>NC_141876.1:85167500-95167500 GCF_056163025.1 Triticum urartu
CCCCCGAACCTCACGAGAGGGTAGTTTTCCTCCACCACTTCCTCCGCGGACTGGGGTTTCCCCTCCATCCATTCGTTCATGGTCTCATGTTCTACTATGGGCTAGACTTCCATGATCTGGCCCCGAACTTCATCCTCAACATTTTGGCGTTCATAGTCGTGTGTGAGGCTTTCCTCCGCATCCGGCCCCACTTTGGCCTGTGTTTAAAGACCTTCAATATCAAGCCGAAGGTGGTGGGAGGCCAACAAGCAGAATGCGGCAGAGCCATGGTGGGCAAGATGCCCAATGTTATATGGCTCGAAGGCTCCTTCGTGGAGACCATAAAGGGGTGGCAATCGGCGTGGTTCTACATCACCGAGCCGCGCGACACCAACTGGGTGGCTGCCCCTGAGTTTCGATCCGGAATCCCCACGCGGCTCACCTCCTAAAAAGAGAAGGGCCTGTCCTGGGGTTCATCGGTGGAGCTGGACGGACTCCAGAAATGTATCCAGAATATGGCAAGCAAGAAGCTCAAGCTTTTCATCATAGTCCAAGTCATGCTCATCTGCCGAATCCTCCTGTGTCAACAACGGGATTTCAACCTATGGGAGTTCGACCCGGCCCAGCACCAGACTCTGAGCGAGCTCTTCGACACGACACACAAAGACGTCTGGAGGGTTCTGTTCAAGGGCGCCGAGGTCCCTCCCTCTCTCACCGAAGACCGCAGGATAAGCGCAAAGCGCCGAGCACATTCGTTGAGTTCTATACATCCGGTAGGATATTTTATTTCCCCTAGCTTAATCATGTGCAGGGTTTGAGCTCCATGCCTTTGACATGACTGGGTGGAGACGTCGGGGCATATTAACTGTCCGGCCCCTCTGCCCGAAGACACTGCGGACATTCTCCTAACGGAGATGCTGACTCCGGCTCCTTACAAGGTGTCGGAGAAGACCAAGAAGGCCAAGGGAACCCGAAAGAATTCCCGACGCCAGGTGTTATCGGACTCATCGTCCGATAACTCCGCGACACACTCCTCCCCCGAAGACGAGGAGGAAGATGAAGATGCTCCCCCTCCAGTCGGGGAGAAAAGAAAAGGAAGGCCGCCCCAACAGGGGGGGGGGGGCGAAGGGTCCAAGAAGGGAAGGACCCTCCTTCCGGACTACTCCACCACCGCCGCCGTAGGCGAAGACGAGTGGCTGCTCAGGACCAAGCCCCTGGCGGAGTCGTAAATATTCGGATGCCAAAGTAATTCATAGCATACCTTTGTCGCACCGCTTCTCCTAATGCCGAATTATGATTATGCAGAACACCACGAGCCCGTATCGACGTATCGTCGGGCGGCTCCCTAGGCTCGTCGGATATGGATAGCGATCTACTTCCGACCGCCACCTCCCCTTGCCCTACGGACAACACCGAGGTATTGTCTCAAGAGGCACTGGGTTGAGGGGAGACAGTCCCGGAGGCGCCTCGAGGCGACCTCCCGGATTCCGGGAGCAGAGGGAGCAAGGCTCCCGAGGGCTCCGAGTTCGGCCCTCAGCCGAACACCGCGCCGGAACCTCCAGTGGTTCCGGACACAGGAAGGCGGCCTCCTTCCAAAAGGGGCAAGACGCCTGTGCCGGTGACCTCTGTCCATCCAGAGGCACCAGACACTCTGCTGGGAGCGCTTCGCAGCTCTTCCATTGACGAAGAGCACTGCACTACTATGAGTGCGGTGATCCAAAAGGTTCATTCTGCCAAGAGCGGACTAGCTGAAGCCTGTGCCAGCCTTCTGACAGGCTTTGAGGTAAGTATATAGGAAAAATATTACCGCATAGACAGTAGCCCCTGATGCTCTGTTCGATGTTCACAAAGAAAAGCCGAACAGAGGATCAAACAATATTGTAGGAGTCTAATATAAGTATGTCAATATGCGTATGTAGGCTTCGCTGCTGGCCTCTGCTGCACTGACTGCGGAGGTCGCCGCACTGAAGCAGGACCTCGAAGGGTCCAAGGAAGAGCTCGGCCTTGCCAAGAGGCAGCTCGAGGAGAACAAAGGTAACTAGTACCTAGTCTATGGATATATATATATATAAAGAATGTTATTGCAAAATGACAGGATCATCGTAAATTTGCCAGGGGCCACGACCGAGGTGGCGACCCTGAAGCAAGCGCTATCCGAGGACGAAAACAAAGCGGCCAAGGAGCGCACCGAGCGGGAAAGGCATGAGGCACGGGTGGGCGAGGTGCAGGAAGAGCTCCACGCTCTCGTGACGAAGCACGAAGCGTTGGAGCTTGACTTGAAGACGCGAGAGTCCGAGCTTGCCACCGCCCTTGAAAGTGCAAAGAGTGCCAAGGCCGAAGCACAGAAGGCCCTCCAGGAGATTGATGCGATGAAGAAGATAGCAGCGGGTAAGGCATTCTATATGCAAAGGAAGCATGTGAAAGTGAATTACTTGTTACTTACCCGAATCCGGAGCTCTCCAGGAGCATTCATAGATTTGCCCGGCAGCGTGTCGGATTCCGCACAGTTTTACCAGGCCGAGGAGGGAAGCTCAACGGAGAAGTTGTTCTGGTCTCAGTATACTAGGACCGAACACCCGATGCCTCTGAGCGACTAGCTGAAGCAACTGGTCGAGCTGCACAAGGCGGCCGAACAGGCCATGAAGGGCTTTATAGTCCGGATGTGACCTGGCGACGCCCTTCCCAACAGCTACTTCGGCCTGGTGAGGCGGCTTGTGGATGCATGCCCACGGCTTGAAGTCATCAAGCGGTCCGTCTCCATCGAAGGTGCACGCCGTGCTTTCGCCCGTGGGAAAGTGCAATGGGCCAAGATGGACGCCGTGAAGCTGGTGAAGGAAGGGCCGCCGCAGGGCAAGGAGCATCACCACCCCAAGATGTACTATGAGGTTGTCCTGAAGGGTGCTCGTCTCATAGCAGACGAGTGTACGAAAGATGTAATATTTGAGTAAACTTGCTCGTGTGATCCCGTATTACGGAAACTTTTTCATATGCGCTATGCAATTCTTCTCTAAATTTAAAATATTACCTTCTGTTCGGTTGTTTATCAAATCTGAGAGATGGCTAGTCGTCGGCTTCTGCCCCATGCCATGAGTGCCGGGGTGTTCGGGATAAACCTGAGCACTCTTGTTCCCATTGTTGGGTCCTTCGAGGGAGGTGCTCAGCACAACGAACAAGGCAATCGGACCATAATGCGTTATCACTCACACTTAGCCATAGAATTCTATAATTTTAAATTTTGGCGAAGCCCCTAGTATTCGGAAGGCCGAATTCGGGGCGCGATACACGCCTTAAGCCGGACAGGGCCGACTCCTCGCTCTAAGTGGCATAAGTCTTTAAGGATTTAAAACCTCTCGAACAGCGACCAGTCTCTCGCCTTATCATGACAGTCAGTTTTAGCTTTCTCTACTGAGGTGCTTAGCCCAGTAGAACCGGGGCACAATCGCAGTAGTTCTCCAAGTGCTACCTTAGCCGATATAGTGGAACGTAAGGTACCAAAACATGGGAGCCGGGCAAACCCAACAATTGACCCAAGACATGATTCAGAGCTGATGCATATAATGCTATAAGTTCGGGGTGCCGCACTGTCGAAAGTGTTCGGACTTCTCACGCTGTATTATGGGGTATGCTTAAGCCCCTAGCGTATTGGCCGTACCAGAGTGTACGGGTGCTAGATGTCGTGAATGAACATATATATAAAAAGGAGGAATGCAATAATAGTCTTAATGCTATGCATTGTTTATTCAAAAAGGTGCATTAAAGCAGAATGACATGTCCCTTCCAAGGGCAAGCTGAGGAATACTATTAAAGCAAATATTTCACTCGTTATCGTAATCCACCTGGGAGTTCCGTGGTGTGACGTAGCTTTCTGCCTCCTTGGTTGCTGCATTATGTGTTCGGCAATCATGCTGGCGGACAGGGTTTCCAGAGAATAAAGTCCTGAAAGAGAAAAATAACAAAGCGGGAAGCCCCTAGTGCGGTTTAAGCCGCGTATTGGGGCGTTCCGTAGTTGTGCCCCCCTCCCCGCCTGTGCCCATGGTATTTTTAATGCGTAATTATGTATGCGTGGAACGAATTTCGCCATTTGGCTGGGGCCGGGGTGGGGGCCGCATTTCTATGCGAGCTCGGGACGTGCCAGGCGGTCCAGTTGCCGATTACTCCAAGCGCGCTTGAAGTTGTCCAGGTCCTTAATCGCCGAACTAGTGGATTACCTTAAGAGGCTGCTTTGCGCTTCTGCTGCGATGGCCGCAGTGTGCTCCTCCGTGTGGAGAGAGCGCTCTGTGTTTCCATTGACTGTGATGACCCCCCCGAGGTCCTGGCATCTTGAGCTTGAGATATGCATAATGCGGTACCACATTGAATCTTGCAAATGCGGTTCGCCCGAGCAGTGCATCGTAGCCACTGCGGAACGGGACTATGTCAAAGATTAATTCTTCGCTTCGGAAGTTATCCGGAGATCCGAAGACCACTTCCAGTGTTACTGAGCCTGTGCAACGGGCCTCTACACCTGGTATGATGCCTTTAAAGGTCATTTTAGTGGGTTTGATCCTTGAGGGGTCTATACCCATTTTGCGCACTGTGTCCTTATAAAGCAGGTTTAGGCTGCTGCCGCCGTCCATTAGGACCCGAGTGAGGTGAAATCCGTCAATGATTGGGTCTAGGACCAGTGCGGCGAATCTGCCATGACGGATGCTAGTGGGGTGGTCCCTGCGATCGAAGGTGATCGGATAGGAGGACCATGGGTTGAACTTGGGGGTGACTGGCTCCAACGCATATACGTCCCTGAGCGCATGCTTCCGCTCCCTCTTGGGGATGTTGGTTGCGTATATCATGTTCACCGTCCGCACTTGTGGGGGAACCTCTTCTATCCTCCGGTGTTCGGTTGCCGGGGCTCCTCCTCGTCATCGCTATGTGACCCCTTATCTTTGTTTTCGGCATTTAACTTGCTGGCTTGCTTGAACACCCAACAGTCCCTGTTGGTGTGGTTGGTTGGCATATTCGGGGTGCCGTGTATTTGACACGAGCGATCGAGTATATGGTCCAAACTGGACGGGCCTGGAGTGCTTCTTTTGAATGGCTTTTTCCGCTGACCGGGTTTAGAGCCTTTGAATCCGGCATTGACTGTCGTATCCTCGATATTGTCGCTGTTAATGCAGCACTTATGCTTGTTGCGACGTGACCTGCCATTGTCGTCCTTGGTATCCGAAGTACCATGGTTCTTTTATATGTTATTACTGCGAGCGAACCAACTGTCTTCTCCCGCGCAACAGCGGGTCATGAGTGTCGTGAGGGCTGCCATAGATTTCGGCTTTTCCTGACCAAGGTGCCGGGATAGCCACTCGTCACGGATGTTGTGCTTGAAAGCTGCTAGGGCCTCTGCATCCGTACAATCGACGATTTGATTTTTCATTGTTAGGAACCATGTCCAGAATTGCCTGGCCAATTCCTCTGGCTGCTGAATTATGTGGCTCAAGTCATCGGCATCTGGTGGTCGCACGTAAGTGCCCTGAAAGTTGTCGAGGAGTGCGGCTTCTAGATCTTCCCAATAGCCAATGGACTCTGCTGGCAAGCTGTTGAGCCAATGCCGAGCTGGTCCTTTGAGTTTGAGTGGGAGGTATTTGATGGCGTGTAGGTCATCACCGCAGGCCATGTGAATGTGCAGGAGGAAATCTGCAATCCATACCGCAGGATCTGTTGTGCCGTCGTATGATTCTATATTTACGGGTTTCAAACCCTCTGGGATTTGATGATCCATTACTTCGTCTGTGAAGCATAAGGGGTGTGCGGCGCCTCTGTACTGGGCTATATCGCGACGCAGCTCGAATGAGTCTTGCTCACTGTGTTCGGCCCGGCCGGACTTACTTTTAATATATCCGGCGTGACGATTATCGTCTCGCATAGCGGCGCGCCCTCGTGATCCATAGATCGATCTTGCATGTTTTGCTTTGTCCTCCAATATGTCTCGCAGGTCTGGCGTATTTCCCCATGCCTTTTTATTTAAATAACGTCGGGGTGCGGGCTGAGCTTTTTGGTGGAATGTCTCTCTACCGCGGCCACGAGGTGGCCGATCAGCCGCGTCATACGCCGGGGATGTAGGTTTTGGTGCTTCCTCCTCTAGTCGGGGTAGCAGCCTGCATTTTGGGTAACTCTTGGAGGTGCGTTCGAGTTTATACTCTTCGGCCGCCAGGACGTCAGTCCATCTGTCAGCTAGCAAATCTTGATCAGCTTGAAGCTGCTGCTGCTTTTTCTTAAGGCTATTTGTCGTGGCTATAAGCCGGTGCTTGAAGCGTTCTTGTTCGATGGGATCCTTTGGCACGACGAATTCGTCAACGCCAAGGCTTGCCTCGTCTTCGGAGGGGGCATGTAATTATCATCCTCCGCCTCTCCGCCTGTCGCTCTCTCAGGAGGGCTGGCTCCTCCATCCTCCTGTTCTAAATCTTGCCGGAGGGGATTGTTGTTGTCTTCGGCACTGTCCGCAGTGCTATTATCTCCGGTGCTGGTATCACCACTTTTGCCCTGGCGGGACTTAGAGCGGCGCCGCTGACGCAGGCGCTTGGGTTGCTTCTTGGAGGGGTCATCCTCCGTTGTCTCATCACCATTGCCTTCTTTGGGTGTGTCCACCATGTATATATCGTATGATGTGGTGGCTGTCCAATGCCCTGTGGGCAGTGGTTCCTCTTCGACTCCCGCATCGTCGTCCATAACGTCGATGTCTTCGGAGTCGAAGTCGATCATGTTGGTTAAGTCATCGACAGTGGCTACTAAGTTGGTGGTGGGTGGGCGGCGAATTTCTTCGTCATCCGCATCCCAATCCTGCCGGACATAGTTCGGCTAGGATCCTTCTGACAAGGAAAGAGACCTTAATGAGTTCAGTATATCGTCGAAGGGCGAGTGCTGAAAAATATCCGTGGAGGTAAACTCCATGATCGGCGCCCAAACAGATTCGATAGGAATGGGCGCAGGCAGTTCGGAGTCCGTGGTCGGAGAAGGATCCGGCAGTTTGGCAACACGGCACTTGTGAAGGGTAAGGTCGATATTCGGCTCGATCGCCGCAGAGGGTACGGCCTCCGCGACAGGGTCTATCCACCCGTCCACGGATGGCGAAACTGGCTCCGAATTGAGGGTCGGAGCGGCTGCCGGTGCGATCTCCTGAATACGGTCCGATGGTAGAGCTAAGTACTCATCATGACCGCGTGGCGCACAAGACAGGGGCTTGAATCCGTCAAAGATCAAGTCTCCGCGGATATCGGCCGTGTAGTTTAAGCTTCCAAACCTGACCTGGTGGCCAGGGGCGTAACTTTCGATCTGCTCCAGATGGCCAAGCGAGTTGACCCGCAGTGCGAAGCCGCCAAACACAAAGATCTGTCCGGGGAGAAAAATCTCACCCTAGACTGCATCGCTATCGATGATCGTACGAGCCATCAAGCCTAACGGCGACGACACAGAGGAACTCTCAATGAAAGCACCAATGTCGGTGTCAAAACCGGCGGATCTCGAGTAGGGGGTCGCGAACTGTGCGTCTAAGCCGGATGGTAATAGGAGGCAGGGGACACGATGTTTTACCCAGGTTCGGGCCCTCTTGATGGAGGTAAAACCCTACGTCCTGCTTGATTTATTCTTGATGATATGAGTATTACAAGAGTTGATCTACCACGAGATCAGAGAGGCTAAACCCTAGAAGCTAGCCTATGGTATGATTGTATGTTGTCCTACGGACTAAAACCCTCCAGTTTATATAGACACCGGAAGGGGCTAGGGTTACACAAGGTCGGTTACAAAGGAGGAGATATACATATTCGTACTACCTAGCTTGCCTTCCATGCCAGGTAGAGTCCTATCCGGACACGAGACGAAGTCTTCAATCTTGTATCTTCATGGTCCAACAGTCTGGCCAAAGGATATAGTCCGGCTGTCCGAAGACCCCCTAATCCAGGACTCCCTCAGCGAGCTAGAGGATATCAGCGACGGGGCCATGGATGAGATCGACGGTGGTTGAACCCGAGGGGCTGGGGGTGGGCCACTTAACCTGTGACAAAGCCTGCCTCAGGCCGTCGCTGTCGATGACCTCGATGTCGTAGCCGACGTCTGTGACATGCCCGCATACTCTAGCCCGCTACTTGAGTGCGTGCCGCTAGTAATGGTCGTCAGCTTCCTCGGCGACGTCGGGCGAAGAGACCGTGATACACCTCTTTTGGGCCAGTCGCTCCTCAAGCTCCATGGGAAGCGTAGCCAGGCTTAGGCTACAACACTCTGGAGTGGGGGATCGGGATGGGGATGGGGATCTTTGGGAAAGGGGGCATTTGACAGGCATCATCTAAGAAACTCACGGTGGCCTGGGTATGTGGATCGGTGGGTAAGGTGCACGGGCAAACCGGCAGATGTTGACAATGGAGGCCTTGCGGCGGCGGCGATGGGGACCTTGCTAGGGTTTCGAGCGAGGGAGGGGTGTGTGTGTGTGTGCGCGCGCCCGATGAGGTTTTGGTGTGTGTGGGGGAGGGCAGGGGGTGTGTTTGAGGACATGACATGGGTACTGAAAATTTTACTATGCGGGAGTTAAACGCGGGAGTGAAATGCCGGGGCTATTGAAATTTTTGATGATGGTGCATCGCACACGGTCCGGATGTAACAACCATGTGTTATGAAATGGAAAAACCCTCGAGGCGGGCAGATATTTTCGAGGGATGCATGCGGGATTGGGAACAAGAAACATCACACATGGTCAAAACACAATAAAAATGTGTTATCAAACAGAAAAAAGCTGCAGGCGGGTAGATATTTTTGAGAGGGGAAGCCTCATGCCCTCATGGAGCCCAATGTACTGTGCGGATGTGTGCATGACAGGGGCACCGGCATGGCACATGGTTAGTTTGAGTGAACCGTGTATGTTGCATCATCCGACTTGTCTAATGTTCATAAATTTGGCAAAAATGATGCGAGAGAGAGTCAGAACATGAACCCTCTTGCATGTGGACCAAATTTATGTATGAAAAGGGTGGTTTGATGTTCCAATACCAAATGCAACTTCGATGTGGTACCTATCTTGCAAAGCGCATGGTATTGCTTGCCCCCCAACCTCGTGTCGGCACGAAGGGAATCCTAAGCTATGAATGCATGCCCCTCCCCATCGAGGTTCACCTAGCAAAGCACGAAGTAGCTAGTGATGACCGACAAGTATAGGTGATCAATTGTAGCTCTTTTTGATAAGTAAGAGTGTCGAACCCAACGAGGAGCAGAAGGAAATGACAAGTAGTTTCCAGTAAGGTGATGTCTGCATGTGCTGAAATTGTAAGTAGCAGGGTAGTTTGATAGCAAGATAATTTGTAATGAGCAAGTAACAATAGTAGTAACAAAAGCTCAGCAAGGTAGCCAAATCCCTTTGAGGCAAAGGACAGGCCAAAACGGTCTCTTATAATGAGCAAAGCATTCTTGAGGGTACACGGCAATTTCATCTAGTCACTTTCATCATGTTGGTTCGATTCGTGTTCGCTACTTCGATAATTTGATATGTGCATGGACTAGTGCTTAGGTGTTGTTCTTACTTGAACAAACATCCTACTTATGATTAACCCTCCCGCAAGCATCCGCAACTAAAAGAAAAGTATTAAGAATAAATTCTAACCATAGCATTAAACTTTGGGATCCAATCGGTCCCATACGGAATAGCGCATAAACTGGGGCTTAAGCTTCTGTCACTCTCGCAACCCATCATCTAATTGCCTTAGGCCTAAATATGGTGAAGTGTCATGTAGTCGACGTTCACATGACACCACTAAGGGAATCACAACATACATATTCTCAAAATATTGAACATATATCAAATTCACATGATTACTTGCAACATGATTTCTCCCATGACCTCAAGAACAAAGGTAACTAATCACAAATGATAAACATGCTCATGATCAGAGGGGTATTAAATAGCATATTGGATCTGAACATATAATCTTCCACCAAATAAACCATATAGTAATCAACTACAAGATGTAATCAACACACAAGTACCAATCTATAGTTCCGGTAACAAGATTGAGCACAAGAGATGAACTAGGGTTTGAGAGGAGATGGTGTTGTTGAAGATGTTGATGGAGATTGCCCTCCCCAAGATGGGAGAGTTGTTGGTGATGATGATGACGATGATTTCCCCCTCCGGGAGGGAAGTTCCCCCGACGGAATCGCTCCGCCGGAGGGCAAAAGTGCTCCTGCCCAAGTTCCGCCTCGAGGTGGCGACGCTTTGTCCCGAAAGTCCTCCTCTTATTTTTTTTCTAGGTCAAAATGACTTACATACCAAAAGATGGGCACTGGAGGTGGGTCGAGGAGGCAACAACCCCCCAGGGCGTGCCGGGGGACCCAGCGCGCCCAGGTGGGTTGTGCCCACCTGGTGGCGCCCCTCTGGTAGTTATTTGCTCCAATAATTTTTATATATTCCATAAAAACTCCCTGTGCAGTTTCAGCTCATTTGGAGTTGTGCAAAATAGGTAGCCTGACATAGCTTTTCCAGGTCCAGATTTCCGGCTCCCAATATAGGTATCAACTCCCCCAAGCTTAGCCCTCGCTTGTCCTCAAGCGAAAACCGAATCAAAAAACATGTCCACATGCTTTGAGAGAGATAGGTGTTGGCAAAAAAATACGGACATAGAAGCATCATGTTTATTATTATAACAACAACAAAATTAAACATAGGACTTTTATTATAGAACTTTCATCATATACTTCTCATGAATAAGTAATAGTTCATCACACAGACAAAGTATAAATCAAAAACTCTATTAGAAACCAACAAACTATGTTCCTAGTCAACTTTGCAACTACAATTCATCATCTTTTCAGGAAGGGTCACGTGTCGGAGCCTTTAGGCAAGTCCACATACTCAACCATCATATAGTCTTCTATGATTGCTAACACTCACCTCATACCCATGGGCAAGACGTTTCAACTGGATACATAGAAAGATAGGGGCTTATGGTTTCGCCTCCCAACATACTCACCTCAAGGGTGATGTCAACAATAATAACTCATGCCACCCATATTCAACTGGACATATGTGCCTAGATCTTTCCTCACCACATGATGCTTGCCAAAGGAGAAAAATTAAAAAGAATAGAGAGAAAAACTTTGACTCTTGCATAAAAGTAAAAGATAGGCCCTTCGTAGAGCGAAGCAGAGGTTTCCATGCGCTTATTTGTTTGTATACTGAATCCCTTAGTGCAAAAGAATGTCACGTTACATTGCCCCTTGTGATAGCGACCTTTATTATGTAGTCTGTCACTTTTATTCTTCACCATCACAAGTTCGTGCAACGCTCAATTTTCTCTTACACTAAATGACCTCACACTTTTAGAAGCAATTTTTATTGCCTTTTTGCACCGATGATAACTTACTTGAGGGATCTTGCTCACTCCCTAGGTAGTTATGGTGGACACTTGAAAATAGATTTGGGTTTAAGGGTTTTTGGATGCATAAGTAGTATCTCTACTTAGTGCAGAATTTTTGGCTAGCAAAGATAGGGGGGCAAGCATGACATGTTAAAGGATCTATGACAATATGACTTCTATGTGAATATGAACAAACATAAATCATTAAGTTATCTTCCTTGTCCAACGTCAACAATTTTGGCATATAATATTTCGATGAGGGCTCACAATCACAAAAGATTTCCAGGATAGTATATTTATATATGAATCTTCTCTTCCCTTATTAATTCTCTCATGAGTTGCATCATTGACTAATGCTATATTTGTCAATCTCTAATAAAATTTTCTACTTATACTTTTCCTTATGTGGTGCCATCGCCTACCATAGGATTAGTATATAATATTATCTTTATTTATTTCCTTTCTTTTATTTGTTTCCTTTCTTATTTCTTTCTTTTATTTGCAACATGAAATTAAAGAAAGCAAAAACTCGTACTAAACTTTAATATATGACTTGCACACGATTACAAAGATAGATCACTAAGCAAACTCTCAAAGAAGAAAGGATCGAACTAAAATAAGTAAAAGCAAAAAGGTAGTGGGATGATACGATACCGGGGCACCTCCCCCAAGCTTTCCGAAAGCCAAGGGGAGTGCCCATACCCGATACTCAATTCTCCTTCGGAGGTGAAGAAGATGGTGGTGATGAAGCGATCCTATCTTTAAGGATCAAAAGATTCTCCAATCGATGGATGACACTTTGGAGGTTGGTGATGTGTTCTTGATGCAGAATATTCTCACGAGTGAGATACTTATTTTGTATGCGAACTATTTCAATCATGCGAAAGGCTTCATTTAAGCAGGAGTAAGATGAGTATGGTAAGATTTAAGGACATCTTCTTCCTCCTTGTCAGCTGGCAGTGTGTAGCGACCAGACCTCAAACAGTCTGATCTCTGTGCATCAGTGTCATCCTTGGATCGGTAATGCTGACACACACAGTACTTGAGGATTTATAACAAAGTAGCAATAACACACTTATTACATCGGATGTCTCAAAAGAGAACATATTACAATAAATATGGCTTAAGACCATCTAATACGATAACAACGGAAGGCTTGGAAGATAATGTGAGTCCATTAACTCCAACGACATCACTGAGTGAAAGACAACGACCTACGGCTCCTTACTCGTCGTCTGAAAAGTCTGCAACATGATACCTTGCAGCCCGAAACGGGTCAGCACATGGAATATGCCGGCAATGTAACACAAGAGAGTAATGAACAGAATAATGCTATCACTATATGCATATATGGCTGGTGGAGGCTGTATGGTTAATATGTTTTGCAGAAGGCCAATTTTTCCCTACAACAAAGGAATAAATTTTATTTAACTATCATGGCCGTTGTTTAAACATTGAGAAGGTTCACCCAACTCAATCCCAATTCAGAATCATCATTAAACCGAATCAAATTATGTTAAGAGTGATGAGATCCACATGATAATCCAAGAACTAGATACTCAAGATGTCCATAACCAGGGACACGGCTAACCATGATTAGTTTGTACACTCTGCAGAGGTTTGTGCACTTTTCCCCACAAGACATGATCTCCTCCGTTGGGTTTCTCGCACTACATAATGTTTGAGAAACGGATGACCAAGACACAGTCTTTCCGAAGAGGTCCCCTTAACCGATAGATAGGCCTGTACACCTACAATCCCCTACATTAGCTAGCCCATCATGGAAAGGTTTCCCACAACTTACTCAACTATGCCAGAGCCCATAATGGCATGTGGTTGCACATAGAAGTTTCTAGCATGAATAATCTTATGATCCCTTTGAGCCTGGGTGGCAATCCATAGGAGAATCACACGGTACCCCAGGATTTCCAAAAATACAGGCAACACTGGGTTCCCCAGGTGCCTCAATCCACGCAGATGTGTATTAAAGTTGCCACCTTAAGTTAACCATTAATTAACAATACTCACATCTGTCATGAATACACTCAAACCCAAACCACGTCTACGAGCATAGCATAGGAAAATAAGCAACGTAGAAGTAACTCCCAAAGGTTTGATAATAAACAGGTGAATAGGTACTACCTCATCTACTTCCCAAAACCCACAATTTAATCAGATCCTAACCATTCAATTGTTTGAGGATTGATCTAATGTAGTAAAACTAGGTAGTAAAGAGGTATGATCAAAGTGTAACTTGCCTTGCTGATGATCCGTGTAACCTAGAGACTCGTAGTAGCATGCTTCGCACTATGGGTACTCTATCGCAAACAAACAAGCATATAATAAGCAATCAAACAAATATGCACGGGTAAAACTCAAATAAGAAGATCTAACCTGAAAGTTCAACTTAAGAACTCCGGTTTGCAAAAAGAATCAAATCAAACGAAGCAACGAAACTCAAACTACGAAAGAAACAAGATCCGTTTACTAATCTGGACTGAAGTCAAATTTTACAGTAGCAAAAACTTGTTTAAGTTGACTAAATAGAAAGAGGGCTTCGAGACGAAACTCTAGGCGCTCGAATCGCCTGATTCCGATAAACGAGCAAAAAGTTAAACTAAAACGAAAATTGGATCAGAAATCGTGATAAAAAATAACTGCGAAAAATCCGAGAAAAGAAAACCTGACGAACAGGCTAACGAACGAACGTTCGCTGTCTGCGGCTAAACGGTGAAATCCGTTCGTTAAACGAACGAACGGGCGTTCGCTAAATAACTAAACCGACAAAAACCGATCTAAATAAAAAAAAACCGTGGTTTGTTTAAAAAACCCGACGGTTTTCTAACAAAAACTACGGCGACGACTACCTCGATGAATCTGACGAGGGCAGCTGCAGGTCCGGTGGTGGTGGTCGGCGGCGGCGGCGGCGTGGCTGCGAGGGGCGGCGGCGGCAGCGTCGGGTTCCCGTGGCGGCAGCGGCGCGGGTTTCGAGGCGGGGCTAGGGTTTCGAGTGCGGGGGCTGGCAGCTCTGGCCTTTGGCCTTTAAAGGGTCGGCCGGGTACAGTGTCCCTGGCGGACATGACCCGGTTCGGTCGGTAACTATTTTTTAAATAATTTCGCGCAGAAAAACGAATAAAAGAAATACTAAATGGACTACAAAAATCCTGAAATAAATTTTCCCCGTCCTCTAAAAATCTACCGGACAAGGTGAACATTTATTTGGAACTCTAATACAATTTTGAAAAACGCATATTTTTCCTAATTCAAATAAAATAGCAATAAAACTCTGAATAAAAATCTTATTTGATTTTAATATTAAACCTCCAATATTTCTTTATTTTGGGGAAGTCATTTTATCCCCTCTCTTTTATTTTTATAAAAGAAATATTCAAAGAGAAAATAATTAAAATCAAACAATCCTCTTTTTAAAATTTGAGAAAACTCAAATATGAAAATAACAAAATCCTCAACTCTCTCCGTGGGTCCTTGAGTTGCGTAGAATTTCTAGGATCAAACCAAAATGCAATAAAATATGATATGCAATGATGATCTAATGTCTAACATTCCAAATTGAAAATTTGGGATGTGACATAGTGCTTGTTCAAAGACCAGAGGTTGGTCTATGGTAACCTCCTTGCTCTCATCTCCTCCCATAGCTCCGGCTGGCTCTTCTCTCTTCAACTCGATCTTCATCAACCAAGCATCCTCTTCCACGTTGTTGGAGGAAGAAGAAGTTATGATGCCTGGCCCAACAGATCTGATACAAAACAGCAAGAAAAGAGAACAGAGGATTTCTTCGCGATACGATGATCAACAGGTTTGGGAAGTATATATAGATTTTTTATCTTGGAGTACAAGCATATGGTTTAAAAACAGAGTACAGAAGATGTCCCAGGTGGGCACAACCCACCTAGGCGTGCCAGGCAAGCCTGGGCGCCCTGGTGTATTGTGCCCACCAGGGGATGCTTCCTGGAAGTTTCTTTACTCCCAAAATTCTAAAATATTCCAAAACTGATAAAAAATATTTTTGCACATTTTTCGGAGTCTGTTTACGTACCGTATCGCATACCTCCTTATTTTCACGATTCTGGAGTGTTCTGGAAGGACTCTTTTATGTGTTCTTCCGGTGTCATAGTTTGAATAATATTACTTTCAATATTAATAGGCATACCTGAGATATAATGCTTTATTCGTTGCCCATTGACAACCTTCGGGTCAGTACCTTCGGAATTATTTATTTTGAAGGCTCCAGATTGGTAAACCTCCTCGATGACGTATGGGCCTTCCTATCTCGAGAGGAGCTTTCCTGCAAAGATCCGTTTACTAATCTGGACTAAAGTCAAATTTTACATTAGCAAAAACTTGTTTAAGTTGATTAAACAGAAAGAGGGCTTCGAGATGAAACTCTAGGCGCTTGACTCGCCTGATTCCGATAAACGAGCGAAAAGTTAAACTAAAACGAAAATCGGATCAGAAATCACGATCGAAAATAATCGCGAAAAATCCGAGAAAAGAAAAACTGACGAACAGGCTAACGAATGAACGTTCGCTGTCTGCGGCTAAACAGTGAAAACTGTTCGTTAAAACGAGCGAACGAACGGGCGTTCGCTAAATAACTAATCCGGAAAAATAAAAAAATCGATCTAAATAAAAAAACAACCGCGGTTTGTTTTAAAAAACCCGACGGTTTTCTAAAGAAAACCGCGGCGGTGGCTACCTCGACCAATCCGGTGAGGGCGGCGACGGGTCTGGTGGTGGTGATCGGCGGCGGCGGCTACCTCGACGAATCCGGCGAGGGCGGCGGCGGGTCCGGTGGTGGTGGTCGGCGGCGGCGGGGTCGGCAGCGGCGGCGACGTGGCTGCGAGAGGCGGCGGCGGCGAGGTCGGTGGCGGCGTGGCTGCGAGGGGCAGCGGCGCGTGTTTCGAGGCGGGGCTAGGGTTTTCGGTGCGGGGGCTGGCGGCTCGGGCCTTAGGCCTTTAAAGGGCCGGCCGGGTACAATGTCCCAGGCGGACACGGCCTGGTTAGGTTGGTAACTTTTAAAATAATTCTGCGCAGAAAAACGAATAAAAGAAATACTAAACGGACTCCAAAAATCCTGAAATAAATTTTCCCCGTCCTCTAGAAATCTACCGGACAAGTTGAACATTTATTTGGGACTCTAATGCAATTTTGAAAAACGCATATTTTTCCTAATTCAAATAAAATAGCATTAAAACTCTGAATAAAAATCTTATTTGATTTTAATATTAAATCTCCAACATTTCTTTATTTTGGGGAAGTCATTTTATCCCCTCTATTTTATTTTTATAAAAGAAATATTCGAAGAGAAAATAATTAAAATCAAACGTTCCTCTTTTCAAAATTTTAGAAAACTCAAATATGAAAATAACGAAATCCTGAACTCTCTCCGTGGGTCCTTGAGTTGCGTAGAATTTCTAGGATCAAACCAAAATACAATAAAATATGATATGCAATGATGATCTAATGTATAACATTCCAAATTGAAATTTTTGGATGTTACAAACCTACCCCCCTTAAGATGAATCTCGCCCTCGAGATTCTGGTTGGCTAGAAAATAGGTGAGGGTGATCCTTCCGTAGGTCTTCCTCTGTTTCCCAGGTGGCTTCATCCTCAGTATGGTGGCTCCACTGAACCTTACAAAACTTGATAACATTGCTGCATGTGACTCTGCTGGAAAAATCGAGAATCTTGACTTGTTTCTCCTTGTAGGTCAAGTCGCTATCTAACTGAATCGCTTCCAGTGGCACTATATCTCTTAGAGGTATATCAGCCATCTCTGCGTGGCACTTCTTCAACTGAGAAACGTGCAACACATCGTGAACTCCTAACAATCCTTCGGGCAATTCCAACTTGTAGGCAACTTCTCCGATATATTCCAAAACTTTGTATGGTCCCACAAAACATGGTGCTAACTTTCCCTTAACTCCAAAATGCTTCACTCCCTCGAAGTGGTGATACACGAAGATACACTATGTCTCCAACTTTGTAAACTATCTCCTTGCGTTTAGAATCCGCATAACTCTTCTGCCTGGACTGGGCTACCTTGAGTCTATCACGAATCATCTTAACCTTCTCTTCAGACTCTTTAATAAAATATGGTCCAAACAACTGTCGGTCTCCAACTTCATCCCACAACAACGGTGTCCTGCACCTCCTTCCGTACAATGCTTCGAAAGGGGCCATCTTTAAACTGGCTTGATAGCTGTTGTTGTAAGAGAACTCTGGGTAAGGCAAATTGTCGTCCCAACTAGATCCATAATCTAGCGCACAAGCTCTCAACATGTCCTCCAAAATCTGATTGACTCTCTCAGTCTGTCCATCTGTCTGCGGGTGAAAAGCTGTACTGAACTCTAGCCTGGTTCCCAAAGTTTCATGCAACTGATTCCAAAACATTAAGGTAAACTGGGTTCCTCTATCTGATACAATGGTCCTCAGAACTCCATGCAGACATACGATCCTGGTCATGTATATCTTTGCCAACTTAGCACTGGTGTAAGTGGTCTTCAGTGGGATGAAATGAGCTACTTTCGTCAAACGATCGACTACAACCAATATCGAGTCATAGCCTGAACGAGTCCTGGGTAATCCCATGATAAAATCCGTGCCTAGCTTGTCCCACGTCCATTCGGGTATTGGCAATGGTTGTAGCAATCCTGCTGGCTTCTGATGCTCAGCCTACACTCTCTGACATACATCACAAACTGCTACATACTCCGCAATATCCTTCTGCATTCCGGTCCACCAGAAACTATCCTTCAAATCTAGGTACATTTTAGTATTTCCTGGGTGAATCGAATATGGCGAATCATGGGCCTCCTGCAAAATCAGCTTCCTGATCTATTGATCATTTGGCACATATACGCGGTCCTCAAATCATAAGGTATCGTGCTCATCCTCACGAAATCCTTTGCCTTTCCTTTGCTCATCCTTTCCTTTATCTCGTCTATCTCCTTGTCCATCTTCTGAGCTTCTCTGATCTTATCCATCAGAGTAGACTGAATCTCCAATGCTTGTACATAGCCTCTCGGAACTATCTCTAAACATATCTCGCGAAGATCCTCTACTAACTCCTTGGGTAACTCTACGGTCATGAGTGTATTGACATGACTCATGCGGCTCAACGCATCGGCAACTACGTTAGCCTTCCCGGGATGATAGTGCAACTTCATATCATAATCCTTAATGAGTTCCAACCATATCCTCTTCCTGAGATTCAACTCCTTCTGCGTGAAGATATACTTCAAACTCTTGTATCTGTGTATACCTCACAATGCTTTCCGATGAGAAAATATCTCCAAGTCTTCAACGCATGCACTATGGCTGCTAACTCCAAATCATGCATAGCATAATTTAACTCATGGGGTTTAAGCTGTCATGAGGCATATGAAACAACTCTTCCCTCCTGCATAAGTACGGCTCCAAGTCCTCAACGAGAAGCGTCGCAATACACTTCATAATCCTTGCGTTGATCTAGCAGAATCAACACTGGTGATGTAACCAAGCGTTGCTTCAACTCCTGAAAGATGGCCTCACATTCCTCGGTCCATTTGAACTTGGTGTCCTTCTTTAACAACTCCGTCATAGGCTTTGCAAGCTTCGAGAAATTTCAATGAACCTCTGGTAGTATTCTGCGAGTCCAAGAAAACTCCGGATCTCTCCAACTGACGTGGGTGCCTCCCAATTTGTCACAGTGAAAACTTTGGTGGGGTCTACCGCTATTACTTCTCCGGATATAACATGTCCAAGGAATCCAACTTCCTTCAACCAAAACTCACACTTGCTGAACTTGGCGTATAGCTGATGTTCTCTGAGCTTCCCAAGTACTAAACGCAAATGCACTTTATGCTCCTCTTCATTCTTCGAGTAGACCAGAATATCATCAATGAACACCACAACGAACTTATCCAAAAACTCCATAAACACCTTGTTCATCATGTTCATAAATTAGGCAGGTGTGTTAGTCAGGCCAAATGACATAACGGTATACTCATATAGCCCGTACCTCGTGGTAAAAGCTGTCTTAGGTATATCCTGCTCTCGAATTTTCAGTTGGTGGTACCCTGATCGCAGATCAATCTTGGAAAACACTTTAGCTCCTTGCAGCTGATCAAATAAATCATTGATCATTGGCAGTGGGTACTTGTTCTTGATCGTCACCTCATTTAATCCTCGATAATCAACAACCGTCCTCAACGATCCATCCTCCTTCTCCACTAGAAGTACTGGTGATCCCCAAGGTGACGAGCTTTGGTGAATATATCCTTTATCCAGTAACTCCTTAATCTGCTTCTTAATTTCCTCTAAATCTTGTGCAGGCATCCTGTACGGTCTCTTAGATATTGGCCCTGTGCCTGGCAAAAGCTCAATCAGAAACTCGATGTCTCTATCCGGTGGCATGCCTGGCAACTCTTCTGGAAATACATTCGGGAAATCCTTCACCACTTGTACTTCCTCCTGTACAATTCCTGATAAGGAATTTACTTGAGTCCTAATCGGCACATGCTGGGATACATACTTGATCCTTCTTCCTTCTGGTGGTGAGCAAAATCTACTTACTAGCGCAATCGATGTTTCCTCCATACATCGATAGCCAATCCAGACCCAGAATCACATCCAAACCTTGCAACTCCAAAATTATCAGATCTGAGGGGAAAACATGCCTACCTATGGTCAATGGCATCTGAAAACATCCTTAGCTTGCCATATACTCTGCTCCTGGCGAGCTCACTAACATAGGTGTACTAAGAACTTTGGTGGGCAGCTTATACTTATCCACAAATCCCCTCGATATGTATGAATGCGATGCACCAGTATCAAAAAGAATGACTGCAGTAAATGACTTAACCAAAAACTTACCTATTACTGCATCTGGCTGGGCTTCAATCTCCTCCACGTTAACGTGGTTCACTTGTCCCCTGTTGAAAGGGTCGGGCTTCTTCCCAAAACTTCCATTGCCATTTCCATTCTTAGCTTCAGGACATTCATTGGTGTAATGTCCAATCTTCTGGCACTTGTATTAAGTAACGTGACTTAGATCTTTCTTGGCGGGTGTTGCTGGGTTGGAACGGTTCTGTTCGTTGCTTCCTCCATTACCATTCCCATTTTTGGGGCCACTATGGTTGTGCGAACTTCCTCCAGTGTGATCGTGACCTCCATGGTTATGCTGAAGGGGTCCTCCCGAGTTCGGGGAAAACGGGGTCTCTGCTGAGCTCCAGAATTATACTTCCCTTGTCCATACTTCCTCTCTCGGTTGTCAATATGATGCTGCTTCCCTTCAATCCTGAGAGCTCTATCTACCAACTGTTGGTAGTTATTAAAGGTTGCTACCATCAACTGCATGCTCAGCTCATCATTCAGTCCTTCCAAAAACTTCTCCTTCTTAGCTGCATCCGTAGCAACGTCATCAGGGGCATAACGTGCTAGCTTGCTAAAATCATCCACATACTGGCCAACGGTGCGTCCTCCTTGGCGTAAGTTGCGGAACTCACGCTTACTCATGGCCATAGGTCATGCTGATACATGGGCAGTGCGAAAAGCCTGCTGAAACTGGTCCCACGTAACCGTGTCGATGGGATAGGTGACAGTGTAATTCTCCTACCATGCTGCTGCGGGTCCATCAAGCTGATGTGAGGCAAAACGCACTCTTTCCGCATCTGTGCATCCTACAGTGGTTAACTCCCTTCCAATCTTTTGGAGCCAATCATCTACAACTATTGGCTCGGTGCTACTGGAGAACACCGGCAGATTCAGCCTTAGAAAATGGGCTAAGTGATCAACAGGTGGTGGTGGTGGTGGGTTGTTGTTGTTGTTGTTGTTCTTGTTCTTGTTGTTCCCCTGATTCTGATTCTGGACTAGTATGTGCATCAATGCATTCTGCTACTGAATCAACTGAGTGAGCTCCGGTGGGAAAGCAAATCCAATGTCACGTCTCGGAGGCATCTGATGGGTTTAGAAAAGATGAGAAAACAGAGTAGAATGAGTTCTAGGGGGTAAAACACTACCCATATGCACATGAGACAAACACAATCATATCACTCAATGAATCAAGCAAGGGCATACAATCGGTCTAGAACTATCGTTACAAAAGTGCTCAGACTATACTATATACATGGTGGAATATTACTACTGTTTTGGTGGTCAACTAGAAAATTTGATCAGTAGAAGACTCCATAATATCCGCTCCAGCTTCATCAACAAAGTCATCATCGCTATCGTTGGGGTCTGAGTCGGTTTCATCGATGATGATGTAGTTCTCCGGGCAAGTAGAATCATCATCTTCTCCTCCTAGCATGGGGTCTCCCATGAAGATTCCTAGCTTCCTTGTCAGGTCGTCATTCTTCTCAACTAGTACGATGATTTACTCCTTATAATCTTCACGAGTTGCCTTGAGTTCTTCTTCAAGCTCGGTGATCCTTGTCATGGCCTTCTTCAGATCTATCATGCCTACGCACATCTGGTTCTCCTAGCGACGTATGTGCTGGTTTAACTCCTGGATAAAAGAGGCAATTGATCTATCCTTCCTGGTGTTGATCATCTCCCATTGCTCATCTCGGCGCCCACAAATCTGGTAGATAGTATCCTTGAGATCCTTGTGGTAAACTTCTCCAATGCATCCCATGGTGATGTGGGCTGCCATACTCTTTCCTAGACTCCAGGTTGGTGCATCAAAGGAAAACTCTATGGGCTCAGTGACTGGCGTAAATGTCCTTCCTGGAACTTGAACTTGAATCATCCAATGCTCCTCTTCTAGTAAAGTGGCGTTGTAAGTCCCGGTGAAACTTGGTATTCCGATATTCAAGTACCTAGTGACTTCCTTCAAGTGGCGTCCAAAAGGTGTGTCTTCATCTGGTTGTGCAAACTTGTTTCTTGCGTCCGCCATCCTAAAGAGTAGAAAATGGAGAGGAGTCAAAAATGAGAAGAGAGTAGTGATCTAGGGCTTTAGCTTAGTGGTCGTGTCCTACAGTCAGCGTGTGCTCTGATACCATCTTGTAGCGACCAGACCTCAAACAGTCTGATCTCTGTGCATCAGTGTCATCCCTGGATCGGTAATCCTGACACACACAGTACTTGAGGATTTATAACAGACTAGCAATCACACACTTATTACATCGGATGTCTCAAAAGAGAACTTATTACAATAAATATGGCTTAAGGCCATCTAATACGATGACAGCGGAAGGCTTGGAAGATAAAGTGAGTCCATCAACTCCAACGGCATCACTGAGTGCAAGACAACGACCTACGGCTCCTTACTCATCGTCTGAAAAATCTGCAACATGATACGTTGCAGCCCGAAACGGAATAGCACATGGAATATGCTGGCAATGTAACACAAGAGAGTAATGAATAGAATAATGCTATCACTATATGCATATATGGCTGGTGGAGGCTGCATGGTTAATATGTTTTGCGAAAAGCCAATTTTTCCCTACAACAAAGGAATAAATTTTATTTAACTATCATGGTGGTTGTTTAAACATTGAGAAGGTTCACCCAACTCAATCCCAATTAAGCATCATCATTAAACCCAATCAAATTATATTAAGAGTGACGAGATCCACATGATAATCCAAGAACTAGATACTCAAGATGTCTATAACCGGGGACACGGCTAACCATGATTAGTTCGTACACTCTGTAGAGGTTTGTGCACTTTTCCCCACAACACCCGATCTCCTCCGTTGGGTTTCTTGCACTACATAATGTTTGAGAAACGGATGACCGACACACAGTATTTTCGAAGAGGTCCCCTTAACCGATAGATAGGCCTGTACACCTACTCCCCTACATCTTCTAGCCCATCATGGAAAGATTTCCCACAACTTACTCAACTATGCCTGAGCCCATAATGGCATATGGATGCACACGGAAGTTTCTAGCATGAATAATATTATGATCCCTTTGAGCCTGGGTGGCAGTCCATAGGAGAATCACACGGTACCCCAGGATTTCCAAAAATACAGGCAACACTGGGTTCCCCAGGTGCCTCAATCCACCAGATGTGTATTAAAGTTGCCACCTTAAGTTAACCATTAATTAACAATACTCACATATGTCATGAATACACTCAAACCAAAACCACGTCTACGAGCATAGCATAGTAAAAATAAGCAACGTAGAAGTAACTCCGAAAGGTTTGATAATAAATAGGTGAATAGGTACTACCTCATCTACTTCCCAAAACCCACAATTTAATCAGATCCTAACCTTGCAATTGTTTGAGGATTGATCTAATGCAATAAAACTGGGTAGTAAAGAGGTATGATCAGAGTGTTACTTGCCTTGCTGATGATCCGTGAAACCTAGAGACTCGTAGTAGCACGCTTCGCACTCCGGGTACTCTATCGCAAACAAACAAGCATACAATAAGCAATCAAACAAAGATGCACGGGTAAAACTCAAATAAGAAGATCTAACCAGAAAGTTCAACTTAAGAACTCCGGTTTGCAAAAAGAATAAAATCAAACGAAGCAACGAAAGTCAAACTGTGAAACAAACAAGATCCGTTTACTAATCTGGACTAAAGTCAAATTTTATAGTAGCAAAAACTTGTTTAAGTTGACTAAACAGAAAGAGGGCTTCGAGATGAAACTCTAGGCGCTCGAATCGCCTGATTCCGATAAACGAGCAAAATGTTAAACTAAAACGAAAATCGGATCAGAAATCGCGATAAAAAATAACTGCGGAAAATCCGAGAAAAGAAAACCTGACGAACAGGCTAACGAACGAACGTTCGCTGTCTGCGGCTAAACAGTGAAAACCGTTCGTTAAAACGAACGAACGGACGTTCGCTAAATAACTAAACCGACAAAAACCGATCTAAATAAAAAAACAACTGTGGTTTATTTAAAATAACCCGACGGTTTTCTAACAAAAACTGCGGCGGCGGAGGCTACCTCGACGAATCCGGCGAGGGCGGCTGCGGGTCCGGCGGTGGTGGTCGGCGGCGTGGCTGCGAGGGGCGGCGACGGCAGCGTCGGGTTCCTGCGGCGGCGCGGGTTTCAAGGCGGGTCTAGGGTTTCGAGTGCGGGAGCTGGCAGCTCTGGCCTTCGGCCTTTAAAGGGTCGGCCGGGTACAGTGTCCCTGGCGGACACGACCCGGTTCGGTCGGTAACTATTTTTTAAATAATTCCGCGCAGAAAAACGAATAAAAGAAATACTAAATTGACTACAAAAATCCTGAAATAAATTTTCCCCGTCCTCTAAAAATCTACCGGACAAGGTGAACATTTATTTGGAACTCTAGTACAATTTTGAAAAACGCATATTTTTCCTAATTCAAATAAAATAGCAATAAAACTCCAAATAAAAATCTTATTTTATTTTAATATTAAAGCTCCAATATTTATTTATTTTGGGGATTTCATTTTATCCCCTCTCTTTTATTTTTATAAAAGAAATATTCGAAGAGAAAATAATTAAAATCAAATGGTCCTCTTTTTAAAATTTGAGAAAACTCAAATATAAAAATAACGTGATCCTCAACTCTCTCCGTGGGTCCTTGAGTTGCGTAGAATTTCTAGGATCAAACCAAAATGCAATAAAATATGATATGCAATGATGATCTATTGTATAACATTCCAAATTGAAAATTTGGGATGTGACATAGTGCTTGTTCGAAGACCGGAGGTTGGTCTATGGTAACCTCCTTGCTCTCATCTCCTCCCATAGCTCCCGCTGGCTCTTCTCTCTTCAGCTCGATTTTCATCAACCAAGCATCCTCTTCCACGTTGTTGGAGGAAGAAGAAGATATGATGCCAGGCCCAACAGATCTGATACAAAACAGCAAGAAAAGAGAACTGAGGATTTCTTCACGATACGATGATCAACAGGTTCGGGAAGTATATATAGATTTTTTATCTTGGAGTACAAGCATATGGTATAAAAACAGAGTACAGAAGGTGTCCCAGGTGGGCACAACCCACCTGGGCATGCCAGGCAAGCCTGGGCGTCCTCGTGTATTGTGCTCACCAGGGGATGCTTCCTGGAAGTTTCTTTATTCCCAAAATTCTAAAATATTCCAAAACTGATAAAAAATATTTTTGCAGTTTTTTCGGAGTCTGTTTACTTACCGTATCACATACCTCCTTATTTTCACGATTCTGGAGTGTTTTGGAAGGACTCTTTTATGTGTTCTTCCGATGTCATAGTTTGAATAATATTACTTTCAATATTAATAGGCATACCTGAGATATAATGCTTTATTTGTTGCCCATTGACAACCTTCAGGTCAGTACCTTCGGAATTATTTATTTTGATGGCTCCAGATCGGTAAACCTCCTCGATGACGTGCCTTCCTATCTCGAGAGGAGCTTTCCTGCAAAGAATCTGAAACGAGAGTTGTACAAAAGAACATATTCTCCAACTTTAAACTGACGCTTTTGAATTCTTTTGTCATGCCATCTTTTTACTTTTTCTTTAAATAATTTTGCATTTTCATAAGCTTGGGTTCTGCATTCATCTAGTGAGCTAATATCAAATAACCTCTTTTCACCAGCAAGTTTGAAATCATAATTGAGTTCTTTGATTGCCCAATATGCTTTATGTTCTAACTCAAGAGGCAAATGACAAGATTTTCCATAAACCATTTTATAAGGAGACATACCCATAGGATTTTTATATGCTGTTCTATAAGCCCAAAATGCATCATCTAATTTCTTAGACCAATTCTTCCTGGACCTATTGACAGTCTTTTGCAAAGTTAATTTTATTTCTCTATTGCTAAGTTCAACTTGACCACTAGACTGAGGATGATAAGGTGATGCAATTCTATGGTTAACATCATACTTGGCAAGCATTTTACGAAAAGCACCATGAATAAAGTGTGAACCACCATTAGTCATTAAATATCTAGGGACTCCAAACCTTGGGAAATAACTTCCTTAAGCATTTTAATAGAGGTGTTGTGATCAACACTACGAGTTGGAATAGCTTCTACCCATTTAGTAACATAATCAAATGCAAACAAAATATGTGTATACCCATTAGAGGAAGGAAAAGGTCCCATGTATTCAAACCCCCAAACATCAAATGGTTCAACAGCAAGTGAATAATTCATAGGCATTTCTTGACGCTTACCGATATTACCTATCCTTTGACATTCATCACAAGATAAGACAAACTTACAGGCATCCTTGAAAATAGTAGGCCAATAAAATTCAGATTGCAATACCTTGTGAGCAGTTCTATCTCCAGCATGAGCATGGAGTGACATTTGCGTAGGATTTGTCCCTGTTCATGCCCAGGTACACAACGTCTAATAATACCATCTACTCCTTCTTTATAAAAATGTGGATCATCCCAAAAGTAATGTCTTAAATCATAGAAGAATTTTTCTTTTGTTGGTATGTAAAGCTAGGTGGGAAATATTTAGCAACAATGTAATTAGCATAATCAGCATACCAAGGAGTACTATGAGAAACATTTATTGTAGCTAACTGCTCATCAGGAAAACTATCATCAATAGGTAGTGGGTCATCAAGCACATTTTCAAGCCTAGACAAATTATCAGCAACTGGGTTCTCAGCTCCTTTTCTATCAATGATATGTAAATCAAATTCTTGTAACAAGAGAACCCGTCGAATAAGTCTAGGTTTAGCATCTTTCTTTTCCATAAGATATTTAATAGCAGCATGGTCTGTGTGAACAATTACTTTGGAATCAACAATATAAGGTCTAAATTTATCACAAGCAAACACAACTGCTAAGAATTCCTTTTCATAGTAGCATAATTTCTTTCAGCACTATCTATAGTTTTACTAGCATAATGAATGACATTGAGTTTCTTATCAACTCTTTGTCCTAGAACAACACCAACAACATAATCGCTAGCATCACACATAATTTCAAAGGGCAAGTTCAAATCAGGTGGTTGAACAATAGGCGCAGAAATCAAAGCTTTCTTAAGTGTTTCAAAGGCTTCTAAACAATCATCATAAAAACAAAAGGAATATCCTTCGGCAAGAGATTAGTGAGAGGCCTAGAAATTTTCGAAAAGTCTTTGTTAAATCTCCTATAGAAACCAGCATGACCTAGGAAACTACGAATACCTTTTATATCTTTAGGACATGGCATTTTCTCAATTGCATCAACCTTAGCTTTGTCCACTTCAATACCTCTTTCAGAAATCTTATGACCCAAGACAATGCCTTCATTAACCATAAAATGGCACTTCTCCCATTCAAGACAAGATTTGTTTGTTCACATCTCTGCAAAACTCGATCAAGATTGCTTAAATAATCATCAAAAGACTTCCGATAAATAGGAAAGTCATCCATGAAAACCTCAACAATCTTTTTCACAAAAGTCAGAGAATATAGCAGTCATACATCTTTGAAAGGTAGCAGGTGCATTACATAAACCAAAAGCCATACGTTATAAGCATAAGTTCCAAAGGGACAAGTAAAAGTGGTCTTTTCTTGATCAAGTTGAGAAACAGGTATTTGTGAAAAGTCAGAATATCCATCAAGGAAACAAAAGTGTGTGTGCTAACATAATCTTTCGAGCATTTGATAAATAAAAGGCAAAGGGTAATGATCTTTTCTAGTTGCTTTGTTTAATTTTCTAAAATCAATTACCATTCTATAGCCTGTGACAATTCTTTGTGGAATAAGTTCATTCTTATCATTAGGAACAACAGTTATACCTCCTTTCTTAGGAACACAATGAACAGTGCTTACCAATCTACTGCGAGATATGGGATAGATTATACCTACTTCCAGAAGTTCTAATATTTCCGTTCTTACCACTTCTTTTATCTTCGGATTTAACCAACGTTGGTGATCAACAACGGGTTTAGCATCAGGTTCCATATTAATTTTGTGCTGACATAGAGTGGGACTAATGCCCTTTAAATCATGAAGAGTGTGTCCAATAGCAGCTCGGTGCTTCCTTAGAACTTCCAATAATCTTTCTTCTTCATGTTCTGAGAGGTTAGCACTAATAATAACAGCATATATCTTCTTTTCATCAAGATAAGCATATTTCAAAGTGTCTGGCAATTGTATTAATTTAAACACAGGATCACCTTTAGGTGGAGGAGGACCTCCTAGAGTTTTAATCGGCAAATTGTGTTTAAGAAGAGGACGTTGTTCAAAGAAAGTTTTATCTATTTCATTTCTTTCATGCATATGTAAATCATTTTCATGGTCTAGCAAATATTGTTCTAAAGGATCAGTAGGTGGCACAGCAATAGAAGCAAGACCAACTAATTCATCTTTACTAGGAAATTCTTTTTCAAGAAGATTTCTACTAAACTTAGAAAAATTAAACTCATGAGACTCATCACCAAAGCTAACACCAACAGTTTGTTTCTTACAGTCTATCTTAGCATTAACTGTATTCAAGAAAGGTATACCAAAGATAATGGGACAAAATTCATCTTGTGGGGAACAAAGAACAGGAAAATCAGTAGGGTGTTTTATTTTCCCAGACAAGACTTTCAACGTCTCTAACAATCCCAAATGGTGATATGGTATCTCTATTAGCTAGTTTAATAGTAACATCTATTTCTTCTAACTCTACAGGTGCTATGTCTTTCATAATTTCTTGATATAAGGTGTAAGGAATAGCACTCACACTAGCACCCATGTCGCATAAACCATGATAACAGTGATCTCCTATTTTAAATGAGATGATAGGCATGCCAACAACGGGTCTATGTTTATCTTTCTTATCAGGTTTTGCAATTCTAGCAGCTTCTTCACAGAAGTAAATAACATGCCCATCCATATCTTCTTCCAATAGATCTTTAACTATAGCAATACTAGGTTCAACTTTAATTTGTTCATCAGGTTTAGGTGTTCTAATGTAGCTTTTGTTAACAACAGTTGAGACTTTAGCATGTTCCTTTATCCTAACAGGGAAAGGTGGTTTCTCAATATAAGGAGAAGGAACAACTGGATCAACATTATAAAGTATAGTTTCTTCTTTAATTGGTACTGGTTCTTTAATTTCTTCTTTAATAGGTGGGTGATATTTAAAGCACTTCTCCTTAGGGAGTTCAACATGAGTAGCAAATGGTTCACAAAAGGAGGCTACTATCTCAGAGTCAAGTCCATATTTAGTGCTAAACTTTTGAAAAGCATCGGTATCCATAAAAGATTTAACACAATCATACTCAAATTTAACACCTGACTCTTTACCTTTCTCGAGTTCCCAATCTTCATAGTTGCGTTTAATTCTTTCCAAAAGATCCCACCGGAATTCAATAGTATTCTTCATAAAGGAACCATTACAAGAAGTATCAAGCATGGTTTGTTCATTACGAGAAAGCCGAGCATAAAAATTCTAGATAATAATTTCCCTTGAGAGCTCATGATTGGGGCATGAATATAACATTGGCATAAGCCTCCCCCAAGCTATAGAGATACTTTCTCCTACACGAGGCCAAAAATTATATATATAATTCCGATCACGATGAACTAGATGCATAGGATAAATTTTTTGGTGGAACTTCGATTTCAAACGATTCCAATTCCATCATCCAATATCATCGCATAGCCTATACCATGCCAATGCTTTTCCCTTCAAAGATAAAGGGAAAACCTTCTTCATAACTTTATCCCCGCGTAAATCTACAAGCTTAAACAATCCACAAATTTGTTCCACATATATCAAGTGCATATCAGGATGTTCGGTTCCATCTCCCGCATAAGGATTAGCTAGCAGTTGTTCTATCATACCCAAAGGAATTTCATATTCAATATATTTAGTAGGTGCAGTAGGTTGAGGGGTAGCTAATTGTGGTTATAGATGAGGTGAAGATACCCCGAACAAACCCCTCAAAGGATTGTTTTCCATAGTAACAAGTGACAATAAATTTCAGCACACTATATAAATATTTCCTTACCAAATTCCACTTACCAAAGGCACTTCACTCCCCGACAACGGCGCCAGAAAATAGCCTTGATGACCCACAAGTACAGGGGACCAATTGTAGCTCTTTTCGATAAGTAAGAGTGTCGAACCCAATGAGGAGCAAAAGGAAATGACAAGTAGTTTCCAGTAAGGTGATGTCTGCAAGTGCTGAAATTGTAAGTAGCAGGGTAGTTTGATAGCAAGATAATTTGTAACGAGCAAGTAACGATAGTAGTACCAAAAGTGCAGCAAGGTAGCCCAATCCTTTCGAGGAAAAGGTCAGGCCAAAACGGTCTCTTATAATGAGCAAAGCATTCTTGAGGGTACACAGGAATTTCGTCTAGTCACTTTCATCATGTTGGTTCGATTCATGTTCGCTACTTTGATAATTTGATATGTGGGTGGACCGGTGCTTAGGTGCTGTTCTTACTTGAACAAACATCCTACTTATGATTAACCCTCCCGCAAGCATCCGCAACTACGAGAAAATATTAACTATAAATTCTAACCATAGCATTAAACTTTGGGATCCAATCGGTCCCATATGGAACAACGCATAAACTGGGGCTTAAGCTTCTGTCACTCTCGCAACCCATAATCTAATTGCTAATCCACAATGCATTCCCTTAGGCCTAAATATGGTGAAGTGTCATGTAGTCGACGTTCACATGACACCACTAAGGGAATCACAACATACATACTCTCAAAATATCGAACATATATCAAATTCACATGATTACTTGCAACATGATTTCTCCCATGACCTCAAGAACAAAGGTAACTACTCACAAATGATAAACATGCTCATGATCAGAGGGGTATTAAATAGCATATTGGATCTGAATATATAATCTTCCACCAAATAAACCATATAGTAGTCCACTACATGATTTAATCAACACTACTAGTCACCCAGAAGTACCAATCTATTGTTCCGGTAACAAGATTGAACACAAGAGATGAACTAGCGTTTGAGAGGAGATGGCATCGTTGAAGATGTTGGTGGAGATTGACCTCCCCAAGATGGGAGAGTTGTTGGTGATGATGATGACGATGATTTCCCCCTCCGGGAGGGAAGTTCCCCCGGTGGAATTGCTCCACTGGAGGGCAAAAGTGCTCCTGCCCAAGTTCCGCCTCGAGGCGGTGGCGCTTCATCCCGAAAGTCCTCCTCTTGTTTTTTCTAGGTCCAAATGACTTATATACCAAAAGATGGGCACCGGAGGTGGGCCGAGGAGGCCACAACCCCCAGGGCATGCCTGTTGGGGAACGTAGTATTTCAAAAAAATTCCTACGATCATGCAAGATCTATCTAGGAGAAGCATAGCAACGAGCGGGGAGAGTGTGTCCACGTACCCTTGTAGACTGAAACTGGAAGCGTTTAGTAATGCAGTTGATGTGGTCGAACGTCTTCGCGATCCAACCCATCCAAGTACCAAACGTACGGCACCTCCGCGTTCACCACACGTTCAGCTCGATGACGTCCCTCAAGCTCTTGATCTAGTTGAGGCCGAGGGAGAGTTCCATCAGCACGATGGCGTGGTGATGGTGATGATGAAGTCACCGGCGCAGGGCTTTGCCTAAGCACTACGACGATATGAGCGAGGTGTGTAACTATGGAGGGGGGCACCGCACATGGCTATGAGAAACTTGTGTGTCCTTTGGGGTGCCCCCCTCCCATGTATATAAAGGAGGGAGGAGGAGGAGGCTGGCCTAGAGGGGGCGCGCGCCATGGGGAGTCCAACTAGGATTCACAATCCTAGTTGGAGTCCCCTTCCATCCAAGAGAGGGAGAAGGAGGGAAGGAGGAAGATGGGAGAAGGAAAGAGGGGGCGCCATGGGGGGGCCTCCCTTGTGGCCCTCCTCTCCTTTCCACCAGGGCCCATGAAGGCCAGTGAACTTCCGGGGGGGGGGTCCGGTAACCCTCAGTACTCCGAAACATATCCGAAACGACCCGAACCATTCCGGTGTCCGAATGTAACCTTCCAATATATGAATCTTTATGTCTCGACCATTTTGAGACACCTCGTCATGTCCGTGATCTCATCTGGGACTCGAAACAAACATCTGTTCATCAAAACATGAAACTCATAATACAAATCGTCATCGAACGTTAAGCGTGCGGACCCTACGGGTTTCAGAACTATGTAGACATGACCGAGACATATATCCGGTCAATAACCAATAGCGGAACCTGGATGCTCATATTGGTTCCTACATATTCTACGAAGATCTTTATCGGTCAAACCGCATAACAACATACGTTGTTCCCTTTGTCATCGGTATGTTACTTGCCCAAGATTCGATCGTCGATATCATCATACCTAGTTCAATCTCGTCACCGGCAAGTCTCTTTACTCATTCCGTAATGCATCATCCCGCAACTAACTCATTATTCACATTGCTTGCAAGGCTTATAGTGATGTGCATTACCGAGAGGGCCCAGAGATACCTCTCGGATACACGGAGTGAAAAATCCTAATCTCGATCTATGCCAACTCAACAAACACCTTCAGATACACCTATAGAAAATCTTTATAATCACCCAGTTACGTTGTGATGTTTGATAGCACACAAGGTGTTCCTCCGGTATTTGGGAGTTGCATAATCTCATAGTCAGAGGAATATGTATAAGTCATGAAGAAAGCAATAGCAAGAAAACTTAATGATCCTTATGCTAAGCTAACAGATGGGTCTTGTCCATCACATCATTCTCCTAATGATGTGACCCCGTTCATCAAATGACAACACATGTCTATGGTCAGGAAACTTAACCATCTTTGACTAACGAGCTAGTCAAGTAGAGGTATACTAGGGACACTCTGTTTGTCTATGTATTCAGACATGTACTAAGTTTCTGGTTAATACAATTCTAGCATGAATAATAAACATTTATCATGATATAAGGAATTATAAATAACAACTTTATTATTGCCTCTAGGGCATATTTCCTTCAGTCTCCCACTTTCACTAGAGTCAATAATCTAGTTCACATCGTCATGTGATTTAACACTAATAGTTCACATCTTTATGTGATTAGTTCACATCTACATGTGACTAACACCCAAAGGGTTTACTAGAATCAATAATCTAGTTCACATCGCTATGTGATTAACACCCAAAGTGTCCTAAGGTGTGACCATATTTTGCTTGTGAGAGAAGTTTAGTCAATGGGTCTGTCACATTCAGAGCCGTATGTATTTTGCAAATTTTCTATCTCTGCAATGCTCTGCATGGAGCTACTCTAGCTAATCGCTCCCACTTTCAATATGTATCCAAATTGAGACTTAGAGTCATCCGGATTAGTGCCAAAACTTGCATCAACGTAACCCCTTCCGACGAACCTTTTTGTCACCTCCATAACCGAGAAACATGTCCTTATTCCATTAAGGATAATTTTGACCGTTGTCCAAGGATCCACTCCTGGATCACTATTGTACCCTCTTGCCAAACTCATGGTGAGGTACACAATATGTCTAGTACACAACATAGCATACTTTATAGAATCTATGACTGAGGCATAGGGAATGACTTTTCATTCTCTTTCTATTTTCTGCCGTGGTCGGGTTTTGAGTCTTTACTCAACTTCACACCTTAAAACTCAGGTGAGAACTCCTTCTTTGACTAATCCATTTTGAACTCCTTCAAAATCTTATCAAGGTATGTACTCATCGAAAGTCTTATCAAGCATCTTGATCTATCTTTATAGACCTTGATGCCCAATATGTAAGTAGCTTCACTCAGGTCTTTCATTGAAAAATTCTTATTCAAGTATCCTTTTGTGCTATCCAGAAATTCTGTATTATTTCCAATCAACAATATGTCATCCACATATAATATTAGAAATGCTACAGAGCTCCCACTCACTTTCTTGTAAATACAGGCTTCTCCAAAAGTCTGTATAAAACCATATACTTTGATCACACTATCAAAGCGTATATTCCAACTCCGAGAGGCTTGCACCAGTCCATAAATGGATCGCTAAAGCTTGCACACTTTGTTAGCACCTTTAGGATCGACAAAACCTTCTGGTTGCATCATATACAACTCTTCTTTCATATATCCGTCAAGGAATGTAGTTTTGACATCTGAAAGTGCAACTATCCCTGGGTGGTTTTGGTAATTCCTAACAACATATAGCTCATTGAGCTAATGCTATTGGAAGATAAATATTTTAGGAAAGCTCAATGATTGGCATGGCATGGATTAGAAAGTTGACCCCTCAAAATGCTAAGGGCAAAAGATTGGTTCAAGATCAAAGCACAAGACTCTACATTTTACTTTTAGTGATCCAAGATCACATTAAGGCCATAGGAAAAGCCAATACTATTAAAAGGGGGCGAGGTGTTGCTTAGTGAGTTACTTGCTCAAAATGCTTAGTGATATTCTCCAAAAACCCTCAACTACTTTCTCATATCCTCATATGTCCCAAACCAAAAGTCAAACTCGACCCCAGCGTAATCTTATATCCGGTGCCACCGAGTTCACATGACATAGCCACTGCCAGAAACCCTAGTCACTTCGGTCTCACCGATAGGGATCTCGGTCTCACTGAGATGGGATTGCAAACTCTCTGTTTCCCTTCGTAACGTTTCGGTCTAACCGAGATGAGCGATCGGTCCCACTGAGATTACAATGCAAACTCTCTGTTTCCCCTTCATAACGTTTCGGTCTAACCGAGATGAGTGAACTGGTCCCACCGAGTTTGCCTGACCAACTCTCTGTTTGTCTATTACCAAAATCGGTCCCACCGAGTTTGTGTAATCGGTCTCACCGAGATTACGTTATGCCCTAACCCTAATGGAATCGATCCCACCGAGTTGATCATGTTGGTCCCACCGAAAATCCTAACGTTCACATTTTGAACTAAATCGGTCTAACCGAGTTTTATAATTTGGTCCCACCGAGTTTGGTGATTTGTGTGTAACGGTTAGATTTTGTGTGGAGGCTATATATACGCCTCCACCCACTCTTCATTCGAAGAGAGAGCCATCAGAATATGCCTACACTTCCAACATACATTTTTTGAGAGAGAACCACCTACACTTGTGTTGAGGTCAAGATATTCCATTCCAACCACATAAATCTTGATCTCTAGCCTTCCCCAAGTTGCTTTCCACTCAAATCATCTTTCTACCAAATCCAATCCTATGAGAGAGAGTTGAGTGCTTGGGATACTATCATTTGAAGCACAAGAGCAAGGAGTTCATCATCAACACATCATCTATTACCTTTTGGAGAGTGGTGTCACCTAGATTGGTTAGGTGTCACTTGGGAGCCTCCGTCAAGATTGTGCACCAAGGAGTTTGTACAGGCAAGGAGAACACCTACTTTGTGAAGATCTACCCTAGTGAGGAAAGTCCTTCATGGGTGATGGCCATGGTGGGATAGACAAGGTTGCTTCTTCATGGACCCTTCGTGGGTGGAGCCCTCCGTGGACTCGTGCAACCGTTACCCTTCGTGGGTTGAAGTCTCCATCAACGTGGATGTACGATAGCACCACCTATCGGAACCATGCCAAAAATCTCCGTGTCTACATTGTGTTTGCTCCCTCCAAACTCCTCCCTTTACCTTCATATGCAATTGTTTTACATTCCGCTGCTATACTCTTAGAATTGCATGTGTAGTTCGATTACTTGAATTGTGTGCTAAGTTGCTAAAATATGCCATCACCAAATAAAATTGGGAAAAGGCAAGATTTTTATTTGGTCAAGTAGTCTAGTCACCCCCTAAACATACTTTCAATCCTACAAGTGGTATCAGAGCTTTGGTCTCGATTCGCTTTGATTTCCATACCTTTTGGTGATCATAGCCTTGGTTTCACAACCTAGGAGAGTATGGCGTCTAGTGCGGGAAATTACCACCGTAGAGGTCCTTACTTTGATGCTACTAATTTTGCTAGTTGGAAGCATAAGATGAAAATGCATATTCTTGGACATAACCCCGTCTTTTGGGGTATTGTGTGTATTGGCTTGCAAGGTCGTCGGCGTTCTGGGAATGGGGGTCCCCAGACTTGCCTGCCTGCGGCCTGCGGCGTGGCTCAAGTGGGGGCCCAGCGCGGCCCATCTTCATCAGCTCAAGCTCAAGACCCTCGCGAGGGGCCAAGCCTCGTGGGGCGGACGACAGGAAGCTTCCTCAGAGGCAGCCTCATCAGGCAGGCTCGCGAGGAGGCGGAGAGATCAAGGCAGGGGTACCTCGCGAGGAGCCCGTGACGCAATCCATGATGGTCGAGACCAGGCAGTGTCCTTGTTTCCCCTTTGGTGCAAACGGGGCAAGCATAGGCCAAGGCATCGGGCAAATATTACCATTCTAGTGCAATGAGACCAAGACCGACAGAGCCGCAGGACGGAGGTCACCGTGGAGCCCAAGATGGCGTCATCACCAGTACTTTTGGCAGCCGAAGACCATCTTTGGTCAGGATAACTTGTACTAGATGTTCCCCTTCAAAATGGCCAATTGTTGGCACCCTTCCCGCTCATTATTTGGGGAGAGGCCCAGGGCCTCTATAAATAGAGCTAGCCACCACAGAGTAGAGAGACAAGAAGGGACCGAGAAAGAGAGATAGAGAGAGAGTGGCGATTGAACTCACCCCAGCAGTTCATCGCACCAGCTCAAGAACACCTCTCGCGAGGCTGTTCTTCCCTTGTACTATTCCTCATCAGCCCCTGAGGCAATCCACCTCACCACACACTGGAGTAGGGTATTACACCACAACGGTGGCCTGAACCAGTATAAACCTTGTGTCCCTTGTGTTGTTCGTTGTTTCCAGCTAGATCACGCGAGGAGATTAGACGTAGATCGGTAGGGGAGAGATCTCCGCGCGCACCCCAGTGCTCGAATCTCAAGGGTCTGCCGGAACCCGAAATCTGACATTTGGCACGCCAGGTAGGGGTGCACCGGAGTCCTCCCTCCTGACGACCCACTCTCCCCCGACATCGCATCCCGCCCTCATGGCAGACGACGTGCCGCCCGCTCCAGCGATGGATGCCAACACTGGGGCCAGGGGGCTCCGGGCCTTGGCCCCCGCCTTGCGACAGGTGCAGTGGCCGCGCAAGTTCAAGCCCGAGACGCCGCTGCGTTACAACGACGCGACGGATCCGATGATTTTCCTGCTGGCGTACGAGGAGGCTGTCTTCAGAAACGAGGGCGATGACCGGGTGATGGCCAACTGGCTACCCATGGCCCTCACCGGCGTCCCACGTGTATGGCTCCTCCACCTACCGGCGGCTTCTGTCACCTCCTGGGAGGAGCTGTGCGACCTCTTCCTCGCCCGTTTTGCCGCACGAATGCCGCCTGTCGTCGCAGCCCTCCTGGGTGGCTCCCAGGCGCCACCCTCGAGCCATCACGTCAAGCCGTTCACCCGCCGGATCAGCACCGCCTCCAAGCGTCGAGAAGCCCCCCCCCCCCCCCGGGCTGGGTGGCGCCCGAGGCCGATCTAACCTTCGACTCAGGGCTTCACCCCTTCAACCCCATCGGTTCGGGCGCACTCCCGATGCTGTGCACCCCCACCATCTGCCAAGTGTCCGTCACCAGGACACTCATCGACGGTGGTACCGGCCTCAACGTGCTCTCGGTGGAGGCCTTCAGCCTCCTCCACGTACCGCTGGAGCGGCTCCAACGTAGCAGTCCTTTCTCGGGCGTCGGAGCCGGTTCCACCGCCTCCTTGGGACAGATCCGCCTCCCAGTGACCTTCGTCACCTACGACAACTTCCGCACGGAGCTCATCGACTTCGACATCGCCCCCATTGGCCTCCCCTACAATGCCATCCTCGGCTATCCGGCCTTGGCTCGGTTCATGGCAGCAACTCACCCGGCGTACAACCTCATGAAGAAGCCTGGGAGCAGCGGCGTCCTCACCGTGCCAGGATACACAAGGGATGCGCTGCAGGTGCTCCAGCTTGTCTTCAGGGCGGCCGCGGTGGCACAACCCACTAGCACCGGCACCCTTGAGCCCAAGGGGGCTGCGCTGGCTAAAAAGAAGCAGCTATTCACCCAAGACAAGGTAGAAACCAAGCAGGCACCAGTCGACGAAGACGGGCCCACTGGCGCCACTTTCACCATAGGGGCCAACCTCGAGCCCGAGCAGGAGAAGGCCCTGATCAGGTTCCTGCGTGCGAACAAGAAGGTGTTCGCGTGGGAACCTAATCAGTTAGCAGGGGTCCCAAGGGAAGTGATTGAGCATCACCTCAACGTGTTCCCCAATGTGCGCCCCGTGAAGCAGAAGGCAAGGCGGCAGTCTACTGAGAAACAGGCTTTCATCGTTCAAGAGACCCGGAAGCTAGAGGCGGCAGGAGTTATCCACGAGGTCCGCTACCCTGATTGGCTGGCTAATCCGGTCAATGTGCCAAAAAAGGGAGGAAAGGAGCGCATGTGTGTCGACTTCACCAACCTCAACAAAGCCTGCCCGCAGGATCCATTTCCGCTCCCCCGCATTGACCAGACAGTCGACTCCACCGCAGAGTGTGACCTATTGTGCTTCCTAGATGCCTTCTCGGGCTATCACCAGATCAAGATGGTGGTAGAAGACGTGGAGAAGACGGCTTTACTGACCCCGTGTGGAGTGTACTGCTATACGTGCATGCCGTTTGGTTTGCGCAACGCAGGCACGACCTTTCAGCGGCGGATGCACATCGCCTTAGGACGACAGCTTGGGAGGAACGCTGAAGCTTACCTCGATGACATTGTGGTGAAGTCTCGTGAGGGAAGAACCCTGATACAGGACCTGGAAGAAACCTTTGCGAGCCTCAACAAAGTGGACCTACGGCTCAACCCAGAGAAGTGCGTGTTTGGAGTCCCCTCGGGCAAGCTCCTAGGTTTCCTCGTGTCCCACAGGGGCATCAAGGCCAACCCGGAGAAGGTCAAAGCAGTCGAAGACATGAGCCCGCCAAGGACCCTCAGAGAAATGCAGAAGCTCACCGGGCGTGTAACTGCGCTGGGGCGCTTCATCTCCAAGCTGGGGGAACGAGCGCTGCCCTTCTTCTAGCTAATGAAGAAAAAGGGCCCCTTCGAATGGACTGAAGAGGCCGACAAGGCATTCCAAGACCTCAAGAGGTACCTTACCAGCCCACCAGTGATGGTAGCTCTGCGTCCTCGGGAGCCCCTGGTGCTCTACCTCGAGGCCACCCCCTACTCTGCCAGCGCGACCCTAGTGGCGGTCAGGGAGGAGCGCTGCGCCAATGCCGCATCGACTGTCCGAACTAAAGCAAAGCAGAGCCAGGAGGGCCTCGCGAAGGCAGCAACCGCAGCCGGAAAGGAACAGCCGCAGCAGTGGAACGCGCCTGGAGCAGGAGAGGCCTCTTCAGGCAACCAAGCGCTGGGGGCTCCGTCGTCTGAAGAGACGCCTCGACCACTGGAGGACGCAAGCTGCGCCAGCACCCTCAACCTCATCGAGCATCCCGTGTACTTCGTCAGCATGGTGCTACGGGACGCAAGGGCATGGTAACCCATGCCTCAGAAACTCCTCCTTGCGCTACTAGTGGCCTCACGCAAGTTGCGCCACTACTTCCAAGGCCATCCCATCAAAGTCGTCTCGGCATACCCCTTGGAAAGAGTACTCAGGAGCCCCAACTCAGATGGGAGGGTTGCTGAATGGAACATTAAACTACAGGCATTTCAGCTAGAATTCAGTACGACCAGAGTCATCAAGGGAGCTGCACTTGCGGATTTTGTGGCAGAATGGGTAGAAGTGCTGGGTCTCAAGGTAGGCGAAGACCGATAGCTTTTCCCGGGAAGTGAAGCACCGGACGACTGGGTCATGTACTTCGATGGGGCGTTCTCCCGACACGATGCGGGAGCTGGCGCAGTGCGCGTATCCCCTACCTAGGACAAACTCTACTACGCCGTACAACTCTGCAACAACATAGCGGAGTACGAAGGCCTAATAGCAGGCTTGAAGTCCGCAATTGCCTTAGGGGTAAAGCGCCTCATCATCAAGGGCGATTCGCAGCTCCTCGTCAACTTCTCCAACAACATATACGAGCCAAAGGACGAGCACATGGAAGCATACCCCGCTGAGGTTTGCAAGATGGAGAAACAGTTCTGGGGGCTGGAGTTGCAGCATGTGCCTAGTGGCACCAATCAGGAGGCCGATGACATGGCCAAGAGGGTATCCAGGCGGCTGCCTCAGGAGCCTGGCGTCTTTGAGGAGCGGCTCTTCAAACCCTCGGCGGTGCCGTCACTATCGAGCACGGCGCAACCAAGGGAGGAGCTCCCTCAGCCGCCTGCCTCAGGAGCCCTGGTCTGCGGCCCGGCCTCAGGGGCACGCCTGCTCCTGGCATTAGAGCCTCAGGAAGGGTGTTGGATCTCGGAACTCAAGAACTACCTGATGCAAGGGAATCTGCCAGAAAACGAGGAGGAAGCGGAGCATGTGGCGCGGCATGCCACATCTTATTGCATCAGGAATGGAGAGCTCTACAGGAAGCGACCAAACGACGTGTCCCTACGTTGCATTTCCCGAGAGCAAGGGAAGGAGCTACTGGCGGACATACACGGTGGAGACTGCGGGCACCACTCGTCGTCACGGACCCTCGTCGGTAAGGCGTTTCATAGTGGGTTCTACTGGCCCACGGCGCTCAACGATGCCGTTGAGCTTGTGAGGGCTTGTGAGGCCTGCCAGTTTCACGCTAAGCAGATCCATCAGGCTGCAAGGGGGTCTACAGACTATACCCATCTCATGGTCGTTCGCAGTTTGGGGGCTAGACATTCTGGGCCCGTTCCCTCAGGCGCCAGGGGGCTATCGCTACCTCTATGTCGCCGTGGACAAATTCACCAAGTGGGCTGAGGTGGAAGCCGTCCGCACAATTCCGGCAGGCTCTGCGGTCAAATTCATCAAGGGCCTCATGAGCCGATTTGGGGTGCCCAACCGCATCATCACCGACAACGGTTCGCAATTCACCAGTAATCTCTTCAAAACGTATTGTGCTAACCTTGGAACGCAGATATGCTACGCTTCGGTAGCACACCCCCGGAGCAACGGCCAGGCCGAGCGGGCCAACGCGGAGGTCTTGAGGGGCCTCAAAGCCAGGACCTTCAAGAAGAAGCTGGAGGCCTGCGGCAGGGGCTGGTACGACGAGCTCCAGCCCGTGCTGTGGTCAATCTGCACAACTACGACCAAGCCGAATGGCGAGACACCGTTCTTCCTCGTCTACGGAGCAGAGGTTGTTCTCCCTCACGAGGTCAGGCGTCGCTCTGCACGGGTCCTGGCGTTCGACGAGATGCAGCAGGACGCCATGCGGGGGACGGATCTTGTGCTGGGGGAGGAACACCGTTGAGAAGCCGCGCTGCGAGCGGCAAGGTATCAACAGGCGCTGCGACGATACCACTGCCGCAACATCCGCCCAGAACTCTTGATCTCGTGCTCAGACGGGGGCTGCACAAGCTCTCTCCCATGTGGGAGGGCCCATTCAAGGTTGTTCATGTCTCCAGGCCTGGCTCCACGCGCTTGGAGACGACGGAGGGGGTGCCCATCCAGAACGCGTGGAACATTCAACATCTCCGGATGTTCTATCCCCGAGCGACGCCTAGCGCCTAGGAAAGGCCCGGTGCCTGTGAAGAAGGCAAATTCCTGTGAAGCTGCTGTGTTTTGGGAAAGGCTCGGTGCCTTTGAAGAAGGCGAATGCCTGTGAAGCTGCTGTGTTTTGGGAAAGGCCCAGTGCCTGTGAAGAAGGCGAATGCCTGTGAAGCTGTTGCGTTTTGGGAAAGGCCCGGTGCCTGTGAATAAGGCTAATGCCTGTGAAGCTGCTGCATTTTGGGGAAGGCCCGGTGCATGTGAAGAAGGCGAATAACTGTGAAGCTGCTGAGTTTTGGGAAAGGCTCGGTGCCTGTGAAGAAGGCGAATGCCTGTGAAGCGGCTGCGTTTTGGGAAAGGCCCGGTGCCTGTGAAGAAGGCAAATGCCTGTGAAGCTGCTGCGTTTTGGGAAAGGCCTGGTGCCTGTGAAGAAGGCGAATGCCTATGAAGCTCGCCGCCCGTGACACTCTCACGTAATAATGAGTGGGGCTGTACACACCCCGGAGTCTCCGGAGTGCCGCCCTCGGGCCTCGGGGGCTCCCGCCCATGCCCAGTGGCAGCACTTAGCTCCGCGTTGGTGAGAAGACATCGAAGACTAGAATAGGTGCTGGACACGGCTTTCCCATTTGCTTTCTGCATTTGGCTTGTTTATTCCCGTTTGAAGTTTTATTGGAGTTGTTGACGTTCCTGGCTTGTGACTCTTTATCTTTTTCACTCGCTTGCCTCGTTTTCTCTCGCACAAGTCTCGCGAGGGAGGTTCGCGGGTGCCCTCGCGAGTGTTTTCTGCCCCAATCATTTGGAGCTTTCCTATCTGAGTCCTCTGTGGGAGCACCCCTCCCAGTCCGTGCCTCACGGGCATCGCGACACGAGTGTAGGACCTGGGCCGATCGCCCCCACAACCAAGACCGAAAGTTAGCCCTCCTACTGATCCTTTCAGGGCACAAAGCGCACGGCGAGGCCGCGGCCTCAGGAGGCAAGGAATGCGTCAAGCCCCATCGAGCTAAAATAATTCCCGCACATGGGTGCACGGCGCGGAAACACGGCGTAGAAATAGCGGAAGCAGCACGATGGTTAACAGCAGCAGTTCTAACACGCCCCCGCGGGGCCCTATACTCTCTTTTGTTTCTACGCAGGAAAGAAGGAAAACAAAATGGGCACGATTCGTCATGCACCAACCCACAGCGAAGGTTCGAGCTGCTCCTGGGGCTCAGGCGGATCCCTCCTCTCGCTTCACCCGGGCGCGACGGCGGGCTGATCCGCTACCTTCACCCAGGCAGGCGCGACGGTGCGGGGGCTGGTCGCGGCCACCGCTGGAGGAGCTGCTGCCTGAGAGGGAGTCGCTGAAGCCTAGAGAACCCCGAGCACCGCCGCCTGTACGCCTGTCGCCATCTTCATCCTCGTCAGTACCGGGGCTGGGCAGGCGACCGCGGATGTCGTCTTCGGGGCAACACCCAGCACGGCGACCGTCTTCCCCGAACACCCACACGTAAAGGGTGGCATCGCCATCGAACTTGAAGTGCAGGTGCACCACAGGCCTAGGCCGCGCGCGCGGGCCAACGTTTGCCAGCCGCGGGTCAGGGCCCCATTCCCAGAAACGGAGACCTCCAGCGAAGCCCAGGAGGCCCTGCTACAGCAGTCGTCTGCCTGGAGCCAGAAGCCACACCGGGCGCTGGCCGGCAGTTCATCTACTAAGAAATGGGGGAGCTGAGCCGGGTGCTGGATGGGTCCGCCGACCACACGATGAACTCCGGCAGCACCTCCACAGAGCGAAAGCGTAGCCTAGGGGGGCGCGCAGCCACGGCGTGCCCCCCATCGGGAACCGGGCGCTCACCACCTCACAGGGAACCGCCTCCATGGCCGCAGGAGGCCACTACGGGGACCATGGAATTCTTGCGAGGGCGGCCTCGGCCGCGCTTGGTCGGGGGGGGGGAGTCAGGCACTGCCTGGCGGGCCTTTCCTTTCTCCATGGCCGAGAATCTCTTTGGAGCCATGCGAGCGACGAGTAGCCAGGAAGAAGGCAAGGAGCAGCAGGAAGGGATGGGCTGAAGGGGCTCGCGCAGCCCCGTACTTATAGCCGGAGGAGTCCAACCGCCGAGCACCATGATCGCAGGTAATCATGATCAGTTTCTCTGCATGCAGGGACTTGTCAAGTCGTGCGGCCGCCGAGGCATCGTGGGGAAGCGCAGTCGCCCACGACCAATCAATCGCCATGCGGCGCCCAAGGCCGCAGGCTGTTAGGGCCTGCGACGCTTCACGCCTGCCCCTTCGCTTTCCTGCTAGGCCAAGCCCGGGCGCGCCTTGGGCCCGGGGGATACTGTCGGCGTTCTGGGAATGGGGGTCCCCAAACTTGCCTGCCTGCAGCCTGCGGCGTGGCTCAAGTGGGAGCCCAGCGCGACCCATCTTCATCAGCTCAAGCTCAAGACCCTCGCGAGGGTCCAAGCCTCGCGGGGTGGACGACAGGAAGCTTCCTCAGAGGCAGCCTCATCAGGCAGGCTCGCGAGGAGGCGGAGAGATCAAGGCAGGGGCACCTCGCGAGGAGCCCATGACGCAAGCCATGACGATCGAGACCAGGCGGGCGTTAGGCGGGCGCCTGCCTGCACAGTGTCCTTGTTTCCCCTTTGGTGCAAAGGGGGCAAGCACAGGCCGAGGCACCGGGCAAAGGATACCATTCCGGTGCAACGAGACCAAGACCAACAGAGCGGCAGAACGGAGGTCACTGTGGAGCCCAAGACGGCGTCATCACCCATGCTTTTGGCAGCCGAAGACCACCTTTGGTCAGGATAACTTGTACTAGATGTTCCCCTTCAAAATGGCAAATTGTTGGCGCCCTTCCCGCTCATTATTTGGGGAGAGGCCCAGATCCTCTATAAATAGAGCTAGCCACCATAGAGTAGAGAGACAAGAAGGGACTGAAAAAGAGTGATAGAGAGAGAGAGAGGCGATTGAACTCACCCCAGCAGTTCATCGCACCAGCTCAAGAACACCTCTCGCGAGGCTGTTCTTCCCTTGTACTGTTCCTCAACAGCCCCTGAGGCAATCCACCACACCACACACTGGAGTAGGGTATTACACCACAACGGTGGCCCGAAGCAGTATTAACCTTGTGTCCCTTGTGTTGTTCATTTTTTCCAGCTAGATCACGCGAGGAGTTTGGACATAGATCGGTAGGGAGAGATCTCCGTGCGCACCCCAGTATTCGAACCTCAAGGGTCTGTCGGAACCCGAAATCCGACAAAGGTGAATTCTTTGATGGGAGAGAACCGAACCATGAAGCTATTGCGGAAGAGTTGAGGATGCTGCAATACAATGCTCAAGCTTGTGATATTCTCTTCAACGGACTGTGCCCCGAAGAATTCAACAAAATCAGTCGTCTTGAGAGTGCAAAGGAAATTTGGGATACTTGGATTGATATGCACGAAGGTACTGACTCCGTCAAGGAATCCAAATTGGATGTGCTTCAAAGTCAACTTGACGAGTTCAAAATGAAGGATGGTGAAGGTGTCGCTGAAATGTACTCTAGGCTTGCTCTCATCACAAATGAGATTGCTGGCTTAGGAAGGGAAGATATGACCGATAGATTCATCATCAAGAAGATCCTAAGAGCCTTGGATAGAAAATATGATACCATGTGCACATTGATCCAAATGATGCCCAATTACAAAGATCTCAAGCCAACGGAAGTCATTGGAAGAAATTTTGCTCATGAGATGTCACTCAAGGATAAGGAAGAGCTTCACAACAAGTCAAGTGGTGCTTACAAAGCCTCATGTGATGCTCCGACATCATCAAGTGAGAAACAAACCTTCAACGAAGAATTGAGCCTAATGGTGAAGAACTTCAACAAGTTTTACAAGAGTAGAAGCAAGGAAAAAGTTCCAAGTCAAGGTCCTAGAATGACAAAAGATCTTCTAGTTGTCAGTGCAATTGCTACAATTGTGGAAGACCCGGACAGTATTCCAATGAGTGTACGGCTCCCTACAAAAGAAGAGAAGATTCTCCTAAAAGAAGAAGTAGAAGAGAAGAATCACCTCCAAGAGAGAGAAGGAGTAGAGATGACCATTATGAACGAAGAACGTCACGGGGAAGCAAGGATTCGGGAAGGGAGGAAAATTTATCATAGAGCTACACAAAACGAAGACATCAAGCTCATGTTGGTGAATGGGTATCCGGCTCCGACTCCGACGATCACTCCGAGAGAAGTTATCACACCAAGTCCGAATATACTCAAGATGAAGGTGTTGCCGGTCTAGCACTTCTGTCAACCAACTCCTACGACATATTTGACTCACCAAATGAAGGAATTGGAAGATGCTTCATGGCTAAAGGTCCAAAGGTATCATAGCCGGAGTATGTTGATTTCAATAGTGATGAAGATGATTTGCTAGGTGATGATGATTTACTTGTTGACAACTCTAGTTATGAAAACTATGATGAACTTTCTATTAATCATGCTAATCAAGATAAAATGAATGACAATGATAAGAAGGAGATTGAGCGTCTAACTAAAGAACTAAACACTCTTAAGTTAGCTCATGACTACCTTGGAAGATCATCGAGAACTTTTAAAGACTCATGAGAAGCTACGTCTTGAAAAGCTCAACCTTGAGCAAGAGCATGAGTTCTTAAAAGCAATCAATGATGATCTTCGCAAGAAAAGTTCTTCTTACATTGCCAAGCGTTTACTCTTGTCTACATACATGCCACAAGTTAAATCTAGCAACAAGAACAAGAAAGATTCTTCTTCTAGTAGTAACAACAATCATGCTAAATCCAATGTTGTTGCTTCTAGTAGTTCTTTTGATTCCACTAATGATTCTCTTAGCCAAGTTACACTTGAGCAAGAAAATAGCTTATTGAAGGGAATTATGGAGAAAGGTGTTTACAAGAGCCTTGCCGGAAGTAAGCAATTGGAGGAAATTGTACGCAAGCAAGGAAGACACCGGAAGAATCAAGATGTTGGTTTTGAACGAAAGTTCAATGCTAATGGAGTTGAGTGAGAAGAAGATCAATACCCCAAGACAAAGTTTGTTCCTCAACAAGATAAGTATGATCCTACTTATTTCCAAGGAACACAAGCTGAAGATGATCTTCCACCACAAGACCACAAGCTAAAAGGCAAGGACAAGCTTCAAAAGGAGATTGATGCATTTGAAGAAGCACCTAAGGCCTTGGTCAAGTGGGTTCCAAAGACTACATCAAAATCCACTTCATCAAGTATGACTACAACTCTAGGGATTCCCATCAAGATGGTCTGGATCTCTAAGAAGAAGAACTAGAAAGTTCTTGAGGGTGACTCCGCCAGCATACTTCACTCTTATCATCTTGTCAAGGACAAGAGCAAACAACTTCCATATCTTGCACTAGTTCAAGGATTCACAAACCCTCTTGTTGGTAAGACAAGGGACAAGGTAACCTAATGCTTTCGTGGACATCATCCAATGTGAACATCACTCTATGTCTATGGATATCCTTGTTTGTTCCTTGTGGGACTAACCCGTGTAGGTATTGAAAGTGCAACTCACTCCAAAGGATTGCTCCAAATGATCTACATCAACATTGAGCATCTACATCTTCAGCACCTACATGAAGTCATCATCGACAAAACCAAGGTTAGTTCATCCCTCTTAGGGGGCATATCACATCTAGGGGGAGCTTTACTCTAATCAATTGAGCTAAAGCAACTCTATTGATGTGAGCACAACAATGATTTATGTAAAATTGGCAACCCCACTTGTGCTTAAACGATGAGTATGACCTATGATCAAATGTTCTCATTTGACTCCTAAGTCAGTATACTCATATATAGATGACCTAGTCATCGCCAAATTGCTTGATAGATGCTAGAGTGATTATGCATGCTTTGTCACATATTTCATTTGTCATTTTATTGTGTGAGCATGTTGGATGCATATTTTACTCATTCGTGGACATCCATTTGTTGCTTTGATTGTTTGGCTTTTTATCTTTTGCCAAATGGATGGACAAGAATGCCTAAGAACTCCCTCTAGCTATCTATGCTTTTCTCGTCTCAAACTCTATTCATGCTACATCACAAAGTTTGATCAAGTCAGATTCGAACCACTCTGTGTGAGGAGCACTTGGAGTCCCCGATTTTTCATAGAATTAAACTTCCAAAATCTCTTTCTGCATTTCGGTATGACCGAGTCATCCATTTCGGTCACACCGAGATCACTAAGTTGATCTAGGTTTTCAATCTTGGTGCAAGCGATTTGAACTTTTCGGTCACACCGAGTTGCAGTAACCGCTTGCGAATCTGCATCTCGGTGCCACCGAGTTGTTCCACTCGGTCACACCGATAGGGTCGGGATATATAAACCCACGGGTGAGATTTTAGAAATTTCTTCGAAACCTCTCAGCCCGCGCGTATCCTACTCTGCCGCCTCAGGTCTCCGGATCGTCCTCTCGCCTCCAGCGACCTCCCGCCGCTGGTTTCCATCATCGTCAATGGATTTCTGCCCCTCCGTTGCCGCTGTAGCGAACTCCGCCGAATTAGGGTAAGAGTTCGATCGTTTGTCCTATTCTTTTTAACTCCGATTCGTAGCACATTACTTTACCATGATCATGACCATGTATGCAATCAATACATCCACTGAAAACATCCTTTAGATTAGATTGGATTTGAAAATTTAGGGTTAGGTCTCCGCCAAACTCATCTCGGACCGACCAAATTGTAGAAATCGGTCTCACCGATTTGGCTTAACCATTGCAGTTGCACTTTCGGTCTGACCGAAAACTACAAATCGGTGTGACCGAGTTCGATTCTTTGTGGAACCCTAGCAGTCTCGGTGCCACCGTACTGTGACTCGGTCTGACCGAGTTCACTAGTTTAGGTTCCGAAAGCTGCTTCGATATCACCGAGTTTACAAATTGGTAGCTCCGAAATGCTTTCTATGAAGAACTAAAACTAAGTTTTTAAGTCATTTTTTGGCAAAAACTCTGCACTTTGTGATGCTCATCCACTCTACCTCATCTATATCTATTCACAGGGTCTACTGTCAGTAAGTTTGCAGAGATGTGTGACCAGAGTGACAGCCAGAACAAGTCAGAGGAACAGGTGCAATTGAGAGAGGGCACTAGTCCCTCTAGCACTTCTGTTGATGACAGCAAGAGCACACCAAGAAACTTTCCCAAGGCAGCCACCAGGTCAAGGAAGAAGAAAACCTCAGATTCTGAAGATGAGGACTATGTGGCTGTTGAGGAGGAAGTCAGCTCCAAGAAGAAGGTGCTGAAGAAGGAATATGGCACAGCTGCATCAACTAAGCCTGGCTTGCACAAGAAGGCCCCTGCCAAGAGGGTGCCAACCTTAAAGGTGAGAGCCTCAACTGCTAAAACCTCCAAGCCAACTGAAGAGGTTGTTCGAGAAGGAAAGAAGAGGAAGGAAAGGGTCAAGAAGACCACTGCCATAGTGCTTGGTAGATCCTCCATTATGACAGATCTAGTGGAAGAGGAGGAGGAAGAGGATGCTGCACCAGCACCCAAGGCTCAGAAACTTATGGGAGATGCAATTAAGTTAGGGGATGCTCCATCTAAGCCCAAATCTACTCCCAAGGATGATGCTCAGAAACCACCAAAACCCAAGAGGAACACCAAGAGTTTACCTGCTGAGGAGAAGAACAAGGCCCAAGTGCCTGAAGCTAAAGAAGAGGAAGATGATTCTCTTGTTTTGAGGAAGTTGAAGCCCAAAATTACTGACCACAATGATGCTTATCCAGTCGCTGAGGACATGCACATCAGGAAAGATGCAGGACTGAGATTGGAAATAGTTTGATTCCTATGCTGTTAGGAGGAGGAGTGCAGTTGACTACAGGTTACATACAAAGGAACAACAAGACTTCTATGAGACAATTTTTCTTGACAAGAAGCCCATTGTGTGTGACATGAAATGGGTGGATTGGGAATACATCCAAGAGAATGAAGATCACTTCCCAAGAGTATATGACAGCTTTAAGGCATGTGGAGTAGATGAGTTTGTTGGACAAAAGCTCACTAAATGGAATGATGAGCTGATCATGCAGTTTTACACCACTGCCCACTTCTATCCAGATGGAAGGATAGTATGGATTTCTAAGGGTACCAGGTACCAATCAACAGTTGAAGAATGGGCCAAGCTAATCAATGCCCCCGAAGAACATGAAGATGACTTGGATGTGTATGCCACCAAGAAGAAAGACCACAACTACATGGCAAACATGTACAAGGAGATCCCTGATAAGGCTTTGGAAACACACAAGCTTGGATCTGTACACTTCTTGTTATCTGGTCTGCCTACTATTAACTGGATCTTAAGGCACACATTGCTACCCAAGTCAGGAGATCACAAGATGATCAGAGGACACTCCATCAACATGCTGCAAAATTTTGATGTCCCTCAGAAGTTCAAAGTTATGAGCTTGATTGTAGAAACGATCAAGAGGATTGCTGCTGATCAAAAGAGGAGTTGTGGGTAAGCTCCACATATTCAGGAGCTCATCAATTCAAAGATGGGCACAGGAATTTATTTGCTGGACAAGGAGTATCTATCAGCTCAATTTGAAGACAACACAGTTGTGATGAATGAGGAGCAACCATCATCAGCTCAAGTCCAGGAGAAGAGAGCCAAGGCAAAGGCTGAGAAAGATGCCAAGATGCCCGGTGTTGAAGAGGCATCTCAAGTTTTCCTGAAGAGCAAGAAAGATCAATTAGGCTATCTGATTCAAGCTACCCTAAGGATTGAGAAGGGCTTGGCCACCCTGACTCAGAATCATGAGAGCCTGGAGAGGATTGTCGAGACAAAATTCTATCATCTTGACCTGAAGGTGACTGAGATTCAGACTGTAGTTGAACAGCTTCAGGAGGAAGCAAAGGAAAGGAAAGTAAAGGCAACTACTGATGCCTTTCAGCGGGTGCCACGAGGTCCAAGGTCTACTGCAGTGCCAGTTTCAGATTCTAGAGCTACAGTGTCAGCACCAGCAGCTATAGCTCCAGTGCCACCTCCAGCACCTACTCCACCTCCATCAGCTCCAACTACGTCATCGGAAGCCTTCGTCCTTGGAGTTATCTCTACACCACCTCCGGAAGACCAAGCCTGGGAGACGTATAGCACTATGCATTTTCGAACTTTTTGGTAACTTGTTTCCAAAGGAGGAGAAATATTTATAGATCATAGGCTTTGAGAGAGAGTGTCTTGCTTTTTATCTCTCTTGCTTTTGGTTGAACTTTTTATTGTGTGCTTGTGTGAGGTACTTTATGTCCTTGTGTGAGATGCTTATTTGATCATGTGGTTGATCGTTTGCTACCTTAATGCTTGTTGAATGATACTATCTTTTATATCTCATATATGATCATTCACTTTCTTGGTTATGAGTGCATGCTATCAATTTCTATCATTTTGAGCTCTCCACCAAGATGTATGTCACATGGAAGAGTAACCCATGAACCTAATCGATTGTGCATTTGCATTCAAAAGCAAATTTTAAATAATGCACAAATTTAGGGGGAGCTCTTTCTTATCACAAACTTCTCAAAGCAACGATGTATTTCAATCTTATTATCATTTGTCGAAGCTTTGATCTATATGTTTTCATCAATTACCACAAAGGGGGAGATTGAAAGTGCAACTATCCCTGGATGGTTTTGGTAATTCCTAACAACATATAGCTCATTGAGCTAATGCTATTTGAAGATAAATATTTCAAGAAAGCTCAATGATTGGCATGGCATGGATTAGAAAGTGGACCCCTCAAAATGCTAAGGACAAAATATTGGCTCAAGCTCAAAGCACAAGACTCTAAATTTTACTTTTAGTGATCCAAGATCACATTGAGTCCATAGGAAAAGCCTATACTATTAAAAGGGGGCGAGGTGTTGCTTAATGAGTTACTTGCTCAAAATGCTTAGTGATATGCTCCAAAAAAACCCCAACTACTTTCTCATATCCACATATGTCCCAAACAAAAAGTCAAACTAAGCCCCACCGAAATTTTCTATCCGGCGCCATGGAGTTCACTTGACATAGCCACTGCCAAAAACCCTAGTCACTTTGGTCTCACCGATAGGGATCTCGCTCTCACCGAGATGGGATTGCAAACTCTCTGTTTCCCTTCGTAACGTTTCAGTCTAACTGAGATGAGCGATCGGTCCCACCGAGATTGCAATGCAAACTCTCGGTTTCCCCTTCGTAATGTTTCGGTCTAACTGAGATGAGCGAATCGGTCCCACCGAGTTTGCCTGACCAACTCTCTGTTTGTCTATTACCAAAATCGGTCCCACCGAGTTTGTGTAATTGGTCTCACCGAGATTACGTTATGCCCTAACCCTAATGGAATCAGTCCCACCGAGTTGATCATGTTGGTCCCACCGAAATTCCTAACGTTCACATTTTGAACTAAATCGGTCTGACCGAGTTTTATAATTCGGTCCCACCGAGTTTGGTGATTTGTGTGTCATGGTTAGATTTCGTGTGGAGGCTATATATACCCCTCCACCCACTCTTCATTCGAAGAGAGAGCCATCAGAATATGCCTACACTTCCAACATACATTTTCTGAGAGAGAACCACCTACACTTGTGTTGAGGACAAGATATTCCCTTCCAACCACATAAATCTTGATCTCTAGCCTTCCCCAAGTTGCTTTCCACTCAAATCATTTTTCTACCAAATCCAATCCTATGAGAGAGAGTTGAGTGTTGGGGAGACTATCATTTGAAGCACAAGATCAAGGATTTCATCATCAACACACCATCTATTACCTCTTGGAGAGTGGTGTCTCCTAGATTGGTTAGGTGTCACTTGGGAGCCTCCGTCAAGATTGTGGAGTTGAACCGAGGAGTTTGTATAGGCAAGGAGATCGCCTACTTCGTGAAGATCTACCCTAGTGAGGCAAGTCCTTCGTGGGTGATGGCCATGGTGGGATAGACAAGGTTGCTTCTTCGTGGACCCTTCATGGGTGGAGCCCTCCGTGGACTCATGCAACCGTTACCATTCGTGGGTTGAAGTCTCCATCAATGTGGATGTATGATAGCACCACGTATCGAAACCACGCAAAAAATCTCTGTGTCTACATTGCGTTTGTTCCCTCCAAACTCCTCCCTTTACCTTCATATGCAATTGTTTTACATTCCGCTGCTATACTCTTAGAATTGAATGTGTAGGTTGATTACTTGAATTGTGCTAAGTTGCTAAAATCTGCCAAGACCAAATAAAATTGGGAAAGTGCTAGATTTTTATTTGGTCAAGTAGTCTAATCACCCCCCTAGACATACTTTCGATCCTACAACATCCATTTGCCAAAATTCATAATCATGAAATGCGGCAATTGCTAACATGATTCAGACAGACTTTACGAATCGCTACTGGTGAGAAGGTCTCATCGTAGTGAACTCCTTGAACTTGTCGAAAACTTTTCGCAACAAGTCGAGCTTTGTAGATAGTAACATTACCGTGAGCGTCAGTCTTCTTCTGGAAGATCCATTTAATTTCAATGGCTCACCAATCATCGGTCAAGTCAATCAAAGTCCATACTCTGTTCTCATACATGGATCCCATCTCAGATTTCATGGCCTCAAGCCATTTCGTGGAATCTAAGCTCATCATGGCTTCATCATAGTTCGTAGGTTCGTCATGGTCTAGTAACATGACTTCCAGAACAGGATTACCGTACCACTCTGGTGCCGACCGTGCTCTGGTTGACCTACGAGGTTCGGTAGTAACTCGATCTGAAGTTTCATGATCGTCATCATTAGCTTCCTTACTAATTGGTGTAGGAATCACTGGAAATGATTTCTGTGATAAACTACTTTCCAATTCGGGAGAAGGTACAATTACCTCATCAAGTTCCAAATTCCTCCCACTCACTTCTTTCGAGAGAAACTTCTTCTCTAGAAAGGTCCACTCTTAGCAATGAATATCTTGCCTTCAGATTTATGATAGAAGGTGTATCCAAAATACTCCTTTGGGTATCCTATGAAGACTCATTTCTCTGATTTGGGTTCGAGCTTATCAGGTTGAAGCTTTTTCACATAATCATCACAATTCCAAACTTTCAGAAACGACGGCTTGGGTTGCTTGCTAAACCACAGTTCATATGGTGTCATCTCAATGGATTTAGATGGTGCCCTATTTAACGTGAATGTACACTGGTGAGCGTCGGTCCTAAACAAACGGTTTAAAACCCCTTTCTACGACAGCATTTGGAACCGTCGCCAAGTGAAAGTCGGCGATAGGGGGGTTCCTTCCCACACAACCCAAAAACCGTCGGGGATAGGGCCCCTACAGTACTCCTACTTGTTTCTACTCGCATTGCCATCGCAGTCGGTATTCTGTGGTGCTACGTTTATGATGCGCGGCCCATCACAAAAGGTTCATCGTTAAGAAGAGTAGCTAATCTCCATACGAGTGTCGGACAGTCATAACATCGTCGTACACGACAACTATCACACACGCTATTATGTGGTGCAACATTTACGATGCATACTTCATCAGAAACAGTTCATGGTTGCGAATCATGTACGATAAGGCAACTAACACAAATGTTTAGTTTGCCCGCACCATTTGTGATATTGTCTGACATCGCACACGCTTTGCAAACGGCAACTGTGTGCATGCTTGCACATGTTTCCTCTCTGTGAACCGTCTCCGATTATGGTGCATATCACAAACGTTTGTGTTTTACCAACCATGTGTGCCGTAACAACCTGGAGAGCGTAATTTCACCGTACTTTAATTGTTGATTTTCCAAAGTGTACTAGATTTGGATTTGAATTTGAATGTATGCTATAGCTTTATTCATATCCATCAGGTTCAAACAATCAATGCATTATTCGATTCATAGATACATATGTTCAAGAATTACATAAGAACAAAATAAAGAATGATGAACCACAATTGTATACTTGTACTATTAAAGACGGTAAAGAAAGAGACGAAATATATTCTGGTGGCTGAACAAGGTGAAGCAGAATGCCCATATTGTGCCCTCCATGCAGAAGGCACGCACGACTCTAGTCCAACCCCTTGTGATGGCCGACTGCCCATCCTTCACGGTCTTCATGAAAACATCTAGATAATCAACGTGTTTTGGTAGAAATTCTTTAACCTTTGCATGCCCACCAATCATGTAGTTTGAGAGGTAATCTTGAGTAAACTGCTTTGGCAACCACTGCAAAGGAAAAAGATTCAGACATTGTCATCTAACACAACTCATTATGGGCAGTAAAAAGAAAGCTGCAGAGTTCTTACTTACCATCCTGTAGTTCGTTGTTGTCTTGGATAAAGTGTAAACAAATAGTTTAATTGCCATCTTTGGACCCATTTTACTAACAATCTTTATCAGCTTCCTCACTTGATATTGGTTCATCGATATCTCATTGCCCCATGCGCAGAAAGGGTCGAAACACGGATCTTTACCAATGGCATATGTACCTAAAAGCACCAAGTTAATATTAGAAGCTAAACAGCAATTGCACAATGATGTAGTACAACACTCTTTTATAATATGTCTATATACATCCGTATGTGGTTGTCCATTTAAAATCTCTAAAAAGACAAATATTTAGGAATGGAGGGAGTATCTTATAACATCCAATATCCTCACATATTAGATGAATTAACATCTTATATTATGGGCCACAAAGGAGTTTAGTTTATTCTTACAAATTATCTGCTGCTGTATCCACAGGTTACAGTTAGTTTGAGCTAGTTCGGGCTCAAATAGCCCTAAAGTATATATAAACAAGAGGGCTAGTTTGAGCTAGTTTGTCGGAGTAATGGGCCACGGGTAGGCTAACCCGAGGCCCAAAACCTTTCAAGATATCGGGGCTGACTGCGCCCCTTGAGACGACAGATGAAGAGCCGCCTTCTGGAGGACGGCTGAAGGAATAGTCGGCTGCCCGCATGCAGACGAGTCCTAGAGGCGAGGTCAAGACCGGCCGACTCCCGCCTGGCGGCTTCCAGAGAATCCCACCATGGGGAGTCGGCCAACGGCACCAACAAAGCCCGTGCCCTCATCAGGGGGGGTGGGACAGGGAGTGGCAACAGTAAAGCCCACTCCCTCCCCTTTTCCAGGGGGTGGCTAGGCCAAAGTGCGTTGTACCCACGGAGATCCCCGTCTGGCGCAGCACTGTTGCCATGCCATCCCTGACATCAACAACAGTGGGCGGAGTCCTGTGCCCATGATGGCCTGTCAGTACGGTCCATGGACGACGGGCCCCACCGATCAACGAGAGTCCAGAAGACGGCGAGAGCGCCACCAGTCGGACCCGTAGGGAGCCGGCCCTCGGGAGTCGGTCTGCCCCTCCCACGGGTTCTCCACACCATTAACCAGACGAGACAGGGAGTGGCTACAGTGATCACCCGCCAGACGGCGGGGCTGTAGCCACGACCCCATGACCAAGCCTGCGTCATTAGAAGCACGGCTACAGTAATCAGCAACCGACAAGACCCGCAAGCGGTAGGTACGGCCTGTCCGCTCCATACCAGACCAGTCGACGGGGCCCACCAGTCAGCGGAAGAGCCGGTAGGTGAAGAGACTGACGGCTGGGCCCTGCGCCTCGACAGTTTACCATTGTACCCCTAGGGGTAGGCCTATATAAACCCCCCAGGACACCCATGCAAAGGGTTCCGATCCATTAGAACTAGACCAAATCATAGAAGAAGGAGAGAGCTAGCCCAGCCTTCTCCTACTTTTAGCATACAGCTCGAGGAGCGCCCTTGTATTCACTTTGCCTTAGTGATCATGCGGAGACCCCGCAGAGCAGGACTAGGGGTGTTATCTCCCAGGAGAGCCCTGAACCTGGGTAAAGTACGCCCGCGTTCGTGTCTACGCCTCATCCCGTTTCCAGGCACCGGCGACGTTCTACTCACCCCCACCATGATAAGTCATCCATTGGGATATGTCGCACCCAACCCCTGATATTTGGCACTCACCGTGGGGCCTGGTGCACCGTCATCCGGAGACCTGTTCTGGACGGGAACCCTTTTCCTCCCTGGCGAGCGCAGCCAGCCCGGCACGCCAGACGGAGTCTGCGCCGACGCGCTGCATGGCGCTGAAATCGCCTGCGCGGCCAGTTGCCTCGCCCATCTTGTCGGCAAGGTCCGCCTCTCCGACGAGCCCGCATCCGACGCAGGCACAAGCGGCCCCGAGAGCTTCCTCGCGGGCCTCCTCAATTAACTCCACGTCGCCAGCGAGCCAGCTGGGGACTTGGAGTCCGTAGGCTTCGCTGATCCGATGTTGGTCGACTCCGACACCGCGTCGCTTGGCACGTTCCCTACCAACGTGGTGGTGTACGACGAGCCGCTCCCTTGTGCGGAGAGCAGCGGAAGCATCGTCACGGAAGTGCTTGTCATTGATCATGGCAAGCACTCCGGCGGGGGTGATTATGATCCACTCAACGCGGCGCGGCAAGACCTGTTAGCGCCCATTCCCGAAGATGCCGATGCCGAAATGCTGGAGGCACGCCAGCTTCAGCTAGTCGATGGCGCCAGGAAGCTGGCCAACATGAGACGCCTATCAGAGGCCTACCAGTGCAAGATGGACCGCGATGTGGGCGGCACGCCGGCTCCAGCTGGACCTAGCCGCCTTGGCACGGTCCGGCAGCACGGCGTGGCCATCACCGACCTGTTCGGGGCAAATCGCTCTGTTTACGCCACGCCTGCAGAGAACATCCGAGCTGCCCAGGAGGCGGCGGATGAGCTGGACAAATTCGAGGGCGAAGAACGTCGCTTGATAACAGAGCGCGTCCAGTGACTCCTTGACGCGGCGGTGGAGCAGAACGTGGCCGGCTGCCGAACCGATGTGCGGCACCGGCAGAATGACGACCTGCCTCCCCGTCGAGACCAAGGCGCGACATCTCGGACGCCGACTTGTGGTGTCCGCGGAAGAAAGGACAAGGAGCCGGCTGCCAGCCGCAGTCGGACTCGCATCACCATAGAGCGCGACCAAGACGGCCGCCCAAGAACAGTGGAACGATGGGACGACTATCCGCCTCCTCCCCCTCGCAGGGAAAGGCGAGTCTCCCTGCCGCCTGTTGATCACCCGATGCTCGGCGACCGCCTTGGCCGCCGAGAGGGAGTCGGAGAGAATGACGCCCGCCACCGGATCGACCATCTCCACCGATCCCTGGAGCTTGAAGAAGAAGATGAGTTGGGTCCGCCATGTTTCGGCCCCCGCATTCGAGACGAGCCCTTCCCCAGAGGGTTCACGCTCCCAAGAGACACACTCAAATACACCGGCTCAGTGAAGCCGGAAGACTAGCTAGTCGACTACTCCACGGCCGTTAGCATAGCAAACGGCAACAAGCATGTTGCCGTGAAGTACATTCCGCTCATGCTCCAGGGCATGGCCCGGACATGGCTAAATAGCTTAAGGCCCCGCAGCATCAACAGTTGGGTCGACTTCACCGACGCCTTCGTCCGCGACTTCACCAGCACGTACAAGCGGCCACCCAAACCTCGCCACCCCTCCTTGTCCGTGCAAGGCCCCAACGAGTCAACTCGCGACTACCTCATGCGCTGGGCCGAGCTCCGCAACTCCTGCGAGGGCGTGCACGAGGTGCAGGCCATTGAGCACTTCACTGCGGGATGCCGAGAGGGCACCCTCCTCAAGCACAGGCTTCTCTGCGATGAGCGAGAGACCCTTGACGAGCTGCTGATCATAGTAGACAAATATGCCACGGCCGACTCCTCCATGAAGACGGAGATCGAAGTTAGTGCGACAGGCAAGGTGGCTCCTCAGGCTCCTCGAACCCCGGCTTGAGACACCAGTCGACGTCAAAAGCAGAACGACCACAAGCGCAAAGCCCCACAGCCGGCTTCCACCAGTTGGCAGGTGGCGACAATCAAAGACCAGCAGCCGGAAGGGCAGCTTCCGCCCAAACGCCAGAAGGGTGGCAAGCCCAACTGGCAGCCGACTTTCTCATATGAGCAGACTTTGGATGGACCCTGCAAATTCCATAGTGGCACGAAGCCGTCCAACGACACTACTGGAAAGTGCCACTGGCTCACCAAGATCTCCACGAGAGATAGCCTTTTGCCTCCGCCTCCTGCTGGGCAGCCGCCTCCTCCTCTGCCCCAGCAACCAACGGTCAGACCAGTCGGCGCGATACAAGACGAGTACCCAGAAGAGCATGGAGCCTATGTCGTGTTTACCAGCGTGGTCGATGATCGACGCAGCAGGCGGCTCTAGCAGCAGGAGGTGAAAGCAGTACCATATGATACACCAGAGTTCATGCATTGGTCCGAGAAGCCCATCAGCTAGAGCAGAGCTGACCACCCGGAAGTAATGCCCAAACCCGGCTGCAATGCCTTGGTTTTGGACGCCACATTTGCCATGGACAAGTGAGCTGCTCGCTTCTCTAAGGTCCTGATAGACGGCGGCAGCAGCATCAACATCCTATACAAGGATACCATGGAGAAATTAGGAATCAGACAGAGGCAGCTTCAGTCCAGCCAGACAGTGTTCCATGGCATAGTTCCTGGCCTTTCCTGCTCACCAATCGGCAAGATTTTGATTGACGTCCTCTTTGGAGACAAAGATCACTTCCACCAAGAGTTAATTTGGTTCGAGGTGGTGGACCTTGAGAGCCCATACCATGCGCTACTTGGCCGCCCTGCCCTGGACAAGTTCATGGCTGTCCCCCACTATGCCTACCTCAAGATGAAGATGCCGAGTTCCAAGGGGATTCTGACCATAACTGGCGACTACAAGAAGTCGTCCGCCTGCGCAGCAGAGAGCAGTCGGCTGGCCGAGTCCCTCGTGATCACAGCTGAGAAGCGGCTCCTTGATCGGGTTGTGGCGATGGAAAGCAAGCAGCCAGAGATGTCGCCCGATCCCAGGGAGTCGGAAGCTGTGGGCTCGTTCAAGCTAGCCAAAGAAACGAAGAAGATACCCTTGGACCCGGAGCACCCAGAGAGGTATGCTGTCGTAGGTGCCAACCTCGACAGCAAATAGGAAGGCGAGCTCGTCGATTTCCTCCATGAGAATCGGGATATCTTCGCATGGTCCCCCAAACACATGCCAGGTGTCCCAACGGATTTCGCCGAGCACAAATTGCATGTCCGATCTGATGCCAAGCCAGTCAGGCAGCCCTTGCACCGCTTGTCAGAAGAGAAGAGAAGAGTTGTTGGAGAAGAGATAGCCCGGCTGCTGGCAGCCGGCTTCATCATGGAAGTGTTCTTTCCAGAATGGCTAGCCAACCCGGTCCTGGTACTGAAGACGAACAAGCAATGGCGAATGTGTATTGACTACACTAGCCACAACAAAGCATGCCCCAAGGACCCGTTCGCTTTGCCAAGGGTTGACCAAGTGATAGACTACACAGCCGGATGCGAGCTGTTGAGTTTCTTGGATTCATATTCGGGATATCACCAGATCAAGTTGAACCCGGCTGATAGGCTAAAGACCGCCTTCATCACACCATTTGGAGCCTTCTGCTACTTGACCATGACATTCGGCTTGAGGAATACCGGCGCCACCTTCCAATGTTGCATGCAGAAGTGCCTCCTCAAGCAACTCGGCAGAAATGCCCATGTTTATGTGGACGATGTGGTGGTGAAGACGGAGATGCGTGGAACACTGCTGGAAGACCTCAAGGAGACCTTTGAGGACTTGCGCCGATTTCAAATCAAGCTCAACCCAGAAAAATGCGTCTTCGGAGTACCAGCCGGCCAGCTTCTTGGCTTCCTAGTCTGTGAACGCGGCATAGAGTACAACCCTGTAAAGATCAAGGCCATTGAAAGGATGGAGGTACCCAGCCGACTGTTGGACGTACAAAAGTTCACCGGCTGTTTGGCATCCATCAGCCGATTCATCAGTCGACTGGGAGAGAAGGCTCTCCCCCTATACCAACTCATGAAGAATACCACTTTTTTCGAGTGGAACCACAAGGCGGATGAAGATTTTCTCCAACTAAAGAAGATGTTGACTACTCCACCTGTCCTGGCGGCTCGGACTCCTAAGGACTCCATGCTCATCTACATCGCCGCCACCAGCCGAGTAGTCAGCACAGTCATCATAGTAGAGCGCAAGGAGGAAGGCAAGGCACTACCAGTCCAGAGACCGGTATATTATTTAAGTGAAGTACTATCGACCTCCAAGCAAAACTACCCCCACTACCAGAAGATGTGCTACGGCGTGCACTTTGCCGCCAAGAAATTGAAGCCTTACTTTCAAGAGCACCGAATCACTGTGGTTTGCACGGCTCCACTAGCCGAGATCATCGGGAGCCGGGATGCGTCGGGTCGAGTGGCCAAATGGGCCATCGATTTGGCCCCCTACACCATCTACTACCTGTTGGGGAACGTTGCAGAAAACAAAAATTTTCCTACTCGTTTCACCAAGATCCATCTAGGAGTTCATCTAGCAACGAGTCATCGGATGCATCTACATACCTTTGTAGATCGCGTGCGGAAGCGTTCAAAGAACGGTGATGATGTAGTCAAACACGACGTGATCCAAATCACCGATGACCAAGCACCGAACGGACGGCACCTCCACGTTGAACACACGTACGGGACGGGAGACGTCTCCCCCTTCTTGATCCAGCAAGGGGGAAGGAGAGGTTGATGAAGATCCAGCAGCACGACGGCGTGGTGGTGGTTGCAGGGCGTCACAGTAGCAGGGCTTCGCCTATACTACGAGAGAGAGACGTAACGGGGAGAGAGGGAGGCGCCAGGGGCTGGTGTGTGAAGTCCCTCCTCTCCCCCACTATATATAGGGGTGCTAGGGGGGGCGCCGGCCCTAGGAGATGGAATCTCCTAGGGGGGGCGGCGGCCAAGGGTGGGGGGCTTGCCCCCCAAGCAAGGGGGCGCCCCCTTTAGGGTTTCCCCTCAACCCTAGCCGCATGGGCCCTAGGGGAGTGGCGCCCCAGCCCACTTTGGGCTGGTTTCCCTCCCACTTCAGCCCATGGGGCCCCCCGGGATAGGTGGCCCCACCCGGTGGACCCCCGGGACCCTTCCGGTGGTCCCGGTACAATACCGGTGACCCCGAAACTTGTCCGATGGCCGAAACAGCACTTCCTATATATAATTCTTTACCTCCGGACCATTCCGGAACTCCTCGTGACGTCCGGGATCTAATCCGGGACTCCGAACAACATTCGGGTTACTACATATACATATCTTCACAACCCTAGCGTCACCGAACCTTAAGTGTGTAGACCCTACGGGTTCGGGAGACAAGCAGACATGACCGAGACGACTCTCCGGTCAATAACCAACAGCGGGATCTGGATACCCATGTTGGCTCCCACATGCTCCACGATGATCTCATCGGATGAACCACAATGTCGAGGTTTCAATCAACCCCGTATGCAATTCCCTTTGTCAATCGATATGTTACTTGCCCGAGATTCGATCGTCGGTATCCCAATACCTCGTTCAATCTCGTTACCGGCATGTCACTTTACTCGTACCATAATGCATGATCCCATGACCAGACACTTGGTCACTTTGAGCTCATTATGATGATGCATTACCGAGTGGGCCCAGTGATACCTCTCCGTCATACGGAGTGACAAATCCCAGTCTTGATCCATGTCAACCCAACAGACACTTTCGGAGATACCCGTAGTCTACCTTTATAGTCACCCAGTTACGTTGTGACGTTTGGTATACCCAAAGCACTCCTACGGTATCCGGGAGTTACACGATCTCATGGTCTAAGGAAAAGATACTTGACATTGGAAAAACTCTAGCAAACGAACTATACGATCTTGTGCTATGTTTAGGATTGGGTCTTGTCCATCACATCATTCTCCTAATGATGTGATCTCGTTATCAATGACATCCAATGTCCATAGTCAGGAAACCATGACTATCTGTTGATCAACGAGCTAGTCAACTAGAGGCTTACTAGGGACATGTTGGCGTCTGTTATTCACACATGTATTACGATTTCCGGATAACACAATTATAGCATGAATAAAGACAATTATCATGAATAAGGAAATATAATAATAATGCTTTTATTATTGCCTCTAGGGCATATTTCCAACAGTCTCCCACTTGCACTAGAGTCAATAATCTAGTTACATTGTGATGAATCGAACACCCATGGAATTCTGGTGTTGATCATGTTTTGCTCTAGGGAGAGGTTTAGTCAACGGATCTGCTACATTCAGGTCCGTATGTACTTTACAAATATCTATGTCTCCATCTTGAACATTTTCATGAATGGAGTTGAAGCGACGCTTGATGTGCCTTGTCTTCTTGTGAAACCTGGGCTCCTTGGCAAGTGCAATAGCTCCAGTGTTGTCACAGAAAAGTTTGATTGGCCCCGACGCATTGGGTATGACTCCTAGGTCGGTGATGAACTCCTTCACCCATATTGCTTCATGTGCTGCCTCCGAGGCTGCCATGTACTCCGCTTCACATGTAGATCCCGCCACGACGCTTTGCTTGCAACTGCACCAGCTTACTGCCCCACCATTCAAAATATACACATATCCGGTTTGTGACTTAGAGTCATCCAGATCTGTGTCGAAGCTAGCGTCGACGTAACCCTTTACGACGAGCTCTTCGTCACCTCCATAAACGAGAAACATTTCCTTAGTCCTTTTCAGGTACTTCAGGATATTCTTGACCGCTGTCCAGTGTTCCTTGCCGGGATTACTTTGGTACCTTCCTACCAAACTTACGGCAAGGTTTACATCAGGTCCGGTACACAGCATGGCATACATAATAGAACCTATGGCTGATGCATAGGGGATGACGCTCATCTCTTCTATATCTTCTGCCGTGGTCGGACATTGAGCTGTGCTCAATTTCATACCTTGTAATACAGGCAAGAACCCCTTCTTAGATTGATCCATATTGAACTTCTTCAATAACTTATCAAGGTATGTGCTTTGTGAAAGACCTATGAGGCGTCTCGATCTATCTCTATAGATTTTGATGCCTAATATATAAGCAGCTTCTCCAAGGTCCTTCATTGAAAAACTCTTATTCAAGTAGGCCTTGTTGCTGTCCAAGAGTTCTATATCATTTCCCATCAATAGTATGTCATCTACATATAATATGAGAAATGCTACAGATCTCCCACTCACTTTCTTGTAAACGCAGGCTTCTCCATAAGTCTGCGTAAACCCAAACGCTTTGATCATCTCATCAAAGCGAATGTTCCAACTCCGAGATGCTTGCACCAGCCCATAAATCGAGCGTTGGAGCTTGCACACCTTGTCAGCATTCTTAGGATCGACAAAACCTTCCGGCTGCATCATATACAATTCTTCCTTAAGGAAACCATTAAGGAATGCCGTTTTGACGTCCATTTGCCATATCTCATAATCGTAGAATGCGGCAATTGCTAACATGATTCGGACGGACTTTAGCTTCACTACCGGTGAGAAAGTCTCATCGTAGTCAACCCCTTGAAATTGTCGATAACCCTTAGCGACAAGTCGAGCTTTATAGATGGTCACATTACCATCCGCGTCTATCTTCTTCTTAAAGATCCATTTATTTTCTATGGCTCGCCGTTCAACGGGCAAGTCAGTCAAAGTCCATACTTCATTTTCATACATGGATCCTATCTCGGATTTCATGGCTTCTAGCCATTTGTCGGAATCCGGGCCCGTCATCGCTTCTTCATAGTTCGAAGGTTCACCATTGTCTAACAACATGATTTCCAAGACAGGGTTGCCGTACCACTCTGGTGCGGAACGTGTCCTTGTGGACCTTCGAATTTCAGTAGGAGCTTGATCAGAAGTATCTTGATCATTATCATTAACTACCTCTCTAGTCGGTGCAGGCACCTCAGGAACATTTTCTTGAGTTGCGCCATTTTCCGGTTCAAGAGGTAATACTTCATCAAGCTCTACTTTCCTCCCACTTACTTCTTTCGAGTGAAACTCTTTCTCTAGAAAGGACCCATGCTTGGAAACAAAGATCTTGCCTTCGGATCTGAGGTAGAAGGTGTACACAATAGTTTCTTTTGGGTATCCTATGAAGACGCATTTTTCCGACTTGGGTTCGAGCTTTTCATGTTGAAGTTTCTTGACATAAGCATCGCATCCCCAAACTTTTAGAAACGACAGCTTAGGTTTCTTCCCAAACCATAATTCATACGGTGTCGTCTCAACGGATTTCGACGGAGCCCTATTTAAAGTGAATGCGGCAGTCTCTAAAGCATAGCCCCAAAAAGATAGCGGTAAATCGGTAAGAGACATCATAGATCGCACCATATCTAATAGAGTGCGATTACGACGTTCGGACACACCGTTACGCTGAGGTGTTCCAGGCGGCGTGAGTTGTGAAACTATTCCACATTTTCTTAAGTGTGTGCCAAATTCGTGACTGAAGTATTCTCCTCCACGATCTGATCGTAGAAACTTGATATTCCTGTCACGTTGATTTTCAACCTCACTCTGAAATTCCTTGAACTTTTCAAAGGTTTTCAGACTTGTGTTTCATTAAGTAGATATACCCATATCTACTTAAATCATCAGTGAGCGTGAGAACATAACGATAGCCACCGCGAGCCTCAACACTCATTGGACCGCACACATCAGTATGTATGATTTCCAATAAGTCGGTTGCTCGCTCCATTGTTCCTGAGAACGGAGTCTTGGTCATCTTACCCATGAGGCATGGTTCGCACGTGTCAAATGATTCATAATCAAGAGACTCTAAAAGTCCATCTGCATGGAGCTTCTTCATGCGTTTGACACCTATGTGACCAAGGCGGCAGTGCCACAAGTATGTGGGACCATCATTATCAACCTTACATCTTTTGGTACTCACATTATGAACATGTGTAGTATTACGTTCGAGATTCATAAAGAATAAACCATTCACCATAGGAGCATGACCATAAAACATATCTCTCATATAAATAGAACAACCATTATTCTCGGATTTAAATGAGTAGCCATCTCGAATTAAACGAGATCCCGATACAATGTTCATGCATAAAGCTGGCACTAAATAACAATTATTAAGGTTTCAAACTAATCCCGAAGCTAGATATAGAGGTAGCGTGCTGACGGCGATCACATTGACCTTGGAACCATTCCCGACGCGCATCGTCACCTCGTCCTTTGCCAGTTTCCGCTTATTCCGCAGCCCTTGCTTTGAGTTACAAATGTGAGCAACTGCACCGGTATCAAATACCCAGGAGCTACTACGGACACTAGTAAGGTACACATCAATTACATGTATATCACATATACCTTTTGTTTTGCCGGCCTTCTTGTCTGCTAAGTATTTAGGGCAGTTTCGCTTCCAGTGACTGCTTCCCTTGCAATAAAAGCACTCAGTCTCGGGCTTGGGTCCATTCTTTGGCTTCTTCTCGGCAGCTTGCTTTCCGGGCGCGGCAACCTCCTTGCCGTCCTTCTTGAAGTTCTTTTTACCCTTGCCTTTCTTGAACTTAGTGGCTTTATTGACCATCAACACTTGATGTTCCATCTTGACTTCTACCTCCGCTGATTTCAGCATTGAGAACAACTCAGGAATGGTCTTTTGCATCCCCTGCATGTTGAAGTTCATCACAAAGCTCTTGTAGCTTGGTGGAAGCGACTGGAGGATTCTGTCAATGATCGCATCATCCAGGTGATTAACTCCCAGCTGAGACAAGCGGTTATGTAACGCAGACATAGTGAGTATGTGCTCACTGACAGAACTATTTTCCTCCATCTTACAGCTGAAGAACTTATCGGAGACTTCATATCTCTCGATCCGGGCATGAGCTTGAAAAACCATTTTCAGCTCTTCGAACATCTCATATGCTCCATGTCTCTCCAAACGCTTTTGGAGCCCCGGCTCTAAGCTGTAAAGCATGCCGCACTGAACGAGGGAGTAGTCGTCAACACGTGTCTGCCAAGCGTTCATAACGTCTTGGTTCTGTGGGACGGGAGCTTCACCTAGCGGTGCTTGTAGGACATAATCTTTCTTGGTAGCTATGAGGATGATCCTCAGGTTCCGGACCCAGTCTGTATAGTTGCTGCCATCGTCTTTCAGCTTGGTTTTCTCTAGGAACGCGTTGAAGTTGAGGACTACGTGGGCCATTTGATCTACAAGACATATTGTAAAATATTTTAGACTAATTTCATGATAATTAAGTTCATCTAATCAAATTATTAGTGAACTCCCACTTAGATTAGACATCCCTCTAGTCATCTAAGTATTACATGATCCGAGTTGACTAGGCCGTGTCCGATCATCACGTGAGACGGACTAGTCAACATCGGTGAACATCTTCATGTTGATCGTATCTTCTATACGACTCATGCTCGACCTTTCGGTCTTCTGTGTTCCGAGGCCATGTCTGTACATGCTAGGCTCGTCAAGTCAACCTAAGTGTTTGCATGTGTAAATCTGTCTTACACCCGTTGTATGTGAACGTCTGAATAAAACACCCGATCATCACGTGGTATTTTGAAATAGCGAACTGTCGCAACGGTGCACAGTTAGGGGGAACACTTCTTGAAATTATTATGAGGGATCATCTTATTTACTACCGTCGTTCTAAGTAAACAAGATGCAAAACATGATAAACATCACATGCAATTAAATAATAAACGTGACATGATATGGCCAATATCACATAGCTCCTTTGATCTCCATCTTGGGGCTCCATGATCATCTTGTCACCGGCTTGACACCATGATCTCCATCATCATGATCTCCATCATCGTGTCTCCATGAAGTTGCTCGCCAACTATTACTTCTACTACTATGGCTAACGTGTTTAGCAATAAAGTAAAGTAATTTACATGGCGTTTCTCAATGACACGCAGGTCATATAAAAGAATAAAGATAACTCCTATGGCTCCTGCCGGTTGTCATACTCATCGACATGCAAGTCGTGATTTCTATTACAATAGCATGAACATCTCATACATCACATATAGATCATTCATCATTCATCACAACTTTGGCCATATCATATCACAAACCACTTGCTGCAAAAAACAAGTTAGACGTCCTCTAATTGATGTTGCAAGTTTTACGTGGCTGAATTTAGGGTTCTAGCAAGAATGACTTCTTACCTACGTTAAAGCCACAACGTGATTTGTCAACTTCTATTTACCCTTCATAAGGACCCTGTTCATCGAATCCGCTCCAACTAAAGTGGGAGAGACAGACACCCGCCAGCCACCTTATGCAACCAGTGCATGTTAGTCAGTGGAACCGGTCTCACGTAAGCGTACGTGTAAGGTTGGTCCGGGCCGCTTCATCCCACAATGCCGCTGAAGCAAGAAAAGACTAGTAGCGGCAAGAAAGTTGACAAATCTACGCCCACAACAAATTGTGTTCTACTCACGCAAGAAGAACTACGCATAGACCTAGCTCATGATGCCACTGTTGGGGAACGTTGCAGAAAACAAAAAATTTCCTACTTGTTTCACCAAGATCCATCTAGGAGTTCATCTAGCAACGAGTCATCGGATGCATCTACATACCTTTGTAGATCGCGTGCGGAAGCGTTCAAAGAACGGTGATGATGTAGTCGAACACGACGTGATCCAAATCACCGATGACCAAGCACCGAACGGACGGCACCTCCGCGTTCAACACACGTATGGGATGAGAGACGTCTCCTCCTTCTTGATCACGCAAGGGGGAAGGAGAGGTTGATAAAGATCCAGCAGCACGACGGCGTGGTGGTGGTTGCAGCGCATCACAGTAGCAGGGCTTCGCCTATACTACGAGAGAGAGACGTAACGGGGAGAGAGGGAGGCGCCAGGGGCTGGTGTGTGAAGTCCCTCCTCTCCCCCACTATATATAGGGGTGCTAGGGGGGGCGGCGGCCCTAGGAGATGGAATCTCCTAGGGGGGGCGGCGGCCAAGGGTGGGGGGCTTGCCCCCCAAGCAAGGGGGCGCCCCCTTTAGGGTTTCCCCTCAACCCTAGCCGCATGGGCCCTAGGGGAGTGGCGCCCCAGCCCACTTTGGGCTGGGTTCCCTCCCACTTCAGCCCATGGGGCCCCCCGGGATAGGTGGCCCCACCCGGTGGACCCCCGGGACCCTTCCGGTGGTCCCGGTACAATACCGGTGACCCCGAAACTTGTCCGATGGCCGAAACAGCACTTCCTATATATAATTCTTTACCTCCGGACCATTCCGAAACTCCTCGTGACGTCCTGGATCTCATCCAGGACTCCGAAAAACATTCGGGTTACTGCATATACATATCTTCACAACCCTAGCATCACCGAACCTTAAGTGTGTAAACCCTACGGGTTCGGGAGACAAGCAGACATGACCGAGACGACTCTCCGGTCAATAACCAACAGCGGGATCTGGATACCCATGTTGGCTCCCACATGCTCCACGATGATCTCATCGGATGAACCACGATGTCGAGGATTCAATCAACCCCGTATGCAATTCCCTTTGTCAATCGATATGTTACTTGCCCGAGATTCGATCGTCGGTATCCCAATACCTCGTTCAATCTCGTTACCGGCAAGTCACTTTACTCGTACCGTAATGCATGATCCCGTGACCAGACACTTGGTCACTTTGAGCTCATTATGATGATGCATTACCGAGTGGGCCCAGTGATACCTCTCCGTCATACGGAGTGACAAATCCCAGTCTTGATCCATGTCAACCCAACAGACACTTTCGGAGATACCCGTAGTCTACCTTTATAGTCACCCAGTTACGTTGTGACGTTTGGTATACCCAAAGCACTCCTACGGTATCCGGGAGTTACACGATCTCATGGTCTAAGGAAAAGATACTTGACATTGGAAAAACTCTAGCAAACGAACTATACGATCTTGTGCTATGTTTAGGATTGGGTCTTGTCCATCACATCATTCTCCTAATGATGTGATCTCGTTATCAATGACATCCAATGTCCATAGTCAGGAAACCATGACTATCTGTTGATCAACGAGCTAGTCAACTAGAGGCTTACTAGGGACATGTTGGTGTCTGTTATTCACACATGTATTACGATTTCCGGATAACACAATTATAGCATGAATAAAGACAATTATCATGAATAAGGAAATATAATAATAATGCTTTTATTATTGCCTCTAGGGCATATTTCCAACACTACCAGCCTCGCACCGCCATCAAGTCGCAAGCGCTGGCCGACTTCCTCGCCGACTGGACCGAGACCCAGTATCTGCCGCCAGCGCCCGACTCCACCCATTGGCGAATGCATTTTGACGGCTCCAAGATGCACACCGCCTTGGGAGCCGGCATCATCCTCACCTCTCCCAAAGGCGACAAGCTGAAATATGTGCTACAAATCCATTTTGCCGCCTCCAACAATGTTGCCAAATACGAGGCACTCATTCACGGGCTCCGGCTGGCGAAAGAGCTCGGCATTCGCCGGATCCTGTGCTATGGTGACTCCGACTTGGTGGTCCAGCAGTCGTCAGGCGATTGGGACGCCAAAGACGCCAACATGGCGAGCTACCGCTTCCTCGTACAGCAACTCAGTGGATATTTTGAGGGGTGCGAGTTTCTCCATGTGCCAAGAAACGACAACGACCAAGCAGACGCCCTGGCATGAATCGGCTCCACCCATCAAGCAATATCGTCCGGCGTAGCCCTTCAGCGCCTCCTCAAGCCGTCTGTCAAGCCATCGCCAGATTCAGACTCTATCTTCATGCCGGCTCCTCCTGAAACAGTCGGATTCGACTTGAGGGCCCCCGCAGGAGGCACGAGTATTCCGGCAGACGGCACGGGGATCATGGCAGTCGCACCCGGCCCGGGGACTGCGGCGGTCGGCCCGGAGACTCCAGAGCCCGGTTCGGGGACTGCGCCAATTGGCCCGGGGACTTCATCGACACAGCAAGGGGCTGCCGACTCCAACCCACTGCCTCACGGCCCAGCCGCCCTCGTCCAAGTCACAGTCCTGACAGTTGCAGAAATTGCAGCCCCTTCGTGGGCCCAGCCCATCCTCAAATTCCTGGTGAACAAAGAGCAACCAACTGATGAGATCTTAGCTCAACAAGTGCAACGCCTGGCGGCAGCCTACACAATAGTCAACAGAGAGCTTGTAAGCCGCATCGTCACTGGTGTCTACCAGCGCTGTGTGGAGCCGAAGCAAGGCCAAGCAATTATTAAGGACATCCATCAAGCGAGTGTGGCCACCACGCGGCTTCAAGAGCACTCGTCTCCAAAGCCTTTCGCCATGGTTTCTTCTGGCCGACTGCTCTTGAAGACGCCAAGGCCTTAATCCAAAAATGCAATGGGTGCCAGAAGTTTCGCTCCAAGCCACATCAGCCGGCTTCTACACAAAAGACTATTCCCATTGCCTGGCCCTTTGCTGTTTGGGGCCTGTACATGGTGGACCATTCAAGACGGCACGAGGTGGCTTGACTCACTTACTTGTCGCAGTGGACAAGTTCACCAAGTGGATAGAAGCAAAACCAATCAAGAAGTTGAATGGTCTGACTGCTGTGACCTTCATCTCCGATATAACAATTCGGTACGGCATACCGCACAGCATCATCACCCACAACGGCACGAACTTTGCCAAAGGTGCCTTGGCCCATTTCTGCGTGACGCAGGGCATTCGACTGGACTTAGCGTCCGTTGCCCATCCGTAGTCCAACGGCCAGGTAGAACGAGCAAACGGCCTCATCCTTTCCGGCATCAAGCCTCGACTGGTCGAGCCTCTGGAGCGCTCGGCCGGCTGCTGGCTTGACGAGTTGCCAGCCGTCCTCTGGAGCCTGCGCACAACTCCAAACAAGTCAACCAGCTTCACGCCCCTTCTTCCTCGTCAATGGTGCCAAAGCCGTCATCCCAACGGACATAGAATTCGACTCCCCTCGAATCACCATGTACACCGAAGAGGAAGCAGAAGAAGCACGTCAAGACGGCGTTGATCTGCTGGAAGAGGGCCGGCTGTTGGCACTCAGCCGGTCCAGCATCTACCAGCAGAGCCTGCACCGATACTACAACCGGAAGGTCAAGCCGAGATCTTTCCAAGAAGGAGACCTTGTGCTCTGGCTGATTCAGCAAACAGCCAGCCAGCACAAGCTCTTAGCACCTTGGGAAGGCCCTTTCATCATCAGCAAAGTGTTGGGCAATGACTCCTGCTACCTGATCAATGCTCAAAAGCCCCGAGCACGCAAGAGGGACGACTCCGGCAAAGAGACGGAGCGGCCATGGAATGCAAACCTCCTCCGAAGATTTCATAGTTAATGCAGTATGTACCATGCTACCTTTTGTATTAGAGTACAAAGACCTCGGGCCCCCCGAGAAGAGCTCGGGGACTGCCCTCTTTTGTCTATATGATAAGAATTATGCCTATGAGTATGTTATTCTTTGTTATGCCGCTGGGCACCGGGTTCGACTAGTCGGCCCGGGGACTTGCCGCCTTATACTATGAAATGACTTCCTGCAGCCGGACAAGTAGTGTGTGGCACTTAAGCCGTCTCCTATTAGAAGCCGCAGCTCGCAGAGCGACTGTCTGGTGGGCAGGAGTAAGGTAGAATGGGTGTCCACATGAAAAATGGCTAAGGACTCAAAGCATATACATAGTTTAAGCCGGCTTCCAGCCTTTTACAACCGACTCTCGAGCAGTCGGCTCGCCGTTTTCTAATTAACTTGCTAAAAAACTCTAAACGGCTAAGTACTTGCTACCCCAAAGAAGCTAAGTACTTGATCCAGCAACAGTCCGTAGAGCGGCTCTCCGACTGGCAAGACGACAACCAAGGGAAGGCGGCAAAGGAAAAAGCCAAAGAGCAATAAGCAAGGAGAGATAGAACACGGAGAAATATATACATAGAAAAGGCCCTTGGCCGAATCTTCAAAAAAGAAGTTCAAGATACACCCCGCGGGTGGAATTATGCAAATTAACAAGTTCGTTGAGACTATTAAGCAGATAAAAACGAAGATAAAGTGGCAGCCTAGGAAACTATGGACAGATTCGGAGGACCGGAGGGGTCGGCGGTGCCAGTTGCTGCAGCGGCTGGCTGGTTGGTCTCCGCTTGGTCACCTCTGGCAGCAGCCGGCTCGGTTGGGCGTGGCTCATTGCTAGAGGCGAGGTCGAGCTGGGGTCTGGCCGTCTGCTCCGACTTCTGGCGCCTCCTCCTTGTTTCCTTCCTCCTCCTTGCCTTCTTCCTCGCCACTGGAGTCAATCACCTCCGCCGAGTCCTCGTCGTCGTTCGGGTTCAGCCCGAACCACTCCGGCGGCGCCTCCCCGCCGTTCTCAGCTCGCTCTGGGACGAACACGCTGGTGTCGGTGTATTTGGCGATCGATGCTGCGCGCTTGACAAGATCGTCTTCCACGACCGCCAACTCCGCCTGAGCTTCTAGCCGGAACGTGGCTAGCTGGGCTAGACTTAGCCCAGGATACCACGCCTTGCCGAACTCTAAGGCCTGGCGTGCTCCAGCCCGGGCGGAAGAGCCCTTCCAGGCCTCAAGGCAGCCAGCCGCTACCTCCAGCCAGTCGGCAGTCCGACTGGGGTTGCGCGGCGCCTGCATATCCAACCACAGGGCGGCAATCTCCTGGGCGGCGACACGTTGAAGCCGGCGCAGCATCCGGTGAGCCAGCCGAAGGCGGGCCTCGATGCTCAGGATCTGCTCACCAAGAGTTCGGGGGGCGTCGGCGGCGATCTGTGCGCCGTCCGCCCTCCACCCTTCGCGATCCACTTCGATGGCTTGGTTGGCAGCAACCGAGTGGCCAGGGAAGAAGTTTGTCAAGGCAGAAGAACAAAGAACAAGATTAAAAGACTATAGGTCGACTCAACTAGCAGTCGGCTGCTTAGAAAAGGATGGGAAGCTCACCGTCAACGAGATCTTCGATCGCATGAAAGACGGAGACCAGTGACGCCTCTGTGTCGGTCCAGGAGGAGCGCTCGGATGAGAATTCGGCAAGGACGGAGGCCTCCTTGTCCTCCGCCTCCTTCTGGGCCTTCTTGAGCAGCTCCTTCTGCTCTGCCAGCTGCGTACCCAGCCGGTCGCGCTCCTCCGCCAGCCGGTCGCACTCCTCCTCCTTGACACGCAGCGCAGTGTTGGCCTCACCCAGCTGCTGCTGCAGGGCGGCGTTGGCCTCTGAAGAAGAAGAAGGAGAGTCGTCAGTCGTCAGCTAGGAAGAAAGGTCGCCGGAGAGATCCGGCCCGACTACTCAATAGTCGGCCCGAATCTCGGGGACTATAGCCCGTGGGTGCGCCAGCGTGCCCCCGTGAAGAAAGGAATCATCAACAAAAGAAGAAAGGTCGCCGGGGAGATCCGGCCCGACTGCTCAGCAGTCGGCCCGAATCTCGGGGACTACAGCCCGCGGGTGCGCCAGTGTGCCACCGCAGAGAAGGAAGAGGACTCACCCCGGCTGTCCGACAAGTCGGCGGTCCGCTTGGCCAGCTCCTCAATGTTGGCATTGAAGGCGGTCATGCGATGATTGTGGTAATCTTGCAACAAAATTTCGGACAAAGTGTTGGTACTTGGAACTCGCCGATTATAGTTCCAAGCCGCCTGCTCAGCAGCCGGCCCGAAACTCGGGGACTACATCCAGTGGGTGCGCTGGCGCGCTCCCACAAAGAAGAACAAGAAACAAAAACAAAGAAGGAAGGGCGCGTACCCGGATGGCTGCTCACGACGCCAGATACGCCTTGGTGCATTCTTTGATGGCGTCGCCCTCGGCTCGGAGCTTGGCTTGGACGTCCAAAAGCGCCCGGTTCAACGGGCCCGTCGCGCCTCCCCGCACCACCCAGTGGGCGCGGCGCTAGTTGCCTCGGTGTCTGGGATCGTGGAGCTCGTGGCACCGGTTTCCAGAGGGTGCGGCGCCGAGGCCGCCTTCGCAAGACGGCAGCGCGTCGGCATGCCGACCTCGAGAGCCAGGCCCGTCGCCACCACGTCTTCAGTTGGAGGCACCGGCGGGTCCGCCGGCTGCCCGCCTGGCGCGCTCCCGGATAGCCGCGGTGGTGGCACGATTACGTCCGGCGTGGCGATGTTGTCGTCGTCCCTCTGCATGATCGGATTCTCGTCACCGACTTCCCCAGTCTGCGCTATGAACTTCGATGGTGGCGGCGCAGAGTTCAAAGGGATGACGAACACCACCGATTGGCAGTGTGCGGCTTCTTCCCGCATGCTTCTTCTCCGTGTTGGCGGCCTCGGCTTCCGCCAGCTTCTTCAGGGCGGCGGCCTCCGCCTTGTCAGCTTCCGCCTTCTTCAGGCGGGTGGCTTCCCGCTCCTCGCGCGCCTCCTGCGCATTCCACTCCGTCGCCTCTCGGGGGTCGGCGACCGAATCAATCCGCCGGGTGGTGGAGGAGGTCTCCGCCGACTTCATGATGGAGCTGGCGGCCGACTTCTCAAGAGAGAGCGGGGCCCTAAAGTAAAGAATGTAAAGCAAAGGAATCTCAGGCGGAGTCAATGAAGAAAAAAGTGATGGTGCAAAGGAAGGTAGCACTTATGCAGAAATCAGCTGCGACGTCTTCACCACCTTGCGGAAGCGGTTGGCCTTTGCGGCCACTTCATCCCGCTTGGTCGCCGCGGCTGAGCCCTTGGGCTTCTTCGGCCGGCTGCCGAACAGGCTCGTCCCGGCCCTGCGCTTCTTAGCGCCACCTTGGGCGTCCAGCACGGCGAACGAGCTCGCATCCGGCTGGCTGGCTCCTGGCTGGTGGTGCGGGGCGACCTCCTCGTCATCGTCAGGCCAGTCCTCGAGACTGGCCCTAAGTCTCGGGCCTCCCACTGCACCGCCTCATCCCTCGGCGTTGTCTTCTAGGACCGCCGCCCCCAAGTCGGGGTCGTCGACGTCGCTCTCCGCCCGGTCAGGGAGGAATTCGCGGTCCGGTCCCACGGTGCCGGCTGCTGGCTGGAGGAGGGGGTTCTGACCAAAGCCGACTTGTCAGATCAGAGAAGACAGACTCGGCAACGAAGAAGTCGGGGAGTCAAAGGAAAAGAGAAAAAAAATGACTCGCCGGAGGTGGAGGGGCGGCACGTGAATACGGCTCCTTGCCGAACTGCCACTCTTCTTTGAGGTCGCAGCTCGCAAAATAATTCACCATATAGGGTACCTCCTCGTGAGGCATTTCCTTGGTACACATCCGACTCGGGTCCCGATGCCCGCTCATCTGACAAATCATGTGGGGGCGACCTTGGAGTGGGAGCACTTGGCGCGCCATGAAGGCGGCCAGCAAATCCGGCCCAGTCAGGCCCTCCGACTGCGTCAGAACTCGGAGTTGCGCGACGACGCCAGCTCCTGCGGGCGTCAGCGTCCTGGCCCGATACGACTAGTTGGGCTGCCTCCCCGCTGGCGGGCCGGCTACGTAGGCCGGAAGATTGACCCAATCGCCCTCCGCGGAGACGTTCTTCACGTAGAAGTACGACCGCTGCCACATCTTCACCGACTTTATCAGCTTGATGGAGGGAAACAGGTTGTCGGCCCCCGACCTCCGCACGGCGATGAAAGCACCGCACTGAGCCGGCACGCCCATGGCTTGGGTGCCGAGCTTGGAGTAGAAGAACTCCCCCCAGAGCTTGATGGTGGGGAGAACGCCGAGGAAGCCTTCGCACAAGGTGACAAAGGCGGATAGCAGCACCACCGTGTTGGGGGTGAGGTGGTGCGGCTGGAGTCCATAGAATTCAAGGAAAGAGCGGAAGAAGCTGCTCGCCAGTAAGCCAAGGCCGCGTAGGCAGTGCGAGCGGAAGACGACCCGCTCACCCTCCTGCGGCGCCGGCGAGATTTTCCCCCTCCACGCGAGGCGGACCCGCACGAGGTCCTCGCCCGGCAGCCGACGTGTCTTGCAGAGGAAATCGACGTGATCGTCGTGGACCTCCGAACCATCCCAGGTGCCGGAGTGCGCCATAGGGGGCGTGACGGCGGAGGAAGAGCTCATTGTGAGCGGACCACCGCAGCGCTCGATGTAGCTTAAGGTGCAGCGGCGAGAGAGAAGAAGAAGAAGAAGCAATGAGGAGGAGGGACGCGCGTGCTCCGCTGCTCCCCCTCCTCCCCCTACTTATAGCCTCATGGGCTGCGAAGCCGAGGGGGCGGTTATGGTATCTACTGCGCCCACTACCCCACGCCCCCCATATTTATCGCGCGCAGTAACTCCGTGGGAACCTCAACCGTCCACTTCGACCGCAGCGGATCCGCTCACGCGCCGAGGCGCGGTTGTGGCGGGCCCCACCTGTAGGCATGTCCCGTCGCGCATGTGGGAGAGCAGACTGGCCCGGCCGCTCGTTGCCACGTGACGTGCCTGAAACGAGCGGCGGCCTGGAAGCTTGGCTAGTACACCACTGGGATCCCGCCGGGGCATTCAAAAATTTTGGACGAGTCAAATTGGGTGAGTCTGACTCCTGCCAGTCAGCCCGGCAGAAATCGAACGAGGTTTTCACCTCAAACACTCGGAGAAACAAACTGCTGAGGCACCTCGGCTTATCGTCCGCGGTGCCTCACCAGCTTCGGGGACTACTGTCGGAGTAATAGGCCACGGGTAGGCTAACCCGAGGCCCAAAACCTTTCTAGACATCGGGGCTGACTGCGCCCCTCGAGACGACAGATTAAGAGCCGCCTTTTGGAGGACGGCTGAAGGAACAGTCGGCAACCCGCATGCAGCCGAGTCCTAGAGGCGAGGTCAAGACCGGCCGACTCCCGCCTGGCGGCTTCTAGAGAAGCCGGCCACGGGGAGTCAGCCCATGGCACCAACAAAGCATGTGCCCCTCATCAGGGGGATGGGGCAGGGAGTGCCAACAGTAAAGCCCACTCCCTCCCCTTTTCCAGGGGGTGGCTAGGCCATAGTGTGCTGTACCCACGGAGATCTCCGTCTGGAGTGGCGCTGTTTCCATGCCATCCCTGACATCAGCAACAGTGGGCGGAGTCCTGTGCCCACGACGGCCTGTCAGTACGGTCCATGGACGACGGGCCCCACCGGTCAGCGAGAGTCCAGAAGACGGCGAGAGCGCCACCAGTCGGACCCGTAGGGATCCGCCCCCCGGGAGTCGGCCTGCCCCTCCAACGGGTTCTCCGCGCCATTAACCAGACGAGACAGGGAGTGGCTACAGTGATCACCCGCCAGACGGCGGGGCTGTAGCCATGACCCCATGACCAAGCCTGCATCATTAGAAGCACGGCTATAGTAATCAACAACCGGCAAGACCCGTAAGCGGTGGGTACGGCATGTCGGCTCCGTACCAGACCAGTCGGCAGGCCCCATCAGTCGGCGGAAGGGCCGGTACGCGAAGAGACTGACAACTGGGCCCTGCGCACAGACAGTTTACCATTGTACCCCTCGGGGGTAGGCCTATATAAACCCCCCTAGGACACCCATGCAAAGGGTTCCAATCCATTAAAACTAGACCAGATCATAGAAGGAGAGAGCTAGCCCAGCCTTCTCTTGCTTTCAGCATACAGCTCAAGGAGCGCCCTTCTATTCACTTTGCCTCAGTGATCATGCGGAGACCCCGCAGAGCAGGACTAGGGGTGTTATCTCCTAGGAGAGCCCCGAACCTGGGTAAAGTACGCCGGCTTTTGTGTCTACGCCTCATCCCGTTTCCAGGCACCGGCGACGTTCTACTTGCCCCCACCATGATAAGCCATCCATTGGCATATGTCGCACCCAACTCCCGACATAGTTGCATCTATAACCCACCCAAAGAAACTAGTATCCAACCCAAGAGGTGCTAATTGGAGCTAGTTCTCCAAGTGCATTTATTGTCAATCTAACCCTTCCATCCAAACAACTCTTTGGATGGAGTTAGTTCAGGGTTAGTAATGAGCTAGAAACTAACTCTAACCTCTAGCTAAGTTGAGTATCCAAACAGGGCTGTGTTGTTTCTGTTGCTGCTGCTGCTCTTCTACACATATCTAGAAATCATTAGAACATTAATGTAACACTCTTCCTTGTTGCTATGTAGCCTAGGATTGCATATTTAGACATTAAGTACAGTGCATGTTGCTATGTAGCCTCAGATATATCACATATGGCCCTAGTTAACCCAAGGAAAAATGGGTTGCAAATATATTCAATTAAAAGTCCGATTCACCGATTAGTCCCTCATCAGCCGCCGGCCTATATGGTACCAGCTACCAATATCCTGAACAGTGAGCAGATATAAGCCATGGGATGAAACTAACCTCGATGGAAAACAGCAGTCGTTCCCAAAATTGTCATGTGTAGGTACATCAATAAGCATGTTAAGCACAACAGGCTAAACATCAACCAAAATTACACATGGCAGACAAAATAATCCCCAAAAGATAGCTTCAGCGTGCAGGTTTAAGCATGCTAGTAAAGCAAAACAAGTGGAAAGGTGTGCTAATTGCAACAGGCCAAACAATTAACAACAAGCAAACGTGGTCATTCAAACTGGTATTGTGCCGGTCTAAGTACACTAGTTATGGTTAAATTAAAATGGAAAGGCGTGTTAACTACAAGATGCAGCAACCAAATGTAGTCATTCATAGTGGTATTGTCGAAACTGGTATTGATGAAATTTAACTGCACAGTTCATACTTGCACATATAGAACATCACGTTGTGAATAACTGGAATAAACAAGGCATACTACGAACAACCAAAGATAGCATTTGAAACTAAACATATGCTAACTACAAACAACCGAACAATAAAAAATATTTAAAAGAGGCATATGCTAGCTATAACAGGCTTAACATCAAGCAAATATATGCATTCCTATCGGTATGCTTAAAACTAGATTGACGAAATTTATTGCACAGTAAATAATTGCACATATAGTGCATCACATTGTGAACAACTGGAATAAACAAGGCATACTGCAAACAACCAGATATAGCAATTAAAACTAGACATATTCTCACTACACTACAAAAGGGACTCGACAAAACAAATCATGGGTTTCCCCCTATGAAGAGGCATGACAAAACAAATCATGGGTTTCCTCACTTGTCATGGATGGGCTCATTCCCGTGGGAAGAGAGCAGACCTTGGATGCGCTCCATGTTGTCGCAGATGGTCTCCTTCCCCTTGGAAGAGCATGGCTGTAGGGTGCCCTCCCTGATGTCGCAGACAGGCGCTTTCCCCTTGGAAGAGTAGATGGGCTCTTTCCCCTTGGAAGAGCCGGAGAGGGTGCCCTCCTTGTGGTCACCGTCGATGAAGTCTGACTTGGAAGCTGTCGATCCCAAGCCAGCGTCGCAAAATGTGTCCTTCAGAAATGACAAAAGGGGCTCGATGGTGATGTAGAATAGCAAATTGTTAACAGCGAGCCAGAGGAGATCAGCGGCGGGGCCATGGATGAGATCGACGGCGTTGAACCCGAGGGGTTGGGGGTGGGCCACTTAACCTGTGACACAGCCCGTCTCAGGGAGTCTCTATCGATGACCTCGATGTCGTAGCCAGCGGACGAAACATGCCCGCATACTCTAGCCTGATGCTTGAGTGTCTGCCGCCAGTAATGGTCGTCAGCTTCCTCGGCGACGTCGGGTGAAGAGACGGCTATACACCTATTTTGGGCCAGTCGCTCCTCGAGCACCACGGGAAGCATAGCCGGGCTTAGGCTGCGACGCTCTGGAGTGGGGGATGGGGATCTATGGGAAAGGGGGCGTTTGGCAGGTGTCATCTAAGAAACTCAGGGTGGCCTGGGTATGGAGATCGGTGGGTAAGCTGCATGGGAAAACCGACAGATGTTGACAATGGAGGCCTTGCAGCGATGGCGGCGACGGTGGCGGCAGCTGCAGCGGGGACTTTGCTAGGGTTTCGAGCGTGGGAGGGGTGTGTGTGTGTGCACGCGCGCGCACACCCGAGGAGGTTTGGTGTGTGTGTGTGGAGGGGGCACGGGGTGTTTGAGGAAATGACGCGGGTACTGAAAATTTTACTACGTGGGAGTCAAAGGTGGGAGTGAAATGCCGGGCTATTGAAAATTTTGATGATACTGCATCGCACACGGTCCGGAGATAACAACCGTGTGTTATGAAATAGAAAAACCCTCTAGGCGGGCAGATATTTTCTAGGGATGCAGGCGGGATTGGGAACAAGAAACATCGCACACGGTCCGGAAATAACAACCGTGTGTTATGAAACAGAAAACCCCTCGAGGTGGGAAGATATTTTTGAGAGAGGGAGCCTCGTGGAAGCCAATGTACTGTGTGGATGTGTGCGTGACAGGTACACCGGCGTGGCACACGTTTAGTTTGAGTGAACCGTGTCTGTTGCGTAATCCGACTTGTCTAATGTTCATAAATTTGGCGAAAAATTACGCGGGAGTGGGTCAGAACATGAACACACTTGAATGTGGACCAAATTTATGTATCCAAAGGGTGGTTTGATTTTCAAATACCAAATGCAACTTCAATGTGGCACCTCTCTCGCAAAGCGCATGGTAATGCTTGCCCCCACCTCCACCCCCTCGTGTCGGCACGAAGGGAATCCTAAGCTATGAATGTATGGCCCCTCCTCCTCAACCAAGGTTCACCTATCAAAGTGCGAAGTAGCTAGCAGCCCCCCTCCTCCCTCGTGTCGGCACGAAGGGAATCCTAAGCTATGAATGCATGCCCCCCCCCCAACCGAGGTTCACCGTAGCAAAGTGCAAAGTAGCTAGCAGCCCCCCTCCCTCGTGTCGGCATGAAGGGAATCCTAAGCTATGAATGCATGCCCCCCAACTGAGGACCGAGGTTCACCTAGCAAAGTGTGAAGTAGACCTAGAAGCCCTCCTCCCTCGTGTCGGCACGAAGGGATTCCTAAGCTATGAATGCATGCCCCCCAACCGAGGTTCACCTAACATAGTGCAAAGTAGCTAGCAGCCCTCCTTGTGTCGGCATGAAGGGATTCCTGAGCTATGAGCATGCCCCCTCCCCCCAACCGAGGTTCACCTAGCAAACTGCGAAGTAGCTAGCAGCCCCCCACCCCCTCCTGTCACCATGAAGGGAATCCTAATTAAGCTATGAATGCATTCCCCGCCCCAACCGAGGTTCACCTAGCTAAGTGCGATGTAGCAACCCCCCCCCACACACACACACTTTCAGTCGGCGGGCCAGAGAGGCATATATCTCTCCAAGATGGATCGTAAAACGGACCAATAATAACCCACCTTGGTCGTACAACCTCTCTCTTGTTGTTGGTCAAAGTGATGGCCGTCCATGCGACCATGGAGATGGGCTAGCTCGCCAATAATCATGCAAGTAGTTAGTCCTCGAAGACAACCACTGCATGCGTGTGGCCCAAAGATATGTATGGAGAGGTGTGTTTTTGAGTAACAATGGAACAACTTTGATGTGGCACCGTGAGTTCGAACTAGAAATCCCCACACTGAGTGAGGGTTAGGTTGACAATGCATATGTATGTTACACCACACTTCAAGCCAACGACGGGGATTCATATATGCATGCATGCATAGTATATGCGCTCAAACTTAATTAGGTCAGAATCTCACCATGACCTATACTACGATAACACGAACCAAATGAAGAATATGCCATGGTAACCTATCTTGTTGTTGGTCAAGGTGATCATGGATGTCCACGCAGGCCCGCGAATATATAGGCTTGTCGCCAATAACCACGAGAGGGAGTGTATCGTTCGAAGGCAACCAATACATGCATATGTATGGAGGTGATGCATGCATGCATGTTTGAATACACAACATTGATCTGACGCGTGTGTCAAAAATCGTACACTAGCTCCCCTCACAGAGCGAGATCAGTTCATGATGGTGTCGTTGTACTAGCCACTTCAACTCGATGGGAGGGATTCATACGTACACATGCATGTGTGTGTTCTCAATGTGTATCATGCATATCATCCCAGAGCAAAAATAATAATCCCATCCTAAGTCAAATTAACCTCTCTTCTTGTCAGGCAAAAAGAAGTGATGGACCAAGCAGGCCCACAGATGGAAAGCATCAATATCACTGATAACCGCTTAAGTGGGTGCGAGAGGACAACCACCACCGCTTTGCATGTGGGCCAAACATATATATGTTGAGTACCCAAAATGCACAACTTTGATGTGCCACATGTCTCAAAAACCGTAAACCATGCACCCACACAGAGCGAGGTTCATATCAAGCATACTACATATGATGGTCCCCTTCCCCCCTCTTCACTGCATACTATATGCTCCTGCCGTAATATATGTGCAACCCAAAAGAATCCTCATTGATCGTGAAATTAATTAACCTCTCCTGATGTAAGTCAAAGTGATGCATGCATGCATCGACGATGGCCTCGTGGGCCCACAGATGGAAGCGTCACACTGAGTTTCCTAGCTAGGATATATATGCATGTGGCCCAAAAAGGTGTTGTGTGATGTTCGAATAACCAATTTCACAATTTTGATGTGGCACATGCCTCGGTAACCAAAAAGTCTCGACACTGAGTGAGGTGTACTTGTTTAGGACGCATACGTGTAGTATATATGCTAGTCCCCTCCCACCACTTTGACGTGTACTATATACCACCATAACGCAAGCAAAAAAAGATTCTACCTTGCTGGTCAAATTAACCTCACTACCGGCTGTTCATCAAAGTGATGGATGATGACCTCGCGGGCCCACAGAAAGCGTCACACGCGAGTATCGAGTGTCGTGTAGGAAAACCATCGACTGCATGTGGCAAAACATTTATTTATGAAAGGGTTGTGTAATGTTTTAAATAATGATTTCATGACTCTGATGTGGCACCAGCCTGCCTAACAAAACGGCCAACCCACACGGTGGCTCACAACTCGTAGTGTACTGCGAGCCACCCGCCACCCCCAGACGCACACCCCCCCACACACACACACTGCGAATCCACCACAACTGCGATGCATGTTAAATTAATTATCACGCAGTGAGCATACATGTTACCAAAGGAGGGTCGTTTTAATTTCAAAAAAAATCACAGAGATCATTAAGATGTTTTAGTACATTGATTGATTTTCTATGGGTATAATGTGCAAAAATCAAATTTGAGCTACATGCACACGTGATAGTGCACCTAAATGGATTGCAAAAACACATGTGTCTCACCGGGTGCATGTTTACTCCCCGTGCAACAAATTTCAAACATTGAGAATCTTGTTTTTTAAATTCTAGTACATCCAAAACTTATTTGAAGTTCATGAAACTTATCGTGTTGTCATATGGACACCAATATAAAGTACCATTGTACTTTTTTATCAAATTTGACACCAGTTTTGATGTAATCTTTATCTAATTACAGACGGGAGATTATTAAGAATTGGGAGCCAATATCCCAAACGGATTATTTATTTGAACCGTGGGCGTTAGACCAACAATGGATGCGTGCCATGCTTCGGTTAAGCAATAAAGCGGCAGGATTAATCATCCAAATAGAAAAACAATATAGGTGCCGCCGCACAACCCGTGTGGCATGCAAGCAGGCGTAAGTTGATGGTACGCGTGCGAGCAGTCTGCCGTGCAGGCAGATGGGGAGGCGTGCGTGCAGGTGTGTGAATTGACAGAGGCGTGCTCACTATGCAGTGTCATCGGGAGGCGTACGAGTAGTTGTGTGAAACTTTGGTAGGCATGCCAGCAGCCCGGTGCACAGGCTCACCGGGTGGCAAGCCATCGGTTTGACCGCCGCCCGCCTCTCCCACAACTCCCACTACTCCATATTAATGGTGGGCCCTCCCCCCATCCTTGCTACGCACACACAATCCTCTCTCTCCGCTTGCATCCTCGATACCACTCTCAGTCCTCAAAGCCGTCAGTGTATGAGGACACCGCTGAAGTGCCCCATCGGAGGGAGTGGCGACGTCGGGGCTGCTAAAGCATCGGAGCTCGGTGTGGAGATGGAGACAAAGGTTGTCGTCATCACCGGGAGTTATCGCTGCACCCTGACATTGGCGGCGGCGGCGAGCTTCAATAGCCAGAGGCGGAGTTCCACACCGACTCCTACGACCACTCCGGCGACGACTCCGACGACGACGGACAGCAGGTTAGTCATCTATACCCATTTATGTGTCAAATAGATCATATGGTTTCTTTGGTTACTCCTGCCTCCCCCTTTTTGGAATAGAAATCATGTGGTTATGTTCTCCCAATCCATGAAATTTGAGTAAGTTTCGTTAGATCCGTGTAGTGTATTGATTGTTTGAATGGTAGAGGTGATAAGTGATTAGTTGGTTCATATGTGCAAATGATTTCTGCTAGTAATCCGACTAGGGTTAGTGTTCGTGCTAATAATTCCTAGCCAGGACTTGACAATTGATTTTGAATGACCTACCTATGTTTGTGCCATTATTTTCTTCAAGAGTGGTCTGTACATAGACGACTGTGCTTAAAAATCGAACCATAATCTCTGGATATGTATAAATAAATAGCCATAAATTCCTATAATCCTACTTCACGGCATGTAATCAGTGATTTCATGCCAAATTTGTTTTACTATTTGTATAGGTGTTGTCTGACGATGTGGACAGCGAGGGTGAAGATGCTTAGAGGAGGTACAAGAGGCGAATCATGCGGGAGCTTTATGCGGGAATGCATAACAGGTGTATTAGGACCTGGAATGACGACTATGGATGCCCATTTTGCCACCACAAGATTCATGACGCGTATCTAAGTGTTCTGGCACATGCAAGAGGATGGGCCGTTGGCTCCTTCAAGAAGAAGTATTCTCGCAGGGTGGCGCATGGCGCGTACGCCGAGTACCTGGAGAAGCTTCAGGATCATGTCGGCCGCATGTGAGATGAGATGTGGGATGGATCGAACTATGTACGCTTGAGTATGCTTAATGACGGTTGAACTTTGTACTTATGGTTGAACTATGCTTATGTACGTGTACGCTTATTATCTATGTCTGAGTATGTTAAATATCATGCCAAATTTTGGTAAAAATTACAACGGGGGACCAATAAACCAGGACGGAGGTAGCACGTCAATCACACACGTTTCCAAAATTGGAACCGTGTGCAATGACTTTCATTTTGCCTGCTACGTCAATCTCACACAGTTCGCTCTAGCAAACCGTCGCCCCCAAAATTCTTTGTGGGACAGAAAACACTCACCACCCAATTCAAAAAAGTAAAAAGAAAACCCTCACCATCCCCACATCACAAAAACCCTCACCCCGCCCGCCACCCGCTCAGCCCCTCCGGTACGTTCCTCATTCACACCTGCACAAGCTCCTCCGCGTCTATGCCATGGCACCGCCTATCACGGTGGTAAACACTTAGCTCGCCGCCTGTCGCCGCCGCCAGGCTGTTGGCAAAGCCCGCCGCAATGCGCCACTTCCACTTGCCGCCGCCTATCACCGTCGACTTTCTCGACGCTGCTCACGGTCGACCCAGCTCTGCTCATTTGGGGAATTTGTCATACTGAGGGTTCTTTCTCATGGACGACAAGGTAACTAATTTAACGAGATATTATCTCATCTCTTATCCCAGTTCATCTGCCTCCTTTAATGGGAAATCACCGTGAATTCATTTTTATTCAAGCTGATATGACGGTTTTCTTTCATTCATAGAATGTACAGTGCGCCCACACTTCAGGACTTGGCGACCGCCGCCAGAGATTTCATCTCATCGTACCAGATAACTTGAGGACGCGCGCGGTATGTTCAATCTCACCCTAAATCGGTTGGCATGGCCTACTTTCTTGAACATATTCTAAATATTGCTACATTTGGATAAAAGGTGCCACATGCACCATATACGTCAAAGGGGATTTCCCCCTCTTCTTTCTATATTAGGAAAATTAATGATGTATTGTTCTTCCGATTACTCTCATATTTCCATGACATCATGTTTACCCTATCTGTTTAATTATAGACTTTTGACCTTCGATTTCAACTGTTGTACAGTTCTTTCAATTTGGGCTAATATTTGCATGTTACCATATTTTCTTTAACAATCCTACCATTTTCTATAGGACATCCCTTGCTATGCAATAGATTATGTAGTGCACAATTTTTCCCTTTACATACATCAAGGCTCCACGAATGTCATTCTACACACAAACCATGGATTTACAATCGTTGCTACTGTAAGACTTGATGAATGTGGTGACTCCTATTTTCGCACTGGCTTTTGGAATGAAATTGCAAAGTTTTATGTACTGAAAGTTGGCACTAAAAATTCACTGCAGATAGAAGGGCCTGGTCATGAGATATAAGCTAACTTCCCCGACAAAATCATCCATCCATACTTTGTTCGAAGTAAGTTTTCTTTTCAACTATCTGCATATGTTGACTTACCCAGCAATGTCAAATGAATTGTTTAGTATTTAAGCAACCAATTCTTATTCCCTTTTCTTACTATATCCCTACCTAATAACTTCTAGTTACCAATACACTTTTCTATTGCCCTGTTTTAACTAAATATTCCATGTACTCCCATTTCTATCAGAAAGCGCTGCTGACAAGGAGACTCCGAAGGTGGAGAACGGGGCTGCCAAAAAGCGGAGGCGGGGCGAGCTAGAACCGCAAGCGACTCCAGCAGGCCTAGATTTAATCAGCGGCCTCCCCGATGATATGTTGAGAGTCATCATCTCCCTCCTCCCAATCAAATATGGGGCACGGACAACCCTCCTTTCCCGGCGGTGGCGCCCCCCATGGAACTCCAGCCCTCTCGACCTCATCGACACCCACGAGCTCTGCCATGGCTATCGCAAAAGCATGGATGCGTTCTCCAAGATCCTTGGCAGTCACCTTGGCCCAACCAAAGGCCTTAGAATGGCCAAGTTCCATTCCAACGGCAAGGACCGATCCAAGCTTGATGACTGGTTCCGATCCCCCGCCCTAGATCAGCTCGAGGAGCTCACTTCTGATGATGGGCATATGCGGTCGCTGCCAACGTCCGCACTCCGCCTCGCGCCCACGCTGCGTGTCACCAAGTTCAGGAACTGCCATTTCTCGCCCCTTAATGATGCACCCGCTCTTATTCTACCATGACTAAAGCACCTCGAGCTCATCGTCGTCTGCCTCTCAAAGGGTGCCATGGAGCGCCTGCTCCGTGGCTGTACTGCACTCGAGTACCTTCGTTTTCAGGTGGTCAATGGGTTGAGTACCTTCCACGTCACCTCCATGACTCTCCGGACTATTTATGTGTGTTGCTGGTGTGGCAGGAAGACATCACAAAAGGTGGACCACGGTATGGTCATCCAGGACACACCTGCTCTTGAGATATTACTTGTAGTTGTTCAAGAAGGTCCAACAAGAATCAATGTCATTTCTGTGCCGAAATTGACAGTGGTGGGCTACTCGTCTGACAAATACTCCGAACTTGTTATTGGATCCACATCCGTTCATGTACACCAAACTCCTTCTACCTCTCCTTCTACAAATTAACATTATTTCTAATTTTGAAGATGTTTGTTCGTCTGTCATTCAGAAAATGATTCTGACAAGCTTGACCATGAAACTACGCACAGTGAAGGTCTTGGCACTAGAATCTATCGGGCCCGACCTGGAGCAAGTTGTCAGTTTCCTGAGATGCTTTCCGTGCCTGGAGAAGCTATATATCGAGGTGATGTTCCTTTCCTATTAAATGTTAACCATAAGGGAGTTCAATTTGTGACACCCTTTTCCAAGTTTACAATGACAATGAACTACGATTTCTGAAGGAATTTTGGAGGATTTCAGTACATACATGCCCCCCATATTGGTTGCTTGATCCATATGGTTACATTCAATAAGCATTTCTCCTTTGGATTCATCTGTACTAGTTTTCTTAGGGAACTTTTCATCCACTCCAACCTCTTGTGAAGAAGGCTACATTTTTCTAGAATGTAATCAAATGCCCATGTTAATCATGTCAGATCGAAGATGGCATGTTAGTGCATTATACAAATCCTGCAAACCAAATAGCTAGTCATGTAGTAATGTTCAAAACTGCATGTAGGCACTAACACGTTTTCTTCTTTTGCAGATAAGATTAGGCCCAGTGGTGGATAATGTGATACAATATAACAATCACATCGAATGCCTAGATCTGCATCTCTCATAAATTACTTTGAACTCCTACCGAGGGACCTTACCGGAGATTATATTCGCCAGGTTCTTTGTTCTCAGGGCAAGGGTGCTGAAGGAAATGAGGTTTTCCCTACATTTATTTCGCAAAAATGAATGGTCTGTTGATTAGCGCCGGTGCCTGTGGCGGAATGGAGTAGGCTCTAAAAATGCTGAATTTCATTTTGGAACTTCAGATGATAGAGCACCTCTTCTGTCACTGGGATCAAGCACCGTAAGATCGAACCCATCACAAAGCACCTCTTCCCATTGCAAGATAAATAGATCAAGTTGGCCAAACAAAACCCAAATATTGGAGAAGAAATATGAGGCTATAAACAATCATGCATATACGAGATCAAAGAAGACTCAAATAACTTTCTTCGATAAAAAGAGATAGATGTGATCATAAACTCAAAGTTCATCGGATCCCAACAAATACATCGCAAAAGAGTTACATCATATGGATCTCCAAGAGACCATTGTATTGAGAATCAAACGAGAGAGAGAAAGACATCTAGCTACTAAATACGGACCCGAAGGTCTACAAAAAACTACGTACACATCATCGGAGAGGCACCAATGGACATGATGAACCCCTCCATGATGGTGTCTAGATTGGATCTGGTGGTTCTGGACTCTGCGGCGGCTGGAATTGATTTTCGTCAACTCCCCTAGGGTTTCTAGAATATTGGCATATTTATAGAGCAAAGAGGCGGTTCGGGGAGCACCCGAGGTGGGCAGAACCCAGCAGGGTGTGCCTGGGCCTCCAGGCGCGCCCTGGTGGGTTGTGCTCCCATCGGAGTACCCCCAGGTGCTTCTCCGGCCCATTGGATGTCTTCTGGTCCAAAAAAATCCACAAAGAGTTTCGCTGCGTTTGGACTCCATTTGATATTGATTACCCACGATGTAAAAAACATGCAAAAAAAACAGCAAGTGGCACATGGCACTATGTCAATAGGTTAGTACCAAAAAATGATATAAGATGATCATAAAAGATCCAAGAATGATAATATAACAGCATGGAACAATCAAAAATTATGGAGACGTATCATCCCCCAGACGCACACACCCACACACACCGCGAATCCACCCCAACTACGATGCATGTTAAATTATCCCACGGTGAACATATATAACCAAAGGAGGGACGTTTTAATTTCGAAAAAAACAGAGATCATTAAGACATTTTAGTACATTAATTGATTGATTTCCCAATTATAGGAAGGAAAAGGTCCCATATAATGAAATCCACAAACATCAAATGGTTCAATAACAAGTGAATAATTCATAGGCATTTCCAGACGTCTACTAATATTACCAATTCTTTGACATTCGTCACATGATAAGACAAACTTGTGTGCATCCTTGAAGAGAGTAGGCCTATAAAAACCAGGTTGTAATACCTTATGTGTGGTTCTGTCTCTAGCATGGTGTCCTCCGTATGCCTCAGAGTGACACTTCCGTAGGATTTGTTCCTATTCATGCTCAGGTATACAACATCTAATAATACCATCTAATCCTTCTTTATAAAGATGTGGGTCATCCCAAAAGTAATGTCTCAAATCAAAGAAGAACTTTTTTGTTTGTTGGTATGTAAAACTAGGTGGTATATATTTAGAAACAATGTAAATAGCATAGTCTCCATACCAAGGAGTATTACGAGCCACATTTATAACAGCTAATTGTTCATCAGGAAGACTATTATCAATAGGTAGTGGGTCATCAAGAACATTTTCCAACCTAGTCAAGTTATCAGCTACGAGATTCTCAGCTCCCTTCCTATCTGTAATATGCATGTCAAACTCTTGTAGCAAAAGAACCCACCTAATGAGTCTAGGTTTAGCATCTATCTTTTCCATAAGATATTTCATAGCGCATGATCTCTATGAACAATTACTTTAGAATCAATGATGTAGGATCTGAATTTATCACATGCAAACACAACTGCTAGAAATTCTTTCTCAGTAGTAGCATAATTTCCTTGAGCACTGTCTAGAGTTTTACTAGCATAATGGATAACATTTAATTTTTTATCAACTCTTTATCCTAGAACAACCCAACAGCATAGTCACTAGCATCATACATAATTTCAAAAGGTAAGTTCCAATCATGTGGTTGAACAATTGGTTGAGAAGTTAAGGCTTTCTTAAGTGTTTCAAAGGCTTCTACACAATCATCATCAAAAATAAATGGAACATCTTTTTGCAAAAGATTAGTAAGAGGCCTAGAATTTTTAGAGAAGTCTTTAATGAACATATAATATATAAACCAGCATGACCAAGGAAACTTCTTCTACCTTTAATATCTTTAGGACATGGCACTTTCTCAATTGCATCAACTATAGCTTTATCTACCTCAATACCTCATTTAGAAAATTTTATGCCCGAAGGCAATACCTTCATTCACCATAAAGTGGCACCTTTCCAAATTCAAGACAAGATTAGTTTGTTCACATCTCTATAAAACTCGATAAAGGTTGCTTAAGCAATCATCAAAAGAAGTTCCATAAATGGAAAAATCATCCATGAAAACCTCAACAATATTTTCACAAAAGTCAGAGAATATAGCAGTCATACATCTTTGAAAATTAGCAGGTGCATTGCATAAACCAAAAGACATACGTCTATAAGCATAAGTTCCAAAAGGGTAAGTAAAAGTAGTTTTCTCTTGATCAACTTGTGATATAGGTATTCGAGAGAAACCAGAATATCCATCAAGAAAGCAAAAGTGTGTATGCTTGGACAATCTTTCCAACATTTTATCAATAAAAGGCAAGGGGTAATGATATTTTCTAGTAGCTTTTTTTAATTTTCTAAAATCAATTACCATCCTATAACCAGTTACAATTCTTTGTGGAATAATTAAGCTCATTTTTATCATTAGGAACAACGGTTGCTTCCTTTCTTAGGGACACAATGAACATGACTTACCCATCTACTATCAGCTATGGGATAGATTATACCTACTTCCAGAAGCTTTAATATTTCATTTCTTACCACTTCCTTCACCTTAGGATTTTAGTCATCGTTGATGATCAACAACTGCTTTAGCATCAGGCTGCATATTAATCTTGTGCTGACATAGAGCAGGACTAATACCCTTAAGATCGTCAAGAGTATATCCAATAGCAGCACGGTGCTTCCTTGGAGTTTTTAGTAATCTTTCTTCTTCATGCTCTGAAAGGTTAGCACTAATAATAATAGGATATATCTTATTTTCAAGGTAATCATATTTCAATGTATCAGGAAATTGTTTTAATTCAAACACAGGATCACCTTTAGGTGGAGGAGGACCTCCAAGAGTTTCATCTGGCAAATTAATTTTCAGGATAGGTGGTTGATCAAAGAACATCTTATCTACTTCATTTCTTGCATTCATATGCAAATCATTTTCATGGTCTGGCAAATAGTGTTCTAACAGATCAGTAGGAGGTACGACAGTAGAAGCAAGACCAATAATTTCATCCTTACTAGGTAATTCATTATCATGAGGTTAAACTTATGAGATATATCACCAAAGTTAACACTGATAGTTTCTTTAGCGCAATCAATCTAAGCATTAATGGTGTTCAAGAAAGGTCTACTAAATATAATGGGGCAAAATCATCTTGTGGAGAACCAAGAACAAGGAAATCAGTAGGGTATTTTACTTTTTCACACAAGACTTCAACGTCGCAAAAATGAATGGTCTGTTGATCAGCGCCGGTGCCTGTGGCAGAATGGAGTAGGCTCTAAAAATGCTTAATTTCATTTTGGAACTTCAGATGATAGAGTAATCAGAAGTCATCGGGTCAACCCCATACATGACTTCTCAGTGGCCGACCCCTTCGCAAAAATTGTGAGGTTTCGAAGCCAGACTTAGAAGTGGTGATATTAGTTTGAACCTCTCTGATATCCATGTTCAGTGCATCAGTGCGAGCATTTGCATCTAATGAGCTGAATTTCATTTCTAATATCAGTTTGAACCTTGTAATCTTTGAATTTGAGCCATATAACTCTGGAATTTGAACCTTGTATCATTTAGAGCTTTTGTGGTACAATCGTTGAAATGGCATCGTATGAGACTCGTATATTACTAGCACTATTTTGACCTTAATATGCAATGGTCTTAGATTTTATTAACAATTCTCGAATCAGTTTACCTTGTCGATCTCACAGCACACGATCTGTATAGCTAACTCGACTGCAATCTTCGACAATATTGCACACAATTGGTTTCTTCCACCGTGTGCACTGTAGAGCACAAAATTAATTATCACACTCAAGTGTCCATCATCACCCTTCTGTGTAACTTTGACCTCATCACCCAAGGGTAAACTTATGACCAAAGTCATTCCACACACTTCATTTTTACAAAGGTTTTTTCCAATAAACGCACATGATTTGTCCCTATTCTAGCCGATGCATGGCCAAACTAGTCGGGCGGGAAGCTTGTGCGGTAAACAGCACGGCAGCGCGGGAACAGGCTCTTCGAGCCCACGCCTGGGGTGTGGTATTGTCAAGTGTGCACTGGATTCTTAAATCCTCCGCTATGAACGACGTGACAAGACGTGACGATTACAGTCCAGCCGGCCCCCATTTATTACAGCGGGCATTTAACCTACCCTTGTGTCTCTTCAACCTTTCGGTCATGCCCCACCATTGCAAGAAGCACACCCACCACGAGAAATACTTAGAGGGTATCCTGTGCGGCTCTAATGGCACCCCGAGCGACTGCTGACGATGAGCAGTAGTTCACCATGCGTGCCGTGGTGGACACCCACAGAAGGTTCATGGACCTCTCGGTGGTGTACACCAATGACCCGGTCTGGGTGGAGCACTCCATCCACATCATGGAGCTGTTGCTTGCCAAAGAGAAGTACAAGGTGGTCGGGTTCGACCTCGAGTACACCCGCACTCATGTCGGGTCTCGTCCTAAGGTCACTGTTGCCCAGTTGTGCGTGTGCCACCACGTCCTCATCTACCACTACTGCCTAGCCACAAGGCCTTGCGAGCATTTCACCAGGTTTGTCAACAGCCCCCACTACATGTTCACTACGGTGGACATCACCAACGATGTAAAGGCGCTTGAGAATTCGGGCATTGCCTGCCAGAATCTTGTTGACATCCAGGACCAATACAAGATCAGGGGCAGCAAGGAGCATGATCAGAAGGACTCACTGGTTCACCTCGCCGAGGCCATCATCGACCCCTACTACAGATACATGAAGGACTCGTGCAACAAGGACAAGCGTGCCTGGCACTCGGCCTGGATGGAGAAACTCGACAAAGCTCACGTCGTGTACGCGGCCAAGTAGGCGTACACAAGCTACGACATGTACAGGCGGATCATTAACATGAGGAAGTCCCTCCTTCCCCAAAACGTCCAGGGATCCAGTCGGAAGCAGAGCAATGGCAAGCGTCGTCGCAACAATAAGTAGATGATTAGATCCTTGTTTCTCCTACTTTAGTATGCATGTAATTGCTTTCTTTGGTGTGTGGAAATGTTATGTGCGTAGTCACTTGTGTAATTGTATGCTTAATTTGGTTACGCAATGCTGTCTTTTTAAGTATATATGTTGATGTTGTAGATAGAGCATAGATGTTGTGCGGACAAAGAAAATCACGTCGCACACGGACTAAACAATGGAACCCGTCGGTGATGTTTTCATCAATCACTAACAATTGTATACCTGCAATCGTTTGCTCACAACACACACGGCCTATTAGCAGTAATCGTCTGGGTTGTTATCGGTCTTCGCACACGTCTCCGATTACAGACCTGTTTGCCTCGTATCACACACATCTTGTTCATTTGAACTGTTTCTGTTCTCATGTATCAACACAAATAGTTCATCTGGGTGAACTGCATGCCGTATATCGCACACACCTTTGATCTGGCTGACCGTTACTTTTGTGTTGCCTAATCACAAACAATTCATCCGAGTGAACCGTATGCTGTGTATCGCACACGCCTTCATCTGGCTGCCCATTTCTTTTGTTCCTCCTCATCGCAAACAATTCATTGAACTGAATCGTATGCCCTTCATTGCACACGCAAATAAAACCTGAACCGTGTTTGATGCATCCATCATTGCAAACATTTTATACATTTCTGATGGTTTTCATACAGCACCGTTTGCGATTATTGCATCGCACATAGTTTCTCGAATGGTCTTTGATCGTAGTGTCGCGTTAGCAGCATCCTGCAGTAGTGGTAGCTATTTCTAATGCATAACCCCAAAATGATAGTGGTATATCGGTAAGAGACATCATAGATCGCACCATATCTAATAAAGTACGGTTATGACGTTCGGACATGCCATTACTCCGTGGTGTTCCAGGTGGCATGAGTTGTGAAACTATTCCACATTGTTTTTAATGAAGGCCAAACTCGTAAGTCAAATATTTGCCTCTGCGATCATATCGTAAAAACTTTATTTTCTTGTTACGATGATTCTTAACTTCACTCTGAATTTCTTTGAACTTTTCAAATGTTTCAGACTTGTGTTTCATTAAGTAGATGTACCCGTATCTGCTTAAATCATCTGTGAAGGTCAGAAAATAACGATACTCGTCGCGAGCCTCAACACTCATCGGACCGCATACATCAGTATATATTATTTCCAATAAGTCACTGGCTCGCTTCATTGTTCCGAAGAACAGAGTTTTAGTCATCTTGCCCATGAGAAATGGTTCACAAGCATCAAGTGAAAAGCCCATCAGCATGGAGTTTCTTCATGCGCTTTAGACCAATATGACCTAAACGGCAGTGCCACAAATAAGTTGCACTATCATTATTAACTTTGCATCTTTTGGCATCAATATTATGTGTATCACTGTGATCGAGATTCAGTAAACCATTTACATTGGATGTAAGACCATAGAAGGTTTTATTCATGTAATCAGAACAACAATTATTCTCTAACTTAAATTAATAACCGTATCACAATAAACATGATTCAATCATATTTATGCTCAACTCAAACACCAGATAACATTTATTTAGTTCCAATACTAATCCCGAAGGTAGAGGGAGTATGCGATGGTGATCTTATCAACCTTGGAATCATTTCCAACACACATTGTCACCTCGCCCTCAATTAGTCTTTGTTCATTTTGTAAGTCTGTTTTGAGTTACTAATCATAGCAACTGAACCGGTATCAAATACCCAGGGGCTACTATGAACACTAGTAAAGTACACATCAATAACATGTATATCATATATACTTTTGTTCACTTTGCCATCCTTCTTATCTACCAAGTATTTGGGGAATTTCCGCTTCCAGTGACCATTTCCGTTTTAGTAGAAGCACTGGGTCTAGCTTTGGGCTTCTTCATGGGAGTGGCAACTTGCTTGCCATTCTTCTTGAAGCTCCCTTTCTTTCCCTTGCCCTTTTACTTGAAACTAGTGGTCTTGTCAACCATCATCACTTGATGCTCTTTCTTGATTTCTACCTTCGCCAATTTTAGCATCGCGAAGAGCTCGGGAATCATTTTCGCCATCCCTTGCATATTATAGTTCATCACGAAGTTCTAGTAACTTGGTGATAATCACTAGAGAACTCTATCAATCACTATCTTATCTGGAAGATTAACTCCCACTTGATTCAAGTGATTGTAGTGCTCAGACATTCTGAGCACATGCTCACTGGTAGAGCTATTCTCCTCCATCTTGTAGGCAAAGTACTTGTCAGAGGTCTCATACCTCTCAATTCGGGCATGAGTCTGAAATACCAATTTCAGCTCTCGGAACATCTTATATGCTCCGTGGCGTTCAAAACGTTTTTGAAGTCCCGCTTCTAAGCCGTAAAGCATGGCGCACTAAACTATCAAGTAGTCATCATACCAAGCTTGCCAAACGTTCATAACGTCTGCATCTGCTCCTGCAATAGGTCCGTCACCTAGCGGTGCATCAAGGACATAATTCTTCTGTGCAATAATGAGGATAATCCTCAGATCACGGATCCAGCCCGCATCATTGCTACTATAATATTTCAACTTACTTTTCTCTAGGAACATATCAAAAAATAAACAGGGAGCTATTGATCTACAACATAATTTGCAAATACTATCAGGACGAAGTTCATGATAAGTTAATGTTCAATTAATCATATTACTTAAGAACTCCCACTTAGATAGACATCCCTCCAGTCAACTAAATGATCACGTGATCCATATCAACTAAACCATGTCCGATCATCACGTGAAATGGAGTAGTTTTCAACGGTGAACATCTCTATGTTGATCATATCTACTATATGATTCACGTTCGACCTTTCGGTCTTAGTGTTCTGAGGCCATATCTGCATATGCTAGGCTCATCAAGTTTAACCTGAGTATTCCGCATGTGCAAAACTGGCTTGCACCCCTTGTTTGTGAACCTTATCACACCCGATCATCATGTGGTGTCTCGGCACGATGAACTATAGCAACGGTGCATACTCAGGGAGAACACTTATACCTTGAAATTTAGTGAGAGATCATCTTATAATGCTACCGTCGTACTAAGCAAAATAAGATGCATAAAAGATAAACATCACAAGCAATCAAAATAAGTGATATGATATGGCCATCATCATCTTGTTCTTTTGATCTCCACCTCCAAAGCACCGTCATGATCACCAACATCACCGGCTTGACACCTTGATCTCCACCATAGCATCGTTGTCGTCTCGCCAACTATTGCTTCTACGACTATCGCTACCGCTTAGTGATAAAGTAAAGCAATTACATGGAGATTTCATTTCATACAATAAAGCGACAACCATATACCTCCTGCCAGTTGCCGATGACTGTTACAAAACATGATCATCTCATACAACAATTTTTATCTCATCACGTCTAGACCATGTCACATCACAACATGCCCTGCAAAAACAAGTTAGATGTCCTCTACTTTGTTGTTGCATGTTTTACGTGGCTGCTACGGGCTTCTAGAAAGAACCGTTCTTACCTACGCATCAAAACCACAACGATTTTTCATCAAGTGTGTTGTTTTTAACCTTCAACAAGGACCGGGCATAGTCAAACTCGATTCAACTAAAGTTGGAGAAACAGACACCCGCTAGCCACATGTGTGCGGAGCACGTCGGTAGAACCAGTCTCATGAACTCGGTCATGTAATGTTGGTCCGGGCCGCTTAATCCAACAATACCGCCGAATCAAAGTAAGACGTTGCTGGTAAGCAGTATGACTATTATCGCCCACAACTCTTTGTGTTCTACTCGTGCATATAACATCTACGCATAGACCTGGCTCGGATGCCACTGTTGGGGAACGTAGTATTTCAAAAAAATTCCTACGATCACGCAAGATCTATCTAGGAGAAGAATCGCAATGAGCGGGGAGAGTGTGTCCATATACCCTCGTAGACCGAAAGCGGAAGCGTTTAGTAAAGTAATTGATGTAGTCGAACGTCTTCGCGATCCAACCGATCCAAGTACCGAACGTACGGCACCTCCGCGTTCAGCACACGTTCAGCTCAATGACGTCCCACGAGCTCTTGATCCGGTTGAGGCCGAGGGAGAGTTCCATCAGCATCACAGCGTGGTGATGGTGATGATGAAGTTACCGGCGCAGGGCTCTGCCTAAGCACTACAATGATATGACCGAGGTGTGTAACAATGGAGGGGGCACCACACACGGCTAAGAGAAACTTGTATGTCCTTTGGGGTGCCCCCTCCCACGTATATGAAGGGGGGATGAGTAGGAGGTCGGCCTAGAAGAGGCCCGTGCCATGGGGAGTCCAACTATGATTCCCAATCCTAGTTGGAGTCCCCTTCCATCCAAGAGAGGGAGAAGGAGGGAAGGAGGAAGAGGGGAGAAAGAAAGAGGGGGTTCTGCCCCCTCCCTAGTCCAATTCGGACTGGCCATGGGGGCGCGGCCTCCCTTGTGGCCCTCCTCTCCTTTTCACTAGGGCCCATGAAGGCCCATGAACTTCCGGGGGGGTTCCGGTAATTCCCGGTACTCCGAAACTTATCCGAAACGACCCGAACCATTCCGGTGTCCGAATGTAACTTTACAATATATGAATCTTTATGTCTCGACCATTTTGAGACCCCTCGTCATGTTCGTGATCTCATTCGGGACTCCGAACAAACTTCGGTTCATCAAAACACGAAACTCATAATACAAATCATCATCGAACGTTAAGCGTGCGGACCCTACGGGTTCGAGAACTATGTAGACATGACTGAGACATATCTCCGGTCAATAACCAATAGCGGAACCTGGATGCTCATATTGGTTCCTACATATTCCACGAAGATCTTTATCGGTCAAACCGCACAACAACATATGGTGTTCCCTTTGTCATCGGTATGTTACTTTCCCGAAATTCGATCGTCGGTATCATCATACCTAGTTCAATCTCGTCACCGGCAAATCTCTTTACTCGTTCCGTAATGCATCATCCCGCAACTAACTCGTTAGTCACATAGCTTGCAAGGATTCTAGTGATGAGCATTACCGAGAGGGCCCACAGATACCTCTCCAATACACGGAGTGACAAATCCTAATCTCGATCTATGCCAACTCAACAAACACCTTAGGAGACACCTGTAGAGCATCTTTATAATCACCCAGTTACGTTGTGACGTTTGATAGCACACAAGGTGTTCCTCCGGTATTCGGGAGTTGCATAATCTCATAGTCATAGGAATATGTGTAAGTCATGAAGAAAGCAATATCAATAAAAATTAACGATCATTATGCTAAGCTAATGGATGGTTATTGTCCATCACATCATTCTCCTAACGATGTGATCCCGTTCATCAAATGACAACACATGTCTATGGTCAGGAAACTTAACCATCTTTGATTAATGAGCTAGTCAAGTAGAGGCATACTAGGGACACTCTGTTTGTCTATGTATTCACACATGTACTAAGTTTCTGGTTAATACAATTCTAGCATGAATAATAAACATTTGTCATGATATAAGGTAATATAAATAACAACTTTATTATTGCCTTTAGGGCATATTTCCTTCAGCGCCAGGGGGGCCTGGCGCGCCCAGGTGGGTTGTGCCCACCTGGTGGCCCCCTCTGGTAGTTATTTGCTCCAATAATTCTTATATATTCCATAAAAAAATCCCCGTGAAGTTTCAGCTCATTTGGAGTTGTGCAGAATAGGTAGCCTGATGTAGCTTTTCCAGGTCCAGATTTCCAGCTGCCAAAATTCCCCCCTTGGTGTGTTCCTTGCATACTATGAGAGAAAGGGCATTAAAATTACTCCAAAAAGCAATATTATGGATAAAAACATTATAAATAACATAGGAAAACATGATGAAAAATGGACGTATCAGCTAGCAGCCCCCCTCGCGTTGGCACGAAGGGAATCCTAAGCTATGAATGCATGCCCCCCCCTCGTGTCGGCACGAAGGGAATCCTAAGCTATGAATGCATGCCCCCCCTCGTGTCGGCACGAAGGGAATTCTAAGCTATGAATGCATGCCCCCCTCGTGTCGGCACGAAGGGAATCCTAAGCTATGAATGCATGCCCCCCTCGTGTCGGCACGGAGGGGATCCTATGCTATGAATGCATGCCCCCAACCGAGGTTCGCCTAGCAAAGTGCGAAGTAGCAGCCCACCCCCCACCCCCCCACCCACACACTTTTAGTCGGGGGGGGGGGCAGAGAGGCATCTCACCAAGATGGATCGTAAAACGGACCAAAAATAATCCACCTTGGCCATACAACCTCTCTCTTGTTGTTGGTAAATGTCATGGCCATCCATGTGACCCCGAAGAAGGGCTAGCTTGCCAATAATCACACAAGTAGCCAGTCCCCGAAGACCACCACTGCATGCATGTGGCCCAAACATATATTACTATCCAAGTGAGTGTCGGTCCTAAACAAACAGTTTTAACCCCTTTCCGCGACGGCATTCGGAACTGTCGCCAAGTGAGTGTGGGCCATAGGGGGGGTCCTTCCCACATGACCCATAAACCGTTGGGGGTATGCCCTCCTGTCACACACATGATGTCTACTACACAACCTTCTTCTTGTAGACGTTGTTGGGCCTCCAAGTGCAGAGGTTTGTAGGACAGTAGCAAATTTCCCTCAAGTGGATGACCTAAGGTTTATCAATCAGTGGGAGGCGTAGGATGAAGATGGTCTCTCTCAAGCAACCCTGCAACCAAATAACAAAGAGTCTCTTGTGTCCCCAACACACCCAATACAATGGTAAATTGTATAAGTGCACTTGTTCGACGAAGAGATAGTGATACAAGTGCAATATGGATGGTAGATAAAGGTTTTTGTAATCTGAAATTATAAAAACAGCAAGGTAGCAAGTGGTAAAAGTGAGCACAAATGGTCAATGGTAGGAAACAAGGCCTAGGGTTCATACTTTCACTAGTGCGAGTTCCCTCAACAATAATAACATAATTGGATCATATAAATATCCCTCAACATGGAACAAAGAGTCACTCCAAAGTCACTAATAGCAGAAAACAAACGAAGAGATTATCGTAGGGTACAAAACCACCTCAAAGTTATTCTTTCTGATCGATCTATTCAAGAGTCTGTAGTAAAATAACACGAAGCTATTCTTTCCGTACAATCTATCCTAGAGTTCACCCAGACACTCCAATGTCATCTCAAGTATCCGTGGGCATGGTTATACAATATGCATCACACAATCCCAGATTCATCTATTCAACCAACACAAAGAACTTCAAAGAGTGCCCCAAAGTTTCTACCGGAGAGTCAAGACGAAAATGTGTGCCAACCCCTATGCATAAGTTCACGAGGTCATGAAACTCGCAAGTTGATCACCGAAACATACATCAAGTGGATCACATGATATCCCATTGTCACCACAGATAAGCACATGCAAGACATACATCAAGTGTTCTCAAATCCTTAAAGACTCAATCCGATAAGATAACTTCAAAGGGAAAACTCAATCCATCACAAGAGAGTAGAGGGGGAGAAACATCATAATAGCAAAGCTTGCGATATATCAAAGATCGTGCTGAATCAAGAACACGAGAGAGAGAGATCAAACACATAGCTACTGGTACATACCCTCAGCCCCGAGGGTGAACTACTCCCTCCTCGTCATGGAGAGCGCCGAGATGATGAAGATGGCCATCAGAGAGGGATCCCCCCTCCAGCAGGGTGCCGGAACGGGTCCTGATTGGTTTTCGGTGGCTATAGAGGCTTGCGGCGGCGGAACTCCGGATCTAGGTCTCTTTCTGGAAGTTTGGGGTTATATAAGAGGTGTTGTAGTCGGGAACACGTCAGGGGGTCCCCGAGGCGGCCACGAGGTGCGCACACAGGGGGGTAGGGCGCGCCCCCCACCCTCGTGGTGGCCTCGGGACTCTTCTGGCCCATCTCCGGTACTCCATGGGCTTCTTCTGGTCCAAAAACGATCTCCGTGAAATTTCACATCAATTGGACTCTATTTGGTTTTCTATTTCTGTGATACTCAAAAACAAGGAAAAAAACAGAAACTGGCACTGGGCTCTAGGTTAATAGGTTAGTCCCAAAAATCATATAAAATAGCATATAAATGCATATAAAAATCCAAGGTTGATAATATAATAGCATAGAACAATCAAAAATTATAGATACGTTGGAGACGTATCAACCATCCCCAAGCTTAATTCCTACTCGTCCTCGAGTATGTAAATGATAAAAACAGAATTTTTGATGTCGAATGCTACCTAACATATTTATCTATGTAATCCTCTTTATTGTGGCAAGAATATTCAGATCCATAATATTCAAGACAAAAGTATAATATTGATATAAAACAATAATACTTCAAGCATACTAACCAAGAAATTATTTCCTCTCAAAATAACATAGCCAAAGAAAGCTCATCCCTACAAAATCATATAGTTTGGCCATGCTTCATTTTCGTCACACAAAATGCTCCCATCATGCACAACCCCGATGACAAGCCAAGCAATTGTTTCATACTTTAGTATTCTCAAACTTTTTCAACTTTCACGCAATACATGAGCACGAGCCATGGACATAGCACTATGGGTGGAATAGAATATGATGATGGAGGTTGTGTGGAGGAGACAAAAAAGGAGAAAGTCTCACATTGACGCAGCTAATCAACGGGCTATGGACATGCCCATCAATTGATGTCAATGCGAGGAGTAGGGATTGCCATGCAATGGATGCACTAGAGCTATAAATGTATGAAAGCTCAACAAAAGAAACTAAGTGGGTGTGCATCCAACTTGCTTGCTCACGAAGACCTAGGGCATTTGAGGAAGCCCATTGTTGGAATATACAAGCCAAGTTCTATAATGAAAATTCCCACTAGTATATGAAAGTGACAAAATAAGAGACTCTCTATCATGAAGACCATGGTGCTACATAGAAGCACAAATGTGGTAAAAGGATAGTAGCATTGCCCCTTCCCTCTTTTTCTCTCATTTTTTTTGTTTTTTTGTTTTTTTGGCCTTTCTCTTTTTTCTCTCTTTTTCCTTCTTTTTTTATTTCCTCACACAGGACAATGCTCTAATAATTATGATCATCACACTTCTATTTATTTACAACTCAATGATTACAACTCGATACTAGAACAAAGTATGACTCTATATGAATGCCTCCGGTGGTGTACCAGGATGGGCAATGAATCAAGACTGACATGTATGCAAATTATGCATGGTGGTTTTTCCACAAATACGATGTCAACTACATGATCATGCAAGGCAATATGACAATGATGAAGCGTGTCATAATAAACGGAACGGTGGAAAGTTGCATGGCAATATATCTCGGAATGGGTATGGAAATGCCATAATAGGTAGGTATGGCGGCTATTTTGAGGAAGATATAAGGAGGCTTATGTGTGATAGAGCGTGTTATATCACGGGGTTTGGATGCACCGGCGAAGTTTGCACCAACTCTCGAGGTGAGAAAGGATAATGCACAGTACCGAAGAGGCTAGCAATGATGGAAGGGTGAGAGTGCATATAATCCATGGACTCAACATTAGTCATAAAGAACTCACATACTTATTGCAAAAATCTACAATTCATCAAAAATCAAGCACTACGTGCATGCTCCTTGGGGGATAGATTGGTAGGAAAAAACCATCGCTCGTCCCCGGCCGCCACTCATAAGGAAGGCAATCAAAGAAACACCTCATGCTTCAAATTTGTTAAACAACGGTTACCATACGTGCATGCTACGGGACTTGCAAACCTCAACACAAGTATTTCTCACAATTACTCAACTAGCACGACTCTAATATTACCATCTTCATATCTCAAAACAATTATCAAGTATCCAACTTCTCATAGTATTCAATGCACTTATATGAAAGTTCTTATTATACCCATCTTGGATGCCTATCATATTACGACTAATTTTATAACCTAAACAAATTACCATGCTGTTCTAAAAGACTCTCAAAATAATATAAGTGAAGCATGAGAGTTCATGTATTTCTATATAATAAAACCACCGCCATGCTCTAAGAAGATATAAGTGAAGCACTAGAGCAAACGACAAACTACTCTGAAAAATATATGTGAAGCTCAATGAGTAGTCGAATAATTATGCAACTATGTGAAGACTCTTTAAAATTTAAGAATTTCAGATCTTTGTATTTTATTCAAACAACAATCAAAATAAAATAAAATGACGCTCAGAGCAAAACACATATCATGTGATGAATAAAAATATAGCGTCAAGTAAAGTTACCGATAGACGAAGACGAAAGAGCCGATGCCTTCCAGGGCATCCCCAAGCTTAGGCTCTTGGTTGTCCTTGAATATTACCTTGGGGTGCCTTGGGCATCCCCAATATTAGGCTCTTGCCACTCCTTATCCCATAGTCCATCGAATGTTTACCCAAAACTTGAAAACTTCACAACACAAAACTCAATAGAAAACTCATAAGCTCCGTTAGTATAAGAAAATAAATCACCACTTAGGTATTATTGTGAACTCATTGTAAATTCATATTGGTGTAATATCTACTGTATTCCAACTTCTCTATGGTTCATACCCTCCGATACTACTCATAGATTCATCAAAATGAGCAAACAACACAATAAAAACAGAATCTGTCAAAAACAGAACAGTCTGTATTAATCTGTATCATTCGAATACTTCTGTCACTCCAAATATTCTGAAATAAATTGGTGGACCTGAGGAATTAGTCTATTAATCATATTCAAAAATAATCAACCTAAAATCACTCTCCAGTAAAAAATGGCAGCTAATCTCGTGAGCGCAAAAGTTTCTGTTTTTTACAGCAAGATCGCAAAGACTTCACCCAAGTCTCCCCAAAGGTTCTACTTGGCACAAACACTAAATAAAACTCAAAACCACATCTAAAAAGAGGCTAGATGAATTATTTATTACTAAACTGGACCAAAAACCAAAGAACAAAAATAAAATTGGGTTGCCTCCCAACAAGCGCTATCGTTTAACGCCCCTAGCTAGGCATGATGATTTCAATGATGCTCACATAAAAGATAAGAATTGTAACATAAATAGAGCGTCATGAAGAATATGACTAGCACATTTAAGTCTAACCCACTTCCTATGTATAGGGATTTTGTGAGCAAACAACTTTTGGGAACAAGAATCAACTTGCATAGGAAGGTAAAACAAGGATAACTTCAAGATTTTCAACACATAGAGAGGAAACTTGATATTATTGCAATTCCTACAAGCATAAGTTCCTCCCTCATAATAATTACATGTAGGATCATCAGCAAATTCAACAATATAGCTATCACAAAACATATTCTTAACATGATCCACATGTATGCAAAGTTGACACTCTTCCCAAATAGTGGGATTAACATTAACTAAAGTCATGAACTCTCCAAACCCACTTTCATAATTATCACAATAAGATTCAACACCCTCCAAAATAGTGGGATCATTACTTCCTAAAGTTTACACTCTTCCAAATCCACTTTCATCAATATAATCATCATAAATAGGAGGCATGCTATCATCAAAATAAATTTTCTCATTAAAACTTGGGGGACAAAAAATATCATCTTCATCAAACATAGCATCCCCAAGCTCGTGGCTTTGCATATCGTTAGCATCATGGATATTCAAAGAATTCATGTTAACAATATTGCAATCATGCTCATCATCCAAAGATTTAGTGCCAAACATTTTAATACATTCTTCTTCTAGCATGATTGCAATCATGCTCATCATCCAAACAACGTCTACAAGAAGAAGGTTGTTGTTAACATGAATTCTTTGAATATCCACATTTTAATACGTTGTTGGGACTCCAAGTGCGGAGATTTGTAGGACATTAGCAAATTTCCCTCATGTGGATGACCTAAGGTTTATCAATCCATGGGAGGCGTAGGATGAAGATGGTCTCTCTCAAGCAACCCTGCAACCAAATAACAAAGAGTCTCTTGTGTCCCTAACACACCCAATACAATGGCAAATTGTATAGGTGCACTAGTTCGGCAGAGAGATAGTGATACAAGTGCAATATGGATGGTAGATAAAGGTTTTTGTAATATGAAATTATAAAAACAGCAAGGTAGCAAGTGGTAAAAGTGAGCACAAACGGTCAATGCTAGGAAACAAGGCCTGGGGTTCATACTTTCACTAGTGCGAGTTCCCTCAACAATAATAACATAATTGGATCATATAAATATCCCTCAACATGGAACAAAGAGTCACTCCAAAGTCACTAATAGCGGAAAACAAACGAAGAGATTATTGTAGGGTACAAAACCACCTCAAAGTTATTCTTTCTGATTGATCTATTCAAGAGTCCGTAGTAAAATAACACAAAACTATTCTTTCCGTTCAATCTATCCTAGAGTTCGTACTAGAATAACACCTTAAGACACAAATCAACCAAAACCCTAATGTCACCTAGATACTCCAATGTCACCTCAAGTATCCGTGGGTGTGATTATACTATATGCATCACACAATCTCAGATTCGTCAATTCAACCAACACAAAGAACTTCAAAGGGTGCCCCAAAGTTTCTACCGGAGAGTCAAGACAAAAATGTGTGCCAACCCCTACGCATAAGTTCATGAGTTGACAGAACTCACAAGTTAATCACCAAAACATACATCAAGTGGATCATGTGATATCCCATTATCACCATAGATAAGCACATGCAAGACATACATCAAATGTTCTCAAATCCTTAAAGACTCAATCCGATAAGATAACTTCAAAGGGAAAACTCAATCCATCACAAGAGAGTAGAGGAGGAGAAACATCATAAGATCCAACTATAATAGCAAAGCTCGTGATACATCAAGATCGTGCCGAATCAAGAACACGAGTGAGAGAGAGAGAGAGAGATCAAACACATAGCTACTGGTACATACCCTCAGCCCCGAGGGTGAACTACTCCCTCCTTGTCATGGAGAGCGCCGGGATGATGAAGATGGCCACCGGAGAGGGATTTCCCGCCCCCCTTCGACAGTGTGCCGGAACGGGTCTAGATTGGTTTTCGGTGGCTACAGAGGCTTACGGTGGCGGAACTCCCGATCTAGGTTTCTTTCTAGAAGTTCGGGGTTATATAAGAGGTGTTGTAGTCGGGAACAAGTCAGGGGGTCCCCAAGGCGGCCACGAGGTAGGGGGCCCGCCCCCCACACTCGTGGTGGCCTCGGGACTCTTCTGGCCCATCTCCGGTACTCCATGGGCTTCTTCTGGTCCAAAAATGATCTCCATGGAATTTCAGGTCAATTGGACTCCATTTGGTTTTGCTTTTCTGCGATACTCGAAAACAAGGAAAAACAGAAACTGGCACTAGGCTCTAGGTTAATATGTTAGTCCCAAAAATCATATAAAATAGCATATAAAACATCCAAGGTTGATAATATAATAGCATGGAATAATCAAAAATTATAGATACACTGGAGACGTATCAACACGCTCGCCAAAATGAGGTCGTGTGCGACCGGCGAGCACTAAAATACAAAAATACATACAGTAGTGCTAAAATACAATTATACACGCGAAATCATTTCCGGTCGTAAGTACATCCCACACAGTCAGTCACCACTAAACATTTCCGTTCGTATATACATCCCACATGGTCAGTCACCACTAAATGTTTCCGTTCGTATATACATCCCACACAGTCACTACAAGGAAAACGTTTGTGCAAGGTGGCGTAATGCAAACAGTTTTGAAGAGAATGTCGTGTGTGATTGTTCATTGATCCAACACAGTTTATTCCAAGAAACTGTGTGCATTGCCTGAGGTCATCGCCCATGGTGTTTTCTCATTAACCGTTTGCAATAGGAAAACCCAATTAGCAAGCTAATTGGCCAATTAGCGGGCTAATTGCCGTATTATTAATAATCCATTTACTAATCTAATTGACATTCATATTAAGCACATAATACATTCCATTTCCATATTAAGTAAGCAGGATTTCAAAATTGAAATAAATCAGAGTACAACTTGATATAGCTTTAGCACTCAGCTACCCCCATTACACAACTGCACCAGCAGCAAGTTTCACATGCACCATCTAGAACCTTTCGAAATTAGCATCATAGACGGTACATAGAGAGATGCATCTCATCTGGAAAACTGCTGAAGCGGAAGGCGAATATTGAGACTTCATTCAAGTTGAAGGTGTTTGCAACTTTAGGCCAGTGCCTGTGGATGATTGACCGTCCATCCTTCGACCTCTTCAGGAACACTTCAATAATGAACCGTGGGTGTTGTATGAAAATTTTCCTCGCCTCCTAACCACAGAGGTGGTCTGAGAGGTAATCAGCAATGAAGCCTGAAAACAAGGATGGTTCAGATGGTTTGAGAGGTAATTAGGTCAATTTTCTCTTTAGACCCCATCTATTCTTATATCTCATCTTTTCTAAACCCTCAGATGCCTCCGAGACGTGACCCCGGATTTGCTTTTCCGCGGGAGCTCACCCAGTTGATCCAACAGCAGAACACCTTGATGCAGTTGCTAGTTCAGAATCAGAATCAGGGGAACAACAACAACAACCCACCACCACCACCACCTGTTGACCACTTAGCCCGTTTTCTTAGGCTAAATCCACCGGTGTTTTCTAGTAGCACCGAGCCGATAGTAGCAGATTATTGGCTCCGCAAGACAGCTAGGGAGTTGACCACAGCAGGATGCACAGATGCGGAGAAGGTGAAGTTTGCTGCACATCAGTTAGAAGGACCCGCAGCATCCTGGTGGGAGAATTTCACAGCCACCTTTCCAGTCGACACTGTCACATGGGACCAGTTTCAGTAGGCTTTCCGTACTGCCCATGTTTCAGCAGGAGCAATGGCCATGAAGAAGCGTGAGTTTCGTAACTTGCGCCAAGGAGGATGGACAGTTGGCCAGTATGTGGAGGATTTTAGTAAGCTAGCACGTTATGCCCCAGATGACGTTGCTACGGATGCAGCTAAGCAGGAGAAATTCCTGGAAGGACTGAATGATGAGTTGAGTATGCAGTTGATGGTAGCCACCTTCAACAACTACCAGGAGTTGGTAGATCGTGCTCTTATGATTGAAGGGGAGCAGCAGCAAATTGAGAACCGCAAGAGGAAGTATGGACAAGGAAAGTATAATTCAGGAGCTCAGCAGAAGCCACGTTTTACCCCTAGGCTGGGAGGATATTTTCAGCATACCCATGGAGTAGGTAGCTCACACAATCACAATGGCACCAAGAATGGTAATGGGAGTGGAGGAAGCAATGGACAGAACCGCAACACCCCATCAACCCCAGCCAAGAAGGACTTGAGCCACATCACTTGCTATAAGTGTTCGAAGCCAGGACATTATGCAAATGAATGTCCTGAAGGCCAAAATGGCAATGGAAGTTCTGGGAAGAAGCCAAACCCTTTCAACAGGGGACAGGTGAACCACGTTAGCGTGGAGGAGGTTGAAGCTCAGCCCGATGCAGTAATAGGTAAGTTTTTGGTTAAGTCATTTACTGCACTCGTTCTTTTTGATACTGGTGCATCGCATTCATACATCTCAAGGGGATTTGTGGATAATTATAACCTACCAACCCAAGCCCTTAGGTCACCCATGTTAGTAACCTCGCCAGGAGCAGAGTATGTGGCTAGTCTATGGTGTGATCGGTTACCATTAAGGATTGGTAACTATGTTTTTCCCTCAGACCTAGTAGTATTGGAATCTCAAGGATTGGATGTGATATTAGGCATGGATTGGTTATCAAAGTATGAAGGGAATATTGAGTGTGCTAGTAAGTCAATTTTGCTTACCACACCAGAAGGGAGAAGGATCAAGTATGTATCCCGGCATGTGCCAAAGAGGACCCAAGTAAACTGCCTAACAGGAGTTGTGCAGGAGGAACTACCAGTGGTAAAGGATTTCCCTGATGTATTTCCCGAAGAGTTGCCAGGCATGCCACCGGATAGAGACATTGAGTTTTTGATTGAGCTTTTGCCAGGCACTGGGCCAATATCAAAGAAACCATATAGGATGCCAGCAAAGGATTTGGTGGAAATTAAGAAGCAGATTAAGGACTTACTGGATTAGGGATATATCCGCCCAAGTTCTTCGCCTTGGGGATCGCCAGTACTTCTAGTGGAGAAGAAGGATGGATCGTTAAGGATGGTTGTTGATTATCGAGGATTGAACGAAGTAACGATCAAGAACAAGTACCCACTACCAATGATCAACGATCTGTTTGATCGATTGCAAGGAGCTAAAGTGTTTTCCAAGATCGATTTGCGATCAGGGTACCATCAGTTGAAGATTCGAGAACAGGATATTCCGAAGATAGCATTCACCACAAGATATGGACTGTATGAGTATACCGTTATGTCATTTGGTCTGACTAACGCACCTGCCTATTTTATGAACCTGATGAACAAAGTGTTTATGGAGTTTTTGGATAAGTTTATCGTAGTGTTCGTTGATGATATCCTGGTATATTCGAAGAATGAAGAGGAGCATAAGGAGCATTTGCGTTTGGTACTTGGAAAGCTCAGAGAACACCAATTATATGCCAAGTTCAGCAAATGTGAGTTTTGGTTGAAGGAAGTAGGATTCCTCGGACACGTTATATCCGGAGAAGGTATAGCAGTAGATCCCGCTAAAGTTGAAACCATGACCAAGTGGGAAGCCCCAACAACAGTTGGAGAGATTCGGAGTTTTCTTGGACTCGCAGGATACTACCGGAGATTTATTGAGAATTTCTCAAAGATTGCGAAGCCTATGACGGAGTTGTTGAAGAAGGATACTAAGTTCAAATGGACTGATGAGTGTGAGGCAAGTTTTCAGGAATTGAAGAACCGTTTGGTTACCTCACCAGTGTTGATTTTGCCAGATCAGACCAAGGATTATGAGGTGTATTGCGACGCTTCATGTCAAGGACTTGGAGCAGTGCTTATGCAGGAAGGGAGAGTTGTTTCGTATGCTTCACGACAACTGAAGCCTCACGAATTGAATTATGCCACGCATGATTTGGAGTTAGCAGCCGTAGTGCATGCATTGAAGACATGGAGACATTTCCTCATTGGAAACCATTGTGAGGTGTACACGGATCATAAGAGTTTGAAGTACATTTTCACACAGAAGGAGTTGAACCTCAGACAAAGGTGATGGTTGGAGCTCATCAAGGATTATGATATGAAATTGCATTATCATCCCGGGAGGGCTAATGTAGTAGCTGATGCGTTAAGCCGTAAGAGCCATGTCAATACGTTAATGACGGGAGAAATACCCAAGGAGTTAGTAGAAAACCTTCGTGAACTATGTTTGGAAATAGTTCCGAGAGGCTATGTAGCAGCATTGGAAATTCAGTCAATCTTGATGGACAGAATTAGAGAAGCTCAGAAATCTGACAAGGAGATTGCTTCTATAAAAGAGAAAATGAGCCAAGGAAAAGCTAAAGGATTTCGTGAGGATGAGCACGACACCCTATGGTTTGAAGACCGTGTTTATGTACCCAATGACCCGGAGATCAGAAAGTTGATTTTGCAAGAGGCACATGATTCACCGTATTCGATTCACCCAGGAAATACCAAGATGTATTTGGATTTGAAGGATATTTTCTAGTGGACCGGAATGAAGAAGGATATTGCGGAGTATGTAGCAGTCTGTGACGTATGTCAGAGAGTAAAGGAAGAGCATCAGAAGCCAGCAGGATTGTTGCAACCGTTGTCGATACCCGAATGGAAGTGGGATAAGCTAGGGATGGATTTTATCATGGGATTACCAAGGACTCGTTCAGGCTATGACTCGATTTGGGTTGTAGTTGATCGATTGACGAAGGTAGCTCATTTCATCCCAGTAAAGACCACTTACACCAGTGCTAAAGTTGGCGAAGATATACATGACCAGGATCGTATGTTTGCATGGAGTTCCGAGGAGTATCGTATCAGATAGAGGAACCCAGTTTACCTCAAAGTTCTGGAAGCAGTTACATGAGACTTTGGGTACTAGGCTAGAATTTAGTACAGCTTTTCATCCGCAGACAGATGGACAGACTGAGAGAGTCAATCAGATTTTGGAGGATATGCTGAGAGCTTGTGCGCTAGATTATGGATCTAGTTGGGACGATAATTTGCCATATGCAGAGTTCTCTTACAACAACAGTTACCAAACCAGTTTGAAGATGGTCCCTTTCGAAGCTTTGTACAGAAGGAGGTGCAGGACACCGTTGTCATGGGACGAAGTGGGAGACTGCCAGTTGTTTGGACCTGACTTGATTAAAGAGTCTGAACAGAAGGTGAAGTTGATTCGCGATAGGCTCAAGGTAGCCCAGTCCAGGCAGAAGAGCTACGCAGATTCTAAACACAAGGAGATAGTTTACGAAGTCGGAGATAGAGCTTATCTTCGAGTATCCCCACTTCGAGGGATTAAGCGCTTTGGAGTTAAGGGGAAGTTAGCGCCACGATTTGTAGGGCCATATCGAGTTTTGGAGCGTATGGGAGAAGTGGCCTACAAGTTGGAATTGCCAGATGGATTGACAGGAGTTCATGATGTGTTCCACATTTCTCAGTTGAAGAAGTGTCACGCGGAGATGGCTGACATACCTTTGAGAGACACAGTGCCATTAGAAGCAATTCAGTTGGATAACAATTTGACCTATGAGGAGAAACTAGTCAAGTTTCTCGAGTTTGCCAGCCGAGTCACTCGCAGCAAGGTTATCAAGTTTTGCAAAGTTCAGTGGAGCCACCACACGGAGGATGAAGCCACCTGGGAGCGAGAGGAAGATTTGCTCAAGGACCACCCTCACCTATTTTATAGCCAACCCGAATCTCGAGGGCGAGATTCATCTTAAGGGGGGTAGGTTTGTAACATCCCAAATTTTCAATTTGGAATGTTATACATTAGATCATCATGCATATCATATTTTATTTTGCTTTTGGTTTTGATCCTAGAAAATCCTAAGCAACTCAAGGACCCACGGAGAGAGTTGGGGATTTCGTTATTTACATAATTGAGTTTTCTCAAATTTTGTAAACAGGATCATTTGATTTTATTTATTTTATCATCAATTATTTCTATTACAAAAATATGAGAGAGGGAATAAAATGACTTTCCCAAAATATACAAATATTGAGGATTTAATAAAAAAAATCAAATAAGATTTATTTCGGAGTTTTTTTGGTAGTTTTATTTGAATTTAGGAAAAATGCCTGTTTTTCAAAATTGCATTTAGGGCCCAAATAAATGTTCAATTTATCGGGCTTGATTTTAGAAGCTCGGGAAAATTTATTTCAGGATTTTTGGAGTCCGTTTAGTATTTCCTTTTATTTTTCTTCCGAGCGTATTTATAAAAAAATGCGGAACCGACTATGGGCCGTACTCGGCTAGGACACCGCCGGCCGAGGCCTTTATAAGGCGCTGCCCCGGGGCCCGAGAGCCCAGCCGCCCCAGCCCGCAAACCCTAGCGCGCCCCAGCCCCAGCCCTGCCGCCGCCGCCGCTGTCGTGGTTCTAACTCTGACAGTGAGGTAGGGGGGGTGTGTATAGAGAGGCTAGATCTTAGCTATGGAGGAGTTGTAAGCACACGAGGATTACGAGTTCAGGCCCTTCTCGGAGGAAGTAACAGCCCTACGTCTCGGTGCCCGGAGGCGGTCGATTGAATTATGCGTGTGTGAATAACAGGGGTGCGAACCCTTCATACTGAGGAGGGGGTGGCTTATATATAGTTTGCCGGCCCTCTCCTGCCCTCAGTGATGCAGGGTTTAAGGTACATTTAAGGTTGGGCGTTACTGGTAACGCCCCTAATAAAGTGCTATAATGACCATAAAGACTACTTAATAGCCGACAGTTTGCCTGCGGAGTGACTTTAGGTCTCCTGGCAGTCGAGTGGTTGGCTTCATGGTCGAGTGATATCTTCTTGGTCGAGTGTCTTCAACCCGTCGAGTGGGATACCTTCAAGTCGATTGAAAGGTGACTTCTTCTAGGGATGTCCTCGGGTAGGGCTCTTTGGACAGGTCCGTGCCCCTACCCTAGGTACATAGCTTCATCATTAGCCCCCGAATGGATCGAGGTTTGAGTGGGGAAAGAGTTGGAGATCTTTCCGACTGGTTCTTTGGGCTACATGAGTGCCTCGTTTTGGGTCAATCGTCACGTATGATGTCATCAACCTATTTCAGTCGCCTTGATCCATTCCAGGCCTTTCGTCGAGCAAATTTCTTTACTTGTGACATACCGAGTGTCGGCGCGAGCGGGGTCTTCTGTTTTGACAAGTTGTTTTGCAGCCCGCGGATGTCGTGGGATTCGGATTTCGGGAAGCGCGCGGGACGGGAGCGGCTGCAGTAATCGGAAGCGATAAAGCGGAAGCTCCTCGATTTCTGTGCCACCTTTTTCGCCACGTACTGCGCGTGCGTCTGCTGCGGGATTTGACTGGATTGCCTGGGCCTACCAGTCAGCCACTCGGGAGCGGCCTCTTATAAGTAGCCGGCTCGGGGTTTCCAAACAGTGTGCTCTCTTCTTTATCTCTCCCTTCGCAAGCTCCTCCGCCACCTCCGCTCTCACCCTAGCGCCGCAGACCCGTGCGAGATTTGCCGGCGACAATGGCGAAGGACAAGACATCCGCTCTGGAGTGCGCGAAGAAGGCGGCGGCATAGGGGAAAGGGAAGAGATCTGCTCGGGGCGGATCTTCCTCAAGGTCTGCTCTGCCCCGCGGCTGGATCCAGGGCGACTGGATGCTGTGGGTGATCCGGCAAGCAGATCTCGACGACGTGGTCGAGGGGGAGTCATTCCCCACGAAGTTGCGCGTCTCCCGGGGAGAGAGATCGAACCTCAGCCTCGCGACGGTGAGTGCGTGCTCCTAGCCACCCATATCGACCGAGGGTTTTCTCTGCCGCCCCATCCTTTTTTCCGGAGCTTTCTGAACTTCTTCAGAGCGCAGCTCCACCACTTCACTCCCAACTCCATCGTATATCTTGCTGCTTTCATTTCCATGTGTGAGGGTTTCTTGGGTTGCCGCCCCCATTGGGGACTCTTCAAGCACATCTTTACCTGCCGTTCTCAATCGGTCAAGAAGGCCAAGTCGAGTGACCAAAGGACGCAGGTGATTCAGCTGTGTGGGGGCCTGGCGATCCAGACGAGGGGAAAGAGTTGTTTTCCATCTATCACTTTCCCGGAGTCGGTCCACGGTTGGAAGGCGACCTGGTTTTACTGTCAAGACCAGGCGACTCCAGGGCAGTCGACCGGACTTCCCCCTTTCTCTCTTGACCGAGCTGAAAAACATGCTTCTCTGAAAGTGACGCCGGAGGAAAAGGCCCAAGGCAAAGTGCTGGCTGGTCGAGTGGTTGAGCTTGTCCGTGAGGGCGTGACTGGTATGGACTTGCTGGAGGTCTTCCTCCGGAGGCGCATCCAACCGCTCTAGGCTCGTGACCACTCGATGTGGCTGTACTCGGGTCTCGACGACACCACTCGGGTTCACCCGGAGGAGGTTACTGATGAGATGCTGGAGGGGTGGCTGTCAAGCATCACGGGGAACAAAGACAACCCCCGAGGAGCCAGGAGGGTAATTCCACTCGACAACTCGTATGACGTGGACCAGGTATGTCTTTATGCTCCTGACTGAGATCTTGTTTTCTTCATTGGTCTTCTTTGAGTAGGTCGATTGACTTTTGTCTTGTCTGTTGTTTTCCAGGCGACTACCGAGATGTACTCGACGCCCAACGGGGCCCAGGAGCCAACTGAGGAAGGGGAGGCGAGCGGAGGTGAGAGTGGAGACGACCAAGGTGAGTGGGAGTCCGACGGTGAAGGAGAGGGAGACGACAACGTCGACTCCAGCGAAGAGGAGGAGGAGGAGGTTGAACCCCCTCGCCTGGAGAGGCGATCCAAGCTCACACACGATCCAGCGCGGGAACGTGGCAAGGCGACTGCTTCTGTTGGGCAGTCGTCGAAATGCCCTCGGACCTCTTCTCCTACGCCAACTGGGAAGGCTCCCAAGCACCCACGTGCGACGCTGTCCAAGCCGCCCAAGGCTCTGCCCAAGATGAAGATGGCTGTCCCTACTATTTCCGGGTAATAATAAAACTTGCTTTCCTTCGTTGACCGTCGACAGATGCTTGGTCGATTCATTGAGCCAACTGACTGATTTTCGAGATTTGCAGCGCTGCTACTTCTGAGATCTCCGCCAAGGACGACGACCAAGAGATGGAGGATGCTGTTACCTCCAACCTTGGTACGATTACTGACGTTCTGCTTTGAGTCGACTGAACATTTATTGCAACTCTGGTCAATTGAATGTTTCCCTTGTAGCCCCTCCTCATGTTATCGACCTCCCGGATGACGACGACAACGAACCGCTGAGAGTGAGGAGGAACAAGAGGGCGTCGGCTGACAAGACCCCCCAATCTGCTCCGGCGTCTGAGGCCGTAGCTCGGGATGGTGGTGACACCGCTCGGGCTTCTGTGACTTTCGCCATTCCTCTGACAAGTGTGCGGCCTTCGACGTCGACTGCGGATCCGCCTTCACTTTTTGCCTCGTACCCTGTCCCTGAGGACCAAGCGGCTGCCGCAAAAGATGCTATACGCCAGGCGGGGATCATGATGGAGCAAGTGAAGGTGGCTCGGGAGGCCAGCCAAGCAGCTTATGACGCGAGCTCGGCTCTTCAGAGCAACGTCCAGGTTAGTCGACTCAACACTTGGTCTGTTATGATGTGCTGTTTGAAGAATCTCTTTTCCGAAGATCTTTGTATCTATACACCCACTGGGTGTGTCTGCCAATTCTTGGACGAGTGGGGGCATGCTAAGCACACCCACTGGGTGTAGTCCCCGAGACTACGGTAGACTGCTGGCAGTCGACTGTAGTCTTTATATTGTGCTGCTGTAGCTGTATTTCTTCACTCGGTCTGGTCAGGCCATGTCGAATGGGACTGTATCCGGTCGACTGCGGGCAGTCGACTTTTTGTTTGTTTGTTTTTTTACAGTGGGGGCACGCTGAGTGCACCCACTGGGTGTAGTCCCCGAGACTACTTTCGAATGTTCTTGATTCGACTGTAGTCTTAGAAACGTCATCATTATCTCTTAGTTACTCGGAAGCAACTTATTTTGGACGTCTGTCGACTGATTTTTATTTTTACAGAAATCCTGCGAACTTGTAGCTTGCTATACTGAGTTGGAGAATCAGCAGATCCAGCTCAACCTTAACTTGAAGCTTGCTCAGGAGAATTTGAAGAAGGCGCAAGAAGAAGCAAAAGGTATGGCTAGTGAGGTTCTCCATTCTTGACGAGTGGCTTTTCTTTCTTGTCCATTCTTGACGTTGATTTCACTCGATGCGCCGCAGATAAACTGGAGGAAGCTCTGAAGAAGAAGGATCAAGATCTTGCAGAGGCATAGAAGGAGGTCTTGGACAAAACGAGGCTTGCTGAAGAGAAAATGGCCTCGGTCGGAGCTCTTGAGCAGGAGAACTCCAGACTGAAAGCTGCTCTCGAGGTAGCCAATCAAGAGGTCAGCCGACTGAAGAACGACAACATGGCTCTGCACGACAAGGCAGGTGAGCTGGCGGGGAAGAGGAACGATCTGGAGGCTTATCTCGGTGGACTCGCCAAGAAGCCGTTCGTCATGCTCGAAGGTAATTACTCTGCCCCGACTGTCTTGCAGTTACCAAGTCTGTGTAGGGTCACTGTCTTATTCTTGAATCATGTTTGCAGAATTCTGTCAGAACTTTGAAGAGGAGACCAGTCGAGTGGAGCCAGGCTTGGACCCTGCTAACTCCCTTGTGAAGGACGAGGCTGCAATGAACGTGCTCCGTTTGGAGTCTCGTATTGCCAGCGTGGTTGACTATCTTGCTCGACTGAAGGTTGCGATGTCGCGGATCGACACGTCACTCTGGCCTGGGACGACGCTTCAGAACGACCTCGAGTCCCTGATGGCTCGACTTAATGAAGTCCCAGGTTGAGTGGCGGAATGGAAGAAATCTTCTGCTAGATGTGGCGCTGATGTCGCCCTGTCTCTGGTCCGCGTCCATTGCAAGGAGGCGCGAGAAGAAAAGCTGGCCGCCATCCAAGTTGCCAATACCAGGAAGCACAACTTTCAAGACTTCATGGAGACTTTCATTGCTGCTGCCACTCGTATTGCAGACGGGATCGACTTGGACGAGTTCGTCGCCCCTTCCAGTCCTCCTCCTGAGGAATGAAAAGCTTTTATGCTTCACTTTAAATTTGGCTCGGAATGCCGAGTGGATTTGTAATCGTTAAACTCCGGCGAGCCGAGGGCTCGAGTACTTTGATCTGAGGTCTGGGACCTTTTAGGCTTTATCTGATCTTGATTTCTCGTTGAATATCTTCATGATTTGATTCGTCGAGTGGAACTTGATCTTCACTCAAAATAACCTTGTATTTGCGGTGCAACTCCGAAGGAGAAGGTAGCAGTCGACTTGCGCCTCGTCGTCCTTGCGGATTGGGTTATGTCCTGTACTTAGGCGAGCACTGGGCTGTAGCTAAGCCTCCGAGTTGGAGGTTTGCTCTCCACTCGGTAGGATTTTTAAACACTTAGGCAAGCGCTGGGCTGCAGCTAAGCCCCCGAGTGGGAGGTTTGCTCTCCACTCGGTAGGATTTTTAAACACTTCGGCGAGCACTGGGCTGCAGCTAAGCCCCCGAGTGGGAGGTTTGCTCTCACTCGGTAGGATTTTTAAACACTTAGGCGAGCACTGGGCTGCAGCTAAGCCCCCGAGTAGGAGGTTTGCTCTCACTCGGTAGGATTTTTGGACACTTAGGCGAGCACTGGGCTGCAGCTAAGCCCCCGAGTGGGAGGTTTGCTCTCACTCGGTAGGATTTTTGGACACTTACGTGAGCACTGGGCTGCAGCTAAGCCCCCGAGTGGGAGGATTGCTCTCCACTCGGTAGGATTTTTAAACACTTAGGCGAGCACTAGGCTGCAGCTAAGCCCCCGAGTGGGAGGTTTGCTCTCACTCGGTAGGATTTTTAAACAATTAGGCGAGCACTGGGCTGCAGCTAAGCCCCCGAGTGGGAGGTTTGATCTCACTCGGTAGGATTTTTGGACACTTAGGCGAGCATTGGGCTGCAGCTAAGCCCCCGAGTGGGAGGTTTTCTCTCACTCGGTAGGATTTTTAAACACTTAGGCGAGCACTTGGCTGCAGCTAAGCCCTCGAGTGGGAGGTTTGCTCTCACTCGGTAGGATTTTTAAACACTTAGGCGAGCACTGGGCTGCAGCTAAGCCCCCGAGTGGGAGGTTTGCTCTCACTCGGTAGGATTTTTAAACACTTAGGCGAGCACTGGGCTGCAGCTAAGCCCCCGAGTGGGAGGTTTGCTCTCACTCCGTAGGATTTTTGGACACTTAGGCGAGCACTGGGCTGCAGCTAAGCCCCCGAGTGGGAGGTTTGCTCTCACTCGGTAGGATTTTTAAACACTTAGGCGAGCACTGGGCTGCAGCTAAGCCCCCGAGTGGGAGGTTTGCTCTCACTCGGTAGGATTTTTGGACACTTAGGCGAGTGCCTGACTGCAGCTAAGTCTCTAAGTGGGAGAACTTAGGCGAGTACTAGACTGCAGCTAAGCTCCCGAGTGGGAGGTTTGTTCTCCACTCGGTAGGATTTTTCAAACTTAGGCGAGTGCCTGACTACAGCTAAGTCTCTAAGTGGGAGAACTTAGGCGAGTACTGGACTGCAGCTAAGCCCCCGAGTGGGAGAATTGCTCTCCACTCGGTAGGATTTTTCAAACTCAGGTGAAACGGATTCGCAGCTAAGTCACCCACTGGGGGATTTCGTATGCAAACAAGAGTGACAGCAATTATTGGAACACTCTTGTCTTTGGTAAAAATAAACTGCAGAAAATTTTTCTTATTACATCTCGTCCAAGGGAGAACTCAAGTGTGAAAGGGGCGGAGCAGTTCCGCATTCCAAGCTCGTGGCTCGTTGATCTGGCGATCAACATTGTAGAGGTGATACGCTCCATTGTGGAGGACTCTGGTGACGATGAACGGCCTTCACAAGTAGGAGCAAGTTTGTGTGGTTTCTGTTGATCCACTCGGAGGACCAAATCTCCTTCTTGGAAGGCTCGGCTCTTCACATTTCTGGCATGGAATCGACGCAAGTCTTGCTGATAGATGGTCGATCTGATCATAGCCATTTCCCTCTCCTCCTCTAGGAGGTCGACTGCGTCTTGCCGGGCTTGCTCTGGTTCGTCTTCGTTATAAAGCTCGACTCTGGGGGCGTTGTGAAGTAGATCACTCAGCAGGACGGCTTCGGCTCCGTAAACCAGAAAGAATGGCGTTCTTCCAGTCGACCGGTTCGGGGTGGTCCTCAGTCCCCACAAAACTGACGGAAGCTCGTCGACCCAAGCGCTAGCTGCGTGCTTGAGATCACGCATCAGTCGAGGCTTCAGTCCTTTGAGGATCAGACCATTTGCTCTTTCAGCTTGTCCATTCGACTGGGGATGGGCGACCGATGCGTAGTCGACTCGTGTGCCTTGAGAGGCGCAAAAAGCTCTGAACTTGTCCGAATCAAAGTTTGACCCATTGTCAGTGATGATGCTATGCGGGACTCCATATCTGAATGTTAGCCCTCTGACGAAACTGATAGCAGTGCAAGCATCAAGATTCTTGATGGGCTTAGCTTCAATCCATTTGGTAAATTTGTCGACTGCCACAAGCACATGAGTGAAACCGCTCCTGCCTGTTCTTAGTGGACCAACCATGTCCAGTCCCCAGACAGCAAAGGGCCAGACGAGTGGAATGGTCTTCAGGGCTGATGCAGGCTTGTGTGACATGTTGGAGTAGAACTGGCAGCCTCCACACTTGTCGACTATCTCTTTTGCCATCTCATTTGCTCTTGGCCAGTAAAATCCCGCTCGGTATGCTTTAGCCACAATGGTCCGAGAGGTCGCATGGTGACCACAGGTCCCCGAGTGGATATCATCAAGGATCATCTGACCTTCTTCTGGTGTTATGCACTTCTGACCGATTCCAGTCGCACTTTCTCTATACAACTGTCCTTTTATGACTGTGAAAGCTTTAGATCGACGGACGATCCGTCGAGCCTCTTCTTCGTCCTCTGGAAGTTCTTTCCTCAAGATATACGCGATGTATGGTATCGTCCAGTCGGGAGTGATTGCCAAGACCTCCATGTCTAGGTCGACCACAGCAGGAATTTCGACTTCAGTCGGATCTGTGGCACTTTTCGGTTGCGGGGCTTCTTCTGTAAAAGGATCCTCCTGGACTGACGGCGAGCGGATGTGCTCCAAAAACACATTGCTGGTAATGGCTTCTCTCTTGGAGCCTATCTTTGCCAGATCATCAGCTGCTTGATTTTTCAGTTGGGGGATGTGATGAAGCTCTAGCCCCTCGAATTTCTTTTCTAGCTTTCTTACTGCGTTGAAGTAGCCAGTCATAGTTGGGCTTCTGACGTCCCACTCCTTCATCACCTGATTAACCACCAAATCTGAGTCGCCATAGACCATGAGGCGCCGGACGCCGAGTGAAATGGCCATGCGCAACCCATACAACAGTGCTTCATATTCTGGTTCATTATTGGAGGAACCGAAGTGAATCTGGAGAACATATCTGAGCTTATCTCCTCGGGGGGAGACCAAGACTACCCCAGCACCGGAACCATTCAGCATGTTAGATCCATCGAAGAACATGGTCCAGTGCTCCGAGTGAACTTGAGTCGGAAGCTGCTGTTCAATCCACTCGGCGACGAAATATGCAATTGCTTGGGACTTGATAGCCTTCTTTGCTTCAAACTTGATATCAAGGGGAAGGAGTTCAATCGCCCACTTCGCCAATAGACCAGTTGCATCTCTGTTGTGTAGAATCTCTGGCAGTGGAGCGTCGCTGACGACTGTAATGGAATGGTCAGAGAAGTAGTGTGCAACCTTCTTCGTGGTCATGTAAATCCCATATACAAGCTTCTGGTAATGGGGATATCTTTGCTTCGAAGGAGTCAAAACTTCAGACACATAATATACTGGGCGCTGAACTCTGAAGGCCTTTCCTTCTTCTTCCCGCTCGACCGTGAGTACTCTACTGACAACTTGTCCCGTGGCCGCAATGTAAAGCAGCAGAGGCTCTTTACTGATTGGGGCAGCAAGCACCGGCTGGGTGGAGAGCAGAGCTTTGATCTCTACAAATGCTGCATCAGCTTCTGGAGTCCACTCGAACTTGTCAGACTTCTTCATCAGTCGGTAAAGAGGCAACGCCTTTTCACCGAGACGAGAAATGAATCGACTTAGACCGGCCAAGCAACCTGTAAGCTTCTGGACATCGTGTACACGCACAGGGCGCTTCATCCGGAGTATGGTGCCAACTTTCTCGGGATTTGCGTCGATTCCTCGTTCGGAAACGATAAAACCGAGTAACTTTCCACCTGGAACTCCGAATGTGCACTTTGATGGATTGAGCTTGATATCATATCTCCTGAGGTTAGCAAAGGTTTCGGCAAGGTCAGTCAGTAGGTCGCAACCTTTTCGTGACTTAACCACAATATCATCCATGTATGCTTCTATGTTCCGATTGATCTGAGTGATCAAACACTTCTGAATCATCCTCATGAACGTGGCTCCAGCATTCTTGAGGCCGAAGGGCATGGTGACATAACAGAAGCACCCGAATGGGGTGATGAAAGCCGTTTTGATCTCGTCGGGTCCATTTAGACGGATCTGATGGTACCCTGAATAAGCATCTAGAAAAGACAAACGCTCACACCCCGCGGTCGAGTCAACTACCTGGTCGATGCGGGGGAGAGGGAAATGATCTTTCGGGTAGGCCCAATTGATGTGTTTAAAGTCAATGCACATGCGAAGTGACTTGTCCTTCTTGGGGACCATGACAACATTGGCGAGCCACTCGGAGTGGTAAATCTCTCGGATGAACTCCGCTGCTAAGAGCCGAGCCACCTCCTCGCCAATAGCTTTCCTCTTCTGGACGGCGGACCGTCGAAGATGTTCTTTCACAGGGTTGAACTTCGGGTCGACTCGTAGACGGTGCTCAGCCAGCCCCCTGGGAACTCCAGGCATGTCAGAAGGCTTCCATGCGAAGATGTCCTAGTTCTCACGGAGGAACTGGATGAGCGCTTCTTCCTATTTGGAGTCGAGCGTCGTTGAGATGTGAGTCGGGGCGGCATTGGGGTCGGTCGAGTGAATGTGAACTGGCTTAGTTTCACCGGACGACTGAAAAGCTGATTCTGAAGCTGGCTTCTTGGCTCGCAGCAATTCACTCGGATCAGCAGTCTTCTGGTATTCTTGCAGTTCGACTACTGACATCTGAGCATCAGCGATCTTTGATCCTTTCTGAAAACACTCCTCTGCTTTCTTCCGATTGCCTGTAACGGTGATCACACCTTTGGGGCCGGGCATCTTCAACTTGAGATACACATAGCACGGTCGAGCCATGAAGCGTGCACAAGCTGGCCGGCCTAGAATAGCATGATAAGCACTTTGGAAGTCCACAACCTCAAATGTCAACTTTTCCTTGCGGTAATTCTTTGAATCACCGAAAACCACATCGAGAGCAATCTGGCCGAGTGACTCGGCTTTCTTTCCAGGAATGACTCCATGGAAACTCATGTTGCTGGCACTGAGCCTGGACATCGGAATGCCCATCCCTTTCAACGTTTCTGCATACAGTATGTTCAGGCCGCTGCCACCATCCATCAGGACTTTGGTCAGTCGAGTGCCTTCGACAATTGGATCGACCACCAGAGCTTGCCTCTCAGGGGTGGCAATGTGCGCAGGGTGATCGGACTGGTCGAACGTGATGGCAGTCTGAGACCACTTCAGGTAGCTGGGTGTTGCCGGGGCAACCATATTCACTTCACGGTTAATGACTTTCAGTCGACTTTTGCTTTCGACATCAGCAAAAATCATCAGGGTGGAATTGACTTGGGGGTACCCATCGTCACTGTCTTCCTTGTCCTCAACTCTGTCCGACTCTTTTTCCTTGTCCTTGGACTGTTTGCCTTGAAACTGCTGGATTAGGAGCCGGCACTGTCGAGTGGTATGCTTTGGGTAAATAAAATTACCCTCTTCATCTTTCTTGGTGTGGATGTGACATGGCAGATCCAAAACATCATTTCCATCTTGATCCTTTACTTTCTAGGGCTTCCAGGGGCCCTTGAAGTTTCCCTAGGTTAGGGCCAGGGCCTCCCCAGGGGCGGCTGGCTCGGCTTCCGCTTCTGTTTCCGACTGGAGTTCCCTCCGGTTTCTTGGGCGACTGCCTTGTGCTTGCCGCTCCGGAGTCGATCTTCGTCTTCACCATTAGCGTATTTGGTGGCAATCTCCATCATCCGACTCAGAGACATTTCTCTAGCTCGACCGAACTTCAGATTCAATTCTCTGTATTTAACGCCTTCCTTGAAGGCACAAACTGCTTGATGGTCTGGCACATTCTCAACCGTGTGATGCAATGTGATCCACCTCTGGATCTAATCCCTCAGTGTTTCATTCGGTTTCTGCACGCAGGACCGCAACTCTGTAAGGCCTGCAGGTCACTTGCAGGTTCCTTCAAAGGTTGTGACAAACACTCGGGAGAGATCCTCCCAAGTGTAGATGCTACTGGGTGCCAACTGATTTAGCCACGCTCTGGCTGAGCCCTCTAACATGAGAGGCAAATGCTTCATGGCCACCTCGTCATTGCCACCACCAATCTGTACAGCCACTCGGTAATCTTCGAGCCAAGTGTCAGGTTTGGATTCACCGGTGAACTTGCTGACTCCAGTCGCCAGCCTGAAGTTGGGAGGAATCACTGCGGCTCTGATGGCTCGACTAAAACACTCTGGCCCTGAAGCATGTACTCTGCTGCTGGCAGGCGCATCCCTGTCGTGGCCTTCTTGGTTAGCTCTATTCCTGTCAACCAAACCTTGAACGAGGATGGATCTCGCATCAAAGCCTGGGTCCCTGGGGTCGACTGGAATCCTCTGCCCAACACTATGAGGGCGTCTATCATCTTGCCGTCGAGGCGCATACGACCCACTCCTCGGGGGAGGGGTTGGCACTCGACGTCGATCATCACGATCAAATCGGTGATCATACTGCTCATTCCTCCTGTACTGATCATGCCGGTCACCACGTCCCTCACGCCTCGGGGGCGATCTCGGGCTGTGAGCCGACTGGACTGTATCTGTTGCAACGGATCGACTGTGGATCCTATTCCGCGACTGAGAAACGGCGGAATTATGGTTTCCCGCCGCCCGGAGCAACGCTCTGATTTGCAACAAGCCCCTGCCAGCCTCCGACTGGGAGGGCTGAATCGATTCCGCTATACGGGCCGCGGCTGCCAAATTCTGAACTGGGGTTCGATATACCTGCGTAGGCGGGAAGAGCTAACGTCGACTGGACTCGGGAGCCCGCTGACGTGCTTGCTCGTCGAGTATTCGCTGGAGATTCTCCAGTCGAGTGCGCTCGGCCAAGTTAGCCAAGCGCGCGTCCTCCAAGGCCCGGGCCTCGGGGGTTTCTCCGACGATAGGAGTGTGGAGTGTCGTGGTTCTAACCCTGACAGTGATGTAGGCGGGTGAGTATGGAGAGGCGAGATCCTAGCTATTGGGAAGTTGTTACACGCGAGGTTTACGAGTTCAGGCCCTTCTCGGAGGAAGTAATAGCCCTACGTCTCGGAGCCCGGAGGCGGTCGACTGGATTATGCGTGTATAGATTACAGGGGTGCGAACCCTTCCTACTGAGGAGGGGGGTGGCTTATATAGAGTTCGCCGGCCCCCTCCTGCCCTCAGTAATGCAGGGTTTAAAGTACATTTAAGATTGGGCGTTACTGGTAGGCGTTACTGGTAACGCCTCTAATAAAGTGCTATAATGACCATGAAGACTACTTAACGGCTGACCGTTTGCCTATAGAGCGACTGCTGATCTCCTGGCGGTCGAGTGATAGCTTCTTGGTCGAGTGATAGCTTCTTGGTCGAGTGTCTTGAGCCCGTCGAGTGGGACGCCTTCAAGTCGATTGAAAGGTGATTTCTCCCAGGGGTGTCCTAGAGTAGGACTCTTGGGTCAGGCCCGTGTCCCTACCCTAGGTACATGTCTTCATCATTAGCCCCCGAATGGATCGAGGTTAGTGGGGAAAGAGTTGGAGATCTTTCCGACTGGTTCTTCGGGCTACGTGAGCGCCTCGTTTCGGGACAATCGTCACGGATGACGTTGCCAACCTTTTTCAGTCGCCTTGATCCATTCCAGGCCTTCCGTCGAGTGAATTTCTTTGTTTGTGCCATACCGAGTGCCGGCGCGATCGGGGTCTTCTGTTTTTTAGCAAGTTGTTCTGCGGCCCGCGGATGTCGCGGGATTTGGATTTTGGGAAGCGCGCGGGACGGGAGCGGCCGCAGTAATCGGAAGCGATAAAGCGGAAGTTCCTCGATCTCCGCGTCGCCTTTTTCGCCACGTATGGCGTGCGCGTCTGTTGCGGGATTTGACTGGATGGCCTGGGCCTACCGGCCAGCCACTCGGGAGCGGCCCCTTATAAGTTGCCGGCTCGGGGTTTCTAAGCCGTGCGCTCTCTTCTGCTTCCTTCTTTCTTTCTTCCTCTCTTCCTTCGTCAGCCCTTCTGCGACCCTCGGCCGTACCCTAGCGCCGCGAGCCCGTGCGAGATCTCCCCGGCGACAATGGTGAAGGGCAAGACCACTGCTTTGGAGCGCGCGAAGAAGGCGGCGGCGGCGGGGAAGGGGAAGAAGTCTTCGCGAGGTGGATCTTCGTCCCGGACCACCCTGCCCAAGGGTTGGATTCAGGGTGATTGGATGCCATCGGTGCTCCGTCAGGAAGACCTCGACGACATGGTCGAGGGAGGAGCCATTCCCCACGAGGCCGCGCGTCTCCCGGGGAGGGAGATCGAGCCGCAACCCCGCGACGGTGAGTGCGTGCTCCTCGCCACCCACATCGACCGAGGGTTTTCTCTGCCTCCAGATCCGTTCTTCCGGAGTTTCTTGAATTTCTTCGGGGCGCAGCTCCATCACTTTACCCCCAATTCCATAGTCTACCTTGCCGCGTTCATTTCCATGTGCGAGGCTTTCCTGGGTTGCCGTCCGCATTGGGGGCTTTTCAAGCATATCTTCACTTGCCGCTCTCAGTCTGTGAAGAAGGCCAAGTCGAGTGACGAGAAGACGCAAGTTATCCAGTTGTGCGGGGGTCTGCCGATCCAGACGAGGGGGAAGAGCTGTTTCCCCTCTATCACCTTCCAGGAGTCGGTCCGCGGCTGGCAGTCGACCTGGTTCTACTGCCAGGACCAGGCGACCCCAGGGCAGTCGACCGGTCTTCCTCCTTTTTCACTCGACCGAGCCGAGAAGCCTATCTCTCTGAAGGTCACGCCGGAGGAAAGCGCCCAGGTCAAGGTATTGGCGGGTCGAGTGGTTGAACTTGTCCGTGAGGGGGTGACTGGGATGGACCTGTTAGAGGTCTTTCTCCAGAGGCGCATCCAACCGCTCCAGGGGCGAGACCATCCGATGTGGTTGTATTCTGGCCTCGACGACACCACTCGGATCCACCCGGAGGAGGTCACCGATGAGATGCTGGAGGGGTGGTTGTCAAGCATCACAGGGAATAAAGACAACCCCCGAGGAGCCAGAAGGGTGATTCCACTCGACCACTCATATGAAGTGGATCAGGTATGTTTTTGTGTCGGATATCTGATCTTCTGTATTAGTCTTCTTTGTGTAAGTCGACTGACTTTCGTCCTGTCCGTTGTCTTCCAGGCTACCACTGAGATGTACTCGACGCCCAACGGAGCCCAAGGGCCGACCGAGGAAGGCGAGGGGAGCGGGGACGACCAGGTCGAGTGGGAGTCCGATGGTGAGGGAGAGGAGGGCGACGACATCTTCTCCAGTGAAGAGGAGGAGGAAGCTGAACCCTCCTGCCCGGAGGGACGATCCAAGCTCGCCCACGATCCAGCGCAGGAACATGGCAAGGCGACCGCTCCTGTCGGGCAGTCGTCGAAACGCCCTCGGACTTTTTCTCCTCCGCCGACCGGGAAGGCTCCCAAGCACCCACGAACGGCGCCATCTAAGCCGCCCAAGGCCTTGCCCAAGATGAAGATAGCTGTTCCCACCATTTCGGGGTAACGACAACACTTGCTTTCCTTTGTCGACTGTGGACGGATCCTTGGTCGATTCCCTGGGCCAACTTACTAATCTTTTCTGATTTGTAGTGGAGCAACTTCTGAGGTCTCTGCCAGGAACGACGACCAAGAGATGGAGGACGCTGTCACCTCCAACCCTGGTATGATCACTGCCGTCCTTCTTACGAGTCGACTGAAGTGTTGGTCGATTGAATGTTGTCCTTGCAGCTCCTCCTCATGTTATCGACCTCCCGGATGACGACGACGACGCACCATTGAGGGTGAAGAGGAAGAAGAAGGTGTTGGCTAGCAAGACTCCGCAATCCACTCCCGCGCCTGAGGCTGCAGTTCGGGATGATGGCGAACCCACTCGGGCTTCCGTGACCTTCGCTGTTCCTTTGACGAGTGTGCAGCCTTCAGCGTCGACTGCAGATCCGTCTTCGCTTTTTGCTGCGTACCCCGTCCCTGAGGACCAAGCGGCTGCTGCGAAGGAGGCTGTACGCCAGGCTGGAGTCATGATGGAACAGGTAAAAGTGGCTCGGGAGGCTTGCCAGGCGGCTTACGACGCAAGCTCGGCTCTTCAGAGCAATGTCCAGGTCAGTCGACTTCAACACTTGGTCTGTTTTGGTATGTCCTTTGAAGATTCTCTTTCCCGAAGGTCTTTAAGTTTGTACACCCACTGGGTGTGTGTGTGTGTGTGTGTGTTTTTTGACGAGTGGGGGCACGCTAAGTGCACCCACTGGGTGTAGTCCCCGAGACTACGGTCGGCTGCTGGCAGTCGGCTGTAGTCTTTAAATTGAGTCATAGTTGAATTTCTTCGCTCTGTCTGATCGGGCCATGTCGAATGGAACGGTATCCCGTCGACTGCGGGCAGTCGACGGCTTTCTCTCTCTTCTTTTTTTACTGGGTGTAGGCTTATTATCTCTTAGCTGCTCGGAAGCAACTTGTCTTTGACTCGACTTCGGGGGTCGGTCGGGTGGCCTTCGACTCGACTTCGGGGGTCGGTCGGGTGGGATAGGAACCGGTGGGGGCACGCTAAGTGCACCCACTGGGTGTAGTCCCCGAGACTATGGTGGACTGCTGGCAGTCGACCGTAGTCTTAGTGTTTACTGCCTTTGTTGCTTTTTCCTTTTTACTGAAATTGTAACTCCTCCTCTCTGGCTTCAGAAATCTTGTGACCTTGGAACCCACTTGGCTGACTTGGAGAAGCAGCAAATTCAAATGAAACTTGATCTAGAGCTGGCCAGGACAGAACTGCAGACAGTCAGAGATGGCGCCGCAGGTAAGACGCTTTTGTCAACTGGTTAGTATTTCTTCACTTTCTCCGACTCAATCATCGTTTTTGCAGAAACACTGAAAGAAGCTCTGGCGAAGAAGGATCAGGACTTGGCTGCTGCCCGCAAGGAGGCTGAAGACAAGACCGCTCTGGCCGCACAGAAGCTATCTTCGGTCGACCACTTAGAACAAGAAAATACCAAGCTCAAAACTGCTCTGAATGAAGCCAACAGGGAGTGTTCACGTTGGAAGTGGGAGAACCTCACTCTGAGCGAGAAGCTGGAAGGCCTCGCTCGCGGGAGAAACGACTTGGAGAGCTACTTGGGGGACCTCGCGAAGAAGTTGTACCTTAAGCTTGAAGGTGCGCATTCAGTTCCGACTGGTTTTTGGGTTGACTCATTCTGTGAAAATTGTCTTATCCTTGAATCTTGTATGCAGAGTTTTGCCAGAATTTTGAAGAGGAGACCAGTCGAGTGGAGCCGAGCTTGGACACTGTTAACTCTCTCGTGAAGGACGAGGCCGCAAGGAACGTGCTCCGTCTGGAGTCTCGTGTTGACGGCGTCGTGGATTACTTGGCTAGACTGAAGGTTGCCATGACGCGGATCGACCCGACGCTTTGGCCAGAATCTACGCTCCAGAATGATCTCGAGTCTCTAATGACTCGACTCAATGGAATCTCTGACCGAGTGCAGGAGTGGAAGAAGTCTTCAGCTCGGTGTGGCGCTGACGTGGCTCTGTCCCTGGTCCGCGTCCACTGTAAGGAGGTGCGGGAGGAGAAGCTGGCCACCATCCAAGTCGCCAACACGAGGAAGCACAGTTTCCAGGACTTCATGGAGACATTCATTGCTGCTGCTACCCGCATCGCGGATGGGATTGACTTGGATGAATTTGTCGCTCCTGCCAGTCCTCCTCCTCCTGAGGAATGAAAAAACTTGCCTCGGGATGCCGAGTGTATTTTGTAATCCATCAAACTCTGCCTTAAATTCGCCTCGGAATGCCGAGTGGAAGTGTAACAGTTTAAACTCTGCCGAGCTGTGGGCTCGAGTACTTTGATCTGAGGTCTCTCGGATCTTTTAGGCTTTATTTGAACTTGATTTGTCGTTCAATCTCTTTGTGGATGACCCGTCGAGTGGGAGGTTTGCTCTCCACTTGGTAGGATTTTTAAACATAGGAGAGTGCTGACCGCAGCTAAGTCTCTTCGTAGGAGAGCTTAGGCGAGTGCTGGACTGCAGCTAAGCCTCCGAGTGGGAGGTTTGCTCTCCACTCGGTAGGATTTTTTAAACTTAGGTGAGTGCTGACCGCAGCTAAGTCTCTTCGTAGGAGAGCTTAGGCGAGTGCTGGACTGCAGCTAAGCCTCCGAGTGGGAGGTTTGCTCTCCACTCGGTAGGATTTTTTAAATTTAGGCGAGTGCTGACCGCAGCTAAGTCTCTTCGTAGGAGAGCTTAGGCGAGTGCTGGACTGCAGCTAAGCCTCCGAGTGGGAGGTTTGCTCTCCACTCGGTAGGATTTTTTAAACTTAAGCGAGTGCTGACCGCAGCTAAGTCTCTGCGTAGGAGAACTTAGGCGAGTACTGAACTGCAGCTAAGCCCCCGAGTGGGAGGTTTGCTCTCCACTCGGTAGGATTTTTTAAACTTAGGCGAGTGCTGACCGCAGCTAAGTCTCTTCGTAGGAGAGCTTAGGCGAGTGCTGAACTGCAGCTAAGCCCCCGAGTGGGAGGTTTGCTCTCCACTCGGTAGGATTTTTTAAACTTAGGCGAGTGCTGACCGCAGCTAAGTCTCTTCGTAGGAGAGCTTAGGCGAGTGCTGAACTGCGGCTAAGCCCCCGAGTGGGAGGTTTGCTCTCCACTCGGTAGGATTTTTTAAACTTAGGCGAGTGCTGACCGCAGCTAAGTCTCTTCGTAGGAGAGCTTAGGCGAGTGCTGGACTGCAGCTAAGCCCCCGAATGGGAGGTTTGCTCTCCACTCGGTAGGATTTTTTAAACTTAGGCGAGTGCTGACCGCAGCTAAGTCTCTTCGTAGGAGAGCTTAGGCGAGTGCTGGACTGCAGCTAAGCCCCCGAGTGGGAGGTTTGCTCTCCATTCGGTAGGATTTTTTAAACTTAGGCGAGTGCTGACTGCAGCTAAGTCTCTTCGTAGGAGAGCTTAGGCGAGTGCTGGACTGCAGCTAAGCCTCCGAGTGGGAAGTTTGCTCTCCACTCGGTAGGATTTTTTAAACTTAGGCGAGTGCTGACCGCAGCTAAGTCTCTTCATAGGAGAGCTTAGGCGAGTGCTGGACTGCAGCTAAGCTCCCGAGTGGGAGGTTTGCTCTCCACTCGGTAGGATTTTTTAAACTTAGGCGAAACGGGTTCGCGGCTAAGTCTCCCACTGGGGGTTCTCGTATGTAAACAGAAGTGATAGCAATCATTGGAACACTCTTGACTTTGATAAAAAAGGTACTGCGGGAGTTTCTCTTATTACATCTTTATGGGAAGGAACTTAAGTGTAAAAGGGGCGGAGTAGTTCCGCATTCCAAGCTCGCGGCTCATCGATCTGGCGATCAACATTGTAGAGATGATACGCTCCGTTGTGGAGGACTCTGGTGATGATGAAGGGGCCTTCCCAAGTAGGAGCAAGCTTGTGTGGTTTCTGTTGATCCACTCGGAGGACCAAATCTCCTTGGAAAGCTCGACCCTTCACATGTCGGGCGTGGAATCGACGCAAGTCTTGCTGATAAATGGTCGATCTGATCATGGCCATCTCCCTCTCTTCTTCGAGGAGGTCGACTGCGTCTTGCCGGGCCTGTTCTGCTTCGTCTTCGGTGTAAAGCTCGACTCGGGGTGCGTTGTGAAGAAGATCACTTGGCAGAACCGCTTCGGCTCCATAAACCAGAAAGAATGGAGTTCTTCCAGTCGACCGGTTGGGGGTGGTCCTCAATCCCCACAGGACTGATGGAAGCTCGTCGACCCAAGCACCTGCCGCGTTCTTGAGATCACGCATCAGCCAAGGTTTCAGTCCTTTAAGAATCAGACCATTTGCTCTCTCAGCTTTCCCATTCGACTGAGGATGCGCGACCGACGCATAGTCGACTCGTGTGCCTTGAGCGGCGCAAAAAGCTCTGAACTGGTCCGAATCGAAGTTTGACCCATTGTCGGTGATGATGCTATGAGGGACTCCATATCTGAATGTTAGTCCTTTGACGAAACTGATAGCAGTGCCAGCATCGAGGTTCTTGATAGGCTTGGCTTCGATCCATTTGGTGACCTTGTCGACTGCCACAAGCACATGCGTGAACCCACTCCTGCCTGTTCTCAGTGGACCGACCATGTCTAGTCCCCAGACAGCGAATGGCCAGATGAGAGGAATGGTCTTCAGGGCCGATGCAGGCTTCTGTGACATGTTGGAGTAGAACTGGCATCCTCCGCACTTGTCGACTATCTCTTTTGCCATCTCATTTGCTCTAGGCCAGAAGAATCCCGCTCGGTATGCTTTAGCCACAATGGTCCGAGAGGACGCATGGTGGCCGCAGGTTCCCGAGTGGATATCATCAAGGATTATCCGACCTTCTTCTGGTGTAATGCACTTCTGACCGATTCCAGTCGCGCTTTCTCTATACAACTGCCCCTTTATGACTGTGAAGGCCTTAGATCGGCGGACGATCTGTCGAGCCTCTCCCTCGTCTTCTGGGAGTTCTTTCCTTAGGATATACGCGATGTATGGTATCGTCCAGTCGGGAGTGACGGCCAAGACTTCCATGATCAAGTCGACCACAGCAGGAACTTCGACTTCAGTCGGATCTGTGGCACTTTTCGGTTGTGGGGCTTCTTCTGTGAAAGGATCTTCCTGGACTGATGGCGAGCGGATGTGCTCCAAAAACACATTGCTGGGAATGGCTTCTCGCTTGGAGCCTATCTTTGCCAGGTCATCAGCTGCTTGGTTTTTAAGTCGGGGGATGTGATGAAGCTCTAACCCCTCGAATTTCTTTTCTAGCTTTCTCACTGCATTGCAATAACCAGTCATAGCTGGACTTCTGACGTCCCACTCCTTCATCACCTGATTAACCACCAAATCTGAGTCGCCATAGACCATGAGGCGACGGACGCCGAGTGAAATGGCCATGCGCAACCCATACAAAAGTGCTTCATACTCTGCTTCATTGTTGGAGGAATCGAAGTGAATCTGGAGAACATATCTGAGCTTATCTCCTCGGGGGGAGACTAGAACTACCCCAGCACCAGAACCATTCAGCATCTTAGACCCGTCGAAAAACATGGTCCAATGCTCCGAGTGAACTTGAGTCGGAAGTTGCTATTCAATCCACTCGGCGATGAAATCTGCGATTGCTTGGGACTTGATAGCCTTCTTTGCTTCAAACTTGATATCTAGGGGAAGGAGTTCAATCGCCCACTTGGCCACTCGACCAGTTGCATCTCTGTTATGCAGAATCTCTGATAGTGGGGCGTCGCTGACGACTGTAATGGAATGGTCAGAGAAGTAGTGTGCAACCTTCTTCGTGGTCATGTAAATCCCATATACAAGCTTCTGATAGTGAGGGTATCTTTGTTTTGAAGGGGTCAAAACTTCAGACAGATAATAGACTGGGCGCTGAACTCTGAAGGTCTTTCCTTCTTCCTCCCGCTCGACCGTGAGTACTGTACTGACAACTTGTCCTGTGGCCGCAATGTACAGCAGCAGAGGCTCTTTGCTGATTGGGGCAGCAAGCACCGGCTGGGTGGAGAGCAGAGCTTTGAGTTCTGCAAACGCTGCGTCAGCTTCTGGAGTCCACTCGTACTTGTCAGACTACTTCATCAGTCGGTAGAGAGGCAATGCCTTCTCACCGAGACGAGAAATGAATCGACTTAAAGCGGCCAGGCAGCCTGTAAGCTTTTGGACATCGTGCACGCGTACAGGACGCTTCATCCGGAGTATGGTGCCAATCTTCTCAGGATTGGCATCGAACTCCAAATGTGCATTTTGATAGATTGAGCTTGATATCATACCTCCTGAGGTTGGCAAAAGTTTCGGCAAGGTCAGCTCGCAGGTCGGAACCTTTCCGTGACTTGACCACAATATCATCCATGTATGCCTCCACATTCCGACTGATTTGAGTGAGTAAACACTTCTGGATCATTCTCATGAACGTGGCTCCGGCGTTCTTGAGGCCGAACGGCATGGTGACATAACAGAAGCATCCGAATGGGGTGATGAAAGCTGTTTTGATTTCGTCGGGTCCATACAGACGGATCTGATGGTACCCGGAATAAGCATCTAGAAAAGACAACCTTTCGCACCCCGCAGTTGAGTCGACTGTTTGGTCGATGCGAGGGAGAGGAAAATGATCCTTCGGGCAGGCCCGATTGATATGTTTGAAATCAATGCACATGCGAAGTGACTTGTCCTTCTTGGGGACCATGACGACATTGGCGAGCCACTCGGAGTGGTAAATTTCTCGGATGAACTCTGCTGCTAAGAGCCGAGCCACCTCCTCGCCAATGGCTTGCTTCTTCTGGACGGTGGACCGCCGAAGATGTTCCTTCACAGGCTTGAATTTTGGGTCGACCCGTAGACGGTGCTCAGCCAGCCCCCTGGGAACTCCAGGCATGTCGGAGGGTTTCCATGCGAAGATGTCCCAGTTCTCACGGAGGAGCTGGATGAACGCTTCCTCCTATTTGGAGTCAAGCGTCGTTGAGATGTGAGTCGGGGCAGCATCAGGGTCGGTCGGGTGAACGTCGATTGTCTTCGTTTCATCGGACGACTGAAAAGCTGATTCTGAAGCAGGCTTCTTGGCTCGTAGCAACTCGGTTGGGTCGGCAGTCTTTTGGTACTCTTGCAACTCGACCACTGCCATCTGAGCATCTGCAATCTTTGAGCCCTTCTGAAAGCACTCTTCCGCCTTTTTCCGATTGCCCGTGATAGTGATCACACCTTTGGGGCCAGGCATCTTCAGTTTGAGGTACACGTAACATGGCCGGGCCATGAAGCGTGCGTAAGCTGGCCTGCCCAAAATGGCGTGATAAGCACTTTGGAAGTCCACGACCTCGAATGTCAACTTTTCCTTGCGGTAATTCTTTGAATCACCAAAAACCACATCAAGAGCGATCTGGCAGAGTGATTGGGCTTTCTTTCCCGGAATGACTCCATGGAAACTCATGTTACTGGTGCTGAGTCTGGACATCGGAATGCCCATTCCTTTCAATGTTTCAGCATATAGTATGTTCAGGCCACTGCCTCCATCCATCAGGACTTTAGTCAGTCGAGTGCCTTCAACAATTGGGTCGACCACCAAAGCTTGCCTCCCAGGGGTGGCAATGTGCATCGGGTGATCAAACTGGTCGAATGTGATGGCAGTCTGGGACCACTTCAGGTAACTGGGTGTTGCCGGGGCAACCATGTTCACCTCTCGGTTAATGACTTTCAGTCGACTTTTGCTTTCGACATCGGCAAAAATCATCAGGGTGGAATTGACTTGGGGGTATCCATCGTCACTGTCTTCCTTATCCTCGATTCTGTCTGACTCTTTTTCCTTGTCCTTGGATTGTTTTCCTTGGAACTGCTGGACCAGGAGCCGGCACTGTCGAGTGGTATGCTTTGGGTAAATGAAATTGCCCTCTTCATCCTTCTTGGTGTGGATGTGACATGGCAGATCCAAAACATCGTTTCCATCTTGATCCTTGACTTTTTTGGGCTTCCAGGTGCCCTTGGGTTTTCCCTTGAAGTTTCCCTGGGCTACGGCTAGGGCCTCCCCAGGAGCGGCTGGCTCGGCCTTCCGCTTCTGCTTCCGACTGGAATTGCCTCCAGTTTCCTGGGCGACTGCTTTCTGCTTGCCACTCCGGAGTCGATCTTCGTCTTTTCCGTTAGCATACTTGGTGGCAATCTCCATCATCCGATTCAGAGACATCTCTCCAGTTCGACTGAACTTCAGATTCAACTCTCTGTATTTAACACCTTCCTTGAAGGCACAAACCGCTTGATGGTCCGGCACGTTCTCAACCGAGTGATGCAGTGTGATCCACCTCTGGATGTATTCCCTCAGAGTTTCATTCGGCTTCTGCACGCAAGACCGCAGCTCGGTTAGGCCTGCAGGTCGCTTACATGTTCCTTCAAAGGTTGTGACAAACACTCGGGAGAGGTCCTCCCAAGTGTAAATGCTGCTGGGTGCCAACTGATTTAGCCATGCTCTGGCCGAGCCCTCTAACATGAGAGGCAAATGCTTCATGGCCACCTCGTCATTGCCGCCACCAATCTGTACAGCCACTCGGTAATCTTCGAGCCAGGTGTCAGGCTTAGATTCCCCGGTGAACTTGCTGATTCCAGTTGCCAACCTGAAATTGGGAGGTATCACTGCGGCTCTGATGGCTCGACTGAAACACTCTGGCCCTGAAGCACGTACTCTGCTGCTGGCAGGCACATCTCTGTTGTGGCCTTCTCGATGAGCTCTGTTCCTGTCAACCAAACCTTGAACGAGGATGGATCTTGCATCAAAGCCTGGGTCGACTGGAATCCTCTGTCCAACACTATGAGGGCGTCTGTAATCTTGCCGTCGAGGCGCATACGACCCACTCCTCGGGGGAGGGGTTGGCACTCGACGTCGATCATCGCGGTCGAATCGGTGATCGTACTGCTCATTCCTCCTGTACTGATCATGTTGGCCACTACGTCCCTCACGCCTCGGGGGCGATCTCGGGCTGTGAGCTGACTCAACTGTATCTGTTGCGATTGACCGACCGTGGATCCTATTCCGCGACTGAGAGACAGCGGAATTCTGGTCTCCCGCCGCCCGGAGCAATGCTCTGATCTGTAACAAGCCCCTGCCAGCCTCCGACTGGGAGGGCTGAATCGATTCTGCTATACGGGCCACGGCGGCCAGATTCTGAACTGGGGTTCGATATACCTGCGTCGGTGGGAAGAGCTGGCGTCGACTAGACTCGGGAGCCCGCTGACGCGCTTGCTCGTCGAATGCTCGCTGGAGATTCTCCAGTCGAGTGCGCTCGGCCAAGTTGGCCAAACGCGCCTCCTCCAAGGCCCGGGCCTCGGGGCTCTCTCCGATGATAGGAGTGCGGAGCGCGTCCATGTTCCGGCGGCGAGCCTCCTCTCGCTGCAATGACGTGAGAGGTTCGGGGAGATATTCGTCGTGGGGATGCGATGGATCGCCACCACCCGCGCCTCCGTCAGTGCGAGGGAAACCAGGGGGACTGTGTGTCCCATCGACCGCCAGAACCTCAGCCGCTGGATCGCTGCTGTCGCACTCGGATGCGGTCTCCACGGAGCCAGTCGACAGATCGAACAGGCCGTAGAGGGATTCGACGGGCTCGATGGCCGCGACTTGCGGGGCTGCCGATTGGCGGGCCACGGCGTGCCTCACCCACCGCTGAAGTCTTGACCGACCGGAGCGCTTGCGCTGGTGGGAGACAGGGCGGGGAGACGATATGGGGGCCGACCCATATTGGGTCGATGGTTGCCGCAGGAGGACGCCGCGAACGCATGCGCGGAAATGCGTCGCACCGCGGGCGGGGAGCGCGTCGATGTCGAGCGGTGTCTCCTGAAGCCAGGCGGAGTCGTCGACGATGAAGGTAAGCATGCCGAGACGGATCTCGGAGCTCCCCACCAAAACTCCGCAAGAAACCATGATCAAAGGGATCGGAAAAGATCGCAACTTCTCCAACTAAGCGCTAAGATTCTTGCCCCACGGTGGGCGCCAACTGTCGTGGTTCTAACCCTGACAGTGATGTAGGGGGGTGAGTATGGAGAGGCGAGATCCTAGCTATTGGGAAGTTGTTACACGCGAGGTTTACAAGTTCAAGCCCTTCTCGGAGGAAGTAATAGCCCTACGTCTCGGAGCCCGGAGGCGGTCGACTGGATTATGCGTGTATAGATTACAGGGGTGCGAACCCTTCCTACTGAGGAGGGGGTGGCTTATATAGAGTTCGCTGGCCCCCTCCTGCCCTCAGTAATGCAGGGTTTAAAGTACATTTAAGATTGGGCGTTACTGGTAACGCCTCTAATAAAGTACTATAATGACCATGAAGACTACTTAACGGCTGACCGTTTGCCTATAGAGCGACTGCTGATCTCCTGGCGGTCGAGTGATAGCTTCTTGGTCGAGTGATAGCTTCTTGGTCGACTGTCTTGAGCCCGTCGAGTGGGATGCCTTCAAGTCGATTGAAAGGTGATTTCTCCCAGGGGTATCCTAGAGTAGGACTCTTGGGTCAGGCCCGTGTCCGTACCCTAGGTACATGTCTTCATCATGGAGTGCATCCATGTTCCGGCGGCGAAGCTCCTCTCGCTGCACTGACGTGAGAGGTTCGGGGAGATATTCATCGTGGGGATGCGACGGGTCGCCTCCACCCGCGCCTCCATCGGTGCGAGGGAAACCGGGAGGACTGTGTGTTCCATCGACCGCCAGAACCTCAGCCGCCGGGTCGCTGCTGTTGCACTCGGATGCGGTCCCCGCGGAGCCAGTCGACAGGTCGAACAGGTCGTAGAGGGATTCGTCGGGCTCGATTGCCGCAACTTGCGGGGCTGCCGACTGGCGGGCCACGGCATGCCTCACCAACCTCTGAAGTCTCGACCGGCCGGAGCGCTTGCGCCGGTGGGAGACAGGGCGGGAAGATGACACGGGAGCCGACCGATACTGGGTCGATGGCTGCCGCAGGAGGACGCCACGAACACATGCGCGGAAGTGCGTCGCGCCGCGGACGGGGAGGGCATCGATGTCGAGTGGGGCCTCCTGAAGCCAAGCGGAGTTGTCCGTGATGAACGTGAGTGCGCCGAGACGGATCTCACGGCCCTCCACCAAATCTCCGCACGAAAACATGATCAAAGGGATCGGAAAAATCGCAACTTCTCCAACTAGGCGCTGAGACTGCTGCCCCACGGTGGGCGCCAACTGTCGTGGTTCTAACTCTAATAGTGAGGTAGGGGGGGTGTGTATAGAGAGGCTAGATCTTAGCTATGGAGGAGTTGTAAGCACACGAGGATTACGAGTTCAGGCCCTTCTCAGAGGAAGTAACAGCCCTACGTCTCGGTGCCTGGAGGCGGTCGATTGAATTATGCGTGTGTGGATAACAGGGGTGCGAACCCTTCATACTGAGGAGGGGGTGGCTTATATAGAGTTCGCCGGCCCTCTCCTACCCTCAGTGATGCAGGGTTTAAGGTACATTTAAGGTTGGGCGTTACTGGTAACGCCCCTAATAAAGTGCTATAATGACCATAAAGACTACTTAATAGCCGACCGTTTGCCTGCGGAATGACTTTAGGTCTCCTGGCAGTCGAGTGGTTGGCTTCATGGTCGAGTGATAGCTTCTTGGTCGAGTGTCTTGAACCCGTCGAGTGGGATACCTTCAAGTCGATTGAAAGGTGACTTCTTCTAGGGATGTCCTCGGGTAGGGCTCTTTGGACAGGTCCATGCCCCTACCCTAGGTACATAGCTTCATCAACCGCCGCCGCCGCCGTCGCCGGACCCGCCGCCGACTCGCCGGAGTTGCACGCCGCCCAAGGTTCGCCGCCGCCTCGACTTCCGTGCCGTTTAAAAAAAATTCTGTTCGTCGTTTTCTTTTTCGTCGGATTTTTCCGCGGTTATTTTCTGATCGTGATTTCTGATCCGATTTTCGTTTTAGTATAACTTTTCGCTCGTTTATCGGAATCAGGCGATTCAAGTGCCTGGAGTTTCGTCTCGAAGCCCTCTTTCCGAATAACCAACTTAAACAAGTTTTGCTACTGTAAAATTTGACTTAGATCCAGATTACTAGAACGAAGTTGTTTTCTTTCGCCGTTTGATTTCTTTTGCTTCGTTCGATTTGATTCTTTTTGCAAACCAGGGTTCTTAAGTTGAAATTTCTGGTTAGATCTTCTATTTGATTTTTACCTGTGCATTAGATGAGTACTTATTGTATGCTTGTTGTTTGTCTGCGATAGAATACCCGTAGTGCGCCGCCTGTTACTTCAAATCTCTATGTTTCGCGGATCATCGGCAAGGCAAGTAACACTTTGATCATACCTTTTTCTACAACCCAGTTTTATTGCATTAAATCAATCCTCACACATTGCATGATTAGGATCTAATTAAATTGTAGGATGGGAAGTAGATGAGCTAGTACCTATTACCTGTTTAGTATCAAACCTTTGGGAGTTACTTCTACGTTTGCTTATTATGCCATGCTATGCTAGTAGACGTGGATTGGGTGAGTGATATCCATGACAGATGTGAGATTGTTAATTAATGGTTTATCTAAGGTGGAAACCTAAACACACATCTGGGTGGATTGAGGCACCTGGGTATTCCAGGACTTGCCTGTTTTTCTTTGGACCGCCACCCAGGCTCAAAGGGATCATGAGATTATTCATACTAGAAACTTCCGTGTGCAGCCACAAGCCATTATGGGCTCTGGCATAGTTGACTAAGTTGTGCGAACTCTTACAGTGGTAGACTAGCAGATGTAGGGGATGTAGGTGGTACGGTCTACCCGATCGTAAGGTGCTAGCGCTTCTGAAAGACTATGTCTCGGTCATCCGTTTCTCAAACACCATGTAGTGCGAGAAAATTCAACGGAGGCGATCGAGTCTTGTGGGGAAAAGTGCGCAAACCTCTGCAGAGTGTAACAAACTAATCATGGTTAGCCATGTCCCCGGTTATGGACATCTTGAGTATCTAGTACCTGGATTATCATGTGAATCTCAACATGTTACTCTAAAGTTAATTTTGTTGGGTTAAATGATGTTATTTTAATTGGGATTGAGAATGCTGTCAACCATTCTCAATGTTTAACAACCGCCATGATAGTAATTAAATTTATTCCTTTGAAGTAGGGAAAAATTGGCTTTACGCAAAAACTGTAACCATAGAGCTTTCCACCAGCCAGATATGCATATAGTATAGCTGTTGCATTCCTTTACTCTCTATGTGTTACCTTGCCAGCATATTCCATGTGCTGACCCGTTTTCGGGCTGCAACGTTAATGTTGCAGACTTTTCAGACGATGATTAAGGAGTTTTTAGGTCGTGGTTCTATACTTAGTGATGCCGTTGGAGTTGATCGACTCACTTATCTTCCAACCTTCCGCTGTTATCGTTATTAGATGGCCTTAAGCCATATTTATTGTAATAAGTTCTCTTTTGAGACACTCGATGTAATAAGTGTGTGATTGCTACTCTGCTATAAATCCTCCGAGTACTGTGTGGTGTCAGCATTACTGATCCAGGGATGACACCGGAGCACAGAGATCAGACTGTTTGAGGTCTGGTCGCTACAGATGTGCATAAATATCTTCTCTATATTGAAAATGGGGAAAAGGAATACAAAAAGGCAAGGTATAATAGTTAGTACCATCTTGTAAACCTCAGTGCTTCCCATTGTTTCCCTGCAACACATATAAGGTAGTTAGTCATCAGGTTAAGTAAGGGTTCACATGCTATCAGTAAAATATGTTGATGGTAAATAAGCACATTGCAGATTCATTAGATTAATTCAAGCCACATGGAAAACCCATTTATCCAAACCAAGCATGATTAAGAACTAGGAAATATAGCACTTCTATATGTTTCTCATGTATTAAGTGCAGCCAAATTCGATTTATTCCTCACATGGTATACAATAACAGAATGCAGCCACAACGAACATCGCATTGCAGAATTGAACCAAGCAGTTAACTAAACACCACAACAAATGAACCAAACATTAACTGAGCACCACATTGCACAGTATAACATACTCCTAATAGAAGATCAGACAGTTAACCAAACCAAGCATGCTTAACAACTTGGCAATATAGCAATTGTATTTGTCTCTCATGTATTTAGTATAGCCAAATTCGACTTATTCCTCACATGGTATACAATAACAGAATGCAGCCACAACAATTGAGCATCGCATTGTAGAATTGAACCAAGCAGTTAACTAAACACCACAACAAGTGAACCAAGCCACAACAAATGAACCAAGCAGTTAACTAAACACCAATTGAACAATATAACATACTCCTAATAGAAGATCAGACAGTTAACCAAACCAAGCATGCTTAACAACTTGGAAATATTGCACCCTAAAGAATTGAACATCACATTTGCAGAATTGAACCAAGCAGTTAATCGAACACCACATTGCATGACATATAGAACATATACGCTGCACCCTGAAGAATTGAACATCACATTTGCAGAATAGAACCAAGCAGTTAATTGAACACCACATTGCATGACATATAGAACATATACACTATAGCAGAAGATTGCATGGTAAAAGTAGATAGCACAATTCACTAGAATTTGTTAAGGAAAGGTAGTAGCGAGCAACTGAACATGGGTCCTTATAGTGAGCTAATAGGACAAGCTACTCCTCATTGTCGGAGATATCGATGGCGATTGGCTCCTTGGACATGGAATAGGGCGAGGCCTCCGCATTGTGGGTGCCCTCATTGTAGTGGTGAGTTGCCTGAGCCGCTCCGGGCATCAACCTGCTAGCTCTCAAGATGAGGTAAGCACATGCACGCTGAGAAAACACCTCGTAGTCTTTGTCAAAGGCACTGACGGTGGCCTCAAGAAAACACCACGAATTGTTGTTTAAAGTAGCCAACTATGTCGCGGCGTCGGCGCATGAGGCGTCAATGGTGGCTTCGACGGCGAGCTGCTCCTCCAAGATCTGGGGTTGGCACGAATGGCAACCATCGCGACCTCATCCGCGCGTCCGATCGTGATTTGCTTCTCCGCTGCCAAATTCTCCTTGAGGTCCTGGCTATACTATGTGCACCATGGCTTAGGCCGGTGCTTATTTGGTGGAGGGGTCGGTGATTTGGGTGGAATGTGCCGCGCTCACGCCGGCGGTCGAGGCATGTGGGATGTGGAAGGAGGAGGATGGGGTCGGGTGTGGATTACCTGCCTGGATAGGCGAGGCCGAGCAGCGTGAAGGAGGGTCGCCGGCGAGGAGGCGGAGGCACTGCAAGCAAGGAGTGAAGGTTTCAACTCGGAAAGGAAGGCGGGAAGAGAGGAAATGTGGCTTTTGGTAAGAGGGAGGTGGCGGGGAGGTAGATATTTACGCGGAAGCCAAAAATTTGGAATCGCTTCAGACAAAAACTGGCGCGCAAAGTGCCATCAAACACGGTGCGTAGATATTTTGTGCTGCATCTCACACGGTTGGTTATAATAAACTGTGTGGGATCTACTTGATTCTTGGTCTTGATTTGAATTACATAATGGGGTCACAGCAGCCATGGACGGTGTTTGAATTGCTAGACCTTTTATCTGCAGTGATCATAAAAGAATTGGAATTATTCTGGGTTCTTTTGGACATTTTTATGCATTAAGTGAGTTTTCAATGCATTTATGTGCATAATTCAAATTTGAACTACATGCACATGCTCCAGTGCATATGAATTCATTGAAAAATAAAATCTTTGTCCTTGGTTGCATGCTTAGGTCCCATGCAAGAAATGGGAATGAATTTCAAACACCATGGTACCATTGATTGCCGGCAAAACATTGAGATGCCTGGTTTCTAAATTCTAGTAAATACAAAACTCGTCTAAAATTCATGAAACTTGGCATGCTATCATGGAGCAGCATCAACATGTCGTGGTACAAATTTTGTCTCATTTGGGGCAGGTTTGGGTATATGCTTCTCACAAACCGGAGCTTCTCACAACAAGCATGATGGTTTTCGGTAGGGAAAGTCCCACCTTTGGGGACGAAACGATATCTATTGCCTCTTATTGCTTTCAAGTATTTTTCTCGTGTCAACATAGAACAACAGGAGTGTTGTGTGAATTTTTGTGATTTTTCGGGGTTCGTTTGGACATTTTATGCATTAACTGAGTTTTCAATGCATTTATGTGCATAATTCAAATTTGAACTACATGTGCATGCTCCAGTGCATATAAATTGGTTGAAAAATCAAATATTTGACCTTGGGTGCATGCTTAAGTCCCATGCAAGCAATGATAATGAATTTCAAACACCATGGCACCGTTGATTGCCGCCAAAACATTGAGATGCCTAGTTTTTAAATTCTAGTAAATCCAAAACTCGTCTGAAATTCATGAAACTTGGCATGCTATCATGGAGCGGCATCAACATGCCGTGGTACAAATTTTGTCCCATTTGGGGCAGGTTTGGGTATATGCTTCTCACAAACCGGAGCTTCTCACAACAAGCATGATGGTTTTCGATAGGGAATGTCCCACCTTTGGGGGCGAAACGATATCCATTGCCTCTTATTTCTTTCAAGTTTTTCTCTCGTGTCAATATAGAACAACAGGAGTGTTGTATGAATTTTTGTGATTTTTCGAGGTTCGTTTGGACATTTTTATGCATTATCTGAGTTTCTAATGCATTTATGTGCATAATTCAAAGTTGAACTACATGTGCATGCTCCAGTGCATATAAATTGGTTGAAAAATCAAATCTGTGTCCTTGGGTGCATGCTTAGGTCCCATGCAAGAAATTGGAATGAATTTCAAATACTAGGGCACTGTTGATTGCCGGCAAAACATTGAGATGCCTAGTTTTTAAATTCTAGTAAATCCAAAACTTGTTTGAAATTCATGAAACTTGGCATGCTATCATGGAGCAGCATCAACATGTCGTGGTACAAATTTTGTCCCATTTGGGGTAGGTTTGGGTATATGCTTCTCACAAACCGGAGCTTCTCACAGCAAGCGTGATGGTTTTCGGTAAGGAACGTCCCACCTTTGGGGACGAAACGATATCCATTGCCTCCTATTGCTTTCAAGTTTTTTTCTCATGTCAACATAGAACAACAGGAGTGTCGTGTGAATTTTTGTGATTTTTCGGGGTTCGTTTGGACATTTTTATGCATTAACTGAGTTTTCAATGCATTTATGTGCATAATTCAAATTTGCACTACATGCGCATGCTCCAGTGCATATAAATTGGTTGAAAAATCAAATCTATGTCCTTGGGTGCATGCTTAGGTCCCATGCAAGAAATGGGAATGAATTTCAAACACCGGGGCACCGTTGATTGCCGGCAAAACATTGAGATGCCTGTTTTTTAAATTCTAGTAAATCCAAAACTCATCTGAAATTCATGAAACTTGGCATGCTATCATGGAGCGGCATCAACATGTCGTGGTACAAATTTTGTCCCATTTGGGGCAGGTTTGGGTATATGCTTCTCACAAACCGGAGCTTCTCTCAACATGCATGATGGTTTTTGGTAGGGAACGTCCCACCTTTGGGGATGAAACGATATCCATTGCCTCTTATTGCTTTCAAGTTTTTTTCTCGTGTCAACATAGAACAACAGGAGTGTTGTGTGAATTTTTGCAATTTTTCGGGGTTCCTTTGGACATATTTATGCATTAACTGAGTTTTCAATGCATTTATGTGCATAATTCAAATTTGAACTACATGCGCATGCTCTAGTGCATATAAATTGGTTGAAAAATCAAATATGTGTCCTTGGGTGCATGCTAAGGTCCCATGCAAGAAATGGGAATGAATTTCAAACACCAAGGCACCGTTGATTGCCGGTAAAACATTGAGATACCTAGTTTTTAAATTCTAGTAAATCCAAAACTCGTCTGAAATTCATGAAACTTGGCATCCTATCATGGAAGGGCACCTGACATGCTATGGTATTTTCCGTGTCCATTTTGAGAGAAGGCGCACTTGAATAATGACAGCCAACAAAGGCATTTTGAAAAAAATGACTGCCACTTTAATATCTCAAACATTTCTATAATTCAAACCGTGTGTGTTTGTTTAACCATTCACGTGACGCCACGTGTCTTGATTTTGATGGCTATAGGAGGTGTCGTGTGGAAAGCTACTTGACTGAACGGGAGGCGTGCGAGCGCAGTCCGGTGTGCAGGCTCACCGGGAAGCGTACAAGTTGTTCAACGCAGGATCTATGCATCTCTTCAATGCAAATGGTTCAGATTACGGTATGCAAATTAAAGCCAGGCTTCGACGCTAAGCCAAGAGACATAGCGATTTGTCAGAATATGCAGCTAAAAATCAATATCACTATCTATTTTTTGCAACTAAAATTCAGTAATTAAGCATAGATTTCATTCATACTAGAGATTAAGCAGTCATTCTCACCGGGAAGCGAGACAGCCTTGGACCGCCGCCCGCCTTGCTCCCACTAGTCTATATTAATGGCGCCGCCGAGCGGCCACACCCCCCCCATCCTCGCCACACACACAATTCCTCTCTCTCCGCCCACATCCTTGACGCCGCTCTGAGTCCTCAAAGCCATCAGTGTACGAGGATGCCGCCAAAGCACCCCATTAGAGGGAGTGGCGACGATGGGGCTGCTGAAGCACCAGAGCACGGCGTAAATATGGAGACAGAGGTTCACGTCCCACCGACAAGGTGGAGAACAAGGCTGCCAACAAGCGGAGGTGGGTCGAGAAAGAACCGCAAGCGACTCCAGCAGGCCTAGACTTCATCAACAACCTCCTCGATGATATGTTGATAGTCATCATATCCCTCCTCCCAATTAGAAATCAGTCGAGGACAGCCGCCGTTTCCCGGCGGTGGCGCACCATATGGATCCGCACCCCTTTCGACCTCCTCTACGCCCACAAGCTCTTCATTAGCTATCACCAAAGCTTGGATGCATTCTCCCAGATCCTCGGCAGCCACCATGGCCCAATCAAAGGCCTTATCGCGGGCAAGTTCTGTTCCACTGGCAAGGAGCGAGCCAAGCTTGACGAGTGGTTCCGATCCTGCGCCATAGATCAGCTCGAGAAGTTAAGTTATAATGATGGGCATATGAGCTTGCTGCCAATGTCCGCGCCCACGCTGCGCCTCGCCAAGTTCATGAACTGACATCCCCCCCTTAATGACGTGCCTGCTCTTTTTCTACCACGACTGAAGCACCTCGAGCTCGTCGCTTTCCGCATCCCAAAGGATGACATGGAGCGCCTGCTCCGCGGCTGTACTACACTCGAGTTCCTTCGTCTTCAGGCAATGAATTGGTCGAGTACCTTGCACATCACCTCCAGGACTCTCTGCACTCACTAGTAGAAAAAGGGGCTTTTCTCCCGGTTGGTAAGGCCCTTTAGTCCCGGTTTTCAAACCGGGACTAAAGGGTCGGTACTAATGCCTCTCCCCTTTAGTCCCGGTTCTTACACGAACCGGGACTAAAGGGCGCGGCCATGTGGAGCTCCACCTTTAGTCCCGGTTGGTGGGACTAAAGGAAATTTTATGATTTTTTTTGAACTTTTTTTATTTTTTTATTTTCAAATTTCTGAATTATTTTAACCTCTAGTGTGTAATCACCACCCCTCATCACTGCTCAATTTATCCTCTAATCACCCCTCATCATTCCAAATTATCTAACTTCCCGAACGGTCACCCATCCTACCACTCCCCCAGCCTGAGCACGCTTATCTTCCGGGTTCTATTATCTCTTGTTTCCAAGTCTGCGCCTGTTGTTTTCCTGACAATAGTATGATGTCAATCCTATTAACCTTCATGAATTTTTCTTGAGCATGAAGTGACACATTTCACTGTTTGAGTTTGAAACTATTGTTTTAAAAAACAATAATTATTTAGTAACACTAATATTTCTTGAATAATTAGTTTGACCATTGTTTGACCAGAGTTTGACCAGATTTGACCAAAATTCAAAATAACTGAAATAATTATTTAGTAACACTAATATTCTAGAATAATTAGTTTGACCATTGTTTGATGACAGTTTGACCACTGTTTGACCCGATTTGACTAGTAATTTTTTCGATTTTTTCCACTCTAGATCTTAAAAGCCCCGTAACTTTTTTCTGTTAGGTTTTTGAGGATTTTGAAAATGTTTAACAGGGTTCCCCCAGTTAAATTCGGATGTAACTTTTCGAGTAGATGATTTTTCATATAAAAAACTTTTTAATCCGAGTTCGTATGCAAATGTTATGCCCATTTTACAAATTCCAGAGAGATTTTGCAAATAAAGTCAAAATTCATATTTGCAAATTTTCCCAACAAGTAGACCACATATCACATGGGAAACTTATTTTATTTTATTTTTTTTGACATTTCCATCATTTTCTTTTGTTTTTTCTAAAACTGAAAAGGCGGTCCACGGGGGGGGGGGGGGGGGGGGGTTGAAAATGGGACCTTTAGTACCGGTTCGTGCCATGAACCGGTACTAATGCCTCAAAATCCATTAGTACCGGTTGGTGGCACCAACCGGTACTAAAGGTCTAACCTTTAGTCCCGGTTGGTGCCACCAACCGGGACTAATGGGCATCGCACCCTTTAGTCCCGGTTCGTGGCACGAACTAGGACTAAAGGGCCCAGGTGAACCGGGACTAATACATTAGCCGCACGAACCGGGATAAATGCTCAAATTAGTCCCGGTTCTTGACTGAACCCAGACTAATGGGCTAACCCGGCCTGGACCAAAGCCCTATTTTCTACTAGTGACTATTTATGTGTGTTGCTGGTGCTGCAACAAGAGATCACAAAAGGTGGACCACAATATGGTCATCCAGAACACACCTTCACTTGAGAGATTACTTGTAGTTGATCAACAAGGTCCAACAAGAATCAATGTCATTTCTGCGCCAAAATTGAAAGTGGTGGGCTACTCGTCTGTCAAATACTACAACTCTCAGGTACAACAGTCGCCTTATATACCTCTCCTTCTTGATATCAATGTTATTTCTAGTTTTGAAGATGTATGTTCGTTTGTGATCCAGCGAAGCTTCACCTAGACTCTAGGCACGGTGAAGATCTTGGCACTAGGTGTCGTCCCCAACCTGGACCAAGTTTTCAGTTGCCTGAGATGCTTTCCGTGCCTGAAGAAGTTGTATATCGAGGTGATGTACGTTTCCTGTTAAATGTTAACCATAAGGGAGTTCAATTTTTTGCACCTTTTCCCAAGTTTACAATGACTATGTACTACGATTTCTGAAGGAATTTTGGAGGATTTTAGGACATACACCCCCACCCCATATTGGTTGCTTCATTCATATGGTTACGATCATCCATAAGCATTTCTCCTTTGGATTCATCTATACTAGTTTTCTCGGGGAATTTTTCATCCAATCCAACCTCTTGTGAAGAAGGCTACATGTTTCTAGATTGTAATCAAATTAATGCCCATGTTAATCATGACAGATGGAAGATGGCACGTTCGTGCATTTTACAAATCCTGCAAACCAAATGGGCGTGTAGCAGTGTTCAAAACTGCATGTAGGCACTAACACATTCTCTTCTTTTGCAGTGCATATTAGGCCTGGTGGAAGATGTTGATAACGACAATCACATCGAATGTCTGGATCTGCATCTCTCAAATATTACTTTGAACTCCTACCGAGGGACCCCACCGGAGATTACACTCGCCATGTTCTTTCTTGCCAGAGCAAAGGTGCTGAGGGTACTGAGGTTGAACACACATTTAATTAGGAAAGATCAATGGTGTGATTATTAGAGGCAGCTGGTACTGCGGAATGGAAGTGGCTCCAAAAATGCCAAACTTCGTATTGGAAGAGCATATGGCAAAGCAATTGGAAGTTATTGTGTCAAACACATACAGGACTTGTCAGTGGCTGATCCCTTTTCCGAAATTATGCGGTTTGCAATGTTTGCATTAGGGCATTATAATCTTTGAATTTGAACCTTGCAATATTTATGGTATTTGTTATATTGAACCATTTATGTTGTCTTGTCTCAACACAAACAGTTCATCCGGGTGAACCGCATGTTGTACATCGCACACACCTTGATCTGGCTGACCATTTCTTTTGTGTTGCCTAATCACAAACAGTTCATCTGAGTGAACTGTATGATGTACATCGCACACACCTTGATCTGGCTGACCGTTTCTTTTGTGTTGCCTAATCGCAAACAGGTCATTTGAGTGAACCGTATGTTGTACATTGCACACGCCTTCGTCAGGCTGCCCGTTTCTTTTGTTCCGCCTCATCACAAACGGTTCATTGGACTGAACCTTATGCCGTGGATCACACACGCAACTAAAATCTAAACCGTGTTTGATGCATCCTGCATTGAAAACATTTTGCACCTTTTTTGATGGTTTTTTTACATCCCCGTTTGTGATTAATGCATCGCACACAGTTTCGTGAAAGGGTCTCTGATCATAGTGTCGCGTTAGCAGCATCCTGAAGTTGTGAGATATGTATGGAGAGGTGTGTTTTAAATACACAATGGAACAACTTTGATGTGGCACCGTGATTTCGAACTAGAAATCCCCACACTGAGTGAGGGTTATTAGGTAGACGATGCATATGTATGTTACACCACACTTCAAGCCGACGACGGGGATTCATGCATTCATGTGTGCATAGTATATGCGCTCAAACTTAATTAGGTCTGAATCTCACCATGAGCTATACTACGATAACACGAACCAAAGGAAGAATTTTCCATGGTAACCAATCTTGTTGTCGGCAAAGGTGATCATGGATGTCCACACGGGCCCACGAATATCTAGGCTTGTTGCCGATAACCACGCGAGGGAGTGTACAGTTCGAAGACAACCACTACATGCATATGTATGAAGCTGATGCGTGCATGCATGTTTGAATACAATTCACAATATTGTTGTGGTGTGTGCGTCGAAAATCGTGCAGTCCCCACACAGAGTGAGATAGGTTCATGATGTGTCGTTGTACTAGACACTTCGACTCGATGGGAGGGATTCATGGGTACACATGCACGTGTGTGCTCAAACTGTATCATGTCATCTCAGAGCATGACCTATATATATACCGTATTACAAGCAAAAAAAATAATCCCTCCTAAATCAAATTAACCTCTCTTGTTGTCAGGAAAAAAGTAGTAATGGACCAAGCGGGCCCACAGATGGAAAGCATCGATATCGCTCATGACCGCTTAAGTGGGTGCGAGAGGACAACCACCATTGCTTTGCATGTGGGCCAAACATATGTTGAATACCCAAAATCCACAACTTTGATGTGCCACATGCCTAAAAAAACCGTAAACCCCCCACACAGAGCGAGGTTCATGAAGCGTACTACATACGATGGTCCCCTTCCCTCTCTTCGACGCATACTATATGCTCCTACCATAATACAACCCAAAAATAATCCTCCTCGATGGTGAAATTAATTAACCTCTCCTGATGTAGGTCAAAGTGATGCATGCATCGACGATGGCCTCATGGGTCCATAGATGGAAGCGTCACACGTGAGTGTCCTAGCTAGGATAACCACCGCCAGCATGCATGTGGGCCAAAGAGGTGTTGTGTGATGTTTGAATAGCCAATTTCACAACTTTGATGTGGCACGTGCCTCGGAAACCAAAAATTCCCGACATTGAGTGTGGTGTACTTGTTCACGGACACGTAGATATAGTATATATGCTAGTCCCCTCCCACCTCTTTGACGCATAATATATACCACCATAACACAAACAAAAACGATTCTACCTTGCTGGTCAAATTAACCTCACTGCCAGTTGTTTGTCAAAGTGATGGACGGCGAACTCGCGGGCCCACAGGAAGCGTCGCACGCGACTATCGAGTGTCGTGTAGGACAACCATTGACTGCATGTGGCCAAAACATGTATGTATGAAAGGGTTGTGTAATGTTTTAAATAACGAATTCACGACTCTGATGTGGCACCTGCCTAACAAAACGGCGAACCACAATGGTGGCTCACAACTCGTAGCGTACTGCGAGGCACCCGCTGATGTCTTCTAGAACTACGTCGGTATTTCCCCAAAGAGGAAGGGATGATGCAGCACATCGACAGTAGGTATCTCAGTGCTGAGACCAAGGTTATTGAACCAGTAGGAGAACCAAGCAACACTACGTTAACAGCACCTGCACACAAATAACAAATACTCGCAACCCAATTTGTTAAAGGGGTTGTCAATCCCTTTCGGGTAACGGCGCCAGAAATTGGCACATGGACGGGAGAAAGTTGTAAATATTGATAGATCGAAGGCCAAATAAAATAAAGTGGAACAAGGTATTTTTGTATTTTTGGTTTAATAGATCTGAAAATAAAAGCAAAGGAAAATATATCGCAAAGGAAAATATATTAAAGAAGAGACCCGGGGGCCGTAGTTTTCACTACTGGATTCTCTCGAGAAAATAGCAAATGTGGGTAAATGAATTACTATTGGGCAATTGATAGAACATCAAATAATCATGATGATATCCAGGCATTGATCATTATATGGGCATCACGCCCAAGATTAGTAGGCTGACTGTTGCCTGCATCTACTACTATTACTCCACACATTGACCGCTATCCAGCATGCATCTAGTGTATTAAGTTCCTGGAGAAATAGAGTAATGCAATAAGAACGATGACATGATGTAGACAAGATATATTTATGTAGAAATAGACCACATCTTGTTATCCTTAATGGCAATGATACATACGTGTCGGTTCCCTTTCTGTCACTGGGATCAAGCACCGTAAGATCGAACCCATCACAAAGCACCTCTTCCCATTGCAAGATAAATAGATCAAGTTGGCCAAAGAAAACCCAAATATCGGAGAAGAAATATGAGGCTATAAGCAATCATGCATATAAGAGATCGAAGAAGACTCAAATAACTTCCATGGATAAAAAGAGATAGATCTTATCATAAACTCAAAGTTCATCGGATCCCAACAAACACACCGCAAAAGAGTTACATCATATGGTTCTCCAAGAGACCATTGTATTGATAATCAAATGATAGACAGGATGCCATCTAGAGCTACTAACTACGGGCCCGAAGGTCTACAAAAGACTACACACACATCATCGGAGAGGCACCAATGGACATGATGAACCCCTCCGTGATGGTGTCTAGATTGGATCTGGTGGTTCTGGACTCTGCGGCAGCTGGAATTAATTTTCGTCGACTCCCCTAGGGTTTCTGGAATATTGGGGTATTTATAGAGCAAAGAGGCGGTTCGGGGGCACCCGAGGTGGGCACAACCCACCAGGGCGCGCTTGGGCATCCAGGCGTGTCCTGGAGGGTTGTGCTCCCCTCGGAGCACCCCCTAGGGACTTCTCCAACCCATTGGATGTCTTCTGGTCCGAAAACTCCACAAAAAGTTCGTTGCGTTTGGACTCTATTTGATATTGATTACCTGCGATGTAAAAAACATGCAAAAAATAGCAACTAGAACATGGCACTATGTCAATAGGTTAGTACCAAAAAATGATATAAAATGACTATAAAATAATTATAAACCATCCAAGAATGATAATATAACAGCATGGAACAATCAAAAATTATAGATACATTGGAGATGTATCAGCATCCCCAAGCTTAATTCCAGCTCGTCCTCGAGTAGGTAAATGATAAAAATAGAATTTTTAATGTGGAATGCTGCCTAACATATCATCTCATATTCTTTTCTTTATAGCATGGACATTTGGACTTTTATGACTCAAAGCAATAGTCTAGTTTTAACATGAGACTTAAATACACAAGCATATCAATAAGCAACCATGCATGTCTTTCAAAATATCAACGCTAAAATAAGTTATCCCTAGCCCATCATGCTCAGTCATTGATCCATTCATGAAACACACTCGCATATTAGCTACACCCAATGCTCAAGTACGATCATAGTGCCCCCTAGTTACTGCTTTATAAGATAAGATGGAGACTCGAATTAAAAATAAAAATTGCATAAAGTAAAAGAAAGGCCCTTCGTGGAGGGAAGTAGGGATTTGTAGAGGTGCCAAAGCTCAAAGCAAAAATTGAGAGATAAAAACATTTTGAGAGGCATACTTTTCCACCAACAAAAACGACTTAGAGTTCCCAACACTTACCATGCTAGATATATCATAGGCGGTTCCCAAGCAGAAACTAAAGTTTATTCCTTTTTCCACCATACTTTCACTTTCCATGGCTAACCATATCCATGGGTGCCTTCCATACCAACACTTTCCAAGGACTTTATTATTTGACAACATAAAGTAAATTCAGTTTTCATTTCGGGACTGGGCATCCCTAATACCTTTGCCTTACTCGCGTGCAATGACAAGTGAATAAACACTCATCGTGAGAATAACACATATAGCATGGAAAATATTAGCCACCCCTCACTGCCTCGCAAGCGGTACCAGCACACAAAAGAGAAATTTATTTTGAATATTAGAGATGGCACATACAAATTTGCTTGGAACGGGAAAAGAATACCACATATAGGTAGGTATTGTGGACTCATGTGGCAAAACTGGTTTAAAGGATTCTGGATGCACAAGTAGTGATCATACTTAGTGCAAACTGAAGGCTAGCAAAAGATTGAGAAGCGACCAACCATGAAACGAATAATCTCATAAGCGAGAATTAAGCATAATTAACACCGAATAATGCACCACAAGTAGGATGTAATTTTATTGCATAACTATTGACTTTCGTGCTTGCATAGGGAATCACAAACCTTAACACCAATATTCTTACTAAAGCATAATTACTCATTAACATGACTCACATATCACATTATCACATCTCAAAACTATTAAAAAGAATCAAGATTATTTTGTCCAATGATCTTCATGAAAGTTTTTATTATATCCTTCTTGGATATCTCTCACTTTGGGACTAATTTTCATGTGTTGCTTCTGATAAGCTCAAACAAATATAAGTGAAGATCATGAGCATAATGTTTCTTTCTCTCAAATTAATTTAAGTGAAGTCAGAGATAATTTCTTAAAAAAATTACTAACTCTCAAATAAATCTAAGTGAAGAAAGAGAGAATTTCTTCAAAAATACTAAAGCACACCGTGCTCAAAAAGATATAAGTGAAACACTAGAGCAATCCCATAACTCATAAAGATTTAAGTGAAGCATAGAGAGCAATTCTAACAAGGCATGGCATAATTTTTGCTCTCAAAACAAGTGTGTCCAGAAAGGGATCAAGACTTAAAACAAAAAGAAAAACAAGCAAAGACTCATATCATATAAGACGCTCCAAGCAAAACTCATAGTATGTGACCAATAAAAATATAGCTTCGAGTAAAATACCGATGGTCGTTAGAAGAAAGACGGGATGCCACTCGAGGCATCCCCAAGCTTAGTTGCTTGCTTCTCTTTGGATAATAGCTTGGGATGTCATGGGTATCCCCAAGCTTAGGCTCTTCTTATTCCTTATTCCTTCATCCATCGTAAGATAAGCCAAAACTTGAAAACTTCAATCACACAAAACTCAACAAAACCTTCATGAGAGCCGTTAGTATAAGAAAACAAATCACTACTTTAAGTGCTGTTGCAAACCAATTCATATTTTATCCTTGCATTATATCTACTGTATTCCAACTTTTCTATGGCAAAAACTCTTCAAAGAAAACCATAGAATCATCAAAACAAGCACACAACGCAAAGAAAACAAAATCTGTCAAAAACAAAACAGTCCGTAGCAATCTGGGTATTTCGAATACTTATGTAACTCCAAAAACTCTGAAAGCTTTAGTACGACCTGATAAATTTGTATATTAATCTACTTCAAAAAGAATTGGTATTTTATCATGCTGTGCCTAAAAATCAAAATTATTTTTGTGAGCGCAAAAGATTCTGTTTTTCAGCAAGATCAAACAACTATCACCCAAGAAGATCCTAAAGGTTTTACTTGGCACAAACACTAATTAAAACATAAAAAACACAATCATAACAGTAGCATAATTGTGCTAACACTCAAGAATAGGAGGCAAAAAGCAAAATAAATTCTATTCATTGGGTTGCCTCCCAACAAGCGCTGTCGTTTCACGCCCCTAGCTAGGCATAAAAAAGGATCTAAGTTTTGTCATCTTTGGTCTTAGATCCATAAGATTCCCTCATGATTGATTCATATGGTGGCCTAATTCTTGTTATAGGAAAGTCTTCCATACCCTTCCTTGGTGGAAATTGGAACTTAATATTGGCCTCTTCCATATCAATCACGACACCGATAGTGCGTAAAAACGGTCTACCAAGAATAATTGGACAAGACAGATTGTAATCAATATCAAGAAAAATAAAATCTATGGGCACATAATTCCTATTTGCTAGAATAAGAACATCATTAATTCTTCCCACATGCTTTTTAATAGTAGAATCCGCCAAGTGCAAATTTAAAGAACATTCTTCAATATCGGTAAGACCAAGCACATCACATAAAGATTTCGGAATTGTAGAAACACTAGCACCCAAGTCACATAAAGAAAAACACTCATAATTTTTAATCTTGACTTTGATAGTAGGTTCCCACTCATCACGTAATTTTCTAGGAATTGAAACTTCTAATTTTAACTTTTCTTCCAAAGATTTTATCAAAGCATCAACAATATGTTTAGTGAAAGCTTTATTTTTTTCATAAGCATGGGGTGAATTCATCATGTATTGCAATAAATAAATACAATCAATCAAAGAGAAACTATCATAATTAAAGTCTTTGTAATCCAAAAGAGTGGGCACATCACTAGTTAAAGTTTTGACCTCTTCAAACCCACTTTTATCAATTTTCTCAACAAGATTTTAACCCTGCGAATTATCGGGATGCCTTCTAGATAAAGTTGACTCTTCTCCAGTCCCTTTATCATCAATCTTAATTTTGCTAAACAAGCAATCAATAGAAAAAACACCAATTATTTTAAGATTTTCGTTATTTTTATCCTCTAACGAGATTGGTTTAGCTGCCATTTGATTTACTAGGGTAGCTTGTGCATCGGATATTTTTCCTAGCAAAAGCATACTTAGATTGGAGATTGCAAACTTCTCTACTAATATCATCAAGCTGTTTTGTAATAGCATCTAGCACAACAGAGTGTTCCTTAAGTTCTTTGGTAAAATATTTATTGTGGTCAACTTGTGTAGTCATATATTCCTTAGTACTTTTCTCAATTTCAAGCAAAAAATTGGGGTAAGGAACTTCATAATATTTTCTTTGTGGCAATGCGTGCAAAAACAGATCCGACAAGAAAACGATGAACGAAAAAGAGGGAGGATAAAACGGCAAATTTTTGTGAAGTGGGGAAGAGGAAAACGAGAGGCAAATAGTAAATAATGTAAATTGCGAAGAGTTGAGATTTGTGATTTGGAACCTAGTAGACGTTGATGATGTCTCCCCGACAATGGCGCCATAAATTCCTTTTGATGTCTGCTAGAACTACGTCGGTATTTCCCCAAAGAGGAAGGGATGATGCGGCATAGCGATGGCAGGTATTTCCCTCAGTGATGAGACCAAGGTTATCAAACGAGTAGGAGAAGCCAGCAACACTACGTAAACAGCACCAGCACACAAATAACAAATACTCGCAACCCGACATGTTAAAGGGGCTGTCAATCCCTTTCGGGTAACTGCGCCAGAAATTGGCACGTGGACGGGAAAAAGTTGTAAATATTGATAGATCGAACGCCACATAAAATAAAGTGCAGCAAAGTATTTCTGTATTTTTGGTTTAATAGATCTGAAATAAAAGCAAAGGTAAATAGATCGCAAAGGCAAATGTATTAAAGAAGAGACTAGGGGGGCGTAGTTTTCACTAGTGGCTTCTCTCAAGAAAAATAGCAAACGGTGGGTAAACGAATTACTGTTAGGCAATTGATAGAACTTCAAATAATCATGACGATATCCAGGAAATGATCATTATATAGGCATCACGTCCAAGATTAGTAGATCGACTCCTACCTGCATCTACTACTATTACTCCACACATCGACCGCTAACCAGCATGCATCTAGTGTATTAAGTTCATGGAGAAACGGATAATGCAATAAGAACGATGAAATGATGTCGACGAGATCTATTTATGTAGAAATACACCCCATCTTGTTATACTTAATGGCAACGATACATACGTGTCGGTTCCCCTTCTGTCACTGGGATCAAGCACCGTAAGATCGAACTCATCACAAAGCACCTCTTCCCATTACAAGATAAATAGATCAAGTTGGCCAAACAAAACCCAAATATTGGAGAAGAAATATGAGGCTATAAACAATCATGCATATACGAGATCAAAGAAGACTCAAATAACTTTCTTCGATAAAAAGAGATAGATCTAATCATAAACTCAAAGTTCATCGGATCCCAACAAACACATCGCAAAAGAGTTACATCATATGGATCTCCAAGAGACCATTGTATTGAGAATCAAACGAGAGAGAGGAAGACATCTAGCTACTAAATACGGACCCGAAGGTCTACAAAAAACTACGTACACATCATCGGAGAGGCACCAATGGACATGATGAACCCCTCCATGATGGTGTCTAGATTGGATCTGGTGGTTCTGGACTCTGCGGCGGCTGGAATTGATTTTCGTCAACTCCCCTAGGGTTTCTAGAATATTGGCATATTTATAGAGCAAAGAGGCGGTTCGGGGGGCACCCGAGGTGGGCAGAACCCACCAGGGTGCGCCTGGGCCTCCAGGCGCGCCCTGGTGGGTTGTGCTCCCATCGGAGTACCCCCAGGTGCTTCTCCGGCCCATTGGATGTCTTCTGGTCCAAAAAAATCCACAAACAGTTTCGCTGTGTTTGGACTCCATTTGATATTGATTACCTGCGATGTAAAAAACATGCAAAAAACAGCAAGTGGCACATGGCACTATGTCAATAGGTTAGTACCAAAAAATGATATAAAATGGTCATAAAACATCCAAGAATGATAATATAACAGCATGGGACAATCAAAAATTATGGAGACGTATCATCCCCCAGACGCACACACCCACACACACCGCGAATCCACCCCAACTATGATGCATGTTAAATTATCCCACGGTGAACATATATTACCAAAGGAGGGACGTTTTAATTTTGAAAAAAACAGAGATCATTAAGACATTTTAGTACATTAATTGATCGATTTCCCAATTAGAGGAAGGAAAAGGTCCCATATAATGAAATCCACAAACATCAAATGGTTCAATAACAAGTGAATAATTCATAGGCATTTCCAGACGTCTACTAATATTACCAATTCTTTGACATTCGTCACATGATAAGACAAACTTGTGTGCATCCTTGAAGAGAGTAGGCCTATGAAAACCAGGTTGTAATACCTTATGTGTGGTTCTGTCTCTAGCATGGTGTCCTACGTATGCCTCGGAGTGACACTTCCATAGGATTTGTTCCTATTCATGCTCAGGTATACAACATCTAATAATACCATCTAATCCTTCTTTATAAAGATGTGGGTCATCCCAAAAGTAATGTCTCAAATCAAAGAAGAACTTTTTTGTTTGTTGGTATGTAAAACTAGGTGGTATATATTCAGAAACAATGTAAATAGCATAGTCTCCATACCAAGGAGTATTACGAGCCGCATTTATAACAGCTAATTGTTCATCAGGAAGGCTATTATCAATAGGTAGTGGGTCATCAAGAACATTTTCCAACCTAGCCAAGTTATCAGCTACGAGATTCTCAGCTCCCTTCCTATCTGTAATATGCATGTCAAACTCTTGTAGCAAAAGAACCCACCTAATGAGTCTAGGTTTAGCATCTATCTTTTCCATAAGATATTTCATAGCGCATGATCTCTATGAACAATTACATTAGAATCAATGATGTAGGATCTGAATTTATCACATGCAAACACAACTGCTAAAAATTCTTTCTCAGTAGTAGCATAATTTCCTTGAGCACTGTCTAGAGTTTTACTAGCATAATGGATAACATTTAATTTTTTATCAACTCTTTATCCTAGAACAACCCAACAGCATAGTCACTAGCATCATACGTAATTTCAAAAGGTAAGTTCCAATCATGTGGTTGAACAATTGGTGCAGAAGTTAAGGCTTTCTTAAGTGTTTCAAAGGCTTCTACACAATCATCATCAAAAATAAATGGAACATCTTTTTGCAAAAGATTAGTAAGAGGCCTAGAATTTTTAGAGAAGTCTTTAATGAACATATAATATATAAACCAGCATGACCAAGGAAAATTCTTCTACCTTTAATATCTTTAGGACATGGCATTTTCTCAATTGCATCAACTATAGCTTTATCTACCTGAATACCTCATTTAGAAATTTTATGCCCGAAGGCAATACCTTCATTCACCATAAAGTGGCACCTTTCCAAATTCAAGACAAGATTAGTTTGTTCACATCTCTATAAAACTCGATAAAGGTTGCTTAAGCAATCATCAAAAGAAGTTCCATAAATGGAAAAATCATCCATGAAAACCTCAACAATATTTTCACAAAAGTCAGAGAATATAGCAATCATACATCTTTGAAAATTAGCAGGTGCATTGCATAAACCAAAAGACATACGTCTATAAGCATAAGTTCCAAAAGGGTAAGTAAAAGTTGTTTTCTCTTGATCAACTTGTGATATAGGTATTCGAGAGAAACCAGAATATCCATCAAGAAAGCAAAAGTGTGTATGCTTGGACAATCTTTCCAACATTTTATCAATAAAAGGCAAGGGGTAATGATATTTTCTAGTAGCTTTGTTTAATTTTCTAAAATCAATTACCATCCTATAACCAGTTACCATTCTTTGTGGAATAATTAAGCTCATTTTTATCATTAGGAACAACGGTTGCTTCCTTTCTTAGGGACACAATGAACATGACTTACCCATCTACTATCAGCTATGGGATAGATTATACCTACTTCCAGAAGCTTTAATATTTCATTTCTTACCACTTCCTTCACCTTAGGATTTTAGTCATCGTTGATGATCGACAACTGCTTTAGCATCAGGCTGCATATTAATCTTGTGCTGACATAGAGCGGGACTAATACCCTTAAGCTCGTCAAGAGTATATCCAATAGCAGCACGGTGCTTCCTTGGCGTTTTTAGTAATCTTTCTTCTTCATGCTCTGAAAGGTTAGCACTAATAATAATAGGATATATCTTATTTTCATCAAGGTAATCATATTTCAATGTATCAAGAAATTATTTTAATTCAAGCACAGGATCACCTTTAGGTGGAGGAGGACCTCCAAGAGTTTCATCTGGCAAATTAATTTTCAGGATAGGTGGTTGATCAAAGAACATCTTATCTACTTCATTTCTTGCATTCATATGCAAATCATTTTCATGGTCTGGCAAATAGTGTTCTAACAGATCAGTAGGAGGTACGATAGTAGAAGCAACACCAATAATTTCATCCTTACTAGGTAATTCATTATCATGAGGTTTTCTATGAAACTTAGAGAAATTAAACTTATGATATATATCACCAAAGTTAACACTGATAGTTTCTTTAGCACAATTAACTTAGCATTAATGGTGTTCAAGAAAGGTCTACTAAAATAATGGGACAAAAATCATCTTGTGGAGAACCAAGAACAAGGAAATCAGTAGGGTATTTTACTTTTTCACACAAGACTTCAACGTCTCTAACTATCCCAAGCGGTGAAATAGTATCTCTATTCGCAAGCTTAATAGTAACATCAATATCTTCTATCTCAGCAGGTGCAATACCATTCATAATTTCTTGATATAATGTAAACAGAATAGCACTCACACCAGCACCTAAATCACATAAGCCATGATAACAATGATCTCCTATTTTAACTGAGACAACAGGCATGCCAATAACAGGCTTATTCTTATCTTTAGTATCGGGTTTAGCAATTCTAGTAGCTTCATCACAGAAATAAATAACACACCCATCAATATTATCAACCAAGAGATCTTTAACCATAACAACATTAGGTTCAACTTTAATTTGTTCGGAAGGTCTAGGTGCTCTAATATTACTTTTTTTAACCATGATTAAAAACTTATCATGTTCCTTTATCCTAACAGGGAAAGGTGGTTTCTCAATATAAGCAGTAGGCACAACTGGATCAACATTGTAAATAATTTTTTTATTCTTAACTTTAACGGGTTCCTCAATCTTTTCTTTAATAGGGGGTGGTACTTAAACCAGTTCTTCTTAGGGCAATTAACATGAGTAGCAAATGATTCACAAATTGAAGTTACTATCTCAGAGTCAAGTCCATATTTAGTGCTAAACTTATGAAAAGCATCAGTACCCACAAAAGATTTAACACAATCAAACTTAAGCATTGATACGTCTATTTTGCATCATGTTTTCTTACTGTTAATTACAATGTTTTTATCCATAATAATGCGTTTTGGAGTAATTATAATGCCTTTTTCTCTCATAATTTGCAAGGAACACACCAAGAGGGAGAATCCTAGCAGCTGGAAATCTGGACCTGAAAAGCTACGTTAGGCCACCTATTCTCCACAACTCCAAATAGGCTGAAAATTTATAGAGATTTTTTATGGAATATATAAGAAATATTGGAGCCAATAAGTACCAGGGGGGCCACCAGGTGGGCACAACCCACCTGGGCGCGCCAGGCCCCCCTGGCGTGCCCTGGTGGGTTGTGGCCTCCTCGGCCCTGAAGGAAATATGCCCTAGGGGCAATAATAAAGTTGTTGTTTATATTTCCTTATATCATGATAAATGTTTATTATTCATGCTAGAATTGTATTAACCAGAAACTTAGTACATGTGTGAATACATAGACAAACAGAGTGTCACTAGTATGCCTCTACCTGACTAGCTCGTTGATCAAAGATGGTTAAGTTTCCTAGCCATGGACAAAGAGTTGTCATTTGATAAAAGGGGTCACATCATTTGGAGAATGATGTGATTGACTTGAACCATCCGTTAGCTTAGCACTTTGATCGTTTCGTTTACTGCTATTGCTTTCTCCATAATTTATACATGTTCCTATGACTATGAGATTATGCAACTCCCGAATACCGGAGGAACACTTAGTGTGATATCAAATGTCACAACGTAACTGGGTGACTATAAAGATGATCTACAGGTATCTCCGATGGTGTTTGTTGAGTTGGCATAGATCGAGATTAGGATTTGTCACTCTGTGTATCGGAGAGGTATCTCTGGGCCCTCTCGGTAATGCACATCACCATAAGCCTTGCAAGAAATGTGACTAATGAGTTAGTTATGGGATGTTGCATTATGGAACGAGTAAAGAGACTTGCCGGTAACAAGATTGAACTAGGTATTGAGATACCGACGATCGAATCTCGGGCAAGTAACATACCGATGACAAAGGGAACAACGTATGTTGTTATGCGGTTTGACCGATAAAGACCTTCGTAGAATATGTAGGAACTAGTATGAGCATCCAGGTTCTGCTATTGGTTATTGACCGGAGATGAGTATCGGTCATGTCTACATAGTTCTCGAACCCGTAGGGTCCGCACGCTTAACATTCGGTGACCATCGGTATTATGAGTTTATGTGTTTTGATGTACCGAAGGTAGTTCGTAGTCCCGGATATGATCACGGACATGACGAGGAGTCTCGGAATGGTCGAGACATAAAGATCGATATACTAGAAACCTATGTTTGGACATCGGAATGGTTCCGATGAGTTCGGGCATTTACCGGAGTACCAGGAGGTTACTGGAACCCCCTGGGGAGTATATGGGCCTTAGTGGAATAGAGCAGAGGAAGGCCAAGGTGGAGGGCATGCCCCCCTAGCCCAATCCGAATTGGGTGGGGGGTCGGGCCCCCCTTCCTTCCTTCTCTCCTACTCCTACTAGGGAAAGGGGGGAATCCTACTCCCGGTGGGAGTAGGACTCCCCACTACAAAAAAAGACACATTCGTGACATTTTGGGCCGAACAAAAAAAAATTCTGTCATACATATGACACTTCTATAACGATAATTGTGACAAAACCCGATATCATCATAGATGTGGTGGGCTCCTACTTCTATGAAAAAAAATATGACAGAAAATGGGCTTTTCGTCCTGGGCGGGCCGGAGATGCAGCTGCATGACATTCTTTGGGCCGTCCATGATGGAAAAAATTGTGGTAGAAGTGAGGGCGAGGAAAATTTCGGGGAGTTCCCGGTTACGGTGGGAGGTCGGGGCCCGAGCGATGCGCGTTTATCCCGTAGACGTACGCGCGTGTGTGCGAGGCATTGCTTCTAACTGAACCCGAGTGAGGCGTTGGGCTCTAACTAAACCCGAGCGATTGCACTGCAGGCTACACGTTACTGAACCCGAGCGATCGATCGATGGCTATTAACTGAACCCGATCGAGCGATTCCTTTGCTACTGCTGCTAACTGAAGCCGATCGATTGGATGAACAGTGAGCATTGAGGGGGGGGTGGATGAACAATGAGCGGTGGTGTTGCCTCTAGATGAACAGGACCCCATGGTGTGGAGGGCTGGATGAACAGTAGACGGTGGAGGGGTGCCTGTGGAGGGGTGGTTGAACAGGACCCCGTGGTGCGGAGGGCTGGATGAATAGTAGACGGTGGAGGGGTGCCCGTGGAGGGGTGGTTGAACAGTAGCCGGTGGAGTAGCGCACGGTGGAGGCTTGATGAACAGGAGCCCATGGAGGCTGGAGGAGGTCGACGGTAGCCCGTGGAGGCTGGAGGAGGTCCACGATGGAGATGAACAGTATCCCGTGGAGTCTCGTTTTGCGGTACGCCACACCCCTCCTGATGAACAGGACCCCCGCGACCGTAGGAGGTCTGTTTCGTCTGTTTTGCGGTACGCCACACCCCTCCCGATTAACAGGACCCTGTTTGGACCGTAGGAGGTTTGTTTCGTCCGTTTTGCGGTACGCCACACCCCTCCCGATGAACAGGATCCCGTTTCGAACGTGGCTGGTTGAACACAAGGTCGTTTCCTCCGTTCTGCGGTACGCCAGGCCTCATTTCCATCGTCTGTTCCGTCCAAGCCCTTCCGATGAACATGACCACGCATTCCATTCCGACCCAGCCGGTTGGCTCCCACGCGTTCCGTTGCCTCCCCATGAACACGACGCATTCTGTTGCCTCCCCATGAACACGACGACGACGTTGTTTCTCCGTTCCGACCCAGCCATGTCAACGAGCCCTCGCCGTACGTATGCACGAGTAGGCGTTCGAGACCCCGCCCGTATGTACACATACGTGGCCGTATTTTCTTTCTTGCACCCTGGCTGTTGTACGTACATGTACATGCTACGTGTGCGCCTCTACTACGACATGTGCACGCCTCTACATCCACCAGTATATATGTACGTACACGTTCGCGACCAGAATGACAAAGCTACGAACGCTTCGACCAGGTGGGTCCCGACTGTCAGGCACTTCCTTGCGTGCGAAGATGTAGCTGGTGGGTCCCAGCAGCCAGGGGGGCGAATCATTTTGTTTTTCTTTGCCCGGACACACTTCCTTGCGTGCGAAGGTGTAGCTGGTGGGTCCCAGCAGTCAGGGGGCCGTTTTTTCACAAAATACGGTGGCATGTCCGGTGGGTCCCTGCTGTCAGGTGGAGGAATAATTATTTTGCGCGTAATAAGGAGGCACTTCCTTGCTGCGGCCGTGGACCCAGCTGTTGGCGTCTCCACGCATAGTACTCTTCCGATGGAAGTCGGTCGTTGACCACATTGACCACGCCGCGCCGAGAGCACCATGGCGGTGGACGACGGCGAGGCCTAGGAAGGGGGCGACATGGAGGCAGGGAAGACTCGGTAGTTGTTTCCCACGCAGAGGGGAGTATGACTGTACGAGCGTTTGCTGGTTCGTCTGCCATCGCCGGAGAATAACAGCAGGTGTGGGTGAGTAGAGGGATGGCTAGGCCAGCGATGGGAGTACGGTGGGGCAGTGAGGCCTGCGCGGCAGCACAGACGGCTGCGGGTTGGAGGGAGCAGGCAGTCCCGCCGGCGCTTGTTTGAGTGGCTGGAGCAGGAAGAACAGAGATTGAAGAAGCACGACGGCCGTTGGATGGACATCCAACAATCAGTGCTTGTGCGTCAACCTTTTTTTAGCAAAGCCTCAAATCTGTGGAAAATAGCATACATCCCATCTGCCATTATTTCTAATAATTTACAGCCCATTTGCTAATTCTTAATGTTTTTTTGGAGCCCATATTCTTTTTGTTAGCATTACAGCCCATATCATGGCCACGGTTAAAAAATTATACGAAATTTTGCATATTTCGGTGCGGTCCGAACTGTTTTTAATCCTGAAATTTCGACTCACATTCAAACTGATTTTAAAAATAAATGTATATCAATATAAAATCCAACAAGTTCTCCATGCATAAAAATTAATGTAATTTAAAATCTTGAAATGAAAAAAAGGATATTTGAAACTAATTGCCGGTTTGATGTGTTTTAAAAATGTACAACCCGTTTCTCATTACTGATGGGCCATTTTCTCGGCCAGCCAAATGAAAGCTCTCCTCATCTTGAAAGATTTGCAGCCCAACAGGCCTGACAAAGCGACTTACTTGGCAAATCACAAAAAAACTGGGTTGTGGCCGTGGACCCAGCTGTCAGCCTCTCCATGTACAGTACTCTTTTGATGGAAGTCGTTCCTTGACCACGTTGACCACGCCGCGCGGAGAACACCACGGCGGTGGACGACGGCGAGGCCTAGGAGAGGAGTACGAGGGTTCACTGGTTCGGCTGCGGTGTGAGGCTGCCGTCGCCGCAAGGCCTGGCCAGCGGTGGGAATAATAGGGGGCGGTGAGGCCTCTGCGGCAGCATAGCCGGCCACGGGAGGCAGGAGCATGCGGCACGACCGGCGCTGCTTTGGGCGGCTGGAGCAAGAAGACCAGAGGTTGAACAAGCACTACGGCCGTTTGATGGACATCGTACGGTCATTGGAGCTAGAATCATTCATATTGACTAAGTTGACAAAGCCCTTCGTCCCCGTCAACTTAGTAGGCCCACAAGTCAGCCTCCCACCAAGGTGGGTCCCAGCTAGCCGGGGGAGTATTCATTTTTTTGTGCGTAATAAGGAGGCACTTCCGGTGGGTCAGAGCTGACAGCGGGGGGAACGTTTTTTTCGCGAAATACGGTGGCCCATCCGGTGGGTCCCAGCAGTCAGGGGGAAACGATTCTTTTCAAAAAATACTGGTGGCCCGTCCGGCGGGTCCCCACTGTCAGGTGGAGGAATAATTATTTTCCGCGTAATAAGGAGGCACTTCCTTGCGGCTGCCGTGGACCCAACTGTCAGCCTCTCCACGTACAGTACTCTTCCGATGGAAGTCGGTCGTTGACCACACTGACCACGACGCGTCGAGAGCACCACGGCAGTGGATGACGGCGAGGCCTAGGAAGGGGACGACGCAGAGCCGGGCAAGACGCGACAGTGGATGCCCACGCGGAGAGGAGTACGAGCGTTCACTGGTTCGGCTGCTGTGTGAGGCTGCCGTCGCCGCAGAAAAACAGGGGGTGTGGGTGAGTGGAGGGATGGCCTGGCCAGCGGTGGGAGTAGTATGTGGCCGGTGAGGCCTCCGCGGCAACACAGCCGACCACGGGAGGCAGGAGCAGGCGGCACGACCGGCGCTGCTTTGGGCGGCTGGACCAAGAAGACCAGAGGTTGAAGAAGCACTACGGCCGTTGGATGGACATCATACGGTCACTGAAGCTAGAATCGTTTATATTGACTAAGTTGACAAAGCCCTTGGTACGCTCCAACTTAGTAGGCCCACAGGTCGGCCTCCGAAACGGTGCACCCCAGATGCCAGGGGGAGGAATCATTTTTTGGGCGGCCGAAGCTAAGAATATCCGAGATTGAAGAAGCACGACATCCGTTGGATAGACATCCAACGGCCACTGCTGCTAGAACCATGTGTTGACTATAATAAGTTGACAAAGCCTTGCATACGCATCAACTTATTTTTTTTAGGGACGCGTCACTTAGTAGGCCCACAATTGTGTGGCAGAGAACTTATAGCCCATTTGTGTTTTGTAAGAATGTACAGCCCATTTTTGAATTCTAATGGAATTTACAATAGCCCATTTACAGTTTGTTAAAAGTACAACCCATTTTCTAGCTAGGACAACGATTAATAATTTTAACCAACCGTTGAAGACAGAATTCAATAAAATTTCCCATATTTTGATGGGATCCGAAATATTTTTATCCCGAAATTTCTAGTCATATTAAATATAAATTTGTATTACGTAAAAATCCAACGAAACATTGCGCGCGCAACAATGAAAATTTAAGATTTTCAAAATCCATAAATAATATTTTATAAACTAATTTCGTGTTTGGTGCATTTTTTATAGTTACTGCCCAATTTTTATTATTACATCCTGTTTATTATTTTTAAAGCCCATTTTCCTGTTAAGCCTAATGCATCCCTCGTAGGAAAGATTTGCAGCCGAGCGGGGCGTAGAATAACAAGTTGACCTTGCCTGGGTATTCCTCAAAAAGACGTATAGCTGGGCTAGCCATTTTCATATTGGAAAAATTAGTATCTGGGCTGGATATCTGGCCTGGGCTAGACGGGCCACAGCCCGCCCAGTTAATACCCTACTCTCCTCTGAACAACAACGAAATCATCGCCAAGAAAAACTCTGCAGTGCTCATGCCTAAAAAACACAAATACTGCTCAAGCTGCTTGGTCCCAGCTATCGGCCGCACCTTGTGCAATTCTCTCGTTTATATTGACTACATAGGTTGACAATGGTGTGGGACCGTGATGTCAGGAAACCAGGAGAAAGCAAAATATATATAGTTGTACATAATAAGGAGGCACTTGCGTACGTACAGCTATGGCCCTAGTGGTTCCCTAGTGTCATCCAGTCAAAATAAAGTCATCTCCTGAATCCTCATGTTCGTTGACGATGTTAACAATGCTCAGCGCCACGGCAAGCGCAACAACTCGAAGGACAACGGAGAGGGCCTCGCGGGCCCTACGGATGGTCTGATACAGTGCCCGCTGCTCATTCAGGAAGGCAGGATCATCGGACACCTATGAGCACCTTCAAGAAACTGAGACGGCATGAAACGGTAAGGCCGCGCTTGGGAGCTCTGGTTTGTTTCAAACCTGTATTAACATACAAGTGTAATTTACTCGTCATCGGAAACAACGCATAAAATACAGGCGTAATGAAACCGACGGCCCGAGGTCTGTAAGTAAAACCGGCGGGTTACGCGTGTAATTTGAGAGACCAGTGTATATTTTACGAGCACTGCTATATGGACGACATTACCAGATGATAAATGCACGATGTGCGTATCATGCCATCCATGGGCAAGGCTGAAACAGCAGCTAACAGCTAGATTAGCAATCACCCGAGTGTCGTTCAGCGTTTTTATCGTGTGTGAAGTACTTCCGATATTTTACTAGTCGAAATCGACCAACCAAGCGCCTTCGCCTGAGACCATCTGCTTTAATTTACAAGCGTCAGTTTTACAAGTGGTTTTGGTTGGAAAACAACGATCCAATCACGGCATAATATCATGAGTTGGTCGGAAGATCATATGGTTTCACGTCTAACCTACCCGACTTGTCGTATAGGCTATGAATGAAACATCAGACGATGAACTTCTTAAGCACGGAAACAACAGAAGAGGATCATCTTCTTAACAAGCAAATCACTGGCATTAGATCGACATGCAAAACAATACGAAGCATTATTCTCAGGAGGCACGGTGAATAGCTCGTGATGCCGCATGCCACAACATTCCAAGCTCAACTTTGCAATCAAACACAAGGCCTGGCTTACATAGACAATATTCAGAACAAACTCTTAACGCAGGAATATCTCAACAGAGTAACTATTTACTTCTAAACTGAACACAAGAATAGGAAAAAACACTTGACGCTGCTCACAGCAAGGGCGTCCCACTCAAAAATATCAAATGCATGTCTTCTGGCTAACATCAATGAGCAAATTTTGACAAGGTTTTCCAATTCCAATATATTAAACTAACGTCTTCTTGCTAACATCAATGATTAAACTTTGACAAGCTTTTCCTATTCAAAATATGTAATGCCTATGATCGTCCTGTCGTAGCTTCTTGTAATTGTTTGGGCACTTTTTGCCCAGGGCACTCCACGTGTTGTTAAATTGCCAATGGTCTCCGCAGACTAGTCATGTCACCGGTGTCTAATAATACTTTGTAAAGCTTCTTGGTCATTCCTTCTGTAATGTAGCCCAAACAGTGACTGCTTCTTTTTGCAAAGTGGAACGACCAACTGGACCCAGTAATGCAGCAGTTTGCCTTGGACACATTGGCTCCCTTTGTGCAGTTCAACTAAAATGAAAGTCGGAATAAAACCGAGCTTTGATTTTGGTATCCCTGTAAGCAACAATAGGTATAAAGGAAAAAATTACTGAGAAATAACGGTTGATGACTTGTACTCCCAGAAGCAAAGCATCTACTGATCTACTTTATCTTAATGGGAAACAAAGCAGGAGAGTAGCAATTCTCCATCAGTGTGATTCATTCATATTGACTGAGACATTATCTTAACAATGCCTTGTTTCAACATGTATAAAGAATGACAAAGTAGAAAAGTACCATTCCTAAAACAATGCAACTGATTCATTTTAACAGAGAGATTATCTTAACAATACCTTGGTTAAACATGTAGAAAGAACTACAAAGCAGGATAGTACCATTCCTAACAAGTGTTGCAGTTTTGAACTAAGATTTAGTAGTTAATTAATTCTGAGAGTGGCATTGCTTAATTTTACCAGCGGTAATAGATTAACGAAAAGCATAAACAGTTCCAGGGGAGAGTGGGCGCAACAACAGTATGTGCTTCCATCAACTTATAAAGGGTGTGATGCAGAGTTTGTTGTAACAGAGCAACAAGCACCATGTCTGGGTTGGTCCCATTTTTGTTCACTACTTAATGGGAAAAGACAGCAATACAATAGCTTCAATTCAACATTTATTTAAAGCAGTACAAATACAAGTAGCACAACATCTCAAAGCACACTACACAATCATGTGGATGAAGGCATGTACTGACCTTTCATGAGATGGACAAGATAAAATACGAATCTGCCAACACGAATACGAAATCCAATCTCGTTTTGTGTACTGACCTTTCATGAGATGGACAAGATAAAATACGAATCTGCCAACACGAATATGAAATCCAATCTCGTTTTGTGCAGTTGCACCGAAATCAGGCAAAGTGTTTCGCGTAGCGAAGCAAAATGTCGCAATAGAACAAGTTGAATAGATATCCCTGTTTAAACAGAGGCAAAAAAGGAATCAATTACTGGCTAATTAATAAAGGAGGATGAAACATGCGGCCAGAAAATGGTAATCCCGCCAATCCCTAACAAGTGTTGCAGTTTTGAAATAAGATTCAGTAGTTAATTCTGAGAGTGGCATCAATTACTGGCTTATAAAGGGGGTGATGCTGAATTTGTTGTAACAAAGCAACAAGCATCATGTCTGGGTTGGTCCCATTTTTGTTCACTACTTAATGGAAAAAGACAGCAATACAATAGCTTCAATTCAACATTTATTTAAAACAGTACCAAAACAAGTAGCACAACATCTCAAAGCACACTACACATCATGTGGTTGAGACCAAGATTGAAACAACTCGCCACGAAGACTAGAAACAAATCTCGATCTCCTTTTGTGTAGTTCCACCAAAATTAAGCAAAGTCACTGGTGTCACATTCAAGTTGAACTGCACAAAACACTCTTAAAACATAAGTGTTTCGAGTAGCGAAGCAAAAATGCCGCAATAGCAACAAGTTGAATCGATACCCCTGTTTTAACAGAGGCAAAAAAGGAAACAATTACTTGCCGATAAAGGAGGATGAAACAAACCGTGACAGAAAGAAGCATCTAACTTATCTCGGATGGAAAACAAAGTAGGACAGTAGCATTTCTAAAACGGTTGCATTGATTCATATTAACAGAGACATTTTCTTGAAACAACATTCATTAAAAAATGTAATTTACTTTTAACAGTGGCATTGCTTCAATTTTCCGGCGGCATTCTTAGATTAACAACAGCAAAATAGCTGTATGGGACATGCCAGCACCATGGGCATCCACACGTATAAATGGGTGATGCAGAGTATGTAGCCAAGCAGCATATATGCGCTGGTCCCATATTTGTTCTCTTTGAACCTTCTTCCTATGTGAGGGCAGCAAATCTAGTCCTGCACAAACTACCCGACCCCCCAGTTTCTTTCCCTTTTCAACAAAGAGATCGGTTCCTTATAGATGTGTGTACTGGGTTACCCCCTTTTCCCCTTTTCGGCCTACAAAGCGGCTGGATAGCCAGTCTATACTACTTTTCGCCCCTCCTTTCCTCATTGAACCACGTCCTAGATTCTTGCTCCAGCCCACCGCACCATTCTTTCCACTTTGAACCAATACCTAGATTCGACTACAGATCAAAAAAGATGCACATGCAGCTAGAGCAACGACGGTTTCAAAGAAACTTATACCTTAGGGTCGTCGGGATGTGGCAAGGCGTGCGGCGGGAGGCCGGATTTGCCCACACTACGTACGGCGGCGAGGAAGAAGGGGTCAGTGGCCCTCCCGCACACGCGCTGGGTGAAAGAGAATAGCGCAGCCGGCAGTGGATTGCCTCCCTCACCGAAGGCGATAGAGTGAATTCTGCACCTCCTCCCCTTCCCGGTCCGACGGGATACGGACGCCTCCTTCACCAGCTGTGAGGGGAGAGAGAGAGACAAGAGGCCGACGCAGTATTGTTTAGATCTGGTGAAGAGAGGGTGAGAGACTATGAATATAGCAAACCCTAGCAAATGAACGCTGAGCCTCCAGCGTGTAACATATATGTAGTGCGGCGAGCGTGTGGAGAGTGCAAACCCTAAGTTGATGTCCACTCTGTTTGTGGTCTATTTTTTTCCTAGTTTTTTTTGTTTCTTGTTGCTACATTATATACTTGTGGGAGCTTACATGTGATATCCTTAAATAACATCTAGATGTGAATTAGACAAACTCACTTTCTAACGTACCAAGAAAGAAAACTCGATCAAAAACACGCCCCCGCTTCCAGGTCGCGAGAGTCGTCGCGCACACACACATAGACATAGACATGCATATCCGTGTTTACGTAAAATTACATTTCCATCTCCATCTCCAATCATATTTGTCCCATTGGCACATTATTTACGTTGTTAATTATGTACGAAGCAATATTAACGTACAACATCTCTTGTTTGCGCACGTCCGGACCGCTGCCACGGCCGGCCCTGACCAACCCGAACCCTCTTCATCACCCGCGCGTGCTTCCCGCTCAAAACGGTCAGTGCCGCATTCATGTCCGGCCAGAGCGGACGCGACCTCTCACTAGCGCCGGCATTGAAGCGGCGCGCCGGCCGAGAGAGCGTCACCCGCACCGCTTCCGGGTGCACGCTGCTGCTCCGTGTTCAAAGGTCGCAATAGCCGGCTACAACATGCATGTAAAAAGTTCTTGGGCGTCCGTGCTACAGCTAGCTATCCTCCCCCAACTCGTCAATCTCTTCCAATAGTGCTAGTTCTCCATGGTGCGATCCATTGACAAGCAGGCGGGAAAGTTACCGTATACTCGGTTTGCGGTGAGTGGCATGCCGAGCAACCGTGTGGGGTCAAGCCATTGAGGAGGGCGAGACACGAACACGACAGACGTGATTTAAACGTTGGTTTTTCTCAATGGCACGATCCAACAGAACGAAACATTGGTTTCTCTCCGTTTCCATTTTTTCTCCGGAAAAACAGAAACTTTCCACTCCATTTTCATTCCTAATCCAAGGTTTCCCCGTTACAACATTCCATCAAATACAAAGGAAAACTAACACGCATGCTAATGCATCTCAATGATTCACAGATCATAGCCAATATTTACTTCACAACTAAAGAAAAAAGTTGTGAGAGCGTGTACGAAAGAAAAACTACTGATGGGGTTACTACAACTTAAACCCTAAACCCTAAACGTGATTTAATTTCCTGGCCAGGTAGCACCTGTCGAAGGGAAGATGGCTGGCACCCTCGGATCATACAATGCTTTTGTGCAGATCCACTTAAATCGACCTGAGCATCCCTGATGGCAAATATATTGAAGAAGTGTGATTAGAATAATAGTACTAGCACTAGTTCATGAGATATAAACTCATCACAAGTAGAAGCCGGTAGAAGTAGAGAAAGATCGACATGGAGATGGAGCTACGGCAGTGGAGCAAGCCGGCTCCAAAAGGAAGATGGACTACCTGGGACGTCGGGCTGTAGCTAGAAGGGCGGTTGGGACACGGCATCGGCCCATACCGTGGTGACCCCCAATTGGGATGCACCGACTGTGGGTTTTATCCCTCGCCGATGTCGATCGCGTCTACGCAGAACATTGTTCCCTCTTCCCCCAGCTGCGGGATCAGGCCCGTCGTTCTATGCTTGTGAAGAGAGCAACCTAAGCAAGCAGGCTTGTAGCTTAGGCTCCTGCTAGTGTATATATAGTGGTTTTCTTTTTCTCTCCATATCAACCATTTTATATTGCGTACGTGTCATTCAAGAGTGAAATGATGGTTGCTTCTTCCGACTAACTTACTGTGTGATCAGATTGCTCCTTAGTGGCCCCTACACGTACTCCCCCTACATGTATGCAACAGTCACATGTACACATGGACGCAAAAACGCACGCGACGCCCTAATGCATGCATGTCCGAGCACATGAAAGAACACACACGGTCACGCTCAAGTGCTCAACCTACACGTGCATGGACACACATACTCAGTCAGGGTGAGCTAGTGACCATATAAACACCGGAAAAGATATATATTGAGCGCAATGAGCGTATTATGAAGTCCACTGACCGTATTTTTACAAATATATAGTGACAGAAAGTGTATTTATCTCGTTTGAAATTAAGCCATATTAACCGGAGAGGAGGCAGTATGGACTAGCATTACTTTGTTGTGTCCCGTCAACTTGCCGAACGAGGAGAAGGTTGCAGGACGGGAGAAGCTTGCGCGCGGTGGCTCTCAGGACAAGGAGAAACTTTTGACTAATGCAAGCTCTCCCTCGCTCAGGCAGTGGACGTGCAACAGTTAATTCGGTGTGAGATTGCCAGAATCATACACTATACTAATACTAGTGCTATTATTGTTTGACTTCCCGAATAGACGAACAACCAAGTGCAAAGTTTACTAGTACTACTACTATAGTCTATAAAGGTACGTACTATACTAGTACTAGGAACCGGATGGAGGAGCATCTGCACTTTTATTATAATTTTAAAATGTGATAAAGCAATCTTCAACGCATTTGGTTCTCTTCGAGGGTTCTCGCATGTGATAATGGAAGTTGATTGCATGGAACACTCGCCACAATTCTCGCTTAATTCTGGCTCATATCCTGTTACAAATAGTAGCGCTCGGTAATATTTCCTCTTTTTTTATTCAGCATGTAAACAGGTCAGCAAACCTTGCGGCGCATCTTCGTGCGAACCGTGCTTGCTGCACTTTGAATGTGGTCGAGAGCTGGCTTGATGAAACACCTCGCTTCCTACTTCTTTTTTTGTGGGGTACCTCGCTTGCTAGTGACCATTGCCTTGGTTGATCGTCCTAAGAATGCTTATATATGAATAAAGCTCTCTCATTTAGCCGCAAAAAAGATTAAGCCATATTAACCGGAAAGGAGGGAGTATGGACTAGCACTACTTTTTGGTGTGTCCTGTCAACTCGCAGAACAAGGAGAAGCTTGCAGGACAAGGTGAAGCTCGCTTACGCCTTTTGACTAATGCAACCTACCCTCGGTGGACATGCATCAGTCCATTCGGTGCCAGATTGTCAGAGGCATACACTGTAGTACCCAACATGCGGAGTACCATCTTCGACTTCACGAAGAGGCAAAGAGCCAAGCGCAGTAGTACGAGTAGTACTACTACTACAACAGCATGGTGGAGCATATGTACTCTTATTTTTTTATCTCTGATAAAGTACACGTTTATTCCGGAGAAGGGCGGAAAACGGCAGCCCAACATGTAATGAATGATATCGATCAACCAACCATGCTCGAATATATCTTAGCCGTCGTGCGAGCCCGTCTGTGTGTTCTTGCTCCTCGTCTCTCTCAAGGAATGGTGGGTTGGCTCTTTGCCGTCAATTGAGATCGGTTTGCTCACACTCATGTCCCACATGTCAGTGATATGCCAAGAGGACGTGCGTTGACCGACTGGCCATACGCGTACTTGGTTTCGCACCTTCATACTACTCCTCCCTCCGTCACGGTTTACAGGGCGTGCTTCATTATGATGCATTTCTCTCAATGCATTTCCACCACCAGAGAGACTTTAGACGCGTTTGGTTTAATGCTCAATTAATTAGGGCGTGGTAACCGCAATCAAGTCCATAATTTTCTCTCCATGTACTGTACTACTACGGAGTGGAGTAATTGCATGCATGTGTGTACCCGGGGTGGAAGCACTGCATGCATGTGTGTATGCATTATTCCCTATAGTAATAGACGCCGTGCTATAACTACCAATGCTATTTTTCAGGCCGACCGCTAGTCGCCTTGGTCCCACAGATTTTTTTCTTTTTTCTGAAGCGCGCTATATAGACAGTGATGGATGGAGTAGTATGAGCGCATTCAAAGAAGAGCGTATTGATGGTTGCTTCTTCAGAGCAACTTACAGTGGGAAAGGTGGGGCTTATGATTTGACTACTCATTACTCACTATTAATGCGGCGCAACGACCGGGCTGAGTCTCCCATGCGGTTATGCACTACCCCCTCGGTTCTTAAATATACTCCGGAGTATTTGTCTTTCTAGAGATTTCAACGAGTGACTACTCAAATATTTGTCTTTTTAAATATTTCAAATGGACTGGCACATACGGATGTATATAGACATATTTTAGAGTGTAGATTCACTCACTTTGCTCCGTATGTAGTCACTTGTTGAAATCTCTAGAAAGACGAATATAATATTTAGGAACGGAGGGAGTACACATACGAAGCAAAATGAGTGAATCTACACTCTAAAATATGCCCGTTTGAAATTTTTTAAAAAGACAAATATTTAGGAACGAAGGAGTATAATTTTGTGCATGGCACATGGACCCGGATGATGAAGAGGCTTCTGGCAATGCTATCAAGCTTCCATCATTTGTTTACATAATTGGCGTATTATACAAATAATTTTCCAGCGACATGAAATTTTACAATGGTGTGAGCTTTCAGCTTTTGTTTCGCGTGTCTTGCCATCGATGCTCTTTCGGAAACAATAAAAAACTAACTTCCTTGCTAATGCATGTTAATTATTAGCATATCAGAGCTAATAATTACATCACAACTGAAGACAGAGTTGTGAGAAGGTGTTAAATTAATATTGATCCATGCTTTCATTGGCAGCAACGTCCCCCCAGCTCTGTCTAAATCAACAAGGCATGTTGGGAAAAAAAGTAGCTGTCTGGAGCATGCAACATTCCGATCATTTTGTGTAGTTCCACTAAAATAGAGCTGAGCGTCCCTGTTCCAAAGATATTAAGTGTGATTACGATAATAGAGGACTACTGATGAAACAATAAACACACAAATAGAAGTTGGTCACCTTTGCAGTCTCTCTTAAGACTAACTAGTTGGAGAAGATTAGGCTAGGAGTTGGATGAGGAGGATAGAGCAAAACCAATCTCCCTTTGTGCAGTCGCACTGAAATGTAGAGACGTTGCCCGTGTGACATTTTAGTACAACCGCACAAAACACTCTTAAGAAAAAAGTGATTTGTGCAGTTCACCAAAAGTTCGCAATAGCAAGGAGGTGACATGGATAGCCCTGTTTGCAAAAAAGAGGTAGAAAGGAAACAATTACTGGCCAATAACAGTTGATGACACATGCGACGACAAAAAAGAAGCATATTCCTTGTCCTAAGGGAAGATAACAACACGGTTGTGTTTTTCGAAAACGGTGTGAGGACGAGAATGCAATATGGAAAGTATGCCAGACGAGCTATGTTTTGGGCAAAGAACTATAGAAGATCCACACGCAGCGACGTGGGAAGATGGGCAGTGGAGCAAGGCCGGAGGGGATACCTGGAGGTCGTCGGGATGTAACTAGGTGAGCGGCGGCGGGTGGAATCTGCGAGCAGGTGGCATAGGCCCTGCCGCGTCAGAGCTTGGTTAGAGAGAACGGCGTGTACCGCAGATCGGGACGTGCTGCCTCGGCGCCGTCGAACGGAGAAACGATGCACTTCCTCCCTTTCCCCTGGTGGACGAGATGCGGCTGGATCAGTGACCAATGGTGAGAGAGAGAGGCCACCACACTCCCTTTCCCCCGGCGGATGGGATGCAGCCGGATCAGTGACCAACGGTGAGAGAGAGAGGCCACCACAGCCTTGTGTGAGATACTCTGAAGAGCGACAAACCAGGCAGGCAGGCTCCATTGTATATAGTGAGCGGACTACCTTTTTCTCCATAAAAATCGTTTTATATTCTGTGTACATGCCATTGATCCCTATAACTTTATTCAAAAATAATGCGGCAACACGTCAAGTCGAACTTTGTTTCGTGCACGCGTGGTACACGACCTCCCTAGGTAAACAACCGCTACAGGCATTCAAATTAGCACGTGGGCTGCCATTTCGTAAAGAAATGACATCCACCGTGTACCCGCGCAGGTGTGGCTGGGCACGAAGCGTGAGTACATGCACGGTGCACCTATTCTCTTCTTGTATACGTACACCACCTATGTGGGGTTGTGTGAGAGAGATACAGACCTAGAGAGATATAGTGTGTGGGTTCTTGAGAGTTTTTGGGGGGGGGGTCAATCAAAAAATGTAACATATGCAATGTGTGTGAAATAGAGTCCTGGATATAAGATATATATATATAGGGGGGGCGATCCACGAGAAAAGAGTGGAGGTATCATCGGCTTGAGGTGTCCATAGAATCAAAGAGAGGGATGATGTGTGTGTGTGTGCACGCGCAATCGATAAAGAGTGCCATCGAATTTGTGTGTGCCCACGTCAAAGATATAGAGTGGCTGGCCTACTGGAACGTGAGATGGGACATGTGTAGTTTGTCTCTGTGGCATGGATACCTACCTGCAGCGCTCGACTATCGGTGTGTGGTGGGGGAAGAGGGAGGCCCAATTAACTATAGAGGTACAATGGCTGGTATATGTGAGGAGGAGGAGAGAGTCCTACCTCATGTATTAAGGAGATCGATCTGCCTCGTGTATTAAGGGAGATCGATCGGCATCCATGCATATGTGCAGGAGAGGAATAAGGTTGGGAGAGAGACAGAGCTAGAGTGTTGGAGGGGGTAGTAGTGGAGTTGCTTCTAACAAATGGTGGGCTAGGCTTGCTAGACAAACAGAGGGCACGCCCACAATATCAATAAGAGAGGAGATGGGTGCTTGTTGTCTGTGCACGTGCGTGTAAGAGACGGGTCAGGAGGCATGCACGAATGATGAGGGGGGACGATGTGGCTGTGGTAAGTAGACGTAACTACATAGGAAGATCAATTGCCCTTTGTTAGAGAAAGGAGAGACATAACTTGTGAGGTACGTCGATCGATGGGGGGTAGTTAAAGTCAATCTAGGTATATGTTGGGAGATCGATCGGTATACATGCATGTGTGTGTTAGAAGCAAATGAGGCATGAGGAGAAGGATAGAGAGAGAGGGATGCATGTAGGAGGTGGTATGAGAGGCATACTATATCGAGGGGGGAGTGTGCGAGTATGAGAACGATGAAAAGAGTGGTGGGAGTGAGGCATGGACAGTGACAAGAGAAGAGGGGAAGCTTGCGTTTGTGCTAGGCACACCTGGCTAGAGAGGCATATCGATCGATGTATGCCATAAAGAAGGAGATGGGGGGCTACACACACCGTGGGTGAACGACCTAAAGTGAAAAGACGAATTTGCACGATGGAGCTAGAGAATGCTGAGGGAGGGTGAGAGGGATGCGGGCGTGTGCATACACAAGAGAAAGTTAGCGCTAGCTACAAAGATAAGAGGGTTGTGTGGGTGTAAAAGATGAATAGAGATCATATATACTTCATTATAAAAAGCGAATTCAGATATTTGAAGAATTTATCATAGCGTTTCAAACTGACACATGTGTGAATATATATAACGGTGATACACATGGTGTGGTTATGAACATGTTATACTACATTTAATATATTTTATATCTACTCTTATAAAAAATGGAGTTGTTGATGATGGTGTGCCTGCCATCCTGCATTATAGGCTGTCCGATTTATATCTGGCGGATAGTAAGGAAACTATGATGGTTGAAGTTGGCAACAATCATGATTGTAGATTCTTATTGAAATAGACAAACGAATTCAAATTTAGTTCAAATTGCAGCGGTAGTATAGACATTTGGAATGCACTAAAATGTTGGTATGAGTAGGTTACATGCATTATACAGCAAGCAAAAAAATTTAATCGGACATAACATGGATTCATACTCCCTCCTTCCATCTATATAGGGCGTAATGAGATTTTTAAGACCGCCTTTGACTATTGACAAGATTAATAGTACATGACATGCACAATGTGAAAATTATATCATTGAAAGAACCTTTCACAGACGAATTTAACGGTGTGCTTTGTGTGAGTTGCATGTCATATATCATTGCTCTAATATTTGGTCAAAATTAGCATCAAAAAACGCATTAGGCCCTATATAGATGGAAGGAGGGACTAGCTTTGAAATGCATTTGAATAGTAAAACGGGGCAGGACTCCCTCTCTTTGTGTGGTGTGAATAGTTTTATTTTTTTCGTTTTCTTTTTGGTTGAGGGAAGTGTGAATTGATTTGGTACGTACAAGTACAATATTACTACACGTTAGGCTTGTCCCTAAAATTCAACCCGCGTCTTGTTATATCCCAAAAATTCAGATATCGTGCTCCCAAAACTGGCGCCTTCACAACCCGCGCCTTGCTATCCCGAAATTACAACACGCGCGAAAACTCCCTCCAGCTGCCAAATCCCGACACGCGAAATCCCCCTTCTAACCCTGAGCTGAAAGGGCTGCTAGTTCAAATCGGCGGGGGGTACTTTTGTAACACACCCTACATTTTGGACAAGCGCGTCCCTAAGTCATGTGTCACCCCCTCCCATCGCCCCCTTTTCGCCATTCAAAATCCCAGGCCGCCATAACCTCTCCGCTCCAGCCGCGAAACACCACCCTCCTCCGTCCGCCAAGTCACTGCTGCCCAGCCGGAGCCTCTTCCCCGACGACGTCGTCCACCGCAACAGCTCGACGTCCCTCGTCCACCTCCCCGGATGAGGATCCGTCGTCCATCTCGTCATCCTGCCGGTTCAACCGCCCCGTCCTCCACCTCCAAGGAGTTGCTCCGACGATTGCCTCGTCTATCACGGCTGCTCCATCCCCACAGCGCCGCCTTAACCTGCTCCACCAGAACCGCAGCATCCTCACCGACTCCTCGGATGAAGCCGAGGCCTACTCGGCACCACCAAAGAGGTTGTACACTCATCGCATCGCACCTTCTCCTTAACTCAACCTCCCGATGCCGACGGTGCTCCATCCCGCACCCCCATGGAGTGGCTACCTTGAAGCCGGTGTCGCGGGTGACATCTCCATGGCGGCTCTCCCCCAGTGCGAGGCCCCTTCCGCGGCAGCGTCCATACCAGCCGGATCTGCTGCTACTCCGGCTCTCGCTCGCTCGCTTGCACTGCTGCTGCTGCTCCGGCTCTCGCTCGATCTCTCGCTCGCCCAACTGCTGCTGCTCTCCCCCTCGCTTGTGTTGCTGCTCTGCTCCGATTAAGCCACACTTCAGTCGACTGAATCGACTTTTGGGTCAGTCGATTTTCAGGGTTTGGGGGGCTCGTCAGAGTTAAGGAAGAACCACCCGCAGCGGGGATGGGGGCTCGCCGAAGAGCTACCCCACTATCTATCTTAGGGTTCAAGGTGGGGGCGGGGTCCTAGAGGGCTGGCCGGGGCGGCGGCGGCGAGTTGTTTCGGGGCGGCGAGGCGGCGCTGGGGCTGGCGGTTCGGCCAATGGTGGCTGGCGGCTCAGGGGGTGCAGGCTGAAGATGAACTGTAGGCCCTCCCTAAACTACATGTCAAGTGCCTCTCTGCTACCATTGCGTTCAGTTTCGACAGTAGCATTTAGATTCCATAGTAAATTTCAGTTTCGACAGTTAAGTTCAGAGTCAACAATTTTTACCTCATCTGTTGTAGTCAAGTGGTTTTTGGTGATGTTAATTTTACATCCATTTTACATCATCTATTGGAGATGCTATTAGAGTCCCACTTGAGATTGACGATGTCTGTCTTGTGTTGCTTCAGCCTTGACGTCTTACGGCTCACCGGAGCTGCTCCAACGACAGAACAATCCATCACAACAGAGCAGTGCCCTGGACGCCGTCTACAGATTCCTCAGATCTTCCTCCACACCTCCGACAGCCACCTCTGCCTCAACTGCTTCAGTGACCAACCCAATGATGCTGAGGTCGACAAGGCTGCGGCAAAGAGGTTGTACACTTGTTGCATCACTTATTACTGTACATTCACGTCGATCCATTAGGGCTAGTTTGGTTCAACATAAAAACGTCAATCCACTGGTTGTTACCATCACTCTAAATTTCTGCATGCTCTCCTTACATAATCTCACCATATTTTTTTTGTATGCATGTCAGATATTGTACACAGTCATGCTGAACATGTAGAGAAAAAGAGAAGAGTTTTGCGCGGCAATACAATGTCATGCAGACATCGCTCCATGGTGGGTTCAATGGCAAACCCTCCCCACCCCTCTCCAGATTGTAATCCAGAGGAAGATGTCTATTCTGAGGCAGATTCAGACGCCGCTGACCACTCCTATTTACCCCCCATGATGTTTTCTCTACCTTGGCATGATGATGTTAGTCATATCATGCATATGTTGCCGTGTAGCGCCTACTTTTGACATCATATATATCATCTGCTTAGTTTAGACATGTTCTGTAATGCCACCTGTTTAGTTTCTATATCATATATGGGAATTATGCAGTCATGTCTTTTAGCCAGCCATAATATATGTGAAATGTGCAATGCCATCCTGTTTAACCAGGCATCATATATTTGAATGATATCTTGCCCATCCTTTTCTTCATTACATTTCCATTTGTCGATAATGTTTGTACATTAAACTACTCTTCCTGTGAATCAGCCATTTGGGTGGGAGATGGAAAAATCTGGAGTGAAAACAAGGCCTTCAGAGCAGACAGTGCTACCTATCGAAGCAGATCTCTTGTTGGATCCCGATAGCTCCTCAGAGATGGATTCAGAGACAGATGAGCAGTCCTATTCCCCCACTGAGGTGTATGCTCTAACTTGGCATGGTTATACTGCTCATATAATGCATACGGTGTCTTCCATTGCATAGTTTAGACATCATATACACAATATTCAACACCATGTTCTTAGTTCAGACATCATATCGAATGCCCTCTGTTTAGCATATAAATCACATATGTGAATTAAACGATGCGATCCTGATTACTTAGATAACATGTAGGTGAATTATGTCATGCGATCATGTTTAGTTATTCATCATATCTTTGAATTATGTTATGCTATGCTATCCAGTTTAGATAGACATCATATACGTGAAATTATGTCATGCTATCCATTTTAGTTAAACAATATACATGTCAACTATTTCATGCCCTCTTTTTTCCACACTATCTATTACATCTGTCTCTCATACAATGTCTGTACATTCAACTATGTTTCCTGTTTATCAGCCATTTGAATTGGAGCGGGTGATGCCAGTATCTAGCGGACTAAAAACACGGTCTTAAAATAAAACAGTGCTACCTCTTGGTGGAGATAGCACCCCAGTTGTACATGCACAAGAACCAACCCTACCACACATAATCCAAACTCTCGCAGATTGTACCCCTACTGCGATGGACAGAGAACCAGCTTCACCCAATCTAATCCCAACCCCAGCCGATAGTAACCTAGTTCCTGTTGACATAGCACCATCTCCACCACAGAGCTCCCAAACAAGAGCAGTTAGTAAGGCAGCTCTAGTGCCCAAAGGGCCAGTACTATCACGGCAAACCCCAACTCCACCATTTAGTACGCCTATTCCTGTGGAGGAAGAACAACCAGCTAGTCGTGGTTTAGCATCTATCGCATTTGTTGTTGTTAAATCGTATGTCGTATCTTCCCATCTTGGAAATATTATACTGAAGATGAAGGAAAATGCCAGTTGCAGGTGTTTGTCCAGGAGTTATGTGTAAGTAATGTTATTCATGGCAATTACTTTGCTTCGTCCCATACATCCTACCTCCATGATGGTTATAATACAGCAAATTTTCCCATTTTTCTCTATAGAGAAGGACCAATTTAGAAACTCGGGATGAGGTAACCTGTGCTAATACATCTGCTATCTTCAAGAATGCTTGGTGGCAGTATCGGAATTACCTGAAGAAAACGTACTTCACCGGCAAAGAAACTCATCAAATTCCCTTACGTTCTCCTGAGACACATTTACTAGACGATGACTGGGAACGCCTTGTTTTGTATTGGTCCCGAACTAAGAATGTGGTAAGGTCTATGAGCTCATTTTCTATTTTTTAAGTATTATATTCTTGCATCTTACTGTACTCTATTCATGTAGAACAAGTGCCTAAACCTGAAGAACAACTGTTCTAATTTAAGATTCCATTGCTATCATAGTTCAAAAAAGCGCTAGGCGTTAATTGTGCGTTTTGCCACCGCCTTGTGCTTTACTGACCAAAGCGCATGCTTATGCGCAATTATGCATAGATTATGCGTAGTTATGCGCAATGCGTTTTGCCAACGCCTAGAGCCTAGGCGCGCTTAAGCGCTCGCTTAGGTGCGCCTTTTTTAACTATGATTGCTTTGCTCTTGTATCACTGTATTTACTCATACAAACTTATTTTTAAATTGAAGAATCCAATCGAAACTCCAATGGCACAACAGGTATGTTCACACATGTTTCTTTAACAGGTTTGCTCTTATCAATAGCTCTGTTGATTTCAATTTCAATTGTGTATATAGTTGACTTTCATATCATGCACATTACTAGCATCACAACAGAGCCAATAGTGTTGTTGTACATGTAGACCCGTGGTACCCATCTGAAATCTTGTTGTGCCGTGTAGTTCCCCATGCTTTATATTCTTTCACTGCTGCTTTGTCTTAAACTGATATGATTTGAACCGTGTCTCTATTTTGATTTGGCAAGACAATGCAGTGACCATAGGACATAGATATATGTTTGTTTGATGCTTTTATTATGTACTAGTACTTGGCAATAGAAGACTTGGTAGTTTAATCCTGTCCACCTTACTAATGAACTGGTTCACCGAAATGAGTTTCATATACTAGTACATGCTAAACTTGTTATGTGTCTGCTTGTTTCTTCTTTTAGAATGCTGACGGAATATTGGGGAAGAGTGCCTTATTAAGCAATGGTAAAGGAGGTAATGCAGATAGGGTTCAGGATAGTGACACATCCTTGTTGGTCTCCAACAAAGCTGAGAAACAGCTAAGGAAGACTATCTTGAAGACAGCGAGACAACCCCAAAGTCATGTCTTGGTTTAGTGTTTGAGTTACTGGCCACTACCGCTTGCACAAGCAATTCAAACTCACTGTCTGAATCAGTTCGGTTTCTTGAGTCTCAACTACAAGCTGAAAGACATCGATCAGCTGTGCTGCGACAAGAAGCGAAAGGACTGCGGAAGTCCCTGGAGCATTCAGATGCATACTTTCTGGTGCAACAGCAAGCGTTGGAGGATTTTAGCGCCAAACAGGAAAAAGCTAATCAGCTTGCTAAGCTTATTGCCAGCATGGTGGATACCCAGGATAACGTTTCTTGAGCTCTTCTAAAGTTGTTTCAGTTATGCTCTTGTTTTGTTGTCGCGTTTATTTGCACTGGTGGCCAATTTTGACGACCAGCGTATGTAATGTGCTGCTTTGTGCCCTATATTTGCACTGGTGGCGAACTTTGATGCCCAGTGGATGTAATATGTGTAATAGCGGTAATAGGCTAGCGTTAATTGCTTGATTATTTATTTCCTTATTGTCTTGTTTAGTTGCTTGCTTGTAGTCACTGCAGTTCTTTTTCTGTTTTTTTCTAGTGGCCACAATAGCCTATTTTTGGTAACTAGGCCAAAATAATCATGGCAACACACAGACTGTTGTAACCATGGGCCTCCTGCAGGCCATATGATCCATGCGCCTTCGTCCGGCCGTAGGATCCATCGGCCTTCTATATGGGCCTTAGGGTCCATGGGCCTTCTACGGGCCGTAGGGTCCATGGGCCTTCTACGGGCCGTAGGGTCCATGGGCCTTCTACGGGTCGTACGATCCATGGGCTTTCTACGGGCCGTACTATCCATGGGCCTCATACAGGCCGTAGGATCCATGGGCTTTCTACGGGGCGTATCATCATTTCGCCAATCATGGGCCGTACTATTCGTGGACCATAACGGGCCATTAATAGGCCGTATTTGATAACTCTATGAAAACAGCCCAACGGGATTTTTTTGACATGAAAATGGCTCAACGTATAAACGGTCCGCAAATGGCCGACTGTAACGACGGGCTGAATTTGGCCCACAAGTAGAAAATGACAGTAACGGGCTGTATGTAACCGAATGCTGCAAATGAGCCCAAGAATCAATGGGCCCTGAGAAGGCCGAAAGATAACTTGGGCTGGAAACGGCCCAATGGAATAACGGGCCGTTAATGGGTATAAAGTGATACACTGTTCATTACGGGCCAGTTTCACCACCGGCCGTTAATGGGCCAAGAGTTACAAAGGTCCTCATATGGGCCGAAAAAAGTCATGGGCCACACATGGGCCGGAAGTTAAAACGGGCTGAATCATATTGGACGGCCCAGATGACGCTACTAGGCCTAATTCGGATAGGGCGTAACGGGCCCTGGGTTAGCGGGCTGTAAATGGGCTATATGCGAACAGGCCGTTAACATGCTTTCCGTGGGCCGGCCCGCCACCTTTTGACCAAGTCAAAGGGGTCGGCCTTTTCACAGGAATGGGCCTCTGTTGGGCCATGCCACGTGTCGCCGTATCATAGGCGCCTTCGGTCCAATGAGCAGATGACATCTGTCCCAACGGTGAGCCGACATGTGTTTCCTCCAGCCAATGATGATTTTACACGTGGAAAATCAACATTGGTCGGGGCTGTTAACGAGTTATCGGATCCAAAACCCGACCCGATAGCTTAACTTCTGTGATGCATATAATGCTATAAGTTCGGGGTGCCGCACTTATGAAAGTGTTCGGACTTTTCACACCATATTGTGGGGTACGTAAGCCCCTGGTGTATTGGCCGTACCAAAGTGTACGGTTGCAAGGCGTCGTTAATAAACACATATATATAACAAGAATGCAATAATAGTCGTGATGTTATGCATTGTTTATTCAAAATGGTGCGTTAAAGCAGAATGATACAGATAGTGCGATAAGCAAAGAGTGGGACTATGTCCCTTCCAAGGGCAAGCTAAGGAATAGTATTAAATCAAATATTTCGCTCGTTATTGTGATCCACTTGGGAATTCCGTGGTGTGACGTAGCTTTCTGCCTCCTTGGTTGCTGCATCATGTGTTCGGCAATAGTGCTGCCGGACAGGGTTTCCAGAGATTAAGGTCCTGAAAAAGAGAAAAATAACCAAACGGGAAGCCCCTAGTGTGGTTTAAGCCGCGTCTTGGGGCATGCCGCGGTGTGCCCCCCTCCCCACCTGTGCCCATGGTATTTTTAATGCGTAATTATGTATGCGTGGCACGAGTTTCTCCATTTGGCTGAGACTGGGGTGGGGGCCGCATTGCTACGCGAGCTTAGATCGCGCCAGGCGGTCTAGTTTTGATTGCTCCGAGTGCGCTTGAAGGTGTCCGGGTCTTGAAATGCCGAACTGGTGGATTGCCTTGAGAGGCTGCTTTGCACTTCTGCTGCGAGGGCCGCGGTGTGCTCCTCTGTTCGGAGGGAGCGTTCTGTGTTTCCATTGACTGTAATAACCCCGCGAGGTCCTGGCATCTTGAGCTTGAGGTATGCATAATGCGGTATCGCATTGAATCTCGCAAATGCGGTTCACCCGAGCAGTGCATGATAACCACTGCGGAACGGGACTATATCAAAGATTAATTCTTCGCTTCGGAAGTTATCCGGGGATCCGAAGACCACTTCCAGTGTAATTGAGCCTATGCAATGGGCCTCTACGCCTGGAATGACGCCCTTAAAGGTCGTTTTTGTGGGTTTGATCCTTGAGGGATCTATACCCATTTTGCGCACTGTGTCCTGATAAAGCAGGTTCAGGCTGCTGCCGCCATCCATAAGGACTCGAGTGAGGTGAAATCCGTCAATGATTGGGTACAGAACCAGTGCGGCGAATCCGCCATGACGGATACTAGTGGGATGGTCCCTGCGATCAAAAGTGATCAGATAGGAGGACCATGGGTTGAACTTTGGGGCGACTGGCTCTAACGCATATACGTCCCTGAGCGCACGCTTCCGCTCCCTTTTGGGGATGTGGGTTGCGTATATCATGTTTACCGTCCACACTTGTGGGGGAAACCTCTTCTGTCCTCCAGTGTGTGGCTGCCGGGGCTCCTCCTCATCATCGCTATGTGGCCCCTTGTCCTTGTTTTCGGCAATTAACTTGCCGGCCTGCTTGAACACCCAACAATCCCTGTTGGTGTGATTGGCTGGCTTTTCTAGGGTGCCATGTATTTGACACGAGTGATCGAGTATACGGTCCAAGATGGACGGACCTGGCGTACTTTGTTTGAATGGCTTTTTCCGCTGACCGGATTTAGAGCCTTTGAATCCGGCATTGACTGTCGTATCCTCGGTATTATTGTTGTTAATGCGGCGCTTATGTTTGTTGCGATGTGACCTGCTATTGCCGTCCTTGGTACGGCGAATTTGTCGTCCCCGAGGCTTGCCTCGTCTTCGGAGGGGGCATGTAATTATCATCCTCTGTCTCTCCGTCTGCCGCTCTCTCAGGAGGGCTGGCTCCTCCATCCTCCTACTCTAAATCTTGCTGGAGGGGATTGTTGTTGTCTTCGGCACTATCTGGAGTGTTATTATCTCCTGTGCCGGTATCACCACTATTGCTTTGGTGGGACTTAGAGCGGCGCAGCTGACGTCGGCTCTTGGGTTGCTTCTTGGAGGGGTCATCCTCCGCTATCTCGTCGCCATTGCCTTCTTTGGGTGTATCCACCATTTATATATCGTATGATGAGGTGGTTGTCCAGTGCCCTGTGCGCAGTGGTTCCTCTGCGTCTCCTGCATCGTCGTCCATACCGTCGATGTCTTTGGAGTCGAAGTCGAGCATGTCGGTTAAGTCATCGACAGTGGCTACTAAGTGGGTGGTGGGTGGGCCGCGAATTTCTTCGTCATCCGCATCCCAGTCCTGCTGGACATTGTTCGGCCAGGATTCTCCTGTCAAGGAGAGAGACCTTAATGAGTTCAGTATGTCGCCAAAGGGCGAGGGCTGAAAAATATCCGCGAAGGTAAACTCCATGATCGGCTCCCAATCAGATTCGATAGGAACAGGCGCCGGCGGTTCGGAGTCCGTGGCCGGAAAAGGATCCGGCAGTTTAACAACACGGCTCTCTGGCAAGGTAAGGTCGATGTTCAGCTCGATCGCCGCTAAGGGTAAGGCTTCCGCGGCGGGGTCCATCCACCCGTCCGCGGAAGGCGCAATTGGCTTCGAATTGAGGGTCGGAGCGGCTGCCTGTGCGATCTCTTGAACACTATCCGATGGTAGAGCAAGATCGTACTCATCGTGACCGCGTGACGCACAAGGCAGAGGCTCGAATCCGTCGAAGATCAAGTCTCCACTGATATCAGCCGTGTAGTTTAAGCTTCCAAACTTGACCTGGTGGCCAGGGGCATAACTTTCAATCTGCTCCAGATGGCCAAGCGAATTGGCCCGCAGTGCAAATCCGCCGAATATGAAGATCTGTCCGGGGAGAAAAGTCTCACCCTGGACTGCATCGCCATCAATGATAGTAGGAGCCATCAAGCCTAACGGCGACGACACAGAGGAACTCTCAATGAAAGCACCAATGTCAGTGTCAAAACCGGCGGATCTCGGGTAGGGGGTGCCAAACTGTGTGTCTAAGGCGGATGGTAATAGGAGGCAGGGGACACAATGTTTTACCCAGGTTCGGGCCCTCTTGATGGAGGTAAAACCCTACTCCTGCTTGATTAATATTGATGATATGGGTAGTACAAGAGTAGATCTACCACGAGATCGGAGAGGCTAAACCCTAGAAGCTAGCCTATGGTATGATTGTATGTTGTAGTTGTCGTTGTCCTACGGACTAAAACCCTCCGGTTTATATAGACACTGGAGACGGTTAGGGTTACACAAGGTCGGTTACAAAGGAGGAGATATCCACATCCGTATTGCCTAGCTTGCCTTCCACGCCAAGTAGAGTCCCATCTGGACACGAGACGAAGTCTTCAATCTTGTGTCTTCATAGTCCAACAGTCCGGCCAAAGGATATAATCCGGCTGTCTAGAGACCCCCTAATCCAGGACTCCCTCAGTAGCCCCTAAACCAGGCTTCAATGACGATGAGTCCGGCGCGAAGTATTGTCTTCGGCATTGCAAGGCGGGTTCCTCCTCCGAGTACATCAGGGAATAAGTTCCACACACCACCGTAGAGAGAATAATATTTCCGCAAATCTAATTTGCTGACTTGTTTTGGCAACACGACATTATGCCATGGCCCAGTGATTATTCGAACAGTTTCCTTTAACTAGCCCCGCACATAACGCGAAGCAGTTTTTTGACACATCTTGTCAAAGCAGAGATCGTGTCCCCTTATCACAGGATTCTCATCAATACGGGCGTGGGTAACCCAACCGCGCCATCGATTACGGCGCTTGGGGGATAAGCGAGTTTTACCAGGCTAGTGGGGACACTTAGTTTCGTCCGCCCATATAAAGGGATAAGGATTCACCTTTTCATCCACGCCTTCTTCCTCCTTTGCTCATCCGTTTTCGCACACTCGAGCTCTAGCGCCCAAGTCCGCACTTACCACCTCAACCTTCTCCAACCATGTCCGGAGCGGGAGGCAGGTGGATGGTCTCCTCCGCCACGGAGGGAGACATCAAGAAGCTGAGGAGAGCCGGATACCTGCCCGACGACATCGCGCACCGGCTCCCAGATGAGGGGCAGCTCATCCCCACCCCTAGGCCCCATGAGAGGGTAGTGTTCCTCACCCATTTCCTCTGCGGACTGGGATTCCCTCTCCACCCATTCATCCGGGGCTCATGTTCTACTACGGCCTGGATTTCCACGATCTGGCCCCGAACTTCATCCTCAACATCTCGGCGTTTATTGTCGTGTGCAAGGCCTTCCTCCGCATCAAGCCCCACTTCGGCTTATGGCTGAAGACCTTCAATGTCAAGCCGAAGGTTGTGGGCGGCCGCCAGGCGGAGTGCGGAGGCGCCATGGTGGGCAAGATGCCCAACATTACATGGCTCGAGGGCTCTTTTGTGGAAACCATAAAGGGGTGGTAATCGGGGTGGTTCTACATCACCGAGCTGTGTGACCCTGCATGGGCAGCGGCCCCCGAGTTCCAATCTGGCATCCCCATGCGACTCACCTCCTAGAAAGAGAAGGGCCTGTCCTGGGGTAGTTCGGGAGAGCTGACCGGACTCCAAACATGTATTCAAAACATGGTGAACAAGAAGCTCAAATTCGTCAATGTAGTCCAGGTCATGCTCCACCGCCGGATCCTCCCGTGCCAACAACGGGACTTCAACTTGTGGGAGTTCGACCCGGCGCAGCATCGAACTCTGAACAGGATCTTTGATACAACTCACGAAGATGCCTGGAGGGTGCTGTTCAAAAGCGCCGAGGTCCCCCCTCCCATTACTGAGGATCGCGGATTCAGCGCGAAGCGCGGTAAGCTGCTTTACCTTTCACAGGATAATTATTTTCTATAGATTGACTCCATGCGGGATCTAAACTCCCTTACCTTTAACAGGACTGGCAGGAGATGGCCGGACAGATCGATTGTCCGGCTCCTTTGCCCGAAGGCCCAGCAAACGCTCTTCTGGCGAAGATGGTGAATCCGGCTCCTTATACGGTGTCGGAGAAGACCAAGAAGGCCAAGGGAACCCGAAAGAGTTCCCGACGCCAGGCGTCGTCGGACTCACCGTCCGATGACTCTGCGGCACACTCCTCCCCCGAAGACGAGGAAGAAGAAGAAGATGCTCCCCCTCCAGTTGGGGGAGATAAGAAAAGGAAGGCCGCCCCAACTGGGGGGCCGAAGGGTCCAAGAAGGGGAGAACTCTCCTTTCGGACTACTCTACCACCACCGCCGATGGCGAAGACGAGTGGCTGCCTAGGGCCAAGCCCCTGGGGAAGTCGTAAGTATTCGGATACCAGAGTAAGTCATAGTATTCCTTTGACACACTACTTTACCTAACGCCGAAATATGATTATGCAGGCCGCCCCGAGCCCGTATCGATGTATCATCGGACAGCTCCCTGGGCTCATCGGACATGGATAGCGATCCAGTTCCGACCGCCACCTCCCCCTATCCTGCGGACGACGCCGAGGTGCTGTCTCACGAGGCACCGGGTCGAGGGGAGACAGTCCTGGAGGCGCCTCATGGCGGCCTCCCGGACTCCGGGAGCCGAGGGGACAAGGCCCCTAAGAGCTCCGAGTTCGGCCCTCAGCTGAACACCGCGTCGGAACCTCCAGTGGTTCCGGGCTCGGGCAGGCGGCCTCCTTATAAGAGGGGCAAGACACCTGTGCCTGTGACCTCTGTCCATCCAGAGGCGCCGGACAATCTGCTGGAAGCGCTTCGCGGCGCTTCCATCAACGAGGGGCACCATACTATTATGAGTGCGGTGGTCCAGAAGGTTCAGTCCGCCAAGAGCGGATTGACTGAAGCCGGTGCCAGCCTTCTAACAGGCTTTGAGGTAAGTGTTTTAAAATATAGGAAAAATATTACCGCATAGACAGTAGCCACTACTAGGGAAAAGCCTATACACAGAATTTTACCAGTAGCGATGTACAAAATCAAGCGTTGCTGCTACCTAGTAGCAGCGCGCGTAAATAAACCGCGCTACTGCTATGACTTTAGCAGTAGCGCGTACTAGCGAAAAGTGCTACTGCTACGTTTGAACTGGGCGCACATGGCTAGCCCAACCTAGCAGTAGCGCGTATAATGGCCCAGCGCTACTGCTAATCTCCTTAGCTGCAGCGCGCTTACGTGTAAAGCGCTGCTGCTAACGGAAATAAAATAAAGTGAAAAACAAGTAGAAAAGTAAATGAAAATGAAAGAACTAGAAAAAGGAGAAAGGGAAAAAATAAAATGTAAAGAAAAATAAAAGAAAAAACGGGAAAAAGGAGAAAGGAATAGCAGTAGCGGGTTCTATAGAAAATCGCTATAGCTGCAGCGTGTATTCCAGAACGCGCTGTAGCTAACGTAGCAGTAGCGCCCTTTCTGGAACGCGCTACTGGTACTTCTGACTTAACCACGCGGTTCGTCCTTCTCCACGGCCACTTCATCCCCCAAATCAACTCCACTCTCGCCGCCGCCGTCGCCCCTCGGCCGCCACGCGCTGTCCCCACGCCGCCCTCGACCCCAGATTCAATGCTGGCCCCGCCCCCGACCTCAACGCCGCCCGGGACGCCGCCCCCGACCCCGACCTCAACGCCGCCCCGGACGCCGCCCCCGCCCCCCCCCCCCCCCGACCTCAACGCCGCCCCGGAGCCCCGACCACGACCTTGACGCCGCCTGCCCCTCCCTCGTCGCAGGCACCCGAGGTGAGCACGCCTGCTCCTCTCTCTCCCCTACCTCTGCCTAGGGTTTCTACCTCCATCAAATTAGTTAGCGTGGAAACGAATTGGATGCGGATGTGGCTCAAATGAGTTAGGGTTCATGTAAGGGTGGAAACGAATCAAATTTCTAAGATGAATCATAAAACGAGTAAAATTTGACCACTTATTTCACTTTATAGTTGGATAATTGGAATATCCGCTACCACTTTCCACCCCTATAGGTTCATCAAATTAGATGGTAATTAGGGCAGTAGTTCTTAGGTACTAATTAGTTAGTAAGAACTAGGTACTAATTAGGTACTAGAATATTTTTATTTATAGTAAGTTTATTTTTAGTAAGAACTAGTTGAATTAATAGAACTAGTTAGTAAGAACTTGTTGCTATTTTTTTAGTTAAAGCAATTTTCCCGCATCGACGTGGACGATGCCTATCCCGCATCCTCGTCGTCGAGTCGGCGGAGGACGACACCTGCTTGACCAGATGGGCCATGTCCGGGACTAGGCTCTGCCGGGGTGGTACTGGGAGGCGCTACCTACCGGGGGGCGCAGGTTGGTGAGGAGCTAGCCTGTTGTTGACCCGAACCTTCTTTGGTGGCGGTCGTGTGGGCCAGTGATGGTCCAGAGGCTCGAGGACTCCGCGGAGGTGGTGCGTCACCGTGTCAGTGAGGAGGACGCGCATGTCCATCGCTACTTGTTTGCGTTGGAGCACAGGTTCTCCAATACCTGGCAGGTTCTCCAGGGATCTCACTGGAGCTATGATCCCGTGATGGTTCCTTCTCTGTGGGTGTCCACCGCCCGCGCCGATACCCGTCGTGTGCTAGGGTTTTAGTTGTACTAGTGATGTTATATGTATGACACTATTCGGAATGTATTAGTGATAATATTCGACGATGTACGGACGCATGAGATGATTTACCTTTTCTTATTGAATGCATGCTAATTTGAGTCTTATAAGATATTTTGAAATGTATATCTTGTGTTGCTCAATATCCAAGTGGCCGGTCATGTTTGTAGGTTACACCTCTGAGTGGCCTATGTTTTGCCGGAGTGTTGATTCATTTCCGTTCCGGCAAATTTTAGGCGCTCGATATATCCTATTTTAGCAAAGGTCATGCTGGATTTTTCCGTGAATTTTGGCATGACTTTTGCCAGAATATGTAGGAAATATCGAGTGCCCCGGATTTGTGTGTTCAGTATCCTAGTAGTTGTCTTCTATCGATTTTCAATTAATGTTTTAACTATGAACATAGGAAATGTCTGACGACAAAAAGGATTTTGGTATTTGCAAATACTGCGAAGACGAGCGCGGCCTGTGCGACGGAATCTTCCTAGATGATGATAGGAGCTTCAGCATCAAGCTGGACGAGAACTTCGAAGTGGATACAGTAAGTCACAACGACAAGTCTTTTTTCGTAATTAAGCATGACATCTGCTTCATTTGCTTCAACTTATTTTTTTTTACTATTCTACTAGCGTATCCCCTGCCATGCAAGAGTTTTTGTATTGGATAAGATAGGTTTCAGTCATACTATGGAGGTAAAGAAAGTTTATTTGAAGACCGAGCATGGTTATATTTTCCACGCAAAATTATACAATTCAGACGACTACACCTATTTTGGATGCAAAACATGGTGAGCACTATGCAAGACTTATGCATTTCAGCCTGATATGGTTATCACCTTTGATATTCGTTCGGAAGATGATATTGAAGGTAATACCGACATCTGGGTTGATGTGCAGATGCCTCCAGTTACACCAAAATGTAAGTTTCTCAACCATATTTATGTCTTTGATATTGTTTATTCAAAAATAGTTGACAACTAATTTGTGTTGTCAGCTTATTTCGGTGCAAGCAAACATGTCCAGCGCTTGGTAGAAAGGACCTACTACTGTTCCGGGGCTGAACTAAACTGCGAGGAGCTAAGTCATTATGTTTCATGGCTTGAGGATCTTGATACCGTCAAGAAAAATTTTCTTCCTGGACTTAGAAATCTTAGTACTGAAAACGTGCGACCAATAGTGTTCGCCATGAACTACGGTCACATCTATTTAGCAAGGATGGTAAGATTTTTACTATTTGTCCTCAGTGCATCTTTTCCATACATTATTTGTGAAGCTAAACTTCATTGCTAAGTATGTGACCATACGATGTTCTTCAACAGGGACTCCCGATGAATGTTGTGCCTTATGGGATCGAGACTAAAGGTACCATGAGTATTATTAGCTTACGGCCAAGATATCCTACATGTTACTTTAGTGCATTCAAGATTAGCGATGAATGCTTAATAGTGCAAGACTGGACCAGATATGTGATGGGGGAGCGCAGACAAGTACTAGGGGGCAGCAAACAGATGTGCTACCCAAAATTAGGAGACAGGTTCATCTGCATGCTCCAACTTGATCAAGGAGGAGAGCTACACATGTTTTATGTTGTTTTACCTAAGAGAGAGCAGCAGGAGTGATTAGCTAGAAATGAGTTTGAGGATGATGATGTGCTACACTATTACTATGATGATAAAATAGCTAGTGTTGGTGGTAATGACTGATGATTATTATTAGCTAGTGTTAGTGGTGATTAAATAAATATTGTTGGTGCTAATGATTATGATGATGATTAAATAGCTTGTGCTGGCGGATTAGATTCAAGTGGAGGCAACATGAGGTGCACATCGAAAGTACTACTAGTCCAAACTAGATCAAGTTTGGATTAGTAGTATACTTTTGACATGCACCACATATTGCCTCCACTTGGACCTAATCCACCTTCATTTGACACACTGTTATGGACATAATGATGTAAACCTCATAACTGGTATTGTACAAATATTTGTATGATGGCGCATAAATACACTAAAAATAAAAAAATAAAAAAACAATACTAGTAGCGGTGGAAAGAAAACACGCTGCCAGTAGTTACATTAGCAGCAGCGTGGGAGTGAACAAGCGCTGCAGCTATTTGTCCTAGCAGTAGCGCGTGCGGCACGCGTTACTGCTAAGCAATAGTTGTAGCGCCTTATTAGTAGAGCGCCTACCCGCGCTACTAGTGAGCACAAAACCAGCGCTATTGCTAGGGTTTTCCCTAGTAGTGAGCCCCTGATGCTTTGTTCGGTGTTCACAAAGAAAAGCCAAACAGAGGATCAAATAATATCGCAGGAGTCTAATATAAGTATGTCAATATGCGTATGCAAGCCTCGCTGCTGGTATCCGCCGCACTGACTACGGAGGTTGCCGTACTGAAGCAGGACCTCGAGTGGTCCAAGAAAGAGCTTGGCCTTGCCAAGAGGCAGCTCGAGGAGAAGAAGGCTAAGTAATACCCTGTGTATAGATATGTATATATAAAAAAGACGCGATTGCAAAATGACAGGATCATCGTATATCTGCCAGGGGCCACGACCGAGGTGGCGACCCTGAAGCAAGCGCTAACCAAGGCCGAAGATAAAGCGGCCAAGGAGCGCACCGAGCGAGAAAAGCAAGAGGCTCGGGTGGGCGAGGTGCAGCAAGAGCTCCAGGCTCTCGTGATGAAGCACGAGGCGTTGGAGCTTGACTCAAAGACGCAAGAGTCTGAGCTTGCCGCGGCCCTCGAGAGCGCGAAAAGTGCCAAGGCCGAAGCCCAAAAGGCCCTCCAAGAGATCGACGCAATGAAGAAGATAGCGGCGGGTAAGGCATTCTATATGCGGAGCAAGCACGTACAAGTAAATTACCAATTACTTACCCGAATTCGGAGCTCTCCAGGAGCATTCACAGATTTGCCCCGCAGCGTGTTGGATGCCGCACGGTTTTACCAGGCCGAGGAGGGAAGCTCAACGGAGAAGCTGGTCTGGCCTCAGTATACTGGGACTGAACACCCGATGCCTCTGAGCGACCAGCTAAAGCAGCTGGTCGAGCTGCACAAGGCGGCCGAACAGGCCATGAAGGGCTTTATAGTCTGGCTATGGCCAGGCGACGCCCTTCCGAATAGCTACTTCGGCCTGGTTAGGCGGCTTGTGGATGCCTGCCCACGGCTGGAGGTCGTCAAGCGGTCCGTCTGCATCGAAGGTGCACGCCGGGATTTCACCCATGTGAAGGTGCAGTGGGCCAAGCTAGACGCCATGAAGCTGATCAAGGAAGGGCCGCCGCAGGGCAAAGAGCATCACACCCCCGAAATTTATTATGAGGGTGTCCTGAAAGGTGCCCATCTTGTGGCGGACGAATGTTCAAAGGATGTAATATTTGAGTAAACTTGCTCGTGTGATCCTGTATGATGAAAACTTGTTTCATATGAGCTATGCAACGCTTGTGTGAATTTAAAATATTACCTTCTGTTTGGCCGTTTATCCAATCTGAGAGATGGCTAGTCCTCGGCTTTTGCCCCCATGCCGCGAGTGTTGGGGTGTTCGGGATAAACCTGAGCACTCTTGTTCCCATGTTTGGGTCCTTCGAGGGAGGTGCTCAACAAAACAAACAAGGCAACCGGTCTGATAATGCTTTATCACTCTCACTTAGCCATAGAATTCTATAATTTTAAATTTCGGCGAAGCCCCTGGTATTCGGAAGGCCGAATTCAGGGCACGATACACGCCTTTAAGCCGGACAGGGCCGGCCCCTCGCCCTAAGTGGCATAAGTCTTTAAGGACTCGAAAACCTCACCGAACAGCGACCAGTCTCTCGCCTTATCATGACAGTTAGTTTTAGCTTTCTCTACTGAGGTGCTAAGCCCGGCAGAACCGGGGCACAATCGCAGTAGTTCTCCTAGCACTACCTTAGCCGATAGAGCGGAACGTAAGGTACCAAAACATAGGATCCGGGCAAACCCAACATTTGACCAAAGACATGATTCGAAGCTGATGCATATAATTCTATAAGCTCGGGGTGCCGCACTTGTGAAAGTGTTCGGACTTTTCACACCATATTGTGGGGTACGTAAGTCCCTGGTGTATTGGCCGTACCAAAGTGTACGGTTGCAAGGCATCGTTAATGAACACATATATATAACAAGAATGCAATAATAGTCATGATGTTATGCATTGTTTATTCAAAAAGGTGCGTTAAAGAAGAATGATACAGATAGTGCGATAAGCAAAGAGTGGGACTATGTCCCTTCCAAGGGCAAGCTGAGGAATAGTATTAAATCAAATATTCCACTCGTTATTATGATCCACCTAGGAATTCCGTGGTGTGACGTAGCTTTCTGCCTCCTTGGTTGCTGCATCATCTGTTCGGCAATAGTGCTGCTGGACAGGGTTTCCAGAGATTAAGGTCGTGAAAAAGAGAAAAATAACCAAACAGGAAGCCCATAGTGTGGTTTAAGCCGCGTCTTGGGGCATGCCGCAGTGTGCCCCCCTCCCCACCTGTGCCCATGGTATTTCTAATGCGTAATTATGTATGCGTGGCACGAGTTTCGCCGTTTGGCTGTGACTGGGGTGGGGGCCGCATTGCTACGCGAGCTTAGAGCGCACCAGGCGGTCTAGTTGTCGATTGCTCCGAGCGCACTTGAAGGTGTCCGGGTCTTGAAACGCCGAACTGGTGGATTGCCTTGAGAGGCTGCTTTGCGCTTCTGCTGTGATGGCCGCAGTGTGCTCCTCTGTTCGGAGAGAGTGTTCTGTGTTTCCATTGACTGTAATAACCCTGCGAGGTCCTGGCATCTTGAGCTTGAGGTATGCATAATGCGGTATCACATTGAATCTCGCAAATGCGGTTCGCCCGAGCAGTGCATGATAACCACTGCGGAACAAGACTATATCAAAGATTAATTCTTCGCTTCGGAAGTTATCCGGGGATCCGAAGACCACTTCCAGTGTAATTGAGCCTGTGCAATGGGCCTCTACGCCTGGAATGATGCCCTTAAAGGTCGTTTTTGTGGTTTTGATCCTTGAGGGATCTATACCCATTTTGCGCACTGTGTCCTGATAAAGCAGGTTCGGGCTGCTACCGCCACCCATAAGGACTTGAGTGAGGTGAAATCCGTCAATGATTGGGTACAGAACCAGTGCGGTGAATCTGCCATGACGGATACTACTGGGATGGTCCCTGCGATCGAAAGTGATCGGATAGGAGGACCATGGGTTGAACTTTGGGGCGACTGGCTCCAACACATATACGTCCCTGAGCGCACGCTTCCGCTCCCTTTTGGGGATGTGGGTTGCGTATATCATGTTTACCGTCCGCACTTGTGGGGGAAACCTCTTCTGTCCTCCGGTGTGTGGCTGCCGGGGCTCCTCCTCGTCATCGCTATGTGGCCCCTTGTCCTTGTTTTCGGCAATTAACTTGCCGGCCTGCTTGAAGACCCAACAATCCCTGTTGGTGTGATTGGCTGGCTTTTCTGGGTTGCCGTGTATTTGACACGAGCGATCGAGTATATGGTCCAAGCTGGACGGACCCGGTGTACTTTGTTTGAATGGCTTTTTCCGCTGACCGGGTTTAGAGCCTTTGAATCCCGCATTGACTGTCATATCCTCGGTATTATCGCTGTTAATGCGGCGCTTATGTTTGTTGCGACGTGACCTGCTATTGCCGTCCTTGGTATCCGAAGTACCATGGTTCTTTGATATGTTATTACTGCGAGCCAGCCAGCTGTCTTCTCCCGCACAAAAGCGGGTCATGAGTGTCGTGAGGGCTGCCATAGATTTCGGCTTTTCCTGACCAAGGTGCCGGGCTAGCTATTCGTTGTGAATGTTGTGTTTGAAAGCCGCGAGGGCCTCTGCATCCGGACAGTCGACAATTTGATTTTTCTTTGTTAGGAACGGAGTCCAGAATTGCCTGGCCGATTCTTCTGGCTGCTGAATTATGTGGCTCAAGTCATCGGCATCTGGTGGCCGCACATAAGTGCCCTAAAAGTTGTCGAGGAATGCGGCTTCCAGGTCTTCCCAACAGCTAATGGACTCTGCTGGCAAGCTGTTAAGCCAATGCCGCGCTGGTCCCTTGAGCTTTAGTGGGAGGTATTTGATGGCATGTAAGTCATCACCACGGGCCATGTGGATGTGGAGGAGGAAATCCTCGATCCATACTGCAGGATCTGTTGTGCCGTCGTATGATTCAATATTTACAGGTTTGAAACCTTCTGGGATTTGATGATCCATTACTTCGTTTGTGAAGCATAAAGGGTGTGCGGCGCCTCTGTATTGGGCTATATCACGACGCAGCTCGAATGGGTCTTGCCCGATGTGTTCGGCCCGGCCGGATTTACTTTTACTGTATCCGGCATGACGTTTATCGTCTCGCACAGTGGCGCGCCCTCGTGATCCGTAGATCGATCTTGCATGCTTTGCTTTGTCCTCCAATATGTCTCGCAGGTATGGCGTATCTCCCCATGCCTTTTTATTTGAATGGCATCGGGGTTCGAGCTGAGTTTTTGGCTGGAATGCCTCTCTATCGCGGCCACGAGGTGGCCGATCAGCCGCGTCATACGCTTCTTCCTCTAGTCGGGGTAGCAACCTGCATTTTGGGTAACTCTTGGAGGGGCGCTCGAGTTTATATTCCTCGGCCACGAGGACTTCAGTCCATCTGTCAGCCAGCAGATCTTGATCAGCTTGAAGCTGTTGTTGCTTTTTCTTAAGGCTATTTGCCGTGGCTATAAGCCAGCGTTTGAACCGCTCTTGTTCGATGGGATCCTCTGGCATGGCAAATTCATCGTCGCCGAGGCTTGCCTCGTCTTCGGAGGGGGGCATGTAATTATCATCCTCCGTCTCTCCGTCTGCCGCTCTCTTAGGAGGGCTGGCTCCTCCATCCTCCTGCTCTAAATCTTGCTGGAGGGGATTGTTGTTGTCTTCGGCACTATCCGGAGTGTTATTATCTCCTGTGCCGGTATCACCACTTTTGCTTTGGCGGGACTTAGAGCAGCGCCGCTGACGTCGGCGCTTGGGTTGCTTCTTGGAGGGGTCATCCTCCGCTATCTCGTCGCCATTGCCTTCTTTGGGTGTATCCACCATGTATATATCGTATGATGAGGCGGTTGTCCAGTGCCCTGTGGGCAGTGGTTCCTCTGCGTCTCCCGCATCGTCGTGCATACCGTCGATGTCTTCGGAGACGAAGTCGAGCATGTCGGTTAAGTCATCGACAGTGGCTACTAAGTGGGTGGTGGGTGGGCCGCTAATTTCTTCGTCATCCGCATCCCAGTCCTGCCGGACATAGTTCGGCCAGGATCCTCCTATCAAGTAGAGAGACCTTAATGAGTTCAGTATGTCGCCAAAGGGCGAGTGCTGAAAAATATCCGCGGAGGTAAACTCCATGATCGGCGCCCAATCGGATTCGATAGGAACGGGCGCCGGCGATTCGGAGTCCGTGGCCGGAGAAGGATCCGGCAGTTTAACAACACGGCTCTCGTGCAAAGTAAGGTCGATGTTCGGCTCGATCGCCGCTAAGGGTAAGGCTTCCGTGGCGGGGTCCATCCACCCGTCCGCGGAAGGCGCAACTGGCTCCGAATTGAGGGTCGGAGCGGCTGCCTGTGCGGTCTCTTGAACACTATCCGATGGTAGAGCTAGATCGTACTCATCGTGACCGCGTGACGCACAAGGCAGAGGCTCGAAACCGTCGAAGATCAAGTCTCCACGGATATCGGCCGTGTAGTTTAAGCTTCCAAACCTGACCTGGTGGCACTTGTTCTTGCCAAAATGATAAGAGTGAAGTATGTTGGCAGAGTCACCCTCAAGAACTCTCTAGTTCTTCTTCTTTTGGATCCACATCATCTTGATGGGAATCCTTGGAGTTGTAGTCGTACTTGATGAGGTGGAACTTGAAGAAGTCTTGGGAATCCACTTGACTAAGGTCTTAGGAGCTTCTTCAAATGCATCAATTTCCTCTTGAAGCTTGTCCTTGCCTTTTTGCTCGTAGTCTTGTGGTGGAAGATCATCTTGAGCTTGTGTCCCCTTGAAAGACTTCTCTTGTTGAGGGACAAACTTTGTCTTGGGGTATTGATCTTCTTCCGATTCAACTCCATTGGCATTGAACTTTCGTTCAAAACCAATACCTTGATTCTTCCGGTGCATTCCTTGCTTGCGCACAATTTCCTCGAATTGCTTACTCCCGGCAAGGCTTTTGTACACTCCTTTCTCTATAATTCCCTTCAATAAGCTATTTTCTTGCTCAAGTGTAACTTGGCTAAGAGAATCATTAGTGGAATCAAGAGAACTACTAGAAGCAACAATATTGGATTTAGCATGATCATTGTTACTACTAGCGGAAGAATCTTTCTTGTTAGATTTGACTTGAGGCATGTAAGTGGATAAGAGTAAACGCTTGGCAATGTAAGAAGAACTTTTCTTGCGGAGATCATCATTGATTGCCTTTAAGAACTCATGATCTTGCTCAAGATTGAGCTTTTCAAAGCGTAGCTTCTCATGAGCTCTTAAAAGTTCTCGATGATCTTCGAAGATAGTGTCATGAGCTAACTTAAGAGTTTTTAGTTCTTTAGTTAGAGCCTCAATCTTCTCCTTATCATTGTCATTCGTTTTATCTTGATTAGCATGATTAATTGGTCTTTCATCATAGTATTCATCACTAGACTTGTCACCAAGCAAATCATCACCTAACAAGTCATCTTCATCACTATTGAAATCAACATACTCGGGGTGTGTTACCTTAGGACCTTTGGCCATGAAGCATCTTCCAATTCCTTCATTTGGTGAGTCAAATATGTCGTAGGAGTTGGTTGACACAAGTGCTAGACCGGCAACACCTTCATCTTGAGTATCTTCGGAGTCGGAGTGATAACTTCTCTCGGAGTGGCTGTCGGAGTCGGAGCCGGATACCCATTCACCAACATGAGCTTGATGTCTTCGTCTTGTGTAGCTCCTTGATGATTTTTCCTTCCTTTCCAAATCCTTGCTTCTCCGTGAGTATCTTCGTTCATAACGATCATCTCTACTCCTTCTCTCTCTTGGTGGTGATCCTTTGCTTCTTGTTTTTGGAGAATCTTCTCTTCTCTTGTAGGGAGCCGTACACTCGTTGGAATAGTGTCCGGGTCTTCCACAATTGTAACAGTTTCTCTCTCGACTAGAAGATCTTTTGTCATTGTAGGACCTTGACTTGGAGCTTCTATCTTTGCTTCTACTCTTGTAGAACTTGTTGAAGTTCTTCACCATTAAGCTCAATTCTTCATTGAAGTCTTGTTTCTCACTTGATGATGTAGGGGCTTCACATGAGGCTTTATAGGCACCACTTGACTTGTTGTGAAGTTCCTCTTTATCCTTAAGTGACATCTCATGAGCAACAATTCTTCCAATCACTTCCGTTGGCTTGAGATCTTTGTAATTGGGCATCATTTGGATCAATGTGCACATGGTATCATATTTTCCATCCAAGGCTCTTAGGATCTTCTTGATGATGAATCTATCGGTCATCTCTTCACTTCCTAAGCCGGCAATCTCATTTGTGATGAGAGCAAGCCTAGAGTACATTTCAGAGACACCTTCACCATCCTTCATCTTGAACTTGTCAAGTTGGCTTTGAAGCACATCCAACTTGGATTCCTTGACTGAGTCGGTACCTTCGTGCATATCAATCAAAGTGTCCCAAATTTCCTTTGCATTCTCAAGGAGGCTGATTTTGTTGAATTCTTCGGGGCAGAATCCCTTGAAGAGAATATCACAAGCTTGAGCATTGTATTGCAACATCTTCAACTCATCCGCGGTAGCTTCACGGTTTGGTTCTCTCCCATCAAAGAAGTCACCTTGCAAACCAACACACACAATAGCCCAAACAGCGGGGTTATGTCCAAGAATATGCATTTTCATTTTATGCTTCCAACTAGCAAAATTAGTACCATCAAAGTAAGGACCTCTACGGTGATAATTTCCCTCGCTAGACGCCATACTCTCCTAGGTTGTGAAACCAAGGCTATGACCACCAAAAGCTATGGAGATCAAGCAAATGGAGACCAAAGCTCTGATACCACTTGTAGGATCGGGCCCTCTTGATGGAGGTAAAACCCTACTTCCAGCTTGATTAATATTGATGATATGGGTAGTACAAGAGTAGATCTACCACGAGATCGGAGAGGCTAAACCCTAGAAGCTAGCCTATGGTATGATTGTATGTTATAGTTGTCGTTGTCCTCTGGACTAAAACTTTCCGGTTTATATAGACATTGGAGAGGGTTAGGGTTACACAAGGTCGGTTACAAAGGAGGAGATATCCATATCCGTATTGCCTAGCTTGCCTTCCATGCCAAGTAGAGTCCCATTCGTACATGAGACGAAGTCTTTAAGCTTGTATCTTCATAGTCCAACAGTCCGGCCAAAGGATATAATCCGGCTGTCCGGAGACCCCCTAATCCCGGACTCCCTCACACGTATCATCACGGAAGTGTATTTTTTTGTAGTGCCCCTGTAGGATCGAAAGTATGTCTAGAGGGGGGGTGATTAGACTACTTGACCAAATAAAAACTTAACCTTTTCCCAATTTTAGTTCTTGGCAGATTTTAGCTATTTTAGGACAAGTCAAGCAATCATCACACAATTCAAGCAAGCATGCAAAGAGTATATTGGCAGCGGAAAGTAAAGCATGCAACTTGCAAAAATATAAAGGGAAGGGTTTGGAGAATTCAAACGCTATTGGAGACACGGATGTTTTTCCCGTGGTTCGGATAGGTGGTGCTATCCTACATCCACGTTGATGGAGACTTCAACCCACGAAGGGTAACGGTTGCGCGAGTCCACATAGGGCTCCACCCAAGGGCAACGGTTGCGCGAGTCCACGAAGGGCTCCACCCACAAAGGGTCCACAAAGAAGCAACCTTGTCTATCCCACCATGGCCATCGCCCACGAAGGACTTGCCTCACTAGCGGTAGATCTTCACGAAGTAGGCGATCTCCTTGCCCTTACAAACTCCTTGGTTCAACTCCACAGTCTTGTCGGAGGCTCCCAAGTGACACCTAGCCAATCTAGGAGACACCACTCTCCAAGAAGTAACAAATGGTGTGTAGGTAATGAACTCCTTGCTCTTGTGCTTCAAATGATAGTCTCCCCAACACTCAACTCTCTCTCATAGGATTTGGATTTGGTGGAAAGAAGATTTGAGTGGAAAGCAACTTGGGAAGGCTAGAGATCAAGATTCATATGGTAGGAATGGAATGTCTTGGTCTCAACACATGAGTAGGTGGTTCTCTCTCAGAACATATGAGTTGGAATGATGTGTGTGTTCTGATGGCTCTCTCTCTAAATGAGAAAGAGGTGGAGGGGTATATATAGCCTCCACACAAAATCCAACCGTTACACACAATTTACCAATCTCGGTGGGACCGAATCAGAAAACTCGGTCTGACCGAAATAGTAAACCTAGTGACCGTTAGGAATTTCGGTGGGACTGACATGCAACTCGGTAGGACTGATTCGGTTAGGGTTTGGGCATAACGTAATCTCGGTGAGACCGATTACACAAACTCGGTGAGACCGAATTTGGTAATTAGCTAACCAGAGAGTTGGTCAGGCAAACTCGGTGGGACCGATTTGCTCTTTCGGTGAGACCGAGTGGAACTCGGTGAGACCGAAAAGTTACAAAGGGGAAACACTGAGTTTACATTGCAATCTCGGTGGGACCGATTCGCTCTTTCGGTGGGACCGAAAAGTTACGAAAGGGAAACAGAGACTCGGTGGGACCGAGATCCTTATCGGTAGAACCGAATTGCTAGGGTTTGGCAGTGGCTAATGACAACTGAAACTCGGTGGCGCCGGATAGGAAGAATCGGTAGGATTGGGTTTGGCTTAGAGTTTAGGTCATATGTGGATATGGGAAAGTAGTTGAGGGTTTTTGGAGCATATCACTAAGCACATGAAGCAAGAGGCTCATTAAGCAACACCTCATCCCTCCTTAATAGTATTGGCTTTTCCTATGGACTCAATGTGATCTTGGATCACTAAAATATAAAATGAAGAGTCTTGAGCTTTTGAGCTTGAGCCAATCCATTTCCTTAGCATTTTGAGGGTTCCACTTTCACATCCATGCCATGCCAATCATTGGGCTTTCCTGAAATAATTATCTTGGAATAGTATTAGCTCAATGAGCTATATGTTGTTATGAATTACCAAAACTACCTAGGGATAGTTGCACTTTCAATCTCCCCCTTTTTGGTAATTGATGACAACATATAGATCAAAGCTTCGACAAAAGATAATAAGCATGAAATATATCGTCGCTTTGAGAAGTATGTGATAAGTAAGAGCTCCCCCTAAATTTGTGCATATTTAAAATTTTCTTTGGACTGCAAATGCACAAAGAGTTAGAGTCATGGGTTACTCTTCCATGTCACATACATCTTGGTGGAGCGCTCAAAATGATAAGATTGAAATGCATGCACTCATCACCAAGAATAGTGAATGATCACAAATGATAGATAGAATGATAATATTTAAGCAAGCATCAAGCAAACATTAAGTGTAGCTTATGATCAAACACATGATCATCGATGTCTCACAGGCATAAGGACGTAGTATCTCACACACAAGCAAACAAGGTTCGAAAAACCACCAAATAAAGCAAGAGAGAAAAGCAACACTCTCTCTCTCGAAGCCTATGATCTATACATCTTCTCCCCCTTTGGCAACAAGTTACCAAAAAGTTCCTAGAAAATGCATAGCACTAGATCGATGCTCAGGCTTGGTCTTCAGGTGGTGGTGGAGTCCGGATCACTCCAAGGACGAAGCCTTCGGTAGACGTGGTCGGAGTCGAGGCTGAAGTGGATGCTGGAGCTGGTGGAACGGAGGCTGTGGCTGGTGCAGACGTTGTAGCTCTGGTGTCAGCAACTGGCAGCGCAGACGACCTCGGACCTCATGGCACCCTCGCAAAAGCATGAGTCGTGGTCCTGCCTCTCCTCTCATTCATGTCGTCCTGGAGCTGCTCCACGGCAGTCTGTATCTCTGTCACCTTGATGTCCAAGTCATAGAATCTTTGTTCCATGATCCTCTCTAAGCTCGCCTGGTTCTGAGTCAGGGTGGCTATACTCTGCTCAATCCGCAGGGTGGACGCAATCAAGTAACTGAGCTGCTCTTGTTTGGTTTTCAGGAAGTAATCAGATGCCTCCGCTTGAGTGGGCATCCTGGCAGCTTTCTCCTTCTTCGCCTTCTCCTTCTGAGCTTGTGCATGGGCAGATGATGGTTCATTCTATGTCATCACAACTTCATTGTTCTCGAAATCTGGACGGATGGGCAGGTGTTCCTTATCCAACAAATATACGCCCGTGCCCATCTTGGAGTTGATGAGCTCCTGAATCTGAGGGGCATATCCACAGCTCCTCTTCTGATCTGCCGCAGTCTTTTGATTGTTTCCACTATAAGGCTCATAACTTTGAATTTTTGAGGCACGTCAAAAACATGAAGCAAATTGATCGCGTGACCTCTGATCATCTTGTGATCTCCAGACTTGGGCAGAAGGGTGTGCCTAAGGATCCAGTTGATCGTAGGCAATTCTGAGAGCAGATAATGCACTGAGCCAAACTTGAACGTGTCAAGTGCTTCATTCGGAATCTCCTTGTACATGTTGGACATGGAGTTGTGGTCCATCTTTTTCTTGGCATAAATGTCCAAGTCATCTGCTTGCTCCTCTGGGGCATTGATCAGCTTCGCCCATTCCTCAACAGTAGAGTGGTACCTCGTACCCTCAGACATCCATGTAATCCTCCCATCTGGATAAAAGTGAGTTGTGGAGTAGAACTGTATGATGAGTTCCTCGTTCCACTTTGTGAGCTTCTGCCCAACAAAGTCCTCTACTCCACACGCCTTGAAGCTGTCCTGAACTCCTGGGTAGTACTCTTCATTGTCCTTGACATAGGTCCAGTCGACCCATCTCATGTCACATACGATTGGCTTCTTGTCAAGTAGCACTGTCTCATAGAAATCTTGCTGCTCCTTGGTATGAAATCTGTAGTCCACTGCAGTCCTTCTCCTAGAAGCATATAGATCTTCTTCTTTCCACTTCCTGAGCCCTGAGTCTCTCCTGAGCTTCATATCCTCAGCCACTGGATGAGCATCGTTGTGGTCTGGGATCTTGGGCTTGAGCTTCCGAAGGACACTCTCTTCCTCTTCCTCTGCAATAGTCTCAGGTACTGGGGCCTTGTTCTTCTCAGTGGCTGGGATGCTTCTTGTGTTTCTCTTTGGTGCACTCTTAGGCTTAGATGCAGCCTTAGGTGCTTCCTTGGGCTTGGATGCAGCTCCCCCTGACCTTATGGCATCTCCCATAAGTTTGGCTGCCTTGGGCGCTGGTGCAGCTGCCTCTTCTTCCTCCTCCTCTTCTACCATGATGGAGGCTTTCCCAAGCACTCTGGCTACAGTCTTCTTCACTCTTTCTTTCCTCTTCTTGCTCTCAGCTACAACGGGCTCAATGGGAGCAGGCTTCTCAGTTGAGGCTCTAGCCTTTGACATGGGTTTCCTGCCTGCTGGCCTCTTGATTTTCAGGCCTGGCTTTGAGCCTTGAGCTGGCTCAACTCTCTTGGAGGTGGCCTCTTCCTCTGCCACATAGTCCTCATCTTCAGAATCTGAGGTTTTCTTCTTCCTTTGTCTCGTGGAAGCTTTAGGCAGGTTGCTGGGTGTGCTCCTGCTGCCATCATCTGAGGGACTTGAGGGGCTAGTGCCCTCACTCAACTGCACTTGCTGCTCTGACAAGTTATGGCAGTCACTCTGGTCTGACATGTTGCAAACTGACTGCTAACCCTGTGAATAGATTATAGAGGAGATAGAGTAGATGAGCATCACAAAATGCAGAGATTTTTGCAAAAAGAATGATCCAAAAACTTAGTTTTAGTTTCCCACTGAAATCATCTCGGATCTACCGATTTTCAAACTCGGTGATATCGAAGCAGTTTTGGAACCTAAACTAGTGAACTCGGTCAGACCGAGTCACAGTTCGGTGGCACGAGACTGCTAGGGTTTCACTAAGTTCAAAAATCGGTCACACCGATAGTAATTCTCGGTCAGACCGAGTTTTACTTGTGCAATGGCATAAGCCAAATTGGTGGGACCGAGTTTTTCAACTCGGTGGGTCCGAATGGTTTCGGCGGAAACCTAAACCTAGAATTTTCGAATCAAACCTAATCTATGAGCGTTTTGACTGGATAGAAGTTTATCAAACGTGGCCAGAAACAATGTGATCACAATGTGCTAGGAATCAGATTGAGGAATAGCACAAAGATCAAGTCCATACCCTAGTTCGGCGGGGACTTGCAACGGCGGCAACGGCGGGGCAGAAATCCCGTTGACGGCGACGGAGACCAGCGACTGGAGGCTGCTGGCGGCGAGAAGACGATCCGGAGACCTCGGGGGCAGAGCAGGCTATCGCGCGGGCGAAGGGGTTCGGAGAAATTTCCAAATTTTGCCCGTGACTATATATAGCCCGACCCTGTCGGTGTGACCGAGTTGAACAACTCGGTGGCACCGAGATTCATAACTGCGTGCAGTTACTGAAACTCGGTGAGACCGAAAGGTTCAAATCGGTTGCACCGAGATTGAAAACTTAGATCAACTTAATGATCTCGGTAGGACCGAAAGTGGAGTATCGGTTAGACCGAGAATCATAAAGAGGTTTGGAAGTTTAAGTCTATGACGAATCGGGGACTTCGAGCGCTCCTCACACAGAGTGGTTCGAATCTGACTTGATCAAATTTTGTGATGCAGCATGAATAGAGTTTGAGACGAGAAAAGCATAGATAGCTAGAGGAGGTTCTTAGGCATTCTTGTCCATCCACTTGGCAAAAGAAGATAAAGCCGAACAATCAAAGTAACAAGTGGATGTCCTCGAATGAGTAAAATATGCAATCATCATGCTCACACAATAAGATAGCAAATGAAATATGTGGCAAAGCATGCACAACCAATTCTAGCATCTATCAAGCAATTTGCGATGACTAGGTCATCTATATATGAGTATATTGACTTAGGAGTCAAGTGAGAACACTTGATCGTAGGTCATACTCATCGTTTAAGCTCAAGTGGGGTTACCACTTTTACATAAAGCATTGTTTTGTTCACATCTTTAGAGTTGCTTTAGCTCAGTCTTAGAGTAAAGCTCCCCCTAGATGTGATATCCCCCCTAAGAGGGATGAACTAACCTTGGGTTTTGTCGATGATGACTTCATGTAGACATTGAAGATGTGGATGCTCAATGTTGATGTAGATGTCTTGGAGCTATCCATTTGAGTGAATTGCACTTTCAATACCTACATGGGTTAGTCCCACAAGCAACAAACAAGGATATCCATAGACATTGAGTGATGCACACAAAAGATGATGTCCATGAAAACTTTTAGGTTACCTTGTCCCTTGTCTTACCAACAAGAGGGTTTGTGACTCCTTGAACTAGTGCAAGATGTGAAAGTTGATTGCACTTGTTCTTGCCAAAATGATAAGAGTGAAGTATGTTGGCGGAGTCACCCTCAAGAACTCTCTAGTTCTTCTTCTTTTGGATCCACATCATCTTGATGGGAATCCTTGGAGTTGTAGTCGTACTTGATGAGGTGGAACTTGAAGAAGTCTTGGGAATCCACTTGACTAAGGTCTTAGGAGCTTCTTCAAATGCATCAATTTCCTCTTGAAGCTTGTCCTTGCCTTTTTGCTCGTAGTCTTGTGGTGGAAGATCATCTTGAGCTTGTGTCCCCTTGAAAGACTTCTCTTGTTGAGGGACAAACTTTGTCTTGGGGTATTGATCTTCTTCCCATTCAACTCCATTGGCATTGAACTTTCGTTCAAAACCAATACCTTGATTCTTCCGGTGCATTCCTTGCTTGCGCACAATTTCCTCGAATTGCTTACTCCCGGCAAGGCTTTTGTACACTCCTTTCTCTATAATTCCCTTCAATAAGCTATTTTCTTGCTCAAGTGTAACTTGGCTAAGAGAATCATTAGTGGAATCAAGAGAACTACTAGAAGAAACAATATTGGATTTAGCATGATCATTGTTACTACTAGCGGAAGAATCTTTCTTGTTAGATTTGACTTGAGGCATGTAAGTGGATAAGAGTAAACGCTTGGCAATGTAAGAAGAACTTTTCTTGCGGAGATCATCATTGATTGCCTTTAAGAACTCATGATCTTGCTCAAGATTGAGCTTTTCAAAGCGTAGCTTCTCATGAGCTCTTAAAAGTTCTCGATGATCTTCGAAGATAGTGTCATGAGCTAACTTAAGAGTTTTTAGTTCTTTAGTTAGAGCCTCAATCTTCTCCTTATCATTGTCATTCGTTTTATCTTGATTAGCATGATTAATTGGTCTTTCATCATAGTATTCATCACTAGACTTGTCACCAAGCAAATCATCACCTAACAAGTCATCTTCATCACTATTGAAATCAACATACTCGGGGTGTGTTACCTTAGGACCTTTGGCCATGAAGCATCTTCCAATTCCTTCATTTGGTGAGTCAAATATGTCGTAGGAGTTGGTTGACACAAGTGCTAGACCGGCAACACCTTCATCTTGAGTATCTTCGGAGTCGGAGTGATAACTTCTCTCGGAGTGGCTGTCGGAGTCGGAGCCGGATACCCATTCACCAACATGAGCTTGATGTCTTCGTCTTGTGTAGCTCCTTGATGATTTTTCCTTCCTTTCCAAATCCTTGCTTCTCCGTGAGTATCTTCGTTCATAACGATCATCTCTACTCCTTCTCTCTCTTGGTGGTGATCCTTTGCTTCTTGTTTTTGGAGAATCTTCTCTTCTCTTGTAGGGAGCCGTACACTCGTTGGAATAGTGTCCGGGTCTTCCACAATTGTAACAGTTTCTCTCTCGACTAGAAGATCTTTTGTCATTGTAGGACCTTGACTTGGAGCTTCTATCTTTGCTTCTACTCTTGTAGAACTTGTTGAAGTTCTTCACCATTAAGCTCAATTCTTCATTGAAGTCTTGTTTCTCACTTGATGATGTAGGGGCTTCACATGAGGCTTTATAGGCACCACTTGACTTGTTGTGAAGTTCCTCTTTATCCTTAAGTGACATCTCATGAGCAACAATTCTTCCAATCACTTTCGTTGGCTTGAGATCTTTGTAATTGGGCATCATTTGGATCAATGTGCACACGGTATCATATTTTCCATCCAAGGCTCTTAGGATCTTCTTGATGATGAATCTATCGGTCATCTCTTCACTTCCTAAGCCGGCAATCTCATTTGTGATGAGAGCAAGCCTAGAGTACATTTCAGAGACACCTTCACCATCCTTCATCTTGAACTTGTCAAGTTGGCTTTGAAGCACATCCAACTTGGATTCCTTGACTGAGTCGGTACCTTCGTGCATATCAATCAAAGTGTCCCAAATTTCCTTTGCATTCTCAAGGAGGCTGATTTTGTTGAATTCTTCGGGGCATAATCCGTTGAAGAGAATATCACAAGCTTGAGCATTGTATTGCAACATCTTCAACTCATCCGCGGTAGCTTCACGGTTTGGTTCTCTCCCATCAAAGAAGTCACCTTGCAAACCAACACACACAATAGCCCAAACAGCGGGGTTATGTCCAAGAATATGCATTTTCATTTTATGCTTCCAACTAGCAAAATTAGTACCATCAAAGTAAGGACCTCTACGGTGATAATTTCCCTCGCTAGACGCCATACTCTCCTAGGTTGTGAAACCAAGGCTATGACCACCAAAAGCTATGGAGAACAAGCAAATGGAGACCAAAGCTCTGATACCACTTGTAGGATCGGGCCCTCTTGATGGAGGTAAAACCCTACTTCCAGCTTGATTAATATTGATGATATGGGTAGTACAAGAGTAGATCTACCACGAGATCGGAGAGGCTAAACCCTAGAAGCTAGCCTATGGTATGATTGTATGTTATAGTTGTCGTTGTCCTACGAACTAAAACCCTCCGGTTTATATAGACATCGGAGAGGGTTAGGGTTACACAAGGTCGGTTACAAAGGAGGAGATATCCATATCCGTATTGCCTAGCTTGCCTTCCACGCCAAGTAGAGTCCCATTCGGACACGAGACGAAGTCTTTAAGCTTGTATCTTCATAGTCCAACAGTCGGGCCAAAGGATATAATCCGGCTGTCCGGAGACCCCCTAATCCCGGACTCCCTCACACGTATCATCACGGAAGTGTATTTTTTGTAGTGCCCCTGTAGGATCGAAAGTATGTCTAGAGGGGGGGTGATTAGACTACTTGACCAAATAAAAACTTAACCTTTTCCCAATTTTAGTTCTTGGCAGATTTTAGCTATTTTAGGACAAGTCAAGCAATCACCACACAATTCAAGCAAGCATGCAAAGAGTATATTGGCAGCGGAAAGTAAAGCATGCAACTTGCAAGAATATAAAGGGAAGGGTTTGGAGAATTCAAACGCTATTGGAGACACGGATGTTTTTCCCGTGGTTCGGATAGGTGGTGCTATCCTACATCACGTTGATGGAAGCTTCAACCCACGAAGGGTAATGGTTGCGCGAGTCCACACAGGGCTCCACCCAAGGGCAACAGTTGCGCGAGTCCACGATGGGCTCCACCCACGAAGGGTCCACGAAGAAGCAACCACCCACAAAGGGTCCACGAAGAAGCAACCTTGTCTATCCCACCATGGCCATCGCCCACGAAGGACTTGCCTCACTAGCGGTAGATCTTCACAAAGTAGGCGATTTCCTTGCCCTTACAAACTCCTTGGTTCAACTCCACAGTCTTGTCGGAGGCTCCCAAGTGACACCTAGCCAATCTAGGAGACACCACTCTCCAAGAAGTAACAAATGGTGTGTAGGTAATGAACTCCTTGCTCTTGTTCTTCAAATGATAGTCTCCCCAACACTCAACTCTCTCTCATAGGATTTGGATTTGGTGGAAAGAAGATTTGAGTGGAAAGCAACTTGGGAAGGCTAGAGATCAAGATTCATATGGTAGGAATGGAATGTCTTGGTCTCAACACATGAGTAGGTGGTTCTCTCTCAGAACATATGAGTTGGAATGATGTGTGTGTTCTGATGGCTCTCTCTCTAAATGAGAAAGAGGTGGAGGGGTATATATAGCCTCCACACAAAATCCAACCGTTACACACAATTTACCAATCTCGGTGGGACCGAATCAGAAAACTCGGTCTGACCGAAATAGTAAACCTAGTGACCGTTAGGAATTTCGGTGGGACTCACATGCAACTCGGTAGGACCGATTCGGTTAGGGTTTGGGCGTAACGTAATCTCGGTGAGACCGATTACACAAACTCGGTGAGACCGAATTTGGTAATTAGCTAACCAGAGAGTTGGTCAGGCAAACTCGGTGGGACCGATTTGCTCTTTCGGTGAGACCGAGTGGAACTCGGTGAGACCGAAAAGTTACAAAGGGGAAACACTGAGTTTACATTGCAATCTCGGTGGGACCGATTCGCTCTTTCGGTGGGACCGAAAAGTTACGAAAGGGAAACAGAGAGTTTGAAACCCCATCTCGGTGGGACCGAGATCCTTATCGGTAGAACCGAATTGCTAGGGTTTGGCAGTGGCTAATGACAAGTGAAACTCGGTGGCGCCGGATAGGTAGAATCGGTAGGACCGGGTTTGGCTTAGAGTTTAGGTCATATGTGGATATGGGAAAGTAGTTGAGGGTTTTTGGAGCATATCACTAAGCACATGAAGCAAGAGGCTCATTAAGCAACACCTCATCCCTCCTTAATAGTATTGGCTTTTCCTATGGACTCAATGTGATCTTGGATCACTAAAATATAAAATGAAGAGTCTTGAGCTTTTGAGCTTGAGCCAATCCATTGTCCTTAGCATTTTGAGGGTTCCACTTTCACATCCATGCCATGCCAATCATTGAGCTTTCCTGAAATAATTATGTTGAAATAGTATTAGCTCAATGAGCTATATGTTGTTATGAATTACCAAAACCACCTAGGGATAGTTGCACTTTCAGCCCCCTAGGGCTCGCTATAGAGAGGGCCAGCCCTCCCCTCCTCCACTCCTTTATATACAGGAGAGGGGGGCACCCCATAGACACACAAGTTGATCTCTTAGGCGTGTGCGGTGCCCCCCTCCACAGATTTCCACCTCGGTCATATTTTTGTAGTGCTTAGGCGAAGCCCTGCGTCAGTAACTTCATCATCACCGTCATCACACCGTCGTGCTAACAAAACTCTCCTTCGACACTCAGCTGGATCTAGAGTTCATGGGTCGTCACCGAGCTGAACGTGTGCAGATCGCAGAGGTGTCGTACCTTCGGTGCTAGGATCGGTCGGATCATGAAGACGTACGACTACATCAACCGCGTTTTCATAATGCTTCCGTTTACGGTCTACGAGGGTACGTAGACAACACTCTATCCCCTCTCGTTGCTATACATCACCTAGATGGATCTTGCGTGTGCATAGGAGATTTTTTTGAAATTATTGCGTTCCCCAACAATGGCATTCGAGCCAGGTCTATGCGTAGATGTTATATGCACGAGTAGAACACAAAGGAGTTGTGGGCATGGGTATATACATATTTCTTGCTGTCACTAGTTGATTCTTGATTTAGCGGCATTGTTGGATGAAGCGGCTCAGACCGACATTACGTGTACGCTTACGCGAGACTAGTTCTACCGAAGTGCTTCGCACACAGGTGGCTAGTGGGTGTCAGTTTCTCCAACTTTAGTTGAATCGGATTCAATGAACAGGGTTCTTTCTGAAGATCAAAAAGCAATCACTATACGGCGTTGTGGTTTTTGATGCGTAGGTAAGAACGGTTCTTGCTCAGCCCGTAGCAACCACGTAAAAATTGCAACAACAAACTAGAGGATGTCTAACTTGCTTTTGCAGGGCATGTTGTAATCTGATATGGTCAAGGCATGATGCTAAATTTTATTGTATGAGATGATCATGTTTTGTAATAGAGTTATCGGCAACTGGCAGGAGCCATATGGTTGTCGCTTTATTGTATGAAATGCAATCACCATGTAATTGCTTTACTTTATCACTAAGCGGTAACGATAGTCGTAGAAGCAATAGTTGGCAAGACGAAAATGATGCTTCAATGGAGATTAAGGTGTCAAGCCCGTGACGATGGTGATCATGACGGTGCTTTGGAGACGAAGATCAAAGGCACAAGATGATGATGGCCATATCATATCACTTATATCGATTGCATGTGATGTTTATCCTTTATGCATCTTATTTTGCTTAGTTCGGCGGTAGGATTATAAGATGATCTCTCACTAAATTTCAAGGTACAAGTGTTCTCCCTGAGTATGCACCGTTGCTACAGTTCGTCGTGCCGAGACACCATGTGATGATCAGGTGTGATAAGCTCTACGTTCACATACAACGGGTGCAAGCCAGTTTTGCACACGCAGAATACTCGGGTTAAACTTGACGAGCCTAGCATATGCAGATATGGCCTCGGAACACTGAGACCGAAAGGTCGAGTGTGAATCATATAGTAGATATGATCAACATAGTGATGTTCATCATTGAAAACTACTCCATCTCACGTGATGATCAGACATGGTTTAGTTGATATGGATCACGTGATCACTTAGATGATTAGAGGGATGTCTATGTAAGTGGGAGTTCTTAAGTAATTTGATTAGTTGAACTTTAATTTATCATGAACTTAGTACCTGATAGTATTTTGCATGTCTATGTTGTTGTAGATAGATGGCATGTGTTGTTGTTCCGTTGAATTTTAATGTGTTCCTAGAGAAAGCTAAGTTGAAAGATGATGGTAGAAATTACACACACAGGGTCCGTAACTTGAGGATTATCCTCATTGCTCCATAGAAGAATTACATCCTGGAAGCACCGCTAGGTGACAAACCCACTGCAGGAGCAACGCCAGATGTTATGAACACCTGGCAAAGCAAAGTTGATGACTACTCGATAGTTCAGTGTGCCATGCTTTACGGCTTAGAACCAGGACTTCAACGATGTTTTGAACATCATGGAGCATATGAGATGTTCCATGAGTTGAAGTTAATATTTCAAGCAAACGCCCGGATTGAGAGATATGAAGTCTCCAATAAGTTCTACAGATGCAAAATGGAGGAGAATAGTTCTATCTGTGAACATATAATCAGAATGTCTGGGTACCACAACCACTTGACTCAGCTGGGAGTTAATCTTCCTGTTGATAGTGTCATTGACAGAGTTCTTCAATCACTGCCACCAAGCTACAAGAGCTTCATGATGAACTATCATATGCAAGGGATGGATAAGACGATTCCTGAGCTCTTCGCAATGCTAAAGGCTGCGGAGATAGAAATCAAGAAGGAGCATCAAGTGTTGATGGTCAACAAGACCACCAGTTTCAAGAAAAAGGCTAAAGGGAAGAAGGGGAACTTCTCTAAGAACGGCAAGCAAGTTGCTGCTCAAGTGAAGAAGCCCAAGTCTGGACCTAAGCCTGAGATTGAGTTCTTCTACTGCGAAGGGATAGGTCACTGGAAGCGGAACCACCCCAAGTATTTGGCGGAGAAGAAGGATGGCAAAGTGAAAGGTATATTTGATATACATGTTATTGATGTGTACCTTACTAATGCTCGCAGTAGCGCCTGGGTATTTGATACTGGTTATATTGCTAATATTTGCAACTGAAACAAGGGATACGGATTAAGCGAAGATTGGCTAAGGACGAGGTGACGATGCACGTGGGAAATAGTTCCAAAGTCAATGTGACCGCCGTCGGCACGCTACCTCTACATCTACCTTCGGGATTAGTATTAGACCTAAATAATTGTTATTTGGTGCCAGCGTTGAGCATTAACATTATATCTGGATCTTGTTTGATGCGAGACGGTTATTCATTTAAATCAGAGAATAATGGTTGTTCTATTTATATGAGTAATATCTTTTATGGTCATGGACCCTTGATGAGTGGTCTATTTTTAGTAAATCTTGATAGTAGTGATACACATGTTCATAGTATTGAAGCCAAAAGATATAAGTTTAATAATGATAGTGTAACTTATTTGTGGCACTGCCGTTTAGGTCATATTGGTGTAAAGCGCATGAAGAAACTCCACGCTGATGGGCTTTGGGAATCACTTGATGCTTGCGAACCATGCCTCATGGGCAAGATGACTAAGACTCCGTTCTCCGGAACAATGGAGAGAGCAACAGACTTGTTGGAAATAATACATACTGATGTATGCCGTCCGATGAGTGTTGATGCTCGCGGCGGGTATCGTTATTTTCTTACCTTCACAGATGATTTCAGCAGATATGGGTATATCTACTTAATGAAACATAAGTCTAAAACAATTGAAAAGTTCAAAGAATTTCAGAGTGAAGTGGAAAATCATCATAACAAGAAAATTAAGTTTCTACGATCTGATCATGGAGGTGAATATTTGAGTTTTGAGTTTGGTCTTCATTTGAAACAATGCGGAATAGTTTCGCAACTCATGCCACCTGGAACACCGCAACGTAATGGTGTGTCCGAACGTCGTAACCGCACTTTATTAGATATGGTGCGATCTATGATGTCTCTCACTGATTTACCGCTATCATTTTGGGGTTATGATTTAGAGATGGCTGCATTCACATTAAATAGGGCACCATCGAAATATATTGAGACGACACCTTATGAATTGTGGTTTGGCAAGAAACCCAAGTTGTCGTTTCTTATAGTTTGGGGTTGCGATGCTTATGTGAAAAAGCTTCAACCTGATAAGCTCGGAACCAAATCGGAGAAATGTGTCTTCATAGGATACCCAAAGGAGACTATTGGGTATACCTTCTATCAGAGATCTGAAGGCAAGATATTCGTTGCTAAGAATGGATTCTTTCTAGAGAAGGAGTTTCTCTCAAAAGAAGTGAGTGGGCGGAAAGTAGAACTTGACAAGGTAATTGTACCTACTCCCTTATTGGAAAGCAGTTCATCACAGAAATCAGTTCCAGTGATTCCTACACCAGTAAGTGAGGAAGATAATGATGATGATCATGAAACTTCTGATCAACTTACTACCGGACCTCGTAGGTCAACCAGAGTAAGATCAGCACCAGAGTGGTATGGTAATCATGTTCTGGAGGTCATGTTACTTGACCATGACGAACTTACGAACTATGAAGAACCGATGATGAGCCCAGATTCCGCAAAATGGCTTGAGGCCATGAAATCTGAGATGGGATCCATGCATGAGAACAAAGTGTGGACTTTGGTTGACTTGCCTGATGATCGGCAGGCCATAGAGAATAATTGGATCTTCAAGAAGAAGACTGACGCTGACGGAAATGTTACTGTCTACAAAGCTCGACTTGTTGCAAAAGGTTTTCGACAAGTTCAAGGAGTTGACTATGATGAGACATTCTCACCCGTAGCGATGCTTAAGTCCGTCCGAATCATGTTAGCAATTTCTGCGTTTTATGATTATGAAATTTGGCAAATGGATGTCAAAACTGCCTTCCTTAATGGATATCTTAAAGAAGAGTTGTATATGATGCAACCAAAAGGTTTTTTCGATCCGAAAGGTGCTAACAAAGTGTGCAAGCTCCAGCGATCCATTTATTGACTAGTGCAAGCCTCTCAGAGTTGGAATATACGCTTTGATAGTGTGATCAAAGCATATGGTTTTATACAGACTTTTGGAGAAGCATGTATTTACAAGTGAGTGGGAGCTCTGTAGCATTTCTGATATTATATGTGGATGACATATTGCTGATCAGAAATGATACTGAATTCCTGAATAGCATAAAAGGATAATTGAATAAGAATTTTTCAATGAAAGACCTCGGTGAAGCTGCTTATATATTGGGCATCAAGATCTATAGAGATAGATCAAGACGCTTAATTGGACATTCACAAAGCACGTACCTTGATAAAGTTTTGAAGAAGTTCAAAATGGATCAGGCGAAGAAAGGGTTCTTGCCTGTGTTACAAGGTGTAAAATTGAGTCAGACTCAATGCCCGACCACTGCAGAAGATAGAGAGAAATGTAAGGTCATTCCCTATGCTTCAGCCATAGGTTCTATCATGTATGCAATGTTGTGTACCAGACCTGATGTGTGCCTTGCCATTAGTTTAGCAGGGAGGTACCAAAGTAATCCAGGAGTGGATCACTAGACAGCGGTCAAGAACATCCTGAAATACCTGAAAAGGACTAAGGATATGTTTCTCATTTATGGAGGTGACAAAGAGCTCCTCGTAAATGGTTACGTTGATGCAAGCTTTGACACTGATCTGGATGACTCTAAGTCACAAACCAGATACGTATTTTTATTGAATGGTGGAGCTGTCAGTTGGTGCAGTTCCAAGCAGAGCGTCGTGGTGGGATCTACGTGTGAAGCGGAGTACATAGCTGCTTCAGAAGCAGCGAATGAAGGCGTCTGGATGAAGGAGTTCATATCCGATCTAGGTGTCATACCTAGTGCATCGGGTCCAACAAAAATATTTTGTGACAATACTGGCGCAATTGCCTTGGCAAAGGAATCCAGATTTCACAAGAGAACCAAGCACATGAAGAGACGCTTCAATTCCATCTGCGATCAAGTCAAGGAGGGAGACATAGAGATTTGCAAGATACATACGAATCTGAATGTTGCAGACCCGTTGACTAAGCCTCTCTCACGAGCAAAACATGATCAGCACCAAGACTCCATGGGTGTTAGAATCATTACAATGTAATCTAGATTATTGACTCTAGTGCAAGTGGGAGACTGAAGGAAATATGCCCTAGAGGCAATAATAAAGTTGTTATTTATATTTCCTTATATCATGATAAATTTTTATTATTCATGCTAGAATTGTATCAACCAGAAACTTACTACATGTGTGAATACATAGACACACAGAGTGTCACTAGTATGCCTCTACCTGACTAGCTCGTTGATTAAAGATGGTTAAGTTTCCTAGCCATGGACAAAGAGTTGTCATTTAATAAACGGGATCACATCATTGGAGAATGATGTGATTGGCTTGACCCATCCATTAGCTTAGCACTTTGATCATTTAGTTTATTGCTATTGCTTTCTCCATAACTTATACATGTTCCTATGACTATGGGATTAGGCAACTCCTGAATAACGGAGGAACACTTAGTGTGCTATCAAACGTCACAATGTAACTGGGTGACTATAAAGATGCTCTACAGGTGTCTCCGATGGTGTTTGTTGAGTTGGCATAGATCGAGATTAGGATTTGTCACTCCGTGTATCAGAGAGGTATCTCTGGGCCCTCTCGGTAATGCACATCACTATAAGCCTTGCAAGAAATGTGACTAATGAGTTAGTTACGGGATGTTGCATTACGGAACGAGTAAATAGACTTGTCGGTAACGAGATTGAACTAGGTATTGAGATACCGACGATCGAACCTCGGGCAAGTAACATACTGATGACAAAGGGAACAACGTATGTTGTTATGCAGTTTGACCGATAAACATCTTCGTAGAATATGTAGGAACCAATATGAGCATCCAGGTTCCGCTATTGATTATTGACCGGAGATGAGTGTCGGTTATGTCTACATAGTTCTCGAACCCATAGGGTCCGCACGCTTAATGTTCGGTCACGATCGGTATTATGAGTTTATGTGTTTTGATGTACCGAAGGTAGTTCGGACTCCCGGATATGATCACGGACATTGCGAGGAGTCTCGGAATGGTCGAGACATAAAGATCGATATATTGGAAGCCTATGTTTGTACTGGTTCCGGATGAGTTCGGGCATTTACCGGAGTACCGAGAGGTTACCGGAACCCCCCGGGGACTATATGGGCCTTATTGGGCCTTAGTGGAATAGAGGAGAGGAAAGCCAAGGTGGAGAGCGCGTCCCCCTAGCACAATCTGAATTGGGTGGGGGCGGCCCCCTTCCTTCCTTCTCTATCCCCCTTCCTTCTCTCCTACTCCTACTAGGGAAAGGGGGGAATTCTACTCCCGGTGGGAGTAGGACTCCCCCTAGGGCGCATCATAGAGAGGCCCAGCCCTCCCCTCCTCCACTCCTTTATATACGGGGAGGGGGGCACCCCATAGACACACAAGTTGATCTCTTAGCCGTGTGCGGTGCCCCCTCCACAGATTTCCACCTCGGTCATATCGTTGTAATGCTTAGGCGAAGCCCTGCGTCGGTAACTTCATCATCACCGTCATCACGCTGCCGTGCTGATGAAACTCTCCCTCGACACTCAGCTGGATCTAGAGTTCGTGGGACGTCACAGAGTTGAACGTGTGTAGATTGCGGAGGTGCCGTACCTTCGGTGCTAGGATCGGTCGGATCATGAAGACGTACGACTACATCAACCGCGTTGTCATAACGCTTCTGCTTACGGTCTACAAGGGTACGTAGACAACACTATATCCACTCTCATTGCTATACATCACCTAGATGGATCTTGTGTGTGCGTAGGAAATTTTTTGAAATTACTGCATTCCCCAACATGCCCACCTCCGGTGTCCATGTTCTGGTATATAAGTGGTTTTGACCTAGAAAAAATCACAATAATACATTAGGGACGGGGCACAGCTGCCTCGAGGCGGAACTTGGGCAGGAGCACTTTTGCCCTCCGGCGGAGCGATTCCGTCAGGGGAACTTCCCTCTCGGAGGGGGAAATCGTCGTCATCATCATCACCAACAACTCTCCCATCTTGGGGAGGGGAACATCCATCAACATCTTCACCAGCACCATCTCATCTCAAACCCTAGTTCATCTCTTGTATTCAATCTTCTTACAGGAACTACAGATTGTTGCTAGGGGTGACTAGTACTGTTGATTACATCTTGTAGTTGATTACTATATGGTTTATTTGGTGGAAGATTATATGTTCAGATCCATTATGCATATTAATACCCCTATGATTATGAGCATGTTTGTTGTTTGTGAGTAGTTACTTTTGTTCTTGAGGGCACGGGACAAATCATGTTACAAGTAATCATGTGAATTTGAAATGTGTTCGATATTTTGATAGTATGTATGTTGTGATTCCCCTAGTGGTGTCATGTGAACGTCGACTACATGACACTTCACCATATTTGGGCCTAAGGGAATGCATTGTGGAGTAGTAAATAGATGGTGGGTTGCGAGAGTGACAGAAACTTAAACCCCGGTTTATGCACTATTCCGTAAGGGGCTGATTGGATCCTAGAATTTAATGCTATGGTTAGGATTTATCCTTAATACTTTTGTCGTAGTTGCGGATGCTTGCGGGAGGGTTAATCATAAGTAGGAGGTTTGTTAAAGTAAGAACAGCACCTAAGCACCGGTCCTCCCACATATCAAAGTAGTGAACACAAATCAAACCAATATGATGAAAGTGACTAGATGAAATTCCCATGTACCCTCAAGAACTCTTTGCTCACTATAAGAAACCGTTTTGGCATGTCCTTTGCCTCAAAAGGATTGGGCTACCTTGCTGCATACTTGTTACAATTATCGTTACTTGCTCGTTACAAATTACCTTGCCATCAAACTACTCGCAACTTACAATTTCAGCACTTGCAGACACTACCTTACTGAAAACTACTTGTCATTTCCTTCTACTCCTCGTTGGTTTCGACACTCTTACTTATGAAAAAGAGCTACAATTGATCCCCTATACTTGTGGGTCATCAAGGCTATTTTCTGGCACCGTTGTCGGGGAGTCAAGTGCTTCTGGTAAGTGGAATTCGGTAAGGAAACATTTATATAGTGTGCTGGAATTTATTGTCACTTCTTACTATGTGATACGTCTCCAACATATCTATAATTTTTGATTGTTCCATGCTATTATATTATCTATTTTGGATGTTTATGGGATTTATTATACACTTTTATATTAGACTAACCTATTAACCGAAAGCCCAGTGCAAATTGCTGTTTTTTGCCTATTTCAATGTTTCGCAGAAAAGGAATATCAAATGGAATGAAACCTTCGGGAGGATCTTTTTTGGAATAAACGTGATCCAGTAGACTTGGAGTGGACGTCAAGGAAGCAGCAAGGCAGCCACGAGGTAGGGCGGCGCGCCCCCACCCTCGTGGGCCCCTCATAGCTCCACCGACCTACTTCTTTCGCCTATATATACTCTTATACCCTGAAAACATCCAGGGGAGCAACGAAACCACTTTTCCACCGGCGCAACCTTCTGTACCCGTGAGATCCCATCTGGGGACCTTTTCCGGCGATCTGCCAGAGGGGGATTCGATCACGGAGGGCTTCTACATCAACACCATAGCCTCTCCGATGATGTGTGAGTAGTTTACCACGGACCTTCGGGTCCATAGTTATTAGCTAGATGGCTTCTTCTCTCTCTTTGATTCTCAATACAAAGTTCACCTCGATGTTCTTGGAGATCTATTCGATGTAATTCTTTTTGCGGTGTGTTTGCTGAGATCCGATGAATTGTGGGTTTATGATTAAGATTATCTATGAACAATATTCGATTCTTCTCTGAATTCTTATATGCATGATTTGATATCTTTGCAAGTCTCTTCGAATTATCCATTTGGTTTGGCCTACTAGATCAATCTTTCTTGCAATGGGAGAAGTGCTTAGCTTTGGGTTCAATTTTGCGGTGCTCAATCCCAGTGATAGAAAGGGAACCGGCGCGTATTGTATTGTTTCCATCAAGGATAAAAAGATGGGGCTTATATCATATTGCTTGAGTTTATCCCTCTACATCATGTCATCTTACCTAATGTGTTACTCTGTTCTTTTGAACTTAATACTCTAGATGCATGTTGGATAGTGGTCGATGTGTGGAGTAATAGTAGTACATGCAGAATCGTTTCGGTCTACTTGACACGGACGTGATGCCTATGTTCATGATCATGCCTAGATATCATCATAACTATGCGCTTTTCTATCAATTGCTCGGCAGTAATTTGTTCACCCACTGTAATATATACTATCTTGAGAGAAGCCACTAGTGAAACCTATGGCCCCTGGGTCTACTTTACATCATATAAGTTTCTGATCTACAATTCTAGTTTACTATTTATTTTGCAATCTTTACTTTTCTATACAACAAAAATACCAAAAATATTTATCTTATTATCTCTATCAGATCTCACATTCTTAAGTGATCGTGAAGGGATTGACAACCCCTTTATCGCGTTGGTTGCGAGGTTCTTGTTTGTTTGTGCAGGTACTAGGTGACTTCCGTGTAGTCTCCTACTGGATTGATACCTTGGTTCTCAAAAACTGAGGGAAATGTTTATGCTACTTTGCTGCATCACCCTTTCCTCTTCAAGGGAAAACGAACGCATGCTAAAGAGGTAGCAAGAAGGGTTTCTGGCCCCGTTGCCGGGGAGATCTACGCCAAGTCAAGACATACCAAGTTCCTATCACAAACTCTTATCCCTCGCATTACATTATTTGCCATTTTGCTCTCGTTTTCCTCTCCCCCACTTCACCCTTGCCCTTTTCTTCGCCATTCTTCCGTTTGATCTTTTGTTTGCTTGTGTTACCATGTACCTTCTTTTTGCTTGCATCTTCGCTTGCTAAAAGTTTATGGATCCTCATCCACTTGCTAATCTCTTTAAGAGATCCAATTATGATGAACCTATTGCTAGTGAGTTTTGTGCACTAGATTATCTTTATGAGGTTTTGCTTGAAATTCGTGAATCTGAAAAGTGTCAAGAATTACTTTATGAAGCGATTCACGATAGTTCTTTGAATAAAAAGCATGATTGCAATGATTTTATTGTAAATTCTATTGATGCAAATTGTGCTAATAATATGCAAAACCCTAAGCTTGGGGATGCGAGTTTTGCTATGACTTCTATTTGTTGCAATGATCAAGATTGGGGTGATTCCTCTTATGATCTTGAAAATTTATTTAAGCCCCGTGATGAATATGAGATTGGTAATAATGTTTGCAATAATACTGAAAGTGGGTTTGGAAGAGTGTCAACTTTAGATCTCACACATTTGGAGAATGTTCAATCTTATGAATTTTTTTATAAAGGTGGGTTTGGAGAGGTCATGACTTTAGTTACTGTTAATCCCACTATTTTGGAAGAGTGTCAACTTCGCATGCATGTGGATCGTCTTGAAAATATTTTATATGATAGATATATTGTTGAATTTGATTATGATCCTACAAGTAATTATTATTATAGAGGAAAATATGGTTGTAGAAATTTTCATGTTACAAGATTACCTCTCGTTAGGTTGAGATTGCTATTGTTTCTTTCTTCTTCCTTGCATATGGTGGTTTTTACTTGTCTTGATAATTTGTTTGCTTATGAAATTCCTATGCATAGGAAGTATGTTAGACTTAGATGTGTTTGTCACGTGTTTTATGATGCTCTCTTTGTGCTTCAATTCTTGTCTTTCATGTGAGCATCGTTGAAATCGCAATGCTTAGCTAGGGGCGTTAAACGATAGCGCTTGTTGGGAGGCAACCCAATTTTATTTTTGTTCTTTACCTTTTGTTCCTGTTTAGTAATAAATAAATCATCTATACTCTGTTACGGTTGTGTTTTTTATGTTTTAATTAGTGTTTGTGCCAAGTAAAGCCTTTAGGATCTTCTTGGATGATTGTTATTTGATCTTGCTGAAAAAAACAGAAAGTATGCGCTCACGAGAATAATTTTCATTTTTAACCAGAGAGAGATAAAATACTGATTCAAACTGCAGTATATAAATATAAAAATTATTCAGGATGTCCTAATTTCTCAGGATTTTTGGAGTTACAGAAGTATTCGAAACCTACAGATTACTACAGACTGTTCTGTTTTTGACAGATTCTGTTTTTCGTGTGTTGTTTGCTTATTTTGATGAATATATGGCTAGTATCAGGGGGTATGAACCATAGAGAAGTTGGAATACAGTAGGTTTAACACCAATATAAGTAAATAATGAGTTTATTACAGTACCTTAAAGTGGTGGTTTGTTTTCTTATACTAACGGAGCTCATGAGATTTTCTGTTGAGTTATGTGTTGTGAAGTTTTCAAGTTTTTGGGTAAAGATTTGATGGATTTCGGAACAAGGAGTGGCAAGAGCCTAAGATTGGGGATTCCCAAGGCACCCCAAGGTAAAATTCAAGGACAACCAAAAGCCTAAGCTTGGGGATGCCCCGGAAGGTATCCCCTCTTTCGTCTTCATCTATCGGTAACTTTACTTGAGGCTATATTTTTATTCACCACATGATATGTGTTTTGCTTGGAGCGTCTTGTATGATTTGAGTCTTTGCTTTTTAATTTACCACAATCATCCTTGCCGTACACACCTTTTGGGAGATACACACATGAATCGTAATTTATTAGAATACTCTATGTGCTTCACTTATATCTTTTGAGTTAGATAATTTTGCTCTAGTGCTTCACTTATATCTTTTTTAGAGCGGGGTGGTGGTTTTATTTTATAGAAATTATTGATCTCTCATGCTTCACTTATATTATTTTTAGAGTCTTTAGAACAACATGGCAATTTGCTTTGGTTATGAAATTAGCCCTAATATGATAGACATCCAGGATGGGTATAATAAAAACTTTCATATAGAGTGCATTAAATGTTATGAGAAGTTTGATTCTTGATAGTTGTTTTGAGATATAAAGGTGGTAATATTAAAGTTGTGCTAGTTGAGTAATTATGGAATTGAGAAATACTTGTGTTGAAGTTGGCAAATCCCGTAGCATGCACGTATGGTAAACATTGTGTGACAAATTTGAAGCATGAGCCATTCTTTGATTGCTTTCCTTATGAGTGGCGGTCGGGGACGAGCGATGGTCTTCTCCTACCAATCTATCGCCCTCGGAGCATGCATGTAGTGCTTGGTTTTGATGGCTTGTAGATTTTTGCAATAAGTATATGAGTTCTTTATGACTAATGTTGAGTCCATGGATTATACGCACTCTCACCCTTCCATCATTGCTAGCCTCTTCGGTACCGTGCGCCCTTTCTCACCTCGAGAGTTGGTGCAAACTTCACCGGTGCATCCAAACCACGTGATATGATACGCTCTATCACACATAAACCTCCTTATATCTTCCTCAAAACAGCCACCATACCTACCTATTATGGCATTTCCATAGCCATTCTGAGATATATTGCCATGCAACTTTCCACCATTCCGTTTATTATGAAACACTCCATTTGTCATATTGCCTTGCATGATCATGTAGTTGATATCGTATTTGTGGCAAAACCACCTTCGTAATTCTTTCATACATGTCACTCTTGATTCATTACATATCCCGGTACACCGCCGGAGGCATTCACATAGAGTCATATTTTGTTCTAAGTATCGAGTTGTAATTCTTGAGTTTTAAATTAAATAGAAGTGTGATGATTTTCATTATTAGAGCATTGTCCCATGTGAGGAAAGTTCTTCGAAAAAAAGAATGAAAAAAGAAAGAAAAAAAGAGAAAGGCCATAAAAAAGAGAGGCCCAAAAAATGAGAGAAAGGAGAGAAGGGGCAATGTTACTATCCTTTTTCCACAAATGTGCTTCAAAGTAGCACCATGATCTTCATGATAGAGAGTCTCTTATGTTGTCACTTTCATATACTAGTGGGAATTTTTCATTATAGAACTTGGCTTGTATATTCCAACAATGGGCTTCCTCAAATGCCCTAGGTCTTCGTGAGCAAGCAAGCTGGATGCACACCCACTTAGTTACTTTTGTTGAGCTTTCGTATATTCATAGCTCTAGTGCATCCGTTGCATGGCAATCCCTACTCCTTGCATTGACATCAATTGATGGGCATCTCCATAGCCCATTGATTAGTCACGTCAATGTGAGACTTTCTCCCTTTTTGTCTTCTCACACAACCCCATCGTCATATTCTATTCCACCCATAGTGCTATATCCATGGCTCGCACTCATATATTGCATGTAAGTTGAAAGAGTTTGAAAAGACTAAAGTATGAAACAATTGCTTGGTATGTCATCGGGGTTGTGCATGATGGGAGCATTTTGTGTGACGAAAATGAAGCATGGCCAAACTATATGACTTTGTAGGGATGAACTTTCTTTGGCTATGTTATTTTGATAAGACATGATTGCTTGGTTAGCATTGCTTGAAGTATTATTGTTTTTATGTCAGTATTAAACTTCTATCTAGAATCTTTCGGATCTAAACATTCATGCCACAATTAAGAGAATACATTGAGAATTATGTTAGGTAGCATTCCACATCAAAATTTCTGTTTTTATCATTTACCTACTCGAGGACGAGCAGGAATTAAGCTTGGGGATGCTTGATACGTCTCAAACGTATCTATAATATATTTTTTTCCATGCTATTATATTATCTGTTTTGGATGTTTATGGGCTTTATTATACACTTTTATATTATTTTTGGGAATGACCTATTAACCGAAAGCCCGGTGCAAATTGTTGTTTTTTGCCTATTTCAGTGTTTCGCAGAAAAGGAATATCAAACGGAATCCAAACGGAATGAAACCTTCGGGAGGATATTTTTTTGAACAAACATGATCCAGGAGACTTGGAGTGGACGTCAAGGAAGCAGCGAGGCAGACACGAGGTAGGGCGGCGCGCCCCCCACCCTCGTGGGCCCCTCGCAGCTCCACCAACCTACTTATTTCGCCTATATATACTCTTATACCCTGAAAACATCCAGGGGAGCAACGAAACCACTTTTCCACCGCCGCAACCTTCTGTACCCGTGAGATCCCATCTGGGGACCTTTTCCGGCGATCTGACAGAGGGGGATTCGATCACGGAGGGCTTCTACATCAACACCATAGCCTCTTCGATGATGTGTGAGTAGTTTACCACAGACCTTAGGGTCCATAGTTATTAGCTAGATGGCTTCTTCTCTCTCTTTGGATCTCAATACAAAGTTCTCCTCGATGTTCTTGGAGATCTATTCGATGTAATTCTTTATGCGGTGTGTTTGCCGAGATCCAATGAATTGTGGGTTTATGATTAAGATTATCTATGAACAATATTTGATTTTTCTCTGAATTATTATATGCATGATTTGATATCTTTGCAAGTCTCTTCGAATTATCAGTTTGGTTTGGCCTACTAGATTGATCTTTCTTGCAATGGGAGAAGTGCTTAGCTTTGGGTTCAATCTTGCGGTGCTCGACCCTAGTGACAGAAAGGGAACCGACACGTATTGTATTGTTGCCATCGAGGATAAAAAGATTGGGTTTATATCATATTGCTTTAGTTTACCCCTCTACATCATGTCATCTTGCCTAATGCGTTACTCTGTTCTTTTGAACTTAATACTCTAGATGCATGTTGGATAGTGGTCGATGTGTGGAGTAATAGTAGTACATGCAGAATCGTTTCGGTCTACTTGACACGGACGTGATGCCTATGTTCATGATCATTCCTAGATATCATCATAACTATGCGCTTTTCTATCAATTGCTCGGCAGTAATTTGTTCACCCACTGTAATATATACTATCTTGAGAGAAGCCACTAGTGAAACCTATGGCCCCTGGGTCTACTTTACATCATATAAGTTTCTGATCTACAATTCTAGTTTACTATTTATTTTGCAATCTTTACTTTTCTATACAACAAAAATACCAAAAATATTTATCTTATTATCTCTATCAGATCTCACTTTCGTAAGTGACCGTGAAGGGATTGACAACCCCTTTATCGCGTTGGTTGCGAGGTTCTTGTTTTTTGTGCAGGTACTAGGTGACTTGCGTGTAGTCTCCTACTGTATTGATACCTTGGTTCTCAAAAACTAAGGGAAATACTTATGCTACTTTGTTGCATCACCCTTTCCTGTTCAAGGGAAAACCGACGCATGCTCAAGAGGTAGCACAATGGAAAACAATCCTTTGAGGGGTTTGTTCGGGGTATCTTCACCTCGCCCAGAGCCACAATTAATTGCCCCTCAACCTACAACACCTACTGAAAAGTGATCGGTCACTCCTCGTCAACCTTATTAAAGGAAGTTCAACTAAACAACTGCACTAAAGGAAAGGCTCTCTCCATTATAAACTATTCCGCTCCCTAACCTACCTTCCGGTCGATCTGTACTCTTCACTACGGTTTCAAGTACTCACTCCATCGAGCTAGTCACGCCTCTCGGATTCACTCCTCGAGGCTAGGAGCAGTCCTTCGGCATCGGGTCGATACGCCCTAAAGGGCATGTCTCCCCTATCTAGGGCTTACGGCTGCTGACTCTACTGTAGCAGCCTAGAACCCCAGACTGCAGGCTTTCGCTCTTTCCCATTAAGGGATAAGAACTTGAATATGAAATTCCTTCGGGTATGATAGAACAACTGCTAGCTAATCCTTATGCAGGAGATGGAACCGAACATCCTGATATGCACTTGATACATGTGGAACAAATTTCTGGATTGTTTAAGCTTGCAGGTTTACCCAGGGATGAAGTTATGAAAAAGGTTTTCCCTTTATCTTTGAAGGGAAAAAGCATTGGCATGGTATAGGCTATGCGATGATATTGGATCACGGAATTGGAATCGTTTGAAATTTGGCCTCGTGAAGGAGAAAGTATCGCTCTAGATTGGGGGGGGCTTAAGTCAATGTTATATTCATGCCCCAATCATGAGCTCTCAAGAGAAATTATTATTCAAAAATTTTATGCTCGGCTTTCTCGTAATGATCAAACCATGTTGGATACTTCTTGTGTTGGTTCTTTTATGAAGAAGACTATTGAATTCCAGTGGGATCTTTTGGAAAGAATTAAACGCAACTCTGAAGATTGGGAACTCGACGAAGTTAAAGAGTCAAGTATAAAGCTTAAGTATGATTGTGTTAAATATTTTATGGATACCGATGCTTTTCAAAAGTTTAGCACTAAATATGGACTTGACTCTGAGATAGTAGCCTCCTTTTGTGAATCTTTTGCTACTCATGTTGAACTCACTAAAGAGAAGTGGATTAGATATCAATCACCTATTAAAGAAGAAATTAAAGAACCGATATTAGTTAAAGAAGAAACTATACTTTATAATGTTGATCCAGTTGTTCCTACTGCTTATTTTGAGAAACCTCCTTTTCCTGTTAGGATAAAGGAACATGCTAAAGTTTCAAATGTGGTTAACAAAAGCTCTGTTAGAACACCTAAACCAGATGAACAAATTAGAGTTGAACCTAATATTGCTATAGTTAAAGATCTCTTGGAAGAAGATGTGGATGGGCATGTTATCTACTTCTGTGAAGCTGCTAGAATTGCTAAACCTGATGGAAAAGATAAACATAGACCTGTTGTTGGCATGCTTGTCATTTCAGTTAAAATAGGAGATCACTGTTATTATGGTTTATGTGATATGAGTGCTAGTGTGAATGCTATTCCTCACAAGTTATATCAAGAAATTAGGGAGGAAATAGCACCTGTTGAGATAGAAGACATAGATGTTACTATTAAACTTGCAAATAGAGACACTATATCACCAGTTGGGATTGTCGAAGATGTTCAAGTCTTGTGTGGGAAAACAAAATATCCTACCGATTTTCTTGTTCTTGGTACTCCACATGATGACTTATGTCCCATTATGTTTGGTAGACCTTTCTTAAACACAGTTAATGCTAGGATAGATTGCCAGAAACAAACTGTGGAAGTTAGCTTTGGTGATGAGTCTCATGAGTTTAATGTTTCCAAGTTTAGTAGAAATTATCATGAAAACGAATTGCCTAGTAAGGATGAATTCATTGGTCTTGCTTCTATTGTTGTGCCACCTACTGATCCTTTAGAGCAATACTTGCTAGACCATGAGAATGATTTACATACGCATGAAAGGAATGAAATAGACAATATTTTCTTCGAACAACGTCCTCTACTTAAACACAATTTTCCTATTAAAACTCTAGGAGGTCCTCCTCCACCTAAAGGTGATCATGTGTTTGAATTGAAACAATTGCCAGACACTTTGAAATATGCTTATCTTGATGAAAAGAAGATATATCCTGTTATTATTAGTGCTAACCTTTCAGAACATGAAGAAGAAAGATTATTGAAAGTTCTAAGGAAGCACCGGGCTGCTATTGGATATACTCTTGATGATTTAAAGGGCATTAGTCCCACTCTATGTCATCACAAAATTAATATGGAACCTGATGCTAAACCAGTTGTTGATCACCAACGTCGGTTAAATCCGAAGATGAAAGAGGTGGTAAGAACGGAAATATTAAAACTTCTGGAAGTATGTATAATCTATCCCATAGCTCATAGTAGATGGGTAAGCCATGTTCATTGTGTCCCTAAGAAAGGAGGTATTACTGTTGTTCCTAATGATAAGAATGAACTTATTCCATAAAGAATTGTTACAGGTTGTAGAATGGTAATTGATTTTTAAAAATTAAATAAAGAAACTAGAAAAGATCATTACCCCTTTCCTTTTATTGATCAAATGCTTGAAAGATTATCTAAGCACACACACTTTTGCTTCCTTGATGGATATTCTGGCTTTTCACAAATACCTATTTCTCAACCTGATCAAGAAAAGATCACTTTTACTTGTCCATTTGGAACCTACGCTTATAGACGTATGCCTTTTTGGTTTATGTAATGCACCTGCTACCTTTCAAAGATGTATGATGGCTATATTCTCTGACTTTTGTGAAAAGATTGTTTAGGTTTGCATGGATGACTTTTCTATTTATGGGAAGTCTTTTGATGATTTTTTAAGCAATCTTGATCGAGTTTTGTAGAGATGTGAACAAACAAATCTTGTCTTGAATTGGGAGAAGTGCCACTTTATGGTAAATGAAGGCATTGTCTTGGTCACAAAGTTTCTGAAAAGGTATTGAAGTGGACCAAGCTAAGGTTGATGCTATTGATAAAATGCCATGTCCCAAGGACATCAAAGGTATTCGTAGTTTCTTAGGTCATGCTGGTTTCTATAGGTGATTTATCAAAGACTTTTCTAAAATTTCTAGGCCACTCACTAATGTTTTGCAAAAGGATATTCCTTTTGTCTTTGATGATCATTGTCTTGAAGCCTTTGAAACACTCAAGAAAGCTTTAATTACTGCACCTATAGTTCAACCACCTAATTGGAATTTGCTTTTTGAAATTATGTGTGATACTAGTGATTATGCTGTTGGTGCTGTTCTAGGACAAAGAGTTGATAAGAAATTGAATGTTATTCAATATGCTAGTAAAACTCTAGACAGTGCTCAAAGAAATTATGCTACTACTTAAAAAGAATTCTTAGCAGTGGTGTTTGCTTGTGATAAGTTTAGACCTTATATTGTTGATTCCAAAGTAACTGTTCACACAGACCATGTTGCTATTAAATATCTTATGGAAAAGAAAGATGCTAAACCTAGACTTATTCATTGGGTTCTCTTGTTGCAAGAATTTGATTTGCATATTATTGATAGAAAGGGAGCTGAGAACCCTGTAGCTGATAACTTGTCTAGGCTTGAAAATATGCTTGATGACCCATTACCTATTGATGATAGTTTTCCTGATGAGCAGTTAGCTGCAATAAATTTTGCTAATGGTGCTCCTTGGTATGCTGACTATGCTAATTACATTGTTGATAAATATTTGCCACCTATCTTTATGTATCAACAAAAGAAAAAATTCGTCTATGATTTAAGACATTACTTTTGGGATGACCCACATCTTTATAAAGGAGTAGATGGTATTATTATATGTTGTGTACCTGATCATGAACAGGGACAAATCCTACGGAAATGTCACTCCGAAGCTTATGGAGGACATCATGCTGGAGATAGAACTGCTCACAAGGTATTACAGTCTGGATTTCATTGGCCTACTGTTATGGCATATCTCTCTCAAGGTAGTTTTGGTGATTGATGACAACATGTTTGTGGACTAATCTTGTGCTTTGTTTAATTCACAGATTCTCCCCTGGCACGAGACGCCTTCTTCCCCTCAGAGTGTATTTCAAGACGGTGTAGCTCTTTCGTTTCTTTCTCGGTGGACTAGTTGCATAGAGGGCACCGTACTATCAAGAGGGGGTCCGCTGGGGTTTTGCATGGGTGGAATCATCACGTACACATCAGCTTCTCACCCTCCGAGCATTTCCTTTCCATTGAAGAGATCTCTCCTCTCTCTTCCTTGTCCTGTCTGGGTCAAGCGGTAGTACCGCGCACCCAGCGGTAGTACCGCTGAGGAGCCACAAGCGGCAGTACCGCTCCGCAGCGGTAGTACCGCCCGTGGCTCCACAGCAGTAGTACCGCTGGGGGCCTGGCACCTCCGCCTTGTCCTCAGCATCTTTGAGAGATTTCTTCTCTCTCGCGCGCGCCCCAGCGGTAGTACCGCACTGCCTGCGGTACTAGGGCCGAAGGGTCACAAGCGACAGTACCGCTCCACAGCAGTACTACCGCCCTTGACCCCACTGCCGTAGTACCATTGGGCAGTCTGGCTCCTACCACCTCGGTTCAAGAGGTGTTTTTCTCGTGTCGGGTTTTGCGGCACTAGTCACGGTTGTACTGGCGGTAGTACCGTCCCAGGAGCGGTAGTACCGCCCTACCACCGCGGTAGTACCGCATTTGGGTCCGTTCCCTACTAGTCTCCTCAGCGCGGCAGTACCGCTGGCGGGCGCGGCAGTACCGTTGTACTGGCGGTAGTACCGCCCCCTCTCAGCGGTAGTACCGCCCTGTGCGGGGCTGGTTGGTGGGGGGCAACGGGATTGTTGCCCCCACTATAAAAGGGAGTCCCCTTCTTCCTTCTCACCTACCTCTTCCTCCCCCAAGCTCCATTTATTGCTCAAGCTCCATTAAATACTCCAAGCTTCATTTTTGCCCGGTCTATCTCTCTAGCCGATCAAACTTGTTGATTTGCTCGGGAGTGGTTGAGAAGGCTCCGATCTACACTTCCACCAAGGGATTTTCGATTCCCCCACTCATCCCTAGCGGATCTTGTTACTCTTGGGTGTTTGAGCACCCTAGACGGTTGAGGTCACCTCGGAGCCATATTCCATTGTGGTGAAGCTTCGTGGTCTTGTTGGGAGCCTCCGATTAAGTTGTGGAGATTGCCCCGACCTTGTTTGTAAAGGTTCGGTCGCCGCCTTCAAGGGCACCAATAGTGGAATCATGGCATCTCGCATTGTGTGAGGGCGTGAGGAGAATACGGTGGCCCTAGTGGCTTCTTGGGGAGCATTGTGCCTCCACACCGCTCCAACGGAGACGTACTTCCCCTCAAAAGGAAGGAACTTCGGTAACACATCCTCGTCTTCACCGGATCCACTCTTGGTTATCTCTTACCTTTACTTGTGCAAGCTCTTTAGTGTTTCTTCCCTTGCTTGCTTGTATGCTTGTTGTTATTGCATCATATAGGTTGCTCACCTAGTTGCACATCTAGACAACCTACTTTGATGCAAAGTTTAATTTGGTAAAGAAAAGCTAAAAATTGGTAGTTGCCTATTCACCCCCCCCCCCCTCTAGTCAACCATATCAATCCTTTCAATTGGTATCAGAGCCTCATTTCTTTATTAAGGACTTTACCGTCCAAAGAGTACGGTTGATACCGTAGACGGTGTGGAGGAACACTCCGGTGTGAATCCGATCTCGTCTACGAGAGATGGGGGAACTTTGGTCTCTCGTGAGGAGTTCAATGTGGCCTTGGAGACATTGAAAACCTCCATGACGACCGAAGTTGAAAGCATGTTTACTAAATTTCTTGAGGGGCTTAAACTATCCACCGCACCGTTGAAAGTTGGTGATCCCGCCAACAAGGTGACGGATGCTATCCCCGACAAGGGTGAAGCTAGTAGTGAAAAGGCTCCTTCTTCTAGTGGCAAGAATGGCACCGGCATCTTTGCCCATGTGGAACCACCACTTGTTTATGGTGGACCGGTTCCTTCCACTCATTTGAATCATGCCGGTCCTCCCCCTAAGATTGTGAAAAATGAGGATTTTGATTCTTGGGTTTACCGCTTTAAACGTCATTTAAATCATGTGAACACTAACCTTTGGAGAATCATTGAAGAAGGTTTCTATCCACATGATCCAAGCAACTTCACTCCTCGAGAAGCTGCGGACAATCAATTCAATGAGAATGCTCTCTTCATCATTCAAGATGCAATTCCACCTGAAGACCTACCTCATCTTCGTCCCTTCGCCTTGGCCAAAGATGCATGGCATTGTGTCGTGTCTCTCTACCGGGAAAGCGCAAGCATTCAACGCTCCAACTATGAAGTGGTACAAGATGAGGCCGATGAGTTTGCAATGAAGGAAGATGAAGAACCTCGTGAGCTTTATCGGAGAGTAACCAAACTCGCGGTCTCACTACGAGATCACGGGAGCAAGGACACGAATGAAAATTGGATCAAGCGCAAATTCCTCAAGGCAATGATGCCCTACCACAAGTCCATGTCCTCTGTCATTCGTCAAAGACCGGACTTCCACACTTTGACCTCAAGCGAAGTGTTCGATGAGTTTGTGGCGATGAACATTTTGGACAAGACCGCCGACAATGCGGTGCTCCGTTCTCAACGGGCAAAGAAGCCTAACCTTGCATTGAAGGCCAAGCTCACCACGGAAGAAGAAGAAGAAGAGGAAGAAGAGGAGAGCAACCCCGAAGATACGAAGTATGCATATCATGAACACATGGCACTTGCTTCAAGGCAATTTTGGAGCAAGAAAAACTCGAGGCCAAACTTTAGCAAAAACAACTCGAGTGGCATAAGGGGCAAGCAACGTGTAAGGAATTGCTACAATTGCGGCAATGTGAGTCATTTCGTTGCGGAATGCCCGTATGAGAAGAGGGAAGACAATAGTGGCAAACTCATCCGAAAGGACAAGGCCAAGTCGTTCCCCAACAAGAACAACTTCACCAAGAAGACTCCTCCCAAGGCTTTGGTTGTGCAAGAAGAGTATAATGAGGATGATGACGATGATGAAGATGATGAGTCGGTTGCCATGGCCTCCGTTGCCATTGCAACAACGTCACGGGTGTCTCTCTTCGACTCACCCAATGAGAGCATCACCGCCAAGTGCCTCATGGCTAAAGCCACCAACAAGGTAACCTCCAACATCAAAACTACCATCATTAATCATCCTTCCCAAATGGATAGCATTAATGAACTTGAGGGAGCTAATGTGGAGGCTAACGAGTTTGAGGCCTTTATGGGCAAACTCAAGGGAATATCCAAGAAGCACTTTGTTGCTCTCTTGGAACAACTTGGTGAGGCTAATGACATGATCGAGGCTCACGAAGACACCATCTCTAAGATGGAAGGGCATAGTCGTGACTATGTTGATGAGATTTCGGATCTTTCCAATGCTCTTGAGGAAGAGTGTGGTCTTCGTTTGGCTCTTGAGGAGTCACACAACGTTGATCATGCTAAGTTAAAGAAAGATTATGATCATGCCCTCATTGTTTCTCGTGTGCTAAATTCCAAGAAGGCCAAACTCGGGGTTGATCTTGCAAGACTCAAAGAGGAGTTTGATATACTTGACAAGGCCCACAAGGCCTTGAAGGGTATTCACGCTAGTCTCAAGGAGTCTCATGATCAACTCCAAGTGAAGCTAACTAAGGAGAAAGCAACTTTTCCTCATATGGTTTTAATTGATAATGCAAATGCTACTAACTCGTGTTGTGAGCATATACATCTTGTTGAGGAAAATGCTAAGTTGAAGGAGCAACTTCAGAGAGGTCTTGCGACTTGCATACAAGGCAAGAAGAACCTCAACGATCTCTTGATCAACCAAAAGGGAGGTGTGGCCAAGGAAGGGGTTGGGTACGTGCCTGACTCCAAGAACAAGAAGAAGAATGACAAGACCAAACGACCTCCTCCCCTCATGCAAACCTTTGTGAGGGAGGGAGAGAGTGCCCCTGAGGAGAAGAAGAAGAACAGTGTCAAGAAGGGCAATGTCACCCCTCCCAACAAAGCCGGCGATTTTAATCCTTCTTATGTGTTATGCCGTTCTAGTGATGGGCATGTTTATGCCAAATTTGTTGGTTCTCTTCATGAGTACATTGAATGGTCTATTTGGGTTCCTAAGACCCTTGTTACTAACATCAAAGGACCCATTACAAAATGGGTACCTAAAACCAAGCATTGATCTCTTGTAGGTGTTTGCTTCCGGTGGTGGATCATGGTTGCTCGATAGCGGAGCTACAAATCATATGACCGTAAGCAAGGACTTGGTGGTGGACGTGCACAAAGTTCCATCTATGCCCACCAATGTCGAGTGGGGTGACGCCTCATCCTCTAAGGTATTGGGACTTGGCAAGGTGGTGACCGTAAGCAAGGACTTGGTGGTGGACGTGCACAAAGTTCCATCTATGCCCACCAATGTCGAGTGGGGTGACGCCTCATCCTCTAAGGTATTGGGACTTGGCAAGGTGGTCATCTCTCATGATCTCACGATCGAGAAGGTCATGCTTGTTGAGTCCCTTGCATACAATTTACTTTCCGTTCGTCAACTTGCAATCATGGGCTTTGCCACTTTCTTTGATATCGATACCGTGGCCCTCTTGTGGAGCAAGACTCTTAAAGTAGCTTTTGTTGGGCATGTCGAGAACGGCCTATATGTGATTAACTTTTCGGAGCGACCCACTAAGACCGCGACATGCCTAATGGCTCAAGTTGATGTGGGATGGCTTTGGCATCGCCGTTTAGCCCATGTCAATATGAGATCTTTGCAAAGTCTCCTCAAGGGGGACCATGTCCGTGGACTAACGAATGTTAGTTTTGTTAAAGATCGTGCTTGCAGTGCCTGTATCGAAGGAAAGCTACATGAGAAGGCTCACCCTCCCACGACTATCATTTATTCAAAGAGGCCCTTGGAGCTCCTTCACATGGATCTTTTTGGGGCCCCATCCTTCGATAGTCTTGGAGGTAGGAAGTATTGCTTGGTGATTGTGGATGACTACTCAAGGTACACGTGGGTGTATTTCTTCAAGAGGAAGAGTGAGACACAACAAACCGTCATTGACTTTGCAAATAAAGCAAAACGTCAACACAATGCAAAGGTCTTGACAATAAGAAGTGACAAAGCACCGAGTTCAAGAACTACACCTTGGATGAATTTCTTAGTGATGAGGGAATCAAGCATCAATATTCCGCACCATACACCCCTCAACAAAACGGTGTTGCGAAGAGGAAGAACCGGACATTGATGGATGCGGCAAGGACCATGATGGCGGAGTTCAAGTCTCCGTACAACTTTTGGGCCGAAGCCATCAACACCGTGTGTCATGCATCCAATCGGCTCTACCTCCGCAAGGGCTTGAACCAGACTCCATATGAGATACTCACCGGTAACAAGCCCAACCTCAAGTACTTCCGGGTGTTCAGGTGTAAGTGTTTCATTCTCAAGAAAGGTGTTCGGTTGTCTAAATTTGAGGCTAGAGCTTATGAGGGCATATTTGTTGGTTATGCTACAAACTCTCATGCTTACCGTGTCCTCAATAAATCCACGGGACTTATTGAGGAGACGTGTAACGTGGAGTTTGATGAGAATAACGGCTCCCAAGTGGAGCAAAGTGGCACTTGTGATGTAGGTGATGAAATTCCTCCTCAAGCCATAAGAAGAATGGGTGTTGGTTTCATCCTACCCATTGAGGAACCCCTTGTGGCCGAAGGAGAAGGACAATGCGCTCCACTCAAGTGGAGCCATCACCAACCCAAGGCCCACACCCTTCCGAAGAACAAAGTGAAGGCCCTCAACCTCATGAACAAGACCAAGGGCAAGATCATACTCAAGACGGTGTTGACACACCAAGTGATGCCCAAGGTCAAGTTCTCTCCCCCAAGCAAGTTCAAGATCAAGAACAAGTTCATGATGGCGCTCAAGATGATCAAGTAACCGCTCCTCAACTCACCACCGAGGAGGAATTAGAGCGTCGTGCCGCCAAGGTTGCTTCCAAGCTCTCCACCAAGGATCATCTCATGACGAATGTGCTTGGAAGCTTAAGAAAGGGGGTAAGCACTCGTAGACAATTAGCAAATTATTATGAGCATCACGCATTTGCCTCTTGTGTGGAACCCCACAAGGTCTATGAGGCGCTAGAAGATCTGGATTGGCTCAATGCCATGCACGAAGAACTCAACAACTTCGAGCGCAACAAAGTGTGGAGATTGGTGCCAAGGCCAACGGGGAACCACAATATCATTGGAACCAAGTTGATATTCAAGAACAAGCAAGATGCCCATGGGATTATCATTCGCAACAAGGCTCGTTTGGTAGCACAAGGCTACTCCCAAGTCGAGGGTATCGACTACCGTGAAACCTTTGCTCCCATTGCTCGTCTTGAATCCATTCGCATGTTGATTGCATATGCTTCTCATCATAACTTTAAGTTACAACAAATGGATGTGAAGAGTGCTTTTCTTAATGGTCCCATTAATGAATTGGTTTACGTCAAGCAACCCCCCGGGTTCGAGGATCCCTACTTTCCCGATCATGTGTATCAACTCGATAAGGCACTATATGGCCTTAAGCAAGCCCCACGTGCGTGGTATGACCACCTTACCGAGTTGTTACAAGACCGTGGTTTTGAAGTTGGGCTAATCGACCCCACTCTTTTTACTAAGAAGGTCAAAGGGGAGTTGTTTGTGTGCCAATTATATGTTGATGATATTATCTTTGGTTCTCCTAACAAAGCTTTCAATGAGGAATTTGCCGCTCTCATGACCTCAAAGTTCGAGATGTCCTCCATGGGAGAGTTGAAGTTCTTTCTAGGGTTCGAAGTGAAGCAAAGAAGAGAAGGAACCTTCATCAATCAATCCAAATACACTCAATACATGCTCAACAGATTCAAGCTAAGTGACGTCAAGCCGGCCTCCACTCCAATGCCCACCAAGTGCCAACTTGACTTAGATCCCAATGGTAAAGTGGTGGATCAAAAGGTATATCGTTCCATGATTGGATCCTTGCTTTACCTTTGTGCATCTAGACCGGACATCATGTTGAGTGTGGGAATTTGTGCACGGTTTCAAGCCGCACCTAAGGAAAGTCACTATGTGGCGGTCAAATGAATCTTTCAATATTTGGTTCATACCCCAAACTTTGGCTTATGGTACCCAAGAGGATCAAACTTCAAGCTTGTAGGGTACTCGGATTCCGATTGGGCGGGAGACAAAGTGGATAGGAAGTCCACTTCCGGAGGGTGCCAATTCCTTGGTTGCTCTTTGGTAAGTTGGTCTTCCAAAAAGCAAAGTTGTGTGTCTCTCTCGTCCACTGAGGCAGAGTATGTTACCGCCGGTAGTTGTTGTGCACAACTTCTATGGATGAGGCAAACTTTAAAGGATTACGGTGTCACTTGTGACAAAGTACCTCTTTGGTGTGACAATGAAAGTGCCATCAAGATTTCTCTCAACCCAGTGCAACACTTCAAGACGAAGCATATTGAGATTCGGTATCACTTCATCCGGGATCACATTAGGCGAGGAGAGATCGAGCTCAACTATGTCAACACTCATGACAACCTTGCAGATATTTTCACGAAGCCCTTGGATGAAGCAAGATTTCGCGAGTTAAGGCATGAGCTAAATATCATTAATTCGAGCAATGTGGCTTGAACCTGTGCACACCCTACCACGCTCAATTTGTTGTCTAGTTTAGGTGTAGGCATGGACATAGCGGGGGTGTTGTTCTCTCAATGAACTCTCCCTCCCCCCATTATGCATAAATTGATCAAGTCTTTCACTTTAGCCATTGTTGATGGCACTTGTGCTTCAAAGACGAGTTTTGGTCATGGACCCAAGGTTAAAATCTTCGTGGTGCCATACCTTTTGACTCAAACATAGGTGGCCTCGGCCACCGCCCTCTTTTGAAGAGATGTGTCTTGGCCATTTGCCGTTTTTGTCGTTTCATCGAGCTAAGCCGTGTTTGTTTAGTTGCCGTGGCGTGTTGGGCGGTACTCCCGCTGGTGGTGCGCGGTACTACCGCTCGTAAGCGGTACTACCGCCCCCTAGCACGGTACTACCACTGGGGGACGAGAACAGGGGGTTAAGTCAGGGCAGGGGGAGGTTTCTTCTCCCCCATACCCATTCACTTCGCCCCTCTTTCCTCTTCCTCTCTCCAGCCTCCACTCGCCGCGGGAGGGCTCCGGCGGATCTCCGTCTCCGGGGCGTCCCTCTCCATTTCCTTTGGTGGAGTCGATCCCCACCTTGTCCTCTTACCATGGATGCCGGTATTGCCCCCGTTCCTTCTTTCGCTTTGTCTCTTTTTCAGTCTTGTTTCTTAGGGGCAATGGTGGTTGCATCTCTAGATTTTTGGCTAAATCTAGGCTTGAGTTGGTTGGAGAAGGCAACTATACTATCTCGATTAGAGTTTGGTAGGATTATTTTTGAATTTGGTAGGCCGGTAGTGCCGGATCTGACCACGGTAGTAGGAACCCACTGTTTCACCGCCTCGTGCTATAAGAAACTGTTGTTTCTCCGCCTCAAGCAGTACTACCGCTCTCTTTGGAGCAGTACTACCGCTTGACCTAGAGCGGTACTACCGCTCCCTTTGGGGCAGTACTACCGCGGGCAGGTCACGGTACTACCGCTGCTTGCCAATTTCCATCATTTTCCTGCCTTACCTTGATCTTTTTGTTGAGTTTGTTGGCTTATGCTCGTTCTTTCTGGTTGTTTTGCGTGTTCTTGTGTTTGGCTCAAGGTGATGACCTTTCCGAGCAGCAAGGTCGCCGTATCAACCCCGGGCGTGCCACATCAAAACGCTACCGCACCTCAGAGCCAGCCGGTGGTTCCTCGAGCAGCCAACCGCCTCCAGCAAGTGCATCTGCAAGTGTTCCTCCACCTCCTCAGCAATCGAAGAAAGCCGCCAACAAGCCAAAAGGGAAGACTGTGACTGAGATGACCAACAAGGAGTTTTGGGCGAAGCGTCGCCGCAACCCCTATGCGGTGGACCAAGAACCCAATTTGGTCAACCACCTGTTCTGGAACCGTTTTCAGTTTGCCATCTACTTTGATGTGATCAAGGCCAAGAAGAATCTTTTTGTTGATGTTCGCTCCATTGACACTGATGCTATGGAGAAGGACCCAGAGTACTTTGGCGAAGCCCTTCAGATGTGCACTCAGTTGAACATTCTCAGGATCATGCAATTCAACAAGGATTTCGATGCGGATTTGGTGGCTCAATTCTATGCCACCATCCATCTTGGGACGGATGTCGACAGGACTCTGACATGGATGACCAATGGCAAGCTGCTTTCCATCAAGTGGTAGGCGTTCATGGGGTTACTTGTTGTGGTGGATAATGGGCTTGAGACTCCTGTCGGTTTCCGTCCTCACCGCAATGCTACATCCACCCACAAGCAAGCCCTTTGGCCCTACTGCACTGTGAAGGTTCACCCAGTAACTGATAAGAAGACCTATGAGTTGTCTCCGTATCTGGACATTCTTCATCGCATATTCCGTGAGACTCTCTTCCCTCGGATCGGGAATCTGGATATGGTCCACTCTTACCTCATGGACATGCTCCTTTTCTGTCAGCATGAGAAGGAAGCAAGCACTGGAGAGAGCCTGGATATCTCTCATGTCATGTGGTCTGAACTTCTATCTGCCGTGTCTGAGCGCAAGTGTCCTATCTATGGTCCGTTCATCATGAGGCTCATTGAGAGGGCCTGGGCATAGACTTATCCCAGAGTGCTGCTAGAGACTGGAGACTTGGTTTCTCATGAGATCAAGCTTCTAAGGAAGAAGGACAACTGGACAGCGCCTCACACAGGGGGTCCATCTGCTACTGCTGCCACAGGGGGTCCGTCTGCTGCTGCTGCTGCCATGGGGACCGAGGGTGAGGCTGCTATTGATGCTCATGAGGAGAACTTTGGCCCCTCTAGTGCAGAACCGTCGTGTGCACAGAAGCATAAGCGCAAGATGAAGAAGCTTTTCTGCATGGAGTCTCATGGTCAGTACATGACTCATGTGGCGGAGAAGCATGCCAGGACGCGCCACAAGGAGCTCATGCGTCAGATGGGAGCAACAGTTGCCAATGGGTCTGAGGGTCAGATAACTGAAGAGGAGGACTGGATTCATCAGAATTGCCACTGGACCGACTCCGATGCCGAGCAGTTTTCGACCCACGATGAAGATGCAGAGATGTGATGTTCGAGATCTTCCTCCTCCCATCACCTGGAGTCGTAGTGTCACTCTATGCCCTTTTTGGTGTCTCGCTGCCAAAGGGGGAGAGAGTGTAGGGATTTGCTTCTTGTGTCGTGCTTTGAGTCATCTTGTGGTTTCTTGTGTGTTCTCTCGGTGTCCTTCTTTGGTTTGGTTTGGTGTGAGACCTAAGTTCTAGACATATGGTGTGAGACATATGCTCCCTATCGCTACCTTATTACTTATGTCAGTTCAGAGTACTGTAGTTTATTGTGAGATGCATGCTTGTCCTGTTTATTCACTTCTCTCATATATCTTGTGCTTAGTATTGTTGGACTATAAAATATAGGGGGAGTGTTGATCCGAATGTGTGTGTCGTGCCATCTCTTGGTGCACACATTCTGGGGGAGCCCGTCTATATTTTGTAGTTCTTAGCTTTCTTCGTTTTATTTCTTTTCCTTGCGCAAATCCCTTGTTGTCATCAATCCACCAAAAAGGGGGAGATTGTTACGGCATATCTCTCTCAAGGTAGTTTTGGTGATTGATGACAACATGTTTGTGGACTAATCTTGTGCTTTGTTTAATTCACAGATTCTCCCCTGGCACGAGACGCCTTCTTCCCCTCAGAGTGTATTTCAAGACGGTGTAGCTCTTTCGTTTCTTTCTCGGTGGACTAGTTGCGTAGAGGGCACCGTACTATCAAGAGGGGGTTCGCTGGGGTTTTGCATGGGTGGAATCATCACGTACATATCAGCTTCTCACCCTCCGAGCATTTCCTTTCCATTGAAGAGATCTCTCCTCTCTCTTCCTTGTCCTGTCTGGGTCAAGCGGTAGTACCGCGCACCCAGCGGTAGTACCGCTGAGGAGCCACAAGCGGCAGTACCACTCCGCAGCGGTAGTACCGCCCGTGGCTCCACAGCAGTAGTACCGCTGGGGGCCTGGCACCTCCGCCTTGTCCTCAGCATCTTTGAGAGATTTCTTCTCTCTCGCGCGCGCCCCAGCGGTAGTACCGCACTGCCTGCGGTACTAGGGCTGAAGGGTCACAAGCGACAGTACCGCTCCACAGAAGTACTACCGCCCTTGACCCCACTGCCGTAGTACCGTTGGGCAGTCTGGCTCCTACCGCCTCGGTTCGAGAGGTGTTTTTCTCGTGTCGGGTTTTGCGGCACTAGTCACGGTTGTAGTGGCGGTAGTACCGTCCCAGGAGCGGTAGTACCGCCCTACCACCGCAGTAGTACCGCATTTGGGTCCGTTCCCTACTAGTCTCCTCAGCGCGGCAGTACCGCTGGCGGGCGCGGCAGTACCGTTGTCCTGGCAGTAGTACCGCCCCCTCTCAGCGGTAGTACCGCCCTGTGCGGGGCTGGTTGGTGGGGGGCAACGGGATTGTTGCCCCCACTATAAAAGGGAGTCCCCTTCTTCCTTCTCACCTACCTCTTCCTCCCCCAAGCTCCATTTATTGCTCAAGCTCCATTAAATAATACAAGCTTCATTTTCGCCCGATCTATCTCTCTAGCCAATCAAACTTGTTGATTTGCTCGGGAGTGGTTGAGAAGGCTCCGATCTACACTTCCACCAAGGGATTCTCGATTCCCCCACTCATCCCTAGCGGATCTTGTTACTCTTGGGTGTTTGAGCACCCTAGACGGTTGAGGTCACCTCGGAGCCATATTCCATTGTGGTGAAGCTTCATGGTCTTGTTGGGAGCCTCCGATTAAGTTGTGGAGATTGCCCCAACCTTGTTTGTAAAGGTTAGGTCGCCGCCTTCAAGGGCACCAATAGTGGAATCACGGCATCTCGCATTGTGTGAGGGCGTGAGGAGAATACTGTGGCCCTAGTGGCTTCTTGGGGAGCATTGTGCCTCCACAACGCTCCAATGGAGACGTACTTCCCCTCAAAAGGAAGGAACTTTGGTAACATATCCTCATCTTCACCGGATCCACTCTTGGTAATCTCTTACCTTTACTTGTGCAAGCTCTTTAGTGTTTCTTCCCTTGCTTGCTTGTATGCTTGTTGTTATTGCATCATATAGGTTGCTCACCTAGTTGCACATCTAGACAACCTACTTTGATGCAAAGTTTAATTTGGTAAAGAAAAGCTAAAAATTGGTAGTTGCCTATTCACCCCCCCCCCCTCTAGTCAACCATATCGATCCTTTCACCTACTCTCTTCAAGGATGCCCGTAAGTTTGTCTCTTCTTGTGATGAATGTCAAATAATAGGTAATATTGGTAAGCGTCAAGAAATGCCTATGAATTATTCACTTGCTGTTGAACCTTTTGATGTTTGGGGATTTGATTACATGGGACCTTTTCCTTCATCTAATGGGTATACACATATTTTGGTTGCTGTTGATTATGTTACTAAATGGGTAGAAGCTATTCCGACTAGTAGTGTTGATCACCACACCTCTATTAAAATGCTTAAGGATGTTATTTTCCCAAGGTTTGGAGTCCCTAGATATTTAATGACTGATGGTGGTTCACACTTTATTCATGGTGCTTTACGTAAAATGCTTGCCAAGTATGATGTTAACCATAGAATTGCATCACCCTATCATCCTCAGTCTAGTGGTCAAGTTGAACTTAGCAATAGAGATATAAATTAATTTTGCAAAATACTGTCAATAGGTCCAGGAAGAATTGGTCTAAGAAATTAGATGATGCACTTTGGGCTTATAGGACAACATATAGAAATCCTATGGGTATGTCTCCTTATAAAATGGTTTATGGAAAAGCTTGCCATTTGCCTCTTGAGTTCAGAACACAAAGCATATTGGGCAGTTAAAGAACTCAATTATGATTTCAAACTTGCTGGTGAAAAGAGGTTATTTGATATAAGCTCATTAGATGAATGGAGAACCCAAGCATATGAAAATGCAAGGTTATTCAAAGAAAAGGTTAAAAGATGGCATGACAAAAGAATTCAAAAGCATGAGTGTAAAGTCGGAGAATATGTTCTTTTCTACAACTCTCGTTTCAGATTCTTTGCAGGAAAACTCCTCTCCAGATGGGAAGGCCCTTATGTCATTGAGGAGGTTTACCGGTCCGGTGCCATCAAAATAAATAATTCCGATGGTACTAACCCGAAGGTTGTCAATGGACAATGAATAAAGCATTATATTTCAGGTATGCCTATTAATGTCGAAAGTAATATTATCCAAACTTTGACACTGGAAGAACACATAAAAGAGTCCTTCCGGAACACTCCAGAATCGTTAAAATAAGGAGGTATGTGATACGGTAAGTGAACGGACTTCGAAAAAATCTGCAAAATATTTTTTATCAGTTTTAGAATATTTTAAAATTTTATAAATAAAGAAACTCCCAGGAAGCGTCCCCTGGTGGGCACAATACACCTGGAATGGTGCACCCAGGTGGATTGTGCCCACCTGGGACACCTCCCGTACTCCGTTTTTCTTCCACACGCTTGTCCTCCAAGGTAAAAAATCTATATATACTTCCCAAACCTGTTAACCACCGTATCACGGAGAAAATCCTTTGTTTTCTTTTCTTGTTGTTTCTTGTCAGATTTGTCGAGCTAGGCATCATGTCTTCCTGCTCCTCCAACCACATGGAATAAGATCCTTGGCTGATGAAGACCGAGACGAAGAGGGAGGAGCCTATAGACGTAATCAAAGGAGGACAAGGCCTCTTCTTCATCACCAGAGGAAAAATGAGTAACGGGTATGGGCACTCCCCTTGGCTTCCGCCAAGCTTGGGGGAGGTGCCCCGGTATCATATCATCCCACTATCTTGTTGCTCTTATTTATCTTAGTTCAATATTTTGCTTTAGATGAAATAAAGGTTAGTTCGATCCTTTCTTGTTCGAGAGTTTGCTTGCTGACCTATCATTATAATTAAGTGCAAGTTATATAATAAAGTTTAGCATGAGCTTTTGTTTTCATTACTTTCATGTTGCAAATAAAGAAAAGAAAATAAACAAGAAAGAAGGAAATGAAAAGATTATATACTAATCCTATGGTAAGTGATAGCACAACATAAGGAAAAATATAAGTAAGAAAATTTTATTAGAGATTGACAAACATAGCATGAGTCAATGATGCAACTCATGAAAGAATTAATAAGGAAGAGAAGATTCACATATAGATATACTATCCTAGAAATCTTTTGTGATTGTGAGCCCTCATCAAAATATTATATGCCAAAATTGTTGGCGTTGGACAAGGAAGACAACATAATGGTTTATGTATGTTTATATTCACATAGAAGTCATATTGTCATAGATCCTTCAACATGTGATGCTTGCCCCCATATTTGCTAGCCAAAAAATCCGCACCAAGTAGAGATACTACTTGTGCATCCAAAAACCCTTAAACCCAAATCTTTTTCAAGTGTCCACCATACCTACCTAGGGATTGAACAAGATCCCTCAAGTAAGTTGTCATCCATGCAAAAAGGCAATAAAATTTGCTTCTAAATATGTGAGATCTTTTAGTCCAAGAGAAAATTGAGCGTTGCATGAACTTGGATGACAACGAATAAAAGTGACAGACTGCATAACAAAGGTTGTCATCTTAAGGGGAAATGTAACGTGACGTTCTTTTGCACTAAGGGGTTGAGCATACAAACAAACAAGTGCATGGCAACCTCTGCTTCCCTCTGCGAAGGGCCTATCCTTTACTTTTATGCAAAGAGTCAAAGTGTTCCTTCTATTCCTTTTTATTTTCTCTTTTGGCAAGCATCATGTCGTGAGGAAAGATCTAGGTGAAGGAAATATGCCCTAGAGGCAATAATAAAGTTATTATTTATTTCATGATAAATGTTTATTATTCATGCTAGAATTGTATTAACTGGAAACATAATACATGTGTGAATACATAGACAAACAGAGTGTCACTAGTATGCCTCTACTTGACTAGCTCATTGATCAAAGATGGTTAAGTTTCCTAACCATATACATGAGTTGTCATTTGATTAACGGGATCACATCATTAGGAGAATGATGTGATTGACTTGACCCATTCCGTTAGCTTAGAACTTGATCGTTTAGTTTGTTGCTATTGCTTTCTTCATGACTTGTACATGTTCCTATGACTATGAGATTATGCAACTCCCGTTTACTGGAGGAACACTTTGTGTGCCACCAAACTTCACAACGTAACTGGGTGATTATAAAGGTGCTCTAGAGGTGTCTCCAAAGGTACTTGTTGGGTTGGCGTATTTCGAGATTAGGATTTGTCACTCCGATTGTCGAAGAGGTATCTCTGGGCCCACTCGGTAATGCACATCACTATAAGCCTTGCAAGCATTGCAACTAATGAGTTAGTTGCGGGATGATGTATTACAAAACAAGTAAAGAGACTTGCCGGTAATGATATTGAACTAGGTATTGAGATACCGATGATCAAATCTCGGGCAAGTAACGTACCGATGACAAAGGGAACAACGTATATTGTTATGCGGTCTGACCGATAAAGATCTTCGTAGAATATGTAGGAGCCAATATGGGCATCCAGGTCCCGCTATTGGTTATTGACCAGAGAGGTGTCTCAGTCATGTCTACATAGTTCTCGAACCCGTAGGGTCCGCACGCTTAACGTTCGTTGACGATATAGTACTATATGAGTTATGTATGTTGATGACCGAATGTTGTTCGGAGTCCGAGATGAGATCATGGACATGACGAGGAACTCCGGAATGGTCCGGAGATAATGTTTGATATATGGGATAGTAGTGTTTGATCTCCGGAAGGGTTACGGAATTCACCGGAAGGGGTTCCGGATGTTTCCCGAAATGTTTAGGCACGAGAACACTTTATCTAGGCCAAAGGGGAAAGCCCACGAGGCTTTTGGAAAGTGCAAAAGGAAGTTTTGCGGAGACCAGAGGCTAGACGCCAGGAACCCTGGCGTCTAGGGGGTAGACGTCGGGAACCCTGGCGTCTAGCCCTGGAGTCCAAGAAGGACTCTTGCCTTTCGGGTGAAACCGACTTTGAGGAGGCTTTTACTCCAAGTTTCGACCCCAGGGCTCAACATATAAATAGAGGGGTAGGGCTAGCACCAAAGACAAATCAAGAAACACCAAGCCATGTGCCGGCAACCCCGTCCCCTCTAGTTTACCCTCCATCATAGTTTTCGTAGTGCTTAGGCGAAGCCTTGCGGAGATTGTTCTTCACCAACACCGTCACCACGCCGTCGTGCTGCCGGAACTCATCTACTACTTCGTCCCTCTTGCTGGATCGAGAAGGCGGGGACGTCACCGAGCCGAACGTGTGCAGAACTCGGAGGTGTCGTGCTTTCGGTACTTGGATCGGTCGGACGTGAAGACGTACGACTACATCAGCCGCGTTGATATAACGCTTCCGCGAACGGTCTACGAGGGTACGTAGACAACACTCTCCCCTCTCGTTGCTATGCATCACCATGATCTTGTGTGTGCGTAGGAATTTTTTTGAAATTACTACGTTCCCCAATAGTGGTATCAGAGCCAGATTTTATGCGTTGATGTTGTGCACGAGTAGAATTCAAGTGAGTTGTGGGCGATATAAGTCATACTACTTACCAGCATGTCATACTTTGGTTCGGCGGTATTGTTGGATGAAGCGGCCCGGACCGACATTACGCGTACGCTTACGCGAGACTGGTTCTACCGACGTGCTTTGCACACAGGTGGCTGGCGGGTGTTAGTTTCTCCAACTTTAATTGAACCAAGTGTGGCTACGACCGGTCCTTGCGAAGGTTAAAACAGCACCAACTTGACAAACTATCGTTGTGGTTTTGATGCGTAGGTAAGAACGGTTCTTGCTTAAGACCGTAGCAGCCACGTAAAACTTGCAACAACAAAGTAGAGGATGTCTAACTTGTTTTTGCAGGGCATGTTGTGATGTGATATGGTCAAGACATGATGCTAAATTTTATTGTATGAGATTATCATGTTTTGTAACCGAGTTATCGGCAACTGGCAGGAGCCATATGGTTGTCACTTTATTGTATGCAATGCAATTGCGCTGTCATGCTTTACTTTATCACTAAGCGGTAGCAATAGTCATGGAAGCATAAGATTGGCGAGACAACAACGATGCTACGATGGAGATCAATGTGTCGCGCCGGTGACGATGGTGATCACGACGGTGCTTCGGAGATGGAGATCACAAGCACAAGATGATGATGGCCATATCATATCACTTATACTGATTGCATGTGATGTTTATCTTTTATGCATCTTATCTTGCTTTGATTGACGGTAGCATTATAAGATGATCTCTCACTAAATTTTAAGATAAAAGTGTTCTCCCTGAGTATGCACCATTGCCAAAGTTCGTCGTGCCCAGACACCATGTGATGATCGGGTGTGATGAGCTCTACGTCCATCTACAACGGGTGCAAGCCAGTTTTTGCACACGCAGAATACTCAGGTTAAACTTGACGAGCCTAGCATATGAAGATATGGCCTCGGAACACTGAGACCGAAAGGTCGAGCGTGAATCATATAGTAGATATGATCAACATATTGATGTTCACCATTGAAAGCTACTCCATTTCACGTGATGATCAGTTATGGTTTAGTTGATTTGGATCACGTGATCACTTAGAAGATTAGAGGGATGTCTTTCTAAGTGGGAGTTCTTAAGTAATATGATTAATTGAACTTAAATTTATCATGAACTTAGTACTTGATAGTATTTTGCTTGTCTATGTTGATTGTAGATAGATGGCCCGTGCTGTTGTTTCGTTGAATTTTAATGCGTTCCTTGAGAAAGCAAAGTTGAAAGATGATGGTAGCAATTACACGGACTGGGTCCGTAACTTGAGGATTATCCTCATTGCTGCACAGAAGAATTATGTCCTGGAAGCACCGCTAAGTGCCAAGCCTGCTGCAGGAGCAACACCAGATGTTATGAACGTCTGGCAGAGCAAAGCTGATGACTACTCGATAGTTCAGTGTGCCATGCTTTACGGCTTAGAACCGGGTCTTCAACGATGTTTTGAACGTCATGGAGCATATGAGATGTTTCAGGAGTTGAAGTTAATATTTCAAGCAAATGCCCGGATTGAGAGATATGAAGTCTCCAATAAGTTCTATAGCTGCAAGATGGAGGAGAATAGTTCTGTCAGTGAACATATACTCAAAATGTCTGGGTATCATAATAACTTGACTCAACTGGGAGTTAATCTTCCTGTTGATAGTGTCATTGACAGAGTTCTTCAATCACTGCCACCAAGCTACAAGAGCTTCGTGATGAACTATAACATGCAAGGGATGGATAAGATGATTCCCGAGCTCTTCGCAATGCTAAAGGCTGCGGAGGTAGAAATCAAGAAGGAGCATCAAGTGTTGATGGTCAATAAGACCGCCAGTTTCAAGAAAAAGGGCAAATGGAAGAAGAAGGGGAACTTCAAGAAGAACAGCAAACAAGTTGCTGCTCAGGAGAAGAAACCCAAATCTGGACCTAAGCCTGAAACTAAGTGCTTCTACTACAAGCAGACTGGACATTGGAAGCGGAACTGCCCCAAGTATTTGGCGGATACGAAGGATGGCAAGGTGAACAAAGGTATATGTGATATACATGTTATTGATGTGTACCTTACTAGAGCTCGCAGTAGCACCTGGGTATTTGATACTGATTCTGTTGCTAATATTTGCAACTCGAAACAGGGACTACGGATTAGGCGAACACTGGCAAAGGACGAGGTGACGATGCACGTGGGAAATGGTTCCAAAGTCGATGTGATCGCGGTCGGCACGCTACCTCTACATCTACCTTCGGGATTAGTTTTAGACCTAAATAATTGTTATTTGGTGTTAGCGTTGAGCATGAACATTATATCTGGATCTTGTTTGATGTGAGATGGTTATTCATTTAAATAATGGTTGTTCTATTTATATGAGTAATATCTTTTATGGTCATGCACCCTTGAAGAGTGGTCTATTTTTGATGAATCTCGATAGTAGTGATACACGTATTCATAATGTTGAAGCCAAAAGATGCAGAGTTGATAATGATAGTGCAACTTATTTGTGGCACTGCCGTTTAGGTCATATTGGTGTAAAGCGCATGAAGAAACTCCATACTGATGGACTTTTGGAATCACTTGATTATGAATCACTTGGTACTTGTGAACCGTGCCTCATGGGCAAGATGACCAAAACGCCGTTCTCCGGTACTATGGAGAGAGCAACGGATTTGTTGGAAATCATACATACAGATGTATGTGGTCCGATGAATGTTGAGGCTCGTGGCAGATATCGTTATTTTCTCACCTTCACAGATGATTTAAGCAGATATGGGTATATCTAATTAATGAAACATAAATCTGAAACATTTGAAAAGTTCAAAGAATTTCAGAGTGAAGTTGAAAATCATCGTAACAAGAAAATAAAACTTCTACGATCTGATCGTGGAGGAGAATATTTGAGTTACGAGTTTGGTCTACATTTGAAACAAAGTGGAATAGTTTCACAACTCACGCCAGCCGGAACACCACAGCGTAATGGTGTGTCCGAACATCGTAATCGTACCTTACTAGATATGGTGTGATCTATGATGACTCTTACTAATTTACTGCTATCGTTTTGGGGTTATGCTTTAGAGACGGCCGCATTCACGTTAAATAGGGCACCATCGAAATCCATTGAGACAACGCCTTATGAACTGTGGTTTGGCAAGAAACCAAAGTTGTCGTTTCTTAAAGTTTGGGGATGTGATGCTTATGTGAAAAAGCTTCAACCTGATAAGCTCGAACCCAAATCGGAGAAATGTGTCTTCATAGGATACCCAAAGGAGACTGTTGGGTACACCTTCTATCACAGATCCGAAGGCAAGACATTCGTTGCCAAGAATGGATCCTTTCTAGAGAAGGAGTTTCTCTCGAAAGAAGTGAGTGGGAGGAAAGTAGAACTTGATGAGGTAACTGTACCTGCTCCCTTATTGGAAAGTAGTTCATCACAGAAACCGGTTTCTGTGACACCTACACCAATTAGTGAGGAAGTTAATGATGATGATCATGGAACTTCAGATCAAGTTATTACTGAACCTCGTACATCAACCAGAGTAAGATCCGCACCAGAGTGGTACGGTAATCCTGTTCTGGAAGTCATGCTACTAGATCATGATGAACCTACGAACTATGAAGAAGCGATGGTGAGCCCAGATTCCGCAAAATGGCTAGAAGCCATGAAATCTGAGATGGGATCCATGTATGAGAACAAAGTGTGGACTTTGGTTGACTTGCCCGTTGATCGGCAATCAATTGAGAATAAATGGATCTTCAAGAAGAAGACCGACGCTGACAGTAATGTTATTGTCTACAAAGATCGACTTGTTGCAAAAGGTTTTCGACAAGTTCAAGGGATTGACTACGATGAGACCTTCTCACCCGTAGCGATGCTTAAGTCTGTCCGAATCATGTTAGCGATTCCCGCATTTCATGATTATGAAATTTGGCAGATGGATGTCAAAACTGCATTCCTGAATGGATTTCTGGAAGAAGAGTTGTATATGATGCAACCAGAAGGTTTTGTCGATCCAAAGGGAGCTAACAAAGTGTGCAAGCTCCAGTGATCCATTTATGGACTGGTGCAAGCCTCTCGGAGTAGGAATAAACGCTTTGATAGAGTGATCAAAGCGTTTGGTTTTGTACAGACTTTTGGAGAAGCCTGTATTTACAAGAAAGTGAGTGGGAGCTCTGTAGCATTTCTGATATTATATGTGGATGACATATTACTAATTGGAAATGATATAGAATTTCTGGATAGCATAAAGGGATAATTGAATAAAAGTTTTTCTATGAAAGACCTCGGTGAAGCTGCTTACATATTGGTCATCAAGATCTATAGAGATAGATCAAGACGCTGAATTGGACTTTCACAAAGCACATACCTTGACAAAGTTTTGAAAAGGTTCAAAATGGATCAAGCAAAGAAAGGGTTCTTGCCTGTGTTACAAGGTGTGAAGTTGAGTAAGACTCAATGCCCGACCACTGCAGAAGATAGAGAGAAGATGAAAGATGTTCCCTATGCTTCAGCCATAGGCTCTATCCTGTATGCAATGCTGTGTACCAGACTTGATGTGTGCCCTGCTATAAGTCTAGCAAGGAGGTACCAAAGTAATCCAGGAGTGGATCACTGGACAGCAATCAAGAACATCCTGAAATACCTGAAAAGGACTAAGGATATGTTTCTCGTTTATGGAGGTGACAAAGAGCTCATCGTAAATGGTTACGTTGACACAAGCTTTGACACTGATCCGGACGATTCTAAATCGCAAACCGGATACGTGTTTATATTAAACGGTGGAGCTGTCAGTTGGTGCAGTTCTAAACAAAGCGTTGTGGCGGGATCTACGTGTGAAGCGGAGTACATAGCTGCTTCGGAAGCAGCAAATGAAGGAGTCTGGATGAAGGAGTCCATATCCTATCAAGGTGTAATACCTAGTGCATCGGGTCCAATGAAAATCTTTTGTGACAATACGGGTGCAATTGCCTTGGCAAAGGAATCCAGATTTCACAAGAGAACCAAGCACATCAAGAGACGCTTCAATTCCATCCGGGATTTAGTCCAGGTGGGAGACATAGAAATTTGCAAGATACATACGGATCTGAATGTTGCAGACCCGTTGACTAAGCCTCTTCCACGAGCAAAACATGATCAGCACCAAGGCTCCATGGGTGTTAGAATCATTACTGTGTAATCTAGATTATTGACTCTAGTGCAAGTGGGAGACTGAAGGAAATATGCCCTAGAGGCAATAATAAAGTTATTATTTATTTCCTTATTTCATGATAAATGTTTATTATTCATGCTTGAATTGTATTAACCGGAAACATAATACATGTGTGAATACATAGACAAATAGAGTGTCACTAGTATGCCTCTACTTGACTAGCTCGTTGGTCAAAGATGGTTAAGTTTCCTAACCATATACATGAGTTGTCATTTGATTAACGGGATCACATCATTAGGAGAATGATGTGATTGACTTGACCCATTCCGTTAGCTTAGCACTTGATCGTTTAGTTTGTTGCTATTGCTTTCTTCATGACTTGTACATGTTCCTATGACTATGAGATTATGCAACTCCCGTTTACCGGAGGAACACTTTGTGTGCCACCAAACGTCACAACGTAACTGGGTGATTATAAAGGTGCTCTACAGGTGTCTCCAAAGGTAATGTTGGGTTGGCGTATTTCGAGATTAGGATTTGTCACTCCGATTGTCGGAGAGGTATCTCTGGGCCCACTCGGTAATGCACATCACTATAAGCCTTGCAAGCATTCCAACTAATGAGTTAGTTGCGGGATGATGTATTACGGAACGAGTAAAGAGACTTGCCGGTAATGAGATTGAACTAGGTATTGAGATACCGACGATCAAATCTCGGGCAAGTAACATACCGATGACAAAGGGAACAACGTATGTTGTTATGCGGTCTGACCGATAAAGATCTTCGTAGAATATGTAGGAGCCAATATGGGCATCCAGGTCCCGCTATTGATTATTGACCAGAGAGGTGTCTCAGTCATGTCTACATAGTTCTCGAACCCGTAGGGTCCGCACGCTTAACGTTCGTTGACGATATAGTACTATATGAGTTATGTATGTTGATGACCGAATGTTGTTCGGAGTCCGAGATGAGATCACGGACATGACGAGGAACTCCGGAATGGTCCGGAGATAAAGTTTGATATATGGGATAGTAGTGTTTGATCTCCGGAAGGGTTACGGAATTCACCGGAAGGGGTTCTGGATGTTTCCCGAAATGTTTGGGCACGAGAACACTTTATCTGGGCCAAAGGGGAAAGCCCGCGGGGCTTTTGGAAAGTGCAAAAGGAAGTTTTGCGGAGACCAGAGGCTAGACGCCAGGAACCCTGGCGTCTAGGGGGTAGACGCCGGGAACCCTAGCGTCTAGCCCTGGAGTCCGAGAAGGACTCTTGCCTTTCGGGTGAAACCGACTTTGAGAAGGCTTTTACTCCAAGTTTCGACCCCAGGGCTCAACATATAAATAGAGGGGTAGGGCTAGCACCAAAGACACATCAAGAAACACCAAGCCGTGTGCCGGCAACCCCGTCCCCTCTAGTTTATCCTCCGTCATAGTTTTCGTAGTGCTTAGGCGAAGCCCTGCGGAGATTGTTCTTCACCAACACCGTCACCACGCCGTCGTGCTGCCGGAACTCATCTACTACTTCGCCCCTCTTGCTGGATCGAGAAGGCGAGGATGTCACCGAGCCGAACGTGTGCAGAACTCGGAGGTGCCGTGCTTTCGGTACTTGGATCGGTCGGACGTGAAGACGTACGACTACATCAACCGCGTTGATATAATGCTTCCGCAAACAGTCTACGAGGGTACGTAGACAACACTCTCCCCTCTCGTTGCTATGCATCACCATGATCTTGCGTGTGCATAGGAATTTTTTTGAAATTGCTATGTTCCCCAAAACTAGGCACATATGTCCAGTTGAATATAGACAACATGAGTTATTATTGTTGACATGACCCTTGAGGTGAACATGTTGGGAGGCAAAATTATAAGCCCCTATCTTTCTATGTGTTCGATTGAAACGTTTTGTTCATGGGTACAAGGTGAGTGTTAGAAATCATAGAAGACTACTAGCAAAAAGGCTTGTGCATTGCAACGGGAGAAAAAAATTCATTCATATCTCTAGTTGGGTCGGTTGGACAAACTGTGCATGGCCGGTTAGCAAGTTATGAGATCGAACCCTCCCATCGGCAATTTTATTTTTCTCCGGACCTGGGCCACAGTGCGCCGCCAGATGGGCTTCCTCTGTTGGGCCAAAACGGGTAACAAGTAACTAAACCAAATAGCTTATGTGAACTTAATTGAAGCGGAACCAAACAAAGCGGGATGAAACTAAGAATATCACCTCCCGTTAATAGTAGGTATAGATATGATGGTTGAGTATGTGGACTTGCTTTAAATGCTTCGACATGTGACTCTTCCTGAAAAGATGATGAACTGTAGTTGCAAAGTTGGCTGAGAACATAGTTTGTTGGTTTCTAATAAAGTTTTTGCTTTATACTTAGATTGTGTGATGAACTATTACTTATACATAGGAAGTATATGACGAGAGTTCTATGATAAAAGTCCTTTGTTTAATCTTGTTGTTGTTATAATAATCAACATGATGCTTTTATGTCTGTATTTTGTTTTTATCGACACCTCTCTCTAAAAGCATGTGGACATGTTTTTCGATTTCGATTTTTGCTTGAGGACAAGCGAGGTCTAAGCTTGGGGGAGTTGATACGTCCATTTTGCACCATATTTTCTTACTGTTACTTACAATGTTTTTATCCATAATAATGCTTTTTGGAGTAATTCTAATGTCTTTTTCTCTCATAATTTGCAAGGAACACACCAAGAGGGAGAATTCCAGCAGCTCGAAATCTGGACCTGTATAACTTATCTCAGGCGACCTATTCTGCACAACTCCAAATGGGTTGAAACTTTATGGAGATTTTTTATGGAATATATAGGAAATATTGGAGCCAATAAGTACCAGAGGGGACCACCAGGTGGACACAACCCACCTGGGCGCGCCAGGCCCCCTGGCGCGCCTTGGTGGGTTGTGGCCTCCTCGGCCCACCTATTGGGGAACGTAGTAATTTCAAAAAAATTCCTACGCACACGCAAGATCATGGTGATGCATAGCAACGAGAGGGGAGAGTGTTGTCTACGTACCCTCGTAGACCGGAAGCGGAAGCGTTATGACAACGCGGTTGATGTAGTCGTACTTCTTCACGGCTCGACCGATCAAGCACCGAAACTACGGCACCTCCGAGTTCTAACACACGTTCAGCTCGATGACGATCCCCGGACTCCGATCCAGCAAAGTGTCGGGGAAGAGTTCTGTCAGCACGACAGCGTGGTGACGATCTTGATGTTCTACCATCGCAGGGCTTCGCCTAATCACCGCTACAATATTATCAAGGACTATGGTGGAAGGGGGCACCGCACACGGCTAAGAAAACGATCACGAGGATCAACTTGTGTGTCTATGGGGTGCCCCTGCCCCGTATATAAAGGAGTGGAGGAGGGGAGGGCCGACCCTCTCTATGGCGCGCCCTAGGGGAGTCCTACTCCCACCGGGAGTAGGAGTCCCCCTTTCCTAGTCCAACTAGGAGTCCTTCCAAGTTGTAGGAGGAGACAAGGAAGGGGAAGAGGGAAGAGAAGGAAGGAGGGGGCGCCGCCCTTCCCCCTAGTCCAATTCGGACTAGTCAATGGGGGGCGCGCGGCCTGCCTCTCCCTCTCCCCTAAAGCCCAATAAGGCCCATATACTTCTTCCCCCGTATTCCCGTAACTCCCCGGTACTCTGAAAAATACCCGAACCACTCGAAACCTTTCCGATGTCCGAATATAGTCGTCCAATATATCGATCTTTACGTCTCGACCATTTCGAGACTCCTCGTCATGTCCCCGATCTCATCCGGGACTCCGAACTCCTTCGGTACATCAAAACTCATAAACTAACTGTCATCGAAACCTTAAGCGTGCGGACCCTACGGGTTCGAGAACAATGTAGACATGACCGAGACACGTCTCCGTTCAATAACCAATAGCGGAACCTGGATGCTCATATTGGCTCCTACATATTCTACGAAGATCTTTATCGTCAGACCGCATAACAACATACTTTGTTCCCTTTGTCATCGGTATGTTACTTGCCCGAGATTCGATCGTCGGTATCTCAATACCTAGTTCAATCTCGTTATCGGCAAGTCTCTTACTCGTTTCGTAATACATAATCTCGCAAATAACTCATTAGTTGCAATGCTTGCAAGGCTTATGTGATGTGCATTACCGAGAGGGCCCAGAGATACCTCTCCGACAATCGGAGTGACAAATCCTAATCTCGAAATACGCAAACCCAACATGTACCTTTGGAGACACCTGTAGAGCTCCTTTATAATCACCCAGTTACGTTGTGACGTTTGGTAGCACACAAAGTGTTCCTCCGGTAAACGGGAGTTGCATAATCTCATAGTCATAGGAACATGTATAAGTCATGAAGAAAGCAATAGCAACATACTAAACGATCGAGTGCTAAGCTAACGGAATGGGTCAAGTCAATCACATCATTCTCCTAATGATGTGATCCCGTTAATCAAATAACCACTCTTTGTCTAGGGTTAGGAAACATAACCATCTTTGATTAACGAGCTAGTCAAGTAGAGGCATATACTAGTGACACTCTGTTTGTCTATGTATTCACACATGTATTATGTTTCCGGTTAATACAATTCTAGCATGAATAATAAGCATTTATCATAAAATAAGGAAATAAATAATAACTTTATTATTTCCTCTAGGGCATATTTCCTTCAGTCTCCCACTTGCACTAGAGTCAATAATCTAGCACATTGCCATGTGATTTAACACCAATAGTTCACATCATCATGTGATTAACACCCATAGTTCACATCGTTATGTGACCAACACTCAATGGGTTTACTAGAGTCAATAATCTAGTTCACATCGCTATGTGATTAACACCCAAAGAGTACTGAGGTGTGATCATGTTTTGCTTGTGAGAGAAGTTTAGTGAACGGGTCTGCCACATTCAGATCCGTAAGTATTTTGCAAATTTCTATGTCAACAATGCTCTGCATGGAGCTACTCTAGCTAATTGCTCCCACTTTCAATATGTATCCAGATTGAGACTTAGAGTCATCTGGATCAGTGTCAAAACTTGCATCGACGTAACCCTTTACGATGAACCTTTTGTCACCTCCATAATCGAGAAACATATCCTTATTCCACTAAGGATAATTTTGACCAATGTCCAGTGATCTACTCCTAGATCACTATTGTACTCCTTTGCTAAACACAGTGTAGGGTATACAATAGATCTGGTACACAGCATGTCATACTTTATAGAACCTATGGCTGAGGCATAGGGAATGACTTTCATTCTCTTTCTATCTTCTGCCGTGGTCGAGCTTTGAGTCTTACTCAATTTCACACCTTGTAACACAGCCAAGAACTCTTTTCTTTGACTGTTCCATTTTGAACTACTTCAAAATATTGTCAAGGTATGTACTCATTGAAAAAACTTATCAAGCGTCTTGATCTATCTCTATAGATCTTGATGCTTAATATGTAAGCAGCTTCGCTGAGGTCTTTCTTTGAAAAACTTCTTTCAAACACTCCTTTATGCTTTGCAGAATAATTCTACATTATTTCTGATCAATAATATGTCATTCACATATACTTGTCAGAAATGCTGTAGTGATCCCACTCACTTTCTTGTAAATACAGGCTTCACCACAAGCCTGTATAAAACTATATACTTTGATCATCTCATTAAAGCGCATATTCCAACTCCGAGATGCTTGCACCAGTCCACAGATGGATCGCTGGAGCTTGCATATTTTGTTAACACTTTTAGGATTGACAAAACCTTCTCTTTGCATCATATACAACTCTTCTTTAAGAAATCCATTAAGGAATGCAGCTTTGTTTATCCATTTGCCAGATTTCATAAAATGCGGCAATTGCTAACATGATTCGGACAGACTTAAGCATAGATACGAGTGAGAAACTCTCATCGTAGTCAACATCTTGAACTTGTCGAAAACCTTTTTGCGACAATTCTAGCTTTGTAGATAGTAACACTACTATTAGCGTCCGTCTTCCTCTTGAAGATCCATTTATTCTCAATTGCTTGCCGATCTTTGGGCAAGTCAACCAAAGTCCACACTTTGTTCTCATACATGGATCCCATCTCAGATTTCATGGCTTCAAGCCATTTTGCGGAATCTGGGCTCACCATCGCTTCTTCATAGTTCGCAGGTTCATCATGATCTAGTAGCATGACTTCCAGAACAAGATTACCATACCACTCTGGTGCGGATCTTACTCTGGTTGATCTACGTGGTTCAGTAGTAACTTGTTCTGAAGTTTCATGATCATCATCATTAGCTTCCTCACTAATTGGTGTAGGTGTCACAGAAACCGGTTTATGTGATGTACTACTTTCCAATAAGGGAGCAGGTACAGTTACCTCATCAAGTTCTACTTTCCTCCCACTCACTTCTTTCGAGAGAAACTCCTTCTCTAGAAAGGATCCATTCTTAGCAACGAATGTCTTGCCTTCGGATCTGTGATAGAAGGTGTACCCAACTGTCTTCTTTGGGTATCCTATGAAGACACATTTCTCCGATTTGGGTTTGAGCTTATCAGGATGAAACTTTTTCTTATAAGCATTGCAACCCCAAACTTCAAGAAATGACAACTTTGGTTTCTTGCCAAACCATAGTTCATACAGTGTCGTCTCAACGGATTTAGATGGTGCCCTATTTAACGTGAATGCAGCTGTCTCTAATGCATAACCCCAAAACGATAGTGGTAAATCAGTAAGAAACATCATAGATTGCACTATATCCAATAAAGTACGGTTATGACGTTCGGACACACCATTATGATGTGGTGTTCTAGGTGGCATGAGTTTGTGAAACTATTCCACATTATTTTAATTGAAGACCAAACTCGTAACTCAAATATTCGTCTCTGCGATTAGACCGTAGAAACTTTATTTTCTTGTCACGATGATTTTCCACTTCACTCTGAAATTCTTTGAACTTTTCAAATATTTTAGACTTATGTTTCATCAAGTAGATATACCCATATCTGCTCAAATCATCTGTGAAGGTTAGAAAATAATGATACCCGCCGCGAGCCTTAACACTCATCGGATCGCATACATCAGTATGTATTATTTCCAATAAGTTAGTTGCTCGATCCATTGTTCCGGAGAACGAAGTCTTAGTCATCTTGCACATGAGGTATGGTTCGCAAGCATCAAGTGATTCATAATCAAGTGATTCCAAAATCCCATCAGCATGGAGTTTCTTCATGCGCTTTACACCAATATGACCTAAACGGCAGTGCCACAAATAAGTTGCACTATCATTATTAACTTTGCATCTTTTGGCTTTCAATATTATGAATATGTGTATCACTATGATCGAGATCCAACAAACCATTTTCGTTGGTGTGTATGACCATAGAAGGTTTCATTTATGTAAACAAAACAAGAATTGTTCTCTAACTTAAATGAATAACCGTATTGCAATAAACATGATCAAATCATATTCATGCTCAATGCAAACACCAAATAACACTTATTTAGGTTCAACACTAATCCCGAAAGTATAAGGAGTCTGCGATGATGATCATATTAATCTTGGAACCACTTCCAACACACATCGTCACTTTACCCTTAACTAGTTTCTGTTCATTCTGCAACTCCCGTTTCGAGTTACTACTCTTAGCAACTGAACCAGTATCAAATACCGAGGGGTTGCTACGAACACTAGTAAAATACACATCAATAATTTGTATATCAAATATACATTTGTTTACTTTGCCATCCTTCTTATCCGCCAAATACTTGGGGCAGTTCTGCTTCCAGTGACCAGTCCCTTTGCAATAGAAGCACTTAGTCTCAGGCTTAGGACCAGACTTGGGCTTCTTCACTTGAGCAGCAACTTGCTTGCCGTTCTTCTTGAAGTTCCCCTTTTTCCCTTTGCCCTTTTCTTGAAACTAGTGATCTTGTCAACCATCAACACTTGATGCTCTTTCTTGATTTCTACCTTCATCAATTTCATCATCATGAAAAACCCGGGATTCGTTTTCGTCATCCCTTGCATACTATAGTTCATCACGAAGTTTTACTAACTTGGTGATGGTGACTAGAGAATTCTGTCAATCACTATCTTATCTGGAAGATTAACTCCCACTTGATTCAAGTGATTGTAGTACCCAGACAATCTGAGCACATGCTCACTAGTTGAGCGATTCTCCTCCATCTTTTAGCTATAGAACTTGTTGGAGACTTCATATCTCTCAACTCGGGTATTTGCTTGAAATATTAACTTCAACTCCTGGAACATATCATATGGTCCATGACGTTCAAAAACGTCTTTGAAGTCCCGATTCTAAGCTGTTAAGCATGGTGCACTAAACTATCAAGTAGTCATCATATTGAGCTAGCCAAACGTTCATAACGTCTGCATCTGCTCCTGCAATAGGTCTGTCACCTAGCGGTGCATCAAGGACATAATTCTTCTGTGCAGTAATGAGGATAAACCTCAGATCACGGATTCAATCCGCATCATTGCTACTAATATCTTTCAACACAATTTTCTCTAGGAACATATCAAAAAATAAAAATTTGAAAGCAACAACGCGAGCTATTGATCTACAACATAATTTTCAAATACTACCAGGACTAAGTTCATGATAAATTAAAGTTCAATTAATCATATTACTTAAGAACTCCCACTTAGATAGATATCCCTCTAATCTTCTAAGTGATCACATGATCCATATCAACTAAACCATGTCCGATCATCACGTGAGATGGAGTAGTTTCAATGGTGAACATCACTATGTTGATCATATCTACTATATGATTCACGCTCGACCTTTCGGTCTCCGTGTTCCGAGGCCATATCTGTATATGCTTGGCTCGTCAAGTATAACCTAAGTATTCCGCGTGTGCAACTGTTTTGCACCCGTTGTATTTGAACGTAGAGCCTATCACACCCGATCATCACGTGGTGTCTCAGCACGAAGAACTTTCGCAATGGTGCATACTCAGGGAGAACACTTCTTGATAATTAGTGAGAGATCATCTTAAAATGCTACTGTCAAACTAAGCAAAATAAGATGTATAAAAGATAAACATCATATGCAATCAAAATATGTGACATGATATGGCCATCATCATCTTGCGCCTTTGATTTCCATCTCCAAAGTACTGTCATGATCTCTATCGTCACCGGCATGACACCATGATCTCCATCATCTTGATCTATATCAATGTGTCATCACGTGGTCGTCTCGCCAACAATTTCTCTTGCAACTATTGCTATCGCATAGCGATAAAGTAAAGCAATTATTGGGCGCTTGCATCTTATGCAATAGAGAGACAACCATAAGGATTTTTCCAGTTGCCGATAAATTCAAAAAAACATGATCATCTCATACAACAACTTATATCTCATCACGTATTGACCATATCACATCACAACATGCCCTGCAAAAACAAGTTAGACGTCCTCTACTTTGTTTTTGCAAGTTTTACGTGGCTGCTACGGGCTTAGCAAGAACCAATCTTACCTACGCATCAAAACCACAATGATATTTTGTCAAGTTGGTGCTGTTTTAACCTTCGCAAGGACCGGGCGTAGCCACACTTGGTTCAACTAAAGTTGGAGAAACTGACACCCGCCAGCCACCTATGTGCAAAGCACGTCGGTAGAACCAGTCTCGCGTAAGCGTACGCGTCATGTCGGTCCGGGCCGCTTCATCCAACAATACCGCCGAACCAAAGTATGACATGCTGGTAAGCAGTATGACTTATATCACCCACAACTCACTTGTGTTCTACTCGTGCACAACATCAACGCATAAAACCTAGGCTCGGATGCCACTCTTGGGGAACGTAGTAATTTCAAAAAAATTCCTACGCACACGCAAGATCATGGTGATGCATAGCAACGAGAGGGGAGAGTGTTGTCTACGTACCCTCGTAGACCGGAAGCGGAAGCGTTATGACAACGCGATTGATTTAGTCGTACGTCTTCACGGCTCGACCGATCAAGCACCGAAACTACGGCACCTCAGAGTTCTAGCACACGTTCAGCTCGATGATGATCCCCGGACTCCTATCCAGCAAAGTGTCGGGGAAGATTTCTGTCAGCACGACGGCGTGGTGACGATCTTGATGTTCTACCGTCACAGGGCTTCGCCTAAGCACCGCTACAATATTATTGAGGACTATGGTGGAAGGGGGCACCGCACACGGCTAAGAAAACGATCACGAGGATCAACTTGTGTGTCTATGGGGTGCCCCTGCCCCGTATATAAAGGAGTGGAGGAGGGGAGGGCCGGCCCTCTCTATGGCGCGCCCTAGGGGAGTCCTACTCCCACCGGGAGTAGGATTCCCCCTTTCCTAGTCCAACTAGGAGTCCTTCCAAGTTGTAGGAGTAGGAGACAAGGAAGGGGAAGAGGGAAGAGAAGGAAGGAGGGGGCGCCGCCCTTCCCCCTAGTCCAATTCGGACTAGTCAATGGGGGGGCGCGGCCTGCCTCTCCCTCTCCCCTAAAGCCCAATAAGGCCCATATACTTCTTCCCCCGTATTCCCGTAACTCCCCGGTACTCTGAAAAATACCCGAACCACTCGGAACCTTTCCAATGTCCGAATATAGTCGTCCAATATATTGATCTTTACGTCTCGACCATTTCGAGACTCCTCGTCATGTCCCCGATCTCATCCGGGACTCCGAACTCCTTCGGTACATCAAAACTCATAAACTAACTGTCATTGAAACCTTAAGTGTGCGGACCCTACGGATTCGAGAACAATGTAGACATGACCGAGACACGTCTCCGGTCAATAACCAATAGCGGAACCTGGATGCTCATATTGGCTCCTACATATTCTACGAAGATCTTTATCGGTCAGACCGCATAACAACATACTTTGTTCCCTTTGTCATCGATATGTTACTTGCCCGAGATTCGATCGTCGGTATCTCAATACCTAGTTCAATCTCGTTACCGGCAAGTCTCTTTACTCGTTTCGTAATACATCATCTCGCAACTAACTCATTAGTTGCAATGCTTGCAAGGCTTATGTGATGTGCATTACCGAGAGGGCCCAGAGATACCTCTCCGACAATCGGAGTGACAAATCCTAATCTCGAAATACGCCAACCCAACATGTACCTTTGGAGACACCTGTAGAGCTCCTTTATAATCACCCAGTTACGTTGTGATGTTTGGTAGCACACAAAGTGTTCCTCCGGTAAACGGGAGTTGCATAATCTCATAGTCATAGGAACATGTATAAGTCATGAAGAAAGCAATAGCAACATACTAAACGATCGAGTGCTAAGCTAACGGAATGTGTCAAGGCAATCACATCATTCTCCTAATGATGTGATCCCGTTAATCAAATAACAACTCTTTGTCTATGGTTAGGAAACATAACCATCTTTGATTAACGAGCTAGTCAAGTAGAGGCATACTAGTGACACTCTGTTTGTCTATGTATTCACACATGTATTATGTTTCCGGTTAATACAATTCTAGCATGAATAATAAACATTTATCATAAAATAAGGAAATAAATAATAACTTTATTATTGCCTCTAGGGCATATTTCCTTCACCACCTCCAGTGCCCATCTTCTGGTATATAAGTGGTTTTTACCTAGAAAAAATCACAATAATACTTTCGGGATGGAGCGCCGCCGCCTCGAGGCAGAACTTGGGCAGGAGCACTTTTGCCCTCCGAAAGAGCGATTCCGCCGGGAGAACTTCCCTCCCAGAGGGGGAAATCATCGTCATCATCATCACCAACAACTCTCCCATCTCTGGGAGGGAAATATCCATCAACATCTTCACCAGCACCATCTCATCTCAAACCCTAGTTCATCTCTTGTATTCAATCTTGTTACAGGAACTACAGATTGTTGCTAGGGGGTGACTAGTAGTGTTGATTACATATTGTAGTTCATTACTATATGGTTTATTTGGTGGAAGATTATATGTTCAGATCCATTATGAATATTAATACCCCTCTGATTATGAGCATGTTCGTTGTTTGTGAGTAGTTACTTTTGTTCTTGAGGTCACGGGATAAATCATGTTACAAGTAATCATGTGAATTTGATATGTGTTCGATATTTTGATAGTATGTATGTTGTGATTCCCTTAGTGGTGTCATGTGAACATCGACTACATGACACTTCACCATATCTGGGCCTAAGGGAATGCATTATGGAGTAGTAAATAGATGGTGGGTTGCAAGAGTAACAGAAACTTAAACCCCAGTTTAGGCACTATTTCGTAAGGGACTGATTGGATCCTACAATTTAATGCTATGGTTAGGATTTATCCTTAATACTTTTCTCGTAGTTGCGGATGCTTGCGGGAGGGTTAATCATAAGTAGGAGGTTTGTTCAAGTAAGAACAGCACCTAAGCACCGGTCCACCCACATATCAAATTATCAAAGTAGCAAACACAAATCAAACCAATATGATGAAAGTGATTAGATGAAATTCCCGTGTACCCTCAAGAATGCTTTGCTCACTATAAGAAACCGTTTTGGCCCGTCCTTTGCCTCAAAAGGATTGGGCTACCTTGCTGCATACTTGTTACAATTATCGTTACTTGCTCGTTACAAATTACCTTGCCATCAAACTACTCGCTACTTACAATGTCAACACTTGCAGACACTACCTTACTGAAAACTACTTGTCATTTCCTTCTGCTCCTCATTGGGTTCGACACTCTTACTTATCAAAAAGAGCTACAATTGATCCCCTATACTTGTGGGTCATCAAGCATTATACCTGACTCTTTACCTTTTCGAGTTCCCAATCTTCATAGTTGCGTTTAATTCTTTCTAGAAGATCCCATCTGAATTCAATAGTTTTCTTCATAAAGGAACCGGTTGAAGAAGAATCAAGCATAGTTTAATCATCATGAGAAAGTCGAGCATAAAATTATGTAAGATAATATCTCTTGAGAGCTCGTGATTGGGGCATGTGTACAGCTACCTCTTGAGCACTGCGTTGGTTTTCCCTTGAAGAGGAAAGGGTGATGCAGCAAAGTAGCGTAAGTATTTCCCTCAGTTTTTTAGAACCAAGGTATCAATCCAGTAGGAGACCACGCGCGAGTCACCTCGTACCTACACAAACAAATAAGAACCTTGCAACTAACATGATAAAGGGGTTGTCAATCCCTTCACGGCCACTTGCAAGAGTGAGATCTGATAGAGATAATAATAATAATAAGATGAATATTTTTGGTATTTTTATGATATAGATTGAAAGTAAAGATTGCTAAATAAAATATATTGGAAACTTGTATGATGGAGAATAGACCCGGGGGCCATAGGTTTCACTAGTGGCTTCTCTAAAGATAGCATAAGTATTACGGTGGGTGAACAAATTACTGTCGAGCAATTGATAGAAAAGCGAATAATTATCAGAATATCTAGGTATGATCATGTATATAGGCATCACATCCATGACAAGTAGACCGACTCCTTCCTGCATCTACTACTATTACTCCACACATCGACCACTATCCAGCATGCATCTAGAGTATTAAGTTCATAAGAACAGAGTAATGCTTTAAGCAAGATGACATGATGTAGAGGGATAAACTCATGCGATATGATATAAACCCCATCTTTTTATCCTCGATGGCAACAATACAATACGTGTCGTTTCCCTTTCTGTCACTGGGATCGAGCACCGCAAGATTGAACCCAAAGCTAAGCACTTCTCCCATTGTAAGAAAGATCAATCTAGTAGGCCAAACCAAACTGATAATTCGAAGAGACCTACAAAGATAAACCAATCATACATAAAAGAATTCAGAGAAGATTCAAATATTGTTCATAGATAGACTTGATCATAAATCCACAATTCATCGGATCTCGACAAACACACCGCAAAAGAAGATTACATCAAATAGATCTCCAAGAGAATCGAGGAGAACTTTGTATTGAGATCCAAAGAGAGAGAAGAATCCATCTAGATACTAGCTATGGACCCAAAGGTCTGAAGTAAACTACTCACACATCATCGGAGGGGCCATTGAGTTGATGTAGAGGCCCTCTGTGATCAATGCCCCCTCCGGCGGAGCTCCGAAAAAGGCCCCGAGATGGGATCTCTTGGGTACAGAAGGTTGCGGCAGTGGAAATAGAGTTTCGTGGTGCTCCTGGATGTTTGCGGGATATATGTATATATATATAGGAGGAAGAAGTAGGTCGGTGGAGCAACGAGGGGCCCACGAGGGTGGAGGGCGCGCCCAGGGGGGTAGGCACTCCCCCTGCCTCGTGGCCACCTCGTTGATTGCTTGACGTCCACTCCAAGTCCCCTGGATCATGTTTGTTCCAAAAATCACGCTCCCGAAGGTTTCATTCTGTTTGGACTCTGTTTGATATTCCTTTTCTGCGAAACACTAAAATAGGCAAAAAAACAGCAATTTGGGCTGGGCCTCCGGCTAATAGGTTAGTCCCAAAAATAATATAAAAGTGTGAAATAAAGCCCATTATCATCGAAAACAGATAATATAATAGCATGGAACAATAAAAAAATATAGATACGTTGGAGACATATCAAGCATCCTCAAGCTTAATTCCTGCTCGTCCTCGAGTAGGTAAATGATAAAAACAGAATTTTTGATGTGGAATGCTTCCTAAAATATTTCTCAATGTAATTTTTCTTTATTGTGGCATGAATGTTCAGATCCGAAAGATTCAAGATAAAAGTTTAATATTGGCATAGAAATAATAATACTTAAAGCATACTAACTAAGCAATCATGTCTTCTCAAAATAACATGGCCAAAGAAAGTTATCCCTACAAAATCATATAGTCTGGCTATGCTCTATCTTCATCACAGAAAATATTAAATCATGCACAACCCCGATGACAAGCCAAGCAATTGTTTCATACTTTTGACGTTCTCAAACTTTTTCAACTTTCACGCAATACATGAGCGTGAGCCATGGACATAGCACTATAGGTGGAATAGAATGGTGGTTGTGGAGAAGACAAAAGGAGAAGATAGTCTCACATCAACTAGGCGTATCAACGGGCTATGGAGATACCCATCAATAGATATCAATGTGAGTGAGTAGGGATTGCCATGCAATAGATGCACTAGAGCTATAAGTGTATGAAAGCTCAACAAAAGAAACTTAGTGGGTGTGCATCCAACTTACTTGCTCACGAAGACCTAGGGCAATTTGAGGAAGCCCATCATTGGAATATACAAGCCAAGTTCTATAATGTAAAATTCCCACTAGTTTATGAAAGTGACAACATAGGAGACTCTCTATCATGAAGATCATGGTGCTACTTTGAAGCACAACTGTGGAAAAAGGATAGTAACATTGTCCCTTCTCTCTTTTTCTCTCATTTTTTTGGGCCTTCTTTCTTTTTTTTCTTTTGGCCTCTTTTCTCTCTCTTTTTTTCGTCCGGAGTCTCATCCCAACTTATGGGGGAATCATAGTCTCCATCATCCTTTCCTCACTGGGACAATGCTCTAATAATGATGATCATCACACTTCTTTTTACTTACAACTCAAGAATTACAACTCAATACTTAGAACAAAATATGACTCTATGTGGATGCCTCCGGCGGTGTACCGGGATATGCAATGAATCAAGAGTGACATGTATGAAAAATTATGAAAGGTGGCTTTGCCACAAATACAATGTCAACTACATGATCATGCATGGCAATATGACAATGATGAAGCGTGTCATAACAAACGGAACGGTGGAAAGTTGCATGGCAATATTATCTCGGAATGGCTATGGGAATGCCATAATAGGTAGGTATGGTGGCTGTTTTGAGGAAGCTATATGGTGGGTGTATGATACCGGCGAAAAGTGCGCGGTAATAGAGAAGCTAGCAAATGTGGAAGGTTGAGAGTGTGTATAATCCATGGACTCAACATTAGTCATAAAGAACTCACATACTTATTGCAAAAATCTATTAGTTATCGAAACAAAGTACTACGCGCATGCTCCTAGGGGGTAGATTGGTAGGAAAAGACCATCGCTCTTCCCCGACCGCCACTCATAAGGAAGGCAATCAATAAATAAATCATGCTCCGACTTCATCACATAACGGTTCACCATACGTGCATGATACGGGAATCACAAACTTCAACACAAGTATTTCTCAAATTCACAACTACTCAACTAGCATGACTCTAATATCACCATCTCCATATTTCAAAACAATTATCAAGTATCAAAATTCTCTTAGTATTCAATGCACTTATATGAAATTTTTTATTGTTCCTAAAAGCAAATTACCATGCTGTTTTAAAGGACTCTCAAAATAATATAAGTGAAGCATGAGAGATCAATTATTTGTATAAAATAAAACCACCACCGTGCTCTAAAAGATATAAGTGAAGCACTAGAGCAAAAACTATATAGCTCAAAAGATATAAGTGAAGCACATAGAGTATTCTAATAAATTCCGATTCATGTGTGTATCTCTCAAAAGGTGTGTATAGCAAGGAGGATTGTGGTAAACTAAAAAGCAAAGACTCAAATCATACAAGACGCTCCAAGCAAAACACATATCATGTGGTGAATAAAAATATAGCTTCAAGTAAAGTTACCAATGAACGAAGACTGTCGGTGTACTAGAGTAGGGGTACCCTAGTACCCCGAACTCGTGCACGGGCAGTAGCAGCATCCCGCGGCAAGGCTTGCCGGGTGACCACCAAGGTCCTCCGAGGTTCCTTTGGAGCCATTCAAGAACAAAGTACTCAAACCAAGGCCCCGGCAAGGAGCTGGCCGGGAAGGAAACAGGACCCCGGCAAGAGGAGCTTGCCGGGAGGGCTATCAAAAGCATCACGAGACCCCGGCGAGAGGAGCTTGCCGGGAAGGCCGACCCAGGCATACCAAGAAAACTTGCCGCGACGCATCACGCGCCCCGGCAAGGCCCAGTGAGCGACGAGCTCCCGGACACGACAAGACGACGACCGCGGCAACGCGCTTGCCGCGGCGAACCGCCTCTCCGAGCCCGCGCTCCAGCACACCCGCCCACGTGTCGCTCTCCCGAGCACATGTGGCGGGAGGCCGTGCAGCTAGGGGTGCGCGGTGGCGAGCAGGCGCTGACAAGATAACCATCGTGGCAAACGGTGGCGTGCCTAGCGGTCCCTCTTGGTGCTGTTTAGGCGACACAGACGGGCATTTAATGCCCTTGTCCCCTGCCGTCAGGGTTAGGTTTGATAACACTGTAGCAGGTAGCTGTGCCTACTACAGCACCTAGCTGCCCCTACTACGGCACCTTTCCATTTTTGCCCTTGACCTCCGTTGCTCTATGTCGGTAACCCCTTGAGCATATAAAAGGAGGCCCGAGTGCAACGGGGGGGGCGGCCATTTTGAGAGCCTTCGGGGGCCGGCCATTTTGAGAGCCTTCAGGGGACGGCCATTCCAGACACGCACGCTCGGTCTCGCTAGCAGCTGGAGAGTACTGTAGCACTCCGCGCTCCCGAGCTGGAAATCAATACCAAACCACAAAGCAGGAGTAGGGTTTTACGCATCCGTGCGGCCCGAACCTGGGTAAATCGCTCGCGTGCTTCGCCTCGATTTACTCTTTGCACGACCAGCCGCTCGCGTGTTTCGCCTCGATCTGCTCTTTGCGCAACCTCCGCCCCCCGCCGAACCGAAAGGGGCCCGGTCCGCCGGTCCCATAGGTGTCCGTGGATCAGCAACCCCGGCATCTTTGGCGCGCCAGGTAGGGGGTGTCGAAGTTGTGTGAACCAGATCCGGCGTTCTCGCGGGCTAGATCTTCATCGTCCTCAGATCCGGCGATCTCGCGGGCTAGATCTCCATCATCTTCGTCAACATGCCACCGAAGAAGAAAGTTTCGGAGGCAGCTGCTCCGTCCGCGCCGACGGCCAAAGATAAGTTGCCAAAGCTTGAGCAATCAGATTTTTTAAGTTTTTAAGTTATCTCCCTTGAACGACCACTCTTTGTATGGGAAACCTGAGCGCGGAGGAGCCAACTCATGGCTAGCTGCACCCTTGCGTTGTTTCGAGCTCGCTCAACAACATTGGGTGAGCTGCGGCTAGTTGCTTAACTAGCCCCGCCCTTGCATTGTTTCGAGCCTGCTCAACAACGTAAGTGAGCTGCGACTAGTTGCTTAACTAGCCGCGCCCTTACTTTGCTTCGAGCCCGCTCAGCAACTTAAGTTAGCTGCAGCTAGCTGCGACAAGGTTTCTTGCCGGTAGCGGCACCGCCTGCAGGCTGCTGACGTCCCGCACTCAGCACTCGCGGCTCAGGTGCCTGCACCGGCAAGTTCCCTAAAAGCGTAGGGCAAAAACATAAAAAGGGAGGGATCGAGTAAAGGGAGTAACGTTGCAATCATTTCCCACAACCAGGCAACATTACAAAGATAGCTTGTCACAGCTCTAACAGCATGTTCCCATGACATGATGGGCAGCGACAAGAAAAGGAGAAATGAGCAAGATGCTCCGGCAAGCCCTAGTGTTTGTTCCGTTGTAGCAGAAGCTCCCGGCAAGTTTTGCTCCGGAAAGCTTGCCAGGGGAACGTCACGCTCCGGCAGACCCGCAGGTTCTTGCCGTAGAAGCGGACATTCTCGCAGCCGCAGAATTGCCTTTAGTCCTTGTTGTCAAGCCACAAGCTCCAGCATGGGCACAGAAAATTGTCCGCCTCCTTCAGACAGGAGAGCTTCCCGGAGAGCAAGAAGAAGCGGAAAGAGTAACCCGGCAGTCAAGTATGTACCAGTTTGTCGACAAGACACTGTACAGAAGAAGACTCAACGGTGTGAAATTGAAGCGTATTCACCGGGAAGACGAACAAAAGCTGTTGGCAGAAATGCATGGCAATCGAGTAAACATCTACTCCCCGGTAAGCAATAACGAGCCGTAAGGCTCCATATCTGTATTTTCTCTTCTTTCTTTTTCACAAGGAAAGGACCCTCGCGCACAAGTTTGCCGGGGGGGAAGGAGAAGATGATGGTATGGACCAGGCGTCGTTCAAGAGTTTCGCCTTGCCGGGAAGCAGACAACAGAAAAGATAAGTTGCCAAAGTTTGAGCAATCAAATTTTTTAAATTTTTGAGTTATCTCCCCTAAACGGTCGCACCTTGTATGGAAAACCTGTGCGCGGAGGAGCCAACTCATAGCCAGCTGCGCCCTTGCGTTGTTTCGAGCTCGCTCAACAACATTAAGTGAGCTGCGGCTAGTTGCTTAACTAGCCGCGCCCTTGCATTGTTTCGAGCCTGCTCAACAACGTAAGTGAGCTGCGACTAGTTGCTTAACTAGCCGCGCCCTTACTTTGCTTCGAGCCCCGCTCAGCAACTTAAGTTAGCTGCAGCTAGCTGCGACAAGGTTTCTTGCCGGTAGCGGCACCGCCAGCAGGCTGCTGACGTTCCGCACCCAGCGCTCGCGGCTCAGGTGCCTGCACCGGCAAGTTCCCTAAAAGCATAGGGTAAAAGCATACAAGGCAAGGAATCAAGTAAAGGGGAATAACCTAGCAATCACTACCCATAAGAAAGTTATATTACGAAATAGCTTGTCGTAGCTCTAACAGACGCTTTCTATGACATAGCTAGCAGCGACAAGGAAAGAAGGAAGCAGACGGCCTAGCCAACGCGGTCGCCCTCAACCCTCTTGATCCCGCCCACCTTGTCCACAATGGGTGCGACAAGGGCCTTGAGCTCCTCCTGATCGATATCAGGCGGCAAGGGTCTGAGGACGTTGTTGAGGCGGAGGCCTGGATTGCGGAAGGCCACCTTCATCAACACCGACAGGAGCCCCCACGCCTACCTCCGTTTAAGGAGGAGGGCGTGAACCGCCCCCTTCATCATGGCCTGACGCATGCTCGCGGGGCTTAGCCCCGCACACGCCGCCCACGTCACCCACGACGCCGCGTTCGACGCGTGCCGTTCTGGGCGTGCGCGGTGGAAGCGGAGAGATATGCGGCGTGACCTAGGCCGCGCGTGCCCGTGCACTGTTTTGGGCCTGGCCCAACAGCGCTCGGCACCGTGTCTGGCCCAGGCCCGGGGGCTCCTGTCGGTGTACTAGAGTAGGGGTACCCTAGTACCCCGAACTCGTGCACGGGCAGTCGCAGCATCCCGCGGCAAGGCTTGCCGGGTGACCGCCAAGGTCCTCCGAGGTTCCTTTGGAGCCATTCAAGAACAAAGTACTCAAACCAAGGCCCCGGCAAGGAGCTGGCTGGGAAGGAAACAGGACCCCGGCAAGAGGAGCTTGCCGGGAGGGCTATCAAAAGCATCACGAGACCCCGACGAGAGGAGCTTGCCGGGAAGGCCGACCCAGGCATACCAAGAAAACTTGCCGCGACGCATCACGCCCCCCGGCAAGGCCTGGTGAGCGACGAGCTCCCGGACACGACAAGACGACGACCGCGGCAAGGCGCTTGCCGTGGCGAACCGCCTCTCCGAGCCCGCACTCCAGCACACCCGCCCACGTGTCGCTCTCCCGAGCACACGTGGCGGGAGGCCGTGCAGCTAGGGGTGCGTGGTGGCGAGCAGGCACTGACAAGATAACCATCGTGGCAAACGGTGGCGTCCCTAGCTGTCCCTCTTGGTGCTGTTTAGGCGACACAGACGGGCATTTAATGCCCTTGTCCCCTGCCATCAGGGTTAGGTTTGATAACACTGTAGCAGGTACCTGTGCCTACTACAGCACCTAGCTGCCCCTACTACAGCACCTTTCCATTTTTGCCCTTGACCTCCGTTGCTCTATGTCGGTAACCCCTTGAGCATATAAAAGGAGGCCCGAGTGCAACGGGGGGGGCGGCCATTTTGAGAGCCTTCGGGGGCCGGCCATTTTGAGAGCCTTCAGGGGACGGCCATTCCAGACACACATGCTCGGTCTCGCTAGCAGCTGGAGAGTACTGTAGCACTCCGCGCTCCCGAGCTGGAAATCAATACCAAACCACAAAGCAGGAGTAGGGTTTTACGCATCCGTGCGGCCCGAACCTGGGTAAATCGCTCGCGTGCTTCGCCTCGATTTACTCTTTGCACGACCAGTCGCTCGCGTGTTTCGCCTCGATCTGCTCTTTGCGCAACCTCCGCCCCCCGCCGAACCGAAAGGGACCCAGTCCGCCGGTCCCATAGGTGTCCGTGGATCAGCAACCCCGGCAAAGACAAAAGAGGGGATGCCTTCCGGGGCATCCCCAAGCTTATGCTCTTGCCACTCCTTGTTCCATAATCCATCAAATCTTTACCCAAAACTTGAAAACTTCACAACACAAAACTTAACAGAAAATCTCGTAAGCTCCGTTAGCGAAAGAAAACAAAACACCACTTCAAGGTACTCTAATGAACTAATTATTTATTTATATTGGTGTTAAACCTATTACAACTTCTCTATGGTTTATAAACTCCATTACTAGCCATAGGTTCATCAAAATAAGAAAACAACACACGAAAAACAGAATCTGTCAAAAACAGAACAGTCTGTAGTAATCTGTAACTAACGCAAACTTCTAGAACCACAAAAATTCTAAAATAAATTGCTGGACGTGAGTAATTTATCTATTAATCATCTGCAAAAAGAATTAACTAAATAGCACTCTCCAATAAAAATGGCAGCAATTCTCGTGAGCGCTAAAGTTTCTGTTTTTTACAGCAAGATCAAAAAGACTTTCCCCAAGTTTTCCCAACGGTTCTACTTGGCACAAACACTAATTAAACACAAAAAACACAACCAAAACAGAGGCTATATAAATTATTTATTACTAAATAGTATAAAAAAGCAAGGAATAAAAATAAAATTGGGTTGCCTCCCAACAAGCGTTACCGTTTAACGCCACTAGCTAGGCATAAAAGCAAGGATAGATCTAGGTATTGCCATCTTTGGTAGGCAATCCATAAGTGGCTCTCATAATAGATTCATATGGTAATTTAATTTTCTTTCTAGGGAAGTGTTCCATGCGTTTACTTAACGGAAATTGGAATCTAATATTCCCTTCCTTCATATCAATAATTGCACCAATCGTTCTAAGGAAAGGTCTACCAAGAATAATAGGACATGAAGGATTGCAATCTATATCAAGAACAATGAAATCTACGGGCACATAATTCCTATTTGCAACAATAATAATATCATTAATCTTTCCCATAGGTTTCTTAATAGTGGAATCCGCAAGGTGCAAGTTTAAAGAACAATCATCAAATTCACGGAAACCTAGCAAATCACACAAAGTTTTTGGAATCGTGGAAACACTAGCACCCAAATCACACAAATCATAGCATTCATGATCTTTAATTTTAATTTTAATTGTAGGTTTCCACTCATCATAAAGTTTTCTAGGGATAGAAACTTCCAACTCAAGTTTTTCTTCATAAGATTGCACCAAAGCATCAACGATATGTTTAGTAAAAGCTTTATTTTGACTATAAGCATGAGGAGAATTTAGCACGGATTGCAACAAGGAAATACAATCTATCAAACAGAAATTATCATAATTAAATTCCTTGAAATCCAAGATAGTGGGTTCATTGCTATTTAAAGTTTTGACCTCTTCAATCCCACTTTTACCAATTTTTGCATCAAGATCTAAAAACTCCGAATTTTTGGAATGCCTTCTAGGTAAAGGTGGCTCATCTTAAGTCCCATCATTATGAAGATTCATATTGCAAAACAAAGATTTAATAGGGTACACATCAATAACTTTTAGATCTTCATCATTATTATCATGGAAACTAGAAGAACACGCTTTCACAAAGCAATCTTTTTTAGCACGCATCCTAGCGGTTCTTTCTTTGCACTCATCAATGGAAATTCTCATACTTTGAGAGACTCGTTGATATCATGCTTAGGTGGAATAGATCTAAGTTTCAAAGAATCAACATCAAGAGAAATTCTATCCACGTTCCTAGCCAACTCATCAATCTTAGACAATTTTTCTTCAATCAAAGGATTGAAACTCTTTTGCGAACTAATAAATTCTTTAATATTAGATTCGAAATCAGAGGGAATCTTATTATAATTTCCATGAGAATTGTTGTAGGAATTACCATAATTATTAGAGGAATTAATAGGAAACGGCCTAGAATTAAAATTACCTCTATACGCATTATTACCAAAATTGTTCCTACCAACAAAATTCACATCCATAGATTCATTATTATTCTCAATCAAAGTAGACAAAGGCATATCATTGGGATCAGTAGGAGCACCCTTATTAGCAAAAAAATTCGTAAGTTCATCCATCTTTCCACTCAAAACATTAATCTCTTCCATTGCATGCACCTTTTTACTAGTAGATCTTTCAGTATGCCATTGAGAATAATTAACCATAATATTATCTAGGAGTTTGGTAGCTTCTCCTAAAGTGATTTCCATAAACGTGCCTCCCGCGGCCGAATCTAAAAGATTTCTAGAAGCAAAGTTCAATCCAGCATAAAAAAATTGTATAATCATCCATAAATTCAATCCATGTGTAGGGCAATTACGTATCATTAATTTCATCCTCTCCCAAGATTGTGCAACATGCTCATGATCAAGTTGCTTAAAATTCATAATATCGTTTCTAAGCGAGATGATCTTAGCGGGAGGAAAAATACTTAGTGATAAAAGCATATTTGCACTTATTCCATGAATTAATACTATTTTTAGGCAAAGACGAAAACCAAGCTTTAGCACGATCTCTAAGCGAACACGGAAATAGCTTAAGTTTAACAATATCATTATCCACATCTTTCTTCTTTTGCATATCACACAAATCAACAAAGTTGTTTAGATGGGTAGCGGCATCTTCACTAGGAAAGCCAAAAAACGGATCTTTCATGACAAGATTCAGCAAAGCAGTATTAATTTCACAAGATTCAGCATCGGTAAGAGGAGCAATTGGAGTGCTAATAAAATCATTATTGTTGGTATTGGCAAAGTCACATAATTTAGTATCATCTTGAGCCATCGTGACAAGCAAGCAATCCAACACACAAGCAAACAAGCGAAGAAAAAGCGAACGGAAAGAGAGGGCGAAAGGAAAAGAGGGCGAATAAAACGAAAAGGGTGAAGTGGGGAAGAGGAAAACGAGAGGCAAATGGAAAATAATGTAATGCAAATGTTAAGAGTTGTGATGGGTACTTGGTATGTCTTGACTTGGCGTAGATCTCCCCGACAACGGCGCCAGAAATCCTTCTTGCTACCTCTTGAGCATTCTGTTGGTTTTCCCTTGAAGAGGAAAGGGTGATGCAGCAAAGTAGTGTAAGTATTTCCCTCAGTTTTTGAGAACCAAGGTATCAATCCAGTAGAAGACCACGCGTGAGTCACCTCGTACCTACACAAACAAATAAGAACCTCACAACCAACGCGATAAAGGGGTTGTCAATCCCTTCACGGCCACTTGCAAGAGTGAGATCTGATAGAGATAATAATAATAAGATAAATATTTTTGGTATTTTTATGATATATATTGAAAGTAAAGATTGCAAAATAAAATAGATTGGAAACTTGTATGATGGAGAATAGACCCGGGGGCCATAGGTTTCACTAGTGGCTTCTCTCAAGATAGCATAAGTATTACGGTGGGTGAACAAATTACTATCTAGCAATTAATAGAAAAGCGAATAATTATGAGAATATATAGGTATGATCATGTATATAGGCATCACGTCCATGACAAGTAGACTGACTCCTGCCTGCATCTACTACTATTACTCCACACATCGACCGCTATCCAGCATGCATCTAGAGTATTAAGTTCATAAGAAAAGAGTAATGCTTTAAGCAAGATGACATGATGTAGAGGGATAAACTCATGCAATATGATATAAACCCCATCTTTTTATCCTCGATGGCAACAATACAATACGTGTCGTTTCCCTTTCTGTCATTGGGATCGAGCACCGCAAGATTGAACCCAAAGCTAAGCACTTCTCCCATTGCAAGAAAGATCAATCTAGTAGGCCAAACCAAACTGATAATTCGAAGAGACTTGCAAAGATAAACCAATCATACATAAAAGAATTCAGAGAAGATTCAAATATTGTTCATAGATAGACCTGATCATAAACCCACAATTCATCGGATCTCGACAAACACACCGCAAAAGAAGATTACATCGAATAGATCTCCAAGAGAATTGAGGAGAACTTTGTATTGAGATCCAAAGAGAGAGAAGAAGCCATCTAGCTACTAGATATGGACCCGAAGGTCTGAAGTAAACTACTCACACATTATCGGAGGGGCCATGGAGTTGATGTAGAGGCCCTCCGTGATCAATGCCCCCTCCGGCGGAGCTCCGGAAAAGGCCCCAAGATGGGATCTCTTGGGTACAGAAGGTTGCAGCGGTGGAAATAGGGTTTCGTGGTGCTCCTGGATGTTTGCGGGGTATATGAATATATATAGGAGGAAGAAGTAGGTCGGTGGAGCAACGAGGGGCCCACGAGGGTGGAGGGCGCGCCTAGGGAGGTAGGTGCTAGGCGCGCCCCCCTGCCTCGTGGCCGCCTCGTTCATTGCTTGACGTCCACTCCAAGTCCCCTGGATCACGTTTGTTCCAAAAACATGCTCCCGAAGGTTTCATTCCGTTTGGACTTCGTTTGATATTCCTTTTCTGCGAAACACTAAAATAGGCAAAAAAAACAGCAATTTGGGCTGGGCCTCCGGTTAATAGGTTAGTCCCAAAAATAATATGAAAGTGTAAAATAAAGCCCATTATCATCCAAAACAGATAATATAATAGCATGGAACAATCAAAAATTATAGATACGTTGGAGACGTATCAGTACATCATGTACTCAAGCCTCCCCCAAGCTTGAGAGATGCTTTCTCCTTCATGAGGCCAAAAATTATATATATAATTCCGATGAGGATGAACCAAATGCATAGGATAAAACTTTTGATGAAATTCCAATCTCAATCGGTTCCAATCCCAAGCTCTAATATCATCACATAGCCTATACCATGTCAATGTCTTGCCCTTCAAAGATAAAGGGAAAACCTTCTTCTTAACTTCATCTCTGAGTAGACCTGCGAGCTTAAATAATCCACAAACTTCATCCACGTAGATTAGGTGCATATATGGATGTATTGTTCCATCTCCTGCATAAGGATTAGCTAGCAGTTTCTCTATCATACCCGAAGGAATCTTATAATAAATATTTTCAGTAGGCAGTAGGTTGAGGAGCAACTCTTTGTGCTTCCGGTTGAGGTGAAGATACCCCAAACAAACCCCTCAAAGGATTGTTTTCCATAGTAACAAGTGACAATAAATTTCAGCACGTAATATAAATGTTTCCTTACCAAACTCCGCTCAACAAAGGCGCTTCACTCCCAGGAATGGTGCCAGAAAAGAGTCTTGATGGAGCACAAGTATAGGGGTTCAATCGTAGTCCTTTCAATAAGTAAGAGTGTCGAACCCAACGAGGAGCAGAAGGAAATGACAAGCGGTTTTCAGCAAGGTATTATTTCCAGGCACTAAAATTGTTGGTAACAGATAGTTTTATAGCAAGGTAATTTGTAACGAGCAAATAGTAGTAACGGTAACAAAGGTGCAGCAAGTTAGCCCAATCCTTTTTGTAGCAAAGGATAGGCCAGAACGGTCTCTTATAATAAGCAAAGCGTTCTTCAGGACATACGGGAATTTCATTTAGTCACTTTCATCATGTTTGCTTGATTCGTGCTCGTTACTTTGATAATTTGATATATGGGTGGACCAGTACTTGGGTGTTGATCTTACTAGAACAGGCATCCCACTTATGATTACCCCATCGCGCAAGCATCCGCAACTACGAAAGAAGAACTGAGATAAATCTAGCCATAGCATGAAACATATGGATCCAAATCAACCCCTTACGGAATAGCGCATAAACTAGGGTTTATGCTTCTGTCACTCTAGCAACCCATCATCTAATAAGTACTCCACAATGCTTTCCTTAGGCCCAAAGATGGTGAAGTATCATGTAGTCGATGTTCACATAACACCACTAAGAGAAACAACAACATACATATCATCAAAATGTCAAACGAATACCAAATTCACATAATTACTCATGAAAAGACTTCTCCCATCTCCTCAAGAACAAATGCAACTACTTAGAAAACATATCCATGCTCAAGATCAGAGGAGTACTGAATGGCATCAAGGATCTGAACATATGATCTTCAACCAAATAAAAAAGCAAGCATCAACTACAAGATGTAATCAACACTACTAGAAACCATACCACGAGTACCAATCTGAGGTTTTGAGACGAAAGTTGAATAGAAAAGATGAACTAGGGTTTGAGATGAGATGGTGCTGGTGAAGATGTTGATGAAGATTGGTCATCCCACAATGAGAGGACCGTTGGTGATGACGATGGCTTCGAGTCCCCCCTCCCCCTCCCCCCCCCCCGCCCCCAGAGGGAAGTTTCCACGGCGGACTCTCTTCACCGGTGAGCAAAAGTGCTCCTGCCCAGGTTCCGCCTTGAGACAGCGACGCTTTGTCCCGAAACCTTCTTTCTGATTTTTTCTAGGGAAAATGGCATCATATAGGAGAAGATGGGCCTAGAGGCCTGCCAGGGATGCCACAAGCTCGGGGGCGCCCAGGGGTGTGGGCCCCCCTAGGCTTGTGGCTCCCTGGTGGGTTCCCCTCTGGTATTTCTTTCGCCAATAATTTTAATATATTTCAAAATAATTCTCTATCAATTTTCAGCTCATTTGCAGATGTTCAGAAAAAGTGTTTCCGATGTAGCCTTTTTCGGTCCAGAATTCCAACTGACGGCAATCTTCTCTTCATGTGAAACTTGCAAAATATGAGAGAAATGGCATAAGAATTGTATCATAAAGTGAAATAACAATCCATAATGCAATAAATATCAATATAAAAACATGATGCAAAATGGATGTATCAGGTAGAGTTTTAGCAGCTACAGCAACAGGTCGGAGGGATTTGTGCAGATCTGCGTGAGACTAACAATAACACATATGTACACGATTCATCGTCCGACACAGAGCAATATGTACGCACACGATTGTGGCCGCATAGATAACACTATATGTATGCTTCAACCTGGTGGATCCCGCCTATCAGGGAGGAATCTTTTTTCATGTAATAAGGAGGCAGTTGCATGCGTGCGTCCATGGAACTGGTGTGTCCTCACTATCAGCCTCTCCACGTACAGTCTTCTTTCGATGACTCTCATTCGTTGACTACGTTGACCATGCCGCGCTGAGTGCACCAGGGCGTTGGACGACGGCGAGGCCCCGAATGGAAACGACACGGAGATGGGGAAGACGTGACAGTGGAGTCACAGACGGAGAGGAGTATAAGGGTTGACTGGTTCGCATGCGGCGTGGGGCTGCAGTCGACGGAGAATAACAAGAGGTGTGGAAGGGTGGAGAGATAGCCTGGCTGGCGACGGGGTAGTGCATCGCAGTGAGGCGTGCAAACCAGTGTTGCTAGCTGCGGGAGGCGGGAGCGGGAGGTCCCGCGGATGCTCGAGGAAGGAGACGAGAGATTGAAAATGCATGCCGGCTGTTGGATGTAAATTCAATGGCTACAGATGTCAAAATCATTTGTTGACTAAGTTGACAACGCTTTGCATAGGCTTCGATCTATTGGCCCACATGTCAGCCTCGAAAAATGAGATAAATATTCAACCCATTTTCTTAGAGTTTACGGTCCATTTGTTGAGCTAGATGAAAAAATAATGTAGCATCTATGCAGCCTATTTATTTATTTTCTTATAAATTACAGCTCATAAATACACGAATTTACTGAGTTGGTTGAAAATATAATGTTAGGCCGAACAAAGCAATGATATAAAAAAACAAACTGGGGCTGAATATTTTATTATAAATAAAACTAGATAATTATTACATTGGTCCTTAAATCTTAACAAGCTACGCAATCATTGGGATTTTTCTTACCAGCTTGTTATTAAATATTTATTTTGATAGGTTTTTGTGGGATAGTTTTTTAGGTTAGACATGGGTTAATTTTAAAGAAAACCATTAAAAATAACAAAAATGGAAGGAATTTTCAAAGACGGCCATATGATGCACGCAGATCAAGGCATGCCCAATTAACTGGCCGAGCCTCTGATCCGCCAACCAACATGCAGCATGCACTATTAGTTAGCCAATCAGGCAATTTTCCTCCCGCGCTTTAAGGTTGTTTGTAATGGGTAGTATTATAAATTAGCATGATTAATTTAGGATAGTTTAGTTTTTTATTTCAGCCTTCTTTTTCTTTCTTTCTTTTCTTTGTTCTTTTGGACTTACCTCAAGCCCACCTTTTGTACTTGAGACCTTTTCCTTTTCTGCTTTTTCTATTTAATAAAAATTGTAGTGGGGTTTTACCCTACTGTTTATAGTCAAAAAAGAAGTTAGCATAATGCATATGATACTAGTTACAATACTATTCTCTTCATTTTTATTTATTCTGCATATTAGAGTTGACTGTAATCAAACTTCGCAAAGTTTGACCAAATTTATCGAAAGAAGTACAAATGTTTATTATAACAAATCTATAAGATGTGAAAGTATATTCAATAATAAATCTAATGATATTCATTTGTTATTGTATATGTTCATATTTTTGTTTATAAATTTTGTCAAAGTTTACAAAGCTAGCCGCCGACTAAATAAAAACATAGGAAATACCTTACTAATGCGTAGTATCATAATGTACTATCATAGATGACATTATTTATTGTCATGCATAACACATATTAGTATAGCATTTATTATGATACAATACTATGATATGATACTCAATTTTCTCTTTCTTCATTTAATTTTATATCATCTCATTAAAATTGTCTAGTTAGCATGCATAATACTAGTTATGATACTTCCATTACAACCAACCTAATGCCAAACGCTTGCTCCGTTTTCCCCGCATCCAACCAGCTATGCAGCATGCATCGATTTTTCTTCAGCGAGCCTTGGAAAAAATTGGACGCGGGTCGCTTCCTTGGTGGCCTTGTATACCCGGATGGAGGTAGTAATTAGGGACGTGACTAATCTTCACCCGGAATCCGATGAGCCCAGGATAAACAGTAAAATAGAAAATAATAGGATTTTTTCTATAAAAAATCTGTTTTTTATCGAAGATGTTGCGCTTTATATCCGTGCGAAATTTGCTGCAGTTTATACATTGTGTACATTCGAGGAGTTTATAAGACAAATTCCGGATGTTTGAGGAAAACATTGTTTGCAGTGGAGCTTTTTTTGCCACCAGATACTCGAATGTCCAAACTCCCCGAAATTTTTGAACAGCATTTGAGCATCTTGGACGAGAAAAAAAACTTGATTTTTCTTGAATTCCTCTGCTATTTTTTGTTTTACTGTTCATCGGGTGCAGATAAGCCCACACGCTGTTTTCAACTATCATTCAATAAAGGATTTTTCTAACACTACTAAATTATCATAATATGAGTGCGTGATGCTTGTCATGGAAATGATGAATTATACTTGTATAGGATAATCAAGGCCAACTCATATTATATAAGAGGCCAAAGATACAAGTATCATATTCGAAAACATCTCCGTACCTTATCTACACATAGTTCAGTCCAACTGTAACCTATCTTGTACAAATATATTCGACACAATCCAACAGGGAGCTCCTAACCACCGCCTTCAACGCCGCTTACAAGTTACGGCGCACGGGGGCATGCGGGCATGGACCGTCACATGAATCGCCAAGTTCGTCACTCGCTCGCACGACTCGCACCTGCCGTTCGTTTGTTTGCATAGCAGAACAACTCGCCATTTTTTAGCTCATTCTGTAGAAATCTATTAGTCCGGGGAGAACAAACAGGAATGGTTTCCCTAGTATTTAAAAAATTGTGAATAAAAAACTGTTTTGCAGGTTTGAAAAAGCTCATGAAGTAGAAAAAGGTTTGCGAGTTTACAAAAAGTTCATGATTTAGGAGAAGTTCATGAATTTGAAAAACATGTCATCGATTTTGAAAAAAAATTATAAAATTGAGGAAAGTTCGTCAATTTTCAAAAATGTTCACTGATTTTGAAATATATTTTATTGATTTTGAAAAAAGTTCATGAATTTTAAAAATACATTGATTTTTATTAAAAAGTTCATCAATTTTGAAAACTACTTCATCAATTTTTTTAAAAAACATCAATTTTAAGAAAAGTTCATTGAAAAAAGTTCGCGAGTTTTTAAAAAGAAAAAAAAACTGCTAAAAGAAAAAGACAAATAGGTTCACGTTCATTATTTGAAGAAGGGTAAAAGAAGGTGTCTAGCACAAATGCAAAGTTGTCCAGGTGGTTACCGCGGTTCTACATAACCTGTGGGGGTGCGGGTTCAAATCTCCACAGTGCTCATATTTTGAAATGTTTTACAGAAAAGAAAAAAGAAGAATAAGAAAATGGAAAAAGAAATAAGGGTTGTGCATCCAATTGTGGGGGATGTAGAACAGGTGGGGTATCCCCTCCTATCAGGAGGGTCTTTTTTTTTCCCTCAAGATGCTTGAAAAGTTGTCTATTGAAAAAATGTCACATAAACAAAAAAGAGTCGCTATTGACAATTTCTTCGGATTACCCAAAGTACTGAGAGCATCTCTAGCAGACCCCTATTCTGTGAAACTGTAAATGCAGTTTACAGTTCGCGCGGGGCTGTATATATAGGCTCAAAATCGCCGCGGCAGATTAGACTATATCCAAAACCGTAAAAAAATTAAAAACATGTTTCGCGCGAGAATTTTTTGCAAAAGCACGCTAAAAAGCATGTTTCGCGCGAGAATTTTTTACATCAAAGCTCGTCGGAGCTACGCGGGACTTACATTACCGCATCACTAGACAAAATGGAGCTCGTGCGGTAGCTGACCAGCGGCGGCGCTCAATCGGAGTCAGAGGAGTCGAGGTCGATGAAGAACTTCGCTTGCTCCGCCTTCATGAAGCGCATGTTCGCCTCCTTGGACGCGTGCGTCTGCGACGCCCGTCTGGAGGAACATCTGCTCGAGCTCGCGGCAGTGGCGCTCTTCGGCCTCCTCCTGCTCCCTTGCCGACAGTTCCAGGACGACGCGCTCGAGGTGCTCCTTTTGCCCCGGGGGAGGTAATCCTCGAGGCCGATCACGCCTCAACGCGGTGGCGCGTTGGCCTCGAGTTTGACGGCGCGCGGCCCGAGCTCCTCCGACTCTCTCTTCACAAGAGTGAGCCGCGAGCTTAAGGCGCCCGCGGACGTGCTCCCCGCGATAGAGGTGCCGGAGGAGGTGTGGTTGTGGCGGGTGAGCTCGTGCTCGAACTCGTCTAGCTCGCGGCGCTCAAACGCCGGTGGTGGCTGGCTACCGCGGTTGAGCCACCTTCATGTGCCCCGCTTGTGTGTGGCGTTAGATCTGGTGCGACGCCGGCGCTCCGCCTCATCCCAGAAGCTACCATAGCTATCCATGGCTTTTTCAGGCTCGCCGGAGGCGAGAAATCGGGCGGAGGTGGAGGGGAATCGCGGCGAAGGCGGATTGGGTTTGACCCGTATCCGTGCGGTGAAACCGTATATATACTGGTGCGGCGAGAGTTTTTGCGGACTGCGGTAAATTATTTACAGACCGGGGCGTGGATGTGGTTTCTATTCTAGCCAGAAAAATTGGTCAAACTCGTATACTCGTCGAAATTATACGAGTTCGGCCCTTTTACGGGGTCTGCTAGAGATGCTCTGACTCAAAACAACAAAACGCTTTGTACGAATTGTTCTTGCACCGCTAAAAACGATTATCTTCATACGACCACCACACCATTTTTCTGGGAACCACCGGAGCAGCCGTGGCACATCCTCAGAAAATGGCACATCTATTTAAATAAATTAAAAAAGATAAAACCATCACTGCATAATTGAAAAAATGTACTAGACGATTGAGAAAAAGCAGAGTGGGTGACGCGGCGGCCGGCAGCCCATATGCGTCGCCGGGTGAGGACGACTCCACGCACCGGGGATACAACAAGGAGGAGACATCGGTTCGCCCAAAGATGCCGTTCCTTTGGCGCTGGGGAGGCGCGGACCCGCGGATCCCAATCCATCGCCAGCAGCAATGAAAACTCAGTCGGCATCCCCGCACTATCTGCGATGCACGGCTGAATCATTCCGAAATCGTGCCTTGTCGGGTCTCCAAGGAAAATGAAAAGAGAAACAGTGATGTGCCCGTCGCACTCCACTCTGCAGTAAACCGTGCTTGCTCAAACTCACAAAACTTCCCGTGCGCATAGAGGGAATATTCCCGGGCTATTTTTATTCCTATTCCAAAAGATTGACCAAACTGCACTAAAAAAATCGGCTCTGCTCAACAGAAAAAAGAAGAAGTAAATCCGTTGATCCCGTAAAGTTTTTACCGACCAACACGTACATAAATCACACAAAAAAGCACGTACATATGATCTCAAAAAACACATGTACATGAACACCAAAAATTGTCAGATGATATGTGCCACAGGTCTGCCACCCCATTCGGGAATATCCGTGGCACGATCCTTCTCCCTCATGCTGATAAGATCGCAGGTGCAGTGTGATCAGGGAGGCCGCCAGGTGTGCTCCGGGACGAAAGTGATATTTGTCCCCGGGGACACGTGTAGAAGTGCTGATCGATCAGACAATGTGTGGACCTCGTGGTACAGCGGGATAGCGACCTGCGCACAACCACCCCGTTTTTTCCAGGGACAACTTGTACTAGCGGTATTTGGACGCGGCCAACCTGTAGCGAGTTTTTTTGGATCCAGTGATTGGCCAATAGCGTCGACAGGGAGAGGGCCCACCTTTGCTCCTTTCGATTTTTACTACTCCGGTTTACATGTCGACGTTTGTTTTTATTGGTATATGTGTCTTCATCATTGGCCATAGGTACTGGCGAACTTTTTTTTCCTTTTGGCGTAAATCATTGGCGATAGTAAGAACGTGAAAAAAATTGAGCTATTTCCCATGTTATAGCATTTCTACTTTGATTAGACGGCAGTAAATATCTTCGCGTCTATAAACACGAGTTATACACCTTTTTCTAATAACTGGTTTTCTAATTTGTAAAAATAAGTGAAGAGAATACGTTAAATAAATATTTTATTGTTAACAAGGGATGATCATGGAGTTTGAGGTTTGTCTTAGGATTCAAGAAACCACTATGATGACTGCAGAAAACAAATGCAAAACAAAGCCTTAAACTCGGCGTATAAATGGGAATTAACAATTGGGTAGGCAACCCCTATCCATGGTGTTTTGTACTCAGTGGACAATCCAAAGATTTGTGTCCACTTTAACCTTCTTCGAGACCTCCCGAAATAGGATGTACTGAATTCTGTTCCGTTTTCGAAAAGTGGCGATGTGCATCATTCTTCAATTCCTGGTCCATTCACGACCAACGGAGGAGCATCTGAGGGCCAGGTGTACGAGCGCCCACCTCACAAGAGGTACAGACATGAGTACACGGTCTCGATTTTCCGCCGCTAATCATCAATCGACGTGTCTACCAAGTTTGTCGTGGCCATACATGTAGTCGATAGCAAATTTGACGGTTTCGGTGGTCGGCCTAGACTCACCTGTGGGCGACATATGTAAGAAGCATCTGACATACACCAGGCACACTAGGGGCCCTAGAGTTAGGTCTATGACACACAAGTACACAATCACTATTCAACTTCGGTGGTACATGCCCTTATCACTCTACTTAGAGATGAGGCAAAGTTAGGATCATGTAGCCATTACTTTGCCATGACATATGCAAAGTAGTTAGAAGTGGTAAAGTGTATAATGATCTATGGGCACTTAGGTTGAATTCTATTTTTATCTAGGTCTTACATCTTACTTATTTTGATCTAAAATTAAATCAAACAATTGCTAAGTTAATCATCTCTAATAAAACAAATTACTAGAACCCAAACTATTAGATTAAGATTTGTCATAGTACAATTTTATATGTCAAATAATTAGTACTATGAGACAACAAATTCTATATAACTACGCAGAGTATGTGAACCCGAGCTCACATGCTCCTCATGAACAGTAAAATCCAAAAAAAAAGTAAACAATTTTAAAAATCTGAACTTTTTTTGTGATACTAGCAAGATGCCCATGCGTTGCACGGAACATCAAGATGCATTTGTATGAGTAGTTTATCTTGTGGGAGAAAATGATGAACGAGGGAAGGCCTTATTTGCAAATGTGGAGAGGGGTGTGGGTATCTTTTTGCAAAATTGCTATAGTTTCCTTCCTATTCATCGGATATAAATCGGATGGCCTATATTGCAGGATGACAGGCACATCATCATCACCAACTCTGTTTTTTATAAGAGTAGATAAATATTGATGGATGTTTTATCTACCTTCAAATATTTGTGATGAAATGACATTTGTGTAGGTCTAGGTAAAAAACGATGCTCCGAAAAGCCTATTGTTGGAAGCAGTTTAGAGATTTTTTTCCCAGACCTCGACAAATTTTATTTCATCATGAAAATTTACAGGATGTTAAAACTTTCATCAATATTTATCACATAAAAAATTAGAATTGTTTGAGATTCTTTACTATTTTTAGGATTTTACTGTTCATCAGGGAGCATGTGAGCTCGGGATCAAAACAACACTTTCGATCCCAATATCCTCAACATGCAATCATGAAAAGAAATAAATTCATTCATTCTATTTCACGACTTATATTCACTAAATATTTTTACAACTATACAATAATAAAATAAAATAAATCATATGTATTTTTTATTTGAATTATCATATTGTTAATTCAGGTCATGCTCTATACAATCAAATATCATTGAATTATCTTGCACCTAATTCTCACCGCAACACACGGTGCTTTATCTAGTTTGCGTAGAAACTGGTAGATAAAGCACCATCTTAAAGATTGTGTTGATGCCCTAATAGCCTTAGCATATTTTAGATTGATGAAGGAGTACATCTGAAAGGTTCATCCTAAGACTTACCTGTTTTTTGCGAAGACTTTAATTTTGTTGTTGTTCGGGGACTTTTAACCCTGTGACTTTTCAATTTGCTACGTAACGCATGATCTTTTGTGATACTTCCGTTTTTGCTCAGTGATCATCAATGATAGGGTTGCATTAAGGGGAAACGAAAGAGCAGTTGATGTGTCTTGTTCTGAATTAATAGACGTTTTTGTTGGGTACTGTCTGAAGTGGCCCCATGCGTACCATTCTATGTTTCTGCAAGGTGAGCAGTGAGGTACTCCGATTGTAGCTTTGTAGAAAGGCGATCGAGCTCTATCAATCAACTCTATCTACACGTTACCACGAAAAAAGGAAGAAATAAAATACTGTCTGATGTGAGACATTTGCTCATGGAAGCGTAATTTTCTCCTTTATGTCTAGTGTAAATTGGTAGTACATGATGGCTACATGATGGCTACAAGTGTAAATTGATAGAAGCATGTGCAGTCCACTAGAAAAAAGGCGGACGAAGAAAGGGAAAACACTTTCTATCGCTCTCTATCTACCTACTAAGTACATATGCGTTTTCCGTCGGATTGTCAGAGTTTTCTCTTTTGGGTTACTCTTTACATAGGGTGAATTAAAATCTGAAACTTTGTACATGGCTAGTGCAGGTTTGCAAATGCGTCTTGGAGTTTTTTCTGCAATTTTCTGTCCTGCCAGTAGCCGGAGAACTACCGAAACCAGTGCTGGCCATTGTGTCTAAGGTGCAACCAGCCCCACCCTGGCACTATCGTGGCCGTGCATGTGACAACTCGTCCCCGCCCCCGGTCGCAATCGTGCCCATCGCCGTCGTCCTAGCTGGTCATGATACTGGTCGCCACCATGCTGCAGCAGGCCAGCCTCTGTCAACAAATCGCCGCCGGACATGTGTCCCCGGCAAGGTTTGCTTAGGCCACACAAAACTACGTCACGGGAGATAGCCCTCGGGTCGACGGAAGGGGACGTCCGGGCCTTCCTCGCCTGAGGAATGATTCGCACCTTCGAGATCCCCTTTCTTTTCGGAGAAAGAAGTTTATTTTCGCATTTTTTTTGAAGAACAAAAATCCACCTGTTTCCTCTCCTGGCTCTCCGTAAGGGCGCCGACGATTCACAGGTAGCAAGGGGTGTCAATCGAACAATGACATAGTGGAGTAGTATTGATTAGTACGACCTGATGAATATCCATTGCATGTTCAAGGGAATACGAAATTACTGCTAGTTTATTTTTTCCCGGTAATCAGGGGCTCCTTACGCTCAATCCCGTCGATCGTGCGCCCGGGAGGAGCACGGCCCAAATAAACAAGCAGGGGGAAACAAAAGGTTCTTTCGGCCCCTCCCCCACCCGGGCGAGTCCGTCACGTCGGAGCTGACAGGTCCGGCCCATCACCGACCCTACGGTTGTCCCACAAGAAGCCCTAATCTGGCTTTTTGCTAGGAACCCTAGCTCACTCACTCTCCTCTCTACCTCCGTCTTCGTCTCCTTCCTCTTTGATTCCGATCCAATCCGACGCAATATCGAGCTCCGGCAGCCACTCCGGCTTCGACCTCGACATCGGCGAGGAGCTGGCCCTCCGCATTGCCTTGGAGCGGTCCAAGGTGGACACTGAGGCCAGCCCCGGATCTGCCGCGTCGCATCTTGGAGCCGGTGCAGCTCAGAGCTGGCCCCTCCCGGGGCGCGCGCAGCTCCGCCCCCGCGCTATCCCCCTCCCCCTGGCCACTGCTCTGCACGGGCAGTGATGGGTGCTAGTGCCCGCGCTACCGGCCCGCACCCGCACTCCTAAATCGGAGGTGTGCCCGCCAGTCGCGAGAGGCAGCGACAAGGGAGAGGGACGCAACGGAGTAGTCTGTGCGCTGCCGCCGCGGGTTGCCGGCTAACGAGGACGAGCGGCTCCTTGCTTGGGTCTACCTCGGTCGCTCACGACGGAGGAGACGAACGCTCGCCGCCTACGGGGGATGAACGCGAAGGCACTCCGACTTGCCGTAGAGCAGTCAGAGCGCGAGGCGAAGGAGGCAGCGGCGGAGGCGGCTCGGCTCGCCAAGTTGAAGTGGCAGCAGGACAGGGTTGTCCGTCGGATGAAGGGATTGATCCTCCTCTTCGACTCTGACTCCGACAATGGCGACGATCACAGCTCCACCTCGTCCTCCGACGACCAGGATCCTCTACCAGCCGCGGACGCCTACAGCTACGCTGGCGACCGGAAGGGGAAGGGCCCGGCGAGGAAGTGGCGAAGACGCTCCTCCTCCTATATTTTTATCATTTTTTTAGTTGTTGAACTTAAGAACTTGTCCGGCAATGAACTCTGATGACTGTTTTTGATGATGTACAGTTCGTTTATGAGCATTTGGTTGTCAGTTCAATGTAGATTTTGTTTTTGCGTTGTTTGGTCATGTAGAGCAGGTCTTATGTTGCATGTGTTGTATGGATATAGGGGTGTCATATATGAGGTAGGTGAATGTGGAGAGGAAAATTTGAGGCGTGACCGGTCAGTGCCCGCAGACACGCCTGGGTGCGTCCGCAGGCTTTGAGGGGTCGGATTTGCTGTCTGCGGCTATAGATGCTCTTGGTGCCGCCACCTATCTGCGCGGTGGATCTCGGCCCTTGCAGGTGGGAGGTCTCCTGCTTTATTTTAGGCGTTCTTTTGAGTCTGCTTAGGGTTTGTCCCCCTCCTCCCCATCCCATAATATAAAAGCATTTTTGCACTAGCATAGTGTCAAAAATGCTCTTATGTTATGGGACCGATGGAGTAGTTAGGAAGACAGGACGACGACGACTCCCTAAAGTTGGAATTAGATTCTCCCCGTCCAGCCCCTGTTCCGACGATGTGTCTAGCGCCACTGGAAGACATGTGGAGATTTATCTCCAATGGATCTCGCGGGATTCGTTCGGCATTTGTCTTTGATGGATCCAATTGGGTCCGGCCTTCGTTCAGCTATGTTCATATAATTTTAGGTTGAATCCTTCTGCTCTACGCTTCTTTTGGTTGTTGTTCTTGTGCGCTAGTCTTATTGGACCTTAGCATGATGATTTCTTGACTATCTAATACAACAAGGTTTTCCCGACAACAGTGAGGGAGGGGCGATGATGGCGGCGCGCCATTAGCTCGCTCCAGTGCTTATAGTCGTCGCTAAGTGGTCTCCGAGCCTAAATGTAGTTTTTACTTCTAGTATTTCTTATACTTCCTTAATAGATGATGAATAAACCAGAAGTTCACCCCGCAAGAAAAAAGGTCTCGTTACTAGTTCTTTATCCACCTACAACGTGTTAATCCTTTTAATAGAATACTCCCTCTGTTTTTTATACTCTGCTTATAAAATTTGTTTGAAATCAAACTACACAAAGTTTAACTAAATTTATATTAAAAAATAGTAACATCTACGGTATTAAAGTTATATAGTATGAAAACTAATTTCGTGATGCATCTAATGATATTGATTTTATATTGTCAAAGTTGGTAATTTTTTCTATAAAGTTGGTCAAACTTTATGAAGTTTGACTTTAGACAAATTTTATATGCAGACTAAAAAGAAATCGAGAGAGTATATCTGATATTCACCACCCCAAATAATGAAACTGGCCTGCCCCAAAATTCTGTTTTTAACTTTGAGTGAAGTCTAAAGTGTGAGTCCCCTTTTAGAACAAAAGGAATAATGTAAGAATTTTAGAGGATATTCGATATCATTTGGAATAAAGGAATGTCTCAGCTGCATTCTTTTGAAATTCATATAGAATAACCTATGCCATAGGGATTTTGGAAGAAAACAAACATAAGGTTTTTTCTGCATAACATCCCAGCGATAGTTTTGGAGTTTTCTGCTGTTTTTATTCGCATAGAAGTCTATAACACATGGCATCTCAATTCCTACATATTTTCTATTTCCGCATTTGAAGTTGATATGTTCCAAACATGGCTTAAACATGAAATGTAAAATACTAAATAATGGCAGTATACAATAGTTTTGGTAAAAATCTGAGAAAACACACCCAAAGGGTATCTATTATCGATGAAATGGTAGCCGGTACAATGAAAAGCAATAAGACACAAAGCAACCAACCAAAACTAAAATTACATCAAAAATCATACGGGCCATCTTCATCCTTCGATTCTATGTTGCTTGCCGAACCATGAAAATCGCAATGAAGTAGCAGTAAGGGAAAGGGATTCCTGCAAACATTCTCGTCGTACCAGGTTTTGAAGACCGTAATAGTCACTTGTGCAAGAAACGAGACCTAATAACTGTTGAAGAAACATCGATTGGGGGCATCACACCATGTACCGAAAAGGTTGCAATTCTCCACCACCAGTCCAAAGGGGTGGAGAAATCAGGCCGTGCCGCAAAAACAAATAAAAAAGAAGTGTCCGTAATCACCACACCAAGATCCAACAAACTGCTTTGCTAGATTGACACACCAGCTACCAATATCTGAAGAGAGCCAACGTATTTAGCAACACATACTAGGCCCTTTGTCAGCACCGGCTCAGATGTTGTTCATGTAGGGAGAGACTGAAGAAAATTTCTTCCAATGGGGCATCACCGTCACCACCTCATCGACGCCGCCATGAAAAATGAAAACAAAGAAAAAATAAGGATCTACTAGAACTAAGAATAACAAAAAAGGCGGGTCCCCACTCCTTTGGCTGCCGACGAGATCGTGAGAGGGGAAAGAGAAGTTGGGCGTGGGGGCGTTGAGAAGATCTTAAAAAATCATACACTTATCCACATGCTACCAATAAGGAAAGTGGAACAATACCGATATCACCTTGCGTCCCCAAGATTGAGACATATAGCCATCCCTCAAATCAATGGAAATATATAATGTGCATGCGTGGAGGGAACTTGTGTGCCGGTGCACCCGATATGCAAAAATGACTTAGTAATTCGAGAAAAAGTCAAAAAGTCCTAAAGTTTATTTAAACATACATAACCAAATGTTGTACTTGTATAAAACATTTCGCAAAGTAATACCTTCCAGCGTATTGTGGGCGAGGAGAACCAAAATCAAGACTATATGCAAGTTACTATTCATTAGTTGTACTAGGAAATTTGTTTTTTTTGGCCCGAGGTCAATGAAAGATTATTCCCATGGTAAACTTTTCATACGGATGAAAAAGTAGGTCAACTTTGTTTCAAAAATAGTTTTGGGATTTTTGACTATTACTGTGATTAATAAATTATTATTTTTCTTATCAGGTGCACCAGCACCCGAGTGCATCAAGATATTACCCATGTGCGTACACAAGTTTCTGTTTGGCATAAATGTTGGGTGCCAGCACCTCTAGCGACACACACACGTGTGTTTCGTGGGCGGTAGTACTCGCTAGGGTCTTGGCAAAGCGAGCATATTGCTGTGATGACGTGTCAACTGGTATGTGGCATAACATTGTCATAATTTATCTGTACTAATTTTAAAAAGAGCGAGTTGTCCAGCCTGAGGATCAACTTCGACAAGAGTGAGATGATATCTTGGGCTACTCCCAAGACGAGCGGCAGAGCATCGCGGATAGACTTAACTGCCAGTTTGGGTGCTTCCCCACGACCTATCTTGGGATACCCATTAGCGACACCAGGCTTACGGTGGCCGAGCTGCGCCCCACGGTGGGGAAGCTTCAACACCGGATCGAGCCCTGGCAGGGACGGTGGCTTTCTAAAGCGGCCCGTACGGTTCTTATTAACTCGTCCCTTGCCAGCCTCCTCTTATTCATCATGAGCTTCTACAGCCTCCCGGAGACTCTTCATCACGAGATTGCCATCGTTCAGGGGCGATTTTACTGGGCCGGCGAGGGTGACAAGTAGAAATACCACATGGTCAAGTGGTCCGAGATCTGTAAACCCCGCGACCAGGGCGGCCTTGGGATCATGTCCTCCAAACGCATGAATATAGCCCTTCTGACTCGGTGGCTCTGGAGGATTAACAATGGTGATGGTGGCCTGTGGCTGCGCATTATTCAGCAGAAGTACCTCCGCGGACAGCCACTCGCCTTCTGTCAACGCTCTGGAGGCTCCTAGTTCTGACAATCTGTCATCCAGCTCCTCCCTGTCCTCCGGATAGGGACCTCGATTGAGATCGGGTCCGGCACCGCCACGCTGTTCTGGTTTGATCGCTGGACTGGGGACGCACCCCTGGCGTCCCGGTTTCCGGTCCTGTTCTCCATCGCGGTGGCCCCCCAGATCTCCGTGGCAAATGCCCTTCTTGATCTTGGGCGCCTTGTGTTCTGAAGGCCTTTTGGTCCTGCGGAGAATGCGGACTGGCAGGAATTGCTTGACTGTGTCCATGAGCCGGATCTCATGACTGACGATGACCGCGCCAGATGGCGCCTTGAACCATCCGGTCAATTCTCCACCAAATCTCTCTATCTGGCCATCGCCCCCTCGCCCGGTCATGAGGCGCTCTCATCTATTTGGGAGATTCGCCTCCCATTGAAGATTAAGATATTCCTGTGGTAGTGGATTCGTGGCCACCTACCATCTGGCGTTGAGGTTCTGAAACGCAATGGCCCTGGGGATGGGTGCTGCCCACTCTGTGGGCTTGAAGAGGATTCGAACCATATCTTCTTCACCTGCGTGTCTGCGCAGTTCCTTTGGAGCTGTTTCCGCGAGATTGTGGGTGGAAGTTGGGATCATACCAACTTCCCTGCTCTCTTTGCCGAACTCCAGGCGATTCCCCCCGCATTACGCCGCATTAGGTGGCTGATCATCGGGGTCCTTGCCTGGACGCTGTGGACTGTTAGAAATAAACTTGTGATTCAGCGTATCCCTCTTCGTCGTGCTACTGACGCTTTGTTCAAATGGTCTGGTTACTTGCAGCTTTGGCGGCCGCTTAGCCGCCCCAGGGAGAGAGACGCCATCACCTCCATCATCACTCAGCTTCGCGCGATGGCTCTCCGACTGGCTTCCCCGCTCCCTCCACCACCACCTGAGCCAGATTAGCTCTGCGTCTTCGTCGCCGTTGCCACCGCCGCTTGTTGTATGTGCGTCCCTGGGTGTTTTGTTGGGCTTGTTGTGCTGTGCCCACAGCTGAATCTTTGTTGCGTGTGTGTTGTGTTTTGTGCGTCTGTGTTGGACTTTCGTACGGTGGCGTTGGGTGTGTTCGTGTTTCGAATGGTACCTTGTGAACGTTGTGCTTGGTGGTTGCTTTATTTATAAAGCGGGGCGAAAGCCTTTTTCGGTAAAAGAGCGAGTTGCAAATATCTAATAAATCTCACCCATCACAACTATCCAACGGTCTAAATCGCTCCGGTGTTTATAGTGTTATAAGCATGTTTAGCACTAAATATATTTAGCACCCTTGACTAATTAATATCAGGCCTAGTAATTATATTCTACCTAATATTAATTAACGTGCAGTATTTCTTCCTAATACTATTTTGCAATACAATTAATATTTTGTCTAATATTAATGTGCATTGTACGTGCAAAATTACTAGTCTCTAGTAGTTTTCTTTTGCATGATAATACGTGTCTCATTCATATCATAAAGATCAAAGTACAAGTCACGTCAGGACCAACATGACAAAACTGAAAAGATAGAAGAACACCTCTGAGCGTGACACCAACGCCCGTCACCTGGCTGCGGCACCACCACGGCAGCCACCGAAGAAAAGAATGACGAATCACCTCCTCACCCAAGCTCGATGCGGCTCCATCACTGATACGCAGCTTTGCGGACCTTCAAGGTGGCTCACCAAAAGTGAAGCCCTTGCCGTTGCACAAATCAGACCGGGGCAACACCCCAGACATGACATCGAACTCCAGATCTGGCACTTTGATACGTCTCCAATGTATCTATAATTTACGAAGTATTCATACCATGTTTACAACAATTTTATACGGTTTTGGTGTGATTTGAATGGAATAAACCCGGATTGACGTTGTTTCAGCAGAACTACCGTGATGTTGTTTTTTGTGCAAAAATAGAAGTTCTCAGAATGGGTTGAAACTTTTTGACGATTTTTTTGGAACAAAAGAGACACCTGAAACTTCATGAGAGGACTAGAACAACCACGAGGTTCCCATGAGCCACTTGGGCGCACCTAGGGGGTGACGGTGCCCAAGTTTCTCATGGGCCCATCTTAACTCCTTTTCGCGTGATTCCAGATCCAAAAATTCTTATAAATAGGGAAACCCCAAAAAATTAACCTAGAACTTCGACTCCACCGCCGCAAGCCTCTATACCAAAGAGATCCCATCTGGAGCCCTGTTTCGGCACCCTGCCGGAGGGGGAAATTATCACTGCAGACCATCTTCATCATCCCGGCAGTCTCCATGACGAGGAGGGAGTAGTTCACCCTCGGGGTTGAGGGTATGTACTAGTAGCTATGTGTTTGATCTCTCTCTCTCTCTCTCTCTCTCTCGTGTTCTCGTGTTCTTGATTTGGCACGATCTTGATGTACCGCGACTTTATTAATATAGCTGGATCATATGATGTTTCTCCCTCTGTACCTTGTTGTGATGAATTAAGTTTTCACCTTTGAGGTTTCACTATTATCGGATTGAATATTTTGAATTTGAGAACACTTAATGTATGCCTTGCATGTGGATACCCGTGATGAGAATGGGGTGTTCTATTGATTCACTTGATATATGTTTTGGCAATCAACTTGTGGATTCCCGCGGTGACATTGGGGTAATCTAGGCATACATGTTATTGCATATTTTCGTCCTACTTTCTCTGGTAGAAACTTTGGGGGCACTTTTTGAAGTTCTTTGTGTTGCATTGAATATTATGAATCTCAAGTTGTTTGATGCATATCGTATAATCAACTCACGGATACTTGTGGTGACATTGGAGTATTTCACTACAGGAATCAGCTACTTTGCCATCTGCTACGGCAGACGGCAAAGGCATGGATGGCTGACGGCAAAGGTCTTTGCCGTCCGCCGTGGACGGCAAAAGGTGACGGCAAAGTAAGGTTCGGCAAAGAGGTACTTTGCCGTCTGCTTCGGGCGGCTGACGGCAAAGGAGCCTTTGCCATCAGCAGCGGACGGCAAAGAGTGCAGACGGCAATAAATGCGTTGTTACTCCGTTAGGTGGTTAACGGCAGGCCTTTGCCGTCCGCCACTGACGGCAAACTTCGGAAGGCCTTTGCCGTCCACCGAGTGATGTCAGCCGACGTCACTACACGGCAGGCCTTTGCCGTCCGCCGCCGACGGCAAAGCCTTTGCCGTCAGCCACTGTAGGCAAACTGACCAAATTGGTCAGCCTCCCAGGAAGCACAGTTGCCTGCCACGTGGCCTCTTTGCCGTCCGCTGCTGATGGCCAAGAGCCCTTTGCCGTCGGTGGCAGACGGCAAAGAGCCTGCATATTGTCTCTTTTTTCTGTTTTTTTCTTAATCCAACAATTTTCACAGCAAATATATATGACATATATAGATATATTTAACAGCAAACATATCACATATCCAGCACATAATTCCATATACATATGACATAGCAAAGTTTCATCAACATAGCAAGTTCCATCAAGTTCCATCCATACACATTGTTCCATATACATATTACATAGCAAAGTTTCATCAACATAGCAAGTTCTATCATAGCAAGCTAGATACAATGCAAAGTTTTAGCAAAGAAAAAGCAAGCACTCCATCATAGCAAGCTAGCTTTCATGAAGTGAGTGAAATCTGCAAAATGGTAAATAAGAAAGTTAGAAATAGGTGAATAGAACAAGAAGAAGACTAGAACAAGAAGTATATGTCATTTATGACCTAACTTAGGTGGAATGGATCATTTATGAGCCAACTTAGGTGGAATGGATCATTTATGAGCTAACTAAGTTGAAATGGGTTGTTTACGAGCTAACTTAGTTGAAATGGATCATTTATGAGCTAACTTAGTTGAAATGGGACGTTTATGAGCTAACTAAGGTGAAGGGCATCGTTTTTGAGCTAACTAAGGTGAAATGGATCGTTTTTGAGCTAACTAAGGTGAAATGGATCGTTTTTGAGCTAACTAAGGTGAAATGGATCGTTTTTGAGCTAACTTAGTTGAAATGGGTCATTTATGAGCTAACAAAGGTGAAATGCCACGTTTTTGAGCTAATTAAGGTGAAATGGATCGTTTTTGAGCTAACCTAGGTGAAATGGATCATTTAAGAGCTAATTTAGGTGAAATGGATCGTTTTTAGCTAACTTAGGTGAAATGGATCGTTTAGGAGCTACTCTAGGTAAATTGGGTCATTTTAGAGCTAACTTGGATAAACTGGATCATTTATAAGCTAACCTAGGTAAGATGGGTCATTTTGGAGCTAACCTAGGTGAAATGGGTCATTTTGGAGCTAACCTAGGTGAAATGGGTCATTTTAAAGCTAATGTAGGTAAAATGGATCATTTAGGAGCTAATCTATGTAAAATGGGTCATTTTAGAGCTAACTTGGATAAATTGGATCACTTATAAGCTAACTAAGGTAAAATGAGTCATTTTAGAGCTAACTTAGGTAAAATGGATCGTTTATGAGCTAACTAAGTTAATTATGCAATTTTTGACATAAGTAAGCTAAGTACATATCATTTTAGAGCTAACTTAGGTAAAATGGATGGTTTATGAGGTCAGTAAGCTTATGAGGATGGATTGGTGGAGGAATTGGATTCTGAAAATTCTGAGGATGAAGTTGAGCTAACCTAGGTGAAATGGGTCATTTATGAGCTAACCTAGGTCAAATGGGTCGTTTATGAGGTAACCTAGGTGAAATGGGTTGTTTATGAGCTAACCTAGGTGAAATTGATCATTTTGGAGCTAACTTAGTTGAAATGGGTCTTTTATGAGCTAACTAAGGTGAAATGCCACGTTTTTGAGCTAACTAAGGTAAAATGTATCGTTTTTGAGCTAACTTGGATAAATTGGATCAGTTGTAAGCTAACTAAGGTAAAATGAGTCATTTTAGAGCTAACTTAGGTAGAATGGATGGTTTATGAGGTCAGTAAGCTTATTAAGTCATTTTGGAGGAAAAGAAGCTAACTCTAGGTCATTATGGTAAGCATATTGGAGGAAATAAAGCTAAGTCTAGGTCTTTATGCATTTGTTAAGAAAAACACTAGAGAAACTTACCGTGATCACGGAGATGTAGGAGCGGGCTGGCTCGCGCCGGTAGCTGGAGAAGGAGCAGGCTGGCTCGCGCCGGTAGCTGGAGAAGGATCGTGCGATGCGTTTCTGGAGTTAAGCTGCACCAAATATCATTTCCAATGTCTCGTTAGCATTATGACACTCAAATGTTAAGACTAGCAAGTAATGTCCATTCAAATTAAACTCACCGTGCTCCCAGGAGCAATCACTGGCATCGGCGGAGCGGTCTGACCGGACTTCTCGCACACAGACTGCACATTTGATTTTCACAACAGAGTCATACTAGTTAGTAATGAGACTCAAATGTTAAGACTAGCAAGTAATCTGCAGAAGAAACTTACCACAAGGAGCTCGTACATGGCCCTTGCCTGCATGTCATTCCGTGCCCTCTCCTCCTCCAACATCTTTGTCGTCCTCTCCTCCAACTCCCGCTGCTTCTCCGCCGCCTCCACCAGAAGTTTCTCCGTTCTATCTCTCTCACTCTCTATAGCAGCCTGCAACACCACTCACATGACCATTTGTAATCATTGACGAAAGCGCACAAAATGTAATGGAGAAAGATAGCTGAGTACGTATAACTAACCTTGAAGGCGAGTTGGACTGGCCGTTCACGAGGCCTTATCTCAGGAGCGGAGCTTGACTGGCGCGCCTTGATCTCCGGGAGAGTGCTAGGACAACGGATAAGTCCATCTCCCATGGCTATGGAGCCATGGGACCTCCCGCCACCAGATATCATCAGCAGCTCTGTATCAATGGGACCCTGGCTCGGGTTAAAGTCCTCCCCTTTCCTCGCCTTCCCCTAATCTCTATATTGCACGAGCTTGTCGTGGGCGGAGATGTTGGTGAAGTTCTTTGGATCATCGAGGTCAGACGCAGAGAATGCCTTGACTTTCTTGTAAGGGCCAGTGTGGGCCATGGCATACAGGTCGTACACCTCTGGCACCTTATCCGCCTTATTGTAGCGTGCCTGAAAGAGAGAAACAAAGTAAATTAGTAATTAAAGGGCTAAAGCTAGCATGATGAATGAATTGCATGAATCATGAAGCAAACCACATACCCAGTTCCGCCCATACTGAAATAAGTTGGAGCTGCCTTGGTGGTGTGGCACACCTTCCATTTGGGCACGTTTGTCCTTGGCATCTTTGTGGGTGGCCAGCCATTTTTTTGAGCACCACGCATTGACCAACACCTCCCAACAATCCATCCGACCCGCACACCATCTCGGAGGGGCCTAAGTTAGCAAATATAAACTTGAGCGCTACGGCTATGAATTACTAAATGAAGGAAGTAAGTACAAGGCCTTAAGAATTACCTTCATGTACTTCTCCTTACTCAAGAACTTATCGCGGCACTCCTGCTTGGGCTTCTTGATACCACGCCCGGCGTAGTAGTATCGAACAGCCTGCACCCGAACCTCATGCCGTAAGTTCTGAAGTAGGCGCTTGCATAATCTGTCCTGGAATTATCAACGTCAGGAAAATGTTCTTTCTTTGCATAATCTGTCTGGGGGGGGGGGAGATTGAGTGGAAAGACAAATACGAGCCAACAACTGTATTGGGCTGCTGTCATACCAAACACACTGAACCCATCCGTGCTGATGCCGACTCGAGGATGCCTCGGATCTGCCGCTTTGTCAGCATGTAATTCATCAAACTTTTTCCACGCAACACCATCCGATGTGTGTACCATCATCAGATTCTCATCTGCATCTAGTTCGGTTCTTTTGCCTGTTTTGTGCCATGTCATCTGTCTGGCCGTCTCTTCGACCATGAAAAGACGTTGAAGTCTTGGTACGATTGGCATATACCGAAGAACACTAACGGGGATTTTGGTCTGTGTCTTCTCACCCATACCGTTGTCTACCACAATATACCTGGAAGACTTGCAAATGGGACAATAGTTCAAGTCCGCATAGTCAAGCCTAAATAAGGCACATCCTTTCTCACAGGCATGTATCTTCTCATAGGGCATCTTCAGTGCATGGAGGATTTTGTCCGACTGGTACAGGTTTGTAGGCATTACATGGCCTTTGGGTAGAAAGCGTCCAAATACTGTCATAATTGCGTCATAGCATTCTCTGCCCAAGTTGAACTGAGCCTTCAGAGCCATTACTTGTGAGATGGCATCCAACTGACAAAGCTCAGTGTGCTCGTGGAGCGGACGTTTTGAAGACTCCAACATTTCATTGAAGGCCTTTGCAGATTCCTCCATCTCCTCATCCGAATCCCGAGCATCATCATAGTCTTGCACCATGTTTTCCATCCCGGTACCATGCTCGTCGGTGCGACGACGATCCACCTCAGCTCGGTCACGTTGGGCAGACTCACCATGTAATGTCCACACCATATAATCGGGCGTAAAACCACTCTTCTGCAGGTGTTTGCCCATTTCAGCCTCTGTCTTATTTTCCCAATTGCCGCACCGGAAACAGGGGCACCAGGTTTTCTTTTGGCCATTTGCAAATGCGGCTTGCACAAACCCCTTGGTTTTTATGAACCATTCAGCGCTCCATTTGTTCTGACCAGTGTGACCGGTATACATCCACGCACGGTCACTCATCTTGACTTTCAGAGCTACTGGACACACAACAATTATATATGTAATTCACCATGTATATATTCATCAGTTGATCTACTTTGTCAATTTTATTACGTCCATGCAACCTACACTCTAATAGGTAATGATAGGTCCTAATCCCACCCGTGTATGTGTAGATTGGGTTCAAATTCCCATGCTATGCCCCGTATCCGACGCAAAATTTCGGCAGCACCTCCCCGCTGTTCTCCTGATACACGTCTCTGCAATAAACAGAGAGGATGTGTACCCGGAGAACAACAGGGGAGGCACTGACGAAATTTATGCGTCGGATCCGGAGCAAAGCATATGAGAAAACGAACCCAATCTACACATACTCGGGCTGTCCATGGATAGCGTTGGACAATTCGAAAGAATCAAGGTTACAAATATGCAAATGCATGCATATTTATAACTATGACGCTTTCGAACGGGAGACACATATTGGTTACGCATACTGATGATTCAAAACACATATATAGCTAGCTATCAAGTTTCATCGGAATAGATCAAATAATTAATGGGGGAGGAGGACTTGTCATTTGTGCTCACCCACGAACGAAGGGGCAGAGCTCGTCAAACGCACGGCGAGGTCGTCGAACACCAAACCTCGCAGCGATGAAACAACTACACATTTAAAACTACACGATCAACACAATTATATATGATGCTTTTCATAACAAAATCGAAAAATATATGACCTAACTAATAATTCACAAATATATGACCCCGTCGGCCTCTGGAAGGCCAAAGAACACCTTTTCGGGAGGTGTCGGGGGTCGGGGTGTCCTGTCGGTGTCGGGGTGCCGTGTCGGGGTCGGGGTGCTGTTTCGGGGTCGGGGGGTCGGGGTGTCGTGTCGATGTCGGGGTAGTGCCGTGTCGGTGTCGGGGTGTGGTGTCGGGGTCAGGGTGTCGAGTCAGGCTCGGGGTCGGGGTGTCGGGTCAGGCTCGGGGGGTCGGGGTGTCGGGGTCGGGGTGTCGGGGTCGGGGTGTCGGGTCAGGCTCGGGGTCGGGGTCGGGGTGTCGGGGTCGGGATCTCGGGGTCGGGGTGTCGGGGTCGGGGTCTCGGGGTCGGGGTGTCGTGTCGGGGTGCCGGGTCGGGGTCTTGGGGTCGGGGTGTCGTGTCGATGTCGGGGTAGTGCCGTGTCGGTGTCGGGGTGTTGTTTCGGGGTCGGGGTGTGGTGTCGGGGTCAGGGTGTCGGGTCAGGCTCGGGGTCGGGGTGTCGGGTCAGGCTCGGGGGCTCGGGGTGTTGGGGTGTCGGGGTCGGGGTCGGGGTGTCGGGGTCGGGTTGTCGGGTCAGGCTCGGGGTCGGGGTGTCGGGGTCGGGGTGTCGGGGTCGGGGTCTCGGGGTCGGGGTCGGGGTCTCGGGGTCGGGGTGTCGTGTCGGGGTGCCGGGTCGGGGTCTGGGTACCGTGTCGGGTCGGGTTTTTTTTTCTTTTTTTTCCTTTTCTTCTTCTTCTTCTTCCTCTTCTTCCTTTTCTTCCTTTTTTCCTTCTTCTTCTTCTTCTTCTTCTTCTTCCTCCTCCTCCTTTCCTTTTTCCTCTTCTTCTTCTCCTCCTCTCCTCTTTCTTCTTCTTCTTCTTCTTCCTCTTATTCTTTTTTCTTCTCCTCCTCCTCTTCTTCTTCTTCTTCTCCTCTCCTCTTTTTCTCTTCTTCTTCTTTCCTAAAACTAAACTAAACCTAAACCTAAAACTAAAAAAACAGAAAAAGGAAAAAAACTAAATCTAAACCTAAAACTAAACTAAAACTAAACCTATAAACCTAAAACAAATCCTAAAACTAAAACTAAATCTAAACTAAACATAAACCTAAAACTAAAAAAACAGAAAAAAGGAAAAAAAGGAGACAGGAGAGCTCACCTGGGTGGAGCAGGGGGGCGGGGCGGCCTGGGGCGGCGGAGGAGGGGGGCGGGGCGGCTTGGGGCGGCGATAGCGGCGACGGGGCCGGGGCGCCGGGGCGGCGGCGGGGCGACGGGGCGGGGGGGGGGGGGGGCGCTGGGGCGGCGGCGAGGTGGTCGGGCGACGGGGCGGCGGCGAGGGGAGAGAAAGAGATGGAGAGGGGCGGGGTGGGGCGGCCGTTAACGTTAGTGGGGCCCTCCCTTTTTGTCGTCCGCCCCCTTTGCCGTCCGCCTTTTTGCTCTTTGCCGTCCGCTAGCGGACGGCAAAGTGGGGGGCCGTTAGGTTTTTTTTGCAGCTCGTCAGTGGGGCCCCCTCCCTCTTTGCCGTCCGCTAGCCGACGGCAAAGAATCTTTGCCGTCTGCTAGCCGACGGCAAAGAACTGGCTGATGGCAAATTATGTCTTTGCCATCAGCCAGTTCTTTGCCGTCTGCTTTTTGGTAGCTGATGGCAAAGAGCTTCTTTGTCGTCTGCTAGCTGACGGCAAAGAGCTGGCAGATGGCAAAGTAGCTGATTCCAGTAGTGTTTAGGTGACATTAGAGTTGGTTGATGTGTATCATATGGTGCTATTTTAGTATGAACTCTAGGGCTGTTTGTGACACTTATAGGGATGACTCAATAGATTGATCGGAAAAGTTAACTTTGAGGTGGTTTCCTACCCTACAACAATTTCATCTTATGTTTTCTGCTAGATAAGAACTTTGGAATGATTCTTTGTCGCGTGTTGAGAGATTGTTATATGATTCAATTATGTTAGCATTGTTGAGAGATTGCACTAGTGAAAGTATGAACCCTAGGCCTTGCTTCCAAGCTTTGCAATACCATTTGTGCTCCGTTTTATCACTTGCTACCTTACTGTTTTTTTATTTTTTAGACTATAAAACCTATATCTACTATCCATACTACACTTGTATCACCATCTCTTCGCCGAACTAGTGCACCTATACAATTTACCATTGTTTTGAATGTGTTGGGGACACATGAGATTTCTTGTATTTGATTGCAGGGTTGTTTGAGAGAGACCATCTTCATCCTATGCCTCCCACGGATAGATAAACCTTAGGCCATCCACTTGAGGGAAAATTACTACTGTTTTACAAAACTCTGTGCTTGGAGTGTTGGGGAACGCAGTATTTCAAAGAAAATATCTACGATCATGCAAGATCTATCTAGGAGATGCATAGCAACGAGAGGGAAGAGTGTGTCTGTTGGGGAACGCAGTAATTTCAAAAAAATTCCTACGCACACGCAAGATCATGGTGATGCATAGCAACAAGAGGGGAAGAGTGTTGTCCACGTACCCTCGTAGACTGTAAGTGGAAGTGTTATGACAACGCGGTTGATGTAGTTGTATGTCTTCACGATCGACCGATCCTAGTACCGAAAGTACGGCACCTCCGCGATCTGCACACGTTCGGCTCGGTGACGTCCCACAAACTCACGATCTATCAGAGTGTCGAGGGAGAGCTTCATCAGCACGACAACATGATGATGGTGATGATGATGCTACCGAAACAGGGCTTCGCCTAAGCACCACTACGATATGACCGAGGTGGATTATGGTGGAGGGGGGCACCGCACACGGATGGAAACAATCAACTTGTGTGTTCTAGGGTGCCCCTGCCCTTGTATATAAAGGAGCAAGGGGGAGCCCGGCCGGCCCTTGGGGCGCGCCAGGAGAGGAGTCCTCCTCCTAGTAGGAGTAGGACTCCCCTTTCCTACTCCTACTAGGAGGGGGAAAGGAAGGAGGAGAGGGAGAAGGAACGGGGGCGCCCCCTTCCCTAGTCCAATTCGGACCATAGGGGGAAGGGGCGCGGCCTGCCCTGGCCGACCTTCTCTCTCCACTAGGACCCATGTGGCCCATTAGTTTTCCGGGGGGGGGGGTCCGGTAACCCTCTGGTACTCCAGTTTTCTCTGAAATCACCCAAAACACTTCCGGTGTCCGAATATAGCCGTCCAATATATCAATCTTTCTGTCTCGACCATTTCGAGCGTCATGTCTGTGATCATATCTGGGACTCTGAACTACCCTCGGTACATCAAAACACATAAACTCATAATACCGATCGTCACCGAACGTTAAGCGTGCGGACCCTACGGATTCGAGAACTATGTAGACATGACCGAGCCACGTCTCCGGTCAATAACCAACAGCGGAACCTGGATGTTCATATTGGCTCCCACATATTCTACAAAGATCTTTATCGGTCAAACCGCATAACGATATACGTTGTTCCCTTTGTCATCGGTATGTTACTTGCCTGAGATTCGATCGTCGGTATCTCAATACCTAGTTCAATCTCGTTACCGGTAAGTCTCTTTACTCATTTCGTAATGCATCATCCCATAACTAACTCATTAGTCACATTGCTTGCAAGGCTTATAGTGATGTGCATTACCGAGAGGGCCCAGAGATACCTTTCCGACAATCGGAGTAACGAATCCTAATCTCGATCCATGCCAAATCAACAAAAACGATCGAAGACACATGTAGAGCACCTTGTTAATCACCCAGTTATGTTGTGACGTTTGGTAGCACACAAAGTGTTCCTCCGGTATTCAGGAGTTGCATGATCTCATAGTCATAGGAACATGTATAAGTTATGGAGAAAGCAATAGCAACAAACTAAACGATCATCATGCTAAGATAACGGATGGTCAAGTCAATCACATCATTCTCTAATGATGTGATCCCGTTAATCAAATGACAACTCATGTCCATGGTCAGGAAACATAACCATCATTGATTCGACGAGCTAGTCAAGTAGAGGCATACTAGTGACACTCTGTTTGTCTATGTATTCACACATGTACTAAGTTTCCGGTTAATACAATACTAGCATGAATAATAAACATTTATCATGATATAAGGAAATATAAATAACAACTTTATTATTGCCTCTAGGGAATATTTCCTTCAGTCTCCCACTTGCACTAGAGTCAATAATCTAGTTCACATTGTCATGTGATTTCACACCAATAGTTCACATCTTTATGTGATTAGTTCACATCTTCATGTGACTAATACCCAAAGGGTTTACTAGAGTCAATAATCTAGTTCACATCGCTATGTGTTTAACACCCAAAGAGTGATCATGTTTTGCTTGTGAGAGAAGTTTAGTCTACGGGTCTGCAACATTTAGATCCGTATGTATTTTGCAAATTTCTATGTCTACAATACTCAGCACGGAGCTACTCTAGCTAATTTCTCCCACTTCAATATGTATCTAGATCAAGACTTAGAGTCATCTAAATCAGTGTCAAAGCTTGCATCGAGGTAACTCTTTACAACGAACTCTTTGTCACCTCCATTACCGAGAAACATTTCCTTATTCCACTAAGGATATTTTTGACCGTTGTCCAGTGATCCACTCTTGGATCACTATTGTACCCTCTTGCCAAACTTATGGTGAGGTACACAATAGGTCTGGTACACAACATAGCATACTTTATAGAACCTATGACTTAGGCATATGGAATGACTTTTCATTCTCTTTCTATTTTCTGCCGTGGTCAGGTTTTGAGTGTTTACTCAACTTCACACCTTGCAACACAGACAAGAACTCCTTCTTTGACTATTCCATTTTGAACTTCTTCAAAACTTTATCAAGGTATGTGCTTTGTGAAAGTCCAATTAAGCGTCTTGATCTATCTCTCTAGATCTTGATGCCTAATATATAAGCAGCTTCACCGAGGTCTTTCATTGAAAAACTCCTTTCAAAAACTCCTTTATGATTTCCAGAAAATTCTACATTATTTCCGATCAACAATATGTCATTCACATATACTTATCAGAAATGTTGTAGTGCTCCCACTCACTTACAGGCTTCACCGCAAGTCTGTATAAAACCATATGCTTTGATCACTTTATTAAAGCATATATTCCAAGTCCGAGATGCTTGCACCAGTCCATAGATGGATCGTTGGAGCTTGCTCACATTGTTAGCACCTTTGGGATCGACAAAACCTTCTGGTTGCATCATATACAACTCTTCTTTAAGAAATCTATTAAGGAATGCAGTTTTGACATCCATTTGCCAGATTTCATAAAATGCAGCAACTGCTAACATGATTCGGACAGACTTATAAGCATCAATACGAGTGAGAAAAATTCATCGTAGTCAACACCTTGAACTTGTCAAAAACATTTTGCGACAATTCAAGCTTTGTAGATAGTAACACTACTATCAGCATTCGTCTTCCTCTTGAAGATCCATTTATTCTCAATGACTCACCGATCATCAGGCAAGTCAATCAAAGTCCATACTTTGTTCTCATACATGAATCCCATCTCAGATTTCATGGCGCCAAGCCATTTTGCGGAATCTGGGCTCTTCATCGCTTCCTCATAGTTCGTAGGTTCGTCATGGTCTAGTAACATGACTTCCAGAACATGATTACCATACCATTCTGGTGTGGACCATACTCTGTTTGACCTACGAGGTTCAGTAGTAACTTGATCTGAAGTTTCATGATCATCATCATTAGCTTCCTCACTAATTGGTGTAGGAATCATTGGAACTGATTTCTGTGATGAACTACTTTCCAATTCGGGAGAAGGTACAATTACCTCATCAAGTTCTACTTTCCTCCCACTCACTTCTTTCGAGAGAAACTCCTTCTCTAGAAAGGATCCATTCTTAGCAACTAATATCTTGCCTTCGGATATGTTATAGAAGGTGTACCCAATAGTTACTTTTGGGTATCCTATGAAGACGCACTTCTCCGATTCGGGTTTGAGCTTATCAGAATGAAACTTTTTCACATAAGCATCTCAACCCCAAACTTTAAGAAATGACAGCTTAGGTTTCTTGCTAAACTGCAGTTCATACGGTGTCATCTCAACGGATTTAGATGGTGCCCTATTTAACATGAATGCAGATGTCTCTAATGCATAACCCCAAAACGATAGTGGTAAATCGGTAAGAGACATCATAGATCGCACCATATCCAATAAAGTACGATTACAACGTTCGGACACACCATTATGCTATGGTGTTCCAGGTGCGTGAGTTGCGAAACTATTCCACATTGTTTCAAATGAATACCAAACTCGTAACTCAAATATTCACCTCCGCGATCAGATCGTAGAAACTTTATTTTCTTGTTACGATGATTTTCCACTTCACTCTGAAATTCTTTGAACTTTTCAAATGTTTCAGACTTATGTTTCATTAAGTAGATATACCCATATCTGCTCAAAATATATATGAAGGTCAGAAAATAATCATACCCGCCGCGAGCCTCAATACTTATCGGATCACATACATCAGTATGTATTATTTCCAATAAGTCAGTTGCTCGCTCCATTGTTCCGGAGAACAGAGTCTTAGTCATCTTTTGGCTTCAATATTATGAATATGTGTATTACTATGTTCGAGATTCAATAAACCATTTATATTGAGTGTATGACCATAGAAGGTTTTATTCATGTAAATAGAACAACAATTATTCTATGACTTAAATGAATAACCGTATTGCAATAAATATGATCCAGTCATATTTATGCTCAGCGCAAACACCAAATAACATTTATTTTAGGTTCAACACTAATCCCAAAGGTAAAGGGAGTGTGCGATGGTGATCTTATCAACCTTGGAATCACTTCCAACTCTCATCATCACCTCGCCCTTAACTAGTCTCTGTTTATTTTGCAACTCCTGTTTCGAGTTACTACGCTTAGCAACTGAACCAGTATCAAATACTGAGGGGTTGCTATAAACACTAGTAAAGTACACATCAATAACATGTATATCAAATATACCTTTGTTCACTTTGCCATCCTTCTTATCCGCCAAGTATCTAGGGCAGTTCCACTTCCAGTGACCATTTCCTTTGCAGTAGAAGAACTCAATTTCAAGCTTGGGTCTAGCTTTGGGCTTGTTCATGGGAGTGGCAACTTGCTTTCCATTCTTCTTGAAGTTCCGTTTCTTTCCCTTGCCCTTTTACTTGAAACTAGTGGTCTTGTCAACCATCAACACTTGATGCTTTTTCTTGATTTCTACCTTCGCCAATTTCAGCATCGCGAAGAGCTTTGGGAATCGTTTCCATTATCCCTGACATATTATAGTTCATCACTAAGTTCTAGTAACTTGGTGATAGTGACTAGAGAACTCTGTCAATCACTATCTTATCGGGAAGATTAACTCCCACTTGATTCAAGTGATTGTAGTACTCAGACATTCTGAGCACATGCTCACTCGTTGAGCTATTCTCCTCCATCTTGTAGGCAAAGTACTGTCAGAGGTCTCATACCTCTTGACATGGGCATGAGTATGAGATACCAATTTCAACTCTTGGAACATCTTGTATGCTCCGTGGCGTTCAAAACATTTTTGAAGTCCCGGTTCTAAGCCGTAAAGCATAGTGCACTAAACTATCAAGTAGTCATCATACCGAGCTTGTCAAACGTTCATAACGTCTGCATCTGCTCTTGCAATAGGTCTGTCACCTAGTGGTGCATCAAGGACATAATTCTTCTGTACAACAATGAGGATAATCCTCAGATCATGGACCTAGTTCGCATCATTGCTACTATCATCTTTCAACATAGTTTTTTCTCTAGGAACATATCAAAAAAACGGGGAGCTACATCGCGAGCTATTGATCTACAACATAGTTATGCAAATACTATCAGGACTAAGTTCATGATAAATTAAAGTTCAATTAATCATATTACTTAAGAACTCCCACTTATATAGACATCCCTCTAGTCATCTAAATGATCACGTGATCCAAATCAACTAAACCATGTCCGATCATCACGTGAGATGGAGTAGTATTCAATGGTGAACATCATTATGTTGATCATATCTACTATATGATTCACGCTCGAACTTTCGGTCTCCAGTGTTCCGAGGCCATATCTACATATGCTAGGCTCGTCAAGTTTAACCCGAGTATTCTGCGTGTGCAAAACTGACTTCCACCCATTGTATGTGAATGTAGAGCTTATCACACCCGATCATCACGTGGTGTCTCGGCACGACGAACTGTCGCAACGGTGCATACTCTGGGAGAACACTTATGCCTTGAAATTTAGTGAGAGATCATCTTATAATGCTACCACCGAACTAAGCAAAATAAGATGCATAAAGGATAAACATCACATGCAATCAATATAAATGATATGATATGGTCATCATCATCTTGTGCCTTTGATCTCCATCTCCAAAGCACCGTCATGATCACCATCGTCACCGGATTGACACCTTGATCTCCATCAAAGCATCGTTGTCGTCTCACCAACTATTGCTTCTACGACTATCGCTACCGCTTAGTGATAAAGTAAAGCAATTACATGGCGAATGCATTTCATACAATAAAGCGACAACCATACGGCTCCTGCCAGTTGCCGATAACTGTGTTACAAAACATGATCATCTCATACAATAAAATTTAGCATCATATCTTGACCATATCACATCACAACATGCCCTGCAAAAACAAGTTAGACGCCCTCTACTTTGTTGTTGCAAGTTTTACGTGGCTGCTATGGGCCGAGCAAGAGCCGTTCTTACCTATGCATCAAAAACCACAATGCGGTATAGTGATTGCTTTTTGATCTTCAGAAAGAACCATGTTCATTGAATCCGATTCAACTAAATTTGGAGAAACAGACACCCACTAGCCACTTGTGTGCAAAGCACGTCGGTAGAACCAGTCTCGCGTAAGCGTACACGTAATGTCGGTCTGAGCCGCTTCATCCAACAATACCGCTTAATCAAGAATCAACTAGTGACGGCAAGCAATATGTATATACCCACGCCCACAACTCCTTTGTGTTCTACTCGTGCATATAACATCTACGCATAGACCTTGCTCGGATGCCACAGTTGGGGAACGCAGTAATTTCAACAAATTTCCTACGCACACGCAAGATCATGGTGATGCATAGCAATGAGAGGGGAAGAGTGTTGTCCATGTACCCTCGTAGACCGTAAGTGGAAGCGCTATGACAACGCGGTTGATGTAGTCGTGAGTCTTCACGATCGACCGATCCTAGTACCGAAAGTACGACACCTTCGCGTTCTGCACACATTCGGCTCGGTGACGTCCCACGAACTCACGATCCAGCAGAGTGTCGAGGGAGAGCTTTGTCAGCACGACGGCGTGATGATGGTGATGATGATGCTACCGGAACAGGGCTTCGCCTAAGCACTGCTACGATATGCTCGAGGTGGATTATGGTGGAGGGGGGCACCGCACACGATTGGAAACAATCAACTTGTGTGTTCTAGGGCGCCCCCTGCCCCGTATATAAAGGAGCAAGGGGGGAGGCCGGCCGGCCCTTGGGGCGCGCCAGGAGAGGAGGAGTCCTCCTCCTAGTAGAAGTAGGACTCCCCTTTCCTACTCCTACTTGGAGGGGGAAGGAAGGAGGAGAGGGAGAAGGAAAGGGGGCGCCGCCCCCCCTTCCCTAGTCCGATTCGGACCAGACGGGGAGGGGGCGCACGGCCTACCCTGGCCGGCCCTCTCTCTCTCTCTCCACTAAGGCCCATGTGGGCCATTAGTTCTCCCGGGGGGTTCCGGTAACCCTCCGGTACTCCGGTTTTCTCCGAAATCACCCAGAACACTTCCGGTGTCCGAATATAGTTGTCCAATATATCAATCTTTATGTCTCGGCCATTTCGAGACTTCTCGTCATGTCCGTGATCATATCCGGGACTCCGAACTACCTTTGGTACATCAAAACACATAAACTCATAATACCAATCGTCACCGAACGTTAAGCGTGCGGACCCTACGGGTTCGAGAACTATGTAGACATGACCGAGACACGTCTTCGGTCAATAACCAATAGCGGAACCTGGATGTTCATATTGGCTCCCACATATTCTACGAAGATCTTTATCGGTCAAACCGCATAACGATATATGTTGTTCCCTTTGTCATCGGTATGTTACTTGCCCGAGATTCGATCGTCGGTATTTCAATACCTAGTTCAATCTCGTTACCGGTAAGTCTCTTTACTCATTTCGTAATGCATCATCCCATAACTAACTCATTAGTCACATTGCTTGCAAGTCTTATAGTGATGTGCATTACCGAGAGGGCCCTGATACGTCTCCAACGTATCTATAATTTTTGATTGCTCCATGCTATATTATCTACTGTTTTGGGCAATAATGGGCGTTATTATCCACTTTTATATTACGTTTGGGACTAACCTATTAACCGGAGGCCCAGCCCAGATTTGTTGTTTTATGCCCATTTCAGTGTTTCGAAGAAAAGGAATATCATACGGAGTCAAAACGGAACGAAATCAACTGGAGAAGTTATTTTTGGAAGGAAACACACCTGATGAACTTGGACCCCACGTCAGGGGAGACACGAGGTGCTCACGAGGGTGGGGGTGCCCCCCTAGGGCGCGCCCCTGTCTCGTGGGACCCCCGTGGCTCCTTCGACGTCCTCCTTGCACCCATATATACCCACGTGACCTAAAACTTCTAGAACGCACAATAGATCGGGAGTTCCGCCGCCAGAAGCCTCCGTAGCCACCGAAAACCAATCTAGACCTGTTCCGGCACCCTGCCGGAGGGGGCAATCCCTCTCCGGTGGCCATCTTCATCATCCCGGTGCTCTCCATGACGAGGAGGGAGTGGTTCTCCCTCGGGGCTGAGGGTATGTACCAGTAGCTATGTGTTTGATCTCTCTCTCTCTCTCTCGTGTTCTTGAGATGATACGATCTTGATGTATCAAGAGCTTTGCTATTATAGTTGGATCTTATGTTTCTCCTCCCCCTCTTCTCTCTTGTAATGAATTGAGTTTCCCCTTTGAAGTTATCTTATCGGATTGAGTCTTTAAAGATTTGAGAACACTTGATGTATGTCTTGCCGTGGATATCTGTGGTGACAATGGGATACCACGTGCCACTCGATGTATGTTAAGGTGACCAACTTGCGGGTTTCGTGACATTGGGAACCTATGCATAGGGGTTGGCACACGTTTTCGTCGTGATTCTCCGGTAGAACTTTGGGGCACTCTTTGAGGATCGATGTGTTGGTTGAATAGATGAATCTGAGATTGTGTGATGCATATCGTATAATCATACCCACGGATACTTGAGGTGACATTGGAGTATCTAGGTGACATTAGGGTTTTGGTTGATTTGTGTCTTAAGGTGTTATTCTAGTACGAACTCTAGGGCTGTTTGTGACACTTATAGGAATAGCCCAACGGATTGATTGGAAAGAATAACTTTGAGGTGGTTTCGTACCCTACCATAATCTCTTCATTTGTTCTCCGCTATTAGTGACTTTGGAGTGACTCTTTGTTGCATGTTGAGGGATAGTTATGTGATCCAATTATGTTAGTATTGTTGAGGGAACTTACACTAGTGAAAGTATGAACCCTAGGCCTTGTTTACCATCATTGCAATACCGTTTATGCTCACTTTTATCACTTGCTACCTTGCTGTTTTTATAATTTCAGATTACAAAAACTATTATCTACTATCCATATTGCACTTGTATCACCATCTCTTCGCCGAACTAGTGCACCTATACAATTTACCATTGTATTGGGTGTGTTGGGGACACAAGAGACTCTTTGTTATTTGGTTGCAGGGTTGCTTGAGAGAGACCATCTTCATCCTACGCCTCCTACGGATTGATAAACCTTAGGTCATCCACTTGAGGGAAATTTGCTACTGTCCTACAAACCTCTGCACTTGGAGGCCCAACAACGTCTACAAGAAGAAGGTTGTGTAGTAGACATCAGGCCCAGAGATACCTTTCCGACAATCGGATTGACAAATCCTAATCTCAATCCATGCAAACTCAACAAACACCATCGAAGACACCTGTAGAGCACCTCTATAATCACTCAGTTACGTTGTGAAGTTTGGTAGCACACAAAGTGTTCCTCCGGTATTCGGGAGTTGCATGATCTCATAGTCATAGGAACATGTATAAGTTATGGAGAAAGCAATAGCAACAAACTAACCGATCATCGTGCTAAGCTAATGGATGGGTCAAGTCAATCACATCATTCTCTAATGATGTGATCCCGTTAATAAAATGACAACTCATGTCCATGGTCAGGAAACATAACCATCATTGATTCAACAATCTAGTCAAGTAGAGGCATACTAGTGACACTCTGTTTGTCTATGTATTCACACATGTACTAAGTTTCCGGTTAATACAATACTAGCATGAATAATAAACATTTATCATGATATAAAGAAATATAAATAACAACTTCATTATTGCCTCTAGGGCATATTTCCTTCACCTCATAGTTCGCAGGTTCGTCATGGTCAAGTAACATGACGTCCAGAACAGGATTACCATACCACTCTGGTGCGGATCTTACTCTGGTTGACCTACGAGGTTCGGTAGTAACTTGATCAGAAGTTTCATCATCATCATCATTAATTTCCTCACTAATTGGTGTAGGAATCACTGGAACTGATTTCTGTGATGAACTACTTTCCAATAAGGGAGAAGGTACAATTACCTCATCAAGTTCTACTTCCTCCCACTCACTTCTTTCGAGAGAAACTCCTTCTCTAGAAAGGATCCATTCTTAGCAACGAATATCTTGCCTTCGGATCTGTGATAGAAGGTGTACCCAACAGTATCCTTTGGGTATCATATGAAGACACATTTCTCCAATTTGCATTCGAGCTTATCCGGTTGAAGCTTTTTCACATAAGCATCGCAGCCCCAAACTTTAAGAAATGACAACTTGGGTTTCTTGCCAAACAATAGTTCATATGGTGTCGTCTCAACGGATTTCGATGGTGCCCTATTTAACGTGAATGCAGCCGTCTCTAAAGCATAACCCCAAAACGATAGTGGTAAATCAGTAAGAGACATCATAGATTGCACCATATCTAATAAAGTGCGGTTACGACGTTCGGACACACCATTACGCTATGGTGTTCTAGGTGGCGTGAGCTGCGAAACTATTCCGCATTGTTTCAAATGAAGACCAAACTCATAACTCAAATATTCACCTCCACGATCAGATCATAGAAACTTAATTTTCTTATTACGATGATTTTCTACTTCACTCTAAAATTCTTTGAACTATTCAAATGTTTCAGACTTATCTTTCATCAAGTAGATATACCCATATTTGCTCAAATCATCTGTGAAGGTCGGGAAATAACAATACTCGTCGCGAGCATCAACACTCATCGGACCGCATACCTGAGTATGTATTGTTTCCAATACGTCTCTTGCTCGCTCCATTGTTCCGGGGAACGGAGTCTTAGTCATCTTGTCCATGAGGCATGGTTCACAAGCATCAAGTGATTCATAATTAAATGATTCCAAAAGCCCATCAGCATGGAGTTTCTTCATGCGCTTTACACCAATATGACCTAAACGGCAGTGCCACAAATAAGTTGCATTATCATTATTAAACTTATATCTTTTGGCTTAAATACTATGAATATGTGTATCACTACTATCGAGCTTCAATAAAAATAGACCACTCATCAAGGGTGCATGACCATAAAAGATATTACTCATATAAATAGAACAACCATTATTCTCCGATTTAAATGAATAACCGTCTCACATTAAACAAGATCCAGATATAATGTTCATGCTTAACACTGGCACCAAATAACAATTATTCAGGTCTAAAACTAATCCCGAAGGTAGATGTAGAGGTAGCATGCCGACCGCGATCACATTGACTTTGGAACCATTTCCCACGCGCATCGTCACCTCGTCCTTAGCCAATCTTCGCTTAATTCGTAGCCCCTGTTTTGAGTTGCAAATATGAGCAACAGAATCAGTATCAAATGCCCAAGCACTACTGCGAGCATTAGTAAGGTACACATCAATAACATGTATATCAAATATACCTTTCACTTTGCCATCCTTCTTATCCGCCAAATACTTGGGGCAGTTCCGCTTCCAGTGACTAGTCCCTTTGCAGTAGAAGCACTCAGTCTCAGGCTTAGGTCCAGACCTGGGCTTCTTCACTTGAGCAGCAACTTGCTTGTCGTTCTTCTTGAAGTTCCTCTTCTTCCCTTTGCCCTTTTCTTGAAACTAGTGGTCTTGTTAACCATCAACACTTGATGCTCCTTCTTGATTTCTACCTCCACGGCCTTTAGCATTGCGAAGAGCTTGGGAATTGTCTTATCCATCCCTTGCATATTATAGTTCATCACGAAGCTCTTGTAGCTTGGTGGCAGTGATTGAAGAACTCTGTCAATGACACTATCATGAGGAAGATTAACTCCCAGTTGAGTCAAGTGGTTGTGGTACCCAGACATTCTGAGTATATCTTCACTGACAGAAATATTCTCCTCCATTTTGCAGCTGTAGAACTTATTGGAGACTTCATATCTCTCAATCTGGGCATTTTCTTAAAATATTAACTTCAACTCCTGGAACATCTCATATGCTCCATGACGTTCAAAACGTCATTGAAGTCCTGATTCTAAGCCTTAAAGCATGGCACACTGAACTATCGAGTAGTCATCAGCTTTGCTCTGCCAGACGTTCATACCATCTGGAGTTGCTCCTGCAACGGGCTTTGCACCTAGCTGTCCTTCCAGAACGTAATTCTTCTGTGCAGCAATGAGGATAATCCTCAAGTTACGGATCCAGTCCGTGTAGTTGCTACCATCATCTTTCAACTTAGCTTTCTCTAGGAACGCATTAAAATTCAAAGGAACAGTGGCACAAGCCATTTATCTACATCAACATAGACATGCAAAACACTATCAGGTACTAAGTTCATGATAAATTAAAGTTCAATTAATCATATTACTTAAGAACTCCCACTTAGATAGACATCCCTCTAGTCATCTAAATGATCACGTGATCCATATCAACTAAACCATGTCCGATCATCACGTCAGATGGAGAAGTTTTCAATGGTGAACATCACTATGTTGATCATATCTACTATATGATTCACGCTCGACCTTTCGGTCTCAGTGTTCCGAGGCCATATCTGCATATGTGTAACACCCCGGATGTAACTTTCCCTATTTGTACTCCAACTCTTGCCGTTTCCGGCGTTAAGTTATTTTATTTTCTCGGGTTCGGGTTTTTGTCTCCGTGTGTTGTTGTCATTGTCATGCATCTCTTATCATGTCATCATGTGCATTGCATCTGCATACGTGTTCGTCTCTTGCATTCGAGCATTTTCCCCGTTGTCCGTTTTGCATTCCGGCGCTTCGTTCTCCTTCGGTGGTAATTTCTAGCTTTGTTTCGTGTGTGGGGATTAAACATTTCCGGATTGGACCGAGACTTGCCAGGCGGCCTTGGTTTACTACTGGTAGACCGCCTGTCAAGTTTCGTATCATTTGGACTTCGTTTGATACTCCAACGGTTAACCGAGGGACCGAAAAGACCTCGTATGTGTTGCAGCCCAACACCCCTTCAATTTGGCACAAAACCCACCAAACTCTGCTCCATGTTCTAGAGCGTTCGATCACGATCGCGTGGCCGAAAACCGCACCTCATTTGGACTCTCCTAGCTCCCTCTATGCCTATTTATAGCCCCTACTCCGAAATCTCGGGTTCATTTCGTCCCTAACCCTAGATCCAGTCGTCCTCTCGCGCGCCGGACATATTCCCGCCGACGGACATTGTCCGGTCCGCCTCCCGCCGCCACGTGTCACGCCGGCATTGGACCGCGCCGCCGCCCCACTTCGTCGCCGCCGCCGGCCCGGGAGGCCCAGGTCGGGCCCCCGAGGCCCACGCCGCCACCCGCCTCCACCGGCTCGCCCGCGCCGCCCGAGCACGTCGCCGGCTCCGCCGCCTCGCCGCCCAGCGCCCTCGCCGCCGCACCCCTCGCACTCGCCGCCGTCGACAGCCGCCCGCCGGAGCCGCGACCCGTCGCCGCCGCCTCCCGCGGAGGACCCCGCCGCCTTGCCACACGCCGGCCGCCGCCGCCTACTCCGGCCGCCGCCAAGCCGTGCCGCGCCGGCGAGCTCGCCGTTCGGCCTCGCCCCGCCGCCGTTCTTCCTCGGCTCGCCGCCGCCGCTACAGTGACCGGGTGGATCTAGATCTGGATCGGGGTGAACAGTAACCCTAGGTCATTTTTTTTCCTAAGTCCCGAAATTCTTGATCCATATGCTCCTGTTCGAGGCCCCGTAACTTTGCATCCGTAGCTCCGATTCATGCATATAGTGTTGGGTTTCGTAGTAATTTCAAAAAATTTCCTACGCACACGCAAGATCATGTGATGCATAGCAACGAGGGGAGAGTGTGATCTACATACCTAGTAGATCGACAACGGAAGCGTTTGGTTGATGTAGTCGTACGTCTTCACGATCCAACCGATCAAGCACCGAAACTACGGCACCTCCGAGTTCGAGCACACGTTCAGCTCGATGACGATCACCGGACTCCAATCCAGCAAAGTGTCGGGGAAGAGTTCCGTCAGCACGACGGCGTGGTGACGATCTTGATGAACTACAGCAGCAGGGCTTCGCCTAAACTCCGCTACAGTATTATCGAGGAATTTGGTGGCTGGGGGCACCGCACACGGCTAAGGAATAGATCACGTGGATCAACTTGTGTGTTCTAGGGTGCCTCTACCTCAGTATATAAAGAACCAAAAGGGGGGAGGCTGGCCGGCCACAAGGGGCGCGCCAGGAGAGTCCTACTCCCTCCGGGAGTAGGATTCCCCCCCCAATCCTAGTTGGAATAGGATTCCTCGGGGGGGGGGGAGAGAGAGAGGGGGCCGGCCAACTCTCCTAGACCTAATAGGACTAGGGGAGGGGGGAGGCGCGCAGCCCACCTTGGGCTGCCCCTTTCTCCTTTCCACTAAAGCCCACTAAGGCCCATATGGTTCCCGGGGGGTTCCGGTAACCTCCCGGTACTCCGGTAAAATCCCGATTTCACCCGGAACACTTCCGATATCCAAACATAGGCTTCCAATATATCAATCTTTATGTCTCGACCATTTCGAGACTCCTCGTCATGTCTGTGATCACATCCGGGACTCCGAAAAACCTTCGGTACATCAAAATGCATAAACTCATAATATAACTGTCATCGTAACCTTAAGCGTGCGGACCCTACGGGTTCGAGAACAATGTAGACATGACCGAGACACGTCTTCGGTCAATAACCAATAGCGGGACCTGGATGCCCATATTGGCTCCTACATATTCTACGAAGATCTTTATCGGTCAGACCGCATAACAACATACGTTGTTCCCTTTGTCATCGCTATGTTACTTGCCCGAGATTCGATCGTCGGTATTCCAATACCTAGTTCAATCTCGTTAGTGGCAATTCTCTTTACTCATTCTGTAATACATCATCTCGCAACTAACTCATTAGTTGCAATGCTTGCAAGGCTTATGTGATGTGCATTACCGAGAGGGCCTAGAGATACCTCTCCGACAATCGGAGTGACAAATCCTAATCTCGAAATATGCCAACCCAACATCTACCTTTGGAGACACCTGTAATGCTCCTTTATAATCACCCAGTTACATTGTGACGTTTGGTAGCACCCAAAGTGTTCCTCCGGCAAACGGGAGTTGCATAATCTCATAGTCATAGGAACATGTATATGTCATGAAGAAAGCAATAGCAACATACTAAACGATCGGGTGCTAAGCTAATGGAATGGGTCATGTCAATCAGATCATTCAACTAATGATGTGACCTCGTTAATCAAATAACAACACTTTGTTCATGGTTAGGAAACATAACCATCTTTGATTAACGAGCTAGTCAAGTAGAGGCATACTAGTGACACTAAGTTTGTCTATGTATTCACACATGTATTATGTTTTCGGTTAATACAATTCTAGCATGAATAATAAACATTTATCATGATATAAGGAAATAAATAATAACTTTATTATTGCCTCTAGGGCATATTTCCTTCAGTCTCCCACTTGCACTAGAGTCAATAATCTAGATTACACAGTAATGATTCTAACACCCATGGAGCCTTGGTGCTGATCATGTTTTGCTCGTGGAAGAGGCTTAGTCAACGGGTCTGCAACATTCAGATCCGTATGTATCTTGCAAATCTCTATGTCTCCCACCTGGACTAGATCCCGGATGGAATTGAAGCGTCTCTTGATGTGCTTGGTTCTCTTGTGAAATCTGGATTCCTTTGCCAAGGCAATTGCACCAGTATTGTCACAAAAGATTTTCATTGGACCCGATGCACTAGGTATGACACCTAGATCGGATATGAACTCCTTCATCCATACTCCTTCATTTGCTGCTTCCGAAGCAGCTATGTACTCCGCTTCACATGTAGATCCCGCTACGACGCTTTGTTTAGAACTGCACCAACTGACAGCTCCACCGTTTAATGTAAACACGTATCCGGTTTGCGATTTAGAATCGTCCGGATCAGTGTCAAAGCTTGCATCAACGTAACCATTTACGACGAGATCTTTGTCACCTCCATATACGAGAAGCATATCCTTAGTCCTTTTCAGGTATTTCAGGATGTTCTTGACCGCTGTCCAGTGATCCACTCCTGGATTACTTTGGTACCTCCCTGCTAGACTTATAGCAAGGCACACATCAGGTCTGGTACACAGCATTGCATACATGATAGATCCTATCGCTGATGCATAGGGAACATCTTTCATATTCTCTCCATCTTCTGTAGTGGTCGGGCATTGAGTCTTACTCAATTTCACACCTTGTAACACATGCAAGAATCCTTTCTTTCCTTGATCCATTTTGAACTTCTTCAAAATTTTATCAAGGTATGTTGTTTGTGAAAGTCCAATTAAGCGTTTTGATCTATCTCTATAGATCTTAATGCCTAATATGTAAGCAGCTTCACCGAGGTCTTTCATTGAAAAACTTTTATTCAAGTATCCTTTTATGCTATCCAGAAATTCTATATCATTTCCAATTAATAATATGTCATCCACATACAATATCAGAAATGCTACAGAGCTCCCACTCACTTTCTTGTAAATACAGGCTTCTCCAAAAGTCTGTATAAAACCAAATGCTTTGATCACACTATCAAAACGTTTATTCCAACTCCGAGAGGCTTGCACCAGTCCATAAATGGATCGCTGGAGCTTGCACACTTTGTTAGTTCCCTTTGGATCGACAAAACCTTCTGGTTGCATCATATACAACTCTTCTTCCAGAAATCCATTCAGGAATGCAGTTTTGACATCCATCTGCCAAATTTCATAATCATAAAATGCGGCAATTGCTAACATGATTCGGACAGACTTAAGCATCGCTACGGGTGAGAAGGTCTCATCGTAGTCAATTCCTTGAACTTGTCGAAACCTTTTGCGACAAGTCGAGCTTTGTAGACAGTAACATTACCATCAGCGTCAGTCTTCTTCTTGAAGATCCATTTATTCTCAATTGCTTGCCGATCAACGGGCAAGTCAACCAAAGTCCATACTTTGTTCTCATACATGGATCCCATCTCAGATTTCATGGCTTCAAGCCACTTTGCGGAATCTGGGCTCACCATTGCTTCTTCATAGTTCGTAGGTTCATCATGATCTAGCATCATGAATTCCAAAACGGGATTACCGTACCACTCTGGCGCGGATCTTATTCTGGTTGATCTACGAGGTTTAGTAGTATCTTGTTCTGAAGTTTCATGATCATTATCATTATCTTCCTCACTAACTGGTGTAGGCGTTACAGAAACAGTTTTCTGTGATGTACTACTTTCCAATAAGGGAGCAGGTACAGTTACCTCGTCAAGTTCTACTTTCCTCCCACTCACTTCTTTCGAGAGAAACTCCTTCTCTAGAAAGTTTCCGAATTTAGCAACAAAAGTCTTGCCTTTGGATCTGTGATAGAAGGTGTATCCAATAGTTTCCTTTGGATATCCTATGAAGACACATTTCTCCGATTTGGGTTCGAGCTTATCAGGTTGAAGCTTTTTCACATACGCATCACAGCACCAAACTTTTAGAAACGACAACTTTGGTTTCTTGCCAAACCACAGTTCATAAGGCGTCGTCTCAACGGATTTTGATGGTGCCCTATTTAACGTGAATGCGGCCGTCTCTAGAGCGTATCCCCAAAACGATAGCGGTAAATCAGTAAGAGACATCATAGATCGCACCATATCTAGTAAAGTACGATTACGACGTTCGGACACACCATTATGCTGAGGTGTTCCGGGTGGCGTGAGTTGCGAAACTATTCCACAATTTTTCAAATGTACACCAAACTCGTAACTCAAATATTCTCCTCCACGATCAGATCGTAGAAACTTTATTTTCTTGTTATGATGATTTTCAACTTCACTCTGAAATTCTTTGAACTTTTCAAATGTTTCAGACTTATGTTTCATTAAGTAGATATACCCATATCTGCTTAAATCATCTGTGAAGGTGAGAAAATAACGATATCCGCCACGAGCCTCAATATTCATCGGATCACATACATCTGTATGTATGATTTCCAAAAAATCTGTTGCTCTCTCCATAGTACCGGAGAACGGCGTTTTGGTCATCTTGCCCATGAGGCACGGTTCGCAAGTACCAAGTGATTCATAATCAAGTGGTTCCAAAAGTCCATCAGTATGGAGTTTCTTCATGCGCTTTACACCGATATGACCTAAACGGCAGTGCCACAAATAAGTTGCACTCTTATTATCAACTCTGCATCTTTTGGCTTCAACATTATGAATATGGTGTTACTACTATCGAGATTCAACAAGAATAGACCACTCTTCAAGGGTGCATGACCATAAAAGATATTACTCATATAAATAGAACAACCATTATCCTCTGATTTAAATGAATAACCGTCTCGCATTAAACAAGATCCAGATATAATGTTCATGCTCAACGATGCCACCAAATAACAATTATTTAGGTCTAATACTAATCCCGAAGGTAGATGTAGAGGTAGCGTGCCGACTGCGATCACATCGACTTTGGAACCGTTTCCCACGCGCATCGTCACCTCGTCCTTAACCAATCTTCGCTTGATCTGTAGTCCCTGTTTCGAGTTGCAAATATTAGCAACAGAACCAGTATCAAATACCCAGGTGCTACTGCGAGCATTAGTAAGGTACACATCAATAACATGTATATCACATATACCTTTGTTCACCTTGCCATCCTTCTTATCCGCCAAATACTTGGGGCAGTTCCGCTTCCAGTGGCCAGTCTGCTTGCAATAGAAGCACTCAGTTTCAGGCTTAGGTCCAGACTTGGGTTTCTTCTCTTGAGCAGCAACTGGCTTGCCGTTCTTCTTGAAGTTCCCCTTCTTCTTTCCTTTGCCCTTTTTCTTGAAACTAGTGGTCTTGTTGACCATCAACACTTGATGCTCCTTCTTGATTTCTACCTCCGCAGCTTTCAGCATCGCGAAGAGCTCGGGAATAGTCTTGTTCATCCCTTGCATATTATAGTTCATCACGAAGCTCTTGTAGCTTGGTGGCAGTGATTGAAGAATTCTGTCAATGACGCAATCATCTGGAAGATTAACTCCCAATTGAATCAAGTGATTATTATACCCAGACATTTTGAGTATATGCTCACTGACAGAACTGTTCTCCTCCATCTTGCAGCTATAGAACTTATTGGAGACTTCACATCTCTCAATCCGGGCATTTGCTTGAAATATTAACTTCAACTCCTGGAACATCTCATATGCTCCATGACGTTCAAAACGTCGTTGAAGTCCCGATTCTAAGCCGTAAAGCATGGCACACTGAACTATCGAGTAGTCATCAGCTTTGCTCTGCCAGACGTTCATAACATCCGGCGTTGCTCCTGCAGCAGGCCTGGCACCCAGCGGTGCTTCCAGGACGTAATTCTTTTGTGCAGCAATGAGGATAATCCTCAAGTTACGGACCCAGTCCGTGTAATTGCTACCATCATCTTTCAACTTTGCTTTCTCAAGGAACGCATTAAAATTCAATGGAACAACAGCACAAGCCATCTATCTACAATCAAACATGAACAAGCAAGATACTAATCAGGCACTAAGTTTCATGATAATTTTAAGTTCAGTTAATCAAATTAATTACAGAACTCCCACTTAGATAGACATCCCTCTAATCCTCTAAGTGATCACGCGATCCAAATCAACTAAACCATAACCGATCATCACGTGAGATGGAGTAGTTTTCAATGGTGAACATCGTTATGTTGATCATATCTACTATATGATTCACGCTCGACCTTTCGGTCTCCGTGTTCCGAGGCCATATCTGTATATGCTTGGCTCATCAAGTATAACCTGAGTATTCCGCGTGTGCAACTGTTTTGCACCCGTTGTATTTGAACGTAGAACCTATCACACCCGATCATCACGTGGTGTCTCAGCACGAAGAACTTTCGCAATGGTGCATACTCAGGGAGAACACTTCTTGATAATTTAGTGAGAGATCATCTTATAATGCTACCGTCAATCAAAGCAAGATAAGATGCATAAAAGGATAAACATCACATGCAATCAATATAAGTGATATCATATGGCCATCATCATCTTGTGCTTGTGATCTCCATCTCCGAAGCACCGTTGTGATCACCATCGCCACCGGCGTGACACCTTGATCTCCATCGAAGCATCGTTGTCGTCTCGCCAAGCTTGTGCTTCTACGACTATCGCTACCGCTTAGTGATAAAGTAAAGCATTACATCGCGATTTCATTGCATACAATAAAGCGACAACCATAAGGCTCCTGCCAGTTGCCGATAACTCGGTTACAAAACATGATCATCTCATACAATAAAATTCAGCATCACGTCTTGACCATATCACATCACAACATGCCCTGCAAAAACAAGTTAGGCGTCCTCTACTTTGTTGTTGCAAGTTTTACGTGGCTGCTACGGGCTTAAGCAAGAACCAATCTCACCTACGCATCAAAACTACAACGATAGTTTGTCAAATAGACTCCGTTTTAACCTTCGCAAGGACCGGGCGTAGCCATACTTGGTTCAACTAAAATTGGAGAGACAGTCGCCCGCAAGCCACCTATGTGCAAAGCACGTCGGGGGAACCGGTCTCGCATAAGCGTACGCGTAATGTTGGTCCAGGTCGTCTCGTCCAACAATGCCGCCGAACCAAAGTATGACATGCTGGTAGGCAGTATGACTTATATCGCCCACGACTCACATTTGTTCTACTCGTGCATATAACATCAACATAAATAACCTAGGCTCGGATGCCACTGTTGGGTTTCGTAGTAATTTCAAAAAATTTCCTACGCACACGCAAGATCATGTGATGCATAGCAACGAGGGGAGAGTGTGATCTACATACCTAGTAGATCGACAACGGAAGCGTTTGGTTGATGTAGTCGTACGTCTTCACGATCCAACCGATCAAGCACCGAAACTACGGCACCTCCGAGTTCGAGCACACGTTCAGCTCGATGACGATCCCCGGACTCCGATCCAGCAAAGTGTCGGGGAAGAGTTCCGTCAGCACAACGGCGTGGTGACGATCTTGATGCACTACAGCAGCAGGGCTTCGCCTAAACTCCGCTACAGTATTATCGAGGAATATGGTGGCTGGGGGCACCGCACACGGCTAAGGAATAGATCACGTGGATCAACTTGTGTGTTCTAGGGTGCCTCTACCTCAGTATATAAAGAACCAAAAGGGGGGAGGCTGGCCGGCCACAAGGGGCGCGCCAGGAGAGTCCTACTCCCTCCGGGAGTAGGATTCCCCCCCCCCCCAATCCTAGTTGGAATAGGATTCCTCGGGGGGGGGGGAGAGAGGGGGCCGGCCACCTCTCCTAGTCCTAATAGGACTAGGGGAGGGGGGAGGCGCGCAGCCCACCTTGGGCTGCCCCTTTCTCCTTTCCACTAAAGCCCACTAAGGCCCATATGGTTCCCGGGGGGTTCCGGTAACCTCCCGGTACTCCGGTAAAATCCCGATTTCACCCGGAACACTTCCGATATCCAAACATAGGCTTCCAATATATCAATCTTTATGTCTCGACCATTTCGAGACTCCTCGTCATGTCCGTGATCACATCCGGGACTCCGAACAACCTTCGTTACATCAAAATGCATAAACTCATAATATAACTGTCATCGTAACCTTAAGCGTGCAGACCCTACGGGTTCGAGAACAATGTAGACATGACCGAGACACGTCTTTGGTCAATAACCAATAGCGGGACCTAGATGCCCATATTGGATCCTACATATTCTACGAAGATCTTTATCGGTCAGACCGCATAACAACATACGTTGTTCCCTTTGTCATCGGTATGTTACTTGCCCGAGATTCGATCGTCGGTATTCCAATACCTAGTTCAATCTCGTTACCGGCAAGTCTCTTTACTCGTTCTGTAATACATCATCTCGCAACTAACTCATTAGTTGCAATGCTTGCAAGGCTTATGTGATGTGCATTACCGAGAGGGCCCAGAGATACCTCTCCGACAATCGGAGTGACAAATCCTAATCTCGAAATACGCCAACCCAACATCTACCTTTGGAGACACCTGTAATGCTCCTTTATAATCACCCAGTTACGTTGTGACGTTTGGTAGCACCCAAAGTGTTCCTCCGGCAAACGGGAGTTGCATAATCTCATAGTCATAGGAACATGTATATGTCATGAAGAAAGCAATAGCAACATACTAAACGATCGGGTGCTAAGCTAATGGAATGGGTCATGTCAATCGGATCATTCAACTAATGATGTGACCTCATTAATCAAATAACAACACTTTGTTCATGGTTAGGAAACATAACCATCTTTGATTAACGAGCTAGTCAAGTAGAGGCATACTAGTGACACTAAGTTTGTCGATGTATTCACACATGTATTATGTTTCCGGTTAATACAATTCTAGCATGAATAATAAACATTTATCATGATATAAGGAAATAAATAATAACTTTATTATTGCCTCTAGGGAATATTTCCTTCATATAGCATATCAAAATGTTCATCTCAGAGAGTACATCATTTCATTCCATTGTATCATTTTCATTTGAGTTCATCTTGATGCCCGAAATCCTGTTAGAAGAGGGCTACTTGAGTTAATTGTCAGATCTGCTACTCCGTTTAGCACTTTTGTCATTTTTGCCATGATTTTTGTGTGCATGCTATGCCCGTGAGTTCTACATATGTTTTGTTAAGGGTTTTGTCATCTTTCTAGAGGTGCAACCCATGTATTTTTAGGATGTGTGTGGTGACTTGTGCAAGCTTGCAAAGTGGTGCACTTGCTAATTCTGTTTTCAGGGACTTAGTAGTTTCACTAAGTCCTGGAGCTGTTTATCTCATGATGCCATATGTTCATGTTGTTTCCTAGTGATCCGTGCCTCTTTTGAGGATGATCAGTAAGGGAGTTTTGTTAATATTGTAGTCCTCTATCCATCCATGTCTTTGTTTGCAATTATGGAGCACCCTAACGTGAGTCAATCGAGCTCTACTTTTGCTTCGTTGCGAATCTGGGCAGATCGTCAACTTGTTTGCGATTTTGCCGATGTTATTGTAGTTGATCCGTGCATGCTATGCCATTGTTCTTGCCATATCTAGATTGAATTTTGTGCCTTCTTGATGGATGTATGCTTGTCTTGTCATGAATTGCACCGTGGTGAGTGCATCGAGCTTGTAAACATGCCTTCGTGAGTTATGTTTCAGCATGTCCCAGTTTTCACTAAGTCTGAAAACTGATTATGTTTTTGCTATGTTCGTGTGCTTGTTAGTATATTTTGTGATCCCTTTTGGCTCAAGGTCACTAAGGGACTTTTGTTAAGATATTTGAGTAGCTCCATGCCATGTCTTTCTTTGTCATGTTCAGGTCCTGTAGCATGTTGTTTTGTTGCTCCGAAGAGGGCTATATGATCTGAAATTCCAGACAAGTGTTAATTTCACTAAGTCTGAGATCTGTTTGTCATTTGCATTTTTGCCATGCTTGTTTGAACCTCCTAATGGATGAATTGTCCGTAGATCAGTGCTAGACTTTTGTTAAGCATCTTGAATGCTTCCCTGCCATGTATTTTGATGCCATGTTTAGGTGCTGTAGCATGTTCATATCATTGCATTTAGATGCCTACTTGCTGTAAATCGCAGACCGATGTCGTTTTTGAATCGCTTGCCATTTCCAAACCGTAACTCCGATTCCGGCGTTCTTTATATCATTTTCAAGAGATTTCATCTCATCTTTCCAGTGGCACACTTGGATTTCCAAGTTGAGGCCAGGTTCATGCATTTCCTGTCATATCTTGCATTTTGCATCCCGCATCGCATTCCGCATAGCATATCATCTTTGCATCGTGTTGTTTGAGTTTGCACGTGGTTGATTGTATCCTTGTTGCTTGTTTGTCTTGTTTGGGTAGAGCCGGGAGACGAGTTCGCTAACGAGGAGCCCTTTGAGTTTGCTTTTGAGGATCCAGTCAACTCTGACAACTGTGCAGGCAAGATGATCATACCCTCGAAATCACTACTATCTTTGCTATGCTAGTTTGCTCGCTCTTTTGCTATGCCATTGCTACGATGCCTACCACTTGCTTGCAAGCCTCCCAAATTGTCATGTCAAACCTCTAACCCACCATTGTCCTAGCAAATCGTTGATTGGCTATGTTACCGCTTTGCTCAGCCCCCTCTTATAGCGTTGCTAGTTGCAGGTGAAGATTGGAGGCCGTTCCTTGTTGGAACATTTATTTACCAGTGCTCCTCTGAGTGTTGGTCCACCTGTCAGCTACCGGTGGCCACCAGGGGCAACTCTGGGCTGGCCTACCCGTACCTAAGACAATCTGAGTGTGCCCTGAGAAAGAGATATGTGCAGCTCCTATCAGGATTTGTCGGCACGTTCGGGTGGTGTTGCTGGTCTTGTTTTAACCTGTCGAAGTGTCTTGAGTTACCGAGATACCGAGTCTGATCGGAACGTCTTGGGAGGAGGTCTATTCCTTCGTTGACCGTGAGAGCTTGGCATGGGCTAAGTTGGGACTCCCCTGCAGGGATTGAACTTTCGAAAGCCGTGCCCGCGGTTATGGGCAGATGGGAATTTGTTAATGTCCGGTTGTAGATAACTTGAACCTTAATTAATTAAAATGAATCAACTGAGTGTGTTACCGTGATGGCCTCTTCTCGGCGGAGTCCGGGAAGTGGACACGGTGTTGGAGTAATGTTTGCGCAGGTTGCTCTCTAGTTTCTCGCTCGCGCTTTGCCTCCTCTTCCCGCTCTCCTTTGCGAATAAGTTAGCCACCATACTTGCTAGTCGCTTGCTGCAGCTCCACTCATATTTTACCTTGCCCTACCTATAAGCTTAAATAGTCTTGATTGCGAGGGTGCGAGATTGCTGAGTCCCTGTGGCTCACAAATTACTATTACACCAGATGCAGGGCCTGATGATTCCGCTCCAGGAGACGCGTATGAGCTCAAGTGGGAGTTCGACGAAGACTCTCAACGTTACTATGTTTCCTTTCCCGATGATCAGTAGTGGTGCCCAGTTGGGGGTGATTGGGACCGTGTCGCATGTTGGGTTCTCTTTTATTTTGGCGCCGTAGTCGGGCCATGAGTGTTTGGATGATGTAATGTTATATATGTACTTGATTTACGTGGCGAGTGTAAGCCAACTATGTTGTCTCCCTTTTTATTATCATATTACATGGGATGTTGTGAAGATTGCCTACTTGCGACATATGCCTTCAATGCGATTATGTCTCTAAGTCGTGCCTCGACACGTGGGAGCTATAGTCGCATCAAGGGTGTTACAATAAGCTAGGCTCGTCAAGTTTAACCTGGGTATTCTGCTTGTGCAAAACTGGCTTGCACCCATTATATGTGAACGTAGAGCTTATCACACCTGATCATCATGTGGTGTCTCGGCACGACGAACTGTAGCAACGGTGCATACTCAGGGAGAACACTTGTACCTTGAAATTTAGTGAGAGATCATCTTATAATGCTACCGCCGTACTAAGCAAAATAAGATGCATAAAGGATAAACATCACATGCAATCAAAATAAGTGATATGATATGGCCATCATCATCTTGTGCTTTTGATCTCCATCTCCAAAGCACCGTCATGATCACCATCGTCATCGGCTTGACACCTTGATCTCCATCGTAGCATCATTGTCGTCTCGCCAACTATTGCTTCTACAACTATCACTACCACTTAGTGATAAAGTAAAGAAATTACATGGCGATTGCATTTCATACAATAATGTGACAACCATATGGCTCCTGCCAGTTGCTGATAACTGTTACAAAACATGATCATCTCATACAACAATTTATATCATCACGTCTTGACCATATCACATCACAACATGCCCTGCAAAAACAAGTTAAACGTCCTCTACTTTGTTGTTGCAAGTTTTACGTGGCTGCTACGGGCTTCTAGCAAGAATAGTTCTTAGCTATGCATCAAAAGCACAATGATTTTTTGTCATGTGTGTTGTTTTAACCTTCAACAAGGACCGGGCGTAGTCAAACTCGATTCAACTAAAGTTGGAGAAACAGACACCCACTAGCCACCTGTGTGCGAAGCACGTCGGTAGAACCAGTCTCATGAATGTGGTCATGTAATGTCGGTCTGGGCCGCTTCATCCAACAATACCGCCGAATCAAAGTAAGACATGCTAGTAAGCAGTATGACTATTATCACCCACAACTCATTGTGTTCTACTCGTGCATATACCATCTACGCATAGACCTGGCTCGGATGCCACTGTTGGGGAACGCAATATTTCAAAAAAAAAATTATCTACGATCATGCAAGATCTATCTAGGATATGCATAGAAACGCGAGAGGAGAGTGTGCCTACGTACCCTCGTAGACCGAAAGCGGAAGCGTTTAGTAACACGGTTGATGTAGTCGAACGTCTTTGCGATTCAACAGATGCAAGTACTGAACGCACGGCACCTCCACGATCAGCACACGTTCAGCTCGATGACGTCCCTCGAACTCTTGATCCAGTTGAGGCCGAGAGAGAGTTTCGTCATCATGACGGCATGATGACGGTGATGATGAAGTTACCGACGCAGGGCTTCGCCTAAGCACTACAACGATATGACTAAGGTGTGTAACTGTGGAGGGGGGCACCGCACACGGCTAAAAGATCAACTTGTGTGTCTATGGGGTGCCCCCTGGCCACGTATATAGAGGAGGGTAGGGAAGAGGTGGCCGGCCCTAAGGGGGCGCGCCAGGTGTGGGGAATCCTACTAGGACTCCTCCTCTTTCCTATTCCTAGTAGGAGAAGGAGGGAAGTAGAAGGAGGAGAGAAGGAAAGGGGGGCCGCCCCCCAACCCTAACCCAAGTCGGATTGGGCTTGGGGGGGGCGCCACTCCTTGGCAGGCCTCCTCTCTTTCACCACTAGGCCCGTGAGGCCCAATAACTTTTCGGGGGGGGGGGGGGGGGAGGGGGTTCCGGTAACCCCCGGTACTCCGAAGCTCATCCGAAACGACCTGAACCATCCCGGTGTCTGAATGTAACCTTCCAATATATGAATCTTTATGTCTCGACCATTTCGAGACTCCTCGTCATGTCCGTGATCTCATCGGGACTCCGAACAACCTTCGGTCATCAAATCACATAACTCATAATACAAATCGTCATCGAACGTTAAGTGTGCGGACCCTACAGGTTCGAGAACTATGTAGACATGACCGAGACACATCTCCCGTCAATAACCAATAGCGGAACCTGGATGCTCATATTGGCTCCTACATATTCTACAAAGATCTTTATCAGTCAAACCGCATAACAACATACGTTGTTCCCTTTGTCATCGGTGTGTTACTTGCCCGAGATTCGATCGTCGGTATCATCATACCTAGTTCAATCTCTTCACAGGCAAGTCTCTTTAGTCGTTCTGTAATGCATCATCCCATGACTAACTCATTAGTCACATTGCTTGCAAGGCTCATAGTGATGTGCATTACCGAGAGGGCCCGGAGATACCTCTCCGATACACGAAGTGAAAAATCCTAATCTCGATCTATGCCAACTCAACAAACACCATTGGAGACACCTGTAGAGCATCTTTATAATCACCCAGTTACGTTGTGACGTTTGATAGCACACAAGGTGTTCCTCCGGTATTCAAGAGTTGCATAATCTCATAGTGTGAGGAAGATGTATAAGTCGTGAAGAAAGCAATAGCAGAAAAACTAAACGATCATTATGCTAAGCTAACGGATGGATCTTGTCCATCACATAATTCTCTAATGATGTGATCCTGTTCATCAAATGACAACACATGTCTATGGCTAGGAAACTTAACCATCTTTGATTAACGAGCTAGTCAAGTAGATGCATACTAGGGACACTCTGTTTATCTATGTATTCACACATGTACTAAGTGTCCGGTTAATACAATTCTAGCATGAATAATAAACATTTATCATGATATGAGGAAATATAAATAACAACTTTATTATTGCCTCTAGGGCATATTTCCTTCATGGAGGCCCAACACGAATCTACAAGACTAAGTTGTGTAGTAGACATCACACCCCACCACGACTAAGACGCCGAAGTAGGAAACCATACCTGTCATCCACGAACCATGAACACAACACATGTCGCGTCTTCCATATGTCGTCAATGCACACCATAATCTGCATCCGCTCCTGGACTACCACCCAAGCTCTGCGCCGAAGCTGGAGCAGACGTCGTCGCAATGGCGGAGCCCGAGGACATAGGTCCACTACGAGGATGCCGCTGCCATGCTATCCTTACTTGAACAACCTAGTTTCCAAATCCAACCCCAACCATAGAACCGATGGCCTTGTCAGGGAAGGATCCAAAGAATCTTTATTCAGCATCATCATCATCGTCACCGAAGCCAAAACGATGAATAGCCTAAAAACCTAGACCATGAGAGAGTAAAAACGATCCACGCGCGTGGATCCAGTGTCCCCCCTCACCACCGACAACTGAGGTCGCCGACGAAGGGGAGCCGCCGGAGGGTGGCACTGGAAGATTGGCCTCTCCTGGCGGCGACTAGGGTTCTAGCCGCCAGGGACCACTAGTCTCTAGGTGTTGGTAGGTTCGGTTCACCTCATCCCTCAGTATTCTCCTCCCACGACCCTTTGGCTTTTGGTTGATTTTTTTGATAGTCTCAACTAATGCCGCACAAAATAAAGACCAACATAAATACAAAAACTTGTGATAATATAAGGTAAATCGGTACTTTTCAAAATCATGTTCTACATTAACTAAATCAAATCAAATAAATCTTTGCAAAATCTCAACCAAATCAAAATTTTTCTTGCCTTTTCCTTTCCATACCTGAATCAAATCAAATCTTACCATAACCTCAACTAAATCAAAAAATTCTTTGCCTTCTCTCGAAATAGGCTTTCACTCCATTTTATAAATAAATCAACGGAAATGTTAACGCCCAAACGTGTGGGCGTTTGCATCTCGCCCACACGCGTGGATCCGCGTCCGTTCGTGAGGGCACGAATCTTGGCATGTTTCTAGTGCCACGTAGGACTGGCCTGGTGTGTGGGCGTTCAGCCGGTCGCCCACACGGCCGTTTCACCACACAGGAGGGGCTGGTGTGTGGGCGTTCAGCAGTTCTCCCACACGCCACTTTGCACGCACACACAAGGGCTAGTGTGTGGGCATTTGGCATCTTGCCCACATGCCCTTCTCCTCTCCCACACCCAAGATGCTAGTTGCCATGTGTTTTTGCACTGCACATGGCAACTGCCCCTAGTGTGCTTTTATAAGCAGGTGGCAACTTTTTTTACCCGAGTTTGCCATGTGTTTTGCAGGGTACACGGCAACTGCCTAGTGTGCACGTAAGCAGATGGCAACTCTCTTTTTTTACCCGAGTTTGCCATGTGTTTTGCAGGGTACACGGCAACTGCCTAGTGTGCACGTAAGCAGATGGCAACTCTCTTTTACCGAGTTGCCATATGTTTTTGCATGGTACATGGCAACTGCCCTAACGTGCATGTACATGGCAACTGCCCTAACATGCACGTAAGCAGATGGCAACTCTTCCTTTTTACATGGCAACTGCCCTAGCATACTTGTGAGCACATGGCAACTCTCTCAACTGCCTAGTGTTAGTATGTGGCAACTCCTAAAGTTATGAAATCATGGCAACTACATTAGATCAGACCATACATGGCAACTGCAGTTGAGTAACCATGGCAACTGCAGTTGTCCGACATGGCAACCGTAGTTCAGCAACATGGCAACTGCAATTAAACGAACATGGACGAGGGTCTGGACCATGGCAACTGCGGGCGCGTGGTGACCGTCACGCGTGGCGCGCGGGACCAGGAGGTACGAGACCTGACATACGGGCGTGTGGGCGTTATCAACTTCACCCACACGCACGCGTGTGAGAGGGATCGGGAGGGGAAAAAAGAGGCGTGTGGGCGCTAATTGTTTTACCCACACGTAGGTGTGTGGGCTGTTCCTTTTATACACCACACAAAATGTGTGGACGGACTCTCTAACGCCCACACATGTGGCACTTATCGGCGTCCTAAATCAAACACCCATACAACCAGAACCACAGTGGCCAAGCAACTACGATGGCTGGAGCAACATCACAATCATGCCCATAGAAAGCATAAGTGAAATAGGAAAAGAAAACAACCAAGTGGCATGCATCATGACGAGAGTACGAAGATGACAATTTTCGCTATCCTCAACTAAAATTAAATCTTATCAAAATCTAAAATATGATGGGTGTGAGGTGTACATTGGACATGCTTGGTGTTGAACCGCAAAAAATATATATGCGCAATGCACAGACAATTAGCTAGTTAAGCTTAAATGACCGAATCCTGCTAGCGCTAAAATGGCATGGCAAAAAAAATCCAAAATGATGACAGGTTTTTTTATTAATACCTAAAATGACTCAATCAAATTTTTGTGAGGGGTCTCAGTCTTTTCTTTTTTTTTGAGAAAGTGAGGGGTCTGAGTCAATTGTTTTGGGGGAAGATAGTTCTAAGCAAAGGTGTAGCCAGGCCCCAGACTAGCCGGGCCACGGGCCGAGACGTGACGCCGGATTCCTTCTTCATTGGTATAGCATCTTCGATACTGTAGCACATATTCGGCCTGGGGCTTGCCTAGGGCCTGGCCCGGTCCTGGCTAAGCCAGTGGTCCGGTCTGGAGAAAAGTATTCCTTCTTTTTGATCAATATATATATAAAGTTGGACAGCCTAAAAAATACAAATATATATATATATATATAAAGTTGGCCTTTACCCCTAAAAAATACAAAATTGGTGGTGTGAACCAATTAGACTTTAGACTCTTTTTTAAGGCATCCGCGGTGCTAGAAAAAGACGATCTTTTGTCACGTCTTGTTGCACCTGTTTTATTTAGTGAACATGCATGTGATCGAAGATGGGACGTGGAGGAAAAAAATGGTGCTAGCTTAGACGTGAGAGGAATCATCCACAACAGAAAAATCATATCATGGTCCTTATCATTATATCTAACAAACAAGAGTAATGTTTATCTCATCTTAGTAGTGCTACTTTTTCGCTGGGCTCATCAACGGCAATGGGTGACTCAGGAACCTGGAGTCACGCAATTGCATTTGCCCTAGCTAACTAACATCCACTATAAATAAGGCAACATGCAAGCCCTCCGATTGCTCACTCCGTCACGTCCCGCGGGTCAGAGCGCATCTACACGTACGCCCGGCCTCCTCTTCAACTGACGCGAGTATAACTAGCCACCCATAGCGTGGACGCGGAAACTTTCCAAGGTGCGCAACGGCCTCTGCCCCGATCCCGGAGCAGAGCAACAGATAGAATCCTTCCTTCCTCTCCCGAGATCGATCGACGCCGGTAAGATGCTGCCGTACGCGACGGCCGGCGAGGCGGAGGCGGCGCTCGGCCGCGCCCTGACGTGGGCGGAGGCCGCGTGGCTCCGCTACTCGGCGTCGGTGCCGGACCGCTACCTTCACTGGCCCAACATCGCCATCACATTGGTCGTCTACACGCTGGCGCCGCTGCCCCTCGCCCTCTTCGACCTCGCCGCGCCGGCCGCCGCCGCACCGTACAAGCTGCAGCCCAAGGTGCAGCACCCGCCGGCCACCTTCTTCCGCTGCTACATGGACGCCGTTCGGGTCTCGCTGCTCATCATCGGACCATACCAACTCATCTCGTATCCTGCCGCCAAGGTCTACTACACCTCTTGCATTGTGACTTACTGGTTATAATTAGGAAATTAGGTTTTTTGTTCATGAAAAAAAACATAAAAATGAAACTGGAGTAATGACTTAGATCTCGCCTACTATTACCGAGTTAGAAGATGGAAATTGCATGTGAACGTTGGAATCTTTGAGTAGACACTTAATTTTCAATCGAAACTTCTGGACCTGAATTTAGATTGAAAAACAAATCACTAGATAAATACTGTGCACTAGCCTGTTATTAATTAGTAAAGATTCATGCTCTATATGGCGTTGATGTAGATTATTATAATCTCGTGTGACTGACCAATTTTTGTATGTTCTACTGTTTGCTAACAATTTTTTCCCTATTTCTGTCGCTATTTGTACGCAGAAGAGTGTAAAATAAGTCCAGTACAGCACAGTTCAGCAACTGCAAGCTGAGCCTCGTTGGATAAAGGTTCAGAGACGTAACTTAGGTCTTTTATCTGGATGAGTATTAGCTACCTAAAATTGATAGATATATAAAACATACATGGACATGGTGCATAGAAATTTCAACTGATGTAGATGTAACTATTTAGAAATCCAATGACTGAAAAACACTAAGAGTAAGAACATGAGAAGAATCATTCGCAAAAAAAAACATGCGAAGTAACTAGGAAAGCACCTATATATGCTATAAGAAATTTAAGTGCCTAGAGAACAAACTTCCAAGAAAACAACTCAGTTTCTATATTGTGTGTTTGTTAGATAATGGACATACGGACGGGACTTCCATTGCCGTCAATGGGGGAGATAGCGGCACAACTGACGGTATACTTCTTGGTGGAAGACTATCTGAACTACTGGCTCCATCGGCTGTTGCACACAAAATGGGGCTACGAAAAGATCCACCATGTTCACCATGAGTTCACGGCACCTATGGCGTATGCCGCATGGTATGGACACTGGGCTGAGATGCTCATCCTTGCCGTGCCCTCCTTGGCTGGCCCTGCTCTCGTCCCATGCCATGTTACCACGTTGTGGATCTGGTTTGCTGCACGTTTGGTTGAGAGCCTCAACATACATAGCGGGTAACATCACTTCACTCCATCTAACGGGCTTTTTTTCTTCTTGAATTCAGATATCTGACTTGTTTCATTTCTAAACATATTGAGACCAATCAAATTAACTATAAACATGTTCTTTTGTGACCGGAGAAAAAACAAGCTTTGTAACATGTGTCTTGTATAATAATTCTTTGACTACAGATTTAAGTTGCCATTCAACGCTGAGAAGTATATACCGTTCTATGGAGGGGCGGAGCACCATGACTACCATCACTACATAGGAGGACAGAGCAAGAGCAACTTCGCTCCTGTTTTCACCTACTGTGATTATATTTATGGAACGGACAAGGTATCTAGAGTTCTGCTATCTTACACTTGAATGATTTAAAACCATATGAATTAAGAACTGATGGCAGGTCACTAAGTCATCTTTCGATCTTTTTTTAGGGCTACAGATATCACAAGGCAACTCTGGCAAAGGTAAGCTTCTACCAATCTTTTTTTTAAGAAGCGTCTTTTCAACAATCAACATTATCTATGCTTAAGCATAATAATATTTCACGCCAACTGTTACAATAATAGTGTGATATGTTGGCTCTTTTTCCTTGAAAACTTGTCCACTTCCTAGGGCAACTTGTCCACTTCCTAGGGCGTGGCATCTTGGTTCTCTGCTAAAGAACATTATTTGACTCCCACCAACCATAGGTTGGATAGATTGATTTTGGATTTCCACTATGATTATTATTTTCCTGTACTTGTGAACAATTCCTGATATTTTTTCCTTAAGAAATAAGTTTAAAATTATTCATGTTGGTGGGATGGACTCCCTCCCTTCACAAATATAAGATGGTCTAATTTTTTGTGAATCGGATGTATATAAATACATTTTAGTGTGTGTGTTCATTCATTTTAGTCCATATGTAGTCCATATTGAGATTTCCAAACCATCTTATATTTGTAAATGGAGGGAGTATATAATACATACACGCACCCATACCCTTAATTATCAGTTAGCTATAGGGTAAGTTTATAAGTTTATATTGTCAATTCTTATTCTCTTAAACTTGTAATATGACTCAATACATAGGGAAACAAAAATGAAGGTATTTATTTTACAGACTACCTGCATCCTAGGATTTGTTGAGGAGGCAAACATCTGGTATTATCTTAACTTTGTTTGTTTTTGTATCATTGCATCGAACAGCTGAAGGAGTTGGCAGGCAGCGACGTTCAGAAAGGAGTCGACAATGGATTCAACAATGGAAAGCAGGACTAGAGAGAGGTTGGCTTCAGAGGACTCATGGTCATACAAATCCTATCACTAATTCAAGTGGTCTCCGGATATATATCCCCATGATGGAGTACACTAGCATAAATAATTGTTCTATGCCAATCATCAACGTTGAGTGGCTCGTGAACCACCGGCAGAGTCGTTCCAAGTGTTAATTATTTCCAGTTCTCCATTCGTACACATAGCTCCACTACTTCTCTATTATCGAATGTAATAATGATGCTTAGTTCGTGATATGCTTGAAAGTGTGCTTCTTTGCATACTACGTGACATGTCTCTAGCAAGCAGGCATGTGGGAACCGTCAAATATGGAGACATAGTCGAGAGCATTTGCGTTTGTACTTCCAATATCAGATGTTGTACATAATTGGACAATCTATCTTTTTCCCTATATTTACGATATATGTTGTCTTTCGGTGATCAGTATTTTTTGTGAGGTTTTCTTTTGGGGGAATTTTCGATGAGCAATATGAGTATGAGACTACAAAATTCTAGAGGATCACCTTGGCAATCTTGTTAGTTAGAATTGATGTGTTTGGTTTTAGCCTAACTTCTACGACAAAATAGTTGACTAGCCAAATATTTGATGGAACTTTTGCTTGCCTTTGAATTGGTCAACAACGGCTAGAAAAAAAATAGAATGGGTACAAAAACATTGGTAGCTATCCAAACATAGACCAATTTTTTTTTTGTCATGACCAGAAAGTTGATAGGGCGTGAGTGTTGGCCACCATCCAAACATACCCAAACTGTGCAGGTAAGTATTATTCCTCGATCGCCCGAGAAATCTCCAGAAAGCATTCATGCAAGGATGTTTTTCAGCTTCTTCGTTTTATGGGCTCTTATCTATCGTGCCGCTTGTGCTTTCTCTATAAAGCGGGGTGATATGTCCATTTCGTATATATCACGTCACTTTTGCAGTGTTTTACACCTGACAGAGATCAAATCACTACAAGCTCCACGATGGCGACTGCAAACTATGTCTTGTAAATAAAGGAAAGAACATCCAAATTTACGAGAAGATACAATTAGCAAAATGTTAGCCCAGGGATTGTCGCTTTGTACGGTAACGACTATCCGTGGACCAGAGGGGATAGATTTCCCCAGTTACTTGTAACATGTGGAAGAGTGGATAGAGCCCTGCCCGTAGTGGGCGGAACCCATGTTAGTATATTTCTTATCATGAACGTGACATCGCATCGCAAACCAGAAGACGAAAGCTGGGGAAAACGACAACTCAAAAGTTAGCCAGGCCTTAGCAAGTATCGTGGATCCAATTGTTGCTTTTCCTTCTCTTAATTTCCTTTTATTGCCGTTCCTAACAGAAAAAGGTAATCATATTGATAGGGATAAACGATGTCTTCTCTTACGCAAGGTGGTTAGTAGTTCTAGTGCAGTTCATCCACATGGACAAGTGTTCCTTTTGGTAACTTCTAGAAATGTTCCACTTTTAGTCCTAGTGCGAGAATGATTCTCGATAGATAGGCTAAACGTATGTGATTTGTTACGTATCCTTTTTGTTTTCAATTCTAATACGTTTTGGATATATCAATATGGACTACATACGGATTGAAATGAGTGAACAAACACATCAAAACATGTCTATATATATTTAATTAAGAAAAAGTAAGAATATCTTATAATTCGAAACGGAGAGAGTACTCGGGAAATACAATGAAACTTGTTAGGGCATCTCCAAAGGCAACCCGAAAAAACCTCCCACATTCATCCACAGACAGGGGACCAGTCTGCGGACACAGATGCGGGAGGACGTCATCCAACGCTAGCTGCATACATTTTCACAACAATTCAAATCAACCGGGTGAAATTCGTGCAAACACGATGAATTTTGATATAAACACATCGGATTTCATTGAACGTAGGATAATTTGCTTATAAAACTGGACGATATTTCGTCCAGTGAACTAAAACCCTAAACCATCCTATACTTTACGGTGACCTCGTAGCCAATGCCGGGATGGCCGGCTCCTCCTCCTCCCTCATTGTCGCCCGACCCGCCGTTGGAGTTGGAGTCGTCGGGTTTGGGGCTGCGGAAGGTGGTCGCGCCGCGACAGGGCTTCCTGGCGGCCGCCTGGCGCTCGCCGATGATCCTCTCCGCTTCCTCCTGCACCGTGCGCAGTGCGCCCGCGGCCACCGATAACGTGGGTTGGGGGAGAGAGCGGCGGTCGTTGAAGGCGTCGTCGTTGGCGACGGCGGCGATCTCGACGAGGGACCATTCCTTGCCGTACTTGGCCATATCCCCATCGAGGCAGCGGAGACGGTGCTTGGCCGTCTTCGACGTCGCCACGGAGCGGTCCAGGGCCCAGGCGTGCGCCAGGTATAGGTCCGTCGCGATGTGTGGGAGCGGGACCTCGGAGTCCGCGAACTGGGATCGGCGCGCGGCATTGCGCCAGTCCCGCCGGAGCTGCTCCCGGTAGGCGTACTCCTACGCCGTCTTGGCGCTCCGGGACGATGACGACGAGGAGCCGCCGCAGAGGTAGTGTTGAATGCGCCCGCGTGCCTTGGGCAGGGCGGCGGCGGAGAGCATGGAGGGGATGCCGGCTCCAGCTTCACGAGGAGGAGTGCCCCCAGGTGGCGGGGCCGGGCTGTTGGTGTGGACAACGGAGCGATGGAGCATCAGCTCCATTTCCTCCTCGAACTCCGCATCAGGGCCGGCGTAGACATGGCCCGGCACCGCTGGCGTGGACTGCGGCGGCGGCGGCTGCTGGTCCTCTTGGTCGGCGGAGGAGATGACGATCTCCACCCACGTCGAGTCGCCGCCTGCCAATGATAACGACGGCCCCGGAGGTCGAGGGCGGCGTCTCCACGAGCCGCCAAATCCCGCCCCAGAACCGCTTGCCGGCGCCAGTGCCCAGGACTTGCCCATCGTTAGAGATGTGGAGGAGGGGGTGCGACGAGGAGGAGTAGTATGAGGAAGGAGGAGGGTGTGATGTGGATCACGCCGGAGCGTGGCTTAAATAGTCGCGGCCAGCCATGCGAAGGGTCAATCAGCCGCTTCAATGCGGCGCAACGGCCGGAGTTGGTTCCTGGCGAACGTGCGTTCGCATTGAAGCGACGACTGCCGAGAGATCACATCGGTCAGCGCCGCCCTCCCCTCTCTGGTCACACCGCGTCATCATTGCCGACCTTCGCGTGCTTTGGGCCGGTATGAATGCGACGTGGTAAGCAACACGTGCATCGGAAGGAAAGCACATGAGGGGCAGGTGACGGGTTTTTGGTAGGCCAGGGCGGTCAGAAGCGGGCTTGAGAGCGGTCCGGACTCCCGCAAACCTCCCCACTTTCACTAGTAGAAAACAAGGCTTTGGTCCAGGCCGGCTCAGCCCATTAGTCCTGGTTTAGTCTAGAACCGGGACCAATGTGAGCATTGGTCCCGGTTCGTGAGCCCAGGGGGCCGGCCGGGCCACGTGGGCCATTGGTCCCGGTTCGTCTGGACCTTTTGGTCCCGGTTGGTGGGACGAACCGGGACCAATGGGCCTCGCTCCTGGCCCACCACCATTGGTCCCGGTTGGTGGCTTGAACCGGGACCAAAGGCTTCCCTTTAGTCCCGGTTCATGTCATCAACCGGGACCAATGAGGTGCCTATATCTACCCCCTCGCGCAAGAGCAGAGCACAGTGCTCTGTTTTTTCTGGCTGAGGGGGAGAGGGCTTTGTGGTGCTCTAGCTCACCTCCTATGCACATGAGGTGTTCGATGGAATGCCCGAGCCACACTACTTAAGCTTTCTCCTCTCGAAGCTCGACCTCTAAGCTCCATTTTCCTCGAGATTTGTCTAGATTTAGCGGTCTGTCACGCCCCGTCCCCGTCTTCACCGCCGTCGATCACCCGCGCCGATCTCATCACCGACACCACCGTGGTGAGCCTCTTGTTCTTATCTTCTTTCTGAAAGGAAAAATATTCTTACTTGTATGTTTAGATAGATACTTGTATCATTTTCTTACATTTATTATTGCATCTTATATAGTGCGATGGTTTTGGTATCCGTCCCCGTCGGCCCTCGTCCTGTCTATGATTCGGATTTGGTATGTATATTATCTTTATAACTATTGGTTCATTTATTGTTTATGAATATTATGCCGACCAACGTGACATAGATTTTATTTATCTAGGATGTATGTGAATCGGAAATGCCAACCGACCCTATTGTCGAGAGGTTAAATTTAGTTGAAGAAGAAAACAATTTGTTGAAGGAAAAAATAAAAAAAATTGAGGAGGAGAAGATGATATTGGAGTTGCATGTTGCGGATGTCGTCGATGATCACAAGATCAAGATGGATGCAATGCGCTTGAAGATTAGAAAGATTAGAAAATATGCCATTCATACCGAGGCTTGGTATCATTATGCCGTTGGATCAATTGTTACCTTGATTGCGATTATGATCACATTTGTTTTCACATTGAAATGTTTTACATAGTTTCAATGTATGGTTTAATTAATTAGATGCTCTGGAGAGCTATATGTTGTTAGATGAGAACTATGTATGCACTTTGGTTTTAATGTGATGATGAACTTCTATTAATTTGGACACTTAATTATATATAATGCACGCAGATGAACCGGCAATGGATGTACGGTGACAGACACACCCGCGAGTACATTAAGGGCGTGCATGAGTTTCTCGATGCGGCTGAGACAAACAAGCAGAATGGTTTTATGTGTTGTCCATGCACTGAATGTGGGAATACGAGGTCTTGCTCTAACCAGAAAATCCTTCACTCCCACCTGCTTTATAAGGGTTTCATGCCACACTGTAATGTTTGGACGAGGCACGGAGAAATAGGGGTTATGATGGAAGACGGCGAAGAAGAAGAGTACGATGACAACTATGTGCCCCCTGAATACGGTGATGCTGCAACGGGGGGAGCTGGTGAAGATCAAGAGGAACCAGACGATGTGCCCAATGATGCTGCCACGGGTGAAGCTGCTGAAGATCAAGAGGAACTAGACGATGTGCCCGATGATGATGATCTCCGCCGGGTCATTGTCGATGCAAGGTCGCAATGCATTAGTCAAAAGGAGAAGCTGAAGTTCGATCGCATGTTAGAGGATCACAAAAAAGGGTTATACCCCAATTGCGAAGATGGCAACACAAAGCTCGGTACCGTACTGGAATTGCTGCAGTGGAAGGCAGAGAATGTTGTGGCTGACAAAGGATTTGAGAAGCTACTGAAAATATTGAAGAAGAAGCTTCCAAAGGATAACGAATTGCCCGACAGTACATACGCAGCAAAGAAGGTCGTATGACCTCTAGGATTGGAGGTGGAGAAGATACATGCATGCCCTAATGACTGCATCCTCTACCGCGGTGCATACAAGGATCTGAACGCATGCCCGGTATGCGGTGCGTTGCGGTATAAGATCAGACGAGATGACCCTGGTGATGTTGACGGCGAGCCCCTCAGGAAGAGGGTTCCTGCGAAGGTGATGTGGTATGCTCCTATAATACCACGGTTGAAACGTCTGTTCAGAAACGAAGAGCATGCCAACTTGATGCGATGGCACAGTGAGAACCGAAAGAAAGATGGGAAGTTGAGGGCACCCGCTGACGGGTCGCAGTGGAGAAAAATTGAGAGAAAGTACTGGGATGAGTTTGCAAAGGACCCAAGGAATGTATGGTTTGCTTTAAGCGCGGATGGCATTAATCCTTTCGGGGAGCAGAGCAGCAATCACAGCACCTGGCCCGTGACTCTATGTATGTATAACCTTCCTCCTTGGATGTGCATGAAGCGGAAGTTCATTATGATGCCAGTTCTCATCCAAGGCCCTAAGCAACCCGGCAACGAAATTGATGTGTACCTAAGGCCATTAGTTGAAGAACTTTTACAGCTGTGGAATGGAAACGGTGTACGTACGTGGGATGAGCACAGACAGGAGGAATTTAACCTTAAGGCATTGCTGTTCGTGACCATCAACGATTGGCCCGCTCTCGGTAACCTTTCAGGACAGACAAACAAAGGATACCACACATGCACGCACTATTTAGATGACACTGAAAGTATATACCTGGACAAATGCAGAAAGAATGTGTACCTGGGCCATCGTCGATTTCTTCCGACCAACCATCAATGTCGAAAGAAAGGCAAGCATTTCAAAGGCGAGGCAGATCACCGGAAGAAGCCCGCCATGCGCACCGGTGATCACGTGCTTGCTATGGTCAATGATTTACACTACGTAATCTTTGGAAAGGGTCCCGGTGGACTAGCTGTTCTGAATGACGCTGAGGGACACGCATCCATGTGGAAGAAGAAATCTATATTTTGGGACCTACCCTACTGGAAAGACCTAGAGGTCTGCTCCTCAATCGACGTGATGCACGTGACGAAGAACCTTTGCGTGAACCTGCTAGGCTTCTTGGGCGTGTATGGGAAGACAAAAGATACACCTGAGGCACGAGAGGACCTGCAACGTTTGCACGAAAAAGACGGCATGCCTCCGAAGCAGTATAAAGGTCCTGCCAGCTACGCTCTTCCGAAAGAAGAGAAAGAAATCTTCTTTGAATGCCTGCTCAATATGAAGGTCACGACTGGCTTCTCGTCGAATATAAAGGGAATAATAAATATGCCAGAGAAAAAGTTTCAGAACCTAAAGTCTCATGACTGCCACGTGATTATGACGCAACTGCTTCCGGTTGCATTGAGGGGGATTCTACCGGAAAACGTCCGATTAGCCATTGTGAAGCTATGTGCATTCCTCAATGCAATCTCTCAGAAGGTGATCGATCCAGAAATCGTACCAAGGCTAAGGAGTGATGTGGCGCAATGTCTTGTCAGTTTCGAGCTGGTGTTCCCACCATCCTTCTTCAATATCATGACGCACGTCCTAGTTCATCTAGTCGACGAGATTGTCATCCTGGGGCCCGTATTTCTACACAATATGTTCCCCTTTGAGAGGTTCATGGGAGTCCTAAAGAAATATGTCCGTAACCGCGCTAGGCCAGAAGGAAGCATCTCCATGGGCCATCAAACAGAGAATGTTATCGGGTTTTGTGTTGACTTCATTCCTGGCCTTAACAAGATAGGTCTCCCTAAATCGCGGTATGAGGGGAGACTGACTGGAAAAGGCACTCTTGGAAGAGACTCAATAATATGCAGGGACGGATATTCTTGGTCTCAAGCACACTACACAGTTCTACAGAACTCTACCTTGGTGACCCCGTATGTCGATGAACACAAGAACAGTCTGCGCTCCAAACACCCGGAGCAGTGCGACGACTGGATTACATGTGAACACATCAGGACTTTCAGCAGTTGGTTGGAAACACGTCTCAGAGGTGACAACACTATTTGTGATGAGTTGTACTTGTTGTCCAGGGGACCATCTTTGACTGTATTGACTTACAAAGGATACGAGATAAATGGGAATACATTTTACACAATCGCCCAAGATCAAAAGAGCACCAACCAAAACAGCGGTGTCCGCTTTGATGCAGCAACCGAGAGCGGAAAGGACACATATTATGGTTACATAGTGGACATATGAGAACTTGACTACGGACCTGATTTTAAGGTCCCTTTGTTTAAGTGCAAATGGGTCAATCTGTTAGGCGGCGTGGTACAGGTAGACCCACAGTACGGAATGACAACAGTGGATCTGAAAAATCTTGGGTACACCGACGAACCGTTCGTCCTAGCCAATGATGTGGCACAGGTTATCTATGTGAAGGACATGTCTACCAAACCGAGAAAAAGAAAAGATAAGGAAGCGAATACATCATACGATGAGCCAAAGCGCCACATAGTTCTTTTAGGAAAAAGGGACATCCTGGGAGTGGACGGCAAGACAGACATGTCTGAAGATTATGAAAAGTTTCATGAAATTCCTCCCTTCAATGTCAAGGCTGACCCAAGCATCCTGATAAACAATGAAGATTATCCATGGTTACGGCGCAATAAGCAAATGACACAAGCAAATAAAAAGTGAAGACTTTCTCCCGCAACTATTATGATGATACCATGCCAAATTTGTAACAGACGAACATGCTATCATTGTCCGTTTTGTACATGCACATGCTATGTGGGTGAAATTATGATACCATCCCAACTTTCAACTTTTTCAGAGTTCATTTGAAATGCTTTCATGTCTTATGGTTCGAAACTTTGATACTTCGAAAGTGATTGTCCATTTTATACACAAAGTGCATCAAGTTTTTGTCGTAACCCTCTCTACTTTTTGGAACATGCTATGTGGGTGAAATGATGATACCATGCCAACTTTCAACCTTTTCAGAGTTCATTTTGAACTGCTTTCCAATTTCAGAGTCATTTAGCTCAAAGAATGAATTAATAGCAAACAGAATGAACTACAAAACTTTTATGAAAATAAAAACAATCAATTAAAATATTATGTTATGATCAACTAAAATAAAACTAAAATATTCTTCAATAGTAAAAAGATTATAATTTTTGTGACCTAAAATCAAACTAGTGATTCACACAAATTTTTAAAAAATCAAATTTAAACTATTCAAAATTTAAAACTAATGGCACTAACAGAAAGTTTATAATTTTTGTGACCTAAAATCAAAAAGAAATCACTAAAAAACTATAAGTATTTAGTTGTAAGTATAAATAAAAAATAAATAGAAAAAAAATTCTATTTTTATAGTAAAGTTATTCATAAACTAGTGATTCACACAAATTTTTAAAAATTCAAATTTAAACTATTCAAAATTTAAAACTAAGGGCACTAACAGAAAGTTTATAATTTTTGTGACCTAAAAGCAAAAAGAAATCACTAAAAAACTGTAAGTATTTAGTTGTAAGTAGAAATAAAAAATAAATAGAAAAAATTCTATTTTTATAGTAAAGTTATTCATAAACTAGTGATTCACACAAATTTTTAAAAATTCAAATTTAAACTATTCAAAATTTAAAACTAATGGCACTAACAGAAAGTTTATAATTTTTGTGACCTAAAATCAAAAAGAAATCACTAAAAAACTATAAGTATTTAGTTGTAAGTATAAATAAAAAATAAATAGAAAAAAAATGCCTCCTACTGGGCCTCCATGGCCTGAATACGACTAGAAACCCTACATGGGCTTCAGGCCCGCAGAAGGCCCAATAGGCCCACAGGCAGTAGCAAGTTTAGGCCCGAAAGCCTGCATTAGAGAGGAGCTCGAATGGGGAGGCACACCAGCGCTTATAAACCAGTGCCGGCGCCCTTCAGCTAGCGATGTGGGACTAAACTTTTGGGCGCGGGGCAGCACAAGGCCATTGGTCCCGGTTGGTGGCACCAACCGGGACTAAAGGGGGGCATTGGTCACGGTTGGTGAACCGTGACCAATGCCCCCCTTTAGTCCCGGTTGGTGCCACCAACCGGGACCAATGGCCTTCGCTTCCCGCCCTTTCGGCTGCTGAAAATTGGCCTTTGGTCTCGGTTCGTCGCACCAACCGGGATTAAAGGGAGCATTAGTCCCGGGTCGTAGCACGAACCGGGACCATTGCTCTGGCTATATAAGCCAACACTTGTGAAATTTTGGCCAACCGCCTCCCATTCGCCCCGACGCCCCCAGGCCGTTCATCGTCGTCATCGCCGCCCCGAGCCCGTCGTTGCCCCGCGCCGTCGCCCCGCGCCCGCGGCCGTCGCCCCCCGCCGTCGCCCCACGCCCGCTGCCGTCGCCCCACCCCGCCGTCGCCCCGCCCCGGCCCGCCGTCGCCCCGCCCCGCCCCGTCGCCGCCCCGAGCCCGTACGTCGTCGCCCCGCGCCATCGCCCCGAGCCCGTCGTCGCCCCGCGCCGTCGCTCCGAGCCCGTCGTCGCCCCGTGCCCGCCGCCGTCGCCCCGCCCCATCGCCGCCCCGAGCCCGCCGCCGTCGCCCCGCCCCGTCGCCGCCCCGATCCCGTCGCCGCCCCGCCCCGTCGTCGCCCCGCGCCGGCGCCGGCCCTTTAGGTTGATGATGTTGATGATATGATGATGTTTTTTTTTCTGTTGATGATATGATGATGTTTTTTTTTCTATTGATGATATGATGATGTTTTTTTCATATATGCATTTTTTCATATATGTATTAATTTTTTAAGTTGTTAGTAGATATCGATTTTAGGTTAGTGCATTTTATCACTGATTTTAGGTTAGTTGAGCCTCTTTAGTGCATTTTATGTTTGTTGCATTTTAGGTTAGTGCATTTTATGTTAGTGGAGAGGAAAAAGTAAAATAAGGAAAAGGAAAATAAGTAGAGAAAGAAGGAGAAGAAGAAGGAGAAGAAGAAGGAGAAGACGAGGAGAGGAAGAAAAGGAAGAGGAGAAGAAGAAAGGAATAGAGGAGAAGAAGAAAAAATAGAATATATTCTATTTTCTCTTCTTCTCCACTATTCCTTTCTTCCTTCTCCTCTTCTTTTTCTTCTTTTTTCTTCTTCTTATTTATTTCTCCTCTTCGAGGGGTCGAGGGTCGGGAACTAGGGTAGAGGGTCGAGGGTCGTTAAGGGGTCAAGGGTCGAGGGTTTCAGGGTCGAGGGTTCGAGGGTTCTATAGGTTCGAGGGTCGAGGGTTCCAGCAGGGTCGTCTAGGGGTTGAGGGTTCCAGGGTCGTCGAGGGTTCGAGGGGTCAAGGATCGCCGAGGGGTCGAGAGAGGTTTCCTAGTGTCAAAGTATTGAAGAAATCCATGCCTTCATCATTAGCCGGAAGTAACCAGGGCATGTTGGTACGAAGTTCTGCAAAGTTGTTCTGGAATGGAGTCCCGGATAGAATAATCCGCCTTTTGGTACGAATTCAGCAAAGGCCTTCCAAATAGCGATATTCGGAAGGCTCTTGCTGAACTTTGTACCAAAAAGCGAATTATCCTATCTAGGACTCCGTTCCAGAACAACTTTAAAGAGCTTCGTACCATCATGCACATGTTACTTTTGCCTAATGATGAAGACATGGTTTTGTTGAATCCTTTGACACTAGGCAACCTCCCGACCCCTCGGCGATCCTCTCGAACATGAGAGGAAGAAGAGGGTCGTCTAGGGGTCGAGGGTTCCAGGGTCATCGAGGGTTCGAGGGGTCGAGGATCGCCGAGGGGTCGAGAGAGGTTTCCTAGTGTCAAAGTATTGAAGAAATCCATGCCTTCATCATTAGCCAGAAGTAACCAGGGCATGTTGGTACGAAGTTCTGCAAAGTTGTTCTGGAATGGAGTCCCGGATAGAATAATCCGCCTTTTGGTACGAATTCAGCAAAGGCCTTCCAAATAGCGATATTCGGAAGGCTCTTGCTGAACTTTGTACCAAAAAGCGAATTATCCTATCCGGGACTCCGTTCCAGAACAACTTTGAAGAGCTTCGTACCATCATGCACATGTTACTTTCGCCTAATGATGAAGACATGGTTTTGTTGAATCCTTTGACACTAGGCAACCTCCCGACCCCTCGGTGATCCTCTCGAACATGAGAGGAAGAAGAGGGTCGTCTAGGGGTCGAGGGTTCGAGGGTTCTTCTCCTCTATTCTTTCTTCTCCTCTTTTTTTTCTTCTTCTTCCTCTTTTTTTATCGGGAACGAGGGTCGTCGAGGGACATAGATGTAGTGTCATCGTTGTCGATATATACCCCCTCCCGATAGCTTACTATGATTAGGTAGCTAGTTCTACGTTTGGCACTAATATATCCATCTGTCATGTTTGAATAATAATTGCCATGTTGTAAATATTTGTAGAAACTATGGACACCGCCCTAGACGAAGCAACAAAAGAAGCGTTGTTGAGGGACATAATCATAGAAGGAAGTGATGCAATCTCGTTGTTTCTCAACGAAACCGATGGTCTGGAAGGAGAGGGTGAACAAGCTGGCTATGGTGACCTAATGCCGGTGCAAGAAAAGAACATGAGGATGGCTCCGGTGACCCAATGCCGGTGCAAGAAGGAGAACGTGATGACGGCTCCGGTGACCGAACCGAGTCTGGCCAGGTATATATATTAGTTAAGCCTATGCTGACTAGCTGATTGATGCATTCATTGTTTTGGTATGTACACATATTAATTAAGTCTTTGTTTTTTTTTCTAGCCCTCCGGATCGAGCACAACTTCGGTAAAGAGACGAGGCCCGAAGAAAAAGTTGAGCTCGGATGAAAAGTTTGAGATCATAGCAATCGCGCCCGACGGCCAACCTATTGAACCCCTCCGGACAAAGAGCGCATTTGTTGCTCAGTGCGGGGTTCTGGTTAGGGACAAGATCCCGATAAGCATCCAGCAATGGTTTAAGCCGGCTACAGAAGACCCTGAGGTCTCTTATGTCAATGATATGCAGAAAAATGATCTTTGGACTAAGCTGAAGTCAAATTTCACCCTACTGCCTGAGGATAATCCAGAGAACCCAGTTAAAGAGAAATTAATCAAGTCTTTTGCTCTGAAGAGGATGGCAGAACTATTCAGGAGGTGGAAGAAAGAGCTGAATAAGTTTGTCGAAAATAATGAGACACCAGAATTCAAGGGTAGATATGAGAAGATCAGAGATCACTGGCCCGCATTTGTGGCCCACAAGACATCGGAAAAGAGTCAGAAGATGTCGGCGACAAACAAGCAAAATGCTGCGAAGAAGAAGCTTCACCATCGCACGGGGTCAGGTGGCTACCTCGTAGCCCGGCCTGAGTGGTCCAAGACTGAGAATGATCTGGTTCATAAAGGGATCGAACCAAAGACAATTAACTGGCCAGACCGTTGCCGGACTTGGTTCTTCGGGGCTGGCGGAACCCTGGACCCTGTAACAGGGAAGTGCATTTGGACGAACGATCAAATGGACATACCAGTCAGTAAGCTTAAGCAGTATATCGAAGCAGCGCAGGAAGGGACGTTCTTTCCAGACAGAGAGAACGACGAGCTCACAATGGCCCTCGGGAATCTTGAGCACCCTGGACGGACACGAGGCACGCCAGGCTCCATTCCGTGGAAGGTTGGGTTTCTGGACGCAGGCGGTTACAAATCCCATGAGAGGAGGAAAAAAGTGCAGCAGACCCAAATGCAGGCGCTGCAAGCAAGGGTAGACGCGATAGAGGAACGAGAAGCAAATCGCAGCAAACGTACTGCCGAAGCCTCCCCCGAAGCTACCCCGCCATCTCAGCGTAGAAGCAGCGTGGCTTCCATCGAGCTGCTTCAGCCAGAGCATGCCTTGACGGCTCCTGCCAGCTACCCCGTGGATGCTATAACGGAGTCTCAAAATTGCCACCTTATGACGCAATGGATGAATTTGAAGGTCAAGGCGGCTGTTGGCTCTGTTTATGCTACTGAACCCGGCGCAACTTTTCACTGTCGGCCGATTCCAGAAGGATATGCTAGGGTGATGGTGGATGAGATAACGGAGGGATTTGAGGACCTCCAGCTTGACCACCCTACCGGTGAAGGGGAGACTCGGCTGGGGTCTGCTCTGAAGACTCCATGCCTATGGCGGAAGGAGCTCATCAACCTTCCGAACCGGACGCCACCGCCTCCTCCTCCTCCTCCTCCGGCGAGTCAGGGCACTCCGCCTCCACCGCCTCCTCCTCCGGCGAGTGACGATCAGGGCCCTCGGCCGGCTCCTTCTCCGGCGCGTGGCGGCACTTCGCCTCCTTCTCCGCCTGCGCCGATGCGCCCGAGCAGCCAGCCTCCTCCTTCTCCGCCTCGTCAGCAAGGGCGGAAGAGACCTGCCGCCGCTCCAGCTGCTCCGGCGCGTCGTAGTCCTCCTCCTCCGCCTCTTAAGCAAGTAAAGAAGACAACTGCTACGTCTGCTCGGTCGGCGTCTAGCAGTACAACCAGAGGCGGGAGGATATACAGATTCGGTCCTTCTCTGAAGACTCCAGAGAAGTTACCATATGAGAGGACCCTGGAGGAGAACGCCGAGATCACGCGAGAAGAAGTGAGGAACTTCTTTGAAGGGGTGAAAGCAAAGAAACATCCACCTCCGGAGGAGAAGGTAGATCGGGTGAAAGTGAAACGCACTTTGGCTGCCCTGACAAAACCACCGAAGTCTGATCCGCCGAAAGGAAACTATGACCGCATTATTGGAAAGGAATTTGCCGAAGCGGAGCGGTCGAGAAGTACTATCAGTGATCAAAGGCTGAAAGAACGACGAGCTGGGAAACAAATTGCCCAGCTCGGCGAACAAGCGAAGCAATCATGCCCCCCGCTCAAGGTGCCTAGCCACAACGTCGCTAATGATCCGAGGATGGTGCCCGGTTATTGCAATCTTGCAGATTACCTGCCCGACGAAGTACATTATGAACCCATGGACGTGCAGATACAAAGATACGAGTACGGGAAGCCTCTCGTCAAAGATGAAAGATCTCTATCAACGATGATGCGAAGATTGCATGATTGGTACTTGAAAATCTGCAGAGACTCTGGGGGAGGAGTACTTTGTATGTGAAAGTTAAAAAGGAGCATGACCTCGTTGGAATTGATCTGTTGCCTGTTCCATTTGAGGAATTCTATCAGTTTTTCAATCAATTGGCCCTCGATAAAACAACGGTCGCCTGCTACTGTTTGTAAGTAGTACTACTTCTGTCATTAAGTTTCTCTATATAGCTTAGCTCTTTCATTGCATGTATTTATAATCATCCTCACTATATTATGCAGATTGAAGATCGCCGAATTGAAGAAAAGACAAGTCGGTGATATTGGGTTCATTAACACATATCTCATAGATGCAACTGAGGTTAAACTTCATGCCGCAGCTACCGAGGCCAACTTGCTACGATCGTTTGTAATAAATCAAAACAAAGATATAATACTCTTTCCTTACAACTTCAGGTGAGTGTTACTGTCTTGTGTGTATTCGGTTTCCCTTATATATTAGTCAAGGTTATAGTAATGTAATTCATGAGTTATGCATGTGTGTTCAGTTTCCACTATATTCTCCTAGAGATTAAGCTTGAGCAGGGAGTAGTAACCGTCTTGGACTCTAAACGAAAAGATCCCAGGAGTATGCGGACATGACTGAAATCCTCAAGAAGTAAGTTAAATCGATCATTATCCACCATATCAGCAACTTTGTTCATTTCCTGATATCAAGTAATTGTTTTCTTTGTCCGGCAGGGTTTGGAGAAAATTCACCAAAACAGTTCCGGGACTGCCGAAGGAGCTGGAATTTAGACACCCAAAAGTAAGTACTATAGTAGCATGTTCCACTCATCTCCTAGTGATTCAAGCGCTAGTTTCATCAATACCATTTAGCATTCTTGCTTATCAGTTTGATTGACCTCTATTTCTTGTAAAGTGGTTGTGGCAGGAATAAGGGAATGATTTCTGTGGATACTACATCTGCGAGTCCATCCGCCACACGACCTGTGAGCGGGGCGGGTACTCTAACGAACAATATGAAGTACGTAAATAACAACATTCACAATTTTATTTTATTACCATCATTTGTGTTGAGTTTCATTCATTCATATATATATGTATTGACCCCCTTCTTCAAATTAGATGTTTCGGAAGCGGGGTGAACTCCTAGAACCAGCTCGCATGCGAGCAATTCAAGAGGAATTGGCGGCATTCTTTCTTGACCACGTGATCCGTGAAGACGGAGAATTCTATGTGGACCCTGAGTCCGTATGATTATATTTGTAAGAGATAATTATTGGATATATGTAGCCGGTAGTGTCAGATAGATATACGAGAACTTGTTGTTCGACCAATCTCTCGGAGAAGGAGAGGTGGTCGATATCACTTCTCTCTGTATGCATATATGTTCATGACGATCTTCTGTTTCCTTCGTTTGCTTACTAGCTAGCCAGCGTGTCTAGTCCTCTCTATACGTATGTATAGTACGTAGCGTCGACCAAGCACGGACATAAGAGAGGACACTTCTCTCTATTAATTATAGCTAGCTAACACAATATATGAAACACCTAAATTAACCCCCCAAAACCCCCAACCCCCCCCCCCTTTCAAAAAAAAAACAAAAACCCCAGCCACAGAAATGCTGACGCGTGGATGCCTATTGGTCCCGGTTGGTGCCACCAACCGGGACCAAAGGGTCTCCTGACTGGGCTCTGCGCACTGCCCACGTGGAGGGCCTTTAGTCCCGGTTCTGGATTGAACCGGGACTAAAGGGGGGAGGTATTAGTACCGACACTTTAGTCCCGGTTCCGGAACCGGGACTAAAGGCCCTTATGAACCGGGACTATAGGCCCTTTTTCTACCAGTGTTTGTCTCCGATTTGTGGGAGAAATCACGTACGAACCACTTCATGGACCGATATGGCCGGCGTTGGATGGCTTCCGCGGTCCGGACGGTAACGGGAGGTTTACGGGTCCGCCTTGAAGATGCCCTTAGATACCGCTTTAAATGTTGTATGCTTATTTTATTTATTTGTGGGGAAATTAAATGTTGTACGCTAAGAGCATCTTCAATAGATGACGTATATTTTGGTGCTCCAAATTGGTGATGTAAAAATTTGCATCACCAAAAAGTGATTTTTACATCTTCGAAAAAGGCTCAACTCCAATAGATGGTCCAAAACGAAGATGTAAAAGAGCAACTCCAACAGATGGTCCAAAACGAAGATGTAAAATTATGAAAACGACCAACTTCTACTTCATCTCAAGATAGTTCAAACATCAAATTCAAACATAGATGACATAAATTTAAACTAGCAGAACTACTCGTCGTCCGAGGGCATCCGGTACGACTCTTCAGAGTCATCCGAGAGCCCCCAGAAGTCCTCGTCCTCCTCCAACGATGACTCGATGGGGATCAGCATCGAGGAGCCGGCCTCGTCCTCCTTCTTTACGTCATCCTCCTCCTTCTTCTTCTTCTTCTTCTTCTCCTCGGCATCACGCTTCCAGTAGAACTCCTGCTCGGCCTGGACGTACTTGGGATGCTCCCTCGCAAACCGAGCCATCACTGCCTTGTCGCTCTCGCCGGGAGTGACGACAATCGCCGGTCTCTTCTTCTTCTTCTTCTTCCTCTTCTTCTTCTTCCTCTTCTTCTTCTTCTTCTTCTTCTTCTTCTTCTTCTTCTTCTTCGCCGACATCTCCTCCATTCGGATGCCCTATGGCACGAGCCACTCCGTCACCGCCTAGGTCTCGATCTCCGGGAAGTTGATGCCCGTCTTCTGCCATCCGGCACGCCACACCGCCACATCGTAGGCACGCGTGGCCTCTTCGGCGGTGCGATACGTGCCGAGCCACCAACGCCGCCCAGAGTCAGAGAACTCCACTCCGAAGTTCCCGGAGGGCTTTGCCCTCAATTTCGAAGAAACCCGACTTTCCCTTCAGCGTCTTCTTCGGTGCCATCGGGTGGTGGCGGCGGCCGGAGCGAGTCGGGGCGGCGGCGGGTGGAGAGATGCCGGGGTGGTGGCGTGCGGGCGGGGCGGAGGCGGATGGAGCAGGGCAGCGGCGTGCAGTGCGGGCAAGGGCATGCGGCGGCGGCGTGTAGTGCGGGCAGGGCGGGCGGAGGCCGGAGCGGAGGCGGACGGGTCGGCGCGGGGCGGAGGCGGGCGGGGCTGAGGCGGACGGGGCCGGGGCGGGGTGGAGGCGGCCGGAGCGAAGGCGGACGGGGCCGGGGCTCGGTGCGGCGACGACCCAATCCACCCGTAGGACGGCGGACGACGGCCCAGGCGGGGTGGAATCGGCGTCGAGGGTTGGGACGGGGCTGGATCTGCGGCGGGGCGGCGTCGGGAAGCTGTGGCGGGCGGGAGGAAGAAGGAGGAAATGAACTGAAGGGTGGTTGGGCGTTGGCGCGCGGCCGCGGTTTTTTACATCTCCTACCTCCGGCGATGTAAATTTGCACCGCGAGGTGTCGTATTTTACATCTCCGGGAGGTGGAGATTTTTCTTTTTACATATGGATCATGTGTTGGAGAGTTGTTTGTCTCAGAAGATTCAAAAGTTGGTCATCTATTAAAGATGATCTAAAATGCACTGCAACGCGGCAGCAGAGGCTGTGACCTTACGTTGCGGGCTCTTGACATCCACATGAGCTTTATCCTTGAATAATACCACTGAAGTACTAACGACGGAGCACCAAACAAACGCTTTTGTGTTTTGTGGTTGTGCCAGTCGCTGAGGCATCAGTGGATAGACAAGTGTGACGCATGAGAATATATATCTAGTGATACCCGCTCAGATTACCATGATACCAGCATTCAAACAGAATTAGATATGCTCTAAGCAGCTATGATGTCACGGTGTATCATCTAAAAGTGATATCACTAGATATGCTCTTTCCAACACGAAACCAACGCAAGGGAGTAGTAAGTAGGTAACACCACTAACAGGCCATCGGACTCTCTAAAACAAAAACAGCGATGCTTGACCGTGTGTTATGTCATAAAGCTCCAAATCGAGCTTTGAGCTGCGTGTGTAAAAAAAACCAGCAATAAATGGTCCTGTTTGTCTTTTCATTCATGCCGAAAGAGTATGTGCGTCTGAACTGATAATTTTTCACTTTTTCGAAAAAGGGGACTTTTATTATTTCAAAGATTTAAGCATTACATTCGGTCTCTGTATAATTAAGATGCACAAACTCAAATAAGGTCTTTTTTAAGTAGTTTGGATTGCTTATCATATACTCCCTCCGGTCCTTTTTAGTTCGCATATAAGATTTGACTGAAGTCAAGTCTCGTAAAGTTTGACCAACTTTGTAGAAAAAATAAAAATAAGGTCTTCTCACACAAATAAAAAATAAAAATGTTAAATACAAAGAAACATTTAGAGTATGTATAACGCCTAAAGCGGAGAGGGGCAATTCTAAGATCATGCTACCACCCATGTTAGATAAAACTATCCCTCGCCGTATCCTCCAATTGTGTACACACCTCCGTAAATAGGTCTCGATTCTCCACATGTTGTAGAGAGGACCATAACGAGGATTCTGGTACATATGTAGATAACCTATAACAGAGAAGTACTTTCATTGTTAAAAACCTTATCATTTCTACATAACAAAAGCGACCAAATAACGACAAGTGCTCCCATCCTGAGAAGAGTTCTAAACCTGTGATCAATCCCATGTAACCAGTTGCCAAATACATTAGCAACACTACATGGAGGATACAAGCCATAAACTATTTGGAAGTCTGGCCATATAAAACGAGCTAATTTGCATTGGAAGAAGGAAAGACTTGCATGCAACCGCCTCCTCCTCTAAAAAATTAGGGTTCCTCTGCCTCCCGCCGGCGTAGCCGCTGGTCCGCCTCGCCTCCGGTGGCCTTAGGGCCATGGGGGCGCGGTGGATCCCGAGCCTTGCCAATGGGAGAGCTCCGTTTTTAAATGTGTTTTGAGTTTTGTTAGGGTTTGTGTCCTGCTCAGGAAGGCGAGACGGTGGCGGCTCCCTGAAGATGGAATAAAGTTCTCCCCGCCTAGCCCCCATTCCAATGGTGCATCTAGCATCGCCGGTGGGAATGTGGAGATTTGTCTCTGGCAGATTTGTCTTGGGTGGGTGTGCTCGGATCTTTTCGTCGTTTGTCTACGTTCGTGTGTCTTCAGGTTGGATTCTTCCAATCTACACTACTTTTCATCGGCGTCAGTTGCTGTTTTGGTGCGTTCGTCCTATGGGGCCTTAGCACGGTGACTTCCCGACTGTCTACTACAACAAGTTTTGCCTAGCTCCGATGAAGGAGGGGCGATGACGGTGGTGCACCTTCGGCTCACTTCAGTGCTTGTAGTCGTTGTTAGGTGGTCTATGAATCTAAATGTAATTTTTATTATTTTGGTGTTCGTTGTACTGACATGATCGAAGATGAATAGATCAGATATTTTCCTGCAAAAAAATTGCATTAGAAGAATAAATGTTTTATCGTTTCCTCATGGTTACAATACATTGTGGACTTTCATGCCAATATCTCTTAATAAGGTTATTTTTAGTAAGAATGACTCCGCGACGAAGATACCATGCAAAGATTTTATTCTTAAGTGGTACCTTCACCTTTCAGATTTTCTTATTATTATCAACTGACACATTATACTGGATTAACGCTCTATACATAGACTTCACCGAGAATTGTCCATTCCCATGGAGGTTCCATCGGAATACATCAGACCCATGTAACAATTGCACCATGGACAACCGCCGAAGCAGAATGTTCCATGATTGTAGTCTGGATCCAATTAAATCTCTTCTGAACGTCACATTTGGAGGAAATGATTCCGTTACCATGGCGATAGTATCACCCTTGTGGCGCACAATATTGTATAGAGCCAGATATTGTTCCCGGAATGTTGCATTTCCTAGCCAGTTGTCCTCCCAAAATCTAATTCCGAGGGTCCTAGAATGATCCGTAGCAGAAGAAATATTTCTTCGTAGCCGTTAGACCCGCCCAAAAGTGGAAATCCCCAGGCTTCCACTATATTTGGGATACTGCCTTGGAACCCACATAATTCGTTCTTAGGAGGGTTTGACATACACCATCTCCCATTAGTAATTTAAACCACCATTTGCCAAGGACGACCCTATTCTTAACCTCAAGGTCATGAACGCCCAACCCGCCTTGGTCTGGGATGGCAAACCACACTCCGTTTAGCCAGTTGATATTTCTTTCTCTTGCCATCTCCTTGCCAAAAGAATTTTGATCGAAAGTAATCCAATCTATATAAAACTCCTTTCAGCAACTGGAAGAAAGAAATCATATATAGTACCATATTACTTAGTACTGAATTTATGAGGATCAATCTTCCACCCAGAGACAACAGTTTACCTTTCCAACTGCTAAGTCTTTTTTGCAGTCTCTCCTCGACGTGTTTCCATTCAACATTTGTGAGTCTTCGATAATGTATCGGTATCCCCAAATATGTGATCGGAAATTGTCCAAACCCATATCTGAAAAGTTCAGCGTATAGGTGGGCATTGTCTTGAGCCCCGCCAAAGCAAAACAATTCACTTTTATGAAAATTTATCTTAAGACCCCGAGTTGCTCGAATGCTGATAAAATTAGTTTTAGATTTCTCGCTTTCGCGAGGTCATGATCCATGAAGAGAATAGTATCATCGGCATATTGAAGTACAGAGAGACCACCATCAACTAGTGTAACATCCCAAAATTCTAATTTGAAATGTTATATTAAATAAATAGTTTTGATTGATTGTTTTATTGTGGTGTGGTTGCTTGTGTGAAATTGAGTAAATTTGAAACTTTAAAAGTTAAATGAGAGGGAATAAAAGGACTTCCCAAATTTTCACCTTGCATTTATGATATCCTTGAATTCAAATTTCATTTCATCACAAAACCCTAGAGAGAAGATGATATGACTTCTTCCATTTAATTAAATGAAAAAGGGTTTTGAAAATGTTTGAATTCCTTTTGGAAATATTCCAAATTCAGAAACTTTATGCAACTCAATGATTTCCATGAGAGAAGATAAAAATGATTTCTTCAAATTATATGAAATATGAGTTGGAAGTTTAAAAGAATCAAATTTAAAGTCCCTTTGAAGTTATTTTGAAACCCACTTTCAATTTGGAGTTATTTAGTTTTTATTCAAATTATTTTTCTCCAAAAATAAAATATATTAAAAATAGGGTAAAATGATTCCCTACAATAAAAAAATGGAGGGAAATAAATTTGAAGTTACTTTCGTATTTTAAAACATTTTTATTTGGTTTTTATTTGAACCAGTAGCACTGTTCACTTTGTCTAACTTTTTGTGGAATCTATTTGCCTCGTAAAATATGTTCATTATTTAGGAAAAAATTCTGAAAATTTTGATATATAATATGCCTATGTACAATTTTATTTTTATTTTTGTTATTTAGTTTCCTTTTTCTGTTTTATTTTAAAAAACAAAAACTGCGCGTGCGCCTGGAACTAACAGTCGCCCACGTGCGCAGCATAGTGGCATCGGGTGACCCATCATTTTATTTTTCTTCTCTCCTACATGGGCCAGGCCCAACCGGCCATATTCTTTCCCCAATTTTTTTTCACAAATGTTTTTCTTTTTCAGTTGACCGAATAAAAAAAACTGCAGCCGCAGTGTACGCGGTGGGCCCGCCGGCGGAAACCTTTTGGCCCATGGCGCACCTTTCCCCTTTGTCTCTTTTCGTTTCGTCTATATTTAGTCCTACATTGTCTAGCCTTTGACCTGTAAGCCTCTTTTTCACCTATAAATATAGACCCATAGAACTTGCAAAAATCATCTGATTCAGATTAAATCAATACTAGTACAAATGCCCGTGCGTTGCAACGGGCAAAAAATATCAAAAAAACTATTCCGGCATGCTAGTACACGCCACTTTTTGTATCCAAGTCTAACAAACATAACAAATGGTAGAAGATAACATTACACATAGATCTACTCCAATGGCCACACCATTGCTCTGATTGGAGTTTGCCATGAATGCAACAGGGAAAATTGGTGGGAATTCAAACTTAGTGATAATTGTTAGATGTCTCACATTTCGCAAAACCAGCTCCACGTGTCACTTCTTATATAAAACTCTTACAAACATCACAAAATAATGTAACCCTCACCTCCAGTGACAATGTGAAAGTAATGTTATTGTACCAAATCCTTCCAGAATTCAACTAAAGGAACAGTAAAAATAGTTATATTCAAGAATGGGGGAAAATATTGATCGAAGTATGAAGGAAAACTTTGTCAAACTTCGGAGATATGTTTGCTTAAAAATAGATAATGGCCACCATCATTCGGATATAAATTTTAGTAGCAACATACATTTTACTTTACATATCATGTAGCCAGCAATGTGTTTGATATTCAGTTAGGATATTGTTGAATAATACATGCAGGTGTAAGAGAACATAAAAACAGTGTGAGCTTAAGTTGGGTTTAACCCACCTTACCAACATAATTATTTCTATCTTTATTAGGTGGACCATGGACTTTAGAGTCATTTAAATCTAGGGGTGAACCACCATGGGCATGCCGTTAACCTAAAAGACAAATGATTTGATATCTTGACACACATCTACAACTGTGAATGAGGTGCAATACTCCACCACTGAAATGAAAGCAAAAGATAAAATTAGCAAAGCTAGAGGATTAGCATATATCTCCAGTGTGAGAATAATTCTGCAAAGCAAAAGAAAAGGAGATCATGCTATCAACATACATAGCTTGATGCCACATAAATTAACTTGTTTAACCCTCACACACCCTGATCTTGAATGTATTTTGTTGCTGCATAAATATGAACAGAATGAATCAAACAAATCAAATAATCCTAAAGAATTAACAGCCAACAATAGGCACACGATCGTGGTGCTGACATAACGACTGTTTTAGTACCAAATATATTCAGTGGGAAACTTTTGACTTCATAGAGAATGGAATGGGCATGGGCGGGGGTCTTCTCATACAGCTAATACCTTCTTGCTTTCTCATTTGGGACCTGAAAAGAAACAAGAAAAAAAGTTGTGGCCATTAAAATCATTTACAATGTCAACTAAAAATATAGTCTTCCCCATGACTCCTTACCAGAGAGTAGATGCTCCAAATGTATTAAGAACTTATTGTCCAACATTATAGTGATATAAGCAAAATCCAGGAAATTACTAAAGATTTTTTTTACTCTTCTTGGAAATCAGGTAAGCTTGTTTGGATGTAGCAGAACTTATGTCCAACATTACAGTGATATAGACATGTTATCAAAGTAATGCTACTGACATGCTCATGCGTGTGGCAATGGATATAAGCTGAGGCAATATATATGCTCATAGAGAGAGAATCCTTGAAAGGGTTGTTCTACAGTCTAAAAATATCATTAGTTCTCTCATGTATCTAAAAATATATAAAACAAATAATGGAGGTTTCATCCAGATTTCAATTCTTACCATTGGAAGTAGCTTAGCTTTCACCCCACATGTTCTGTCATATGATAACCTATCCAAGAAAAATCAAAACTTTTTTCAACCTACTTTTCATAAAGAAGCGTGAAATTTTATAGCAGAAGTTCCACAAGCACATACATGGCACTTATATTTGCATATTCACAGAAATGGAGAATGATATAAAGAGGAATATTTTAGGCTGACAGTCCGACACCATTTCCGATGCGGTTCAGATGCATGTATTTCTATGGCTAGATATGCATATAATTTTACATATACACTGGGAACGTGCATCTGCCCTGCTACCAAAGTGACCATTCTACATTCCCTATGAAATTTGTGCTTCTGCCAGGCATTTGTGGGAACATATGACATGCATAATGCATGATAAATGAAGAAAAACAAGAGGACTGGAGATTAAAGTGAGAATGATTCCTATATTTTCATAAGTTTCTAAATTGCTCCCAATCCCACAAAAATAAAATAGGAGATACTCCATTCTCTCTGTAATACCTTGATGTAGAATGTTACTAACCACTTGCTGATTTTTGAAATAGGTATACAACTACTGGCTTCAATGTTTTCCATCGACTCCGCATATATACACATCGGTAAACTGTACATTGGTATGCACTGCAAGCACAACACATTTGATGTGAAACTGAAACTACACACTTCAGAGAAGAAGATTAAGCATAGCACAGAACCACATGACGTGAGACATTTATGAGTTCCACTTCAACAACAATCATGCCTCCCATGCCTGCCTCTTGCAAGGTTAGCTTCAGTACATACCTCAAGCGGAGAACCGACAGATTGAGTTACGGCAAAGTGTGGAGCATCGAGCGGACGGCGGGCGAAATCAGCTGAGGCGACATTGAACAGCAACTTCGAGCACGGAACTTGCGATGACATTGACCCGAGCTTGCATGGAGAGTTGCGGTTCCTCCTTCCGCTTCCCACGTGGTGCCCAATGCCGCCGGTAGGACCTTGTGCACGGGAAGCTGTTGGAAATATGCCCTAGAGGCAATAATAAAATGATTATTATATTTCCTTATTCATGATAATTGTCTATTATTCATGCTATAATTGTATTATCCGGAAATCGTAATACATGTGTGAATACATAGACCACAATGTGTCCCTAGTGAGCCTCTAGTTGACTAGCTCATTGATCAACAGATAGTCATGGTTTCCTGGCTATGGACATGGGGATGTCATTGATAACGGGATCACATCATTAGGAGAATGATGTGATGGACAAGACCCAAACCTAAGCATAGCACAAAGATCGTGTAAGTTCGTTTTGTGAGAGCTTTTCTAATGTCAAGTATCATTTCCTTAGACCATGAGATTGTGCAACTCCCGGATACCGTAGGAGTGCTTTGGGTGTATCAAACATCACAACGTAACTGGGTGGCTATAAAGGTGCACTACGGGTATCTCCGAAAGTGTCTGTTGGGTTGGCACGAATCGAGACTGGGATTTGTCACTCCGTATGACGGAGAGGTATCTCTGGGCCCACTCGGTAATGCATCATCATAATGAGCTCAATGTGACCAAGGGGTTGGTAACGGGATCATGCATTACGGTACGAGTAAAGTGACTTGCCGATAACGAGATTGAACAAGGTATTGGGATACCGACGATCGAGTCTCGGGCAAGTAACGTACCGATTGACAAAGGGAATTGAATACGGGATTGATTAAGTCCTCGACATCGTGGTTCATCCGATGAGATCATCGAGGAGCATGTGGGAGCCAACATGGGTATCCAGATCCCGCTGTTGGTTATTGACCGGAGATGCGTCTCGGTCATGTCTGCGTGTCTCCCGAACCCGTAGGGTCTACACACTTAAGGTTCGGTGACGCTAGGGTTGTAGAGATATTAGTATGCAGTAACCCAAAAGTTGTTCTGAGTCCCGGATGAGATCCCGGATGTCACGAGGAGTTCCGGAATGGTCCGGAGGTAAAGATTTATATATAGGAAGTCCAGTTTCGGCCAGCGGGAAAGTTTCGGGGGTTACCGGTATTGTCCCGGGACCACCAGAAGGGTCCCGGGGGTCCACCGGATGGGGCCACCTATCCTGGAGGGCCCCATGGGCTGAAGTGGCATGGGAACCAGCCCCTGATGGGCTGGTGCGCCCCACCCAAGGGCCCAAGGCGCCTAGGGTTGGAAACCCTAGGGGGCCGTTGCCCCCTGACGGGGCATGCGCCCCCCTGGTTGGAAACCCTAAGGGGGCCGTTGCCCCAGGGGCCGCCGCCCCCCTTTAGATGGGATCTCCAAGGGGGCATGCGCCCCCTATATATAGTGGAAGGGAGGGAGGGCAGCCGCACCTTGCTCTTGGCGCCTCCCTCTCCCTCCGTAACACCTCTCCTCCCCGCTTGTGCTTGGCGAAGCCCTGCCGGGATCCTGCTGCATCCACCACCACGCCGTCGTGCTGCTGGATCTTCATCAACCTCTCCTTCCCCCTTGCTAGATCAAGAAGGAGGAGACGTCTTCCCAACCGTACGTGTGTTGAACGCGGAGGTGCTGTCCGTTCAACACTTGGTCATCGGTGATTCAGATCACGGCGAGTACGACTCCATCATCCCCGTTCACTTGAACGCTTCCGCTCGCGATCTACAAGGGTATGTAGATGCACTCCTATTCCCCTCATTGCTAGAATACTCCATAGATTGATCTTGGTGATGCGTAGAAATTTTTTAATTTCTGCTACGATCCCCAACAGTGGCATCATGAGCTAGGTCTATGCATAGTTACTATGCACGAGTAGAACACAAAGTAGTTGTGGGCGTCGATATTGTCAATTTGCTTGCCGTTACTAGTCTTATCTTAATTCGGCGGCATCGTGGGATGAAGCGGCCCGGACCAACCTTACACGTACGCTTACGTGAGACCGGTTCCACCGACTGACATGCACTAGATGCATAAGGTGGCTGGCGGGTGTCTGTCTCTCCCACTTTAGTCGGACCGGATTCGATGAACAGGGTCCTTATGAAGGGTAAATAGAAATTGGCAATTCACGTTGTGGTTTTGGCGTAGGTAAGAAACGTTCTTGCTAGAAACCTATAGCAGCCACATAAAAACTTGCAACAACAATTAGAGGACGTCTAACTTGTTTTTGCAGCAAGTGTTTTGTGATGTGATATGGCCAAAGGTTGTGATGAATGATGAATGATATATGTGATGTATGAGATTGATCATGTTCTTGTAATAGGAATCACGACTTGCATGTCGATGAGTATGACAACCGGCAGGAGCCATAGGAGTTGTCTTTATTTATTTATGACCTGCGTGTCAACATAAACATCATGTAATTACTTTACTTTATTACTAAAGCGTTAGCCATAGTAGTAGAAGTAATAGATGACAAGACAACTTCAAGAAGACACGATGATGGAGATCATGGTGTCATGCCGGCGACAATGATGATCATGGAGCCCCGAAGATGGAGATCAAAGGAGCAAATGATATTGGCCATATCATGTCACTATTTGATTGCATGTGATGTTTATCATGTTTTACATCTTATTTGCTTAGAACGACGGTAGCTTAAATAAGATGATCCCTCGTAATAATTTCAAGAAAGTGTTCCCCCTAACTGTGCACCGTTGCGAAGGTTCGTTGTTTAGAAGCACCACGTGATGATCGGGTGTGATAGATTCTAACATTCGAATACAACGGGTGTAAGACAGATTTACACACGCAATACACTTAGGTTGACTTAACGAGCCTAGCATGTACAGACATGGCCTCGGAACACAGAAGACCGAAAGGTCGAGCATGAGTCGTATAGAAGATACGATCAACATGAAGATGTTCACCGATGTTGACTAGTCCGTCTCACGTGATGATCGGACACGGCCTAGTTAACTCGGATCATGTTATACTTAGATGACTGGAGGGATGTCTATCTGAGTGGGAGTTCATTTAATAATTTGATTAGATGAACTTAATTATCATGAACTTAGTCTAAAACCTTTACAATATGTCTTGTAGATCAAATGGCCCACGTTGTCCTCAACTTCAACGCGTTCCTAGAGAAAACCAAGCTGAAAGACGATGGCAGCAACTATACGAACTAGGTCCGAAACCTGAGGATCATCCTCATAGCTGCCAAGAAAGATTATGTCCTAGAAGCACCGCTAGGTGACGCACCCGTCCCACAGAACCAAGACGTTATGAACGCTTGGCAGACACGTGCTGATGATTACTCCCTCATTCAGTGCGGCATGCTTTACAGCTTAGAACCGGGGCTCCAAAAGCGTTTTGAGAGACACGGAGCATATGAGATGTTCGAAGAGCTGAAAATGGTTTTTCAAGCTCATGCCTGGGTCGAGAGATATGAAGTCTCCGACAAGTTCTTCAGCTGTAAGATGGAGGAAAATAGTTCTGTCAGCGAGCACATGCTCAAAATGTCTGGGTTGCATAACCGCTTGACTCAGCTAGGAGTTAATCTCCCGGATGACGCGGTCATTGACATAATCCTTCAGTCGCATCCACCGAGCTACAAGAGCTTTGTGATGAACTTCAATATGCAGGGGATGGAAAAGACCATTCCTGAAGTATTTGCAATGCTGAAATCAGCAGAGGTAGAAGTCAAAAAGGAACATCAAGTGTTGATGGTGAATAAAACCACTAAGTTCAAGAAAGGCAAGGGTAAGAAGAACTTCAAGAAGGACGGCAAGGGAGTTGCCGCGCCCGGTAAGCAAGCTACCGGGAAGAAGCCAAAGAATGGACCCAAGCCCGAGACTGAGTGTTTTTATTGCAAGGCAAGTGGTCACTGGAAGCGGAACTGCCCCAAATACTTAGCGGACAAGAAGGCTGGTATCACGAAAGATATATGTGATATACATGTAATTGATGTGTACCTTACCAGTACTCGTAGTAGCTCCTGGGTATTTGATACCGGTGCGGTTGCTCACATTTGTAACTCAAAGCAGGAGCTGCGGAATAAACGGAGACTGGTGAAGGACGAGGTGACGATCGCCGTCGGCATGCTACCTCTACATTTACCTACGGGATGAGTTTTAAACCTCAATAATTGTTATTTAGTGCCAGCTTTGAGCATGAACATTGTATCAGGATCTCATTTAATACGAGATGGCTACTCATTTAAATCCGAGAATAATGGTTGTTCTATTTATATGAGAGATATGTTTTATGGTCATGCTCCGATGGTGAATGGTTTATTCTTAATGAATCTCGAGCGTAATGCTACACATATTCATAGTGTGAATACCAAAAGATGTAAGGTTGATAATGATAGTCCCACATACTTGTGGCACTGCCGCCTTGGTCACATAGGTGTCAAACGCATGAAGAAGCTCCATGCAGATGGACTATTAGAGTCTCTTGATTACGAATCATTTGACACGTGCAAACCATGCCTCATGGGTAATATGACCAAGACTTCGTTCTCAGGAACAATGCAGCGAGCAACCAACTTATTGGAAATCATACATACTGATGTGTGCGGTCCAATGAGTGTTGAGGCTCGTGATGGCTATCGTTATGTTCTCACCCGCACTGATGACTTGAGTAGATATGGGTATGTCTACTTAATCAAACACAAGCCTGCGACCTTTGAAAAGTTCAAGGAATTTCAGAGTGAGGTTGAGAATCAACGTGACAGGAAAATCAAGTTCTTGCGATCAGATTGTGGGGGAGAATACTTGAGTCACGAATTTGGCACACACTTAAGAAAATGTGGAATAGTTTCACAACTCACGCCACGTGGAACACCTCAGCGTAATGGTGTGTCCAAACGTCGTAATCGCACTCTATTAGATATGGTGCGATCTATGATGTCTCTTACCGATTTACCACTATCATTTTGGGGCTATGCTTTAGAGACTGCCGCATTCACTTTAAATAGGGCTCCGTCGAAATCCGTTGAGACGACACCGTATGAATTATGGTTTGGGAAGAAACCTAAGCTGTCGTTTCTAAAAGTTTGGGGATGCGATGCTTATGTCAAGAAACTTCAACCTGAAAAGCTCGAACCCAAATCGGAAAAATGCGTCTTCATAGGATACCCTAAAGAAACTGTTGGGTATACCTTCTACCTCAGATCCGAAGGCAAGATCTTTGTTGCCAAGAATGGGTCCTTTCTAGAGAAAGAGTTTCTCTCGAAAGAAATAAGTGGGAGGAAGGTAGAACTTGATGAAGTATTACCTCTTGAACCGGTAAGTGGCGCAACTCAAGAAAATGTTCCTGAGGTGCCTGCACCGACTAGAGAGGAAGTTGATGATGATGATCATGAAACTTCAGATCAAGTTGCTACTGAACTTCTTAGGTCCACAAGGACACGTTCCGCACCAGAGTGGTACGGCAACCCTGTCTTGGAAATCATGTTGTTAGACAACGGTGAACCTTCAAACTATGAAGAAGCGATGACGGGCCCGGATTCCGACAAATGGCTAGAAGCCATGAAATCCGAGATAGAATCCATGTATGAGAACAAAGTATGGACTTTGACTGACTTGCCCGAAGATCGGCGAGCCATAGAAAATAAATGGATCTTTAAGAAGAAGACAGACACGGATGGTAATGTGACCATCTATAAGGCTCGACTTGTCGCTAAGGGTTATCGACAAGTTCAAGGGGTTGACTACGATGAGACTTTCTCACCCGTAGCGAAGCTAAAGTCCGTCCGAATCATGTTAGCAATTGCCGCATTCTATGATTATGAGATATGGCAAATGGACGTCAAAACGGCATTCCTTAACGGCTTTCTTAAGGAAGAATTGTATATGATGCAGCCGCAAGGTTTTGTCGATCCTAAGAATGCTAACAAGGTGTGCAAGCTCCAACGCTCAATCTATGGGCTGGTGCAAGCATCTTGGAGTTGGAACATTCGGTTTGATGAGATGATCAAAGTGTTTGGGTTTATGCAGACTTATGGAGAAGCCTGCGTTTACAAGAAAGTGAGTGGGAGCTCTGTAGCATTTCTCATATTATATGTGGATGACATATTGTTGATGGGAAATGATATAGAATTCTTGGAAAGCATAAAGGCCTATTTGAACAAGTGTTTTTCAATGAAGGACCTTGGAGAAGCTGCATATATATTAGGCATCAAGATCTATAGAGATAGATCGAGATGCCTCATCGGTCTTTCACAAAGTACATACCTTGACAAGATATTGAAGAAGTTCAATATGGATCAGTCCAAGAAGGGGTTCTTGCCTGTATTGCAAGGCGTACGATTGAGCACGGCTCAATGCCCGACCATGGCAGAAGATATAGAAGAGATGAGTGTCATCCCCTATGCCTCAGCCATAGGGTCTATTATGTATGCCATGCTGTGTACCAGACCTGATGTAAACCTTGCCGTAAGTTTGGTAGGTAGGTACCAAAGTAATCCCAGCAAGGAACACTGGACAGCGGTCAAAAACATCCTGAAGTACCTGAAAAGGACCAAGGATATGTTTCTCGTTTATGGAGGTGGCGAAGAGCTCGTCGTAAAGGGTTACGTCGACGCTAGCTTCGACACAGATCTGGATGACTCTAAGTCACAAACCGGATACATGTATATTTTGAATGGTGGGGCAGTAAGCTGGTGCAGTTGCAAGAAAAGCGTCGTGGCGGGATCTACATGTGAAGCAGAATACATGGCAGCCTCGGAGGCAGCACAAGAAGTAATCTGGGTGAAGGAGTTCATCACCGACCTAGGAGTCATACCCAATGCGTCGGGGCCGATGACTCTCTTCTGTGAAAACACTGGAGCTAATGCCCTTGCCAAGGAGCCCAGGTTTCACAGGAAGACCAGGCATATCAAGCGTCGCTTCAACTCCATTCGTGAAAGTGTTCAAAATGGAGACATAGAAATTTGTAAAGTACATACGGACTAAACCTCTCCCTTGAGCAAAACATGATCAACACCAGAATTCCATGGGTGTTCGATTCATCACAATGTAACTAGATGAAATAGGTATACAACTACTGGCTTCAATGTTTTCCATCGACTCCGCATATATACACATCGGTAAACTGTACATTGGTATGCACTGCAAGCACAACACATTTGATGTGAAACTGAAACTACACACTTCAGAGAAGAAGATTAAGAATAGCACAGAACCACATGACGTGAGACATTTATGAGTTCCACTTCAGCAACAATCATGCCTCCCATGCCTGCCTCTTGCAAGGTTAGCTTCAATACATACCTCAAGCGGAGAACCGACAGATTGAGTTACGGCAAAGTGTGGAGCATCGAGCGGACGGCGGGCGAAATCAGCTGAGGCGACATTGAACAGCAACATCGAGCACGGAACTTGCGATGACATTGACCCGAGCTTGCATGGAGAGTTGCGGTTCCTCCTTCCGCTTCCCACGTGGTGCCCAATGCCGCCGGTAGGACCTTGTGCACGGGAAGCTGTTGGAAATATGCCCTAGAGGCAATAATAAAATGATTATTATATTTCCTTATTCATGATAATTGTCTATTATTCATGCTATAATTGTATTATCCGGAAATCGTAATACATGTGTGAATACATAGACCACAATGTGTCCCTAGTGAGCCTCTAGTTGACTAGCTCGTTGATCAACAGATAGTCATGGTTTCCTGGCTATGGACATGGGGATGTCATTGATAACGGGATCACATCATTAGGAGAATGATGTGATGGACAAGACCCAAACCTAAGCATAGCACAAAGATCGTGTAAGTTCGTTTTGTGAGAGCTTTTCTAATGTCAAGTATCATTTCCTTAGACCATGAGATTGTGCAACTCCCGGATACCGTAGGAGTGCTTTGGGTGTATCAAACGTCACAACGTAACTGGGTGGCTATAAAGGTGCACTACGGGTATCTCCAAAAGTGTCTGTTGGGTTGGCACGAATCGAGACTGGGATTTGTCACTCCGTATGACGGAGAGGTATCTCTGGGCCCACTCGGTAATGCATCATCATAATGAGCTCAATGTGACCAAGGGGTTGGTCACGGGATCATGCATTACAGTACGAGTAAAGTGACTTGCCGGTAACGAGATTGAACAAGGTATTGGGATACCAATGATCGAGTTTCGGGCAAGTAACGTACCGATTGACAAAGGGAATTGAATACGGGATTGATTAAGTCCTCGACATCGTGGTTCATCCGATGAGATCATCGAGGAGCATGTGGGAGCCAACATGGGTATCCAGATCCCGCTGTTGGTTATTGACCGGAGAGGCGTCTCGGTCATGTCTGCGTGTCTCCCGAACCCGTAGGGTCTACACACTTAAGGTTCGGTGACGCTAGGGTTGTAGAGATATTAGTATGCAGTAACCCAAAAGTTGTTCTGAGTCCCGGATGAGATCCCGGATGTCACGAGGAGTTCCGGAATGGTCCGGAGGTAAAGATTTATATATAGGAAGTCCAGTTTCGGCCAGCGGGAAGGTTTCGGGGGTTACCGGTATTGTCCCGGGACCACCGGAAGGGTCCCGGGGGTCCACCGGATGGGGCCACCTATCCTGGAGGGCCCCATGGGCTGAAGTGGCATGGGAACCAGCCCCTGATGGGCTGGTGCACCCCACCCAAGGGCCCAAGGCGCCTAGGGTTGGAAACCCTAGGGGGCCGTTGCCCCCCGAGGGGGCATGCGCCCCCTGGTTGGAAACCCTAAGGGGGTCGTTGCCCCAGGGGCCGCCGCCCCCCCTTTAGATGGGATCTCCGAGGGGGCATGCGCCCCCTATATATAGTGGAAGGGAGGGAGGGCAGCCGCACCTTGCTCTTGGCGCCTCCCTCTCCCTCCGTAACACCTCTCCTCCCCGCTTGTGCTTGGCGAAGCCCTGCCGGGATCCTGCTGCATCCACCACCACGCCGTCGTGCTGCTGGATCTTCATCAACCTCTCCTTCCCCCTTGCTGGATCAAGAAGGAGGAGACGTCTTCCCAACCGTACGTGTGTTGAACGCGGAGGTGCTGTCCGTTCAGCACTTGGTCATCGGTGATTCGGATCACGGCGAGTACGGCTCCATCATCCCCGTTCACTTGAACGCTTCCGCTCGCGATCTACAAGGGTATGTAGATGCACTCCTATTCCCCTCGTTGCTAGAATACTCCATAGATTGATCTTGGTGATGCGTAGAATTTTTTTAATTTCTGCTACGATCCCCAACAGAAGCTAACGACACGCAGTCGACATTAGATCAGAACAGTGGAGAGAGGACCCGGTCCGGTGGAAACAACACTGGCCATGGTTTTCCAAAGGCATGTACTGCAACATAATCATGGGCACTCATCACTTCGAATCCATATACCGCTGCAACAGTTTTTATCTACAGCCAAGACAGATTCACTGCTTGCTTATCATGGAAATTCTCAGAACAACAACTACGCTGACAGGCACGATGACACCAGCCCCTTCACCAACCACGGAAACACAATCGTCTTCTTTCGCATGGGTTGTATGACGGCTGGCTGCTGCGGGCGCTCGACCTGTTGTCCATGATGCGGAGTTTGCACCACTCAAGGGATTTGAGTTTTCGAGCACCACGACGCTCGCGAGCCATAGACCGGCCACCACATCAGCTAGCCGCCGGCCGTCGTTCAATTAGCAATCGAGGGACCATGAAGCAAGGCACTAATCCACAGAACCGCACGAGGAGCGGAAAAATCGAATCTTTGGGCCGCCTACCAACTAAGGAACAAGAGCAATGGGCTGATTATTTAAAATATGAGGTGTTTTTATGTAAAACATGCTGAGCGAAACGTTGTTCACTTAATCGTGGACTGCGGGTTGATTACCCAAAAGTACAGGGACTTTTTTGCAAAAGTACTAACGACGGACGACCAGAAGCAATCGCTGGTTTATTAGTAGGTAGAGATTTTGGTTTGACTAGATTCACTAAACAAAAATATATTTTTCTTCTTTTCGACAGGACTTCTGGAAGTTGTCTCCTCTCTCCGAAGTCGTCTTTTCTCTACCTTATATATAAGGTATCTTTCTTCGTATTTTTTTATATACTCCCGTAGCTTATTATTTCTAGACTAGTGTGATAAAATAATTAGATTATCAATTAGTCTCTGTATTTACACTTTAGGCGTAGAAATCTTTTAGCAATAGCTCATTTTCTTCCGTAAAATAGCATGACCCTAATTTTTCAAATAGCCATAACTTTTTACTCATTTATTCAAATTAGACGAAACCAACGCCAATATTTTCGTCTTGATTCCTCTTATCTAGTGAATCTATCAAATAAACTTTTTACAACTTTCAAATTTCGAAATTTTTTCAGATTCATATTCAAACTTCTTTTGATCATATCTTTTTATCCGTAGCTCCGTTTTCGATGAACCAAACTGCATCGGATTCGTATTGAAGTAGTCTTTCCGTTTGCACAATTAGTGTCAGTTTTCCAAGATATAATTTTGAGCTTAGCCAGTTACTCTACTAATCCACCAAAGAGTTCTTATACAACATTCTAAGCAGATTCAATGTCATATTGAATTACTTGTATCTTTTGTTTCGTTATTCCAAATCCACCAATTCTTTTTCCTACATTTTCACATTGACTTCCTACATCCAGTAGCATAATTAGTTTCAAATTTTGATCTTTTAAAATTTGAACGATTCAAAATTTGAACTCGAAACTTCACTTAATCATATCTTGTAAACTGTAGTGTTTTTCAATTGATTCCTTTTTTTTCAAATTGAATTCCTAGGCGTAATCTAACATCTTGAGGCATCACCACACTTTTTCACCGAAATTAGGATCTGATCTTGCAAAATAATTTGATTAGGTTCTTTTGGAGTTTTTGCAATGTTTCTTTGCCTTTTCTTTTGGATCTTTGAGTGATTGCTTATGTGTGGTTATAATTGCTTGCTTACAATAGATTGATCGGAGTGTGACGGGTAGAACTGTCAGGAATTATGAGTGTGAAGAATCTTCATCAACAGTACAAGGCAAGTTCACACTTTGATCATACTCTTCCTATACCCAATTTTACTTGCATTAGATACACCCTCAAAGATTGCTTCAGTAGGATTGGGAATATGTGGTTATTTACCTTTGTTATAAATCCTCGAGTACTGTGTGTCAGCATATCGATCCAGGGATGACACTTAAGCACAGAGACTTGATCCATTTGGGCCGGGTTGCTACAAGATGGTATCAGAGCACATGTTGACTGTAGGAAATGACCCCTAGAAACTGGCAAGCCCATAGGAAAGATTTTCTCTAAAACTTTATTTTCAACAAGATCTTTTACCTCTCTTCCTTTTTGAGTTTTATCAAATATTCCCTTTTAGTTGGACAATACCATTTCCCCCTTTTGACCACACGAAGATTCGATTGATGAGACCACTTCAAGAAGTACAAGATATCGAACAGCTAAGACCACTCCGGAATGAAGAGGATTTTACCGTGCATTATAATAATGGAAACTACAATGGTTGAAGACTAGGAGAAATTAAAGGCTCGGAAGAACCCCTGGCTTCCATATTTTAGATGAAGAGCTTCACCCTAAGGCAAGGACAATACTACGAATACTTTTCCTATGGTCCAACCCTTATGGAATTTGTCAGACTATTGAAGCTACCAATACCTGAGATCAAGGTGTGTCGGAAAACGACCGGAATATGGAGCGTTAAAAACTCAAAGTCTTTGTCAAGAAAACTCTAAGGCAGGAGATATCAACTATGGAATGATAGCTCATGGCAATGGCATGGGAATAAACACGACTATCCATGATGTTATCGCCCGCTTATGCTATTGTCACCGTGCTGAGTTAAGCATGCATTTCTTTGGAAGGATTAGATGACAAAAGGGCTAATGGAGCACCTATCAGCAAAAGATGAAGTTTTAACCATAGCTAGTGTATCACCAGGATCTAGAGTAGTACATCAAGAATTTTAAGATGGACCTACATGAAGCCGTATTTGACAAGGAACCATTTTGTGAAGAACTCAGGACCCAGAAGCTGGATGTAACCAAGCTGGAGGAGCAGAACCTCGAGATACCGGAGATTCGTCAGGAACTGAAGGACAGTAGGACCATGGTTCATGCCAAAGATGTTGAAACCCAGAAGTTTGGAACGCAACTCCAGAATATTAAAGGACGTCATGAGCGACTCCGCGTCAACAGAAGTGACCTGGTAGAAGAACTTGAGAAGATCAGCAAGCACGATCAGAAGAAGACCAAACCCATGTCGTATACTTATGTTTAGATGCAACGATTGTGAGCTGTCATTTGTTTGATGTTTTTCTGACAGCCACAAAATAAAATATGTCTCTTCAAAACTATTTTTTGTATTGTGTGTATCCCTCTCTATCTCTCTTATCTCACCCCGAAACCCTTGGAACCAATAGAGATGAATGGAGATGAACTCACATTTTTGGGACCGATACGTCAATTGGAGACGGACCGATGGATTCAAAACATGGAAGATCACATGAAGAATAACACTATAGCCAGAAAGGATATGGCCCAGCATGCTCTTCAGTGCTTTGAAAGAGGTGCTGCTACTTGGTGGAGGATGTACCAAACCATCAATGGATGGCAAGGAGTAACCACTTGGAAAGAATTTAAGTTGACTCTGCTAAAGTCTCGGCTTGTGTCCCAGAAATTGAAGCCTTATGGAAATGATATGAAGAAACCTTGTGCGTGCAAGCTTTGTGGAGAAATAGGACACAACCATAAAGGACACAAGGATGAATGCCCTCATTGTGAAGAAAGTCATGATACGTCTCCGTCATACCTACTTTTCCAAACATTTTTGCCCTTGTTTTAGACTCTAACTTGCATGATTTGAATGGAACTAACCCGGACTGACGCTGTTTTCAGCAGAATTGCCATGGTGTTATTTTTGTGCAGAAATAAAAGTTCTCAGAATGGCCTAAAAATCAACGGAGATTATTTTTGGAATATATAAAAAATATTGGCCAAAATATTCCACGTTAGGGGGCCCACACCCTTTCCATGAGGGTGGGGGCGCGCCTACCCCCTTGGCGTGCCCCCTGCCTCGTGCCCCCCTGACGCTCCACCGACCTCAACTCCAAGTCCATATATTCGTGTTCGGGGAGAAGGAAATCAGAGAGAAGGATTCATCATGTTTTACGGTAAGGAGCCACCGCCAAGCCCTAAACTCTCTCGGGAGGGCTGATCTGGATTCCGTTCGGGGCTCCGGAGAGGGGAATCCGTCGCCATCGTCATCATCAACCTTCCTCCATCACCAATTTCATGATGCTCACTGTCATGCATGAGTAATTCCATCGTAGGTTTGCTGGACAGTGATGGGTTGGATGAGATTTATCATGTAATCGAGTTAGTTTTGTTAGGGTTTGATCCCTAGTATCCACTATGTTCTGAGATTGATGTTGCTATGACTTTGTTATGCTTAATGCTTGTCACTAGGGCCCGAGTGCCTTGATTTCAGATCTGAACCTATTATTTTTTCATGAATATATGTGAGTTCTTGATCCTATCTTGCAAGTCTATAGTCACCTATTATGTGTTATGATCCGTTAACCCTGAAGTGACAATAATCGGGATACTTACCGATGATGACCGTAGTTTGAGGAGTTCATGTATTCACTATGTGTTAATGCTTTGGTCCGGTACTCTATTAAAAGGAGGCCTTAATATCCCTTAGTTTCCAATAGGACCCCGCTGCCACGGGAGGGTAGGACAAAAGATGTCATGCAAGTTCTTTTCCATAAGCACATATGACTATATTCGGAATACATGCCTACATTACATTGATGAACTGGAGCTAGCTCTGTGTCACCCTATGTTATAACTGTTGCATGATTGATCGCATCCGACATAATTATCCATCACTGATCCATTGCCTACGAGCTTTTCATATATTGTTCTTCGCTTATTTACTTTTCCGTTGCTACTGTTACAATCACTATAAAACCCAAAAATATTACTTTTGCTACCGTTACCACTACTATCATATTACTTTGCTACTAAATACTTTGCTAAAGATATTAAGTTTCCAGGTGTGGTTGAATTGACAACTCAGCTGCTAATACTTGAGAATATTCTTTGGTTCCCCTTGTGTCGAATCAATAAATTTGGGTTGAATACTCTACCCTCGAAAACTGTTGCGATCCCCTATACTTTTGGGTTATCAAGACTATTTTTGGCGCCGTTGCCAGGGAGCATAGCTCTATTCTTTGAGTCACTTGGGGTTTATATCTGTTGATCACTATGAAGAACTTGAAAGATAAAAGAACCAAGTTTTTCCCTCAACTACGAGGGGAGGTAAGTAACTGCCATCTAGCTCTGCACTTGATTCACCTTCTGTTTTGAGTAAACTTGCGACACCTACACCTGCTATTCATTCTGATATGTCGCACGTTATTGATGAAGCCACTTCTGCTTTGCATGATACTTATGATGAAACTACTTCTATGGTTGATAATACTGTGCCACTAGGTGAATTTCTTGATGAACAACTTGCTAGGGCTAGAGAGAATGAAATTATTGAAAATGATAATATTGATGAAAGTGATGATGAAGATTCTCCCCCTAGATATGAATTGCCTGTTGTGCTTGAGGGTTATGTTATGGATGAAGAAACTACTAGAGACTTCTTAGCTTGCAATGATAGATCTGATCTTAACAAATTATTAGCTAAGCTCAAAGAAAAGTCTTTGAATGCTAGAATGAAATATGACCCTGTTTTTGCTACTTCACCTATCTTTATTACCGATAAGGATTATGATTTCCCTGTCGATCCTGAGTTGATTACTTTGGTTGAATCTGATCCTTTTTATGGCTATGAATCTGAAACTGTTGTGGCACATCTCACTAAATTAAATGATATAGCCACCCTGTTTACTCATGATGAGAAAACTCGCTATTACTTTATCCTTAAGTTGTTTCCGTTCTCATTAAAGGGTGATGCTATGATACGTCTCCAACGTATCTATAATTTTTGATTGCTCCATGCTATATTATCTGCTGTTTTAGACATTATTGGGCTTTATTTTCCACTTTTATATTATTTTTGAGACTAACCTATTAACCGGAGGCCCAGCCCAGAATTGCTATTTTTACCTGTTTTAGGGTTTCGAAGAAAAGGAATATCAAACGGAGTCCAAACGGAATGAAACCTTCGGAAACGTGATTTTCTCATCAGATAAGATCCAGGAGACTTGGACCCTCCGTCAAGAAATCCACGAGGTGGTCACGAGGGTAGGGGGTGCGCCCCCTCCCTAGGGTGCGCCCCCTGCCTCGTGGGCCCCTCGCAGCTCCACCGACATACTTCTTCCTCCTATATATATCCACGTACCCCCAAACGATCGGGGATGGAGCCAAAAACCTAATTCCACCGCTGCAACTTTCTGTATCCACGAGATCCCATCTTGGGGCCTATTCCGGAGCTCCGCCGGAGGGGGCATCGATCACGGAGGGCTTCTACATCATCATCCAAGCCCCTCCGATGAAGTGTGAGTAGTTTACTTCAGACCTACGGGTCCATAGCTAGTAGCTAGATGGATTCTTCTCTCTTTTTGGATCTCAATACAATGTTCTCCCCCTCTCTCGTGGAGATCTATTCGATGTAATCTTCTTTTTGCGGTGTGTTTGTTGAGACCGATGAATTGTGGGTTTATGATCCAGTCTATCTATGAATAAATTTGAATCTTCTCTGATTTATTTATGATTGGTTATCTTTGCAAGTCTCTTCGAATTATCAGTTTGGTTTGGCCTACTAGATTGGTTCGTCTTGCCATGGGAGAAGTGCTTAGCTTTGGGTTCAATCTTGCGGTGTCCTTTCCCAGTGACAGAAGGGGCAGCAAGGCACATATTGTATTGTTGCCATCGAGGATAACAAGATGTGGTTTTTATCATATTGCATGAAACTATCCCTCTACATCATGTCATCTTGCTTAAGGCATTACTCTGTTTTTAACTTAATACTCTAGATGCATGCTGGATAGCGGTCGATGAGTGGAGTAATAGTAGTAGATGCAGAATCGTTTCGATCTACTTGTCTCGGACATGATGCCTATATACATGATCATACTTAGATATTCTCATAACTATGCTCAATTCTGTCAATTGCTCAACAGTAATTTGTTCACCTACCGTAGAATACTTATGCTCTTGAGAGAAGCCACTAGTGAAACCTATGGCCCCCGGGTCTCTTTTTCATCATATCAATCTGCATCACTTTATTATTGCTTTGCTTTTACTTTATTTACTTTGCATCTCTATACCAAAAATATTATTTATCATCTCTATCAGATCTCACTTTCGTAAGTGACCGTGAAGGGATTGACAACCCCTAAGCGCGTTGGTTGCGTTGAGCTATTGTTTTTGTGTAGGTACGAGGGACTCTAGCGTAGCCTCCTACTGGATTGATACCTTGGTTCTCAAAAACTGAGGGAAATACTTACGCTACTTTGTTGCATCATCCCTTCCTCTTCAGGGAAATCCAACGCAGTGCTCAAGAGGTAGCAGGAAGGATTTCTGGCGCCGTTGCCGGGGAGTCTACGCAAAAGTCAACATACCAAGTACCCATCACAATCCCTATCTCCCGCATTACATTATTTTCCATTTGCCTCTCGTTTTCCTCTCCCCCCAATTCACCCTTGCCATTTTATTCGCCCTCTCTCTCTATCCTCCCTCTCTATTTGCCTCTTTTTGCCTGTTTCTTGTTTGCTCGTATGGTTGGAATAGTCGTTTATTTATTACTAAACAGAGAACCTAAGATTTATGGATCCTCATCCGATTGCTAACCTTTTTAAGAGATCCAGTTATGTTGAACCAATTGCTAGTGAGTTTTGTGCACTAGATTATCTTTATGAAGTTTTGCTTGAAATTCGTGAATCTGAAAATTGCGATGAAGTATTTTATGAAGTGATTCATGATAATCTTTGAATAAAAATCATGATTGCAATGATGTTATTATAAATTCTATTAATGTGAATTGTGCTAATAATATGCAAAACCCTAAGCTTGGGGATGCTAGTTTCGCTATGTCCTCTACTTGTTGCAATGATCATGATTGGGGTGATTCTTCTTATGATCTTGAAAATTTATTTAAGCCCCATGATGAATATGAGATTGATAATAGTGTTTGCAATATTATTGAAAGTGGGTTTGGAAGAGTGTCAACTTTAGATCCCACATATTTGGAGAATGTTCAATCTTATGAAAATCTTGATAAAAGTGGGTTTGGAGAAGTCATGACTTTCGTTAATGTTAATCCCACTATTTTGGAAGAGTGTCAACTTTGCATGCATGTGGATCATGTTGAAAATATTTTATGTGATAGCTATTTTGTTGAATTTGCTTATGATCGTACATGTAGTTACTATGAGAGAGGAAAATATGGTTGTAGAAATTTTCATGTTACTAAATTACCTCTCGTTATGTTGAGATTGCTATTGTTTGTTTCCTCTTTCTTGCATATGCTAGTTTTTGCTTGCCTTGATAATTTGTTTGCCTATAAGATGCCTATGCATAGGCAGTATGTTAGACTTATATGTGTTCGTCACATGCTTTATGATGCTCCTTTTGCGCTTCAATTCTTGTCTTTCATGTGAGCATTGTTAAAATTAACAATGCCTAGCTTTAAGGCTTTAAAGAAAAGCGCTTGTTGGGAGACAACCCAATATTTATCCTACCTGTTATTTAATAAATTATTTATCCTATGTTTTGGTTGTGTTTTTTGTGTTTAATTAGTGTTTGTGCCAAGTAGAACCGTTGGGAAGACTTGGGGAAAGTCTTGTTGAACTTGCTGTAAAAAACAGAAACTTTAGCGCTCACGAGAACTGCTGTCATTTTTATTTGGAAAGTGCTATTTAGTTAATTCTTTTTGCAGATGATTAATAGATAAATTCCTCACGTCCAGAAATTTATTTTAGAATTTTTGGGGTTCCATATCTTGCGCCATCTACAGATTACTACAGACTGTTCTGTTTTTGACAGATTCTGTTTTTCGTGTGTTGTTTGCTTATTTTCATGAATCTATGGCTAGTAAAATAGTTTATAATCCATAGAGAAGTTGCAATAAAGTAGGTATAACACCCATATAAATAAATAATGAGTTCATTACAGTACCTTGAAGTGGTCTTTTGTTTTCTTTCGCTAACGGAGCTCACGAGATTTTCTACTTTAAGTTTTGTGTTGTGAAGTTTTCAAGTTTTGGGTAAAGATTTGATGGATTATGGAACAACAAGTGGCAAGAGCCTAAGCTTGGGGATGCCCATGGCACCCCCAAGATAATCTAAGGACACCTAAAAGCCAAAGCCGGGATGCCCCGGAAGGCATCCCCTCTTTCGTCTACTTCTATCGGTAACTTTACTTGGAGCTATATTTTTATTCACCACATGATATGTGTTTTGCTTGGAGCGTCTTTTATGATTTGAGTCTTTGCTTGTTAGTATACCACAATCATCCTTGCTGTACAGACCTTTTGAGAGAGCCATACATGATTTGGAATTTGATAGAATACTCTATGTGCTTCACTTATATCTTTTGAGCTTTATAGTTTTGCTCTAGTGCTTCACTTATATCTTTTAGAGCACGGTGGTGGATTTGTTTTATAGAAACTATTGATCTCTCATGCTTCACTTAGAGAGTCATAATAGCATGGTAATTTGCTTAAAATCCTAATATGCTTGGTATGCAAGATTAATAATAAAACTTTCTTATGAGTGTGTTGAATACTAAGAAAAGTTTGATGCTTGATGATTGTTTTGAGATACGGAGGTAATAATATCAAAGTCATGCTAGTTGAGTAGTTGTGAAATTGAGAAATACTTGTGTTGAGGTTTGCAAGTCCCATAGCATGCACGTATGGTAAACGTTATGCAACAAATTTGAAACGTGAGGTGTTATTTGATTGTCTTCCTTATGAGTGGCGGTCGGGGACGAGCGATGGTCTTTTCCTACCAATCTATCCCCCTAGGAGCATGCGCGTAGTGCCGAGGTTTTTGATGACTTTTAGATTTTTGCAATAAGTATGTGAGTTCTTTATGACTAATGTTGAGTCCATGGATTATACGCACTCTCACCCTTCCATCCTTGCTAGCCTCTTCGGTACCGTGCATTGCCCTTTTCTCACATTGAGAGTTGGCGCAAACTTCGCTGGTGCATCCAAACCCCGTGATATGATACGCTCTTTCACACATAAACCTCCTTATATCTTCCTCAAAACAACCGCCATACCTACCTATTATGGCATTTCCATAGCCATTTCGAGATATATTGCCATGCAACTTTTCATCATTCCGTTCATCATGACACATTCATCATTGTCATATTGCTTAGCATGATCATGTATTTGACATAGTATTTGTGGCAAATCCACCGTTCATAATTCTTTCATACATGTCACTCTTGGTTCATTACATATCCTGGTACACCGTCGGAGGCATTCATATAGAGTCATCTTTGTTCTAGTATCGAGTTCTAATCATTGAGTTGTAAATAAATAGAAGTGTGATGATCATCATTATTAGAACATTGTCCCAAGTGAGGAATAAAAAAAGAGAAAGGCCATAAAAAAGAGAAGACCCCAAAAAAGAGAAAGGCCATAAAAAAGGAAAGGCCCAAAAAAATGAGAGAAAAAGAGAGAAGGGACAATGTTACTATCCTTTTACCACACTTGTGCTTCAAAGTAGCACCATGATCTTCATAGTAGAGAGTCTCTCATGTTATCACTTTCATATACTAGTGGGAATATTTCATTATAGAACCTGGCTTGTATATTCCAACAATGGGCCTCCTCAAGTGCCCTAGATCTTCGTGAGCAAGCAAGTTGGATGCACACCCACTAGTTTATTTTGTTGAGCTTTCATACATTTATAGCTCTAGTGCATCCGTTGCATGGCAATCCCTACTCCTCGCATTAACATCAATCGGTGGGCATCTCCATAGCCCATTGATTAGCCTCGTTGATGTGAGACTTTCTCCTTTTTTGTCTTCTCCACATAACCCCCCTCCATTATATTCTATTCCACCCATAGTGCTATGTCCATGGCTCGTGCTCATATATTGCGTGAAAGTTTATAGGTTTGAGATTACTAAAGTATGAAACAATTGCTTGGCTTGTCATCGGGGTTGTGCATGATGATAGCATTCTTGTGTGACGAAAATGAAACATGACTAAACTATATGATTTTGTAGGGGTGAACTTTCTTTGGCCATGTTATTTTGAGAAGACATAATTGCTTAGTTAGTATGCTTGAAGTATTATCATTTTTATGTCAATATGAACTTTTGTCTTGAATCTTTCGAATCTGAATATTCATACCACAATTAAGAAGAATTACATTAAAATTATGCCAAGTAGCACTCCGCATCAAAAATTCTGTTTTTATCATTTACCTACTCGAGGACGAGCAGGAATTAAGCTTGGGGATGCTTGATACGTCTCCAACGTATCTATAATTTTTGATTTCTCCATGCTATATTATCTACTGTTTTAGACATTATTGGGCTTTATTTTCCACTTTTATATTATTTTTGGGACTAACCTATTAACCGGAGGCCCAGCCCAGAATTGCTGTTTTTTTGCCTGTTTTAGGGTTTCGAAGAAAAGGAATATCAAACGGAGTCCAAACGGAATGAAACCTTCGGAAACGTGATTTTCTCATCAGATAAGATCCAGGAGACTTGGACCCTTCGTCAAGAAAGCCACGAGGTGGTCACGAGGGTAGGGGGCGCCCCCCTAGGGCGCGCCCCCTGCCTCGTGGGCCCCTCGAAGCTCCACCGACGTACTTCTTCCTCCTATATATATCCACGTACCCCCAAACGATCGGGGACGGAGCCAAAAACCTAATTCCACCACCACAACTTTCTGTATGCACGAGATCCCATCTTGGGGCCTGTTCCGGAGCTCCGCCGGAGGGGGCATCGATCACGGAGGGCTTCTACATCATCATCGAAGACCCTCTGATGAAGTGTGAGTAGTTTACTTCAGACCTATGGGTCCATAGCTAGTATCTAGATGGCTTCTTCTCTCTTTTTGGATCTCAATACAATGTTCTCCCCCTCTCTCGTGGAGATCTATTCGATGTAATCTTCTTTTTGCGGTGTGTTTGTTGAGACCGATGAATTGTGGGTTTATGATCCAGTCTATCTATGAATAATATTTGAATCTTCTCTGAATTCTTTTATGTATGATTGGTTATCTTTGCAAGTCTCTTCGAATTATCAGTTTGGTTTGGCCTACTAGATTGGTTGTTCTTGCCATGGGAGAAGTGCTTAGCTTTGGGTTCAATCTTGCGGTGTACTTTCCCAGTGACAGAAGGGGCAGCAAGACACGTATTGTATTGTTGCCTTCGAGCATAACAAGATGGGGTTTCTAATCATATTGCATGAAACTATCCCTCTACATCATGTCATCTAGCTTAAGGCATTACTCTGTTTTTAACTTAATACTCTAGATGCATGCTGGATAGCGGTCGATGAGTGGAGTAATAGTAGTAGATGCAGAATCATTTCGGTCTACTTGTCTCGGACGTGATGCCTATATACATGATCATACCTAGATATTCTCATAACTATGCTCAATTCTGTCAATTGCTCAACAGTAATTTGTTCACCCACCATAGAATACTTATGCTCTTGAGAGAAGCCACTAGTGAAACCTATGGCCCCCGGGTCTCTTTTTCATCATATCAATCTCCATCACTTTATAATTGCTTTGCTTTTACTTTATTTACTTTGCATCTCTATACCAAAAATACCAAAAATATTATTTATCATCTCTATCAGATCTCACTTTTGTAAGTGACCGTGAAGGGATTGACAACCCCTAAGCGTGTTGGTTGCGTTGAGCCATTGTTTTTGTGTAGGTACGAGGGACTTGAGCATAGCCTCCTACTGGATTGATACCTTGGTTCTCAAAAACTGAGGGAAATACTGATGGGTAACGTAGCATAAATTCAAAATTTTCCTATGTGTCACCAAGATCTATCTATGGAGTCATCTAGCAACGAGGGAGGAGTGGATCTACATACCCTTGTAGATCGCGCGCGGAAGCGTTCAAGAGAACGGGGTTGATGGAGTCGTACTCGTCGTGATCCAAATCACCGATGATCCTAGCGCCGAACGGACGGCACCTCCGTGTTCAACACACGTACGGAGCAGCGATGTCTCCTCCTTCTTGATCCAGCAAGGGGTAAGGAGAGGTTGATGGAGATCCAGCAGCACGACGGCATGGTGGTGGAAGTAGCGGGATTCCAACAGGGCTTCGCCAAGCGCTGCGGGAGGAGGGAGATGCGTCATGGGAGGGAGAGGGAGGCGCCAGGGCTTAGGTGTTGCTGCCCTCCTTTCCCCCACTATATATAGGGCCAAGGGAGAGGGGGGGCACAGCCTTGGCCCTTCCTCCAAGGAAGGGTGCGGCCAAGGGAGGAGTCCCTCCTCCCCAAGGCACCTCGGAGGTGCCTTCCCCTTTTAGGACTCTTCCTTTCCCTCTTCTCTTGGCACATGGGCCTCTTGGGGCTGGTGCCCTTGGCCCATATAGGCCAAGGCGCACCCCCTACAGCCCATGTGGCCCCCCGGGGCAGGTGGCCCCACCCGGTGGACCCCCGGGACCCTTCTGGTGGTCCCGGTACAATACCGGTGACCCCGAAACTTGTCCCGATGGCCGAAATAGCACTTCCTATATATAAATCTTTACCTCTGAACCATTCTGGAACTCCTCGTGACGTCCGGGATCTCATCCGGGACTCCGAACAACTTTCGGGTTACCGCATACTAATATCTCTATGACCCTAGCGTCACCGAACCTTAAGTGTGTAGACCCTACGGGTTCGGGAGACATGCAGACATGACCGAGATGACTCTCCGGTCAATAACCAACAGCGGGATCTGGATACCCATGTTGGCTCCCACATGTTCCACGATGATCTCATCGGATGAACCACGATGTCAAGGACTTAATCAATCCCGTATACAATTCCCTTTGTCTAGCGGTACGATACTTGCCCGAGATTCGATCGTCGGTATCCCGATACCTTGTTCAATCTCGTTAATGGCAAGTCTCTTTACTCATTTCGTAACACATCATCCCGTGATCAACTCCTTGATCACATTGTGCACATTATGATGATGTCCTACCGAGTGGGCCCAGAGATACCTCTCCGTTTACACGGAGTGACAAATCCCAGTCTCGATTCGTGCCAACCCAACAGACACTTTCGGAGATACCTGTAATGTACCTTTATAGCCACCCAGTTACGTTGTGACGTTTGGCACACCCAAAGTACTCCTACGGTATCCGGGAGTTGCACAATCTCATGGTCTAAGGAAATGATACTTGACATTAGAAAAGCTTTAGCATACGAACTACACGATCTTTGTGCTAGGCTTAGGATTGGATCTTGTCCATCACATCATTATCCTAATGATGTGATCCCGTTATCAACGACATCCAATGTCCATGGTCAGGAAACCGTAACCATCTATTGATCAACGAGCTAGTCAACTAGAGGCTTACTAGGGACATGGTGTTGTCTATGTATCCACACATGTATCTGAGTTTCCTATCAATACAATTCTAGCATGGATAATAAACGATTATCATGAACAAGGAAATATAATAATAATCAATTTATTATTGCCTCTAGGGCATATTTCCAACAGTCTCCCACTTGCACTAGAGTCAATAATCCAGTTCACATCGCTATGTGATTAACACTCAAGGTCACATCCCCATGTGACTAACACCCAAAGAGTTTACTAGAGTCAATAATCTAGTTCACATTACCATGTGATTAACACTCAATGAGTCCTGGGTTTGATCATGTTATGCTTGTGAGAGATGTTATAGTCAACGGGTCTGAATCTTTCAGATCCGTGTGTGCTTTACAAATCTCTATGTCATCTCCTAGATGCAGCTACCACGTTCTATTTGGAGCTATTCCAAATAACTGTTTACTACACGAATCCAGTTTACTACTCAGAATAATCTGGATTAGTGTCAAAGTTTGCATCGGCGTAACCCTTTACGACGAACTCTTTTACCACTTCCATTATCGAGAAAATTCCTTAGTCCACTAGTTACTACGGATAACTTTGACCGCTGTCCTGTGATCCATTCTTAGATCACTCTTGTACCCCTTGACTGACTCATGGCAAGGCACACTTCAGGTGCGGTACACAGCATAGCATACTGTAGAGCCTACGTCTTAAGCATAGGGGACGACCTTCGTCCTTTCTCTCTATTCTGCCGTGGTCGAGCTTTAAGTCTTAACTTCATACCTTACAACTCAGGCAAGAACTCCTTCTTTGACTGATCCATCTTGAACACCTTCAAGATTATGTCAAGCTATGTGCTCGTTTGAAAGTACCATTAAGCGTTTTGATCTATCCTTATAGATCTTGATGCTCAATGTTGAAGTGGCTTAATCCAGGTTTTCCATTGAAAAACACTTTTCAAATAACCCTATATGCTTTCCAGAAATTCTACATCATTTCTGATCAACAATATGTCAACAACATATACTCATCAGAAATTCTATAGTGCTCCCACTCACTTCTTTGGAAATACAAGTTTCTCATAAACTTTGTATACACCCAAAATCTTTGATCATCTCATCAAAGCATACATTCCAACTCCGAGATGCTTACTCCAGTCCTTAGAAGGATTGTTGGAGCTTTGCATACTTATTAGCATCTTTCAGGATTGACAAAACCTTCCGGTTGTATCACATACAACCTTTCCTCAAGAAAATCGTCGAGGAAACAATGTTTTGACATCCTATCTGCAAGATTTCATAAATAATGCAGTAATCGCTAATATAATTCCAACAGACTCTTAGCATCGCTATGAGTGAGAAAGTCTCATCGTAGTCAACTCCTTGAACTTGTCAGAAAACATCTTAACGACAAGTCAAGCTTTCTTAATGGTGATACTTACCATCATTGTCCGTCTTCCTTTTAAAATCCATATGTACCTAACAGCCTTACGACCATCAAGTAGTTCTTCCAAAGTCCACACTTTGTTCTCATATATGGATCCTCTCTCGGATTATATGGCCTCGAGCCATTTATCGGAATCCGGGCCCACCATCGCTTCTCCATAGCTCGTAGGTTCATTGTTGTCTAGCAACATGACTTCCAAGACAGGATCACGTACCACTCTGAAGTAGTACTCATCCTTGTCATCCTACGAGGTTTGGTAGTGACTTGATCTGAAGTTTCATGGTCACTATCATAAGCTTCCACTTCAATTGGTGTAGGTGCCACAGGAACAACTCCCTGTGCCCTTTCACACACTAGTTGAAGAGACGGTTCAATAACCTCATGAAGTCTCCACCATCCTCCCACTCAATTCTCTCGAGAGAAACTTTTCCTTGAGAAAGGACCCGATTCTAGAAACAATCCCTTATTGCTTTCGGATCTGAGACAGGAGGTATACCCAACTGTTTTGGGTGTCCTATGAAGATGCATTTATCCGCTTTGGGTTCGAGCTTATCAGCCTGAAACTTTTTCACATGAGCGTCCCAGCCCGAACTTTTAAGAAATGACAGCTTAGGTTTCCGTAAACCATAGTTCATACGGTGTCATCTCATCGGAATTACGTGGTGCCCCTTTTAAAGTGAATGTGGTTGTCTCTAATGCCTAACCCATAAACTATTGTGGTAATTCGATAAGAGACATCATGGTATGCATCATATCCAATGGGGTGCAGTTATGATGTTTGGACACACCATCACACTATGGTGTTCCAGGCTGTATTAGTTGTGAAACAATTTCCACAATGTCTTAATTTTGTGCCAAACTCGTAATTCAGATATTCATCTCTATGATCATATCATAGATCTTTTATCCTCTTGTCACGACGATCTTTCAACTTCACCCTGAAATTACTTGAACCTTTCAATAATTCAGACTCGTGATTCATCAAGTAAATATACTCAACATCTACTCAAATCATCTGTGAAGTAATAACATAACAATATCCACTACATGCCTCAGCACTCATTGGACTGCACACATCAAAATGTATTACTTCCAACAAGTTGCTTTCTAGTTCCATTTTACTGAAAACGAGGCTTTCAGTCATCTTGCCCATGTGGTATGATTTGCATGTCTCAAGTGATTCAAAATCAAGTGAGTCCAAACGGTCCATTTGCATGGAGTTTCTTCATGCATATACACCAATAGACATGGTTCGCATGCCTCAAACTTTTCAAAAACGAGTGAGCCCAAAGATCCATCAACATGGAGCCTCTTCATGCGTTTTATACCGATATGACTTAAGTGGCAGTGCCACAAGTAGGTGGTACTATCATTACTATCTTATAACTTTTGGCATGAACATGTGTATCACTATGATCGACATTCAATGAACCATTCATTTTAGGTGCAAGACCATTGAAGGTATTATTCAAATAAACAGAGTAACCGTTATTCTCCTTAAATGAATAACCATATTGCGATAGACATAATCCAATCATGTCTATGCTCAACACAAACACCAATCTCGATGGTAGAGGGAGCGTGCGATGCTTGATCATATCAACATTGGAAACACTTCCAACACATATCGTCAGCTCCCCTTTAGCTAGTCTCCGTTTATTCCGTAGCTTTTATTTCGAGTTACTAACACTTAGCAACCGAACCGGTATCTAATACCCTGGTGCTACTAGGAGTACTAGTAAAGTACACATTAACACATTGTACATCCAATATACTTCTATCGACCTTGCCAGCCTTCTCATCTACCAAGTATCTAGGGTAATTCTGCTCCAGTGGCTGTTCCCCTTATTACAGAAGCACTTAGTCTCGGGTTTGGGTTCAACCTTGGGTTTCTTCACTAGAGCAGCAGCTGATTTGCCGTTTCATGAAGCATCCCTTTTTGCCCTTGCCCTCCTTGAAACTAGTGGTTTCACAAACCATCAACAATTGATGCTCCTTCTTGATTTCTACTTTTGTGGTGTCAAACATCGCGAATATCTCAAGGATCATCATATATGTCCCTGATATATCATAGTTCATCACAAAGTTCTAGCAGCTTGGTGGTAATGACTTCGGAGAAACATCACTATCTCATCTGGAAGATCAACTCCCACTCGATTCAAATGATTGTTGTACTTAGACAATCTGAGCACAAGCTCAACAATTGAGCTTTACTCCCTTAGTTTGCAGGCTAAGAAAATCGTCGGAGGTCTTATACCTCTTGACGTGGGCACGAGCCTGAAATCCCAATTTCAGCCGTCGAAACATCTCATATGTTTCGCGACGTTTCAAAACGTCTTCGGTGCCTCAACTCTAAGCCGTTTAACTGAACTATCACGTAGTTATCAAAATGTGTATGTCAGATGTTCGCAACATCCATAGACGACGTTCGAGGTTCAGCACACTGAGCGGTGCATTAAGGACATAAGCCTTCTATGAAGCAATGAGGACAATCCTCAGTTTACGGACCTAGTCCGCATAATTGCTACTACCAACTTTCAACTAAATTTTCTCTAGGAACATATCTAAACAGTGGACCTAAAGCGCGAGCTTCGACATAATTTGCGAAGACCTTTTGACTATGTTCAGGATAATTAAGTTCATCTTATGAACTCCCACTCAGATAGACATCCCTCTAGTCATCTAAGTGATTACATGATCCGAGTCAACTAGGCCATGTCCGATCATCACGTGAGACGGACTAGTCATCATCGGTGAACATCTTCATGTTGATCGTATCTACCATACGACTCATGCTCGACCTTTCGGTCTCTTGTGTTCCGAGGCCATGTCTGTACATGCTAGGCTCGTCAAGTCAACCTAAGTGTTTCGCATGTGTAAATCTGGCTTACACCCGTTGTATGTGAACGAAAGAATCTATCACACCCGATCATCACGTGGTGCTTCGAAACGACGAACTTTCGCAACGGTGCACAGTTAGGGGGAACACCTTATTGAAATTTTAGTGAGGGATCATCTTATTTACTACCGTCGTTCTAAGTAAACAAGATGTATAAACATGATAAACATCACATGCAATCAAATAATAGTGACATGATATGGCCAATATCATATAGCTCCTTTGATCTCCATCTTGGGGATCCATGATCATCTTGTCACCGGCATGACACCATGATCTCCATCATCATGATCTCTATCATCGTGTCTTCATGAAGTTGTCTCGTCAACTATTACTTCTACTACTATAGCTAACGGTTAGCAATAAAGTAAAGTAATTACATGACGTTTATGTTGACACGCAGGTCATAAATAAATTAAGACAACTCCTATGGCTCCTGCCGGTTGTCATACTCATCGACATGCAAGTCGTGATTCCTATTACAAGAACATGATCAATCTCATACATCACATATATCATTCATCACATCCTTTTGGCCATATCACATCACATAGCATACCCTGCAAAAACAAGTTAGACGTCCTCTAATTGTTGTTTGCATGTTTTACGTGGCTGCTATGGGTTTCTAGCAAGAACGTTTCTTACCTACGCAAAAACCACAACGTGATATGCCAATTGCTATTTACCCTTCATAAGGACCCTTTTCATCGAATCTGATCCGACTAAAGTGGGAGAGACAGACACCCGCTAGCCACCTTTATGCAACTAGTGCATGTCAGTCGGTGGAACCAGTCTCACGTAAGAGTACGTGTAAGGTCGGTCCGGGCCGCTTCATCCCACAATGCCACCGAATCAAGATTGGACTAGTAACGGTAAGCATATTGAACAAAATCAACGCCCACAACTACTTTGTGTTCTACTCGTGCATAGAAACTACGCATAGACCTAGCTCATGATGCCACTGATGGGTAACATAGCATAAATTCAAAATTTTCCTATGTGTCACCAAGATCTATCTATGGAGTCATCTAGCAACGAGGGAGGAGTGGATCTACATACCCTTGTAGATCGCGCGCGGAAGCGTTCAAGAGAACGGGGTTGATGGAGTCGTACTCGTCGTGATCCAAATCACCGATGATCCTAGCGCCGAACGGACGGCACCTCCGTGTTCAACACACGTACGGAGCAGCGACGTCTCCTCCTTCTTGATCCAGCAAGGGGGAAGGAGAGGTTGATGGAGATCTAGCAGCACGACGGCATGGTGGTGGAAGTAGCGGGATTCCAACAGGGCTTCGCCAAGCGCTGCGGGAGGAGGGAGATGCGTCATGGGAGGGAGAGGGAGGCGCCAGGGCTTAGGTGTTGCTGCCCTCCTTTCCCCCACTATATATAGGGCCAAGGGAGAGGGGGGTGCAGCCTTGGCCCTTCCTCCAAGGAAGGGTGCGGCCAAGGGAGGAGTCCCTCCTCCCCAAGGCACCTCGGAGGTGCCTTCCCCTTTTAGGACTCTTCCTTTCCCTCTTCTCTTGGCGCATGGGCCTCTTGGGGCTGGTTCCCTTGGCCCATATAGGCCAAGGCGCACCCCCTACAGCCCATGTGGCCCCCCGGGGCAGGTGGCCCCACCCGGTGGACCCCCGGGACCCTTCCGGTGGTCCCGGTACAATACCGGTGACCCCGAAACTTGTCCCGATGGCCGAAATAGCACTTCCTATATATAATTCTTTACCTACGGACCATTCCGGAACTCCTCGTGACGTCCGGGATCTCATCTGGGACTCCGAACAACTTTCGGGTTACCGCATACTAATATCTCTATAACCCTAGCGTCACCGAACCTTAAGTGTGTAGACCCTACGGGTTCGGGAGACATGCAGACATGACTGAGATGACTCTTCGGTCAATAACCAACAGCGGGATCTGGATACCCATGTTGGCTCCCACATGTTCCATGATGATCTCATCGGATGAACCACGATGTCAAGGACTTAATCAATCCCGTATACAATTCCCTTTGTCTAGCGGTACGATACTTGCCCGAGATTCGATCGTCGATATCCCGATACCTTTTTCAATCTCGTTACCAGCAAGTCTCTTTACTCATTTCGTAACACATCATCCCGTGATCAACTCCTTGATCACATTGTGCACATTATGATGATGTCCTACCGAGTGGGCCCAGAGATACCTCTCCATTTACACGGAGTGACAAATCCCAGTCTCGATTCGTGCCAACCCAACAGACACTTTCGGAGATACCTGTAATGTACCTTTATAGCCACCCAGTTATGTTGTGACGTTTGGCACACCCAAAGTACTCCTACGGTATCCGGGAGTTGCACAATCTCATGGTCTAAGGAAATGACACTTGACATTAGAAAAGCTTTAGCATACGAACTACACGATCTTTGTGCTAGGCTTAGGATTGGGTCTTGTCCATCACATCATTATCCTAATGATGTGATCCCGTTATCAACGACATCCAATGTCCATGGTCAGGAAACCGTAACCATCTATTGATCAACGAGCTAGTCAACTAGAGGCTTACTAGGGACATGGTGTTGTCTATGTATCCACACATGTATCTGAGTTTCCTATCAATACAATTCTAGCATGGATAATAAACGATTATCATGAACAAGGAAATATAATAATAATCAATTTATTATTGCCTCTAGGGCATATTTCCAACAAATACTTACGCTACTTTGCTGCGTCATCCCTTCCTCTTCGGGGAAATCCAACGCAGTGCTCAAGAGGTAGCATGCTAAAACATGGTTTAATTCTCTTGATCCTGGTTGTGTGCGTAGTCCCCAGGATATGATTTATTACTTCTCTGCTAAATATTTCCCCGCTCATAAGAAACAAGCCACCTTAAGGGAAATATATAATTTTGTGCAAATTGAAGAAGAGAGTCTCCCACAAGCTTGGGGGAGGCTTCTCCAATTACTTGATGCTTTGCCTGATCATCCTCTCAAGAAAAATGAAATACTTGATATCTTTTATAATGGACTAACTGATGCTTCCAGAGACTACCTGGATAGTTGTGATGGTTGTGTTTTCAGGGAAAGAACTGTTGACCAAGCTGAATTGCTATTGAATAATATGTTGACAAATGAAAATAATTGGACACTTCCTGAACCAACTCCTAAGCCAACTCCGAAGAAAAGGGGTATTCTATTTCTCAGTCCTGAAGATATGCAAGAGGCAAAGAAATCTATGAAAGAAAAAGGTATTAAAGCTGAAGATGTTAAGAATTTACCACCTATTGAAGAAATACATGGTCTTAATAACCCGACACATGTAGTAAAGGTAAATTCTCTCTATAGATTTGATAAATGTGAAATTTCATTTACTAAGTTTGCTAGCCAATGCTTGGATGGGTTTGATGACTTTATGGTTAAACAAGAAAACTTCAATGCTTATGTTGGTAGACAATTGAAACACAATGCTGATATGCTTGAACTCTTGAGTGATTATATGTCTAGAGTTAAAGGTGAACTTAAACTTATTAGTAAACATGCTTCTATGGTTACCACTCAACCAGAACAAGTACTTAAGGCTCAAAATGATTTGCTCAATGAAATAAATAATAAGAAAAATGATAACGCTGTTAGAGTTATGACTAGAGGGGGTAAAATGACTCAGGAACCTTTGTATCATGAGGGCCACCCTAAGAGAATTGAGCAACATTCTCAGAGAACTAATATTGATGCACCTAGTCCTTCTAAAAGGAAGAAAAAGAAAAATGATAGGACTTTGCATGCTTCTAGTGAACCTGTTGTTGACACATCTGAGAATCCAAATGATATTTCTATTTCTGATGCTGAAACACAATCTGGTAATGAACATGAACCTAGTGATAATGTTAATGATGATGTTCATGTTGATGCTCAACCTAGCAATGATAATGATGTATAGATTGAACCTGCTACTGATCTTGATAACCCACAATCAAAGAATCAACGTTATGATAAGAGAGACTTTGTTGCTAGGAAGCACGGTAAAGAAAGGGAACCATGGGTTCAGAAACCCATGCCCTTTCCTCCTAAACCATCCAAGAAAAAGGATGATGAGGATTTTGAGCGCTTTGCTGAAATGATTAGACCTATCCTTTTGCGCATGCGTTTGACTGATATGCTCAAAATGAACCCTTATGCTAATACATGAAGGATATTGTTACTAATAAAAGAAAGATACCAGAAGCTGAAATTTCCACCATGCTTGCTAATTACACTTTTAAGGGTGGAATACCAAAGAAACTTGGAGATCCTGGAGTACCAACTATACCATGCTCCATTAAAAGGAACTATGTTAAAACTGCTTTATGTGATCTTGGAGCCGGTGTTAATGTTATGCCTCTCTCTTTATATCGTAGACTTGATTTGAATAAGTTAACACCCACTGAAATATCTTTGCAACTGGATGATAAATCAACTGCTATACCTGTCGGTATTTGTGAGGATGTGCATGTTGTGGTTGCAAACGTTACTATTTTAACGGACTTTGTTATTCTTGATATTCCCGAGGACGATAGTATGTCCATTATTCTTGGAAGACCTTTTTTGAATACTGCAGGGGCTGTTATTGATTGCAACAAAGGCAATGTCACTTTTCATGTTAATGGTAATGAGCATACAGTACACTTTCCGAGGAAACAACATCAATTCTATTGGAAAAATTTCAACAATTACTATTGGAGGTTTTGAATTTCCTCTTCCTACTGTCAAGAAGAAATATGATATTCTTATTGTTGGGGATGTGCATATCCCCGTTGAGGTAACCTAGTGTTATTCAAAATTTCTCCGGTTTCATGTTATTCGAAATGAGTTTGTTAACAAGACCTGATCAACCTTGTTAGTGGATTCCTTTTGATGAGCATGAGATGGATGAAGTTAGAAAGCACAACCCTCTGTACCCTCTTTTTACTTTCTGTTATTTGTATTAAATAAAGCAAAAATAGTATTTTCTGTCTGTTTTCTGAATTATCCATGCAATAAAAAATACCCCAAAAATAAAAGTTCTCTAAATGCCCCGAAAATGAAATATGATTTTTTCCATAATATTTGAGGATTTTAGGAACTGAGTGTTGGAAATATGCCCTAGAGGCAATAATAAATTAGTTATTATTATATTTCCTTGTTCATGATAATCGTTTATTATCCATGCTAGAATTGTATTGATAGGAAACTCAGATACATGTGTGGATACATAGACAACACCATGTCCCTAGTAAGCCTCTAGTTGACTAGCTCGTTGATCAATAGATGGTTACGGTTTCCTGACCATGGACATAGGATGTCGTTGATAACGGGATCACATCATTAGGAGAATGATGTGATGTACAAGACCCAATCCTAAGCCTAGCATAAGATCATGTAGTTCGTATGCTAAAGCTTTTCTAATGTCAAGTATCATTTCCTTAGACCATGAGATTGTGCAACTCCCGGATACCGTAGGAGTGCTTTGGGTGTGCCAAACGTCACAAAGTAACTGGGTGGCTATAAAGGTACACTACAGGTATCTCCGAAAGTGTCTGTTGGGTTGGCACGAATCGAGACTGGGATTCGTCACTCCGTGTAAATGGAGAGGTATCTCTGGGCCCACTCGGTAGGACATCATCATAATGTGCACAATGTGATCAAGGGGTTGATCACGGGATGATGTGTTACGGAACGAGTAAAGAGACTTGCCGGTAACGAGATTGAACAAGGTATCGGGATACCGACGATCGAATCTCGGGCAAGTATCGTACCGCTAGATAAAGGGAATTGTATACGGGATTGATTAAGTCCTTGACATCATGGTTCATCCGATGAGATCATCGTGGAACATGTGGGAGCCAACATGGGTATCCAGATCCCGCTGTTGGTTATTGACCGGAGAGTCATCTCGGTCATGTCTGCATGTCTCCCGAACCCGTAGGGTCTACACACTTAAGGTTCGGTGACGCTAGGGTTATAGAGATATTAGTATGCGGTAACCCGAATGTTGTTCGGAGTCCCGGATGAGATCCCGGATGTCACGAGGAGTTCCGGAATGGTCCGGAGGTAAAGATTTATATATGGGAAGTCCTGTTTTGGTCACCGGAAAAGTTTCGGGTTTTATCGGTAACATACCGGGACCACCAGGAGGGTCCCGGGGGTCCACCAAGTGGGGCCACCGGCCCCGGAGGGCTGCATGGGCCAAGTGTGGGAGGGGACCAGCCCCAGGTGGGCTGGTGCGCCCCCCCCCCCCACAAGGGCCCAAGGCGCCTAAGGGGAGGAGGGACCAAACCCTAAGGGCAGATGGGCCTTAGGGCCCATGCCTGGTGCGCCTCCCTCTCCCCCTCCCCTTGGCCGCCCCACCAGATGGGATCTGGGCTGGCCGCCGCCCCTAGGGTGGAACCCTAGGTGGGGGCACAGCCCCCCTCTCCCCCTATATATAGTGGAGGCAAAGGAGCAGCCCATAGACGAAGTTTCTTCTCTTGTTGGCGCATCCCTACCTCTCTTTCTCCTCATATCTCGCGGTGCTTGGCGAAGCCCTGCTGGATCACCATGCTCCTCCACCACCACCATGCCGTTGTGCTGCTGCTGGATGGAGTCTTCCTCAACCTCTCCTTCTCTCCTTGCTGGATCAAGGCATGGGAGACATCACCGGGCTGTACGTGTGTTGAACGCGGAGGTGCCGTCCGTTCGGCACTAGGATCTCTGGTGATTTGGATCACGACAAGTATGACTCCTTCAACCCCGTTCTCTTGAACACTTCCGCTTAGCGATCTACAAGGGTATGTAGATGCACTCTCCTTCCCCTCGTTGCTAGTCTCTCCATAGATAGATCTTGGTGACACGTAGGAAAATTTTGAATTTCTGCTACGTTCCCCAACAGTGGCATCATGAGCTAGGTCTATGTGTAGTTTCTATGCACGAGTAGAACACAAAGTAGTTGTGGCCGTTGATTTTGTTCAATATGCTTACCGTTACTAGTCCAATCTTGATTCGGCGGCATTGTGGGATGAATCGGCCCGGACCGACCTTACACATACTCTTACGTGAGGCTGGTTCCACCGACTGACATGCACTAGTTGCATAAGGTGGCTAGCGGGTGTCTGTCTCTCCCACTTTAGTCGGATCAGATTCGATGAAAAGGGTCCTTATGAAGGGTAAATAGCAATTGGCATATCACGTTGTGGTTTTTGCGTAGGTAAGAAACGTTCTTGCTAGAAACCCATAGCAGCCACGTAAAACATGCAAACAACAATTAGAGGACGTCTAACTTGTTTTTGCAGGGTATGCTATGTGATGTGATATGGCCAAGAAAAATGTGATGAATGATATGTGATGTATGAGATTGATCATGTCTTGTAATAGGAATCACGACTTGCATGTCGATGAGTATGACAACCGACAGGAGCCATAGGAGTTGTCTTTATTTATTGTATGACCTGCGTGTCATTGAACAACGCCATGTAATTACTTTACTTTATTGCTAACCGGTAGCCATAGTAGTAGAAGTAATAAGTTGGCGAGACAACTTCATGGAGACACAATGATGGAGATCATGGTGTCATGCCGATGACGATGATGATCATGGAGCCCCGAAGATGGAGATCAAAAGGAGCAATATGATATTGGCCATATCATGTCACTATTTGATTACATGTGATGTTTATCATGTTTATACATCTTATTTTCTTAGAACGACGGTAGCTTAAATAAGATGATCCCTCACTAAAATTTCAAGAGAAGTGTTCTCCCTAACTGTGCATCATTGCGAAAGTTCGTCGTTTCGAAGCACCACGTGATGATCGGTTGTGATAGATTCTTACGTTCGAATACAACGGGTGTTGACGAGCCTAGCATGTACAGACATGGCCTCGGAACACATGCGAAACACTTAGGTTAACTTGACGAGCCTAGGATGTACAGGCATGGCCTCGGAACACAAGAGACCGAAAGGTCGAGCATGAGTCGTATGGTAGATACGATCAACATGAAGATGTTCACCCATGATGACTAGTCCGTCTCACGTGATGATCGGACACGGCTTAGTTGACTCGGATCATGTAATCACTTAGATGACGAGAGGGATGTCTATCTGAGTGGGAGTTCATAAGATGAACTTGTTTATCCTGAACATAGTCAAAAGGATTTTGCAAATTATGTCATAGCTCGCGCTTTAGTTCTATTGTTTAGATATGTTCCTAGAGAAAATTAGTTGAAAGTTGATAGTAGCAATTATGCAGACAGTAGAAGGCTTATGTCCTTAATGCACCGCTTAGTGTGCTGAACCTCGAACGTCGTCTGTGGATGTTGCGAACATCTGACATACACATTTTGATAACTACGTGATAGTTCAGTTAAACGGTTTAGAGTTGAGGCACCGAAGACGTTTTAAAACGTCGCGAAACATATGAGATGTTTCGAGGGCTGAAATTGGGATTTCAGGCTCGTGCCCACGTCAAGAGGTATAAGACCTCCGACGATTTTTCTTAGCCTGTAAACTAAGGGAGAAAAGATCAATTGTTGAGCTTGTGCTTAGATTGTCTGAGTACAACAATCATTTGAATCAAGTGGGAGTTGATCTTCCAGATGAGATAGTGATGTTTCTCCGAAGTCATTACCACCAAGCTGATAGAGCTTCATGATGAACTATAATATATCAGGGACATATATGATGATCCTTGAGATATTCGCGATGTTTGACACCACAAAAGTAGAAATCAAGAAGGAGCATCAATTGTTGATGGTTGGTGAAACCACTAGTTTCAAGAAGGGCAAGGGCAAGAAGGGATACTTCATGAAATGGCAAATTAGGTGCTTCTCTAGTGAAGAAACCCAAGGTTGAACCCAAACCTGAGACTAAGTGCTTCTGTAATAAGGGGAACAGCCACTGGAGCAGAATTACCCTAGATACTTGGTAGATGAGAAGGCTGGCAAGGTCGATAGAAGTATATTGGATATACATTGTGTTAATGTGTACTTTACTAGTACTCCTAGTAGCACCATGGTATTAGATACCGGTTCGGTTGCTAAGTGTTAGTAAACTCGAAATAAAAGGCTGCGGAGTAAACGGAGACTAGCTAAAGGTGAGCTGGCGATATGTGTTGGAAGTTTTTCCCAAGCTTGATGTGATCAAGCATCGCACGCTCCCTCTACCATCGAGATTGGTGTTTGTGTTGAGCATAGACGTGATTGGATTATGTCTATCGCAATACGGTTATTTATTTAAGGAGAATAATGGTTACTCTGTTTATTTGAATAATACCTTCAATGGTCTTGCACCTAAAATGAATGGTTTACTGAATCTCAATCGTAGTGATACACATTTTCATGCCAAAGGTATAAGATAGTAATGATAGTACCACACAAATGTGGCACTGCAATTTGAGTCATATCAGTATAAAGCGCATGAAGAAGCTCCATGTTGATGGATCTTTGGGCTCACTCGTTTTTGAAAAGTTTGAGACATGCGAACCATGTCATTGGTGTATATGCATGAAGAAACTCCATGCAAATGGACCGTTTGGACTCACTTGATTTTGAATCACTTGAGACATGCAAATAATACCACATGGGCAAGATGACTGAAAGCCTCGTTTTCAGTAAAATGGAACTAGAAAGCAACTTGTTGGAAGTAATACGTTTTGATGTGTGCAGTCCAATGAGTGCTGAGGCGTGTAGTGGATATCGTTATGTTCTTACTTCACAGATGATTTGAGTAGATGTTGAGTATATTTACTTGATGAATCATGAGTCTGAATTATTGAAAGGTTCAAGTAATTTCAGGGTGAAGGTGAGAGATCGTCGTGACAAGAGGCTAAAATATCTATGATATGATCATAGAGATGAATATCTGAATTACGAGTTTGGCACAGAATTAAGACATTGTGGAAATTGTTTCACAACTAATACAGCCTGGAACACCATAGTGTGATGGTGTGTCCGAACATCATAACTGCACCCTATTGGATATGATGCATACCATGATGTCTCTTATCGAATTACCACGATAGTTTATGGGTTAGGCATTAGAGATAACCACATTCACTTTAAATAGGGCACCACGTAATTCCGATGAGATGACACCGTATGAACTATGGTTTAGAGAAACCTAAGCTGTCATTTCTTAAAAGTTTGGGGCTGCGACGCTTATGTGAAAAAGTTTCAGGCTGATAAGCTCGAACCCAAAGCGGATAAATGCATCTTCATAGGACACCCAAAACAGTTGGGTATACCTCCTGTCTCAGATCCGAAAGCAATAAGGGATTGTTTCTAGAATCGGGTCCTTTCTCGAGGAAAAGTTTCTCTCGAAAGAATTGAGTGGGAGGATGGTGGAGACTTGATAAGGTTATTGAACCGTCTCTTCAACTAGTGTGTGGCAGGGCACAGGGAGTTGTTCCTGTGGCACCTACACCAATTGAAGTAGAAGCTTATGATAGTGATCATGAAACTTCAGATCAAGTCACTACTAAACCTTGTGGGATGACAAGGATGCGTACTACTTCAGAGTGGTACGTAATCCTGTCTTGGAAGTCATGTTGCTAGACAAGCTATGGAGAAGCGATGGTGGGCCTGGATTCCAAAATGGCTCGAGGCCATATAATCCGAGAGAGGATCCATATATGAAAACAAAGTGTAGAGTTTGGAAGAACTACTTGATGGTCGTAAGGCTGTTAGGTACATATGGATTTTAAAAGGAAGACGGACAATGATGGTAAGTATCACCATTAAGAAAGCTCGACTTGTCGTTAAGATGTTTTTTCCGACAAGTTCAAGGAGTTGACTACGATGAGAATTTCTCACCCGTAGCGATGCTTAAGTCCGTCGGAATCATGTTAGCATTAGTTGTATTTTTCGATTATGAAATCTTATAGATGGATGTCAAAATAAGTTTTCTTACAAAGTTTTCGTAAGAAAAGTTATATGTGATACAATAGAAGGTTTTGTCAATCCTGAAAGATGCTAACAAGTATGCAAAGCTCCAGCAATTCTTCTAAGGACTGGAGTAAGCATCTCGGAGTTGGAATGTATGCTTTGATGAGATGATCAAAGATTTTGGGTGTATGCAAAGTTTATGAGAAACTTGTATTTCCAAAGAAGTGAGTGGGAGCACTATAGAATTTCTGATGAATATATGTTGTTGACATATTGTTGATCAGAAATGACGTAGAATTTCTGGAAAGCATGCAGAGTTATTTGAAAAGTGTTTTTCAATGGAAAACCTGGATTAAGATACTTGAACGTTGAGCATCAAGATCTATGAGGATAGATCAAAACGCTTAATGGTACTTTCAAATGAGCACATACCTTGACATGATCCTGAAGGTGTTCAAGATGGATCAGTCAAACAAGGAGTTCTTGCCTGAGTTGTAATGTATGAAGTTAAGACTTAAAGCTCGACCACGGCAGAAGAAAGACGAAGGACGAAGGTCGTCCCCTATGCTTTTGTCATAGGCTCTATACGGTGTGCCATGCTGAGTACCGCACCTGATGTGTGCCTTGCCACATATCTGGCAAGAGGGTACAAAGGTAATATAGGAGTAGATCACCAGATAGCGGTCTAAATTATCCTTAGAGGAATAAGGATATGTTTCTCGGTTATGGAGGTGATAAAGAGTTTGACGTAAAGAGTTACGTCGATGCAAGCTTAACACCTATCCGGATAGCTCTGAGTAGAGATACCGGATACGTATAATGGAGCAACAATTTAGAATAGCTCCAAGTAGAACAGTTATTTGAAATGGCTCCAAATGTAGCGTAGTAGTTGCATCCACTGAAATATCTTTGCAACTGGATGATAAATCAACTGCTATACATGTCGGTATTTGTGAGGATGTGCCTGTTGTGGTTGCAAACGTTACTATTTTAACGGACTTTGTTATTCTTGATATTCCTGAGGACGATAGTATGTCCATTATTCTCGGAAGACCTTTTTTGAATACTGCAGGGGCTGTTATTGATTGCAACAAAGGCAATGTCACTTTTCATGTTAATGGTAATGAGCATACAGTACACTTTCCGAGGAAACAACATCAATTCTATTGGAAAAATTTCAACAATTACTATTGGAGGTTTTGAATTTCCTCTTCCTACTGTCAAGAAGAAATATGATATTCTTATTGTTGGGGATGTGCATATCCCCGTTGAGGTAACCTAGTGTTATTCAAAATTTCTCCGGTTTCATGTTATTCGAAATGAGTTTGTTAACAAGACCTGATCAACCTTGTTAGTGGATTCCTTTTGATGAGCATGAGATGGATGAAGTTAGAAAGCACAACCCTCTGTACCCTCTTTTTACTTTCTGTTATTTGTATTAAATAAAGCAAAAATAGTATTTTTTGTCTGTTTTCTGAATTATCCATGCAATAAAAAATACCCCGAAAATAAAAGTTCTCTAAATGCCCCGAAAATGAAATATGATTTTTTCCATAATATTTGAGTATTTTAGGAACTGAGTGTTGGAAATATGCCCTAGAGGCAATAATAAATTAGTTATTATTATATTTCCTTGTTCATGATAATCGTTTATTATCCATGCTAGAATTGTATTGATAGGAAACTCAGATACATGTGTGGATACATAGACAACACCATGTCCCTAGTAAGCCTCTAGTTGACTAGCTCATTGATCAATAGATGGTTACGGTTTCCTGACCATGGACATTGGATGTCGTTGATAACGGGATCACATCATTAGGAGAATGATGTGATGGACAAGACCCAATCCTAAGCCTAGCACAAGATCATGTAGTTCGTATGCTAAAGCTTTTCTAATGTCAAGTATCATTTCCTTAGACCATGAGATTGTGCAACTCCTGGATACCGTAGGAGTGCTTTGGGTGTGCCAAACGTCACAACGTAACTGGGTGGCTATAAAGGTACACTACAGGTATCTCCGAAAGTGTCTGTTGGGTTGGCACGAATCGAGACTGGGATTTGTCACTCCGTGTAAACGGAGAGGTATCTCTGGGCCCACTCGGTAGGACATCATCATAATGTGCACAATGTGATCAAGGAGTTGATCACGGGATGATGTGTTACGGAACGAGTAAAGAGACTTGCCGGTAACGAGATTGAACAAGGTATCGGGATACCGACGATCGAATCTCGGGCAAGTATCGTACCGCTAGATAAAGGGAATTGTATACGGGATTGATTAAGTCCTTGACATCATGGTTCATCCGATGAGATCATTGTGGAACATGTGGGAGCCAACATGGGTATCCAGATCCCGATGTTGGTTATTGACCAGAGAGTTATCTCGGTCATGTCTGCATGGTTCCCGAACCCGTAGGGTCTACACACTTAAGGTTCGATGACGCTAGGGTTATAGGGAATAGATATACGTGGTTACCGAATGTTGTTCGGAGTCCCAGATGAGATCCCGGACGTCACGAGGAGTTCCGGAATGGTCCGGAGGTAAAGATTTATATATGGCAATTCCTGTTTTGGTCACCGGAAAAGTTTCGGGTTTTATCGGTAACATACCGGGACCACCAGGAGGGTCCCGGGGGTCCACCAAGTGGGGCCACCGGCCCCGGAGGGCTGCATGGGCCAAGTGTGGGAGGGGACCAGCCCCAGGTGGGCTGGTGCACCCCTCACAAGGGCCCAAGGCGCCTAAGGGGAGGAGGGGGGCAAACCCTAAGGGCAGATGGGCCTTAGGGCCCATGCCTGGTGCGCCTCCCTCTCCCCCTCCCCTTGGCCGCCCCACCAGATGGGATCTGGGCTGGCCGTCGGCCCTAGGGTGGAACCCTAGGTGGGGGCGCAGCCCCCCCTCTCCCCCTATATATAGTGGAGGCAAAGGAGCAGCCCATAGACGAAGTTTCTTCTCTTGTTGGCGCATCCCTACCTCTCTTTCTCCTCATATCTCGCGGTGCTTGGCGAAGCCCTGCTGGATCACCATGCTCCTCCACCACCACCACGCCGTTGTGCTGCTGCTGGATGGAGTCTTCCTCAACCTCTCCTTCTCTCCTTGCTGGATCAAGGCATGGGAGACGTCACCGGGCTGTACGTGTGTTGAACGCGGAGGTGCCGTCCGTTCGGCACTAGGATCTCCGGTGATTTGGATCACGACGAGTACGACTCCTTCAACTCCGTTCTCTTGAATGCTTCCGCTTAGCGATCTACAAGGGTATGTAGATGCACTCTCCTTCCCCTCGTTGTTGGTATCTCCATAGATAGATCTTGGTGACACGTAGGATAATTTTGAATTTCTGCTACGTTCCCCAACACTGAGAACACAACAGGGGGAGATGTCACGTGCCCACGAGGGTGGAGGGCGCGCCCACCCCCCTAGGCGTCCCCTGCCTCATGGAACCCACGTGGGTTCCCTCCACTTATCCTTTCACCCACACACTTCGTCTTTCTCCATAAAAAATCTCTAGCCAGCTCAAACCCGAGTTCTAGCTCATCTTGCTGCCATTTTCGATCTCCTTGCTCAAAGCTCCTCTCACAAAACTGCTTTGGTGGATTGTTCTTCTGTATGTGACTCCTCCAATGGTCCAATTATTTTTTGTTCTAGTGCTTTATTCATTGCAAATTTTTGCTCCTTAGGTGACCCTGTTCTTGAGCTTGCATGTCAAATTTATGTGGTCAAAAGTAGTTTTAATGCATAATATAGCCTCTAGGCACTTGTAGGAGTAGTTGCTATCAATCTTGTTGAGTTTGGTTCACTTTTATTTTAAAAGTTTCTAAACATTTCAGAAATTTTCAGAAAAAGATGAAGATATTTTTGAGGGGCTCATCGAGTCGAAGCTCGAAGGATAAGCAAAGTGAAGAGAACAAGAAGCCCAAGTATAATCTCCCTCGTACCGTGGAGGTTCTTCCATGTGAATGGCCTTGTGATGAGTTCTTGAAAGAGGTCGGGATTTATGAAGATTTTTATCAATTGGCTGAGAATGCAGGCCTCACCACCTTGCTCCACGATCAGCGTGAACAGTATCTCTTACTCACCAATATCTTTGTGCAAAATTTTCATTTCCATGCTAGGAGATCACCACCTTCGGTGGAATTTTATTTATATGATGAGCATAAGGAGATGTCACTTTATGATTTTTGTCGGGCCTATTTGATACCCTTTGAGGGCAGCATAGAGGAACCACATCGTAATGATGTGGAGGGATTTATTGATATGATTGCTGTAGGGGGAAGAGGGAAGTTTCCGATGCAAGAATCACTAGCATACATTTTCCTGTTCTACGTTACTTCGCAATATTTGCTAGTAGATACTTAATTGGTCGTGGGAACTGTGGAAACCTTAGTGCTCCTGATATTGTTATTTTGCGCCATGCCTTGTTTCATGGTACTACTTTCAGTTTAGGCGCTATTGTTGTTAAACGGTTAAATCTAAACCGTACTAAGGGCCCCGTCCTCGGAGGCATCTTTGCCTCGCGCCTTGCTGCACACTTTAACATACCTATCAGGCATTATGAGAAAGAAGAAAAGTTGTTGCCTCCTATTGTTCTAGGTTAGAAGAGTATGGTAGCACATGAGTTTATTGTTAAGGATAAGAATAAGACACTCAAATATAAATTGATATTTAACAAAAAATATTGTGAGTTTATTACCTTGCCTGCGCCCTCTTTGTTCAACATATTTTCAGGCATGTACCTTGTTCTGCCGGAGGCCATTCATGCCTACCAGAGCCAGATGTCAGCTGCAGAGCCGGAGCCACCATCTGATCCTCACCGTCAGTCTGTTTATCAGTGGAATCCGGAGGAGATCGCCAACCAGTGGGATCCTAAGGATCCTCCTCAGTACACCGGAGAGAGGAGCTTTGATCCTTGCGCATATACCAACTTAGGCCAAAAGCCTAAGCTTGGGGGAGTACTTATCTCTCACCGACATTACATTCATGTTCACACACTCATGCCAGTTGTCGGTGCTCATACTTTTTCATTGTATCATCCATGCTAGTTTATTTTGTTTTTAAGCTTTCTTCTTGTGTGTTTGAAAAACCTTAAGAAAAACCAAAAAAATAGTTGTAGCTTTTAGTTAGTTTACTTTTCATGCCTGTAGTAGTAGTAATTAAAAAGAAAAACCCAAAAAGATTTCCCATATATCTTTTGCTTGTTGGGAGCTTTCCCGTGTAAATAGTATTGTTTTATTTCTTTTCTTTGGGGGTCGAGAGGAGAAGACCATAATGAAAATGTTGAGTGGCTCTCATATGCATTATTGTTAATCTAACAAAGAGCCCATATTACCTTGTCTTCTCTCTTGAATTGAATGCTTGCAGATTCCAGCTTACTCCAATGCACGTGCACTATTATTATTATCCACACTATTCGGTCGTGCAAGTGAAAGGCAATAATGACGATTATGATGAACTGATTGAGATGAGAAAAGCTGGTATGAACTCGACCTCTCTTGTTTTTGTAAATATGATTAGTTCATCATTCCTGATTCAGCCTATTATGAATAAAACATGTTTGCAATGACAATTAGAGATTATAGTTGCTTATGCCATGCTTAATTAGCTAGGAGTTTATAATGGTTTACCTTGCGTGCCAACATGCTATTAAAATGGATGTGATGTGGTATGATGGGGTGGTATCCTCCTTTGAATGATTCGAGTGGCTTGACTTGGCACATGTTCACGCATATAGTTTAAACAAAATCAACATAGCCTCTACGATATTTATGTTCATGGTGAATTATATCCTACTCATGGTTGCATTCAGTGTTGATTAATTTTAATGCATGTTCATGACTGTTGTCGCTCTCTAGCTAGTTGCTTCCCAGTCTCTTTCTAGCCTTCACTTGTACTAAGTGGGAATATTGATTGTGCATCCAATTCCATAAACCCCAAAGTTATTCCATATGAGTCCACCATACCTTCCTATATATGGTATCTACCTGCCGTTCCAAGTAAATTTGTATGTGCCAAACTCTAAACCTTCAAATAAACATTCTGTTTTGTATGCTCGAATAGCTCATGTATCAACTAGGGTTGTCTATATCTTCCATGCTAGGTGGGTTATTCTCAAGAGGAGTGGACTCCGCTCCTCACTCACGAGAAAATGGCTGGTCACCGGGATGCCCAGTCCGATGCTCAAGTCAAATCAAAATAATTGCAAACAAAAATCCCCCAGGACTGTTGTTAGTTGGAGCCACCCGTTGTTTCGGACAAGCCATGGATTGATGCTTGTTGGTGGTGTGGGAGTATAAACTTTACCATTCTGCTTGGGAACCGCCTATAATGTGTGTAGCATGGAAGATATCGAGATCTCTCGGTTGTTATGTTGACAATGAAAGTATAGCGCTCGAAATATTATTCATCTCTATTTCAAAACCGAGCTTTGGCACCTCTAAAAATCCCTGCTTCACTCTGCGAAGGGCCTATCTATTTACTTTTATGTTAAATCATCATCCTCTTATTAAAAAGCACCAGTTGGAGAGCACCGCTATCATTTGCATGCATTACTATTAATTTTATATTGAGTATGACTGGATCTCTTTTACCATGAATTACAATGTCTAGTTAGTCCTTGATCTTTAAAGGTGCTCTGCATTTATGTTTTGCGGTCTCAGAAAGGGCTAGCGAGATACCATCTTGTTATATCATATTATGATTGTTTTGAGAAAGTGTTGTCATCCAAGATTTATTATTATTGCTCGCTAGTTGATTATGCCATTGATATGAGTAAACATGAGACCTAAATGTTATTGTGAATATGGTTAGTTCATAATCTTTGCTGAAAACTTGAATGCTGGCTTTACATATTTACAACAACAAGAGCAAACAGAGTTTGTAAAAGGTTTTCTTTATCACTTTCAGTTTATCAACTGAATTCTTGAGGACAAGCAAAGGTTTAAGCTTGGGGGAGTTGATACGTCTCCGTCGTATCTACTGTTCCAAACACTTTTGCCCTTATTTTGGACTCTCACTTGCATGATTTGAATGGAACTAACCCGGACTGACGCTGTTTTCAGCAGAATTGCCATGGTATTATTTTTGTGCAGAAATAAAAGTTCTCCGAATGACCTGAAAATCAACGGAGATTATTTTCAGAATATATAAAAAATACTGGCGAAAATATCCACGTCAGGGGCCCACACCATGTCCACGAGGGTGGGGGGCGCCCTACCCCCTGGGCGCGCCCCCTGCCTTGTGGGCCCCCTGACGCTCCACCGACCTCAACTCCAACTCCATATATTCGTGTTCGGGGAGAAAAAATCAGAGAGAAGTATTCATCACGTTTTACGATACGGAGCCGCCGCCAAGCCCTAAACTCTCTCGGGAGGGATGATCGGGAGTCCGTTCGGGGCTCCAGAGAGGGGAATCCGTCGCCATCGTCATCATCAACCTTCCTCCATCACCAATTTCATGATGCTCACTGCCGTTCGTGAGTAATTCCATCGTAGGCTTGCTGGATGGTGATGGTTGGATGAGATTTATCATCTAATCGAGTTAGTTTTGTTAGGGTTTGATCCCTAGTATCCACTATGTTCTGAGATTGATGTTGCTATGACTTTGCTATGCTTAATGCTTGTCGCTAGGGCCCGAGTGCCATGATTTCAGATCTGAACATATTATGTTTTCATGAATATATGTGAGTTCTTGATCCTATCTTGCAAGTCTATAGTCACCTATTATGTGTTATGATCCCTTAACCCCGAAGTGACAATAATCGGGATACTTACCGGTGATGGTCGTAGTTTGAGGAGTTCATGTATTCACTATGTGTTAATGCTTTGGTCTGGTACTCTATTAAAAGGAGGCATTAATATCATTTAGTTTCCAATAGGACCCCTCTGCCACGGGAGGGTAGGACAAAAGATGTCATGCAAGTTCTTTTCCATAAGCACGTATGACTATATTCGGAATACATGCCTACATTACATTGATGAACTGGAGCTAGTTCTGTGTCACCCTATGTTATAACTGTTGCATGATTGATCGCGTCTGACATAATTATCCATCACTGATCCATTGCCTACGAGCTATTCATATATTGTTCTTTGCTTATTTACTTTTCCGTTGCTACTGTTACAATCACTATAAAACCCAAAAATATTACTTTTGCTACCATTACCACTACTATCATATTATTTTGTTACTAAATACTTTGCTGTAGATATTAAGTTTCCAGATGTGGTTGAATTGACAACTCAGCTGCTAATACTTGAGAATATTATTTGGCTCCCCTTGTGTTGAATCAATAAATTTGGGTTGAATACTCTACCCTTGAAAACTGTTGCGATCCCCTATACTTGTGGGTTATCAAGTCACCCAGCTGAAGAATGCCCAACTAGGCAGATTACTTATTTCTTGTGTGAAGGGACTACCCACTACCCTGCTTAGTGTCGCATTTACCCCGTGGTTCAAAGAACCATCCAACAGAAGAAAGAAGCAATGAAAGAAGCCCTCATGGAAATTTTAGAAGAACCTGTGATGAAGGAAGAGGTGGATGACACGTCCGAAGAAGACCCAATTAAACCCAACACCAAGTCATGCTATTCATGTGGAGAAGAAGGACACATCTCCCAGAATTGTCCGAAGTGGGATCTAGTAGCATTCCCGACAGTGGAAGTAGAATATGACCACAGGAAATAGAAGCCCTGATTGGCACGGAAAATTCCAGGAATAGAAATAAATTGGATTCCAAGAACAACCCAATTTATACAAAGAAGGACTTGAGTCATATCACATGTTTTAGGTGCAAAGATTCAGGGCACTATTTCAGCAGTTGCCCAAAAAGGAAGCCAAGGACCCAAGGAGGCTATGTAATCACGAAGAAACCTCGAGACTCATCAGAAGTAATATGTTTCCGTTGTAACAAAGCAGGGCACTTTGCCAGAGATTGTCCCAAAGAGAAGGAGGCTTGTGCTAAAAAGTAGTAGTAGTAGTGGGAACATTTCTTTTTATTATTGAGGGTTGAGTTGAGGCATGAAATGGATATGCAAGAGATTTTAATAAGTTCATGAAATCGATAAAGTTCATGTGTCATGATTTCATATGTTGAATTTTATGAGTTGTTATTCTATGAGGAAGGATTTTGACCATTTTTCAAGGATATAAGAAATATGGTCTATGGATGAATTTGTGCATTTCAAGGGTGGTAGTACCCTGTGAGGACATTTGACCCCTGGAAAAGATAATGATATTCCACGGAGTGGACTTCGGACAAAATAAGTACGAGTTTTATCTCGATATGTGGGATACCCCAAGAATATGAAGCGATGAAGTATTATTGGATATAAAGGAGGTACAATGTTGGTAATATGGAGCAATTGTAACCCCATGATGAGTTAAAGCTATAAATGTGATGAGGTGAGCCCATAACCCACAGGCTCCAGGACCTGCGAAGAAGCAAGCACACTCTTGCTGAAGGAAAAACCCTGAAAGAAGTTACGACTTTATCAACAGACGATCTTATAGGAATAACGCAAAACCTGAGAGTGTGAAGAAACGATAGATGTTTGTTTGGCTTGCAGAATCAATGGATTATTTGAACCTAGTTCGTGGACAAGAGAAATTCTGCAATGCTTGTGAGGATGACCGAGTGTTAAAATGCGAGATTCACTAAAACCATATACAAGGTAATGATTTGGGTGCGGAATGGATTGATCACCATGCCGACTTACTCTTATTATTTGCCTCTGCTATATGGGATGGTAAATTTGAGTGACTTACCCATAGTAGGGAGACAGCGGTAATAAGCCTGATTGAACCTTAGAATGGTATGACAATTTTTCCCTTATACAAGGCAGCTGTTGCCAACCGTAGGTCATACGGTGAGGTTCAACCCAGACCCTTTTCCTGCAGGAGAAACCATAAATTGATAAACGCCATGAGATATCGATAGCTGTTTAGTGTTGGCGCCGGACCTGTCAGCTAAGAAGACCTAGTCTCGGAAGAACCTTACCAAGATGAAAGGACACAAGAATTGAGAAAAAAGGTTATGCCACTACCGGAAGAGCCCAGAGAAGAAATTATCCTGAAGATCTGAGAAGACTGACCCTGTCAACAATAAGGATGGAGTACATGAGTTTTGATGGAGCCGTAACCATGTTTCTAAGGGTGGTAGCACCCCAGACCTTCGTGACAATCGATGGATTTTTTAGGAGACCCCGAACCTAACCTATTTCTTTCTAGCCTCTTCGAATCTCGAGGGAGAGATTCATTTTAAGGGTGGTAGGTTTGTAACATCTCAAACTTCTAAATTTTGGAATGTTATATTAAATAAATAGTTTTGATTGATTGATTGTTTGATTGTGGTGTGGTTGGTTGTGTGAAATTGAGTGAAATTTGAAACTTTGAAAGTTAAATGAGAGGGAATAAAAGGACTTCCCAAACTTTCACCTTGCATTTATGACCTCCTTGAATTCAAATTTCATTTCATCACAAAACCCTAGAGAGAAGATGATATGACTTCTTCCATTTAATTAAATGAAAAAAGGTTTTTGAAAAGGTTTGAATTCCATTTGGAAATATTCCAAATTCAGAAACTTTATGCAACTCAATGATGTTCATGAGAGAAGATAAAATGACTTCTTCAAATTATATGAAATATGAGTTGGAAGTTTAAAATAAATCAAATTTAAGGTCCCTTTGAAGTTATTTTGAAACCCACTTTCAATTTGGAGTTATTTGGTTTTTATTCAAATTATTTTTCTCCAAAAATAAAATATATTGTCAATAGGATAAAATGATTCCCTATAATAAAAAGATGGAGAGAAATAGATTTTAAGTTATTTTGGTATTTTAAAACATTTTTATTTGGTTTTTATTTGAACCAGTAGCACTGTTCGCTTTATTTAAATTTTTTGAAATTTATTTTCCACTGAAAATATGTTCATCATTTAGGAAATATTTTTCTAAAAATTTGATATATAATATGCCTATGTAAAATTTTATTTTTATTTTCGTTATTCAATTTTCTTTTTCTGTTTTACTTTAAAAAACAAAAACTGCGCGTGCCCTTAGACCTAACAGTCGCCCATGTGCGCAGCATAGTGGCATCGGGCGCCCCACCATTTTATTTTTCTTCTCTCCTACTTGGGCTAGGCCCAACCGGCCATATTCTTTCCCCAGTTTTTTTCATAAACATTTTTCTTTTTCAGTTGACCGAATAAAAAAAACTAGAGCCGCAGTGTACACGCGCGACCGGCCGACGGAAGCCCCATGGCACACCTTTCCTCTTTGTCTCTTTTCTTTTCGTCTATATTTAGTTTTATATTACCTAGCATTTAATCTTTAATCCTCTTTTTCATCTATAAATATTAATTCATAGAGCCTTCAAAAATCATCCGATTCGGATTAAATTAATATTTTAGTTTGATTAGATTCATTAAAAAAATATTTCTCTTCTCTCCGACGGGACTTCTGAAAGTTGTCTCCTCTCTCCGAAGTATATATCGCTACTTCTAATGTCTGAGTTGGTGAATAGTATTCACGGTTTATTTTCGCTATTTTTTTTCATCCCCCTCCCACCATCTCCCTAGTTTAATTTTTTTCTTCTTCGCAACTAAAACCGAATCGCGTCTGATACTCTTTTCATTTATTCGTGCTTGCTTTGGTAGGTGTCGATTCAATTCAATCATGTAAAAATTTGATAACTAAGAATTTAGAAATAATACCATATATATGGGATCAACTTCTAAACAGATCACCTATCTCTTTTATTTATTTTTCCCACGGATCCCCTTCCATACTTAGCTTCTTCAAACCCGCACTAGACGCGCTTATCTCTTCTCCTAATAAAGCAGTACCTAAGTCGTCCCTTCCTTCGTCAGCCTCCCTCCCCCGTCAATCCACCCCTCGTACGAAAACCCCACTCGCCGATTTTTATCGACAGAAAACCAAAAAAGACCAAAGGTGAAAACTTACGCAGGACCTCCCTCCCGGCTCCCATTATCCCTAGCTAGCCCGCGCTCATCCCCTTCTACACCAGCAGCCGCCGCCCCCGCCCCGCACCCCTTGCCCTCCCTCCCTACCTTTTCCCAGCCGAGCGCCCCATCCACCTAATACAAAGGGCAACGCCGCGGCTGGGCAGTCCAGGAGGCGAGCGAGGCAGCGAGCAAAGTTTTTCATGGATCGATCGATACATGTGTGATTGTGTTTGCCTCTTCCTCAGCTGGCTGATCGAGCGTCCTCTACGTGCCCTCCCTCAGCAGCTCGTCGCCGCAGGCAGGTATCCACACGTGATGCCTATGTGCTGCACGCCATTTCTCTATGCAGGTGCCGCCATGGCCGTGTCATGGAGCTCGCCGCCGCGCCTTCCAACGACGCCCTGCGTCCAGGTCATCCAGATCCTGATTTGGGCGTTTGTTTTTTTGCCCTTGTTTCTGATTTGGGCGATTTTTTTTCAGGCATGGCGAGGGCGCTCGATGGCAGGAACGGCCGCATCAAGGAGGCAGCTAGGGACGGTGGCTCCAGGGCTCTACACGCCGTTGCCAGCCACGGGAAGATGTCGGTGTGTGTTTACCTGCTCGAGAAGCATGTTCAACGAAAATGTCAATGAACCTTTGGCCATAGCTTCTTCCTCTTCTCACAACAAGTGAGTTCTCTCTGCACTAGCATTAGTGCTATCAGTAATCACCGCTCTAGAATCCTGAATATATTTCTATATGATATCCAGCCGGTAATCGTGCAGGGTTTTGTCTAAAGTTTTTTCTTTTACAATTTGCAATGTACAAAGTTTGAATAAACTGCTGGCATCTAATTTTCCATCATATTATATTTTACGCATAAGTTTTGTATCTCCTTTCTAATGAGTAAATGGTGAATAGATCCTTTTTGTGAATTAAACATAATTCAGAGATGATAATGACTATGTAGCTTGCATTGCATGCATGTATGGTGGTGTATCTATTGAGCTGGAGAATATTTTAGTATTCATTCACTTGCAGCGATGGCAATGACCAACACAGTTTTTTCGTTTTCTGTTTCGTTCCTACGTTCTGGTTGGTACCGGTGTAGATTTTCTTCCTTAATAAAATACATAGAAGTAGATCGGATTGGTCACAAATATCTTACTACTTCAGCAGCAGTTATGTTTTTCCAACTGAAATCATTTTCCTTGCTAGGCACTAGCTATACCTGAAAACAGGTAAGAGACATGTTGTTGGCAACTCACCCTTAGTTACAGTTGAGGTACTTGCACAAAAGACGTGTGAAAATGTTTGATTTTAACATTGTTTTACCATATGCTTTGATTTCATCGGGAAAGAGGAGAAGACGAGAGGAAAAGAGTCCCTAGGGGTAAGTATGGCCGAGCACAACAGGTTGAAACAAAAATACTGAGATGGTGTTGAGAACAGAAAATAGGAGAAATACTCCAATGTTTTACACAACATGTTGTGACACATGCACACGACATAGATATTTTAATCAATATCTCATTTAATGAACTAATCAAGAAAGAAAAAAATAGATTGACTCATGATGACAAATATGTTCGTCTTGATTTGTACTATCAATTTTTATCGCAACACAGTCATAAGTCGCATGTGACGTTCACATTGTGAATTGAAATGATGTTTTGATTAGTGTCTTAGTTTGTTGTTTCATGGTAGCACGGGCATTCACCTGTGTTAGTTTTTCATCTTGAATGAAAGTAACTTTGTGTTATAATTGATTGAGCATATGAATTTATGAAGTATTGGTTGTGTATGCTAATTCTGACAGATGGAATCCTTTGCTTTCTAGCATCATGCACTAATATCTCTATCCCTAATGTCTCAGTTGGTAGAATAGCCTTCACGAATTTTTTTTGTCCCACCACTTTCGTCTATTTTTTTCTTTGGTTTTTTGTCCCCCACCCCACCCCACCCCATGCAAGCACCCTCAAAAAACAACCCGCACAAACACCGCTCCTATCGATCCCTTGGACGCACGAGATCGCCGCCGACGACCTCACAGAGAAGATGCCACCGAATCTTGTACACGTACGGGATCGCCGGATCCCTGGAACGCCGCTGATCTATTCACTACGTCGACGGAAACCAAGCGCTACACTAGAAACCAGGCCGATCCCAGAGCCAGAAGAAGAAGGAGAAGAGGGTGTCCATGGCTCATCAGGCGTCGGCGGGCAACGATGACACGCGGCTGCGAAGGTGTTCGTGGATGGCCTGGCGTGGAAGATGAGCAAGGAGGGCGTGCGCGACCAGTTCGAGCTCTTCGGCGAGATCCTCGAGGCCGTCGTCATCGCCAACAAGGGCACCGACATATCCAAGGGCCGCGGATTCGTGAGTACCCACCCAAACAATTCTCTCTTCCCCTCATCATCAATTCATGTTCAGTAGTTAATTCTCTTGTTTAATTCAGCCCTGTTAGTTGATGCTATGCCTAGATGGATGTTTGGCAGGTTACGTTTTGGGAGGCGGAGGCGGCCATTAGGGCGTGCTTGGGTCCGTACCGGTGATTGACGACCGAAGGACCAACTACAACCTTGCCCGCCTCAGGGTCCAAAGGTCCAAGGCCCCACAACCAACTGCCTCTGCATCCATATGCTGGTAATTAATTAATTTGATGTTTTGATTGTTAGTCATTGACCATGACCAAGAATCTGTCAATTAATTTGATGCTTTAGTTAACTTGTAATTTGCTGAATTATTATTGGTTAAGCACCGTGCATGTCTTCGTTTGATTGTTAGTCGGTGACCATTACCAAGAAGCTAGCTAGGTGTGCATGCATGCCACACACATTATCTGTTGTTGCAGTTTAAAATCATCTGCCAACTCTCTTTTCAAATAAAAAAAATCTGCCAACTTAATTAATCAATCATGTCGGATTGTAGACGCGGTGACCAGACAATGCAAAGTTCCTGTTTAGTTTGACATAGTTAGTAGAAGGTTTAGTGTCAATCTAGATTTGCTATGACTAATTTGAAAACTATACTGGTGTTATAGATTTGCTAGGACTAATTAATCTGTATGCACGGCTATTGCTCTTTTGATGTTTTTCACTGTCGAGATTACGCTTTTAGAAAATGTGTTTGTTTTGTTTTGTGTTAAGCTACAACAAAATATGATTTGATTCCACTCTGGACAATCTTCAAAGAGATGCTAATTCTCCATGATTATTAACTTGACGTCCGAAATTAAGTTTGCCTGTCCTATTGTGGTTTATTTCAGTTATGTGTGGTAATTGCAGCAATCAAGTTACCAAATCTGAAGCATTTTAGCAAGGCAACGGTACATGTGCTCTTTTGGTGGAAGATGAAGCTTTTGTTGGTAATGTGATGTTTTTTCTAACGAAGACTGACAATTAATTCAAAAGACTGACAATTAACCATGGGAAAGTAGTGCATCATGGAAGATTTGTAGTATGCTGTAACGCCCTCGATGCGGCTATATCTCCCACGTGTCGAAGCACGACTTAGAGGCATAACCGCATTGAAAGCAATGTCACAAGTGAGGTAATCTTCACACAACCCATGTAATACATAAGGGAAAAGATACATAGTTGGCTTACAATCGCCACTTCACACAATTATATGAATAAAGCATTACATCAACCAGATACAGTCAAGGTCTGACTACGAAACCAAAATAAAAGAAGACTACCCCAAATGCTACACAGATCCCCGATCGACCCCAACTGGGCTCCACTACTGATCAACTAGATGAAACAACACAAAGGACAATATCTTCATTGAGCTCCTCCTTGAGCTTGGTTGCGTCACCTACACGATATCATCGGCACCTGCAAGCTGGTTTTGGAAGTATCTGTGAGTCACGGGGACTCAACAATCTCACACCCTCGCGATCAAGGCTATTTAAGCTCATGGGTAAGGTAAAAGGTATGAGGTGGAGCTGCAGCAAGCGACTAGCATATATGGTGGCTAACATACGCAAATGAGAGCGAGAAGAGAAGGCAAAGCACGGTCGAACAACTATGATCAAGAAGTGATCCTAGAACAACCTACGTCAAGCATAACTCCAACACCGTGTTCACTTCCCGGACTCCGCCAAGAAGAGACCATCACGGCTACACACGCGGTTGATGTATTTTAATTAAGATAAACTTCAGGTTTTCTACAACCGGACATTAACAAATTCCCATCTGCCCATAACCGCGGGCTCGGCTTTCGAAAGTTCAAAACCCTGCATGGGTGTCCCAACTTAGCCCATCACAAGCTCTCGCGGTCAACGAAGGATATTCCTTCTCCCAAGACAATCCGATCAGAATCGGCACCCCGGTTACAAGACATCCTCGACAATGGTAAAACAAGTCCAGCAACACCGCCCGAATGTGCCGACAAATCCCTATAGGAGTTGCACATATCTCATTCTCAGGGCACACTCAGATTGTCCAAACTTCCGGTAGGCCAGCCCAGAGTTGCCCCTGGTGGCCACCGGCGGCTGACGAGGTGGACCAACACTCAGAGGAGCACTGGCCCGGGGGTTTAAATAAAGATGACCCTTGAGTTTGCAGAACCCAAGGGAAAGAAAATGCTAGGTGGCGGATGGTAAAACCAATGTTGGGCATTGCTGGAAGAGTTTTATTCAAGGCGAACTGTCAAGGGGTTCCCATTATGACCCAACCGTGTAAGGAACGGAAAATCCGGGAATATAACACCAATATGACGGAAACTAGGGCGGCAAGAGTACAACAAAACATCAGGCATAAGGCCGAGCCTTCCACCCTTACCAAGTATATAGATGCATTAATTAAATAAGAGATATTGTGATATCCCAACAAAATATCCATGTTCCAACCCAGAACAAGCTCCAATCTTCACCTGCAACTAACAACGCTATAAGAAGGGCTGAGCAAAACGGTAACATAGCCAAACAATGGTTTGCTAGGACAAGGTGGGTTAGAGGCTTGGCTTAACAATATGGGAGGCATGACAAGCAAGTGGTAGGTATCGCAGCATAGGCATAGCAAAAGAGCGAGCAACTAGCAAGCAAAGATAGAAGTGATTTCGAGGGTATGGTCATCTTGCCTGCAAACCCGCATGGAAAGAACAAGTCCATGAAGAAGACAAACGGACGTAGTCGAACGAATCCTCACAACTCCGGAACGAAACCGAAGCTAACGCGAGAAGCAACCCGGAAAGAAGCAAACAACAAAGTAAACAACCATCACATAAGCATGGCATGATGCACAACCAAGTATGATGCATGTCTGGTTTAATGAGGCATGGCATGGCAAAATGCACAAACAATCCTACAAATTAAATGGAGCTCAATATGCAACTTCGTTGCATATTGACGAAACACCACGTGACTTATTTAGTTCGATCTTGTTTATGTACTCAACAATATTAAATGTTGTTAGCATGGCAAGAGGTGAAGCATAATGAAACTATCTATCTAGGCAAGTTTAAATGAGGCCGGAACAACAAAACAACAAGTCCGGAAACTCCTCATGTGCATATTTTAGGTTTGGTACTGATCTGCCCTATACACAATTTTAATGTTGTTAAACATGCAAAGCAAGGTCATCATGATAAGCTATGCATTTTTCTACCCCATTTACATATAAAGTTCATTTAAAACCGAGCTACGGTTATTAAGTTATGAATTAAAGCATTTTAGCAAGTTATTTAAGCAAGTTTAAACAAACAATATTTTAAACATTTTGAACATGGATGAAAGTGGCATATTATGAAACTAGACAAAATTCTAAGCAACTTCCATATTAAGTTTGTTTTACTCCGATGCACGGTTTGTGAGTTATTATATGCATTTTGTGTAGGGACTTTTCTGTAAAACAGCAGTTTGCTGGATAATAGCTAAATTGCAGCAGCAGGAAAAAAACACAATGGGCTGAAACTGGTTGGCCCGATCAGCGGAAAAAAATATCAGAGGGCGCTGGGGGGGCTGCTCACCCTGGGCCGAGGCCCACGCGGTGGCTGGGCTCGTCCCGTTCCTCGATCCCGCCGGGATCGAGCGAGTCAGGGGCGGCGCTGCGAGCGTACAGGCGCAGGGGAGGAGCAGGGGGCGGCCTGGCCGGAGAGGGGCCGGCGGCGCGATGCATGGGGACGCGAGCTCCATGGCAGAGGCTCGTCCCTCGTTCACGAGCGCTCGCAGAAAACAGGGGAGGCGGAGGCGAGATGCAGAGGAGTGGCGGCGGCGAACTTGACGCTCCGGGAAGATGGAGGCGACCAGAATGGATGGAGGCGGCGCAGGTCGACCGGAATCAGTCCAGGGAGGTGTGTGGTGGCGCAGGGCTTGAGGAGGCCGTCGGCCATGGAGTCCGGCGAAGCTCCTGTGAAGCACACAGAGAGAGAGAGATCACGATGTGAGAGACCACAGGGAGAGAGAGATTACAGGAAGGAGGAGAAGTAAAAGGGACACGGCGGGAGGGCCCTGGTCACCGGCGGCTCGAGAAGCTCGAGATCGAGCCTCCTGCTCGATCTGGAGGTGGGCACTCGGCTGGCTGCGTGCCCGAGCGCGAGGGGAGCGGGGGAGCTGTGGATGCAGCGAGGACCGAATAGGGGAGCCAGAGATCGATGGATTGGATGGAGCAGGAGGATGGCTGCAGCGATCTGGTTGGGTGGAGGTGGATCGGGAGGAATCCCGAGGTTGGGGGAAGGCTGTCGGCTAGCTAGATTGGTCCGGCGCTGAAAATAAAGAGAGTGGCGGCGGCGGGGATTGGACAGGGGAGGATCCCTAGAAATTAGGGTTGGCTAGTTTAGGTAGGGTTTCATCTGCTATAAATAGCAGGTAGGAATTGGGTAGGGCTATCACGTCCCTATGATCGCAATCGGACGGTCGCGAATAAAATAGTTAGGGAGTCCAAATAGGAAAACAGTGATGTTTTGTAGACGTTTGGGGATGATCCGGACACGACGGTGACGACTGCTCGGGTCGGGTCCGGGACAACTTTTCGGGCACGCGCGCAAGGAGGGCCGCGGGCTGACGAGAGGGGTTAGGTTGGGCCTGGCGGTAGGTAGTGGACTGTGGAGAGAGGGTTGGTCTGAGAGAAGAGGGGAGAGATGCAGCCCGGCACGGTTTCCGGAGACCGAAAATGTCCGACGATAGACCGGCTATATTGACGCTATAGTTTAACGGTTAGGCTATCAAACGAACTCCGAATGCGATGAAACTTGACAGGCGGTCTATCTACACTATAATAAGACCACACGCCAACTTTCTACCCAATCCGAGAACATTTTCCGGCCACTTATAAAATACTATTTCGGACGTGCCGCGGGCGCGTGCAAGTGTGGTTGGGCTTAGAACGGACAACGGAGAGAACGGGGAGGCTGGGAAGGATGCAAGTTGTTCGAAAACATGCGGATGATGAAATGGCAAGATGCAACACGCAAGCAAATGACATGGCAACAACAGCGAATAACTGGAAGACACCTGGCGCAACGGTCTCGGGGCGTTACAACACTCCACCACTACGAGAGGATCTCGTCCCGAGATCTAGAATGGCACCGGAGGGAAAACGGAAGAGAAAGAGAAGAGGTAATACTAAGTTGCTTCTTTGACAAACGAGTGAGACCAAAGAACCTTGAAAAGTTACACAACTTCGAGAAAAGAATACAACGGAGGTGAACGAAGTTGAAAACACTCCGTTAGAAAAGAGGAACAAGGAACATCACAAGAACCTTGTAGGTTGAAAGGCATGAGAAGAAGGGTTGCAATGGACAAGAAGTACATCCAAACACTCCGGTAGAAACGAGATGAAAGACTTGATAAGATGAAAAGAACTTGAGCAAAAGGTCACAACACTCCGGTTAAATGGATAAGCATGAAAAGAATAAGGTCCTGACAAAAATAAGAAGAAGGTTTGAAGAGAGCAACATCACAATGCCTCCGGAAGAAAAGAGAGAATGGAATGGAATGAACGGAGGAGAGAACAATATCTTCTATCTCGAATGAGCTTGAAAAAGGCATCCTTAGGAGAAGGGTCGAACGGAGTTGTTGGAAAAACAACAACGAAAAGGATAAGCTTGATATGGACTTATAGAAGACATCTCAAAATTATGAGGTGACAACTTGCCACTCACGGAAAAGATTTGATTGGATTGATATGAACAAGGAGACGAGAAAATATTTCACCGGGAGGGTAGATGGAGAACTTGGATCATATATTATGACCATTAATAGCATTAATCCTTAGGGAAAGCTTTAGGTGAAATATAACCCCGGATAACTCCAATGATGAGATTGATGGATTTAAAATACCTCATTCTTAACAACATGTGAATCATGAGACATGAACTCAAATTATCAAGAATGACATAATACCACCTTGAATGATACGGTTGAAAGAATTGCACTTTGAAATGCAAGATAAAGAATACTTGAGCTCCTCTGAAAAGAATCTCGATGAACACTTCGAGAAGGAATTAAATCCTTGATGACCCACCATGTGGAACCTTCATGAAGAACTCCGGTAAACAAAGGAATGTTCAAACGAAAATAAAAAGGAGTTGAAAACACAAGGTGAAGCCTTGCGATGATTTAGATGAAACTTTGCGGCGAGAAAAAGTGGAAACTTGGAACTCCGGAAAAGAAAAGATGAAACAAGTGAAACCGAGAATTTTGATGAGGCTCCGGAATAAGGGATTGAGTTCAATCGATGAAACAAGAATAAGAATTACATTATGCTTCTCCTTCACCAATTAAATTGATGACAAACAATGGATTTGGCACACTACTTATTCTCGTAGAAAAGATTAAGAGAGATATAACATAAACTTGAGAATGTCTTCAAAGAACCGTCGGTAGGATTTGGAAGAACGAATAAATTGATATGATAACGAAGGAAGAGAGATCTTGAAATAACCACCATAAGAATTGAAAACGAACGAAGACACTTGAGACAATCTAGATACATGAGAATGAAGGGATCATGAACTGATTAGAGATCACTTGAATGATGCACCGGTAAGATTGGAGAATGATAACTGCCAGCTGAGAATGAATAAACCTGAATTGAAGGACTCCGGATAAAAAAACTGAGAAGACTCTTGAATTGCTCCGGATAGGTGAAAATAATTCTCACAATCGAAAACAATTATGAGAGGATGGCAACAAAGCTAGAACCATGAATCTTGAAGAGAATGGAGCATGATTTAAGAGAAACTCTTCTTTGGTCTTCAAAATCCGAGAACGACGACGAGAAGCACCACCATGAATTGTTGAGATACTCCGGGATGAAAATTAGAAAGGTTGAGCCAACGATGAAAAGAAATTTCGAGTTCTTGGAGAAACACATCTGACTGATGAAAATTCATTCTTACGTCAAACTTCGAAAAGAATTTAGGAGTAACTCCGGGAAAAATTAGAAGAATCAGGTAAGATCCTGGAAAAAAACCTGTGGGTTAGGGCCCACTCACAAGAAACACCGTAGAATGATTCAAAAGAGAAAATGCACCGGTTGAATTAAATGGCTTGAATGAGATAACATCCTCGAAAAGAGCTTGAATGGATATTGAATGACAAGACGAGCCTTCTGCGATATCTTCAGCACTCCGGAACAATTGAATAACGAGAGGGGAATGATTAAGAGGTGCACCGGCATGAGAAGACATTTGGAATGAGGACAAGAATATGATCAACACGAAAGCTTGAGTTGAGTCCACCGGAGAAGATAAAAGAAACGAAGAATGATGAACTAGAAGCTCCGTTAGAATCTTCCTGAGAATCACCGGGTAAGAACATTGAAAGAAAAGAAAGAAGAGACTTCACATGAATAAGATGGATACTTGATCAAGAAATCTGAATCCTTGAAGAAAAAGGGTGGGTGGGCGGGAAAAATAAAGGCAACTTGGAACGGATGTAGACAACACCATTGAGAAGAACTAGTAATAGATCTTGTTGATGTTGAAATGATCGGATCCACTTGAAGAGAAGCACACAGGTTGAAAAGAAATTGAAATGACAAACTCGATTATCAAGAAGGATTGGTATTCACATCGGAGTATGAGAACACCGTTTAGGAAAGGTATGAAATCAACATTTGACTTCGAAGCAACTCGAATACCACAGCTCAAAAACAAAACAAAGGATTGGCTTGCAGAATAAGCCGGAACAAACATATGATAGAGATTTCGTCTGAAGTTTTCGTGGTGGGGCCTACATGGGCTCGATCGTACAACACCATCATGTACAAGGCAGTGCACATGACATACAAAACGTCCTCGAGTCAGCATAGCCAAGGACTCTTTAAGACACAATGAGACCACTGTAAAACCAACCGTGAATAGGCGGACCACTAGACGTCGAACCCCAATTTCATATCATACATCTGTCGGAAAGATATCCTAAGCGCTACTTGAATTCCCACTTATAAACTCCCGAAACTTTCCGGTTATGCAATCAGGTGTTGGGGATACAGGGGAAGCATAATATCTCACCCAAAACTAGCAAATCCTACATCCAGCTGTATCCATCCTTCAACACATAACCAAGAAACCTTCGGAAATCATTTACCTCAACCTTCGAAAAGCATCCGTTATACGAGTTATGGCAATACTCCCGAACTCCCGCTCCAGTACTGGGTGGCATCGAGGTTATCTCACCAACAACTGCATAAAAGAGATTTTCGATGTCGGCGAGCTCAGGTATTCCAGAACTGCAACGATAAAATTGTGACGACAACACCTCGGAGCTCAACTCCCCGGGACACTGCCACAACCCCTAAATGTCAGGAGGCACCAAGAACAATGTTCTCGTCACAAAACCATCGAAATGATTCCAAGATACCCGCGTGATCCTAAATTTTTTTAGTGAAATTTGAGAAGAGAAGAGTCAAAACTCTACGTCAGGATACCTCACTAGAGCGACGAAGGGATTGAGGAGTAAAAAGAATCCTACTCTCCGATATATATAATCCTAAATGACTCAAAACATTTTTCTAGACTCAACAACGCCAACGATTCGATCAAGCAGGGGGCTCCTAAAGTCGGGGAAGGCTCTGATACCAACTTGTAACGTCCTCGATGCAGCTATATCTCCCACGTGTCGAAGCACGACTTAGAGGCATAACCGCATTGAAAGCAATGTCACAAGTGAGGTAATCTTCACACAACCCATGTAATACATAAGGGAAAAGATACATAGTTGGCTTACAATCGCCACTTCACACAATTATATGAATAAAGCATTACATCAACCAGATACAGTCAAGGTCTGACTACGAAACCAAAATAAAAGAAGACTACCCCAAATGCTACACAGATCCCCGATCGACCCTAACTGGGCTCCACTACTGATCAACTAGACGAAACAACACAAAGGACAAGATCTTCATTGAGCTCCTCCTTGAGCTTGGTTGCGTCACCTACATGATATCATCGGCACCTGCAAGCTGGTTTTGGAAGTATCTGTGAGTCATGGGGACTCAGCAATCTCACACCCTCGCGATCAAGACTATTTAAGCTCATGGGTAAGGTAAAAGGTATGAGGTGGAGCTGCAGCAAGCGACTAGCATATATGGTGGCTAACATACGCAAATGAGAGCGAGAAGAGAAGGCAAAGCACGGTCGAACAACTATGATCAAGAAGTGATCCTAGAACAACCTACGGCAAGCATAACTCCAACACCGTGTTCACTTCCAGGACTCCGCCGAGAAGAGACCATCACGGCTACACACGCGGTTGATGTATTTTAATTAAGATAAACTTCAGGTTTTCTACAACCGGACATTAACAAATTCCCATATGCCCATAACCGCCGGCTCGGCTTTCGAAAGTTCAAAACCCTGCATGGGTGTCCCAACTTATCCCATCACAAGCTCTCACGGTCAACGAAGGATATTCCTTCTCCCAAGACAATCCGATCAGACTCGGCATCCCAGTTACAAGACATCCTCGACAATGGTAAAACAAGTCCAGCAACACCGCCCGAATGTGCCGACAATTCTCGATAGGAGCTGCACATATCTCGCTCTCAGGGCACACTCAGATTGTCCAAACTTCCGGTAGGCCAGCCCAGAGTTGCCCCTGGTGGCCACTGGCGGCTGACGAGGTGGACCAACACTCAGAGGAGCACTGGCCCGGGGGTTTAAATAAAGATGACCCTTGAGTCTGCAGAACCCAAGGGAAAGAAAAGGCTAGGTGGCGAATGGTAAAACCAATGTTGGGCATTGCTGGAAGAGTTTTATTCAAGGCGAACTGTCAAGGGGTTCCCATTATGACCCAACCGTGTAAGGAACGCAAAATTCGGGAACATAACACCAATATGACGGAAACTAGGGCGGCAAGAGTGGAACAAAACACCAGGCATAAGGCCGAGCCTTCCACCCTTTACCAAGTATATAGATGCATTAATTAAATAAGAGATATTGTGATATCCCAACAAAATATATCCATGTTCCAACCCGGAACAAGCTCCAATCTTCACCTGCAACTAACAACGCTATAAGAAGGGCTGAGCAAAGCGGTAACATAGCCAAACAACGGTTTGCTAGGACAAGGTGGGTTAGAGGCTTGGCTTAACAATATGGGAGGCATGACAAGCAAGTGGTGGGTATCGCATCATAGGCATAGCAAAAGAGCGAGCAACTAGCAAGCAAAGATAGAAGTGATTTCGAGGGTATGGTCATCTTGCCTGCAAACCCGCATGGAAAGAACAAGTCCATGAAGAAGACAAACGGACGTAGTCGAACGAATCCTCACAACTCCGGAACGAAACCGAAGCTAACGCGAGAAGCAACCCGGAAAGAAGCAAACAACAAAGTAAACAACCATCACATAAGCATGGCATGATGCACAACCAAGTATGATGCATGTCTGGTTTAATGAGGCATGGCATGGCAAAATGCACAAACAATCCTACAAATTAAATGGAGCTCAATATGCAACTCCGTTGCATATTGACGAAACACCACGTGACTTATTTAGTTCGATCTTGTTTATGTACTCAACAATATTAAATGTTGTTAGCATGGCAAGAGGTGAAGCATAATGAAACTATCTATCTAGGAAAGTTTAAATGAGGCCGGAACAACAAAACAACAAGTCCGGAAACTCCTCATGTGCATATTTTAGGTTTGGTACTGATCTGCCCTATACATAATTTTAATGTTGTTAAACATGCAAAGCAAGGTCATCATGATAAGCTATGCATTTTTCTACCCCATTTACATATAAAGTTCATTTAAAACCGAGCTACGGTTATTAAGTTATGAATTAAAGCATTTTAGCAAGTTATTTAAGCAAGTTTAAACAAACAGCATTTTAAACATTTTGAACATGGATGAAAGTGGCATATTATGAAACTAGACAAAATTCTAAGCAACTTCCATATTAAGTTTGTTTTAATCCGATGCACGGTTTGTGAGTTATTATATGCATGTTGTCTAGGGACTTTTCTGTAAAACAACAGTTTACTGGATAATAGCTAAATTGCAGCAGCAGGAAAAAAACACAATGGGCTGAAACTGGTTGGCCCGATCAGCGGAAAAAAATATCAGAGGGCGCTGGGGGGGCTGCTCACCCTGGGCCGAGGCCCACGCGGTGGCTGGGCTCGTCCCGCTCCTTGATCCCGCCTGGATCGAGCGAGTAAGGGGCGGCGCTGCGAGCGTACAGGCGCAGGGGAGGAGCAGGGGGCGGCCTGGCCAGAGAGGGGCCGGCGGCGCGATGCAAGGGGACGCGAGCTCCATGGCAGAGGCTCGTCCCTCGTCCACGAGCGCTCGCAGAAAATAGGGGAGGCGGAGGCGAGATGCAGAGGAGTGGCGGCGGCGAACTTGACGCTCCGGGAAGATGGAGGCGACCGGAATGGATGGAGGCGGCGCAGGTCGACCGGAATCGGTCTAGGGAGGTGTGTGGTGGCGTAGGGCTTGAGGAGGCCGTCGGCCATGGAGTCGGGCGAAGCTCCTGTGAAGCAGAGAGAGAGAGAGAGAGATCACGATGTGAGAGACCACAGGGAGAGAGAGATTACAGGAAGGAGGAGAAGTAAAAGGGACACGGCGGGAGGGCCCTGGTCACCGGCGGCTCGAGAAGCTCGAGATCGAGCCTCCTGCTCGATCTGGAGGTGGGCACTCGGCTGGCTGCGTGCCCGAGCGCGAGGGGAGCAGGGGAGCTGCGGATGCAGCGAGGACCGAATAGGGGAGGCAGGGATCGATGGATTGGATGGAGCAGGTGGATGGCTGCAGCGATCTGGTTGGGTGGAGGTGGATCGGGAGGAATCCCGAGGTTGGGGGAAGGCTGTCGGCTGGCTAGATTGGTCCGGCGCTGAAAATAAAGAGAGTGGCGGCGGCGGGGATTGGACAGGGGAGGATCCCTAGAAATTAGGGTTGGCTAGTTTAGGTAGGGTTTCATCTGCTATAAATAGCAGGTAGGAATTGGGTAGGGCTATCACGTCCCTACGATCGCAATCGGACGGTCGCGAATAAAATAGTTAGGGAGTCCAAATAGGAAAATGTTGATGTTTTGTAGACGTTTGGGGATGATCCGGACACGACGGTGACGACTGCTCGGGTTGGGTCCGGGACAACTTTTCGGGCGCGCGCGAGGAGGGCCACGGGCTGACGAGAGGGGTTAGGTTGGGCCTGGCGGTAGGTAGTGGACTGTGGAGAGAGGGTTGGTCTGAGAGAAGAGGGGAGAGATGCAGCCCGACACGGTTTCCGGAGACCGAAAACGTCCGACGATAGATCGGCTATACTGACGCTATAGTGTAACGGTTAGGCTATCAAACGAACTCTGAATGCGATGAAACTTGACAGGCAGTCTATCTACACTATAATAAGACCACACGCCAACTTTCAACCCAATCCAAGAATATTTTCCGGCCACTTATAAAATACTATTTCGGACGTGCCACGGGCGCGTGCAAGTGTGGTTGGGCTCAGAACGGACAACAGAGAGAACGGGGAGGCCGGGAAGGATGCAAGTTGTTCGAAAACATGCAGATGCAATACGGATGATGACATGGCAAGATGCAACACGCAAGCGAATGATATCGCAACAACAGCGAATAACTGGAAAACACCTGGCGCAATGGTCTCGGAGCGTTACATATGCATTCTCCCTCTTAATAGCTCACAAACTGGTTTATGGTTACCATATCTTAGCAACACACATCGGACTGAAACGGACATTAGAGTGTTACTCCATCTGTTTGAAAATACAGTGTGTTGTTGAACCTTGACTGTAAATTTCTCTTTGTTGCAAATCATAAGAAAGTGTTTCTCAACATGAATATAATTGTGTCTATTTTGTGTAATGTAAGCTATATAGTATATAACTATATATTAGTCGACTAATTGTTGGTCAAAGCACAAATTTGGATCGTCAAAAGATGTTTTATATTTTGAAATGAAAAGAGCACCTTTTGGTGCCTCATTGGTTATGGTTGTGATACATGTCTTGTGCATTTATATGGTTGTGATACATACCTAGGAGCAAAAAGTGATAGAGAAATCATAAAGTGACAGAGAAATACGCGCTGCTCCTTAAACATGTTGGTATAAGTTTTCTCTATTTGGTTTCACATGCTACATTGTATAGAAAACTGAGCTTGCATATAAAGCGGCCTGGAAGAGCATTTGGACACTTTATATGTGGTGTGAAATTCAGGTTATTATCAATTACTTATATGGAATAGGTAGCATGCTGCATTCATTTTCGTTATTGAGTAGGTATCGTCATTTTATTAATTCTGGTGTAATACCGAACAATGATGGTTTATATCATTAGGACACTACGTAATTTGTTTGACTCTTGTTGGGTTGTAGCCTTGTAGGTCAAGAAAAAAGACGAGGTATCTCTGCGAGAAGCTGGCTTTTCTTTAAGCCTGTCGTCTTTCCAAAATCTCATTTACCCCCTTGATGGGAGGTTGATTCTGTCTGGACTTGGATATGATTATGGAATCGATCCGGAGGTTGCATGGAGCTCTACGGCATTGCACTACAATGGAAATATGAAGCCTTGGCTCGAGTTAGGCATACCGTACTACAAGAAGTACTGGAGGAGGTTTCTCATTGGAGATCATCGATTCATGGATGAGTGCAATGTAAATCCGTGCCACACTTGATTAAAACCATCGACAACAGTTTGTGACCCCCACTGGCCTTCTCCCGAGAATCCGTCTATGTAGACTGGATGCCCATAGCTCCCAAGAGCTGCACTGTCATTGGCTACCATCGACTACAAACTACACGCAGCAGTTGAACCGAATAAGAGGTGTTGCCATTGGTTACCAGTGTCTACAGTATTGAGCACACGCGACATCATCTGTCCATTGCACTGAATAGATTGATTGGTGGTTTCGGGATCTTGCGATTTTTTGTGTAGGTAAAGGATGATGTCCCGTTGTCCAGTTTGGTAAGAGGGTTGAGCAAAGATTCGTTTCATATTTCTCTCTTTTTCCAATAAGGGCACACACATGTAATCTCGTTTTCTGGCTATTAGCTATAGCGGGGTGATTAATTTGCTTGGTAGTTCCGTGCAACTGTGGATAACCTGTATATTGTCTGCTATACTTCCTTGCCGGAATGCCATATTTTTTATTAGGTCTCAAGGGGCGCACTCATTTGTTATCCTGAGTGGTGCAGTGTCCATGGGTTCTTTGTGCGTCTGAATTGGTGTGTCCATGATTTGGCATATCATGAGCGCTAGGCGCAAGAGATGTATTAGTGCACTAAAGGCATGATTAGCACATCCAATGGTCATGCTATAGCACATCAAGGAGTACCTAGGCGTGGAACTGAAACTTGGGTAACGAGGAATCTGAAACTTCAATAGGCATTAGCACGTTTCACTATTTTGATTACAAACTAAACCTTTGTTCAAGTATGAAGAATGGGCGCATTGATCTCACTTTTAATATGGTGCGGACGTCTTGTAGAAGCACACAAGTTGATATTGCCATTCTATAACATAAGAGGTATTAGCCTTGTTTTTCTCGTAACAGTGATGTTGTAGAAATTTTTCATGCCCTTACACAAGTACTATATTATTATCACACTGCAATATTTAGCAGGATTGCATGCTATTTATACAGTACCTTTTCTAACCCTTTTTTATTCCAAGTCTAGTGATTGATGGGAGGGAGGGAGGGAGAGAGGGAGAGAGAGAGACGGACAGAGGTGGCAACCATGGACTGGGGTTGCAGAGAGTTGAGAGCTGTTGGAGAAAGAGATAGATGTTGAGTGATTTATTACTGATAAAAAAGTAAACTGAACAAGAAATCTATAAGTATATGTTAGCTTGATTAAATCATCATACTAATTATATAGTGCTTGTGCGGGATAGTTATGAGTTGACAAATATTTTTTTATTATAGATACCATCCAAATGAAGCTAAAGGCAACAATCCTGACTGGAAATATCTTAAGCGCATCATGTAGATCTTAATTGTAACATATAATTACCTGGAACATTGCTCTCTACGTATACATAATCAAGTTACATTGCAGTGGACTTCAATTATTTTCCAATTGTCGCAGGCTATCTTTTCTATATATGTAAAATAAGATATACATTATATGCATAATCAGAAGAAAAAAATACATGTGAAATTTGATATGCGTTCTATTCATAGGTGTAATCAAAATAAATAAATTAAAAGCCCGTGGCAACGCACGGGCATTCTACTAGTATCATATAAGGTATCTTTCTTTGTATTTTTTTATATACTATCATAGCTTATTATTTTCTAGACTAGTGCGATAGAATAATTAGATTATCAATTAGTCTCTGTATTTACACTTTAGGTGTAGAAATCTTTTAGCAATAGCTTTTTTCTTTCGTAAAATAGTTTGGTCCTGATTTTTCAAATAGCCATAACTTTTTACTTATTTATCTAAATTAGACAAAACCAACGCCAATATTTTCGTTTTGATTCCGCCTATCTAGTGAATCTATCAAATAAACTTTTTGCAACTTTCAAATTTCAAAAAAAATCGGATTCATATTCAAACTTCTTTTGATCATATCTTTTTATCCGTAGCTCCGTTTCCGATGAACCCAACTGCATCGGATTCGTATTGAAGTAGTCTTTCCGTTCGCACAATTAGTGTCATCTTTCCAACATATAATTTTGATCTTAGCCAGTTACTCTACTAGTCCACCAAAGAGTTGTTACATAACATTCTAAACAGATTCAATGTCATATTGAATTACTTGTATCTTTTGTTTCGTTATTCCAAGTCCATCGATTCTTTTTCCTAAATTTTCATATTGACTTCATACATCCAGTAGCATCATTAGTTTCAAATTTTGATCTTTTCAAATTTGAATGATTCAAAATTTGAACACGAAACTTCACTTGATCATATCTTGTAAACTGTAGCGCTTGTTCAATTGATTCCTTTTTTTCAAATTGAATTCCTAGGCGTGATCTAACATCTTGAGCCATCACCACACTTTTTCACCGAAATTAGGACCTGATCTTGCAAAATAATTTGATTTGGTTCTTTTGGAGTTTTTGCCATGTTTCTTTGCCTTTTCTTTTGGATCTTTGAGTGATTGCTTATGTGTGGTTATAATTGCTTGCTTACGATAGATTGTTCGGAGTGTGATGGGTAGAACTGTCAGGAATTATGAGTGTGAAGAATCTTCATCAACAGTACAAGGAAAGTTCACACTTTGATCATACTCTTCCTATACCCAATTTTACTTGCATTAGATACATCCTCAAAGATTGCATGAGTAGGATTGGGAACATGTGGTTATTGCTATGTAGTTAATGAGGTAGGAACCTATTAACTTTGATCACCCCGGGAATATACGTTTTGTTACTTATTGCTTATCCATGCTCGTAGATGTGGATTGGTATGTGAGAATCACGCAAGTTGTGAGAGATACTAATTAAGGGTAACTACTTTAAGGTGGCAACTTTAACTCACATCTGGGTGGAATGGTTGGGGCACCCTGGAGAACCCAGTGGCTTGCCCGGGCACCTGGAGAACCCAGTGCTTGCCCAAGGGGATCCCAGAGTACCCGTGTGATCACACTATGGAATTCCACCCAGGCTCAAAGGGATTATTCATGCTAGAAACTTCCGTGTGCAGCCATAAGCCATTATGGGCTCTGGCATAGTTGAGTAAGTTGTGTGACCTCTTTCACTGGTATGCTAGCAGATGTAGGGGAAATTAGGTGGTACTGTCTACCCAGAGTAAAGAGTTAATGCTTTAGAAAGACTATGTCTCGATCTTTCAATCATGGATGTGGTCAAGTCTTGTGGGGAAAAGTGTGCAAACCTCTGCAGAGTGTACAAACTAATCATGATTAGCCGTGTCCCCGGTTATGGACATCTTGAGTATCTGGTATTGAATTATTGGTTGATCTCATCACTTTACTTAATGAATTTGTTGGGTTATTATTAATGGCACTTGATAATTTTGGGATTGAGTTGGGGATACCTTCTCAATAATGACATAAACTTGGTAGTAAAATGAAAATGTATTCCTTTGTTGTAGGAAAAAATTAGCTTTATGCAAAATTTAAATTTAGAGCCTTGACCAGCCAAATATGCATATAGGGATAGACAATTCTCATTAATATTCTATGGTGTGAAATTGCCAGTATATGGCTGCAATGTCTCATGTTGCAGGAATTTTATGACGAGTAAGTGATACGATAGGGTTACAATGTCCATACTCAACTTTGCCGTTGGTGTTGATGGGAATCCACAACTTTGTTGTTACTTCCGCTATATGGATTGAGGTAATAGTATTTATGTTACTTTATATATGTGATTTACCTCTGTTATAAATCCTCGAGTACTGTGTGTGTCAGTATACCAATCCAGGGATGACACTTAAGCACAGAGACTTGATCCATTTGGGTCGGGTCGCTACAACTAGATGATTTACTACCCCGTAAAGTTGGCCACCAACCTTGGCACGCTCAATCATGACTGCCAGCATGTCCGCCACTATATTGAATAGCATGGGAGATAACGAGTCACCTTGTTACAATCCCTTCTTCATTTGGAAATAGTCTCCAACGTCATCATTCACCTTAATGGCAACACTACCTCCAGAAACAAAGCTATGGATCATAGCGCGCCACTCTATAGAAAATCCTTTCATCCTGAGGGACTATTGAAGAAAGGGCCACTTGACTTTGTCATAAGTCTTTTCAAAGTCTATTTTGAGTACCACCCCATTTAACTTTTTCCAGTGTAATTCATGGATTGTTTCATGAAGAATAACAACTCCATCTAGGATGTGTCTGCCTTGCAAGGATAATTTTTCACTTGCAAGATGACTTAGTAAACAAACAAAATTGATATGAGATGCCAACGGACGAGAACCCCCCCCCCACACACACACACACACACCTCAAGCCCGCAGGACAGCCGGCAGCGGCGGGATCTCTTTAGACAACATCTCGAACCGTGTGACCTTCGCTGCCTTGGCTTGTCAGTGACATCGTGGCTATGCGGGCCGTGGAGCCATGCATGCAGTGGCGAGAATCATGGATTCCATCGATGTGTTTAGTTCTTGTCGGCATGCGTGGGTGATGGAAATATGCCCTAGAGGCAATAATAAAGTTATTATTTATTTCCTTATATCATGATAAATTTTTATTATTCATGCTAGAATTGTATTAACCGGAAACATAATACATGTGTGAATACATAGACAAACAGTATGTCACTAGTATGCCTCTACTTGACTAGCTCGTTGAATCAAAGATGGTTAAGTTTCCTAGCCATAGACATGAGTTGTCATTTGATTAACGGGATCACATCATTAGAGAATGATGTGATTGACTTGACCCATTCCGTTAGCATAACACTTGATCGTTTAGTTTGTTGCTATTGCTTTCTTCATGACTTATACATGTTCCTATGACTATGAGATTATGAAACTCCCGTTTACCGGAGGAACACTTTGTGTGCTACCAAACGTCACAACGTAATTGGGTGATTATAAAGGTGCTCTACAGGTGTCTCTGAAGGTACTTGTTGGGTTGGCATATTTCGAGATTAGGATTTGTCACTCCAATTGTCGGAGAGGTATCTCTGGGCCCACTCGGTAATGCACATCACTTAAGCCTTGCAAGCATTGCAACTAATGAGTTAGTTGCGGGATGATGTATTACAGAACGAGTAAAGAGACTTGTCGGTAACGAGATTGAACTAGGTATTGAGATACCGACGATCGAATCTCAGGCAAGTAACATACCGATGACAAAGGGAACAACGCATGTTGTTATGTGGTCTGACCGATAAAGATCTTCGTAGAATATGTAGGAGCCAATATGAGCATCCAGGTTCCGCTATTGGTTATTGACCGGCAGTGAGTCTCGATCATGTCTACATAGTTCTCGAACCCATAGGGTCCGCACGCTTAACGTTCGGTGATGATCGATAAGGGCAAAGGGAAGAAGGGGAACTTCAAGAAGAACGGCAAGCAAGTTGCTGCTCAAGTGAAGAAGCCCAAGTCTGGTCCTAAGCCTGAGACTAAGTGCTTCTACTGCAAAGGGACTGGTCACTGGAAGCGGAACTGCCTTAAGTATTTGGCGGATAAGAAGGATGGTAAAGTGAACAAAGGTATATTTGATATACAGATTATTGATGTGTATTTTACTAGTGTTCGTAGCAACCCCTCGGTATTTGATACTGGTTCAGTTGCTAAGAGTAGTAACTCAAAACGAGAGTTGCAGAATGAACAGAGACTAGTTAAGGGTGAAGTGACGATGTGTGTTGGAAGTGGTTCCAAGATTGATATGATCATCATCGCACACTCCCTATACTTTCAGGATTAGTGTTGAACCTAAATAAGTGTTATTTGGTGTTTGCGTTGAGCATGAATATGATTTGATCATGTTTATTGCAATACGGTTATTCATTTAAGTAAGAGAATAAATTGTTGTTCTGTTTACATGAATAAAACCTTATATGGTTACACACCCAATGAAAATGGTTCGTCGGATCTCGATCGTAGTGATACACATATTCATAATATTGAAACCAAAAGATGCAAAGTTAATAATGATAGTGCAACTTATTTGTGGCACTGCCGTTTAGGTCATATTGGTGTAAAGCGCATGAAGAAACTCCATGCTGATGGACTTTTGGAATCACTTGATTATGGATCACTTGATGCTTGCGAACCATGCCTCATGGGCAAGATGAGTAAGACTCCATTCTCTGGAACAATGGAGCGAGCAACTGACTTATTGGAAATAATACATACTGATGTATGCGGTCCGATGAGTGTTAAGGCTCACGGCAAGTATCATTATTTTCTGACCTTCACAGATGATTTGAGCGGATATGGGTATATCTACTTAATGAAACACAAGTCTGAAACATTTGAAAAGTTCAAAGAATTTCAGAGTGAAGTGGAGAATCATCGTAACAAGAAAATAAAAGTTTCTACGATATGATCGCAGAGGTAAAATATTTGAGTTAAGAGTTTGGCCTTCAGTTAAAACAATGTGAAATAGTTTCACTACTCACGCCACCTGGAACACCACAGTGTAATGGTGTGTCCGAACGTCATAACCATACTTTATTAGATATGGTGCGATCTATGATGTCTCTTACCGATCTACCACTATCGTTTTGGGGTTATGCATTAGAGACAGCTGCATTCACATTAAATAGGGCACCATCTAAATCCGCTGAGACGACACCGTATGAACTATGGTTTGGCAAGAAACCTAAGCTGTCGTTTCTTAAAGTTTGAGGTTGCAATGCTTATGTGAAAAAGTTTCAACCTGATAAGCTCAAACCCAAATCGGAGAAGTGCATCTTCATAGGATATCCAAAAGAAAATGTTGAGTACACCTTCTATCACAGATCCGAAGGAAAGATATTCGTTGCTAAGAATGGATCCTTTCTAGAGAAGGAGTTTCTCTCGAAAGAAGTGAGTGGGAGGAAAGTAGAACTTGATGAGGTAACTATACCCGCTCCCTTATTGGAAAGTAGTTCATCACAGAAATATGTTCCTGTGACTACTACACCAATTAGTGAGGAAGCTAATGATGATGATCATGTAACTTCATATCAAGTTGCTACCGAACCTCATAGGTTAACCAGAGTGAGATCGCACCAGAGTGGTACGGTAATCCTGTTTTGGAGGTCATGTTACTTGACCATGACGAGTCTACGAACTATGAGGAAGCGATGATGAGCCCAGATTCCGCGAAATGGCTTAAGGCCATGAAATCTGAGATGAGATCCATGTATGAGAACAAAGTATGAACTTCGATTGACTTGCCCATTGATCGGCGAGCCATTGATATTAAATGGATCATCAAGAAGGAAGACGGACGCTGATAGTAGTGTTACTATCTAAAAAGCTAGAATTGTCGCAAAAAGGTTTTTCGACAAGTTCAAGGTGTTGACTACGATGAGAGTTTCTCACTCGTATCTATGCTTAAGTCTGTCCGAATCATGTTAACAATTGCCGCATTTTATGAAATCTAGCAAATGGATAAACAAAACTGCATTCCTTAATGGATTTACTAAAGAAGAGTTGTATATGATGCAACCAGAAGGTTTTGTCAATCCTAAAGGTGCTAACAAAATATGCAAGCTCCAGCGATCCATCTATGGACTGGTGCAAGCATCTCGGAGTTGGAATATACGCTTTCATAAGTTGATCAAAGCATATAGTTTTATACAGACTTGCGGTGAAGCCTGTATTTACAAGAAAGTGAGTGGGAGCACTACAACATTTCTGATAAGTATATGTGAATGACATATTGTTGATCGGAAATAATGTAGAATTATTCTGCAAAGCATAAAGGAATATTTGAAAGGAGTTTTTCAAAGAAAGACCTCGGTGAAGCTGCTTACATATTGAGCATCAAGATCTATAGAGATAGATCAAGACGCTTGATAAGTTTTTCAATGAGTACATACCTTGACAAGATTTTGAAGTAGTTCAAAATGGAACAATTAAAGGAGTTCTTGCCTGTGTTATAAGGTGTGAAGTTGAGTAAGACTCAAACCCGACCACGGCAGAAGATAGAGAGAGAATGAAAGTCATTCCCTATGCCTCAGCCATAGGTTCTATAAAGTATGCCATGCTGTGTACCAGACCTATTGTATACCCTGCCCTGAGTTTGGCAAGGGAGTACAATAGTGATCTAGGAGTAGATCACTGGACATTGGTCAAAATTATCCTTAGTGGAATAAGGATATGTTTCCCGATTATGGAGGTGACAAAAGGTTCATCGTAAAGGGTTACGTCAATGCAAGTTTTGACACTGATCCAGATGACTCAAAGTCTTAATCTGGATGCATATTGAAAGTGGGAGCAATTAGCTAAAGTAGCTCTGTGCAGAGCATTGTTGACATAGAAATTTGCAAAATACATACGGATCTGAATATAGCAGACCTGTTGACTAAACTTCCCTCACAAGCAAAACATGATCACACCTTAGAACTCTTTGGGTATTAATCACATAGCGATGTGAACTAGATTATTGACTGTAGTAAACCCTTTGGGTGTTGGTCACATGACGATGTGAACTATGGGTGTTAATCACATGGTGATGGGAACTATTGATGTTAAATCGCATGGCGATGTGAACTAGATTATTGACTCTAGTGCAAGTGGGAGACTGAAGGAAATATGCCCTAGAGGCAATAATAAAGTTATTATTTATTTTCTTATATCATGATAAATTTTTATTATTCATGCTAGAATTGTATTAACCGGAAACATAATACATGTGTGAATACATAGACAAACAGTATGTCACTAGTATGCTTCTACTTGACTAGCTCGTTGAATCAAAGATGGTTAAGTTTCCTAGCCATAGACATGAGTTGTCATTTGATTAACGGGATCACATCATTAGAGAATGATGTGATTGACTTGACCCATTCCGTTAGCATAACACTTGATCGTTTAGTTTGTTGCTATTGCTTTCTTCATGACTTATACATGTTCCTATGACTATGAGATTATGCAACTCCCGTTTACCGGAGGAACACTTTGTGTGCTACCAAACGTCACAACATAACTGGGTGATTATAAAGGTGCTCTACAGGTGTCTCCGAAGGTACTTGTTGGGTTGGCGTATTTCGAGATTAGGATTTGTCACTCCGATTGTCGGAGAGGTATCTCTGAGCCCACTCGGTAATGCACATCACTTAAGCCTTGCAAGCATTGCAACTAATGAGTTATTTGCGGGATGATGTATTACGGAACGAGTAAAGAGACTTGCCGGTAACGAGATTGAACTAGGTATTGAGATACCGACGATCGAATCTCGGGCAAGTAACATACCGATGACAAAGCGAACAACGTATGTTGTTATGCGGTCTGACCGATAAAGATCTTCGTAGAATATGTAGGAGCCAATATGAGCATCCAAGTTCCGCTATTGGTTATTGACCGGAGACGTGTCTCGGTCATGTCTACATAGTTCTCGAACCCATAGGGTCCGCACGCTTAACGCTATGATGACAGTTATATTATGAGTTTATATGTTTTGATGCACCGAAGGAATTCGGAGTCCCGGATGAGATCGGGGACATGACGAGGAGTCTCGAAATGGCCGAGACGTAAAGATCGATATATTGGACGACTATATTCATACTTCGAAAAGGTTCCGAGTGATTCGGGTATTTTTCAGAGTACCGGAGAGTTACGGGAATTCGCCGGAGAGTATATGGGCCTTATTGGGCCATACGGGAATAGAGGAGATATGCCAAAAGGAAGGAGGCCTGCGCCCCCCTCTAGTCCGAATTGGACAAGGGGTGCAGCCCCCTTTTCCTTCTCCCTCTCCTCCTGTTTCCTTCACTTCTACTCCAACAAGGAAAGGAGGAGTCCTACTCCCGGTGGGAGTAGGACTCCCCCCTTGGCGCGCCCTCCTCCTAGGCCGGCCGCCTCCCCCCTTGCTCCTTTATATAGAGGGGCAGGGGGGCACCCTAGAGACACAACATTAGATCATTGATCTCTTAGCCGTGTGCGGTGCCCCCCTCCACCATAGTCCACCTCGATAATACTGTAGCGGTGCTTAGGTGAAGCCCTGTGTCGGTAGAACATCAACATCGTCACCACGCCGTTGTGCTGACGAAACTCTCCCTCAACACTCGGCTGGATCGGAGTTCGAGGGACGTCATCGGGCTGAATGTGTGCTGAACTCGGAGGTGCCGTACGTTCGGTACTTGATCGGTCGGATCATGAAGACGTACAACTACATCAACCGCGTTGTGCTAACGCTTCCGCTTTCAGTCTACGAGGGTACGTGGACAACACTCTCCCCTCTCGTTGCTATGCATCACCATGATCTTACGTGTGCATAGGAATTTTTTTGAAATTACTACGTTCCCTAACAGTGGGTGCATGCTGGATCTGGTGGCGTGGTTGGTCCTTACTAGAGGCCCGATCTAGGTGATGAAGGTCATGGTGGATGACGCCAGGCGGAGGTCCCAGGGTTGTGGTCGGCAGATCAGTGAGGTGGTCGCATCTTCCGATGTTTTCTCTAGTGGCCTAGGCGGGCTCGGGCTCTCTCGGTATCGAGATTCGTCAAGCGAGACTCCGTCAATAGTTAAATAGGTTGATGGTCGTGAAGGATTCAAAATAATAAATATGGATGTACTCCGCGTAAAAAATGTCGACGTGTCGACAGTGAGACAATGTCGACGTGTGTGCTTCTTGCCCATGTTAAAGGTGTTGACTCGAAGCTTTGTTTTGGGGTTAAAATCCCAAGTTCCATACTTCCATGTTTGGTTGGATCCGTCAACATGGACGCACATGAGGCGACCTCTTCTTGAAGGATTTGTTTAGGATCAATGTCTTTTTTAGTGTTTAGTCACATACTGCTCGATACGTGGATTATGGTTTATGGTTATTAAAAAACGGTGAGAGTATGAGCCACCACACCCGGTTTGACTCTCTTAGTCACCCTATAGGATCTCCATTGCGCCGGGTTTAGCTCGGCCGTCCCACTCATCGTTTCTACCAGTTATTATCCATCATCGACGTAGCCCACCCGGCCAACAATAATCGGATCGCTACTCCACAAGCCAAGTCGGTAGTTCTATCCTAATCAACTTGTGCAAGTGTAAGCCGCACAAAGAACTATCCAAACAAGCACCGACCCATTGCCTCAAGAATTTCCTAATTGACACTCATTGTGTCAAGTTGTACGCATAGAACAAGCGAGCAAGCAAAATAGTGGGCTGTCCCATTTAGCATCCCTAGCATAGGGTTTTTGTACTGGTTTTGCGAACCTTTCTCGACAAGCTTTTTGGTTTTTGGAACCTTCTAGGAGGTTCCAGAATGGGTTTATTTTCTTCCATTTTTTCTTTTTCCCTTTTCCCATTTGTTTTTTAATTTCCCTCCTTTTCCCTTTTTGTTTTTGTTTCTTTTCTAAAATATGTTTGTGTTTTTAAAAAATGTTTGTGTTTTTAAAAAATGTTCGTAAATTTCAAAAAAATTCATAATTTTCATGAATAGTTTAAAACATAAAAAATGTTCCCTTTTTGAAATTCCATATACAAATTCATAAAATATTCATATAAAAAATGTTCCTGGTTTTCAAATAATTTCAGTTCAAAAAATGTTCTTGTTTTCAATTTTGTCCACAGATTTGGAATATGTTCATGATTTTCAAAATATTTTTGATTTTTTTAAGTGTTCACCTTCTCCAAGTTATATTCAAATTTTCAAAAAATATTCACAGATGCAAGAAAGATCGCCTTTTAGTTTTTGTGTTCACATAATCAAAAAAATGTTTGTGTTTTCAAATCTTATTTAGGATTTTAAAATTGTTCTTGGTTTCAAAATGTGGTTCTGAAAATTAAAAAATGTACATGTTTTCAAAATTTGTTCAGAATTATCAATTTTTTCTCTGTTTCAAAAAATATTCTCAAAATTCCAAAATGTATGCATTTTAAGAAATGTCAGGTTTTTCAAAAAATGTTCATGCTTTTATAAATACATTTTTAAAACAAGTTATTCAATGGTTAGATTTTCAAAGATTATTCATTTTTCAAAAGTTAACTAACATTGTCCAGTAAATGTTCGGAAAATATATATCCAAAAAGTGCATAGATTCTGCGTTGTAGTTAGTTCTGAAGCTTGCGCGCTCCTCATTTTTTTCACTAACGGTTGTCAGCCCCACTTGTTAGCTAGTCTCCCTGACGTACCAGAGGTCCAAAGATCGACTCCTCGCAAGGGCGCCACTGCCTTTTGTGATTTTCTTTACATGCCACCGCTGTGTGTTGATGCCGTTGTCTCTCCTGCCGCGACTATGTATCGTTGCACGCGAGTGTTCGTTCAGTCTCACTGAAGGATTACCCCCCACCTGTAGCTAATGGGCCTGCCCATATTCGTTGTTTTTCTTTCATTATATTTCAATTGCCTTCGCTGTGTTTGTTCGATGGGTTGGTTTTCATTTTTTTTTCTTTTGTTTCTTTATGCTTTTCTACAGTTTTTTTTTGTTTTTTTTCACAGTTCTTCCCAGTTTTTTATTTCTTCACAGATTTTCTTCGGTTTTTGGTGTTTTCATTGTGTTTTCATCGGGTTTCTTCCTTTTTCTCGGGTTTTTGTGTTTTCTTTCTTTTTCCCCTTGGTTTTGTTTATTGTTTCCGATTTTTCATCTTTTTTTTGTTTTTTGTCTGTTTTCACTGTATTTCTATACGCATTTTTGATATGTATCTGAAACATTTTTATAATACATGTCTAATATTTTCAAATAAAAGATCAACTTTTTTGAATACATGGTATCATTTTTTCTATATATATTCTAAAAACATTATGCTTGATTAATATTTTTCAAATACAAGATTAATGCTTTTGACATTTTTTTGTATGGACAACATTTTTTCTGTACATATTTAACATTTTTCAAATGCTTGATTAACATCGTTTCAAATGCAATTTAAACATTTTAAGAATACAGGTAAACCATTTTTTCTATACACATTTAATATTTTTCAAATGCTTGATTAACATTTTCAAATACAAGTTTAACATTTGTTTAATACATGGTCAGCATTTTTTATACAGATTTAACAATTTTTAAATGCATGATTAACATTTTTTAAATATTTGTTAAATATTTTTTTGATTGCTTGAATAACATTTTTTTAAATACATGATCAACTTTTTTTTTCATACAATTGTTTTTTTGTATACATTTTTCATATACATAACAAAGATTTTCCCTATACACATTTAACATATTTTAAATGCTTGGTCAACAATTTTTAAAATATTTAATGTAATGTATGTATTTATAATATTTGGAAGTATAAACGCAAGTAAAATAAAGAAATAAAAAATAAAATAAAATAACCTTAAAATCCGAGGTTGTGGCCTCCCACGCTCCGGGAACCCATCTTGTGCTCGCCTTGAAGCAAGACTTCCCTACGTCTCGTTTAGGCGAGACATAGGGACGCCACTATCTTTCCATCCACTAGTCCTCCAACCGCCTATGGGCGCTTGTTGCGACCGGCCCATTAATTGAGGAAATAGGGGTTGGTGAATTCGGCTAGTGCTTTTTGTGATTTTTTTTTATGGCACTACTGCCCAGAGAGCGAATGGGCGCACTCACTTGTAGTTGGCAAGCTCGCTCACATCTCCTTTATGCATGTTTCCCGGTTGCCATTTTCCATTTACGTATATTTCTTTCCCACCGCTATTTATCTTTACCTATTTTTTGTGCTTTTCTAATCTAAACATAAACAACCAATTGTATTTTTAATTCCTTGTACAGAGAAACTGACAATTTAAAACTGAAAGAAGCACATTTTGGTTCAAGAATGTCCGTGAATCAATTTTTTCATCATATTAAAAATTGTTTAAGAATTTCGAAAATATTTGTGAATATAAAAATTATTTATGGATTTGAAAAATGTTCATGATTCAAAAAATTATTCGTAAACTAAATAATTGCTTACGTATTAAAAATATTTGTGTTTTTGTAAAATTGTTGTGAAAATAGAAGCAAATTTAAAGGATGTCCGAATTTAGAAAATGTACATAAACTGAAAAAAAGATCTCTAATTTTAAAATCCTTTTCAATTTCAATAATTTTTCACGAATTTGAAAATGTTCATGCATTCGGGAAACATTCATGAAGTGAGAAAAGTTCATGGATTTTGAAAACTATTTTTTTAGATATCATTCCTAATTAAAAGAATGTTCACAAAATCAAATGTTGTTGCAATTTTTATTTTTAAATATTTCTGACTTGGCCTGTTATTTGTGACTTTAGAAAAATAGTAAACAAATACGAAGAATATATGTGAATTTAGAAAATGTTCACAAATTCGAACAATATTTTTGAGATCCAAAAATTTCAAAAAATATTCCCGACTTCAAAATAGGTTTTGAATTCAAAATATATTTATGACTTGGACTATTATTTGTGACTTCAAAAAATGTTAACAAATACAATATATATATATATATATGTGAATTTAGAAAATGTTCAAAAATTTGCATGATTTTAAAAGTTGTTCGTGAATTTTGAATTAAATGGAGCATGACTTTGGAAATTTCATGAATTTGAAAAGTATTTGCAAATTTTGAAAAAATGAATGCAATTTAAAAAAACGGAGCATGACTTTGAAAAGTGTTTACAAATTTTGAAGAAATGAATGCAATTTTAGAAAATTGTTTATAATTTTGATATTTTAATAAAAAATTTAAAATGTTTGTGAATTCAAAAATGTTTGTGATTTGGAAATAAAATCACTAATTTGGATTTTATTGTTCTGAAATTTTGAAAAATGTTCAAGATTTTGAGTAATTAAAAATATTCATTAATTTATGTAATTTTTCATGAATGAAAATCATTCATGATTTTGTATTTTTGTAAATTAAAAATAAAATTGAATTCAGCAAAATGTTCATGATTTCAAAAATAATTTTTGAAGTCATATATTTTCTCAAATTTGTAAATTATTTGCTGATAAATTTTTTTGTGATTAAGTTCATGAAATAAAAATTAATTGAAATTTATTCACGACTTTTAGAAGTGCATGAATACAAAACATGTTTACAAATCCAAAATTGTCATTAAGTCGATATATGCTCTGGAGTTTAAAAATATTCATGAATTGGAAAATAAATAAATATGGAAAAAAGAAAAAAATCATTAGAATACCAAGTGAAGACAGAAAATAAATGAGTCTAGGAAGGTTCCCGAACCTTCCGAAAACCAATGCTAAGCATGGTCAGAAAAAACTCGTAAATGGCTCGACCCATATAATTCTGCAGTGTGCGTTGTGGAGATGCGATACATCGCTATACAGCAAGCTGGACGGTCAATTGGTATTGCGTGCAAGAGTGACGAGTACTAGGTTCTCAAATTTTCCGTAACCTCATGCTTTGAGTTGGACCGAGCTATATGTTGTGCGAGATGTGTGATCGATGCGCCCTAAGAAAAAGAGGGCCTTGACCAGATGACCGACATGATAAAAAGAGCAGTATGGCCTACACCATGGATGCGACAACATCGGAGGAAGTCAAATCTTGGGTTGTGTGTTCACGTTCTTGATATGGATTTCAATTGGGGCATTTGGCATGAAACGTCCTGTGTGGCATTTTTCGTTGCAAGTTGCAATTGCTGCGGCCTGCCACTACTATCCGATGACTGAACATTCTCATGTCAGGACTCGTCATGTTCTGTGAAGTACAGAACGATCGGACGTTTGAGCACACCAGTTAAGAACTTCACTCGCCATAGCACCTGCATCACACACCAACGCGCTTGCAGTAATCCTATCAAGAACTTTACGATTGGAAGCTTACTAAATATGCAAGTGACCCGAAAATCACATCAATACATTTTCAAAGCAAGCTTGATAATTTCAATTCATCTAATACTTCTATATGCACGGGTAACGGGTTTGTACACAAGAATGCAGAAAGATCAGCCTAAAATACTAATAGCATAAAAAACATCTCCTTCAACATTCTAGACTTTATGCGGGTTTCATCTTTGTATAATATGCAAATAATGATAACTCATGATATCAAACTACTTATCATGGTAAATCAACTGGTAAAATGAGTCAACAAATAACTTTCCATACCATTATGTATTTTTGAATCAAGGTAACCATTAGTAGAGTCTGTATATTTTCATAAATGCATGCCAAGAATGAGAATGATCGTCATTTATAAAACTCATCACGAAGTTCCCCTAATAAGTAATATCATAAGGATTTTCATTTATGCAATTAACATTATAATATCATAATGTTTGGACTAGTAGCGCTGAAGGCGTTGATTAGGATCTCTCGGGATGCTCAATGCATATAACAACAGCGGACTCAGCTGGGCCAGCCCATTAGTGACTGTAGCCCAGTTACTCTAGCGAGGTTCACCACATAATTCGGTCATTGTAACTTGTTTTTTTAAATACAATCCTTTAAAAAAAATCCCGAACAATATTTGAAAAAGTGCACATTATTGGAACACAAACATTTTCTCAACAATTTGTTTTTTTTCAATTTGCGAATATTTTTGAAACAAAGATTTTTTTTGAAATCCGTATTATTTTTGAACCATTTTCTGAATTCCAAAAAAATCTGAAATATTGGGAACATATTTTGGAATACATATTTTTTTTGGAAAATGTCAATAAGAAATTAATTTGCAAACATTTATTGAAAAGAATGAAGAAAATTTGAAATTTCATACTTTTTTGAAGAATTCTTCGGAAAATGTGGATTTTTTTTAAATTTTAAAAATGTCTAACTTTTTTGAAAAGCATGAGATGTGACAATCATTAAGTAAAGTCGTACTACTTTACGTATTCGCTTAGAAAGGGAAAGATACAACTCCAAATAAGACACGACCCGTACAACGCCAAAATAGCACTGCTTGACAGAAAAAAAACATGACGTAAGAGTCATCAACTTGAAAGTTGACAATCCATGAGTAGAAGACGACTGAACCCAACCTAAACTTGAGAAAGGATAGAACAGAAGACATGGCAGTAAAAAACCGCCCACCGCAAAACATGTAACCCGGTTTACCATGAGGATGACAAGAACCGTAGAACAAACACCACAAGGACAAACCCTGTAATGCCCGGATAATTAAGCTACAATAATTTCCTGCTAATGATGCCACATCACCATGATTACTGTTGTTGATCTCGCAATGGTTCAAAAAGGATTCAAATTCAAATTTAAAATAAAGGCAAACAACAAAAGTTTTCAAACATTAAGACTAAAATGTTCTAAATATGTCAAATAAATAATAAGTAATTATCATGGAGAATCCACATTTATATAGAAAGGTTAAATGCACTAAAATAATAGAAACCGCAGCAAAGACGATTAATTATATGCCTTTGGTATTTTATAAAATATTAAAATATTTATTTAGTTACCCAAAATTAATGGGCAGTATCATAATCATTATTACTAAATTAGGACTTGCTTTTACATTTTATAAAACTAAAATAATTGGAATTTGAAATAAAAACAGAAAAGAAAAGAAAAGAAAAAAGGGAAAACAAAACAAAAGAATATCGTCCACGCCCCCGCGACGTTTGGCCTCGAACAGCTTCACCCGGTGCTCGTGCCCGTGCCGACAGCACCCAGCTCACGCCCGCTCGTCCACCCGCGGCCAGCCGGTGTTGCCCGCTTCCGGCAACCGCCCGACCACGTCCTTTGCTCCCTAGCATGTGCACGCGCCTCGTCCGCGCCATGGCCGGCCCCTGCTGCTCCCTCGCCTCTGCTCGCCCGCCGCACCCTTGCCACGCCTGCGTAGCCGCGGCTGCCGCCGCCTCACTGCGCTCCTGGCCGCGTCAGTGCTCGCAGCCCGCGCGCGCTCGTGCCACTCGCTCGCCTGCGCCCGCCTCCGCCTAGCACCCACGTCCAACATCCGCTGCCTCCGACCCGCGCCCACTCAGCCCCGCTCCAGCCTCACCGTGCCTTTCCCCATGGCTGGCCGCGCCCGGAGCCAGCGCCCGGACGGCACCCATGCCCGGCTCCGCCCCTGAGCCCGTTAGCTGCGCCCGATCCAGTGCCCATATGGGCCAGTGCCAAGGGGGCCCCATGCCCCTTTTATTAAAATGAAAAAGAAAACAAAAAGGAATTTAATAATAATAAGTTAATTAATTAATTAACTTAATTAACCCTATTAATTAATCCTAATTATCTGCTTAGTCAAACTGTGACAATGACAGCAGGCCCCACACGTCAGTTTGACTCAGTCAACAGACTGTTGACTGGTGACATCATGCTGATGCAGTAAACCTGATTTTGATTTAAATTAAATCTGTTAATTCCAAAAATAAATTAAAATTTTGAAAATTAATATAAAATAAATGTATATCGTATGAAAATACTTTGTACATGAAAGTTGATCAGAAAAAAAGAGATGAATCCGAATACGCTCTCCGTTCGTCTGCCACATGTCCCTAGCATAGCGAACATGCAACTGTCCCCCTCCGTTTCATTTGTCCGAAAATGCCAAACACCGGGGATACTTTCCCGGATGTTTTGCCCCTTCGCTAGTAGCACCCAGTACCGTGTTAGGGCATACCTAGCACTGCTTATTGTCATGTCATGCATCATCATGCATATGTTTGCACCGTATTCTAAAGGAAATACGCCCTAGAGGCAATAATAAACTTGTTATTTATATTTCCATATATCATGATAAATGTTTATTATTCATGCTAGAATTGTATTAACCGGAAACTTAGTACATGTGTGAATACATAGACAAACAAAGTGTCCCTAGTATGCCTCTACTTGACTAGCTCGTTAATCAAAGATGGTTAAGTTTCCTAGCCATAGATATGTGTTGTCATTTGATGAACGGGATCACGTCATTAGAGAATGATGTGATGGACAAGATCCATCCGTTAGCTTAACATAATGATCGTTTAGTTTTTTTGCTATTGCTTTCTTCATGACTTATACATGTTCCTCAGACTATGAGATTATGCAACTCCCGAATACCGAAGGAACCTTGTGTGCTATCAAACGTCACAACGTAACTGGGTGATTATAAAGATGCTCTACAGGTGTCTCCAATGGTATTTGTTGAGTTGGCATAGATCAAGATTAGGATTTGTCACTCCGATTGTCGGAGAGGCATCTCTAGGCCCTCTCGGTAATGCACATCACTATAAGCCTTGCAAGCAATGTGACTAATGAGTTATTTGCGGGACGATGCATTACAGAACAAGTAAAGAGACTTGCCGGCAATGAGATTGAACTAGGTATGATGATACCGACGATCGAATCTCGGGCAAGTAACATACCGATGACAAAGGGAACAAGGTATGTTGTTGTGCGGTTTGACTGATAAAGATCATCGTAGAATATGTAGGAACCAATATGAGCATCCAGGTTTCACTATTGGTTATTGACCGGAGATATGTCTCGGTCATGTCTACATAGTTCTCGAACCCGTAGGGTCCGCACGCTTAACGTTCGATGACGATTCGTATTATGAGTTTATGTGATTTGATGTACCAAAGGTTGTTCGGAGTCCCGGATGAGATAACGGACATGACGAGGAGTCTCAAAATGGTCGAGACATAAAAATTCATATATTGGAAGGCTACATTTGGACACCAGAATGGTTCGGGTCGTTTATAAGTTTCGGAGTACCGGGGGTTACCGGAACCCCCCGGGAAGTTATTGGGACTCATGGGCCTAATGGTGGAAGAGAGGAGGCAGGCCAAGGTGTGGTGCGCGCCCTTAGCCCAAACCGAATTGGACTAGGACTAGTGGGCCGCCCCCTTTTCCTTCTCTTCTTCCTCTCCTTCCTTCTTCTCCTACTAGGACTAGGAAAGGGGGGAACCTACTCCTACTAGGAGTAGGATCCCCCCTTGGGCGCGCCCCTGGTGGCCGACCCTCCTCCTCCTCCCCTCCTTTATATGCGGGGGAGGGGGGCACCCCATAGACACACAAGTCGATCTTTTAGCCGTGTGCGGTGCCCCCTCCACAATTACACACCTCAGTCATATCGTCATAGTGCTTAGGTGAAGCCCTGCGCCGGTAACTTCATCATCACCATCACCACGCCGTCGAGTTGACAGAACTCTCCCTCAGCCTCAACTGGATCAAGAGTTTAAGGGATGTCACCGAGCTGAACGTGTGCAGATCGCAGAGGTGCCGTGCGTTCGGTACTTGATCGGTTGGATCGCAAAGACGTTCGACTACATCAACCACGTTACTAAACGCTTCCGCTTTCGGTCTACAGGGGTATGTAGACACACTCTTCCCCGCTTGTTGTTATGCTTCTACTAGATAGATCTTGCGTGATCGTAGGATTTTTTTGAAATACTATGTTCCCCAACAGTGGTACCAGAGCCATGTCTATGTGTAGATGTTATATGCACGAGTAGAACACAAAGAGTTGTGGGCGATAATAGTCATACTGCTTACCATCATGTCTTACTTTGATTCGGTGGTATTGTTGGATGAAGCGGCCCAGACCGACAATACGTGACCGCGTTCATGAAACTGGTTCTACCGACGTGCTTCGCACACAGGTGGCTAGTGGGTGTCTGTTTCTCTAGCTTTAGTTCAATCGAGTGTGACTACGCCCGGTCCTTGTTGAAAGTTAAAACAACACACTTGACGAAAAATCATTGTGGTTTTGATGCGTAGGTAAGAACGGTTCTTGCTAGAAGCCTGTAGCAGCCACATAAAACTTGCAACAACAAAGTAGAGGACGTCTAACTTGTTTTTGCAGGGCTTGCTGTGATGTGATATGGTCAAGACGTGATGATATATAATTGTTGTATGAGATGATCATGTTTTGTAACAGTTATCGACAACTGGCAGGAGCCGTATGGTTGTCGCTTTATTGTATGAAATGCAATCGCCATGTAATTGCTTTACTTTATCACTAAGCGGTAGCGATAGTCGTAGAAGCAATAGTTGGCGAGACGACAACGATGCTTTGATAGAGATCAAGGTGTCAAGCCGGTGATGATGGTGATCATGACGGTGCTTTGGAGATCAAAGGCACAAGATGATGATGGCCATATCATATCACTTATTTTGATTGCATGTGATGTTTATCCTTTATGCATCTTATTTTGCTTAGTACGGGGTAGCATTATAAGATGATCTATCACTAAATTTCAAGGTACCAGTGTTCTCCCTGAGTATGCACCATTGCTACAGTTTGTCGTGCCGAGACACCACGTGATTATCGGGTGTGATAAGCTCTACGTTCACATACAATGGGTGCAAGTCAGTTTTGCACACGCAGAATACTCGGGTTAAACTTGACGAGCATAACATATGCAGATATGGCCTCGGAACACTAAGACTGAAAGGTCGAGCGTGAATCATATAGTAGATATGATCAACATAGTGATGTTCACCGTTGAAAACTTCTCCATCTCACGTGAAGATCGGACATGGTTTAGTTGATATGGATCACGTGATCATTTAGATGACTAGAGGGATGTCTATCTAAGTGTGAGTTCTTAAGTAATATGATTAATTGAACTTAAATTTATCATGAACTTAGTCCTGATAGTATTTACATATCTATGTTGTAGATCAATTGCTCGCGTATAGCTTCCCCATTTTATTTATGATATGTTCCTAGAGAAAACTATGTTGAAAGATGTTAGTAGCAATGATGCGGACTAGCTCCATGATCTAAGGATTATCCTCATTGCTGCACAGAAAAATTATGTCCTTGATGCACCGCTAGGTGACGGACCTATTACAGGAGCAGAGGCAGACGTTATGAACGTTTGGCAAGCTCGGTATGGTGACTACTTGATAGTTTAGTGCACCATGCTTTACGACTTAGAACCAGGACTTCAAAAACATTTTGAACGCCACAGAACATATAAGATGTTCCAAGATTTGAAATTAGTATTTCCAGACTCATGCCTGTGTCGAGAGGTATGAGACCTCTGACAGTACTTTGCCTACAAGATGGAGGAGAATAGCCCAACCAGTGAGCATGTGCTCAGATTGTCTGGGTACTAAAATTGCTTGAATCAAGTGGTAGTTAATGTTCCAGATAAAATAGTGATTAACAGAGTTCTATAGTCACTATCACCAAGTTACTGCAACTTAGTGATGAACTATAATATGCAAGGGATGATGTAAAATGATCCCCGAGCTCTTCATGATGCTGAAATCGGCGAAGGTAGAAATCTAGAAAAGCATCAAGTGTTGATGGTTGAAAAGACCACTAGTTGCAAGTAGAAGGGCAAGGGAAAGGAAGGGAACTTCAATAAGAATGACAAGCAAGTTTCCACTCTCATGAAGAAGCCCAAAGCTAGACCCAAACCTAAAACTGAGTGCTTCTACTGCAAAGTAAATGTTCACTGGAAGCGGAACTGCCCCAAATACTTGGTGGATAAGAAGGATGGCGAAGTGAACAAAAGTATATATATGATATACATGTTATTGATGTGTAATTTACTAGTGTTCATAGTAGCCCCTGGGTATTTGATACTGGTTCAGTTGCTATGATTAGTAACTCGAAATAGGAGTTACAAAATGAACAAAGACTAGTTGAGGGCGAGGTGACGATGTGTGTTGGAAATGATTCCAAGGTTGATAAGATCACCATCGCACACTCCTTCTACCTTCGGATTAGTTTTAGACCTGAATAATTGTTATTTGGTGCTAGTGTTAAGCATGAACATTATATCTGGATCTTGTTTGATGTGAGACGGTTATTCATTTAAATTAGAGAATAATGGTTGTTCTATTTATATGAGTAATATATTTTATGGTCATGCACCCTTGATGAGTGGTCTATTTTTATTGAATCTCGATAGTAATACACATATTCATAGTATTGAAGCAAAAAGGTATAAGTTTAATAATGATAGTGCAACTTATTTGTGGCACTGCCGTTTGGGTCATATTGGTGTAAAGCGCATGAAGAAACTCCATGCTAATGGGCTTTTGGAATCACTTGATGCTTGCGAACCATGCCTCATGGGTAAGATGACTAAGACTTCGTTCTCCGGAACAATGGAGCGAGCCACTGACTTATTGGAAATAATACATATTGATGTATGCAGTCCTATGAGTATTGAGGCTCGCGGCGGGTATCGTTATTTTTTGACCTTCACAGATGATTTGAGCAGATATGAGTATATCTACTTAATGAAACACAAGTCTCAAATGTTTGAAAAGTTCAAAGAATTTCAGGGTGAAGTGGAGAATCATCGTAACAAGAAAATAAAGTTTCTACAATCTGATCGCAGAGGCGAATATTTGAGTTATGAGTTTGGCCTTCATTTAAAACAAATAGTTTCACAACTCACGCCACATGGAACACCACAGCGTAATGGTGTCCTAACGTCATAACCGTACTTTATTGGATATAGTGCAATCTATGATGTCTCTTACCGATTACCACTATCATTTTGGGTTTACGCATTAGAGACAACTGCATTCACATTAAATTGGTCACCATCTAAATCCGTTGAGACGACACCATATGAACTGTGGTTTGGCAAGAAACCCAAGTTGTCGTTTCTAAAAGTTTGGGGCTGCAATGCTTATGTGAAAAAGCTTCAACCTGATAAGCTCGAACCCAAATCGGAGAAATGTGTCTTCATAGGATACCCAAAGGAGACTGTTGGGTACACCTTCTATCACAGATCCGAAGGTAAGATATTCGTTTCTAAGAATGGATCCTTTCTAGAAAAAGAGTTTCTCTCGAAAGAAGTGAGTGGGAGGAAAGTAGAACTTGATGAGGTAATTGTACCTGCTCCCTTATTAGAAAGTAGTTCATCATTGAAATCAGTTCCAGTGATGCCTACACCAATTAGTGAGGAAATTAATGATGATGATCATGAAACTTCAGATCAAGTTACTACCGAACCTCATAGGTCAACCAGAGTACGTTCCGCACCAGAGTGGTACGATAATCCTGTTCTGGAAGTCATGCTACTAGACCATGACGAACCTACAAACTATGAGGAAGCGATGTTGAGCCCAAATTCCGTGAATTGGCTTAAGGCCATGAAATCTGAGATTGGATCCATGTATGAGAACAAATATGGACTTTGATTGACTTGCCCGATGATCGGTGAGCCATTCAGAATAAATGGATCTTCAAAAGAAAGACGGGCGCTGATAGTAGTGTTACTATCTACAAAGTTTGAATTGTCGCAAAAGGTTTTCGACAAGTTCAAGGTGTTGACTACGATGAGATATTCTCACTCGTATCGATGCTTAAAAGTCTATCCGGATCATGTTAGCAGTTGCCGCATTTTATGAAATCTGGCAAATGGATATCAAAACTACATTCCTCAATGGATTTATTAAAGAAGAGTTGTATATGATGCAACCAGAAGGTTTTGTAAATCCTAAAGGTGCTAACAAAGTGTGCAAGCTCCAGCGATCCATCTATGGACTAGTGCAAGAATCTCGGAGTTGGAATATATGCTTTTATGAGTTGATCAAAGCATATAGTTTTATACAGACTTTTGGAGAAGCCTGTATTTACAAGAAAGTGAGTGGGAGCTCTGTAGTGAAAGTGCTAGTGATCGACTAGACGGGGGGTGAATAGGCGATTTTTATGAAAGTCTTCAAAACGTGGAAGTTTCGAAGACAATCAATAGAAATGAACCTATTAACATGCAGCGGAAGGTATACTACACTAGGCAAGCCATAGTCAAGTATTCAATGAAGTGAAAGCACAAAGACTAATAGCAGCTAGGCAGTATGGATCAGGATGGAAGACAGTATGAAGCCAATCAGAACAAGCAGTCACACAGTGAAGACAAATAGATAATACAAACAGGCAATAACTTCACAAGGACCAACTGTAAATAAAGAGATGGAAAGGATAGAACCAGTTGCTCATTGAAGACAATGATTTGTTGGACCAGTTCCAGTTGCTGTGACAATTATATGTCTGGTTAGGGAGGCTGAGATTTAACTCAGAAGACCGTGTCTTCACCTTATTCCCCTTGAGCTAAGGACACCCAGTCCTCGCCCAATCACTCTGGTAAGTCTTCAAAGGAGACTTCCAAACCTTCACATACTTCGTTCACCGGCGATCCACAATGACTCTTGGATGCTCAGAACGCGACGCCTAACCGGCTGGAGGATTCACAGTCCTCAAGTGTAACAAGTCTTCAGATCACACAGACAGGAAGACTTCAGTGATGCCTAACACTCTTTGGCTCTGGGTGTTTAGGGCTTTGTCCTTGCAAGGATTTCTCTCTCAAAGGCTTCGAGGTGGGTTGCTTTCAAACGACAAAAGTCGTGCACTAACTCTGAGTAGCCAACCAATTTATGGTGTAGGGGGTGGGCTATTTATAGCCACTAGGCAACCCGACCTGATTTGTCCGAAATGACCCCGGGTCACTAAGGAACTGACACGTGTTCCAACGCTCAGATTTCAAACACACGCGGCAACTTTACTTGGGCTACAAGTAAAGCTGACTCATCCAACTCTGGATAAGATTTGTTCTCATTATCTTCGCTCGAAGACATAGGATTTTGGTTAAGCATCACTTGAGTCACTCTGACTTTGTTCACTGGGACCCCACTTAACAGTACGGTGGTTCCTATGACTCAACAAAGAAGAAAAGGAAACGACGAAACAACTAAGTCTTCGCGCTCCATAGTCTTCACGAGATGTCTTCTCATGTCATAGTCTTCAATGTGATTATCTTCACATACCACCTTTGTCTTCAATGTCTTCATACATTTTTAGGGGTCATCTCTGGTAGGAAAACCGAATCAATGAGGGACTACTACCTGTGTTATCCTGCAATTCTCACAAACACATTAGTCCCTCAACTAGGTTTGTCGTCAATACTCCAAAACCAACTAGGGGTGGCACTAGAGGCACTTACAATCTCCCCCTTTTTGGTGACTGATGACAAACTGGTTGAAGTTTTCAATGGGGATAAAAGTATGTGAAATTGTAAAGGATTTAGACATTGTCTTCGTAAGTAGCAGAAAGGCTCCCCCTGAAGATGTGCATATAAATATTTTGCTTTTGAATGCACATGCATATGGCAGGTTGTACTTGCGGAGCTCCTCTTCTACTTATGAAGACAATTCATCATGCATGAAAGGATATAACAAAGATAATGACATGCATAAAGAAAAATGGACGTCTGCAAAATGACTTCGTGCGGAATTTATCGTCACACATGCGGAATTTATCATCGCATCACATAGTGTCGAAAAGGTAGCAGACGACCAACAAGTTTAAGTGTTACAACTCAAAACGAACCAAATGTATCAAAAGCGAGAGTTGTAAGCACTTGGCAAATGTAGCAAAAGTAAAGCAACCACCCATATGGACCCGCTTGAAGACTATCAACTCATATGCTTCTCCCCCTTTTGTCAGTAATGACCAAAAAGGTTGGAAGACATAGAGCTTCTACTCGTTCCCATGAGGAGTAGGTGAAGCAGCAGGGTCATCGTTGAGGTTCGGTGGTGCAGAAGAACTTGGTGCAGTGTCGACACATGCTGAAGTTGCAGGTGGTGAAGTAGCGTCATCTTGATCATCTATGACTCTGGCATTGACTGTTGCAGCTGAGGAAGAATAATCAGAGTCTTCAAGTGTGGGAGTCCGACGCAAGTGAGCATTCCTGGGAGGAGTTGAGTCAAACTTGAATCTCTCTGTGAAGCCATCATCTTTAAGATCAGCTTCAGCACTGAGCAATGTCAAACTCTTCCAGGACCTCCGGCATGTTTCATGTGTAATAAAGGCATTCTTGGTGGCAAGATTTTGAATGCGATTGACATCCACCAAGAGGCTTTGCATTTGACGCTTAAGCCAGTCATGATGCCTATCCTGTTTCTGATGTAGAGCAACGAGAATCTCTCGGTCATTAAGAACACGAGATCGCTTCCAAGGCCTTTGGGCAATGGTACTTGCAGTGGCGTCAGTTTGGGTGCGAGGGGCACGTGTATTGCCAGCCAAGGGATAAACATGAGAAACGGCCTGAACACCTTCAATGTGCTGGGTGAAGCTTTGACGATTGACATTGTGAAGATAAATTGGCTCCTTTGCAGGCTCTGGGTAAATGGCTTCAATAGACATATCAACCTCTGGCAAGAATACAAGATGATTGCGCGCAGACGCCTGATAGTTGAAGGCAGAGTGAAGCTTGATGAGGTGCATTACCCATGGAGCATAGAACTTCAGACCAAAGATGTCGGAGCCAGATGCAGCCAACTGCCTGATGAAGAAATCTTGAGCATTGAAGCTTATTCCATTGAAGATATAGAAAACCAAAGTCTTCATTGCTCCTTCAAGCTTCGCTGCTGATGAATGTCCTTTGACAGGCCATAGAGTTCGCCTGATGATATGATAGATGGTGCGGGGCAGATACTCTAGGTCTTCAACAAATAATTCCGTTGGGTATTCAGCGTCGCGTGGCAGAGGCTTCATCATGCTCAACATTTGTCTCATGTTAGGCTCTGGCTTTTGGAAAATGCTCTCCAAAGCATTCTGGTGTTGCTGACAACATGGTTCATAGTATTCGCCAGGAGTGGGCAGGGCTATAAGTTCAATGATGTCTTGGGCTTTAGCTTCATGATGTACATCGCCCGTCATCCACTCAAGGATCCAAGTCTTCGGATCCTTGTTGTATCCACGAATGTGGAGGGTAGCATAGAATTGAAGCAGAAGTTCTTCATTCCAATGTTCCTTGTCAGTCACAAAGTTGAGCAGACCCGCATCACGGAAGCAGTCAAGGGCTTCTTCAAGTCAAGGCAATCCAGCAATGGCTTCGCAGTCTAGACGCATATGCGGGAAAATGCACCCCTGATTGTATAAGATGCACGAATAGTAGCTGCGCTACTGATAACTCCAGAATCGATCTAATGAGATTCTTGGCCTTATGTAGGGGTTCTTGTCACTGTCAAAGAATGTGTTGTGTGCCTTGAAGCCATTCAGATTAAATGATCCTGGTGAGGTTGCAGTACCTGGAAACTATGGTAGTCTTGGCTTTGGCTTTTGGACCTGAGGCCTATGCTCCACATGATAGTCAAATTGAGGTCCAGGAGCAGGCGGATGAACCAGAATTGGCCAGCGGACGGTAACAAGATGACCACGGTCATATGCTTGCTCGATGGTGTGTGGCCTTGGAGGAGGTACAGGAGCAGAGGCATTGGCTTCAGGCAGCGGATTTGCTTCGGGTGCTACATTGGCTTCAGGTGTATTCACTTCTGGCACCACATTAGCTTCAGGCGCCACATTGGCTTCAGCCATGACAACGTCATTGGCTTCAGTGTTGATGTTGGTGACCGCCTCAGTATTGGTAACCTCCACTTTAGGAGTTGGAGGGTCGGACACGTTCTCCTCGAGAACAACTTGAGGGTTGGATGGGGGTGTAGCAACACGTTCTTCTTCTCTTGGTTCTTCTTCTTGGTCATCGGCTGATGCAGCCGGAATATCTTTAGCCGTTTTGGCTTCAGATTCAGGGATGTTCTCAGTAGGAGAGGCTTCAGGAAAGACTTCGCGTGAAACGGATTGACGCTCTTCTCCTTCTGGAACACTTGACAACGTGACCTATGGCCTTGGTCCTTTGCGAAGCCTGCGAAACGCTGGCGACGCCTGTGGAGATGGAGTTGGTTGGGCCTCAAGGTATTCATCGTCAATCATGGGAGTGGTGACCTGGGTTGGGGGAGTAACTGGTGTTTCTTCATCACGAGGGGATTCTTGAGGGTGATCAGCCCATGAGTCATCCTGAGCAATTGGCGTCAATGGACGACCAATGCTAATGAGTTCGCTGTTCGTGAGAACAGGCGATGATACCACATTGTGTTCGATCTGAGGAAGGACTTCATCATCTTCAACATTGTCTTGATGACCAATGTCTTCAGCTGCGTTGGGGTCAACAGCTGGAATGTCTTCATCTACTAGAGCCTCTGTGGAAGCAGGCTCATGAATGATCAACTGGCGCTCATGATGTTCAGATGCAGGATGAGCCACTAAGATTGGCTCGACAACAAGGGGCTCTGTGGGAGCAGCCCAGTCTCTCTTCTTTGCCTTTCTCTTCTTGGTTGGCGGAGCGTTGTCAGTGGTGTGCTTGGTCTTACGCTTGCGGGCTTCGGCTTCAGCTGCCCTTGTTTTCTTGAGTTCCAAAGCCACTGTGGGGACCTTAGGCTTCGAGCCTGTCATACTGGCTGGGAAGACAATGTGAGGTTTTTCCTGCCTTGATGCTTCTGGTTGGGACACAACAGGCTTCTTCTTCTTCTTCTTGGCAGCCATTCTGGGGTCGATGCCTGGTCACCCCAAAGCCTTGCGCTTTTCAGCTTCATTGTAGCCTTGAACACATTTGGCAGCAAGATTCTTCATGCGCTCACGAGAACCTTTTGCTTATTCTCGTTTCTTGTGGAACGCCTCCTTGAGCTCATGCATCATGACCTTGAAGTTTTGAATGTCTTCAACATTGAGCTTGGCCATGTGCTTCTTGAACTGAGCCTTTTCATAATCAATCTTGTGCTTCAACTCAACAATCTTCTATGCAAGAGCCATCTCAGGAGCAATGGCTCCATGGAAAGAGACGCTGAGGCCAATTGGGAGCTGAAGATCATCAAAATTGAGATCTAGGCTGTCAAACCACTCATCAATAAACTTGTACAGGATCTCCACATCAAAGAGGGGAAGATCATTGAAGATTTCTGCCTCTTGCTTGCTCTTTATCAATTGCTCAAGAGCATCATCGCCAAGATCGTCGTCGCTAGATAGATCAATGGCGTCATTCTCGTTTCTCAAAACAGCAGCAGGGGTCAGAACATGACTAGAGGAGTGCACGGGATTCTTCTTTTTCTTCTCAGTCTTGGAGATGCGAGAGAGATCTTCAGACTGCACACTTGGTGTAGGAGGAGCAGTGGCCAGAGGCTTCACGCACGACACTTTTGGTGGAGTGGAAAGCTTCGAAGCCTTAGGTTTCTTCTGCTTCTTTGGCTTTGGTGGTGCAGGCGCTTCGTCAGAGTCAGCGTCGTCTGCAGAGTGATCCACTGCTGCCCCTTGAACCTGAATGTGTGTGATGAGACCTTCTAAGTTGTAGAAGGGCCCAACAAGATTAGGTTCAGCTTCGCGTGTGCCATCGGCACGTGGCGCAGAGGGGCCTGGGTTGAAGTCCCAAGACTTCTTGTTTTCCCTGGCCGAGTTCTTAGCAAACTGAAAGTTGCGCTTGAACAAATTGTCATCTCGACACCATAGCAATGACGATGGGTCGGCATCAGCAGGCTGTGGCCCTCGGACCATGCAAGGGTAGAATCCTTGAGCAATGGCTCCAGTTCTGGTCTTGGGTTGAAGATTTTTATAGAGAATATCTCCCCAAGGACGCGTGATAGCATTCTTTTCAGCATACTCCTTAGTGACGAATCTGTACTTGAACCATTGCTCGGCCTAGTATCTTCGAATCCATTGGATTCGTGTCTTGCGCTGACCATAGCTTTCTTCGGGGTCAATTTTGTATAGTTCATAGAGATCTTCGGGCAGATCCGTTGATGTCCCCCATGATGCTGTCTGCCACCCTTCCTTGCTGATTTCTCTGTTGCCATGAAGTTTAGACTGAAAGGCTTCAACCCTGTCAAACTCTTCCGTCTGCTGGTCAGACAGGAACTGGCTTCGGGAGAATTTATGTGATGCTGTAAGAACTCTGCAAATGAATGCAGACTATGAGAACCAAGGGATTCTCCCACGGACATGTACCTGTGACAGCATTAGAGATGCGAGGGAAGGGGAAGAGGTCATATGCATTCTTAGAAGATTTTGAAGATAAATCAGTTTAGAAGACATTGACCTCATAGTGCGAAGACATTCACTCATATGTTGAGAGTTGGTTCCAGATTTGTACGAATCCAAGAATAAGTACAAGTGAGGAATCTAACTACTTTGTGAAGCATAAGTGAGCATACTAGGCATGATATGAGATGCAGAACAGGATAGATCCAACTTTGTAGGAACAGAAACCACTTGTGGTTGAAAAGGATGAATCTATCGGATCAAAAAGGACTGTAAAAAGAGTTTTTATTTACCACTCGAGGAACTGCTAGACGGAGTGGGAGATGAGGCCGAGAAGTTTGATCTTTCGTGCCCTAACTTGGCGACGGAGGACACATACGGCGACAGCGGAGAAGACGATGTTCGCGACCGGCGTGATGACGACGTCGGTGAGGTCGCGGCAGCTAAGCGCTTCATCGCTGGCATCGTCGAGGGCTAGCGGTGGCGCTAGGGTTTGTGCGAGGAAGAGGAGTGGAAGAAGAGATAATGACTGGGGTGTGGTGAGTATTTATAAGGACAGGGACGGCGCAGCGTTATTACACAGGTGCTCCTGGCGGTTCACATCTGAAGGACACGTGGCAATCATGCAACTTATTGGAGGTTGTTCCACGTTCCCACGTACGCCTGGATTGTCGGGTGGTCGTTCCCGCTTCTCCGGGTGAGGGAGTCCTGGATTAGGGGGTCTTCGGACTGTTAGACTATGGAGATACAAGATTGAAGATTTCGTCTCGTGTCCGGATGGGACTCTACTTGGCGTGGAAGGCAAGCTAGGCAATATGAATATGGATATCTCCTCCTTTGTAACCGACCTTGTGTAACCCTAACCCTCTCCGGTGTCTATATAAACCGAAGGGTTTTAGTCCGTAGAACAACAATCACAACATACAATCATACCATAGGCTAGCTTCTAGGGTTTAGCCTCTCTGATCTCGTGGTAGATCTACTCTTGTACTACCCATATCATCAATATTAATCAAGCAGGACGTAGGGTTTTACCTCCATCAAGAGGGCCCGAACCTGGGTAAAACATCGTGTCCCCTGCCTCCTGTTACCATCCGGCCTAGACGCACAGTTCGGGACCCCCTACCCGAGATCCGCCGGTTTTGACACCGACATTGGTGCTTTCATTGAGAGTTCCGCTGTGCCGTCGCCACCAGGAAGGATGTCTCATCCCGTCTTTAAATACGACACTGTTGCTGAGGGAGCTTTGGCTATCGGCCAAACTCTCCAGCTAGGTGGTTTTCTTATGACCGCCTGTTCGGCCGCTGCGCCGACGATGACTTCTTGGGTCATCGAAAGCAATCTTCACGTCAACTCAGAACTCGCCGAGCCGTTAGATCCAATGGAGCTCTCTTCCCTGAACGAGCTCTTGGATCGCATCACCGCCCTGGGAGTCGCTACAGACTATGATTAGATTGGGCCTAAACCCGATCTGAGAGAGATCAACTCTCCCCAGGTCACCCATCACGTTGCAGTGGTGGAGGAACAATGCGGCAACCCTTCATCTATCTTAAGGACTAGCTATGTCCGGATTCCCGATCCCTCTAAGTCGGCTACCCGCGGAGGGGAGGACGTCACTCAAGGCCTGAACCTAGAATCAGGCAGCGAGCTAGATTTATCGGAAAACATCCAAGAAACCAAACTTCTGAGTTCGGAAACTCCTTGGCCCCTGAGTCTCAGATTAGGTGAGGATTCGGATTCAATTCCACCCACCCACCCAAACATACGCGATCTATCCCAAATTAGGCAAGAGCCTGAAGAAACAGTACACCATTACTGGGCCAGATTCCTCCTGGTCATGAACATGATAAAGGACTGCTGCGAGGAAGACGCAATTTCATTCTTCTGCAATAATTGCACAGACAAGGGAATCCTCAACGCCATAAGTCGCCGCGAAATTACACGCTTTGCCGACTTGGTGTCCATAGTACGAAAGTACTGTGTGATGGAAAGCGCCTGGAAAACTAAAATAAAATTTTGGGATAATCCGGCCCTGAATACAAACCCAGTCGGAAATAAAAGGGTGCATTATCACAATACACCTGGGTTAACTACCAAAAAGCAAAATCCCTCTACGGGGCAAGGAACCGTACTGGAGGGATGGCTCAACGGACCCTGCAAAATTCATAGTACAGCGGATGCAATACCAACGCACAACCTTAGAGCATGTTGGATACTCCGGCAGGTGGCCAAAAGTGGTGAGGATCTACTCCTCCCAAATACCACAGAGCACCATCCCGTGGACAACAATACGGTGTTAACGGTCTTTGAGACCTTCGCGTCAAATAATAGACGCAAGCGAACACTCCGCAGCATGGCCGAAATCTTCCACATAGCAGAAATAAATCCTTGGAGTGACACGGCTATTACCTTCAATGCCAGTGACGAACCCAAATTCCGAACAGCCCGAGCACCAGCCGCACTGGTCCTCAGTCCAATCGTGGACGGCTTTCGACTCACCAAGGTACTCATGGACGTCGGCAGCGGATTAAACCTCATCTATGAGGAAACTCTTCAAAAGATGGAAATAGACTGGAGCCGCATTGAGCAAAGTAGCACAACCTTTAAAGGAATCATCCCTAGTCGGGAAGCACGCTGTGCTGGGAAAATCACACTAGACGTGGTATTCGGCACGCTGGATAATTACAGGTCCGAAGAAATTACATTCCAAGTGGCCCCGTTCAGCAGCGGATACCACGCTCTATTATGGCGGGAGGCGTTTACAATCTTCCAAGCCATACCCCATTACGGGTACATGAAGCTCAAAATGCCCGGGCCCAATGGAATCATCACTCTTGCTAGTGATCCGGACATAGCACTCCGCGCCGAAAATAAGACAGCTGCACTGGCCCTTGAGGCACTATCCGAAGCCCTAGCGGCCGAGGAACTAACGGCGCTGCGCTCCACGTTGAACAGGGACGACGTGACACTCGATAAAAGATCCAAGTCCACCTCCTTTAAACCGGCAGACGAAATAGTCAAATTCCAAGTCCATGCAACGAACCCTACAAAAACAGCTTCCATCGAGGCACAATTAAACCCTGATGTCGACGCCGCACTGCGAGAGTTCCTACGCGAGAACTGGGACATTTTTGCCTAGCACCCTTCAAACATGCCAGGAATCCCACGCAGGCTGGCTGAGCACAGCCTGAATATCCTAAAAGGATTCAAGCCAGTCAAGCAGGCTCTTCGACGTTTCTCTGAACCTAAGAGACAAGCCATGGGAGAGGAACTAGCCAAGCTATTGGAGGCCGGATTCATCAGAGACATAAAACATCCGGACTGGCTAGCAAACCTGGTGATGGTACCAAAGAAGGACAAATCTTGGCGCTTGTGCATCGATTTTAAGGACCTTAACAAGGCCTGCCCAAAGGATCCCTTCCCCCTCCCCCGCATCGATCAAATCATCGATGCTACCACAGGACACGATTCATTGTGTTTCCTCGACGCATACTCCGGCTACCATCAAATTAAAATGGTAGAGCCAGACCAAGCCGCAACAGCATTCATCACACCATACGGCCCATTCTGCTTCAACAAAATGCCCTTCGGGCTCAAAAACGCCGGCGCAACATATCAGCGCATGATTCAGACATGTCTGGCAAACCAGATCGGCAAAACAGTGGAGGCATACATAGATGACGTGGTCATTAAAACCAAGCATGTCGAAACTCTAGTAGATGACTTGAGGCTCACATTCGACAACCTCCGAACATATGACATCAAGCTCAATCCGGAAAAATGCATTTTCGGCGTACCAGCCGGAAAGCTCCTGGGATTCATTGTCTCCAATAGAGGTATTGAAGCTAATCCGGCCAAAATCCGAGCATTGTCACAGTTGGCTACCCTAACAGACCTCAAACAAATACAAAAATTGATTGGATGCGTGGCGGCTCTAAGCCGCTTTATCTCCTGCTTGGAAGAAAAGGCATTACCCCTTTATCGCCTCCTCCGGCGCACCGAACACTTCGAGTGGACGGATGCCGTCACGGCCGGACTCAACTAAATAAAAGCTATATTGGCAACAAACCCAGTCCTGGCCGCACCAAACATTGGCGAACCAATGCTATTATACATTGCGGCAACTCATCAAGTAGTAAGCGCAGTGCTCATCGTCGAGTGAGAAGTGGACGGACACAAATTCCCCCTTCAAAATCCGGTTTACTATGTGTCCACTGTCTTTACTCCATGCAAATCACGGTACCCGCATTATCAAAAGATAGCGTACGCGGTATTTATGGCATCCCGGAAGCTGCGACACTACTTTCAAGAGTGTTCGATAACGGTAGCCTCGAAAGTACCACTTAACGATATTATAAACAACCGCTACGCGACGAGCCGGATTGCCAAATGGGCCATTGAGCTCCTCCCGTTCGACATAACTTAGAAGCCACGGTGAGCTATTAAGTCGCAAGTTTTGGCTGACTTCGTCGCTGAGTGGACGGAAGCCGAACTCCCTAAAGAGTACGGAACATATTCAAACTGGATCATGCACTTCGACGGCTCCAAAATGTTGGCTGGTCTAGGGGCTGGCGTTATTTTGACGTCCCCAACATGAGATACCGTTCAATACGTACTACAGATAATGTATACGGACTCCAACAACGCAGCCGAATATGAGGCCCTTCTACATGGTCTCCGGATGGCAGTATCCATGGGCATTCAACGCCTAGAGGTGCGCGGGGATTCGAACCTCGCGATATCCCAAATAAATGGAGACTTTGATGCCAAGGATCCGAAAATGGCAGCTTATCGCAATGCTGTCTTAAAAATGTCAGCTTGGTTCGAGGGGCTCGAATTTCACCATGTGGCTCGGGAAAACAATCAGGCGGCAGATATCCTCGCCCGCATCGGCGCAAAACGCGACGCGGTCCCTCCCAACATATTTCTGGAAAGGCTCTTCAAGCCATCCGTAGCATGGGAAGGGGACACCAGTAACAACAGTCCAGACCCGGCCAAAATACCCGATACCGAACTCTCTGACACAATGGGAGGCTCCGCCACCGAAATAACACATTCAGCCCACGAAATAATGGCCATTATTGCCCCGTGGACAGAACCATTCCTGGCCTACCTAACTAGACAGGAACTTCCGGAGGACCAAAATGAGGCACGCTGCATAGTGCGGCGATCCAAGGCCTACAGGGTCCATGAGGGAGAATTGTACAAAAAAAGTGCTGCCGGAGTCCTTCAAAGGTGCATCTCCGAAGAGGAAGGGCGGAACCTTTTGGCAGAAATTCACGCCGGACTCGGCGGTCATCACGCCGCAGCCCGAGCTCTTGTAAGAAAGGCCTTCCGTACATGATTCTATTGGCCAACGGCCCAGGCAGATGCATAGGACTTGGTCCAACGTTGCGCCGGTTGCCAGCTCTTTGAAAATCAAAGCCACATGCCACCCATCGCCCTCCAAACAATCCCCATTACATGGCCCTTCGTGGTCTGGGGGCTTGACATGGTTGGACCCCTTAAAGGGGGAACCCACAAGAAAAAATACTTATTGTTCATGGTGGATAAATTCACCAAATGGATAGAGGCTAAACTGGTTAAAACAGCCGAATCCGGACCGGTGATAGATTTCATATCCGGGGTTGTACACCGTTACGGCATCCCCCACAACATCATCACTGATAACGACACGAACTTCACGGCCGACGAGGTAAAACTCTGGTGCAGCAAAATGGGCATCAAGCTCGATTATGCTTCAGTCTATCACCCACAAACCAACGGTCAAGTTGAATGAGAAAATGGTCTTATAATGAGCGGCATTAAACCCAGATTAGTGCGCTCCTTAACGGAGTCTAACACGCACTGGGTAGAGGAGCTCGACTCCGTACTCTGGGCGCTGCGGACCACACCGAATCGTAGTACCGGATATACACCGTTTTTTATGGTGTACGTCGCAGAGGCAGTCCTGCCCTGTGACATAATTCATGACTCACCTCGAGTGCGCATGTACGAAGAAAGAGAAGCCGAGCTCGATCGGCAGGACAGTCTGTACACCTTGGAGGAAGAGCGCGACGTAGCCAAAGCCCGTTCCGCATTTTACCAGCAACAGGCTCGCAGATACCAAAGCAGAGAAGTACGGGCCAAAACTTATAACGTTGGCAAACTAGTTCTACGACTGCTGGATAAGAAAAAGAACAAGCTCGAGCCTAAATGGGAAGGTCCCTTCATTATCGACCAAGTTCTGACTGGTGGAGCGTACCGACTGCGGGATGCATCGACTAGTCGACTCGAGCTAAACCCATGGAACGCAGCCAGGCTTCGAAGATTCTACGCCTAGCACCGGACTCTATGTTAGTCCCCTCCCTTGTCCATTTTCTGCATATGCATCATTTGTCTTGTTTCCCTTTCTTTCTTTTATTTCTCTAGGCCTTCAAGGGTCACCTTGTGCCTCACTCATACATTACAGATGCGCTAGCCGCACTCTTCATACCCGGGGGCTTCTTTCATAGAAGCTTAAATTATTTACCTGGGCCTCACGCCCAACACATGTGTTATACTTCCGCATGTACCTTTTTTCACCATTATATGCATCGATATGACTTAAGTTTTGGCCAAGATGGGTTGCCTGGCTCTTGTATTTATGCCCTACGTTCCCGTTAATTCGGCTAGGGCATAAGGTGAGCACCTCTGCGATTGTTACCGCCGGGTCAGCCGGACATGTACCTCAGATTGGGTGAAGCCGAAAGCTAGCATTCTTAAGGGAATATTCGTTCGGTGAACAAAAGATGAATTTTATTTATTATCCATATCTGCCCCCAGATGCTTTTTCTGTGCTTCTTGTCACAGTCCGGACATGCACTTTAGGGCATGCTTACCCAGGGAAAGGAACCCTTAACGGAACTATTCTCCCTGGAAGATGTTTCTTACTACCCATGTAATATAACATAACTAGTTGGGCACTTGTCTGATAAAGCACTAATGACCCCTACGCCTGGTCTCCACGCATGCCCCGGTTCTTACATAACCGAGAGGGTATTCGGATACACTCCGGACCGTCGGGTCCCGAGGTCGAAGCGAAAAGGTCCGCCACGAAAAACGATCTACAATTCGTCTAGAAGGCATTATACATGTCACTTTAAAATTACATAGTCAATTTGACGAGTTGAATTCCTCTTCAATACCATCCAATAGGCTGTCTAGTCTACAGTCCTGTTGGGAATACTTTGCGGCCAATTCTACTTGGCCGTACACTAAGCTCACAGGGATTTCCTTCCCATCGGGCACCACAGGTCCGACTTTGGCCATATGGTTCGGGTCAGCCTTCGTGTACCGTGTCTTCACCATTGCCCAAGCTTCCCTGGCGCCCTGACGGCAGGCCGATATCTTCCATAATCGGAAGCACCGCCGCGCTCCCTTTAGCTTTTCTGCAAGCTCTCCAAGGCCTTCAGGTATGGAGACGGATGGCCACAAGGCCTGGGCGACGCCTTGCATCACCTGCTGAACTCATTCGTGCAGCTGTGAGAGCTCGGGAAGAAGGTCACCCGTTGAACCAGGCATTTCCTCGGTAGGATGACCTGTTAGCATACCTACAGACATAACTCTGTCAGCCAGCTTCCTCGCCGAACTCCTTTTCAAAGTTCGTTCAAGCACTTACTAAATATGCCGCGTCGAAGCCGCCGATTTTCCTTAACAGAGTCCGACAGTTGGGCACGAACATCTTGTAGTTCCACGCCCAGCTTGATGTTGGCATCTAGGAGATCATTTTTCTCCTGCCTCACCCTCGTAAGCACGCTCTCACCGGCCTTCAGCTGGCGTAGGAGCTGTTGCTTATCCGTATTTACTCCAGCGTCATCTGCAATTTTATCGTTAGATCTGCATATACGCCGCATTCTATATGATACTTATCATTCGAAGGATATGTTACCAGAGGGGGTCTCTGTGGGCTCCCCTACTATGGCCAGTGCGGCCTGAAGTTGGGCTTTGCACTCTTCTAGCTCCTGGGACAGTTGAATATTCTTTTCTGTAAGAACCTGCATAACAAATGATCCTTAAATCAGTTATCCTAACTGTTTCAAGTCTTAGGGGCTACTGATATATATAATCACCAAATTTTCTCACCCGTATGTCTTTTACATACTGCTCTGTGGCTCTGGCTAGACCATTTTGAGCGGCACGGAGGTGCGCGTCTCCCGAGTTGAAGGCATCCAATGCCTCTTGGGAGAAACAAGCGTCACGAAGAACAGTCCAGCGATGCCTGTGGTTCATGTCACTTTCCACCTCGGAATGGGTGGCGGAAAGTTTATCCGCATCCTCTGTCCGGCCTCCGAATCCGGCCTTGGAGCCTGGCTTGTGGAGACGCGATTGGTAGCCTCTCCGGGTATAGTCCGGCGAGCGCTCTTTTTCCTGAAAAGAAGGCATGGGCGTTAATATGCCTCTGAGAATAATGTCTTGCAATAAAGACGGCGCGCCGTACCGCTGCACCGGTGTCTCAATCCGGACTGCGGGTCTTTTCAGCCTGCCTGGCCTCACGGCCCCTTGTTGGCCAGTCGCCACAGGCTCAGCCTTCTGCCTCGAGGACCTCCCCTGCAAAACACGGCTGTTATACGGCAATCAAAAACACGCAAGGACGGATCCCTTTTTGAAGTGCTGGGACTTCGGTCTCAGTCACCTGTGAGGCTGGAAGTAGCCCAGGGTAATCGGCCGTAATCGCCACCAAAGCATTATCATTGCTCAATTGGTAAAACACCCCATCGATTAGCTCCACCGATATGTCCGGATCCTCCTGGGAGGCCGGGTCGAGGGACCGTCCAGGGTCCTCGGGTTGTGGAGGGGGGTTGTTTATCTCCCTTACGGCCTGGCGCAGTTCTTGCGTACAAATTGCTGGACTGAATACTTAACTACGGAAATATGAAACGAATGGGAGAGAAAAAGTCTCCGCTTACCCAGCTCGGAGGATTGTACATAGAAAATCCGCCCTGCGGGTTGACACGAAGGAATTCCTCCTCTTATCCCTTGTACAAAGTGGATAAGATCTTTATTAGATCAGCAACCGATCCCGGCCCTTTACGGCCGTAGCGGGTGGCGTCATCCTCCCCGTTGAAATCCCACATGGGGTGGCCTCTATACTGAAGCGGCTGCACCCCCCGCATGATACATATGGCCATGACCTCGATCATGGTCAATCCGGATCGAGCTAAAAAACTTATCCGTCTCATCAGGTAAAGAACGTCCCTGTCGTCTTCCTCCAGGGAGCTCCGTGGACGCCAGCTCCGGCGCTTCTTCAAAGGGGCGTTGTCGAACTCAGGAAGGCTGATCCGAATAGGATCCGGGAGGGGGACGTCTTCTATATAAAACCATTCTGAAGGCCAGTCTTCAGATGTCTTCTTTGGGGTTCTGGACAGGTATCTGGTCCCGGCAATACGCCACACTTCGGCTCCGCCCACTTGATATATTGACCCCTTCTGAGAACGGGGCACAAGGCAGAACAACTTCTTCCACAGAGCAAAATGAGCCTCACAGCCCAAGAACAACTTGCAAAGGGCTACGAATCCCGTGATATGCAGCATGGAGGCAGGCGTAAGGTTGTGCAACTGGAGGTCGTAGAACTCTAGGAGCCCCGGGAGAAACAGATGAATTGGGAATCCGAGCCCTCTTACCAAATAAGGGACAAGGCATACCCGCTCTCCCTTGGAGGGATTGGGAAGGCTCTCCGCTTGCTCTCCGCCATTATAGGTGGCGAGCCTGGCTCGAACCGGGACCATGTACGCTGGGGGAAGAAATCCCTTGGTCTAAAGCATCACTAATTTGCTGTGCGGGACGGAACATATCTCCCAATATCCAGGCTTGGAGCTAGGGGAGCGAGAGGAGGAGCTACGTCGACCGGCCATGATGGAATGGATCTCTGTCAGGTGCGCTCCGATGAAGGATCTCCAAGGGAGGATGGTGTGATTTGGATCTAAATCCTCGTCTTTTTAATAGGCGGCTCATTCACACAGCTAGGGGGGTAAATGTGAAAACATCCTGGCTCTTCACATTCGCTCGACACGTGGAAAGTGGCCATTATTGGGCGTGGAAGCCAAGGAGTGCAACATTCACAAGAGACCGGACACTATTTCGACAGGTACACAGAATTTGGAGAGGAACCCGCCTTGCAATGCCGAAGACAATACTGCGCGCCGGACTCATCGTCATTGAAGCCTGGTTCAGGGGCTACTGAGGGAGTCCTAGATTAGGGGGTCTCCGGACTGCCGGACTATGTCCATTGGCCGGACTATTAGACTATGAAGATACAAGATTGAAGATTTCGTCTCGTGTCCGGATGGGACTCTACTTGGCGTGGAAGGCAAGCTAGGCAATACGAATATGGATATCTCCTCCTTTGTAACCGACCTTGTGTAACCCTAACCCTCTCCGGTGTCTATATAAACCGAAGGGTTTTAGTCCGTAGAACAACAATCACAACATACAATCATACCATAGGCTAGCTTCTAGGGTTTAGCCTCTCTGATCTCGTGGTAGATCTACTCTTGTACTACCCATATAATCAATATTAATCAAGCAGGACGTAGGGTTTTACCTCCATCAAGAGGGCCCGAACCTGGGTAAAACATCGTGTCCCCTGCCTCCTATTACCATCCGGCCTAGACACACAGTTCGGGACCCCCTACCTGAGATCCGCCGGTTTTGACACCGACACCGGGTTTCAGGCAAAAAGGATTGAGCATTTAAAACAGATTTGATGTTTGTCTCTGTATCTTCTGCTGACACGGACACATCGAAGACATTTGACAGTTTCAATAGAATGCATATGATTTGGATAGATAGATTTGAGACGGGAGCATAGAAAGGTTAGGGTCCGATCACATTCACTTAGTTCAAAAGATTCAATGAGAAGACATAGCTATAAGTGAATGTTGTAGAGGACATAACACAAACATATGAATATATCCGAATAGGACCAAATCAATATAGTGAAGATAAACATGAAGCCATGTTAATATTGAAGACAAACCAAATGCGAAGACTTTGCAAATATAACGCCAATAGAAAATACTCCAAACAAAAGTTTGGTGGTGGCGTTACCCACCATATAGGAAGTATTAGACCCAGACACGACGCACAATTATCGTGGCACTCTGAAGTCAAATTCCGCGTTAACGTATTCACACTTAGAGTGTAAGTCTTCATTATTTGAAGATATACATTACTTCGTGTGTTGTACATCTAAGTCATCAACATGCATAAGTGTTAGGATGTGTGCATGATCACAGGACATTTGAGGATTCCAATATATTTAGCTCACACCGCAACTTGCAAAACCTTTTCTCATCCAAGGGCTTTGTGAAGATATCTGCCAGTTGCTCTTCAGTGTTGACGTGAATGATATCAATATCTTCCTTCATGACATGATCTCTGAGAAAGTGATGACGGATCTGAATGTGCTTTGTCTTCGAGTGCTGAACTGGGTTGTTGGCAATCTTGATGGCGCTTTCATTGTCGCAGTAGAGTGGCACTTGCTTCAGATGAATGCCATAGTCTTTGAGTGTTTGCTTCATCCATAGAAGCTGAGCGTAGCAAGATCCAACAGCAATGTATTCAGATTCAGCAGTGGAGAGAGATACACAGTTCTGCTTCTTTGAAGACCAACACACAAGTGATCGTCCCAGAAAGTGACATGTGCCTGTTTTAGACATGCGATCGACCTTGTCACCAGCATAATCAGCATCCGAGAATCCAACTAGATCAAACTCTAAGCCCTTTGGATACCATAATCCTAGTGTTGGGGTGTAAGCCAAATATCGAAGAATTCGCTTCACAGCTAAGTGATGCGATTCCTTTGGTGCCGCTTGGAATCGGGCACACATGCAAAAAACACTAAGCATGATATCTAGCCTAGATGCACATAAATAAAGCAAAGAACCAATCATGGAGCGGTATACCTTTTAGTCAAACTCTTTACCACTAGCATCATAATCCAGATGACTCTTGGTAGGCATTGGCGTCGTATAACCTTTGCAGTCTTGCATTCCAAACTTCTTCAGGCAATCTTTGAGGTATTTCTCTTGAGATATGAAGATGCCTTTGCGTTGCTGCCGTATTTGAAGACCAAGGAAGAACTTCAGCTCACCCATCATGGACATCTGATATTTCTCTTGCATTATGTATCCAAACTCATCACTGTATTTCTGATTAGTGCAGCCGAAGATAATTTCATCCACATATATTTGGCACACGAATAGTTCACCATCATATGTCTTCGTGAAGAGTGTGGGATCCAGGGAACCAGGTTTGAAGCCTTTGCTCTTCAGTAAGTCTTTGAGTGTGTCATACCAAGCACGAGGGGCTTGTTTGAGGGCATATAGTGCCTTGTTGAGCTTGTAAACCATGTCAGGATGTTTTGGATCTTCAAAACCAGGCGGTTGTGCAACATACACTTCTTCTTCAATCTTGCCATTGAGAAAGGCGCTCTTCACGTCCATTTGATATAGAAGGATGTTATGATGATTTGCACAGGCTAGCAGTATGCGTATAGCTTCAAGCCTAGCCACAGGAGAAAATGTTTCATCGAAGTCAATTCCTTCAACTTGAGTGTATCCTTGAGCAACGAGACGAGCCTTGTTTCTGACAACTTGACCATGCTCATCTTGCTTGTTGCGATATATCCATTTAGTGCCTATGATATTGTGTTTACGTGGATCAGGACGCTTGACCAGTTCCCATACATTATTCAGCTCGAACTGGTGAAGCTCTTCTTGCATAGCTTGAATCCATTCAGGTTCCATGAAGGCTTCATCAACTTTCTTGGGTTCAGATATTGAGACGAATGCAAAGTGCCCACAGAAATTTGCTAGTTGTGTTGCCCTTGAACGAGTGAGTGGACCAGGTGCATTGATGCTATCAATTATCTTCTCAATCTGTACTTCATTTGCAACACGAGGATGAACTGGACGAAGATTTTGCTCTTGCTGATCATTGTCATCGTTTGAAGGATTGTCTTCAAGCTGAGCATTGTCTTCAGGTTGATTAGGTGCAGAGATGATAAGTTCCTCTTCAGGCTGTACTTCAGATGGTATGATTTCTCCAGTTCCCATAAGCTTGATGGATTCACTGGGTGGAATTTCATCTAGCACATTTGGCAGGTGCTCTCTTTGCGAGCCGTTAGTCCCATCGAACCGCACATCCATAGTTTCAACCACTTTATAGTGAAAGAGGTTGAAGACTCTGTAGGAGTGCAAATCCTTTCTGTAACCAAGCATAAAACCTTCATGTTCTTTCGGTGCAAATTTTGAAGTGTGATGTGGATCCTTGATCCAGCACCTAGCACCAAATACTCTGAAGTAACTAACATTTGGCTTCTTACCAGTGAGGAGTTCATAGGATGTTTTCTTCAGAAGCTTGTGAAGATAATCACGGTTGATGACATGGCATGCGGTATCAATAGCTTTAGGCCAGAACTTTCTTGGTGTCTTATATTCATCGAGCATCGTCCGAGCCATCACAATGAGTGTTTTGTTCTTGTGTTCCACGATGCCATTCTACTGCGGCGTGTACGGAGCTGAGAACTCATGGGTGATGCCCAATGTATCGAGATAAGTGTCGAGGCCGGTGTTCTTGAATTCAGTGCCATTGTTACTTCTGATGTGCTTGATCTTGACGCCATAGTTGTTCATGGCTCGATTGGCGAAGCGTCTGAAGATATCCTGCACTTCAGTCTTGTAGAGGATTATATGCACCCATGTATATCTTGAATAATCATCAACAATGACGAAGCCATAAAGACAAGCAGTAGTAGTAAGGGTAGAGTAGTGAGTAGGGCCGAAGAGGTCCATGTGTAGCAGTTCGAGGGGTTGAGTCATTGTCATGATTGTCTTCGAGGGATGCTTGGCCCTCATCATCTTTCCAGCTTCGCAGGCACCGCATAAGTGATCCTTCTTGAACTTGACGCCCTCGATGCCTATGACGTGCTTCTTCTTTGCAAGAGTATGCAGGTTCCTCATGCCAGCATGCTCTAGCCTCCGATGCCAGAGCCAGCATTCTGAAGCTTTTGCAAGAAGACATACGGCAAGCTATGGTCCTGCTGAGAAATCTACCATGTACAAATCATCTTTCCGATACCCTTCAAAGACTAGAGACTTCTCAGATTCCATTAGAACAAGGCAACGATATTTTCCAAATATCACAATCATGTTCAAATCACAAAGCACTGAGACAGGCATTAAGTTGAAACCAAGGGATTCAACAAGCATCACATTATCCATGTGCTGATCCTTTGAGATTGCAACTCTACCTAGACCCAATACCTTGCTTTTACCAGTATCAGCAAATGTGATGTGACTTTTGTCAGATGGACGTAGGGTTGAGTCCATGAGAAGACTTCATTTGCCAGTCATGTGATTAGTACATCCACTATCAATAATCCATTCTGAAGCAGCTGGTGTCATACCCTACAGTGCAGTTAGGGGGATAGGCTTCACGAAGAGCATTGTGAAGCATAAACATTTAACGGGCAAGAGGATTATTAAAGCTTAGATCGAGGTTAGGACTGATAGGACAAGTAGCAAGCGACTCAGGAAAAAAAACATAATAAGACCATTTGGGCATTTGATTTTGTGCCCTACAAGATGTTTTAGGTCCCCAGCAATAGCTTCAGACGCATTTGATTTTCAGCTGGAGACCTTTCCCTGCAAAAGAGAGTTAAGCTTTCTTAGCCACCGACATCTTCAAGGGTAGCTTCGAAGCAATGAGTCTAAGTGCAGCATCTGAGAACTTTGGCTTTGGAGCCCTAGCAAATAGTCTTGCAGGTGGAGAATAGTACTCATAAGAATAAGCAGAGTAGTTCTGGATCTTATGAACATGGCGGTTTGATGAAACACACTCATATTCATAGGCCTGAGTATGGTTTCCCTGCAAAACATTTGTGTTAGTGTGACTCAGGTGAGTCCTCTGTCTGTATGAAGCCTTTGGACTATATGAAGCCTGTGGTCTGGGGTTTGTCTTCTTCCCTTGTGGTGTCATGACGACATTCACAGGAAGATTCTCCAGACACCTTTTCGGCACCCAGACTTTCTTCATAGGTGGCCCATTCCTGCAGTTAGTACCAATATACCTGGCAAACACTTCACCATTTTGACTCTTAAACAGTTTATAGTTTGCATCAAAGGATTCATCAATGGCGATGGGGTTAGCACAAGTGAAGCCAGATAGGGTGGATGGATCCACTGAAGGTTCCTTTGTAGCAACCCATGTGGTTTTGGGGCACTGCTCAGGTTTCCATTAAGAGCCATCAACATTCATTTTCCTTTCGAACCCAACACCCTCTTTCCTAGGGTTTCGGTTTAGAATCTGCCTTTTGAGGACATCACATAGTGTCTAATGCCCTTTTAGACTTTTGTACATCCCTGTTTCAAGCAATGTCTTCAACCTAGCATTTTCATCAGCAATAGCAGTGGCATCCTCAGCAGAGGGGTTAGTTTCCACATCAACAGTTGAAGATATTGCAACAACAGCAGCAGTAGAACATTCAGCAACAGAAGTAGCGTTATCACGCTCAAGACATTTAAGACATGGTGGTTCAAATCCTTCCTGAGCGGGACTGATCTGTTCAGCGTGAAGTGACTCGTTTTCCTTTTGAAGATCTTCATGAGCCGCTCTCAATTTCTCAAGTTCTTGCTTCCTTTGAAGGTAATCGTAGGAAAGCTTTTCATGAGTTGTTGAGAGCGTTTCATGAAGACTTTCAAGTTCCTCATACTTAACATGAAGATTTTTTATGTCTTCTATTAAGGACTGATCGAGTCATTTCAGCGTCCAACAGGTCATCGCTTTTGTATAACAGTTTTTGAATATGTTCCATATCTTTCTGTTGTTCAGTTGCAATTTTAGCAAGTGTTTTGTAGTTGGGTTTGGAATTACAATCAAAGTCATCTTCACTGGATGTTTGATAGTGAGTATTGCGTGAGTTTACCTTGGCACCGTGTGCCATGAAGCAATAGGTGGGAGCGGAATTGTCCTTGTCATTACCATCGGCGTCGATGACGAAGTCGTTGTCTTCAGTGTTGAAGATGGACTTGGCAACATAGGCTGTAGCCAGACTTGCAACGCCAGAATCGGACTCCTCCTCAGACTCCACCTCTGCCTCCTCAGAAGCAGACTCCTCCTCTAAATCCATTTCCTTGCCAACAAACGCACGAGCCTTACCAGATGAGCTCTTCTTGTGTGATGAAGACTTTGAGGAAGACTTGGAAGAAGACTTTGAGTATTTCTTCTTCTTCTTCTTCTTGTCGTTAGAATCATATTCCTTGCTCTTCTTCTTCTTGTTGTTCTCATTGTCCCACTACAAACACTCAGAGATGTAGTGACCAGGTTTCTTGCACTTGTGGCATGTTCTCTTCTTGTAGTCATGAGCAGAAGCTTCATCATTCCTTGAGCTGGATCATGAAGACTTTCTGAAGCCTTTCTTTTTGGTGAATTTTTGGAACTTCTTCACAAGCATAGCAAGCTCCCTTCCAATGTCTTCAGGATCATCAGAACTGCAGTCAGATTCTTCTTCAGATGAGGAAACAGCTTTTGCCTTCAAGGCACGAGTTCGGCCATAGTTGGAACCGTAGATATCTCTTTTCTCAGAAAGCTAAAACTCATGTGTGTTGAGCCTTTCAAGTATGTCAGATGGATCGAGTCTCTTGAAGTCAGGGCGTTCTTGAATCATCAGGGCTAGGGTGTCAAACAAGCTGTCAAGTGATCTCAAGAGTGTCTTGATGATTTCATGCTTGGTGATCTCAGTAGCGCCGAGAGCTTGGAGCTCATTTGTGATGTTAGTGAGGCGATCGAACGTGAGCTGAACATTCTCATTGTCGTTTCTCTTGAAGCGGTTGAAGAGGTTGCGAAGGACACTGATCCTTTGATCTCTCTGGGTTGAGACGACTTTGTTGACCTTGGAGAGCCAATCCCAGACTAGCTTAGATGTTTCCAGAGCACTCACACGGCCATACTGCCCTTTGGTCAGATGACCACAGATGATGTTCTTGGCAGTGGAATCCAGTTGAACAAACTTCTTGACATCAGCATCGGTGACACCTTCACCAGCCTTGGGGACGCCATTCTTGACGATATACCAGAGGTCGACATCAATGGTTTCAAGATGCATGCACATCTTATTCTTCCAGTAGGGATATTCAGTTCCATCGAAGACGGGGCACACAACAGAGACTTTGATTATCCCTGCAGTGGACATAGCTAAAACTCCAGGTGGTTAAACCGAATCACACAAAACAAGGGAGTACCTTGCTCTAATACCAATCAAAAGTGCTAGTGATCGACTAGAGGGGGGGGTGAATAGGCGATTTTTATGAAAGTCTTCCATGGAAGTTTCGAAGACAATCGATAGAAACGAACCTATTAACATGCAGCGGAAGGTATACTACACTAGGCAAGCCATAGTCAAGTATTCAATGAAGTGAAAACACAAAGACTAATAGCAGCTAGGCAGTATGGATCAGGATGGAAGACAGTATGAAGCCAATCAGAACAAGCAGTCACACAGTGAAGACAAATAGATAATGCAAACAGGCAATGACTTCACAAGGACCAACTGTAAATAAATAGATGGAAAGGATAGAACCAGTTGCTCGTTGAAGACAATGATTTGTTGGACCAGTTCCAGTTGCTGTGACAACTATACATCTGGTTAGGGAGGCTGTGATTTAACTCAGAAGACCGTGTCTTCACCTTATTCCCCTTGAGCTAAGGACACCCGGTCCTCGCCCAATCACTCTGGTAAGTCTTCAAGGGAGACTTCCAAACCTGCACAGACTTCGTTCACCGGTGATCCACAATGACTCTTGGATGCTCAGAACACGACACCTAACCGGCTGGAGGATTCACAGTCCTCAAGTGTAACAAGTCTTTAGATCACACAGACAGGAAGACTTCAATGATGCCTAACACTCTTTGGCTCTGGGTGTTTAGGGCTTTGTCCTCGCAAGGATTTCTCTCTCAAAGGCTTCGAGGTGGGTTGCTCTCAAACGACAAAAGTCGTGCACTAACTCTGAGCAGCCAACCAATTCATGGTGTAGGGAGTGGGCTATTTATAGCCACTAGGCAACCCGACCTGATTTTTCCAAAATGACCCTGGGTAACTAAGGAACTGACACGTGTTCCAACGGTCAGATTTCAAACACACGCGGCAACTTTACTTGGGCTACAAGTAAAGCTGACTCATCCAGCTCTAGATAAGATTTGTTCTCATTGTCTTCGCTCGAAGACATAGGATTTTGGTTAAGCATTACTTCAGTCACTCTGACTTTGTTCCATGGGACCCACTTAACAGTACGGTGGTTCCTATGACTCAACAAAGAAGAAAAGGAAACGACGAAACAGCTAAGTCTTCGCGCTCCATAGTCTTCACGAGATGTCTTCTCATGTCATAGTCTTCAATGTGATTATCTTCACATACCACCTTTGTCTTCAATGTCTTCATACATTTTTAGGGGTCATCTCCGGTAGGAAAACCGAATCAATGAGGGACTACTACCCGTGTTATCCTGCAATTCTCACAAACACATTAGTCCCTCAACCAGGTTTGTCGTCAATACTCCAAAACCAACTAGGGGTGGCACTAGATGCACTTTCATGTAGCATTTCTGATATTATATGTAGATGACATATTGTTGATTGAAAATGATAATGAATTTCTGGATAGCATAAAAGGATACTTGAATAAGAATTTTTTAATGAAAGACCTCGGTGAAGCTGCTTATATATTGGGCATCAAGATCTATAGAGATTGATCAAGACGCTTGATAAATTTTTCAATGAGTACATACCTTGACAAGTTTTTGAAGTAGTTCAAAATGGAACAGTCAAAGAAGGAGTACTTGCCTATGTTGCAAGGTGTGAAGTTGATTAAAGACTCAAAACCCGACCACGGCAGAAAATAGAAAGATAATGAAAAGTCATTCCCTATGCCTCAGTCATAGGTTCTATAAAGTATGCTATGCTGTGTACCAGACCTATTATATACCTTAACATGATTTTGGCAAGGGAGTACAATAGTGATCTAGGAGTAGATCATTGGACAACAGTCAAAATTATCCTTAGAGGACTAAGGAAATATTTCGGTTATGGAGGTGATAAAAGAGTTCGTCGTAAAGAGTTACGTCGATGCAAGCTTTTGACACCGATCTAGATGACTCTAAGTTTCGGTCTAGATACATATTGAAAGTGGGAGCAATTAGCTAGAGTTGCTCCATGCAGAGTATTGTAGACAGAGAAATTTGCAAAATACATACGGATTTGAGTGTTGCAGACCTGTAGACTAAACTTCTCTCACAAGCAAAACATGATCACTCTTTGGGTGTTAATCACATTGCGATGTGAACTAGATTATTGACTTTAGTAAACCCTTTGGGTATTAGTCACATGAAGATGTGAACTAATCACATAAAGATGTGAACTATTGGTGTGAAATCACATGACGATGTGAACTAGATTATTGACTCTAGTGCAAGTGGGAGACTGAAGGAAATATGCCCTAGATGCAATAATAAAGTTGTTATTTATATTTCCTTATATCATGATAAATGTTTATTATTCATGCTAGAATTGTATTAACCAGAAACTTAGTACATGTGTGAATACATAGACAAACAAAGTGTCCCTAGTATGCCTCTACTTGACTAGCTCGTTAATCAAAGATGGTCAAGTTTCCTAGCCATAGACATGTGTTGTCATTTGATGAACGGGATCACATCTTTAGAGAATGATGTGATGGACAAGAACCATCTGTTAGCTTAGCACTATGACCGTTTATTTTATTGCTATTTGCTTTCTTCATGACTTATACATGTTCCTCAGACTATGAGATTATGCAACTCCAGAATACCGGAGGAACACCTTGTGTGCTATCAAACGTCACAATGTAACTGGGTGATTATAAAGATGCTCTACATGTGTCTCCAATGGTATTTGTTGAGTTGGTATAGATCGAGATTAGGATTTGTCACTCCGATTGTCGGAGAGGTATCTCTGGGCCCTCTCGGTAATGCACATCACTATAAGCCTTGCAAGCAATGTGATTAATGAGTTAGTTGCGGGATGATGCATTGTGGAACGAGTAAAGAGACTTGCCGGTAACGATATTGAACTAGGTATGATGATACCGACGATTGAATCTCTGGCAAGTAACATACCGATGAAAAAGGGAACAACGTATGTTGTTCTGCGGTTTGACCGATAAAGATCTTCGTAGAATATGTAGGAACCAATATGAGCATCTAGGTTCCACTATTGGTTATTGGTCGGAGACGTGTCTCGGTCATGTCTACATAGTTCTCGAACCCGTAGGGTCCGCACGCTTAACGTTCGATGATGATTCATATTATGAGTTTATGTGATTTGATGTACCGAAGGTTGTTCGGAGTCCCGAGTGAGATCACAGACATGACGAGGAGTCTCGAAATGGTCGAGACATAAAGATTCATATATTGGAAGGCTACATTCAAACACCAGAATGGTTCCGGTCATTTCAGATAAGTTTCAGAGTACCGGGGGTTACCAGAACCCCCCGGGAAGTTATTGGTCCTCATGGGCCTAATGGTGGAAGAGAGGAGGCACGCCAATGGCGCGCGCCCCCTAGCCCAAACTAAATTGGACTAGGTCTAGGGGGGCCGCCCCCCTTTTCCTTCTCTTCTTCCTCTCCTTCCTTCTTCTCCTACTAGGACTAGGAAAGGGGGGAACCTACTCCTACTAGGAGTAGGATTCCCCCCCCTTGGGCGCATCCCTTGTGGCCGGCCCTCCTCCTCCTCCCCTCCTTTATATACGGGGAAGGGGGCACCCCATAGACACACAAGTTGATCTTTTAGCCTTGTGCGGTGCCCCCCACAGTTACACACCTTGGTCATATTGTCGTAGTTCTTAGGCGAAGCCCTGCGTTGGTAACTTCATCATCACCGTCACCATCCCTTCATGCTGACGGAACTCTTCCCCGGCCTCAACTGGATCAAGAGTTCGAGGGACATCACCGAGTTGAACGTGTGCAGATCACGGAGGTGTTGTGAGTTTGATACTTGATCGGTTGGATCGCGAAGACGTTCGACTACATCAACCACGTTACTAAACGCTTCCGCTTTCGGTCTACGAGGGTATGTAGACACACTCTTCCCCGCTCATTTCTATGCTTCTCCTAGATAGATCTTGCATGATCGTATGATTTTTTTGAAATACTACGTTCCCCAACATATTCATTGTTTCTTCCCCTTCTTCTCTCTCATAGACTTCGAGACTGACGCCATTGCTGCCCCAATCGATTATGGTGTTGACGACCCCTCCTTCTCAGCAGAGCTTCCAGGAAAGCAAAACCTCCTTGATCATCCCGATACCGCCTACTCATTATCTCTACTACTTGCATTAGAGTAGTGTAGCTGTTACTGCTTTCGGATGATCCTATTCTGCTGCATAGCCTGTCCTTATTACTTTTGTTATTACCTTTACCTGCAATCCTAAAATGCTTAGTATAGGATGCTAGTTTTCCATCAGTGGCCTTTCATACTTGTCTGTCTGCCATGCTATACTATCGGGTCGTGATCACTTCGGGAGGTGATCACGGGTATATACTATATACTACTACATACTTATGTTACTGTTCAGATGTGGGGGCTGAAGGGACATGTGGTTCCACCCAGGTAGTAATGGGCCTAGGTTCCCGACGACCCCCGAGTGTTACTTTGTGGCGGACCGACAAGGTAGGTTGCGACCACCCAGGCGAGAGGTGGGCCTTGTCCCTGGTCGACCTCTGCGGTTACATCAATTAGCACGCTTAACGGGTTTGGATATTTGATCTGAGTTGGTCGTTGACCTATACGCGCTAACTGCCATGTGGGACAGGATATGGGCAACCAGCTTCGTAGTATCAACCGAAGCTCTTCAAATGTTAGTGACTGAGTGGCGCGCGCCGGATTGTACTAGAACGTCTGCGCTTGTATAAGGGGGCTAGCTCTGCTTCCGGCCGCCCACGCAATGTGCAGGAGTGCAATGGGCGATGGGCCCAAGTCTCCTGCACACTTAGGATTTAGACTGGCGTGCTGACCTCTCTGTTGGGCCTAGGTAGGGTTGCGACGTGTTGATCTTTCGAGGCCGGACATGACCCAGGAAAGTGTGCCCGGCCAGAGGGATCGAGCATGTCGGGTAATGTGGTGCACCCTTGCAAGGAAGATTGATCTACTCGAATATCCATGTCCACGGTAATAGGACGCTTGGAGTTGTATTCCGACCTCATGACAACTAGAACCGGATACTTAATAAAACACACCCAGATAAGTTCCAAAGATAACCCGGTGATCGCTTTCCCACAGGGTGACGAGGGGAGGATCGCTTGGTAGGATTATGCAATACGTTGTTACTTGGTTAACTTACCAGCTACCCTCTTCTATATGCTTCAAGATGGAGGCTGCAACGTAGTCTTCAATAGGACTAACTTCTCCCACTCTTATTCTGGCATTCTCCAGTTTAGTCCACAAATACTACCCCTTTCCCTGATATCGATGCATATGGAGTATATATCTACTGTCAGTCTTGCGAGTACTTTGGATGAGTAGTCACGGTTGCCTTGCTTCCCCCCTTTTCGCCTATACCCGGTTGCTGCGATCAGATGTTGGAGCCCAGGTGCCAGACGCCACCGTCGACGACGACTCCTACTACACCGAGGGTGCCTACTACTACATGCAGGCCACCGACGACCAGGAGTAGTTTAGGAGGATCCTAGGCAGGAGGCATGTGCCTCTTCGATCCGTATCCATGTTTGTGCTAGCCATCTTATGGCACCTAGTTTAACTTATGTTTGTACTCAGATATTGTTGCTTCCGCTGACTCGTTTATGTTCGACCATTTGTATTCGAGCCCTCGAGGCCCCTGGCTTGTAATATGAATCTTGTATGACTTATTTTGTGTTTAGAGTTGTGTTGTGATATCTTCCTGCGAGTCCCTGATCTTGATCTTACACGTTTTGCCTGTATGATTAGTGTACAATTGAATCGGGGGCGTGATACGTCTCCAACGTATCTATAATTTTTGATTGTTCCATGATATTATATTATCTATTTTGGATGTTTTATATGCATTAATATGCTATTATATATTATTTTTGGGGCTAACTTATTAACCCAGAGCCCAGTGCCAGTTTCTAATTTTTCCTTGTTTTTGAGTTCTATAGAAAAGGAATATCAAACAGAGTCCAAACAGAATAAAACTTTATGATGATTTTTCTTGGACTAGAAGAAACCTAGGAAGCTTCGGGAGGAGGCTAGAAGACACACGAGGTGGCCACAAGCCTTAGGGGCGCCCCTAGTCTTGTGGGCCCCTCGGGGGGGGGGTCACCTAACCCTAATCTCAGCACTATATATCCTCAAATATTTCTCCTATGCCAGAAGCATCCATGAAAATACTTTTTCACTGCCACAAGCCTCTGTTCCCATGAGATCTCATCTTGGGGCCTTTTCCGACACACTGCCTGAAGGAAATATGCCCTAGAGGCAATAATAAAGTTATTATTTATTTCCTTATTTCATGATAAATGTTTATTATTCATGCTAGAATTGTATTAACCGGAAACATAATACATGTGTGAATACATAGACAAACAGATTGTCACTAGTATACCTCTACTTGACTAGCTCGTTGATCAAAGATGGTTATGTTCCTAATCATAGACATGAGTTGTCATTTGATTAACGGTGTCACATCATTAGGAGAATGATGTGATTGACATGACCCATTCCGTTAGCTTAGCACACGATCGTTTAGTATTCTGCTATTACTTTCTTCATGACTTATACATGTTCCTATGACTATGAGATTATGCAACTCCCGTTTACCGGAGGAACACTTTGTGTGCTACCAAACGTCACAACGTAACTAGGTGATTATAAAGGTGCTCTATAGGTGTCTCCAAAGGTACTTGTTGGGTTGGCATATTTCGAGATTAGGATTTGTCACTCCGATTGTCGGAGAGGTATCTCTGGGCCCTCTCGGTAATGCACATCACTTAAGACTTGCAAGCATTGCAACTAATGAGTTAGTTGTGGGATGATGTATTACGGAACGAGTAAAGAGACTTGCTGGTAACGAGATTGAACTAGGTATTGAGATACCGACGATTGAATCTCGGGCAAGTAACATACCGATGACAAAGGGAACAACGTATGTTGTTGTGCGGTTTGACCGATAAAGATCTTCGTAGAATATGTAGGAGCCAATATTAGCATCCAGGTTCCGCTATTGGTTAATGACCGGAGACGTGTCTCGGTCATGTCTACATAGTTCTCGAATCCGTAGGGTCCGCACGCTTAACGTTATGATGACGGTTATATTATGAGTTTATATGTTTTGATGTACCGAAGGTTGTTCGGAGTCCCGGATATGATCATGGACATGACGAGGAGTCTTGAAATGGTCGAGACATGAAGATTGATATATTGGAAGCCTATGTTTGGATGTCGGAAGTGTTCCGGGTGAAATCGGGACTTTACCGGAGTACCGGGAGTTTACTGGAACCCCCCGGGAGCTTAATGGGCCTATATGGGCCTTAGTGCAAATAGAGGGAAGCAAGGGGAGTGTGGGGCGCGCCCCCCCAAGGCCCAAGCCGAATTGGTTTAGGGCAAGGGGGGCCGGCCCCCTCTTTCCTTCTTCTCCTCTCTCTTTCCTTCTCCCGAATCCTATTCCAACTAGGAAAGGGGGGAAGTCCTACTCCCGGTGGGAGTAGGACTCCTCCTGGCACGCTCTCTCCCTGGCTGGCCGCACCCTCCCATTGCTCCTTTATATATGGGGGCAGGGGCACCCCATAGACTCAACAATTGATCGTTTGATCTTTTAGCCGTGTGCGGTGCCCCCCTCCACCATAGTCCACCTCGATATTACTGTAGCGGTGCTTAGGCGAGCCCTGCGTCGGTAGAACATCAACATCGTCACCACACCATCGTGCTGACGAAACTCTCCCTCAACACTCGGCTAGATCGGAGTTCGAGGGACGTCATCGGGCTGAACGTGTGCTGAACTCGGAGGTGCCGTACGTTCGGTACTTGATCGGTCGGATCGTGAAGACGTACGACTACATCAACCGCGTTGTGCTAATGCTTCCGCTTTCGGTCTACGAGGGTACGTGGACAACACTCTCCCCTCTCGTTGCTATGCATCACCATGATCTTGCGTGTGCGTAGGATTTTTTTTGAAATTACTATGTTCCCCAACAGTGGCATCCGAGCCAGGTTTTATGCGTTGATGTTATATGCACGAGTAGAACACAAGTGAGTTGTGGGCGATACAAGTCATACTGCTTACCAGCATGTCACACTTTGGTTCAGCGGTATTGTTGGATGAAGCAGCCCGGACCGACATTACGCACACGCTTACGCAAGACTGGTTTTACCGCCGTGCTATGCACACAGGTGACTAGCGGGTGTCAGTTTCTCCAACTTTAGTTGAACCGAGTGTGGCTACGCCCGGTCCTTGAGAAGGTTAAAACAACACTAACTTGACGAACTATCGTTGTGGTTTTGATGCGTAGGTAAGAACGGTTCTTGCTAAGCCCGTAGCAGCCACGTAAAACTTGCAACAACAAAGTAGAGGACGTCTAACTTGTTTTTGCAGGGCATGTTGTGATGTGATATGGTCAAGATGTGATGAGATATAAGTTGTTGTATAATATGATCATGTTTTGTTCAAGTTATCGGCAACTGGCAGAAGCCTTATGGTTGTCTCTTTGTTGCATAAGATGCAAGCGCCAAATAATTGCTTTACTTTATCGCTATGCGATAGCAATAGTTGCAAGAGCAATAGTTGGCAAGACGACCATGTGACGACACATTGATATAGATCAAGATGATGGAGATCATGGTGTCATGCCGGTGACGATGGAAATCATGACGATGCTTCGGAGATGGAGATCACAAGCACAAGATGATGATGGCCATATCATATCACGTATATTGATTGCATGTGATGTTTATCTTTTATGCATCTTATCTTGCTTTGATTGACGGTAACATTATAAGATGATCTCTCACTAAATTTCAAGATAAAAGTGTTCTCCCTGAGTATGCACTGTTGCCAAAGTTCGTCGTGCCCAGACACCATGTGATGATCGGGTGTGATAAGCTCTACATCCATCTACAATGGATGCAAGCTAGTTTTGCACACGCAGAAATACTTGGGTTAAACTTGATGAGCCTAGCATATGCAGATATGGCCTCGGAACACTAGAGACCGAAAGGTCGAGCGTGAATCATATAGTAGATATGATCAACATAGTGATGTTCACCATTGAAACTACTCCATCTCACGTGATGATCGGACATGGTTTAGTTGATATGGATCATGTGATCACTTAGAAGATTAGAGGGATGTCTTTCTAAGTGGGAGTTCTTAAGTAATATGATTAATTGAACTTAAATTTATCATGAACTTAGTCCTGGTAGTATTAGCATATCTATGTTGTAGATCAATAGCTCGCGTTTAGCTCCCCTGTTTTATTTTTGATATGTTCCTAGAGAAAACTAAGTTGAAAGATGTTAGTAGCAATGATGCGGATTGGATCCGTGATCTGAGGTTTATCCTCATTGCCGCACAGAAGAATTATGTCCTTCATGCACCACTAGGTGACAAACCTATTGCAGGAGCAGATGCAGATGTTATGATGACTACTTGATAGTTTAGTGCACCATGCTTAAACGGCTTAGAATCGGGACTTCAAAGACGTTTTGAACGTCATGGACCATATGAGATGTTCCAGGAGTTGAAGTTAATATTTCAAGCAAATACCCGAGTTGAGAGATATGAAGTCTCCAACAAGTTCTATAGCTAAAAGATGGAGGAGAATAGCTCAAGTAGTGAGCATGTGCTCAGATTGTCTGGGTACTACAATCGCTTGAATCAAGTGGGAGTTAATCTTCCAGATAAAATAGTGATTGATAGAATTCTCTAGTTACCATCACCAAGTTAGTAGAACTTCGTGATGAACTATAATATGCAAGGGATAACGGACACGATTCCCAAGCTCTTCGTGATGCTGAAATCGACGAAGGTAGAAATCAAGAAAAGCATCAAGTGTTGATGGTAAACAAAACCACTAGTTTCAAGTAAAGGGACAAAAAGAAAGGGGAACTTCAAGAAGAACGGCAAGCAAGTTGCTGCTCAAGTGAAAAAACCCAAGTCCGGACCTAAGCCTGAAACTGTGTGCTTCTACTGCAAAGGGACTGGTCACTGGAAGCAGAACTACCCCAAGTAATTGGCGGATAAGAAGGATGGCAAAGTGAACATAGGTATATTTGATATACATGTTATTGATGTGTACTTTACTAGTGTTTATAGCAACCCCTCAGTATTTGATACTAGTTCAGTTGCTAAGAATAGTAACTCGAAACAGGAGTTGCAGAATGAACAAAGACTAGTTAAGGGTGAAGTGAAGATGTGTATTGGAAATGGTTCCAAGATTGATATGATCATCATTGCACACTCCCTATACTTTCAGGATTAGTGTTAAACCTAAAATAAATGTTATTTTGTGTTTGCGTTGAGCATGAATATGATTGGATCATGTTTATTGCAATACGGTTATTCATGTAAGTTAGAGAATAATTGTTGTTCTGTTTACATGAATAAAACCTTCTATGGTCATACACCCAATGAAAATGGTTTGTTGGATCTCGATCGTGGTGATACACATTTTCATAATATTGAAGCCAAAAGATGCAAAGTTAATAATGATAGTTTAAATTATTTGTGGCACTGCCGTTTAGGTTATATTGGTGTAAAGCGCATGAAGAAAATCCATGCTGATGGGCTTTTGGAATCACTTGATTATGAATCAGTTGATGCTTGCGAACCATGCCTCATGGGCAAGATGACTAAGACTCCGTTCTCCGGAACAATGGAGCGAGCAACAGAGTTGTTGGAAATCATACATACTGATGTATGTGGTCCAATGAATATTGAGGCTCGTGGCAGGTATCATTATTTTCTGATCTTCACAGATGATTTGAGCAGATATGAGTATATCTACTTGATGAAACACAAGTCTAAAACATTTGAAAAGTTCAAAGAATTTCAGAGTGAAGTGGAGAATCATCGTAACAAAAATAAAAGTTTCTACGATATGATCGCAGAAGTAAAATATTTGAGTTACGAGTTTGGCCTTCAGTTAAAACAATGTGAAATAGTTTCACTACTCACGCCACCTGGAATACCACAATGTAATGGTGTGTCCAAACGTCATAACCGTACTTTATTAGATATAGTGCGATCTATGATGTCTCTTACCGATCTACCAATATCGTTTTGGGGTTATGCATTAGAGACGACTACATTCACATTAAATAGGGCACCATCTAAATCCGTGGAGATGACACCGTATGAACTATGGTTTGGCGAGAAACCTCAGCTGTCGTTTCTTAAAGTTTGGGACTGCGATGCTTATGTGAAAAAGTTTCAACATGATAAGCTCGAACCCAAATCGGAGAAGTAAATCTTCATAGGATACCCAAAAGAAACTATTGGGTACACCTTCTATCACAGATCCGAAGGTAAGATATTCGTTGCTGAGAATGGATCCTTTCTAGAGAAGGAGTTTCTCTCGAAAGAAGTGAGTGGGAGGAAAATGGAACTTGATAAGGTAATTGTACCTTCTCCCGAATTGGAAAATAGTTCATCATAGAAATCAGTTCCAGTGATGTCTACACCAACAAGAGAGGAAGTTAATGATGATGATCATGAAACTTCAGATCAAGTTACTACAGAACTTCGTAGATCAACCAGAGTGAGACCCGCACCAGAGTGGTACGGTAATCCTGTTCTGGAGGTCATGTTACTTGACCATGACGAACCTACGAACTATGAGGAAGCGATGATGAGCCCAGATTCCGCAAAATGGTTTAAGGCCATGAAATCTGAGATGGGATCCATGTATAAGAACAAAGTATGGACTTTGATTGACTTGCCCGTTGATTGGTGAGCCATTGAGATTAAATGGATCTTCAAGAGGAAGACGAACGCTGATAGTAGTGTTACTATCTACAAAGCTAGAATTGTCGCAAAAGGTTTTCGACAAGTTCAAGGTGTTGACTACAATGAGAGTTTCTCACTCGTATCTATGCTTAAGTCTGTCCAAATCATGTTGGCAATTGCTGCATTTTATGAAATCTGGCAAATGGATAAACAAAACTACATTCCTTAATGGATTTATTAAAGAAGAGTTGTATATGATGAAACCAGAAGGTTTTGTCAATCCTAAAGGTGCTAACAAAATATGCAAGCTCCAGCGATCCATCTATGGGCTGGTGCAAGCATCTCGGAGTTGGAATATACACTTTGATGAGTTGATCAATGCATATAGTTTTATACAGACTTATGGTGAAGCCTATATTTACAAGAAAGTGAGTGGGAGCACTGCAGCGTTTCTAATAAGTATATGTGAGTGACATATTGTTGATCAGAAATAATGTAGGATTTTCTGGAAAGCATAAATGAGTATTTGAGAGGAGTTTTTCAAAGAAAGACCTCGGTGAAGCTGCTTACATATTGAGCATCAAGATCTATAGAGATAGATCAAGACGCTTGAAAGTTTTTTCAATGAGTACATACCTTGACTAGATTTTGAAGTAGTTCAAAATGGAACAGTCAAAGAAAGAGTTCTTGCTTGTGTTACAAGGTTTGAAATTGAGTAAGACTCTAAGCCTGACCGCGGCAGAAGATAGGAAGAGAATGAAAGTCATTCCCTATGCCTCAGCCATAGGTTCTATAAAGTATGCCATGCTGTGTACTAGATCTATCGTATACCCTACACTGTGTTTAGCAAGGGAGTACAATAGTGATCTAGGAGTAGATCACTGGACAGCGGTCAAAAATTATCCTTACTGGCATAAGGATATATTTCTCGATTATGGAGGTGACAAAAGGTTCGTCATAAAGGGTTATATCGATGCAAATTTTGACACTGATCCAGATGACTCTAAGTCTCAATCTGGATGCATATTGAAAGTGGGAGTAATTAGCTAGAGTAGCTCCGTGCAGAGCATTGTTGACATAGAAATTTGCAAAATACATACGGATCTGAATGTGGCAGGCCCGTTGACTAAACTTCTCTCACAAGCAAATCATGATCACACCTAAGTACTCTTTGGGTATTAATCACATAGCGATGTGAACTAGATTATTGACTCTAGTAAACCCTTTGGGTGTTGGTCACATGAAGATGTGAACTATGGGTGTTAATCACATGGTGATGTGAACTATTGATGTTAAATCACATGGCGATGTGATCTAGATTATTGACTCTAGTGCAAGTGGGAGACTGAAGGAAATATGCCCTAGAGGCAATAATAAATTTATTATTTATTTCCTTATTTCATGATAAATGTTTATTATTCATGCTAGAATTGTATTAACCGGAAACATAATACATGTGTGAATACATAGACAAACAGATTGTCACTAGTATGCCTCTACTTGACTAGCTCGTTGATAAAAGATGGTTATGTTTCCTAACCATAGACATGAGTTGTCATTTGATTAACGGGGTCACATCATTAGGAGAATGATGTGATTGACATGACCCATTCCGTTAGCTTAGCACATGATCGTTTAGTATTCTGCTATTGCTTTCTTCGTGACTTATACATGTTCCTATGATTATGAGATTATGCAACTCCCGTTTACCGGAGGAACACTTTGCGTGCTACCAAACGTCACAATGTAACTGGGTGATTATAAAGGTGCTCTACAGGTGTCTCCAAAGGTACATGTTGGGTTGGCATATTTCGAGATTAGGATTTGTCACTCCGATTGTCGGAGAGGTATCTCTAGGCCCAATCGGCAATGCACATCACTTAAGCCTTGCAAGCATTGCAACTAATGAGTTAGTTGTGGGATGATTTATTACGGAACGAGTAAAGAGACTTGCCGGTAACGAGATTGAACTAGGTATTGAGATACCGACGATTGAATCTCGGGCAAGTAACATACCGATGACAAAGGGAACAACGTATGTTGTTGTGCGGTTTGACCGATAAAGATCTTCGTAGAATATGTGGGAGCCAATATGAGCATCCAAGTTCCACTATTGGTTATTGACCAGAGACGTGTCTCGGTCATGTCTACATAGTTCTCGAACCCGTAGGGTCCGCATGCTTAACGTTACGATGACGGTTATATTATGAGTTTATATGTTTTGATGTACCGAAGGTTGTTCGGAGTCCCGGATGTGATCAAGGACGTGACGAGGAGTCTCGAAATGGTCGATACATGAAGATTGATATATTGGAAGCCTATGTTTGGATGTCGGAAGTGTTCTGGGTGAAATCAGGACTTTACCGGAGTACCGGGAGTTTACCGGAACCCCCCGGGAGCTTAATGGGCCTATATGGGCCTTAGTGGAAATAGAGGGAAGCAAGGGGAGTGTGGGGCGCGCCCCCCAAGGCCCAAACCGAATTGGTTTAGGGCAAGGGGGGCTGCCCCCCTCTTTCCTTCTTCTCCTCTCTCTTTCCTTCTCCCGAATCCTATTCCAACTAGTACAGGGGGGAGTCCTACTCCCGGTGGGAGTAGGACTCCTCCTGGTGCGCCCTCTCCCTGGCCGGCCGCACCCCCCCTTGCTCCTTTATATACGGGGGCAGGGGGGCACCCCATAGACACAACAATTGATCGTTTGATCCTTTAGCCGTGTGCGGTGCCCCCCTCCACCATAGTCCACCTCGATATTACTGTAGCGGTGCTTAGGCGAAGCCCTGCGTCGGTAGAACATCAACATCGTCACCACACCATCGTGCTAACGAAACTCTCCCTCAACACTCGGCTGGATCGGAGTTCGAGGGACGTCATCGGGCTGAACGTGTGCTGAACTCGGAGGTGCCGTACGTTCGGTGCTTGATCGGTCGGATCATGAAGACCTACGACTACATCAACCGCGTTTTGCTGACGCTTCCGCTTTCGGTTTACGAGGGTACGTGGACAACACTCTCCCCTCTCGTTGCTATGCATCACCATGATCTTGCGCGTGCGTAGGATTTTTTTGAAATTACTATGTTCCCCAACACTGCCGGAGGGGGATTTGATCACGAAGGGCCTCTACATCAACCTTGCTGCCTTTCCAATGAAGCGTGAGTAGTTTACCATAGACCTATGGGTCCATAGCTAGTAGCTAGATGGCTTCTTCTCCCTCTTTGATCTTCAATACAATGTTCTCCTCGATGTTCTTGGAGATCAATCTTATGTAATACCTTTTTGTAGTGTGTTTGTCGAGATCCTATGAATTATGGATTTATGATCAGTTTATCTATGAATATTATTTGAGTCTTCTCTGAACTCTTTTATGCATGATTAAGATATACTTGTATTTCTCTTTGAACTATCAATTTGGTTTGGCCAACTAGATTGGTTTTTCTTGCAATGGGAGAGGGGCTTAGTTTTGGGTTCAATCTTGCGGTGTCCTCGCCCAGTGACAGAAGGGGTCGAGGATAAAAAGTTGGGGCTTATATCATATTGCTTGAGTTTATCCCTCTACATTATGTCATATTACTTAAAGCGTTACTATGTTCTTATGAACTTAATACTCTAGATGCATGCTGGATAGCGGTCGATGTGTGGAGTAATAGTAGTAGATGCAGGATCGTTTCGGTCTAGTTGTCACGGACGTGGTGCCTATATTCATGATCATTGCCTTAGATATCGTCATAACTATGCGATTTTCTATCAATTGCTCGACAGTAATTTTTTTACCCACAATATGTTTTCTTTCAAGAGAGAAGCGTCTAGTGAAACCTATGGCCCCCGGGTCTATTTTCCATCATATATTTTCAGATCTATAAACCCAAAAACCCAAAAATACCTTGCTGCAATTTATTTATATTTACTTTAGTTTGCTCTATTATTTATCTTTTATACTTATCTCTATTAGATCTCACTCTTGTTCGTGACCGTGCAGGGGTTGACAACCCCTTTTTCACGTTGTGTGCAAGTGTTTGTTTGTTTGTTTGTGCATGTGCTTATATTGGGGACTTTCTTGTGCATCCTACTGGATTGATACCTTGGTTCTTAACCGAGGGAAATACTTATCTCTACTTCACTGCATCACCCTTTTCTCTTGAAGGGAAAAAATCAACGCAAGCTCAAGAAGTAGAAGGAAGAATTTCTAGCGCTGTTGCCGAAGAGGTTCTACATCAAGCCTGCCAAGTACCCATCATAAACTCTCATCTCTTGCACTTACATTATTTTCCATTTGCCTCTCATTTTCCTCTCCCCCACTTCTAAAACATTTTTAAAAAAATACTAAAATATTTGCCTTTTTATTTGCCCTTCTTTTGTTCGTCCTTTTTCGTTTGCTTGTTTGCTAGATTGATTTCTTGTCATCATGTATGAATATGGGGAGGTTATCATTGAAAAAGATAGTAATAATCTTGAGGGAAATTTTGATGACTTTGCTAATAACAATCCTCATGAAGAACCTACTATCATGCATACTAAAAAACTCCGCGTGGGTAGCGGTAATATTATTGGAAAAGGGGTTATTCAAGATTTCTTCACTTGTGTCGGTACATTACCTATGCTAGGAGGGTCAATTCTCAATAAAACAATTAGCATTGTGGATGCAATATCTTTGCTTATAGTAGAATTTGGAAGACAATTTGTTCACATGCATCCATGCATACAAAGGCTTTTACTAGAATTTTCCAATATTCATGCTCCTTCCGTTAAGCGTGTCACCACTATATTTTTAGTTCATGAGTTTAGGTTCATCACGAAAGAAGCCAGTGAAATATTTGCTCATTACAATATTAATGGTGGTTTTCCTCCTATAGAAGAGATCCTTTTTAAAGAAAGTAGGAGATTACAATCTCTGGATTATGCTGCTTACAATGAAAACCTAAGAAAGAAGGTCCCTACCGATGTTTTGATTGATAAAATTTCTGAACTTAATGATATTTTTGCTATACAAAATAATGGATTAGAGTTTGAGCTTAGTGATAAACTTAGGGAGTTCAATCAAAGGAATGTCTACAATGAAGAGATAGTTATTAATTACAAAGGGCCAAAAGAGGAACCTATTCCTCCCAAACTTGATCTTATAGATCCTTACCCTATTAAATATAGCCCCTTTGATTATTTTTGCTTACCACAAAGAAAGCTTGCGGATGAGAGGAGGGAGTATGAGATGAGCATGGATGATCTCCCTCACTTCCATTACAATACTCAGATCTATGTTTTATGCCTAGGTAGGGGCATTAAACAATAGCGCTTGTTGGGAGGCAACCCAATTTTATTTTGTGTTTTTTTGTTTTCGGTTCTGTTCTTCAATAAATACATATTATTACTTCTGTAGTAATTGTGTTTTGGTGTTTCAGTTAGTGTTTGAGCCAAGTAAGACCTTTGGGATGGTCTATGATGATAGTTGATTTGATTTTGCTGAAAAACAGTAACTTTTGCGCCTAGTAACAGAATTGATCTGAGCTGCTGGAACGTGATAAATTTTTGAATTTTTCTACACAAGACTGATATACAAATTTATCAGATCTATCTATCTATCTATCTATCTATCTATATCTATCTATCTATCTATCTATCTATCTATACCTATACTATTTACTGACTCCCAATAAATTCCCACGTTAATTAAATTTTACGAGCCGTTAATCTAATGGGGCTGAATTATTACGGTGTAGATTGATTCATGAAATCCTCCATAAAAACTTAGTTCTAATTAGTATTACAATTTATAATCCATCTAAACATCTAAACCATCTATCTATACCTCTATATACCTATACTAATTACCGACTCCCAATAAATTCCCACGTTAATTAGATTTTACGAGCCATTAATCTGGTGGGGCCAAATTATTACGGTGTAGATCGACTCATGAAATCCTCCATAAAAAAACTTAGTTCTAATTAATACTACAATTTATAATCCACCTAAACATCTAAACCATTGGATCACCAAGATTAGAGGCGGAGTTGTCCCTTGGTTCCATTACCCTAATATCCCGGTCTAACAGGTCTCCTATCCTCGATCATATTCCCCACATGTCGCCGCCACGACAAAGCCATGGCTTCTCTTTCTCCCTCCCAACCCTGCCTCTTCCTGTAACCTAAATCATCAAAGACCAGTCATCTCATATTTTGAGCAAAAACAAACAGCTCTCCAGGACGTAGCAAGTTAATTCCTTTTGCCATTGATTTAAAGGGAAGAAAAGTTCCAGAAGTAGAGAGCCATGGACTCGATCGGTCGTGCTACTACCACAATCCGACCTTTCCGAGGCGAGACAAGATTCTTTCAGACGGTCACGCACGACAGAAGCTACTAGAACTTTGCTACTTTTAGAGCTGTCCAGGCACGGTAAGATGTGCTGGTATACATCAGCTAGCTGATTGATTTCTCACCGGGTACAGGCGTACGGCCATGCAAGCACATTTACACAGAGCTTTATGGGCCTTTGACCATAGATCAATTCAGGTGTGTCATATTTTGTGTGTGTTATTGGCAGGTCCATCGATCAGCTTACGGAAGCTAGCTTCATATGTGGAGATTGGTTCTGGCGAGCTTTATTGGTTTTTTTCGACGATCACGCACGTACAGAAGTGAATTAACTCGAAGGTAAGATATGTTAGCATAATCTTGAATTAGAGTGATGTGTTAGTTAGTTTGGTTTAACTAGCGATCAAGGTGGCCGTGTAATTAGGTAAGATATACTAGGTGAGAGTAGGACCGATTGATTTCTCACCAGGTATGGCCATGCATGCACGTACAGAGCTTATGTGCCTTTGGCCATAGATTGATTTGGGCGTGTGGTACTCCATATGTGTTACTTGCGGGTCGATTAACCATCTTGCGGAAGCTAGCTTCGTATGTGGAGATTGCTTCTTGAGAGCTAGGCTTTGTATTCTTGCTGGATAGTACGCGTCAACTCAACTGCCCGTCTCCGTGAAATTAAAGCAGAATCTATGCGAGAACATCCATCATTTTCTATATGCCATGGCACACGGCGAACACCAAGCAGATGGATCCAGGTTCCTTGTGTTCATGGTGGTGGGCCAAGGCTATGCTTAGATACACCAAACTATGACAATGTGCACGATCTAGACAACAGAGCATGCTCACTGAATTTGTTGCCCGCGCATAGCAAGGGCCAAGTTTAATTTGATCCCTGTAGTTGGCGTTATGTATATCAATGATCCAGGTAACATGCTCGATGAAGCTACATTCCAACAAACTCGATCATATTCCCCACATGTCGCCGCCACGACAAAGCCATGGCTTTTCTTTCTCCCTCACAACCCTGCCTCTTCCTGTAACCTAAATCATCAAAGACCAGTCATCTCATTATTTGAGCAAAAACAAACAGCTCTTCAGGACGTAGCAAGTTGATTCCTTTTGCCATTGATTTAAAGGGAAGAAAAGTTCGAGAAGTAGAGAGCCATGGACTCGATCGGCCGTGCTACTGCCACAATCCGACCTTTCCGAGGCGAGACAAGATTCTTTCCGACGGTCGCACGACAGAAGCTACTAGAACTTTGCTACTTTTAGAGCTGTCCAGGCACGGTAAGATGTGCTGGTATACATCAGCTAGCTGATTGATTTCTCACCGGGTACAGGCGTACGGCCATGCAAGCACATTTACATAGAGCTTTATGGGCCTTTGACCATAGATCAATTTAGGTGTGTCATATTTTGTGTGTGTTATTGGCAGGTCCATCGATCAGCTTACGGAAGCTAGCTTCATATGTGGAGATTGGTTCTGGCGAGCTTTATTGGTTCTTTTCGACGATCACGCACGTACGGAAGTGAATTAACTCGAAGGTAAGATATGTTAGCATAATCTTGAATTAGAGTGATGTGTTAGTTAGTTTGGTTTAACTAGCGATCAAGGTGGCCGTGTAATTAGGTAAGATATACTAGGTGAGAGTAGGACCGATTGATTTCTCACCAGGTATGGCCATGCATGCACGTACAGAGCTTTATGTGCCTTTGGCCATAGATTGATTTGGGCGTGTGGTACTCCATATGTGTTACTTGCTGGTCGATTAACCAGCTTGTGGAAGCTAGCTTCGTATGTGGAGATTGCTTCTGGCGAGCTAGGCTTTGTATTCTTGCTGGAGAGTACGCGACAACTCAACTGCCCGTCTCCGTGAAATTAAAGCAGAATCTATGCGAGAACGTCCATCATTTTCTATATGCCATGGCGCACGGCGAACACCAAACAGATGGATCCAGGTTCCTTGTGTTCATGGTGGTGGGTCAAGGCTATGCTTAGATACACCAAACTATGACAATGTGCACGATCTAGACAACAGAGCATGCTCGCTGAATCTGTTGCCCGCGCATAGCAAGGGCCAAGTTTAATTTGATCCCTATAGTTGGCGTTATATATATCAATGATCCAGGTAACATTCTCGATGAAGCTACATTCCAATAAATAACAAATAGTGAGACACTATTGGTACTCAACTTCTCATGGGTATGTCTACATGTAGCTGGTGGGCTCACTGCGCGACGGTCATATCAATGGTTCAGGTAACATGCTCGATGAAGCCATATCCAAACAAATAGCGAGAGCGAGACACCATTGGTTTTCATAGGTATGTCTGCCTTAATTAATCCCTTCATAAGTTGAATCGCAGAGTTGAAATTACTCCTGGTATTGCGTGAAAGGAAAGAGGTAGATCCCAGGACTACTCTAGCTAACTTTGATGGTTGGTCTTAATACTCATGATCCTATTAATGGCTGGGCTGAGTTAACTGCAGAACTATTCCAAACGTTCAAGGTGAGTGTGCAAAATCTTTTTGCTAATCTATTTCTACCTGCACGTCATCCTGCATCTACTTCTCACATTACATGATCTAGAGGATAAATTATAATACAATTGACTTCAGAGAAGTAAGCGATAGACTACTGTAAAAGAATGTTTTCGGTGATTCATTTATATGCACACAAAAATACCATATTCTTCTGTAAAGAAACAGTATCTTTTAGAGATATCATTCCAACAAATAGCGAGAGCGAGACACCATTGGTTTTCATAGGTATGTCTGCCTTAATTACTCCCTTCATAAGTTGAATCGCAGAGTTGAAATTACTCACTTCTGGTATTGCGTGAAAGGAAAGAGGTAGATCCCAGGACTACTGTAGCTAACTTTGATGGTTGGTCTTAATACTCATGATCCTATTAATGGCTGGGCTGAGTTAACTGCAGAACTATTGCAAATGTTCAAGGTGAGTGTGCAAAATCTTTTTGCTAATCTATTTCTACCTGCACGTCATCCTGCATCTACTTCTCACATTACATGATCTAGAGGATAAATTATAATACAATTGACTTCAGAGAAGTAAGCGATAGACTACTGTAAAGAATGTTTTCGGTGATTCATTTATATGCACACAGAAATACCATATTCTTCCGTAAGGAAACAGTATCTTTAAGAGATATTATTCTAGAATGGTATATATGCTCGGTGGAAGCTTACATTAGGTACCACGATTGTTTTGGCATCACGGATTTTTGCACACTCAGATTCAGCCTACGTACATCCTTCAGGTGAACAAGGGATAGACCTAAATATTCTTACGTCTGTTAATGATTTTGTTGGATAATAGATGACAACTTTAGTTTCATAAAAATAGTAACAAAAATGTACTTTATTGATTTGATTTGTCCGCGTGACAAACAATGTGTCTCTATTTTCCTGCAAAATGAACGATTTTGTTGGACTAATATAAAATAAGTTTTTTTGTTAAAAGAACCAGAGGGTGACATGATTTCTACAAGGTTCAGTTGAACATGATGTCAATATATTCCATCCTCTTCTTTCTTACCTGGACTAATTTTTATGCACTACCATCTTTTGCACACTTTTGGCTAAATCTGAAGCAGTAAAATCTTCATATGGTCAGTTCAATTATTATTTTCGTGGATCTGGTATCATATAAGGTGTCACGTCAAATTCATCAATAGTAATGACTCGAAGCAAACAAATTCTACTTAATTAACAATTGATTTCAAAAACATGTATTGCTTATTTACACTATTTTTCATTAAAATTAGAGCTAAACAAAGAACAGTCGTTCCAACTTGAACCTAGCAATTCATATTTTCCATCTACATTCATGTATTCTTACTCATCGATTTTTCAAGGGCATAAGTCTTGATAGATAAAAAAGGTTTGATAGTTATTAAGCGTTCATTATATATTTTATGTATATCCATCAACCCTGTTATCCCACTAGTTTTTCACCATGGCTAATCAATACAGGAATAGAATTATAAATAATGAAATAGATTGATAATGTTTCACGTATTTTTTTCAAAATGCCAATAATTGTTCTCTTTCGTCACTGAAAGAAACTGTCATTTCTTTCCGTTATTGCTATTTCCACATGCCAACAACATAATATGAAGGAAGACATTTCGACTGCGACTATTCTCCATCTAGAATTATATTTCAAATTAACCTACAATTATTTCCGTTATTGTAGGTCTTACTTTATGTGTACTTCATTTTTATTTTAAAACAATGCAGCAGCTCATCTCAATTATTTATGAATAAGTTATAGTTCAGGTGTTGCTTTCAAACTTTATGAATTTCATGTGCACATATATAACCAGATCATGCATTGCCTTTATTCACGGAAAATTTCTTTGCACACGATGAACATAAACATAATTAGAAAGAATAGCATTCATTATAACATTTTTGGACATTCAACTTAGATTGATCATGACATAATGAAACAATAATAACTATTCCATTCCCATAGACAACATAAATGGAGAAGTCTTTTATTGTTCACCAAAGTGATTAAGTATTATTTTTTCAGCTGAAGTGATTTCATTATTGAAAAAATAGATTTGTCACACAATTTTTTTATTTGATTTCCCACTAAAACTAAGAGAAATAACATGATTACGGGATTTCACACATACACGGGTGTGTGTGTGAGAGAGAGAGAAAGAGGGAGAGAGAGATACTGTGCATATATGCATAAACGATGACCCAGTTAGTGCCCAATCAAGCATATAATAAAGGTGGAAAAAGTAATATGGTATTCTTTAGATTAAAAGTAACGTGATCTTGGTTATGCATTAAATTTGCATTATGCATAATTATTTTATGTTTATTAATTGCTAGCCCGTGCAAGTGCACGGGTTGACGACTAGTTATCCTAATTTTTCAGAAATTTTGGAGTTACAGAAGTATACGAAGTTCCAGATTACTACAGACTGTTCTGTTTTTGACAAATTCTGTTTTCTATGTGTTGTTTGCTTATTTTGATGAATCTATGGGTAGTATCGTGGGGTATGAACCATGGAGAAGTTAGAATACATTATATATTACACCAATATAAATTTAGAATGAGGTCACAACAGTATCAAACTGCTGATTTATTTTATTATACTGACAGAGCTTACGAGTTTTCTGTTGAGTTTTGTGTTGTGAAGTTTTCAAGTTTTGGGTAACGATTTGATGGACTATGAAATAAGGAGTGGCAAGAGCCTAAGCTTGGGGATGCCCAAGGCACCCCGAGATAATATTCAAGAACAACCAAGCATCTAAGCTTGGGGATGCTGCCGCGGAGGAGATGCAGGTGCAGATGGTGGTGCCACCACCTAACGGTGACGGTGCGACTGGTGTTCAGCCGGAGTCGGAGCCATCGTCCTCCCCATCGGCGCCGTCGTCATCGCTGTCACTGTCCTCCTCGTCGCTATCACTCAAGGAGGAGCTTTCGTCGTCGGTCGAGCTCTCCGCGCAGCACCCTAGGCGTGCACCCGAACGCCCAAAGACCTTGACGGAGAGGAGGATGGCATCCATTAACTTGAAGTGAAGGACGTGCCCCACCGCCAAACTGTGGGCACGAGCGAAGATCTTCCAGCCACGCCGGAGAAGCATGACATGGGGAGCAGGGAACTCCACGTCCACCTGCATGCTGCCATTGCAGCAACCCCTCATGTGTAGCCTTAGCCCCGGTGGCTGCTCGACCTCCATTACCCTCGCAAATGAGGTAGGAGCCAAAGGCGGTTGCAGGGGGTCCATGCAGCTTGACGATAAACTCCAACGGCTGGTCCCCGACATGGCCTTCGTTCGGGTCCTGAGCGATCGGGGAGGTGCGATCGGAACGCCGCCTCATCCTCCCCGCCCCCGGGTGCCACGACGACCACAATCGCGTCCTCTCCCACCTTCTTTGGCAGCGGGCTCCACCTCTGTGTCCCAACTAGAGGAGGGAGGCGCTGTGGAGCAGAAACTCTCGTCGCCACCGCTAGGGCACCACTACGCCCTCTCCTGCTCACCATGGTGGAGAGATGATATCAAAAGGAAGGGGGAAGGGATAGGTGTGAGTCAGCACCTCGCCCATGTCCCATTTTATAGGAAAGTTTGGCCGGGGGCTGGCTCCTCACCCTGGGGACAACCGCCCCGTTTCGCCAATCTGACTACTCTGTGCCACTAACGGCGCGTAGAATCAAGGCCGACCCCCTGCGCCAATCCATGGCGCCTGGCTTTCTGCCATGGCACTCATTCCCGCGCCCTCCGCATCCGCCACCAACCCTGCACAATGCATGCGACACATGTGGCGGAAGCTCTAGGAGCGAGGAAGCTAGTGGAATGGCAGTTATCGCCCCGTGAACGTGGGACGTGGGTAGCCCACAGATCGTGGCTTAAATCTCCCTTGTAATGCCTTGCACGGTGCGCGGGAGAACCGTAAACTGACTCGAGCACTGGTTAATGAAGAAGCAAGGAAAATATCAAGAAAAAAGCTACCACAAGCCCCTTGCATGTGTACCTGATGGGGCCTACCCCCAAAGATGTCATGGAAGCACACAATCACCTATGGAGCCATCACCCCTTGTGGTTCGGCAAGGGGAAGGACGCATCGCACAAAGAGTGGAGGCCATCGGGCAGCACGACAGTGGTGACGCGAGTTGTTTTTTTACCTAGGTTCAGGCCGCTGCGAAGCGTAAAACCCTACTCCTGCTTTGGGTGGATTGGTGGAGGGACCGCAGAGAAAGCGCAATGCTCTAGCTCAGCAAGATAGCCTCGGGGAGAGCAGCTATGCATGTATGAGTGTACAAGGGTCCGAATCCTTTCTAAGGTTTCCACAACCCTCCTTTTACAGGTAAAGGGGTTACCACAATGGCAAAACAGTCATTATCCAGTGATTAGATAGAAAACAGTGCTATCATACCTAACTCTGCAGACAGGATAAAGCGCATTAAATGCATCGCTTAGTGTCACGTCACAGACGTGGCCCGACAAGCCTTGCTACGCTGTTTTAGTCATCTCTTCGCCTGCCTGCTTGACATGCCTCTGGATGGGTGTCTGAAGATAATCACCCTTCCAAATGGCTGCCACGCACCAAAAAGCAGCCACATAGCTATTTGGGGGCTCGACACCACATCGATGGATGACCTGTGTTGTGATGCGGTGGAGCGGTGGTGTCTTGGAGTCTTGGCGAGAAAGTAGCCTACCAGCGGCCCGACAATCCTTGCCGGGGAAGTCTGGGACTTGTCTTCGGGGCGACCTCGACCTGACCGGGCTCGCCTACCCGACAAGGGAGGTTTTTCCTTAGTGATATCTTGCTTCTTTGGCTTGTCTTGGTCTTGTCTTGTTGCTGCAATCTTGCTTTTGTGCCTGTGTACAGTCTGGGCAACAAATGCCAAGGTTTGTTGCACCGATAGATGCCCCGGATGGCATCCCCTCTTTCGTCTTCAATCCATCGGTAAATTTACTTGAGGCTATATTTTTATTCACCACATGATATGTGTTTTGCTTCGAGAGTCTTGTATGATACGAGTCTTTGCTTTTTAGTTTGCCACAATCATCCTTGCTTTACACACCTTTTGAGAGGGACACACATTAATCGTGAATTTATTATAATACTCTATGTGCCTCACTTATATCTTTTGAGCTAGGCAGTTTGCTCTAGTGCTTCACTTATATCTTTTTAGAGCACAATGGTGGTTTTATTTTATAGAAATTGATGAACTCTCATGTTTCACTTATATTGTTTTGAGAGTCTTTAAAGAACATGGTATTTTTCTTAGGTTATGAATTTAGTCCTAATATGATGGGCATCCAAGAGGGATGTAATAAAAACATTCATATAAAGAGCATTGGATATATGAGAAGTTTGATTCCTTGCAATTATTTTGAGATATAAAGATGGTGATATTAGAGTCATGTTAGTGAGTAATTGTGGATTGGTATAAATACTTGTGTTAAAGTTTGTGATTCCCGTAGCATGCATGTATGGTGAACCGTGTGATGAAGTCGGAGCATGATTTATTTTTTGATTGTCATCCTTTGTGTGGAGGTCGGGAGCACGCGATGGTTCACTCCAACTAACCTCTCCCCTAGGAGCATGCGTGTAGTACTTTGTTTCATTGGCTAATAAATTTTTGCAATAAGTATGTGAGTTCTTTATGACTAATGTTGAGTCCATGGATTATACGCACTCTCACCCTTCCACCATTGCTAGCCTCTCTAGCGCCATGCAACTTTCACCGGTGCATTAAACCCACCATATACCCTTCCCTAAAACAGCCACCATACCTACCTATTATGGCATTTCAATAGCCATTCTGAGATGTATTGCCATGCAATTTCCACCGTTCCATTTATTATGACACATACATCATTGTCATATTGCTTTGCATGATCATGTAGTTGACATAGTATTTGTGGCAAGGCTACTGTTCATATTTTCTATACATGCCACTCTTGATTATCGCACATCCTGGTACACCGCTGGAGGCATTCATATAGAGTCATATTTTGTTCTAAGTATTGAGTTGTAATTCTATTCTTTTGATTGTACACAGTAGGGAAAAAACCCACTGCAATTTTTTATTAAATTAAAATAGAGAGTACAAATAAATACAAGGTTTGATATAAGCTAAAAAAAGAAAGAAAGAAATAAAAACTACACTAAGCTAATCTAGAGAGCCACAACAGCAAAGGAGAAAAAAGAAAGAGAAGGAAGAGACAAGCTACAATTGAAGATTGTCCAGCCAAGTGATGAATGAAGCAGCATATTTATCCTTTATTCTGAATTTGAAGAGCTGCAACTCTGAAAGACATATAGCTTTCCATCTGTTGATGCTTGGAAGGATGTTTTGGAAGATTTTGTCATTCCTGACTATCCAAATGGCCCATGATGCTAAGATTATGATCTCCATGAAGAAAGGTTGCTGTAAATTATTCCTCAGGTCTACAAAAGCTTCCATGATGGATAAGTTTCTTTGTCTAGCTGGGCAAATGATGTCCCAACACTCTACAGCAAAAGGACATGTCCAAAAAAGATGTTGAAGTGTTTCTTCCTATTGGCAGTTAAGATTAGCACAATTGTAGTTATCCAGATGATAAGTTTTCCTCCCGAGAAGATTCCTTGTATTTAGCCTGTCATGGAGCAGTCTCCAGAAAAACACCTTATGCTTTGGCTGGCAAGAACTCTTCCAAATCCACTGAAATTGTTCTGGCACCACTTTTACTCCTATCATAATTTTGTAAGCTTTGGCCACTGAAAATGTAGCATTTCCCCACATATAGCTCCATGAATCCAAGTGTTCTCTGTATTCAGATCTTCTTAGGTTGTCACAAAGATCTCCTATCATTTCAAACTCCATAAAAGCTTGCTTAGTAAGTGGCAGATGAAATAGATATTCTAAATATTCATGCTGCAAAACTCTCTGCACTGAAAGGTGTTGGTCCTTTACAAAAGAGTATAGATATGGGAAGGATTGATGTAAACATGCTGTGTGCCAAAGATCATACCAAAAAGGGAAGTTTTACCATCACTTGTTGAACATCTTGCCATAGACTTAAAATTATCCATGAGCCTCAAGTTACACTTCCACCAGAAAGATCCTTCCCATTTTTGCCCTTGAAGAGTGCCATTTTGATAATATGCTTCCCAAATGAGATTAACCCAAGGGATGTTATCTCTATTGTAGAATTTGTGAAGGTTCTTGAGAAACAAGGCTTGATTTTGCACAAAAATATTCATGACTGCAAGGCCACCCTGACTTGTAAGTAAATAAGTAAAAGTGTGATGATCATCATTATTCGAGCATTGTCCCATGTGAGGAAATGATGATAGAAGCTATGGTTCCCTCACAAGTTGGGATGAGTCTCCAGACTTTATAAAAAATAAAAGAGGCTAGAGAATCCCAAATAAAAAAAAGAGGCCAAAGAAACCCAAACAAAGAGAGAGAGAGAGATAGAGAGAGAAAATGAGATAAAAGAGAGAAGGGACAATGTTACTATCCTTTTTCCACACGTACTTGTGCTTCAAAGTAGCACTGTATTCTTCATGATAGAGAGTCTCTTGTCACTTTCATATACTAGTGGGGATTTTTCATTATAGAACTTGGCTTGCATATTCCAATGATTGGCTTCCTCAAATTGTCCTAGGTCTTCATGAGTAAGCAAGTTGGATGCACACCCAATTAGTTTCATTTTGAGCTTTCATACACTTATGGCTCTAGTGCATCTGTTGCATGGCAATCCCTACTCACTTGCATCGATATCACTTGATGGGCATCTCCGTAGCCCATTGATTTGCTTAGTTGATGTGAGACTTTCTCCTTCTTTTTGTCTTCTCCACAACCACCGTATTCTATTCCACCTATAGTGCTATATCCATGGATCATGCTCATGTATTGCGTGAAAGTTGAAAAAGTTTGAGAATACTAAAGTATGGAACAATTGCTTGACTAATACTGGGGTTGTGCATGATGAAATACTTTGTGTGATGAAGATGGAGCATAGCCAGACTATATGATTTTATAGGGATAACTTTCTTTAGCCATGTTTTTTTGAGAAGACATGATTGTTTTATTAGTATTCTTGAAGTATTATTGTTTTTATATCAATATTAAAATTTTGTTTTGAATCTTATGGATCTGAAAATTCATGCCACAAAAAATAAAATTGCATTGAGAAATATGTTAGGTAGCATTCCACATCAAAATTCTGTTTTATCATTTACCTACTCGAGGACGAGCAGGAATTAAGCTTGGGGATGCTTGATATGTCTCCAACGTATCTATAATTTTTGATTATTCCATGCTATTATATTATCTATTTTGGATGTTTTATATGCATTAATATGCTATTTTATATTATTTTTGGGACTAACTTATTAACCTAGAGCACAGTGTCAGTTTCTGTTTTTTCCCTTATTTTTGAGTTTTTACAGAAAAGGAATATCAAACGGAGTCCAAACGGAATAAAACTTTACGATGATTTTTCTTGGACTAGAAGAAACCTAGGAAGCTTTGGGAGGAGGCCAGAAGACACATGAGGTGGCCACAAGCCCTAGGGGCACGCCCTGGGCCTTTGGGCCGAACCCCAATCGCATCATTATAAATCCTCAAATATCCCCCCCATGCCAGAAGCATCCACGAAAATACTTTTCCACCGCCGCAAGCCTCTGTTCCTATGAGATCCCATCTTGGGGCCTTTTCCGGCACCCTTCCAGAGGGGGATTCGATCACGGAGGGCCTCTACATCAACCTTGCCACCCTTTTGATGAAGCGTGAGTAGTTTACCACAGACCTACAGGTCCATAGCTAGTAGCTAGATGGCTTCTTCTCTCTCTTTAATCTTCAATACAATGTTCTCCTCGATGTTCTTGGAGATCTATGAATATTATTTGAGTCTTCTATGAACCCTTTTATGCATGAATAAGATATCTTTGTATTTCTCTTCGAACTATCGGTTTGGTTTGGCCAACTAGATTGGTTTTTCTTACAATGGGAGAGGTGCTTAGTTTTGCGTTCAATCTTGCGGTGTCCTCACCCAGTGACAGAAGGGGTAGTGATGCACGTATTGTATTGTTGCCATCAAGGATAAAAAGATGGGGTTTATATCATATTCACTACTGCAAGATGGTCCAAACGCGATAGTCGAATCAGAGACCCTTCGACGAAACTGTGTGCGATGCAATAATCACAAACGATGGTGTAAAAACCCGTCAAAAAAGGTGCAAAACGTTTGTGGTGGCGGCAACATCAAACATGGTTCATATTATATTTGCGTGTGTGATGAGTGGCAAACGGTTAATCCAGAAGAACTATTTGCAATGATGCAGAACAACAAAAACAGGCAGACATATGAGGGTGTGTGCGATATATGGCATACAGTTCACTAGGATGAACTATGTGTGATTAGGCAACACAATTTGGGCTGGGCCTCCGGTTAGTAGGTTAGTCCCAAAAATGATATAAAAGTGTAAAATAAAGCCCATTGACATCCAAAATAGATAATATAATAGCATGGAGCAATCAAAAATTATAGATACGTTGGAGACGTATCAAGCATCCCCAAGCTTAATTCCTGCTCGTCCTCGAGTAGGTAAATGATAAAAGAAGAATTTTTGATGTGGAATGCTTTCTAACATATTTCTCAATGTAATTTTTCTTTATTGTGGCATGAATGTTCAGATCTGAAAGATTCAAGATAAAAGTTTAATATTGACATAGAAATAATAATACTTCAAGCATACTAACTAAGCAATTATGTCTTGTTAAAATAACATGGCCAAAGAAAGTTATCCCTACAAAATCATATAGTCTGGCTATGCTCTATCTTCACCACACAAAATATTTAAATCATGCACAACCCCGATGACAAGCCAAGCAATTGTTTCATACTTTTGATGTTCTCAAACGTTTTCAATCTTCACGCAATATATGAGCGTGAGCCATGGATATAGCACTATGGTGGAATAGAATGGTGGTTGTGGAGAAGACAAAAAGGAGAAGATAGTCTCACATCAACTAGGCGTATCAACGGGCTATGGAGATTCCCATCAATAGATATCAATGTGAGTGAGTAGGGATTGCCATGCAACTGATGCACTAGAGCTATAAGTATATGAAATCTCAACAAAAGAAACTAAGTGGGTGTGCATCCAACTTGCTTGCTCATGAAGACCTAGGGCATTTTGCGGAAGCCCATCATTGGAATATACCAGCCAAGTTCTATAATGAAAAATTCCCACTAGTATATGAAAGTGATAACATAGGAGACTCTCTATCATGAAGATCATGGTGCTACTTTGAAGCAAAAGTCTGGAAAAAGGATAGTAGCATTGTCCCTTCTCTTTTTTTCTCTCATTTTTTATTTGGGCCTTTTTTCTTTTTGGCATATTTTCCCTTTTTTATTTTATTTTTCGTCCGGAGTCTCATCCCGACTTGTGGGGGAATCATAGTCTCCATCATCCTTTCCTCACTTGGGACAATGCTCTAATAATGATGATCATCACACTTTAATTTCTTACAACTCAGGAATTACAACTCAATACTTAGAACAAAATATGACTCTATGTGAATGCCTCCGGCGGTGTACCGGGATGTGCAATGATGCATGAGTGACATGTATGAAGAATTATGAATGGTGGCTTTGCCACAAATACGATGTCAACTACATGATCATGCAAGCAATATGACAATGATGAAGCGTGTCATAATAACGGAACGGTGGAAAGTTGCATGGCAATATATCTCGGAATGGCTATGGAAATGCCATAATAGGTAGGTATGGTGGTTGTTTTGAGGAAGGTATATGGTTGGTGTATGGTACCGGCGAAAGTTGCGTGATACTAGAGAGGCTAGCAATGGTGGAAGGGTGAGAGTGCGTATAATCCATGGACTCAACATTAGTCATAAAGAACTCACATACTTATTGCAAAAATCTATTAGTTATCGAAACAAAGTATTACGCGCATGCTCCTAGGGGGATAGATTGGTAGGAAAAGACCATCGCTCGTCCCCGACCGCCACTCATAAGGAAGACAATCAATAAATAAATCATGCTCTGACTTCATCACATAACGGTTCACCATACGTGCATGCTACGGGAATCACAAACTTTAACACAAGTATTTCTCAAATTCACAACTACTCAACTAGCATGACTCTAATATCACCATCTCCATATCTCAAAACAATTATCAAGTATCGAACTTCTCATAGTATTCAATGCACTTCTATGAAAGTTTTTATATTAAAGAAAATTTCCATGTTGTTCTAAAGGACTCTCAAAATAATATAAGTGAAGCATGAGATAACAATAGTTTCTATAAAACAAATCCACCACCGTGTTCTAAAAGATATAAGTGAAGCACTAGAGCAAAAACTATATAGCTCAAAAGATATAAGTGAAGCACATAGAGTATTCTAATAAATTTCAAATCATGTGAGTCTCTCTCAAAAAGTGTGTATAGAAAGGATGATTGTGGTAAACTAAAAAGCAAAGAATCAAATCATACAAGACGCTCCAAGCAAAACACATATCATGTGGTGAATAAAAATATAGCTCCAAGTAAAGTTACCGATAGACGAAGACGAAAGAGGGGATGCCTTCCGGGGCATCCCCAAGCTTAGGATTTTTGGTGTCCTTGAATTTTACCTTGGGGTGCCATGGGAATCCCCAAGCTTAGGCTCTTGCCACTCCTTATTCCATAATCCATCAAATCTTTACACAAAACTTGAAAACTTCACAACACAAAACTTAAAATAGAAAATCTCATGAGCTCCGTTAGCGAAAGAAAACAAAACACCACTTCAAGGTAATGTAATGAACTCATTATTTATTTATATTGGTGTTAAACCTACTTTATTCCAACTTCTATATGGTTTATAAACTCTTTTACTAGCCATAGATTCATCAAAATAAGCAAACAACACATGAAAAACAGAATGTGTCAAAAACAGAACAGTCTGTAGTAATCTGTAGCTAACGCAAACTTTGGAACCCCAAAAATTATAAAATAAATTTCTGGACGTGAGGAATTTATCTATTAACCATCTGCAAAAATAATTAAATAAATAGCACTTTCCAAATAAAAATGGAAGCTATTCTCGTGAGCGCTAAAGTTTCTGTTTTTTACAACAAGACCAAAAAGACTTTCCCCAAGTCTTCCCAACGGTTCTACTTGGAAAAAACACTAATTAAACACAAAAAACACAACCAAAACAGAGGCTAGATAAATTATTTATTACTAAACAGGAGAAAAAAAATCAAGGAATAAGAATAAAATTGGGTTGCCTCCCAACAAGCGCTATGGTTTAACGCCCCTAGCTAGGCATAAAAGCGAAGATAGATCTAGGTATTGCCATCTTTGGTAGGCAATCCATAAGTGGCTATCATAATAGATTCATATGGTAATTTAACTTTCTTTCTAGGGAAGTGTTCCATGCCTTTCCTTAATGGAGATTGGAATTCAATATTCCCTTCCTTCATATCAATAATTGCACCAATCGTTCTAAGTAAAGGTCTACCAAGAATAATAGGACATGAAGGATTGCAATCTATATCAAGAACAATGAAATCTACGGGCACATAGTTCCTATTTGAAACAATAAGAACATCATTAATTCTTCCCATAGGTTTCTTAATAGTGGAATCTGCAAGGTGCAAGTTTAAAGAACAATCATCAAAATCACGGAAACCTAGCAAATCACATAAAGTTTTCGGAATCGAAGAAACACTAGCACCCAAATCACACAAAGCATAGCACTCATGATCTTTAATTTTAATCTTTATTGTAGGTTCCCACTCATCATAAAGTTTTCTAGGGGTAGAAACTTCCAACTCAAGTTTTTCTTCATAAGATTGCATCAAAGCATTAACGATATGTTTAGTAAAAGCTTTATTTTGATTATAAGCATGAGGAGAATTTAGCATAGATTGCAACAAGGAAATACAATCTATCAAAGAGAAATTATCATAATTAAATTCCTTGAAATCCAAAATAGTGGGTTCATTACTATTTAAAGTTTTAATCTCTCCAATCCCACTTTTATCAATTTTAGCATCAAGATCTACAAACTCTGAATTTTTAGAATGCCTTCTAGGTAAACGTGGCTCATCTTCAATCCCATCATTATCAAGATTCATATTGCAAAACAAAGATTTAATAGGGGACACATCAATCACTTTTAGATCTTCATCCTTATTATCATGAAAACTAGAAGAACACGCTTTCACAAAGCAATCTTTCTTAGCACGCATCCTAGCGGTTCTTTCTTTGCACTCATCAATGGAAATTCTCATGGCTTTGAGAGAATCATTGATATCATGCTTAGGTGGAATAGATCTAAGTTTCAAAGAATCAACATCAAGAGAAATTCTATCGACGTTCCTAGCCAACTCATCAATCTTAAGCAATTTTTCTTCAATCAAAGCATTGAAACTCTTTTGCGAAGTAATAAATTCTTTAATATTAGATTAAAAATCAGAGGGCATCTTATTATAATTTACATAAGAATTTTTGTATGAATTACCATAATTATTAGAGGAATTACTAGGAAACGGCGTAGGATTAAAATTACCTCTATACGCGTTATTAACAAAATTGTTCCTACCAACAAAATTCACATCCATAGATTCATTATTATTCTCAATCAAAGTAGACAAAGGCATATCATTAGGATCAGTAGGAGAACACTTATTAGCAAACAATTTCATAAGTTCATCCATCTTTCCACTCAAAACATTAATTCCTTCAATTGCATGCACTTTTTTACTAGTAGATCTTTCGGTGTGCCATTGAGAATAATTAACCATAATATTATCTAGGAGTTTGGTAGCTTATTCTAAAGTGATTTCCATAAAAGTGCCTCCTGAGGCCGAATCTAAAAGATTTCTAGAAGAAAAATTCAATCCAGCATAAAAATTCTGTATAATCATCCAAAGATTCAAACCATGTGTAGGGCGATTACGTATCATTAGTTTCATCCTCTCCCAAGATTGTGCAACATGTTCATGATCAAGTTGCTTAAAATTCATAATATCGTTTCCAAGAGAGATGATTTTAGTGGGAGGAAAATACTTAGAGATAAAAGCATCTTTGCACTTATTCCATGAATCAATACTATTTTTAGGCAAAGACGAAAACCAAGCTTTAGCACGATCTCTAAGGGAAAACGGAAATAGCTTCAATTTAACAATATCATTGTCCACATCTTTCTTCTTTTGCATATCACACAAATCAACAAAGCTATTTAGATGGGTAGCGTCATCTTCACTAGGAAGGCCGGCGAATTGATCTTTCATGACAAGATTCAACAAAGCAGCATTAATTTCACAAGATTCAGCATCGGTAAGAGGAGCAATCGGAGTGCTAAGAAAATCATTATTGTTGGTATTGGTAAAATCACACAATTTAGTATTATCTTGAGCCATCGTGACAAGCAAGCAATCCAACACACAAGCAAACAAGTAACGGGCAAAATAGGCAAATAGGGAAAGAGAAGGGGAACAGAGAGAGAGAGAGAGAGAGAGGGAGAGAGGGCGAATCAAACGGCAAGGGTGAAGTGGGGGAGAGGAAAACGAGAGGCAAATGGCAAATAATGTAATGTGAGGGATAAGGGTTTGTGATAGGTACTTGGTATGTCTTGACTTAGCAACGACACCTGAAATGACTCGTTGTTGGGAGTCAAATCTTGACTTGACTTGGCATGAATCTCCCTGGCAATGGCGCCAGAAATCCTTCTTGCTACGTCTTGAGTACAGCATTGGTTTTCCCTTGAAGAGGAAAGGGTGATGCAGCAAAGTAGCGTAAGTATTTTCCTCAGTTTTTGAGAACCAAGGTATCAATCCAGTAGGAGATCACACTCAAGTCCCATGCACCTACACAAACAAATAAGAACCTTGCAACCAATGTGATAAAGGGGTCGTCAAGCCCTTCACGGTCACTTATGAGAGTGCGATATGATAGATATGATAAGATAATATTTTTGGTATTTTTATGATAAAGATGCAAAGTAAAATAAAAGGAAAAAGAAATAACTAAGTATTGGAAGATTAATATGATGATAGATAGACCCGGGGGCCATAGGTTTCACTAGTGGCTTCTCTCAAGAGCATTAAGTATTACGGTGGGTAAACGAATTACTGTCGAGCAATTGATAGAATTGAGCATAGTTATGAGAATATCTAGGTATGATCATGTATATAGGCATCACGTTCGAGGTAAGTAGACCGAAATGATTTTGCATCTACTACTATTACTCCACACATCGACCGCTATCCAGCATGCATCTAGAGTATTAAGTTCATAAGAACAGAGTAATGCTTTAAGGAAGATGACATGATGTAGAGGGATAAACTCATGCGATATGATATAAACCCCATCTTTTTATCCTCGATGGAAACAATACAATACGTGTCGGTTCCCTTTCTGTCACTGGGATCGAGCACCGCAAGATTGAACCCAAAGCTAAGCACTTCTCCCATTGCAAGAAAGATCAATCTAGTAGGCCAAACCAAACTGATAATTCGAAGAGACTTGCAATGATAAACCAATCATACATAAAAGAATTCAGAGGAGAATCAAATATTGTTCATAGATAATCTGGATCATAAACCCACAATTCATCAGATATCGACAAACACACCGCAAAAGAAGATTACATCGAATAGATCTCCAAGAAGATCGAGGAGAACTTTGTATTGAGATCCAAAGAGAGAGAAGAAGCCATCTAGCTAATAACTATGGACCCGTAGGTCTGAAGTAAACTACTCACACATCACTGGAGAGGCCATGGAGTTGATGTAGAGGCCCTCCGTGATCAATGCCCACTCCGGCGGAGCTCCGGAAAAGGCCCCAAGATGGGATCTCTCGGGTACACACTACAAAAAAAAGACACATCCATGACATTTTGGGCCGAACGAAATTTTTTTCTGTCATACATATGACACTTCTATGACGATAATTGTGACAAAACCGGTATCATCATAGATGTGGTGGGCTCCTACTTCTATGACAAAAAATCATGACAGAAAATGGGCTTTTCGTCCTGGGCGGGCCGGAGACGCAGCTGCATGACATTCTTTGGGCCATCCATGACGGAAAAAACTGTGGTAGAAGCGAGGGGAAGGAAAATTTCGGGGAGTTCCCGGTTACGGTGGAAGGTCAGGGGCCGACCGATGCGCGTTTCTCTCGTACACGTACGCGCGTGTGTGCGAGGCGTTGTCTCTAACTGGACCCGAGCGAGGCGTTGGGCTCTAACTGAACCCGAGCGATTGCACTGCAGGCTACGCGTTACTGAACCAGAGTGATCGATCGATGGCTGTTAACTGAACCCGATCGAGCGATTCCTTCGCTACTGCTGCTAACTGAAGCCGATCGATGCTGCCTCTGCATGAAAAGTGAGCGTTGCGGGGGGGGGGGGGGGGTTGATGAACAGTTCCCGATGGGGGTGGATGAACAGGACCCCGATCGATCGAGCCGGTTGGGGCTGGATGAACAGGACCCCGTGGAGGGCTGGATGAACAGGACCACCCCATGGAGGGCAGGATGAACAGTAGATGGTGGAGGGCAGGATGAACAGTAGCCCGTGGAGGGGTGGATGAACAGGAGCCCGTGGAGAGGGCTGGTTGAACAGTAGCCGGTGGAGTAGCGTACTGTTGCATACGTTGACCGCCAGTGTATTTTTCTCGTTTCAAATTAAGCCATATTAATCGGAAAGGACGCAGTATGTTCTACTACTACTAGTACTGCTTTGATGTGTCCCGTCAACTCGCCGAATGAGGAGAAGCTTGCTTAGTACGCCTCTCCCTCGCCCACGCGCATGGTGGTTCGCAGGACAAGGAGAGGGTTTTGACTACAGCGCCCTCTCCCTCTCCATCTCCCTCTCCCTCGGCCTCGCCCTCGTGGTGGACGTGCAGCAGTTCAATCGGTGTCAGATTGCCAGAAGCATATTGTACTGTAGTATCATCATTGTTGGACCTTCTGAAGAGGCGAAGAGCCAAGTGCAAGGTTCACACGAGTATGAACTGTTGAACCTCCTGAAGAGGCAAAGATCCAAGTGCAAGGTTTTATAGGAGTTGTCGTCCTAGTAGGAGTGTACTAGTACAACCATAGCGAACGATGCTACTGTATGATGCCACCAAGCCACGTATATCCAAAGCTGTGCCACCTTTTTTTCTCAAAGAGCGTGTTGGAGCCCGTGCAACAACCACACAAGTTGCACGTACACATAACACATTTACAGTAATAAATTCTAAAGACAAATGCCAGCATGCCACACAAGTTCATCTCCAACTCATGTGATAAATTTGTGCACGACTAGTCTACATATATTCACAGCGCGACCGTTCACAATTACCATACTCCACATACACGTTATAGATGGGCTACATGTCCTCCTCCAGGTTCCAGTCCCAGGTGTTCTTCATGGATGGCATGATCCATAGCGGTGGGCAACGGGAATCATTGTCGCAGCTTTCTAGTCCGGTTCCACACGATGGAGACTCATCCAAGTTGAAGCGGCATAAATCAGGGATAGCGTGTCCCAGCATGTCGTTCATCCGGCGGTGCGCACTGAAGACACAACCATGCTTCATGAACGGCAGGCCTTCCCTGTCGTGCACGGAAGGTGGCATCCGCTTCCCAATGGGGTAGCTGTCCCCGATGAAAAGCGAGTACTCTCCAAGAGTGTTCCTCGGCACCCATGTAGCATCACGGGGGTCGAACTCGGTGCCGTTCATCTGGTACACGCGGCATCCCAGATCTGGACACATGGTGACGTACATAGTCAAGGTCCATGCATAATAATGTTGTGCTCAAATGTGGTGGTCAGTAATACTATGCAGCAAATAGTACTACTCCGGTATAGAGGAAGTAAAATAACAGGCTTATTATATATAGCCACTCTTGGCTACATGGATGAGATAGTAAGACATGGAAAAACAAAAATGGTGGCAGCTAGTGGGTTCAAGTCTTCAAGGGCCTAGCTAACTATACGTGTCCTCCAAGGTAAAAAGTACTCCTACTAGTACTACAAAGTATACTACTAGTACAACAATGAAAGAGAAGGCGAGAGGGTTAAAAAATGGAATACCTGGGTAGATGGTGACGGTCGATCGTGGTAGATTATGTGACCATGTTGCACATCAGTGGTATCATGGGTAAGGACTGCTAAGATAGTTGATCCCAATATGCCAAAGCCAGCTACAAGGTTCTAGGTTAGACCGAATCACGGATGCAAATGCACATCCAGGATCGGCGATCTTATTTTGATCGGGGGATGACTGGTCCCTGCAAAATAATGGAGTACCATTAGGGATGCAAATGATGGTTTGTGCATTTCGTTTGTAATCTCCCGTACCGTAGGATGTCAACCAGATGAAACAAGTCCCCTGGCTTGTCACCGCGAAGATGCGGCCTAGATGGCGCACGATGTCTTCGAACGTGTAGGGGTACAAATCTGCCGCCGCCAACATGCGCCAGCCTCTGCTGTTACTGCCTCCAGCATTGATGGCAATCCTTATGTCGAACACCGCAATGAGATAGTAATCGCCGTAGCTGCGTCGCTTTGTCGGCGGGTCCGCAATTGCTATCTTCTTCAATCTCATGTAGGCATCATCATACATATTCTTGCCCAGCCAGTCCGGAAGGCCGATCCCAATGGTGGAGAGGGGGTCTACCGGAACGGCCGTACTGCTGTGGATGTTGTGCAAAATGATGGTGGTATCCGGCCGGAGGTATGCAAGCCAATCTTCGTTGGCACCAACCCAGACCTATATATAAGACGATGGGCAGCGGAGAAATTACGGGATGGAAATGGAATAACTACGTACTACAAGATCAAACTCCATTACGGACCTACTCATCGGACAAAATCCGACTACCTCTCAACGCCGGCAACTCTAGCGGAGTCAACGTGCAACCATGGCCAGGGAGCGGTGGACTGTTCGAAGGATTGTCCCATAGAAGAACCTTCTCCTCGAGGATGCATGGAAGACCAACAAGCATGGCCTGTTTAAGCAGCGTCTTGAAAAAGTTGGTGCAAGAAGCACCGAGTCTTGCGGCGGTGAGGACGTCGGAGCGGCGTGCGATTTCTCCCACAGGATCGTCTAAGGTCTCCCAGCCCCGACGAGGAGGAGAACCGCCTGGCGAATCCATGGGAGCAGCGATGAACTGCCTTCTCTTCGGGGGGAGGGGAACTGGCGAGGAGGAGATAAGAGCATAGTAACCGTAGGGCCTCGTCCCTTCCAACTGTAGATCGTTCCTCAGCGAAGGGGTGAGGCTATTATTTACTAGTACTCCCTCCGATTCTTTTTACTCTACGAATAAGAGCAGACCCGGATACCAAGGCAGGGGCTCGCTGCATGCTTTCTGGACGGAAATACCCCTGGCACATGGATGGGAGGAGTTAGCAGCTATAAATGCCCCATGCAGCCCATTGGCTGTCCGCCCGCGTTCTCCTCTATCTACATGCTGCATGGATGTCTCCCTCTCTCTCACATGACTGCATGCGGTGGCGCTGGCCTATGAGAAGCTCACGTGGAGATAGCAATCTTCTCTCCAAAAGTAATTTTTTTGAAAGAAAGGGATTATGGAACATTATGGGATTGCATTATACTGTAAATAATAGCACTAGTAAGAAATTTTTGACATTAGGTTGTACTTTTTGGCGTGGATTAAGAAATTTTGGGTATGTTTTTGCCATTTTTTGTACACGCCAACTAGTGTCAAAAAAGGTCTTACATTATGTGACGGAGGAGTACGTACTTGTACTGTAGCAGTACTAGTACTACTTTTCTCAACTAGTAGTGCGATGTACTGTACTTCTAGTCTAGTCTAGTATAGTGCACCAGTTTTGAACTCTTGAATCTCAGGGCCAAGGAGCTACAGTTGGAAGTGGAGGGTACTACTGTTCTCTAGAACCATCGCTGTACTATCAATGCAGGGGAAGTACACCTGCGTAGTGGCCTAGTGGTTACTCTCGGTGCTCTATTCAGCCACTCCTCTCACGTAGCTGGCCTACTCAGCCGCTCCTCTCACGTAGCTGGCCTACTCAGCCGCTCCTCTCACGCACACACTAGCAGCCTATTTATCAGCGAGGTTACTGCGGGGGTAGAACATTTGAGTCATTTGATACAACGAGACTAGGCTTTTCGCTTCCATTTGTGGAGGTGTAATGGATCTCGTCGAACTTTGTTAGTAGTTCCTTCTTTATGAATGAGATGAAGCAAAGCTTTTGCCTCCGTTTAAAAAAAAACACGGCAAGAGGAATTTCTTTTATAGTAGAGGCAATAATGGAGTGAAGTCCATGCATGCAATGCCATAAGCTACAGAGTAGTAGTAGAGCACTTTACGTACAGAGCCATATTGCATAGTTCCCAATGCCCCGCCAGGCTTTTCCGGCTCCTCGGGCTTAATTGGGAGGCGCTAGTTTAAATATGCTACTAGCTGGAAGCTGCAAGCGTGGTGCGGCTAGGGCGAGCACGCGAGCCACGGGATGCTGGGAAGGAAAACCCGTTCACGTGGCTAGGCTGTCCAGTGCACCCAGATTGTGGGGCCGCACGTCCGTTTGACTTCAAAACTCAAACTACCCATGTAAAATATTGGCTCGCAGCGAAGTGTAGTAGTACTATTTTTTTTAAAAAGGCCACCGTGCGTTCGGCCGAGATCGAACCCACAAAACGAGGTATACACTCCCGCAACCACTAGTAGTACTCGTTGGAGTACAACGCAACCTAGAATCGCCTTTTGTCGCTAGTAGTACATACATTGTTCCTTACAAGAAACCCCTAAGAGCATGGTTAATAGTATAGCCAGCTGCTGGCTATAAGCCAGTGCCATGTCATCTACAGCCCATCTTATAGCCAACATGTAGTAGTAGTTTATTTCTTATAGCCCGCTGACTCAGCTCTATTGTACTTGCTCTAATAATTATAGAAACCAAAAAAATGCCAAGAAACTACTACCACTTGCATACGTGGCAGACTTAAGATAAGACTACCTTATCAACCATTGTACATGCTCTTACCAACAAAAATCCTCGAGTGACCTCCTACCTCCGGCCCGTCCACCTAGTCATCCTCGGCCATGGGACGCAGCTACCGCCGCCAGCAGAAGGCGAGGTCAAAACCGCCGGTGGTGCGGAACCCATGTTGCAGCAGCCCGGATGCCAGCTCCGTCCGGTACTCGCGGCCGCTAGCTAGCCAAGATAGCTCCGTCCAGTTGCTTGTCTGCAAGGTTTGCTAGCTAGATTGGCAAGGCAGCGCGGCGGCTTGCTCGCGCGCACCGCGCTAAGGCCAGCCATCTGGCTCGAGCGAAGGCCAGCGCGGCGGCTTGCTCGCTCGTGAGTCACGCTCGGGCCAGGCTGCCAACCCGTGCGGAGGACAGGGCGGCGTCCGGCCCGTCCGGCAGAGCGGCGGCCAACTCGCTCATGACCGGCGCCACCGACGAACACGCATCAGTACTGTTTGAATTAATGTTCAGGAAAAATAATGATTTGAGGGGGAATAACTGGATAGAAGGTCAGATGTGGGTCCCTCGTGTCAACGGTCAAACAAAATGTGTTGGTTTAAGCTGCCTCGTCAGCACGGACATGTGGGCCAATCCTATCATAAATGGGTTTAAACGAACCTAATCGGTAGGAGTACTAGGTAGTTTTTGGCGTGGATTAAGAAATTTTGGGTATGTTTTTGCTATTTTTTGTACAATAGATTCCTCCTAGGGCTGGTTGAAAGTGGTAGTTTTTTGTTAAATACTCTACATATTGTAAGTAGGAGTGAAAGTTAAGCTTTGGAAGCCAATAAGCAAGGCTAGTTACATAGTGCATATGTGTACATGATGGAAAGTAAATATCAACCATGAGTGACTAATATCTTGATGGAAAACTCAAAACTATGGAATACTAGGAAAAGAAATGCATGGTTGGAAATACTAGCAATGTTCATGTCCGTTGCAACGAATCATAATTAGAATAATACTTATTCACAAACTTGGTACAGAACACTCTAATTTTGATATACATATGTCACTAGAGATATATTATGTTTCAATTAGAATATATTCCTTGGGCTGTTTTGGTGAGGTCAGGGAGGGATGTGGTTAGTTTTAAGATACTAATTATGAATTTTTCTGCAAATTGGTAGACAAGTGGGATGTTGGTGAGAAAAGGCAACAACTTACCTCACAATCATTAGATGTAGATCTAATGGTCAGAAACGACGGATGGCAGACTAACCAGCATCACTAACTTCGTCTTGTGTAGGAGTACTAGCAAGATCCGTGCATTGCACGGAACATCAAGATGCAATTTTTTATAAAACACTTGTTGTGATTTACCCTTGCGGGAGTAATCCCATGTGTAAGAACTAATGATATCTCGAGAAATATGAGATAAGGTGAAGAGGAGTGGGGTGTGGTTGTGGTTGGTGGTCGAACTGAGCGGAGGCATGGGGATTGACGACGCCGGCAGCGGCCACCAAGCCAGTTTGTTCGAGAGGCTTCCTTTCTTAATTGCTCAACAATGAGGTTTGTTGGAGATAAGGATGAACGAGGGAAGGCCTTGTCTGCAAATGTGGAGAGGGGTGCGGGTATCTTTTAGTTTAATTTCCATCCGTCAGATATAGATCGAACGGTCTATATTGCAAGATGGCACACGTACCATCATCACCAACTCGGTTTTTTATAAGAGAAGAATATAAGTATGGAGATACAAACATATTATCGATACTTGCTTCCGGTGTGGTGGATGAGGACGATCCAGTTGGCCTTCATGCCCGCCCAGTAGTGGCCGCGCATGAAGGACAGGTGGACGGGTAGTGGTAGCATGTCGAGGGGCACCACGGCAACCTCCGTAGGATCGTCAAGTCGGTGTCTAGGCCACCTGCGAGGATCGGGCATCAGCAAGCAGGGTGTCTTGAAAAGAGTCAGCCGGTTGCAGACGAGTAGACGGTATAAAGACACCGAGCATGCGGCCAGACAGACAGTGCTGAGTAGGTCCATAGGACTACAGATCTGCTCCAAGAGAACATCGGGGAGGGAATTCCAATCGCGGCTCTACGTGTCAGTCGGTTCTGCCATTGGGGTTTTCGGTGCCTGCGAGCCAGCGGGGAAGTGGATTCGGGCGGGCGAGCGAAGAAGCTTCTCCTTGTGTGGCCGAGCAGTGAGCGGGGGGATATGCTACGTGCGAGCTACCAAGGAAGATGGCGCGGGCGGGCGAGAAGTGAGCGGGGGTAAATGGTGTGTGGCGACGATGGGGAAGAGAGGAGGACGAAGAAGAGATGAGGAAGAAGAGTGGAAGACGGGGAAGAAAGTGCATTCAATCTCAATTCTACTACTCCCTCCATCTAGGTGTGTAAGTCACCTTACGAAAACCAAATAATCCCAAAACACTTAGGCACCGTACATTAACTCCCTTCTCGCTTTTTGTTTTGTGGCATATCAACCAATAAGATATGTGGGCTGTGCATGCTTTCAATGACTTGAGACTACCAAACATAACCGACTGATTTAGTAACACCAACACGCTGGTTCAGCTTATTAATTACATGTCCCATCTGCTGCAGTGTGTATTGTCACTTAACTGCGAAGACTAGTTGAATAGTTCTCTCTGACCGAGATGGGGAATAAATGGATCGTGAGGACTTCCTTTCTCCAGTATCCCTATGCCTCTATGCTCACTTCACTCATTTTGCTCCGTACCTAGTCACTTGTTGAAATCTATAGCCAAATGGACATGTCAATGGGAGGGAGTAAGCCCCATGCATGCATGCATGCATACAACATGCAACACTCACACGTACACATGGACGCACACAACACTCACGCACCCATGCGGCCCACAGCACACGACGCAACACACATGCTCACGCTCAAGTGCTCAACCTACTCCCTACATCAGTGAAAGACCGTACATTTAGAGATTTACACATTGACCAGGGCATAATTAACGCCCAAAAGTAGCAGACTTATGTGTGCATGCGACCATTGAGATAAGAAAATTAAATGAAGGCCGTTGCATGCTGTAATTAAGGATAGACATGTAGCCTATACCTATAGCACAAGTTGGTGCATTAGTCAATCAATATCGATTTAGATTAAAGGCTAAACACATTGGAAGTGTAGATGTACATCATGTAGTACACTCTTTGTTGGAAGACCAAGGGAGGACACGTGCATGCACTCACATACACAGCCAGGGCGGTTCGCGCGCAAGGGTTGGACTCGTGTCGCGCCTGCGTAAAGTTTTATTTAACTGAATTCTTTGCTCTGCCAACTGACAGGTGGGACCCAGAAACCAGGTGAAAATTTAACCAGTCAACAAAGTGCCACATCGACTATGTGGCCGGTCAGTAGGGTGCAATACAGTGCTCTACGATGAGCTAGTATCGCATAATCGCCGCAAAACTATATATAGTGACCGTAAAGAGCGTACTGTTGCATACGTTGACCGCCAGTGTATTTTTCTCGTTTCAAATTAAGCCATATTAATCGGAAAGGACGCAGTATGTTCTACTACTACTAGTACTGCTTTGATGTGTCCCATCAACTCGCCGAATGAGGAGAAGCTTGCTTACTACGCCTCTCCCTCGCCCACGCGCGCGGTGGTTCGCAGGACAAGGAGAGGGTTTTGACTACAGCGCCCTCTACCTCTCCATCTCCCTCTCCCTCGGCCTCGCCCTCGCGGTGGACGTGCAGCAGTTCAATCGGTGTTAGATTGCCAGAAGCATATTGTACTGTAGTATCATCATTGTTGGACCTTCCGAAGAGGCAAAGAGCCAAGTGCAAGGTTCACACGAGTACGAACTATTGAACCTCCCGAAGAGGCAAAGATCCAAGCGCAAGGTTTTATAGGAGTTGTCGTCCTAGTAGGAGTGTACTAGTACAACTATAGCGAACGATGCTACTGTATGATGCCGCCAAGTCATGTATATCAAAAGCTGTGCCACCTTTTTTTCTCAAAGAGCGTGTTGGAGCCCGTGCAACAACCACACAAGTTGCACGTACACATAACACATTTACTAGTAATAAATTCTAAAGACAAATGCTAGTATGCCACACAAGTTCATCTCCAACTCATGTGATAAATTTGTGCACGACTAGTCTACATATATTCACAGCGCGACCGTTCACAATTACCGTACTCCACATACACGTCATAGATGGGCTACATGTCCTCCTCCAGGTTCCAGTCCCAGGTGTTCTTCATGGATGGCATGATCCATAGTGGTGGGCAACGGGAATCATTGTCGCAGCTTTCTAGTCCGGTTCCACACGATGGAGACTCATCCAAGCTGAAGCGGCATAAATCAGGGATAGCGTGTCCCAGCATGTCGTTCATCTGGCGGTGCGCACTGAAGACACAACCATGCTTCATGAACGGCAGGCCTTCCCTGTCGTGCACGGAAGGTGGCATCCGCTTCCCAATGGGGTAGCTGTCCCCGATGAAAAGTGAGTACTCTCCAAGAGTGTTCCTCGGCACCCATGTAGCATCACGGGGGTCGAACTCGGTGCCGTTCATCTGGTACACGCGGCATCCCAGATCTGGACACATGGTGACGTACATAGTCAAGGTCCATGCATAATAATGTTGTGCTCAAATGTGGCGGTCAGTAATACTATGCAGCAAATAGTACTACTCCGGTATAGAGGAAGTAAAATAACAGGCTTATTATATATAGCCACTCTTGGCTACATGGATGAGATAGTAAGACAAGGAAAAACAAAAATGGTGGCAGCTACATGGATGAGATAGTAAGACAAGGAAAAACAAAAATGGTGGCAGCTAGTGGGTTCAAGTCTTCAAGGGCCTAGCTAGCTATACGCATCCTCCAAGGTAAGAAGTACTCCTACTAGTACTACAAAGTATACTACTAGTACAACAATGAAAGAGAAGGCGAGAGGGTTAAAAAATGGAATACTTGGGTAGATGGTGACGGTCGATCATGGTAGATTATGTGACCATGTTGCACATCAGTGGTATCATGGGTAACGACTGCTAAGATAGTTGATCCCAATATGCCAAAGCCAGCTACAAGGTTCTAGGTTAGACCGAATCACGGATGCAAATGCACATCCAGGATCGGCGATCTTATTTTGATCGGGGGATGACTGGTCCCTGCAAAATAATGGAGTACCGTTAGGGATGCAAATGATGGTTTGTGCATTTCGTTTGTAATCTCCCGTACCGTAGGATGTCAACCAGATGAAACAAGTTCCCTGGCTTGTCACCGCGAAGATGCGGCCTAGATGGCACACGGCGTCTTCGAACGTGTAGGGGTACAAATGTGCCGCCGCCAACATGCGCCAGCCTCTGCCGTTACTGCCTCCTGCATTGATGGCAATCCTTATGTCGAACACCGCGATGAGATAGTAATCATCGTAGCTGCGTCGCTTTGTCGGCGGGTCTGCAATTGCTATCTTCTTCAATCTCATGTAGGAATCATCATACATATTCTTGCCCAGCAAGTCCGGAAGGACGATCCCAATGGTGGAGAGGGGGTCTACCGGAACGGCCGTACTGCTGTGGATGTTGTGCAAAATGATGGTGGTATCCGGCCGGAGGTATGCAAGCCAATCTTCGTTGGCACCAACCCAGACCTATATATAAGACGATGGGCAGCGGAGAAATTACGGGATGGAAATGGAATAACTACGTACTACAAGATCAAACTCCATTACGGACCTACTCATCGGACAAAATCCGACTACCTCTCAACGCCGGCAACTCTAGCGGAGTCAACGTGCAACCATGGCCAGGGAGCGGTGGACTGTTCGAAGGATTGTCCCATAGAAGAACCTTCTCCTCGAGGATGCATGGAAGACCAACAAGCATGGCCCGTTTAAGCAGCGTCTTGAAAAAGTTGGTGCAAGAAGCACCGAGTCTTGCGGCGGTGAGGACGTCGGAGCGGCGTGCGATTTCTCCCACAGGATCGTCATCCAAGGTCTCCCAGTCCCGACGAGGAGGAGAACCGCCTGGTGAATCCATGGGAGCAGCGATGAACTGCCTTCTCTTCGGGGGGAGGGGAACTGGCGAGGAGGAGATAAGAGCGTAGTAACCGCAGGGCCTCGTCCCTTCCAACTGTAGATCGTTCCTCAGCGAAGGGGTGAGGCTATTATTTACTAGTACTCCCTCTGATTCTTTTTACTCTACGAATAAGAGCAGACCCGGATAGCAAGGCAGGGGCTCGCTGCATGCTTTCTGGACGGAAATACCCCAGGCGCATGGATGGGAGGAGTTAGCAGCTATAAATGCCCCATGCAGCCCATTGGCTGTCCGCCCGCGTTCTCATCTATCTACATGCTGCATGGATGTCTCCCTCTCTCTCACATGACTGCATGCGGTGGCGCTGGCCTATGAGAAGCTCACGTGGAGATAGCAATCTTCTCTCCAAAAGTAATTTTTTTGAAAGAAAGGGATTATGGAACATTATGGGATTGCATTATACTGTAAATAATAGCACTAGTAAGAAATTTTTGACACTAGGTTGTAGTTTTTGGCGTGGATTAAGAAATTTTGGGTATGTTTTTGCCATTTTTTGTACACGCCAACTAGTGTCAAAAAAGGTCTTACATTATGTGACGGAGGAGTACGTACTTGTACTATAGCAGTACTAGTACTACTTTTCTCAACTAGTAGTGCGATGTACTGTACTTCTAGTCTAGTCTAGTATAGTGCACCAGTTTTGAACTCTTGAATCTCATGGCCAAGGAGCTACAGTTGGAAGTGGAGGGTACTACTGTTCTCTAGAACCATCGCTGTACTATCAATGCAGGGGAAGTACACCTGCGTGGTGGCCTAGTGGTTACTCTCGGTGCTCTATTCAGCCGCTCCTCTCACGTAGCTGGCCTACTCAGCCGCTCCTCTCACGCACACACTAGCAGCCTATTTATCAGCGACGGTTACTGCGGGGGCAGAACATTTGAGTTATTTGATACAACGAGACTAGGCTTTTCGCTTCCATTTGTGGAGGTGTAATGGATCTCGTCGAACTTTGTTAGTAGTTCCTTCTTTATGAATGAGATGAAGCAAAGCTTTTGCCTCCGTTTCAAAAAAAACACGGCAAGAGGAATTTCTTTTATAGTAGAGCCGATAATGGAGTGAAGTCCATGCATGCAATGCCATAAGCTACAGAGTAGTAGTAGAGCACTTTACGTACAGAGCCATATTGCATAGTTCCCAATGCCCCGCCAGGCTTTTCCGGCTCCTCGGGCTTAATTGGGAGGCGCTAGTTTAAATATGCTACTAGCTGGAAGCTGCAAGCGAGGTGCGGCTAGGGCGAGCACGCGAGCCACGGGATGCTGGGAAGGAAAACCCGTTCACGTGGCTAGGCTGTCCAGTGCACCCAGATTGTGGGGCCGCACGTTCGTTTGACTTCAAAACTCAAACTACCCATGTAAAATATTGGCTCGCAGCGAAGTGTAGTAGTACTATTTTTTTTAAAAAGGCCGCCGTGCGTTCGGCCGAGATCGAACCCACAAAACGAGGTATACACTCCCGCAACCACTAGTAGTACTCGTTGGAGTACAACGCAACCTAGAATCGCCTTTTGTCGCTAGTAGTACGTACATTGTTCCTTACAAGAAACCCCTAAGAGCATGGTTAATAGTATAGCCAGTTTCTGGCTATAAGCCAGTGCCATGTCATCTACAGCCCATCTTATAGCCAACATGTAGTAGTAGTTTATTTCTTATAGCCCGCTGACTCAGCTCTATTGTACTTGCTCTAATAATGCAAGAAACCAAAAAAATGCCAAGAAACTACTACCACTTGCACACGTGGCAGACTTAAGATAAGACTACCTTATCAACCATTGTACATGCTCTTACCAACAAAAATCCTCGAGTGACCTCCTACCTCCGGCCCGTCCACCTAGTCATCCTCGGCCATGGGACGCAGCTACCGCCGCCGGCAGAAGGCGAGGTCAAAACCGCCGGTGGTGCGGAACCCATGTTGCAGCAGTCCGGATGCCAGCTCCGTCCGGTACTCACGGCCGCTAGCTAGCCAAGATAGCTCCGTCCAGCTGCTTGTCTCCAAGGTTTGCTAGCTAGATTGACAAGGCAGCGCGGCGGCTTGCTCGCGCGCACCGCGCTAAGGCCAGCCATCTGGCTCGAGCGAAGGCCAGCGCGGCGGCTTGCTCGCTCGTGAGTCACGCTCGGGCCAGGCTGCCAACCCATGCGGAGGCCAACGCAGCGTCCGGCCCGTCCGGCGGAGCGGCGGCCAACTCGCTCATCACCGGCGCCCCCGACGAACACGCATCAGTACTGTTTGAATTAATGTTTAGGAAAAATAATGATTTGAGGGGGAATAACTGGATAGAAGGTCAGATGTGGGTCCCTCATGTCAACGGTCAAACAAAATGTGTTGGTTTAAGCTGCCTCGTCAGCACGGACATGTGGGCCAACCCTGTCATAAATGGGTTTAAACGAACCTAATCGGTAGGAGTACTAGGTAGTTTTTGGCGTGGATTAAGAAATTTTGGGTATGTTTTTCCTATTTTTTGTACAATAGATTCCTCCTAGGGCTGGCTGAAAGTGGTAGTTTTTTGTTAAATACTCTACATATTGTAAGTAGGAGTGGAAGTTAAGCGTTGGAAGCCAATAAGCAAGGCTAGTTACATAGTGCATATGTGTACATGATTGAAAGTAAATATCAACCATGAGTGACTAATATCTTGATGGAAAACTCAAAACTATGGAATACTAGGAAAATAAATGCATGGTTGGAAATACTAGCAATGTTCATGTCCGTTGCAACGAATCATAATTAGAATAATACTTATTCACAAACTTGGTACAGAACACTCTAATTTTGATATACATATGTCACTAGAGATATATTATGTTTCAATTAGAATATATTCCTTGGGCTGTTTTGGTGAGGTCAGGGAGCGATGTGGTTAGTTTTAAGATACTAATTATGAATTTTTCTGCAAATTGGTAGACAAGTGGGATGTTGGTGAGAAAAGGCAACAACTTACCTCACAATCATTAGATGTAGATCTAATGGTCAGAAACGATGGATGGCAGACTAACCGGCATCACCAACTTAGTCTTGTGTAGGAGTACTAGCAAGATCCGTGCATTGCATGGAACATCAAGATGCATTTTTTTATAAAACACTTGTTGTGATTTACCCTTGCGGGAGTAATCCCATGTGTAAAAACTAATGATATCTCGAGAAATATGAGATAAGGTGAAGAGGAGTGGGGTGTGGTGGTGGTTGGTGGTCGAACTGAGCGGAGGCATGGGGATTGACGATGCCGGCAGCGGCCACCAGGCCAGTTTGTTCGAGAGGCTTCCTTTCTTAATTGCTCTACAATGAGGTTTGTTGGAGATAAGGATGAACGAGGGAAGGCCTTGTCTGCAAATGTGGAGAGGGGTGCGCGTATCTTTTAGTTTAATTTCCATCCGTCAGATATAGATCGAATGGTCTATATTGCAAGATGGCACACGTACCATCATCACCAACTCGGTTTTTTATAAGAGAAGAATATTAGTATGGAGATACAAACGTATTATCGATACTTGCTTCCGGTGTGGTGGATGAGGACGATCCAGTTGGCCTTCATGCCCGCCCAGTAGTGGCCGCGCATGAAGGACAGGTGGACGGGTAGTGGTAGCATGTCGAGGGGCACCCCGGCAACCTCCGTAGGATCGTCAAGTCGGTGTCTAGGCCACCTGCGAGGATCGGGCATCAGCAAGCAGGGTGTCTTGAAAAGAGCCGGCCGGTTGCAGACGAGTAGACGGTACAAAGACACCGAGCATGCGGTCAGACAGACAGTGCTGAGTAGGTCCATAGGACTACAGATCTGCTCCAAGAGAACATCGGGGAGGGAATTCCAATCGCGGCTCTACGTGTCAGTCGGTTCTGCCATTGGGGTTTTCGGTGCCTGCGAGCCAGCGGGGAAGTGGATTCGGGCGGGCGAGCGAAGAAGCTTCTCCTTGTGTGGCCGAGCAGTGAGCGGGGGGATATGCTACGTGCGAGCTACCAAGGAAGATGGCGCGGGCGGGCGAGAAGTGAGCGGGGGTAAATGGTGTGTGGCGACGATGGGGAAGAGAGGAGGAAGAAGAAGAGATGAGGAAGAAGAGTGGAACACGGGGAAGAAAGTGCATTCAATCTCAATTCTACTACTCCCTCCATCTAGGTGTGTAAGTCACCTTACGAAAACCAAATAATCCCAAAACACTTAGGCACCGTACATTAACTCCCTTCTCGCTTTTTGTTTTGTGGCATATCAACCAATAAGATATGTGGGCTGTGCATGCTTTCAATGACTTGAGACTACCAAACATAACCGACTGATTTAGTAACACCAACACGCTGGTTCAGCTTATTAATTACATGTCCCATCTGCTGCAGTGTGTATTGTCACTTAACTACGAAGACTAGTTGAATAGTTCTCTCTGACCGAGATGGGGAATAAATGGATCGCGAGGACTTCCTTTCTACAGTATCCCTATGCCTCTATGATCACTTCACTCATTTTGCTCCGTACCTAGTCACTTGCTGAAATCTATGGCCAAATGGACATGTCAATGGGAGGGAGTAAGCCCCATGCATGCATGCATACAACATGCAACACTCACACGTACACATGGACGCACGCAACACTCACGCACCCATGCGGCACACAGCACACGACGCAACACACATGCTCACGCTCAAGTGCTCAACCTACTCCCTACATCCGTGAAAGACCGTACATTTAGAGATTTACACATTGACCAGGGCATAATTAACGCCCAAAAGTAGCAGACTTATGTGTGCATGCGACCATTGAGATAAGAAGATTAAATGAAGGCCGTTGCATGCTGTAATTAAGGATATACATGTAGCCTATACCTATAGCACAAGTTGGTGCATTAGTCAATCAATATCGATTTAGATTAAAGGCTAAACACATTGGAAGTGTAGATGTACATCATGTAGTACACTCTTTGTTGGAAGACCAAGGGAGGACACGTGCATGCACTCACATACACAGCCAGGGCGGTTCGCGCGCAAGGGTTGGACTCGTGTCGCGCCTGCGTAAAGTTTTATTTAACTGATTTCTTTGCTCTGCCAACTGACAGGTGGGACCCAGAAACCAGGTGAAAATTTAACCAGTCAACAAAGTGCAATGTCGACTATGTGGCCGGTCAGTAGGGTGCAATACGGTGCTCTATGATGAGCTAGTGATCGCATAATCGCCGCACAACTATATATAGTGACCGTAAAGAGCGTACTGTTGCATACGTTGACCGCCAGTGTATTTTTCTCGTTTCAAATTAAGCCATATTAATCGGAAAGGACGCAGTATGTTCTACTACTACTAGTACTGCTTTGATGTGTCCCGTCAACTCGCCGAATGAGGAGAAGCTTGCTTAGTACGCCTCTCCCTCGCCCACGCGCATGGTGGTTCGCAGGACAAGTTGAGGGTTTTGACTACAGCGCCCTCTCCCTCTCCATCTCCCTTTCCCTCGGCCTCGCCCTCGTGGTGGACGTGCAGCAGTTCAATCGGTGTCAGATTGCCAGAAGCATATTGTACTGTAGTATCATCATTGTTGGACCTTCTGAAGAGGCGAAGAGCCAAGTGCAAGGTTCACACGAGTATGAACTGTTGAACCTCCTGAAGAGGCAAAGATCCAAGCGCAAGGTTTTATAGGAGTTGTCGTCCTAGTAGGAATGTACTAGTACAACTATAGCGAACGATGCTACTGTATGATGCCGCCAAGTCACGTATATCCAAAGCTGTGCCACCTTTTTTTTCTCAAAGAGCGTGTTGGAGCCCGTGCAACAACCACACAAGTTGCACGTACACATAACACATTTACTAGTAATAAATTCTAAAGACAAATGCCAGTATGCCACACAAGTTCATCTCCAACTCATGTGATAAATTTGTGCACGACTAGTCTACATATATTCACAGCGCGACCGTTCACAATTACCGTACTCCACATACACGTTATAGATGGGCTACATGTCCTCCTCCAGGTTCCAGTCCCAGGTGTTCTTCATGGATGGCATGATCCATAGCGGTGGGCAACAAGAATCATTGTCGCAGCTTTCTAGTCCAGTTCCACACGATGGAGACTCATCCAAGCTGAAGCGGCATAAATCAGGGATAGCGTGTCCCAGCATGTCGTTCATCCGGCGGTGCGCACTGAAGACACAACCATGCTTCATGAACGGCAGGCCTTCCCTGTCATGCACGGAAGGTGGCATCCGCTTCCCAATGGGGTAGCTGTCCCCGATGAAAAGTGAGTACTCTCCAAGAGTGTTCCTCAGCACCCATGTAGCATCACGGGGGTCGAACTCGGTGCCGTTCATCTGGTACACGCGGCATCCCAGATCTGGACACATGGTGACGTACATAGTCAAGGTCCATGCATAATAATGTTGTGCTCAAATGTGGCGGTCAGTAATACTATGCAGCAAATAGTACTACTCCGGTATAGAGGAAGTAAAATAACAGGCTTATTATATATAGCCACTCTTGGCTACATGGATGAGATAGTAAGACATGGAAAAACAAAAATGGTGGCAGCTAGTGGGTTCAAGTCTTCAAGGGCCTAGCTAACTATACGCGTCCTCCAAGGTAAAAAGTACTCCTACTAGTACTACAAAGTATACTACTAGTACATCAATGAAAGAGAAGGCGAGAGGGTTAAAAAATGAAATACCTGGGTAGATGGTGACAGTCAATTGTGGTAGATTATGTGACCATGTTGCACATCAGTGGTATCATGGGTAACGACTGCTAAGATAGTTGATCCCAATATGCCAAAGCCAGCTACAAGGTTCTAGGTTAGACCGAATCACGGATGCAAATGCACATCCAGGATCGGCGATCTTATTTTGATCAGGGGATGACTGGTCCCTGCAAAATAATGGAGTACCATTAGGGATGCAAATGATGGTTTGTGCATTTCGTTTGTAATCTCCCGTACCGTAGGATGTCAACCAGATGAAACAAGTCCCCTGGCTTGTCACCGCGAAGATGCGGCCTAGATGGCGCACGGCGTCTTCGAATGTGTAGGGGTACAAATCTGCCGCCGCCAACATGCGCCAGCCTCTGCCGTTACTGCCTCCTGCATTGATGGCAATCCTTATGTCGAACACCGCGATGAGATAGTAATCGTCGTAGCTGTGTCGCTTTGTTGGCGGGTCCGCAATTGCTATATTCTTCAATCTCATGTAGGCATAATCATACATATTCTTGCCCAGCCAGTTCGGAAGGCCGATCCCAATGGTGGAGAGGGGGCCTACCGGAACGGCCGCACTGCTGTGGATGTTGTGCAAAATGATGGTGGTATCCGTCCGGAGGTATGCAAGCCAATCTTCGTTGGCACCGACCCAGACCTATATATAAGATGATGGGCAGCGGAGAAATTACGGGATGGAAATGGAATAACTATGTACTACATGATCAAACTCCATTACTGACCTGCTCATCGGACAAAATCCGACTACCTCTCAACGCCGCCAACTCTAGCGGAGTCAACGTGCAACCATGGCCAGGGAGCGGTGGACCGTTCGAAGGATTGTCCCATAGAAGAACCTTCTCCTCGAGGATGCATGGAAGACCAACAAGCATGGCCCGTTTAAGCAGTGTATTGAAAAAGTTGGTGCAAGAAGCACCGAGTCTTGCGGCGGTGAGGACGTCGGCGCAGCGTGCGATTTCTCCCACAGGATCGTCGTCCAAGGTCTCCCAGCCCCGACGAGGAGGAGAACCGCCTGGCGAATCCATGGGAGCAGCGATGAACTGCCTTCTCTTCGGGGGGAGGGGAACTGGCGAAGAGGAGATAAGAGCATAGTAACCGCAGGGCCTCGTCCCTTCCAACTGTAGATCGTTCCCCAGCGAAGGGGTGAGCCTATTATTTACTAGTACTCCCTTTGATTCCTTTTACTCTATGCATAAGAGCAGACCCGGATACCAAGGCAGGGGCTCGCTACATGCTTTCTGGATGGAAATACCCCTGGCGCATGGATGGGAGGAGTTAGCAGCTATAAATGCCCCATGCAGCCCATTGGCTGTCCGCCCGCGTTCTCCTCTCTCTACATGCTGCATGGATGTCTCCCTCTCTCACACATGACTGCATGCGGTGGCACTGGCCTATGAGAAGCTCACGTGGAGATAGCAATCTTCTCTCCAGAAGTGATTTTTTTTGAAAGAAAGGGATTATGGAACATTATGGGATTGCATTATACTGTAAATAATAGCCCCAGTAAGAAATTTTTGGCACTAGGTAGTAGTTTTTGGCGTGGATTAAGAAATTTTGGGTATGTTTTTGCCATTTTTGGTACACGCCAACTAGTGTCAAAAAAGGTCTTACATTATGTGACGGAGGAGTACGTACTTGTACTGTAGCAGTACTAGTACTACTTTTCTCAACTAGTAGTGCGATGTACTGTACTTCTAGTCTAGTCTAGTATAGTGCACCAGTTTTGAACTCTTGAATCTCAGGGCCAAGGAGCTACAGTTGGAAGTGGAGGGTACTACTGTTCTCTAGAACCATCGCTGTACTATCAATGCAGGGGAAGTACACCTGCGTAGTGGCCTAGTGGTTACTCTCGGTGCTCTATTCAGCCACTCCTCTCACGTAGCTGGCCTACTCAGCCGCTCCTCTCACGCACACACTAGTAGCCTATTTATCAGCGACGGTTACTGCGGGGGCAGAACATTTGAGTTATTTGATACAACGAGACTAGGCTTTTCGCTTCTATTTGTGGAGGTGTAATGGATCTCGTCGAACTTTGTTAGTAGTTCCTTCTTTATGAATGAGATGAAGCAAAGCTTTTGCCTCCGTTTCAAAAAAAACACGGCAAGAGGAATTTCTTTTATAGTAGAGCCGATAATGGAGTGAAGTCCATGCATGCAATGCCATAAGCTACAGAGTAGTAGTAGAGCACTTTACGTACAGAGCCATATTGCATAGTTCCCAATGCCCCGCCAGGCTTTTCCGGCTCCTCGGGCTTAATTGGGAGGCGCTAGTTTAAATATGCTACTAGCTGGAAGCTGCAAGCGAGGTGCGGCTAGGGCGAGCACGCGAGCCACGGGATGCTGGGAAGGAAAACCCGTTCACGTGGCTAGGCTGTCCAGTGCACCCAGATTGTGGGGCCGCACGTTCGTTTGACTTCAAAACTCAAACTACCCATGTAAAATATTGGCTCGCAGCGAAGTGTAGTAGTACTATTTTTTTTAAAAAGGCCGCCGTGCGTTCGGCCGAGATCGAACCCACAAAACGAGGTATACACTCCCGCAACCACTAGTAGTACTCGTTGGAGTACAACGCAACCTAGAATCGCCTTTTGTCGCTAGTAGTACGTACATTGTTCCTTACAAGAAACCCCTAAGAGCATGGTTAATAGTATAGCCAGTTTCTGGCTATAAGCCAGTGCCATGTCATCTACAGCCCATCTTATAGCCAACATGTAGTAGTAGTTTATTTCTTATAGCCCGCTGACTCAGCTCTATTGTACTTGCTCTAATAATGCAAGAAACCAAAAAAATGCCAAGAAACTACTACCACTTGCACACGTGGCAGACTTAAGATAAGACTACCTTATCAACCATTGTACATGCTCTTACCAACAAAAATCCTCGAGTGACCTCCTACCTCCGGCCCGTCCACCTAGTCATCCTCGGCCATGGGACGCAGCTACCGCCGCCGGCAGAAGGCGAGGTCAAAACCGCCGGTGGTGCGGAACCCATGTTGCAGCAGTCCGGATGCCAGCTCCGTCCGGTACTCACGGCCGCTAGCTAGCCAAGATAGCTCCGTCCAGCTGCTTGTCTCCAAGGTTTGCTAGCTAGATTGACAAGGCAGCGCGGCGGCTTGCTCGCGCGCACCGCGCTAAGGCCAGCCATCTGGCTCGAGCGAAGGCCAGCGCGGCGGCTTGCTCGCTCGTGAGTCACGCTCGGGCCAGGCTGCCAACCCGTGCGGAGGCCAACGCAGCGTCCGGCCCGTCCGGCGGAGCGGCGGCCAACTCGCTCATCACCGGCGCCCCCGACGAACACGCATCAGTACTGTTTGAATTAATGTTCAGGAAAAATAATGATTTGAGGGGGAATAACTGGATAGAAGGTCAGATGTGGGTCCCTCATGTCAACGGTCAAACAAAATGTGTTGGTTTAAGCTGCCTCGTCAGCACGGACATGTGGGCCAACCCTGTCATAAATGGGTTTAAACGAACCTAATCGGTAGGAGTACTAGGTAGTTTTTGGCGTGGATTAAGAAATTTTGGGTATGTTTTTCCTATTTTTTGTACAATAGATTCCTCCTAGGGCTGGCTGAAAGTGGTAGTTTTTTGTTATATACTCTACATATTGCAAGTAGGAGTGAAAGTTAAGCTTTGGAAGCCAATAAGCAAGCCTAGTTACATAGTGCATATGTGTACATGATTGAAAGTAAATATCAACCATGAGTGACTAATATCTTGATGGAAAACTCAAAACTATGGAATACTAGGAAAAGAAATGCATGGTTGGAAATACTAGCAATGTTCATGTCCGTTGCAACGAATCATAATTAGAATAACACTTATTCACAAACTTGGTACAGAACACTCTAATTTTGATATACATATGTCACTAGAGATATATTATGTTTCAATTAGAATATATTCCTTGGGCTGTTTTGGTGAGGTCAGGGAGGGATGTGGTTAGTTTTAAGATACTAATTATGAATTTTTCTGCAAATTGGTAGACAAGTGGGATGTTGGTGAGAAAAGGCAACAACTTACCTCACAATCATTAGATGTAGATCTAATGGTCAGAAACGACGGATGGCAGACTAACCAGCATCACTAACTTAGTCTTGTGTAGGAGTACTAGCAAGATCCGTGCATTGCACGGAACATCAAGATGCATTTTTTTATAAAACACTTGTTGTGATTTACCCTTGCGGGAGTAATCCCATGTGTAAAAACTAATGATATCTCGAGAAATATGAGATAAGGTGAAGAGGAGTGGGGTGTGGTGGTGGTTGGTGGTCGAACTGAGCGGAGGCATGGGGATTGACGACGCCGGCAGCGGCCACCAGGCCAGTTTGTTCGAGAGGCTTACTTTCTTAATTGCTCAACAATGAGGTTTGTTGGAGATAAGGATGAACGAGGGAAGGCCTTGTCTGCAAATGTGGAGAGGGGTGCGGGTATCTTTTAGTTTAATTTCCATCCATCAGATATAGATCAGACGGTCTATATTGCAAGATGGCACACGTACCATCATCACCAACTCGGTTTTTTATAAGAGAAGAAATATAAGTATGGAGATACAAACGTATTATCGATACTTGCTTCCGTAAACTAGCATCTACATTCTATTCAACGCCTCGGCATATGGGCCCTTAGCACAATGACTTCTCGACTGTGTAAAACAAAGATTTTCCCGTCGCCGACAAGGAGGGGGTGACGGCGGCACGCTTTTTGGCTTGCTCTAGTCCTAGTAGTCATACTAGGTGGTCTAAGCACTTGTAGTTTTATTCTTTTTCACGTCTCGTGTTCGCTGTACTGCCATGACTATTCATGAATAGACGGTAAGTTATTCACGGGGAAACCCTTGTTGAGTGTGTTTGCGAGAGAGAGAGAGAGAGAGAGAGAGAGAGAGAGAGAATGTGTGCGTGTGTGATATGTTAGAGACTGAGGCAATGATAACATATTCTTTGTGTCTATGTGTGTGGAGGATAGAGAGAGACATGTACATGGGGCTTTGTGTTGTGTAACGTGGAGACACATATACATAATTAGAGAGTGAGTGTGTGAGATACACATGCAGACATGAGGAGATATGAGGATCCAGGTAAATGGGTGTTTGTGCGTGTCTGTGTGTGTTTGTGCACGCGTTTGTGTGTGAGAGGGAGAGAGTGTATGTGGAGTAGAGAGACCACTGATGATGTAAACCTAGTATAAGGGAAGGGGGAATGGTGTGACATGTGTAGTAGCGAGATAGCACGGGTGCGGGTAGGGGGAACAGACTATTTGGAAGAGACATCGAGTGTGTGTGGGGGAGAGGGGTGTGAGAGAGAGAAAGAGAGAGCTAGCACCGAAGAGAGAGAGAGAGAGAGAGAGAGAGAGAGAGAGAGAGGAAGAGAGGGGGCGAGAGGGGTCGTTTGTGTCCATAAATGGCGTATAGATAGGGAGACAATGTTGATGTTGTCCGAAATTGGCCTATGAACGGAGACGCAAGGGAATTGAGTCATCGTGTGTGTGATAGGGACTTCATGAGAGAGCTAGAATAGATGGTGTAGAGAACAATGTGCGAAATCGAGAACGATTATACATTAGGGAGCTATGCAAAGAGTCACGACATATATGTATACAGGGAAGGAGCTGGGACGGGTCGCATGTGGGAGAGATAGAAAGAGGAGAGTGGTGCACAAGGAGACAAAGTGTGCTTGTTTGCAGTGGGGGTGGTGTGTGAGGTGAGTGCGCGAGAACCATATAACTAGGGAGATAGACATTTGGGGGCGACATTTTGTGTGTATGGGAAATATACACTCTACATAGTGCGTGTGCTTGGGTAAGAGAGATAGCGGGATACCTAGAGAGTGAGGGAAGAGATGTGTGCATGCCCGAGAGACAAAGTGATAGAGACCTATGTTGGGGTCCGGACCTTACAAGAGAGAGGGGTGTTAATGTGCTCGTGTGTTGGTATTTGGGGGAGAGAACGACTTCTCTGTGTGTGTGTGTGTGTGTGTGTGTGGTGGGGGGGGGGGTTGACTTCAGATAAAGAGTGAGGTGTCTATATTTGAGGGACTTTAGCATAATTGAGATATTGTGCACTCATGGTTGATCAATTTGTTTCACAGTTTATACTATGAGATAACGATACTTTTGAACATGCGTGATATACCTTGATGTACCAGAATTACAAACCTAAGATTGGAATTTTGGAATTCGACTCCATCATCAGCTTTTGTAATTCATTTAAACGGAGGTACATTTTTAAGCCGGGATTTCGTGATTTCAAATTCATATATCAAACCTAGAGATATACACATACGGGCATGTTCAAACTTTATAATCATCCACTTTATTCATACACATACACATTTTTGCTTTTGTCATCATATTTAGGATAAACACATTTGGAATTTCATTTGAATTGGACCGTATGATGGTATTTTCTTGTAGTAGCTCAATGATCCATATTTGAATTGAATGGACAATCTAAGTTTCGAGTTGGAGACATTCATTTTCAGAACTTGCACATTTTTTGCGTGCAAAACAAACAAATTGTCGGCCATGATATCATAGTCGGCCATACGAGAGAAGAATACTAATACTTTTGGGTGCCAAAAGCTTTCAAACTTCCCGCTCACATCAAAATATCACGCGCCCGAAAGTTTAGCCCTGTGATATTCCTATTTTACCCCTGCCACATGAACGGAAAAGGGCTGCTTTGGTAACTCCATTGTTTTCCTCTCTTTGCCCCCAACATTCTTCCCCAGAGCCCCTCCCCTTCCCTCCCCGACCCCCCCAACCACGGGAAGCCGCCGAATCTAGTCCTCCGCCGCAGCGGTGGACCTCACACCCCGCCGGATCTACCTTCCGCACCTTGGAACCCCCAACTGCCAACTCACCACTTCACCGGAGCCGCTTCAGCGACTGGCTTGTCCACCGCTCCAGATCTCCTTGACCGCCATCATGGTCCACCGCACCGGATCTGCTTAACCGGGGCCCTCGTCCACCACAGCGTAGGCCCTTCACTGACGCCCTCGTCCGCCCCTTCGTTGGCCCTTCATACAAGCCCTCGTCCACCGCGACAGATCCACCTCACAGAAAGCACTATACAACGCGCCCGCCGAAGCCTTCCTCCACCGCACCGAACCCGCTCCACGGATGCCATATTCAACTCCACCGACCCTACTTTACCGATGCGGCGGCCTCATCAGGTTATTTCGATTTGTACTCCTTCGGTTTTTCTCTATCGTGCAACTGTTCACTTACCACAGATGAGCTTTCTTGTATGTCGACAGGCGCCGCAACCGTAGCACCGGAGCCGCTTCAGCGACGGCGGCAGCCGACCCAAACTCAACCGCAACACGAGCACCATTGACGATCCTTAGCTATCAAGTATGACAACGATACCCATACGCCACCGAGAATCAGGTACTATTATCCAACGTCCGGCGCCTACGTTCACTTTCCTAGCATAAGCACCGCACCTTTGAATTTCTTCAGGGCATCATTTAGTTTTTCATGAGACGTGTTATTCTGCTTGCACCTGTAGGGCCATACTTCTGGCAGTGAACATGTTACATGTGCTAAATTACATACAAGTGCACATATAGTTAATATGCTTTAGTTTTGTTCTGATGCCACCTGTTGCTTCCATCAGACTGCTTAATGTTCTCTATGCTTAATTACACATCAGCAAACTAGCATGTGGTTCCGCTGCTTTTTGTTCGTTTTACCCTACATTTTCCGATACTAGCTATTACATCACTGCTCCGAGCCTCTGTTCATTACTTGTTTGTGTGTTCTTGATCTTCCCAAGTTGCATGACTAATTTGATGCTTCTATTAATTATGGAGCTGCCAACCCCATCAAGCAAAATATTTGTTCTTTTCGGGCTGGCACCTCGAACAAGCATAAAAATAGAGGGAAGCATATATACTCCCTCCGATTCTATTTACTCTGCCCATAACTCTTGACCCGCATACCAAGGAGGGCACTGGCTTAATTTTTCTGGACTAATTTGCCAATGAATTAGGGCAGAGGCGGATGGGGCGGGGCACAAAAGGAAAGCAGTGCTAGGAATCGGCAACACACAGACTAATACGAGAAAACTGAGAAAAAGTTATACGCAAAGTAAAAAGAATCGGAGGGAGTATTGTCATGTATGCACACGCCCTTCTTTCATTAGTTTAGATGAACCATTGATGATCAATTCGGACCAGTGCATGCGATTAAAATTAATTTTACCTAAATAGATGGTGCAGAATAAACTACAACAACTAGATTTGCAACCACGGGATGCTGACGATATCTTCAAAGAACATTGCAACAGCAGTTAGGCTTCACAGCAACATATGGTAAGCCAATGTGTTTTAGTACATGTGAAATGTAATGCGAGTGGGCTACTTTCTTGGCTTGTGCCCTCAACGTGTAATCCTACCGAATTACAAATAGTTCAGTTGTCTACTTTGCGGTATTGCTTGATTCGAATGCTTATTTGTTGTTACGCTATACCTGAGTTGGCCAATATGTTAGCAGTGCCTGCTGTACTATCGTAAATAAATGCATGCCTATTTCATTTGAGTCCTTAACTTTTCCTCTCAACTTCATCACATGACTGTCTTCGTAGTTTATATGAGGTCACACTGATAAGTGCTTTCTCAGATTATTTCAACTGCTTAGATACCTTGGCAACTTAAATATAGCGGTTGTACACTCCCTTTCAACTAGGGATGTCAACTGGGTCCGGTTTAATCCCGATTAAAGTCCACTAGTGGTATGATAGTTCAAAAGAGTTTTTGTTTTTTTTGAGGGAAATGAACTAGGGAGGTAGCAAAAACTAACTAGATGGGACTGGCGGATTTTGTTTATTTGCCACTTACATCCCTAGTTTCATCTTACCATTTTAATTTCTTTTCGGCTGATGCTGCTTCGAACCATTTAAATATAGTTTGCCATGCTCGGCAATAATTCATCCGTCGTTTACCATGTAAGCTTACTGCCTGGATCATACGATAACTATCTCTTACTGATGTCCAGCAGAAACCTTTCAGGATGCCGTTCACACTAGGACACAATGTACAACCCCAGAATCTATTTGTGGAAGCAGTGCGCCATCCATGTTACCAGATGGTAGTAGTTTAGAGGCAACACCGCCGGAGAGCAGTCTGAGCACAAATTTATAGTGCTTGAGGCTCTACTAGAGGCAGAAAGAGATGGTGTGGCTGCCATGAATGAGGTAATATTTATCTTGAGGTTGGAGATTACGGAATTAGTGGCACACATTATGCAAGCAACCCAAGAATTGGAGGAAGTAAGAATGTTGCATTTGAAGACAGAGGAGATCCTGCTGTTTCTGCTATCTGACGCCCAAGATAATCTCGGTTCTTCTTTAGATACCAGTTCAAATTTTCATTAGATTATTGTACTTGCATGTTGTGTCATGTCTCTGAAAGGATTATGTTGCAAGACCGCCTATGTTGTCCATGTGTTGTAATGATCAGAATTTTTTAGGCGAGGTAATCCTTAGAACTTGTATGATTGACATAAGGTGAACTGTTTGTCGTGTGAGCATATTGTATTGGATGAAATAACTGTTTGACTCAGAGTGTATCCAACCTACTGAATTCGAAGATCACGGCATTTCTAAATCATAATCATATATACAGGTGGAATAAATCTTTGTTGTCGTTTTGAAGAAATAAATAACAAAATGTATAATTATCTGTGGATATTCGTAATTGAATACAAATTGGATTTGAATTTACTTTGCCAGGTCCCAGGGAAAACGTGAATGCTAATTCTCCCAAGTTTTGAACGAAGCGGCTAAACACCCACTATAATTTGTGGGCTGCTCGAAGCAAGTGTTTGTGAGATGGAAATTACTGTCTACCCCTGACACTTGACATCCTTATCGACAGGATTTACACTGTTGTCGATAGGGGTAGACTAGTAACTTCAATCAGATGTGACACGACGGCCTTTGAGCCCATTCAGACACGGTGGGCGCCAAACATGGGCAGCAAAACACATTTGATTCAACCTCGTCCGAAAGACATGTGTCTCTTCCTCCATTTCCCCATTCATACACGGTGGGCGGCAAAACAAACTCTCCTCGTCCGAAATCGATGTAGGCTTATATTTTAAATAGGGGCAGATGTGTAGCTTCCATCAGACGTGACACAACCGCCCTACCTGTCAGCTTCGTTCATACACCGTGGGCGCCAACCGTGGGCAGCAAAACACCCTCTCCTCGCCCAAAATAGTTACCGGCAAATATTAGGGAGATGCGAGATTACCGTCCTATCCCCAACTGACGCGATGTCCGAAATTTTAAACGGCGGATAAGTTTGTAACTTTTCCCCATTTCAGAGAAGCGTGTCCCAAAGTTTGAGATCCCCCCTCCCCTCCATTTTCCCATTCATACACCGTCGGCGGCATGACAACCTCCGCACTACGGCCAGCCTCCTCCGTCCGCCACCCCATCCTCCACCTTGCCGGAGCCGCTACCCCTACCCCATCGTCCACTGTAAGAGATGGACGTCTCTCATCCACGACACTGGACCAACATTCTTTCACCGCCTCCTCTCGCTTCATCGGCGCCGTCGTCCACCTTGTCGTTGCCGCTCCTACTACTGCCTCGTCCATGGCAACAGGATATATCCCCCGACCCGGCCGTCTGCCGTCTAAAGTCTTATTCCCCGCCGCCGACAACCATCGCACCCGCAGCACCCTCAACGTATCAGCATAGGCCTACACGGCGTCACAAGAGAGGTAGTACTCTTCCATATGTGCTTAAGTTATTGATCTCACCCGGAAAATAGATCGTAATTTGTTTACTGTACTTTTCTTGTCCGTACCAAATCGTAGTGGCTAGTTGAAAGCAAACATTGGTTGCAAAGTAGCTTTGTCCGGTTTGCACCTTCAGATCCGCCATGGCACGGGCACTATACTCGTAAAGCTTATGGTTTCCCCCCTTTATATTCACTACCATCATTGTAGGTGCTTCGTGTCGTGCTAGCACTGCTCCTCAAGACCTCAACCCAAAGCTTACGTGTTGAATACGAATCTGATATGATGCTCATATCACTAAAACAGAGAACGTTTAATTGGTCACCTAATGCTCATATATTCGTTTTGAAAAGCATGTGCGCCACCCACTGGTCCAGCTAGTTCCACTTTCCTGATTTTCTCTTGATGCTTAGGGTTTTCCCCTTTTATCTACTCTACTATGATCTACGTAGGTGCTTTCTGTCGTACTAGCATTATTCCACCCGTCAAGCTAAACAACACAACACTCAGATTCGAAAGCTTAGTTGTTCAAATATGATTGCGATATGATACTGATATTAGTTAACCAACACATTTAATTGGTTAGCTAAAGGTCCCACTTGAGTTTCCAAATGCATGTCGCGACATATAGAGAGACAACATAATTGCATTTCTTTTTCACTTGGTGACCGTACTTTCTTGTCCATACCAAATCTTAGTTGTTATTTCAAAGCAAATATCGGTTGCTAACTACCCTTTGCGTGGTTTCCAGCTTCAGATCTGCCATCCCACTGCCACGGTCAACAGTGTACTCATCATGCTTATGTTTTCCCCATTTTATGATGACCACAATCAGCCTACGTGGTTCGTGTCGTAATAGCACTGCTCCACCCATCGAGCTAAACAAGCTTAGTTGTACAAATTCACATATGATATTATTGCTGATATTAGTAAAACTAAGAGATGTTTAATTGGTTAGCTAAATGTTCGTACTTTAGCTTCGAAATGCATGTGAGCCACATATGGAGAGACCGGAAAGAATAGTATTTCTCTGTGCGCTCTGGTTCATCATGGGTGGCCAACCGACACTGTATTAAAAGACTTGTAATATCTTCAATCTACTTGCTCTTCTGCTCTTCTTTAAGATGATACTCTTCTCTTGCGGTCGACTGGTCAGGTCGAGTTGTTCTCCCTTAGTATATTTTGAATCTGTCAGGTGAGGTCGAGTTGTTCTTCTTTACTATATGTTGAAGCTATCATCTGCGAAGTGTCATCACTTCTGGAGCTCTCATATTTTGAGTAGTAGGCCACATTATATTAATGCACAGAACAAATTACAGCATGCATGGCATCTTTTAAAAGAATTGCAGAGATAGCACAAAGGGGTTTACAGGGAGGCAGTATTGGATTAGAATCACTTCTGCATTACAAAGAAAATCTCACTTGTTTTTATGTTTTCATGCATGTCAGATATTGAACATTATCAAAATGAATATGAGAATGGGTGCATGAGAGGAATATTGCGGAATGATCCACTGCCTAACAAACTTGGCATGGTGGAGGATGGCCTATCTTATTCACCCATCAAGGTGCTTGCTCTAACTTTGCAAAGTTGTATTGGTCGCACATATTTTTCTTCTGACCTCTTGCATTACTTCTACTTTGTTACACCATCTGCTTAGTTTAAGCATCATATATGAGTATATGCCATACCTATCCATTTTCTGTACCTATTCCATGTGCCGTCACACTATGTTTTTCCAGTCAAATGTTGTTCTTTCGCAATAGGTGTCCAAAAGGAAGAGGGTGAGTGCAGGTCGTCAAGGAGTACAAACTAGGTATTTGGAAAAGGTAGTGATACCTGTTAAATCAGATAGATCAGCAGCCACAGAAAACACAGGCCCAACTGTACCACACTTTACCCCTACTCTAGTGGCCAAACCCCTATTAGAACTGCTGGGAGCCCATCGTCAGGTACTGTCTATGATATCAATTCAAAATTTGAACTCCTAAATTTCTGCTTGTGCCTTACCTTCTCTCTTGTATGAAAACTAATTTCAGATGAATCTCCTTGCTCAAAGGATCATACGATCTCAAAACAATAATGGGCTCTGCATTGCTCTTGTCAGTACCTCTCTCCCTTTTTTCCTTGTAACGCTGTACTTAATTAATTGCTATTTGATTATGTATCATCAGTCTGCACCTAAGCTTCATTATCCTCTGTTTCTTCCAATATTATTTGATCTATATTTACTCTTTGCAAAATGTAGAATAGTGGCAACGCTTATAAAGAATTTTCTTTGGGGAATTTATTGAATTATCCTTCCATCAACATGGAGAAGGGCTTTGTCCAGCCCGTGTTAACATGTAATGTAAGTTCATACTTCTCAAGCCTTCAAACTTTGTTCTAGTATAGATTTGGATAGGCATGATTTCCTCCACTGTTGTTTGCTTTGCTGTTTACATCTGATTGGCTGTTTGCAACAACTACCAGTTTCAAATTGTAGTTGTAAAAACATGTTCCTTATGCAGAACAGATCCATTTATTTTCTTATATAATTGTGAAACCTGTTACGTGTCTCCTTGTTTCTCTTTCAGACTCGTATCTCTTATGCTATGCAGAACTTTAGGGAAGATAGTGAGCCAAACCATCTTGAGGACAGCGAGATGACCCCAAGGTCCTGTCTTGATGAAGACAGTGAGTTGAAGCTACTCACCAGCAGGTGTGAGACAACCTCTGTGCAGTTGCTGCCTCAATCAGTTCGACTTCTTCAGTCTCGACTTAAAGCGGAAAGGCTTGCTTCAGCTCAGCTCCGACTTGAAGTCAAAGATGCAATGAAGATGTCAGAGGACTGCTGTGCGCACCATCATGCCTTAAATCTAGTGTTGATGCATCTATCGTTGACACAACTGAGGTCTACTCAGCTTCTTTAGCTGTTTGGGGGGGGCGACCTGGCCAGGCCTAGTGCCTTCTGAAGTGCTCTCTGTTTTGTATAGTCTTTTGTCGCCGCGTTTATTTGCACTGGTGGCGAACTTTGATGCCGAGTGGATGTAATATGTGTGATAGCCGTGATAGGCTAGTATAAGTTGCTTGCTTATTTATTTCCTTGTTGTCCTGTTTATTTGTTTGCTTCTAGTCATTGCAGTTCTTTTTCCGCGGTTTGCTAGTGGCTACAATAACCTATTTTTTAAAACTAGGCCACAATAACCATGGGCTAATATTTACTGTTGTGACACTGGGCCTCCTACGGGCCGTAGAAACAGTGGGCCTTCTACGGGCCGTAGAAACAGTGGGCCTTCTACGGGCCATAGAAACAATAGGCCTTCTATGGGTCGTATCATCAATGGGCCTTATACGGGCAGTATGATCGATGGCCAAACATGGGCCAATAACAGGCCGCATTATGGCCGTAAATGGGCTAGAGTTGGAATCGTCCGTTCATGGGCCGACCATAATGGGCCATGTTAATAGGACGTATTTGATGACGCTATGAAAACGGCCCAACATATTAACAAACCACAAACGGGCCGACTGTAACCACGGGCTGAATTTGGCCCACAAGCAGAAAATGACAGTAACGGGCCGTAAGTAAACGAATGCTGGAAATGAGCCCAAGAATAAATGGGCTCTGAGAAGGCCGAAAGATAACATGGGCTGGAAACGGCCCAATGGAATAACGGGCCGTTAATGGGTATAAAGTGATACACTATTCATTACGGGCCAGTTTCACCACGGGTCGTTAATGGGTGTAAAGTGATACACTGTTCATTACGGGCCAGTTTCACCACGGGCCGTTAGTAGGCCAAGAGTTACAGAGGGCCTCATATGGGCCGAAAGACGTCATGGGCCATACAAGGGCCAGAAGTGAAAATGGGCTGGAATAATATTGGATGGCCCAGATGACGCTACTGGGCCTAATTTGGATAGGGCATAACGGGCCTTGGGTTAGCGGGCTGTAAATGGGCTATATTCGAACATGCCATTAACAGGCTTTCCATGGGCCGGCCTGCCAGATTTTGACCAAGTCAGATGGGCCGACCTTTTCACAGGAATGGGCCTCTGTTGGGCCGTGCCAGGTGTTGACGTATCATAGGCGCCTTCCGTCCAATGAGTGGTTGACATCTGTCCCAACGATGAGCTGACACGTGTTTCCTCCAGCCAATGATGATTTTACACGTGGAAATTTCCCATTGGTCGGGGCTGTTAACGGGTTATCGGATCCAAAACCCGACCCGATAGCTTAACGGCGTTCCGTTATGATGGATGCCACGTGTCGGTCACCCTTGACGAAAGAACTTCTGTGATGCGTGATTTATCATCATGGAAGTGGACACTTCCATGATGATAATTTTGGTAATGTCATGGAACACTTCTACGACAGCACAGGTATGACTATCTTGATTCTATCATAAATTTGTCATGGATGTACATGCATGACAAATAAAGCGACCTACTGTGACAAACACGTATCATCACGTAAGTGAATTTTTTTGTAGTGACAGAAGGTTGCGGTGGTGGAATTAGGTTTTCGCGGTGCTCCTGGATGTTTGGGGGGTACATGGATATATATAGGAGGAAGAAGTGCATCGGTGGAGCAATGGAGGGCCCACGAGGGTAGAGGGCGTGCCCAGGGGGGTAGGCGTGCCCCCATGCCTCGTGCCTTCCTCCCTTGTTTCTTGACGCCCAATCCAAGTCTCCTGGATCACGTTTGTTGAGAAAATCACGTTCCCGAAGGTTTCATTCCGTTTGGACTCCGTTTGATATTCCTTTTCTTCGAAACCCTAAAATAGGCAAAAAACAGCAATTTGGGCTGGGCTTCCGGTTAGTAGGTTAGTCCCAAAAATGATATAAAAGTGTAAAATAAAGCCCATTGACATCCAAAATAGATAATATAATAGCATGGAGCAATCAAAAATTATAGATACGTTGGAGACGTATCAGGCGTCGCCCCCCTCCCCAAGTCTAATTCGGACTCCTCCCTTGGGGAGGGGGCGCCACCCCTTGTGGGCTGGCCTACCTCCCTCCTATGGCCCATATGGCCCATGTCTTCCCCCCCCCCCCCCGGGGGGGGGGGGGGGGTTCCAGTAACCCCCCGGTACTCTGATACATACCTGATACATTCCGAAACACTTCCGGTGTCTGAATACTATCATCCAATATATCAATCTTCACCTCTCGACTATTTCGAGACTCCTCGTCCTATCCATGATCTCATCCGGGACTCTGAACAATCTTTGGCCACCAAATCACATAACTCATAATACAAATCATCATTGAACGTTAAGCATGCGCACCCTACGGGTTCAAGAACTATGTAGACATGACACCTCTCCGGTCAATAACCAATAGCGGAACCTAGATGCTCATATTGGTCCCTACATATTCTACGATGATCTTTATCGGTCAAATCATAATGACAACATATGCCATTCCCTTTGTCATCGGTATGTTACTTTCCTGAGGTTCGATCATCAGTATCTTCATACCTAGTTCAATCGCGTTACCGGCAAGTCTCTTTACTCGTTCCATAATGCATCATCGTGCAACTAACTCAATAGTCACATTCCTTGCAAGGCTTATCATGATGTGCATTACCGAGAGGGCCCAGAGATACCTCTCCGATACTCAAAGTGACAAATCCTAATCTCAATCTATGCCACCCCAACAAACACTTTTGGAGATACTTGTAGAGCATCTTTACAATCACCCAGTTACGTTGTGATGTTTGATAGCACACAAGTCATTCCTCCGGTATTCGGGAGTTGCATAATCTCATAGTCAAAGGAATATGTATAAGTCATGAAGAAAGCAATAGCAATAAAACTTAATGATCATTATGCTAAGATAACAGATGGGTCTTGTCCATCACATCTTTCTCTAATGATGTGATCCTGTTCATCAAATGACAACTTATGTCTATGGTTAGGAAACTCAACCATCTTGGGTTAATGAGCTAGTATAGTAGAGGCTTACTAGCGACACTGTGTTTTGTCTATGTATCCACACATGTATCAAGTTTCCAGTTAATACAATTCTAGCATGAATAATAAACATTTATCATGATATAAGGAAATATAAATAACAAGTTTATTATTGCCTCTAGGGCATATTTCCTTCAGTCTCCCACTTGCACTAGAGTCAATAATCTAGATTACATTGTAATGATTCTAACACCCATGGAGTCTTGGTGCTGATCATGTTTTTCTCATGGAAGAGGCTTAGTCAACGGGTCTGCCATATTCAGATCCGTATGTATTTTGCAAATCTCTATGTCTCCTTCCTTGACTTGATCACGGATGGAGTTGAAGCATCTCTTGATGTGTTTGGTTCTCTTGTGAAATATGGATTCCTTCGCTAAGGCAATTGCTCCAGTTTTGTCACAAAAGATTTTCATTGGACCCGATGACTAGGTATTACACCTAGATCGGATATGAACTCCTTCATCCAGACTCCTTCATTTGCTGCTTCCGAAGCAGCTATGTACTCCGCTTCACACATAGATCCCACCACGACGCTTTGCTTGGAACTGCACCAACTGACAGCTCCACTATTCAATATAAATACGTATCCGGTTTTTGACTTAGAGTCATCCGGATTAGTGTCAAAGCTAGCATCAACGTAACCATTACGACGAGATCTCTGTCACCTCCATAAACGAGAAACATATCCTTAGTCCTTTTTAGGTACTCCAGGATGTTCTTGACCACTGTCCAGTGATCCACTCCTGGATTACTTTGGTACCTCCCTGCTAGACTTATAGCAAGGCACACATTAGGTCTGGCACACAACATTGCATACATGATAGAATCTATGGCTGAGGCATAGGGAATGCCTTTCATTTTCTCTCTATTTTCTGCAGTGGTCGGGCATTGATTCTGACTCAACTTCACACCTTGTAACACAGGCAAGAACCCTTTCTTTGACTGATCCATTTTGAACTTCTTCAAAAATTTATCAAGGTATGTGCTTTGTGAAAGTCCAATTAAGCATCTTGATCTATCTCTATAGATCTTGATGCCCAATATATATGTAGCTTCACCAAGGTCTTTCATTGAAAAACTCTTATTCAAGTAACCTTTTATGCTATCCAAAAATTCTATATCATTTCCAATCAACAATATGTCATCCACATATAATATTAGAAATGTTACAGAGCTCCCACGCACTTTCCTGAAATACAGGCTTCTCCAAAAGTCTGTATAAAACCATATGCTTTGATCACACTATCAAAGTGTATATTCCAACTCCGAGATGCTTGCACCAATCCATAAATGGATCACTAGATCTTGCACACTTTGTTAGTGCCTTTAGGATCGACAAAACCTTCTAGTTGCATCATATACAACTCTTCTTTGAGAAATCCATTAAGGAATGCAGTTTTGACGTCCATTTGCCAGATTTCATAATCATGAAATGTGGCAATTGCTAACATGATTTGGACAGACTTAAGCATCTCTACGGGTGAGACAGTCTCATTGTAGTCAACTCCTTGAACTTGTCAAAAACCTTTCGCAACAAGTCGAACTTTGTAGATAGTAACATTACCATCAGCGTCAGTCTTCTTCTTGAAGACCCATTTATTCTCTATGGCTTGCCGATCATCGGGCAAGTCAACCAAAGTCCACACTTTGTTCTCATACATGGATCCCATCTCAGATTTCATGGCCTCAAACCATTTCGCGGAATCTAGGCTCATCATCGCTTCCTCATAGTTCGTAGGTTCGTCATGGTCTAGTAACATGATTTCCACAATAGGATTACCATACCACTCTGGTGCAGAACATACTCTGGTTGACCTACGAGGTTCGGTAGTAACTTGATCTGAAGTTTCATGATCATCATCATTAACTTCCGCACTAGTTGGTGTAGGAATCACAGGAATGGTTTTCTGTGATGAGATACTTTCCAATTCGAGAGAAGGTACAATTACCTCATCAAGTTCTACTTTCCTCCCACTCACTTCTTTCGAGAGAAACTCCTTCTCTAGAAAGGATCTATTCTTAGCAACAAAGATCTTTCCTTTGGATCTATGATAGAAGGTGTACCCAATAGTTTCTTTTGGGTATCCTATGAAGATGCACTTCCCTGATTTGGGTTCGAGCTTATCAGGCTGAAGCTTTTTCACATAAGCATCACAACTCCAAACTTTAAGAAACGACAGCTTAGGTTTCTTGCCAAACCATAGTTCATACGGTGTCGTCTCAACGGATTTAGATGGTGCCCTATTTAACATGAATGCAGCTGTCTCTAATGCATAACCCCAAAACGATAGTGGTAAATCGGTAATAGACATCATAGATCGCACCATATCTAATAAAGTACGGTTAGGACGTTCGGACACACCATTACGCTGTGGTGTTCCAAGTGGCGTGAGTTGTGAAACTATTCCACATTGTTTTAATGAAGGCCAAACTCGTAACTCAAATATCCGCCTCCATGATCAGATCATAGAAACTTTATTTTCTTGTTACGATGATTTTCCACTTCACTCTGAAATTCTTTGAACTTTTCAAATGTTCCAGACTTGTGTTTCATTAAGTAGATATACCTAAATCTGCTCACATCATCTGTGAAGGCTAGAAGATAACGATACCTGCCGCGAGCCTCAACACTCATCGGACCGCATACATCAGTGTGTATTATTTCCAATAAGTCAGTGGCTCGCTCCATTATTTCGGAGAACGGAGTCTTAGTCGTCTTGCCCATGAGGCATGCTTCGCAAGCATCAAATGATTCATAATCAAGTGATTCCAAAAGTCCATCTGCATGGAGTTTCTTCATGCGCTTTACACCAATATGACCTAAATGGCAGTGCCACAAATATGTTGCACCATCATTGTCTACTTGGCATCTTTTGGCATCAATATTATAAATATATGTATCACCACGATCGAGATTCAACAAAAATAGATCACTCTTCAAGGGTGCCTGACCATAAAAGATATTACTCATATAAATAGAACAATCATTATTCTCTGATTTAAATGAATAACCGTCTCATATCAAACAAGATCCAGATATAAAGTTCATGCCCAACGCTGGCACCAAATAACAATTATTCAGGTCTAAAACTAATCCGGAAGGTAGATGTAGAGGTAGTGTGTCGACGGCGATCACATCAAGCTTGGAACCATTCCCGACGCGCATCATCACCTCGTCCTTAGCCAATCTTCGTTTAATTTGTAGCCCCTGTTTCAAGTTGCAAATATGAGCAGCAGAACCAGTATCAAATACCCAGGCGCTACTATTAGTAAGGTACACATCAATAACATGTATATCAAATATACATTTGTTCACTTTGCCATCCTTCTTATCCGCCAAATACTTGGGGCAGTTCCGCTTCCAGTGACCAGTCCCTTTGTAGTAGAAGCACCGAGTTTAAGGCTTGGATCCATACTTGGGCTTCTTCCCGGGAGTGACAACTTGCTTGCCATTCTTCTTGAAGTTCCCCTTCTTTCCCTTGCCCTTTTTCTTGAAACTAGTGGTCTTGTTAACCATCAACACTTGATGCTCTTTCTTGATTTCTACCTTCGCAGCTTTGAGCATAGCGAAGAGCTCAGGAATTGTCTTATCCATCCGCATATTATAGTTCATCATGAAGCCTTTGTAGCTTGGTGGCAGTGACTGAAGAACTCTGTCAATAACACTATCATCCGGAAGATTAACTCCCAGCTGAGTCAAGTGGTTATGGTAACCAGACATTTTGAGTACGTGTTCACTGACAGAACTATTCTCCTCCATCTTGCAGCTATAGAACCTGTTGGAGACTTCACATCTCTCAACTAGGGCATATTCTTGAAACATTAACTTCAACTCCTGGAACATCTCATATGGTCCATGACATTCAAAACGTCTTCGAAGTCCCGATTCTAAGCCGTAGAGCTTGGCACACTAAACTATAGAGTAGTCATCAAACCGTGTCTGCCAGACGTTCAAAGCGTCTACATTAGCGGGAGGGGGCTTGTCACCTAGAGGTGCATCAAGGACATAATTCTTCTGTGCATCAATGAGGATAATCCTCAAGTTACGGACCCAGTCTGTGTAGTTGCTACCATCATCTTTCAACTTAGCTTTCTCTAGGAACGCATTAAAATTCAAGGGAATGGTAGCACGTGCCATTGATCTACAACATAGATATGAAAAAACTATCAGGACTAAGTTCATGATAAATTAAGTTCAATTAATCATATTACTTAAGAACTCCCACTTAGATAGACATCCCTCGAGTCATCTAAATGATCAGGTGATCCATATCAACTAAACCATGTCTGATCATCACGTGAGATGGAGTAGTTTTCAATGCTGAACATCTCTATGTTGATCATATCTACTGTATGATTCATGTTCGACCTTTCGGTCTCCAGTCTTTTGAGGCCATGTCTGTACATGCTAGGTTCGTCAAGTTTAACCTGAGTATTCTGCACATGCAAAACTATCTTGTACCCGTTGTATGTGAACGTAGAGTTTATCACACCCGATCATCATGTGGTGTCTGGGCACGACGAACTGTCACAACGGTGCATACTCAGGGAGAACACTTATACCTTGAAATTTTTAGTAAGGGGTCATCTTATAATGCTACCGCCGTACTAAGAAAAATAAGATACATAAAAGATAAACATCACATGCAATCAAAATATGTGACATGATATGACCATCATCATCTTGTTCCTTTGATCTCCATCTCCAAAGCACCGTCATGATTTCCATCGTCACTGGCTTGACACCTTGATCTCCATCGTAGCACCATTGTCGTCTCATCAACTATTGCTTCTACAACTATCGCTAACGCATAGTGATAAAGTAAAGCAATTACATGGCGATTGCATTTCATACAATAAAGCAACAACCATAAGGCTCCTGCCAGTTGCCGATAACTTTTACAAAGCATGATCATCTCATATAATAATGTATATCACATCATGTCTTGACCATATCACATCACAACATGCCCTGCAAAAATAAGTTAGACGTCCTCTACTTTGTTGTTGCAAGTTTTACGTGGCTGTTATGGGCTTCTAGTAAGAACTGTTCTTACCTACGCATCAAAACCACAACGATGTTTCGTCAATTTTTCTATTTTGACCTTCAACAAGGACCGACCATAGTCAAATTCGATTCAACTAAAGTTGGAGAAACATGCACCCGCCAACCATCTTTATGCAAAACAAGTTGCATGTCTGTCCGTGGAACCGGTCTCATGAACGTGGTCATGTAAGGTTGGTCTGGGCCGCTTCATCCAACAATACTGCCGAATCAAAATAAGACGTTGGTGGTAAGTAGTATGACTATCATCGCCCACAACTCTTTGTCTTCTACTCATGCATATCATCTACGCATAGACCTGGCTCGGATGCCATTGTTGGGGAACGTAGCATGCAATTTCAAAAAAAATCCTACGATCACGCAGGATCTATCTCGGAGATGCATAGCAACGAGAGGGGGAGAGTGTGTCCACGTACCCTCGTAGACCGAAAACAGAAGCGTTAGCTTAACGTGGTTGATGTAGTCGAACGTCTTCTCAATTCAACCGATCAAGCACCGAACGTACGGCACCTCCGAGTTCTACACATGTTTATCTTGATGACGTCCAATGGGCTCTTGATCTAGCAAATTGTCGAGGGAGAGTTTTGTCAGCACGACGGTGTGGTGACGGTGATGGTGAAGTGATCCACACAGGGCTTCGCCTAAGGACTACGACAATATGGCCGGAGGAGTAAACAGTGGAGGGGGCGCCGCACACAGATAGGAACAACTGATGTGTCTTAGAGGTGCCCCTGCCCCTATATATAAAGGATGGAGAGGGGAGGAGGCTTGCCCTAGGGCGCCACAAGTGGGAGGAGTCCCACTTGGGCTCCTAGTCCAATACGGCCCCCTTCCTTTTATTAGAGGGGGAAATGGGGAGGGAGAGGGAGAAAGATGGAAAGGGGGGTGCTGCCCCCTCCCCTAGTCCAATTCGGACTCCTCCCTTGGGGGGTGGGCACCCCTTGTGGACTGGCCTCCCTCCCTCATATGGCCCATATCTTCCCCCGGGGGGTTCCGGTAACCCCCTGGTACTCCGATACGTACCCGATACATTCCAAAACACTTCCGGTGTCCGAATACTATCATCCAATATATCAATCTTTACCTCTCGACCATTTAGAGACTCCTCATCATGTCCATGATCTCATCTGGGACTCCGAGCAATCTTCGGTCACCAAATCACATAACTCATAATACAAATCGTCATCGAACGTTAAGCGTGCGGACCCTATGGGTTCGAGAACTATGTAGACATGACAAAGACACCTCTCCAGTCAATAACCAATAGCGGAACCTAGATGCTCATATTGGTCCCTACATATTCTACAAAGATCTTTATCAGTCAATCCGTAATGACAACATACGTCATCCCCTTTGTCATCGGTATGTTACTTGCCCGAGATTCGATCGTCGGTATCTTCATACCTACTTCAATCTCGTTACAGGCTTATTAGTAATGCATCATCCTGCAACGAACTCATTAGTCACATTGCTTGCAAGGCTTATCATGATGTGCATTACCGAGAGGGCCCAGAGATACCTCTGCAATACTCGGAGTGACAAATCCTAATCTCGATCTATTCCAACCCAACAAACACCTTCTGAGATACCTATAGAGCATCTTTATAATCACCTAGTTACGTTGTGACGTTTGATAGCACACAAGGCATTCCTCCGGTATTCGGGAGTTGCATAATCTCATAGTTAAAGGAATATGTATAGGTCATGAAGAAAGCAATATCAATAAAACTTAACGATCATTATGCTAAGCTAACGGATGGGTCTTGTTCGTCACATCATTCTATAATGACGTGATCCCGTTCATCAAATGACAACTCATGTCTATGGTTAGGAAACTCAACCATCTTGGATTAACGACCTAGTCTAGTAGAGGCTTACTAGGGACACTGTGTTTTGTCTATGTATCTGCACATGTATCAAGTTTCCGGTTAATACAATTCTAGCATGAATAATAAACATTTATCATGATATGAGGAAATATAAATAACAAATTTATTATTGCCTCTAGGACATATTTCCTTCACTTAGTACTTGTCCTTGGCAAGGAACTGCTCCATAGTTTGGATGGAGCTCTCCACCGAGACCGAATCGTTCGTGTACACCACCGAGAGAGCCTCCCCCCTCACATGGGTGTCCAGGACATGATGCGTGGTGAACCGCCCGCCGTTATCGTCGGCGGCCGCTGGGAGCGCCATTGGAGCCACGGGGAGCACCATTGGAACCGTTGGATGTCCTCTTTGTATGTGTCATCGTGGGTGTGCTTATTGTGTCGTGTGATGCGAGATATGAAGGTAAATGGCCACAGGAATAAAAGGGGGTCGGGCGGCCTGGATTCTCGGTGCGTCCGCATGGCAGTTTCTAGAGCGGGTAACTGCTTCGTCGTGCCACGACTGGCGCATCTGCATGCACACGAATGTGCGTGATCGTGCGCTAGCCCCAAACACTGGCACCGCACATGGAGGGACGAGGGCAGAGCACCCGGAGGGATGCGAGAGCAGAGCGCATGCGGCAAGACGCGAGCAGAGTGTGCCGCAGCCACCTCAACTGCAAGGAACCACACGCATAGAGCTGTTGAACATGCATGAAATGGTCACTTACGTGCCGGCCGACAGTTCCATCGTTGCGTAGAGAGCGGCCGTGTGCTACTACCTCCATCTTGGTCTATAGCCCCCTTTATATTGTGTGCCATACTTTTCCCTTAAATTTTACCAACAAAATGTTAATGCATGTTATAAAAATTATATAGTTGGAAACTATGTTCAAATACGAATCCAACTATATAATCTTTGGCAACATGCATTCGTATTTTATTAGTTAGATCCTACTTATAAACCAGGATGGGGGTATAGTAGGTAATTAAACCACAAATGTTTTTTTGTATTAACAGTATGTGTACGTGGCCTTTCGTCCTCCACTTGCACGTCTTGTCACCCCGCTGCTGCAGATGGCTTATAGCGCAAGCTTGCGTAGCGCGCGTGGGCATTCTTTTGGCTAAACGGTGGCTCAGAGTGGCGCCAATGAATCGTCGGTGAGCCCTTTCCGATGCAACCTCACAGGTTCCCACGCAAGCTTCCCGCCCGACTCGGTGAAATCCTCCAGAATCCCAATGCTTACCGGCCTGCTATATAAACCCTCACGGCCGGCGAGTCCTGCGTCGCATTCCCCCTGTAGCTTATCTCGTCCACTTCTCCCACAATCGCCAATGGCACCGGTCCTCCGTCTTCACTCACCCACTCTGCCGTCATCAGAGGACAGCTACAGCTGGGAGGCTACACCACAGCGGCGGCGCAATCCCTGACGTAGTGTAGTGCGCATGGCGTCCCTGTTGGGTGTGCGTCGAACACCCACCACACGCTCCACCGCCCCTGCCCGTCGGCAGCTGTTGCCGGCCACTGTTGCCGCCACACCACCATCGTAAGCCAGGGTCATCGCCCGCTCCACCGCTGCGGCCCAAAGGCGGGAGGTGGCCGTCGTGGCGGCCACCCTACTGCCGGCCAACACCTGCTCCGCCATCGCAGCCTGAAGGCGGGAGGTGGTGGTCGTGGCCGCGACCCCATTGTTGGCAGCTATGGCCGCCAGCCCATCATTGATCGCCGGGGTCATCACCCACTCCGTCACCATTGCCCGAAGGCGGGAGGTGGAGGTGGAGGCCCGCACGTGCGTCAGTGACCTTGCACGCTACACCGAGTTCCTGCGGGAGGAGGTTGAGCGCCTCATCGGGCATGCAAAGAGCCTTACCGCCACGGCGGCCGTGGCACATGCCGCCTCAGAGGCGAGGAATCAGGAGATCTACGAGGAGAACCACCGCTTCGAGAGGGGTCGTTTGGAGCGGCTGAGGGCATTTGAGGTGAGCGTCGCTGAAGCTGCAGGAGCGACAGGAATTGAATTGCAGTTGTCCAGCTAGTTGGTAGGCTCCTCCTCCTCTGCCTCTTACTAAGCGCGCTCGGCAGAGGAGAGGCTGCCAAAAGTAGTACAAAGCTCCTCTGTAGTATTAGTAGTATCTAGGGGCTATTTTGTTCAGTTCATCTGACCATAGATGTGGTGGAACTGTACAACGTACTTAAAATTAACTAGTACATATAGTTGAACTAGCTATTTCAGTACGTGGTTGGCAACAATTGGGGAAATGTTTGGTTGGTTCAGCTGTCGAGTTGAACTGTTTGTATAAAGAACGACTGCTTAATCTATGAATGAAATCTATGCTTAATTACTGAATTTAGTTGCAAAAATTAGATAGTGCTAGTGATTTTTAGCTGCATATTTTGACAAATTGCAGTGTTACAAGGTTGAAAAATGGCAATGTTAGTAGATCAAAAATGTCAATCTTTCCAGTTTAACAAATTGCAACATACCCAATATGCCAGATGCAAATCTTACCAAATGGTTTGTACGTGGTTGCACACGGGTCATCCAAAACAACCGTTTGCGTTGAAGGGATGCACAAATCCTGCTTGGCACATTTTCTCTTGGCTTCATGGGGAAGATGTCGGTTTGCATACGGGTATTATAACTAAAACGTTTGTGATCAAGAGCTACGCAAATCCTGCTCGGCACATTTTCCCTTGGCTTCCTGGGGAAGCTATCGGTTTGCATACGGGTGTTCTAACTAAAACGTTTGTGATGACTGTTTTATATTTAAAAACCATTTACGTTTTTTTCAAAAGAAAATCGTTTGATAAGTCTGTACATTCAGAGAGAAAAACGCAAGTTCGTTCAAACCACATCTTTCATTCAGTCACACTGCGAATTTATATTCATATGATCGAGAATTCGAGAGATAGTATTAAACCCCCAAAAAAACTATTACCGGCGGCGTTCAAACGAACCCCGAAAAAATTCAAAATTTAACACAACACTCCTGTTGTTCTATGTTGACACTAGAAATTTTTTGAAAGCAATAAGAGGCAACATATATCATTTCGCCCCCAAAGGTGGCACGTTCCCTACCGAAACCATCAGGCTTGTTGTGAGAAGCTTATGCCCAAACCTTCCCCAAATGGGACAAAATTTTTACCATGACATGTTGATGCCGCTCCATGATAGCATGCCAAGTTTCATGAATTTCGAACGAGTTTGGATTTACTAGAATTTAAAAACCAGGTATCTCAATGTTTGCGGCCGAGTGAAGGTGGGAGGGTGTTTGAAATTCATTCCCATTTCTTGCATGGGACCTAAGCATGTACCCAAGGACACAAATTTGATTTTACAACCAATTTATATGCACTGGATCATGTGCATGTAGTTCAAATTTTAATTATGCACATAAAATGCCTAGAAAACCCAGTTAATGTATAAAAATGTCCAAACAAACCCCGAAAAATTCCAAAATTTAACGCAACAATCCTGTTGTTCTATTTTGACACTAGAATTTTTTTGGAAGCAATAAGAGGCAACGGATATTGTTCATCCCCAAAGGTGGCACGTTCCCTACCGAAACCATCAGACTTGTTGTGAGAAGCTTTGGTTTGTGAGAAGATTATACCCAAACCTGCCCCAAATGTGACAAAATTTTACCACGGCATGTTGATGCCGCTCCATGATAGCATGCCAAGTTTCATGAATTGCACATGAGTTTTGGATTTACTAGAATTACAAAAGCAGTTACCTCAACGTTTGCCGGAGAGCCACGACGTAGTGGTGTTCAAAATTCATCCCCATTTCTTGCATGGGACATCAGCATAAACCCATGGACACATATATGATTTTACAACCCATGTTGGTGCACCGAAGCATGTGCATGTAGTTCAAATTTGAATTATGCACATATAATGCCTAGAAAACCCAGTTAATGTATAAAAATGTGCAAATGAATCCCGAAAAATTCCAAAATTTAACACAACACTCCTGTTGTTCTATGTAAACACTAGAATTTTTTTGAAAGCAATAAGAGGCAACGGATATCGTTTCGTCCCGAAAGGTGGCACGTTCCACACCAAAATCATCAGGCTTGTTGTGAGAAGCTCTGGTTTGTGAGAAGCTTATACCCAAACCTACCCCAAATGGGACAAAAATTTTACCACGACATGTTGATGCCGCTCCATGATAGCATGCCAAGTTTCATGAATTTCAGATAAGTTTTGGATTCACTAGAATTACAAAAGCAGGTACCTCAACATTTGAGAGCCACAGTGCGGTGGTGTTCGAAATTCATCCCCATTTCTTGCATGGTACATTAGCATAAACCCATGGACACATATATGATTTTACAACCCATGTTGGTGCACCGGAGCATGTGCATGTAGTTTAATTTTGAATTGTGCACCTGAAATGGCTAGAAAACCAATTTAATGTATAAAATGTCCAAATGAACCCCGAATAATTCCAATTTTTTTACGACACACATATAGTTGCATGTTCATTGCAGATAAAAGTTCTAGCAATTCAAACACCATCCATTGACACCTTGACCCCATCATGTAATTCAAATCAAGATGAAAAATCAAGTAGATCCTATTGGGAAACGTAGCATGCAATGTCAAAAAATTTCCTACGCTCACGCAAGATCTATCTAGGAGATGCATAGCAACTAGAGGGGGAGAGCATCTTCATACCCTTGAAGATCGCAAAGCGGAAGCGTTTATCAGCACGGTTGATGTAGTCGTACACCTTCACGATCAGTCCCGATCAAGTACCGAAAGTACGGCACCTCCGCGTTCTGTACACATTCAGCTCGATGACGTCCTCGCATTCTTGATCCAGCAAGAGGGGTGAAGTAGTAGATGAGTTCCGTCAGCACAACGGCGTGGTGATGGTGTTGGTGAAGAACAATCTCCGTAGGGCTTCGCCAAGCACAACAGAAACTATGACAGAGGATAAACTAGAGGGACGGGGTTGCCGGCACATGACTTGGTGTTTCTTGATGTGTTCCAGGTGCTAGCCCTGCCCCTCTATTTATATGTTGAGCCCTGGGGTCAAAATTTGGAGTAAAAGCCTCCTTAAAGTCGGTTTTTGCAACAGTCTGGTTTTTGACCCTTTTCTTTTTTCCTTTGATTTATTTGATTTTTGATCTGTTTTTCTTTTTGGAGTGATTCTGTGGCCTTGACCTGGGAGATCATCATCATTTCTTCTCCCAAGTGGCTCATCATTCTCAAAATTTCCCAAGATCATGTCATTTAAATTCTAGCCCAACCCTAAAAATTCTTTTCTAGGGAATATTCCTTTTTCTATTAATGAAATAACCCTAATTGCCCTAGGTTGTGAAGCAACCTATATTTCTGTCACTCCTAAAATTCCCAAATAATTCTCATAAATTGTTTGGGTCATATATTCCTTAAATTTTTCCAAAACCTTCCTTGCCTAGTTCAAAAATAATCCATCAATATTCCTTTTCCTATTCTGCCTTGAGTGGCACTTTGTGAAGGAAGTGTCATTTATCTTTTCCTAGTTGCCCCCAAACTTTTTGGGCATGCTTCTACATCCAAATCATTGCCTCATGTCAAAATTAAACTTCATTTTCCTAGCCAATCTTCCTTAGCAATTTTTCAACGTTTCTGTCAGACAGAAGGCATTGTGAAGGAAGTACTAGCTAGGAGTATCCAAATGAGTTGAAACTTTGCATGGATCATCATGTGCTCATATCATTACCCTCCTCCGAATTTAAGCTCCATCCCTTGAGCTATGTGATCACATGATTAAATCTTTGCTTCTGTCAATATTTTCAGGTTGTGAAGAAAGTATATTTTATATTGTTTCATTTTGGCTGAACATTTACCAGAGGATTCTCATGAACATAAAACCTCTCCCCACCTAATTTGGGATCAATTCATCAAGCCAATAGTTCTCTAGAATTATTCCAAGTTTCTGGACAGAGAGGATGGCTGTGAAGGAAGTACCAATTTGGCTAGTCCATTTGGTATGAAAGTTTTACAACATCATTGTATGTCCAAATCATTAGGCCTTGCCAAATTTCTTCTCAAATGGTTACTCTATGTGAGTACCCCTTCATGATCAAGTTTCTGGACCAATTTTGCAGTTAGAAAGCAACCATGTTGTTTTGTGGTCCATTTCTTCTCTAAACCCGCAACATCATAGTCCTTCCTAAGATAAACCTCCCAGACAACCCATTTGGCCCATAGCTCTTCCCTGTTGATCACCAGTGCACAACCAAGTTTGCTATAGCAAACTTTAATCAATGCCTAACTTAGATGCAGAGCCTCTTCTCTCGAGCTCTTGCTATCTATCGCCTCCAGGATGGAGAGACAACACCCTAGATAAAGTTTTCCATCCCCTACAGCCCTTCCTACCATGTCGCGTGGTGACCGTGCAGCTGGCATGCCTATTCATGCGCTCTGTGTGCCGTGGCCGTGTCTAGGATGTCTTCTAGCTTCGGCCCCTCTCCCTCTCGTCGCCATCGCGCGCGTGACCGTTTCTAGCAGCTGTGCCTCATCGTCGTCACCTCCCTGGACCCCTCTCCCCTTCCATAAACTTCCTCGTCGGTACTCGCCACCGCACACCCACGGGCGAACAGTGGCCGACAAGGCTTTAATGGTGCTCGTCTCTTCTTCCTCTACTCCCCCTTGGCTCCTGTTGCTCCGTGACCTCTGCATCAATGACTCATTGCGTTCCGGTGCTCTCCCCATGATCACTGAGCTCGCCAGACCATCGGCCCAACATGCACAGCCGCCTCTGACCTCGGCATCCCCTCCTCGGCTATATATAGCCACTCCCCGCAGCCTCCGAGCACACCAGCAGTCCTCCCTCACTCCCAAAAGCCCCGTCTAGCCACTCCTCCAAGCTCGAGGAGCTCTCTTTACCTCCCATTGCCGCCATGGCCGCCGCCTCTATGCGCTCGAATCCGAGACCTCCGAGCGCTTCTCCCTCACCAAACCACCACCTGAAGGCCTCCCGGAGCTAGCAGAATCGCCCCGTTCCTTCTACTCCTCCGCCGGAGCACCGTAGCCCCGACCCCATCTTCGTCCGTCACGGTCATCCGCCTGGGTGCTTCCTTGCTCGACTCCAGCCTCCCCAAGATGCATGTGTGATCCACGCGGGTGCAGCTCGGCCTCCTGGTCACGCCGGTATGCCGCACGCTGCGGGTGGTGGCCTGCAACGCCGGCAGTCGGGGTCTTCCCCTCCCCAGGGCCAAGTGTAGGCGTGAGAGGAGGAAGAAAACCCTGCCAGGAGGACCCCACCTTCCCCGCAACCCCACTCATCATCCCTCGCAGCCCAGGCCCGCGCGGTTAAGTGGAGACGCACTCAGCCAAATACGTCTTGCCCTAGGGGAAGCGCATTCTGTCTCTATACTAAGAAGATTACGTTTTCTCTATGGGGAAGCGTGTTGATGAAAATGCGTTTTCTATTTCGCAGCCGCTGGCCGAATCTGCTATTTTTTGGACGTTCACCCGTTAGCAACAGAAAAACATATGTTTTTATTTGTTTTTTTAGCGACCAGACCTCAAACAGTCTGAGCTCTGTGCTCCGGTGTCATCCCTGGATCAGTAATGCTGACACCACACAGTACTCGGAGGATTTATAACAGAGTAGCAATCACACACTTATTACATCGAGTGTCTCAAAAGAGAACTTATTACAATAAATATGGCTTAAGGCCATCTAATAACGATAACAGCGGAAGGCTTGGAAGATAAGTGAGTCCATCAACTCCAACGGTATCATTGAGTATAGAACCACGACCTAAAAACTTCTTAATCGTCATCTGAAAAGTCTGCAACATTAATGTTGCAGCCCAAAATGGGTCGGCACATGGAATATGCTGGCAATGTAACACATAGAGAGTAATGGAATGAAACAGCTATACTATATGCATATTTGGCTGGTGGAAAGCTCTATGGTTACAGTTTTGCGTAAAGCCAATTTTTCCCTACAACAAAGGAATACATTTTATTTACTATCATGGTGGTTGTTAAACATTGAGAATGGTTGACAGCATCCTCAATCCCAATTAAACATCATCATTATCAAAACCCAACAAAATTAATTTAGAGTAACATGTTGAGATTCACATGATAATCCAAGTACTAGATACTCAAGTTGTCCATAACCGGGGACACGGCTAACCATGATTAGTTTGTTACACTCTGCAGAGGTTTGCGCACTTTTCCCCACAAGACTCGATTGCCTCCGTTTGGTTTCTCGCACTACATGGTGTTTGACAAGACGGATGACCGAGACATAGTCTTTCAGAAGCACTAGCACCTTACATTGGATAGACCGTTACACCTACTTTCCCCTACATCTGCTAGTCTACCCTGTAAGAGTTCGCATGACTTAATCAACTATGCCAGAGCCCATAATGGCTTGTGGCTGCACACGGAAGTTTCTAGTATGAAAAATCTCATGATCCCTTTGGGCCTGGGTGGCGGTCCATAAAGAAAAACAGGCAATCCTGGAATACCCAGGTACCTCAATCCACCCAGATGTGTGTTTAAGTTGCCACCTTAGATAAACAATTAATTAACAAACTCACATCTATCATGGATATCACTCACCCAATCCACGTCTACTAGCATAGCATGGCATAATGGCAAACATAGAAGTAACTCCCAAGGTTTGATAATAAAACAGGTAATAGGTACTACCTCAACTACTTCCCATCCCACAATTTAATTAGATCCTAATCATGCAATGTGTGAGGATTGATCTAATGCAATAAAACTGGGTAGTAGGAAAGGTATGATCAAAGTGTTACTTGCCTTGCTGATGATCCGTGAAACCTAGAGTTTCGAAGTAACAGGCGGCGCACTCCGGGTATTCTATCGCAGACAAAAAAACAAGCATACAATAAGTATTCATCTAATGCACAGGTAAAATTCAAATAAGAGATCTAACCAGAAGGTTCAACTTAAGAACTCCGGTTGGCAAAAAGAATCAAATCAAACGAATCAACGAAAGTGAAACGACGAAAGAAAACAACTTTGTTCTACTAATATGGATCTAAGGCACTTTTTACAGTAGCAAAAACTTGTTTAAGTTGGTTAAACGGATAGAGGGTTTCGAGACGAAACTCCAGGCGCTTGAATCGCTTGATTCCGATAAACGAGATCAGAAAAATCGCGGATTTAATCCAAAAAAAAGAAAAACGATGAACGTTCGCTAGAACGAATGAACGGATGAACGCTCGCTATTTAAATAAATCGGAAAAACTGATCTATTTAAAAAAACCGAAACTAAAAAAACCCGACGAAAAACCGATGGAAAAACTGAACGGTTTTTCAAAAAAAAACGGCGGCGCGGATTACAAGGCGACCTCGGGCGGCGGGGCGGCAACGCGGCGGCTCCGGCGACGTCAGGCGGCGGCAGCGGCGGGGTCGGGCGCGGGCGGGCGGCGCGCTAGGGTTTCCGGGCGCGGGCGAGCTGGCTTCGGCTGGGCTCCCCCGGCTTATAAAGCCTACACGGGCCGGAGTCCCGGTCGGACACGGCCCGTAGGTCGGTGCGATTTTTTTAAATAATTACGTGTAGAAGAAAAATAAAAAGAAATACTAAACGAACTCCAAAAATCCCGAAATAAATTTTCCCTGGCTTCTAAAATCAAGCCGCACAAGGTGAACATTTATTTGGGGCCTAAATGCAATTTTGAAAAACACACATTTTTCCTAAATTCAAATAAAATAACGAAAAACTCCGAAACAAAATCTTATTTGATTTTATTATTAAATCCTCAATATTTCTTTATTTTGGGAAAGTCATTTTATTCCCTCTCTCATATTTTTGTAATAGAAATAATTTATGATAAAATAATTAAAACCCAATGATCCTATCTTCAAAATTTGAGAAAACTCAAATATGAAAATAACGAAATCCCCCAACTCTCTCCGTGGGTCCTTGAGTTGCGTAGAAATTTCTAGGATCAAACCAAAAGCAAATAAATTATGATATGCAATGATGAGCTAATGTATAACATTCCAAATTGAAAATTTGGGATGTTACAAACCTACCCCCCTTAAGATGAATCTCGTCCTCGAGATTCGGGTTGGCTAGAAAATAGGTGAGGGTGGTCCTTGAGCAAATCTTCCTCTCGTTCCCAGGTGGCTTCATCCTCTATGTGGTGGCTCCACTGAACCTTGCAAAACTTGATAACCTTGCTGCGGGTGACTCGGCTGGCAAACTCGAGAATCTTAATTGGTTTCTCCTCATAGGTCAAATCATTGTCCAACTGAATTGTTTCCAATGGCACTGTGTCTCTCAAGGGTATGCCAGCCATCTCCGCGTGGCACTTCTTCAACTGAGATACGTGGAACACATCATGAACTCCTGACAATCCGTCGGGCAATTCCAACTTGTAGGCCACTTCTCCCATATGTTCCAATACTCGGTATGGTCCTACAAATCGTGGCGCTAACTTTCCCTTAACACCAAAACGCTTTGTTCCTCGAAGTGGGGATACTCGAAGATAAACTCGGTCTCCGACTTCGTAAACTGTCTCCTTGCGCTTAGAATCTGCGTAGCTCTTCTGCCTGGACTGGGCTATCTTGAGTCTATCACGAATTAATTTCACCTTCTGTTCAGACTCTTTAATCAAATCAGGCCCAAACAACTGGCGGTCTCCAACTTCATCCCACGATAACGATGTCGTGCACCTCCTTCCGTACAAGGCTTCGAAAGGGGCCATTTTCAAACTAGTTTGGTAACGGTTGTTGTAAGAGAACTCTGCATATGGCAAATTCTCGTCCCAACTAGATCCGTAATCTAGCGCACAAGCTCTCAGCATGTCCTCCAAAATCTGATTGACTCTCTCGGTCTGTCCATCTATCTGTGGATGAAAAGCTGTGCTGAACTCTAGCCTGGTACCCAAAGTTTCATGCAACTGATTCCAGAACTTTGAGGTAAACTGGGTTCCTCTATCTAATACTATACTCCTCGAGAACTCCATGTAAGCATACAATCCTGGTCATGTATATCTTTGCCAACTTAGCACTGGTGTAAGTGGTCTTTACTGGGATGAAATGAGCTACTTTCGTCAACCGATCGACTACAACCCAAATCGAGTCATAGCCTGAACGAGTCCTGGGTAATCCTGTGATAAAATCCATGCCTAACTTATCCCACTTCCATTCGGGTATCGGCAATGGCTGTAGCAATCCTGCTGGCTTCTGATGCTCTGCCTTTACTCTCTGACATACATCACAAACTGCTACATACTCCGCAATATCTTTCTTCATTCCGGTCCACCAGAAAATATCCTTCAAATCCAAATACATCTTGGTATTTCTTGGGTGAATCGAATACGGTGAATCGTGTGCCTCTTGCAGAATCAACTTCCTGATCTCCGGGTCATTGGGCACATAAACACAGTCTTCAAACCATAGGGTGTCGTGCTCATCCTCACGAAATCCTTTAGCCTTTCCTTCTCTCATTTTCTCCTTTATAGAGGCAATCTCCTTGTCAGTCTTCTGAGCTTCTCTGATTCTATCCATCAAAGTTGACTGAATCTCCAATGCTGCTACATAGCCTCTCGGAACTATTTCCAAACATAACTCTCGAATATTTTTGAATAACTCCCTTGGTATTTCTCCCGTCATTAGTGTATTAACATGGCTCCTACGGCTCAATGTGTTAGCTACTACATTAGCCTTTCCGGGATGATAATGCAATCTCATATCATAATCCTTGATGAGCTCCAACCATCTCCTTTGTCTGAGGTTCAACTCCTTTTGCGTGAAAATGTATTTCAAACTCTTATGATCCGTATACACCTCGCAATGGTTTCCAATCAGAAAATGTCTCCATGTTTTCAATGCATGCACTACGGCTGCTAATTCCAAATCATGCATAGCATAATTCAACTCATGAGGTTTTAGTTGTCTTGAGGCATATGAAACAACTCTCCCTTCCTGCATAAGCACTGCTCCAAGTCCTCAACGTGAAGCGTCGCAATACACCTCATAGTCCTTGGTCTGATCTGGCAAAATCAACACTGGTGAAGTAACCAAGCGTTTCTTCAACTCCTGGAAACTAGTCTCACATTTCTCAGTCCATTTGAACTTGGTATCCTTCTTTAATAACTCCGTCATAGGCTTTGCAATCTTGGAGAAATTCTCAATGAATCTCCGGTAGTATCCTGCGAGTCCAAGAAAACTCCGTATCTCTCCAACCGTGGTTGGTGCTTCCCACTTGGTCACGGTATCAACTTTAGTGGGATCTACTGCTATTCCTTCTCCGGATATAACGTGTCCGAGGAATCCTACTTCCTTCAACCAAAACTCACATTTGCTGAACTTGGCATACAACTGATGTTCTCTGAGCTTACTAAGTACCAAATGCAAATGTTCCTTATGCTCCTCTTCATTTTTCGAGTAAACCAGGATATCATCAATGAACACCACGACGAACTTATCCAAGAACTCCATAAACACTTTGTTCATCATGTTCATAAAATAGGCAGGTGCGTTAGTAAGACCAGATAACATAACGGTATACTCGTACAGCCCATACCTGGTGGTAAAAGCTGTCTTAGGAATATCATGTTCTCGAATCTTCAACTGGTGGTATCCTGATCGCAGATCGATCTTGGAAAATACCTTAGCTCCTTGCAATCGATCAAACAGATCATTGATCATTGGTAGTGGGTACTTGTTCTTAATTGTTACTTCATTCAATCCTCGATAATCAACAACCATCCTTAACGATCCATCTTTCTTCTCCACTAGAAGTACTGGCAATCCCCAAGGCAAAGAACTTGGGCGAATATATCCCTTATCCAGTAACTCTTTAATCTGCTTCTTAATTTCCACCAAATCCTTTGCAGTCATCCTGTATGGTCTCTTTGATATTGGCCCTGTGCCTGGCAATAGCTTAATCAAAAACTCAATATCTCTATTCGGAGGCATGCCTGGTAACTCCTCTGGAAATACTTCAGGGAAATCCCTTACCACTGGTACTTCCTCCTGCAGAACTCCTGTTAAACAATTTACTTGAGTCCCTTTTAGCACATGTCGGGATACATACTTGATCCTTCTCCCTTCTGGGGTAGTAAGCAAAATTGTCTTACTGGCGCAATCGATGTTTCCTCCGTACATCGACAGCCAATCCATACCCAGAATTACATCCAATCCTTGTGATTCCAAAATGATTAAATCTGAGGGAAACACATGCCTACCTATACTCAATGGCACTTGAAAACATCCTTGACTAGCCATATACTCCACTCCTGGTGAGCTTACTAGCATAGGTGTTCTAAGAACCTTACTGGGCAGGTTATACTTATTCACAAATCCCCTTGATATGTATGAATGCGATGCACCAGTATCAAAAAGAACGAGTGCAGTAAATGACTTAACCAAAAACTTACCAATTACGGCATCCGACTGCTCTTCAACCTCCTCCATGTTAATGTGGTTCACCTGTCGCCTGTTGAAAGGGTTCGGCTTCTTCCCAGAACTTCCATTGCCATTCTGGCCTTCAGGACATTCATTGGCATAATGTCCGGTCTTCTGACACTTAAAGCAAGTGACTTGGCTCAGGTCCCATTACTTCCTCCATTCCCATTACCATTCTTGGTGCCATTGTGATTGTGCGAGCTACCTCCTCCATTGGTATGCTGAAAATGTCCTCTCGGTCTAGGGGTAAAATGTGGCTTCTGCTGAGCTCCTGAATTGTACTTTCTTTGTCCATACTTCCTCTTGCGGTTCTCAATTTGCTGCTGCTTGCCTTCAATCATAAGAGCACGACCTACCAACTCCTGGTAGTTGTTGAAGGTTGCTACCATCAACTGCATGCTCAACTCATCATTCAGTCCTTCCAAAAACTTCTCCTGCTTAGCTACATCTGTAGCAATGTCATCTGGGGCATAACGTGCTAATTTACTAAAGTCCTCCACATACTGGCCAACTGTCCGTCCTCCTTGGCGCAAGTTGCGAAACTCACGCTTCTTCATGGCCATAGCTCCTGCTGAAACATGGGTAGTACGAAAGGCCTACTGAAACTGGTCCCATGTGACAGTGTCGATAGGGAAAGTGGCTGTGAAATTCTCCCACCATGATGCTGCGGGTCCTTTAAGCTAATGTGCGGCAAACTTCACCTTCTCTATATCTGTGCATCCTCCTATGGTCAACTCTCTAGCTGTCTTGCGGAGCCAATCATCTGCTACTATCGGCTCGGTGCTACTAGAAAACACCGGCGGATTCAGCCTAAGAAAATGGGCTAAGTGATCAACAGGTGGTGGTGGTGGTGGGTTGTTGTTGTTGTTCCCCTGATTCTGATTCTGGACTAGCAACTGCATCAATGTGTTCTGCTACTGGATCAACTGGGTGAGCTCCGGTGGAAAAGTAAATTTGGGGTCACGTCTCGGAGGCATCTGAGGGTTTAAAAAAGATGAGATGTAAGAATAGAGGGGGTCTAAAGAGAAAACACTACCCATATGCACATGGGGCAAAAGCAAACAATTCACTTCATTCAATCAAACAAGGGCATACAATCGATCTAACTATCGCAAAAGTGCTCGGACTACTATATTTACATGGTGGACTACTACTACTGATTAGGTGGTCTACTAGAAATATTCCTCGGTTGCAGACTCCATGATATCTGCTCCGGCTTCATCTACATAGTCATCATCGCTATCATCTGGGTCCGAGTCGGTGTCGTCGATGATGATGTAGTCTTCCGGGCGAATCTCCTTGGGTTCTTCATCTTCATCTACTGGTGTAGGGTCTCCCATAAATATTGCTAGCTTCATTGTTAGGTCAGCATTCTTATCCCCTAGTACTTCAATTTCCTCTTCATAATCTTCACGTGTAGCCTTGAGTTCTTCCTCCAGTTCCTTAATTCTTGTCCTTGCCTTCTTCAGGTCTATCATGTCGGCACACATCTGGTTCTCCTGTCGTCGAATGTGCTGGTTTAACTCCTGGATAAAAGCTGCAATTGATCTATCCTTTATGGTGCTGATCATCTCCAAGTGCTCATCTCTGCGCCCACAAATCTGGTAGATAGTATCCTTGAGATCATTGAGGTAGACTTCTCCAATGCGTCCCATGGCGATGTGAGCTGCCATGCTCTTTCCTAGACTCCAAGTTGGGGCATCAAATGAAAACTCTACGGGCTCAGTGACTGGCATGAACGTCCTTCCTGGAACTTGAACTTGAATCATCCGGCGCTCTTCTTCAGGTAAAGTGGCATTGTAGGTTCCGGTGAAGCTTGGTACTCCTATGTTCAGGTATCTCGTGACTTCCTTCAAGTGACGTCCAAAGGGTGTATCTTCATCCGGTTGCGTGAACTTGTTCCTTGCATCCGCCATCCTAAAGAGTAGAAAAGATGAGAGGTCAGAAGAGAAAAGAGTGAATAGTGATCTAGGTCTTTAGCTTAGTGGTCGTGTCCTACAGTTAGCGTGTGCTCTGATACAATCTCTGTAGCGACCAGACCTCAAACAGTCTGATCTCTGTGCTCCGGTGTCATCCCTGGATCAGTAATGCTGACACCACACAGTACTCGGAGGATTTATAACAGAGTAGCAATCACACACTTATTACATCGAGTGTCTCAAAAGAGAACTTATTACAATAAATATGGCTTAAGGCCATCTAATAATGATAACAGTGGAAGGCTTGGAAGATAAGTGAGTCCATCAACTCCAACGGCATCATTGAGTATAGAACCACGACCTAAAAACTCCTTAATCATCGTCTGAAAAGTCTGCAACATTAATGTTGCAGCCCGAAATGGGTCAGCACATGGAATATGCTGGCAATGTAACACATAGAGAGTAATGGAATGAAACAGCTATACTATATGCATATTTGGTTGGTGGAAAGCTCTATGGTTACAGTTTTGCGTAAAGCCAATTTTTCCCTACAACAAAGGAATAAATTTTATTTACTATCATGGTGGTTGTTAAATGTTGAGAATGGTTGACAACATCCTCAATCCCAATTAAACATCATCATTATCAAAACCCAACAAAATTAATTTAGAGTAACATGTTGAGATTCACATGATAATCCAAGTACTAGATACTCAAGTTGTCCATAACCGGGGACACGGCTAACCATGATTAGTTTGTTACACTCTGTAGAGGTTTGCGCACTTTTCCCCACAAGACTCGATCGCCTCCGGTTGGTTTCTCGCACTACATGGTGTTTGAGAAGACGGATAACCGAGACATAGTCTTTCAGAAGCACTAGCACCTTACGATGGATAGACCGTTACACCTACTTTCCCCTACATCTGCTAGTCTACCCTGTAAGAGTTCGCACGACTTGATCAACTATGCCAGAGCCCATAATGGCTTGTGGCTGCACACGGAAGTTTCTAGTATGAAAAATCTCATGATCCCTTTGGGCCTAGGTGGCGGTCCATAAAGAAAAACAGGCAATCCTGGAATACCCAGGTACCTCAATCCACCCAGATGTGTGTTTAAGTTGCCACCTTAGATAAACCATTAATTAACAAACTCACATCTGTCATCGATATCACTCACCCAATCCACGTCTACTAGCATAGCATGGCATAATGGCAAACGTAGAAGTAACTCCCAAGGTTTGATAATAAAACAGGTAATAGGTACTACCTCAACTACTTCCCATACCACAATTTAATTAGATCCTAATCATGCAATGTGTGAGGATTGATCTAATGCAATAAAACTGGGTAGTAGGAAAGGTATGATCAAAGTGTTACTTGCCTTGCTGATGATCCGCGAAACCTAGAGTTTCGAAGTAACAGGCGGCGCACTCCGGGTATTCTATCGCAGACAAACAAACAAGCATACAATAAGTATTCATCTAATGCAAGGGTAAAATTCAAATAAGAGACCTAACCAGAAGGTTCAACTTAAGAACTCCGGTTGGCAAAAAGAATCAAATCAAACGAATCAAAGAAAGTCGAACGACGAAAGAAAACAACTTCGTTCTACTAATATGGATCTAAGGCAATTTTTACAGTAGCAAAAACTTTTTTAAGTTGGTTACACGGATAGAGGGTTTCAAGACGAAACTCCAGGCACTTGAATCGCCTGATTCCGATAAACGAGCGAAAAGTTATACTAAAACGAAAATCGGATCAGAAATCGCGATCAGAAAAATCGGGGATTTAATCCGAGAAAAAGAAAAACGACGAACGTTCGCTAGAATGAACGAACGGACGAACGCTCGCTATTGAAATAAATCAGGAAAACTAATCTATTTAAAAAACCAAAACTAAAAAAACCGACGAAAAACCGACGGAAAAACCAGACGGTTTTTCAAAAAAAACGGCGGCGGATTACGAGGCGACCTCGGGCGGCGGGTCGGCGAGGCGGCGGCTCCGGCGACGGCAGGCGACGGCGCGGCGGCGGCGTCCGGCACTGGCGGCGGCAGGTTTGGGCGCGGGCGGGCGGCGCGCTAGGGTTTCGGGGCGCGGGCGAGCTGGCTTCGGCTGGGCTCCCCCCCGGCTTATAAAGCCTACGCGGGCCGGAGTCCCGGTCGGACACGGCCCGTAGGTCGATGCGATTTTTTTTTAAATAATTACGCGCAGAAGAAAAATAGAAAGAAATACTAAACGAACTCCAAAAATCCCGAAATATATTTTCTCAGGCTTCTAAAATCAAGCCGCACAAGGTGAACATTTATTTGGGGCCTAAATGCAATTTTGAAAAACGCATATTTTTCCTAAATTCAAATAAAAAAACTCCGAAACAAAATCTTATTTGATTTTATTATTAAATCCTCAATATTTCTTTATTATGGGAAAGTCGTTTTATTCCTTCTCTCATATTTTTGTAATAGAAATAATTGATGATAAAATAATTAAAACCAAATGATCCTATCTTCAAAATTTGAGAAAACTCAAATATGAAAATAACGAAATCCCCCAACTCTCTCTGTGGGTCCTTGAGTTGCGTAGAAATTTCTAGGATCAAACCAGAAGCAAATAAATTATGATATGCAATGATGAGCTAATGTATAACATTCCAAATTGAAAATTTGGGATGTTACATTTTTCTGCTAATGGATGAACATCCGTATCTCTTCAACCGTAGATCCAAATGAGGTGATTCCAAAGCCCACTTCTTCGTCTCATCGAGCCCGTTATGTCGGTATCATTTTCATGATGTTGTCACATTTTTAAAATGGCCATTATGCCCTTGCCCTTATTCAGCCCCTTCGAGAGAGAATGTTTTCCGGTGATTCTTTCCACGAGCTTCTCGCACTTATTCCCGATGAATCCCTCCATCCCAGGCAAGCCACACCCTCCATTTGCATGATTGCAATGCAGTGCCATGGTTTTAAATATTTGAACTTGTTTAAAATTTGCTTTAGTTACATGTGATCTTGTTCATGGCATTTCTCGGAGTATTATTTGAATCTTGCTATTGCCATGATGTTGTTTGGAGTTCTAGGACTAATATTTTGCAGCTTTTGTGGATGACTTGTTTCCATTGGATTTTTAGTGGCTCATATTATGCTTACTTTCATGATGGTATCTGATATGATATTTTGGAGTTTTACTTGGGATGTCATGTTGCCTTTGGATTATTAGTGGCTAGTGTTTCATCATGATGTTAGTTGATATTATGTTTTGCAGTATGATTTCAGAGATGATTCTTGTTCTTGCTATTGGAGTAGTAGTATTATCGTTCTTGGATTCATCGTGATAGTAGGATTATGCTATCCAAGGAGTATTTTGGTATGACAATATTACGCTTTAGATTATTTGTTGGATAGAGCTATGACTTGGATTACAGGTTGATAGATGAATCAGTTATCATTGTTATATTTTGGGGACAAATTCCATCATTAGGTTGGTCAGGTGCCACCGAACCGTGATTTTCCAATGCAACCACATTTGCCTTTTATGGGAAGGCCCTAATGTGGTCTATTTTCAAGTCTCTCGCCGGTGCCTCCAATGAGGGAAGGTTATGGGAGCGTGCTACCCTGATCAGGTAGGCGGACATAAGCCTTGTGTGCCCGTAGTTGGATAGGGCCCTCTTGTCCCTGTTTGGGACCCTTTTTTTCCACGACGGTGGTCCTTGATGCCTTTGGTAGACACAGGGCCACCCATGACTTAGCCCATAAGGGCATTGGTCGGAGTGACCGGGAGAGTGTCATGGCAGTAGATCGGTTTTTTTGGAACACCGTTGGTCCACCCGAATGGGAGTGCGAGGCCATGGGTTCTGTGGTGTGGGTAAAGTGCGCTACCTATGTGGAGTGTGTGTGTTTAATCTATCGATAGCCGCATCCTTGGTCACGGCACAAGTTTGTACTAGGTCACACCATTCGATCAACACTCACATGATAGAATGACTTATAGGTGAGTTATATGTTGATATTGTGATCAGTAACAGTTTGGCAGGATGTTGATGATGTTGTCGAGATGATCTCGAGGATGATCATTCAGTTGGTGACGTAGTCACGAGGTGATCATGTGGATGTTGTGACCGCGAGGTGATCATGTGGATGTTTGGATCACGAGGTGATCGAGATGGTATATTGCTTGGCCGGTTAGCCAAGAGTGAGATGGTTACTGAGATCTAAGATGTTGGTTTATCAGCATTGCAGTAGTTTCATATCATGCTTAGTAGTTGCTGTTAATTAATTAATCTACTTAATGCTATGTTATTGTCTTGCCTTGATGCTTTTGGTCGTTGTGAGCTTTCAAGTACATTCAACGTACTGACCTGGCATGTCATGCCAGATTGCAGGTGATGCCGTGATTGATTGATTGATTGTCTAGGTTTTCGTGCATGTGAGCTAGACCGTGTCCCAACCAGAGTCCCTGTGGAGTGGAGTTCACCACCTTCGTCGTTGTTTGGCTGCAAGAAGTATTCCGCTGCTACGAGTTGTTCCGCTGCTAGCATAGAGCAAGTGTTGTATCGGAGGCGTACTGTCGCCGTGCTGATGTGATCCTTTGTAACATCATACCCTTGTATTATTATCCTTTGTAATAGGAGCTGATTTGTTCTATGTCAAGTAGTGCCGTATTCCAGAAGACTTCATCTCGATCTTTGGGATGGAATACGGGGTGTTTCGGTTTCTCTGAGCTGGGGTGCCATAGGCTTGGTATCTGAGCAGGTCTGGCTGTAGGACGCCCTAGTCAGCGCGAGCGGTAGAAATCTATAGTATAGAGTCTGGCTTGTTTGTCGCATTTGGTTGCTGCATTTGTTTGTTGCTTAGCATGCATATAGCCTTATTACTTGTTGCTAACGGTTTATCTTGTGAGTGTAGCTAGCATCAGTTCAGATCCACTACAGCTCAGCCCCTGCATTTCTTCCAGTTTCTTTTCTTGCTCGTTCTTCGGTGTTTGGCGTCATTTCTGTCCCAGCAGAGTGATGCCAAGTGACCCCAACACTTTTTGCAGAAATGGTGCTCAGGTATCATGCCGATGTATTTCTTTCAGCCCCGCCTATCGTTTTGGTGATGGACATGCTTCTATCCCGAATCATGCCTTTTTCTTGTCGTGTGACAACCCCTAATGATCCTAGTTGTCAAAAAGGGCAATGTGTGCCGACTCAATTTTCCCCGCTATCCTATTCCTTGGACGAGTACGGATCTTTTCCGTCCGCTTGATAATAATGTGGTTGCGACATCCGTGTCGCGCTACATGGTTACCAAGTCCGTCCTCACTTATGAGCTAGTCAAGGATGCTACCTTCTCGAGCTAGAACTTGGTGTAGCGATATTTACACCAACTCTTCCACACATTGATTTGTCTTCGTGCACACCATCACATCATGTTAGATCGTAGTACTAGAGATACCGCGAGATTTGTGTGCTTAAGTAGGCATGCATATTGTGTGAAAAACAGTAATATGTGACCTTGTTTGTGTGTGATTGATGGTTTTTGGGTGCTTTTGTTTAGTTGAGTTTTCTTTTGCTTCTTTCTTTTGGGCCCTCGGTGTTACACTACTGCAGGATGGTCCAAACGCGACACTACGATCAGAGACCCTTTGACGAAACTATGTGCGATGCCATAATCGCAAACAGTGGTGTAAAAAACCGTCAAAAAGGTGCAAAACATTTGCGATGATAGATGCACCAAACACGGTTCAGAATTTAGTTGCGTGTGCAATGCAGAGCGTACGGTTTAGCTCAGTTAACTGTTTGGGATGAGGAGGCACAAAAGATATGGGCAGCCAGTTGAAGGCGTGTGCGATACACGGCATACAGTTCACTCGGATGAACTGTGTGTGATTAGGCAACACAATGGAAATGGTTCAACTGAACAAGGTGTGTGTGATACGCGGCAAACAGGTCCGTAATCTGAAATGTGTACGAAGACCAATAATAACACATACGACTGCTGCTAATAAGACGTGTGAATTGCTCTGTCTACAGTAGAATAACATGTATATATATATAACTGAAATAAACATCCAATTACATAAGTGACTATACAGATCATTCGCACACACCTCAATAAACAATTGCATGCATTCTAAAGTAGGAGAAATGATCGTCTAGTCATCTACTTGCGATGCTCCCGTGACTACTATGTGGTTCAATCCCTCGTCTGCGTCAGGAAGAAGACAGTTCCTCATGTCAACGATCCACCTGTACATCTTGTAGCTTGTGTACGCATCCATGGCCGCGTACTGGACATGTTGTTCATCCAGTCTCTTATGCCACACACTGTGCTAGGCGTTCTTGTCCTTATTTCTCTCTTGCTTCATCTTCGCATAGTAGGGGTCGACGATGGCCGAGGCGAGGTCAACTAGGGAATTCAGTTTGCTTTTGTTGCTGCCCCTGACCTTGTAGTGGTGCCGGATATTGACAAGATTCGGGCATTTCAAGTCCGAAACCTTGAGCGCTTTTAGATCGTTGGTGGTTTCCACCGTAGCGAAACTGTAGTCGGAGCTCTTGATAAACCTAGAGAAACGCTCGCAAGGCCTTGTGGCAAGGTGGAAGTGGTAGACAAGGACATCATGTCGCACGCACAACTGGGCGACGGCAACCTTCTGATCGTGCCCGGCATGACCCATGGTGCAATCAAGGTCGAAGCCGACCACTCGGTACTTGTCCTCGGCAAGGAACCGCTCCATAGTTTGGATGGAGCTCTCCACCGAGACCGGATCGTTCGTGTACACCACCGAGAGGGCCTTCCCCCTCACGTGGGTGTCCACTACGTGATGCGTGGTGAACTGCCCACCGTTGTCGTCGTCGGCCGCTGGGAGTGCCATTGGAGCCACGGAGAGCGCCATTGGAACCGCTGGATGTCCTCTCTGTATGTGTCCTCGTTGGTGCGCTTATTGTGTCATGTGAGACGAGAGATGAAGGTAAATGGCCGCAGGAATAAAAGGGGGTCGGGCGGCATGGATTCTGGCACGTCTGCATGGCAGTTTTTGCAGCGGGTAACTGCATCTTCGTGCCGCGCCCGGCGCAACCGCTTGCACACGAACGTGCGTGATCATGCACCGAGCACCTTGAGGGACACGAGAGCAGAGCGCGCGCTACGGCCGCCTGAATCGCAAGAAACCACATGCATAGAGCAGTTGAACACGCAGGAAATGGTCGCCTACAAGCCAGCCGACAGTTGCGTCGCTGCGTATAGAGCGGCCGTGTGGTACCACCTCCGTCTAGTCTATAGTCTCCTTTATATTCCGTGCCATACTTTGCCCTCAAATTTAACCAACAAAATGTTAATGCATGTTTTAAAATTATATAATTGGAAACTATGTTCAAATACAAATCCAACTATATATTCCTTGGCGACATGCATTCGTATTTTATTAGTTAAATCATACTTTTAAACCAGGACGGTTCTATAGTAGGTAATTAAGTCACAAACATTTTTTTATTAACCGTATGTGTACGTGGCCTTTCGTCCTCCTCTCGCATGCCTTGTCACCCCGCTGCCGCAGACGGCTTACATCGCAAGCTTGCGCAGTGCACAGGGGCGTTCTTTTTGCCAAACGGTGGCGCCAATGAATCGTCGGTGAGCTCGTTCCTGCGCAACCTTACAGGTTCCCACGCAAGCTTCCCGCCCGACTCGGTGAAATCCCCCAAAATCCCAATGCTTATCGGCCTGCTATAAAAACCCTCATGGCCGGCGAGTCCTGCGTAGCATTTTCCCCTCCATCCCTGTAGCTTATCTCGTCTGCTTCTCCCACAATCGCAATGGCACCGGTCCGTCCTCGTCGCTCAACCACTCCATCGTCATCAGAGGACAGCTCCAGCTGGGAGGCTACACTGCGGCGGCAGTGCAGTCCCCGGCGTAGTGCAGTGCGCATGGCGTCTCTATTGGGTGTGCGCAGAACACCCACCACACGCTCCGCCGCCGGTGCCCATTGCAGCTGTTACCGGCCGCCGTTGCTGGCACACCACTGTTGAAAGCCAGGGCCATCGCCCGCTCCGTCGCCACGGCCTGAAGGCGGGAGATGGCCGTTGTGGCCGCCACCCCACTGCCGGCCACTATGGCCATCACCCGCTCCACCACCACGGCCCGAAGGCGGGAGGTGGTGGTCGTGGCCACCACCCCGTCGTCGGCCGCCGTGGACGCCAGCCCACCGTCGATCGTCGAGATCATCACCCACTCCGCCACCGCCGCCCGAAGGCGGGAGGCGGAGGTGGATGCCCGCACATGCGACAGCGACCTTGCGCGCTACACCGAGTTCCTGCGCGAGGAGGAGGAGTGCCTCGTCGAGCATGCAAAGAGACTTACCGCCACAGTGGCCGTACACGCCGCCTCAGAGGTGAGGAATCAGGAGATCTACGAGCAGAACCATCGCTTCGAGAGGGGTCGTCTGGAGCGGCAGAAGGCATTCGAGGTGAGCATCGCTGAAGCTGCATTAGCGGCAGTCACCGCATTGCGGTTGCCCAGCTCGTCGGTAGGCTCCTCCTCCTCCGCCTCTTAGTGAGCGCGCTCGACAGAGGAGAGTCAGCCGAAAGTAGTACAAAGCCCCTCCGCAGTAGTAGTAGTAGTAGTAGTAGTATTTAGGGGCTATTTTGTTCAGTTCATCTGACTATAGATGTGGTGGACCTGTACAATGTACTTAAAATTAGCTAGTATATATAGTTGAACTAGCTATTTCTGTACGTGGTTGTCAACAATTGGGGAGAAGTTTGGTCGGTTCAGCTGTCGAGTTAAACTGTTTGTATAAATTAAGAATGACTTCTTAATCTATGAATGAAATCTATGCTTAATTACTGAATTTTAGTTGCAAAAATTAGATACTGCTAGTGATTTTTAGCTTCATATTTTGACAAATCGCAGTGTTACAAGGATTGACAAATCTTACCAAAATTTCTGTACGTGGTTGCACATGGGTCATCCAAAACAACCGTTTGCATTGAAGGGATGCACAAATCCTGCACTGCTCTCACTTTGCATACAGGTGTTCTATCTAAAACGTTTGCGATCAAGAGCTGTAGAAATCCTGCTCGGACCATTTTCTCTTTGCTTCCTGGGGAAGCTGTCGGTTTGCATATAGGTGTTCTAACTAAAACGTTTGCGATGAGTGTTTTATATTTAAAAAGTGAATTAAACTGCGGCTTGGGCGCCATCAATGGAGAGGATGCGAGCAAGGCGGGTGGCCATGGAAGTCAAAGGGCTCGCTTCCCAGTGAGCCTGCGTAGCGTACAACTCACATGCTTCCCGGTGAGCCTGCGCACTCGAGGACAGCTTGCACGCCGCTCGGTCAGCCTGCGCACCGGACGGCACTCGCACGCTTCCCGTTCACTCAAGTTCAAGCAGCTGTTCACACGACACCTCCTACAGCCATTAAAACCAAGACACGTGGTGTCACGTGAATGGTTGACAGAATTTTGGATTTACTATAATTTAAAAACCAGGCATCTCAATGTTTTGCCGGCAATCAACGGCGCCCTGGTGTTTGAAATTCATTCCCATTTCTTGCATGGGACCTAAGCATGCACCTAAGGACACATATTTGATTTGTCAACCAATTTATATGAACTGGAGCATGTGCATGTAGTTCAAATTTTAATTATGCACATAAAATGCATTGAAAACTTAGTTAATGCATGAAAATGTCCAAACGAACCCCGAAAATTCACAAAAATTCACACAACACTCCTGTTGTTCTATGTTGACACGAGAAAAAAATTTGAAAGCAATAAGAGGTGACGGATATCGTTTCGCCCCAAAGGTGGGACGTTCCCTACAGAAAACCATCATGCTTGTTGCGAGAAGCTCCGGTTTGTGAGAAGCATATACCCAAACCTGCCCCAAATGGGACATAATTTTTACCACGGCATGTTGATGCCGCTCCATGATAGCATGCCAAGTTTCATGAATTTCAGACGAGTTTTTGATTTACTAGAATTTAAAACCAGGCATCTCAATGTTTTGCCGGCAACCAACGGTGCCCAGGTGTTTGAAATTCATTCCCATTTCTTGCATGGGACCTAAGCATGCACCCAAGGACACAAATTTGATTTTTCAACCAACTTATATGCACTGGAGCATGTGCATGTTGTTCAAACTTGAATTGTTCACCTGAAATGGCTAGAAAACCAATTTAATGGATAAAATGTTCAAACGAACCCTGAATAATTCCAATTCATTTACGACACACATATAGTTGCATGTTCATTACAGATAAAAGGTCTAGCAATTCAAATACCGTCCATTGCCGCTGTGACCCCATTATGTAATTCAAATCAAGATGAAAAATCTAGTAGATCACACACAGTTTATTATTAGCAACCGTATGAGATGTAGTACAAAATATCTTCGAGCACTGTCGGTGTATAGTACGCCTATGGCTTACGCGAGAAGGTGCGTCGGCTACAGTCCATAGCCAGCGTCTCAAGCACACTAGCTCGCTCCCCAAATATCATTTCACTGTTCAATCGTCGCCGGTGAAAGATGGGCACGTGGACCCGCGTCGTGAGGGCAACTTCGGTGGCCCACTCCGGCGAGAGCGCGGCCGCAGCCGCCATGCGCGTGCTAACAAGGTGCATGAGCACGGCCTCAATTTGCGACCGGGCGGCAAAGGCAGCCCAAACGGCCGTTGTTGCTTCTCAGGTGGCGGCAGCAACATCTGCCTCGGGGATAGCAACTGGCGAGAGCGGCATCGCAGCTGCCCGTTCCGTAGCGGCGGCCTTAGCCCTGATGGATGCTGCCCACGACCATGTCGAGGCCGCCCACACCCAGCTCCTGGCGGTGACCGCACAAATCGAACGAAGCTTCTCCGACAATGGCCGGCAACCCACGGTCGAAGAGCTGGCAATCACCGAGAGCATTCGAGCAGCCGTCCGTTCCTCCGCCACATACCTTGCAATGATGGAGCCCGTCCAAGCCAAGATCGCGTCCGCTCACGCGCTGCTCATGGCGGCCTTTTCCAAAGAGATGGCGGATGCGGATGGCGAGATGCTTGCCGAGTATGGTGCGATGGATGCCACGGAGCCCCTTCCCAGGAGACCATGGGCGCGAGCTAGACATGGAGGCGGCGGCGGCGATCGACGAGCAGTAGCCGTAGTAGTACTATTTGTTTTGTTTAATTAAGAGCTCCGGTGTTTAATTTGTTAGAGTAATGTTTAGGTAAGCTAGCTCTGTTTAATTGCTGAACTTGCTCGATTAAGAAGTGTGGGTGTGCCATAGTCTCCTTTGTGTACCCAAATTATGCAATGATGTGGATGGCCACTTTAACCATGGAAATTCTAACCAAAACTTTTGACGTTCAAACTCATCACACACGGGTTAAGCTATCTGAATCATTTGTGATGTCCACATACCGTACATAGTTCTGAATAAGGAACCGTGTCTGATGACACTTTGCGCGCCAGTTTTTTGGCTGAAGCGATTCCAAATTTTCAGCTTCCGCGGAAATATCTACCTCCCTCCCCCTCCCTCTTACCAAAAGCCACATTTCCCCTCTTTCCGCCTTCCTTTCCAAGTTGAAACCTTCACTCCTTGCTTGCAGCGCCGCCGCCTCCTCGCCGGCGACCCTCCTTCACACTGCTCGGCCTCCTCTATCCAAGTAGGTAATCCACACCCGATCCCCATCCTCCTCCTCCTCCTTCCACGTCTCACATGCCCTGACTGTCGGCGCGAGCGTGACACCTTCCACCCAAATCACCGGCCCCTCCACCAAAAAAGCGCCGGCCTAAGCCATGGTGCACGCAATATAGCCAGGACCTCAAGGAACATTTGGCAGCGGAGAAGCAAATCGCGGCCGCACACGCGGATGAGGTCGCGATGGTTGCCATTTGTGCTGACCCCCAGATCTTGAAGGAGCACCTTGCCAATTGCTAGCTACGCCGGTTAAGCATGCTCGGTTTACCCGTTGCGTGTGGTGCTCCTGCCTTTCCTTCACAAATTCTAGTTAATTGTGCTATCTAATTTCACCATGCAATCTGTTGCTCTAGTGTATATGTTCTATATGTCGTGCAATGTGGTGCTCACTTATTAACTATTTTGTTAATTAATTGTCGTCTTCAGTTAACTGTTTGGTTCAATTCTGCAAATGTGATGTGCAATTCTTCAGGCTGCAATTTTGTATTGTCTTCCATGTGAGAAATAAATCGAATTTATATTTACAAAATTGTGGGTGCATTTTTTTATTGTATACCATGTGAGGAATAAATTGAATTTGGCTGTAGTAAATACATGAGAAACAAATACAGTTGCTACAAATGGCTGTAGTTAACTGTTTGGTTAACTCTCTGATCTTCTATTAGGAGTATGTTATATTGTGCAATGTGGTGCTCAGTTAATGTTTGGTTCATTTGTTCTGGTGTTTAGTTAACTGCTTGGTTCAATTCTGTAATGCGATGTCCAATTGTCGTGGGTAGAATTTTGTATTGTTCTGCATGTGAGGAATAAATCGAATTTGGTTGCACTTAATACATGAGAAACATATACAAGTGCTATATTTCCTAGTTCTTAATCATGCTTGGTTTGGGTAAATGGGTTTTCCGTGTGGATTCAATTAATCTGATGAATCTGCAATGTGCTTATTTTACATCAACATATTTTACTGATAGCATGCGAACCCTTACTTAACCTGATGACTAACTGCCTTATATGTGTTGCAGGGAAACAATGGAAAGCAGTGAGGTTTACAATTGAGGTTAGCACGTGCATGGTCCGTTGTCTAATAGCACATTATTGTGCAATTGCAGGAACCATTCGAATATTTTGGTTTTTAATAATTTGGTCTTGCGCATGTAGGTCCTGCTGTGAGAGGTTTTGACCCACTGTTCGACCCTTTTTGCATATGGGGAAATGAGTTGTCCATGAATATCAATCAAATCAAGAAACTCAGAAAGATTGTTAGGATAAAGAAATTAGCAACAAAAAGCAACAAGATCTTTGCCTGCACAATGAAGAAGACATCAGTTCACTACAAGTTGGTACTAACTATTATACATTGCCTTTTTTATTCCTTTGCCCCATTTCCAATATAGAGAAGATATTTATGCACATCCTTGTTTTCAGGCCTTTCCAAAGAGGTTCACTGATGATTACCTCTCAAACCACCTCTATGGTCAGGAGGCGAGGAAGGTTTTCATACAACACCCACGGTTCAATATTGAAGTGTTCCTGAAGAGGATGAAGGACGGACGGTCAATCATCCACATGCACTAGCCTAAAGTTGCAAAGACCTTCAACATGAATGAAGGCTCAATATTCGCCTTCCGCTCAGCAGTTTTCCAGATGAGATGCATTTGTCTATATACCGTATATGATGCTAATTTTGAAAGGTTCTACATGTTGCATGTGGAACTTACTGCTGGTGCAGTTGTGTAATGGGGTAGGTGAGTGCTGAAGCTATATCATGTTGTACTCTGATGTATTTCAATTATGAAATTCTACTTCCTTACTATGGAAATGAAATATATTGTGTGCTTAATATGAAATATCAATTAGATTAATAAATGGATTATGAATAATCAGATAATTAGCCTGCTAATGGTGAATTAGCCTGCTAACTGTGTTTTGCTATTGCAAACGATTGTTGAAAAAATACCATGGGCAATGACCTCAGGCAACGCAGACAGTTTCTAGGAATAAACCGTGTTGGATCAATGAACAATCACACATGACTTTCTCTTGAAAACTGTTTGCATTAGGCCACCTTGCGCAAATGTTTACCACATAAAAACTGTGTGTGATGGACATCCTTTGCCACACAGTTTCTTCTACGGACCATGTGTGATACATTCAATAACGCAAACGATTTAACAGGAAAAATTGTGTGTGATGTACCTGTGAACGGAAACATTTTCCTTGGAGTGACTGTGTGGGATGTGCATACGAACGGAAATGTTTAGCGGGGACTTACTGTGTGGGATGTACTTGCGACCGAAAACAATTTTGCGGTATAATTGTATTTTTAGCTCTACTGTATGTATTTCCGTATTTGCATGCTCGCCGGTCGCACACGACCTCATTTTGCCGAACGTGTGTGCCAGGAGGGCATATCCCTGACGGTTTCTGGGTCGTGTGGGAAGGTCCCTCCTATCTCCCACACTCACTTGGCGACGGTTCCAAATGCCGTCGCGGAAAGGGGTTTTAAACCGTTTGTTTAGGACCGACGCGCACAAGTGTTACCTTATTTCCCCTTATGGAAGTTTCTCATCGACCAACATTGGACATGAAGAAGCAATACGGATTTCAAATATTTGGAAGAAGCTCAGCTAAACATTATGGTCTACCCAGTCAACAACATTATAGTATTAATATCTGCTCAAAATACCAATGGTGTCTTGGATTGATTATCAACAACGAGTCTACATCAGTACAAAATCCTCACAACAGTAATGGTCTAGCTAGCAGGAAGACAAGTCAGTTACATGAGCAACAGTATATTTTTAGTCAAAGGTATGGCTTATATACAAAGTTTGGGCTCAGGAATGAACGATGCTTGAAATATGTTATACTCCGAAAGAAAGTCAGAATGTGCTATGATCAAGGAAGACAGTCAAACAAATTTTCTCATGCAAGTAATCAGCCGCAGAATATTATGGGTGTCTGTATGGCTTTCACTCTGCATATCAAAGTATGAAGTTTTGGATATGAGAAACTCAGCCCTCCTCCACACGCTATCGGAAGAAAAGTATGATGCAAGGCTCCTCAATTTTCCTAGTACAATATATGGACAGTTTCCGGTCCTAGATACCCAATCTCCCTCAGCAAGATACCTTAGTAAAAGCTTCTGACAGACGGAAATGAATCTTTCCCAACAAGAAAACCGAGGAGAAGCTTCTCAAGTACGGAACCCAGGCTTCTCCAGCACAATACTCAGGTCAAGCTTCGTGTGTAAGCTATCGAGACTTCTTTTGCCCACTACCCAGACAAAAGTTTCAAGCAGAAGCTAACGAGTCTTCCTCACCAAGCTACTCGGATGGCTTCTCTTGTATGCCACTCAGTCCGCACCAGTACCACACTATTGCATCGCGCTCAGAGATTATACGGTGAGTTGGCAGTATATGATAGTGCAGTTCAAGGATTAGATTTGCAATAATTTTTATCACAAGTATAATTCATTCAAGACATATGCCTACCTCAAGAATCGAGTATTCGGTTGCGTATGATTCTTATATATATGATGCGTGTGTATCCCCGGTCATACCAGTCACTCATACGAGATATGACCGTGATCAAGCGGATATACCTAAGAAAGGTAAGGATCCCAAAACCTCATGAGCCATGCAAATAAGGATAAGAGGAGATACATCTCATGTAATGAAAGGATCGGCAAGCGCTAGAGATGACAACACAGAATCAACAGTCTTGACAAGGGTTACCAAAGTCATTATTCCCGCACCCGACAAGGTGATCTCCAGAACTCTTGTCACCCTCTTGTATGATTGGCCTCAACAATGAGTTTTGTACAGCTACATGCCCCGAGTATATGTCATATATGTGCATACCCAGGTAGGAAAACAAGCACAAGGGTTGATGCCTAAAATATTTCCTGAATCACGTTCATGGTCATACAAAAAAATCAAGGACATATGTGGCAAAGCTATTTCAGTATGGTACCCTGACAAAGAAAATCACGATCGTTAAAGGATGAGATTGGCATCAAAGGTATGATGATTTTGCACGACCATCAGGGTCCGTATACCCAAGTCAGTTGAAGGCCATACTTTCATATGGATCCACACAGGCATACCCCAGAGTCCTACTATACCCTTCAAGGACTGCATATCCCACTGAACCGCTTAAAAATGGTTAGTGTGGCATATCCAAGTCTGTTATGTCAGATCCCAGAATTCCTTTGCAAACTCCGCATTTTGACTTCAATGGTAGTGTTAAAGCATATCACAGCCCATTACCACATCTGGGTATACCGACAACATGGGTAAATCAAAAATCGAACAATCAGCTCGAACCAGCTATAAATCCATACCCCTTTATATTACTCACGATAGAAGGCAATCGAATATTTGGTACATATCTCGTGCTCGAGCCAAAGAAACTAGTCAGGATATATCAGTACCACTTGTGAGCAGTCAGATCCCATCAGAGAATGGCCATGATTCTCAGCATTGATCAAACCCGGAAGACATGCATCTGGTTGAGCAAAACCCATGGTAGAAATAAAATATTTTCATGACCAAAGGACAATTTATGCTCAGCTACATTGGATATCACTGTAGATATGAGAGAATCAACGTCAGCAAAAGGATTGGGTATATAAGCAAATACTTGTCAGAATTTGGGAAAGGTGAAGCAAAACCACCCCAGAGCAAGGTAAGTACATCATATGAAATTCTTGAGGGAACAATATACAAAGGAGAAGGATACCCGAGTTGGAAACAGTTTCCTTAAGGAATATTCATACTTGTTCCCTGAGCAATCAAATCTCAAGGACGAGATTTCTTTAAGGGGGGAGGTTTGTAACAGCCTGGTTTTTGGCCCTTTTCTTTTTTTTCCCTTGATTTATTTGATTTTTGATCTGTTTTTCTTTTTGGAGTGGTTTTGTGGCCTTGAAACCTGGGAGATCATCATTATTTCTTCTCCCAAGTGGCTCATAATTCTCAAAACTTCCCCAAGATCATGTCATTTCCATTCTAGCCCAACCCTAAAAATTCTTTTCTAGGGAATATTCCTTTTTTCTATTAAAGGAATAACGCTAATTGCCCTAGGTTGTGAAGCAACCTATATTTCTATCACTCCTAAAATTTCCAAATAATTCGCATAATTGTTTTGGGTCATATCTTCCTCAAATATGTCAAAAACTTCCTTGCCTAGTTCAAAAATAATCCATCAATATTCTTTTTCCTATTTTGCCTTGAGTGGCACTTTGTGAAGGAAGTGTCATTTATCTTTTCCTAGTTACCCCCAAACTTTTGGGGCATGCTTCTACATCCAAATAATTGCCTCATGTCAAAATTTAACTTCATTTTCCTAGCCAATCTTCCTCAACAATTTTTCAAAGTTTTTGTCAAACAGAAGGCATTGTGAAGGAAGTACTAGAAAATTATGGCCCTTAGCCAATCTTCCTCAACAATCTGTCCATTTATTCTATAAACCCCTAGGATCATAGTACTTCCGAAGATAAACCTCCCAAATAACCCATTTGGCCCTTAGCTCTTCCCTGTTGATCACCAGTGCACAGCCAAGTTTGCTACATCAAACTTTAATCAATGTCTAACTCAGATGCAGAGCCTGTTCTCTCAAGCTCTTGCTATATACCGCCTCCAGGATGGAGAGACAACACCCCAGACAAGGTTTTCCAGCCCCTACAGCCCTCCCCGTGCCATGTCGAGTGGTGACCACGTAGCTGGCATGCATATTCACGTGCTCTGTGTGTTGTGGCCGCGTCCAGGATGTCTTCTAGCTTCGGCGCATCTCCCTCTCGTCATCTTCGCACGCGTGACCGTGGCTAGCAGCTGTCCCTCATCATTGCCACCTCCCTGGACCCCTCTCCCCTTTCGAAAACCTCCTCGTCGGCCCTCGCCGCCGCGCGCCCATGGGCGAATAGTGGTCGAGAAGTCTTTAACGGCGCTCCTCTCTTCTTCCTCTGCTCCCCCTTGGCTCCTGCTGCTCTGTGACCTCTGCATCAATGCCTCATCACGTTCCGGTGCCCTCCCTGTGATCGTTGAGCTCGCCAGAGCATCAGCCGGACGTGCACGGCATCCTCTGACCTCGGCATCCCCTCCTCGACTATATATAGCCACTCCCCGCGGCCTCCGAGAACACCAGCAGTCCTCCCTCACTCCCAATGCCCCGCCCAGCCACTCCTCCAAGCTCGACGAGCTCCCTTTAGCTCCCATGGCCGCCATTGCCGTCAGCTCTGTGTGCTCGAATCCGAGCCCTCCGAGCGCTTCCCCCTCGCCTAACCACCACCAGAAGGCCTCCCGAAGCTAGCAGAATTGCCCCGTCCCTTCACCTCCTCCGCCAGAGAATCGTAGCCCCGACCCCATCTTCGTCCATCACCGCCGTCCGCCTCGGGTGCTGCCCTGCTCGACTCCGCCTCCCCAAGATGCGTGTGTGGTCCACGTGGGTGCTGCTCGGCCCCCTGGTGACGCCGGTATGCTGCATGCTGCGGGTGGTGGCCTGCAACACCGATAGTCGCCGTCGGGGTCCTCCTCTCCCCATGGCCAAGTGCAAGCGCGGGAGGAGGAAGAAAACCCTGCCAGGAGGACCCCACCTTCCCCGCAACCCCACTCGTCATCCACCACAGCCCGGGCCCGCGTGGTTAAGTGCAGATGCACTCAGCCAAATACGTCTTCCCCCTAGGGGAAGCGTATTCTGCCTCTGTACTGAGCAGATTACGATTTCTCTGTGGGGATGCGTATTGATGAAAATGTAATTTCTTCTTCTCGGCTGCCGGCCGAATCTGCTATTTTTTGGATGTTCACCCGTTAGCAACAGAAAAGCATATGTTTTTATTTGTTTTTCTACTAACGAATGAACGACCGTATCTCTTCAACCGTAGCTCCAAATGAGGTGATTCCAAAGCCCACTTATTCGTCTTGTCGAGCCTGTTCTGTTGGTATAATTTTCATGATCTTGTCACATTTTGAAAATGACCATTATGCCCTTGCCCTTATTCAGCCCCCTCCGGGAGAGAACGTTTTCCGGCGATTCTTTCCGCGAGCTTCTCGCACTCCTTCCCGATGAATCCCTCCATCCCAGGCAAGCCACACCCTCCATTTGCATGATTGAAATGCAGTGCCATGGTTTTAATTATTTGAACTTGTTTAAAATTTGCTTTAGTTACATGTGATCTTGTTCATGGCATTTCTCGGAGTATTATTTGAATCTTGCTATTGCCATGATGTTGTTTCGAGTTCTAGGACTAATATTTTGCAGCTTTTGTGGATGACTTGTTGCCATTGGATTTTTAGTGGCTCATATTCTTCTTACTTTCATGATGGTATCTGATATGATATTTTGGAGTTTTACTTGGGATGTCATGTTGCCTTTGGATTATTAGTGGCTAGTAGTATTTTCATCATGATGATAGTTGATATTATGTTTTGGAGTATGATTTCAGAGATGATTCTTGTTCTAGCTATTGGAGTAGTAGTATTATCATTCTTGGATTCATCATGATAGTAGGATTATGCTATCCTCGGAGTATTTTGGTATGACGATATTACACTTTGGATTATTTGTTGGATAGAGCTATGACTTGGATTACAGGTTGATAGATGATGTCGGAGTATCAATTATCAATGTTATATTTTGGGGACAAATTCCGTCATTAGGTTGGTCAGGTGCCACCGAACCGGGCTTTTCTAGCGCAACCACATTTGCTTTTTATGGGAAGGCCCTAATGCGGTCTATTGTTATGTCTCTCGCCGGTGCCTCCAACGAGGGAAGGTTATGGGCGCGCGCTACCCTAATCAGGTAGGCGAACATAAGCTTTGTGTGCCCGTAGTTGGATAGGGACCTTTTGTCCCCGTTTGGGGCCGTTTTTGTTTTGCCATGACAGTGGCCGTTGATGTCTTTGGTAGACACGGGGCTACCCATGACTTAGCCCAGAAGGGCGTTGGTCGGAGTGGCTGGGAGAGTGTCATGGCAGTAGATCAGTTTTGTTGGAACACCATCGGTCCAGCCGAATGGGAGTGCGAGGCCATGGGTTCCATGGTGTGGGTAAAGTGCACTACCTTTGAAGAGTGTGTGTGTTTCATCTATCGATAGCCGCGTCCTCGGTCATGGGCACAAGTTCGTACTAGGTCACACCATTCGATCAACAATCACATGACCGAATGACTTATAGGTGAGTTATATGTTGATATTGTGATCAGTAACAGTTTGGCAGGATGTTGATGATGTTGTTGAGATGATCTCGAGGCTGATCATTCAGTTGGTGATGTGGTCACGAGGTGATCGAGATGGTATATTGCTTGGCCGGTTAGCCAAGAGTGAGATGGTTATTGAGATCTAAGTTCTTGGTTTATCTACAGTAGTTTCATATCATGCTTAGTAGTTGCTGTTAATTAATTATTAATGCTATGTTATTGTCTTGCCTTGATGGTTTTGGTTGTTGTGATCTTGCAAGTACATTCAATGTACTGACCTGTCATGTGATGCCAGATTGCAGATGATGCCGTGATTGATTGATTGATTGATGAGGTTTCCGTGCATGCAAGCTAGATCGTGTCCCAGCCAGAGTCCCTGCGGAGTGGAGTTCACTACCTTCGTCGTTGTTCTGCTACTAGAACTATTCCGCTACTACGAGTTGTTCCGCTGCTAGTATAGAGCAAGTGTTGTATCGCAGGTGTAGTGTCGCCATGCCGATGTGGTCCTTTGTAACATCAGACCCTTGTATTATTATACTTTTTAATAGGAGCTGATTTGTTCTATGTCAAGTAGTGTTGTATTCCAGAAGACTTCATCTTGATCACTGGGCTGGAATACGGGGCGTTCCGGTTTCTCTGAGCTGGGGTGCCACAGTTTTGCCCACAAGGAAGAGTCCTTCTTGGACTTTCAGGACCTAAAGCCCCATGGGCTTTACCCCTTGGCCGAACCTTATCATCCTATATATCATGTCTACATAGTTCTTGAACCCGTAGGGTCCGAACGTTAAGCGTGCGGACCCTACGGGTTCGAGAACTATGTAGACATGACCGAGACACCTCTCCGGTCAATAACCAATAGCGGAACCTAGATGACCATATTGGCTCCTACATATTCTACGAAGATCTTTATTGGTCGAACCTTATGACAACATACATAATTCCCTTTGCCCATCGGTATGTTATTTGCCCGAGATTCGATCGTCGGTATCTTCATACCTAGTTCAATCTCATTACCGACAAGTCTCTTTACTCATTCCATAATACATCACCTCGTGACTAACTCCTTAGTCGTTTGCTTGCAAGTTTATGATGTGTATTACCGAGAGGGCCCAGAGATACCTCTTCGATACTCGGAGTGACAAATCCTAATCTCGATTCACGCTAACCCAACAAAAAACCTTTGGAGATACCTGTAGAGCATCTTTATAATCACCCAGATACGTTGTGACGTTTGATAGAACACAAGGTATTCCTCCGGTATTCGGGAGTTGCGTGATCTCATAGTCGAAGGAATTTGTATTTGACATGAAGAAAGCAATAGCAATAAAACTTAACAATCATTATGCTAAGCTAACGGATGGGTCTTGTCCATCACATCATTCTCCTAATGATGTGATCCCGTTCATCAAATGACAACACATGTCTATGGCTAGCAAACTTAACCATCTTTGATTAACGAGCTAGTCTAGTAGAGGCTTACTAGGGACACGATGTTTTGTCTATGTATTCACACATGTATCATGTTTTCGGTTAATACAATTCTAGCATGAATAATAAACATTTATCATGATATAAGGAAATATAAAATAACAACTTTATTATTGCCTCTAGGGCATATTTATTTCAGTCTCCCACTTGCGCTAGAGTCAATAATCTAGATTACGTTGTAATGATTCTAACACCCATGGAGTCTTGGTGCTGATCATGTTTTGCTCATGGAATACGCTTAGTTAAGGGTCTACCACATTCAGATCCGTATGTATTTTGCAAATCTCTATGTCTCCCTCCTTGACTTGATCATGGATGGAGTTGAAGTGTCTCTTGATGTGTTTGGTTCTTTTGTGAAATCTGGATTCCTTCGCCAAGGCAATTGCTCCGGTATTGTCACAAAAGATTTTCATTGGACCTGATGCACTAGGTATTACACCTAGATCGGATATGAAATCCTTCATCCAGACTCCTTCATTCGCTGCTTCCGAAGCAGCTATGTACTCCGCTTCACACGTAGATTCCGCCACAACACTTTGCTTGGAACTGCACCAACTGACAGCTCCACCATTCAATATAAATATGTATCCGGTTTTTGACTTAGAGTCATCCGAATCAGTGTCAAAGCTAGCATCGACGTAACCATTTATGACAAGCTCTTTGTCACCTCCATAAACGAGAAACATATCCTTAGTCCTTTTCAGGTACTTCATGATGTTCTTGACCGCTGTCCAGTGATCCACTCCCAGATTACTTTGGTACCTCCCTGCTAGACTTATAGCAAGGCACACATCAGGTCTGGTACCCAGCACATCATACATGATAGATTCTATGGCTGAGGCATAGGGAATGACTTTCATTTTCTCTCTATCTTCTGCAGTGGTCGGGCATTGAGTCTGACTCAACTTCACACCTTGTAACACAGGCAAGCACCCTTTCTTTGACTGGTCCATTTTGAACTTCTTCAAAACTTTATCAAGGTATGTGCTTTGTGAAAGTCCAATTAAGCGTCTTGATCTATCTCTATAGATCTTGATGCCTAATATATAAGTAGCTTCACCGAGGTCTTTCATTGAAAAACTCTTATTCAAGTATCCTTTTATGCTATCCAGAAATTCTATATCATTTCCAATCAACAATATTTCATCCACATATAATATTAGAAATGCTACAGAGCTTCCACTCACTTTCTTGTAAATATAGACTTCTCCGGAAGTCTGTATAAAACCATATTCTTTTATCACACTATCAAAGCGTATATTCCAACTCCGAGATGCTTGCACCAGTCCATAAATGGACCGCTTGAGCATGCACACTTTGTTAGCACCTTTAGGATCAACAAAACCTTCTGGTTGCATCATATAAAACTCTTCTTTGAGATATCCATTAAGGAATGCAGTTTTGACGTCCATTTGCTAGATTACATAATCATAAAATGCGGAAATTGCTAACATGATTCGGACAGACTTAAGCATCACTACGGGTGAGAAAGTCTCATCATAGTCAACTCCTTGAACTCGTCGAAAACCTTTTGCAACAAGTCAAGCTTTGTAGACAGTAACATTACCACGAACGTCAGTCTTCTTCTCGAAGATCCATTTATTCTCTATGGCTTGCCGATCATCGGGCAAGTGAACCAAAGTCCATACTTTGTTCTCATACATGGATCCTGTCTCAGATTTCATGGCCTCAAGCCATTTTGCAGAATCTGGGCTCATCATCGCTTCCTCATAGTTTGTAGGTTATTCATGGTCTAGTAACATGACTTCCAGAACAGGATTACCGTACCACACAGGTGCGGAACATGCTCTGGTTGACCTACGAGGTTCGGTAGTAACTTGATCTGAAGTTTCACGATCATTATCATTTGCTTCCTCTCTAGTTGGTATAGGCATCACTAGAACTGATTTCTATGATGAGATACTTTCCAATTCGAGAGAAGGTACAATTACCTCATCAAGTTCTACTTTCCTCCCACTCACTTCTTTCGAGAGAAACTTATTCTCTAGAAAGGATCCATTCTTAGCAACAAAGATCTTGCCTTCGGATCTGTGATAGAAGGTGTACCCAAAAGTTTCTTTTGGGTATCCTATGAAGACGCACTTCTCCATTTGGGTTCGAGCTTATTAGGTTGAAGCTTTTTCACATAAGCATCACAACCCCAAACTTTAAGAAACGGCATCATAGGTTTCTTGCCAAACCATAGTTCATACAGTGTCATCTCACCGGATTTAGATGGTGCCCTATTTAAAGTGAATGCAATTGTCTCTAATGTATAACCCCAAAATGATAGTGGTAAATCGGTAAGAGACATCATAGATCGCACCATATATAATAAAGTACGGTTACGGCGTTCGTACACACCATTATGCTAGGGTGTTCCAGGTGGCGTGAGCCGTGAAAATATTCCACATTGTTTTAAATGAAGGCCAAACTCGTAACTCAAATATTCGCCTCCGTGATTAGATCGTACAAACTTTATTTTCTTGCTACGATGATTCTCCACTTCACTCTGAAATTCTTTGAACTTTTCAAATGTTTCAGACTTGTGTTTCATTAAGTAGATATACGCATATCTTCTCAAATCATCTGTGAAGGTCATAAAATAATGATACCCGCCGCGAGCCTCAAGACTCATCAGATTGCACACATCAGTATGTATTATTTCCAATAAGTCAGTTGCTTGCACCATTTTTCCAGAGAACAGAGTTTTAGTCATCTTTCCCATGAGCCATGGTTCGCAAGCATCAAATGATTCATAATCAAGTGATTCCAAAAGCCCATTTGCACGGAGTTTCTTCATGCGCTTTACACCAATATACCTAAACGGCAGTGCCACAAATATGTTGCACTATCATTGTCAACTTTGCATCTTTTGGCATCAATATTATTATGAATATGTGTATCACCACAATCGAGATTCAATAAAAATAGACCACTCTTCAAGGGTGCATGACCATAAAAGACATTACTCATATAAATAGAACAATCATTATTCTCTGACTTAATTGAATAACCATCTCGCATCAAACAAGATCCAGATATAATGTTCATGCTCAACGCTGGCACCAAATAACAATTATTTAGGTCTAAAACTAACCCCGAAGGTAGATGTAGAGGTAGCGTGATGGCGGCGATCACATCGACCTTGGAACCATTCCTGACACGCATCGTCACCTCATCCTTAGCCAATCGCCGTTTAATCCGTGGCCCCCTGTTTCAAGTTACAAATATGAGCAACCAAACCAGTATCAAATACCCAGGTGTTACTACGAGCATTAGTAAGGTACACATCAATAACATGTATATCAAATATACCTTTGTTCACTTTGCCATCCTTCTTATCCGCCAAATACTTGGGGCAGTTCCGCTTCCAGTGACCAGTTCCTTTGTAGTACAAGCACTCAGTTTCAGGATTGGGTCAAGACTTGGGCTTCTTCCCTGGAGTGGAAACTTGCTTGCCATTCCTCTTGAAGTTCCCCTTCTTTCCCTTGCCCTTTTTCTTGAAACTAGTGGTCTTGTTAACCATCAACACTTGATGCTCCTTCTTGATTTCTACATCCGCAGCTTTGAGCATAGAGAAGAGCTCAGGAATTGTCTTATCCATCCCTTGCAAATTATAGTTCATCATGAAGCCTTTGTAGCTTGGTGGTAGTGATTGAAGAACTCTGTCAATAACACTATCATCTAGAAGATTAACTCCCACCTGAGTTAAGTGATTATGATACCCACACATTCTGAGTATGTGTTCACTAACAGAACCGTTCTCCTCCATCTTGCACCTATAGAATTTGTTGGAGACTTCATATCTCTCAGCTCGGGCATTTGCTTGAAATATTAACTTCAGTTCCTGGAACATCTCATATGGTCCATGACGTTCAAAACGTCTTTGAAGTCCCGATTCTAAGCCGTAAAGCATGGCATACTGAACTATCGAGTAGTCATCAGATCGAGCTTTCCAGACGTTCATAACATCAGCATCAGCTCCTGCAGCAGGCCTTTCACCTAGAGGTGCATCAAGGACATAATTCTTCTGTGCAGCAATGAGGATAATCCTCAAGTTATGGACCCAATCCGTGTACTTGCTACCATCAGCTTTCAACTTAGCTTTCTCGAGGAACGCATTAAAATTCAAGGGAACAGTAGAATGGGCCATTGATCTACAACATAGATATGCAAAAACTATTAGGACTAAGTTCATGATAAATTAAGTTCAATTAATCATATTACTTAAGAACTCCCACTTAGATAGACATCCCTCGAGTCATCTAAATGATCACGTGATCCATATCAACTAAACCATGTCCGATCATCACGTGAGACGGAGTTGTTTTCAATGGTGAACATCTCTATGTTGATCATATCTACTATATGGTTCATGTTTGACCTTTCGGTCTCCAGTGTTCCAAGGCCATGTCTGTACATGCTAGGCTCGTCAAGTTTAACATGAGTATTCCGCATGTGCAAAACTGTCTTGCAACCGTTGTATGTGAACATAGAGCTTATCACACCCGATCATCATGTGGTGTCTCAGCACGACGAACTGTCGCAAAGGTGCATACTCACGGAGAACACTTATACCATGAATTTTTAGTGAGGGATAATCATATAATGCTACTGCCGTATTAAGCAAATTAAGATGCATAAAAGATAAACATCACATGCAATCAAAATATGTGGCATGATATGGCCATCATCATCTTGTTCCTTTGATCTCCATCTCCAAAGCACCATCATGGAGATCCATCGTCACTGGCTTAACACCTTGATCTCCAACGTGGCATCGTGGTCGTCTCGCCAACTATTGCTTCTACAACTATCGCTAACGCATAGTGATAAAGTAAAGCAATTACATGGCGTTTGCATTTCATACAATAAAGCGACAACCATAAGGCTCCTGCCAGTTGCCGATAACTTCTACAAAACATGATCATCTCATACAATAACGAATATCACATCATGTCTTGACCATATCACATCACAACATGCCCTGCAAAAACAAGTTAGATGTCCTCTACTTTGTTGTTGCAAGTTTTACGTGGCTGCTACGGGCTTCTAGCAAGAACCGTTCCTAACTACGCATGAAAACCACAATGGTGATTTATCAAGTTTGCTATTTTAACCTTCAACAAGGACCAGCCGCAGCCAAATCCGATTCAACTAAAGTTGGAGAAACAAACACCCGCTAGGCACCCTTATGTAAAACTAGTTGTATGTCTTTCGGTGGAACCAGTCTCATGAACGTGGTCATGTAAGGTTGGTCCGGGACGCTTCATCCAACAATAATGCCAAATCAAAATAAGACATTGGTGGTAAGCAGTATGATGATCACCGCCCACAACTCTTTGTGTTCTACTCGTGCATATCATCTACACATAGACCTGGCTCGGATGCCACTGTTGGTAAATGTAGCATGCAATTTCAAAAAAATTCCTACGCTCACGCAAGATCTATCTAGGAGATGCATAGCAACAAGAGGGGGGGAGCATATTCATACCCTTGAAGATCGCAAAGCGGAAGCGTTTATCAACGTGGTTGATGTAGTCATACACCTTCACGATCCGTCCCGATCAAGTACCGAAAGTACGGCACCTCCGCATTCAGCACACGTTCATCTCGATGACGTCCTCGCCTTCTTGATCCAACAAGAGGGGCGAAGTAGTAGATGAGTTCCGGCAGCACGACAGCGTGGTGACGGTGTTGGTGAAGAACAATCTCCACAGGGCTTTGCCAAGCACAACGGAAACTATGACGGAGGATAAACTAGAGGGACGGGGTTGCCGGCAGACGGCTTGGTGTTTCTTGATGTGTTCCAGGTGCTAGCCCTACCCCTCTATTTATATGTTGAGCCCTGAGGTCAAAACTTGGAGTAAACGCCTCCTCAAAGTTGGTTTTGCCCGCAAGGAAGAGTCCTTCTCGGACTTCCAGGACCAGACACCACAGTCCTTGGCGTCTGGCCCACACGCCATGGGCCTCGCTGGCGTTTGGCCCCCTGGCCTCCGCAGAACTCCTTTTGCACCGACCTAAAGCCCCGTGGGCTTCACCCCTTGGCCGAACCATATCATCCTATATATCATTCTTTACCTCTGGACCATTTCGGAGCTCCTCGTAATGTCTGTGATCTCTTCCGGGACTACGAACAACATTCGGTCACCAACATACATAACTCATACAATACTGTATTGTCAAAGGACGTTAAGCGTGCGGACCCTACGGGTTTGAGAACTATGTAGACATCACTGCGACACCTCTCCGGTCAATAACCAATAGCAGAACCTGGGTGCCCATATTCGCTCCTACATATTTTACAAAGATCTTTATAGGACGAACCTTATGACAACATACATATATAATTCCCTTTGTCCATCGGTATATTACTTGCCCGAGATTCGATTGTCGGTATCTTCATACGTAGTTCAATCTCGTTACCGGCAAGTCTCTTTACTCGTTCCATAATATATCACCTCGTGACTAATGTCACATCCCTAGCTTCTGGCATTGCACTAGGGTAACTTCATGTGTGCATCATGTTTAAACTTTGAAAGAAACTTGAAATGGGGATTGCCTAAACCCTAGCATTAAAGTAATTCACTAGGTTCAACCAAAATATTTCCAGTAAATCCAAATGGCTTTACAAAATGTTCATCATTCTGGGAAAAAGCTGGAAACAGTAACCATAGGTGATGCACATCTTTGCATGACATATTTGGGCTCTGGATTAAATCATACTCTATTTGCATTTGGGCATTTAAATGCTATTAAATATTTTAAATACTCATATAATCATAAACTAAAATGTTTATTGTAGGATATATTCCCAATAGTGATCATGAGTAGTTTCATGATTTTTGAAAGTGTCCAAGTATTTTTAATAAAGCCCTAAAGACTACAGAATAATAGAAAACAAAATTAAAAACAGAAACAGAGAGAGAGAGAGAGAGAGTTACCTGGACTTACCTCTGCAGCCCACCTGGCGGCCCAAGTGGCCGGCCCAGCCCACCACCACCTCCTTCCATGTCGTCTTCCTCCTCTACCAGAAGGACGGGCGCGTGCCCGATGCGTGCGCACCGTAGTGCGGTCACCTCCACCCTGCCTGGCTGCCCCCTCGTCGCTCTGGACCCTCCCCGCGACGCCACGCAACCTCCCCGACCCTCTCGAGCTCTCTCACGTGCCTCTCCCCTCCTCTGGTCCTCTCTCCCTCTCACGCCCGAGCACCACCGTCGCCGCCGCCCGCTGTCCCCGTGGCCACCGAGCTCCCCTCGCCTCTCCGAGCAGTCCACAGGCTCCGCCTCCATCTCCCACGTCTCTCCGTCAGCTCGCATGACGCCGGACGCCCTGCCTCGCCCTCTACCCCGCCATCTTTGTTGTCTCTGCCCCGAGATCGCCGGTGGCCGCACGACCTCATCATCCCCTCCCCGAGCTCGCCGAGGCCACCGTAGCAACCGCCGTGAGCTCCTCTCTCTTTCCTCCCTAACCTCGCTGCTCCTCTCGCCCTCTAGCTGTGACTCCCACCGTGGCCAAATCCCGCCGCCGCCCGGGCTCATTGCCGGAGTTTCTCCGGTGAATTTTTGGTCGTGCCAGCATGTACAAAGGGTTTGTGGGCATGCGTATGTATCGTAGGCATCAAGAACCAGTCGATTTGCACACCGCAGCGACGAATCAGTCGTCACCTGAACTCCGGCCGCCGCCTTTGAGCTCGCCGCGGTCGTCTCTGGCCGCCCCAACAACTGCCACCACTACCGTTGGACGTGCTGCTTTGTGGGCGTTCCAACAAGCCCAACCCCGCCTCCTCCCGTCACCGGAATCGCCGGGACGAGCGACGCCGCCACACACCGGTTATCGCCGAAGTTAATCCGGTGACGTGGTACATTAGTTAGGGTTAATGACGCAGTTAGTTAGTACTTAGTGACACTGACAGCCGGGCCCTGCGGCCTAATTAAACTTGGTTTAGTTACTTCTTAGGATTAACTAACCACAGTGGCCCCACGCGTCAGTTTTGACCGTGTTGATGTGGCCGTTGACTGGGCCCACCTGTCAGCGACACAAATGACTCTGTGTCACTGAGTTGTGGACCCCACACGTCAGATTTGACCTGGACGGTGCCTGTTGACCTGCTGAGGTCAGCATGATGCAATGCTGACGCAGTAAATGATTTTCTGGATTTTAAATAATTTAGAAAATTCCAGAAAATAGTTAAAACTTCAAAAAATCATATAAATTAACCTATAACTCCAAATGAAATGATTTATATATGAAAAATTATCAGAAAAATCCAATCTATCCATTTATGATGTTTTCATGCATGTTAGAACACTTGAACCTTGCTGTTTAGGTGAAACAAGTTAATGCACTAATATGACCTCTTATTTTGGGTTTGCATTTGAATCCTTGATTCAAATGAACTCAAACCAATCTGTTCTAAGTTGCATTAGCCAAAACACACTCATTTTGCCATGTCATGAGCATGCATCATATTGCTGCATTGCATTGATTGTGTTTCTTCCTTGTTTGTCGGCATTGTCCCCTCTCAGTAAACGTGGTTCCGACGATGAGTTCGATGACACCGATGAAGAGCTATTACTATCTTCAGAAGTGCCAGGCAAGCAAAACCCCCTTGTTCATTCTGATACAATCCCACTCTCTCGCTCCTGCTCTCTTTTACTGTATTAGGACAACAATGATTCAACTGTTACTTGCTGCGGTAGTTGAACCCTTATCCTCTGCATGACCTGTCATTGCCACAGTAAATAGATGAAACCCACTAGCATGAGTAGGAGTTGTTTGAGCCCTGATGTGCCTACTCATTCATGCTTGTTTGTCATGCCTGCTATTGCTTAGAGTTGTGTTAGGTCTGATTCATCGGGGATGAATTGGAACAGTGATGAACATGTCCTACTGTGTGTGAGCTAAGTGTGTGAACACGATTTGGTAAAGGTAGCGGTGAGAGGCCATGTAGGAGTACATGGTGGGTTGTCTCATTGAAACTGTTCTTAGGAACTGAGTTCTGTGTTTGTGATCCATGACCAGCTACTACCACGCATTGGGCCCGAAACCAATGGACCCTCTCGACTTATTAACTGCCCTTGTCCTCTGTCCAGGAGTTGCAACTAGTTTCTGGTGTTTGTAGGATATGTGTTGGCGGTCGTGCATAGCGCTGATCCTAGGGGTGGGCTATGATGCGGTAGATACACCGTGGCACGGTGTACCGGGCGCCCGTTTGGTGTCTCGGGAACCCTGCACACATCATTTGGGGCTGTGAGCGAAACTCCGGCCGGATCTCCTCGCGGATGGAACCCGAATAGGCGATAAACCTGGACTAGAGACTCGTGTGGTTAGTCAAGTTGTGGTCGACTCCCTCGCCAGGCTTCTGCTTGAAGGTTGCCGAGATACATGACGTGTACATGGTGGTAAGTGGCGAGAGCGTGTGTGAAGAAGTACACCCCTGCAGGGTTATAAATGATCTATTCGAATAGCCGTGTCTGCGGTAAAGGACTTCTAGGTTTCCTATAACAGTTCATAGACAAGTGAAAGTGGATACTCTAAAACTCGCAAGATAAGTGTGAGTGCTATGGATGGCCTTCTCGTAGGGAGACGGGAGCGGATCCATAGTGGTGTATTGAATGGTGAATATGTGGACTCGTGTGCGCCACCTCAAAAGAGTTGCTTGCAGTCGTAGTTCAGGTTAGCCACTAAATCAAAGTTGGCTTGCTGCAGTTAAACTCCACCACCCCCCTTGTTGATACCGATGCATATGTAGCTAGTTCTGATGTAAGTCTTGCTGAGTACCTTTGTACTCATGTTTGCTTAATTTATGTTTTGCAGAGAGATTTCAGTCTCGCTAGTAGTTCCGCGTGGACTTCGACGTTTAGCCTGATACCTCAGCTACGATCTTGTGCCCTCGGTAGGATCTGGTAGATAGTCAGGCTTCTTAGCCTTTTCCATTTGTAGATGTCTGTACTCAGACATGTTAAGCTTCTGCATGTGCTTGAATTGTGTGCTATGATTTTTGGGTCATGAGACCCATGTTTGTAATATCTCGCTCCTCGGAGCCTAATGAATAAATACTTGAGTTGTAGAGTTATGTTGTGATGCCATGTTGTATTTACACATATCGAGCATATTGTGTGTATGATTGAAATGCTTGGTATGTGTGGGATCCGACAATCTAGTTGTTTATCCTTGGCAGCCTCTCTTATGGGGAAATGTAGTCTAGTGCTTCCATGAGCCATAGTAGTCTGCTACAGCCCGGTTCACCGGAGTCCTGTTAGCCCAGCACTACTGCTCAGGACACTTGATTGGCCGGCATGTGTTTCACTTTGTTCCTATGTCTGTCCCTTCGGGGAAATGTCACGCGGTGACATCCGGAGTCCTGCCTAGCCTACTACAGCCCGGGTTCCCGGAGTCCTGTTAGCCCAGTGCTACAGCCCGGATTCACACGCTGCTGACCACATGCTCGATGTGATTCATGTATGCCTATCCCCATAGGTTAGTGCCGCTTTGGGTTCACGACTAGCCATGTCGGCCCGGGTTCTCTGTCATATGGATGCTAGCGACACTATCATATACGTGAGCCAAAAGGCGCAAACGGTCCCAGGCCATGGTAAGGCGACACCCGTGGGAATACCGTGCGTGAGGCCGCAAAGTGATATGAGGTGTTACCGGCTAGATCGATGTGACTTGGAATCAGGGTCCTGACATCTTTGGTATCAGAGCCTGACTGCCTGTAGGATTACCAAGCCAAAATGGTCGAAGTTGTGTCTAGAAATGCTTTAGTTATGTAAGGGAATTGATTGTGGAAGAGAACGTAAGGCTCTTTTTACTCCTTATACCCTATGCCTTCTGATCTGAGTCACCCTCTTCTTTTCTGCGGGGGTTAAGAACTAGGCTTCTCTTCTATCTCTCAGGATGACGTGTTACTAAACCGTAGTTGCCTAGGATTGTTGAGTTCAAGCCTCAGTTCAGTTCCTACTACTTCCATATGTCATAGCTGGCCTCAGAACTTTGATATGATGTTGTTGAGTGGTTATGCCACCATTTTGCAGGATGTCTCAAATATTTTTGAGCATTTACAGCCGTTATGCTGTCCGAGTCATCCCAGGTTTCTAGATAATCTGATGCATTTGCAATCCTTTCTTTCCGTTCCCGATGTCCTTTATGGTCAGAATAAGCACACTAACCGGTGCGTTGAGGTAATTTATTGTCTCGACATATATGTTGGAGCTATTATTATGACCGTAGGTGTTTTAGGGAGTCACCTAGTAATCTAGCAATGCTTTGTATCCCCAGTGTGATGATTCTGGCCACCATTCTTGAAAGCATTCCGCGATGCCATTTAGTAGTAGGTATTCTACTCCTCGATTCTTGACCCAAGACCCACTCTACTTACCTCGTGTTGATAGTGTTGCTCGTACCTTTAGGATATTAGTAATCTTTGTGATAGTCTTCGAGGTCCGTGGTATATCATTCTTCCAAATACCATGAATCATCCTTGGCAGAAATTCGTTTGAATCAAAAGATCACAACCAGAGTGCTCTTAATGAGTTCTACATTCTACATTGTGAATCTGCCAGTTCTACCTTTCTACATGGGTTATCTGGGAGAAATGTTGAGCTTTGCTCAACATACTAACCTATGTATCCACAACTCAGAAAGATATATGTTCCCTTGAGTTGTCCCTCTTCATTTGTATTCCAACCATCATCTATCAATTGATAGTCAGGAGTAATTGTGCATCCTTGTTATCGATGCTTATTATTCCTGTGGTCCGTCAAGCCATTCTAGTTCAGAATGACTAGGAGAAAGAAACTCCAGTACCTCATCCATTCCTAGGATTGGGTCAAAGCAGTTGTATTCCGCAGATCAAATGCAATCAAGCTTTGATTCTGTTCTACCCCGAAGTATTACCACTTTTATGTCAGGAACGTCATGAGAATTGCACCTTCTTTTATGAATTTTTTATGCAGCGATACTCTCGCCATCATCGTTCATTCCTCGGTCCCGTGTTGCCAGAACCGGAATGCCGACAAGTGAACTGTGATGTGTGAAATCGGTACTCCTAGCAACCTCGTTGCTTGGTAGTTAATGGACAATATTCTCATTCTTAGCGTGTTGGTTACTGAATCATCATTCTAAGATTGATCGTGCTACCTAGTCCATTTTCCTGGTGCACTCTTCGATCAAGAGTTGGGACTGTGTCTATCCTTGCTTAGTTGATCATATCGTCTTGCCCTAAAAAGCAAGATTGTTCTCGAGCTTAGTAACATATCGGTGGTTCGTGATTTTCCGAAGATCTTCTCGAAAGTATTACCTGGTTGTCACCTGACCGGTATGTTGAGTTCGTGATTAAATGGGTTTTCTTATAAATCAACCCTTCTCCAAGAATCTGTGTGGGATATCCCTGAGCTAGTTGGTTGAGCTAAACAACAACTTGGAGAGTTGGAAGATAAAGATTGTCTGACTTAGTTCATGTTAAGGGATATCTTTTTGTGTGTGTGTGTGTGTTGAAGAAAGATGATATCTCCATCGATTGGTCCTCGTGATTAGTTGTTGGATCTATTGCCTTGTGAAAACCTTGACTTGAGTGTGGGCCATCATCAAGCCAAATCATAACCAACAATGTTCGTAATGTTGTCTTACTCGTGGTTGATCCCTCAAGCATACACCATTATATCTTTTGGTCTGACCAATGCTATCACCGTGTTCACATGATGGTGGAATGCCCAGTGATATGGAAATTCCGATGAGTTGTTGTTGAGTCCATCAGCAGCATTTTGTCTCCTCCATGATTCGTGTTGAACATCCAGCTAGCATTGGAAACTTGTGTAAGCACTTTTCTTCATGCCCCATTCATGAAGTATCTGTCTGGATGAAAGAAGTGACTTCCTCTGGTTCATGTGCAATCGATGCAAGTTGCCACCGTGAATTCGAGAAAGTTTATTTTGCCTCCTCTAGGAATCATCCCAAGTTAGTCATGCATGTGCGAAGTGCCCTATGGTTTGATAGGTTGGCCGCCTCCATTCTATATGTGTTCCTAGCACACCAAGCCACTGATTGACTTGCTCAAGGATAAGAAGTTCATCGATAAGTGCACAAGTACTTCGATATCCTCAATGATGGTTCCCAACCTGAAATCGGTAGTGTTTTATTATAAGACTACTGTGTGGTCATGCTTGTCTGGGACAGCGTGTTCACATGTTGTAGCAAAACCTGCTCATGTTTTGGAGCTTGCTATCGTAGTTCATTCCCTGAGAATCTTGCAACGTCATCTCGTCGATTTGTGTTGCAACCCTTCTTTCCAGGCATGTTGTCTGAAATATCATGTTATCAACTAGATCTGAATCTCAGGCAGATATGATGGTTGGAACATTTCCAACATTAGCATTTTGTTTCCAACTTGCATGGCCATTGTGCAAGTTTCCCATGGGTTGCCATTCTCAATTGCTGAAGAAGGATCATCTTCAGAAGTGGACTTACCATGGGTCCCATCCATTTCCGGTAATAAGCAAAAATCATCCATTGCTTTGTCTTCAACAAGGTAGTCCACATCATCCATTCTAGTCAGGGTATGTCATTCTTTCGAACTTCTTCAAACGATTGCTCGAGATTTTCCCTAGGCTGGTATAGAGAATTTTATTGATCTCTGGATCAAAAGTAATTCTTTTTGCCACTTAAGGGATGATTCTACAGGTCACCCTCCTCCAAGATGTCTCGTTTCGGTGTCTTGGAAACTCAACTCCTCGCTACGTTGGCAACCGTTCACCTCCCTTTTACATGTGGAATTGTTGCCCACCTAGTGATCCTTTGTCATGTGTTTCACTCCATCCCACTAGACGTATGCTCCGTGTCTCAGCTCGAGAGATGTTTCAGCGTCTCGCTCCATGAGTTGATCCTAAGTTGTTCGATCTTCGATAAGATCGATCCTTCTAGAGATTTCCCTTTCCTCTCATTTGTCATGTTAGTTGGGGTTCTCAGAGCAGGACATCGAGAAAATGATGGTGATCGAATCAATGTTCTTATCAAGTGCAACTTGGATCGAGAAGGTTGTGTTAGTTGCGTTCCCCTTTATCTTACCCTACGCTTGAATCTCGGGACGAGATTCTTGTTTAGTGGGGGTGAGTTGTCACATCCCTAGCTTCTGGCATTGCACTAGGGTAACTTCATGTGTGCATCATGTTTAAACTTTGAAAGAAACTTGAAATGGGGATTGCCTAAACCCTAGCATTAAAGTAATTCACTAGGTTCAACCAAAATATTTCCAGTAAATCCAAATGGCTTTAAAAAATGTTCATCATTCTTGGAAAAAGCTAGAAACAGTAACCAGAGGTGATGCACATTTTTGCATGACATATTTGGGCTCTGGATTAAATCATACTCTATTTGCATTTGGGCATTTAAATGCTATTAAATATTTTAAATACTCATATAATCATAAACTAAAATGTTTACTGTAGGATATATTCCCAATAGTGATCATGAGTAGTTTCATGATTTTTGGAAGTGTCCAAGTATTTTTAATAAAGCCCTAAAGACTACAGGATAATAGAAAACAAAATAAAAACAGAAACAGTGAGAGAGAGAGAGAGTTACCTGGACTTACCTCTGCAGCCCACCTGGCGGCCCAAGTGGCCGGCCCAGCCCACCACTGCCTCCTTCCCTGTCGTCTTCCTCCTCTGCCAGAAGGACGGGCGCGTGCCCGACGCGCGCGCACCGCAGTGCGGCCACCGCCACCCTGCCTGGCTGCCCCCTCGTCGCTCTGGACCCTCCCCGCGACGCCATGCAACCTCCCCGACCCCCTCGAGCTCTCTCCCGTGCCTCTCCCCTCCTCTGGTCCTCTCTCCCTCTCACGCCCGAGCACCACCGTTGCCACCGCCCGCTGTCCCCGTGGCCACCGAGCTCCCCTCGCCTCTCCGAGCAGTCCACGGGCTCCGCCTCCATCTCCCGCGTCTCTCCATCAGCTCGCATGACGCCGGACGCCCTGCCTCGCCCTCTACCCCGCCATCTTCGTCGTCTCTGCCCCGAGATCGCCGGTGGCCGCACGACCTCATCATCCCCTCCCCGAGCTCGCCGAGGCCACCATAGCAACCGCCGTGAGCTCCTCTCTCTTTCCTCCCTAACCCCGCTGCTCCTCTCGCCCTCTAGCTGTGACTCCCACCGTGGCCAAATCCCGCCGCCGCTCGGGCTCATTGCCGGAGTTGCTCCGGCAACTTTTTGGTCGTGCCAGCGTGTCCAAAGGGTTTGTGGGTTCGCGTATGTATCGTAGGCATCAAGAACCAGTCGATTTGCACACCGCAGCGACGAATCAGTCGTCACCCGAACTCTGGCCGCCGCCTTTGAGCTCGCCGCGGTCGTCTCCGGCCGCCCCAGCACCTGCCACCACCACCGTTGGACGCGCTGCTTTGCGGGCGTTCCAACGAGCCCAACCCCGCCTCCTCCTGTCGCCGGAATCGCCGGGACGAGCGACGCCGCCGCGCTCCGGTTATCACCGGAGTTAATCCGGTGACGTGGTAGATTAGTTAGGGTTAATGACGCAGTTAGTTAGTACTTAGTGACACTGACAGCCGGGCCCCACGGCCTAATTAAACTTGGTTTAGTTACTTCTTAGGATTAACTAACCACAGTGGCCCCACGCGTCAGTTTTGATCGTGCTGATGTGGCCGTTGACTGGGCCCACCTGTCAGCGACACAAATGACACTGTGTCACTGAGGTGTGGACCCCACACGTCAGATTTGACCTGGACGGTGCCTGTTGACCTGCTGAGGTCAACATGACGCAATGCTGACGCAGTAAATGATTTTCTGTATTTTAAATAATTTAGAAAATTCTAGAAAATTGTTAAAACTTCAAAAAATCATATAAATTAATCTATAACTCCAAATGAAATGATTTATATATGAAAAATTATCAGAAAAATCCAATCTATCCATTTATGCTGTTTTCATGCATGTTAGAACACTTGAACCTTGCTGTTTAGGTGAAACAAGTTAATGCACTAATATGACCTCTTATTTTGGGTTTGCATTTGAATCCTTGATTCAAATGAACTCAAACCAATCTGTTCTAAGTTGCATTAGCCAAAACACACTCATTTTTCCATGTCATGAGCATGCATCATATTGTTGCATTGCATTGATTGTGTTTCTTCCTTGTTTGTCGGCATTGTCCCCTCTCAGTAAACGTGGTTCCGACGATGAGTTCGATGACACCGATGAAGAGCTATTACTATCTTCAGAAGTGCCAGGCAAGCAAAACCCCCTTGTTCATTCTGATACAATCCCACTCTCTCGCTCCTGCTCTCTTTTACTGTATTAGGACAACAACGATTCAGTTACTTGCTGCGGTAGTTGAACCCTTATCCTCTGCATGACCTGTCATTGCCACAGTAAATAGATGAAACCCACTAGCATGAGTAGGAGTTGTTTGAGCCCTGATGTGCCTACTCATTCATGCTTGTTTGTCATGCCTGCTATTGCTTAGAGTTGTGTCAGGTCTGATTCATCGGGGATGAATTGGAACAGTGATGAACATGTCCTACTGTGTGTGAGCTAAGTGTGTGAACACGATTTGGTAAAGGTAGCGGTGAGAGGCCATGTAGGAGTACATGGTGGGTTATCTCATTGAAACCGTTCTTAGGAACTGAGTTCTGTGTTTGTGATCCATGACCAGCTACTACCACGCATTGGGCCCGAAACCAATGGACCCTCTCGACTTATTAACTGCCCTTGTCCTCTGTCCAGGAGTTGCAACTAGTTTTTGGTGTTTGTAGGATATGTGTTGGCGGCCGTGCATAGCGCTGATCCTAGGGGTGGGCTATGATGCGGTAGATACACCGTGGCACGGTGTACCGGGCGCCCGTTTGGTGTCTCGGGAACCCTGCACACATCATTTGGGGTTGTGAGCGAAACTCCGGCCGGATCTCCTCGCGGATGGAACCCGAATAGGCGATAAACCTGGACTAGAGACTCGTGTGGTTAGTCAAGTTGTGGCCGAGATACACGACGTGTACATGGTGGTAAGTGGCGAGAGCGTGTGTGAAGAAGTACACCCCTGCAGGGTTATAAATGATCTATTCGAATAGCCGTGTCCGCGGTAAAGGACTTCTAGGTTTCCTATAACAGTTCATAGACAAGTGAAAGTGGATACTCTAAAACTCGCAAGATAAGTGTGAGTGCTATGGATGGCCTTCTCGTAGGGAGACGGGAGCGGATCCATAGTGGTGTATTGAATGGTGAATATGTGGACTCGTGTGCGCCACCTCAAAAGAGTTGCTTGCAGTCGTAGTTCAGGTTAGCCACTAAATCAAAGCTGGCTTGCTGCAGTTAAACTCCACCACCCCCCTTGTTGATACCGATGCATATGTAGCTAGTTCTGCTGTAAGTCTTGCTGAGTACCTTTGTACTCACGTTTGCTTAATTTATGTTTTGCAGAGAGATTTCAGTCTCGCTAGTAGTTCCGCGTGGACTTCGACGTTTAGCCTGATACCTCAGCTACGATCTTGTGCCCTCGGCAGGATCTGATAGATAGTCAGGCTTCTTAGCCTTTTCCATTTGTAGATGTCTGTACTCAGACATGTTAAGCTTCCGCATGTGCTTGAATTGTATGCTATGATTGTTGGGTCATGAGACCCATGTTTGTAATATCTCGCTCCTCGGAGCCTAATGAATAAATACTTGAGTTGTAGAGTTATGTTGTGATGCCATGTTGTATTTACACATATCGAGCATATTGTGTGTATGATTGAAATGCTTGGTATGTGTGGGATCCGACAATCTAGTTGTTTATCCTTGGCAGCCTCTCTTATGGGGAAATGTAGGCTAGTGCTTCCATGAGCCATAGTAGTCCGCTACAGCCTGATTCACCGGAGTCCTGTTAGCCCAGCACTACTGCTCAGGACACTTGATTGGCCGGTATGTGTTTCACTTCGTTCCTGTGTCTGTCCCTTCGGGGAAATGTCACGTGGTGACATCCGGAGTCCTGCCTAGCCTGCTACAGCCCGGGTTCCCGGAGTCCTGTTAGCCCAGTGCTACAGCCCGGATTCACACGCTGCTGACCGACATGCTCGATGTGATTCATGTATGCCTATCCCCATAGGTTAGTGCCGCTTTGGGTTCACGACTAGCCATGTCGGCCCGGGTTCTCTGTCATATGGATGCTAGCGACACTATCATATACGTGAGCCAAAAGGCGCAAACGGTCCCGGGCCATGGTAAGGCGACACCCGTGGGAATACCGTGCGTGAGGCCGCAAAGTGATATGAGGTGTTACCGGCTAGATCAATGTGACTTGGAATCGGGGTCCTGACATCTAACTCCTTAGTCATCTGCTTGCAAGCTCATGGTGTGTATTACCGAGAGGGCCCAGAGATACCTCTCCGATACTCGAAATGACAAATCCTAATCTTGATTCACGCCAACCCAACAAAAAACCTTCGGAGATACCTGTAGAGCATCTTTGTAATCACCCAGTTATGTTGTGATGTCTAATAGCACACAAGGTATTCCTCCAATATTCAGGAGTTGGATGATCTCATAGTCGAAGGAATATGTATTTGACATGAAGAAAGCAATAGCAAAAAAACTTAACGATCATTATGCTAAGCTAACGGATGGGTCTTGTCCATCACATCGTTCTCCTAATGATGTGATCCCGTTCATCAAATGACAACGCATGTCTATGGCTAGGAAACTTAACCATCTTGGATTAACGAGCTAGTCTAGTAGAGGCTTACTAGGGACATGGTGTTTTGTCTATGTATTCACAAATGTATCAAGTTTCCGGTTGATACAGTTCTAGCATTAATAATAAACATTTATCATGATATAAGGAAATTCAAAATAACAACTTTATCATTGCCTCTAAGGCATATTTCCTGCAGAACCCCCACATTTTATTATCACCAACCGTGTGAGATGCAGTATAAAATATCCTGGAGTACCATCGGTGTATAGTACGCCTATGGCTTACGCAAGAAGGTGCGTCAACTACAGTCCATAGCCGGCGTGTCAATCTCACTAGCTCACTCCCCAAATATCATTTCATTGTTCAATCATCGCCGGTGAAAGATGGGGACATGGACCTGCGGCGTGAGGGCAACTTCGGCGACCCACTCCAGCAAGAGCGTGGTCGTAGCCGCCATGCGCGTGCTAACAAGGTGCATGAGCGTGGCCATAATCTGTGACTATGCGGCCAGGGCAGCCCAAACAGCCACTGTTGCTTCTCAGGTGGCGGCATCAACATCTACCTTGGGGATAGCAACTGGCGACAGTGGCACATCAGCTGCCCGTTCTGCAGCGGTGGCCTTAGCCTTGATGGAGGCTTCCCACGACCAGCTCGTGGAGGTCACCGCACAAATCGAACAAAGCTTCTTCGACAACGGTCGGCAACCCACGACCGAAGAGTTGGCAGTCACCTAGAGCGTTTGAGCAGCCGTCCGTTCCTCCACTGCATACCTTGCCACGACGGAGCCCGTCCAAGCCCAAATCGCGGCCACCCACACCCAGCTCGTGGTGGCCTTTCCCAAGGAGATGGCGGACGCGGATGGCGAGATGCTTGCCGAGTATGGTGCGATGGATGCCATGGAGCCCCTTCCCCAGGAGACCGTCGGGTACGAGCTGGACATGGCGGCGGCGGCGGAGATCGACGAGCACCAGCCGTAGTAGTACTCTTTGTTTTTCTAATTGAGAGCGTCAGTCTTTAATTTGTTAGAGTAATGTTTAGGTCAATTATCCCTGTTTAATTGCTGAACTTGCTCGATTAAGAAGTGTGGGTGTGCTACAGTCTCCTTTGTGTACCCAAACTATGCAATGACGTGGATGACCACTGTAACCAGGGAAATTCGAACCAAAATTTTTGACGTTCAAACACATCACACACGGGTTAAGCTATCTAAATCGTTCGTGATGTTCACATATCATACACAGTTTTGAATAAAGGACCATGTCTGATGACACTTTGTGCGCCAGTTTTTTCGCTGAACCGGTTCCAAATTTTCGGCTTCCGCGGAAATACCTACCTCCCCGCCCCCCTTACCAAAAGCCACATTTCCCCTGTTTCCGCCTTCCTTTCCAAGTTGAAACCTTCACTCCTTGCTTGCAGCTCCGCCTCCTCGCCGGTGATCCTCCTTCCCGCTGCTCGGCCTCGTCTATCCAGGCAGGTAATCCACACCCGACCCCCATCCTCCTCCTCCTTCCACATCCCACATACCCCGACCGCCGTCGTGACACCTTCCACCCAAATCACTGACCCCTCCACCAAATAAGTGCCGCCCTAAGCCATGGTGCACGCAGTATAGCCATGAGCTCAAGGAGCATTTGGCAGCGGAGAAGCAAATCACGGCCGCACGCGCGGATGAGGTCGTGATGGCTGCCATTCGTGTCGACCCCTAGATCTTTGAGGAGCACCTTGCCATTTTGTAGCAACCAGACCTCAAACGGTCCAATCTCTGTGCTCCGGTGTCATCCCTGGATCAGTAATGCTGACACCACACAATACTCGAAGGATTTATAACAGAGTAGCAATCACACACTTATTACATCGAGTGTCTTAAAAGATAACTTATTACAATAAATATGGCTTAAGGCCATCTAATAACGATAACAGGGGAAGGCTTGGAAGATAAGTGAGTCCATCAACTCCAACGGCATCACTGAGTATAGAACCACGACCTAAAAACTCCTTAATCGTCGTCTGAAAAGTCTGCAACATGAACGTTGCAGCCCAAAACGGGTTAGCACATGGAATATGCTGGCAGAGTAACACATAGAGAGTAATGGAATGAAACAACTATTCTATATGCATATTTGGCTGGTGGAAAGCTCTATGGTTACAGTTTTGTGTAAAGCCAATTTTTCCCTACTACAAAGGAATAAATTTTATTTAACTATCATGGTAGTTGTTAAACATTGAGAATGGTTGACAGCATTCTCAATCCCAATTAAGCATCATCATTAAACAAAACCCAACAAATTAAATTTTAGAGTAACATGTTGAGATTCACAAGATAATCTAGGTACTAGATACTCAAGATGTCCATAACCGGGGACATGGCTAACCATGATTAGTTTATACACTCTGCAGAGGTTTGCGCACTTTTGCCCACAAGACGCGATCACCTCCGTTTGGTTTCTCGCACTGCATGGTGTTTGAGAAGACGGATGACCGAGACATAGTCTTTCAGAAGCACTAGCACCTTACGATCGGGTAGACCGTTACACCTACTTTCCCCTACATCTGCTAGTCTACCACTGTAAGAGTTCGCACAACTCAATCAACTATGCTAGAGCCCATAATAGCTTGTGGCTGCACACGGAAGTTTCTAGCATGAATAATCTCATGATCCCTTTGAGCCTGGGTGGCGGTCCATAAAGAAAACAGGCAATCCTGGAATACCCAGGTACCTCAATCCACCCAGATGTCTGTTTAAGTTGCCACCTTAAATAAACCATTAATTAAGAATCTCACATCTGTCATGGCTACACTCACCCAATCTACATCTACTAGCATAGCATGGCATAATAAGCAAACATAGAAGTAACTCCCAAAGGTTTGATAATAAACAGGTAATAGGTACTACCTCAACTACTTCCCAAACCCACAATTTAATTAGATCCTAATCATGCAATGTGTGAGGATTGATCTAATGCAACAAAACTGGGTAGTGAGAAAGCATGATCAAAGTGTTACTTGCCTTGCTGATGATCCGAGAAACCTAGCGATTTAAAGTAGCAAGCAGCGCACTCCGGGTAGTCTATCGCAAACAAACAAGCATACAATAAGTACTCAAGTAATGCACAGGTAAAACTCAAATAAGAGATCTAACCAGAAAGTTCAACTTAAGAACTCTGGTTGGCAAAAAGAGTCAAATCGAACGAAGCAACGAAAGACAAAAGGCAAAAGAAACAGGCTTCGTTTACTATTCTGGAACTAAGGCAATTTTTACTGTGGCAAAAACTTGTTTAAGTTGGTTAAACAGAAAGAGGGTTTTGAGACGAAACTCCAGACGCTTGAATCGCCTGATTCCGATAAACGAGCGAAAAGTTAGACTAAAACGAAAATCGGATCATAAATCATGATCAGAAAAATCGCGGATTTAATCCGAGAAAAAGAAAAACGACGAACGTTCGCTAGAACGAACGAACGGACGAATGCTCGCTATTAAACTGGAAAACCGATCTATTTAAGAAAACAAAACAAAAAAAACAAGAAAAACCGTCAGAAAAACCAAATGGTTTTCGAGAAAATCGGAGACTAAAAAAAACTACCTCTGGCAACTCCGGCGATGGCGGCGGCGGTGGTCTGGCGGGTCCGGGGCGGCGGCCGCGGCGTGGCGGTGGGAGCCGGCTAGGGTTAGGGTTGGGCGGGGCGGTGACTTGGGCCTCGGCTGGGGCGGCGGGGTGACTTATAAGAGGCCCGGTCAGGAGAGTCCCGGCCGAAAACGGCCCGAGGTCGGTTCGGACGTTTTTTTTTTAAATACGCTTGAAAGAAAAAAAAATACTAAATGGACTCCATAAATCCCGAAATAAATTTTCCCCGGCTTCTAAAATCAAGCCGCACAGGATGAACATTTATTTGGGGCCTAAATGCAATTTTGAAAAACGCGCATTTTTCCTAAATTCAAATAAAATAACAAATAAAACCAAAATAAATCTTATTCGATTTTTTTAAATCCTCAATATTTCTTTATTTTGGGAATGTCATTTTATTCCCTCTCTCATATTTTTGTAATAGAAATAATTGAAGATAAAATAAATAAAATCAAAAGATCCTATTTTCAAAATTTGATACAACTCAAATATGAAAATAACGAAATCCCCAACTCTCTCCGAGGGTCCTTGAGTTGCGTGAAATTTCTAGGATCAACCAAAATTCAATAAATATGATATGCAATGATGATCTAGTGTATAACATTCCAAATTGAAAATTTGGGATGTTACAAACCTACCCCCTTAAGATGAATCTCACCCTCGAGATTCGGGTTGGCTAGAAAATAGGTGAGGGTGGTCTTTCAGCAATTCTTCCTCTCATTCCCAGGTGGCTTCATCCTCCGTGTGGTGGCTCCGCTGAACCTTGCAAAACTTTATAACCTTGCTACGGGTGACTCGACTGGCATACTCTAGAATCTTAACTAGTTTCTCCTCATAGGTTAAATCACTGTCCAACTGAATTGCTTCCAGTGGTACCGTATCTCTCAGCGGTATCTCAGCCATCTCTGCGTGGCACTTCTTCAACTGGGATACATGGAACACATCGTGAACTCCCGACAATCCTTCGGGCAATTCCAACTTGTAGGCTACTTCTCCCATACGCTCCAAAACTTTGTATGGGCCTACAAAACGTGGCGCTAATTTTCCCTTAACTCCAAAGCGCTTAACTCCTTGAAGTGGTGATACTCGAAGATAAACTCGGTCTCCGACTTCGTAAACTGTCTCCTTGTGTTTAGAATCTGCATAACTCTTCTGCCTGGATTGAGCTACCTTCAGGCTATCGCGAATTAATTTCACTTTCTGTTCAGATTCCTTTATCAGATCCGGTCCAAACAACTGGCAGTCTCCAACTTCATCCCAGGACAATGGGGTCCTGCACCTCCTTCCATACAAGGCTTCGAAAGGGGCCATCTTCAAACTGGATTGATAACTATTGTTGTAAGAGAACTCTGCATATGGCAAATTCCCATCCCAACTAGATCCGTAATCTAGTGCACAAGCTCTTAGCATATCCTCCAAAATCTGATTGACTCTCTCAGTCTGTCCATCTGTCTGCGGGTGGAAAGCTGTGCTAAACTCCAGTCTGGTTTCCAAAGTTTCATGCAACTGATTCCAGAACTTTGAGGTAAACTGGGTTCCTCTATATGATACTATACTCCTTGGAACTCCATACAGACAAACGATTCTAGTCATGTATATCTTTCCCAACTTTGCACTGGTATAGGTAGTCTTCACTGGAATGAAATGAGCTACCTTTGTCAAACGATCGACTACAACCCATATCAAGTCATAGCCTGAACGTGTTCTGGGCAATCGTGTAATAAAATCCATGCCTAACTTATCCCACTTCCATTCGGGTATGGGCAATGGCTGTAGCAATCCGGATGGCTTCTGATGTTCTGCCTTTACTCTCTGACATACATCACAAACTGCTACATATTCCGCAATATCCTTCTTCATTCCGGTCCACCAGAAAATATCCTTCAAATCCAAATACATCTTGGTATTTCCTGGGTGAATCAAATATGGTGAATCATGGGCCGCTTGTAAAATTAACTTCCTGATCTCCGGATCATTTGGCACATAAACACGGTCTTCAAACCATAAGGTATCGTGCTCATCCTCACGAAATCCCTTAGCTTTTCCTTTGCTCATTTTCTCCTTTATCTCGGCAATCTCCTTATCAGTCTTTTGGGCTTCTCTGATCCTATCCATCAACATAGACTGAATCTCCAATGCTGCTACATAGCCTCTCGGAACTATTCCCAAACAAAGCTCTCAAAGATTTTCGGCTAACTCCCTTGGTAAATCTCTCGTCATTAAGGTGTTGACGTGGCTCTTACGGCTCAACGCGTCAGCTACTACGTTAGCCTTTCCGGGGTGATAATGCAATTTCATATCATAATCCTTGATGAGCTCCAACCATCTCCTTTGTCTAAGATTCAACTCCTTCTGTGTGAAAATATACTTCAAACTCTTATGATCCGTGTACACCTCGCAATGGTTTCCAATCAGAAAATGTCTCCAAGTCTTCAGTGCATGCACTACGGCTGCTAACTCCAAATCATGCATAGCATAATTCAACTCATGAGGCTTAAGCTGTCGTGAGGCATATGAAACAACTCTTCCTTCCTGCATAAGCACTACTCCAAGTCCTCGACGTGAAGCGTCACAATACACCTCATAATCCTTGGTCTGGTCTGGCAAAATCAACACTGGTGAGGTAACCAAACGTTTCTTCAACTCCTGAAAACTAGCCTCACATTCCTCAGTCCATATGAACTTGGTATCCTTCTTCAACAACTCCGTCATAGGCTTCGCAATCTTTGAGAAATTCTCAATAAACCTCCGGTAGTATCCCACGAGTCCAAGAAAACTCCTGATCTCTCCAACTGTGGTTGGTGCTTCCCACTTGGTCACAGTATCAACTTTAGTGGGATCTACTGCTATACCTTCTCCGGATATAATGTGTCCGAGAAATCCAACTTCTTTCAACCAAAACCCACATTTGCTAAATTTGGCATATAATTGATGTTCTCTGAGCTTTCCAAGAACCAAATGCAAATGCTCATTATGCTCCTCTTCATTTTTCGAGTAAACCAGGATATCATCAATGAACACTATGACGAACTTATCCAAGAACTCCATAAACACTTTGTTCATCATGTTCATAAAATATGCAGGTGCGTTAGTCAGACCAAATGACATAACGGTATACTCGTACAGCCCATACCTGGTGGTAAAAGCCATCTTGGGTATATCATGTTCTCGAATCTTCAACTGGTAGTATCCTGATCGCAGATTAATCTTGGAAAACACCTTAGCTCCTTGCAATCGATCAAACAGATCATCGATCATCGGTAGTGGGTACTTGTTCTTGATGGTTACTTCATTCAATTCTAGATAATCAACAACCATCCTTAACGATCCATCCTTCTTCTCCACTAGAAGTACTGGCGATCCCCAAGGCGATGAACTTGGGTGAATGTATCCTTTATCCAGTAACTCCTTAATTTGCTTCTTAATTTCCATCAAATCCTTTGCAGGCATCCTATATGGTCTCTTTGATATTGGCCCGGTGCCTGGCAAAAGCTCAATCAAAAACTCAATATCTCTATCTGGTGGCATGCCTGGCAATTCTTCTGGAAATACATCAGGGAAATCCTTCACTACTGGTACTTCCTCCTGCACAACTCCTGTTAAACAATTGGCTTGAATCCTCTTCGGCACATGCTGGGATACATACTTGATCCTTCTCCCTTCTGGGGTGGTAAGCAAGATCGACTTACTGGCGCAATCGATGCTTCCTCCATACATCGACAACCAATCCATACCCAGAATTACATCCAAACCTTGTGATTCCAATATTATCAAATCTGAGGGGAACACATGCCTACCTATATTTAATGGCACTTGAAAACATCCTTGGCTAGCCATATATTCCGCTCCTGGTGAGCTTACTAACATAGGTGTTCTAAGTACTTTGGTGGGAAGGTTATACTTATCCACAAATCCCTTTGATATGTATGAATGCGATGCACCCGTATCGAAAAGAACAAGTGTAGTAAATGACTTAACCAAAAACTTACCGATTACTGCATCCAGCTGCTCTTCAACCTCCTCCACGTTAACGTGGTTCACCTGTCCCCTATTGAAAGGGTTCGGCTTCTTCCCAAAGCTTCCATTGCCATTTCCATTCTGTGATTCTGGACATTCATTGGCATAATGCCCGGTCTTCTGGCACTTAAAGAAAGTGACTTGGCTCAGGTCTCTCTTGGCTGGGGTCGATGGGTTGGTGCAGTTCTGGCCGTTGCTTCCTCCATTACCATTACCATTCTTGGTGCCATTGTGATTGTGCGAGCTACCTCCTCCATGGGTATGCTGAAAATGTCCTCCCGGTCTAGGGGTAAAACGTGGCTTCTGCTGAGCTCCTTAAGTGTGCTTCCCTTGTCCATACTTCCTTTTGCGGTTCTCAATCTGCTGCTACTTCCCTTCAATCATGAGGGCACGATCTACCAACTCCTAGTAGTTGTTGAAAGTGGCTACCATCAACTGCATGCTCAACTCATCATTCAGTCCTTCCAGAAACTTCTCCTGCTTTGCTGTATCCGTAGCAACATCATCTGGGGCATAACGTGCTAGCTTACTAAAATACTCTACATACTGGCCAACTGTCCGCCCTCCTTTCCGCAAGTTGCGAAACTCTCGCTTCTTCATGGCCATAGCTCCTGCTGAAATATGGGCAGTTCGAAAAGCCTGCTGAAACTGGTCCCATGTGACAGTGTTGACAGGGAAAGTGGCTATGAAATTCTCCCACCATGATGCTGCTGGTCCTTCAAGATGATGTGCGGCAAACTTCACCTTTTCCGCATCTGTGCATCCTACGGTGGTCAACTCTCTAGCTGTCTTGCGGAGCCAATCATCTGCTACTATCGGCTCGGTGCTACTGGAAAACACCGGCGGATTCAGCCTAAGAAAACGGTCTAAGTGATCAACAGGTGGTGCTGGTGGTGGGATGTTGTTGTTGTTCCCTTGATTCTGATTCTGGACTAGCAACTGCATCAATGTGTTCTGCTGCTGGATCAACTGGGTGAGCTCCGGTGGGAAGGTAAATCCGGGGTCACGTCTCGGAGGCATCTGAGGGTTTAGAAAAGATGAGATTTAATAATAGAGGGGGTCTAAAGAGAAAACACTACCCATATGCACATGAGCCAAAACCAAACAATTCACTTCATTCAATCAATCAAACAAGGGCATACAATCGATCTAACTATCGCAAAAGTGATTGGACTACTATATTTACATGGTGGACTACTACTACTAATGGGGTGGTCTACTAGAAATATTCTTCGGTTTCAGACTCCATTATATCTGCTCCAGCTTCATCAACATAGTCATCATCGCTATCATCTGGATCCGAGTCGGTGTCGTCAATGATGATGTAGTCTTCCGGGTGAATCTCCTTGGGTTCTTCGTCTTCTTCTACTGGTGTAGGGCCTCCCATAAATATTCCAATCTTCATTGTTAGGTCGGCATTCTTATCCACTAATACTCCAATTTCCTCTTCATAATCTTCACGAGTAGCCTTGAGTTCTTCCTCTAGTTCCTTGATTCTTGTCCTTGCCTTCTTCAAATCTATCATGTCGGTGCACATCTGGTTCTCCTGACGTCGAATGTGCTGGTTTAACTCCTGGATAAAAGCTGCAATTGATCTATCCTTTCTGGTGCTGATCATCTCCCAGTGCTCATCTCGGCGCCCACAAATCTGGTAGATAGTATCCTTGAGATCATTGCGGTAGACTTCTCCAATGCGTCCCATGGCGATGTGAGCTGCCATGCTCTTTCCTAGACTCCAAGTTGGTGCATCAAAAGAAAACTCTATGGGCTCAGTGACTGGCATGAACGTCCTTCCTGGAACTTGAACTTAAATCATCCAGCGCTCTTCTTCAGGTAAAGTGGCGTTGTAGGTGCCGGTGAAGCTCGGTACTCCTATGTTCAGATATCTAGTGACTTCCTTCAAATGACGTCCAAAGGGTGTATCTTCATCCGGTTGAGTGAACTTGTTCCTTGCATCCGCCATCCTAAAAGAGTAGAGAAGATGAGAAGACAGAAAGAGAAGAGAGTGAGTAATGATCTAGGTCTTTAGCTTAGTGGTCGTGTCCTATAGTCAGCGTGTGCTCTGATACCATCTTGTAGCAACCAGACCTCAAATGGTCCAATATCTGTGCTCCGGTGTCATCCCTTGATCAGTAATGCTGACACCACACAGTACTCGAAGGATTTATAACAGAGTAGTAGTCACACACTTATTACATCGAGTGTCTCAAAAGAGAACTTATTACAATAAATATGGCTTAAGGCCATCTAATAACGATAACATCGGAAGGCTTGGAAGATAAGTGAGTCAATGAACTCCAACGGCATCACTGAGTATAGAACCACGACCTAAAAACTCCTTAATCGTCATCTGAAAAGTCTGCAACATGAACGTTGCAGCCCGAAATGGGTCAGCACATGGAATATGCTGGCAGAGTAACACATAGAGAGTAATGGAATGAAACAGCTATTCTATATGCATATTTGGCTGGTGGAAAGCTCTATGGTTACAGTTTTGCGTAAAGCCAATTTTTCCCTACTACAAAGGAATAAATTTTATTTAACTATCATGGTAGTTGTTAAACATTGAGAATGGTTGACAGCATTCTAAATCCCAATTAAGCATCATCATTAAACAAAACCCAACAAATTAAATTTTAGAGTAACATGTTGAGATTCACATGATAATCCAGGTACTAGATACTCAAGATGTCCATAACCGGGGACACGGCTAACCATGATTAGTTTATACACTCTGCAAAGGTTTGCACACTTTTCCCCACAAGACTCGATCGCCTCCGTTTGGTTTCTCGCACTGCATGGTGTTTGAGAAGACGGATGACCGAGACATAGTATTTCAGAAGCACTAGCACCTTACGATCGGGTAGACCGTTACACCTACTTTCCCCTACATCTGCTAGTCTACCACTGTAAGAGTTCGCACAACTCAATCAACTATGCTAGAGCCCATAATAGCTTGTGGCTGCACACGGAAGTTTCTAGCATGAATAATCTCATGATCCCTTTGAGCCTGGGTGGCGGTCCATAAAGAAAACAGGCAATCCTGGAATACCCAGGTACCTCAATCCACCCAAATGTCTGTTTAAGTTGCCACCTTAAATAAACCATTAATTAAGAATCTCACATCTGTCATGGCTACACTCACCCAATCTACATCTACTAGCATAGCATGGCATAATAAGCAAACATAGAAGTAACTCCCAAAGGTTTGATAATAAACAGGTAATAGGTACTACCTCAACTACTTCCCAAACCCACAATTTAATTAGATCCTAATCATGCAATGTGTGAGGATTGATCTAATGCAACAAAACTGGGTAGTGAGAAAGCATGATCAAAGTGTTACTTGCCTTGCTGATGATCCGAGAAACCTAGCGATTTAAAGTAGCAAGCGGCGCACTCCGGGTAGTCTATCGCAAACAAACAAGCATACAATAAGTACTCAAGTAATGCACAGGTAAAACTCAAATAAGAGATCTAACCAGAAAGTTCAACTTAAGAACTCTGGTTGGCAAAAAGAGTCAAATCGAACGAAGCAACGAAAGACAAAAGGCAAAAGAAACAGGCTTCGTTTACTATTCTGGAACTAAGGCAATTTTTACTGTGGCAAAAGCTTGTTTAAGTTGGTTAAACAGAAAGAGGGTTTTGAGACGAAACTCCAGACGCTTGAATCGCCTGATTCCGATAAACGAGCGAAAAGTTAGACTAAAACGAAAATCGGATCAGAAATCGCGATCAGAAAAATCGTGAATTTAATCCGAGAAAAAGAAAAACGACGAACGTTCGCTAGAACGAACGAACGGACGAGCGCTCGCTATTAAACCGTAAAACCGATCTATTTAAAAAATGAAACAAAAAAACGAGCAAAACCGTCGGAAAAACTGAACGGTTTTCGAGAAAACCGGAGACTAAAAAAACTACCTCCGGCAACTCCGGCGATGGCGGCGGCGGCGCGGCGGCGAGGCGAGGCGAGGCGGCGGGACGGTGCGGCGGTGGCGCGGCGGCGGGAGCCGGCTAGGGTTAGGGTTGGGAGGGGCGGCGACTTGGGCCTCGGCTAGGGCGGCTGGGCGGCTTATAAGAGGCCCGGCCAGGAGAGTCCCGGCCGAAAACGGCCCGAGGTCGGTTCGGACGTTTTTTTTTAAATTACGCTCGGAAGAAAAAACAAAAGAAATACTAAACGGCCTCCAAAAATCCCAAAATAAATTTTTCCCGGCTTCTAAAATCAAGCCGCATAGGATGAACATTTATTTGGGGGCCTAAATGCAATTTTGAAAAACGCGCATTTTTCCTAAATTCAAATAAAATAACAAATAAAACCAAAATAAATCTTATTTGGTTTTTTTATTAAATCCTCAATATTTATTTATTTTGGGAAGTCATTTTATTCCCTCTCTCATATTTTTGTAATAGAAATAATTAAAGATAAAATATATAAAATCAAAAGATCCTATTTTCAAAATTTGATACAATTCAAATATGAAAATAATGAAATCCCCAACTCTCTCCGAGGGTCCTTGAGTTGCGTGAAATTTCTAGGATCAACCAAAATGCAATAAATATGATATGCAATGATGATCTAGTGTATAACATTCCAAATTGAAAATTTGGAATGTTACACATTTGCTAGCTACGTTGGTTAAGCATGCTCGATTTACCCGTTGCGTGTGCTGCTCCTGCCTTTCCTTCACAAACTCTAGTGCATTATTGTGCTATCTAATTTTACCATGCAATCTGTTGCTCTAGTGTATATGTTCTATATGTCGTGCGGTGTGGTGCTCTTATTAACTCTTTGGTTAATTAGTTGTGGTCTTCAGTTAACTGTTTGGTTCAATTCTGCAAATGTGATGTTCAATTCTTCAGGCTGCAATTTTGTATTGTCTTCCATATGAGAAATAAATCGAATTTATTTTTACAAAATACATGAGAAACGAATACAATTGCTATATTTCCAAGTTGTCAAGCATGCTTAGTTTGGTTATACATTGTGCAATGTGGTGCTCAGTTAAGGTTTGGTTCATTTGTTGTGGTGTTTAGTTAATAGTTTGGTTCAATTCTGCAATGCGATGTTCAGTAGTTGTGGGTGCATTCTGTTGTTGTATACCATGTGAGAAGTAAATCGAATTTGGCTGTACTAAATACACGAGAAACAAATAAAATTGCTATATTTCCAAGTTGTTAAGCATGCTTGGTTTGGTTAACTGTCTGATCTTCTATTAGGAGTATGTTATATTGTGCAATGTGGTGCTCAGTTAACGTTTGGTTCATTTGTTGTGGTGTTTAGTTAACTGTTTGGTTCAATTCTGTAATGCAATGTTTAATTGTTGTGGGTGCATTCCGTTGTTGTATACCATATGAGGAATAAATTGAATTTGGCTGTACTAAATACATGAGAAGAAAATACAATTGATATATTTCGAAGTTGTTAAGCATGCTTGGTTTGGTTAACTGTCTGATCTTCTATTAGGAGTATGTTATATTGTGCAATGTGGTGCTCAGTTAATGGTTGGTTCATTTTTTGCGGTGTTTAGTTAACTGCTTGGTTCAATTTTGCAATGCGATGGCCAATTGTCATGGGTAGAATTTTGTATTGTTGTGCATGTGAGGAATAAATCGAATTTGGCTGCACTTAATACATGAGAAACATATACAAGTGCTATATTTCCTAGTTCTTAATCATGCTTGGTTTGGATAAATGGGTTTTCCATGTGGCTTGAATTAATTTGATGAATCTGCAATGTGCTTATTTTTCATCAACATATTTTACTGATAGCATGTGAACCCTTACTTAATCGGATGACTAACTACCTTATATGTGTTGAAGGGAAACAATGGGAAGCACTGAGGTTTACAATCGAGGTTAGCACGTGCATGGTCCATTATCTAATCGCACATTATTGTGCAATTCCAGGGACCATTCTAATATTTAGGATGTTAACAATTTGGTCTTGCACATGTAGGTCCTGCTATCAGATGTTTTGACCCACTGGTCGACCGTTTTTGCATATGGGGAAATGAGTTGTCCATGAATATCAATCAAGTCAAGAAACTCAGAAAGATTGTTAGGATAAAGAAATTAGTGACAAACAACAACAAGATCTTTGTCTGCACAATGAAGAAGACATCAGTTAACTACAAGATGGTACTAACTATTATACCTTGCCTTTTTTATTCCTTTGCCCCATTTCCAATATAGAGAAGATATTTGTGCACATCCTTGTTTTCAGGCCTTTCCAAAGCAGTTCACGATGATTACCTCTCAAACCACCTCTATGGTCAGGAGGCGAGGAAGGTTTTCATATAACACCCATGGTTCAATATTTAAGTGTAACTGAAGAGGACGAAGGATGGACGGTCAATCATCCACAGGCACTGGCCTAAAGTTGCAAAGACCTTCAACATGAATGAAGGCTCAATATTCGCCTTCCTCTTCAGCACTTGTCCAGATGAGATGCATCTTTCTATGTACCGTCTATGATGCTAATTTCGAAAGGTTCTAGATGTTGCATGTGAAACTTGGTGCTGGTGCTGTTGTGTAATGGGGCAGCTGAGTGCTGAAGCTATATCATGTGGTACTCTGATGTATTTCAATTATGAAATCCCGCTTCCTTAATATGGAAATGAAATATATTATGTGCTTAATATGAATGTCAATTAGATTAATAAATAAATGGATTATTAATAATAGGGAAATTAGCCTGCTGATGGCCAATTAGCCTGCTAATTGGGTTTTTCTATTGCAAACAGTTATTCAGAAAACACCATGGGCGATGACCTCACGCAATACACACAATTTCTAGGAATAAACCGTGTTGGATCAATGGACAATAACACACGACATTCTCTTCAAAACTGTTTGCGTTAGGCCACCTTGTGCTTACCACATAAAAACTGTGTGTGATGGACAACCTTTGCCACACAGTTTCTTCTGCGCACCATGTGTGATGGATTCAATAACGCAAACGATAAAATTGTTAATATCATGTGCAATGGCAACGCTATCACAAATGATTTAACGGGGCAAATTGTGTGTGATGTACCTACGAACGGAAACGTTTTCCTTGGAGCGACTGTGTTGGATGTATATACGAACGAAAACGTTTAGGGGGGACTGACTGTGTGGGATGTAGTTACGACCGGAAACGATTTCGCCTATATAATTGTATTTTTTTAGCACTACTATACGTATAACTGTATTTGCGCGCTCGCCGATCACACACGACCTCATTTTGCCAAGCATGTGTGCCAATAGGGCATATCCCGGACGGTTTCCGGGTCGTGTGGGAAGGACCCCCCTATCGCCCACTCACTTGGCGACGGTTCCAAATGCCATTTGGGAAAGGGGTTAAAATTCGTTTGTATAGAACCTCGTTGTATGATACGTCTCCGTCGTATCTATAATTTTTGATTGTTCCATGCCAATATTATTCAACTTTCATATACTTTTGGCAACTTTTTATACTATTTTTGGGACTAACATATTGATCCAGTGCCCAGTGCCAGTTCCTGTTTGTTGCATGTTTTTTTGTTTCGCAGAATATCCATATCAAACGGAGTCCAAACGGGATAAAAACAGACAGAGATTCTTTTGGAATATTTGGAAAATTCCGAAAGAAAAATCCACGCGAGACGATGCCCGAGGTGGCCACGAGGCAGGGGGCGCGCCCCCTACCCTCGTGAGCCACCCGTAAGGCGGTTGACGCTCTTCTTTTGCCACAAGAAAGCTAATTTTTGGGAAAAAATCAGGGTGAAGGTTTCAGGCCAATCGGAGTTACGGATCTCCATATATACACGAAACGGTGAAACAGAGCCAGAATAGAACGCAGAAACAGAGAGAGACAGAGAGACATATCCAATCTCGGAGGGGCTCTCTCCCCTCCCGTGCCATGGAGGCCATGGACCAGAGGGGAAACCCTTCTCCCATCTAGGGAGGAGGTCAAGGAAGAAGAAGAAGGAGGGGGGCTCTCTCCCCCTTGCTTCTGGTGGTGCCGGAACGCCGCCGGGGGCCATCATCATCACCGTGATCTACACCAACACCTCCGCCATCTTCACCAACATCTCCATCACCTTCCCCCCTCTATCTACAGCGTTCCATTCTCCCGCAACCCGCTGTACCCTCTACTTGAACATGGTGCTTTATGCTTCATATTATTATCCAATGATGTGTTGCCATCCTATGATGTCTGAGTAGATTTTTGTTGTCCTATCGGTGGTTGATGAATTGCTTTGATTGATTTAATATGCTTGTGGTTATGTTGCTGTCCTTTGGTGCCCATCATATGATTGCGCGCGTGGATCACACCCTAGGGTTAGTTGTATGTTGATAGGACTATGTATTGGAGGGCAAGAGGGACAGAAGCTTCAACCTGGCATAGAAATTGATGCATACGGGATTGAAGGGGGACCAATATATCTTAATGCTATGGTTGGGTTTTACCTTAATGAACGTTAGTAGTTGCGGGTGCTTGCTCATAGTTCCAATCATAAGTGCATAGAATTCCAAGTCAGGGATGACATGCTAGCAGTGGCCTCTCCCACATAATACTTCCTATCGGTCTAGTAAAGTAGTCAATTGCTTAGGGGCAATTTCGCAACTCCTACCACCACTTTTCCACACTCGCTATATTTACTTTATTGTTTCTTTATCTAAACAGCCCCTACTTTTTATTTACGTACTCTTTATTATCTTGCAAACCTATCCAACAACACCTACAAAGTACTTCCTAGTTTCATACTTGTTCTAGGTAAAGCGAACGTCAAGCGTGCGTAGAGTTGTATCGGTGGTCGATAGAACTTGAGGGAATATTTGTTCTACCTTTAGCTCCTCGTTGGGTTTGACACTCTTACTTATCGAAAACTATTGCGATCCCCTATATTTGTGGGTTATCAAGACCTTTTTCTGGCGCCGTTGCCGGGGAGCAATAGCATGGGGTGAATATTCTCGTGTGTGCTTGTTTGCTTTATCACTAAGTAATTTTTATTTGCTGTTCTTAGTTGTTTTCTATCTTTAGTTATGGGTAGGAAACGCAAAATACCAAAAAAAATTAGTTGTACCTACTAAACCAATGGTTGAAGAACCACTCAAAATCTATCACACTGCTGAAGCTTATTACTTGGATCATCTTCGATCCCTATGTGCTCGTGCTGAAAGCCCAACTAGCTTAGTTGAGGGCAAATCTTTAGATGAGCATGCTTGTTTTGTGCGACACCGAATAACTGAAAAAGGGAAAACTTTACTGGATCAAATTCATCGTTTGTAATGCTATGCTTGGAATTTATGTGAAATATATGATAATACTTGTTGTTCTAAAGACCCTAAGAAACACATTCCCTACCAATGTTTGTTTAGTGATAATGGAATCGTATCCTCTTATGCTAAGGGTGTTTATAGTTACTATGATGTTCAACAAATTGAAGAATTTGTTGCTTTTAAGGGTGCTTACAAAATTGCTTCTTTGATTGAAAAGTATGGTGCTACTCTTTACAATTCTGAAAATTTTGCCATACTTAAATATTGCTATGATAATTATGCTTCTAATGCTTATATTAAACCATATATTGAGGAATACTCCGTTGTCCAAGAAGAGATTAATATTTTGTAGGAGTCTATGGAAGAAGAAATTGATGAAACTATGAGCTCATTGGATGAAAAAGATGAGGAAGAGAGTGAAGAACAAAAGGAGGAAGAGCGGATTGATCACCCGTGCCCACCTTCTAATGAGAGTAACTCTTCAACTCATACATTGTTTAATTCCCCTTCATGCTTACCGAAGGATGAATATTATGATGCTATGATCCCGTCGATTCTTTTGAAATATCCCTTTTTGATGATGCTTGCTATGCTTGTGGCCAGGATGCCAATATGAATTATGCTTATGGAGATGAACTTGCTATAGTTCCTTATGTTAGACATGAAATTGTTGCTATTGCACCCACGCATGATAGTCCTATTATCTTTTTGAATTCTCCCGACTACACTATATCGGAGAAGTTTGCACTTATTAAGGATTATATTGATGGGTTGCCTTTTACCGTTGCACATGATGATTTTGATGAATATAATATGCATGTGCTTGCTGCTCCTACTTGCAATTATTATGAGAGAGGAACTATATCTCCACCTCTCTATGTTTCCAATATGATAAAATTGCAAGAAACTGTTTATACTATGCATTGGCCTTTACTTTGTGTGCATGAATTGTTCTTTTATGACATGCCGATGCATAGGAAGAGATTTAGACTTCGTTATTGCATGATATATGTTACTTTGTGCTCACTACTAAATTATAAATCATTGTTAATTAAAATTGGCTTTGATATACCTTGGGATCCGGGTGGATTCACTACTTGAGCACTATATGCCTAGCTTAATGGCTTTAAAGAAAGTGCTGCCAGGGAGACAACCCAGAAGTTTTAGAGAGTCATTTATTTCTGTTTAGTGCTTTTATATAGTTTAAAAACAACAAAAGTAAAGAGGGGAACCCAAAACTTTTTCAAAAAGGAAAGCGAAAGTGAGAAAGACAAGCATTGTTGAAGTGGGAGCTAGCCTTGAACTTTGTTCATGCTCACGGAAACTTTGTGAATCTTATTTACAGAAACTTTTCAATAAAAATAATTATCCCCTTGTACAATTCCATTGTATTATAAAAAATAATGTTCCAAGGTTTGCCTTTAAGATGTTTACATTTGCTTGATGGTTTGTACGGTGCAGGACAGAAACTTTGGCTGTAGTGCGCGATTTTACATTTTTAGCTGGAACGTAAAATGGTTCTGATTCTTTTTGAACTATTTTCCTATACAAATTGGTTATTTTTCCTAATTTTGGTAGAATTTTTCAAGTATCAGAAGTATGGTTAATGTTCAGATTATTACAGACTGTTCTGTTTTAGACAGATTCTGTTTTTGATGCATAGTTTGCTTGTTTTGATGAAACTATCAATTTATATTAGTGGATTAAGCCATGAAAAAGTTATACTACAGTAGACACAATGCAAAAACAAAATAGGAATTGGTTTGGAACAGTACTTAGAATAGTGATTTGCTTTATTATAATAACGGATCTTACCGAGTTTTCTGTTGAAGTTTTGTGTGGATGAAGTGTTCGATGATCGAGAAGGTCTTGTTGTGAGAAGAAGGAAGAGAGGAAATAGCTCAAGATTGGGGATGCTCAAGGCACCCCAAGTAAATATTCAAGGAGACTCAAGCATCTAAGCTTGGGGGTGCCCCGGAAGGCATCCCCTCTTTCTTCAACAGGTATCGGTATGTTTTCGGATTCGTTTCGTTCATGCGATATGTGCAAACTTGGAGCGTCATTTGCATTTAGTTTTCATCTTTCTTTTATGCACCATGCTGGTATGAGATAGTCCTTGGTTGATTTAGAGAATTCTCATTGCACTTCACTTATATCTTTTGAGTATGGCTTTATAGAATGCTTCATGTGCTTCGCTTATATCATTTGAAGTTTGGATTGCCTGTTTCTCTTTACATAGAAAACCACCATTTGTAGAATGCTCTTTTGCTTCACTTAGATTTGTTAGAGCATGGGCATATCTTTTGTAGAAAGAATTAAACTCTCTTGCTTCACGTATATCTATTTAGAGAGATGACAGGAATTGGTCATTCACATGGTTAGTCATAAAATCCTACATAAAACTTGTAGATCACTGAATATGATATGTTTGATTCCTTGCAATATAAAGATGGTGATATTAGAGTCATGCTAGTGGGTGGTTGTGAATTGTAGAAATACTTGTGTTGAGGTTTGTGATTCCCGTAGCATGCACATATGGTGAACCATTATGTAATGAAGTTGGAGCATGAGGTATTTATTGATTGTCTTCCTTATGAGTGGTGGTCGGGGACGAGCGATGGTCTTTTCCTACCAATCTATCCCCCTAGGAGCATGCGCGTAGTACTTTGTTTTGATGACTAATAGATTTTTGCAATAAGTATGTGAGTTCTTTATGACTAATGTTGAGTCCATGGATTATACGCACTCTCACCCTTCCACCATTGCTAGCCTCTCTAGTACCACGCAACTTCCGCCGGTACCAGAAACCCACCATATACCTTCCTCAAAACAGCCACCATACCTACCTATCATGGCATTTCCATAGCCATTCCGAGATATATTGCTATGCAACTTCCATCATCATCATATACATGACTTGAGCATTCATTGTCATATTGCTTTGCATGATCGTAAGATAGCTAGCATGATGTTTTCATGGCTTGTCCGTTTTTTGATGTCATTGCTACGCTAGATCATTGCACATCCCGGTACACCGCCGGAGGCATTCATATAGATTCATATCCTTGTTCTAGATATCGAGTTGTAATATTGAGTTGTAAGTAAATAAAAGTGTGATGATCATCATTATTAGAACATTGTCCCATGTGAGGTTATCAAAATAAAAGTGGCCAAAGAAGCCCCACAAAAAAAAGAGAGGCCAAAGAAGCCTACAAAAAAAAGAAAAAAAAAAGAAAAAAAAAAGAAAAAAATGAGAGAAAAAGCGAGAAGGGGCAATGTTACTATCCTTTTACCACACTTGTGCTGCAAAGTAGCACCATGTTCTTCATATAGAGAGTCTCTTGAGTTATCACTTTCATATACTAGTGGGAATTTTCATTATAGAACTTGGCTTGTATATTCCGATGATGGGCTTCCTCAAATGCCCGAGGTCTTCATGAGCAAGAAAGTTGGATGCACACCCACTTAGTTTCAGTTGGAGCTTCCATACACTTATAGCTCTAGTGCATCCGTTGCATGGCAATCCCTACTCACTCACATTGATATCTATTGATGGGCATCTCCATAGCCCGTTGATACGCCTAGTTGATGTGAGACTATCTTCTCCTTTTTGTCTTCTCCACCATCATATTCTATTCCACCTATAGTGCTATGTCCATGGCTCACGCTCATGTATTGCGTGAAAGTTGAAAAGGTTTGAGAACATCAAAAGTATGAAACAATTGCTTGGCTTGTCATCGGGGTTGTGCATGATGTGAGTATTTTGTGTGGTGAAGATGGAGCATAGCCAGACTATATGATTTTGTAGGGATAAATTTCTTTGGCCTTGTTATTTTGAAAAGAAATGATTGCTTTATTAGTGGGCTTGAAGTATTATTATTTTTATGTCAAATGATAGACTATTTCTTTGAATCAGACGTGTCTTAATATTCATGCCATGATTAGACATATGATCAAGATTATGCTAGGTAGCATTCCACATCAAAAATTATCTTTTTTATCATTTACCTACTCGAGGACGAGCAGGAATTAAGCTTGGGGATGCTGATACGTCTCCGTCATATCTATAATTTTTGATTGTTCCATGCCAATATTATTCAAATTTCATATACTTTTGGCAACTTTTTATACTATTTTGGGAATAACATATTGATCCAGTGCCCAGTGCCAGTTCCTGTTTGTTGCATGTTTTTTGTTTCACAGAATATCCATATCAAACGGAGTCCAAACGGGTTAAAAACAGACGGAGATACTTTTTGGAATATTTGGAAAATTCCGGAAGAAAAATCCATGCGGGACGGTGCCCGAGGTGGCCACGAGGCAGGGGGCGCGCCTACCCCCGTGGGCGCGCCCCCTACCCTCGTGAGCCACCCGTAAGGTGGTTAACGCTCTTCTTTTGCCGCAAGAAAGCTAATTTTCGGAAAAAATCACGGCGAAGGTTTCAGGCCAATCGAAGTTACGGATCTCCATATATACACGAAACGGTGAAACAGAGCCAGAATAGAACGCAGAAACAGAGTGACAGATCCAATCTCGGAGGGGCTCTCGCCACTCCCGTGCCATGGAGGCCATGGACCAGAGGGGAAACCCTTCTCCCATCTAGGGAGGATGTCAAGGAAGAAGAAGAAGGAGGGGGGCTGAAAGCACAAGTGCTCCCTGGGTGGTTTTGGTAATTAATGTCAACATATCTCTTGTTGGACTAACACTTTTACCTAGTATGTTTCAGATAAGTTCAACAATGGATTGGCATGGACTAGAGGATGTGGAACCCCTTCAAGATGCTAAGGACAAAGGATTGGCTCAAGCTTCAAGATCAAGACTCTACATTTTCTATTTTAGTGATCCAAGGTCACATTGAGTCTATAGGAAAAGCCAATACTATCAAGAGGGGATGAGGTGTTGCTTAATGGCTTGCTTGCTCAAAGTTCTTAGTGATATGCTCCAAAACCCTCAACTACCTTCCCACATCCACATATGACCTAAACCAAAAGTCAAACTCGGCCCCACCGATTCTTTCTATCCGGAGCCACCGAGTTCAGTTAACATAGCCACTGCCAGAAACCCTAATCAGTTCGGTCTCACTGATGGGATCTCGGTCTCACCGAGATGGGCTTGCAAACTCTCTGTTACCTGTTGCAATATTTTCGGTCCCACCGAGATATGCAATCGGCCCCACCGAGTTTGCTTGGCCAACTCTCTGTTTCACTTATTACCCAAATCGGTCCCACCGAGTTTGAGTAATCGGTCAAACCGAGTTTTGGTTTTACCCTAACCCTAGCACATCGGTTCCACCGAGTTGAACTAGTCGGTCCCACCGAAAACCCTAACGGTCACTAGGTTTACTAAATCGGTCCGACCGAGTTTTTCCCTTCGGTCTTACCGAGATTTGTAAATTGAGTGTAACGGTTAGATTTTGTGTGGAGGCTATATATACCCCTCCACCTACTCTTCATTCGTGGAGAGAGCCATCAGAACATACCTACACTTCCAATACACATTTTCTGAGAGAGAACCACCTACACTTGTGTTGAGGTCAAGATATTCCATTCCAACCATATGAATCTTGATCTCTAGCCTTCCCCAAGTTGCTTTCCACTCAAATCTTCTTTCCACCAAATCCAAATCCTATGAGAGAGAGTTGAGTGTTTGGGAGACTATCATTTGAAGCACAAGAGCAAGGAGTTCATCATCAACACACCATTTGTTACTTCTTGGAGAGTGGTGTCTCCTAGATTGGCTAGGTGTCACTTGGGAGCCTCTGACAAGATTGTGGAGTTGAACCAAGGAGTTTGTAAGGGCAAGGAGATCGCCTACTTCGTGAAGATCTACCTCTAGTGAGGCAAGTCCTTCGTGGGCGACGGCCGTGATGGAGTAGACAAGGTTGCTTCTTCGTGGACCCTTCGTGGGTGGAGCCCTCCATGGACTCGTGCAACCGTTACCCTCCGTGGGTTGAAGTCTCCATCAATGTGGATGTACGATAGCACCACCTATCGGAACCACGACAAAAACCTCCGTGTCTCCAATTGCGTTTGAATACTCCAAACCCTTCTCTTTACATTCTTGCAAGTTGCATGCTTTACTTTCCGCTACTCATATACTCATTGCATGCTTGCTTGATATGTATTGTGTTTGTTAAACTTGTGCTTAAACTCCACTTAAACTTAAGAATATTAAAAACTGCAACTTTTGGCACTTAGTGTCTAATCACCCCCTCTCTAGACACTTCTTCTTGATCCTTTCAATTGGTATCAGAGCTCTGGTCTCCATTGCCTTGGTTTAAACACCGTTGGAGGAAGATGGATGTGTCTACTTTGGGGAGTCTTAGACATAGAGTGCCCATTCTTGATGGAGAGTATTTTCATGAGTGGAAAAATGAAATGCTTGATATTTTCAATGAATATCATTTGAACAAGTACATTACTAGCCCTTGTGCACCTCATGTTGATCCTTTGCATCCTACCCTTGATGAGTCAATTGACATGATTCGCAATCTTAGAACTGTTAATCTTATCACTAGAGGCTTGCCTAGAAACTTGATTGGATGTTTGCCGACTCTTAAGTGTGCCTACACCATATGGAAATTTCTTGAGGAACTCTTTCCTAATTACTCCCTGAAAGATCTAGATGAAATCCTCCATAAGTCTATTGCTTTGATTAAGATGAGTTCCAATGATCCCAAATTTGGTGACTGCTTATTTGAGCTTACTAATCTTACGAGTGCCAAAGGAGATGTTGGAATCATTAGCAATATCATTTCTAGAGCTATTAGAATTCATAAAGATAACTATAGAAATGATCATTTATCTAATGAATTGCCCTCTCTAGGAATTGATCAATCACAAGATGATGTTGAACATGAATACTCGGATGAGGATGATGATGGTGATGATGATAGTGACTATGATCTCGATGATGCGATGAGACACTTTGGTCTTATGGCCAATCTTCGCGGCTACATGGCTGGAGGAAAGGAATGGGTCCTTGATAGCAGATGTACTGATCATATGACTGGAGATAAAGACATGTTCTGTGAGCTTGCTGAAAATGACGGCCCTCGAAAGTATGTCACTTTTGGTGATAATTCAAAGGGTAAGGTGGTTGGCCTTGGTAAGGTGGCCATCTCACATGATAGCTCCATACAAAATGTCATGCTCGTTGAATCTCTTGGCTACAACTTACTTTCAGTATCTAGACTTGCTGATTTCGGTTTCAATGTCCTATTTACTGAAGTAGACTGCCAAGTGTTTCGTAGAGATAATCATAAAATGGTCTTTACCAGTATGCGTAGAGGATATATTTACATTGTTGATTTCACTAAAAAGGCTCAACCTAAAACTTGCTTAATTGCCAAATCTTCTAAAGGCTGGTTGTGGCATAGAAGACTAGGTCATGTTGGTATGCGAAATCTTGATAAGCTTATTAAAGGTGATCATATCCTTGGAATAAAAGATGTCATATTTGACAAGGATAGACTTTGTAGTGCTTGTCAAGCAGGGAAACAAGTTGGAGGAAGTCATCGCGCGAAGAACATCATGACCACAAGAATACCACTCGAGCTACTTCACATGGATCTCTTTGGTCGAAATGCCTACAAGAGTCTCGGTGGTAACTCATTTGGTCTAGTCATAGTTGATGATTTTTCAAGATTTACGTGGGTGTTCTTTCTTGATGACAAATCGCAGGTCCAAAAGATCTTCAAAAACTTCGCTGGGAAGGCCCAAAATCAGTTTGATGTGAAGATCAAGAAGGTTCGGAGCGACAACGGAACGGAGTTCAAGAACGCAAATGTGGACACCTTTCTTGACGAAGAAGGGATTTCACACGAGTTCTCGGCTACGTACACACCTCAACAAAATGGAGTTGTTGAAAGGAAGAACCAGACTCTTATCGAGATGGCAAGAACGATGCTTGATGAGTACAAAACGCCAAAGCACTTTTGGGCAGAAGCGATTGAGACAGCTTGTCATGCAACAAATCGCTTGTATCTTCACAAGCTACTCGGCAAGACGGCATACGAGCTCCTCACCGGTAACAAACCCCGAGTTGGATACTTTCGAGTATTCGGCTCAAAGTGCTACATTCTTGATAAGCATCGTCGTTCTAAATTTGCTCCTAAATCTCATGAAGGTTTCCTACTTGGTTATGGCTCAAACTCTCACACTTACCGTGTCTACAACAATTTCACCCGAAAGGTTGAAGAGACGGTAGATGTGAAGTTTGATGAATCTAATGGCTCGCAAGTAGAGCAATTGCCAATTGATGTAGGAGACAAAGACCCTTCGGAAGCAATTCAAGACTTGTCTATTGGCAAGATTCATCCAACGGAAGTGAAGGAGAGTACCTCGTCCGTCCAAGTGGAAGATTCTACCTCACGACAAGGTGGACCAAGAGTTGATATGGAAGCATACACAAGTGGGACACGCCAAGATGAAGAAAACGAGGAAGTGCACCAAGATGAACATCAACAACCTCCTTCTCCACCACGACAAGAGAACGACAACGTCAACAATGAAGAAGGCCAAGAAGAAGCACAAGATGAAGAGGATGTTCCACCCTGACCCAAGCAAAATCTTTCACGAGTTCGAGCAAGAATTTCTAAGGATCATCCCGTCGAGCAAATCTACAATGATATCCAAACTGGGAGAATCACTCGCTCTAAAACTCGTTTAGCTAACTTTTGTGAACATTACTCATTCATCTCTAGCATTGAACCTATGAAGGTTGAAGAAGCATTGGAGGATCCGGATTGGATAAACGCTATGCATGGAGAGCTACACAACTTTGAAAGAAATCAAGTGTGGGCATTGGTCGAGAAGCCCGACAACAACCACAACATCATTGGTACCAAATGGGTGTTTCGCAACAAGCAAGATGAAGATGGACAAGTGGTTCGCAACAAAGCACGTCTCGTCGCCCAAGGCTACACACAAGTTGAAGGTATGGACTATGGTGAGACATATGCTCTCGTTGCTAGACTTGAGTCTATTCGCATCTTACTTGCTTATGCTAATCACCATGATATCACCTTGTACCAAATGCACATTAAAAGTGCTTTTCTAAATGGCGAAATTGAGTAGGAAGTTTATGTTAAGCAACCTCCCGGCTTCGTCAATCCTAAGAAACCTAATCATGTTTACAAACTTCACAAAGCCCTTTATGGTCTTAAACAAGATCCTAGAGCATGGTATAAATGCTTGACCAAGTTCCTTATTGAAAAAGGCTTTGAAATTGGTAAAGTTGATTCTACTCTTTTAACTAAAAGGGTTAATGGAGAACTATTTGTGTGCCAAATTTACGTTGATGATATCATATTTGGTTCAACTAACCCTCATTTTAGTGAGAAGTTTGGAAAGCTAATGTCGGAGAAGTTTGAGATGTCTATGATGAGTGAACTCAAATTCTTTCTCGGTTTGCAAATCAAGCAAACTAAGGAAGGTACCTTTGTCTCTCAAACGAAGTACACCAAGGACTTATTCAAGAAGTTCAATATGCAAGAATGCAAAGGTATGACTACACCCATGCCTACTAGTGGACATCTTGATTTGACCAAAGATGGTGAACCGGTTGATCAAAAGGTTTATCGCTCTATGATTGGTTCATTGTTATATCTATGTGCCTCTCATCCCGATATTATGCTAAGTGTGTGCATGTGCGCACGATATCAAGCTGCTCCTAAAGAGTGTCATCTTAAGGCTGTGAAAAGGATAGTGAGGTACCTAATCCATACACCAAATTTTGGCATTTGGTATCCTAAGAGGTCCTCTTTTGATCTTGTTGGCTACTCCAATTCGGACTATGCCGGAGATAAGGTTCATAGAAAGTCCACTTCGGGTACTTGTCAATTCCTTGGTAGATCTCTTGTGTCTTGGTCTTCCAAGAAACAAAACTCGGTATCCTTATCCACCGCCGAAGCGGAATACATTGCCGCTGGTTCGTGTTGCGCTCAATTACTTTGGATGACCCAAACTCTTAAAGATTATGGGATATATGTGAAACATGTTCCATTGATATGTGACAATTAAAGTGCTATTAAGATTGCTCACAATCTCGTGCAACATTCTCGAACTAGGCATATTGAAGTTCGTCATCATTTCATTCGAGATCATGTTGCAAAAGGGGACATTAACCTTAAGCATGTTTGCACCGATAAGAAATTTGCGGATATATTCACTAAACCACTTGATGAGAAAGTGTTTTGCAGGTTGAGAGGTGAATTGAACATCATTGGTGCTTCAAACTTGGAGTAGGAACTCCATTTGATACATGCGGGGCATGAGCCTATGGCTAATCCTCGATATTTCTCTTATGATGCTATTCATATGTCTTGGATATATTTGTACCTTGCATGTTATCTAACCCGTGTAGGTACTTGGTTGAATCTAAATCTATGAGATTGCAACTCACTCACATCTTGAGCAATCTCTACATCACCAAGTCTCTACACAATGGTGGTTGAAGACAAGGAAGCACGAAACCATTCAAACATATCCTTTGGCAAATTCTATGTTGAGTCTCATGATTGTCAATTTGGATACACAAGTGCTCTTCCTTGCAAAGCTAACCCATGTAGGTAGATGAACTCAAACTCCAAGTGGTGCTCCCAACCCTTGATGAACTACATCAACCTTGAGCAACCCACACAAGTTCAACTACATGAGCAAGATCAACACCACCACCCAAGGTATGTTATTCCGTCTTAGAGAAGCTTTACTCCAAGTCATGAGTCAAAGCAACTCGACAAGATGTGAATACATCAAAAGGATTAAACGAAAAATGGTAACCCCATCTTGAGCTTAAACGATGAGTATGACCTATGATCAAGTGCTCTCACTTGACTCCTAAGTCAATATACTCTAACATAGGTGACTTTGTCACCGACCATTTCTAGATGAAGTTCTCTAGTGTTTCTCCGTGCTTTTGCATTTGCATATTTGTTTCCCCTTTCACTTCATCTAGAACTTTTAGTTTCTTTTCTTTCCTTTCTTTTTGTTCTGCATTTTCTGCATCCAAATCATTGAAAATCTTTCAGTTAATTCCTTGCATATCCTTGTGAGATCTTACTTGTCTAGTGAGCTGAGGTGACAAGTGGTTTCACTCTGATGAACTCGGTCACACCGGCTTGTTCTCTTCGTCCCAGCCGAAATCTTTCGGTGCAACCGAAGCGCACAACTCGGAGTCACCGATTCCATCACAGGAAAACCAACTTGCCACTTATTCCTGATTTCTGTTTGCTCCAGCTCCACTCAATGATTCTTGTCCTCTACCAGCATCATATTAGACATGTTTCTTTGCTCTGTGACTCAAGGACCAACCCATTTGTATCACATGTCTAGAAGAGCCCTTCTTGGAAATTGATGTCAAAGGGGGAGAGAGAGATCACATCAAAGCTTAATCCTTCCTATAGGGTGAGAAAGAGAGAATACTCAAGGGGAGAGAGTTTCTCAACTAGGAGAAAGTAATATCATCAAAGACCCCAGATGCTTGGTGTTCAAGAGGAGAGATGTCACATGTCTTTAAGAGGGGAAAGACATGTTTGGTTGCTTGCTTTAGCTCAAGCTCTGTTGTTTCCTTTTCGTTGCTCTGATTTTCTGTTCCCTATCTTCTCCCAATATCCCATGCAGATTCAGGGGGAGCAAGACATCTAAGGGAAGGAAATCTCTTATTTTATTGCATATCTTTACCTTTGGGGACATGTCTATATCCAATGTGGTACTTAGTACTCACTCTACATGTCATCCCAGTCTTGGTTCTCTTGTGGTTTCTCTTGTTTTGCTCTGGTCAGTAGGTGTATCTGTGTTATTTAACCTTGTTTGCGCATGTTCATCCCATCCTAAGCCAACTCAAGACCACAAGGTAAGTATATGCATCACAGTCATGTGAATGAGAAGTTCTTGCAGATGTACATACTGTTTGCAAGAAGGACTCATGAGCATGAAGGTACATTTCTCACATTCACATCATGTGCTCTGATGCATATAGCCAAGATACATGTAACACATTGCTTACTCTGTCATGTTTACGCATTCACATGCTCCTATATTCAATATTCACATGATTGCATACATGAAGGGCGAGCCTATGCATGTTACGTGTCTTCCCAAAGCTTTACTTGCTATTCTCTATACCTTTATCTAAAGCTTTGATGTATGTTGTCATCAATTACCAAAAAGGGGGAGATTGAAAGCACAAGTGCTCCCTGGGTGGTTTTGGTAATTAATGTCAACATATCTCTTGTTGGACTAACACTTTTACCTAGTATGTTTCAGATAAGTTCAACAATGGAGTGGCATGGACTAGAGGATGTGGAACCCCTTCAAGATGCTAAGGACAAAGGATTGGCTCAAGCTTCAAGATCAAGACTCTACATTTTCTATTTTAGTGATCCAAGGTCACATTGAGTCTATAGGAAAAGCCAATACTATCAAGAGGGGATGAGGTGTTGCTTAATGGCTTGCTTGCTCAAAGTGCTTAGTGATATGCTCCAAAACCCTCAACTACCTTCCCACATCCACATATGACCTAAACCAAAAGTCAAACTCGGCCCCACCGATTCTTTCTATCCGGAGCCACCGAGTTCAGTTAACATAGCCACTACCAGAAACCCTAATCAGTTTGGTCACACCGATGGGATCTCGGTCTCACCTAGATGGGCTTGCAAACTCTCTGTTACCTGTTGCAATATTTTTGGTCCCACCGAGATATGCAATCGACCCCATCGAGTTTGCTTGGCCAACTCTCTGTTTCGCTTATTACCCAAATCGGTCCCACCGAGTTTGAGTAATCGGTCAAACGGAGTTTTGGTTTTACCCTAACCCTAGCACATCGGTTCCACCAAGTTGAACTAGTCGGTCCCATCGAAAACCCTAACGGTCACTAGGTTTACTAAATCGGTCCAACCGAGTTTTTCCCTTCGGTCTTACCGAGATTGGTAAATTGAGTGTAACGGTTAGATTTTGTGTGGAGGCTATATATACCCCTCCACCCACTCTTCATTCATGGAGAGAGCCATCAGAACATACCTACACTTCCAATACACATTTTCTGAGAGAGAACCACCTGCACTTGTGTTGAGGTCAAGATATTCCATTCCAACCATATGATTCTTGATCTCTAGCCTTCCCCAAGTTGCTTTCCACTCAAATCTTCTTTCCACCAAATCCAAATCCTGTGAGAGAGAGTTGAGTGTTGGGGAGACTATCATTTGAAGCACAAGAGCAAGGAGTTCATCATCAACACACCATTTGTTACTTCTTGGAGAGTGGTGTCTCCTAGATTGGCTAGGTGTCACTTGGGAGCCTCCGACAAGATTGTGGAGTTGAACCAAGGAGTTTGTAAGGGCAAGGAGATCGCCTACTTCGTGAAGATCTACCGCTAGTGAGGCAAGTCCTTCGTGGGCGACGGCCGTGATGGAATAGACAAGGTTGCTTCTTCGTGGACCCTTCGTGGGTGGAGCCCTCCGTGGATTCGCGCAACCGTTACCCTCCGTGGGTTGAAGTCTCCATCAACGTGGATGTACGATAGCACCACCTATCAGAACCACGACAAAAACCTTCGTGTCTCCAATTGCGTTTGAATACTCCAAACCCTTCTCTTTACATTATTGCAAGTTGCATGCTTTACTCTCCGCTGCTCATATACTCATTGCATACTTTCTTGATATGTATTGTGTTTGTTAAACTTGTGCTTAAACTCCACTTAAACTTAAGAATATTAAAAACTGTAACTTTTGGCACTTAGTATCTAATCACCCCCCTCTAGACACTTCTTCTCGATCCTTTCAGGGGCTCTCTCCCCCTCGCTTCTGGTGGCGTTGGAACGCCGCCGGGGGCCATCATCATCACCGTGATCTACACCAACACCTCTGCCATCTTCACCAACATCTCCATCACCTTCCCCCTCTATCTACAGCGGTCCACTCTCCCGCAACCTGCTCTACCCTCTACTTGAACATGGTGCTTTATGCTTCATATTATTATCCAATGATGTGTTGCCATCCTATGATGTCTGAGTAGATTTTCGTTGTCCTATCGGTGGTTGATGAATTGCTTTGATTGATTTAATTTGCTTGTGGTTATGTTGCTGTCCTTTGGTGCCCATCATATGATTGCGCGCGTGGATCACACCGTAGGGTTAGTTGTATGTTGATAGGACTATGTATTGGAGGGCAAGAGTGACAGAAGCTTCAACCTAGCATTGAAATTGATGCATACGGGATTGAAGGGCGACCAATATATCTTAATGCTATGGTTGGGTTTTACCTTAATGAACGTTAGTAGTTGGGGATGCTTGCTAATATTTCCAATCATAAGTGCATAGAATTCCAAGTCAGGGATGACATGCTAGTAGTAGCCTCTCCCACATAATACTTGCTATTGTCTAGTAAAGTAGTCAATTGCTTAGGGGCAATTTCGCAACTCCTACCACCACTTTTCCACACTCGCTATATTTACTTTATTGTTTCTTTATCTAAACAGCCCCTAATTTTTATTTACGTACTCTTTATTATCTTGCAAACCTATCCAACAACACCTACAAAGTACTTATAGTTTCATACTTGTTCTAGGTAAAGCGAACGTCATGCGTGCATAGAGTTGTATCGGTGGTCGATAGAACTTGAGGGAATATTTGTTCTACCTTTAGCTCCTCGTTGGGTTCGACACTCTTACTTATCGCAAACTGTTGCGATCCCCTATACTTGTGGGTTATCACTATACTAGTGATTGCTTGAGTTTATCCCTCTACATCATGTCATCTTACTTAAAGGGTTACTCTATTCTTATGAACTTAATACTCTAGATGCATGCTGGATAGCGGTTGATGTGTTGAGTAACAGTAGTAGATGCAGAATCATTTCAGTCTACTTGTCACGGATGTGATGCCTATATTCATGATCATTTCCTTAGATGTAACTATGCGAGTTTCTATCAATTGCTCGCAGTAATTTGTTTACCCACCGTATGTTTTCTTTCAAGAGAGAAGCCTCTAGTGAAACCTATGCCCCCTAGGGTCTATTTTCCATCATATATTTTCAGATCTATAAACCAAAAAACCCAAAAATACCTTGCTGCAATTTATTTATACTTACTTTAGTTTTCTCTTTTATTTATCTTTTATACCTATCTTTATCAGATCTCACTCTTGTTCCTGACCATGGAGGGATTGACAACCCGTTTTTCGCGTTGTGTGCAAGTGTTTGTTAGTTTGTGCAGGTGCATATATTGGGGACTTCTTGTGCCTCCTACTGGATTGATACCTTGGTTCTTAACCGAGGGAAATACATATCTCTACTTTGCTGCATCAGCCTTTCCTCTTCAAGGGAAAAAATCAATGCAAGCTCAAGAAGTAGCAGGGTGTCACAAGTTTGTATCAGAGCCAACTACCTATAGGAATCCCCCTTCCAAACTCCTTGGCCGTAGTTGACTCTAGTCATTGCAAAACTTTTACTAACATGGCTATGTGGATTATGGGCCCACATCGCCATTGGGTGGTATTAAGATCTTTTATTCCTCATCTATACTCTGGGACACTAATCTCTCTTCTATTTGGGTTAAATGAAATTGCTAACTTTAACATTAGGATCTCGTAATCACATTCACCCGGAGAGCTGGATTATCTGCAATTACTTCCTTTGAATTAAATTTTGAATAATGTCCACATTGTCATTTGACATCCTTAAACTTATTTATTTCAAATGCATCCCGCATGGCAGATCATGTGCCAGACCATGGCGGTCAACACGCCTGGGTTTCCGGCCATTCTGGTCGACCTCCTGACCCTGCTGGGATATCACTGGTATCCTCAGTACACTGTGTACGAGATCTACCATGAGTTCAACCAGGAGATGTACTACGCCAAGGTTGACATCTATGATCGGTAGAACAACTCCACCCATGAGTTGCACACCTTTGAGGGTGTTGGAGAGACCGCAGAGAGCATCCCCGCTTGAAGGAGACTGGGTTCAAATACTTCCCGTACCCACCAACTGGGGATGATACTAGATGCTACACTACTGTCTGTACCCCTTGCATGAGCCGTCGTTACGACCCTCAGTTTCTGGTTTGGTACATTGAGGTTCTGGATCGCACTGTTCGAGCTCTGACTGTCGAGTTGTACACCATGGGTGCACGCCACTACGACACTCTGACACAGATGCGTCCAGCAGTCAGTGTAGGGAGATACGTCCATTTTGCATCATGTTTTTATATCGATATTTTTATTGCATTATGGGCTGTTATTACACATTATATCACAATACTTATGCATATTCTCTCTTATTTTCCAAGGTTTACATAAAGAGGGAGAATGCTGGTAGTTGGGATTCTAGGCTGGAAAAGGAGCAAATATTAGAGACCTATTCTGCATAGCTCCAAAATTCCTGAAACTTCACAGAAGTCATTTTCAGAATATATATAAAATACTGAGCGCAAGAAGTTCTGGAGGGGGCCACACCCTACCCACAAGGGTGGGGGCGTGCCCTACCCCTTTGGGCGCGCCCCCCTGCCTCATGGGCCCCCTGATGGCCCTCCGATGCCCATCTTCTGCTATATGCACTACAAAAAATACACTTCCGTGATGATACGTGTTTGTCACAGTAGGTCGCTTTTTTTGTCATGCATGTACATCCATGACAAATTGATGACAGAATCAAGATAGTCATACCTGTGCTGTCGTAGAAGTGTTCCATGACATTACCAAAATTATCATCACGGAAGTGTCCACTTCCATGACGATAAATCGCGCGTCACATAAGTGCTTTCGTCAAGGGTGACCGACACGTGGCATCCACCGTAACGGAACGCCGTTAAGCTATCGGGTCGGGTTTTGGATCCGATAACCCGTTAACAGCCCGGACCAATGGGGATTTTCCACGTGTAAAATCATCATTGGCTGGAGGAAACACGTGTCGGCTCATCGTTGGGACAGATGTCATCCACTCATTGGATAGAAGGCGCCTATGATACGTCGACACGTGGCACGGCCCAACAGAGGCCCATGGTCAAAAGGTGGCAGGCCAGCCCATGGAAAGCCTGTTAATGGCCTGTTCGCATATAGCCCATTTACAACCCGCTAACCCAAGGCCCGTTATGCCCTATCCGAATTAGGCCGAGTAGCGTCATCTGGGCCATCCAATATGATTCCAGCCCGTTTTCACTCCTGGCCCATGTATGGCCCATGACGTCTTTTGGCCCATATGAGGCCCTATGTAACTCTTGGCCTATTAAAGGCCCGTGGTGAAACTGGCCCGTAATGAACAGTGTATCACTTTATACCCATTAACGGCCCGTTATTCCGTTGGGCCATTTCTAGCCCATGTTATCTTTCGGCCTTCTCAGAGCCCATTTATTCGTGGGCTCATTTCCAGCATTCGTTTACTTACGGCCCGTTACTGTCATTTTCTGCTTGTGGGCCAAATTCAGCCCGTGGTTACAGTCGGCCTGTTTGTGGTCCATTAATACGTTGGGCCATTTTCATAGCGTCATCAAATACGGCCTATTAACGATGGCCCGTTTACGGCCATAATGCGGCCTGTTATTGGCCCATGTTTGACCAATCGATCATACGTCCCATATAAGGCTCATTGATGATACGACCCGTAGAAGGCCCATTGTTTCTACGGCCCGTCGAAAGCCCATTGTTTCTACGGCCCGTAGAAGGCCTATTGTTTCTACGGCCCATAGAAGGCCCACTGTTTCTACGGCCCGTAGGAGGCCCAGTGTCACTACAGTAAATATTAGCCCATGGTTATTGTGGCCTAGTTTTAAAAAATAGGTTATTGCAGCCACTAGCAAACCGCGGAAAAAGAGCTGCACTGACTACAAGCAAACAAATAAACAAGACAACAAGGAAATAAATAAGCAAGCAACTTATGCTAGGCTATCACGGCTATTACACATATTACATCCACTGGGCATCAAAGTTCACCACCAGTGCAAATATAGGGAACAAAGCAGCATATAAACGCCGTAGCGAAACAAGTCCAGAACTGAAACCACTTCAGTAGAGTTCAAGAAACAATATCTTGGGTACCCATAATGCTAGCAAGATGCTTAGCAAGCTTATTAACTTTCTCTTGTTTGGCGCTTAAATCCTCCAGCGCTTGCTGTTGCACAAGAAAGGACTGGTGTTTATCAGCCACAGTAACTTGCTGTTCGAGTTACTGGCCAGTACCGCTGGCACAAGCGCTTGTAGCTGGCCAGTACCGCTGTCCTGTTCAAGAACCCCCTCCAATTCAAATGGCCGATAAACAAGAAAAGAAATTGAACATACAGACATTGTATGATAGACAGATGTGGTAATTCACATATATGTTGTCTAACCAAACAGGACAACATGACACAGTTTCACATATATGATGCCTAACTAAACAGGATAGCATGACACAGTTTCAGATATATGATGGATAACTTAACAGGATATAATGGCATAATTCAACATATGATGAGTACCTAAACAGGATGACATGACACAACTATATGATGTCTTTCTAAAATAGGTTGGGATGAAATAATTCACATACATGTTGTCTAAGTATACAGGATGGCATGATATAATTGACATAATTGATTCATATACTAAGCAACTGGCACTCGCATGTATGATCTCTAAACTAAGCAGATAGAATTCAATATTGTGCATATGCTGTCTAAACTAAGCAATGCAAGACACCATATGCATCATATGAGAAATATAAACATTGCAACTTAGAGCATACACCTCAGGTGGGATATAGGACTGGTCATCTGTCTCTGAATCCTCCTCTGAGGAGCTCCCTGTAACCATCGAGATATATACTTCAACAGGTACCATTGCCTGCTCTGAAGACCTTGTTTTCACTCCAGATTTTTCCATAACCGGCTCAAATGGCTGATACACATGAAGAGTAGTTCAATATACACAGATTGTCGACAAATGGAATACGTAATGAAAAAAAAGATGGCATGAGATAATTCACATATATGATGCCTGGCTCCATGGCGGTGCATAATTCACATATATGATAACTGGCTGAAAAACATGGCATTGCATAATTCACATATCTGATATAGAAAGCAAACAGGAGGCATTCACACAAAGCATGTCTAATCTAAGCAGATGGCATGACAATGCAAGATACCATATGCATGATATGAGCAATATAACCCAGCCAAGTTAGAGCATGCACCTCGGGGGGGGGGGGGGAATACGACTAGTCATCTCTCTCTGAATCCTCCTCTGAGGAGCTATCTGTAACCAGCAAGAAATCTGCATCGACAGGTAGCACTGACTGCTCAGAAGACCTTGTTTTCACTCCAGATTTTCCCATGACCGACTCAAATGGCTGATGCATAGGAAGAGTAGATGAATGTATAAACATTGTTGACAAATGGAATACATAATGGAAAAAATATGGCATGATACAATTCACATATACGATGACTGGCTAAACAGGATGGCGCTGCATGATTCACGTATATGATGCCTGGCTAAAGAAGATGGCATTGCATAATTCCCATATACTACCACATACGGATGTATATAGACACATTTTAGAGTGTAGATTCACTCATTTTGTTCCGTATGTAGTCACTTGTTGAAATCTCTAATAAGACAAATAGTTAGGAATGATGGGAGTATGATATAGAAACCAAACAGGTGGCATTCACACAAAGCAAATCTAAACCAAGCTGATGACATATAAGATGTATAATGTAAGCAATGCAAGGCGCCATATGCATGATATGACCAACATCAGCATGCCAGGTTAGAGCAAACACCTCAGGTGGTAAACATGCGTGATCGCACTACACCACAACACTAATGCAAGGACAGAATAACTGCCGAGAGAAGTAACCTAGAATGGCAGGCAAACTGCCGGGAATGGTTTTCTCTCGGCAGATAGAACTGCCACAAGAACGACTGCCGGGGATTATAATTCCCGGCAGATAAAGATCTCCCGGCAGTTTGTATGCCGTCATGTTCCAATTTCTCCCGGCAGACTTGTTCTCCCGGCAGTTAATTGTTTTCCCGGCAGATAATATGCCACTGGTACCATATACCCCAATCTATATTATTATTACACTTTAGTATTGCATTTCTTCATTTATTTTACATTTAGATACACACTGACGAGGCATCCATTGAAATAAACCAGAAGGAATCTGCACAAGTACTTCACATTCATATTATAAATTCTGTTCATCAAACATTTACAAGGTTATAATATATGCAATTCACTGATTACATGTGAAGAATTACATCATAATTTAGTATGTGCAGTTTCAAGACGTCCAAGTTGTACAGAATGGAAAATGCACAAAGAGTAAAGCTTGTAAGGTCTTCTAGGTGAGCTCAGAGCATATGGTTACGGCAAGGTATCTTAACCCGTCTTCAGGAACATTTCCAACCTAGACAGTAAGAAAAATTGAAAAATACATGTATAATAAAACATTATCTGCATTACATTGATTTACAACACTCAAAAGAGTCTATTGAGTGCACTATTCCTGTTTTATAAGACATATGTCTACAACATCAAGAGAATTTCTAATCAAATTTCCTTTCAAGGCATCAAGTGAATATTCAATTTAATAGGAAAATAAAAAATGTCAGCAGTTTCATGCATTGACACATAAATTAAGCACATCTAGTTCACCACAATTACATCATATGATTACCTATGATATAAATTTTAGTTTCCTGTATGTGAAGATTCCATAGAACACCGTCCAAAAAACTGCACATAAGATAAAATAGGAAGTGATTAAAGGAAGTGACATCCACAACTTGTATGAATTTTTGACATCATAGGATCTTGTATTTTGGTATAAACACACAAAGAATCTAGTTCAAGATATGAAATAGTTTCATCCTATGGAAAACAGCAAAACTCAAACATTTTTCTAGCACAAACATGACAGTTGTATAGAAACCAAAATGTTTGGTGTTATGTTGAAGTGGTTTACAACATTATTACTAGTCTTTTGGGCTCCCAGTCACATGTGTCAATGTTCTTATCCAATGTACTAGCACTTTCTGCAAAACAAATAGAACAAGTTAGATGTCACAAAGATGGTGTTGTTTCCAGTCTTACATGGTCAATCAGTTGGAAAACATATATGCAGAACACCTATTTAATCACAAATTGAGTGGCCCGAGACATGCAACAAAATAGATGCGTCGTTGACAGAACACCTGTTTCTACTAGTATTGATTTTAGACTTCCAATGTGTATCTATAGCAAGATTCCTGTTGAGTACAAAATATTGAACAGTAATGCCAGGTCTAACCACTTTACACATGGAAAGGTACATTTCTCCTAAACAATGCAAGCCGGTTATAACTTAATTAGTCTATGAAAGATGATGCAGGACCATAGAGATAATCCAGGATGTGATTCCATTTTGCTTGTCTTAACGAAAAAGGAGCATTAGATCAAGGAAAAAGAAGTATTGGACTATGCGTAGGAATACAAGTGAAGGCAACACCTATGCTATTCATAAATGATTCTACGACTGGCAAACCAAGACACTGTTTCAAGTACTTGCCCAATAACAAAAGACTAAGCTTTAGAATACACAGGACATGCAAAAGCTTAGTTCCTGGACACATGCGCACACTGGACATGTAAAAGGTTCCACTAATTGTATGCATAAAAAGGCTATGCACATTCAGGACAAGCATAGTTTGTATCTTTACTGCAGTTTCATTTGCATGAAGCACATAGGAAACAAAATTCTAAATAAAGTTTCAATGTTCTGAAATAGCAACAAGCATGTATCCGAAAGCAAAATACTAAATCCAAGACTTAACTACCAAGATAAACAGCCGCCCACACCTCACCCACGCTAATATGCAATGGTATCTATCTATTATATACTAAAAGGAAAATAGGGATCAAGAATAGAGGATTTACTAGAAATTCTCACATTAATTAGACACATCGGACCGTTAGTTTGGTGGACCCTCCATTAATGAGTAAATTACGACCATTAGAAAGGCGGACCCACACCAATTTTGATGTATGATGTCCTGGACTTGAACTCTTGATTAGTTCGGTAGATAAAAAGAGATCATTTTTAACTCTGCTTGCGTGACAACAAAACAGTGGTGTCCGTGGTTATCCAGGAAATAAAAGAGCAGCGTCCCATAGAAAAAAGCAGTGGCAACTATGTTCATTCACAAAGGGAAAAAAACAGCGGCAAGGGCATGGTCAACATGCCATATCGTGGGCGTTGTAGGCGGTGAACTTCGATCAAAAAGGAAAAGAAAAGAAGGAAGCAACGGCTCGCTCAATACAGCATGCCGTGGGCATAGTAGGCGGGCACTCATCACGGCTCATAGTTGCATACTCCTGTTGAGGTCCGACCCCACTGAAGAACGCATGATAATCACACGATGCGCCGATGTGCAGCATGAACACACTCCAGACCCTCGATGCCCAAGATAAAGAAACACTAGCAGAAGAAATCAGAATTCCAGGTAGAATAAGCATAATATCTCCTTTAAATATCAATTATCGAGGTCAACTATCATAGAATGGATGTCAGTTCCATTATTACTTTTATGAAGCAAATCAGGCAGTCCTTTCTATATGAGAACAATCTCATTCTGATATCCATGAATTCAGAAAAGCACCCAAAGATATGACTTGCCATATTTTTCTCCCAGTAGAAACAATTCATCTCAAGCAATACCCCAACCTGCAATAGCTACAACAAAGACAATGTTTTTTTAGAAGCAAATCCCAGTGATAAGAAAGTTAAATACGTGAGGTAAGCACATACCATCATCTTCCACTTTAATGTAACATCCTCTGACATTTACTGAAACATCGATCTGAAATAGGTATAGGTATATACAAAATGTCAATACATGAGGTAAGCATATATCCTTTTTTTCGAATGCGAAAGTGATAACCAGTATAGAAAATACAAGCAGAAATGTGGATTGTTTGGCATTTATTTTCCAGTAAAAAGCAATACCTATCCAGATCAGTATAGCATATAGAGATTATTTTTCCTACATGTGAAAGGAATACCTTTTAATCATTTGTGTCGCTGCTATTATATGCCAACTCCTCAACGACCCTTAGGAGGTCAGACAATATAATGCTTGAGTGCAAGGAGCTGTGGACTCTTTTCGGCAAGCGTTTAATGCTATGCATCGACGTGTTCTTGTAAAAAAAGAGCTTAGATCAACCAATGGTTAAGAATAAAGTGTACCGAAGCAGGCAGCGTCAAAAAATTATTCCAGGAACTTCAGAAAATTAACTAACTTGTTGGTATGCTACTTCATCAAGTGAGGACTGATCATGATGTGAGATTACAGTTGCGGTTCCATTATTAAGGCATGGTTCATAGGAAATGTGCGTGTAGACAACCAACCAACAAGGTAAGAAACATATTGTTTTTCTTTCCTCTGTATCATAAGATACATATCATTCAGGCTGCAACTCAAAAAATCAACCCCTCCTCACAAGCAAACCACCCTTGCAGGGCTTCTATTATCTGGTGCAGATGCCCTGCATGGTCCAACAAGCCCAATTTAGTGCAGTGTGTGATAGCCTGATGGCAGTGCCAGCCACTTACGACATTCCTTTCTACAATTATTTTCTGCCCAGTGCAATGTTTCATGCAGGTTGAGAATTCAGATAGGGCACCACTGAACTGCTATGAAACAATTCGATAGATGATAAATCAGGGAAGTAAAAGTAGTTAATTTTGTAGAGCAATTTTCAATATCAAATCAGCACTCATGTCTATAATTTAGTTCTTGTAGATGCTAGCACAAGAAACTTTCTAGAGTTGTATACAGTCAGCCATTAGTGAGTAAACTTTCTCAAGCTGTGAAACACTTGCCTTCAGTTGTGCAATGTCTGAACCTGAATAAACAAAGACCCGTCCACATCGCTAAAATTGGATGGATAGAAGAACATTACATTTTACAAATCATAGGCACATATACATGCATATTAACTTATTAAGATAAGAAAATGAAATACAAGAGTACGTGTACAATAACCTGGCTGATAGCCTTTGCAAATCATGAGCATTATGAATTCCAAACAAACCTACAACTGCTAGAACCAATCCCCAATCCTTTCACTGGTAGCACCTGCATCAATTTAGTAGCAAAATAAAAAATAAGTAGCAATAAGAAAGACTTGGAGCCAAGTAGTGACTCAGTGGAAGGTAGGGAAAATGTGCAGCAAGGAGAAGATAAGGCGAAGCATCTTGTGAGTTTTCATCGAGCAGAAAAGGAGAGCTTCTTTGTATAGAAAGCACACCTGCATCGCGTTTCCTCCATGACAGATCTGAGCACCATGTTGTACTAGCGTATTGGGGAGCAGACACCGCGCTCGTCGTCAGGGTGGTGGGAGACGTGGTGGGGAGCAAGGCGACGTCGACCTCGACGCACCGGACCCGTTGACCAGCCCTTGTGGCGGTGCCGAAGGGAGCGAAACCAGAGGCGTGTGGAGGGAGGCGAGGTTGACCTCTACGCAGCGGCGTCATCGATATGGGTGGGGGTCGCACAGGTCGGCGGAGGGAGTCGATGGTGGAGGGCGCGTTCGAGGGCAGAGGGGTCGGTGGTGGAGGGCGCGGTCGAGGGCAGAGGGAGTGTCAGCGGCGGCGGCGGCGGTGGAGGAGGAGGGATCTCGAGGGTTCGATTTGGGGAAGAACTCGTTGGGGACGGCGGCTAGGTCTTTTGAGCAAAAAAAATAATCTTTTTTTAAAGTTTTCAGTCTATCGCGCGTTCCCGCGCCACCACACGTTTGGGCCCAATTGTTTTTGGTCTCGCGCCATGGACAGCCCGGCAGATAGTGGGCCAGGGTTTAATTGTGCCGGCAGATTCGATGCCCTGAAACGTGGACAACATTTCCGGCAGTGCACATGCCCTTGGTTCTCAAGTTCTCCCGACAGTTTTACTACCCTTAAGTATTTCTGCTGGCAGTAACTAGATTCCCGGCAGATATTTTGCCCTTGTTCTACTATTTCTCCCGGCAGTTAATTGCCCCTAATTAAGTGTTGTGGTGTAGTGTCGGCTCCTTCTGAATCTCCATCTGAACAGTTATCTTCCTCTGGAATACAATCTGGAAATGCAGGAGGGGGGTGCACTTCGCCCACCATGGAGTGGCGTCTGCATGACATTATATTCGCACGCAATAGTCTTCTCTTTTTCTCTACATGTTCAGTACGATTGTGTACAATATCTGACATGCATAATAAAAAAAATAGTTAGATTTTGTAAGGCCTAAGGGGTGCATGCAAAAATCAAGACTGATGGTAGCAAACGAGTGGATGGATCCAAAACTAATGATAGCAGGTAGATTATAGCTTCAGTTTAAAAAGATAGACAATGGATCATCTATTGTTTGTTGCCCACCCAACATGAACCACATAGAAGACCCATATGAACCAGATAGTAGACAGATACTATTCGTTGCTGGCTCGATATGAGACCCATGGGCAATTCAAAACTCAAGATTGAACGATAAAGTGGCAGGTAATAATAACCGATGTATAACATAAGCAAACACGAAAGACTGCGACCTCTCTTCCGGAACTGTGTAGTCCTCAGGTTCATCTGCTCAAGTCGATGATGGTAATGCAGTTGGCGTGGCTGCCGGCAACGGGGAAGATGATCTGAGGCGGCGAAAGGAAGTCTGCAGGGGGGATCTCTGCTGCAGTGAACGCTTCTGTCGATGGTGCACCTCAGGTGGGGTGGATGACGGCATGGCAGGAGCAGGACATAACACACAGAGTTTTCTTTGACGCCTATCTGAAAATGAAGTAAATCTGTAAGGGCTCCTTAGAATTGGAGGATTCTATAAACGCAGGGACAGGAAAAACACAAGAATAGGATAGGAATGCACGTGCAAAACAGAGCATTTGGAAACATAGGATTTCAGTCAACCTGGGTGTTTGGCTCACATGAATTGGAAGAACAGAGGAATGGAGAAACAAAGTGATGTGACGAGTGTACAACCTCTTTGGCATAGCCTTGTGGACCTCAGCATCATTGGGTACGTGGAGGATGGTGATGATGCTGGTGTGACTGTCAAAGGCGAGGAAGAAGATCCGAGGCCTCTGGAAACAACGCCGAGGGTACTGCTGCGCTGTGATGGACGGTTCTGTCGTTGGAGCAGCTCCGCTAGGGTGTACGGCGACGAGGCTGAAGCATGACAAGACAGACAACGTTAATCTGAAGTGGGACCCTAATATCATCTGCAATAGATGATGTAAAATACATCACCAAAAAGTGCTAGATGTAAAACGCATCAGCCGCGCCACGACTGCTCCGACAGATGCTGTAAGTACTGTTCACTCTGAACTTAACTGAAGAAAATGAACTTCATAGTCAAAACTGAATTTTACTGTCGAAACTGAATGAACTAGTAACAGAGCATTGTAATAGATGTTTAGGGCGTTCGAGCACTAGTAGTAGAGAAGTAGTGATCTAAATCAGCAGACGCTCGAGGAGGGAACGCACTAGCAGAGAGCAAGTCGTGCAGTAGCACTGCGAGCGAGTGCTAAAGAAGCAACTCCTGTAGCTGTCGGAGGTCGTGCAGCAGTAGCAGCAGCACCGCAAGCGAGAGCAAGAGCAGAGCAGCAGCACGAATGAAAGCAGGAGCAGTGCAGCAGCGCGACCGACAACAAGAACAAAGCCGCAACGCAAGCGAGAGCCGGAGCAGCTGCAGCTAGTGCCGTTGTGGAAGTCGCCGCTGAGGAAGCAACGACATGGGGGAGAGACGCCATGGATGATGTGGCCGGCGACGGCGCCATCGATGGAGACACGCCATGTCTGCTCGGTATCGAGCACCGGCAGCCCCGTGAGATCGAATAAAAGATAAAATGCAGCAGTGAGTGCAGAACCTCCTTGGTGGCGCCGAGTTGGCCTCGGCTTCATCGGAGGAATTGGTGAGGGTGTTGCGGTTCCGGTGGGGTAGGTCAAGACGGCGCTGTGGGGATTGAGGTGGCGCGATAGACGAGGCGAACGTCGGGGTAGCTCCTTGGAGGTGGAGGACGGGCGGCTGATCCGGCGGGACGATGAGATCGACAACGGATCCTCATCCGGTGCGGTGGATGAGGGACGGCGAGCTATTGCGGTGGACGATGTAGTCGGGGAAGAGTCTCCGGCTGGGCAGCGGTCGGGAGGCCGACGGAGGAGCGTGGGGTTTCGCGGTTTTTGGCGGCCTCAGTGTACGAATGGGGGGGCGAAGGGGGAGGGGTGAGCCAAGCTTAGGGACGCGCTTGTCCAAAATGTAGGGTAAGTTACCAGCGTACCCCCACCGGTTTTGACACCATGACGTGGAACTTCATGCCATCTTTTATCCTTTTCTTTAAACAACTTGGCATTCTCAAAGTCTTGGGTTCTCCATTCATCAACTGAGCTTATGTCAAATAACCTCTTCTCACCGGCAAGTTTGAAATCATAATTGAGCTCTTTAATAGCCCAATATGCCTTATGTTCTAGTTCAAGAGGTAAGTGACAAGCCTTTCCATAAACCATTTTATAAGGAGACATACCCATAGGATTCTTATAAGGAGTTCTATAAGCCCATAATGCATCATCAAGTTTCTTAGACCAATTCTTTCTAGATCTATTAACAGTTTTTTGCAAAATTAGTTTAATCTCTTATTGCTCAAGTCTACTTGACCACTAGACTGAGGATGATATGGAGATGCAATTCTATGGTTAACATCATACTTAGCAAGCATTTTACAGAAAACACCATGAATAAAATGTGAACCACCATCAGTCATTAAATATCTAGGGACTCCAAACCTCGGAAAAATAACTTCTTTAAGCATCTTAATAGAAGTTTTATGATCAGCACTACTAGTTGGAATAGCTTCTACCCACTTAGGAACGTAATCAATAGCAACTAAAATATGTGTATACCCATTAGAGAAGGAAAAGGTCCCGTATAACCAAAGCCTCAAACATCAAGTGGTTCAATAACAAGTGAATAATTCATAGGCATTTCCTGACGTCTACTAATATTACCAATTCTTTGGCATTCATCACAAGCCAAGACAAAGTTACTAGCATCCTTGAAGAGAGTGGGCCAATAAAAATCAGATTGCAATACCTGGTGTGCAGTTCTATCTCCAGCATGGTGTCCTCCATAAGACTCAGAGTGGCACTTGCGTAGGATCTGTCCCTGTTCATGCTCAGGTACACAACGTCTAATAACACCATCTACTCCTTTATAAAGGTGTGGGTCATCCCAAAAGTAATGTCTTAAATCATAGAAGTGAAACTAGGTGGTATAAATTTAGCAACAATGTAATTAGCATAATCAGCATGCCATGGAGTATTACGAGAAGCATTTATGACAGCTAATTGTTCATCAAGAAAGCTATCATCAATAGGTAGTGGGTCATCAAGAACATTTTCTAACCTAGACAAGTTGTCAGCAAGGGGGTTCTCAGCTCCCTTTCTATCAATAATATGCAAATCAAATTCTTGTAGCAAGAGAACCCATCTAATAAGTCTAGGTTTAGCATCTTTCTTTTCCATAAGATATTTAATAGCAGCATGATCAGCGTGAATAGTTACTTTGGAATCAACAATATAAGATCTGAACTTATCACAAGCAAAAACAACTGCTAAGGATTCATTTTCAGTAGTAGCATAATTTCTCTGGGCACTGTCTAGAGTTTTACTAGAATAATGAATAACATTTAATTTATTATCAACTCTTTGTCCTAGAACAGCACCAACAGCATAATCAGTAGCATCGCACATAATTTCAAAGGGTAAATTCCAATCGGGTGGCTGAACAATAGGTGCAGAAATCAAGGCTTTCTTGATTACTTCAAATGATTCTACACAATCATCACTAAAAACAAAAGGAACATCTTTTTGCAAGAGATTAGTGAGAGGCCTAGAAATTTTAGAGAAGTCTTTAGTAAACCTCCTATATAAACCAGCATGACCGAGGAAACTTCTTATACCTTTGATATCTTTGGGACACGACATCTTTTGAATAGCATCTACTTTAGCTTTATCAACTTCAATGCCTATTTCAAAAATTTATGCCCCAAGACAATACCTTCATTAACCATAAAGTGGCACTTTTCCCAATTCAAGACAAGATTAGTTTCTTCACATCTTTGCAAAACTCGATCAAGGTAGCTTAAGCAATCATCAAAGGAAGTTCCATAAACAGAGAAATCATCCATGAAAACCTCAACAATCTTATCACAAAAGTCGGAGAATATAGCAGTCATACATCTTTGAAAGGTAGTAGGTGCATTGCATAAACCAGAAGGCATACATCTATAAGCAAAAGTACCGAAAGGGCAAGTAAAAGTGGTCTTTTCTTGGTCCTCTTTTGACACAGGTATTTGAGAGAAACCAATACAACCATCTAGAAAGCAAAAATGTGCATGTTTGGATAATCTTTCTAACATTTGATCAATAAAAGGTAGAGGGTAATGATCTTTCTTAGTAGCTTTGCAAAAATCAATTACCATTCTATAACCTGTAACAATTCTTTGTGGAATCAATTCATTCTTATCATTAGGAACAACGGTAAGACCTCCCTTATTAGGGACACAATGAATGAGACTTACCAAATTCATCAACTCCATACCTCTCAAAAATGATTCATTAATAGGGTTGATCAAGTCTTATTAACAACCACCTTCGATTAGCATGAAACCGAAGAACTTCCGTAAAACACTAAGTTACCTCAACAGGGATATGAATGTCCCCAACAATAAGCATTTCATATTTCTTTTTGATAGTAGGTAGAGGTAGTTGAAAACTTCCAATAGTGATTGTCGGAGATTTTTCGATAACATTAATACCATTCACTTGGATTTGTTTCTTTGGAAAGTGCATCGTATGCTCATTACCATTGATATGAAAAGTGACCTTGCCTTTATTGCAATCAATAAAAGCCCCTACAGTATACAAAAAGGGTCTACCAAGGATAATCGACATGTTGTCGTCCTCGGGCATCTCAAGTATAACAAAGTCAGTTAAGATAGTAACATTAGCAACAACAACAGGCACATCCTCACAAATACCGATAGGTATGGCAGTTCATTTGTCAGCCATTTGCAAAGATATTTCAGTAGGTGTGAATTTATTCAAATCAAGTCTTTTTATATAAACAGAAAGGCATAAAACTAACACCAGCTCCTAAATCACATAAAGAAGTTTTCACATAATTCCTTTTGATGGAGCAAGGTATAGTTGGTATTCCCGGATGTCCAAGTTTTTTAGGTACTCCATCCTTAAAAGTGTAATTAGCAAGCATGGTGGAGATTTCAGCTTCCGGTATTTTTCTCTTATTGGTGATGATGTCTTTCATGTACTTTGCATAAGGATGCATTTTTAGGATATTAGTCAAGCGTGTACGCAAAAATACTGGCCTAATCATTTCAGCAAAGCGCTCAAATTCTTCATCATCTTTCTTTTTAGCTGACTTAGGTGGAAAGGGCATCGGTTTTTGAACCCATGGTTCTCTTTCCTTACCATGTTTTCTAGCAACAAAGTCTCTTTTATCATATCTCTTATTCTTGGGTTGTGGGTTATCAAGATCAATAGTTGGTTCTATTTCAACATCATTGTCTGGTTCTTTCTTATTTGTTTGAGTATCTTCATGGACCTCATCATTATCTTTGTCATTATCATAAGGTGAGTGTTCATTACCAGATTTATTTTCCGCATCAGAAATAGAAACCTCATTAGTAGCATTAGGAGGTTTTTCTATTTCAGGTTCACTAGAAGCATGCAAAGTCCTATTATTTTTTCTTCTTCTTTTTCTTTTTGGAAGGACTAGGTGCATCAGTGTTAATTCTTTGAGAGTCTTGTTCAACTCTTTTAGGGTGTCCCTCAGGATAGAGTGGTTCCTGAGTCATTTTACCTCCCCTAGTTGCTACTCTAACATCAAAGTCATGTATGTTATTGTTCATTTCATCAAGCAATTCTCTTTGAGATCTAGCAACTTCTTCTAGTTGAATTTGAACCATAGAGGCATGCTTTCCTACACCTCTAACATCATTGGTGATTCTAAATAACAAGTCACTCAAGCGAGCAATCATATCAGAATTGTATTTCAATTGTTTCATAACATTTGCATTGAAGTGGTCTTGTTTTCTAATGTAGTTATCAAACTCATAAAGGCATTGACTAGGATGCATATTATAAGGATTATCATTGTCATTGAATTTCATTAAAGAATTTACCTCTACCACCTTAGGTGGTGGTGGTGTTTCAAGCCCATGTATTTCTTCAATACGAGGTAAATTTTTGACATCCTCAGCTTTAATACATTTTTCTTTCATAGATTTCTTTGCCTCTTGCATATCTTCAGGACTAAGATATAAGATACCCCTCTTCTTCGGAGTAGGTTTAAGTGGTGGTTCAGGAAGAGTTGCTACCTCTTGAGCACTGCGTTGGTTTCCCCCGAAGAGGAAGGGATGATGCAGCAAAGTAGCGTAAGTATTTCCCTCAGTTTTTGAGAACCAAGGTATCAATCCAGTAGGAGGCTACGCGCGAGTCCCTCGTACCTGCACAAAAGAAATAAATCCTCGCAACTAACGCAAATAGGGGCTGTCAATCCCTATAAGGCCACTTACGAGAGTGAAATCTGATATATATGATAAGATAATATTTTTGGTATTTTTATGATAAAAGGTGGAAAGTAAAATAAAGGCAAAGTAAATAGCAAAGGAAATAACTAAGTAGTAGGAGATCAATATGATAAAGATAGACCCGGGGGCCATATGTTTCAGTAGTGGCTTCTCTCGAGAGCATAAGTATTCTACGGTGGGTGAACAAATTACTGTTGAGCAATTGACAGAATTGAGCATAGTTATGAGAATATCTATGTATGATCATGTATATAGGCATCACGTCCGAGACAAGTAGACCGACTCCTGCCTGTGTTGAGATCATGTATAATATGCAAGGGATGAACAAGACTATTCCCGAGCTCTTCGCAATGCTGAAAGCTGCGGAGGTAGAAATCAAAAAGGAGCATCAAGTGTTGATGGTTAACAAAACCACTAGTTTCAAGAAAAAGGGCAAAGGGAAGAAGAAGGGGAACTTCAAGAAGAACGGCAAGCAAGTTGCTGCTCAAGAGAAGAAACTCTTCCAAGTCTGGACCTACGCCTGAAACTGAGTGCTTCTACTGCAAGCAGACTGGTCACTGGAAGCGGAGCTGCCCAAAGTATTTGGCGGATAAGAAGGATGGCAAGGTGAACAAAGGTATATTTGATATACATGTTATTGATGTGTACCTTACTAATGCTCGCAGTAGCACCTGGGTATTTGATACTGGTTCTGTTGCTAATATTTGCAACTCGAAACAGGGGCTACGGATTAAGCGAAGATTGGCTAAGGACGAGGTGACGATGCGCGTGGGAAACGGTTCCAAAGTCGATGTGATCGCGGTCGGCACGCTACCTCTACATCTACCTTCGGGATTAGTATTAGACCTAAATAATTGTTATTTGGTGCCAGCGTTAAGCATGAACATTATATCGGGATCTTGTTTGATGCGAGACGGTTATTCATTTAAATCAGAGAATAATGGTTGTTCTATTTATATGAGTAATATCTTTTATGGTCACGCACCCTTGAAGAGTGGTCTATTCTTATTGAATCTCGAGAGTAGTGATACACATATTCATAATGTTGAAGCCAAAAGATGTAGAGTTGATAATGATGGTGCAACTTATTTGTGGCACTACCGTTTAGGTCATATCGGTGTAAAGCGCATGAAGAAACTCCATACTGATGGACTTTTGGAACCACTTGATTATGAATCGCTTGGTACTTGCGAACCGTGCCTCATGGGCAAGATGACTAAAACACCGTTCTCCGGTACTATGGAGAGAGCAACAGATTTGTTGGAAATCATACATACAGATGTATGTGGTCCGATGAATATCGAGGCTCGTGGCGGATATCGTTATTTTCTCACCTTCACAGATGATTTAAGCAGATATGGTTATATCTACTTAATGAAACATAAGTCTGAAACATTTGAAAAGTTCAAAGAATTTCAGAGTGAAGTGGAAAATCATCGTAACAAGAAAATAAAGTTTCTACGATCTGATCGTGGAGGAGAATATTTGAGTTACGAGTTTGGTGTACATTTGAAAAATTGTGGAATAGTTTCGCAACTCACGCCACCCGGAACACCACAGCGTAATGGTGTGTCCGAACGTCGTAATCGTACTTTACTAGATATGGTGCGATCTATGATGTCTCTTACTGATTTACCGCTATCATTTTGGGGATACGCTCTAGAGACGGCCGCATTCACGTTAAACAGGGCACCATCAAAATCCGTTGAGACGACGCCTTATGAACTATGGTTTGGCAAGAAACCAAAGTTGTCGTTTCTGAAAGTTTGGGGCTGCGATGCTTATGTGAAAAAGCTTCAACCTGATAAGCTCGAACCCAAATCGGAGAAATGTGTCTTCATAGGATATCCAAAGGAAACTATTGGATACACCTTCTATCACAGATCCGAAGGCAAGACTTTTGTTGCTAAATTCGGAAACTTTCTTGAGAAGGAGTTTCTCTCGAAAGAAGTGAGTGGGAGGAAAGTAGAACATGACGAGGTAACTGTACCTGCTCCCTAGTTGGAAAGTAGTACATCACAGAAAACTGTTTCTGTGACACCTACACCAATAAGTGAGGAAGTTAATGATAATGATCATGAAACTTCAAAACAAGATACTACTGAACCTCATAGATCAACCAGAGTAAGATCCGCACCAGAGTGGTACGGTAATCCAGTTCTGGAAGTCATGCTACTAGATCATGATGAACCTACAAACTATGAAGAAGCGATGGTGAGCCCAGATTCCGCAAAGTGGCTTGAAGCCATGAAATCTGAGATGGGATCCATGTATGAGAACAAAGTATGGACTTTGGTTGACTTGCCCGATGATCGGCAAGCAATTGAGAATAAATGGATCTTCAAGAAAAAGACTGACGCTGACGGTAATGTTACTGTCTATAAAGCTGAGACCTTCTCACCCGTAGCGATGCTTAAGTCTGTCCGAATCATGTTAGCAATTGCCGCATTTTATAATTATGAAATTTGGCAGATGGATGTCAAAACTGCATTCCTGAATGGATTTCTGGAAGAAGAGTTGTATATGATGCAACCAGAAGGTTTTGTTGATCCAAAGGGAGCTAACAAAGTGTGCAAGCTCCAGTGATCCATTTATGGACTGTTGCAAGCCTCTCGGAGTTGGAATAAATGCTTTGATAGTGTGATCAAAGCATTTGGGTTTATACAGACTTTCGGAGAAGCCTGTATTTACAAGAAAGTGAGTGGGAGCTCTGTAGCATTTCTGATATTATATGTGGATGACATATTATTGATTGGAAATGATATAGAATTTCTGGATAGCATAAAGGGATACTTGAATAAGAGTTTTTCAATGAAAGACCTCAGTGAAGCTGCTTACATATTAGGCATAAAGATCTATAGAGATAGATCAAGACGCTTAATTGGACTTTCACAAAGCACGTACCTTGACAAGATTTTGAAGAAGTTCAAAATGGATCAAGCAAAGAAAGGGTTCTTGCCTGTGTTACAAGGTGTGAAATTGAGTCAGACTCAATGCCCGACCACTGCAGAAGATAGAGAGAAAATGAAAGATGTTCCCTATGCTTCAGCCATAGGCTCTATCATGTATGCAATGCTGTGTACCAGACCTGATGTGTGCCTTGCTATAAGTTTAGCAGGGAGGTACCAAAGTAATCCAGGAGTGGATCACTGGACAGCGGTCAAGAACATCCTGAAATACCTGAAAAGGACTAAGGATATGTTTCTCGTATATGGAGGTGACAAAGAGCTCACCGTAAAAGGATACGTTGATGCAAGCTTTGACACTGATCCGGACGATTCTAAATCGCAAACCGGATACGTGTTTACATTGAACGGTGGAGCTGTCAGTTGGTGCAGTTCTAAACAAAGCGTCGTAGCGGGATCTACATGTGAAGCGGAGTACATAGCTGCTTCGGAAGCAGCGAACGAAGGAGTCTGGATGAAGGAGTTCATATCCGATCTAGGTGTCATACCTAGTGCATCGGGTCCAATGAAAATCTTTTGTGACAATACTGGTGCAATTGCCTTGGCAAAGGAATCCAGATTTCACAAAAGGACCAAGCACATCAAGAGACGCTTCAACTCCATCCGGGATCTAGTCCAGGTGGGAGACATAGAGATTTGCAAGATACATACGGATCTGAATGTTGCAGACCCGTTGACTAAGCCTCTTCCACGAGCAAAACATGATCAGCACCAAGGCTCCATGGGTGTTAGAATCATTATAGTGTAATCTAGATTATTGACTCTAGTGCAAGTGGGAGACTGAAGGAAATATGCCCTAGAGACAATAATAAAGTTATTATTTATTTCCTTATAATCATGATAAATGTTTATTATTCATGCTAGAATTGTATTAACCAGAAACATAATACATGTGTGAATACATAGACAAACAAAGTGTCACTAGTATGCCTCTACTTGACTAGCTCGGTAATCAAAGATGGTTATGTTTCCTAACCATGAACAATGAGTTGTTATTTGATTAACGAGGTCACATCATTAGTTGAATGATCTGATTGACATGACCCATTCCATTAGCTTAGCACCCGATCGTTTAGTATGTTGCTATTGCTTTCTTCATGACTTATACATGTTCCTATAACTATGAGATTATGCAACTCCCGTTTACCGGAGGAACACTTTGGGTACGACCAAACGTCACAACGTAACTGGGTGATTATAAAGGAGTACTAAGGTGTCTCCAATGGTACATGTTGGGTTGGCGTATTTCGAGATTAGGTTTTGTCACTCCAATTGTCGGAGAGGTATCTCTGGGCCCTCTCGGTAATGCACATCACATAAGCCTTGCAAGCATTACAACTAATATGGTAGTTGTGAGATGATGTATTACGGAACGAGTAAAGAGACTTGCCGGTAACGAGATTGAACTAGGTATTGGATACCGACGATCGAATCTCGGGCAAGTAACATACCGATGACAAAGGGAACAACGTATGTTGTTATGCGGTCTGACCGATAAAGATCTTCGTAGAATATGTAGGAGCCAATATGGGCATCCAGGTCCTGCTATTGGTTATTGACTGGAGACGTGTCTCGGTCATGTCTACATTGTTCTCGAACCGTAGGGTCCGCACGCTTAATGTTACGATGACAGTTATTATGAGTTTATGCATTTTGATGTACCGAAGGTTGTTCGGAGTCCCGGATGTGATCACGGACATGACGAGGAGTCTCGAAATGGTCGAGACATAAAGATTGATATATTGGAAGCCTATGTTTGGACATCGGAAGTGTTCCGGGTGAAATCGGGATTTTACCGGAGTACCGGGAGGTTACCGGAACCCCCCGGGAATCATATGGGCCTTAGTGGAAAGGTGAAAGGGCTGCCCATAAGGGCTGCGCGCCTCCCCCCTCCCCTAGTCCTATTAGGACTAGGAGAGGTGGCCGGCCACCCCTCTCCCTCTTTCCCCCTTGGGAATCCTAGTTGGAATAGGATTGGGGGGGGGGGGAGTCCTACTCCCGGTAGGAGTAGGACTCCTCCTGCGCCCTCCTCCTGGCCGGCGCACCTCTCCCCCTTGGCTCCTTTATATACGGAGGCAGGGGGCACCTCTAGACACACAAGTTGATCATTGAGATTGTTCCTTAGCCGTGTGCGGTGCCCCCTGCCACCATATTCCACCTCGATCATATCGTTGTAGTGCTTAGGCGAAGCCCTGCGTCGGTAGAACATCAAGATCGTCACCACGCCGTCGTGCTGACAGAACTCTTCCTCGACGCTTTGCTGGATCGGAGCCCGGGGATCGTCATCGAGCTGTACGTGTGCTAAGAACTCGGAGGTGCCGGAGTAACGGTGCTTGGATCGGTCGGATCAGGAAGAAGACGTACGACTACTTCCTCTACGTTGTGTCAACGCTTCCGTTGCGATCTACAAGGGTACGTAGATCATACTCTCCCCTCGTTGCTATGCATCACCATGATCTTGCGTGTGCGTAGGAAATTTTTTGAAATTACTACGTTCCCCAACAGTGGCATCCGAGCCTAGGTTTTATGGTTTGATGTTATTTGCACGAGTAGAACACAAGTGAGTTGTGGACGATACAAGTCATACTGCCTACCAGCATGTCATACTTTGGTTCGGTGGTATTGTTGGACGAGACGACCCGGACCAACCTTACGCGTACGCTTACGCGAGACCGGTTCCCTCGACGTGCTGACGGAACTCTTCCCCGACGCTTTGCTGGATCGGAGCCCGGGGATCGTCATCGAGCTGTACGTGTGCTAAGTACTCAGAGGTGCCGGAGTAACGGTGCTTGGATCGGTCGGATCGGGAAGAAGACGTACGACTACTTCCTCTACGTTGTGTCAACGCTTCCGTTGCGATCTACAAGGGTACGTAGATCATACTCTCCCCTCGTTGCTATGCATCACCATGATCTTGCGTGTGCATGGGATTTTTTTTGAAATTACTACGTTCCCCAACAGGCAATCCATAAGTGGCTTTCATAATAGATTCATAAGGTAATTTAATTTTCTTTCTATGAAAGTGTTCCATGCCTTTCCTTAATGGAAATTGGAATCTAATATTTTCCTCCTTCATATTAATAATTGCACCAATCGTTCTAAGGAAAGGTCTACGAAGAATAATAGGACATGAAGGATTGGAATCTATGTCAAGAACAATAAAATCTACGGGCACATAATTCCTATTTGCAACAATAAGAACATCATTAATTCTTCCCATAGGTTTCTTAATAGTGGAATCCGCAAGGTGCAAGTTTAGAGAGCAATCATCAAAATCATGGAAACCTAACAAATCACACAAAGTCTTTGGAATCGTGGAAACACTAGCACCCAAATCACATAAAGCATAGCATTCATGATCTTTAATTTTAATTTTAATAGTTGGTTCCCACTCATCATAAATTTTTCTAGGGATAGAAACTTCCAATTCAAGTTTTTCTTCATAAGATTGCATCAAGGCATCAACGATATGTTTAGTAAACGCTTTATTTTGACTATGAGCGTGAGGAGAATTTAGCACGGATTGCAACAAGGAAATACAATCAATCAAAGAGAAATTTTCATAGTTAAATTCCTTGAAATCCACAATAGTGGGTTTAGCAATATCTAGGGTTTTAATTCCTTCAATCCCACTTTTATCAAATTTAGAATCAAGGTCAACAAATTCTGAATTCTTGGAACGCCTTCTAGGTAAAGGTGGATCATATTCAGTCCCATCATTATCAAGATTCATATTGCAAAACAAAGATTTAATAGGGGACGCATCAATAACTTCTAGATCTTCATCTTTATTTTCATAGCAATCCGGTTTAGCGGCCATCTTATTAACTAAGGTAGCTTGCTTATCCGAAATTTCAGTAGTTAATTTCTCAAGATGAGCAATTTGGGATCTTAAACCATCGAATTCTTTAGACATATCATCAAGCTCTTTATTCATAAAAGTCATAAAACTTTTCTGTTCTTTAAGCTTGTTTCTGAAGAAACTATTATGTTCAAATTGCAAGACCATGAAACTCCTGACATTGCTTTCGATCTCTTCTAATATTTTAAGGTGAAGGTCACCAAATTAAGGAAGAGCCATCGGGACAAGCAAGCAAACTAACACACAAGCAAACAGAAAGCAAGCGGGCAAAAAGAGGCAAATAGGGAAAGAGAGGGAGGACAGAGAGAGAGAGAGGGCGAATAAAACGGCAAGGGTGAAGTGCGGGAGAGGAAAACGAGAGGCAAATGGCAAATAATGTAATGCGGGAGATAAGGGTATGTGATGAGTACTTGGTATATTGACTTTTGCGTAGACCTCCCCGGCAACGGCGCCAGAAATCGTTCTTGCTACCTCTTGAGCACAACGTTGGTTTTCCCCGAAGAGGAAGGGATGATGCAGCAAAGTAGCGTAAGTATTTCCCTCAGTTTTTGAGAACCAAGGTATCAATCCAGTAGGAGGCTATGCGCGAGTCCCTCGTACCTGCACAAAAGAAATAAATCCTCGCAACTAACGCAAATAGGGGCTGTCAATCCCTATAAGGCCACTTACGAGAGTGAAATCTGATAGATATGATAAGATAATATTTTTGGTATTTTTATGATAAAAGGTGGAAAGTAAAATAAAGGCAAAGTAAATAGCAAAGGAAATAACTAAGTAGTAGGAGATCAATATGATAAAGATAGACCTGGGGGCCATAGGTTTCAGTAGTGGCTTCTCTCGAGAGCATAAGTATTCTACGGTGGGTGAACAAATTACTGTTGAGCAATTGACAGAATTGAGCATAGTTATGAGAATATCTAGGTATTATCATGTATATAGGCATCACGTCCGAGACAAGTAGACAGACTCCTGCCTGCATCTACTACTATTACTCCACTCATCGACCGCTATCCAGCATGCATCTAGAGTATTAAGTTAAAAACAGATTAACGCCTTAAGCAAGATGACATGATGTAGAGGGATAGACTCATGCAATATGAAGAAAACCCCATCTTGTTATCCTTGATGGCAAACAATACGTGCCGTGCTGCCCCTACTGTCACTGGGAAAGGACACCGCAAGATTGAACCCAAAGCTAAGCACTTCTCCCATTGCAAGAAAGATCAATCTAGTAGGCCGAACCAAACTGATAATTCAAAGAGACTTGCAAAGATAACCAATCATACATAAAAGAATTCAGAGAAGATTCAAATATTATTCATAGATAGACTTGATCATAAACCCACAATTCATCGGTCTCAACAAACACACCGCAAAAAGAAGATTACATCGAATAGTTCTCCACAAGAGAGGGGGAGAACATTGTATTGAGATCCAAAAAAGAGAGAAGAAGCCATCTATCTACTAACTATGGACCCGTAGGTCTGAGGTAAACTACCCACACTTCATCGGAGAGGCTATGGTGTTGATGTAGAAGCCCTCCGTGATCGATGCCCCCTCCGGCGAAGCTCCGGAACAGGCACCAAGATCGGATCTCGTGGATACAGAAATTTACGGCGGTGGAATTAGGGTTATGGCTCCGTATCTGATCGTTTGGGGGTACGTAGGTATATATAGGAGGAAGGAGTACGTCGGTGGAGCAACAGGGGGCCCACGAGGGTGGAGGGCGCGCCTGGGGAAGGCAGGCGCGCCCCCTACCTCATGGCCTCCTTTTTTATTTCGTGACGTAGGGTCCAAGTCTCCCGGGTCTTGTTCGTTGAGAAAATCATGTCCCGAAGGTTTCATTCCGTTTGGACTCTGTTTGATATTCCTTTTCTTCGAAACCCTAAAACATGCAAAAAACAGCAATTCTGGGCTGGGCCTCCGGTTAATAGGTTAGTCCCAAAAATAATATAAAAGTGGATAATAAAGCCCAATAATGTCCAAAACAGTAGATAATATAGCATGGAGCAATCAAAAATAATAGATACGTTGGAGACGTATCAAGCATCCCCAAGCTTAATTCCCGCTCGTCCTCGAGTAGGTAAATGATAAAAACAGAATTTTTGATGCGGAGTGCTACTTGGGATAATTTTTAATGTAATTCTTCTTAATTGTGGTATGAATATTCAGATCCGAAAGATTCAAGACAAAAGTTCATATTGACATAAAAATAATAATACTTCAAGCATACTAACTAAGAAATTATGTCTTCTCAAAATAACATGGCCAAAGAAAGTTCATCCCTACAAAATCATATAGTTTAGTCGTGTTTCATTTTCGTCACACAAGAATGCTCTCATCATGCACAACCCCGATGACAAGCCAAGCAATTGTTTCATACTTTAGTAATCTCAAACCTATAAACTTTCACGCAATATATGAGCGCGAGCCATGGACATAGCACTATGGGTGGAATATAATATAATGAGGGGGGTTATGTGGAGAAGACAAAAAAGGAGAAAGTCTCACATCAACGAGGCTAATCAATGGGCTATGGAGATGCCCATCGATAGATGTTAATGCAAGGAGTAGGGATTGCCATGCAAAGGATGCACTAGAGCTATAAATGTATGAAAGCTCAACAAAAGAAACTAGTGGGTGTGCATCCAACTTGCTTGCTCACGAAGACCTAGGGCACTTGAGGAGGCCCATTGTTGGAATATACAAGCCAAGTTCTATAATGAAAAATTCCCACTAGTATATGAAAGTGACAAAACAAGAGACTCTCTATCATGAAGATTACGGTGCTACTTTGAAGCACAAGTGTGGCAAAGGATAGTAACATTGTCCCTTCTCTCTTTTTCTCTCATTTTTTATGGCCTTTCTCTTTTTTATGGCCTTTCTCTTTTTTGGGCCTTCTCTTTTTTATGGCCTTTCTATTTTTTTATATTCCTCAATTGGGACAATGCTCTAGAAAATGATGATCATCACACTTCTATTTATTTACAACTCAATGATTACAACTCGATACTAGAACAAAGATGACTCTATATGAATGCCTCCGGCGGTGTACCAGGATATGCAATGGACCAAGATTGACATGTATGAAAGAATTATGAACGGTGGCTTTGCCACAAATACTATGTCGACTACATGATCATGCTAAGCAATATGACAATAATGAATGTGTCATGATGAATGGAATGATGGAAAGTTGCATGGCAATATATCTCAGAATGGCTATGGAAATGCCATAATAGGTAGGTATGGTGGCTGTTTTGAGGAAGATATAAGGAGGTTTATGTGTGAAAGAGCGTATCCTATCACGGGGTTTGGATGCACCGGCGAAGTTTGCGCCAACTCTCAATGTGAGAAAGGGCAATGCACGGTACCGAAGAGGCTAGCAAGGATGGAAGGGTGAGAGTGCGTATAATACATGGGCTCAACATTAGTCATAAAGAACTCACATACTTATTGCAAAAATCTACAAGTCATCAAAAACCTCGGTACTACGCGCATGCTCCTAGGGGGATAGATTGGTAGGAAAAGACCATCGCTCGTCCCCGACCGCCACTCATAATGAGGACAATCAAATAACACCTCATGTTTCAAATTTGTTACATAACATTTACCATACGTGCATGCTACGGGACTTGCAAACTTCAACACAAGAATTTCTCAATTTCACAACTACTCAACTAGCACGACTTTGATATTATTACCTCCATATCTCAAAATAATCATCAAGCATCAAACTTCTCTTAATATTCAAAACACTCTTAAGAAAATTTTACTAACTTTGAATACCTAGCATATTAGGATTTTAAGAAAATTACCATGTTATTAAGACTCTCAAAATAATCTAAGTGAAGCATGAGAGATCAATAGTTTCTATAAAACAAATCCACCACCATGCTCTAAAAGATATAAGTGAAGTACTAGAGCAAAACTATATAACTCAAAAGATATAAGCGAAGCACATAAAGTATTCTAACAAATTCCAAATCATGTATGGCTCTCTCAAAAGGTGTGTACAGCAAGGATGATTGTGGTAAACTAAAAAGCAAAGATTCAAATAATACAAGACGCTCCAAGCAAGACACATATCATGTGGCGAATAAAAATATAGCTCCAAGTAAAGTTACCGATAGAAGTAGACGAAAGAGGGGATGCCTTCCGGGGTGTCCCCAAGCTTTGGCTTTTAGGTGTCCTTAGATTATCTTGGGGTTGCCATGGGCATCCCCAAGCTTAGGATCTTTCCACTCCTTGTTCCATAATCCATCAAATCTTTACCCAAAACTTGAAAACTTCACAACACAAAACTTAAAGTACAAAATTTCATGAGCTCCGTTAGCGAAAGAAAAAAAAACCACTTCAAGGTACTGTAATGAACTTATTATTTATTTATATTGGTGTTATAACTACTTTATTCCAACTTCCCTATGGTTTCTAAACTATTTTACTAGCCATAGATTCATCAAAATAAGCAAACAACACACGAAAAACAGAAACTGTCAAAAACAGAACAGTCTGTAGTAATCTGTAGCTAGCGCAAGATCTGGAACCCCAAAAATTCTAAAATAAATTGCTGGACTTGAGGACTTTATCTATTAATCATCTGCAAAAATAATTAACTAAATATCACTTTCCAAATAAAAATGACAGCAGTTCTTGTGAGCGCTAAAGTTTCTGTTTTTTACAGCAAGTGTAACAAGACTTTCCCCAAGTCTTCCCAACGGTTCTACTTGGCACAAACACTAATTAAAAACAAAAAACACAACCAAAACAGAGGCTAGATAAATTATTTATTACTAAACAGGAGCAAAAATCAAGAAATAAAAATAAAATTGGGTTTCCTCCCAACAAACGCTATCGTTTAACGCCCCTAGCTAGGCATAACAAGCAAGAATAGATCTAGGTATTGCCATCTTTGGTAGGCAATGAAGGAAATATGCCCTAGAGGCAATAATAAAGTTATTATTTATTTCCTTATAATCATGATAAATGTTTATTATTCATGCTAGAATTGTATTAACCGGAAACATAATACATGTGTGAATAAATAGACAAACAAAGTGTCACTAGTATGCATCTACTTGACTAGCTCGTTAATCAAAGATGGTTATGTTTCCTAACCATGAACAATGAGTTGTTATTTGATTAACGAGGTCACATCATTAGTTGAATGATCTGATTGACATGACCCATTCCATTAGCTTAGCACCCGATCGTTTAGTATGTTGCTATTGCTTTCTTCATGACTTATACATGTTCCTATAACTATGAGATTATGCAACTCCCGTTTACCGGAGGAACACTTTGGGTACGACCAAACGTCACAACGTAACTGGGTGATTATAAAGGAGTACTAAGGTGTCTCCAATGGTACATGTTGGGTTGGCGTATTTCGAGATTAGGTTTTGTCACTCCAATTGTCGGAGAGGTATCTCTGGGCCCTCTCGGTAATGCACATCACATAAGCCTTGCAAGCATTACAACTAATATGGTAGTTGTGAGATGATGTATTACGGAACGAGTAAAGAGACTTGCCGGTAACGAGATTGAACTAGGTATTGGATACCGACGATCGAATCTCGGGCAAGTAACATACCGATGACAAAGGGAACAACGTATGTTGTTATGCGGTCTGACCGATAAAGATCTTCGTAGAATATGTAGGAGCCAATATGGGCATCCAGGTCCTGCTATTGGTTATTGACTGGAGACGTGTCTCGGTCATGTCTACATTGTTCTCGAACCGTAGGGTCCGCACGCTTAATGTTACGATGACAGTTATTATGAGTTTATGCATTTTGATGTACCGAAGGTTGTTCGGAGTCCCGGATGTGATCACGGACATGACGAGGAGTCTCGAAATGGTCGAGACATAAAGATTGATATATTGGAAGCCTATGTTTGGACATCGGAAGTGTTCCGGGTGAAATCGGGATTTTACCGGAGTACCGGGAGGTTACCGGAACCCCCCGGGAATCATATGGGCCTTAGTGGAAAGGTGAAAGGGCTGCCCATAAGGGCTGCGCGCCTCCCCCCTCCCCTAGTCCTATTAGGACTAGGAGAGGTGGCCGGCCACCCCTCTCCCTCTTTCCCCCTTGGGAATCCTAGTTGGAATAGGATTGGGGGGGGGGGGAGTCCTACTCCCGGTAGGAGTAGGACTCCTCCTGCGCCCTCCTCCTGGCCGGCGCACCTCTCCCCCTTGGCTCCTTTATATACGGAGGCAGGGGGCACCTCTAGACACACAAGTTGATCATTGAGATTGTTCCTTAGCCGTGTGCGGTGCCCCCTGCCACCATATTCCACCTCGATCATATCGTTGTAGTGCTTAGGCGAAGCCCTGCGTCGGTAGAACATCAAGATCGTCACCACGCCGTCGTGCTGACAGAACTCTTCCTCGACGCTTTGCTGGATCGGAGCCCGGGGATCGTCATCGAGCTGTACGTGTGCTAAGAACTCGGAGGTGCCGGAGTAACGGTGCTTGGATCGGTCGGATCAGGAAGAAGACGTACGACTACTTCCTCTACGTTGTGTCAACGCTTCCGTTGCGATCTACAAGGGTACGTAGATCATACTCTCCCCTCGTTGCTATGCATCACCATGATCTTGCGTGTGCGTAGGAAATTTTTTGAAATTACTACGTTCCCCAACAGTGGCATCCGAGCCTAGGTTTTATGGTTTGATGTTATTTGCACGAGTAGAACACAAGTGAGTTGTGGACGATACAAGTCATACTGCCTACCAGCATGTCATACTTTGGTTCGGTGGTATTGTTGGACGAGACGACCCGGACCAACCTTACGCGTACGCTTACGCGAGACCGGTTCCCTCGACGTGCTTTGCACATAGATGGCTTGCGGGCGACTATCTCTCCAACTTTAGTTGAACCAAGTGTGGCGACGCCTGGTCCTTGCGAAGGTTAAAACAGAGTCTATTTGACAAACTATCATTGTGGTTTTGATGCATGAGATTGGTTCTTGCTTAAAGCCCGTAGCAGCCACGTAAAACTTGCAACAACAAAGTAGAGGACGTCTAACTTGTTTTTGCAGGGCATGTTGTGATGTGATATGGTCAAGGCATGATGCTAAATTTTTATTGTATGAGATGATCATGTTTTGTAACCGAGTTATCGGCAACTGGCAGGAGCCATATGGTTGTCGCTTTATTGTATGCAATGCAATTGCGATGTAATGCTTTACTTTATCACTAAGTAGTAGCGATAGTCGTGGAAGCATAAGATTGGCGAAACGACAACGATGCTTCGATGGAGATCAAGGTGTCGCGCCGGTGACGATGGTGATCACGACGGTGCTTCTGAGATGGAGATCACAAGCACAAGATGATGATGGCCATATCATATCACTTATATTGATTGCATGTGATGTTTATCTTTTATGCATCTTATCTTGCTTTGTTTGACGGTAGCATTATAAGATGATCTCTCACTAAATTATCAAGAAGTGTTCTCCCTGAGTATGCACCGTTGCGAAAGTTCTTCGTGCTGAGACACCACGTGATGATCAGGTGTGATAGGCTCTACGTTCAAATACAACGGGTGCAAAACAGTTGCACACGCGGAATACTCAGGTTATACTTGACGAGCCAAGCATATACAGATATGGCCTCGGAACACGGAGACCGAAAGGTCGAGCGTGAATCATATAGTAGATATGATCAACATAATGATGTTCACCGATGAAACTACTCCATCTCACGTGATGATCGGACATGGTTTAGTTGATTTGGATCACGTGATCACTTAGAGGATTAGAGGGATGTCTATCTAAGTGGGAGTTCTTAAGTAATATGATTAATTGAACTTAAATTTATCATGAACTTAGTACCTGATAGTATCTCGCTTGTTTATGTTGATTGTAGATAGATGGCTCGTGCTATTGTTCCATTGAATTTTAATGCGTTCCTTGAGAAAGCAAAGTTGAAAGATGATGGTAGCAATTACACGGACTGGGTTCGTAACTTGAGGATTATCCTCATTGCTGCACAGAAGAATTACGTCCTGGAAGCACCGCTGGGTGCCAGGCCTGCTGCTGGAGCAACACCAGATGTTATGAACGTCTGGCAGAGCAAAGCTGATGACTACTCGATAGTTCAGTGTGCCATGCTTTACGGCTTAGAATCGGGACTTCAACGATGTTTTGAACGTCATGGAGCATATGAGATGTTTCAGGAGTTGAAGTTAATATTTCAAGCAAATGCCCGGATTGAGAGATATGAAGTCTCCAATAAGTTCTATAGCTGCAAATGGAAGAGAACAGTTCTGTTAGTGAGCATATAATCAAAATGTCTGGGTATAATAATCACTTGATTCAATTGGGAGTTAATCTTCCAGATGATTGCGTCATTGACAGAATTCTCCAATCACTGCCACCAAGCTACAAGAGCTTCGTGATGAACTATAATATGCAAGGGATGAACAAGACTATTCCCGAGCTCTTCGCAATGCTGAAAGCTGCGGAGGTAGAAATCAAAAAGGAGCATCAAGTGTTGATGGTTAACAAAACCACTAGTTTCAAGAAAAAGGTCAAAGGGAAGAAGAAGGGGAACTTCAAGAAGAACGGCAAGCAAGTTTCTGCTCAAGAGAAGAAACCCAAGTCTGGACCTAAGCCTGAAACTGAGTGCTTCTACTGCAAGCAGACTGGTCACTGGAAGCGGAACTGCCCAAAGTATTTGGCGGATAAGAAGGATGGCAAGGTGAACAAAGGTATATATGATATACATGTTATTGATGTGTACCTTACTAATGCTCGCAGTAGCACCTGGGTATTTGATACTGGTTCTGTTGCTAATATTTGCAACTCGAAACAGGGGCTACGGATTAAGCGAAGATTGGCTAAGGACGAGGTGACGATGCGCGTGGGAAACGGTTCCATAGTCGATGTGATCGCGGTCGGCACGCTACCTCTACATCTACCTTCGGGATTAGTATTAGACCTAAATAATTGTTATTTGGTGCCAGCGTTAAGCATGAACATTATATCGGGATCTTGTTTGATGCGAGACGGTTATTCATTTAAATCAGAGAATAATGGTTGTTCTATTTATATGAGTAATATATTTTATGGTCACACACCCTTGAAGAGTGGTCTATTCTTATTGAATCTCGAGAGTAGTGATACACATATTCATAATGTTGAAGCCAAAAGATGCAGAGTTGATAATGATGGTGCAACTTATTTGTGGCACTGCCGTTTAGGTCATATCGGTGTAAAGCGCATGAAGAAACTCCATACTGATGGACTTTTGGAACCACTTGATTATGAATCGCTTGGTACTTGCGAACCGTGCCTCATGGGCAAGATGACTAAAACACCATTCTCCAGTACTATGGAGAGAGCAACAGATTTGTTGGAAATCATACATACAGATGTATGTGGTCCGATGAATATCGAGGCTCGTGGCGGATATCGTTATTTTCTCACCTTCACAGATGATTTAAGCAGATATGGTTATATCTACTTAATGAAACATAAGTCTGAAACATTTGAAAAGTTCAAAGAATTTCAGAGTGAAGTGGAAAATCATCGTAACAAGAAAATAAAGTTTCTACGATCTGATCGTGGAGGAGAATATTTGAGTTACGAGTTTGGTGTACATTTGAAAAATTGTGGAATAGTTTCGCAACTCACGCCACCCGGAACACCACAACGTAATGGTGTGTCCGAACGTCGTAATCGTACTTTACTAGATATGGTGCGATCTATGATGTCTCTTACTGATTTACCGCTATCATTTTGGGGATACGCTCTAGAGACGGCCGCATTCACGTTAAACAGGGCACCATCAAAATCCGTTGAGACGACGCCTTATGAACTATGGTTTGGCAAGAAACCAAAGTTGTCGTTTCTGAAAGTTTGGGGCTGCGATGCTTATGTGAAAAAGCTTCAACCTGATAAGCTCGAACCCAAATCTGAGAAATGTGTCTTCATAGGATATCCAAAGGAAACTATTGGATACACCTTCTATCACAGATCCGAAGGCAAGACTTTTGTTGCTAAATTCGGAAACTTTCTTGAGAAGGAGTTTCTCTCGAAAGAAGTGAGTGGGAGGAAAGTAGAACTTGACGAGGTAACTGTACCTGCTCCCTTGTTGGAAAGTAGTACATCACAGAAAACTGTTTCTGCGACACCTACACCAATAAGTGAGGAAGTTAATGATAATGATCATGAAACTTCAGAACAAGATACTACTGAACCTCATAGATCAACCAGAGTAAGATCCGCACCAGAGTGGTACGGTAATCCAGTTCTGGAAGTCATGCTACTAGATCATGATGAACCTACGAACTATGAAGAAGCGATGGTGAGCCCAGATTCCGCAAAGTGGCTTGAAGCCATGAAATCTGAGATGGGATCCATGTATGAGAACAAAGTATGGACTTTGGTTGACTTGCTCGATGATCGGCAAGCAATTGAGAATAAATGGATCTTCAAGAAAAAGACTGACGCTGAAGGTAATGTTACTGTCTATAAAGCTCGACTTGTTGCAAAAGGTTTTCGACAAGTACAAGGGGTTGACTACGATGAGACCTTCTCACCTGTAGCGATGCTTAAGTCTGTCCGAATCATGTTAGCAATTGCCGCATTTTATAATTATGAAATTTGGCAGATGGATGTCAAAACTGCATTCCTGAATGGATTTCTGGAAGAAGAGTTGTATATGATGCAACCAGAAGGTTTTGTTGATCCAAAGGGAGCTAACAAAGTGTGCAAGCTCCAGTGATCCATTTATGGACTGGTGCAAGCCTCTCGGAGTTGGAATAAACGCTTTGATAGTGTGGTCAAAGCATTTGGGTTTATACAGACTTTCGGAGAAGCCTGTATTTACAAGAAAGTGAGTGGGAGCTCTGTAGCATTTCTGATATTATATGTGGATGACATATTATTGATTGGAAATGATATAGAATTTCTGGATAGCATAAAGGGATACTTGAATAAGAGTTTTTCAATGAAAGACCTCGGTGAAGCTGCTTACATATTAGGCATAAAGATCTATAGAGATAGATCAAGACGCTTAATTGGACTTTCACAAAGCACGTACCTTGACAAGATTTTGAAGAAGTTCAAAATGGATCAAGCAAAGAAAGGGTTCTTGCCTGTGTTACAAGGTGTGAAATTGAGTCAGACTCAATGCCCGACCACTGCAGAAGATAGAGAGAAAATGAAAGATGTTCCCTATGCTTCAGCCATAGGCTCTATCATGTATGCAATGCTGTGTACCAGACCTGATGTGTGCCTTGCTATAAGTTTAGCAGGGAGGTACCAAAGTAATCCAGGAGTGGATCACTGGACAGCGGTCAAGAACATCCTGAAATACCTGAAAAGGACTAAGGATATGTTTCTCGTATATGGAGGTGACAAAGAGCTCACCGTAAAAGGTTACGTTGATGGAAGCTTTGACACTGATCCGGACGATTCTAAATCGCAAACCGGATACGTGTTTACATTGAACGGTGGAGCTGTCAGTTGCTGCAGTTCTAAACAAAGCGTCGTAGCGGGATCTACATGTGAAGCGGAGTACATAGCTGCTTCGGAAGCAGCGAACGAAGGAGTCTGGATGAAGGAGTTCATATCCGATCTAGGTGTCATACCTAGTGCATCGGGTCCAATGAAAATCTTTTGTGACAATACTGGTGCAATTGCCTTGGCAAAGGAATCCAGATTTCACAAAAGAACCAAGCACATCAAGAGACGCTTCAACTCCATCCGGGATCTAGTCCAGGTGGGAGACATAGAGATTTGCAAGATACATACGGATCTGAATGTTGCAGACCCGTTGACTAAGCCTCTTCCACGAGCAAAACATGATCAGCACCAAGGCTCCATGGGTGTTAGAATCATTACAGTGTAATCTAGATTATTGACTCTAGTGCAAGTGGGAGACTGAAGGAAATATGCCCTAGAGGCAATAATAAAGTTATTATTTATTTTCTTATAATCATGATAAATGTTTATTATTCATGCTAGAATTGTATTAACCGGAAACATAATACATGTGTGAGTAAATAGACAAACAAAGTGTCACTAGTATGCATCTACTTGACTAGCTCGTTAATCAAAGATGGTTATGTTTCCTAACCATGAACAATGAGTTGTTATTTGATTAACGAGGTCACATCATTAGTTGAATGATCTGATTGACATGACCCATTCCATTAGCTTAGCACCCGATCGTTTAGTATGTTGCTATTGCTTTCTTCATGACTTATACATGTTCCTATAACTATGAGATTATGCAACTCCCGTTTACCGGAGGAACACTTTGGGTATGACCAAACGTCACAACGTAACTGGGTGATTATAAAGGCGTACTAAGGTGTCTCCAATGGTACATGTTGGGTTGGCGTATTTCGAGATTAGGTTTTGTCACTCCAATTGTCGGAGAGGTATCTCTGGGCCCTCTCGGTAATGCACATCACATAAGCCTTGCAAGCATTACAACTAATATGGTAGTTGTGAGATGATGTATTACGGAACGAGTAAAGAGACTTGCCGGTAACGAGATTGAACTAGGTATTGGATACCGACGATCGAATCTCGGGCAAGTAACAATACCGATGACAAAGGGAACAACGTATGTTGTTATGCGGTCTGACCGATAAAGATCTTCGTAGAATATGTAGGAGCCAATATGGGCATCCAGGTCCTGCTATTGGTTATTGACTGGAGACGTGTCTCGGTCATGTCTACATTGTTCTCGAACCGTAGGGTCCGCACGCTTAATGTTACGATGACAGTTATTATGAGTTTATGCATTTTGATGTACCGAAGGTTGTTCGGAGTCCCGGATGTGATCACGGACATGACGAGGAGTCTCGAAATGGTCGAGACATAAAGATTGATATATTGGAAGCCTATGTTTGGACATCGGAAGTGTTCCGGGTGAAATCGGGATTTTACCGGAGTACCGGGAGGTTACCGGAACCCCCCGGGAATCATATGGGCCTTAGTGGAAAGGTGAAAGGGCTGCCCATAAGGGCTGCGCGCCTCCCCCCTCCCCTAGTCCTATTAGGACTAGGAGAGGTGGCCGGCCACCCCTCTCCCTCTTTCCCCCTTGGGAATCCTAGTTGGAATAGGATTGGGGGGGGAGTCCTACTCCCGGTAGGAGTAGGACTCCTCCTACGCCCTCCTCCTGGCCGGCGCACCTCTCCCCCTTGGCTCCTTTATATACGGAAGCAAGGGGCACCTCTAGAGACACAAGTTGACCATTGAGATCGTTCCTTAGCCGTGTGCGGTGCCCCCTGCCACCATATTCCACCTCGATCATATCGTTGTAGTGCTTAGGCGAAGCCCTGCGTCGGTAGAACATCAAGATCGTCACCACGCCGTCGTGCTGACGGAACTCTTCCCCGACGCTTTGCTGGATCGGAGCCCGGGGATCGTCATCGAGCTGTACGTGTGCTAAGAACTCGGAGGTGCCGGAGTAACGGTGCTTGGATCGGTCGGATCGGGAAGAAGACGTACGACTACTTCCTCTACGTTGTGTCAACGCTTCCGTTGCGATCTACAAGGGTACGTAGATCATACTCTCCCCTCGTTGCTATGCATCACCATGATCTTGCGTGTGCATGGGATTTTTTTTGAAATTACTACGTTCCCCAACAGGCAATCCATAAGTGGCTTTCATAATAGATTCATAAGGTAATTTAATTTTCTTTCTATGAAAGTGTTCCATGCCTTTCCTTAATGGAAATTGGAATCTAATATTTTCCTCCTTCATATTAATAATTGCACCAATCGTTCTAAGGAAAGGTCTACGAAGAATAATAGGACATGAAGGATTGGAATCTGTGTCAAGAACAATAAAATCTACGGGCACATAATTCCTATTTGCAACAATAAGAACATCATTAATTCTTCCCATAGGTTTCTTAATAGTGGAATCCGCAAGGTGCAAGTTTAGAGAGCAATCATCAAAATCATGGAAACCTAACAAATCACACAAAGTCTTTGGAATCGTGGAAACACTAGCACCCAAATCACATAAAGCATAGCATTCATGATCTTTAATTTTAATTTTAATAGTTGGTTCCCACTCATCATAAATTTTTCTAGGGATAGAAACTTCCAATTCAAGTTTTTCTTCATAAGATTGCATCAAGGCATCAACGATATGTTTAGTAAACGCTTTATTTTGACTATGAGCGTGAGGAGAATTTAGCACGGATTGCAACAAGGAAATACAATCAATCAAAGAGAAATTTTCATAGTTAAATTCCTTGAAATCCACAATAGTGGGTTTAGCAATATCTAGGGTTTTAATTCCTTCAATCCCACTTTTATCAAATTTAGAATCAAGGTCAACAAATTCTGAATTCTTGGAACGCCTTCTAGGTAAAGGTGGATCATATTCAGTCCCATCATTATCAAGATTCATATTGCAAAACAAAGATTTAATAGGGGACACATCAATAACTTCTAGATCTTCATCTTTATTTTCATAGCAATCCGGTTTAGCGGCCATCTTATTAACTAAGGTAGCTTGCTTATCCGAAATTTCAGTAGTTAATTTCTCAAGATGAGCAATTTGGGATCTTAAACCATCGAATTCTTTAGACATATCATCAAGCTCTTTATTCATAAAAGTCATAAAACTTTTCTGTTCTTTAAGCTTGTTTCTGAAGAAACTATTATGTTCAAATTGCAAGACCATGAAACTCCTGACATTGCTTTCGATCTCTTCTAATATTTTAAGGTGAAGGTCACCAAATTAAGGAAGAGCCATCGGGACAAGCAAGCAAACTAACACACAAGCAAACAGAAAGCAAGCGGGCAAAAAGAGGCAAATAGGGAAAGAGAGGGAGGACAGAGAGAGAGAGGGCGAATAAAACGGCAAGGGTGAAGTGCGGGAGAGGAAAACGAGAGGCAAATGGCAAATAATGTAATGCGGGAGATAAGGGTATGTGATGAGTACTTGGTATATTGACTTTTGCGTAGACCTCCCCGACAACGGCGCCAGAAATCCTTCTTGCTACCTCTTGAGCACAACGTTGGTTTTCCCCGAAGAGGAAGGGATGATGCAGCAAAGTAGCGTAAGTATTTCCCTCAGTTTTTGAGAACCAAGGTATCAATCCAGTAGGAGGCTACGCGCGAGTCCCTCGTACCTGCACAAAAGAAATAAATCCTCGCAACTAACGCAAATAGGGGCTGTCAATCCCTATAAGGCCACTTACGAGAGTGAAATCTGATAGATATGATAAGATAATATTTTTGGTATTTTTATGATAAAAGGCGGAAAGTAAAATAAAGGCAAAGTAAATAGCAAAGGAAATATGTCGGAGTAAATGGCCATGGGTAGCCTAGCCGGCTTCCCCTGGCACTTCTGCAAAAATTACGAGCCCGCCCGGCTCTCAAAAATCCATGACACGGGGCCGCCTCCCCCCCGCCGGCTGCGATCTAGGCCGGCTTTGGGAAGGCGGCCCGACTTCAACCTTCATGAGAGGGCCGACTCCAAGAAGCCAGCTACGAGAAAGCCGACTCCTTCAAGCCGGCTCCCCATAAAGTAGTCAAGACCGTACCCACAAAGTTTGCACCCACCTAACGGCGGTGCGACGGGGCATGGCTACAGAAGAGCCTGCCACCCCCGAATCCCGGAGCACGCCTGACACAGTGCGCCGTACGAGGTAGGCATGACCCGTCCGGCGCAGCACTGTTGCCATGTTGACCCTGGCGTCACCCACGACGGGCCGCCAGCGTGGCCCACAGGCGGTGGGCCCCTTAGAGCAGGGAGGCGGCCGAAGGAGGCCGCGCTTCCAACCAGCCGGCCCAAGACGGAGCCGGCTCCGCCAGCCGGCTCGCCGCTTCCCTCGAAGAGGACGCCCCATTAAGGAGACAAGACGCGGTAAGGCTACAACGATCACCCGGCAGGCGGCGGTACTGTAGCCGCGCCTACCACGATGAAGCTCACGTCAGCAAGATGAAGCCACAGTGACCAAGGAGTTGACAGCCGGCGGGACCCACCAGTCGGCGGGCCCTAGCAGTCGGCGTAGAAGCCGGCGAGTGCAGTCACAGACGGCTGGGCCCCGCGCCCAGCCGGATTACCATTGTACCCCCGGGGGGTAGGCCTATATAAACCCCTCGGGGCACCCATGCAAAGGGTTCGACCCCCCGCTAGTTCTAGAGACGATACAAGGAGAAGAAGCAGGCTAGCCGTGCCCTGTCTTCCTCCTCCTCCCCCAAACAGCTCAAGGAGCGTTGTGTAGCTACTTGATTCATCTAGCGAGCATGCGGAGACCCCGCAGAGCAGCAGTAGGGGTGTTATCTCTTCGGAGAGCCCCGAAGCTGGGTAAGAGCCGCCGGCGTGCATGTCTACGCCTCATCCCGCTTCCAGGCACCGGCGACGTCTTACTGGTTCCCACACAGATAAGCCACCCGTTGGCATATGTCGCACCTACTACCCGACATTTGGCGCCCACCGTGGGGCCAGGCGCACCGTCGTCCGGAGACCTGTTCTGGACGGGAACCCTCTTCCTCCCCAGCGAGCGTAGCCAGGTCGGCACGCCCGATGGCGCTTGCCCCGACGCGCTGCAAGACGTCACCAACATCTGCGCGGCAAGCGGCCTCGCCGATCTCCCCGACGAGCTCGCCTCCGATGCAGGCGCTGACCGCCTCGCCAACTTTCTCGGCCAGCTCCATGTCTCCAGCGAGCCCGCTGCGGACCTGGAGTCGGTTGGTTCCACCGACCCGATGCCTGTCGACTCCGACACGGCCTCCTACGGCGCCTTCCCCGCCAACGTCGCGATCTACAACGACCCACTTCCCCGAGCCGACGGCCACGATGCTGTCACCGCCGAAGTGATGGTTGTCGGCCACAGCGGCCCGGCCGACGAGAGCGCCCGCGACGCCTCGCGCGCGGCGGCCCATGACCTGTCCGCTCCTCTCCCGGCCGACGCCGACGACGAAGCCCTGGAAGCACGCCGCCTCGCCCTCCTCGTAGAGGGTCGGAGGCTGGCCTCCGTAAGATGCCTCACTGAGGCCTACCAGCGCGAGGCTGACCGCGCCACCTTCGGCACGCCGGCCCCGAGCGGGCCAAGCCGGGCCGGCCTTGTCAAGCAACGCGGCGCCGTCATCGCCGACGCGCTGGGAGTCGACCGCCCGGTCTATGCCACTCCGCTCGAGAACTTGCGTGCCGCCCAGGCGGCCGTAGACGAGCTGGACGGCCTGGAGCCCGAAGACCTTCCCCACATGGCCCGGCGCATCCAGCAGTTGATCGACGCCGCCACGCAGCGGCACGAAGCCGACGCTCGCGCAGAAAGCCTTCCCCCACGCCGAGAGCAGGGCGCGACATCCCGGACGCCGACTCCGAGCAATACCCGCGTGTGACGCGAGAAGGAGCCGGCTACCAGCCACGGCCGGACCCGGATCCCCATCGAGCGGGACGCGGACGGTTATCCCCGAGCCATGGAGTGGTGGGGCGACCCGCCTCCGCCTCCGCCCCGTGGAGAGAGATACCCCGCCTCACCGCCAGTGGCGCACCCGACTCTCAGCGGCCGACTGGGCCGCCGCGAAGGAATCGGCGAGAACGACGCCCGCCATCGGCTCGACCGCCTGGCACGATCCCTGGCATTGGAAGAAGAAGACGATGTCGGCCCACCTTGCTTTGGCCCCCGCATCCGCGACGAGCCCTTTCCCAAAGGGTTCTCGCTCCCAAGAGACACGCCCAAGTACAACGGCTCCGTGAAGCCGGAAGATTGGTTGATCGACTACTCCACCGCAGTTAGCATAGCCAACGGCAACCGGCGAGTCGCCGTGAAGTACGTGCCCCTCATGCTGCAAGGCACGGCGCGGACTTGGCTCAACAGCCTCAAGCCGCGTAGCATCAACAGTTGGCTAGACTTCATAGAAGCCTTCATCCGCAACTTCACCAGCACCTACAAGCGGGCTCCCAAGCCCAGACAGCTCTCCTTGTGCGTGCAAGGCCCCGCCGAGTCCACCCACGATTACCTCACGCGTTGGGCCGAGCTCCGCAACTCCTGCGAAGGAGTGCACGAGGTACAAGCCATAGAGTACTTCACAGCCGGATGCCGAGAAGGCACCCTCCTCAAGCACAAGCTCCTCTGCGACGAGCCGGCTACTCTCGACGAGCTGCTGGACATAGCGGACAAGTACGCCACCGCCGACTCCTCGATGAAGACCGAGCTTCGGGTAGACGCGTCCGGGAAGGTGCTCAACCCGGCGCCCAATACGCCGGCTGGAGAGCCCGGCCGACACCCCAACTTGAACGACAGCAAGCGCAAGGGCCCTGCGCCGCCTCCCGCTAGCCGGCAGGTGGCCACGGTCGAAGATGCGCCGCCTGAAGAACGACCGGCACCCAAAAAGCCCAAGGGCGGCAGGCCGGCTTGGCAGCCCGCCTTCTCCTACGAGGAAACCCTCGACGCCCCTTGCAAGTTCCACAGCGGCGCGAAGCCGTCCAACCACACGACCCGGAAGTGCAACTGGCTCACCCGAATCTCTAAAGGCGAGGGGCTCTTGCCGCCTCCGCCTGCCGGCCCGCCGCCTCCGCCTCCGCTGCCTCCGGCCGCTCGGCCCGCAGTCGGAGCCGTGCATGACGAGTTCCCTGATGAGCAAGCAACCTACGTCGTCTTCACCAGCCAGCCCGAAGACCGGCGCAGCAAATGCCGAGAGCACCAGGAAGTCAGCGTGGTTGCTGCCAACCCCGCTGAGCACATGCATTGGTCAGAAAAGCCCATCAGCTGGAGCCGGGCCGACCACCCGGAGGTGATGCCATATCCCGGCTCTTATGCTCTGGTCCTGGAAGCCACCCTTGCAACGGACAGACGCGCCGCCCGCTTCTCTCGTGTATTGATAGACGGCGGGAGCAGCATCAACATCTTGTATCGTGACACCCTGGAGAAGTTGAACGTCAAGACAAAACAGCTCACGCCCACTTGGACAGTGTTCCGCGGCATCGTACCCGGCCTGTCCTGCGCCCCCATTGGCAAAATCAAGATTGATGTACTTTTTGGGGACAAGGAGCATTTCCGCCGGGAAGTGATCTTGTTTGAGGTGGTGGACCTGGAGAGCCCTTACCATGCATTGCTGGGCCGACCTGCCTTGGCCAAGTTCATGGCGGTTCCCCACTATGCATACCTCAAGATGAAGATACCAAGCACCAAAGGCGTCATCACCGTAGCCGGCGACTACAAGAAGTCCTCCGAGTGCGCCGCGGCCAGCAGCCGGCTGGCCGAGTCCCTTGTGATCGCTGAAGAGAAGAAGATGCTGGACCGAGTCGTGGCCATGGCCGGCAAGCAGTCGGCCGTGTCCCCTGACCCCAAGGAGCATGACACTCAAGGGTCTTTTCAGCCGGCCAAGGAGACGAAGAAGATACCTCTTGACCCCGAGCGTCCGGAGAGGTTTGCCATCATCGGGGCAAACCTGAACAGCAAATAGGAAGGCGAGCTCGCCGATTTCCTCTGTGAGAATCGGGACATCTTCGCATGGTCCCCCAAGGACATGCCGGGTGTTCCGAGGAAATTCGCCGAGCACAAACTGCATGTTTGAGAAGGTGCGAAGCCGGTCAGACAACCCCTTCGCCGGCTGTCAGAGGAGAAGCGCAGGATTGTAGGGGAGGAGATAGCCTAGCTCTTGGCGGCCGGCTTCATCATGGAAGTTTTCTTTCCAGAGTGGCTCGCCAACCCGGTCCTTGTGTTGAAGAAGAATAACAAGTGGCGCATGTGTATAGACTACACAAGCCTCAACAAAGCATGCCCCAAAGATCCTTTCGCCCTGCCAAGGATAGAGCAAGTGATAGACTCCACGGCCGGATGCGAGCTGCTGAGTTTTTTGGATGCTTACTCTGGATATCACCAGATAAAGCTAGACCCGGATGACCGCCTGAAGACCGCCTTCATCACGCCGTTCGGAGCCTTCTGCTACCTGACTATGACATTCGGCTTGAGAAATGCCGGTGCCACCTTTCAGCGTTGCATGCAGAAGTGCCTCCTCAAGCAGATCGGCAGGAATGCCCACGTTTACGTGGACGACATCGTGGTGAAGACGGAGAAGCGTGGCACCCTGCTGGAAGACCTCACGGAAACATTTGAGAACCTGCGCCGGTTCCAAATCAAGCTCAACCCCGAGAAATGCGTGTTCGGGGTGCCGGCCGGCCAGCTCCTAGGCTTCCTGGTCTCCGAACGCGACATCGAATGCAACCCAGCGAAGATCAAGGCCATCGAGAGAATGGCGATCCCCACCAAGCTTCGAGACATTCAGAAGTTCACCGGGTGCCTAGCCTCTTTGAACCGCTTCATGAGCCGGCTCGGAGAAAAGGCCCTCCCCCTCTACCGCCTCATGAAGAAGAGCACTCACTTCGAGTGGAACGACCAGACCGACCAAGCTTTCCATGAGTTGAAGAAGATGCTGGCCACGCCGCCTGTCCTCGCGGCGCCGACTGAGAAAGAGCCCATGCTCCTTTACATCGCTGCAACCAGCCAGGTGGTCAGCACCGTCATCGTAGTCCAGCGCCCGGAAGAAGGCCGAGCCCAGCCGGTCCAGAGGCTGGTGTATTATTTGAGCGAGGTGCTGTCCGCCTCAAAGCAGAACTACCCGCACTATCAAAAGATGTGCTACGGCGTGTACTTCACCGCCAAGAAACTGAAGCCCTACTTTCAAGAGCATCCCGTCACGGTCATATGCACTGCCCCGCTAGCCGAGATCATAGGCAGCCGGGATGCATCCGGCCGGGTCGCGAAATGGGCAATCGAGCTGGCCCCTTACACAATCTTCTACCAGCACCGCACCGCCATCAAGTCCCAAGCGCTGGCCGACTTCCTCGTCGACTGGGCCGAGACCCAGTACCTGCCGCCGGCTCCGGACTCCACCCATTGGCGCATGCACTTCGACGGGTCCAAGATGCGCACCGGCTTGGGAGCCGGCATCGTCCTTACCTCTCCCAAAGGCGACAAGCTCAAATACGCGCTACAGATCCACTTCGCCGCCTCCAACAATGTGGCCGAGTATGAGGCGCTCATACACGGGCTCCGGCTTGCCAAAGAGCTTGGCATTCGCCGGATCCTATGTTATGGCGACTCGGACCTGGTAGTCCAGCAGTCATCCGGTGACTGGGACGCCAAGGACGCGAACATGGCGAGCTACCGTTTCTTGGTCCAACAACTCAGCGGATACTTTGAAGGGTGCGAGTTCCTCCACGTACCTCGAGCCGACAACGAGCCAGCCGATGCCTTGGCCCGAATAGGCTCCACCCGGCAAGCAATTCCAACCGGCGTCGCTCTACAACGCCTACTCAAGCCGTCTATCCAGCCGTCTCCGGAATCCGATTCCATCTTCGTGCCGCCTGACCCCGACGCGGCCAGGTCCGGCTTGAAGAATCAAGTAGCCGACCTCAAGACCCCTGTAGCCGGCCCGGGGACTTCGGCAGCCGGCTCGGGGACTGCGGTAGCCGGCCCGAGGACTGCACCAGCACTACAGCCGGCGTCCGACTCCAGCACCTCACCGCCCAGCCCGCCCACTCTAGTGGCAGTAGCCACTTTAGCAGTAGAAGAAATCGCGGCTCCGTCTTGGGCTCAGTCCATCCTCAACTTCCTAGTGAACCAAGACCTGCCGGCTGACGAAACAGAAGCAAGACAAGTCCAGCGTCGAGCCGGAGCGTACACGATCGTCAACAGAGAACTACTCAAGCGCAGCGTCACCGGAGTCCTCCAGCGATGCGTCGAGCAAGAGAAGGGCATTGCAATCCTCGCAGACATTCACCAAGGAGAGTGCGGCCACCATGCGGCCTCAAGATCACTTGTCGCCAAAGCTTTCCGCCATGGTTTCTTCTGGCCGACTGCTTTGGACGACACCAAAGAACTAGTCAAGCATTGCAAGGGATGCCAGCTCTTCAGCTCCAAGCAACACATGCCGGCCTCGGCACTCAAGACCATTCCCCTCACTTGGCCCTTTGCCGTTTGGGGACTGGACATGGTGGGCCCATTCAAGACGGCGCGCGGCGGCATGACGCATCTGCTTGTCGCTGTGGACAAGTTCACCAAGTGGATTGAAGCAAAGCCGATCAAGAAGCTGAATGGGCCGACTGCCGTGACCTTCATCGCAGACATAACAACTCGGTATGGCGTGCCGCACAGCATCATCACCGACAATGGCACGAATTTCGCCAAAGGAGCCTTGGCACGTTTCTGTGCAGCCCAAGGCATCCGGCTGGACTTAGCGTCCGTCGCCCATCCGCAGTCAAACGGCCAGGTCGAGCGAGCCAACGGCCTCATCCTCTCCGGCATCAAGCCCCGATTGGTTGTACCTCTGGAGCGCTCGGCCGGCTGTTGGCTCGATGAGCTGCCGGTTGTCCTCTGGAGTCTGCACTACACCCAACAAGTCAACCGGCTTCACCCCCTTCTTCCTTGTGTACGGTGCCGAGGCGGTCATCCCAACTGACATCGAATTCGACTCGCCTCGAGTAACCATGTACACGGAAGCGGAGGCCAAGGAAGCACGAGAAGACGGCGTCGACCTGCTGGAAGAAAGCCGGCTGTTAGCTCTCAGCCGGTCTGCAATTTACCAGCAGGGTTTGCGCCGCTATCACAGCCGGAAGGTCAGGCCAAGATCTTTCCAAGAGGGCGACCTGGTGCTCCGGCTGATTCAGCGAACAGCCGGCCAGCACAAGCTCTCAGCCCCTTGGGAAGGCCCTTTCGTCATCAGCAGAGCTCTAGGCAACGACTCCTACTACCTGATCGACGCACAGAAGCCGAAGGCACGCAAAAGAGACGACTCCAGCAAGGAGTCGGAACGGCCATGGAACGCCAACCTCCTTCGAAGATTTTACAGTTGAAAGGCAGTATGTATCACGCTAACTTTTGTATTAAGTACAAGACAATAGGCTCCCCGAGGAGGGCTCGGGGACTGCCATCCCTTATTTATGAATGAAAATATCATGCTTGTCGCACCATTTACTTATTCTGTCCGGCACCGAGTCCGCCTAGTCGGCTCGGGGACTGGCCGACTGAAGTTATATTAGAAGTCCTACCTGCAGTCAGACAAGTAGTGTGCAGGCTCTCAAGCCTTCCCTTGCCAAAGTCGCAGTTCGAAGAATCGGCTGCCCGACTGGCAAGGGTCAAAGGTAGAAACGACCGCCCACACGAAAAACGGCTAGGGACTAGCGGACTAATATAACAAAGCCGGTTTTTCCCGCACCGCCGACCGACTACCAGAGTAGCCGGCCGGCCGGTTTCCATTCACTTTACTTTAAATCCAAGAAAGCTCAAGTACTTGCCTCCCCAAAGAGGGAAGGCGGCAAAGGAAAAGCCTAAGGACAAACAAGCATACGTGAATGGAAACCAAACATGCACGTGATAATATTTACATAAAAAGACCTCCAAGAGGCCAACATTCAACATAGTTTGGATACACCCCCAGTGGGTGGAACTGCGAAACTTAACCAAAGATTGTTCAAAGACAACAAAGCATGAAAGATAAAGACGGCAGGTCAGGCTGGCGGAGCGGCCGACTGGTTGGCGGAGATGGTCGCGCCGGCTGAAGGAGCGGCCGGCTAACGAACTTCGGCTTGGTCGCCGCCTCCCGCAGAAGGCGCGCTTCCATGCGCCTCGTTGCTGGAGGCACGGTCGGCCTGAGGTCGGCTGGTTGTTCCACCAGCCGGCTCGACGTCTCCGCCGTCGTCGTCTTCGTTCTCTTCGCTGGAGGCGATCTCCTCCGCCGAGTCCTCGCCCACCGCCGGGTTCAGCCCGAACCACTCCTCCGGCTGTGCGACACCGTCATCATCGATTTCAGGTGCGAAAACGCTGATGTCGGTGCACTCGGCGATCGTTGAGGCTCGCTGGGCGATAGCCGGCCTCACCTCCTCCAGCTCCGCGTCGGCCTCCATCCGCCAAGTACGCAGCTGGTCCAGGCTCAGTCCTGGGTACCAAGCCCGTACGAATTCCAACGCCCGCCCGGCTCCGAGGTGGGCGGCTGACGCCTTCCAAGCCTCGAAGCGTCCGACTGCGACTTCCAGCCAGTCGGCAGTTCGGCTTGGGGTGCGGGGGATCGTCTCGCCAGGCCAGAGGGCGGCCAGCACCTGCGCCCCCGCACGTTGGAGCCGGCGGAGCATCCGGTGGGCCGGCTGCAGCCGCGCCTGGACAGCCAGAAGCTGCTCCTCAAGGGTCCGGTTTGCATCCGGCGCAATGTCGGCCCCCGCTTGACGGCGCGCTTCGCGATGAGCCTCGATGGTTTGGGCAGCGAAGACGGAGTAGCCCGGGAAGTAATCTGCAAGAAACAACAAGCAGTAGTCCAAGATAAGTCAAAAAAACCCAGACGGCAAGGGACGGGGGAAGGCCGTGGAAAGCAGCTTACCGTCGATCAAGTCTTCAATCCGGCCGTAGCCTTCCTCCAGGCCTCGCCGGGTCTCGGACCAGGTCGCCGCCGCTATCTCATACTCCGCCAGCACGGCGGCTTCGCTCTCCTTCGCCGCCTGAAGGGCCGTTTTGTGGCTCCCCTCTTGGTCGGCCAGCTTCTTGGCCAGGCGATCCCGTTCCTGAGCCAAGGCAGTGCACTCGGCCTCTTTGGCGAAAAGGGCGGCCTTCGCTTCGCCAAGCTCCTTCCTCAAGTCGGCGTTGGCCCCTAAAGACAAAGAAGAAGAAAAATCAATAAGAAAGGAGTCGTCAAGAAAGATTCGACCCGACTGCGCGGCAGTCGGCCCGAATCTCGGGGACTACACCCAGTGGGTGCGCTGGCGCGCCCCCACAGGAGACAAACAAACCAAGTACTTACTTCGGCTGTCGGCCAGGTCGTTGGTCCGCCGGCTCAGCTCTCGAGCCTGGGAGTCGAAGGCGGCAACGCGAAGGTTGTGGTATTCCTGAAAGTTTAGAAAGAAAGCAAAGTGAGGTGGCCGTCGAGAAAGATCCGACCCGACTGCGCAGCAGTCGGCCCGAATCTCGGGGACTACACCCAGTGGGTGCGCTGACGCGCCCCCACGGAAGAAATCAAGAAAGCAAAGTAGCCAAGAGCGAAGGACTTACCCGGACAGAGGTTCGTGTCGACGAGAACTCTTGATTAAGCTGCTGCAGCAGGGCGGCTTGAGCTCGTAGCCGGCTTCGGACCCCTTGAGCCGCTGCTTCTAGCTCGCCGGTCCCCCCGATGGGAGTCCACTCGGACACGGCGGAGCTGGCCACCTCCAGATCTCCTGCCGGCTGGCCTGTGCCCGCGGCTCGGCGCGACTCCGGCGGAGCGGCGCCTCCTTCAGCACGCCGGCCCGTCGCCAGCTGCACCTTGAGGCCGGCCCGGCTCCCTGGCACACCTCCGGCCGGCTCCTCCGGCGCCGCTGGCGATCGACCGCCTTGGCCCGCCCCGGTTGGCGCCGCAGGCGGCGTTCTCCCGGCCAAGACCACGGGATCCTCCTCCCTCTCCAACAGCATCGGGTCTTGGATGATCTCCTCCGCCATGGGCAACGGGGTGTTGGGGGCCACGGCTCCGAGGGGAACGGCGAGCAGCGGAGGCTGACTGCGCGAGCTTTCCGCCTCCGTCTCTGCAGGAGCCGCCTCCTTCTGGGCCTTGGCTACGGCTTCAGCCTGCCCCTTTGCCGCTTGGGCGGCCGCCTTCTCCGCCGCCTCGCGCTCCTCCCGCGCTTCGCGGGCGTTCCGCTCTGTGGCCTCCCTAAGATTGGCGCGGGGGTCCACGCGGCGGGAGCTCGAAGAACCTACAGCCGGCCCCACGACGGAGCCGCCTGGGCCCCGCTCGAGAGAAAGCGGCGCCCTGTCCAGCAAACGAAGAAAGCTAAGAGTGCATTTGAATAAAAAAGAACAACGTTGAGACTACGGCAAGCGGTTAAAAACTTACGCCGAGACCGCCTGGGGCTGTTTCACGGCTTTGCGGAAGTGGGCCGCCTTCGCGGCCGCCTCCTCTCGCTTCGTCGCCGCGGCGGAGGGCTTGGACTTCTTCGGCCGGCTGCCGAAGAGGCCTAGAGCGGCCCGATGTTTCTGCGCGCCGCCGGCAGCCGGCGCGACGGACGAGCCGGCGCCCTGTTGGTCGGCCGCCGGCTGGCGGCGCGGGACGACTTCGGCTTCGAAGTCATCCGGCCAGTCCTTGAAGCTCGCGGTGAACTTCGAGCCTCCGGGCTCGGTGCTGTCCCCCACGATGGCGTCCTCCATGGCGGCCGCCCCCAAGTCCGGGTCATCTACATCATCCACCGTGCGGTCGGGGACGTACTGGCGCTCGATCCCTGCCGCCCCAGCCGGCGGCGGGAGAAGAGGGTTCTGCACAGAGAGCCGGAAGGTCAGAAGCCGGCCGTCGCGAAGCCGGCTGACGATGAAAAAGAGGATAAAGAGAGAAGCTTACCATGGGTGGAGGATTCGCGCGAGAGTATGGCGCCTTGCCGTACTGCCAGTCCCCGCTGAGCTTGCAATTGGCGATGTAATTAACCATAAGCGCCACCTCCGCGTGGGGCATCTCCCATGTGCTGAGCCGGCTTGGGTCGAACCGGCCGCTCATCTGACACATCATGTGGGGCCGGCTCTGGAGAGGAAGGATCCGGCGCTCCACGAAGGCGGCCACCAAGTCGGCTCCGCGCAGGCCTTCCGGCTGAATGAGCACCCAAAGCCGGGAGATGGCGGCGTTCCCGGCCGGAGACAACGACCGGGATCGGAAGCTCCACGAGGGCTGCCTCCCAGCCGGCGGGCCGGCTACGTAAGCCGGCAAGTTGATGTAGTCTTCTTGCTCAGCGACGTTCTTCACATAGAAGTAAGATCTCTGCCAGACCTTCACCGACTGGATCAGGGGGATGGGCGGGAACGGATTGTTCTCGCTCGCCCTCCTCATGGCGATGAAGGCTCCGCAGGGGGCGGGCACGCCGGCGACGACCGTGCCGAGCTTGCTCTGGAAGAATTCTCCCCAGAGCTCCAGGGTGGGGAGCAGCCCCAAGAAGCCTTCGCAGAGGGAGACGAAGGCCGACAGCAGCATCACCGCATTGGGCGTGAGGTGATGCGACTGGAGGTTGTAGAAGTCGAGGAAGGAACGAAGAAACCCGCTCGCCGGGAGGCCGAAGCCGTGCAGGCAGTGCGAGCGGAAGACGACCCGCTCACCCTCCTCCGGCGCTGGCGAGATCTCCCTCTCGGGCGCCAGACGGACCTGAACGCGGTCGGCGCCGGGCAGGCGCCGGGTCTAGCGAAGGAACTCCACGTGATCCTCGTGGACGTTGGAGCCGTCCCAGGAGCTTGACAGTGCCATGGCGACGAGGTGGCGTGGAGACGCGACGGCGTTGAGGAGGAGGCTGCGGCGGCAGCGAGAGCAAGGAGACGAGGGCTAGGAGGGGCGGAGTGGGAGGGGGCGCGCGAACCTCTGTCGCTCCCTCTCCTCCCCCTACTTATAGGCTCATGTGACGGAGTCGAGGAGGCGGGGCGTGGGGAAGCGTGGGGGTCGATCATGCCCACTTCCCACGCCCCACGATTACCGATCCTTAATGGCGAGGCGAAACTGCCTTGAGAAGGCGAGCGGCCCTGTGGGCCACGGGAGATCCGCGCCCGGACCGAGGCTCGTGAGTGGCGGGCCCGGGCCTGCGGCGGCGTCCCATCGGGCGCGTGTGCTCGCAGAATCCTGCCGCCACGTGGCCGCAAGAGGGCCCGTGGTCAGCATGCAGGCCCCTTCTCCTCCCGCTCACACGGGTTATCAGAAGTCGGCGTACGCCCGCGAAGCCGGCTCTCCGGATAGGAAGCTGACCAAGCTTCTCGTCCCCTTGTTCACCTCGGAGCTCGATCAGCTTCGGGGACTACTGTCGGAGTAAATGGCCATGGGTAGCCTAGCCGGCTTCCCCTGGCACTTCTGCAAAAATTACGAGCCCGCCCGGCTCTCAAAAATCCAAGACACGGGGCCGCCTTCCCCCCGCCGGCTGCGATCTAGGCCGGCTTTGGGAAGGCGGCCCGACTTCAACCTTCATGAGAGGGCCGACTCCAAGAAGCCAGCTACGAGAAAGCCGACTCCTTCAAGCCGGCTCCCCATAAAGTAGTCAAGACCGTACCCACAAAGTTTGCACCCACCTAACGGCGGTGCGACGGGGCATGGCTACAGAAGAGCCTGCCACCCCCGAATCCCGGAGCACGCCTGGCACAGTGCGCCGTACGAGGTAGGCATGACCCGTCCGGCGCAGCACTGTTGCCATGTTGACCTTGGCGTCACCCACGACGGGCCGCCAGCGTGGCCCACAGGCGGTGGGCCCCTTAGAGCAGGGAGGCGGCCGAAGGCGGCCGCGCTTCCAACCAGCCGGCCCAAGACGGAGCCGGCTCCGCCAGCCGGCTCGCCGCTTCCCTCGAAGAGGACGCCCCATTAAGGAGACAAGACGCGGTAAGGCTACAGCGATCACCCGGCAGGCGGCGGTACTGTAGCCGCGCCTACCACGATGAAGCTCACGTCAGCAAGATGAAGCCACAGTGACCAAGGAGTTGACAGCCGGCGGGACCCACCAGCCGGCGGGCGCCAGCAGTCGGCGCAGAAGCCGGCGAGTGCAGTCACAGACGGCTGGGCCCCGCGCCCAGCCGGATTACCATTGTACCCCCAGGGGGTAGGCCTATATAAACCCCCCGGGGCACCCATGCAAAGGGTTCGACCCCCCGCTAGTTCTAGAGACGATACAAGGAGAAGAAGCAGGCTAGCAGTGCCCTTTCTTCCTCCTCCTCCCCCAAACAGCTCAAGGAGCATTGTGTAGCTACTTGATTCATCTAGCGAGCATGCGGAGACCCCGCAGAGCAGCAGTAGGGGTGTTATCTCTTTGGAGAGCCCCGAAGCTGGGTAAGAGCCGCCGGCGTGCGTGTCTACGCCTCATCCCGCTTCCAGGCACCGGCGACGTCTTACTGGTTCCCACACAGATAAGCCACCCGTTGGCATATGTCGCACCTACTACCCGACAAAATAACTAAGTAGTAGGAAATCAATATGATAAAGATAGACCTGGGGGCCATAGGTTTCAGTAGTGGCTTCTCTCGAGAGCATAAGTATTCTACGGTGGGTGAACAAATTACTGTTGAGCAATTGACAGAATTGAGCATAGTTATGAGAATATCTATGTATGATCATGTATATAGGCATCACGTCCGAGACAAGTAGACCGACTCCTGCCTGTGTTGAGATGGACTTTGTCACTGGTTTTCCCAAATTGTTGAAGGGGTAATGATGCTATCTTGTCGTCATTGACCGGCTCTCCAAAGTCGCACATTTCCTCGCTGTCAAAGAAACGATCATTGCTAGTCGTGTGGCAACCCTCTACTTTTCCAGAATTGTTTCACTTCACGGTATTCCACTCGTAATTAGCTCAGACCGTGGTAGCTTATTCAGTTCAAGATTCTGGGCAAGTTTCCAGGAAGCTATGGGAACTCATCTGTCTTTCAGCACTGCATTCCACCCTCAGTCTCAGGGCCAAGTTGAATGCGTCAACCAATTTCTCGAAGACATGCTTCGAGCTTGCGTCATTTCCTTTGGCAAGAAATAGGAGGAATCTCTCCCGTATGCTGAGTTCCCTTACAACAATAGCTATCAAGCCAGTTTGAAGATGACCCCATTTGAAGTCTTGTATGTACGAAAGTGTCGAACCCCTCTAAACTGGTTAGAAACTAAGGAATGTCCCTCTATAGTCCGAATATTATCCAACACACAAAGAACAAGTCCGCATCATTAGCTAGAATCTCAAGACTACTCAGTCACATCATAAAAGTTAGTATGACTGTCATCATAAGGACATGGTCTATCAACCTGGCAAAAAGGCTTATCTTCGAGTCTCACCGTTGAATGGTGCTCACCGCTTCGAGATCAAGGCAATCTTGCTCCTCGCTATATTGATCCATTCACTATTCTCAACAAGCATGGAAAAGTGGCATATCAATTGGAGCTTTCGCCGAACCTTTCTTAGGTTCACGATGTGTTACACGTGTCATAGTTCCACCGCTGCTTCAAGGACCCAATCCGAGTAGTGGGTCATTTAGTTCCCAAGTTGCAACAAGACCTCTCTTATAAAGAGCATCCGGTCCACATTCTCGACCAAGCTGAACGCCACACCTATCAGAAGGCGATAAAGTTCCTCAAAGTCTAGTGGTCACATCATTTTGGAGACGTAGCCACTTGGGAACACGAGGATCGCCTGCATGATGACTACCCAACACTGTTTCCTTCTACCTCTTAAATCTCGGGACAAGATGTCTTGTAGTGGAGGAGAATTGTAACGCTCGGATAATTAAGCAACAGTAATTCCCTGCTAATGACGCCACGTCACGACGATCACTGTTGTGGATCTCGTGATGGTTCAAAAACGATTCAAATTCATATTTAAAATAAAGGCAAACAACAAAAAATTTCAAACATTAAAACTAAAATGTTCTACATGTGCCAAATAAATAATAAGTAATTATGGTGGGGAATCCACATTTACATAAAATGATTAAATGCACTAAAATAATAGAAACCACGACAAAGAATTAATTAAATGCCTTTTGTATTTTATAAAATAGTAAACTATTTATTTAGTTACCCAAAATTAATGGGGCACTAGCATAATCATTATTACTAAATTAGGACTTTCTTTTATATTTTGTAAAACTAAAATAATTATAATCTAAAATAAAAACAGAAAAAAAGAAAAATAAAAAGGGAAAAGAAAAGAAATAAAATAATGAAAAAGGGGGGAACCCCCTCGCTGGGCCTTGGCACCTACTCACCCTCGCCTTTGCTCGCCCGCCGCACCCTTGCCATGCCCGCGTAGCCACTGCCTCGCTGCGCTCCGGGCTGCGTTGCTGCTCGCCGCTCGCGCCACTCGCTCGCCTGCGACTGCCTCGGTCTCGCACCCGCGTCCACCAGCCGTTGCCTCTAGCCAGCGCTCGCTCGACCCCGCTCTGGCCTCGCCGCGTCTTTCCCCACGGCTAGCTGCGCCTGGAGCCAGCTCCCGGGCGGCACCCACACCCGGCTCCGCCCCTGAGCCCGTTAGCCGTGCTCGATCTAATGGCCATATGGGCCACTACCAAGGGGGCCCCATGCCCCTTTTTATTAAAACAAAAAAGAACACAAAAAGAAATTTTAAAAATAATAGTAATAAAATTAATTAATTAATTAATTGAAGAATTGATTAACCATGTTAATTAATCCTAATTATCTGCTTAGTCAAACTGTGACAATGACAGTGGGACCCACACGTCAGTTTGACTCAGTCAACAGAACGTTGACTGCTGACATCATGCTGATGCAGTAAACTAGATTTTGATTTAAATTAAATCTGTTAATTCCAGAAATGAATTAAAACTCTGAAAATTAATATAAAATAAACCATGTCTCGGATGAAAATATTTTGTACATGAAAGTTGCTCATAAAAACGAGACAAATCCGAATACGCTCATTGTTTGTCTGCCACACATACCTAACATAGCGAACATACAACCGTCCCCCTCTGTTTCATCTGTCCAAAAATGCCAAACAGTGGGGATACTTTCTCAGATGTTTCCCCCCTTCGCGAGTAGCACCTAGTACCGCATTAGGGCATACCTAGCACCACTCATTGTCATGTCATGCATCACATGCATCTGTTTGCACTGTTTGCACTGTATTCATTGTTTCTCCCCCCTCTTCTCTCTGGTAGACTTTGATACTGACGCCACTGCTGCCCCGATCGACTACTGTGTTGACGACCCCTCCTTCTCAGAAGAACTTCTAGTCAAGCAAAATCTCCTTGATCATCCCGATACCGTCTACTCCTTCTCTCTACTACTTGCATTAGATTAGTGTAGCTATTACTGCTTTAGGACGATCCTATTCTGCTACATAGCCTGTCTTTGTTACTTATGTTGTTACCTTTACCTGCAATCCTAAAATGCTTAGTATAGGATGCTAGTTTTCTATCAGTGGCCCTTCATACTTGTCCGTCTGCCATGCTATACTATCAGGTTGTGATCACTTTGGGAGGTGATCACGGGTATATACTTTATACTACTACATACTTACGTTATTGTTCAGATGTGGGGGCTGAAGGAACAGGTGGTTCCACCTAGGTAGTGATGGGCCTGGGTTCCAGAAGGCCCCCGAGTGTTACTATGTGGCGGAGCGATGGGGCAGGTTGTGACCACCCATGTGAGAGGTGGGCCTGGTCCTTGGCCGGCGTCCGCGGTTACATCAATTAACATGCTTAACGAGTTTGGATATTTGATCTGAGTTGGTCATTGACCTATACGTGCTAACAACCACATGGCACAAGATATGGTTAGTCAACATCGTAGTATTAGCCGAAGCTCTTCAGACGTTAGCGACTGAGCGGCGCGCGCCGGATTGGACTAGAACACCTGCACTTGTATAAGGGGGCTAGGTCTGCTTCCGGTCGCCCACGCAACATGCAAGAGTGCAACGGGCGATGGGCCCAAGACCCCTGCGCGCTTAGGACTTAGACTAGCATGCTGACCTCTATGTTAGGCCTAGGTAGGGCTGTGATGTGTTGATCTTCTGAGGCTGGACATGACCCAGGAAAGTGTGCCCGGCCAGAGGGATCGAGCATGTTGGGTAATGTGGTGCACCCCTGCAGGGAAGATTGATCTATTCGAATAGTCGTGTCCACGGTAACAGGATGCTTGCAGTTGTATTCCGACCTCATGACAACTAGAACTGGATACTTAATAAAACACACCCACATAAGTTCTATAACTTGGTGATTACTTTCCCACAGGGTGAGAAGGCGAGGATCGACGGGTAGGATTATGCTATACATTTTTACTTAGTTAACTTACCAGCTACCCTCTTCTATATCCTTCAAGATGGAGGCTGCCAGAAGCGTAATCTTTGATAGGACTAGCTTCTCCCCCTCTTATTCTGGCATTCTCCTGCCTAGTCTACAGATACTACCCCTTTCATTGATACCGATGCATATGTAGTATAGATCTACTGTGAGTGTTGCGAGTACTTTGGATGAGTACTCACGGTTGCTTTGCTTCCCCCTTTTCCCCTATACCCGGTTGTTGCGATAAGATGTTGGAGCCCAGGAGACAAACGCCACCATCGACAATGACTCCTACTACACCGAGGGTGCCTAAACTACAAAAAAGGACACATCCGTGACATTTTGGGTCGAACGAATTTTTTTCTGTCATGCTTATGACACTTCTATGACGATAATTGTGACAAAACCCGATATCATCATAGATGTGGTGGGGTCCTACTTCCTTGACAAAAAATAATGATAGAAAATGGGCTTTTCATCCTTGGCGGGTCGGAGACGCGACTGCATGACATTCTTTGGGCCGTCCATGACGGAAAAAACCGTGGTAGAAGCGAGGGCGAGGAAAATATGTGGGGAGTTCCTGGTTAGGGTGGGTAGTCGGGGGCCAAGACGTGCGCGTTTCTCTCGTACATATGCGTGTGTGTGCGAGTCGTTGGGCTCTAACTGAACCCGAGCGAGGCGTTGGGCTCTAACTGAACCTAAGCGATTGCACTGTAGGCTACACGTTACTGAACCCGAGCGACCGATCGATCCCTTGCTGTTAACTGAACCCGAGTGACTCCTTTGCTACTGCTGCTAATTGAAGTCGATTGATGCTGCTTATGGATGAACAGTTCCCGGTGGGGGGGTTGGATGAACAGGATCGCGTGGTAGTAGAGGCCGTTGCCGCTAGATGAACAGGACCCCGATCGAGGCGGTTGGGGCTGGATGAACAGGACCTTGTGGAGGGCTGGATGAACAGGACCCCGTGGAGGGTTGGTTGAACAGTAGCTGGTGGAGGGCTGGATGAATAGTAGCCCGTGGAGGGGTAGTTGAACAGGACCCCGTGGAGAGGGCTGGTCGAACAGTAGCCGATGGAGGAGCGCGCAGTGGAGGCTGGATGAACAGGAGCCCGTGGATGAACAGTCGCAGGTGGAGGCTGGAGGAGGTCGAAAGTAGATGAATAGTAGCCCGTGGAGGCAGTCGACGGTGGAGATGAACAGTATCCCATGGAGTCCCATTTTGCGGTACGCCACACCCCTCCCGATGAACAGGACCCCCGTTGCAACCATAGCGCTCCAACACAAGTCGTTTCCTTCGTTTTGCGGCACACCACACCCCTCCCGATCAACGGGACCCCGTTTCGACCGTAGGAGATCCATTTCCTCCATTTTACGGTATGCCAGACCCCTCCCAATGAACAGGATCCCGTTTCGACCGTGGCCGATCGAACACAAGGCCGTTTCCTCCGTTCTGCGGTACGCCATGCCTCTTTCCCATCGATTGTTCCGTCCAAGCTGGTTGGCTCCTGATGAACACGGCGTATTCCGACCCTGTCGGTTGCCTCCCGATGAACAGGACGTTGTTTCTCTGTTCCGACCCAGCCAGTTCGCTGCCCGATGAACAGGACGCCGTTGCTGCCGCCCGTTGCCTCTCCATGTACACAAGCCCTAGCCGTCCGTATATATATGTGCGAGTAGGCGTTTGAGACCCCGCCCGTATGTACGTACGTGGCCGTATTTACTTTCTTGCACCCTGGCCGTTGTACGTACGCATACATGCTACGTGTGCGCCTCTACTATGACATGTGCGCACCTCTACTACGACATGTGTCCTTCCTTACACGGCCACGGTTCATCGCTGCAGCCTGTAGACAGACCGATTGTATGTACGTACACGTTCGCGACCAGAATGACAACTCTACGTACGCTTCGACCAGGTGGGTCCTGACTATCAGGCACATCCTTGCGTGTGAAGATGTAGCTGGTGGGTCCCAGCAGTCAGCAGGGCGAATCATTTTTTTCCCATAATATGGACGCACTTCCATTTGTGTGAAGATGTAGCTGGTGGGTCCCAGCAGTCAGGGGGAAACGTTTTTTTCTTGAAATACGGTGGCCCGTCCGGTGGGTCCCTGCTGTCAGGTGGTGGAATAATTATTTTGTGCTAATAAGGAAGCACTTGTCAGTGACCTGGGAACGGGGTTCCCCAGACTTGCCTGCCTGTGGCCCACGGCGTGGCTCCACCAGCGGCCCTGTACGACCCATCTTCATCAGCTAACACTCAAGAACCTCACGAGGATCTAAGCCTTGCGAGGCGGACGATGCAAGACCTCCTCGGGGGCGGCCTCACCAGGATGGCTCGCGAGGGGCGTAGAGATCAAGGCGGGGGGCACCTCGCGAGGTCCCTGTGATGCAAGCCATGATGACCAAGGCCAGGGGGCACCAGGCGGGCGCCAGCGCACGCAGTGTCCTCGTTTCCTCTTTGGTGCTAAAGGGACAGGCGCAGGCATGAAGTTCCGAGGCATCAGGCAAAGGTTTCCATATCGGCGCAACAAGACCAAGACCAGCAGGAAGGCAGGACGGAGGTCACCATGGAGCCCAGGACGGTGTCACCACCAGAGCCTTTGGCAGGCGAAGACCACCTTTTGTCAAGATAGCTTGTACTAGTTGTCTCCCTTCAAATTTGGCCGTTGTTGGATCGCTTCCTGCCTACATTTGGGAAAAGGACTAGGGCCTCTAGAAATAGGACTAGCCACCACCATAGTCGGGGAGGATCTCATCTGAAACGAGACCCATTCCACCAAGGCCACCACACAAGCTCATCAAGCTCAAGAACACCTCTCCTTAGGAGGCTGTTCGTCCCTGGTACTTGTTCATCCTCAGCCCAGGAGGCAATCCACCACACCACACCGGAGTAGAGTATTACACCACAATGGTGGACTAAACCAGTATAAACCCTGTGTCCTTTGTTCTGCAAGTTCGACGTGTTTAGCTCTCGGATCATGGTGAGAGCGTGAGCTAGGGGGGAGAGATCTTCATGCGCACCTCAAGGGTTTTTCCGGAACCCAAAACTGACATTTGGCGCGCCGTCCCTCAAGGGGGGAGAGATCTCCGCTTGCTTCATCCAGCTCCATAGCAAACGTCGTCCCTCTATCTAGACCGGCGGGCGCCTGCGGATGCGCCGTAGGTGTCCGGGCCTTCACCCACACCTTGCGGTAGGTGCGGTGGCCATGCAAGTTCAAGCCAGAGATGCCGCCCCGCTACGATGGCGCGGCAGATCCGGCAGCCTTCCTGCAGGTGTATGAGAAGGCCGTCCTCGAAGCCGGAGGCGACGACCAGGTCATGGCCAACTGGTTCCCCCTGGCCCTGGCCGGTGTGCCATGCGCCTGGCTGCTCAGCCTGCCAGGATCTTCAGTGGCCTCCTAGGAGGAGCTGCGATGTCTCTTCATCACGTGCTTCGTGGCACAGGCGCCTCTCGCCGTAGCAGCCCTCCTCGGCGGCTCGCAAGCAACGCCCTCGGACCGTCACACCAAGCCGTTCTTTCGCCAGATTGGTGCCACCTCCGTGCGGCAAGGAGCTCCCCCGGTTGGGCGGTGCCCAAGGCCGACCTCACCTTCGACTCCGGGGAACACCCCGTCACCATCGTCAGCTCGGGCATTCTCCCAATGCTTTGCATGCCCACCATCTGCATCGTAGCCGTCACCAAGACCCTCCTCGATGACGGCCCCGGTCTCAACGTGCTCTCTGTGGAGGCTTTTAGCCTTCTTCATGTACCACTCCAATGGCTCCGCCCCAGCAAGCCCTTCTCCGGGGTCGGCAGCGGCTCCACCAGCCCATTGGGACAGATCCACCTTCCCGTGACCTTTGGCCGCCGCGACAACTACTGCACCGAGCTGATCGACTTCGACATCGCCCGCATCAGCCTCCCATACAACACCATCCTCGGATACCCGGCTCTGGCTCAGTTTATGGTGGCGACCCATCCGGCCTACAACCTCAAGAAGATGTCCGGGAGCAAGGACATCCTCACTGTAGTTGGAGATACCAAGGAGGCTCTGGCAGCGCTCAAGTGTGCCCTCAAAACCACTACGTCAGCGTGACCGGCCAGCAAGGCCACCCCAGGGGTTAAGGAGGCCGCGCCAGCAAAGAAGAAGCAGTTGTTCACTCAAGATCGGGCCGAAACCAAGAAGGTGCTAGTTGAGGAAGATGGGTCCTCAGGAGCCACCTTCACCATAGGCGCCAACCTCGACCCAGATCAAGAGGAGGCATTGGTGAGGTTCCTGCGTGCGAACAAGGACGTATTCGCCTGGGAACCCAAGCAGCTAGTAGGAGTCCCAAGAGGGGTGATCGAGCATCACTTGAGGGTGTGCCCCAATGTGCGCCCTGTGAAGCAGAAGGCGCAATGACAGTCCACAGAGAAGGAGTCCTTCATCGTCCAGGAAACCCACAAGCTGGAGGCAGTGGGTGTCATTCATGAGGTTCGGTACCCGAGTGGCTAGCAAACCCCGTCGTCGTACCAAAGAAAGGCGGGAAGGAGCGGATGTGTGTTGACTTCACCAACCTTAACAAGGCATGTCCCCAAGACCTGTTCCCGCTCCCGTGCATCGACCAGATCATCGACTCCACCGCCGAATGCGACATGCTGTGCTTCCTGGACGCATTTTTAGGCTATCACCAGATCAAGATGGCAGTGGAGGATGTAGAGAAGACGACCTTCCTGACCCCGTGTGGGGTGTACTGCTACACTTGCATGCCATTCGGGCTGCGCAACGCAGGCGCGACCTTCCAACGGCTGATGCACATCGCCTTGGGCCAGCAGCTTAGGAGGAACGTAGAGGCCTACATCGACGACATTGTGGTAAAGTCTCGGGAGGCAAGAACTTTGATTCAAGACCTGGAGGAGACCTTCGCAAGCCTGCGCCAGGTAGTCCCGTGGCTCAACCCAGAGAAGTGCGTGTTCGGTGTCCCCTCTGGCAAGCTACTGGGCTTCCTCGTATCCCACAGGGGGATTGAGGCTAACTCGGAGAAGGTCAAGGCGATAGAAGACATGAGCCCACCACAAACTCTCAAGGAGATGCAGAAGGCTGCAGGCTGCGTGACCTCGCTAGGGCACTTTATCTCCAAGCTGGGAGAGCGCGCCCTGCCATTCTTCAAGCTGATGAAGAAGAAGGGCCCGTTTGAGTGGACCCCGGAGGCTGACCAAGCGTTTCAAGACTTAAAAAGATACCTGACCAGCCCTCCGATGATGGTGGCGCCTCGCCCTCTCGAACCCCTGGAGCTTTACCTTGCTGCCACTCCCTACTCCGCTAGCGCAACTCTACTGGCGGTTCAGGAAGAGCGCCAGGCCAAGGGGCTGTCGTGCCGTGCCGTGCCCCCAGCGGAGGCGATATAGGACCCAGAGGGCACCGCAAAGGCTGCAGCAACGTCAACGAGCGACCAGGCCCAGCAAGGCAGCGTTCGTGGGCCAGCAGAGGCCCCAGTAGGCGACCGGGCTCTTGGGGTCCCATCACCTGAGGAGACGCCCCAACTTCCGGCAGGCGCAGGCACAGGCTCCGTCGACGTTCCCGCTCTCGTCGAGCACCCAGTGTATTTCATCAGCACGGGACTGCGGGATGCAAGGGCACTGTACCCCATGCCTCTGAAGCTCTTGCTCGCACTTTTGGTGGCCTCGCGTAAACTGTGGCACTACTTCCAAGGTCACCCAATCAAGGTCGTCTCGGCCTACCCGCTGGAGAGGGTACTCAGGAGCCCCAACGCTGCTGGAAGAGTCGCCGAATGGAACATCGAGCTGCAAGCATTCCAGCTGTAGTTCAGTACAACTAGGGTCATCATGGGGGACGCGCTCATTGACTTCGTGGAAGAATGGACTGATGCCCCGGGGTTTGAAGCAGGCGAGGACCGATCTCTCTCGCCGGGAAGTGAAGCACTAGATGGCTGGGTCATGTATTTCGATGGCGCGTTCGCACACCAGGGCACAGGACCTAGAGCAGTGCTCATCTCGCCAACTCATGACAAGCTCTATTATGCCGTGCAGCTCTGCTTCCAGCAAGGTGAGAAGGTCTCCAACAACATCACAGAGTACGAAGGCCTCATCGCTGGCCTCAAGGCCGCGGTGGGCCTGGGGGTGAAGCGCCTCACCATCATGGGCGAGTCGCAGCTCCTCGTCAACTTCTCCAACAAGGTATACGAGCCAAAGGACAAGCACATTGAGGCATACCTCGCGGAGGTACGCAAAATGGAAAAGCATTTCCTAGGTCTAGAGTTGCAGCACGTGCCTCGTGGCACCAACAAGGAGGCCGACGACATCACCAAAAGGGCGTCCAAGAAACAACCCCAAGAGCCTGGCATCTTTGAGGAGCGGCTCTTCAAGCTGTTGGCAGCACCTCTGCTTTCGGGGCAGGCGCCGCCTCGGCAGGAGCTCCCCAAACTACCTGCCTCGGGAGCCCCGTCCTGCGGCCCGACCTAGGGGGCGCGCCTACTCCTGGCGCTTGAGCCCCAGGACGGGTGCTGGACCAAGGAGTTCTAGGAATACCTGACGCAAGGGACGCTACCGAAGAAAGAGGAGGACGTGGAGCTCGTGGCCCGACAGGCTACGACATACTGCATCCAGGACGGTGAGTTATACAGGAAGCGGCCAAATGATTTTTCCTTGTGATGCATCTCTAGAAAACAGGCGAGCGAGTTGCTAGCCGACATACACGGCGAAGACTACGGGCACCACTCATTGTCACGAACCCTTGTCGGCAAGGCGTTTCCCAGCGGGTTCTACTGGCCTACGGTGCTCACCGACGCAACCGAGCTGGTGAAGTCCTGCGAGGCCTACCAATTCCACGCCAAGCAGATCCATCAGCCAGCTCAGGGCCTCCAGACCATCCCGCTCTCATGGCCGTTCATGGTCTGGGGGCTGGATATCTTAGGCCCGTTCCCTCGAGCGCCTTGGGGCTACCGCTACCTTTACGTCGCCATTGACAAGTTCACCAAATGGGCGGAGGTAGAAGCCGTCTGCACCATCCCGGCCAGATCTGTGGTCAAGTTCATCAAGGGTCTCGTGAGCCGGTTTGGGTCCCTAATCGCATCATCATCGACAATGGCTTGCAGTTCACTAGCAACCTCTTCAAGACATATTCTGCTAACCTTGGAACGCAGATCTGCTACGCTTCGGTGGCACACCCCAGGAGCAACAGTCAAGCCGAACGCACCAACGCGGAGGTCCTGAGAGGCCTCATGACCAGGACCTTCAAGAAGAAGCTTGAGGCCTGCGGCAAGGGATGGCACGAAGAGATCTAGTCTGTGCTATGGTCCATCCGCACCATCGCCACCAAGCCAACAGGAGAGACCCCATACTTCCTCGCCTATGGAGCAGAAGCGGTTCTCCCTCACAAGGTCAAGCATCGCTCCGCGCGGGTCCTGGCGTTTGATGAGACGCAGCAGGACGCCATGCGGGGGATGGACCTTGTGCTGGGGGAGGAACACCTCCATGAAGCCTTCCTCCGAGCGGCAAGGTGCCAGCAGGCGCTATGACGGTACCATTGTCGTAGCGTCCGCTCCAGGACGCTCGAGGTAGGTGATCTCGTCCTAAGGCGGGTGCTCTCTAGGGAAGGGCTGCACAAGCTCTCGCCCATGTGGGAGGGCCCGTTTAGGATCGCCCATGTCTCCAGGCCTGACGCCGCGCGCCTGGAGACGCAGGACGGGATCCCCATCCAGAATGCCTGGAACATCCAGCACCTCCGGAAGTTCTACCCATGAAGCAAGGCCCAGCGCCTATGAAGCAAGGACCCATGCTTGTGAAGGTCTCCACTCGTGACACTCTCACGTAATAATGAGTGGGGCTCTACATCTCAGGAGTGCGGCCCTTGGGCCTCGGGGGCTCCCTCCCATGTCCTAGTGGCAGCACTTAGCTCCACGCTGGTGAGAAGACTAGACTAGGTGTTGGACGCGGCTTTTCATTTGCGTTTCGTAGTTGGCTTGCCCTTTTTTCTTAATGAAAGTTCGCATTCTAGTTTTTCTTGTCATCTTGGTTCGATCGCCTTTTCCTCTGTTCTTCACTCGGTTCTTTGTTTTCGCCCATACTCTCTCTCACCTGCCTCGCGAGGGGGCTGGACGGGTGCACTTGTGAGCGCTTTTCCTGTTCTTCGCGAGGCATCCTCGCTCGAGCTCACAAGATGGCGCTCCTCCATTAATCTGTGCCCCTCGGGTACCGTGATGCGGAGCTCTGGGTCATGGTCGGCCGCGCCTACGACATGGGTTTGGACGAACAAGAGGTTCTTAACAAATTTTTGTAGTTCCTCGACGCCTCCCAAGCCAACGGCAAGGAGATCTCACCAGCTACTGGGAGAGGTGCGCCTCACGAGGCGGAAACTACTTCAGACACATCAAGCTAAGTTATCTCTACACGCCTACATAAAACGCTGATACTGCAACACGACATAGGAACGATAAACATAACATAGCGACTTGGAAATCATGGTTCGTTGCACGCCCCTGTAGGGCCCCATACTTGTTTCTTATTAAATGCAAGAAGGAAAGAACAAAACAAAAGTGGTGCGCACCCCCATGGCGGTTCGTGAGGGTAGGCCCTCGGTGCCCCCTGGACTCAACCAAACCCCTCCTCGCGCTTCACTAGGGGCGCGGTGATGAGACGACCCGCTATCGCCTTCGAAGCGGGTGCGGCGGCTGGTCATAGCCACCGCTCCTGGAGCTGTCGCCGGAGGAGAGCCGCGGTAACTGGACGAGGCACAGCCAATGCAGAGGACGAGGCCACCTTCATCCTCGTCACGACCGTAGCCAAGGCCGAGCACCTCGTCGCCGTCGTTGTCCTTGGGGCAGCATCCGACGCGGCGACCATCTTTCCCAAATACTCGCATGCAGAGGGTCGCGTCGCCATCGTACATGAAGTGGAGGGTACACCGCCTGCCCAGGCCGCGCGCGCGGGCAAACATCTGCCAGCCACGGGCCGGGGCTGCATTCCCTGCGACAGAGATTTCCACCGCGACCCATGAAGCCTTGCCGCAGTAGCCGTCCGACTACAGCCAGAGACCGCTTGGACCTGTGGCTGGCAGTTCGCCGACAAAGAACCGCGGGAGCTGAAGCCAGGTGCCGGCCGGGTTCTCCGACCACATGATGAACTCCAGCAGCACCTCCGCCGATTGGAAGTGCGGCCGAGGAAGCCGCGCAACCATGGCGCGCCTCACTTCATCGACGGGACTGCCACGACCTGGGCGACTCCCACTGCGCGAGGAGGCGCTGCCGCGGCCGTGAGGGGCCACGGTGGGGGTCGCGGCGTACTTACACGGGCGACCACGCCCCTTCTTGGGTGGCGGCGAGCCGGGCCCCTCCCAGCGGGCCTTGCCCTTTTCTGTGGCCGAGAACCTCTTCACTGACGCCATACGTGTCGCTGCTAGTAGTGAAGAAAGGGAGAATAAGCAGGAGAAGCGAAGGAAGAGATGGGTGATGGGGGCTCCATGATCTTAGGTAATAATGACCCTTTTCTGCATGCAATAGGGACTCGTCAAGTCGGGCAGTTGCCGAGGCAGCGTGGGGAAGCGGAGACGACCACGTCCCATTAATCGCCACGCGTCAACCGAGGTCGTAGGCTGTTGGGACCCGCGGCGCTCCATACTGGCCCCTTGGCTTCGCCTCGAAGCCAAGTCCGAGCACGCCTTGGGCCCGGGGGCTACTGTCGACGTCCTGGGAACGGGGGTCCCTAGACTTTCCTGCCTGCAGCCCACGGCGTGGCTCCACCAGTGGCCCTGTACGACCCATCTTCATGAGAGAACACTCAAGACCCTCGCGAGGGTCTAAGCCTCGCGAGGCGGACGATGCAAGACCTCCTCGGGGGTGGCCTCACCAGGCTGGCTCACGAGGGGCGGAGAGATCAAGGCGGGGGGGGGGGGGGGCACCTCGCGAGGTCCCTATGACGCAAGCCATGACGACCAAGGCCAGGCGGGCGCTGATAACCGACAAGTATAGGGGATCGCAACAGTTTTTGAGCATAGAGTATTCAACCCAAATTTATTGATTCGACACAAGGGGAGCCAAAGAATATTTTCAAGTATTAGCAGCTGAGTTGTCAATTCAACCACACCTAGAAACTTAATATCCGCAGCAAAGTGTTTAGTAGCAAAGTAATATGATAGTAGTGGTAGCGGTAGCAAAAGGTAATGGTAACAAAAGTAGTGTTTTGGGTATTTTGTAGTGATGATAGCAATAGCAACGGAAAAGAAAATAAGCGAGGAACAATATATGGAAAGCTCGTAGGCAATGGATCAGTGATAGAGAATTATGCCGGATGTGGTTCATCATGTAACAGTCATAACCTAGGGTGACGCAGAACTAGATCCAATTCATCAATATAATGTAGGCATGTATTCCGAATATAGTCATATGTTCTTATGGAAAAGAACTTGCATGACATCTTTTGTCCTACCCTCCCGTGGCAGCGGGGTCCTAGCGGAAACTAAGGGATATTAAGGCCTCCTTTTAATAGAGTACCAGACCAAAGCATTAACACATAGTGAATATATAAACTCCTCAAACTACGGTCATCACCGATAAGTATCCCGATTATTGTCACTTCGGGGTTAACGGATCATAACACATAATAGGTGACTATAGACTTGCAAGATAGGATCAAGAACTCTCATATATTGATGAAAACATAATAGGTTCAGATCTGAAATCATGGCACTCGGGCCCTAGTGACAAGCATTAAGCATACCAAAGTCATAGCAACATCAATCTCAAAACATAGTGGATACTAGGGATCAAACCCTAACAAAACTAACTCGATTACATGATAAATCTCATCCAACCCATCACCGTCCAGCAAGCCTACGATGGAATTACTCACGCATGGCGGTGAGCATTATCAAATTGGTGATGGAGGAAGGTTGATGATGACGATGGCGACGGATTCCCATCTCCGGAGCCCCGAACGGACTCCAGATCAGCCCTCCCGAGAGGTTTTAGGGCTTGACGACGGAGACGTATCAACTCCCCCGAGCTTAAACCTTTGCTTGTCCTCAAGCAATTCAGTTGACAAACTAAAAGTGATAAAGAAAAACTTTTACAAATGGTGTTTTCTCTTGTTGTTGTAAATATGTAAAGCCAGCATTCAAGTTTTCAGCAAAGGTTATGAACTAACCATATTCACAATAACGCTTAGGTCTCATGTTTACTCATATCAATGGCATAATCAACTAGCGAGCAATAATAATGAATCTCGAATGACAACACTTTCTCAAAACAATCATAATATGATATAACAAGATGGTATCTCACTAGCCCTTTCTGATAGCGCAAAGCATAAATGCAGAGCACCTTCAAAGATCAAGGACTGACTAGACATTGTAATTCATGGTAAAAGAGATCCAGTCAAGTCATACTCAATGTAAACTAATAGTAATGAATGCAAATGACAGCGGTGCTCTCCAACTGGTGCTTTTTAATAAGAGGATGATGACTCAACATAATAGTAAATAGATAGGCCCTTCGCAGAGGGAAGCAGGGGTTTGTAGAGGTGCCAGAGCTCAGTTTTGAAATAGAGGTGAATAATATTTTGAGCGGTATACTTTCATTGTCAACATAACAACCAAGAGATGGAAATATCTTCCATGCTACACACATTATAGGCGGTTCCCAAACAGAATGGTAAAGCTTATACACCCCTCCACCAACAGGCATCAATCCATGGCTTGCGCGAAACAACGAGTGCCTGCAACTAACAAGAGTCCCAGGGGGAGTTTTCTCGTGGGCATCCCGGTGACCAGTCATTTTCTCGTGAGTGAGGAGCGGAGTCCACTCCTCTTGAGAATAACCCGCCTAACATGGAAGATACGGACAGTCCTAGTTGATACATGAGCTATTCGAGCATAAAAAACAGAATGTTTATTTGAAGGTTTAGAGTTTGGCACATACAAATTTACTTGGAACGGAAGGTACATACCGTATGTAGGTAGGTATGGTGGACTCATATGGAATAACTTTGGGGTTTATGGAGTTGGATGCACAAGCATTATTCCCGCTTAGTACAGGTGAAGGCTAGCAAAAGACTGGGAAGCGACCAACTAGAGAGCGACAATAGTCATGAACATATGCATTAAAATTAATCAACACCGAATGCAAGCATGAGTAGGATATAATCCACCATGAACATAAATATCGTGAAGGCTATGTTGATTTTGTTTCAACTATATGCGTGAACATGTGCCAAGTCAAGTCACTTAAATCATTCAGAGGAGGATACCACCCTATCATACCACATCACAACCATTTTAATAGCATGTTGGCACGCAAGGTAAACCATTATAAGCTCCTAGCTAATCAAGCATGGCACAAGAAACTATGATTTGTAGTTGTCATTGCAAACATGTTTATTCATAATAGGCTGAATCAGGAACGATGAACTAATCATATTTACAAAAACAAGAGAGGTCGAGTTCATACCAACTTTTCTCATCTCAGTCAGTCCATCATATATCATCATAATTGCCTTTCACTTGCACGACTGAATGATGTGGATAATAATAATAGTGCACGTGCATTGGACTAAGATGGAATCTGCAAGCATTCAATAAACAGGAGAAGACAAGGCAATATGGGTTCTTTTGTCAGATCAACAATAATGCATATAAGAGCCACTTCAACAATTTAATCATGGTCTTCTCCTATCGACCCCCTAATAAAAGAAAAGAAATAAAACTATTTACATGGGAAAGCTCCCAACAAGCAAAAGAAGAACCGGAAATCTTTTTGGGTTTTCTTTTTGATTACTACTACAAGCATGTAAAGTAAACTAATTAAAAGATACAACTAAGTTTTTTGGTTTTTCTTAAGGTTTATTAAACACACAAAAAGAAAGCTTAAAAAGGAAAGTAAACTAGCATGGATGATACAATGAAAAGTATGAGCACCGACATCTAGCAATGAGTGTGTGGACATGAATATAATGTTGGTGACAAATACGTACTCCCCCAAGCTTAGGCTTTTGGCCTAAGTTGGTCTATGGCCACGGTTGGCCTGGCGGATATCCATAGTAATAGTTGGGGTCGTACTGAGATGCAGCGGTTATTGCCTCCTGAGCTGCAGCGTGGCGACGAGCAGCCTCTGCCCTCCTCTCATACTCATATGCCACATCTCTAGTAATAACATACTTTCCTTTTGCCTGATAATCAAAGAAGGCATGAGCAGGGAGAGTAATACGGATAGCACGACGTCTGTCAAAGATTAAGCGATACTGGAGAGGTGATTCATTCCTCTCGACAAACTGGTGGTGAACCATAGCATTAAAGTCTAGGTAAGCAGGAGGTAATTCAATATCATCATTACGTATAGTTACACCAAGAAAATCAGCTAAGCTGGTTGCATAAATTCCACCAAAGAAATCTCCATTAAATCTATTAAGATGCAACCTACGTGCAACAATGGCTCCTAAATTATAAGATTTATCTCCTAACACAGCACTCCTAAGAATACTGAGGTCAGGGACACACATATGACATGCCTCATCTTTACCATTAATGCATCTACCTATGACGAGAGCAAAATAATGTATAGCAGGAAAGTGAATGCTCCCTATGGTAGCTTGTGTTATATCTCTAGATTCCCCCACAGTTATACTGGCAAGAAAATCTCTAAATTCAGATTTGTGAGGTTCCCTGATACTACCCCATTGTGGAAGTTTGCAAGCAGTGGTAAAATCCTCTAAGTCCATAGTGTAGGAATTTTCATAAAGATCAAACAGGACAGTTGGAGAATTATGTGAAGATGAAAATTCAAACCTCCGCACAAAGGAACTAGTGAGATAGTGGTACTGACGGCATTTTTCTTCCTCGAAGCTCACAAGATCAACGTTACGCAAATATGTGTTAAATTCTTCCTTAATCCCCGCTCGATCCATGAAGTCCTCTGAAGACCATTCACAAGGCCGCACTGGAGCGTCCCTTGGTGGCTCATCATCAGCATCACACATTGCAAGCCCGGGCTCTTGTTTCCTTGAAGAGCCACCTTGGTACATTTTCCTAAACATATTTCTTCCTCTGAAAAATTTCTGAAATTTTTAGTAACTTCAAGTAAAAGTAAACCAAGCTCAATAAAATTGATAGCAACTACTCCTACAAGTCCCTAGAGCCTATATCATGCATTAGGACTGCTTGGGACCATATAAGTTTGACATGCAAGCTCAAGAACAGGGTCACCTAGGCAGCAAAAATTTGCAATGAATAAAGCACTAGAACAAAAACTAATTGGACAAATGGAGGAGTCACATACCAAGGAACAATCTCCCCAAGCAGTTTTGTGAGAGGTACTTTGAGCAAGGAGATCGAAAATCGCAGCAAAATGAGCTAGAACTGGTGCTTGAACTGGATATTCGTGTTTGTGGGAGGAAGAAGGAGTCTGTGGATCCAGGAATAAGTGGAGGAGGGCCACCGTGGGCCCACGAGGCAAGGGGGCGCGCCCAGGGGGTAGGGCGCACCCTCCACCCTCATGGCCAGGTGGATGCCCCCCTGTTGTGTTCTCAGTGCCAAATATTCTCAAATATTCCAGAAAAAATCAAATTTAAATTTCAGGGCATTTGGAGAACTTTTATTTTCAGGGTATTTTTGTATTGCACGGATAAATCAGATAACAGAAAGAAAATACTATTTTTATTTTATTTAATATAAATAACAGAAAGTAAAAGGAGTTTACAAAGAGTTGTGTTTTCTAAATTCATCCATATCATGATCATCAAAATGAATCCATTAACAAGGTTGATCAAGTCTTGTTAACGAACTCATTCCGAATAACATGGAACCAGAGAATTTTCGAATAACACTAGGTTACCTCAACGGGGATATGCACATCCCCAACAATAAGAATATCATATTTCTTCTTGACAGTAGGAAGAGGAAATTCAAAACCTCCAAAAATAATCGATGGAATTTTTCCAATAGAATTGATACTGTGGACTTGAGGTTGTTTCCTTCGAAAGTGTACCATATGCTCATTACCATTAACATGAAAAGTGACATTGCCTTTGTTGCAATCAATAACAGCCCCTGAAGTATTCAAAAAGGGTCTTCCAAGAATAATAGACATACTATCGTCCTCGGAATATCAAGAATAACAAAGTCCGTTAAAATAGTAACGTTTGCAACTACAAACAATATACTCCCTCTGATCCTTTCTAGTTTACATATACGTTTTATGTGTAGTCAAAGTATCTCTACTTTGATCAAACTTACAGAAAAAAGTATCAACATTCAACAACGCCCAATCAATATTGTTAGATTCATACGTACTCCTAGATTTGTATTCAAACATTGATGGTTTCCCATTTGTTTTCAATCACGTGAATGTTCTTGTTCTCGCGCATGCTCTTCCTACTAGGATTTTGCCACGTATAGCCAGTCCAATAGTAACTTTTTAAGCTCCCTTTCCAATAGTACTAGTGGAGTACTGACAACATATGTAGTAGAGTATGCAGTGCTCATAGTACTCCCTCCTTCCATTTATATAGGGCCTAAGAGCAAGTCTAATAAGGCCTAGTCAGTAGGCTATAAGACTTGTCATGTCATTATAATCCTACTTAGAGGACTGAGAAGAGAGGAGAGAGAGTGAAGCGGGCTCTTATATTCTAGAGCCCGACTATAACACATAGATCAAGAAAAAATAGTATGCATGCAACTCTCTTCCAATCATATACCTTGCTCATGCAAATATTAAATGCTTAGAGCCAACCTAATAGCCATTCTAAGAGCCAACTTACATGGCACTTTTGCCTATGTGAAGGAGAGATATGTGAAAAGGTAAGGGGAGTGAGCTCTCATGCAAGAGCCTAGCTATATACGCATTCCTAGGTAAATACAATAAATATGAAGAAAGAGATAGATAGGAGATGGGAAAAAGTACTAATACAATAGCCAACCTTATATATTTTTGGGAAATAGCCAACCTTATAGCCCACACTATTGTATGAGTGCATATAGATGATGGCTATAGATGACATGGCAGTTCCTTATAGCCATCGGCTGGCTATATTATTAACCATTCTCTAATGCATTTTTCAAAACCGCCTTTGACTATTGACAAGATTAATAGTACATGAGATGTATAATGTGAAAATTATATCATCGGAAGCTCCTTTCACATGTGAAGTTGACCGTATGCTTTCTGTAAGTTGCATGTCATATATTATTACTCTAACATTTGGTTAAAGTTAGCCTCAAAAAATGCATTAGGACCTGTAGATGGAAGGAGGGAATAGTAGTGGAAGTGGATCCTCTGACGTAGGTATCCCTGCCTTACCCTCCCTTTCGGTCACTTACTGGCGGACCCCATGCTTGCCAGGCCCCGCATGTCAGTTACTCAATGGGTTCGGCCACGCCAGGGGATCCTCATCCATAGTATACTCCCTCTGTTTTTATTTACTCCGCATAAAACGGAGGGAGTGGTAGTATAAATGACGCGGTCAGGGAAGGGGGAGGGACGTCGGTTTGCTCTCAACTACGGTCCCACAAGCGAGCGAAAATGCAAGACCAAGCATGTTCCATTCGATGAACGACGTGGAGGGTCCAGCGTGCCGGGGTGCAACGCGAACCCAACAAGAGCGATGTACAATCAAAACCAATTGACCGGTCGTCACCGGAACCACTATTCACACCAGAACCTTTGCTGCTCGGCCTACGCCAGCCACTGCCCCAGAACCACACCTCCTCTCCAGCCCATTGCCCCACCTTTAGATCCCCTAGCATGCATCAAGCATCCCCTAGTTCGCCCGAAAGCCATGGTGCGCCGCAGGATCACGTACTACAAGATGTTGACGCCGGAGTGCCGCGTAGAAATCACGGCGGCAGTCGGCGCCACAGACCTCCGTTCCCAAGCTCGCTTTGTGGCGGGCCAATCCCCGAGTTCTCTGGAGCCAAGCTACGTGGAGGAGGAAGCCATTCCAATTTTCATGGCGGAGGTCGCGGTGCAGAAGGCCCCCGATGGGTATGAGACAATGGACGTCGACTTTGTGCTGGAGTCCGGGTCCCCCATGGTACAGGCAGACCAGCGGTTCAACCTGGTGATACTAAAGGAGGACCAGGTGGCAGAGGCTCAACTCGACGGAGAGCGCGCGCATGCCGCTGCCATCGAGGCTCTCCTACAGGCGGAACTAGATATCGTGGATGTGAATCGGGTGGCGGAGGCTCCACTCGACGCGGAGCGCGCGGATGCCGCTGCCATCGAGGCCCTCCTACAGGCGGAACCGGATGTCCTGGACTTGAACCGGGCGGCGGAGGCTCAACTCGATGTGGAGCGTGCGGATGCCGCTGCCATCGAGGCTCTCCTGCAGGCGGAACTGGACGTCCTGGACTTCAACCGGGCAGCGGAGGCTCAACTCGACACGGAGCGCACGGATGCCGCTGCCATCGAGGCCCTCCTACAGGCGGAACCGACGTCCTCGACTTGAACCAGGCGGTGCTCTCTTCCATGCAGAGCGCCCGCATGCTCCGCGTGAACGAGTAGCTAGAGGCCGAGGACAACCACGGTGCGTAGACACACGTCGGCAGCTATGACTGGTTCGCGCCGGCAGCCAAAGATGATGAGGCCGTCTCGTTCCACGAGCAGTGATATTTTTTCTTTATGTTGTTGTTTTTAGGGATCTTTTGTTGTGTAAAAACATATATTATTATGCAAGTCACCTGACTTTCATCATTTGGGTCAGTCTACCATTTCAGGCGGTTGGATGAATATCTTACGTATCCTAACCCTTCTTCCTCACCTCTTCTTCTTCCCCAAAAGACCACTGCACGGGCCGTACGGATCCACCCCAACATGCGGTTGGATAAACATAATGTATGAACAAAAATTATTTGTAAGCGGTAGCATGTGTCAGTGAGGGTGCGTTCCCTTGGTTGGGTTTGCGGCGTGCAGGAGCGACTATGTTAGGGTGCGGTGCGACCGCGGTGTGCAGGAGCGACCGTGTGAGGGTGCGGTGCGACCACGACAGCCATGCGCAAGTGTACCTCCTTTTCATTTTGAAAACTTTAGGAAAGCTTGGCAAAAATGTGTGGCGAAGTATGGCAATGCAAGGCCTAGACCCAAACAGGATAAGTACGTATGTACTAGGAGTACTAGTGTTAAAAAAGAAAGGTGGGGTTTTCCTTCGCGGGATTAATTGATACAAATCCTCGTTTGACGTGTCAATTAATGTGTATTTTTTCTCCAAAGCCCAAAGAGCTAACCATCCCACTCCTCATTGCTTGATTAATGCAGCGCCATGCAAACAAACCTTCTCACTTCCGCATGCATGCAAGGGTATATTAATGTCCTTGGTTGCTAGTACGAGGCAAACCCCATCAATTTTGCCTCAATTAGTGTTAGTGGCTGTCGGTGTCAAAACCGGCAGATCTCGGGCAGGGGGTCCCGAACTGTGCGTCTAAGGCGGATGGTAACAGGAGGCAGGGGACACGATGTTTTACCCAGGTTCGGGCCCTCTTGATGGAGGTAAAACCCTACGTCCTGCTTGATTTATTCTTGATGATATGAGTATTACAAGAGTTGATCTACCACGAGATCGGAGAGGTTAAACCCTAGAAGCTAGCCTATGGTATGATTGTATGTTGTCCTACGGACTAAAACCCTCCAGTTTATATAGACACCGGAAAGGGCTAGGGTTACACAAGGTCGGTTATAAAGGAGGAGATATACATATCCGTATTGCCTAGCTTGCCTTCCACGCCAAGTAGAGTCCCATCCGGACACGAGATGAAGTCTTCAATCTTGTATCTTCATAGTCCAACAGTCCGGCTGTCCGGAGACCCCCTAATCCAGGACTCACTCAGTAGCCCTTGAACCAGGCTTTAATGATGATGAGTCCGGCCCGCAGTATTGTCTTCGGCAATGCAAGGCGGGTTCCTCCTCCGAACACACCACGGAAGAATTTGAATATAAGTATAGTGTCCGACCCTGCAAAATAAGTTCCACATACCACCGTAGAGAGAATAATATTTCCACAAATCTAATCTGCTGACTTGTTTTGGCAACATGACATTATGCCATGGCCCGGTGATTATTCAAACCGTTTCCTTTAACTAGCCCTGCACATAACGCGAGGCAGTTTTTTGACACATCTTGTCAAAGCAGAGATCATGTCCCCCTTATTACGGGATTCTCATCAATACGGGCGTGGGTAACCCAACTGCGACATCGATTACGGCGCTTGGGGGATAAGCGAGTTTTACCAGGCTAGTTGGGGCACATAGTTTCGGCCGCCCTTATAAAGGGACAAGGTTTAACCTTTTTCTACCCATGCCTTCTTCCTCCTTGCCCATCCATTCTTGCGCACTCGAGCTCCAACGCCCAAGTCTACATCCTTCCCCTCAACCTTCTCCAATCATGTCCGGAGCGGGAGGCAAATGGATGGCTTCCTCCGTTACAGAGGGACACATTAAGAAGCTGCGCGGAGCCGGATACTTAGCTGCGAACATCGCGCATCGGCTGCCCGCTGCGGGGCAGATCGTTCCTACCCCTGAACCTCACAAGAGGGTAGTCTTCCTCCACCACTTCCTCCGCGGACTGGGGTTTCCCCTCCATCCATTCGTCTGTGGTCTCATGTTCTACTACGGGCTGGACTTCCATGATTTGGCCCCAAACTTCGTCCTCAACATTTTGGCGTTCATCGTCATGTGTGAGGCTTTCCTCCGCATCCGGCCCCACTTCGGCCTGTGGTTAAAGACCTTCAATATCAAGCCGAAGGTGGTGGGTGGCCAACAAGCAGAATGCGGTGGAGCCATGGTGGGCAAGATGCCCAACGTTATATGGCTTGAAGGCTCCTTCGTGGAGACCATAAAGGGGTGGAAATCGGCGTGGTTCTACATCACCGAGCCGCGCGACGCCAAATGGGTGGCTGCCCCCAAGTTTCGATCCGGAATCCCCACGTGGCTCACCTCCTAGAAAGAGAAGGGCCTGTCCTGGGTTCATCGGTGGAGCTGGACGGACTATGGCAAGCAAGAAGCTCAAGCTTGTCAACATAGTCTAGGTCATGCTCATCCGCCGGATCCTCCCGTGTCAACAACGGGATTTCAACTTGTGGGAGTTTGACCCGGCCCAGCACCAGACTTTGAGCGAGCTCTTTGACACGACACACAAGGACGTCTGGAAGGTGCTGTTCAAGGGCGCCGAGGTCCCTCCCTCCCTCACCAAGGACCGCGGGCTAAGCGCGAAGCGCCGAGCGCATTCGGCAAGTTCTATACATCCGATAGGATATTTTATTTCCCCTAGCTTAATCATGTGTGGGGTCTGATCTCCATGCCTTTGACAGGACTGGGTGGAGACATCGGGGCAGATTAACTGTCCGGCCCCTCTGCCCGAAGACACTGCGGACGCTCTCCTCACGGAGATGCTGACTCCGGCTCCTTACAAGGTGCCATAGAATACCAAGAAGGCCAAGGGACACTACTAGGAAAAGGGCTATAGATAGGATTGACACTAATGGCGCACCAGGGAAGTAGTGCGCCACTACTATATACTAATGGCGCACCAGTTGGTGATGCACCATTAGTGTGGAAGACACTAATGGCGCACCAGAAAACTGGTGCGCCACTAGTGATAATTTTTTTTCATTTTTACATACATACTAATGGTGCATCCTACCGAAGTGCGCCATTACTAGTTCTAACTAGTAATGGTGCACCAGACATGGAGTGCGCCAGTACTGAATTTTTTTTATTCTTTTTTTTTCAAAACTACTAATGGCGCACCGCCTCACAGTGCGCCATTACTAGTTTAAACTACTAATGGCGCACCCTGTAAAAGTGCGCCATTAGTATATATATATATATCTTTTTACTTTCCTGCAAAACTACTAATGGTGCACCACCTGCAGGTGCGCCATTAGTAACCAGGGTTACTAATGGCGCATTTGCAGGTGGTGCGCCATTAGTACCCTGGGACCCCAACAAGATATTTTGGACAGCCCCACACCTACCCACTCACTTTCCCCACTTCATTCCCTCCACCTCCTTCTCCAAGCTTTCGGCTGCCTCCTCCTCCTCACCTCATTTCCACCATAGATTCATCAAAATTAAGTGGTGAAATTACCTTTTTTTGATAGGTAAGTAAGGGGAAAACTATCTTCATGATCTAGATCTACTTTTTTTCTCCCTAGCTCGCTCCAACAACGTGCACATGCACTTTTTGTGCCCTAGCTAGATCTATGTATGTTTGTGGTGTTGCATGTGTTTGTGGTGTTGCATATATGTTTGTGTTTGCAGGTACCGGTATTTGAAATGCGATAGTTGCCAATATTTTGCCGGAATGTTGATTCATTTCCGTTTCGGCGAGAATTTTGGCACTATGCATTCTTTTTGGTCCTATTTTTAGGGAAGGTCATGTCAAAAATTTTCTTGGTTCTAAAATATCGTTTTGCTCTACCCCGCAGGCGACCATTGTCCGCACGATGACCGAAGGCATCATGAATAGGTTTTTGAGCTCTGCGAAGGCCGAGATGCTTCAAAAGAGCGAGACGGAGATAAGATGTCCGTGTCGAAGATGCAAGCTGAAGAACCTTATTGCGGACCCGGATTCCGGGCAGGTGCGGGACCACCTACTCTTGCGTGGTTTCATGGATGGCTATCGGTGGCAAGGTGATGAAGATGACTATGAAGTCGTCCATGGGGGCCGGGCAAGAAATGAGGAAGGGCAACAAGACAAGTACCACCGCGGCGAGGGCGGGCGAGAAGACGAAGAATCTCCAGGACATGATCACGACGGTGATGCTGTACACAGTCATCATGTAGAAGATGTTGTACCATGATGATGAGGAAGATCAAGACGAAGGGCATGATCATGAAGATGAAGATGCCGGAGCAGACAACGATGGAGGCTGGGTGCAGGACCCTCATATTCAAGAGCTGCTTCTCAAGCAGACGGATAACGCAAGAGCTGCCGCTCGAGACAAAGCCAAGCTGGATCAACTGGAGATAGACACGGTTACCCCATTGTATGAAGGATGCAGGCCCGAGGATACCCACCTGAAAGTAACGCTCATGGCTCTGGAGATGAAGGTAAAACACAAAATGACTGACGCATGCTTCGACGAGAACATGTCATTTTGGCACGAACGTCTTCCCAAGGGGAACAAGTGCCCGACCAGTTTCGAGGAGGCGAAGAAAATCATGTGTCCTCTGGATTTACCGCACGTGAAATACCATGTGTGCATGAACAATTGCATCATTTATCGGGACGAGCACCCGGAGTCTACCATATGTCCGGTGTGCGGCATCACTCGATACAAGAAGAGGAAGAAAGCTCCTCGAAAATCGGTGTGGTACTTTCCGATCACTCCTCGTCTACAGCGGTATTTTGCGGACCCTAAGGTAGCAAAGCTCCTGCGTTGGCACGCAGATAGGGAGGAGAAGAAGCGGGAAGATGACGGAAATGATCTGGAGATAAATAAAAAAGACAAGATGCTGAGTCACCCTAAGGATGCGAGCCAGTGGCAAGCGTTGAACTTCGAATACCCAGAATTTGGGAAGGATCCAAGGAACATCGTGCTGGGCGCGAGCACCGATGGAGTCAATCCATTTGGCAACCAGAGAAGCACACATAGCACGTGGCCTGTGTTTGTGTGGATGTACAACCTTCCCCCCTGGTTGTGCATGAAGAGGAAGTACATTCACATGAGTATGCTAATTGAAGGGCCGAAACAACCAGGGAACGACATCAATCTGTATCTGGGGCTGCTGAAAGAGGAGCTAGACACGCTGTGGAAAATGCCAGCCAATACGTGGGACGCCACAGAGAAAGAATATTTCCCTATGAGAGCCGCACTGCTCACGACGGTGCACGACTATCTCGGTTACGGATATCTCGCGGGGCAGGTGGTCCACGGATTTTCTGGATGCGTAAGGTGCATGGATGACACAACGTATCGCCAGCTAGATAGAGATCCCGGATCTTCGAAAACCGTGTTCATGGGACATCGAAGGTGGCTTCGCGACGATGACCCGTGGAGGAAACACAAGGATCTGTTCGATGGTGAAACCGAACCCCAAAAACGCCCGCGTACGAGGAGCGGCGAGGAAATAGACGAGCTGTTGAAAAATTGGAAAGATTGCCCACTACTGGGAAAGAAGCAAAAGGCGCCAGAGCCGGGAAAGAAGCGAAAGGCGCCAGAGCCGCTGCTGAAGGTATGGAAAACGAGGTCTGTTTTCTGGGACTTGCCGTACTGGAAGATCCACCATGTGCCTCACAGCCTTGATGCCATGCATATCACGAAGAACGTGTGCGAGAGTCTGCTTGGTACCCTGCTCAACATGCCAGAGAGGACCAAAGATGGGCCGAAAGCAAGGGCAGACTTGAAATCAATGGGCATCAGGCAGGAGCTTCACGCTAATGATGATGATGATGATGATGAGGCGAAGCAGGACACAGAAACTCGTTGCAAAGGCAAAAAGGCCAAGAAGACCGGAAGTGACTACCCTCCCGCGTGCTTCACTCTAAGTCAGGAGGAGATCGAGCAGTTTTTCACCTGCCTCGTAGGAGTAAAACTTCCTTACGGTTACATGGGGAAGATAAGCAGATACCTAGACCCAGCGAAGCAGAAGTTCAGCGGGATGAAGTCTCATGACTGTCACATGCTGATGACGCAGATACTTCCAGTTGCAATCCGTGGGATCATGGACGCGCACGTCCGTGAAATGCTATTTGGCCTATGCAACTTTTTTGACGTCATCTCTCGGAAGTCGATTGGCGTGAGGCAACTCAGAAGGCTACAGGAAGAGATCGTGGTGATACTATGCGAGTTTGAGATGTACTTCCCGCCCGCATTCTTTGACGTTATGGTGCATCTGCTGGTCCATATCGTGGAGGATATCATCCAACTCGGGCCGACGTTCCTGCACAGCATGATGCCGTTCGAAAGGATGAATGGTGTCATCAAAGGGTACGTTCGCAACATGTCACGTCCAGAGGGAAGTATAGCTAGGGGCTTTCTGACCGAAGAGTGCATCTCCTACTGCACGAATTATCTAGGCATCGAGAACCCCGTTGGTCTGCCCGTCAACAGGCACCTCGGCAGGCTTGCTGGATGGGGTCACCGTGAGGGTCGCCGCGAAATGGATGTTGACTTCGAGGGTCGACTCGCCGACTTTGAAAGAGCAAACCTAGTCGCGCTTCAACACATAGACGTGGTCGATCCTTGGGTGGTAGAGCACAAAAACTTTATTGAGAAGATGTACAATGACCGAGGCCAACAAAGGACGGACGGAGATATAATCAAAGAGCACAACTCATGTTTCACGCGTTGGTTCAAGCAGAAGCTTCTGTCGTACCCTTTACATGAGGATTCTTCTACGGAAGAACAACTCATATTCGCCTTGTCACAGGGCGCCGAGCACAACCTAATGACCTATGAGGCGTACGATATCACTGGCTACACATTCTACACCGAGGACAAGGACATGAAAAGCGGTGGTTATCAGAACTCCGGGGTAATGATGGAATCCTACACCGGTAACGACAAGGACAGATACTACGGAAGGATCGAGGAGATCTGGGAGCTGAGCTATGCTGGAGAGAAGGTCCCGATGTTCCATGTCAGATGGGCCAAGAGCGTCCTAAAAGAAGACCGGTATTTCACCACCATGGTTATACCCGAAGCCAAATCCAAGACCGCGGGTGCAAACGCCACCGCGAAAAATGAGCCATGGGTACTGGCTTCCCAAGTGGACCAATGCTTCTTCATTACCGATCCGTCAAAGCCCAGTCGTGTTGTCGTGAGGAGAGGTAAAAGGAAGATCATCGGAATGGATGGAGTAGCCAATGAGCAAGACTTCGACAAGTACGGCGACCCGAAGATCGAACATGACGACGACGATGAAGTAGCAGCACACACCACAAGAAGCAGGACCACCCTACCTAAAGGACGTCCGTTCCACAGAAGAACTCCATTTGGGAAAAAGAAGGGCAAGAAGATTGTGAATAGCTAGCTAGCTAAGATCGATTGTATTTAAATCATAGTCTTCATTTCTCGATTGTATTTCATGGGCACTTTTTGATATCATGAATATTTTTAAATTTCACGGGCACTTTTTGAATTCATGAGGACACTCGATCTCGATCCCCCTCCACCGCCGCCGATGAGCACCCGGCTCCTCGCTCCATCGCCGCCAACATGCACCCCCCGCACCCTCCCCCGCTCCACCACCGCCGCCGATGATATTTTCAAGTAACAAATTTGAATATATTTTTTAAAAAATTATTACTGTTTTTATAAAAAAATATTACTGTTATGATTTAAACAAGTTTGAACATATTTAAACATAAATAAATATCAAACAGCATTTAAAATGCAAAAAAAAATATTGCGAAGCCTGGGAATCGAACCCAGGACCTCTTGGTGTGTGTGCTGCGTGCTGACCAGTCGGGCTAGTGGGCAAGTTCTGATGTGAATTGGGTTAGGTGCAATATAACCTGTGCTCGAACTGTAATAAAAAAAATTCTAATGGTGCACCGCTGCGGGGTGCGCCATTGCTATCTAAAAAAAGATTTCTAATGGCGCACCGCTGTGGGGTGCGCCATTGCTATCTAAAAAAAAGATTTCTAATGGCGCACCGCTGCGGGGTGCGCCATTGCTATCTAAAAAAAAAATTCTAATGGCGCACCGAGGTGTGGTGCACCATTAGTAAGCTTCCCCCTAGCTATCTCCCTCTCCCTCGCCAGATCCCCTTCGACCCTCTCTCCCTCGCCACCAGATCCCCATCGATCGATCGACCCACCCCCAACCCAACCCAGAAGCGAGCGAGCGACCGCCTAGGGTTTCGACCGCCGCCATCCGCCGTGCCTCATCCTCCCGTCCGTCGCCTTCGCTGCTCCGTCGCCCTCGCCGCTCCGTCGCCCCATCGCCCTCGCCGCTCCGCCCCAACCAAGGTGCTCCCTCCCTCCGCTTCTCCTCTCCCCGCCCACCCCAAGATTTCTCTACAATTCTTCCCTTCCATATGGTAGCTAGGTCTAGGTCTAGGTCTAGCTGCCACCCGACCCGACCCCAGTACGTAGTGGTGAAGGAAATGGGGTAGCTCGTGCTAGGGATTCTGTGATTATCTTCTGCTAGGGATTGTTTATTAGATGCAAATCTGTCAGTGCTCTGCCATATTCACTGAATTTCCATCCTTCATGGGAACGATGCCTGCCGCTAAATTGACTTTACTTCCATTTGACTGCACTGTATCCATGATATCATCTCTTCTGTTTGTTACTGTCGCCCGGAGTAGAGTAGAGTAGAGTAGAGTAGAGTAGAGTAGAGTAGATGCATATTATCCAGCGGCAGGACCAAGGCAGGTAGTGATGAATCTAAGTACCCTTTCCTTTGTATAAGCAACACCTCACCTGACATGGCATGGGACTAGTGTCTGTCTACGAGTATGCTGCTGGCTGCTAAGGTTTGGCTTCTACCAAGCAGGCCGGTGATTTTCTTTCTTTCTAATAAAACCTGAACCAGAGCTCAACAAAATATGCCTCATGGTAACAACCATGAAGCGACAGTCTGTATGCTCTTAACTGTACGCTCTTTGCAGTCACCAGCTTCTCTTCTGCGATACACTCCTCAACCACTCGGTCCTGGATACTTATTCTTCTTGTGTTTGCTTTGCTTTGTTTTCAAACTCAAGCACTTGGCAGCAGCTAAAGTTCAGATATGTACATGTCATGCGTGTCTCCTAGGACGGCTGCATTTCCTCATTGCTGAAATTGGCACATTTGTATGCTGTCCTGACTAGCTCGTTTCTCTATGTTGGATTGGAAGGGTGGCTCAGATGCAAACTTTTTATTATTTAAGATTTCTTTTCTTTTAGGATTTATTTTCTTCTAGGACTAGGTTTTTATTATTTTTCTGTTGTGGTTGTTTTTTGAGCTCTTTCTTTTTCATTTCCTACTATCCTTATCCTAATTATCTTAAATTGTTATGATGTGTGTAACAGGATTAGATCTTGGATTTGCTAGTGGACTTTGGGAGTTTCTTAGCCAGCTTGGTGACTCCATATTTTTCACTATTTCAGCAAGTCTTTTGTAAGCATTAAACTTTTAGCACTTCATTTCTATCTTATGTGTACAAAAAAATTGTATAGAAATATGCTGAATTTTCTGCTCTAATTGTTGCTCAAAGAAATTTAGCAAAAAAATGGGGTCCTGGGAGACGCCGCTGCTGCTTGAGGCCCTTGAGAGGCCTTTCGTGTCGTGCTGATTTTGCAGGTACCCCGAGCGGCCCTTGAGTTTGCCGGAATGTCGATTAACACTACTAGGAAAAGGCCTACTAATGGCGCACCTAATTTGGCCATTAATGGCGCATTAGTGGTGCGCCATTAGTAGCACGCCATTAGTATATTTTACTAATGGCGCACCACAGGTGCGCCATTAGTATCTGGTATACTAATGGCGCACCCCAGATGTGCCATTAGTATATACAACAGTGCGCCATTAGTATGCCTCCCAGGGGGCCATGTATACCCAGGTGCTTTGGCATACTAATGGCGCACGACAGCAGGATGCGCCATTAGTAACTTCGGAATACTAATGGCGCACTCTTTAACGATGCGCCATTAGTATCCTTTGGCATACTAATGGCGCACTATGATGTGATGCGCCATTAGTATGAATATTAGGTTTTTTTTAATTTTCTGTTTTTTGCACAGGTTACAAAATGTATAATTGGACAAAATATAGACAGCACACATCAACAACAGATTCATCGAATACAATAGAAGATTAGTCTCTGAATACAATTCATCATTTTAGTCTCCGAATACAAGTCATCATATTAGTCTCCGAATTGAAAAGACCGAACAAAGATAGAACATTATATTACAAGTCTCGAGACCGCGAGTTTGTCTTCACATTACAAGTCGATATCGATCATCTAAACTACCATCACATAGAAGAGAGCTGCGGTCATCACGATGAGCATCATCACGATGAAACTCGTCTTCATCCGGTTCCTCCAACGCTCCCTCCCCTCTCCCGCTAGATAGCGGGCGTATCTAGATTTGGCCTCGGCCCTAGTGGCGTACCCTTTGTAACTGTTACCGCTGAATCGGTGAACCTGTCTCCGACACTGCTCCCAGTCGTCGTAGACTCCGGGAACCTTACCCTTGTACACGACATACCACGGCATCGCTATGCAGTAGCCAAACGAAACGTTAGTACCAATTCACAGACAATACATAAGCAATATATAAGTATGCAACAGAACGATCGGAAGAGAAAAGCAAGACATTAATAGCATCGATTACATCTTAAGTTGAACGACTCTCGAAACCAAAGAGACATACTACAAGTTCATTAAAGTTTAATTACAACATCAGACTCAAGGGACCGGAGCGTGGATGAAGCCGCCGTCTATCGTGGGAGTCATGAAAGAACGGGCGTTGTCAACCTACATTTGTAGGATTGTGTCGATGTCACTGTTGGACAGTTGATTTCTGAGGTAGAACTGCCCTGCGGTACGAAGGACATCTTGATGGATGATTTCCGCAAACTCCGACTGGATGCGAAAGAATTCTTGTCTGATGTCCGCGTCCTGGATTGCCGACACGCTCGCGGCCCAATCTTTGAGTCTACTCAGTAGCAGAAGTTGATGATGGTCCCGTACGATCGCCCGCATGTGATGGATGGCGTAGTAGGCACCCTTCTGACCGCTAGGCGGCTGCTTGACGCAGCAGAACGTCGTATTGTGGGAGAACACGTGCTTGCCGTACTTACGAATAGGCCTGGTGAAGGTGCCTCCAGATTTGACGTAGCCGGGGAGAACATCATCAAGAACCTTCTTGACATTTGTGTAGGCTACGTTCGACTGACGGACCGGGTCGAAATACGTGGCCATGGAATATTTGGGGCTTAGGAGGATGAGCGTGCAACGTGTGTCACTGCAGAAAACACGGAATGTTAAAAGAAAAACGATCGAAATCTAAGAATTCATATGTTACGGGGCGGTTGAGGGGAGGACTTACTCGGGAAAGTAAGGCACGAGGAAGTTATCCTTATCTTGGTTTGCCAGAATGACGCCTTCGAGGTAAGCACTCGCGACTTGCCGGTCCCTAGCGCTGCCCAAGATCTTGGCACGCATGTAGAAGGGGTCGACTATCACGATGTCTGGGGTCTTGTCGCGAATGATCCGCATCTCCATACTCAGTGAAAATAGCCAAACGAAGGTGTAGTGCAGCGGATGAAGGTTCAACATAGCGTGGATGTCATCAAACCGCAGGACGATCGTACCCCCGATGGAGTTATCCACAAAGCCCTTGCCCTCTGGCACCTTGGCTGCGAAAACCGGGTATGCCACATCCTTCTCTCCGAGACGCCGCTTCTCCAAAGAAAGAACACTGTCATGCAGACTCCGCATAGCACCGGTTGCAGCATCGAGCATATTTCTCGGTAGCATCGGCCTACCCGCCACATGCACCCTCCTCGAGATATCCTCAGGTGAAGGTGGCCCGTCCTGAGCACGGATCGTACTCGGTGCCGGCTGGCCCGCACCCTTGTTAGTCTTTCTTTTGCATGCCTTCTTCTTCTCCTGTAATGGGACCGAGTTCTGCTCACAGACCGCCTTCTTGAGTGTGTTGGGGCTGATCATATTTCGCACCTCGCCTATCTGAGGCTCGGTGAAGTCGGCAGCTGGAGGCGTCTCCTGAGAGCTGAACTGCAGACGACGCCTGTTGCAACTTGCTTCTCCGCGGTACCAGCTAGATCGCGCACGTCTTTTGTTGGGTTGGGTTCTTGAGAAGGAGGCCCCATGAAGTCGCCACCGTACCCATGATCGGCAAAGTACTGATCGACGTTGGCAAATGTATCGTCGTCGTCGTTCTGATCCTGTGCCATATGCATGTTTGGATCCAGTGGCATAGGGATGTCCGGCACCGTTGCAGCGGTCTTGCCATGGGGCCGACTTGGCGCCGGCACAACTGGCGGTGTTGTCTTTGGGGTGGTGTCCCCCGCCCCCAAATGAATCTGGCTCTTCGGCCAAAGCAGGGGCCAGCTCAGGCAGGCACTGAGGGTCATCACGTCATCATCGTCGGCCCCGACGGGTCGAATCGGAGGTAACAACTCGTCGCAGCCTGGCAGCACCCGAACCAGTTGAACCCTAAACAAGTTGGGTGGCATCTGGGTACCGTGGAACAAGGGGTTGCCCGGTTGAACGATTTTTCCCTTGGCGACATCGACCAAATCATTGTTCACGAAGTGCAGGAGAGTGCACGGAACGTCGGCGGCGCCCTGCGAAAACATGTAGGGCGTCAGGGATGCCCAGTCAAAGGCAAGGAGATGAAGTCCTCGGCCGAGAGAGGCTTAATTAGTTACCGTGATGATGGCGTCGAGCTCGGCTAATGTTGAGGCACCGCCAACAGTGGGCGTGCAGTTGACGGAGGGGCCGCTTGCTGCAGAGGTGCCGGCCGACGTACACCCGGGTGCATTAAGCTCCCGTGCCGGCGTCGGAGACACCAATGCCGCCTCCGCCGGAGACACCAATGGCCCCGCCATCGCGTTCTGCGAGTTGCTGGCCGTGAAGCTAGGAATCGGGGGTGGCCCCTGTTGGCCGCCCGCAATCCAGGCACTAATCCCCTGGATCAAGGTAGGCACAATGGCGGTGATCGTCGCTCCGAGTTGTTGTTGCACTTGCTCTTGGACAATCTCCGGAATCTGCGCCACCTGTGCCCTGAGTTCTTGAACCTCGCGCGCCTGGCTTTCCGAGCTGGTCTTTTTCTCCTTTCGCCCACCAGTGTTATAGTATGACGACCATTTTGTCGACAAGCCTTTGTCGGCCACACGACCAGCTGACGTCGGCTTACTGAGCTTATCCTTGTTCTTCATTACATTCAACGCCCTATTTAGAGTGGTGTCCCAAGGGTTGCTCTTAGTCGACCCCGCGCTACTGCTTTCAGTCGCCTGCGGAAGGAATGTGAACCATTTAGAAATTTGGCTTCATTAATTAGAATGCAACCATATGGAGCTAATTACGCGGGGGTGTATTCCTTACCAGAACAAGCTCAAGCTCCCTGGTCTTTGGATCCGTGGTAAGCTCCTTTGTTTTTGGGTCCTTCTTGTACCGGGCCCTGACAAAGTTCCTGGTCTGCTTGTCACCGTATTTATCGAGGAGGGGCGGTAGGCCTTGCTCGGCACGGTCCGCCTCCTCCTTGTCCCATATAGGCTCTGCCACTCTGTAACCGCCGGGACCGAGTGTGTGTTCCCCTAAGTTCAGCTCCCGCATTTCTTTCCCCCACTTACTTGATTCGGAGCTTGCGGTGCTCGAGCAATTGATCTTGAAGTCGTTGTAGTCATCTTCGGTGATCGAAGGATTTTTCTCCTTGATCTTCTCATAACTCTCACCTTTCTCGATCATTCTCTTCACATTGCTTTTCCAAGTAGACAGGGCCGTGCTCATCTTTGTGAGGGCAGCATTGTTCACTTTATTCCCTTTGAGGCTTGTGTTTTCAAATTCAGCGGGGAACTTGTATCGTTCGTGCAGCTTCGTGAAGAGGAGGTTGCGCAAATTCCCTCGGTCAGGATGCCTGAGGTTCTCGGTGTTGATCGAGACGGTGCTCCGGAGAATGCACCCGAGCTGAAGCGAGTACCCCTTGACTATTCGTTCGGGCGCCGTTGGATTCCCATTGGAGTCCACTTCAGTAACTTCCTCCTTGAGGGTGCGGAGCACGGTCGGGCGCCGGTCCTTCTGTTGCCTCTTCGGTTGGCTGCCATCTGTGCATGCGCCGCCATCATCAGTGGTGGCATCCTCGGCGGCACCATCAGTGGTGGCATCAGTGGGGTCATCCTCGGCGGTACCATCAGTGGTCTCAGGATCGGTGGGGAAGGCGGCGTCCTCATACAAGTGAGGTTGTTCCTCCATCTCCTGGGACAGCTCCCAGAATTTCTTGCCGCCCGAACCCCCGGCCTCATCGTTGTTGGCCATGTTTCTCTATAAATAGGAACAAAGTTTGGTCAAAAAGTTGGTTATTGTCAAGGAACAAGATCATGGTCTCATCATTTAGGGTTTGTCGACACCGAGGCATCCTAAAAGCTAAGCTTTTATCATTGAGGGTTTTTCGACGCCGAGGCACCCTAAAAGCCTAAGCCTTCATCATTTCGGTTTTTATCGACACCGAGGCACCCTAAAAGCCATGCATTAGTCACAAGTACACCGGGGCACTTGATCCTACTTAATTAACTACTAAGATACCCCGGCCCATGCATTAGTCACAAGTACCCCATATGTCCTATTTTTAGCAAAGTCATGCTAAAATTCACGGAAAATTTCAGCATGACCTTTGCTGAAAATAGGACATATGGAGTACCCGAATTTGCCAGAACGGAAGTTAATCGACATTCCAGCAAACTCAAGGGCCTCTCGGGTGGACAAGGCAAAAAAGGACACAATGGTCGGAGACATGACCTTTTCCTAACAGTTCTGAACTCCTGCCAAAACTGAACACAACATATATATACCAAGCATCTTGCCAGCTAGTAGACCAGCTAGTGGACCATCATTTGTCAGGCCAAATTGAGGCCAAACAGAAAACCAATGTGGGCATGGCACAAAGTCCATGACCCAAAACAGGAGACAAACCAAGCACTAAATGAGGACAGAAACAGAAAATAGTTAAACTGTTAGGCATTATGTGTCACAGGTACTGCTACAGTTTTAAATAAGAAGATAAAAAAGAAAGCTGATGTACAAAACCTCAAAACAATGCAAAGTGCTGTGGGCTAAAAAACAATCACAGTAGACTAAAAAACAGGAATCATTATCTTCTATATGAAGCTAAACTAGGCAGACTGAACTGATTTTGATTTTCAAGTTCCAAAGTACCATCAAAACCATTGGTTTACGTATCAAGGTTCAGTATGGACTTTTTACTTATGAAATGATTCCCCACCCCTAGCAAACAACTATCTTTAGACAACCTTCTAGCATCTGTCCATAAACCCAACAGACACAATGTTGTGCCTGTTAACCACGTACTGATTTAATCCAACAGCAGTTCATACTATTTCCTAGTCTTAACTCCTAACTGAAAGTCTGAAACAGATTATCAAAAGTTCAGAACAATTATAGTAGGCTAGAAAATAGGAACCTATGTGAAGCTGAACTAGGCAGACTGAACTGATTTGGGTTTTCATATTCCAAAGTCTTCCACTAGCAGCATATCGTATTAAAGCACAGTAGCATCAAAACGAATAGTTCCCATATCAAGGTTTAGTGTGGATTTTAAATCTGTCCATAATAGCATCAAAGAACTGATTTGATTCAACAACTTTTACTGAAAGTCTGAAACACATTAGGAAAAGTTTCAGACCACATAAACTGTTTTTCAGACTAGTAGTTTTGAATACCCAAACTTTTACTAAATTTGGAATTTGGAGGTCACCGACCTCTTCATCCCTTTTACTATCAAAAAACTACTAATAGCACAAGTGACATGAAAATTCAGGAGTAGGAGATCACAAAGGCCATGTCATGCTTGGCAATATTTGTTTACTGAAACTAAATGAACATTTTACTGGTAGTGTACTGATAGTGTAATCTAGCTATTGTACTGATATTTCTATTTCTTTGAACATTTTACTGTCAATAAAAATGATGTACTGCTGCTTTCAGTTAATTCAAATTAGCTAAAACCTTTTACTGTCAAATAGTGCTAATGTTTACTCTATGAAATAAACTACTCCTCCTCTCTTCTCTTCTTCAGTTAATTAGGAATAGTTTTAGAGGTAACTAACTGAAACTATTTATCATGTTGACAACAGTAGCATGTGGACCTATCATGGTGATTTCATATCAAAATAGAGGAGTACTCCTGTTCATTTGGAGAACTCATACAACAATTGTTATGCATCAAACTTGGGATCAACAGTAGCATGTGGCCTTATCATTCTGGTTTTTGGATGATTTAGTTAATCAAATTCCTCAATTGAGGAACACCTGGACTTGTCATTCCGGTCTTGGGATCAACAGTAGCATATGGACTTATCATTCTTGTTTCTGGATGATTTAGTTAATCAATTTGACATCAATTGACCTGGTTTTTGGATCAATTACAGTTGCTGCTGCTGTGAATCAACTATACAAAGGCCCAAAATTACACTAATAATTACAGTGTAAAAACCATGGAAATACACAGTAATTCCACTAGAAATGCCACTTGCAAATATAGAGCAAAAATCCACTAGAAGTACACTGTAAACCCACTAACATTTACAGTGTAAATTCCACTAACAATTACAGTGTAAATTTCATTGAAAATGCACAGTAATTACACTAAAAGTACACTGTAAATACCACTTAAAACACACAAAAGAATTACACTGCTGGAGAGGGCGATTCCTCAATGGTCTAGAGTTCTAGACACAAACATGGCTGGAGAAGCAAAAAAAAAATCACAGGTAACCAGTCAAGAGGGGAGAGGGGGAGAGGGGGAGAGGGGAGAGGAGGAGGGGGAGCTCACGGGGGCCGGGGAGTGGGGCGCGGGGAGGATGCCGGGGAGTGGGGCGCGGGGAGGATGTCGGGGACGAGGTTCGGGTGGTGGTGGTGCTCCGGCGATGGTGGTGTGGACGGGGCGGCGTCCGGGCGGCGGGGTCGCGTCGAGGCGGCGGGGCAGCGTCGAGGTGGCGGGGCAGCAGCGTCGGGGCGGGGTCGAGGCGGCGTCGGGGCGGCGGGGCAGCGTCGAGGCGGCGTCGGGGCGGCGGGGCAGCGTCGAGGCGGCGGGGCAGCGGCGTCGGGAGAGGAGAGGGGAAGGGGATCGAGGGCGAGGGCGAGGGAGAGAGAGGGGATAGGGAGGGGCCGGGGAGGGAATATGGATGGGGCGGGCACAATACTAATGGCGCACCACCCCTCGGTGCGCCATAAGTACATCCATACTAATGGCGCACCTCACCGTGGTGCGCCATTAGTATTTTTTTTCTTATAGCAATGGCACTATACTAATGGCGCACCACCCCTCGGTGTGCCATAAGTACATCCATACTAATGGCGCACCTCACCGTGGTGCGCCATTAGTATTTTTTTTATAAGACAATAATAATTTTTTAAACTAGTTTAAATCATAACAGTAATATTTTTTTATAAGACAGTAATAGTAATATTTTTTATAAGACAGTAATGATTTTTTTTAAAATAAAATCAAACAGTAATGCCGGTGGAGCGGGGGAGGGTGCGCGGGGTGCGGGGGGTCGGCGGTGGCGGTTGAGTAGGGGAATCGAGGGTGCGGGGGGTCGGCGGCGGCCGGTGGACCGGGGTGCTCGGCGGCGAGGGGGACCGGATCTGGCGAGGTGGGATAGCGATCGAGATGGAGGGGGATCGAGATCGAGTGTCGATGAAATTTAAAAATATTCATGATAGTTCAAAAAGTGCCCATGAAATACAATCGAGAAATGAAGGCTATGATTTAAATACAATCGATCTTAGCTAGCTATCTGTTCACAATCTTCTTGCCCTTCTTTTTCGCAAATGGAGTTCTTCTGTGGAACGGACGTCCTTTAGGTAGGGTGGTCCTGCTTCTTCTTGTGGTGTATGCTGCTACTTCATCATCGTCGTCATGTTCGATCCTCGGGTCGCCGTACTTGTCGAAGTCTTGCTCATTGGCTACTCCATCCATTCCGATGATCTTCCTTTTGCCTCTCCTCACGACAACACGACTGGGCTTTGACGGGTCGGTAATGAAGAAGCATTGGTCCACTTGGGAAGCCAGTACCCATGGCTCATTTTTCGCGGTGACGTTTGCGACTAGGTTTGCTCTTTCAAAGTCGGCGAGTCGACCCTCGAAGTCGACATGCATTTCGCGACGACCCTCACGGTGACCCCATCCAGCGAGCCTGCCGAGGTGCCTGTTGACGGGCAGACCAACGGGGTTCTCGATGCCTAGATAATTCGTGCAGTAGGAGATGCACTCTTCGGTCAGAAAGCCCCTGGCTATGCTTCCCTCTGGACGTGACATGTTGCGAATGTATCCTTTGATGACACCATTCATCCTTTCGAACGGCATCATGCTGTGCAGGAACGTCAGCCCGAGTTGGATGATATCGTCCATGATATGGACCAGCAGATGCACCATAACGTCGAAGAATGCGGGCGGGAAGTACATCTCAAGCTCGCATAGTATCACCACGATCTCTTCCTGTAGCCTTCTGAGTTGCCTCACGCCAACAGACTTCCGAGAGATGACGTCGAAAAAGTTGCATAGGCCAAATAGGGTTTCACGGACGTGCGCGTCCATGATCCCACGGATTGCAACTGGAAGTATCTGCGTCATCAGCACGTGACAGTCGTGAGACTTCATCCCGCTGAACTTCAGCTTCGCTGGGTCTAGGTATCTGCTTATCTTCCCCGCGTAACCGTAAGGAAGTTTTACTCCTACGAGGCAGGTGAAAAACTGCTCGATCTCCTCCTGACTTAGAGTGAAGCACGCGGGAGGGTAGTCATTTTCGGTCTTCTTGGCCTTCTTGCCTTTGCGACGACTTTCCGTGTCCTGCTTCGCCTCATCATCATCATCATCATCATCATGATCATCATATATAGCGTGAAGCTCCTGCCTGATGCCCATTGATTTCAAGTCTGCCCTTGCTTTCGGCCCATCTTTGGTCCTCTCTGGCATGTTGAGAAGGGTACCAAGCAGACTCTCACACATGTTCTTTGTGATATGCATGACATCAAGGCTGTGAGGCACACTGTGGATCTTCCAGTACGGCAAGTCCCAGAAAACAGACCTCGTTTTCCATACCTTCAGCAGCGGCTCTGGCGCCTTTCGCTTCTTTCCCGGCTCTGGCGCCTTTTGCTTCTTTCCCGGCAGTGGGCAGTCTTTCCAATTTTTCAACAGCTCGTCTATTTCCTCGCCGCTCCTCGTACGCGGGCGTCCTCGGGGTTCGGTTTCACCATCGAACAGATCCTTGCGTTTTCTCCACGGGTCATCGTCGCGAAGCCACCTTCAATGTCCCATGAACACGGTTTTCGAAGACCCGGGATCTCTATCTAGCTGGCGATACGTTGTGTCATCCATGCACCTGACACATCCAGAAAATCCGTGGACCACCTGCCCCGCGACATATCCGTAACCGAGATAGTCGTGCACCGTCGTGAGCAGCGCGGCTCTCATAGGGAAATATTCTTTCTCTGCGGCGTCCCACGTATTGGCTGGCGTTTTCCACAGCGTGTCAAGCTCCTCTTTCAGCATCCCCAGATACAAATTGATGTCGTTCCCTGGTTGTTTCGGTCCTTCAATTAGCATACTCATGTGAATGTACTTCCTCTTCATGCACAACCAGGGGGGAAGGTTGTACATCCACACAAACACAGGCCAGGTGCTATGTGTGCTTCTCTGGCTGCCAAACGGATTGACTCCATCGGTGATCGCGCCCAGCACGATGTTCCTTGGATCGTTCCCAAATTCTGGGTCTTCGAAGTTCATCGCTTGCCACTGGCTCGCATCCTTAGGGTGACTCAGCATCTTGTCTTTTTTATCTATCTCCGGATCATTTGCGTCATCTTCTCGCTTCTTCTCCTCCCTATCCGCGTGCCAACGCAGGAGCTTTGCTACCTTAGGGTCCGCGAAATTCCGCTGCAGACGAGGAGTGATCGGAAAGTACCACACCACTTTTCGAGGAGCTTTCTTCCTCTTCTTGTATCGAGTGACGCCGCACACCGGACATATGGTAGACTCCGCGTGCTCGTCCCGATAAATGATGCAATTGTTCATGCACACATGGTATTTCACGTGCGGTAAATCCAGAGGACACACGATTTTCTTCGCCTCCTCCAAACTGGTCGGGCACTTGTTCCCCTTGGGAAGACGTTCGTGCCAGAATGACATGTTCTCGTCGAAGCATGCGTCGGTCATTTTGTGTTTTACCTTCATCTCCAGAGCCATGAGTGTTACTTTCAGGCGGGTATCCTCGGGCCTGCATCCTTCATACAATGGGGTAACCGCGTCTAACTCAAGTTGATCCATCTTGGCTTTCTCTCGGGCGGCAGCTCTTGCGTTATCCGCCTGCTTGAGAAGCAGCTCTTGAATATGAGGGTCCTGCACCCAGCCCATCGATGGTCCAGCGTCGTCTGCTCCGCCGGCATCATCATCTTCATGATCATGCCCGTCGTCTGCTCCGGCATCTTCCTCATCATCATGTCATGCATCTTCTACATGATGACTGTGTACAGCATCACCGTCGTGATCATCTCCTAGGGATTCTTCGTCTTCTCGCCCGCCCGAGCCGCGGTGGTTGTCTTGCTGCCCTTCCTCATTTCTTGCCCGGCCCCCATGGACGACTTCATAGTCATCTTCATCACCTTGCCGACGATAGCCATCCATGAAACCACGCAAGAGCAGGTGGTCCCGCACCTGCCCAGATTCCGGGTCCGCAATAAGGCTCTTCAACTTGCATCTTCGACACGGACATCTTATCTCCGTCTCGTTCTTTTGAAGCATCTCGGCCTTCGCGGACCTCAAAAACCTATTCACGATGCCTTTGGTCATCATGCGGACCATGGTCGCCTGCGGGGTAGAGCAAAACGATATTTTAGAACCAAGAAAAAAATTGGCATGACTTTCCCTAAAAATAGGACCAAAAAGAATGCTTAATGCCAAAATTCTCGCCGAAACGGAAATGAATCAACATTCCGGCAAAATATTGGCAACTATCGCATTTCAAATACCGGTACACCTCCAAACACAAACACATATGCAACACCACAAACATATGCAACACCACGAACATACATAGATCTAGCTAGGCCATAAAAAGTGCATGTGCACATTGTTGTAGGGAGAACAACATAAATATAGCTTCCCCCTTACTTACCTATCAAAACAAGGTAATTTAACCACTTAAATTGAATGAATCTATGGTGGAAATGAGGTGAAAAAGAGGAGGCACCCGAGACAAGGAGGAGGTGGAGAGAATGAAGTGGGGAGAAAGTGAGTGTGGGTAGGAGAGGCTGTCCAAAATATCTTGTTGCTGCCCACTTACTAATGGCGCACCAACCCTAGATGTGCCATTAGTAATCCAGGTTACTAATGGCGCACCTTCTGGTGGTGCGCCATTAGTAGTTTTGCAAAAAAAAAACATACTAATGGCGCACTGTCCCGCAGTGCGCCATTACTAGTTTAAACTAGTAATGGCGCACGGTGGAACAGTGCGCCATTAGTAGTTTTGCAAAAAAGGGAATAAAAAATATAATAAAAAAAACAACATTAGTGGCGCACTTTCCGGCATGTGCGCCATTACTAGTTACAACTAGTAATGGCGCACTGTGTCTGGATGCGCCATTAGTATGTTTGGACAGGCGCACTAGTTAAATTTTTTTTAATACTAATGGCGCACCCCGGGCCAGGTGCGCCATTAGTAGTTTCAACTCTAATGGCGTATCAGAAGGTGGTTCGCCATTAGTATATACTAATGGCGCACCGCTTGTCTGGTGCGCCATTAGTGTCAATCCCATCTATAGCCCTTTTTCTAGTAGTGTAACTTCCGTTCCGGCAAATTCGGGTACTCCATATGTCCTATTTTCAGCAAAGGTCATGCTGAAATTTTCCGTGAATTTTAGCATGACTTTGCTAAAAACCGGACATATGAGGTACTTGCTACTAATGCATGGGCCGGGGTATCTTAGTACTTAATTAAGTAGGATCAACTGCCCCTTTATTCTTGCTGCATTAAACCATAGGTGGCAATAGAGCCAAGTGATTAGGCCCAACTTAGAAATTCTCCTCAGCATCGATAAACCCTAGATGATAAACCCAACAAGGTGGCAATTGAGCCAACTGATTAGTGCCAAGTGATTAGGCCCAACCTAGGGTGCCTCGGCATCGATAAACCCTAAATGATGAAAACTTAGCATTTAGGGTGCCTCGGCATCGACAAACCCTAAATGATGAAACCTTGGCTTTTAGGGTGCCTCGGTGTCGATGAGAACCTAAATGATGTACGCTTAGGCTTTTAGGGTGCCTCGGCGTCGACAAACCCTAAATGATAAAAGCTTAGCTTTTAGGACGCCTCGTTGTCGACAAACCCTAAATGATGAGACCATGATCTTGTTCCTTGACAATAACCATCTTTTTGACCAAACTTTTTTCCTATTTAGAGAGAAACATGGCCCACAACGATGAGGCCGGTGGTTCGGGCGGCATGAAATTCTGGGAGCTGTCCCAGGAGTTCGAGGAAGAACCTCACCGCTATGAGGACGCCGCGGAAGACACCGATCCTGACTACACAACCCCTAGTGGCGTCGGGGATGACACCACTGATGATGGTGCCGCGGATGCCACCACTGATGATGGAGGCGCACGCACAGATGGCATCCAACCGAAGAGGCAACGAAAGGACCGGCGCCCGAACGTGCTCGGCACCGTCAGGGAGGAATTTACTGAAGTGAACTCCGACGGGCATCCGACGGCGCCCAAACACGTAGTCAAGGGGTACTCGATTCAGCTCGGGTGCATTCTCCGGAGCACCGCCTCAATCAACACCGAGAACCTAAGGCATAAGGACCGAGGGAATTTGCGCAGCCTCCTCTTCACGAAGCTGCACGAACGATACAAGTCCCCCGCTGAGCTCGCAAACACACGCCTCTCAGGTAATAAAGTGAACGGTGCCGCCCTCACGACGATGAGCACGGCCCTGTCTACATGGAAAAGCACGGTGAAGGCAATGATTGACAAAGGTGATAGTTATGAGAAGATCAAGGCGAAATATCCTTTGATGAGCGAAGATGACTACAAGGAGTTCAAGATCAAGTGCGAGAGCCCCGCAACCTCCGAATCAAGTCAGTGGGGGAAAGAAATGCGGCAGTTGAACATAGGGGTCCACCAACTTGGTCCCAGCGCACTACTAGGAAAAGGCCTACTAATGGCGCACCTAATTTGGCCATTAATGGCGCATTAGTGGTGCGCCATTAGTAGCACGCCATTAGTATATTTTACTAATGGCGCACCACAGGTGCGCCATTAGTATCTGGTATACTAATGGCGCACCCCAGATGCGCCATTAGTATATACAACAGTGCGCCATTAGTATGCCTCCCAGGGGGCCATGTATACCCAGGTGCTTTGGCATACTAATGGCGCACGACAGCAGGATGCGCCATTAGTAACTTCGGAATACTAATGGCGCACTCTTTAACGATGCGCCATTAGTATCCTTTGGCATACTAATGGCGCACTATGATGTGATGCGCCATTAGTATGAATATTAGTTTTTTTTTTTAATTTTCTGTTTTTTGCACAGGTTACAAAATGTATAATTGGACAAAATATAGACAGCACACATCAACAACAGATTCATCGAATACAATAGAAGATTAGTCTCTGAATACAATTCATCATTTTAGTCTCCGAATACAAGTCATCATATTAGTCTCCGAATTGAAAAGACCGAACAAAGATAGAACATTATATTACAAGTCTCGAGACCGCGAGTTTGTCTTCACATTACAAGTCGATATCGATCATCTAAACTACCATCACATAGAAGAGAGCTGCGGTCATCACGATGAGCATCATCACGATGAAACTCGTCTTCATCCGGTTCCTCCAACGCTCCCTCCCCTCTCCCGCTAGATAGCGGGCGTATCTAGATTTGGCCTCGGCCCTAGTGGCGTACCCTTTGTAACTGTTACCGCTGAATCGGTGAACCTGTCTCCGACACTGCTCCCAGTCGTCGTAGACTCCGGGAACCTTACCCTTGTACACGACATACCACGGCATCGCTATGCAGTAGCCAAACGAAACGTTAGTACCAATTCACAGACAATACATAAGCAATATATAAGTATGCAACAGAACGATCGGAAGAGAAAAGCAAGACATTAATAGCATCGATTACATCTTAAGTTGAACGACTCTCGAAACCAAAGAGACATACTACAAGTTCATTAAAGTTTAATTACAACATCAGACTCAAGGGACCGGAGCGTGGATGAAGCCGCCGTCTATCGTGGGAGTCATGAAAGAACGGGCGTTGTCAACCTACATTTGTAGGATTGTGTCGATGTCACTGTTGGACAGTTGATTTCTGAGGTAGAACTGCCCTGCGGTACGAAGGACATCTTGATGGATGATTTCCGCAAACTCCGACTGGATGCGAAAGAATTCTTGTCTGATGTCCGTGTCCTGGATTGCCGACACGCTCGCGGCCCAATCTTTGAGTCTACTCAGTAGCAGAAGTTGATGATGGTCCCGTACGATCGCCCGCATGTGATGGATGGCGTAGTAGGCACCCTTCTGACCGCCAGGCGGCTGCTTGACGCAGCAGAACGTCGTAGTGTGGGAGAACACGTGCTTGCCGTACTTACGAATAGGCCTGGTGAAGGTGCCTCTAGATTTAACGTAGCCGGGGAGAACATCATCAAGAACCTTGACATTTGTGTAGTCTACGTTCGACTGACGGTCCGGGTCGAAATACGTGGCCATGGAATATTTGGGGCTTAGGAGGATGAGCGTGCAACGTGTGTCACTGCACAAAACACGGAATGTTAAAAGAAAAATGATCAAAATCTAAGAATTCATATGTTACGGGGCGGTTAAGGGGAGGATTTACTCGGGAAAGTAAGGCACGAGGACGTTATCCTTATCTTGGTTTGCCAGAATGACGCCTTCGAGGTAAGAACTCGCGACTTGCCGGTCCCCAGCGCTGCCCAAGATCTTGGCACGCATGTAGAAGGGGTCGACTATCACGATGTCCGGGGTCTTATCGCGAATGATCCGCATCTCCATACTCAGCGAAAATAGCCGAACGAAGGTGTAGTGCAGCGGATGAAGGTTCAACATAGCGTGGATGTCATCAAACCGCAGGACGATCGTACCCCCGATGGAGTTATCCACAAAGCCCTTGCCCTCTGGCACCTTGGCCGCGAAAACCGGGTATGCCACATCCTTCTCTCCGAGACGCCGCTTCTCCAAAGAAAGAACACTGTCATGCAGACTCCGCATAGCACCGGTTGCAGCATCGAGCATATTTCTCAGTAGCATTGGCCTACCCGCCACATGCACCCTCCTCGAGATATCCTCAGGTGAAGGTGGCCCGTCCTGAGCACGGATCATACTCGGTGCCGGCTGGCCCGCACCCTTGTTAGTCTTTCTTTTGCGTGCCTTCTTCTTCTCCTGTAATGGGACCGAGTTCTGCTCACAGACCGCCTTCTTGAGTGTGTTGGGGCTGATCATATTTCGCACCTCGCCTATCTGAGGCTCGGTGAAGTCGGCAGCTGGAGGCGTCTCCTGAGAGCTGAACTGCAGACGACGCCTGTTGCAACTTGGCTTCTCCGCGGTACCAGCTAGATCGCGCACGTCTTTTGTTGGGTTGGGTTCTTGAGAAGGAGGCCCCATGAAGTCGCCACCGTACCCATGATCGGCAAAGTACTGATCGACGTTGGCAAATGTATCGTCGTCATCGTCGTTCTGATCCTGTGCCATATGCATGTTTGGATCCAGTGGCATAGGGATGTCCGGCACCGTTGCGGCGCTCTTGCCATGGGGCCGACTTGGCGCCGGCACGACTGGCGGTGTTGTCTTTGGGGTGGTGTCCCCCGCCCCCAAACGAATCTGGCTCTTCGGCCAAAGCAGGGGCCAGCTCAGGCAGGCGCTGAGGGTCATCACGTCATCATCGTCGGCCCCGATGGGTCGAATCGGAGGTAACAACTCGTCGCAGCCTGGCAGCACCCGAACCAGTTGAACCCTAAACAAGTTGGGTGGCATCTGGGTACCGTGGAACAAGGGGTTGCCCGGTTGAACGATTTTGCCCTTGGCGACATCGACCAACTCGTTGTTCACGAAGTGCAGGAGAGTGCACGGAACGTCGGCGACGCCCTGCGAAAACATGTAGGGCGTCAGGGATGCCCAGTCAAAGGCAAGGAGATGAAGTCCTCGGCCGAGAGAGGCTTAATTAGTTACCGTGATGATGGTGTCGAGCTCGGCTAATGTCGAGGCACCGCCAACAGCGGGCGTGCAGTTGACGGAGGGGCCGCTTGCTGCAGAGGTGCCGGCCGACGTACACCCGGGTGCATTAAGCTCCCGTGCCGGCGTCGGAGACACCAATGCCGCCTCCGCCGGAGACACCAATGGCCCCGCCATCACGTTCTGCGAGTTGCTGGCCGTGAAGCTAGGAATCGGGGGCGGCCCCTGTTGGCCGCCCGCAATCCACGCACTAATCCCCTGGATCAAGGTAGGCACAATGGCGGTGATCGTCGCTCCGAGTTGTTGTTGCACTTGCTCTTGGACAATCTCCGGAATCCGCGCCACCTGTGCCCTGAGTTCTTGAACCTCGCGCGCCTGGCTTTCCGAGCTGGTCTTTTTCTCCTTTCGCCCACCAGTGTTATAGTATGACGACCATTTTGTCGACAAGCCTTTGCCGGCCACACGACTAGCTGACGTCGGCTTACTGAGCTTATCCTTGTTCTTCATTACATTCAACGCCCTATTTAGAGTGGTGTCCCAAGGGTTGCTCTTAGTCGACCCCGCGCTACTGCTTTCAGTCGCATGCGGAAGGAATGTGAACCATTTAGAAATTTGGCTTCATTAATTAGAACGCAACCATATGGAGCTAATTATGCGGAGGTGTATTCCTTACCAGAACAAGCTCAAGCGCCCTGGTCTTCGGATCCGTGGTAAGCTCCTTTATTTTCGGGTCCTTCTTGTACCGGGCCCTGACAAAGTTCCTGGTCTGCTTGTCACCGTATTTATCGAAGAGGGGCGGTAGGCCTTGCTCGGCACGGTCTGCCTCCTCCTTGTCCCATATAGGCTCCGCCACTCTGTAACCGCCGGGACCGAGTGTGTGTTCCCCTAAGTTCAGCTCCCGCATTTCTTTCCCCCACTTACTTGATTCGGAGCTTGCGGTGCTCAAGCAATTGATCTTGAAGTCGTTGTAGTCATCTTCGGTGATCGAAGGATTTTTCTCCTTAATCTTCTCATAACTCTCACCTTTCTCGATCATTCTCTTCACATTGCTTTTCCAAGTAGACAGGGCCGTGCTCATCTTTGTGAGGGCAGCATTGTTCACTTTATTCCCTTTGAGGCTTGTGTTTTCAAATTCAGCGGGGAACTTGTATCGTTCGTGCAGCTTTGTGAAGAGGAGGTTGCGCAAATTCCCTCGGTCAGGATGCCTGAGGTTCTCGGTGTTGATCGAGACGGTGCTCCGGAGAATGCACCCGAGCTGAAGCGAGTACCCCTTGACTATTCGTTCGGGCGCCGTTGGATTCCCGTTGGAGTCCACTTCAGTAACTTCCTCCTTGAGGGTGCGGAGCACGGTCGGGCGCCGGTCCTTCTGTTGCCTCTTCGGTTGGCTGCCATCTGTGCGTGCGCCGCCATCATCAGTGGTGGCATCCTCGGCGGCACCATCAGTGGTGGCATCAGTGGGGTCATCCTCGGCGGTACCATCAGTGGTCTCAGGATCGGTGGGGAAGGCGGCGTCCTCATACAAGTGAGGTTGTTCCTCCATCTCCTGGGACAGCTCCCAGAATTTCTTGCCGCCCGAACCCCCGGCCTCATCGTTGTTGGCCATGTTTCTCTATAAATAGGAACAAAGTTTGGTCAAAAAGTTGGTTATTGTCAAGGAACAAGATCATGGTCTCATCATTTAGGGTTTGTCGACACCGAGGCATCCTAAAAGCTAAGCTTTTATCATTGAGGGTTTTTCGACGCCGAGGCACCCTAAAAGCCTAAGCCTTCATCATTTCGGTTTTTATCGACACCGAGGCACCCTAAAAGCCATGCATTAGTCACAAGTACACCGGGGCACTTGATCCTACTTAATTAACTACTAAGATACCCCGGCCCATGCATTAGTCACAAGTACCCCATATGTCCTATTTTTAGCAAAGTCATGCTAAAATTCACGGAAAATTTCAGCATGACCTTTGCTGAAAATAGGACATATGGAGTACCCGAATTTGCCAGAACGGAAGTTAATCGACATTCCAGCAAACTCAAGGGCCTCTCGGGTGGACAAGGCAAAAAAGGACACAATGGTCGGAGACATGACCTTTTCCTAACAGTTCTGAACTCCTGCCAAAACTGAACACAACATATATATACCAAGCATCTTGCCAGCTAGTAGACCAGCTAGTGGACCATCATTTGTCAGGCCAAATTGAGGCCAAACAGAAAACCAATGTGGGCATGGCACAAAGTCCATGACCCAAAACAGGAGACAAACCAAGCACTAAATGAGGACAGAAACAGAAAATAGTTAAACTGTTAGGCATTATGTGTCACAGGTACTGCTACAGTTTTAAATAAGAAGATAAAAAAGAAAGCTGATGTACAAAACCTCAAAACAATGCAAAGTGCTGTGGGCTAAAAAACAATCACAGTAGACTAAAAAACAGGAATCATTATCTTCTATATGAAGCTAAACTAGGCAGACTGAACTGATTTTGATTTTCAAGTTCCAAAGTACCATCAAAACCATTGGTTTACGTATCAAGGTTCAGTATGGACTTTTTACTTATGAAATGATTCCCCACCCCTAGCAAACAACTATCTTCAGACAACCTTCTAGCATCTGTCCATAAACCCAACAGACACAATGTTGTGCCTGTTAACCACGTACTGATTTAATCCAACAGCAGTTCATACTATTTCCTAGTCTTAACTCCTAACTGAAAGTCTGAAACAGATTATCAAAAGTTCAGAACAATTATAGTAGGCTAGAAAATAGGAACCTATGTGAAGCTGAACTAGGCAGACTGAACTGATTTGGGTTTTCATATTCCAAAGTCTTCCACTAGCAGCATATCGTATTAAAGCACAGTAGCATCAAAACGAATAGTTCCCATATCAAGGTTTAGTGTGGATTTTAAATCTGTCCATAATAGCATCAAAGAACTGATTTGATTCAACAACTTTTACTGAAAGTCTGAAACACATTAGGAAAAGTTTCAGACCACATAAACTGTTTTTCAGACTAGTAGTTTTGAATACCCAAACTTTTACTAAATTTGGAATTTGGAGGTCACCAACCTCTTCATCCCTTTTACTATCAAAAAACTACTAATAGCACAAGTGACATGAAAATTCAGGAGTAGGAGAACACAAAGGCCATGTCATGCTTGGCAATATTTGTTTACTGAAACTAAATGAACATTTTACTGGTAGTGTACTGATAGTGTAATCTAGCTATTGTACTGATATTTCTATTTCTTTGAACATTTTACTGTCAATAAAAATGATGTACTGCTGCTTTCAGTTAATTCAAATTAGCTAAAACCTTTTACTGTCAAATAGTGCTAATGTTTACTCTATGAAATAAACTACTCCTCCTCTCTTCTCTTCTTCAGTTAATTAGGAATAGTTTTAGAGGTAACTAACTGAAACTATTTATCATGTTGACAACAGTAGCATGTGGACCTATCATGGTGATTTCATATCAAAATAGAGGAGTACTCCTGTTCATTTGGAGAACTCATACAACAATTGTTATGCATCAAACTTGGGATCAACAGTAGCATGTGGCCTTATCATTCTGGTTTTTGGATGATTTAGTTAATCAAATTCCTCAATTGAGGAACACCTGGACTTGTCATTCCGGTCTTGGGATCAACAGTAGCATATGGACTTATCATTCTTGTTTCTGGATGATTTAGTTAATCAATTTGACATCAATTGACCTGGTTTTTGGATCAATTACAGTTGCTGCTGCTGTGAATCAACTATACAAAGGCCCAAAATTACACTAATAATTACAGTGTAAAAACCATGGAAATACACAGTAATTCCACTAGAAATGCCACTTGCAAATACAGAGCAAAAATCCACTAGAAGTACACTGTAAACCCACTAACATTTACAGTGTAAATTCCACTAACAATTACAGTGTAAATTTCACTGAAAATGCACAGTAATTGCACTAAAAGTACACTGTAAATACCACTTAAAACACACAAAAGAATTACACTGCTGGAGAGGGCGATTCCTCCATGATCTAGAGTTCTAGACACAAACATGGCTGGAGAAGCAAAAAAAAATCACAGGTAACCAGTCAAGAGGGGAGAGGGGGAGAGGGGGAGAGGGGGAGAGGAGGAGGGGGAGCTCACGGGGGCCGGGGAGTGGGGCGCGGGGAGGATGCCGGGGAGTGGGGCGCGGGGAGGATGTCGGGGACGAGGTCCGGGTGGTGGTGGTGCTCTGGCGACGGTGGTGTGGACGGGGCGGCGTCCGGGCGGCGGGGTCGCGTCGAGGCGGCGGGGCAACGTCGAGGTGGCGGGGCAGCGGCGCTGGGGCGGGGTCGAGGCGGCGTCGGGGCGGCGGGGCAGCGTCGAGGCGGCGGGGCAGCGGCGTCGGGAGAGGAGAGGGGAAGGGGATCGAGGGCGAGGGCGAGGGAGAGAGAGGGGATAGGGAGGGGCCGGGGAGGGAATATGGATGGGGCGGGCACAATACTAATGGCGCACTACCCCTCGGTGCGCCATAAGTACATCCATACTAATGGCGCACCTCACCGTGGTGCGCCATTAGTATTTTTTTCTTATAGCAATGGCACAATACTAATGGTGCACCACCCCTCGGTGCGCCATAAGTACATCCATACTAATGGCGCACCTCACCGTGGTGCGCCATTAGTATTTTGTTATAAGACAGTAATAATTTTTTAAACTAGTTTAAATCATAACAGTAATATTATTTTATAAGACAGCAACAGTAATATTTTTTTATAAGACAGTAATGATTTTTTTAAAAATAAAATCAAACAGTAATGCCGGTGGAGCGGGGGAGGGTGCGCGGGGTGCGGGGGGTCGGTGGCGGCGGTTGAGTAGGGGAGGGGTGCGGGGGGTCGGCGGCGGCGGTTGAGTAGGGGAATCGAGGGTGCGGGGGGTCGGCGGCGGCGGCCGGTGGACCGGGGGGTGCTCGGCGGCGAGGGGGACCGGATCTGGCGAGGTGGGATAGTGATCGAGATGGAGGGGGATCGAGATCGAGTGTCGATGAAATTTAAAAATATTCATGATAGTTCAAAAAGTGCCCATGAAATACAATCGAGAAATGAAGGCTACGATTTAAATACAATCGATCTTAGCTAGCTATCTGTTCACAATCTTCTTGCCCTTCTTTTTCGCAAATGGAGTTCTTCTGTGGAACGGACGTCCTTTAGGTAGGGTGGTCCTGCTTCTTCTTGTGGTGTATGCTGCTACTTCATCATCGTCATCATGTTCGATCCTCGGGTCGCCGTACTTGTCGAAGTCTTGCTCATTGGCTACTCCATCCATTCCGGTGATCTTCCTTTTGCCTCTCCTCACGACAACACGACTGGGCTTTGACGGGTCGGTAATGAAGAAGCATTGGTCCACTTGGGAAGCCAGTACCCATGGCTCATTTTTCGCGGTGACGTTTGCGCCCGCGGTTTTGGATTTGGCTTCGGGTATAACCATGGTGGTGAAATACCGGTCTTATTTTTGGACGCTCTTGGCCCATCTGACACGGAACATCGGGACGTTCTCTCCAGCGTAGCTCAGCTCCCAGATCTCCTCGATCCTTCTGTAGTATCTGTCCTTGTCGTTACCGGTGTAGGATTCCATCGTTACCCCGGAGTTCTGATAGCGATCGCTCTTCATGTCCTTGGCCTCGGTGTAGAATGTGTAGCCGTTGATATCGTACGCCTCATAGGTCATCAGGTTGTGCTCGGCGCCCTGTGACAAGGCGAATATGAGTTGTTCTTCCGCGGAAGAATCCTCATGTAAAGGGTACGACAGAAGCTTCTGCCTGAACCAACGCGTGAAACATGAGTTGTGCTCTTTGAGTATATCTCCGTCCGTCCTCTGTTAGCCTCGGTCATTGTACGTCTTCTTAATAAAGGTTTTGTGCTGTACCACCCAAGGATCGACCACGTCTATGTGTTGTAGCGCGACTAGGTTTGCTCTTTCAAAGTCGGCGAGTCGACCCTCGAAGTCGACATGCATTTCGCGACGACCCCCACGGTGACCCCATCCAGCGAGCCTGCCGAGGTGCCTGTTGACGGGCAGACCAACGGGGTTCTCGATGCCTAGATAATTCATGCAGTAGGAGATGCACTCTTCGGTCAGAAAGCCCCTGGCTATGCTTCCCTCTGGACGTGACATGTTGCGAACGTATCCTTTGATGACACCATTCATCCTTTCGGACGGCATCATGCTGTGCAGGAACGTCGGCCCGAGTTGGATGATATCGTCCACGATATGGACCAGCAGATGCACCATAACGTCGAAGAATGCGGGCGGGAAGTACATCTCAAGCTCACATTGTATCACCACGATCTCTTCCTGTAGCCTTCTGAGTTGCCTCACGCCAACAGACTTCCGAGAGATGACGTCGAAAAAGTTGCATAGGCCAAATAGGGTTTCACGGACGTGCGCGTCCATGATCCCACGGATTGCAACTGGAAGTATCTGCGTGCCAACGCAGGAGCTTTGCTACCTTAGGGTCCGCGAAATTCCGCTGCAGACGAGGAGTGATCGGAAAGTACCACACCACTTTTCGAGGAGCTTTCTTCCTCTTCTTGTATCGAGTGACGCCGCACACCGGACATATGGTAGACTCCGCGTGCTCGTCCCGATAAATGATGCAATTGTTCATGCACACATGGTATTTCACGTGCGGTAAATCCAGAGGACACACGATTTTATTCGCCTCCTCCAAACTGGTCGGGCACTTGTTCCCCTTGGGAAGACGTTCGTGCCAGAATGACATGTTCTCGTCGAAGCATGCGTCGGTCATTTTGTGTTTTACCTTCATCTCCAGAGCCATGAGCGTTACTTTCAGGCGGGTATCCTCGGGCCTGCATCCTTCATACAATGGAGTAACCGCGTCTAACTCAAGTTGATCCATCTTGGCTTTCTCTCGGGCGGCAGCTCTTGCGTTATCCATCTGCTTGAGAAGCAACTCTTGAATATGAGGGTCCTGCACCTAGCCCATCGATGGTCCAGCGTCGTCTGCTCCGCCGGCATCATCATCTTCATGATCATGCCCGTCGTCTGCTCCGGCATCTTCCTCATCATCATGTCATGCATCTTCTACATGATGACTGTGTACAGCATCACCGTCGTGATCATCTCCTAGGGATTCTTCGTCTTCTCGCCCGCCCGAGCCGCGGTGGTTGTCTTGCTGCCCTTCCTCATTTCTTGCCCGGCCCCCATGGACGACTTCATAGTCATCTTCATCACCTTGCCGACGATAGCCATCCATGAAACCACGCAAGAGCAGGTGGTCCCGCACCTGCCCGGATTCCGGGTCCGCAATAAGGCTCTTCAACTTGCATCTTCGACACGGACATCTTATCTCCGTCTCGTTCTTTTGAAGCATCTCGGCCTTCGCGGACCTCAAAAACCTATTCACGATGCCTTCGGTCATCATGCGGACCATGGTCGCCTGCGGGGTAGAGCAAAATGATATTTTAGAACCAGGAAAAAATTTGGCATGACTTTCCCTAAAAGTAGGACCAAAAAGAATGCTTAATGCCAAAATTCTCGCCGAAACGGAAATGAATCAACATTCCGGCAAAATATTGGCAACTATCGCATTTCAAATACCGGTACACCTCCAAACACAAACACATATGCAACACCACAAACATATGCAACACCACGAACATACATAGATCTAGCTAGGCCATAAAAAGTGCATGTGCACATTGTTGTAGGGAGAACAACATAAATATAGCTTCCCCCTTACTTACCTATCAAAACAAGGTAATTTAACCACTTAAATTGAATGAATCTATGGTGGAAATGAGGTGAAAAAGAGGAGGCACCCGAGACAAGGAGGAGGTGGAGAGAATTAAGTGGGGAGAAAGTGAGTGTGGGTAGGAGAGGCTGTCCAAAATATCTTGTTGCTGCCCACTTACTAATGGCGCACCAACCCTAGATGCGCCATTAGTAATCCAGGTTACTAATGGCACACCTTCTGGTGGTGCGCCATTAGTAGTTTTGCAAAAAAAACATACTAATGGCGCACTGTCCCGCAGTGTGCTATTACTAGTTTAAACTAGTAATGGCGCACGGTGGAACAATGCGCCATTAGTAGTTTTGCAAAAAGGGGAATAAAAAATATAATAAAAAAACAACATTAGTGGCGCACTTTCCGGCAGGTGCGCCATTACTAGTTACAACTAGTAATGGCGCACTGTGTCTGGATGCGCCATTAGTATGTTTGGACAGGCGCACTAGTTAAATTTTTTTAATACTAATGGCGCACTGTGCCAGGTGCGCCATTAGTAGTTTCAACTCTAATGGTGTATCAGAAGGTGGTGCGCCATTAGTATATACTAATGGCGCACCGCTTGTCTGGTGCGCCATTAGTGTCAATCCCATCTATAGCCCTTTTTCTAGTAGTGGCGGTTACAGAGTGGCGGAGCCTGTATGGGACAAGGAGGACGCGGAGCATGCTGAGCAAGACCTCCCGCCCCGCTTTGAGAAATACAGTGACAAGCAGACCAGGACTTTCTCAGGGCCCGGTACAAGGAGGACCCGGTAACAAAGGAGCTCACCACGGATCCGAAGACCAAGGAGCTTGAGATTGTTCTGGTAAGGAATACACCCCCGCATAATTAGCTCCATATATGGGACAAGGAGGAGGCAGACCGTGCCGAGCAAGGCCTACCGCCCCTCTTCGATAAATACGGTGACAAGCAGACCAGGAACTTTGTCAGGGCCCGGTACAAGAAGGACCCGAAAATAAAGGAGCTTACCACGGATCCAAAGACCAGGGCGCTTGAGCTTGTTCTGGTAAGGAATACACCCCCGCATAATTAGCTCCATATGGTTGCATTCTAATTAATCCCCAATATTTCTAAATGGTTCACGTTCCTTCCGCAGGACAAAGAAAGCAGTAGCGCGGGGTCGTCTCAGAGCTCCCCTTTCGACACCCCTTTGAATAGGGCATTGAACGTAATGAAAAACAGGGATAAGCTCAATAAGCCGACGTCAGCTAGTCGTGTGGCCGGCAAAGGCTTTCCACAAAATGGTCGTCATACTATGGCGCTGGTGGGCGAAAGGAGAAAAAGACCAGCTCGGAAAGCCAGTCGCGCGAGGTTGAAGCACTCAAGGCGCAAGTGGCGCGGATTCCGGAGATGGTCCAAGAGCAAGTGCAACAACAACTGGGATCGACGCTTACCGGCATTATGCCTACCTTGATTCATGGGATAACGACGTGGATTGCGGGTGGCCAATAGGGGCCGCCCCCGATTCCCAGCTTCACGGCCAGCAACTCACACAACGCGCAGGCGGCGCCATTGGTGTCTCCGGCGGCGGCGGTATTGGGGTGTACAGCGGCGGCGCCATTGGTGTCTCCGGTGGCAGCGGTATTGGTGTCTCCGATGCCGTCATTGGAGCTTAATGCACCTGGGTGTACGCCGGCCGGCACCTCGCCAGCAAGCGGCCCCTCCGTCAGTTGCACGCCCACCGTTGGCGGTGCCTCGACATTAGCCGAGCTCGACGACATCACGGTAACTAAGCCTCTCGGCCGACGACTTCATCTCCTTGCCTTTGACTGGGCATCCCTGACGCCCTACATGTTTTCGCAGGGCGCCGCCAACGTTCCTTGCACTCTCCTGCACTTCGTGGGCGGCGAGTTGGTCAATGTCGCCAAGGGCAGAATCGTTCAACCGGGCAACCCCGTGTTCCACGGTAATCCGATGCCACCCACAATGTATAGGGTTGAAGTGGTTCGGGTGCTGCCAGGCTGCGACGAGCTGTTACCTCCGATTCGACCCGCTGGGGACGACGAAGAAGATGAGATGACCCTCAGTGCCTGTGTAAGCTGGCCCCTAGTTTGGCCGAAGAGCCAGATTCGTTTGGGGGCGGGGGACACCACCCCACAGACAAGACCGCCAGTCGTGCCGGCGCCAAGCCATGGCAAGAACGCCGCAACGCTACCGGACATGCCGGACATCCCTATGGCACAGTATCCGGACATGCATATGGCACAGGATCCGGACGACGACGACAATGACGATGGTACATTTACCAATATCGATAAGCACTTTGCCGAACATGGGTACGGTGACGAGTTCTGCGGGCCTCCTTCTCAAGAACCCAAACAAGACGACCGCGATCTAGCTGGTACAACGGAGAAACCCAATTGCAACAGGCGTCGTCTGGCGTTCAGTTTTCAGGAGACGCCTCTAGCTGCCGCCTTCACCGAGCCTTAGATAGTGGAGGTGCCAAATATTATCAGCCCCAACACGCTCAAGAAGGCGGTCTGTGAGCAGAACTCGGTCCCATTACAGCATATCAAGAAGAAGGGCCAGAAACGGCTGACTAAAAGGCCGCCGGTGCGATCCAGTTGGCACCGAGTACGATCCATGCTCAGGACGGGCCACCTTCACCTAAGGATATCTCGAGGAGGGTGCATGTGGCGGGTAGGGCGATGCTACCGGCAAATGTGCTCAGTGCTGCAACTGGTGCTATGCGGAGTCTGCACGACAGTGTTCTTTCTTGGGAGAAGCGGCGTCTCAGAGAGAATGATGTGGCATACCAGGTTTTCATGGCCAATGTGCTAGAGGGCAAGGGCTTTGTGGATGGCGCCATCGGGGGTACGATCGTCCTGCGGTTTGATGACATCTTTGCTATGTTCAACCTTCATCCACTGCACTACACCTTCATTCGGCTGTTTTCACTGAGTATGGAGATGCGGGTCAATAGAGACAAGACCCCGGACATCGTGATCGTTGACCCCTTCTACATGCGTGCCAAGCTCTTGAGCAGCGCTGGTGAAAGTGCAACTATCCCTAGGTGGTTTTGGTAATTCATAACAACATATAGCTCATTGAGCTAATGCTATTCCAAGATGATTATTTCAGGAAAGCTCAATGATTGGCATGGCATGGATGGTGAAAGTGGAACCCTCAAAATGCTAAGGACAAAGGATTGGCTCAAGCTCAAAAGCTCAAGACTCTTCATTTTATATTTTAGTGATCCAAGATCACATTGAGTCCTTAGGAAAAGCCAATACTATCAAGGAGGGATGAGGTGTTGCTTAATGAGCCTCTTGCTTCATGTGCTTAGTGATATGCTCCAAAAACCCTCAACTACTTTCCCATATCCACTTATGACCTAAACCCTAAGCCAAACTCGGTCCTACCGATTCTTTCTATCCGGTGCCACCGAGTTTCACTTGTCATAAGCCACTGCCAAACCCTAGCAATTCGGTTCTACCGATAGGGATCTCGGTCTCACCGAGATGGGATTGCAAACTCTCTGTTTCCCTTTCATAACTTTTCGGTCTCACCGAAAGAGCGAATCGGTCCCACCGAGATTGCAATGAAAATTCAGTGTTTCCTTTTTGTAACTTTTCGGTCTCACCGAAAGAGCAAATCGGTCCCACCGAGTTTGCCTGACCAACTCTCTGGTTAGCTAATTACCAAAATCGGTCTCACCGAGTTTGTGTAATCGGTCTCACCGAGATTATGTTATGCCCAAACCCTAACCATATCGGTCCTACCGAGTTGCATGTCAGTCCCACCGAAAATCTCTAACGGTCACTAGGTTTACCTTTTCGGTCCGACCGAGTTTGTTGATTCGGTCCCACCGAGACTGGAAAACTGTGTGTAACGGTTGGATTTTGTGTGGAGGCTATATATACCCCTCCACCTCCTCTTCATTCATGAGAGAGAGCCATCAGAACACATACACAATTCCAACTCATATGTTCTGAGAGAGAACCACCTACTCATGTGTTGAGACCAAGATATTCCATTCCTACCATATGAATCTTGATCTCTAGCCTTCCCAAGTTGCTTTCCACTCAAATCTTCTTTCCACATAATCCAAATCCTATGAGAGAGAGTTGAGTGTTGGGGAGACTATCATTTGAAGCACAAGAGCAAGGAGTTCATTACCTACACACCATTTGTTACTTCTTGGAGAGTGGTGTCTCCTAGATTGGCTAGGTGTCACTTGGGAGCCTCCGACAAGATTGTGGAGTTGAACCAAGGAGTTTGTAAGGGCAAGGAGATCGCCTACTTCGTGAAGATCTACCGCTAGTGAGGCAAGTCCTGTGTGGGCGATGGCCATGGTGGGATAGACAAGGTTGCTTCTTCGTGGACCCTTTGTGGGTGGTTGCTTCTTCGTGGACCCTTCGTGGGTGGAGCCCTTTGTGGACTCGCGCAACCGTTACCCTTTGTGGGTGGAGCCCTTTGTGGACTCGCGCAACCGTTACCCTTTGTGGGTGGAGCCCTCCGTGGACTCTCGCAACCGTTACCCTTTGTGGGTTGAAGTCTCCATCAACGTGGATGTAGGATAGCACCACCTATCCGAACCACGGGAAAAACATCCGTGTCTCCAATCACGTTTGAATTCTCCAAACCCTTCCCTTTACATTCTTGCAAGTTGCATGCTTTACTTTCCGCTGCCAATATACTCTTTGCATGCTTGCTTGAATTGTGTGATGATTGCTTGACTTGTCCTACAATAGCTAAAATCTGCCAAGAACTAAAATTGGGAAAAGGTTAAGTTTTTATTTGGTCAAGTAGTCTAATCACCCCCCCTCTAGACATACTTTTGATCCTACAAGTGGTATCAGAGCTTTGGTCTCCATTTGCTTTGATCTCCATAGCTTTTGGTGGTCATAGCCTTGGTTTCACAACCTAGGAGAGTATGGCGTCTAGCGAGGGAAATTATCACCGTAGAGGTCCTTACTTTGATGGTACAAATTTTGCTAGTTGGAAGCATAAAATGAAAATGCATATTCTTGGACATAACCCCGCCGTTTGGGCTATTGTGTGTGTTGGTTTGCAAGGTGACTTCTTTGATGGGAAAGAACCAAACCGTGAAGCTACCGCGGATGAGTTGAAGATGTTGAAATACAATGCTCAGGCTTGTGATATTCTCTTCAATGGATTGTGCCCCGAAGAATTCAACAAAATCAGCCGTCTTGAGAATGCAAAGGAAATTTGGGACACTTTGATTGATATGCACGAAGGTACCGACTCCGTCAAGGAATCCAAGTTGGATGTGCTTCAAAGTCAACTTGACAAGTTCAAAATGAAGGATGGTGAAGGTGTCGCTGAAATGTACTCTAGGCTTGCTCTCATCACAAATGAGATTGCCGGCTTAGGAAGTGAAGAGATGACCGATAGATTCATCATCAAGAAGATTCTAAGAGCCTTGGATGGAAAATATGATACCGTGTGCACATTGATCCAAATGATGCCCAATTACAAAGATCTCAAGCCAACGGAGGTGATTGGAAGAATTGTTGCTCATGAGATGTCACTTAAGGATAAAGAGGAACTTCACAACAAATCAAGTGGTGCCTACAAAGCCTCATGTGAAGCCCCTACATTATCAAGTGAGAAACAAGACTTCAATGAAGAATTGAGCTTAATGGTGAAGAACTTCAACAAGTTCTATAAGAGTAGAAGCAAAGATATAAGCTTCAAATCAAGGTCCTACAATGACAAAAGATCTTCTAGTCGAGAGCGAAACTGCTATAGTTGTGGAAGACCCGGACACTATTCCAATGAGTGTACGGCTCCCTACAAGAGAAAAGAAGATTCTCCAAAAAGAAGAAGCAAAGAATCACCACAAAGAGAGAGAAGGAGTAGAGATGATCGTTATGAACGAAGATACTCACGGAGAAGCAAGGATTCAGAAAGGAAGGAAAAATCATCAAGGAGCTACACAAAACGAAGACATCAAGCTCATGTTGGTGAATGGGTATCCGGCTTCGACTCCGACAGCCACTCCGAGAGAAGTTATCACTCCGACTCTGAAGATACTCAAGATGAAGGTGTTGCCGGTCTAGCACTTGTGTCAACCAACTCCTACGACATATTTGACTCACCAAATGAAGGAATTGGAAGATGCTTCATGGCCAAAGGTCCTAAGGTAACACACCCCGAGTATGTTGATTTCAATAGTGATGAAGATGACTTGTTAGGTGATGATTTGCTTGTTGACAACTCTAGTGATGAATACTATGATGAAACGTCAATTAATCATGCTAATCAAGATAAAAGGAATGACAATGATAAGGAGAAGATTGAGGCTCTAACTAAAGAACTAAACACTCTTAAGTTAGCTCATGAAACTATCTTCGAAGATCATCGAGAACTTTTAAGAGCTCATGAGAAATTACGCTTTGAAAAGCTCAATCTTGAGCAAGAGCATGAGTTCTTAAAAGCAATCAATGATGATCTCCGCAAGAAAAATTCTTCTTACATTGCCAAGCGTTTACTTTTATCCACTTACATGCCTCAAGTCAAGTCTAGTAACAAGAAAGATTCTTCCTCTAGCAGTAACAATGATCATGCTAAATCCAATATTGTTGCTTCTAGTAGTTCTCTTGATTCCACTAATGATTCTCTTAGCCAAGTTACACTTGAGCAAGAAAATAGCTTATTGAAGGGAATTATAGAGAAAGGAGCCTTGCCGGGAGTAAGCAATTCGAGGAAATTTTGCGCAAGCAAGGAATGCACCGGAAGAATCAAGGTGTTGGTTTTGAACGAAAGTTCAATGCCAATGGAGTTGAGTGGGAAGAAGATCAATACCCCAAGACAAAGTTTGTTCCTCAACAAGAGAAGTATGATACTTCTTTCAAGGGGACACAAGCTCAAGATGATCTTCCACCACAAGACTACAAGCAAAAAGGCAAGGACAAGCTTCAAGAGGAAATTGATGCATTTGAAGAAGCTCCTAAGACCTTAGTCAAGTGGATTCCCAAGACTACTTCAAGTTCCACTTCATCAAGTACGACTACAACTCCAAGGATTCCCATCAAGCTGGTGTGGATCCAAAAGAAGAAGAACTAGAGAGTTCTTGAGGGTGACTCCACCAACATACTTCACTCTTACCATTTTGGCAAGGACAAGTGCAATAAACTTCCACATCTTGCACTAGTTCAAGGAGTCACAAACCCTCTTGTTGGTAAGACAAGGGACAAGGTAACCTAAAAGTTTTCATGGACATCATCTTGTGTGTGCATCACTCTATGTCTATGGATATCCTTGTTTGTTCCTTGCGGGACTAACCCATGTAGGTATTGAAAGTGCAATTCACTCAAAGGGATAGCTCCAAGTGATCTACATCAACATTGAGCATCCACATCTTCAACATCTACATGAAGTCATCATCGACAAAACCCGATGTTAGTTCATCCCTCTAAGGGGGGATATCACATCTAGGGGGAGCTTTACTCTAAGACTTGAGCTAAAGCAACTCTAAAGATGTGAACACAACAATGCTTTATGTAAAAGTGGTAACCCCACTTGAGCTTAAACGATGAGTATGACCTATGATCAAGTGTTCTCACTTGACTCCTAAGTCAATATACTCATATATAGATGACCTTGTCATCGCAAATTTCTTGGTAGATGCTAGAATTGGTTGTGCATGCCTTGTCACATATTTCATTTGCCATCTTATTGTGTGAGCATGCTGGTTGCATATTTTACTCATTCGAGGACATCCACTTGTTGTTTTGATTGTTTGGTTTTATTTCCTTTTGCCAAGTGGATGGACAAGAATGCCTAAGAACCTCCTCTAGCTATCTATGCTTTTCTCGTCTCAAACTCTATTCATGCTACATCACAAAATTTGATCAAGTCAGATTCGAACCACTTTGTGTGAGGAGCGCTCGGAGTCCCGGATTCGTCATAGACTTAAACTTCCAAAACCTCTTTATGATTCTCGGTCTGACCGATACCCCACTTTTGGTCCTACCGAGATCATTAAGTTGATCTAGGTTTTCGATCTCGGTGCAACCGATTTGAACTTTTCGGTCACACCGAGTTTCAGTAATTGCTTGCAGTTATGAATCTCGGTGCCACCGAGTTGTTCCACTCGGTCACACCGACAGGGTCGGGCTATATATAGTCATGGGCAAAAATTTGGAAATTTCTCCGAACCCCTTCGCCCGCGCGATAGCCTGCTCTGCCAACGTGGTCTCCGGATCGTCTTCTCGCCGCCAGCCGCCTCCAGTCGCTGGTCTTTGTCGCTGTCAACGGGAATTCTACCCCGCCGTTGCCGCCGTAGCGAGTCTCCGCCGAACTAGGGTATGGACTCGATCTTTGTGCTATTCCCCAATCCGATTCCTAGCACATTGTGATCTTATTGATTCTAGCCTCGTTTGACAAACTTCTATCCAGTCAATGAACTCGTAGATTAGGTTTGATTCGAAAATTCTAGGTTTAGGTTTCCGCCGAAACCATCTCGGACCCACCGAGTTGAAAAACTTGGTCCCACTGATTTGGCTTATGCCATTGCACAAGTGAGACTCGGTCTGACTGAGAATTACTTATCGGTGTGACCGATTTTGGAACTCTGTGAAACCCTAGCAGTCTCGGTGCCACCGAACTGTGACTCGGTCCGACCGAGTTCACTAGTTTAGGTTCCAAAACTGCTTCGGTATCACCGAGTTTAAAAATCGGTAGATCCGAGATGATTTTAGTGGGAAACTAAAACTAAGTTTTTGGATCATTCTTTTGCAAAAATCTCTGCATTTTGTGATGCTCATCTATTCTACCTCATCTATAAACTGTTCACAGGGTCAGCAGTCAGCTTGTTCATCATGTCAGACCAAAGTGATAGCCAGAACATGTCATAAGAGCAAGTGCAGATGAGTGAGGGCACTAGTCCCTCAAGTTCTTCAGATGATGGCAGCAGGAGTACCCCAAGCAATCTGCCAAAAGCTGCCACCAGACAGAGGAAGAAGAGAACTTCAGATTCTGAGGATGAAGATTATGTGGCAGAAGAGGAAGCCACATCAAAGAGAGTTGAGCCAGCTCAAGGCACAAAGCCAGGGTTAAAGATCAAAAGGCCAGCAGGCAGGCAGCCTATGTCAAAGGCCAGAGCTTCAACTGAAAAGCCTGCACCCAAAGAGCCAGTTGCTGCTGAAGGCAAGAAGAGGAAGGAAAGGGTCAAGAAGACCGTAGCCAAAGTGCTTGGAAAGGCTTCCATTATGGGAGAGGAAGAGGAAGAAGAGGTTGCTGCACCAGCACCTAAGGCACCCAAGCTAATGGGTGATGCTACCAAATCAGGGGCTACTGCATCTAAGCCCAAGGCCGCATCAAAGGTCAAGACAGCACCAAAGAGAAATACAAGGAGCATACCTGCTGCTGAGAAGAACAAGGCCCCAGTGCCTGAAGCTACAGAAGAAGATGATGAAGAGCAAGTACTCAAAAAACTCAAGCCCAAGATCCCAGACCACAATGATGCTCATCCTGTGGCTGAGGATATGAAGCTCAGGAGAGACTCAGGGCTCAGGAAGTGGAGAGAAGCAGATCCGTATGCTTCAAGGAGGAGGACTGCTATTGACTACAGGTTCCACACTAAGGAACAGCAGGATTTCTATGAGACAGTGCTGCTTGATAAGAAGCCAATTGTTTGTGACATGAGATGGGTCGACTGGACCTACATGATGGAAAATGAGGAACACTACCCTGGAGTGTATGACAGATTCATAGCTTGTGGAGTAGCTGACTTTGTTGGGCAGAAGCTCACAAAGTGGAATGAGGAGCTTATAATGCAGTTCTACTCCACAGCACATTTTTATCCAGATGGGAGGATCACATGGATGTCTGAGGGTACAAGGTACCAATCTACAGTTGCTGAGTGGGCACAGCTCATTAATGCCCCAGAGGAGCATGATGATGACTTGGACAGATATGCCAAGAAGAAGATGGACCATAACTCTATGTCCAATATGTACAAGGAAATTCCAATGAAGCACTTGACACTTTCAAATTTGGTTCAGTGCACTATCTTCTGTCAGGGCTGCGAACCATCAATTGGATTTTGAGGCACACTCTCTTGCCCAAGTCAGGTGATCACAAGATGATCAGAGGCCATGCAATCAATTTGCTTCATGTATTTGATGTGCCACAGAAATTCAAGGTGATGAGCCTCATAGTAGAGACTATCAAGAGGACTGCAGCAGATCAGAAGAGGAGCTGTGGTTATGCCCCACAAATTCAGGAGCTCATCAACTCCAAGATGGGCACAGGCATATACTTATTGGACAAGGAACACCTGCCCATCCGTCCAGATTTTGAGGACAATCAAGTTGTGATGACTGAAAATGAACCATCATCTGCACAAGCACAAGCAAAGAAGGAGAAGGCAAGGAAGGAGAAAGCTGCCAAGATGCCAACTCAAGAGGAGGCATCTGAGTATTTCTTGAAAACCAAACAAGAGCAGCTTGGTTACCTGATTGCATCCACCCTGCGGATTGAGAAAGGACTAGCCACCCTAACTCAAAACCAGGCAAGCCTAGAGAGAATCATGGAACAAAAGTTCTATGACTTGGATGTCAAGGTGACAGAGATTCAGACTGCAGTGGAGCAGCTCCAGGATGATATGCAGGAGAGGAAAGGGAAGACAACCACTGATGCCTTTTCCAGAGTGCCACGAGGTCCGAGGTCGTCTGCAGTGCCAGTTCCTGACACAAGAGCAACTGCCTCAGCTCCAGCCATAGCACCAGCCCAACCTGCTCCAGCATCTACTTCAGCTCCAACTCCAGCGTCTACTTCAGCGTCTACGGAAGCCTTCGTCCTTGGAGTGATCCGGACTCCACCACCACCTGAAGATCTAGCCTGAGCGTCGATCTAGCACTATGCATTTTCTAGGAACTTTTTGGTAACTTGTTGCCAAAGGGGGAGAAGATGTATAGATCATAGGCTTCGAGAGAGAGAGAGTGTTGCTTTTTTCTCTCTTGCTTTATTTGGTGGTCTTTCGAACTTTGTTTGCTTTTGAGTGCTTGAGATACTATGTCATTGCTTGTGAGACATTGATGATCATGTGTTTGATCATAAGCTACACTTAATGCTTGCTTAATGCTATTATCTTATCTATCTTATGCGATCATGCACTATTCTTGGTGATGAGTGCATGTATTTCATTCTTATCATTTTAAGCGCTCCACCAAGATGTATGTGACATGAAAGAGTAACCCATGACTCTAACTCCTTGTGCATTTGCAGTCCAAAGCAAATTTTAAATATGCACAAATTTAGGGGGAGCTCTTACTTGTCACATACTTCTCAAAGCGACGATATATTTCATGCTTATTATCATTTGTCGAAGCTTTGATCTATATGTTGTCATCAATTACCAAAAAGGGGGAGATTGAAAGTGCAACTATCCCTAGGTGGTTTTGGTAATTCATAACAACATATAGCTCAGTGAGCTAATGCTATTCCAAGATGATTATTTCAGGAAAGCTCAATGATTGGCATGGCATGGATGGTGAAAGTGGAACCCTCAAAATGCTAAGGACAAAGGATTGGCTCAAGCTCAAAAGCTCAAGACTCTTCATTTTGTATTTTAGTGATCCAAGATCACATTGAGTCCTTAGGAAAAGCCAATACTATCAAGGAGGGATGAGGTGTTGCTTAATGAGCCTCTTGCTTCATGTGCTTGGTGACATGCTCCAAAAACCCTCAACTACTTTCCCATATCCACTTATGACCTAAACCCTAAGCCAAACTCGGTCCTACCGATTCTTTCTATCCGGCGCCACCGAGTTTCACTTGTCATAAGCCACTGCCAAACCCTAGCAATTCGGTTCTACCGATAGGGATCTCGGTCTCACCGAGATGGGATTGCAAACTCTCTATTTCCCTTTCGTAACTTTTCGGTCTCACCGAAAGAGCGAATCGGTCCCACCGAGATTGCAATGAAAATTCAGTGTTTCCTTTTTGTAACTTTTCGGTCTCACCGAAAGAGCAAATCAGACCCACTGAGTTTGCCTGACCAACTCTCTGGTTAGCTAATTACCAAAATCGGTCTCACCGAGTTTGTGTAATCGGTCTCACCGAGATTAGTTATGCCCAAACCCTAACCATATCGGTCCTACCGAGTTGCATGTCAGTCCCACCGGAAATCTCTAACGGTCACTAGGTTTACCTTTTCGGTCCGACCGAGTTTGTTGATTCGGTCCCACCGAGATTGGAAAACTGTGTGTAACGGTTGGATTTTGTGTGGAGGCTATATATACCCCTCCACCTCCTCTTCATTTGTGAGAGAGAGCCATCAGAACACATACACAATTCCAACTCATATGTTCTGAGAGAGAACCACCTACTCATGTGTTGAGACCAAGATATTCCATTCCTACCATATCAATCTTGATCTCTAGCCTTCCCAAGTTGCTTTCCACTCAAATCTTCTTTCCACATAATCCAAATCCTATGAGAGAGAGTTGAGTGTTGGGCAGACTATCATTTGAAGCATAAGAGCAAGGAGTTCATTACCTACACACCATTTGTTACTTCTTGGAGAGTGGTGTCTCCTAGATTGGCTAGGTGTCACTTGGGAGCCTCCGACAAGATTGTGGAGTTGAACCAAGGAGTTTGTAAGGGCAAGGAGATCGCCTAGTTCGTGAAGATCTACCGCTAGTGAGGCAAGTCCTGTGTGGGCGATGGCCATGGTGGGGTAGACAAGGTTGCTTCTTCATGGACCCTTTGTGGGTGGTTGCTTCTTCGTGGACCCTTCGTGGGTGGAGCCCTTTGTGGACTCACGCAACCATTACCCTTTGTGGGTGGAGCCCTTTGTGGACTCGCGCAACCGTTACCCTTTGTGGGTGGAGCCCTCCGTGGACTCTTGCAACCGTTACCCTTTGTGGGTTGAAGTCTCCATCAACGTGGATGTAGGATAGCACCACCTATCCGAACCACGGGAAAAACATCCGTGTCTCCAATCGCGTTTGAATTCTCCAAACCCTTCCCTTTACATTCTTGCAAGTTGCATGCTTTACTTTCCACTGCCAATATACTCTTTGCATGCTTGCTTGAATTGTGTGATGATTTCTTGACTTGTCCTACAATAGCTAAAATCTGCCAAGAACTAAAATTGGGAAAAGGTTAAGTTTTTATTTGGTCAAGTAGTCTAATCACCCCCCTCTAGACATAATTTCGATCCTACAGCTGGGGACCGCCAAGTCGCGAGTTCACACCTCGAAGACGTCATTCTGGCAAACCCAGATAAGGATAACTTCCTTGTGCCTTACTTTCCCGAGTAAGTCATCCCTTAACCGCCCCGTAACATATGATTTCTTAGATTTCGATCGTTCTTTTTTTCTAACATTCCGTGTTCTGTGCAGTGACACACATTGCACACTCATCCTCTTAAGCCTGAAATATTCCATGGCCACGTATTTCGACCCGAACCGTAACTCCAAGATAGACTACACAAATATCAAGAAAGTTCTTGATGATGTTCTCCCTGGCTACGCCAAATCTGGAGGCACCTTCATCAGGGCAGTTCGTAAGTACGGCAAGCACGTGTTCGCCCACAATACGACGTTCTGCTGCGTCAAGCAGCCGCCTGGCGGTCAGAAGGATGCCTACTACGCCCTCCATCACATGCGGGCGATCATAAGGGACCATCATCACCTTCTGCTACCAAATAATCTCAAAGATTGGGCCGCGAGCTTGTCGGCAATCCAGGACGCGGACATCAGACAAGAATTCTTTCGCATCCAGTCGGAGTTTGCGAACATCATCCATCAAGATGTCCTTCATACCTCGGGGCAGTTCTTCCTCAGATATCAACCGTCCAACATTGAGATAGACGGAATGCTAAAAATGCAGGCTGACAACGCCTGCGATTTCATGACCATCATGACAGACGGCAGCTTCATCCACGCTCCTGTCCATGAGTCGAGTCGAAAGTAGTGATGTTTAGTTCTGAAACATTGATTGGCTCATGTTGTAATTAAACTTTAATGAATTGTATGTCTCTTTGGTTTGGACAGTCGTTCAACTTAGATGTAATCGATGCTATTTATTAGTAGGACCATGAATCATGCTATTAATGTCTTGCTTTTCTCTTCCGATCCTTTTGTTGCATACTTATATATTGCTTATGTATGTATTGTCTGTTGTTTGGCTTGTGCATAGAGATGTCGTTGTATGTCGTGTACAAGGGTAAGGTTCCCGGAGTCTACGACGACTGGAGGAGTGTCAGAGACAGGTTCACCGTTTCAGCGGTAACAGTTACAAAGGGTACACCACTAGGGCGGAGGCCGAATCTAGATACGCCCGCTATCTAGCGGGAGAGAGGAGGGAGCGTTGGAGGAACCGGATGAAGACCAGTTTGATCGCGATGATGCTCATCGTGATGACCGCAACTCTCTTCTATGTGATGGTAGTTTAGATTATTGATATCGACTTGTAATGTGAAGACAAACTCGATACTCACGGTCTCGAGACTTGTAATGTTTTATCTTTGTTCGGTCTTTTGAATTCGGAGACTAATATGATGAATTATATTCGGAGACTAATCTTCTATTGTATTCGATGAATCTGCTGTTGCTGTGTGCTACTGTCTATATTCTGTCAAATAATATATTTTTTAACCTGTGCAAAAATTAGAAAAGTAAAAAAAACCAAATATTCATACTAATGGCGCATCACCACAAGGTGCGCCATTAGTATGCCAAAGGATACTAATGGCGCATCAATACAGAGTGCGCCATTAGTATGCCAAAGGATACTAATGGCGCATCAGGACAGAGTGCGCCATTAGTATGCCAAGTATACTAATGGCGCATCTATCCGCAGTGAGCCATTAGTGTGCCAAAGCACATGGTTAAATATGGCCCCTGGGAGGCACACTAATGGCGCATGGTGTTATATACTAATGGCGCACTGGATGGTGCGCCATTAGTATACCAGATACTAATGGCGCACCAGTGGTGCGCCATTAGTAAAAATTACTAGTGGCGTGCTACTAATGGCGCACCAGTGATGCGCCATTAGTAGGCAAAACCGGTGCGCCATTAGTAGGCCTTTTCCTAGTAGTGGGAACCCGAAAGAGTTCCCGACGCCAGGTGTTATCGGATTCATCGTCGGACAACTCCGCGACGCACTCCTCCCCCGAAGACGAGGAGGAGGATGAAGATGCTCCCCCTCCAATTGGGGGAGACATGAAAAGGAAGGCCGCCCCAACCAGGGGGGCCGAAGGGTCCAAGAAGGGAAGGACCATCCTTCTGGACTACTCCACCACCGTCACCGAAGGCGAAGACGAGTGGCTGCTCAGGGCCAAGACCCTGGCGAAGTTGTAAGTATTCGGATGCCAGAGCAATTCATAGCACACCTTTGTCGCACTGCTTCTCCTAACGCCGAATTATGATTATGCAGACCGCCACGAGCCCATATCGACGTATCGTCGGACGGCTCCCTAGGCTCGTTGGATATGGATAGCTATCCACTTCCGACCGCCACCTCCCCTAGCCCTACGGACAACGCCGAGGTATTGTCTCAAGAGGCACCGGGTCGAGGGGAGACAGTCCCGGAGGCGCCTCGAGGCGACCTCGCGGATTCTGGGAGCGGAGGGAGCAAGGCTCCCGAGGGCTCCGAGTTCGGCCCTCAGCCGAACACCGCGCCGGAACCTCCAATGGTTCTGGACTCAGGCAGGCGGCCTCCTTCCAAAAGGGGCAAGATGCCTGTGCCGGTGACCTCTGTCCATCCAGAGGCACCGGACAATCTGCTGGGAGTGCTTCGCAGCGCTTCCATCGACGAAGAGCAACACACTATTATGAGTGCGGTAGTCCAGAAGGTTCAGTCCGCCAAGAGCGGACTGACTGAAGCCTGTGCCAGCCTTCTAACAGGCTTTGAGGAAAGTTTTTGAAATATAGGAAAAATATTACCGCATAGACAGTAGCCCCTCATGCTCTGTTCGGTGTTCAAATAGAAAAGCCGAATAGAGGATCAAACAATATCGCAGGAGTCTAATATAAGTATGTCTATATGCGTACGCAGGCTTCGCGGTTGGCCTCTGCCGCACTGACTGCGGAGGTCGCCGCACTGAAGGAGGACCTTAAAGGGTCCAAGGACTAGCTCGGCCTTGCCAAGAGGCAGCTCGAGGAGAACAAAGGTAAGTAGTACCTAGTCCATGGATATGTATAAAAAGAGTGCGATTGCAAAATGACAGGATCATCGTAAATTTGCCAGGGGCCATGACCGAGGTGGCGACCCTGAAGCAAGCACTATCCGAGGCTGAAAACAAAGCGGCCAAGGAGCGCACCGAGCAGGAGAGGCATGAGGCTCGGGTGGGCGAGGTGTAGCAAGAGCTCCACGCTCTCGTGACGAAGCACGAGGCGTTGGAGCTTGACTTGAAGACGCGAGAGTCCGAGCTTGCCGCGGCCCTCGAGAGCGCAAAGAGTGCCAAGGCCGAAGCCCAAAAGGCCCTCCAGGAGATTGATGCGATGAAGAAGATAGCGGCGGGTAAGGCATTCTATATGCAAAGCAAGCATGTGAAAGTGAATTACTTGTTACTTACCCGAATCCGGAGCTCTCCAGGAGCATTCACAGATTTGCCCCGCAGCGTGTCGGATGCCGCACAGTTTTACCAGGCCGAGGAGGGAAGCTCAATGGAGAAGCTATTCTGGTCTCAATATACTGGGACCGAACACCCGATGCCTCTGAGCGACCAGCTCACTACTAGGAAAAGGGCTATAGATGGAATTGACACTAATGGCGCACCAGACATGTGGTGCGCCATTACTATATACTAATGGCGCACCATGCGTTAGTGCGCCATTAGTGTGGAAGACACTAATGGCGCACCAGGCACACGGTGCGCCACTAGTAACAAAATGTTTTTTTTTTCAAACATACTAATGGCGCATCCGGGCAGAGTGCGCCATTAGTAGTTAGAACTACTAATGGCACACCAGCCATAGAGTGCGCCACTATTGTATTTTTTTAACTTTTTTGCAAAACTACTAATGGCGCACCGTTGCATAGTGCACCATTACTAGTTTAAACTAGTAATGGCGCACTGTGCCACGGTGCGCCATTAGTATAAAAATTATTTTTAATACTTTTTTGCAAGAGCTACCGCCTGAGAGAAAGCGAAGCTGGATCAACTGGAGATAGACGCGTAATGGATGGAGTAGCCAATGAGCAAGACTTCGACAAGTATGACGACCCGAAGATCGAACATGACGACGACGATGAAGTAGCAGCATACACCCTCCATCTCGATCGCTATCCCCCTCCATCTCGATCTCGATCCCTCCCCCGCTCCACCGCCGCCGACGAGCACCCCCCGCACCCTCCCCCGCTCCACCGCCGCCGACGAGCACCCCCCCGCACCCTCCCCCGCTCCACCACTGCCGACGAGCACCCCCCGCACCCTCCCCCGCTCCACCGCCGCCGCCGATGATATTTTCAAATAACAAATTTGATGATATATTTTTAAAAATTATTACTGTTTTTATAAAAAAATATTACTATTTCATATTCATATTCATTTTAAAAAAATAATAATAAAAAAGTGTAGACTACAATTGTTGTTAAACAACAATTATTACTGTTTTTATAAAAAAATATTACTGTTTCATATTCATATTCATATTCATTTTTTTAAAAAAATTCTTACTTATGGCGCAGGGGTAGCTGGTGCGCCATTGCTATCTAAAAAAAGAATACTTATGGCGCACTGTCCCGCTGGTGCGCCATTGCTATGAAAAAAAACTCACCGCGCCGCACCTTCCCCCCTCTCCCTCCACCGCGTCGCACCTTCCCCCCTCTCCCTCCACCGCGCCGCTCCCTCCCTCGTCCCTCCCTCCACCGCGTCACCGCCACCGCTGCCCCAACCCACTGCGCCGCAGCCGCCCACGCGCCCCCGCCGCCTCCCTCTCCCCTTCCTCCCCCCCGAGCAACGCCTCCCCCCCTCGAAACCCTAGAAACCCCGCGCCCCCCGCGTCGGCCCCTGCCCTGCGCCGCCTCTACCTCAGTCCGGGCACGGGGTGCAGGACGACGACCGCGGCCGCCGGCCTCCCCACGACCAACCAAGGCGCCCTCGAGCCATCCCTTCGACGCCGCCGCGGCCGCCGACCCCGACCCCTCCGGCGACCGGCCGCGCCCGCCCAGGTACCTCTCCTCCGTCCTCCTTCCTCCCTCACCTCCTTCCTCCTTCCTCCCTCTCCACCCTTCCCCGACCCCTCCGGCGACCGGCCGCGCCCACCCAAGTCTGTTCTTTGCAGGATCAGAACAAGTTTGTAACAGGATGCTCTACAATTTTTTATTGTGCTGTGCTATTTACAAGGATGTAGAAGTCACCCTAAAAAAGGATGCAAAAGTCTTTCAGTGCAGATTAACTTTGTAGGTTGGAGTTTGGTTAGCCATGGTTCAGCCAACTATTTCTAGCTTGAATTTTTGGCTGGTTTAGGTGGTGTAATCTAGTGCTGTGCCGCTGATGCAACTGGTGTCCATGAGTACGTATAAATCTGGTTAGAATTAGTTTAAGAATTGATCTGTGGGTATCAATGTGATTGTAGTTTTTCTTGTCATCAAGTTTAGTTGATGTTTATTTAAATATAACTTATATGATCAGCCACTCTATGTATGATTGTGGCTTGAAGGTTCTGGAAGAACATTTTTCCGTCAAATTCTATCTGGTGGCATTGTCCTAGACTCCTTAGTTCTGTTGTTAATTGTGCTTCTATTAAAAGAATTGGGAGTTACTCACTGTACTAGAACTCTGTAGGTTCAGTTTTGGTTAACTAATACTGACGTTATGAGAATGTAAGCACCTATTATTGCTACTGATATCATTGGCTCATTGCTGCCTTTGTGCAATGCAGAACTGTTAAGAGTGATTTGGAGGATTCAAGATTCTGTGAAGCTCTTCTGACATTTAAAGCTCAAAACTGAAGGTACTTAATAAACTCAAAAGCATTAATGATAACTCTTCTTGCCTAGAAACAGAGGTAGTTTACATATTGCATTGCTGGTGTTTGTTTATGTTCAGAGTTTAAGCACGTGTAGTGTAGTGTAGTGTGTGTAGTGAGCTTGTTCTAGTGTAAAATCAGACTAGTATGGCCCTGGCCACAATCTGTCAACTTAGCCTTCTCTGATTTTCAAAACAAGTTAACTGCATTCAGATCTCTTGATGCTCAAAACCTGTCAATTTCTATCAGCTTTTGATCTATCAAGTTGATATTCAGTCAAGTTGATGTCAAACTTGACACATAAACAACAACTTTAATAAACAGAGAGACAAGATGTAGGGTTTTTTAGCTGCTGCCACAACACAAAGTCTATAGATGCTAAAGTTGTCAGTATTAATTATCAAATCATTCAAAGTAGATGATGCTCTATTTTTGTGGACTTAGTGAACATGATAAGACAAGCCAGATGCTCTATTTTTAATTAATAGTAATCCATGATCCTGCTTACTAGTGAACATGATGTTCGTTTGTTTACAGAGATCCTGCTTATATATACTGATGATGAGTCTTGTTGAAACCTTACATATACAGTGAGGAGCTATTGTCAAAAACTTGAGCTACTGTAAAAAAATTCAGTTAGGTACAGTGAGGAGCTAACTATGTATGGAGGTAACAAGTGTTAAATCGGTGAAAGTAAAAAAGTGTAGTAGTTGTACTTGGTACCAATAATTCTCTGGGCAAAGCAAAAGAGCAAGAGGAGGGAGACATGGAATAAGTCTTGACCTGAAATGTAAACTGAACCCAAAACAAGACTCTCTGCATTTAAACGAGTCCCAATGGACCTACTGCCATCTTATTTGTTCTAGGACAGTATAGTTTTACATGCTTCGGCAACTTTTTCTTAACTATTGCTGCTGCTGTTATGCCTGTATTCACTGCTGCTACTGTTGTACTTTTCATGATGTTGTACTTGTGATGATGCTACTTGTGATCTTCTGAATGACCAATTGGCGACTTCATTATGCGGGGATAATGATTTTGCAGGTACCCCGAGAGGCCCTTGAGTTTGCCGGAATGTCGATTAACTTCCGTTCCGGGAAATTCGGGTACTCCATATGTCCTATTTTCAGCAAAGGTCATGCTGAAATTTTCCGTGAATTTTAGCATGACTTTGCTAAAAATAGGACATATGGGGTACTTGCAACTAATGTTGATTATCTTCTGCTCAAAATTTATGCTGCTATAATGTTGTAAGGGTACTAATTGGTCTCTTCTGCTACTTGTCAAAGATGGGGGGAAGCAGCCACCGCCGCTCTGCCTCACCGGAGTACGAGTTGGATGCTTTCGAGTTCTTCACTATCATACTTTCTTCTTCAGTATCAGCCACGAGGCAGGTATATAAAACGAGAGATCTCCCCTTCACCCATCTCATTATGATAACTCTGTTGTTTGCTACATCACTCCTTGTCCCAAATTGCAGAGGCTGCCTGATGCTTTTATGAAGATGCTGGGTGAAGATCCGCCAGATAAAGTGATGCTCCGACAGGCCGGCAGCGGGGTTCGCAGGCTGTGGGACGTGGATTTGGTGATCGAGGAGGGCCACATGTACCTGTGCCGTGGCTGGGAGAAGTTCTACAGTGCCTATGACCTGTGGACCGGATACTTTCTTCTCTTGAGGTACGACGATGACGCCACAATGCTCATCGTGAAGGTTTTCAACAATACTATGTGTCGCATGCACTACGCTGAAGACGAAGATGCCAGTGCGTTCCGCCTCTTCTCATTCCTCTACATTTGGCTTTGTCTCACATCGATTGGCAGGTATGTCAGATCTCCAAAATGATATATATATATATATACTTAGTTACCTATTTATCTCTAATATGCTTAGTTTCCTATAGGTTAGCTCCAAAATTACTTATGTTAGCACAAAATGATCAAGTTTACATAATAAGCTTATAGTCTTCTTCTTATCCAAAATGACATATGTTAGCTTCATTTTACCTAAGTTGGCTCTAATATGCTAACTTAGAGCTTATATGCTTAGTTTCCTATAGGTTAGCTCCAAAATTACTTATGTTAGCACAAAATGATCAAGTTTACATAATAAGCTTATAGTCTTCTTCTTATTCTTCTTCTTATCCAAAATGACATAGGTTAGCTTCCTTTTACCTAAGTTGGCTCTAATATGCTAACTTAGAGCTTATATGCTTAGTTTCCTATAGGTTAGCTCCAAAATTACTTATGTTAGCACAAAATGATCAAGTTTACATAATAAGCTTATAGTCTTCTTCTTATTCTTCTTCTTATCCAAAATGACATAGGTTAGCTTCATTTTACTTAAGTTGGCTCTAATATGCTAACTTAGAGCTTATATGCTTAGTTTCCTATAGGTTAGCTCCAAAATTACTTATGTTAGCACAAAGTGATCAAGTTTACATAATAAGCTTATAGTCTTCTTCTTATTCTTCTTATTCTTCTTCTTATTCTTCTTCTAGTCTTCTTCTTCTTATTCTCTTCTTCTTCTTCTTCTAACTTCTTGTTTATCATTTTGTAGATTTTATTTAATTCACGGAAGCTTGCATGGATGGAGTGCTTCTTTTCCATTTGTGTTTTTATTTTGTATCAATGTGAAACTTTTGTGAATTGATGGATAACGGTGTTGAATGAACATTGTGAAACTTTTGTAATATGTAACGATGGAACTATGTGTTGGCTATGTATGTATATATGATGAAACTTGTGTGTTTGATATGATCTGGTGCACACAGGTAACATCGTTACATATGGCCCCCTGTATGTAAGCTAAGCAGATCTGTGTTGTATGTTATCTCTAATATTTTTTAACCTGTGAAAATATCAGAAATGAAAAAAATCCCTAATATTCATACTAGTGGCGCACCACACAAGACACTAATGGAGCACTGTTATAATCACACTAATGGTGCATCACCCAACAGTGCGCCATTAGTATGCCGAAGCACATGGTTAAATATGGCCCCTGGGAGGCATACTAATGGTGCATGGTGTTCTATACTAATGGCGCACTGCATGGTGCGCCATTAGTATACCAGATACTAATGGCGCACCGGTGGTGCGCCATTAGTAATAAATACTAGTGGCGTGATACTAATGGCGCACCAGCAGTGCGCCATTAGTAGGCAAAACTGGTGTGCCATTAGTAGGCCTTTTCCTAGTAGTGGCTGAAGCAACTGGTCGAGCTGCACAAGGAGGCCGAACATGCCATGAAGGGCTTTATAGTCCGGATGTGGCCTGGCGATGCCCTTCCCAACAGCTACTTCGGCTTGGTGAGGTGGCTTGTGGATGCCTGCCCACGGCTTGAAGTCATCAAGCGGTCCATCTGCATCGAAGGTGCACGCCAGGCTTTCGCCCGTGTGAAGGTGCAATGGGCCAAGACGGACGCTGTGAAGCTGGTGAAGGAAGGGCCGCCGCAGGGCAAGGAGCATCGCCACCCAGAGATGTACTATGAGGGTGTCCTGAAGGGCGCTCGTCTCGTAGCGGACGAGTGTACGAAAAATATAATATTCGAGTAAACTCGCTCGTGCAATCCTGTATTTATGAAAACTTATTCATATGCGCTTGTTTGAATTTAAAATATTACCTTCTGTTCGGCTGTTTATCAGATCTTAGAGATGGCTAGTCGTCGGCTTCTGCCCCCACGCCACGAGTGCTGGGGTGTTCGGGATAAACCTGAGCACTCTTGTTCCCATTGCTGGGTCCTTCGAGGGAGGTGCTCAGCACAATGAACAAGGCAATCGGACTATAATGCGTTATCACTCTCACTTAGCCATAGAATTCTATAATTTTAAATTTTGGCGAAGCCCCTAGTATTCGGAAGGCCGAATTCGGGCGCGATACACGCCTTAAGCCGGACAGGGCCGACTCCTCGCTCTAAGCGGCATAAGTCTTTAGGGACCCAAAAACCTCTCGAACAACGACCAGTCTCTCGCCTTATCATGACAATCGGTTTTAGCTTTCTCTACTAAGGTGCTTAGCCCAGCAGAACCGGGGCACAATCGCAGTAGTTCTCCCAGTGCTACCTTAGCCAATATAGCGGAACGTAAGGTACCAAAACATGGGAGCCGGGCAAACCCAACTATTGACCCAAGACATGATTCGGAGCTAATGCATATAATGCTATAAGTTCGGGGTGCCGCACTGTCAAAACTATTCGGACTTCTCAAGCCGTATTATGGGGTATGCTTAAGCCCCTAGCGTATTGGCCATACCAGAGTGTACGGGTGCTGGGTGTCATGAATGAACATATATATATATATATATAAGAAGAATGCAATAATAGTCTTAATGCTATGCATTTTTTATTCAAAAAGGTGCGTTAAAGCAGAATGATACAAGTAGTGTGATAAGCAAAAAGTAGGACTGTTTAACATGTCCCTTCCAAGGGCAAGCTGAGGAATAGTATTAAAACAAATATTTCACTCGTTATCATAATCCACCTGGGAGTTCCGAGGTGTGACATAGCTTTCCGCCTCCTTGGTTGCTGCATCATGTATTTGACAATCATGCTGCCGGACAGGGTTTCCAGAGATGAAAGTCCTGAAAGAGAAAAATAACAAAGCGGGAAGCCCCTAGTGCGGTTTGAGCCGCGACTTGGGGTGTGCCGCCGTCGTGCCCCCTCCCCGCCTGTGCCCATGGTATTTTTAATGCGTAATTATGTATGCGTGGCACGGATTTCGCCGTTTGGCTGGTGCCGGGTGGGGGCCACATTGCTATGCGAGATCGGAACGTGCCAGGCGGTCCTGTTGCCGATTTCCCCGGGCGCGCTTGAAGGTGTCCGGGTCCTTAATCGCCGAATTAGTGGATTGCCTTAAGAGGCTGGTTTGTGCTTCTGCTGCGAGGGCCGTAGTGTGCTCCTCCGTGCGGAGAGAGCGCTCTGTGTTTCCATTGACTGTGATGACCCCCCGTGGTCCTGGCATCTTGAGCTTGAGATATGCATAATGCGGTACCACATTGAATCTTGCGAATGCGGTTCGCCCTAACAGTGCATGATAGCCACTGCGGAACGGGACTATGTCGAAGATTAACTCTTCGCTTCGGAAGTTATCTGGAGATCCAAAGACCACTTCTAGTGTTACTGAGCCTGTGCAATGGGCCTCTACACCTGGTATGACGCCTTTAAAAGTCGTTTTGGTGGGCTTGATCCTTGAGGGGTCTATACCCATTTTGCGCACTGTGTCCTGATAAAGTAGGTCCAGGCTGCTGCCGCCGTCCATTAGGACTCGAGTGAGGTGAAATCCGTCAATGATTGGGTTGAGGACCAATGTGGCGAAATCGCCATGACGGATACTAGTGGGGTGGTCCCTGCGATCGAAGGTGATCGGACAGGAAGACCATGGGTTGAACTTTGGGGCGACTGGCTCCAACGCATATACGTCCCTGAGCGCACGCTTCTGCTCCCTCTTGGGGATGTGGGTTGCGTATATCATGTTCACCGTCCGCACTTGTGGGGGGAACCTCTTCTGTCCTCCAGTGTTTGGCCGCCGGGGCTCCTCCTCGTCATCGCTATGTGATCCCTTATCTTTGTTTTCGGCATTTAACTTGCCGGCCTGCTTGAACACCCAACAGTCCCTGTTGGTATGGTTGGCTGGCTTGTCGGGGGTGCCATGTATTTGACACGAGCGATCGAGTATACGGTCCAAACTGGACAGGCCCGGAGTGCTTCTTTTGAATGGCTTTTTCCGCTGACTGGGTTTAGAGCCTTTGAATCCGACATTGACTACTGTATCCTCGGTATTATCGTTGTTAATGCGACGCTTATGTTTGTTGCGATGTGACCTGCCATTGCCGTCCTTGGTATCTGAAGTACCATGGTTCTTTGATATGTTATTACTGCGAGCCAGCCAGCTGTCTTCTCCCGCACAAAAGCGGGTCATGAGTGTCGTGAGGGCTGCCATAGATTTCGGCTTTTCCTCACCAAGGTGCCGGGCTAGCCACTCGTCGCGGATGTTGTGCTTGAAAGCTGCTAGGGCCTCTACATCCAGACAGTCGATGATTTGATTTTTCTTTGTTAGGAACCATGTCCAGAATTGTCTGGCCAATTCCTCTGGCTGCTGAATTATGTGGCTCAAGTCATCGGCATCTGGTGGTCGTACATAAGTGCCCTGAAAGTTGTCGAGGAATGCGGCTTCCAGATCTTCCCAACAGCCAATGGACTTGCTGGCAAGCTGTTGAGACAATGCCGAGCTTGTCCTTTGAGTTTGAGTGGGAGGTATTTGTTGGCGTGTAGTGTCGGATTTCGGGTTCCGACGGACCCTTGAGGTTCGAACACTAGGGTGCACGCGGAGATCACTCCCCTACCGATCTACGTCCAATCTCCTCGCGTGATCTAAGCTGGAAACAATGAACAACACAAGGGACACAAGGTTTATACTGGTTCGGGCCACCGTTGTGGTGTAATACCCTACTCCAGTGTGTGGTGTGGTGGATTGCCTCAGGGGCTGATGAGGAACAGTACAAGGGAAGAACAGCCTCGCGAGAGGTGTTCTTGAGCTGGTGTGATGAACTGCTTGGGTGAGTTCAATCGCCTCTCTCTCTCTCTCTATCTCTCTTTTTTGGTCCCTTCTTTCTCTCTGTCCTCTACTCTGTGGTGGCTAGCTCTATTTATAGAGGCCCTGGGCCTCCCCCCAAATAATGAGCGGGAAGGGCGCCAACAATTGGCCATTTTGAAGGGGAACATCTAGTACAAGTTATCCTGACCAAAGGTGGTCTTCGGCTGCCAAACGCACGGGTGATGACACCGTCTTGGGCTCCACGGTGACCTCCGTCCTGCCGCTCTGTTGGTCTTGGTCTTGTTGCACCAGAATGGTAACCTTTTCCCGGTGCCTTGGCCTGTGCTTGCCCCCTTTGCACCAAAGGGGAAACAAGGACACTACGCAGGCAGGCGCCCGCCTGACACCCGCCTGGTCTCGATCGTCATGGCTTGCATCATGGGCTTCTCGCGAGGTGCCCCTGCCTTGATCTCTCCGCCTCCTCGCGAGCCTGCCTGATGAGGCTGCCTCTGAGGAATCTTTCGGTCGTCCTCCCCGCAAGGCTTGGCCCCTCGCGAGGGTCTTGAGCTTGAGCTGATGAAGATGGGCTGCGCTGGGCCCCCACTTGAGCCACGCCGCAGGCAGGCAAGTCTGGGGACCCCCGTTCCCAGAACGCCGACAGTAGCCCCCGGGCCCAAGGCGCACCCGGGCTTGGCCTAGCAGGGAAGCGAAGGGGCAAGCACAAAGCGCCACGGGCCCCCAACAGCCTGCGGCCTTGGGCGCGCGTGGCGATTGATTGGACGTGGGCGTCTGCGCTTCCCATGACGCTTCGGCAACTGTCTATCTGACACAAGAGGTGCCCGGGCCAGACTTACGTGCTTTGTTCTCGTTCGCCTCGCTCCCTGATCCCATTTCTCGCTCTCCTCCTTCTTGCTCCTGAAATCCTCCAGATCTGTCTCAATCCTCCTCATCCGGCACGCCATGGCTGTTGGAAATAGGCCCTAGAGGAAATAATAAAATGGTTATTATTGTATTTCCTTGTTCATGATAATTGTCTATTGTTCATGCTATAATTGTATTATCCGGAAACCGTAATACATGTGTGAATACATAGACCACAACATGTCCCTAGTAAGCCTCTAGTTGACTAGCTCGTTGATCAATAGATGGTCATGGTTTCCTGACCATGGACATTGGATGTCATTGATAACGGGATCACATCATTAGGAGAATGATGTGATGGACAAGACCCAATCCTAAGCATAGTGCAAGATCGTGTAGTTCGTCTACTAAAGCTTTTCTAATGTCAAGTATCATTTCCTTAGACCATGAGATTGTGCAACTCCCGGATACCGTAGGAATGCTTTGGGTGTGCCAAACGTCACAACGTAACTGGGTGGCTATAAAGGCACACTACGGGTATCTCCGAAAGTGTCTGTTGGGTTGGCACGAATCGAGACTGGGATTTGTCACTCCGTGTGACGGAGAGGTATCTCTAGGCCCACTCAGTAGGACATCATCATAATGAGCTCAATGTGACCAAAGAGTTGATCACAGGATAATGTGTTTACGGAACGAGTAAAAGTGACTTGCCGGTAACAAGATTGAACGAGGTATTGAAATACCGACGATCGAATCTCGGGCATGTAACGTACCGATTAACAAAGGGAATTGTATACGGGATAGATTGAATCCCCGACATCGTGGTTCATCCGATGAGATCATCGTGGAACATGTGGGAGCCAACATGGGTATCCAGATCCCGCTGTTGGTTATTGGCCGGAGAGTTGTCTCGGTCATATCTGCATGGTTCCCGAACCCGTAGGGTCTACACACTTAAGGTTCGATGACGCTAGGTTTATTAGGAAGACTTGTATGTGATTACCGAATGTTCTTCGGAGTCCCGGATGAGATCCCGGACGTCACGAGGAGTTTCGGAATGGTCCGGAGGTAAAGATTTATATATGGAAAGTTGTTGTTCGGGTTCCAGGAAAATTTCGGTTGTTTCCGGTATTGTACCGGGAGGCTTCCGGAAGGTTCCGGAGGATTCCGGAGGGGTCCGGAGGTCTGGAAAATGTTCCACCACGTCCAATACAGCAGCATGGGCTATAGGGGGGCTCCCTGGCCTTAATGGGCCAGGGGCACCAGCCCCCCCAAGGCCCATGCGCATGGCAGAGGGGAAACCCTAAGGGGGAGGGCCTCCACTTAACTTGGGAGGCACTCCTCCCCCCATTGGCCGCCGCCCCCAACCCTAGATGGGATCCAGGGAGGCCGGCCCCCTCTCTCCCCACCTATAAATAGTGGAGCGGTGGGAGGGCGGCCACACCCTTGCACCTGGCGCAGCCCCTCCCCTCCAATACCTCTCCTCCTCCGCGTGAGCTTGCGAAGCCCTGCCGGAGAACTGCCACTCCATCCCCACCACGCCGTCGTGCTATTGTTGGACTCTCTTCCTCAACCTCTCCCTCCTCCTTGCTGGATCAAGGCGCGGGAGACGTCTCCGTTCCGTACCTGTGTTGAACACGGAGGTGCCGTCCGTTCGGTGCTAGGATCATCGGTGATTTGGATCACGACGAGTACGACTCCATCAACCCCGTTCTCTTCAACGCTTCCGCTTAGCGATCTTCAAGGGTATGAAGATGCACTCCCTCTCTCTCATTGCTAGTATCTCCTAGATTGATCTTGGTGACACATAGGAAAATTTTGAATTATTGCTACGTTCCCCAACAATGGCGCCCCGCAAGTCCTCGACCGAGGCCTGGTACTCGCCGGCTCTGGATTCCCCGAACCTGTCGGAGAAGAACCTCGCCCTCACGCGCCTGATGAAGGTGGCGCAGGGCAGCAAGGGGGCGACTATGCTGAAGGCCGGCTCCGACCAGCCTGAAGGCAGGGGGAGCACCTTCTATCCGCTCTTTGTGAGCGCCATTGTCACCGGTCTGGTGCCTCCTTTCTCTGAGTTCTTCTTTGCTATTCTCCGCCGGTACAACTTGCAGGCTCTGCATCTCCACCCCAACTCTATTCTTCTCCTGGCGATCTTTGCTTACTACTGTGAGGCTCACGTCGGGGTAAAGCCCTCAGTGGCCTTGTTGCGCCACTATTTTTCCCTCCGGGTTTCTGGTGGCCATATCTCCGCATGTGCGAGCTTCATCGCATACTCCAATTCCAATGCTATCTCGAAGCCTGGGAAGAGAATCGAAGGCTTCCGGAGCAAGTGGGTCATGGTGGACGTCGGGCACCTTCACCCCCGTCTGGTGTTGCCTACGGGGCAGCCCAAGGCTGTCGACGCGTGGTCCCGCGCGGAGCTCGTCGATCCCTGTGCGAGGGCGGTGCTGAAGAGGATGAATGCGGACCTAAGGCCAAACAACTTGGGGGCGGCGAAGCTGACCGGGGCCACACTCCTGAGGGAGTTCTTGGAGCACCGGGTGGCTCCACTCCAGGAGCACTCGCTCCCGTTGTGGAGGCTTGGGGAAGCGGACGCCGTCTTGCGCCTAAGCTCTGAGGCCCTGACCAATGAGGATCTAGTCGCAGCCCTCCATTCCTTGGTTGGGGAGACGTGGCGAGGCCGGTGGGCGCCCCTGTCCCCCTGTTCCTTCATGACGACTGGGAGCAGATGGTGAACGCCATGCCCACCTTCAATTGTGAGGGGCTGGTGCCCGCGGAAGCTCCCGAGGGTCTTGCGGCGCTAGCGATGGTGAACGTGTTCTCCGACAGCTCCAGCGAGAGCGAGGGTGAAGAAGAAGAGGCGGAGGAGGAAGAGTCTGACTTTGAGGTGACTGGCGAGGAGTCGAGGGAGTCTTTCCCTCGGCGCAGGTCCCAGGCCCTCCGCTCCATGCCGGACGACGACGAGGCCGACGCCAGGCGAGGAGGGGAGGACTGTCCCTTGGTCACAAGGAAGGGCAGGTCAGGGCTGGTTCCCCAGGGTCTGCTCTGGTCCCTGGGCGGTCTGAGGCCAGCTCCAGCCCTCCTGACGTGCCCTCTGCTTCCGGGCCTCCCGAGGCTGACCCCAGCTGCAGGCTCTCAGGCTTCAAGTTTGGCCGTAGGTTGCTTGGGTCCGCGAGCGACGACCAGTAAGTGCTCAATTCGTGCTTTGCTTGGTTTCCACCGCCGAGGCTTGACGTCCATATTCTTTTGTCAGGGCGGTGCCCGTGGCGAAGAGGTTGAAAGGGGCTTCTGCGGCCCTGCTTGGGGCGAGCCCTCCTGCCGGGATGGCGCCTTCGTCCGCTGAGGGGAAAGACGAAGAGGCTCGTGCCTCCCCGGTCCGATCGTCTTCGCGAGGCCGACCGGGACGCCTTGGCGAGGAGTCACCCCCGTGGCCCCGCTGACCCTGGAGTCGACTGCGCTCGATCCTGCAGCCGGGGCACCCAAGGCCCATGGGGTTCCTTCCTGCCAAGACGTGATCACGCTGTCGTTCTCTTCGCCTGCTCCGCCGGTTCCCGCTTCTTCTGTTCCCTCTGCCGCCGGCCTGGACCAGGTCACCAGCGAACTGAGCCAGCTGCGGGAGGATCTTCTGAGCGCGGACCCTCGCCTAGTGGCCGGGCGCCTGGAGCTAGCTTCTGGCTGGGCCCATTCCGCTGCCTCCGTCCGAACAGCGCCGAGCCAGGCCGTGGCGGCCTCCGATGGGGAGAAGCAGGCCGCCAACCAAGCCAAGGCCGCTCGCGACGCTGCCCTGGGCGATGTGGCGGCTGCCAAGGCTCGCTGCGAGGCGTTGGAGACCGAGCTGCAAGGCCTGCGCGATGAGCTCGCCAAGGAGGTCCACGGCCGCCAGGAGACAGAGAAGGAGATGAAGGCTTGGGAGGCTGCCGTCAAGGACCGGGACGCCAAGCTTGATGACCGCCACGGCAAATTGGAGACGCTGGAGCGGTCGCTGAAGGCAGAGAGGACCGAGCATGACGCCAAGGCGAAGGTCCTGGCGGAGGATCGGGTGGCCTTCGCGAGGATGGAGGAGAAGGCTCATGCCGCGCTGAAGACGCTTTACGAGAGCGACTTGGAGGAGCCGTTGGCCGGTGCGGAGGACGGCCCCGCCAAGCTGCTTCCCTTCCTGGTTCGTGCGCTTGAAGATGTCGTAGACGGCCTTGGCCCCACGGCCGAGGCGCGTGCCCTGTCTTCTACGGCGCTGACGCATGTCCTCAGCCACGTCTACCTGCGCGACCCCGACGTCGACTTCGACAGCCTCCTGGAACCCGTGAGCGGCGACCTTGCTGCCGCTGCCGCTGAGGCCGTGAAAGGTCGAGTAGAAGCTTTGCTGGGGAGGTTCCGCGCCTTCAGCGTCTTGCCTGGGCGCGGTGCCGCTAGCTCCGCGGCCCCGGGAGGAGGAGTCGCCCAGCGTGACTCCACCACGGGCGGCGGCGCCACTCGAGAGTGATCCCTTCGCGGCTTCTGTCCTGTTTTTATTCCTGCAACATGCACCATGCCTCGCGGAGGCATTTAAACTTGTGTTTGCCGTTGTGAAACAATCTATGGCTTGTAATATTTGCTTTGAATTTCCTGGAATTTGCATTTTTCTCCCCTACTTGCTCGTGCTCTACATCGGCAGGGCCTGGCCCCGCGCATACCTCACCAGCGTTAGTCCCGACCAGAAACTAGGACGGGACTAAGGAGCGAGGGGCTACGTGGCAAGTTAGGCTCCTGAGTCGCGATGCTCAGGAGTCCCCCTTGACGCGCAAGCAACAAGTAGGAAAAAGGGGGGAACGAGGAGTGGATTGATCGTTCTGCGTCGGTAGGGCCTGGCCCCGCGCATACCTCACCCAGCGTTAGCCTCGAGCGGAAACCAGGACGGGACTAAGGAGTGAGGGGCTATGGGGCAAGTTAGGCTCCTGAGTCGTGATGCTTAGGAGTCCCCCTTGACGTTCAAACGGGTTTCCATACCTTGGCTCCGCTCCGGGAGGGGCGCGTGACGACCAGGTCCGAGGGACCTGGCTGGGTGGCGTGTGCTCGGGCAAGGCCCGGGGGTAGCCCCCGTGTCCAGCCCCCTCGCGCAGCGCTCCCGAGGGGAGGCGTTGCGATGGTGCCGGACACTGAGCTCTGGGCTCCCTGAGGTTGGTACGACCGTAGGCCGCCCTCAGTTGTTTATCACCAGCGCGGAGCATAATGCTTCCGTATGTGTACGGGCATAGCCGCTCCTCGGCAGTGTCGTCAGCCAGCGCGGAGCATGGTGCTTCCACTGGTACATGGGAGGGGGCTCCCCTCCGGGAAGAGCCCCCAGGGCGTGTACAGCCCCGCCCTGACACGTGGCCGGCACGGTAGGGCTAGGAGAGGTGTATCTGGGCACTCGTGAGCCAGCGCGGGACTCACGAGGCCCTACCTCGAGGCGGGTTGCGCCTGGCTCTGGGCCTTTATCAATGGAGTGTTCCTGCAGGGTGGTTAGAATGCAAATGCTCTACATCCTCAGGTCCTGGCCCTCGAGCTAGCTTAGTCGCCGCTGGTATGACAGGTCGCGATGCCGTGGGTCAAGGCCAGGGGGTGAGGGCTGGAGAGCTAGTACGAGCCCATGAGTCGCGATGCTTAGGTACCCCCCTTTTAACGTGCAAGCGCTTTGCATGAAAGTGGAGAAGTCCACGATAAGCAGAAGGTGACAATTAAGCGCGGAAGAGCAAATTCATTTTAAGTAGACGCGGGAAAAGCCAACACCGCTGGGCCAGGCCCGAGCAGCTCGGGGATGATGCAGCCCGAGGGTCGCCCCCAACAAGGTAAGTAAAGAGCATAAGCAAAATGGATACATGCCGCAGGGACGGACCCACGCGACCTGGGAATGATGCGGCCCTGTGGGCGCTCCCAGCTAAAAACGGAACTTAGAAAGGCGTCACCTGGTGCCGTTGAAGATGGAGTGATGTTGAAGAAGCGGGCGATGCGCGACGAAGACGTCGACCGTCACGAGCCCCCAGGCCCAGGAGCCTCGGGAGGCTCCGGGGGCGCAGGTGGGTCTCCGAGGGCCATCTCCATCTCTGCCAGGACCACACGATGCCTGACCTCCTGAGCCTCCAGAATGCTCCTCAGCAGGCGCTGATGAGCGGTGACCGCGTTCGGCAGGCCGAGAGGCATGAGAACGTAGCTGTGAGGTGGACCCTCGCAACGCCCCACGCGCGAAGGCCAAAAGCGCTCCTAAGACGTGGCTCGGTTGAGCCCTGGCACGTTGATGCAGACGGGCAGGCCACCATCCTCGCCTGGATGTGGGGCTACGGCGGGCAAGCAGCGGCTGCCGCGCATGACTCTCGACTCCTGTAGCTCCTAGGTGTTTCTTGCGATGAACTCCTAAGGGTTTGGTCTTCCTTGCCTTGTACCTTCCTAAGGGAAACGTGCCTGGAAGCACCCCTCCAAGTGGTGCCCGAGCGCCTCCCTCGCGACCTTGGCAAGGTCGGTGGCTCTCCAAGAAAGAGCCCCCGAGCCCTGCCTGAGGAGGGCGCCGGGCGCGCCTTCCTATGCGAGAGAGGGTGGCGCTCCCTGATTGGGCACCGATCCTGACGCAACACCTCCGGAGGAGCCTGCCTCCTTATGGCTTGGGCCAGGCGAAACCTTCTTCTTCTTAAGGGTTGCCTCGGGAAGCCTTCCGTTCCTGTGGTTCGGATCTTCGATTGCTGCGGCTTGGAATGCGCGCTAAAGCGAACACACTACATCCCTTTCTTCACAGGGTACGGTGATGACTCCACCGCTTCCTGGCATCTTGAGGACATTGTATCCATGGTGAGTCACTGCCATGAACTTGGCCAGGGATGGGTACCCGAGGATGGCGTGGTATGGCAGGCGGATGTGGGCGACGTCAAAGTCGATGAACTCCGTGCAGTAGTTGTTGTGCTGCCCGAAGGTGACTGGAAGGTGAACCTGCCCTATTGGAACAGTGGAACCATCGGTGACTCTTGAGAAGGGCTTGGTCGGCTGAAGCTGATCGTACGGCACTTGGAGATTGTTGAACGTCTCGACGGAAAGGCGTTGAGTTTTGCTCCACCGTCAATGAGAGTCCTAGTGACCTGCACGTTGCTGATGACTGGGGAGGAAAGCGTCGGGAGGACTCCGGCCGTTGCCGTGCACTTCAGCTGATCCGCTGAGTTGAACGTGATAGCGCACGCAGACCACCTGAGAGGGCGCATGGCCTCAATCTTGGGGAGGACTACACACCTCGCGAGCAAACTGCTTGAAGATGCGCTATGAGGCTAGGGCCTGCGCGCCACCAAAGATGCAAGCGATTGCGCGCAGCTCCTGGAAGCGCCCAGCCCCCTCATCTTGATGTTGGTCTTCGTTCCTCCTTGGCGATGGCGGCAGAGGAGGAAGGCATGCGTTGCCGTACGGACGATCCTCATGAGGCTGATCTCTCCAGCCTCCCTCGCGGGGCTGGTCCTGCCAGCAATCCTCGCGAGGTCGGTCACGCCACCCTTGGCGAGGGCCACGGTCTTCCCATCGTCCGCCACCTCTTCCTCCTCCTTGGCCATAGCCCCTGTCGTTGCGCTCGGGGCGTGGGCCGACACGTCCATCTCTCACAGCCCTGAGCTCTTGACATTCGTTGGTGTTGTCGGTGTGGAGGTCGTGGTACACGCAGTACCGGCTGCCCTTGGATGACTCAGGCTGATCCCTGCCTCGCTTGGTGTCTGGTTCCGCTGCAAGCACGGCAGCCCCCTTGCGCTTCATGTCCTTGGCCTTGGGTTTCTTCTGTTCTGGGTCGGCAGCCGAGAGTTCGAGGAGGGAAAGGCGCCCTTCCTCAGCCCTGGCGCACTTGGTCGCCAAGTTGAACAGCTCCAGGGATGTGCACAGGTCTTCATGGATTGCTAGCTCCTCCTTCATCTTGAGGTCGCGTACGCCATCGGAGAAGGCCGAGATGATGGCTTCTTCAGTCACCTTGGGGATCTTGAGGCGAGCGTTGTTGAAGCGTTGGATGTATTTCTGCAGGGTTTCCCCTTGTTGCTGCTTAATGCGGCGCAGATCGCTCACGGCCGGGGGCCGGTCGCGAGTGCCCTGGAAGTTGGCGATGAAGCGAGTGCGCAACTCGTCCCAGGAGGAGATTGTGCCAGGAGCCAGGTTCAGGAGCCAGGTGCGGGCCCCGTCCTTGAGCGCCATGGGAAACCAGTTCGCCATGCCCCTTTCATCTTTGTTGGCGGCTTCGATGCATAGCTCGTAGAGCTGTAGGTACTCCGCAGGGTCCGTTGTGCCATCGTAGCGAGGGGGCAGGTCAAGCTTGAATATGCCTGGCCATGTGACACCGCGTAGCTCGGGGGTGAGGGCGCGGCAGCCTGCCGTGGCCACCGGTGCCTTTTGCTGGTGTTGGGCTTGTTCCTGGGGATTACCGCGCGCCGTCGCTTGGAGCAGCGCGGGGTCTTGGCGTAGAGGTGCAGGGACGCAATCTTGGCGCGTCGGCGCTGGGAGTGCGCGAGCACCTTCTTGGGGACGAGGGATCTCTTGGCAGCTCCTTTCTTGCTGCGCAGGCGCCGGACGCGGAGGATCTCGCCCTGGGGCTGCGCGCCTTGGAGCCAGGGCGCCTTCTTGGGGAGGTGGTGGTGGAGGCGCCTCCTGATCCCCGCCTCCTACGTGGAATGGAGGGCGAGGCAGCGAGAGGGACGACAAGGGGGAGCCCCCTGCGGCGCTGACAAGCTCGGTGATGCGGGCGAGCCAGTCCTCATAGAGGTCATCGACGGGGCGGTAGTACAAGAGCTCTCTAGCCAGGAGAAGCGCGGCGTGCGCGTCCGTGGGAGCGCGACGGGTGTGGGACGATGAAGCGGCTAGAGTCAGCGACGGTGTGGCGGTGCGGCCCTCTCGCCGCACCGAAGGATGCTGGGACGAGGCCTGCTGCTCGTTCCCCGCCGGGCCGGTGGCGGCATTGGCAGCAGGCAACGGGGAACGATGAGGACGTCCACCGACGGGCGCCGTCTGGGCGACGCGGGTGGCGAGAGCAGCCCGGCGCTCGGCGCGAGCCCGACGAGCGTCAACCATGGACACGACGGAAGATCACACGCGAACAGCGGAAGAAAGATTCCGGCGCACCCCTACCTGGCGCGCCAAATGTCAGATTTCGGGTTCCGGCAGACCCTTGAGGTTCGAACACTGTGGTGCGCATGGAGATCTCTCCCCTACTGATCTATGTCCAATCTCCTCGCGTGATCTAAGCTGGAAACAACAAACAACACAACAACACAAGGGACACAAGGTTTATACTGGTTCGGGCCACAGTTGTGGTGTAATACCCTACTCCAGTCTGTGGTGTGGTGGATTGCCTCAGGGGCTGATGAGGAATAGTACAAGGGAAGAATAGCCTCGCGAGAGGTGTTCTTGAGCTAGTGCGATGAACTGCTTGGGTGAGTTCAATCGCCTCTCTCTCTATCTCTCTTTTTCGGTCCCTTCTTTCTCTCTGTCCTCTACTCTGTGGTGGCTAGCTCTATTTATAGAGGCCCTGGGCCTCTCCCCAAATAATGAGCGGGAAGGGCGCCAACAATTGTCCATTTTGAAGGGGAACATCTAGTACAAGTTATCCTGACCAAATGTGGTCTTCGGCAGCACGGGTGATGACGCCGTCTTGGGCTCCATGGTGACCTCCGTCCTGCCGCTCTGTTGGTCTTGGTCTCGTTGCACCGGAATGGTAACCTTTGCCCGGTGCCTTGGCCTGTGCTTGCCCCCTTTGCACCAAATGGGAAACAAGGACACTGCGCAAGCAGGCGCCTGCCTGACACCCACGTGGTCTCGATCGCCATGGCTTGCATCATGGGCTCCTCGCGAGGTGCCCCTGCCTTGATCTCTCCGCCTCCTCGCGAGCCAGCCTCTGAGGAAGCTTCCGGTCGTCCGCCCCGCGAGGCTTGGCCCCTCGCGAGGGTATTGATCTTGAGCTGATGAAGATGGGCCGCGCTGGGCCCCCACTTGAGCCACGCCGCAGGCCGTAGGCAGGCAAGTCTGGGGACCTTCGTTCCCAAAACGCCGACATGTAGGTCATCACTGCGGGCCATGTGAATGTGCAGGAGGAAATCCTTGATCCACACCACAGGATCTGTTGTGCCGTCGTATGATTCTATATTTACGGGTTTGAAACCCTCTGGGATTTGATGATCCATTACTTCGTCTGTGAAGCATAATGGGTGTGCGGTGCCTCTGTACTGGGCTATGTCGCGACGCAGCTCGAATGGGTCTTGCCCACTGTGTTCGGCTCGGCCGGACTTACTTTTACTGTATCCGGCGTGACGATTATTGTCTCGCATAGTGGCGCTCCCTCGTGATCCGTAGATTGATCTTGCATGTTTTGCTTTGTCCTCCAATACATCTCGCAGGTCTGGCGTATTTTACCATGCCTTTTTATTTGAATGACGTCGGGGTGCGGGCTGACCTTTTGGCTGGAATGTCTCTCTGTCGCGGCCACGAGGTGGCCGATCAGCCGCGTCATACGCCGGGGATGTAGGTTTCGGTGCTTCCTCCTTGAGTCGGGGTAGCAACCTGCATTTTGGGTAACTCTTGGAGGGGCATTCGAGTTTATACTCTTCGATCACCAGGACTTCAGTCCATCTGTCAGCTAGCAAATGTTGATCAGCTTGAAGCTGCTGCTACTTTTTCTTAAGGCTATTTGCCGTGGCTATAAGCCTGCGCTTGAAGCGCTCTTGTTCGACGGGATCCTCTGGCATGGCGAATTCGTCGGCGCTGAGGCTTGCCTCGTCTTCGGAGGGAGGCATGTAATGATCATCCTCCGCCTCTCCATCTGCCGCTCTCTTAGGAGAGCTGGCTCCGCCATCCTCCTGCTCTAAATCTTGCTGAAGGGGATTGTTGTTGTCTTCGGCACTGTCCGGAGTGCTATTATCTCCGATGCCGGTATCACTACTTTTGCCTTGGCGGGACTTAGAGCGGCGCCGCTGACGCCGGCGCTTGGATTGCTTCTTGGAGGGGTCATCCTCTGTTGTCTCATCGCCATTGCCTTCTTTGGGTGTGTCCACCATATATATATCATATGATGAGGTGGCTGTCTAGTGCCTTGTGGGCAGTGGTTCCTCTTCGACTCCAGCATCATCGTCCATACCGTCGATGTCTTCGGAGTCGAAGTCGAGCATGCCAGTTAAGTCATCGACAGTGGCTACTAAGTGGGTGGTGGGTGGGCGGCGAATTTCTTCGTCATCCGCATCCTAATCCTGCAGGACGTAGTTCGGCCAGGATCCTCCTGACAAGGAAAGAGACCTTAATGAGTTCAGTATGTCGCCGAAGGGCGAGTGCTGAAAAATATCCGCGGAGGTGAACTCCATGATCGGCGCCCAATCGGATTCGATAGGAATGGGCGCAGGCGGTTCGGAGTCTGTGGCCGGAGAAGGATCCGGCATTTTGGTAACACGGCTCTCGTGAAGGGTAAGGTCGATATTCGGCTCAATCGCCGCAGATGGTACGGCCTTCGTGACGGGGTCTATCCACCCGCCCTCAGATGGCAAAACTGGCTCCGAATTGAGGGTCGGAGCGGCTGCCTGTGCGATCTCCTGAATACGGTCCGATGGTAGAGCAAAATCGTACTCATCATGGCCGCGTGGCGCACAAGGCAGGGGCTCAAATCCGTCGAAGATCAAGTCTTCGCGGATATCGGTTGTGTAGTTTAAGCTTCCAAACCTGACCTGGTGGCCAGGGACGTAACTTTCGATCTGCTCCAGATGGCTAAGCGAGTTGGCCCGCAGTGCGAACCGTCGAACACAAAGATCTGTCCAGGGAGAAAAGTCTTACCCTGGACTGCATCGCTATAGATGATCGTAGGAGCCATCAAGCCTAACGGCGACGATACAGAGGAACTCTCAATGAAAGCACCAATGTCGGTGTCAAAACTAGCGGATCTCGGGTAGGGGGTCCCGAACTGTGCGTCTAAGGCGGATGGTAATAGGAGGTAGGGGACACGATGTTTTACCCAGGTTCGGGCCCTCTTGATGGAGGTAAAACCCTACGTCCTGCTTGATTTATTCTTGATGATATGAGTATTACAAGAGTTAATCTACCACGAGATCGGAGAGGCAAAACCCTAGAAGCTAGCCTATGGTATGATTGTATGTTGTCCTACTGACTAAAACCCTCCAGTTTATATAGACACCGGAAAGGGCTAGGGTTACACAAGGTCGGTTAGAAAGGAGGAGATATACATATCCGTATTGCCTAGCTTGCCTTCCACGCCAAGTAGAGTCTCATCCGTACACGAGACGAAGTCTTCAATCTTGTATCTTCATAGTCCAACAGTCCGGCCAAAGGATATAGTCCGGCTGTCCGGAGACCCCCTAATCCAGGACTCCCTCAGTGGCGTTTTGCAAATTATAATTTTGATATACTGGCCTTGTGTACAAAAAATGGAGGTAGTAACTATTTTACTTCCTTCCCCATTGCGGTGACGTCGACGATATCTCGAACGTTGTGGTTTGGCGAAGTGCGTTCGATGGAGAACACCATTGAGGGAGACAACGGTAAGTCGTTCGCAAGTGTAGCTTGCAAGCCGAGACAACCGCATTATTTGCATCCAGGAAGTCTGTTGAACTAAAGGACGCGTAAATGTACTAGTACTACTAGTACACAATAGCGTCGTCTGTCCAGCTTAGTGCGGTGAGGTGGTTTCTCGAAGAAGACGATGAAGAAGTGGAGTCAGCCAAGAGTGAAATGATGGTTGCTTCGTCCGTGATTTGTGATTTGACGCCTCACTACTTTATGATTTGTGATAGAAGGGACAGGGGAGTAGACACTGTGCTCTGTCCTGTACATGCATCCAAGCACGGGAGAAAGAGGAGAGACGTTGCATTTTTCTATTCCTTCAATCAATCAATCAATCAGGGAGCTTCAGTTCCATCTTTTTGGCTTTGGTAGCACCGTCCGCAATGGTTCCCATCGATGACAAAAGCCATTTTCACATTTGGCTACACATTATGGATGCCCTTAACCGTACCACTTGGTTTTGCTCCTATGTGCTATCTATACAAATCTCAATTATATTGATCTAAAAAATTATAGAATCAAGATTAGTAAAAGGAGGTGATTTTGCCGCGTGGATGGCGAGGGAGGTTTCTTATTTTTAGAGGACGTTGGCCTGGCGGTTTGCTAACATGCGGTCCCACGTGTCAGTGCTTTACCAAGATGATCCGCGTCCCACATGAGGCAGAACAACAGCAAAAGCAACACATGGTTAACTTGAAGAAGATGAGGGAGAAGCGGATTCTGCAACGAATAAATGATGGTTGCTTCGTCCCTCCAACTTCTTTTTTACTAGCATTATTATTACTTCATCCCTTGTGACAGCCTGATTTTTGGCCCTTTCTTTTTCTTTTGTTTTTCTGAGGTTTTTGCTTGAGTTTTGTTTTTCCGTGGCTTTGTGGTCTGGAAACCGAAGAAGATGCCCTCTTCTTTGCTTCTAGAGTGGCTTGTCATTTTCAAATCCTTCCCTAGACCCTGTCATTTTCATCCTAGCCCAGATCCCAATATTCTTTTTTATTGGGAATATTCCTTTTATATTAAAGGAATAACCCAATTTGCCCTAGGTTGTGAAGCAACCTTAATTTCCATCACTCCTAAAATTCCCAAGTAATTCTCATAAATTGTTTGGGTCACATCTTTCTCAAATATGGCAAAATATTTCATTTGCCATGTTCCCCAGCATGCTCAAATAATTCATTTCCTATTCTGCCCAAAAAGGCAAGATGTGAAGCAAGTGCCATTTATCTTTTCCCAATTGACCTCAAACTCCTTGGACACCTTTTGTTGTCCATACCATTGCAACATGCCAAAGTGCAACCTCATTTGCCTAGTAATTATTTAATTATGATTTTCCAAAGTTTCTGTCTAAGGGAAGTGGTTGTGAAGGAAGTACAAGCTAGGCATATCCAAATGAGTTGCAATTTTGCATGGCCCTTCATATAAGCAAATCATCACTCTCCACCGAAGTAGAGCTCATGTCATGCCTCCATGTGAGCTCACCATCAATTCATTGATTCTGTCCAAAATTTTAGTTTGTGACGCAAGTATATTGTATCTTGCTCCATTATGGCTGCCAATTTTTCTAGGCCTTCTATTATCCATATAACCTACCTCCAACCATTTTGGGCATGTTTAATCAAGCCAATTGTCCTCTAGAATTTTTGCAAGTTTCTGGTCAGTGGAAATGTTTGTGAAGGAAGTACCATTTTGGTTTATCCAATTGGCATGAAACCTTTTGGAGCATCTTCATATGGCCAAATAAGCCAGCCTTGCCAAAATTCAGCTCAAGTGGCTCCTCCATTTGAGAGCATCATCATGATCTTCATTCTGGACCAGATTACTTAGTTGTAAAGCAACTATATTAATTAGTGGTCCAATTCTTGTCAAAATTACCAGGATGTAAGTCCTTCTTTACCTCAATCTACCAGACAACTCCATTGACCTCAATCAAGTCTCTGTTGAGCAGCAGTACACAATCAAGTTTACTGCAGTAAACTTCAGGTGTTAACTGCCTTTTAACCATGCACTTTGAACCAATCTACCACCACAGTTAGAGCCTACTTTGGAAGGACTATCTGCTAGACAACATTTTGGGTGCTGTTGAGCATTGAATGCCTTCATTCACGTGGTGACGACGACAATGGCGTGCCTTTGCATGCGCTCTGTGCGTAGTGGCCGTGTCCAGGACGCCATTTCTGCTTCGTCCGCTTCCCCCTTGTCGTCTTAGCGTGCGTGAGCATGTCCGTTGTCCTCCTCTCGTCGTCGCTGATCATCTGGACCCCTCTCCCCCTTCGTCCCCTTCCTCATCGACGCATGCCGCCAAGCGTCCACGAGCACACAGTGCCGATTGAGCTTTAATGGCGATCGGCTTCTTCCTCTGCTTCCCCCTTGGCCTCCTCTGCCTTGTGAGAGCCTCCACTGCTCCTCCAGGGCAAGCGTCCGTGGCGCCGGACACGAGTCCGCAGCGACGACAGCTCGGCACCTCGCCCCTCTTCCTATATAAGGCCACCTGAGCCTCTCCCGAGCACTCCATCAGCTCCTCCACGTTCCTCTAGCCCTCCCCACCCTCTCCTCGGAGCTCGAGAGCCCCTCCTCGCGTCTCTTTGTCGCCATGGCCGCTGATCCCCTCCTCCTAAATTGGCGCAACGCTGGCCCCATCTCTCCACCCCTCCACCACCAGAGCATCTCTAGGATTCCACCCAAACACCTCCGCCCTTCTCCTTCCTTTCCGGTGTGCGGTGGCCGCGAGCCCCTCGGTGCCCGAAGCTGTCATCCGCCGCGGTCGACATCCCCTCTCGGCCCGATGCTCCCTGGCGTCTTCTACCACCGGGAAGGGATCCGCCTTGTCAAGGTGAGCTCGTCGGTAGGTCGCATGCCCCGTATGGTGGCCGGGATCGCCGGCGAGCGTCGTCGCGGTGTGCTCCCCTGCTTGGCCCAGTGCGTCCAGGCGGGACGAACAAGAAGGCCGGCCAGGCGGGCCCCACCGTCCATGAAGCCCACGCATAAGCCGCACGTGGGGTTGACCCCGGGCGCTGACGTGGATAAGTGGCCACGCATTTCGGTAAATACGCTTTCACCAATTTGAAAGCGTATTTTCCCTCTGCTCAGCTCAGAGTATGTTTTGGTTATTCTGAAAGCGTATTCCTCTCTGTTTCAGCCCAAACTACGTTTCCTTAGTCAGAAAGCGTATTTCTAATTTGACGCCTCTGTCTTATCCACTCAGGAACTTGTTGGTGATGATATTTTTGCAGAAAAGTCCCTGAACTTCAACCCTTCATATCTTTTTAACCACAACTCCGTTTGAGGTGATTCCAATGCCCACGTCTTTATCTCGTCGAGCCCGTTCAGCTGGTTTCATTTTCACTTTGGTTTGACATTGTGAAAATGACCTTTTTGCCCTTGCACGTAAACAGCCCCTCCGAGAGAGAACCGTTTCCGGCAAATCTTTCTGCGGCTTCACCGCACTTCTTCCCGGAGTATTCTTCATCCCCAGGCAAGCCACAATACCCAGTTGCATGATAGTCATGCAGTAGCCATGGTTTTCAACTTGAATATTTATTAAATGATTGCTTGTTTAAAATATGGTTATCGTTGTTTCGGAAATGCTTCAGGGATTGTGCTTACTTGTTTGCTATGTTGTTATGCACCTGGTTATCATGCCCTGCTAGTTGCTAGTATTACTTTCATATTGCCATGCTTGATAGTAGTACATGTTGGGTTGGTCATGCTCTTCGGTGCATGACTAACGTCGATTACCGAGTACTGTTAATAGGCATTGTTCCGTTGTTGTTAGTTGGTTAAGTGTTACTCGGTGATGTTATTAATAAGTTCTTGCATGTTATTTATGGTTGATGCTAGTGGTCACGTTATGTTATACTATGAGTAGTGTTGCACTCGTAATATTTATGCTCGTCATTATGCCATGTTCAGTTGGAGATTATTTCATAGTTGATGTGGTGGATAGTTATGTTGCATCCCGTGATTATGTTGATATCATACTTATGCATTGTAATTTCATCATCTTATTTTATCATGGCTCAGCATTTTGCATTCAAGTTTAACCGGATTTAATTGAACTTGAACAATTGTTGGCTGAGTCATGGTGCCGCTAGATCGAAACTGACCAGTGCAACCACGCTTGCCGTATGGGTAAGGTCCTAACTGGGTCTATTGTCGTGCATCTCGCCGGTGCCTCCCACGAGGCAAGGTTATAGGCGTGCTTACCCTGATCAGGTAGGCGGACATAACCTTGTGTGCCCATTGTTTTTATTTTTATGGATTTGGTCCCAGTGAGGGACGTTTGACCACGACGGTGGTCGGGGTGTCTTTGGTAGACACGGGGCCACCCAGGACTAGCCCAGTTGGGAGTGGGTCGGAGTGGCCGAGAGAGTGTCATGACAATAGATCGGTTTTGTCGGAACGCCATTGGTCCACCCGAATGAGAGTGCGAGGCCATGGGTTCCGTGGTATGGGTACAGTGTGCTACCTCTGCAGAGTGTATATTAAACCTATCGATAGCCGCGCCCGCGGATAAGGGCCTAGTTCGTGTCGGTCCCACCTTGAGTCAACAGTATAAATAATAACTTGATTAATGACAACCCCGGTTCGATGAGGAGATAAGTTGGTTGTGATCACCGGAATGATCACGTTTGAGACCAAGTGTTGGTCATGGTTGTGATCGCCGGAATGATCACCGTCGTATCGAGGATACCGAGTTGTTGGATATTCGTGATGTTGTGCGAGAATCATGGGTAAAGATCAAGATCCTTGGGGTCATTTAATGATTACTATGGTATTGTTTATACCAAGCTTGATTTGATCCTGAGATGATCGTGTGATGTCCGAGGTTGGTAAGTGTTGCGTGTGATGGTTGCGAGATAACCCGAGTAGAATAATTGGTGCATGTAGTGTTATCATGTTGCATGTTAGTATCGACAGATTCATATGTTCATGCCATGCTCATATTGTTCTGGCAGTATTATGTTCATGTTGTTCATGCCATGCTATCCTGATGATCTCATGTTAATTCCTGCTTAACCTGTAATTGCCATGCTGTTGTTTGTCTTGAATGCTTCTGGTTAATTGTGAGCTTGCAAGTACATTCAATGTACTGACCTGGCGTGTCATGCCAGCTTGCAGGTCATGCCTGGATTGCTTGCCTATTTGTGTTGTTCCTGTGTTCGCGAGCTAGGATAAGCATTCCAGCCAGAGTCCCTGCGGAGTGGAGTTCACCACCGTCGTCGTTGTTCCGCTGCCAATAGTTTTTCCGCTTCTAGAGTTATTCCGCTGCTTCGAGTTGTTCTGCTGCTTGCATAGAGCAACTGAGGATGGTGTAGTGTCGCCGTGCCGGTGTTATTCATTGTAATATCGAAGACCTTGTAATCATATTCGTGTAATAATAGAAAGCTGGTTTGTTCTATGCTAAGCAGTGTCGTATTCCAGAAGACTTCTCCTCGATCTCTGGGCTGGAATACGGGGCGTTCCGGTTTTCTCTGAGCCGGGGTGCCACAGCGCTTGCTATCAGAGCAGGTCTAGCTGTAGGATGCCCTAGCCCACGCGAACGTTAGAAAGCGGTAGTATAGACCCCAGTTGGTTTGTTGCACTTGATTGTTGCATTTGTTTGACGCATAGCATGCATATAGATTGTTATTTTGTCGCTAACGGTTGATCTTCTGAGTGTAGGTGGCATCGTTTTTGTTCCACTGCCTACACCATCTTTCTTAGCATGCCTGCTCCTCGGTGTGATGCGACCACATCATCATCCATTGCCCTCCATCTTGTTCCCTTGGCAACCCTTACTGATCTTGGTTATCAAAAAAAGGGCAATACCAATAAACCCAGTCTTCCACTGTTATCTTGCCATGTCATTCTTTGGACGGGTATGATTTCCTTCGTATGCTTGATGAAGAGGTGTTCGTGACTTTTGTGTCTCACTACTTGATCGTCAAGTCCGTTCTCACCTGTGTATCCATCCAGATCCAGCCACTGTTCAGCCAGTGCTTGGTGTAGATTCGGTTACGCCAACTCCTTCCACACATGGATATAATTTTCGTGCACACCGCCACAGCATATTAGACTGTAATACCAGAGTTTCTGCGAGATTGTGTGCTTAGGTGTGCATGCATATGATTGTGTGAGTAGCAGTAATATGTGATGATTGTTTGATTAATTATATTAGTAGTATGCTTGTGTGCTTTTGTTTTAGTCATTTCTTTTGTTTCTTTCTTTGCGCCTTTGGTGTTACAAATTTTTCCCCTATTAAAGTTGCTCGTCAGCCGACACCGGACCCAAAGAGTCAACAAGAAAAGCATATATTTGGAAACTCAGCTAAACAGAATGGAATTGTTAGCAGGCTGTAGTGAAATTGGAAATAGCTCGTCTGAATACAAAAGAAATCCCGGATGGAATTTCAGTATAAAGTTTTCATTAACGTGCATTCCTCACCACAATATGGAATTCTTAGCCGACTGCATTCAGATTGGGGAATATCTGATCATGTTACTGAGTGTCAAGTCTCCCTCAGTGTGCACTCCTCATAGCAGAAATGATCAAATCAGCAAGAAGGTAAATTGTGTGCAAGGTTGACAAAATATTATCATAGGTATGGCTCAGATACAAGTTTAATTTTTCGTTGAGGATGATTTTGGAACCCGACGTACCTGGAAGCAAGCAAGAATATGGCATGTACTCAGAAAGGAGGATAGAACTGCAAAACCCCGTTTCATACAAGAAATCAATAACAAAAATTGTAAGATGGTTATATATGTGGAAATCGGTCCGCATATCACATTAAGAAGCTTCTGGTGTAAGCAACCCAATTTTCCCTCGCAAGATACCCGAGAAGCTTCCAAGGCAAGATTCATCTATCTTCCGCAGTACGATACATGGATGATTTCCCGCACAGGGTACTCTGCCTTCTTTAGTAGGCAACCAGAAAAGCTTCCGGCATAAGGTACTGAGTCTTTCCCCAGCAAAGTCTTTAAGGGGGTAAGCTTCTGAAGCACGATACCCAGTCTTCTTCGGCAAGCTGTTCGATGAAAGTTTCGAGCACAAATCAGCCAATCTTCCTCAGTAAGACATTGGTACAAGGTAGTACGCTGTAAATTGACAGCATATGGTAGTAAATCCCAAGAATCAGATATGCAACATTTTGGTCAGAAGCAAGAATCAGTCAGAACTTGAGGGGTGTTCAACCTGCAATTAAATGGGGTACCTTGTCAGAAAAATGAGGATAGGCTACGATTGCCGAAAAATTGTACCAACCGTACCTATGGTGATACAAAGAAGCAATATGACCCAGCTCTTTCAACCAAGGATTCAGACCAAGAAAACAATAATGAAGGAGCAAGACCAGTAATGTGGGTATGAAAATTGTTGCAAGACCCACGTGGTGCAGAACCGCCGCCAGTCAAGTCTGCAGATATTATCCTATAGGTCAAACTCTTATGCTAGCCACGATAGGCAACAATCAAATATTTGGTACGGATCCGATACTCAAGACAGTGGAACTAGTTAAGATGATTCCGAAACTTCCGCGATAAGCCAGAATCTGTCAGGAAAGCGGTTATGACCCAATTCACTGTTTGGAACCCGAAGGACTTGCATTTAGTGGAGAAACCCAATGCAAGGAGTTAGAGCTTGGGTGTCCACTAGAAAAATCTGATACCACTTCATGAAAGATTGTCAGTGCCGGATGACACACCCAGCGGAAATCACTCTTTGATTTGTGAGACCGACATATATTTCAGTCGTGAGAATCCATCACAGTCAGTTAAGTCAGCAGATCTAAAAAGAAACTGAAGTCTGTATAAGCATGAACAAGCAAGGTAAGATCTGTTAGAATATGGATATATTAAAGCAAACCACCCCAGGGCCAGTCAGATAAAAATTTAGTGGGAACAAAAATAAGAAAAAGGATACCTGAGTTGGAAACGGTTTCCTTAAGTCAGTATTTTCATACTTGTTCCCTGAGCAACCAAATCTCAAGGATGAGATTTCTTTAAGGGGGTAAGGTTTGTGACAGCCTGATTTTTGGCCCTTTCTTTTTCTTTTGTTTTTCTGAGGTTTTTGCTTGAGTTTTCTTTTTCCGTGGCTTTGTGGTCTCGAAACTGAAGAAGATGCCCTCTTCTTTGCTTCTAGAGTGGCTTGTCATTCCCAAATCCTTCCCTAGACCCTGTCATTTTCATCCTAGCCCAAATCCCAATATTCTTTTTTAATGGGAATATTCCTTTTCTATTAAAGGAATAACCCAATTTGCCCTAGGTTGTGAAGCAACCTTCATTTCCATCACTCCTAAAAGTCCCAAGTAATTCTCATAAATTGTTTGGGTCACATCTTTCTCAAATATGGCAAAATATTTCATTTGCCATGTTCCCCATCATGCTCAGATAATTCATTTCCTATTCTGCCCAAAAAGGCAAGATGTGAAGCAAGTTCCATTTATCTTTTCCCAATTGACCTCAAACTCCTTGGACACCTTTTGTTGTCCATATCATTGCCACATGCCAAAGTGCAACCTCATTTGCCTAGTAATTATTTAATTATGATTTTCCAAAGTTCCTGTCTGAGGGAAGTGGTTGTGAAGGAAGTACAAGCTAGCCATATCCAAATTAGTTGGAATTTTGCATGGCCCTTCATATAACCAAATCATCACTCTCCACCAAAGTAGAGCTTATGTCATGCCTCTTTGTGAGCTCACCATCAATTCTTTGATTCTGTCCAAAATTTCAGTTTGTGACACAAGTATATTGTATCTTCCTCCATTATGGCTGCCAATTTTTCTAGGCCTTATATTATCCATATAACCTACCTCCACCCATTTTGGGCATGTTTCATCAAGCCAATTGTCCTCTAGAATTTTTGCAAGTTTCTGGTCAGTGGAAATGTTTGTGAAGGAAGTACCATTTTGGTTTATCCAATTGGTATGAAACCTTTTGCACCATATTCATGTGGACAAATAAGCCTACCTTGCCAAAGTTCAGCTCAAGTGGCTCTTCCATTTGAGAGCATCATCATGATCTTCATTCTGGACCAGATTACTTAGCTGCAAAGCAACTATATTAATTAGTGGTCCAATTCTTATCAAAATTACCAGGATGTAAGTCCTTCTTTACCTCAATCTACCAGACAACTCCATTGACCTCAATCAAGTCTCTGTTGAGCAGCTATACATGATCAAGTTTACTGCAGTAAACTTCAGGTGTTAACTGCCTTTTAACCGTGTCACTTTTAACCAATCTAATACCACAGTTACAGCCTACTTTGGAAGGACTATCTGCTAGACAACATTTTGGGTGCTGTTGAGCATTGAGTGTCTTCATTCACGTGGTGACCACAACAATGGCGTGCCTGTGCACGCGCTCTATGCGCAGTGGCTGCGTCCAGGGCGCTGTTTCTGCTTCGTCCGCTCCCCCCTCGTCGTCTTAGCACGCGTGAGCATGTCCATTGTCTTCCTCTCGTCGTCGCTGATCACCTGGACCCCTCCCCCCTTCGTCCGCTTCCTCACCGACGCATGCCGCTGCGCGTCCACGAGCACACAGTGCTGACCGAGCTTTAATGGCGATCGACTTCTTCCTCTACTTCCCCCTTGGCCTCCTCTGCCCCGTGAGAGCCTCCACTGCTCCTCCAGGGCACGCGTCCGCGGCGACGACAGCTCGGCACCTCGCCCCTCTGCCTATATAAGGCCACCCGAGCCTCTCACGAGCACTCCATCAGGTCCTCCATGTTCCTCTAGCCCTCCCCGTCCTCTCCCCGGAGCTCGACAGCCCCTCCTCGCCTCTCTTTGTCGCCATGGCCGCTGATCCCCTCCGCCTAAATTGGCGCAACGCTAGCCCCGTCCCTCCACCCCTGCACCACCAGAGCATCTCTAGGAGTCCACCCAAACACCTCCACCCTTCTCCTTCCCTTCCGGTGCGCGGTGGCCGTGAGCCCCTCGGTGCCCGAGGCCGTCGTCCGCCGCGGTCGACATCCCCTCTCGGCTCGATGCTCACTGGCGTCTTCTACCACCGGGAAGGGATCCTCCTTGTCACGCTGAGCTTGTCGATAGGTCACACGCCCCGTATGGTGGCCGGGATCGCTGGCGAGCGTCGTCGGGGTGTGCTCCCCTGCTCGGCCTAGTGCGTCCAGGCGGGAGGAAGAAGAAGGCCGGCCAGGCCGGCCCCACCGTCCACGAGGCCCACCCGTCAGCCGCACGAGGGATTGAGCCCGGGCACTGACGTGGATAAGTGGCCACGCAATTTGGTAAATAAGCTTTCACCAATTCGAAAGCGTATTTTCCCTCTGCTCAGCTCAGAGTATGTTTTCGTTATTCTGAAAGCGTATTCCTCTCTGTTTCAGCCCAAAATATGTTTCCTTAGTCAGAAAGCGTATTTCTAATTTTATGCCTCTTTCTTATCCACTCAAGGACTTGTTGGTGATGATATTTTTGCAGAAAAGTCCCTGAACTTCAACCCTTCATATCTTTTTAACCACAAATCCGTTTGAGGTGATTCCAATGCCCACGTCTTTGTCTCGTCGAGCCCGTTCTGCTGGTTTCATTTTCACTTTGGTCTGAGACTGTGAAAATGACATTTTTGCCCTTGCACATATACAGCCCCTCTGAGAGAGAACCGTTTCCGGCAAATCTTTCTGCGGCTTCACCGCACTTCTTCCCGGAGTATTCTTCATCCCGAGGCAAGCCACAATACCCACTTGCATGATAGTCATGCAGTAGCCATGGTTTTCAACTTGAATATTTATTAAATGATTGCTTGTTTAAAATATGGTTATCGTTGTTTCGGAAATGCTTCTGGGATTGTGCTTGTTTGCTATGTTGTTATGCACCTGGTTATCATGCCCTGCTAGTTGCTAGTATTACTTTCATATTGCCATGCTTGATAGTAGTACATGTTGGGTTGGTCATGCTCTTCGGTGCATGACTAACGTCGGTTACCGAGTACTGTTAATAGGCATTGTTTCGTTGTTGTTAGTTGGTTAAGTGTTACTCGGTGATGTTATTGATAAGTTCTTGCATGTTATTTATGGTTGATGCTAGTGGTCACGTTATGTTATACTATGAGTAGTGTTGCACTTGTAATATTTATGCTCGTCATTATGCCATGTTCAGTTGGAGATTATTTCATAGTTGATGTGGTGGATAGTTATGTTGCATCCCGTGATTATGTTGATATCATACTCATGCATTGTAATTGCATCATGTTATTTTATCATGGCTCGACATTTTGCATTCAAGTTTAACCGGATTTAATTGAACTTGAACAATTGTTGGCTGAGTCATGGTGCCGCTAGATCGAAACTGACCAGTGCAACCACGCTTGCCGTATGGGTAAGGTCCTAACTGGGTCTATTGTCGTGCATCTCGCCGGTGCCTCCCACGAGGGAAGGTTATAGGCGTGCTTACCCTGATCAGGTAGGCAGACATAACCTTGTGTGCCCATTGTTTTTATTTTTATGGATTTGGTCCCAGTGAGGGAGGTTTGACCACGACGGGGGTCGGGGTGTCTTTGGTAGACATGGGGCCACCCAGGACTAGCCCAGTTGGGAGTGGGTCGGAGTGGCCGGGAGAGTGTCACGATAATAGATTGGTTTTGTCGGAACGCCGTTGATCCACCCGAATGGGAGTGCGAGGCCATGGGTTCTGTGGTATGGGTATAGTGTGCTACCTCTGCAGAGTGTATATTAAACCTATCGATAGCCGCGCCCGCAGATAAGGGCCTAGTTCATGTCGGTCCCACCGTGAGTCAACAGTATTAATAATAACTTGATTAATGACAACCCCGGTTCGATGAGGAGATAAGTTGGTTGTGATCGCCGGAATGATCACCGTTTGAGACCAAGTGTTGGTCATGGTTGTGATCGCCGGAATGATCACCGTTTGAGACCAAGTGTTGGTCATGGTTGTGATCGCCGGAATGATCACCGTGGTATCGAGGATACAGAGTTGTTGGATATTCGTGATGTTGTGCGAGAATCATGGGTAAATATCAAGCTCCTTGTGGTCATTTAATGATTACTACGGTATTGTTTATACCAAGCTTGATTTGATCCTAAGATGATCTTGTGATGTCCTAGGTTGGTAAGTGTTGCGTGTGATGGTCGATAACCCGAGCAGAATAATTGGTGCATGTAGTGTTATCATGTTGCATGTTAGTATCGACAGATTAATATGTTCATGCCATGCTCATATTGTTCTGGCAGTATTATGTTCATGTTGTTCATGCCATGCTATCCTGATGATCTCATGTTAATTCCTGCTTAACCTGTAATTGCCATGATGTTGTTTGTCTTCAATGCTTCTGGGTAATTGTGAGCTTGCAAGTACATTTAATGTACTGACCTGGCGTGTCATGCCAGCTTGTAGGTCATGCCTGGATTGCTTGCCTGTTTGGTGTTGCTCCTGTGTTCACGAGCTAGGATAAGCGTTCCAGCCAGAGTCCCTGTGGAGTGGAGTTCACCACCGTCGTCGTTGTTCAGCTGCCAATAGTTTTTCCGCTGCTTCGAGTTGTTATGCTTCTTGCATAGAGCAACTGAGGATGGCGTAGTGTCGCCGTGCCGGTGTTATTCATTGTAATATCGGAGACCTTGTAATCTTATTCGTGTAATAATAGAAAGCTGGTTTGTTCTATGCTAAGCAGTGTCATATTCCAGAAGACTTCTTCTCGATCTCTGGGTTGCAATACGGGGCGTTCCGGTTTTCTCTGAGCCGGGGTGCCACATCCCTCCAACTTAACTGCGGGAAAGGTGCAGCTTTGTGATTTGATGCCTCATTGCTCATTACTACGTCGGCGCCGTGACTGGGGTGCTTCACCCCTCTGCTCTGCACTATATTTCGGTATGGCACATGGACCTGGTAGTTTGATGTCCCACATGTCGGCGAAAGGGACTAGAACATTTATGAAAGCGAGCGCTCCACTCTTAGGATGGAGGAGTACACGACACGGCGGCCTAGTGAACTGTCACTTGTACTGTATAGTACTATACTTTTGCCGTTTCACACGATCCATCGATACAAACCCGATTAAACAGGAAAGGACGGGATTTTTCCCGCGCGGTAGATGATACTGGCCATACATTTCAAAGACAATTTTAATGTATGCAAACTGAATAATTAAGTAACAATACGATATCTAGTAAAACAGAAAACACATATGGTTTATTGTGTTAGAGTGTAGTAGTAGTGTTGTATTGCCTAGTTGTTAGATGTAACATGCGAGAACATGTAGAGATGTAGTTTTGGAGGGCCTACAGAGAGAAAGCATAATACGGTCACCGAACTTCAGAATACGCTCATTACGGTCACTATATGCGTTTTGCGGTGATTATACGGCCAGTTCAGCATCAGATTGCACTCTCTTGACCGGCCAAATAGTCTGCGTGGCACCATGTTGACTAGTTAAATTGACCATGTTCCTTGTGGGTCCCACCTACCAGTTCGCATAGGAAAAAGGTCAGATAAACACAAATTTACACAGGCGCTACAAGACTCCAAACCATGCGTGGGAATCACCTAGTTGTGTATGTGTCTGTCAGGGCCTGATGTGTGCGCATGCACGTGTAGGTTGAGCACTTGAGCGTGAGAGTGTGTGTTGGTCGTGTGGTGTGTGCATGCATGCGTGCATGCATGTGTGTGAGTATTGTGTGCGTGTGTGGCTGTGTGTGTATGTGTGAGTGTTGCGTGCGTGTGTGGCTGCATGTGTTCGTGTGAGTGTTGCGTGCATGCAGTTCATGGGCATGCGTGCGTGTGTGTATAATCACCACACCAGCTCCTATGTGTTAAAACAGATGGCTCAGGATACCAATACAAGGCCACCTTGTCCGTGATACGTCTCCAACGTATCTATAATTTTTGATTGCTCCATGCTATATTATCTACAGTTTTAGACATTATTGGGCCTTATTTTCCACTTTTATATTATTTTTGGGACTAACCTATTAACCGGAGGCCCAACCCAGAATTGTTGTTTTTTGCCTATTTTAGGGTTTCGAAGAAAAGGAATATCAAACGGAGTCCAAACAGAATGAAACCTTTGGAAACGTGATTTTCTCATCAGATAAGATCCAGGAGACTTGGACCCTCCATCAAGAAAGCCACGAGGTGCTCACGAGGGTAGGGGCGCCCCCCTAGGGCGCGCCCCCTTGCCTCATGGGCCCCTCGAAGCTCCACCGACGTACTTCTTCATCCTATATATATCCACGTACCCCCAAACGATCGGGTAAGGAGCCAAAAACCTAATTCTAGCGCCGCAACTTTCTGTATCCACGAGATCCCATCTTGGGGCCTGTTCCGGAGCTCCGCCGGAGGAGGCATCGATCACGGAGGGCTTCTACATCATCATCCAAGCCCCTCCGATGAAGTGTGAGTAGTTTACTTCAGACCTACGGGTCCATAGCTAGTAGCTAGATGGCTTCTTCTCTCTTTTTGGATCTCAATACAAAGTTCTCCCCCTCTCTCGTGGAGATCTATTCGATGTAATCTTCTTTTTGCGGTGTGTTTGTTGAGACCGATGAATTGTGGGTTTATGATCAAGTCTCTCTATGAATAATATTTGAATCTTCTCTGAATTCTTTTATGTTTGATTGGTTATCTTTGCAAGTCTCTTCGAATTATCAGTTTGGTTTGGCCTACTAGATTGGTTGTTCTTGCCATGGGAGAAGTGCTTAGCTTTGGGTTCAATCTTGCGGTGTCCTTTCCTAGTGACAGAAGGGGCAGCAAGGAACTTATTGTATTGTTGCCATCAAGGATAACAAGATGGGTTTTTTATCATATTGTATGAAACTATCCCTCTACATCATGTCATCTTGCTTAAGGCGTTACTCTGTTTTTAACTTAATACTCTAGATGCATGCTGGATAGCGGTCGATGAGTGGAGTAATAGTAGTAGATGCAGAATCGTGTCGGTCTACTTGTCTCGGACGCGATGCCTATATACATGATCATACCTAGATATTCTCATAACTATGCTCAATTCTGTCAATTGCTCAATAGTAATTTGTTCACCCACCGTAGAATACTTATGCTCTTGAGAGAAGCCACTAGTGAAACCTATGGCCCCCGAGTCTCTTTCTCATCATATCAATCTCCATCACTTTACTATTGGTTTGCTTTTACTTTGCTTTACTTTGCTTTTACTTTATTTACTTTGCATCTCTATACCAAAAATACCAAAAAATTATTATTTATCATCTCTATCAGATCTCACTTTCATAAGTGACCGTGAAGGGATTGACAACCCCTAAGCGTGTTGGTTGCGTTGAGCTATTGTTTTTGTGTAGGTACGAGGGACTCGAGCGTAGCCTCCTACTGGATTGATACCTTGGTTCTCAAAAACTGAGGGAAATACTTACGCTACTTTGCTGCATCATTGTAGCGACCAGACCTCAAATAGTCTGATCTCTGTGCTCCGGTGTCATCCTTGGATCAGTAATGCCGACACCACACAGTACTCGGAGGATTTATAGCAGAGTAGCAATCAGACACTTATTACATCGAGTGTCTCAAAGGAGAACTTATTACAATAAATATGGCTTAAGGCCATCTAATAACGATAACAGCGGAAGGCTTGGAAGATAAGTGAGTCCATCAACTCCAACGGCATCACTGAGTATAGAACCACGACCTAAAAACTCCTTAATCATCGTCTGAAAAGTCTGCAACATTAACGTTGCAGCCCGAAACGGGTCAGCACATGGAATATGCTGGCAAGGTAACACATAGAGAGTAATGGAATGAAACAGCTATACTATATGCAAATTTGGCTGGTGGAAAGCTCTATGCTTACGGTTTTGCGTAAAGCCAATTTTTCCCTACTTCAAAGGAATAAAATTTAATTACTATCATGGTGGTTGTTAAACATTGAGAATGGTTGACAGCATTCTCAATCCCAATTAAGCATCATCATTGAACATAACCCAACAAAATTAATTTAGAGTAACATGTTGAGATTCACATGAAAATCCAAGCACTATATACTCAAGATGTCCATAACCGGGGACATGGCTAACCATGATTAGTTTATTACACTCTATAGAGGTTTGCGCACTTTTCCCCACAAGACTCGATCGCCTCCGTTTGGTTTCTCGCACTACATGGTGTTTGAGAAGACGGATGACCGATACATAGTCTTTCAGAAGCGCTAGCACCTTACGATCGGGTAGACCGTACCACCTACATCCCCTACATCTGCTAGTCTACCACTGTAAGAGTTCGCACAACTTAGTCAACTATGCTAGAGCCCATAATAGCTTGTGGCTGCACACGGAAGTTTCTAGTATGAATAGTCTCATGATCCCTTTGAGCCTGGGTGGCGGTCCAAAAGAAAACAGGCAAGTCCTGGAATACCCAGGTGCCTCAATCCACCCAGATGTGTGTTTAAGTTGCCACCTTAGATAAATCATTAATTAAGAATCTCACATCTGTCATGGATATCACTCACCCAATCCACGTCTACTAGCATAGCATGGCATAATAAGCAACATAGAAGTAACTCCCAAAGGTTTGATAATAACAGGTAATAGGTACTACCTCATCTACTTCCCATCCCACAATTTAATTAGATCCTAATCATGCAATGTGTGAGGATTGATCTAATGCAATAAAACTGGGTAGTAGAAAAGGTATGATCAAAGTGTTACTTGCCTTGCTGATGATCCGCGAAACCTAAGTATTCGAAGTAACAAGCGGCGCACTCCGGGTATTCTATCGCAGACAAACAAACAAGCATACAATAAGTACTCATCTAATGCACGGGTAAAACTCAAATAAGAGATCTAACCAGAAGGTTCAACTTAAGAACTCTGGTTTGCAAAAAGAATCAACTCGAACGAAGCAACGAAAGTCAAACGGCGAAAGAAAACAACTTCATTCTAGTAATCTGGATCTAGGGCAAATTTTATAGTAGCAAAATTTTGTTTAAGTTGGTTAAACGGATAGAGGGTTTCGAGACGAATCCCTAGGTGCTTGAATCGCCTGATTCCGATAAACGAGCGAAAAGTTATACTAAAACGAAAATCGAATCAGGAATCGCGATTAGAAAAATCGCGGATTTAATCCGAGAAAAAGAAAGACGATGAACGCCGATTTTTTTCTCTTTTGTTTCTGCATGGAAAACGAGACGCGATGAACGTCGGCGGCGAAATCCGGCGGCGGCGGCGGCGGCTGGGCTGGGGGCTGGCTAGGGTTTCCCTCGGGGTGGGCATCCCCGGCTTATAAAGCCCCGCCCCCCTCGGGCCGGAGTCCTAGTCGGACATGGCCCGTAGGTCGGTTCTTTTTTTTTTAAATATTCCGCTCGGAAGAAAAATAAAAAGAAATACTAAACGCACTCCAAAAATTCTGAAATAAATTTTCACGGGCTTCTAAAATCAAGCCGCACAAGGTGAACATTTATTTGGGCCCTAAATGCAATTTTGAAAAACGCACTTATTTCCTAAATTCAAATAAAACACCAAAAAACTCTAAAATAAAATCTTATTTGATTTTATTATTAAATCCTCAATATTTCTTTATTTTGGGAAAGTCATTTTATTCTCTCTCTCATATTTTTGTAATAGAAATAATTGACGATAAAATAATTAAAATCAAATGATCCTATTCTCAAAATTTGAGAAAACTCAAATTTGAAAGTAACGAAATCCCCAACTCTCTCTGTGGGTCATTGAGTTGCGTAGAATTTCTAGGATCAACCAAAATGCAAAAATAAAATATGATATGCATGATGATCTAATGTATAACATTCCAAATTGGAAATTTGGGATGTTACAATCATCCCTTCCTCTTCGGGGAAATCCAACGCAGTGCTCAAGAGGTAGAAAGAAGAATTTCTGGCGCCGTTGCCGGGGAGTCTACGCAAAAGTCAACATACAAAGTACCCATCACAATCCCTATCTCCCGCATTACATTATTTGCCATTTTCCTCTCGTTTTCCTCTCCCCCACTTCACCCTTGCCGTTTTATTCGCCCTCTCTCTCTCTATCCTCCCTCTATATTTGCCTCTTTTTCCCGTTTGCTCTTGTTTGCTCGTGTGTTGGATTGCTTGTTTGTCGCGATGGCTCAAGATAATACTAAATTGCGTGACATCACCAATACCAACAATAATGATTTCCTTATCACTCTGATTGCTCCTCTTACCGATGCTGAATCTTGTGAAATTAATACTGCTTTGTTGAATCTTGTCATGAAAGATCCGTTCTCCGGCCTTCCTAGTGAAGATGCCGCTACACATCTTAATAGGTTCATTGGTTTGTGTGACATGCAAAAGAAAAAAGAGGTCGATAATGATATTGTTAAACTGAAGCTATTTCCTTTTTCGCTTAGAGATCGTGCTAAAGCTTGGTTTTCATATTTTCCTAAAAATAGTATTGATTCATGGAACAAGTGCAAAGATGCTTTTATCTCTAAGTATTCTCCGTCCACTAAGATCATCTCTCTTAGAAACGATATTATGAATTTTAAACAACTTGATCATGAACATGTTGCACAAGCTTGGGAGAGAATGAAATTAATGATACGTAATTTCCCTACTCATGGTTTGAATTTGTGGATGATTATACAAAATTTGTATGCCGGATTGAATTTTGCTTCTAGAAATCTTTTAGATTCGGCCGCGGGAGGCACTTTTATGGAAATCACTTTAGGAGAAGCTACTAAACTCCTAGATAATATTATGGTTAATTATTCTCAATGGCATACTGAAAGATCAACTAAAAAGGTGCATGCGATAGAAGAAATTAATGTTTTGAGTGGAAAGATGGATGCACTTATGAAATTATTTGCTAATAAGAGTGTTTCTTCTGATCCTAATGATGTGCCTTTGTCTAATTTGATTGAGAATAATAATGAATCTATGGATGTGAATTTTGTTGGTAGGAACAATTTTGGTAAAAACGCATATAGAGGAAATTTCAATCCTAGGCCTTACCCTAGTAATCCCTCTAATAATTATGGTAATTCCTACAACAATTCTTATGGAAATTATAATAAGATGCCCTCTGATTTTGAATCTAATATTAAAGAATTTATTTCTTTGCAAAAGAATTTTAATGCTATGATCGAAGAAAAATTACTTAAGATTGATGATTTGGCTAGGAACGTTGATAGAATTCCTCTTGATGTTGATTCTTTGAAACTTAGATCTATTCCACCTAAGCATGATATCAATGAGTCTCTCAAAGCCATGAGAATTTCCATTGACGAGTGCAAAGAAAGAACCGCTAGGATGCGTGCTAAGAAAGATGCTTTTATAAAAGCGTGTTCTTCTAGTTCCTATGAAAATAATGATGAAGATCTAAAAGTTATTGATGTGTCCCCTATTAAATCTTTGTTTTGCAATATGAATCTTGATAATGATGGGACTGAATATGATCCACCTTTACCTAGAAGGCGTTCTAAGAATTCGGAATTTGTTGATCTTGATGCTAAATTTAATATAAGTGGGATTGAATAAATTAAAACCCTAGATGTTGCTAAACCCACTATTATGGATTTCAAGGAATTTAACTATGAAAATTGCTCTTTGATTGATTGTATTTCCTTGTTGCAATCCGTGCTAAAATCTCCTCACGCTTATAGTCAGAATAAAGCGTTTACTAAACATATCGTTGATGCTTTGATGCAATCTTATGAAGAAAAACTTGAATTGGAAGTTTCTATCCCTAGAAAACTTTATTATGAGTGGGAACCAACTATAAAATTAAAATTAAAAATTATGAGTTTTATGCTTTGTGTGATTTGGGTGCTAGTGTCTCTACTATTCCCAAAACTTTGTGTGATTTACTAGATTTTCGTGATTTTGATGATTGCTCTCTAAACTTGCATCTTGTGGATTCCACTATTAAGAAACCTATGGGAAGAATTAATGATGTTCTTATTGTTGCTAATAGGAATTAGTTGCCCGTAGATTTTATCATTCTTGATATAGATTGCAATCCTTCTTTCCCTATTATTCTTGGTAGACCTTTCCTTAGAACGATTGGTGCAATTATTGATACGAAGGAAGGGAATATTCGATTTCAATTTCCATTAAAAAGGGCATGGAACACTTCCCTAGAAAGAAAATAAAATTACCATATGAATCTATCATGAGAGCCACTTATGGATTGCCTACCAAAGATGGCAATACCTAGATCTATTCTTGCTTGTTATGCCTAGCTAGGGGCGTTAAACGATATCTCTTGTTGGGAGGCAACCCAATTTTATTTTTATTCCTTTATATTTGCTCCTGTTTAGTAATAAATAAATTATCTAGCCTCTGTTTTGGTTGTGTTTTTGTGTTTAGTTAGTGTTTGTGCCAAGTAGAATCGTTGGGAAGACTTGGGGAAAGTCTTGTTGAACTTGCTGTAAAAAAACAGAAACTTTAGCGCTCATGAAAACTGCTGTCATTTTTATTTGGAAAGTTCTATTTAGTTAATTATTTTTGCAGATGATTAATAGATAAATTCCTCACGTCCATAAATTTATTTTAGAATTTTTGGTGTTACAGATCTTGCGCTATCACAGATTACTACAGACTATTCTGTTTTTGACAGATTCTGTTTTTCGTGTGTTGTTTGCTTATTTTGATGAATCTATGGCTAGTAAAATAGTTTATAATCCATAGAGAAGTTGGAATACATTAGGTTTAACACCAATATAAATAAAGAATGAGTTCATTACGGTACCTTGAAGTGGTCTTTTGTTTTCTTTCGCTAACCGAGCTCACGAGTTTTCTACCTTAAGTTTTGTGTTGTGAAGTTTTCAAGTTTTGGGTAAAGATTTGATGGATTATGGAACAAGAAGTGGCAAGAGCCTAAGCTTGGGGATGCCCATGGCACCCCCAATATAATCTAAGGACACCTAAAAGCCAATGCTTGGGGATGCCCCGGAAGGCATCCCCTCTTTCGTCTACTTCTATCGGTAACTTTACTTGGAGCTATAATTTTATTCACCACATGATATGTGTTTTGCTTGGAGCGTCTTCTATGATTTGAGTGTTTACTTATTAGTTTACCACAATCATCCTTGCTGTACACACCTTTTGAGAGAGCCATACATGATTTGGAATTTGATAGAATACTCTATGTACTTCACTTATATCTTTTGAGCTTTATAGTTTTGCTCTAGTGCTTCACTTATATCTTTTAGAGCACGGTGGTGGATTTGTTTTATAGAAACTATTGATCTCTCATGATTCACTTAGATTATTTTGAGAGTCTTAATAGCATGGTAATTTGCTTAAAATCCTAATATGCTTGGTATGCAAGATTAATAATAAAACTTTCGTATGAGTGTGTTGAATACTAAGAAGAAATTGATGCTTGATAGTTGTTTTGAGATATGAGGATGGTGATATTAGAGTCATGCTAGTTTAGTAGTTGTGAATTTCAGAAATGCTTGTGTTAAAGTTTGTTATTCCCGTAGCATGCACGTATGGTGAACCGTTATGTGATGAAGTCGGAGCATGATGTATTTATTGATTGTCTTCCTTATGAGTGGCGGTCGGGGACGAGCGATGGTCATTTCCTACCAATCTATCCCCCTAGGAGCATGCGTGTAATACTTTGCTTTGATAACTTCTAGATTTTTGCAATAAGTATATGAGTTCTTTATGACTAATGTCGAGTCCATGGATTATACGCACTTTCCTTCCTTCCACCATTGCTAGCCTCTCTAATACCGCGCACTTTTCGCCGGTATCATACACCCACCAAATACCTTCCTCAAAACAGCCACCATACCTACCTATCATGGCATTTCCATAGCCATTCCAAGATATATTACCATGCAACTTTCCACCGTTCCATTCATTATGACACGCTCCATCATTGTCATATTGCTAGCATGATCATGTAGTTGACATCGTATTTGTGGCAAAGCCACCGTTCATAGTTCTTTCATACATGTCACTCTTGATTCATTGCACATCCCGGTACACCGCCGGAGGTATTCATATAGAGTCATATTTGGTTCTAAGAATCGAGTTGTAATTCATGAGTTGTAAGTAAATAAAAGTGTGATGATCATCATTATTAGAGCATTGTCCCAGTGAGGAAAGGGTGATGGAGACTATGATTCCCCCACAAGTCGGGATGAGACTCCAGACGAAAAAAAGAGGCCATAAAAAGGAGAAAGGCCCAAATAAAAAAAAGAGAAAAAGAGAGAAGGGACAATGTTACTATCCTTTTACCATACTTGTGCTTCAAAGTAGCACCATGATCTTCATGATAGAGAGTCTCTCATTATGTCACTTTCATATACTAGTGGGAATTTTTCATTATAGAACTTGGCTTGTATATTCCAATAATGGGCTTCCTCAAAATGCCCTAGGTCTTCGCGAGCAAGCGAGTTGGATGCACACCCACTTAGTTTCTTTTGAGCTTTCATATACTTATAGCTCTAGTGCATCCGTTGCATGGCAATCCCTACTCACTCACATTGATATCTATTGATGGGCATCTCCATAGCCCATTGATACGCCTAGTTGATGTGAGACTATCTTCTCCCTTTTTGTATTCTCCACAACCACCATTCTATTCCACCTATAGTTCTATATCCATGGCTCACGCTCATGTATTGCGTGAAGATCGAAAAAGTTTTGAAAATGTCAAAAGTACGAAACAATTGCTTGGCTTGTCATCGGGCTTGTGCATGATTTAAATACTTTGTGTGGTGAAGATAGAGCATAGCCAGACTATATGATTTTGTAGGGATAGCTTTCTTTGGCCATGATATTTGTCAGAATGCTTGAAGTATTATTATTTTTATATCAATATGAACTTTTGTCTTGAATGTTTTGAATCTGAATATTCATACCGCAATTAAGAAGATTTACATTGAAATTATGCCAAGTAGCACTCCACATTAAAAATTCTGTTTTTATCATTTACCTACTCGAGGACGAGCAGGAATTAAGCTTGGGGATGCTTGATACGTCTCCAACGTATCTATAATTTTTGATTGCTCCATGCTATATTATCTACTGTTTTAGACATTATTGGGCATTATTTTCCACTTTTATATTATTTTTGGGACTAACCTATTAACCGGAGGCCCAGCCCAGAATTGCTGTTTTTGCCTGTTTTAGGGTTTCGAAGAAAAGGAATATCAAACGGAGTCCAAACGTAATGAAACCTTCGGAAATGTGATTTTCTCATCAGATAAGATCCAGGAGACTTGGACCCTCCGTCAAGAAAGCCACGAGGTTCTCACGAGGGTAGGGGCGCTCCCCTGCCTCGTGGGCCCCTCGAAGCTCCACCGACGTACTTCTTCCTCCTATATATATCCACGTACCCCCAAACGATCGGGGACGGAGCCAAAAACCTAATTCCACCACCGCAACTTTCTGTATCCACGAGATCCCATCTTGGGGCCTGTCCCAGAGCTCCGCCGGAGGAGGCATCGATCACGGAGGGCTTCTACATCATCATCCAAGCCCCTCCGATGAAGTGTGAGTAGTTTACTTCAAACCTACGGGTCCATAGCTAGTAGCTAGATGGCTTCTTCTCTCTTTTTGGATCTCAATACAAAGTTCTCCCCCTCTCTCATGGAGATCTATTCGATGTAATCTTCTTTTTGCGGTGTGTTTGTTGAGACCGATGAATTGTGGGTTTATGATCAAGTCTATCTATGAATAATATTTGAATCTTCTCTGAATTCTTTTATGTATGATTGCTTATCTTTGCAAGTCTCTTCGAATTATTAGTTTGGTTTGGCCTACTAGCTTGGTTGTTCTTGCCATGGGAGAAGTGCTTAGCTTTGGGTTCAATCTTGTGGTGTCCTTACCCAGTGACAGAAGGGGTAGCAAGGCACGTATTGTATCGTTGCCATCGAGGATAACAAGATGGGGTTTATTTCATATTGCATGAATTTATCTCTCTACATCATGTCATCTTGCTTAAGACGTTACTCTGTTTTTAACTTAATACTCTAGATGCATGCTGGATAGCGGTCGATGAGTGGAGTAATAGTAGTAGATGCAGAATTGTTTCGGTCTACTTGTCTCGGACGTGATGCCTATATACATGATCATACCTAGATATTCTCATAACTATGCTCAATTCTGTCAATTTCTCAACAGTAATTTGTTCACCCACCGTAGAATACTTATGCTCTTGAGAGAAGCCACTAGTGAAACCTATGGCCCCCGGGTCTCTTTCTCATCATATCAATCTCCATCACTTTACTATTGCTTTGCTTTTACTTTGCTTTTACTTTATTTACTTTGCATGTCTATACTAAAAATACCAAAAAATTATTATTTATCATCTCTATCAGATCTCACTTTCGTAAGTGACCCTGAAGGGATTGACAACCCCTAAGATGGTTGGTTGCGTTGAGCTATTGTTTTTGTGTAGGTACGAGGGACTCGAGCGTAGCCTCCTACTGGATTGATACCTTGGTTCTCAAAAACTGAGGGAAATACTTACGCTACTTTGCTGCATCATCCCTTTCCTCTTCCGGGAAATCCAACGCAGTGCTCAAGAGGTAGCAGTCCGCTATGCCCGCGGTCATGACTTCGGACCACCGTCCAATATATTTTTGTCGTTTGGTTTCATTCTTACTAGCAAGATGCCCATGAGTTGCACGTAACATCAAGATGCATTTGCATGACTAGTTTATCTTGTGAGAGAAAAGGATGAACGAGGGAAGGCCTAATTTGTAAATCTGGAGAGGTGTGTGGGTACCTTTTGGCAAAATTTCTATAGTTTCCTTCCTATCCGTCAGATATAAATCGGACCGCCTATATTGCAGGATGGCAGGCACACCATCATCACCAACTCTGTTTTTTATAAGAGTGTAGTTATAAGAGTGTAGATGTAGATGTAGAGTAGATACAAGCCGATAGGTGGGCCCAATGGTAGTGAGATAATGTGATGCAACACTAGATGTGCCACGTGGAGCGTTTAACTGGTCAACTAGTCGTGTCTTGAGAAAATACAGAGCTCTACGATGAGCCCATGACTGTATAATAACCCCAAAACGTAAGTGGTGACCGTAATGAGTGGATTCTGAAGTCAAATGTATGTATCGTGCTTTCACTTCAAATACAATGATCGTCACTGTATATATCACGAGAGAAAGATGAAACATGTGTGAATGTACTGGGGGCATACTTCTAGAGGACCTGGAGATAGTTTGTGTGCGTATGTGAAAGGGACGTAGAGGGGGTGTATGCGATGGAGAGAGAGATGCTCTTCGTTTCTCTTTATTATGACTAACTTTATGTATAGTATAAAAATATAAAAATTCACAGTGCGGAATAAATACCATTGTGGGCACCAGGCAATGCAAATTAACATTTATACTCCTCCATATAACTTTGTAATGTTGTATATATTTAGAAATTCTAAAAAAATTGGCCACACTTTATTCACAAGGAATGTTGTATGCGAAATAAACGTGAAGAGAGGGCTTTTTAGATCAATGGGGTATGTGATGTAACATGTGTGAATGTGTAGTTGATGTATTTGGCTGGGCCTAGAGAGGTATGTGTGTGTATTATGTATTCGAAAGAGGCATTGATTGAGGGGCTAGCGGGGGGGAGGGCATGGGAGAGATAGCACGAGAACTGAGAGAGGTATAGAGAGAGAGAGAGGCGAATATGATGTCATGGCGAGAGATTCCCTTGAGTGTGTATATGCAAGGGGGGATAGAGGCAGGAGGAGAATTTTTTTTATGTGGTGTCTATGTTGGTATGTGTGGGTGTGAGAAGATAATGAGACCTAGGGGCAGAGGGTGTGTCATCGCGTGAGGTCCCGTGGGTCGAGGTGAGGCCCTTGGTTCGGTTATGTCATGCGCCACATTGGTCGGCCCGTGACACATTTAGGGAGACCCATGGATGACTAGTCGTACAAGAAAAAGATAGCCGAATTTTGAAGGACTCCGTGTCCACTGACAAAGCCGGCTAGGATTTGTAACCCTAGGTTCTCATACTAAGGTAACTCCTTATATCTGATATTACTATTCATCCAACCTAACTTTAAGGGGAATCCTACAGAATGCTCTGTTAGAATCATACTCGTCGATTAGGAAGAGAGGTGTGAGACAATGCATGAGAGACAGGCCTAAAGATAATGTGAGTACAGGAGACACGCAGGCGGGTCTATGTATATAGAAAGGGTCGATGGGGATTGTCCATGTGTATGTGATACGTCTCCAACATATCTATAATTTTTGATTGCTCCATGCTATATTATCTACTGTTTTGGACTATATTGGGCTCTATTTTCCACTTTTATATTATTTTTGAGACTAACCTATTAACCGGAGGCCCAGCCCAGAATTGCTGTTTTTTTGCCTATTTCAGTGTTTCGAAGAAACGGAATATCAAATTGAGTCCAAACGGAATAAAATCTTCGGGAACGTGATTTTCTCACCGAACGTGATCCAGGAGACTTGGACCCTGCTCCAAGGAACAAAAGAGGCAGTCACGAGGGTGGGGGGCGCCCCCCTGCCTCGTGGGCCCCTCGTTGCTCCTCCGGCGTACTTCTTCCTCCTATATATACACACGTACCCCCAAACGATCAGAACAGGAGCCAAAAACCTAATTCCACCGCTGCAACTTTCTGTATCCACGAGATCCCATCTCGGGGCCTGTTCCGGAGCTCCGCCGGAAGAGGGCCGTCATCACGGAGGGCTTCTACATCATCATAGCCTCTCCGATGAAGTGTGAGTAGTTTACCTCAGACCTTCGGGTCCATAGTTAGTAGCTAGATGGCTTCTTCTCTCTTTTAATCTCAATACAAAGTTCTCCCCCTCTCTTGTGGAGATCTATTCGATGTAATCTTCTTTTTGCAGTGTGTTTGTTCAGACCGATGAATTGTGGGTTTATGATCAAGTCTATCTATGAATAATATTTGAATCTTCTCTGAATTATTTTATGTATGATTGGTTATCTTTGCAAGTCTCTTCGAATTATCCGTTTGGTTTGGCCAACTAGATTGGTAGTTCTTGCCATGGGAGAAGTGCTTAGCTTTGGGTTCGATCTTGCGGTGTCCTTACCCAGTGACAGAAGGGGTAGCAAGGCACGTATTGTATCGTTGCCATCGAGGATAACAAGATGGGGTTTATTTCATATTGCATGAATTTATCTCTCTACATCATGTCATCTTGCTTAAGGCGTTACTCTGTTTTTAACTTAATACTCTAGATGCATGCTGGATTGCAGTCGATGAGTGGAGTAATAGTAGTAGATGCAGAATCGTTTCGATCTACTTCTCATGGACGTGATGCCTATATACATGATCATGCCTAGAAATTCTCATAACTATGCTCAATTCTGTCAATTGCTCAACAGTAATTTGTTCACCCACCGTAGAATACTTATGCTCTTGAGAGAAGCCACTAGTGAAACCTATGGCCTTCGGGTCTATTCTCATCACATCAATCTCCATTACTTTAATCTTGCTTTGCTTTTTTACTTTGCCTTTACTTTTTACTGTGCATCTTTATACCAAAAATACCAAAAATATTATATCTATCAGATCTCACTCTCGTAAGTGACCGTGAAGGGCTTGACAACCCCTAATCGCGTTGGTTGCGAGTAGCTATCGCTTTGTGCAGGTACAAGGGACTTGAGCATGGGCTCCTACTGGATTGATACCTTGGTTCTCAAAAACTGAGGGAAATACTTACGCTACTCTGCTGCATCATCCCTTACTCTTCGGGGAAAACCAACGCAAGCTCAAGACATAGCAAGAAGGATTTCTGGTGCCGTTGTCGGGGAGTTACGCAAAAAGTCAACATACCAAGTACCCATCACAATCCCTATCTCTCGCATTACATTATTTGCCATTTGCCTCTCTTTTTCCTCTCCCTCCAATTCACCCTTGCCGTTTTATTCGCCCTCTCTCTCTATCCTCCCTCTCTATTTGCCTCTTTTTACCCGCTTGCTTTTTGTTTGCTCGTGTGCTAGTTTGTTTGCTTGTCGTCATGACTAGTCTCATATCTTCTCCGTTGTCCCCCGAGAGTGAAGTTCTAAATTTTAAACAAAGGGAGGGAGAAAATCTAAAAGATGCTTGGTATAGAATTTGCAATGCTCAAAATAGATCTACCAGAAAGCAATCTACCTTAGTTCTTCTCTGCAATTTTTATGTAGGTGTTAATCCTTGGTATAGATATATCCTCGATACCATTACCGGAGGGAACTTCTTGGGTAGCCATACTTTTGATTCTTATAATGCTATGCTGAATTTATTTGGCTCACCACCTCTTTTGGTTAATGGAACCACGTTAACTTTGGAGCATGTTATGCAAAGACTTGAAATTATCGAAAATAAAGTTTCTACTATTTAAACAATTGAAAATCTAGATAAAAAGATCCACAATCAAATTACTCAATATGGATCTAAGGTAGGAATGACTTTGAAAAATATTAAGGAAAAAGAACCCATAGTTAATGAGAGAATGAACTTAGATTCTACTAGAATTGATAAACTTGAGGGTATCATTACAAACTTGGGAACCGCTTTTTCTTCCGTAAAGAATACTCCAAATCCTCCTACTAAAATTTCCAGGCTTATGTATGTTCCTAAAAATAAGGGTGAATCATCTAGTAAGGAAACTGCGGATCTTAAATCTATAAGTGTTCATCCCAATCTTTTTGCTATCATTAAGGAACCATTTATTACAAATGAATTGTTTGATCTTATGCCTAAAAGTTTGATAATTAATAAAAATAAAGAAATTCCTAAAGATGGTAGATGCCTAATGGAAGAATTGCCTACCAAAGATGGCAATACCTAGATCTATCCTCGCTTTTATGCCTAGCTAGGGGCGTTAAACGATTGCGCTTGTTGGGAGGAAACCCAATTTTATTTTTATTCCTTGACTTTTGCTCCTATTTAGTAATAAATAAATTATTTAGCCTCTGTTTTGGTTGTGTTTTTTTGTGTTTAATTAGTGTTTGTTCCAAGTAGAACCGTTGGGAAGACTTGGGGAAAGTCTTGTTAAACTTGCTGTAAAAAACAGAAACTTTAGCGCTCACGAGAACTGCTGTCATTTTTATTTGAAGAGTGATATTTAGTTAATTCGATTTGAAGATGATTAATAGATAAATTACTCATGTCCAGCAATTTATTTTAGAATTTTTGGGGTTCCAGATCTTGCGCTAGCTACAGATTACTACAGACTGTTCGGTTTTTGACAGATTCTGTTTTTCGTGTGTTGTTTGCTTATTTTGATGAATCTATGGCTAGTAAATTAGTTTATAATCCATAGAGAAGTTGGAATACACTAGGTTTAACACCAATATAAATAAAGAATGAGTTCATTACAGTACCTTGAAGTGGTCTTTTGTTTTCTTTCGCTAACGGAGCTGACGAGTTTTCTATTTTGAGTTTTGTGTTGTGAAGTTTTCAAGTTTTGGGTGAATTCTTTTGATGGATCATGGAAGAAGGAGTGGCAAGAGCCTAAGCTTGGGGATGCCCATGGCACCCCCAAGATAATCCAAGGATACCAAGAAGTCAAAGCTTGGGGATGCCCCGGAAGGCATCCCCTCTTTCGTCCACTTCCATCGGTAATTTACTTGGAGCTATATTTTTATTCACCAACATGATATGTGTTTTGCTTGGAGTGTCTTGTATTATTTGTGTCCTTGTGTCTTAGTATGCCACAATCATCCTTGCTGTACACACCTTTTGAGAGAGCCATACATGAATTAAAATTTGATACAATACTCTATGTGCTTCACTTATATCTTTTGAGCTAAGTAGTTTTGCTCTATGTGCTTCACTTATATCTTTTGAGCTAGATAATTTTGCTCTATGTTCTTCACATATATTTTGAGCTAGATAATTTTGCTCTATGTGCTTCACTTATATCTTTTGAGCTAAGTAGTTTTGCTCTATGTGCTTCACTTATATCTTTTGAGCTAGATAATTTTGCTCTATGTGCTTCACTTAGATCTTTTAGAGCACGGTGGTGGATTTGTTTTAAAGAAACTATTGATCTCTCATGCTTCACTTAAATTATTTTGAGAGTCTCTTAATAGCATGGTAATTTGGTTAATAATAATATGCTTGGTATTCAAGATTTGTGAAACTTTCTTTTGAGTGTGTTGAATACTAAGAAAAGATTGAAGCATGATAATTGTTTTGAGATATGGAGGTGATAATATTAAAGTCATGTTACTTGAGTAGTTGTGAATTTAAAGAATACTTGTGTTAAGGTTTGTGATTCCCATAGCATGCATGTATGGTGAACCGTTATGTGATGAAGTCGGAGCATGATTTATTTATTGATTGTCTTCCTTATGAGTGGCGGTCGGGGACGAGCGATGGTCTTTTCCTACAAATCTATCCCCCTAGGAGCATGCGTGTAATACTTTGCTTTGATAACTTCTAGATTTTTGCAATAAGTATATGAGTTCTTTATGACTAATGTTGAGTCCATGGATTATACGCACTCTCACCCTTCCACCTTTGCTAGCCTCTCTAATACCGCGCACCTTTCACCGGTATCATACACCTACCATATACCTTCCTCAAAACAGCCACCATACCTACCTATTATGACATTTCCATAGCCATTCCGAGATATATTGCCATGCAACTTTCCACCATCTAGTTCATCATGACACACTCCATCATTGTCATATTGCATATCTTGGTACACCGCCGGATGCATTCACATAGAGTCATATTTTGTTCTAATTATCGAGTTGTAATTGTTGAGTTGTAAGAAAAATAAAAGTGTGATGATCATCATTATTAGAGCATTGTCTTAGTGAGGAAACAATGATGGAGACTATGATTCCCCCATAAGTCGGGATGAGACTCCGGACGAAAAAAAAGAGGCCAAAGAAGCCCAAATAAAAAGAGGCCATAAAAAAGCTAAAAAAAGAAAAGGCCCAAAAAATGAAATGAGAGAAAAAGAGAGAAGGGACAATGTTACTATCCTTTTACCACACTTGTGCTTCAAAGTAGCACCATGATCTTCATAGTAGAGAGTCTCTCATGTCATCACTTTCATATACTAGTGGGAATTTTACATTATAGAACTTGGCTTGTATATTCCAATGATGGGCTTCCTCAAAATTGCCCTAGGTCTTCATGAGCAAGCAAGTTGGATGCACACCCACTTAGTTTCTTTTTGAGCTTTCATATACTTATAGCTCTAGTGCATCTGTTGCATGGCAATCCCTACTCACTCACATTGATATCTATTGATGGGCATCTCCATAGCCCGTTGATACTCCTAGTTGATGTGAGACCATCTTCTCCTTTTTTTTCCTCTCCACAACCACCATTCTATTCCACTTATAATGCTATATCCATGGCTCACGCTCATGTATTGCGTGTAGATTGAATTTTTTTTGAAAAAGTTAGAGTATGATACAATTGCTTGGCTTGTCATCGGGGTTGTGCATGATTTAAATACTTTATGTGGTGAAGATGTAGCATAGCCAGACTATATGATTTTGTAGGGATAACTTTCTTTGGCCATGTTATTTTGAGAAGACATAATTGCTTTGTTAGTATGCTTGAAGTATTATTATTTTTTATGTCAATATAAACTTTTGTCTTGAATCTTTCTAATCGGAATATACATACCACAATTAAGAAGATTTGCATTGAAATTATGCCAAGTAGCACTCTGCATCAAAAATTCTCTTTTTATCATTTACCCACTCGAGGACGAGCAGGAATTAAGCTTGGGGATGCCTGATACGTCTCCAACGTATCTATAATTTTTGATTGCTCCATGCTATATTATCTACTGTTTTAGACATTATTGGGCCTTATTTTCCACTTTTATATTATTTTTTGGACTAACCTATTAACCGGAGGCCCAACCTAGAATTGTTGTTTTTCACATGTTTTAGGGTTTCGAAGAAAAGGAATATCAAACGGAGTCCAAATGGAATGAAACCTTCAGAAACGTGATTTTCTCACCGAACGTGATCCAGGAGACTTGGACCCTGCTCCAAGGAACAAAAGAGGCGGTCACGAGGGTGGGGGGCGCCCCCCCTAGGGCGCTCCCCCTGCCTCATGGGCCCCTCGTTGCTCCTCCGGCGTACTTCTTCCTCCTATATATACACATGTACCCCCAAACGATCAAAACAGGAGCCAAAAACCTAATTCCACCGCCGCAACTTTCTGTATCCACGAGATCCCATCTCGGGGCCTGTTCCGGAGTTTCACCGGAAGAGGGCCGTCATCACGGAGGGCTTCTACATCATCATAGCCTCTCCGATGAAGTGTGAGTAGTTTACCTCAGACCTTTGGGTCCATAGTTAGTAGCTAGATGGCTTCTTCTCTCTCTTTGAATCTCAATACAAAGTTCTCCCCATCTCTTGTGGAGATCTATTCGTTGTAATCTTCTTTTTGCGGTGTGTTTGTTGAGACCGATGAATTGTGAGTTTATGATCAAGTCTATCTATGAATAATATTTGAATCTTCTCTGAATTCTTTTATGTATGATTTCTTATCTTTGCAAGTCTCTTTGAATTATCAGTTTGGTTTGGCCTACTAGCTTGGTTGTTCTTGCCATGGGAGAAGTGCTTAGCTTTGGGTTCAATCTTGTGGTGTCCTTTCCCAGTGACAGATGGGGCAGCAAGGCACGCATTTTATTGTTGCCATCGAGGATAACAAGATGGGGTTTATTTCATATTGCATGAATTTATCTCTCTACATCATGAAATCTTGCTTAAGGCGTTACTCTGTTTTTAACTTCATACTCTAGATGCATGCTGGATAGCGGTCGATGAGTGGAGTAATAGTAGTAGATGCAGAATCGTTTCAATCTACTTGTCACGGACGTGATGCCTATATACATGATCGTGCCTAGATATTCTCATAACTATGCTCAATTCCGTCAAATGCTCAACATTAATTTGTTCACCCACCGTAGAATACTTATGCTCTTGAGAGAAGCCACTAGTGAAACCTATGGCCCCCGAGTCTATTCTCATCACATCAATCTCCATTACTTTAATCTTGCTTTGCTTTTTACTTTGCCTTTACTTTTTACTTTGCATCTTTATACCAAAAATACCAAAAATATTATATCTATCAGATATCACTCTCGTAAGTGACCGTGAAGGGCTTGACAACCCCAAATCACGTTGGTTGCGAGTAGCTATCGGTTTGTGCAGGTACGAGGGACTTGACCGTGGGCTCCTACTGGATTGATACCTTGGTTCTCAAAAACTGAGGGAAATACTTACGCTACTCTGCTGCATCATCCCTTCCTCTTCGGGGAAAACCAACGCAAGCTCAAGACGTGGTAGTATGCTTGTGAGAGGAAGAGTGCTTATGATAAAGGTTAGTGAAAACATTCATAAATGGTTACGAGAGGGAGGGAGGTTTATATGGAGAGCATGTCCGCGAGAAAGACACCTCGGGAGAGAGTGTGTGAGCATGTGTGAGAGACCACCGATGGAGAGTGAAACTACACGTAAAAGACTAATGTACACATTGATTAAAGATATAAATTGTATCCAAATATTAGGATGGGATCATGATATTTGCAATTCGCGTAAGGAACGCTCATCGATCCATCAGACATCTAGATTCTATCAAATTTGAGCATGTCTATGTTATTATTCGACGTTATTGATCCACATAGTTAGTATTTTGAACTCCACACAATGCATCGCTTTAGAAATCGAATATAAACGTGAGTATAGTTCATGTTGTGTGTGTAAAGCACATTATACATACGAAAGTTACACAATGAACATTATAAATAGCTAGCTATGAACTAGCATACATTTGAATTCAACTTAAGGTGGTTTAAAAAAATTGAATTCAACATGAAGTCCATACAATTATTTGAATTCGATATCATGGCATTTGTAAATCATACCTAAATTATGGGGCACCAATCTTTGCTCTGATTTTGTACATAATAGCATATATAGTCGTGTTCAAAATAGATTCAAATTTAGCTCCTCCATTCCAAAATATTCGTAGTGATAGGATTTTCAATTATCAAAATTTCAAAAAGAAGTGGATAATTTAATGAGGTTTTCAAACATACAAAGTCAAATTTAACGTTGTCTATTTAGGTCAATCCTGAAAGTTCAAGAGTACTCTAAACGTGAATGCTTCTGTTTCAAAATTTCAAACGAAGTGCCAAAAGAGCCTCACCGTGTGAGACCAATGTTTGGTAGTAGAAGGAAATTACTTTTCTAACTCTGACCCGTGAAACCTACCGACCCGGTGTCCAAAGGTCTAAACCAGGGTAGGTTTGTAGCTTCATCTAGACGCCACGCAACCACCTCCGAAAACATTCATACATAATGGCTGCCTAAGCACACATGTGCGCGGCCAAAATCGCTCTCGCCTACTATTTGGGACACTTGGGATTACCATCCTACCCCCGACCCGCAGTAGGTCTGAAATTTAAGAGGGGGAAAAGTTTGTACTTTCCCCAAATTTCAAACAAGCGCGTCCGATTTGTTCAAAAAAGCCAAAAACAAGCGCGTCCCAGACCGAAACATGGTTCTCCCTTAGCTCCCCCCCGTCCGATTCCCCATTCATACTCTATGGGCGCCAGAACTACCTCTCCACCAGCCACAAAACCCCGGCGTCCTCTGTCCGCCACCCCATCGCACCCATCAACCGCCGCCCTCCTCCATCACGCTGGAGCCAATACCCCGACGTCATCGTCCACTTCAACCTCAACCGCAACGCCCTCCAAGGCTAGTACTTGAAGCCGAGGCCGAGCCATCCGTACCCGAGCTAGTTCAACCATGCCATCCTATGCCTCACCGCTACCGCTCCAACTTCGCCACCGTCCACCGCACCGGAGATGTTCCCGCTATGCCATCCTTCGCCGCTTCGGATCTGCTTCCCCTCTGCCGACATACAGCCACGGCAACACATTCAACAATTTGGCCATGGGTTCGTCCAAGCCTGCACCCTCCTCCGAAACATCGGTTTCCTTGGCAAAAAGAAGAAAATCGGCGCGACATATGGAGGCGACCACACTGGCAACTGGAAATGGTACTCCTCTTCCCTTATTCGTGCAAATTTTACGTGTTTTCTTGCACGGTATTCATCCCACAGAAGACACTAGTTGACCGCTTCTTCTTGATACTAGATGTTCCTAGTAACTTGCGATGCACAAGGTTTCTCCTCATATACTATTTCACCTTAGCTAGAGGTCCGCCGCCCCCTAGACTTCAGTTCCTGGTCAGTTGATTCCCAATAAATGGAAGCATTCCCCGGTGTAACAGGCACTAGTCCGCCTATTACTCTGGGGAAGCAGCGCCTCGGTGTTTATATTAGGGGCGTGTGGGGCCTAGAGCTGTTGGCGCCCGATCTGGAGGTCGGCCAGGATTAAAGGGATGGCCTGGGGGCGCTGCCAAGCACGACGGTGGTGTGAGATCGAGGGGAGGGCGGGGAGGCAGAGGCAGGGGTCTGGGCCGGTGGTCACTGGCGGTCTGAGAAAGATCATCAATAGTGACTGGTGGAAGGTAGACGAAGGCCATCTACCCATTCCTTATAGATCGGACGGTTCATAAAAAAATCGACTGACCTATTTATTTTCAATCGACTGTTATCTTGATAGGACCCCATGTGGTGGTGTGTTGGAGTACCTGCATTTCCTGTGCTCATATATTACAAAATCATACGGAGTAGAATCTAGTTTTGTTTGCCATGCAATGTTGTAGAGCTATCATATGTCTCCTGTCATTTATTTTTCAGCCACCTGCTATCTGCTACTTTTATAGTGCACTAATTCTGCACACACTTCACCCATACTCTCAGTATTGTGTTTTTATGCAAGGGTATTTCATACTCTGCCTTCACAGAAGCAGAAAAGAAAAGAGAGAAGTCGCTCCAGCTTTGTACGCGGGTAGGCTAGACACGTTTTAGCACTTTAAAGGGTGTAGTGTTGACAATATTGCTCCCAATGAACCACCATCCTAGGTGCCTTCTTTAACTTCGTGGTCACATATGTGGTTGCATGTTGCATATGGTGTCTAGCTTGTATTTGAAAGGCCGAAGTCTGTCTTTATTAAGATAAGGAAAGATAATTTTTTACATGAACCACCATTCCGGGAGCACCAGAAGTCAAATAGCTAGTCAGGGCACTGGCCGAGCCAGTGACAAGCCCAACATAGACAGGCATCACCTTGAAGCCAACTAAAAAGCCATGATGGTGGCGAAGCAGCCCGCCTCCCACCAGGCTCTCAAGTCCTAGATGATTATGCTCACCACTCCAGCCGGATGTCTAGCATGTATTGCTTCCAATTTGGTTAAATTGCATCTGCTTAGCTTACACACTATACCTTTGAATATGACATGCCTTCCTGTTTTTGGTACATACTAGTACATCTGTCTATTAACCATGTTCTTACATCAAACTAATGTTCTTATGTATCCCTCATTAATCACTTATGATGAGGCAGTCAGGCCAGTGGACTACTGTGAGAAAATATCCTCATTTAAAGATTGCAGTGTCAGCCTCCCCACATGATTCTCAAGAAACAGCAAGGCTAGATGAACATAGTGAACATAGCTCTATAGTTGATTACCTCATTTACCCTACACTAGCATCGCAAGTGCTTGCTCTAACTTGGCAGCATGATATGTGGTTGCATGTTGCATATGGTGTCTAGATTGTAATTCTTTCAATCTGGTTAAATTGCATGTGCTATTCTGCTTAGTTTATACATATACCTGTTAATGTAACATGCCTTCCTGTTTTTAGTACATAGTACATCTGTCTATTAAGCATGTCCTTACATAAAAATATTGGTTTTTTGTATCACGCATCAATCAATATGATGAGACACCTTTAGTATATGCAGTGTGATATTAGTTGCACCTTTCATATGATTTATAGCATGCACTGCTTCTAATTTGTTGAAATACCATTTATGATGGGACGCTTTTAACTTGGCAGAGTCATATTGGTTGCATCTTTCATGTGGTGTCTAGCTTGCATTGCTTCTTATTTGTTGAAATGGTTTCTGCTTAGTTTACACAAACAGTTGTGAATATGCATGCCATGCCATCCTGTTTTTCATATTATTTCATCCTGGTATCATGTGTTTGCCTTACACGAAAGTAGTGGTTGTCAGTATCGTGCATGAATGAGTTCCGAAGAGTGAATTTTATTGCTTTTTCTTGTAAGTTTTACTTGAAAATTCAAAATCAATAAAGTGGAAGGAAGTTAGCAAGGCAGCGGATAAAGGTGCTCCTTCCAAACTGACGGCCTCTATGGATTCTACTCCTCTACCCCCCCCCAAGATGATTTCCAAGACAACACATGCATAGACACTCAACGTAGTTGTGTTGATGATGAGCACGTCTCCCCGAGTGCACCATCACAGGTGCTCCCCCTAACTTGGCACTTTTATATGTGATTGCAAGTTATGTATGATATCTAGCTTGTATTGCTTCTAATTTTGTTGAATTCCATCTACTTACTTTACACACTATACTTGTGAATAAGACATGTGTTCCTGTTTCTAGAACATACAATATATGTCTATCACACCATGCTCTTACATCAAAGTACTACTGTTGTGTAACCTGCAACAATCACTTATCATAAGACACATTTGACTTGGGAGTGTGATATACGTTACATCCCGCATTCTTTTCTAGCTTGTACTACTTCTAATTTGTTGAAATGGCACTTATGACGAGACAGTTTTAACTTGGTAGAGTGATATTCGTTGCATCTTTCATATGGTGTCTAGCTTTCATTGCTTCTAATTTGTTGAAATGCCTTCTCCTTAGTTTACACATCATAATTAAGCTGTGAATATGCAATGATGTGAACATGCAATGGCACTAATGACGAGAGACCATTAACTTGGTAGTGTGATGTTGTTTGCATCTTGCATACGATTTATTTCTTGTACTGCTTCACATTTGTTTAAATGCCATTTATGATGAGACACTGTTAACTTGGCAGAGCGATATCTGTAGCATCTTTCATATGGTGTCTACATTCCATTGCATTGCTTCTAATTTAGTGAAATGTCTTCTTCTTAGTTTACACATCATAGTTCTGGTTATCTCATGCCGTCCTATTTTTCGTACATATTACATCCTCCTATATATCATGTGGTTGTCTAACATCAAAGTTCAGTTCGTCTATATCACACATCAATTTGTTCTGAAGAACTAAATTGTTATTCGTTTTTCTTGTCGGCTTGACTTAACATGGCACAGAGAAAGAGGAAGCAACATAGATTGACAGGGAAAGGGAAGCGGAAGAATCATGCAGATTCTACTGGTACTGAAGGTGCAATAGAAGGTCAAAGTCCAGTGGAAAATTGTACAAACAGGGTATCCCGTGCTACACGAGCTGTAGAACAAGCCAAACAAAAACAAATAGCTGCCACCAAACAAGCAGAGACATCCCTAGTTGTTGCAACACCTTCCACCGGGCCACCAGCTGCACGATTTACTCGTTGGTCAACTCAGCTAGCAGCATGTTCCCAAGCTCCCTTGCCACCTGACACTACTTCCGAAGCACTCTTGACAGAAGATGAGTTGGCAAGATCAGATGAACTTTGTGAGCTTCAACAGGAAGAAGGTAGTTGCTGCAGTCATGTTACAGTTGCATGCTTCTTTATATGTAGTCTCACAGTTTGATGTACACTAACACTTCCTATGTTCGTTGTTGGACTAGCACCTAGGCGCAAGAGGAAACAAACATCATGGATAATGCTCGGTAGGTTAACTAAATCTAGAGGAGGAAGAATGGAGATCCATTTTGAGGCAGGTTTAAAAAGGCCACGTGATGCTACAGAGTCAGCCAAGTTAGTATCAGAGGCAGCGGTTGCCGTTAGGTGTCATGTATGTATCCTCCCAACATGGATTCAGTACAGGAATGACAAAGACGAAACCCAGTTCAACACCTTCCTCGGCCATTTATCTGTAAGTATGGTTATGTATGGAAACTAGCAATATCGTCTTGCTCTGTCCCATATTTTCTTGGTTGCTGATAATGAGACTCCCATAATTTTCAACATCTAAGGTTCAAGTTGGATAGCCAAGATGATGCAATTGCACCCATGTTTTCAAGTATGCTCTGCGGCAGTATCGGTATAACTTGAGGAAAACTCACTTTGAAGGCAAGGCTAACAGTGAACTTGCCCAAACATCTCTAGTGGAAAATATATCGGATGAAGACTCGACAGGCCTCGTTAAACACTGGTCCAATCTGAAGTATCAGGTACATTATATATATATTTGATCAGATCACATGTTGAAGTCCTATTTACGCATGTTCCACATAAATCTATCTTCTTGTAGGTGAACTGTTCAAAGAACAAGGCCAACCATATGAAAGTGAAATTCCGACAGACGACAGGATCTTGTAGCTATATTGCACACTGCGAGGCTCTTGTAATTAGCTGTTGTTTCACTCTTTTCGCTGTACCATATTATCAGATCTATATTGACTTGTTCCAAATGCAGAGGAAAGCCCTCAAGGACCAAAAAGTACCTGAACCAAATGCTCTGAAAATCTTCCAGGACTGTCACACCAGCAACACGAAGGGCATGACTACACCAGTCAAAGCCGCTGTTGTAAGTCCTTAATCCTCATGCCTTTTAACTACTACTTACTCTGACTCATGCCTTGAACTGCATGATTTGCAGCCAATGTCTATTATTCTTTTCAATTTTATACACAATTGTCTTAGCGTATCATTGCACCTTACAAGGTTTAAAAGAGAGGAGTGATGTTCCTTTGATCTTGACCTGTAATCTAGTTCCGTGCTGGACTTTCCCACACAATGTTACAATTGCCTGTTTGTCTGTTCTCAGTTGTTTTGTTACTAGCACAAATGCCCGTGCGTTGCAACAAGAGAGAAAATTAACGTGTGTCGCCTGCAAAAAAAATTCAACATGTGTCCATCAAAAAGTCCACCAGGAAGGCATGACGGCATACATACATTGGCACCAATAGCAGCAAAGAGGCGTGTGCCAAAGTTTGGAAGGAAAAAACTTATCAATTGTGCATTAGTCATGAAAGAAGCTTTAATACTAGTGCTAAGGAACACTTATTATTTCATAATCTTGAAAACTCTATCTCGCTTAGGGTTTTTCATGCCTACCTCACGAGCCTGGCAATCAAGGCAGGAAGATAGTGATTGAAAGGAATATCTTGCTTTTCTTAAAATATTTGATTAGAAAAAAAGTGCTGCATGAATGAACATGCAACAACTTTGTATTTCTACCAAGAATGGTCTTTGTATCTCATGCAAGAGCCACAGCCCACCATTCTAGTTAAATATTTTTCTTTTTTCTTTATATCACCCAGTCTTCAATCTCCTTTCTTTATCTCATACTGCAGCCACAGCCCACAATCAAATTTAAATCTCTAGCTCCCTCTCTAAATCTTTCTCTCTATTTTTTGATCTGGGTTTCTTTCGACCTATCTCATGGAGCACAACAATCTCCTTTTTTCATGTCATGCAGCCCCCAATCGAATCTAATTTAATTCATTAGAACTTTCTTTCTTGCACAAAGCATGCATGTCTTGTGAATTACCGTTTGTTTCTTGTTTCTCCATGTGGCTCGTTTTCTATGCAGGCAAGTTGTGCAAGTATATAAGTTGGTCAGGTTTTATGTAAAAAGGCAAGGTGGGATTATTTCTTGTGTAAACTAACCTCTTTCTCCCATAATCATGATCCAGCATAGTTGGAGGAGTTGTTTGCTTGTTACAGGCTTATCGTGAGATCGACCCACCATGTTTATTTTTATTGCAGAAAGAAAGCCCACCTTCATTCTCGCGGCCTAGAAGGGAAAAAATCCTGTTAGAAGGCCACTTGCTTGGTACCTGGCCCAACACACAGAAAATGGTCCGTGCGTTGCGACGGGATAAAAATGCATCAAACTTTGACACTCCTAATTCTATCACTGTGGCTTTCTCAAAAAAAGTATTGTTCAATATTCTTAACATGAAGAAGAATTGTTCTTTCAAGCTGACCATTTTTGTATAATTGTTTCTTTTCTTTTTGTGGGAAAATGTAGCATTGCTAGACTTGCGGCTCGTGCTTTGCTAGTGAGTAAACACCAAAATGAGGGATAATCGGCTATAGCCCAGTTCAATGCGCAGAATACCATTTAATTTAAGCTAACACACCCGTTAATGCGTGGGTTAAGGGATTTCGTTGATTCTCCCAACATATATACTTTTATGCAGGCCTGTGATGTAATTCAAGGTAGTCACCATGTAGAGTATAATAGATAACGTGCATGTTAATTCGCCAAGGGCACTCCTAGTATTTGTTATGCACATAATCTCATTTTAATTTAAACTACCACCTATTTCATTAAAAGGCGTGGAGTGTTGGGAATTGCATTGAAGTTAGGCATCATCATCTCAATCAAATCAACCTTGTATGTTGTCTCGGCCAGTCAGCTTGCGCCTGTTTCATTAAAAGGCATGGACTGCTGGGAATTGCATTGAAGTTAGGCATCATCATCTCAATCAAATTGACCTTGTATGTTGTCTGGGTCGGTTAGCTTGTGCTTGCTTCATTTCCCTGACAGAGTTAATGTATAAATAAATGACATCCCAAGAATCATCACATCAGGCCTCTTGGTCTATTGGTTGTTAGATACCAAATCGTGCCTGAGGTCCCGAGTTCTACGTCCCACAAAAACACTATTGTCTTAATCTTTTTTCCTCTTCCAGGAAGCTGGGGCATGAGCCACCTGCGGCTAGCGGATGATCGAACGAAAATTGGCAGGGGTTCTAAGACGGACGAAAATCGTATGGGTCCCACCGTAAACCAAAAAAAGTGGAGAAACAATCTGTCCTTTAATATTAGGTAAAGATATGAATGATGTCATACTATGATTACCATATTATAAACTCTATCTATTTATCCTTAGTTGTCAATACAATGTGAAGAAATAGACAATACATTAGCCATGGTACATGGTCATATGTTTGGAACCTAGTTTTATTATGTACTTTGCAGTAAAATACAACTAATATTTTACATTGCTTCACCAGAATAAGTTATGTATATACACCAAAGCTATTTTGCTTGGTTTTGCTGCCTCCTTAATATCTTTAGTTCTGGTACTACTAATGTAAAAACTCAACTTTTCAGCAAGCTATGGAAAAATGGTGGAATCGCCACCTTCTGAAGGTGGCGAGGCAACTATAACCGCAATGTCAGCTCTTGATGCAGTGGGTCAGTAGCTATCCACTAACAGTGCCAAAAGCACGTTCCTGCATAATACTGGGTTTGTTGTTAAGGCAATCTCGTCCAAACTGCCTCATGATCAAGATATGCAAGCTCAAAACAATGTTATATCTGCGCTCTAGACACAATTCTATTCCCTAACAGAGACCCTTTGTGAAACAATGACAGACATTGTTCGATGTCGTCAAGATATGCATGGTTTTGAAACCTGACTATCAGACATTTGCTATGTTGTTCAGGAGCCTAGGAGAAATGAAGCCGAAGGTTACTGTGCTCCATCGAACAATACATCATGAAAACATAACAGTCAAGTCAAATGAACTGAGCTTCTGAACTTCTAGTGGTGCATTTATCTGCCAGACTGTTAACTTTTATGCCAACCTTCCTTTTGTTTTATAGTTGTAATTTGTTTTGTTGCGATACAAAATTTGTTCTTAATGTGCAGCCACCGGCTGAAGAAAACAGCAAGCCATTTTGTATAGTGTAGAGTGTTCCCTATATTTGCACTGGTGGCGATCTTTGATGCCCAGTGGATGTAATATGTGCAATCATTTTAATAGCCTAGCGTTAGTTTCGGGCTTATTTATTTCCTAGTCTTCTTTTTCCCTGGTTTGCTAGTGGCCGCAACAACCATGGGCCATATATGGACCGTGGTAACCTTGACCATGCTACGGGCTGTAGGATCCATGGGCCTCCTATGGGTCATCGATAAATGGGCCTCCAACAGGGCCATAGAATCGGTGGGCCTCGGGCCGTTGGATAAATGGGTCAACATGGGTCGTAAATGGGCGTAATTGGTATTGGCCCAGCACGGCAACGGGCCGTTAACGGGACGGAGGACAGCAAAGGATTAATTCTATCACAAGCATAACGGGTCGTTAATGGGCCAGAATATAGGACGGGCTGGAAATGACGCAATGGTTAACAGGCCAGAAATGGGCCGACTCTTGCCACGGGCCGAATTTCGCCCATTAGGGGAACAGAATAGTAATAGGCCGGAAGTAATCGAGGGCCGGAAAGGAGCCCAAGAACGTATGGGCCGTCAGTAGGCCGAAAGCTAACACGGGCTGGAAATGGCCCATGTGAATCATGGGCCGTTAACGAGTACAAAGAAATTTACTGTTCATTATGGGCTAGAGTCACCGTGGGCCTCTAAAGGGCCTAAAGATATGAAGGCCTCATATGGGCCGAAAGACGTCGTGGGCCATACATGGGCCAAAAGTGAAACGGGCTAGAGTTATATTCGACGGCCCACATGACGTTGTTGGGCCAATTTCGGGTAAGCCCTAACGGGCCATGAGTTACCGGGTCATAAAATGGGCTATTTGCGAAGATACCGTTAACACGCTTTTCATGGGCCAGCCCGCTAACTTTTGACCAACTAAAACGTTTCGGCTTTTGTAAGCTAAATGGGCCAGTGGTGGGCCGTCGCACGTTTCGACATATCATAGGCGCCTATCTGACCCACTGATGAGCTGACACGTGTTTCCTCCAGCCAATCAGAATTTTAAACGTGGAAATTTCCCATTGGTCCGGGCTGTTAACGGGTTATCGGATCCAAAACCGGACCTGATAGCTTAACGGCGACCTGTTACGGTGGATGCCACGTGTCAGTCACCCTTGACGAAAGCACTTCTGTGACGTGTGATTTGTCGTAATGTCATGTGTCGTAACTTAGCTATTAACATAGCGCATTCCAAGAAAATTTTGCTTATGTGGCAAGTAGTTAATGAGATGTGGTAACATAATATGTTACTGTAACATAGCGCTTCCCAAGACAAAATGAGTCTACAAGTTAATAAATGAAGCCATCTATGATACTACTATTATGTTATTTTGCATTATGAAGGTAGTAACTTATACTAGTGTCATATGCATGACACTAGTCTAAGTTACTCCTCACTATGACCAGCTTTATGGGCCCAATAAATCCGGCGGAGGGAGTACCATATAATTCATGGCATCACCTTTGTAGATAATGTTCAGTTTTGAACATATAAAAATGTGTAGAAATCGCATGTACGATTATGAATGGTCATTTACCTCAACGGCAATAGAGAAATCATCTTTGTTACAGATCAGTAGAAGGTAAACAAAAATGGAGCCATTTATGAGAGTGCCCAAGCCTAAAAATATCAAACAAATTACCACATGAGAATTAGAAGAGGGAGAAGTGAAAGTGTGGTTATATGTAAATCCCAAGTTCAGTGAACCCACGTATTCATGATACTGCATATTTGTAGGCAAAACTTAATACCTTTTTGTAAGTAACTGCCGAGCTGCTGCTTCGTACCTACATCCTCATACCTGCACATAGAAATTAGCTCAAATAACATTTCTCTTGTGTGAAAGATAGGAAACCATAAGAAATGAGATGTCTCATATATGTTATAATAGTTGTCCTGATAAATATTTGTTTTTGCATATTGTGCAAATAAGGTCAACCTAGGCCTAGCAGTTTTACTGACAACGTTTTGTTAAACTTAGAAAGCACAACAGTGTTCATATTTTGAGCTTAATTACTCCAACATCAGTTTTATTTAACACACGCGTCACCTTAAATCAGAGAGGCCACCGGCTAACTGGGGCTCCAAGCGTCCAACACATGAACACCTGTGCAGAGCAAAGTGGTTGTGACAAAACAAATCGCTTGACAACAATAATCACATATATAGATCAACCTCTGATTCTTAAGCTATGGTACAGAACTATGCATCAAGAAAAGCTTCGCATATGCGATTTGGCCGGATAAATAGATGCTAAAATTGACACCTTGTACGGAGACGCGATGCACCATTTTTACCTCGAATCAAAAGGCTGGACAGTGAGATATAAAAGAGTAATTAATCCATAGCCGAGGGTCCTGTATTACACTTCATTATCCAATTTGGTAAAATCTGAGCAGAAGGCCAGCTACATTATCAGTCTGCGATGTTCATAGTCTACATCTCAATCTCGTTTTCCCCCAAATAAAAGAAACACACAAAAGCCAATGGCACATGGAGGCAAAGGCCATGGCATATCTGCCTTTCCCTGTTGCAATATGAGTCAATCGGATGACGTGACTCAGTGCTAAATTGATGAAAAGAATCAGGGATATATGCTGGGAAACAGATAAATTATAAGAACCAATAAAAAAACTGCATGCTAATATCGGCCAACACTGTTTGCATCTTACCCGTACAAATCCTTCTGATCACCATGTTTTTTTATGCCTCTGCAGACACATCTAAGCTCTTAGTCAATCTTCTTTGTACGATCCATAGATTGGCAATGGACATACATTATGGGATTCTGTCGTCGGCATCATGGGAAAACGATCTATGATCAAAGAAGAACTTGAGGCAATCGATGGACATATCTCCCTTGCAGCCCTTCATGACGTGGCTATCCCACTGCTTCGCCTCCTCCGGGAGCCCTAGGTGGGGGTAGGAGGGGAGGAGGACTTCCTGCAGCAGCAGTTTCTCCTCATCAGAGTAGCACCTGCAAAAAACAGAGCCTTCAACATGTCTAGATCGGGAAGAGAAACAAAAAAGATTAAAAGAACAGAACAAGGACAACCTTCCATGGCGTCCTATACTAGGAGCAGCTCCTCTCTCTCCAGCCATGGCCTTGAATTCCTTTCATTGACACAATACACGCACACATCAAGAGGAGAAGAAGAGAAGTTGTAGAAGAAGGAGACAGCGGGCTATCAGATTGAAAACCAAACGAAATCGTTCGCGGGCTTACACAAAACTTTGGGCGCCAAAATGTGAGTCTGACCTCAATTAACACTTGTCTAAAAAAATTCTCAAAAAAAAACTTGTCTAAAGAAAAGACTTTACCTCACACTTTTTTTCTTTCTTATTATTTCTTTCTTTATTTTTTTCCTTAAAAGAAAGGAAAACTGTTAGAATCAACTGACTGATTTCTAGGAAGAAATCAGCCAGCTCGTTCGGCTGCCACATATCCTAGCATGTCTCTTCCATCTCCCTTATGCTCTGATCCATATGTCTGCCTTCTAACGTGTCTTTGTCATCCTGTCTCATCTCTCCTCCTCTCCCAGTGCGTGGCCTCCATCTCGTCTCATCTCTCCTTGGCTCTGCGCACTCCCTCATTCTGCTGTAGCAAGTTGTTGTCTCTACTGCACCCTTTGGACCGCCGCCGCTACGACCCATGGCCACTGCCGGCGGGCACACATGACCACCACCAAGCGAGATAGGGTGCTGCAATGGAGTTTCGCCGGGCCGCCGGCCGCTACGACCCATGGTCACCACCTCCGGGCACACATGACCACCACGCAAAGAGCCGAGGTGCTGCCATAGAGTTTTGTTGGGCCGCCGGCCGCTACGACCCATGGCCACCGCCGCCGGGCACACATGACCACCGCACAATGAGATGAGGTGGTGCCATGGAGCTTCGCCCGATTGCCCGAGCTGCTGCTATGACTCATGGCCACCACGCAGCGAGCCAGGGTGCTACAATGGAGCTTCGTCGGGTCGCCGGAGCTGCAATGGAGCATCATTGGTGCTGCGATGGAGTACCATCGGGCCACCAAAACCTCGCAGGTGCTGCAATGGCGCATCACCGGCCTCCGAAACCTCACGAGTGCTACAATAGAGCATCTTTGTTGTTTTTATGGAGCATCGCCGGCCGGTGAAACCTCGCAGGTGCTGCAATGGAGCATCGCCGGCCACCGGATGAAAAGTGATGGCGTGGTCCAGGAATCGTGTTGCCAAAATCAACGCTAATCAACGGCTGGCTAGGCGGCTGATCTTTTCCTAAGATTAGCCGGCTGATTCCTAGAAAAGAAACTACTATAAAAGGAAATGAAACTTAATTCCCGTCTCCATAAAAAGATTTCCTTCCCGGCAATTTGTTCAGGTGACCCAATATTGTGCACATTTTTGTATATTAGGATGACAAACAATGTTGGTTTTGGGAGTTTCTATTTACTTTGCAAAAAAACCATTTTTCTATTTTTGGAGTGCCAAAAATAGGTTTTTGGTTAAGAACCTACCAAATATTGGTTGCAAAATGGCACCACTTCATTTTTTCAAAACTATTAGACCATATTTTATGTACAATCGACCAAAATTTTGTATGTCAAATGCTTTCGATCCACTTACCAAAAAGATAAAATTTTTGCTGATCCAATAAGATCTAATTCAAATTTGAACTACACTTGCATCATAGTTCTGTTTCCTTTATGCATATGTTCATGACGATCTTCTGTTTCCTTTATTTGCTTACTAGCTAGCGTGTCTAGTCCTCTCTATATGCACGTATATATAGCATCGTCCAAGCATGGACATAAAAGAGGACACTTCTCTCTATTAATTAGCTAGCTAACACAATATATGAAACACCTAAATTAAACCCCCAAAACCCCCACCCCCCTTTAAAAAAAACAAAAACCCCAGCCACTGAAATGTTGACGCGTGGATGCCTATTGGTCCCGGTTGGTGCCACCAACTGGGACCAAAGGCCCTCCTGCCTGGGCTCGACGCACCGGCCACGTGGAGGCCCATCTGTCCCAGTTCATGTAAGAACCGGGACTAAAGTGTTAGGGCATTAGTAACGACCCTTTAGTCCCGGTTCACAAACCGGGACAAAAGTCCCTTATCAACCGGGACGAATGGGGTTTTTTCTACTAGTGAATATTACCACAAATAGTTATTCTGTTGAAATACCTAGTCTCTATTACAACAAAATGACTGCCTCGCGCAACGGATTTTGTTTGTCGCAATATCGCTACCATATTGCAACGCCGATGCAGTTTGTTGCAATAGGTAGCCACTTTTTTGCAACAATATGTGCAACTAATGCAACGTCACACTGACGTTGCAATATCTTTATGAATATTGCCACAAATAGTTATTCTGTTGAAATACGTAGTCTCTATTACAACAAAATGACCGACTTCATGCAACAGAATTTTTTTGTCGCAATACCGCTACCATATTGCAACGCCGACACACTTCGTTGCAATATGAGGCCTCTATTGCAACAAATCTAGTATTTATCGTGACCAAACTAAGTTATGGCAATATGTGCGGCCTATTACCACAACCGGAGAATTTGTGGTAATATTGTGTTTTATTGCAACAAACCTTAGTTGTAGTAATAAATTTTGTTGCAATAGACCAGAATCCTTGTAGTGAGTGCCATGATTTGTGTGATTTGGGTGCTAGCATTTCCACGATTACGAAAACTTTATGTGATGTGCTAGGTTTTCGTGAATTTGATTATTGTTCTTTAAATTTGCATCTTGCGGATTCCAGTGTTAAAAAAACTATGGGATGGATTAATGATGTTCTTATTGTTGCAAATAGGAACTATGTGCCCGTAGATTTTATTGTGCTTAATATAGATTGCAATCCTACATGTCCTATTATTCTTGGTAGACCTTTCCTAAGAACGATTGATGCAATTATTGATATGAAAGAAGGAAACATTATATTTCAATTTCCGTTAAGGAAGGGCATGGAACACTTTACAAGATAGAAAATTAAGTTGCCATATTAATCTATTCTGGGAGCTACTTATGGATTGCATACCAAAGATGACAATACCTAGATCTATGTTTTATGCCTACCTAGGGGCGTTAAACAATAGTGCTTGTTGGGAGGCAACCCAATTTTATTTTTATATTTTGGGTTTTGGTTCTATTTTTAAATAAATACACATTATTACCTATATAGTAATTTTATTTTGGTGTCTTAATTAGTGTTTGAGCCAAGTAAGACCTTTGGGATGGCTTACGGTTATAGTTGATTTGATCTTGCTGAAAAACATAAATTTTGCGCCTAGTAACAGAATTGATTTGAGCTTTTGGTATGCGATAAATTATTAAAGTTACAGATTTCCTAGTAACATAAACTTTTTACACAAGATTGATAAACTAATTTCCCTGATTTTCCTATTTTTCAGAATTTTTCGAGTTACAGAAGTATATGAAGTTTTCAGATTTCTACACACTATTCTGTTTTAAATAGATTCTATTTTCTATGTGTTGTTTGTTTATTTTAATGAATCTATGGGTAGTATCGGGGGTATGAACCATGGAGAAGTTGTAATACAGTAGATATTACACCAATATAAATAAAGAATGAGTTCACAATAGTACCAAAAGTGGTGATTTGTTTTCTTATACTAACGGATCTCATGAGTTTTCTGTTGACTTTTGTGTTGTGAAGTTTTCAAGTTTTGGGTAAAGATTGATGGACTATGGAATAAGGAGTGGCAAGATCCTAAGCTTGGGGATGCCCAAGGCACCCCAATGTAATATACAGGGAAAACCAAGTATCTAAGCTTGGGGATGCCCCGGATGGCATCCCCTCTTTCATCTTCGTCTATCGGTAAATTTACTTGAGGCTATATTTGTATTCACCACATCATATGTGTTTTGCTTGGAGCATCTTGTATGATATGAGTCTTTGCTTTTTAGTTTGCCACAATCATACTTGTTGTACACACCTTTTAAGAGGGACACGCGTGAATCGTGAATTTATTAGAATACTCTATGTGCTTCACTTATGTCTTTCGAACTAGGCAATTTGCTCTAGTGCTTCACTTATATCTTTTTAGAGCATGGCGGTGGATTTATTTTGTAGAAATTGTTGAACTCTCATGCTTCACTTATATTATTTTGAGACTCTCTAAACAGCATGGTAATTTGCTTAGGTTATGAATTTAGTCCTAAGATGATGAGCATCCAAGAGGGATATAATAAAAACTTTCATATAAAGAGCATTGAATGCTATGAGAAGTTTGATTCCTTATGAATGTTTTGAGATATAAAGATGGTGATATTAGAGTCATGCTAGTGAGTAATGTGGATTGGTAGAAATACTTGTGTTAGAGTTTGTGATTCCCATAGCATGCACGTATGGTGAACCGTTATGTGATGAAGTTGGAGAATGATTTATTTATTGATTGTCTTCCTTATGAGTGGCGGTCGGGGACAGGCGATGGTCTTTTCCTACCAATCTATTCCCCTAGGAGCATGCGTGTTGTACTTTTCTTCGATAGCTAATAAATTTTTGCAATAAGTATGTGAGTTCTTTATGACTAATGTTGAGTCCATGGATTATACGCACTCTCACCCTTCCACCATTGCTAGCCTTTCTAGTACCGTGCCACTTTCGCCGGTGCATTAAACCCACCATTTACCCTTCCTCGAAACAGCCACCATACCTACCTATTATGCCATTTCCATAGCCATTCCGGGATAAAATTCCATGAAACTTCCACCGTTCTGTTTTATTATGACACATACCATCATTGTATGTTGCTTTGCATGATCGTAAGATAGCTAGCATGATGTTTTCATGGCTTGTCCATTTTTTGATGTTATTTGCTACACTAGATCATTGCACATCCCGGTACACCGCCGGAGGCATACATATGGAGTCATATTTTGTTCTAAGTATCGAGTTGTAATTCTTGATTTCTAAATGAATAAAAGTGTGATGATCATCATTATTTGAGCATTGTCCCATGTGAGGAAAGGATGATGGAAGCTATGATTCCCTCACAAGTTGGGATGACACTACTGCAGGATGCTGCTAACGCGACACTACGATCAGAGACCCTTCGAGAAACTATGTGCGATGCAATAATCGCAAACAGTGTTGTATGAAAACCGTCAGAAATGTGTAAAATGTTTGCAATGACGGATGCATCAAACACGGTTCAGGTTTTATTTGCGTGTGCGATGAAGAGCATACAGTTCAGTCAATGAACTATTTGCGATGAGGAGGAACAAAAGAAACGGGCAGCCAGATGAAGGCGTGTGCGATACACAGCATACGGTTCACTCGGATGAACTGTTTGTGATTAGGCAAAACAAAAGAAACGGTCAGCCGGATCAAAGGTGTGTGCGATATACGGCATGCAGTTCACTCAGATGAACTGTTTATGTTGAGACATGAGAACAGAAATGGTTCAAATGAACAATATGTGTCTGATACGAGGCAAACAGGTCTGTAATCGGAGACGTGTGCGAAGACCGATAACAACACAGACGATTATTGCTAACAAGCCGTGTGTGTTGTGAGCAAACGATTGCTGGTATACAATTGTGAGTGATTGATGAAAACATCACCGACGGGTTCCATTGTTTAGTCCGTGTGCGATGTGATTTTCTTTGTCCGCACAACATCTACGCTCTGTCTACAGCATCAACATATATACTGAAAAGACAACATTGCATAACCAAATTAGGCATAAAATTACACAAGTGACTACACACATAACATTTCCACATACCAAAGAAAGCAATTACATGCATACTAAAGTAGGAGAAACGAGGATCTAATCATCTACTTATTGTTGCGACGACGCTTGCCATTGCTCTGCTTCCGGGTGGATCCCTGGCCGTTTTGGGGAAGGAGGGACTTCCTCGTGTCAACGATCCGCCTGTACATGTCGTAGCTCATGTACGCCTCCTTGGCCGTGTACACGACGTGAGCTTTGTCAAGTTTCTCCATCCAGGCCGAGTGCCAGGCACGCTTGTCCTTGTTGCATGAATCCTTCATGTCTTTGTAGTAGGGGTCGATGATGGCCTCGGCGAGGTGAACTAGTGAGTCCTTCTGATGCTCCTTGCTGCCCCTGATCTTGTATTGGCCCTGGATGTCGACAAGATTCTGGCAGACGATACCCGAATTCTCGAGAGCCTTTACATCGTTGGTGATGTCAATCGTACCAAATATGTAGTGGGGGCCGTTGACAAACCTGGCGAAATGCTCGCAAGGCCTTGTGGCCAGGAAGTAGTGGTAGACGAGGACGTGGTGGCGCACGCACATCTGGGCGACGACGACCTTGGGACGAGACCCGACACGAGCGCGGGTGTACTCGAGGTCGAACCCGACCACCTTGTACTTCTCCTCGGCAAGCAATAGCTCCATGATGTGGATGGAGTGCTCCGCCCAGACCGGGTCATTGGTGTACACCACCGAGAGGTCCATGAACCTTTTGTGGGTGTCCACCATGGCACGCATGGTGAACTGTTGCTCATCGTCGGTAGCCGCTTGGAGCTCCATTGGAGCCGCGCAGGATAGCCTCTAAGAATTTCTCGTGGTTGGTGTGCTTCTTGCAATGGTGGGGCGCGATCGAAAGGTTGAAGAGACACATGGGTAGGTTAAATGGCCGCTGTAATAAATGGGAGTTGTCCGGCCTGTAATCGTCACGTCTTGTCACAACGTTCATAGCGGAGGATTCCAGAATCCAGTGCACGCTTGACAACACCGCACCCCAGGCGTGGGCTCGAAGAGCCTATTCCCGCATTGTTTACCACGCAAGCTTCCCGCCCGACTAGTTTGGCCATGCGTCGGCTAGAAGAGGGACAAATCATGGGCGTTTATTGGCATAAAGCTTTGCAAAAATGAAGTGTGTGGAATTACTTCGGTCATAAGTTTACCCTTGGGTGATGAGGTCAACATTACACAGAAGGGTGATGATGGACACTCGAGTGTGATAATTAATTCTGCGCTCTACAGTGCACACAGTGGAAGAAACCAACTGTGTGCAATATTGTTGAAGATCACAGTCGAGTTAGCTATACATATCATGTGCTGTGAGATTGACAAGGTAAACTGATTCGAGAATGGTTAATAAAATATAAGACCATTGCATATTAAGGTCAAAATAGTGCTAGCAATATACGAGTCTCATACGATGCCATTTCAACGATTGTACCAAAAAAGCTCGAAATGTTACAAGGTTCAAATTCCAGAGTTATATGGCTCAAATTGTAAGATTACAAGGTTCAAAATGATATTAGAAATGAAATTCAGCTCATCAGCTGCACACGGTCGTGCTGATGCACTGAACATGGATATTAGAGAGGTTCAAACTAATATCACCGCTGCTAAGTCTGTCTTCGAAACCTCACAATTTTTGCAAAGGGGTCAGCCACTGAGAAGTCATGTATGGGGTTGACCCGATGACTTTCGATTACTCTGTCTTCTGAAGTTCCAAAATGAAATTCTGCATTTTTGGAGCCTACTCCATTCTTCCGCAGGCGCCGACGCTCATCAACAGAGCATTCATTTTTGCGAAATAAATGTAGGGCAAACCACATTTCCTTCAGCACCCTTGCTCTGAGAACAAAGAACCTGGCGAATATAATCTTCGGTAAGGTCCCTCGGTAGGAGTTCAAAGTAATTTCTAAGAGATGCAGATCTAGGCATTCGACGTGATTGTTATATTGTATCACATTATCCACCACCGGGCCTAATCTTATCTGCAAAAGAAGAAAATGTGTTAGTGCCTACATGCAGTTTTGAACATTACTACAAGCCTAGCAATTTGGTTTGCAGGATTTGTAAAATGCATAACATGCCATCTTCGATCTGACATGATTAACATGGGCATTTGACTACATTCTAGAAAAATGTAGCCTTCTTCACAAAAGTTTGTATTGGATGAAAAGTTCCCTAAGAAAACTAGTACAGATGAATCCAAACGAGAAATGCTTATTGAATGTAACCATATGGATCAAGAAACCAATATGGGGGGCATGTATGTACAGAAATCCTCCAAAAGAACCTTCGGAAATTGTAGTACATTGTCATTGTAAACTTGGAAAAAGGTGTCACAAATTGAACTCCCTTATGGTTAACATTTAACAGGAAAGGAACATCACCTCGATATATAGCTTCTCCAGGCACGGAAAGCATCTCAGGAAACTGATAACTTGCTCCAGTTCGGGCCCAATAGATTCTAGTGCCAAGACCTTCACTATGCGTAGTTTTGGGGTCAAGCTTGTCGGAATCATTTTCTAAATGATAGACGGACAAACATCTTCAAAATTAGAAATAATGTTAATTTGTAGAAGGAGAGGTAGAAGATGGCTGTTGTACCTGAACAGGTGTGGATCCAATAACAAGTTCGGAGTATTTGTCAGACGAGTAGCCCACCATTGTCAATTTCGGTGCAGAAATGACATTGATTCTTGTTGGACCTTCTTGATCAACTACAACTAATCTCTCAAGTGCAGGTGTGTCCTGGATGACCATACCGTGGTCCACCTTTTGTGATGTCTTCCTGCCGCACCAGAAAGACACATAAATAGTCCAGAGAGTCATGGAGGTGATGTGGAAGGTACTCAACCCATTGATTGACTGAAGACAAAGGTACTCGAGTGTAGTACAGCCATGGAGCAGGCGCTCCATGTCACCCTTTGAGAGGCAGACGGCGACGAGCTCGAGGTGCTTGAGTCATGGTAGAATAAGAGCGGGCGCGTCATTAAGGGGCGGGAAATGGCAGTTCATGAACTTGGCGATGCGCAGCGTGGGCGCGAGGCGGAGTGAAGACATTGGCAGCGACCACATATGCCCATCATCAAAAGTGAGCTCCTCGAGCTGATCTAGAGAGGGGGATCGGAACCAGTCGTCAAGCTAGGGTTGGTCCTTGCTGTTGGAACAGAACATGCCCTTTCTAAGGCCTTTGGTTAGGCTAAGGTGACTGCCAAGGATCTTGGAGAACACATCCAAGCTTTTGCGATAGCCATGGCTAAGCTTGTGGGTGTCGATGAGGTCGAGAGGGCTGGAGTTCCATAGGGGGCGCCACCGCTGGGAAAGGAGGGTTGTCCGCGCCCCCTGTTTGATTGGGAGGAGGGAGATGATGACTCTCAACATATCATCAGGGAGGCTGCTGATTAATGCTAGGCCTGCTGGAGTCGCTTGAGGTTCTAGCTTGCCCTTCCTCCGCTTGTTGGCAGCCCCGTTCTCCATCTCCGGAGTCTCCTTGTCAGCAGCGCTTTCTGATAGAAATGGGAGTACAGGGAATATTTAGTTAAACCAGGGCAAAAGAAAAGTGTATTTGTAACTAGAAGTTATTAGGTAGGGATATACTAAGAAAAGGGAATAACAATTGGTTGCTTAAATACTACACAATTCATTTGACATTGCTGGGTAAGTCAACATTTGTAGATAGTTGAAAAGAAAACTTACTTCAAACAAAGTCTGGACAGATGATTTTGTCGAGGAAGTTAGCATATATGTCATGACCAGGCCCTTCTATGTGCAGTGCAATTTTAGTGCCAGCGTTCAGTACATAAAACTTTGCAATTTCATTCCAAAAGTCAGTGCCAAAATAGGAGTCACCACGTTCATCAAGTCTTACAGTAGCAACGATTGTAAATCCATGGTTTGTGTGCAGTATGACATTCGTGGAGCCTTGATGTATGTAAATGGAAAAATTGTGCACTACATAATTTGTTGCATAGAAAGGGATGTCCTGTAGAAAATGGTAGGATTGTTAAAGAAAATATAGTAACATGCAAATATGGGCCCAAATTGAAAGAACTGTACAACAGTTGAAATCGAAGGACAAAAGTCTATATTTAAACAGATAGGGTAAACAGGGTGTCATGGAAATATGAGAGTAATCGAAAGAACAATACATCATTAATTTGCCTAATATAGGAAGAAGAGGGGGGAAATCCCCTTTGACGTATATGGTGCATGTGGCACCTTTTATCCAAATGTAGCAATATTTAGAATATGTTCAGGAAAGTAGGCCATGCCAACCGATTTAGGGTGAGATTGAACATACCACGCGCGTCCTCAAGTTATCTGGTACGATGAGATGGAATCTCCGGGGCGGTCACCAAGTCCTAAAGTGTCGGCGCACTATACATTCTGTGAATGAAAGAAAACCCTCAAAACAGCTCGAACAAAAATGAATTCACGGTGATTTCCGCCGGGTGATTAAAGAAGGCAGATGAACTGGGATAATAGATGAGATAATGTCTCATTAAATTAGTTACCTTGTCGTCCATGAGAAAGAACCCTCAGTACGGCAGATTCCCCAACCGATCGGAGCTGGGTTGATCGCGAGCAGCATCGAGAAAGTCGATGGCGATAGGCGGCCGCAAGCAGAAGTGGCGAAATGCGGTGGGCTTTGCCAGCAGCCTGGCGGCGGTGGCAGGCGTCGAGCTAAGTGTTTACCGTCACGATAGGCGGTGCCATGGCATAGACGCAGAGGAGCTTGTGCAGGTGTGAATGGGGAACGTACCGGAGGGGACAAGGGGGTGGCGGGGGGTGAGGGTTTTTGTGACGTGGGGATGGTGAGGGTTTTATTTTTTCTTTTTTGAATTGGGTGGTGAAGGTTTTCTGTCCCACAAAGAATTTTGGGGGCGACGGTTTGCTAGAGCGAACTGTGTGTGATTGATGTTGCAGGAAAAATGAAAGTCATTGCACATGGTTCCAATTTTTGGAACCATGTGTGATTGACGTACTACCTCCGTCCTGGTTTATTGGTCCTCCATTGTATTTTTTACCAAAATTTGGCGAAATATTTAACATACTCAGACATAGATAATAAGCGCACACGTACATAAGCATAGTTCAACCATAAGTACATAGTTCAACCGCCATTAAGCATACTCAAGCACACATAGTTTGATCCATCCCACATCTCATCTCACATGCGGTCGGCACAATCCTGAAGCTTCTCCAGGTACTCGGCATACGCATCGTGCGCCCCCCTGCGAGAATACTTCTAGTTGAAGGAGCCAACGACCCATCCTCTTGCATGCGCCAAAACACTTAGATACGTGTCATGAATCTTGTGGTGGCAAAATGGGCATCCATAGCCGTCGTTCCAGGTCCTAATACGCCTGTTATGCATTCCCGCATAAAGCTCCCTCAGGATTCGCCTCTTGTACCTCCTCTGGGCATCTTCATCCTCGTTGTCCACATCGTCAGACCGCAACTATACAAATAGTAAAAAAAATTTGGCATCAAATCACTGATTACATGCCGTGAAGTAGGATTAGGAATTTATGGCTATTTATTTATACATATCCAGAGATTATGATTCGATTTTCAAGCACAGTCGTCCATGTACAGACCAATCTTGAAGAAAATCATGGCACAAACATAGGTAGGTCATTCAAAATCAATTGTCAACTCCTGGCTAAGAATTATTAGCACGAACACTAACCCTAGTCGGATTATTAGTAGAAATCATTTGCACAGATGAAACAACTAATCACTTATCACCTGTACCATTCAAGCAATCAATACACTACACGGATCTAACGAAACTTACTCAGATTTCATGGATTGGGAGAACATAACCACATGATTTCTATTCCAAAAAGGGGGAGGCAGGAGTAACCAGAGAAACCCTATGATCTATTTGACACATAAATGGGTATAGATGATGAACCAGCTATCCGTCGTCGTCGGAGTCGTCGCCGGAGTGGTCGTCGGAGTCATCACCGGAGTGGTCGTCAGAGTTGTCGCCGGAGTGGTCATCGGAGTCGGTGTGGAACTCCGCCTCCGGTTGTGGAAGCTCGACCACGTCACGGTGCAGCATAACTCGCCGGAGGTGATGGCAACCTCTGTCTCCATCTCCACGCCATGCTCCGGTGCATTAGCAGCCCCGGTGTCGCCAGTCCCTCCGATGGGGCGCTTCGGCGGCATCCTCATACACTGACTGCTTTGAGGACTGAGAGCGGCGTCGAGGATGCAAGCGAAGAGAGAGGATTGTGTGTGCATAGCGAGGATGGGGGGTGCGGCCGCTCGGGCGCACCATTAATATTGAGTAGTGGGGGTTGTGGGAGAGAGGCGGGCGGCGGTCAAACCGATGGATCACCTCCCAGTGAGCCTGCGCACCGGACTGTTGGCATGCCTACCAAAGTTTTACACAGCTAGTCGCATGCCTCCCGATGAAAATGCGCAGCGAGAATGCCTCCATCAATTCACACACATGCACGCATGCCTCCCCGTCTGCCTGCGTGGCGGACTTCTCGCATGCGTCCCGTCAACTCACGCCTGCTCGCACGCAACACGGGTCATGCGGCGGCACATATATTGTTTTTCTGTTTGGATGATTAATGTTGTCGCTTTATTTCTTAACCGAACCATGGCACGTATCCATTGGTGGACCAACGCTCACGGTTCGAATAAATAATCCATTTGGGATATTGGTTCCCAATTATTAATAATCTCCCGTCTGTAATTAGATAAAGATTACGTCAAAACTGGTCTCAAATTTGACAAAAAAAAGTACAATGCCACTTTGTATTGGTGTCCATATGACAACACGATAAGTTTCATGAACTTCAAATAGGTTTTAGATGTACTAGAATTTAACAATCAAGATTCTCAATGTTTGAAATTTGTTGCACGGGGAGTAAACATGCACCCAATGAGACACATGTGTTTTTGCAATCCATTTAGGTGCACTGTCACGTGTGGATGTAGCTCAAATTTGATTTTTGCACATTATACCCATAGAAAATCAAACAATCAATGTACTAAAACGTCTTAATGATCTCTGTGTTTTTTTTAAATTAAAACGTCCCTCCTTTGGTAACATGTATGTTCACCACGGGATAATTAATTTAACATGCATCGTAGTTGTGATGGATTCGCGGTGTGTGTGTGGGTGTGTGCGTCTGGGGGTGGTGGGTGGCTCGCAGTACACTACGAGTTGTGAGCCACCGTGTGGGTTAGCCATTTTATTAGGCAGGCTGGTGCCACATCAGAGTCGTGAAATTGTTATTTAAAACATTGCACAACCCTTTCATACATAAATGTTTTGCCACATGCAGTCGATGGTTGTCCTACACGACACTTGATACTCGCGTGTGACGCTTAAGATTGGCCCGCGAGGTCGTCGTCCATCACTTTGACGAACAGCCGGTAGTGAGGTTAATTTGACCAGCAAGGTAGAATCATTTTTGTTTGTGTTATGGTGGTATATAGTACGCGTCGAAGAGGTGGGAGGGGACTAGCATATATACTATACGTATGCGTCCGTGAACAAGTACACCTCACTCAGTGTCGGGACTTTTTGGTTACCGAGGCACGTGACACATCAAAATTGTGAAATTGGTTATTAAAACATCACACAACACCTTTTTGGGCCACATGCATATATATCTTAGCTAGGACACTCACGTGTGACGCTTCCATCTATGGGCCCACGAGGCCATCGTCGATGCATGCATGCATGCATCACTTTGACCTACATCGGGAGAGGTTAATTAATTTCACCATCGATGAGGATTCTTTTGGGTTGTACATATATTACGGCAGGAGCATATAGTATGCGGTGAAGAGGGGGAAGGGGACCATCATATGTAGTACGCTTGATATGAACCTCGCTCTGTGTGGGTGCATGGTTTACGGTTTTTGAGGCATGTGGCACATCAAAGTTGTGCATTTTGGGTGGTGGTTGTCCTCTCGCACCCACTTAAGCAGTTATCACCGATATCGATGCTTTCCATCTATGGGCCCGCTTGGTCCATCACTTCTTTTTGCCTGACAACAAGAGAGGTTAATTTGAGTTAGGAGGGGATTATTATTTTTGCTCTGGGATGACATGCATGATACACTTTGAGCACACACACATGCATGTGTATGCATGAATCCCTCCCATCGAGTCGAAGTGGCTTGTACAACGACACCATCATGAACCAATCTCGCTCTGTGTGGTGAGCTAGTGTACGATTTTTGACACACACGCGAGATCAATGTTCTGTATTCAAACATGCATGCACGCATCACAGCCATACATATGCATGTAGTGGTTGCCTTCGAACGATACACTCCCTCGCGTGGTTATCGGCGACAAGCCTATATATTTGTGGACCCGGATGGACATCCATGATCACCTTGACCAACAACAAGATAGGTTACCATGGTGGATTCTTCATTTGGTTCGTGTTATCGTAGTATAGGTCATGGTGAGATTCAGATCTAATTAAGTTTGAGCGCATATACTATGCACGCATGCATGCATATATGAATTCCCGTTGTTGGCTTGAAGTGTTGTGTAACATACATATGCATCGTCAACCTAACCCTCACTCAGTGTGGGGATTTCTAGTTCGAAATCACAGTGCCACATCAAAGTTGTTGCATTGTTACTCAAAAACACACCTCTTCATGCATATGTTTGGGCCACACGCATGCACTGGTTGTCTTCGGGGACTAGCTACTTGTGTGATTATTGGCGAGCTAGCCCATCTCCGGGGTCGCATGGACGGCCATCACTTTGTCCAACAACAAGAGAGGGGTTGTACGACCAAGGTGGATTATTCTTGGTCCGTTTTACGATCCATCTTGGTGAGATATATGCCTCTATGGCCCGCTGACTGAAAGTGTGTGTGTGTGTGGGGGGGTACTACATCACACTTTGCTAGGTGAACCTCGGTTGGGGGGCATGCATTCATAGCTTAATTAGGATTCCCTTTGTGGCGACATGAGGGGGGTGCGGGCTGCTAGCTACTTTGCACTTTGCGAAGTGAACCTCGGTTGGGGGGAGGGGGGCATGCTCATAGCTTAGGATTCCCTTCGCGCCGACACGAGGGGGGCTGCTAGCTACTTCGCACTTTGCTAGGTTAACCTCGGTTGGGGGGCATGTACATTCATAGCTTAGGATTCCCTTCATGCCGACACGAGGGAGGGATGGCTGCTAGCTACTTCGCACTTTGCTTGGGTGAACCTCGGTTGGGGGGGAGGGCATGCATTCATAGCTTAGTATTCCCTTTGGGGGGCATGCAATCATAGCTTAGCTAGGATTCCCTTCGTGCCGACACGAGGGAGGGGGGCTGCTAGCTACTTCGCACTTTGCTAGGTGAACCTCGGTTGGGGGGGCATGCATTCATAGATTAGGAATCCCTTCGTGCCGACACGAGGGGGGGCTGCTAGCTCTACTTCACACTTTTCTAGGTGAACCTCAGTTGGGGGGCATGCATTCATAGCTTAGGATTCCCTTCGTGCCAACACTAGGGAGGGGGGCTGCTAGCTACTTCGCACTTTGCTACAGTGAACCTCGGTTGGGGGCATGCATTCATAGCTTAAGATTCCCTTCGTGCCGACACGAGGGAGGAGGGGGCTGCTAGCTACTTCGCACTTTGATAGGTGAACCTCGGTTGAGGGGGGCATGCATTCATAGTTTAGGATTCCCTTCGTGCTGACACGAGGGGGGTGGGGGAAAGCAATACTGTGCGCTTTGCAAGAGAAGTGTCACATCAAAGTTGCATTTGGTATTTGAAAATCAAACCACCCTTTTGATACACAAATTTGGTCCACATGCAAGTGTGTTCGTGTTCTGACCCCCTCCCGCGTCATTTTTCGCCAAATTTATGAATATTAGACAAGTCGGATGACGCAACAGACATGGTTCACTCAAACTAACTGTGTGCCACGCCGGTGCACCTGTCACGCACACATCCGCACAGTACATTGGGCTCCACGAGGCTCCCCCTCTCAAAAATATATGCCCGCCTCGAGGGTTTTTGTGTTTCATAACACACGGTTGTTATCTCCGGACCGTGTGCGATGTATCTTGTTCCCAATCCCGCCTACATCCCTAGAAAATATCTGCCCGCCTCAAGAGTTTTTCTGTTTCATAACACACGGTTGTTATCTCCGGACCATGTGCAATGCACTATCATCAAAATTTTCAATCGCCCGACATTTCACTCCCGCCTTTGACTCATGCGTAGTAAAATTTTCAGTACCCGCGTCATTTCCTCAAACACCCCGCGCCGCCCCCCTCCACACACACACACCAAAACCTCCTCGGGCATGCACACACACACACACACCCTCCCTCGCTCGAAACCCTAGCAAAGTCCCTGCCGCCGCTGCCGCCGCCACCGCAAGGCCTCCATTGTCAGCATCTACCGGTATGCCCGTGCAGCTTACCCCCCAATCTCCATACCCAGGTCGCCCTGAGTTTCTTAGAGGACGCCTGCCAAACACCCCCTTTCCCACAGATCCCCATCCCATCCCCCACTCCCGAGCGTTGTAGCCTAAGCCCGGCTACACTTCCCATGGAGCTCGAGGAGCGACTGGCCCAAAAGAGGTGTATAGTCGTCTCTTCGCCCGACATCGCTGAGGAAGCTGACGGCAGGCACTCAAGCAGCGGGATAGAGTATGCAGGCATGTCTCGTCCGCCGGCTACGACATTCGAGGTCATCGACGGCGACGCCCTGAGGCGGGCTAGGTCACAGGTTAAGTGGCCCACCCCAATCCCTTGGGTTCAACCACTGTCGATCTCATCCATGGCCCCGCCGCTGATCTCCTCTGGCTCGCTGTCAACAATTTTCCATTCGACATCCCCATCGAGCCCCTTTTGTCATTTCTGAAGGACACGTTCTGTGACGCTGGCTTGGGATCCACAGCTTCCAAGTCAAACATCATTGACGGTGACCACGAGGAGGGCACCCTCTCCGGCTCTTCCAAGGGGAAAGAGCCCATCTGCTCTTCCAAGGGAAAGAGCCTGTCTGCAACATCAGGGAGGGCACCCTACAGCCGTGCTCTTCCAAGGGGAAGGAACCCATCTACGACAACATGGAGCGCATCCAGGGTCCGTGCTCTTCCCACAGGAACGAGCCCATCCGTGACAAGTGAGGAAACCCATGATTTGTTTTGCCGTGCCTCTTAACAGGGGGGCCATGATTTATTTTGTCGAGTCCCTTTTGTAGTGTAGTGAGAATATGTCCAGTTTTAATTCTATATCTGGTTGTTTGCAGTATGCCTTGTTTATTTCAGTTGTTCACAATGTGATGCTCTATATGTGCAATTATTTACTGTGCAGTACATTTCATTAATCCAGTTTTAAACATACCAATAGGAATGCATATATTTGCTTGCTGTTAAGCCTGTTATAGCTAGCATATGCCTCTTTTAAAGTTTTTTTATTGTTCGTTTGTTTGTAGTTAGCATATGTTCAGTTTTAAATGCTATCTTTGGTTGTTCGTAGTATGCCTTGTTTATTCCAGTTATTCACAACGTGATGTTCTATATGTGCAAGTATGAACTGTGCAGTTCAATTTCATCAGTACCAGTTTCAACAATACCATTATGAATGACTACATTTGGTTGCTGCATCTTGTAGTTAAAACGCCTTTCCATTTCTATTTAACCATAACCAGTGTACTTAGACCGGCACAATACCAGTTTGAATGACCATGTTTGCTTGTTGTTAAATGTTTGGCCTGTTGCTGTTAGCACACCTTTCCACTTGTTTTGCTTTACTAGCGTGCTTAAACCTACACACTGAAGCTATCTTTTGGAGATTATTTTGCCTGCCATGTGTAAATTTGGTTGATGTTTGGCCTGTTGTGCTTAACATGCTTCTTAATGTACCTACACAGGACAATTTTGGGAACGATTGTTGTTTTCCATCGAGGTTAGTTTCATCCCATGGCTTATATCTGCTCACTGTTCAGGATATCGGTAGCTGGTACCATATAGGCCAACGGCTGATAACGGACTAATCGGTGAATCGGACTTTTAACTGAATATATCTGCAACCAATTTTTCCTTAGGTTAACTAGGGCCATATGTAATATATCTGAGGCTACATAGCAACATGCGGTGTACTTAATGTCTAAATATGCAATCCTAGGCTACATAGCAACAAGGAAGAGTGTTACATTAATCTTCTAATGATGTCTATATATACGTAGAAGAGCAGCAGCAGCAACAGCAACAACACAGCCCTGTTTGGATACTCAACTTAGCTAGAGGTTAGAGTTAGTTTCTAGATCATTACTAACCCTGAACGAACTCCATCCAAAGAGTTGTTTGGATGGCAGGGTTAGATTGAAAATAAATGAACTAGGAGAACTAGCTCCAATTAGCACCTCTTGGGTTGGATACTAGTTTTTTGGGGTGGGTTATAGATGCAACTAGCTCAAACTAGCCCTCTTGTTTAGATATACTTTAGGGCTACTTGAGCCCAAACTAGCTCAAACTAATTGTAACCCATGGATACAGCAGCAGATAATTTGTAAGATTGAACTAAACTCCTTCTAGCCCATAATATAAGATGTTAATTCATCTAATATGTGAGTATATTGGATGTTATAAGATACTCCCTCCGTTCCTAAATATTTGTCTTTTTAGAGATTTCAAATGGACTACCACATACGGTTGTATATAGACATATTATAAAAGAGTGTTGTACTACATCATTGTGCAATTGTTGTTTAGCTTCTAATATTAACTTGGTGCATTTAGGTACATATGTCATTGGTAAAGATCCGCGTTTCGACCCTTTCTGCGTATGGGGCAATGAGATATCAATGAACCAGCATCAAGTGAGGAAGCTGATAAAGATTGTTAGTAAAATGGGTCCAAAGATGCAATTAAACTACTTGTTTACACTTTATCTAAGACAACAGCGTACTGCAGGATGTTAAGTAAGAACTCTGCAGCCTTCTTTTTACTGCCCATAATGAGTTGTGTTAGATGACAATGTCTGAATCTTTTTCCTTTGCAGTGGTTGCCAAAGCAGTTTACTCAAGATTACCTCTCAAACTACATGATTGGTGGGCATGCAAAGGTTAAAGCATTTCTACCAGAACACGATGATTATCTAGATGTTATCATGAAGACCGTGAAGGATGGTCGGTCGGACATCACAAGGGGTTGTAATAGAGTCGTGCGTGCCTTCTGCATGGTGGAGGGCACAATATGGGCATTCCGCTTCACCTTGTTCAGCAACCAGAATATATTTCGCCTCTTTCTTTACCGTCTTTAATAGCACAACTATACAATTGTGGTTCATCATTCTTTATTTGGTTCTTATGTAATTCTTGAACATATGTACCTATGAATCGAATAATGCATTAGTTGTTTGAACCTGATGGATATGAATAAAGTTGTAGCATACATTCAAATTCACATCCAAATCTGGTACAATTTGGATAAGTAGCAATTAAACTACGATGAAATTACGCTCTCCAGGTTGTTACGGCACACACGGTTGGTAAAACACAAATGTTTGCGATATGCACCATAATCGGAGATGGCTCACAGAGAGAAAACGTGTGCAAGCATGCACACAGTTGCCATTTGCAAAGCGTGTGCAATGTCAGACAATATCACAAATGGTGCGGGCAAACTAAACGTTTGTGTAAGTTGCCTTATCGTATAAGATTCGCAACCATGAACTGTTTTTGATGAAGTATGCATCGTAAATGTTGCACCACATAATAGAGTGTGCGGTAGTTGTCGTGTACGACGATGTTACGACAGTCCGACGTTTCGTAATCCTGTCCGACACTCGTATGACGATTAGCTAATCTTCAACCATATGTGATGGGCCGCGCATCATAAACGTAGCACCACAGAATACCGACTGGGATGGCAATGCGAGCAGAAATGAGTAGGAGTAATATAGGGGCCCTATCCCCGACGGTTTCTGTGTCGTATGGGAAGGATCCCCCTATCGCCCACACTCACTTAGCGACGGTTCCAAATGCCGTCGCGGAAAGGGGTTTTAAACCGTTTGTTTAGGACCGACGTGCACCAGTGTGAGTCTTCGGACTTTACAAAAATAAAAGAGGCCAAAGAATCCCACCCAAAAAATCAAAAAATAGAGAAAAGAGAGAAGGGGCAATGTTACTATCCTTTTTCCACACTCAGGCTTCAATGTAGCACCATGATCTTCATGACAGAGAGTCTCCTACATTGTCACTTTCTTATACTAGTGGGAATTTTTCATTATAGAACTTGGCGTGTATATTCCAATGATGGGCTTCTGATGTCTACTACGCAACTTTATGCTTGTAGACGTTGTTGGGCCTCCAAGTGCAGAGTTTTGTAGGACAGTAGCAAATTTCCCTCAAGTGGATGTCCTAAGGTTTAGCAATCCGTGGGAGGCATAGGATGAAGATGGTCTCTCTCAAACAACCCTGCAACCAAATAACAAAGAGTCTCTTGTGTCCCCAATACACCCAATACAATGGTAAGTTATACAGGTGCACTAGTTCAGCGAAGAGATGGTGATACCAGTGCAATGCGGATGGTAGATATAGGGTTTTTGTAATCTGAAAATATAAAAACAGCAAGGTAGCAAGTAGTAAAAGTGAGCGAAAACGGTATTGCAATGCTTGAAAATAAGGCCTAGGGTTCATAATTTCACTAGTGCAAGTTCTCTCAACAATGATAACATAATTAGATCATATGGTAATGCCTCAACTTGTGACAAAAGTCACTTCAAAGTCACTAATAGTGGAGAATAAATGCAGAGATTGTTATAGGGTACAAAACCACCTCAAAGTTATTCTTTCTGATCGATCTATTGGGCTATTCCTATACGTGTCACAAACATCCCTAGAGTTTGTACTAAAATAACACCTTAAGGCACACAACAACCAAAACCCTAATGTCAACTAGATACTCCAATGTCACCACAAGTATCCGCGGGTTTGATTATACGATATGCACCACACAATCTCAGATTCATCTATTCAAACCAACACAAAGAACTTCAAAGAGTGCCCCAAAGTTTCTACCGGAGAGTCAAGACGAAAACATGTGCCAACCCCTATGCATAAGTTCACAAGGTCACAGAACCCGCAAGTTGATCACCAAAACATACATCAAATAGATCACGTGAATATCCCATTGTCACCACAGATAAGCACATGCAAGACATAGTGTTCTCAAATCCTTAAAGACTCAATCTGATAAGATAACTTCAAAGGGAAAACTCAATCCATTACAAGAGGTAGAGGGGGAGAAACATCATAAGATCCAACTATAATAGAAAAGCTCGCGGTACATCAAGATCATACCAAATCAAGAACATGAGAGAGAGAGAGATCGAACACATAGCTACTAGTACATACCCTCATCCCCGAGGGTGAACTACTCCCTCATCATCATGGAGAGTGCCGGGATGATGAAGATGGCCACCGGTGATGGTTTCCCCCTCCGGTAGGGTGCCGGAACGAGCTCCCGATTAGTTTTTTGTGGCTACAGAGGCTTGCGGCGGTGGAACTCCCGATCTAGGTTTCTTTCTGGGGGTTTCTATACTTACAGGAATTTTTGGCGTCAAGAACAAGTTAGGGAGATCCACGAGGAGCCCACAAGACCAGATGGCTCGCCCACCACCCTTGTGGAGGCCTCGTGGCTCTTTTGGCCCAACTCTTTTGCTTCGGGGGCTTCTTCTGGTCCATAAAAAATCACTATAAATTTTCAGCTCAATTGGACTCCGTTTGATATTCCTTTTCTGTAAAACTCAAAAACAAGGAAAAAACAGAAACTTGCACTGGGCTCTAGGTTAATAGGGTAGTACCAAAAATCATATAAATGCATATAAAACATCCGAGATAGATAATATAATATCATGGAACAATCAAAAATTATAGATACGTTGGAGACATATCAAGCATCCCCAAGATTAATTCCTGCTCGTCTTCGAGTAGGTAAATGATAAAAACAGAATTTTTGATGTGGAATGCTAGCTAACATATTTATCAATTTATTGTGGCATGAATGTTCAGATCCATAAGATTCAAAACAAAAGTTTAATATTGACATAAAAACGTTAATACTTCGAGCATACTAATAAAGCAATCATGTCTTCTCAAAATAACATGGCCAAAGAAAGTTATCCCAACAAAATCATATAGTCTGGCTATGCTCCATCTTCATCACACAAAATATTCAAATCATGCACAACCCTGATGACAAGCCAAGCAATTGTTTAATACTTTTTATGTTCTCAAACCTTTTCAACTTTCACGCAATACATGAGAGTGAGCCATGGACATAACACTATAGGTGGAATAGAATATGGTGGTTGTGGAGAAGAAAAAAAGAAGGAGATAGTCTCACATCAACTAGGCGTATCAACGGGCTATGGAGATGCCCATCAATAGATATCAATGTGAGTGAGTAGGGATTGCCATGCAACGGATGCACTAGAGCTACAAGTGTATGAAAGCTCAAAAGAAAACTAAGTGGGTGTGCATCCAACTCGCTTGCTCGCGAAGACCTAGGGAAATTTGAGGGAGCCCATCTTTGGAATATACAAGCCAAGTTCTATAATGAAAAATTCCCACTAGTATATGAAAGTGACAACATAGGAGACTCTCTATCATGAAGATCATGGTGCTACTTTTTCAAGCACAAGTGTGGAAAAAAGGATAGTAGCATTGCCCCTTCTCTCTTTTTCTCTCATTTTTTGTTGTTTTTTGGGGACTTCTCCTTTTTTAGTCTCTTTTTTCGGAGTCTCATCCCGACTTGTGGGGGAATCATAGTCTCCATCATCCTTTCCTCACTAGGACAATGCTCTAATAATGGTGATCATCATACTCTTACTTACTTACAACTCCAGAATTACAACTTGATACTAGAACAAAGATATGACTCTATATGAATGCCTCTGGCGGTGTACCAGGATGTGCAATGAATCAAGAGCGACATGTATAAAAAATGATGAAAGGTGGCTTTGCCACAAATACAACGTCAACTACATGATCATGCAAAGCAATATGACAATGACGGAACGTGTCATAATGAATGGAATGGTGGAAAGTTGCATGGCAATATATCTCGGAATGGCTATGGAAATGCCAAAATAGGTAGGTATGGTGGCTGTTTTGATGAAGGTATATGGTGGGTTTAAGGTACCGCGAAAGTTGTGCGGTACTAGAGAGGCTAGCAATGGTGGAAGGGTGAGAGTGCGTATAATCCATGGACTCAACATTAGTCATAAAGAACTCACATACTTATTGCAAAAATCTATTAGTTATCGAAACAAAGTACTACGCGCATGCTCCTAGAGGGATAGATTGGTAGGAAAAGATCATCGCTCATCCCCGACCGCCACTCATAAGGAAGATAGATGATAAATAAATCATGCTCCGACTTAATCACATAACGGTTCACCATACATGCATGCTATGGGAATCACAAAATTTAACACAAGTATTTTTACCAATCCACAATTACTCACTAGCATGACTCTAATATCACCATAATTATATCTCAAAACAATCATAAGGAATCAAAATTCTCATAGTATTCAATGCACTTTATATGATTTTTTTATTATATCCCTCCTGGATGTCTATCATATTTGGACTAAATTTATAACATAAGCAAATTACCATGCTGTTTAAAGACTCTCAAAATGATAGAAGTGAAGAATGAGAGTTCATCAATTTCTTCAAAATAAAACTAGCGCCGTGCTCTAAAAAGATATAAGTGAAGCACTAGAGCAAATGACAAACTTCTCCAAAAGATATAAGTGAAGATGAATGAGTAGTCGAATAATTATGTAACTATGTGAAGACTCCTTCTCATAAATAAAATTTCATATCTTAAGTATTTTATTCAAACAGCAAGAAATACAAAATAAAATGACATGACGCTCCAACCAAAACACATATCATGTGGTGACTAAAAATATAGCTCCAAGTAAGGTTACCGATGAACGACGACGAAAGAGGGGATGCCATCCGGGGCATCCCCAAGCTTAGGCTCTTGGTTGTCCTTGAATATTACCTTGGGATGCCTTGGGCATCCCTAAGATTAGGCTCTTACCACTCCTTATTCCGTAGCCATCAAAACTTTACCCAAAACTTGAAAACTTCACAATAGAAAACTCAACAGAAAACTCGTACGCTCTGTTAGTATAATAAAGCAAATCACCACTTGGGTACTGTTGTTAACTCATTCTACATTTATATTGGTGTTATATCTACTGTATTCAAACTTCTCCATGGTTTATACCCTCCGATACAACTCATAGATTCATCAAAATAAGCAAACAACACAATGAAAATAGAATCTGTCAAAAACAGAACAGTCTGTAGTAATATGTAACACTCGTATACTTATGTAACTCCAAAAATTCTAAAAAATTAGGAGAACCTAAGAAATTTGTATATCAATCCTGTGCAAAATTAATCAGTATTTTATCACGCTCCTGTAAAAAGTGAAAATTATTTTACTGGGGGCAAAAGTTTCCGTTTTTCAGCAAGATCAAATCAATTATCACCGTAAGCTATCCCAAAGATCTTACTTGGTACTTTATTGAAACAAAAGCTATAAAACATGATTAATACAATAGCCTAATCATGTGAACACACAAAAACAGTAGGAGTAAATATTGGGTTGTCTCCCAACAAGAACTTTTCTTTAATGCCTTTTTAGCTAGGCATGATGATTTCAACGATGCTCACATAAAAGATAAGAATTGAAACATAATGGGAGCATCATGAAGAATATGACAAGCAAATTTAAGTCTAACCCAGTTACTATGCATAGGGATTTTGTGAACAAACAATTTATGGGAGCAAGAATCTACTAGCATAGGAAGTTAAAGCAAGCAAAACCTTAAACACATAGAGAGGAAACTTCATATTATTGCAATATGTAGAAGCATATGTTCCTCTCTCATAATAATTTTCAGTAGCATCTTGAAGGAATTCAACAATATAACTATCACATAAAGCATCCTTTTCATGATCCACAAGCATAGAAAATTTATTACTCTCCACATAAGCAAATTTATTCTCCTCAATAGTAGTGGGAGAAAACTCAACAAAATAACTATCATGTGAGGCATAATCCAATTGAAAATTAAAATCATGATGACAAGTTAAATGGTTATCGTTATTCTTTATAGCATACATGTAATCACAATAATCATCATATATATAAATTTTTTTCTCATAATCAATTGGAATCTCTTCCAAAATAGTGGATTCATCACTAAATAAAGTCATGACCTCTCCAAAACCACTTTCATAAACATAATCATCAAAAATAGGAGGCATGCTATCATCATAATAAATTTGCTCATCAAAACGTCTTCATTAAACATAGCATCCCCAAGATTATGGCTTTGCATATCATTAGCATCATGGACATTCAAGGAATTCATACTAACAACATTGCAATCATGCTCATCATTCAAAGATTTAGTGCCAAACATTTTATAGACTTCTTCCTCTAACACTTGAGCACAATTTTCCATTCCATCATTTTCACGAAAGACTTTAAAAAGATGAAGCATATGAGGCAACCTTAATTCCATTTTTTGTACTTTTCTTTTATAGACTAAACTAGTGATAAAACAAGAAACTAAAAGATTCAATTGCAAGATCTACAGGTATACCTTCAAGCACTCACCTCCCGGACAACAGCGCTAGAAAATAGCTTCATTGACGGGATGTCAGTGTCGCTTACCTAGCCTCCCCGGCAACGGCGCCAGAAAAGAGCTTGATGTCTACTACGCAACTTTATCCTTGTAGACATTGTTGGGCCTCCAAGTGCAGAGTTTTGTAGGACAGTAGCAAATTTCGCTCAAGTGGACGACCTAAGGTTTATCAATCCATGGGAGGCGTAGGATGACGATGGTCTCTCTCAAACGACCATGCAACCAAATAACCAAGAGTCTCTTGAGTCCCCAACACACCCAATATAATGGTAAGTTGTATAGGTGCACTAGTTAGGCGAATAGATGGTGATACAAGTGCAATATGGATGGTAGATATAGGTTTTGTAATCTGAAAATATAAAGGTAGCAAGTAGTAAAAGTGAGCGAAAACGGTATTACAATGCTTGGAAACAAGGCCTAGGGTTCATACTTTCACTAGTGCAAGTTCTCTCAACAATGATAACATAATTAGCTCATATGGCAATCCCTCAACGTGTGACAAAAGTCACTTCAAAGTCACTAATAGCGAAGAATAAACACAGAGATTATTGTAGGTGTGAAACCACCTCGAAGTGATTATTTCTGGTCAATATATTGACCGATTCCTATATGTGTCACAAACAGCCCTAGTGTTCGTAATAAAATAACACCTTAAGACACACATCAACCAAAACCCTAATGTCACCAAGATACTCCAATGTCACCACAAGTATCCGCAGGTTTGATTATGCGGTATGCACCACACACTCTCAGATTAATCTATTCAAACCAACACAAAGAACTTCAAAGAGTGCACCAAAGTTTCTAGCAGAGAGTCAAGACGAAAACGTGTGCGAACCCCTATGCATAAGTTCACAAGGTCACAGAACCCGCAAGTTGATCACCAAAACATACATCAAGTAGATCGCATGAATATCCCATTGTCACCATAGATAAGCACATGCAAAACATACATCAAGTGTTCTCAAATTCTTAAAGACCCAATCTGATAAGATGGTTTCAAAGGGAAAACTCAATCCATTACAAAAGTTAGAGGGGGAGAAACATCATAAGATCCAACTATAATAGCAAAGCTCGCGGTACATCAAGATCGTGCCAATTTAAGAACACGAGAGAGAGAGATCAAACACATAGCTACTAGTACATACCCTCAACCCCGAGGGTGAACTACTCCATCCTCGTCATGGAGAGTGTCGAGATGATGAAGATGGCCACAGGTGATGGTTCCCCCTCCGGCAGGGTGCCAGAACGGGCTCCCGATTGGTTTTTCATGGCTACGGAGCCTTGCGGCGGTGGAACTCCCGATCTATGTTTCTTTCTGGGGTTTTCTATATTTATAGGAATTTTTGGCGTTGAGAACAAATCAGGGGGTCCACGAGGATCCCACAAGACCGAAGGGCGCGCCCAGGGGGTAGGGCACGCCCTCCACCCTTGTGGAGGCCTCGTGGCTCTTCTGGCCCAACTCTTTTGCTTCGGGTGCTTCTTCTGGTCCATAAAAATCACCGTAAATTTTCAACTCAATTGGACTCCGTTTGATATTCCTTTTTCTGTAGAACTCAAAAATAAGGAAAAAACACAAACTGGCACTGGGCTCTAGGTTAATAGGTTAGTACCAAAAATCATATAAAATAGCATATAAATGCATATAAAACATCCAAGATAGATAATATAATAGCATGGAACAATCAAATAATATAGATACGTTGGAGACATATCGGCTTCCTCAAATTGTCGTAGTCCTTCTTGAGCAAGCGAGTTGGATGCACACCCACTTAGCTTCTTTTTGAGCTTTCGTAAACTTATGGCTCTTGTGCATGCCAATCCCTACTCTCTCGCATTGATATCTATTGATGGGCATCTCCATAGCCTGTTAATATGCCTAGTTGATGTGAGACTATCTCCTTCTTTTTGTCTTCTCCACAACCACCATATTCTATTCCACCTATAGTGCTATATTCATGGTTCAAGCTCATGTATTGCGTGGAAGTTGAAAAGGTTTGAGAACATCAAAAGTATGAAACAATTGCTTGGCTTGTCATCGGGGTTGTGCATGATTTAATACTTTGTGTGATGAAGATGGAGCATAGCCAGATTCTATGATTTTGTAGGTATAACTTTCTTTGGCCATGTTATTTTGAGAAGACACAATTGTTTTATTAGTATGCTTGAAGTATTTTTTATGTCAATATTAAACTTTTGTTTTGAATCTTATGGATCTGAATATTCATGCCACAATGAATAAGATTACAGCCATAAATATGTTAGGTAGCATTCCACATCAAAAATTCTGTATTTATCATTTACCTACTCGAGGACGAGCAGAAATTAAGCTTGGGGATGCTTGATACATCTCCAATGTATCTATAATTTTGTATTGTTCCATGCTATTATATTATCTATTTGGATGTTTTGTATGCATTAATATGCTATTTTATATTATTTTCGGACTAACTTATTCACCCAGAGCCCAGTGCCAGTTTCAGTTTTTTCCCTTGTTTTTGAGTTATATAGAAAAGGAATATTAAATAGAGTCCAAATGGAATAAAAATTTACAATGATTTTTCTTGGACCTGAAGACACATGTAGTACTTGGAGAGGAAGTCAGAAGAGTCCCGAGGGCTCCACAAGCCCTCATGGCGCGCCCCTTGGCTTGTGGGCCCCACGGGACTCCTCCAACCCTAATCTTTGGCTTATAAATTAAGAAACATTCCCAAACGACCAGAAGCGTCCACCAAAATACTTTTTCACCGCCGTAACCTTCTGTACCCGTGAGATCCCATCTAGGGACCTTTTTCGGCACCCCACCGAAGGGGGATTCGATCACGGAGGGCATCTACATCAACTCTATTGCCCTTCTGATGAAGCGTGAGTAGTTTACCACACACCTATGGGTCCATAGCTAGTAGCTAGATGACTTCTTCTCTCTCTTTGATCCTCAATACCATGTTCTCCTCGATGTTCTTGGAGATCTATCCGATGTAATCTTATTTTGCGGTGTGTTTGTCGAGATCCAATGAATTGTGGATTTATGATCAGTTTATCTATGAATATTATTTGAATCTTCTCTGAATTCTTATATGCATGATTAGATGTCTTTGTATTTCTCTTCGAATTATCGGTTTGGTTTGGCCAACTAGATTGGTTTTTCTTGCAATGGGAGAGGTGCTTAGTTTTGGGTTCAATCTTGCGGTGTCCTCACCCAGTGACAAACTAGGGGTAGCAAGGCACGTATTTGTATTGTTGCCATCAAGGGTAAAATGATGGAGTTTTCATCATATTTCTTGAGTTTATCCCTCTACATCATGTCATCTTACTTAAGGCATTACTCTATTCTTATGAACTTAATACTCTAGATGCATGTTGGATAGCGGTCGATGTGTGGAGTAATAGTAGTAGATGCAGGCAGAAGTCGGTCTACTTGACACGGACGTGATGCCTATATTCATAATCATTGCCTTGGATATCATCATAACTTTTCGCTTATCTATCAATTGCTCGACAGTAATTTGTTCACCCACCGTATTATTTTCCTTCAGGAGAGAAGCCTCTAGTGAAACCTATGGCCCCCGGGTCTATTTTCCATCATATATTTTCAGATCTATAAACCAAAAAACCCAAAAATATCTCGCTGCCATTTATTTACTTTTATTTTGTTTTACGTTTTAGTAATCGTTTATATCTATCTCTATCAGATCTCACCTTTGCAAGTGACCGTGAAGGGATTGACAACCCCTTTATCGCATTGGGTGCAATTGTTTGATTGTTTGTGTAGGTGCATACATTGGAGACTTGCTTGTATCTCCTACTAGATTGATACCTTGGTTCTTAACTGTAACGCCCGGAGACCGTTGTGCCAGGTGTCTTATAGTTATTCGCTATTGTTGCCTTGTATTTTCTTGCGTGTTGCATCTTTCCATGTCATAATGTGCATAGCATCATCATGTTTTCAAAACTTGCATCCATCACGGTCTTCCCATCCCTTCCGTTGTCCATTCTAAGGCCAGACACACTCACACGCAGCTACAGCATGTCCGAAATATTATTTTATAAGTGAGGGGAAAATGTTTTCGGAATGGTATAAAATTTGGCGTGCAGTCTTATTATAGTGTAGGTAGACCGCCTATCAAATTTCATCACATTCGGAGTTCGTTTGATGCCCCAACAGATAACTATAGCGACAATATAGTCGGTCATACGTCAGACGTTTTCGGTCTCCAGAAACAGTTATCGGGCTGCACTCCTTCCCCTCTCATCTCAGCCCACTCCCAGAGTAAACCAGCCCACCAAACACCCCTCGCCTGTGCGTCTGAAACTTACCCGAACCCGACCCGGGCAGTCATCACCGTTGGATCCGGATCATCCCCAAACATCCCTAAATCTTCATCGGTTTCTCATTGGACTCTCCTTAGCTATTTATTCTCGATCGTCCGATTAAAAATCGGAGGGACCAGATACCCCCTAAACCTAGCCTACTTACCATATAAATAGAGAAACCCTAAAATCTAGGGACCTTGTCCCATCTATCCCATCCCCATGCTGCCGCCACTCCCTTTGTTTTCAGTGCTGAACCAACCAGCTTCATCCCCCCCTATCCAAATCCATCCAGCCACCCACTTCCTCCATTGATCCACCGCATGAGAGCGAGTGCTCCCTTGCCTCCCTCGATCCTGCCGCACCCGACTCTGCCCGATCCTGCCGACCACCTCGCCGCAGCATAGCACCCTCGGAGCCTCGAGTCTCGTGCCCTTCGCCGCCTCCCATGCGCCTCTGCTCATGCCTAAGCACGGACGCCTCGCCGGACTCCTCCCGCAGCAGTCCCGCTCCAAGCCTCGCGCCGTCGGCCAACAGGACTGAGCCGCCATCGTCCTTTCTCCCCGCAGCCTCCCCGCTCTCCTCATCGGCGCAGGGAGATGAGCTCCTCTCCAAGACCAGCAACGGCGGTGCCCCTCACAGGTCATCCGTGCCCCTGCGTTTCCTTCTTCTTCCCCTATCCTGCTCTTCTCTCGGTACTCTCTCTTTGTCCAGTGTAGGAGGATAGCCATGGGAGCACCACCGCAGGAGCAGCTGTCCCGTCCGCCGCCTCCCATGCGCTGTCGTCCAGGACCCCGGCAGGTCACGCCACGCGCCGAAGATGGAGCTCCACAGGAGTTCTCCTCCGCCAATTGCCTCAGCTCTGGCCAGAACGAGCCGTCCCCGGCCTCCTCGTCAGACCGGCTCCCCTCCACCAAGTCATGCATCGTCGTCCAGGCCCCACGGCCCTTGACCCCTGCCTTCTGTCGCGTCGCCCGTGCGAGCCCTCCTCTGCTTCGCCTTCGCGGAAACGCGCCATCCTGCTGCTCGCCGGAGTCCCACGCGCCCCTGCGTTGTCGCTGCCTTCTAACGAGCACGAGGTCGATCCCCTGCTTCCTTGCATCGAAGGAACCAGGCACGTTGACTGGGCCTGGACCGGCCTCGCCTAGGCCCAGCACCCACCTCGATCTACCTCCAAGCCAGGCCTTGGGCCGACTTCCCACAACGGCCTGCCCCACGCCACTGTCCCGCGTGGGCCACTTCCCCTCCAACGGCCCGATTTGGCCCATGGTGAGCGCCCCAGCGCCCAGCAGTTTCGGCCCCGTTCTGTATTTTTTCCGGGAACGTATTTGTCTAATTTTCCAGAGACTGCGGTTTTGCAGAAAAACCCTCTAACTTCATGCATATAATAACTCATGAACTATGCATCTTATGTAAAAACTTTAAACATGTAAACTGCTTAGAATTCTGTCTTGTTTCATAATATCCAACTTTCATCCATGTCTAAAATGTTGTTTGTGTTTATTTTGCATAATGCCATGTTAAAATGATTTATTTCATAACTTAATAACCATAGCTCCAAATTTAATAAACTTTATATGTAAATGGGGTAGGAAAATGCATAGATTAACTTGTTGGCATTACTTTGCATGTTTAGAAACTCTAAAATTATGTTTAGGGCAGAACAGTAGCTAATTCGAAATATGCATATGAGGATTTTTTGGAATTGTTGTTGTTGTTTCCGGCCTCATTTAAACTTGCTTAAATGTGTAGTTTTCATATGCTTCACCTCTTGCCATGTTTAAACATTTAATATTGTTGGGTACATAAACGAGAGAGAACAAAATAACTGATGTGGTGTTTCGTCAATACGCAACTCGTTGCATATTGAGCTCCACTTAATTTGTAGTATTGTTTGTGCACTTTGCCATGCCATGCCTTATTGTACGTACATGCATCATACTTGATTGTGCATCATGCCATGTTATTGCTTGTGTGTTTACCATGTTGCTTGCTTCTTTCCAGGTTGCTTCTCTCGTTAGCTTCGGTTTCGTTCCGGAGTTCTGAGGATTCGTTCGACTCCGTCCGTTTGTCTTCTTCATGCACTCGTTCTTCTTCCTTGTAGGATCTCAGGCAAGATGACCATTACCCTTGATATCACTTCTATCTTTGCTTGCTAGTTGTCCGCTCTATTGTTGTTTATCATGCCTCCCATGTTGCCATGTCAAGCCTCTAACCCACATTCCTAGCAAATCGTTGTTTAGCTATGTTACCGCTTTTGCTTAGCCCATCTTATAGCATTACTAGTTGCAGGTGCCTTGCAGGTTGTTCCATGTTGGAACATGGATATGTTTGGGATATCATATTATATATTGTTTAATTTAATGCATCTATATACTTGGTAAAGGGTGGAAGGCTCGGCGTTATGCCTGGTGTTTTGTTCCACTCTTGCCGCCCTAGTTTCCGTCATATCGGTGTCATGTTCCTTGATTTTGCGTTCCTAGCGCGGTTGGGGTTATGGGACCCCCTTGACAGTTTGCTTTGAATAAATAAAACTCCTCCAGCAAGGCCCAACCTTAGTTTTACATTTGCCTCACCTAAGCCTTTCCCTTGGGTTTCCGGAGCCCGAGGGTCATCTTATTTTACCCTCCCCCCCACGGGCCAGTGCTCCTCTTAGTGCTGGTCTAAACTAGAGCCCTTTGCAGCGCCACCTCGGGGAAACTTGAGGGCTGGTTTTAGTTGTATGGATTGCTCATCCGGTGTGCCCTGAGAATGAGATATGTGCAGCTCCTATCGGGATTTTTTGGCACAGTCAGGTGGTCTTGCTGGTCTTGTTTTACCATTATCGAAATGTCTTGTAACCGGGATTCCGAGTCTGATCGGATCGTTCCGGGAGAAGGAATATTCTTCGCTGATCGTGACAGCTTGTGATGGGTTAAGTTGGAACACCCCTTCAGGGTTTAAACTTTTGAAAGTCGTGCTCGCGGTTATGTGGCAGATGGGAATTTGTTAAAATCCGGTTGTAGATAACTTGACACTTGACTTAATTAAAATGAATCCACCGCGTGTGTAGCCGTGATGGTCTCTTTTCGGCGGAGTCCGGGAAGTGAACATGGTCTTGTGTTATGTTTGAACGTAAGTAGTTTTAGGATCACTTCTTGATCACTTATAGTTTTTCGACCGTTGCGTAGTTTTAGGATCACTTCTTGATCACTATCCGGTGATGATTTTTTTACCCAGACGACCCCCTCGAACTCCCGACTTGACCGGCACCCTTCTTATCCGGCCCAAATATGGGACGGATATGGGGGCACCTGGGCCCGCCCGCCACATTGGACCCGATAACACAACCCTACCCCAAATTGTACTACATCCACCCCTAAGACCAGCCAGATCCATTTTCTATCTCCTCTCTTCTTCCTCCTCCACGCCATCTGTCTCGCGCTCCGCCACCTCACCCGCTCCATGGTTGTTCCTAGGCTCTCCGTCACCAGCTCCGGAAGAGCCATTTCCTCCTCGCCGCAGGGGACATCATCGTCGGCCCAGACACCACCATGGTACGTCTGGCAACACTCTGGCTTCGTGTTTCGCTTCATGTGTTCGACACATTGTCTGACCAGATTTTTTATGATTTTTTAGGGAAAACGATGGATTCTGATGCTTCGTCGGACAAGGAGTATGGACCGATAGAGTTTGACCAAATGATTCAAGATGAGTTCTTCGATTGTCGGATTTGGACGAAGAAGTGGACATGATTATGCTCATGTGCATGCAAGAGGAAATGGACCGGAAAGTGGATCATATTCTCAAATTCAAGGGCTCAATCAAAGGAGAGGAGTGAACAACCGAGACAGGGTGTTCGGAGCAAAGCTACTACGCAAGGACTACTTTGCTCCCAACCCTACTTTCCCAGGTAATCCATGGTTCCGTCGTCGTTTTCACATGCGAAAAGCATTGTTTTTGCGCATTATGGAGGGAGTGGAGGCACACGATGACTACTTCAAGATCACAAGGGATTGCTGCGGCAAACTCTCTTTCTCGACCAAGCAGAAGTACACGACTGCTTTGAGGATGCTTGCACTTGGTACTGCTCCGATGGTCAGGATGAGGGAGAGCACGTGCTTGAAGACTACTGTCAAGTTTGGCCCCGCCGTGGTGGAGGTGTTTTGACCTGAGTATCTTAGAGAACCAAATGCGCAGGACACGGAGAAGTTGTTGGCTATTGGAGAGCCAAGGGGGTTTCCAGGAATGCTCGGATCAATTGATTGCATGCATTGGCAATGGAAGAACTGCCCCAAAGGTTTGTGGGGAATGTATTAAGGTCACACCAGAGAGGCCACCATCATACTAGAAGCGGTGTCATCACATGACTTATGGATTTGGCATGCTTTCTTTGAAATGTCGGGTTCTCACAACGCCATCAACATGCTTCAACGATCTCTGGTGATCGAGAGGCATTGCAATGGGGAATCACCGCCGTGCAACTACACCATCAATGGCCGAGAGTACAACATGGGATACTATCTTGCCGATGGTATCTATCCGCAGTGGGCGGCATTTGTGAAGACCATATCCGAACCGCATGGCAATAAACAGAACCACTTTGCAACAATGCAGGAAGCGGTTAGGAAGGATGTGGAGAGGGCATTTGGTGTACTATAGGCTCGTTGGGGAATTGTGCGGAGCGCTGCAATGACGTGGGAATCGAAAACTTTGTGGCAGCTGATGACATGTTGTGTTATTCTGCACAATATGATTGTCGAGGATGAGGATGATGGTGTAGCCCAAACCCATGATTTTGAAGCACCTGGAGAACAAGTTAAAATCCTGGAAGATCAAGATGCGGCTCAGCTGATGATCTTTATACAGATGCATCAGAATCTTCGAGATCAGCAGGTGTACATGCACTCAATAATCTTGTGGAACCCATGTGGACCCACAATGGCAACCAAGGACCCAATGCTTGAGTTTGGCACTTAAAATAAATTTTATGTAAACCCTATCTATGCTTCAAACCAACATTTGCCATTTACATGCGACATTGACTTGTATGATCCCCGTGCATGTATTTGCATGGATTTCAGAGTCCGAATTTGAAATATGTGGATGATGGGACGGAAATATGAGGACATGTCCGGATGCTCCCGCGGGCATGCCCGGGCACGTCCGCGAACATATAGGGAGTCGGATTTGCCAAGTCCAGTGGTAGATGCTCTTATGAGGCAGTGGGAATAATGATAGGAAAAACTAAACTAATGAAACTAAGCTAAAAGCAACAATTAAAGAAGCAACAACAAACACTAAATGAGATGATGATTAATAAACGACTTTAGGCAAGTGGCTACCTAAACTACAGTAACACAAAACATATGCTATATGCCTACATTAGAGAGGTCCGGGGGTTAAATCTTGATGATTTCATTGGTCCAGTTCCTCGGAATAGGCATCCCTAGGGTCCGAAAATCCCTCTATTATTTGTGTGAGCTTTATCTTTGCATCAAGTACACACACGCGCGCGATTTTAGAGTGCGTCAAATGTGAGAAGGAGGGTCGGGCGCGCTTCCGCAGATTCCTACAATTAATATAAAGTTGGGAGGAAATGTATTTTGTCAAAAAAATATTTGAATAATTTACGTATTTACAGTTGCACTATGAAGATGGGCATATGACTTGGACTTAAGATTCACATTTTTTCTATTTTTTTCTATAAAATCTCAAAACGGAAAAGCTAAAATCTTGTCGGCAGGATTTTTGCAACATATCCGTACAATTCGGTTGTCGTTCGACCCGATCTCGCAGCGTCGCTCCTCCCGTTTTCCCTCGCGTGCTGCGTTTTTTTCTTTTTATGTCCCCATTATTTCCGCTGCTGTTCGAACGCACGTAGCGAGCGATTCCATAGGAGTCCCAACCGTCCCCTATTTCTTTTCTCTCTCGAAAATATGGAAAATAGGGGCGCAAAAAATAAAAGTGCTGGTTGTAGGGTTCGAACCCAGCACCTGTTGAATTTATGCACAACATCCTTGCCATTTCAACAACTACTGACTCTTGTCTATAAAAAGGTAACAAGGTATTTGAACCTTTTTACTACTATATGAGAAAACAGATGAAAAACAATTCTTGTTCTTTTTCTTTGGATTTCTCCTATAACTCACGTACAATCATTATGATATCTAGTTTCATGAGTCTCAAGTTGATAACACCCTATTAATTTTCATGCGGGGGTGGGGGTGAGGGGGGCAGTTGATGAAACATCCACTCGGTGACTTTTGTCTGAATAACATGGTAGCTCACACATAGTAGACCTGATAACTTATGTACATCTGGCTTGGTAACTTTGGCACCCGCGAGGGGGGGGGCGTTGATGAAATATCCCCATGGTAAGTTTATGGGAATAGCATGGGTAGCTCGCACCTCACAGACTTGATAACTTATGTATACTAGTCCTGGTAACCATTGGCGGCGGTGGTGGGGGAAGGCTGTTGGTGAAATATCCTCCCTCGCCGGTAATTTTTGTGTGAATAATATGGTAAATCACATCTGGTTTCATGTGCTCTAATGCATTTGCATGTGAAAAGAATGCTAGAGGAGCCATTTTCATGCCTTGGTGATTTCTGTGTAAATAGGATGGTAACTAACGTATCATAGAGGTAACTTATTTAGCCTAGGTGTGTTAACTTTTGACCCAAAAAATTAGTCAAAATATACCAACATGGGATCTAGTTTCGAAGCTATCGTGGCGATGAATCTTTTATGTGAAAACAGTTTTTCAATCGGAGCGACGATTTGACCTACAAAACATTTAAAGTTTTAAATTTGATGGAATCTTTGACGACATCAGCATTTTTGTCCTATATGCATGTATGCAGCTATTAGAGAAAAGGTTAGACTGGATGTGTTTATTTTTTGTATTAAAAAAGAACGAGAAATCAACACTCACCAACAACAGCCCAAGCGACCATAGATGAATCATCCGGATCTATCGCTAATAGTCCGTACGTATGGATATTAGCACGGTCCATCTCAAAACTATATGCTGACTTAATTATTTTTCTTCCAGTTCTATCATCCGGACTACGCGGACGAAGAACCACTCTTTTCTCTTTGTCAATGACGAATAGCCTCTTTTTGGTCCGGGTGCGCATCAAGAGATATCTCTGTTCTGGAGGGAATAAAGAGCGTTCTCAATTCTCATTTTTTGACAAAGGGTGAATTTTATTGGCTCAAAATGGAGCATCAAGAAGATACAAACACAATGAGCACACCCAGTCTCTACATAGCTAGGATGCACATAGTCAACACCAACACACGCAGACAAGAACGCACCAACAAATAGCAAAGTCATACAAGACCAAAGCTATGCATAGGTGAGAAAAAACCTGAAGTGATCAAATCCATAATCGGCAAACTACATCAATGACCATATCCGCACTGAAAGATCATGGATGTTGCCTAGAGGGGGGTGAATAGGCGTTTTAAAATAATTACGGTTTAGGCTTGAACAAATGCGGAATAAACCTAGTGCTTAATTTGTCAAGCACAGAACCTAAAACAACTAGGCTCACCTATGTGCACCAACAACTTATGCTAAGCAAGATAAAAAACTAAGTGATAGCAAGATATATGACAAGAAACAATATGGAAATCACAAAGTAAAGTGCATAAGTAAAGGGTTCAGGTAAGAGATAACCGAGGAACGTGGAGACGACGATGTATCCCGAAGTTCACACCCTTGCGGATGCTAATCTCCGTTTGGAGCGGTGTGGAGGCACAATGCTCCCCAAGAAGCCACTAGGGCCACCGTAATGTCCTCACGCCCTCGTACAATGCAAGATGCCGTGATTCCACTAAGGGACCCTTGAGGGCGGTCACCGAACCCGTCAAATGGCAACCCTTGGGGGCGATCACCGAACCCGTACACTTTGGCAACCCTTGGGGGCGGTCACCGAAACCCGTCAACTTGCTCGGGGTGATCTCCACAACATAATTGGAGTCCCCGACCCTTGCTCGGAGCATTACACCACAATGATTGAGCTCTGAACACCACCAACCGTCTAGGGTGCCCAAGCACCCAAGAGGAACAAGCTCAAGGGTACCAAGCACCCAAGAGTAATAAGCTTCTCCACTTGCAACTTTCACGTATCACGTGGAGAACTCAAACCGATGCACCAAATGCAATGGCAAGGGCACACGGAGTGGCCAAGTCCTTCTCTCTCAAATCCCACTGAAGCAACTAATGCTAGGGAGGAAAATGAGAGGAAGAACAAGAAGGAGAACACTAAGAACTCCAAGTTCTAGATCCATGGGGTTCCCCTCACATAGAGGAGAAAGTGATTGGTGGAAATGTGGATCTAGATCTCCTCTCTCTTTTCCCTCAAAAACTAGCAAGAATCCATGGAGGGATTGAGAGTTAGCAACCTCGAAGAAGGTCAACAATGGGGGAAGAACACGAACTTGAAGGATAAGGTTCATTGGGGAAGAAGACCCCCTTTTATAAGAGGGGGGAAATCCAACTGTTATCCTCACCGCCGCACTGAGCGGTACTACCGCTAGGGCGGCAGAAGCCAAATGAAACAACACTGCAATGGGGCAACAGGGCGGTACTACTGGAGGAGTGGTACTACCGCCTGCCCTTGCGGTACAACCGCGCGACCATGGATGAAAAGAAAAACTGCAGCGCCTACAACCATTGGAGCTAGCTACGAGAAAAAGTCGGCATGTTACTACCGATCACAGGGAGAGGCACTACCGCGTAAGTGCGGATGTAAAAAATTACATCCGCGCCTACTTCCGCACGCAACAGCGCCAACACATGAGGCAGCGGTACTACCGCTCACCAGGAGTAGTACTACCACGTAGGGCGCGGAAGTAAAAAAATTACTTCCGCACCTACTTCCGTCTGTGCCAGCATTCTGGGCTAGAGGCAGTGGTACTACTGCTCGCCAGGAGCGGTACTACCGCTGGCCCCTGCTGTACTACCGCTCCCTTGAGCAGTACTACCGCACGCCACAGAGGCTTTAGCACTTGGATGCCTTCAAAATGCAGCTAAAGACAACAGACGGACCCAATAAAAACAGAACTGCCATAACTTCTGCAAATGAGCTCCGAATTGAGCAAACTCAAGCTTGTTGGATACAATACGACGAGTAGCATCAAAACAGCAAAACCTCCAACAGAGAAGAACGGGCATAACCTCCAACATCGAAAACATCATAGAAGATGCAAGTGAACTCCGTTTTTGATGAACTCGAGCTTGTCATCAAGTTGACCATAAGCTCCAAAACTCAGAAAGAGAACCAAACAAGAACCAAGAAAGATGATGCAAGGATGCAGTGGTTTGACCTCTCTATGAACGATACGATCAAGCTACTCATCGAGAGCCCCCTCTTGATAGTACGAAAATCAATCCTATAACCCAGTCTCCCAACTACCACCATGAGACCGGTAAAATAGAAAACCTATCAAGGGCAAACCTTTGCCTTGCACATGGTCCACTTGAGCTAGATGATGATGATCTTAACTCCCTCAAGTTGGACCACCTTTCTTGATTGTGTTGGCTCGATGAATACTAGTTGATTGCTCCCCCATACTCCACCATGGGTGAGCCACTCTTCCACACATCTTCACAAATCCATTGTTACCACAATGGACGGCAAGCTTCAAGAATTTGATCTCTTCGTGATGCTCCACTTGAACTTGCACACCGCAACCTAACCCCACAAAGAACTCTCACGAATACCTTGGGTTAGCATACAAAGCGTAATGGACAATACTTGAATCTTTCGACCTTGAATCTTGTACGCTTTGTGTGTTGATCAACTCGCTTCACTCTTGACTTAATCTTGATCAACCTTGAATCTTTCCAACTCTCTTCATTTGGATGATGTCTTGAAGGTAGACATGAATGATAACACAATCTTCTTCTCCAAGACATGCTTGCAATAAGCTCAACTCTGACATGACCAATCTTTGGATAATTCCTTAAGAGCAACTTGGTCAACACATAAACTCCTTGAAACCAACACATGGACTTCAAGACATGCCTATGGACAAATCCTTCAAATATAACTCAATGTAACCATTAGTCCATAGAGATTGTCATCAATTACCAAAACCAAACATGAGGGCACCGCATGTTCTTTCATGCACCAACCAAGTTATTACCCCAAACGGACGACGAGATTTTTCAACAGCAACGCCTTAAGGAAGGGAGTGACGCTCAATAGCCGCCGTCGCTGGATCCAACCACCTAAGGTCAGAATCTAGGTTTTCACCCTGAAGAAATAGTCCAAGCATATCCGAGCAATGCCTTCAACAAGGTAACGGCGTAAAAACATCGCCATTGCTAGGCATGACCAACATGGTGTTGGGGAACGAAGTAATTTAAAAAAAATCCTACGCACACGCAAGATCCATCTAGGTGATGTATAGCAACGAGAGGGGATAGAGTTGTCTACATACTCTCGTAGACCGTAAGTGGAAGCGTTATGACAACGCGGTTGATGTAGTCGTACGTCTTCACGATCCGACCGATCCTAGCACCGAAGGTATGGCACCTCTGCGATCTGCACACATTCAGCTCGGTGACGTCCTAAGAACTCTAGATCCAGCTGAGGTCGAGGGAGAGTTTCGTCAGCACGATGGTGTGATGACGGTGATGATGAAGTTACCGATGCAGGGCTTTGCCTAAGCACTACAATGATATGACCGAGGTGGAAATCTATGGAGGGGGGCACCGCAGACGACTAAACAATCAACTTGTGTGTCTATGGGGTGCCCCCTCCCCCATATAAAAAGGAGTGGAGGAGGGGAGGGCCGTCCCTCTATGGGGCGCCTCAAGGGGGAGTCCTACTCCCGGGGGGAGTAGGATTCCCCCTTCACTTGTTGGAGTAGGAGAGAAAGGAAGGGGAGAGAGAGGGAAGGAAAGGGGGGGCCGGCACCCACCCAATTCGGATTGGGCTTGGGGGGCGCACCCTCCACCTTAGCCGCCTCCTCCTCTCTCCTACTAAGGCCCAATAAGGCCCATTGACTCCCTGGGGGGTTCCGGTAACCCCCCCGGTTCTCCGGTAAATGCCCGAACTCATTTGGAACCATTCTGATGTCCAAACATAGCCTTCCAATATATTGATCTTTATGTCTCGACCATTTCAAGCCTCCTCGTCATTCCCGTGATCACATCCGGGACTCTGAACTACCTTCGGTACATCAAAACACATAAACTCATAATACCGATCGTCACCGAACGTTAAGCGTGCGGACCATACAGGTTCGAGAACTATGTAGACATGACCGAGACTCACTTCCGGTCAATAACCAATAGCGGAACCTGGATTCTCATATTGGTTCCTACATATTCTACGAAGATCTTTATCGGTCAAACCGCATAACAACGTACGTTGTTCCCTTTGTCATCAGTATGTTACTTGCCCGAGATTCGATCGTCGGTATCTCAATACCAAGTTCAATCTCGTTACCTGCAAGTCTCTTTACTTGTTCCATAATGCAACATCCCATAACTAACTAACTCATTAGTCACATTGCTTGCAAGGCTTATAGTGATGTGCATTACCGAGAGGGCCTAGAGATACCTCTCCGATACACGGAGTGACAAATCCTAATCTCGATCTATGCCAACTCAAGAAACACCATCGAAGACACCTATAGAGCATCTTTATAGTCACCCAGTTATGTTGTGACGTTTGATAGCACACTAAGTGTTCCTCCGGTATTCGGGAGTTGCATAATCTCATAGTCATAGGAACATGTATAAGTTATGGAGAAAGCAATAGCAGTAAACTAAACAATCAAAGTGCCAAGCTAATGGATGGTTCAAGTCAACTACATCATTCTCTAATGATGTGATCCCGTTTGTCAAATGACAACTCTTTGTCCATGGCTAGGAAACTTAACCATCTTTGATAAACAAGCTAGTCAAGTAGAGGCATACTAGTGACACTCTATTTGTCTATGTATTCACACATGTACTAAGTTTCCGGTTAATAAAATTCTAGCATGAATAATAAACATTTATCATGATATAAGGAAATATAAATAACAACTTTATTATTGCACCTATGGCATATTTCCTTCAGTCTCCCACTCGCACTAGAGTCAATAATCTAGATTACATTGTAATGATTTTAACACCCATGGAGTCTTGGTGCTGATCATGTTTTGCTCGTGAGAGAGGCTTAGTGAACGGGTCTGCAACATTCAGATATGTATGTATCTTGCAAATCTCTATATCTCCCTCCTTGACTTGATCGCGGATGGAATTGAAGCGTCTCTTGATGTGCTTGGTTCTCTTGTGAAATCTGGATTCCTTTGCCAAGGCAATTGCACCAGTATTGTCACAAAAGAATTTTATTGGACCCGATGCACTAGGTATGACACCTAGATCGGATATGAACTCCTTGATCCAGACTCCTTCATTTGCTGCTTCTGAAGCAGCTATGTACTCCGCTTCACACGTAGATCCCGCCACGACGCTCTGCTTGGAACTGCTGTCTGTGTCAAAACCAGCAGATCTCCGTTAGGGGGTCCCGAACTGTGCGTCTAAGGATTGATGGTAACAGGAGACAGGGAACACGATGTTTACCCAGGTTTGGGCCCTCTTGATGGAGGTAATACCCTACTTCCTACTTGATTGACTTTGATGAGTATAGGGGTTACAAGAGTTGATCTACCTCGAGAACGTATGTTGTGGTCTAAACCCTATAGGTATGATGAGTAATGTCATAATAATCTACCACCTAGCCTGGCCTTGGCTTGTATAATGTACCAGAGGCCTAGGATAACAAGAGTCCTAGTCGAATACGCCGGTGGAGAGGAGTCCTTGTCTTGATCACCAAGTCTTGTGGAATCTTCCTCGTGTATACATCGGCTCTCCGAACTGGCCCATGAGCATACGGCCATGGGGGTCCTTGGCCCAATTCAACTGATTGGGAGATGACGTGGTGAGTACCCCCTAGTCCAGGACACCGTCAGTAGCCCCCTGAACCGGTCTTCAAGTTGGGGACGCTCCTCGATTCTTCCAAACTATTCTTCATCTTCGGTCTTGAAAACTGGTTCAACAAATCTTCCCATCTTCGATCTTGAGGATCGCCGAAGTAAATTCGAAGAGTTTACACGTCGGGTATCCGAGGAGCCCCTTTAAGTTCTCGGCGTTTACCAATGCCTTGTTATTTTTATGCCACACCTCGGGTTTGAAGTTGTTCCTGGGCGGCAGCGTCCTCCTGCGTCCGAGCTCCCACGTGGGACTGCATTCGAGGTATCGTTTATAGCCGAGCACCAACGCCGAACCGCTTCCGAGCTCCAACGCCGGAATGTATCCGAGGTCCAACACCGGACTATGTCCAAGATCCAACGCCGGACTGTATCCGAGCACCAACGGCGGACTATATCCGAGGTGTCATAAATCACCTTGGTTCAAAAAAGTTGAAGGAGTTTAGCCGAGCTTAATGCAGGAAATGCCCTCTATGGAGCCAGCCACTAGCGCCCGAGCTTTATGCCGGACTGCTTCCGAGGTGGTGCACCACCCCGATTACGGGCTGATTTTTTGTCAATATTTTTGATTGGTGCAATTTATTCTCTGCCGAGATATATAGCCAGTAGCCTCAAGGTGTGTATCGGTCTAAAACCCGAGCTGCACCTGAAGGATGACATAAGACCGCTGATCACAGTAGCCCCTGAGACTCAGGTTGTTTCACAAAATCGGCCTGAGGATCAACTCCTAGATCGGAGGAATACTTCGGGACACAAAAGCGATGTGCAAATTCCTCGAGACTCAGGGTGGGTGCGGCCGACCAACCTGAGGATCATAATCTCCTCTAAAGCTATATTGCACTTTAAATTTTCTGCATTGGATTGTCAATGTAGTAGCCGCCGAGACACTGGTCGGGTGGCAACACCAGATCAGGGGATCGATATGCCCCTTTCAATATTTGTGAATGATAAGCTCGAAGCCCAGTAGCCCCCGAGACTTAATGTAGGCACGGGTGGCCGAATTAAGGATCGATATCCAGAGTAAAACCACAAATTATGTGTAATGATTCTACGTATCCAAGTACTTTACATCATTAATGCTCAGATCCGCATTGTACAAAACTTTGTTGATCGACCATCGGCTTCAACCTCCTCGGCCAGAAGCCGGGGAGTGTTTTTCCTACTTTATAAAGCCATTATAAGGGCAAAGATTTACGGAAAACAAGGCAATCCGGCCATACGGTTTTATAAACAAAGGTACGCGGAGAGATATGTTATAGTACTTAATGTAAGAAACATCTTCCAAGGAAAATAGTCCCGCTATCGGTTCCTTTCTTTGGGCCGTCATGCTTATCATGATCATGAAACCTCACCTCTGATCATTGTGGGAGGAAAATATTGAGGATTTAGTTCGGGGAAAGTTCCCGAACTCTGTGGTATTAATGAACCAAAAAATTTACTTCCGTCGTGGCCCATCGTCGGCTTCTACACCTTTGTAGATACTATGCAGGGTATCTCCGCAATAAAAAGACAACCCTTAGCCGACGTCTCGGTGCCCGAAGGCGGTTGTGTTAGCGGAAATGAGGCAATCAAATATGCGGGCTTTATAACTTTCACTTAGTCATAGGAGCTTTAAACTAGGGAAGCTAGCTATGAACCCTCAGTTAGTGTTAGACAACATCCAAGGTCAAGCCGTAAACACTTCGGCCAATGTTATGAACGGCCCATCATTTAACATAGTCATTGGATCGCTGACCAATTTACGCTTATTGTGACAGTCAGTTTTCGGCTTTCTCCACTGAGGTGCTTAACCATGTGAGCTGGAAGCACAATCGTAGTGGTTCTCCCTTTGCACACCTAGCCGAACAAAGCGGAACATAGGAGGCAAGCGTAGGAGCCGGGCAACCCAACTATTGACTGAAGACACAATTCGAAACCGATGCATATTTAGCAATATCCGAAAATGTTTTTGCAGAATCTCTAAAGGTGTCCGGCGTTGCACTGCGAGGCTTGTGCTGAAAACACACAAATAGTTTAAAAGTGGCATAAGCTTGGAAAACCAAAAAACGTCAGTAAAAACTTGACATCCGAACAAGATCAAGTGTTCGGTGCCAATCCGAAAATTGGAAAAAAGAAAAAAAATGTGCTTCTACCGTCACTACAAAAAAAAGACACATCCGTGACATTTTGGGCCAAACGAAATTTTTTGTCATACATATGACACTTCTATGACGATAATTGTGACAAAACCCGGTATCATCATAGATGTGGTGGGCTCCTACTTCTATGACAAAAAATCATGACAGAAAATGGGCTTTTTGTCCTGGGCAGGCCGGAGATGCAGCTGCATGACATTCTTTGGGCCGTCCATCACGGAAAAAACCGTGGTAGCAGCGAGGGGGAGGAAAATTTCAGGGAGTTCCCGGTTACGGTGGGGGGTCGGGGGCCAAGCGATGCGCGTTTCTCTCGTACACGTACGCGCGTGTGTGCGAGGCATTGGCTCTAACTGAACCCGAGCGAGGCGTTGGACTCTAACTGAACCTGAGCATTTGCACTGCAGGCTACGCGTTACTGAACCCGAGCGATCGATCGACGGCTGTTAACTGAACCCGATCGAGCGATTCCTTCGCTACTGCTGCTAACTGAAGCCGATCGATGCTGCCTCTGGATGAACAGTGAGCGTTGCGGGGGGGGGGGGGGGGTTGGATGAACAGTTCCCGGGGGGGGGGTGTGGATGAACAGGACCCCGTGGTGTTGCCTCTGGATGAATAGGACCCCGATCGATCGAGCCGGTTGGGGCAGGATGAACAGGACCCCGTGGAGGGCTGGATGAATAGGACCACCCCATGGAGGGCAGGATGAATAGTAGACGGTGGAGGGCAGGATGAACAGTAGCCCATGGAGGGGTGGTTGAACAGGAGCCCATGGAGAGGGCTGGTTGAGCAGTAGCCGGTGGAGTAGCACGCGGTGGAGTCTGGATGAACAGGAGCCTGTGGATGAACATTCGCAGGTGGAGGCTGGAGGAGGTCGACGATGGATGAACACTAGCTCGTGGAGGCTGGAGGGGGTCGACGGTGGAGATGAACAGTATCTCATGGAGTCCCGTTTTGCGGTACGCCACACCCCTCCCGATGAACAGGACCCCCGTTTCGACCGTAGCGCTCCAACACAAGTCCGTTTCGTCCGTTTTGCGGTACGCCACACCCCTCCCGATCAACAAGACCCCCGTTTCGACCGTAGGAGGTTTGTTTCCTCCGTTTTGCAGTACGCCAGACCCCTCCCGATGAACAAGATCCCGTTTCGAACGTGGCCGGTCGAACACAAGGCCGTTTCCTTCGTTTTGCGGTACGCCAGGCCTCGTTTCCATTGCCTGTTCCGTCCAAGCCCTCCCGATGAACACGACGCATTCCGTTGCCTCCCCATGAACATGACGACGACGCTGTTTCTCCGTTCCGACCCAGCAATGTACACGATCCCTGGCCATACGTATGCGCGAGTAGGCGTTCGAGACCCCGCCCGTATGTACACATACGTGGCCGTATTTTCTTTCTTGCACCCTGGCTGTTGTACGTAGGTGTACATGCTACGTGCGCGCCTATACTACGACACGTGCGCGCCTCTACTACGACACGTGCGCGCCTCTACATCGACCAGTATGTACGTACACGTTCGCGACCAGAATGACAACGCTACATACGCTTCGACCAGGTGGGTCCCGAGTGTCAGGCACTTCCTTGCCTGCGAAGATGTAGCTGGTGGGTCCCAGTAGCCATGGGGCGAATCGTTTTTTTTTGCCCGGACGCACTTCCTTGCGGGCGAAGATGTAGCTGGTGGGTCCCAGCAGTCAGGGGGAAATGTTTTTTTCGTGAAATACAGTGGCCCGTCCGGTGGGTCCTAGCTGTCAGGTGGAGGAATCATTATTTTCTGCGTAATAAGGAGGCACTTCCTTGCTGCGGCCGTGGACCTAGCTGTCAGCCTCTCCACGTACAGTCCACGTCCGATGGAAGTCGTTCCTTGACCATGTTGACCACGCCGCACCTAGAGCACAAGGGCGGTGGATGACGGCGAGGCCTAGGAAGGGGACGACACAGAGGCAGGGCAGACTCGGCAGTTGTTTCCCACGCGGAGGGGAGTATGATTGTACGAGGGTTTACTGGTTCGTCTGTCGTCACCGGAGAATGACAGCAGGTGTGGGTCAGTAGAGGGATGGCTAGGCCAGCGATGGGAGTACGGTCGGGTGGTGAGGCCTGCGCGGCAGCACAGCCGGCCTCGAGGAGGAGGGAGCAGGCAGTCCCGCCGGCCCTTGTTTGAGCGGCTGGAGCAGTAAGAGCAGAGATTGAAGAAGCACGACGGCTGTTGGGTGGACATCCAACAGTCAGTGCTTGTGCGTCAACCTTTTTTTAGGAAAGCCTCAAATCTGTGGAAAACAGCGTACAACCCATCTGGCATTATTTCTAATAAATTACAGCCCGTTTGCTAATTCTTAAGGTTTTTTTGGAGCCCATATTCTTTTCGGTGGCATTACAGCCCATATTGTGGCAACGGTTAAAAAATTATACGAAATTTTGCATATTTCGGTGCGGTCCGAACTGTTTTTAATCCCGAAATTTCGACTCACATTCAAACTGATTTTAAAAATAAATGTATATCAATATAAAATCCAACAAATTCTCCACGCATAAAAATTAATGTAATTTAAAATCTTGAAATGAAAAAAAAGATATTTGAAACTAATTGCCGGTTTGATGTGTTTTAAAAATGTACAACCCATTTCTCATTACTGATGGGCCATTTTCTCGGCCAGCCGAATGAAAGCTCTCCTCGTCTTGAAAGATTTGCAGCCCAACAGGCCTGACAAAGCGACTTACTTGGCAAATCACAAAAAAACTGTGCTGTGGCCGTGGACCCAGCTGTCAGCCGCTCCACGTACAGTACTCTTCCGATGGAAGTCGTTCCTTGACCACGTTGACCACGCCGCGCGGAGAGCACCACGGCGGTGGACGACGGCGAGGCCTAGGAAAGGGACGACGCGACAGTGGAAGCCCGCGCACAGAGGACTACGAGGGTTCACTGGTTCGGCTGCGGTGTGAGTCTATCGTCGCCGCAGAGCCTGGCCAGCGGTGGGAATAGTAGGGGGCGGTGAGGCCTCTGGGGCAGCACAGCCGGCCACGGGAGGCAGGAGCATGCGGCACGACCGGCGCTGCTTTGGGCGGCTGGAGGAAGAAGACCAGAGGTTGAAGAAGCACTACGGCCGTTGGATCGACATCGTACGGTCACTGGAGCTAGAATCGTTCATATTGACTAAGTTGACAAAGCCCTTCGTCCCCATCAACTTAGTAGGCCCACAAGTCAGCCTCCCAGCAAGGTGGGTCCCAGCTAGCCAGGGGAGTATTCGTTTTTTTGTGCGTAATAAGGAGGCACTTCCGGTGGGTCCGAGCTGACAGCGGGGGGAACGTTTTTTTTGCGAAATAGAGTGACCCGTCCGGTGGACACCATCAGTCAGGGGGAAACGATTTTTTTCGCAAAATACTGGTGGCCCGTTCGGTGGGTCCCTGCTGTCAGGTGGAGGAATCATTATTTTATGGTAATAAGGAGGCACTTCCTTGCTGTTGCCGTGGACCCAGCTGTCAGCCTCTCCACGTACAGTCCACGTCCGATGGAAGTCGTTCCTTCCACGTTGACCACGCCGCGTCGAGAGCACCAGGGCGGTGGACGACGGTGAGGCCTAGGAAGGGGACAACGCGGAGCCGGTGAAGACGCGGCAGTGGATGCCCACGCGGAGAGGAGTATGAGGGTTCACTCGTTCGGCTGCGGTGTGAGGCTGCCGTCGTCGCAGGGCGTGGCCAGGGGTGGGAATAGTAGGGGGCAGTGAGGCCTCCACGGCAGCACAGCCGGCCACGGGAGGCAGGAGCAGGTGGCACAACCGGCGCTGCTTTGGGCGGCTGGAGCAAGAAGACCAGAGGTTGAAGAAACACTACGGGCGTTGGATGGACATCGTACGGTCACTGCAACTAGAATCGTTTATATTGACTAAGTTGACAAAGCCCTTGGTACGTCAACTTAGTAGGCCCACAGGTCAGCTTCCAAAACGGTGCGCCCTAGATGTCAGGGGGAGGAATCATTTTTTGGGCGGGTGAACCTAGAATATCCGAGATTGAAGAAGAAGCACGGCATCCGTTGGATGGACATCCAACGGCCACTGCTGCTAGAACCGTGTGTTGACTATAAGTAGACAAAGCCTTGCATACGCGTTAACTCTGTTTTTTTGGGACGCGTCAACTTAGTAAGGCCAGAAGTGTGTTGCAGAGAACTTATAGCCCATTTGAGATTTGTAAGAATGTGTAGCCTACTTTTGAATTCTAATGGAATTTACTACAGCCCACTTACAGTTTGTTAAAAGTACAGCCCATTTCAACCAACCGTTCAAAACAGAATTCAATAAAATTTCCCACATTTTGATGGGATCCGAAATATTTTTATCCCGAAATTTCTAGTCAGATTAAATACAATTTCAATATAAATTTATATTACGTAAAAATCCAACGAAACATTGCGCTCGCAACAATTAATGAAATTAAAATTTTCAATATCCAAAAATAATATTTTATAAAGTAATCACGTGTTTGGTGCATTTTTTTAAAGTTACTGCCTAGTTTTTATAATTACATCCCATTTGTTATTTCTTAAAGCCCATTTTCTTGTTAAGCCTAATGCATCCCTCCTAGGAAAGATTTGCAGCCCAGCGGGGCGGAGAATAACAACTTGACCTTGCCTGGGTATTCCTAAAAAAAGTATAGCTGGGCTAGCCATTTTCAGCTTGAAAAAAATTAATATCTAGGCTGGATTTCTGGCCTGGGCTAGACGGGCCACAGCCAGCCCAGTTAATACCTGCAGCAATGTTTTCGTTGTTGTTCACAGGAGAAAAATTAATATCTGGGCTAAACATCGAAAAACTCTGCAGTGCTCACACCTCAAAAACACAAATACTGCTCGAGCTGCTTGGTCCCAGCTGTCGGCCGCTTCTTGTGCAATTCTCTCGTTTATTGACTACTACTACATAGGTTGACAATGGTGTGGGACCGTGATGTCAGGAAACCAGGGGGAAGCAAAATAAATAACTCCAGCGAGCGCTTCCACCTCTGCCTCGTTGTCTCCCGTGGAAACCCCTTTCCTCCCTTTTTTTTGCTCGGGCAAGGACCAATGCATGCAGCACGTCCATGCGGTTATTAGGAAAGAAATAAAAGCGCTTTGCATGCTATGAATTACGATGGCCTGCATGGGTAGCTAATAAGGCATCCTCTTAACTACTGTGATTAAATGTTGTGTTTAGAAGAGAGAAATGTTCTTCTTTTCCACCAATCTGCTTGCACCTAGGTCGTGATGCACCTTCTAGTACGACTTATTCACCTAGACGGAGGGAGTATAGTTTTATACATACATACATACATATATATATATATATATAATAAGGAGGCAATTGCGTGCGTAGGCTATGGACCTGGTGGGTCCCCATTGTCATCCTCTCCAAGTAAAGTCATCTCCTCGCCCGTGCGCGCTTTCCGCCTGAAATAGTCAGCGCCGCCCGCCCCGCTTCCCGGTGCAGGTGATTGCTCCGCCTTCAAACGACAAAAGTGTCGTCCGTCCGTCCATCTGCCGCCCACATTAATGATACGCAGTTGCCGAGGCGGCTACTCCGGTGCCACACGTCCGTCCCTCCGCCCGCCCACCATTGCTATATAAACTGTTGTGCCGGCCATAGTCGCAGTCATCCGCATCCGTTCCCTTTCTCCTGTCCACACCACTACTGCCCACCAGGGCTTCCTCACGCTCCAGTGCTCTTCGGGATGGGCGAACGACGGACCACAAGGAGATGGCAGCCATTGCTGCCGACCGGCTGGCCAGCAGGCAGCCGGAGGACGACGACGTCCCAATGGAGAACATGGTAGTCAACGATCTAGGGCCAACCCCCTCCTCCGCGCCATCCTCACCGGTGCATTGCACCATGACCATCGGCGAGGCCCGTGCCCAATATATGGACAGTGTGAGGCAGATGCGTCAGGAGCAGTTCCGGGAGGCGCAGGCCAACGCCGCCTACAACCACCATCTCCTCCAGGAGCATCTGCAGGCGGAGGAGCAAATCACCGCGGAGCGGGCGGAGTAGGAGGCGCTGCTCGACTCATACCGCTCCACCCGCAAGGGCCACCTCGAGCGCTGGCAGAAGCGCATGCGGGTGGCGGAGGCTGCAGCCGCCTACAAAGAGGCTAGCAAAAAGGGCGATGAAGCGGGCAAGGCGCTGTTTGGCGAGACCGAGGACGAGGCAGAGGATAATGCCGGCTCCGACGAGTCCCCGCTCCACAGGCGTCGATGAGGCCCTGCTCCGCCGAGGCCCCGCGGCGCCAACAACGAGACAGAGGACACCACCGGCTCCGTCGAGGCCCCGCCCCGCCAACAATGAGGCAGAGGTCATCGCCGGCTCAGCCGAGGCCCCACCATGTCGGCAACGCGGGGGAGGATTTCCACTGCTCCGCTGAGGCGCCGCCCGCCGGCAACGAGACAGAGGACATCGCCAGCTCCGCCGAGGCCCCGCCCCGCTGCCAACAAGGCCGCGCCACACAGAAAACGAGGAAGAGTAGAACACGGTAGGTCGCCACGGCTCGGGTCCAAGTAAGGCCACCGCTGCTACCCTCCTGTTGAAGCCAAGCTAGGCGGGTTGACCATTGACGGCCAGTTAGCTTCTTGGCGGCGACATGGAGTCGGGGAGTTCTGCTGGAGAATAACGCTGCTTCTACTTAACTGTTGGTGCAGTTGGCTGACTGACACGGGGGCCCAACAGGCCACATGTCAGTTACATAACTGCACCTGCAGTTAAGTCACTGAAGCTTCTGTTCGGCTCAGCGGGACACAAGTGGGTAGCTTCGGTTAATTAATTATACCTCCAGCGCACCCCTTTTTAGTTGAAGAATGTATGAAATGTAATGAAATCTGGCATGTTTATATGAAATCCGACCGTGTATGAATGAATTTATTTCGATTAGTTCAAATTCTTGTATCACTGGCATTGGATGAACATGCAAAACAATATGTACTAGCATTATTCCCAGGGTGATCACCTCGTTTGCAGCAGTTTCACATGTACTCCCTCCGGTCCTTTCTAGTCTGCATACAAGTTTTGTCTGCAGTCAAAGTATCTCTACTTTGACCAATCTTATACAAAAAAGTATGCACTTTCACAATGTGCGAAGTAAAAAGGAACAGAAGGAGTACAAAGAGTTTGAGCAGGTTTTTAGCATTTCTGTACATTGCAATCAAACACACAGGCCTGGCAATTCATAGAGAACATTCAAAACAATCGATGATTCTGCATCTCAGCGACTCACATGTCAGAGGCAATATTTACTTCACAACTAAAGAATAAAGAAAAAATTGATCGACGCTGCTGACAGCAAGGGCGTCCCATTTGAAAATATCAAACGCATGTCTTGCTAAAATCAATGAGCAAAATTTGACAAGGTTGTCCCATTCCAAAATATCAAATGCATATGATTGTGGAATGGGCAGGGTTTGCCATCAGTTCGGACATTGACATGGCACCTCGTGCTAAATAAACCAGCTGTTCTTTTTGTGCAGTTCCACCAAAATCAACTAAATTCGCGCGTAGCTTGTATGATTTTGCCCTTATATGTTGCAACGCCTTGAACTTATAAGCACCTCCTTTCTTGTGGTGGAAATGAATGAGTCGATGTATTCATGAACATTTTGTGTAGTTCCCATTGAAATCAAGCTGAGCACCCATGTTTGCACAAATACAAAAAAGTGATTAGTATAGAGCAAACTGTACTATGAATTGACAGTTTCAACAGGCACATACATGGTCCATGTAGAGCACACTTTTAGAAAAATGGAACTCACCAGAAAGAATCCTAGAACAACATTGTACTCGCACATCACAACAAAAAAATGGAGATTTTGTCAGTCCTTCTAAGCTGAAGTTAGTTTGGTCTTGTGGGGAGTAATGTAACCATCCTTCAACTGCTCCTTCTGATGATAAGATAGACAGGGCTTGTTCATCCTGCCATAATCGGAACTAGTCACTTCACGTACTCCATATTCTTCTTAAGAGGAAGATGATCCTGTTGTGCAAGGACAAGAGGACTACTAAATGCTAGCATCACTGTTTGCTCGAAAAAAAGGAAAGGAAATATTTAAAACAGCACAGATGAAGCACTTCTCAAGGACAATACCACTTTTTCATGACAGCATCGGGAGTTGATTTTTGTTTTTCTTCCCCTTGTTCTTCCCCTTCATCACTTGGTTCAATAACAAACAAGCTTCACCTTCAATGTAAGATTTGGCATGTCAATTAGGGAGCACAAGTATAGTACTAAACTTAATTTTCTGATGAAAGTGGCAAAATACAGGCCAGCAGTTGTGAAATATCCTTATCTTACCTCAATGGGATATTACGGTGCACATACAGATTGGAAGTCTTGTCTCCATTTGTGCAGTTCACTAAAATCAAGCAACATTATCGTACAAGTAGCACAACATATGAATGCACACTGCAGAATCATGTGAAAGAAGGCGAGTACTGACCTCTGATGATGCGGAATTCAAACAACTCACAAGAAGAAGATCTGAACCAAATTCGCCTTAACGGATAGGAAGTAAGATCTACTCTTGTGCAGTTCCACTAAGATCAAGCAATCAAGCAACGTTGTCGGTGTGACATTTTGGTTGAACTGCACAAAACACTCTTAAAACAAAAGTGTTTTGTGAAGTGCAACAAAAGGTCACAATGGCAACGAGGTGAAGCAGATAACCCTGTTTACACAGAGGTGCAAAGGAAACAATTACTCCCTCCATTCCGGTTTACAGGGCTTATCAAAATTTTAGTTTTTCCATTTTATAAGGCTCAATTTGGTTGTTCCCCATCACATGTTCAGACTTCAAGGTGCATTAAATCATTGCATGCAGTATTAAGAGAAAACTGACCAATGCATGCATGCATTGCAATTAATGCATTCGCAAACATAATTTTTTGAGGAAAACAAGAGCATTAATTGGGTGCTTTTGCAAACTACAAAAAATATTCCACCACTCATCATCTACCTTGGTTGGTGAGATTTTTGAATTGAGCCCTATAAACCGGAAAGGAGGGAGTAGTGGTCAATAACGATGGATGACATAGAAGCCAACAAAAAGAAGCATCTACCTTATCTAAATGGGAAAGAAAGCAAGACAGTAGCATTTTTCAAACGGTGGCATTGATTAATATTAACATAGAGATTATATTAACAATAAAATTCGTTAAACATGTAATTTTCTTTTAACTGTGGCATTGCATCAATTTTCCAGCGGCATTTTTAGAGCCTGTTTGTTTACAGGGACATTTTGGTGTAGGGACTAAAAAACTCCATGTCAGTCCCATCTAAACCAAAGAGGAGGGACTTTTAGGGACTAAAAGTGGGCATTTGGGACTAAAGAAAGAAGACCCCGAGGGAGTCTTCTTGGGACTTTTTCCAACAGTTTCCCCTGCCACGCATCGCACCTTGTCTCTATTAGTTCATTACTAGGGGTAACATGGTCTTTTAGCATGTAATTTTATAACCTCTAGTCCATGTTTAGTCCCTGGAACCCAGCAGGTAGGGACTAGGGAGTTTTTAACCAAACAGGGCCTTAGATTAACAACAACTAATGAGTTGCACGGGACAGTGGACGCACCAGCACCATGTGCATCTACCGATGTACTGTGGTCATGCACAGTTTGTTGCAACAAAGAACAAGAAACCAAGGAGCATATTTGTGTTGGTCCCAGTTTTGTTACCTTTAGACGCCTTTCCCTATGTGAGCGCAGCAAATCTAGTCCTGCTCAAACTCTACAGCCTTGTCCCTTCCTTTCCTTTTTGAACTAGTACTTTCGCCCCTTCCTTTCCTCTTTGAACCACTTCCTAGATTTATGTGATACAACTTTCCCAACTACTTTCCCCCATTCCTTTACTCTTTGAACCACGTCCTAGATTAATGCTATACAACTTTCCCCCTTCATTTCCTCTTTGAACCACGTCCTAGATTCATGCTATATACAACTTTTCCCACTACTTTCCCCCACTCCTTTCCTCTTTGAACCACGTCCTAGATTCATGGTATACATGCAGCTAGAGCAATGCATGTGGAGTAAGTAAATTATAACTTAAGGTTCTTGGGGCGTGGTTCGGTGGGCGACGGGACGGCGGCGAAGAAGAAGGGGTCGGAGGCCCTCCCGCGCCGCCGCTGGGTGGAAAGTGAACAGCTGCGCCGGTAGTCCCTCGCCGACGGCGACAACGTTAAGCCTCCTTCCCTTCCCAGCGGACGGATGCTGCCGGCTCTTTGAGTAGCAGTGAGGGGAGAGAGAGGCCAACGAAGTCTTGTTTAGTTCTAGAGAGGGAGAGAGAGTGTGAAGAGAGCAACTACAAGCGCTGAGGCTCCAGCGGGAGAGGGCGAGAGAGTGGGCGAACAGGCTAACCAGCTACACAACCCGCCCATTATGTTCAACGAGAGGGAAATAACCTTTTATACATTCCTGCATTCGTGTGACAAGCATGCCGTGTTTTTTTGTGTGCGTGGGAGTCATTGGGATTTCAATCATAATCGTGTCATGTGGCTTTGCTGGTAAGACTATCCACAGTGGTGCAAAAATAATGCAGCCTTAGTCACCTTACCTCTCTCCACGTAGTATGTTGGGTCCCACCAGTCAGAGGGTGAAACAAACAAATTAATAAGAAAAATTAAAAGCGACAGCGGTGTATCTTACCTCACACATCTCGCTACTGCTCGGGAACACTGTCCAATTGATCCCTCTGTTTGCTCATGTACTATTTTAAGTGAATCCTTATTATAACATGCACACAAATTTTGGCCACATGTATTCGACTTAAGTCAGTGTGCCACCGTATCTGGTATAGTTACTACTACCTCCGTCTAGGTGTAATAAGTCACGTTAGAAGGTGCAACGGGACCAAGGTGCGTGCGTGTGCGCGCGCGCGCGTGTGTGTGTGTGTGTGTTTAACACCATGTGTGTGTTAGAGAGAGCGACATATCGACCTACTCCTATAGAGAGATGTTGTGTAGTGTACGATTTTAGCCGCGAGAGTCGGTGCATCCTCTCGTTTCCGGGCGTGTCCGGTTGGGACATGCGGACAGCTGCCACGCCTGCTCCTGATCAGCCTGGCCCACCCAAAGCCCCTCCATCTCCCGCGCGCGCTTCCCGCCCAAAACAGTCAGCGCCGCTCCAAAGAATCGGTGCCGCATTCATGCCTGGGTAGAGCAGGCACGACCTCTCACTGGCGCAAGAGTGATGGTTGCTTCGTCCGTCCAACTTACTGCTGGGTCTATGTGATTTGACGGCTCATTGGTCTTTATTACTGAGGTGGTAGGACTGTTGGATGTCCCACGCTTTCGGCGAAAGGAGGTATACCACTACTACTAGATTACAATTTTCTCCATTCTTACAGCGGAGGCATGCAAGAGCAGTGAAAACACGCAGGCTCAGTGATTACATGGCCCACCTCACACTACTATCACTTTGCGACACCTAACTCTTTACATAGTACTCCCTCCGTTCCTAAATATTACTAGATGAGTCACCGCGCGTTGGCGCGGAACAACGGTATATCTCTCTACGCAAAATTATCAATTTCATAGAACAAAAAAAAACTCTATAACCGCATGACAAATGTGGTAGCCAAACTAAATAAACTCCCATCATCATTTAGATCATCCGACGTAAGGAAAAAAGATCAGCCAACTCCTGAACTCCTAGTGCATAATGGGATTATATTTTTCTTTTTGACATGTTAATGGGACTTAAAAGCTCACTTACATGCATGCTACCGGTGCATACTTGCATGCAGACATGTTGATGTGATTTAAAACCCACTCACATGCATGTGGCACGGTATTTCTGCATGCTTGCATGTGTCTTAGTGCGGAGCCTCTCAACGTCAAGATCAGATGGCTATTATGGACTGATTTACTTCATCTAACGGCTACATCAATTTTTATGACGTGGCTCAAGGAGAGGATAGAGAATTCCTAGTATTGGGGGCTAGCTATTACTAGTAGATATAAGTCTTTGTAGAGATTCCACTACATACGGAACAAAATGAATGAATCTACACTTAAAATGCATCTATATACATCCGCATGTGGTTCATGGTGAAATCTCTACAAAGACTTATATTTAGGAACGGAGGAAGTACTAGTATAGTACGTACTGTAATTTATCAGCGAGATAAATTTGTACAATGCTATGAAGCTTCCAGCTTCTGTTACATGTATCTTGCGTCCAAGGTTGCCCGTTGGAACATTTCATCAAATACAAAGGAGACTAACATGCATGCTATTTCATCTCAATGATTGACAGATCATAGCAAATATGTACTCCCTCCGGTCCAAAATAAGTTTCTCAACTTTGTGCAAACTTTAGTACAAAGTTGTACTACTACTAAAGTTGACACTTATTTCGGAATAGAGGCAGCTAAAGAAAAAAATGATCCATGCAGTCCCTAGCCCTTGAACCGTGAACCCTAACCAGGTTTCAATTTTCTGGCAACGTTCGAGCTTCCTGATGAATGAATTTTGTAACCTTTTGACCATCGGATCATTTTGTGCAGTTTCACCAAAATCGAGATGAGCATCCCTGTGGCAAAGAAGTTGAACAAGCGTGATTAGAATAAGATTACTGGGACTAGTTGATGAGACATAAACTCATCACAAATACAGTACGTAGAAGCCAGTAGAGGTATGTGAGGGGCAAAGAAGTAGAGAAATATCCACAGGGAGTGATGTGGGCAGCTGGAGCAGTGGTGCAAGCCGGCTATAAAGGGAGTTGTACCTGAGGGACGTAGCTCAACCTTGAAGAGGGCGGCGGGAGGCAGCAACTGCCCACGTCGCGGCAGTGAGCAAGGGATGAAGGCAACCGCACCGGCTTTGTGAGAGAGAACGGCGGGGACCCCTGATCGGGACGTGCCGACAGTGGGTTTTCGCCTTCGGCGACGGCCACCGCATCTACACTAAGCATCCACCCCTTCCCCAAGCGGACGTGATCCGCCGGGATGTTAGAGATGTGGCCACAGTCGTTTTGTGCGAGACAGTGTGAAGAGAGCAACCCCAGCAAGCAACCGTGTAGGCTGGCCCGTCCTGACTATGTACTCCTTTTCTCTCCATATGAACCTATCATATTGCGTACGTGCCACTGAAGAAAAAAAACTTTATTTATAAATGACGTGGCACCTACTACTCGTTCTCCTATAACCTTGCGCTTGGCATCTCCAAAATATTGACCTTGCGATTGGCTCTTCGCCTCTTCGGGAAGTCGAGCAATAATGGTAGTGCAGTATATATCGTTCTGGCTATATGAGACCGAATGAATTGCTGCACGTCCACCACGTGGGCGAGGGTCGAGGGGCGAGGGAGAGTGCTACATACGGAGCAAAATGAGTGAATCTACACTCTAAAATACGTCGATATACATCAGTGTTTGGAGTATGTACTAGTAGTTCATATTGAAATCTACTAAAGGACATATATATTCCAAACAATATGATATAATCTCTATAACCAAGGTAGTAGGGACGAGGAGTAAACGGAGGGAGTAGTAAATTTTTCTCCTCTTTCTGCGAGCCACCGCGCGCATGGGCGAGGGAGCGGGCGTAAGGCGTAGTAAGCAAGCTTCACCTCATCCTGCGAGCCACCGCGCCCGTGGGCGGGGGAGACGGCGTACTAAGTAAGCTTCTCCTCGTTCTGCGAGTTGACGGGACACATCAAAAGTACTCCAGTGTATAGAGCCTTGCCTCTAAGGTAGGCCCCACATGGTTTGCCTCTTTTTTTAACAAAACATGTCAAGTCGCGATTTGTTTGTTCACCCGTGGTAGACGATTCTCCCTCCACCAAGTGGACAACCAGTACACGTGCCAAATTACCACATGGGCTGCCTTTTCGTACAGAAATGAGCTCCACCGTGTACCCGCACGGGTGTGGTTGGGAAAGAGACGGGAGTACGTGCGCCGTGCATGAACCTCTTCTCTTTGTGCATGTTCCCCACCTACGTGGGTGTGTGTGAGAGATACAAACCGCGTTCGTGAGTGTTTTTTGTTTTGGGGTGGGGGTGGGGTGGGGGTTGATTTCGTGAATTATTTGTGGGAATATGTGTCGATGACATCTCAAACAAAATTTTGCATGCAATGTGTGTGAAATGGAGGCCTATCCATATCATACAAAGAGGGTCGGGCAATCTACGAGAAGAGAGGGAGGGGTCATAGCTATCGATAGAGTCGAAGAGAGGATCAAGTGGGTGGGTGCGAGATCGATGAAGAGAGCCATCGAAATTGTGTGTGTGTACAAGTCAAAGATATAGGGCGACTGGCCTACTGAAACGTTAGAGGGCACACGTCAAGTTTGTGTGTGGCAGGGAGACATGACTAGAGCGCTCAATGTATCGGTGTGTGTGGGGGGGGAGGGGGTGGTGGGAGGGGTAGGCAGAGGCCTAACTATAGAGGTAGAACGACTCGTATATGTGTTGAGAAGGAGAGACCCATCTATGTCTTGAGGGAGATCGGTCGACATCCATACATAACTGAAGGACAGGAAATATGATGGGAGAGAGATATAGGAGAGAGAGAGGGAGGGAGAGAGAGGGAGAGGGGTAGAGTGCTGGATGGGTGATGGAGTTGCTTCTCGAAGATGGTGGGAGAGGCCTACTAGACAAACTGACGGTGGAACTGCAATGTTATCAATAAGAGTGGGGATGTGTTTCTTTGTGTGCCTATGCGTGATAGATCTGTTGGGACGCATCCATGGATGATGAAGGGGAACCATGTGTTTGGTAAGCAAACATAACTAGATCGGTAGATCAATTGTTGTTTGTCGGAGGAAGGGAGAGACACAACTAATGAGGTAGATCGATTGACGTGTGGGTAAAAACGAGTTATAAGGACCTAGCTAGCTATATGTATAGCGAGAGATCAGTCGGTGTACGTCCATTTGTTAGAGGCTAATAAGGCCCAGCGAGACGGATAGACAGAGAGAATGGAGCTAGGAGGTGGTGCGAGAGGCCCAACTACTAGCTAGATAGGGGGAGGAGTGTGCGGTTGTGAGAGAGCGATGAAAAGAGGGGCGAGAGTTTACACGTGTGTCTGCCCGTATAATAGACACGAGGCAAGGACACATAAAGGAGGAGATTGAAGGTGTGTTTGTATGTTGTAGGAAGGCATCGCTTGAGAGGTTTATCGATCGGTGTGTGTCGGAAAGGAGTTGTGGAGACTCTGGGAGAACGACCTAAGGAAAAAAATGAATGTGCCGGGTGGATAGAATGCCGAGGGAGGGGGAGGGCGAGGAGGGCGTGTGCATGCACGAGAGAAAGTTAGTGGTAGCTACAAAGGTTAGAGGATTGTGTGGGTGTAAGAGACTAACAAAGATCATAATTTGATATGAAAGCAGATTCATATATTTGAATAGGAGATCATAGTGTTCTAAACATTGCATGCATGAATATAGCGGTGATACACGTGCTGTGCACATGTTATACCATAATGTGATAATGCATGGTGTTTGCAACTTACAGCTAAATGCCGAACAATCTAAACCATACTATACATCAAACAGTCTCACATTTTATTTGAATTTGTGATAATGTGTGGCATTTGCAGCTTACAACTAAATATCGAACAATCTAAATAATACTATATATCGAACATTCTCACATTTTATTTGAATTTGTGGTAATGTGTGGTGTTTGCAACTTACATCTAAATACTTGTAGGCATATGGGGCGGGGCACCATACATAATGTGATGAACACATTATACATATGAGACATGGTTTAGATTATGAAGATCTAGCTAGAGCTAGAAATGTAATGTGATTTGAAATCAAAATAAAGTGGATTCAAAAAATCTAGTTCGAGTTCATATAGTACACATAGTTCATATGTAACTCGAGACTAATCATGTAGTGTGTTGTGAAGATAATACACAAACGATGGTTTAACTTGACAATAATGATGATTGTAGATCTTATTAAAACAGAGAAACGAATTCAAATGCTTTGACTTCACAACTATCATTACTGTAGATCTTATTCAAATAGAGAAACGAATTCAAATTTAGTTCATATTGAAGCGGTAGTATATACGTTTGGAATGCACTAAAACGTTCATTTGAGTAGTAGGTTGCATGCATTATACACGTAGCGAAATATTTTAATTGAACATAACATGAATTCAAAGTTTTGAATGACATTTGTAGGGCGCATTGATTTGGTACAGTACACGTTAGGCTTGTTTGGAAATTTCAACCCGCGCCTTGTTAGCCTGAAATATTTAAGATATATATTTGTCTCGTTGTGCTCCCACAACTCCCTCCATCTCAACCCGCGCCTTGCTATTCCAAAATTACAACGCGCGCGAAAACTCCCACCTCCTGTGAAATCCCGACACGTGAAATGCCCGTGGAACCCCTAAACCGAAAGAACCGCCTCAAATCGGTGGGGGTACTTTCGTAACTTACCCCACATTTCGGACAAGCGCGTCTCTAAGCCATGGTTCCCCACTGCCATCCCATCCGCCCAACCATTCGTACACCGAGGCTGCGAAAACCCGCGACGAAACCCCACGCCCTGCTCCGTCCGCCACCCAGCCGGAGCCTCTTCCCCGACGACGTCGTCCACAGCAACACCTCGACGTCCCTCATCCACCGTACCAGATGAGGATTCGTCGTCGATCTCATCGTCCCGCCGGTTCAGCCACATCGTCCTCCACATCCAAGGAGCTGCCCCGACGTTCCCCTCATCTTTCGCGCCATCTCCATTCCCACACCGCCGTCTTCACCTGCACCACTGGAAGAGCATCATCATCACCGTTTCCTCGGATGAAGCTGCGGCCTAATCGGCGCCACCAAAGAGGTTGTACACTAATTGACGCATTTTCTTCTTGATTCGATCTCAGGGTGCTGCCGGCGCTCGGTCCCGAGCCGACACGGCGCGGCTCCATCCACGGCGGCGTCACCGGCCACTTCCTCCACGGCGTCGCTCCCTCGGCGGCGACATCCACATCAGTAGGACCTGCTGCTGCTTTAGCTCTCGCTCGCGCTGCTGCTCTGCTCTTTCTCTCGGTCCCCTGCCTGGTCTGCTCTTGCTATTGCTCTTGCTCACGCTGCTGCTCTCGCTCTTGCTCTTGCTTGCGATGCTGCTCCGATTTAGCTACACTTCACTCCGATGCCGCCGGGGTGAAGGAAGAACCAGCCGCAGCGGGGAGGGGGGCTCGCCGAAGAGGTACCCCACTATCTATCTTAGGGTTCAGGATGGGGCGGTGGTCGCCGACAGTGGCGGGGCGTTGGCGGGGCGGTGGCGTGGGGATCGCCGGAGAAAAACTCGGCACGGGGGGCCTAGAGGGATGGCCGGGGCGGCGGCGGACCGGCGGTGGGGAGTGTTTTTGGGGCGGCCGGGGCGGCGCACCACGGGCGGTGGGGGGCTGTTGTTTGGCCGGCTCAGGGGGGTGGAGGTTGAAGATGAACCGCAGGCCCTTGATTTCGTATCCAACGGCTGCAAAATCGACTGACCAGAGATGAAAAAGTCAGTCGACCGACGTGTAGCCCCACCTTGCTAGTGTGTCCAGTTTCGACAGCAAAATTCAGTTTCGACAGCAAAATTCAGTTTCGACAGTTAAGTTCAGTTTCGACAGTTAAGTTCAGTTTCGACAGTTAAATTGAGTTTTGACAGTTAAGTTCAGAGATGAGCAGCTGATGTATTTTACATCTAGCACTTTGTGGTTATGTATTTTTAAGTCATGTATTGGAGATGCTATTAGAATTCCACTCAGGTTAACGTTGTTCGTTGTCTCTCTTGTCCTGTTTCAGCCTTAGCGTCGTACAACTCACCGGAGCTGCTCCAACAACGAAACCCTCCATCACAGCGGAGCAGTACCTCGGGCTCCATCTCCAGACGCCTAAGATCTTCTTCCCCTCCTCCGACAGCCAAGTCAGCCGGAGCATCCTCACCGGCCAACCCAATCACGCTGAGATCGACATGGCTTCGCCAAAGAGGTTGTACACTTGTTGCATCCCTTTTTTACTCTACATGTTATATATATTGTCCACTGAGCACACTGATTTGTTCCTTTAGTGTCTCCTTGAAAGAAAAAATGTAGGAATTTTAATTTTCACTTGTCCTCCTTTTCAAATTCCTATTCATGAAGCACAAGGCTAAGAGATAGTAGCATAATAGCATTATAACCGTACATTTTCTTGTGGTTTGACTAAATCTCACCATGCTTCTTTGCATCCTGTGATCTTCCAATTGTTGTGAATCAAACACCCAGATTGGCAGAAATCCTGTGTTTTTAAATTCTCTGTTTTGCACATGCATTCCTATCCTATTCCTGTCTATTTCCTATCCCTGCATTGTTGTAATCCTCCAATTCAAATGAGCCCTTACAGAATTACTTCTCTTACAGATAGTTGTCAAAGAAAACCTTGCGTGGTTTGTCCCGCTCCTGCTGCGCCGTCGTCCACCCCAGCTCAGCTGCTCCAACGACAGAAGGGTCCAACACAGCAGGGATCCAGCCTCCAGACTGTCTTTCACCGCCTCAGATCTTCTTCCCCGCCGCTGGTAGCCATGAAAACTGCACTACCATCATCAATTGAGCAGATGACCTCGAGGTCGCACTCTTTCGTGTCTTCTTACGTTATGCATCGCTTAATATTACATGCTACTTTATCGTCCTGTTAACCGATTAGACTCTGAGTCAGCTCCAAACTAATGGTCAAACTTGAGCTTTTAAATGGTTGTGGGGTACATATCGGGGCCGCTATCAATAATATCTATCTACTATCTGGTTAATCTCTGGTGTCTACTATGAGTTTCATGTTGGGTGGGAAACAAACAGTAAAGAAGCCATTATCTGTATTTTTTAACTGGAGCCATTATCTGCCTGCTATTATTGGTTTTGGGTCTATCCACAGGTTGCTACCATCACTCTAGATTTCTGCAGGCACTCCTTACATAATCTCACTATGTTTTATTCGTATGCATGATAGTTATTGTAAACAATGGAACTGAACATGTAGAGCAAAAGAGACGAGCCTTGTGTGGCAATAAAATTTCATGTAGACGTCGCTCCATGGTAGGCACAAAGGCAGCCCCCCCCCCCTCCATGCATTTCGGATTGTAATCGAGAGGAAGATATCTGTTCTGAGGGGGATTCAGAAGGAGAAGACAACTCCTATTTACCCCCTAAGGTCTTCGCTCTAACTTGGCATGCTGATGTTGGTTATATCATGCATATGGTGTCTTGCATTGCTTACTTTATTCATCAAATATGTCATCTGCTTAGTTTAGACATCCTTTGTGTGAATGACATTTGTTTAGTTTATTCATCGTTTATGTGAATTATGCAATGCCATGTTGTTTAGCCAGGCATCATATATGTGAATTTTGCAATGCCGTCCTGCTTAGCCAGTCATCTCATATGTAAATTATATCATGCCATCCTTTTTTTTCGTTACATATTACATTTGTCAACAATGTTATTACATTCAACTGCTCTTCGTGTGCATCAGCCATTTGACACGGTGATGGCAAATTCTAGAGTGAAAACAAGGTCTTCAGAGCAGACTATGCTATCTGACGAAGCGCATATCTTGCTGGTTACGGATAGCTCCTCAGAGGAGGATTCAGAGACAGATGACCAGTCCTATTCCCCCCCCCCCGAGGTGTATGCTCTAACTTGGCAGGGTTATGTTGCTCATATCGTGCGTATGGTGTCTCGCATTGCTATTGAAAGTGCGAGTGGTCGACTAGAGGGGGGTGAATAGGCGATTTTTATGAAAGTCTTCAAAACATGGAAGTTTCGAAGACAAACGATGGAGATAAACCTATTACCATGCAGCGGAAGGTAGACTACACTAGGCAAACCATAGTCAAGTATTCAATGGAGTGAAAGCACAATGACTAATAGTATCTAGGCAGTAAAGATCAGGTAGGAAGATATTGTGAAGCCAATCAGAACAAGCAGTCACTCAGTGAAGACAAAAGATAAAGCAATCATACAATGACTTCACAAGGACCAACAGTAAGTAAAGGGAAGGGAAGGATGAAACCAGTGACACGTTGAAGACAATGATTTGTTGGACCAGTTCCAGTTGCTGTGACAACTGTACATCTGGTTAGGGAGGCTGAGATTCAACTCAGAAGACCTCGTCTTCACCTTATTCCTCTTGAGCTAAGGACACCCAGTCCTTGCCCAATCACTCTGGTAAGTCTTGAAGGTAGACTTCCAAACCTTCATAGACTTTGTTCACCGGCGATCCACAATGACTCTTGGATTCTCAGAACGCGACGCCTAACCGGCTAGAGGATTCACAGTCCTCAAGTGTAATAAGTCTTCAGATCACACAGATAGGAAGACTTAAGTGATGCCTAACACTCTTTGGCTCTGGGTGTTTAGGGCTTGATCCTCGCAAGGAATTCTCTCTCAAAGGCTTCGAGGTGGGTTGCTCTCAAACGACAAAAGCTGTGCACTAACTCTGAGCAGCCAACCGTTTATGGTTGTAGGGGTGGGCTATTTATAGCCACTAGGCAACCCGACCTGATTTGTCCGAAATGACCCTTGGTCACTAAGGAACTGACATGTGTTCCAACGGTCAGATTTCAAACACACATGACAACTTGACTTGAGCTACAAGCAAAGCTGACTTATCCAACTCTGGACAAGATTTTCTCTCATAGTCTTCACTCGAAGACATAGGATTTTGGTTAAGCATCACTTCAGTCATTCTGACTGGTTCACTTGGACCCCACTCAACAAAGAAGAAAAAGAACGACGAAAGAACTAAGTCTCCGCGCTCCATAGTCTTCATGCAATGTCTTCTCTTGTCATAGTATTCAATGTGAATGTCTTCACATACCACCTTTGACTTTAATGTCTTCTTACATTTTTAGGGGTCATCTCTGGTAGGAAAACTGAATCAATGAGGGACTTCTACCTGTGTTATCCTGCAATTCTCACAAACACATTAGTCCCTCAACTAGGTTTGTCGTCAATACTCCAAAACCAACTAGGGGCGGCACTAGATGCACTTACAATCTCCCCCTTTTTGGTGATTGATGACAAACTAGTTGAAGTTTTCAACGGGGAATAAAATAGGTGAAATTGTAAAGGATAGGGGATTGTCATGATAAGTGGCAAAGGCTCCCCCTGAAGATGTGCATATAAGTAATTTGCTTTTGGTATGCAAATGCACATGGCAGGTTGTACTTGTGGAGATCCTCTTCAACTTATGATGACAATTCATCATGCAAGAAAAGTATGTGAAGATAATGACATGCATAATGAAAAATGGACGTCTGCAAAATGATCTAAGTGCAGAATTTATCGTCGCACATGCGGAATTTATCATCGCATCACAGAATACCAAATAAGTAGTAGACGACCATCGAGTTTAAGTATTACAACTCAAAGAACCAAATGTATTGAAAACGAGAGTTGTAAGCACTTGGCACAAGTAGCAAAAAGTATAGCAACCACCCATATGGACCCGCTTGAAGAATATCAACTCATATGCTTCTCCCCCTTTTGTCAGTGAGGAGCAAAAAGGTTTGAAGACATAGAGCGCCTACTCGTCACCATGAGGTGCAGGCGAGGTAGCAGGGTCATCGGTGAGATCCGGTGGTGCAGAGGAACTTGGTGCAGTGTCGTTACGTGCTGAAGTTGGAGGAGGTGAAATTGCATCATCTTGGTCATTGATGACTCTGGCATTTACGGTCGCAGCTGAGGACGAGTATTCAGAGTCTTCAAGTGAGGGAGTCCGACGCAAGTGAGCATTTCTGGGAGGAGTTGAGTCAAACTTGAAGCGTTCGGTGAAGCCATCATCGTGCAGATCAGCTTCAGCACTCAGTAGGGTCAAACTCTTCCACGACCTCCGACAGGTTTCATGAGTACCAAAGGCATTCTTGGTGGCAAGATTGCGAATGCGGTTGACATCCACCAAGAGGCTTTGCATCTGACGCTTAAGCCAGTCGTGATGTTTGTCTTGTTTCTGATGCAGCGCGACGAGAAGCTCTCGGTCATTGAGGACACGAGATTGTCTTTGAGGCCTTTGCGCAATGGTGCTACCAGTGGCATCAGTTTGAGCACGAGGGGCACATGTGTTTCCAGCAAGGGGATAAACACGAGACACTGCTGGAATTCCTTCAATGGGCTGGGTGAAGCTTTGGTGATCAGCATTGTGAAGATAAATGGGATCCTTAGCAGGCTCTGGGTAAATGGCTTCAACTGAAAAATCAACCTCGGGCAAGAATATAAGATGATTGCGCGCAGACGGCTGATAGTTGAAGGCTGAGTGACGCATGATCAGACGCATGACCCATGGAGCATAGAATTTCAACCCAAAGATGTCGGAGCCAGACGCAGCCAACTACCCAATGAAGAAGTCTTGAGCATTGAAGCTGATGCCATTGAAGACATAGAAAACCAAAGTCTTCATTGCTCCTTCAAGCTTCGCTACAGATGAGTGTCCTTTCACAGGCCATAGAGTCTTCCTGATGATGTGGTAAATGGTGCGAGGCAGGTACTCTAGGTCTTCAACAAAGAACTCAGATGGGTATTCAGCACCGTGAGGTAGAGGCTTCATCATGCTCAGCATTTGACTCATGTTGGGTTCTGGCTTCTGAAAGATGCTTTCCAAGGCATTTTGATGTTGTTGACAACCTGGTTCATAGTATTCACCAGGAGTGTGCAGGCCTGTGAGCTCAATGATATCAAGAGCTTTAGCTTCATAATGGATATTGCCTGTCATCCACTCAAGGACCCAAGTCTTCGGATCCCTGTTGTAGCCTCGAATATGAAGAGTGGCATAGAATTGAAGCAGCAATTCTTCATTCCAGTGCTCCTTGTCAGTGATGAACTGCAATAGACCAGCATCTTTGAAACAGTCCAATGCTTCTTCGAGGTAGGGCAGACCAGCTATAGCTTTAGAGTCGAGGCGCATATGTGGAAGTATGCGCCCTTGATTGTATAGGACACAGGAATAGTAGCTGCACTGCTGATAGCTCCAGAACCGATCTGAGGAAATGTGCGGTCTGGTATAAGGGTTCTTGGAGGTGTTGAAGAAGGTACTATGTGCCACGAAGCCATTCGCATTTAAGACCCTAGGTGAAGTGGCAGTGCCTGGGAAACATGGAAGTCTTGGCTTGGGCTTTTGGACTTGAGGCCTGTGCTCGACCTGGTACTCAAATTGTGGACCAGCAGCAGGCGGAGGAGTCAGAATGGGCCATCGAACCATAACTGGCTGACCACGATCAAATGCCAGCTCCATTGTGTGAGGTCTTGGAGGGGGAACAGGGGCATTGGCATTGTCTTCATGGGCTTCAGGGGCCACATGTGCTTCAGGTACTTGGACCTCAGGTGCTGCAGCATTGACTTCAGGTGTTGCATCATTGACTTCTAGTGCCTCATTGGCTTCTGGCGCCTCATTGGCTTCCGGCGCCATATTGGCGTCAACCATGACAAAGTCCTTGGCGTCAGCAGTGATGTTGGTGGTTACTTCAGGGTTGTTAACCTCCACTTCAGAAGCTGGAGGGTCGGTCACGTTCTCCTCGAGAACAACATCTTGGTGAGACGGGGGTGTAGCAACTCTTGTGTCTCTTGGGGCTTCTTCTTCATCTTCTTCTTCATCGGCTGATGCAGCCGGAATGTCTTCAGCCATTTTGGCTTCGGGTTCAGACACGTGCATTGTGGGAGTGACTTGGGGCCTTGGTCCTTTGCGAAGCCTGCATAATGCGGGCGACGCTTGTGGATATGGAGTGTGCTGGGCCACAAAGTCATCATCATCTTGCACTGTTGGGGTAGCTTGTGGTTGGGGAGAGCTTGGAGTGTCTTGTCTTTGTGGGTGATCAGCCCACGATGCATCCTGAGCAGTTGGCGTCAGAGGACGACCAATGCTGATGAGTTCGCTGTGCGTAAGCACAGGCGATGATACCAATTGGTGCTCGATCTGAGGAAGGACTTCATCATCTTCAACATTGTCATGGTGACCAATGTCTTCAGCAGCGGTTGGGTCAACTGTTGGAATGTCTTTAGCTTCAGGAGCCTCTGTGGAAGTAGGCTCATGAATTACCATCCATCGTTCTTGATGCGAAGAGGCAGGACAAGCAACCGAGATGGGCTCAACAATAAGGGGCTCTGTGGGAGCAGCCCAATCTTTCTTGGTTTTGCGCTTCTTCTTGGAGGGAGCGACATCAGAAGCTTCAGGATGTTTTCTCTTTCTGGCTTCAGCCTCGACAGCCCTTGTCTTCTTTAATTCTGAAGCCATTGTGGGGACCTTAGGCTTCGAGCCTGTCATACTGGCTGGGAAGATAATGGGATGTGCTTCCTGCCTTGTTGCTTCGGGTTCGGCCATAGCTGGCTTCTTCTTCTTCTTTGCAGCCATCCTGGGATCGGTGCCAGGATGCCCAAGAGCCTTGCGCTTTTCAGCTTCATTGTAGGCTTGCACGCACTTGTCAGCCAGACTCTTCATGCGCTCACGAGAACCTTTTGCTTCTTCCGTTTCTTGAGAAAGGCTTCCTTGAGCTCGTGCAACATAGTCTTGAAGTTCTTGACATCTTGCACGCTGAGCTTTGCCATGTGCTGTTTGAACTGAGCTTTCTCATAGTCGATCTTTTGCTTCAGTTCAACGATGCGCTGAGCTAGAGCTATCTCGGAAGCAATGGCGCCAGCGAAAGCGACACCGAGGCCAATTGGAAGTTGCAGATCATCAAAGCTGAGATTGGGGGTTTCAAACCACTCATCAATGAAGTTGTGAAGGATTGGTACGTCAAAGAGAGGGAAATCATTGTAGATTTCTGCTTCTTCTTTGCTCTTGATCAGTTGCTCAAGAGCGTCATCTGCAAGATCTTCATCGCTGGACAGAGTAATGGCGTCGTTGCGCAGAATAGCAGCAGCAGTCAGTTCTTGGCTGGTGGGTTGCAAGGGCATCTTTACTCTCGAGGGCTTGGAGATGCGTGACAAATCTTCAGACTGCACACTGTGTTCAGGAGGTGCAGTGGCCAGAGGCTTCGCCTGTAAGACCTTTAGTGCAGGAGCAGGCTTTGAAGCTTTAGGCTTCTTTAGGTTCTTTGGCTTCGGCGGTGCAGGTGCTTAATCAGATTCAGCGTCATCTGCAGGCTCATCCACGGCTGTCCCTTGAATCATGATATGAGTAATGAGACCTTCCAGGTTGTAGAAGGGCCCAACAAGATTGGGTTCAGCTTCGCGTGTGCCATCAGCACGAGGAGCAGAGGGGCCTGGATTGAAGTCTAAGCCTCGTGACTTCTTGTTCTCTTTGGCTGAGTTCCTGGCAAACTGAAGGTTGCGCTTGAATAGATTATCATCACGGCACCACAGTAATGAAGGTGGGTCTGCATCCGCAGGATGCGGTCCAAGGACCATGCAAGGATAGAAGCCTTGTTCAATGGCTTCAGCTCTGGACTTGGGTTGAAGATTTCTGCATAGAATGTCTCCCCATGGTCGTTTGATGGCATTCTTCTCATCATACTCCTGGGTCACGAACCTGTACTTGAACCACTGTTCTGCCCAATATCTTCGAATCCATTGGATTCGAGTTTTTCGCTGATTGTAGTCCTCCTATGGATCTGTCTTGTACAACTCATAGAGGTCAGGAGGCAAATCTCTTGAGGTGTTGCCACGACGCTGTCTGCCACCCTTTCTTGTAGGTTTCTCTGGTGCCATGAACTTCAAACTGAATGGCTTCAACACGTTCAAAGGTTTCAAAGGCTTCCGCTTGCTGGTCAAACAGGAACTGGCTTCGGGAGAATTTATATGATGCTGTAAGAATTCTGCAAATGAATGTAGACTATGAGAACCAAGGGATTCTCCCACGGACATGTACCTGTGACAGCATTAAGGTGCGAGGGAAGGGGAAGAGGTCATATGCATTCTCAGAAGATTTTGAAGATAAATCAGTTTAGAAGACATTGACCTCATAGTGCGAAGACATTCAGTCATAGATAGAGAGTTGGTTCCAGATTTGTACGAATCCACGAATAAGTACAAGTGAGGAATCTAACTACTTTGTGAAGCATAAGTGAACATAGTAGGCATATTATGAGATGCAGTATGAAATAGATCCAACTTGTGTGAACAGAAACTGCTTGTGGTAGAAAGTGATGAATCTATAGGATCAAAGGGGCCGTAAAAAGGAAGTTTTATTTACCACACGAAGAACTGCTAGACAGAGTGTGAGAGGAGGCCGAGCAGTTCGATTGTTCGTGCCCTAACTTGGCGACGGAGAATACCTACGGCAACGGCGGAGAAGACGATGTCCGCGGCCGGCGTGAAGACGGCGTCGGTGAGGTCGCTGCAGCTAAGCGCTTCGTCGCCGGCGTCGTCGAGGGCTAGCGGTGGCGCTAGGGTTTGTGCGAGAGTGGAAGAAAGGATAATGACTGTGGTGAGGTGTGTATTTATAGGGACAGGGATGACACAGTGTTATTACACAGGTGCCCCTAGCGATTCATATCTGAAGGACAAGTGGCCATCATGCAACATATCAGAGGTTGTTCCACGTTCCCACGCACGCCTGGATTGTCGGGTGGTCGTTCCCACTTCTCCGAGTTTCAGGTGAAGGAATTAGCATTGAAAATGGACTTAATGTTTGTCTCTGTATCTTCTGCTGACTAGGACGCAGAGAAGACATTCGACAATTTCAATAGAATGCATATGATTTGGACATATAGAGTTTGAGATAGAAAGCATAGAGAGATTAGGGTCCGATCACATTCACTTAGTTCAAAAGATTCAACAAGGAAGACATAGCTATAAGTGAATGTTGTAGAGGACAGAACACTAGTATGTATATATCAGAAGACAATCAAGTCAACATAGTGAAGATAATCATGAAGACAAGTTGAAAATGAAGACAAACAAAATGTGAAGACATAGCACATGTAACGCCATGGGTAAAACACTTCAAACAGAAGAATTTGGTGGTGGCGTTACACACCGTATAGGAAGTATTAGACCCAGACACGGCGCACAATTATCGTGGCGCTAAGAAGTCAAATTCTACGTTAATGTATTCACACTCAGATTGTAAGTCTTCATTGATTAAAGATATACTTTCCTTCGTGTGTTGCACATCTAAGTCATCAACATGCATAAGTGTTAGGATGTGTGCCTGATCACAGGACATTTGAGGATTCCAAGATATTTAGCTCACACCGTAACTTGCAAAACCTCTTCTCATTCAAGGGCTTGGTGAAGATATCTGCCAATTGCGCTTCAGTGTTGACGTGTATGATATCAATATCTTCCTTCACAACATGATCTATGAGAAAGTGATGACGAATTTCAATGTGCTTTGTCTTTGAGTGCTGAATTGGGTTGTTGGCAATCTTGATGGCGCTTTCGTTGTCACAGTAGAGTGGTACTTGCTTCAGGTGAATGCCATAGTCTTCGAGTGTTTTCTTCATCCATAGAAGCTAAGCGCAGCAAGATCCAGCAGCAATGTATTCAGATTCAGCAGTGGAGAGAGATACACAGTTCTGCTTCTTTGAAGACCAACATACAGGTGATCGTCCCAGAAAATGACATGTTCCTGATGTAGACTTGTGATCCACCTTGTCACCAGCATAATCAGCATCCGAGAATCCAACTAGATCAAACTCTGAGCCCTTTGGATACCATAATCCTAGTGTTGGGGTGTGAGCCAAATATCCGAGAATTCGCTTCACAGCTAAGTGATGTGATTCCTTTGGTGCCGCTTGGAACCAGGCACACATGCAAACACTAAGCATGATATCTGGCCTAGATGCACATAAATAAAGCAAGGAACCAATCATGGAGCGATATACCTTTTGATCGAACTCTTTACCATTGTCGTCGAGACCCAGATGATGATTGGCTGGCATTGGCGTCGTGTAGCCTTTGCAATCTTCCATTCCAAATTTCTTCAGGCAATCTTTGAGGTATTTCTCTTGAGATATAAAGATGTCGTTGCGTTGCTGACGTATTTGAAGACCAAGGAAGAACTTCAGCTCACCCATCATGGACATCTGATATTGCTCTTGCATCATATATCCAAACTCGTCAGTGTATTTCTAGTTGGTGCAGCCGAAGATAATGTCATCCACATATATTTGGCACACAAACAGTTCACCATCATATGTCTTCGTGAAGAGAGTGGGGTCGAGGGAACCAGGTTTGAAGCCTTTGCTCTCCAGGAAGTCTGTGAGTGTGTCATACCAAGCCCTATGTCGAAGTAATGGGCCACGGGTAGGCCAACCCGAGCCCCAGAACCTTTCAAGACATCGGGGCAGGCTGCGCCCCTCAAGACCCCAGGACGAAGAGCCGCCTTCTGGACGTCAACGGCAGGACGGCCGACTGATCACCAACGGCCGAGTCCCAGGGACGACTTCAGGGAAAGCCGACTCCTGACTAGCGACTTCTAGAGAAGCCGGCTTTGGGGAGTCCGCCTGCGACTCCAACACCCCTCACGATCTCATCAGGCGGGATGGGGCAGGGGAGTGGCAACCGTGAAGCCCGCTCCTACCCCTTACCAAGGGAAGGCATGGCCACAGCACGCCGTACCCCGGAAGATCTCCGTGCGGCATGGCACTATTTTCATGCCGGCCCTGACATCAGCACCGCAGGACCAAATCCTGCACCCACGATGGCTTGTCTGTACGGCCTAGAGGCAGCAGGTCCCATTAGTCGGTGAGACCCCAGGAGACGGCAAGAGGACCCCCCAGTCGGACCCGTCGGGAGTCGGCCCAAGGGAGTCGGCCGAGCACTCCCCCGGGGCCCACGCGCCATTAATCAAGATGTGATGGGGAGTGGCGATAGTGATCGCCCGCCGGGCGGCGGGGCTGTTGCCATGACCTCATGATCAAGCCCGCGTCATCAAAGCACGGCTACAGTAATCAGCAGTCGGCAGGACCTGCCCACGGCGGACACGGCCTGTCGGCTCCATATCAGGCCAGTCGGCGGGCCCCAGCGGTCAGCAGAGAAGACGGAGGCCGGAGGCACTGACGGCTGGGCCCGCATCCAGCCGGATTACCATTGTACCCCTGGGGGGTAGGCCTATATAAACCCCCCAGGGCACCCATGCAAAGGGTTGGAACCCATTAGCTCTAGACCAGATCATATAGAAGGGAGAGAGCTAGCCTTGCCCTCTCCTACCACCAGAAAACAGCTCAAGAAGCAACCGTGTAAACACTTTGCCATAGTGATCATGCAGAGACCCCACAGAGCAATAGTAGGGGTATTATCTCCCCGGAGTGCCCCGAAGCTGGGTAAGATTCGCCGGTGTGCATGCCTTCTCCTCATCCCATTTCTAGGCACCGGCGACGTTCTACTAGCCCCCACCATGATAATCCATCCGTTGGCATATGTTGCACCAAACCCCCGACATTTGCCGCCAACCGTGGGGTGTGGTGCACCGCCGTCCGGAGACCTGTTCTGGATAGGAACCCTTTTTCTCCCTGGCGAGCGCAGCCAGCCAGGCACGCCAGACGGAGTTTGCGCCGACACGCTAAGCGGTGTTGAGATCGCTTGCGCAGCCAGCTGCCTGGCTGAACTTGTCGGCGAGGTCCGCCTCTCCGATGAACCTGCATCCAACGCACGCACGGGCGGCCCCAAGAGCCTCCTCGCGGGCCTCCTCGATCGACTCCACGTTTCCAGCGAGCCTGCCGTAGACTTGGAGTCTATGGGCTCCACCGACCCGATGCTGGTCGACTCTGACACTGCGTTGCTCGACGCGTTCCCCACCAACGTGGTGGTCTACGACGAACCCCACCCTCGTGCGGAGAGCGACGGAAGCACCGTCACCGAGGTGCTAGTCATCAGTCATGACGAGCTCCCCGGCGGAGGAGTGCACGACTCACTCGGCGTGGCGCTGTAAGACCTAACTGCACCCATTCCGGAAGACGCTGACGCAGAGACGTTGGAGGCGCGCCGCCTTCAGCTCGTTGAAGGTGCGAAGAAGCTGGCCAGAATGAGACGCTTGTTAAAAGCCTACCAGCGGGAGATGGATCGCGCCGTCGGCGGCTCGCCGGCCCCGGCGGGGCCCAGCCGCCTTGGCATGGTCCAGCAGCGCAGCGTAGCCATCGCCAGCCTGTTTGGGGCAAGCCGCCCTGTGTACGCTACATCAGCAGAGAACATCCGAGCCGCCCAGGCAGCGGTGGATGAGCTGGACAATTTCGAGGGCGAATAGCGCCGCCTCATGATGGAGCGAGTCCAGCGGCTCTTCGACGCGGCCGCCACGCAGAACGAGGTCGGCTGCCGCACCGAGGCGCCGCAGCAGCCAAACGACGACCTTCACCGAGATCAAGGCACGACGTCTTGGACGCCGACTGGCGGCGCCCGAGTCAGAAGAGACAAGGAGCCGGCTATCAGCCGCAGTCGGACACGCATTACCATAGAGCGCGACCGAGGGCAGTGGAACGACAGGATGACTGTCCGCCTCCCCCTCCTCGCAAGGAGAGGCGAGTCTCCCCGCCGCCTGTTGATCATCCGACTCTCGGCGACCGCCTTGGCCGCCGAGAGGGAGTTGGAGAGAATGACGCCCGCCACCGGATCGACCGGCTTCACCGATCCCTGGCGCTGGAAGAAGAGGACGAGCTGGGTCCGCCTTGTTTCGGGCCCCGCATTCAAGACGAGCCCTTTCCCAGAGGGTTCACGCTCCCAAGAGACACGCCCAAGTATACCGGCTCCGTGAAGCCGGAAGACTAGCTAGTCGACTACTCCATGGCTGTCAGCATAGCCAACGGCAACAAGCGTGTCGCCGTAAAGTACGTTCCGCTCATGCTCCAGGGCACGGCCCGGACGTGGCTGAACAGCCTAAAGCCCCGCAACATCAATAGCTAGGTCGACTTCACCGAAGCGTTCGTCCGCAACTTCAACAGCACATACAAGCGTCCTCCCAAGCCCCGTCAGCTCTCCTTGTGCGTGCAAGGCCCTGACGAGTCAACTCGCGATTACCTCACGCGTTGGGCCGAGCTTCGGAACTCCTGTGAGGGCGTGCACGAGGTGCAGGCCATCGAGTACTTCACAGCCGGGTGCAGAGAAGGCACCCTCCTCAAGCACAGGCTCCTCTGCGACGAGCCAGAAACCCTCGACGAGCTACGGATCATAGCGGACAAGTACGCCACGGCCGACTCCTCCATGAAGGCGGAGATTCAAATCAGCACAACTGGCAAAGTGGCCCCGCAAGCTCCAAGAACTCCAGCGGGAGACGCCAGCCAGCGACAACAGCAGGGCGACCACAAGCGCAAGGCCCCGCCGCCGGCTTCCAGTAGTCGGCAGGTCGCGACCGTTGAAGCCCAGCAGCCAGATGAGCAGCCTCCGCCCAAGCGACAGAAAGGCGGCAAGCCAAACTGGTTGCCGGCCATCTCCTACGAACAGACCCTGGATGGACCTTGCAAGTTCCGTAGCGGCGCGAAGCCGTCGAATCACAACACCCGGAAGTGCCACTGGCTCACCAGGATCACCAAGGGAGACGGCTTCCTGCCTCCCCCGCCTGCTGGGCAGCCGCCTCCGCCGCCGGCCCAGCAGCCGGCTGTCAGGCCAGTCGGTGCAGTACAAGACGAATACCCTGAAGAGCATGGAGCCTACGTGGTGTTTACCAGTGTGGCTGATGATCGACGCAGCAGGCGGCTGCAGCGACAAGAGGTGAATGCAGTAGCATCGGAGACGCCAGAGTTCATGCACTGGTCCGAGAAGCCCATTAGTTGGAGCAGGGCTGACCACCCAGAAGTGATGCCGAGTCCGGGCTCCTATGCCTTGGTCCTGGACGCCACCTTTTCTACGGACAGACGAGCCACGCGTTTCTCGCGAGTTCTAATAGACGAAGGCAGCAGCATTAATATCCTGTACAAGGACACCATGGAGAAGTTAGGAATCCAGCAAAGACAGCTTCAGAACAGCCGAACTGTGTTCCACGGCATTGTTCCTGGGCTTTCCTGCTCGCCAATCGGCAAGATCCCGATGGACGTCCTCTTTGGAGACAAAGATCACTTCCGCAGAGAGTCTGTTTGGTTTGAGGTGGTGGACCTTGAGAGCCCATACCATGCGCTACTTGGCCGACCAGCCTTGGCCAAGTTCATGGTGGTCCCCCACTATGCCTACCTCAAGATGAAGATGCCCAGTTCTAGGGGAATTATGACTGTGGCTGGCAACTACCGGAAGTCGTCTGCTTGCGCAGCTGAGAGCAGTCGGCTGGCCGAGTCCCTGGTAATTGCGGCCGAGAAGCGGCTCCTTGAGCGAGTTGTGGCGATGGCCGGCAAGCAGCCAGAGGTATCGCCCAACCCAAAAGAGTCGGAGGCTGAGGGTTCGTTCAAGCCGGCCAAAGAGACAAAGAAGATACCCTTGGATCCGGAGCACCCCGAGAGGTACGCCGTCGTAGGGGCAAACCTCAACAACAAATAGGAAGGCGAGCTCGTCGATTTCCTCCGTGAGAATCGGGACATCTTCGCATGGTCCCCCAAAGACATGCAAGGTGTACCAACGGAATTCGCCGAGCACAAGTTACATGTCTGATCTCATGCAAAGCCGGTCAGGCAGCCCCTGCCCCGCCTATCAGAAGAGAAGAGAAGAGTTGTCGGAGAAGAGATAGCCCGACTCCTAGCAGCCGGCTTCATTATGGAAGTGTTCTTTCCAGAATGGCTAGCAAATACGGTCCTGGTACGGAAGAAGAACAAGCAGTGGCGAATGTGTATTGACTACATGAGCCTCAACAAGGCCTGCCCCAAGGACCCATTTGCTCTACCAGGAATCGATCAGGTGATAGACTCCACAGCCAGATGTGAGCTGTTGAGTTTTTTGGATGCATACTCAGGATATCACCAGATCAAGCTAAACCCGGCTGACAGACTGAAGACCGCCTTCATCATGCCGTTTGGAGCCTTCTGCTACCTCACCATGACGTTCGGCTTAAGGAACGCCGGCGCCACCTTTCAGCGTTGCATGAAGAAGTGCCTCCTCAAGCAGCTCGGCAGGAACGCCCACGTCTACGTAGACGACGTGGTGGTGAAGACGGAAAAGCATGGAACGCTGCTGGAAGATCTCAAGGAGACCTTTGAGAACCTACGCCAATTCCAGATCAAGCTCAATCCCGAGAAGTGTGTCTTCAGAGTACCAGCCGGCCAGCTCCTCGGCTTCCTGGTCTCTGAACGTGGCATAGAATGCAACCCAGTAAAGATCAAGGCCATTGAGAGAATGGAGGTACCTAGCAGACTGCTGGATGTGCAGAACTTCACCGGCTGCTTGGCGTCCATCAGCCGATTCATCACTCGGCTGGGCAAGAAAGCTCTCCCCTTATACCAACTCATGAAGAAGACCACTTTTTCGAGTGGAACCATAAGGCGGACGAAGCTTTTCACCAGTTGAAGAAGGTGCTGACTACTCCACCCGTCCTGGCGGCTCCGACTCCCAAAGAACCTATGCTCATGTACATCGCCGCCACCAACCGGGTAGTCAGCACGGTCATTGTAGTGGAACGCAAGGAGGAAGGCAAGGCGCTACCTATCCAAAGACCGGTATATTACCTGAGCGAGGTACTGTCGATCTCCAAGCAGAACTACCCCCACTACCAGAAGATGTGCTATGGCATACACTTTGCTGCCAAGAAATTGAAGCCTTACTTTCAAGAGCATCCAATCACGGTGGTCTGCACGGCCCCACTTACCGAGATCATTGGCAGCCGAGATGCTTCTAGCCGAGTGGCCAAGTGGGCCATAGAGCTAGCTCCTTACACCATCCACTACCAGCCCCGCACCACTATCAAGTCACAAGCACAAGCTCAAATACGCACTTCAAATCCATTTTGCCGCCTCCAACAACGTCGCCGAGTACGAGGCGCTCATTCACGTGCTCCGGCTTGCTAAAGAGCTTGGCATCCGCCGGATCTTGTGTTATGGCGACTCGGACTTAGTAGTCCAGCAATCATCTGGCGACTGGGACGCGAAAGATGCAAACATGGCGAGTTACCGTTTCCTCGTACAACAACTCAGCGGGTATTTCGAAGGGTGCGAGTTCCTCCATGTGCCAAGAAACGACAACGACCAAGCAGATGCCTTGGCACGAATCGGCTCTACCCGCCAAGCAATACCATCTGGCGTCGCCCTTCAACACCTCCTCAAGCCGTCTGTCAAGCCTTCACCAGAATCAGACTCCATTTTTGTGCCGGCTCCTCCCGAAGACGTCGGATCCAACTCTAGAGCCCCGGCAGTCGGCGCGGGGATTTTGGCGGATGACTCCAAAGCCGCCACAGTCAAACCCGGCCCGGGGACTACGGTGGCGGACTCGAAGACTCCAGAACTCGGCCCAATGACCGCGCCAGTCGGCCTGGGGACTTCATTAACCCAGCAAGCGGTTGCTGACTCCAACCCGCCGCCTCCCAGCCCAACCGCCCTCGTCCAAGCCGCTGTTCTGGCAGTCGAAGAAATAGCAGCACCCTCATGGGCCCAGCCCATCCTCAAATTCCCGGTGAACAAAGAGCTGCCGACTGATGAGACCTCAGCTCGGCAAATACAATGCTGGGTGGCAGCCTACACCATAGTCAACAGAGAGCTGGTCAGGCGCAGTGTCACTGGCATCTACTAGCGCTGCGTAGAGCCAGAGCAAGGCCAAGCGATTCTCAAAGACATCCATCAAGGCAAGTACGGCCACCATGCGGCTTCAAGAGCACTCGTCGCCAAAGCCTTTCGACACGGTTTCTTCTGGCCAACTGCCTTGGAAGAGGCCAAGGAGTTGGTCCAAAAATGCAAAGGGTGCTAGAAGTTCAGCTCCAAGCCGCACCAGCCAGCTTCTGCACTCAAGACCATCCCCATTGCCTGGCCTTTCGCAGTTTGGGGTCTAGACATGGTGGGACCATTCAAGACAGCATGAGGTGGTTTAACTCACTTACTTGTCATAGTGGACAAGTTCACCAAGTGGATAGAAGCAAAGCCAATCAAGAAGCTGAACGGTCCGACTGCCATAACTTTCATCTCCGATATCACAATTCGGTACGGCATACCACACAACATCATCACCGACAACGGCACAAATTTCGCCAAAGGCGCCTTGGCCCGTTTCTGCGCAACACAGGGCATCCGACTGGACCTAGCGTCCGTCGCCCATCCACAGTCAAACGACCAAGTGGAGCGAGCAAACGGCCTCATCCTGTCCGGCATCAAGCCTCGGCTGATCAAGCCTCTGGAGCGCTCGGCTGGCTGCTGGCTCGACCAGCTGCCAGCCATCCTCTAGATTCTGCGCACGACTCCAAACAAGTCAACCGGCTTCACGCCCTTCTTCCTCGTCTACAGTGCCGAAGCCGTCATCCCAATGGACATAGAGTTCGACTCCCCACGAGTCACCATGTACACCGAGGAGGAAGCAGAAGAAGCACGACAAGATGGCGTCGATCTGCTGGAAGAGGGCCGGCTGTTGGCACTCAGCCGGTCCAGCATCTACCAGCAGAGCCTGCGCCGATACCACAACAGGAAGGTCAAGCCAAGATCTTTCCAAGAAGGCGACCTTGTGCTTCGGCTGATCCAGCGAACAGCTAGCCAGCACAAGCTGTCAGTGCCTTGGGAAGGCCCTTTCATCATCAGCAAAGTACTGGGCAACAACTCCTACTACCTGATTGACGCTCAGAAGCCCCGAGCACGCAAGACGGACGACTCCGGCAAGGAGACAGAGCGGCCATGGAATGCAAATCTCCTCCGAAGATTTTATAGTTGATGCAGTATGTACCACGCTACCTTTTGTATTAAAGTACCAAGACTTCCGCCCCCCCGAGACGAGCTCGGGGACTGCCCTCTTTTGTCTGTATGATAAAAATTATGCCTACAAGTATGTTCCTCTCTGTCATGCCGCTTGGCACCGGGCTCGACGAGTCAGCCCGGGGACTTGCCGCCTTGAACTATGAAATGCTTCCTGCAGCCGGCCAAGTACTGTGTAACACCTAAACCGTCTTCTGTCAGAAGCCGCAGCTCGCAGAGTGACTGTACGGTGGGCAGTGGTAAGGTAGAATGGGCGTTCGCATGAAAAATGGTTAAGGACTCAAAGCATAAAACATAGCTCAAGACGGCTTCCAGCCTTTTTTCGCAAACCGACTCTCGAATAGTCGGATTGCCGCCTTCTATTCAACTTGCTCAAAACTCTTAAAAACGGCTAAGTACTTGCCTTCTCAAATTAGCCAAGCATTTGATCCAGCGAGAGTCCGCAGAGCGGCTGTCCGATTGGCAAGGCAGGCAACTAAGAGAAAGCGGCAAAGAAAAAAAAAGCCGAAAGAGCAATGAGCAAGAAAAGATAGAACTCAGATAAATATATTTACATAACATAGGCCCTTGGCCGAATTTTCAAGCAGAGGTTCAAAATACACCCCGCAGGTGGAATTGTGCGAATTAACAAGTTCTTCAAAGACTACTGAAGCAGATAAAATAAAGATAAAGCGGCAGCTTAGGAAGCAGCAGACGGATTTGGAGGGTCGAAGGAGGCGGCAGCGTCAGGCATCGGGGCGGCCGGCTGGCTAGTCTCGGCTTGATCGCCTCCGGCGGCAGTCGGGTCGGTCGCATGCGGCTCGTTGCTGGAGGCGCGGTCAAGTTGAGGCTGGTCGTCTGCTCCGTCTTCTGGTGCCTCCGCCTCGCCTCCGTCCTCTGCCTCGCCTTCCTCCTCAACGCTGGAGCCAATCACCTCCGCCGAGTCCTCGCCGTAGTCTGGGTTCATCCCAAACCACTCTGGCGGTACCTCCTCGCCGTCTTCAGACCGCTCGGGGACAAAGATGCTGGTGTCAGTGTACTCGGTGTCGTGGTTCTAAGTCTGACAGTAGTGTAGGGGGGTAAGTATGGAGAGGCAAGATCTTAGCTTTGGAGAAGTTGTAAGCACGCAAGGTTTACGAGTTCAGGCCCTTCTCAGAGGAAGTAATAGCCCTACGTCTCGGAGCCCGGAGGCGGTTGACTGGATTATGTGAGTATGAGTTACTGAGGTGCGAACCCTTGTCTCGGAGGAGGGGGGTGGTGAGGGAGTCCTGGATTAGGGGGTGTTCAGGTAGCCGGACTATGAAGATAGAATATTGAAGACTTCGTCCCGTGTCCGGATGGGACTTTCCTTGGCGTGGAAGGCAAGCTTGGCGATGCGGATATTCAAGATCTCCTACCATTGTAACCGACTTTGTGTAACCCTAACCCTCTCCGGTGTCTATATAAACCGGAGGGTTTTAGTCCGTAGGACAACTTCATCATACAACAATCATACCATAGGCTAGCTTTTAGGGTTTAGCCTCCTTGATCTCATGGTAGATCCACTCTTGCACTACCCATATCATCAATATTAATCAAGCAGGACGTAGGGTTTTACCTCCATCAAGAGGGCCCGAACCTGGGTAAAACAACATGTTCCTAGCCTCCTGTTACCATCCGGCCTAGACGCACAGTTCGGGACCCCCTACCCGAGATCCGCCGGTGTTCACACCGACATTGGTGCTTTCATTGAGAGTTCCTCTGTGTCGTCGCTTTTAGGCCCGATGGCTCCTTCGATCATCAACAACGATGCAGTCCAGGGTGAGACTTTTCTCCCCGGACAGATCTTCGTCTTCGGCGGCTTCACACTGCGGGCCAATTCGCTTGGCCACCTTGAGCAGATCGAAAGCTACGCCCCTGGCCATCAGGTCAGGTTTGGAAGCCTAAACTACACGGCTGACATCCGCGGGGACTTGATCTTCGACGGATTCGAGCCACAGCCAAGCACGCCGCACTGTCTCGATGGGCATGATATAGCTCTGCCGCCGAACAACACCTTGGAGGCCGCACACGCATCGGTTCCGACCATTGATTCAGAGCCTACTGCGCCGATCGAGGATCAGCGGTTGGACGCTGCCTCAGGGGCTGCGATCTCAGAGGCGATCGAGCCGAACTCCAGCCCCGCACTCCGCATGGCCCATGACTCCGAGGAGCCGGATTCCTCTCCGAACTCTGAGCCCCCCGCGCCCCTGTCGATCGAATCCGATTGGGCGCCGATAATGGAGTTCACCGCCGCGGACATCTTTTAGCACTCGCCCTTTGGCGACATCCTGAATTCTCTAAAGTCTCTCTCTTTATCAGGAGAGCCCTGGCCGGACTACGATCAGCAAGGTTGGGATACAGACGATGAAGAAATTCAAAACCCACCCACCACCCACTTCATAGCCACTGTCGACGACTTAACCGACATGCTTGACTTCGACTCCGAAGACATTGACGTCATGGACAACGATGCAGGAGACGAACAAGAACCAACACCTGTAGGGCACTGGAAGGTCACCTCGTCATATGACATATATATGGTGGACACTCCAAAGGATGGAGATGGCGATAGAACAGCGGGGGACAATACCTCTAAGAAACATCCCAAGCACCGGCGTCAGCGGCGCCGCTCTAAATCCCGTCAAAGCAAAAGCGGTGATTCCGGCACGGGAGATAATACTACTCCGGATAGCGCCGAAGAACACCCCCTCCAGCAAGATTCAGGACAGGAGGACAGAGAAGCCAGCCCTCACGAGAGGGCGGTGGACCAAGAGGTTAAGGACGATAATTATACACCTCCCTCCGAAGACGAGGCAAGCCTCGACGACGACGAGTTCGTCGTGCCAGAGGATCTCGCCGAACAAGAGCGTTTTAAACGCAGGCTTATGGCCACGACAAGCAGCCTCAAGAAAAAGCAGCAACGGCTTAGAGCTGATCAGGATTTGCTAGCTGACAGATGGACTGAAGTCCTTGCGGCCGAAGAGTATGAACTCGAACGCCCCTCCAAGAGTTACCCAAAGCGCAGGCTGCTACCCCGACTAGAGGAGGAAGCACCTACATCACCAGCGCATGACATGGCCGACCAGCCACCTCGTGGCCCTGACAGAGAGGCCTCTTGGCCCTCCACTCAAGCCATGCCCCGACGCCGCATCAAGCATACTAAGGCACGGGAAAATGCGCCCGAACTGCGCGACATACTGGAGGACAAGGCAAGGCAAACAAGATCGATCTACGGATCGCGCAGGCGCCCCACGGCATGTGACGGTGATCGTCACTCCGGATGCAATAAATCCGGCCGGGCCGAACTCAAAAGACAAAGCTCCTTCGAGATGCGTTGTGATATAGCGCAATACAGAGGCGCCGCACACCCACTATGCTTCACAGATGAAGTAATGGATCATAAAATCCTTGAGGGCTTCAAACCCGTAAACATCAAATCGTACGATGGCACAACAGATCCTGCGGTATGGATCGAGGATTATCTCCTTCATATCCACATGGCCTGCGGTGATGATCTACACGCCATCAAATACCTCCCACTCAAACTTAAGGGACCGGCCCGGCATTGGCTTAATAGCTTGCCAGCAGACTCAATCGGTTCTTGGGAGGACCTGGAAGCCGCATTCCTTGACAACTTCCAAGGCACTTATGTGCGACCACCGGACGCCGATGACCTAAGTCACATAATTCAGCAGCCAGAGGAATCGGCCAGGCAATTCTAGACACGGTTCCTAACAAAGAAAAACCAGATAGTCGACTGTCCGGACGCAGAGGCCTTAGCGGCCTTCAAGCATAATATCCGTGACGAGTGGCTTGCCCGGCACCTGGGACAGGAAAAGCCGAAATCTATGGCAGCCCTCACGACACTCATGACCCGCTTTTGCGCGGGAGAAGACAGCTGGCTAGCTCGCAGTAACAATTTAACCAAGAACCCTGGTAATTCGAATACCAAGGACAAAGGTGACAGGTCGCGTCAGAACAAACAAAAGCGCCGCGTTAACAGCGACAGCAATGAGGATACGCCAGTTAATGCCGGATTCCGAGGCTACAAATTCGGTCAACGGAAAAAGCCATTCAAAAGAAATACACAGGGCCCATCCAGTTTGGACCGAATACTCGACCGCTTGTGCCAAATACATGGCACCCCTGAAAAGCCAGCCAATCACACCAACAGGGATTGTTGGGTGTTCAAGCAGGCAGGCAAGTTAAGAGCCGAAAACAAAGACAAGGGGTTGTATAGCGACAACGAGGAGGAGCCCAGGCCGCCGAACAATGGTGGACAAAAGGGATTTCCCCCGCAAGTGCGGATGGTGAACATGATATATGCAACCCACATCCCCAAGAGGGAGTGGAAGCGTGCGTTACGGGACGTATATGCGATGGAGCCAGTCGCCCCAAAGTTCAACCTATGGTCCTCCTGCCCGATCACCTTTGATCAAAGGGACCACCCCACTAGCATCCATCACGGCGGCTTCGCCGCATTGGTTCTAGACCCAATCATTGACGGATTTCATCTCACAAGAGTCCTCATGGACGGCGGCAGCAGTCTGAACCTGCTTTACCAGGATACAGTGCGAAAAATGGGCATAGATCCCTCGAGGATCAAGCCCACCAAAACAACCTTTAAAGGCGTCATACCAGGTGTAGAAGCCAACTGTACAGGCTCAGTCACACTGGAAGTGGTCTTCGGATCTCCGGATAACTTCCGAAGTGAGTTAATCTTCGACATAGTCCCGTTCCATAGTGGCTATCACGCACTGCTCAGGCGAACCGCATTTGCAAAATTCAACGCTGTACCGCACTATGCATACCTCAAGCTCAAGAAGCCAGGCCCTAGAGGAGTAATCACGGTTAATGGGAACACTGAACGCTCCCTCCGAACGGAGGAGCAGACGGCAGCGCTCGCAGCAGAAGTACAAAGCAGCATCTCTAGGCAGTTATCCAATTCGTCCTTCAAAAAGCCGGACACTGTCAAGCGCGCCCGGAGTACCCTACAACAAGACCGCCCGGAGTACCCCCCAACCCTAGCCCTCGCGATATAGCGAAACCAGCGCTTCGCGTACAGAACTACGCTCTTGAAATACCATGGGCACAGGGGAAGGGGCACAATCACGGCACGCCCGAAATACGACTTAAACCGCACCAGGGGCTGCCGGATTCCTTTTTTTCTTTTTTTTTCTCTTACTCTCAGGACTCCATACTTCGGATGACCCGTTCGGCAATTCAACTGCCGCACAAACGATGCAAGATCCAGGAAAGCAGACAAGCGACGCTGCATTATGGAACTCCCAGGTGGTCTCTATTGCGAGCAGTATACCTGTTTTTAAATACAATTCCGCGGCCTGCCCCTGGCCAGGACATGTTAAATAGTCCAATTTCTTTTGCTTATCGCACTATTTGTATCGTTCCGCTTTCATAGCAGCGCTTCTATAAACAATGCATAGCTTTTTGTCTATTTTTTGCATTATCCTCTTTTTATATATATGTTTATCAATACCATGTTGCATCCGTACACTGTGGTACGGCAAAAATACGCCAGGGGCTTCAGTATCCATCAATATGGCGTGAGAAGTCCGTACACTTTCACAAGTGCGGCACCCCGAACTTATAGCACTATATGCATCGGATCCGAATCATGATTTGGGTCAATAGTTGGGTTTGCTCGGCTCCTATGTTTTGGTGCCTTACGTTCCGCTATATCGGCTAAGGTAGCACTAGGAGAACTACTACGATTGTGCCCCAGTTGAGCTGGGCTGAGCACCTCAGTAGAGAAATCTAAAACTAACTGTCATGATGAGGCGAGAGACTGGTCGCTGTTCGAGAGGTGTTTCGAGTCCTTGAAGACTTATGCCGCTTCGAGCGAGGAACTGGCTTTGTCCGGCCAAGGCGTGGATAGCGCCCCGAACTCGGTCTTCCGAATACTAGGGGCTTCGCCGAAATTTAAAATTATAGAGTTCTATGGCTAAGTGAGAGTGTTCAAGCATTATAGTCTGATTGCCTTGTTCGTTGTGTTGAGCGCCTCCCTCGACGGACCCAATCATGGGAAAAAGAGTGCTCAGGTTTATCCCGAACACCCCAGCACTAGTGGCATGGGGGCAGAAGCCGACGACTGGCCATCTCTCAATTTTTGATAAACGGCCGCACAGAAAGTAATATTTTAAATTCAAGCATTGCTTAGCGCATATGAAAAAGTTTTCAGCGCATAGGATAACACGAGCGAGTTCATTCAAAAATTACATCTGTGCATTCGTCCGCCATAAGGCGGGCATCGGCCAGAACTTCTTTGTAATAGCTCTCGGGCTTGCGATGCTCCTTCCCCAGCGGCGGCCCGTCCCTCACAAGCTTCTCATCGTCCAGCTTACCCCAGTGCACCTTTGCACAGGCAAGGGCCCTACGGGCACCTTCGATGCAGACGGAGCGCTTGATGACCTCGAGCCTTGGACAAGCCTCCACCAGCTGCCGCACCAGTCCGAAGTAGCTCCCAGGAAGGGCCTCTCCAGGCCACAGCCGAACTGTGAAGCCCTTCAGGGCCTGTTCGGCCGCCTTGTGGAGCTCGACCAGCTGCTTCAGCCGGTCTCTCAAGGGCACAGGGTGTCCGGCCTCAGCGTACTAAGACTAGAACACCTTCTCCGTTGAGCTGCCTTCCTCGGCTCGGTAGAATGCAGCGGCATCGGATACGCTGCAGGGAAGATCTGCGAATGCCCCTGGAGAGCTCCGGATTCGGGTAAGTAACAAGTAGTTTACTTTTATATGTCTGCTTTGCATAGAGAATGCCTTACCCGCCGCTATCTTTTTCACCACATCCAATTCCTGGAGGGCCTTCTGGGCTTTGGCCTTGGCAGATTTGGCAGTTTTAAGGGCCGCAGCAAGCTCGGACGCTCGCGTCTTCGAGTCGATCACCAAACTCTCATGTTTTTTCATGAGAGCCTGAAGCTCTTGCTGCACCCCGCCGACCCTCACCTCAAATTTCTCCCGGTCGGTGCACTCGGTGGCCGCTTTTTCTCGGCCTCGGACAGCGCCTGCTTGAGGGTCGCCACCTCAGTTGCGGCCCCTACAATAAGCAGTATACTCCTGTCATTTTTTGCAATTGCGTCTTCTTATAGGCATTTTTTCTATAAGGTATCTCTTACCTTCTTTCTCCTCGAGCTGCCGTTTGGCAAGGCCGAGCTTTTGCTCGGTCCGCTCGAGGCCCTGCTTCAGGGCACCCACCTCCGTAGTCAGTGCGGCGGTGGCCAGCAGCGAAGCCTGCATACGTATATTGACTCCTTTTTAGTTAGACTCCTATGATATTTAATAGATCCTCTATTTGGCTTTTCTTTCCGAACGCCAAACAGAGCATCAGGGGCTATGTCTATGCGGTAATATTTTTACATATTTTTACTTACCTCAAAGCCTGTTAGAAAGCTAGCACAAGCTTTAGTCAGTCCGCTTTTGGTGGACCGAACCTTCTAGACCACCGTACTCATGATGGTACGGTGCTCCTCGTCGATGGAGGCGCCCTTAAGCACCTCCAGCAGATTGTCCGGCGCCTCCGGTTGGACGGAGGACGCCGGCTCAATAGGCTTGCTCCTCTTGGCAGCAGTTCGCCTGCCGCGGTGCCGAACCGTCGATGATTCTGGCGCGGTGTCCGGCCTAAAGCCAGACTTGGAGCCCTGGGGGGTCTTGTCCCCTTTACTCCTGGAGTCCGGGAGGTCGCCTCGCGGCTCCTCCTGGACCACCTCCTCTTGCCCCTAAGCTTGTCACGACGCCACTTCGGCGTCATCCGCAGCACAGGGGGAGGCAGCGGGCGGAACTGAATTCACGTCCAATAAATCCAGGGAGCCGCTCGACGACTCATCGAGCCCGTCCTTGGGCGGGCTGCATGATTATATTCGACATTAGGGAAAGCTGCACAACAAAAGGAATATCATGAGTTACTCTGGTATCCGAACACTTACGATTTCGCCGGACGCTTGGCCCTGTCCGGCCACTCCTCTTCATCCTTGTCGGCGTCGGGGGCGCGGTCCGGTGGAGGGGTTTTCCTCTTCTTGGACCCTTCGGCCTCCCCTACTAGGGCGGCCTTCCTCTTCTTTCCTCCCCCCGCTAGAGGGGGAGAGGTCTCTTCTTCCTCCTCCTCGTCTTCACGGGAGGAGTGCGTCTCGGACTCATCGGGCGACGAGTCCGACACCACCATATGCCGAGAACTCTTTCGAGTCCCCGTGGCCTTCTTCTTCTTGGCCTTCTTCTCTAGCACCACATAAGGTGCCGGAACCAGCAGCTTCACTAGGAGAGTAGGGGCTGGGTCTTCGGGCAAGGGAGCCGGACAATTAATCAGTCCGGACTTCGCCTGCCAATCCTCTCAAAGGTGAGGGAGTTTAGATCCCGCATAGAGTCAAACAATGAAGAAAACATAACATCCTGTAAAAGATGAAAATATTTTACCTCGCCAGTAGGACGCTGCGAGCTGAATCCGCGGTCTTTAGAGGCGGATGTGGGAGCCTCGGCGCCTTTGGTTAGCCCCTTCCAGACATCTTCGTACGTCGTGTCGAAGAGCCTGCTCAGAGTTCGGTGCTGCGCCGGGTTGAACTCCCACAAATTGAAGTCCCATTCTTGACACGAAAGGATCCGGCGGATGAGCATGACCTGGACTACGTTGACAAGCTTGAGCTGCTTGTTCACCAGGGACTGGATGCATTTTTGCAGTCCGGTCACCTCTTCTTCGTCACCCGACGACAAGCCCGTCTCCTTCCAGGACGTGAGCCGCGTAGGGGGTCTGGATCGGAATTCAGGGGCTGTGATCCACTTCGGATAGCGTGGCTCGGTGATGTAAAACCACCCTGACTGCCACCCCTTCAAGGTCTCCACAAAGGAGCCCTCGAGCCATAGGACGTTGGCTATTTTGCCCGCCATGGCACCTCCGCACTCCGCCTGGTTGCCGCGCACCACCTTTGGCTTGACGTTGAAGGTCTTGAGCCAGAGGCTGAAATGGGGGCGGATGCAGAGGAAAGCCTCGTACACGATGATAAACGCCGAGATATTGAGGATGAAGTTTGGGGCCAGATCGTGGAAATCTTGGCCATAGTAGAACATGAGCCCGCGGACAAATTGGTGGAGAGGAAAACCCAGTCCGCAGAGGAAGTGGGGAAGAAATACTACCCTCTCATGGGGCCTTGGTGTGGGGAGAAGATGCCCCTCCTCAGGAAGCCGGTGCGCGATGTCTTTGGACAGGTATCCGGCCTTCCTTAGCTTTTTGACATGGCCCTCCATGACGGAGGAGACCATCCACTTGCCTCCCACTCCGGACATTGTTGGAGAAGGTTGAGGGAGGAAGTGCGGGCTTGGGCGCTGGAGCTCGGGTGCGTAGAAGATGGATACGCAAAGGAGGAAGAAGGTGTAGGTAAAAAGGTGGATCCTTATCCCCTTATATGAGCGGATGCGACTATGCGTCCCCACCAGCCTAGGAAAACTCGCTTACCTCCCAAGCGCCGTGATAAATGGCACGGTTGGGTTACCCATGTCCATATTGATGAGAATCCCATAAATGGGGGACACGATCTCTGCTTTGACAAGATGTGCCAAGGAAACCGCCTCGCAAAACACGCTGAGGTGTAAAAGTGAAAACAATTCGAATAAAGGCTTGGCCGTAGTGTGATGTCACGCTGCGGAATACGTCAGCAGATTAGATTTGTGTTAATATTATTCTCTCTGTGGTGATACGTGGAAACTTATTTTGCAGAGCCGGACACTACTCTTGGTGTTTACAAACTTTTATGAAGAATTTGGAGGAGGAACCCGCCTTACAATGCCGAAGACAATCTACGCGCCGGACTCGTCGTCATTGAAGCCTGGTTCAGGGGCTACTGAGGGAGTCCTGAATTAGGGGGTGTTCGGGTAGCCGGACTATACCTTCAGCCGGACTCCAGGACTATGAAGATACAAGATTGAAGACTTCGTCCCGTGTCCGGATGGGACTTTCCTTGGCGTGGAAGGCAAGCTTGGCGATGCGGATATTCAAGATCTCCTACCATTGTAACCGACTTTGTGTAACCCTAACCCTCTCCGGTGTCTATATAAACCGGAGGGTTTTAGTCCGTAGGACAACTTCATCATACAACAATCATACCATAGGCTAGCTTTTAGGGTTTAGCCTCCTTGATCTCGTGGTAGATCTACTCTTGTACTACCCATATCATCAATATTAATCAAGAAGGACGTAGGGTTTTACCTCCATCAAGAGGGCCCGAACCTGGGTAAAACATCGTGTTCCTTGCCTCCTGTTACCATCCGGCTTAGACGCACAATTCGGGACCCCCTAACCAAGATCCGCCGGTTTTGACACCGACAGGTGGCTTATATAGAGTGCGCCAGGATCCCGGCCAGCCCATGTTACAAAGGGTTCAATGTACATTAAGGTGGGGCGTTACTGGTAACGCTAGTAATAAAGTGCTATGATGACCATAAAAGCTACTTAATGACCAACCGTTAGCATGTGGAGTGACTTTAGGTCTCCTGGCCGTCGAGTGGTTGGATCTTGGTCGAGTGTTTGCTTCTTGGTCGAGTGTCTTCGAGTTTGTCGAGTGGAACGCCTCCAAGTCGATTGAAAGGTGATTTCTTCTAGAGATGTCCTTGGGTGGGGCAGTTAGGACAGGTCCATGACCCTACCCTAGGTACATAGCTTCATCATTAGCCCCCGAATGGATCGAGGTATGAGTGGGGAAGGAGTTGAGAACTTCTCCGACTCGTTTTTCATGCCGTGAGTATATCTTGTTTCGGATCCAACAGACCTGAGTGATGACAGCAACTTCCTTTTCAGTCGCCTTGATCCATTCTTAATTCTTTGTCGAGTGAGTTTCTTTACTTGTAAAGCTCTGAGTTACAGTGCGGAGGAGATCTTTGGTCTGACAAGTTGTTTGCTGCCCGCAGATTTCGTGGGATCCGAATTTTGGGAAGCGTGCAGGGCGGGGGAGGCCGCTGTAATCGGATGGGATAGAGTGGAGCCGCCTCGATCCCCGTGCCGCCTTTTTCGCCACGTATCGCGCACGCGATCATTACGGGATTTGACAGAGCCACCTGGGCCTACCCGTCAGCCACTCGGAAGCGGCCTCATATAAGGCGTTGGACTGGAGTCTCCCGCACAGTGCGTTCCCATTTCCTCTTCTCCTCTTCACGCCCCTCCGCTGCACTCGCTCTCGCCCCAGCATCACCGCTCCATACGTGTCTCGCCGGCGACAATGGGGAAGGAGAAGGCGGCGGCTCTGGAGCGGGCAAAGAAGGCGGCGGCGAGGTCGAAGGGGAAGGCGACCAGCCAGGGCGGATCTTCCTCGCGGCCCGGCCTGCCGAAGGGCTGGATCCAGGGCGACTGGATCCACTCGAGGATCACCCAAGAAGACCTCAACGACCTGGCTGAAGGGGGGCTGATCCCCTATGAATCGGCGCGGTTTCCGGAGAAGGAATCTGAGCCGCAACCTCAGGAGGGTGAGTGTGTTCTTCTTGCCACCCACGTCAACCGTGGATTTTCCTTGCCTCCTCACCCTTTCTTTCGAGGGTTTCTGAACTTCTTTGGGGCACAACTCCACCATTTTACCCCCAACTCAATTGTTTAGCTCGCCGCTTTCATTTCTTTGTGTGAGAATTTCCTGGGTTGCCGGCCTCACTGGGGTCTTTTCAAGCATATTTTCACTTGTCGCTCCCAGACAGTGAAAAAGGCTAATCCGAGTGACGAGAGGACCCAAGTGATCCAGATGTGTGGGGGTCTTGGCATCCAGACAAGAGGGAAAAGCTCCTTTTCAGCCATGATTCTTCCTGACTCAGTTCGCGGATGGCGGTCGACCTGGTTTTACTGTAAAGACCAGTCGATGCCAGGGCAATCGACTGGCCTCCCTCCCTTTACCATGGACCGAGTGGAGAAACCCTCCCCTTTGAAGGTGCTCCCGGAGGAGAAGGCGCACGTGAAGGTGTTGGTCGCTCGAGTGGTCCAGCTTATTCGTGACGGGGTCACTGGTATGGATCTCTTGGAGGTCTTCCTTCAGCGGCGCATCCAGCCTCTTCAAGCTTGAGACCATCCGATGTGGATGTATTCGGGTCTTGTAGACTCCATTCGGATCCACCCAGAGGAGGTCGACGATGACACACTGGTGAAGTGGCTGTCGGGCATTACCGGAAACAAGGACAATCCCAGGGGAGCCAGGAGAGTTCCTCCATTCGACCAGTCTAATGCACCAGAGCAGGTCTGATTCTGAGTTTTTGCTTGTAATATGAATTCACTCGCGCAGCTGCCTATATTGCGTTGACTGACTTTGTTCTCCCTGCTTTCTTTCAGGCCATTATTGAAATGTATTCAATGCCCAACGGGGAGCAAGAGCAAGTACTGGAAGGCGAGGCGAGTGGCGGCGACAGTGGCGAGTGGACTTCTGATGGTGAAGGGGATGGAGGAAGTGATGACTCAAGTGATGGAGAAGAAGTCGACTCGCCCCCTCGCAGGGAGAGGCGATCCAAGCTCGACCAAGAACGGCCGAGTTCCCGCGACAAGGCAACTACTCAGGCTGGTCAGTCTTCGAAGCGTCCTCGGATCTCTTCACCTACCCCGACTGAAAAGGCGCCAAAGCACACCAAAGTTGCAGAGCCGAGGACTCGGAAGGCGTTGCCGAAGATCAAGATTAATATCCCCGTCGCCTCCGCGTGAGTGTCTCTCTTTGTATTCACTCGACGCTCCGCGCTGTTCGTTTTTCTTGTTTTAACTGGACGAACTTTGGAATTGTCAGCGCTGCCACTTCCGGGACCTCGGCTTACAGGGATGATGATGAGGTGATGGAGGATGCGGTCACTTCTAATTCGGGTATGACTTCTGCCATACTATCTTTATTCGGTCGATTCAACTGCAATGTGCATCATTGGGTGACGTGATTTTGGCAATTGAACTTTGCATAGCTCCCAACATTATTGACCTCCCTGATGATGATGAAGTGTCCGAGAGGCCTTTGACGAGGAAGAATAGGAGTTCAATCGCCCGTTTTGCCACTCGACCAGTTGCATCCCTGTTATGCAAGATCTCTGACAACGAAGCATCGCTGACGACTATAATGGAATGACCAGAGAAGTAATGGGCAACTTTCTTTGTGGTCATATAAATCCCATATACGAGCTTCTGATAATGAGGATATCTTTGCTTCGATGGGGTCAAGACTTCAAAAATATAATACACTGGGCGCTGAACTTTGAAGGTTTTCCCTTCTTTTTCCCGCTCGACCGTAAGTACCGTACTGACGACTTGTCCTGTGGCTGCAATGTAAAGCAGCAAAGGCTCCTTGCTGATTGGGGCAGCAAGCACCGGCTGGGTGGAGAGCAGAGCTTTGAGCTCTGCGAACGCTACGTCAGCTTCAGGAGTCCACTCGAACTTGTCAGACTTCTTCATCAATCGGTAAAGAGGCAATGCCTTTTCACCGAGACGAGATATGAATCGACTTAGGGCGGCCAAGCAACCAGTAAGCTTCTGAACATCGTGCACTCGCACAGGACTTTTCATTCGGAGTATAGTACCGACTTTTTCTGGATTGGCATCGATTCCCCGTTCGGAAACGAGAAAACCGAGTAACTTTCCGCCAGGAACCCCGAATGTGCATTTTGATGGATTAAGCTTGATATCAAACCTTCTGAGGTTGGCAAAGGTTTCAGCAAGGTCAGTCAGCAGGTCAGAACCCTTCCGTGACTTGACCACAATATCATCCATGTACGCCTCCACATTCCGACTGATTTGGGTGAGCAAACACTTCTGAATCATCCTCATGAATGTGGCTCCGGCATTCTTGAGGCCGAATGGCATGGTAACATAACAGAAGCACCCAAATGGAGTGATGAAAGCTGTTGTGATCTCGTCAGGCCCATACAGACGGATCTGATGGTACCCGGAATAGGTGTCTAAAAAAGACAGTCGCTCACATCCCGCAGTCGAGTCGACTATCTGGTCGATGCGGGGGAGAGGAAAATGATCTTTCGGGCAGGCCCGATTGATATGTTTAAAGTCAATGCACATGCGAAGTGACTTGTCCTTCTTGGGGACCATGACAACATTGGCGAGCCACTCGGAGTGGTAGATTTCTCGGATGAACTCCGCCGCTAAGAGCCGAGCTACCTCTTCGCTAATGGCCTTTCTCTTCTGGACGTCTGACCGTCGGAGATGTTCCCTGACAGGTTTTATTTCTGAGTCGACTCTTAGGCGGTGCTCAGCCAGCTCCCTGGGAACACCCGGCATGTCAGAGGGCTTCCATGCGAAAATGTCCCAGTTCTCACGGAGGAACTGGATGAGCGCTTCTTCCTATTTGGAGTCGAGTGTTGTCGAGATATGAGTTGGAGCAGCGCTGGGGTCGATCAGGTGGATGTGAGCTGTCTTCGTATCGCCAGTCGACTGAAAAGCTAACTCTGTAGCGGGCTTCTTGGCTCGCAACAAATCACTCGGGTCTGCAGTCTTCTGGTATTCCTGCAACTCCACCACTTCCATCTGAGCATCGGCGATCTTCGAACCTTTCTGAAAACATTCTTCCGCTTTCTTCCGATTGCCCATAATAGTGATCACACCTTTGGGGCCAGGCATCTTCAATTTGAGATACACATAACACGGTCGGGCCATGAAGCGTGCATAAGCCGGCCTGCCCAAAATAGCGTGGTAGGCACTCTGGAAGTCTACAACTTCAAATATCAACTTTTCTTTGCGGTAATTCTTGGAATCACCGAAAACCACATCAAGAGAAATCTGGCCGAGTGACTCAGCCTTCTTCCCAGGAATGACCCCATGGAAACTCATGTTGCTGGCACTGAGTCTGGACATCCAAATGCCCATCCCTTTCAACGTCTCAGCATACAATATGTTCAAACCACTGCCACCATCCATCAGGACTTTGGTCAGCCGAGTGCCTTCAACAACTGAGTCGACTACCAAAGCTTGCCTCCCAGGGGTGGCGATGTGCGTTGGGTGGTCAGACTGGTCGAATGTTATGGCAGTCTGAGACCATTTCAGGTAACTAGGTGTCACCGGAGCGACCATATTCACCTCTCGGTTAATAACTTTCAGTCGACTTTTGCTTTCAACATCGGCAAAAATCATTAGAGTGGAATTGACCTGAGGGTATCCGTCGTCACTGTCTTCTTTGTCCTCGACCTTGTCCGACTCCTTTTTCTTACCTTTGGGCTGCTTGCCCTGGAATAGCTGGATCAAGAGTCGACACTGCCGAGTGGTATGTTTCGGGTAAATGAAATTACCCTCTTCATCTTTCTTTGTGTGGACGAGACATGGTAAGTCCAACACATCATTTCCGTCCTGGTTTTTAACCTTTTTGGGGTTCCAAGGTCCTTTAGGTTTCCCTTTAAACTTTCCTTGGGATAAAGCCAAGGCTTCCCCAGGAGCCGCTGGCTCGGCTTTCCGCTTCTGTTTCCGATGGGAATTTCCTCCGGTTTCTTGGGCGACTGACTTGAGCTTGCCACTCCTGAGTCGATCCTCATCTTCACCATTACCGTACTTGGTGGCAATCTCCATCATCCGATTCAAGGACATATCTCCGGTTCGACCGAATTTCAAATTCAGTTCTTTGTACTTGACGCCTTCCTTGAAGGCACAAACTGCTTGGTGGTCAGGCACATTCTCCACCGAGTGATGTAACGTGATCCACCTCTGGATGTAATCCCTCAAAGTTTCATTCAGCTTCTGCATGCAAGACCGCAGTTCCGTCAGCCCTGCCAGTCGCTTGCATGTGCCTTCAAATGTGGTGACGAACACTCGGGAGAGATCTTCCCAAGTGTAAATGCTGCTAGGTGCTAACTGGTTCAGCCACGCTCTGGCCGAGCCCTCCAACATGAGGGGCAGGTGCTTCATGGCCACTTCATCATTGCCGCCGCCAATCTGGACGGCCACTCGGTAGTCCTCAAGCCAAGTATCGGGTTTGGACTCACCAGTGAACTTACTGACTCCAGTCGCCAACCTGAAGTTGGGAGGAATCACAGCGGCCCTGATGGCTCTACTAAAGCACTCTGGCCCCGAAACATGTACTCCGCTGCTGGTAGGTGCATCTCTGTCGTGACCTTCTCGGTGAGCCCTGTTCCTGTCGATCAAACCTTGGACGAGAATGGATCTCGCATCAAAGCCTGGCCCTCTGGGGTCGACTGGAATCCTTCGCCCAGCACTATGAGGGTGCCTGTCATCCTGCTGGCGAGGCATATACGACCCGCTCCTCAGGGGAGGCGTGGGCACTCGGCGTCGACCGTCACGATCGACTCGGTGATCATACTGCTCATGGTTCCCATACTGGTCACGCCGGTCTCCACGCCCCTCACGCCTCGAGGGCGATCTCGGGCTGTGAGCCGACTGGACTGTATCCGCGACAACAGATCTGCTGTGAATCCTGTTCCGCGACTGAGAAACAGCGGAATTCTGATCTCCTGCTGCCCGGAGTAACACTCTGATCTGCAACAAGCCTCTGCCAGCCTCCGACTGGGAAAGCTGAATCGACTCCGCTATACGGGCCGCTGCTGCTAAATTCTGAATCAGAGTTTGATATACCTGCGGGGGCGGGAAGAGCTGACGTCGACTGGATTCGGGAACCCGTTGTTGCGCATGCTCGTCGAGTGCTCGCTGGAGATTCTCCAGTCGAGTGCGCTCGGCCAAGTTTGCCAGGCGCGCGTCCTCCAAGGCATGAGCCTCGGGGGTTTCTCCAACGATAGGAGTGTGCAGTGCATCCACGTTCCGGCGGCGAAGATCTTCTCTCTGCAGCGACGTGAGAGGCTCGGGAAGATACTCCTCATGGAGACGCAACGGGTCGCCTCCACCCGTGCCTCCGTCGGTGCAGGGAAAACCGGGACGACTGGGCGGTCCATCGACCATCAGAACCTCCGCCGCCGGATCACTGCTGTCGCACTCAGATGCGGTCTCTGCGGAGCCAGTCAAACAGGCCGTACTGGGATTCGTCAGGCTCGATTGCTGCGACTTGAGGGGTGGCCGACTGACGTGCCACCGTGTGTCTCACCCACCGGTGAAGTCTTGACCGACCGGAGCGCTTGCGCCGGCAGGAAATGGGGAGGGAGGACAACACAGGATCCGACCGATAGGGGGTCGGCGGTTGCCGCAGGAGAACGCCGCAGACGCATGCGCTAAAGTGCGTTGCCCCGCGAACAGGGTGTGCGTCCACGTTGAGCGGAGCCTCCTGGAGCCAAGCAGAGTCATCGACGAAGAACGCGAGCGCGCCGAGACGGATCTCGCGGCCCTCCACCGAAACTCCACCGAAAACCATGATGATTCGGGTCGGAAAAGGTCGCAACTTCTCTCAACAAACGCTAAAACACCTGCCCCACGGTGGGGGCCAACTGTCGTGGTTCTAAGTCTGATAGTAGTGTAGGGGGTAAGTATGGAGAGGCAAGATCTTAGCTATGGAGAAGTTGTAAGCATGCAAGGTTTACGAGTTCAGGCCCTTCTCGGAGGAAGTAATAGCCCTACGTCTCGGAGCCCGGAGGCGGTCGACTGGATTATGTGAGTATGAGTTACTGAGGTGCGAACCCTTGTCTCGGAGGAGGGGGTGGCTTATATAGAGTGCGCCAGGACCCCGGCCAGCCCACGTTACAAAGGGTTCAATGTACATTAAGGCGGGGCGTTACTGGTAATGCTAGTAATAAAGTGCTATGATGACCATAAAAGCTACTTAATGACCGACCGTTAGCGTGCAGAGTGACTTTAGGTCTCCTGGCCGTCGAGTGGTTGGATCTTGGTCGAGTGATTGCTTCTTGGTCGAGTGTCTTCGAGTCTGTCGAGTGGAACACCTCCAAGTCGATTGAAAGGTGATTTCTTCTAGAGATTTCCTTGGGTGGGGTAGTTAGGACAGGTCCATGACCCTACCCTAGGTACATAGCTTCATCACTCGGCGATCGCCGCAGCACGCTTGACGAGGGCGTCTTCCGCAGCCGCCAGCTCCGGCTGGGCCTCCGACCGAAGCGTGGCCAGCCGGTCTAGATCCAGCCCCGGATACCATGCCTTGATGAACTCCAAGGCCTGGCACGCTCCAGCTCAGGCCGAAGAGCCCTTCCAGGCCTCAAGACGACCAGCCGTGACCTCTAGCCAGTCGGCCGTCAGGCTGGGGGTGCGTGGAGCCTGCATATCTGGCCACAGGGTGGCAATTGCCTGGGCACTGACACGCTGAAGCCGGCGCAGCATCTGGTGAGCCGGCCGAAGGCGAGCTTCGATGCTCAGGATGTGCTCGTCAAGAGTTCGCGGGGCGTCGGCGGCAATCTCTGCGCCCTCCGCCCTCCGACCTTCACGGTCAGCCTCGATGGCTTGGATGGCGGCCTGCGACTGCCCAGGAAAGAAGTCTACAAAGACAGGAAGAAACGAAGAAGCAAGTCAAAAACCAGGAGTCAACACGACTTAAATCGGCAGCTCAAAGAAAGAAAATAAGGAACTCACCATCAACGATGTCTTCAATCTCATGGAAGCCGGAGGACAGCAGCGCCTCCTTGTCAGACCAGGAGGAGCGCTCGCTCGCGAACTCGGCCAGGAGGGCGGTTTCCGTCTCCTCCGCCTCCCTCTGCGTCTTCACAAGCAGCTCCTTCTGCTCTGCCAATTGAGTGGCCAGCAGATCGCGCTCCGTGGCGAGCTTGCTGCACTCTTCCTCTTTGGCGCGCAAAGCGGAGTTGGCGTCGCTCGGCTGCTCTTGAAGAGCAGTGTTGGCTCCTGAAAAGAAGGAAGAAAGAAGGCGTTAAGTCATCAGGTAAATAAGGTCGCCGGAGAGATCCGGCCCGACTGCTCAGCAGTCGGCCCGAATCTCGGGGACTACAGCCCGCGGGTACGCCAGCGCGCCCCTGCAAAGAAGGAAAAAGACTTACTCCGGCTCTCTGACAGATCGGCGGTCCGCTTGCCCAGCTCTTCAATGTTACGGTTGAAGGCAGTAACACGGAGGTTGTGGTAGTCCTGCGACAAACGTTTCAGACAAAAAGTTAATACCCAGAGTTCATCAATTGGAGTTCCGAGCCGCCTGCTCAGCAGCCAGCCCGGAACTCGGGGACTACACCCAGTGGGTGCGCTGGCGCGCCCCCACGGAGAGGAACAAGAAAACAAAGACCAAAGGAAAAACATACCCGGACGGCTGCCCGTGATGCCAGGTACGCCTTGGTGCAATTCTGGAGAGCGTCGCCCTCGGCACGAAGCTTCGCCTGGACGTCCAGAAGCGCCTGGTTCAGCGGCCCTGTGCCGCCTCCTCGCACCCACCCAATGGGTGCGGCGCTCGTCGCTTCGGCATCTGGGATTGCCGAGCTGGCCGTGCCGGCTTCCAGGGGGCGGGGTGCCGAAGTCGCCTTCTCCAGACGGCGGCGCGTTGGTGAGCCGACTTGGAGGCGTAGCCTCGCCATGGCCTCGTCTTCGGTCGGCGGCACCGGAGGGTCCGTTGGCTGCTTGCCTTGCGCACCTTCAGACGGTGGCGGAGGCGGCGGCGGAACGTTCACGTCCGGCGTAGAGGGGTCGCCGCCTTCCCTCTCCACAACGGGGTTCTCCCCGTCGGCTTCCCCAGTCTGCCCCGTGAACTCCGGAGGCGGCGGTGCAGAGTACAAGAGGGTGATGAGCACCGCCGACTGGCGGCGTGCGGCTTCCTCAGCCTGCCGATTCGTCGCGGCGGCGGCTTCGGCCTCCGCCAGTTTTTTCCTTGCGGAGGCCTCCGCCCTGTCGGCTTCCGCCTTCTCCAGGCGAAGGGCCTCTTCTTCGTTGCACTTCTCCTATGCATTCCGCTCCGTCGCCTCCCGGAGGTCAGCAGCAGGGTCAATCCGCCGAGTGGTGGCGGACGTCTCCACTGACCCCATGACGGAGCCGGCGGTGACCCTCTCAAGAGTGAGGGGAGCCCTGAAGAAAGGGAAGCAAGCAAAAGACTCAAGCAAAGCCACAGACAAAGAATAAAGCATTGAGACAGAATACTCACGCGGAGACCAAAGGCGGCTTCTTCACTTCCTTACGGAAGCGGATGGCCTTCGCAGCCGCCTCGTCCCGCCGGGTCGCCGCAGCCGAGCCCTTGGGCTTCTTTGGCCGATGCCGAACAAGGTCGGAACGGCCCTGCGCTTCTTCACGCCGCCTGGAGCGCCCGGCGTGGCAGAAGAGCCCGCGCCAGGCTGGCTGGCTCCTGGCCGATGGCGAGGGGCGACTTCTCCCTCGGCGTCATCGTCAGGCCAGTCGGCGAAAGTGGACGAAGGCCTGAAGTCGCCTGCTGTTCCTCCTCCTCCCTCGGCGTCGTCTTCCAGAGCCGCCGCCCCCAGATCAGGGTCATCGACGTCGCTCTCTGCCCGGTCGGCGAGGAACTCGCGGGCCGGCCCCGAGGTGCCGGCTGGCGGGTGGAGGAGGGGATTCTGACCAAAGCTGACTGGTCAAAACAAACTCGGCAAGAAAGAAGACAGTCCAAAGAGAGAAAGGAAAGGCAACTCACCACGGGCGGGGGGTTGCCGCGCGAGTACGGCTCATTGCCGAACCGCCAATCCTCCAGGAGCTTGCTGTCCGAGAGGTAGTTCACCATGAAGGCCACCTCTTCGCGAGGCATGTCCTTGGTGCACATCCGACTCGGGTCACGGTGCCCGCTCATCTGGCATATCATGTGGGGGCGGCCTTGGAGTGGGAGAACTCGGCGTGCCACGAAGGCGGCCAGTAGGTCTGGACCAGTCAAACCCTCCGACTACGTCAGCACTCCGAGTCACGTGATGGCGCCGGCTCCCACAGGCGTCAGCGACTTGGCCCGGTACGACTAGTTGGGCAGTCGCCCAGCCGGCGGGCCGGCTTCGAAAGCCGGCAGGTTGACCCAGTCCCCCCTTGCAGAGGCGTTCCTGACGTAGAAGTAGGATCTCTGCCACATCTTCACTGACTTCATCAGCAATATGGAGGGGAAGAGATTTTCGGCCCCCGACCTTCGCACGACGATGAAAGCGCCGCACTGAGCCGGCACGCCCGTAGCCTGGGTGCCGAGCTTGGAGAAGAAGAACTCCCCCCAGAGCTCGAGGGTGGGGAGGACTCCGAGGAAGCCTTCGCACAAGGCCACGAAGGCGGACAGCAGCACCACTGCATTGGGGGTGATGTGGTGCGGCTGGAGGCCGTAGAACTCCAGGAAGGATCGGACCAAACTGCTCGCCGGCAGCCCCAACCCGCGCAGGTAGTGCGAGCGGAAGATAACCCGCTCGCCCTCTTGCGGCGCGGGGGAAATCTCCCCCTTCGGCGCAAGATGCACCTGCACGCGATCCTCGCCGGGGAGCCGACGAGTCCGACGGAGGAACTCGATGTGGTCTTCATGAACTTCGAAGCCGTCCCAAGTGTCGGAGCGCACCGGGAGAGGCGCGGCGGCGGAGGAAGAACTCATCGCGAGCTGTCACCGCAGCGTTCGCCAGAGCTTGGGCACGCGGCGGAGCGAAGAAGAAGAAGGAGGAGGAGAGAAAGAAGCAGTGAGAAGGAAGAGAGCGAGGAGTAGTGGGAAGGAGGGGCGCGCGTGCCCCCCTCTTCCCCCTACTTATAGCCTTGTGGGCTGCGAAGCCGAGGGGGCGGACGTGGGGATTTACTGCGCCCACGGCCCCACGACCTCCACGTTCCACGATAAAGTTACTGCGCGTAGTAACTCCACGGGAATCCCAACCGTCCGCTGGGGCCGCAGTGGATCCGCTCGGGCGCCGAGGCGCGGTAGTGGCGGGCCCCGCCTATGGGCCTGTCCCGTCGCGCGTGTAGGCTGGCAGGACGGCCCAGCCACGTGCCATCGCGTGACAGGCCTAGAACGGGTGGTGGCCTGGAGGCTTAGCTAGCACGCTACTTGGATCCCGCCGCGACATTCGAAATATTGTGCGAGTCGGAATCAAGTGAGTCCGAGTTGAGCAAGTCCGACTCCTTCTAGTCGGCCCGGCAGAAGTCAATCAAAGACCATGTGTTGAGCACCCGGAAAGAGAAACTGCTGAGGCTTCTCGGTCGATCGTCCGCGGCGCCTCACCAGCTTCTGGGACTACTGTCGGAGTAATGGGCCACGAGTAGGCCAACCCGAGCCCCAGAACCTTTCAAGACATCGGGGCAGGCTGCGCCCCTCAAGACCCCAGGACGAAGAGCCACCTTCAGGACGTCAACGGCAAGACGGCCGACTGATCACCCACGGCCGAGTCCCAGGGATGACTTCAGGGAAAGTCGACTCCTGACTAGCGACTTCCAGAGAAGCCGGCTTTGGGGAGTCGGCCTGCGACTCCAACACCCCTCACGATCTCATCAGGCGGGACGGGGCAGGGGAGTGGCAACAGTGAAGCCCGCTCCTGCCCCTTACCAAGGGAAGGCATGGCCGCAGCACGCCGTACCCCGGAAGATCTCCGTGCGGCATGGCACTATTGCCATGCCGGCCCTGACATCAGCACCGCAGGACCAAATCCTGCACCCACGACGGCTTGTCTGTACGGCCTAGAGGCAGCAGGTCCCACCAGTCGGTGAGACCCCAGGAGACGGCAAGAGGACCCCTAGTCGGACCCGTCGGGAGTTGGCCCGGGGGAGTCAGCCGAGCCCTCCCCCGGGGCCCACGCGCCATTAATCAAGATGTGATGGGGAGTGGCGACAGTGATCGCCCGCCGGGCGGCGGGGCTGTTGCCACGACCTCATGATCAAGCCCGCGTCATCGGAAGCACGGCTACAGTAATCAGTAGCCGGCAGGACCCGCCCGCGGCGGACACGGCCTGTCGGCTCCGTACCAGGCCAGTCGGCGGGCCCCAGCGGTCAGCAGAGAAGACGGAGGCCGGAGGCACTGACGGCTGGGCCCGCGTCCAGCCGGATTACCATTGTACCCCTGGGGGGGTAGGCCTATATAAACCCCCAGGGCACCCATGCAAAGGGTTGGAACCCATTAGCTCTAGACCAGATCATATAGAAGGGAGAGAGCTAGCCTTGCCCTCTCCTACCACCAGAAAACAGCTCAAGGAGCAACCGTGTAAACACTTTGCCATAGTGATCATGCGGAGACCCCGCAGAGCAGCAGTAGGGGTATTATCTCCCTGAAGAGCCCCGAAGCTGGGTAAGATTCGCCGGCGTGCATGCCTTCGCCTCATCCCGTTTCCAGGCACCGGCGACGTTCTACTCGCCCCCACCATGATAAGCCATCCGTTGGCATATGTCGCACCAAACCCCCGACACCCTAGGGGCTTGTTTGAGGCCATACAGTGCCTTGTTGTGCTTGTACACCATATCAGGATGTTTTGGATCTTCAAATCCAGGCCATTGAGAAAAGCGCTCTTCACATCCATTTGATGCAGAAGAATGTTATGATGATTTGCATAGGCCAACAGTATGCATATGGCTTCAAGTCTAGCCATAGGAGCAAATGTCTCATCGAAGTCAATCCCTTCAACTTGAGTATATCCTTGAGCAACGAGACGAGCTTTGTTTCTGACAACTTGACCATGCTCATCTTGCTTGTTGCGATATATCCATTTGGTGCCTATTATATTGTGCTTGCGAGGATCAGGACGCTTAACCAGTTCCCATACATTATTCAGCTCGAACTGTTGAATCTCTTCTTGCATAGCTTGAATCCATTCAGGTTCCATGAAGGCTTCATCAACTTTCTTGGGTTCAGATATTGAGACAAATGCGAAGTGCCCACAGAAATTTGCTAGTTGTGTTGCCCTTGAACTACAGAGTGGACCTGGTGCATTGATGCTATCAATTATTCTCTCAATCTGCACTTCATTTGCAACACGAGGATGTACAGGACGAAGATTTTGCTCTTGCTGATCATTTTCATCGTTAGAAGGATTGTCTTTAGGCTGAGCATTGTCTTCAGGTTGATCAGGTGCGGAGATGATAAGTTCCTCTTCAGGCTGAGCTTCAAATGGTATGATTTCTCTAGTTCCCATAAGTTTGATTGATTCACTGGATGGAACTTCATCTAGCACATTTGGCAGGTGCTCTCTTTGCGAGCCGTTAGTCTCATCGAACCGCACATCCACAATTTCAACCACTTTATAGTGAAAGAGGTTGAAGACTCTGTAGGAGTGCGAATCCTTTCCATATCCAAGCATAAAACCTTCATGTGCTTTTGGTGCAAACTTTGAAGTGTGATGTGGATCCTTGATCCAGCACCTAGCACCAAATACTCTGAAGTAACTGACATTTGACTTCTTCCCAGTAAGGAGCTCATAGGAAGTCTTGTTCAGAAGCTTGTGAAGATAAACACGGTTGATGATATGGCATGCAGTATCAATGGCTTCAGGCCAGAATTTTCTTGGAGTCTTGTATTCATCAAGCATCGTCCGAGCCATCTCAATAAGTGTTCTGTTCTTGCGTTCGACGATGCCATTCTGCTGTGGCGTGTACGGAGCTGAGAATTCATGTTTGATGCCCAAAGTATCAAGATATGTATCTAGCCCAGTGTTCTTGAATTTAGTGCCATTGTCACTTCTGATGTGCTTTATCTTGACGCCATAGTTGTTCATGGCTCGATTGGCGAAGCGTCTGAAGACATCCTGCACTTCAGTCTTGTAGAGGATTATATGCACCCAAGTATATCTTGAATAATCATCAACAATGACAAAGCCATAGAGACAAGCAGTAGTAGTAAGAGTTGAGTAATGAGTGGGACCAAAAAGGTCCGTGTGGAGCAGTTCGAAGGGTTGAGTCGTTGTCATGATTGTCTTCGAGGGATGCTTGGCCCTCGTCATCTTTCCTGCTTCACAGGCACCACATAAGTGATCCTTCTTGAACTTGACGCCCTCGATGCCTATGACATGCTTCTTTCTTGCAAGAGTGTGCAAGTTCCTCATGCCAGCATGCCCTAGCCTCCGATGCCAGAGCCAGCATTCTAAAGCTTTTTCTAGAAGACATACAGCAAGCTGTGGTCCTGCTGAGAAATCTACCACGTACAAATCATCTTTCTGATACCCTTCAAACACTAGAGACTTGTCAGATTCCATTAGAACAAGGCAACGATATTTTCCAAACATCACAATCATGTTTAAATCATAAAGCATTGAGACAGACATTAAGTTGAAACCAAGGGATTCAACAAGCATGACTTTATCCATGTGTTGATCCTTTGAGATTGCAACTCTACCTAGACCCAATACCTTACTTTTACCAGTGTTAGCAAATGTGATGTGACTTTTGTCAGATGGACGTAAGGTTGAGTCCATAAGAAGGCTTCGCTTGCCAGTCATGTGATTGGTACACCCACTATCAATGATCCATTCTGAAGCAGCTGGTGTCGTACCCTAGAGTGTAGTTAGGGGGATAGGCTTCACGAAGAGAATTGTGAAGCAAAAACATTTGACGAGCCAGTGGATTATGAAAGCTTGGATCGAGATTAGGACTAATAGGGCAAGCAGCAAGCGACTCAGGAACAAAGTACATAATAAGACCATTTGGGAATTTGATCTTGTGCCCTACAAGATGTTTAAGGTCCCCAGCAATAGCGTCAGACGATTTTGGTTTTCGGCTGGAGACCTTTCCCTGCAAAATAGAGTTAAGCTTTCTTAGCCACCCACATCTTCAAGGGTGGCTTCAAAGTAATGAGTCTAAGTGCAGCATCTGAGAACTTTGGATTTGGAGCCCTAGCAAAAAGTCTTGCAGGTGGACAATAGTACTCATAAGAATAAGAAGAATAGTTCTTGGTCTTATGAACATGGCGGTTTGATGAACCGCTCTCATATTCACAGGCCTGAGTATGGCTTCCCTGCAAAACATTTTCATTAGTGTGACTCAGGTGAGTCCTCTATCTTTATGAAGCCTTTGGGCCGTATGAAGCCTGTGGTCTGGGGTTTGTCTTCTTCACTTGTGGTGTCATGACGACATTCACAGGAAGATTCTCCAAACACCTTTTCGGCACCCAGACCTTCTTCATAGGCAGCCCATTCCTGTAGTTAGTACCAATATACCTGGCAAACACTTCACCATTCTGATTCTTAAACAGTTTATAGTTTGCATCAAAGGATTCATCAATAACAATGGGATTAGCACAAGTGAAGCCAGATAGGGTGGATGGATCCACTAAAGGTCCCTTTGCAGCAACCCATGTGGTTTTGGGGTACTGCTCAGGTTTCCAGTAAGAGCCATCAGCATTCATTTTCCTTTCGAACCCAACACCCTCTTTCCTAGGGTTTCGGTTCAGGATCTGCCTTTTGAGGACATCACATAGTGTCTGATGCCCTTTGAGACTTTTGAACATCCCTGTTTCAAGCAATGTCTTCAACCTAGCATTCTCATCAGCAATAGCAGTGGCATGCTCAGCAGAGGGGTTAGTTATCACATCAACAGTTGAAGATATTGCAACAGTAGCAGCAGTAGAACATTCAGCAACAGAAGTAGCGTTATCACGCTCAATGCATTTAAGACATGGTGGTTCAAAACCTTCCTGAGCGGAACTGATCTGTTTGGCGCGATGTGACTCATTTTCCTTTTGAAGATCTTCATGAGCCGCTCTCAATTTTTCAAGGTCTTGCTTCCTTTGAAGATAATCATAGGAGAGCTTTTCATGAGATGTTGAGAGCGTTTCATGACGACTTTCAAGTTCCTCATACTTAACATGAAGATTTTTTATGTCTTCAATTAAGGACTGAGATCGAGTCATTTTAGCGTCCAACAGGTCATCGCTTTTGTCTAATAGTTTTTGAATATGTTCCATAGCTTTCTGTTGTTCAGTTGCAATTTTAGCAAGTGTTTTGTAGCTGGGTTTGGAACCACAATCAGAGTCATCTTCACTTGATGTTTGATAGTGAGTGGCGCGTGAGTTTACCTTGGCACCGCGTGCCATGAAGCAGTAGGTGGGAGTGTTGTCGTCCTTGTCATTAGCATCGGTGTTGGTGACATTGTCTTCAGTGTTGAAGATGGACTTGGCAACGTAGGCTGTAGCCAGACTTGCTACACCAGAATGGGACTCCTCCTCAGACTCCACCTCCGCCTCCTCAGAAGCGGATTCCTCCTCCGAATCCATTTCCTTGCCAACAAACGCACGAGCATTGCCAGATGAGCCCTTCTTGTGTGATGAAGACTTTGAGGAAGACTTGGAAGAAGACTTTGAGTATTTCTTCTTCTTCTTGTCATCAGAATCATACTCCTTGCTCTTCTTTTTCTTCTTGTTCTCATTGTCCCACTGCGAACACTCAGAGATGTAGTGGCCAGGTTTCTTGCACTTGTGGCATGTTCTCTTCTTGTAGTCATGAGCAGAAGCTTCATCATTCCTTGAGCTTGATCTTGAGGACTTTCTGAAGCCTTTCTTCTTGGTGAATTTTTGGAACTTCTTCACAAGCATAGCAAGCTCATTTCCAATGTCTTCAGGATCATCAGAACCGCTGTTAGATTCTTCTTCAGATGAGGAGACAACTTTTGCCTTCAAGGCACGAGTTCGCCCATAGTGGGACCGTAGATATCTCTTTTCTCAGAAAGCTGAAACTCATGTGTGTTGAGCCTCTCAAGTATGTCAGACGGATCGAGTGTCTTGAAGTCAGGACGTTCTTGAATCATCAGGGCTAGGGTGTGAAACGAGCTGTCAAGTGATCTCAGGAGTGTCTTGATGACTTCATGCTTGGTGATCTCAGTAGCACCGAGGGCTTGAAGCTCATTTGTGATGTCAGTGAGTCGATCAAACGTGAGCTGGACATTCTCATTGTCATTTCTCTTGAAGCGGTTGAAGAGGTTGCGAAGGACACTGATTCTCTGATCTCTCTGGGTTGAGACGCCTTCGTTGACCTTGGAGAGCCAGTCCCAGACTAGCTTAGATGTTTCCAAAGCACTCACGCGGCTATACTGTCCTTTGGTCAGATGACCACAGATGATGTTCTTGGCAGTGGAGTCCAGTTGAACGAACTTCTTGACATCAGCAGCGGTGACACCTTCACCAGCCTTGGGAACGCCATTCTTGATGACATACCATAGGTCCACATCAATGGCTTCAAGATGCATGCGCATCTTATTCCTCCAGTAGGGATATTCAGTTCCATCAAAGACGGGGCAGGCAGCGGAGACTTTAATTATCCCTACAGTCGACATAGCTAAAACTCCAGGTGGTTAAACCAAATCACACAGAACAAGGGAGTACCTTGCTCTGATACCAATTGAAAGTGCTAGTGATCGACTAGAGGGGGGGTGAATAGGCGATTTTTATGAAAGTCCTCAAAACATGGAAGTTTCGAATACAAACGATAGAAATGAACCTATTACCATGCAGCGGAAGGTAGACTACACTAGGCGAACCATAGTCAAGTGTTCAATGGAGTGAAAGCACAATAACTAATAGCAGCTAGGAAGTAAAGATCAGGTAGGAAGATATTGTGAAGCCAATCAGAACAAGCAGTCACTCAGTGAAGACAAAAGATAAAGCAATCATACAATGACTTCACAAGGACCAACAGTAAGTAAAGGGAAGGGAAGGATGAAACCAGTGACACGTTGAAGACAATGATTTGTTGGACCAGTTCCAGTTGCGGTGACAACTGTACGTCTGGTTAGGGAGGCTGAGATTCAACTCAGAAGACCTCGTCTTCACATTATTCCCCTTGAGCTAAGGACACCCAGTCCTCGCCCAATCACTCTGGTAAGTCTTCAAGGTAGACTTCCAAACCTTCACAGACTTTTTTCACCGGCGATCCACAATGACTCTTGGATGCTCAGAACGCGATGCCTAACTGGCTGGAGGACTCACAGTCCTCAAGTGTAATATGTCTTCAGATCACACAGATAGGAAGACTTAAGTGATGCCTAACACTCTTTGGCTCTGGTTGTTTAGGGCTTTATCCTCGCAAGGAATTCTCTCTCAAAGGCTTCGAGGTGGGTTGCTCTCAAACGACAAAAGCCATGCACTAACTCTGAGCAGCCAACCGTTTATGGTTGTAGGGGGTGGGCTATTTATAGCCACTAGGCAACCCGACCTGATTTGTCCGAAATGACCCTTGGTCACTAAGGAACTGACACGTGTTCCAACGGTCAGATTTCAAACACACACGGCAACTTTACTTGAGCTACAAGCAAAGCTGACTTATCCAACTCTGGACAAGATTTGCTCTCATAGTCTTCACTCGAAGACATAGGATTTTGGTTAAGCATCACTTCAGTCATTCTGACTGGTTCACTTGGACCCCACTTAACAGTACGGTGGTTCCTATAACTCAACAAAGAAGAAAAAGAACGACGAAAGAACTAAGTCTTCGCGCTCCATAGTCTTCATGCGATGTCTTCTCTTGTCATAGTCTTCAATGTGAATGTCTTCACATACCACCTTTGACTTTAATCTCTTCTTACATTTTTAGGGGTCATCTCTGGTAGGAAAACCGAATCAATGAGGGACTTCTACCTGCGTTATCCTGCAATTCTCACAAACACATTAGTCCCTCAACTAGGTTTGTCGTCAATACTCCAAAACCAACTAGGGGAGGCACTAGATGCACTTACAGCTATGTCATTTGATTAGTTTAGACATGCTTTGTGTGAATGCCACCTGTTCAGTGTCTAATTACCATATATGTGAATTATGCATTGCCATCTTGTTGCAAGACATTATATATGTGAATTATACAATGCTATCTTGTTGCAAAGGCATTATATATGTGAATTATGCAATGCCATGCTGTTTAGCCAATCATCATGTATGTGAATTATATCATGCTATCATTTTTTTGTATTACGTGTTCCATTTGGCGACAACGTTTGTATATTCAACTACTCTTCCTGTGCATCAGCCATTTGAAGCGGTGATGGAAGTATCTGGAATGAAAACAAGGTATTCAGAGCAGACAATGCTACCTGCTGAAGCAGACATCTTGCTGGTTACAGAGAGCTCCTCAGAGGAGGATTCAGAGACTGATGACCAATCCTATTTCCCCCTGAGGTCTATGCTCAAACTTGGCAGGGTTATATTACCCATGTCATGCATGTTGTCTTGCATTGCTTAGTTTTTACATCATATATGGATTGCCATCTGCTTACTTGCTTACTATATAAATCATATATTTGAATTATATCATGCCATCATGTTTACATAGTACATACACATCATCTATCTAAATTATGGCATGGCAACCCATTTAATAAAGACATCATATAGTTATATCATCTCATCCTGTTTAGTGTTTACAGTCATCATATTTTGAATTATGGCATTCTATCCGTGAATATATGTGAATTATGGCATGCCAACCTATTTAATAAACACATTATATAGTTATGTCATGTCATCCTGTTTACATAGTCTCATATTTTGAACTATGTCTTTCCATCTTTTTTAGTTAGCCATCATAATGTGAAATTGTGTCATGCTATCCTGTTTAGTTAGCCATCATATATGTGAAATTGTTTCATGCTATCCTGTTTGGTTAGACAACATAAATATGAATTATTTCATGACCTCTTTTATTCCCCACTATCCATTGCACCTGTCTATCATACAATGTCTATACTTTCAATTACTTTTCTTGTTTATCAGCCATTTGAATTGAAGAGCGTGATGGAAGTATCTAAGGGAGTAACAACACGGTCTTCAGAAAAGATAGTGCTACCATTTGATGCAGATAGAACCACGGTTGTACTTGCCCAAGGACCAGATCCACCACACATAACCCAGACTCTCACAGATTGTACCCCTACCCAGTTGGACAGAGAACTAGCTACACCCCTTCTAACCCCAACCCCGGCAGATAGTAACCCAGTTCTAGTTGACACAATACCGTCTCCACTACAGAGCACCCAAACACGAGCAGTTAGTAAGGGAACTGCAGTGCCCAAGGCACGAGGACCACCACTCCGAATCCCAACTCAACGCTTAAAGGAGAAGAAGATTTGTTCTCAGGTCAGGTTCTGTAGCTATGGTTCATACTCCTTTGCTCTTGCATGACTGTATTTACTCATACCAACTATTTTCAAATTTGAAGGATGGAATTGAAACTCCAATGGCGCAACAGGTATGTTTTAAACCTGTTTCTTTAACTGGTTTTCTGTTGTAACCTGCTCTATGTTGATTTTAGTTTCAATTGAATAAACAGTTATGTTCTCATGTCATGCACATTACAAGTGTTGTTATTGCTCTATAGTTACCCACACTTATATTCTGTCTATTTTGCTTTGTCTTGAACAAATATTATTTGAACTGTGTCTCTATCTTGATTTGGCAACAAAACCTAGAATGGTATGGACCATAAAGCGACCATGGTACATAGATATATGTTTGTTTCATGCTGTTATCCTGTCCACTTTACTACTGAACTCATTTACCAAGATGAGTTTCATATACAACATGGTAAACATGTGATGTGTCTGCTTGTTTCTCTTTTAGAATGCGGACAAAATATTGGAGAACAGTATCGCGTTATCCAATGGTAAAGGAAGTAATGCAGATAAGGTTCAAGATAGTGAGACATCCCTGTTGGTCTCCAATAAAGCTGATAAAAACTATCTTGACGACAGTGAGGGAACCCAAAAGTCCTGTCTTGATGTAGTGTTTGAGTTACTGGCCACTACTGCTTGCACAAGCTCTTTGAACTCGCTGCCTGAATCAGTTCGTCTTCTTGAGACTCAACTTCAGGTTGAAAGACATTGATCAGATATGCTATGACAGGAAGCTGAAGGACTGAAGAAGTCCCTGCAGAATTCAGATGCATATTTTCTGGTGCAACAGCAAGCGTGGAGGATTTAAGCGCCAAACAAGAGAAAGTTAATAAGCTTGCTAAGCATCTTGCCAGCATTATGGGTACCCAGGATATTGTTTCTTGAGATCTTCTGAAGTGCTTTCAGTTCTGGATTTGTTTTGCTGCGGCGTTTATTTGCGCTGGTCGCCAACTTTGACAACCAGTGTATAGGATATGCTGCTTTGTTCCCTATATTTGCACTGGTGGCGAACTTTGATGCCCGGTGGATGTAATATGAGTAATAGCCGTGATAGCCTAGCGTTAGTTGCTTGCTTATTTATTTCGTTGTTGTCTTGTTTATTTGTTTGCTTGTAGTCATTGCAGTTCTTTTTCCGCGGTTAGCTAGTGGCTACAATAACCTATTTTTTAAAACTAGGCCACAATATCCATGGGCTAATATTTACTCTAGTGACACTAGGCCTCCTACTGGTTGTAGAAACAGTGGGCCATCTACGGGCCGTAGAAACAATGGGCCTTCTAAGGGCCGTAGAAACAATGGGCCTTCTGCAGGCCGTATTATCAATGGGCCTTATACGGGACGTATAATCGATTGGCCAAACATGGGCCAAACAGACCGCATTATGGCCGTAAACGGGCTAGAGTTGGAATCGTCCGTTCATGGCCCGACCATAATGGGCCATCGTTAATAGGCCGTATTTGATGACGCTATGAAATTGGCCCAACGTATTAACGGACCACAAACGGGCCGACTGTAACCACGGGCTGAATTTGGCCCACAAGCAGAAAATGACAGTAACGGGCCGTAAGAAAGTGAATGCTGGAAATGAGCCCAAGAATAAATGGGCTCTGAGAAGGCCGAAAGATAACATGGGCTGGAAACGGCCCAACGGAATAACAGGCCGGTAATGGATATAAAGTGATACACTGTTCATTACGGGCCAGTTTCACCACGGGCCGTTAATGGGTGTAAAGTGATACACTGTTCATTACGGCCCAGTTTCACCACGGGCCGTTAGTAGGCCAAGAGTTACATAGGGCCTCATATGGGCCGAAAGACATCATGGGCCATACATGGGCCAGAAGTGAAAACGGGCTGGAATCATATTGGATGGCCCAGATGACGCTACTTGGCCTAATTCGGATAGGGTGTAACTGCCCTTGGGTTAGCGGGCTGTAAATGGACTATATTTGAACATGTCGTTAACAGGCTTTCCATGGGCCGGCTCGCCAGCTTTTGACCAAGTCAAACGGGCTGGCCTTTTCACAGGAATGGGCCTCTGTTGGGCCGTGCCACGTGTCGACGTATCATAGGCGCCTTCCGTCCAATGAGGGGTTGACATCTGTCCCAACGATGAGCCGACACGTGTTTCCTCCAGCCAATGATGATTTTACACGTGGAAAATCCCCATTGGTCGGGGCTGTTAATGGGTTATCGGATCCAAAACCCGACCCGATAGCTTAACGGTGTTCTGTTACGGTGGATGCCACGTGTCGGCCACCCTTGACGAAAGCACTTCTGTGACGCGTGATTTATCGTCATGGAAGTGGACACTTCCATGATGATAATTTTGGTAATGTCATGGAACACTTCTACGACAGCACAGGTATGACTATCTTGATTCTGTCATAAATTTGTCATAGATGTACATGCATGACAAAAAAAGTGACCTACTGTGACAAACACGTATCATCACGGAAGTGAATTTTTTTGTAGTGCGTGCATTAACATGACACACCCGATCTCAACACTTCAAGCGGGCTAGCCTACGGCTTCGAGCTCCTTATCCCAAAGGCAGAGTACTTCTTCGAGGCCAGTTTAGCGAAGTAAACTCGAGCGGCTTTTTAGAGAGAAGACAGGCTATCCGGCTATTGACCATACACTCGAGTCGAAAAAGGAGTGGTAGAAAAAGACTTTGCAATGACCAAGAAGAAAACACATTCACTATAAACCAGCTCATATAAATTTTAAGAGCCCCCAAGTGACTTGGGTAAAAGAATTTTATGTATAATGATTGTATGTACCGATGTACTTATATCATATCTATGTTCACCCGAACTTTAAACGCGTCTTAACCGACTGTCGGCTTCTCCCTCTTCGGTCAAGGACCGAAAAGTGTCATGTACTCCACCTTTCGAAAGCATCGACGGTGTTTCCGATAACCAGACAATCAGGCCATAAGGCTGTACCAGACAAAGCGCGCTCAGGGAACTTATGCTATATTACTGACAAAGTGTAAGAAGCATCTTCGAAGAAAATAGTACCTCCACTGATACCTTTTTTGGTTGCTCATTGTTACTATGAGACTTGTGCAATAGATTTTTTTTACTCATGAGTTCCGTTGTGTGCCGACCATTATTGAAAACAATAAGAGCGCTAGCTTTCGGCTTCACCCAGTCTGAGGTACTAACTCGGATGACCTGGTAGTAACGATCGCAGAGGTGCTCCCTTTACCGCCTAGCCGAACAATTGGGAATGTAGGGGTAAGCACAGGAGCCAGGCAACCCAGCTTGTGAAACACTTAAGTCAACATGGTGCATATTGTGGCGAAATACACGAACAAGGAACGAAGCCGTACAAGTATAATCATATGCAAGAGGAAAGGCTTCATAAAGGGAGCCCCCAAGTAAATGAGGTATTTGAATTTGCTTGCAACAAACAAGGTTTTGACAAAGAAATTTTTTCGCAAATGACTTTTTGTCAAAAAAGCATAATGCTTGGTCAAACCGAACGAAATTTAAAACTAAAGGTTTTTAAGCATGGAATCGACTTAGCTGGTTAATGTGCTCGGTGTCGATGCATGGCCCGAGCATACGGCGGGACAAGGTCCCAGCCCCCAAGCCGGTCCCGAGGTGACGAAGCGAAGAGCTCGGCATTCCGAAGTGGTGACATAGCACGGCCAATGCAGGCCGACAGTGTGACGCCAAAGTCCCCGGTGTGGCTTAATGAAGTAATGATGAAGCCCTCGGTCCAGCCGAGGTGACGTGGTACGTCGGTACGCTGAGGTGACAGCGTTGCCCAACCTGAATCCTTTACCTGTGCACGGAAAATAGTGCAAGCTGGAGATAATAGGAATAATAACAAAATGTTGCATAATTAATAATTTACGCAGAGTGAGTAATAAAAGAAATATAGCCCGTATGCCGAACACTCGATGAGGTAGAGCTCTCTCAGTGATGCCGAATTCCCCGAGGCAATCGAACATGTCAGTATGGCAATTCGACCAACAAGGTGATCACACGAGCCGATTGGGACAACGACGTCGACTTGCCAAAGAGACCGCGTGACACAGTCGAAGTCGATCACCTACACACATAAAATAGTGCGGTCCAAAAAGGATAATTTCTTTTCGCAAAAATAATTTATTGAAAGAGATGTGGCCTGGCGCCGAAGTCATGTCGATGCAGGGCGTCGGCGTGACGCGGTGAAGGCGTGGCCAAGCATGAATTCACAGGCCGGTCTGAGTTTCGGATGCGGCTTTCGCCGAACTGTACATGGAAACTGACTGAACCACCATGCAATAGTTGTTAATGCGGCCACCATTTGATAGACCTGTGTACAGATGATGTAACAAACCAGAGTAATAATTTCTTGGGAAAAATAAACCCAAGCAAGAAACAATACTAGGATTAATAGAACCTGGTTTATCTGTTGTAGCAATCTGAAGAAAGATTAGTCCCAAAATTGGGACTCGATCCACACACCCATTGCCTAATGGGCGATAAAGTGACGGCATGGTGATGCTGGCAATGGTGGGCTCACCGATGCAAAGCCCCCGGTCCAGCTAACGTGATGAAGCTGGTCGGCTGGTGTCGCCGAAGTCACCGGAGTATGTTGATGAAGAAGTAGCCATGTCCCCGGTCTAGCCGAGATGACGGAGCGGGTCAGTAAGGAGATGTTGCAGCTGCCATGTCAGCCGAGGTATTGAAGCAATTAAGCGTGATGGACATTGGCTTGAAAAATCAACAGTGCGGCCATGCCGACGTTGGTCATAACTTGTGATGCGGTCAATGCCGGATTGATGAAGTGACCGAGCGGCGATGTCGGTGCGCCTGACCCGTGCAATCTATGGGGCGATGGTATTGGTGATGATTTATCCTTCGCGATGTTGAACTCTTGTTTGGCTTGCCGAGCTGATGATCCGATAAGGTTAGGCTCGGACACGTTGGTCATAACTTGTGATGCGGTCAATGCCGGATTGATGAAGTGACCGAGCGGCGATGTCGGTGCGCCTGACCCGTGCAATCTATGGGGCGATGGTATTGGTGATGATTTATCCTTCGCGATGTTGAACTCTTGTTTGGCTTGCCGAGCTGATGATCCGATAAGGTTAGGCTCGGCCCGATGAAGCGACGATCTGATTAGCGCAGGTCGACAGACGTGGAGCAATGTTACCTGACTGGTGTGATACCAGTGCGATGGTGAAGAGTGTCTCAAAGAAGGCTTAAACTTTTATGGGCACATGTTAAAAACAACGCACAATACCATAGAAGAAAATTCCTTTAAAAAGGTTGTCCAATATCACGTTCATAAAGAAACATGAATTCTGGTCAGATCTGTATTCGCGCAGAAAACAGGTCCGAAAAGTGATGCACTAATCGGAAGGTTCCCGGAGCTTGGACGGTCAGATCGAGCTGAAATTTTGAGGAGTAGTAGATACAGGAATTCCGCAGTCGATCAACGGTTGGATCTTCCAAACGACGTCCGAGATAGGTGCTGGAGACCACACCCTAAATTCGTCCAGAGTCCCGTCCAGATTTGACAGGGTTCTGGTATATCATAGATTGCCCAAAGATTTCTCCATCAGAACTTGACGAAATTTTGCATGGTTGTCGTAGACTCAATTCCGCACAATTCCACCAAAGTAATCGTCAAAGCGATGCTCGAGGAGGTGGTGGCAGCAGATACAACTTCGCTGTTCGAAAAAACAGCATGGTCACCCAAGAGTAATGTTGACGTTGAGCCCCTAAGCTTCATGGATGATTCCTCCATGATCTTGATAGAGATCGGAGTTGATCTTGATGAAGGCCCCCGTACGACCATGACGATCGGAGATGGAGCGCGGTCCTCGGTCGAACCAAGGTGACCAGTCGAGCCGGCGACGAAGATGTCGGCATCGCAGTTGATCTGCGCGGGAGCCATTGATCCTTTGCAGATCACACAGCGGAACTCTCAATGAAAGCACCATTGTCAGTGTCAAAACTAGCAGATCTCGGGTAGGGGGTCCCGAACTGTGCGTCTAAGGATCAATGGTAACAGGAGACAGGGGACATAATGTTTACCCAGGTTCAGACCCTCTTGATGGAGGTAATACCCTACTTCCTGCTTGATTAACTTTGATGAGTATAGGGGTTACAAGAGTTGATCTACCTCAAGAACGTATGTGTGGTCTAAACTCTATAGGTATGATGAGTAATGTCATAATAATCTACCGACTAGCCTGGCCTCGGCTTATATAATGTACCAGAGGCCTAGGATAACAAGAGTCCTAGGATAACAAGAGTCCTAGTCGAATACATCGGTGGAGAGGAGTCCTTGTCTTGATCACCAAGTCTTATGGAATCTTCCTCGTGTATACATCGGCTGTCCGAACTGGCCCATGAGCATACGACCATGGGGGTCCTCGGCCCAATTCAACTGATTGGGAGATGACGTGTTGAGTACCCCCTAGTCCAGGACACCGTCAACTGCACCAACTGAGAGCTCCACCATTCAATAAAAATTCGTATCCGGTTTGTGACTTAGAGTCATCTGGATCAGTGTCAAAGCTTGCATCAACGTAACCGTTTACGACGAGCTCTTTGTCACCTCCATAAACGAGAAATATATCCTTAGTCCTTTTTCAGGTATTTTAGGATGTTCTTGACCGTTGTCCAGTGATCCACCCCTGGATTACTTTCGTATCTCCCTGCTAAACTGATAGCAAGGCACACATCAGGTTCGGTACACATCATTGCATACATGATAGAACCTATGGCTGAAGCATAGGGAATGACTTTCATTTTCTCTCTATCTTCTGAAGTGATCGGGCATTGAGTCTGACTCAACTTCACACCTTGTAACACAGGCAAGAACCCTTTCTTTGCTTGATCCATTTTGAACTTCTTCAAAACTTTATCAAGGTATGTGCTTTGTGAAAGTCCAATTAAGCGTCTTGATCTATCTCTATAGATCTTGATGCCTAATATATAAACAGCTTCACCGAGGTCTTCCATTGAAAAATTCTTATTCAAGTAACCTTTTATGATATTCAAAAATTCAGTATCATTTTCGATCAGCAATATGTCATCCACATATAATATGAGAAATGCTACAGAGCTCCCACTCACTTTCTTGTAAATACAGGCTTCTCCAAATTTCTGTATAAAACCACATGCTTTGATCACACTATCAAAGCGTATATTCCAACTCCGAGAGGTTTGCACCAGTCCATAAATGGATCGCTGGAGCTTGCACACTTTGTTAGCACCTTTTGGATCGACAAAATCTTCTGGTTACATCATATATAACTCTTCTTTAAGATATCCATTAAGGAATGCAGTTTTGGCATCCATTTGCCTAATTTCATAATCATAAAATGCGGTAATTACTAACATGATTCGGACGGACTTAAGCATCGCTACAGGTGAGAAGGTCTCATCGTAGTCAACTCCATGGACTTGTCGGAAACCTTTCGCAACAAGTCGAGCTTTGTAGACAGTAACATTACCGTCAGCGTCAGTCTTCTTCTTGAAGATCCATTTATTCTCTATGGCTTGCCGATCATCGGGCAAGTCAACCAAAGTCCACACTTTGTTCTCATACATGAATCCCATCTCAGATTTCAAGGCCTCAAGCCATTTTGCAGAATCTGGGCTCATCATCGCTTCATCATAGTTCGTAGCCTCGTCATGGTCAAGTAACATGACCTCTAGAACAGGATTACCGTACCACTCTGGTGCGGATCTTACTCTGGTAGACCTACGAGGTTCGGTAGAAACTTGATCAGAAATTTCATGATCATCATCATTAGCTTCCTCACTTACTGGTGTAGGAATCACTGGAACTGATTTCTGTGATGAACTACTTTCCAATAAGGGAGTAGGTACAGTTACCTCATCAAGTTCTACTTTCCTCCCACTCACTTCTTTAGAGAGAAACTCCTTATCTAGAAAGGATCCATTCTTAGCAACGAATATCTTACCTTTGGATCTGTGCTAGAAGGTGTACCCAACAGTCTCCTTTGGGTATCCTATGAAGACACATTTCTCTGATTTGGATTCGAGCTTATCAGGTTGAAGCTTTTTCACATAAGCATCGCAGCCCCAAACTTTAAGAAACGATAACTAGGGTTTCTTGCCAAACCACAGTTCATAAGGTGTCGTCTCAATGGATTTCGATGGTGCCCTATTTAATGTGAATGCAGCCGTCTCTAAAGCATAACCCCAAAACGATAGTGGTAAATCAGTAAGAGACATCATAGATCACACCATATCTAGTAAAGTGCGGTTACGATGTTCGGACACACCATTACGCTGTGGTGTTCCAGGCGGCGTGAATTGCGAAACAATTCTGCATTGTTTCAATTGAAGACAAAACTCGTAACTCAAATATTCTCCTCCACGATCAGATCGTAGAAACTTTATTTTCATATTACGATGATTTTCCACTTCACTCTAAAATTCTTTGAACTTTTCAAATGTTTCAGACTTATGTTTCATCAAGTAGATATACCCATATCTTCTCAAATCATTTGTGAAGCTAAGAAAATAATGATACCCGCCGCGAGCATCAACACTCATTAGACCGCATACATCAGTATGTATTATTTCCAACAAGTCTGTTGCTCGCTCCATTGTTCCAAAGAACGGAGTCTTAGTCATCTTGCCTATGAGGCATGGTTCACAAGCATCAAGTGATTCCAAAATCCCATCAGCATGGAGTTTCTTCATGCGCTTTACACCAGTATGACCTAAATGGCAGTGCCACAAATAAGTTGTATTATCATTATTAAACTTATATATTTTGGCTTCAATACTATGAACATGTGTATCACTACTATCAAGATTTAGTAAATATAGACCACTCATCAAGGGTGCATGACCATAAAAGATATTATTCTTTCTGATCGATCTATTGGGCTTTTCCTATACGTGTCACAAACAGCTCTAGAGTTTGTACTAAAATAACACCTTAAGACACACATCAACCAAAACCGTAATGTCAACTAGATACTCCACTGTCACCACAAGTATCCACGGGTTTGATTATACGATATGCACCACACAATCTCAGATTCATCTATTCAAACCAACACAAAGAACTTCAAAGAGTGCCCCAAAGTTTCTACCGGAGAGTCAAGACGAAAACATGTGCCAACCCCTATGCATAAGTTCACAAGGTCATAGAACCCGCAAGTTGATCACCAAAACATACATCAAGTAGATCACATGAATATCCCATTGTCACCATAGATAAGCACATGCAAGACATACATCATGTGTTTTCAAATCCTTAAAGACTCAATCCGATAAGATAACTTCAAAGGAAAAACTCAATCCATTACAAGAGGTAGAGGGGGAGAAACATCATAAGATCCAACTATAATAGAAAAGCTCGCGGTACATCAAGATCATGCCAAATCAAGAACACGAGAGAGAGAGAGAGATCAAACACATAGCTACTAGTACATACCGTCAGCCCCGACGGTGAACTACTCCCTCCTCGTCATGGAGAGCGCCGGGATGATGAAGATGGCCATCGATGATGGTTTCCCCCTCCGGCAGGGTGCCGGAACGGGCTCCCGATTGGTTTTTTGTGGCTATAGAGGCATGAGGAGGTGGAACTCCCGATCTAGGTTTCTTTCTGTGGGTTTCTATATTTATATGAATTTTTGGTGTCAAGAACAAGTCAGGGAGATCCACGAGGAACCAACAAGACCAGATGGCGCGCCCTCCACCCTTGTGGAGGCCTCGTGGCTCTTCTGGCCCAACTCTTTTGCTTTGGGGGCTTCTTCTGGTCCATAAAAAATCACCGTAAATTTTCAGCTCAATTGGACTCCGTTTGATATTCCTTTTCTGTAAAACTCAAAAACAAGGAAAAACAGAAACTGGCACTGGGCTCTAGGTTAATAGGTTAGTACCAAAAATCATATAAATGCATATAAAACATCCGAGATAGATAATATAATAGCATGGAACAATCAAAAATTATAGATCGTTGGAGACGTATCAAGCATCCCCAAGCTTAATTCCTGCTCGTCCTCGAGTAGGTAAATGATAAAAACAGAATTTTTGATGTGGAATGCTACCTAACATATTTATCAATGTAATCTTATTTGTTGTGGCATGAATGTTCAGATCCATAAGATTTAAAAGAAAAGTTTAATATTGACATAAAAACAGTAATACTTGAAGCATACTAATAAAGCAATCATGTCTTCTCAAAATAACATGGCCAAAGAAAGTTATCCCTACAAAATCATATAGTCTAGCTATGCTCCATCTTCAACACATAAAATATTCAAATCATGCACAACCCTGATGACAAGCCAAGCAATTGTTTAATACTTTTTATGTTCTCAAACCTTTTCAACTTTCACGCAATACAAGAGCGTGAGCCATGGACATGGCACTATAGGTGGAACAGAATATGGTGGTTGTGGAGAAGACAAAAAGAAGGAGATAGTCTCACATCAACTAGGTGTGTCAACGGGCTATGGAGATGCCCTTCAATAGATATCAATGTGAGTGAGTAGCGATTGCCATGAAACGGATGCACTAGAGCTACAAGTGCATGAAAGCTCAAAAGAAAACTAAGTGGGTGTGCATCCAACTCGCTTTCTCACGAAGACCAAGGGAAATTTGAGGGAGCCCATCTTTGGAATATACAAGCCAAGTTCTATATTGAAAAATTCCCACTAGTATATGAAAGTGACAACATAGGAGACTCTCTATCATGAAGATCATGGTGCTACTTTTTGAAGCACAAGTGTGGATAAAGGATAGTAGCATTGCCCCTTCTCTCTTTTCTCTAATTTTTTATTGTTTTTTGGGCCTTCTCCTTTTTTTGGTCTCTTTTTTTCCGGAGTCTCATCCCGACATGTGGGGGAATCATAGTCTCCATCATCCTTTCCTCACTGGGACAATGCTCTAATAATGATGATCATCACACTTTTATTTACTTACAACTCAAGAATTACAACTCGATACTAGAACAAAGATATGACTCTATATGAATGCCTCTGGTGGTGTACCAGGATGTGCAATGAATCAAGAGCGACATGTATAAAAAATGACGAAAGGTGGCTTTGCCACAAATACAACGTCAACTACATGATCATGCAAAGCAATATGACAATGACGGAACGTGTCATAATGAATGGAACGGTGGAAAGTTGCATGGCAATATATCCCGGAATGGCTATGGAAATGCCATAATAGGTAGGTATGGTGGCTATTTTGATGAAGGTATATGGTGGGTTTAAGGTACCGCGAAAGTTGCGCGGTACTAGAGAGGCTAGCAATGGTGGTAGGGTGAGAGTGTGTATAATCCATGGACTCAACATTAGTCATAAAGAACTCACATACTTATTGCAAAAATCTATTAGTTATCGAAACGAAGTACTACGCGCATGCTCCTAGAGGGATAGATTGGTACAAAAAGATCATCGCTTGTCCCCGATCGCCACTCATAAGGAAGACAGTCGATAAATAAATCATGCTCCGACTTCATCACATAACGGTTCACCATACGTGCATGCTACGGGAATCACAAACTTTAACACAAGTATTTTTACCAATCCACAATTACTCACTAGAATGACTCTAATATAACCATAATTATATCTCAAAACAATCATAAGGAATCAAAATTCTCATAGTATTCAATGCACTTTATATGAATTTTTTTATTATATCCCTCTTAGATGGCTATCATATTAGGACTAAATTTATAACCTAAGCAAATTACCATGTTGTTTAAAGACTCTCAAAATGATAGAAGTGAAGCATGAGAGTTCATCAATTTCTTCAAAATAAAACTACCGCCGTGCTCTAAAAAGATATAAGTGAAGCACTAGAGCAAATGACAAACTACTCCAAAAGATATAAGTAAAGATCAATGAGTAGTCGAATAATTATGTAACTATATGAAGACTCCTTCTCATAAATAAAATTTCAGATCTGAAGTATTTTATTCAAACAGCAAGCAAAACAAAATAAAATGACATGATGCTCCAACCAAAACACATATCATGTGGTGACTAAAAATATAGCTCCAAGTAAGGTTACCGATGAACAACGACGAAAGAGGGGATGCCATCTGGGTTATCCCCAAGCTTAGGCTCTTGGTTGTCCATGAATATTACCTTGGGATGCCTTGGGCATCCCCAATATTAGGCTATTACCACTCCTTATTCTGTAGTCCATCAAAACTTTACCCAAAACTTGAAAACTTCACAATAGAAAACTCAACAGAAAACTTGTAAGCTCTGTTAGTATAATAAAGCAAATCACCACTTGGGTACTGTTGTGAACTCATTCTAAATTTATATTGGTGTTATATCTAATGTATTCCAACTTCTCCATGGTTTATACCCTCCGATACAACTCATAGATTCATCAAAATAAGCAAACAACACAATGAAAACAGAATCTGTCAAAAACAGAACAGTCTGTAGTAATCTGTAACTCTCGAATACTTATGTAACTCAAAAAATTCTAAACAATTAGGAGAACCTGAGAAATTTGTATATCAATCCTGTGCAAAATGAATAATTATTTTATCACGCTCCTGTAAAAAGAGAAAATTATTTTACTGGGGGCAAAAGTTTCTGTTTTTCAGCAAGATCAAATCAATTATCACCATAAGCTATCCCAAAGATCTTACTTGGTTCTTTATTGAAACAAAAGGTATAAAACATGATTAATATAGTAGCCTAATCATGTGAACACACAAAAACAGTAGGGGTAAATATTGGGTTGTCTCCCAACAAGCACTTTTCTTTAATGCCTCTTTAGCTAGGCATGATGATTTCAATGATGCTCACATAAAAGATAAGAATTGAAACATAATGGGAGCATCATGAAGAATATGACAAGCACATTTAAGTCTAACCCAGTTCCTATGCACAGGGATTTTGTGAACAAACAATTTATGGGAGCAAGAATCAACTAGCATAGGAAGGTAAAGCAAGCAAAACTTTAAACACATAGAGAGGAAACTTGATATTATTGCAATATGTAGAAGCATATGTTCCTCTCTCATAATAATTTTCAGTAGCATCATGAAAGAATTCAACAATATAACTATCACATAAAGCATCCTTTTCATGATCCACAAGCATAGAAAATGTATTACTCTCCACATAAGCAAATTTATTCTCATCTATAGCAGTGGGAGAAAACTCAACAAAATAACTATCATGTGAGGCATAATCCAATTGAAAATTAAAATCATGATGACAAGTTTCATGGTTATCGTTATTCTTTATAGCATACATGTCATCACAATAATCATCATATATAGCAACTTTGTTCTCATAATCAATTGGAACCTCTTCCAAAATAGTGGATTCATCACTAAATAAAGTCATGACCTCTCCAAAACCACGTTCATCAACATAATCATCAAAAATAGGAGGCATGCTATCATCATAATAAATTTGCTCATCAAAACTTGGGGGACAAAAAATATCATCTTCATTAAACGTAGCATCCCCAAGCTTATGGCTTTGCATATCATTAGCAGCATGGATATTCAAGGAATTCATACTAACAACATTGCAATCATGCTCATCATTCAAAGATTTAGTGCCAAACATTTTATAGACTTCTTCCTCTTAACACATGAGCACAATTTTCCATTCCAACATTTTCATGATAGACTTTAAAAAGATGAAGCATATGAGGCAACCTTAATTCCATTTTTTGTAGTTTTCTTTTATAGACTAAACTAGTGATAAAACAAGAAACTAAAAGATTCAATTGCAAGATCTACAGATATACCTTCAAGCACTCACCTCCCCGGCAACAGCGCCAGAAAATAGCTTCGTTGTCGCTTACCTAGCCTCCCCGGCAACGGCGCCAGAAAAGAGCTTGATGTCTACTACGCAACTTTATCCTTGTAGACGTTGTTGGGCCTCCAAGTGCAGAGTTTCTTAGGACAGTAGCAAATTTCACTCAAGTGGAAGACCTAAGGTTTATCAATCCGTGGGAGGCGTAGGATGAAGATGGTCTCTCTCAAACGACCCTGCAACCAAATAACAAAGAGTCTCTTGTCTCCCCAACACACCCAATACAATGGTAAGTTGTATAGGTGCACTAGTTAGGCGAACAGATGGTGATACAAGTGTAATATGGATGGTAGATATAGGTTTTTGTAATCTAAAAATATAAAGGTAGCAAGTAGTAAAAGTGAGTGAAAACGGTATTGCAATGCTTGGAAACAAGGCCTAGGGTTCATACTTTCACTAGTGCAAGTTGTCTCAACAATGATAACATAATTAGATCATATGGCAATCCCTCAACGTGTGACAAAAGTCACTCCAAAGTCACTAATAGCGGAGAATAAACGCAGAGATTATTGTAGGTACGAAACCACCTCAAAGTTATTATGTCTGGTCGATATATTGACCTATACCTATAAGTGTCACGAATAGCCCTAGTGTTCGTAATAAAATAACACCTTAAGACACACATCAACCAAAACCCTAATGTCACCTAGATACTCCAATGTCACCACAAGTATCCATGGGTTTGATTATGCGATATGTACCACACAATCTCAGATTAATCTATTCAAACCAACACAAAGAACTTCAAAGAGTGCACCAAAGTTTCTACCAGAGAGCCAAGACAAAAACATGTGCGAACCCCTATGCATAAGTTCACAAGGTCACAGAACCCGCAAGTTGATCACCAAAACATACATCAAGTAGATTGCGTGAATATCCCATTGTCACCACATATAAGCACATGCAAGACATACATCAACTCTTCTCAAATTCTTAAAGACTCAATCCGATAAAATGGTTTCAAAGGGAAAACTCAATCCATTACAAGAGGTAGAGGGGGAGAAACATCATAAGATACAACTATAATAGAAACTCTCGCGGTACATCAAGATCGTGCCGAATCAAGAACACGAGAGAGAGAGATAGAGAGACAGAGAGAGAGAGAGAGAGGGAGAGAGATCAAACACATAGCTACCGGTACATACCCTCAGCCCCGAGGTTGAACTACGCCATCCTCGTCATGGAGAGCGTCGGGATGATGAAGATGGCCACCGGTGATGATTTCCCCCTCTGGCAGGGTGCCAGAACGGGCTCTCGATTGGTTTTTCGTGGCTACAGAGTCTTGCGGTAGTGGAACTCTCGATCTAGGTTTATTTCTGGGGTTTTCTATATTTATAGGAATTTTTGGCGTCGAGACCAAGTCAGGGGGTCCACGAGGAGCCCACAAGACCGAATGGCGCGCCCAGGGGGCAGGGCGCGCCCTCCATCCTTGTGGAGGCCTGGTGGCTCTTCTGTCCCAACTCGTTTGCTTCGGGGACTTCTTCTAGTCCATAAAAATCACCATAAATTTTCAACTCAATTGGACTCCATTTGATATTCCTTTTCTGTAAAACTCAAAAATAAGGAAAAAACAGAAACTGGCACTGGGCTCTAGGTTAATAGGTTAGTCCAAAAAATAATATAAAATAGCATATAAATGCATATAAAACATCCAAGATAGATAATATAATAGCATGGAACAATCAAAAATTATAGATACGTTGGAGACATATCAGCTTCCTCAAATTGCCGTAGGTCTTCGTGAGCAAGCGAGTTGGATGCACACCCACTTAGCTTCTTTTTGAGCTTTCGTAAACTTATAGCTCTTGTGCATGCCAATCCCTACTCACTCGCATTGATATCTATTGATGGGCATCTCCATAGCCCGATAATTTGCCTAGTTGATGTGAGAATATCTCCTTCTTTTTGTCTTCTACACAACCACCATATTCTATTCCACCTATAGTGCTATATTCATGGCTCAATCTCATGAATTTCGTGAAAGTTGAAAAGGCTTGAGAACATAAAAAGTATGAAACAATTGCTTGGCTTGCCATCGGGGTTGTGCATGATTTAATACTTTGTGTGATGAAGATGGAGCATAGCTAGACTATATGGTTTTATTAGTATGCTTGAAGTATTTTTTATGTCAATATTAACCTTTTGTTTTGAATCTTATGGATCTGAATATTCATGCCACAATGAATAAAATTACATGCATAAATATGTTAGGTAGCATTCCACATCAAAAATTCTGTTTTTACCATTTACCTACTCGAGGACGAGCAGAAATTAAGCTTGGGGATGCTTGATACGTCTCCAACATATCTATAATTTTTTATTGTTCCATGCTATTATATTATCTATTTGGATGTTTTGTATGCATTAATATGCTATTTTATATTATTTTCGGAATAACTTATTCACCTAGAGCTCAGTGCCAGTTTCGGTTTTTTCCTTGTTTTTGAGTTTTACAGAAAAGGAATATTGAACGGAGTCCAAACGGAATAAAAATTTACGATGATTTTTCTTGGACCTGAAGACACATGTAGTGCTTGGAGAGGAAGTCAGAAGAGTCCAGAGGGCTCCAAAAGCCCTCAGGGCGCGCCCCTTGGCTTGTGGGCCCCACGAGACTCCTCCAACCCTAATCTTTGGCTTATAAATTCAGAAATATTCCCAAACGACCAGAAGCGTCCACCAAAATACTTTTCTACCGCCGGAACCTTCTGTACCCGTGAGATCCCATCTAGGGACCTTTTCCGGCACCCCACCGAAGGGGGGTTCGATCACGGAGGGCATCTACATCAACTCTATTGCCCTTCGGATGAAGCGTGAGTAGTTTACCACAGACCTATGGGTCCATAGCTAGTAGCTAGATGACTTCTTCTCTCTCTTTGATCCTCAATACCATGTTCTCCTTGATGTTCTTGGAGATCTATCCGATGTAATCTTCTTTTGCGGTGTGTTTGTCGAGATCCAATGAATTTTGGATTTATGATCAGTTTATCTATGAATATTATTTGAATCTTCTCTGAATTCTTATACGCATGATTAGATATCTTTGCATTTCTCTTCGAATTATCGGTTTCGTTTGGCCAACTAGATTGGTTTTTCTTGCAATGCGAGAGGTGCTTAGTTTTGGGTTCAATCTTGTGGTGTCCTCACCTAGTGACAAAGTAGGGGTAGCAAGGCATGTATTTGTATTGCTGCCATCAAGGGTAAAAGGATGGGGTTTTCATCATATTGCTTGAGTTTATCCCTCTACATCATGTCATCTTACTTAAGGCATTACTCTGTTCTTATGAACTTAATACTCTAGATGCATGCTGGATAGCAGTCGATGTGTGGAGTAATAGTAGTACATGCAGGCAGAAGTCGGTCTACTTGACACGGACGTGATGACTATATTCATAATCATTGCCTTGGATATCATCATAAATTTTCGCTTATCTATCAATTGATCGACAGTAATTTGTTCCCCCACCGTATTATTTTCCTTCAGGAGAGAAGCCTCTAGTGAAACCTATGGCCCCCGGGTCTATTTTCCATCATATACATTTTCAGATCTATAAACCAAAAAACCCAAAAATATCTCGCTGCCATTTATTTGCTTTTATTTTGTTTTACGTTTTAGTAATCTTTTATATCTATCTCTATCAGAGCTCACCTTTGCAAGTGACCGTGAAGGGATTGACAACCCCTTTATCGCGTTGGGTGCAAGTGTTTGATTGTTTGTGTAGGTGCATAGATTGGAGACTTGCTTGTATCTCCTACTAGATTGATACCTTGGTTCTTAATTGTAACGCCCCGAGACCGTTGTGCCAGGTGTCTTCTATTTATTCGCTATTGTTGCCTTGTCTTTTCTTGTGTGTTGCATCTTTTCATGTCATCATGTGCATAGCATCATCATGTTTTCAAAACTTGCATCTGTCGCGGTCTTCCCGTACCTTCCGTTGTCCATTCTGAGCCCAGACACACTCGCACGCGGCTGCGGCACGTCCCAAATATTATTTTATAAGTGAGGGGGACACTACTAGGAAAAGGGCTAATAATGGCGCACCAGTTTTTCCTACTAATGGCACACTACTGGTGCGCCATTAGTATCACGCCACTAGTATTTCTTACTAATGGCGCACCACCGGCGCCATTAGTATAGAACACCACGTGCCATTAGTATGCCTCCCAGGGGGGCATATTTAACCATGTGCTTTGGCATACTAATGGCACACTGTTGGGTGATGTGCCATTAGTATACTTTGGCATACTAATGGCGCACTCTGTAGTGATGCGCCATTAGTATGAATATTAGGTTTGATTTTTTTTTACTTTTCTGATTTTTGCACAGGTTACAAAATATATTGTTTGACAGAATATAGACAGCAGCACACAGCAACAGCAGATTCATCGAATACAATAGAAGATTAGTCTCCGAAAACAATTCATCATATTAGTCTCCGAATTCAAAAGACCGAACAAAGATAAAACATTACAAGTCTCGAGACCGCGAGTATCGAGTTTGTCTTCATATTACAAGTCGATATCGATCATCTAAACTACCATCACATAGAAGAGAGCTGCGGTCATCACGATGAGCATCATCGCGATGAAACTAGTCTTCATCCAGTTCCTCCAACGCTCCCTCCTCTCTCCCGCTAGATAGCGGGCGTATCTAGATTCCGCCTGCGCCCTAGTGGTGTACCCTTTGTAACTGTTACCGCTGAAACGGTGAACCTGTCTCCAACACTCCTCCCAGTCATCGTAGACTCCGGGAACCTTACCCTTGTACACGACATAGGACGACATCTCTATGCACAAGCCAAACAACAGACAATACATACATAAGCAATATATTAGTATGCAACAAAAGGATCAGAAGAGAAAAGCAAGACATTAATAGCACGATTCATGGTCCTACTAATAAATAGCATTGATTACATCTAAGTTGAACGACTGTCCAAACCAAAGAGACATACAATTCATTAAAGTTTAATTACAACATGAGCCAATCAATGTTTCAGAACTACACATCACTACTTTCGACTCGACTCATGGGACCGGAGCGTGGATGAAGCCACCGTCTGTCATGATGGTCATGAAATCGCGGACGTTGTCAGCCTGCATTTGTAGCATTCCGTCTATCTCACTATTGGACGGTTGATATCTGAGGAAGAACTGCCCCGAGGTATGAAGGACATCTTGATGGATGATGTCCGCAAACTCCTACTGGATGCGAAAGAATTCTTGTCTGATGTCCGCGTCCTGGATTGTCGACAAGCTCACGGCCCAATCTTTGAGATTATCTGGTAGCAGAAGGTGATGAAGGTCCCTTACGATCGCCCGCATGTGATGGAGGGTTTAGTAGGCATCCTTCTGACCGCCAGGCGGCTGCTTGACGCAGCAGAACGTCGTATTGTGGGCGAACACGTGCTTGCCGTACTTACGATCTGCCCTGGTGAAGGTGCCTCCAAATTTGGCGTAGCCGGGGAGAACATCATCAGGAACTTTCTTGATATTTGTGTAGTCTATCTTGGAGTCACGGTTCGGGTCGAAATACGTGGCCATGGAATATTTCGGGGTTAAGAGGATGAGTGTGCAATGTGTGTCACTGCACAGAACACGGAATGTTAGAAAAAAAAAGAACGATCGAAATCTAAGAAATCATATGTTACGGGGCGGTTAAGGGATGACTTACTCGGGAAAGTAAGCCACAAGGAAGTTATCCTTATCTGGGTTTGCCAGAATGATGCCTTCGAGGTGTGAACTCGCGACTTGGCGGTCCCCAGCGCTGCTCAAGAGCTTGGCACGCATGTAGAAGGGGTCGACTATCATGATATCCGGGGTCTTGTCTCTAATGATCCGCATCTCCATACTCAGCGAAAATAGCCGAACGAAGGTGTAGTGCAGTAGATGAAGGTTAAACATAGCAAAGATGTCATCAAACCGCAGGACGATCGTACCCCCGATGTCGCCATCCACAAAGCCCTTGCCCTCTCGCACCTTGGCCACGAAAACCAAGTATGCCACATCATTCTCTCTGAGACGCCGCTTCTCCAAAGAAAGAACACTGTCGTGCAGACTCCGCATAGCACCGGTTGCAGCATTGAGCATATTTGTCGGTAGCATCACCCTACCCGCCACATGCACCCTCCTCGAGACATCCTTAGGTGAAGGTGGCCAGTCCTGAGCACGGATCGTACTCAGTGCCGGCTGGCTCGGACCGGCGCTCTTTTTAGTCTTCCGTTTCCGGCTCTTCTTCTTGATCTGTTGTAATGGGACCGAGTTCTGCTCACAGACCGCCTTCTTGAGCATGTTGGGGCTGATAATATTCGGCACCTCAGCTATCTGAGGCTCGATGAAGGCGGCAGCTGGAGGCGTCTCCTGAGAATTGAACACCAGACAACGCATGTTGCAACTAGGTTTCTCCGTCGTACCAGCTAGATCGTGGTCGTCTTGGTTGGGTACTTGAGAAGGAGGCCCCAGAACTCGTCACCGTACCCATGTTCGGCAAAGTACTTATCGATGTTGGTAAATGTACCGTCGTCGTTGTCATCGTCGTCCGGATCCTGTGCCATATGCATGTCCGGATCCTGTGCCATAGGGATGTCCGGCATGTCCGCTAGCGTTGCGGCATTCTTGCCATGGCTTGGTGCCGGCTCGACTGGTGGTCTTGTCTGTGGGGTGGTGTCCCCCGCCCAAAAATGAATCTGGCTCTTCGGCCAAAGCAGGGGCCAGCTTATGCAGGCGCTGAGGGTCATCTCATCTTCTTCATCGGCCCCAGCGGGTCGAATCGGAGGTAACAGCTCGTCGCAGCCTGGCAGCACCGGAACCACTTCAACCCTATACACTGTTGGGTGGCATCGGATTACCGTGGAACATGGGGTTGCCCGGTTGAATGATTCTGCCCTTGGCGACATTGACCAACTCGCCGCCCACGAAGTGCAGGAGAGTGCAAGGAACGTCGGCGGCGCCCTGCGAAAACATGTAGGGAGTCAGGGATGCCCAGTCAAAGGCAAGGAGATGAAGTCATCGGCCGAGAGGCTTAGTTACCATGATGCCGTCGAGCTCGGCTAATGTCGAGGCACCGCCAACGGCGGGCGTGTAGCTGACGGAGGGGCCGCTTGCTGGCGAGGTGCCGGCCGGCGTACACCCGGGTGCATTAAGCTCCAATGCCCGTGCCGGCGCCGGAGACACGAATACCGCCTCCGCCGGAGACACCAATGGCGCCGCCTGCGCGCTATGCGAGTTGCTGGCCGTGAAGCTGGGAACCGGGGGAGGCCCCTATTGGCCGCCCGCAATCCACGTCGTCAGCCCATGAATCAACGTAGGCACCATGGCGTTGAGCTTCGTTCCCAGTTGTTGTTCCACTTGCTCTAGGACAAGCTCCGAAATCCGCGCCACTTGTGCCTTGAGTGCTTCAACCTCGCGCGACTGGCTTTCCGAGCTGGTCTTTTTCTCCTTTCGCCCACCAGTGGTACAGTCTGACGACCATTTTGTGGACAAGCCTTTGCCGGCCACACGACCAGCTGACGTCAGCTTACTGAGCTTATCCTTGTTTTTCATTACGTTCAACGCCCTATTCAAAGGGGTGTCGAAAGGGGAGCTCTGAGACGACCCCGCGCTACTGCTTTCTTTGTCCTGCGGAAGGAACGTGAACCATTTAGAAATATTGGGGATTAATTAGAATGCAACCATATGGAGCTAATTACGCGGGGGTGTATTCCTTACCAGAACAAGCTCAAGCGCCTTGCTCTTCGGATTCGTGGTAAGCTCCTTTGTTACCGCGGGCCCTAAGAAAGTTCCTGGTCTGCTTGTCACGGTATTTCTCGAAGCAGGGCGGTGGGCCTTGCTCGGCACGCTCCGCGTCCTCCTTGTCCCATATAGGCTCCGCCACTCTGTAACCGCCGGGACCGAGTTGGTGGACCCCTAAGTTCAACTGCCGCATTTCTTTCCCCCACTGACTTGATTCGGAGGTTGCGGGGCTCTCACACTTGATCTTGAACTCCTTGTAGTCATCTTCGCTCATCAAAGGATATTTCGCCTTGATCTTCTCATAATTATCACCTTTTTCAATCATTGCCTTCACCGTGCTTTTCCAAGTAGACAAGGCCGTGCTCATCCTCATGAGGGTGGCACCGTTCACTTTATTCCCTGAGAGGCGTGTCTTTGCAAACTCAGCGGGGAACTTGTATCGTTCGTGCACCTTCGTGAAGAGGAGGCTGCGCAAATTCCCTCGGTCCTTATGCCTTAGGTTCTCGGTGTTGATCGAGACGGTGCTCCGGAGAATGCACCCGAGCTGAACCGAGTACCCCTTGACTACGCGATTGGGCGTCGTCGGATTCCCGTCAGAGTTCACTTCAGTAAATTCCTCCCTGACGGTGCCGAGCACGTTCGGGTGCCGGTCCTTCCGTTGCCTCTTCGGTTGGCTGCCATCTGTGCGTGCGCCGCCATCATCAGTGGTGGCATCCGCGGCGCCATCATCAGTGGTGTCATCCCCGACGCCACTAGGGGTTGTGTAGTCAGGATCGGTGTGTTCCACGGCGTCCTCATAGCGGTGAGGTTCTTCCTCGAACTCCTGGGACAGCTCCCAGAATTGCTTGCCGCCCGAACCGCCGGCCTCATCATTGTGGGCCATGTTTCGCTCTAAATAAGAAAAAAGTTTGGTCAAAAAGTTGGTTATTGTCAAGGAACAAGATCATGGTCTCATCATTTAGGGTTTGTCGACACCGAGGCATCCTAAAAGCTAAGCTTTTATCATTTAGGATTTGTCGACGCCGAGGCACCCTAAAATCCTAAGCGTACATCATTTAGGTTCTCATCGACACCGAGGCACCCTATAGAAGCCAAGTTAAGTTTTCATCATTTAGGGTTTATCGATGCCGAGGCACCCTAGGTTGGGCCTAATCACTTGGCACTAATCACTTGGCTCTATTGCCACCTATGTTGGGTTTATCATCTAGGGTTTATCGATGCTAAGGAGAATTCTAAGTTGGGCCTAATCACTTGGCTCTATTGCCACCTATGGTTTAATGCAGCAAGAATGGCGGGGCAGTTGATCCTACTTAACTAAGTACTAAGATACCCCGGCCCATGAATTAGTCGCAAGTACCCCATATGTCCTATTTTTACCAAAGTCATGCTAAAATTCACAGAAAATTTTGGCATGACCTTTGCTGAAAATAGGACATATGGAGTACATGAATTTGCCGGAACGGAAGTTAATCGACATTCCGACAAACTCAAGGGCCTCTCGGGGTACCTGCAAATTCATCACGACCCAATGGCCGGAGACAAAACCCAGCAAACTAGCAAGATGATCATCATCTTTGCAAGTCATTACTTGTCAAATACAGAAGAAGGGACAATTTATTTGTGACATAGTTGGCCCATACAGAAGAAGCAACACCTTGCACTAGCCTAAAAACAAGTGAAGTTTCACCCATATAAGAACAACTTTATAAAATCAGAGAAGTTGGTATGTTTTTTCTACTGCTAGGAAAAACATCACTCATTGGAAATGAAAATCTCAGTAGCAGCATTTTGAACTTTGAAATGAAATACAGTAGTAGTATTAGTAGTATATGGAGTAGTATCTTGTCTAGTAGTAGTATCTTGTCTATGTTTTTTCTCAATTCAGATAGCTAAGTGGAAAACCACATCAAGTTCTGTATTAATACTCTATTTCTCAATGCATGCAATTGGTTTCATCTGGACTACATCATAGAACCACCAATAAAGGACACTGAAAAAATATATAGAGAAACCTATGGTTCCTATCCTTGAGTAGCATGATTAGAGATGAGTAGATCTCCTAAAGGTGTCCTAAGCACCTGCTGTTACTCTTGGAAGCAATGCAAACATGTAAAAGTTATTACTGTTGACAATACTACTCAAATATCCAACTATCAGGACACAAGGCCTGACAATCCATCTAATCTAATGAAATCTGAACTCAACCTGATCATGGTTCATGCCCTCAGACACATCAGCACCTCAAGAATGCCATGACAAAAATGAAAAGGACCAAGACAATGTTCAGTTAACAAAAAGGGGGGAGGGGAACCGGTGCAGCTCACCGAGAGGAAGACGATGGCGAGCTCGTGTGGGGTCGGGGTTGACGAGGTGACGCGGATCGACGGTGAGGCGTCGGTGTCGTAGAGGCGCCGGAGACCTTGCCCTGCGAGACAGAGAAGGAGCCGTCAGCCCCGGCGCAGGCGGGGGGCAAGGGGAGGAGGAGGAGGGAGAAGGGGAGGAGGAGGGTCGGGGGGGGCGTACGGTGCTGCGTCGCTGCTCGGCGCCGACGGCGAGGAGGAAGGCGAAGACGTTGAGGGTTGGGGCGGCGGGGGTGGGGGCGCGGGGGCGGCGGGGGTGGAGTCCGGCGGGGGTGGGGGCGCGGGGCGGCGGGGGTGGAGTCCGGTGGGGGTGGGGGCGTGGGGGCGAGGGGGCGGCCGGGGTGGGGCGCGGGGGCGCGGGGGCGGCGGGGGTGGAGTTCGGTGGGGGTCGGGGCGGCGGTGTCGTGGGTCTGGCGAGGGAGAGAGGGACGAATGGGATCTGGCGAGGGAGAGGGAGGACTTAGCTATAGGGGGAAGCTTACTAATGGCGCACCACCCGTCGGTCCGCCATTAGAAATCTTTTTTTTAGATAGCAATGGCGCACCCACCGCCGGTGCGCCATTAGAAATCTTTTTTTTAGATAGCAATGGCGCACCACCAGGCCGGTGCGCCATTAGTATATTTTATTATTATTATTTTTTAATAAATGAATATGAATATGAAACAGTAATGCATGCATTTAAATAATTATTGTGTATTTGTATTCTGATAAATATTTGTTAGTTATTATGCCTGATTTATAGAATGGTTATTGAAACTAGTTTAGTGGGTAAACGAAGTTAAGATTTATTTGTGGTGATGTTATAAATAATTTTTGTAATGAATGTTAGTAATTGTTTAAAGGTTTGTTCTTGCATACATAATTTGACGAGAGCGGGGGAGGGTGCGGGGGGTGCTCTTCGGCGGCAGTGGAGCGGGGGAGGGTGCGGGGGGTGCTCGTCGGCGGCGTTGGAGCGGGCCGGGGAGGGTGCGGTGGGTCGTCGGCGGCGGTGGGGCTAGCGGGGGAGGGTGTGGGTGGAATCGAGATGGTGGGTGCGGGGGGTGCTCGTCGGCGGCGGTGGAGCGGGGGAGGGTGCGGTTGGTCGTCGGCGGCGGTGGAGCTAGCGGGGGAGGGTGCGGGTGGAATCGAGATCGAGATGGAAGGGGATTGAGATCGAGTGTCCTCATGAATTCAAAAAGTGCCCATGAAATTTAAAAATATTCATGATATCAATAAGTGCCCATGAAATACAATCGAGAAATGAAGACTGCGATTTAAATACAATCAATCTTAGCTAGCTATCTGTTCACAATCTTCTTGCCCTTCTTTTTCGCAAATGGAGTTCTTCTGTGGAACGGACGTCCTTTAGGTAGGGTGGTCCTGCTTCTTCTTGTGGTGTATGCTGCTACTTCATCGTCGTCGTCATGTTCGATCTTCAGGTCGCCGTACTTGTCGAAGTCTTCCTCATTGGCTACTCCATCCATTCCGATGATCTTCCTTTTGCCTCTCCTCACGACAACATGACTGGTCTTTGACGGGTCGGTAATGAAGAAGCATTGGTCCACTTGGGAAGCCAGTACCCATGGCTTATTTTTCACGGTGACGTTTGCGCCCGCGGTCTTGGATTTGGCTTCGGGTATAACCATGGTGGTGAAATACCGGTCTTCTTTTAGGACGCTCTTGGCCCATATGACACGGAACATCGGGACCTTCTCTCCAGCATAGCTCAGCTCCCAGATCTCCTCGGTCCTTCCGTAGTATCTGTCCTTGTCGTTACTGGTGTAGGATTCCATCGTTACCCCGGAGTTCTGATAACCATCGCTCTTCATGTCCTTGTCCTCGGTGTAGAATGTGTAGTCGTTGATATCGTACGCCTCATAGGTCATTAGGTTGTGCTCGGCGCCCTGTGACAAGGCGAATATGAGTTGTTCTTCCGCGGAAGAATCCTCATGTAAAGGGTACGACAGAAGCTTCTTCTTGAACCAACGCGTGAAACATGAGTTGTGCTCTTTGATTATATCTCCGTCTGTCCTCTGTTGGCCTCGGTCATTGTACGTCTTCTCAATAAAGGTTTTGTGCTCTACCACCCAAGGATCGACCACGTCTATGTGTTGTAGCGCGACTAGGTTTGCTCTTTCAAAGTCGGCGAGTCAACCCTCGAAGTCGACATGCATTTCACGGCGACCCTCACAGTGACCCCATCCTGCGAGCCTGCCGAGGTGCCTGTTGACGGTCAGACCAACGGGGTTCTCGATGCCTAGATAATTCATGCAGTAGGAGATGCACTCTTCGGTCAGAAAGCCCCTAGCTATACTTCCCTCTGGACGTGACATGTTGCGAACGTATCCTTTGATGACACCATTCGTCCTTTCGAACGGCATCATGCTATTAGGAACGTCGGCCCGAGTTGGATGATATCCTCCACGATATGGACCATCAGATGCACCATAACATCGAAGAATGCAGGCAGGAAGGTACATCTCAAGCTCGCATAGTATCACCACAATCTCTTCCTGTAGCCTTCTGAGTTTCCTCACGCCAACCGACTTCCGAGAGATGACGTCGAAAAAGTTGCATAGGCCAAATAGCGTTTCACGGACGTGCTCGTCCATGATCCCACGGATTGCAACTGGAAGTATCTGTGTCATCAGCACGTGACAGTCATGAGACTTCATCCCGCTGAACTTCTGCTTCGCTGGGTCTAGGTATCTTCTTATCTTCCCCGCGTAACCGTAAGGAAGTTTTACTCCTACGAGGCAGGTGAAAAACTGCTCGATCTCCTCCTAACTTAGAGTGAAGCACGCGGGAGGGTAGTCATTTCCGGTCTTCTTGGCATTTTTGCCTTTGCGACGACTTTCTGTGTCCTGCTTCGCCTCATCATCATCATCATCATCATTAGCGTCAAGCTCCTGCCTGATGCCCATTGATTTCAAGTCTGCCCTTGCTTTCGGCCCATCTTTGGTCCTCTCTGGCATGTTGAGCAGGGTACCAAGCAGACTCTCGCACACGTTCTTCGTGATATGCACGGCATCAAGGCTGTGAGGCACACGGTGGATCTTCCAGTACAGCAAGTCCCAGGAAACAGACCTCATTTTCCATACCTTCAGCAGCGGCTCTGGCGCCTTTCGCTTCTTTCTCGGCTCTGGCACCTTTTGCTTCTTTCCCGGCAGTGGGCAATCTTTCCAATTTTTCAACAGCCCGTCTATTTCCTCGCCGCTCCTCGTACACGGGCGTCTTCAGGGTTCGGTTTCACCATCGAACAGATCCTTGCGTTTCCTCCACGGGTCATCGTCGCGAAGCCACCTTCGATGTCCCATGAACACGGTTTTCGAAGACCTGGGATCTCTATCTAGCTGGCGATATGTTGTGTCATCCATGCACCTGACGCATCCAAAAAATCCGTGGACCACCTGCCCCGCGAGATATCCGTAACCAAGATAGTCGTGCACCGTCGTGAGCAGTGCGGCTCTCATAGGGAAATATTCTTTCTCTGCGGCGTCCCACGTATTGGCTAGCGTTTTCCATAGTGTGTCTAACTCCTCTTTCAGCAGCCCCAGATACAGATTGATTTCGTTCCCTGGTTGTTTTGGCCCTTCAATTAGCATACTCATGTGAATGTACTTCCTCTTCATGCACAACCAGGGGGAAGGTTGTACATCTACACAAACATAGGCCAGGTGCTATGTGTGCTTCTCTGGCTGCCAAACGGATTGACTCCATCGGTGCTCGCGCCCAGCACGATGTTCCTTGGATCCTTCCCAAATTCTGGGTGTTCGAAGTTCAATGCTTGCCACTGGCTCCCATCCTTAGGGTGACTCAGCATCTTGTCTTTTTTATTTATCTCCGGATCATTTGCATCATCTTCTCGCTTATTCTCCTCCCTATCCGCATGCCAACGCAGGAGGTTTTCTACCTTAGGGTCCGCGAAATACCGCTGCAGACGAGGAGTGATCGGAAAGTACCACACCACTTTTCGAGGAGCTTTCTTCCTCTTCTTGTATCGAGTGACACCGCACACCGGACATATGGTAGACTCCGCGTGCTCGCCTCGATAAATGATGCAATTGTTCATGCACACATGGTATTTCACGTGCGGTAAATCCAAAGGACACACGACTTTCTTCGCCTCCTCGAAACTGGTCGGGCACTTGTTCCCCTTGGGAAGACGTTCGTGCCAGAATGACATGTTCTCCTCGAAGCATGCATCGGTCATTTTGTGTTTTACCTTCATCTCCAAATCCATGAGCGTTACTTTCAGGCGGGTATCCTCGGGTCTGCATCCTTCATACAATGGAGTAACCGCGTCTATCTCCAGTTGATCCAGCTTGGCTTTCTCTCGGGCGGCAGCTCTTGCGTTATCCGTCTGCTTGAGAAGCAGCTCTTGAATATGAGGGTCCTGCACCCAGCCCATCGATGGTCCATCGTCGTCTTCTCCGCCAGCATCTTCATCTTCATGATCATGCCCTTCGTCTGCTCCGGCATCTTCCTAATCATCATGTCCGGCATCTTCTACATGATGACTATGTACAGCATCACCGTCATGATCATGTCCTGGAGATTCTTCGTCTTCTCGCCCGCCCGAGTCGTGGTGGTTGTCTTGCTGCCCTTCCTCATTTCTTGCCCGGCCCCCATGGATGACTTCATAGTCATCTTCATCACCTTGCCACCGATAGCCATCCATGAAACCACGCAAGAGCAGGTGGTCCCGCACCTGCCTGGAATCCGGGTCCGCAATAAGGCTCTTCAGCTTGCATCTTTGACACGGACATCTTATCTCCGTCTCGTTCTTTTGAAGCATCTCGGCCTTCTCGGAGCTCAAAAACCTATTCACGATGCCTTCGGTCATCGTGCGGACCATGGTCGCCTGCGGGGTAGAGCAAAACGATATTTTAGAACCAAGAAAAAAATTGGCATGACTTTCCCTAAAAATAGGACCAAAAAGAATGCATAGTGCCAAAATTCTCGCCAAAACGGAAATGAATCAACATTCCGGCAAAATATTGGCAACTATCGCATTTCAAATACCGGTACCTGCAAACACAAACATATATGCAACACCACAAACATACATAGATCTAGCTAGGCCACAAAAAGTGCATGTGCACGTTGTTGGAGCGAGCTAGGGAGAAAAACAGTAGATCTTCAACATGAAGATAGCTTTCCCCTTACTTACCTATCAAAAAAATGTAATTTCACCACTTAATTTTGATGAATCTATGGTGCAAATGAGGTGAGGAGGAGGAGGCAGCCGACAAGCTTGGGGAAGGAGGTGGAGGGAATGAAGTGGGGAATGTGAGTGTGTAGGTGTGGCTGTCCAAAATATCTAGCTGGTCCCAGGTTACTAATGGTGCACCATACAGCCATGCGCCATTAGTAACCCAACATACTAATGGCGCACCTGCTGGCCGTGCACCATTAGCAGTTTTGCAAAAAAGTAAAAAAAATATATATATATACTAATGGCGCACCGTGACAGAGTGCGCCATTACTAGTTTAAACTAGTAATGGCGCACTTTACAACGGTGCGCCATTAGTAGTTTTGCAAAAAACAGAATAAAAAAATACAGTAGTGGCGCACTCCATGGCTGGTGCGCCATTAGTATGTTTGGAAAAATGAAAAAAAAAATCTTACTTGTGGCACACCTTGTGCCTGGTGCGCCATTAGTGTCTTCCACACTAATGGCGCATCGCCACATGGTGCGCCATTAGTATATAGTAGTGGCGCACCACTTCTCTTGTGTGCCATTAGTGTCAATTTCATCTATAGCCCTTTTCCTAGTAGTGGCAAATGTTCTCGGAATGGGATGAAATTTGGCGTGCGGTCTTATTATAGTGTAGGTAGACCGCCTATCAAATTTCATCGCATTCGGAGTTCATTTGATGCCCCAACGGATAACTATAGCGACAATATAGTCGGTCATAGGATGGACATTTTCGGTCTCCGGAAACAGTTGCCGTCCTGCACTTCATCCCCTCTCATCTCAGCCCACTCCCACACTAAACCAGCCCACCAAACCCCCCCCCCCTCGCCTGCGCGTCCGAAACTTACCCGACCCCAACCTGGGCAGTCGTCACCGTTGGATCCGGATGATCCCCAACCATCCCTAAATCTTCATCGGTTTCTCGTTGGACTCTCCTAATCTATTTATTCTCGACCGTCCGATTAAAAATCGGAGGGACCAGATACCCCCTAAACCTAGCCTACTTACCATATAAATAGAGCAACCCTAAAATCTAGGGACCTTGTCCCATCCATCCCATCCCCACGCCGCCGCCACTCCTTTTGTTTTCAGCGCCGAACTAACCAGCTTCATCCTCCCTGATCCAAATCCATCCAGCCACCCACTTCCTCCATTGATCCACGGCATGAGAGCGAGTGCTCCCCTGCCTCCCTCGATCCTTCCGCGCCCGACTCCGCCCGACCCTGCTGACCACCTCGCCGGAGAACAGCACCGTCGGAGCCTCGAGTCACGTGCCCTTCGCCGCCTCCCATGCGCCTTTGCTCATGCCTGAGCACGGACACCTCGCTGGACTCCTCCCGCAGCAGTCCCGCACCAAGCCTCGCGCCGTCGGCCAGCAGGACCGAGCCGCCATCGTCCTTTGTGCCTGCAGCCTCCCCGCTCTCCTCGTCGGCACAGGGAGATGAGCTCCTCTCCAGGACCAGCAACGGCGCCGCCCCTCGCAGGTCATCTATGCCCTTGCGTTTCCTTCTTCTTCCCCTATCTCGCTCTTCTCTCAGTACTCTCTCTTTGTCCCGTGTAGGAGGACAGCCATGGGAGCAACACCACAGCAGCAGCTGTCCCGTCCGCCGCCTCCCATGCGCTGACGTCCAGGACCCCGGCAGGTCACGCCATGCGCCGGTGATGGAGCTCCATAGGAGTTCGCCGCCGCCAATTCCCTCGGCTCTGGCCAGAATGAGCCGTCCCCGGCCTCCCCGTCAGACCGGCTCCCCTCCGCCAAGTCCTGTGTCATCGTCCAGGCCCCAGCGGCACTTAACCCCTGCCTTCTGTCGCGTCGCCCGTGCGAGCCCTCCTCTGCTTCGCCTTTGCTGGAACAATGCCATCCTGCCGCTCGCCGGAGTCCCACGCGCCCCTCCGTCGTCGCTGCCTTTTGACGAGCACGAACTCAATCCCCTGCTTCCCTGCATCGAAGGAACCAGGCGCGTTGACTGCGCCTGGACCTGCCTCGCCTAGGCCCAGCACCCACCTCGATCTACCTCCAAGTCAGGCCTTGGGCCGCCTTCCCACAATGGCCTGCCCCACGCCATTGTCCCGCGTGGGCCACTTCCCCTCCAACGGCACGATTTGGCCCATGGTGAGCGTCCTAACGCCCAGCAGTTTCGGCCCCGTTCTGTATTTTTTTGTGAACGTATTTGTCTAATTTTCCAGAGACTGCATGAGGGAGTTCTGGATTAGGGGGTCTCCGGACAGCCGGACTATATCCTTTGGCCGGACTGTTGGACTATGAAGATACAAGATTGAAGACTTCATCCTGTGTCCAGATGGGACTCTCCTTGTCGTGGAAGGCAAGCTAGGAAATACGGATATGTAGATCTCCTCCCTTGTAACCGACTCTGTGTAACCCTAGCCCCCTTTGGTGTCTATATAAACCGAAGGGTTCAGTCCGTAGGCTAGCTTCTAGGGTTTAGCCTCTACGATCTCGTGGTAGATCAACTCTTGTAATACTCATATCATCAAGAACAATCAAGCAGGACATAGGGTATTACCTCCATCAAGAGGGCCCGGACCTGGGTAAACATCGTGTCCCTTGCCTCCTATTACCATCCGCCTTACACGCACAGTTCGGGACCGCCTACCCGAGATCCACCGGTTTTGACACTGACATTGGTGCTTTCATTGATAGTTCCACTCTGCCATCACCGTAAGGCTTGATGTCTCCTTTGATCATCGGTAACGATGTGGTCCAGGATGAGGTTTTCCTTCCCGGATAGATCTTCGTATTCGGCGGCTTCGCACTGCGGGCCAATTCGCTTGGCCATCTGGAGTAGATCGAGAGCTACGCCCCTGGCCATCAGGTCAGGTTCGGAAACCTAAACTACACTGCCGATATCCGTGGAGACTTGATCTTCGATGGATTCGAGCCCATATCAGGTGTGCCGCACAATCATGACGAGCATGACGTAACTCTGCCGTCGGACAGTACTCGAGAGATCGCATCTGCAACTGCTCCGGCCATCAATCCAGAGCAAATCACGCCATCCGAGAGCGGAGGGATAGACCCGGCCATAGAGGCCACACTCTCAGTGGCGATAGAGCCGGATACTAACTTCACCCCTTACGAGAGTCGTGTCGCCAAACCACTGGATTCGTCTCCGACCACGGACTCCGAGCCGCCTACATCCGTGCCCATCGAATCCGACTGGGCGCCGATCATGGAGTTCACCTCCGCGGATATCTTTCAGCACTCGCCTTTAGGCGATGTGCTAAATTCATTAAGGTATCTCTCCTTGTCAGGGGAGCCTTGGTCGAACTATGTCTGGCTAGAATGGGATGCGGACGACGAAGAAATTCGCTGCCCACCCACCACCCACTTAGTAGCCACTGCCGACGATTTAACCAACATGCTCGACTTCGACTCCGACGACATCGACGGTATGGACGACGATGCAGGAGACGAACCGGAACCACCGCCCACAGGGCGCTAGACCGCCACCTCATCATATGATATATACATGGTGGACACCCCCAAAGAAGGCAATGGCGACGAGAAAGCGGAGGATGACCCCTCCAAGAAGCCACCAAAGCAACGACGTCAGCGGCGCCGCTCTAAGTCCCGCCACAGCAAAAGTAGTGATACTGGCATAGGAGATAACAACACTCCAGATAGTGCCGAAGACAACCACAACCCCCTCCGGTTTGATGTATAATGGGAGGATGAACAAGCTCGCCCTCCAGAGCAGGCAGCAGATGGAGAACCGAAGGAGGACAGTTATATGCCTCTCTCCGAAGACGAGGTGAGCCTCGGCGACGAAGAATTTATCGTGCCTGAGGATCCCGTCGAGCTGGAGCGCTTCAAGCGCCGGCTTATGGCCACAGCAAATAGCCTGAAGAAAAAGCAACAACAGCTTCAAGCAGATCAAGACTTGCTAGCAAACAGATGGACCGAACTCCTTGCGGCCGATGAATATGAACTCGAGCGCCCCTCCAAGAGTTACCCAAAACGCAGGTTGCTACCTCACCTCGAGGAGGAAGCATTGAAACCTCCATCGCCAGTGTACGATGCGGCTGACCGGCCACCGCATGGCCGAGCCAGAGAGGCGTTTCAGCCTGAAGTTCAGCCTGCACCCCGCCGCCACTCAATCAAAAATACCAAGGCCTGGGGCAACACACGGGACCTGCGATACATATTGGATAGTAGGGCAAAACTTGCAATGTCAGTATACAGGTCACGGGCTCGCGCGCCAACACGGGACGATGATCGTCGTGCCGGATACACCCAAGGTAAATCCGGCTGGGCTGAATACAGCAGACAAGACTCATATGAACTGCGTCGTGATATAGGCCGGCACAGAGCCGCCGCACACCCCCTATGCTTCTCTGATGAAGTTATGGATCATGAATTCCCGGAGGGTTTTAAACCCATAAATATCAAATCGTATGATGGTACAACAGATCCCGCTGTATCGATCGAGGATTTCCTCCTTCACATCCACATGGCTCGCGGTGACAATCTACATGCCATCAAGTACCTCCCACTAAAACTCAAAGGACCAGCTCAGTATTGGCTGAATAGCTTGCCAGCAGACTCCGTCGGCAGTCGGGAAGATTTGGAAGACGCATTCCTTGACAACTTCTAGGGCACTTATGTGCAACCACCGGATGCTGATGACTTGAGCCAGATAACTCAGCAGCCAGGGGAATCAGCCAGGCAATTCTGGACACGGCTCTTGACCAAGAAAAACCAAATTGCCGACTGTCCGGATGCAGAGGCCCTAGCGGCATTCAAGCATAATATCCGCGACGAGTGGCTTGCCCGCCACCTTGGCCAGGAGAAGACGAAGTCTATGCCAGCCCTCACGACACTCAGACCCGCTTTTGCGCAGGCGAGGATAGCTGGCTGGCTCGCAGAAACAACACATCAAGGAATCCGGGCAATTCAGATACCAAAGATGCCAACGGCAGACCATGTCGTAACAGACCAAAGCGCCGCAACAACAGCGATAACACCAATGATACGGCAGTCAATGACGGATTCAGAGGCTCTAGATCCGGTCAGCGGAAAAAGCCATTTAAAAGAAGTACTCCGGCTCTGTCCAGTTTGGATTGAATACTGGATCGCTCGTGTCAAATCCACGGCACCCCCGACAAGCCAGCCAATCACACCAACATAGAAGGTTGGTTGTTCAAACAGGCCGGCAAGTTAAATGCCGAAAACAAGGACAAGGGGCTGCATAGTGATGACGAGGAGGAGCCCCGGCCGCTGAACACAGGAGGACAGAAGGGGTTCCCCCCACAAGTAAAGACGGTGAACATGATATACGCAACCCACATTCCCAAGAGGGAGCGGAAGCGTGCACTAAGGGACGTCTATGCGATGGAGCCCGTCGCCCTAAAGTTCAACCCATGGTCCGCTTATCCGATCACCTTTGATCGCAGGGACCACCCCACTAGTATCCGTCATGGCAGATCCACCGCACTGGTCCTAGACCCCATCATCGATGGATTTCACCACACTCGAGTCCTTATGGACGGTGGCAGCAGCCTGAACCTGCTTTATCAGGATACAATGCTAAAAATGGGTATCGATCCCTCGAGGATCAAACCCACCAAAACCACCTTTAAGGGCGTTATCCTAGGTGTAGAGGCCCATTGCACGGGCTCAATCACACTGGAAGTGGTATTCGGATCACTAGATAACTTCCGAAGCGAGGAGTTAATCTTCGATATGGTCCCGTTTCGCAGTAGCTATCAAGCACTGCTCGGACGAACAGCATTTGCAAAAATCAATCCAGTACCGCATTACGCATACCTCAAGCTCAAGATGCCAGGACCTAGGGAGGTCATAACAGTAAACGGAAACACATAACGCTCACCCCGCACGGAGGAGCACACTGCGGCCCTCGCAGCAGAAGCACAAAGCAGCCTTTTAAGGCAAACCACTAATTCGGCGATACAGCCCCCGGACACCTTCAAGCGAGTCCGGAGTAAGTTGCAACATGATCGCCTAGCACGCGCAGAGCTTTCCTAGCAATTCGGCCCCCGTCCCAGTCCCGGTCAAGCAACGAAATCCGTGCCGCCCGTACATAATTACGCACTGACAATACCATGGACATAGGCGGGGGCACGATCAGGCCACGTCCCGCAATGCGGCTTAACCGCCCTAGGGGTTGTATACCTTTATCATTTTTCCTCTTTCAGGACCTAACTCTCTGGAAGCCCTTTCCGGCAGTACGATTGCCGGACACATTACGGGAAGGAACAACCAAGGCGGCAAGAAGCTAAGATGTACACGGGAACCCCCAGGTCGTCTCTAATAATAATTGATATACCCACTTTCTACTATCCATACATAGCATGCCCTTTGGTAGGACATTTCGAATAGTCCTACTTTTTGCTTATTGCACTACTTGTACCAGTACGCTTCGACGTATTATTTAAATAACAATGCATAGCATTAGTCTATTATTGCATTATTCATCACCTTTTTTTCTTATATGTCCATTCATGACAATCTACACCCATACATTCGGGTACGGTCAGTATGCCAGGGGCTTTCGTTTACCCCATAATATGGCGCGAGAAGTCTGAACACTTTCAAAAGTGCGACACCCCGAACTTATAGCATTATATGCATCAGCTCTGAATCATGTCTTGGGTCAATAGTTGGGTTTGCCCGGCTCCCATGCTTTGGTACCTTACGTTCCGCTATATCGGCTAAGGTAGCGGTGGGAGAACTACTGTGATTGTGTCCCGGTTCTTCCGGACGAGCACCTCAGTAGAGAAAGCCGAAAACTGACTGTCATGATAAGGCGAGAGACTGGTCGCTGTTCGAGAGGTCTCATGTCCTTAAAGACTTTTTCCGCTTCGGGCGAGGAGTCGGCCTTGCCCGGCTTAGGCGTGTATAGCGCCCCAAATTCGGTCTTCCGAATACTAGGGGCTTCGCCAAAATTTAAAATTATAGACTTCTATGGCTAAGTGAGAGTGATAAAGCCTTATACTCTGATTGCCTGGTTCGTTGCGCTGAACACCTCCCTTGAAGGACCCAAAATTGGGGTAAAGAGTGCTCAGGTTTATCCCGAACACTCCAGTACTAGTTACATGGGGGCAGAAGCCGATGACTGGCCAACTCTCAGATTTTATAAACGGCCGCACAGAAGGTAATATTTTAAATTAAAAAAAGCGCTGCATAGCACAGATGAACTCGTTTCACATTACAGGATCACATGAGCATGTTCATTCAAAAATTACATCCCTGGCGCATTCATCCGCCACAAGGCGGGAACCCTTTAGGACACTCTCATAAATACATCTTGGGGCAGCGATGCTCCTTGCCCTCCGGCGGCCCCTCCTTCACCAGCTTCATGGCGTCTAGCTTCGCCCAGTGCACCTTCGCCTGGGCAAAAGCCCGGCGCGCACCCTCGATGCAGACGGACCGCTTTATGACTTGAAGCCGTGGGCAAGCATCCACAAGCCGCCTCACCAGACCGAAGTAGCTGCCGGGCAGGGGCTCGCCAGGCCATATCCGGACAGTAAGACCCTTCATGGCCTATTTGGCCGCCTTGTGAAGCTCGACCAACTACTTCAGCTGGTCGCTCATGGGAATTGGGTGTTCGGTCCCAGTATACTGAGACCAGAACAACTTTTCCATAGAGCTCCCCTCCTCAGCTCGGTAAAATTCCACGGCATCCAGCACACTGCTGGGAAGATCTGCGAACACTCATGGAGAGCTCTGAACTCGGGTAAGTAAAAGGAATGTTTCCTTCACATGCTTGCTTTGCATAATGAATGCCTTACCCGCTACTATCGTCTTCACCGCATCCATCTCCTGGAGGGCCTTGTGGGCTTCAGCCTTGGTGCTCCGTGCGCTTTCGAGCACCTTCGCAAGCTTGGAATCTTGCTCTTAGAGTCAAGCTTCAAGGACTCGTGTTTTTTGGTGAGAGCCTCGAGCTCTTGCTGCACCTCGCCTACCCGGGCTTCTTGCTTTTCCCGCTCAAGGAGCTCCTTGGCCGCTTTGTCTTCGGCCTCGGACAGCGCCTTCTTCAGGGTCGCCACCTCGGTCATGGCCCCTGGCAAATTCATGATGATCCGATTACTTCACACCCGAACTTCTTTTTAAATATATAGACAAACTATTGCTTACCTTTGCTCTCCTCGAGTTGCCTCTTGGTAAGGCCGAGCTCGTTCTCAGACCGCTCCAGGTCCTGCTTCAGTGCAGAGACCTCCGCAGTACGTGTGGCAGCGACCAGCAGTGAAGCCTGCACATACACATAGACATATTCTGATTAGACACCTGGGTCATCATTTCATCCTCTATTCAGCCTTTCTTCGCGAACGGCGAACAGAGCATCAAGGGCTACTGTCTATGCAGTAATATTTTCATATATTTTGATTGCTTACCTCAAAGCCTGTTAGGAGGCTGGCGCAAGCTTCGGTCAGTCCGTTTTTGATGGACTCAACTTTCTCGACCACCGCACTCATGATAGTGCGGTGCTCTTCGTTGATGGAAGCGCCGCGGAGCGCTTCCAGCAAGTTGTCTGGTGCCTCTGGATGGACAGAGGTGATCGGCACGAGCAGCTTGCCCCCCTTAATGGGGATTGCCTGCCGGAGTCCGAAACCACCGAAGGTTCCGGAGCAGTATTCAGCTGGGGGCCGAACTTGGAGCCCGTGGGAGTCTTGATCCCTTTGCGCCCAGGGTCCGGAAGTTCGCCTCGAGGCGCCTCCAGGACTACCTCCCCTCGGCTCGGTGCCTTTCGAGACAACACCTCGGTGTTGTCCATAGGGCGAGGGGTGGAGGCGGTCGGAAGAGAACCGTTGTTCATATTCGACGAGTCCAATGAACTGCTCGACGAAGATACGTCGAGATGAGCTCGGGACGGACTGCATAATCATGTTCGGCATGAGGAAAAGCAGTGCAATAAAATGTACCATGAATCACTATGGTGTCCAGATACTTACGACTTCGCCAGGGGCTTGACCCTAGGTAGACACTCATCGCCGCTGTAGGCAGCCGTCGTGGAGCAGTCCGGAGGGAGGGTCCTTCCCTTCTTGGACCCTTCGGCCTCCCCGTTTGGGTCGGCCTTCCTTTTCTTGTCCCCCCCCCCCAGCTGGGGGGAGAACTTTCCTCCTCCTCCTCGTTTTCGTGGGAGGAGTGCGTGTCGAAGCCATCGGACGATGAGTCCGATACAACCTTGCGCCGGAGACCCTTTCGGGTCCCCGTGGCCTTCTTCTTGGTCTTATTCCCCGGCACCTCGTAAGGCGCCGGAGCCAGCATCTCCGTTAGGAGAGCATCTGCAGGATCTTCAAGCAGGGGGCTGGGCAATCGAGCTGCTCCGCTGTCTTTATCCAGTCCTGTTAATGACATGGAAGCTTAGATCCCCCGTATGATTTAACTGGGCAAATAAATACCATATGAGATACAAAAACTTACCGGATTGGGTGGCGCTTTGTGCTGAGTCCGCGGTCCTCGGTGAGGGAAGGAGGTACCTCTACGCCCTTGAACAGCACCCTCTAGACATCCTTGTGCGTCGTGTCGTAGAGCTCTCGCAGCGTCTGGTGCTTGGCCGGGTCGAACTCCCACAAATTGAATGCCCATCATTGACACGGGAGAATCCGGCGGAAGAGCATGACCTAGACCACCTTGACGAGCTTGATTTTCTTGCTCATCATGTTCCTGATGCAGGTCTGGAGTCCGGTCAGCTCTACCGAAGAACCCCAGGACAGGCCCTTCTCTTTCCAGGAAGTGAGCCGTGTGGGGATTCCGGATCGAAATTCGGGGGGCCGCCACCCAGTTGGTGTCGCGCGGCTCGGTGATATAGAACCACCCCGATTGCCACCCCTTTATGGTCTCCATGTAGGAGCCTTCGAGCTAGGTGACGTTAGGCATTTTGCCCACCATGGCGCCTCCGCACTCTGCTTGCTGGCCAACCACCACCTTCGGTTTGACATTGAAGGTCTTCAGCCACATGTCGAAATGGGGCCTGATGCGGAGGAAGGCCTCGCACACGAAGATAAACACCGAGATGTTGAGGATGAAATTGGGGGCCAGATCATGAAAATCCAGCCTGTAGTATAACATGAGCCCGCGGACAAACGGGTGGAGAGGAAATCCAGTCCGCGGACGAAGTGGGTAAGAAAAACTACCCTCTCATGGGGTTCGGGCGTAGGGATGATCTGCCCTGCATCTGGCAGCCGGTGCGCGATATCCGCGGCCAGATATCCGGCTTCCCGTAACTTTGTGATGTTCTCCTCCATGACAGAGGAGACCATCCACTTGCCCCCCGCTCCAGACATGCTTGGAGTGGTTTAAGAAGAAAGACGCGAACTTGGGCGCTGAAGCTCGAGTGTGCGAGAATGGGTAAGGAAGGAGGAAGAAGGCGTGGGTGAAAAGAGTGAATCTTTGTCCCTTTATAAGGGCGAAGGAGGCAATGCGCCTCCCCACTTGCCTGGTAAAATCGCTTATTCCCCAGGCGCCGTAATTGATGGCGTGGTTGGGTTACCCACATCCGTATTGATGAGAATCCCGTAATAAGGGGGACACAGTCTCTGCTTTGACAAGACGTGTCAAGAAAACCGCCTCGCGTTATGTGTGGTGCTGGTTGAGAAAAACGGTTCGAATAATGACCGGGCCATGATGTGAGGTCATGCTGTCAAACGTGTCAGCCGATTGGATTTGTGGGAATATTATTCTCTCTACGGTAGTATGTGGAACTTGTTTTGCAGAGCCAGACACTATTATGGTGTTCAAAATCTTCTATGGAGTATCGGAGGAGGAACCAACCTTGCAATGCTGAAGACAATACTGCGCGCCGGACTCATCGTCATTGAAGCCTGGTTCAGGGGCTACTGAGCGAGTCCTGGATTAGGGGGTCTACGGACAGCCAGACTATATCCTTTGGCCGGACTGTTGGACTATGAAGATACAAGATTGAACACTTCGTCCCATGTCCGGATGGGACTCTCCTTGGCGTGGAAGGCAAGCTAGGCAATATGGATATGTAGATCTCCTCCCTTGTAACCAACTCTGTGTAACCCTAGCCCCCTCTGGTGTCTATATAAACCGGAGGGTTTAGTCTGTAGTGCAATAGACAATCATACCATAGGCTAGCTTCTATGGTTTAGCCTCTATGATCTCATGGTAGATCAACTCTTGTAATACTCATATCATCAAGAACAATCAAGTAGGACATAGGGTATTACCTCCATCAAGAGGGCCCGAACCTGGGTAAACATCATGTCCCCTGCCTCATGTTACCATCCGCCTTAGACGCACAGTTCGGGACCCCCTACCCGAGATCCACCGGTTTTGACACCGACACTGCTGTTTTGCAGAAAAACCCTCTAACTTCATGCATATAATAACTCATGAACTATGCATCTTATGTAAAAACTTTAAACATGTAAACTGCTTAGAATTCTATCTAGTTTCATAATATCCAAATTTCATCCATGTTTAAAATGTTGTTTGTGTTTATTTTGCATAATGCCATGTTAAAATGATTTATTTCATAACTTAATAATCGTAGCTCCAAATTTAATAAACTTTATATGTATATGGGGTAGGAAAATGCATAGATTAACTTGGTGGCATTACTTTGCATGTTTAACAACTCTAAAATTATGTTTAGGGGAGAACAGTAGCTAATTCGAAATATGCATATGAGGATTTTCCGGAATTGTTGTTGTTTCCGGCCTCATTTAAACTAGCTTAAATGTGTAGTTTTCATATGCTTAACCTCTTGCCATGTTTAACAACATTTAATATTGTTGGGTACATAAATGAGAGAGAACTAAATAATTGATGTGGTGTTTCGTCAATACGCAACTCATTGCATATTGAGCTCCACTTAATTTGTAGTATTGTTTGTGCACTTTGCCATGCCATGCCTCATTAAATCGGACATGCATCATACTTGATTGTGCATCATGCCATGTTTATGCTTGTGTGTTTACCATGTTACTTGCTTATTTCCGGGTTGCTTGTCTTATTAGCTTCGGTTTCGTTCCGGAGTTGTGAGGATTCGTTCGACTCCGTCCGTTTGTCTTCTTCATGCACTCGTTCTTCTTCCTTGCGGGATCTCAGGCAAGATGACGGTTACCCTCGATATCACTTCTATCTTTGCTTTCTAGTTGTCCGCTCTATCTCTATGTCACGCTACCTACCAGTTGTTTATCATGCCTCCCATGTTGGCATGTCAAGCCTCTAACCCACCTTCCTAGCAAACCTTTGTTTGGCTATGTTACCGCTTTTGCTCAACCCATCTTATAGCATTACTAATTGCAGGTGCCTTGCAGGTTGTTACATGTTGGAACATGGATATGTTTGGGATATCATATTATCTATTGTTTAATTTAATGTATCTATATACTTGGTAAAGGGTGGAAGGCTCAGCCTTATGCCTGGTGTTTTGTTCCACTCTTGCCGACCTAGTTTCCGTCATATCGGTGTCATGTTCCTTGATTTTGCGTTCCTAGCGCGGTTGGGGTTATGGGACCCCCTTGACAGTTCGCTTTGAATAAAACTCCTCCAGCAAGGCCCAACCTTGGTTTTACATTTGCCTCACCTGAGCCTTTCCCTTGGGTTTCCGAAGCCCGAGGATCATCTTATTTTACCCCCCCCCCCCGGGCCAGTGCTCCTCTGAGTGTTGGTCTAAACTAGAGTCGTTTGAAGCGCCACCTCGGGGAAACTTGAGGGCTGGTTTTAGTTGTATGGATTGCTCATCCGGTGTTCCCTGAGAACGAGAGATGTGCAGCTCCTATCGGGATTTGTCGGCACAGTCGGGTGGTCTTGCTGGTCTTGTTTTACCATTATCGAAATGTCTTGTAACCGGGATTCCGAGTCTGATCGGATCATTCCGTGAGAAGGAATATCCTCCGTTGATCGTGAGAGCTTGTGATGGGCTAAGTTGGAACACCCCTGCAGGGTTTAAACTTACGAAATCCGTGCTCGCGGTTATGTGGCAGATGGGAATTTGTTAAAATCCGATTGTAGATAACTTGACACTTGACTTAATTAAAATGAATCCACCGCATGTGTAGCCGTGATGGTCTCTTTTTGGCGGAGTCTGGGAAGTGAACACGGTCTTGTGTTATGTTTGAACGTAAGTAGTTTCAGGATAACTTCTTGATCACTTATAGCTTTTCGACTGTTGTGTAGCTTCTCATATTACTCTTATTTGCATATGTTAGCCACCATATATTGCTTAGCACTTGCTGCAGCTCCACCTCATGACCTTATCCTACACATAAGCTTAAATAGTCTTGATCTCGCGGGTGTAATATTGTTGAGTCCTCGTGGCTCACGGATACTTCCAAACAGTTGCAGGTGCCGATGATACAAGTGCAGGTGACACAACCGGGCTCAAGTGGGAGCTCGATAAAGATCTTGGTCATTGTTATGTGTCTTTTCTGGATGATCAGTAGAGGTGCCCAGTTGGGACGATCGGGGATCTAGCATTTGGGTTGTCTTCTTTTATTTTGGTTCCGTAGTCGGACCTTGATTGTACTCTGGATGATGTATGTTTAACTTGTTATTTGTGTGAAGTGGAGATTGTAAGCCAACTCTTTATCCCTTTCTTATTCAGTACATGGGATTGTGTGAAGATTACCCCTCTTGCGACAAAACCACCTTGCGGTTATGCCTCTAAGTCGTGCCTGGACACGTGGGAGATATAGCCGCATAGTGGGTGTTACATTAACTAAGGGAAATATGTGTCTCTACTTTGTTGCATCACCCTTTCCTCTTCAAGGGAAAAGCCAACGCAAGCACAAGAAGTAGCAAGCGCCTCAAACCTGCCTCATACGTCCAGGTGGGCCGCCCGGTCACTATCCGGTCACGATTTTTTACCCTGACGGCCCCCTCAAATGACCCTCAAACACCCGAGTTGACCAGCACCCACATATCCAGCCCAAATATGGGACGGATATGGGGGCACCCGGGCCCGCCCACCACATTGGACCCGATAGCCCGACCCCACCCCAAATCTCCTCTCTTCTTCCTCCTCCACGCCGTCCGTCTCGAGCTCCGCCACCTCGCCTGCTCCGCGGCCGTTCCCAGGCTCTCTGTCGCCAGCTCCGGAAGAGCCATTTCATCCTCGCCGCAGGGTACATCGTCGTCGGCCCGGACGCCACCACGGTATGTCTGGCAACTCTCTGGCTCCGCGTTGCGCTTCATGTGTTCGACACATTGTCCAACCAGATTTTTTGTGATTTTTTTTAGGGAAAACGATGGATTCTGATGCTTCGTCGGACAAGGAGTATGGACCGATAGAGTTTGACCAAATGATTCAAGATGAGTTCTTCGATTGTCGGATTTGGACTAAGAAGTGGACATGATTATGCTCATGTGCATGCAAGAGGAAATGGACCGGCGAGTGGATCATATTCTCAAATTCAAGGGCTCAATCAAAGGAGAAGAGTGAACAACCGAGACAGGGTGTTCGGAGCAAAGCTACCGCACAAGGACTACTTTGCTCCCAAGCCTACTTTCCCAGGTAATCCATGGTTCCGTCATCGTTTTCACATGCGAAAACCATTGTTTTTGCGCATTATGGAGTTAGTGGAGGCACACGACGACTACTTCAAGATCACAAGGGATTGCTGCGGCAAACTCTGTTTCTCAACTAAGCAGAAGTACACGGCTACTTTGAGGATGCTTGCACTTAGTATTGCTGCGATGGTCAGGATGAGGGAGTGCACGTGCTTGAAGACTACTGTCAAGTTTGCCCCCGCCGTGGTGGAGGTGTTTTGACCTGATTATCTTAGAGAACCAAATGCGCAGGACACGGAGAAGTTGTTGGCTATTGGAGAGCCAAGGGGGTTTCTAGGAATGCTCTGATCAATTGATTGCATGCATTCGCAATGGAAGAACTGCCCCTAAGGTTTGCGGGGAATGTATCAAGGTCACACCAGAGAGGCCACCATCATACTAGAAGCAGTGGCATCACATGACTTATGGATTTGGCATGCTTTCTTTGAAATGTCGGGTTCTCACAACGACATCAACGTGCTTCAACGATCTCCGGTGATTGAGAGGCATTGCAATGGGGAATCACCGCCGTGCAACTACACCATCAATGGCCGAGAGTACAACATGGGATACTATCTTGCCGATGGTATCCATCTGCAGTGGGCGGCATTTGTGAACACCATATCCGAACCGCATGGCAATAAACAGAACCACTTTGCAACAATGCAGGAAGCGGTTACGAAGGATGTGGAGAGGGCATTTGGTGTACTTCAGGCTCGTTGGGGAATTGTGCGGAGCGCTGCAATGACGTGGGAATCGAAAACTTTGTGGCAGCTGATGACATGTTGTGTTATTCTGCACAATATGATTGTCGAGGATGAGGATGATGGTGTAGCCCAAACCCATGATTTTGAAGCACCTGGAGGACAAGTTAAAATCCTAGAAGATCAAGATGCGGCTCAGCTGATGATCTTTCTATAGATGCATCAGAATCTTCGAGATCAGTAGGTGCACATGCACTCAATAATCTTGTGGAACCCATGTGGACCCACAATGGCAACCAAGGACCCAATGCTTGAGTTTGGCACTTAAAATAAATTTTATGTAAACACTATCTATGCTTCAAACCAACATTTGCTATTTACGTGCGACACTGACTTGTATGATCGTCGTGCATGTATTTGCACGGGTTTCAGAGTCCGAATTTGAACTATGTGGATGCCAGGACGGAAATAGGAGGACATGTCCGGATGCTCCCGCGGGCATGCCCGGGCATGTCCGCGAACATATAGGGAGTCGGATTTGCCAAGTCCGGTGGTAGATGCTCTTATGAGGCAGTAGGAATAATGATAGGAAAAAACTAAACTAATGAAACTAAGCTAAAAGCAACAATTAAAGAAGCAACAACAAACACTAAATGAGACGATGATTAATAAACGACTTTAGGCAAGTGGCTACCTAAACTACAGTAACACAAAACATATGCTATATGCCTACATTAGAGAGGCCGGGGGGTTAGATCTTGTGAGCTTTATCTTTGCATGTGCACCTGCATCGAGTACAATTATTTGTGCACCTATAAGGTCGGGGGGTTAAATCCCTCTATTATTTGTGTGAGCTTTATCTTTGCATCGAGTACACACATGCGCGCGATTTTAGAGTGCGTCAAATGTGAGAAGGAGGGTCGGGCGCGCTTCCGCAGGTTCCTACAATTAATATAAAGTTTGCAGGAAATGTATTTTGTCCAAAAAATATTTGAATAATTTTCGTATTTACAGTTGCACTATGGAGATGGGCATACGACTTGGACTTAAGATTCACATTTTTCTATTTTTTCTATAAAATCTCAAAACGGAAAAGCTAAAATCCTGCCGGCAAGATTTTTGCAACATATCTGTACAATTCGGTTGCCGTTCGATCCGATCTCGCAGCGTCGCTCCTCCCGTTTTCCCTCGCGTGCTGCGTTTTTTGTTTTTCTGTCACCATTATTTCCGCTACCGTTCGAACACACGTAGCAAGCGATTCCATAGGAGGCCCAACTGTCCCCTATTTCTTTTCTCTCTCAAAAATATGGAAAATAGGGGTGCGAAAAATAAAAGTGTTGGTTGTAGGATTCGAACCCAGCACCTGTTGAATTTATGCACAACATCCTTGCCATTTCAACAACTACTGACTGTTGTCTATAAAAAGGTAACAAGGTATTTGAACCTTTTTACTACTATATGAGAAAACAGATGAAAAACAATTCTTTTTTTTCTTTGGATTTCTCCTATAACTCACGTACAATCATTATGATATCTAGTTTCATGAGTCTCAAGTTGATAACACCCTATTAATTTCCATGCGGGGGTGGGGGTGAGGGGGGTAGTTGATGAAACATCCCCTCGGTAACTTTTTTCTGAATAACATGGTAGCTCACACATCGTAGACCTGATAACTTATGTACATCTGGCTTGGTAACTTTGGCACCCGCGAGGGGGGGCGTTGATGAAATATCCCCATGGTAAGTTTATGGGAATAGCATGGGTAACTCACACCTCACAGACTTGATAACTTATGTATACTAGTCCTGGTAACCATTGGCGGCGGTGGTGGGGGGAGGCTGTTGGTGAAATATCCTCCCTCGCCGGTAATTTTTGTGTGAATAATATGGTCAATCACACATCGTAGACCATATAATTTAGGTACAAACACCCTAGTAACTTTAGGCCGGAATAAAAATTTGTTGAAATATACCCCAATTACTTGTATGCAAAATAGCACGGTAATATATGCACCACGAACTGATAACTTAGGTACAAATTTCACGGTAACGTTGACCAGGAGGAAAGAAGCCGTTGAAAACATAGCTCCGGTCACTTCTTCATCAATAAGATGTTAATATACTTATAACATAAATGATAACTTTACGGTAACTTTTTGACCAAAAAAGTGATCGAAACATGCCAACATGAGATCTAGTTTGGAAGTTCTCATTGCACCGAATTTTTTATGTGAAAACAATTTTTCAATCTGAAACGACGGTTTGATCTATAATTTCTTTTACAGTTTTGAGATGGCGAGAATCTAGAATGACATCTACTTTCATGTGCTCTAATGCATTTGCATGTGAAAAGAATGTTGGAGGAGCCATTTTCATGCCTTGGTGATTTCTGTGTAAACAGGATGGTAACTGACGTATCATAGAGGTGATAACTTATTTAGCCTAGGTGTGTTAACTTTTGACCCGAAAAAAAAGTCATCAAAATATACCAACATGGGATCTAGTTTCGAAGCTATCGTCGCGACGAATCTTTTATGTGAAAACAGTTTTTCCATCGGAGCGGCGATTTGACCTACAAAACATTTTAAAGTTCTAAATTTGATGGAATCTTTGATGACATCAGCAGTTTTGTCCTATATGCATGTATGCAGCTATTAGAGAAAAGATTAGACTGGATGTGTTTATTTTTTGTATTAAAAAAGAACGAGAAATCAACACTCACCAACAACAGCCGAGCGACCATAGATGAATCATCCGGATCTATCGCTGATAGTCCGTACATATGGATATTAGCACAGTCCATCTCAAAACTATATGCTGACTTAATTATTTTTCTTTCAGTTCTATCATCTGGACTACGCGGACGAAGAACCACTCTTTTCTCTTTGTCAAGGACGAATAGCCTCTTTTCGGTCCGGGTGCGCATGATGAGATATCTCTGCTCTGGAGGGAATAAAGAGCGTTCTCAATTCTAATTTTTCGACAAAGGGTGAATTTTATTGGCTCAAAATGGAGCATCAAGAAGATACAAACACAATGAGCACACCAGTCTCTACATAGCTAGGATGCACATAGTCAACACCAACACACGCATACAAGAACGCACCAACAAATAGCAAAGTCATACAAGACCAAAGCTATGCATAGATGAGAGAAAAAACCTGAAGCGATCAAATCCATAATCGGCAAACTACATCGACCATATCCGCACTGAAAGATCATGGATGTCGCCTAGAGCGGGGTGAATAGGCATTTTAAAATAATTACGGTTTAGGCTTGAACAAATGCGGAATAAACCTAGCGGTTAATTTGTCAAGCACAAAACCTAAAACAACTAGGCTCACCTATGTGCACCAACAACTTATGCTAAGCAAGATAAAAAACTAAGTGATAGCAAGATATATGACAAGAAACAATATGGCAATCACAAAGTAAAGTGCATAAGTAAAGGGTTCGGGTAAGAGATAACCGAGGCACGTGGAGACGGCGATTTATCCCTAAGTTCACACCCTTGCGGATGCTAATCTCCGTTTAGAGCGGTGTGGAGGCACAATGCTCCCCAAGAAGCCACTAGGGCCACCGTAATGTATTCACGCCCTCGTACAATGCAAGATGCTGTGATTCCACTAAGGGACCCTTGAGGGCGGTCACCTAACCCGTACAAATGGCAACCCTTGGGGGCGGTCACCGAACCCGTACACTTTGGCAACCCTTGGGGGCGGTCACCGAAACCCATCAACTTGCTCGGGGTGATATCCACAACCTAATTGGAGACCCCGACGCTTGCTCGGAGCTTTACACCACAATGATTGAGCTCTGAACACCACCAACCATCTAGGGCGCCCAAGCACCCAAGAGGAACAAGCTCAAGGGTACCAAGCACCCAAGAGTAATAAGCTTCTCCACTTGCAACTTTCATGTATCACGTGGAGAACTCAAACCGATGCACCAAATGCAATGGCAAGGGCACACGGAGTGCCCAAGTCCTTCTCTCTCAAATCCCACCGAAGCAACTAATGCTAGGGAGGAAAATGAGAGGAAGAACAAGAAGGAGAACACCAAGAACTCCAAGATCTAGATCCAAGGGGTTCCCCTCACATAGAGGAGAAAGTGATTGGTGGAAATGTGGATCTAGATCTCCTCTCTCTTTTCCCTCAAAAACTAGCAAGAATCCATGGAGGGATTGAGAGTTAGCAAGCTCGAAGAAGGTCAACAATGGGGGAAGAACACGAGCTTGAAGGATAAGGTTCATTGGGGAAGAAGACCCCCTTTTATAAGAGGGGGGAAATCCAAACGTTATCCTCACTGCCGCACCGAGTGGTACTACCGCTAGGGCGGCAGAAGCCAAATGAAACAACACTGCAACGGGGCAACAGGGTGGTACTACTGCAGGAGCGGTACTACCGTCTGCCCTTGCGGTACTACCGTGTGACCATGGATGAAAAGAAAAACTGCCGCGCCTACAACCGCTGGATCTAGCTACGAGAAAAAGTCAGCACGGTACTACCGCTCACAGGGAGCGGTACTACCGCGTAAGGGCGGATGTAAAAAATTACATCCACGCCTACTACTGCATGCAACAGCGCCAGGACACGAGGCAGCGGTACTACCGCTCACTATGAGCGGTACTAGCGCGTAGGGCGCGGAAGTAAAAAAATTACTTCCGCGCCTACTTTCGTGCGCGCCAGCGTTCTGGGCTAGAGGCAGCGGTACTACCTCTCGCCAGGAGCGGTACTACCACTGGCCCCTGCGGTACTATCGCTCCCTTGAGTAGTACTACCGCACGCCACAGAGGATTTAGCACTTGGATGCCTTCAAAATGCAGGTAAAGACAACAGACGGATCCAATAAAACCAGAACTACCATAACTTCTGCAATGAGCTCCGAATTGAGCAAACTCAACCTTGTTGGATACAAGACGACAAGTACCATCAAAACAGCGAAACCTCCAACAGAGAAGAACGGGCATTGATACGTCTCCAACGTATCTATAATTTTTGATTGCTCCATGCTATATTATCTACTGTTTTGGGCAATATTGGGCTTTATTATCCACTTTTATATTACTTTTGGGACTAACCTATTAACCGGAGGCCCAGCCCAGATTTGTTGTTTTATGCCTATTTTAGTGTTTCGAAGAAAAGGAATATCAGACGGAGTCGAAATGGAACGAAATCAGCTGGAGAAGTTATTTTTGGAAGGAAACACACCTGATGGACTTGGACCCCATGTCAGGGGAGACACAAGGTGCTCACGAGAGTGGGGGCGCCCCCCCTAGGGCGCACCCCCTGTCTCGTGGGACCCCCGTGGCTCCTCCGACGTCCTCCCTGCACCCATATATACCCACGTGACCTAAAACTTCCAGAACGCAACATAGATCGGGAGTTCCGCCGCCAGAAGCCTCCGTAGCCACCGAAAACCAATCTAGACCCATTCCGGCACCCTGCCGGAGGGGGGAACCCTCACCGGTGGCCATCTTCATCATCCTAGTGCTCTCCATGACGATGAGGGAGTAGTTCTCCCTCGGGGCTGAGGGTATGTACCAGTAGCTATGTGTTTGATCTCTCGCTCTCGTGTTCTTGAGATGATACAATCTTGATGTATCGCGAGCTTTGCTATTATATTTGGATCCTATGATGTTTCTTCCCCCTCTTCTCTCTTGTAATGAATCGAGTTTCCCCTTTGAAGTAATCTTATCGGATTGAGTCTTTAAAGATTTGAGAACACTTGATGTATGTCTTGCCGTGGATATCTGTGGTGACAATGGGATACCACATGCCACTTGATGTATGTTTTGGTAACCAACTTGCGGGTTCCACCCATGAACCTATGCATAGGGGTTGGCACACGTTTTCGTCATGATTCTCTGGTAGAACTTTGGGGCACTCTTTGAGGTCATTTGTGTTGGTTGAATAGATGAATCTGAGATTGTGTGATGCATATCGTATAATCATGCCCACGGATACTTGAGGTGACATTGGAGTATCTAGGTGACATTAGGGTTTTGGTTGATTTGTGTCTTAAGGTGTTATTCTAGTATGAACTCTAGGGCTGTTTGTGACACTTATAGGAATAGCCCAACGGATTGATTGGAAAGAATAACTTTGAGGTGGTTTCGTATCCTACCATAATCTCTTCGTTTGTTCTCTGCTATTAGTGACTTTGGAGTGACTCTTTGTTGCATGTTGAGGGATAGTTATGTGATCCAATTATGTTAGTATTGTTGAGGGAACTTACACTAGCGAAAGTATGAAACCTAGGCCTTGTTTACTATCATTGCAATACCGTTTACGCTAACTTTTATCACTTGCTACCTTGCTGTTATTATTATTTCAGATTACAAAAACTATTATCTACTATCCATATACCACTTGTATCACCATCTCTTCGCCGAACTAGTGCACCTATATGAATTACCATTGTATTGGGTGTGTTGGGGACACAAGAGACTCTTTGTTATTTGGTTGCAGGGTTGCTTGAGAGAGACCATCTTCATCCGACGCCTCCTACGGATTGATAAACCTTAGGTCATCCACTTGAGGGAAATTTGCTACTGTCCTACAAACCTATGCACTTGGAGGCCCAACAACGTCTACAAGAAGAAGGTTGTGTAGTAGACATCAAGCTCTTTTCTGGCGCCGTTGCCGGGGAGGTGAGTGCTTGAAGGTATATCTTTAGATCTTCCAATCGAGTCTTTTAGTTTCTTGTTTTATCACTAGTTTAGTTTATAAAAGAAAACTATAAAAAAATGGAATTGAGTTTGTCTCATACGCTTCACCTTTTTAATATCTTTCATGAGTATGATGGAAAGGATAATTGTGCTCAAGTGGTAGAAGAAGAAATCTATAAAATGTTTGGCACTAAATATTTGAATGATGAGCATGATTGCAATGTTGTTAGTATGAATTCCTTGAATATCTATGATGCTAATGATATGCAAAGCCACAAGCTTGGGGAAGCTACGTTTGAAGAAGATGATATTTTTTGGTCCCCCAAGTTTTGATGAGCAAATTTATTATGATGAAAGCATGCCTCCTATCTATGATGATTATTGTGATGACACGTATGCTTTAAAGAATAATGATAACCATGAAACTTGTCATCTTGATCTTAATTTTCAATCACATGATAGTTATTTTTTTGAGTTTTCTCCCACTATTATTCATGAGAAGAATTTTGCTTGTGTGCAGAGTAGTAAATTTTCTATGCTTGTATATCATGAGAAGAACGCTTTAGGTGCTGGTTATATTGTTGTATTCATTCATGATGCTACTGAAAATTATTATCAGGGAGGAATATATGCTTGTATGAATTGCAATAATATCAAGTTTCCTCTCTATGTTCTTAAAATTTTGAAGTTATGCTTGTCTTACCTTCCTATGCAAGTTGATTCTTGTCCCCATAAGTTGTTTGCTCACAAAATCCCTATGCATAGGAAGTATGTTAGACTTAAATGTGCTAGTCATATTCTTCATGATGCTCTCTTTATGTTACAATTCTTATCCTTTATGTGAGCATCATTGAAATCATCATGCCTAGCTAGGGGCATTAAACGATAGCGCTTGTTGGGAGGCAACCCAATTTTATTTTAGATCCTTGATTTTTGTTACTGTTTATTAATAAATAATTCATCTAGCCTCTGTTTATATGTTGTTTTATGCTTTTAATTAGTGTTTGTGCCAAGTAGAACCTTTGGGAAGACTTGGGGAGAGTCTTGTTGATCATGCTGTAAAAACCAGAAACTTTAGCGCTCACGAGAATTGCTTCCATTTATATTTGGAGAGTGATATTTAGTTAATTATTTTTTAAGGTGATTAATAGATAAATTCCTAAGGTGCAGAAATTTATTTGAGAATTTTATGAGTTCCAGAAGTATATGTTTGATCCAGATTACTACAGACTGTTCTGTTTTTGACAGATTCTGTTTTCGATGTGTTGTTTGCTTATTTTGATGAATATGTGGCTAGTAAAATAGTTTATAAACCATAGAGAAGTTGGAATACAGTAGTTTTAACACCAATATAAATAAATAATGAGTTCATTACAGTACCTTGAAGTGGTGATTTACTTTCTTATACTAACGGAGCTTACGAGTTTTCTGTTAAGTTTTGTGTTGTGAAGTTTTCAAGTTTTGGGTAAGGATTCGATGGACTATGGAATAAGGATTGGAAAGAGCCTAAGCTTGAGGTTGCCCAAGGCACCCCAAGGTAATATTCAAGGATAACCAAGAGCCTAAGCTTGGGGATGCCCCGGAAGGCATCCCCTCTTTCGTCTTCGTTCATCGGTAACTTTACTTGGAGCTATATTTTTATTCGCCACATGATATGTGTTTTGCTTGGAGCGTCAATTTATTTTGTTAGGATTTTCTTGATGTTATTTATAACAATGTTTTTCATCTTTTGTTTCAATAAAAGTGGCATTGATAGCCTTTACTATGCCTATGTTACAAGTATACATGTTGCTGTTTGAAAACAGAAAGTTTACCGTTGTTGCAATAATTCCCTAGAAAAGTCAGAATGTGATAAAATTTTGAAATCTTTTGAATATTAAGCTATGATAAATTTACTACAGTGGGAATTTTCTTTCATAATTTTTGGAGCTAGGGAAGTATGGATGTTGCAGCATTCTTTACAGACTATCCTGTTTAGGCAGATTGCTGTTATGTTTGCATTGTTTGCATATGTTGGCTTCTTTAATCATTCTATTTGAGGATAGGACTATTAAATATGCAGAGGCATTTAGTATGAAATTTTTAATAATAATTTTAGTGATTTGCTACAGTAGAGTATGATAAGTTTTGGCAATGGTTTATACTAACTTATCTCATGAGTCCTTGTTGAGTTTTGTGTGGATGAAGCTTTTGAGATTTAGGGAGACCGTGATATGAGAGGAATTAAGGAGACACAAAAGCTCAAGCTTGGGGATGCCCAAGGCACCCCAAGATAATATTTCAAGAAGTCTCAAGCGTCTAAGCTTGGGGATGCCCCGGTTGGCATCCCACCTTTCTTCTTCAACAATTATCGGTTAGTATCGGTTGATCCTAAGTTTTTGCTTCTTCACATGATGTTTGATATTCTTAGATGTCATTTTATTTTGCTTTGCTTGATGTTTGAATGAAATACCAAGATCTGAAATTATTAAATGTTAGAGAGTCTTCACATAGTTGAATAATTATTCGACTACTCATTGATCTTCACTTATATCTTTCGGAGTAGTTTTTCATTTGCTCTAGTGCTTCACTTATATCTTTTAGAGCATGGTGGTAGTTTTATTTTGAATAAATAGATGAACTCTCATGCTTCACTTATATTATTTTGAGAGTCTTAAATATCATGGTAATGTGCTTAAAAATCCTAATATGCTATTCAAGAATAATAAAAATTCTCTTATGAGTGTGTTGAATACTAAGAGAAGTTTGATGCTTGATGATTGTTTTGAGATATGGAGATGGTGATATTAGAGTCATGCTAGTTGAGTAGTTGTGAATTTGAGAAATACTTGTGTTGAAGTTTGTGATTCCCGTAGCATGCACGTATGGTGAACCGTTATGTGACGAAGTCGGAGCATGATTTATTCATTGATTGTCTTCCTTATGAGTGGCGGTCGGGGACGAGCGATGGTCTTTTCCTACCAATCTATCCCCCTAGGAGCATGCGCGTAGTACTTTGTTTCGATAACTAATAGATTTTTGCAATAAGTATGTGAGTTCTTTATGACTAATGTTGAGTCCATGGATTATACGCACTCTCACCCTTCCACCATTGCTAGCCTCTCTAGTACCGCGCAACTTTCGCCGGTAACATAAACCCACCATATACCTTCCTCAAAACAGCCACCATACCTACCTATTATGGCATTTCCATAGCCATTCCGAGATATATTGCCATGCAACTTTCCACCATTCCGTTATTATGACACGCTCCATCATTGTCATATTGCTTTGCATGATCATGTAGTTGACATCATATTTGTGGCAAAGCCACCGTTCATAATTCTTTCATACATGTCACTCATGCATCATTGCACATCCCGGTACACCGCCGGAGGCATTCATATAGAGTCATACTTTGTTCTAGTATCGAGTTGTAATCATTGAGTTGTAAATAAATAGAAGTGTGATGATCATCATTCAATAGAGCATTGTCCCAAATAAAAAAAAGAGAAAGGCCAAATAAAAAAATGAAAGGCCCAAAAAAAGAAAATAAATAAAAAGGGGAAATGCTACTATCCTTTTTTCCACACTTGTGCTTCAAAGTAGCACCATGATATAGCGAGTCTCATATATTGTGCTTCAAAGTAGCACCATGATCGTCATGATAGAGAGTCTCCTACGTTGTCACTTTCATATACTAGTGGGAATCTTTCATTATAGAACTTGGCTTGTATATTCCAATGATGGGCTTCCTCAAAATGCCCTAGATCTTCATGAGCAAGCAAGTTGGATGCACACCCACTTAGTTTCTTTTTGAGATTTCATACATTTATAGCTCTAGTGCATCCGTTGCATGGCAATCCCTACTCACTCACATTGATATCTATTGATGGGCATCTCCATAGCCCATTGATACGCCTAGTTGATGTGAGACTATCTTCTCCTTTTTATCTTCTCCACAACCACCATTCTATTCCACCTATAATGCTATATCCATGGCTCACGCTCATGTATTGCGTGAAGATTGAATTTTTTTTGAAAAATTTAGAGTATGAAACAATTGCTTGGCTTGTCATCTGGGTTGTGCATGATTTAAATACTTTGTGTGGGGAAGATGGAGCATAGCCAGACTATATGATTTTGTAGGGATAACTTTCTTTGGCCATGTTATTTTGAGAAGACATAATTGCTTTGTTAGTATGCTTGAAGTATTATTATTTTCTATGTCAATATAAACTTTTGTCTTGAATCTTTCTAATCTGAATACTCATACCACAATTAAGAAGAATTACATTGAAATTATGCCAAGTAGCACTCCGCATCAAAAATTCAGTTTTTATCATTTACCTACTCGAGGACGAGCAGGAATTAAGCTTGGGGATGCTTGATACGTCTCCAACATATCTATAATTTTTGATTGCTCCATGCTATATTATCTACTGTTTTTGGCAATATTGGGCTTTATTATCCACTTTTATATTACTTTTGGGACTAACCTATTAACCGGAGGCCCAGCCCAGATTTGTTGTTTTATGCCTATTTCAGTGTTTCGAAGAAAAGGAATATCAGACGGAGTCAAAACGGAACGAAATCAGTTGGAGAAGTTATTTTTGGAAGGAAACGCACCTGATGGACTTGTACCCCGCGTCAGGGGAGACACGAGGTGCTCAAGAGGGTGGTTCCTCCGACGTGGGACCCCCGTGGCTCCTCCCTGTCGCGTGGGACCCCCGTGGCTCCTCCGACTTCCTCCCTGCACCCATATATACCCACGTGACCTAAAACTTCCAGAACGCAACATAGATCGGGAGTTCCGCCGCTAGAAGCCTCCGTAGCCACCGAAAACCAATCTAGACCCATTCCGGCACCCTGCCCGAGGGGGGAACCCTCATCGGTGGCCATCTTCATCATCCCAGTGCTCTCCATGACGAGGAGGGAGTAGTTCTCCCTCGGGGCTGAGGGTATGTACCAGTAGCTATGTGTTTGATCCCTCTCTCTCTCTCTCGTGTTCTTGAGATGATACGATCTTGATGTATCGCGAGCTTTGCTATTATATTTGGGTCCTATGATATTTCTTCCCCCTCTTCTCTCTAGTAATGAATCGAGTTTCCCATTTGAAGTAATCTTATCAGATTGAGTCTTTAAAGACTTGAGAACACTTGATGTATGTCTTGCCGTGGATATCTGTGGTGACAATGGGATACCACGTGCCACTTGATGTATGTTTTGGTGACCAACTTGCGGGTTCCGCCCATGAACCTATGCATAGGGGTTGGCACATGTTTTCGTCGTGATTCTTTAGTAGAACTTTGGGGCACTCTTTGAGGTCCTTTGTGTTGGTTGAATAGATGAATCTGAGATTGTGTGATGCATATCGCATAATCATGCCCACGGATACTTGAGGTGACATTGGAGTATCTAGGTGACATTAGGGTTTTGGTTGATTTGTGTCTTAAGGTGTTATTCTAGTACGAACTCTAGGGTTGTTTGTGACACTTATAGGAATAGCCCAACGGATTGATTGGAAAGAATAACTTTGAGGTGGTTTCGTACCCTACCATAATCTCTTCGTTTGTTCTCCGCTATTAGTGACTTCGGAGTGACTCTTTGTTGCATGTTGAGGGATAGTTATGTGATCCAATTATGTTAGTATTGTTGAGAGAACTTACACTAGCGAAAGTATGAACCCTAGGCCTTGTTTACCATCATTGCAATACCGTTTACGCTCACTTTTATCACTTGCTACCTTGATGTTTTATTATTTCAGATTACAAAAACTATTATGTACTATCCATATACCACTTGTATCACCATCTCTTCGCCGAACTAGTGCACCTATACGAATTACCATTTTATTGGGTGTGTTGGGGACACAAGAGACTCTTTGTTATTTGGTTGCAGGGTTGCTTGAGAGAGACCATCTTCATCCTACGCCTCCTATGGATTGATAAAACTTAGGTCATCCACTTGAGGGAAATTTGCTACTATCCTACAAACCTCTGCACTTGGAGGCCCAACAACGTCTACAAGAAGAAGGTTGTGTAGTAGACATCAGGCATAACCTCCAACATTGAAAACATCATAGAAGATGCAAGTGAACTCCATTTTCGATGAACTCGAGCTTGTCATCAAGATGACCATAAGCTCCAAAACTCACAAAGAGAACCAAACAAGAACCAAGAAAGATGATGCAAGGATGCAGTGATTTGAGCTCTCTACAAACGTTACGATCAAGCTACTCATCGAGAGCCCCCCTTGATAGTATGGCAATCAATCCTATAACCCGGTCTCCCAACTACCACCATGAGACCGGTAAAATAGAAAACCTATCAAGGGCAAACATTTGCCTTGCACATGGTCCACTTGAGCTAGATGATGACGATCTTAACTCCCTCAAGTTGGACCACCTTTCTTAATTGTGTTGGCTCGATGAAGACTAGTTGATTGCTCCCCCATACTCCACCATGGGTGAGCCACTCTTCCACACATCTTCACAAATCCATTGTTACCACAATGGACGGGAAGCTTCAAGCATTTGATCCCTTCGTGATGCTCCACCTGAACTTGCACACCGCAACCTAACCCCACAAAGAACTGTCACGAATACCATGGGTTAGCATTCAAAGCGTAATGGACAATGCTTGAATCTTTCAACCTTGAATCTTGTACGCTTTGTGTGTTGATCAACTCGATTCACTCTTGACTTAATCTTGATCAACCTTGAATCTTTCCAACTCTCTTCATTTGGATGATGTCTTGAAGGTAGACATGAATGATCACACAATCTTTTTCTCCAAGACATGCTTGCAATAAGCTCAACTCTCACATGACCAATCTTTGGATAATTCCTTAAGAGCAACTTGGTCAACACATAAACTCCTTGAAACCAACACATGGACTTCAAGACATGCCTATGGACAAATCCTTCAAATATAACTCAATGCAACCATTAGTCCATAGCGATTGTCATCAATTACCAAAACCAAACATGGGGGCACCGCATGTTCTTTCACGCACCAACCAAGTTATTACACCAAACGGACAACGAGGTTTTTCAACAGCAACACCTTAAGGAAGGGAGCGATGCTGAATAGCCGCTGTCGCCGGATCCAACCACCTAAGGTCAGAATCTAGGTTTTCACCCTGAAGAAATAGTCCGAGCATATCCGAGCAATGCCTTCAACAAGGTAACGGCGTAAAAACATCACCATTGCTAGGCAGGACCAACACGGTGTTGAGGAACGCAGTAATTTAAAAAAAAAATCCTACGCACACGCAAGATCCATCTAGGTGATGTATAGCAATGAGAGGGGATAGAGTTGTCTACATACCCTCGTAGACCGTAAGTGGAAGCATTATGACAACGCGGTTGATGTAGTCGTACGTCTTCACGATCCGACCGATCCTAGCACCGAAGGTACGGCACCTCCGCGATATGCACACGTTCAGCTCGGTGACGTCCCACGAACTCTAGATCCAGCTAAGGTCGAGGGAGAGTTTCTTCAGCACGACAGTGTGATGACGGTGATGATGAAGTTACAGATGCAGGGCTTCGCCTAAGCACTACAACGATATGATCGAGGTGGAAATGTATGGAGGGGGCACCGCACACGGCTAAACAATCAACTTGTGTGTCTATGGGGTGCCCCACTCCCTCGTATAAAAAGGAGCGGAGGGGGAGGGCCGGCCCTCTATGCGGTGCCTCAAGGGGGAGTCCTACTCCCGGTGGGAGTAGGATTCCCCCTTCACTAGTTGGAGTAGGAGATAAAGGAAGGGGGAGAGAGAGGGAAGGAAAGGGGGGCGGCCCCCCACCCAATTCGGATTGGGCTTGGGGCACGCCCTCCACCTTGGCTGACTCCTCCTCTCTCCCACTAAGGCCCATTGACTCCCTGGGGGGTTCCGGTAACCCCTCGGTACTCCGCTAAATGCCCGAACTCATCTGGAACCATTCTGATGTCCAAACATAGCCTTCCAATATATCGATCTTTATGTCTCGACCATTTAGAGACTCCTCGTCATGCCCGTGATCACATCCGGGACTCTGAACTACCTTCCATACATCAAAACACATAAACTCATAATACTGAACGTTAAGCGTGCGGACCCTACGAGTTCGAGAACTATGTAGACATGACCGAGACTCACTTCTGGTCAATAATCAATAGCGGAACCTGGATGCTCATATTGGTTCCTGCATATTCTACGAAGATCTTTATCGGTCAAACCGCATAACAACATACGTTGTTCCCTTTGTCATCGATATGTTACTTGCCCGAGATTCGATCGTCGGTATCTTAATACAAAGTTCAATCTCGTTACCAGCAAGTCTCTTAACTCGTTCCATAATGCAACATCCCGTAACTAACTAACTCATTAGTCACATTGCTTACAAGGCTTATAGTGATGTGCATTACCGAGAGTGCCCAGAGATACCTCTCTGATACACGGAGTGACAAATCCTAATCTCGATCTATGCCAACTCAACAAACACCATCGGAGACACCTGTAGAGCATCTTTATAGTCACCCTGTTATGTTGTGACGTTTGATAGCACACTAAGTGTTCCTTCGGTATTCGGGAGTTGCATAATCTCATAGTCATAGGAACATGTATAAGTTATGGAGAAAGCAATAGTAGTAAACTAAACAGTCAAAGTGCTAAGCTAACGGATGCTTCAAGTCAATCACATCATTCTCTAATGATGTAATCCCGTTCATCAAATGACAACTCTTTGTCCGTGTCTAGGAAACTTAACCATCTTTGATAAACGAGCTAGTCATGTAGAGGCATACTAGTGACACTCTATTTGTCTATGTATTCACACATGTACTAAGTTTCCGGTTAATACAATTCTAGCATGAATAATAAACATTTATCATGATATAAGGAAATATAAATAACAACTTTATTATTGCACCTAGGGCATATTTCCTTCAGTGTCCCACTTGCACTAGAGTCAATAATCTAGATTACATTGTAATGATTATAACACCCATGGAGTCTTGGTGCTAATCATGTTTTGCTCGTGAGAGAGGCTTAGTGAACGGGTCTGTAACATTCAGATCTGTATGTATCTTGCAAATCTCTATGTCTCCCTCCTTGACTTGATCACGGATGGAATTGAAGCGTCTCTTGATGTGGTTGGTTCTCTTGTGAAATCTGGATTCCTTATCCAAGGCAATTGCACCAGTATTGTCACAAAAGATTTTTATTGGACCCGATGCACTAGGTATGACACCTATATTGGATATGAACTCCTTCATCCAGACTCCTTCATTTGCTGCTTCCGAAGCACCTATGTACTCTGCTTCACACGTAGATCCCGCCACGACGCTCTGCTTGGAACTGCACCAACTGACAGCTCCACCATTGAATAAAAATACGCATCCGGTTTGTGACTTAGAGTCATCTGGATCAGTGTCAAAGCTTGCATCGACGTAACCATTTACGACCAGCTCTTTGTCACCTCCATAAATGAGAAACATAACCTTACTCCTTTTTCATGTATTTCAGGATGTTCTTGACCGCTGTCATGATATAAGGAAACTAATAGCAGGTCACACATCAGGTTCGGTACACATCATTGCATACATGATAGAACCTATGGCTAAAGCATAGGGAATGACTTTCATTTTCTCTTTATCTTCTGAAGTGGTCGAGCATTGAGTCTGACTCAACTTCACACCTTGTAACACAGGCAAGAACCCTTTCTTTGCTTGATCCATTTTGAACTTCTTCAAAACTTTATCAAGGTATGTGCTTTGTGAAAGTCCAATTAAGCATCTTGATCTATCTCTATGGATCTTGATGCCTAATATATAAGCAGCTTCACCGAGGTCTTCCATTTAAAAATTCTTATTCAAGTATCCTTTTATGCTATTCAGAAATTCAGTATCATTTCTGATCAGCAATGTGTCATCCACATATAATATCAGAAATGCTACAGAGCTCCCACTCACTTTCTTGTAAATACAGGCTTCTCCAAATGTTTGTATAAAACCATATGCTTTGATCATACTATCAAAGCATATATTCAAACTCTGAGAGGCTTGCACCAGTCCATAAATGGATCGACAAAACTATCGTGGAATTGTCACGGCAGATGTCCTAGTGAAAGGACTTAGTCGTGGAGCCATCGCAACTAGGAAGCTTAAAGGGGTTAATTGGGACAAAGGACACTAGAGGTTTATACTGGTTCGGCCCCTTGCGGTGATGGTAAAGCCTAATCCAGTTGATGTGGTATTGCTAGGTTTCGATGACCAAGGAGCGAAATACGCTAGCTTGGATTCTCGATCTGTTGTCTCTTACCCTAAGCCGCCGCCGGGTCGTCCCCTTATATACACGGGTGGACGCCTGGCGGCCTACAGAGTCCCGGCCGGCTCATACAACATGTCTGGCTCGGTGAATTCTTTTACATGCCTTTCTTTACAAGTCTTAATTATACATGGCGGTTTACCATTACGGGCCTTAAGCCGCCTCTGGGCTTGGGCCTACTACAAGTCTTATAATAACCCGTCGCCTTGTATATTCACTGGGCTTCTTTTAATAACCCGCCATGAAGATTGACACGGCCCCTCCTGGGCAGGTCATACCTAGTAGTCATATTCCCAACCTCCAACACTTAGACGAAATCCATCTTCTGCTGTTCTGTAAAAGCTCTGTAACCCGCCATGACGTCATCTTCAGAAAATTTGGAAAACCGCCATGATGTCATCTTCAATGGATCCTTATCTTAAATGTTTTCCGAAAATCAAGGCGTCCATTTAGCTGGATAATCATTACTTCGGTCTTCCTCGATTTTTCGCGCCTGCCCTTTCACTTATCCCCTTATAAGTAGGCACAGCCGGTCCTTCCTCTTTCTTCTTCTTCCTCTCGCAACTTCTCTACCGCTTGAGCTCCGCCGCCGCCGCAGCGCACCGTCGTCCTCAACTCCGGCTGCTGCATCACCCTGAGTCTGTCCAGAGAACGGCAGTGATCCTTCGTAGTAGCTCCGCACCCGTAAGCTCTCGCCTTCTTACCCCATAGATCTGCATTAGGGTTCGGGAGGTTTCTTTCTTGTGTTCTTTGCTGTTCGTCGTAGATTCCTTTCAGCTTCTCCACTGCACCTCTCCTTTGATATAAAAGAAATATAAAATCTATGTGGTAGTTGTTTTACATCCATTTCAGAGGCTAACAGATCCCTTTCTTCTTGTACAAAGATCTCCTTAGAACTTATGAACTCCTCTGTGCTGGTATTTAGGTCTAGATTTATTTCCCTTTTTTGATCCATTTTGATCCAAAATAATAGCAACCATTTGTGAAACCTATTTTTCTCAGTACTTAGTCAATTCTGACTCGGGCAACCTTTCGAAATATTTTTTAGTCATGGCGGCTTATGACTCCAGCTCATTTTTTCTTTATATATCATTAGCCCTTACTTAAGCCGCCATTACTCATCTGTACTATAATCATGAACCTATAAATCCACCAATAAATTGAACCGGCAAATTATTTTCTTTTTAGCTTGCCCTTTTTCCATCATACCGTCAAAAGCGCCAACAGTCTGTAACTGGGTCCCTTCCATAGTTACTGAGGATACCTTGAAATAATTTGTCACCATTGGATTTTTGCCAGATAAAAACATTATGTCTTATTGCGCTCCTGACCCCGATGAAGAACGGCCTCAGCCCAAAGACGGTGAAGTTATCGTTTTCATTGATCACATGAACCGGGGCTTCTCACCACCCGGCTCAAAGTTCTTCCGAGACGTTCTGTATTTTTTCAAGCTGCATCGACAAGATCTTGGACCCAACTCTATATCCAAAATCTGCAATTTTCAAGTTCTTTGTGAGGTATATCTTCAAGAAGAACTGACTGTGGAGCTCTTCAGAGAGTACTTTTATTTGAACCGCCAGAATGAGTGCACCAACGGCCCTAGCTTGGAGCTTGGCAGAATCTCAATTCAATGCCGACAGGGTGCCGTTTTTCCTTTAGTGGTCTTACCAAGCCATCCCAAATATTGGAACCAAACCTAGTTCTACTACCAAGATATATCACCAGCTGATGAAAAACTACTGTCGGGTTATCGCGTGGAGCGTCTTGATTCCAAGTTTGTGCTCCCTGACAAACTTACTACTGTTGAACGCGAGAAGCTTATCCCATCTATCAAAAGGATTCAAGCTTTATTGGGAAATGGTTTAACCAGAGTTGACCTGATCCATTGCTGGATCTCATGGTGGGTCATCCCTCTAAGCCGTCAATCCAAGTTGATGTATAAATATGGCGGAGGCCGAGATGACTCTCTGCGTTATAACTCTGTACAATTAACTGAAGAAGACATTGTCGCAATGTCAACCATCCTCGTGAACACCAAATACAAGGACTGCAGTAAGGTTGGATTAAACCCCTTCTGCAAACTTAACCCGGCACCAGAGGTAACTTCTTGACCTCCTTCTCTTTTTTGTGTTTTCCTCAGTAGTTTAAATACTTAGATGACTTTTTAACCCGTTTATTTGCTTATAGGCCAAATCTAATTTCTGGAAGGCCAAGTATGATCATGAAGTTGCCAAGAAGGCTATGGCCGCTGCCACAGCCGCCAGGAGAATGACCCGGAAGCCCAAGGAAAAGAAGATTGCATCTGACATATTCCAGGTGGATGATGTTTCTGAGTCGGAGGTAGCCCTTGGCTCCCTTGGCCAATTTTTCAACTATCTTATTGACACTGACTATTGCCATGAGGACACGGGGGCCAGCCAAGCCATGGAAGAAGAGGTAACTATTTCCTCCGACTCAGCCCCTTTGCCAAGACAGAAACTTCGACTGGTAACCCGGAAAATAAGGTTTTCGCACCCTTTGGCTTATTTGGACCCTCATTTTCTTTTGAAAAAGTAGCAACATGAGAGCCGCCGTCAGGCCCGGACTAATGACGATGATGAACCACCTTCTGACTTACAAAAAACACCTCGAAAACGCCAGAATGAGGTTTCTTTCACCTTTGTCATTTGCTTTTATCCATGAATCTATTTCCTTATTTTCTTAACTTTATTTTACCTTTGCAGGAAGTTTCTCGCTCTTCTGGCGACTCGTCACAAACTCAATTTCTGGCTTTCAAGACTGCCCCTGGGTAAGGACAATCATCTTTCTTCTGCATCTTTAAAAATTGCATTATTATACTAACTGTCTCATGAAATCTTTCTTAGCGGTCAAGCAAAGTCCAAGAGAGCTAAGGTGACTAAGCCGGCAGAAAACCCGAAAGATCCTGCACCTGAGCCGGTAGTACCAACTCCTCTTGATCAAACTGAAGCGCCAGAAGACCCGGCTGTCCACATTCAATCAGACCCGCCTGAGCCGTCAGCTGATGAGATCATTCTCAATCGGGCTACCACTGAACCATCTAGCTCAGCTAACCCACCGATGACTTCTGATGATGTCTTGATTACTGGCAGTCGATTTGTTAAGCCGGGCAACCCCACTGTACTGGCCCGGCACTCTGCTAAAGAAGAAGCTTTAGAGAGGCAGAAAGTGCAATTTGATGTCTCTCATTACGCTCATCTAAATGTTAGTGACGTGTTGTCTGGCTACCTCAGTCATGTGCATTCTAGCCATGACTCGGAAATTGAGATGGTCAAGCAACTTCAGCTGAAATATGAGGTATGTTCACCAACTTTCACCATCTTATATATGCTCTGCCAGCCCCCAAGTCTCCGGATTATGATGAATCTAAATGATCTGTAGACTTGTGATAAAGTTTGATACCATGTCTTAGATTTTCCTTAAACCCAGCTTTAACTTGCACCTGTAGTCCCCAAGGGCCGGCTCAATTTATCACAAATGAGCTGGTACTTAACTTCATAATTGTCTTGAACCAGTCGAAATAAATAGTGTGATCCGGCTCAATATGAATAAACTTTCAAAAGATCATGCATTAGCCCCCAAGTGTCAAATGTTGTTACTTGTAAAATACTTGGGACTTTAAGCCTGGAAAAAAGGAACTTCTTTGGTAGACATTAGCCCCCAAGTGCCAAGTGGTCTTGTGTTGCAAAACACTTGGGACTTTAATCATTATAACTTTTATTTAAATTTTGACACACCTGTGCATGTTTGTAGACTGCCCTAACTGAATTGAGCACTCAATTGACGAATGCAAAGACCCGGCTGGCGGATCAAGAAGCGGAGATAAAAACCGCTGACTCCAAACTACAACTAAGCCTCTCTAAAGCTGAAAAACTGAAGACCAGTTTGGATGCAAAGAAGAAATCCTGGGCCGATGAGAAGGCCTTGCTGACACAACATGCTGAGACAGCAGAGGCGGCTCTCGAGGAGGTTACCACAGAGCTCACCGGCTTAAAACCATGTGTCTCAAATGGTCTCCGCAATCTTTGGTGAGTCATTTGCATTAGTCACTTACACTTTATTTTGACCCGGAATATAAGCCGCCTGCTGAACCTTTGTTAAAAACACTCACAGGTCCACGAAGCAAAAAATCTGAGTCAAGATAGTGTGACAAAACTGAAGGCGGTTTATACCTTAGTGGAGCAATTGTATACTGGTGCTCAACAAGCACTTTCTACTATCTCCCTGCCAACCAAGGACCCAACCGTTTGAGTGATGTCTTCAAGAAGTTATCGATCTTACCCGCCAGATTTCAAGAGGTCAAACGATCCTGTGCCAGAGCCGGAGCCCTGACTGCCCTGAGCCGCTCCAAAGCCTGGGTGTCGGATTTAGACCCGGTGGACGTGGCTAAGGGTTACCCTACCGTGAAGGAAGACGGGACTCTGTTTGAGCAAGATGACTTTATTGCCTGTGTGCGGGGAGTTCGTCCTCAGGCTACCATTCTTGGCGAGGAGACCAACATCGACAAATATCAGCCGAGTTTTGATATGGAGAATAAAAAGATGGTGACTCCCTCTTATAAAGTGACGGATCTTATCCCGCTGGTTCGTCAACACACTTTTGCCCTAGAAATTGACCCGGCCGGCCTAATTTACGATGAGGCTGAGTTCATTGCTCTGAACGGCTTTGACTGGTCCAATCCCAGCTTCCAACCAGTGGAGGGAGGTGAGCCGGCCAGGGAGGAGTCATAACCATCTGAATAATCTAGCTTTTAGCTTAAGACCTGCTTAAGAGAGAAAACAGTCTAACCTTTTGGGCTCTCAATGCCTTGTAATAGGTTAGTTTGAAAACTGCATATTTTGCCTATGCCATCGTGCATAGAATGTTGCATATGACCTTTTGCCCGTGATGTCAATATATGCATTATATCCATGGTCGCATCTGTAGTGTTTGAATCTGTTCCAGTATGCAAAAGATAAAACTGTCCTGGCGGTTGATCGCTGGACGGGTCAAAAATACCCGATACATAACTATGAAAGCATCATAGTGCAACAAATAGGACCAGATGTAAGATACACAAGGCCGAAAAAACCTTTGATTAATGAAAAAATATAGATAAGTCTATTTATAATCAACAATACCTATGTTCTTTGACTCCGAATTGTCGGCTTATATGACCCGGAACATAAGGTTGACGACCCTAATGTTTGTAGAAGCCAATACCTTGATATGTCTGATGATTGTTATCCCTTGACAGCTCATTTTCAAATAACCGAGCCGGTTCAAATTGAAACCATACGTGCAGTTAGCTTTGAGACAACAAAAAACCAGTAAAACAAAATAGGATGTTTCAAAATGATGTAAATCAAGCATTAAGATTAATTTGCAGGCTTCTGATTCGAATACGATCAGTAAACCGGACCAAAGGGGTTAAGCTAGGATTCGAATTCGATCATGTATCCCCCAGTGGTTTTGGCGTTGCGCCGATCAAGAGGGTGCCGACAGCTATGTTCTCTTTGGTTCGAATACAACCTATGTTTGAACAGGAAGGCCCCAAATGACCTTGAGCGGTTTTTAACAGCCCTGATTCGAATGCGATCCAAGTCGGACCCAAAAGGGGTGAAGCTATGATTCAGATACGATCAATAAGCCCCCTAGTGAGTTTGGCTTTGCGCCGATCAAGAGGGTTACGACAGCTATGTTCTCTTTGGTTCAAATACGACCTATGTTTGAACAGGAAGCCCCCAGGTGACCATGAGGTTTACGGCTAGATTCGAATACGATCATGAGCCGGACCAAAAGGGTTAAGCTAGATTCAGATATGATCAGCCCCCTAATGGTCGTTTTAAATAATGATAATAACGATATATGATCATTGAAGGGGAAAAGGACAGAGGTCCTGCCTTATTACTTATCATAATATATACAATGTCAAAGTATGTACATGATGAGAGCCGGTGGCTTAAGTATAGTATGGCCGAAGCTGGGCAATGTTCCACGGTCGGCGGGTCTCCTCCTCCGACTTACGTGAGTCTTTGTGCTCTTGAATGTCAATGAGGTAATATGACCCGTTTTTTAAGTTCTTGCTGACCACAAAGGGTCCTTCCCAAGGCGGGGATAGCTTGTGTGCATCAGACAGATCCTAGATGAGCCGGAGCACCAGGTCATCTTCTTGAAAGGTTCTGGACTTAACCCGGCGGTTGTGATAACGGTGCAGGTCCTGTTGGTAAATTGCTGATCGAGCCGCTGCCAAATCTCTCTCCTCGTCTAACAAGTCAAGTGCATCTTGTCGGGTTTGTTCATTATCAACGTCAACGTAAGACGCCACGCAAGGCGAGTCATGATGGATGTCACTAGGCAGAACTGCTTCTGCTCCGTAAACCATTAAAAAAGGTGTATAACCTGTAGACCTGTTAGGAGGGTATTGATACTCCACAGCACCAAGGGTAATTCCTCTACCAACAACCCAGTGTCCGTTGTAAAGGAACCATAAGCCGGGGCTTGAGACCTTTTAGGATTTACTAATTTGCTCTCTCAGCTTGACCATTGGATTGGGGGTGAGCTACTGACGAAACATCAAGCCGGATATGCTCACGTTGACAAAACTCCTCCATAGCACCTTGGATAGATTAGTCCCGTTGTCAGTTATAATGCTGTGTGGAAAGCCAAAATGAAAGATCACCTTTTTCATGAACTGAACCGCCATAGCTGCATCACACTTGCTAACCGGCTCTGCCTCAACCCATTTCGTGAATTTGTCAACTGCCACGAAAAAATGTGTCTTTTTATCCTTGGATCTTTTGAAAGGTCCAACCATATCAAGCCCCCAAACCTCAAACGGCCAAGTGATTGGAATCATCCACAATTCTTGAGCCGATACGTGTGCTCGTCGTGCGAACTTTTGACATCCATCGCACCTACTGACCAGATCCTCCGCATCAGCATGAGCCGTTAGCCAGTAAAAGCCATGACGAAAAGCTTTGGCCACAAGAGATTTTGAGTCGGCTTGATGGCCACAATCTCCTTCATGGATCTCATGAAGAATCTCACGACCTTCTTCAGGAGAGACACATCGCTGAAACGCCCCAGTGACACTACGATGATATAACTCACCATTGGAAATTGTCATTGACTTAGACCGCCGGGTTATCTGTCTTGCCAAGATCTCATCCTCTGGCAACTCGCCCCGGGTCATGTAAGCCAAATATGGTACTGTCCAGTCTGGAATGGCATGAAGAGCTGCCACCAGTTGTGCCTCTGGGTCAGGAACGGCCAAATCTTCTTCTGTAGGTAACTTGACAGAAGGGTTATGCAGAACATCTAAAAAGGTGTTAGGTGGCACCGGCTTACACTGAGATCCCAACTGGCTTAAGGCATCCGCCGCTTCGTTCTTTCTGTGATCAATGTGTTCCACCTGATACCCCTTGAAGTGTCCAGCCACAGTGTCAACTTCCCGGCGATAAGCCGCCATGAGAGGGTCCTTGGAATCCCACTTGCCTGACACCTGCTGAGCCACCAAATCTGAGTCGCCAAGGCACCGTACCTAGCTTAAACTCATCTTTTTAGCCATTCGAAGACCATGGAGCAAGGCCTCATATTCTGCTGCATTGTTAGTACAAGGAAACATCAATCGCAACACATAACAAAACTTATCACCTCGAGGAGAAGTTAAAACAACTCTAGCCCCCGAGCCTTCCAACTGTCTGGACCCATCGAAATGAATCGTCCAATATGTGTTGTCTGGCTTTTCTTCGGGTATCTGTGACTCCGTCCAATCATTAATGAAGTCCACCAGTGCTTGAGACTTAATAGCCGTATGTGGCACATATTTTAAATTATGAGACCCAAGCTCAATGGCCCACTTGGCGACTCGTCCTGTGGCTTCTCTATTCTGAATAATATCTCCTAAAGGAGCAGAGCTAACCACAGTGATAGGATGAGCCTGGAAGTAATGCTTAAGCTTCCGGCTTGCCATGAACACCCCATAAACAAGCTTTTGCCAATGTGGGTATCGTTGCTTGGATTCAATGAGCACCTCACTGACGTAGTAAACCGGCCATTGAACCGGATGTTCCTTGCCGGCCTCCTTGCGCTCCACAACAATGGCCACACTGACAGCACATGATTTAGCAGCCACATATAACAACAGCGGCTCTTTCTCAATGGGAGCAGCCAGAACCGGCGGCTCAGCGAGTTGCCTCTTCAGATTTTCAAAGGCAGAATCAGCAGCATTACTCCAGACAAAGTCATCCGTCTTTTTCATCATCTGATACAATGGCATAGCTTTCTCACCTAACCGGCTTATGAATCGACTTAAAGCTGCAACCGACCCGCCAGCCTTTGAACGTCATTGATACACGCCGGCTTAGCCAAAGATGTTATCGCCTTAATTTTCTCCGGGTTAGCCTCAATGCCTCTGTTAGACACCAAAAACCCAAAAGTTGTCGGCTGGGACTCCAAACACACATTTTGCTTGGTTAAGCATCATCTTGTAGACCCGGAAGTTATCAAAAGTTTCCTTCAGATCATCTACGAGAGTTTCCTTTGCTCTGGATTTAACCACTATATCATCCACATAAGCATGAACATTACGCCCAATCTGTTCATGAAGACAGTTCTGCACACATCGCTGATAAGTCGCCTGGGCGCTCTTAAGCCCAAAAGGCATATGCACATAGCAGAAGGCTCCAAACGGAGTGATGAAAGCTGTCTTCTCCAGGTCCTTAACTGTCATCTTGATCTGATGATAACCAGAATAAGCATCCAAAAAACTCAAACGCTCACATCCCGTTGTAGCATCAATGATTTGATCAATACGAGGGAGAGCAAAAGGATCATCCGGACAAGCCTTGTTTAAATTTGTGTAATCCACACACATACGCCAGGTGCCGTTCTTTTTTAGTGCAAGCACCGGGTTAGCCAACCACTCCGGGTGAAAAACTTCAACAATAAACCCAGCTGCCAAGAGCCGGGCTACCTCTTCTTCAATATCCTTACGCCTTTCCTCATTAAACCACCGAAGAAACTATCTAACCATCTTAAACTTTGGATCAATGTTGAGAGTGTGCTCAGCGAGTTCCCTCGGTACACCCGGCATGTTAGAAGGTTTCCATGCAAAGATGTCCCGGTTCTCAGGGATGAACTTGATGAGCGTGCTTTCCTATTCTGGATCCAAATTGGCACTGATAATGAACTATTTGGATGAGTTGCCAGGCACAAAAACAATCATCTTAGTATCATCAGCTGACTTAAATTTCAACGCCGGCTCATGCTCTGTAGTTGGTTTCTTCAAAGATGTCATATCCGTCGGGTTAACTTTATCCTTATAAAACTTCAATTCCTCTGTTGCACAAACAGACTTGGCGTAAGCAGCATCGCCTTCCTCACATTCCAGGGCTATCTTCCGGCTTCCATGCACTGTGATGGTGCCCTTATAACCCGGCATCTTGAGTTGGAGATAAACATAACACGGTCGTGCCATGAACTTAGCATAAGCCAGCCGTCCAAACAGAGCGTGATACGGGCTTTTGATTTTAACCACTTCAAAAGTTAACTTCTCAGCCCTAAAATCATGCTCATCCCCAAAGGCTACTTCCAGCTCAATCTTACCAACTGGGTATGCCGACTTACCAGGCACAACTCCATGAAAAACAGTATTGGATGTTTTAAGACTCTTATCAGTCAACCCCATGTGATAGAACGTCTCATAATATAGGTTGTTGATGCTACTGCCTCCGTCCATGAGTACTTTAGTGAACTTATATCCACCAACCTAAGGTGCCACCACCAAAGCTAGATGACCCGAATTATCGACCTGGGGAGGATGATCTTCCCTACTCCATACAATAGGCTGCTCAGACCATCTCAAATAACATGGAACCACCGGCTCAACAGCATTTACAGCCCTCTTATGAAGTTTCTGGTCCCTCTTGCACAAACTGGTGGTGAACACATGATACTGCCCATCATTCAGCTGCTTTGGGTTACTCTGATACACGGACTGCTGCTGCTGCTGACTGCCCTGGCCGGATTGCTGATTATAGCCACCTTGACTACCTTGATGGCCCTGACCATGAAAACCGCCACCACTTGAGCCGGCACCCGGGCCATGAAAGCCGCCACCACCTGAGCCGCCGCTAGGTCCGTGGTTACCATCGAATATGTTAGAATTCTTAAAAGCCTTCATGATCGTACAGTCTTTCCACAGATGGGTAGCCGGCTTCTCTGGGTGTTGTGTCTTGGACAAGGTTCGTTTAGCAACTGCTCAAGGGTGGGACCTGACCCGCCAGAGGGAGGAGGTGGCCTCCCCTTGCGTCATTGATTGTTGCCATGTACACTGGCGTTAGCCACAAACTCCAGACTGCCGTCAGCCTTACGTTTATTACCTCCTTGATTCGCCGGGTTGTGCTGGTGACCGTTGCCATTGATGTTCTTCTTCCCCTTCCCTGTCTTCTCTTCATCAGACACGGGATCCTTGGTACTGCCAGAATCGGCGTATTTGACGGGAGCCGCCATCAGCTGGCCCATGTCATTACAGTCACGCTTGAGCCGCCCTAGTTTCTGTTTCAGAGGTTCAAAACGGTAATTTTTCTCCAACATTAAGACCACGAAGCCGGCATCCATCTTATCAGATGAATGTATTATTTCCTTGACCCGGCGCACCCAATGGGTCGTGGATTCGCCTTCCTCTTGCTTGCAGTTAGTCAAGTCCATGATTGACATGGGTTGTTTACAGGTATCTTTAAAGTTCTGAATGAAACAGGCCTTTAACTCCGCCCATGAGCCGATGGAGTTGGGTGGCAACCCCTTTAGCCAAGTACGAGTTGTTCCATCCAACATCATGGTGATGTATTTGGCCATTGCTGCGTCACTGGCCTCTAATAACTCCATGGCCATCTCGTAACTTTCAATCCATGCTCTGGGCTGCAGGTCGGCTGTGTAATTGGGCACCTTACGAGGCCCCTTAAAGTCCTTTGGCAAACGTTCATTACGCAGAGCCAGCACAAGACAAGGGACTCCTCCTGTCCTTATGGCCACCCCTGCTTCAACAGAGGTCGCTGGATAAACTGGAAAAGCTTGGTGAGCCGCCTGTTGAACCGCCCGTACAGCCTCTTGACGGATCCTCTCTTGATCCACCAAGTTAAAGGCTCCGCCCGGGGCCGGGTCATGCCCGCGTGGTTGGTTACGGCGTTGGGCGTTGCTTGACATGGCCGCTGAGTCCATATGCCTGCTATAGCTTGGGCTCCGGCTTGGGCGAGGGGTTGAATGGATTCTATCTTGACTATAAGAATATGCATCCTGCTGTGCCAGAGCCGTCTGAAGAAGTTCTCTGACCCATCGTGTTTCGATCGTTGTCGGAGAATCGCCTTCCATCGGGAGAGCCGCCAGAGGAGCCGACGCAGCAATAAGGTTCTCCAAAGGGTTAGAAAAGTGACCCGGTGCTATTGGCGTGTAATGAGGTGGAGCGGTATTCACATGAGGGGGCTCCATGGCCCGCAGTTGAACCGGCGCTCCGGTCCCGGGTGTTATGATCTGGTTTGCCTCTGGCGGGTTACTGGGACCAGCTCCAGGTGTGTGGAAGAGGTTCCTAAGATCATAAGTCAGATGAAGACGTGATTGAGCTTTTTGGTGCCTTCTCCTCATGACCTCATTTGATGCGTTTAGATCCACCGAGAGCCGAAAGTCTCCACTTGAAGCTGCTGAACATGAGCATCCAGAGCCACCAGCTCTGCAGCTATCCTGACGTCCTTTGCCACCAAGTATTCCTTGGCCTTTGCTACCTCCTCGCGTAACCGTGCCACTTCCGCATCATGCTGAGTTTTGTCCGCTGGTTCAACCACGGCGGTCAATAGAGTCATCATCCAATCCATGAGATCCAACAGCACCTGAGCCGGCGGGCGCGCGGGTCTCCTGACCTGGCTGCCGCCAACCCGGTGGTTATTGCTGCCGCAACCATAGAATTCTGACCGGGTTGAGTGCCAGCCATGAAGACTCCGGCTCGATTTGGCGGCTCAAAGGGGTCCGGAATACTTTTACCATCGGAACAGCCCCCAAGCCCGCCATCTTGTAGTTGATACAAAGAATCTGTCTCGCCTGTGGACAACTCATCATCAGAGCCAACGGCCGTCTCACCGCCATCCACTGATCCTTCAGAAAATTCCCCTCCATGGATGCAACCCACGAAGGCACGCCTCACAGCGGGTTGAGCCCAGGCAGGTCTCGCTCACTGAGCCATCTCGATGAGGTCGGCGCAAATGTCCGGCTCAGGGCACGGCTCGCCGATCCGGCCGAGGAAGACATGGATTCCTCCAAAGGGGACCCGGTACCCATACTCGATTGAGCCGGCCTCGGGGCCCCAGCCTACGTCGTCGATATAGAGCTTGCCGCGACGACTCTTGGTCATCCGGCCCATAGCTTATCCCTTGAGCCCTTCGAAGCTGCCCTTCAAGAACTCAAATCCACCGTGCGCTGGCCCCACGATGGGCGCCAACTGTCGTGGAATTTTCACGGCAGATGTCCTAGTGAAAGGACTTAGTCGTGGAGCCATCGCAACTAGGAAGCTTAAAGGGGTTAATCGAGACAAAGGACACGAGAGGTTTATACTGGTTCAGCCCCTTGCGGTGAAGGGTAAAGCCTAGTCCAGTTGATGTGGTATTGCTAGGTTTCGATGACCAAGGAGCGAAATACGCTAGCTTGGCTTCTCGATCTGTTGTCTCTTACCCTAAGCAGCCGCCGGGTCGTCCCCTTATATACATGGGTGGACGCCTGGCGGCCTACAGAGTCTCGACCGGCTCATACAACGTGTCCGGCTCGGTGACTTCTTTTACATGCCTTTCTTTACAAGTCTTGATTATACATGGTGGTTTACCATTACGGGCCTTAAGCCGCCTCTGGGCTTGGGCCTACTACAAGTCTTATAATAACCCGTCGCCTTGTATATTCACTAGGCTTCTTTTAATAACCCGCCATGAAGATTGACCCGGCCCCTCCTGGGCGGGTCATACCTAGTAGTCATATTCCCAACAAAAACCTTATGGTTACATCATATACAACTCTTATTTAAGATATCCGTTAAGGAATGCAGTTTTGGCATCCATTTGCCAAATTTCATAATCATAAAATGCGGCAATTACTAACATGATTCGGACGGACTTAAGCATCGCTACAGGTGAGAAGGTCTCATCGTAGTCAACTCCTTGAACTTGTCAGAAACCTTTCGCAACAAGTCGAGCTTTGAAGACAGTAACATTAACGTCAGCGTCAGTCTTCTTCTTGAAGATCCATTTGTTCTCTATGGCTTGCCGATCATCGGGCAAGTCAACCAAAGTCCACACTTTGTTCTCACACATGGATCCCATCTCAAATTTCATGGCCTCAAGCCATTTTGCGGAATCTGGGATCATCATCGCTTCCTCATAGTTCGTAGGCTCATCATGGTCAAGTAACATGACCTCCAGAATAGGATTACCGTACCACTCTGGTGCGAATCTTACTCTGGTAGACCTACGAGGTTCGGTAGAAACTTTATCAGAAGTTTCATGATCATCATCATTAGCTTCCTCACTTACTGGTGTAGGAATCACTGGAACTGATTTCTGTGATCAACTACTTTCCAATAAGGGAGTAGGTACAGTTACCTCATCAAGTTCTACTTTCCTCCCACTCACTTCTTTCGAGAGAAACTCCTTATCTTGAAAGGATCCATTCTTAGCAACGAATGTCTTGCCTTCGGATCTGTGATAGAAGGCGTACCCAACAGTCTCCTTTGGGTATCCTATGAAGACACATTTCTATGATTTGGGTTCGAGCTTATCAGGTTGAAGCTTTTTCAAATAAGCATCGCAGCCCCAAACTTTAAGAAACGACAACTTGGGTTTCTTGCCAAACCACAGTTCATAAGGTGTCATCTCAATGGATTTCGATGGTGCCCTATTTAATGTGAATGCAGCCGTCTCTAAAGCATAACCCCAAAACGATAGCAGTAAATCAATAAGAGACATCATAGATCACACCATATCTAAAAAAGTGCGGTTACGATGTTCAAACACACCATTACGCTGTGGTGTTCCAGGTGGTGTGAGTTGCGAAACTATTCTGCATTGTTTCAATTGAAGACCAAACTCGTAACTCAAATATTCTGCTCCACGATCAGATCGTAGAAACTTTATTTTCATGTTACGATGATTTTCCACTTCACTCTGAAATTCTTTGAACTTTTCAAATGTTTCAGACTTATGTTTCATCAAGTATATATACCCATATCTTCTCAAATCATCTATGAAGCTAAGAAAATAACGATACCCGCCGCGAGCATCAACACTCATCGGACCGCATACATCAGTATGTATTATTTCCAACAAGTCTGTTGCTTGCTCCATTGTTCCGGAGAACGGAGTCTTGGTCATCTTGCCCATGAGGCATGGTTCACAAGCATCAAGTGATTCCAAAAGCCCATCAGCATGGAGTTTCTTCATGCGCTTTACACCAGTATGACCTAAATGGCAGTGCCACAAATAAGTTGTATTGTCATTATTAAACTTATATCTTTTGGCTTCAATATTATGAACATGTGTATCGCTACTATCAAGATTTAGTAAAAATAGACCACTCATCAAGGGTGCATGACCATAAAAGATATTACTCATATAAATAGAACAACCATTATTCTCTGACTTAAATGAATAATTGTCTCGCATCAAACAAGATCCAGATATAATGTTCATGCTCAACGTTGGCATCAAATAATAATTATTTAGGTCTAAAACTAATCCCGAAGGTAGATGTAGAGGTAGCATGCCGACGGCGATCACATCGACTTTGGAACCATTTCCCACGCGCATCGTCACCTCGTCCTTAGCCAATCTTTGCTTAATTCATAGCCCCTGCTTCAAGTTGCAAATATTAGCAACAGAACCAGTATCAAATACCCAGGCGCTACTGCGAGCATTAGTAAGGTACACATCAATAACATGTATATCAAATATACCTTTCACTTTGCCATCCTTCTTCTCCGCCAAATACTTGGGGCAGTTCCGCTTCCAGTGACCAGTCCCTTTGCAGTACAAGCACTCAGTCTCAGGCTTAGGTCCAGAAATGGGCTTCTTCACTTGAGCAGCAACTTGCTTGTTGTTCTTCTTGAAGTTCCCCTTCTTAGTTATACCCTTTTTTCTTGAAACTGGTGGTCTTGTTGACCATCAACACTTGATGCTCCTTCTTGATTTCTACCTCCGCAGCCTTTAGCATTGCGAAGAGCTCGGGAATTGTCTTATCCATCCCTTGCATATTATAGTTCATCACTGTAACGCCCTCGATGCGACTATATCTCCCACGTGTCGAAGCACGACTTAGAGGCATAACCGCATTGAAAGCAATGTCGCAAGTGAGGAAATCTTCACAACAACCCATGTAATACATAAGGGAAAGAGATACATAGTTGTCTTACACTGGCCACGTCAGAAAAATAGCATAAATATCATTAACATTCATCCAGTTACACACAAGGTCTGACTACGGAACCAAAATAAAGAACAACCCCAAATGCGACAAAGTCCCCGATTGCCCCAACTGGGCACCACTACTGATCATCTGGAAAAGACACGTAGAATCGTCCGGAGTCCTCATCGAACTCCCACTTGAGCTCAGTCGAATCACCTGGAGCGGTATCATCGGTCCCTGCATCTGGTTTTGGAAGTAATCTGTGAGTCACAGGGACTCAGCAATCTCACACCTTCGCGATCAAGACTATTTAAGCTTATAGGTAGGTAAAAGGTATGAGGTGGAGCTGCAGCAAGCAACTAGCATATTTGGTGGCTAACATACGCAAATGAGAGCGAGAAGAGAAGGCAAAGGCACGGTCGAACAACTATGATCAAGAAGTGATCCTAGAACAACCTATGTTCAAGCATAACTCAAGACCGTGTTCTCTTCTCGGACTCCGCCGAAAAGAAACCATCACGGCCACACACTCTGTTGATTCATTTTAATTAAGTTTAGTTTAAGATTTTGTACAACCGGACATTAACAAATTCCCATCTTCCCATAACCATGGGCACGGCTTTCGAAAGTTTAAATCCCTGCAGGGGTGTCCCAACTTAGCCCATCACAAGCTCTCACGGCCAACGAAGGATATTCCTTCTCCCAAGACAATCCGATCAGACTCGGAATCGCGGTTACAAGACATCTCGACAATGGTAAAACAAGTCCAGAAAGACCACCCGCTGTGCTGACAAATCCTGATAGGAGCTGCACATATCTCATTCTCAGGGCACACCGGATAAGCTAAGCGTACGGAAGCCAACGTAACCCAAGTTGCCAAGGGACGGCCCCGCACGGTGCTCTGGGTTGGACCAACACTTAGAGAAGCACTGGCCCAGGGGTTTAAAATAAAGATGACCCTTGAGTCCGCGAAACCCAAGGGAAAAAGGCTAGGTGGCGAATGGTAAAACCAAGGTTGGGCCTTGCTGGAGGAGTTTTATTCAAGGCGAACTGTCAAGGGGTTCCCATTATAACCCAACCGTGTAAGGAACGCAAAATCAAGGAACATAACACCGGTATGACGGAAACTAGGGCGGCAAGAGTAGAACAAAACACCAGGCATAAGGCCGAGCCTTCCACCCTTTACCAAGTGTATAGGTGCATTAAAGTAGATAAGGTATAATAATGATATCCCAACAATAATCATGTTGAACAAACTCCAATCTTCACCTGCAACTAGCAACGCTATAAGAGGGGCTGAGCAAAGCGGTAACATAGCCAAACAATGGTTTGCTAGGACAAGGTGGGTTAGCGGTTTGACATGGCAATATGGGAGGCATGATAAGAAAGTGGTAGGTATCGTAGCATAGGCATAGCTAAAGAGCGAGCATCTAGCAAGCAAAGATAGAAGTGATTTCGAGGGTATGGTCATCTTGCCTGCAAAATTCTCTGAGTTGACTTGATCCTCGTAAGCGTACTCAACGGGCTCCTCGATCACGTACTCGTCTCCCGGCTCTACCCAAATCAAGAAACACAAGCAAAGGGAGAACAATCAACCACGTGCAATGCACAAACAACATGATGTAAAACATGTCATGATATGCGGAATGCGATATGCGATGCATATGCATGTTTCGGAAAGAAAAGATTGAACCTGGCCTCAACTTGGAAAACCAAGAGTGCCGCTGGAAATAGGAGTTGATTTCGGTCGAAATCGATATAAAGATCACTGGAATCGGATGCACGGTTTGGAAATGGCAAGCAAAACAAATATGGCACCGGTCTGCGATTAACAGCACGAGGCCATCTAAATGCATCAAGAACAACATGCTACAGCACTCTAACATAGCAACAAAATACATGGCAGGGATCCACTCAAGATGCTTGACAAAAGATGAACACTGAGCTACGGCTAAATCACTCAATAACAAACTCAAACAAGCACGGCAAAAGTGCAAAAGATTACATGTTACAGACTTACTGAAATTAACAGCAAGTCAGGAATTTAACATCAGGAAGCAATCTTTAGAGCAAGATAAAAGCATGCTACAGGAACTTATCATGGCAAAGCAAGGCATGGCATGAAGCTACTCAAAGCATACAACAAAAGTCCCTTACTGACCATAACCCAAAAGGGATCAGAAAATACAATTGCAACCACGTGAACATAGCAATTATCGTTAACAGATTCAGGCTTAGTGAAAAACTGGAACATGGCAAAACAGATATCAAGTAGGCATGTTTACGAGCTCGATGCACTCACCACAAGGCATTGCATGAGAAACTAAGCATACACCCAGCAAGTAGACATGGCATAGAAGCTAGACATGGCAAGAACAACATCATAGCATGCGTGGATCAACTACAACAAGCTCGGCAAAATTGCTAAACATGTTAACAATCGGCCAGGAACATTTTATAGCAAAAGTAGAGCTCGATTGACTCAAGCTAGGGTGCTCCATAATAGCAAACAAAGACATGGATGGATATAGCACCACAATATCTACAAAACATCCTTACTGATCATGCTCAAAAGAGGCATGGATCACTTGGTAGCAACATGAATACATGGCATAAAAATATAGACAAGGCAATGACTTAGAATATTTCGAAGTCCCTGAAATCAGCAACATTAAGTAAGCTACTTTGCATGCTTATGTTAGTCATCACAAAGATCACAGAAAATACATGGCATACACCCCTGTAAAGATGGCATGACATACTACAAAACACATGTAGAGCTCACGATCATAGCATGCACACATTAATCATGGCAAAAATGACAAAAGTGCATTTGCTGATAAAAATCTGAAACTAACATCACATAGCCCTCTTCCAACAGCATTTAGGACATCAAGATGAGCTCAAATGAACATGATGCAATGAGATGAAATGAAGTACTCGTCGAGATGAACATTTCGATATGCTACATGCACGAATCGGAGCCACGGATGCGGAGTTATGGCATGTCAAAGTATGCACAAAATATCTGGAATTAGGTCAAAAAGTCAACCGAGGACAACTCCAGATCTGGATCCAGATCGCACGCTTCCCGAGGATGCTCGCCGGAGTCGCCGGAATTCTTGTAGACGCCGGAGCTGCGGGACTTGCCGGACTTGTGGGGCCGGCCGGAGCGGAGGACGTCGCCGGACTGGAGAGGCGGCGGCGAGCGGCGTCGGAAGGAGGCGGCGGCTCCCTGGCGCGGTCGCCAGCGAGGCAGGCCGCGATGACCAGAGCAAATGGCGGCGCGGTGGAGACGAGCGATGGGGGGCGCGGGCGGCGCGCCTGGCCGGTGCGGGCGGCGTCGGACGGCGGTGGCCGCGCGGGCCGGATGCGGGCCTGCGGGCTTCGGCGGCAGCGGGGACAGGTGTCGGCGTCCGGTTGGCTGAGGCGGCGGCGGCGATTTCGTCCGCTAGGGGGCGGACATGGCCGGCGGCGGCGAGAGCGGAATTTTAGGGTTTAGGGGGGAAAGAGACCCGGGATTTGGAAAGGGGGGTCTTTATATAGAGGTAGAGGGAGCTAGGAGGCTCCAAATTGAGCACGGTTTGCGGCCACGCGACCGTGACCGAACGGCCTAGGTGATGGAGGAGGTTTAGGTGGGTTTTGGGCCACTTTGGAGGGGTGTTGGGCTGCAACACACACAAGGCCTTTTAGGTCCCTCGGTTGACCGTTGGAGTATCAAACAAAGTCCAAATGGCACGAAACTTGACAGGCGGTCTACCGGTAGTAAACCAAGGCCGCATGACAAGTCTCGGTCCAATCCGAAAACATTTAACACCCGCACACGAAAAGAGGTAGAAAGGGACACCGGAGGACATAGGAGCGTCGGAATGCAAAACGGACAACGGGGAGAATGCTCGGATGCATGAGACGAACACGTATGCAAATGCAATGCACATGATGATATGATATGAGATGCATGACAAAGACAAAAGCACACTGAGACAAAAACCCGACAACGAGGAAATAACATAACTTAGTGCCGAAAATGGCAAGAGTTGGAATACAAATATGGCAGGTTACATACGGGGTGTTACAATCACGAAGCTCTTGTAGCTTGGTGGCAGTGATTGAAGAACTCTGTGAATGACACTATCATCAGGAAGATTAACTCCTAGCTGAGTCAAGTGGTTGTGGTACCTAGACATTCTGAGTATATGTTCACTGACAGAACTATTTTCCTCCATTTTGCAGCTGTAGAACTTATTGGAGACTTCATATCTCTCAATCCGGGCATTTGCTTGAAATATTAACTTCAACTCCTGGAACATCGCATATGCTCCATGACGTTCAAAATGTCGTTGAAGTCCCGGTTCTAAGTTGTAAAGCATGGCACACTGAACTATCGAGTAGTCATCAGCTTTGCTCTGCCAGACGTTCATAACATCTGGTGTTGCTCCTGTAGTGGGTTTGTCACCTAGCGGTGCTTCCACAACATAATTCTTCTGTGCAGCAATAAGGATAATCCTCAAGTTACGGACCCAGTCCGTGTAGTTGCTGCCATCATCTTTCAACTTAGCTTTCTCTAGGAACGCATTAAAATTCAACGGAATAACAGCACGGGCCATCTATCTACAACAACATAGACATGCAAAATACTAGCAGGTACTAAGTTCATGATAAATTAAAGTTCAATTAATCATATTACTTAAGAACTCCCACTTAGATAGACATCCCTCTAATCATCTAAGTGATCACGTGATCCATATCAACTAAACCATGTCCGATCATCACGTGAGATGGAGAGTTTTCAATGGTGAACATCACTATGTTGATCATATATACCATATGATTCACGCTCGACCTTTCGGTCTCAGTGTTCCGAGGCCATATCTACATATGCTAGGATCGTCAAATTTAACCCGAGTATTCTGCGTGTGGAAAACTAGCTTGCACTCATTGTATGCGAATGTAGAGCTTATCGCACCCGATCATCACGTGGTGTCTCGGCACGACGAAATGTAGCAACGGTGCATACTCAGGGAGAACACTTGTACCTTGAAATTTAGTGAGAGATCATCTTATAATGCTACCGCCGAACTAAGCAAAATAAGATGTATAAAGGATAAACATCACATGCAATCAAATATAAGTGATATGATATGGCCATCATCATCTTGTGCCTTTGATCTCCATCCCCAAAGCAACATCATGATCACCATCATCAGCAACTTGACACCATGATCTCCATCAAAGCATCGTTGTCGTCTCATCAACTATTGCTTCTACGACTATCACTACTGCTTAGTGATAAAGTAAAGCAATTACATAGCGATTGCATTGCATACAATAAAGCAACAACCATATGGCTCCTGTCAGTTGCCGATAACTCTATTACAAAACATGATCATCTCATATAATAAAATTTAGCATCATGTCTTGACCATATCACATCACAACATGCCCTGCAAAAACAAGTTAGATGTCCTCTACTTTGTTGTTGCAAGTTTTACGTGGCCGCTACGGGTTGAGCAAGAACCGTTCTTACCTACGCATCAAAAACCACAACATGGTATACTGATTGCTTTTTGATCTTCAGAAAGAACCCTGTTCATTGAATCCGATTCAACTAAAGTTGGAGAAACAGACACCCACTAGCCACCTGTGTGCAAAGCATGTCGGAAGAACCAGTCTCGCGTAAGCGTACGCGTAATGTCGGTCTGAGCTGCTTCATCCAACAATACCGCTAAATCAAGAATCAACTAGTGACGGCAAGAAATATGTATATACCCATGCCCACAACTCCTTTGTGTTCTACTCATGCATATAACATATACGCATAGACCTGGCTCGGATGCCACAGTTGGGGAACGCAGTAATTTCAAAAAAAATCCTACGCACACGCAAGATCCATCTAGGTGATGCATAGCAACGAGAGGGGATAGAGTTGTCTACGTACCCTCGTAGACCGTAAGAGGAAGCGTTATGACAACGCGGTTGATGTAGTCGTACGTCTTCATGATCCGACAGATCCTAACACCGAAGGTACGACACCTCTGCGATCTGCACACGTTTAGCTCGGTGACGTCCCATGAACTCTAAATCCAGCTGAGGTCGAGGGAGAGTTTCATCAGCACGACGGTGTGATGACGATGATGATGAAGTTACCGATGCATGGCTTCGCCTAAGCACTACAATGATATGACCGAGGTGGAAATCTGTGGAGGGGGCACCGCACATGGCTAAACAATCAACTTGTGTGTCTATGGGGTGCCCCCCTCCCCCGTATATAAAGGAGTGGAGGAGGGGGAGGGACGACCCTCTATGGCGCGCCGCAAGGGGGGAGTCCTACTCCCGGTGGGAGTAGGATTCCCCCTTCCCTAGTTGGAGTAGGAGAGAAAGGAAGGGGAGAGAGGAAAGGAAAGGGGAGCTGATACGTATCCAACGTATCTATAATTTTGATTGTTCCAAGCTATTATATTATCTGTATTGGATGTTTAATGGGCTTTATTATACACTTTTATTTTATTTTTGGGACTAACCTACTAACCAAAGGCCCAGTGCAAATTGCTGTTTTTTTGCCTATTTTAGTGTTTCCCAGAAAAGGAATATCAAACGGAATCCAAACGGAATGAAACCTTCGGGAGAGTGATTTTTGGAACAAACGCAATCCAGGAGACTTGGAGTGGACGTCAAGGAAGCATCGAGGAGACCACGAGGGAGGGAGGCGTGCCCCCCACCCTCGTGGGCCCCTCGTGGCTCCCCTGGCCAACTTCTTTCGCCTATATATACTCATATACCCTGAAAACATCCGAGAGCACCACGAAACCCTATTTCCACTGCTGCAACCTTCTGTACCCAAGAGATCCCATCTTGGGGCCTTTTCCAGAGCTCCGACGGAGGGGGATTCGATCACGGAGGGCTTCTACATCAACACCATAGCCTCTCCGATGATGTGTGAGTAGTTTACCACGGACCTTCGGGTCCATAGTTATTAGCTTGATGGCTTCTTCTCTCTCTTTGGATCTCAATACAAAGTTCTCCTTGATCTTCTTGGAGATCTATTCGATGTAATTCTTTTTGTGATGTGTTTGTCGAGATCCGATGAATTGTGGGTTTATGATCAAGATTATCTATGAACAATATTTGGTTCTTCTCTGAATTCTTTTACGTATGATTTGTTATCTTTGCAAGTATCTTTGAATTATCAGTTTGATTTGGCCTACTAGATTTATCTTTCTTGCAATGGGAGAAGTGCTTAGCTTTGGGTTCAATCTTGCGGTGTCCTTTCCCAGTGATAGCAGGGACAGCAAGGCACGTATTGTATTGTTGCCATCGAGGATAAAAAGATGGGGTTTATATCATATTGCTATAGTTTATCCCTCTACATCATGTAATCTTGCCTAATGAGTTACTCTGTTCTTATGAACTTAATACTCTAGATGCATCCTGGATAGCGGTCGATGTGTGGAGTAATAGTAGTAGATGCAGAATCGTTTCGGTCTACTTGTCGCGGACGTGATGCCTATATACATGATCATGCCTAGATATTCTCATAATTATGCACTTTTCTATCAATTGCTCGATAGTAATTTGTTTACCCACCATAATACTTATGCTATTTTGAGAGAAGCCACTAGTGAAACCTACGGCCCCCGGGTCTATTTTCCATCATATAAGTTTCCAATCTATTTTATTTTGCAATCTTTACTTTCAATCTATATCATAAAAATACCAAAAATATTTATCTTATTATCTCTATCAGATCTCATTTTTGCAAGTGGCCATGAAGGAATTGACAACCCCTTTATCGCGTTGGTTGCAAGGTTCTTATTTGTTTGTGTAGGTGCGAGGCGACTTGTGTGTAGTCTCCTACTGGATTGATACCTTGGTTCTCAAAAACCGAGGGAAATATTTACGCTACTTTGCTGCATCACCCTTTCCTCTTCAAGGGAAAACCAACGCAGTGATCAAGAGATAGCAAGAAGGATTTATGGCGCCGTTGCTGGGGAGATCTATGCCATGTCAAGTCAAGTCAAGACATACCAAGTACCCATCACAAACTCTTATCCCTTGCATTACATTATTTGACATTTGCCTCCCGTTTTCCTCTCCCCCACTTCACCTTTGCCTTTGCCTTTTCTTCGCCTTCTTCCCGTATGTCTTTTTGTTTGTGTTTCCATGTGCCTTCTATTTTCTTGCATCTTTGCTCGCTAAAAATCTATTGATATGGATCCACTTAAAGTGTTCTATTTGGATCATCTTTGGTCCTTATGCGCTCGTGCTAAAACCCCAACTAGCCTAGTTGATGGGAAATCTTTAGATGAGCATGCTCGTTTTGTGCGTCACTGTTTGTCTAAAAAAGGGAAACTCTTATGGGATCAAATAAACAGATTGTTGTGTTATGCTTGGAATCTTTATGAAATTTGTGATTTTACCTGTTGATCTAAGAACCCTAAAAAACATCTTCCCTACCTATGTGAACCCACGGTGCGCCACTAGTGTCTGCTATACTAATGGTGCACCACATGGTAGTGCGCCATTAGTAACAATTTTTTCAATTTTTTCTTAATCTCAGGTCACTATTTCACCTATGAGATATCCAACACATATATATACAACAAGCATCCATATAACAATCATAGCCAACACACAAGTTCCATCATATATACATACATAGCCAACACACAAGTTCCATCATATATACATACATAGCCAACACATAGTTCCATCATTACATATTACAAAAGTTTCACATTGTTCATCCAACACCGTTATCCATCAATTCACAAAAGTTTCACATTGATACAAAATAAAAACACAAATGGAAAAGAAGCACTCCATCCATGCAAGCTTCCGTGAATTAAATCAAATCTGCAAAATGATAAACAAGAAGTTAGAAGAAGAAAAAGAAGAAGAACACTAGAAGAAGAATAAGAAGAATTTTGGAAAAGAAGAAGAATAAGAAGAAGACTATAAGCTTATTATGTAAACTTGATCATTTTGTGCTAACATAAGTTATTTTGGAGCTAACCTATTGGAAACTAAGCATATAAGCTCTAAGTTAGTATATTAGAGCCAACTTAGGTAAAATGAAGCTAACCTATGTCATTTTGGAAAAGAAGAAGAATAAGAAAAAGACTATAAGCTCATTATGTAAACTTGATCATTTTGTGCTAACATAAGTTATTTTGGAGCTAACCTATAGGAAACTAAGCATATAAGCTCTAAGAAGAAAGCAGCCACAACTACAGTAAAAACAAGCAACTACACACAGAGGAGTTGTAAAATATCCCTGCTATTCTTTTTCACATAAACATGTAATTAGTCAAGACAACTTCTCTCATATTTTTAAACTTCCATTTATTTTAATCTACGGTAGAGACATGACATCATCACCCTCCAGAAAAAACCAACAAATATGGCATCAGAAACATATGTGCCACCTGTCAGAAAATATAGAAAAGAAAGCACATAGTTATAAAGATTAGTATTCGAGACTTTGTAGTGAGCTCTGGTTTCTCTTAATGGCAATTTGGGTGAACCTTTCCATGCAAAAAAAATTAAACTGTTATAACGATTTTGGACCCCATCATATGCTAAGCAGGTGTGATGGTTCAGGCTTAATATGAAGCAAGCAGTAGATGAGGTGCAAACAAACATTTTTTTAAACAAATTTTGGTGGGATATTTCAAGACATTGCGGTTCGAGTGCTTCAGAATGGCTGTGAGATGAGAACTACAAACAATCAGATCCTCTTGACTATAGTACAGCATAAACTGAAGGATAAAGAGGGTGTTTGGATTCAGTTAACTGAATATGCTACTCTAGTTCCTGGAGTTGGTTACTTAATTCTGTCTATTCCCATTGGTTTGGCTGACCTTTGGGTAATAGCTACTTATACTTGTTGTTACAGGTTACTGCTGTTATATATACTTACAGCAGCACTGCTAATGATACTAGCCCAAGTGCTTGTGGGTGTGGTGTCCTATTTGCAGAAAAATACCATGTGTAAGTGGAGTGCAGTGTTCTGCAGAAGCAGATGTTCAGTTGGGTGCTACCCTGTATATTTCTTCTATGCTATACTTATACTCTGCTTAAGAATAGATGCTACTTGTCTTGGCTATATTCTGCTTTCTTGTCTATTTTTTCATCCCTCTCTCTTCTATTAAACTAATAAGAACAGATGTTGCCTGATCTTATTGCCTATGATGCTGGTCTGAGGCCTCTCTGGGTTCTAAAGTTTTTTTTGTGGCTCCAAGAACTCCTACAAATCATGTGATGCATGACACAACCTTTCCGTGTGAATTTTTCTGTAACTATACCTAACTGTACCTAACAGAAAAATTTACTTGAGAATCAACAACAATTTACAAGCCATGGCCATGGTCTCCACTCCCAAACCCTAACCCTATTTACAAGCCATTTTCTGTAACTATACCTAACTGTCACCTGCGTGGTGGTGCCCTGCACAGCGGTCGTTGAGCTCGCGCGGTGTGGTGAGCTCGCCGGAGATGGACGGGCCCTGCACAGCGGTCGAGACTCAGAGCAGAGGTTGAGGGCAAGAGGAAGAAGAAGAAGAAGGAGGAAGTGGAGGGGAGGGGCTCACCTACAGTCGAGGGAGTACACGGCGCCGGCCTGGCTGAGCTGAGGTAGGGCAGAGCAGCGCGCGGACGGCGGCGTCGCGTGGCCTGGCTGAGCTGGCGGTCGTCGTCTCCTCCTCCTCCTCGTCCTCCTCCTGGTCCTCCTCCTCCGGCTCGGGGTGCGGGGGCGCGGGGGCGGCGGCACGGGGGAGCTACAGTGGTGGGGGCATGGGGGCGTGGGGGCGGCGGCGCGGGGGAGCTGCAGTGGTGGGGGCGCGGGGGCGTGGGGGCACCGGCGCGGGGAGCTGCAGCGGTGGGGGGCGTGGGGGCGCGGGGGCGGGGGTCGGGGCGGCGACGGCAGCGGACGGAGGGGGCATGCAGGCGCGGCGGCGGCGTACGGTTGGGGCGGAGGGGGCAAATTAGGTCGAGTGGGGAGGAAGGGAGGGAGGGGAATAGGTAGAGTGGGGGGAAGCTTACTAATGGCGCACCCAGTAGCGGTGCGCCATTAGAATGTTTTTTTTATTACAGTTCGAGCCCTCAGGTTATATTCCACCTAACCCAATCTACATCAGAACCCACCCACTAGCCCGACTGGTCAGCACGCAGCACACACACTGGAGGTCCTGGGTTTGATTCCTAGGCTCCCCAATTTTTATTTTTATGCATTTAAAATGTTGTTTGATATTTATTTGCGTTTAAATATGTTCAAACTTGTTTAAATCATAACAGTAATATTTTTTTATAAAAACAGTAATAATTTTTTTAAAAAAATATGTTCAAATTTGTGTAGCGGGGGAGGGTGCGGTTGATCGTCGGCGGCGAGAGGGACATCGATGTCCCATGAACACGGTTTTCGAAGACCCGGGATCTCTATCTAGCTGGCGATACGTTGTGTCATCCATGCACCTTACGCATCCAGAAAATCCGTGGACTACCTGCCCCGCGAGATAACCGTAACCGAGATAGTCGTGTAGTAGTGAAAAATATATATATACTAATGGCACACCGCGTAGTAGTGCGCCATTACTAGTTTAAACTAGTAATGGCGCACTACTACGCGGTGCACCATTAGTTGTTTTGCAAAAAAAGAATAAAAAAAATTCAGTACTGGCGCACTCCTTGTCCGGTGCGCCATTACTAGTTAGAACTAGTAATGGCGCACTTCGGTCGGATGCGCCATTAGTATGTATGTAAAAATGAAAAAAAACATATCACTAGTGGCGCACCTTTTGTCTGGTGCGCCATTAGTGTCTTCCACACTAATGGCGCATCACCAACTGGTGCGCCATTAGTATATAGTAGTGGCGCACTACTTCCCTGGTGCGCCATTAGTGTCAATCCTATCTATAGCCCTTTTCCTAGTAGTGATGGTTCCTTCGATGAAAAGCATGATTGCAATGATGTTATTATAAATTCTATTAACGTCAGTTGTGCTAATAATATGCAAAACCCTAAGCTTGGGGATGCTAGTTTTTCTATAACTACTATTTGTTGCAATGATCATGATTGGGTTATTCTTCTTTTGATCTTAAAAATTTATTTAAGCCCCATGATGAATATGAGATTGATAATAGTGTTTGAAATATTATTGAAAGTGGGTTTGGAAGAGTGTCAACTTTAGATCCCACATATTTGGTTATGAATTTTTTGATAAAAGTGGGTTTGGAGAGGTCATGACTTTAGTTAATGTTAATCCCACTGTTTTGGAAGAGTGTCAACTTTGCATGCATGTGGATCGTGTTGAAAATATTTTATGTGATAGCTATTTTGTTGAATTTTCTTATGATCCCACATGTAATTATTATGAGAGAGGAAAATATGATTGTAGAAATTTTCATGTTACTAAATTACCTCTCATTATGTTGAGATTGCTATTGTTTCTTTCCGCTTCCTTGCATATGCTAGTTTTTGCTTGCTATGATAATTTTTTTGCCTATAAGATGCCTATGCATATGAAGCATGTTATACTTAGATGTGTTTGTCACGCGTTTTATGATGCTCTCTTTTGTGCTTCAATTCTTGTCTTTCATGTGAGCATCATTGAATCTATCAATGCCTAGCTAGGGGCGTTAAACGATAGCGCTTGTTGGGAGACAACCAAATTTTATTTTTTGTTTCTTGTTTTTTGTATATGTTTAGTAATAAATAATTCATCTAGCTTCTGTTTAGATGTGGTTTTATGCTTTTAATTAGTGTTTGTGCCAAGTAGAACCTTTGGGAAGACTTGGGGGGAGTTTTGTGATCTTACTGTAAAAAATAGAAACTTTAGCGCTCACGAGATTTGCTGCCATTTTAACTGGAGAGTGAGATTAGGTTGATTATTTTTGTAGCTGATTAATATAAAAATTCCTCACATCTACCAATTTATTTCATAACTTTTGGGGTTACAGAAGTATTCGAAACCTATAGATTACTACAGACTGTCCTGTTTTTGACAGATTCTGTTTTTCGTGTGTTGTTTGCTTATTTTGATGAATCTATGGCTTGTATCAGGGGGTATGAACCATAGAGAAGTTGTAATACAGTAGGTTTAACACCAATATAAATAAAGAATGAGTTCATTGCAGTACCTTAAGTGGTGGTTTGTTTTCTTATACTAACGGAGCTCATGAGATTTTCTGTTGAGTTTTGTGTTGTCAACTTTTCAAGTTTTGGGTAAAGATTTGATGGATTATGGAATGAGGTGTGGCAAGAGCCTAAGCTTTGGGATTCCTAAGGCACCCCAAGGTAAAATTCAAGGACAACCAAAATCCTAAGCTTGGGTATGCCCCGGAAGGCATCCGCTCTTTCGTCTTCGTCCATCGGTAACTTTACTTGATGCTATATTTTTATTCACCACATGATATGTGTTTTGCTTGGAGCGTCTTTTATGATTTGAGTCTTTGATTTCTAGTTTACCACAATCATCCTTTCTGTAAACACCTTTTTGGAGAGACACACATGAATCGAAATTTATTAGAATACTCTATGTGCTTCACTTATATCTTTTGAGCTAGATAATTTTGCTCTAGTGCTTCACTTATATCTTTTAGAGTACGGCGGTGGTTTTTATTTTATAGATATTATTGATCTCTCTTGCCTCAATTATATTATTTTGAGAATCCTCTATAACAGCATGGTAGTTTGCTTTGGCTATAAAATTAGTCCTAATATGATAGGCATCCAGGATTGGTATAATAAAAACCTTCATAAAAGTGCATTGAATACTATGAGAAGTTTGATACTTGATGATTGTTTTTAGATATGAAGATGGTAATATTAGAGTCGTGCTAGTTGAGTAGTTTTGAATTTGAGAAATACTTGTGTTGAAGTTTGCAAGTCCCGTAGCATGCATGTAAGGTAACCATTGTGTAACAAATTTGAAACATGAGGTGTTCTTTGATTGTCATCCTTATGAGTGGCAGTCGGGGACGAGCGATGGTCTTTTCCTACCAATCTATCCCCCTAGGAGCATGCGCGTAATGCTTGGTTTTTGATTACTTGTAGATTTTTGCAATAAGTATGTGAGTTCTTTATGACTAATGTTGAGTCCATGGATTATACGCACTCTCACCTTTCCATCATTTCTAGCCTCTTCGGTACCATGCATTGCCCTTTCTCACCTTGAGAATTGGTGCAAACTTCGCTGGTGCATCCAAACCCCATGATATGATACGCTCTATCACACATAAACTTCCTTATATCTTCCTCAAAACAGCCACCATACCTACCTATTATGGCATTTCCATAGCCATTCCAAGATATATTGCCATGGAACTTTCCACCATTTCATTTATTATGACACGCTTCATCATCATCATATTCCCTTGCATGATCATGTAGTTGACATTGTATTTGTGGCAAAGCCACCATGCATAATTTATCATACATGTCACTCTTCATTCATTGCCCATCCCGGTACACCACTGGAAGCATTCATATAGAGTCATATTTTGTTCTAGTATCGAGTTGTAATAATTGAGTTGTAAATAAATAGAAGTGTGATGATCATCATTAATAGAGCATTGTCCCAAATAAAAAAGGAGAAGGGAGAAAGGCCAAATAAAAAAAGGAAAGGACCAAAAAGGGGAGAAAAGAAATAAAAAGGGACAATGCTACTATCTTTTTTCCACACTTGTGCTTCAAAGTAGCACCATGATCTTTATGATAGAGAGTCTCTTGTTTGGTCACTTTCATATACTAGTGGGAATTTTTCATTATAGAACTTGGCTTGTATATTCCAACAATGGGCTTCCTCAAATGCCCTAGGTCTTCGTGAGCAAGCAAGTTGGATGCACACCCACTAGTTTATTTTGTTGAGCTTTCATACATTTATAGCTCTAGTGCATCTGTTGCATGGCAATCCCTACTCCTCGCATTAACATCAATCGGTGGGCATCTCCATAGCCCATTGATTAGCCTTGTTGATGTGAGACTTTCTCCTTTTTTGTCTTCTCCACATAACCCCCCCCTCCATTATATTCTATTCCACCCATAGTGCTATGTCCATGGCTCGCGCTCATATATTGCGTGAAAGTTTATAGGTTTGAGATTACTAAAGTATGAAACAATTGCTTGGCTTGTCATCGGGATTGTGCATGATGATAGCATTCTTGTGTGACGAAAATGAAACATGACTAAACCATATGATTTTCTAGGGATGAACTTTCTTTGGCCATGTTATTTTGAGAAGACATAATTTCTTAGTTAGTATGCTTGAAGTATTATCATTTTTATGTCAATACGAACTTTTGTCTTGAATCTTTCGGATCTGAATATTCATACCACAATTAAGAAGAATTACATTAAAATTATGCCAAGTAGCACTCCGCATCAAAAATTCTGGTTTTATCATTTACCTACTCGAGGACGAGCAGGAGTTAAGCTTGGGGATGCTTGATACGTCTCCAACGTATCTATAATTTTTGATTGCTCCATTATCTACTGTTTTAGACATTATTGGGCTTTATTTTTCACTTTTATATTATTTTTGGGACTAACCTATTAACCGGAGGCCCAGCCCAGAATTGCTGTTTTTTGCCTGTTTTAGGGTTTCAAAGAAAAGGAATATCAAACGGAGTCCAAACGGAATGAAACCTTTGGAAACGTGATTTTCTCATCAGATAAGATCCAGGAGACTTGGACCCTCCGTCAAGAAAGCCACGATCATCATAGTTGCTATCCTTTTACCACACTTGTGCTTCAAAGTAGCACCATGATCTTCATAGTAGAGAGTCTCTCATGTTATCACTTTCATATACTAGTGGGAATTTTTCATTATAGAACTTGGCTTGTATATTCCAACAATGGGCCTCCTCAAGTGCCCTAGGTCTTGTGAGCAAGCAAGTTGGATGCACACTCACTTAGTTTCTTTTGTTGAGCTTTCATACATTTATAGCTCTAGTGCATCCGTTGCATGGCAATCCCTACTCCTTGCATTGACATGAATTGATGGGCATCTCCCTAGCCCGTTGATTAGATGCGTCAATGTGAGACTTTCTCCTTTTTTGTCTTCTCCACATAACCCCCATCATTATACTCTATTACACCCATAGTGCTATATCCATGGCTCACGCTCATGTATTGCGTGAAAGTTGAAAAAAGTTTGAGATTACTAAAGTATGAAACAATTTCTTGGCTTGTCATCGGGGTTGTGCATGATGAGAGCATTCTTGTGTGAAAAAAATGGAGCATGACCAAACTATATGATTTTGTAGGGATGAACTTTCTTTGGCCATGTTATTTTGAGAAGACATAATTGCTTAGTTAGTATGCTTGAAGTATTATTATTTTTATGTCAATATTAAACTTTTGTCTTGAATCTTTCGGATCTGAACATTCATGTCACAATAAATAAAATTACATAGAAAATTATGCTAGGTAGCATTCCACATCAAAAATTCTGTTTTTATCATTTACCTACCCGAGGACAAGCAGGAATTAAGCTTGGGGATGCTTGATACGTCTCCAAAGTATCTATAATTTTTTATTGTTCCATGCTGTTATATTATCTGTTTTGGATGCTTAATGGGCTTTATTATATACTTTTATATTATTTTTGGGACTAACCTACTAACCAAAGGCCCAGTGCAAATTGTTGTTTTTTGCCTATTTCAGTGTTTCGCAGAAAAGAAATATAAAACGGAATCCAAACGGAATGAAACCTTCGGGAGAGTGATTTTTGGAACAAACGCAATCCAGGAGACTTGGAGTGGACGTCAAGGAAGCATCGAGGAGGCCACGAGGCAGGGAGGCGCGCCAAGGGGGGGCAGGTGTGCCCCCCACCCTCGTGGGCCCCTCGTGGCTCCCCTGACTGACTTCTTTCGCCTATATATACTCATATACCCCGAAAACATCCGAGAGCACCACGAAACCCTATTTCCACTGCCGCAACCTTCTGTACCCAAGAGATCCCATCTTGGGGCCTTTTCCGGAGCTCCGCCGAAGGGGGAATCGATCACGAAAGGCTTCTACATCAACATCATAGCCTCTCCGATGATGTGTGAGTAGTTTACCATGGACCTTTAGGTCCATAGTTATTAGCTAGATGGCTTATTCTCTCTCTTTGGATCTCAATACAAAGTTCTCCTCGATCTTCTTATAGATCTATTCGATGTAATTCTTTTTGCGGTGTGTTTGTCGAGATCCGATGGATTGTGGGTTTATGGTCAAGATTATCTATGAACAATATTTGGTTCTTCTCCGAATTCTTTTATGTGTGATTTGTTATCTTTGCAAGTATCTTTGAATTATCAGTTTGGTTTGGCCTACTAGATTGATCTTTTTGGAATGGGAGAAGTGCTTAGCTTTGGGTTCAATCTTGCGGTGTCCTTTCCCAGTGACAGTAGGGGCAGCAAGGCACGTATTGTATTGTTTCCATCAAGGATAAAAAGATGGGGTTTATATCATATTGCTTGAGTTTATCCCTCTACATCATCTCATCTTGCCTAATGCGTTACTTTGTTCTTATGAACTTAATACTCTAGATGCATGCTGGATAGCGGTCGATGTGTGGAGTAATAGTAGTAGATGCAGAATCTTTTCAGTCTACTTGTCGCGGACGTGATGCCTATATACATGATCATGCCTAGATATTCTCATAATTATGAACTTTTCTATCAATTGCTCGACAGTAATTTGTTTACCCACCGTAATACTTATGCTATTTTGAGAGAAGCCACTAGTGAAACCTATGGCCCCCGGGTCTATTTTCCATCATATAAGTTTCCAATCTATTTTATTTTGCAGTCTTTACTTGTAATGCCCTCGATGCGGCTATATCTCCCACGTATCGAAGCAAGACTTAGAGGCATAATCGCATTGAAAGCAATGTCGCAAGTGAGGTAATCTTCACACAACCCATGTAATACATAAGGGAAAGAGATACATAGTTGGCTTACAATCGCCACTTCACACAATTACATGAATAAAGCATTACATCATCCAGATACAATCAAGGTCCGACTATGGAACCAAAATAAAAGAAGACTACCCCAAACGCTACACAGATCCCCGATCGTCCCAACTGGGCTCCACTACTGATCAACTGGAAAAGGAACAACATAACGAACACGATCTTCATCGAGCTCCTCCTTGAGCTCGGTTGCGTCACCTGCACGGTATCATCGGCACCTGCAAGCTGGTTTTGGAAGTATCTGTGAGTCACGGGGACTCAGCAATCTCACACCCTCGCGATCAAGACTATTTAAGCTTATAGGTAGGGTAAAAGGTATGAGGTGGAGCTGCAGCAAGCGACTAGCATATTTGGTGGCTAACATTCGCAAATGAGAGCGAGAAGAGAAGGCAAAAGCACGGTCGAGATACTATGATCAAGAAGTGATCCTAGAACAACCTACGTCAAGCATAACTCCAACACCGTGTTCACTTCCCGGACTCCGCCGAGAAGAGACCATCACGGTTACACACGCGGTTGGTGCATTTTAATTAAGTTCAACTTCAGGTTTTCTACATCCGGACATTAACAAATTCCCATCTGCCCATAACCGCGGGCACGGCTTTCGAAAGTTCAAATCCCTGCAGGGGTGTCCCAACTTAGCCCATCACAACCTCTCATGGTCAACGAAGGATATTCCTTCTCCCAAGACAATCCGATCAGACTCGGCATACCGGTTACAAGACATCCTCGACAATGGTAAAACAAGTCCAGCAAAGCCGCCCGAATGTGCCGACAAATCCTGATAGGAGCTGCACATATCTCGTTCTCAGGGCACACCGGATAGGTCAAGCTACGAGTAAAACCAGCCCTCGAGTTTTCCCGAGGTGGCCCTGCAGGCTGCCCGTTTCGGACCAACACTTAGAGAAGCATTGGCCCGGGGGTGTTAAAATAAAGATGACCCTTGAGTCTGCAGAACCCAAGGGAAGGTGGTAGGTTGTTAGTGCAAATGGTAAAACCAAGGTTGGGCCTTGCTGGAGGAGTTTTATTCAAGGCGAACTGTCAAGGGGTTCCCATTATAACCCAACCGTGTAAGGACGCAAAATCCGAGAACATAACACCGATATGACGGAAACTAGGGCGGCAAGAGTGGAAAAAACAACAGGCATAAGGCTGAGCCTTCCACCCTTTACCAAGTATATATGTGCATTAATTAAATAAGAGATATTGTGATATCCCAACAAAATATCCATGTTCCAACAAGGAACAAACTCTAATCTTCACCTGCAACTAACAACGCTATAAGAGGGGCTGAGCAAAGCGGTAACATAGCCAAACAACGGTTTGCTAGGACAAGGTGGGTTAGAGGCTTGGCTCAACAATATGGGCGGCATGATAAGCAAGTGGTAGGTAATGCGGCATAGGCATAGCAAAAGAGCGGGCAACTAGCAAGCAAAGATAGAAGTGATTTCGAGGGTATGGTCAGCTTGCCTGAAATCCCGCAAGGAAGAAGAATGAGTCCATGAAGAAGACAAACAGACGTAGTTGAACAGATCCTCACAAACGCGACGTTATCGGAACTAACCCAAAGAAGCACACCGGAAAGAAGCAAACAACATGGTAATCAACCGTCACATAATCATGGCATGATGCACAAGCAAGTATGATGCATGTCCGGTTTAAATATGCATGGCATGGCAAAGGGCACAAACAAAACTACAAGTTAAGTGGAGCTCAATATGCAACGAGTTGCATATTGACGGAACACCACATCAATTATTTAGTTCTCTTTCGTTTAGGTACTCAACAATATTAAATGTTGTTAAACATGGCAAGAGGAGAAACATAAGAAATTATCTATTTAGGCAAGTTTAAATGAGGCCGGAAATAACAAACAACAAATCCGGTAAATCCCCATATGCAAATTATCAATTTGGTGCAACAACAATTTTAAACATTTAAATGTTATTATCATGATGCGAATGACATGAACAAGTTTATGCAATTTTTTATTAAAAGTTGACAAGAGAATTATGAAGCATTTGTCACCGTGGTGGAAAGAAAAAGGGGTGCCACAGCAACGATAACGAAAACAGTGCCACTGCAGCGTTCCGGTTCCGGTAACTCGATTGAGATACCGATGCAAAGGAGAAGTGCGGATGCGTGCAAAAGATGGTGTGGCGCTCCCGGATTCCGGGTGTCCCACGAGACGATGGCATGGCGATGGGGAACATGCAAGAAACACGTCGGGCACGGTGCAAACGCGAGCATTTCATACAACACCCAACATTCGTTCACGGGCGTCGTCTAGGTGGTTATACCTTTGAAGCGTGCATTATCGGAACGGATCAAGTCGGCTAGAGGAAGTAGTGGAAGTAGACGTTCTCGTGGCGGTAGTGGAAGTAGTGGTACACATCTCAGTGAGGAAGTAGTCGTTTTTGTTTGCGAAGCGGTAGTGGTACATGGTGATCGAGGAACTTGACGAATCCACGTTCAACGGTAGTCATTCACGATGCTTGTGAATCACGGTTCTTCGAGCAACGGTAGTCGTACACGTCCGTAGGCATTCAGGTCTTCCGTAGAGGTACTTGATGCATGCATTACACGGGTCTTCGACGAAGGTTGTCGTTCGCACTCCGAGGTCGTCGGTAGAGGTACTTGCAATCTCGGCGACGGTAGTGGAAGACGTTTTCATAGGGGTTCAAGTCATCGGTAGCGGTACTTGATGAATCCTGAAATGGTCTTAGGCGTCTTCGCGTGTAGGGGTACTTGGCATTTCCGCGTCGTCGGTCTTGCCGGTCCCGGACTCGGCAACGTAGTTGTACAAGAGCGTCATCGGACTTGTTGAATCCAAAATCTTTGAGGGTCTTCTTGTAGACGTTCATGTCATAGTCGGACTTGTCAAAATGCACACCGGCGGTAGTGGAACTTGCGTCGGTCGTCGTGGTACTAGGGCCCTGATCTTGGCGTGATCCAAAAAGAAGACACGGCGTTGGGGGAAGACCCGAAAGTGCTCCCGGAGTCAAACGCAGGGTCGTGTGCAGCGGTCGAGGAACGGCTGCTCAAAGTAGGGGGCTGGCGAGAAGGGACCTGCAGGTCATCGGGGCTTGGAGCGCCGGCGACAAAGGACGACGAGGAGGTGGAGGAAGAGCTCTGCTCCGAGGAGCTGGTTGCCGGTGGCGCGACGGACGGCAGGGTCGAGCTGGAGCAGGGACTCACCGGCAGGGCAGAAACAAGGTGAAGCGGGCCGGTGATGATGTGCAGAAGGACGGCGAGGTTCGGCGATGGTGCATGGGGTCGCGCTGGCATGGGGAGGCGCTGGACTTGGGTTCCGGCGGAAGGGAGGAGGAGGCACAAGAGGTCGAGGCCAGGACCTCGGGGCGGAGCAGCTCCGGGGTGGAGCTTTGAGCTCGGCCGGCAACGTCCATGGAGAAGGGCGGCGCTGAGGCAGGGTGCGCGGGGCTCTCGGACTTGAGCGGCGGCGGAGGTTGGTGGTGCTTGTGGGGCAGCGGAGGTCGCAGGCTGGCAGCGAGGAAGAGATCGAGAGGAGAGGTGGCGCGGCGTACGGGAGAGATGGGATTGAGGGAAGGGACAGCTGCGAGCGAGAAAGAGAGATCAAGGGAGATGGGGATCGGGATGCGTGCGCGTGCAACGCTCTCCTGGCGGCGCTATGAAGCACGAAGGAGGAGGAGGGGTTCGAGGGAGATGGGCTAGGTTTAGGTGGGAGTTCAGTTGGGCCGGTGCGGGAGGCCCAGTTGGGCTGGACTTGTGGGAGTTCTAAGAGGCCAGCAGTGCAGGCTGCCTCTCTCTCTCTATCTCTAATTTGCTTTAACAGGAAAACAAATAGAGAGAAGAATAAGAAAAATAAAGAGAGGGTTAGGGAAAGAATATTTCAGAAAATAAAATATTCTTGGAGCGCCGGAACTTTGCACAAATATAATAAAATGGTTTGGCAATATTTTAGAGATAGAAAAATAATTCAAGTTTGAATTAGATTCAAACTTGAGACATTTTTGAATCCAACCAAAACAAGTCCAAAGGATCCGAAAATTGGAGGAGGTGGTCCTGGCACGGTCTAGAATTTATAGGAAAAGAATGGACATTAAAAGAGAAGGGGAAAAAGGGACTAGCAAAAGACAGGAAATAGAAGGAAAGGAGAAGGAGATGATGCATGGGACAAAGGCATGGGGAAATATTTTGCAAGTGTGTCAAGGTGATTCCAAAAATCGAATATTTAATATAGCTCCCTAATATCGGGAGGATATGTTATAAAGAGAATCACCATGTGAATTCCCTCGGTTTAAATAGACTGAAGATCCATGCAATTTATTTAGTGAGATGCAAAAGACTTATGACATTATGACATGATGCAACGAACCAAAACGAATCACCCGACAACACTCGGAAACATGGAAGGCATCTGAAGCTCCAATCTTGGGGTGTCACATTACTTTCAATCTATATCATAAAAATACCAAAAATATTTATCTTATTATCTCTATCAGATCTCACTTTTGCAAGTGGCCGTGAAGGGATTGACAACCCCTTTATCGCGTTGGTTGCAAGGTTCTTATTTGTTTGTGTAGGTGCGAGGCGACTTGCGTGTAGTCTCCTACTGGATTGATACCTTGGTTCTCAAAAACTGAGGGAAATACTTATGCTACTTTGCTGCATCACCCTTTGCTCTTCAAGGGAAAACCAACGCAGTGCTCAAGAGGTAGCAGGAGCCGGCCCCCAACCCAATTCGGATTGGGCTTGGGGGCGTGCCCTGCACCTTTGCCGCATCCTCCTCTCTCCCACTAAGGCCTAATAAGGCCCATTGACTCCCTAGGGGGTTCTGGTAACCCCCCAGTACTTCGGTAAATGCCCGAACTCATCTGGAACCATTCCGATGTCCAAACATAGCCTTCCAATGTATCTATCTTTATGTCTTTGCCATTTCGAGACTCCTCGTCATGCCCGTGATCACATCCAGGACTCCGAACTACCTGCGGTACATCAAAACACATAAACTCACAATATCGATCATCACCGAACGTTAAGCGTGCGGACCCTATGGGTTCGAGAACTTTGTAGACATGATCGAGACTCACTGCCGGTCAATAACCAATAGTGGAACCTGGATGCTTATATTTGTTCCTACATATTCTACGAAGATCTTTATCGATCAAACCGCATAACAACGTACGTTGTTCCCTTTTTCATCAGTATATTACTTGCCCGAGATTCGATCCTCGGTATCTCAATACCTAGTTCAATCTCGTTACCGGCAAGTCTCTTTACTCATTCCGTAATGCAACATCCCGTAACTAACTCATTAGTCACATTGCTTGCAAGGCTTATAGTGATGTGCATTACCGAGAGGGCCCAGAGATACCTCTCCGATAGACGGAGTGACAAATCCTAATCTCGATCTATGCCAGCTCAACAAGCACCATCGGAGACACCTTTAGAGCATCTTTATAGTCACCCAGTTACGTTGTGACATTTGATAGCACACTAAGTGTTCCTCCGGTATTCGGGAGTTGCATAATCTCATAGTCATAGGAACATGTATAAGTTATGGAGAAAGCAATAGCAGTAAACTAAACGATCAAAGTGCTAAGCTAACGGATGGGTCAAGTCAATCACATCATTCTCTAATGATGTGATCCCATTCATCAAATGAAAACTCTTTGTCCATGGCTAGGAGACTTAACCATCTTTGATTAACGAGCTATTCAAGTAGAGGCATACTAGTGACACTCTGTTTCTCTATGTATTCACACATGTATTAAGTTTCCGGTTAATACAATTCTAGCATGAATAATAAACATTTATCATGATATAAGGAAATATAAATAACAACTTTATTATTGTCTCTAGGGCATATTTCCTTCACTCGGGTCACCTAGGCTTTCACGTCGGAGCTCGAGACCGGGTGCCTAGTAGAACCACCATCAAGTCACTCAAGTGTTGTGGCCATCACTTTTCCACGAGCACAGTAGTTACATGCGATGTGTGACCGCCGCCGCTGCACCACCACCCCTTTGCGTCAAGCCGTTGCCCATAGTTTGCATCTCACCGTGATGTCAACCACCATTTCTAGAGGTAGAAACCTGATGACCCACAAGTATAGGGGATCTATCATAGTCCTTTCGATAAGTAAGAGTGTAAAACCTAACGAGGAGCAGAAGGAAATGACAAGCGGTTTTTAGTAAGGTATTCTCTGCAAGCACTGAAATTATCGATAACAGGTGGTTTTGTGATAAGGTAATTCGTAATGGGTAACAAGTAATAAAAGTAAACAAGGTACAGCAAGGTGGCCCAATCCTTTTTGTAGCAAAGTACAAGCCTAGACAAACTCTTATATAAAGCAAAGCACTCCCGAGGACAGATGGGAATTATCGTCAAGCTAGTTTTTATCACGCTTACATGATTCGCGTTCGGTACTTTGATAATTTGATATGTGGGTGGACCGGTGCTTGGGTACTTCCCTTACTTGGACAAGCATCCCACTTATGATTAACCCATGTTGTAAGAATCCGCAACTACAAAATAAGTATTAAGGTAAAGCTAACCATAGCATGAAACATGTGGATCCAAATCAGCCCCTTACGAAGCAACTCATAAACTAGGGTTTAAGCTTCTATCACTCTAGCAACCCATCATCTACTTTTTACTTCCCAATGCCCTCCCCTAGGCCCAAACAATGGTGAAGTTTCATGTAGTCGACGTTCACATGACACCACTAGAGGAGAGACAACATACATCTCATCAAAATATTGAACGAATACCAAATTCACATGACTACTTATAGCAAGACTTCTCCCATGTCCTAAGGAACAAACATAACTACTCACAAATCATATTCATGTTCATAATCAGAGGGGTATTAATATGCATAAAGGATCTGAACGTATGATCTTCCACCAAATAAACCAACAAGCATCAACTACAAGGAGTAATCAACACTACTAGCAACCAACAGGTACCAATCTGAGGTTTTGAGACAAAGATCGGATACAAGAGATGAACTAGGGTTTGAGATGAGATGGTGCTGGTGAAGATGTTGATGGAGATTGACCCCCTCCTGATGAGAGGATCGATGGTGATGACAATGGTGATGATGTCCCCCTCCCGGAGGGATGTTTCCTCGGCAGAACAGCTCCGCCGGAGCCCTAGATTGGCTCCACCAAGGTTCCACCTCGAGACGGCGGCGCTTTGTCCCGAAAGCTTCCTTCTGATTTTTTCCAGGGCAAAAGACTTCATATAACAAAAGATGGGCACTGGAGGCCCGCCAGGGGGCCCACGAGATAGGGGCGCGCCCCCCACCCTCGTGGATGGTGGGTGGCCCCCATCTGGTGCTTTCTTCGCCCAATATTTTTTATATATTCCAAAACTGACTTCTGTGGAGTTTCAGGACTTTTGGAGTTGTGCATAATAGGTCTCTAATATTTGCTCCTTTTCCAGCACAGAATTCCAACTACCGGCATTCTCCCTCTTCGTGCAAACCTTGTAAAATAAGAGAGAATAGGCATAAGTATTGTGACATAATGTGCAATGACAGCCCATAATGCAATAAATATCGATATAAAAGCATGACGAAAAATGGATGTATCAACTCCCCCAAGCTTAGACCTTGCTTGTCCTTAAGAGGAAGCCGATATCGAAAAATATGCCCACATGTTTAGAGATAGAGGTGTCGATAAAATAAAATACAGACATCGGGGCATCATGATCATTCTTACAACAACAAAAACAATATATATATATAGGGTCGCGCTATTCGTCACCCTGGGTGAGGAATAGTTATTTTTCACCCCCCTCTATCTTAACATCAATGCACCGTAATTTTACGTTCCGTAAGTTTTGTCTTATTTTCGACGCAAAAAGGGACCGTAAGAAAATATATAATCGGCATAAAAAATATTTTATGCTATGTAAAATTACAAACGTAAAAACATAGTCTAAAATACACATAAACTGTAAATTTTATTGTCTTATGACCTATATTTTTATTTTCTTATGTCAATTTTTACGTAGTGAATCAATAGAAATGTAACTATTTGAATTCGAAACGTGATTTAATTATGAAATGATCGTAAAATTACCTCAAATGAAGAATAACTTATTCTGCACCCTGGGTGATGAATAGTAACACTATATATATATTATATATATAGTCATATGATTTCTTATGCTAAAGTAACAATCTATTTACAATGTAAAGCATGAATCAGAAACTTCATTAAAAACTAACAAACTATGATCTCAGTCATTAAAGCAATTGCCATTTATCATAACATCGGAAAGAGTCAATATAAGAGCTTTTTAGCAAGTCCGCGTACTCAACTATCATTTAGTCTTTCACAATTTCTAACACTCACGCAATACTCATGAGTATGAAGCTTTAATCGGACACAGAGAGACATAGGGGCTTATAGTTTTGCCTCCCAACCTTTTACCTCAAGGGTAATTTCAACAATAATAGTTTATGAAAACCCACATCCAGCTAGCTATATATATCAAGATCTTTCCAACACACGGTGCTTGCCAAAGAATAAAGTATAAAAATGAAAGGTGAAGATCATCGCGACTCTTGCATAAGACGTAAGACAAAAATAAAATATAGGCCCTTCATAGAGGGAAGCAGAGGTTGTCATGTGTTTTTATGGTTGGATGCACGAAATCTTAATGCAAAACAACGTCAGTTTATATTGCCACTTGTGATATGGAGCTTTATTATGCAGTCCATCGCTTTTATTTCTTCCACATCACAAGATCGTATAAAGCTTATTTTCTCCACGCTAATAGATCATACATATTTAGAGAGCAATTTTTATTGCTTTCAACAATGACAACTTACTTGAAGGATCTTACTCAATCCATAGGTAGATATGGTGGACTCTCATGGCGAAACTGGGTTTAAGGATATTTGGAAGCACAAGTAGTATCTCTACTTGGTGCAAAGAATTTGGCTAGCATGAGGGGGAAAGGCAAGCTCAACATGTTGGATGATCCATGACAATATAATTTATTTCGAATGTAAGAAAACATAACCCATTACATTGTCTTCCTTGTCCAACATCAACCTTTTAGCATGTCATATTTTAATGAGTGCTCACAATCATAAAAGATGTCAAAGATATTATATTTATATGTGAAAACCTCTCTTTCTTTATTACCTCCTATTAATTGCAACAATGACTAAAACTATGTTTGTCAACTCTCAACAACTTTTATTCATCATAATCTTTATATGTGAAGTCATTACTCTCCATAAGATAAATATGATCTCTTTATTTCTTCTTACTCTTTCTCCCTTTTCTCTCAAGATCATAGCAAGATAACCAAGCCCTTGACTCAAAACTAATCTTTATTATATATAGCTCACGGACTCGATTACATAAAAGGATCATAAAGCAAAAAATCAAAACTAGATCATACTAAACTTTATTCTACTAGATCAAGATATAATCAAAAAGGATCGAACTAAGAAAAATGGTAAAGATAGAAGTGTGATGGTGAAACGATACCGGGGCACTCCCCCAAGCTTGGCAGTTGCCAAGGGGAGTGCCCATACCCATGTATTTATGTCTCTTTCTTTGGATGTGAAGGAGATGGTGATGATGATGACAATTGTGCCTTCAGCTTTTTCATATTGTAATTGAGAAGAGATATCTCCTCTTTAAATCATCGACCTCCGATTCCAACTTCAAGATCTTGTCACACAAATCTCCTTTGCTTTTCTGCCTAAAACGAGAAGGAATAGATCGATTGTTAGACAGTTTAGCCCTCTTAAGGAAACTAGACTTCTTGAACATCACGTGCATATCCCCAGGTTGAGGTAGAGGAACATCCTCCTCCTACGAACTTGAATCATTGATGCTCCTCAAATGAGCATCCTCCTCATCATCCGTAGTTCGACCACAAGGAGATAGGTCCCCATAGGTCTTTGGGTCAGCAATGAGATGTGAGACATAGCTCTCTCCTTCGGAGTCTTGAGATGACATCTGATACGTCTCCAACGTATCTAAAATTTTTGATTGCTCCATGCAATATTATCTATTGTTTTAGACATTATTGGGCTTTATTTTCCACTTTTATATTATTTTTGGGACTAACCTATTAACCGGAGGCCCAGCCCAGAATTGCTATTTTTTGCCTGTTTTAGGGTTTCGAAGAAAAGGAATATCAAATGGAGTCCAAACGGAATGAAACCTTCGGAAATGTGATTTTCTCATCAGATGAGATCTAGGAGACTTGGACCCTCCGTCAAGAAAGCCACGAGGTGGTCACGAGGGTAGGGGCGCCCCCACCCCCCCTAGGGCGCGCCCCCTGCCTCGTGGGCCCCTCAAAGCTCCACCGACGTACTTCTTCCTCCTATATATATCCACGTACCCCCAAACGATCGGGGACGGAGCCAAAAACCTAATTCCACCACCGCAACTTTATGTATCCACGAGATCCCATCTTGGGGCCTGTTCCGGAGCTCCGTCGGAGGGGGCATCGATCACGGAGGGCTTCTATATCATCATCCAAGCCCCTCCGATGAAGTGTGAGTAGTTTACTTCAGACCTACGGGTACATAGCTAGTAGCTAGATTGTAACATCCCAAATTTTCAATTTGGAATTTTATACATTAGATCATCATGCATATCATATTTTATTTTGCATTTTGGTTGATCCTAGAAATTCTACGCAACTCAATGACCCACGGAGAGAGTTGGGGATTTCGTTATTTTCATATTTGAGTTCTCTCAAATTTTGAGAATAGGATCATTTGATTTTATTTATTCTATCATCAATTATTTCTATTACAAAAATATGAGAGAGGGAATAAAATGACTTTCCCAAAATAAAGAAATATTGAGGATTTAATAATAAAATCAAATAAGATTTATTTCGGAGTTTTTCGGTGTTTTATTTGATTTTAGAACAAATGTGCGTTTTTCAAAATTGCATTTAGGGGCCAAATAAATGTTCACCTTGTGCGGCTTGATTTTAGAAGCCCGTGAAAATTTATTTCGGAATTTTTGGAGTCCGTTTAGTATTTCTTTTTATTTTTCTTCCGAGCGGAATAATTAAAAAAATGAACCGACTTCGGGCCGTACCCGAGCGGGACACCGCCCGGGGGCAGCCTTTAAATAGCGTCGCCCCGAGCCGCCCGAGCCCATCAGCCTCGCCTCGATCCGCGCGCACCGCCAGAGCCGCCGCCGCCGCCGCCGATGATCCTGCCGTCCGAGGTTCGTCGCGCCTCGATTTCCGTGCCGAAAAAAAAGAGAAAAAAAAATCGGCATTCGTCGTTTTTCTTTTTCTCGGATTAAATCCGCGATTTTTCTGATCGCGATTCCTGATCCGATTTTCGTTTTAGTATAACTTTTTGCTCGTTTATCGGAATCAGGCGATTCAAGCGCCTAGGGATTCATCTCGAAACCCTCTATCCGTTTAACCTACTTAAACAAGTTTTTGTTACTGTAAAATTTTCCCTAGATCCAAATTACTAGAACGAAGTTGTTTTCTTTCGCCGTTTGATTTTCGTTGCTTTGTTCGATTTGATTCTTTTTGCAAGTTGAACCTTCTGGTTAGATCTCTTATTTGAGTTTTACATGTGCATTAGATGAGTACTTATTGTATGCTTGTTTGTTTGTGTGCGATAGAATACCCAGAGTGCGCCGCCTGTTACTTCGAATCGTAACACTTTGATCATACCTTTTCTACTACCCAGTTTTATTGCATTAGATCAATCCTCACACATTGCATGATTAGGATCTAATTAAATTGTGGGATGGGAAGTAGATGAGGTAGTACCTATTACCTGTTTATTATCAAACCTTTGGGAGTTACTTCTATGTTTGCTTATTATGCCATGCTATGCTAGTAGACGTGGATTGGGTGAGTGAAATCCATGACAGATGTGAGATTGTTAATTAATGGTTTATCTAAGGTGGCAACTTAAACACACATATGGGTGGATTGAGGCACCTGGGTATTCCAGGACTTGCCTGTTTTCTTTTGGACCGCCACCCAGGCTCAAAGGGATCATGAGACTATTCATACTAGAAACTTCCGTGTGCAGCCACAAGCTATTATGGGCTCTAGCATAGTTGACTAAGTTATGCGAACTCTTACAGTGGTAGACTAGCAGATGTAGGGGATGTAGGTGGTACGGTCTACCCGATCATAAGGTGCTAGCGCTTCTGAAACACTATGTCTCGGTCATCCGTCTTCTCAAACACCATGTAGTGTGAGAAACCAAACGGAGGCGATCGAGTCTTGTGGGGAAAAGTGCGCAAACCTCTGTAGAGTGTAATAAACTAATCATGATTAGCCGTGTCCCCGGTTATGGACATCTTGAGTATCTAGTACTTGGATTATCATGTGAATCTCAACATGTTACTTTAATTAATATTGTTAGGTTTTAATGATAATGCTTAATTAGGATTGAGAATGCTGTCAACCATTCTCAATGTTTAACAACCACCATGATAGTAATTAAATTTTATTCCTTTGAAGTAGGGAAAAATTGGCTTTATGCAAAACTGTAACCATAGAGCTTTCCACCAGCCAAATATGCATATAGTATAGCTCTTTCATTCCATTACTCTCTATGTGTTACCTTGCCAGCATATTCCATGTGCTGACCCGTTTCGGGTTGCAACGTTAATGTTGCAGACTTTTCAGACGACGCTTAAGGAGTTTTTAGGTCGTGGTTCTATACTCAGTGATGCCGTTGGAGTTGATGGACTCACTTATCTTCCAAGCCTTCCGCTGTTATCGTTATTAGATGGCCTTAAGCCATACTTATTGTAATAAGTTCCCTTTTGAGACACTCGATGTAATAAGTGTGTGATTGCTACTCTGTTATAAATCCTCCGAGTACTGTGTGGTGTCAGCATTACTGATCCAGGGATGACACCGGAGCACAGAAATCAGACTGTTTGAGGTCTGGTCACTACAGAGATGGTATCAGAGCACACGCTGACTGTAGGACACGACCACTAAGTTAGAGACCTAGATCACTATTCACTCTCTTCTCTTCTGACCTCTCATCTTTTCTACTCGTTAGGATGGCGGATGCAAGGAACAATTTCACACAACCGGATGAAGATACACCCTTTGGACGACACTTGAAGGAAGTCACTAGATACCTGAACATAGGAGTACCAAGTTTCACCGGAACCTACAACGCCACTTTACCTGAAGAAGAGCGCTGGATGATTCAAGTTCAAGTTCCAGGAAGGACGTTCATGCCAGTCACTGAGCCCATAGAGTTTTCTTTTGATGCACCAACTTGGACTCTAGGAAAGAGCATGGCAGCTCACATCGCCATGGGACGCATCGGAGAAGTCTACCGCAAGGATCTCAAGGATACTATCTACCATATTTGTGGGCACCGAGATGAACACTGGGAGATGATCAGCACCCGGAAGGATAGATCAATTGCAGCTTTTATCCAGGAGCTAAACCAGCACATTCGATGACAGGAGAACCAGATGTGCGCCGACATGATAGATCTGAAGAAGGCTAAGACTAGAATCAAGGAACTGGAGGAAGAACTCAAGGCTACACGTGAAGATTATGAAGAAGAAATTGAAGTATTGGTGGAGAAGAATGACGACCTAATCAAGAAGATTGGAATATTTATGGGAGACCCTACGCCAGTAGATGAAGACGAAGAACCCAAGGAGATTAGCCCGGAAGACTACATCATCATCGACGGCACCGACTTGGAACCAGATAGTAGCAATGATGACTATGTTGACGAAGCTAGAGCAGATATTGTGGAGTCAACGACCATAGAATATTTCTAGTAGACCACCTCATTAGTAGTAGTAGTCCACCATGTAAATATAGTAGTCCGAGCACTTTTGCGATAGATAGATCGATTGTATGCCCTTGTTTGATTGATTGAAGTGAATTGTTTGCTTTTGCCTCATGTGCATATGGGTAGTGTTTTCTCTTTAGACCCCCTCTATTCTTATATCTCATCTTTTCTAAACCCTTAGATGCCTCCGAGACGTGACCCCGGATTTGCCTTTCCACCGGAGCTCACCCAGTTAATCCAGCAGCAGAACACATTGATGCAGTTGCTAGTCCAGAATCAGAATCGGGGGAACAACAACAACAACCCACCACCACCACCTGTTGACCATTTAGCCCGTTTTCTTAGGCTGAATCCGCCGATGTTTTCTAGTAGCACCAAGCCGATAGTAGCAGATGATTGGCTCCGCAAGACAGCTAGGGAGTTGACCACATCAGGATGCACAGATGCGGAGAAGGTGAAGTTTGCCGCACATCAGCTAGAAGGACCCGCAGCATCATGGTGGGAGAATTTCACAGCCACTTTCCCAGTTGACACTGTCACATGGGATCAGTTTCAGCAGGCTTTTCGTACTACACACGTTTCAGCAGGAGCTATGGCCATGAAGAAGCGTGAGTTTCGCAACTTGCGCCAAGGAGGAAGGACAGTTGGCCAGTATGTGGAGGAATTTAGTAAGCTAGCACGTTATGCCCCAGATGACGTCGCTACGGATGCAGCTAAGCAGGAGAAGTTTCTGGAAGGATTGAATGATGAGCTGAGCATGCAGTTGATGGTAGAAACCTTCAACAACTACCAGGAGTTGGTAGATCGTGCTCTTATGATTGAAGGGAAGCAGCAGCAGATTGAGAACCGCAAGAGGAAGTATGGACAAGGAAAGTACAATTCAGGAGCTCAGCAGAAGCCACGTTTTACCCCTAGACCGGGAGGACATTTTCAACATACCCATGGAGGAGGTAGCTCGCACAATCACAATGGCACCAAGAATGTTAATGGAAATGGAGGAAGCAACGGCCAGAATCGCACCAACCCCTCAACCCCAGCCAAGAAGGACTTGAGCCAAGTCACTTGTTTTAAGTGTTCGAAGACAGGACATTATGCAAATGAATGTCCTGAAGGCCAAAATGGCAATGGAAGTTTAGGGAAGAAGCCAAACCCTTTTAATAGGGGACTGGTGAACCACGTTAGCGTGGAGGAGGTTGAAGCTCAGCCCGATGCAGTAATAGGTAAGTTTTTGGTTAAGTCATTTACTGCACTCGTTCTTTTTCATACTGGTGCATCGCATTCATACATCTCAAGGGGATTTGTGGATAAGTATAACCTATCAACCCAAGCCCTTAGGTCACCCATGTTAGTAACCTCGCCCGGAGCAGAGTATGTGGCTAGTCTATGGTGTGATCAGTTACCATTAAGGATTGGTAACTATGTTTTTCCCCCAGACCTAATAGTATTGGAATCTCAAGGATTGGATGTGATATTAGGCATGGATTGGTTATCAAAGTATGAAGGGAATATTGAATGTGCTAGTAAGTCAATTTTTCTTACCACCCCAGAAGGGAGAAGGATCAAGTATGTATCCCGGCATGTGCCAAAGAGGACTCAAGTAAATTGCCTAACGGGAGTTGTGCAGGAGGAAGTACCAGTGGTAAGGGATTTCCCTGATGTATTTCTAGAAGAGTTGCCAGGCATGCCACCGGATAGAGATATTGAGTTTTTGAGTGAGCTATTGCCAAGCACAGGGCCAATATCAAAGAGACCATATAGGATGCCAGCAAAGGATTTGGTGGAAATTAAGAAGCAGATTAAGGAGTTATGCTAAGGAATATATTCGCCCAAGTTCTTCACCTTGGGGATCGCCAGTACTTCTAGTGGAGAAGAAGGATGGATCATTAAGGATGGTTGTTGATTATCGAGGATTGAATGACGTAACAATCAAGAACAAGTACCCGCTACCAATGATCAATGATCTGTTTGATCGATTGCAGGGAGCTAAGGTATTTTACAAGATCGATCTGCGATCAGGATACCACTAGTTGAAGATTCGAGAACAGGATATTCCGAAGACAGCTTTTACCACCAGGTAGGGGTTGTACGAGTATACCGTTATGTCATTTGGTCTGACTAACGCACCTGCCTATTTTATGAACATGATGAACAAAGTGTTTATGGAGTTTTTGGATAAGTTCGTCATAGTGTTCATTGATGATATCCTGGTTTATTCGAAGAATGAAGAGGATCATAAGGAGCATTTGCGTTTGGTACTTGGAAAGCTCAGAGAACATCAATTATATGCCAAGTTCAGCAAATGTGAGTTCTGGTTGAAGGAAGTAGGATTCCTCAGACATGTTATATCTGGAGAAGGTATAGCAGTAGATCCCGCTAAAGTTGAAAGCGTGACCAAGTGGGAAGCCCCAACAACAGTTGGAGAGATCCGGAGTTTCCTTGGACTCGCAGGATACTACCGGAGATTTATTGAGAATTTCTCAAAGATTGCGAAGCCTATGACTGAGTTGTTGAAGAAATATACCAAGTTCATATGGACAGAGGAATGTGAGGCTAGTTTCCAGGAGTTGAAGAAACGTTTGGTTACCTCACCAGTGTTGATTTTGCCAGACCAGACCAAGGATTATGAGGTGTATTGCGACGCTTCACTTCGAGGACTTGGAGCAGTGCTTATGCAGGAAGGGAGAGTTGTTTCATATGCCTCAAGACAACTGAAACCTCATGAGTTGAATTATGCCACGCATGATTTGGAGTTAGCAGCCGTAGTGCATGCATTGAAGACATGGAGACATTTTCTCATTGGAAATCATTGTGAGGTGTACACGGATCATAAGAGTTTGAAGTACATCTTCACACAGAAGGAGTTGAATCTCAGACAAAGGATATGGTTGGAGCTTATCAAGGATTATGATATGAAATTGCATTATCATCCTGGAAAGGCTAATGTAGTAGCAGACGCATTAAGCCGCAAGAGCCATGTCAATACGTTAATGACGGGAGAAATACCCAGGGAGTTAGCCGAAAATCTTCATGAACTATGTTTGGAAATAGTTCCGAGAGGCTATGTAGCAGCATTGGAGATTCAGTCAACCTTGATGGATAAAATCAGAGAAGCTCAGAAAGCTGACAAAGAGATTGCCGCTGTTAAGGAGAAACTTAGCAAAGGAAAAGCTAAGGGATTTCGTGAGGATGAGCATGACACCCTATGGTTTGAAGACCGTGTTTACGTGCCCAATGACCCGGAGATCAGGAAGTTGATTTTGCAAGAGGCACATGACTCACCGTATTCAATTCACCCAGGAAATACCAAGATGTATTTGGATTTGAAGGATATTTTCTGGTGGACCAGAATGAAGAAGGATATTGCGGAGTATGTAGCAGTTTGTGATGTATGCCAGAGAGTAAAGACAGAGCATCAGAAGCCAGCAGGATTGTTACAACCATTGCCGATACCCGAATGGAAGTGGGATAAGCTAGGCATGGATTTTATCACGGGATTGCCCAGGACTTGTTCAGGCTATGACTCGATTTGGGTTGTAGTTGATCGATTGATGAAAGTAGCTCATTTCATCCCAGTAAAGACCACTTACACCAGTGCTAAGTTGGCAAAGATATACATGACCAGGATCGTATGTCTGCATGGAGTTCCAAGGAGTATCGTATCAGATAGAGGAACCCAGTTTACCTCAAAGTTCTGGAAGCAGTTGCACGAAACTTTGGGTACCAGGCTAGAATTCAGTATAGCTTTTCATCCACAGACAGATGGACAGAACGAGAGAGTCAATCAGATTTTGGAGGATATGCTGAGAGCTTGTGCGCTAGATTATGGATCTAGTTGGGACGATAATTTGCCATATGCAGAGTTCTCTTACAACAACAGTTACCAAACCAGTTTAAAGATGGCCCCTTTCGAAGCCTTGTACAGAAGGAGGTGCAGGACACCGTTGTCGTGGGACGAAGTTGGAGACCGCCAGTTGTTTGGTCCTGACTTGATTAAAGAGTCTGAACAAAAGGTGAAGTTGATTCGCGATAGGCTCAAGGTAGCCCAGTCCAGACAGAAAAGTTATGTGGATTCTAAACGCAAGGAGACAGTTTACGAAGTCGGAGACAGAGCTTATCTTCGAGTATCTCCACTTCGGGGAACAAAGCGTTTTGGAGTTAAAGGGAAGTTAGCACCACGATTTGTAGGACCATACCGAGTTTTGGAGCGTATGGGAGAAGTGGCCTACAAGTTGGAATTGCCTGAAGGATTGTCAGGAGTTCATGATGTGTTCCACGTTTCTCAGTTAAAGAAATGTCACGCGGAGATGGCTGACATACCGTTGAGAGATACAGTGCCTTTGGAAACTATTCAGTTGGATAACGATTTGACCTACGAGGAGAAACCAGTCAAGATTCTCGAGTTTGCCAACCGAGTTACTCGCAGCAAGGTTATCAAGTTTTGCAAAGTTCAGTGGAGCCACCACATGGAGGATGAAGCCACCTGGGAGTGAGAGGAAGATTTGCTCAAAGACCACCCTCACCTATTTTCTAGCCAACCCGAATCTCGAGGGCGAGATTTATCTTAAGGGGGGTAGGTTTGTAACATCCCAATTTTTCAATTTGGAATGTTATACATTAGATCATCATGCATATCATATTTTATTTTGCATTTTGGTTGATCCTAGAAATTCTACGTAACTCAATGACCCACGGAGAGAGTTGGGGATTTCGTTATTTTCATATTTGAGTTCTCTCAAATTTTGAGAATAGGATCATTTGATTTTATTTATTTTATCATCAATTATTTCTATTACAAAAATATGAGAGAGGGAATAAAATGACTTTCCCAAAATAAAGAAATATTGAGGATTTAATAATAAAATCAAATAAGATTTATTTCGGAGTTTTTCGGTGTTTTATTTGATTTTAGGAAAAATGTGCGTTTTTCAAAATTGCATTTAGGGGCCAAATAAATGTTCACCTTGTGCGGCTTGATTTTAGAAGCCCGCGAAAATTTATTTCGGAATTTTTGGAGTCCGTTTAGTATTTCTTTTTATTTTTCTTCCAAGCGGAATAATTAAAAAAAACGAACCGACTTCGGGCCGTACCCGAGTGGGACACCGCCCGGGGGCAGCCTTTAAATAGCGCCGCCCCGAGCCGCCCCAGCCCATCAGCCCCGCCTCGATCCGTGCGCACCGCCGGAGCCGCCGCTGCCACCGCCGATGATCCCGCCGCCCGAGGTTCGTCGTGCCTCGATTTCCGTGCCGAAAAAAAGAGAAAAAAATCGGCGTTCGTCGTTTTTCTTTTTCTTGGATTAAATCCGCGATTTTTCTGATCGCGATTCCTGATCCGATTTTCGTTTTAGTATAACTTTTCGCTCGTTTATCGGAATCAGGCGATTCAAGCGCCTAGAGATTCGTCTCGAAAACCTCTATCCGTTTAAAAAACTTAAACAAGTTTTTGTTACTGTAAAATTTGCCCTAGATCCAGATTACTAGAACGAAGTTGTTTTCTTTCGCCGTTTGATTTTCGTTGCTTCGTTCGATTTGATTCTTTTTGCCAACCGGAGTTCTTAAGTTGAACCTTATGGTTAGATCTCTTATTTGAGTTTTAACTATGCATTAGATGAGTACTTATTTTATGCTTGTTTGTTTGTCTGCGATAGAATACCCGGAGTGCGCCGCCTATTACTTCGAATCGTTAGGTTTCGCGGATCATCAGCAAGGCAAATAACACTTTGATCATACCTTTTCTACTACCCAGTTTTATTGCATTAGATCAATCCTCACACATTGTATGATTAGGATCTAATTAAATTGTGGGATGGGAAGTAGATGAGGTAGTACATATTACCTGTTTATTATCAAACCTTTGGGAGTTACTTCTACGTTTGCTTATTATGTCATGCTATGCTAGTAGGCGTGGATTGGGTGAGTGAAATCCATGACAGATGTGAGATTGTTAATTAATGGTTTATCTAAGGTGGCAACTTAAACACACATCTGGGTGGATTGAGGCACCTGGGTATTCCAGGACTTGCCTGTTTTTTTTGGACCGCCACCCAGGCTCAAAGGTATCATGAGACTATTCATACTAGAAACTTCTGTGTGCAGCCACAAGCTATTATGGGCTCTAGCATAGTTGACTAAGTTGTGCGAACCCTTACAGTGGTAGACTAGCAGATGTAGGGGATGTAGGTGGTACGGTCTACCTGATCGTAAGGTGATAGCGCTTCTGAAAGACTTTGTCTCGGTCATTCGTCTTCTCAAACACCATGTAGTGCGAGAAACCAAACGGAGGCGATCGAGTCTTGTGGGGAAAAGTGCGCAAACCTCTGCAGAGTGTAATAAACTAATCATGATTAGTCGTGTCCCCGGTTATGGACATCTTGAGTATCTAGTACTTGGATTATCATGTGAATCTTAACATGTTACTTTAATTAATATTGTTGGGTTTTAAGATGATGCTTAATTGGGATTGAGAATGCTGTCAACCATTCTCAATGTTTAACAACCACCATGATAGTAATTAAATTTTATTCCTTTGAAGTAGGGAAAAATTGGCTTTACGCAAAACTGTAACCATAGAGCTTTCCACGAGCCAAATATGCATATAGTATAGCTGTTTCATTCCATTACTCTCTATGTGTTACCGTGCCAGCATATTCCATGTGCTGACCCGTTTCGGGCTGCAACGTTAATGTTGCAGACTCTTCAGACGACGATTAAGGAGTTTTTAGGTCGTGGTTCTATACTCAGTGATGCCATTGGAGTTGATGGACTCACTTATCTTCCGAGCCTTCCGCTGTTATCGTTATTAGATGGCCTTAAGGCATACTTATTGTAATAAGTTCTCTGTTGAGACACTCGATGTAATAAGTGTGTGATTGCTACTCTGTTATAAATCCTCCGAGTACTGTGTGGTGTCAGCATTACTGATCCAGGGATGACACCGGAGCACAGAGATCAGACTGTTTGAGGTCTGGTCGCTACATAGATGGCTTCTTCTCTCTTTTTGGATCTCAATACAATGTTCTCCCCCTCTCTCGTGGAGATCTATTCGATGTAATCTTCTTTTTGCAGTGTGTTTGTTGAGACCGATGAATTGTGGGTTTATGATCCAGTCTATCTATGAATAATATTTGAATCTTCTCTGAATTCTTTTATGTATGATTGGTTATCTTTGCAAGTCTCTTTGAATTATCAGTTTGGTTTGTCCTACTAGATTGGTTGTTCTTGCCATGGGAGAAGTGCTTAGCTTTGGGTTCAATCTTGCGGTGTCCTTTCCCAGTGACAGAAGGGGCAGCAAGGCACGTATTGTATTGTTGCCATCGAGGATAACAAGATGGGGTTTTATCATATTGCATGAAACTATCCCTCTACATCATGTCATCTTGCTTAAGGCGTTACTCTGTTTTTAACTTAATACTCTATATGTGTGCTGGCTAGCGGTCGATGAGTGGAGTAATAGTAGTAGATGCAGAATCGTTTCGGTCTACTTGTCTCGGACGTGATGCCTATATACATGATCATACCAAGATATTCTCATAACTATGCTCAATTCTGTCAATTGCTCAACAGTAATTTGTTCACCCACCGTAGAATACTTATGCTCTTGAGAGAAGCCACTAGTGAAACCTATGGCCCCCGGGTCTCTTTCTCATCATATCAATCTCCATCACTTTATTATTGCTTTGCTTTTACTTTGCTTTTACTTTATTTACTTTGCATCTCTATACCAAAAATACCAAAAATATTATTTATCATCTCTATCAGATCTCACTTTCGTAAGTGACCATGAAGGGATTGACAACCCCTAAGCGCATTGGTTGCGTTGAGCTATTGTTTTTGTGTAGGTACGAGGGACTCGAGCGTAGCCTCCTACTGGATTGATACCTTGGTTCTCAAAACCTGAGGGAAATGCTTACGCTACTTTGCTGCATCATCCCTTCCTCTTCGGGGAAATCCAAAGCAGTGCTCAAGAGGTAGCAAGAAGAATTTCTGGTGCCGTTGCCGGGGAGTCTACGCAAAAGTCGACATACCAAGTACCCATCACAATCCCTATCTCCCGCATTACATTATTTCCATTTGCCTCTCATTTTCCTCTCCCCCACTTCACCCATGCAATTTTATTCGCCCTCTCTCTCTCTCTCTATCCTCCATCTCTTTCTCTGTTTGCCTTTTTGTTTGCTTGTGTGTTAGTTTTTTTGCTTGTCGTTATGGCTAGTCCTTTATCTTCTCCGTTGTCTCCCGAGAATGAAGTTCTAAATTTTAAACAAAGGGAGGGAGAAAATCTAAAAGATGCTTGGTATAGAATTTGCAATGCTCAAAATAGATCTACTAGGAAGCAATCTACTTCAGTTCTTCTCCGCAATTTTTATGTAGGTGTTAATCCTTGGTATAGATATATCCTTGATACCATTACCGGAGGGAATTTCTTGGGTAGCCATACTTTTGATTCTAATAATGCTATGTTAGATTTATTTGGCTCACCACCTCTTTTGGTTAATGGAACTATGTTAACTTTGGAGCATGTTATGCAAAGACTTGAAATTATTGAAAATAAAGTTGCTACCATTGAATTAATTGAAAATCTAGATAAAAAGATCCACAATCAAATTACCCAATATGGATCTAAGGTAGGAATGACTTTGAAAAATATTAAGGAAAAGGAACCCATAGTTAATGAGAAGATAAACTTAGATTCTACTAGAATTGATAAACTTGAGGGTATCATTACAAACTTGGGAACCGCTTTTTCTTCCGTAAAGAATACTCCAAGTCCTCCTACTAAAATTGGCAAGCTTATGTATGTTCCTAAAAATAAGGGTGACTCATCTATTAAGGAAACTGCGGATCTTAAATCTATAAGTATTCATCCCAATCTCTTTCCTATCATTAAGGAACCACTTGCTACAAATGAATTTTTCAATCTTGTGCCTAAGAGTTTGATAATAAATAGAAAGAAAGAAATTCCTAAGGTAGATAGATGCCTCATCAAAGAATTGCCTAACAAAGATGGCAATACCTAGATCTATTCTTGCTTGTTAGGCCTAGCTAGGGGCGTTAAACGATAGCGCTTGTTGGGAGGCAACCCAATTTTATTTTTATTCCTTGATTTTTGCTCCTGTTTAGTAATAAATAAATTATTTATCCTCTGCTTTGGTTGTGTTTTTTGTGTTTAATTAGTGTTTGTGCCAAGTAGAACCGTTGGGAAGACTTGGGGAAAGTCATGTTGAACTTGCTGTAAAAAACAGAAACTTTAGCGCTCACGAGAGCTGCTGTCATTTTTATTTGGAAAGTGATATTTAGTTAATTATTTTTGCATATGATTAATAGATAAATTACTCACGTACAGAAATATATTTTAGAATTTTTTCGGTTCCAGATCTTGCGCTAGCTACAGATTACTACAGACTGTTCTGTTTTTGACAGATTCTGTTTTTCGTGTGTTGTTTGCTTATTTTGATGAATCTATGGCTAGTAAAATAATTTATAATCCATAGAGAAGTTGTAATACAGTAGGTATAACACAAATATAAATAAATAATGAGTTCATTACAGTACCTTGAAGTGGTCTTTTGTTTTCTTTCGCTAACGGAGCTCACGAGATTTTCTACTTTAAGTTTTTGTGTTGTGAAGTTTTCAAGTTTTGGGTAAAGATTTGATGGATTATGGAACAAGAAGTGGCAAGAGCCTAAGCTTGGGGATGCCCATGGCACCCCCAAGATAATCTAAGGACACCTAAAAGCCAAAGCTTGGGGATGCCACGGAAGGCATCCCCTCTTTTGTCTACTTCTATTGGTAACTTTACTTGGAGCTATATTTTTATTCACCACATGATATGTGTTTTGCTTGGAGCGTCTTTTATGATTTGAGTCTTTGCTTGTTAGTATACCACAATCATCCTTGCTGTACACACCTTTTGAGAGAGCCATACATGATTTGAATTTGATAGAATACTCTATGTGCTTCACTTATATCTTTTGAGCTTTATAGTTTTGCTCTAGTGCTTCACTTATATCTTTTAGAGCACGGTGGTGGATTTGTTTTATAGAAACTATTGATCTCTCATGCTTCACTTAGATTATTTTGAGAGTCATAATAGCATGGTAATTTTCTTAAAATCCTAATATGCTTGGTATGCAAGACTAATAATAAAACTTTCTTATGAGTGTGTTGAATACTAAGATAAGTTTGATGCTTGATGATTGTTTTGAGATATGGAGGTAATAATATCAAAGTCATGCTAGTTGAGTAGTTGTGAAATTGAGAAATACTTGTGTTGAGGTTTGCAAGTCCCGTAGCATGCACGTATGGTAAACGTTATGCAACAAAGTTGAAACATGATGTGTTATTTGATTGTCTTCCTTATGAGTGGCGGTCGGGGACGAGCGATGGTCTTTTCCTACTAATCTATCCCCCTAGGAGCATGCGCGTAGTGCCGAGGTTTTTGATGACTTGTAGATTTTTGCAATAAGTATGTGAGTTCTTTATGACTAATGTTGAGTCCATGGATTATACGCACTCTCACCCTTCCATCCTTGCCAACCTCTTCGGTACCGTGCATTGCCCTTTCTCACATTGAGAGTTGGCGCAAACTTCGTCGATGCATCCAAACCCAATGATATGATATGATCTTTCACACATAAACCTCCTTATATCTTCCTCAAAACAGCCACCATACCTACCTATTATGGCATTTCCATAGCCATTTCGAGATATATTGCCATGCAACTTTCCATCATTCCGTTCATCATGACACATTCATCATTGTCATATTGCTTAGCATGATCATGTAGTTGACATAGTATTTGTGGCAAAGCCACCGTTCATAATTCTTTCATACATGTCACTCTTGGTTCATTGCATATCCCGGTACACCGCCGGAGGCATTCATTGTTGGGTAACGTAGCATAAATTCAAAATTTTCCTACGTGTCACCAAGATCTATCTATGGAGTCATCTAGCAACGAGGGAGGAGTGGATCTACATACCCTTGTAGATCGCGCGCGGAAGTGTTCAAGAGAACGGGGTTGATGGAGTCGTACTCGTCGTGATCCAAACCACCGATGATCCTAGCGCCGAACGGACGGCACCTCCGCGTTCAACACACGTACGGAGCAGCGACGTCTCCTCCTTCTTGATCCAGCAAGGGGAAGGAGAGGTTGATGGAGATCCAACAGCACGACGGCGTGGTGGTGGAAGTAGCGGGATTCCAACAGGGCTTCGCCAAGCGCTGCGGGAGGAGGAAGATGTGTCGTGGGAGGGAGAGGGAGGCGCCAGGGCTTAGGTATGGTTGCCCTCCCTTCCCCCCACTATATATAGGGCCAAGGGAGAGGGGGAGGGCGCAGCCTTGCCCCTTCCTCCAAGGAAGGGTGCGGCCAAGGGGGGGAGGAGTCCATCCTCCCCAAGGCACCTCGGAGGTGCCTTCCCCCTTTAGGACTCTCCCTTTTCCCCTTCTCTCGGCGCATGGGCCTCTTGGGGCTGGTGCCCTTGGCCCATGTAGGCCAAGGTGCACCCCCTACAGCCCATGTGGCCTCCCGGGGCAGGTGGCCCCACCCGGTGGACCCCCGGGACCCTTCCGGTGGTCCCGGTACAATACCGGTGACCCCAAAACTTGTCCCGATGGCCGAAATAGCACTTCCTATATATAATTCTTTACCTCCGGACCATTCCGGAACTCCTCGTGACGCCCGGGATCTCATCCGGGACTCCGAACAACTTTCGGGTTACCGCATACTAATATCTCTATAACCCTAGCGTCACCGAACCTTAAGTGTGTAGACCCTACGGGTTCGGGAGACATGCAGACATGACCGAGATGACTCTCCGGTCAATAACCAACAGCGGGATCTGGATACCCATGTTGGCTCCCACATGTTCCACGATGATCTCATCGGATGAACCACGATGTCAAGGACTTAATCAATCCCGTATACAATTCCCTTTGTCTAGCGGTACGATACTTGCCCGAGATTCGATCGTCGGTATCCTGATACCTTGTTCAATCTCGTTACCGGCAAGTCTCTTTACTCGTTCCGTAACACATCATCCCGTGATCAACTCCTTGATCACATTGTGCACATTATGATGATGTCCTACCGAGTGGGCCCAGAGATACCTCTTCGTCACACGAAGTGACAAATCCCAGTCTCGATTCATGCCAACCCAACAGACACTTTCGGAGATACCCGTAGTGTACCTTTATAGCCACCCAGTTACGTTGTGACGTTTTGCACACCCAAAGCACTCCTACGGTATCCGGGAGTTGCACAATCTCATGGTCTAAGGAAATGATACTTGACATTAGAAAAGCTTTAGCATACGAACTACACGATCTAGTGCTATGCTTAGGATTGGGTCTTGTCCATCACATCATTCTCCTAATGATGTGATCCCGTTATCAACGACATCCAATGTCCATGGTCAGGAAACCGTAACCATCTATTGATCAACGAGCTAGTCAACTAGAGGCTTACTAGGGACATGGTGTTGTCTATGTATCCACACATGTATCTGAGTTTCCTATCAATACAATTCTAGCATGGATAATAAACGATTATCATGAACAAGGAAATACAATAATGATCAATTATTATTGCTTCTAGGGCATATTTCCAACAGTCTCCCACTTGCACTAGAGTCAATAATCCAGTTCACGTCGATATGTGATTAACACTCAAGGTCACATCCCCATGTGACTAACACCCAAAGAGTTTACTAGAGTCAATAATCTAGTTCACATTACCATGTGATTAACACTCGATGAGTTCTGGGTTTGATCATGTTATGCTTGTGAGAGAGGTTATAGTCAACGGGTCTGAACCTTTCAGATCCGTGTGTGCTTTACAAATCTCTATGTCATCTCCTAGATGCAGCTACCACGTTCTATTTGGAGCTATTCCAAATAACTGTTCTACTATACGAATCCAGTTTACTACTCAGAATGATCTGGATTAGTGTCAAAGTTTGCATCGGCGTAACCCTTTACGACGAACTCTTTTACCACCTCCATAATCGAGAAAATTCCTTAGTCCACTAGTTACTAAGGATAACTTTGACCGCTGTCCTGTGATCCATTCTTGGATCACTCTTGTACCCCTTGACTGACTCATGGCAAGGCACACTTCAGGTGCGGTACACAGCATAGCATACTGTAGAGCCTACGTCTTAAGCATAGGGGACGACCTTCGTCCTTTCTCTATTCTGCCATGGTCGAGCTTTAAGTCTTAACTTCATACCTTACAACTCAGGCAAGAACTCCTTCTTTGACTGAACCATCTTGAACACCTTCAAGATCATGTCAAGGTATGTGCTCATTTGAAAGTACCATTAAGCATTTTGATCTATCCTTATAGATCTTGATGCTCAATGCTCAAGTAGCTTAATCCAGGCTTTCCATTAAAAAACACTTTCCAAATAACCCTATATGCTTTCCAGAAATTCTACGTCATTTCTGATCAACAATATGTCAACAACATATATTTATCAGAAATTCTATAGTGCTCCCACTCACTTCTTTGGAAATACAAGTTTCTCATAAACTTTGTATAAACCCAAAATCTTTGATCATCTCATCAAAGCATACATTCCAACTCCGAGATGCTTACTCCAGTCCCTAGAAGGATTGCTGGAGCTTTGCATACTTATTAGCATCTTTCAGGATTGACAAAACCTTCCGGTTTGTATCACATACAACCTTTCCTCAAAAAACGTCGAGGAAACAATGTTTTGACATCCTATCTGCAAGATTTCATAAATAATGCAGTAATCGCTAATATAATTCCAACAGACTCTTAGCATCGCTACGAGTGAGAAAGTCTCATCGTAGTCAACTCCTTGAACTTGTCGGAAAACATCTTAACGACAAGTCGAGCTTTCTTAATGGTGACATTTACCATCATTGTCCGTCTTCCTTTTAAAATCCATCTGTACTCAATAGCATCACGACCATCGAGCCGTTCTGCCAAAGTCTACACTTTGTTTTCATACATGGATCCTATCTCGGATTTTATGGCCTCGAGCCATTTATCGGAATCCGGGCCCACCATCGCTTCTCCATGGCTCGTAGGTTCATTGTTGTCTAGCAACATGACTTCCAAGACATGATCACGTACCACTCTAAAGTAGTACGCATCCTTGTCATCCCACGAGGTTTGGTAGTGACTTGATCTGAAGTTTCATGATCACTATCATAAGCTTCCACTTCAATTGGTGTAGGTGCCATAGGAACAACTTCCTGTGCCCTGCCACACACTAGTTGAAGAGATGGTTCAACAACCTCATCAAGTCTCCACCATCCTCCCACTCAATTCCTTCGAGAGAAACTTTTCCTCGAGAAAGGACCCGATTCTAGAAACAATCCCTTATTGCTTTCGGTTCTAAGACAGGAGGTATACCCAACTATTTTGGGTGTCCTATGAAGATGCATTTATCCGCTTTGGGTTCGAGCTTGTCAGCCTGAAACTTTTTCGCATAAGCGTCGCAGCCCCAAACTTTTAAGAAATGACAGCTTAGGTTTCTCTAAACCATAGTTCATACGGTGTCATCTCATCGGAATTACGTGGTGCCCCTTTTTAAAGTGAATGTGGTTGTCTTTAATGCCTAACCCATAAACTATCGTGGTAATTCGATAAGAGACATCATGGTATGCATCATATCCAATAGGGTGCAGTTATGATGTTCGGACACACCATCATACTATGGTGTTCCAGGCTGTATTAGTTGTGAAACAATTTCCACAATGTCTTAATTTTGTGCCAAACTCGTAATTCAGATATTCATCTCTATGATCATATCATAGATCTTTTATCCTCTTGTCACGACGATCTTTCAACTTCACCCTGAAATTACTTGAACCTTTCAATAATTCAGACTCGTGATTCATCAAGTAAATGTACCCAACATCTAGTCAAACCACCTGTGAAATAAGAATATAACGATATCCACTACATGCCTCAGCACTCATTGGATTGCACACATCAAAATGTATTACTTCCAACAAGTTGCTTTCTAGTTCCATTTTACTGAAAAACGAGGCTTTCAGTCATCTTGCCCATGTGGTATGATTTGCATGTCTCAAGTGATTCAAAATCAAGTGAGTCCAAACGGTCCATTTGCATGGAGTTTCTTCATGCATATACACCAATAGACATGGTTCGCATGTCTCAAACCTTTCAAAAACGAGTGAGCCCAAAGATCCATCAACATGGAGCTTCTTCATGCGTTTTATACCGATATGACTTAAGTGGCAGTGCCACAAGTAGGTGGTACTATCATTACTATCTTTTGGCATGAACATGTGTATCACTACGATCGAGATTCAATAAACCATTCATTTTAGGTGTAAGACCATTGAAGGTATTATTCAAATAAACAGAGTAACCATTATTCTCCTTAAATGAATAACCGTATTGCGATAGACATAATCCAATCATGTCTATGCTCAACGCAAACACCAAATAACAATTATTTAGGTTTTAATACCAATCTCGATGGTAGAGGGAGCGTGCGATGCTTGATCATATCAACCCTGGAAACACTTCCAACACATATCGTCAGCTCACCTTTAGCTAGTCTCCGTTTATTCCGTAGCCTTTTGTTTCGAGTTACTAACACTTAGCAACGGAACCGGTATCTAATACCCTGGTGCTACTAGGAGTACTAGTAAAGTACACATCAACACAATGTATATCCAATATACTTCTATCGACCTTGCCAGCCTTCTCATCTACCAAGTATCTAGGGTAATTCTGCTCCAGTGGCTGTTCCCCTTATTACAGAAGCACTCAGTCTCGGGTTTAGGTTCAACCTTGGGTTTCTTCACTAGAGCAGCAGCTGAATTGCCGTTTCATGAAGTATCCCTTTGTTCCCTTGCCCTTCTTGAAACTAGTGGTTTCACCAACCATCAACAATTGATGCTCCTTCTTGATTTCTACTTTCGCGGTGTCAAACATCGCGAATATCTCAAGGATCATCATATATGTCCCTGATATATCATAGTTCATCACGAAGCTCTAGCAGCTTGGTGGTAATGACTTCGGAGAACCATCACTATTTCATTTGGAAGATCAACTCCCACTTGATTCAAGCGATTGTTGTACTCAGACAATCTGAGCACAAGTTCAACAATTGAGCTTTTCTCCCTTAGTTTGTAGGCTAAGAAAATCGTCGGAGGTCTTATACCTCTTGACGTGGGCACGAGCCTGAAATCCCAATTTCAGCCCTCGAAACATCTCATATGTTTTGCGACGTTTCAAAACGTCTTCGGTGCCTCAACTCTAAACCGTTTAACTGAACTATCACGTAGTTATCAAAATGTGTATGTCAGATGTTCGCAACATCCACAGACGACGTTCGAGGTTCAGCACACTGAGCGGTACATTAAGGACATAAGCCTTCTATGAAGCAATGAGGACAATCCTCAGTTTACGGACCTAGTCCGCATAATTACTACTATCAACTTTCAATTAAATTTTCTCTAGGAACATAACTAAACAGTAGAACTGAAGCGCGAGCTACGACATAATTTGTGAAGATCTTTTGACTACGTTCAGGATAATTAAGTTCATCTTATGAACTCCCACTCAGATAGACATCCCTCTAGTCATCTAAGTGATTACATGATCCGAGTCAACTAGGCCGTGTCCGATCATCACGTGAGATGGACTAGTCAACATTGGTGAACATCTTCATGTCGATCGTATCTACCATACGACTCATGCTCGACCTTTCGGTCTTCTGTGTTCCGAGGTCATGTCTATACACATGCTAGGCTCGTCAAGTCAACCTAAGTGTTTCGCGTGTGTAAATCTGTCTTACACCCATTGTATGTGAACGTAAGAATCTATCACACCCGATCATCACGTGGTGCTTCGAAATGACGAACTTTCTCAACGGTGCACAGTTAGGGGAACACTTTCTTGAAATTTTAATGAGGGATCATCTTATTTACTACCGTCGTTCTAAGCAAACAAGATGTATAAACATGATAAACATCACATGCAATCAAATAATAGTGACATGATATGGCCAATATCATATAGCTCCTTTGATCTCCATCTTGGGGCTCCATGATCATCTTGTCACCGGCATGACACCATGATCTCCATCATCATGATCTCTATCATCGTGTCGTCATGAAGTTGTCTCGTCAACTATTACTTCTACTACTATAGCTAACGGTTAGCAATAAAGTAAAGAAATTACATGACGTTTATGTTGACACGCAGGTCATAAATAAATTAAGACAACTCCTATGGCTCCTGCCGGTTGTCATACTCATCGACATGCAAGTCGTGATTCCTATTACAAGAACATGATAAATCTCATACACCACATATATCATTCATCACATCCTTTGGCCATATCACATCACATAGCATACCCTGCAAAAACAAGTTAGACGTCCTCTAATTGTTGTTTGCATGTTTTACGTGGCTGCTATGGGTTTCTAGCAAGAACGTTTCTTACCTACGCAAAAACCACAACGTGATATGCCAATTGCTATTTACCCTTCATAAGGACCCTTTTCATCGAATCCGATCCGACTAAAGTGGGAGAGACAGACACCCGCTAGCCACCTTATGCAACTAGTGCATGTCAGTCGGTGGAACCAGTCTCACGTAAGAGTACGTGTAAGGTCGGTCCGGGCCGCTTCATCCCACAATGCCACCGAATCAAGATTGGACTAGTAACGGTAAGCATATTGAACAAAATCAACGCCCACAACTACTTTGTGTTCTACTCGTGCATAGTAACTACGCATAGACCTAGCTCATGATGCCACTGTTGGGTAACGTAGCATAAATTCAAAATTTTCCTACGTGTCACCAAGATCTATCTATGGAGTCATCTAGCAACGAGGGAGGAGTGGATCTACATACCCTTGTAGATCGCGCGCGGAAGCGTTCAAGAGAATGGGGTTGATGGAGTCGTACTCGTCGTGATCCAAATCACCGATGATCCTAGCGCCGAACGGACGGCACCTCCGCGTTCAACACACGTACGAAGCAGCGACGTATCCTCCTTCTTGATCCAGCAAGGGGGGAGGAGAGGTTGATGGAGATCCAACAGCACGACGGCGTGGTGGTGGAAGTAGCGGGATTCCAACAGGGCTTCGCCAAGCGCTGCGGGAGGAGGAAGATGTGTCGTGGGAGGGAGAGGGAGGCGCCAGGGCTTAGGTATGGTTGCCCTCCCTTCCCCCCACTATATATAGGGCCAAGGGAGAGGGGGAGGGCGCAGCCTTGCCCCTTCCTCCAAGGAAGGGTGCGGCCAAGGGGGGGAGGAGTCCATCCTCCCCAAGGCACCTCGGAGGTGCCTTCCCCCTTTAGGACTCTCCCTTTTCCCCTTCTCTTGGCGCATGGGCCTCTTGGGGCTGGTGCCCTTGGCCCATGTAGGCCAAGGCGCACCCCCTACAGCCCATGTGGCCCCCCGGGGCAGGTTGCCCCACCTGGTGGACCCCCGGGACCCTTCCGGTGGTCCCGGTACAATACCGGTGACCCCGAAACTTGTCCCGATGGCCGAAATAGCACTTCCTATATATAATTCTTTACCTCCGGACCATTCCGGAACTCCTCGTGACGTCCAGAATCTCATCCGGGACTCCGAACAACTTTCGGGTTACCGCATACTAATATCTCTATAACCCTAGCGTCACCGAACCTTAAGTGTGTAGACCCTACGGGTTCGGGAGACATGCAGACATGACCGAGATGACTCTCCGGTCAATAACCAACAGCGGGATCTGGATACCCATGTTGTCTCCCACATGTTCCACGATGATCTCATCGGATGAACCACGATGTCAAGGACTTAATCAATCCCGTATACAATTCCCTTTGTCTAGCGGTACGATACTTGCCCGAGATTCGATCGTCGGTATCCCGATACCTTGTTCAATCTCGTTACCGGCAAGTCTCTTTACTCATTCCGTAACACATCATCCCGTGATCAACTCCTTGATCACATTGTGCACATTATGATGATGTCCTACCGAGTGGGCCCAGAGATACCTCTTCGTCACACGAAGTGACAAATCCCAGTCTCGATTCGTGCCAACCCAACAGACACTTTCGGAGATACCCGTAGTGTACCTTTATAGCCACCCAGTTACGTTGTGACGTTTGGCACACCCAAAGCACTCCTACGGTATCCGGGAGTTGCACAATCTCATGGTCTAAGGAAATGATACTTGACATTAGAAAAGCTTTAGCATACGAACTACACGATCTAGTGCTATGCTTAGGATTGGGTCTTGTCCATCACATCATTCTCCTAATGATGTGATCCCGTTATCAATGACATCCAATGTCCATGGTCAGGAAACCGTAACCATCTATTGATCAACGAGCTAGTCAACTAGAGGCTTACTAGGGACATGGTGTTGTCTATGTATCCACACATGTATCTGAGTTTCCTATCAATACAATTCTAGCATGGATAATAAACGATTATCATGAACAAGGAAATACAATAATAATCAATTTATTATTGCCTCTAGGGCATATTTCCAACATTCATATAGAGTCATCTTTGTTCTAGTATCGGGTTGTAATCCTTGAGTTGTAAATAAATAGAAGTGTGATGATCATCATTATTAGAACATTGTCCCAAGTGAGGAATATAAAAAAAGAGAGAAAGGCCATAAAAAGAAAATGCCCCAAAAAAGGCCATAAAAAAGAAAAGGCCCAAAAAAATGCGAGAAAAAAAAGAGAAGGGACAATGTTACTATCCTTTCACCACACTTGTGCTTCAAAGTAGCACCATGATCTTCATAGTAAAGAGTCTCTCATGTTATCACTTTCATATATTAGTGGGAATTTTTCATTATAGAACTTGTCTTGTATATTCCAACAATGGGCCTCCTCAAGTGCCCTAGGTCTTCGTGAGCAAGCAAGTTGGATGCACACCCACTAGTTTTTTTTGTTGAGCTTTCATATATTTATAGCTCTAGTGCATCCGTTGCATTTCAATCCCTACTCCTCGCATTAACATCAATCGGTGGGCATCTCCATAGCCCATTGATTAGCCTCGTTGATGTGAGACTTTCTCCTTTTTTGTCTTCTCCACATAACCCCCCTCCATTATATTCTATTCCACCCATACTGCTATGTCCATGGCTCGCACTCATATATTGTGTGAAAGTTTATAGGTTTGAGATTACTAAAGTATGAAAAAATTTCTTGGCTTGTCATCTGGGTTGTGCATGATGATAGCATTCTTGTGTGATGAAAATGAAACATGACTAAACCATATGATTTTGTAGGGATGAACTTTCTTTGGCCATGTTATTTTGAGAAGACATAATTGCTTAGTTAGTATGCTTGAAGTATTATCATTTTTATGTCAATATGAACTTTTGTCTTGAATCTTTTGGATCTGAATATTCATACCACAATTAAGAATAATTACATTAAAATTATGCCAAGTAGCACTCCACATAAAAATTCTGTTTTTATCATTTACCTACTCGAGGACGAGCAGGAATTAAGCTTGGGGATGCTTGATACGTCTCCAACGTATCTATAATTTTTGATTGTTGCATTCTATATTATCTACTATTTTACACATTATTTGGCTTTATTTTCCACTTTTATATTATTTTTGGGACTAACCTATTAACCGGAGGCCCAGCCCAGAATTACTGTATTTTTGCCCGTTTTAGGGTTTCGAAGAAAAGGAATATCAAACGGAGTCCAAACGGAATGAAACCTTCGAAAACGTGATTTTCTCATCAGATAAGATCCAGGAGACTTGGACCCTCCGTCAAGAAAGCCACGAGGTGGTCATGAGGGTAGGGGAGCCCCCCCCTAGGGCGCGCCCCCTGCCTCGTGGGCCCCTCGAAGCTCCACCGACGTACTTCTTCCTCCTATATATATCCACGTACCCCCAAACGATCGGGGACGGAGCCAAAAACCTAATTCCACCGCCGCAACTTTCTGTATCCACGAGATCCCATCTTGGGGCCTGTTCCAGAGCTCTGCCGGAGGGGGCATCGATCACGGAGGGCTTCTACATCATCATCCAAGCCCCTCCGATGAAGTGTGAGTAGTTTACTTCAGACCTACGGGTCCATAGCTAGTACCTAGATGGCTTCTTCTCTCTTGTTGGATCTCAACACAATGTTCTCCCCCTCTCTCGTGGAGATCTATTCGATGTAATCTTCTTTTTGCGGTGTGTTTGTTGAGACTGATGAATTGTGGGTTTATGATCCAGTCTATCTATGAATAATATTTGAATCTTCTCTGAATTCGTTTATGTATGATTGGTTATCTTTGCAAGTCTCTTCGAATTATCAGTTTGGTTTGGCCTACTAGATTGGTTGTTCTTGCCATGGGAGAAGTGCTTAGCTTTGGGTTCAATCTTGCGGTGTCCTTTCCCAGTGACAGAAGGGGCAGCAAGGCACGTATTGTATTGTTGCCATCGAGGATAACAAGATGGGGTTTTTATCATATTGCATGAAACTATCCCTCTACATCATGTCATCTTGCTTAAGGCGTTACTCTGTTTTTAACTTAATACTCTAGATGCATGCTGGATAGCGGTCGATGAGTGGAGTAATAGTAGTAGATGTAGAATCGTTTCGGTCTACTTGTCTCGGACGTGATGCCTATATACATGATCATACCTAGATATTCTCATAACTATGCTCAACTCTGTCAATTGCTCAACAATAATTTGTTCACCCACCGTAGAATACTTATGCTCTTGAGAGAAGCCACTAGTGAAACCTATGGCCCCGGGTCTCTTTCTCATCATATCAATCTCCATCACTTTATTATTGCTTTTCTTTTACTTTGCTTTTACTTTATTTACTTTGCATCTCTATACCAAAAATACCAAAAATATTATTTATCATCTCTATCAGATCTCACTTTCGTAAGTGACCGTGAAGGGATTGACAACCCCAAAGCGCGTTGGTTGCGTTGAGCTATTGTTTTTGTGTAGGTACGAGGGACTCGAGCGTAGCCTCCTACTGGATTGATACCTTGGTTCTCAAAAACTAAGGGAAATACTTATGCTACTTTGCTGCATCATCCCTTCCTCTTCAGGGAAATCCAACGCAGTGCTCAAGAGGTAGCAACATCTTGCTCTAAATCTGCAGCAGAAACAGCTCGAAACAAAAAAAGGAGATATTTGCGTGGTACGGCAGTCAAAACCTTTGGGAGATAATATAATGAATTTTTACTGACCAAAAACAGGAGATATTTGCGCGCCCTCCACCCTCGTGGGTCCCTTGTGTCCTTTCCGGACTACTTCTAATTTTCCTATTTTCTTAAATATTCCAAAACGGAGAAAAATTGCTATTAGAACTGTTTTGGAGTCGGTTTACTTACCATACCACATACCTCTTCCTTTTCGAAGGCTGAAATGTTCTGGAAGGTGTCCCTTAATACTCCTCTGGGGTTACGGTTTCAATAACATTAGTTTCAATATTTATAGGATTACCTGAGATATAATGTATAATTCTTTGACCATTCACCACCCTCAGATTTGTGCCTTCGAAGTTGTTGATTTTTATGGCACCGGAATGATAGACCTCCTCGATAACGTAAGGACCTTCCCATTTAGAGAGGAGTTTTCTTGCAAAAAAACTTAAACGAGAGTTGTATAACAATACATAATCACCTACATTAAACTCGCGTTTTTGTATCCTTTTGTCGTGTCGTCTTTTAACTTTTTGTTTAAACAGTTTGGCATTTTCATAGGCCTGGGTTCTCCACTCATCAAGTGAGCTAATGTGAAATAGTCTCTTCTCACCAGCAAGTTTGAAGTCATAGTTGAGCTCTTTAATGGCCCAATATGCCTTATGTTCTAGTTCGAGAGGTAAATGACATTCTTTTCCATAAACTATTTTATACGGAGACATACCCATGGGATTTTATATGCAGTTCTATAGGTCCATAATGCATCATCAAGTTTCTTGGACCAATTCTTTCTAGATCTATTAACAGTCTTTTGCAAAATTAATTTAAGCTCTCTATTGCTCAGTTCTACTTGACCACTAGATTATGGATGGTATGGAGATGCAATTCTATGATTAACATCATACTTAGCAAGCATTTTACAAAAAGCACCATGAATAAAATGTGAACCACCATCAGTCATTAAGTATCTAGGGACTCCAAACCTCGGAAAAATAACTTCTTTAAGCATCTTAATAGAGGTGTTATGATCAGCACTACTAGTTGGAATAGCTTCTACCCACTTAGTAACGTAATCAACAGCAACTAAAATATGTGCATACCCATTAGAGGAAGGAAACGGTCCCATATAATCAAAGCCCCAAACATCAAATGGTTCAATAACAAGTGAATAATTCATAGGCATTTCTTGACGTCTACTAATATTACCAATTCTTTGATATTCATCACAAGACAAGACAAACTTACGGGCATCCTTCAAGAGAGTAGGCCAATAAAAACCGGATTGCAATACCTTATGTGCAGTTCTATCTCCAGCATGCTGTCCTCCATAAGCCTCAGAGTGACACTTGCGTAGGATCTGTTCTTGTTCATGCTCAGGTACACAACGTCTAATAACACCATCTACTCCTTCTTTATAAAGGTGTGGGTCATCCCAGAAGTAATGTCTTAAATAATAGAAAAACCTTTTCTTTTGCTGATATGTGAAACTAGGTGATATAAATTTAGCAACAATGTAATTAGCATAATCATCATACCAGGGAGCAGTACGAGAAGCATTTATGACAGCTAATTGTTCATCAGAAAAGCTATCATCAATAGGTAGTGGGTCATCAAGAACATTCTCTAACCTAGATAAGTTGTCTGCAACGGGGTTCTCAGCTCCCTTTCTATCAATAATATGCAAATTAAATTCTTGTAGTAGGAGAACTCATCTAATAAGTCTAGGTTTAGCATCTTTCTTTTCCATAAGATATTTAATAGCGGCATGATTAGTGTGAACAGTTACTTTAGAATCAACAATATAAGGGTCTGAACTTATCACAAGCAAACACAACTGCTAAAAATTCTTTTTCAGTAGTAGCATAATTTCTTTGGGCACTGTCTAGAGTTTTACTAGCATATTGGATAACATTTAATTTCTTATCAACTCTTTGTCCTAGAACAGCACCTACAGCATAATCACTAGCATCACACATAATTTCAAAGGGTAAATTCCAATCAGGTGGCAGAACAATAGGTGCAGAAATCAAGGCTTTCTTAAGTATTTCAAATGCTTCTACACAATCATCATCAAAGACAAAAGGAACTTCTTTTTGTAAGAGATTAGTCAGAGGCCTAGAAATTTTTGAGAAGTCTTTAATGAACCTCCTATAAAAACCGGCATGACCAAGGAAACTTCTTATACCTTTAATGTCCTTAGGACACAGCATCTTTTCAATAGCATCAACTTTAGCTTTATCAACTTCAATACCTCTTTCAGAAATTTTATGCCCCAAGAAGACAATACCTTCATTAACTATAAAGTGGCACTTCTCCCAATTCAAGACAAGATTAGTTTCTTCACATCTCTAAAAAACTCGATCAAGGTTGCTTAAGCAATCATCAAAAGAAGTTCCATATACGGAGAAATCATCCATGAAAACCTCAACAATATTTTCAAAAAAGTCAAAGAATATAGCAGTCATGCATCTTTGAAAGGTAGCAGGGGCATTGCATAAACCAAAAGGCATACATCTATAAGCAAAGGTACCAAAAGGGCAAGTAAAGGTGGTCTTTTCTTGATCCTCTTTTGACATAGGTATTTGGGAGAAACCAGAATAACCGTCTAGAAAGCAAAATGTGTATGTTTACATAATCTTTCTAGCATTTGATCAATAAAATGTAAAGGGTATTCATCCTTTTTAGTAGCTTTATTTAATTTGGGGAAGTCAAATACCATTCTATAACCTGTAACAATTCTTTGTGGGATCAATTCATCTTTATCATTAGGAACAACAGTAATGCCTCCCTTCTTAGGGACACAATGGATAGGACTTACCCACTGACTATCAGCAATGGGATAAATTATACTTGCCTCCAGCAGCTTTAGTATTTCATTTCTTACCACTTATTTCATCTTAGGATTTAACCGTCGTTGGTGATCAACAACCGGTTTAGCGTCTTTCTCCAATTTTATTTTGTGCTGGGATAGAGTGGGACTAATGCCCTTAAGATCATCAATAGTATATCCAATAGCAGGACGGTGCTTCTTCAAAGTTTTCAATAATTTCTCTTCTTCTTGCCCTGAAAGGTTAGCACTAATACTAACAGGATATATCTTCTTTTCATCAAGATAAGCATATTTAGGAGTATCAGGCAATGATTTAAGCTCAAACACGGGATCACCCTTGGGTGGAGGAGGATCCCCTAGAATTTCAACAGGCAAGTTGTGTTTCAAAATAGGTCCCTGTTTAAAGAATACTTCATCTATTTCCCTTCTTTCATTCATAAACATATCATTTTCATGGTCTAGCAAATATTGTTCTAAAGGATCATTAGGAGGCACGGGAATAGAAGCAAGACCAATAATTTCATCTTTACTAGGCAATTCTTTATCATGGGGTTGTCTATGAAATTTAGCAAAATTAAAATCATGAGACATATCCCCTAAACCAACAGAAACAATATCCTTTTTTTAGTCTATCTTAGCATTAACAGTATTCAAAAAGGGTCTACCAAATATAATGGGACAAAATTTATCTTGTGGGGAAGCAAGAACAAGAAAATCAGTAGGATATTTAACTTTCCCACACAAGACTTCAACATCTCTAACAATCCCAACTGGTGAAACAGTATCTCTATTGGCAAGCTTAATTGTAACATCAATACCTTCTATCTCAGCAGGTGCAATATCATGCATAATTTCTTCATATAAAGAATGAGGTATTGCACTCGCACTAGCACCCATGTCACATAAGCCATGATAGCAATGATCTCCTATTTTAACAGAAACAACAGGCACGCCAACAACAGGTCTATGTTTATCTTTAGTATCGGGTTTAGCAATTCTAGCAGCTTCATCACAGAAGTAAATAACATGCCCATCAATATTATCAACCAATAGATCTCTAACCATAGCAATACTAGGTTCAACTTTAATTTTCTCAGAGGGTTTGGGTGTTCTAATATTACTTATGTTGACCACAGTTGAAGCTTTAGCATGATCCTTTATTCTAAGAGGGAAAGTTGCAATATAAGCAGTAGGAACAATAGGATCAACATTATAAGTGATAGTCTTTTCTTAAACTTTAATAGGTTCAACTACTTTTACTTCAATGGGAGGATGATATTTAAGCCACTTCTCCTTAGGGAGATCAACATGAGTAGCAAATGATTCACAAAAAGAAGCTACTATCTCAGAGTCAAGTCCATATTCAGTACTAAATTCACGAAAAGCATCGGTATCCATAAAAAATTTAACACAATCAAACTTAGGTGTTATAACTGACTCCTTACCTTCGTCGAGTTCCCAATATTCAGAGTTGCATTTAATTCTTTCCAATAAATCCCATCTGAATTCAATAGTCTTCACCATAAAAGAACCAATACAAGAAGTATCGAGCATGGAGCGATTATTGAGAGAAAGCCGAGCATAAAAATTTGGAATAATAATTTCTCTTGAGAGCTCATGATTGGGGCATGAATATAACATTGACTTAAGCCTCCCTCAAGCTTGAGCGATGCTTTCTCCTTCGCGAGGCCATATATATATATATATATATATATATATATATATATATATATATATATATATATATATATATATAATTACGATCACGATGAACCAGATGCATAGGTTAAAACTTCTGATGAAATTCCAATTTCAATCGGTTGTAGTTCCACGATCCAATATCATCACATAGCCTAAACCATGTCAATGTCTTTCCCTTAAAATATAGAGGGAAGACCGACTTCTTGATAACATCCTCGGGCATACCTGCAATCTTAAATAATCCACAAACTTCATCCACATAGATTAGGTGCAAATTGGGATGCTATGTTCCATCTCCTGTAAAAGGGTTAGCTAGCAGTTTCTCTATCATACCCAAAAGAATTTCAAAGTAAACATTTTCAGTAGGTTCGGTAGGTTGAGGAGAAACTCTTTGCTCTACTGGTCGGGGTGAAGATACCCCGAACAAACCCCTCAAAGGATTACTTTCCATAGTAACAAGTGACAGTAAATTTCAGCACACTATATAAATTTTTCCTTACAAAATTCCACCTACCAAAGGCGCTTCACTCCCTGGCAACGGCCAGAAAAGAGTCTTGATGACCCATGAGTATAGAGGATCTATCGTAGTCCTTTCGATAAGTAAGAGTGTCAAACCCAACGAGGAGCAGAAGGAAATGATAAGCGGTTTTCAGTAAGGTATTCTCTGCAACCACTGAAATTACCGGTAACAGGTAGTTTTGTGATAAGGTAATTCGTAAGGGGTAACAAGTAATAAAAGTAAACAAGGTGCATCAAGGTGGCCCATTCCTTTTTTTATCAAAGGACAAGCCTGGACAAACTCTTATATAAAGGAAAGCGCTCCCGAGGACACATGGAAATTATCATCAAGCTAGTTTTCATCATGCTCATATGATTCGCGTTTGGTACTTTGATAATTTGATATGTGGGTGGACCGGTGCTTGGGTACTTCCCTTACTTGGACAAGCATCCCACTTATGATTAACCCCTCTTGCAAGCATCCGCAACTACAAAATAAGTATTAAGGTAAACCTAACCATAGCATGAAACATGTGGATCCAAATCAGCCCCTTACGAAGCAACTCATAAACTAGGGTTTAAGCTTCTGTCACTCTAGCAACCAATCATCTACTTATTACTTCCCAATGCCTTCCCCTAGGCCCAAACAATGGTGAAGTGTCATGTAGTCAATGTTCACATGACACTGCTAGAGGAGAGACAACATACATCTCATCAAAATCTCGAACGAATACCAAATTCACATGACTACTTATAGCAAGACTTCTCCCATGTCCTCAGGAACAAATGTAACTAATCACAAATCATATTCATGTTCATAATCAGAGGGGTATTAATATGCATAAAGGATCTGAACATATGATCTTCCACCAAATAAACCAACAAGCATCAACTACAAGGAGTAATCAACACTACTAGCAACCCACAGGTACCAATCTGAGGTTTTGAGACAAAGATCGGATACAAGAGATGGACTAGCGTTTGAGATGAGATGGTGCGGGTGGAGATGTTGATGGATATTGACCCCCTCCCAATGAGAGGATCGATGGTGATGACGATGGTGATGATTTCCCCCTCCCGGAGGGATGTTTCCCCGGCAGAACAGCTCCGCCGGAGCCCTAGTTTGGTTCCGCCAAGGTTCCGCCTCGAGACGGCAGCACTTCGTCCCGAAAGCTTCCTTCTGATTTTTTCCAGGGCAAAAGACTTCATATAGCAAAATATGGGCACTGGAGACCTGCCAGGGGGCCCATGAGACAGGGGGCGCGCCCAAGGGGATAGGGCGCGCCCCCACCCTTGTGGATGCTGGGTGGCCCCCCTCTAGTGCTTTCTTCACCCAATGTTTTTTATATATTCCAAAACTGACTTCCATGGATTTTCAGGACTTTTGGAGTTGTGCAGAATAGGTCTCTAATATTTGCTCCTTTTCCAGCCCAGAATTCCATCTATCGGCATTCTCCCTCTTTGTGCAAACCTTGTAAAATAAGAGAGAATAGGCATAAGTTTTGTGACATAATGTGTAATAATAGCCCATAATGCAATAAATATCAATATAAAAGCATGATGCAAAATGGACGTATCAAAACCCTCATGAAGATCTTTCGGTGGCCAGCATGATCCACATCGAGGCCGCTCCGGGTGAGATCTAGGCGTACCAGCCACACCAGCGATGGCCGCTGCATCAAGCACGGAGTCGTACAAGCTGCAGAGTCGATCGTCTCTGTCGCCGTCGATGAGAGCATACATGCTAGGCTCAAGCAAGCACATAGGCACCTTGATTGATTTCTTGACTAGCAACGCATGCACGTCTGACCAATTGAAAATCTGGCTTTCACTTGAGACCGTGGATGGATTCGATCTGTTTGGGTCCCTGTGACCTTGGAAAGAACAGCCACAAGCACGGACCCCGCTGCCGCTGTCAGCCGCACTAGCTTTGCCGGCGGCGTCCTCCGGCGACGGTGGGAGGGAGGGGCAGGAGGAGAGGTAGGTTGGGCGGGGGACGGCGCCGCCGCCCGTGTCACCCAGGATGAGCGACGCGGGGACCTGAGCTTTTTTCGGATCAGCGTTCTCAATTCTCATGTGAACGAAAAAGAGGCCACCCACACATACAACAAACGTGAAACTCACATATGATTATCCATGCTGCACCATAGTTCCTCTAGCTGAATCCTCCCACCACTCACACTGCATTGATGTGGAGAATACTTTCAGACCAAAATTGTCAAAATCATAATTTTGAATCGTATTGGAGCTCCAATGGTTGGATAGCAAATCGAGAATCTTAAGTAATCAAAATCATAGAATCCGAGTGGTTAGTTTGGATCGTGACATTGTAGAATCGTACAATTCAGTCATGATTTGGACAACCTTGGTTCAGACAAAATGAACTTGAAAAGTGCATTGTGGAGGACGAATTTTGTCATTCAATCTACACCGACCGGCGCACACCTATCTCACGCTCGGTGATATTTTCCTAATTACTAGCATCCATCTACTCATCTAGATACCGTCATCCTCCTAGGCATTATCCCTCTATCTATCGTTGTTGTTGGCTGCGCACATCACTATCCGCGCCATCGCAAACATGAACCGGATGTTGCTAACTCTGTCATCAACTTGACACAGTCATCGAAATGGGGTTCAGACATGAACTTTCCTTGTCACTTTGTCAGCCTTATTCATAGGAGTTCTAATCAATGAGCCATTGGTCAATTCGATCTCCAAAGCTCTCTAACTTTTAGTGTGAATTGAATACCAGGGTTCTTCTGAAAGACATTGTCTATGAGGATGGCGGAATCTAGATGAGTAGATGGGTGCGATTAATTGAAAAAATAATCAGGGAGTCGGACGTTGGCTTGTGTCGATCAGTGTATATTGAATGGCAAAATTCATTCTCCACATTCATGCGGTCCTCATGGCAGAAGGGTTCAACCAGGGGAGCTACAGTGCAGCGGGATGATCCTTTGCCAGTTTGTTTCTTCACTTAGAGTATCTCAAGCTGATCCCTAAAAATAAAATAGAGGAGTAAACCGACGAGTAAAACTTAGTGGACTATTTTTACTTCACTAAATTTCGGCCAAACTAGCAGATCTCCTAAACTTAGTGGAGTAAAACTTGCAATTGTCCTATGTGTTCCGTTGACCACTTGTTATGTGTCTTCGCGTCAAGCGGCGACGATGGCGACCACGCCAGCGATGCGCCACCGACCACATGTCCGCCGGCCTCGCCGTCGTGACAGTCTCCACCGGCTGTGCCACTTGTTGGGAGAATAAGCCGCGGCAATGCATCGGACGTGACTGTAGGAGATATGCCCTAGAGGCAATAATAAATGATATTATTTATCTCCGAGTTCATAATTATGTTTATGTTCCATGCTATAACTGCAATGATTCTCGAGTTTGCAATATCCATGAGGCTCGGAGGAAGACTCATATGCACGTGTGGAATAATAAACGGTAAGAAGTATTCCTAGTCTGGCCTCTAAGACTAGCTCAAGTGGTGCATGATGGTTCTGTTTTCCTGATCATGGGCATGTCTATGCCAGCAATTTTGAGGGCACAATGTTAAGAGAACATTTGTGTTGAATCGACCCGGATTGATGTTATGCTATGAGATTCATTCGTCACAAGTTAATGGTACATAACACAGAGATGGTTAATGTTTGCATGATTCCTTAGACCATGAGAGTATTGAGTTTCTTCATGCTTGCTTCATGAACTTTGGGGTTTGTTAAACGTCATCCGTAAATGGGTGGCTCTTACGGCGGCTTATGGGTTCATGGAAAAGTATGTCAAGTAACTTGATAGCTCAAGATTGGGATTTGCTCCTCTGACGATGGAGAGATATTCTCGGGTCCTCTCGGTGTTACGGTATCCATAATCGTCTGGCCATACACCTTGTGATTTGATCACTGGGATGCCGGAACACGGAAACGAGAAAAGAGAACAAAACCGGTAACGAGGTAACTTGCATGGTGGACAAATTGTTCGTCCACGAGGATGCAACAAATCTCACCTCGGGTGTTTGTGACATATCATGAAGCAACAGGAATAGCTCACTGCAACTAGAGGTTCACTCGAATATTTATCCATGTGGGTATAGGGGTCAATATGGGTGTCCACAGCTCCGATGTTGATCATTGATCGGAAGGGGTTCCGGGTCATGTTTATACTTCACCGAACCTATAGGGTCACACGCTTAAGGGTCATCTATCTGCTGAATACTAGATAGGGAGTCTGAGAGAAAATCATCGAAAAGTTTCGGAGAGCGGAAAAGTTCCGCAGAGAGAGGTCACCGGATGAGTTTCGGTGAAACTGAAAAAGTTGTTTCGGGGTATGCCATTAAGTCAAAATGGTTTCGGCACATGCCTGATAATTCTTGGAGGGTGCCAGAATCATTCTGGAAACTTTTTGGAATTTTCAGAAATAAAAACCGGAAATGTTCCGGAGCTGCAGGAACTGGTTCAGATGCTTTTCGCAGATGAAAATCACTAAACTGGAATTGTTCCAGAATGCGTTGAAAATTATTATGGTGGGTACTGGAAATGTTCTAAGCCCACATAAATATTTTCAGTTCGATCAGACGCTGAAAATTGTCGTCGTGAATAGTGAAAATCAGCTTTATGGTTACTTTATGGAAAGCCACCTTTTGGGGCTTTGCTCCAAAAGATCTTGGGGATGACATGGATGGATAGGAGCCATTTTTTGGGCCCCTCATGGGGGTGTGGCCAGCCACATGGGGTATCCCCCCTTGGGGACCCTCTTGTTCCTTGGTTTCACTCCTAGGTCCTTGTGGAAGGACTTCATTCATGTGCATTTTGGGTTTTTGTGTGAAACTACCCTACCCCTTGGGATTTCCTATAAATAGAGGTGGAGGGGCAGCCCTCAACACTCATCCCTTGCTCTCATACACATGCCATGCATTATCTGGCTTCTTCTCTCCCTCCCACGAAAAGAGTTTCGTAGAGCCGTAAGGCTGTCTGGGTTCCGGCAGGAACTAGTTATGGACGGCGAAGCCCTGCCGGGTAGATGACACCGTACGTGTGCAACTCTGTAGAGAGATCATAGTTTTGGTCTTAGTTCGTGAGTGCCTCCCGAAGGGCTGTCCGTGTGACCGTCCGAGTTTCGAAGGTCCTCCCGAAGGGCTGCCTGAGTGACCGTTCGAGTTTCGAAGGTCCTCCCGAAGGGCTGTCCGCGACACCATCCAGGGGGCTGTTCGACCGCCTCCCGAAGGGCTGTCTGAGGAGCAGATGAGGGTATACATCCTCGCGGTTGGGAGGTTGTAAATCCTAGCTGCGGGGATCTGCACCGCCGATCGTCATCGACTCTACTTCCCGCTGCGCTATGAGTCGATAACGAAAAAGGTCAAACCATGTATGCAGTCTCCATAGTGGTCCTGGGCTGGTGCGTAGGTCGAAATTTTTTTGTTTTCTGTCGTGTTCCCCTACAGTGGCATCATGAGCCATGCTATGCGTAGATGCAGGTTTCGATCTAGAATACATGGAGATGTATGGGTATTGCATAATATAATTAGGTAGTAGATGAGATCTATTGCTGAAAATTATTTATGCTGGTGACAGATGAAATCTGTTACCCGACGTTCTTCTTGCTTCCCTAGAATTTGCGTTTGCTCAATCTCGAGACAGCAGGGTGGAATTTGACAAAGTTCTGGCAATCCGTGATCCTGATTGATCATGGAAGTGCTATCAGTTCTTTGGGTTCTGCCATAGTCAAAATAAAGATGAAATTCGCAGATGAAAGGGCATTGCAGATATGATTTGCACGGGGGTCATGCGTATGACGAAGTTTAGTATGGGGCTTGAGATTTAATTATCTCGTGTTTCATACACCCTGAGATGTTAATCTAGCAACTTGAATAATCATACTTGATGATAAAACATTGGTAGCTGCGGTTTAAGTCAAAACCTTAGAAGCCACATAAAATAAAATTTTGCATAAACCGATTAGAGGCGTCTAACTTGATTTTGCAGGATGTGCATGTGATGTGGTATAGCAATGCTCATATTCAATTTGATTATGTATGAGATGACTATATGATGTAATTAACATGACCTGCGTGTCATGATTCGGCATGATGGCTGGAGCCATATGATTGTCACTTTAATGACCTGCGTGTCAACCTTAAGTAATGCACTTATTTTATTAGCTATAGAGATAGCAATATTATCTGGTGCATCGACAAGGTGGTGGCAATATTCGTGAAGGTGAACACCAATGCGAATGCCGAAGACGAAGGAATGAAAGACTTCTCCGTCAAAAAGGGCTATACCATATCATGCTATTATGAATTGCCTGAGATGTTTATCCCTTATGATGCACCCGTCTTGATTGCACGGTAGTCGCTTTTTTATTAGGGTGATATCTCACTTAAAATACCAAAGTAGTTAGTGTTCACCCAAGTGTAGCACCGTCTGAAATTCGTATCTTTTCGGGGTGCGCCATGTACACATGAGCACGAACGAATCGAGAGGAATGAGGCGGGTGAGGTCAGACCTCGCAGCAAGATCACTTGGTTGTCTTTGACGTTCAGGAAGGAGAGTCCTGAGCTCGGAACATGCCCATCGAAAGATGAACAAGAATCACATAGAGATGTGATCGACAAGTTGGCCTACCGATTGAAATTCGTGTCATCAGTGATGAACCCGTCAATGGCATCGAATAGAAATATGGATCTTGAATCACTCTAAATCAATTATGAGAGATATTGATTTGAGTGGGAGCGCACTGTTGAATTAACATGTTTAATTCTTAGTGCAATTAATTATGAACGCTGTCTAAGTGTTTCTTGCAAAATAGTTGTAGAATAATGGCCCGCGATTCCACTTTACCTGTTAAAATTGAATAGCTGTTAAATATCTGGTTAAAACTTTATGTTTGGTAACGTAGTGTGAGGATTGTCCTCAAAAGTGCCAAGAAGGATTTTGTTCTATTGCATGCTTTCCATATCCTCCCGCTACTGCTATGGATCATGTGACTCTCGTCCTTCGATCCAAAAGCTAGAATTGTGTTACGGTCAAGTGGAATATGTTTGCTTCCATGAAACCCAAACTTCGAAAGTTGGGATAGTTATATGATATTCATGGAACTGAAAATTATTTTCAGATACAAACAAAGTAATGTTTGTTTGCAAGTATTAGTAAAAGTGTTTACTATGCATTTGACTGTTGGGAAAGGGATCCAGAAGAACGCCTGTCATATAATGAAAGGTGAATAAAACAACAACTTAAAGAGAAAGGATGTGTCCAAAGGGTGTTAGTATGACTTACACGCCTAGGAAGTCCGGGGCTAACGCCACTCTTAAGTTGGGCGCTTCTTTTGCGGGTAGGAGAAATACTAAAAGTTAAACAGTTAGAAGTATAAAGGCAGAAAGAGAGATGACTGGAATATCCAGCTCATGTATGAATGTCATACAAGTTTTTGATGTATAGTAGGCTGGTCAAAGATATAGTTCTTGGGAATTATGGTTAAACATGTTAATCACTAATTCTTGGGTATTGTGAGTTAATCACAAAGATGCCCGCTCGATTGCATTCTGTTGCGAATCAATGTAAGAGCTACTATGGCCTAAAGACTAGCCAGAAATGAGGTTAAGGTATACACAGGGAACATAGTAAATGTTACTATACCTTCCATCGGTGTATTGCTGTCTGTATTTATTTTCATAATTCATTTAGAGTTTTAAAAACTCTAGCCCATTGCATAAGGTATCTTGCAAGAAGGTTGTTCATAAGAGAACCTTTTATGTTCGATGTTATGAATAACACAAGGGCCATACTTTCATTATGAATGAGATGTATGTTATGAATATTGATAATAATACAATACCTCTGGGTTTACTTTCATAATTCATTTTAGAGTTTCTTACACTCTAGCCCATTGCATAATGTTTATTGCAAAAGAGTTGATCATAAAAACAACAATTGTTGTTAAGTATTATGAATAACATGAAGGGCCATGCTTCCATCCAAGATGGGATGTATGTTATGAATATTGATGGTAATATGATACATCCGTAACACTGACGCTAAATGTCGCAAGACTAAAAGAATACCACACAAGTGTGGCACTACATTTGGTCACATTGGAGAAACCCGCATGGAAAATTCCATTATGATGGATTTTGAAGTCTTTTTTATTTTGAATTATCTGACACTTGCAACTTTCCTCCGAAAAGTGAAGTGACTGAAATACCGTTCACAGGCCATAAGGAATGAGCAACAAACTTATTGGTGATCATACATTTTGATGTGTGTAGTTCAATAAATGTTGTTGCAAGTAGTGGATTTATATATCTTCAGACATGACTCAAGAAGATATATGGATATTTGCTTGATGAGACGTAAGTCTGGATCTTTTGAAATCATTCAAAAGGTTTTCAAAAATGAAGTAGAAGTTATTGTAACAAGGAAATTATGTTTCTACAATTTGATTGCAGAAAGGAATATCTGAGTTACAAGTTTAGCGAATGTCTGATGAGTTGTGAAAAGAGTTTCATAACTTACACCTTCTGGAACACCACTATGAGTGGAATGTCTGTGAAGATGTAATCAAACCATTTATGACATGGTAAGGTCAAAGATGACATAAATAAATTTGCCATTATCCCTTTTAAAGTGATGCTTTAGAGACTGCGGCTTTTACACTGAAAAGAGCTACATCGGGTCTGTTGAAATGAAGCCGTGGTATGGTACGCCCAACCATGTTATATCTTTTCTTAACATTTGGAATATGGGGCTTGTGTAAAAGGTTACAAACCTATTCCAAATCAGACAAGTGCTACTTTGTAGGTTATACCAAAATGTTGGGTATTCCTCCCTCACTATACCGAGGCAAATAGTTTTACCGCGAAACGGTGTACTTTTAAAGAGAATGGTTCTTTCAAAAAGGTGAGTGGGAGAATAGTGCAACTCGACGAGATAAACAGTATCTTCGTCATCAGATCAAAGGAAAGAGACATTGGAAGTAATTCCAGAGTTTCCTACTGCGACTGATATGGAAGTCTCTACAATAAAATGTATGAACTTCGGTCGAACTTGCAGCTAAACCACGTAGGCAAGGCTCGTGCAAACCTCTCAGGTGCGCAAATGAGATATTGTTGTTTGACAACATTATACCTACGATACACAAGGAAGCGTTGATGGGCCCTGACTCCGGAATTGGCTAAATGCCAATACAACCCGAGTTAGTTTCCATATAAGTGATTCAAGATTAAAACCTTGATACACCTTTCAGAAGACTTAGAGTCTAACGAATATTTATGGAACTTTAAACTGATACAGATAAAAATGTTTTATCCATAAAGCTCGACTTGTTGAAATAACAAGTTCAAGAGTTGACTATGATAAGGTTGTTTTCATCGTAGCGATGCTTAAAGTCGGTTTGGGTTGAACTAGCAATTAAAACATATTTTAATCATGAGATATGAAACATGGATGACAATAGGATTTCCATCTAATGGAAATGAAACCAAGGACTTGCATGTGTTACAGTCCAAGGCATTTTGTCTATCCAGAGGATGCTAGTAAGGGTGCAAACTTCAGAGTTCCAGCGATGGACAGAAGAGAGCAAAATGGAGTTGGAATCTTCGTGCTTTGATGAAATGGTCAAAGGGTTCTGACTACATCAATGGGTAACGAAGATACTTGTAATTCAAGAAAGTAAGTGGGAGCGTAATAATATTTCTAAAAACCTTGTGTGCTTGACACATTGTTAATTGGAAATAAATTTCTTGACACGAATTAGGACTTCATTTGAAATTGTTTTTGATGAAGTACTTAGGCTAAATAGCCTCAATTTTAGGCATGATGATTTATGGAGATAGATTTACCTAATATGGCTAAGCAATGAATACATAATGACAAGGTGCTAAAACCTATTTAGCATTTAAAACGCCAAGGAGTGATTCTTGACTAAGTCACATGGAAAGAGTTTTTGCAAGACTCGGTGTCCCAAAACACTAATGAGCAAAATACATGATGCAGATTCCACACGGTTTTGTGTTTGGATTAATCATGTATTCCATGGTATGTAAAACAACCAGATATGTCCGATACTCCCAAGGTGTTGCGAGTATGGATACTGAAGTGATCAAAGTACTGATCGTTGGACAATAGTGAAAGATGTCATTGAGTACTAGAGTAAGTACTGATGATATGTTTTCTCGCAAGCGGAGATCATGAAGAGTTTGTTGTAAAATGTTACATCGAAACAGTCTTGATCTTTTCTCTATGCAATTTTCGATTTAAATTGAGGGTTTTGTGTAACACAATATGGTGGTGCAGTTAGTTGGAAATTGTTCCAAACAAGTTACTGTGGCGAATTCTATAACAGAGGCGGAGTATGTTGCTGCTTTAGAAGCAAAAAAAAGACAAAGATGTTGAATCATATAGTTCATTCATGAACTTAGTATGGTTCCAAGAAGGCTTTGGTCAATGGGACACTATTGCAGATAGTTGCTCCATAACTCAGTCTGAGGAATCAGGTTTCGACCAATGATTCACATATATACAAAGCCAAGTCCGCACAAAGTATGAATTTTGTGAAAGCGTGAAAACGCAAGGATATGCAGAGATACACATGGAGCTAAAGTTGTCAGATCCGATGGACATCAGGCTATACCACATGCGAAGCATTTTTTACACCGGTATGCCATAGGTGTAAAGTGCATTAGCATTAACTAGATTATTGACTCTAGTGCAAGTGGGAGTCTGTAGGAGATATGCCCTAGAGGCAATAATAAATGATATTATTTATCTCCGAGTTCATAATTATGTTTATGTTCCATGCTATAACTGCAATGATTCTCGAGTCTGCAATATCCACGAGGCTCGGAGGAAGACTCATATGCACGTGTGGAATAATAAACGGTAAGAAGTATTCCTAGTCTGGCCTCTAAGACTAGCTAAAGTGTTGCATGTTGGTTCTGTTTTCCTGATCATGGGCATGTCTATGCCAGCAATTTTGAGGGCACAATGTTAAGAGAACATTTGTGTTGAATCGACCCGGATTGATGTTATGCTATGAGATTCATTCGTCACAAGTTAATGGTATATAACACAGAGATGGTTAATGTTTGCATGATTCCTTAGACCATGAGAGCATTGAGTTTCTTCATGCTTGCTTCATGAACTTTCGGGTTTGTTAAACGTCATCCGTAAATGGGTGACTATTACGGCGGCTTACGGGTTCATGGAAAAGTATGTCAAGTAACTTGATAGCTCAAGATTGGGATTTGCTCCTCCAACGATGGAGAGATATTCTCGGGCCCTCTCGGTGTTACGGTATCCATAATCGTCTGGCCAGACACCTTGTGATTTGATCACTGGGATGCCGGAACACGGAAACGAGAAAAGAGAACAAAACCGGTAACGAGGTAACTTGCATGGTGGACAAATTGTTCGTCCACGGGGATGCAACAAATCTCACCTCGGGTGTTTGTGACATATCGCGAAGCAACAGGAATAGCTCACTGCAACTGGAGGTTCACTCGAATATTCATTCATGTGGGTATAGGGGTCAATATGGGTGTCCTCGGCTCCGATGTTGATCATTGATCGGAAGGGGTTCCGGGTCATGTTTATACTTCACCGAACCTATAGGGTCACACGCTTAAGGGTCATCTATCTGCTGAATACTAGATAGGGAGTCTGAGAGAAAATCATCGAAAAGTTTCGGACAGCGGAAAAGTTCCGCAGAGAGAGGTCACCGGATGAGTTTCGGTGAAACTGAAAAAGTTGTTTCGGGGTATGCCATTAAGTCAAAATGGTTTCAGCACATGCCTGATAATTCTTGGAGGGTGCCAGAATCATTCTGGAAACTTTTTGGAATTTTCAGAAATAAAAACCGGAAATGTTCCGGAGCTGCAGGAACTGGTTCAGATGCTTTTCGCAGATGAAAATCACTAAACTGGAATTGTTCCAGAATGCGTTGAAAATTATTATGGTGGGTACTGGAAATGTTCTAAGCCCACATAAATATTTTCAGTTCGATCAGACGCTGAAAATTGTCGTCGTGAATAGTGAAAATCAGCTTTATGGTTACTTTATGGAAAGCCACCTTTTGGGGCTTTGCTCCAAAAGATCTTGGGGATGACATGGATGGATAGGAGCCATTTTTTGGGCCCCTCATGGGGGTGTGGCCGGCCACATGGGGTATCCCCCCTTGGGGACCCTCTTGTTCCTTGGTTTCACTCCTAGGTCCTTGTGGAAGGACTTCATTCATGTGCATTTTGGGTTTTTGTGTGAAACTACCCTACCCCTTGGGATTTCCTATAAATAGAGGTGGAGGGGCAGCCCTCCACACTCATCCCTTGCTCTCATACACATGCCATGCATTATCTGGCTTCTTCTCTCCCTCCCACGAAAAGAGTTTCGTAGAGCCGTAAGGCTGTCTGGATTCCGGCAGGAACTAGTTATGGACGGCGAAGCCCTGCCGGGTAGATGACACCGTACGTGTGCAACTCTGTAGAGAGATCGTAGTTTTGGTCTTAGTTCGTGAGTGCCTCCCGAAGGGCTGTCCGTGTGACCGTCCGAGTTTCGAAGGTCCTCCCGAAGGGCTGCCCGAGTGACCGTTCGAGTTTCGAAGGTCCTCCCGAAGGGCTGTCCGCGACACCGTCCAGGGGGATGTTCGACCGCCTCCCGAAGGGCTGTCTGAGGAGTAGATGAGGGTATACATCCTCGCGGTTGGGAGGTTGTAAATCCTAGCTGCGGGGATCTGCACCGTCGATCGTCATCGACTCTACTTCCCGCTGCGCTACGAGTCGGTAACGAAAAAGGTCAAACCATGTATGCAGTCTCCATAGTGGTCCTGGGCTGGTGCGTAGGTCGGAAATTTTTTGTTTTCTGCCGCGTTCCCCTACAGCGACCAGCGCGTGTATGGGCACGAGCTGGCCGGGTCGGGTGTGTCGGGGCCGCGGGTGTTTGTGTGTGCGTGCGTGCGTGTGGTGCTGATCGTGCAAGTGTACACCATAGGCATGTGTGTGTGTGTGGGTCTGTTGGCGATTCGTGTGGCCCAATCGGGCGCGATCCAGCGAGGCTCACCGCGAGAAGCGCGCGTTCGGGCGCGGCGCGGGCGCGGTCAGAGTGCAGAGAGCGCGGGCACGGTCGGTGTGCGAGTGGAGGCGTGGGTGTGTGCCCGATGCGCTGGCTCGGGGTATAAAGCCGCATGGTGGCGTTGTAATAGGTTGAGACTGTCGAGTTTGTGCTCAAGGAATCAAGGAGGCGTTCGTGCGCCGGAAACATCCCTGTGTCCACCGTGTTCTTCCTCCTCCTCCCTTCTTCTTCCTTGGGTGAGCCACGGCGAGAGAGAGAGCTGAGTGACAGAGAGAGGAGGGCAGCGGCGAGGGACTGGCGGTTCCAACAATTGGCATCAGAGCCACGTGAGGATCAGGGCGCGCTGGCGATGTCGATCGTCCCGTACGACGGCGGGGCGGGCGAAGCACTGCCACAGTCAGTGCCGCAGCTCACCAGCGACAACTACACGGCGTGGGCCATCAAGGTCGAGGCGAACCTCGACGTGGTCGGGCTGTGGGAGGCGGTGGTCATGCCGAAGGACGCGGTGGCGGCCGTAATTGCCAAGAAGGACAAGCCGGCGAGGACGTACCTGCTCGGCGCGCTTGCGGAAAACCTGCTCCTGCATGTGGCCTCGAAGAAGACGGCGGCGAAGGTCTGGGCCAGCGTCAAGGCGCGTTTCGTCGGGGCCGATCGTGTCAGGGCGGCGCAGCTGGCTACACTGCGGAGCAACTTCGAGCTGCTGCAGATGGGGAGCGGCGAGACGCTGTATGACTTCGCCGGAAAAATCAGCAGCTTGGCAGCGCACTACGCCGGGCTAGGATCGGCGCTGGAGGACACGACGATGGTGAAGAAGCTGCTGGACTGCGTCCCGGATTGCCTGTACGCGGCGGTCGCCGGGATGGAGCAGTTCTGTGACCTGTCCACGCTGTTGTTCGAGGATGCGTTGGGGCGCCTGAAGGCGTTCGACAAACGGCTACGGCGACGCGGACAGGCGGGCGGTGAGCGGGCTGACGGCGAGCTGCTGTACACGGCGGTGAAGTGGAGGGTGCGGGAGTGGCGTCAAGGCGGTCCACGGGACGATGACGTCGTGCCCAGTGAGGCGTCGGGCTTCGGCGGGAACCGGCGTGGTCGCTGTTACAAATGTGGCGACCGTGGACACTTCAAGCGGGAATGCCCACAGATGAAGAAGGCACCGGTGCCGGAGTGAGCCCTGCTGGTGGATGATGGTGTCGAGGATGCTGGGCTGCTCTGAGCCACGGCTTAGAGCGCGAGTGTTGGGCGAATAAGCCACGACAATGCACCGGACGCGACCAGCGCGTGTATGGGCGCGAGCTGGCCGAGTCGGGCGTGTTGGGGCCGCGGGTGTTTGTGTGTGCGTGCGTGCGTGTGGTGCACGGGGTGATTGTGCAAGTGTACACCGTAGGCTTGCGTGTGCATGTGGGTCTGTTGGCGAGCCCTGCGGTCCGATCGGGCGCGATCTAGCGAGGCTCACCGCGAGAAGCGCGCGTTCCGGCGCGGCGCGGGCGCGGTCAGAGCGCGGGCACGATTGGGTGCGAGTGGAGGCGTGGGTGCGTGCCCGGTTGGCTGGCTCGAGGTATAAAGCCTCACGGTGGCGTTGTGACAGGTTGACACTGTCGAGTTCGTGCTCGAGGAATCAAGGAGGCGTTCGTGCACCGGAAACATCCCTGTGTCCACCGTGTTCTTCCTCCTCCTCCCTTCTTCTTCGTTGGGTGAGCCACGGCGAGAGAGAGAGAGAGAGAGAGAGAGAGCTGAGTGATAGAGAGAGGAGGGCAGCGGCGAGGGACTGGCAGTTCCAACACCACTTGCAAATGCCCATGAACGGAATATCAAAATTTGTACAGGTGCCCAGTGTCGCCGTCCTCGCAACAGTACTCTCGCTCACTCGCTCCACACCTGTGCATTCCATGGCTGGCCTCGCACGTCGATGTCTTCGTAGGTGGCGATGGGGAACCCACCGGAGTTGTACTATGAGCTAGTCAACATCCTGTCTCGACTTTTGACTTTTTGACGCAGAATTCTGAAATTTCGCTTGCATTACACATCGGCTTTTGGTGTTGGCAGATTCTCCTGGACTAGCAGGAGAACAGGGCGGTGCTCTGGGCACGTAACGCTGATGAGGGCAAGAGCAGCTGCGCTAGGCCCGACGAGGGCAGAAGCACCACGCCCGCGTACACCTCCACGAAGCGAGGTCACCGGTGAGGCCCGAGGTTCCCCCATCGACAAGGGGGCTTCACGCGAGTCACCGATGGGCCACATGAAGACCTTCGCGCAAAGAACAGTTTTACTCCAGCCACCGAGCTCGGAATATTTTTAGTCGCCCACTAGGCTGAGGAGTCTGAGCGCCCCGTCCCCCGCGTCCCTCTCCGAGGCGACACAGGGGAACCCTAGCCGCCCCCGCCGCTGGCCTTCCTCCACCCTCTCCTCCCCCTTGCCGCCGCCGAGAGCCACCGCTGGGCAAAGCCCAGGCAGTGCCGGCGACGGCGGGGCTTCTCCCCTGGCGCGGCTTCCCTTCTTCCTAGCGGCGACTTAGTCACTCCCTGTGGGCTTGGTGGCGCGGCGCTTCGAAGCTCCGGTGGTGGCTCGCTTAGCGGCACGTTGGAGGGCATGTACCGTCTAGTGGTGCCGCCTAGACAACGGTTGCGGCCTAGGGCTCTTGACCCCAGATTGGATCTGGGTGGTGCTCGGGCCTGGTCGTGGCGGCGAGTCTCGCGGCCTCTGGGCATCGTGGAGGTGCCGGCGGCGGCGTGTGCTCGGCCTGGTGATGGCGGCGGTCGTGCACGGCAGTTGGATTCCTTCGAACAGATCTGGGTGAAAACTTGCTTTCGGCTACTGCCAAGGCCGGCGGTGGTGGCGCTATCTGCATCATTCCCTTCTTGAAGGCGTCGCCGTGGAGAAGTTCAAGGCCACTCTCTGTTACCTCCGGGGGAAACCCTAGATCGGATGACGGCGGCGTTGTGGTGTCGTTCCCCCCTTAGGGGCGTCATTCTTGGAGGTACACACGTGATCGAGGGACCAGAGGAAGTATTCTTTGGTGGAGCGGTGTGTCATCTCACTCATTGATGGCGGCGGATCTCGGCAGCATGGCGCTGTGGTGACTCGGCTTCTGATGCGTGGAGATGGACTCGCGCAGGAGGGTGATGCGGACTGGCGTCGTGGTGGCATTGATGGCAGCTAGACCGGGCAAGGTAGATGCAGCAGTACAACTCTGAAGATGGATTGTTGGCAGGTGGCTGCGGCGGCCTCATACCCGGCAGGCGTCCTGGTTGAGGAGTGTGTCGGACCGGTGGGTGCCCCATACCCGACAGGCGTCCTGGTTGAGGAGTGCGTCGGACCGGTGGGTGCTCCATACCCGACAGGCGTCCTGGATGAGACCTCATGTCTTAGATGTTAGGTTTGGCTACGAGGTATGTTTCGTATTAGCCCCAGACTATCAACATCCCTTCATTAAATTGAATAGGAGTAGCGATAGATGTTGCCTAGATGGTGGCTTTAGTCTTACTGTTATATTACTTTATAAGATCTTGTGTGGACAATTAATAAAGTGGCTGCATACATCATCCAAATGCAGAGGCCGGAAGTCTTCCTTCTTTTCTGAAAAGAAACTAGGCTGAGGAGTAAAAAATTTACTCCTCTAACTCTGACACATTTAGAAGATCAGCCAGATGCCACGATATCGGCTAGAGATGCTTTTATGGACAGCCTCTTTTCATTCCCTTTCGTAGCTATCATAACCAAGACATCTCTTTGTGTAAAATCGGATAGAAAAAAGGCTTTTCATCCACGACTAGAAGGGTGAGTGATTCTTCATCCGTGAGAATTGATTTTTAGTTAACAAGGATATAGTTTTGACATTTTGTAAAAAAAAGTATTTTAAAAAAATCTAGGATTCACGGTCCTTTTATTTTGTTGCGCGGTTGTTACATCATGTGAGCAACTGTTCATCCCCATTTGCTGAGCAAATAAGTAAAAGCAAAGAGTCTCTAGACATCTATAATACCTAAATAGTTTATCCCCACTATGTTATTTCTTTTGACATACAGCCTATCCATCTCAGCAGGCCTGCCACGTCAGCAACTTCAACTTAAATTTCGTCTGACATGCAACCCTCCACGTCATTTTTTCAGTTTTTGTTTGTCCTTGACAGCAAACCTGCTAATCTTCTCTGATGATCCCGTTTTTTTTGCGGGGTCTCTGACAATTCCATTGCTCTCCTCATCTTTTATTTCTTTCCCGTGCCCCTCTCCCCGGCCATCCCTTCACCTCTCCGCTATCCCGGCAGCGCTGGATCCAACCTCACCAACTCTTGCCACCGCCGGATTCGATGGTGACGAGCTGCAATGACCTGTGCCACCCTACCATTCGATATGGTCTGCGACCGAGCTCCGCCACCCACGCTACCTTTCCCGTCTTCAAATCCTCGAACACACATGTTCACCTCTTTGCTGCCCTTGGTAACGACGCATCATCTAACTTCTCTAACCCACACCAATGCCGGATTTGACGGGGAGGAGCTACCACGACCCACGCATCGTCGGATTCGTTGGTGAGGAGTTGCGCCATACTTCTACGAAAATGTTAACGCCCACACGTGTGGGCGTTTGCATCTCGCCCACACGCGTGGATCCGCGTCCGTTCATGAGCGCATGAACCTTGGCATATTTCTAGTGCCACGTAGGACTGGCCTGGTGTGTGGGCGTTCAGCCGGTCGCCCACACGGCCGTTTCACCACACATGAGGGACTGGTGTGTGGGTGTTTAGCAGTTCGCCCACACGCCACTTTGCACGCACACACAAGGATTAGTGTGTGGGCATTTGGCATCTTGCCCACACGCCCTTCTCCTCTCCCACACCTAAGCTGCTAGTTGTCATGTGTTTTTGCACTGCACATGGCAACTGCCCCTAGTGTGCTTTTATAAGCAGGTGGCAACTCTCTTTTTTTACCCGAGTTTGCCATGTGTTTTGCAGGGTACACGGCAACTATCTAATGTGCATGTAAACAAATGGCAACTCTATTTTACCGAGTTGCCATATGTTTTTGCATGGTACATGGCAACTGCCCTAACGTGCATGTACATGGCAACTGCCCTAACGTGCACGTAAGCAGATGACAACTCTTTCTTTTTACATGGCAACTGCCCTAGCATGCTTGTGAGCACATGGCAACTCTCTCAACTGCCTAGTGTTAGTATGTGGCAACTCCTAAAGTTATGAAATCATGGCAACTACATTAGATCAGACCATACATGGCAACTACAGTTGAGCAACCATGGCAACTGTAGTTGTCCGACATGGCAACCGTAGTTCAGCGACATGGCAACTGTAATTAAACGAACATGGACGAGGGTCTGGACCATGCAACTGCGGGCGCGCGGTGACCGTCACGCGTGGCGTGCGGGACCAGGAGGTACGAGGCCTGACATACGGGCGTGTGGGCGTTATCAACTTCGCCCACACGCACGCGTGTGAGAGGGATCGGGAGGAAAAAAAGAGGCGTGTGGGCGCTAATTATTTTGCCCACATGTAGGTGTGTGGGCTATTCCTCTTATACACCACACAAAATGTGTGGGCGGACTCCGTAACGCCCACACGTGTGGCACTTATTGATGGGTTTCGTAGTAATTTCAAAAAAATTCCTACGCACACGCAAGATCATGGTGATGCATAGCAACGAGAGGGGGAGTATGATCTACATACCTAGTAGATCGACAACGGAAGCGTTTGGTTGATGTAGTCGTACGTCTCCACGATCCGACCGATCAAGCACCGAAACTACGGCACCTCCGAGTTCTAGCACACGTTCAGCTCGATGACGATCCCCGGACTCCGATCCAGCAAAGTGTCGGGGAAGAGTTCCGTCAGCACGACGGCGTGGTGACGATCTTGATGTACTACTGCTGCAGGGCTTCGCCTAAGCACCGCTACAATATTATCGAGGACTATGGTGGCTGGGGGCGCCGCACACGGCTAAGGAATAGACCACGTGGATCAACTTGTGTGTCTCTGGGGTGCCCCTGCCTCCGTATATAAAGGACTAAAGGGGGGAGGCGGCCGGCCAAGGAGGGCGCGCAAGGAGAGTCCTACTCCCTCTGGGAGCAGGATTCACCCCCCCCCCCCCCAATCCTAGTTGGAATAGGATTCGCGGAGGGGGGGAAAGAGAGAGAGGGGCCGGCCCCCTCTCCTTGTCCTATTCGGACCAAGGGAGGGGAGGGGCGCGCGGCCCATGTAGGGCTGCCTCTTCTCTTTTCCACTAAGGCCCATCATGGCCCATTTAGCTCCCGGGGGGTTCCGGTAACCTCCCGGTACTCCGGTAAAATCCCGATTTCACCCGGAACACTTCCGGTATCCAAACATAGGCTTCCAATATATCAATCTTTATGTCTCGGCCATTTCGAGACTCCTCGTCATGTCCTTGATCACATCCGGGACTCCGAACAAACTTCGGTACATCAAAATGTATAAACTCATAATATAACTGCCATCGTAACCTTAAGCGTGCGGACCCTACGGGTTCGAGAACAATGTAGACATGACCGAGACATATCTCCGGTCAATAACCAATAGCGGGACCTGGATGCCCATATTGGCTCCTACATATTCTACGAAGATATTTATCGGTCAGACCGCATAACAACATACGTTGTTCCCTTTGTCATCGGTATGTTACTTGCCCGAGATTCGATCGTCGGTATTCCAAATACCTAGTTCAATCTCGTTACCGGCAAGTCTCTTTACTCGTTCTGTAATACATCATCCCGCAACTAACTCATTAGTTGCAATGCTTGCAAGGCTTAAGTGATGTGCATTACCGAGAGGGCCCAGAGATACCTCTCCGACAATCGGAGTGACAAAACCTAATCTCGAAATACGCCAACCCAACATGTACCTTTGGAGACACCTGTAGTACTCCTTTATAATCACCCAGTTACGTTGTGACATTTGGTAGCACCCAAAGTGTTCCTCCGGTAAACGGGAGTTGCATAATCTCATAGTTATAGGAACATGTATAAGTCATGAAGAAAGCAATAGCAACATACTAAACGATCGGGTGCTAAGCTAATGGAATGGGTCATGTCAATCAGATCATTCACTTAATGATGTGATCCCGTTAATCAAATAACAACTCCTTGTTTATGGTTAGGAAACACAACCATCTTTGATTAACGAGCTAGTCAAGTAGAGGCATACTAGTGACACTCTGTTTGTCTATGTATTCACACATGTATTATGTTTCCGGTTAATACAATTCTAGCATGAATAATAAACATTTATCATGATATAAGGAAATAAATAATAACTTTATTATTGACTCTAGGGCATATTTCCTTCAGTCTCCCACTTGCACTAGAGTCAATAATCTAGATTACACAGTAATGATTCTCACATCCATGGATCCTTGGTGTTGATCATGTTTTGCTCGTGGAAGAGGCTTAGTCAACGGGTCTGCAACATTCAGATCCGTATGTATCTTGCAAATCTCTATGTCTCCCACCTGGACTAGATCCCAGATGGAATTGAAGCGTCTCTTGATGTGCTTGGTTCTCTTGTGAAATCTGGATTCCTTTGCCAAGGCAATTGCACCAGTACTATCACAAAAGATTTTCATTGGACCCGATGCACTAGGTATGACACCTAGATCGGATATGAACTCCTTCATCCAGACTCTTTCATTTGCTGCTTCCGAAGCAGCTATGTACTCCGCTTCACATGTAGATACCGCTACAACGCTTTGTTTAGAACTGCACCAACTGACAGCTCCACCGTTTAATGTAAACACATATCCGGTTTGCGATTTAGAATCGTCCGGATCAGTGTCAAAGCTTGCATCAACGTAACCTTTTACGATGAGCTCTTTGTCACCTCCATATACGAGAAACATATCCTTAGTCCTTTTCAGGTACTTCAGGATGTTCTTGACCGCTGTCCAGTGATCCACTCCTGGATTACTTTGGTACCTCCCTGCTAGACTTATAGCAAGGCACACATCAGGTCTGGTACACAGCATTGCATACATGATAGAGCCTATGGCTGAAGCATAGGGAACATCTTTCATATTCTCTCTATCTTCTGCAGTGGTTGGGCATTGAGTCTTACTCAACTTCACACCTTGTAACACAGGCAAGAACCCTTTCTTTGCTTGATCCATTTTAAACTTCTTCAAAACTTTGCCAAGGTATGTGGTTTGTGAAAGTCCAATTAAGCGTCTTGATCTATCTCTATAGATCTTAATGCCTAATATGTAAGCAGCTTCACCGAGGTCTTTCATTGAAAAGCTCTTATTCAAGTATCCCTTTATGCTATCCAGAAATTCTACATCATTTCCAATTAGTAATATGTCATCTACATATAATATCAGAAATGCTACAGAGCTCCCACTCACTTTCTTGTAAATACAGGCTTCTCCAAAAGTCTGTATAAAACCAAATGCTTTGATCACACTATCAAAGAGCTTATTCCAACTCCGAGAGGCTTGCACCAGTCCATAAATGGATCGCTAGAGTTTGCACACTTTGTTAGCTCCCTTTGGATCGACAAAACCTTCTGGTTGCATCATATACAACTCTTCTTCCAGAAATCCATTCAGGAATGCAGTTTTGACATCCATCTGCCAAATTTCATAATCATAAAATGCGGCAATTGCTAACATGATTCGGACAGACTTAAGCATCGCTACGGGTGAGAAGGTCTCATCGTAGTCAATCCCTTGAACTTGCCGAAAACCTTTTGCGACAAGTCGAGCTTTGTAGACAGTAATATTACCGTCAGCGTCAGCCTTCTTCTTGAAGATCCATTTATTCTCAATTGCTTGCCGATCATCGGGCAAGTCAACCAAAGTCCATACTTTGTTCTCATACATGGATCCCATCTCAGATTTCATGGCTTCAAGCCACTTTGCGGAATCTGGACTCACCATCGCTTCTTCATAGTTCGTAGGTTCATCATGATCTAGTAGCATGACTTCCATAACGGGATTACCGTACCACTCTGGCGCGGATCTTACTCTGGTTGATCTACGAGGTTCAGTAGTATCTTGTTCTGAAGTTTCATGATCATTATCATTAGCTTCCTCACTAACTGGTGTAGGTGTCACAGAAACAGTTTTCTGTGATGTACTACTTTCCAATAAGGGAGCAGGTACAGTTACCTCGTCAAGTTCTACTTTCCTCCCACTCACTTCTTTCGAGAGAAACTCCTTCTCCAGAAAGTTTCCGAATTTAGCAACAAAAGTCTTGCCTTCGGATCTGTGATAGAAGGTGTATCCAATAGTTTCCTTTGGATATCCTATGAAGACACATTTCTCCGATTTGGGTTCGAGCTTATCAGGTTGAAGCTTTTTCACATAAGCATCGCAGCCCCAAACTTTCAGAAACGACAACTTTGGTTTCTTGCCAAACCACAGTTCATAAGGCGTCGTCTCAACGGATTTTGATGGTGCCCTATTTAACGTGAATGCGGCCGTCTCTAGAGCGTATCCCCAAAATGATAGCGGTAAATCAGTAAGAGACATCATAGATCGCACCATATCCAGTAAAGTACGATTACGACGTTCGGACACACCATTACGCTGTGGTGTTCCGGGTGGCATGAGTTGCGAAACTATTCCACAATTTTTCAAATGTACACCAAACTCGTAACTCAAATATTCTCCTCCACGATCAGATCGTAGAAACTTTATTTTCTTGTTACGATGATTTTCAACTTCACTCTGAAATTCCTTGAACTTTTCAAATGTTTCAGACTTATGTTTCATTAAGTAGATATACCCATATCTGCTTAAATCATCTGTGAAGGTGAGAAAATAACGATATCCGCCACGAGCCTCAATATTCATCGGACCACATACATCTGTATGTATGATTTCCAAAAAATCTGTTGCTCTCTCCATAGTACCGGAGAACGGCGTTTTAGTCATCTTACCCATGAGGCACGGTTCGCAAGTACCAAGTGATTCATAATCAAGTGGTTCCAAAAGTCCATCAGTATGGAGTTTCTTCATGCGCTTTACACCGATATGACCTAAACGGCAGTGCCACAAATAAGTTGCACTATCATTATCAACTCTGCATCTTTTGGCTTCAACATTATGAATATGTGTATTACTACTATCGAGATTTAACAAGAATAGACCACTCTTCAAGGGTGCATGACCATAAAAGATATTACTCATATAAATAGAACAACCATTATTCTCTGATTTAAATGAATAACCGTCTCGCATCAAACAAGATCCAGATATAATGTTCATGCTTAACGCTAGCACCAAATAACAATTATTTAGGTCTAATATTAATCCCGAAGGTAGATGTAGAGGTAGCGTGCCGACTGCGATCACATCGACTTTGGAACCGTTTCCCACGCGCATCGTCACCTCGTCCTTAGCCAATCTTCGCTTAGTCCGTAGTCCCTGTTTCGAGTTGCAAATATTAGCAACAGAACAAGTATCAAATACCCAGGTGCTACTGCGAGCATTAGTAAGGTACACATCAATAACATGTATATCACATATATCTTTGTTCACCTTGCCATCCTTCTTATCCGCCAAATACTTGGGGCAGTTCCGCTTCCAGTGACCAGTCTGCTTGCACTAGAAGCACTCAGTTTCAGGCTTAGGTCCAGGTTTGGGTTTCTTCTCTTGAGTAGCAACTTGCTTGCCGTTCTTTTTGAAGTTCCCCTTCTTCTTCCCTTTGCCCTTTTTCTTGAAACTAGTGGTCTTGTTGACCATCAACACTTGATGCTCCTTCTTGATTTCTACCTCCGCAGCTTTCAGCATCGCGAAGAGCTCAGGAATAGTCTTATTCATCCCTTGCATATTATAGTTCATCACGAAGCTCTTATAGCTTGGTGGCAGTGATTGGAGTATTCTGTCAATGACGCAGTCATCTGGAAGATTAACTCCCAACTGAATCAAGTGATTATTATACCCAAACATTTTGAGTATATGCTCACTGACAAAACTGTTCTCCTCCATCTTGCAGCTATAGAACTTATTGGAGACTTCGTATCTCTCAATCCGGGCATTTGCTTGAAATATTAACTTCAACTCCTGGAACATCTCATATGCTCCATGACGTTCAAAACGTCGTTGAAGTCCCGATTCTAAGCCGTAAAGCATGGCACACTGAACTATTGAGTAGTCATCAGCTTTGCTCTGCCAGACGTTCATAACATCCGGCGTTGCTCCTGCAGCAGGCCTGGCACCCAGCGGTGCTTCCAGGACGTAATTCTTCTGTGCAGCAATGAGGATAATCCTCAAGTTACGGACCCAGTCCGTGTAATTGCTACCATCATCTTTCAACTTTGCTTTCTCAAGGAACGCATTAAAATTCAACGGAACAACAGCACGAGCCATCTATCTACAATCAAACATAAACAAGCAAGATACAAATCAGGTACTAAGTTTCATGATAAATTTAAGTTCAGTTAATTTACTTAAAGAACTCCCACTTAGATAGACATCCCTCTAATCCTCTAAGTGATTACGTGATCCAAATCAACTAAACCATGTCCGATCATCACGTGAGATGGAGTAGTTTCATTGGTGAACATCTTTATGTTGATCATATCTACTATATGATTCACGCTCGACCTTTCGGTCTCCGTGTTCCGAGGCCATATCTGTATATGCTTGGCTCGTCAAGTTTAACCTGAGTATTCCGCGTGTGCAACTGTTTTGCACCCGTTGTATTTGAACGTAGAGCCTATCACACCCGATCATCACGTGGTGTCTCAGCACGAAGAACTTTCGCAACGGTGCATACTCAGGGAGAACACTACTTGATAATTTAGTGAGAGATCATCTTATAATGCTACCGTCAATCAAAGCAAGATAAGATGCATAAAAGATAAACATCACATGCAATCAATATAAGTGATATGATATGGTCATCATCATCTTGTGCTTGTGATCTCCATCTCCGAAGCACCGTCATGATCACCATCGTCACCGGCGCGACACCTTGATCTCCATCGTAGCATCGTTGTCGTCTCGCCAAGCTTGTGCTTCCACGACTATCGCTACCGCTTAGTGATAAAGTAAAGCATTACATCGCGATTGCATTGCATACAATAAAGCGACAACCATATGGCTCCTGCCAGTTGCCGATAACTCGGTTACAAAACATGATCATCTCATACAATAAAATCAGCATCATGTCTTGACCATATCACATCACAACATGCCCTGCAAAAACAAGTTAGACGTCCTCTACTTTGTTGTTGCAAGTTTTTATGTGGCTGCTACGGGCTTAAGCAAGAACCAACCTTACCTACGCATCAAAACCATAACGATAGTTTGTCAAGTTGGTGCTGTTTTAACCTTCGCAAGGACCGGGCGTAGCCACACTCAGTTCAACTAAAGTTGGAGAAACTGTCACCCACAAGCCACCTCTGTGCAAAGCACGTCGGGAGAACCGGTCTCGCGTAAGCGTACGCGTAATGTCGGTCTGGGCCGCTTCATCCAACAATACCGCCGAACCAAAGTATGACATGCTGGTAAGCAGTATGACTTATATCGCCCACAACTCACTTGTGTTCTACTCGTGCATATAACATCAACATATAAAACCTAGGCTCGGATGCCACTGATGGGTTTCGTAGTAATTTCCAAAAAATTCCTACGCACACGCAAGATCATGGTGATGCATAGCAACGAGAGGGGGAGTATGATCTACATACCTAGTAGATCGACAACGGAATCGTTTGGTTGATGTAGTCGTACGTCTCCATGATCCGACCGATCAAGCACCGAAACTACGGCACCTCCGAGTTCTAGCACACGTTCAGCTCGATGACGATCCCCGGACTCCGATCCAGCAAAGTGTCAGGGAAGAGTTCCGTCAGCACGACGGCGTGGTGATGATCTTGATGTACTACTGCTGCAGGGCTTCGCCTAAGCACCGCTACAATATTATCAAGGACTATGGTGGCTGGGGGCGCCGCACACGGCTAAGGAATAGATCACGTGGATCAACTTGTGTGTCTCTGGGGTGCCCCTGCCTCCGTATATAAAGGACTAAAGGGGGGGAGGCGTCCGACCAAGGAGGGCGCGCCAGGAGAGTCCTACTCCCTCTGGGAGCAGGATTCCCCCCCCCCCCAATCCTAGTTGGAATAGGATTCGCGGAGGGGGGAAAAGAGAGAGAGGGGCCGGCCCCCTCTCCTTGTCCTATTCGGACCAAGGGAGGGGAGGGGCACGCGGCCCATGTAGGGCTGCCTCTTCTCTTTTCCACTAAGGCCCATCATGGCCCATTTAGCTCCCGGGGGGTTCCGGTAACCTCCCGGTACTCCGGTAAAATCCCGATTTCACCCGGAACACTTCCGGTATCCAAACATAGGCTTCCAATATATCAATCTTTATGTCTCGACCATTTCGAGACTCCTCGTCATGTCCGTGATCACATCCGGGACTCCGAACAAACTTCGGTACATCAAAATGTATAAACTCATAATATAACTGCCATCGTAACCTTAAGCGTGCGGACCCTACGGGTTCGAGAACAATGTAGACATGACCGAGACATGTCTCCAGTCAATAACCAATAGCGGGACCTGGATGCCCATATTGGCTCCTACATATTCTACGAAGATCTTTATCGGTCAGACCGCATAACAACATACGTTGTTCCCTTTGTCATCGGTATGTTACTTGCCCGAGATTCGATCGTCGGTATTCCAAATACCTAGTTCAATCTCGTTACCGGCAAGTCTCTTTACTCGTTCTGTAATACATCATCCCGCAACTAACTCATTAGTTGCAATGCTTGCAAGGCTTAAGTGATGTGCATTACCGAGAGGGCCCAGAGATACCTCTCCGACAATCGGAGTGACAAAACCTAATCTCGAAATACGCCAACCCAACATGTACCTTTGGAGACACCTGTAGTACTCCTTTATAATCACCCAGTTACGTTGTGACGTTTGGTAGCACCCAAAGTGTTCCTCCGGTAAACGGGAGTTGCATAATCTCATAGTTATAGGAACATGTATAAGTCATGAAGAAAGCAATAGCAACATACTAAACGATCGGGTGCTAAGCTAATGGAATGGGTCATGTCAATCAGATCATTCACTTAATGATGTGATCCCGTTAATCAAATAACAACTCCTTGTTTATGGTTAGGAAACACAACCATCTTTGATTAACGAGCTAGTCAAGTAGAGGCATACTAGTGACACTCTGTTTGTCTATGTATTCACACATGTATTATGTTTCCGGTTAATACAATTCTAGCATGAATAATAAACATTTATCATGATATAAGGAAATAAATAATAACTTTATTATTGCCTCTAGGGCATATTTCCTTCAGTCTCCCACTTGCACTAGAGTCAATAATCTAGATTACACAGTAATGATTCTCACATCCATGGATCCTTGGTGCTGATCATGTTTTGCTCGTGGAAGAGGCTTAGTCAACGGGTCTGCAACATTCAGATCCGTATGTATCTTGCAAATCTCTATGTCTCCCACCTGGACTAGATCCCAGATGGAATTGAAGCGTCTCTTGATGTGCTTGGTTCTCTTGTGAAATCTGGATTCCTTTGCCAAGGCAATTGCACCAGTACTATCACAAAAGATTTTCATTGGACCCGATGCACTAGGTATGACACCTAGATCGGATATGAACTCCTTCATCCAGACTCTTTCATTTGCTGCTTCCGAAGCAGCTATGTACTCCGCTTCACATGTAGATACCGCTACAACGCTTTGTTTAGAACTGCACCAACTGACAGCTCCACCGTTTAATGTAAACACATATCCGGTTTGCGATTTAGAATCGTCCGGATCAGTGTCAAAGCTTGCATCAACGTAACCTTTTACGATGAGCTCTTTGTCACCTCCATATACGAGAAACATATCCTTAGTCCTTTTCAGGTACTTCAGGATGTTCTTGACCGCTGTCCAGTGATCCACTCCTGGATTACTTTGGTACCTCCCTGCTAGACTTATAGCAAGGCACACATCAGGTCTGGTACACAGCATTGCATACATGATAGAGCCTATGGCTGAAGCATAGGGAACATCTTTCATATTCTCTCTATCTTCTGCAGTGGTTGGGCATTGAGTCTTACTCAACTTCACACCTTGTAACACAGGCAAGAACCCTTTCTTTGCTTGATCCATTTTAAACTTCTTCAAAACTTTGCCAAGGTATGTGGTTTGTGAAAGTCCAATTAAGCGTCTTGATCTATCTCTATAGATCTTAATGCCTAATATGTAAGCAGCTTCACCGAGGTCTTTCATTGAAAAGCTCTTATTCAAGTATCCCTTTATGCTATCCAGAAATTCTACATCATTTCCAATTAGTAATATGTCATCTACATATAATATCAGAAATGCTACAGAGCTCCCACTCACTTTCTTGTAAATACAGGCTTCTCCAAAAGTCTGTATAAAACCAAATGCTTTGATCACACTATCAAAGAGCTTATTCCAACTCCGAGAGGCTTGCACCAGTCCATAAATGGATCGCTGGAGTTTGCACACTTTGTTAGCTCCCTTTGGATCGACAAAACCTTCTGGTTGCATCATATACAACTCTTCTTCCAGAAATCCATTCAGGAATGCAGTTTTGACATCCATCTGCCAAATTTCATAATCATAAAATGCGGCAATTGCTAACATGATTCGGACAGACTTAAGCATCGCTACGGGTGAGAAGGTCTCATCGTAGTCAATCCCTTGAACTTGCCGAAAACCTTTTGCGACAAGTCGAGCTTTGTAGACAGTAATATTACCGTCAGCGTCAGCCTTCTTCTTGAAGATCCATTTATTCTCAATTGCTTGCCGATCATCGGGCAAGTCAACCAAAGTCCATACTTTGTTCTCATACATGGATCCCATCTCAGATTTCATGGCTTCAAGCCACTTTGCGGAATCTGGACTCACCATCGCTTCTTCATAGTTCGTAGGTTCATCATGATCTAGTAGCATGACTTCCATAACGGGATTACCGTACCACTCTGGCGCGGATCTTACTCTGGTTGATCTACGAGGTTCAGTAGTATCTTGTTCTGAAGTTTCATGATCATTATCATTAGCTTCCTCACTAACTGGTGTAGGTGTCACAGAAACAGTTTTCTGTGATGTACTACTTTCCAATAAGGGAGCAGGTACAGTTACCTCGTCAAGTTCTACTTTCCTCCCACTCACTTCTTTCGAGAGAAACTCCTTCTCCAGAAAGTTTCCGAATTTAGCAACAAAAGTCTTGCCTTCGGATCTGTGATAGAAGGTGTATCCAATAGTTTCCTTTGGATATCCTATGAAGACACATTTCTCCGATTTGGGTTCGAGCTTATCAGGTTGAAGCTTTTTCACATAAGCATCGCAGCCCCAAACTTTCAGAAACGACAACTTTGGTTTCTTGCCAAACCACAGTTCATAAGGCGTCGTCTCAACGGATTTTGATGGTGCCCTATTTAACGTGAATGCGGCCGTCTCTAGAGCGTATCCCCAAAATGATAGCGGTAAATCAGTAAGAGACATCATAGATCGCACCATATCCAGTAAAGTACGATTACGACGTTCGGACACACCATTACGCTGTGGTGTTCCGGGTGGCATGAGTTGCGAAACTATTCCACAATTTTTCAAATGTACACCAAACTCGTAACTCAAATATTCTCCTCCACGATCAGATCGTAGAAACTTTATTTTCTTGTTACGATGATTTTCAACTTCACTCTGAAATTCCTTGAACTTTTCAAATGTTTCAGACTTATGTTTCATTAAGTAGATATACCCATATCTGCTTAAATCATCTGTGAAGGTGAGAAAATAACGATATCCGCCACGAGCCTCAATATTCATCGGACCACATACATCTGTATGTATGATTTCCAAAAAATCTGTTGCTCTCTCCATAGTACCGGAGAACGGCGTTTTAGTCATCTTACCCATGAGGCACGGTTCGCAAGTACCAAGTGATTCATAATCAAGTGGTTCCAAAAGTCCATCAGTATGGAGTTTCTTCATGCGCTTTACACCGATATGACCTAAACGGCAGTGCCACAAATAAGTTGCACTATCATTATCAACTCTGCATCTTTTGGCTTCAACATTATGAATATGTGTATTACTACTATCGAGATTTAACAAGAATAGACCACTCTTCAAGGGTGCATGACCATAAAAGATATTACTCATATAAATAGAACAACCATTATTCTCTGATTTAAATGAATAACCGTCTCGCATCAAACAAGATCCAGATATAATGTTCATGCTTAACGCTAGCACCAAATAACAATTATTTAGGTCTAATATTAATCCCGAAGGTAGATGTAGAGGTAGCGTGCCGACTGCGATCACATCGACTTTGGAACCGTTTCCCACGCGCATCGTCACCTCGTCCTTAGCCAATCTTCGCTTAGTCCGTAGTCCCTATTTCGAGTTGCAAATATTAGCAACAGAACAAGTATCAAATACCCAGGTGCTACTGCGAGCATTAGTAAGGTACACATCAATAACATGTATATCACATATATCTTTGTTCACCTTGCCATCCTTCTTATCCGCCAAATACTTGGGGCAGTTCCGCTTCCAGTGACCAGTCTGCTTGCACTAGAAGCACTCAGTTTCAAGCTTAGGTCCAGGTTTGGGTTTCTTCTCTTGAGTAGCAACTTGCTTGCCGTTCTTTTTGAAGTTCCCCTTCTTCTTCCCTTTGCCCTTTTTCTTGAAACTAGTGGTCTTGTTGACCATCAACACTTGATGCTCCTTCTTGATTTCTACCTCCGCAGCTTTCAGCATCGCGAAGAGCTCAGGAATAGTCTTATTCATCCCTTGCATATTATAGTTCATCACGAAGCTCTTATAGCTTGGTGGCAGTGATTGGAGTATTCTGTCAATGACGCAGTCATCTGGAAGATTAACTCCCAACTGAATCAAGTGATTATTATACCCAAACATTTTGAGTATATGCTCACTGACAAAACTGTTCTCCTCCATCTTGCAGCTATAGAACTTATTGGAGACTTCGTATCTCTCAATCCGGGCATTTGCTTGAAATATTAACTTCAACTCCTGGAACATCTCATATGCTCCATGACGTTCAAAACGTCGTTGAAGTCCCGATTCTAAGCCGTAAAGCATGGCACACTGAACTATTGAGTAGTCATCAGCTTTGCTCTGCCAGACGTTCATAACATCCGGCGTTGCTCCTGCAGCAGGCCTGGCACCCAGCGGTGCTTCCAGGACGTAATTCTTCTGTGCAGCAATGAGGATAATCCTCAAGTTACGGACCCAGTCCGTGTAATTGCTACCATCATCTTTCAACTTTGCTTTCTCAAGGAACGCATTAAAATTCAACGGAACAACAGCACGAGCCATCTATCTACAATCAAACATAAACAAGCAAGATACAAATCAGGTACTAAGTTTCATGATAAATTTAAGTTCAGTTAATTTACTTAAAGAACTCCCACTTAGATAGACATCCCTCTAATCCTCTAAGTGATTACGTGATCCAAATCAACTAAACCATGTCCGATCATCACGTGAGATGGAGTAGTTTCATTGGTGAACATCTTTATGTTGATCATATCTACTATATGATTCACGCTCGACCTTTCGGTCTCCGTGTTCCGAGGCCATATCTGTATATGCTTGGCTCGTCAAGTTTAACCTGAGTATTCCGCGTGTGCAACTGTTTTGCACCCGTTGTATTTGAACGTAGAGCCTATCACACCCGATCATCACGTGGTGTCTCAGCACGAAGAACTTTCGCAACGGTGCATACTCAGGGAGAACACTACTTGATAATTTAGTGAGAGATCATCTTATAATGCTACCGTCAATCAAAGCAAGATAAGATGCATAAAAGATAAACATCACATGCAATCAATATAAGTGATATGATATGGTCATCATCATCTTGTGCTTGTGATCTCCATCTCCGAAGCACCGTCATGATCACCATCGTCACCGGCGCGACACCTTGATCTCCATCGTAGCATCGTTGTCGTCTCGCCAAGCTTGTGCTTCCACGACTATCGCTACCGCTTAGTGATAAAGTAAAGCATTACATCGCGATTGCATTGCATACAATAAAGCGACAACCATATGGCTCCTGCCAGTTGCCGATAACTCGGTTACAAAACATGATCATCTCATACAATAAAATCAGCATCATGTCTTGACCATATCACATCACAACATGCCCTGCAAAAACAAGTTAGACGTCCTCTACTTTGTTGTTGCAAGTTTTTATGTGGCTGCTACGGGCTTAAGCAAGAACCAACCTTACCTACGCATCAAAACCATAACGATAGTTTGTCAAGTTGGTGCTGTTTTAACCTTCGCAAGGACCGGGCGTAGCCACACTCAGTTCAACTAAAGTTGGAGAAACTGTCACCCACAAGCCACCTCTGTGCAAAGCACGTCGGGAGAACCGGTCTCGCGTAAGCGTACGCGTAATGTCGGTCTGGGCCGCTTCATCCAACAATACCGCCGAACCAAAGTATGACATGCTGGTAAGCAGTATGACTTATATCGCCCACAACTCACTTGTGTTCTACTCGTGCATATAACATCAACATATAAAACCTAGGCTCGGATGCCACTGATGGGTTTCGTAGTAATTTCCAAAAAATTCCTACGCACACGCAAGATCATGGTGATGCATAGCAACGAGAGGGGGAGTATGATCTACATACCTAGTAGATCGACAACGGAATCGTTTGGTTAATGTAGTCGTACGTCTCCATGATCCGACCGATTAAGCACCGAAACTACGGCACCTCCGAGTTCTAGCACACGTTCAGCTCGATGACGATCCCCGGACTCCGATCCAGCAAAGTGTCAGGGAAGAGTTCCGTCAGCACGACGGCGTGGTGATGATCTTGATGTACTACTGCTGCAGGGCTTCGCCTAAGCACCGCTACAATATCAAGGACTATGGTGGCTGGGGGCGCCGCACACGGCTAAGGAATAGATCACGTGGATCAACTTGTGTGTCTCTGGGGTGCCCCTGCCTCCGTATATAAAGGACTAAAGGGGGGGAGGCGTCCGACCAAGGAGGGCGCGCCAGGAGAGTCCTACTCCCTCTGGGAGCAGGATTCCCCCCCCCCCCAATCCTAGTTGGAATAGGATTCGCGGAGGGGGGAAAAGAGAGAGAGGGGCCGGCCCCCTCTCCTTGTCCTATTCGGACCAAGGGAGGGGAGGGGCACGCGGCCCTTGTAGGGCTGCCTCTTCTCTTTTCCACTAAGGCCCATCATGGCCCATTTAGCTCCCGGGGGGTTCCGGTAACCTCCCGGTACTCCGGTAAAATCCCGATTTCACCCGGAACACTTCCGGTATCCAAACATAGGCTTCCAATATATCAATCTTTATGTCTCGACCATTTCGAGACTCCTCGTCATGTCCGTGATCACATCCGGGACTCCGAACAAACTTCGGTACATCAAAATGTATAAACTCATAATATAACTGCCATCGTAACCTTAAGCGTGCGGACCCTACGGGTTCGAGAACAATGTAGACATGACCGAGACATGTCTCCAGTCAATAACCAATAGCGGGACCTGGATGCCCATATTGGCTCCTACATATTCTACGAAGATCTTTATCGGTCAGACCGCATAACAACATACGTTGTTCCCTTTGTCATCGGTATGTTACTTGCCCGAGATTCGATCGTCGGTATTCCAAATACCTAGTTCAATCTCGTTACCGGCAAGTCTCTTTACTCGTTCTGTAATACATCATCCCGCAACTAACTCATTAGTTGCAATGCTTGCAAGGCTTAAGTGATGTGCATTACCGAGAGGGCCCAGAGATACCTCTCCGACAATCGGAGTGACAAAACCTAATCTCGAAATACGCCAACCCAACATGTACCTTTGGAGACACCTGTAGTACTCCTTTATAATCACCCAGTTACGTTGTGACGTTTGGTAGCACCCAAAGTGTTCCTCCGGTAAACGGGAGTTGCATAATCTCATAGTTATAGGAACATGTATAAGTCATGAAGAAAGCAATAGCAACATACTAAACGATCGGGTGCTAAGCTAATGGAATGGGTCATGTCAATCAGATCATTCACTTAATGATGTGATCCCGTTAATCAAATAACAACTCCTTGTTTATGGTTAGGAAACACAACCATCTTTGATTAACGAGCTAGTCAAGTAGAGGCATACTAGTGACACTCTGTTTGTCTATGTATTCACACATGTATTATGTTTCCGGTTAATACAATTCTAGCATGAATAATAAACATTTATCATGATATAAGGAAATAAATAATAACTTTATTATTGCCTCTAGGGCATATTTCCTTCAGTCTCCCACTTGCACTAGAGTCAATAATCTAGATTACACAGTAATGATTCTCACATCCATGGATCCTTGGTGCTGATCATGTTTTGCTCGTGGAAGAGGCTTAGTCAACGGGTCTGCAACATTCAGATCCGTATGTATCTTGCAAATCTCTATGTCTCCCACCTGGACTAGATCCCAGATGGAATTGAAGCGTCTCTTGATGTGCTTGGTTCTCTTGTGAAATCTGGATTCCTTTGCCAAGGCAATTGCACCAGTACTATCACAAAAGATTTTCATTGGACCCGATGCACTAGGTATGACACCTAGATCGGATATGAACTCCTTCATCCAGACTCTTTCATTTGCTGCTTCCGAAGCAGCTATGTACTCCGCTTCACATGTAGATACCGCTACAACGCTTTGTTTAGAACTGCACCAACTGACAGCTCCACCGTTTAATGTAAACACATATCCGGTTTGCGATTTAGAATCGTCCGGATCAGTGTCAAAGCTTGCATCAACGTAACCTTTTACGATGAGCTCTTTGTCACCTCCATATACGAGAAACATATCCTTAGTCCTTTTCAGGTACTTCAGGATGTTCTTGACCGCTGTCCAGTGATCCACTCCTGGATTACTTTGGTACCTCCCTGCTAGACTTATAGCAAGGCACACATCAGGTCTGGTACACAGCATTGCATACATGATAGAGCCTATGGCTGAAGCATAGGGAACATCTTTCATATTCTCTCTATCTTCTGCAGTGGTTGGGCATTGAGTCTTACTCAACTTCACACCTTGTAACACAGGCAAGAACCCTTTCTTTGCTTGATCCATTTTAAACTTCTTCAAAACTTTGCCAAGGTATGTGGTTTGTGAAAGTCCAATTAAGCGTCTTGATCTATCTCTATAGATCTTAATGCCTAATATGTAAGCAGCTTCACCGAGGTCTTTCATTGAAAAGCTCTTATTCAAGTATCCCTTTATGCTATCCAGAAATTCTACATCATTTCCAATTAGTAATATGTCATCTACATATAATATCAGAAATGCTACAGAGCTCCCACTCACTTTCTTGTAAATACAGGCTTCTCCAAAAGTCTGTATAAAACCAAATGCTTTGATCACACTATCAAAGAGCTTATTCCAACTCCGAGAGGCTTGCACCAGTCCATAAATGGATCGCTGGAGTTTGCACACTTTGTTAGCTCCCTTTGGATCGACAAAACCTTCTGGTTGCATCATATACAACTCTTCTTCCAGAAATCCATTCAGGAATGCAGTTTTGACATCCATCTGCCAAATTTCATAATCATAAAATGCGGCAATTGCTAACATGATTCGGACAGACTTAAGCATCGCTACGGGTGAGAAGGTCTCATCGTAGTCAATCCCTTGAACTTGCCGAAAACCTTTTGCGACAAGTCGAGCTTTGTAGACAGTAATATTACCGTCAGCGTCAGCCTTCTTCTTGAAGATCCATTTATTCTCAATTGCTTGCCGATCATCGGGCAAGTCAACCAAAGTCCATACTTTGTTCTCATACATGGATCCCATCTCAGATTTCATGGCTTCAAGCCACTTTGCGGAATCTGGACTCACCATCGCTTCTTCATAGTTCGTAGGTTCATCATGATCTAGTAGCATGACTTCCATAACGGGATTACCGTACCACTCTGGCGCGGATCTTACTCTGGTTGATCTACGAGGTTCAGTAGTATCTTGTTCTGAAGTTTCATGATCATTATCATTAGCTTCCTCACTAACTGGTGTAGGTGTCACAGAAACAGTTTTCTGTGATGTACTACTTTCCAATAAGGGAGCAGGTACAGTTACCTCGTCAAGTTCTACTTTCCTCCCACTCACTTCTTTCGAGAGAAACTCCTTCTCCAGAAAGTTTCCGAATTTAGCAACAAAAGTCTTGCCTTCGGATCTGTGATAGAAGGTGTATCCAATAGTTTCCTTTGGATATCCTATGAAGACACATTTCTCCGATTTGGGTTCGAGCTTATCAGGTTGAAGCTTTTTCACATAAGCATCGCAGCCCCAAACTTTCAGAAACGACAACTTTGGTTTCTTGCCAAACCACAGTTCATAAGGCGTCGTCTCAACGGATTTTGATGGTGCCCTATTTAACGTGAATGCGGCCGTCTCTAGAGCGTATCCCCAAAATGATAGCGGTAAATCAGTAAGAGACATCATAGATCGCACCATATCCAGTAAAGTACGATTACGACGTTCGGACACACCATTACGCTGTGGTGTTCCGGGTGGCATGAGTTGCGAAACTATTCCACAATTTTTCAAATGTACACCAAACTCGTAACTCAAATATTCTCCTCCACGATCAGATCGTAGAAACTTTATTTTCTTGTTACGATGATTTTCAACTTCACTCTGAAATTCCTTGAACTTTTCAAATGTTTCAGACTTATGTTTCATTAAGTAGATATACCCATATCTGCTTAAATCATCTGTGAAGGTGAGAAAATAACGATATCCGCCACGAGCCTCAATATTCATCGGACCACATACATCTGTATGTATGATTTCCAAAAAATCTGTTGCTCTCTCCATAGTACCGGAGAACGGCGTTTTAGTCATCTTACCCATGAGGCACGGTTCGCAAGTACCAAGTGATTCATAATCAAGTGGTTCCAAAAGTCCATCAGTATGGAGTTTCTTCATGCGCTTTACACCGATATGACCTAAACGGCAGTGCCACAAATAAGTTGCACTATCATTATCAACTCTGCATCTTTTGGCTTCAACATTATGAATATGTGTATTACTACTATCGAGATTTAACAAGAATAGACCACTCTTCAAGGGTGCATGACCATAAAAGATATTACTCATATAAATAGAACAACCATTATTCTCTGATTTAAATGAATAACCGTCTCGCATCAAACAAGATCCAGATATAATGTTCATGCTTAACGCTAGCACCAAATAACAATTATTTAGGTCTAATATTAATCCCGAAGGTAGATGTAGAGGTAGCGTGCCGACTGCGATCACATCGACTTTGGAACCGTTTCCCACGCGCATCGTCACCTCGTCCTTAGCCAATCTTCGCTTAGTCCGTAGTCCCTATTTCGAGTTGCAAATATTAGCAACAGAACAAGTATCAAATACCCAGGTGCTACTGCGAGCATTAGTAAGGTACACATCAATAACATGTATATCACATATATCTTTGTTCACCTTGCCATCCTTCTTATCCGCCAAATACTTGGGGCAGTTCCGCTTCCAGTGACCAGTCTGCTTGCACTAGAAGCACTCAGTTTCAGGCTTAGGTCCAGGTTTGGGTTTCTTCTCTTGAGTAGCAACTTGCTTGCCGTTCTTTTTGAAGTTCCCCTTCTTCTTCCCTTTGCCCTTTTTCTTGAAACTAGTGGTCTTGTTGACCATCAACACTTGATGCTCCTTCTTGATTTCTACCTCCGCAGCTTTCAGCATCGCGAAGAGCTCAGGAATAGTCTTATTCATCCCTTGCATATTATAGTTCATCACGAAGCTCTTATAGCTTGGTGGCAGTGATTGGAGTATTCTGTCAATGACGCAGTCATCTGGAAGATTAACTCCCAACTGAATCAAGTGATTATTATACCCAAACATTTTGAGTATATGCTCACTGACAAAACTGTTCTCCTCCATCTTGCAGCTATAGAACTTATTGGAGACTTCGTATCTCTCAATCCGGGCATTTGCTTGAAATATTAACTTCAACTCCTGGAACATCTCATATGCTCCATGACGTTCAAAACGTCGTTGAAGTCCCGATTCTAAGCCGTAAAGCATGGCACACTGAACTATTGAGTAGTCATCAGCTTTGCTCTGCCAGACGTTCATAACATCCGGCGTTGCTCCTGCAGCAGGCCTGGCACCCAGCGGTGCTTCCAGGACGTAATTCTTCTGTGCAGCAATGAGGATAATCCTCAAGTTACGGACCCAGTCCGTGTAATTGCTACCATCATCTTTCAACTTTGCTTTCTCAAGGAACGCATTAAAATTCAACGGAACAACAGCACGAGCCATCTATCTACAATCAAACATAAACAAGCAAGATACAAATCAGGTACTAAGTTTCATGATAAATTTAAGTTCAGTTAATTTACTTAAAGAACTCCCACTTAGATAGACATCCCTCTAATCCTCTAAGTGATTACGTGATCCAAATCAACTAAACCATGTCCGATCATCACGTGAGATGGAGTAGTTTCATTGGTGAACATCTTTATGTTGATCATATCTACTATATGATTCACGCTCGACCTTTCGGTCTCCGTGTTCCGAGGCCATATCTGTATATGCTTGGCTCGTCAAGTTTAACCTGAGTATTCCGCGTGTGCAACTGTTTTGCACCCGTTGTATTTGAACGTAGAGACTATCACACCCGATCATCACGTGGTGTCTCAGCACGAAGAACTTTCGCAACGGTGCATACTCAGGGAGAACACTACTTGATAATTTAGTGAGAGATCATCTTATAATGCTACCGTCAATCAAAGCAAGATAAGATGCATAAAAGATAAACATCACATGCAATCAATATAAGTGATATGATATGGTCATCATCATCTTGTGCTTGTGATCTCCATCTCCGAAGCACCGTCATGATCACCATCGTCACCGGCGCGACACCTTGATCTCCATCGTAGCATCGTTGTCGTCTCGCCAAGCTTGTGCTTCCACGACTATCGCTACCGCTTAGTGATAAAGTAAAGCATTACATCGCGATTGCATTGCATACAATAAAGCGACAACCATATGGCTCCTGCCAGTTGCCGATAACTCGGTTACAAAACATGATCATCTCATACAATAAAATCAGCATCATGTCTTGACCATATCACATCACAACATGCCCTGCAAAAACAAGTTAGACGTCCTCTACTTTGTTGTTGCAAGTTTTTATGTGGCTGCTACGGGCTTAAGCAAGAACCAACCTTACCTACGCATCAAAACCATAACGATAGTTTGTCAAGTTGGTGCTGTTTTAACCTTCGCAAGGACCGGGCGTAGCCACACTCAGTTCAACTAAAGTTGGAGAAACTGTCACCCACAAGCCACCTCTGTGCAAAGCACGTCGGGAGAACCGGTCTCGCGTAAGCGTACGCGTAATGTCGGTCTGGGCCGCTTCATCCAACAATACCGCCGAACCAAAGTATGACATGCTGGTAAGCAGTATGACTTATATCGCCCACAACTCACTTGTGTTCTACTCGTGCATATAACATCAACATATAAAACCTAGGCTCGGATGCCACTGATGGGTTTCGTAGTAATTTCCAAAAAATTCCTACGCACACGCAAGATCATGGTGATGCATAGCAACGAGAGGGGGAGTATGATCTACATACCTAGTAGATCGACAACGGAATCGTTTGGTTGATGTAGTCGTACGTCTCCATGATCCGACCGATTAAGCACCGAAACTACGGCACCTCCGAGTTCTAGCACACGTTCAGCTCGATGACGATCCCCGGACTCCGATCCAGCAAAGTGTCAGGGAAGAGTTCCGTCAGCACGACGGCGTGGTGATGATCTTGATGTACTACTGCTGCAGGGCTTCGCCTAAGCACCGCTACAATATTATCAAGGACTATGGTGGCTGGGGGCGCCGCACACGGCTAAGGAATAGATCACGTGGATCAACTTGTGTGTCTCTGGGGTGCCCCTGCCTCCGTATATAAAGGACTAAAGGGGGGGAGGCGTCCGACCAAGGAGGGCGCGCCAGGAGAGTCCTACTCCCTCTGGGAGCAGGATTCCCCCCCCCCCAATCCTAGTTGGAATAGGATTCGCGGAGGGGGGAAAAGAGAGAGAGGGGCCGGCCCCCTCTCCTTGTCCTATTCGGACCAAGGGAGGGGAGGGGCACGCGGCCCTTGTAGGGCTGCCTCTTCTCTTTTCCACTAAGGCCCATCATGGCCCATTTAGCTCCCGGGGGGTTCCGGTAACCTCCCGGTACTCCGGTAAAATCCCGATTTCACCCGGAACACTTCCGGTATCCAAACATAGGCTTCCAATATATCAATCTTTATGTCTCGACCATTTCGAGACTCCTCGTCATGTCCGTGATCACATCCGGGACTCCGAACAAACTTCGGTACATCAAAATGTATAAACTCATAATATAACTGCCATCGTAACCTTAAGCGTGCGGACCCTACGGGTTCGAGAACAATGTAGACATGACCGAGACATGTCTCCAGTCAATAACCAATAGCGGGACCTGGATGCCCATATTGGCTCCTACATATTCTACGAAGATCTTTATCGGTCAGACCGCATAACAACATACGTTGTTCCCTTTGTCATCGGTATGTTACTTGCCCGAGATTCGATCGTCGGTATTCCAAATACCTAGTTCAATCTCGTTACCGGCAAGTCTCTTTACTCGTTCTGTAATACATCATCCCGCAACTAACTCATTAGTTGCAATGCTTGCAAGGCTTAAGTGATGTGCATTACCGAGAGGGCCCAGAGATACCTCTCCGACAATCGGAGTGACAAAACCTAATCTCGAAATACGCCAACCCAACATGTACCTTTGGAGACACCTGTAGTACTCCTTTATAATCACCCAGTTACGTTGTGACGTTTGGTAGCACCCAAAGTGTTCCTCCGGTAAACGGGAGTTGCATAATCTCATAGTTATAGGAACATGTATAAGTCATGAAGAAAGCAATAGCAACATACTAAACGATCGGGTGCTAAGCTAATGGAATGGGTCATGTCAATCAGATCATTCACTTAATGATGTGATCCCGTTAATCAAATAACAACTCCTTGTTTATGGTTAGGAAACACAACCATCTTTGATTAACGAGCTAGTCAAGTAGAGGCATACTAGTGACACTCTGTTTGTCTATGTATTCACACATGTATTATGTTTCCGGTTAATACAATTCTAGCATGAATAATAAACATTTATCATGATATAAGGAAATAAATAATAACTTTATTATTGCCTCTATGGCATATTTCCTTCACTTATCGGCGTCATACTTCTATAACCGAGGTCAGCCCATATAAAAGGTTAGAAAATAGATGAGATTTTGTTTTATCACTTTTTCTTCTGCGTCACAACAAGATCTGATCCAAAATTTGTGGAGTGTTATAGAATCATCAGGATATGCACTTATAAGCTGAGAGATCATGGTTTTGTTTTCTCTGAATAGGTCGGGTTCTAGGATTTTGCGATTAGATCTTAAAAAGAGAGAGATTACTACAGTTAGAAACAAGTAATTGTGCTGGCCGAATTCATTGTTTATTACAGTGATGGCCTGCTCAACTGGTAGTTTGATTCACATAGTTCTCTTCTAACGTGTTATCCCTTCATTGTTATTTCAGAGGATGCAGATGAGGGAAGTACAGCGATGACAAAATATATCTCGGATTAATATCTGAAGGACAAAGAATCCAGTACAGTACCCTGTTAATGGTGTATACCTGATATTGTTATGACAAAAAATCATGACTAATTCATTCATTCACACATTAGACATCATAGTTTTATTGCTTGATATTGTTATGGCAAAAACACCATGACTAATTAATCTGTTTACACATCAGGCCGCCGTTCTTTGATTCAGTATGATTTGCGCGCTTACATTTCACTAAGATGTAAACTTATTTACTTTATTTAATGCATATAGCTATTTTACAGGAGGCCTTTGATCAACAAGCATCCATGTTGTGGGTACCCTTAAATTTTACTTACAGGTTTTACGGGACAATTGCAGTGCACAGCCAACATCCTTCATTTATACAATATCTTATATCCTCGTATTTCTTTTCAGTTTCCCTTTGCCCATTAGGCAAAATTAGTACATGCACGTGTATGGACTTGACTTACCATCCTTTTCTGCATCTTTTGACATATCGATGATAGGCGATTCAAGCCACATATCCTCTGTGCCTAACGTGCGCAAAAGATGCAGAGATGTCCTGATTGTTATGGTGTTGCAACTACGAGGTTATTAAATGGTTTATTACTATGCTACTGCCATGGCTCATACAAATTTTTATGGTGATGTAATTATTCTTTTTTGGAGAATTAAAGTTGTGTTTTCAGTGCCGTGTGTCGCATTTTGATGTGCTAAAATGTGATGAAGCTACTAAATTTATCGTTTAACATCCAAGAAAACTTATGCATGTATGTCTTGGGTTGACAGGAAACAAGCTATCCCCTGTGATTTTTACCTTCGATGTGCCCTCACCTTCTGTAAGCAGCCTCTCTATCCCTCTCAAATTATTTTTCTTAAAGATCTTTATGTATACACAAGGCACAATAAATTATCTTGCTTCTTTCCTGAAAAGTGTACTGAAGTCACTTTCCTCTTTCCTGCTTCTGGTGGACAGATTATTAACATTGCATGCAGGTTGGTAAACAAAATAGCTCAAGCAATTTCGAAGTGATGTGTTACTTGGTGCAGTCTAACTCTGAACTTTATTCTTATTTTCCTTTGGTACTGAAGATTATTTCCCACACACACACGCAACTGAAGGTTTATACAGTGACGTATATACATGTTTGACTGCTAATCATGATGCCTTGCTTCCTTTCTTTGCTGAAATTTTACAACAATGCCTCTACTAACCTCATTTCAACTGATGTGTACAAACCTTCTATTTGTTTTTGTGTGTATTACATAGCATAGGAATTTCCTCCACTGGAGATTTTCAGATAACTGAATCTGACACTCCAAATCAGAAGACACCAATCATTCAATCAACTTTACTAAGGGAACTTCAGAAATATTTTCCTGTCCCTGGCAGAAACAAAAATGAAGATTACACCCTTCAGTATGTACATCTATGAAGGCCAAGCGAGGCGTTAGAGTTGAGGATTTGACACAATTTGGATCGAAGTACTGCTATCTATCCAACCAATCTTTCTCTCCTTGGGATTTCCGTAGTTCGTTCCTGTGATTGGTTTTCTTTCTATGCCTAAGAAAGTGGAATGGAGGGAGTAATGCCTTGAGGTCATATTTATTATAATTATAGTCAATTTAGTTCGATTTTCAAGTTGCGGAGATGATATTCATTGTGTGACCTTTGCCCTGTAGGGAATGTCAACGGGCTTTATCTATGGAACACTTAGTTTATTCTTAGTACTTTCTCAGCAATCATTTTTGTTAAAAGGATCTGTACGCCTGCCATAGTCACAGTGCATATGGGTTTAGTATTGTTATGAGTGAGAGTTCATTCTCTTAACATGACACTCTTGCATTGCAATGGACTTGGCCTCGAATCAGATAGTATTCAATAATAATGCATATTTTATTGTGAGCATCCCACGATCCATTAAGTTATTTAGAAACTATCACTTACACTATGGTCATTCAGCCCTATCTTTGCAAACAAACATCTCCATATTTAATGAAATGTTTTTCAAGCATACATTCCCGTAGCAACACGCGGGGTATCATCTAGTTTTTCCAATAAAAACGTTCGCCTTCATAATCCCACAAGGTCATAGATGCTTGCAGACCAACTATAGATTTTGGGGCATGATCAGATGGCTTGGCCCAAGTGTCTAATCACTAGCGCTAGGAAAAAGTCAAGGATCTGCCGCATCTCGCACGCATCCAATCATCGCAAGGATGTGATTTGAACCCACGACCTCCTCCTTCAAAGTATGCCGCAGTAGCCCACTGTTGATAAAGGTCCCGATTTCAATGGAGTTGTAATGTAAAGTTGAATCACTTATTTCACGGTGGAGAGTTTGTATCGGCTGCACATCAGACACTACATGTCGTGTGCACATCAATTTCGAACAAGTATTGCCTTATTACAGAAGCGCCAACTTGAATTGTTACTTTTGAGATACCATGATAAAAGCTATAAATTTCCGCAGCAACCATCTAGTTTTTCACAAAAGTTGAGATCTCAAACCTCGTCATCTCATCACACAAAGTTATATCCTCCTCCTAAATTTCATCAACAATGCTGGGCAGCGCTCGTGTCGTGCCGGCCGGTCGCCGTCCAGTCAAAACACAATAGTCAAAAGTACCAGCCACGGCCAGTTGCAGCATCCACCTCCGCCCTCGCTTGGGCGGCGTACCTCCTCCCGGGCGGCAGTGGTAACGACGAGGCCGATGAGATCGACGCCGACCGCCGCATCCCCAGCCCTCCGCCGTCCGACCTGAAGCTGCCTCCAGACGAGCTGGAGCTGGAGCTGAAGCTGGACGCGGACCCGAGGCCGGCGCCTTTCTTGCTGCCTTTCCTCCGGAGCATAGGCAGAGCGAAGCACCCAAACGCCGCCGTATCTGGCTCAGGCGCGGCGCTGCCGTACTCCTTCGCCGCTGGCCGAGGCGCGGCGTCGATGAAGGCGGTGGGCGGCGCTCGGCGGTGACCGCCGGCATACGCGTAGGACCGGCGCCGGGAAGGTGACACCGACGCCGAGCGCGCGGAGGTGACGCGAGGCGACGAAGCCGCCGAGTGGTGGTAATACGGCGACGGCGACGACGCCATGGAGGGAGGCGGCGTCAGCGTCAGCTTGGGCGCCACCTTGGCGGGCGATGCCGCCGCCGCGGCGCTCGCGCTCCTCGTGTGCTTCGGCGTCCCAGGGCAGACCTCCCACTTGAACGGTATCGAGCCCGCCCTCCTGCACGAGTCATCTTCCATTGCTGCCATCTTTTCGTTTTGAAATGAAATCCTCTCTCTCCAGACCTTCTCTCGCCCTATCTCCCTCTTCCTCGTCACGCTCCTGAATTTATAGAGGTCGTGGGTGGCGATGATTCAGGAGTGATTCGAGGGGGAGATGGACTGGTTCGAGATAGTGGGAAGCTATCTCTACTTTTTTAGTGTGCATGCGTTGAGTTTCTTCGGCGGTTTGGCACTAAGTGGTAGGCTAACCGAAGAATCGCATTGGGCCACCATGTTACCTCTGACTTCTCGCCTCAGCACGAGACAAGTTCAGCTGACGACCGGCGCATTGATCAGTTAGGGGAATGTCGTTTTCAGGTTTGACGGCCGGTGCAGAGGCCAGACGATGCGCGCACGTCGATCGGAGCTAACTCTGCCCGCCGATTGGGTTGGCGGCTTCATCGTGGTTTGTGTGCGGCCGGCGGCGTGACTGGAATGGAGAAAGATAAGTGTATGATTTCTGATGTTGATGGCACAATTGAACTGGCATTTGAAGTTATGAGCTCTGAGAGGACGTGTGCGGAAGAGAAGACTGCTGTTTTTTGAAGAAAAAAAATGCAGATCTATTATATATAGGTTCAACCAAAGTATAAAGCACATCAAATCAAACATAATAAAAATTACATGGAGGTCCCCGGACCACCGAACCACCACTGAGAACGAGCCGCCGATATGTCGCTGTCATCACTCCCCTATCGGAGCCGGTTTGACCTTGTCGATGATAGTTAGGATAACTTTGTGCACGTGCCCTTAAGGACCAGCGTCCTGGAGCTGTAGCCGTCGCCGTTAAACCCTTGAATATATCAAAATTAACTCGCACCAAATGTCACCGTCACACACCCGCGACGAGAAACCCAAACCTAAGGAGACGGCAGGAATCCACGCCGGAGCTCTATTTTTGTGAGGACACACAAATTCTTAAATTTCGAAAAAGCCTTCACAACGAGAATCCACGCATTTGTATGTATGGATGTATGCACATTCGTGTACGACATTTTCTGGGTACTTGGGTTGACATACGATATTTTTGTGAGGACACGCCGTTTCTCTGGCATACACGAACGGAATGTGGATGTAGAGAATTCAAAATGGCCCGGGCTCATCTCCTCTCTGCGAACAGTAAATTCAAAAAAATAGTAAATAATTTTTTTAAAACTCTGAAAGTTTTACACACAAAAGTTGAGAGAATATTCTAGGTACGAGGCGTTGAGACATTTGAGGAGCTCGTGTAAAAAAACAATCTATACAGTACACTTTTTGAAATTAGCAAGCCAAATTTGTTATTTGTGGTCACGAGCTACTCAAATATCGCCAGTTCTGTGGGTGTTGCTTTCTCTGAAGAACCCCATTGATGCGCCAGTGGGGACAAGCGTGGCCAATTGCGATTTGCGACTCTCGTTTTTTTAACCTAAGTGTGATTCTTGTTGTGAAGGCTTTCTCGAAAGCAACTAATCAAAGAGTGCTAGTTCGGGAGCCTCCTGAGGGTCACTTGAAGTGGGTTGAGAGCGCGCCATTGCCACCACATGTTGCGCTCTGGAGGCTCTCTCTAATTTTTATTTTTTTTCGCATGCGTTTTTGGCATTTTACATGTTTTTTTGTATTTTTTGACTTTTCAGTTTTTCACCGGTCTTACTTAGTTTTTGGATAAAAACAAATTTACATGAAAAAACGCGCTTTTTTCTTTTTCTTCCGTGAGAGGCACGGCCGTGCCTCTTGAAAAAAATGTGTTTTTTCTTTCGCGAGAGACATGGGTTTGCTTCTGCAAGAGACGAGGCAAAATGAAAAAAAATCGTCTCTTTTCCCTTTCGCAAGAGGCACGGATTTGATTTCATGAGAGGCACGGCCGTGCTTTTCGAAAACGGAAAAAAGTGTGTTTTGTCTTTTTTTCACGGGAGGTATGGATTTGCTTATACAAGAGGCACGGGTTTGCTTTCTCGAGAGGCACGGCCATGTCTCTCGAAAACAGAAAAAAAACATGTTTTCTTTTTTTTTCCGCAAGAGCCACGGGTTTGCTTCCGCAAAGGCATGGTCACTCCTATTTTGGAAAAGGAATAAAAAACGTGTCCTCTCGGTGTGGTTTTTTCTTCCGGTTTCTTGGTCTGATTTCTTCATGAAAAAAATCGTCAAAACCTGTCAACATGGGATCTAGTTTTGAAGATCTCGATGTGAGGAATCAAATGATGAAATTGATTCGAGATTTACACGCACGCTTTAAGAGATAAAACGTTTTGAATATGCGGCCATCTCATTCCGTCCGTTTTGATGGGTAAGCGCACCGCTTCTCTTCATCTCTATCTCTGACGAAATGGCCGCATATTTTTGTCTCTCCTATCCATGCGTTGAATCTCATCTGACCATGCAGAGCGCTCCGTACTACAGTTCTTGCAACTGAGCACCTGTTTCGAAAAGGTATACCGCAACAAATGGGGTGATGCGGAGACCACGGGCTGCTCTCTCCGTTGCAGCCGTCGGCGGTCTTGCAAGTTTTCGCAACAACAGTCTTGTTGCAGGAATACATAGAAGAAGTTTGAGATGTTCGGTCTATTGCAATGAAAGTTTTACAACAAGAGTCTTGTTAAAAAAAATAGAGAAGTTTTGCATCAAGAGTCTTGTTGCAGAAAAATAGAGAAGAAAAAGTTTTGCAATAGGGGTCTTATTGCGGTAAATTAAATAAGAGAATATTTTGCAACAAAGGTCTTGTTATAGAAAATTAAAGAAGAAGAGATTTTTGTAACATGACTCTTGTTGCAGAAAGTTAGAGAAGAAGAGATTTCGCAACAAGAGTATTGTTGCATGAAATTACACAACAAAAACGAACGGCTCGCCTCGTACAATCGGACGGCTCGCGAGGCGATGGATCTTTCTAAAAGATCCACCTTCGCCTCGTACAATCGGACGGCTCGCGAGGCGGTGGATCTTTCTAAAAGATCCGCCGGCCGATGCATAGCACGGCTTTTAATTTAATGCTATTTGAGGTTTTTATCATTTATGCCATCGGTTGTGTTCCACTACTCAGTTTTGCCATTAGGAATTTCAACTGCTCAAAAATGCCATCGCTTCATTAGACACATGCTCAAAATGCCACTCGACATCATTATTGTGATCTCAAATCTCTTTTGCCATGTTATAATGACATAAATACCTATGAATCAACATGCCAGCTCGGAAAGTGCTATTCTGAGCTCAAGCTCAGATGCACTGCATATCTCAGTCGTTCACTGGCACCAAGATTCACAACGTCTCCTGTATAGTCATATGTATTCTGAATAGTATATCCCACCTATTTCCTGGCAAGGACCCACCTATCTACCACACATAATGCCACCATCGCCATCCCACCCTGACGGGCTCAGACGGGGGTGCAAGTTATGGGCCACGGCTCAGCCTGTACACCTATTTTAATACCCCTCCAGTGACACAGTGATCTCGGTGGTTGGATGGGCTGCTGATGTGACTAGACATGGAGCGAATAAAAAAATTTAGCTGGTGCAGATAAAGTAGATTAACAGGAATTGTAGTATGAGAGGGACAAGGTGGAAAGTTGGAAAATAAAAAACACATGTGAAGTGATTTGAAGGGCCTACTGGTACAAGGGTGCTAATTAATTGTGAAGGCACAGTGATGATGATAGGGAGCGGTCGTATTTTATTAGTAGAACCCATGATTACAGCAGTGCACAGACACAAAAATACGATAATGGCTGATGACCAAAGGAATAGCGAGTACTTTCAGAATTTGGGACAACACTGACACCTGAATCAAACTAAGCATTACTTCATGGCTGAACCAAAAGTAGACAATGATATATACTGAAAGGAATAACTGAAGAAAGACTGAACCATAACACAAAAGAGAACATGTCGAAAAGACAGTTTAAGCATCATCTCAAGCTGTAATACAAGCTCTGAAATAAAAATGCTATTATCACTGAACATTTCTAAAAAAAGAGGATCAATGAAATTGAGAAACATTCCTTGTCCGTGTAAAACTAGATAGAAGAACACTGATTGTCTATCTAGAATAAATATATATCACAACCATTTGAACTGCATTTTAAGAGCTAAGAAGCACAACCATGTAAGCTGCAGTTTGAGAGCTGAAGAAAAAAATGTGGTTGTACTGAAGAAAAACAAAAAGTGCTCAGCTACAACACTGATTGTTGTATTATGTGAGCTACAGATTTCAAATCTAAGAACAAAAGTCTGTAGGAGTGATCCGACTACTCACCACAGAAACCTCATATAAGAACATCGATCCAAAAATTCCCTCACCAAATTATACTTAAAATCAGGGGGGCATCCATTCAAATATATTATTCAAATTGCATATGTAATCAGGGTAGTAGTTCTAATACAATTCTCAGGAGGGAACTTAAATGTATATGCTATCTGTAGTAAACCAAGCATTGCAATGCAGAGAATCAAACCAAGCATTACTTCAAGGCTATAAGGAGAATCAAATCAACAACCACCATCATGGCTGAGAACCACCAATGTACGCCCGTCCTGCAAAGCAAAGTTGTTTCTTAGTAAATATTCAAACTGCATTCCAAAAAAGACATTTTAGAAGTTGTGTTTAAATGTATGAACTTTTTTCAGTGCGTCTAACCTTCGATGTTTGCCTGCCAGCGACGGCAATCCTCATTCGCACTTTTATCAACCTGAACATCTGCATGTACAATTGACAGATCAAGTAAATCAGTGACAACATATTTCACATTTGTGGTAGTATACTTTGTTTACTATCATACCTCTATGGCCACCCTCCACGGGGCTTGTTTCTCGACCTGCCGGTTCGACCTCCTGAGCAAGGTTTTGGTTTGCTGTCGCATTGGCGATCTCAGTTTTCTTCCCGCGGACCATCATTTTTATCATACATTTCTTGATACATTTTCATGACATCTGGATCTTGCAGCTCTTGCTCCCTCAACTTTCTGTCTGTCTCAGACAACTTAGCGTGCTCAGGATCATCAGACCATTCTTTCATATCAACTTCATCATTGCTTTCATCGTCAGAGATGTCAATAACCCCGTGAACCAAACCCGTCGTCGCACTCGCAGCCGGTGCACGGGATGCTATCTCCATCTCATCTGCAAAAGCATACACACAAAAGTAAGCACACAATTATAAGTTGCTTCTGCATCCAGGAATCAGTAAGCATTTTTAGATCAAAGTTTTTTCCTGTACTCACATTCCGCATCCAGCTCTGCTTCAAGTTGCCGAGCAAGTTGATCATCTAGATGCACGTCATCTATCCGCTCCACCCTGCACACAACCACATCACCAGGCCCTGCACATCACCATCTCCAACACCTTCTTGTTTTACCAATGGGATGCTTGTGCGTGCCCTAACATCATATGATGCCGCCTGAGAGGCATGTACATGCGTCGCATTGATCTCCTCCAGAACAACATCCATTAAACCAGCATCAGCTACCAGAAACAAGCCCCAAGATGTGTTACCATATATGATCATCCATTCACATTTTGCAAAAACAAAATAGTCTAATTGCAAACCATTCTTCTGAAGATGGACCTACTATCTTACCTGGGCAATTGTTATCTTCGTCTTGCACAAGTGGTACAACCTTGTTCACGTCCGCGTCTTCCTTGACCACACTGTCAGTGCTAGAGGCTGGTGTTTGTACTGCTCGCCCCCTTCAAGTTTGAAAGAGATTATTCTTAGCAAGGCATCAACATTTGTCATCGGTAAGCTCATAAAAAATTCTCAACCTGAGAGGGATTACAAATGATTTGTGTCAACCAGACTGATTCTCTGCTCATCTAATTGCAGTTCAAACTACTAACTCACATGAAGCCTAATTAGATTAAAACATCAAGTCCTCACACTAATTCATATCGATTACTGCCACACCAAGAATTCAACCAACAATGCACGGCCACAAACAGCGTGGAAATACGTTTATTGAAATTCTTCATAGCACAGATCAAATTTTAAATTCAGCTCCCCTCACCTTTTTATTCCAATCAGGAGCCTGGGGATTTATCTTTCCTATGGAGAGCTCAGAAGTCGGAGGCGAGTTGTCCTTCTCACTGTTGCCGCTTGAGCCACGTTGCAGATTCGCCCATCTCCGCTCGTCGCCGCCGGTGCAGACGCCACGCAGATCCGCACATCGCCGCTCACACCCTCCAGCAACGGCACCACCACCGTTCGCCTGTTACCGTCCGCCGGCAAACCTTCCGGCAGCAGACTCTCTCCTACCTCCTCACTCAGCATGGATCTATGGCAGAGAAAGCAAATAAACCTCAATCCCCTGTGCTCCACTCTACAAATCACACGCAAAATTGGGGGGAAATCGCTCTCATACCTACGGATTGGATGCATGAGGAACTCCATTAAGCGTCGGTCGCCCGTTCTCCCACTTCCTCCCTCTCTACCTCGTCACCTAAAATGGATGCCGCGTTGGGGAAGAAGAGTCTGGATCTGCAGTCGTTTCGAGGCTGTCGCTCTTTTTTTTTAGGATGGCTGTCGCTCTTGACGGAAACCATCTTATCCGAGCCATGGAACACACGTACAACAACGAACCTGGGCCAAGCAGCTGGCCCACTCTTAGCACATACGCATTTTGGCACAGTGCGCAATTACCAGCGCTTCAAAACCAACCGTATTAGGAATTGGCCCAGATCCTCATGCGCTAGCGAAGGCACAAGATATCAAGCGTATATGTGCTCGCGACCATATACTCTGCGTCCATGCCAGCTCTCCCTTTATCTTACTACAATCAAGTGTGAGGCCCACTTGTTCTCAACAGCGTTCTTATTTTCCTGTATGATTATTCGCTTGGTTACTTCTGACAAGTGGGGTCACACTTATCATTATGAGATAGATGGACCTGACATGTGGGTCTAGGCTTATTTTTGTTATATAACATGATCAACTGGTTTGACGTGAAAATAACAATGTCTAATGGCATTTTTGAGCAAACATCTAACAAAGTGATGGCATTTTTGAGATATCGAATGGCATTTTGAGCAAACATCTCATGAATTAATAGCATTTTTGAGTAGTTGTAATTTCTAATGGCAAAACTGAGTAGTGAGACACAACCAGTGGCATAAATGATACAAACCTCAATAGCATTAAATTAAGGGCCGTGCTACGCGTCGGCCGACGGATCTTTTAGAAAGATCCACCGCCTCGCGAGCCGTCCGATTGTACGAGGCGAGTCGTCCGTTTTTGTTGTGTAATTTCCTGCAACAATACTCTACCGTACACACACACCCTCATATATACGTACACGCACTCATCTTTGTGAATGCACACTTTGAGAGACTGAGCCGGCATATCATCTTTAGATTAATGAAGTAACCACATGCGTTTTCGTAGTCGACGGAAACGTCTCCTCCGACTGAATGAACAATACCAAAAAGTCTGAAATAAATCTAGAAAAATGTGAGCACTAATGTCAAGTCTAAGACATAAACCCGGATGGATTGGTTCCACCAGAAAAAGCCAAACCATCTGAGTTAGACTCAGTTCATGGAATAATGCTACATCTATGGATAGTTTTTTGAGATAGATCTTTTTTAGGAGGAGAGGTTAATAACCACGAATGAGTTGAACTTCCTAACCGTGCCTATAGGTCTAGCAATTTCGGTGGTAGCGTCTTGTAAGTTGTGTATGTCACATGTTAGTTTTTCTTTAATTTCAGTTGTTCTAGGCAAGAAGTGCAAATGTATGTTTTAGGATTCATGTCCAACTTTTGTTAGAATTGCATTTCGTTGTGAGTGCAAATTAGATTTTGGTAGTGTATGAGTAAAAAGGGTTGTTTTTGACTGGTAAAATGGCAAGGGCCCTAAGATGTGGCGCTCGATCGGGGTGGGGAGGGTGCATTGAACGAGTCAGTCTTCTGGCTTCACCAGTGGTAAAATTTATTGTGCATCCTCTCCGGTCCTGTGGTCGGCTAGCGCCTTGAACATTGTGTACATATCATATTAGCTTTTATTTAATTTTAGTTTTTCTGGGTAAAAAGCGCAAATGTATGTTTCAGGATTCATGTCCAACTTTTCTTAAAATATCATTTCGTTTTGGGTGCAAATTAGATTTTAGCAGTGTCTGAGTAGAAAGGTTGTCCTTGACGGGTAAAGTGGTAAGAACCCTAATATGTGCCAAACGATCAAGGAGAAGCCCCCCCCCCCCCAGCCAAACGTTTGGGTTTCCCTAGGAAAAACACCACCATTAAACGTTTTGCTGGACATGTCCTTTTCAGGCCTCCAGGCCTAACATTATTTTTTTGAGGGAAACAACAGGACTTTGTTGCGTATTTTTATTGATTTTTTAAAATAAAGTACAAAGAATTCCATGCCTGATTACCATTTTCTTTGTATACAAAAAGTAAAAGAATATATAAAAAAGATTCATCATGATGTATGTAAAATAAAGCTGTATAAAAAATTGCCAACTTATACAGAAACAGTTTTGCCATGATCTAGATTATGAAAAATGACATGCTACTTTATAAAACTACCATTTCTCTAATTTATAGATTTACAATGAGTATGATCAAAACAAACAAAAAATGTGTGATCTAAAAAAACTAAATTACCATGCTAAACTTAAAAAAAATTGTCATCCTCTAGAAAAAATGTTTTATTTGGATAAGCCCCAATTAGATTCTACATTTTTTCCAAAAACATACAAAAAAATCATACACAGGGATTGCCATGGCAATAAAAAGGAAAAAATGCCATGCCATAAAAAGTAAAAATGCCATGTTATTAACTATTAAAATGCCATGCTCCCAACAATAAAACTGTCATGTTATTTTTAACAAAATGACGTGCTTCTAATAATAAAAGTACCAATCTCTTATTAATTAAAATGACAAGTTCTTGATTATTAAACTGACATCATCTAAAAAATAAAAATTGCCATGTTCTTGACTATTAAAATGCATTTTGCTCTTAATAATATAAAATTATGATCCTCTTATTAATAAAAAAATGCCATTTACTCACTATTAATAAAAATCCATGTTATTAATTATTAAAATGCCATGCTCTTAATAATAAAAATGCCATGCTTTCAAATAAAAAATTCTTAGTTTTAGTAGAAAAAGTAATTGTCATGCGACTTATATTAAAAATGCACATGGCAAGTTTAGAAGAAAAACAATCCTCTAAAAAATAAGGATTTTTTTGAAGGAAATATGCCCTAGAGGCAATAATAAAGTTGCTATTTATATTTTCTTATATCATAATAAATGTTTATTATTCATGCTAGAATTGTATTAACCGAAAACTTAGCACATGTGTGAATACATAGACAAAACAGAGTGTCCCTAGTATGCCTCTACTTGACTAGCTCGTTAATCAAAGATGGTTAAGTTTCCTGACCATAGACATGTGTTATCATTTGATAAACGGGATCACATCATTAGAGAATGATGTGATGGACAAGACCCATCCGTTAGCTTAGCATAATGATCATTAAGTTTTATTTCTATTGCTTTCTTCACGACGTATACATATTCCTCTGACTATGAGATTATGCAACTCCCGAATACCAGAGGAACACCTTGTGTGCTATCAAATGTCACAACATAACTGGGTGATTATAAAGATGCTCTACAGGTGTCTCCAAAGGTGTTTGTTGGGTTGGCATAGATCAAGATTAGGATTTGTCACTCCGAGTATTGGAGAGGTATCTCTGGGCCCTCTCGGTAATGCACATCACTATAAGCCTTGCAAGCAATATGACTAATGAGTTAGTTACGGGATGATGCATTACGGAACGAGTAAAGAGACTTGCCGGTAACGAGATTGAACTAGGTATGATGATACCGACGACCGAATCTCGGGCAAGTATCATACCGATGACAAAGGGAATAACGTATGTTGTTGTTGCGGTTTGACCGATAAAGATCTCCGCAGAATATGTAGGAACAAATATGAGCATCCAGGTTCCGTTGTTGGTTATTGACCGGAGATGTGTCTCGGTCATGTCTACATAGTTTTTGAACCCGTAGGGTCCGCGCGCTTAACGTTCGATGATGATTTGTATTGTGAGTTATGTGTTTTGGTGACCGAAGTTTGTTCGGAGTCCCGGATGAGATCACGAACATGACGAGGAGTCTCGAAATGATCGAGAGGTAAAGATTGATATATTTGAAGGTGGTATTCGGACATCGGAATGGTTTCGAGTGGTTCGAGTATTTTACTCGAGTACCGAGGGGTTACCGGAACCCCCCGAGGGAAGTCATGGGCCTCATGGGCCATGGGAGAGAGAGGGGACAGCCCACAAGGGGTGGATCCCCCCCATGGGAGTCCGAATTGGACTAGGGGAGGGGGCGGCTCCCCCCTTTCCCTCTCCCTCTCCTTCCCTTTCCTCTCCGATGAGAAAGGAAAAAGGGGGGACCAAATCCTACTAGGAGTGGAGTCCTAGTAGGACTCCCCCCATGGCGCGCCCCTCTTGGCCGGCCGCCTCCTCCCCTCCTCCTTTATATACGGGGGCAGGGGCACCCCAAAGCACAACAGTTGTTCTCTTAGCCGTGTGTGGTGCCCCCCTCCACAATTTACTCCTTCGGTCATAGCGTCGTAGTGCTTACGCGAAGCCCTGCGCGGATCACATCACCATCACCGTCACCACATTGTCGTGCTGACGATACTCTCCCTCGACCCTTTGCTGGATGAAGAGTTCGAGGGACGTCATTGAGTTGAACGTGTGCTGAACTCGGAGGTGTCGTACGTTCGGTACTATATCGGTTGGATCGGAAGACGTTCGACTACATCAACCACGTTAACCTAGCGCTTCCGCTTTCGGTCTACGAGGGTACGTGGACACACTCTCACCCTCTCGTTGTTATGCATCTCCTAGATAGATATTGCGTGATCGTAGGAAAATTTTTGAAATTGCACGCTACGTTCCCCAGCAGTGGCATCCGAGCCAGGTCTATGCGTAGATGATATGCACGAGTGGAACACAAACAGTTTTGGGCGATAATAGTCATATTGCTTACCACCAACGTCTTATTTTGATTCGGCGATATTGTTGGATGAAGCGGCCCGAACCAACCTTACATGACCATGTTCATGAGACCGGTTCCACCGACAGAAATGCAACTTGTTTTGCATAAAGGTGGCTGGCAGGTGTCTATTTCTCCAACTTTAGTTGAATCGAATTTGACTATGGCCAGTTTGAAGGTTAAAACAGCACACTTGACGAAAAATCGTTGTGGTTTTGATGCGTAGGTAAGAACGGTTCTTGCTAGAAGCCCATAGCAGCCACGTAAAACTTGCACCAACAAAGCAGAGGACGTCTAACTTGTTTTTGTAGGGCATGTTGGGATGTGATATGGTCAAGACATGACGTGATAATTATTGTATGAGATGATCATGTTTTGTAAAAGTTATCGACAACTCGCAGGAGCCTTATGGTTGTCGCTTTATTGTTTGAAATGCAATCGCCATGTAATTGCTTTACTTTATCACTATGCGGTAGCGATAGTTGTAGAAGCAATAGTTGGTGAGACCACAACGACGCTGCGATGGAGATCAAGGTGTCAAGCCGATGACAATGGAGATCATGACGGTGCTTTGGAGATGGAGATCAAAGGCACAAGATGATGACGGCCATATCATGTCACATATTTTGATTGCATGTGATGTTTATCTTTTATGCATCTTATTTTGCTTAGTACGGCGGTAGCATTATAAGATAATCCCTCACTGAATTTCAAGGTATAAGTGTTCTCCCTCAGTGTGCACTGTTGTGACAGTTCGTTGTGCCGAGACACCACGTGATGATCGGGTGTGATAAGCTCTACGTTCACATACAATGGATGCAAGATAGTTTTGCACATGCAGAATACTCGGGTTAAACTTGAAGAGCCTAGCATATGCAGATATGGCCTCGGAACACTGAGACCGAAAGGTCGAACGTGAATCATATAGTAGATATGATCAACATAGAGATGTTCACCATTGAAAACTACTCCATCTCACGTGATGATCGAACATGGTTTAGTTGATATGGATCACGTGATCATTTAGATGACTAGAGGGATGTCTATCTAAGTGGGAGTTCTTAACTAATATGATTAATTGAACTTAAATTTATCATGAACTTAGTCCTGATAGTTTTTTTGCATATCTGTGTTGTTGTAGATCAATGGCCCATGCTACCATTCCCTTAAATTTTAATGCGTTCCTAGAGAAAGCTAAGTTGAAAGATGATGGTAGCAACTACACGGACTGGGTCCGTAACTTGAGGATTATCCTCATTGCCGCATAGAAGAATTACGTCCTGGAAGCACTGTTGGGGAACGTAGCAGAATTTTAAAATTTTCTACGCATCACCAAGATCAATCTATGGAGTCATCTAGCAACGAGGGAGAGAGGAGTGCATCTACATACCCTTGTAGATCACGAGCGGAAGCATTCAAGAGAACGGGGTTGATGGAGTCGTACTCGTTGTGATCCAAATCACTGAAGATCCTAGCGCCGAACGGACGGCACCTTCGCGTTCAACACACGTACGGAGCGAGGACGTCTCCCACGCCTTGATCCAGCAAGGAGGAGGGAGAGGTTGAGGAAGAGGGCTCCAACAGCAACACGACGGCGTGGTGGTGGTGAAGTTGCAGTACTCCGGCAGGGCTTCGCCAAGCTCTTACGAAGGAGGAGAGGTGTTGGGGAGGGGAGGGGCTGTGCCTTGGATGTTGTATGCAGCCCTCCCCTTGCCCCTCTATTTATAGGGGAAGGAGGAAGGGGGCCGGCCCCCTCTAGATGAGATCTAGAGGGGGGCGGCGGCCAAGGGGAGGGGACTTGCCCCCCCCCCCCCCAAGCAAGGGGGCGCCCCCTTTAGGGTTTCCCCCCCAACCCTAGGCGCATGGGCCCAAGGGGGGGATGCAGCAAGCCCATGTAGGGCTGGTTCCCTTTCCTCTACAGCCCATTAGGCCCTCCGAGAGAGGTGGCCCCTCCCGGTGGACCCTCGGAACCCCTCCGGTGGCCCCGGTACAATACCGATATGCCCCCGAACCTTTTCGGTGACCGTATGACAACTTCCTACATATCAATCTTCACCTCCGGCCCATTTCGGAACTCCTCGTGACGTCCGGGATCTCATCCGGGACTCCGAACAACATTCGGTAATCACATATACAAATCTTCCTAACAACCCTAGCGTCACCGAACCTTGAGTGTGTAGACCCTACGGGTTCGGGAGACATGCATACATGACCGAGACGACTCTCCGGTCAATAACCAACAGTGGGGTCTGGATACCCATGTTGGCTCCCACATGCTCCTCGATGATCTCATCGGATGAACCACGATGTCAAGGATTCAATCAATCCGTATAGAATTCCCTTTGTCAATCGGTATGTTACTTGCCCGAGACTCGATCGTCGGTATCCCAATACCTTGTTCAGTCTCGTTACCGGCAAGTCACTTTACTCGTACCGTAATGCATGATCCCATGATCAACCACTTGATCACATTGAGCTCATTATGATGATGCATTACCGAGTGGGCCCAGAGATACCTCTCCGTCATACGGAGTGACAAATCCCAATCTCGATTCGTGCCAACCCAACAGACACTTTCGGAGATACCTGTAATGTACCTTTATAGTCACCCAGTTACGTTGTGACGTTTGGCACACCCAAGGCACTCCTACGGTATCCGGGAGTTGCAAAATCTCATGGTCTAAGGAAATGATACTTGACATTCAGAAAAGCTACAGCAAAGGAACTACACGATCTTTGAGCTATGCTTAGGATTGGGTCTTGTCCATCACATCATTCTCCTAATGATGTGATCCCATTATCAATGACATCCAATGTCCATAGTGAGGAAACCATGACTATCTTTTGATCAACGAGCTAGTCAACTAGAGGCTCACTAGGGACATGTTGTGGTCTATGTATTCACTCATGTATTACGATTTCTGGATAACACAATTATAGCATGAACAATAGACAATTATCATGAACAAAGAAATATAATAATAACCATTTTATTATTGCCTCTAGGGCATATTTCCAACAAGCACCACTTGGTGCAAGATCCGCTGCAGGAGCAACTCCGGACATTATGAACGCCTGGCCGACTAAAGTTGATGACTACTCGATAGTTTAGTGTGTCATGATTTACGTCTTAGAATCGGGACTTCAAAGACGTTTTGAACGTCGTGGAGAATATGAGATGTTCCAAGAGCTGAAGTTAATATTTCAAGCAAATGCCCGAGTTAAGATATCTGAAGTCTCCAACAAGTTCTATAGCTGCAAGATGGAGGTGAATAGTTCTGTCAGTGAACACATACTCAGAATGTCTAGGTACCATAACCATTTGACTCAGCTGGGAGTTAATCTTCCTGATGATAGTGTCATTGACAGAGTTCTTCAATCACTGCCACCAAGCTATAGAGTCTTTGCGATGAACTATAATATGCAAGGGATGGAAAAGACAATTCCCGAGCTCTTCGCGATGCTTAAGGCTGCGGAGGTAGAAATCAAGAAGGAGCATCAAGTGTTGATGGTTAACAAGACCACTAGTTTCAAGAAAAGGGGCAAAGGGAAGAAGGGGAACTTCAAGAAGAGTAGCAAGCAAGTTGTTTCTAAAGGGAAGAAGCCCAAGTCTGAACCTAAGCCTGAAACCGAGTGCTTCTACTACAAAGGGACTGGTCACTGGAAGCGGAACTGCCCCAAGTGTTTGGCGGATAAGAAGGATGGCAAAGTGAAAGGTATATTTGATATACATGTTATTGATGTGTACCTTACTAATGCTCGTAGTAGCGCCTGGGTATTTGATATTGGTTCTGTTGTTCATATTTGCAACTCGAAATAGGGGCTATGGATTAAACGAAGATTGGCTAAGGACGAGGTGACGATGTGCGTCGGAAATGGTTCCAAGGTCGATGTGATCGCCGTCGGCACGCTACCTCTACATCTACCTTGGATATTAGTTTTAGACCTGAATAATTGTTATTTGGTGTCAGCATTGAGCATGAACATTATATCCAGATCTTGTTTGATGCGAGACGGTTATTCATTTAAATCAGAAAATAATGGTTGTTCTATTTATATGAGTAATATCTTTTATGGTCATCCACCCTTGATGAGTGGTCTATTTTTGTTGAATCTCAATCGTAGTGATACATATATTCATAATATTGAAGCCAAAAGATGCAAAGTTAATAATGATAGTACAACTTATTTGTGGCACTGCCGTTTAGGTCATATTGGTGTAAAGCGCATGAAGAAACTCCATGCTGATGGGCTTTTGGAATCACTTGATTATGAATCACTTGATACTTGCGAACCATGCCTCATGGGCAAGATGACTAAAACTCCGTTCTTCGGAACAATGGAGCAAGAAACTGACTTATTGGAAATAATACATACTGATGTATGCGGTCCGATGAGTGTTGAGGCTCGCTGCGGGTATCGTTATTTTTAGACCTTCACAGATGATTTGAGCAGATATGGGTATATCTACTTAATGAAACATAAGTCTAAAACATTTGAAAAGTTCAAAGAATTTCAGAGTGAAGTGGAAAATCATCGTAACAAGAAAAAAAAGTTTCTACGATCTGATTGTGGAGGCGAATATTTGAGTTACGAGTTTGGTCTTCATTTGAAAAATTGTGGAATAGTTTCGCAACTCACACCACCTGGAACACCACAGCGTAATGGTGTGTCCGAACGTCGTAACCGTACTTTATTAGATATGGTGCCATCTATGATATCTCTTACCGATTTACCACTATCGTTTTGGGGTTATGCTTTAGAGACGGCTGCATTCACGTTAAATAGGGCACCATCTAAATCCGTTGAGACGACACCATATTAACTGTGGTTTGGCAAGAAACCTAAGATGTCGTTTTCTTAAAGTTTGGGGTTGCGATGCTTGTGTGCAAAAGCTTCAACCTGATAAGCTCAAACCCAAATCGGAGAAATGTGTCTTCATAGATACCCAAAAGAAACTGTTGGGTACACCTTCTATCACAGATCCGGAGGCAAGATATTCGTTGCTAAGAAAGGATCCTTTCTAGAGAAGGAGTTTCGCTCGAAAGGAGTGGGTGGAAAGTAGAACTTGATGAGGTAATTGTACATTCTCCCGAATTGGAAAATAGTTCATCACAGAAATCAGTTCCAGTGATGCCTACACCAATTAGTGAGGAAGTTAATGATGATGATCATGAAACTTCAGATCAAGTTAGTACCGAACCTCGTTGGTCAACCAGAGTACGTTCCGCACCAAAGTGGTATGGTAATCTTATTCTGGAAGTCATGTTACTAGACCATGACAAACCTATGAACTATGAGGAAGCGATGATGAGCCCAGATTCCGCGAAATGACTTGAGGCCATGAAATCTGAGATGGGATCCATGTATGAGAACAAAGTGTGGCCTTTGGTTGACTTGCCGATGATCGGCAAGCCATAGAGAATAAATGGATCTTCAAGAAGAAGATTGACGTTGATGGTAATGTTACTGTCTACAAAGCTTGAGTTGTTGCGAAAGGTTTTCGACAAGTTCAAGGAGTTGACTATGATGAGACCTTCTCACCCGTAGTGATGCTTAAGTCTTTCCGAATCATGTTATCAATTGCCGCATTTTATGATTATGAAATTTGGCAAATGGATGTCAAAACTACATTCATTAATGGATATCTTAAAGAAGAGTTGTATATGATGCAAACAGAAGGTTTTGTCGATCCTAAAGGTGCTAACAAAGTGTGCACGCTCCAGCGATCCATTTATGGACTAGTGCAAGCCTCTCGGAGTTGGAATATATGCTTTGAAGGAAATATGCCCTAGAGGCGATAATAAAGTTATTATTTATTTCCTTATATCATGATAAATGTTTATTATTCATGCTAGAATTGTATTAACCGTAAACTTAGTACATGTGTGAATATATAGACAAACAGAGTGTCACTAGTTTGCCTCTACTTGACTAGCTCGTTGAATCAATGATGGTTATGTTTCCTAACCATATACATGAGTTGTCATTTGATTAACGGGATCACATCATTAGAGAATGATGTGATTGACTTGACCCATCTGTTAGCTTAGCACGATGATCATTTAGTTTGTTGCTATTGCTTTCTTCATGACTTATACATGTTCCTATGACTATGAGATTATGCAACTCCTGAGTACCGGAGGAACACTTTGTGTGCTACCAAACATCACAACATAACTGGGTGATTATAAAGGTGCTCTACAGGTGTCGCCGATGGTGCTTGTTGAGTTGGCATAGATCAAGATTGGGATTTGTCACTCCGATTGTCGGAGAGGTATCTCTGGGCCCTCTCGGCAATGCACATCACTATAAGCCTTGCAAGCAATGCAACTAATGAGTTATTTGCGGGATGATGTATTACGGAACGAGTAAGTGACTTGCCGGTAACGAGATTGAACTAGGTATTGAGATACCGACGCGAATCTTGGGCAAGTAACATACCGATGACAAAGGGAACAACGTATGTTGTTATGCGGTTTGACCGATAAAGATATTCGTAGAATATGTAGGAACCAATATGAGCATCCAGGTTACGCTATTGGTTATTGACCGGAGATGAGTATCGGTCATGTCTACATAGTTCTCGAACCCGTAGGGTCCGCACGCTTAACGTTCGGTGACGATCGATATTATGAGTTTATGTGTTTTGATGTACCGAAGGTAGTTTGGAGTCCTGGATGATATCGGGGACATGACGAGGAGTCTTGAAATGGTTGAGACGTAAAGATTGATATATTGGACGACTATATTCGGACATCGGAAAGGTTCCGAGTGATTCGGGTATTTTTTGGAGTACCGGAGAGTTACGGGAATTCACCGGGAGGGTCAATGGGCCTTCGTGGGCTTTAGTGGGAATAGAGGGGAGCAAGGAAGTGTGGGGTGCATCCCCCTAGGCCCAAACCGAATTGGTTTAGGGCTTTGGGGGCCGCCCCCCTTTTTCCTTTTCCTTCTCCTTCTCCCTCTCTTTCCTTCCCCTTCCCTCTTCCTAGTTGGACTAGGAAAGGATGAATCTTTTTTCCTAGTAGGAAGAGGATTCCTCCTCTCCTTGGGGCGCACCAAGGCTGGCTGGCCTCCCCCCTTGCTCCTTTATATACGGGGGCGGGGGGCACCCGAAGACACAAGTTGATTGTGTCCAAGCCGTGTGCGGTGCCACCCTCCACCATAATCCACCTCGATCATATCGTAGCGGTGCTTAGGCGAAGCCCCGCGTCGGTAGCAACATCATCACCGTCATCACGCCTCGTGCTGACGAAACTCTCCCGTGAAGCTCTGCTGGATCGGAGTTCGTGGGACGTCATCGAGCTGAACGTGTGTTGAACTCGGAGGTGATGTACGTTCGGTACTTGGATCGGTCGGATCATGAAGACGTACGACTACATCAACCGTGTTCTCATAACGCTTTCGCTTACGGTCTACAAGGGTACGTGGACGACACTCTCCCCTCTCGTTGCTATGCATCACCATGATCTTGCGTGTGCGTAGGAATTTTTTTGAAATTACTACGTTCCCCAACAATGGCATCCGAGCCAGGTTTATGCGTAGATGTTATATGCACGAGTAGAACACAAAGGAGTAGTGGACGTGGGTATATACATATTGCTTGCCGTCACTAGTTTATTCTTGATTCAGCGGCATTGTTGGATGAAGCGGCCCAGACCGACATTACGCGTACGCTTACGCGAGACTGGTTCTACCGACGTGCTTCACACACAGGTGGCTAGTGGGTGTCTGTTTATCCAGCTTTAGTTGAATCGGATTCAATGAACAGGGTTCTTTCTGAAGATCAAAAAGCAATCATTATACCGCGTTGTGGTTTTTGATGCGTAGGTAAGAACGGTTCTTGCTCAGCCCGTAGCAGCCACGTAAAACTTGCAACAACAAAGTAGAGGACATCTAACTTGTTTTTGCAAGGCATGTTGTGATGTGATATGGTCAAGACATGATGAGATGCAAGCGCCAAATAATTGCTTTACTTTATCGCTATCCGATAGCAATAGTTGCAAGAGCAATAGTTGGCGAGACGACCATATGATGACACGTTGATAGAGATCAAGATGATGGAGATCATGGTGTCATGCCGGTGACGATAGAGATCATGACGGTACTTTGGAGATGGAGATCAAAGGCGCAAGATGATCATGGCCATATCATGTCACATATTTTGATTGCATAAGATGTTTATCCTTTATGCATCTTATTTTGCTTAGTTCGGTGGTAGCATTATAAGATGATCTCTCACTACATTTCAAGGTATAATTGTTCTCCCTGAGTATGCACCGTTGTGACAGTTCGTCGTGCCGAGACACCACGTGATGATCGGGTGTGATAAGCTCTACGTTCACATACAACGGGTGCAAGCCAGTTTTGCACACGCGGAATACTCGGGTTAAACTTGACGAGCCTAGCATATGCACATATGGCCTCGGAACACTGGAGACCGAGAGGTCGAGCGTGAACCATATAGTAGATATGATCAACATAGTGATGTTCACCATTGAAAACTACTCCATCTCACGTGATGATCGGACATGGTTTAGTTGATTTGGATCATGTGATCATTTAGATGACTAGAGGGATGTCTATCTAAGTGGGAGTTCTTAGTAATATGATTAACTGAACTTTAATTAATCATGAACTTAGTCCTGATAGTATTTGCATAACTATGTTGTAGATCAATAGCTCGCGATGTAGCTCCCCGTTTATTTTTGATATGTTCCTAGAAAAAAATAAGTTGAAAGATGTTAGTAGCAATGATGCATACTAGCTCCGTGATCTGAGGATTATCCTCAATGCTGCACAAAAGAACTATGTCCTTGATGCACCGCTAGGTGACGAACCTATTGCAGGAGCAGATGCAGACGTTATGAACGTTTTTGGCAAAGCTCGGTATGATGACTACTTGATAGTTTAGTGCACCATGCTTTACGGCTTAGAACCGGGACTTCAAAAATGTTTTGAGCGCCACGGAGCATATAAGATGTTCCAAGAGTTGAAATTGGTATTTCATACTCATGCCCATGTTAAGAGGTATGAGACCTCTGGCAGTACTTTGCCTACAAGATGGAGGAGAATAGCTCAGCTAGTGAGCATGTGCTCAAAATGTCTGAGTACTACAATCACTTGAATCAAGTGGGAGTTAATCTTCCAGATAAGATAGTGATTGACAGAGTTCTCTAGTCACTATCACCAAGTTACTAGAACTTCGTGATGAACTATAATATGCAGGGGATAAAGGAAATGATTCCCAAGCTCTTTGTGATGCTAAAATCGACGAAGGTAGAAATCAAGAAAAGCATCAAGTGTTGATGGTTGACAAGAACACTAGTTTCAAGAAAAGGGCAAAGGGAAGAAGGGGAACTTCAAGAAGAACGGCAAGCAAGTTGCTGCTAAAGTGAAGAAGACCAAGTCTAGACCTAAGCCTGAGACTAAGTGCTTCTACTGCAAAGGGACTGGTCACTGGAAGCAGAACTGCCCCAAGTATTTGGCGGATAAGAAGGATGGCAAAGTGAACAAAGGTATATTTGATATACATGTTATTGATGTGTACTTTACTAGTGTTTATAGCAACCCCTCGGTATTTGATACTAGTTCAGTTGCTAAGATTAGTAACTCGAAATGGGAGTTGCAGAATGAACAAAGACTAGTTAAGGGTTAAGTGACGATGTGTGTTGGAAGTGGCTCCAAGATTGATAGGATCATCATCGCACACTCCCTATACTTTTGAGATTAGTGTTGAACCTAAATAAATGTTATTTGGTGTTTGCGTTAAGCATGAATATGATTTGATCATGTTTATTGCAATAGGTTATTCATTTAAAGTCAGAGAATAAATGTTGTTCTGTTTACATGAATGAAACCTTTAATGGTCATACACCCAAGGTGAATGGTTTAGTGAACCTCAATCGTAGTGATACACATATTCATAATATAAAGCCAAAAGATGCAAAGTTAATAATGATAGTGCAACTTATTTGTGGCACTGCCGTTTAGGTCATATTGGTGTAAAGCGCATGAAGAAAATCCAGGCTGATGGGCTTTTGGAATCACTTGATTATGAATCAATTGATGCTTGCAAACCATTCCTCATGGGCAAGATGACTAAGACTCCGTTCTCCGGAACAATGGAGCGAGCAACTGATTTATTGGAAATAATACACACTGATGTATGCGGTCCGATGAGTATTGAGGCTCGCGGCGGGTATCATTATTTTCTGACCTTCACAGATGATTTGAGCAGATATGGGTATATCTACTTGATGAAACATAAGTCTGAAACATTTGAAAAGTTCAAAGAATTTCAGAGTGAAGTGGAAAATCATCGTGACAAGAAAATAAAGTTTCTACAATATGACCGCGGAGACGAATATTTGAGTTACGAGTTTGGTCTTCAATTAAAACAATGTGGAATAGTTTCACAAATTCGTGCCACCTGGAACACCACAGCATAATGGTGTGTCCGAACATCATAACCGCACTTTGTTGGATATAGTGCAATCTATGATGTCTCTTACCGATTTACCACTATCGTTTTGGGGTTATGCATTAGAGACAGCTACATTCATGTTAATAGGGCACCATCTAAATCCGGTGAGACGACGCCATATGAACTGTGGTTTGGCAAGAAACCAAAGTTGTCGTTTCTTAAAGTTTGGGGTTGTGATGCTTATGTGAAAAAGATTCATCCTGATAAGCTCAAACCCAAATCGGAGAAATGTGTCTTCATAGGATACCCAAAGGAGACAGTTGGGTACACCTTCTATCACAGATCCTAAGGCAAGACATTCGTTGCTAAGAGTGGATCCTTTCTAGATAAGAAGTTTCTCTCGAAAGAAGTGATCAGTGGGAGGAATGTAGAACTTGATGAGGTAATTGTACCTTCTCCCGTATTGGAAAGTAGTTCATCACAGAAATCAGTTCTTGTGATTTCTATGCCAATTAGTGAGGAAGCTAAATGATGATGATCATGAAACTTCAGATCAATTTACTACCAAACCTCGTAGGACAACCAGAGTATGGTCCGCACCAGAGTGGTACGATAATCCTTTCTGGAAGTCATGTTACTAGACCATGACGAACCTACGAACTATGAGGAAGCGATGATGAGCCCGGATTCTGCGAAATGGCTTAAGGCCATGAAATCTGAGATGGGATCCATGTATAAAGAACAAAGTATGGACTTTGATTGACTTGCCCAATGATTGGCAAGCCATAGAAAATAAATGGATCTTCAAGAGGAAGACGGACACTGATAGTAGTGTTACTATCTACAAAGCTCGAATTGTCGCAAAATGTTTTCGACAAGTTCAAGGTGTTGACTACGATGAGATTTTCTCACTCGTATCAATGCTTAAAAGTCTGTCCGAATCATGTTAGCAGTTGACACATTTTATGAAATTTGGCAAATGGATGTCAAAACTGCATTCCTTAATGGATTTCTTAAAGAAGAGTTGTATATGATGCAACCAGAAAGTTTTTGTCGATCCTAAAGGTGCTAACAAAGTGAGCAAGCTCCAGCGATCCATCTATGGACTGGTGCAAGCATCTCGGAGTTGGAATATATGCTTTGATAAAGTGATCAAAGCATATGGTTTTATATAGACTTGCGGTGAAGCCTGTATTTACAAAAAAGTGAGTGGGAGCACTACAACATTTCTGATAAGTATATGTGAATGACATATCGTTGATCGGAAAGAATGTAGAATTTTATGGAAAGGGTAAAGGAGTTTTTGAAAGGAGTTTTTCAAAGAAAGACCTCGCTGAAGCTGCTTACACATTGAGCGTCAAGATCTATAGAGATAGATCAAGACGCTTGATAAGTTTTTTCAATGAGTACATACCTTGACAAGATTTTGAAGTAGTTCAAAATGGAATAGTCAAAAAAGGAGTTTTTCCTGTGTTGCAAGGTGTGAAGTTGAGTAAAGACTCAAAACCCGACCACAGCCGAAAATAGAAAGAGAATGAAAAGTCATTCCCTATGCTTCAGTCATTGGTTCTATAAAGTATGTTATGCTATTTACCAGTCCTATTGTATACCTTAGCATGATTCTGGCAAGGGAGTACAATAGTGATCTAGGAGTAGATCACTGGACAGCGGTCAAAATTATCCTTAGAGGACTAAGGAAATATTTCTCGGTTATGGAGGTGATAAAAGAGTTCGTCGTAAAGAGTTACGTCGATGAAAGCTTTTTACATCGATCTAGATGACTCTAAGTCTCAATCTGGATACATATTGAAAGTGAGAGCAATTAGCTAGAGTAGCTCTGTGAAGAGCATTGTAGACATAGAAATCGGCGAAATACATACGGATCTGAATGTTGCAGACCCGTAGACTAAACATCTCTCCCAAGCAAAACATGATCACTCTTTGGGTGTTAATCACATAGCGATGTGAACTAGATTATTGACTCTAGTAAACCCTTTGGGTATTAGTCATATGGAGTTGTGAACTAATCACATAAAGATGTGAACTAGATTATTGACCCTAGTAAACCCTTTGGGCAAATTTTGGAATATTCTCAGTTATACGTTTCATTTCTTCATAACCCAAAAGAAGGCTAAGCTCTTTATGATGCTCAAGGGTAATCAAATTATCACAATATTTGGACACGACTTGATCATGAAACATATAGCATTGGAGCTTTAAATGACCATGTTCATTGCGAAGTTCACAAGGATCACGAAAAATATTGAATCTTTCAACACATTCATCTAGCTCTTCTTGCAACAATTTGGTTTCTAAGTACTTATGCCTCTTGCAATATCTATCTTCCCTATTTGGTGTGTACTTGCAAACCCAGTCTACTCCACAAAAATTGACATGTTTATAGGAGGCATTTTCATCATAACTAGTGCAATCATCATTAGTATTATGGATATTCAAAGAATTCGTACTAACAACATTGCAATCATGCTCATCATTCAAATATTTAGTGCCAACCATTTTATAGATTTCTTCTTCTAGCATTTGAGCACAATTATCCTTTCCATCATACTCACGAAAGATATTAAAAAGATGAAGCGTATGAGACAAACTCAATTCCATTTTTTTATAGTTTTCTTTTATAAACTACACTAGTTATAAAAACAAGAAACTAAAAGACTCGATTGCAAGATCTAAAGATATACCTTCAAGCGCTAACCTCCCCGGCAACGGCGCCAGAAAAGAGCTTGATGTCTACTACACAACCTTCTTCTTGTAGACGTTGTTGGGCCTCCAAGTGCAGAGGTTTGTAGGACAGTAGCAAATTTCCCTCAAGTGGATGACCTAAGGTTTATCAATCCGTAGGAGGCGTAGGATGAAGATGGTCTCTCTCAAGCAACCCTGCAACGAAATAACAAAGTGTCTCTTGTGTCCCCAACACACCCAATACAATGGTAAATTGTATAGGTGCACTAGTTCGGTGAAGAGATGGTGATACAAGTGGTATATGGATAGTAGATAAAGGTATTTGTAATCTGAAATTATAAAAACAGCAAGGTAGCAAGTGATAAAAGCGAGCGTAAACGGTATTGCAATGATGGTAAACAAGGCCTAGGGTTCATACTTTCGCTACTGTAAGTTCCCTCAACAATACTAACATAATTGGATCACATAAATATCCCTCAACATGCAACAAAGAGTCACTCCAAAGTCACTAATAGTGGAGAACGAACAAAGAGATTATGGTAGGGTACAAAACCACCTCAAAGTTATTCTTTCCAATCAATCCGGTGGGCTATTCCTATAAGTGTCACAAACAGCCCTAGAGTTCGTACTAGAATAACACCTTAAGACACAAATCAACCAAAACCCTAATGTCACCTAGATACTCCATTGTCACCTCAAGTATCCGTGGGCATGATTATACGATATGCATCACACAATCTCAGATTCATCTATTCAACCAACACAAAGGACCTCGAGAGTGCCCCAAAGTTTCTACCGGAGAATCACGACGAAAACGTGTGCCAACCCCTATGCATAGGTTCCCAATGTCGTGAAACCCACAAGTTGGTCACCTTAACATACATCAAGTGGCACGTGGTATCCCATTGTCACCACAGATATCCACGGCAAGACATACATCAAGTGTTCTCAAGTCTTTAAAGACTCAATCCGGTAAGATTACTTCAAAGGGGAAACTCGATTCATTACAAGGGAGAAGAGGGGGGAAGAAACATCATAGGATCCAAATATAATAGCAAAGCTCGCGATACATCAAGATCGTAACATCTCAAGAACACGAGAGAGAGAGAGAGATCAAACACATAGCTACTGGTACATACCCTCAGCCCCGAGGGAGAACTACTCCCTCCTCATCATGGAGAGCGTCAGGATGATGAAGATGGCCACCGGTGAGGGTTGCCCCCTCTGGCAGGGTGCCGGAACGGGTCTAGATTGGTTTTCGGTGGCTACGGAGGCTTCTGGCGGCGGAACTCCCTATCTATGTTGCGTTATGGAAGTTTTAGGGTACGTGGATATATATATGGGTGTAGGGAGGACGTCAGAGGAGCCACGGGGACCCCACGAGACAGGGGGGCGCGCCCCCACCCTCGTGAGCACCTCGTGTCTCCCCTGACGTGGGGTCCAAGTCCATCAGGTGTGTTTCCTTCCAAAAAATAACTTCTCCAGTTGATTTCGTTCCATTTCGACTCCGTCTGATATTCCTTTTCTTCAAAACACTGAAATAGGCATAAAACAGCAAATCTGGGCTGGGCCTCCGGTTAATAGGTTAGTCCCAAAAATAATATAAAAGTGGATAATAAAGCCCAATATTGCCATAAACAGTAGATAATATAGCATGGAGCAATCAAAAATTATAGATACGTTGGAGACATATCAAGCATCCCCAAGCTTAATTCCTGCTCGTCCTCGAGTAGGTAAATGATAAAAAGATAATTTTTGATGTGGAATGCTAGTTGGCACAATTTCAATGTAATTCTTCTTACTTGTGATATGAATATTCAGATCCGAAAGATTCAAGACAAAAGTTCATATTGACATAAAAATAATAATACTTCAAGCATATTAACAAAGCAATCATGTCTCCTCAAAATAACATGGCCAAAGAGAGCTATCCCTACAAAATCATATAGTCTAGCTATGCTCCATCTTCACCACACAAGATATTTAAATCATGCACAACCCCGATGACAAGCCGAGCAATTGTTCCATACTTTTGATGTTCTCAAACTTTTTGAATCTTCACGCAATACATGAGCGTGAGCCATGGACATAGCACTATAGGTGGAATAGAATGGTGGTTGTGGAGAGGAAAAAAGGGAGAAGATAGTCTCACATCGACTAGGCGTATCAACGGGCTATGGAGATTCCCATCAATAGATATCAATGTGAGTGAGTAGGGATTGCCATGCAACGAATGCACTAGAGCTATAAATGTATGAAAGCTCGACAAAAGAAACTAGTGGGTGTGCATCCAACTCGCTTGCTCACGAAGACCTAGGGCATTTTCAGGAAGCCCGTCATTGGAATATACAAGCCAAGTTCTATAATGAAAGATTCCCACTAGTATATGAAAGTGACAACATAGGAGACTCTATCATGAAGATCATGGTGCTACTTTGAAGCACAAGTGTGGTAAAAGGATAGTAGCATTGTCCCTTTTATATTATTATTTTTATTTTTTATTTGTCCTTTCTCTTTTTTATGGCCTTTCTCTCTTTTTTTGGGACAATGCTCTATTGAATGATGATCATCACACTTTTATTTACTTACAACTCAAGAATTGCAACTCGATACTTAGAACAAGATATGACTCTATATGAATGCCTCCGGCGGTGTACCGGGATATGCAATGATGCATGAGTGACAAGTATGAAAGAATTATGAACAGTGGCTTTGCCACAAATACTATGTCAACTACATGATCATGCTAAGCAATATGACAATGATGAATGTGTCATGATGAACTGTTTTGAGGAAGGTATATGGTGGGTTTATGGTACCGATGAAAGTTGCGCGGTACTAGAGAGGATAGCAATGGTGAAACGGTGAGAGTGCGTATAATCCATGGACTCAACATTAGTCATAAAGAACTCACATACTTATTGCAGAAATCTATTAGTTATCGAAACAAAGTACTATGCGCATGCTCCTAGGGGGATAGATTGGTAGGAGAAGACCATCGCTCGTCCCCGACCGCCACTCATAAGGAAGACAATCAATTAATAAATCATGCTCCGACTTCGTCACATAGTGGTTCACCATACGTGCATGCTATGAGAATCACAAACTTCAACACAAGTATTTATCAAATTCACAACTACTCAACTAGCATGACTCTAATATCACCAGCTCCATATCTCAAAACAATTATCAAGTATCAAACTTCTCATAGTATTCAACACACTCATAAGAGAATTTTATTATTCTTGAATACCTAGCATATTAGGATTTTAAGCAAATTACCATGCTATTTAAGACTCTCAAAAGAATATAAGTGAAGCATGAGAGTTCATCTATTTCTTCAAAATAAAACTACCACCATGCTCTAAAAGATATAAGTGAAGCACTAGAGCAAGAACAAACTACTCCAAAAGATATAAGTGAAGATCAATGAGTAGTTTAATAATTTTGCAACTATGTGAAGACTCTCTAACATTTAATAATTTCAGATCTTGGTATTTTATTGAAACAGCAAGCAAAGCAAAATAAAATGACATCTAAGAATAGCAAACATCATGTGAAGAAGCAAAAACTTAGGATCAACCGAAACTAACCGATAATTGTTGAAGAAGAAAGGTGGGATACCAACCGGGGCATCCCCAAGCTTAGATGCTTGAGACTTCTTGAAATATTATCTTGGGGTGCCTTGGGCATCCCCAAGCTTGAGCTTTTGTGTCTCCTTAATTCCTCTCATATCACGGTCTCCCTAAATCTCAAAAGCTTCATCCACACAAAACTCAACAAGGACTCATGAGATAAGTTAGTATAAACCATTGCCAAAACCTTATCATACTCTACTGTAGCAAATCACTAAAATTATTATTCAACATTGCATACTAAATTCCTGTGCATATTTAATAGTCCTATCCTCAAATAGAATCATTAAAGAAGCAATCATATGCAAACAATGCAAACATAACAGCAATCTGCCTAAACAGGATAGTCTGTAAAGAATGCTGCAACATCCATACTTCCCTAGCTCCAAAAATTATGAAATAAAATTCCCACTGTAGTAAATTTATCAGATCTTAATATGCAAAAGGTTTCAACATTTTATCACATTCTGACTTTTCTAGGGAATTATTGCAACAGCGGTAAACTTTCTGTTTTCAAACAGCAACATGTATACTTGTAACATAGTCATAGTAAAGGCTATCAATGCCACTTTTATTGAAATAAAATATGCAAAACATTGTTCTAAATAACAGCAAGCAAATACTAACAAAATAAATTGACGCTCCAAGAAAAACACATATCATGTTGGTGAATAAAAATATAGCTCCAAGTAAATTACCGATGGAAGTGGACGAAAGAGGGGATGCCTTCCGGGGCATCCCCAAGCTTAGGCTCTTGGTTGTCCTTGAATATTACCTTGGGGTTCCTTGGGCATCCCCAATATTAGGCTCTTTCCACTCCTTATTCCATAGTCCATCGAATCCTTACCCAAAACTTGAAAACTTCATAACACAAAACTTAAAGTGGAAAACTCGTGAGCTCCGTTAGTATAAGAAAATAAATCACTACTTCAAGGTACTGTAATGAAATCATTCTTTATTTATATTGGTGTTAAACCTACTGTATTCCAATTTCTCTATGGTTTATAAACTATTTTACTAGCCATAAATTCATCAAAATAAGTAAACAACACATGAAAAACAGAATCTGTCAAAAACAGAACAGTCTGTAGTAATCTGGATCAAACGTATACTTCTGGAACTCATAAAATTCTCAAATAAACTGCTGGACCTGCGGAATTTATCTATTAATCATCTTCAAAAAGAATTAACTAAATATCACTCTCCAATAAAAAATGGCAGCAATTCTCGTGAGCGCTAAAGTTTCTGTTTTTGATAGCATGATCAACAAGACTTTCCCAAAGTCTTCCCAAAGGTTCTGCTTGGCACAAACACTAAATAAGAGCATAAAACCACATCTAAACAGAGGCTAGATGAATTATTTATTACTAAACAGGAAAAAAAAGCAAGGAATAAAATAAAATTGGGTTGCCTCCCAACAAGCGCTATCGTTTAACGCCCCTAGCTAGGCATGATGATTTCAATGATGCTCACATAAAAGATAAGAGTTGAAACATAAAGGGAGCATTATGAAGAATATGACTAGCACATTTAAGTCTAACCCACTTTCTATGCATAGGGATTTTGTGAGCAAACAACTTATGAGAACAATAATCAACTAGCATAGGAAGGTAAAGCAAGCATAACTTCAAGATTTTAAGCACATAGAGAGGAAACTTGATATTATTGCAATTACTACAATCATATGTTCCTCCCTCATAATAATTTTCAGTAGCATCATGAATGAATTCAACAATATAACCAGAACCTAAAGCATTCTTTTCATGATCTACAAGCATAGAAAATTTACTACTCTCCACATAAGCAAAATTCTTCTCATGAATAATAGTGGGAGTATCATAAGAGACTTGAATATTATAAATTGTTTCCACATTAGAAGAGTAATGTTCAGAAAAGGGGTAACCATAATCATGGCAAGTTTTATAAATATAATCCTCACTACTTTTTATAGCATATGTATCATCACAATAATTATCATAAGTAGGAGGCATGTTATTATCATTATGAGTTTGCATATCAAAATTTGGTAGACTAAAAATATAATCTTCATTAAGCGTAGCATCCCCAAGCTTGGGACAAACATTAATTGCAGCAAGTATATTCTCAAATATGTCATCCTCATCAAACATAGCTTCCCCAAGCTTGGGCCTTTTCGTATCATAAGAATAATCACTCTCATCATTAATAGCATGGATAGCACCAATAGTATAGCAATTATTATATTCTTCCAAGCAAGTGCCAAAAAGATTTTCAAGATCATAAGAAGTATCATTATATTCCACAATTATATTTTCATGAGGCACAATAGTAATAGGAGCAGCATTATTTGGGAGAGATATCTTTTTACCTCTCTTCCTTTTTCTTTTCTTCTTCTTCACCACATCATGCGCGGGTTCAATTCTCTTTTTGGAGCTCCTTATTAATGAGATTGGTTGAATAGGAGGCTCCTCGTCGTTACCTGATTCATCATAAGAAATAATAGGAGGATATTGGGAAGTCTCTTCCCTTTCGTTAGTATTCTCTTCATCTTCTATTTGTTTTCTTTTCTTTATGTAAATGGCAATATAAGGATTTTCAATGCAATTCACCGCACAATACATATAAATATTCTCTAGATCAAAATGAAGAACTTTATCAAGGGCAAATTTTGGAATATCCTCAGTTATACGTTTCATTTCTTCATGACCCAAAAGAAGGCTAAGCTCTTTATGATGCTCAAGGGTAATCAAATTATCACAATATTTGGACACGACTTGATCATGAAACAAATAGCATTGGAGCTTTAAATGACCATGTTCATTGCGAAGTTCACAAGGATCACGAAAAATATTGAATCTTTCAGCACATTCATCTAGCTCTTCTTGCAACAATTTGGTTTCTAAGTACTTATGCCTCTTGCAATATCTATCTTCCCTATTTGGTGTGTACTTGCAAACCCAGTCTACTCCACAAAAATTGACATGTTTATAGGAGGCATTTTCATCATAACTAGTGCAATCATCATTAGTATTATGGATATTCAAAGAATTCGTACTAACAACATTGCAATCATGCTCATCATTCAAATATTTAGTGCCAAACATTTTATAGATTTCTTCTTATAGCATTTGAGCACAATTATCCTTTCCATCATACTCACGAAAGATATTAAAAAGATGAAGCGTATGAGACAAACTCAATTCAATTTTTTATAGTTCTCTTTTATAAACTAAACTAGTGATAAAAAAAAGAAACTAAAAGACTCGATTGCAAGATCTAAAGATATACCTTCAAGCGCTAACCTCCCCGGCAACGGCGCCAGAAAAGAGCTTGATGTCTACTACACAACCTTCTTCTTGTAGACGTTGTTGGGCCTCCAAGTGTAGAGGTTTGTAGGACAGTAGCAAATTTCCCTCAAGTGGATGACCTAAGGTTTATCAATCCGTAGGAGGCGTAGGATGAAGATGGTCTCTCTCAAGCAACCCTGCAACGAAATAACAAAGTGTCTCTTGTGTCCCCAACACACCCAATACAATGGTAAATTGTATAGGTGCACTAGTTCGGTGAAGAGATGGTGATACAAGTGGTATATGGATAGTAGATAAAGGTATTTGTAATCTGAAATTATAAAAACAGCAAGGTAGCAAGTGATAAAAGCGAGCGTAAACGGTATTGCAATGATGGTAAACAAGGCCTAGGGTTCATACTTTCGCTACTGTAAGTTCCCTCAACAATACTAACATAATTGGATCACATAAATATCCCTCAACATGCAACAAAGAGTCACTCCAAAGTCACTAATAGTGGAGAACGAACAAAGAGATTATGGTAGGGTACAAAACCACCTCAAAGTTATTCTTTCCAATCAATCCGGTGGGCTATTCCTATAAGTGTCACAAACAGCCCTAGAGTTCGTACTAGAATAACACCTTAAGACACAAATCAACCAAAACCCTAATGTCACCTAGATACTCCATTGTCACCTCAAGTATCCGTGGGCATGATTATACGATATGCATCACACAATCTCAGATTCATCTATTCAACCAACACAAAGGACCTCGAGAGTGCCCCAAAGTTTCTACCGGAGAATCACGACGAAAACGTGTGCCAACCCCTATGCATAGGTTCCCAATGTCGTGAAACCCACAAGTTGGTCACCTTAACATACATCAAGTGGCACGTGGTATCCCATTGTCACCACAGATATCCACGGCAAGACATACATCAAGTGTTCTCAAGTCTTTAAAGACTCAATCCGATAAGATTACTTCAAAGGGGAAACTCGATTCATTACAAGGGAGAAGAGGGGGGAAGAAACATCATAGGATCCAAATATAATAGCAAAGCTCGCGATACATCAAGATCGTAACATCTCAAGAACACGAGAGAGAGAGAGAGATCAAACACATAGCTACTGGTACATACCCTCAGCCCCGAGGGAGAACTACTCCCTCCTCATCATGGAGAGCGTCAGGATGATGAAGATGGCCACCGGTGAGGGTTGCCCCCTCTGGCAGGGTGCCGGAACGGGTCTAGATTGGTTTTCGGTGGCTACGGAGGCTTCTGGCGGCGGAACTCCCTATCTATGTTGCGTTATGGAAGTTTTAGGGTACGTGGATATATATATGGGTGTAGGGAGGACGTCAGAGGAGCCACGGGGACCCCACGAGACAGGGGGGCGCGCCCCCACCCTCGTGAGCACCTCGTGTCTCCCCTGACGTGGGGTCCAAGTCCATCAGGTGTGTTTCCTTCCAAAAAATAACTTCTCCAGTTGATTTCGTTCCATTTCGACTCCGTCTGATATTCCTTTTCTTCAAAACACTGAAATAGGCATAAAACAGCAAATCTGGGCTGGGCCTCCGGTTAATAGGTTAGTCCCAAAAATAATATAAAAGTGGATAATAAAGCCCAATATTGCCCAAAACAGTAGATAATATAGCATGGAGCAATCAAAAATTATAGATACGTTAGAGACGTATCACTTCTCAATCGTGCTTTGCTTCTCTTCTCGCTCTCATTTGCGTAAGTTAGCCACCATGTATGCTAGTGCTTGCTGCAGCTCCACCTCACTACCCATTTTCTACCTTAAGCTTAAATAGTCTTGATCGGGAGGGTGTGAGATTGCTGAGTCCCCGTGACTCACAGTTTACTTCCAAAAACCAGATGCAGGTGCCGATGATGCAAGTGCAGGGGACGCTACCGAACTCAAGTGGCAGTTCGACGAGGATTCGGGACGTTACTATGTTTCCTTTCCGGACGATCAGTAGAGGAGCCCAGTTGGGGCGATCGGGGATCTATGCATTTGGGGTTGTCTTTATTTATGTTGGTTCCGTAGTCGGGCCTTGATTGTATTCTGGATGATGTAATGCTACATTTATGTATTGTGTGAAGTGGCGATTGTAAGCCAACTCTTTATCCCTTTCTTATTCAGTACATGGGACGTGTAAAGATTACCCCTCTTGCGACATGCCTACTATGCGGTTATGCCTCTAAGTCGTGCTCCGACACGTGGGAGATATAGCCGCATCGTGGGTGTTACACCATAGACAAGAGTTGTCATTTGATTAACGGGATCACATCATTAGAGAATGATGTGATTGACTTGACCCATCCGTTAGCTTAACACGATGATCGTTTAGTTTGTTGCTATTGCTTTCTTCATGACTTATACATGTTCCTATGACTATGAGATTATGCAACTCCCGAGTACCGGAGGAATACTTTGTGTGCTACCAAACGTCACAACGTAACTGGGTGATTATAAAGGTGCTCTACAGGTGTCTCCGATGGTGCTTGTTGAGTTGGCATAGATCAAGATTAGGATTTGTCACTCCGATTGTCAGAGAGGTATCTCTGGGCCCTCTCGGTAATGCACATCACTATAAGCCTTACAAGCAATGCAACTAATGAGTTAGTTGCGGGATGATGTATTACGGAACGAGTAAGAAACTTGCCGGTGACGAGATTGAACTAGGTATTGAGATACCGACGCGAATCTCGGGCAAGTAACATACCAATGACAAAGGGAACAATGTATGTTGTTATGCGGTTTGACCGATAAAGATCTTCGTAGAATATGTAGGAACCAATATGAGCATCCAGGTTCCGCTATTTGTTATTGACCGGAGATGAGTCTCGGTCATGTCTACATAGTTCTCGAACCCGTAGGGTCCGCACGCTTAATGTTCGGTGACGATTGGTATTATGAGTTTATTTGTTTTGATGTACCGAAGGTAGTTCGGAGTCCGAGATGAGATCAGGGACATGACGAGGAGTCTCGAAATGGTCGAGACGTAAAGATTGATATATTGGACGACTATATTCGGACATCGGAAAGGTTCCGAGTGATTCGGGTATTTTTCGGAGTACCGGAGAGTTACGGGAATTCACCGGGAGGGTCAATGGGCCTTCGTGGGCTTTAGTGGGAATAGAGAGCAGCAAGGAAGTGTGGGGTGCGCCCCCTAGGCCCAAACCGAATTGGTTTAGGGCTTTCGGGGCCGGCCCCCTCTTTCCTTCTCCTTCTCCCTCTCTTTCCTTCCCCCTTCCCTCTTCCTAGTTGGACTAGGAAAGGATGAATCCTCTTGATTGTTCCAAGCCGTGTGTGGTGCCCCCCTCCATCATAATCCACCTCAATCATATCGTAGCGGTGCTTAGGTGAAGTCCTGCGTCGGTAGCAACATCATCACCGTCATCATGCCGTCATGCTGGCGAAACTCTCCCGTGAAGCTCTGCTAGATCGAAGTTCGTGGGACGTCATCGAGATGAACGTGTGCTGAACTCGGAGGTGCCGTACGTTCGGTACTTGGATCGGTCGGATAGTGAAGACGTATGACTACATCAACCGCGTTCTCATAACACTTCCGCTTACGGTCTACGAGGGTACGTGGACGACACTCTCCCCTCTCATTTCTATGCATCACCATGATCTTGCGTGTGCGTAGGATTTTTTTTTGAAATTACTACGTTCCCCAACACACTTTGATAGTGTGATCAAAGCATATGGTTTTATACAGACTTTTGGAGAAGCCTGTATTTACAAGAAAGTGAGTGGGAGCTCTGTAGCATTTCTAAATATTATATGTGGATGACATACTGTGATTGGAAATAATACAGAATTTCTGGATAGCATAAAAGGGTACTTGAATAAGAATTTTTCAATGAAAGACCTCGGTGAAGCTGCTTATATATTGGGCATCAAGATCTATAGAGATAGATCAAGACACTTAATTGGACTGTCACAAAGCACATACCTTGATAAAGTTTTGAAGAAGTTCAAAATGGATCAGTCAAAGAAAGGGTTCTTGCATGTATTACAATGTGTGAAATTGAGTCAGACTCAATGCCCGACCACTGCAGAAGATAGGCAGAAAATGAAAGTCATTCCCTATGCCTCAGCCATAGGTTCAATCATGTATGCAATGATGTGTACTAGACCTAATGTGTGCCTTTCTATAAGTTTAGCAGGGAGGTACCAAGGTAATCCAGGAGTGGATTAGTGGACAGCGGTCAAGAATGTTGGGGAACGTAGTAATTTCAAAAAATCCTACGCACATGCAAGATCATGCTGATGCATAGCAATGAGAGGGGAGAGTGTCGTATACGTACTCTCGTAGACCGTAAGCGGAAGCATTATGACAATGCGGTTGATGTAGTCATACGTCTTCATGATCAACTGATCCTCAGTACCAAACGTACGACACCTCCGCGTTCAGCACACGTTCAGCTCGGTGACGTCCCGCGAACTCACGATCCAGGGCTTCGTGGTGACGGCGTGGTGACGATGTTGATGAAGCTACCGATGCAGGTCTTCGCCTAAGCAGCACTACGATATGACCGAGGTGGATTATGGTGGAGGGGGGCACCGCACATGGCTAAGAGATCAATGATCAATTGTTGTGTCTCCCAGGGTTGCTCCCCTCCCCGTTTATAAAGGAGTGGAGGAGGGGGAGGGGGCCGGCCTCCTATGGCGCGGCCCATGAGGAGTCCTACTCCCACCGGGAGTAGGACTCCCCCCTTCCAAGTAGGAGTAGGAGAGGAGAAGGCAGGGAGAGAAGGAGAGGAGGAAAGGGGGGCGCCGCCCTCCCCCCTCCTTGTCCAATTTGGACTAGAGGGGGAGGGGGCGGCTGCCCTGGCCGCCCCTCCTCTTCTCCCACTAGGGACCATTAGGCCCAATATACTCCCCGAGGGGTTCCGGTAACCCCCCGATACTCCGGTATATGTTCGAAACCTTTCGAAACTCTTCCGGTGTCCGAACATAGTCGTCTAATATATCGATCTTTACGTTTGATAGCACACAAGGTGTTCCTCCGGTATTCGGGAGTTGCATAATCTCATAGTCATAGGAACATGTATAAGTCATGAAGAAAGCAATAGTAGTAAACTAAACGATCAAGTGCTAAGCTAACGGAATGGGTCATGTCAATCACATCATTCTCCTAATGATGTGATCCTATTAATCAAATGACAACTCATGTCTATGTCTAGGAAACTCAACCCTCTTTGATCAATGAGCTAGTCAAGTAGAGGCATACTAGTGACACTATGTTTGTCTATGTATTCACACATGTATTATGTTTCCGGTTAATATAATTCTAGCATGAATAATAAACATTTATCATGATATGAGGAAATAAATAATAACGTTATTATTGCCTCTAGGGCATATTTCCTTCAGTCTCCCACTTGCACTAGAGTCAATAATGTAGATTACACAGTAATGATTCTAACACCCATGGAGCCTTGGTGCCGATCATGTTTTGCTCGTGGAAGAGGCTTAGTCAACGGGTCTGCAACATTCAGATCCGTATGTATCTTGCAAATCTCTATGTTTCCCACCTAGACTTGATCCCGAATGGAATTGAAGCGTCTCTTGATGTGTTTGGTTCTCTTGTGAAATCTGGATTCCTTTGCCAAAGCAATTGCACCAGTATTGTCACAAAAGATTTTCATTGGACCCGATGCACGAGGTATGACACCTAGATTGGATATGAACTCCTTCATCCAGAATCCTTCATTTGCTGCTTCCGAAGAAACTATGTACTCCGCTTCACACGTAGATCCCGCCACGACGCTTTGTTTAGAACTGCTCCAACTAATAGCTCCACCGTTCAATATAAACACGTATCCGGTTTGCGATTTAGAATCATCCGGATCAGTGTCAAAGCTTGCGTCGACATAACCATTTACAACGAGCTCTCTGTCACCTCCATAAACGAGAAACATATCCTTAGTCCTTTTCAGGTATTTCAGGATGTTCTTGACCACTGTCCAATGATCCACTCCTAGATTACTTTGGTACCTCCCTGCTAAACTAATAGCAAGGCACACATCAGGTCTGGTACACAGCATTGCATACATGATAGAGCCTATGGCTGAAGCATAGGGAACACTTTTCATTTTCTCTCTATCTTCTGCAGTGGTCGGGCATTGAGTCTTACTCAACTTCACACCTTGTAACACAAGCAAGAACCCTTTCTTTTCTTGATCCATTTTGAACTTCTTCAAAACTTTATCAAGGTATGTGCTTTGTGAAAGTCCAATTAAGAGTCTTGATCTATCTCTATAGATCTTGATGCCCAATATATAAGCAGCTTCTCCGAGGTCTTTCATTGAAAAACTCTTATTCAAGTATCCTTTTATGCTATCCAGAAATTCTATGTCATTTCCAATCAACAATATGCCATCCACATATAATATTAGAAATGCTACAGAGCTCCCACTCACGTTCTTGTAAATACAGGCTTCTCCAAAAGTATGTATAAAACCATATGCTTTGATCACACTATCAAAACGTTTATTCCAACTCCGAGAGGTTTGCACCAGTCCATAAACGGATCGCTGGAGCTTGCACACTTTGTTAGCACCCTTTGGAAAGACAAAACCTTCTGGTTGCATCATATACAACTCTTCTTCCAGAAATCCATTCAGGAATGCAGTTTTGACATCCATTTGCCAAATTTCATAATCATAAAATGCGGCAATTGCTAACATGATTCGGACAGACTTAAGCATCGCTACGGGTGAGAAAGTCTCATCGTAGTCAACCCCTTGAACTTGTCGAAAACCTTTCGCAACAAGTCGAGCTTTGTAGACAGTAACATTACCGTCAGCGTCAGTCTTCTTCTTGAAGATCCATTTATTTTTGATGGCTTGCCGATCATCGGGCAAGTCAACCAAAGTCCACACTTTGTTCTCATACATGGATCCCATCTCAGATTTCATGGCCTCAAGCCATTTTGCGGAATCTGGGCTCACCATCGCTTCTTCATAGTTCGTAGGTTCATCATGGTCAAGTAACATGACTTCCATAACAGGATTACCATACCACTCTGGTGCGGATCTTACTCTGCTTGACCTACGTGGTTCGGTAGTAACTTGATCTGAAGTTTCATGATCATCATCATTAGCTTCCTCACTAATTTGTGTAGGTGTCACAGGAACCGGTTTCTGTGATGAACTATTTTCCAATAAGGGAGCAGGTACAATTACCTCATCAAGTTCTACTTTCCTCCCACTCACTTCTTTCGAGAGAAACTCTTCTCTAGAAAGGATCCATTCTTAGCTACAAATGTCTTGCCTTCGGATCTGCGATAGAAGGTGTACCCAATAGTTTCCTTTGGGTATCCTATGAAGACACATTTCTATGATTTGGGTTCGAGCTTATCAGGTTGAAGCTTTTTCACATAAGCATCGCAGCCCCAAACTTTAAGAAACGACAACTTTGGTTTCTTGCCAAACCACAGTTCATAAGGCGTCGTCTCAACGTATTTCGATGGTGCCCTATTTAACGTGAATGCAGCCGTCTCTAAAGCATAACCCCGAAACGATAGCGGTAAATCAGTAAGAGACATCATAGATCGCACCATATCTAGTAAAGTACGATTACAACGTTCAGACACACCATTACGCTGTGGTGTTCCGGGTGGCGTGAGTTGCGAAACTATTCCGCATTGTTTTAAATGAAGACCAAACTCGTAACTCAAATATTCTCCTCCACGATCAAATCGTAGAAACTTTATTTTCTTGTTACGATGATTTTCCACTTCACTCTGAAATTCTTTGAACTTTTTAAATGTTTCAGACTTATGTTTCATTAAGTAGAAATACCCATATCTGCTCAAATTATCTGTGAAGGTGAGAAAATAACGATACCCACCTCGAGCCTCAATATTCATTGGACCACATACATCAGTATGTATGATTTCCAATAAATCTGTTGCTCGCTCCATTGTTCCGGAGAACGGCGTTTTAGTCATCTTGCCCATGAGGCACAGTTCGCAAGTACCAAGTGATTCATAATCAAGTGATTCTAGAAGTCCATCAATATGGAGTTTATTCATGTGCTTTACACTAATATGACCTAAACGGCAGTGCCACAAATAAGTTGCACTATCATTATCAACTTTGCATCTTTTGGCTTCAACATTATGAATATGTGTATCACCACTACCGAGATTCAACACAAATAGACCACTCTTCAAGGGTGCATGACCATAAAAGATATTACTCATATAAATAGAACAACCATTATTCTCAGATTTAAATGAATTATCGTCTCACATCAAACAAGATCCAGATATAATGTTCATGCTTAATGCTGGCACCAAAGAACAATTATTCAGGTCTAAAATTAATCCTGAAGGTAGATGTAGAGGTAGCGTGCCGACGGCGATCACATCGACTTTGGAACCATTTCCCACACGCATCGTCACCTCGTCCTTAGCTAATCTTCGCTCAATCCGTAGTCCCTGTTTTGAGTTGCAAATATTACCAACAGAACCCGTATCAAATACCCAGGTGCTACTGCGAGCTCTAGTAAGGCACACATCAATAACATGTATATCACATATACCTTTGTTCACCTTGCCATCCTTCTTATCCGCCAAATACTTGGGGCAGTTCCGCTTCCAGTGACCAGTCTGTTTGTAGTAGAAGCACTCGGTATCAGGCTTAGGTCCAGAATTGGGTTTCTTATCCTGAGCAGCAACTTGTTTGCCGTTCTTTTTGAAGTTCCCTTTCTTCTTCCCTTTACCTTTTTTCTTGAAACTGGTGGTCTTGTTGACCATCAACACTTGATGCTCCTTCTTGATTTCTACCTCCGCAGCCTTTAGCATTGCGAAGCTCGGGAATTGTCTTATCCATCCCTTGCATATTATAGTTCATCACGAAGCTCTTGTAGCTTGGTGGTAGTGATTGAAGAATTCTGTCAATGACACTATCATTCGGAAGATTAACTCCCAGTTGAATCAAGTGATTACAGTACCCAGACATTATGAGTATATGTTCACTGACAGAACTATTCTCCTCCATCTTGCAGCTGTAGAACTTATTGGAGACTTCATATCTCTCAATCCAGGAATTTGCTTGAAATATCAACTTCAACTCCTGGAACATCTCATATGCTCCATGACCTTCAAAACATCGTTGAAGTCTCGGTTCTAAGCCGTAAAGCATGGCACACCGAACTATCGAGTAATCATCAGCTTTGCTCTGCCAGACGTTCTTAACATCATCAGTAGCATCTGCAGCAGGCCTAGCACCCAGCGGTGCTTCCAGGACGTAATTCTTCTGTGCAGCAATGAGGATTATCCTCAAGTTACAGACCTAGTCTGTGTAATTGCTACCATCATCTTTCAACTTTGCTTTCTCAAGGAACGCATTAAAATTCAACGGAACAACAGCACGGGCCATCTATCTACAACATAGACTAGCAAAATACTATCAGGTACTAAGTTCATGATAAATTTAAGTTCAATTAATCATATTACTTAAGAACTCCCACTTAGATAGATATCCCTCTAATCATCTAAGTGATCACGTGATCCAAATCAACTAAACCATAACCAATCATCACGTGAAATGGAGTAGTTTTCAATGGTGAACATCACTATGTTGATCATATCTACTATATGATTCACGCTCGACCTTTCGGTCTCAGTGTTCCGAGGCCATATCTGTATATGCTAGGCTCGTCAAGTTTAACCCGAGTATTCCGCGTGTGCAAAACTGGCTTGCACCCGTTGTATAAGAACGTTGAGCTTATCACACCCGATCATCACGTGGTGTCTCGGCACGACGAACTTTTGCAACGGTGCATACTCAGGGAGAACACTTGTACCTTGAATTTTTTAGTGAGAGATCATCTTATAATGCTACGGTCAATCAAAGCAGAATAAGATGCATAAAGGATAAACACCAAATGCAATCAATATAAGTGATATGATATGGCCATCATCATCTTGTGCCTTTGATCTCCATCTCCAAAGCACCGTCATGATCACCATCGTCACCGGCGCGACACCTTGATCTCCATCGTAGCATCGTTGCCGTCTCGCCAACTATTGCTTCTATGACTATCGCTACCGCTTAGTGATAAAGTAAAGCAATTATATGGCGATTGCATTTCATACAATAAAGCGACAACCATATGGCTCCTGCCAGTTGCAGATAACTCCGTTACAAAACATGATCATCTCATATAATAAAATACTAGATCATCGATGACGCGCGTTGCTGCGTCCGTCTATTTTGATGTAAATACATATACATTAAAGTTAAGTTGCATATTGGTTAGTGATCGAAGAGGGAATTTTCAGAAGAAAATGGAAATATATAAAACTTCAAAATTTTCAAATTACATTGCCTCGATATAGAGTGGGTTGCATTGCTGCCATCCACAGGAGAGTCAAATCTTGTGTTGGATATAGCCTGATAGCCATGAACAATGCAATCATACATTAGGTAAATATAAATTTGACAGAAAACAACAATATTTAAGGGGGATACCAATTACCAAAGCAGTTTACATAATTGCATACAAGGTAATGACAGACAGAAGGTAAGTAAGAAATAAAAATTATGTATGCATATCAATATAACAATCATTCATTCAAAAGATTAAATTTACAAACCATGGTACAATTTCAGGACATATTTTAAAATGCCAGATGACCGGTAATTCTCATTAATTGCAATAGGCGTAGCCTTCCGCAACAACAACAATAACAACAACAACAACAACAACAACAACAACAACAACAACAAAGCCTTTGGCTTCAGCAATATCTTCAATTCATGCAAAAGGAGAAAGGTCAAAGGTAACCTTGAGTCACAGAAAAAGCTTAAAATCTAAAAGGCATCAGGTTAATCAGCACAAAACACGATATAATTAGCACTTACCTAGCAGCTTCTAAACTTCTCACACGCCAAAAAATTTAAGCCAAACCAAATACATGAGCTTCCAAAGCCTACTCCCTCTCCATTATTCTGCAATAGTGACTTGAAACAAATCTGTAGCAAAATGGGGAACACCAAAAATTGATTAGGAAGATAAAAGATTCCTTCTCAAAACAACACAATGTTTCTTATTTTCATAATTGACTAATATGTTTGGTTGCTGCCGTAGAAAAACAGGTGTTCGCATCAATAAAATTTCTGGGGGAATTTCATAAGGCCATTTAGTAAAGTAAAAGTAAAATGTATAAAGTAAACAGTAAACACCCCCGTTAGCATGTTCTAATATATAAGCATATCTATGCCAAGAAACATTCAAGTTGGCCAAAAGAAACTTCGCAATGACTGAATCCAAGACTTGAAAAATTCTCATTGTGTACTTTCTAATGTAGACGTCCAAGAAACCTGCTTCGACAAATCCGTCATAGGTACATTTTAATTGGAAATTAAATTGAATAGTGACAAGCATAAAAACTCGTCTCCCATCCGAAGGTCACCAGTAATTCTTAACTAAGTATCTCAGTTTCACAGCAAGGTAAGAACTGAGGTTTATATTCCCTGTAAGAAGTGAGAATTACCAATCTCGTATTCTTCCTAAGATCGCTCCATCACGAAAATTCATGTAGAAGCCATGTTACATTATTTAGCTCATAATAAAAGTTTTTAAATCTGAGAAGGGCATGGTTTGATTAAGAAGAGGTTCAGATGTTACATTTATAAGGCTCCTAAGTTTAAACACCATCCAAGCTTGCTGCTAGAATAATTGCAAAAAAAACTCGCTGCTGGAATAACCATGCTTGAAAGGAGCATTATTGTCAATCTGTGTTGCAATTTACATAAAATGGGGAATGCGGGGAACAAAGCAATGGCAAAAAGGCGCACCGGGATAAAAGGAGAATGGTACCTTTTGACAGCACTAACACTCGATGGGTGGCTACATTTTCCTGTTCTTTTGTAAATAACTGTGGCGCAATAAACAGTTCCATGGTATGAAGACATATAATATATCTAAGCAACAGATAAATGCTAAAACATGGAAACATGAAGTATGGTAGTCAAAGCGAAATTATCACCTTTCCCGGAGCCATCAGATTGTCAATTAAATAAAATGACCAAATCAGAATAAACCAATTTCCAAGAATGAACACCATCTGCAGGCACACGTAATGAATTCCGTTGCATTTTCTATACACCCAAGAGCCTGAATGAATCGACCACAAAGAAGATGAGTAGCACCTGCACAAAATTGGGAGAGGGAGGTTCAGGACAATATTGATGGGTAGAAGGAGGATCAGGTAAGGAAATAATGCAGATAGAGCGCAACCTACCCAAGCACCATGGCTGTGCAAGATGGAGAGGAAGTATATATGTAGGCGCAGGTAATGGATTCGATGCAGGCTCAAAGGAAGCAACGCTTACCTCCATTTAGTAGTCGCCGTGAGTGGCGCACATCATCGATGATGAATGCCCCTGCAACTGACGATTGATTACCTTCTTCAATCATGGGGATCAGTTTTACTCGCCTTCGTCGCCGAAGAGTCCGCTGATGCTTCGCCTCCATCTGCATCGGCGTCCGGTCCGGGAGGCTCGAACCATCTTGACGCATGGTCTCACCCCGCGGCCGAGAAGGGCGTGTGAGCACGCCTCTCCTCTCACGCATCCTCCGCTCCGCTCAACCGGTCTGATCCTCTAGCTGGATATGCCGACCGAGCTGACCATGCGTCGAGCAACGCCCGAGCCTATCCTCGCTCTAGATCAGGTGGATGGAGATGTTAGATGGGCTGGCTGGCCCACATCGGACAACAATTCACAGGAGGCTCCCAAAATTGTTATCGGAGCAGCGGCCCACCACGATAGCGCTCGTTCCTAGCGACGTATGTTAGGCTACGCGGGGTTCACAGGAAATCAAATGACGGAAAACAGCCAAACCTAAAGATCCAACGGTCACAAAGGCTAATGGCCTGAGATGGCTGGGAAAGTGCACAGTTTTAATGTTTCTAAATAGCACCATGCCTTGACCATATCACATCACAACATGCCCTGCAAAAACAAGTTAGACGTCCTCTACTTTGTTGTTGCAAGTTTTACGTCGTTGCTACGGGCTGAGCAAGAACTGTTCTTACCTATGCATCAAAACCACAACGATTGTTCGTCAAGTTAGTGATGTTTTAACCTTCAACAAGGACCGAGCGTAGTCACACTCGGTTCAACTAAATTTGGAGAAACTGACACCCGCCAGCCACCTGTGTGCAAAACACGTCGGTAGAACCAGTCTCGCGTAAGCGTACGCGTAATGTCGGTCCGAGCCGCTTCATCCAACAATATCGCCGAACCAAAGTATGACATGTTGGTAAGCAGTATGACTTGTATCGCCCACAACTCACTTGTGTTCTACTCGTGCATATAACATCTACGCATAAACCTGGCTCTGATACCACTGTTAGGAACATAGTAGTTTAAAAAAAAATCCTACGCACACGTAAGATCATGGTGATGCATAGCAACGAGAGGGGAGAGTGTCGTCTACGTACCCTCATAGACCATAAGCGGAAGCGTTATGACAACGCGGTTGATGTAGTCGTACGTCTTTACGATCGACCGATCCTCAGTACCGAACGTACGACACCTCTGCGTTCAGCACACGTTCAGCTCGGTGATGTCCCGTGAACTCACGATCCAGTAGAGCTTTCGGGAAGAGCTTCGTTAGCACGACGGCGTGGTGACGATGTCGATGAAGCTACCGACGCAGGGCTTCGCCTAAGCATCGCTACGATATGACCGAGGTGGATTATGGTGGAGGGGGGCACCGCACACGGCTAAGAGATCAATGATCAATTGTTGTCTCTTCAAGGGGTGCCCCCTCCCCGTATATAAAGGAGTGGAGGAGGGGGAGGGGGCCGGCCTCCTATGGCGCGGCCCATGAGGAGTCCTACTCCCACTGGGAGTAGGACTCCCCCCTTCCAAGTAGGAGTAGGAGAGGAGAAGGAAGGGAGAGAAGGAGAGAAGGAAAGGGGGGTGCCCCCCTCCTTGTCCAATTTGGACTAGAAGGGGAGGGGCGCGTGGTTGCCCTGGCCGCCCCTCCTCTTCTCCCACTAGGGCCCATTAGGCCCAATATACTCCTCGGGGGGTTTCGGTAACCCCCCGGTACTCCGGTATATGTCTGAAAGCTCCCGAAACTCTTCCGGTGTCCGAACATAGTCGTCCAATATATCGATCTTTACGTCTCGACCATTTCGAGACTCCTCGTCGTGTCCGTGATCATACCCGGGACTCCGAACTACCTTCGGTATATCAAAACACAAAAACTCATAATTCTGATCATCACAGAACTTTAAGTGTGCGGACCCTACGGGTTCGAGAACTATGTAGACATGACCGAGACACGTCTCCGGTCAATAACCAATAGCGGAACCTGGATGCTCATGTTGGTTCCTACATATTCTACGAAGATCTTTATCGGTCAAACCGCATAACAACATATGATGTTCCCTTTGTCATCGGTATGTTACTTGCCCGAGATTCGATCGTCGGTATCTTAATACCTAGTTCAATCTTGTTACCGGCAAGTATCTTTACTCGTTCCGCAATGCATCATCCCGTAACTACCTCATTAGTCACATTGCTTGCAAGGCTTGTAGTGATGTGCATTACCGAGAGGGCCCGGAGATACCTCTCCGACAATCGGAGTGAAAAATCCTATTCTCGATCTATGCCAACCCAACGAACACCATTGGAGACACCTGTAGAGCACCTTTATAATCACCCAGTTACGTTGTGACGTTTGGTAGCACACAAAGTGTTCTTCCGGTATTCAGGAGTTGCATAATCTCATAGTCATAGGAACATGCATAAGTCATGAAGAAAGCAATAGCAGTAAACTAAACGATCAAGTGCTAAGCTAACGGAATGGGTCATGTCAATCACATCATTCTCTTAATGATGTGATTATGTTAATCAAATGACAACTCATGTCTATGGCTAGGAAACTCAACCATCTTTGATCAACGAGCTAGTCAAGTAGAGGCATACTAGTGACACTATGTTTGTCTATGTATTCACACATGTATTATGTTTCCGGTTAATACAATTCTAGCATGAATAATAAACATTTATCATGATATGAGGAAATAAATAATAACTTTATTAGTGCCTCTAGGGCATATTTCCTTCAAAGAACATCCTGAAATACCTGAAAAGGACTAAGGATATGTTTCTCGTTTTTGGAGGCGACAAAGAGCTTGTCGTAAATGGTTACATCGATGCAAGCTTTGACACTGATCCGGATGACTCTAAGTCACAAACCGGATACGTATTTATATTGAATGGTGGAGCTCTAAGTTGGTGCAGTTCCAAGCAGAGCGTCGTGGCGGGATCTACGTGTGAAGCGGAGTACATAGCTGCTTCAAAAGCAGCAAATGAAGGAGTTTGGATGAAGGAGTTCATATCCGATCTAGGTGTAATGCCTAGTTCATCGGGTCCAATGAAAATATTTTGTGACATACTAGAGCAATTGCCTTAGCGAAGGAATCCAGATTTCACAAGAGAACCAAACACATCAAGAGACGCTTCAACTCCATCCGCGATCAAGTCAAGGAGGGAGACATAGAAATTTGCAAGATACATACGGATCTAAATGTTGTAGACCCGTTGACTAAGCCTCTTCCACGAGAAAAACATGATCAGCACCAAGACTTCATGGGTGTTAGAATCATTACAATGTAATCTAGATTATTGACTCTAGTGCAAGTGGGATACTGAAGGAAATATGCCCTAGAGGCAATAATAAAGTTGTTATTTATATTTTCTTATATCATGATAAATGTTTATTATTCATGCTAGAATTGTATTAACCAGAAACTTAGTGCATGTGTGAATACATAGACAAAACAGAGTGTCCCTAGTATGCCTCTACTTGACTAGCTCGTTAATCAAAGATGGTTAAGTTTCCTGACCATAGACATGTGTTGTCATTTGATGGATGGGATCACATCATTAGAGAATGATGTGATGGACAAGACCCATCCGTTAGCTTAGCATAATGATCGTTAAGTTTTATTGCTATTGCTTTCTTCATGACTTATACATATTCCTATGACTATGAGATTATGCAACTCCCAAATACCGGAGGAACACCTTGTATGTTATCAAATGTCACAACATAACTGGGTGATTATAAAGATGCTCTATAGGTGTCTCCGAAGGTGTTTGTTGGGTTGGCATAGATCAAGATTAGAATTTGTCACTCCGAGTATCAGAGAGGTATCCTTGGGCCCTCTCGGTAATGCACATCACTATAAGCCTTGCAAGCAATATGACTAATGAGTTAGTTACGGGATGATACATTACAGAATGAGTAAAGAGACTTGCCGGTAATGAGATTGAACTAGGTATGATGATACCGACAACCGAATCTCGGGCAAGTATCATACCGATGACAAAGGGAATAATGTATGTTGTTATTGCGGTTTGACCGATAAAGATCTTCGTAGAATATGTAGGAACCAATATGAGCATCCAGGTTCCGTTGTTGGTTATTGACCGGAGATGTGTCTCGGTCATGTCTACATAGTTCTCGAACCAGTAGGGTCCACACGCTTAACGTTCGATGACGATTTGTATTTCGAGTTATGTTTTTGGTGACCGAAGTCTGTTTAGAGTCCTGGATGAGATCACGGACATGACGAGAAGTCTCAAAATGGTCGAGAGGTAAAGATTGATATATTGGAAGGTGGTATTCGGACATCGGAATGGTTTCGAGTGGTTCGGGTATTTTACCGGAGTACCGAGGGGTTACCGGAACCCCCCGGGGGAAGTCATGGGCCTCATGGGCCATGGGAGAGAGAGGGGACAGCCCACAAGGGGTGGCCGCGCCCTCTCCCCCATGGGAGTCCGAATTGGACTAGGGGAGAGGGCGGCGCCCCCCTTTCCCTCTCCCTCTCCCTCTCCTTCCTTTTCCCCTCCGATGAGAAAGGAAAAAGGAGGGGGGATCGAATCCTACTAGGAGTGGAGTCCTAGTAGGACTCCCCCCATGCCATGCCCCTCTTGGCCGGCCGCCTCCTCCTCTCCTCCTTTATATACGAGGGCAGGGGCACCCCAAAGCACAACAGTTGTTCTCTTAGCCATGTGCGGTGCCCCTTCCACAGTTTACTCCTCCGGTCATAGCGTCGTAGTGCTTAGGCGAAGCCCTGCGCGGATCACATCACCATCAGCGTCACCATGCCGTCGTACTGACGATACTCTCCCTCGACCCTCTGCTGGATCAAGAGTTCGAGGGACGTCATCGAGTTGAATGTGTGCTGAACTCGGAGGTGACGTACGTTCGGTACTAAATCGGTTGCATCGCGAAGACGTTTGACTACATCAACTGCGTTAACCTAACGCTTCCGCTTTCGGTCTACGAGAGTATGCGGACACACTCTCCCCCTCTTGTTGTTATGCATCTCCTAGATAGATCATGCGTGATCGCAGAAATTTTTGTGAAATTGCATGCTACGTTTCCCAACATTTTTTCTTTTAAAAATGGATAAATTCTGGATTTTTGGATTTTTTTTTTCTTGAATGAAAAAAGAATTTAAAAACAAATTGACTCAAATAGATAAAGGGTGTTTGAGCGCAAGTGTTCACAAACCGTGCTTTGGCCCAATTGGTGAGTGTCCATGGCCCTCGTGTAGGAGGGTGCGAGTTCGAGTCCCCCAGTAGTGCTTCTTTTAATAAGAAATAAAAAAGAGACCGTTTGCCAGGAGAGCTAGGATAGCGAACCACTCCACAGAGCTGACCTCGCACCCAATTTGCGCCAAGATTCATGCCGCCAGATTGGACGGCGGGAAGGGAATTCGTCAGGATTGGTCCCCTGGCGAATGATCATAAGATAGCTTTTCCGAAATAGTAATCATACAATTGGCTGGGGCAGAAAAGAAACTGTTAATCATTTAATCGGATGCACCAATATAAAATTTCCAAAATTATGTCTTTTTTATGTCTTGAATTTTATTGACTTGTTTTTAGAAAAATTATACAAATGAATTAATTTCGAGCAGCTATAGGTAATCTTTTTTCTATGCTGCTAAAGGTAGTAATATATGTTAAAAAATTAATACATGATGAACATTTTTATAATGCAAGTGAACTTCTAGTAATATATGGTGAGCATTTTCTTAATATACGCTAAACATTTTGTGATACATAGTGAACTTTTTCATATAATACAAGAAAAGTACTGAAAGAAAAATCAGGAAAAAAACCATACATGAAGAAAATAAAAGAAAAACAATGAAAAAACCCGGAAGCAGAAAAGTGACAGAAATAGAAAAACCATACCAGATGGCGGGAATGGCATTTGCCATGATTGGTCCCCTAGCAAACGATCAGCATTTCCAAAATAGTAATCATATAATCGGATGCACTAATATAAAACTACCAAATTATGCATTATTTTATTTGTCTAGAATGATATTGATTTTTTTGGAAACACTGTAAAAATGAAATTGATTCAAGCAGCTAGAGGTAGTCGTTTTCCATGCTGCTAGAGGTAGTAATATATGTTAAACATTTTCTTAATATACGATGAATATTTTTATAATACACGATGAACTTTTTTAATATATGATAATCATTTTCTTAATATACGAATATACGATGAACATTTTTGTAATACATGATGGATATTTTCATATAATACAAAGAAGAAACAAAAAACCAAAGAAAAATCTGAAGAAAAAACATACATGAAAAAAGGGAGACCGAAAAAACCAACAGAAAGAAAATAAATAGAAAATAGAGCGGAAGCGACCGCACGTGAAATCTAAGAACTGGGCCGGCCCACGACGCCATGTTGTGGACGTCCCTCCATCTATCTATTTGCCGCCCGTGGGCAGCTGTAGGAGACAAGCCGTGCCGTCATGCGCAACCTGCACGAACTCGATGGAGGCCTGGGTCGGACCCATGCCCATCGTCTTCACTCTGATTTTATAGTAGCTTTAGACTTGTTGTAATAAAGAGTATCATATACTAGTATCATGTATATGATATTAGTGTATAATATTATCTTTTTAATGCATAGTATTATACTTTCTCTGTTTCTTTATGTTAGGTGCTTCTTTTAATAAGAAATAAAAAAGAGACCGTTTGCCAGGAGAGCTAGGATAGCGAACCACTCCACAGAGCTGACCTCGCACCCAATTTGCGCCAAGATTCATGCCGCCAGATTGGACGGCGGGAAGGGAATTCGTCAGGATTGGTCCCCTGGCGAATGATCATAAGATAGCTTTTCCGAAATAGTAATCATACAATTGGCTGGGGCAGAAAAGAAACTGTTAATCATTTAATCGGATGCACCAATATAAAATTTCCAAAATTATGTCTTTTTTATGTCTTGAATTTTATTGACTTGTTTTTAGAAAAATTATACAAATGAATTAATTTCGAGCAGCTATAGGTAATCTTTTTTCTATGCTGCTAAAGGTAGTAATGTATGTTAAAAAATTAATACATGATGAACATTTTTATAATGCAAGTGAACTTCTAGTAATATATGGTGAGCATTTTCTTAATATACGCTAAACATTTTGTGATACATAGTGAACTTTTTCATATAATACAAGAAAAGTACTGAAAGAAAAATCAGGAAAAAAACCATACATGAAGAAAATAAAAGAAAAACAATGAAAAAACCCGGAAGCAGAAAAGTGACAGAAATAGAAAAACCATACCAGATGGCGGGAATGGCATTTGCCATGATTGGTCCCCTAGCAAACGATCAGCATTTCCAAAATAGTAATCATATAATCGGATGCACTAATATAAAACTACCAAATTATGCATTATTTTATTTGTCTAGAATGATATTGATTTTTTTGGAAACACTGTAAAAATGAAATTGATTCAAGCAGCTAGAGGTAGTCGTTTTCCATGCTGCTAGAGGTAGTAATATATGTTAAACATTTTCTTAATATACGATGAATATTTTTATAATACACGATGAACTTTTTTAATATATGATAATCATTTTCTTAATATACGAATATACGATGAACATTTTTGTAATACATGATGGATATTTTCATATAATACAAAGAAGAAACAAAAAACCAAAGAAAAATCTGAAGAAAAAACATACATGAAAAAAGGGAGACCGAAAAAACCAACAGAAAGAAAATAAATAAAAAATAGAGCGGAAGCGACCGCACGTGAAATCTAAGAACTGGGCCGGCCCACGACGCCATGTTGTGGACGTCCCTCCATCTATCTATTTGCCGCCCGTGGGCAGCTGTAGGAGACAAGCCGTGCCGTCATGCGCAACCTGCACGAACTCGATGGAGGCCTGGGTCGGACCCATGCCCATCGTCTTCACTCTGATTTTATAGTAGCTTTAGACTTGTTGTAATAAAGAGTATCATATACTAGTATCATGTATATGATATTAGTGTATAATATTATCTTTTTAATGCATAGTATTATACTTTCTCTGTTTCTTTATGTTAGGTGCATTATTTTCAGCTCGATGATCAAGACAGCAATTCTTTAAGCCTTCGGAACAATACTACCCCTGATATTATTTTAGCATTAGAAATCAATTAGCGTGAGCCTCCACTGATTTGACCGCCGCATGCAGATATGCTGCCGGCCTTGCATGGCACATGCAATCGGCGTATCCCAAAAAATCAAGGATAGGAATAAGTGTCTTTCCTTGTATACGAAAATGGGTACCCATGTACGTGCGCGGCCATCAGGAAAAGGGAGGGAAGTGGCTTGGCGCCAACTGAATGAAGATTTTAAATTATGTTTTCGTGTACAAAATGAGTCAACTCCCGCTGGTTCTTTTCATTTCCCCCTTCTTCCAGTATGTGGCCAACAAAAAAAAATGGTTGATCTAGACTTGCATCCAGCACCTAATTGGGATTCAATTGAGGAGAACGTCGACAACGCCTTTGATCTTGGATACGACTACGACTGGCTAGCTTTCGATGACTCCGATGACGGTTTGTTCTTGTACAATCTCACATTTTTGCAGTATCAGCGGGATAATTTTTCACTATGAGCTCAGTGCAGAAGTTGAGTATATTAGTATCATGTAGTACTCTATTTATTGATATGCATGACACAAAGTAGCATAGCATTTATTATGATACGGCATTATGATATGATACTTCACCCTCTTTTTCTTCATTTAATGCTATGACACCTTATCAAAATTGTCTAGTTGGCATGCATACTAGCTATGATACTAACATTACGACCAGCCTTAGCCTATTAGGACACGTCGAATTTTGCTACATGCATGGTTGGCAACATGCTTTAGCATTTACTCCCTCCGTTCCTAAATATAAGTCTTTTTAGAAATTTCAAATGGATTACAACATATGGATGTATGTAGATATATTTTAGAGTGTAGATTCACTCATTTTGCTTCGTATGTAGTCACTTGTTGAAATCTCTAGAAAGACTTATAATTAAGAACGGAGATAGTATATATGTACAACTTCTCCGTTTGATAATTTAAGACGTAATAATGTTAAAAAATGTCTTACATATAGGACGAAGTATTACATTATGGTGAGCTTTTCCAAACCCAAACTCTCAATTCAATTTTCAAGGTGTTTACAACACTATAAAATGACCAATTTAAAAATTTGTACTTTCACCATTTACCACTGCTACACAAAATGACATTCATGTAAATATCTCTCCTTAGAAAATAGGTAAGGTTGTTGTCCGGTTGTCCTTCGTCCAATAGTAGACATGTTTCCTCCTCCCTGTTTTGATCCCCTTCCCCTCCCATCTGAAGTTTTTTTTCATCAGTTTTCTTTGAAAACTGCCTCAATCGCCCCATCTCGTCAAACAAAATTTCATTTCCTTTGGTAAGCAAGCAAGTGTCTACAAATAGAATATTTTTCTAGACAATTAAAATTAATAAGGACACGTAAATCACATGTTAGGCTAACATATTTGTACCGGGAAATTGTCTGGTATATTATATCTATATAAAATTATACTCCTTCCGTTCCATAATATAAGAGTATTTTTGACATTACTAGTGTTAAAAAACATCTTACATTATAGAAGTACTGTACATCTTCAATTTTATTCTTGCTCCTTATGACAAACCAATTAATATTCTTCCCTGGATGCTATTGTGTCCGCAGCTTCAACATCGTCGTCCTATTGGGGGCCTCCTTCCCCGGCAGCCGCACTTGTCTGAAAGCTCTGGTCTGGTACGCATCGCGCGCGGCAAGAACACGCCTGTGCCAGGATTGCCGTGACACCTGGGCGGCAAATGGATGGTACGCGTTGTGGTGCGCCGCCGGCACAAACCACTACACCCTCTGCATGGCTTCGAAATCGAAAGATACGCCTTTCTTCCTGAAAGCCATCGCACAATAGGCCGTTCCTCCGTTGCCTCTGTTAGCTCCAACTCCGTTCATTGGACCACAACCCTGAGCAGGCGTGGCCCTTGTCATCGGAGGAAGCTGGCGTTGGTATCTCCCACTGGCGAGGCCGAGGACGCTCGCGAGGTGCAGGGCGAGCTCCTCCATGTTAACGGTGGGGTGGCTACAGTGGGCCGTCGGATCGTCGATGGCGTCGGCAACGCCGATGTCCGCTAGGATCTCGCACGGCAACAGCCTGTGGAGATCGTCCAGCTCCGGCATGCAGTAGAAATCGGCCATCGCTACCTTGTGTCGGTAGAGCTCGGAGCGAGAGAGAGGGACGTACGTGCATATGGGGTTTGTATGTAGTACATGTTCCCTCTTTTCGGTTTATAGGGCTTATCTCAAAATTTTAGTTTTTTTTATTTTATAAAGCTCTATTTGGTTGTTCTCCATTACAAGTTCAGATTCCAAGGTGCATTAAATCATTGCATGCAAGTATTAAGAGAAAAATGACCAATGCATGTATTTTATGCATGCATACATTGCAATTAATGCATTGGTAAACATAAATTTTTAAGGAAAATAAGAGCATTAATTGAATGCTTTTGCAAACTATAAAAAGTATTCCACCATTTACCATCTATCTTGATTGATGAGTTTTTTGAATTAAGTCCTATATATCGAAAAGGAGGAGTAGTTTGTAGTGTGGTGAGGGAAGGAGCTTGCATGGTTGTATCCACGCTCAAATTAGCGTCCTCCTGTTCCACGTTCTCCTTCCTTTTTGGCTAAGTATAGGTCGCTGTGATTTTGCTAGTGAAAATGTGGCTTACTGTGAATGCCTGAAACGTGTGAAATGTTTGGCCATGAGATCATCTGAGGTGTGCCTATTTTTGATGTCTAGAGGTCAGCGATGCTGTGTTGCTTTGGTGGCTCCAGGGGTGCAGCTAGTTTGAACTCTCTTTTTATGTCCATGTGGTTCTCGAAAAGTTTCAGACAATGGCAGGAATATCATAATGTAACTTAAATTATTTGTTTTCAAAACTTAACTTCAATTAATTGTGGATAGTAAGTCAATGAAATTTGACTCCTAATGCCAGATATCTTTTTTAATATTAAAAAGGGAGTGGTTGTAGCCTTGTAGATCACTGGTTTTTATTTTCCTCCGTGCTCACCTCTCCCACATAATTGTTTTTGTACCGATAGCCCACCTCCTCCTTGAAACGGGTTTTTTCAATTGTTTTTGCGTACAGTTTTCTTTACTATATGCTCATCACCCTTCCTTCACCACCCTAACGACTCGCCCGTATGTGTGATAGGTCCACCTATAGCACACAGGAGTAAGCCCTATATCCTCTAAAAAAGGATAAGCCCTGTAGATTGTACTCCCTCCATCTCAAAATTCTTGTCTTAGATTTGTCTAAATACGGATGTATCAAGTCACGTTTTAGTATTAGGTACATCCGTATCTAGACAATTCTAAGACAAGAATTTTGAGACGGAGAGAGTAGTAAACATATGTGATGGGTTGAGCTAGCACTAACGATCAGCTAAAGCAAAATGTGTGAGGTCTATCATACATCCCGCATAATTGGCTAGAACAAACATTTGCATTTAGACCCCTTATCACACACGATTAGAGACACACAGTCGTGTGGTATTGGAAAATTGATCGCACACGATTCGCTGGAAAGAAACATATGCATTAGCACACACGATTCAAGACACGTAATCATGTGGGATGGGATCATTCATCGCACATGATGCAATGCGGGGAGTGTATGGGTTACTATGTCTATGAGTCTATCACACATGTTATCTATGACAGAATTGTGTGTGGTGGTTCGTCAATCCCACATGTTTAATTTTTACCAATCCTGTGTTGCAGGTCGTCAATGCCCACACATGTTTGTACGGAACCATGTGCAATGTAATAACCCAATAAACAGGCTTATTAGACCATTATTTATTTCATGTAATAAACAAATTTGTATTTCATATCCAACAATTGTTCACCACGATTTAGCAAAAGATCCAACACACAATATATTTCACATCCATCAAATACCCGCTAGGATTTCATAATTGACATCACAGTACACCATATAGTTAATACCACATTACACAAGTACTAAATTAATCATGTACCACAGAAGCACTTTACATGTAACATCTAAAACCTTCGGAAACTGACATCATAGATGGTAAATAGACAGATGAATTTCATACGGGAAACTGCTAAAGCGAAAGACAAATATTGCTCGATGATCTTGAAGGTGCGCACAAGGCCACCGTGTGTGGATGATCGCCCACCCGTCCCTTCGCCCTCTTGAGGAAGATTTCAGTATTGTACCGTGGGTATTGTATGAGTACATTCACTGCCTCTAGAGCATATAGGTGGTTTGAATGTAATCATCGGTGAACTACTTCGAAATGACGGAAATCAAAGATATTCCCAAAATTTGTTGTCTAAATATGCAAAATATTGCGTGTGAGAAAAAACAAAGTAAGTAAGTTAGTACCCTCCTATAGTTGATGGATGTCTTCTTTATTTTACAAACAAAGTGTTTGTTCTTTTTTTCTTGCTAGTTTCTTTGTCCTAACAATCGCTTCAAATTTCTTGACTTGATTGATATTCATAGATATCTCACTTTCCCATACCTAAAATGGGTCGAGGAGTGAGCCTAAACTCATAACACCAGGAGCTAGATGCAAGACCTAAATATTAGAAAGTTTTTTTACAGTTGAAAAACAATGTACTATATAAGCCAAAGAACCATGCAAACCTTGATGACAAACCTCACGAGGTCGCGGTCCGTGGGGACCCAGGCTAGTGCATCATCGGACTTCGCGGACACTGCCCCGCGCATCGCGTTACGCTACTCCCTTCATGATGCCTCCTTGGCCGCCCTCTCCTCCGTCGACAGGATGCTTCGCGACGAGGAGCCGCCGCTGCCGCTGAGGTAATGAAGGAGGCACTCATGCACCTTCACGATCATCAGCGACACCTCCTTCATGGCCTTGCCACGCCGGACGTGGCGTGGCGGCAACGATGGCTTGCTGATGCAGGCATATCGACTGTGCAGTGGCGACGTTGGCTCCTCCTTTACGCGATGTCCAATTGGGACATCGCGGTTGCGCCGGAAGGGGGAGGCTCTGTCTTGACACGCTGGAGAGGTGGTGATGTCGGCTCCGCCTTGACACGATAGATCGATGGTGAGGGTGACGTCTGACCGTGGTCCCTGAGCGACCACTCGAGGAGGATATCCAAGTGTGTTTGGTACTCCTTGTCGGTCGCCGCACCTTCACGAGGAGGCGGCTCTGTTGCTGCAGCTCATGCTCCTCCTCGTTGCTGGAGGAGAGGATGATCTCCTCCTTCCCACGGGAGCCGGGCGTTGTGGAGGATGATGGCCTGATAGAGCGACGGCGGCAACGCCACGATCCAGGAGCTCCAGAGCCACCACCTGCCAGCATGGGTAACCAGGACTTCGACATCGCCAACGGCGGTGAGCGGAGACGAAGAGGAGCGAATCAATGGTGAGCGGAGAGGAGAGGTGTATTGTGGACGGCGTCGGAGCTGTGCTTAAATAGTCATGGAGAGACGAACGGACGACATCCGACTTCAATGCGGCACGCCGGCCGGAGCAGGTTTCTCGGTCGTCGCATCAACATTAAAGCAGGGTCGCCCGCTCGACCGGTCTCGTCGCTCTGACCGGCATCAATGTAGTCGAGTCACATCCACCCTGGAGCGGCCTGATCGGCATCAATGCGCAGCAACCGCTTAGCATGAAGAGGGTTTTGAGTTGGACGTGGCGTTCAGGCGCGTACGTGGCGGGCGTCCGGACTACCGCAAGTCTCCCCCTAGTTTGCATCTGGTTTACGAGATTCCAGACACGCAGACGCCTCGATGGACCAATGAGGCACCGCGTTGAATGACTTGTAAGTAAGGGCACCTCAGTCCGAATGGTTGTGGGTGTTTTGAGCGTCTGCGTTGAAGATGCCCTAAGAGACAAAGGATCAATGTTAAAGTTTAATCATATGTTTTGACATACAATTTTATCAAAACTTGTAAGTATCGGGCTGAAGGGAAGACCACACATATAGATCACTGCACAATTTAATTGAGTGAATCCAGGTATGGACAATCATAGTACATAGAAAATGTTCAGCTTCAACATTGTGCAGTACAACTGAACATTGTGGAGAAATGAACTTGTTCCTCATCTGTCGTCAAGCCTAAGACACATGAGGCGTCTTTTTCCTCTCGAGAGGGCGACTAGAAACTCTAGGTGCCGCCGGGAGAGTCACTCCGCCGCCTTCCTTCGATGGCTCCTCTCTGCTGGCGACCTCGGTCGTCGGTGGTGAGGGGATTCATCGGATCTACGTGTGTGCGTCGTGTATCTTTAGGTTAGGCCCTAGTAGATTAGGTTTGTCGGTTGTTCATCGTCTTGGATTCCTGGCGGCGATGGAGGTGCTGAATAAAGAAGCTTCAAATCCCTCCCCAACAAGGCAATCGGTCATATGGTTCAGGGTGGATTTGGAAATTAGTCTGTTCAAGTAAGGATGGCATGGCGGCGACAGTGGTGGACTTCTGTCTTCGGGCTCCGTCGTTGCGACGGCGTTTGCTCCAGCACCGGCGTGGAGCTTGGAAGGTAGTCAAAGAGCGAATGCAGATTGTGATCTGCATCGACGACATCTGGAATATGGTGGATCGTTTGTTGGGTTCGTGGTTCGTGGCTGGTAGGTATGGTTTTCTCCTTCGACATTTTAGCCGTGCGAGGTGCCAGATCTGGAGTTTGATTGCATGTCCGGGGTGTTGCTCCGGTCTAATTCGTTCCACGGCAATGACTTCGTCTTTGGTGAGCCACCTTGAAGGTCCGCAAAGTTGCATATCAGCGACGGAGTCGCGTCGAGTTCGGGTGAGGAGGCGATCCATTATTTTTTTTCTTTAATAGTTGTTGTGGTGGTGTCGAAGGCAGGTGACGGGCGATGATGTCAAGCTCAAGGATTCTTCGGTCTTGATTGTAATTTTTTTTCTTGGTTGGTATTTCTTTGTGGAAAGACTAGCGTTCTACTATCTGTTCAGTTTTGCATGTCGGTGTTTATGTGGCTTGTACCATGGTCCTTATGATATAAATGAGATACATATTATGTTGCAAAAGAAAAAGAAAACGAACGTTGCGTATACGGTCCAAATTTTGTCAATGCTCGTGCTGGAATTTTTTTAACACAATACAGACGCAAGCGCTCATATAAACGCGCATATATTCATCCCTATGAATGCACACACACACACCCTACCCCTATGAGCACCTCCGAGAGACTGAGCCGGCATATCATCTTGAGATTTTACGAAGTTATCGTAGACGCCTCGTAGTCGACGGTAACGTCTCCTCCCACTAAAAGCGTATCGCCGGAATTCCTAAAATAAATCCAGGATAAATGGGAGCACCAGGCTTTGAACCCTGGTGGGTTGGGGATACCACTTTCCACCTAACCATCTCAACCAGAGGTTAGTTCGCTGCTCGTGCTGGAATTGAATTGATAGTCTGAGCCCAACCGCAGCAAATTGACATGGATAAACATGCACGATTACTCAAAAAGAAAAGATGACCATGCACGATATAAGAGCATGTAGGCACCACGTTGCTGGCAGCACCCATGGGAGCAAATTGGCGGAGCAGGCAAAGCAAGTACTCAAAACTGAAGACATTAAAATATAAAGCAAAGCACCACACCCACAAAGTAACACATAGGTTCACCCACACAAAGAGAGTCTCACAACAGAGTACAAGAGGGTTCTGCTGAGGGCACAGCTCAAGAAGCCCTGAAAATGAAAACAAAGGCGGATAAACTGCAACATCAGTAAGAAGCTAATCCCGCTCAGGTGGTGGAGGAGGAAGCGGTGGCGCCAAGCGGAGAGCCATCGCGCGGAGGCCGGCAATGATGGTGTTGATGGTGTCCCGGTCCTGGTGACGGCTAAGTGGCCACTAGAGCTGCAAATAACCACACATTTCAAAAATCGTACCAGTGGCACGTCGAAGAGGGACTCACTAGATGACAAGCTTATTACACACGGTCCAAAACATCCAAGCAAGGACCGCAATGAGCAGCCACCTAATGTGGCGGCCCGACGGGGTGGAAGCCTGGACCTCAGTGAGGAGGTCAGGGAAGTTGGTATTACACCAGCTGCCGCTGACAACCTCACGGAGGCAGCCCCAGAGGAACTGGGCGGAGATGCACGAGAAGAAGATGTGATTCGAGATTTTCTCAGTCCCACATAGGGGGGAAATCCCATTGCCCGGGCCATGCCGTTTTAACCGCTCCACGCCGGAGGGAAGTCGGCCGCGGATCCATTGCCACATGAAGATTCGGATCTTGGCACACGGATAGCCCAGATCACCTCAAGGGCCGCTGGGGCAGTGGAGGGGGCAATGGCCTGGTAAAGGGATTTCGTGGAGAACTGGCCCGAGGGCTCGAGACGCCGGGACAAGCGATCATGGGGCTGCGCCAGATCAGGCTCATGGAGAGCAACGGTCTCCAGAAGTTCATGCCAGGTGGCGATTTTCGAGGGCCCAAATGGCCGCCGGAACGCGAGACGCCCTAAGTCAATAAGGGCCAACTCAACGGAGATCCTAGGCTCCACCGCAATGGAGAAAAGATCTGGGAACCTGGCAGCAAAGGGGGAGTCCCCAGCCCACCGGTCGAACCAAAACAGGGTGGTTGTCCCAGAGCCAACCGTGATGGAGGTCCCGATGCAGAGAACTGGGAGTAGCTGTATGATGGACTGACAGAACTGGGAGCCTACCGTCCTAAGGCAAAAGGCAAGGGGTTGGTCGCACAAGTATTTGTTCCGGATGATTTGCAACCACATGCCACACTTGCCATTCGCATTGTGCCAGAGCAGGAGAGCCAGGTTCATACGTTTGGAGGACATGATGCCGAGGCCTCCTTGGGCCCTAGGCTTGCAGATGTCGGTCTAGCGAACCATATGGTATTTCTTCTTATCACCCTCGCCGGCCCAGTAGAAGCGTGTTTGGACTGAGCTGGTCTCATGGTGCAGCGTTTCGGGAAGGCTGTAGAAAATCATGATGAATAGGAGGAGGCTGGACAGGGACGAGTTGATGAGGATTGTCCGTGCCGCCTTAGACAACCAACGGCCCTGCCAAGGCTCGATACAGTGCTGTAGCTTGAGCACTGAGGGCCTCAGATCCGCCACGGAGAGTCGAGAGTCACTAATGGGGATCCCCAGGTAGGTGGTTGGGAACGACCCAAGCCGACAGTTGAGTCGGTTAGCAATATTCTGGCTTTCGGAGGGGGAGTAGCCAAGAACCGTAACCTCGCTCTTATCAAAGTTTATTTTGAGACCCGACAACTGTTGGAAGCACAGCAATAGGAATTTGAGGTTCGTAATATCGGCCGCCGAGCCTTGCACCATGATAATGGTGTTGTCGGCATATTGGAGGAGGGAGACACCACCTCCCTCCACTAGGTGCGGGACTATGCCGTGGATGTGGCCAGCGGCCTTAGCCCTATCAAGGATCGAGGCCAGGGCGTCGACCACCATATTGAACAGAAACAGAGAAAATGGGTCCCCTGTCTGACCCCACATAAGGTGGGGAAATAGGGCCCGATCTCCCCATTAATGTTCATCGCGGTGCGCCAGAGGTCACCATCTGCATGACTCGGGTGACATGGAAATTGTCGAACCCTTTCTTGAGCAACACTTCCCGAAGGAAGGACCAGCTAACCGTGTCGTAGGCCTTGTGGAAGTCGATTTTTAGGAAGACTGCTCTAAGGTTTTTGGACCGGACCTCGTGCAGAACTTCGTGAAAGACAAGGACCCCATCCAGGATATACCGGCCTTGGATGAAGGCGGACTGATCCGGGTGGGTGATGCGGTCAGCCAAAGGGGCCACCCTATTGGCGTACCCCCTTTGCTAGAATCCGGAAGATCACATTGATCATCGTGATCGGTCGAAACTGACGGATGTCCGAGGCACCAGGAACCTTGGGGATCAATGTGATGATCCCGTAGTTAAGGCGATGGAGGTCATGGAGCCCACATAGAACTCCTCAAAGAGGGCCATGACCTTTGGTTTTATGGCAGTCCAGAAGGTTTGGAAAAACTTCACTGACAGATGATGTCTACTACACAACCCTCTTCTTGTAGACGTTGTTGGGCCTCCAACTGCAGAGGTTTGTAGGACAGTAGCAAATTTCCCTCAAGTGGATGACCTAAGGTTTATCAATCCGTAGGAGGCGTAGGATGAAGATGGTCTCTCTCAAGAAACCCTGCAACCAAATAACAAAGAGTCTCTTGTGTCCCCAACACACCCAATACAATGGTAAATTGTATAGGTGCACTAATTCGACAAAGAGATGGTGATACAAGTGGTATATGGATAGTAGATAAAGGTATTTGTAATCTGAAATTATAGAAACAGCAAGGTAACAAGTGATAAAAGTGAGCGTAAACGGTATTGCAATGCTAGGAAACAAGGCCTAGGGTTCATACCTTCTCTAGTGTAAGTCCTCTCAACAATACTAACATAATTGGATCATAAAACTATCCCTCAACATGCAACAAAGAGTCACTCCAAAGTCACTAATAGCGGAGAACGAACGAAGAGATTATGGTAGGGTACGAAACCACCTCAAAGTTATTATTTCCAATCAATCTGTTGGGCTATTCCTATAAGTGTCACAAACAGCCCTAGAGTTCGTACTAGAATAACACCTTAAGATACAAATCAACCAAAACCCTAATGTCACCTAGATACTCCAATGTCACCTCAAGTATCCGTGGGCATGATTATACGATATGCATCACACAATCTCAGATTCATCTATTCAACCAACACAAAGGACCTCAAAGAGTGCCCCAAAGTTCTACCGGAGAATCACGACAAAAATGTGTGCCAACCCCTATGCATAGGTTCATGGGCGGAACCCGCAAGTTGGTCACCAAAACATACATCAAGTGAATCATGTGATATCCCATTGTCACCACAGATATCCACGGCAAGACATACATCAAGTGTTCTCAAATCTTTAAAGACTCAATCCGATAAGATAACTTCAAAGGGGAAACTCAATTCATTACAAGAGAGTAGAGGGGGGAGAAAACATCATAGGATCCAACTATAATAGCAAAGCTCGCGATACATCAACATCGTATCACCTCAAGAACACGAGAGAGAGAGAGAGAGAGAGATCAAACACATAGCTACTGGTACATACCCTCAGCCCCGAGGGAGAACTACTCCCTCCTCGTCATGGAGAGCACCGGGATGATGAAGATGGCCACCGGATAAGGATTGCCCCCTCCGGCAGGGTGCCGGAACGGGTCTAGATTGGCTTTCGGTGGCTACGGAGGCTTCTGGCGGCGGAACTCCCGATCTATTGTGCTCTCGGATGTTTTTAGCGTATATGGAGATATATAGGAGGAAGAAGTACATCGGTGGAGCTTCGGTGGCCCCACAAGGGTGGGGGCGCACCTGGGGGTATAGGGCGCGCCCCCTACCTCGTGCCCACCTCGAAGCTTCCTTGGCGTAGGGTCCAAGTCTCCTGGGTCATATTCGGGAAGAAGATCACGTTCCAGAAAGGTTTATTCCGTTTGGACTCCGTTTGATATTCCGTTTATTCAAAACACTGAAATAGGCAAAAAACAGCAATTTTGGGTTGGGCCTCCGGTTAATAGGTTAGTCCCAAAAATAATATAAAAGTGGAAAATAAAGCCCAATATAGTCCAAAACAGTAGATAATATAGCATGGAGCAATCAAAAATTATAGATACGTTGGAGACGTATCAGGCATCCCCAAGCTTAATTCCTGCTCGTCCTCGAGTAGGTAAATGATAAAAAGAGAATTTTTGATGCGGAGTGCTACTTGGCATAATTTCAATGCAAATCTTCTTAATTGTGGTATGAATATTCAGATTAGGAAGATTCAAGACAAAAGTTCATATTGACATAGAGAATAATAATACTTCAAGCAAACCAACAAAGCAATTATATTTTCTTAAAGTAACATGGCCAAAGAAAGTTCATCCCTACAAAATCATATAGTTTAGTCATGCTCCATTTTCGTCACACAAGAATGCTCTCATCATGCACAACCCCGATGACAAGCCAAGCAATTGTTTCATACCTTAATAATTTCAACTCATAAATTTTCATGCAATACATAAGCGTGAGCCATTGATACAGCACTATGGATGGAATAGAATATAATGATGGGGGTTATGTGGAGAAGACAAAAAGGAGAAAAACTCACATCAACGAGGCTAATCAATGGGCTATGGAGATGCCCATCGATTGATGTTAATGCAAGGAGTAGGGATTGCCAAGCAACGGATGCACTAGAGCTATAAATGTATGAAAGCTCAACAAAAGAAACTAAGTGGGTGTGCATCCAACTTGCTTGCTCACGAAGACCTAGGGCACTTGAGGAGGCTCATTGTTGAAATATACAAGCCAAGTTCTAAAATGAAGATTCCCACTAGTATATGAAAGTGATAACTCAAGAGACTCTATATGAAGAACATGGTGCTACTTTGAAGCACAAGTGTGGAAAAAAAGGATAGTAGCATTGGGACGCGGCTAATTTGCACCCGAGCTCATATGCTCCCGCATGAACAGTAAAATCGAAAAAAAATCAAAAAAAATTCAAAAAATTCCAATTTTATTTTGAGAGAAACATTGACAAAAGTTCTAAGTGCCTGCAAAAATTCGTCATGAAATCACATTCCTAGAAGGCGTGGCAAAAAAACAAAAATAGTACTCTGAAAAAGCTACTTTCAAATGCATTTTGAAGCACTGAATTTGTTTTTTTTCCACGACTTACAGGAATGTGATTTCATGACGAATTTTTGCAGGCACTTAGAACTTTTGTCAATGTTTCTCTCAAAAAAAAATTGGAATTTTTTGAATTTTTTTTATTTTTTTTCGATTTTACTGTTCATGCGGGAGCATATGAGTTCGGGTGCAGAATGGACTTTTCGAGTAGCATTGCCCCTTTTTATTTATTTTCTTTTTTGGGCCTTCTTTTTGTTTTGGCCTTTCTCCTTTTTTGGGACAATGCTCTATTGAATGATGATCATCACACTTCTATTTATTTACAACTCAATGATTACAACTCGATACTAGAACAAAGTATGACTCTATATGGATGCCTCCGGCGGTGTATCGGAATACGCAATGAATCAAGAGTGACAAGTATGATTATGAACGGTGGCTTTTCCACAAATACTATGTCAACTACATGATCATGCTAAGCAATATGACAATGATGAATGTGTCATGATAAACTCGATGGTGGAAAGTTGCATGGCAATATATCTCGGAATGGCTGTGGAAATGCCATAATAGGTAGGTATGGTGGCTGTTTTAAGGAAGATATAAGGAGGTTTATGTGTGAAAGAGCGTATCATATCACGGGGTTTGGATGCACCGGCGAAGTTTGCACCAACTCTCGATGTGAGAAAGGGCAATGCACGGTACCGTAGAGGCTAGCAATGATGGAAGGGTGAGAGTGCGTATAATCCATGGACTCAACATTAGTCATAAAGAACTCATATACTTATTGCAAAAATCTACAAGCCATCAAAAAACAAAGTATTACGCGCATGCTCCTAGGGGGATAGACTGGTAGGAAAAGACCATCGCTCGTCCCCGACCGCCACTCATAAGGAGGACAATCAAATAACACCTTATGTTTCAAATTTGTTGCATAACGTTTACCATACGTGCATGCTACGGGACTTGCAAACTTTAACTCAAGCACTTCTCAAATTCACAATTACTCTACTAGCATGACTTTGATATTACTACCTCCATATCTCAAAACAATTATCAAGCATCCAACTTTTCTTAGTATTCAACACACTCAAAAGAAAGTTTCACAAATCTTGAATACCAAGCATGTTACTATTAAGCAAATTACCATGCTATTAAGACTGTCAAAATAATTTAAGTGAAGCATGAGAGTTCATATATTTCTTCAAAATAAAACTACCACCATGCTCTAAAAGATATAAGTGAAGCACCAGAGCAAATGACAAACTACTTCGAAAGATATAAGTGAAGATCAATGAGTAGTCGAATAATTATGCAACTATGTGAAGACTCTCTAACATTTAATAATTTCAGATCTTGTTATTTTATTCAAACAGCAAGTAAAACAAAAGAAAATAAAATGACGCTCTAATCAAAACACATATCATGTGGTAAATAAAAATATAGCTCCAAGTAAAGTTACCGATGAATGAAGACGAAAGAGGGGATGCCTTTCGGGGCATCCCCAAGCTTAGGCTTTTGGTTGTCCTTTAATATTACCTTGGGGTGCCTTGGGAATCCCCAAGCTTAGGCTCTTGCCACTCCTTATTCCATAGTCCATCGAATCTTTACCCAAAACTTGAAAACTTCACAACACAAAACTTAATAGAAAACTCGTAAGCTCCGTTAGTATAAGAAAGTAAATCACAACTTCAAGGTACTGTAATGAACTCATTCTTTATTTATATTAGTGTTAAACCTACTGTATTTCAACTTCTCTATGGTTTATAAACTATTTTACTAGCCATAGATTCATCAAAATAAGTAAACAACACATGAAAAACAGAATCTGTCAAGAACAGAACAGTATGTAGTAATCTGGATCAAACGTATACTTTTGGAACTCATAAAATTCTCAAATAAATTGCTGGACCTGAGGAATTTATCTATTAATCATCTGCAAAAATAATTAACTAAATAGCACTCTTCAAATAAAAATGGCAGCAGTTCTCGTGATCGCTAAAGTTTCTGTTTTTTACAGCATGATCAACAAGACTTCACCCAAGTCTTCCCAAAGATTCTACTTGGCACAAACACTAATTAAACACATAAAACCACATCTAAACAGAGGCTAGATGAATTATTTATTACTAAACAGGAGCAAAAATCAAGGAACAAAAATAAAATTAGGTTGCATCCCAACAAGCGCTATCGTTTAACGCCCCTAGCTAGGCATGATGATTTCAACGATGCTCACATAAAAGATAAATGTTGAAACATAAACAGAGCATTATGAAGAATATGACTAGCACATTTAAGTCTAACATACTTCCTATGCATAGGGATTTTGTGAGCAAATAACTTGTGGGAACAATAATCAACTAGCATAGGAAGGCCAAACAAGCATAACTTCAAAAATTTAAGCACATAGAGAGGAAACTTGATATTATTACAATTCCTACAAGCATATGTTCCTCCCTCATAATAATTTTCAGTAGCATCATGAATGAATTCAACAATATAACCAGTACCTAAAGCATTCTTTTCATGATCTACAAGCATAGAAAATTTACTACTCCCCACACAAGCAAAATTCTTCTCATGAATAATAGTGGGAGCAAACTCAACAAAATAACTATAATGTGATTGAAAATTAAGATCAAGATGACAAGTTTCATGGTTATCATTATTCTTTAAAGCATACGTGTCATCACAATAATCATCATAGATAGGAGGCATGCTTTCATCATAATAAATTTGCTCATCAAAACTTGGGGGACAAAAAATATCATCTTCATCAAACATAGCTTCCCCAAGATTGTGGCTTTGCATATCATTAGCATCATGGATATTAAAGGAATTCATACTAACAACATTGCAATCATACTCATCATTCAAATATTTAGTGCCAAACATTTTATAGATTTCTTCTTCTAGCACTTGAGCACAATTATCCTTTCCATCATACTCACGAAAGATATTAAAAAGGTGAAGCGTATGAGACAAACTCAATTCCATTTTTTTTATAGTTTTCTTTTATAAACTAAACTAGTGATAAAACAAGAAACTAAAAGACTCGATTGCAAGATCTAAAGATATACCTTCAAGCACTCACCTCCCCGGCAACGGCGCCAGAAAAGAGCTTGATGTCTACTACACAACCTTCTTCGTGTGGACGTTGTTGGGCCTCCAAGTGCAGAGGTTTGTAGGATAGTAGCAAATTTCCCTCAAGTGGATGACCTAAGGTTTATCAGTCCGTAGGAGGCGTAAGATGAAGATGGTCTCTCTCAATCAACCCTGCAACCAAATAACAAAGAGTCTTTTGTGTCCCCAACACACCCAATACAATGGTAAATTATATAGGTGCACTAGTTCGGCGAAGAGATGGTGATACAAGTGGTATATGGATAGTAGATACAGGTATTTGTAATCTGAAATTATAAAAACAGCAAGGTAACAAGTGATAAAAGTGAGCGTAAACGGTATTGCAATGCTAGGAAACAAGGCCTAGGGTTCATACTTTCGCTAGTGTAAGTCCTCTCAACAATACTAACATAATTGGATCATAAAACTATCCCTCAACATGCAACAAAGAGTCACTCCAAAGTCACTAATAGTAGAGAATGAACGAAGAGATTATGGTAGGGTACGAAACCACCTCAAAGTTATTCTTTCCAATCAATCCGTTGGACTATTCCTATAAGTGTCACAAACAGCCCTAGAGTTCGTACTAGAATAACACCTTAAGATACAAATTAACCAAAACCCTAATGTCACCTAGATATTCCAATGTCACCTCAAGTATCCGTGGGCATGATTATACGATATGCATCACACAATCTCAGATTCATCTATTCAACCAACACAAAGGACCTCAAAGAGTGCCCCAAAGTTCTACCGGAGAATCACGATGAAAACGTGTGCCAACCCCTATGCATAGGTTCATGGGCGGAACCCGCGAGTTGGTCACCAAAACATACATCAAGTGAATCACGTGATATCCCATTGTCACCACAGATATCCACGGCAAGACATACATCAAGTGTTCTCAAATCTTTAAAGACTCAATCCGATAAGATAACTTCAAAGGGGAAACTCAATTCATTACAAGAGAGTAGAGGGGGGAGAAAACATCATAGGATCCAACTATAATAGCAAAGCTCGCGATACATCAACATCGTATCACCTCAAGAACACGAGAGAGAGAGAGAGAGATCAAACACATAGCTACTGGTACATACCCTCAGCCCCGAGGGAGAACTACTCCCTCCTCGTCATGGAGAGCACCGGGATGATGAAGATGGCCATCGGATAAGGATTGCCCCCTCCGGCAGGGTGCCGGAACGGGTCTAGATTGGCTTTCGGTGGCTACGGAGGCTTCTGGCGGCGGAACTCCCGATCTATTGTGCTCTCGGATGTTTTTAGGGTATATGGAGATATATAGGAGGAAGAAGTACGTCGGTGGAGCTTCGGTGGCCCCACGAGGGTGGGGGCGCGCCCCCTACCTCGTGCCCACCTCGAAGCTTCCTTGGCGTAGGGTCCAAGTCTCCTGGGTCATATTCGGGAAGAAAATCACGTTTCAGAAAGGTTTATTCCGTTTGGACTCTGTTTGATATTCCGTTTATTCGAAACACTGAAATAGGCAAAAAAAATAATTCTGGGCTGGGCCTCCGGTTAATAGGTGCCAATCCATAAGTCTGAAGCAAGGGCCAGGCCCCCCTCCCTAGGGGGGCGAAAAAGAGGGCTTTATAAAAGCCATCTACATGAGCGCGGATGTCATCCGGACGCTGCAAGAGTGTCTCCCCATCCCAGAGCAAGGTGATGGTATTACGTCTCCTACGACCATTGGCGATGGCCTGAAAGTAGGCGGTATTGGCGTCACCCTTGAGGACCCACTTTTGGGTTCCCCGCAGTCGCCAATACGCCTCTTCGTCGGTGTAGATGACCATGAGTTGATCATCAAGATCGTAACAAAGCACCCACTCATCGGGGGCTAGTCCCACCAAGTCAGCCTGGAGGTTCAGCGCTTGGATGGAGGCGAGGTGGGCCTTCTTGCGGTCCCGTCCAAGGTTCGCGTCTCAACCCTTCATAAACTGGCGAGAGCGCTTGGCACAGAAGTGCCAGTTATCCACCGCAAAGATGGATCGGTGAGGAGCGAGCTGGGCCTCCAGCCAGCGAGCCTGGACGGCCTCGCAAAACCGTTCTAGCTTAAACAGAATGTCTCGAAGCGGAACCTAAGCGCAGTGAGCAAGCAATCATCCTGAAAAGACAGGAGCAGAGGAACGTGATCCGAGCCAATATGGGTGATGGCACGGAGGGAGGCAAGGGGAGGCAAGGGGGCATCGAAGCTCCCACTCAGGCGAGACCAAAAACTGAAGACATTGTGACTCGCTATAATTCTCCTTTCCTTCCGGAGAAAAATTCGGACATAAATATTCTTTTCCACGGCAATAGGACAATAAATCTTCGACGATACAGGTACGACGTCAACACCAAAACTATATCTTCAGGGTACTGTTACAAGCTTACTTACAGCATCTCGTTTACAAACAGCGCAAGTTCTTCTGATTCCCGATGACCAATCTAAGAACTCTACGAGCGAAATTTCCAGACGCGGATGTAGTTTTCACCGTGCGTGGTCACGATCTTCTTCATGCCCACCGACAGACCGGTGATTGGCGGGCGCAGGTGCATAGGAATGTTGTCCAGCCGGGCATCCGGAGCGATTTCACGGACCCTCTTCTTTTCGACTTGCTGCCTGGGGCCAGATTCCGCTGGGCGGACATTCTTCTGTTCAGCTTGTGGCCTGGAGCTGGACTGTGCTGGGTAGCCTGCATCCATGATGAAGCTTCGAATAGTCTCACCAGTTCTCTGGCATACCAGGCGTAGGACTCCATCAATACCACCGAGCACCAGCGTCGAAGTGTCACCAGGCAAATGATGTGCACTGTAGATGACATTTGGGCTAACTCTTGTTTCCCAGAGAGGCCTCAGGGTCCTGATCAAGATAAAAGTAACAAAAATGATGAGATCCAGTTATGATTTGCCGGACCATGACATTAGAAAATTTTCAGCAATGGGTTCCATAGAAAAATTTCAGCAATGGGTTCCGTTGCCAACATTCTTGCCCAGTAGTTAGGTTGTTAACATGCAAACAACTTCATACTTACATAATAAAATATTATGGATTATTTAAGGCATTAAACAGCTATAGATTGCCACAAGCATGAACAAAGTGCACTTGATTAAAAGAATGTAGAAATGAGCAGCTTGCTAGTTGACCTCTATACACAAATTATTCTTAGACAGGATAATTTACTACATTATCAATGGGTAGTCCTGACAATCTTCTTCACATTAAAAGAATGTGTAATCTTCCAACTTCCTTCTATTCTCTGCATGGAAGTAATCTTCTATGTTCAAGCAATCTGAATTCTAAACCACTCCTAACATCTTATGAGAAATCATTACAGGTTTCTCAGCAAGTAGCAATAGCTTCAACAGTAAACAAACATGTGTTGTTCATGCGTAAAAAGATTATCAACCGCACACAGAGACACTAATGCAAATGAACACATTTCCATTAAACTCAATAATTAGGTGAGACCATGCACTGCTCATACTCCATATCTGTTCACTCTACTTGAACTTAAAAAAATGAGAGCGAAATCAAGATAGTTGATCAGAAAAACATATTCCCCATCCAGGTACATAAGGCCTACAGGTTTGTCTTAAATCAAAACGTTTTAAGTTTGACAAGGCTAATAAAAAATCAACACACAGAGACACTAAAGCAAATGAACCTTTCCATTAAACTCAATAATTAGGTGAGACCATGCACTGCTCATACTCCATTTCTGTTCACTCTACTCAAACTTAAAAAAATGAGAGCGAAATCAGGATAGTTCATCAGAAAAACATATTCCCTCCATCCGGGTACATAAGGCCTACAGATTTGTCTCAAATCAAAACGTTTTAAGTTTGACAAGGTTAATAGAAAAGAAAATCAACATCCAGAATACCAAATAGATATACCCGGATGGATGGAGTACAGGTCATTCCTTTCTTGGGGGACAGCAATGGAACAAAACAATACTTAAAGTGCAGACAGATTGAAACGTAAATGTACATGATACGCTTTGCATATCTAGAGCCAGCAGCCTCAATTATTAAATTGTCAAGATATCTCTCTAAAAACTGTAAGGCCGACATAAGTGGTGCCCTCTCCTTGCTCCCCGCTCAAAGCATTTTCATTCGATCGATATAGGCTACGTGTTATCTGAGCCGTCCATTTGGATTGTTGGAGTAGCCTTTTTATTACTCTGGTCTGAGTCTTTCCTGTGGCTGCTACCAAGTCCAGCCTGATGATGGACCCATGAGGCAGCGACAGGGGTGACTCTCGAGCCTGTACAAAATATAATTTTGATTCCCATTGCGCCGCCTCTGTCCACACGCACCGTACCCAACCCTATCCTCATCTCCTCCTCCCCACCTTGGCTGCTGCCGCCGCACCATGCTGTGTAGCATCGCCACCCCTACGCTAGGACTCTGTTCTTACTCTGTGTCGTTTGTCTGGTCGGCCAACTTGCCGGTGGTGGCTCACCTGCCATCGTCTGGCTGTTGCACCTCGCAGGGAACAGCACGGCTGATGGGGACAGAGGCAACACGTGCAGTATGGCCCACTGGCGATTGGGGCTGTAGAGGCAGTGGGGCACTGGAGCTACAGGGCTAGTGGCGGCGCACCGATATTGACATCGAGGACAACACTGATGCAAGGCCAGATAAGGCCTGGTGCACTGGTGCAGGTGGAGAGCAGGATGTTGTAGGATGCCGAGAGAGGACAGGACAGAGAGGGCTCACCGGCAAGAAGAGAAGGACATGTCTTTTCTTGGGCCCATGAAGCAGCTGCTGCACCGTCGTGTGTAGATCCATTCTCCTAAAACTGGCATTTCCCAGTGGCTAAACTGAACCTATTTCCTCCTCTCCGGTTTGTTCGCTTTGGTGTCGCACTCGCAGCTCAGCACCCCCGCCACCCGCAGAATCCGCCGACCATGCTATTACGGCCTTGTGGCGCTGTCTTGTGGATTGACTGCTCCAGCAGTCTCCTTGTTGCCCCATTTCCTGTGAAGCTCGAACACATCCTCCCCTTACGAACAGCCACAAAGCTGAAAGGGAGGAGTGATGCGTGAGGTAGGGTGTCAGCCAGGGAAGTCCACCCTGAGGTGTTCATGTGTTTCTCGTCATCTATAAGAAAGCAGGTACCGTCTCCCCTGATTCTCCTGTTGTACTGTTTTTACTTGCTTCAAGTTCGATCAATTTGGTTGGCAATGCATGTGTGCTCTGTCTGATGCATCGGGCAGGCTCTATGGATATAGACATTGGGTTTTGATCTGACGATTTGTTTTTGGATAACTCAGATTACCTTACTCCCGGCCATGATATACCTATCTGTGAAATTAGAAGATCCCTTCAACTGATGCCACTGGGCTTGCAGTCAGATGATAGTTTTAGGGACGCAGAATTCCATTGTGGCTTTATTCATTTATAGGGGGCATTGAGGCTCAAGCTGGATGGTGTGCAGGCTTCTCTGCAAGAAGGCTAATGTGAGGCACAATCCCAATTCGTGGTACAAGGTTAATTTCTTCTTGCTTTGCTTTTGATGTGTTCTTGGCCTTGGTTGATTTGGTTTCCAACGTTTCCACCTTTGCTGGCACTTGCATTTAGACTCAACGCTTAGCTAATCTAAATAGCAAACTAAGGAGTATTTCGTGAAAGTATCATGGGCAACCTTTTGCTTAGTTTCCTAATGGAAAACGTCAATTTGAAAGTAGTGATGGGATGATTTGGTTGGAAAGCCAGTAGCCACGTGGGGAACTATGTTGTCCTATTGAAATCAATATCTAAGTTTGGCTGCAGCAAATTCAGGTGAGGAGGTTAATGACATGTGGCATGTTAAGGAAAAGGAACTGGAGCTAGAGTTGCCCAAATTTCATCCTCAAGCTGTCAATAGAAGCTATGAGATACTCTGCACCAAACCTGCTTTCCTCGCAGATATGGGAAGATGCTGGGTTCTCTTGGATCATGCCACCTGGCTGGTACCAAGAATGTCATAGTACTGCTGCTTAGATTGACCAATTTCGCACTGGATGTTTAAGTTGCAGTTTTTACTATGAGATGGAGGTGATACTATTTCCCTTTTTTGTGGGATTCAGTTATTAGAAAGATTGTCAAAGCCTTAATCAACAGTTTTGTCCTAAAGGAAGGGGGCGTTTTTATGGAGTTCAGTGTCTGAATGGAGAGAGGTGGCACATGCTTGTGCGCAAACTTCATCATTGGGTGTTTTTTTCAGATAATATGGTATAATTAGTGAGAGAAAGTATCACAGTTGTAGTCATACATGACTCATGGTACAGTTTCTATGCTTTTTTTTTCTTTTTGCCTAGAAGAGAAGATGCGCACTGCTGTTAGTATGTCAGTATGCATCTCTGTATGGAACACACATAAATGTTTTTTTGGTACATGCTGCTTGCTGAGGCATAACCAGAGAATCAAAACACTGGCGTTAATCCAGAGGAAATTAAGCATATGAGCTTGGAGCGTGCGATAGCAGCATTTAAAAAAAATCCGGCATAGAAAAATCGGTGGGCTGTGCTTCTCATCCTTCTAAAATTTTCCAAGAAAGAAAAACCGAATATAAATTGTATCATGTGTGTGGAGCGTGCTAGTGTCGTTATAGCCTAATAAAGATTTTTGTAAGGATAAATTTTACTTGCCTCGACATTGTCAATGTTTTATATCTAGTAACCCAGCAAAGCGTGTGTTCCCCTCTAGTACAGTACTAAATTAGAACAACTACTATTGATACTGACCTTAAGTCCCAGCAATGTGCATAACCAGAAGATGAGCCCGCGAATATTAAGTGTGAATTTGCACTGAAAGACAAGCATCTTATCACTGAAATGATAAATAATGTAACAAGTTAGTTTGATGGTGATTAAAAGCACAACACAATCATATTTGCATGAATTTTTATTCACTATTTTTTCCTCAAAAGATCCAACAAGAACTAAAACTGACAGAAAGTTATAAATGCAGTTTGATTTATTGAGATGGGTTATCTTATTCTTTATATAATCAAAATTAAAGGAGCTTTTAGCATTATATTGTTCAACATCAGATTCTTTTTGCTAGGAGGAATATTAAAAAAGTTCAACAAAATAATAGGTCAATGGAGAAAAATGAACATTTATTTTGAGCAACACATTAGTTTTTGGTGTGATAGTTAGTTCTACTGTGCTCCTCTGATCCAACCTATGGAATGCTAGCGATGTTGTATAGCAGGTCGGAGCAAAATACTATGTTTGAGCTTTTCAATTACAGAACTTAATATCTCTAGTCATAAAGCTACACATCAAGTAACATATCTACATGTTGTGATGGGATAATAGAGATGTTGTACTACTACTAGTAGTTAAGGATTAGAAAAGTTCAGATGTTATCTAGACATTGCAAAAGAGGAGCAGAAGTAGCTCAAACGGCCCAAAGCATCTTAGAAGCTTCTCAACTTACTACCTGCATTATGAGCTAAGGACTAGCTAGAAGAAAGGCCAGTAAATGCTTGGCTTTTTTAGTCATGACCCGAAACCAACACCATGCCCATCACTTGTCCGGAAATGAAAATTCATCATGCTAGTAATCCAGAATTAGTTGAAAACATACCTGTTGGTGCAAAAGCTGACTTTAGAAGGCCTGACCTCTCTCCTGAGGTTTGATCTGCAATAGCTACATTTCCAAATGTAGAACCACCAACGATCAGCTGGTCATCTGTTACTGCCAAGCATGTCACCGGGGAAGGGTGAAGCCTGTATATCATATGTGAAATAGGCATCAGTACAAGGAGCATATCAAACTGGATGCACCTCTAATGATGATTACACACTTAAGTACGGTCATAATTTGACTTTCGTGATATGTTGATGATATCAGAAAAAGGTTCAAGCTTTTTTACCTTACACCAATTACCTATACTACCTAGTGCAGTTAGCAAAGAAGGGGATATGATGTTACAGAATTCCCCTGAAGTAAGGTGAAGCTCGTGCACACAAAATAACAATGAAAGAATTCAACGATTGCAGACAGCACTTCATTCACATGATATACTACTTGATTCCCTTGTGCTTACCGGTGAATGCTCGAACAACTCCTGCTGTACATGTCATATACAAAGGCTCTACCATCCTCACAACCAATTACAACCTCTGGATCGGCATAACTGCAGAAGCAAATGAAAATGAGAATATAAGTCAATCCTACTTAAAATAACAGCAAGAATGTCTAGGATAATCAAATCTTTCTCAAATAATGGTGGGGCATACACAAGCTTATGCGACACTCCTTCACTGTTAATAATAAACGATTTCCAGCATGATAAAAATAAAACTGTAGGGGAGGCCCTGACAGTAGATTTTATTGGAAAGAAAAATATGTTGCAAGGCTACATGCAAAAGAATTGTACAAAGGGGTTAGCAGCCCATCCAGCCAGAATAGGAGAGGAGCCTTAAGCTCATCTTTCATTCTGAAAGAGAGGAGTAAAAGGTTCCATGTGACATGTATCAGATGCAATCCATCTTCAATTTGGGCACCAAATCAATATGAAATCTTCTGGGGGAAAATGGTGATATAGTTTATCAAGTGTTGTGGCACCATTTAAATTTCAGATCAGAAACTTAAATTGTGTTAGAATAAGAAAAAGATCATAAGTTGCGGTGACTGAATAGAAATATTTGTCTTTTCCTTTTATCTTTGCCCAGAATATCCTAATCCTTGTTATTCTCGACATATACTGATCTGAAGTTGAGATTAGAAACAAAGGTAGAGTGAATTCGAGAAATACAACCACAAAAAAGGGGCATCTTTATGCGCATTTGTTTCACAACTCCCAAGTGACACCAGAGTGCACGATTACACTGTAAGGGTAGATCGCACCAGATATTTAGTCTTTATTCTTCAAACACCAATTCAATATTGTTTTCGTACCAGGCAACATCAATCTTGTCATTTCTGGTAAAAAAAAATAGCAAGTCATATCGAGACAGTTAAACCTGGCACCTCACCTCATGCATAACCCATGATTGAATGTGTCTCCACGAGATTGAAATATACTTCTTGGTCCACTGCGTTTCCATATGCAAACCTGGGAACTAGTTAAACCTACAATCTGCACAGAGGATTGAAATCCTTTTATGATAGGTAAAAAAGTAAGTCTGTACTCTGTTGAAATAAAGATGCGGTGTGACCGAAAAGATCATGCAAGGTTGTAACTATAACAGTTCGGTTCAATCAATCTCCATCAATAAAATATAGATGACACAAACCAGAAGCATCAACTCGGCCAGTTTCAGAGTTATGTTGACAGTCTATAATGGAACATCAAGCGCATCTATGTTTTGTGCAACCCAATGCACATAATGGGAAGAATGATGATTCAAGAAACAAACACTGACTGATTTTTCTAACAAGAACACAATCATTTCTGCGTTTAGCCTTGCCCACCATTATCATGTATGGATGGGATAGGCTTGACCACATGGCTTACCATTGTGCTAACAATTAGATGTACGAATAACAATCAACTGGGAAAAGTATCCCACAATTCTTGGGCGAAACTCACATAAACATAATAGAGTGACTTCAAGCATTGGCTATGGTCCATATGGATTACAGTACAGGTGGTCTATTTTGCAGTTCCCCTTGACATTAAGATACAACAAACCATGTTGCTAACATCATTGCAACCAGATGCTCGTATCTATATAAATAAGATGTTTAAAATGTACAGTTGATGTTTTGACCTATGAATAGGTGAGGTATCCCATCTAGGCTGCAGTCTTCTATCAGTATGTGTGTATGTTTTCTTTAGGTTAAAAGGCAGGTGCTCTGCCTTTGCATTTAAGACTGGGAAGTTACAAAAGAGTAAGTAAAAGCAAAACAAAAGGGTCCAGCCGCCTCATGGCGCTGGCTATGCAAGGCTTAAAAACCATGCCAGCAAGTGTGAAAGAATAGATAAAACTTCCAATGTTATTTTAGTAAGCACGAATGTTGGATATGTCTGTTCTCAAAACCAGAAGAGTGCAGCTGCTGATACATAAATAATAGAATTGTGTGCCAACATTGATTACCTTATTTTCATCAAAATCGAAGTCAACCAACATTTTGGAATTTGGGACATTGTACTCATTCATGTATTTGCAACTTTCAGCAGACCAAAGTCGAAGAACCTGGCAAAAACTAGTGTCAAAACGATGAGGCATTCAAGATGATACTAACTAGAAAGGTGACACAATATTCAAAGGAAACTACGAAATCGTCAGCCATGAACTATGCTAATTATCTACAGCTTCGGACTTAGGCAAGCATGATTTCCACAGCCATGTTTATGTGACAATCTGCATCTCATTGCATCAGCTGTAGGACCACTTGTCGCACCTCACAAATACAATTTGTAACTTGATATTTTACATTAATGAAGATTAAGAACACCACTATATGATGCAACATTCACCTTATCTCCCATTCCAGTTAAGACTGAACCGCTTTTCATACGGCACAAGGTCGCCCTGCAACAAGAAATAAGAAAAGAGAAAATAAGGATACTGAAGGTCTGAAGCATTGTTTGGTAAGTATAAGAAACAAAAGACTGGCCATGATAAAACAATATGAAAATATGATGAGTTGACAAATGTAACTACTTTTGCTGATACGTTACAACACTCAGAGGCATACATTTATAAGACCTATACCAGACAGCAAGTGCTTACCTCATATCATGACCAATCCACTGATGAACTTCAGCAGACCCTCTAGCGAGAGTTGATGCGTGCTCATTCATGGCAAGCGCCTCAAAATAACTTTTGACTGAAATAGTAGAACTCGAGCCTCTTGCCTGCGGATTCCTCTTGTAATATAGATCCCTCATCACATGGGCTGTGCTGATAATCGTATGCCTATCAACGAAGCAGAAAATCATATGTGCACACTTTAATCAACAGTACAGCGTGCTTCGTAATTAGGAACTTCCATAGGAAAATTGTGCATCCGGCTTGTGGGGTGAAAAATGAACGGGCAGAAATACCAGACTGAAATACAACGACTAGCACAAGAGTAGCTGTTACAGAAATTGGTAGCTCACTGGTTAGGTTCTCAGATCTATCTACCATCTCGCGGAATGAAGTGGGCATCTATGATTTATCAATTCTCCTAATAAAATAAGTTCGATAATAATAATCCAGTACAGATCGAGAAGTAGGTTCAGTTACAGTATAAGAAGAACATAGCACAAACCACGAAACGGACCTACTGCTGAGAGCAATCGGGAAATTAACTGAAGGGGACACGGGAAAGGGAGGGGAAGGGGAGATGAGATGATCCGCGTAGCGGGTCTGACCATGACTTGCAGACGGCGGAGCAGTGAGCGAGGTCGAAGTGGTCGTCCACGCGTGAGAAGATGGAACGGAGGGTGTCGTCGTTCAGCGACTGCCCCGTCAGCCCGTACCCGCTTCCCCCGCCACCGCCGCCGCCGCTGCGCCGCTTCGAGGGGAGACTTCCGCTCCGGCTCCGGCTGCTGCTCGCCTCCATCTCTCTCTCCCTCTCAGAAGGGCGAGCCTCCTGTCGCCGCCCGCCGGTAGTCGGCCGGTCCATACTGTAGGCCTGTAGGCCTCCTGTGTAGGGCACTGCTATGTATCGCTTGATTTGCGAGACCGAAGGAGCGCCCGCGGCCCGCCTACTACAACAGCCCGCTTGAGTGGACCGGACAAACAAACGTTTTGGGAACCACTCGTTCGATTTTAGGAAGGAAGAAAACTACGCCCAGTTTTTCTTTTTCTGTGTTTTTTTACCAGTTTCATCGGGAGGTTTTCAAAAAAAATCATTTTCATTTTCCCTGTTTTCCTTTTAATGTTTGAAAAAAAAAATTCCTTTTTTTTGCGTGTAAAAGCTTGTGTTAGAATTATGTCGAATATTATTGTACAAGGTAGGTTACAGTTGGACTTGGTTTGGACTGTGTGTAGACAGGGTAGGAGTTGTGTCCTAATAGGACACTTGTATCATAGGCCTCTCATATATATCAGGGGTAAACACACGACGTAACCTATGCCAACATAATAGCACGGGCACGCGGGGAGCCAGAGACGTGTGCCGGCGCCCGGGCGGTCGGGGTGCGGTATTGTGACGGTGTCACGGGGAGGAGCGCCCGTTGTCATGCCCCGGGGATGTAACCATGATGATGAACCTCGTTAACAAATTTCGGTGTTGTGCTTGTGTGATTGCTTGGTTCTCGGATGATCAACGGTATGCCTCGGATTTATTCTAACAAGTGGTATCAGAGCAAGGTTGCAAGATCCGGCGGACGGGCATGTTGATCTAAAGGAGTTGCCGATGATATTGATCGGTGTATGGGCGCAAGATCAGAAGGATTAACTATGCAGATCAGGAAGACATCGGCGGCAAAGATTGGAAGCAATCGGACTAACGCGAAGCAGGTCAGATGCAGGCGGCGGGCGGCGGAATCGAAACAGCATGCGGCCCGGGATTCATGCACGGCAACAGTGCGCGTGGTAGCAGCTACGGTACACGGCGACATCGATCGATCTTCGATCGGAAATCACGTGGAAGCCCTAGGGGTGCGCGCAGTACAGCGGTGGTGCAGGGACGGCCAGTGCGGTTGATTGGGCTGGCAGGCCAGGGAGTGCTGCAGGCTGACCGAGGGTGGCCTGTGCGGGAGCAGCAGAGCGGCAGGCTGGCTCGTGTGCCCGAGCCAGAACCAGGCGGAGCACACGGCTGGACATGGTCCAGGTCGTTTTGAGCGGCTCACGCAAGGGTGGATGCTGCATGGACACGAGATTGGTTGGTTAAAAAAAAGTTCCCAAATAAGAGGCACATGGTACGTTGGTTGACTTTCTGGTGCAAAGAGCTAGCAAACCGAGGATATCAGATGCATGGCGTGAGCATTGCATGGCCTGTTTTGGATCAACTATTTGTTCTGCTAGGTACATGGAAAATGCTACGTGGGTCTAGATAATTGTGGCTGAAGAGTTCTTTACAAGAAGTGTGTACCCAGGCTTCTGAGACGGGAAGGCAACGTGCGTATAAGGCTTGGAGGAGTCTGGAGTGCGTCGTGACAGAAACATGTATACACAGGGCGTCAAGCAATGCACAAAGATGTGCGGGCGGACACGATGCAGGGTGGAGCATGGTTGCAGTCGGATAATTTCGGCTGGGTCGGACTAGACTGTCTGATGGACCAACATGGATGTTGGTTAAAGCAGAAGACGGCGGTGATTTCAGCGACGACGACATAGGAGCGTGATGCTGATGGTGGACGACTTCTGGGCGTGGAAACACGTGGTGCGGGCCTGAGGGCTTGTGCGGCTTCGACAGACTATGACGCAGGGTTGATTCAAGACGGTGCACATGAGAGCTTGGAGTCGACAAGGCGCGGGAGGGTGGCACGTACAACCACCATGGAGTCATGTTGAAGGTGGAGCTGGAGTCAGACGGATGACTTCACTCTGTGCTGATGGAGGGGCTACGACGTAAGAATTCGGAGAGTCGAAACCTATTTCAGCAAGTAAAGCGAGAGACACGTGGATCAGACTGGGCGCCAGTGGTCTGATGGAGACGTGATACTCGGCATCGGTCGGTGATGATCGATGGTTTTCTGCAGTGGGGGTTTGAGGGAGTTTGGGCTAGCTACCCGGGAGACTCGACCAGGACAGCAGAGGCTCGGCGTGGTGATAGCGGCGAGGCGTGCAGTAAGCACGGGACACAGCGACAGACCAAAGCACTAATGGTGAGACATGTGGTCAGAAAAAAGTGTGTAGGGGGTGCTGAAGCAGTGTTGACGAGTACCAGATTCAAGTTGGTGACTAGGTCTATCGGTGCCGATTGATGGACAGGAGTTGACCATGAAGAATCTGAGAAAGTGGCGGAAAGTCTGAAATTGTCAAAAGCTGTGAGAGTACATGGTCGTATATTCTGTGGTGTTTAGTGCACATTGCAAAGTGCGGATCATAAGTACAGAAGGAGGCGGAGTGCTATAGCTATGGGACATGTCAAAGACTATCCGGGAAAAGGGTGAGACAACTGTGAATTTGACTCAAAGTGACACAAGGCGACGGCGAAATTTCTTCAAGTTTCAGACAGACGGTCATGAAAGAGCGGTGATGTTGAGTTCAGATAACTCTTATATGTGACACCCAATATGTGAGTTGTTTATTTTCACGCAGATTAATGATCAGTGTGTGATGGTGTTGAGCGGATACTCCGGAAGTTGGGAGCACAAAGTAGAGTAATAAGGAACTTAATTTTTTGCTCGAGTGTTGACTGTGATGAAGACGAGAAGGGACTACAGTTGCAGGTGGAGTCACATGGAGTCTGGGAGTAGCAGCGGTGCTCATGGTGTATCTCAAGTCCAATGTACATGAAGGTTCGACGCACGGACGAATTCAAGGTGGTGGATAATATTCGCCAAGGTGGAGTTTGTTAGAATTATGTCGAATATTATTGTACAATGTAGGTTACAGTTGGACTTGGTTTGGATTGTGTGTAGACAGGGTAGGAGTTGTGTCCTAATAGGACACTTGTATCCTAGGCCTCTCATATATATCAGGGGTAGACACACGATGTAACCTATGCCAACATAATAGCATGGGCACGCGAGGGAGCCAGCGACGTGTGCCGGCGTCCGGACGGCTGGGGTGTGGTATTGTGACGGTGTCACGGGGAGGAGCGCCCGTAGTCAGGCCCCGGGGATGTAACCATGATGATGAACCTTGTTAACAAATTTTGGTGTTATATTTATGTGATTGCTTGGTTTTCGGATGATCAATGATATGCCTCGGATTTATTCTAACAGCTTGTATTATTCAATCAAAATCAGGATTACAATCAACTCTGCTAAGACCAAGCGCTCCTGGTGGACCAGAGCCCAACCACACTACAGTTTTCTTTTCGGTTCTAGCAAAGTATGCCAAATAATCTACTACAGCATTTTGGCTACGCTTAATACAAGTAATACAAGTTTTACGTAGAGACATCATATATTTAATCTCTGACACTAATGAAGCGAACACCGACCTATCATGGTCAACATCCTTTAGTAGATTCACCACTGATATTGAGTCCATCTCCAAAAAAATTGATTGATCTGAATGTTGAAGAGACAAAGAAAGCCCTTCCATACAAGCATACAGTTCCGCTTCCATAACATCCCTACAAGAGAAAAGGATTCTGCAGGATGAGAAAATTATATTTCATGTATCATCTCGAAGTATCATCCCCGCTCCCGCACTTCCATCAGCCGACCAGGATCCATCCGTATTCAGTTTGGCCCAATTCTAAGGCGGAGCAATCCACTTACATGAGTTCTCATCCTTCTTCAGAGATTTCTTTGGAGTTTCAACATAATCCAACGCAGCAGGCCCTTTTCCTTTGATTGGATCGCAGATAAAATCTTGTTAATGCTCATCATAGAATTTAAGTAACTTGACAGGAAATTTTTAGAAACTTCGAGGGGCGGAACTGGTTTCAAGTGGACCACTTCATTCCTAACATGCCAACAACGCCATAGTGTGAACAGTAGCATACAACGTACATTTTCAGACAAAGGTTGCAACGCATGCAGCAGCCATTCAGGACCATTGTGTTGTACATCTCCCAGATTTGGCAACGGCCAAATAGTACTCATGCAGTTCCACAGATTAACTGAATTTTGGCATCTACACAACGCATGGAAGGTGTGCTCCGGCTCTCTCTGGCAGACCGGACACAAGTCTGATTCCTCCAAACATCTCTTCCTCTTATTAGGCCATGTTGGGAGGGAGTTAGTGGCCACACGCCATGCAAAAAATTTAACAGCCGGGGGTACATTTGTTTTCCATATAAAATCCCAACACTTCCTTGTACCATTAGGAGAAGAACTTGATGCTGATTCAGACGACCTGACAGAATCATCAAAAGCAAAATTATAGGCCGACCGTACCGAGAAAGATCCTAGACGCCCCGGACCCCAAGCAATAGTATCATCCTGCTGCCTTGGTGAAGCCCTGATTTTCAAGATCTCCTCAACGTCACAAGGGTAGAAGTACGTCTCCAACAGATTTACCTTCCAAGAACCATTAGGATTTAGCAAGTCAGAAACAAATCGGAACCTGCACACGCCTCGTTTTTTATTTCTTTTTAGAAAATTTTGGTGTTTTCCATGAAAAAAGGAGTGAACTTTTTTTATCTGACATAACATGTTTTCTAAGGACTATGATAATTGCCAACCGTTTGGTACTGTAGTTTGCAACAGATCCAAACAATTCCACCTAACTAGTCCGAGACACGTTCGATTGATCACCCTTCGATCCTTTTCCCATCGCACGAGCGATACTTTTTCTGCTTCTTGTTAGGATCCCACATCCCATATTTCTGATTTTTATTCAGAAACAAAAGCAGAGTAAAACGAGAAAAGTAGAACGCAGAATTTGAGGCTTATGGGACTCAAACCTAGTATGGGCACACAAACACGCCATCATGAACACCCGACGTCGAACACGGTACGCAAGACACATTGCCGGAGGAGCCTCGTCGGGAACACGATACACAAGACACGTTGGCGAGGTCTTTTCAGGACCCGAAACCCCGCACGTCCGGAAGTGACTCCGTCAGCACGCGCGATGGCTATGGGTTGTCTTAGGTCGACCTGATCGCCTCTATGACCTCGTGGATCACTGCCCTCCAACAAAATGGACCAAAGATTTAAACCTTCGACCTAACTTGATCATAATTTTCACTCTTTTCCTTCATCATCTTTCCCGCACTTTCTACAATGAAAGCTTGCACCTCATTCTTGTTTTGAGTACTTTCTTTGGGAACCAATGTCATGTTCTTTTTTTCAACTCTTGTGCACCAAGATTTTGCAGTTTCTTCTTTCGCGAAAATGATAAACCGAGTGGGCGGCTCCCGTGTGGTTTTGTTTCAACTTTGAAGCAATGATGATTCTTTTTTTGACCTTATACTCTCTCAACTTCTTCTCTCATATTTAGCACTTGATTGACTCATCTTATTGTTTTTAGTAGCCAATGTCAATACTTTAATTGGCTCTTTACTATTTGAAATCAAATCTGAAGCGACACACTTACGACCATCTTTTTGACGCAACACACTTGGTTGACCACCTCATTCTTTTCCGTGTGCTCCGGACCGATCCTTTTTTAGCGAAACGGTATTTGACACATGATTTTTCATCAAATGTTGATATTCTTGGAGTTACATGATCTTTCATGAGATGGTTGAAAATAAGATGGATAATGTGTTCTCGAATCATACTTGTCCCGTGATAGATAATTCATGTGAGCATAGGGAGAGGTATCACAACATTGACATTGGCGCGACCCAAAATAAGAATATGAAAATGATGCATTAAAGTTCTCCCATTGCCAATACCGGCCTTCAATATTGCGCCTAGGGGGTGATCTTGATTTCTTTGCATGATAGCCAATAAGTATCTAATAACTCAACAAAGGTGAATTGTGATTCCTTGTCTTTGTGCTTATTTAGGCTTATTGTTGCCAACTTTGGCCTGTTCGCCATGGATCAAATCCTGCGTAGACCATTTTTTTCTTTCACACAAGGGGACGCGTGACTATTTCCAAAAAAATACCGCTCAACATTGAAATATTGCGCGTGCAATACTACCCCCGCGGTAAAGTCACCCGTCGTGCAAATGGAAACAAAACCGTGTGTTCGTCGCGCAGAAGGAAACAAATCCCGCATCCGCGTCAACATTTTGTCGCTCGATTGCGAGCATGAGATGATGATCCGATGGATTTTGAGTCGTTCGGTACTTATGCGAAAAAGATGTGGTGTGGCAGTTAGATTTCTCGTTTCAAATTTGCAATAAACTTCTCATGATTTTTTTGAATGTGTGAAATGTTTGTTAAAGTGTTATGAATGATTTTCAAAGTGGTACAACTGATATGTTATGAACAGTTTTTAAAAATGTGCAGACATATTTTTATATTTGCATGGACATTTTTTCAAATGTTTCAACTTTTTTTGAGTGGGTGTTCTTTTAGTGTTGTGTAACATCCTAATTTTCAATTTGGATGTTATACATAGGTCATCATATGCATATCATATTTCATTTGCATTTTGTTGGGGATCCTAGAAATCCTAAGCAACTCAAGGATCCAAGGAGAGAGTTGGAGATTTCATTTATTTTCATATTTGAATTTTCTCAAATTTGAAAAGATGATCAATTTGATTTTAATATTTTTCTCTCCAAAATATTTCCAATATTAAAAATAAAAGAGAGAAGATAATATGAATTCTTCGAAAAGAGAGGAATATTGGAGGAGAAATTTTAAAATCAAATTTATATTTTATTCGGATTTTATTTGCTATTTTATTTGAATTAGAAAAATATGCATTTTTGAAAATTGCATTTTTAGACCAGAAAAATGTTCACTTTGTTCTAAATATTAGATTTAGACGATGAAAATTGTTTCTGGTATTTTTTAGAAAAAAATTATATTTTATTAGAATTTTATTTGGGCAGAATTCTTTTAAAATAAAAATCTTTTCCCGCCCGACTGGGCCGAAGCCCACCTGCGCGCCCTCCCGCAAGGCGAAGCCCCCCTCGCCCTTATAAGCGCCCGTCCAGTCGCCTCCTCCTCCTATCCCGAGCCGCCGCAGCCACCGCCGCCGAGCCGCACCACCACCGCCGTTGCCGCCCGGCGTCGCTGCCTTGCTGCCGCCGCTACTCTCCGCTGTCGCTAGCGCCGCCGCCGCCCGCTGCCGAAGCCCTGCGCCGTCGACGCCGCCGCCCACGAGTTTTTTTAAGAACCGGTAAAGACCGAACCATCGCCCAGTTTTTTTTGGTTTTTTCGTTAGATCGGTTTAGTTCGGGTTTTTTCAAGTTCGCTAATTAGTGAGTGTTCGTTCGAACGTCTCTATTAGCGAACGTATTCGCTCGTTTGACCCCTGATAGCAAACGTTCGTTCGATAGCCTTTTTTCGGCCAGGGACCTATCCACGATTATTTTCATCGCAAATTAGCCCCTGATCTTCAAACCTTCATAACTTTTTACTCGCTCGTCCAAATCTAGTGAAACTAATGCCAAAATCTTCGTCTCGAACCCCTCTTTCCGGATAACCAACTTGAACATAGTTTTGACAATTTAAAATGTGGTTGCAAGTAGATTTGAATTCGAACTTATTTTGATCGTAGTTTGAGTTTTGTAGCTCCGATTTGGTTGTTTCTTTTTGCAAATCGAAGCTCTTCACTTGTACTTTCAATTTGGATCTTTTCTCTTGAGTTTTACCCTTGCATCTATTGCTTGAGTGCTTATGTATGTTATTGTTTGTTTGTGATAGAGTTTCCAGAATGCGAAGCATGCTACTACGAGTCACTAGGGTTTTCAGATCATCAACAAGGCAAGTAACACTTTGATCATAGCCCTTTATTACCCAGTTTTTATGCATTAGTTTCAATCCTCAAACACTGCATGGTTAGGACCTGATTAACATGTGGGTTTTGGGAAGTAGATGTTGAGGTAGTCCCTATTGCCCTTTTCATTCAAACCTCGGGGTTTGGATTGAGTGATTCATGACATTTGTGAGAATTGTTATGAACTAAGGGTTTATTTAAGGTGGCTACTTTAACACACATCTGGGTGGATTGGCTGAGGCACCCTGGAGTACCCAGTGGTTGTCTAGGCACCTAGAGCAATCCAGCACTGTCCTGGGATATCCCGGAGTACCCGTGTGATTATCCTATGGTTTGCCACCCAGGCTCAAAGGGATCATAAAATTATTCATGCTGGAAACTTCCTGTGCAGCCACAAACCATTATGGGCTCTGGCATAGTTGAGTAAGTTGCGGGAAACCTTTCCATGATGGGCTAGCAGATGTAGGGGATTGTAGGTGTACCGGCCTATCTATCGGTTAAGGGGACCTCTTCGGAAAGACTGTGTCTCGGCCTTCCGTTTCTTAAACATCATGCAGTGTGAGAAATACAACGGAGGAGATCGAGTCTTGTGGGGAAAAGTGCGCAAACCTCTGCAGAGTGTACAAACTAATCATGGTTAGCCGTGTCCCCGGTTATGGACATCTTGAGTATCTGGTGCTTGAATTATTGATTTGATCTCATCAATTTACTTAATTAAATTGTTGGGTGATAACTACTTTAATTTGGGATTAAGTTGGAGGAACCTTCTCAATGTTTTCAACAAACTTTGTAGATAAATAAAATATATTCCTTTGTTGTAGGGAAAAACTAGCTTTATGCAAATGCTAAACATAGATCCTCCATTAGCCAAATATGCATATAGATTATAGATGTTACTTGTTCATTGTTTTATAGTGTTATCTTGCCAGCATATTCCATGTGCTGACCTACACAGGCTGCAACGTATTATGTTGCAGTTTTCAGACGAAGAGTAAGGTGCGCTAGGTCGTTGTCATGCACTCAGCTATGCCGTTGGAGTTGATGGACTCATTTACCTCTGAAGCTTCCATTGTTATCTTATTTAGATGGCCTTCAGCCATATTATTGTAATAAGCTCTCTTTTGAGACATTCGATGTAATAAGTGTGTGATTGAAATATGTTATAAATCCCTCAAGTACTGTGTGTGACAGCATTACCGATCCAGGGATGACACTTATACACAGAGATTTGACCGTCTGAGGTCGGATCGCTACAAGATGGTATCAGAGCACACGCTGATTGTAGGACGCGGCCACTAAGATGAGCCATAGGACCCTCTTCTCTACTCACTTCTGACTCTTCTCCATTTTCTACTCTATAGATGGCGGACCCAAGGAATAAGTTTGCTCAACCGGATGAAGATACATGATACGTCCCCAACGTATCTATAATTTTTGATTGTTCCATGCTATTATATTATCAACCTTGGATGTTTTATATGCATTTATATGCTATTTTATATGATTTTTGGGACTAACCTATTAACCTAGAGCCCAGTGCCAGTTTCTGTTTTTTCGTTGTTTTTGAGTTTTACAGAAAAGGAAAATCAAACGGAGTCCAGTTGACCTGAAACTTCACGGAACTTATTTTTGGACCAGAAGAAGGCCATCGAGTAAAAGAGTTGGGCCAGAAGAGTCTCGGGCTGCCCACGAGGGTGGGGGCGCGCCCACCCCCTGGGCGCGCCTCCCTACCTCGTGGACAGCCGGAGACCCCCTGACTTGTTCTCGACGCCAAAACCTCTTATGTATACTGAAACTTCTAGAAAGAAACCTAGATCGGGAGTTCCGCCGCCGCAAGCCTCTGTAGCCACCGAAAACCAATCTAGACCCGTTCCGGTACCCTGCCGGAGGGGGGAATCCCTCTCCGGTGGCCATCTTCATCATCCCGGCGCTCTCCATGACGAGAAGGGAGTAGTTCACCCTCGGGGCTGAGGGTATGTATCAGTAGCTATGTGTTTGATCTCTCTCTCTCTCTCGTGTTCTTGATTCGGCACGATCTTGATGTATCGCGAGCTTTGCTATTATAGTTGGATCTTATGATGTTTCTCCCCCTCTACTCTCTTGTGATGGATTGAGTTTTCCCTTTGAAGTTATCTTGTCGGATTGAGTCTTTAAGGATTTGAGAACACTTGATGTATGTCTTACATGTGCTTATCTGTGGTGACAATGGGATATTACGTGATCCACTTGATGTATGTTTTGGTGATCAACTTGCGAGTTCCGTGACCTCGTGAACTCATGCATAGGGGTTGGCACACGTTTTCGTCTTGACTCTCTGGTAGAAACTTTGGGGCACTCTTTGAAGTTCTTTGTGTTGGTTGAATAGATGAATCTGAGATTGTGTGATGCATATCGTATAATCATACCCATGGATACTTGAGTTGACATTGGAGTATCTACGTGACATTAGGGTTTTGGTTGATTTGTGTCTTAAGGTATTATTCTAGTACGAACTCTATGATAGATTAAACGGAAAGAATAGCTTCGTGTTATTTTACTACGGACTCTTGAATAGATCGATCAGAAAGAATAACTTTGAGGTGGTTTCGTACCCTACCATAATCTCTTCGTTTGTTCTTTGCTATTAGTGACTTTGGAGTGACTCTTTGTTGCATGTTGAGGGATAGTTATATGATCCAATTATGTTATTATTGTTGAGAGAACTTGCACTAGTGAAAGTATGAACCCTAGACCTTGTTTCAACGCATTGCAATACCGTTTACGCTCACTTTTATCATTAGTTACCTTGCTGTTTTTATATTTTCAGATTACAAAAACCTATATCTACCATCCATATTGCACGTGTATCACCATCTCTTCGCCGAACTAGTGCACCTATACAATTTACCATTGTATTGAGTGTGTTGGGGACACAAGAGACTCTTTGTTATTTGGTTGCAGGGTTGCTTGAAGAGACCATCTTCATCCTACGCCTCCCACGGATTGATAAACCTTAGGTCATCCACTTGAGGGAAATTTGCTACCGTCCTACAAACCTCTGCACTTGGAGGCCCAACAACGTCTACCAGAAGAAGGTTGTGTAGTAGACATCAAGCTCTTTTCTGGCGCCGTTGCCGGGGAGGTTAGCGCTTGAAGGTATATCTTTAGATCTTGCATTCGAATCTTTTACTTTCTTGTTTTATCACTAGTTTAGTTCATAAAAGAAAATCATAAAAATGGAACTGAGGATACCTCATATTCTTCATCTTTTTAATGTCCTTCATGAAAATAAGGATTCCGATAATTGTGCCAAAGTGTTAGAATAAGAATGCATTAGAATGTTTGGCACTAAATATTTGAATGATGAGCATGATTGCAATGTTGTTAGTATGAATTCCTTGAATATCCATGGTACTAATGATGATTGCACTAGTCATGATGAAAATGTCTCTTATAAGCATGCCAATTTTTGTGGAGTGCATAGAGTTTGCAAGTACACACCAAATAGGGAAGATAGATTTTGCAAGAGGCATAAGTATTTAGAAACTAAATGGTTGCAAGAAAGGCTAGACGTTTGTGCTGAAAATTTAAATTTTCTTAGCCATCCTTGTGAAATTTGCAATGAACGTGGACATTTAAATATCCAATGCAAATTCTTTCATGATCTAATCGTGTCCAAAAATTATGATGACTTGATTTCCCTTGCGCATCAGAATGAACTTAGTTTGCTTCTGGGTTATGAAGAAATGAAACGTATAACTAAGGATATTCCAGAATTTGCCCTTGATAAAGTTCTTGATTTTTATCTAGAGGAAATTTATATGTATTGTGCGGTGAATTGCATTGAAAATCCTTATATTACCAATTACATAAAGACAAGAAAACAAATAGAAGATGAAGAGAATACTAATGAAAGGGAAGAGACTTCCCAATATCCTCCTAGTATTTCTTATGATGAATCAGGTAATGAGGAAGAGCTTTCTATCCAACCAATCTCATTAATAAGGAGCTCCAAAAAGAGGGTTAAACCCACACATGATGCGAAGAAGCAAAAGAAAAGACGTAGAAGCAAAGGTAAAAAGGTATCCCTCCCAAATGATGTTGCTCCTATTACTCATTGCGATGATGATAATTGCTATACTATTGGTGCTATCCATACTATTAATGATGAGAGTGATTATGCTTATGATATGAAAAGGCCCAAGCTTGGGGATGCTATGTTTGATGAGAATGACATGTTTGACAATTTATTTGCTGCAATTAATGTTTGTCCCAAGCTTGGGGATGCTACGTCTCATGAACATGATATATTTAACCTCCCAAGTTTCGATATGCAAATTTATTATGATGATAGCATGCCTCCTATTTATGATGATTATATTGATGAAAGTGGGTTTGGAAGAGTGTCAACTTTAGGAAGTAATGATCCCACTATTTTGGAGGGTGTTGAATCTTATTGTGACAATTATGAAAGTGGATTTGGAGAGGTCATGACTTTATTTAGTAATGATTCCACTATCTTGGAAGAGGTTTCAATCGATTATGATGAGAACAAAGTTGCTACTTATGATAATTATTGTGATGATACTAATGATATAAAAAGTAGAGATGATTATATTTATAAAACTTGTCATGATTATGATTACCATTTTTCTTAACATTACTCATTTAATGTGGAAACAATTTATAGTATTTGAGTTCTTATGATACTCTCACTATTCCGAATGAGAAGAATTTTGCTTATGTGGAGAGTAGTAAATTTTCTATGCTTGTAGATCATGAAAAGAATGCTTTATGTGATGGTTATATTGTTGAATTCATACATGATGCTACTGAAAATTATTATGAGGGAGGAATATATGCTTGTAGGAATTGCAATAATATCAAGTTTCCTCTCTATGTGCTTAAAGTTTTGAAGTTTTGCTTGCTTTACCTTCCTATGCAAGTTGATTCTTGTTCCCACAAGTTGTTTGCTCACAAAATCCCTATGCATAGGAAGTGGGTTAGGCTTAAATGTGGTAGTCATATTCTTCATGATGCTCTCTTTATGTTTCAATTCTTATCTTTTATGTGAGCATCATTAAAATCATCATGCCTAGCTAGGGGAGTGAAACGATAGCGCTTGTTGGGAGGCAATGCTACCTCTTGAGCACTGTGTTGGTTTTCCCCGAAGAGGAAGGGATGATGAAGCAAAGTAGCGTAAGTATTTCCCTCAGTTTTTGAGAACCAAGGTATCAATCCAGTAGGAGGCTACGTGCGAGTCCCTCGCACCTGCACAAAACAAATAAATCCTCGGAACCAACGCAAATAGGGGTTGTCAATCCCTATAGGGCCACTTACGAGAGTGAGATCTGATAGATATGATAAGATAATATTTTTGGTATTTTTATGATAAAGATGCAAAGTAAAATAAAGGCAAAGTAAATAGCAAAGGAAATAACTAAGTAGTAGGAGATTAATATGATAAAGATAGACCCGGGGGCCATAGGTTTCACTAGTGGCTTCTCTCGAGAGCATAAGTATTCTACAGTGGGTGAACAAATTACTATTGAGCAATTGACAGAATTGAGCATAGTTATGAGAATATCTAGGTATGTTCATGTATATAGGCATCACGTCCGAGACAAGTAGACCGACTCCTGCCTGCATCTACTACTATTACTCCACTCATTGACCGCTATCCAACATGCATCTAGAGTATTAAGTTAAAAACAGAGTAACACCTTAAGCAAGATGACATGATGTAGAGGGATAGACTCATGCAATATGAAGAAAACCCCATCTTGTTATCCTCGATGACAACAATACAATATGTGCCTTGCTGCCCTTACTGTCATCGGGAAAGGACACCACAAGATTGAACCCAAAGCTAAGCACTTCTCCCATTGTAAGAAAGATCAATCTAGTAGGCCAAACCAAACTGATAATTCGAAGAGACTTGCAAAGATAACCAATCATACATAAAAGAATTCAGAGAGGATTCAAATATTATTCATAGATAGACTTGATCATAAACCCACAATTCATCGGTCTCAACAAACACACAGCAAAAATAAGATTACAACAAATAGATCTCCGCAAAAGAGGGGGAGAACATTGTATTGAGATCCAAAAAGAGAAAAGAAGCCATCTAGCTACTAACTATGGACCCGTAGGTCTGTGGTAAACTACTCACACTTCATCGGAGAGGCTATGGTGTTGATGTAGAAGCCCTCCGTGATCGATGCCCCCTCTGGCGGAGCTCCGGAATAGGCCCCAAGATGGGATCTCATGGATACGGAAAGTTACGGCGGTGGAATTAGGGTTTTGGCTCCGTATATGATCGTTTGGGGGTACGTGGGTATATATAGGAGGAAGAAGTACGTCGGTGGAGCAACAGGGGGCCCACGAGGGTGGAGGGCGCGCCTGGGGTAGGCAGGCGCGCCTCCTACCTCGTGGCCTCCTGTTATGTGTCTTGATGTAGGGTCCAAGTCTCCCGAGTCTTATTCGATGAGAAAATCACGTTCCCGAAGGTTTCATTCCGTTTGGACTCCGTTTGATATTCCCTTTCTTCGAAACCCTAAAACAGGCAAAAAACAGTAATTCTGGGTTGGGCCTCCGGTTAATAGGTTAGTCCCAAAAATAATATAAAAGTGGATAATAAAGCCCAATAATGTCCAAAACAGTAAATAATATAGCATGGAGTAATAAAAAATTATAGATACGTCGGAGACGTATCAGGCAACCCAATTTTATTTTTGGTTCCTTGATTTTTGTTCTTGTTTAGTAATAAACAATTCATCTAGCCTCTGTTTAGATGTGGTTTTATGTTTTACTTAGTGAACCTTTGGGAAGACTCGGGTGAAGTCTTTGTGATCTTGCTGTAAAAAATAGAAACTTTTGTGCTCACGAGATTAGCTGCCATTTTTTACTGGTGAGTGTGATTAGGTTGATTCTTTTTGCATATGATTAATAGACAAATTCCGCACGTCCACCAATTTATTTCAGAATTTTTGGGGTTACATAAGTATACGTTTGATACCGATTACTATAGATTGTTCTGTTTTTGACAGATTCTGTTTTCATTGTGTTGTTTGCTTATTTTGATGAATCTATGAGTAGTATCAGAGGGTATGAACCATAGAGAAGTTGGAATACAGTAGATATTACACCAATATGTATTTAGAATGAGTTCACAATAGTACCTAAGTGGTGATTTATTTTCTAATACTAACGGAGCTTACGAGTTTTCTGTTAAGTTTTGTGTTGTGAAGTTTTCAAGTTTTGGGTAAAGATTCGATGGACTACAGAATAAGGAATGGCAAGAGCCTAAGCTTGGAGATGCCCAAGGCACCCCAAGGTAATATTCAAGGACAACCAAGAGCCTAAGCTTGGGGATGCCCCGGAAGGCATCACCTCTTTCGTCTTCGTTCATCGGTAACTTTACTTGGAGCTATATTTTTATTCACCACATGATATGTGTTTTGCTTGGAGCATCCTTTTATTTTATTTTGTTTTGCTTTCTGTTTGAATAAAATACCAAGATCTGAAATTCTTAAATGTTATAGAGTCTTCACATAGTTGCATAATTATTCGACTACTCATTGATCTTCACTTATATCTTTCGGAGTAGTTTGTCATTTGCTCTAGTGCTTCACTTATATCCTTTTAGAGCACGGCGGTGGTTCTATTTTGAAGAAATAGATGAACTCTCGTGCTAACTTATATTATTTTGAGAGTCTTTTAGAACAGCATGGTAATTTGCTTTGGTTATGAAACTAGTCCTAATATGATAGGCATCCAAGATGGGTATAATAAAAACTTTCATATAAAGTGCATTGAATACTATGAGAAGTTTGATACTTGATGATTGTTTTGAGATATGAAGATGGTGATATTAGATTCATGCTAGTTGAGTAATTGTGAATTTGAGAAATACTTGTGTTGAGGTTTGCAAGTCCCGTAGCATGCACGTATGGTAACCGTTGTGTGACAAATTTGAAGCATGAGGTGTTTCTTTGATTGCCTTCCTTATGAGTGGCGGTCGGGGACGAGCGATGGTCTTTTCCTACCAATCTATCCCCCTAGAACCATGCGCGTTGTCGGTGTCAAAACCGGCGGATCTCGGGTAGGGGACCCCGAACTGTGCGTCTAGGCCGGATGGTAACAGGAGGCAGGGAACACGAAGTTTTACCCAGGTTTGGGCCCTCTTGATGGAGGTAAAACCCTACGTCCTGCTTGATTAATATTGATGATATGGGTAGTACAAGAGTAGATCTACCACGAGATTGGAGAGGCTAAACCCTAGAAGCTAGCCTATGGTATGATTGTATGTTGTGATTGTTGTCCTACGGACTAAAACCCTTCGGTTTATATAGACACCAGAGAGGGTTAGGGTTACACAAGGTCGGTTACAAAGGAGGAGATATCCATATACGTATTGCCTAGCTTGCCTTCCACGTCAAGTAGAGTCCCATCTGGACACGAGACGAAGTCTTCAATCTTGTATCTTCATAGTCTAACAGTCCGGCCAACGGAGATAGTCCGGCTGTCCGGAGACCCCCTAATCCAGGACTCCCTCAGCAGCCCCTGAACCAGGCTTCAATGACGATGAGTTCGGTGCGTAGTATTGTCTTCGGCATTGCAAGGCGGGTTCCTTCTTCGAATACATCACAGAAGAATTTGAATACGAGGATAGTGTCCGACCCTGCAAAATAAGTTCCACATTCCACCGCAGAGAGAATAATTTTCCCGCAGATCTAATTTTCTGGCTTGTTTTGGCAGCATGCCGTTATGTCATGGCCCGGTGATTATTCGAACCGTTTCTTTTAACCAGCTCCACACATAACGCGAGGCGATTTCTTGACACGTCTTGTCAAAGCATAGATCGTGTTCCCCTAATTACAAGATTCTCATTACTGCGGTCGTGGGTAACCCAACCGTGTCTAGGACTCCTAGATTATAGGCAAGTCCCAAACGGCTACGGAGAGGACGCTTGATATTCTCCCTCTTTATAAGGGGACAAGGTTTTCGCTTTTTCCCTCTCGTGCTCAATCGAACCCTTCCCCCGCCTCGAGTTCTAACACCCAAAGCCCAGGTTAGGTACTCCGGATCTTCAACCATGTCCGGATCCAGCCTTCAAGGCCAATGGACGCCCTCCTCCGTTACGGAAGAGGACATTAAGAAGTTGAGGGAGGCCAGATATCTGACCGCCGATGTTTCGCATCGGCTGCCTGCTCGAGAGCAGATCGTCCCTACTCCCGAACCCAACGAGAACGTTGTGTTCGTCTCCCACTTCCTCCGAGGTCTAGGCCTCACTCTGTATCCTTTCGTCAGGGACTTGATGTTCTATTACGGGCTAGATTTCCACGATCTAGCTCCGGACTCCTTTCTCCATATCACGACATTTATTGTCGTGTGTGAGGCCTTCCTCCGCGTTACCCCTCACTTCGGCCTGTTGCTCAAGACCTTTGAAGTAAAGCCGAAGATGATCGAGGGGCAACATGCAGCGTGCGGAGGTGCATCAATAGGCAAGATGGCAGGAGCTCCATGGCCGAAAGGTTTCTTTCCAGAGGTGTCCGAATTATGGCAACGGGAGTGGTTTTACGTCACGGCCCCCAGAAGTGCCAAGTGGGGGGCTGCCCTCACTTTCCGCTCGGCCCCCCCACCACAACTGATGTCATGGATTAGCAGGGGTCTGAGCTGGGGTCCAGCCAAGGACGTGCCTATTCTGCAAAGCCGCATCCGAGATCTCTTCGAGGGAGATTTTAATTTGGTTGCGGTAGTACAAGTTATGCTGGTTCGTCAAGTCCAGCCTTGCAAACGCCGGCCCTTCGCTTGTGGGAGTTCAACCCAGAGGGACCACGTGCCATTCAAAGTTTCCTCGGCCTGACGCACGAGGAGATGTACAAGTTATTCTTCGGACTTCAAGTAGAATGTCCGGATATTACCGAGGACGCGGGCCTAAGCAGTAACCGCGCAGCCGAACAAGTAAGAAACCCTCTAGCCGAACACACTGTCTTTTATTCGAAGTTATTTCTGAAAGTTCACTTTTTTGACCAGGACTGGCTAACAAAGGCGAAGATGATTCGGTATTTGGCCCCCCTCCCTGAGGGTTTGGATAATCCGGTATTGGAAAAGATGCTCGAGGCGCTCCTTGCCCGGAGCCCTTGAAGGAAGATACCGGGGGGGGGGGATAATACGGGCGGACGTGGGCCCCCATCGCCCGTTCCAACCGAGGGAACGAGCGTTTCCATGAAGGAGGACAACTGGGGGAGGAAAAGGACTGCTTTCGAGGATCCGGAAGCCGAAGCCTCCAAACGTGAGAAGAAGTCTCCCACAGAGGGTCCTGCCTCGGGGGGTGCTTTTGCCGCACAAAGTCCGCGGGGGGATCAGCCCTCCAACAAGTCGTAAGTGATCCAAAGTATTTTAATAGTAAAAGTATGCTATCTTTTTTCTCTGAGAAAATAACCACCGCATATATCTTGCAGTTCGGGCCTTAGCCCCTCTCAAATGAGCTCGTCTTCTGGGGATCTTCTTCCAGAGATGATGGAGAGCGAAACGCCTCCCCCGGACTCCTCCGCTCCAGAAGCGGGCGACCCCGAAGTGTCATCACGGAGGGCCTCTCTGGATCCGGTGAGGCCAGAAGATAATCCCGTAGACCCCCGAAGTCCCCAGTGTCCGGCTCCCGAAGAGAGCATACAAAAGAGTCCGGCACCGTCTGGTGTGCGGTCGGACGTTCTGAGGGAGTTGGTGGGGCGAGCGGCCATCTCATAAGAACACCGTATGCTGATGGGTACGGTGATGGAGAGAATCTCGTCCGCTGAAAGCGGATTACATGAAGCCTTTATGAGTCTACTAACGGGCTTTGAGGTACGTGAGATAATATTTGATAGTACTGCACATGTTAGGTGTGCCCTGTGTAGATAGTAGCCCCTGAGACTCTGGTTGTCGTCGAGAACGGCGGCGAACAGAGGATCATATTCCCAGGCAATAACCAGACTACCCCTATGTGCAGGTGGTGGAAGCTCCGGTGGCTAGCCGGACTAGTGAGTTTGCCAAATTAAAATGGCAACTGGATGCGGCAGACGCCGACATCGAGCTTGTTAACAAGAGGCTTGACGAGGCACATGGTAAGTGTTATTATCTGGTGAATGCCACATAGTAAGAGTAGCATAATGCCAGTATCTTTAATATGTTGTGACTGCAGATGGAGCTGCCACCGTGGAAGCCTTGCGGGCGGAACTTGCCCGAGCCAAGGAACAAGCGAGGATTAGTAATGCGGCTGCTTTGAAGGCGGCCGAAGAGTTGAAAGCCAAGAAGGCCGCACATTGCGAGAGCCAGGAGAAGATGGCCAAGATGGCCGTAGAATTAAAAGACACTTCCGACCGTTGCCTGGTCCTTGAGAAAGAAAACCGAGCGAAGGCAACGAACCTTGAGAAGGCCGCGGCGGCGGACAAAGACACCCGTTCTGCTATGAGAGCGAAGAAGGAGGAGCTGCGGGAAGCCGGGGATATTGCGGCTGGGAAACACTTCATGTTACAGAGGAAGTTCGGAGGTCCACGGTATGCCCCTCTGGATCGGCTATGGAGTTCAGCAGATGCGTATAAGGATTTGGCAGCGAGCGCTGCCGATGCGGCCAAGTACTTCCAAGGTCAGACAGATCGTGAAGTGGACAAGCTGTTCTGGACGCAATTCCACGTTCTAGAGCGTCTGCTTTCATTGACTGACTAGCTAGCCGAATGGGCCGAACTGAATAGGTTGTCCGGACTCGCCATGAGGTCTGTTGTGGATCAGCTATGGCCGGAAAGGCCAAAGCCGAACAGCTATTTCAGCTTAGTGCAGCAGTTCCTTGATGCGGTGCCGCGCATCAATGCGATGAAGAGGTCGGCGTGCATAGAAGGCTCGCGGATGGCCCTTGCCCATGTTAAAGCATACTGGGCGGAGATGGACGCTACCACTGTTGCGGCGCAGGGTTCGGCCATAGGCCGGGTGGCTGCCGAGCACTATTTCGAGGAGGTTCTCGAGGGTGCTCGTTTGATAGAGGCCCAGTGCTCGAAAAATATTATGTTTGAGTGATATGTATTCTCATTGTAAGCACAATGCTTTTATGAATTTTTATAAGGTTATTTTTATACTTTTGCCTGAAAGTAGTATGATGCCTCCTGTGCGGCCGTTTATGTATACCTGTGTATAACCTGAAAGATTGCAGCCGTCGGCTTCAACCCCCACGCATAGAATGCGGGGGTGCTTGCAAAAAACGCGTGTTCACACTTAACCCAACGTCTTGGTCCTATTAAGGAGGTGATAGCATAGCGAGCGAGGCAACCGGACTATAATGCTTTAACACTTTCACTTAGCCATAGGAGTTTGACAGTGGGGCTACTAGATAGCCCCCGGTGGCTCCGCACCCTCCCGATCGTGGGGTCCGTACATGCTTGGCCAAAAAACAAACCTTCGTTAAGGCGGAGGAATTCTAACATTCTGATAGGTCACCGAGTGGTTGACCAGTCTCACGCTATATCATGACAGTCAGTTTTCGGCTTTATCTACTTAGGTGCTCGCCCGGATGAACCAGGGCACAATCGTAGTAGTTCTCCTGGTGCTACCTTAGCCGGTAAAGCGGAACGTAAGGCACCAAAACATAGGAGCCGGGCAAACCCAACATTTGACCAAAGACAATGATTCGGAGCTGATGCATATAAGGCCAAACTCGCGACGCCGAACACTCCCTAAGGTATTCGGTCTTTATGGTATAGACCGGGCCTAAATAGTGCCCTTCGTAAGAAGCCCCTTTTGTCTAGGTACGTGCATTATTCTGACGTGGACACATGCCAAGACGTCAGCATCCTTCTCAACTGTGCTGAGAATTCGGTGGATATGTATCAACAAGAGACAGTAAAAAATGTTTACGCAGGGTCTTAATCTAAAAAGAATCCTTGGAGCGGGCCCCTGCTGCACGTCTGCGCCTGTGTCTCCATTGTGCCGTATCCTGGACGGGTGTAGCACGATGATCATCTGTAAAAGAGAGGAACTTAGGTGAAAAAGTTGTTGTGCAAAAGGATAGTTTTTAAAGGAACCAAGTATAATTCAAGATGAGTAAAAATTGCCACTTCTCTGCGCGCGTTGAGCCCCTTGTATAGGGGTGTGACCATTGATCCGGTATGAATTACATATACCTGTGCCAGACTCGTCTAACCGTGTCCGAGGTCTTGACGACCTGTTAGATGCTTTAGTTGGTGAGGCCGTTTTTAGTGTGCGGCTGCCAAGGCAGCCGCACTCTCTTCGGCGCGCAAAGATTGCTTAATACTTCCATTTACTGTAATGATGCCACGTGGTTCGGGCATCTTGAGTGTGAGGGAAGCGTAGTGTGGTATTGCATTAAAGCGAGCGAAAGCTTCGCGTCAGAGTAGTGCTTGATAGCCACTTTGGAACGGAGCGATGTGGAAGGTTAAATGTTCGCTACGGAAGTTATCGGGGGAGCCGAATATAACTTTTAGTAGCAGGGAGCCCGTGCAATGAGCCCCTGGGCCTGACGTTACTCCTTTAAAGGTAGTATTGCTATGGCAAATTTTTGTTGGGTCTATCCCCATTTCGCGGATTGTATCCTGATATATCAGGTTTAGACTGCTACCACCGTCCATGAGGACTCGTGTGAAGTGATATCCGTCAATTATTGGGTCTAATACCAGGGCAGCCCATCCTGCACGCCGTATACTTGCTGAGTAATCACGATGGTCGAAAGTGATCAGTTGAGACGACCAGTGGCAGGACTCCGCGGTGATAGTTCCTTGGGCATATAGTTCTGGGAGTGCCGTTTTGTTTCTTCCCTTGATCACGTGTAACGCGTTTACTGTTTTGACTTCTGGTGGAAATTTCTTTTGTTCCCCAGTGTTTTGCTTGAGAGGCTCATCCTCGTCCTCGCTTGGTGTATCCTCCCCTTTGTGTACGGCGTTGGGCTTACCGGACTGCTTGAAGACCCAACATTCTCTGTGGGTATGATTAGGAGGTTTATCAGGGGTGCTATGGATCTGACATATTTGGTCCAGAATTTTGTTTAGGCTGGACAGTTCGTCTGTGGCGCCTTTAGAGGGCGGCTTTTGCTGACCTGGCCGAGAGCTTTTGAATCCGGCGTTTACTGTCGTGCTCTTCGTGCTGTCTTCTTTGTTCCAGCGTTTGTTACTGCTGTTGCGTCGTGATTTCCCGTTTCCATCTCTAGCTTCAGATGTACTGGGGTCGCTGGTGCTGCATCTGGCTAGCCAGCTGTCCTCACCCGCGCAAAAGCGGGTCATGAGGCTTGTTAATGCTTCCATTGTTCTCAGCTTTTCTTGGCCGAGGTGTCTGGCGAGCCATTCGTCACAGACGCTATGCTTAAAAGCTGCCAGGGCTTCGGCGTCCGGACAATCGATAATTTGGTTCTTTTTAGTAAGAAACCTGTTCCAAAGTTTTCGGGCTGACTCTCCGGGCTGTTGAGTTATATGGCTCAAATCGTCCACGTCCGGAGGTCGGACATAAGTTCCTTGAAAATTTGCCCGAAAAGCGTCTTCGAGTTCTTCCCAGCTTCCTATGGAGTTTTCGGGGAGGCCTTTAAGCTAGTGATGAGCTGGCCCTTTGAGCTTGAGGGGTAGGTACTTGATGGCGTGGAGATCATCTCCTCGAGCCATATGGATATGGAGGATATAATCCTCAATCCAGACCCCAGGGTCTGTTGTTCCATCGTATGCCTCTATGTTTATGGGTTTGAATCCCTCTGGAAATTCATGGTCCAGCACCTCATCGGTGAAACATAGGGGGTGTGCGGCACCCCTGTATCTGGGTGTACCACGTTGTTCAGATGTTTGTTGTGTTACGTTGTATGCTGGGGCGCGCTTGCGTGGTCCATAGATGGATCTGGTTGCGCCGTCCTTTTGGTGCGAGCCCTCGCGTGGATCGCGTATTGGCTTGTGAGTGGCGTTGTTTGCTGCTCGATGTTGGCCATGAGGTCGTCTATCCGGCTAGGTGGCTGTTTTGATTTTTGGTTGTGGGGGGTCTGAAGCCTCCTCATCGAATTGAGGTAGCAACTTCCGCTTTGGGTAGCTCTTGGTGGGGCGATTGTCGCCGTACCTCGCTGTTGTGTTGAGTACTTTACTCCATCTGATTTGGAGTGTGTCTTGCGCAGCCTTGAGCTTTTGCTTCTGCTTTTTCAGACTCCTCGCGGTGGCAACAAGCCTTTGACGGGCATTCTGCTGCTCCGGGTGCCTGTCCGGCGTTATGTCGTCCGGACTATTATCTTTGACAGAATTGGTTTGTTCGGTTTGATTCTCCGTATTGCCGTGGTCCGGCAGTGGTTCGCCCTGCTCCAACGCTGGGTCTGTATGATCGTTATTTCTGCCGAGGCGGGATTTGGGGCGGCGCTTGCGCCGCCGCTTTGACTGCTTCCCGAGGGAACAAGCCTTCGGTGCGTCCTTTCGTTCCTCGTCGTCGTCTTCTTTTGGTGTGTCCACCATGCATACGTCATATGATGAAGTGGACGTCCAACTCCCTGTAGGCGGTGGTTCCTCTTCGCCTCCCGCATCGTCATCCATACCGTCGATGTCTTTGGAGTCGAAGTCGAGCATGTCGGTTGAATCATCGACAATGGCTATTAAGTGGGTGGTGGGTGAGCATCGAATTTCTTCGTCGTCCGAATCCCAATCCTGTTGGCCATAATCCGGCCAGGGCTCTCCTGACAAAGAGAGAGACCTTAGTGAATTCAGAATGTCGTCGAAGGGTGAGTGCTGAAAGATATTCGCGGCAGTGAATTCCATGATCGGTGCCCAATCGGATTTGATTGGCGGAGGCGCCGGCGATTCGGAGTCAGAAAAAGAGTCCGACACCTTGGAGTCACGGGTTGCGCAGAGGATTATGCCGGTGTTCGGCTCGATCGCCGTTGAGACTGCAGCCCCTGAGGCGGTGTCTAACCACCCGTCCTCGATTGGCGCAGTTGGCCCCGAACTAAAGGTCGGAGCTGACGCGGGCGCGGCTTCTGGGGTACTGTTCGGCGGCAGAGCTAGGTCATACCCATCGCGACAGTGCGGCGTGCCCGGCTATGGCTCGAATCCGTCGAAGATCAAGTCTCCGCGGATGTCAGCCGTGTAGTTCAAACTTCCAAATCTGACCTGATGGCCAGGGGCATAGCTTTCAATCTGCTCCAGATGTCCAAGCAATTCAGCCCGCAGTGCAAAGCCGCCGAATACGAAGATCTGTCCGGGGAGAAAAGTCTCACCCTGGACCGCATCGCTATCGATTATAGTAGGAGCCATCAAGCCTAACGGCGACGACACAGAGGAACTCTCAATGAAAGCACCAATGTCCGTGTCAAAACCGGCGGATCTCGGGTAGGGGGTCCCGAACTGTGCGTCTAGGCCGGATGGTAACAGGAGGCAGGGGACACGAAGTTTTACCCAGGTTCGGGCCCTCTTGATGGAGGTAAAACCCTACGTCCTGCTTGATTAATATTGATGATATGGGTAGTACAAGAGTAGATCTACCACGAGATCGGAGAGGCTAAACCCTAGAAGCTAGCCTATGGTATGATTGTATGTTGTGATTGTTGTCCTACGGACTAAAACCCTTCGGTTTATATAGACACCGGAGAGGGTTAGGGTTACACAAGGTCGGTTACAAAGGAGGAGATATCCATATACATATTGCCTAGCTTGCCTTCCACGCCAAGTAGAGTCCCATCCGGACACGAGACGAAGTCTTCAGTCTTGTATCTTCATAGTCTAACAGTCCGGCCAACGGAGATAGTCCGGCTGTCCGGAGACCCCCTAATCTAGGACTCCCTCACGCGTAGTGCTTGGTTTTTTAATGACTTGTAGATTTTTGCAATAAGTATGTGAGTTCTTTATGACTAATGTTGAGTCCATGGGTTATACGCACTCTCACCCTTCCATCATTGCTAGCCCCTTCGGTACCATGCATTGCCCTTTCTCACCTCAAGAGTTGGTGCAAACTTCGATGGTGCATCCAAACCCCGTGATATGATACGCTCTGTCACACATAAACATCCTTATATCTTCCTCAAAACAGCCACCATACCTGCCTATTATGGCATTTCCATAGCCATTCCGAGATATATTGCCATGCAACTTTCCACCGTTCTGTTCATCATGACACACATCATCATTGTCATATTGCCTTGCATGATCATGTAGTTGACATCGTATTTGTGGCAAAGCCACCATGCATAATTTATCATTCATGCCACTCTTGATTCATTGCCCTTCCCGAAGACCTCCCTGAGATCCCCCTGACTTGTTCTCGACGCCAACACCTCTTATATATACAGAAACCTCCAGAAAATAACCAAGATCGGGAGTTCCGCCGTCAGAAGCCTCCGTAGCCACCGAAAACCAATCTAGACCCGTTTCGGCACCCTGCCGGGGGGGGGGGGGGATCCCTCTCCGGTGGCCATCTTCATCATCCCGGTGCTCTCCATGACGAGGAGGGAGTAGTTCTCCCTCGGGGCTGAGGGTATGTACTAGTAGCTATGTGTTTGATCTCTCTCTCTCTCTCTCTCGTGTTCTTGATTCGGAACGATCTTGATGTATCGCGAGCTTTGCTATTATAGTTGGATCTTATGATGTTTCTCCCCCTCTAATCTCTTATGATGAATTGAGTTTTCCCTTTGAAGTTTGATAGGTCTCCAATGTATCTATAATTTTTTATTGTTCCATGCTATTATATATTCTATTTTGGATGTTAATGGGCTTTATTTTACACTTTTATATTATTTTTGGTACTAACCTACTAACCCAAGGCCCAATGCAAATTGCTATTCTTTTGCCTATTTCAGTGTTTCGCAGAAAAGGAATATCAAACGGAATCCAAACGGAATGGAACCTTCAGGAGATTTATTTTTGGAACAAACGTGATCCACAGGACTTGGAGTGGACGTCAAGAAACAACCGAGGAGGCCACGAGGCAGGGAGGCGCGCCTGCCCCCTGGGCGCGCCCCCACCCTCGTGGGCCCCTCGTGGCTCTCCCAATCGACTTCCCTCGCCTATATATACTCATATATCCTGAAAACATCCAGGAGCACCAAGAAACCCTATTTCCACCGCCGCAACCTTATGTACCCAAGAGATCCCATCTTGGGGCCTTTTCCGGAGCTCCGCCGGAGGGGGCATCGATCACGAAGGGCCTCTACATCAACTCCATGGCCTCTCCGATGATGTGTGAGTAGTTTACTTCAGACCTTCGGGTCCATAACTATTAGCTAGATGGCTTCTTCTCTCTCTTTGAATCTCAATACAAAGTTCTCCACGATCTTCTTGGAGATCTATTCGACGTAACTCTTTTTGCGGTGTGTTTGTCGAGATCCGATGAATTGTGGGTTTATGATCAAGTCTATCTATGAACAATATTTGATTCTTCTCTGGAATCTTTTATGTATGATTGGTTATCTTTGCAAGTCTCTTCAAATTATCAGTTCGGTTTGACCTACTAGATTGATCTTTCTTGCAATGGGAGAAGTGCTTAGCTTTGGGTTCAATCTTGCGATGCTCGATCCCAGTGACAGAAAGGGAAACGACACGTATTGTATTGTTGCCATCGAGGATAAAAATATGGGTTTTATATCATATTGCTTGAGTTTATCCCTCTACATCATGTCATCTTACCTAATGCGTTACTCTATTCTTATGAACTTAATACTCTAGATGCATGCTGGATAGCGGTCGATGTGTGGAGTAATAATAGTAGATGCAGGCAGGAATCAGTCTACTTGTCACAGACATGATGCCTATATACATGATCATGCCTAGATATTCTCATAATTATTCGCTTTTCTATCAATTGCTCGACAGTAATTTGTTCACCCACCGTAATACTTATGCTATCTTGAGAGAATCCACTAGTGAAACCTATTCCCCCCCCGAGACTATTCTCCATTATATTAATCTCCCGTCAACAAGTTATTTCTGGCACCATTTATTTTGCAATCTTTACTTTCAATTATTATTATAAAAATACCAAAAATATTATCTTATCATCTCTATCAGATCTCGCTCTCATAAGTGACCGTGAAGGGATTGGCAGCCCCTTTAACACGTTGGTTGCGAGGTTCTTACTTGTTTGTGTAGGTACGAGGGACTTGCATGTAGTCTCCTACTGGATTGATACCTTGGTTCTCAAAAACTGAGGGAAATACTTACGCTACTTTGCTACATCACCCTTTCCTCTTCAAGGGAAAACCAACGCTGTGCTCAAGAGGTAGCAAAGTTATCTTATCGGATTGAGTCTTTAAGGATTTGAGAACACTTGATTTATGTCTTCGATGTGCTTATCTATGGTGACAATGGGATATCACGTGATCCACTTGATGTATGTTTTGGTGATCAACTTGCGAGTTCCGTGACCTCGTGAACTTATGCATAGGGCTTGGCACATGTTTTCGTCTTGACTCTTCGATAGAAACTTTGGGGCACTCTTTGAAGTTCTTTGTGTTGGTTGAATAGATGAATCTGAGATTGTGTGATGCATATCGTATAATCATACCCACGGATACTTGAGGTGACATTGGAGTATCTAGACATTAGGGTTTTGGTTGATTTGTGTCTTAAGGTGTTATTCTAGTACGAACTCTAGGATAGATTGAACGGAAAGAATAGCTTCGTGTTATTTTACTACAGACTCTTGAATAGATCGATCAGAACGGATAACTTTGAGGTGGTTTTGTACCCTACAATAATCTCTTCGTTTGTTCTTTGCTATTAGTGACTTTGGAGTGACTCTTTGTTGCATGTTGAGAGATAGTTATATGATCCAATTATGTTATTATTGTTGAGAGAACTTGCACTAGTGAAAGTATGAACCCTAGGCCTTGTTTCAATGCATTGCAATACCGTTTGTGCTCACTTTTATCATTAGTTACCTTGCTGTTTTTATATTTTCAGATTACAAAAACCTTTATCTACCATCCATATTGCACTTGTATCACCATCCCTTCACCGAACTAGTGCACCTATACAATTTACCATTGTATTGGGTGTGTTGGGGACACAAGAGACTCTTTGTTATTTGGTTGCAGGGTTGTTTGAGAGAGACCATCTTCATCCTATGCCTCCCACGGATTGATAAACCTTAGGTCATCTACTTGAGGGAAATTTTCTACTGTCCTACAAACCTCTGCACTTGGAGGCCCAACAACATCTACAAGAAGAAGGTTGTGTAGTAGACATCAACCGCCAGAGGCATTCATATAGAGTCATATTTTGTTCTAGTATCGAGTTGTAATATTTGAGTTGTAAATAAATAGAAGTGTGATGATCATCATTAATAGAGCATTGTCCCAAAAAAAGAAAAAAAGAAAGGCCAAATAAAAAAAGGAAAGGCCAAATAAAAAAGAAATAAAAAGGGACAATGCTACTATCCTCCTTTTCCACACTTGTGCTTCAAAGTATCACCATGATCTTTATGATAGAGAGTCTCTTGTTTTGTCACTTTCATATACTAGTGGGAATTTTTAGTTATAGAACTTGGCTTGTATATTCCAACAATGGGCTTCCTCAAATGCCCTAGGTCTTCGTGAGCAAGCAAGTTGGATGCTGATACGTCTCCAACGTATCTATAATTTTTGATTGTTCCATGATATATTATATCCTGTTTTGGACATTATTGGGCATTATTATACACTTTTATATTATTTTTGGGACTAACCTATTAACCGAAGGCCCAACCCAGAATTGCTATTTTTTTGCCTATTTCAGAGTTTCGCAGAAAAAGAATATCAAACGGAGTCCAAACGGAATGAAACCTTCGGGAACGTGATTTTCGGAATGAACATGATCCAGAGGACTTGGACCCTACGTCAAGAAAGCAACCAGGAGGGCACGAGGTAGGGGGCACGCCTACCCCCCAGGCGCGCCCTTCACCCTTGTGGGGCCCATGTTGCTCCATCGACGTACTTCTTCCTCCTATATATACCTACGTACCCCAACTACCAGATACGGAGCCAAAACCCTAATTCCACCGCTGCAACCTTCTGTACCCGTGAGATCCCATCTTGGGGCCTTTTCTGGAGCTCCGCCAGAGGGGGCATCGATCACGGAGGGCTTCTACATCAACACCATAGCCTCTCCGATGAAGTGTGAGTAGTTTACTTCAGACCTTCGGGTCCATAGTTATTAGCTAGATGGCTTCTTCTCACTTTTTGGATCTCAATACAAAGTTCTCCCCCTCTCTTGTGGATATCTATTCGATGTAATCTTCTTTTGCGGTGTGTTTGTTGAGACCGATGAATTATGGGTTTATGATCAAGTTTATCTATGAAAAATATTTGAATCTTCTCTGAATTCTTTTATGTATGATTGATTATCTTTGCATGTCTCTTCGAATTATCAGTTTGGTTTGGCCTACTAGATTGATCTTTCTTGCAATGGGAGAAGTGCTTAGCTTTGGGTTCAATCTTGCGGTGTCCTTTCCCAGTGACAGCAGAGGCAGCAAGGCACGTATTGTATTGTTGCCATCGAGGATAACAAGATGGGGTTTATATCATATTGCATGAGTTTATCCCTCTACATCATGTCATCTTGCTTAAAGCGTTACTTTGTTCTTTTGAACTTAATACTCTAGATGCACGTGGTCGATGTGTGGAGTAATAGTAGTAGATGCAGGCAGGATTCGGTCTACTTGTCTCGGACATGATGCCTATGTACATGATCATACCTAGATATTCTCATAACTATGCTCAATTCTATCAATTGCTCAACAGTAATTTGTTTACCCACCGTAATACTTATGCTCTCGAGAGAAGCCACTAGTGAAACCTATGCCCCCCGGGTCTATTCTACATCATATTAATCTTCCGTCAACAAGCTATTTCCTTTTCCATTTATTTTTCTTTCTTTACTTTGCATCTTTATCATAAAAATACCAAAAATATTATCTTATCATATCTCTCAGATCTCACTTTCGTAAGTGACCTTGAAGGTCTTGACAACCCCTTTATTGTGTTGGTTGCGAGGATTTTTTTGTTTGTGTAGGTGCGAGGGACTCATGTGTGGCCTCCTACTGGATTGATACCTTGGTTCTCAAAAACTGAGGGAAATACTTACGCTACTTTGCTGCATCACCCTTTCCTCTTCAAGGGAAAACCAACACAGTGCTCAAGAGGTAGCAAGAAGGATTTCTGGCGCCGTTGCCGGGGAGTCTACGCAAAAGTCAACATACCAAGTACCCATCACAAATCCTTATCTCCTGCATTACATTATTTGCCATTTGCCTCTCGTTTTCCTCTCCCCCACTTCACCCTTGCCGTTTTATTCGCCCTCTCTCTCCGCCCTCCTTCTCTTTCTCTATTTGCCTCCTTTTGCCCGTCTCTTGTTTGCTTGTGTGTTGGATTGCTTGCTTGTCACGATGGCTCTAGATAATACCAAATTGTGTGACTTTACTAATACCAACAACAACGATTTTATTAGCTCTCCGATTGCTCCTCTTACCGATGCTGAATCTTGTGAAATTAATGCTGCTTTGCTGAATCTTGTCATGAAAGATCCGTTTTCCGGCCTTCCTAGTGAAGATGCCACTACCCATCTAAACAACTTTGTTGATTTGTGTGATATGCAAAAGAAGAAAGATATGGACAATGATATTGTTAAATTGAAGCTATTTCCTTTTTCTCTTAGAGGTCATGCTAAAGCTTGGTTTTCGTCTTTGCCTAAAAATAGTATTGATTCGTGGAATAAGTGCAAATATGCTTTTATCTCTAAGTATTTTCCTCCCGCTAAGATCATCTCTCTTAGAAATGATATCGTGAATTTTAAGCAACTTGATCATGAACATGTTGCACAAGCTTGGGAGAGGATGAAATTAATGATACGTAATTGACCTACACATGGTTTGAATTTATGAATGATTATACAAAAATTTTATGCCGGATTGAATTTTGCTTCTAGAAATCTTTTAGATTCGGCCACGGGAGGCAGTTTTATGGAAATCACTTTAGGAGAAGCTACTAAACTCCTAGATAATATTATGGTTAATTATTCTCAATGACACACTGAAAGATCTACTAATAAAAAAGTGCATGCGATAGAAGAAATTAATATTTTGAGTGGAAAGATGGATGAACTTATGAAATTATTTGCTAATAAAAGTGTTTCTTCTGATCCTAATGATATGCCTTTGTCTACTTTAATTGAGAATAATAATGAATCTATGGATGTGAATTTTGTTGGTAGGAATAATTTTGGTAACAACGAGTATAGAGGAAACATTAATCCTAGGCCGTATCCTAGTAATTCCTGTAATAATTATGGTAATTCCTACAACAATTCTTATGGAAATTTTAATAAGATGCCCTCTGATTTTGAATCTAATATTAAAGAATTTATTACTTCGCAAAAGAATTTCAATGCTTTGATTGAAGAAAAATTGCTTAAGATCGATGAGTTGGCTAGGAACGTTGATATAATTTCACTTGATATTGATTCTTTGAAACTTAGATCTATTCCACCTAAGCATGATATCAATGAGTCTCTCAAAGCCATGAGAATTTCCACTCATGAGTGCAAATAAAGAACCACTAGGATGCGTGCTAAGAAAGATTGCTTTATAAAAGCGTGTTCTTCTAGTTTCCATGATAATAAAGTTGCAATATGAATCTTGATAATGATGGGACTGAATATGATCCATCTTTACCTAGAAGACGTTCCAAAAATTCAGAGTCTTTAGATCTTGATGCTAAAATTGTTAAAAGTGGGATTAAAGAAGTCAAAACTTTAAATATCAATGAACCCACTATTTTGGATCTCAAGGAATTTAATTATGATAATTGCTATTCTATAGATTGTATTTCCTTGTTGCAATCCGTGCTAAATTCTCCTCATGCTTATAGTCAAAATAAAGCCTTTACCAAACATATAGTTGAAGCTTTGATGCAATCTTATGAAGAAAAACTTGAGTTGGAAGTTTCTATCCCTAGAAAACTTTATGATGAGTGGGAACCTACTATTAAAATTAAAATTAAAGATCATGAATGCTATGCTTTGTGTGATTTGGGTGCTAGTGTTTCCACGATTCCAAAGACTTTGTGTGATTTGCTAGGTTTCCGTGATTTTGATGATTGCTCTTTAAACTTGCACCTTGCGGATTCAACTATTAAGAAACCTATGGGAAGAATCAATGATGTTCTTATTGTTTCAAATAGGAATTATGTGCCCATAGATTTTATTGTTCTTGACATAGATTTCAATCCTTCATGTCCTGTTATTCTTGGTAGACCTTTCCTTAGAACGATTGGTGCAATTATTGTTATGAAGGAAGGGAATATTAGATTCCAATTTACATTAAGGAAAGGCATGGAACACTTCCCTAGAAATAAAATTAAATTACCATGTGAAACTATTATGAGAGCCACTTATGGACTGCCTACCAAAGATGGCAATACCTAGATCTATCCTTGCTTTTATGCCTAGCTAGGGGCGTTAAACGATAGCGCTTGTTGGGAGGCAACCCAATTTTATTTTTATTCCTTGCTTTTTGCTCCTGTTTAGTAATAAATAATTTATCTAGCCTCTGTTTTGGTTGTGTTTTTTGTGTTTAATTAGTGTTTGTGCCAAGTAGAACCGTTGGGAAGACTTGGGGAAAGTCTTTTTAATCTTGCTGTAAAAAACAGAAACTTTAGCGCTCACGAGAATTGCTGCCATTTTTATTTGGAAAGTGATATTTAATTAATTCTTTTTTAAGATTATTAATAGATAAATTACTCACGTCCATCAATTTATTTTAGAATTTTTGGGGTTCCAGAACGTGCATTAGCTAAAGATTACTACAGACTGTTCTGTTTTTGACAGATTCTGTTTTTCGTGTGTTGTTTGCTTATTTTGATGAATCTATGGCTAGTAAAATAGTTTATAAACCATATAGAAGTTGGGATAAAGTAGGTTTAACACCAATATAAATAAATAATGAGTTCTTGACAGTACCTTGAAGTAGTGTTTTGTTTTCTTTCGCTAATGGAGCTCACGAGATTTTCTACTTTAAGTTTTGTGTTGTGAAATTTTCAAGTTTTGGGTGAAAGATTTGATGGATTATGGAACAAGGAGTGGCAAGAGCCTAATCTTGGGGATGCCCATGGCACCCCAAGATAATCTAAGGACACCTAAAAGCCCAAGCTTGGGGATGCCCCGGAAGGCATCCCCTCTTTCGCCTACTTGGTAACTTTACTTGGAGCTATACTTTTATTTACCACATGATATATGTTTTGCTTGGAGCGTCTTGTATTATTTGATTCTTTATTTTTTAGTTTTCCACAATCATACTTGTTGTACACACCTTTTGAGAGAGACACACATGATTCGGAAATTGTTAGAATACTCTATGTGCTTCACTTATATCTTTTGAGTTATATAGTTTTTGCTCTAGTACTTCACTTATATCTTTTAGGGCACGGTGGTGGACTTGTTTTATAGAAACTATTGTTCTCTCATGCTTCACATAGATTATTTTGAGAGTCCTACAAAACAGAGTGGTAATTCGCTTTAATTATGTTAGGCATTCAAGATTAATATTTTTCTTCTTCTGATGAGTGTGTTGAATACTAAGAGAAGTTTGATACTTGATAATTGTTTTGAGATATGGAGATTGTGATATTAGAGTCATGCTAGTTGAGTAGTTGTGAATTTGAGAATACTTGTGTTGAAGTTTGTGATTCCTGTAGCATGCACGTATGGTGAACCGTTATGTGATGAAGTCGGAGCATGATTTATTTATTGATTGTCTTCCTTATGAGTGGCGGTCGGGGACGAGCGATGGTCTTTTCCTACCAATCTATCCCCCTAGGAGCATGCGCGTAATACTTTGTTTCGATAACTAATAGATTTTTGCAATAAGTATGTGAGTTCTTTATGACTAATGTTGAGTCCATGGATTACCCTTCCACCATTGCTAGCATCCCTAATACCGCGCACCTTTCGCTGGTATCATACACCCACCATATACCTTCCTCACAATAGCCACCATACCTACCTATCATGGCATTTCCATAGCCATTCTGAGATATATTGCCATGCAACTTTCCACCGTTCCGTTTAGTATGACACGCTCCATCATTGTCATATTGCTTTGCATGATCATGTAGTTGACATTGTATTTGTGGCAAAGCCACCGTTCATAATTCTTTCATACATGTCACTCATGCATCATTGCACATCCCAGTACACCGCTAGAGGCATTCACATAGAGTCATATTTTGTTCTAAGTATTGAGTTGTAATTGTTGAGTTGTAAGTAAATAAAAGTGTGATGATCATCATTTTTAGAGCATTGTCCCAAGTGAGGAAAGGATGATGGAGACTATGATTCCTCCACAAGTCGGGATGAGACTCCGGACAAAAAAAGAGAGGCCATAAATAAGAAAGAGAAAAGGCCTAAATAAAAAAATGAGAGAAAAAGAGAGAAGGGACAATGCTACTATCCTTTTACCACACTTGTGCTTCAAAGTAGCACCATGATCTTCATGATAGAGAGTCTCCTATGATATCACTTTCATATACTAGTGGGAATTTTTCATTATAGAACTTGGCTTGTATATTCCAATGATGGGCTTCCTCAAAATGCCCTAGGTCTTCGTGAGCAAGCGAGTTGGATGCACACCCACTTAGTTCTTTTTGTTGAGCTTTCATATACTTATAGCTCTAGTGCATCTGTTGTATGGCAATCCCTACTCACTCACATTGATATCTATTAATGGGCATCTCCATAGCCCATTGATACGCCTAGTTGATGTGAGACTATCTTCTCTCTTTTTGTCTTCTCCACAACCACCATTCTATTCCACATATAGTGCTATGTCCATGGCTCACGCTCATGTATTGCGTGAAGATTGAAAAATTTTGAGAACACCAAAAGTACGAAACAATTGCTTGGCTTGTCATCGGGGTTTATGCATGATTTAAATACTTTGTGTGGTGAAGATGGAGCATAGCTAGACTATATGATTTTGTAGGGATAACTTTCTTTGGCCATGTTATTTTGAAGAGACATAATTGCTTAGTTAGTATGCTTGAAGTATTATTATTTCTATGTCAATATTGAACTTTTGTCTTGAATCTTCCGGATCTGAATATTCATACCACAATTAAGAGAATTTTGTTGAAATTATGCCAAGTAGCACTCCACATCAAAAATTCTGTTTTTATCATTTACCTACTCGAGGACGAGCAGGAATTAAGCTTGGGGATGCTTGATACGTCTTCGACGTATCTATAATTTTCTATTGTTCCATGCTATATTATATCATGTTTTGGACATTATTGGGCTTTATTATACACTTTTATATTATTTTTGGGACTAACCTATTAACCAGAGGCCCAACCCAGAATTGTTGTTTTTTGCCTATTTCAGAGTTTCGCAGAAAAAGAATATCAAACGGAGTCCAAACAGAATGAAACCTTCGGGAACGTAATTTTCGGAACGAACATGATCTAGAGGACTTGGACCCTACGTCAAGAAAGCAACCAGGAGGGCACGAGGTAGGGGGTGCGCCTACCTCCCCCAGGCGCACCCTCCACCCTCGTGGGGCCCACGTTGCTCCATCGACGTACTTCTTCCTCCTATATATACCTACGTACCCCCAAACTACCAGATACGGAGACAAAACCCTAATTCCACCGCCGCAACCTTCTGTACCCGTGAGATCCCATCTTGGGGCCTATCTTGGAATTGTCACGGCAGATGTCCTTAGTGTTAGGACTTAGTCGCGAGGCCAACGCATCTATGTGGTAGCTTGAGAGGGGTTGAGCGGGACGAGAGACGCGATGTTTTACCCAGGTTCGGCCCCTCACGGTGGAGGTAAAAGCCTACATCCTGCTTCATTGATATTGATGATGATGATCATGGTTACAAGAGTGCTCTATCTCGAGAGCTATTGTCTAAACCTAACTTGTCCAACTTGTGGAACTTGTGAATCTTGTCCCCTTTTGGGGAGCCCTGCCCCTCCTTATATATGTTGGAGGGGCGGGTTACATGTAGAGTCCTATTAGGATTAGGACTAGTCTATCTCTAATACAAACCGGATACAAGTCCAAGTCTTAGCTCCTTGTAAGATAATATTCCTCCTGCCTTTCCTCTTAAACCGGCTCACCATTAAACGTGAACCGACCTTCTGGGTCTTGGGCCTTGTCATCTGTCTGTCCCGCACGCCGGATCACCAGTGAGTCATAATGACCAGGTGGGTTGCTTGTAAACTGCCAGGTCAAGGCGGGTCGCCAGTAACTCGCCAAGTGTCAGCGGGGTCTTCAGATAATCCGCCAAGTCCGGCCGGGTTAACTTCCGGCCGGTTTACACCGCCAACCGCCAATGACCTGGCGGTTTACCAATGAAACGCCTAGTCCGGCCGGGTTATACTTCTGGCCGGTTTATGCCGCGGGGTATATCCCCGACATTAGCCCCCAAGTTTAGCTTGGATTTATTCATGGTAAACTTATGCTGCAAAATAAACACAAGAACAAATTTGACAGGTTATGCTCCGGGTTAAGAATTTTTGTAAACTGGTACCTGATCATCCTTAAGTCCTTGTTATTTCCTCCTTCTGGGAAATCCAGGTCAACAGACCAGCTTCATAATCAATTTGCCGACATTGGTTTGTCACCGAGAAATATTGTGAGGAATAACTCCTTTAACTCAGCTCCCAAAGCATCGGTTTAAGAAATATGGGTCTGAAAATACTTATCTGATATTCAGCCGGTTTGAAGATATAAAACTTGCCGGTTTAATATTACCAAAATGGCTGGTTTATAAATATTGATAGCGCTAGGTCATAATTGTTGTCGACACCGGGTCATGTAATTGATCTTCCTGATTTGCTCAAAACTGATAAAATGAAGATATTCCTCCTTTATATGCATAATACCTGTAGCCCCCAAGTCTTAAGAGGAGAACATAGTGATAACTTAAGACTTGCTCCAATAAGTGTTTCAACCTTGAAGATATTCTGTTAGTTCATCTCAATCATATAAACTGAATACTCCATATATGTAGCCCCCAAGTGCCGGGTTGTCATGCTTGCAGCAACCTGGGACTTGTAATTTCCTGATGCTCATAAAAAACTTCAACCAGTGTAGCCCCCAAGGGCCGGGTCATTATGTAAATAATGAGCAGGGACTTTGAAAATATGATCATGTAGACTTTAACAGCAACGTGTAGCCCCCAAGGGCGGCCTCAGTAAGATAATATTGAGCTGGGACTTTATATATACTTCATTGAGAACAACATTATATTATGTAACTCCCATCATGGGGCTTGAACCCATATCCACAAGGTTGAGAGCTTTGTGCTTTACCAACTGAGCAGTGGATCCTTCTATAATAGATGAAAACGTGTGTACCTTGAATTGCTGACAGGAGCAATTGGTAGCCCCCAAGGGCCGGCTCATTATAATATGATGAGTCGGGTCTTCAATAAGGTGAGCAAAAAATGTCTTCGCATTAGCCCCCAAGTGTCATGGTGCATGCTTGCAGCGACATGAGACTTGCGTATTTGATGTAATTTCAACTGAAATAATATAGCCCTCAAGTGCCGGGTCGTAAGCCTGCAGCAACTCGGGACTATTCCTTAATTGTAGAATAAATCATATCTATTGATAATATGATAGCCATTGCGCTAAAGCGACTTTTGAAAACCTTAATCATAATACTGGTTATTGATAACCATAATAAAAATCTAGCCATGTTGGCTATTTGAATAATATACCCAATGATTTATAAGCGCATAATTCCAATGGCGCAATCCAAATATATACTGGCGACTTATAGTCCAAAGCCAGGCCGGGTTAATAAACCCCGGTGATTTGTAATTATGCTTTATTCAACCTGTTTCTGCATACAACAAGTTTAAAGTGTCCTGACGGTTTACCACCGGACGGGTCATAATGCCAGCATATAACCCGGGTTTATAACCAAGGCTGCACTTAAGAATAATCAAATATGAAATATATCATACCTGTGACATTGAATCACATTGTTGGTTTTATCAACTTTTTGTAGTAAGGGTGATAACCCAAATCTTGAGTACTGATAACTCCTTCCATATTGTGCCAGTTTATGATAAAACCATGCCGGTTTGTGATAAACACCGATTTACTCCATAATAGGATGGTAACAGAAAATCAAACCGGGCAGATAGTCTCCGGATTAAGATTTGACCATGTTCCGCCAATTTGACAGTGTGAACCGGTTTAAAATTTTGCCGGTTAAAAAACGCAACAAAAAGAAAGAAATATCTATCAAAGAAAATTTCAAGCAAAGGCAATGATAAAACCGTTTGCAAAAAGAGGCTTATTTGAGCTGATCAGATGGCGTTACCATGGTCGGACACGACCAAGCTCCCGATAGGTGTAGCTATGGTTCAAGTCAGCCAGGTCCCCAAATGAAACCGTGGCATTTATGCCGATCAAGTGGCATGGCAATGGTTCGGGTTCGGCCAAGCCCCCAAGTGATTCTGTGCTCTTAGGCTGATCAAGAGGCATGACTGGTTCAGACGTGACCAAGTCCCCAAGTGATCTGGTGGCTCACGCCTATCAAGAGGTATTGCATTGGCTCGGGCACGACCAAGCCCCCAAGTGATGTTTATAAAATTTTCAAGGGGTAAACCGGAGGCCGCTTTAAAACAGAACAACTCCGTGTAACCACGCATGATGTAAAAGAACAGAGACCCCGCTTTATGAAGCAGACGCCCCCATGTGATCAATAATATGTCAGGCCAGTAAGGCGGGATACCCATGTTTGAACCGCGCATCGTGGCATCAGGTCCTCTTCGGCAATTTTTAATTTTTTGCAAGAGATAAATCCTTCTTGAATCGGATGTTAAATCGGATATTGAGAGCTTCAAAGATTTATGGGAGATATCTTTCCCTTGAACCAGATTTTAAACCGAAATCTTCATTTTCAGCCGGAAATTTTCTGACGGCCTTTAAACTCGAACTTGCGAGAAATTAATTCCTTTTTGAACCGGACATTGTTAAACCGAATTTGAGCGCTTCAGAACTTTGTGGGAGAAAGATGTCTCTCGAGCTGGATTCTAAACCGGAGTCATTTCTGATGACCTGGAACTTCTTCATCGAGCCGGGATTTTATAACTGTCATATACTTTCTAAGCCGGAAATTTTCCGATGGCCTTCAAACTTTCATCAATATAACAGTAGCCTCCGGGACCGGGTTATCCTTCCCTCCATCGTCCTGGGGTTCTTAAATTTGCTAAAACTGGCAAGATTCGCTGAGTCATGTCATCGTAGCCCCCGAGTTTCAAAGGTGCCTCGAGGAGTTGGCTTGAGACTCTCCATATTTGACCGTGATATAAACCAGCATAACTTGTATATTATTGATGTTGATAGCATGATGTGAATCCACAGAAGGTTGAGGTGACTGTGGCGGGTTATAAATGATCCCGTATGAGCCGTGTCAGCAACTCGGCCAATGGTTCCTTCCAACTGGCTCCTTGAAGTTTAACCAAACTGTAGTGGTGGCGACTTGTGTGCATGTCCATTGAACCATCCAGTGCAGACGACGGCTGATAATACATAATGATTGCCTCCAAATTTTTGAAAGAAAACCGGGCTACCCAAGCTGTGACTTGTTCATACTCAATAAACAGCTCATGCAGACAGGTGCGGCCCTGGCGTGTCGATGTAAACTAGGCCGCAATAAACGGACGGTAGAGACGTCCACAGTATTAGAGGTGGCTCGGACAGATGAATCGGCCGTAGTGCTGTAAACTGTCGCGGGTGAGTCAACCACATTATCCTGCATCAACAATAGTGCAGACCAAGGCAAAGATAAACTGCTCTTTGACAACAATAATATATGCCAATAAAATATATCTTAGATTGATATCACCTAATGTGCCAGGCCGGAAATAATCCGTCATGAGATTGATGATCGCTGGGTGAAATTGAAGTCGCTCACGGATGAACCGGTGCGGACGGGTGAGTCGGCCGCGACGTTTGTAAGCCGGCGTGGACAGCGAGTCGACCACAGCGTTATAAACCGGTGCGGGCGGGAGAATCGGCCGCAGGGGCGAACAATAAGTCAATCGCATGTGCTGATGTAGCGGGGGTAGCAACCTGCGCAGGATGAGCGCTAGTGCAAAAAATAATATCTGCTCACGCCCCTTTTGCAAGACCTTTTTGTGAGGAATAATGGTCCTGCGAAAAAATAGCATAGACCAAGTAATTGTTCTTTGATAAAAACAATGTGTTAAGAAAAATAAACTTTGATAGATATCACCTGATTCGTCCGAATGATACTCAGCCGCCAAGTTGATGATGACGTTAGCATATTTACGTAGGAATTAGTACTGATAACATTATGCAACGTACTAGCCGCAGTAGTATTTGTAGCCACTGTCCCTCATCACCGCAGTTCCGGTCTTTTCGGCATAAGTGCATGCAGAGGGAGGGGCGGCTCAACACATCCCTGACGGCTCATCTCGCGGCAGGCGCAGCGTTGGCAATGGCGATTTAATCGTGGCGACTCATGACGAGTCAACGGAGTATGGGCCGGCTCAAGAAAACGGGCGTGCACTTGGGCGGGTCACAATAATATAAGCGAGCAGCAAGGTGGCTCAGGGTCAGCAGGCCACGGCGGAGTCCGATTCTGACCCCGTTTCAAATCCTCATCTTGATCGATGTTTGGCTGTCCATATCCGTGTCGTCCAGGTCGTAATCTCCCTTTTTTCCTTTTCTTTTAAGCTAGACATGAAACAGGCCATTGGGAGATTCACGTGATGAACTTGATTGATTTTGGTGCATGCCTCTTGTCTTATTCCTTCCCATCCAAATAGGTAGTAGTACTATTCCTTGATTTCTCTGCAAACATTGCTCTGCTGTTTTGGCCTATACCTGGGACGCAGAGTAGTATTTGATTTTTACGAGGAAACAGACTGCCCCCGGCCTGGCGGCAGCAGGAGCAGTGATTTGTCTAATCACCTGGTAGCAGTACTAGTTTTGATCTCCACTTGATTTATCTTTGTGTATCCCGCGGACTAGCAGTACTAAACACCCTCTGGACTTGAGCCTGTAACTTATAGAACTTGGCGGATCAGACAGCGGAAAAAACTTTTGGCCATCTCAATGGAAACTGTGACTTGACAGCTTGTGGACCCGGCGAAACCAATCTCCTGTCGGTTCAGACTGATCGTCTCGCGTCGGCGGCGCACAGAATGCAAAAACCCTATTTTCTTTAGTCTCACTCTGGTATATTGCTCCGACTGCTTATCACGGAGATGATGTGTCTCCTTCTGCACTGGTTCTCTTTCATCCAGTTACATCACGATCTTCTCGATCCCGGAAGAGAGCCCTCCAAAAACTCAACACCACCGTGCGCAAGCCCCACGGTGGGCGCCAACTGTCGTGGAATTGTCACGGCAGATGTCCTTAGTGTTAGGACTTAGTCGCGAGGCCAACGCATCTATGTGGTAGCTTGAGAGGGGTTGAGCGGGACGAGAGACGCGATGTTTTACCCAGGTTCGGCCCCTCACAGTGGAGGTAAAAGCCTACATCCTGCTTCATTGATATTGATGATGATGATCATGGTTACAAGAGTGCTCTATCTCGAGAGCTATTGTCTAAACCTAACTTGTCCAACTTGTGGAACTTGTGAATCTTGTCCCCTTTTGGGGAGCCCTGCCCCTCCTTATATATGTTGGAGGGGCGGGTTACATGTAGAGTCCTATTAGGATTAGGACTAGTCTATCTCTAATACAAACCAGATACAAGTCCAGGTCTTAGCTCCTTGTAAGATAATATTCCTCCTACCTTTCCTCTTAAACCGGCCCACCATTAAACGTGAACCGGCCTTCTGGGTCTTGGGCCTTGTCATCTGTCTGTCCCACACGCCGGATCACCAGTGAGTCATAATGACCAGGTGGGTTGCTTGTAAACCGCCAGGTCAAGGCGGGTCGCCAGTAACTCGCCAAGTGTCAGCGGGGTCTTCAGATAATCCGCCAAGTCCGGCCGGGTTAACTTTCGGCCGGTTTACACCGCCAACCGCCAATGACCTGGCGGTTTACCAATGAAACGCCTAGTCCGGCCGGGTTATACTTCTGGCCGGTTTACGCCGCGGGGTATATCCCCGATAGGGCCTTTTCCAGAGCTCCGCCGGAGGGGGCATCGATCACGGAGGGCTTCTACATCAACACCATAGCCTCTCCGATGAAGTGTGAGTAGTTTACTTCAGACCTTGGGGTTCATAGTTATTATCTAGATGGCTTCTTCTCTCTTTTTGGATCTCAGTACAAAGTTCTCCCCCTCTCTTGTGGAGATCTATTCGTTGTAATCTTCTTTTGTGGTGTGTTTGTCGAGACCGATGAATTGTGGGTTTATGATCAAGTTTATCTATGAACAATATTTGAATCTTCTCTGAATTCTTTCATGTATGGTTGGTTATCTTTGCAAGTCTCTTCGAATTATCAGTTTGGTTTGGCCTACTAGATTGATCTTTCTTGCAATGGGAGAAGTGCTTAGTTTTGGGTTCAATCTTGCGGTGTCCTTTCCCAGTGACAGTAGGGGCAGCAATGCACATATTGTATTGTTGCCATCGAGGATAACAAGATGGGGTTTATATCATATTGCATGAGTTTATCCCTCTACATCATGTCATCTTGCTTAAAGCGTTACTCTGTTCTTTTGAACTTAATACTCTAGATGCATGTTGGATAGCGGTCGATGTGTGGAGTAATAGTAGTAGATGCAGGCAGGAGTCGGTCTACTTGTCTCGGACGTGATGCCTATATACATGATCATACCTAGATATTCTCATAACTATGCTCAATTCTGTCAATTGCTCAACAGTAATTTGTTTACCAACCGTAATACTTATGCTGTCGAGAGAAGCCACTAGTGAAACCTATGCCCCCCGGGTCTGTTCTGCATCATATAATCTTCCGTCAACAAGTTATTTCCTTTTCCAGTTATTTTGCTTTCTTTACTTTGCATCTTTATCATAAAAATACCAAAAATATTATCTTATCGTATCTATCAGATCTCACTTTCGTAAGTGACCGTGAAGGGCTTGACAACCCCTTTATTGCGTTGGTTGCAAGGATTTTATTTGTTTGTGTAGGTGCGAGGGACTCGTGCGTGGCCTCCTACTGGATTGATACCTTGGTTCTCAAAAACTAAGGGAAATACTTACGCTGCTTTGCTGCATCACCCTTTCCTCTTCAAGGGAAAACCAACACAGTGCTCAAGAGGTAGCAGATGCGCACCCACTTAGTTTCTTTTGTTGAGCTTTCATACATTTATAGCTCTAGTGCATTTGTTGCATGGCAATCCCTACTCCTCACATTGACATCAATTGATGGGCATCTCCATAACCCGTTGATTAGTCACATCAATGTGATACTTTCTTCTTTTTTGTCTTCTCCACACAACCCCATCATTATATTCTATTCCACCCATAGTGCTATGTCCATGGCTCACGCTCATGTATTGCGTGAAAGTTGAAAAAAGTTTGAGATTACTAAAGTATGAAACAATTGCTTTGCTTGTCATCGGGGTTGTGCATGATGAGAGCATTTTTGTGTGATGAAGATGAAGCATAGCCAAACTATATGATTTTGTAGGGATGAGCTTTCTTTGGCTATGTTATTTTGAGAAGACATAATTGCTTGGTTAGCATGCTTGAAGTATTATTGTTTTTATGTCAAAATTAAACTTTTGTCTTGAATCTTATGGATTTGAATATTCTTGCCACAACAAAGAAGATCACATTGATAAATATGTTAGGTAGTATTCCACATCAAAAAAATCTATTTTTATCATTTACCTACTCGAGGACGAGCAGGAATTAAGCTTGGGGATGCTTGATACGTCTCCAACGTATCTATAATTTTTTATTGTTCCATGCTATTATATTATCAACCTTGGATGTTTTATATGCTATTTTATATGATTTTTGGGACTAACCTATTAACCTAGAGCCCAGTGCCAGTTTCTGTTTTTTGTTGTTTTTGAGTTTTACAGAAAAGGAAAATCAAACGGAGTCCAATTGACCTGAAACTTCACGGAACTTATTTTTGGACCAAAAGAAGGCCATTGAGTAAAAGAGTTGGCCAGAAGAGTCCCGGACTGCCCACGAGGGTGGGGGCGCGCCTCCCTACCTCGTGGACAGCCCGGAGACCCCCCTGACTTGTTCTCGATGCCAAAACCTCTTATATATATTGAAACCTCCAGAAAGAAACCTAGATCGGGAGTTCTGCCGCCGCAAGCCTCTGTAGCCACTGAAAACCAATCTAGACCCGTTCCGACACCCTATTGGAGGGGGGAATCCCTCTCCGATGGCCATCTTCATCATCCCGGTGCTCTCCATGACGAGGAGGGAGTAGTTCACCCTCGGGGCTGAGGATATGTGCTAGTAGCTATGTGTTTGATCTCTCCTCTCTCATGTTCTTGATTCGTCACGATCTTGATGTATCGCGAGCTTTGCTATTATAGTTGGATCTTATGATGTTTCTCCCCCTCTACTCTCTTGTGATGGATTGAGTTTCCCTTTGAAGTTATCTTGTCGGATTGAGTCTTTAAGGATTTGAGAACACTTGATGCATGTCTTGCACATGCTTATCTGTGGTGACAATGGGATATCATGTGATCCACTTGATGTATGTTTTGGTGATCAACTTGCGAGTTCCATGACCTCGTGAACTTATGCATATGGGTTGGCACACGTTTTCGTCTTGAATCTTCGGTAGAAACTTTGGGGCACTCTTTGAAGTTCTTTGTGTTGGTTGAATAGATGAATCTAGGATTGTGTGATGCATATCATATAATCATACCCACGGATACTTGAGGTGACATTGGAGTATCTAGGTGACATTAGGGTTTTGGTTGATTTGTGTCTTAAGGTGTTATTCTAGTACGAACTCTATGATATATTGAACGAAAAGAATAGCTTCATGTTATTTTAATACGAACTCTTGAATAGATCGACCAGAAAGAATAACTTTGAGGTGGTTTCGTACCCTACCATAATCTCTTTGTTGGTTCTTCGCTATTAGTGACTTTGGAGTGACTCTTTGTTGCATGTTGAGAGATAGTTATATGATCCAATCATGTTATTATTGTTTAGAGAACTTGCACTAGTGAAAGTATGAACCCTAGGCCTTGTTTCAACGCATTGCAATACCGTTTACGCTCACTTTTATCATTAGTTACCTTGCTGTTTTTATATTTTCAGATTACAAAAACCTATATCTACCATCCATATTGCACTTGTATCACCATCTCTTCGCCGAACTAGTGGACCTATACAATTTACCATTGTATTGGGTGTGTTGGGGGCACAAGAGACTCTTTGTTATTTGGTTGCAGGGTTGCTTGAGAGAGACCATCTTCATCCTACGCCTTCCACAGATTGATAAACCTTAGGTCATCCACTTGAGGGAAATTTGCTACTGTCCTACAAACCTCTGCACTTGGAGGCCCAACAACGTCTACAAGAAGAAGATTGTGTAGTAGACATCAATACACCTTTTGGACGACACTTGAAGGAAGCCACTAGGTACCTGAACATCGGAATACCAAGCTTCACCGGGACCTACATCGCCACTTTACCAGAAGAGGAGCGTTGGTTGATTCGAGTTCATGTTCCAGGAAGGACATTCGCCCCAGTTACTAAGCCCATAGAGTTTTCCTTTGATGCACCAACCTGGAGTCTAGGAAAGAGCATGGCAGCCCACATCGCCATGAGACGCATCGGCAAAGTTTACTACAAGGATCTTAAGGACACCATCCACCAGATATGCGGACGCTGAGATGAGCAATGGGAAATGATTTGCACCAGGAGGGACAAGTCCATGGCAGCCTACATCCAGGAGTTAAACCAACACATTCGTCATCATGAGAACCAGATGTGCGCCAGCATGACAGACATGAAGAAGTTGATGACCAGGAACATGGAGCTAGAAGAGGAACTCAAGTCTACATGCGATGGATATGAAGAAGAAATTGCAGTACTACTGGAGAAGAATGAAGACCTAAAGAAGAAGCTAGGAGTATTTATGGGAGATCCCGCACCTGGAGAGGACAACCATCCCAAAGACTACATCATCATCGACGACACCGACTCCAACCCCGACAGTGATGATGATTACGAAGACGAAGCTGGAGCAGATATCATGGAGTCTTCCACCGATCAAAGTTTTTAGTCGACCACCATATTATCAGTAGTATTCCCCCATGTATATAGGATAGTCCGAGTATTTTGTAATGATAGTTAGATCGATTGTATGCCCTTGTTTGAAGTTAGTGGTGTGATTATGACTGTGTGTTTGTCTCATGTGCATATGGGTAGTGATTTCTCTTTAGACCCCACTCTATTATAATCTCTCCCCTCTGAACCCATCAGATGCCTCCAAGACGTGACCCCGGAATTGTCTTCCCACCGGAGCTCACTCAGTTGATCCAGTAGTAGAATGCCTTGCCGCAGCTACTAGTTCAGAACCAAGGCAACAACAACAACAACAACAATAACAACAACCCACCGCCACCACCTCCAGTTGACAACTTAGCCCGTTTTTTGAGGTTGAATCCACCGGTGTTTTCCAGTAGCACCGAGCCGATTGTTGCTGATGACTGGCTCCGCATGACTGGAAGGGAGCTAACCACCACTGGTTCCACAAATGCTGAGAAGGTGCGCTTTGCCGCACATCAATTGGATGGACCAGCAGCCTCATGGTGGGAGAATTACACAACCACTTTTCCCATAGCCAATGTCACATGGGATTAGTTTCAGCAAGCTTTCCGCATAGCCCATGTCTCTACGGGAGCAATGAATATGAAGAAGCGTGAGTTTCACAACTTACGCCAGGGAAATCGTACTGTGGGGCAGTTCGTGGATGAGTTTAGTAAATTAGCCTACTATGCCCCAGATGATGTGGCCACAGATACCGCAAAGCAGGAGAAGTTTATGGAAGGGCTGAATGATGAGCTGGTATGTAGTTGATGGTAGCAACATTCAATAACTACCAGGATTTGGTAGACAGGGCCCTTATGATTGAAGGCAAGCAACAACAGATAGAGAGCCGCAAAAGGAAGTATGGACAAGGGAAGTACAATTCTGGAGCTCAACAGAAGGCTCACTTTACCCCTAACTCGGGAGGATACAACCATAACCATGGAGGCCATACCCATAATGGAGGAAGCACACACAACCTCAATGGCCCCAAGAATGGAAATGGGAATGGAGAAAGTAGCATCCAGAACCATTCCAACCCAGCAACACTCGCCAAGAAGGGTCTAAGTCACATTACTTGTTTCAAGTGCGGGAAGACTGGACACTACGCCACCGAATGCCCTGAAGCAAGGAATGACAATGGAAGTGGAAACTCTGGGAAGAAGCCCAACCATTTCACCAGAGGACAAGTGAACCACATTAATGTGGAGGAGGTTGAAGAACAACCAGATGCTATTATTGGTAAGTTTTTGATTAAGTCATTTACTGCTACTGTTCTTTTTGATACTGGTGCATCGCATTCATACATATTAAGGGGATTTGTGGATAAGTATAAGTTGCCGACCAGAGTCCTTAAAACACCTATGTTAGTGAGCTCACCTAGAGCGGAGTATATGGCAAGCAATGGATGTTTTCAGATGCCATTGACCATAGGTAGGCATGTTTTCCCCTCAGACCTGATAATTTTGGAGTCGCAAGGCACTACAAAAAATACACTTTCGTGATGATACGTGTTTGTCACAGTAGGTCACTTTCTTGTCATGCATGTACATCCATGACGATTTTATGACAGAATCAAGATAGTCATACCTGTGTTGTCGTATAAGTGTTCCATGACATTACCAAAATTATCATCACGGAAGTGTCCACTTCCATGATGATAAATCGCGCGTCATGGAAGTGCTTTCGTCAAGGGTGACCGACACGTGACATCCACCATAACAGAACACCGTTAAGCTATCGGGTCTGGTTTTGGATCCGATAACCCGCTAACAGCCCGGACCAACGAGGATTTTCCATGTGTAAAATTCTCATTGGCCGGAGGAAACACGTGTTGGCTCACCATTGGAATAGATGTCATCCATTCATTGGACAGGAGGCGCCTATGATAGGTCGACACGTGGCACGGCCCAACAGTGGCCCATTCCGGTGAAAAAGGCCGGCCCAGTAAAAATTAGCAGGCCGGCCCATATAAGGCCTACTTGTGTCAGGTCCATTTAAGCCCATGGCCCATACGAGATGTGCCAATTCGGCCCGTCAATGGCCCGTTAAAGATTTGACACCATTGCAACCCATCGTTAGTTAGAGCCCGTTAATAGCCCACTATATATTTGGGCTCAATATCGGCCCGATGTGATTTTGGCCTACTAACGGCCCATTCAAGGGATGGGCCAATTTTCAGGATGTACATCTTTCGGCCTTTTAGCGACCCATTTAGGTGTTGGGCCAATTTCCGGCCCGGTGTGTCTTTCAGCCTGTTGACAACCCATAAATGAGTTGGGCGATTTGTAGTCAGATCTTAGTTTTGGCCTTTTAGCGACCCATTTAAGTGTTGGGCCAATTCCCGGCACGGTGTGTCTTTCAGCCTATTGACGACCCATAAATGATTTGGGCCATTTGTAGTCAGACCTGAGTTTTGGCATTTTAATGGCCCATGCTCTTCGTGGTCTAATACTAGCCTGGTTTCTCTTTCGGCCTGCTAAAGGCCCACAACATAGTTGGGCCATTTACAGTACGACCTGACTTCCGGCCTCTTAGCAGCCCATGCTCTTCATGGTCCAGTATGAGCCCCCCCGTCTTTTTCGGCCTGCTAAAGGCCCATGGTATAGTTGGGCCATATGTAGCCTGACCTTAGTAACGGCCTGTTAACGGCCCGTGAAATCAAATGGGCCCGCCTATTTCCCGCTTTGATGTCGGCCTGTTAATGACCCGAGAGGTAAGAGGGTCGACCATTAACTTTTGGCATGGTAACGGCCCATTAACTTAATGGGCCCACTAAAGTTCGCACATGTCTTTAGGCCCAATTAGATAATTTGAGCCCATTACGACGAGCAATTATGCACAGGACCAAACCGATCAAGCAAAAGTACGGCATACAGGGAAAAACGTTGCACATCCAGCATATATTACAGGAAATTACATCCACTGGGCAATCAAAGATTGATGCCAGTTCAAATAAATGAACAGAACCTAACAATCTACAATGTCACAATTTGCAACCTCAGCGCGGATGACGCCCATAAGCATGTGGGCAAGTTCTTGCTACTTTGCTACACTGTCTCTGAAAACATTGATCAGTTGTTGTTGCGCACGAATGTGCAGCTCTGGTTCCTCCACCATTTCCATCATTGCTTCAGCCATTAATTGGTTCACAAACATACATTTTTTCCATTGCATTCGAGACAGAGGAAACTGAACAGATTCAGATGGCGATTTTGGCAGGCTTGTATTATTGATAATGGAGAGTGTCTCGACCACTGCATCATAACATAAATTAGGAGGGGAACCGAAGAGATTAATCATGAGTTATTGTCATATTACCTGGCCTAGATTTATTGGAAAGAAACAATGGGGTTGCCTTGTTGTTTTCAGAGTTTGTCTTCTTATCTTCAGCAGCCTCCACCAAATTAACACACTAGCATTGCCATCATTGGCCAGGTCAGATAATAGGAAAGCAACATTGACACAACGAACGTTTGGGCAACCAGACCACACCAGCCTACACCAAATTAACACAATATGGCACATCTATCATCAGCCAGGTAAGGTAATACAAAAGCAGCATTGACACATTGAATGAATGGGCAACCAGAGCAGCACTACAATTCAGTAATGTGCATGATATGAGATAGTACACTCATGCAGCTTAGTATGCAAAACTACCAGGCAGTTTTCCTTACAAAAATCAACATTGTCGCCTTTAACATTTTGCAACAGCTGAATTTAGATCAGATAAAGTTGGATTCACACCAATTAACAAAATACATGTTGATGTAAAAATATAGTGATATACAGCAGGTACTTACATCAGCATTGGAGCACAGAGAATTCCCGCAACATACTTTCCTCGAATACGATCCCAGTACAAAAAGTCTTCTATCCTTTAAGCTTATTTTCTAAAAGAGAGATGGGTAAGAAACATGTAGAAAATATGATCAGAATGCTATAAATTTCATGATGCGAGGATACGCACACACTTCTTAGAATGGAGTTAACATATTTTTGCTGGACTAGAGCGGACTAGTTCTTTGGCCACTAGAATATGCTTATTATCAGTGGGAGTTGGGTTTCTCTGTGCTGAAGCAGTATCTATGAAGACTGGAGTTGGTTTATTATCTCCTGGCATTTGGATCTTTTGCAAAGACCTGGTTTGCAACCCTTCAGATTCTAACATAGTTGTCTTCCCCTTGCATGCCTTATATTGAAGAATGGTGCTTCAATTATAAAACATGCTACAGCAAAGATGGAATAGGTACTGAAGAATAGAAAGGCATGACATATTGACATGTATTCCCTCCATCCAGAAATAAATGGATGGGTCTAGGTGTATTTCAATTCTAGATACATCTAGTTTTATCCATTTCTACAACATGTAATCCGGACGGAGGGAGTATGATGTAAGAGCTAGGGATACGACAGGACAACAGGGTAAAAAATACTACTTGAATGTAAAACTGTATGCTAGCGGAATACATTACAGAAAAACACTAAGGCAACATATGCGTGTATGATTGGGAAACTAAGATGGCATTGCAAGAGACCACTAGACAACACTTCAATGTAAAAAAAGAACATGGTATGGTAGACAAATGAAGTACATACCGATGAATAACAATGCATAAGATATTGAGAAGCATGATGTCCAAACTAAGCAGATGGCATTGCGGTAGACTAGAATGACAGTACTTGAATTTGGAAACATGTTATCATTAATGGAATAGGTACTGAAAAACGGGAAAGCATGCCATATTTACATGCATGATCAGCAGGCGAAGCACAAGGCATTGCAACAGAGTAGATGCACTCCAGGACATTATATGCATGTTGTACCCATATCAAGGGCCAAGTTAGAGCAAGGACCTTATGGGGTGAATAGGATTCATCATCTTTCTGCAAGTCTTGTGAAGAACTGCCTTTACATGTTCCATCATATTGGGTATCATTGACGTCAAGTTTGTTGGCCGTTACATTGCCCCGTGAGGTTCTTGTGGATAAATTAGTGTGTGCAATTATATCTGACATGCATGGAAGACAACTAGTAGTTAGATTTATGTAATGAGTGCCTGTAGGAGACGGCATAAATAGTAGGACTGGGGTTAACTAGCAGCAACAGGTCTCAAAAATTAAAGGGAGAACACATATGAAAGCTACAGAATATGTATCGTTTGTACTCGAGATTAACTAGATGGCACACAAAAGTATTAAGGAACAACATAGGTTATACTAGAAGTGGTATAATACTATAATCAACAGCCTGTGGGATAACATTGGCTGATGGATGATAACTATGGAACAACGTTACCTAAAGAACAAGTCTCTTAGCTGAACTATGGAACAACGTTAACTCCTGAACAAAACCCGTAAGAGATCAACATGAATATACAGTGAAATGTGATAATAAATTTTCAATGCTTAGATGAATAACAAAGCCATAAATGTTGCACACAAGTAAGAAGAGGGTACAACCTATCTGGCCGGCATCCATAGGAGTGAGCATCATGTGCTGACTTGTCAATGGCCCTGCAGTTGTTGTGGCTGTCCATGTCGGGCGCGCGCATTCGATGCAGGTGTTGGGTAACGTAGCATAAATTCAAAATTTTCCTACGTGTCACCAAGATCTATCTATGGAGTCATCTAGCAACGAGGGAGGAGTGGATCTACATACCCTTGTAGATCACGTGCAGAAGCGTTCAAGAGAACGGGGTTGATGGAGTCGTACTCGTCGTGATCCAAATCACCGATGATCCTAGCGCCGAACGGACGGCACCTCCGCGTTCAACACACGTACGGAGCAGCGACGTCTCCTCCTTCTTGATCCAGCAAGGGGGAAGGAGAGGTTGATGGAGATCCAGCAGCACGACGGCGTGGTGGTGGAAGTAGCGGGATTCCAACAGGGCTTCGCCAAGCGCTGCGGGAGGAGGGAGATGTGTCATGGGAGGGAGAGGGAGGTGCCAGGGCTTAGGTATGGTTGCCCTCCCTTCCCCCCACTATATATAGGGCCAAGGGAGAGGGGGGGGGGCGCAGCCTTGGCCCTTCGTCCAAGGAAGGGTGCGGCCAAGGGAGGAGTCCCTCCTCCCCAAGGCACCTCGGAGGTGCCTTCCCCCTTTAGGACTCTTCCTTTCCCTCTTCTCTTGGCGCATGGGCCTCTTGGGGCTGGTTCCCTTGGCCCATATAGGCCAAGGCGCACCCCCTACAGCCCATGTGGCCCCCCGGGGCAGGTGGCCCCACCCGGTGGACCCCCGGGACCCTTTCGGTGGTCCCGGTACAATACCGGTGACCCCGAAACTTGTCCCGATGGCCGAGATAGCACTTCCTATATATAATTCTTTACCTCCGGACCATTCCGGAACTCCTCGTGACATCCGGGATCTCATCCGGGACTCCAAACAACTTTCGGGTTACCGCATACTAATATCTCTACAACCCTAGCGTCACCGAACCTTAAGTGTGTAGACCCTACGGGTTCGGGAGACATGCAGACATGACTGAGATGACTCTCCGGTCAATAACCAACAACGGGATCTGGATACCCATGTTGGCTCCCACATGTTCCACGATGATCTCATCGGATGAACCACGATGTCAAGGACTTAATCAATCCCGTATACAATTCCCTTTGTCTAGCGGTACGATACTTGCCCGAGATTCGATCGTCGGTATCCCGATACCTTGTTCAATCTCGTTACCGGCAAGTCTCTTTACTCGTTCCGTAACACATCATCCCGTGATCAACTCCTTGATCACATTGTGCACATTATGATGATGTCCTACCGAGTGGGCCCAGAGATACCTCTCCGTTTACACAGAGTGACAAATCCCAGTCTCGATTCGTGCCAACCCAACAGACACTTTTGGAGATACCTGTAGTGTACATTTATAGCCACCCAGTTACGTTGTGACGTTTGGCACACCCAAAGCACTCCTACGGTATCCGGGAGTTGCACAATCTCATGGTCTAAGGAAATGATACTTGACATTAGAAAAGCTTTAGCATACGAACTACATGATCTTGTGCTAGGCTTAGGATTGGGTCTTGTCCATCACATCATTCTCCTAATGATGTGATCCCGTTATCAACGACATCCAATGTCCATGGTCAGGAAACCGTGACCATCTATTGATCAACGAGCTAGTCAACTAGAGGCTTACTAGGGACATGGTGTTGTCTATGTATCCACACATGTATTTGAGTTTCCTATCAATACAATTCTAGCATGGATAATAAATGATTATCATGAACAAGGAAATATAATAATAACTAATTTATTATTGCCTCTAGGGCATTTTTCCAATAGTCTCCCACTTGCACTAGAGTCAATAATCCAGTTCACATCGATATGTGATTAACACTCAAGGTCACATCCCCATGTGACTAACACCCAAAGAGTTTACTAGAGTCAATAATCTAGTTCACATTACCATGTGATTAACACTCGATGAGTTCTGGGTTTGATCATGTTATGCTTGTGAGAGATGTTATAGTCAACGGGTCTGTATCTTTCAGATCCGTGTGTACTTCGCAAATTTCTATGTCATCTTATAGATGCAACTACTACGCTACATTTGGAGCCATTACAAATAACTGTTCTATTTGGAGCTATTCTAAATTGTTGCTCCATTATACGTATCCGGTATCTCTACTCAGAGTTATCCGGATAGGTGTTAAGCTTGCATCAACGTAACTCTTTACGCCGAACTCTTTATCACCTCCATAATTGAGAAACATGTCCTTATTACTCCAAGGACAATTTTGACCGCTGTCTAGTGATCCACTCCTGGATCACCTTTGTACCCTCTTGCCAGACATGTGGCAAGGCACACATCAGGTGCGGTACTCAGCATGGCATACCGTATAGAGCCTATGACAAAAGCATAGGGGACGACATTCGTCCTTTATCTTTCTTCTACCGTGGTCGAGCTTTAAGTCTTAACTTCATACCTTACAATTCAGGCAAGAACTCCTTCTTTGACTGATCCATCTTGAACACCTTCAAGATCATGTCAAGGTATGTGCTCATTTGAAAGTACCATTAAGCATTTTGATCTATCCTTATAGATCTTGATGCTCAATGTTCAAGTAGCTTAATCCAGGCTTTCCATTGAAAAACACTTTCCAAATAACCCTATATGCTTTCCAGAAATTCTACGTCATTTCTGATCCATAATATGTCAACAACATATACTCATCAGAAATTCTATAGTGCTCCCACTCACTTCTTTGGAAATACAAGTTTCTCATAAACTTTTTATACACCCAAAATCTTTGATCATCTCATCAAAGCATACATTCCAACTCCGAGATGCTTACTCCAGTCCTTAGAAGGATTGCTAGAGCTTTGCATACTTATTAGCATCTTTCAGGATTGACAAAACCTTCCGGTTGTATCACATACAACCTTTCCTCAAGAAAATCATCGAGGAAACAATGTTTTTGACATCCTATCTGCAAGATTTCATAAATAATGCAGTAGTCGCTAATATAATTCCAACAGACTCTTAGCATCGCTACGAGTGAGAAAGTCTCATCATAGTCAACTCCTTGAACTTGTCGGAAAAAATCTTAACGACAAGTCGAGCTTTCTTAATGGTGATACTTACCATCATTGTCCGTCTTCCTTTTAAAATCCATATGTACCTAATAGCCTTACGACCATCAAGTAGTTCTTCCAAAGTCTACACTTTGTTTCCATACATGGATCCTCTCTCGGATTTTATGGCCTCGAGCCATTTATCGGAATCCGGGCCCACCATCGCTTCTCCATGGCTCGTAGGTTCATTGTTATCAAGCAACATGACTTCCAAGACAGGATCACGTACCACTCTGAAGTAGTACGCATCCTTGTCATCCCACGAGGTTTGGTAGTGACTTGATCTGAAGTTTCATGATCACTATCATAAGCTTCCACTTCAATTGTTGTAGGTGCCACAGGAACAACTTCCTGTGCCCTACCACACACTAGTTGAAGAGACGGTTCAATAACCTCATCAAGTTTCCACCATCCTCCCACTCAATTCTTTCGAGAGAAACTTTTCCTCGAGAAAGGACCCGATTCTAGAAACAATCCCTTATTGCTTTCAGATCTGAGACAGGAGGTATACCCAACTGTTTTGGGTGTCTTATGAAGATGCATTTTTCCGTTTTGGGTTCGAGCTTATCAGCCTGAAACTTTTTCACATAAGCGTCGCAGCCCCAAACTTTTAAGAAATGACAGCTTAGGTTTCTCTAAACCATAGTTCATACGGTGTCATCTCATCGGAATTACGTGGTGCCCCTTTTTAAAGTGAATGTGGTTGTCTCTAATGCCTAACCCATAAACTATTGTGGTAATTCGATAAGAGACATCATGGTATGCATCATATCCAATAGGGTGCAGTTATGATGTTCAGACACACCATCACACTATGGTGTTCCAGGCTGTATTAGTTGTGAAACAATTTCCACAATGTCTTAATTCTGTGCCAAACTCGTAATTCAGATATTCATCTCTATGATCATATCATAGATATTTTATCCTCTTGTCACGACGATCTTTCAACTTCACCCTGAAATTACTTGAACCTTTCAATAATTCAGACTCGTGATTCATCAAGTAAATATACTCAACATCTACTCAAATCATCTGTGAAGTAAGAACATAACGATATCCACTACATGCCTCAGCACTCATTGGATTGCACACATCAAAATGTATTACTTCCAACAAGTTGCTTTCTAGTTCCATTTTACTGAAAACGAGGCTTTCAGTCATCTTGCCCATGTGGTATGATTTGCATGTCTCAAGTGATTCAAAATCAAGTGAGTCCAAACGGTCCATTTGCATGGAGTTGCTTCATGCATATACACCAATAGACATGGTTCGCATGCCTCAAACTTTTCAAAAACGAGTGAGCCCAAAGATCCATCAACATGGAGCTTCTTCATGCGTTTTATACCGATATGACTTACGTGGCAGTGCCACAAGTAGGTGGTACTATCATTACTATCTTTTGGCATGAACATGTGTATCACTACGATCGAGATTCAATAAACCATTCATTTTAGGTGTAAGACCATTGAAGGTGTTATTCAAATAAACAGAGTAACCATTATTCTCCCTTAAATGAATAACCATATTGCGATAGACATAATCCAATCATGTCTATGCTCAACGCAAACACCAATCTCGATGGTAGAGGGAGCATACGATATTTGATCAACCTTGGAAATACTTCCAACACATATCGTCATCTCACCTTTAGCTACCGTTTATTCCATAGCTTTTATTTCGAGTTACTAACACTTAGCAACCAAACCGGTATCTAATACCCTGGTGCTACTAGGAGTACTAGTAAAGTACACATCAACACAATGTATATCCAATATACTTCTATCGACCTTGCCAGCCTTCTCATCTACCAAGTATCTAGGGTAATTCTGCTCCAGTGGCTGTTCCCCTTATTACAGAAGCACTTAGTCTCGGGTTTGGGTTCAACCTTGGGTTTCTTCACTAGAGCAGCAGCTGAATTGCCATTTCATGAAGTATCCCTTCTTGCCCTTGCCCTTCTTGAAACTAGTGGTTTCACCAACCATCAACAATTGATGCTCATTCTTGATTTCTACTTTTGTGGTGTCAAACATCGCGAATATCTCAAGGATCATCATATATGTCCCTGATATATCATAGTTCATCACGAAGCTCTAGCAGCTTGGTGGTAATGACTTCGGAGAAACATCACTATCTCATCTGGAAGATCAACTCCCACTTGATCCAAATGATTGTTGTACTCAGACAATCTGAGCACAAGCTCAACAATTGAGCTTTTCTCCCTTAGTTTGCAGGCTAAGAAAATCGTCGGAGGTCTTATACCTCTTGACGTGGGCACGAGCCTGAAATCCCAATTTCAGCCCTCGAAACATCTCATATGTTTCGCGACGTTTCAAAACGTCTTCGGTGCCTCAACTCTAAGCCGTTTAACCGAACTATCACGCAGTTATCAAAATGTGTATGTCAGATGTTCGCAACATCCACAGACAACGTTCGAGGTTCAGCACACTGAGCAGTGCATTAAGGACATAAGCCTTCTATGAAGCAATGAGGACAATCCTCAGTTTACGGACCTAGTCCGCATAATTGCTACTATCAACTTTCAACTAAATTTTCTCTAGGAACATATCTAAACAGTAGAACTGAAGCGTGAGCTACGACATAATTTGCGAAGACCTTTTGACTATGTTCAGGATAATTAAGTTCATCTTATGAACTCCCACTCAGATAGACATCCCTCTAGTCATCTAAGTGATTACATGATCCGAGTCAACTAGGCCGTGTCCGATCATCACGTGAGACAGACTAGTCAACATCGGTGAACATCTTCATGTTGATCGTATCTACCATACGACTCATGCTCGACCTTTCGGTCTCTTGTGTTCCGAGGCCATGTCTGTACATGCTAGGCTCGTCAAGTCAACCTAAGTGTTTCACGTGTGTAAATCTGGCTTACACCCGTTGTATGTGAACGTAAGAATCTATCACACCCGATCATCACGTGGTGCTTCGAAACGATGAACTTTCGCAATGGTGCACAGTTAGGGGGAACACTTTCTTGAAATTATTATGAGGGATCATCTTATTTACTACCGTCGTTCTAAGTAAACAAGATGTATAAACATGATAAACATCACATGCAATCAAATAGTGACATGATATGGCCAATATCATATTGCTCCTTTTGATCTCCATCTTCGGGGCTCCATGATCATCATCGTCACCGGCATGACACCATGATCTCCATCATCATGATCTCCATCATCGTGTCTTCATGAAGTTGTCTCGCCAACTATTACTTCTACTACTATGGCTAACGGTTAGCAATAAAGTAAAGTAATTACATGACGTTTATGTTGACACGCAGGTCATGAATAAATAAAGACAACTGCTATGGCTCCTGCCGGTTGTCATACTCATCGACATGCAAGTCGTGATTCCTATTACAAGAACATGATCATCTCATACATCACATATATCATTCATCACATCCTTTGGCCATATCACATCACATAGCATACCCTGCAAAAACAAGTTAGACGTCCTCTAATTGTTGTTTGCATGTTTTACGTGGCTGCTATGGGTTTCTAGCAAGAACGTTTCTTACCTACGCAAAACCACAACGTGATATGCCAATTGCTATTTACCCTTCATAAGGACCCTTTTCATCGAATCCGATCCGACTAAAGTGGGAGAGGCAGACACCCGCTAGCCACCTTATGCAACTAGTGCATGTCAGTCGGTGGAACCAGTCTCACGTAAGAGTACGTGTAAGGTTGGTCCGGGCCGCTTCATCCCACAATGCCACCGAATCAAGATTGGACTAGTAACGGTAAGCATATTGAACAAAATCAACGCCCACAACTACTTTGTGTTCTAATCGTGCATAGAAACTACGCATAGACCTAGCTCATGATGCCACTGTTGGGTAACATAGCATAAATTCAAAATTTTCCTACGTGTCACCAAGATCTATCTATGGAGTCATCTAGCAACGAGGGAGGAGTGGATCTACATACCCTTGTAGATCGCGCGTGGAAGCGTTCACGAGAACGGGGTTGATGGAGTCGTACTCGTCGTGATCCAAATCACCGATGATCCTAGCGCCGAACGGACGGCACCTCCGCGTTCAACACACGTACGGAGCAGCGATGTCTCCTCCTTCTTGATCCAGCAAGGGGGAAGGAGAGGTTGATGGAGATCCAGCAGCACGACGGCGTGGTGGTGGAAGTAGCGGGATTCCAACAGGGCTTCGCCAAGCGCTGCGGGAGGAGGGAGATGTGTCATGGGAGGGAGAGGGAGGCGCCAGGGCTTAGGTATGGTTGCCCTCCCTTCCCCCCACTATATATAGGGCCAAGGGAGAGGGGGGGGGGCGCAGCCTTGGCCCTTCCTCCAAGGAAGGGTGCGGCCCAAGGGAGGAGTCCCTCCTCCCCAAGGCACCTCGGAGGTGCCTTCCCCCTTTAGGACTCTTCCTTTCCCTCTTCTCTTGGCGCATGGGCCTCTTGGGGCTGGTGCCCTTGGCCCATATAGGCCAAGGCGCACCCCCTACAGCCCATGTGGCCCCCCGGGGCAGGTGGCCCCACCCGGTGGACCCCCGGGACCCTTCCGGTGGTCCCGGTACAATATCGGTGACCCCGAAACTTGTCCCGATGGCCGAAATAGCACTTCCTATATATAATTCTTTACCTCCGGACCATTCCGGAACTCCTCGTGACGTCCAGGATCTCATCCGGGACTCCGAACAACTTTCGGGTTACTGCATACTAATATCTCTACAACCCTAGCGTCACCGAACCTTAAGTGTGTAGACCCTACGGGTTCGGGAGACATGCAGACATGACCGAGATGACTCTCCGGTCAATAACCAACAGCGGGATCTGGATACCCATGTTGGCTCCCACATGTTCCACAATGATCTCATCGGATGAACCACGATGTCAAGGACTTAATCAATCCCGTATGCAATTCCCTTTGTCTAGCGGTACGATACTTGCCCGAGATTCGATTGTCGGTATCCCGATACCTTGTTCAATCTCGTTACCGGCAAGTCTCTTTACTCGTTCCATAACACATCATCCCGTGATCAACTCCTTGATCACATTGTGCACATTATGATGATGTCCTACCGAGTGGGCCCAGAGATACCTCTCCGTTTACACGGAGTGACAAATCCCAGTCTTGATTCGTGCCAACCCAACAGACACTTTCGGAGATACCTGTAGTGTACCTTTATAGCCACCCAGTTACGTTGTGACGTTTGGCACACCCAAAGCACTCCTACGGTATCTGGGAGTTGCACAATCTCATGGTCTAAGGAAATGATACTTGACATTAGAAAAGCTTTAGCATACGAACTACATGATCTTGTGCTAGGCTTAGGATTGGGTCTTGTCCATCACATCATTCTCCTAATGATGTGATCCCGTTATAAACAACATCCAATGTCCATGGTCAGGAAACCGTGACCATCTATTGATCAACGAGCTAGTCAACTAGAGGCTTACTAGGGACATGGTGTTGTCTATGTATCCACACATGTATTTGAGTTTCCTATCAATACAATTCTAGCATGGATAATAAACGATTATCATGAACAAGGAAATATAATAATAACTAATTTATTATTGCCTCTAGGGCATATTTCCAACAGCAGGGAACTGTTGAGTGGGGACTATAGCTCCCTTCTGGTGCATGCTTCCCTTGTTGAAGCAGTTGCGGTGAGTTAGAAGACGGTGTGGCTGAAGATGCAGAAAATGCATAATGTTAAGAACGACACATCTCTCTGATCTGAAGAAATACACTAAGAGATCAACAACAAGGTACGAGAGTGGTCACACGTCTTTTGACTGAAGACTAAATTGGGGTCACACGATTTTATTTTATTTTGGTACTGTCCGATCTACGCCGGATGGCTTGATGGCCGTCTTGTGCCTCCCAGCTGACACTGTTCGGAATCCTCCTCGAAGAGCCTGCGACCACCGGCGGAGCAGCCTGCCTCTGCCGTCTGTGGCCCCGACCAAAACCCCGCTCCCCGCCCCACCGCACTGCCGTGGTTGCGCCGCCCCCGGGCCAATCCACAAAGACTCGCCGTCATCCAGATCCGGCAGCGGTAGTACCTTCAACCCACACAACTCTGATAGCCATCTAAGCGCTGCTTCTGCGGCAAACTTGCGCTCCCGCACCCTTATGTTAGACACCAGCCAACCGACAGCCTAGGAGCTCCGCCGGCTCGAGGGGTGCTGCTTCCCATTGGGAATCAATTGGCCCAGAATAAAAATTCATACAACTGACGCCTAAATAAAGTGATTTGAGATGAGGGTGCGACCTATCCGGTGGCCCGGTGAAGTAGGCAGCTCCAGCTGCCTAGTCGGTGAGGCTGACGCGGTTGTGGTGGCTACCGGCGGCAGGGAAGTAAAGATGTCACGTTGGTCGACGGCTACTGGGAAGCAGCGCTGGGGCTCTGGACGAGTCCAAAGTTGGAGCCGCTCCGGCACCGTGAACAATGGCGGGGGTGAATCGGCTCCGGTGCGGTTCACGCGGCCGTCGTCGAGGCAGCTCCGGCAGCATGGAGTAAGAGGCACATGGCCCAGTGCACGACGACAAATGGACAGCACCTCCGGGATTAGAGAGGAGGGCGACTGTGAATTTGGTGCGGTGGGGGCGCCATGGAGGAGGGGCTGAGGTTTCGCCGCTCGGGAGAAGGGAGCTTCCGGGGAGAAGGTGATTTGGCGCCCACGAGGTATGAATGGGGAATTGGGAGGGGGACCATGTCTTACGGACGCATTTGTCTGAAATGTGTGTGTGTGGGGGGGGGGAGTTACAGTTCTACCCCTGCCTTTAGGCTTCTTGGCTTGGGTCTGTGTACTGAGGGTCGGGGATAGTAGAGTAACTTTGCTTCTCCCGAATTGTGGGTGATAATCCCCAAGTGCAGGGAATCATCGTAGCAATTCCCAATGGTGGAAGTGATAATTATGGAGTGTCGAACCCACAAGGAGCTAAAGGTTAGATTTTCTCACAAGTCCTATCTGCCACTAATACGACTCTACGTACACCGAACGTTTGCTTCCAACTAGCAACGAGAAATAAAACTATGTTGTGGGTATGAAGTGGATAACTTTGCATGATATCGGAGAGCTAAAATATGAAAGTAGGTGTTGTTATCATAAAGTTAGAATATATTACTAAATATTATAAATAGCGAGTGTGGAATAATGGTGGATCGCTGTGCAGAATTGTCCTAGGCAATTGTTAACAAGACCGATAGTCATCATTGCAATTTCATATGAGAGAGAGGCATAAGCTAACATACTTTCTCTTCTTGGATCATATGCACTTATGATTGGAACTCTAGCAAGCATCCGCAACTACTAAAGATCATTAAGGTAAAACCCAACCCTAACATTAAAGCATCAAGTCCCCTTTATCCCATACGCAACAATCCCCTTACTCGGGTTTATGCTTCTGTCACTCACACAACCCACTATAAGCGAATCGTGAACGTATTGCAACACCCTACAGCAGGAATCCCTCACGCTTGCGCGACACGGAGGGCACAATAGACAACACCAAAATAAAACATACAACTCGTACCAATCTAGATCATCAATCAACCCAAAGACAAAAGATATCTACTCAAAACATCATAGGATGGCAACACATCATTGGATCATAATATGTGGCATAAAGCACCATGTTCAAGTAGGGATTACAGCGGGGTGCGGGAGAGTGGACCATGTAAAAGAGATGAGGATGGTGATGTTGATGAAGACGATCACCGCGGCGATGATTCCCCTCTCGATGGCACTCCGAAGCCACCAAGAGAGAGGAGGAGAGGTTCTCCCCCTTGTGCTTCCTCCATGGCCTCCCCCCTAGATGGGGAGAGGTTCCCCCTCTGGTCCTTGGCCTTCATGGTGATGATGGCCCCTCCAGGATCCTCCTCCATGCCCTCCGGTGATGATAGCCCCCTCTGGCAGGGTGCCGGAGAGGGCCTAGATTGGTTTTCGGTGGCTACGGAGGCTTCTGGCGGCAGAACTCCCGATCTAGGTTAATTTTCGGAGGTTTCTGTAGTTATAGGAGAAGTTGGCGTTGATTTCACGCCAGGGGGGCCTCGGGGAGTCCACGAGGCAGGGGGCGCGCCCCCACCCTCGTGGGGCCCCCGTGACTCCCCTCTGGTGGATTTTCGTTCTAGTATTTTTCATATTTTCCAAAAAAAATCTCCGTTGATTTTCATCGCATTCCGAGAACTTTTATTTCTGCACAAAAACAACACCACGGTAGTTCTGCTGAAAACAGCGTCATCCGGGTTAGTTCTAATCAAATCATACCAAAATCATATAAAAATATTGTAAAAATGGCATGAATACTTCATGAATTATAGATACGCTCGAGACGTATCAGTGGGCGCGAACGATTTTAGGCGAGGAGGGCATGTTTTGAAATATACTGGGCGCGAGCGATTTCGGGCGAGGAGTGCGTGTTTGGAAATATAGTGGGCGCGAGCTATTTTGGGCGAGGAGGGCGTTTTGAAATATAGTGGGCGCGAGCGATTTCGGGCGAGGAGAGCGTGTTTTGAAATAGTGGGCGCGAGCTATTTCGGGCGAGGAGAGGGTGTTTTGCCGACCATGGTTTATGAATTATTTGGCACATGTCATTTCGGCCGAGGAGAAGGCGCGCTTGGATGAAGTTACGAACCTACCCTCGATGTACAACGGGCCAATTGATGCGTGTCCCACATAGGCCGGTAATTTTGCATCTCCCATTTATTTTCTCGGGCGAATTCCACCGAGCAGAGGGTGTTTAACGGTTCTTTCAAATTTTGGGAGAACGAGCGTCTACCTTACCAAGTCGATTCGAATCAAATTTTGAAATATTAGCTTGCCACTTCTTTTTTAGATGGAGAGATGATGCTCGGAGTAATGTGTTTTTACATGCTCATTGCTAGCGATTTACTATATGACAAATAGTTGACCCACTCAAAAACGGGAATCAAACCCAAAATGAAATATCTTGATTCAATGAAATAGCTCGTTCACCAGGTCAAAATAGTGAACTAAATCCAAAATTAAACACCTCAATCGAGTAGCATGTTGTACAGTATTATAGTACTCCATGAACATGTTGAGAGTCAAATTAATGAAGTTGTTTGATATACGCATATCTCCGTTCATGTGTGGATTGCAGACAACATGTTCTCCAATTTAAATATTTGAATGCAAGTTTATATCGAAACATGGTTTATATCAGTCTTTGATGCATAAAACGCAACCTCCCCCTCTCCCGGACTCCTGCTCTCTCTCTCCCTCTCTCTCTCTCTCGCTCTCTCTCTCGCTGACAATCTTCAATTTTGTCGCATGCATCCAGCACACAAACCTTGTTGGTCCCTCTCCCTCTCTCTCCGCACCTCTATCTCTCTCTCTGTTTGTGTGTGTGTGGGGGTCTTTCTAGTTTGCATGCATATATACTCTATCTATAGGTCTCTCTCGCACACTATGTATGATTCTCTAGTCCAAGCTAAATATCTTGGGTGCACTCATCGTACGCACACAAATTCCTTGGATCGTTACCCGTAACTCTCTCACGCACCACTATGTCGTCTCGGAGCTCTTCCCCCTCTCTCAAACTCTCCATCTACCTGGGTCACACATACACATGCATATCTCACTCGCACTCGATAGACCCATCTAAAACTTTATCTCTCCCTCGCTCTCTCTCCATCTCACACGCGCACACACACAATCTCATGCCTAACCAAGTATGATGGTCTCTCACTCAAATGTAGGCACACGTAGTCCCCCCTATATGTATATGACTAGCTAATTTTAGTCTCCATCACAAACATGTGCATGGTCTATCTCGATTTCTCTCAGGGCATCTTTCGATCTCGCACACACCTCCCTCGATCTCCCACCCATATAAGTCCCCTCACGATCTCGAGGGGATCTCTCTATCACAAACACAACCTCTCTCCCTCCCCATGCGTTCATGTTCTCCATGTGTCCCTCTCGACCTTTGTTCCTTGTTGGCCAGACTTCTATTCGACATGTGCTATAGGGGTGTCTCTCTCCGTTGCAAACAATCACGCACTAGCTATCTTCGTGTATCTCCTCACCTCGCTTTTCTATCTCGGAGATGCATCCGTGATATGTTTGCATAAGAAACGAAAAAACACACACACTCTAATTTATCGTTTGATGTCCCTTTCTCTTTCACACACATACTCTTTTTGCACACTCACTCATTCTCCTTCACACACACTTGATCTCTCTCAACTTAGGCACTCTCTTCGGTCCATAGCATATAAATTTATTGAAAAGTCAAACATCACAAAGTTTGACCATGTACGTGGAGAAATACATTTACATCTAGAACAGCAAACATATACCATTAGATTCATCATGAGATGTAGTTTCATATGATGTATCTTTGGTATTGTAGATATAAATAACATTTGCGTAAACCTGATCAATGTTTCCAAAGTTCGACTTCTAAAAAAATTTACATGCACTGCATTATCGAGCGGATGGAATATCTCTTCCCCCTCTCAGCTATCTGACGCACCACTCAGCCTTATTGGGGCTCCTCTATCTCTCTCAAACTTTATATCTCCCTGGTTCACACATACACATGTCTCGCTTGCGCTACATATAGACCTATCCAACACTCTCCGCCCTTGTTCTCTCTCTATGTGTCACGCACCCCCCTAAGTACCATAATCCCTCACTCCATCATAGGCGCACGCACTCCCCCCTAAGTATGATTATCTCTCACTAGCCATCAGGAACACACGTATTGTCTCCTTCCATCCATACGTCTATCTTGATATCTCTCGGGGTATCTTCTATCACGCACACACCTTGTCACTCGATCTCCCACCCATGTAGTCCCATCACGATCTCTAGGGGATCTCTCTATCACAAACACACACTCTCTCCTCCCCATGTCTGCATTTTCTCCGTACGTCTCTCTCGACCTCTCTCCCTTGGTTGTCAGTGAAGGAAATATGCCCTAGAGGCAATAATAAAGTTAGAGTAAAATGCATCATAGTCCTAAAACTATCGGAGGTGTGTCAGTTTAGTCCTATAACTTTCAAACTGCACTTTTGGGTCCTAAAACTATCAGAGGTGTGTCAGTTTAGTCCTATAACTTCGAAACTGCACTTTTGGGTCCTAAAACTATCAAAGGTGTGTCAGTTTAGTCCTATAACTTTGAAACAGTAGTTGTGGGTCCCAAAACTATGTAAGTTTCTTCCTCTTAGGTCCTAAGCTTGCATGGTTAGCATTGACCCACCAACGATTCACTTGGAAATGCTTGGATTGTAGCCACGTTGACCTGACCCAATGGGCCCACCAGGTAAGTATGCAAAAAAAACTAGAGCGTTGTCTCGCCTCATTCTCACGCGCTCGTCTTCTCCCACGCACGGAATGCTCAGAGGCGACGGTACAGAGGCCATCAGTGGAATGATGGTTTGAGCTCCAGCGAGGAGAGTAGACCGGTCATCTCAGCCTCCCCCAACAGCAGCAGAACGACATGTCGCACAACGTCCAATTTCTACCCACCTAAGGCTACTGCTAGGGTTGTGTCACTCTCGATGACCTCTGCGCTAGCTTTGTAGTTTCCGCGCACTCCTTTGTGTCGCCCGACAGCTCACCACCTATGACCATGCTCGTGCCCAAACAACAGCCTGCACGGCCAACTCTACGGCAAGGGTGTCGGGGCAACGACGATATCATCAAACACACACAGAGAGAGAGAGGTGGGATGGCGTACTCCATCCCAATTGGCTCGGGATCTCCCCGGCGGCCTCGCCGAGGGAGAGGGATGTCGTCCTTCATGCCGACTAGCTCGGGGTCTCCCCGACGGTCACGCCAAACCTCCCAGGGAGGCTACCGTGTAGTTCATGGCCATGGAGGTGGTGGGCATGCAGGTTGCAGGACACACTGCAATGTGGAAGCGTATGTACCACTTTGGGGGATATAAACACATACAAAGGGCTCATTTGAAAAAATGCACCATGGATGGTGGCCATGCAAGATTAGGACCTCAGATGAACAAACATACATAGTTTTGAGACCCAAAACTGCAATTTTGAAGTTATGGGACTAAATATGACACACCTCCAATAGTTTTAGGACCCAAAAGTGCAGTTTCGAAGTTACAGGACTAAACTGACATACTTTCGATAGTTTTAGGACCCAAAAGTGCAGTTTGAAAGTTATAGGACTAAACTGACACACCTATCATAGTTTTAGGACTTGTGATGCATTTTACTCATAAAGTTATTAATATTTCCTTATATCATGATAAATGTTTATTATTCATGCTAGAATTGTATTAACCGAAAACTTAGTACATGTGTGAATACATAGACAAACAAAGTGTCACTAGTATGCCTCTACTTGACTAGCTCGTTGAATCAAAGATGGTTAAGTTTCCTAGCCATAGACATGAGTTGTCATTTGATTAACGGGATCACACCATTAGGGAATGATGTGATTGACTTGACCCATCCGTTAGCTTAGCACGATGATCGTTTAGTTTGTTGCTATTGCTTTCTTCATGACTTATACATGTTCCTATGACTATGAGATTATGCAACTTCCGAATACCGAAGGAACACTTTGTGTCATGATTTTGTCACGGCAGATGTCCTTGTGAAAGGACTTAGTCGTGGAGACATCGCTACGGGTTAGCTTAAAGGGATTAAAGCGGACAAGGGACGCGAGAGTTTTATACTGGTTCGGCCCCTTACGATGAAGGTAAAAGCCTACTCTAGTTGTGGTGGAATTGCTAGGGTTTCGATGACCAGGGAGCGAATCCGCTTTGCCTGGCTCTCGAGTTGTTGTGTGTTGTCCCTAAACCGCCGTCGGGTCGTCCCTTTATATACATAGGTCGACGCCCGTCGGTTACAGAGTCCCAAGGCCGGATCATCAACGTGTCCAACTCGGTCTCTATTCCTCCTATCTTACAATACATGTTACACGATAATGTCGGTTTACATCTACAGGCCTTAACCCGCCTTTGGGCCTTGGGCCTTCATAAAGCGCCACCATCCTTTGTCTTCCTGGGCTTCTAATCCTCATAGAGTTAACCCGGCCACTCCTGGCCGGTTTACGTCCAGTAGTAATATCCCCAACATTAGGCCCCAGATTGATTTGAACTTGTTCATGTCAATCCTCAATACTTAGAAAAATTCCCGCCCTTGCACCTTCGCATAAATCTTGTAAACCGCCCTGACATCATCCTCCGGATTTGTAGTAAACCGCTGTGACATCACCTGTTTATTTAAATCTGAAGATCCCCCTTTTATTAATGAGCATCCGACAATCGAGGCAACAATCTCGTTATCTATTCATTTTTTGGGCTCCTCGATTCCCGCGTCTGTCGCTTATCTCTTTATCCTTATAAATAGGGCGGAGGACCCCTTCCTTTTCCTCCTGTTGCCCTCTCCTCTCTTCTTCCTCCTCGCGACGCCTCTGCACCTGAGCACCGCCGCCGTTGTCGAGCTTTACCTCTGCCTCATCGTCGGCCGCTGCATCAACCTGACTGGATCAGAAAAACACGGCGCACCTCCTCTACTTTGATAGCTTCGGTAAGTCTTCCCCCTTTTCTTTGTAGATCCACTTAGGGTTTCAGTGTTCATCGGAGTTTCATCGAAGCTCTGGTGCTGTTCTTCTCTTTCCTTCCCAGTAGCATCAAAGACTAGTTAGATCTGTTAGCTCTTTGTGCGACCGTAGCCATAATCTCACTTTTCCTTATCAGACCATCCCCTTTAACTAGGAAAAACTCATCTGAACCTGATGAACTGGTATCTGAAATTTAGGTCTGAATATATTCTAGTTTCCTGTCGTACCGCAGATCTGAAATCATCATATAATTCTTGTGAAACTTGTTTTCCTTCACTTAGGCATTCGTAGATCTGTACTCTTCATATCAATATAGGCGGTTTAACTTTTGGAAGCATGATAATCTGACATATACCATTAGTCCCCTTGTAAACCGTTCATTGCTTTATCACTTTAAAAACACTCTGTTGTAAGCGGTTTATAACCTCCTCCGTTTTACCAATATTACAAGCTTGAATTCCTTTCTCCTCAACCTCTTGTACCGTACGCCTTGTCATTAATGAATCATAAACCGGCATTATTTTCTTTCCAGCTCTTCACTTGCAATGGACAAATATTTCTATTCCTATAACCGGGTCCCTTCCCGGGTTACCGAGGAGCAACTGAACGGAATGGTCAAAATTGGTACCTTACCGAAGAAAAATGAAATCCGGTGGCGAGTTCCTGCACCGGAAAATCTTCCTACCCCTAGACAGGGTGAAGTAGTGGTGTTTGCTGATCATATAGGCCGTGGTTTTAAACCGCCTGGATCCAAGTTTTTCCGAGATGTACTTGCCAGCTTTCAGATCCACCCTCAAGATATTGGACCCAACTCTGTATCCAATATCTGCAGCTTTTAGGTTTTTTGTGAAGCGTATCTACAAGAAGAACCGACTATCGAGTTGTTCCGGGATTTCTTCCACTTAAACCGTCGCACTGAATTCGTAGACGGGCCCAATACTGAACTTGGTGGCGTCTCCATTCAGAAGAGGAAGGATGCTAGTTTTCCTCATGCCAAAATCCACAGTCACCCAAAAGAATGGAATCAAACTTGGTTCTATTGCAAGGACACCTCTCCTAAAGATGAGAACCCTCTGCCGGGTTACCGTGCTCATCGGCTCGCCAATACTCATCCGCTTCCGCAACGACTAAGTGCCCAGGAACGGGCCTTGTACGCACCACAACTCGCCAAGCTTAGAGCTTTTATGGCCAACGGTTTAACAGGTGTGGACTTCGTCCATTGCTGGATATCCTGGAGTATCTTGCCGTTAAGCCGCCGCTCCATTTTAATGTGTGAGTACACCGGTGACGTAAAAGACTCCCAACGTCATACTGAAATTCCGCTAGCAGATGAGGAAGTTACTGAGTCTGTCAAGAAAATGCTGAATGAACCGGAAGCTATCTGTAGCAAGACCGGGTTAAGCCCCTTTTACACGCAGAACAAACCGCCCGCTACAAATATTGTTTTTGCTTCTGCTTTACACCTGATATTTTTGAACTGTGCAACTTTGAATACCCTCTGCCCATTTTTAAACAGGGTGATGATCCGTTCTGGAAAAAGAAACCTCAGAGAAAGCAGTGAAGTCTTCTCGACCTAAAACGAAAGCTGTCAAGAAAACCACGAAGAGAAAGGCACCTGAACCCATCGGTTTAGAGCTTGATGACGACCCTGATGAACCGGAAGCAGAGGTAGGACTTGATTCACTTGGTTCACTTTTCATGCACCTCATTGACAATGATATTTATCAGGAGGACGCTGAGGGCAGCCAAGCTGACAATGCAGAGGTGATTATCCTTTCCTCCAGTTCAGACCCTCTGCCAACACAAAAAATCCATCAAGCAGTCTGAAAAGTAAGATTTTCTCACCCTCTTTCTCACTTGGATCCAAAATTTCTTTTGAAGAAGCAGCAGCACGAGGCTCACCGCACAACCCGGCACATCGGCCAAACGGTCACTTCGACCGGTTTACCGAATACCCCGATTCGAAAACACCGATCTGAGGTCTCACCCACTTCTGACACTTCTTATCCCAAGGCCGGCTATTTCCGACAACTTCTTAATCCGTCCGATTCGAATTATCAGGTGACACCTCCTTCATCATCCGGCGAATCAACGACCACACAACTCCCTCCTCTTAAGACCGTTGTTGGGTAAGTATTTCAACTTAATCTTTTGATGTTTCACGCTTTATATGCTATGCTAACCTTTGCGTTTGCTCTTTTTAGAGCCAAAGCCAGACCCAGTAAGAAGGCTCGGGTGAATAACCTGTTTGAAGACCATGTGGTGATTGAACCGGAGCTGACTACGGAACCGGAAGGTCCAAATACTGAGGCCACATTTGATGAACCACCCCCTCAAGATCATAACGTTGATGAACAAGCAGAACTTGATACCACTGTGCAAGATGATAAACCGGCAAGTCCAGTCCGGACTGATGACAGACCTTCTAGTCCAGTGAAGGCTGCTGATATTCCATCAACTCTAGAAAAAGCTGATGGTGACAAGGAAGATGAGGTTATCATTACTGGTGTTGGCCACACCTCTCCTGGCCATCCTGTTGTTTTGGCAAAACATAGTGCCAAGGAAGAGCGTGTTGGCTTTCTAAACCGTCTGCATGCAAACCGTGACTATGAAGCCAGTTTAGTGAATCTGATGAAGGAGCGCTATGAGGTATTTTCATCACTTTTCCTTTCTTAAATCCAATTTGTAAGTACCAACTCTAGTAGCCCCCAAGGGCCGGTTTATGATGGCAATCATAAATCGGGACTTTGTAATATCTTAACCCTTGCATGCTTATCATTCACTTGTCAAGTAGTCTTTAAAATAAACCGGTACTTTATCATTGTGTTCCTGTATTTTTCGCATGTGTAGTCCCCAAGGGCCGGTTTATCTTTCCAAGGTAAACTGGGTCTTTAACCAATGCTTCAATTTGAACAGATGGTCATTAGCCCCCAAGTGTCAAGGATAATGCTTGCATTGTACTTGGGACTTGCAAAAATTTCTGATAACAGAGAAAATAGGCGTTAGCCCCCAAGTACAAAGTGCATAACTTGTTATGTGCTTGGTACTTCAAATATACATAACCCATTGATGATATATCTTGTCTTTGTAGGCCGAGCTGAGTAAGAAGGATGCTCAAACTGTCGACCTTCAGGAGAACATTAAATCTCAGCAAGTGGAGGTGTCCAAAGCCAAGGAAGAACTGACTAATGCTTTAGCAGCCATGGAGAAGCTGAAGGAAAGCTTTTAGAAGGAGTGTGCAAATTGGGACACTGAGAAGGTCGCTTTAGCAAAGCAGGCCGAAGATGCAGAAGCAGCCCTGAAACCGGTGGTTGAGGAACTCGCCAGTTTAAAGCAGCAAATAAACACTATGACTTCTGCTGTGTTTGGTAAGCGTCCTCATCTGACGTTTTTCCAAGTCACCTTTTCCTTATCAGCTGCCGATTTACTGATAATTACAATGCCACAGGGACCTGCATTACCCATCTGGGCTTTGATATGCGGATGAAGTTGAAGGCTGCCTATACGTTGATAGAGCAGCTATATTCTGGATCCCAACGGGCTATCTGTGCTGCTGCTTACAACAGGCCTCCTCCAACGTTGATAAAAGAAACCATCAAGAAGCTGTCAATGCTGCCTGCCCGGTTGGATGAACTGAAAAAATCCGCTGCAAGGTCAGGCGTTGTTACTGCGCTAATCCGGGCCAAGGCATGGATTCCAGATCTTGAACCGATAGATATTAGCCAAGGCTACCCCAACGTAAAGGAAGACGGTTCAGAATTCAACAATGATGATCTCCGAAGGTTAACAAGGGAAATGCGACCCATAGCGAGCAAATTGGTGGATGAAACGGACCCGTCTCATTATCAGCCAGTTTATGATGTTGATCAGAAAAGATATCCTGCGCCGATACATGATGTAGAGGATCTTGTTCCACCAATTCGTAAGCACACTTATGCCCCTGACATTGATCCTTCCCCCCTTATATGTGAAGAAGTTGTGTTCCGAGCTTTAACCGGAATCGATTGGACAACAATTGATTTCCAGCCACTGGGTAGAGAGGAGGAGGATGCACCTACTCAATATGATCCGCAATCTTCAAGTCGTCCTGGTGATGAATCCTGAACCGGAGGCCGCTTTAGCCCGTCGTAGCCTACTCTATCTTGCTGAAACAATTATCCTGTGTGGGCAGAAAAAATGCCTTGTAATAGGCTAGTTCAAACACCTTGTCTATTATGCCACCGAGCATACTTATGTTGCTGGATATTGATAACTCGCCATGCTTTCGGGATTGTTATTTATATTCATAATCCGCAGTGGCTGTATGTTAACTTGTTCCTGCATACAAGAGATTGAAAAAGGGTCCTGGCGGTTTACCGCTGGACGGGTCATGATGCCCAAAAATAGAATCTGGATGTAGGACCAAGGCTGTTTATAAGATAGAAAAATACTTGTCACCTCGTTCTTTTCACCCATGGCTGTGTAAAAAAGAGGTGATAACACCAAACTGGAGTATAGATGACTCCTTGCAGGTTTGCTGGTTTATGATAAAACCATACCGGGTTATGATAAACACCGGTTTAACCATATAATACTGGTGACTAGTAGTCAAAACTAGACCGGAACAGAAAAGCTGGATTATAGCTGATCATGTACTAACAATTTAGCATTGTAAGTCACGCCGGGTTTTAATAAACGCCGATTTATCAGAAAACACTTATGAATATCAAAAAAAAGAAAACTTTGCTGAAAACACAAGAAGAATATGCAAGGCTTTTCATGGGCTACTAGGCCCTAAATCGAGGCTTTTCATGGCCTGCCAGGCCACTGAGTTAAACCATTTTTCAAAGCCTTTTAAGATTGACCTCAATCTTTAACCAATCATCATTTTAACTTTGACAAGTTCAGGGTCTATGAGATTGACTTGTCAAACATTCGACGGGTCATACCAGGTTTACCTGGACGGAGTGGCTTACTTAAAGAGGCAGGATAACCCGGGGTTTTAGGTGAATACACCTGGCTTCCAAGCCTGGCTTGATAGCCTATTGCAAAGGTGCAGACTATTTGTTCTTCGAGAAGCAAAGAGCCCCTAAGCAACATTTGAGCTGTGCTCGGTGGGTGCCTATGTTTGAGTTGTGCTGGTGCAACACTCTCTTTGGCCCCACATAATTTCCTTTTTGGCTTTAAGCCTATCAAGAGGTGTAGCTATGGTGCAAATACAACCAAGCCCCTTAGTGATGTCCCTTTGGCTTTAAGCCGATCAAGAGGTGTAGCTAAGGTTCAGATATTACCTAGCCCCCTAGTGATTTCCTTTTATGTGTGTGGCTTGACAAGCCGGATTAATAGAACTCCGCTTTGTAAACAGAAGCCCCCATGAAAACACATGATGTAAAACAAACAGAGACCCCGCTTTAGCCGAGGCTCTGGTTTATTATATTGACTATAATATATACATTGTTATAAGTATGTACATAAAAAGAGCCTATGGCTCAAGTATAGTAAGGCCGAAGATGAGCTATATTCCACGGCCACTGGGTCTCCTCCTCTGATTTACGTGAGTCTTTGTGCTCTCAGACATCAATAAGGTAGTATGATCCATTGTGCAAATTTTTGCTGACCACGAAAGGTCCTTACCAAGGTGGGGATAACTTGTGCATATCAGTCTTATCCTGGATGAGCCGGAGCACCAGATCGCCTTCTTGAAAAGTCCTGGTTTTAACCCGGCGGCTGTGATAACGTCGCAGATCTTGTTGGTAAATCGCCGGACGTGCTGCCGCAAGATCACGCTCCTCATCCAACAGGTCCAGTGAATCCTGACGTGCTTTCTCGTTATCAGGTTCAACATAAGCCGCCACACGGGGCGAGTCATGATGTATGTCACTAGGAAGAACTGCCTCTGCTCCGTAAACCATGAAGAAAGGCGTGTAACCTGTAGATCTGTTTGGTGTGGTGTTGATGCTCCATAACACGGAAGGTAACTCCTCCACCCAACAACCCGGCATACGCTTTAAAGGAACCATAAGCCGGGGTTTGATACCTCTCAAAATTTCTTGATTGGCCCTTTCTGCCTGGCCGTTAGATTGGGGGTGAGCCACTGATGACACGTCAAGCCAGATGTGCTCTCATTGACAATATTCCTCCATAGCACCTTTGGACAGATTAGTACCATTATCAGTGATAATGCTGTGTGGAAAACCAAACCGGAATATCACATTTTTGATGAATTGAACCATCATGGCTGCATCACACTTACTGACTGGCTCTGCCTCTACCCACTTGGTAAACTTATCAACTGCTACCAACAGGTGAGTCTTCTTATCCTTGGACATCTGAAAAGGTCCAACCATATCGAGCCCCCAAGTTGCAAACGACCAAGTTATTGGGATCATTCTTAACTCTTGGGCCGGAACATGAGCACGGCATGCAAACTTTTGACAACCATCACACCTCTTTACCAAATCCTCAGCATCAGCATGAGCCATCAACCAATAGAAGTCGTGACGAAAAGCCTTAGCCACCAAGGATTTTGAACCGGCATGGTGACCACAATCTCCCTTGTGAATCTCACGCAAGATCTCACAACCTTCTTGAGGAGAGACACAATGCTGAAACGCTCTTGTGACACTACAATGATGTAGCTCTCCATTGACAATGGGCATTGACTTGGATCGCCGGATTATCTGCCGGGCCAGAGTTTCATTGTCTGGTAACTCGCCCCGGTTCATGTACGCCAGGCACGAGACTGTCCAATCTGGAATAACATGAAGATCCGCCACCAATTGAGCCTCCGGGTCGGGCACAGCCAAATCCTCTTCCGTAGGTATCTTCACTGACGGATTATGCAATACATCGAGGAAGGTATTGGGAGGCACCGGTTTACGTTGAGAGCCTAAGCGGCTTAAAGCATCTACTGCTTCATTCTTCCGCCGGTCTATGTGGTCCACTTGATAACCTTTGAAGTGACGAGCCACTGCATCCACCTCTCGTTTATATGCTGCCATAAGTGGATCCTTGGAATCCCAAGTGCCAGATACCTGCTGGGCCACCAGGTCCGAATCACCAAAGCACTTAACCCGCTTAAGTTCATTTCCTTAGCCATCCAAAGTCCATGGAGCAAGGCCTCATACTCAGCTGCATTGTTAGTACAAGGGAACATTAAACGGAGAACATAACAAAACTTATCACCTCGTGGGGAAGTTAATATGACTCCAGCCCCCGAGCCCTCCAATTGCCTGGACCCGTCAAAGTGAATAGTCCAATAAGTATTGTCGGGCTTTTCGTCCGGCGCTTGCGACTCTATCCAATCATTGATGAAGTCCATGAGTGCTTGGGATTTGATTGCTGTGCGAGGTGTATATTTGAGCCTGTGAGGTCCAAGTTCAATAGCCCACTTAGCAATCCGCCCAGTTGCTTCTCTGTTTTGGATGATATCTCCCAGTGGGGCTGAACTGACCACTATGATAGGATGACCTTGAAAATAATGCTTAAGCTTCCGACTTTCCACAAAAACTCCATACACTAGTTTCTGCCAATGTGGGTATCTCTGTTTAGACTCTATAAGCACCTCGCTGATATAATAAACCCGCCATTGAACCGGATACTCTTTCCCAGCCTCCTTGCACTCCACAACAATAGCCACACTAACAGCTCGGGCATTAGCAGCCACATATAGCAATAAAGGCTCCTTATCAACCGGAGCTGCAAGGACAGGTGGCTCGGCTAACTGTCTTTTCAGATCTGCAAGTGCTTCATCAGCAACATCACTCCAGACGAAGTGATCTGTTTTCTTTAACATCTGATACAAAGGTATAGCCTTCTCTCCAAGGCGACTGATAAAACCGTCTTAAGGCTGCAATCCGGTCCGCCAGACGTTGAACATCGTTAATGCACGCCGGTTTAGCCAGAGATGTGATAGCTGTGATTTTCTCCGGATTAGCTTCAATCCCCCTGTTATACACCAGAAAACCCAAAAGCTTGCCTGCCGGTACACCAAAGACACATTTGGCCGGATTAAGCATCATCTTATAAACCCGGAGGTTATCAAAATTTTCCCTCAAGTCACCTATCAATGTTTCCTCCTTTCTGGGTTTCACCACAATATCATCCACATATGCATGTACGTTGCGCCCAATCTGTTTATGTAGACAATTCTGAACACAACGCTGATAAGTTGCCTGGGCACTCTTGAGCCCGAAAGGCATAGATACATAGCAGAAGGCTCCAAAGGGAGTTATGAAGGCTGTCTTCTCCTGGTCCTTAACTGCCATTTTGATCTGATGATAACCTGAATAAGCATCCAGAAAACACAAACGGTCACAACCTATAGTAGCATCAATAATTTGATCGATTCGAGGGAGAGCAAAGGGGTCAGCTGGACAGGCTTTGTTTAAATCCGTGCAATCCACACACATGCGCCAAGTGTCGTTTTTCTTAAGTACCAGCACCGGATTAGCCAACCACTCAGGGTGAAAGACCTCCACAATAAACCATGTTGCCAAGAGCCGGGCTACCTCCTCACCAATAGCTTTACGCCTTTCTTCGTTGAAGCGACGAAGAAATTTTTTGACCGGTTTAAACTTAGGATCTATGTTAAGGGTGTGCTCAGCGAGTTCCCTCAGTACACCTGGCATGTCAGAAGGCTTCCATGCAAAGATGTCCCGGTTCTCACGGATGAACTCGATGAGTGCGCCTTCCTATTTCAGATCCAAGTTAGCGCTGATGCTGAACTGCTTGGATGAATCGCCAGGAACAAAGTCAACCAGTTTAGTCTCCTCAGCTGATTTAAACTTCAATGCCGGATCATGCTCAGTAGTTGGCTTTTTCAGAGAAGTCATATCTGCCGGATCAACATTGTCTTTGTAAAATTTCAGCTCCTCAATGGCACAAACCGACTCAGGATAAGCTGCATCCCCTTCTTCACATTCCAAAGCAATCTTTCGGCTTCCATGCACCGTGATGGTCCCCTTATGACCCGGCATCTTAAGCTGCAAATAAACATAACAAGGTCTTGCCATGAACTTAGCATAAGCCGGCCGTCCGAACAGGGCATGATATGGACTCTTGATTTTCACCACTTCAAAAGTCAACACCTCTGATCTTGAATCATGCTCGTCTCCAAAAGCAATTTCCAGAGCTATCTTGCCAACTAGGTGTGCCAATTTACCAGGCACTGCCCATGAAACACAGTGTTCGACGGTTTAAGATTCTTATCTGTTAACCCCATGCGACGAAAGGTTTCATAGTAAAGGATGTTAATACTGCTTCCTCCATCCATAAGCACCTTGGTAAATTTATACCCGCCAACCTGGGGTGCCACCACTAAAGCCAGATGACCAGGATTGTCAACCCGGGGTGGATGATCCTCTTGACTCCACAGGATGGGTTGTTCGGACCAGCACAGATAATGAAGTACCGCCGGTTCAACAGAATTCACAGCTCTTTTATGAAGCTTCTGACCGTGCTTACATAAGCTAGTGGTGAAGACATGATACTGCCCACTATTCAACTGTTTTGGATTGCTATGATAACCTGATTGCCGCTGCTGTTGATTCCCCTGATGGTTGTAACCTCCCTGGTTGCCCTGGCTGTTCTGATTGCCATGTCCGATTTGGTTGCCCTGGAACCCTGAACCGGACCTGCCACCACCATAACCCGGCCCGTGGAAACCGCCTCCTGAACCGTCGGGCGGTCCGTTATCGTATTGAAAAAGATTTGAATTTTTGAACTCCCGCATAATAAAGCAATCTTTCCAAAGATGCGTAGCGGGTCTATCCTTTGAGCCGTGCTTTGGGCAAGGCTGATTTAACAAGTGCTCTAGATTGGGGCCTGACCCTCCACCCCGCTGGGGCGGTTTACCCTTACGCCGCTGATCGTTATCCTGGGTGTTGGTGTTAGCCACAAAGTCCAAGCTACTTTCTGCCTTGCGTTTACCATTGTTCCGATGACCTGCCGGATTATGCTGCTGCCCCTTGGCGTTGCCGCTCTTCTTTCCCTTCCCTTTCTTGTCATCCTAAGACTCGGGGTCCTTGGTACTATCAGAGTCAGCATACTTCACTAGAGCCGCCATGAGTGTTCCCATGTCATTACAATGGTGTTTAAGCCGTCCCAATTTCAGCTTCAAAGGCGCAAACCAGCAATTGCCCTCCAATGTTAAAACAGTTGTGTCAGCGTTGATGCGGTCCGACGAATGCAAAATCTCCGAAACCCGGCACACCCAGTGGGTCGTTGATTCTCCTTCTTCCTGGACACAGGCAGCTAAATCCACGATGGACATGGGTTGCTTGCACGTATCTTTGAAGTTCTGGATAAACCGGGCCCTTAACTCGGCCCATGATCCAATAGAGTTGGCTGGCAGATTTTTCAGCCACGTGCGAGCTGTTCCCTCCAACATCATGGTAAAGTACTTGGCACACGCCGCTTCGTCCAGATCCAGCATCTCCATTGCCTTCTCATAACTCTCCACCCATGACTCAGGGGATGAATCGGCGGTGTAATTCGGCACCTTACGCGGGCCCTTGAAATCCTTGGGTAACTGTACGTTGCGCAGCGCTGGAACAAGACATGGCACTCCCAAAGAACTGGAAGTAACCCCTGGTTCCACCGATGTTGTTGGACGAACCGGAGTGAACTGACGAACCGGCGTGAGCTGACAAACCGGAGCTTCGTGTTGTGCCGCTAACTCGGCTTCCTGACGTGCCCTAGCGCAATCCACTACATCCTGGGCATTGCCACCGCCACCCGCGGGGTTATTGCCATGGGGCGGATTACGATCCCTCGCACTGCTTGATACGGTCGGCTCATCGATATGCCTGCTGTAGCTCCGGCTTGGGCGGGGAGTGGAATGAATCCTTTCACGGCTATATGAATAGGCTGCTGCTGAGTCAAAGCTGTTTGAAGGAGCTCCCTAGCCCGTCGTGTCTCAACTGCTACGGGGGACTCGCCATCAATCGGGAGAGCTACCAATCGTGAAGCGGCCGCAACGATGTTATCCAATGGGTTAGAGTAATGACCCGGAGGTGTTGAGACGCGATGTGATGGAAGGTCGTTTTGACGGGGTAGAGGAGGAGGATCCATCGCACGAGGCTGAACCGACGCCCTGGTCCCAGGTGCCTCCGCCCGGTTCACCACAGGTTGGTTGCTGGTGCCTGCTCCAGGTGTGTTAAAGAGATTCCTCGCCACCAAGACTGACGAAAGGCGCGATCGGTATCTTCTCCTCATGACATCATCCGGCGCACTCTGATCCAGCATAAGCCGGTACGCCTGAGCCTCCAATCCGGCCCGCTCTGTAGCCATCCTGGTGTTTTCTGCTTCCAGGTCCGCCTTAGCTTGAGTGATCTGATCCTTCACCTTTGCAATCTCTGTGTTGTGCCGATCCCGGTTTGCCGTGCCCACCTCCGCCGCCAGCAACGTTGCTAAAGCGTTGAATAGATCAGACAAAACTTGATTCGGAGGCGGCGCAGAGCCCCCTGCTCCCGCTGGTGTTGCTATTGCTGATCCGGAGATCATTGCCGCAGCGGTAGAAGAGTGTTGCGCTGGTTGTGTACCGGCCATGAAGACCGCGACCCGGCTTGGCAGATAGAGGGGGTTCAGAATACTGTTGCCATCGGAACCTCCACTAATCCGGCCATCCTGCAGCTGGTATAGCGACTCGGTCTCTCCGGTTGAAGACTCGTCATCGGAGCAGACAACAGTTTCGCCACCGGATGCCGATCCATTCCTCGTATTCCGCTCCTTGGATGGCACCTATGAAGACATGCTTTACGGGATGAACCCGGGCAAAGCTTGCACGCTGAGCCGACTCGATGATGTCGGTGCAGATGTCTGGCTCAGCGCCCGGTTCGCCGATCTTGCCGATGAAGACGTGAATTCCACCAAAGGGGACCCTGTACCCGTATTCAATTGAACCGGCCTCGGGACCCCATCTTGTGTCGTTGATGTAGAGCTTGCCGCGACGACTTTTAGTCATCCAGCCCACAACGTATCCCTTGAGTCCTTTGAAGCTGCCCTTCAAGAACTCGAAACCATCGTGCGATAGCCCCACGGTGGGCGCCAACTGTCGTGGTTTTGTCACGGCAGATGTCCTTGTGAAAGGACTTAGTCGTGGAGCCATCGCTATGGGTTAGCTTAAAGGGGTTAAAGCGGACAAGGGACACGAGAGTTTTATACTGGTTCGGCCCCTTACGATGAAGGTAGAAGCCTACTCCAGTTGTGATGGAATTTCTAGGGTTTCGATGACCAGGGAGCGAATCCGCCTTGCCTGGCTCTCGAGTTGTTGTGTGTTGTCCCTAAACCGCCGCCGGGTCGTCCCTTTATATACATAGGTCGACACCCATCGGTTTACAGAGTCCCAAGGCCGGATCATCAACGTGTCCAACTCGGTCTCTATTCCTCCTATCTTACAATACAAGTTACATGATAATGTCGGTTTACATCTACAGGCCTTAACCCACCTTTGGGCCTTGGGCCTTTATAAAGCGCCACCATCCTTTGTCTTCCTGGGCTTCTAATCCTCATAGAGTTAACTCGGCCACTCCTGGCCGGTTTACTTCCAGTAGTAATATCCCCAACACTTTGTGTGCTACCAAACATCACAACGTAACTGGGTTATTATAAAGGTGCTCTACAGGTGTCTCCGATGGTACTTGTTGAGTTGGCATAGATCAAGATTAGGATTTGTCACTCTGATTGTCGGAGAGGTATCTCTGGGCCCTCTCGGTAATGCACATCACTATAAGCCTTGCAAGCAATGTAACTAATGAGTTAGTTGCGGGATGATGCATTACGGAACGAGTAAAGAGACTTGCCGGTAACGAGATTGAACTAGGTATTGAGATACCGACGATCGAATCTCGGGCAAGTAACATACCGATGACAAAGGGAACAACTTATGTTGTTATGCAGTTTGATCGATAAAGATCTTCGTAGAATATGTGGGAGCCAATATGAGCATCCAGGTTCCTCTATTGGTTATTGACAGGAGACGTGTCTCGGTCATGTCTACATAGTTCTCAAACCTGTAGGATCCGCACGCTTTACGTTCGGTGACGATCGGTATTATGAGTTTATGTGTTTTGATGTACCGAAGGTAGTTCAGAGTCCCGGATGAGATCAGGGACATGATGAGGAGTCTCGAAATGGTCAAGACGTAAAGATCGATATATTGGACGACTATATTCGGACGTCGGAAATGTTCCGAGTGATTCGGGTATTTTTTGGAGTACCGGGGAGTTACGGGAATACGGGGAAGAAGTATTGGGCCTCATGGGCCAAGTGGTGGAAGAGATGAGGCAGGGCGCACGGCCCCCTAGCACAAACCGAATTGGACTAGGGGGTCGGCCCCCCTTTCCTCCTTTCCTCCCTCTCCTCCCTTCTCCCCTTCCCCCTTCCTTTCCTCCTCCTAGTAGGAGTAGGAAAGGGGAGTCCTACTCCTACTAGGAGGAGGACTCCTCCTGGCGCGCCTACAGGGGCCGGCCGGCCTCCCCCTTGCTCCTTTATATACGGGGGCAGGGGGCACCTCTAGACACACAAGTTGATCTGTTGATCTCTCCCAGCCATGTGCGGTGCCCCCCTCCACCATAATCCACCTCGATCATATCGTAGCGGTGCTTAGGCGAAGCCCTGCGTCGGTAGCATCATCATCACTGTCATCACGCCGTCGTGCTGACGAAACTCTCACATGAAGCTATGCTGGATCAGAGTTCGTGGGACGTCATCGAGCTGAACGTGTGCTGAACTCGGAGGTGCCGTGCGTTCGATACTTGGATTGGTCGGATCGTGAAGATGTACGACTACATCAACCGCGTTGTGCTAACGCTTCCGCTTTCGGTCTACGAGGGTACGTGGACACACTCTCCCCTCTCGTTGCTATGCATCACCATGATCATGTGTATACTTAGGATTTTTTTTGAAATTACTACGTTCCCCAACAGTGGCATCCGAGCCAGGTTTATGCGTAGATGTTATATGCATGAGCAGAACACAAGTGATTTGTGGATGATACAAGTCATACTGCTTACCATCATGTCACACTTTGGTTCGGCGGTTTTGTTGGATGAAGCGGCCCGGACTGACATTACGCGTACGCTTACGCGAGACTGGTTCTACCGACGTGCTTTGCACACAGGTGGCTGGCGGGTGTCAGTTTCTCCAATTTTAGTTGAATCAAGTGTGGCTACGCACGGTCCTTGAGAAGGTTAAAACAACACTAACTTAACAAACTATCGTTGTGGTTTTGATGTGTAGGTAAGAACGGTTCTTGCTCAGCCCGTAGCAGCCACGTAAAACTTGCAACAACAATGTAGAGGACGTCTAACTTGTTTTTGCAGGGCATGTTGTGATGTGATATGGTCAAGACGTGATGAGATATAAATTGTTGTATCAGATGATCATGTTTTGTTAAAGTTATCGGCAACTGGCTGAAGCCTTATGGTTGTCTCTTTATTTCATAAGATGCAAGCGTCATACAATTGCTTTACTTTATCGCTATGCGATAGCAATAGTTGCAAAAGCAATAGTTGCGAGACGACCATATGATGGAGATCATGGTGTCATGCCGGTGACGATGGAGATCATGAAGGTACTTTGGAGATGGAGATCAAAATCACAAGATGATGATGGCCATATCACGTCACATATTTTGATTGCATATGATGTTTATCCTTTATGCATCTTATTTTGCTTAGTTCGGTGGTAGCATTATAAGATGATCTCTCACTAAATTTCAAGGTATAAGTGTTCTCCCTGAGTATGCACCGTTGCGACAGTTCTTCGTGCCGAGACACCACGTGATGATTGTGTGTGGTAAGCTCTACGTTCACATACAACGGGTGCAAGCCAGTTTTGCACACGCGGAATACTCGTGTTAAACTTGTCGAGCCTAGCATATGCAGATATGGCCTCGGAACACTGGAGACCGAAAGGTCGAGCGTGAATCATATAGTAGATATGATCAACATAATGATGTTCACCATTGAAAACTACTCCATCTCACATGATGATCGGACATGGTTTAGTTGATTTGGATCACGTGATCATTTAGATGACTAGAGGGATGTCTATCTAAGTGGGAGTTCTTAAGTAATATGATTAATTGAACTTTAATTTATCATGAACTTAGTCCTGATAGTATTTGCATATCTATGTTGTAGATCAGTCGCTCGCGTATAGCTTCCCCGTTTTTATTTATGATATGTTCCTAGAGAAAACTATATTGAAAAATGATAGTAGCAATGATGTGGATTGGATCCGTGATCTGAGAATTGTCCTCATTGCTGCACAGAAGAATTATGTCCTTGATGCACCACTAGGTGACAGACCGATTGCAGGAGCAGATGCAGACGTTATGAACGTTTGGCGAGCTCGATATGATGACTACTTGATAGTTTAGTGCACCATGCTTTATGGCTTAGAATCGGGGATTCAAAGACGTTTTGAACGCCACGGAGCATATCAGATGTTCCAAGAGTTGGAATTAGTATTTCAGACTCACGCCCATGTCAAAAGGTATGAGACCTTTGACAAGTACTTTGCCTACAAAATGGAGGAGAATAGCTCAACTAGTGAGCATGTGCTCAGAATGTCTAAGTGCTACAATCACTTGAATCAAGTGGGAGTTAATCTTCCAGATAAGATAGTGATTGACAGAATTCTCTTGTCACTATCACCAAGTTACTAGAACTTCGTGATGAACTATAATATGCAAGGGATAACGTAAACGATTCCTAAGCTCTTCATGCTACGGAAATCGATGAAGGTAGAGATCAAGAAAAGTATCAAGTGTTGATGGTTGACAAGACCACTAATTTCAAGAAAAGGGCAAAGGGAAGAAGGAGAACTTCAAGAAGAACGACAAGCAAGTTGCTGCTCAAGTGAAGAAGCCCAAGTCTAGACCTAAGCCTGAGACTAAGTGATTCTACTACAAAGGGACTGGTCACTGGAAGCAGAACTACCCCAAGTATTTGGCGGATAAGAAGGATGGCAAAGTGAACAAAGGTATATTTGATATACATGTTATTGATGTGTACTTTACTAGTGTTTATAGCAATCCCTCAGTATTTGATACTAGTTCAGTTGCTGAGATTAGTAACTCAAAACGGGAGTTGCAGAATGAACAGAGAATAGTTAAGGGTGAAGTGACGATGTGTGTTGGAAGTGGTTCCAAGATTGATATGATCATCATCGCACGCTCCCTATACTTTTGGGATTAGTGTTTAACCTAAATTAATGTTATTTGGTGTTTTCGTTAAGCATGAATATGATTTGATCATGTTTATTGCAATACGGTTATTCATTTAAAGTCAGAATAATTGTTGTTCTGTTTACATGAATAAAACCTTCAATGGTCATACACCCAAGGTGAATGGTTTATTGAATCTCGATCATAGTGATACACATATTCATAATATTGAAGCAAAAAGATGCAAAGTTAATAATGATAGTGCAACTTATTTGTGGCACTGCCGTTTAGGTCATATTGGTGTAAATTACGTGAAGAAAATCCATGCTGATGGACTTTTGCAATCACTTGAATATGAATCAGCTGATGCTTGCGAACCATGCCTCATGGGCAAGATGACTAAGATTCCGTTCTTCGGAACAATGGAGCGAGCAACAGACTTGTTGGAAATAATACATATTGATGTATGCAGTCCGATGAGTGTTGAGGCTCGTGACAGGTATCATTATTTTCTGACCTTCACAGATGGTTTGAGTAAGATATGGGTATATCTTCTTGATGAAACATAAATCTGAAACATTTGAAAAGTTCAAATAATTTCAGAGTGAAGTGGAAAATCATTGTAACAAGAAAATAAAGTTTCTACGATCTGATCGTGGAGGAGAATATTTGAGTTACGAGTTTGGTCTTCATTTGAAACAATGCGGAATAGTTTCGCAACTCACGACACCTGGAACACCACGGCGTAATGGTGTTTCCGAACATTGTAACCATACTTTATTAGATATGGTACAATCTATGATGTCTCTTACTGATTTACCACTATCGTTTTGGGGTTATGCATTAGAGACAGATTCATTCACGTTAAATAGGGCACCATCTAAATCCGTTGAAAAGACAACATATGAACTGCGGTTTGGCAAGAAACCAAAGTTGTCGTTTCTTAAAGTTTGGGGTTGCGATGCTTATGTGAAAAAACTTCAAACTGATATGCTCGAACCCAAATCGGAGAAATGTGTCTTCATAGGATACCCAAAGGAAACTATTGGGTACACCTTCTATCACAGATCCGAAGGCAAGACATTTGTTGCTAAGAATGGATCCTTTCTAGAGAAGGAGTTTCTCTCGAAAGAAGTGAGTGGGAGGAAAGTAGAACTTGATGAGGTAACTGTATCTGCTCCCTTATTGGAAAGTAGTTCATCACAGAAACCGGTTCCTGTGACATCTACACCAATTAGTGAGGAAGCTAATGATGATGATCATGAAACTTCAGATCAAGTTACTACCGAACCTCGTAGGTCAACCAGAGTAAGATCCGCACCAGAGTGGTACGGTAATCCTGTTATGGGAAATCATGTTAGTTGACCATGGTGAACCTACTAACTATGGACAAGCGATGGTGAGCCCAGATTCCGCAAAATGGCTTGAGGCCATGAAATCTGAGATGGGATCCATGTATGAGAACAAAGTATGGACCTTGGTTGACTTGCCCGGTGATCGGCAAGCCATTGAGAATAAATGGATCTCCAAGAGGAAGAAAAACACTGATAGTAGTGTTACTATCTACAAAGCTCGAATTGTCGCAAAAAATGTTTTCGACAAGTTCAAGGTGTTGACTACGATGTGATTTTCTCACTCGTATCGATACTTAAAAGTCCGTCCGAATCATGTTAGTAGTTGCCGCATTTATGAAATCTGACAAATGGATGTCAGAATTCCTTAATGGATTTCTTAAAGAAGAGTTGTATATGATGCAACCAGATGGTTTTGTCAATCCTAAAGGTGCTAACAAAATGAGCAAGCTCCAGCGATACATCTATGGACTGGTGCAAGCATCTCGGAAGTTGGAATATATGCTTTGATAAAGTGATCCAAGCATATGGTTTTATACAGACCTATGGTGAAGCCTGTATTTACAAGAAAGTGAGTGGGAGCACTACAACATTTGTGATAAGTATATGTGAATGACATATTGTTGATTGGAAATAATGTAGAATTTTCTGGAAAGCATAAAGGAGTGTTTGAAAAGAGGTTTTCAAAGGAAGACCTCGATAGAGCTGCTTACACATTGAGCATCAAGATCTATAGAGATAGATCAAGATGCTAGATATGTTTTTTTTCAATGAGTACATACCTTGACAAGATTTTGAAGTAGTTCAAAATGGAACAGTCAAAGAAGGAGTTCTTGCCTGTGTTGCAAGGTGTGAAGTTGAGTAAAGACTCAAAACCCGACCACAGCAGAAAATAGAAAGAGAATGAAAAGTCATTCCCTATGCCTCAGTCATAGGTTCTATAACGTATGCTATGCTGTTTACCAGTCCTATTGTATACCTTAGCATCATTCTGGCAAGGGAGTACAATAGTGATCTAGGAGTAGATCACTGGACAGCGGTCAAAATTATCCTTAGAGGACTAAGGAAATATTTCTCGGTTATGGAGGTGATAAAAGAGTTCGTCGTAAAGAGTTACGTCGGTGAAAGCTTTGATACCGATCTGGATGACTCTAAGTCTCGATCTAGATACATATTGAAAGTGGGAGCAATTAGCTAGAGTAGCTCCGTGCAAAGCATTGTAGACATAGAAAATTTGCGAAATACATACGGATCTGAATGTTGCAGACCCGTAGACTAAACTTCTCTCAGAAGAAAAACATGATCACTGTTTGGGTGTTAATCACATAGAGATGTGAACTAGATTATTGACTCTAGTAAACCCTTTGGGTATTAGTCACATGGAGATGTGAACTAATCACATAAAGATGTGAACTAGATTATTGACTCTAGTGCAAGTGGGAGACTGAAGGAAATATGTCCTAGAGGCAATAATAAAGTTATTAATATTTCCTTATATCATGACAAATGTTTATTATTCATGCTAGAATTGTATTAACCGGAAACTTAGTACATGTGTGAATACATAGACAAACAAAGTGTCACTAGTATGCCTCTACTTGACTAGCTCGTTGAATCAAAGATGGTTAAGTTTCCTAGCCATAGACATGAGTTGTCATTTGATTAATGGGATCACATCATTAGGGAATGATGTGATTGACTTGATCCATCCGTTAGCTTAGCACGATGATCGTTTAGTTTGTTGCTATTGCTTTCTTCATGACTTATACATGTTCCTATGACTATGAGATTATGCAACTCCCGAATACCGGAGGAACACTTTGTGTGCTACCAAACGTCACAACGTAACTGGGTGATTATAAAGGTGCTCTACAGGTGTCTCCGATGGTACTTGTTGAGTTTTCATAGATCAAGATTAGGATTTGTCACTCCGATTGTCGGAGAGGTATCTCTGGGCCCTCTCGGTAATGCACATCACTATAAGCCTTGCAAGCAATGTAACTAATGAGTTAGTTGCGGGATGATGCATTACGGAACGAGTAAAGAGACTTGCCGGTAACGAGATTGAACTAGGTATTGAGATATCGACGATCGAATCTCGGGCAAGTAACATACCGATGACAAAGGGAACAACGTATGTTGTTATGAGGTTTGACCGATAAAGATCTTCGTAGAATATGTGGGAGCCAATATGAGCATCCAGGTTCCGCTATTGGTTATTGACCAGAGACGTGTCTCGGTCATGTCTACATAGTTCTCGAACCCGTAGGGTCCCCACGCTTAACGTTCGGTGACGATCGGTATTATGAGTTTATGTGTTTTGGTGTACCGAAGGTAGTTCGAAGTCCCGGATGAGATCTGGGACATGACGAGGAGTCTCGAAATGGTCGAGACGTAAAGATCGATATATTGGACGACTATATTCGGACGTCAAAAATGTTCCGAGTGATTCGGGTATTTTTCGGAGTACCGGGGAGTTACGGGAATACGAGGAAGAAGTATTGGGCCTCATGGGCCAAGTGGTGGAAGAGAGGAGGCAGGGCGCGCGACCCCCCTAGCCCGAACCAAATTGGACTAGGGGGTCGGGCCCCCCTTTCGTCCTTTCCTCCCTCTCCTTCCTTCTCCCCTTCCCCCTTCCTTTCCTCCTCCTAGTAGGAGTAGGAAAGGGGAGTCCTACTCCTACTAGGAGGAGGACTACTCCTCCTGGCGCACCTACAGGGGCCGGCCGGCCTCCCCACCTTGCTCCTTTATATACGGGGGCAGGGGGCACCTCTAGATACACAAGTTGATCTGTTGATCTCTCCCAGCCGTGTGCGGTGCCCCCCTTCACCATAATCCACCTCGATCATATCGTAGCGGTCCTTAGGCGAAGCCCTGCGTCGGTAGCATCATCATCACCGTCATCACGTTGTCATGTTGACGAAACTCTCCCGTGAAGCTCTGCTAGATCGGAGTTCGTGGGACGTCATCGAGCTGAACGTGTGTTGAACTCGGAGGTGCCGTGCGTTCGGTACTTGGATCGTGAAGACGTACGACTACATCAACCGCGTTGTGCTAACGCTTCCGCTTTCGGTCTACGAGGTTACATGGACACACTCTCCCCTCTCGTTGCTATGCATCACCATGATCCTGTGTATGCGTATGAATTTTTTTGAAATTACTAAGTTCCGCAACAGTCAGACCCCTGTTGGCCACTTGCTAGGGGTCTTTCTCTCTCGGTTGCAAACAACCACACACTATCTCCTCACCTTGCTTCCGTTGTCAAAGATGCATGTGTGATATGTTTGCATAAGACACACACACCTTTTCTCTACTTTTATCGTGTGTTGTCCATGTCTCTTTCACACACGCACACACACTTTTTTCACTCACTCTTTCTATTTCACACACACACTCTCTCACTCTCTCTCTCTAGTTAGGGACTCTCTCACATCCATAAGTATATGGATGTTTTGAAAAGTCAAACCTCAGAAAAGTTTGACCAGGTATATGTGGACAAAAACATTTACATCTGGAATGATCATTAGATTCATCACAACATGTACTTACTTCACACTATCATTTATCTTTGGTATTGTAGATATAAGTAATTTCTTTATAAACTTGGTCAAAGTTTCAAAAGTTTGACTTTAGAAAAAATGTTAGCACTACATTATCGAACGGAGGGAGTAGCTCTTTTTCTCTCTCTCTCTCTACTATCTCTCACGGGCCTCCTGTCGTGGTTCTAAGTCTGACAGTAGTGTAGGGGGGTAAGTATGGAGAGGCAAGATCTTAGCTATGGAGAAGTTGTAAGCACGCAGGGTTTACGAGTTCAGGCCCTTCTCGGAGGAAGTAATAGCCCTACGTCTCGGAGCCCGGAGGCGGTCGACTGGATTATGTGAGTATGAATTACAGAGGTGCGAACCCCTGTCCCGGAGGAGGGGGTGGCTTATATAGAGTGCGCCAGGACCCCGGCCAGCCCATGTTACAAAGGGTTCAATGTACATTAAGGCAGGGCGTTACTGGTAACGCTAGTAATAAAGTGCTATGATGACCATAAAAGCTACTTAATGACTGACCGTTAGCGTGCGGGGTGACTTTAGGTCTCCTGGCCGTCGAGTGGTTGGATCTTGTTCGAGTGATTGCTTCTTGGTCGAGTGTCTTCGGGTCTGTCGAGTGGAACACCTCCAAGTCGATTGAAAGGTGATTTCTTCTAGAGATGTCCTTGGGTAGGGCAGTTAGGACAGGTCCATGACCCTACCCTAGGTACATAGCTTCATCATTAGCCCCCGAATGGATCGAGGTTTGAGTGGGGAAGGAGTTGAGGACCTCTCCGACTCGTTTCTCATGTCGTGAGCATATCTTGTTCCGGATCAACGGACCTGAGTGATGACAGCAACTTACTTTTCAGTCGCCTTGATCCATTCTTAATTCTTCGTCGAGTGAGTTTCTTTACTTGCAAGGCTCCGAGTGACGGTGCGGAGGAGATCTATTGGTCTGACAAGTTGTTTGCTGCCCGCAGATTTCGTGGGATCCGAATTTTGGGAAGCGCGCGGGACAGGGGAGGCCGCAGTAATCGGATGGGATAGAGCGGAGATGCCTCGATCCCCGCGCCGCCTTTTTCACCACGTACCGCGCGCGCGATCGTTACGGGATTTGACAGAGCCACCTGGGCCTACCCGTCAGCCACTCGGAAGCGGCCTCATATAAGGCGTTGGACCGGAGTCCCCCGAACAGTGCGTTCCCATTTCCTCTTCTCCTCTTCACGCCCCTCCGCTGCGCTCGCTCTCGCCCCAGCATCACCGCTCCGTACGCGTCTCGCCGGCGACAATGGGGAAGGAGAAGACGGCGGCTCTGGAGCGGGCAAAGAAGGCGACGGCGAGGTTGAAGGGGAAGGCGACCAGCCGGGGCGGATCTTCCTCGCGGACCGGCCTGCCGAAGGGCTGGATCCAGGGCGACTGGATCCACTCAAGGATCACCCAAGAAGACCTCGATGACCTGGCCGAAGGGGGGGCTGATCCCCTATGACTCGGCGCGGCTTCCGGGGAAGGAATCTGAGCCACAACCTCGGGAGGGTGAGCGTGTTCTTCTTGCCACCCACGTCGACCGTGGATTTTCCTTGCCTCCTCACCCTTTCTTTCGAGGGTTTCTGAACTTCTTTGGGGCACAACTCCACCATTTTACCCCCAACTCGATCGTTTATCTCGCCGCTTTCATTTCTTTGTGTGAGAATTTCCTGGGTTGCCGGCCTCACTGGGGTCTTTTCAAGCATATTTTCACTTGTCACTCCCAGAGAGTGAAAAAGGCTAATCCGAGTGATGAGAGGACTCAAGTGATCCAGATGTGTGGGGGTCTTGGCATCCAGACGAGAGGGAAAAGCTCCTTTCCGGCCATGATTCTTCCTGACTCAGTTCGCGGATGGCAGTCGACCTGGTTTTACTGTAAAGACCAGTCGACGCCAGGGCAATCGACTGGCCTCCCTCCCTTTACCATGGACCGAGTGGAGAAACCCTCCCCTTTGAAGGTGCTCCCGGAGGAGAAGGCGCACGTGAAGCAGTTGGTCGATCGAGTGGTCTAGCTTATTCGTGACGGGGTCACTGGTATGGATCTCTTGGAGGTCTTCCTTCAGCGGCGCATCCAGCCTCTTCAAGCCTCTTCAGCGGCGCATCTCTTGGAGGTCACTGGTATGGATCTCTTGTAGACTCCACTCGGATCCACCCAGAGGAGGTCGACGACGACACACTGGTGAAGTGGCTGTCGGGCATTACCGGGAACAAGGACAATCCCAGGGGAGCCAGGAGAGTTCCCCCTTTCGACCAGTCTCATGCACCAAAGCAGGTCTGATTATGAGTTTTTGCTTGTAATCTGAATTTACTCGCGCAACTGCCTATATTGCGTCGACTGACTTTGTTCTCCCTGCTTCCTTTCAGGCCATTATTGAAATGTATTCAATGCCCAACGGGGAGCAAGAGCAAGCACTGGAAGGCGAGGCGAGTGGCGGCGACAGTGGTGAGTGGACTTCCGATGGTGAAGGGGATGGAGGAAGAGACGACCCAAGTGATGGAGAAGAAGTCGAGTCGCCCCCTCGCAGGGAGAGGCGATCCAAGCTCGACCAAGAACGGCCGAGTGCCCGCGACAAGGCAACTACTCAGGCTGGTCAGTCTTCGTAGCGTCCTCGGATCTCTTCACCAACCCCGACTGAGAAGGCGCCAAAGCACCCCAAAGTTGCAGAGCCGAGGACTCGGAAGGCGTTGCCGAAGATCAAGATTGATATCCCCGTCGCCTCCGCGTGAGTGTCTCTCTTTGTATTCACTCGAAGCTCCGCGCTGTTTGTTTTTCTTGTTTTAACTGGACAAACTTTGGAATTGTCAGCACTGCCACTTCCGGGACCTCAGCTTACAGGGATGATGATGAGGTGATGGAGGATGCAGTCACTTCTAATCCGGGTATGATTTCTGCCATACTATCTTTATTCGGTCGATTCAACTGCAATGTGCCTCATTGGGTAACGTGATTTTGGCAATTGAACTTTGCACAGCTCCCAACATTATTGACCTCCCTGATGATGATGAAGAGTCCGAGAGGCCTTTGACGAGGAAGAATAGGCGAGCTCCTGTAAGTGAGGCGCTACAGTCGACGCCGAGGGCAGAACCAGTCGTTCAGGACACTGGCGACGTCAATCGGGGTTCTGTTACCTTCGCCGAGCCACTGTCAAGTGCCTTGCCTTCTTCGTCGACTGCTCGAGCCCCTGTCGACCCGCCTTCACTTTTTGCGACCTATCATGTCCCGGAGGACGAGGTGAATGCTGCTAGGGAAGCCATACGTCAGGCGGACATTATGATGGATAAGATGAAGACGGTGCAGGACGCCAGCCAAGCCGCCTATGATGCCAGCTCGGCTCTCCAGAGCAACGTTCAGGTTAGTTGGTCGCCGCTTGTTCTGTTAGGATATGCTATCTGAAGATTCTTTCCAAAAATCTTTTCATCTGTACACCCACTGGATGTGTCGATTGAATTTGTTGGACTAGTGGGGGCACGCTGAGTGCACCCACTGGGTGTAGTCCCCGAGACTACGGTGGACTGCTGGCAGTCGACTGTAGTCTTTGTATTTTGTCGAATGTATAAATAGTTTGTCTCTTCCACTCGGTCTAGTTGAGTGGGATCAGAACTGGTGGGGGCACGCAAAGTGCACCCACTGGTTGTAGTCCCCGAGACTAGGGTGGACTGCTAGCAGTCGACTGTAGTCTGAGTTCTACTTTCTCTCTTTTTTTTTTTGAACTCGACTTCGGCAGGCCGGTCGAGTGGGATCAGAACCGGTGGGGGCACGCAAAGTGCACCCACTGGGTGTAGTCCCCGAGACTATGGTGGACTACGGGCAGTCGACCGTAGTCTTAGTATTTATTGCCTTTGTTGTTTTTTGCTGTAAAAATGACTTCTCCCCTTTGATTTCAGAAATCTTGTGATCTTGGAGCTCGCTTTGCTGACTTGGAGAAGCAGCAGATTCAACTGAACCTTGACTTGGAGCTGGCCAGGACAAAGCTGCAAAAGGTCAGAGACGGCGCCGCTGGTAAGACGAGTTTGTCGACTGGTCAGTTTTAGGCTTGAGTACCCGCTATTTCTGAATCAATCATCATTTCTTTGCAGAAAAACTAAGAGAAGCTCTGGCGAAGAAGGATCAGGATTTGGCTGATGCTCGTAAGGAGGCTGACGACAAGACCGCTCTGGCCAAACAGAAGCTGGTTTCGGTCGGCCAGTTAGAAGAAGAGAATACCAGGCTGAACACCGCTCTGAATGACTCCAACAAGGAGTGCTCACACTGGAAGAAGGCGAATCTCGTCCAGGGCGAGAAAATGGAAGGCATTGCTCGCAGGAGGGATGATCTAGAGAGCTATCTGAGAAGTCTTGCCAAGAAGTTGTTCATCAAGCTTGAAGGTGCACATTCTGTTCCGACTGATTTTTTTTGTGTCGACTCAGTGTACGAAAATTGACTTATCCTTGGATCGTGAATGCAGAGTTTTGCCAGAACTTTGAAGAGGAGATTGGGCGGATCGAACCAGGTTTGGATCCAATCAACTCTCCCGTGAAAGATGAAACTGCCATGAATCTGCTCTGTCTGGAATCTCGCATCGACAGTGCCGTGGACTACTTGGCTCGACTGAAGGTCGCCATGTCACGGATTGACCCGACACTTTGGCCAGAGGCTGTGCTCCAAAATGATCTTGAGTCCCTGATGACTCGACTAAATGAAATCCCAGACCGAGTGCAGGAGTGGAAGAAGTCTGCTGCTCGGTGTGGCGCTGACGTGGCTCTGTCTTTGGTTCATGTCCACTGCAAGGAGGTGCGACAGGACAAACTGGCAGCAATCAAGGTCGCCAACACCCAGAAGCACGACTTCCGAACCTTTATGGAGACTTTCATCGCTGTAGCCACTCGGATAGCCGACGGCGTCGACCTGGATGAGTTCGTCGAGCCTGCCAGCCCTCCTCCCGCGGAGTGAACAAACTCTTATGTCCCACCTTAAATTTGCCTCGGAATGCCGAGTGGTTTTTGTAACCGTTAAACTTTTTCAGGCTGCATGCCCGAGTACTTCGATCTGTGATCTGGAACCTTTGGAATTTACCTGAACTTGGTTTACCGTTGAATATCTTTACGAATCTCCTGCTGAGTGAACCCATTCTTCATTCGAGACAACTTTTGTATTCGTAGCGCAGCTCCGAAGGAGAGGGAAGCAGTCGACCCATGTCTTGTATTTGTGGCGAATCTCCCCAGGGGAAGGCGGCGGTCGACCCACACCCTGTTACTGCAGAGTGGGACGGAGCGCACATTGTATTTGTGGCGAAGCTCTCCAGGAGAAGGTGGCAGTCGACCCGCACTTCGTTACCGTAGAGCGGGATGAATCGCGCATTGTATTTGTGGCAAAGCTCCCCAGGAGAAGGTGGCAGTCGACCTGCCCCTCGTCGTCCTTGAGGATTGAGATGTGTTTCACACTTAGGCGAGTTCTGGACTGCAGCTAGGCCCCCGAGTGGGAGGATTGCTCTCCACTCGGTAGGATTTTTTCAAACTTAGGCGAGTGCCGGACTGCAGCTAAGTCTCTAAGTGAGAGAACTTAGGTGAGTACTAGACTGCAGCTAAGCCCCCGAGTGGGAGGATTGCTCTCCACTCGGTAGGATTTTTTCAAACTTAGGCGAGTGCCGGACTGCAGCTAAGTCTCTAAGTGAGAGAACTTAGGCGAGTACTGGACTGCAGCTAAGCCCCCGAGTGGGAGGATTGCTCCCCACTCGGTGGGATTTTTTCAAACTTAGGCGAGTGCCGGACTGTAGCTAAGTCTCTAAGTGAGAGAACTTAGGCGAGTACTGGACTGCAGCTAAGCCCCCGAGTGGGAGGATTGCTCTCCACTCGGTAGGATTTTTTCAAACTTAGGCGAGTGCCGGACTGTAGCTAAGTCTCTAAGTGAGAGAACCTAGGCGAGTACTAGACTGCAGCTAAGCCCTTGAGTGGGAGGATTGCTCTCCACTCGGTAGGATTTTTTTCAAACTTAGGCGAGTGCCGGACTGCAGCTAAGTCTCTAAGTGAGAGAACTTAGGCGAGTACTGGACTGCAGCTAAGCCCCCGAGTGGGAGGATTGCTCTCCACTCGGTAAGATTTTTTTCAGACTTAGGCGAGTGTCGGACTGCAGCTAAGTCTCTAAGTGAGAGAACTTAGGCGAGTACTGGACTGCAGCTAAGCCCCTGAGTGGGAGGATTGCTCTCCACTCGGTAGGATTTTTTCAGACTTAGGCGAGTGCTAGACTGCAGCTAAGTCTCTAAGTGAGAGAACTTAGGTGAGTACTGGACCGCAGCTAAGCCTCTGAGTGGGAGGATTGCTCTCCGCTCGGTAGGATTTTTTCAAACTTAGGCGAAACAGATTCGCAGCTAAGCCCCCAAGTGGGAGGCTAGCTCGCCACTCGGTAGGAAACTGTTTTTACAAACTTAGGCGAAGCGGATTCACAGCTAAGCCACCCACTGGGGGATTTCTTACGCAAACAAAAACAATAATTATCACTGGGAAAATTATAACGCTCTTGCCTTTGATAAATAAACTACAGGAGTTTTTCTTATTACATCTCATCCGAGTGAGAATTGAAGTATAAAAGGGCGGAGTAGCTCCGCATTCCAGGCTCGTGGCTCATCAATCTGGCGATCGACATTGTAGAGGTGGTATGCTCCATTGTGGAGGACTCTGGTGACTATGAAGGGGCCTTCCCAAGTAGGAGTGAGCTTGTGTGGTTTCTGCTGATCCACTCGGAGGACTAAGTCTCCTTCTTGGAAGGCTCGACTCTTCACGTTTCTGGCATGGAATCAACGCAAGTCTTGCTGATAGATGGTCGATCGAATCAAGGCCATTTCTCTTTCTTCTTCTAGGAGGTCGACTGCGTCTTGCCGGGCTTGTTCTGCTTCATCTTCTGAGTAGAGCTCGACTCTGGGAGTGTTGTGAAGCAGGTCACTCGGTAAGACTGTCTCGGCTCCGTAGACCAGAAAGAATGGGGTTCTTCTGGTTGATCGATTCGGGGTTGTCCTCAATCCCCAAAGGACCGATGGAAGCTCGTCGACCCATGCACCTGCTGCATGCTTGAGATCGCGCATCAATCGGGGTTTCAGTCCTTTGAGAATTAGGCCGTTTGCCCTTTCTGCTTGCACATTCGACTGGGGGTGAGCGACCGAAGCATAGTCGACCCGAGTGCCCTGAGAGGCGCAAAAGGCCCTGAATTTGTCGGAATCAAAGTTTGACCCATTGTCGGTGATGATGCTGTGTGGAACTCCATATCTGAATATCAACTCTCTGATGAAACTGATAGCGGTGCAAGCATCAAGATTCTTGATAGGCTTGGCTTCAATCCATTTGGTGAACTTGTCGACTGCTACCAGCACATGAGTGAAGCTGCTCCTGCCTGTTCTCAGTGGTCCAACCATGTCCAGCCCCCAAACAGCGAAAGGCTAGACGAGTGGAATGGTTTTTAGGGCTGACGCGGGCTTGTGCGGCATATTGGAGTAATACTGACATCCTTCACATTTGTCGACTATCTCTTTTGCCATCTCATTGGCTCTTGGCCAGTAGAACCCCGCTCGGTATGCTTTAGCCACAATGGTCTGAGAGGACGCATCATGACCACAGGTCCCCGAGTGGATATCATTAAGGATCATCTGACCTTCTTCTGGTGTAATACACTTCTGGCCGACCCCATTCGCGCTTTCTCTATATAACTGTCCCTTTATGACTGTAAAGGCCTTGGATCGACGGACGATCTGTCGAGCCTCTTCTTCGTCTTCTAGGAGTTCTTTCCTTAGGATGTACGCGATGTACGGTTCTGTCCAGACGGGAGTGATAACCAAGACTCCCATGATCAGGTAGACCACAGCTGGAACTTCAACTTCAGTCGGATCTGTGGCGCTTTTTGGTTGCGGGGCCTCTTCAGTGAAGGGATCCTCCTGGACTGATGGTGTGTGGATGTGTTCCAAAAACACATTGCTGGGAATGGCTTCTCTTTTGGAACCTATTTTTGCCAGATCATCAACTGCTTGATTTTTCAGTCGGGGTATGTGATGAAGCTCTAACCCCTCGAATTTCTTCTCCAGCTTTCTCACTGAATTGCAATAACCAGTCATGGCTGGACTTCTGACGTCCCATTCCTTCATCACTTGATTGACCACCAAATCTGAGTCGCCATAGACCATGAGGCGACGAACGCCGAGTGAAATGGCCATGCACAACCCATATAAAAGTGCTTCGTATTCTGCCTCGTTGTTAGAGGAATCAAAGTGGATTTGAAGAACATATCTGAGTTTATCTCCTCCGGGGGAGACCAACACCACTCCGGCGCCGGAACCATTTAGCATCTTGGAACCGTCAAAGAACATGGTCCAATGCTCCGAGTGAACCTGAGTCGGCAGTTGCTGTTCAATCCACTCGGCGACGAAATCCGCGATTGCCTGGGACTTGATAGCTTTCTTTCCCTCAAACTTGATATCTAGAGGAAGGAGTTCAATCCCCCATTTTGCCACTCGACCAGTTGCGTCCCTGTTATGCAAGATCTCTGACAATGGAGCGTCGCTGATGACTGCAATGGAATGATCAGAGAAGTAGTGGGCAACTTTGTTTGTAGTCATATAAATCCCACATACGAGCTTCTGATAATGAGGATATCTTTGCTTCGATGGGGTCAGGACTTCAGAAATATAATACACTGGGCGCTGAACTTTGAAGGTTTTCCCTTCTTCCTCCCGCTCGACCGTAAGTACCGTACTGACGACTTGTCTTGTGGCTACAATGTAAAGCAGCAAAGGCTCCTTGCTGATTGGGGCAGCAAGCACCGGCTGGGTGGAGAGCAGAGCTTTGAGCTCTGCGAACGCTGCGTCAGCTTCAGGAGTCCACTCGAACTTGTCAGACATCTTCATCAATCGGTAAAGAGGTAGTGCCTTTTCATCGAGACGAGATATGAATCGACTTAGGGCGGCCAAGCAACCAGTAAGCTTCTGAACATCGTGCACTCGCACAGGACTTTTCATTCGGAGTATAGTACCGACTTTTTCTGGATTGGCGTCGATTCCCCGTTCGGAAACGAGAAAACCGAGTAACTTTCCGCCAGGAACCCCGAATGTGCATTTTGATGGATTAAGCTTGATATCAAACCTTCTGAGGTTGGCAAAGGTTTCAGCAAGGTCAGTCAGCAGGTCGGAACCCTTCCGTGACTTGACCACAATATCATCCATGTACGCCTCCACGTTCCGACTGATTTGGCTGAGCAAACACTTCTGAATCATCCTCATGAATGTGGCTCCGGCATTCTTGAGGCCGAATGGCATGGTAACATAACAGAAGCACCCGAATGGAGTGATGAAAGCTGTTTTGATCTCGTCAGGCCCATACAGACGGATCTGATGGTACCCGGAATAGGTGTCTAAAAAAGACAGTCGCTCACATCCCGCAGTCGAGTCGACTATCTGGTCGATGCGGGGGAGAGGAAAATGATCTTTTGGGCAGGCCCGGTTGATATGTTTAAAGTCAATGCACATGCAAAGTGACTTGTCCTTCTTGGGGACCATGATGACATTGGCGAGCCACTCGGAGTGGTAGATTTCTTGGATGAACTCCGCCACTAAGAGCCGAGCCACCTCTTCGCCAATGGCCTTCTCTTCTGGACGGCGGACCGTCGGAGATGTTCCTTGTCAGGTTTTACTTTTGAGTCGACTCTTAGGCGGTGCTCAGCCAGCTCCCTGGGAACACCCGGCAAGTCAGAGGGCTTCCATGCGAAAATGTCCCAGTTCTCACGGAGGAACTGGATGAGCGCTTCTTCCTATGTGGAGTCGAGTGTTGTCGAGATATGAGTTGGAGCAGCGCCGGGGTCGGTCGGGTGGATGTGAGCTGTCTTCGTATCGCCAGTCGACTGAAAAGCTGACTCTGTAGCGGGCTTCTTGGCTCGCAACAAATCACTCGGGTCTGCAGTCTTTTGGTATTCCTGCAACTCCACCACTGCCATCTGAGCATCGATGATCTTCGAACCTTTTTGAAAACATTCTTCCGCTTTCTTCCGATTGCCCGTAATAGTGATCACACCTTTGGGGCCAGGCATCTTTAATTTGAGATACACATAACACGGTCGGGCCATGAAGCGTGCATAAGCCGGCCTGCCCAAAATAGCGTGGTAGGCACTCTGGAAGTCTACAACTTCAAATGTCAACTTCTCTTTGCGGTAATTCTTGGAATCACCGAAAACCACATCAAGAGCAATCTGGCCGAGTGATTCAGCCTTCTTCCTAGGAATGACCCCATGGAAACTCATGTTGCTGGCATTGAGTCTGGACATCAGAATGCCCATCCCTTTCAACGTCTCAGCATACAATATGTTCAAACCACTGCCACCATCCATCAGGACTTTGGTCAGTCGAGTGCCTTCAACAACTGGGTCGACCACCAAGGCTTGCCTCCCAGGGGTGGCGATGTGCGTTGGGTGGTCGGACTGGTCGAATGTTATGGCAGTCTGAGACCATTTCAAATAACTTGGTGTCGCCGGAGCAACCATATTCACCTCTCGGTTAATAACTTTCAGTCGACTTTTGCTTTCAACATCGGCAAAAATCATCAGAGTGGAATTGACCTGAGGGTATCCGTCGTCACTATCTTCTTTATCCTCGACCTTGTCCGACTCCTTTTCCTTACCTTTGGGCTGCTTGCCCTGGAACTGCTGGATCAAGAGTCTACACTGTCGAGTGGTATGTTTCGCGTAAATGAAATTACCCTCTTCATCTTTCTTTGTGTGGATGAGACATGGCAAGTCCAACACATCATTTCCGTCCTGGTCTTTGACCTTTTGGGGTTCCAAGGTCCTTTAGGTTTCCCTTTAAACTTTCCTTGGGTTAAAGCCAAGGCTTCCCCGGGAGCCGCTGGCTCGGCTTTCCGCTTCTGTTTCCGATTGGAATTTCCTCCGGTTTCTTGGGCGACTGACTTGAGCTTGCCACTCCTGAGTCGATCCTCATCTTCACCATTAGCGTACTTGGTGGCAATCTCCATCATCCGATTCAGGGACATATCTCCGGTTCGACCGAATTTCAAATTCAGTTCTCTGTACTTGACGCCTTCCTTAAAGGCACAAACTGCTTGGTGGTCAGGCACATTCTCTACCGAGTGATGCAACATGATCCACCTCTGGATGTAATCCCTCAAAGTTTCATTCGGCTTCTATACGCAAGACCGCAGTTCCGTCAGCCCTGCCGGTCGCTTGCACGTGCCTTCAAATGTGGTGACGAACACTCGGGAGAGATCCTCCCAAGTGTAAATGCTGCTAGGTGCTAACTGGTTCAGCCATGCTCTGGCCGAGCCCTCCAACATGAGAGGCAGGTGCTTCATGGCCACTTCATCATTGCCGCCGCCAATCTGGACGGCCACTCGGTAGTCCTCAAGCCAAGTATCGGGCTTGGACTTGCCAGTGAACTTACTGACTCCAGTCGCCAACCTGAAGTTGGGAGGAATCACAGCGGCCCTGATGGCTCTACTAAAGCACTCTGGCCCCGAAACATGTACTCTGCTGCCGGTAGGTGCATCTCTGTCGTGACCTTCTCGGTGAGCCCTGTTCCTGTCGACCAAACCCTGGACAAGAATGGATCTCGCGTCAAAGCCTGGCCCTCTGGGGTCGACTGGAATCCTTCGCCCACCACTATGATGGCGCCTGTCATCCTACTGGCGAGGCACATACGACCAGCTCCGCGGGGGAGGCGTGGGCACTCGGTGTCGACCGTCACGATCGACTCGGTGATCATACTGCTCATGGTTCCCATACTGGTCACGCCGGTCTCCACGTCCCTCACGCCTCAGGGGCGATCTCGGGCTGTGAGCCGACTGGACCGTGTCCGCGGCAACGGATCTGCTGTGAATCCTGTTCCACGACTGAGAAACAGCGGAATTCTGATCTCCTGCTGCCTGGAGTAACGCTCTGATCTGCAGTAAGCCTCTGCCAGCCTCCGACTGGGAAGGCTGAATCGACTCCGCTATACGTGCCGCAGCTGCTAAATTCTGAATCGGAGTTCGATATACCTGCGGGGGCGGGAAGAACTGACGTCGACTGGATTCGGGAACCCGTTGTCGCGCACGCTCGTCGAGTGCTCGCTGGAGGTTCTCCAGTCGAGTGCGCTCGGCCAAGTTTGCCAGGCGCCCGTCCTCCAAGGCACGAGCCTCGGGGGTTTCTCCAACGATAGGAGTGTGCAGTGCATCCATGTTCCGGCGGTGAAGTTCTTCTCTCTACAGCGACGTGAGAGGCTCGGGAAGATACTCCTCATGGAGACGCGACGGGTCGCCTCCACCCACACCTCCGTCGATGCGGGGAAAACCGGGAGGACTGGGTGGTCCATCGACCATCAGAACCTCCGCCGCCGGATCGCTGTTGTCGCACTCAGATGCGGTCTCTGCGGAGCCAGTCGAACAGGCCGTAGAGGGATTCGTCGGGCTCGATTACCGTGACTTGAGGGGTGGCCGACTGACGTGCCACCGCGTGCCTCACCCACCGCTGAAGTCTCGACCACCCGGAGCGCTTGCGCCGGCGGGAAACGGGGAGGGAGGACAACACAGGAGCCGACCGGTAAGGGGTCGACGGTTGCCGCAGGAGAACGCCACGGACGCACGCGCTAAAGTGCATTGCCCCGCGAGCAGGGAGCGCGTCCACGTCGAGCGGAGCCTCCTGGAGCCAAGCAGAGTCATCGACGATGAACGTGAGCGCGCCGAGACGGATCTCGCGGCCCTCCACCGAAACTCCACCGAAAACCATGATGATTCGGGTCGGAAAAGGTCGCAACTCCTCCAACAAACGCTAAAACACCTGCCCCAAGGTGGGCGCCAATTGTCGTGGTTCTAAGTCTGACAGTAGTGTAGGGGGGTAAGTATGGAGAGGCAAGATCTTAGCTATGGAGAAGTTGTAAGCACGCAGGGTTTACGAGTTCAGGCCCTTCTCGGAGGAAGTAATAGCCCTACGTCTCGGAGCCCGGAGGCGGTCGACTGGATTATGTGAGTATGAATTACAGAGGTGCGAACCCCTGTCCCGGAGGAGGGGGTGGCTTATATAGAGTGCGCCAGGACCCCGGCCAGCCCACGTTACAAAGGGTCCAATGTACATTAAGGCAGGGCGTTACTGGTAATGCTAGTAATAAAGTGCTATGATGACCATAAAAGCTACTTAATGACTGACCGTTAGCGTGCGGGGTGACTTTAGGTCTCCTGGTCGTCGAGTGGTTGGATCTTGGTCGAGTGATTGCTTCTTGGTCGAGTGTCTTCGGGTCTGTCGAGTGGAACACCTCCAAGTCGATTGAAAGGTGATTTCTTCTAGAGATGTCCTTGGGTAGGGCAGTTAGGACAGGTCCATGACCCTACCCTAGGTACATAGCTTCATCACCTCCCCTCTCACTCGAACTCTCTATACCGATGGATTATATGCTCACCGTGTCAGCGTATAGCTGCGTATATTATTTAGTTGACCAGTCAACCAGTCCACATGCTGCCTTGTCAGCTCGTGTTCTCTATCTTCGTGTGATAGCCCATGTGGCAGTGGGTGAAAATAAGTAAACTAGAGGCCCATCTGACATGCGGTGAAGTAAACAAAGTTGATACCACTCGGAGTAGCACCCCGCACGCTAGTAAATTGAGGGCACATTGAGGACACACTTCTTCCGTGTGAAGGACGCACTCGCGCACAATTCACCACTTCGCGGCGGCATGCACAGAAGGACGCACTCGCGCACAATTCACCACTTCGCGGCGGCATGCACAGAAGGACGCACTCGCGCACACCCAGCAAGCCAGCACACGTGTACACCGGCGTCGCCGCCGGTTAAGATGGACGGCGAGGCAGCCAACAAGCGAAGGCGGCTCGATCCAAAAACGCATCCGGCGAGCCTGGACTTCATCAGCAGCCTCCCCGGCGACATGCTGCTCGTCATCATCGGCCTCCTCCCCACCAAATCTGCCGTGCGGACCGCCCTGCTCTCCCGGCAGTGGCGCCCCCTCTGGCGTCATGTCCCCCTCAACCTCATCATCGACAGCTCCCTCTATGATGGGGATTGCAAACGCATGGCCGCAGTCTCCAAGATCTTTTCATCGCACCCTGGGCCAGCCAGATGCCTTGACATCCGCATGTTCAGTACCAACTGCAAGGTCCAAGCCAAGTTCGATGAGTGGTTCTTATCCCCCGCCCTAGATCAGCTCGAGGAGCTCAGCTTTGAAGCTGAACGATGTTGCTCTCTGCCGCCGTCCGCGCTCCGCCTCACGCCAATGCCGCGCCGCGCCAGCTTCAGCTCCTGCTATCTTCCCTAGATTAATGTCGCGCCCGCCCTTCTTCTCCCTCAACTCAAGCAGCTCGACCTCTTCGACATTGGCATCTCTAAGCAGGCTATGGAGCACCTGCTCCGTAGCTGTACTGCACTCGAGTACCTTCGTCTTGAGCAGATCCATGGGTTCATTAGCCTCCACATCGCCTCGACGAATCTCCGATGGATTTTTGTGTCTTGCTGGCCCCACAACAAGACATCAATTGGGAAGAGATCACTCCAGCTATTCCACATTATGGTCATTGAGAATGCGCCTTTCCTTGAGAGATTGCTTGTATCTGATCTAGAAGGTCCAACAAAAATGAGGGTCATTGACGCGGCAAAATTGACAGCGTTGGTGTACTCGTCTGCCAAATTCTCCGAACTCTTTATTGGATCCGTAATCGTTCAGGTACAGCACTCATCTTCTTCTCCGTGTTCTTGAAATTCACATTTTTAAATTTCTTCTTGATGTATTTACGACCGTCTTCTAGAAAATGATTCCCACGAGCTTGACCCTGTCTATGCGCACAGTGTTGGCAATAAAATCCATCGGCCCCAATCTGGATCAAGTTGTTGGATTCCTTGCATGATTTCCGTGCACGGAGAAGCTACTCATCGAGGTGAAACTTCTTTCCTATTAGTAGACGGTAATCACAACGTAGCTCAATTTTTTCGCAATTTTCCCAAATTACGATGACAAGTGTAGTGTTCAAAATTGCATCTACGCACTGCACCGAAAGAAATGTTTTTAGTATTTTTTTCTCACGTGATCACCTGCATTGTTTTTTGTTGTACTACTATAGTAGCCTAGGCTAGTCATAGTGGAAAGTAACTTAGACGAGTAACTCTATGGTTACCCTAAGAGCAAGTACTACCTCCGTCCTGGTTTACTCTTCCTATTTTGGAGTATCAAAATTTGACCGTAGATTTAACTGACAAAATGTTAATGCATGTCACTAAAAATTATATTGTTGGATTCGTATTTGAACATAATTTCAAATGGTATAATTTTTTGTGACATGCATTGGCATTTTCTTAGGTAAATCTATGGTCAAAATTTTACACTAAATACGAGGTAGTACAAAAGTGGGCTATAACGACCCTCCACTATATAGGCCAAAACACGTGCCAAATTCACTTGTGATGCATTTGGCATCAATGCGCCTCCATTGCTCACCTAGTGCCCCAATCTGGATCACCTACTTTGCTTCGGTGCCAAATTAACTCTCGCAATGAAAAAATACTTGCGTGGCAGAGAGAGAGAGAGAGAGAGAGGACTGAGGCAATAAAAAAACACTTGTTTGGGAGAGTGAGAGGCTGGTGTAGTTGGTTTGATTGATTTGTTTATACATGTGGGTCTGTGTGCACAGCGGTGCCAACTCTCTTATATCGCGAGAGCGGTGCCAAAATCTTTTGATTTGACATTGATGCGTATTATGTGGCATAATTTTGAGAAATATGCTATCGGACACATAGTGGAAGGCAACAAATGCCCAAGCTCTTCACGTGCTCCTAGGTAAATGAGAGAAAAGGGAAAGAGAGAGAGAGAGTGAAAAAATATCACTAGCCAGCCAACCCTATCATATGAGCGAATGATATTGGTACCTCTTGATGACACGACAATCTTATACACCCAGCTGCTCTAATATGTTCTCTTATTTTGCAGATAAAAAAAGACCCAAAAGTGAAAAATGTGCTGCACTATAACAATCTCATCGAATGCCTTGATCTCCATATTAGAGAAATTGATTTGATCGACTATCGAGGCAGCACATCTAAAATTAAATTGGCCAGGTTCTTTGTTCTGGAGGCAAGTGTGCTCAAGGTAATGAGGTTTCGCGTTCTCTGGCGCAACAATGAATGGCGTACTGATCACCGCAAGCGTCTAAGCCTAAATGACAAAGTCTCCGTAGAAGCTGAATTTGTTTTTCAAACATCAAGTGGCCAGAGACTCGAAAATTTATTTGCCCATTAGTGACTTGTCAGGGTGGTGGATTTTAGTTTGTACGATAATACTGCATCCACCTAAAGTAATGAAAGTTCTTACGTAAACTTCCTAGTAATTCCCTCTTTGTAGTGCAACATTACTCCTAACATTTGTAATATCGGTTTGAAACTTGTAATATTGCCGTGTCCTATTCCTGCGTTTTCAAAATCCTGCGAATCAAAGAGATCCTGAGTTGGTGATGATGTTGTGCCTGCCATCTTTCACCAATAGCCGTCGGATCTAGATCTGACGCATACAAACCAAACTTCTCCAGTTTTGCAAAAAGATGCCCGCACTTGTTCCCTATTTACAAACAACTCCTTGTCTCCCACAATCAGCCTTATCTCCTCCCCACCACATCTAGAAGGCCATGGAAAAATCTGGCGCGATGGCCGCTGCCAGCGCCGTCCACCCCCAATACTGGTGTTCCGTGCAATGCACGGGCATCTACGCACGGGAAATTATGTCGAACACGGCTAGTTGTAAGCAGGCTAGCTCTACAGCCATGACGATAGTGACTGCAGACGGTGAGGCTGACTATGGTATGCCGAACATGGCGCCTATACTCAGGTGTCATCTCCGGCGTAGGGTCTTGTTGTTGGGTTTCGTAGTAATTTCAAAAAATTTCCTACGCACACGCAGGATCATGTGATGCATAGCAACGAGAGGGGAGAGTGTTGTCTACGTACCCAACGCAGACTGACTGCGGAAGCGATGACACGACGTAGAGGAAGTAGTCGTACGTCTTCACGATCCAACCGATCAAGCACCGAAACTACGGCACCTCCGAGTTCGAGCACACGTTCAGCTCGATGATGATCCCCGGACTCCGATCCAGCAAAGTGTCGGGGAAGAGTTTCGTCAGCACGACGGCGTGGTGACGATCTTGATGATCTACAGCAGCAGGGCTTCGCCTAAACTCCGCTACAGTATTATTGAGGAATATGGTGGCAAGGGGCACCGCACACGGCTAAGGAATAGATCACGTGGATCAACTTGTGTGTCTAGAGGTGCCCCCTGCCTCCGTATATAAAGGAGCCAAGGGGGAGGGGTGCGGCCAGCCCTATGGAGGCGCAGGAGGAGTCCTACTCCTACCGGGAGTAGGACTCCCCCCCCCCCAATCCTATTCCAAATAGGATTCCCAAGGGGGAAGAGAGAGAGAGAGAGGTGGCCGGCCACCTCTCCTAGTCCTAGTTGGACTAGGGGAGGGGGGGAGGCACGCATCCCACCATGGGCAGCCCCTTTCACCTTTCCACTAAAGCCCAATAAGGCCCATATGGCTCCCGGGGGGTTCCGGTAACCTCCCGGTAATCCGGTAAAATCCCGATTTCACCCGGAACACTTCCGATATCCAAACATAGGCTTCCAATATATCAATCTTTACGTCTCGACCATTTCGAGACTCCTCGTCATGTCCGTGATCACATCCGGGACTCCGAACAACCTTCGGTACATCAAAATGCATAAACTCATAATATCACTGTCATCGTAACCTTAAGCGTGCGGACCCTACGGGTTCGAGAACAATGTAGACATGACTGAGACACGTCTCCGGTCAATAACCTATAGCGGGACCTGGATGCCCATATTGGCTCCTACATATTCTACGAAGATCTTTATCGGTCAGACCGCATAACAACATACGTTGTTCCCTTTGTCATTGGTATGTTACTTGCCCAAGATTCGATCGTCGGTATCCAATACCTAGTTCAATCTCGTTACTGGCAAGTCTCTTTACTCGTTCTGTAATACATCATCTCGCAACTAACTCATTAGTTGCAATGCTTGCAAGGCTTATGTGATGTGCATTACCGAGAGGGCCCAGAGATACCTCTCGGACAATCGGAGTAACAAAACCTAATCTCGAAATACGCCAACCCAACATGTACCATTGGAGACACCTGTAGTACTCCTTTATAATCACCCAGTTACGTTGTGACGTTTGGTAGTACCCAAAGTGTTCCTCCGGTAAACGGGAGTTGCATAATCTCATAGTTATAGGAACATGTATAAGTCATGAAGAAAGCAATAGCAACATACTAAACGATCGGGTGCTAAGCTAATGGAATGGGTCATGTGTTTCAGATCATTCAACTAATGATGTGACCTCGTTAATCAAATAACAACTCATTGTTCATGGTTAGGAAACATAACCATCTTTGATTACCGAGCTAGTGAAGTAGAGGCATACTAGTGACACTTTGTTTGTCTATGTATTCACACATGTATTATGTTTTTGGTTAATACAATTCTCGCATGAATAATAAACATTTATCATGATTATAAGGAAATAAATAATAACTTTATTATTGTCTCTAGGGCATATTTCCTTCAGTCTCCCACTTGCACTAGAGTCAATAATCTAGATTACACTGTAATGATTCTAACACCCATGGAGCCTTGGTGCTGATCATGTTTTGCTCGTGGAAGAGGCTTAGTCAACGGGTCTGCAACATTCAGATCCGTATGTATCTTGCAAATCTCTATGTCTCCCACCTGGACTAGATCCCGGATGGAGTTGAAGCGTCTCTTGATGTGCTTGGTCCTTTTGTGAAATCTGGATTCCTTTGCCAAGGCAATTGCACCAGTATTGTCACAAAAGATTTTCATTGGACCCGATGCACTAGGTATGACACCTAGATCGGATATGAACTCCTTCATCCATACTCCTTCGTTCGCTGCTTCCGAAGCAGCTATGTACTCCGCTTCTCATGTAGATCCCGCTACGACACTTTGTTTAGAACTGCACCAACTGACAGCTCCACCGTTTAATGTAAACACGTATCCGGTTTGCGATTTAGAATCGTCCGGATCAGTGTCAAAGCTTGCATCAACGTAACCTTTTACGGTGAGCTCTTTGTCACCTCCATATACGAGAAACATATCCTTAGTCCTTTTCAGGTATTTCAGGATGTTCTTGACCGCTGTCCAGTGATCCACTCCTGGATTACTTTGGTACCTCCCTGCTAAACTTATAGCAAGGCACACATCAGGTCTGGTACACAGCATTGCATACATGATAGATCCTATGGCTGATGCATAGGGAACATCTTTCATATTCTCTCTATCTTCTGCAGTGGTCGGGCATTGAGTCTTACTCAATTTCACACCTTGTAACACAGGCAAGAATCCTTTCTTTGCTTGATCCATTTTGAACTTCTTCAGAATTTTGTCAAGGTATGTGCTTTGTGAAAGTCCAATTAAGCGTCTTGATCTATCTCTATAGATCTTTATTCCTAATATGTAAGCAGCTTCACTGAGGTCTTTCATTGAAAAACTCTTATTCAAGTATCCCTTTATGCTATCCAGAAATTCTATATCATTTCCAATCAGCAATATGTCATCCACATATAATATCAGAAATGCTACAGAGCTCCCACTCACTTTCTTGTAAATACAGGCTTCACCAAAAGTCTGTATAAAACCAAATGCTTTGATCACACTATCAAAATGTTTATTCCAACTCCGAGAGGCTTGCACCAGTCCATAAATGGATCGCTGGAGTTTGCACACTTTGTTAGCTCCCTTTGGATCGACAAAACCTTCCGGTTGCATCATATACAACTCTTCTTCCAGAAATCCATTCAGGAATGCAGTTTTGACATCCATCTGCCAAATTTCATAATCATAAAATGCGGCAATTGCTAACATGATTCGGACAGACTTAAGCATCGCTACGGGTGAGAAGGTCTCATCGTAGTCAACCCCTTGAACTTGTCGAAAACCTTTCGCGACAAGTCGAGCTTTGTAGACAGTAACATTACCATCAGCGTCAGTCTTGTTCTTGAAGATCCATTTATTCTCAATTGCTTGCCGATCATCGGGCAAGTTAACCAAAGTCCATACTTTGTTCTCATACATGGATCCCATCTCAGATTTCATGGCTTCAAGCCACTTTGCGGAATCTGGGCTCACCATCGCTTCTTCATAGTTCGTAGGTTCATCATGATCTAGTAGCATGACTTCCAGAACAGGATTACCGTACCACTCTGGTGCGGATCTTACTCTGGTTGATCTACGAGGTTCAGTAGTATCTTGATCTGAAGTTTCATGATCATTATCATTGGCTTCCTCACTAACTGGTGTAGGTGTCACTGAAACAGTTTTCTGTGATGTACTACTTTCCAGTAAGGGAGCAGGTACAGTTACCTCATCAAGTTCTACTTTCCTCCCACTCACTTCTTTCGAGAGAAACTCCTTCTCTAGAAAGGATCCATTCTTAGCAACGAATGTCTTGCCTTCGGATCTGTGATAGAAGGTGTACCCAACAGTCTCCTTTGGGTATCCTATGAAGACACATTTCTCCGATTTGGGTTCGAGCTTATCAGGTTGAAGCTTTTTCACATAAGCATCGCAGCCCCAAACTTTAAGAAACGACAACTTTGGTTTCTTGCCAAACCACAGTTCATAAGGCGTCGTCTCAACGGATTTTGATGGTGCCCTATTTAACGTGAATGCGGCCGTCTCTAGAGCGTATCCCCAAAACGATAGTGGTAAATCAGTAAGAGACATCATAGATCGCACCATATCCAGTAAAGTACGATTACGACGTTCGGACACACCATTACGCTGTGGTGTTCCGGGTGGCGTGAGTTGCGAAACTATTCCACAATTTTTCAAATGTACACCAAACTCGTAACTCAACTATTCTCCTCCACGATCAGATCGTAGAAACTTTATTTTCTTGTTACGATGATTTTCAACTTCACTCTGAAATTCTTTGAACTTTTCAAATGTTTCAGACTTATGTTTCATTAAGTAGATATACCCATATCTGCTTAAATCATCTGTGAAGGTGAGAAAATAACGATATCCGCCACGAGCCTCAATATTCATCGGACCACATACATCGGTATGTATGATTTCCAACAAATCTGTTGCTCTCTCCATAGTACCGAAGAACGGTGTTTTAGTCATCTTGCCCATGAGGCACGGTTTGCAAGTACCAAGTGATTCATAATCAAGTGGTTCCAAAAGTCCATCAGTATGGAGTTTCTTCATGCGCTTTACACCGATATGACCTAAACAACAGTGCCACAAATAAGTTGCACTTTCATTATCAACTCTGCATCTTTTGGCTTCAACATTATGAATATGTGTATTACTACTATCAAGATTTAATAAGAATAGACCACTCTTCAAGGGTGCATGACCATAAAAGATATTACTCATATAAATAGAACAACCATTATTCTCTGATTTAAATGAATAACCGTCTTGCATTAAACAAGATCCAGATATAATGTTCATGCTCAACGCTGGCACCAAATAACAATTATTTAGGTCTAATATTAATCCCGAAGGTAGATGTAGAGGTAGCGTGCCGACCGCGATCACATCGACTTTGGAACCGTTTCCCACGCGCATCGTCACCTCGTCCTTTGCGAGTGCCCGCTTATTCCGTAGTCCCTGTTTCGAGTTGCAAATATTAGCAACAGCACCAGTATCAAATACCCAGGTGCTACTGCAAGCTCTAGTAAGGTACACATCAATAACATGTATATCACATATACCTTTGTTCACCTTGCCATCCTTCTTATCCGCCAAATACTTGGGGCAGTTCCGCTTCCAGTGACCAGTCTGCTTGCAGTAGAAGCACTCAGTTTCAGGCTTAGGTCCAGACTTGGGTTTCTTCTCTTGAGCAACAACTTGCTTGCCATTCTTCTTGAAGTTCCCCTTTTTCTTCCCTTTGCCCTTTTTCTTGAAACTAGTGGTCTTGTTAACCATCAACACTTGATGCTCCTTCTTGATTTCTACCTCCGCAGCTTTCAGCATTGCGAAGAGCTCGGGAATAGTCTTGTTCATCCCTTGCATATAATAGTTCATCACGAAGCTCTTGTAGCTTGGTGGCAGTGATTGGAGAATTCTGTCAATGACGCAATCATCCGGAAGATTAACTCCCAATTGAATCAAGTGATTATTATACCCAGACATTTTGAGTATATGCTCACTGACAGAACTGTTCTCCTCCATCTTGCAGCTATAGAACTTATTGGAGACTTCATATCTCTCAATCCGGGCATTCACTTGAAATATTAACTTCAACTCCTGGAACATCTCATATGCTCCATGACGTTCAAAACATCGTTGAAGTCCCGATTCTAAGCCGTAAAGCATGGCACACTGAACTATCGAGTAGTCATCAGCTTTGCTCTGCCAGACGTTCATAACATCCGGCGTTGCCCCTGCAGCAGGCCTGGCACCCAGCGGTGCTTCCAGGACGTAATTCTTCTGTGCAGCAATGAGGATAATCCTCAAGTTACGGACCCAGTCCGTGTAATTGCTACCATCATCTTTCAACTTTTCTTTCTCAAGGAATGCATTAAAATTCAACGGAACAATAGCACGAGCCATCTATCTACAATCAACATAAACAAGCAAGATACTATCAGGTACTAAGTTCATGATAAATTTAAGTTCAATTAATCATATTACTTAAGAACTCCCACTTAGATAGACATCCCTCTAATCCTCTAAGTGATTACGCGATCCAAATCAACTAAACCATAACCGATCATCACGTGAGATGGAGTAGTTTTCAATGGTGAACATCGTTATGTTGATCATATCTACTATATGATTCACGCTCGACCTTTCGGTCTCCGTGTTCCAAGGCCATATCTGCATATGCTAGGCTCGTCAAGTTTAACCTGAGTATTCTGCGTGTGCAAAACTAGCTTGCACCCGTTGTAGATGGACGTAGAGCTTATCACACCCGATCATCACGTGGTGTCTGGGCACGACGAACTTTGGCAACGGTGCATACTCAGTGAGAACACTTCTTGATAATTTAGTGAGAGATCATCTTATAATGCTACCGTCAATCAAAGCAAGATAAGATGCATAAAAGGATAAACATCACATGCAATCAATATAAGTGATATGATATGGCCATCATCATCTTGTGCTTGTGATCTCCATCTCCGAAGCACCGTCGTGATCACCATCCTCACTGGCGTGACACCTTGATCTCCAACGTAGCATCGTTGTCGTCTCGCCAAGCTTATGCTTCCACGACTATCACTACCGCTTAGTAATAAAGTAAAGCATTACATCGCGATTGCATTGCATACAATAAAGCGACAACCATATGGCTCCTGCCAGTTGCCGATAACTCGGTTACAAAACATGATCATCTCATACAATAAAATTTAGCATCATGCCTTGACCATATCACATCACAACATGCCCTGCAAAAACAAGTTAGACGTCCTCTACTTTGTTGTTGCAAGTTTTACGTGGCTGCTACGGGCTTAAGCAAGAACCAATCTCACCTACGCATCAAAACCACAACGATAGTTTGTCAAATAGACTCCGTTTTAACCTTCGCAAGGACCGGGCGTAGCCATACTTGGTTCAACTAAAGTTGGAGAGACAGTCGCCCGCAAGCCACCTATGTGCAAAGCACGTCGGGGGAACCGGTCTCGCATAAGCGTACGCGTAATGTTGGTCCGGGTCGTCTCGTCTAACAATGCCGCCGAACCAAAGTATGACATGCTGGTAGGTAGTATGACTTATATCGCCCACAACTCACTTGTGTTCTACTCGTGCATATAACATCAACATAAATAACCTAGGCTCGGATGCCACTGTTGGGTTTTGTAGTAATTTCAAAAAAATTCCTATGCACATGCAAGATCATGTGATGCATAGCAACGAGAGGGGAGAGTGTTGTCTACGTACCCAACGCAGACCGACTGCGGAAGCGATGACACGACGTAGAGGAAGTAGTCGTACGTCTTCACGATCCAACCGATCAAGCACCGAAACTACGGCACCTCCGAGTTCGAGCACACGTTCAGCTCGATGACGATCCCCGGACTCCGATTCGGCAAAGTGTCGGGGAAGAGTTTCGTCAGCACGCCGGCGTGGTGATGATCTTGATGATCTACAGCAGCAGGGCTTCGCCTAAACTCCGCTACAGTATTATTAAGGAATATGGTGGCAAGGGGCACCGCACACGGCTAAGGAATAGATCACGTGGATCAACTTGTGTGTCTAGAGGTGCCCCCTGCCTCCGTATATAAAGGAGCCAAGGGGGAGGGGTGCGGCCAGCCCTATGGAGGCGCAGGAGGAGTCCTACTCCTACCGGGAGTAGGACTCCCCCCCAATCATATTCCAAATAGGATTCCCAAGGGGGAAAGAGAGAGAGAGGTGGCCGGCCACCTCTCCTAGTCCTAGTTGGACTAGGGGAGGGGGGAGGCGCGCAGCCCACCATGGGCAGCCCCTTTCACCTTTCCACTAAAGCCCAATAAGGCCCATATGGCTCCCGGGGGGTTCCGGTAACCTCCCGGTAATCCGGTAAAATCCCGATTTCACCCGGAACACTTCCGATATCCAAACATAGGCTTCCAATATATCAATCTTTACGTCTCGACCATTTCGAGACTCCTCGTCATGTCCGTGATCACATCCGGGACTCCAAACAACCTTCGGTACATCAAAATGCATAAACTCATAATATCACTGTCATCGTAACCTTAAGCGTGCGAACCCTACGGGTTCGAGAACAATGTAGACATGACTGAGACACGTCTCCGGTCAATAACCAATAGCGGGACCTGGATGCCCATATTGGCTCCTACATATTCTACGAAGATCTTTATCGGTCAGACCGCATAACAACATACGTTGTTCCCTTTGTCATCGGTATGTTACTTGCGCGAGATTCGATCGTCGGTATCCAATACCTAGTTCAATCTCGTTACTGGCAAGTCTCTTTACTCGTTCTGTAATACATCATCTCGCAACTAACTCATTAGTTGCAATGCTTGCAAGGCTTATGTGATGTGCATTACCGAGAGGGCCCAGAGATACCTCTCCGACAATCGGAGTGACAAAACCTAATCTCGAAATACGCCAACCCAACATGTACCATTGGAGACACCTGTAGTACTCCTTTATAATCACCCAGTTAGATAGACATCCCTCTAATCCTCTAAGTGATTACGTGATCCAAATCAACTAAACCATGTCCGATCATCACGTGAGATGGAGTAGTTTCATTGGTGAACATCTTTATGTTGATCATATCTACTATATGATTCACGCTCGACCTTTCGGTCTCCGTGTTCCGAGGCCATATATGTATATGCTTGGCTCGTCAAGTTTAACCTGAGTATTCCGCGTGTGCAACTGTTTTGCACCCGTTGTATTTGAACGTAGAGCCTATCACACCCGATCATCACGTGGTGTCTCAGCACGAAGAACTTTCGCAACGGTGCATACTCAGGGAGAACACTACTTGATAATTTAGTGGGAGATCATCTTATAATGCTACCGTCAATCAAAGCAAGATAAGATGCATAAAAGATAAACATCACATGCAATCAATATAAGTGATATGATATGGCCATCATCATCTTGTGCTTGTGATCTCCATCTCCGAAGCACCGTCATGATCACCATCGTCACCGGCGCGACACCTTGATCTCCATCGTAGCATCGTTGTCGTCTCGCCAAGCTTGTGCTTCCACGACTATCGCTACCGCTTAGTGATAAAGTAAAGCATTACATCGTGATTGCATTGCATACAATAAAGCGACAACCATATGGATCCTGCCAGTTGTCGATAACTCGGTTACAAAACATGATCATCTCATACAATAAAATCAGCATCATGTCTTGACCATATCACATCACAACATGCCCTGCAAAAACAAGTTAGACATCCTCTACTTTGTTGTTGCAAGTTTTTATGTGGCTGCTACGGGCTTAAGCAAGAACCAACCTTACCTACGCATCAAAACCACAACGATAGTTTGTCAAGTTGGTGTTGTTTTAACCTTCGCAAGGACCGGGCGTAGCCACACTCAGTTCAACTAAAGTTGGAGAAACTGTCACCCACAAGCCACCTCTGTGCAAAGCACGTCGGGAGAACCGGTCTCGCGTAAGCGTACGCGTAATGTCGGTCTGGGCCGCTTCATCCAACAATACCGCCAAACCAAAGTATGACATGCTGGTAAGCAGCATGACTTATATCGCCCACAACTCACTTGTGTTCTACTCGTGCATATAACATCAACATATAAAACCTAGGCTCGGATGCCACTGATGGGTTTCGTAGTAATTTCAAAAAAATTCCTACGCACACGCAAGATCATGGTGATGCATAGCAATGAGAGGGGGAGTATGATCTACATACCTAGTAGATCGACAACGGAATCGTTTGGTTGATGTAGTCGTACGTCTCCATGATCCGACCGATCAAGCACCGAAACTACGGCACCTCCGAGTTCTAGCACACGTTCAGCTCGATGACGATCCCCGGACTCCGATCCAGCAAAGTGTTGGGGAAGAGTTCCGTCAGCACGACGGCGTGGTGATGATCTTGATGTACTACTGCTGCAGGGCTTCGCCTAAGCACCGCTACAATATTATCAAGGACTATGGTGTCTGGGGGCGCCGCACACGGCTAAGGAATAGATCACGTGGATCAACTTGTGTGTCTCTGGGGTGCCCCTGCCTCCGTATATAAAGGACTAAAGGGAGGGAGGCGGCCGACCAAGGAGGGCGCGCCAGGAGAGTCCTACTCCCTCTGGGAGCAGGATCCCCCCCCCCCAATCCTAGTTGGAATAGGATTCGCGGAGGGGGGAAAAGAGAGAGAGGGGCCGGCCCCCTCTCCTTGTCCTATTCGGACCAAGGGAGGGGAGGGGCGCGCAGCCCATGTAGGGCTGCCTCTTCTCTTTTCCACTAAGGCCCATCATGGCCCATTTAGCTCCCGGGGGGTTCCGGTAACCTCCCGGTACTCCGGTAAAATCCCGATTTCACCCGGAACACTTCCGGTATCCAAACATAGGCTTCCAATATATCAATCTTTATGTCTCGACCATTTCGAGACTCCTCGTCATGTCCGTAATCACATCCGGGACTCAGAACAAACTTCGGTACATCAAAATGTATAAACTCATAATATAACTGTCATCGTAACCTTAAGCGTGCGGACCCTACGGGTTCGAGAACAATGTAGACATGACCGAGACATGTCTCCAGTCAATAACCAATAGCGGGACCTGGATGCCCATATTGGCTCCTACATATTCTACGAAGATCTTTATCGGTCAGACCGCATAACAACATACGTTGTTCCCTTTGTCATCGGTATGTTACTTGCCCGAGATTCGATCATCGGTATTCCAAATACCTAGTTCAATCTCGTTACCGGCAAGTCTCTTTACTCGTTCTGTAATACATCATCCCGCAACTAACTCATTAGTTGCAATGCTTGCAAGGCTTAAGTGATGTGCATTACCGAGAGGGCCCAGAGATACCTCTCCGACAATCGGAGTGACAAAACCTAATCTCGAAATACGCCAACCCAACATGTACCTTTGGAGACACCTGTAGTACTCCTTTATAATCACCCAGTTACGTTGTGACGTTTGGTAGTACCCAAAGTGTTCCTCCGGTAAACAGGAGTTGCATAATCTCACAGTTATAGGAACATGTATAAGTCATGAAGAAAGCAATAGCAACATACTAAATGATCGGGTGCTAAGCTAATGGAATGGGTCATGTCAATCAGATCATTCAACTAATGATGTGACCTCGTTAATCAAATAACAACTCATTGTTCATGGTTAGGAAACATAACCATCTTTGATTACCGAGCTAGTCAAGTAGAGGCATACTAGTGACACTTTGTTTGTCTATGTATTCACACATGTATTATGTTTCTGGTTAATACAATTCTAGCATGAATAATAAACATTTATCATGATTATAAGGAAATAAATAATAACTTTATTATTGCCTCTAGGGCATATTTCCTTCACTTGTCACTTCACTGTGAGGAGCAGGACGTAATAATTTGACCAACGGGTAGTACAGTGCTACTAGTACATTGGTAGTACTACTACTAGTACTAGCACCACCGTCTGGATTTAGTAGTACTACCACGTCCATCTGGATTTAGTATTTGACTAGCAATATCTAGTAATGCATGTCACAAAAAATGTACTACTCCCTCTGTTAATAAATACATGGTGTATTGTTTATTCCTATCGGCGAGAGAACTTAATGTCTTTTTGCTAATTAATAGGATTACATGCAATGAACTAACCACCGCATGTGATGTTTGGTAGTCTCAAGTCATTGAACGCATGCACGGCCCACATCTCTCATTGGTTGATATGTCACAAAATAAGAAATGAGGAGGGAGTTAATGTACCGTGCCTAAGTGTTTTGGGATTACACAACGTTTTTGGTTACATGCATTAACATTTTATTAGTTAAATCAAAGGTCAAAACTTGGCGCAAAATGCAAAGGGGACCAATAAACCAGTAAACATCAAAGTTCTCTCGTTTGGCCCCAACTAGAGGTTCGGTGAGATGACTATACTGCACCGGCACGGAGGGGGACGCGGCTTCATTGAGTTACTGCACCTGCCTTTGGTTGTATGACACGTGGGCCCAACAGGTGGCTAGACCGCCTGTCATACAGCCAAAGGCAGGTGCAGTAGAGGGCCGAGGAGTAGATGGCCAACACGCACGTGAATTCAACGCAGTCTGCACTTCTCATATAAAGGCTCCTCGCCGTCCAATCTACGAAATCCTACGCACCTACGCACCCTAACCAAGGGCAAGAGTGATCACTCCAATCGCAAGATCAGTTGACTTGAAGCTAGACCCATGGAGGCGATGAGCGCGAGCATCAGCCAGCTATGCCAGATGGTCCATGACGCCAGCCTGCGGCTCAACGCCAAGGAACGTCTCTAGGTCGTGCTTGAGGCCGCCAGGGTGAGAGGCCACTTGGACAACAGCTTCGTCTCCTTGTTCGACAAGGTCCTCGTCGACTTCCTCGACAAGTTCATCATCATCAAGAAGCTCGCGGACGACCTTGACGTACGCCTCCAGCCGATGCGTCTAGGCTCTGCGATGCCCGCCACCCTCAACGGCCTCTATGGTGACAACCTCTTCGACGCACTGGTGGCCCTGCTACTGCCCGCCGTCGCACTGGAGAATGTCCACCTCGAGGTCGTGCTTGCCGCACAGCGCTGCCCGCAGCAAGACACCGTCGACATAATCACCCACGTCTACGCGCAAATCATCCACAAGGACTACTACGTGCCAGAGGAGGACGATAGGTCGCTGGCCTTCTTGACCCGCAGGGGAACCTTGGACGGCATTGTTCAGAAGCACGTTGAGCTCGCCACCAACGTCGCTGCTCCTCACACGTCGGTTGGTGACCCGGCGCACTAGGGCGTGAGGATGTCGTTGATGGATCCGTATGTATCTTTATCTTTCCGTCAAATCCATGTAGTAGTATATGGTACTACTAGTAATTATCTTACCTTTCGCATCAACTTCATAATTTTTGTACGCACTCCATGCATGAACCGCGCCAGAACCTAACTTCTCATTACTCTAGGGAAAATCGTTATTTCTATCTATCGGTCGCGCCATGGAGCGGAACCAAATTGTACAAGTTACAAGTTCAAAAGGAAAAGCTTGTCATGTTCGCGTCGCACCCCGCTGCCCACACGGTTGGTCCGGCACACCGCTCAAGGGGGAATGCGTGTTGTGTTGCATTTTCACTTACAAGTGGGACCGCAGTTGAGCAAACCGACTATCGGCAAACCCCCACCCGCCCAGCGCGCGATGGCTGAGAAAACAAGAGGGAGAATAGATGGTTGTAGCACGGACTCCAAGAAAATTGGTGTCGGATGAGACTCGTGTGGGTGGCGTGTGCTGTACTGCTAGACGTGAATGCTAGTTATGGCCCATGCCACCCCACTATATCGAGCCTATGGGCCTGTTTGGATCCGTAAGTTAGAGTTAGTTTTAGTTAGTTGGGGCTCAAATAACCCAAAAGTATCCAAACTTGATGGGTTAGTTTGGGTTAGTTGGATCTAACCCACCCAAAAAACTAGCCCACACTAGAGGAGCTTATTTGGGTTAGTTCTCCTGGGCCCACTAGAAAAAATAGTAAAATAAGTTACCCCTCCCATCCAAACAGGGTCCAAAGTATTCAAATGATTGAGAAAGAATATTTATTATCAATCTAACCCTACCATCCAAATAGCTCTTTGGTTAGAGTTAGTTCAGGGTTAGAATCTAACTCTAACTTCCAATTGAGTTAGAGTATCCAAACAGGGCCTATATCGAGGTGCTGGTTACGTACAACAAATTTCTTGGAGTCCATACTCAGCCCTCCTCTATCTCTCTTTTTAGCCAGCCAGCAGACGCGCGGAGCCCATCGTCTGTTTCCTCACATGCGGTCCCACATGTTAGTGAAAACGCAAGAGGCCCCACTGAACCTATACATCTTTCACCTCGACGTGCTGGTGATGAAAAACAAATCCAATAAAGATCTTCGGTGGCCGCTTTTGGAGTTACTCAAGAGTAGTAAGATTCTATTTACAGTTTAACCCAAGATGCACATCACGTCGCTTCAACTAGCACTCCATTTTCTTGCATGACATGACCTGGATGCTGGATGTCCCACGTGTCAGCAAAAGGAGGCAGACCGGAGGAGTAGGAAACACGACAAGCCCTGTGCGTACATCATACTACGTACAAGCCCACCTCACGCAGTCACGCTGTCACCATATTTCTCGGCCTCCGTGCGACACCTAACTATTGGTTGGCTCTATGTGATATGGCAACTTCATACTACTACAGATGCTGGCTATACTACTACGGCACTAACACTCCAAGAAGTGAGTCGAAAACCAATTATAAATTGAGTTTATGACATGCATATGCAAATGTACCATTCATTACATACAAAAAGTCATCAACACACATTGACAACGAGGATACATGTTGGATAATAGATTAGTTTCAACAAAACATTCTAGTAAGGAGAAAGCTAAATTCCTAGCTTCTGGAATTTCACAACAGATCCGAACGTTGTGGATCTCGTCCATTCTCGACCGGACGTCGCTGGCGATCTTTGCGCTTTCCCTAACCACTGTAATCCCGCACGATTGGTTGACTTTCGTATTAATTGGGTCATGACTGGCAGGCTCTCCTGACGGAATCGCACATGAGGCCCAACTGTCCACTACTTTTTTTTCTCTTGAAAATCTAGGACGAGGCCCAACTGTCCCTACTTTTTTTCTCTTGAAAATCTGGGTGCAAAAATATAAATGCTAGGCGTGGGACTCGAACTAAGCACCTGTTGTGTTTATACCCATCACCCTTGCCATTCCACCAACTGCTACTCGTTGTCTAAAAAAAGGTAACAAAGTATTTGAACCCTTTTTCTACTATATGAGCAAAAAATGCATATTTTTCGAGTTTGTTTCTTGGATTTCTCTGATAAGTCACGTTCAATCATCACAATATCTAGTTTCATGATGACTTTTTTACCAACTCATCTCGAGTTGATCACACCATGGTGATTTTCGCATTGGGGGGGGTGATGAAACATCCATGGTAACTTTTTGTGTGAATAGCATGATAACTCACACATCGCAGACCTGATAACTCATATACCCGGTCCTGGTAACTTTGGCGACGGGGGGTGTGTTGGGAGGGGGGCATTGATGAAATATTTCCCCAGTAAATTTTGTGTGAATAGCATGGTAACTCACACATCGCAGACCTGATAACTTATGTACCCCAATCCTGATAACTTTGACATGTGGGGGGAGGGGAGGGTTGATGAAATATTCTCCCGATAACTTTTGTGTGAATAGCATGGTAACTCACACATTGCAGACATGATAACTTTGGCATTTGTGGTGGTGGTGGTGGGGGGGGGGGGTTGATGAAATATTTCCCCGGTAACTTTTGTGTGAATAGCATGGTAACTCACACATCATAAACCTGATAACTTATGTACCCTAGTCCTGATAACTTTAGCAACGGGGGTGGGGATGGGGGTTGTTGATACGTCTCCAACGTATCTATAATTTTTGATTGCTCCATACTATTATATTATCTGTTTTGGATGTTAATGGGCTTTATTTTACACTTTTATATTATTTTTGGGACTAACCTATTAACCGGAGGCCCAGCCCAAATTGCTGTTTTTTTTTGCCTATTTCAGTGTTTCGTAGAAAAGGAATATCAAACGGAGTCCAAACGGAATGAAACCTCCGGGAGCGTGATTTTTGGAACAAACGTGATCCAGAGGACTTGGAGTGGACGTCAAGCAATCAACGAGGCGGCCACGAGGCAGGGGGAGCGCCTACCCCCCTGGGCGCTCCCTCCACCCTCGTGGGCCCCTCGTGGCTCCACCGACCTACTTCTTCCTCCTATATATATCTACGTACCCCGCAAACATCCAGGAGCACCAAGAAACCCTATTTCCACCGCCGCAACCTTCTATACCCAAGAGATACCATCTTGGGGCCTTTTCCGGAGCTCCGTCGGAGGGGGCATTGATCACGGAGGGCCTCTACATCAACTCCATGGCCCCTTCGATGATGTGTGAGTAGTTTACCTCAGACCTTCGAGTCCATAGCTAGTAGCTAGATGGCTTCTTCTCTCTCTTTGGATCTCAATACAAAGTTCTCCTTGATTCTCTTAGAGATCTATTCGATGTAATCTTCTTTTACGGTGTGTTTGTCGAGATCCGATGAATTGTGGGTTTATGATCAAGTTTATCTATGAACAATATTTGAATCTTCTCTGAATTCTTTTATGTATGATTGGTTATCTTTGCAAGTCTCTTCGAATTATCAGTTTGGTTTGGCCTACTAGATTGATCTTTCTTGCAATGTGAGAAGTGCTTAGCTTTGGGTTCAATCTTGCGGTGCTCGATCCCAGTGACAGAAAGGGAAACGACACGTATTGTATTGTTTCCATCGAGGATAAAAAAGATGGGGTTTACATCATATTGCATGAGTTTACCCTCTACATCATGTCATCTTGCTTAAGGCATTACTCCGTTCTTATGAACTTAATACTCTAGATGCATGTTGGATAGCGGTCGATGTGTGGAGTAATAGTAGTAGATGCAGGCAGGAGTCGGTCTACTTGTCACGGACGTGATGCCTATATACATGATGATACCTAGATATTCTCATAATTATTCGCTTTTCTATCAATTGCTCGACAGTAATTTGTTCATCCACCGTAATACTTATGCTATCTTGAGAGAAGCCACTAGTGAAACCTATGGATCCCGGGTCTATTTTCCATCATACAAGTTTCCAATCTATTTTAGTTTGCAATCTTTACTTTCAATCTATATCATGAAAATACCAAAAATATTTATCTTATTATTATTATCTCCATCAGATCTCACTCTTGCAAGTGGTCGTGCAGGGATTGACAACCCCTTTATTGCGTTGGTTGCGAGGTTCTTATTTGTTTGTGTAGGTACGAGGTGACTCGCGCGTGGTCTCCTACTAGATTGATACCTTGGTTCTCAAAAGCTGAGGGAACTACTTACGCTGCTTTGCTGCATCATCCTTTTCTCTTCAAGGGAAAACCAACGCAGTGCTCAAGAGGTAGCAGTTGTTTAAACATAATGATAATTTCTTTGCAAATAACATAATGTTTTTAAGCCCCGAAGACATGATAACTTATGTACACCCCCACGGTAAATTCAGTAAATAGCACGGTAATTTACGGACCATTGACATGTTAACGTCACGCACAAAACACCGTGATAACTTGTTCAAACTCGAAGCAAAAAAGCATGACACATACACACGTGAACATGCTTCATAAAACCACCTATCCTAAAGAAACCTAAAAAGAAGAAGTCATAGAGGAGTCCCTCTATACATTTGCACGTATAGCACATCATCGTCGATGCAGTGATTTTTTTTCAAAAGAATACCTTTCTGTTGTCTTATGACGGTAGTAAGAAAGAGTTTAAAAGATCTTTGTTTTTAACTAATGAACAACAATATAGGCTGGTGTGATGGTACCTGGTCTGGGTACTTGGGCTTGTCCTTTCCACCCTGACACAGGTTCAAATTGTAGGCCATTTTTTCTTAGTTGGGTTTTACTTATTGTGCAATAAATCGGTCGGGTAAAGAACGGGAGCAGCGGGTGGACCGTTGTATAGCCATCGAGGGGATCGTTCGGATCTATTACTAACAAGCGATCAGTCGATCCCAAGATAACATCTGTGTAAATAGGATGATAATATACGCATAGTAGAGTTGATAATTTACTTAGCACGAACATGATAACTTTTGACTGAGAAATAAAGTCGTCGGAACATACCAACACGAGATCTAGTTTCGAAGGTCATGTCGTGGCGGTATTTTTTTGTGAAAACATATTTTGAGGCAGGCAGACGATTTGAGTTACAACATTTCAAAGTTTCAAAACAGAGAGAATCTACGATCACATTAGGTTTTCTGCCCTTTTAGTGCATTTGCATGTGAGAATAAAGTTGGAGGAAATCATTTTCATGTCCGGAATTCGCGTATGTAAACATCCTGGTAAGTTACGTGCCATTACAAAACAGTATAACTCAGCCACCTACGGCGTCCCACAGCGATTTGACATCCTCGATCGTCTGATCAAACTAAACAATGGAGTAGATTGCTCGGTCGTTCCAGCACAGCCGGAGGCAGTTTCACCTCGCAACCCGAGCGCCCCCGAAGTTAATGGGCTGCTGCTTCCGACATCCACCTAGGCGCGTTCTCATGAATTGGGCGAAGACTGCGCGGCCCATATCTTTCTTGATGGCTGATGCGCGGGCCACGCAGGAGAGAGATATCTCTCGGCCACAATCCTTCTCCTCTTATCTACAAACCTAATCCTATCACAACGGCTGCTGGAAAGCACCCCGATGATCGATAGTAACGGCGACGGTGACAAGGGCAGATCTGATAATGGTGCATGCCGGCCTTGGTGACGGTGCACATCAGCGCCCATAATCCTACCTCCACGACGATGAGATTTTGCTCCGCTTCTTCTATCCCATGGGGCTCGCCTCTCTCCCCTCATTGTCGACGGTGAAGCGATTGCGTTGTACGCTGGGCGTGAGAATAGCAACCCACAATCGTAGGTCTACATCCGGAAGGCCACATTATGACCGCCAGATCACGCAGTGATGTATGCATTCCTCTATCTCTGCTGATTTCTTATCAATCACTAAACTATGTCCCTTGATTTTTACCAATTTGTAAAACATGTCGGTAATGTGAAGAAGCTTTGGGAATAGTAAGGCATGCTCCATTGTTCTACTAATCTTTTTTTGTGTGTGTGTGAACCACACTGTTCTACTAAAACTAACTTATGTGTGTAGCAAAGAAAATGTTAGTGTCTTTCTCTATATTTGTGCATATCGTTTGGTTGGATTCAAGGGAATGCAAGGATGAGAGGAGCATCAAAGGCTGGTATGTCATTGTGTCCAACAGATACTCCTCCCATATTCTCACCTACGATTCACCCTCATCTTCTTGTTCTTCAGAATGGTCTGCTACCTCCGGTCCGACCTGTTCAGCAGGTCTGTGCTAATGGTCCATTCAATGTCGACATGGATTCTTGGAAGGATACTGAATCTGCTGGGGATGATGGAGATGAGAACGATGGAACTGGGAGACTTTCCAGATAATCCGGGTTAAGTTTGTACGTCTTGCTAACTAACAGGTTTGGGAAAGCGACTCACAATATGGTGGTCTCACAGGTTCTTTACCGGCTCAGGCTCGCAAAACAGATTAGAAGAAATGGTCGTGGTGTTTTTAACTTTGACCGAGCACAAGAGATGGCAGAACGGTTTGATGCTGCTAGAAATTACTTTGGTCCTTTAATTGTTGATTAGTTGTATAAGTATTATACTCATGACAACCACCTTAATACCAGAATCCAATTGTTACGTGTGGAATTAATCCGGTGAATTTTGCAACCTCGGAATAACGACATTGCTTGTAGTGTGCCTTTTGTAGTGTAATCAGGATTAGTGATGTTTGGCAGATTCTGTAGCCACAAAATAACTTTAAGGGAATGAACGTGTTAGAGTGCACTAACTGACGGTGTGACTTGCAGATTCCGGTGGCTGATATTGTTGATGTTACAATCACATGTGATGGAGCAACCACTCTGAGGATGTTAGAAATTGAGGATCTAGCAGGGAAGGTGATGCCTAATTGCACCCGGAAGTCGTCGATATATACCACACTAATTAATTTCTTTACTTCGTAAATGTTGCTTATTTTAGTTGATGAACAATCGTTTCCATGTATTAAGCTGTCTAGGGTTTTTTTCTCCCGCATGATGGAGTGGGTTGGATCTACTTGTTGCTAAAAGTGCATATATCATTCATTTCTAAATTCTAATACTTACGGGGTATTTACTCGATAATTTCTATCACTCTTATCTCAAGATGGATGGGCGCGGCAACGCGCGCCTTTATGTTCTAGTAAACATGATAACTTGCATACCCTAGGCATGGTAACTTTTTATCCGAAAAAATATTGTCGGAACATATCAATATGAGATCTAGTTTCGAAGATCTCGTCGCAACGGTTCTTTTCTATGAAATTTTTTTTTCGATCTGACCGACGGTTTGAGCTATAAAATATTTTTTATTTTAGATTTCTTTGGAATCTTTGCTGATGTCATCATTTTGTTTTATATGCATGTATGCATGCAAGACTTATTCTAGCTCGTACGCTCGTTGGTCTCACATAGTGTTGCTTTTAATAATCTGAACTCAGTTTACTTAATCCTAATTGCTTGATACAGTGCGCGGTCATTCGGATCTGTTCCTTAAAATCGGAACGGTCGGGCGTTAGTCCAGTCCTTCTAGTAAATATTAAAGTTTTCATCACACAAAAAATAACAAGCAATGAAATGAACTTCAGCTCAACCATTCATCGGCGTTGGAAACACTTGCTTTGAACCAGAAGAGTTTGTCTCGGAAGGGCCAGCTACTATCAATATCGAGACCAACGCAGGACTGATCATCCAGGCTGAAGTGGCCTATTTCATGACCCATATTGTGATAGTCATGGTAGGGAAGCATAGCAATGTCCGAGGTATAGATACAATTGCTTCTCATGAATGTAGTAATGTTGTGTCAACAGCAGCTGGATCGCCTTTCATCATGATTGGATAGTTTTGTCCATGAAAGAGCGAGTTTCCTCCAAGAGTATCAATACTAAACCAGGGAGAAGGTGTTGGCGCTAGCACAATAGTATCCATCCCGAATACCTTGCAACGGATGTTGGAATAGGTCCGGACAGTGCGACCATGGGAGACAACACCTGCTTCCTTAGTCACATCAGCGGTGCCCTGTATACAGACAAGAAGAGGTGATCCATCGGAATAAGTTGCCAGGCGCCACTAAGTACTCCTATATGGCTCCTCATGCTCGTGATCATCAGCATCGTCATCTCCCCCTTGGTTATAAATTTTTTCAAGTATAGGTGGTGGAATGTTCACATGACCTTGGAAACACAAGAAGGTTAATTAGTAAAGGGAAACTAGCTAACCCGCATGCATGTGGATGAAACAATTATAATTACGATGGAAGACAAACGTACCAAAAGCATCAGGATTCCATGCAAAAACAATGCCACGAGTGGTGGCAGCAAACACAAGACCCTCGTATTGAATTGCATCACAGTGCTCATCCTTGTATAGAAACTGATTTTTGAGCAATATCCATCCAGTCGAACTATGAAGGAAGGCAACAAGCTTGTCGAAGATAGCAACAACTACATATTCCATTAAATCCCAAGAGCGGCCGGGAACTTGACAAATTGCTATCTTCTGTAGACGACAATCACCATGACCGTAGTCGAAAGTACGGTCATAACCGGTGTGCTCAACCTCTGGGCAGTCTAAGATTTTTGGAAGTGGAACCCGGTGACGAGTGTATACATTCACAAGTTCCCACTCGTAGTTGGACCCAATATAAACAACCCAATCTCCATTTGCGCCTGCCCAAGCCTTACCCTCAAACAATGGCATCTTAACGTCACATGTATCATTATCAAGCGGCACCAACTTGCACAAGGTGAGGCCTCCATCGTCGTGCGCCAGTGAGCAGGGTCACGGTGAAGAAGATAGGGGAGATCAAACCGCTCCTGGACCCTTGGGTTCGTTGTACTGATGTTATTAGTTGAGTCGAGAATGGTCTTGAACGAACCTGCCATGCTAGCCGAGGTGATGATGTCGCACCGATCAATGAGTTCCTCCACCACGTCATCATTCAGATCGGGGCAAGAATAACGGGGTTGTTTCCGGGCTGTTCCCTCCATGAAGAAGACGATCGAAAAATGGTAGAAGGAAGGGTGAAGGAAAATAGAGGAGAGAGGAAGAGCGTGCGACAGCAGTTCCAAATCTAGAGGGAAAGGCGAAGAGTCGGTGGTTGGTTGCCATGGTACACGAAGAGGCGCCCCGGCCTACATAGACATCCGTTCGGAAATTGTACAAAAGGACTAGCCGTCGTCTCACCGACATGTGGGAAACGGGACCACATGTCAACGAAGAGGCTAGTGGGGAGCGGACGGTTTCCACAGAGGTCACACACTAACGACAAGGACGTCCTGTCAGACCTAGCGCCCGCGCGGGATGGCTTTTGTCCCCCACATGAGCGAAGCCACTTGGCACCCCCACACGGTTGGTCCGCCACGCCGCTAGGCCAACTCCAGCGTGTGCAGCTCGGACGCGCGCTCGCTCAGCCCCCTTTCCCTTGACGCCATGGAGCTACCCAACCACGGCTACGTGTTTTGCACACCCGACGGCCGGATTTGGAGCGGATCCGGTCGGGCTTGAGCTCGGCCGGTTGTGGGAGGTCGCGCCGCACCATGGACTGGCCGGGCACCGGGCTGGAGGGCCCCGGCAAGGCCGCAAGGCCGCATGCAGTTACTGAATCCTCTAGCTGCTCGAATCTACACCGTCGGCGATCCGCCGGCAGATACATGAATGGCGGTCGGTCGGGCTCGGTGCTGGCCCAAAAGCTCGTTGGCGCACCGTTGCCACTCATTACGTGCGGCGACTGCCCAAAGAAGGTCTTGCGTCGCGTGTCTACAACACCGGAACATCCCGGATGGGTGTTCATCAAGTGCTCAACCGATGGGGTATGTGCTACTTTAGCTTCGGTTGTGCTCTCGAATTAGACTTGTTGTGCTAACTTAAAATTTTATTGTGTAGAATGGATGCAAGTTTTGGTATTGGAAAGAAGAGTACATCGATATATTGATAGAGCGCAATTTAGTAGATGTTGTAGCACTTTTAGCTAGCATAGAGGCTAGAGATGAGACTAGTGCACTTGTAGATAGAATAGAGGCTAAACATGAGACTAGATGCGAGGAAGCAACATCTACTTCTTTACACTCGAAGAAGAAAGAAGCATGCAAGATCGAGCCTCTGCAGATCAATAATGAATGCATCGAGAAGGCACTAATCCAACTTACAGGAGCAGTTATGGAAGTTGGATATCTTGTAAAATGTATTCTTGTGGTTCTTGTTTTCTTTGGTCTTACTTTTCTAGTCAAATTTTGGTGATGTATTTCCATGTACCAAAAATCAATGATGAAAAAAAGATATGTGTTTGCAAAGAAAAATGTACGCGGCCGGGATGCGCCCGCGCATTGGGCGCACGGCCACCGCATCCGAGAAATGGTCCGGACACGACCCCATTACCCTACCCCATTACCCTAGTCAAATTTTGAATGCTTCTTCTGCCCCATGCCACCCTACTACTATATAGTACTAGTAGTATCGAGGATTCGAGGTGCTGGTTACGTACAGCGAACACATTAACATATGGCTCACCTCACAGTGTGGCCAAATTTCCTGGAGTATGTGCTAGGTTAAAAAGTGTTCTTTGTGAGGGTGGGTGGCTGGTCTCAAGTTTAAAACTTGTTGTATTATGTACGTAAACGTAGAGATAGTGCAGCATGTGAAGCTAGTACGAATAGTGTACTATTGTTGATTGGCCTCATCCGATAACCTGTTGCAATGCACGTACAATTATGTATTTGGAAAATATTTTTTGCCTCGTCGCAGCACCCACTCAGAGAAGCGACTCGAAAGCCATTCATAAATTTAGTAAGTTTATTACAGGCATATCATTTTATTACATACAACAGGTCATCAACTCACAACGACAACGAGGATACATTATAAATACTAAAGTTTTCATCACACAACAAATAACAAGCAATGAAATGAACTTCAACTCAACCAATCCTCGGCGTTGAAAACGCTTGCTTTGAACCACAAGTGATTCTCTGGGAAGGGCCAGCTACTGTCAATCTCGAGACCAACGCAGGACTGATCATCCAGGCTGAAGCGGCTTACTATATCACGACCAGGGTAGGGAACCACCGTAATGTCCGAGGTATAGATACAGTTGCTTCTCATAAATGGTAGTAACGTTGTGTCAATAGCAGTTGGATCGCCTTTCACCATCATTGGATAGTTTTGTCCAAGGAAGAGCGAGTTTTCTCCAAGACTATCAATACTGTACCAGGGAGAAGGTGTTGGCTCTAGCACACTAGTATCCATCCCGAATACCATGAAACGGGTGTTGGATTAGGTCCGGAGAGTGCGACCATGGGAGACAACACCTACTTCCTTAGTACTAACATCAGCAGTGGGCTGTATACAGACAAGAAGGTGTGATCCATCAAAATTAGTTGCCAGGCGCCACTGAGTATATGGGCCCTCCTCGTCCTCATGCTCGTGATCATCACCATCATCCATGGAGAAGACGATTGGACAATGGCAGAAGGAAGGGTGAAGGAAAATGGAGAAGGGAGGAAGAGCGCGTGACAGTAGTTCCAAATCAAGAGGGAAAGGCGAAGAGTCGGTGGACGGTTGCCAGTTTGCCACGGTACACGAAAAGGCTCCCCGGCCTACACGTCCGTTCGGAAATTGTACAAAAGGACTCGTCGTCATCTCACTGACATGTTGGAACAGGACCATATGTCAACGAAACATGGTGTAGACGCTCCACCGCGAGGTTTGTTGCTCCTTCTCGGTCATCAGGAATCTATGTTCTTCGACTCTTTCGTTTAAGACAGGAGCTTTGTTCATCCTTTTGCCGACACGCGGGACATCTATATGCCTCCATTTTAAAAATCATACTATATGCCTCCATGGCACGCGGGACATCTAGCATCAAGGTGGCATGTCATGCAAGAAAATGGAGATATGCAGTGCGTAAGTGAGTCGTGCACTTCGATGGCACCTAGTACTATGTAATATTTTTTTCTCCTCGATGGCACGTGAATAGTGCACGTACTCAATGACAGAGCACGTGATGGTAGCCATGGACATGGTCGGCCCTTTTTGAAGAGAGTACTAATAAATAGCTTTGATGTGTCCCGTCAACTCACAGAATGAAGAGAAGCTTGCTTACTACGCCTTCTCCCTCGCCAACGCATGTGTGGTGGCTCGTAGCACGAGGAGAAACTTTTGCTTACAAGCGATGGACGTGCAACAGTTCATTTGGTGTCAGATTGCTAAAAGTACTACTATAGTACCATCATTATTGTTTGACTTCCGGAAGAGGAGAAGAGCCAAGCGCAAGGTCACCTACTAACCTAGCACAATACTACTATAGCCAAAGTTGGTGCACCTTTTTAGAGCATGGTTAATTAATATAGGCGGCTCTTGCAGCGGCACATCATTTAGAGAAAGTACTCTCTTTGTAGGAACAAAGGAAGTGAAACAAAAGTTGGAGTGGATGCTAGATTTCCAATAAAAACATGATTACATAGGAAAAAATCCTATAGCATTCTATCCTATGAATCAAACGACCAATGTAGGAAAATTATGAGGGGGGGGGTCTCTCCAACAGTGTTCCTCGGCTCGCACCTAGCATCATGGTGGTCGAACTTGGAGTCATTCATCTGGTACACATGGCATTTCAGATCTGGACACAAGGTGACGCGACCTCTCACTTTGTTCGCCATTTGAAGCGGCGCACCGGTGGAGGGCTAGCATACTCCAATATTAGGTTGGCTCTATGTGATGTGGCAACTTCATATACTAACCAGATGCTAGCTATACTACTATGGTACTCACACTCCAAGAAGTGACTCGAAAACCATTCATAAATTGAGTCTATGACATGCATTTGCAAATGTACCATTCATTACATACAACAAGTCATCAACACACAACGACAACGAGGATACATGTTGGATTATAGATTATGTCCAACAAAACATTCTAGTAAATACTGAAGTTTTCATCACACAACAAATAACAAGCAATGAAATGAACTTCAACTCAACCAATCCTCGGCGTTGGAAAGCTTGCTTTGAACCATAGGTGCTTTGGGAAAGGCCAGCTATTGTCAATATCGAGAGCAATGCATGACTGATCATCCAGGCTGAAGCGGCATATATCAGGACCAGGGTAGGGAACCACTGCAATGTCCGAGGTATAGATACGGTTGCTTCTCACAAATGGTAGTAACGTTGTGCCAACAGCAGCTGGATCGCCTTTCACCATCATTGGATAGTTTTGTCCAAGGAAGAGCGAGTTTTCTCCAAGACTATCAATACTGTACCAGGGAGAAGGTGTTGGCGCTAGCACACTAGTATCCATCCCGAATACCCTGCAACGGGTGTTGGAATAGGTCTGGAGAGGGCGACCATGGGAGACAACACATGCTCCCTCAGTAGTAACAATCTCATTGCACTGTATACAGACAAGAAGAGGTGACCCATCGGAATTAGTTGCCAGGCGCCACTGAGTATATAAGTTCTGCTCGTCCTCATGCTCGTGATCATCACTATCATCATCTCCCCCTTGGTTATAAAAATTTTCAAGTATAGGTGGTGGAATGTTCACAGGACCTTGGAAACACAAGAAGGTTAATTAGTAAAGGGAAACTTGCTAACCCGCATGCATGTGGATGAAACAATTATAATTACGATGGAAGACAAACGTACCGAAACTACGAGGATCCCATGCAAAAACAGTGCCACGAGTGGTGGCAGCAAACACAAGATCCTCATATTCAATTGCATCATAGTACTCATCTGTGTACAGAAACTGATTTTTGAGCAATATCCATGGACGAACCATGGAATTAGTAACGATGGCAACAAGCTTGTCAAAGATAGCAACAACTTCATAGTTCTTGTAATTCCAAGAGCAGTTGGGAACTCGACAAATTGCTATCTTCCGTAGATGACAGCCACCATGATCGTATTTGAACGCACGTAGATCATCTGTGTGCTCAACCTCAGGGCACTCTGAGATTTTTGGAAGTGGAATAATAAAGTTATTATTTATTTCCTTATAATCATGATAAATGTTTATTATTCATGCTAGAATTGTATTAACCAGAAACATAATACATGTGTGAATACATAGACAAACAAAGTGTCACTAGTATGCCTCTACTTGACTAGCTCGGTAATCAACGATGGTTATGTTTCCTAACCATGAACAATGAGTTGTTATTTGATTAACGAGGTCACATCATTAGTTGAATGATCTAATTGACATGACCCATTCCATTAGCTTAGCACCCGATCGTTTAGTATGTTGCTATTGCTTTCTTCATGACTTATACATGTTCCTATAACTATGAGATTATGCAACTCCCGTTTACCGGAGGAACACTTTGGGTACTACCAAACGTCACAACGTAACTGGGTGATTATAAAGGAGTACTACAGGTGTCTCCAATGGTACATGTTGGGTTGGCGTATTTCGAGATTAGGTTTTGTTACTCCGATTGTCGGAGAGGTATCTCTGGGCCCTCTCGGTAATGCACATCACATAAGCCTTGCAAGCATTGCAACTAATGAGTTAGTTGCGAGATGATGTATTACATAACGAGTAAAGAGACTTGCCAGTAACGAGATTGAACTAGGTATTGGATACCGACGATCGAATCTCGCGCAAGTAACATACCGATGACAAAGAGAACAACGTATGTTGTTATGCGGTCTGACCGATAAAGATCTTCGTAGAATATGTAGGAGCCAATATGGGCATCCAGGTCCCGCTATTGGTTATTGACCAGAGACGTGTCTCAGTCATGTCTACATTGTTCTCGAACCCGTAGGGTCCGCACGCTTAAGGTTACGATGACAGTGATATTATGAGTTTATGCCTTTTGATGTACCGAAGGTTTTCCGGAGTCCCGGATGTGATCACGGACATGACGAGGAGTCTCGAAATGGTCGAGACATAAAGATTGATATATTGGAAGCCTATGTTTGGATATCGGAAGTGTTCCAGGTGAAATCGGGATTTTACCGGATTACCGGGAGGTTACCGGAACCCCCCGGGAGCCATATGGGCCTTATTGGGCTTTAGTGGAAAGGTGAAAGGGGCTGCCCATGGTGGGCTGCGCGCCTCCCCCCTCCCGTAGTCCAACTAGGACTAGGATAGGTGGCCGGCCACCTCTCTCTCTCTTTCCCCCTTGGGAATCCTATTTGGAATAGGATTGGGGGGGGAGTCCTACTCCCGGTAGGAGTAGGACTCCTCCTGCGCCTCCATAGGGCTGGCCGCACCCCTCCCCCTTGGCTCCTTTATATACGGAGGCAGGGGGCACCTCTAAACACACAAGTTGATCCACGTGATCTATTCCTTAGCCGTGTGTGGTGCCCCTTGCCACCATATTCCTCGATAATACTGTAGCGGAGTTTAGGCGAAGCCCTGCTGCTGTAGATCATCAAGATCGTCACCACACCGTCGTGCTGACGAAACTCTTCCCCGACACTTTGCTGGATTGGAGTCCGGGGATCGTCATCGAGCTGAACGTGTGCTCGAACTCGGAGGTGCCGTAGTTTCGGTGCTTGATCGGTTGGATCGTGAAGACGTACGACTACTTCCTCTACGTCGTGTCATCGCTTCCGCAGTCGGTCTGCGTTGGGTACGTAGACAACACTCTCCCCTCTCGTTGCTATGCATCACATGATCTTGCGTGTGCATAGGAAATTTTTTGAAATTACTACGAAACCCAACAGTGGCATCCGAGCCTAGGTTATTTATGTTGATGTTATATGCACGAGTAGAACACAAGTGAGTTGTGGGTGATATAAGTCATACTGCCTACCAGCATGTCATACTTTGGTTCGGCGGCATTGTTGGACGAGACGACCCGGACCAACATTAAGCGTACGCTTACGCGAGACCGGTTCCCCCGACGTGCTTTGCACATAGGTGGCTTGCGGGCGACTGTCTCTCCAACTTTAGTTGAACCAAGTATGGCTACGCCCGGTCCTTGCGAAGGTTAAAACGGAGTCTATTTGACAAACTATCGTTGTGGTTTTGATGCGTAGGTGAGATTGGTTCTTGCTTAAGCCCGTAGCAGCCACGTAAAACTTGCAACAACAAAGTAGAGGACGTCTAACTTGTTTTTGCAGGGCATGTTGTGATGTGATATGGTCAAGGCATGATGCTAAATTTTATTGTATGAGATGATCATGTTTTGTAACCGAGTTATCGGCAACTGGCAGGAGCCATATGGTTGTCGCTTTATTGTATGCAATGCAATCGCGATGTAATGCTTTACTTTATTACTAAGCGGTAGTGATAGTCGTGGAAGCATAAGCTTGGCGAGACGACAACGATGCTACGATGGAGATATGGGTGTCACGCCGGTGACGATGGTGATCACGACGGTGCTTCGGAGATGGAGATCACAAGCACAAGATGATGATGGCCATATCATATCACTTATATTGATTGCATGTGATGTTTATCCTTTTATGCATCTTATCTTACTTTGATTGACGGTAGCATTATAAGATGATCTCTCACTAAATTATCAAGAAGTGTGCCATGCTTTACGGCTTAGAATCAGGACTTCAACGACGTTTTGAACGTCATGGAGCATATGAGATGTTCCAGGAGTTGAAGTTAATATTTCAAGCAAATGCCCGGATTGAGAGATATGAAGTCTCCAATAAGTTCTATAGCTGCAAGATGGAGGAGAATAGTTCTGTCAGTGAGCATATACTCAAAATGTCTGGGTATAATAATCACTTGATTCAGTTGGGAGTTAATCTTCCGGATGATTGCGTCATTGACAGAATTCTCCAATCACTGCCACCAAGCTACAAGAGCTTCGTGATGAACTATAATATGCAAGGGATGAACAAGACTATTCCCGAGCTCTTCGCAATGCTGAAAGCTGCGGAGGTAGAAATCAAGAAGGAGCATCAAGTGTTGATGGTTAACAAGACCACTAGTTTCAAGAAAAAGGGCAAAGGGAAGAAAAAGGGGAACTTCAAGAAGAACAGCAAGCAAGTTGCTGCTCAAGATAAGAAACCCAAGTCTGGACCTAAGCCTGAAACTGAGTGCTTCTACTGCAAGCAGACTGGTCACTGGAAGCGGAACTGCCCCAAGTATTTGGCGGATAAGAAGGATGGCAAGGTGAAGAAAGGTATATGTGATATACATGTTATTGATGTGTACCTTACTAGAGCTCGCAGTGGCACCTGGGTATTTGATACTGGTTCTATTGCTAATATTTGCAACTCGAAACAAGGACTACGGATTAAGCGAAGATTGGCTAAGGACGAGGTGACGATGCGCGTGGGAAATGGTTCCAAAGTCGATGTGATCACGGTCGGCATGCTACCTCTACATCTACCTTCGGGATTAGTTTTAGACCTGAATAATTGTTATTTGGTGCCAGCGTTGAGCATGAACATTATATCTGGATCTTGTTTGATGCGAGACAGTTATTCATTTAAATCAGAGAATAAAGGTTGTTCTATTTATATGAGTAATATCTTTTATGGTCATGCACCCTTGAAGAGTGGTCTATTCTTATTAAATCTCGATAGTAGTAATACACATATTCATAATGTTGAAGCCAAAAGATGCAGAGTTGATAATGAAAGTGCAACTTATTTGTGGCACTGTCGTTTAGGTCATATCGGTGTAAAGCGCATGAAGAAACTCCATACTGATGGACTTTTGGAACCACTTGATTATGAATCACTTGGTACTTGCGAACCGTGCCTCATGGGCAAGATGACTAAAACACCGTTCTCCGGTACTATGGAGAGAGCAACAGATTTGTTGGAAATCATACATACCGATGTATGTGGTCCGATGAATATTGAGGCTCGTGGCGGATATCATTATTTTCTCACCTTCACAGATGATTTAAGCAGATATGGGTATATCTACTTAATGAAACATAAGTCTGAAACATTTGAAAAGTTCAAAGAATTTCAGAGTGAAGTTGAAAATCATCGTAACAAGAAAATAAAGTTTCTACGATCTGATCGTGGAGGAGAATATTTGAGTTACGAGTTTGGTGTACATTTGAAAAATTGTGGAATAGTTTCGCAACTCACGCCACCCGGAACACCACAGCGTAATGGTGTGTCCGAACGTCGTAATCGTACTTTACTGGATATGGTGCGATCTATGATGTCTCTTACTGATTTACCACTATCGTTTTGGGGATACGCTCTAGAGACGGCCGCATTCACGTTAAATAGGGCACCATCAAAATCCGTTGAGACGACGCCTTATGAACTGTGGTTTGGCAAGAAACCAAAGTTGTCGTTTCTTAAAGTTTGGGGCTGCGATGCTTATGTGAAAAAGCTTCAACCTGATAAGCTCGAACCCAAATCAGAGAAATGTGTCTTCATAGGATACCCAAAGGAGACTGTTGGGTACACCTTCTATCACAGATCCGAAGGCAAGACATTCGTTGCTAAGAATGGATCCTTTCTAGAGAAGGAGTTTCTCTCGAAAGAAGTGAGTGGGAGGAAAGTAGAACTTGACGAGGTAACTATACCTGCTCCCTTACTGGAAAGTAGTACATCACAGAAAACTGTTTCAGTGACACCTACACCAGTTAGTGAGGAAGCCAATGATAATGATCATGAAACTTCAGATCAAGATACTACTGAACCTCGTAGATCAACCAGAGTAAGATCCGCACCAGAGTGGTACGGTAATCCTGTTCTGGAAGTCATTCTACTAGATCATGATGAACCTACGAACTATGAAGAAGCGATGGTGAGCCCAGATTCCGCAAAGTGGCTTGAAGCCATGAAATCTGAGATGGGATCCATGTATGAGAACAAAGTATGGACTTTGGTCGACTTGCCCGATGATCGGCAAGCAATTGAGAATAAATGGATCTTCAAGAAGAAGACTGACGCTGATGGTAATGTTACTGTCTACAAAGCTCGACTTGTCGCGAAAGGTTTTCGACAAGTTCAAGGGGTTGACTACGATGAGACCTTCTCACCCGTAGCGATGCTTAAGTCTGTCCGAATCATGTTAGCAATTGCCGCATTTTATGATTATGAAATTTGGCAGATGGATGTCAAAACTGCATTCCTGAATGGATTTCTGGAAGAAGAGTTGTATATGATGCAACCGGAAGGTTTTGTCGATCCAAAGGGAGCTAACAAAGTGTGCAAACTCCAGCGATCCATTTATGGACTGGTGCAAGCCTCTCGGAGTTGGAATAAACGTTTTGATAGTGTGATCAAAGCATTTGGTTTTATACAGACTTTTGGTGAAGCCTGTATTTACAAGAAAGTGAGTGGGAGCTTTGTAGCATTTCTGATATTATATGTGGATGACATATTGCTGATTGGAAATGATATAGAATTTCTGGATAGCATAAAGGGATACTTGAATAAGAGTTTTTCAATGAAAGACCTCGGTGAAGCTGCTTACATATTAGGCATAAAGATCTATAGAGATAGATCAAGACGCTTAATTGGACTTTCACAAAGCACATACCTTGACAAAATTCTGAAGAAGTTCAAAATGGATCAAGCAAAGAAAGGATTCTTGCCTGTGTTACAAGGTGTGAAATTGAGTAAGACTCAATGCCCGACCACTGCAGAAGATAGAGAGAATATGAAAGATGTTCCCTATGCATCAGCCATAGGATCTATCATGTATGCAATGCTGTGTACCAGACCTGATGTGTGCCTTGCTATAAGTTTAGCAGGGAGGTACCAAAGTAATCCAGGAGTGGATCACTGGACAGCGGTCAAGAACATCCTGAAATACCTGAAAATAACTAAGGATATGTTTCTCGTATATGGAGGTGACAAAGAGCTCACCGTAAAAGGTTACGTTGATGCAAGCTTTGACACTGATCCAGAAGATTCTAAATCGCAAACCGGATACGTGTTTACATTAAACGGTGGAGCTGTCAGTTGGTGCAGTTCTAAACAAAGCGTCGTAGCGGGATCTACATGAGAAGCGGAGTACATAGCTGCTTCGGAAGCAGCGAACGAAGGAGTCTGGATGAAGGAGTTCATATCCGATCTAGGTGTCATACCTAGTGCATCGGGTCCAATGAAAATCTTTTGTGACAATACTGGTGTAATTGCCTTGGCAAAGGAATCCAGATTTCACAAAAGGACCAAGCACATCAAGAGACGCTTCAACTCCATCCGGGATCTAGTCCAGGTGGGAGACATAGAGATTTGCAAGATACATACGGATCTGAATGTTGCAGACCCGTTGACTAAGCCTCTTCCACGAGCAAAACATGATCAGCACCAAGGCTCCATGGGTGTTAGAATCATTACAGTGTAATCTAGATTATTGACTCTAGTGCAAGTGGGAGACTGAAGGAAATATGCCCTAGAGACAATAATAAAGTTATTATTTATTTCCTTATAATCATGATAAATGTTTATTATTCATGCTAGAATTGTATTAACCAGAAACATAATACATGTGTGAATACATAGACAAACAAAGTGTCACTAGTATGCCTCTACTTGACTAGCTCGGTAATCAAAGATGGTTATGTTTCCTAACCATGAACAATGAGTTGTTATTTGATTAACGAGGTCACATCATTAGTTGAATGATCTGATTGACATGACCCATTCCATTAGCTTAGCACCCGATCGTTTAGTATGTTGCTATTGCTTTCTTCATGACTTATACATGTTCCTATAACTATGAGATTATGCAACTCCCGTTTACCGGAGGAACACTTTGGGTACTACCAAACGTCACAACGTAACTGGGTGATTATAAAGGAGTACTACAGGTGTCTCCAATGGTACATGTTGGGTTGGCGTATTTCGAGATTAGGTTTTGTTACTCCGATTGTCGGACAGGTATCTCTGGGCCCTCTCGGTAATGCACATCACATAAGCCTTGCAAGCATTGCAACTAATGAGTTAGTTGCGAGATGATGTATTACAGAACGAGTAAAGAGACTTGCCAGTAACGAGATTGAACTAGGTATTGGATACCGACGATCGAATCTCGGGCACGTAACATACCGATGACAAAGGGAACAACGTATGTTGTTATGCGGTCTGACTGATAAAGATCTTCGTAGAATATGTAGGAGCCAATATGGGCATCCAGGTCCCGCTATTGGTTATTGACCGGAGACGTGTCTCAGTCATGTCTACATTGTTCTCGAACCTGTAGGGTCCGCACGCTTAAGGTTACAATGACAGTGATATTATGAGTTTATGCATTTTGATGTACCAAAGGTTGTTCGGAGTCCCGGATGTGATCACGGACATGACGAGGAGTCTCGAAATGGTCGAGACATAAAGATTGATATATTGGAAGCCTATGTTTGGATATCGGAAGTGTTCCAGGTGAAATCGGGATTTTACCGGATTACTGGGAGGTTACCGGAACCCCCCGGGAGCCATATGGGCCTTATTGGGCTTTAGTGGAAAGGTGAAAGGGGCTGCCCATGGTGGGCTGCGCGCCTCCCCCCTCCCCTAGTCCAACTAGGACTAGGATAGGTGGCCGGCCACCTCTCTCTCTCTTTCCCCCTTGGGAATCCTATTTGGAATAGGATTGGGGGGGAGTCCTACTCCCGGTAGGAGTAGGACTCCTCCTGCGCCTCCATAGGGCTGGCCGCACCCCTCCCCCTTGGCTCCTTTATATACGGAGGCAGGGGGCACCTCTAAACACACAAGTTGATCCACGTGATCTATTCCTTAGCCGTGTGCGGTGCCCCTTGCCACCATATTCCTCGATAATACTGTAGCGGAGTTTAGGCGAAGCCCTGCTGCTGTAGATCATCAAGATCGTCACCACGCCGTCGTGCTGACGAAACTCTTCCCCGACACTTTGCTGGATCGGAGTCCGGGGATCGTCATCGAGCTGAATGTGTGCTCGAACTCGGAGGTGCCGTAGTTTCGGTGCTTGATCGGTTGGATCGTGAAGACGTACGAATACTTCCTCTACGTCGTGTCATCGCTTCCGCAGTCGGTCTGCGTTGGGTACATAGACAACACTCTCCCCTCTCGTTGCTATGCATCACATGATCTTGCGTGTGCGTAGGAAATTTTTTGAAATTACTACGAAACCCAACACTTGGTTCTCTTGTGAAATCTGGATTCCTTTGCCAAGGCAATTGCACCAGTATTGTCACAAAAGATTTTTCATTGGACCCGATGCACTAGGTATGACACCTAGATCGGATAAGAACTCCTTCATCCAGACTCCTTCATTCGCTGCTTCTGAAGCAGCAATGTACTCCGCTTCACATGTAGATCCCGCCATGATGCTCTGTTTAGAACTGCTCCAACTAACAGCTCCACCGTTCAATATAAATATGTATCCAGTTTGCGATTTAGAATCGTCCGGATCAGTGTCAAAGCTTGCATCGACGTAACCATTTACGACGAGCTCTTTGTCACCTCCATAAACAAGAAACATATCCTTTGTCCTTTTCAGGTACTTCAGGATGTTCTTGACCACTGTCTAGTGATCCACTCCTAGATTACTTTGGTACCTCCCTGCTAAACTTGTAGCAAGGCACACATCAGGTCTGGTACACAGCATTGCATACATGATAGAGCCTATGGCTGAAGCATAGGGAACATCTTTCATCTTCTCTCTATCTTCTGCAGTGGTCGGGCATTGAGTCTTACTCAACTTCACACCTTGTAACACAGGCAAGAACCCTTTCTTTGCTTGATCCATTTTGAACTTCTTCAAAACTTTGTCAAGGTATGTGCTTTGTGAAAGTCCAATTAAGCGTCTTGATCTATCTCTATAGATCTTGATGCCCAATATATAAGCAGCTTCACCGAGGTCCTTCAGTGAAAAACTCTTGTTCAAGTATCCCTTTATGCTATCCAGAAATTCTATATCATTTCCAATCAGTAATATGTCATCCACATATAATATCAGAAATGCTACAGAGCTCCCATTCACTTTCTTGTAAATACAGGCTGTATAAAACCATATGCTTTGATCACACTATCAAAACGTTTATTCCAACTCAGAGAGGCTTGCACCAGTCCATAAATGGATCACTAGAGCTTGCACACTTTGTTAGCTCCCTTTGGATCGACAAAACCTTCTGGTTGCATCATATACAACTCTTCTTCCAGAAATCCATTCAGGAATGCAGTTTTGACATCCATTTGCCAAATTTTGTAATCATAAAATGCAGTAATTGCTAACATGATTCGGACAGACTTAAGAATCGCTACGAGTGAGAAAGTCTCATCGTAGTCAATCCCTTGAACTTGTTGAAAACCTTTTGCAACAAGTAAAGCTTCATAGACAATAACATTACCATTAGCGCCAGTCTTCTTCTTGAAGATCCATTTATTTTCAATGGCTTACCGATCATCGGGCAAGTCAACCAAAGTCCACACTTTGTTCTCATACATGGACCCCATCTCAGATTTCATGGCCTCAAGCCATTTTGCGGAATCTGGGCTCACCATCGCTTCTTCATAGTTCGTAGGTTCGTCATGGTCTAGCAACATAACCTCCAAAATAGGATTACCGTACCACTCTAGTGCGGATCTCACTCTGGTTGATCTACGAGGTTCAGTAACAACTTGATCTGAAGTTTCATGATCATCATCATTAACTTCCTCACTAATTGGTGTAGGTGTCACAGGAACCAGTTTCTGTGATGAACTACTTTCCAATAAGGGAGCAGGTACAGTTACCTCATCAAGTTCTACTTTCCTCCCACTCACTTCTTTCGAGAGAAACTCCTTCTCTAGAAAGGATCCAAATTTAGCAACAAAAGTTTTGCCTTCAGATCTGTGATATAAGGTGTACCCAATAGTTTCCTTTGGGTATCCTATGAAGACACATTTCTCCGATTTGGGTTCAAGCTTATCAGGTTGAAGCTTTTTCACATAAGCATCGTAGCCCCAAACTTTAAGAAATGACAACTTTGGTTTCTTGCCAAACCATAGTTCATAACGCATCGTCTCAACGGATTTCGATGGTGCCCTATTTAACGTGAATGCAGCCCTCTCTAAAGCGTAACCCCAAAATGATAGCGGTAAATTAGTAAGAGACATCATAGATCGCACCATATCTACTAGTAAAGTACGATTACGACGTTCGGACACACCATTACACTGTGGTGTTCCGGCTGGCATGAGTTGCGAAACTATTCCGCATTGTTTCAAATGAAGACCAAACTCGTAACTCAAATATTCTCCTCCACTATCAGATCGTAGAAACTTTATTTTCTTGTTACGATGATTTTCAACTTCACTCTAAAATTCTTTGAACTTTTCAAATGTTTCAGACTTATGTTTCATTAAGTAGATATACCCATATTTGCTTAAATCATCTGTGAAGGTGAGAAAATAACGATACCCGCCGCGAGCCTCAACATTCATCGGACCACATACATTTGTATGTATGATTTCCAACAAATCTGTTGCTCGCTCCATAATTCCGGAGAACGGTGTTTTAGTCATCTTGCCCATGAGGCACGGTTCGCAAGTACCAAGTGATTCATAATCAAGTGGTTCCAAAAGTCCATCAGTATGGAGTTTCTTCATGCGCTTTACACCAATATGACCTAAACGGCAGTGCCAAAAATAAGTTGCACTATCATTATCAACTCTGCATCTTTTGGCTTCAATATTATGAATATGTGTATCACTACTATCGAGATTCAACAAAATTAGACCACTCTTCAAGGGTGCATGACCATAAAAGATATTACTCATATAAATAGAACAACCTTTATTCTCTGATTTAAATGAATAACTGTCTCGCATCAAACAAGATCCAGATATAATGTTCATGCTCAACGCTGGCACCAAATAACAATTATTCAGGTCTAAAACTAATCCCGAAGGTAGATGTAGAGGTAGCATGCCGACCGTGATCACATCGACTTTGGAACCATTTCCCACGCGCATCGTCACCTCGTCCTTAGCCAATCTTCGCTTAATCCGTAGTCCTTGTTTCGAGTTGCAAATATTAGCAATAGAACCAGTATCAAATACCCAGGTGCTACTATGAGCATTAGTAAGGTACACATCAATAACATGTATATCACATATACCTTTGTTCACCTTGCCATCCTTCTTATCTGCCAAATACTTGGGGCAGTTCCGCTTCCAGTGACCAGTCTGTTTGCAGCAGAAGCACTCAGATTCAGGCTTAGGTCTAGACTTGGGTTTCTTCTCTTGAGCAACAACTTGTTTGCCATTCTTCTTGAAGTTCCCCTTTTTCTTCCCTTTACCCTTTTTCTTGAAACTAGTGGTCTTGTTGACCATCAACACTTGATGCTCCTTTTTGATTTCTACCTCCGCAGCCTTTAGCATCGCGAAGAGCTCGGGAATTGTCTTATTTATCCCTTGCATATTATAGTTCATCATGAAGCTTTTGTAGCTTGGTGGCAGTGATTGAAGAACTCTGTCAATGACACTATCAACAGGAAGATTAACTCCCAGTTGAGTCAAGTGATTATGATACCCAGACATTCTGAGTATATGTTCACTGACAGAACTATTCTCCTCCATCTTGCAGCTATAGAACTTATTGGAGACTTCATATCTCTCAATCCGGGCATTTGCTTGAAATATTAACTTCAACTCCTGGAACATCTCATATGCTCCATGACGTTCAAAACGTCATTGAAGTCCCGGTTCTAAGCCGTAAAGCATGGCACACTGAACTATCGAGTAGTCATCAGTTTTACTCTGCCAGACGTTCTTAACATCATCAACAACATCTGCAGCAGGCCTGGCACCCAGCGGTGCTTCCAGGACGTAATTCTTCTGTGCAGCAATGAGGATAATCATCAAGTTATGGACCCAGTCCGTGTAATTGCTACCATCATCTTTCAACTTTGCTTTCTCAAGGAACGCATTAAAATTTAACGGAACAACAGCACGGGACATCTATCTACAATCAACATAGACAAGCAAAATACTATCAGGTACTAAGTTCATGATAAATTTAAGTTCAATTAATCATATTACTTAAGAACTCCCACTTAGATAGACATCCATCTAATCCTCTAAGTGATCACGCGATCCAAATCAACTAAACCATGTCCGATCATCACGTGAGATGGAGTAGTTTCAATGGTGAACATCACTATGTTGATCATATCTACTATATGATTCATGCTCGACCTTTCGATCTCAGTGTTCCGAGGCCATATCTGCATATGCTAGGCTCGTCAAGTTTAACCTGAGTATTCCGCGTGTGCAACTGTTTTGCACCCGTTGTATTTGAACGTAGAGCCTATCACACCCGATCATCACGTGGTGTCTCAGCACGAAGAACTTTCGCAACAGTGCATACTCAGGGAGAACACTTATACCTTGATAATTTAGTGAGAGATCATCTTATAATGCTACCATCAATCAAAGTAAGATAAGATGCATAAAAGATAAACATCACATGCAATCAATATAAGTGATATGATATGGCCATCATCATCTTGTGCTTGTGATCTTCATCTCCGAAGCACCGTCATGATCACCATCGTCACCGGCGCGACACTTTGATCTCCATCGTAGCATCATTGTCGTCTCGCCAATTTATGCTTCTACGACTATCACTACCGCTTAGTGATGAAGTAAAGCATTACAGGGCGATTGCATTGCATACAATAAAGCGACAACCATATGGCTCCTGCCAGTTGCCGATAACTCGGTTACAAAAACATGATCATCTCATACAATAAAATATAGCATCATGCCTTGACCATATCACATCACAACATGCCCTGCAAAAACAAGTTAGACATCCTCTACTTTGTTGTTGCAAGTTTTACGTGGCTGCTATGGGCTGAGCAAGAACCATTCTTACCTACGCATCAAAACCACAATGATAGTTTGTCAAGTTAGTGATGTTTTAACCTTCTCAAGGACCGGGCGTAGCCACACTTGGTTCAACTAAAGTTGGAGAAACTGACACCTGCCAGCCACCTGTGTGCAAAGCACGTCGGTAGAACCAGTCTCGCGTAAGCGTACGCGTAATGTTAGTCTGGGCGCTTCATCCAACAATACCGCCGAACCAAAGTATGACATGCTGGTAAGCAGTATGACTTATATCGCCCACAACTCACTTGTTTTCTACTCATGCATATAACATCTACGCATAAAACCAGGCTCGGATGCCACTGTTGGGGAACGTAGTAATTTCAAAAAAATTCCTATGCACACACAGGATCATGGTGATGCATAGCAACGAGAGGGGAGAGTGTTGTCCACGTACCCTCGTAGACCGAAAGCAGAAGCGTTTGCACAAAGCGGTTGATGTAGTCATACGTCTTCACGATCTGACCGATCAAGTACCGAACGTACGGCACCTCCGAGTTCAGCACATGTTCAGCTCGATGACGTCCCTCGAACTCCGATCCAGTCAAGCTTTGAGGGAGAGTTCCGTCAGCACGATGGCGTGGTGACGATGATGATGTTCTACCGACGCAGGGCTTCGCCTAAGCACCGCTACGATATTATCGAGGTGGACTATGGTGGAGGGGGGCACCGCACACATCTAAGAGATCCAAGAGATCAATTGTTGTGTCTAGAGGTGCCTGATACGTCTCCAATGTATCTATAATTTTTGATTGCTCCATGCTATATTATCTACTATTTTGGGCAATATTGGGCTTTATTATCCACTTCTATATTATTTTTTGGGACTAACCTATTAACCGGAGGCCCAGCCCAGATTTGTTGTTTTATGCCTATTTCAGTGTTTTGAAGAAAAGGAATATCAGACGGAGTCGAAACGGAACGAAATCAACTGGAGAAGTTATTTTTGGAAGGAAACACACCTGATGGACTTGGACCCCACGTCAGGGGAGACACGAGGTGCTCACGAGGGTGGGGGCGCCCCCCCTAGCGCGCGCCCCCTGTCTCGTGGGGCCCCCGTGGCTCCTCCGACGTCCTCCCTGCACCCATATATATCCACGTACCCTAAAACTTCCAGAACGCAACATAGATCGGGAGTTCCGCCGCCAGAAGCCTCCGTAGCCACCGAAAACCAATCTAGACCCATTCCGGCACCCTGCCGGAGGGGGCAATCCTTCTCCGATGGCCATCTTCATCATCCCGGTGCTCTCCATGACGAGGAGGGAGTAGTTCTCCCTCGGGGCTGAGGGTATGTACCAGTAGCTATGTGTTTGATCTTTCTCTCTCTCTCTCGTGTTCTTGAGATGATACGATCTTGATGTATCGCGAGCTTTGCTATTATATTTGGATCCTATGATGTTTCTTCCCCCCTCTTCTCTCTTGTAATGAATCGAGTTTCCCCTTTGAAGTAATCTTATCGGATTGTGTCTTTAAAGACTTGAGAACACTTGATGTATGTATTGTCGTGGATATCTGTGGTGACAATGGGATACCACGTGCCACTTGATGTATGTTAAGGTGATCAACTTGTGGGTTTCGTGACATTGGGAACCTATGCATAGGGGTTGGCACACGTTTTCATCGTGATTCTCTGGTAGAACTGTGGGGCACTCTTTGAGGTCCTTTGTGTTGGTTGAATAGATGAATCTGAGATTGTGTGATGCATATCGTATAATCATACCCACGGATACTTGAGGTGACATTGGAGTATCTAGGTGACATGAGGGTTTTGGTTGATTTGTATCTTAAGGTGTTATTCTAGTATGAACTCTAGGGCTGTTTGTGACACTTATAGGAATAGCCCAACGGATTGATTGGAAAGAATAACTTTGAGGTGGTTTCGTACCCTACCATAATCTCTTCGTTCATTCTCCGCTATTAGTGACTTTGGAGTGACTCTTTGTTGCATGTTGAGGGATAGTTATGTGATCCAATTATGTTAGTATTGTTGAGGGAACTTACACTAGCGAAAGTATGAACCCTAGGCCTTGTTTCCTATCATTGCAATACCGTTTACGCTCACTTTTATCACTTGCTACCTTGTTGTTTTTATTATTTCAGATTACAAAAACCTTTATCTATTATCCATATACCACTTGTATCACCATCTCTTCGCCGAACTAGTGCACCTATACAATTTACCATTGTATTGGGTGTGTTGGGGACACAAGAGACTCTTTGTTATTTGGTTGCAGGGTTGCTTGAGAGAGACCATCTTCATCCTACGCCTCCTATGGATTGATAAACCTTAGGTCATCCACTTGAGGGAAATTTGCTACTGTCCTACAAACCTCTGCACTTGGAGGCCCAACAACGTCTACAAGAAGAAGGTTGTGTAGTAGACGTCAAGCTCTTTTCTGGCGCCGTTGCCGGGGAGGTTAGCGCTTGAAGGTACATCTTTAGATCTTGCAATCGAGTCTTTTAGTTTCTTGTTTTATCACTAGTTTAGTTTATAAAACAAAACTATAAAAAATGGAATTGAGTTTGTCTCATACGCTTCACCTTTTTAATATGTTTCATGAGTATGATGAAAAGGATAATTGTGCTCAAGTTCTAGAAGAAGAAATCTATAAAATGTTTGGCACTAAATATTTGAATGATGAGCATGATTGCAATGTTGTTAGTACGAATTCTTTGAATATCCATGATGCTAATGATGATTGCACTAGTTATGATGAAAATGCCTCCTATAAACATGTCAATTTTTGTGGAGTAGACTGGGTTTGCAAGTACACACCAAATAGGGAAGATAGATATTGCAAGAGGCATAAGTACTTAGAAACTAAATTGTTGCAAGAAGAGCTAGATGAATGTGCTGATAGATTCAATATTTTTCATGCCCCTTGTGAACTTTGCAATGAACATGGTCATTTAAAGCTTCAATGCTATATGTTTCATGATCAAGTCGTGTCCAAACATTGTGATAATTTGATTACCCTTGAGCATCATAAAGAGCTTAGCCTCCTTTTGGGGTATGAGGAAATGAAACGTATAACCGAGGGTATTCCAAAGTTTAATCTTGATAGATTTCTTAATTTTGATCTAGAGAAAATTTATATGTATTGTGCGGTGAATTGTATTGAAAATCCTTATATTGCCAACTACATAAAGAAAAGAAAACAAATAGAAGATGAAGAGAATACTAATGAAAGGGAAGAGGCTTCCCAATACCCTCCTATTATTTATTATGATGAATCAGGTAACGAGGAGGAGCCTCCTATTCAACCAATCTCATTAATAATGAGCTCCAAAAAGAGGATTGAACCCACACATGATGTGGTGAAGAAGAAGAAAAGAAAAAGGAAGTGAGGTAAAAAGGTATCTCTCCCAAATAAAGTTGCTCCTATTATTGTTGTGCCTCATGAAAATGAAGATGATACACTTGATGATCTCGTTATGCCTATTGCTTGTTGTGATGATTATGATTGGGAAGATAATGATACTTCTTATGATCTTGAAAATCTTTTTGGTACTTGCTTGGAAGAATATAATAATTGCTATAATATCGGTGTTATCTATATTATTAATGATGAGAGTGATTATGCTTATGATATGAAAAGTCCAAAGCTTGGGGAAGCTATGTTTGATGAGGATGACATATTTGAGAATATATTTGCTGCAATTAATGTTTGTCCCAAGCTTGGGGATGCTACGCTTAATGAAGATTATATTTTTAGTCTCCCAAGTTTTGATATGCAAATTCACAATGATAATAACATGCCTCCTACTTATGATAATTATTGTGATGATACATATGCTATAAAAAGTAGTGAGGATTATATTTATAAAACTTGTCATGATTATGGTTACCCCTTTTCTGAACATTACTCTTTTAATGTGGAAACAATTTATAATATTCAAGTCTCTTTTGATACTCCCACTATCCCGAATGAGAAGAATCTTGCTTGTGCGGAGAGTAATAAAATTTCTATGCTTATAGGTCATGAAAAGAATGCTTTAGGTGCTGGTTATATTGTTGAATACATTCATGATGCTACTGAAAATTATTATGAGGGAGGAATATATACTTGTAGGAATTGCAATAATATCAAGTTTCCTCTCTATGTGCTTAAAATTTTGAAGTTATGCTTGTTTTACCTTCCTCTGCAAGATGATTCTTGTTCCCACAAGTTGTTTGCTCACAAAATACCTATGCATAGGAAGTATGTTAGACTTAAATGTGCCGGTAACGAGATTGAACAAGGTATCGGGATACCGACGATCGAATCTCGGGCAAGTATCGTACCGATAGACAAAGGGAATTGTATACGGGATTGATTGAATCCTTGACATCGTGGTTCATCCGATGAGATCATCGTGGAGCATGTGGGAACCAACATGGGTATCCAGATACCGCTGTTGGTTATTGACCGGAGAGTTGTCTCGGCCATGTCTGCATGACTCCCGAACCCGTAGGGTCTACACACTTAAGGTTCGATGATGCTAGGGTTATAGGGAAAGTATGTACGCGGTTACTGAATGTTGTTCAGAGTCCCAGATGAGCTTCTATTGTAAGGGGAACGGTCACTGGTAGCGGAATTACCCCAAATACATGGTAGATAAGAAGGGTGGCAACTTCAACAAAGTATATACGTGTTATTAATGTGTACCTCACTAGTACTCCTGGTAGCACCTGGGTATTGGATATCGGTTCAGTTGCTATTATTGGTGACTTGAAGCAAAAGCTACGGACTAAACGGAGACTGGCTAAGGGCGAGGTGACGATGTGTGTTGGAAGTGTTTCCAAAGTTGATGAGATCACCATCGCACGCTCCATCTGCCTTCGGGATTAGTGTTGAACCTAGATAAATGTTATCAGGTGTCTACGTTGAGCATGAATATGATTAGATCATGTTCATTGCAATACATATGACAGAGAACCCGGGCCGACATGGTCATGTTCATCGCACGGTATTCCACGGGTGTCGCCTTACCATGGTCCAGGACCGTTTGCGCCTTTTGGCTCACGTATATGATAGTGTCACTAGCATCCATATGACAGAGAACCCGGGCCGACATGGCTAGTCGTTAACCCAAAGCGGCACTAACCTATGGGGACAGGCATACATGAATCACATCGAGCATGTCGGTCAGCAGCGTGTGAATCCGGGCTGTAGCACTGGGCTAACAGGACTCCGGGAACCCGTGCTGTAGCAGGCTAGGCAGGACTACAGATGTCACCACGTGACATTTCCCCGAAGGGACAGACACAGGAACGAAGTGAAATACATGCCGGCCAGTCAAGTGTCCTGAGCAGTAGTGCTGGGCTAACAGGACTCCGGTGAACCGGGCTGTAGCGAACTACTATGGCTCATGGAAGCACTAGATTACATTTCCCCATAAGAGAGGCTTCCAAGGATAAACAACTAGATTGTCGGATCCCACACATACCAAGCATTTCAATCATACACACAATATGCTCGATATGTGTAAATACAACATGGCATCACAACATAACTCTACAACTCAAGTATTTATTCATTAGGCTCCGAGGAGCGAGATATTACAAACATGGGTTTCATGACCCAACAATCATAGCATACAATTCAAAGCACATGCGGAAGCTTAACATGTCTGAGTACAGACATCTACAAACGAAAAGGTTAAGAAGCCTGACTATCTACCAGATCCTGCCGAGGGCACAAGATCGTAGCTGAGGTATCAAGCTAAACGCCAAAGTCCACACGGAACTACTAGCGAGACTGAAGTCTCTCTTCAAAACATAAATTAAGCAAACGTGAGTACAAAGGTACTCAGCAAGACTTACATCAGAACTAGCTACATATGCATCGGTATGAACAAGGGGGGTGGAGTTTAACTGCAGCAAGCCAGCTTTGACTCAGTGGCTAACCTGAACTACGACCACAAGCAACTCTTTTGAGGTGGCGCACATGAGTCCACATATTCACCATTCAATACACCACTATGGATCCGCTCCCGTCTCCCTACGAGAAGGCCATCCATAGCACTCACACTTATCTTGCGAGTTTTAGAGTATCCACTTTCACTTGTCTATGAACTGTTATAGGCAACCCAGAAGTCCTTTACCACGGACACGTCTATTCGAATAGATCATTTATAACCCTGTAGGGGTGTACTTCTTCACACACGCTCTCGCCACTTACCACCATGTACACATCGTGTATCTCGGCAACCTTCAAGCGGAAGCCTGGCGAGGGAGTCGGCCACGACCTGACTAACCACACAAGTCTCTAGTCCAGGTTTATCGCCTATTCGGGTTCCATCCGCGAGGAGATCCGGCCGGAGTTTCGCTCACAGCCCCAAACGATGGGTGCAGGGTTCCCGGGACACCAAACGGGCGCCCGGTACACCGTGCCACGGTGTATCTACCGCATCATAGCCCACCCCTAGGGTCAGCGCTACGCACGGCCGCCAACACATATCCTACAAACACCAGAAACTAGTTGCAACTCCTGGACAGAGGGCAAGGGCAGTTAATAAGTCGAGAGGGTCCATTGGTTTCGGGCCCAATGCGTGGTAGTAGCTGTTCATGGATCACAAACACAGAACTCAGTTCCTGAGGACGGTTTCAATGAGACAACCTACCATGTAATCCTACATGGCCTCTCACCGCTACCTTTACCAAATCATGTTCACACACTTAGCTCACACACAGTAGGACATGTTCATCACTGTTCCAATTCATCCCCGATGAATCAGACCTGACTCAACTCTAAGCAGTAGCAGGCATGACAAACAAGCATGAATGAGTAGGCACATCAGGGCTCAAACAACTCCTACTCATGCTAGTGGGTTTCATCTATTTACTGTGGCAATGACAGGTCATGCAGAGGATAAGGGGTTCAACTACCGCAGCAAGTAACAGATGAATCATTGTTGTCCTAATGCAGTAAAAGAGAGCAGGAGCGAGAGAGTGGGTTTGTATCGGAATGAACAAGGGGGTTTTGCTTGCCTCGAACTTCTGAAGATATCATTGGGTCTTCATCAGTGTCACCAAATTCATCGCTGGATCAATGTCTACGGAGGGGGGACAAACACCGGCAACTGAGAAAGAACACAATCAACACATGGTGATATGCAACAATATCATGCATGCTATGACATGGCAATATGAATGTGTTTTGGGCTAATGCAACTGAAAGTCATTTTCATTGAAGTGGAATTCAAAACTATATCAAATTCCAACTCCAAACCTATTATGAAATTTGCCCTAATCATGTTTCATCCTAAACAGTGAGGTTAACTTGCTCAAACATGCATGAAAATGGTACAGATGGATTCCTTGAATTTTTGTGATAATTTTTCATATGTAATTTATTTCTTTTGGAGTTACGGTTGAATTTCTATTATTTTTAGAAGTTTATACTAATTTCTGGAATTTTCTGAATTATTTTTAATCCAGAAAACGATTAACTGCGTCAGCAATGTGTAAGCATGACGTCAGCGGGTCAAGGGGCTGGTCCAAGTCAAACCTGACAGTGGGGTCCACACGTCAGTGACACAGTTAACTAACAAGGTTAATTAAAATTAAACTAAACCTAATCTAGTTTAGTTAAGGCATGGGCCCACATGTTAGAGGCTAATTAACTAACTAAATAATTAACACTAACCTGGGTTAATTAGCAGGGCTGGCCCCATGCGTCAGTGACCCAGGGTGGTCAAACCCTGGTCAGACGGGGTCAAACCCCCAGGTCAACTCACCAGAGTTGACCCGCGGCTCGTCGCCGGCGAAGCCCAAGACGGCGGAGGGCTCGAGATTTGCCCACGGTCGACGGTTTGGCGCGCTGTTTGTGACTACGGATTGCTGGCACACGCGCGCATCCATTCCAGCAAGCAGCAGTAGCTGGGATGGCCGGAGCTGATGCTGGCGAGCTCGGCTGCGGCGGCCGAAGTTTGGACCTCGGCGGAAACGGCGTTGCGGAGCACGAGCGAGCGAAGTAAAACACTGCGTAGCCTCCTGGGGTCGCCAGGAGCTCGGTGAGGTGCACGGGCGCGACTCATTCGAGCTCAAGCCATGGCGGCAACAAGGCCGGGTGGCGGTGAGCTTCGGTGACGGCGGGGAACGGCGCTACGGCAAGGAAACGACGCGGGGAAGAGTGGGTAACGACGGCGGAGCTCACAGGGAGTCGGACGGCGGTCTCAGCGGGCTCGGGGACGGCCTGATAGTGACGAATCAAGCGGCGTGGATCGCCGGCACCGAGGTTGAAGAAGATGTCCGGGACGGCGATGCGGTGCTCCCCCGGTTGTTTGGCTCGGCGTCGACGAGGAGGGCGAAGATGTGGAGCTTCTGAGCGCATCGGTGAGGCGAGGCAGTGGCTGTGGCCACGGCGGTGTGCGTCGGCGGCGACGGCTACGCTCGGTGGTTGCGCGTAAGAGAAACAGAGGAGGGGGGAGGAGCGAGGGAGAGTGCGAGGGGGTTCCAGGGGCGTGTGTGGCGGCGTTGGAGACGTCAAGGCGATGAGGGGGAAGCGGCAGGAAGCAGGAGGTGGTCGGGCGCGTGCCGGCGTGCCTCGGCCACGCGCGCTGTCTGTTGGCGCGGGGAGGAAGACGACAGGGGAGGGCCAGGTGGGCTGGGCCGGCCACTTGGGCCGCCAGGTGGCTGCATAGGTGAGTTGGCCCAGGTAAGCTCTCTCTCTTCTCTGTCTAATTCTGTTTCTGTTTTCTATTTATGTTATTTTGTTTTGATTTAGTTTATAACCCAAATCATTTTAATAAATCCTGAAAATAATTGTGGGCATTAAATGAATTATTACAGAGGCCCTTAACTATTTTCAGAATTATTGGAGCACTTAAAAATATTAATAGTATTTAAATGCCCAATTCAAATACAATATGGATTATTCAAAAATCTAGAATGGCCTAAAAATATGTGCATCATTTTTGGCAGAGGTTTTCACCTTTATCAAAAATAATGAACTTTTCTAAAGGGCATTCTGGGTTCATTGAAAATATTTTTATGTTGATCCTAATTGCATTTCATTTAGTGCTAGGGCTTGTCATCCCCATTTCAAATTTCAAACAAATATAGACATGATGCATGGATGCTTATGATACTAATTGCAATCAAATTCTAGGGCTGTGACAACTCACCCCCACTAAACAAGAATCTCGTCCCGAGATTCAAGTCGTGAGGTAAGAAGGAAGGGGGGTCACAAAACTATCGCAGTCTTCTCGATCCAACTGCCCTTCCCGAAGATGTTGATTCATTGCGTCATCTTGATCTTGACGTCTTTGCTTTCGGGATCTTCATCCAGCATGATGACGGCAGAAAGAAATTCTACAGGAATCGATCTCCTCGGAGATCGAGCACTCAAGATCAACTCATGGAGTGAGATATAAAACATCTCTTGAGCTGAGACACGAAACACACATCAGGGGTGATGGAAAGAAGTGGATGATAAAGGTTCAAATTTGGTAGGCAACAATTCCACGCTTAAGTAGGATGGTGCATGGTTTCAAAGTAGCGAGGAGAGAATTGCCATGATACCATAACGAGACATCTTAAGGAAGGTGACTCGCAGAAATATTCCCTTAAGTGGAAAAAAGAATTACTTTTGATTCAGAGATCATTGAAATTCTTCATACCAGCATTAAGGCAATTTACAATTGATCGTTTGAGATAGCTCGAAGAGATGGCATACTCGTACTAGGATGGATGATGTGGACTACCTTGTTGAAGACAACGCAAGGGATGATTTTGCTTACGCGTGCTCTCAAACTTGAGCATTTCCATATTCATCAAGGTTCTACCAACAACCGTGGCAAGGATCCTGGCAACACGACATACCACCATGATGACTAGTGATGGATGATGTGGATACAAAGGAAGATAACACCTTCTCAGATCTTCCCTTAGCGAGGCTAAGGGAATAGAATCTGGACGATCGACCGAGAGACATTTAGCACTCCGCTTCTAATGTTCTCCTTGATGTGCTAGCGTAATCCATTTATAGATATGGTTTGATATCTAGAACATCAAGTAAAAGTTCGGACTTCGGAAGCTCAAGAATCCGTAAGGATTAACTACGGAGGTAAATCCTACGAAATCCTCATGGGAAGGTGGCCAACTTTCTTCAATCGAGATACTACAATAATAGGTCTTCCGGCTGGATGTGTTGGCCATGACATCCACTTTACCGGTTATCGAGAGACCAATATTATAGTTCTTGGAAAATGCTCCAACCATCATATCTTCCTGAGATTCAGATCTGGTTGGTGTCAGGATATTCCGGACTCATCAAGTCTAGAAAGTAAAATGAAGGTTTGCAACACAATTTGACGAGATGACGTTGCGAGATTCTCGGGGAATGAACTGCGATAGCAAGCTCCAAAACATGAGCTGGTTCTGCTACAAACCTGTGCACATGCTATCCAAGACAAGCATGACTACATAGTAGTCTTATAGTAAAACACTATCGAGTTCAGGTGGGGAACCATCATCAAGGATTTCAAAGTCTTTACGCAAGTCCATAGATTAGATCCCAAGCGTAGACTTCTTTGCCTTGAACAAGTCAATCAGTGGCTTGGTGTGCTGGGGAATACATATGGAGTGGAGGTAATTAATCTACCAAACCATAGAATACATTCACACATGCATAACTGACTTGGGATGGTGCCAGGGGAACAAAAACAATCTTTCTCGAACTCACGGCGGCAACTTGCACCAAATGCACATGAATTCGAGGAGGTCACTTCTTCCATCCAAGCATAAGCTTCATGAACGGAACACGAAGGCATTGCTTATAAAGTTTCCAACACTAGGTTGATGTTCAACATGAATCTGGGGGGGACAAAATGTTGTTGATGGGCTCAACAACAACTCACCGGAATTTCCATATCACTGGACTTCCACCATCATGTGAACACGATGGTAGTATTGGTCAGACCAAAAGATGTAATGGTGTATGCTCGAGGGATCAACCACGGGTAAGACAACATTACGAACATCGTTGGTTCTGATTTGACTTGACGATAGCCCATACTCAAGTCAAAGTTTTGACAAGGCAATAGATCCAACAACTGATCACGAGGACCAATTGGTGAAGATATCATCTTTCTTCAGTACACACACAAACACAAAGATATCCCTTCAGAAAGAACCAATTCGGCAAAGTCTTTTATCTTCCAACTCTCCAAGTTGTTGTTTAGCTTAACCAACTAGCTCAGGGGTATCCAACATAGATTCTTGGAGAAGGGGTGGTTTACAAGAACCAACTTGATCACGAACTCAACATAGCGGTCAGGTGACAACCTGGTAACACTTCCGAGAAGATATCCGGAAAATCACGAACCACCGATATGTTACTAAGCTCGAGAACAATCTTGCTTTTCAGAGCAAGACAATATGATCAGATAAGCGAGGAATGGAATAATCCTCACTCATTGATCGAGGAGTGCACCAGAGATAAGGACTAGGTAGCACGATCAGTCCTAGGATGGTGATTCAATAACCAACACGCTAAGAATGAGAATATTGTCCATTTACTACAAAGCAACGAGTTGCTCAAAGTATTGATTTCACACATCACAATTCACTTATCGGCATTCAAGTTACAACAACACGGAACCGAGGAATGAATAATGATGGCGAGAAGTATCACTGTATCAAAAATTCATAAGAGATGGTGCAATTCCTATGATATTCTTGGCATGAATAGGGTAGAACTCCAAGGTAGAACAGAGCAAAAGCTGGATTGGCATTTTGATCTGTGGGATACAACTACTTTGACCCAATCCTAGATATGGATGAGGTACTAGAGTTTGTTTCTCCTAGTCATTCTGGAATAGAATGGCTTGACGGACCACAAGAATAATAGGCATCGATGAAGACAAATGCACACATACTCTTGGCTATCAACTGATAGAAGATGGTCGGAATACAACTGAAGAGGAACAACTCGAGGAACATATAATTTTCTGAGTTGTGGATGCATAGATTAGTATGTCGAGCAAAGCTCAACATTTCTTCCGGACAACCCATGCAGATAGGTAGGACTAGCAGATTCACAATGCAGAATGGAGAACTCATTAAGAGCACTCTGGTTGTGATCTTTTGATACAACAAACTTCTGCCATAAGTGGTTCATAGTATTTGGAAGAAGGAAATACCACAGACCTCGAGGACTATCGCAAAGGTTACTAATATCCTAAAGGAACTAGCAACACTATCAACATGAGGTAAGTAGGGTGAATCTCGGGTTCAAGAACCCATGAATAGAATACCTACCACTACATGGCATCACGGGATGCTTTTGAGAATAATGGCCAGAATCACACACTGGGGATACAAAACATGGCTAGATCACTAGGTGACTCCCTAAAACACCTAGGGTCATAGTAATAGCTCCAACATATATGTCGAGGCAACAAAGTACCTCAACTCACCGATTAGTGTGATTAATCTGGCCCAAATGGACATCAGGAACAGGAGGAAGGGATTTGCAAATGCATCAGACTATTTAGAAACCTAGGATGACTCGGACAGCATAACTTCTGTGAATGCTCGAAATATTTGAGACATCCTGCAAAATAGTGGCATGACCACTCAACATTGCAATATCAAGGTTCTGAGGCCAGCTATGAGCATACGGAGGTAAAAGGAACTGAACTGAGACTTGAATCCAACAATCCTATAAGTCTACGGATTAGTAACACATCATCCTGATAGATAGATGAGAAGGCCTAGTTCTTAATTCCCGTAGAAAAGAAGAGGATGACTCAGATCAGAGGGCATGAGGTATAAGGAGTAAAAAGAGCCTTACGTTCCCTTCCACAATAAATTCCCTTACATAACTAAAGCATTTCTAGACTCGACTTCGACCAGTTTGGCTTGGTAATCCTACAGGCAGTCAGGCTCTGATACCAAAGTTGTCAGGACCCCAATTCCAAGTCACATCAATCTAGCCGGTAACACCTCATATCACTTTGTGGCCTCACGCACGGTATTCCACGGGTGTCGCCTTACCATGGTCCAGGACCGTTTGCGCCTTTTGGCTCACGTATATGATAGTGTCGCTAGCATCCATATGACAGAGAACCCGGGCCGACATGGCTAGTCGTTAACCCAAAGCGGCACTAACCTATGGGGACAGGCATACATGAATCACATCGAGCATGTCGGTCAGCAGCGTGTGAATCCGGGCTGTAGCACTGGGCTAACAGGACTCCGGGAACCCGTGCTGTAGCAGGCTAGGCAGGACTCCAGATGTCACCACGTGACATTTCCCCGAAGGGACAGACACAGGAACGAAGTGAAATACATGCCGGCCAGTCAAGTGTCCTGAGCAGTAGTGCTGGGCTAACAGGACTCCGGTGAACCGGGCTGTAGCGAACTACTATGGCTCATGGAAGCACTAGATTACATTTCCCCATAAGAGAGGCTTCCAAGGATAAACAACTAGATTGTCGGATCCCACACATACCAAGCATTTCAATCATACACACAATATGCTCGATATGTGTAAATACAACATGGCATCACAACATAACTCTACAACTCAAGTATTTATTCATTAGGCTCCGAGGAGCGAGATATTACAAACATGGGTTTCATGACCCAACAATCATAGCATACAATTCAAAGCACATGCGGAAGCTTAACATGTCTGAGTACAGACATCTACAAACGAAAAGGTTAAGAAGCCTGACTATCTACCAGATCCTGCCGAGGGCACAAGATCGTAGCTGAGGTATCAAGCTAAACGCCAAAGTCCACACGGAACTACTAGCGAGACTGAAGTCTCTCTTCAAAACATAAATTAAGCAAACGTGAGTACAAAGGTACTCAGCAAGACTTACATCAGAACTAGCTACATATGCATCGGTATGAACAAGGGGGGTGGAGTTTAACTGCAGCAAGCCAGCTTTGACTCAGTGGCTAACCTGAACTACGACCACAAGCAACTCTTTTGAGGTGGCGCACACGAGTCCACATATTCACCATTCAATACACCACTATGGATCCGCTCCCGTCTCCCTACGAGAAGGCCATCCATAGCACTCACACTTATCTTGCGAGTTTTAGAGTATCCACTTTCACTTGTCTATGAACTGTTATAGGCAACCCAGAAGTCCTTTACCACGGACACGTCTATTCGAATAGATCATTTATAACCCTGTAGGGGTGTACTTCTTCACACACGCTCTCGCCACTTACCACCATGTACACATCGTGTATCTCGGCAACCTTCAAGCGGAAGCCTGGCGAGGGAGTCGGCCACGACCTGACTAACCACACAAGTCTCTAGTCCAGGTTTATCGCCTATTCGGGTTCCATCCGCGAGGAGATCCGGCCGGAGTTTCGCTCACAGCCCCAAACGATGGGTGCAGGGTTCCCGGGACACCAAACGGGCGCCCGGTACACCGTGCCACGGTGTATCTACCGCATCATAGCCCACCCCTAGGGTCAGCGCTACGCACGGCCGCCAACACATATCCTACAAACACCAGAAACTAGTTGCAACTCCTGGACAGAGGGCAAGGGCAGTTAATAAGTCGAGAGGGTCCATTGGTTTCGGGCCCAATGCGTGGTAGTAGCTGTTCATGGATCACAAACACAGAACTCAGTTCCTGAGGACGGTTTCAATGAGACAACCTACCATGTAATCCTACATGGCCTCTCACCGCTACCTTTACCAAATCATGTTCACACACTTAGCTCACACACAGTAGGACATGTTCATCACTGTTCCAATTCATCCCCGATGAATCAGACCTGACTCAACTCTAAGCAGTAGCAGGCATGACAAACAAGCATGAATGAGTAGGCACATCAGGGCTCAAACAACTCCTACTCATGCTAGTGGGTTTCATCTATTTACTGTGGCAATGACAGGTCATGCAGAGGATAAGGGGTTCAACTACCGCAGCAAGTAACAGATGAATCATTGTTGTCCTAATGCAGTAAAAGAGAGCAGGAGCGAGAGAGTGGGTTTGTATCGGAATGAACAAGGGGGTTTTGCTTGCCTCGAACTTCTGAAGATATCATTGGGTCTTCATCAGTGTCACCAAATTCATCGCTGGATCAATGTCTACTAAGGGGGGACAAACACTGGCAACTGAGAAAGAACACAATCAACACATGGTGATATGCAACAATATCATGCATGCTATGACATGGCAATATGAATGTGTTTTGGGCTAATGCAACTGAAAGTCATTTTCATTGAAGTGGAATTCAAAACTATATCAAATTCCAACTCCAAACCTATTATGAAATTTTCCCTAATCACGTTTCATCCTAAACAATAAGGTTAACTTGCTCAAACATGCATGAAAATGGTACAGATGGATTCCTTGAATTTTTGTGATAATTTTTCATATGTAATTTATTTCTTTTGGAGTTACGGTTGAATTTCTATTATTTTTAGAAGTTTATACTAATTTCTGGAATTTTCTCAATTATTTTTAATCCAGAAAACGATTAACTGCGTCGGCAATGTGTAAGCATGACGTCAGCGGGTCAAGGGGCTGGTCCAAGTCAAACCTGACAGTGGGGTCCACACGTCAGTGACATAGTTAACTAACAAGGTTAATTAAAATTAAACTAAATCTAATCTAGTTTAGTTAAGGCATGGGCCCACATGTTAGAGGCCAATTAACTAACTAAATAATTAACACTAACCTGGGTTAATTAGCAGGGCTGGCCCCATGTGTCAGTGACCCAGGGTGGTCAAACCCTGGTCAGACGGGGTCAAACCCCCGGGTCAACTCGCCGGAGTTGACCCGCGGCTCATCGCCGGCGAAGCCCAAGACGGCGGAGGGCTCGGGATTTGCCCATGGTCGACGGTTTGGCCCGCCATTTGCGGCTATGGATTGCTGGCACACGCGCGCATCCATTCCAGCAAGCAACGGTAGCTGGGATGGCCGGAGCTGACGCTGGCGAGCTCGGCTGCGGCGGCCGGAGTTCGGACCTCGGCGGAAACGGCGTTGCGGAGCACGAGCGAGCGAAGTAAAACACTGCGTAGCCTCCTGGGGTCGCCAGGAGCTCGGTGAGGTGCACGGGCGCGACTCGTTCGAGCTCAAGCCACGGCGGTGACAAGGCCGGGCGGCGGTGAGCTTCGGTGACGGCGGGGAACGGCGCTACGGCAACGAAATGACGCGGGGAAGAGTGGGTAACGACGGAGGAGCTCACAGGGAGTCAGACGGCGGTCTCAGCGGGCTCGGGGACGGCCTAATGGTGACGAATCAAGCGGCGGGGATCGCCGGCACCGAGGTTGAAGAAGACGCCCGGGACGGCGATGCGGTGCTCCCCCGGTTGTTTGGCTCGGCGTGGACGAGGAGGGCGAAGATGCGGAGCTTCTGAGTGCATCGGCGAGGCAAAGCAGTGGCTATGGCCACGGCGGTGCGCGTCGGCGGCGACGGCTGCGCTTGTCGGTTGCAGGTAAGAGAAACAAAGGAGGGGGAGGAGCGAGGGAGAGTGCGAGGGGGTTCCAGGGGCGTGCGTGGCAGCGTTGGAGACGTCCAGGCGATGATGGGGAAGCGGCAGGAAGCAGGAGGTGGCCGGGCGCGTGCCGGCGTGCCTCGGCCATGCGCGCTGTCTATTGGCGCGGGGAGGAAGACGACAGGGGAGGGCCAGGTGGGCTGGGCCGGCCACGTGGGCCGCCAGGTGGCTGCACAGGTGAGTTGGCCCAGGTAAGCTCTCTCTCTTCTCTATCTAATTCTGTTTCTGTTTTCTATTTATGTTATTTTGTTTTGATTTAGTTTATAACCCAAATCATTTTAATAAATCCTGAAAATAATTGTGGGCATTAAATGAATTATTACAGAGGCCCTTAACTATTTTCAGAATTATTGGAGCATTTAAAAATATTAATAGTATTTAAATGCCCAATTCAAATACAATATGGATTATTCAAAAATCCAGAATGGCCTAAAAATATGTGCATCATTTTTGGCAGAGGTTTTCACCTTTATCAAAAATAATGAACTTTTCTAAAGGGCATTCTGGGTTCATTGAAAATATTTTTATTTTGATCCTAATTGCATTTCATTTAGTGCTAAGGCTTGTCATCCCCATTTCAAATTTCAAACAAATATAGACATGATGCATGGATGATTATGATACTAATTGCAATCAAATTCTAGGGCTGTGACACAATCACTTAAGACACTATGGAATTGTTTCACAGTTGAAGCCACCTGGAACACCACAGGGTAATGGTGTGTCCGGACGTCGTAATCGAACCTTATGAGATATGGTGCGATCTATGATGTCTCTTACCGATCTACCGTTTTCATTTTGAGGTTATGCATTAGGGACAGCTGCATTCACTTTAGATAGGACACCATCTAAGTCCGTTGAGACGACGTCGTAAGAATATGGTTTGGCAAGAAACCAAAGTTGTCGTTTCTTAATGTTTGGGGCTGCGATGCTTAAGGCTTCAGCCGAAGAAGCTCGAACCCAAAGCGGACAAACACATCTTCATAGGATACCCAAAGGAGACAGTTGGGTATACCTTCTATCTCAGATCCGAGGGCAAATTGTTTATCGCTAAGAATGGGTCCTTTCTCGAGAAGGAGTTTCTCTCGAAAGAATTGAGTGGGAGGAAGATAGAACTTGATGAGGTTGTCGAACCTTTACTTCAACGAGAGAGTGATGCAACACAGAAAGATGTTTTCTGTGGCACCTACGTCTGTTGAATAGGAAGTTAATGATAGTGATCATGAAGCTTCAGATCAAGTTGCTATCGAACCTCGTAGGTCGACAAGGATATGTACTACTCCTGAGTGGTTCAGTAATCCTGTCTTAGATATCATGTTGTTAGACAACAATGAACCTACGAGATATGGAGAAGTGATGGTGGGCCCGTATTCCGACAAATGGTTAGAAGCCATGAAATTCAAGATAGGATCCATGTATTAGAACAAAGTATGGACTTTGGTGGACTTGCCCGATGATCGGCAAGCTATTGAGAATAAATGGATCTTTAAGAAGAAGACGGACGTGGGCGGTAATGTTACCGTCTATGAAGCTCGACTTGTGGTAAAGAGTCTTTTCACAAGTTTAACGAGTTGACTACGATGAGAATTTCTCACCCGTAGTGATGCTTAAGTCCATCGGAATCATGTTAGCATTAGCTGTATTTTTCGATTATGAAATCTGACAGATGGATGTCAAAAACAAGTTTTCTTACCAATTTTCGTAAGAAAGAGTTGTATGTGATACAATCCGAGTTTTGTCGATCCTAAGGATGCTAAAAGGTATGCTGGCTCCAGCGATCCTTCTATGGACTAGAGCAAGCATCTCGGAGTCAGAATATATGCTTTGATGGAGTGATCAAAGCTTTTAGGTTTATACAATGTTTGCTAGAAACTTGTATTTACAAGAAAGTGAGTGGGAGCACTACAACATTTCTGGTAAGTATATGTGGATGACATATTGTTGATTCGCAATGATGTAGAATTTCTGGAAAGCATAAACGGTTGTTTGAAGGGTGTTTTTCAAAGGAAGACCTGGATAAAGCTGCTTACATATTGGGCATCAAGATCTATAGAGATAGATCAAAACGCCTGATGATACTTTCAAAGAACGAACACCTTGACATGTTTTTGAAGGAGTTCAAAATAGATCAGTCAAAGAAGGGGTTCTTACCTGAGTTGTAAGGAGTGAAGTTGAGTAAGACCCAAAGCTTGACCACGGCAGAAGAAAGAGGAAGGACGAAGGTCGTCCCCTATGCTTTTGTCATAGGCTCTATACGGTATGCCATGCTGAAGTACCGCACCTGATGTGTGCCTTGCCACATGTCTGGCAAGAGGGTACAAAGGTGATCTAGGAGTGGATCACCAGATAGCGGTCGAAATTATCCTTACAGGAATAAGGAAATGTTTCTCGGTTATGGAGATGGTAAAGAGTTCGACGTAAAGAGTTACATCGATGCAAGCTTAACACCTATCCGTATAGCTCTGAGTAGAGATACCGGATACGTATAATGGAGCAACAATTTGGAATAGCTCCAAGTGGAACATGGTAGCAGCATCTACGATATGACATAAAGTTTTGCGAAATACATAGGGATCTGAATATGGCAAGACCCGTTGACTACAACCTCTCTCACAAGCATAACATGATCAAACCCGGAACTCTTTGAGTGTTAATCACATAGTGATGTGAACTAGATCGTTGAGTCTAGTAGACTCTTGGATGTTGGTCACATGGCGATGTGACCTATGAGTGTTAATCACATGGCGATGTGAACTAGATTATTGACTCTAGTGCAAGTGGGAGACTATTGGAAATATTCCCTAGAGGCAATAATAAATAAGTTATTATAATATCATATTTCATTGTTCATGATAATCGTTTATTATCCATGCTAGAATTGTATTGATACGAAACTCAGATACATGTGTGGATACATAGACAACACCATGTCCCTAGTAAGCCTCTAGTTGACTAGCTCGTTGATCAATAGATGGTTACGGTTTCCTAACCATGGACATTGGATGTCGTTGATAACGGGATCACATCATTAGGAGAATGATGTGATGGACAAGACCCAATCCTAAGCCTAGCACAAGATCGTGTAGTTCGTATGCTAAAGCTTTTCTAATGTAAAGTATCATTTCCTTAGACCATGAGATTGTGCAACTCCCAGATACCGTAGGAGTGCTTTGGGTGTGCCAAACGTCACAACGTAACTGGGTGGCTATAAAGGTACACTACGGGTATCTCCAAAAGTGTCTGTTGGGCTGGCACGAATCGAGACTGGGATTTGTCACTCCGTGTAAACGGAGAAGTATCTCTGGGCCCACTCGGTAGGACATCATCATAATGTGCACAATGTGATCAAGGAGTTGATCACGGGATGATGTGTTACGGAACGATAAAGAGACTTGCCGGTAACGAGATTGAACAAGGTATCGGGATACCGATGATCGAATCTCGGGCAAGTATTGTACCGATAGACAAAGGGAATTGTATACGGGATTGATTGCATCCTTGACATCGTGGTTCATCCGATGAGATCATCGTGAAGCATGTGGGAACCAACATGGGTATCCAGATCCCGCTGTTGGTTATTGACCGGAGAGTTGTCTCGGCCATGTCTGCATGACTCCCGAACCCGTAGGGTCTACACACTTAAGGTTCGATGACGCTAGGGTTATAGGGAAAGTATGTATGTAGTTACCGAATGTTGTTCGGAGTCCCAGATGAGATCCCGGACGTCACGAGGAGTTCCGAAATGGTCCGGAGGTAAAGATTGATATATAGTAAGTATGGTTTTGGCCACCGGAAGTGTTCCGGGCATCACCGGTAGTGTACCGGGACCACCGAAGGGGTCCGGGGGTCCACCAGGTGGGGCCACCAGCCCCGGAGGCCTACATGGGCCAATAGTGGGAAGGGACCAGCCCCTAGGTGGGCTGGGGCGCCTCCCACCAAGGCCCAAGGCGCCTCCAAGAGGGGAGGGGGGCAAACCCTAGGGCAGATGGGCCCTAAGGCCCACCCCAGGTGCGCCTCCCCCTCTCCCCCTTGTGGCCGCCACCCTAGATGGGATCTGGGGCTGCCGCACCCCTTGGGGTGGGAACCCTAGAGGGGGTGCAGCCCCCTCCCCTCCCCCTATATATACTTGAGGTATGGGGGCTGCCCAACACACGATTCGATCTCCCTGTTGGCGCAGCCCTACCCCTCTCCCTCCTCGTCTCTCGTAGTGCTTGGCGAAGCCCTACGGGAGTCCCGCGCTCCTCCACCACCACCACGCTGTCGTGCTGCTGCTGGACGGAGTCTTCCCCAACCTCTCCTTCTCCCCTTGCTGGATCAAGGCGTAGGAGACATCACCGGGCTGCACGTGTGTTGAACATGGAGGCGCCGTGGTTCGGCGCTTAGATCGGAATCAACCGCGATCTGAATCGCTGCGAGTACGACTCCTTCATCTGCGTTCTTGCAACGCTTCCGCTTAGCGATCTACAAGGGTATGTAGATGCACTCCCCCTCCCCTCGTTGCTAGATTACTCCATATATTGATCTTGGTGATGCGTAGAAAATTTTAAATTTCTGCTACGATCCCCAACACTCTCATGTTATCACTTTCATATACTAGTGGGAATCTTTCATTATAGAACTTGGCTTGTATATTCCAATGATGGGCTTCCTCAAAATGCCCTAGGTCTTCGTGAGCAAGCGAGTTGGATGCACACCCACTAGTTTCTTTTGTTGAGCTTTCATACATTTATAGCTCTAGTGCATCCGTTGCATGGCAATCCCTACTCACTCACATTGATATCTATTGATGGGCATCTCCATAGCACGTTGATATGCCTAGTCGATGTGAGACTATATTCTCCCTTTTTCCTCTCCACAACCACCATTCTATTCCACCTATAGTGCTATGTCCATGGCTCACGCTCATGTATTGCGTGAAGATTGAAAAAGTTTGAGAACATCAAAAGTATGAAACAATTGCTTGGCTTGTCATCGGGGTTGTGCATGATTTAAATATCTTGTGTGGTGAAGATGGAGCATAGCCAGACTATATGATTTTGTAGGGATAGCTCTCTTTGGCCATGTTATTTTGAGAAGACATGATTGCTTTGTTAGTATGCTTGAAGTATTATTATTTTTATGTCAATATGAACTTTTGTCTTGAATCTTTCGGATCTGAATATTCATATCACAAGTAAGAAGAATTACATTGAAATTATGCCAACTAGCATTCGACATCAAAAATTATCTTTTTATCATTTACCTACTCGAGGACGAGCAGTAATTAAGCTTGGGGATGCTTGATACGTCTCCAATGTATCTATAATTTTTGATTGCTCCATGCTATATTATCTACTGTTTTGGGCAATATTGGGCTTTATTATCCACTTTTATATTATTTTTGGGACTAACCTATTAACCGGAGGCCCAACCTAGATTTGCTGTTTTATGCCTAATTCAGTGTTTTGAAGAAAAGGAATATCAGACGGAGTCGAAACGGAACGAAATCAACTGGAGAAGTTATTTTTGGAAGGAAACACACCTGATGGGCTTGGACCCCACGTCAGAGGAGACACGAGGTGCTCACGAGGGTGGGGGGCGCCCCCCCTAGGGCGCGCCCCCTGTCTCGTGGGGCCCCCGTGGCTCCTCCGACGTCCTCCCTGCACCCATATATATCCACGTACCCTAAAACTTCCAGAACGCAACATAGATCGGGAGTTCCGCCGCCAGAAGCCTCCGTAGCCACCGAAAACCAATCTAGACCCATTCCGGCACCCTGCCGGAGGGGGCAATCCTTCTCCGATGGCCATCTTCATCATCCCGGTGCTCTCCATGACGAGGAGGGAGTAGTTCTCCCTCGGGGCTGAGGGTATGTACCAGTAGCTATGTGTTTGATCTCTCTCTCTCTCTCTCGTGTTCTTGAGATGATACGATCTTGATGTATCGCGAGCTTTGCTATTATATTTGGATCCTATGATGTTTCTTCCCCCCTCTTCTCTCTTGTAATGAATCGAGTTTCCCCTTTGAAGTAATCTTATCGGATTGTGTCTTTAAAGACTTGAGAACACTTGATGTATGTATTGTCGTGGATATCTGTGGTGACAATGGGATACCACGTGCCACTTGATGTATGTTAAGGTGATCAACTTGCGGGTTTCGTGACATTGGGAACCTATGCATAGGGGTTGGCACACGTTTTCATTGTGATTCTTCGGTAGAACTTTGGGGCACTCTTTGAGGTCCTTTGTGTTGGTTGAATAGATGAATCTGAGATTGTGTGATGCATATCGTATAATCATACCCATGGATACTTGAGGTGACATTGGAGTATCTAGGTGACATTAGGGTTTTGGTTGATTTGTATCTTAAGGTGTTATTCTAGTATGAACTATAGGGCTGTTTGTGACACTTATAGGAATAGCCCAACGGATTGATTGGAAAGAATAACTTTGAGGTGGTTTCGTACCCTACCATAATCTCTTCGTTCGTTCTCCGCTATTAGTGACTTTGGAGTGACTCTTTGTTGCATGTTGAGGGATAGTTATGTGATCCAATTATGTTAGTATTGTTGAGGGAACTTACACTAGCGAAAGTATGAACCCTAGGCCTTCTTTCCTATCATTGCAATACCGTTTACGCTCACTTTTATCACTTGCTACCTTGCTGTTTTTATTATTTCAGATTAACCTTTATCTATTATCCATATACCACTTGTATCACCATCTCTTCGCCCAACTAGTGCACCTATACAATTTACCATTGTATTGGGTGTGTTGGGGACACAAGAGACTCTTTGTTATTTGGTTGCAGGGTTGCTTGAGAGAGACCATCTTCATCCTACGCCTCCTACGGATTGATAAACCTTAGGTCATCCACTTGAGGGAAATTTGCTACTGTCCTACAAACCTCTGCACTTGGAGGCCCAACAACGTCTACAAGAAGAAGGTTGTGTAGTAGACATCAGTGACCCCTGCCCATGTATATAAAGGAGCAAGGGGGGAGAGGCGGCCGGCCAGGAGGAGGCACGCCAGGGAGGAGTCCTACTCCCATCGGGAGTAGGACTCCCTCCTTTCCTAGTTGGAGTAGGAGAAGGGGGAAGGAGGAGGGAGAGAGGAAGGAAAGGGGGCGCCCCCCCTCCTTGTCCAATTCGGACTAGAGGGGGAGGGGGCGCGTGGCCTGCCCTGGCCGCCCCTCCTCTTCTCCACTAAGTCCCATCTTGGCCCATTAAACCTCCGGGGGGTTCCGGTAACCCCCAGTACTCTGGTAAAATACCGATTTCACCCGGAACACTTCTGATATCCAAATATAGCCTTCCAATATATCAATCTTTATGTCTCGACCATTTTGAGACTCCTCGTCATGTCTGTGATCACATCCGGGTCTCCGAACTTCCTTCGGTACATCAAAACAGATAAACTCATAATATAACCGTCATCAAACTTTAAGCGTGCGAACCCTACGGGTTCGAGAACTATGTAGACATGACCGAGACATGTCTCCGGTCAATAACCAATAGCGGAACCTAGATGCTCATATTGGCTCCTACATATTCTACGAAGATCTTTATCGGTCAAACCGCATAACAACATACGTTGTTCCCTTTGTCATCGGTATGTTACTTGCCTAAGATTCGATCATCGGTATCTTAATACCTAGTTCATTCTCGTTACCGGCAAGTCTCTTTACTCATTCTGTAATACATCATCCCACAACTAACTCGTTAGTTGCAATGCTTGCAAGGCTTATAGTGATGTGCATTATCGAGTGGGCCCAGAGATACCTCTCCAACAATCGGAGTGACAAATCCAAATCTCGAAATACGCCAACCCAACAAGTACCTTCAGAGACACCTGTAGAGCATCTTTATAATCACCCAGTTACGTTGTGAAGTTTGGTAGCACACAAAGTGTTCCTTCGGTAAACGGGAGTTGCATAATCTCATAGTCATAGGAACATGTATAAGTCATGAAGAAAGCAATAGCAGAATACTAAACGATCGTGTGCTAAGTGCTACCTCTTGAGCTTGCGTTGGATTTCCCCGAAGAGGAAAGGATGATGCAGTAGAGTAGCGTAAGTATTTCCCTCAGTTTTTGAGAACCAAGGTATCAATCCAGTAGGAGGCCACGCTCAAGTCCCTCGTACCTACACAAAACGATAGCTACTCGCAACCAACGCGATTAGGGGTTGTCAATCCCTTCACGGTCACTTACGAGAGTGAGATCTGATAGATATAATATTTTTGGTAGTTTTGGTATAGAGATGTAAAGTGAAAAGTAAAAGGCAAAGTAAAAAAGCAAAGCAAGATTAAAGTGATGGAGATTGATATGATAAGAATAGACCCGGGGGGCATAGGTTTCACTAGTGGCTTCTCTCAAGAGCATAGGTATTCTACGGTGGGTGAACAAATTACTGTTGAGCAATTGACAGAATTGAGCATAGTTATGAGATATCTAGGCATGATCATGTATATAGGCATCACGTCCGTGACAAGTAGACCGAAACGATTCTGCATCTACTACTATTACTCCACTCATCGATCGCTATCCAGCATGCATCTAGAGTATTAAGTTCACCACAAGATCATAAACCCACAATTCACCGGTCTCAACAAACACACCGCAAAAAGAAGAAGATTACATCGAATAGATCTCCACAAGAGAGGGGGAGAACTTTGTATTGAGATCCAAAAAGAGAGAAGAAGCCATCTAGCTACTAACTATGGACCCGAAGGTCTGAGGTAAACTACTCACACTTCATCGGAGAGGCTATGATGATGTAGAAGCCCTCCGTGATGATGGCCCTCTCCGGCGGAGCTCCGGAACAGGCCCCAAGATGGGATCTCGTGGATACAGAAAGTTGCGGCGGTGGAATTAGGTTTTTGGCTCCTGTTCTGATCGTTTGGGGGTGCGTAGGTATATATAGGAGGAAGGAGTACGTCGGTGGAGCACCGAGGGGCCCACGAGGCAGGGGAGCGCACCCCCCACCCTCATGACCGCCTCTTTGACTCCTTGGAGTAGGGTCCAAGTCTCCTGGATCATGTTTGGTGATAAAATCACGTTCCCGAAGGTTTTATTCCGTTTGGACTCCGTCTGATATTCTGTTTCTCCGAAATACTGAAATAGGCAAAAAACAGCAATTCTGGGCTGGGCCTCCGGTTAATAGGTTAGTCCCAAAAATAATATAAAAGTGGAAAATAAAGCCCAATATAGTCCAAAACAGTAGATAATATAGCATGGAGCAATCAAAAATTATAGATACGTTGGAGACGTATCAGGCATCCCCAAGCTTAATTCTTGCTCGTCCTCGAGTAGGTAAATGATAAAAATAGAATTTTTGATGCGGAGTGCTACTTGGCATAATTTCAATGCAAATCTTCTTAATTGTGGTATGAATATTCAGATTAGGAAGATTCATGACAAAAGTTCATATTGACATAGAGAATAATAATACTTCAAGCAAACCAACAAAGCAATTATGTTTTCTTAAAGTAACATGGCCAAAGAAAGTTCATCCCTACAAAATCATATAGTTTAGTCATGCTCCATTTTCGTCACACAAGAATGCTCTCATCATGCACAACCCCGATGACAAGCCAAGCAATTGTTTCATACCTTAACAATTTCAAACTCATAAACTTTCACGCAATACATGAGCGTGAGCCATGGATATAGCACTATGGGTGGAATAGAATATAATGATGGGGGTTATGTGGAGAAGACAAAAAGGAGAAAGTCTCACATCGACGAGGCTAATCAATGGGCTATGGAGATGCCCATCGATTGATGTTAATGCAAGGAGTAGGGATTTCCATGCAACAGATGCACTAGAGCTATAAATGTATGAAAGCTCAACAAAGGAAACTAAGTGGGTGTGTATCCAACTTGCTTTCTCACGAAGACCTAGGGCACTTGAGGAGGCCCATTGTTGGAATATACAAGCCAAGTTCTATAATGAAAATTCCCACTAGTATATGAAAGTGATAACTCAAGAGACTCTCTATATGAAGAACATGGTGCTACTTTGAAGCACAAGTGTGGAAAAAGGAATAGTAGCATTGCCCCCTTTTTTTGGGCCTTCTTTTTTTTCTTTGGCCTTTCTTTTTTTTTGGGACAATGCTCTATTGAATGATGATCATCACACTTCTATTTATTTACAACTCAATGATTACAACTCGTTACTAGAACAAAGTATGACTCTATATGGATGCCTCCGGTGGTGTACCGGGATATGCAATGAATCAAGAGTGACAAGTATGAAAAAATTATGAACGGTGGCTTTGCCACAAATACTATGTCAACTACATGATCATGCTAAGCAATATGACAATGATGAATGTGTCATGATAAACTGGATGGTGGAAAGTTGCATGGCAATATATCTCGGAATGGCTATGGAAATGCCATAATAGGTAGGTATGGTGGCTGTTTTGAGGAAGATATAAGGAGGTTTATGTGTGACAGAGCGTATCATATCACGGGGTTTGGATGCACCGGCGAAGTTTGCACCAACTCTCGATGTGAGAAAGGGCAATGCACGGTACCGTAGAGGCTAGCAATGATGGAAGGGTGAGAGTGCGTATAATCCATGGACTCAACATTAGTCATAAAGAACTCATATACTTATTGCAAAAATCTACAAGCCATCAAAAACCAAAGTATTACGCGCATGCTCCTAGGGGGATAGATTGGTAGGAAAAGACCATCGCTTGTCCCCGACCGCCACTCATAAGGAGGACAATCAAATGACACCTCATGTTTCAAATTTGTTGCATAACGTTTACCATACGTGCATGCTACGGGACTTGCAAACTTTAACTCAAGCACTTCTCAAATTCACAGTTACTCTACTAGCATGACTTTGATATTACTACCTCCATATCTCAAAACAATTATCAAGCATCCAACTTTTCTTAGTATTCAACACACTCAAAAGAAAGTTTCACAAATCTTGAATACCAAGCATGTTATTATTAAGTAAATTACCATGCTATTAAGACTCTCAAAATAATTTAAGTGAAGCATGAGAGATCAATAGTTTCTTTAAAACAAATCCATCACCGTGCTCTTAAAAGATCTAAGTGAAGCACATAGAGCAAAATTATAACGCTCAAAAGATATAAGTGAAGCACATAGGGCAAAACTACATAGCTCAAAAGATATAAGTGAAGCACATAGAGCAAAATTATAACACTCAAAAGATATAAGTGAAGCACATAGGGCAAGGCTACATAGCTCAAAAGATATAAGTGAAGCACATAGAGCAAAATTATAACACTCAAAAGATATAAGTGAAGCACATAGAGTATTCTATCAAATTTTAATTCATGTATGGCTCTCTCAAAAGGTGTGTACAGCAAGGATGATTGTGGCACACTAAAACACAAAGACACAAATAATACAAGACGCTCCAAGCAAAACACATATCATGTTGGTGAATAAAAATATAGCTCCAAGTAAATTACCGATGGAAGTGGACGAAAGAGGGGATGCCTTCCGAGGCATCCCCAAGCTTTGACTTTTTGGTGTCCTTGGATTATCTTGGGGATGCCATGGGAATCCCCAAGCTTAGGCTCTTGCCACTCCTTGTTCCATAATCCATCACAAGAATTCACCCAAAACTTGAAAACTTCACAACACAAAACTCAATAGAAATCTCGTGAGCTCCGTTAGAGAAAGAAAACAAAAAACCACTTCAAGGTACTGTAATGAACTCATTCTTTATTTATATTGGTGTTAAACCTACTGTATTCCAACTTCTCTATGGATTATAAACTATTTTACTAACCATAGATTCATCAAAATAAGCAAACAACACACAAAAAAACAGAATCTGTCAAAAACAGAACAGTCTGTAGTAATCTGTAACTAACGCAAACTTCTGGAACCCCAAAAATTCTAAAATAAATTTCTGGACGTCAGGAATTTATCTATTAATCATCTGCAAAAAGAATTAACTAAATATCACTTTCCAAATAAAAATGACAGCAGTTCTCGTGAGCGCTAAAGTTTCTGTTTTTTACAGCAAGTTCAACAAGACTTTCCCCAAGTCTTCCCAACGGTTCTACTTGGCACAAACACTAATTAAACACAAAAAACACAACCAAAACAGAGGCTAAATAAATTATTTATTAAATAACAGCAAGGAAAAATATTGGATTGTCTCCCAACAAGCGCTTTTCTTTAAAGCCTTATAGCTAGGCATTGATAATTTTAATGATGCTCACAAGAAAGACAAGAATTGAAGCACAAAAGGAGCATCATAAAGCATGTGACAAACACATCTAAGTCTAACATACTTCCTATGCATAGGCATCTTATAGGCAAACAAATTGTCAAGGCAAGCAAAAACTAGCATATGCAAGGAAGAGGAAAGAAACAATAGCAATCTCAACATAACGAGAGGTAATTTAGTAACATGAAAATTTCTACAACCATATTTTCCTCTCTCATAGTAATTACATGTAGGATCATAAGAAAATTCAACAATATATCTATCACATAAAATATTCTCAACATGATCCACATGTATGCAAAGTTGGCACTTTTCCGAAATAGTGGGATTAACATTAACTAGAGTCATGACCTTCCCAAACGCACTTTTATCAAAAACTTCATAAGATTGAACATTCTCTAAATATGTGGGATCTAAAGTTGACATTCTTCCAAACCCACTTTCAATATTATTGCAAATATTATAATCAATCTCATATTCATCATGGGGTTTAAATAAATTTTCAAGATCAAAAGAAGAATCACCCCAATCATGATCATTGCAACAAGTAGAGGACATAACAAAACTAGCATCCGCAAGCTTAGGGTTTTGCATATTATTAGCACAATTGTCATTAATAGAATTTATAATAACATCATTGCAATCATGCTTTTTATTCAAAGATCTATCGTGAATCACTTCATAACATACTTCATCGCAATTTTCAGATTCATGAATTTCAAGCAAAACTTCATAAAGATAATCTAGTGCACAAAACTCACTAGCAATTGGTTCAACATAACTGGATCTCTTAAAAAGATTAGCAAGCGGATGAGGATCCATAAATCTTAGGTTCTCTGTTTAGTAATAAATAAATGACTATTCCAACCAGACGAGCAAACAAGAAACGGGCAAAAAGAGGCAAATAGAGAGGGAGGATAGAGAAAGAGAGAGGGGGGGCGAATAAAACGGCAAGGGTGAAGTGGGGGAGAGGAAAACGAGAGGCAAATGGCAAATAATGTAATGCGGGAGATAGGGATTGTGATGGGTACTTGGTATGTTGACTTTTTGCGTAGACTGCCCGGCAATGGTGCCAGAAATTCTTCTTGCTACCTCTTGAGCTTGCGTTGGATTTCCCCGAAGAGGAAAGGATGATGCAGCAGAGTAGCATAAGTATTTCCCTCAGTTTTTGAGAACCAAGGTATCAATCCAGTAGGAGGCCATGCTCAAGTCCATCGTACCTGCACAAAACGATAGCTACTCGCAACCAACGCGATTAGGAGTTGTCAATCCCTTCACGGTCACTTACGAGAGTGAGATCTGATAGATATAATATTTTTGGTATTTTTGGTATAGAGATGCAAAGTGAAAAGTAAAAGGCAAAGTAAAAAAGCAAAGCAAGATTAAAGTGATGGAGATTGATATGATGAGAATAGACCCGGGGCCCATAGGTTTCACTAGTGGCTTCTCTCAAGAGCATAGGTATTCTACGGTGGGTGAACAAATTACTGTTGAGCAATTGACAGAATTGAGCATAGTTATGAGAATATCTAGGCATGATAATGTATATAGGCATCACGTCCGTGACAAGTAGACCGAAATGATTCTGCATCTACTACTATTACTCCACTCATCGACCGCTATCCAGCATGCATCTAGAGTATTAAGTTAAAAATAGAGTAACACTTTAAGCAAGATGACATGATGTAGAGAGATAAATTCATGCAATATGAAATAAACCCCATCTTGTTATCCTCAATGGCAACGATGCAATACGTGCCTTGCTGCCCCTTCTGTCACTGGGAAAGGACACCGCAAGATCGAACCCAAAGCAAATCACTTCTCCCATGGCAAGAACTACCAATCTAGTTGGCCAAACCAAACGGATAATTCGAAGAGACTTGCAAAGATAGACAATCATACATAAAAGAATTCAGAGAAGATTCAAATATTATTCATAGATAGACTTGATCATAAACCCACAATTCATCGGTCTCAACAAACACACTGCAAAAGAAGAAGATTACATCGAATAGATCTCCACAAGAGAGGGGGAGAACTTTGTATTGAGATCCAAAAAGAGAGAAGAAGCCATCTAGCTACTAACTATGGACCCGAAAGCCTGAGGTAAACTACTCACACTTCATCGGAGAGGCTATGATGATGTAGAAGCCCTCCGTGATGACGGCCCTATCCGGCGGAGCTCCGGAACAGGCCCCAAGATGGGATCTCGTGGATACAGAAAGTTGCGGCGGTGGAATTAGGTTTTTGGTTCCTGTTCTGATCGTTTGGGGGTGCGTAGGTATATATAGGAGGAAGGAGTACGTCGGTGGAGCACCGGGGGGCCCACGAGGCAGGGGGCGCGCCCTAGGGGGGTGGGCGCACCCCCACCCTTGTGACCGCCTCTTTGACTCCTTGGAGTAGGGTCCAAGTCTCCTGGATCACGTTCGGTGAGAAAATCACGTTCCCGAAGGTTTTATTCCGTTTGGACTCCGTCTGATATTCCGTTTCTTCGAAATACTGAAATAGGCAAAAAACAGCAATTCTGGGCTGGGCCTCCGGTTAATAGGTTAGTCCCAAAAATAAAATAAAAGTGGAAAATAAAGCCCAATATAGTCCAAAACAATAGATAATATAGCATGGAGCAATCAAAAATTATAGATACGTTGGAGACGTATCACTAAGCTAACAGAATGGGTCAAGTCAATCACATCATTCTCCTAATGATGTGATCCCATTAATCAAATGACAACTCATGTCAATGGCTAGGAAACATAACCATCTTTGATCAACGAGCTAGTCAAGTAGAGGCATACTAGTGACACTCTGTTTGTTTATGTATTCACACAAGTAGTATGTTTCCGGTTAATACAATTCTAGCATGAATAATAAAAATTTATCATGATATAAGGAAATAAATAATAACTTTATTATTGCCTCTAGGGCATATTTCCTTCACTGTTCATCCAGCGACAATGACCTCTACTACCACGGGGTCCTCTTCATCCAACCCCCCACCGGGAACTGTTCATACAAACCCCCTCAACAACGCTCACTGTTCATCCAGAGGCAGCATCGATCGGCTTCAGTTAGCAGCAATAGCGAAGGAATCACACTCGGGTCCAGTTAACAGCAAGGGATCGATCGATCGCTCGGGTTCAGTAATGCGTAGCCTGCAGTGCAATCGCCTGGGTTCAGTTAGAGCCCAACGCCTCGCTCGGGTTTAGTTAGAGCCCAACGCCTCGCACACACACGCGTACGTACGAGAGAAACGCGCATCGCTTGGCCCCCGACCACCCACCGTAACCGGGAACTCCCCGATATTTTTCTCGCCCTCGCTACTACCACGGTTTTTTCCATCATGGACGGCCCAAAGAATGTCATGCAGCTGCGTCTCCGGCCCTCCCAGGACGAAAAGCCCATTTTCTGTCATGATTTTTTGTCATAGAAGTAGGACTCCACCACATCTATGATGATACCGGGTTTTGTCACAATTATCGTCATAGAAGTGTCATAAGTATGACAAAAAAATTCGTTCGGCCAAAAATGTCACGGATGTGTCTTTTTTTGTAGTGAGGATTGGATGTGATATTAGGCATGGATTGGCTATCCATGTATGGAGGAAATATCGATTGTGCTAGTAGGTCAATTTTACTCACCACCCCGGTGGGTAAACGAATCAAGTATGTATCACGACATGCACCAAGGAGGATCCAAGTAAATTCACTCTCAGGAGTTGTTCAGGAAGAAGTGCCTGTTGTGAAGGATTACTCGGATGTGTTTCCAGAGGTATTACCAGGCATGCCACCAGATCGAGGCATAGAATTCTTGATAGAGTTGTTGCCAGGCACCGGACAATATCAAAGAGACCATATTGGATGCCCGCAAATGATCCGGAGGAAATTAAGAAGCAGATTAAGGAGTTACTGGAGAAAGGTTGTATTCGACCAAGTTCATCACCTTGGGGATCCCCAGTGCTCTTAGTTGAGAAGAAGGATGGATCTTTGAGAATGGTTGTGGATTATCGGGCATTGAATGAAGTGATGATCAAGAACAAGTACCCACTACCGATGATCAATGATTTGTTTGACCAGGTGCAAGGAGCTAAAGTATTCTCCAAGATCGATCTTCGATCAGGGTACCACCAGTTGAAGATTCGGGAACATGATATACCTAAGACAACTTTTACCACAAGGTACGGACTATATGAATACACGATCATATCATTTGGATTGACTAATGCCCCTGCCTATTTTATGAGTATGATGAACAAGGTGTTCATGGAGTTTTTGGATAAGTTCGTTGTGGTGTTCATTGATGATATTCTGGTATACTCGAAGAATGTAGAGGAACACAAGGAACACTTGCGCTTAGTTCTCGAGAAGCTCATGGAACATCAGTTGTATGCCAAGTTTAGCAAGTGTGAGTTTTGGTTGAAGGAAGTTGATTTTCTTGGACATGTTATATCAGGAGAAGGTATAGCAGTAGACCCCACCAAGGTTCAGTCTGTCATCGAGTGGTTGGCACCCACCTCGGTTGGAGAGATCCGAAGTTTTCTTGGACTCGCAGGATATTATCGGAGATTCATTGAGAATTTTTCCAAGATTGTGAAACCCATGACAGAGTTGTTGAAGAAGGACACCAAGTTCAAATGGACCGAGAATTGTGAGGCCAGTTTTTAGGAGTTGAAGAAATGTTTGGTTACAGCCCCATTATTGATTCTTCTGGATATACGCAAGGATTTCCAAGTGTATTGCGACGCTTCTCGCTTGGGACTTGGAGGTGTACTTATGCAAGATGGAAGACTTGTTTCATATGCCTCACGGCAGCTTTGACCTCATGATTTGAATTATTCCACCCATGATTTGGAGTTAGCAGCCGTAGTGCATGTGCTCAAGACCTGGAGACATTTTTCTGATTGGAAACCGTTGTGATGTGTACACGGATCACAAGAGTTTGAAGTAAATTTTCACGCAGAAGGAGTTGAATCCTAGGCAAAGGAGATGGTTGGAGTTCATAAAGGATTATGATATGAAGTTGCATTATCATCTAGGAAAGGCCAATGTCGTAGCAGACGCTTTGAGCCGCAAAAGTTATGCAAATACCCTCGTAAGCGGAGGATTACCGCAGGAGTTAGTTGACGATCTTAAGGAACTACGTTTGGAGATAGTTCCAAGAGGTTTTGTTGCAGCAATGGAGGTTCAGTCTACATTATTGGGAAAGATTCGAGAAGCTCAGAAGGATGATAAGGAAATCGCTGAGATAAAGGAGAAGATGAGCAAAGGCAAATCCAAAGGTTTTCGTGAGGATGAACACGAGACTTTGTGGTTTGAGGATCGTGTATATGTGCCCAATAATGCGGAGATCAGGAAGTTAATACTTCAGGAAGCTCATGACTCGCCATACTCGATTCACCCCAGAAACACCAAGATGTATTTGGATTTGAAGGAGCGTTTCTGGTGGACAGGTATGAAGAAGGATATTGCCGAGTATGTGGCAGTATGTGATGTATGTCAGAGAGTGAAGGCAGAATATCAGAAGCCGGAATGATTGCTTTAGCCTATGCCGATACCCGAATGGAAGTGGGACAAGCTTGGCATGGATTTCATGACTGGATTACCAAGGACCCGATCGGGGTACGATTCTATCTGGGTAGTAGTTGATTGCTTGACCAAGGTAGCTCACTTTATCCCAGTCAAGGTTGTCAGAATCGCGATTTTATTGTACGATTCTACGACTTTACGATCCAAACCAACCCCTATGATTATACGATTTTAGTTCATAAAATCTACATTTCTACGATCCTGATAGTGAAGATTCTATGATTTGCGATCCTGCCATCGGAGCTCCGATCCGATTCAAAATCACGATTCTGACAACCTTGATCCCAGTGAAAACCACTTATACAAGCGCGAAGTTGGCCAAGATATATATGACCAGGATCGTATGTCTGCATGGAGTTCCAAGGACCATTGTATCAGATAGAGGAACACAGTTTACCTCAAAGTTTTGGAATCAGCTTCACCAGACTTTGGGTGCTAGACTAGAGTTCAGTATAGCCTTTCATTCGCAGACAGATGAACAGACTGAGAGAGTCAATCAGATTCTGGAGGACATGTTGAGAGCTTGTGCGCTAGATTATGAAACTAGTTGGGATGATAATTTACCTTACGCGGAGTTCTCATACAACAACCATTATCAGGCTAGTTTGAAAATGGCACCTTTTGAAGCTTTGTGAAGGAGGTGCAGGACACCATTGATATGTGATGAAGTCGGAGACCGTCAGTTGTTTGGATCTTTGATCAAAGAGTCTGAAGAGAAGGTTAAGTTGATACGAGATAGACTGAAGGTAGCTCAGTCTAGGCAGAAGAGTTATGCCGATACAAAACGCAAGGAGGTAGTTTATGAAATTGGAGACCGAGCATATCTCCGTGTGTCACCCCTGCGATGAGTTAAACCATTTGGAGTGAAGGGTAAGTTAGCCCCAAGATTTGTAGGGCCATATCGAGTTCTGGAACGTATGTGAGAGGTGGCCTACAAGTTGGAGTTATCCAAAGGATTGTCAGGAGTTCACGATGTGTTTCACGTTTCCCAATTGAAGAAGTGCCATGCTGAGATGGCCGATATTCCTTTAAGAGATACAGTGCCCCTGTAAGCAATTCAATTGGATAATGACCTAACTTACAAGGAGAAACCCATGAAGATTCTCGAGTTTGCCAGCCGGGTTACACGCAACAAGGTTATCAAGTTTTGCGAAGTTCAGTGGAGCCACCATACCGAGGATGAAGCCACCTGGGAGCGAGAAGAAGACCTACGGAAAGACCACCCGCATCTATTTTCTAGCCAACCCGAATCTTGAGGGCGAGATTCATCTTAAGGGGGGTAGATTTGTAACATCCCAATTTTCAATTTGGATATTATATATAGGTCATCATATGCATATCATATTTCATTTGCATTTTGTTCGGGATCCTAGAAATCCTAAGCAACTCGAGGACCCAAGGAAAGAGTTGGGGATTTCATTTATTTTCATATTTGAATTTTCTCAAATTTGAAAAGAGGATCAATTTGGTTTTAATATTTCTCTCTCTAAAATATTTCCAATATTAAAAATAAAAGAGAGAAGATAATATGACTTCTTCAAAAAGAGAGGAATATTGGAGGAGAAATTTTAAAATCAAATTTATATTTTGTTTGGATTTTATTAGCTATTTTATTTGAATTAGAAAAATATGCATTTTAAAAATTGCATTTTTAGACCAGAAAAATGTTCACTTTGTTCTAAATATTAGGTTTAGACGGTGAAAATTGTTTCTGGTATTTTTAGGATTTTTTATATTTTGTTCGGGCGGATTTTTTTAAAAAAAATCTTTTCCCGCCCGACTAGGCTGAAGCCCAGCCGAGCAGGCCGCGACCCACCTACGCGCCGCCTTCCTCCCGCGCGGGAAGACCGAGCCGCCGCCGCCTCCCGAGTTCGGCCAGGGCACGACTCCCGGCTGACCCGGCGCCCCCTCCCGCAAGGCGAAGCCGACCCCCTCGCCTTCATAAGCGCACGCCCCGCCGCCTCCTCCTCCCGTCCCGAGCCGCCGCAGCCACCACCGCCGAGCCGCACCACCGCCACCGTTGCCACTCGCCGCCGCTGCCCTGCTGTCGCCGCTGCTCTCCGCCGTCGCCGCCGCCCGCTACCGAAGCCCCGCGCCGCCGCCGCCGGAGCCGCCGCCGCGCCATTCGCCGGATCCCGCTACCGCCGCCCGCTGTTTTTTTAAAAGAACCGGTAAAGACCGAACCGTCACCTGGTTTTTTTGGGTTTTTCGTTAGATCGGTTTAGTTTTGTTTTTTTGAGTTTGCTAATTAGCGAGCGTTCGTTCGAACGTCTCTGTTAGCGAACGTATTCACTCGTTTGACCCTGATAGCGAACGTTCATTCGATAGCCTTTTCTTTTTATTTTATTTTCGGCCAGGGACCTATCAGCGATTATTTTTATCGCAAATTAGCCCCTGATCTTCAAACCTTCACAACTTTTTGCTCGCTCGTCCAAATCCAGTGAAACCAATGCCAATATCTTTGTCTCGAACCCCTCTTTCTAGATAACCAACTTAAACACGGTTTTGACAATTTAAAATGTTGTTGCAAGCAGATTTGAATTCGAACTTCTTTTGATCGTAGTTTGAGTTTTGTAGCTCCGATTTGGTTGTTTCTTTTTGCAAATCGAAGCTCTTCACTTGTACTTTCAATTTAGATATTTTCTCTTGAGTTTTACCCTTTCATCTATTGCTTTAGTGTTTATGTATGTTATTGTTTGTTTGCGATAGAGTTTCCGGAGTGCGAAGCGTGCTACTACGAGTCACTAGGGTTTTCAGATCATCAACAAGGCAAGTAACACTTTGATCATACCCCTTTATTACTCAGCTTTTGTGCATTAGTTTCAATCCTTAAACACTGCATGGTTAGGACCTGATTAACATGTGGGTGTTGGGAAGTAGATGTTGAGGTAGTACATATTGCCCTTTTCATTCAAACCTCGGGAGTTACTACGTTACGCTTATTATACTTTTTTATGCTATGCTTGTAGACGTGGTTTGGATTGAGTGATTCATGATAGTTGTGAGAATTATTATGAACTAAGGGTTTATTTAAGGTGGCTACTTTAACACACATCTAGTGGATTGGTTGAGGCACCCTGAAGTACCCAGTGGTTGTCTGGGCACCTGGAGCAATCCAGCGTTGTCCTGGGATATCCCAGATTACCCGTGTGATTATCCTATGCTTTGCCACCCAGGCTCAAAGGGATCATAAAATTATTCATGCTGGAAATTTTCGTGTGTAGCCACAAGCCATCATGGGCTCTGGCATAGTTGAGTAAGTTGCGGGAAACCTTTCCATGATGGGCTAGCAGATGTAGGGGATTGTAGGTGTACCGGCATATCTATCAGTTAAGGGGACCTCTTCGGAAAGACCGTGTCTCGGTCATCCGTTTCTCAAACACCATGCAGTGCGAGAAATACAATGGAGGAGATCGAGTCTTGTGGGGAAAAGTGCGCAAACCTCTGCAGAGTGTATAAACTAATCATGGTTAGTCATGTCCCCGGTTATGGACATCTTGAGTATCTGGTGCTTGAATTATTGATTTGATCTCTTCACTTTACTTAATTAAATTGTTGGATGATAACTACTTTAATTTGGGATTGAGTTGGAGGAACCTTCTCAATGTTTTCAACAAACTTTGTAGGTAAATAAAATATATTTTTTTGTTGTAGGGAAAAACTAGCTTTCTGCAAATGCTAAACATAGAGCCTCCACTAGCAGAATATGCATATAGATTATAGTTGTTACTTGTTCATTGTTTTATAGTGTTATCTTGTCAGCATATTTCATGTGCTGACCTACACAGGCTGCAACGTATTATGTTGCAGAGTTTTTAGACGAAGAGTAAGGTGCGGTAGGTCGTTGTCATGCACTCAACTATGCCGTTGGAGTTGATGGACTTATTTACCTCTGAAGCTTCTGCTGTTATCTTATTTAGATGGCCTTCAGCCATTTTATTGTAATAAGTTCATTTTAGAGACATTCGATGTAATAAGTGTGTAATTGAACTCTGTTATAAATCCCACAAATACTGTGTGTGTCAGCATTAACGATCCAGAGATGACACTTATACACAGAGATTTGATCGTCTAAGGTCGGATCGCTACATGTTATCAACAATTTTAGAAGGTGTGGTCATTCTTTTTATATGGCATTGTCATTTTTAGAAATTATGTGATAAGCTTTTACATTTTATGAATGCAGTTGGTAGCCGTTCAGTGCATTGATATGAGTGGCCTGAATGCACAGCGATGGTTTTGGAGCGAAATGGACGATGAAGATTTTAGTGAGACTACTGAGTCGGACGCCTACATTGGACGTCCACAAATCTCTACCGGTTTAATTTGCTTTCGATTTGTGGCAATTCAAATGTACGAATCGGTCTGTGTAGTGCGCTGGATCGCGTGGAGTGGATATTCAGGGGTTTTTGTCCAACGCCGTAAAGGGTGTGTTCGGTTGCCCACATCAAGCCCAATCAGGCCCGCGCCGGAAGAAAGAGGCCTGTTTGGTTGCCTGGATTCACTGGTGAGCCTGCATCACACGCTTCTTAAAGCATTTTTGGGCCTGGCTTGCTGGAAATGCTCAGATCGGCAGTTTCTTACGAGTCAAGTCGAGGCGAGCGCAAGCGAGCGAGCCCTTACACGAATGAAGATAGGAGGGATGCGAGGTGTTTACGTGGTGTCTTCTTCAACCTCTAGTAAGCTCCTCTCTAATCTTCTCTTTTCTATATCCCTCTAATCTACACAACGGTGCTTCGATTTGAGATAATCTCTATACGAAAAAGATGCACATCAATATTACGGTTCCATTCAAACGACCGGTTTGTAATTTCGTCGAGTACATGCTCAATTTCTTGTTCCCATTTGAAGCTGTTTTGTACGAATTTTGTTAGATTTATTGCGCACGGTCGATTGTTTGAACTTTTCTTTGACGAGCAGCCTAATCTCGCAGCTCTGCACAATATTCGTGTTGCAAGTTTTCTGTTTCGACGATCGTAGACGAGAAGATCTACATATTTCTCATGGCTGTACATATGGATATGTGTGCTGTGATTTAAGATACTGTTTAATTATTTCTCTAGCCGGCGTGGTTTCTCTCTATCTCCTCTCTCATCATCGTCGCTGTCGTTCATCTCGGTCTTCTCTCCATGATCCTACTATAGTTAAGCCGCCATGGCGCGCACACTGACGGGGTTTTTCTTCTCTGTTCTTTGCCACCGACGGGGTTGATCATCTTGGCCTCTTCTCGACCTCCTCTTTCTCGTCCTACTACACTGGAGTCATTTCCGGCGTCGATCATCTCAGCTTCTCTCTCGTCCTACTACAATGACAATGCCATATTGTGAGCATTGCATTTTTCCTCCTCTGTCCACTGTCTTTGCGCGAACACTTCAACTAGTTCGCCGACAGGGTCGCTCGCCCATGACTTCGTGCTCGTCACGTCGGACATGGCGCCCCGGTCACTGTCCACCGCCGTCGCCATGGTCCGGCGCATACTGCATTTCTTCTCTTCTTTCCTCTGCTAGCTTTTAACCCTATGTGCTAAGTACAAGTGGTAGCTCTTAATCATACCCCATGCAGGCAACTAAATATCGTGTAGTTGTATGCGCCGAGACAATACAGGCAACCAAACAACGTGCCAAAGTTGATCCCCTAATACAAAAAGTTCATATACATGCAATCAAATAACTTGCAGATGTCGCATATGAGCATGTTTTTCGAAAGCTAGGCTGAGTTGAGACGTATACGCAATACACGGTGCAACCAAACGCGCCCAAAATGATCCAATTTCTGCTCGCACGTGTTCCCTTCGTCGTCATCGTCTAGACGGTCGGTCCCCTCTCTCGCGGTCACACTCCGAAACCTCACCACCTCTTCGGCGTTGGCAGCCCCCGCGTCGTCGCCGCCTACGATGCCGCGCAAGGCCTCCTGCACGCCAGGTTCGTACGTCCAACCTCTCGCCGGACCTAATTATCTGAGCTGCTACCAACTGATTTTGCACTCGCCGTCCGAACCCTAACTCCCAGATTCGCGCACCAAATGGCGGAAACGGAAGCGAAACTCCGACGCCGTTCCCTTGCCGTCGGCCGCGGCCGACCACTCGGACAATTCCGACTCTGCCGCCGACAATGATGACGACGACACGGCCGTTCCATCGCCTGCGGTCGACAATGCCGACGACGAAATACTGGCCGGTGCCGCGGCCAGGGACCCGGTGCCCGACCCCCGTGAGGCAGAGCTGCTCTCCTTGGCCGAGGTTATCTCCGCCTTCCCTGCCGCCACCCGCCGCACAGTCAACCGGCCGCATCCGTCGGTCATGGCCTTGCAGCTGAGCGATCTGCGTATGTGGGTGATGTCTCCGCCACCGCGCCACCGCCATTGGAGAACATCTCGCGTGGGCAGCTCCAGGTGCTCTCCGTGGCGCTCCCTGACCACCCGTCCCTTTCCACGGATCCTGACAGGCCGTCTTCTTACGTCTGCACGCCACCTCCCCTCATGGAGGGGCATGGCGTGCACAAGCAGTTCCAGGGCCGCCTCCATGTCGTGCCCAAGCATTCAGGTTCGCTTGTTGCGACCAAATCCTGAATTGCTGAACATACGTTGGTTTTAAGTTCACTGCAACATGAATTAGTTTACATTTTGTAGAGTGGTTCTCTCCTGGGGTGGTGCACAGGCTGGAAAGGCAGGTTGTTCCACACTTCTTCACAGGGAAATCTCCAGGGCACACTCCGGAGAAGTTCATAATCTTAAGGAATAAAATTATTGCCAAATATTTGGAGAACCCATGCAAGAGGCTTGCGTTTGCGGAGTGCCAGGGGTTTGTTGTTAACACAGGTGAACTATATGATTTGAGTAGGATCGTTCGGTTCTTGGACACCTGGGGAATCATCAATTACCTCGCGGTTGGGCTGGTGCACCAGGGTCTGAGGGTGGCAGCATCACTTCTAATAGAGGAACCAGCAGGGGAGTTGCAACTGTTGACTGCACCGCTGAAATCCATTGATGGTTTAGTTTTGTTTGATCGGCCTAAATGTAGTCTCCAAGCAGACAACATTTCTTCACTGGCTTCATCTTCATCGAATTCGGAGGTGGTGGATTTTGATGCCGGTGCTGAGTTTACAGAATTGGACGGGAAGATTAGAGAGCGTCTATCAGAGAGCTATTGCAGTTACTGCTCACAGTCTTTGCGCAGTTTGCGTTATCAGTCACAGAAAGAGGTGCTCATCTTCATATTTACATATACATATACATATTATGTTTTCATTTTTTTTTCATATGCAGGAAAACTTGTTCTGTATCTAGGATTGTTATTAACCCTATGAATTTCACATGTGCTCAAAAGGCGTATTGTAAATAGTCTTGTCGCAGAGTTTAGTATGCTGTCGAATTTTGGTTGGGTTCATAAAGACTGCAGTTTTTTATTTAATTTTAAACCCCAATTTATCTCGATTCATGATTTTCTGACCCAGCAGATACTGGTGCCCATGTGGTTGTCACAAATCTTGCTTATGCATCATAATGTTGGAAGCCCATAGTAATATCTCCACATTTTATATGCAAACCAAAAAACATTCAGAACACAAATCCTTATGGTGTCATTTATGTGATGTGAAACGACCTGCGTCTAGGTGCAATGTAACTTAGTGTTGGTTAACTTGTGATACGTGGTGGCTTGGGCCAGATATGTTCTGTTTCAATTTCAGCTCGTCCTGTTTCGTTAATGATGTATAAATGAACTACGATACCGTTTTCTTCTTTGACGTGATGATCAGGGGGAGTTTGCAAGGCTGTATCATTCTTTCAAGTTAATTAGCCAGTCTGCTTCTTGTTTTTCTTTTCTCTTCTGTGGGTAAGAATCTAGTGGTGAAAAGCTTGTTGTTTAACTGATTGAGCAGGCAGATATTGCTCTTTGCTCTGATTGCTTCCATGATGCAAGATATGTTATCGGGCATTCAAGCTTAGATTTGCAGAGAGTCGATGGGGCTAAAGATGGATCAGAAAATGAGGGGGATAACTGGACTGATCAAGAAACATTATTGTTATTGGAGGGCATAGAAAAGCACAAAGACAACTGGAATAGTATTGCAGACCATGTTGGAACAAAGTCAAAGGCACAATGTATTTACCATTTTATTCGTCTTCCAGTGGAGGATAGTTTGTTAGAGAACATTGAGGTACCAGATTCATCCATGCCATTTAGACTGCAAAGCAATGGATATCCACATTCAGATTCCAATGGCAGTACTTCAGGTCTTCTACATCATTAAGTTGTTATTTGCTCCACCATCAGAATTCCTTAGTTTATTTTCCACCTTTTTGTAAACTGTGTGTGATTCCATTTTTAACACTGACAATTCTGTTTATTCTCTATCCAGGAAATCTACCTCAAAGTATTCAACATGGAAACGAACTTCCGTTCATCAGTTCTTCTAATCCAGTCATGTCCCTGGTAAATTATTTTTCATCACTTTCTGTTTAGATAATTGATGAACGGAGTTACTCCATTCCACCTGGTTAAAGGACTAGAGGGTTGCCAATAATGTATAGTACTATAATGACATGCTGAGTATGTTTATTGGCACTTAATTTTATATCAAATCCCTTAGTAAAGTTAGATTAGCCTCCATACTTCAAAGTTTCACTAAGCATGGTTCTGTCTTCAACTACAGAGAATGTTGGAAATGGAAGCCAGTACTTCTACTTGCCTACTTATGTACTTTAAATATAAGAAATGTCAACTAGACTCCGTTTGGATGTTGTAACTGGAGTTGGTATTCCGGGATTGGAATCGTACATCCTCAATACCAACTGTTTGGATGGTCCAGAAACTGGAATTGGTTTTGGGTCCCACTTCAGTGGGCTTTGGTGGACTACTGTGAAGGCCCATTATGGCCTCATCCAATACCGAGCTCTTCTGCTCCGAAACAAATGTATCGGAAACTATCACTTAGCTCACAGCTCGAGACCATGGACGCCACTCCTTCACCTCTACAGCCGGTGAAACTCAGGAGAACCTCATTAGCATGTGACCGCTAACAAGCCTGACACAACTGCCAACGTCGGCAAGTTCCCGGCTCAATTGCCGACGCTAGCTAGTCTTTGTGAACTCTTTCGCCAGCGAGCCCTTGCTTCCTATCTTCTTGCAGCTGCTGACCTTGTTTTAATCTGGCCAACTTCCTCAACTCCATCTGCTAAAGTCTAGATCTGTCGCTGGCAAGTATTGCTGACCACTATCAAGCTCATGAGACCTTGTTGGCCTTCTGCATCGGTCTCTTCGACCACTCTCACTACAGGCAGGCGCACGCTCGTCAAGATTTCACTACGGTCTTTCATAACTCCAATACCCAGGGCATAGAGCCTTCTTCCATTACTCCGTTCGTCCTGTTGGGTGAATATTGTCGTTCTTGACTTGGTTAGTCCTCATGTTGGCAGAACTTTCTCCTCTCCTGCAAGGGAAATGACCTCGTCGAAGATTGGCGGGGTCACATCGATGCATGAAGTAGTGTTGTCTCTATGGAGAAGAAGAGGATTGAGTGATGTCAAATCTGGAGAATAAGATGAAGTTTCCCGTTTTCATGCAATGTGAAATCTAGGTAACCAAGCATGATTTGGAGTTGCGACGTGGTATCATTTCAGTGCAGGGAATTCCTTGGCAGCGAAACAGAAAATGCTGAATTCGTAATTCACTCCCCCCTCTCTTTGAAATTGAATTGGGACCTGATTCCAAGAGATGAATTCAATTCTAACATCCAATATAACCCTTATGATTTTGAACTGGTCACTGTGGTCCTCCGCCAGCTTTCATCGGCCTTCAGGTCCTCCGCCAGCTTTCACGTCGGCCACGGTGGCCAACCTCGGTCTGGATTTGGACTTCTTCGGTTGTGCGATGGTGGATGCCTTGCTCTTCGGAAACACCATGGCGGCCACCTTCGACACTGCTCTGCCCGCTGGCATGGTCGCCATCGCCGGCATCACTTTCTTGTCCATCCCGCGCTCGTTTACCGCCTCTCTCGCGACTCGCTCCACATCTATGCGGCGGCCGCAACCAGCCATCCGCCATCACCGCGTTGCCGCCCTGAGGCTCGGCCGCTTGATTTCGACCTTGCCCTTGGAGTGGGTCTGGTCAATCACCCACCGACGCTTGAATGGGACGAGGTCCATGCTGGAGGGCGGAGGTGGTGGCAAAGGCGAAATAGGGCCTGGGGAAGGGCTTGTGGCGGCATGGGTGAGGGGACTCATACGGGCAGCGGCATGCTTGGGGTGGCAGCATGGGGATGGAAGATTCAAAGGTGTCGATTGGAGAGAGGTTGCTCAAGGAATCGAGGGTGGAGTCGGCATGCGTGCGTGGGATTCAACTGTTGGGTTTTTAACTCGCTTTTTTTTGCATGTGGGTGGGATCGAGCAAGCGAGTGGATTTTTTCCTTTGATCTATCCGTGGTGTTATGAAGAGAAGTGAAACGAGCATGACGTACGGTCTTCCTTTGACAGTAGGGAATAGAGGGATAATAGAGACATCCACCATATATTAGAATTTGGTAAGATTTAATTTATTCGTTTATGGATAGGAAAAGACAAGGAAAGTTTTGATTTAGTTGAGGTTTTTGTAAGACTAGCAAACATGTCCGTGCGTTGCAACGGGAGAAAAAAATGTCGCATGCCCCTAGCATAATAAGCATGACGGACCCTCTCATCCGTGCGTGCGCATGCACACACATCCACGCCATCTATTTCAACACGACACCCCACTCATGTTACTATTATCGTCCTTCTTGTCGCCCCTCTCTTCGTGTGGGTGTGTGTTGTAATTGTGATGAATGATAAAATATTAAAAGCTAAAGTGATAATTTGAAACCTATTACCCACAATGTTCTCACCATATGCAAAAGTTAAATTTTTATGAAAACAAAATAAATAATTGATTAGTTGTAAAATATAGTTCACCCCAAAAATGAAAGACCAAGCACAAAGAATCGTGTTTATCTAACAAAAAAAAGGTTTAACACTGGTATTGGAGGTGAACGATAATTTGATAAAAAGGTAGTATTAACATATTCTAAAAATTCAAAAAGATGTTTGAAACACACATGTGTTTGCCATATTTATTTGTCGGAAAATGATGTATTTTGTGCCAATTGGAGTAGAAACTCGTACACCTAAAAACCTATGGGGTAAATCGGTTACATGACTACATAGCTCGAGACTCAAGTAGAATCCTTAATAATTGAGTCCCAAGTAGAACCTTTAATAATTGATCCATTTTCACTTCGATCAATAAGGCAACCTTATTGATATTGCCTCTACTTAAAACCATTTATAGATTTGAGTTAAAGATTACAAATCCTATTTGCGATCCGTATATCAATATTATGATGAATTATGTTTGTTCATATAATTGTTTGTTTGGAGAGCTCCTAGTCAAAGCTCCATAAAAAACAGTTAGGAAGTATACCAAGGTTATTGTCCAATGCGTACGTGAATTGGAGCACCGGGAGGTGCAGCTTGAGAACGTGGCGCTGGCGTTCGATACACACTCTTGGGCCACTTCATGAAGCGGCATAGGTCGTTGGGAGGAAGAACTGGGATGAAGAATGCTGCAGATGCCGAATTCTTCGGCTTCTTCTCGAACAGTGGGTTCGACACCTTCTATACCATGAACCGACATACCGCCGAACCGCACAACAGAATGGATGGAGCGGAAGCAAACGGGTTTCAATGAGCAGAAGCACACCGTTTTCTTGGGCCGCTGCCTTGCCACATGGCTTAGTGGACTACACTCCGGCCAACACGCACACAAGCACGACACGACGGTATTGAACATGCATGCACAGCCAAACCAACAAGCACAGACGTCGGCCAGCCGTGCATGCCCTCTGGTAGCCAACTCTCATGCACAACACCCCTACACCATCATGCACGCACAACACATCGGTTGGCCGTCGTGGCGCCAAATCCGCTGGCCGCCTGAATTGTCGTAGCTCATTTCGTCCCCACACGCCCGATAGCGAACTCCAGAAATATATCTTATGGTCAGCATCCTTCTCTTCCTCTTCAGTCTCTGCACTCTCCTTGACTTCTCAACCTCAGACTGTGGTGCATCTTCGGGCTTCTTCTCATCTTCTATCACTGAGGAGCAACACATCGCGTGCAACACCATGCGCAACAGAAATCGAAGCTTACATCTAATGACAAATGCAACGATCGTCGGGCAGCGAGAGGCAGTCAGCGAAGGACAAGCACAACAGATCGGGTAGCTTCATGCACGGAGGTGGTAGCAGTGCTGGAGGACAACGCAGTAGTTGTGGTAGCAGGCTGAGACCTGTTTGGGAATCTAGGCCAGTGTTGGCGCCTGCTGCAGAATGACGGCAAGGGGAGAAGGACAGTGGCCGCTGGTCGCCACCCGCTTGGACGGCATGTCGGGGAGCAGTAGTTGCGTCCGTAGTGGAGTGATCTCCAGTGGCGAACCCTAAGTGCTCTTTCGTCCCGCGATCCGGTCCGCTTGTGCTGAGAACTACATAATTTACAATACTCTTTTTTAAGATAGGAAGGATAAGAGAGAAGAGAAGAGATAGAGATGTTTCTTGTCCAACCCAGATTGTTCCTTGTCCAACTTGGAAAGTTTTTTTTAGGAAATCCGGTCAGGTTTATTATTTCACGTACGGGGGGTGGACGAAGGGGATCGGGCACGTGGTGGTTTCCCTTTCCCTGCAAGGAAGGGGTACTGGTCATATTTATGTAATTCGATATAGGTGTAAATCTGTCCTTTGCACATGACGGATTAAGAATATCAATTTCCTTTATTAGTAGGTATAGATTTGATTTGATTTGGGTATGAGTAGTGGAAGGCAAGGGAAGTTTAGATTTAGTTGAGATCAGATTTAATTTGATTGAGTTAATGCATGGCATTGTTTTGGGAAAGTACCGATTTGGTTTACATTATTCCAAGTTACTCTATTTGCGTTGGTTTTTGTTTTGTGTGCCATCAGTTGAGATTACTAAAAGAAAAACCAACAGAAAACCAGAAAAGTGTTGAAGTGTGTATGTGGATTGCCAGACCTTTCCATACGTTCGGACTTTTGGTTGCGTTGGCTAATGCATGAAGCTTAACATGGTATCGGAGCTAAGGTCTTGAGTTTAAGTTCTGGCTTTCGCAATTTATCAAAAAATTCCTTCCGCCCCCCTCTTTGTCCATGTATAGGCGTCATGAGTCATACCTTTGAGTCTATTCACGTGTTGACTTTCCGCATCACACGTGAGAGGGAGTGTTGAAGTGTATATGTGGATTGCCTAGCTCTTACCATAAGTTCGGACTTTTGGTTGCGTTGGCTAGTGCATGAAGCTTAACAGGAAAGAGGTGTGGGGAGGAAAAAACCAGGGGAGGCGACGCTGCCAACTCCCCTTTACTAGTAGAGATATAAAATGTACCATTTTTAGTGCCATTTTGACACACATCAAATCTGTTTTCCTTTAACACCATTAATTGTCTGATTCAAATTGAAAAGCGTACAATTCAATGCTGAACGTCCAGGTTTAAGTGAACTCAAATTGCACTTTGCATGTACTCTTTCAAGGGATGTCTATGTGGTGCATGTAGTGCACAACTGTACTTCCATGTTATCCTATGAAACCATGGCCTTAGTCATCTGAAAAGGTATATATTGGTTGATGGAGAGATACTATAACTGCTTGCATAATTTTATGCTTAGAAACTAAACATGATTACACTAAAATACTAATGACAAATTAGTATTTAGAAACTAAAAGTGCAAATACTACAAAGTATGTAGAAACTAAAAGTACTAATGACCAATAAAATGATAAGTAACAAAGGTCAGTAAGTATTGTCATGAGTGAATTTACATACCATGTTCTCTAGCTGGGTTTGTCTGGCTGTAGGGTACTGCACTTTATACTTCCTCATGACCAAAACATTTGTAGGCTTTTTTGTCTTCTGTATATTTGGTCTCACTGTTCATAAATATTGTGTAGGTTGCATTCTTGGCCTCTGCAATTGGACCAAGAATTGCAGCATCATGCGCAAGTGCAGCATTATCTGCGTTGACAAGAGATGATGATCCCAGGTTAGCCATCCTTTTCTGTATTGAGTGAATTTTATTACCATTATCAAACACGGTTGGCACTTTGAATAATTTACATCCTTGAGGTAAAAAAAAATCTGTTTGGTGATGATATTTCGACCTTTGGTTTTGCTACCAGTTCCCTTCCCATATTCTGCTATAGTGTGATTTTGACCTGCCTTTTGCTGAAGGGTGATTCCTGAAAGAATGCATACTGATGATGGGGCCCATGGTGCGCATCCAAACTTTTGTGGCCATAATGGTAGCTGCTTCATATTTGTTACAATTAATTTTGCTGTGAAATCTCATTTGTTTACTCATTCAAGAGTTTTACCATTAAGTTATTATCCTATCCTGTAACAGGTGCTTTATCGTCCATTTCTCTAGAAAATGCGAAGCATGCCACCCTGTGTGGTTTGTCGGCAGCGGCAATTAAGTCTAAACTCTTTGCGGATCAGGAGGAACGTGAAATCCAAAGGCTAGTTGCTACCGTGATAAATCATCAGGTTAGCCTGCATTCTGTCATTTTATTGCATGCACAATTTAGTTGCTACCGTGATAAATCATCAGTATGCATTAGTTGACAAAGGTTATCATTTTATAACAATTCAGGAGGAACGTGAAATCCAAAGGCTAGTTGCTACCGTGAGAAATTAGTTGACAAATATGAAGCATCGAACAATTTCCACATGTTTTGTCCTATCATGTTAAAAAGGTTATTAGCGATGCTTATAGTTGACTAATTATCACACCATACCCGCAAGGGTCCCTTCCTCAGAAGTTTCAACTCGCTCAGGAGGTGCTTCACCCAAAGCATCTCACTCAACCCTTGAATAAGGCTCTATACTCGGCTTCTGCAGTTGATCTAGACACCACTGTCTGTTTTTTGCTTCTCCATGACACCAAATTTCCTCCCACAAACACACACATAGAGTAGGCAGAAGTTGATCCTCTATCATCTTGACAACCAGCCCAATCAGAGTCACTATAGCCGTCCACCTCTAGTTGATCTTCATGCATGTATCCGCCACCACACCCAGGCATACGAAATGTCAGGCTTGGTATGACACAAGTACAATAATCTCCCAACCACTTTATGATAATCTTATTCACTAGCTCTCTAGATTGTGCTGCCACTTGATGATTTTGTTCAATCGGAGTAAGGGCTGCATGACGTCTCATCATGCCCATGTCACGCAAGAGATCCAAGGTGTATTTCCGTTGGCACAAAGATATTCCCTTCTCTGTCCAAGCCACTTCAATGCCAAGGAAGTATTTTAGGTTGCCCAAATCCTTTACCTCAAACTCCTTGCTCAGGCACCCCCTCAATCTCTATTTTCTCCTTAACATCTCCAGTGATGCCATCCACATAAACTGCAAGAATGGTGATCTTCCGATCTGTGTCTATAGAACATCGTGTGATCACCGTTACACTGGTCATACCCCCATACCACAGACAACACGTTTGAATGCCCTCGGTAATTGCTTCAGCCCATACAATGATTTCTTTGGCCTGCATACCTTCCCCATGGTCACTGAAGTACAAAATCTGATGGTATCTCCCTCCACACTTCTTCCTACGGCTGACCATGCAAGAAGGCATTCTTGACATCTACTTGATGCAACTTGCACCCATAGTTTGCATCACAGGAAGCCAATATTCTTATGTGTTCATCTTTGCCACTAGAGAAAACGTCTCGTCACAAGTTTGACTATATCCCTTGGCAACCAATCTGGCCTTATACCGTTCCCTTCCCCCCAGGATTCTGCTTAATGGTATAGATCCACTTACAACTCACTGTTTTCTTTTCTACCGGCAATGTGGTTAGCACCCACGTCTTGTTTTTCTTTAATGCATCCAACTCCTCTATCATCACTGCACGCCACTTTGGATCTTGCTTTGCAGCCTTCCAATCCTTTGGGATTGAAAGTTTGAAGAGAGGCAACGGACGCTCTATAGGGAGGAGACAGCCTCATAAGACACAAAGTTGCCAATGTCATGGTCACCACAAACATCATCCTGTGGTAGAACCTTCCTTGCCACTTCACCCTTTCTTGTCGCTTCACGATTCGCCTTTCGCAACGCAATAGGCAGTTCACTGTGTCAGATGAGCTTGCATCACTACCTTACTGTTCCCCCTGCACTTGAGACTGCCGTCATGAGTATACCAGGAGTGTGTCAGATGGGCTATGCACTTGTGGCCGCCGTCGTGAGTACACCAGGGGAATCTTCTGCTACTGATCCTGAACAGGAAGCTTGAGATTACCAATCTGAATTGTACCCACTGTTGGCTGGACCTAAACCTGCACATCATCATCGGCGAGAGTACGAATTGAAATTGACCCACTATTGGCTGGACCTGAACCTGCATCCACAGAATCACCCTGAGTGTGAGACGCAGCCTGCTCCCTCACTTGACCATCCTTCACAGAGTGTAAGTGGTGAAGCTCTGCAAACAACAAACTTAGATCTGTCAACTCACCATAGAATGGTTTAGACTCCCTAAAGGTGACATCCATATTAACAAGCCTGCGTTTCTCAGAGGGGCACCAACATTTATACCCCTTTGACTAGAAGAGTAGCCTAGAAAAACATACTTCACCGCTTGTGGATCTAACTTCCCAAAGAAGGTTGGTATCTCGAACAAAACAAGTACTGCTAAACAACTTTGGGGTGTTAAGAGTTATATTAGTGTGTCTTTTGGTCTTTTGTATTCTAGCCTATTGGCATCCTTTTGTACACATATATAAGTTGGCTATGGCCTCCTAATAATATTAAGTTGCTATTCTCAACATGGTATTAGAGCTCTAGATATTTTTTTCGCACGCGCAACTCGTGTTGCTCCCGATCCAATCTCCTACACGGCCGCCATTGCTTTCTTTTCTGCCGGCCCATGATTCTGCTGTTGCCTGCATTCATCTCTAGCTACAGGAGCTTCCCATCCAACCGCTCTGTGGAATCCACAGATTCAGCGCCGTGTGTTGGATCCTATCGGACTTGGTCCCGATTGATCCAGCCGCTCGCTGCTCATCTTCCTCCAAGGCCGCCTTTGGTTGCTCGCCCCATCCGCGCCGCTATTGCCTTCGGGCGTTGCTCTCCTGGCCGCCCGACGCCCCTCCGTCCGCGGCCCCCAGATGCCCCTCTAGCTCCGGCCGCCTGGCGCTGCCAGCCACCATCGGCCCCTTCCGCCCGTTGCTGCCGGCGGCCCGTCCTGCCCCGCTCGTGGCCCCCTGTCGAGCCGGTGGTCCTGACGCCGGTCGCCGTCTCCACCCGCCAGTTGCAAAGTCCGGCTGATCGAGGTCCCCTGCTGCTCGTGGTTCGGCCTTTGTCGTGGGCCCTTTTGTCTCTGTCCAATTGACTTGTTCATATGCGCGGATTGATTAGAGAAAAAGAAGGAAAAAGAAAGACACAAGAGGAGCATCAGGTCTTCAACCTCATTGGGCTATGTCGCCATTCCATGCTGTCTGGTGATATTTGATGGTGCTAACTATGGTGAGTTTGTTGCCTTTATGCGCATTCACATGCGTGCCCTTTGTCTATGGGGAGTTCTTTCCAGTGAGGTTCCCTGTCCTCAGCGCCCAGTTCCTCCTATGGCTCCTATCCCACCGCCGCCTCCACCGGCTCTTGTTGCAGATGCTTCTGATGATGATAGGGCTGCAGCCTGAGTTGCTGCTTATGACCAGCAGGTTGTGGTTTATGCAGACGCTCTTTCGTTTATCGTGATGATTTGACTACTTACACTCAGTGGTGTGATGATGATGCTCGTGCCGCGGCTGTCCTCACTTCCAGGGTTTTACCATAGTTTGCATCTGAGTTTATGGGCCTCGGTTCTATGTTTGAGATGTGGACTCGTCTTCGTCAACGCTATCAGCCCTCTGGTGATGCTCTTTACTTGTTTGTGGTATGTCAGGAGCATGCTCTTCAGCAGGGAGACTCTGTTGGGGAACGTAGCATGCAATTTCAAAAAAATTCCTACACTCACGCAAGATCTATCTAGGAGATGCATAGCAACGAGAGGGGGAGAGTGTGTCCACGTACCCTTGTAGACCGAAAGCAGAAGCGTTTGACAACGCGGTTGATGTAGTCGAACTTCTTCTCGTTCCGACCGATCAAGCATCGAATGTACGGCACCTCCGAGTTCTGCACACGTTCAGCTCGATGACGTCCCTTGAACTCTTGATCCAGCAAAGTCTCGAGGGAGAGTTTCGTCAGCACGACAACATGGTGACGGTGATGGTGAAGTGATCCGCGCAGGGCTTTGCCTAAGCACTGCGACAATATGACCGGAGGCGTAAACTGTGGAGGGGGGCGCCGCACACGGCTAATAGATGTTTGTTTGTCCTCTAGGCGCCCTTGAAAGAACATGCGGTGCCCCCATGTTTGGTTTTGGTAATTGATGGCAATCTCTATGGACTAATGGTTGCCTTGAGTTATATTTGAAGGTTTTGTCCATAGGCTTTTCTTGGAGTACATGTGTTGGTTTCAAGGAGAGTTTGTGTCGACCAAGGTGCTATTCAAGGAATTACCTAAAGATTCGTCTTGTGAGAGGTTGATAAAGACTAAGTTAAAGAGTGAATCAAGTTGATCAACCCACAAAGCATAGAAGATGTACCGAGAGGGATCAAGTGATCCCATGGTATGGTAAGCATTGTCAATTACGCTTTGTGTACTAACCCATGGTCTTCGTGAGGGTTCTTTGTGGGGTTAGGTTGCGGTGTGCAAGTTCAAGTGGAGCTTCGCGAAGAGATCAAGTGCTTGAAGCTTGCCGGCCATTGTGGTGACAATGGACTTGTGAAGATGTGCCGAAGAGTGGCTCACCCATAGTGGTCTATGGGGGAGCAATCATCTAGTCTTCATCGTGCCAACGCAATCAAGAAAGGTGGTCCAACTTGAGGAAGTCAAGATCGTCATCATCTAGCTCAAGTGGACCTTGTGCAAGGCAAAGGTTTGCCCTTGATAGGTTTTCTATTTTACCGGTCTCAAGATGGTAGTTGGGAGACCGGGTTATAGGATCGATTGCCGTACTATCAAGGGGGGCTCTCGATGAGTAGCTTAATCGTATCGTTCGTAGAGAGCTCAAACCATTGCATCCTTGCATCATCTTTCTTGGTTCTTGTTTGGTTCTCTTTGTGAGTCTTAGAGCTTATGGCCATCTTGTTGACAAGCTTGAGTTCATCGAAAACGGAGTTCGCATGCATCTTCTATGATGTTTTCGATGTTGGAGGTTTTGTCGGTTCTTCTCGGTTGGAGGTTTCACTCCTCTTTTTGTTTTGATGCTACTCGTCGTCTTGTTTCCAACAAGCTTGAGTTTGCTCAATTCGGAGCTCATATGCAGAAGTTATGGCAGTTCTGGTTTTCTTGAGTGTGGTTTTTGTCCTGGACCCAGCGGTAGTACCGCGGGCCACAACGGCAGTACCGCTTAAGCTCACTAAGCGGTAGTACCGCTCCTCGGAGCGGTAGTACCGCTTGATGGTCTCAGCAGTAGTACCGCCGCGGCTCCGTGCTCCTACCGCCTCGACTCGAGTGCGCATTTTCTCGTGTCGGGTTTTGCGGCACTAGCTGCGGTAGTAGTGGTGGTAGTACCGCTTATTAGCGGTAGTACCGCCCTGCCTCCACGGTAGTACCGCTCTGGGTCCCAGCCCCAGCCCCTTTTTCTTCTGGCGCGGCAGTACCGCTGAGGGGGAGCGGTAGTACCGCTGAGGGGGAGCGGTAGTACCGCTTATGAGCGGTAGTACCGCTCTCCGCGGGGCTGAGTGGGGGATAACGGTTGGATTTTCCCCCTCCTATAAAAGGGGGTCTTCTTCCCCATTGAACCTTATCCAAAAAGCTCGTGTTCTTCCCCCATTGTTGACCTTCTTCGAGCTTGCTAACTCTCAATCCCTCCATGGATTCTTGCTAGTTTTTGAGGGAAAAGAGAGAGGAGATCTAGATCTACATTTCCACCAATCACTTTCTCCTCTATGTGAGGGGAACCCCTTGGATCTAGATCTTGGAGTTCTCTTTCTTGTTCTTCCTCTCACCTTCCTCCCTAGCATTAGTTGCTTCGGTGGGATTTGAGAGAGAAGGACTTGGGCACTCCGTGTGCCCTTGCCATTGCATTTGGTGCATCGGTTTGAGTTCTCCACGTGATACGTGGAAGTTACAAGTTGAGAAGCTTATTACTCTTGGGTGCTTGGTACCCTTGAGCTTGTTCCTCTTGGGTGCTTGGGCGCCCTAGACGGTTGTTGGTGTTCAGAGCTCAATCATTATGGTGCAAAGCTCCGGGCAAGCGTCGGGGTCTCCAATTAGGTTGTGGAGATCGCCTCGAGCAATTTGACGGGTACCGGTGACCGCCCCCAAGGGTTGCCAAAGTGTACGGGTTCGGTGACCGCCCCCAAGGGTCGCCATTTGTACGGGTTCGGTGACCACCCTCAAGGGTCCCTTAGTGGAATCACGGCATCTTGCATTGTGCGAGAGCGTGAGGAGATTACGGTGGCCCTAGTGGCTTCTTGGGGAGCATTGTGCCTCCACACCGCTCCAAACGGAGATTAGCATCCGCAAGGGTGTGAACTTCGGGATACATCATCGTCTCCTCGTGCCTCGGTTATCTCTTACCCGAGCCCTTTACTTATGCACTTTACTTTGTGATAGCCATATTGTTTCTTGTCATATTTCTTGCTATCACATAGTTGCTTATCTTTCTTAGCATAAGTTGTTGGTGCACATAGGTGAGCCTAGTTGTTTTAGGCTTTGTGCTTGGCAAATTAACCGCTAGGTTTATTCCGTATTTGTTCAAGCCTAAACCGTAATTATTTTAAAAACACCTATTCACCCCCCCTCTAGGCGACATCCACGATCTTTTAGCCCTCCTCCCCACATATATATAGGTTGGAGGGGGGAAGAGGCAGCCAGGGGGCGCCCAAGTGGGCCGAATCCTACTTGGGGTGCCACCCCAATTCACGCCCCCTTCCTTGTTTTGGCACTAGGAGAAGGAAGGAGGAGGTGGCACCCCCCCTTTCCTTTCTCCCTTGAGAAGGGGAAGGAAAGATGGGGCTAGCCCTCCTCCCTTGCCTTCCCTAGGGCTGGCCGGCCTGGTGGAGGGGCGCACCAGCCCCCTGTGGGCTGGTCTGTCCCTCCCTAGGCCCATTAATCCCATATAGCTTGCTGGGGTTTGCCCGGAACCCCTTCCGGTGACCCGAAACGTACCCGGTACCTTCGGAACACTTACGGTGTCCAAATACTATCGTCCTATATATGAATCTTTACCTCTTGACCATTTTGAGACTCCTCGTCATGTCCGTGATCTCATCCAGGACTCCGAACAACATTCGGTCACCAAATCACATAATACAAAATCGTCATCGAACGTTAAGCGTGCGGACCTTACGGGTTCGAGAACTATGTAGACATGACCGAGACACCTCTCCGGTCAATAACCAATAGCGGAACCTGGATGCTCATATTGTACAAAAATCTTTATTGGTTGTACCGTAATGACAACATACGTTATTGCCTTTGTCATCAGTATGTTACTTGCCCGAGATTCGATCGTCGGCATCTTCATACCTACTTCAATCTTGTTACCGACAAGTCTCTTTACTCGTTCCGTAATGCATCATCCCGCAACTAACTTATTAGTCACATTGCTTGCAAGGCTTATCATGATGTGCATTACCGAGAGGGCCCAGAGATACCTCTTCGATACTCGGAGTGACAAATCCTAATCTCGATCGATGCCAAACCAACAAACACCTTCGGAGATACCTGTAGAGCATCTTTATGACCACCCAGTTACGATGTGACGTTTGATAGCACACAAGGTATTCCTCCGGTACACGGGAGTTGCATAATCTCATAGTCGAAGGAATATGTATTTGACATGAAGAAAACAATAGCAATAAAACTTAACGATCCTTATGCTAAGCTAATGGATGGGTCTTGTCCATCACATCATTCTCGTAATGATGTGATCCCGTTCATCAAATGACAACACATGTCTATGGCTAGGAAACTTAACCATCTTTGATTAACGAGTTAGTCTAGTAGAGGCTTACTAGGGACACTGTGTTTTGTCTCTGTATCCACACATGTGTCAAGTTTCCGGTTAATACAATTCTAGCATGAATAATAAACATTTATCATGATAAAAGGAAATGTAAATGAAAACTTTATTATTGTCTCTAGGGCATATTTCCTTCAGACTCCACTATTGATGAGTTCTACACTCAAAGTTCTGCTATTTGGCGCCAGTTTGACTCCCTTCGCACTGCTGTTTGTGGCACTTGCGTGTGTTGCCGGATTGTGAGATCCGACTTGGAGTTTCAGTGTGTCTATGAGTTTCTATCGCGGCTCCATGGGGAGTTTGAGCCTCAACATGCTGGAGCTTCGCTCTGAGGAGACTCGCCTCCGTGGTGCTGGGTTGCTTCAGGTTCCCTCTATGCATGCTGCTCCACCAGTGATTTCTCGGTCAAGTGCTCCACCACTACTGCCTACTCCTGGTAGTGAGGGCTGCTCTCATGAGGGTCGCTCTCGTCCTCGTACTCATTGTGGCTACTGCAACAGGGATGGTCAACCCGAGTCTGTCTACTTCAAGAAGCGTGATACATGTAACAGGGAGCGCAATTCTTCTTCTGGGACTCGTGCTTCTTCATCGACGTTATCTACTATCTCCTTGATAGAGCAGGATATTGTGAAGCTTAAGCGTCTACTTGCTGCTTTAGGTTCTTCAACGGGTACTGCAGGCTCTGTGACTGGTGCTTCCTGTGTTGAGCGATCATCGTCTACACAGTCAAGTACATCCCAATGGGTTCTGGATTCTGGAGCTTCATTTCATATGTCTTCGATTCTTCTATCTTGTCCTCTCTTAGATCTCTCGATCTTCCTATTAATGTTCTTGCCGCATATTGGTACTTCTCTTCCTGTGGCTAGTAGAGGCACTCTTTCCACTTCTTTTATGTTCCACATGTTTATCATGTTCCTCGCCTTACCATGAATCTATTTTCCGCGAGTCAGCTTACTGATTCTGGTTGTCGTGTCATTCTTGACGTTGATTCTTGCACAATCCAGGATCGTCACACGAAGGCTCTGGTTGGAGCTGGCCCTCACCGTCGTGATTCTCAGGGACTTTGGGAGTTAGACTGGCTTCATGTTCCTTTCGCTGCCACCACACCCGCCAGTCCATCTGCCTTCGCCGCTTCGGCTATCAGCTCCTTCCAGCAGTGGCATCATCGACTTGGTCACCTTTGTGGTTCTCGACTATCGTCTTTAGTTCGTCGTGGTCTTCTGGGGCCTGTCTCAAGAGATGTCTCTTTACACTGTCAAGGTTGTAGGCTGGGTAAATAGGTTCAGTTACCTTATCCTACTAGTGAGTTAGTGTCTCAGCACCCTTTTGATTTAGTACATTCCGATGTATGGGGTTCGGCTCCCTTCGCTTCCAAAGGGGGTCATCGATACTATATTATTTTTGTAGATGATTTCTCTCGCTAGACTTGGCTTTACTTTATGTCTTCTCGTGGTGAGGTTTTCTCTATTTATAAGCGTTTTGCTACCATGGTTCACACTCAGTTCTCAACACCTATCCGTGTGTTCCATGCTGATTCTGCTGGCGAGTATATCTCTAAAATGTTGCGTGGTTTTCTTGCTGGGCAGGGTACTATTGCTCAATTCTCTTGTCCTGGTGCTCACGCTCAGAATGGCGTGGCCGAGCGCAAACATCGCCACCTTCTTGAGACAGCTCCTGTGATGATGATTGCCGCCTCTCTTCCGCCTCATTTTTGGGCTGAGGCTGTCTCTACTGCCACATATCTCATAAACATTCAACCCTCATCTGCTCTGCAGGGTGGTATTCCTTTTGAGCGTCTTTATGATTGTTCTCCTGATTATTCGGCGCTTTTGTTGTTTGGTTGTGTTTGCTATGTTCTCCTTGCCCCACGAGTCAAGATGGGAATGGGCCGACCCGGACCTGGCCTTGGACCTGGCCCTGTGGACCCAAGGTCAATATGTGAGTCCATGGGTTGGCCCATTTCGTCAGAAATTTATGGCCCCACTGACCCAAAATTCAGTGAATTCACACTTTTTTTGAAAAAAATGCCTATGGTACACCACCAAACAGCAAGAAAAGGAGTGTGTTTGCCAACACCAAAAAAATTCCATGTCTGCAATCTACAAGATTCACAAAAACTCCTATACATATACACACTGAAACTACTGCAGAACTAACATTGAAACTATAGTAGTCTCACCTGTATGTACTGAAACTCTAGAATCATCATACACACTGAAACTCCAACTGGATCTACACTGAATTCTGTAGTACTGTAGTTTATAGAATCTACTACACTGAAGCTCCTACTACAGAATCTACACATATACGTACTGACCAAGAACCAAAATAGGACGATCTAGTTTGATATGTGCTTGGCTGGCAGTTGCGCTGGGAAGGGGAGGAAGCCGTCAAGTGAGCAGAATCCAGAGACCGCGAAGGCTAGCGTGTGGCGAGCTGGATAGTTGGACGGCTACCGGGATGGCAAGCTCGACGGCATCGGGAACGCAGGACAGCAAGCTCGACGGCGACCGGGACCGCAGGACAGTGAGCTCAACGGCGACCGAGACGAAGAACGGGAGCACACCAGGAGTGGGAGGAACGACGACGGTGGCAGAGATGCTCGGGCCGGCCAGCGGTGGCAGTGATGCTCAGGGGCGGCCAACAGCGACTAGTGATCTGACTGGGTCGCCCCATCTGATCCATCGGGTCGCACAGTGCCAACTCCATTGTCCCATTTATCACTTAGGGCCAACCCATTTGGCCCATTGGCCTCGACTTTTTGGGCCGGGTCAGTGACCCAGCGGGCTGACCCGACCCATTCCCATCTCGACCCACAAGAACGCACCAAACTGACCGCTCAGTCTGTCGAGTGTGTTTTTCTAGGCTACAATGATGAGCATAAGGGTTATTGTTGTTGGGATCCAGTTGGTCATTGGATGCGTATTTCTCGGGACTTGACTTTTGATGAGTCTCGTCCATTCTACCCGCGACCATCCTCCTCGACTTTTTCAGTAGAGGATATCTCTTTTCTCGCGTTTCTTGATACACCTCCCTCTCTGCCTTGTATTCCTACTTCTCGTCTCACCATTGCAAATTTGACGCCTTCTTCTCCTTCCTTGTTACATGACTCTCCACCTTCATCACAGATGTCTTCTCCATCTCCATCACCTCCGGTTGTTCCTTCTCGTCCCACTTTTCCTTTTCATTATACCCGTCGTCCATGTATTGTGGATGCATCTACTGATGTGACATCTGCTTCTGGTGCGTCGTCTTCCTCGTCCCAGCCGACTTATGGTCTTCGGACTAGGCCTTGTCCTCCTCCTGACTGCTATTCTCCTTCTCGATATGGTCTTTCGGCTGTTCTTGAGCCTACCTCTCATCACGATGTTATTGTTCATCCTGAATGGTAGTTTCGAACGGGAGCGGAGCTTGCTACTCTTGAGCGCACTGGCACATGGGATCTAGTTTCTCTTCCTCCCCATGTTCGTCCCATCACTTGTAAGTGGGTTTATAAGATTAAGACTTGCTCTGATGGTTCTCTTGAGCGTTATAAAGCTCGTCTTGTGGCTCGTGGCTTTCAGCAGGAGCATGGTCGTGATTACGATGAGACATTTGCTCCTGTGGCTCATATGACCACTGTTCGCACACTTCTCGCTGTGGCTTCCGCTCGCCACTGGTTTGTATCTCAACTTGATGTTAAGGATGTCTTTCTTAATGGTGAGTTTCGTGAGAAGGTTTATATGCAGCCACCACCTGGGTATTTGGTTCCTGATGGCATGGTTTGTCGTCTTCGTCGCTCTCCTTATGGCCTTAAGCAAGCCACCCGTGCTTGGTTTGAGTGTTTTGCCTTTGACTGCCGCTGGTTTTTCTCCTAGTGATCATGATCCAGCGTTGTTTGTCCATATTTCTACTCGTGGCCGCACTCTTATTCTATATGTTGATGACATGATCATCATTGGTGACGATTCTGAGTACATTGCCTTTGTCAAGGCCCGTCTTAATGAGGAGTTCCTTATGTCTGATCTTGGTCCTCTTCGTTACTTTCTTGGGATTGAGGTTTCCTCCACCTCTGATGCCTTTTTTATTTCTCAAGAAAAGTAGATCTAGGATCTTCTTGCTCGTGCGGCTCTTAGTGATGAGCGCACTATTGAGACTCCTATGGAGCTCGATGTTCAGCTTCGAGCTTCTGATGGTGAGCCCTTCTCTGATCCGACGCGTTATCGTCATCTTGTTGGGAGTCTTGTATATCTTGCTGTCACTTGTCCAGATTCTCCTATCCTGTTCATATTCTGAGTTAGTTTGTTTCTGCTCCCACTTCAGTTCACTATAGTCACCTCCTTCGTGTTATACGATATCTTCGTGGCACGATCTCTCATCGTCTCTTTTTCCCCTGTTCTAGCTCGTTACAGCTCCAGGCCTATTCAGATGCTACGTGGGCTAGTGATCCTACGGATCGCCGTTCACTTTCTGCTTACTGTGTTCTCCTTGGTGGTTCTCTCATTACCTGGAAGACGAAGAAACATACTGCAGTTTCCTGTTCGAGTGTAGAGGCTGAGTTGCGAGCTATGGCTCTTGTGACGGCAGAGGTGATTTGGTTAAGTTACTAGAGGATTTTGGTATTTCTTGTACTACACCTACCACCCTCTTGTCAGACAGTACAAGTGCCATCAACATTGCGCGGGATCCCATGAAGCATGAGCTTATTAAGCATATTGGTGTTGATGCTTCTTATGTGCGTGCTGCTGTGCAGAATCATGTTATTGCTCTTCAGTATGTTCCTTCTGAGTTACAGCTAGCAGGCTTCTTCACGAAGGCCCAGACTAGAGCGCAACATGGATTTCACCTCTCCAAACTTAGTGTTGTGAATCCACCATGAGTTTGAGGGGGTGGTGTTAGAGTTATATTAGTGTGTCTTTTGTATTCTAGTCTCCTGGCATCCTTTTATACACACATATAAGTTGGCTTTGGCCTCCTAATAATATTAAGTTGCTATTCTCAACATGGGGGAACAAACAAACTTCGTTTCTCAAAACAGCAATTCACTAGGAGATTTCATGCCTAGTATTCTTGATGGTGTCCATACATTGTGTACCTAGTATTGTTGATCAAGTATGTGGCTGTCATAATTGATTCACTTCACAAGGACTTGGGCATATTCATTGTATACATCAACCACAAAGCAACCTCAAGAATATGTTGATTCTTTTTTTTGCCACTCCATTCTGAGGGGGGAGGGGGGGTGTCTGTGCAAAATGTTTGATGAAGGATACCTTGGCCAGACAAGATTGCCCCAAAGGTGTTGTTGACATACTCTGTGCCATTATCAGTCGTGATTACCTGCACCTAAAACTGAGTCTGCACATAGGCATGAAAGTTCTGAAAACAACCGAACACCTCATCCTTGTGATGCATCAAGTAAATCCAAGTCATGCGAGAATGGTAGTCAATAAAGGCAACAAAATATTTCATTCCATTCACTAACATCACCGTGCTAGTCCATACATCTAAATGAACAAGCATAAAAGGAGATATTCTCCTAAGCCCCTTACTCACATATGAGACTCTTGTGTGTTTAGCATATTCACAAGCATCACAGGTCAACTTGCCCTTGCCTACCCCACACATAACATTCAGAAATATTTTACACATCTTACCAAAAGATACATGTCCCATCCTACACTGATGGATCATTGCCTGCTTTTGTCCTCCATGGTCATAGCACACACCAAGTCCGTCTGCACCTCCTGGTCCATATACCGTGCCAGTCCCAACCGTCTGCCTCGTCTGTCGCTCCTGAATCACGCAACCAAAGTTTTCAAGGATTATACGACAATCTATTTGATCAATTGGAGCACTGGAAGAGACCAAATTGACAAGAAAAGCTAGCACATGCAAAACTAAGAGTAGGGAGATGGTTGAAGTGCACTTTACTGTGCCAACCCCTACGACAGGCTATTTTGTACCAACAGCAGTTTGTATCGTGCCCTTGTGTTGTGAGCAGGAGGATGCTTATTGTAAGACTCAAATACACAGGATTTACTCACAACATGGTTAGATGCTCCAGAGCCTAGGGCCCACTCTGCGGAGCATTCTCATTAGTAGCAAGAGATGCCTTCTCCGGTTACCTTCATCACTTGAGGTCCAGTGCGCAAAGTCTCCATAATCAGCATCTACTCCTTTGGCCTTTGACGTCCCAGTGTCCCCTTCAACTGCCATGTGTGCTCTTTGACCCCCTGAGTTTCTCGAGTATCCACCTCTGCCTCTAGCAGTCATGCCTCTGCCACTTACCCCCTCTATTATATCCCCTGCCTCTTCCAGAGTTGGACATTCATACTTCTGGTGACCTACCTCTCCACAAGTATAACATCCCCTGGGATCTTTCCACTCCATGCCCTCAGTGATTGCAAACGTCGAAGCAAGCACAACTTTCATGTCTGCTTACTCAAGAGAAAGTCGCACCTCCTCTTGATCATCGCTGCAATAGCCTCATCAATAGTAGGCAGGAGAGGTTGGTGTAGTAGGGATGCCTTTGTGCCAGCAAAGCAACCTTTGAGACCCTCCAAAAGTTTCACCACATGCATGCGTGCCATCCACTTGTGCCCTGACTCGATTGAAGCCGCATAGGTCTGCCCACAAAGCCTACAGCTCTGCCACATATACCATCAGTGACATGTCACCTTGGCACTACCGTCTAATATTCCCCTCAATCTGAGCAATGAGCATGATATTACCCTTGTCAGAGTACTGGGTGGACAGTGTCTTCTATTTCTCAGCAGATGCAGATGGCTCCTCCATAGAGCGACCAATGGAGGGCACCACCAAGTTCAACAGTCAGACAATAAGGACAAAGTTGATGACCTTCCACCTCTTTCCCTTTGCGCTAGTCTTGTCTCCTAGTTCTTCACCAGTACCCAACAAGTGCCCATCAAGCTCCTTTCTGCTCCACAATCAGCAAAGCCCTCCTAGACCAACTCAGATAATTTGTAGCACCCAGCTTCATGTCCGTGGGCGACAATTCGATCTTCTGAGCCACTTCCCGTCGAGGAACGATGCCCTAAAGTTCGCAGCCGCGAGGAGCTTAGCTAGCTTCTCGAAAGCCTTTGTAAGGCCTTTTGGTTCACCCATCTTCGCTCGGGACGGTCAGCAGCAGAAACATTCAGTAGCAATCAGCAGCAGCACATGCCCAACAGCAGCAAAATACAGGACAGAAACATGTTAGATAGTCTGACTTGAGGAGACCCACTGGAACAGGTCGGATACTCTGGCTGGAACAAGTTTGATAGTTCGATAACAATAGGAGAACCTTCTTCCAACAAACAGTTGCACCAGCAGTAGCAATCTCAGCCGCTCCTCCAGCACTCACATCCACCTCCTTCTCTTTCCCTCAGCAGCAGCATCCACAGCTCCAACGACGCCAACTCCAGTTGTTTGCAGAGCTTGACCACTTACACTCTATGAAGGATGGTCAAGAAGGGGAGCAGGCTGTGTCTCATACTCCGGGTGATTCTGGGCACTAACACTGATGATGATGTGCAGCTACAGGTCCAGCAGCGCCTCCTGCGATGCTGGGCCACTCGCGCCTCTAGCTGCCCCGCACCTCTCCGGTCGCTGCTCTGCCTCGAGTCACCTTGACTGTCGCCCCTTGGTTTGATACCATGTTGAGTCACGGGAGAGAAGTACCCTTGGCTCTCTCTGTGTGTGGCGGCTTGGATTTCTCTGGCTGGAGGCTCCTCTTCTTGGTCATGGCCCTAGGCCACATGGGCTTAAGTGGAGATGGGCAGCAAGGCCCGTACCGGTTCAACAAATACAAAGCTCACTCATCATTAAGGGTGCGTTTGGTTTGAGGGCAAGACCATAAAGGGTTGGTTGATGTAACAGCCTGGGTTTGCCCCAAATTAGAAATTGATTGCATTAATTAAATACTTAAAAATAAATATTTTATCTCACCATTCTCTCAAATGGTGAATAAGTAAACCCCTTCTCTCTTTCGGTGTTGCGCTTTGAGACTCAACCTCGAACCTTCAGACATGACCCTATTGTGATGTTTCGGGAGCTACGCGAATTATGTCGCAATGTTTGCACAAGCCTAGCCCCTACCCGTAATGCAAACCCCCATTTATTTAATAAATGGAGATGTTTTCTAAATAATGTCAAACACCCCGATTGGCTTGGGATGATCTACGCCATCGTCCTTTGCACGCCCTCGCTGCCGCCCATACACCCTCTTCTTCGCGGATCCGTCGTCTCCCTTGTCAAATCTGCCCATCCCCACGCCGCCCCATCCTCACGTTGGTCCTCCCCTCCCCGATTACACCACGCCCTGGCTGGTGGGTCGCGTTCGCTGCCTTGCACGTGGGCCGCATACCCCGTTCTAGCTTGCCTCGGCCGTCCATCCGCCAACATCCCGTAGTTTTCTAGGAGAGCTTCCAGCCCAGCCAACCTTCTCTGCTTCGTAGAACTTGGCCCAATATCTACCGCGCTAAGCAACGCCTTGGATAGCAGGCGTCGCTCAGCTCTATTGGGCCAGTATGGCTCTGTTTCGGCCCATGTAATATTCCGCACATTTAATAATTACAAGAATTCCAGAATATGTAATAAATTTGCAAATTCCATATAAAATCTACCGTTTATCGGATTAGAACATGTTATATATTACCTCCAATCCAAATTACTTGTCTTAGATTTTGGACAACGCTATCGCCCACACGTGTGGTGGGAGCAAAACCCGTCCACACGCTCTATAACAGACAGACCGCCACGTCACCGTATGCATGTGGGAATCTTTTTGGATTTTCAGTTTTTAAAATATTTTATCTCTTAAATGAAAAATCCGTTTGAAGATTTGTTTTCACCATTAAATCCCTCGCGACAAGATCTTCAAAACTAGATCTCATATCAATATACTCCCTCAGTCCGAAAATACTTGTCCTAAAAATGGATACAAATGGATGTATCTAGAACTAAAATACATCTAGATACATTCATTTCTTGGACAAGTATTTCCGGACGGAGGGAGTATTTCGATGAATTTTTTTTGGGTTAAAAGTTGCAATGTCTATTGCACATGAATTGCCATGGTGTTTACACTGAAATTGCCATGATATGTTTTAGCTATTTTCTTCTACATTTAAAAGTAAATTTTTACATTTATAAAACAGGGAATTAAGAAACTAGACTTGCCATGAACCATATACTAAAATTGCCATGATGCATGCACTTAAAATTGTCATGGTTCATACAAAAAATAATTTTGAAGGTCAAAGTACTGGAGTTGCCATCATCAAAATACTAAAATTGCCATGCTCTACAAACTGAAATTGCCACATGGCAACTTTAGTTTAAGCACTATGGCAACTACAGTGTAAACATCATGGCAACTTTTGGGCAAAAAAAAATTCATCAAAACATATCAACATGGGGTCTAGTTTTGAAGATCTCGTCGAGACGTGTTTAATGGTGAAAATGGATTTTTAGTTCGATTTTTTAATTAGGAGATAAAACATTTTTAAGCCAAAAACCAAAAAGATTCCTGCTGATGTTATCTGTTCACATGTGGCAAATGAGTGGTAAAGGAGGCGTGTGGGCGATGTGCAAGATGCCACACGTGTGGGCGTTAGTTTTTTCCTAGATTTTTCTAGATACGATGTATCTAACACTAAAACGTGTCTAAGATACATTCGTATCTGGACAAATGCAAGACAAGTAAATTGGGACGGAGGGAGTATGAAACTTGCCTAGAATTTTGTCTAGTTTCCAGATATGTCACTTTCACACCCGTTAAAAATGTTTAATTTCATGTTTGAATTTAAATTGCATCAATTAATATGCTAAATGGTTAAATTCATAACTAACTAACTATATCTCGGATCACAACTTTATATATGGTTTTTGGACCAGGAAAAATGCGTATATTGCAACTGCTATTACTTTTCCTGTTAACCACTCCTAAAATATTGTTTGGGGTAGAATCTTAATTAACCCATTAATTAACATGAGGTGTTTTGAAGGTTTTTGTTCTAAAGTATATTGAGATCACACAAGTCATCCCAAGCCAATTGGAGGCTGTAAGCCTTTAGTCCCAAACAAGTTGTGGTAGGCTAGAGGTGAAACCCACAAGATCTCGCGACCAACTCACGGTTTTGGCATATGGATAGCAAGCTTCCGCGCACCCCTGTCCATGGCTAGTTCCTTGGTGATACTCCAATCCTTCATATCTCTCTTTACTGACTTCTCCCATGTCAAATTCGGTCTACCCTGACCTCTCTTGACATTATCCACATGTATTAGCCGTCCGCTATGCACTGGACCTTCTGGATGCTTGCACTGAATATGCCCAAACCATCTCAGATGATGTTGGACAAGCTTCTCTTCAATCGGTGCTACCCCAACTCTATCTCGTATATCATCATTCCGGACTCGATCCTTCCTCGTGTGGCCACACATCCCTCTCAGCATGCACATCTCCACCACGTCTGACTGTTGAACATGTCGCCCTTTAGTTGGCCAACACTCATCACCATACAACATTGTGAGTCGAACCGCCGTCCTATAGACCTTGCCTTTTACCTTTTGTGGCACTCTTGTCATAGAGAATGCCAGAAGCTTGGCGCCACTTCATCCATCCGGCTTTGATTCGATGGTTCACATCTTTGTCAATACCCCCATCCTTCTGCAGCATTGACCCCAAATATTGAAAGGTGTCCTTCTGAGGCACCACCTGCCCATCAAGGCTAACCTCCTCGTGCCTAGTAGTACTGAAACCACACCTCATGTACTTGGTTTTAGTTCTACTAAGCCTAAAACCTTTTGCTTCAAAGGTTTGTCTCCACAACTTAACTTCCTATTGACCCTTGTTCGACTATCGTCAACTAGCACCACATCATCTGCAAAGAGCATACACCATGCGATATCTCCTTGAATATCCCTTGTGACCTCATCCATCACTAAAGCAAAAAGATAAGGGCTCAGAGCTGACCCCTGATGCAGTACTATCTTAATCGGGAAGTAACTAGTGCTGACATATCACTTGTTCGAACACGTGTCACAACATTATCGTACATGTCCTTGATGAGGGTAATGTACTTTGTTGGGACTTTGTGTTTCTCCAAGGCCCACCACATGACATTCCGCGGTATTTTGTCATAAGCCTTCTCCAAGTCAATGGACACCATATGCAGGTCCTTTTGCTCCCTGTATCTCTCCGTAAGTTGTCGTATCAGGAAAATGGCTTCCATGGTCGACCTCCTAGGCATGAAACCAAATTGATTTTTGGTCACGCTTCTCATTCTTCTTAAGCGGTGCTCAATGACTCTCCCATAGCTTCATTGTACGGCTCATCAGCTTAATTGCACGGTAATTAGTACAATTCTAACACCCCCTTGTTCTTGAAGATCGGTACTAATATACTCTGTCTCCGTTCTTCTGGCATCTTGTTTGCCCAAAAAATGAGGTTGAAAAGCTTGGTTGGCCATACTACCACTATGTCCCTGAGGCCTTTCCACACCTCAATGAGGATACAATCAGGTCCATTGCCTTGCCTCATTTCATCCTTTCTAAAGCCTCCTTGACCTCAAACTCCTAGATTCGCCGCACAAAACGCCTGTTGGTATCATCAAAGGAGTCGTCCAGTTCAATGGTAGAACTCTCATTCTCCCGGCTTGTCGAAGTATTCATGCCATCTATGCTTAATCTCCTCGTCCTTCACCAGGAGTTGGTTGTCCTTCACCAGGAGTTGGTCTGCTCCGTCCTTGATGCATTTGACTTGGTCAACATCCCTCGTCTTCCTCTCTCGGATCTTGGCCATCATATAGAAGTCCCTTTCGCCTTCCTTCATGCCTAACCGCTGGTAGAGGTCCTCATACGCCCGACCCCTTGCTTCACTAACAGCTCTCTTTGCAGCCTTCTTCGCCACATTGTACTTCTCTATGTTGTCTGCACTCCTATCCAGGTATAGGCGTCTGAAACAGTCTTTCTTCTCCTCAATAGCCTTTTGCACATCATCGTTCCACCACCAGGTGTCCTTAGCTTCGCTTCTACTTCCCTTGGACACTCGAAACTCCTCTGAGGCCACCTTATGAATGCAAGTCGCCATCTTCATCCACACATTGTCCTTATCCCCTCCTTCCTCCCAAGGGCCCTCCTTAATGACCCTCTCGATGAATGCCTGTGCTACCTCCCCCTTGAGCTTCCACCACTTCGTTCTATCAACTTTGGCATGCTTATCCCGTCGTACACAAATCCGAAAGCGGAAGTCAGCAACCACCAGCTTATCCTGAGGGACAACACTCTCCAGGTATCACCTTACAATCTAGGCACGCATGACTATCTTCTCTTCTCCAGAGGATGAAATCAATCTGGGTAGAGTGTTGACCACTACTAAAAGTCACTAGATGTGATTCTCTCTTTTTAAAAAGGGTGTTAGCTACGATCATGTCGTAGGCTAGAGCAAAGCTTAAGACATCTTCTCCTTGATTCCTGATGCTATAGCCAAAGCTTCCATGCACCCCTTCAAAACATGTGTTAGATGTACCCACGTGGCCATTGAGGTCTCCTCCTATGAAGAGCTTCTCGCCAATCGGTACACTCCTAACCAAGTCCTCCAGGCCTTCCCAGAACTCCCTCTTGATCTTCTCAATGTGGCCTACTTGCGGGGCATACGCGTTGATAACATTGAGAACTAAGTCCTCATCTACCAGCTTGATCAGGATTATCCTGTCCCCATGTCTCTTGACGTCTACCACTCCATACTTGAGGCTCTTGTTGATCAAGTGCTATGCCATTTCTGTTTGCAGCCGTCCCCGTGTACCACGGCTTGAAGCCGGTATCCTCCACCTCCTTCGCCTTCTGTCCCCTCTAGTTGGTTTCTTGGACGCAAAGGATATCAACACCTCTCCTCACCGCTGCATCAACTAGCTCCCGAAGCTTCCCTATCAGAGATCCTATGTTCCAACTACCTAAGCGGATCCTCCTAGGCTCGGCTAGCTTCCTTACCGTTCGCATTCGTCGAGTCAAATGCGAAGACCCTTGCTTATTTTTCACTACATCTGGGCACCGATGTAGCGCACCACTAAGGATGTGATGACCCGATCCTCGCTCACTTGCCACCGTATCCAGATCAAGATATGGCGCGCCATCAGGGAGGGGGGGGGACGGCCCGGCCCTTGCCCATTTGACACCACACCCGGGTTTCGATGTGGCACGTCGCTGAGAGGGTCATGCCCCGATGAAAATCTTTTGGGTTTCATCTCCATAAGAGTGGTTGAGTTTTTACGTGTTGACTCGCCAAGCCTATGACAACCCTCCTTTACCCGAGCTTGGGACCGGCTATGTTGAGACAACATAGGCGGAGAGGAAATATCTCCATTTATTAAATAAGTAGGGGTTTGCATTATGGGTAAGGGGCTAGGCTTGTGCAAATGTTGTGACATAATTTGAGTAGCTCCCAAACATCACAAGAGGGTCGTGTTTGAAGGTTCGGGGTTGAGTCTCGAAGCACAACACTGAAAGAGCGAAGGGGTTTACTTATTCACCGTTTGAGAAAATGGTGACATAAAATATTTATGTTAAGTATTTAACTAATGCAATCAATTTCTAGTTTGGGGAAAACTCTGGGCTGTTACAGTATGTTCAGTCGTCTAGGATATCCACATCCACGTGGTTGAGCATGACCTTTTGTTTTGTTTGTAGGCTGGGTTGTATGGGCCAATTTTTTGTTTGGTTGAAAAGATGGGAGGTGGTTAGCGATAGCCAGTTTTATGTTTGGTTTGAAAGATTAGAGGTGGTTAGCGATAACCAGTTTTATGTTTGGTTGGAGGGTCGAGGGGTGGATAGGTTTTGGGATGATCTCTTTGTTTCAGGTGGTGATATTACCCCACATCCATTAAACCTGCTCACTCTGACCAATAAAGCAGAGATGTGGATGGCTCCTCCTCCTCTCCTCTCCTGCGCCCCCTCGGCCCCTCCCAGCTCCACCCTGCGCACAACTCAGGCCGCCACGGCCGCCGTCCCTCCGCCACCATCGCCCGCACCCTCTGCCTCGGCCTCCTTCCACGACCCCATCCCATGGCACGACTCCCCCACCTCCCGAGCCTTGCGCATGGCTCTTGGAGTTGGGGACGCCATGGGTGATGACTTCCAGGCACAGGTCTGGCGCTGCCTCTCCAAGCACATCAACCCGCGCCACCACGAGCCACCATGCTTTCTCTCTGTGCAAGTTCACCACTCCTCACTCGAACTCGACGAGGAGCTCGTTGCCATCCTCATGCAAGCTTGTCTGGGCGGCAACGCTCCTGCCTTCCAGGTGACTCGCCTCCAAGATGACCTCTTCCGAATCTCTGTCTCTGACATGCGCATCGTTAGCGCTCTCCTCGCCGAGCCCGTGCTCGTTGCCACCACCCACTCTATCCAAATTCTGCCATTTCCTCTGCCTCAACAAGCTCATGCCCCACCCACCAACATCCAAACAACCTTGGACATCGGTGACCGCTTTGGCCATGCTGATGCCTTCCTGCGCTCGCAACTCGGGTTCGTCCCCTCGCCCGGCATCGACTTTTCATGCAACATTTTCGATTTGTTCTCCTCCAATGTCTTCACCTCGCCACAAGACTCCTCGCCCACTAGGATAATTTTCTTCGTCCACAAAGCTAACTTCATGGTTGATGAAACGCTCGTCGCCGTGTTGCTCTCATTCCGTTTTGGTGGATCTCCGCGAAGCATTTCCATCACACGCCTTTCTCACGCGGCGTTCGCGGCGTCGGTATCGTCTTACCACGTTGCGACACTCATGGCCGCCTGCTCGCCGATCGCTGCTTCTCGCATGTTCGCCACGGTCACGGTCGCGCCGCTTGCGATGCCGGTCCCGCCTCCATCTTCGGTGGCCTTGCCGCTCTTGCTCGCGGTCGCGCCACCTCAACCTGCTGTCGCTCCGCCACCAAGCTCTCCCCCGTGCATGTCCTCCATGCAGGTGGGGCCCGCAATCGCCAACGGTCGTCCGCCACTTGGGGCTCCTGTGACCTCCCCAACACTCAGCCTCTCGCGATCACATGCAAAGGTACGGCCGTTCCGTCCTGGGATCTCGTTTAATATTTTCTAATTACCACTGCCTTGTCACCACGCCCACTACATGCCTCACACATAAACCAACCACCCCTATATGGGTTGTCTTCCACTCTGGCTCGGTTTGCGCTAATGAAACACTGATTAATAATGCCTTAGATCACCAGTTCTCCTTTAAACGTGTCTTCCACGCAACCACGCTTGCTCCGAACCTGTTCTTAGTGCATGTGTTCTCGGTCTTGGTCAGAGGGCTGGTGTGTAGGCGTTTATCACTTCGACCACACACCCGTCTCCTCACCCACACCCAAAGCTGGCAGTTGCCATGTGTTTCTGCAGGGTACATGACAACTGCCCTAGTTTTGCTTGTAAGCAGGTGACAACTCTCTTTTACCCGAGTTGCCATGTTCTTTTTGCATGGTACATGACAACTGCCCTAGCGTGCACGTAAGTAGATGGCAACTCTTTCTCTTTACATGGTAACTGCCCTAGCGTGCTTGTGAACACACGACAACTCTCTCTTTTACCCAAACATGCTTTTTTGCCATGCCTTTTTGTAGTGCTACACGACAACTTGCCTAGTGTTAGTGAGTGGCAACCCCTAAAGTTTTGAAATCATGGCAACTACAGTAGACCAGACCATACATGACAACTGCAGTTGAGCAACCATGGCAACTGTAGTTGTCCGACATGGCAACGAAATTCAGCGACATGGCAACTATAGTTAAACGAACATGGACGAGGGTCTGGATCATGGCAACTGCGGGACGCGCGGTGACTGTCACGTGGGGCGTGCGGGACCACGAGGTACGAGGCCTGATGAACGGGGCGTGTGGGTGTTATCTATTTCGCCCACACGCACGTGTGTGAGAGGGATCGGGAGGGAAAAAAGAGATATGCGGGCATTACTTGTTTTGCCCACACGTAGGTGTGTGGGTTGTTCCTCTTATACACCACACAAAATGTGTGGGCAGACCCTCTAACGCCCACACGTGTGGCACTTATTAGCGTCCATAATTTTTGAGGGAATGGTTCAGAGATAATGCTCGAGCAATATCAATTGTATCAGAATCGAGCCAACCTGTATTGCAACTGTTCCCAATCAGTATACTCCAAGGAACCACTGTTCCCACACTAAATCTAACTAAGTCAGAGCATTTAGAGCATCTCCACTCGTTCGGCGCCCCACGGACTGAAATAGCGCCTCCCGGGGAGCGAGCCGACGTTATTTTCGCCATGGGGGCGGTCGAGTTCCCACTCGCCGCCCCAAGTTGGCCCTCAGACGCCCTTTTTTGAAATGTAGTTCAGCTAAAATTTGAAGAATTTGGACGACATTCATTCATATTTGTACATAATTTAAAAAAGACATGTTTAAACCCTAAAACTATGCCGCCGCCGTCCCGAGCCTTCTACATGTCGAGGAGCTTGTAGAAGCTGGTGTAGTCATCATCGTCGTCGTCCTGGACGCCGCCGTCCTTGCTGCAGCCCTGGCCTGGGTCGCCGAGGCGGATGGGGTTGGACGGCGCCGACGCCTCCTCATCGCTGTCGTCAAGGATGACGATGTCGTCCTCGTCAAGGTCGCGGCGTTGAGCGGTGATCTCCTCGACGGCGCGGCGCTGGCACTCCATTTCCTCCCGGACGTAGTCGTCTCGCGCCCACTTCAGGCTAGTCTCGAGGTCAGCGGCCATGGAGATGTGCTCCTGCTTGACGACGGCAGGCGACGTCTTCGGCTTCCTCTTCGGCCTGACCAGGCGAATATGGCCGCGGGGAGGAGAAGGTTGGCGACGACGGCCCTCGTTTATGACGAGGCTCCCGTTGCGCCTGCGCTTTGGCGTCTCTTAGGGCTCGGCCTAGACGACGGTGAGCGGCGGCGGGGTGCCGGGGGAGTGGGAGCCAGAGGAAGACGAGGACGCGCCTGCCATGCGCCTTGGCAGCCACGAGCTACCGCTCCGGGGCGAGAAGGATGACGCCGGGTACACCATCCGCGGCGGGTTGCCACCCTCGATGTGCTCGAGGACGGCGTGGAGAGTGCGCCCGGGGACTCCCCACCATTGGCAACGGCCGTCGGAGTTGTGCCGCCCCCATGGTGCCGGAGCGCCGTTTGTCGACACGAGCTGGTCGGCGTGGCGGCGCTTGAAGTACGCCGTCCATAGGTTGGTGTTGTCGGGGGCATATCTCGCCTGCTGCCGCACTTCCTTCGGCAACACCGATCGGATCCGCGTGATCTCGGCACCGCGGTCAGCGCTAGTGGGCGGCGGGGGCACGGGGACTCCTTCGGCGCTGAGCCTCCACGAGCCCAGCACGCACATGTCGGCCCGTTCCAGGTAGTCCACCTCGTGGAGGAGGCGCACCTTCCACTCATGGAGATGGCGACACCGAAGCCATTGGCCGCCGCTCCGTCGCCAGGGAAACGCTCGGCCATCGGTCACGGCTTGAGATGGGGGAAGAGAGGGCGTTGCGGCGAAGGAGAGAGGGGCGTCGGCGGAGAGAGAGAGAGAGAGAGGTTGTGGCAAGTGTGCGGCCATCGGCGAGGGAGGGTGATTTTTATAGCGGCGAGCGGGCGGCCGCAATGTGGACGCGTGGCGGGATGCGAGGCAGGGCGCCTTCACTGCGTCGCTCGTGAATCAAGGGAAGGCTGACTGGCGGCAACCTTCGCATTGATTTCCGCGGGAACCGAGCCAATGAGGACGGCGAAGGTTCCCGATGTCGCCCAATCACTGACTTGGCGGGTCCACCAGTTTTTGCACCAAATTCATTTCCCTCGACGCCCCCAGCGTGTCGGGTTCGGCTAGGTCCGGCCCGGATGGGGGGGGGGGGGTGGGCAGGGGGCGGCTGCCCCGGGCCCCCGATACATAGGGGGGCCCACGTATGTGTGCTTTGTGTAATTTTTGTGTGTGTGGCAAACTATATAGTGAAATATACAATGCATGCAGTTTTCTTGGCAAAATCTAAAATAAGATAGAATTAATATAACCATATACAACTAAATCAGGAAACTAGGTCGACATGCTGGGTTGCACTCACTCCATTGATAAAATTTAATAAAATTTAAGGGTAACCTGTGTTTAAAAATAATCATACCATGCAAGATGCATAAAGGGCCCTGAGTTTTGTTTTCGCCCCGGGTCCCGAGTTTTGTTTTCGCCCCGGGCCCCTCAAATCTGAGGACTGGCCCTGGGTTCGTCCTGGGTCCGCGGCGCCAATTTCGGCCCTAACCGGCGAAATTTGGGCTTCTGGGGTGCGACTGGGCCGATTTTTCCGAGCCAGCGATAAAAAAGGAGCCCGGGGCCTGTTGGGGGCGAGTGGAGATGCTCTTAAGCTCCAAACTCTCACTATGAGTCACTTCACCCTCACCCTATGTTGATTAAATCGCCAAAAACCACCACAATTGCATCTGCCAAAACCATCGTTTTAGTACAAGTTTACCGAAAACATCGATTTTAAATAATTGTTTGTTGAAAGCAATAAACCCTCGATTGAGAGAAGTTTGATGCGATATATGACAGGCTGGGCACGCTGTTAGGGCTGATGTGGCACCAAAATCTAATGTTGTCTACCGGAACCTTAAATTAACAAGGGGCCCACCCATCAGTAGACACATACACTTCACCCTCTTGTGCATTATTTCGAGCTTGTTGTGTGCAACATGTCCACCGCCGCCCACACTCTTCTCTTGTAGCGCACTCGACGGCCAAAACTACTCCCGCCGTCGAGCTCGTCACCAGAGTTGAAGGAAATATATCCTAGAGGCAATAATAAAGTTGTTATTTTATATTTCCTTATTCATGATAAATGTTTGTTATTCATGCTAGAATTGTATTGATCGGAAACCCAAATACATGTGTGAATACATAGACAAACACTGTGTCCCTAGTGATCCTCTACTTGACTAGCTCGTTGATCAAAGATGGTTAAGGTTTCCTAACCATGGCCATGAGTCAACCTAGGAGAATGATGTGATGGACAAGACCCATCCGTTAGCTTAGCATAATGATCGTTCAGTTTATTGTTATTGCTTTTCTTCATGTCAAATACATATTCCTTCGACTATGAGATTATGCAACTCCCGGACACCGAAGAATGCCTTATGTGCTATCAAACGTCACAATGTAACTGTGTGATTATAAAGATGCTCTACAGGCATCTCCAAAGGTCTTTGTTGGGTTGACATAGATCGAGATTAGGATTTGTCACTCCGAGTATCAGAGAGGTATCTCTGGGCCCTCTCGGTAATACACATCATAAGAAGCCTTGCAAGCAAAGTGACTAATGATTTAGTTGCAGGATGATGTATTACGGAACGAGTAAAGAGACTTGCCGATAACGAGATTGAACTAGGTATGATGATACCGACGATCGAATCTCGGGCAAGTAACACACTGATGGACAAAGGGAATTGTGTATGTTGTCATTACGGTTCAACCGATAAAGATCTTCGTAGAATATGTAGAAGCCAATATGAGCATCCATGTTCCGCTATTGGTTATTGACCGGAGAGGTGTCCCGGTCATGTCTACATAGTTCTCGAACCCGTAGGGTCCGCACGCTTAACGTTCGATGATGATATAGTATTATACTCTCCATTCCAAAATATAGTGCACCCGCGCTTTCCGAGGTCAAACTTTGACCATATATTTAACGAACGAGACCGACTGTGGCGGGAGAAAAAATTACATAATTAAAAACTTCTTTCGAATACGCATTTACTGATATAACTTTTGCTCCCGCCGCAATCGGTCTTGGTAGTTAAATTTACGGTCAAAGTTGAAGCACGGAGATAGAGGAAGCACTACATTGTGGAATGGAGGGAGTATGAGTTATGTGATTTGGTGATCGAATGTTGTTCGGAGTCCCGGATGAGATCACAGACATGACGAGGAGTCTCAAAATGGTCGAGGGGTAAAGATTGATATATAAGACGATGGTATTCGGACACCGGAAGTGTTCTGGAGGGTATCAGGTACATATAGGGTCACCGGAAGGGGTTCCTGGCACCCCCGGCAAAGATATGGGCTTAATGGGCCAAGGGAGGGACAAACTAGCCCACAAGGGGCTGGTGCGCCCCTCCATTAGGCCGGCCAGTCCTAGGGAAAGGAAAGGGGGGAGGTCAAGTCCCTCCTTTCTTCCCCTCCTCAAGGGAGAAAGGACAGGGGGGGTGCCACCTCCCCCTTCCTTCCCCTGGCGCCTATACAAGGAAGGGGGCGCGAACCAGGGCAGGAGCCCAAGTGGGATTCGACCCCACTTGAGGAGGGGGCGCCTAGAACACACAACATCAATTGTTAGCCATGTACGCCGCCCCCTCCATAGTTTACACCCCGGTCATATTCTCGCGGTGCTTAGGCGAAGCCCTGCGTTGATCACTTCACCATCATCGTCACCACGTTGTCGTGCTGACGGAACTCATCTACTACCTCGACACCTTGCTGGATCAAGAAGGCAAGGGACGTCACCGAGCTGAACGTGTGCAGAGCTCGGAGGTGACGTGCGTTCGGTGCTTGATCGGTCGGAGCTAGAAGAAGTTCGACTACATCAACCGCGTTGTCAAACGCTTCTGCTTTCGGTCTATGAGGGTACGTAGACGCACTCTCCCTTCATTGCTATGCATCTCCATGGATAGATCTTTGCATGAGCGTAGAAGTTTTTTTGTTTTTCCATGCAACGTTTCCCAACAGGAGTGCCGAGCTACCACTGACCCTCCCTCCCCTCCTTGCTCGCCACGCATGAGCCCTCCTCTGTTCGATCCGGTCGCCAATCTGGAAGGCAATGACAAACGGCCTATCCCCATGGGCCTTAGTGCGCTCTGGCAAGGTCGAGCACTAGCACGTCCTTGCCCTAGGCCCCGGTCGGCCCCATGGATGACGCTAGCACCATGAGGAGCCTCGCTAGCAGGTGCGTGTAGCCTCCAGCCACCGGAGCTCGTCGCCAGCCTTGTGAACACGGGCGTCGTGAGCTAATGTCGCTTGAACTACGTCGGTATTTCCCCAAAGAGGAAGGGATGATGCAGTGCTACTTCTTGAGCTTGTGTTGGTTTTTCCCTTGAAGAGGAAAAGGTTATGCAGGAAAGTAGAGATAAGTGTTTCCCTCAGTTTGACAACCAAGATGTCAATCCAGTAGGAGACCACACACAAATCACCGAATACCTGCACAAACAATCAAACTACTTGCACCCAACGCGATAAAGGGGTTGTCAATCCCTTCACGGTTATTTGCAAAGGTGAGGTCTGATAGAGATAGATAAAAGATAAAGTAAATATTTTTGGTATTTTTAGTTTATAGATCGAAAAGTGAAAGATTGCAAAAATAGTAAATCAGAAACTAATATGATGGAAAATAGAAACTTATATGATGGAAAATAGACCCGGGGGGCATAGGTTTCACTAGAGGCTTCTCTCAAGATAGCAAATAATACGGTGGGTGAACAAATTACTGCTGAGCAATTGATAGAAAAGTGCTGAGTTAGGACGATATCTAAGACAATGATCATGAATATAGGCATTATGTCCGTGTCAAGTAGACCGAAATGATTCCGCACCTACTACTATTACTCCACATATCGACCGACTTCTGCTTGCATCTAGATTATTAAGTTCATTAAGAACAGAGTAACACATTAAGTAAGATGACATGATGTAGCGGAATTAACTCAAACAATATGATGAAACCCCATCTTTTTATCCTCGATGGCAACAATATAATACGTGCCTTGTTGCACCTACTGTCATTGGGAAATGACACCGCAAGATTGAACCCAAAGGTAAGCAATTCTCCCATTGCAAGAAAAACCAATCTAGTTGGCCAAACCAAACCGATAGTTCGAAGAGAATTACAAAGATATCAAATCATGTATAAAAGAATTCAGAGGAGATTCAAATAATATTCATAGATAAGCTGATCATAAATCCACAATTCATCGGATCTCAACAAACACACCGCAAAAAAGTATTACATCAATTAGATCTCCAAGAACATCGAGGAGAACATGGTATTGAGAATCAAAGAGAGATAAGAAGCCATCTAGCTACTAGCTATGGACCCATAGGTCTGTGGTAAACTACTCACGCTTCATCAGAAGGGCAATAGAGTTGATGTAGAAGCCCTCCATGATCGAATCCCCCTCCGACAGGGTGCCAGAAACGGTCCGGAGATGAGATCTCACGGGTACAGAAGGTTGTGGCGGTGGAAAAGTGTTTTTGTGGATGCTTCTGGTGGTTTGAGGATATTTGGGAATATATAGGCGAAAGAATTAGGTCAGGAGGTGTAGGGGGGCCCACAAGGGTGGGGGCGCGCCCTCCGTCCTTGTGGCCGCCTCGTGGCTGCTCCGACTTCATCTCCAAGTCTTCTGGTTTGCTTTTGGTCCAAGAAAAATCATCGCGAAGGTTTCATTCCATTTGGTATTCCTTTTCTGCGGAACTCAAAAACAGGGAAAAACCGGAACTGACACTGGGCTATAGGTTATTAGGTTAGTCCGAAAAGTAATATAAAATAGCATATAAATGCATATAAAACATCCAAAACAGATAATATAATAGCATGGAACAATAAAAAATTATAGATATGTTTGAGACGTATCATGCAGCATATCTACGGTAGGTATTTACCTCAGTTATGAAACCAAGGTATCAATCCAGTAGGAGAACCAAGCATGATCCCAACATGATCAAATCAACTATCACCCAACATGATCCCAAAGGCTTTCCTTGGGACAAACACTAACTAAAACACAAAAAACACAATCATAACAGTAGCATACTTGTGTAAACACTCAAGAACAGAAAGAAAAAGACAATAATACATTTTATTCGTTGGGTTGCCTCCCAACAAGCGCTGTCGTTTTACGCCCCTGGCTAGGCATAATTCGAAGGATCTAAGTATTGTCATCTTTGTTTCTAGATCCATATGATGCCCTCATGATTGATTCATAAGGTGGCTTAATTCTAGTTATAGGGAAGTGTTCCATACCCTTTCTTACTGGAAATTGAAATTTAATATTGCCTTCTTTCATATCAATCACGGCACCAGTAATACGTAGAAATGATCTACCAAGAATAATTGGACAGGACGGATTGCAATCAATATCAAGAACAATAAATCTATGGGCACATAATTCCTATTTGGAAGAATAAGAACATCATTAATTCTTCCGATAGGTTTTTTAGTAGTAGATTCCGCCAGTGCAAATTTAGAGAACACTCTTCAATATCGGTAAGACCAAGCTCATCACATAAAGATTTCGGAATTGTAGACACTAGCACCCAAGTCACATAAAGCAAAACACTCATAATTTTTAATCTTGACTTTGATAGTTTGGTTCCCATTCATCATGTAATTTTCTAGGAATTGAAATCTCTAATTCCAACTTCTCTTCCAAAGCTTTCATCACAGCATCAACAATATGTTTAGTAAAAGCTTTATTTTGTTCATAAGCATGGGGTGAATTTATATGGATTGCAACAAATAAATACAATCAATCAAAGAGCAACTATCATAATTAAAGTCTTTGTAATCCAAAAGAGTGGGCACATCACTAGTTAAAGTTTTGACCTGTTCAAACCCACTCTTATCAATTTTCTCAACAAGATTTTCACCCTCCGAATTATCGGGACGCCTTCTAGCTAAAGTTGAATCTTCTTCAGTCCATTTATTATCAATCTTAATCTTACTAAACAAGTAATCAATAGAGGAAACACCAATCATTTTAAGATCTTCAGCACTTTTATGAAAGCAATCACTAGAAAACGTTTTTTTTCTAAAAATTCTCTTCTACCTCTAAGCATAGCGGTTCTTTTCTTACTTTCATCCATAGAAACATAAAGAGCCTTAATTGATTCCTCAACCTTAGGCACAAAAATTTTAATCTTGAGATTTTCTACATCATGAGAAATTCTATCAATACTTCTAGACATATCATCAATCTTATTCAGCTTTTCTTCTATTGTAGCATTGAAAACCTTTTGAGTATTGATAAATTCTTTAATATTATTCTTAAAATCAGAGGTGTTCCTATTATTATTATTTTAAGAAGGATTACCATAATTATTAGAGGAATTACTAGGAAAAGGCCTAGGATTAAAATTACCTCTATAAGCATTCTTATTGAAATTGTTTCGCAAGATAAAATTCACATCCATGGCATCACTATTTTGCTCAATCAAACTAGATAAAGGCACATCATTAAAATCAATAGGAGCACTTCTATTAGCAACCAATTTCATAAGAGCATCAACTTTTTCACTCAAAGAAGAAATTTCTTCAACCGAATTAACCTTTTTACTAGTAGGAGCTCTTTTGGTATGCCATTGTGAATAATTTGCCATAATATGATCAAGCAATTTGGTGGCTTCACCCAAAGTAATTTCCATAGAAGTACCACCCGCGGCTGAGTCCAAAAGATTATGAGAAACAAAATTCAACCCCGCATAATTTTTTTGTATGATTATCCAAATATTTAACCAATGAGTTGGGCAATTCCTTAGCATTAATTTCATCCTTTCCCAAGATTGTGCAACATGCTCATGTTCAAGTTGCTTGAAATTCATGATCTGGGATCTAAGGGAAATAATTTTCACGGGCGAAAAATACTTAGTAACAAAAGGCATCTTTGCACTTATCCCAAGAATCAATACTATTGCGAGGCAAAGAAGAAAAACCAAAATTTTGCACAATCTCGCAAAGAAAACGAGAATAATTTCAACTTCACAATATCATTGTCCACATCTTTTTTTGCATATCACATAATTCCACGAATGTGTTAAGATGGGACGCGGCATCCTCATTAGGCGTACCGGAAAATTGATCTTTTATAACAAGATTCAGCAAACCGACATTAATATCACAAGACTCCGTACTAGTGGCGGGAGGAGCAATCGGAGTGCTAATAAAATCATTGTGGTTTGTATTGGAGAAATCACACGACTTGGTGTTCTCTTGAGTCATCGTGACTACGCAACAAGATTGCACTAAAAAACAGATATGACGAGAAAACGACGAACGAGAAAAGAGGGTGAATAAAACGGCATTTTTTTGTGAAGTGGGTGAGAGGAAAACGAGAGGCAAATGGTAAATAATGTAAATTGCAAGGAGATGAGATTTGTGGTTAGGAACCTGGTAGCTGTTGATTATGTCTCCCCGACAACGGCTCTAGAAATTCCTTTTGATGCGGCTTGAACTACGTCGGTATTTCCCCAAAGAGGAAGGGATGATGCAGCACAACTATGGTAGGTATTTTCCTCAGTGATGAGACCAAGGTTATCGAACTAGTAGGAGAACCACGCAACACCACATAAACATCTCTTGCACACAAAGAACAAATACTTGCAACCTGACGTAAGAGAGGGGTTGTCAATCCCTCACGGGTAAAAAGATAGGTAAAATTGCAGTAGATTGGATAAATAGGTCTCGCGGGAACGCGAGATAAAATAAATAAATAAAAATTGCAGCAAGGTATTTTTGTATTTTTGGATTAATAGATCTGAAAATAAAAGCAAATGAAAATAGATCGCGAAGGCAAATATAATAAAGAAGAGACCCGGGGGTCGTAGATTTCACTAGTGGCTTCTCTCGAGAAAATAGCATACGGTGGGTAAACAAATTACTGTTGGGCAGTTGATAGAACTTCAAATATTCATGACAATATTCAGGCAATGATTATTATATAGGCATCACATCCAAGATTAGTAGACCGACTCCTGCCTGCATCTACTACTATTACTCTACACATCGACCGCTTTCCAGCATGCATCTAGTGTATTAAGTTCATGGAGAAACGAAGTAATGCAATAAGAACGATGAAACGATGTAGACAAGATCTATTTATGTAGAAATAGACCCCATCTTGTTATCTTTAATAGCAACGATACATATGCGCTGTTTCCCCTTCTGTCTCTGGGATCAAGCACCGTAAGATCGAAGCCATCACAAAGCACCTCTTCCCATGGCAAGAAAAATCGATGTAGTCGGCCTAACTAAATCAAAGATTCGAAGAAAAAATACGAGGTTATAAGTAACCATGCATACAAGATATCAAATAACTCTCATGGATAAAAACATAGATCTGATCATAAACTCAAAGTTCATCGGATCCCAACAAACACACATCAAATAGATCTCCAAGAGACCATTGTATTGAGAACCAAACGAGAGAGAGAAATCCATCTAGCTAATCACTACGGACCCGTAGGTCTACAAAGAACTACTCATGCATCATCGGAGAGGCACCCATTAGGATGATGAACCCTGATGCGGCTTGAACTACATTGGTATTTCCCCAAAGAGGAAGGGATGATGCAGCATAGCTACGGTAGGTATTTTCCTCAGTGATAAGACCAAGGTTATCGAACCAGTAGGAGAACCACACAACACTGGTGAACATCACCTACACACAAATAAAAAATACTCGCAACCAGACGTATTAAAGGGGTTGTCAGTCCCTTTCGGGTAACGACGCCAGAAATTGGCAAGTAGACGGGATGAAAATTGTAGTAGACTGATAAATGCAAATAAAAGCAAATAAAATTCAGTGAGATATTTTTGGGTTTTTGGATTAATAGATCTGAAAATAAAAGCAAATAAAAATAGATCGCGAAGGAAAATATAATAAAGAAGAGACCCAGGGGCTGTAGGTTTCACTAGTGGCTTCTCTCGAGAAAAATAGCAAACATTGGGTAAACAAATTACTATTTGGCAATTGATAGAACTTCAAATAATCATGACGATATCGAGGCAATGATCATTATATAGGCATCACGTCCAGGATTAGTAGACCGACTCCTGCCTGCATCTACTACTATTACTCCACACATCGATCGCTATCCAGCATGCGTCTAGTGTATTAAGTTCATGGAGACACGGAGTATTGCAATAAGAATGATGACATGATGTAGACAAGATCTATTTATGTAGAAATAGACCCCATCTTGTTATCCTTAATAGCAACGATACATACGTGTCGGTTCCCCTGTCATTGGGATCAAGCACCGTAAGATCGAACCCATCAGAAAGCACCTCTTCCCATTGCAAGATAAATAGATCAAGTTGGCCAAATAAAACCCAAATATTAGAGAAGAAATACGAGGCTATAAGTAATCATGCATATAAGAGATCAAAAGACTCAAATAACTTTTATGGATAAAATATAGATCTGATCATAAACTCAATGTTCATCGATCCCAACAAACACACCACGAAGAGTTACATCATATGGATCTCCAAGAGGCCATTGTATTGAGAATCAAAAGAGAGAGAGGAAGCCATCTAGCTACTAACTACGGACCCGAAGGTCTACAAAAGACTACTCACGCATCATCGGAGAGGCACCAATGAGGATGATGAACCCCTCCATGATGGTGTCTAGATTGGATCTGGTGTTTCTGGAACTTTCGGTGGCTGCAATTGACTTTCGTTGACTCCCCTAGGGTTTTTGGAATATTGGGGTATTTATAGAGCAAAGAGGCGGTGCGGGAGGCTACCAAGGTGGGCACAACCCACCTGGGCGCGCCTAGGGGCCCAAGCGCGCCCTTGTGGGTTGTGCCCCCCCCTCGGGGCACCCCCTAGGTGCTTCTCCGGCCCATTGGGTGTCTTCTAATCCATAAAAAGTTTCGCTGCGTTTGGACTCCGTTTGGTATTGATTTTCCGCGATGTAAAAAACAAGCAAAAAACAGCAACTGGTACTAGGCACTATGTCAATAGGTTAGTACCAAAAAATGATATAAAATGATTATAAAACATCCAAGAATGATAATATAACAACATGGAACAATAAAACATTATAGATAAGTTGGAGACGTATCAAACCCCTCCATGATGGTGTCTAGATTGGATCTGTGGTTTCTGGAACTTGTGGCGGCTGGAATTGATTTTTGTCGACTCCCCTAGGGTTTCTGGAATATTGGGGTATTTATGGAGCAAAGAGGTGGTGCGGGAGGCCACCGAGGTGGGCACAACCCACCCGGGCGCGCTTGGGGGCCCAGGCGCACCCTGGTGGGTTGTGCCCCCCTCGGGGCACCCCCAGGTGCTTCTCCGGCCCATTGGGTGTCTTTTGGTCCATAAAAAATCCACAAAAAGTTTCGCTGCATTTGGACTCCGTTTGATATTGATTTTCTGCGATGTAAAAAACAAGCAAAAATAGCAACTTGCACTTGGCACTATGTCAATAGGTTAGTCCCAAAAATGATATAAAATGATTCTAAAACATCCAAGAATGATAATATACTAGCATGGAACAATAAAAAATTATAGATACGCTGGAGACGTATCACCCATCAATAGATATCAATGTGAGTGAGTAGGGATTGCCATGCAACGGATGCACTAGAGCTATAAGTTTATGAAAGCTCAAACAGAAAACTAAGTGGGTGTGCATCCAACTTGCTTGCTCATGGAGACCGAGGGAATTTGAGGAAGCCCATCACTGGAATATAGAAGCCAAGTTCTATAATGAAAAATTCCCATTAGTATATGAAAATGACAACATAGGAGACTCTCTATCATGAAGATCATGGCGCTACTTTGAAGCACAAGTGTGGTAAAAAGGATAGTAACATTGTCTCTTCTCTCTTTTTGTCGGAGTCCTAGGAACGGGGGTTTCATACTTGCTTGCCCGCGGCCCATGGCGTGGCCCCATCGACGGCCCGGTATGGCCCAGTTTCAGCAACAACAACCCCAGACCCTCACGAGGGGCCAAGCCTCGCGAGGCAGATGACATCAAGAGCTCCCTGGGGGGCGGCCTCACTAGGCTAGCTCCTGAGGAGTGGAGATATCAATGCAAGGTGCACCTCGCGAGGTTCACGTGACGTGAGCCATGATGACCAAGGCCAGGCGGGCGCTAGTGAGCGCAGTGTACTAGTTTCCCCTCTGGTGCTAAGGAGGCAAGCGCAGGCGCGGGGTCCCGAGGAATCAAGCAAATGTTTCCATGTCGGTGCAGCAAGACCAAGATCGCCAGGACGGCGGGACGGAGGTCATCGCGGAGCCCGCCGCAGCGTCACCACCAGAGCCTTTTGCAGGCGAAGACTACTTTTGTCAGGATAGCTTGTACTAGTTGTCTCCCTTCAAATTTGGCCGTTGTGGGATCCCTTCCCGCCTACATTTGGGAAGAGGACCAAGGCCAGTACAAATAGGACTTAGCCACCACCGTAGAAGAGAAAGACGAAGAGATCGGATCCATTCCATCCTGACCACCTCACTAGCTCATCGAGCTCAAGAACATCTCACCTCCCGAGGCTGTTCATCCACTGTACTAGTTCTTCCTTAGCCTCTTGAGGCAATCCACCACCAAGCTGGAGTAGGGTATTACACCGCAAGGTGGCCCGAACCAGGATAAACTATTGTGTCTCTTGTCCCTTGGGTTCGTCGAGCTAGGCCGTAGGATCGTTGAGACGATAGGTTGGAAAGAGGGAGTCCTTCGCACGCACCCCAGTGTTCGAACCTCTCAAGGGTCTGCGGAACCCCTAATCTGACATTTGGCGCGCCAGGTAGGGGTGCGTCGAAGCTTTGCCTCTCCGTCGCTCCGTCCCTCTGCTTGCTTCGTCTCCTCGTTCAGTTTCCATGGCAGGCGCCGCCCCTCCGGCTCGATCGACCGGCTTGCGCGGAGGTGCCAAGGGCCTCCGAGCCTTCACCCCTGCTTGGCGGCGAGAGTAGTGGCCGTCCAAGTTCAGGTCGGACCTGCCGCCTCGGTACGACGGCGCGGCGGACCCGACACGCTTCCTCCAGGCATATGTGGAGGCCGTCTGGGCGGAAGGCGGCGACGACAAGGTCATGGCAAACTAGTTCCCCATGGCCCTCAATGGCGTACCGCGCACCTGGCTTCTCAGCCTGCCGGAGTCTTCAATGGCCTCCTGGGAGGAGCTGTGCGGCCTCTTCTTCGCGCATTTCACGGCACCGGCGCCATGCGCCGTTGCAGCCCTCCTCGGAGGTTCTCGGGCGCCGCACTCGGACTGTTGGAAATATGCCCTAGAGGCAATAATAAAATGGTTATTATTATATTTCTTTGTTCATGATAATTGTCTATTATTCATGCTATAATTGTGTTATCCGGAAATCGTAATACATGTGTGAATACATAGACCACAACACGTCCCTAGTGAGCCTCTAGTTGACTAGCTCGTTGATCAAAAGATAGTCATGGTTTCCTGACTATGGACATTGGATGTCATTGATAACGGGATCACATCATTAGGAGAATGATGTGATGGACAAGACCCAATCCTAAGCATAGCTCAAAGATTGTGTAGTTCGTTTGCTGTAGCTTTTCCGAATGTCAAGTATCATTTCCTTAGACCATGAGATTGTGCAACTCCCGGATACCGTAGGAGTGCTTTGGGTGTGCCAAACGTCACAACGTAACTGGGTGACTATAAAGGTAAACTACAGGTATCTCCGAAAGTGTCTGTTGGGTTGGCACGAATCGAGACTGGGATTTGTCACTCCGTATGACGGAGAGGTATCTCTGGGCCCACTCGGTAATGCATCATCATAATGAGCTCAATGTGACCAAGTGGTTGATCACGGGATCATGCATTACGGTACGAGTAAAGTGACTTGCCAGTAACGAGATTGAACGAGGTATTGGGATACCGACGATCGAGTCTCGGGCAAGTAACGTACCGATTGACAAAGGGAATTGTATACGGATTGATTGAATCCTCGACATCGTGGTTCATCCGATGAGATCATCGTGGAGCATGTGGGAGCCAACATGGGTATCCAGATCCCGCTGTTGGTTATTGACCGGAGAGGCGTCTCGGTCATGTCTGCATGTCTCCCGAACCCGTAGGGTCTACACACTTAAGGTTCGGTGACGCTAGGGTTGTAGAGATATTAGTATGCAGTAATCCGAAAGTTGTTCGGAGTCCCGGATGAGATCCCGGACGTCACGAGGAGTTCCGGAATGGTCCGGAGGTAAAGATTTATATATAGGAAGTGCAGTTTCGGCCATCGAGAAGGTTTCAGGGGTCGCCGGTATTGTACCGGGACCACCGGAAGGGTCCCGGGGGTCCACCGGGTGGGGCCACCTATCTCGGAGGGCCCCATGGGCTGAAGTGCCCCCCCCTTGGGCCTCCCCTGCGCCTAGGGTTGGAAAACCCTAGGGGTGGGGGCGCCCCCCACTTGGCTTGGGGGGGAAGCCACCCCTTGGCCGCCGCCCCCCTTAGAGATTGCATCTCCAGGGCCGGCGCCCCCCAAGGCCCCTATATAAAGAGGGGGGGGAGGGAGGGCAGCCGCACACCCTTGCTCTTGGCGCCTCCTTCTTCCTCCGTAACACCTCTCCTTTCCCCTTGCGCTTGGCGAAGCCCTGCCGGGATCCTGCTGCATCCACCACCACGCCGTCGTGCTGCTGGATCTTCATCAACCTCTCCTTCCCCCTTGCTGGATCAAGTTGGAGGAGACGTCTTCCCAACCGTACGTGTGTTGAACGCGGAGGTGCCGTCCGTTCGGCCGTCCGTTCGGCACTAGGTCATCGGTGATTTGAATCACGTCGAGTACGACTCCATCAACCCCGTTCTCTTGAACGCTTCCGCGCGCGATCTACAAGGGTATGTAGATGCACTCCTCTCTCCCTCGTTTCTAGATGACTCCATAGATTGATGTTGGTGATGCGTAGAAAATTTTAAAATTCTGCTACGTTCCCCAACGGTGGTATCAGAGCTAGGTCTATGCGTAGTTTCTATGCACGAGTAGAACACAAAGCAGTTGTGGGCGTCGATATTGTCAATTATCTTGCCGTTACTAGTCTTATCTTGATTCGGCGGCATTGTGGGATGAAGCAGCCCGGACCGACCTTACACGTACGCTTACATGAGACTGGTTCCACCGACTGACATGCACTAGTTGCATAAGGTGGTTGGCGGGTGTCTGTCTCTCCCACTTTAGTCGGATCGGATTCGATGAACAGGGTCCTTATGAAGGGTAAATAGAAATTGGCAATTCACGTTGTGGTTTTGGCGTAGGTAAGAAACGTTCTTGCTAGAAACCTATAGCAGCCACGTAAAACTTGCAACAACAATTAGAGGACGTCTAACTTGTTTTTGCAGCAAGTGTTTTGTGATGTGATATGGCCAAAGGATGTGATGAATAATATATGTGATGTATGAGATGATCATGTTCTTGTAATAGGAATCACGAATTGCATGTTGATGAGTATGAAAACCGGCAGGAGCCATAGGAGTTGTCTTTATTTATTTATGACCTGCGTGTCAACATAAACGTCATGTAATTACTTTACTTTATTGCTAAAGCGTTAGCCATAGTAGTAGAAGTAATAGATGACGATACAACTTCAAGAAGACACGATGATGGAGATCATGATGATGGAGATCATGGTGTCATGCCGGTGACAACGATGATCATGAAGCCCCGAAGATGGAGATCAAAAGGAGCAAATGATATTGGCCATATCATGTCACTATTTGATTGCATGTGATGTTTATCATGTTTTACATCTTATTTTCTTAGAACGACGGTATATTAAATAAGATGATCCCTTGTAATAATTTCAAGAAAGTGTTCCCCCTAACTGTGCACCGTTGCGAAGGTTCGTTGTTTTGAAGCACCACGTGATGATCGGGTGTGATAGATTCTAAGTTCGAATACAATGGGCGTAAGCCAGATTTACACACGCAATACACTTAGGTTGACTTGACGAGCCTAGCATGTACAAACATGGCCTCGAAACACAGAAGACCGAAAGGTCGAGCATGAGTCGAAGATACGATCAACATGAAGATGTTCACCGATGTTGGCTAGTCCGTCTCACGTGATGATCGGACACGGCCTAGTTAACTCGGATCATGTTTCACTTAGATGACTGGAGGGATGTCTATCTGAGTGGGAGTTCATTGAGTAATTTGATTAGATGAACTTAATTATCATGAACTTAGTCTAAAATCTTTACAATATGTCTTGTAGATCAAATGGCCCACATTGTCCTCAACTTCAACGCGTTCCTAGAGAAAACCAAGCTGAAAGACGATGGCAGCAACTATACGGACTGGGTCCGGAACCTGAGGATTATCCTAATAGCTGCCAAGAAAGATTATGTCCTAGAAGCACCGCTAGGTGACGCACCCATCCCAGAGAACCAAGACGTTATGAACGCTTGGCAGTCACGTGCTGATGATTACTCCCTCGTTCAGTGCGGCATGCTTTACAGCTTAGAACCGGGGCTCCAAAAGCGTTATGAGAGACACGGAGCATATGAGATGTTCGAAGAGCTGAAAATGGTTTTCCATGCTCATGCCCGGGTCGAGAGATATGAAGTCTCCGATAAGTTCTTCAGCTGTAAGATGGAGGAAAATAGTTCTGTCAGTGAGCACATACTCAAAATGTTTGGGTTGCATAACCGCTTGACTCAGCTGGGAGTTAATCTCCCGGATGACGCGGTCATTGACAAAATACTTCAGTCGCTTCCACCGAGCTACAAGAGCTTTGTGATGAACTTCAATATGCAGGGGATGGAAAAGACCATTCCTGAGGTATATTCAATGCTGAAATCAGCAGAGGTGGAAATCAAAAAGGAACATCAAGTGTTGATGGTGAATAAAACCACTAAGTTCAAGAAAGGCAAGGGTAAAAAGAACTTCAAGAAGGACGGCAAAGGAGTTGCCGCGCCCAGTAAGCAAGCTACCGGGAAGAAGCCAAAGAATGGACCCAAGCCCGAGACTGAGTGTTTTTATTGCAAGGGAAGTGGTCACTGGAAGCGGAACTGCCCCAAATACTTAGCGAACAAGAAGGCCGGCAACACCAAAGGTATATGTGATATACATGTAATTGATGTGTACCTTACCAGTACTCGTCGTAGCTCCTGGGTATTTGATACCGGTGCGGTTGCTCACATTTGTAACTCAAAGCAGGAGCTGCGGAATAAGCGGAGACTGGCGAAGGACGAGGTGACGATGCGCGTCGGGAATGGTTCCAAGGTCGATGTGATCGCCGTCGGCACGCTACCTCTACATTTACCTACGGGATTAGTTTTAAACCTCAATAATTGTTATTTAGTGCCAGCTTTGAGCATGAACATTGTATCAGGATCTCGTTTAATTCAAGATGGCTACTCATTTAAATCCGAGAATAATGGTTGTTCTATTTATATGAGAGATATGTTTTATGGTCATGCTCCGATGGTGAATGGTTTATTCTTAATGAATCTCGAGCGTAATGTTACACATATTCATAGTGTGAATACCAAAAGATGTAAGGTTGATAATGATAGTCCCACATACTTGTGGCACTGCCGCCTTGGTCACATAGGTGTCAAACACATGAAGAAGCTCCATGCAGATGGGCTTTTGGAGTCTCTTGATTACGAATCATTTGACACGTGTGAACCATGCCTCATGGGTAAAATGACCAAGACTCCGTTCTCAGGAACAATGGAGCGAGCAACCAACTTGTTGGAAATCATACATACTGATGTGTGCGGTCCAATGAGTGTTGAGGCTTGCGGTGGCTATCGTTATGTTCTCACCCTCACTAATGACTTAAGTAGATATGGGTATGTCTACTTAATGAAACACAAGTATGAGACCTTTGAAAATTTCAAGCAATTTTAGAGTGAGGTTGAGAATCAACATGACAGGAAAATCAAGTTCTTACGATCAGATCGTGGGGGAGAATACTTGAGTCACGAATTTGGCACATACTTAAGAAAATATGGAATAGTTTCACAACTCACGCCGCCTGGAACACCTCAGCGTAATGGTGTGTCCGAACGTCGTAATCGCACTCTATTGGATATGATGCGATCTATGATGTCTCTTACCGATTTACCGCTGTCATTTTGGGGCTATGCTTTAGAGACTGCCGCATTCACTTTAGATAGGGCTCCGTCGAAATCCGTTGAGACGACACCGTATGAACTATGGTTTGGGAAGAAACCTAAGCTGTCCTTTCTAAAAGTTTGGGGGTGCGATGCTTATGTCAAGAAACTTCAACCTGAAAAGCTCGAACCCAAATCGGAAAAATGCGTCTTCATACGATACCCCAAAGAAACTGATGGGTATACCTTCTACCTCAGATCCGAAGGAAAGATCTTTGTTGCCAAGAATGGGTCCTTTCTAGAGAAAGAGTTTCTCTCGAAATAAATAAGTGGGAGGAAAGTAGAACTTGATGAAGTATTACCTCTTGAACCGGTAAGTGGCGCAGCTCAAGAAAATGTTCCTGAGGTGCCTGCATCGACTAGAGAGGAAGTTAATGATGATGATCATGAAACTTCAGATCAAGTTGCTACTAAACTTCGTATGTCCACAAGGACACGTTCCGCACCAGAGTGGTACGGCAACCCTATCTTGGAAATCATGTTGTTAGACAATGGTGAACCTTCGAACTATGAAGAAGCGATGGCGGGCCCGGATTCCGACAAATGGCTGGAAGCCATGAAATCCGAGATAGGATCCATGTATGAAAACGAAGTATGGACTTTGACTGACTTGCCCGATGATCGGCGAGCCATAGAAAACAAATGGATCTTTAAGAAGAAGACAGACGCAGATGGTAACGTAACCATCTATAAAGCTCGGCTTGTCGCTAAGGGTTATCGACAAGTTCAAGGGGTTGACTACGATGAGACTTTCTCACCCGTAGCGAAGCTGAAGTCCATCCGAATCATGTTAGCAGTTGCCGCATTCTATGATTATGAGATATGTCAAATGGACGTCAAAACGACATTCCTTAATGGTTTCCTTAAGGAAGAATTGTATACGATGCAGCCGGAAGGTTTTGTCGATCCTAAGAATGCTGACAACGTGTGCAAGCTCCAACGCTCGATTTATGGGCTGGTGCAAGCATCTCGGAGTTGGAACATTCGTTTTGATGAGATGATCAAAGCGTTTGGGTTTACGCAGACTTATGGAGAAGCCTGCATTTACAAAAAGGTGAGTGGGAGCTCTGTAGCATTTCTCATATTGTATGTGGATGACATACTGTTGATGGGAAATGATATAGAATTCTTGGAAAGCATAAAGGCCTACTTGAACAAGTGTTTTTCAATGAAGGACCTTGGAGAAGCTGCTTATATATTAGGCATCAAGATCTATAGAGATAGATCGAGACGCCTCATTGGTCTTTCACAGAGTACGTACCTTGACAAGATATTGAAGAAGTTCAAAATGGATCAGTCAAAGAAGGGGTTCTTGCCTGTATTGCAAGGTATGAGATTGAGCACAGCTCAATGCCCGACCACGGCAGAAGATAGAGAAAAGATGAGTGTTGTCCCTTATGCCTCGGCCATAGGGTCTATCATGTATGCTATGCTGTGTACCAGACCTGATGTAAACCTTGCCGTAAGTTTGGTAGGAAGGTACCAAAGTAATCCCGGCATGGAACACTGGGCAGCGGTCAAGAATATCCTGAAGTACCTGAAAAGGACTAAGGATATGTTTCTCGTTTATGGAGGTGACGAAGAGCTCGTCGTAAAGGGTTACGTCGATGCTAGCTTTGACACAGATCTGGATGACTCTAAGTCACAAACCGGATACATGTATATTTTGAATGGTGGGGCAGTAAGGTGGTGCAGTTGCAAGCAAAGCGTTGTGGCGGGATCTACATGTGAAGCGGAGTACATGGCAGCCTCGGAGGCAGCACAAGAAGCAGTCTGGGTGAAGGAGTTCATTACCGACCTAGGAGTCATACCCAATGCGTCGGGCCCGATGACTCTCTTCTGTGACAACACTGGAGCTATTGCCCTTGCCAAGGAGCCCAGGTTTCACAGGAAGACCAGGCATATCAAGCGCCGCTTCAACTCCATTCGTGAAAGTGTTCAAAATGGAGACATAGAGATTTGTAAAGTACATACGGACCTGAATGTGGCAGATCCTGTGACACCCCAAAATTTTTAACCTTGTTTTATAAATTAAAATTTTGCCAGGAAATTTAAACTTTTAATTTTCTGGATTTTCTTTTGATTTCAGAGCCATTCTTTTACTTATTATGGAGTTTTTACCTCAAGTGAAAAAACTTTCCAAAAATATTATTGGACTTGTTTAACCTCTCAAGAAAACATTTCTATTATCAGTGGAATTTATTTGCACAATTATTTCTCTCTAAGCTTTATTCATTAAAATGATTTTTCATTTGTTTTGGAGCCTTTTTGAACTACAACCACTTGATAAATTTATTTACAATTTTCACCAAGATTTGGAGATGTCATGTGATGTTTTTAAATCACTTTTATGCAAAAATATATTTGATTCATTTAATATTTTGAGCTCTACACCAATTTTTCAAATCTGGTCCAGTGGGCGATTTTGCACTACAACCCATTTAAATATTTCTTTCTACCCTCCACCAAAATTATGGGATGTTCATAGGAGTATATTATTCAACTTTATGCAAAAACCCATTGATGTTCTTTGTAAAATGTGAGTGAATCAACCTCTTTTTCATTCTGGTCCAGCTTGGTGATTTGTATTGCATCCCTATTAAATTTTGCTCTAGTGGCCATGAGCTTCCTCCTGCTTGTAGTACCTCATACCAAACTCTTAAGTCCAGGAGGTTGGACTCATTGGAGCATTTTTGGTTCATGAATCAATGCCCCTTTTCTCCTGGCCAGAACTGAAGTTTGGCAAAACTTACACTAACAAGTTAGAGCTTTTGGCAAACTAACTTCACCACTCTCTTATTCATCCAAAGAGACTCTGATCTGGAGATTTGGGCCACCCCAAGAATTGCCTAGATACCGTTGGCATTCTGTCAAACACCTGGTGTGCATGTCCAGTTTTGGCATGATTTTTGTTTTGCACTGTGATCTTGCCTCCCTGTACATACTGGCATGTCTACTAAGTTCATAGCTAACCCTAACCCAGGCCTGCTAACCCCCAGCCTCCCCTATGCCCGCCAGCACACGCTGGCATTTCGGCAAACACATTGTGTGCGTGCACTGAGCACGTGCGTGCACGCGAGTCGCTGCGTCCCGTTGCCGACGCCCCGCACTTGCCCTGGCCCTTCCCCTCTCCCAGTCGACGCCCCGGCCCCTCCCCTCGCCGCAGAGCCACCCCTGGCACTCCACAGGGCCGCCGTTAGGTCGGCCGTGGCCGCAAGTGGCCGACCATAGCAGGCCCCGGCCATGGCAGCACCGCCCGAGCCACCCCAGCGCGCCAGCTCGCTCGTGGAACAGCCCGAGCTCATCCGCAAGCTTGTCCGCAAGCATTCGTCGCCGCCACATCCCTCTGCATCTACAGAACGGCGGTCGCCGACGAGCTTATCCACGGCCGCCGCGAACCGACCTCGTCCACCTATAAATAGGAGTCCCCGAGCTCGTCCACGCACGCAGGCAGCCTCAAGCCATCCTCCTAGAGTTCCCCTAGACCGCAAGCAACGGCAGGAAGCCTTCTTCCCCGTCTCCGGCAACCACAGCCGCCGCCACTATCTCGGCCACTCCGGCTCCACCAGGGCCTCCCCCTCTCCACTCTCTCCACCAGAAGACTTCTCTTCCTCTCGCAAGTCCACCCCCGAGCTCAATTTTGATCGGGAGCCACCGGAGTCAAATCTCCCAATCATGCCCGAAGCTCTCTCCGCCGCGAAGCTCGCCGCCGGCGATTCCCTCCGTCCCCGCCAGCTAGTCGACCACCGGGAGGACCGCCTAGGAGTGGCGGATCCATCCCTGGCCTCGGATGCCCTCGAGGAGCCCCCGTTCACCGGCGACGATCGCCGGAGTCCCGCCCCCGCTCGGGCAGAGGAAAGGGGAGGGAGTGGAGACCAGTCAAACCTGACCAGTGGGCCCGCTGGACCCACTGTCAGTGACCACGAGCCGGTCCACGCTAGATAAGTGAAGACGTAAACCCCAGAGTACGTCTTCGCTACCCCGAAAGCGTTTTCCCTTTTGAAACGTTTTCTTTTCTGTTTTATTTAAAAAAAATAGATTTGACCAAAACTTTGACTGGCTATAACTTTTTAAATATGAATTCAAATGACTTGATTCTTTTTCTTTTGTTTCCCAAATATTGTCTAGTTTATTTTCATATTTATTTCAAAATTTTCCAAGCAACTTTTTTGTACTATTTTTAAACTATGTGTTAATTTAAATATTTCCAAAAATAGGAATTGTGGGAGAGAGAAGAAAACTTTCAAAGTTTTGGAATGCACCCTGACTCTCCACACCTTGAAGGCAAGCATTCTGAACCCTGGCATAATGTTTTGTGGGTTGTTCGATACGGTTATAACACCACCTCGACATGAAGCGTTGGTTATTTTTATGTGACGATATGATCATACACCTTGAGTGCATAAATGAAAATTCTTGCTGTTGGAAATGGATAAGCTTGTGATAGCAATCACCCTCATATGCCTCTCATGTCTATCGGGAAGGACCCGGGAAAGTCTCTGTCTTGTGTAGACACGTGCTTGTCCCTCGTCGAGACGGTTATGACCGGTAGGGCAGGGGGAGGTATGGTAAGTGGTGGTTGTGTCTGATGGCTGTGAAATATAATTCTTGAGCTAACCATGCAGGAAATACTTAAGCATCCTGAGTTGGCCGTAGATCGAGTCTTGTTCCAGTAACCCCCATACTTGTTTTGTGCTGCCACTTGCCCCTGCCGTAGGTAGGGTACGGTTCAGTAAGTTGTCAACCCTTGTCTTAGCACACACCGTACAGAGAGGCCATGGTGGAAGATACCGGTTGCAACCGGTAGGCATGCCACCTGGTCCGGGGGCATGGGTGTTTCCGGTTGGGACCGAGAGGGGGGCACCCCTTAGAGCGCGCGATAGAAATTTGATCCCATGCTACGCGAGGTTGGAGCCTCCCCACTTAGAGTTTTGCTTAACATGTGTTATGGGTGATTCCAGACATGAGTAAAAGCTGGTGTGTGCAAGTCAGGCGTGTTTTTGACTAAAAGACCGTAGACGGAATTAGTTCCGATGAACTAAATAAATCCGTTACTCGTGGGTAAAGAGTACACCTTCTGCAAAGATATTAAACCTATTCGAATAGCCGTGTCCATGGTTAAGGACTACAGTCTGGGATGGGTCAAGTATCGGTCTTAGTGTCGGTCTTCGGAGGAGAAACTACTAAACCAGAATATTGATTATGACCTGTGATATATGATGGTTATGATTATTATCATTATGGATTAACCGTTTGCATTGTTTGAAACAATGAATATCCCTGGGACGGTACCACCTCCTGGATATTCACTATGATTATTTTTATTTATAAGCCCCTTATGTGGTGTCGCTCAGACGCCCGACTGTGGCAGGTTTGTTATTCCATTTACATATAAGCCCTTTATGTGGCGTCGCACAGACGCCCGACTGTGGCATGTTTGTCATTCCATTTACTTATAAGCCCTTTATGTGGTGTCGCACAGACGCCCGACTGTGGCATGCTTGTTATTCCTTTTATATATAAGCCCTTTCTGTGGTGTCACTCAGACGACCGACTGAGGCATGCTTCATATTATTATCCTTTCGAGGCGTCGCTTCAGACACCCGATCGGTGCATTATATTTTTCACCCTGATTGTTTACTCATGATTTATTTAAATGATCTACTTGCGTGCATCATGAACCTTATTTCATAACTGACGAAGTGATCACATAATATTTTTAAACCATGATTATCAGTGGCTATATTATACCTGTGTTCTTAGTGTTTGCGAGTACATTCAAAGTACTCACTGGCTTGTCCCTGGCTATTGTCTTGGCCAGATTTCTTGCGTGGAGAGGAGCATTGTAATGACAGCCCCGGAACCTACGCAATGGAGATAGCAGCCTCGCGAAGATAGGAGTTATCCTGGTCAGCTGTTCCTGTGGGGAATGGAGTCCCATAGACACTGGTGACCTGCAAACCGCTTCCGCCGTCAACCACTAGAAACCAATTGTTGTACCCATAGGCCAGAATGGTCTTGTACTGCATATTTTGTATTTTGCTTGGAGTTTCTGTAACAAGTTGGTGTCTCATCAGCTAACAGTAATCCTGGGGCTGGTGAGCACAAGGGCCGCATTTGGGAAATTAATATCCCGAAAACCCGGTCCTGACAGATCCGTTGACTAAACCTCTCCCTAGAGCAAAACATGATCAACACCAGAACTGCATGGGTGTTCGATTCATCACAATGTAACTAGACTATTGACTCTAGTGCAAGTGGGAGACTGTTGGAAATATGCCCTAGAGGCAATAATAAAATGGTTATTATTATATTTCTTTATTCATGATAATTGTCTATTATTCATGCTATAATTGTGTTATCCGGAAATCGTAATACATGTGTGAGTACATAGACCACAACACATCCCTAGTGAGCCTCTAGTTGACTAGCTCGTTGATCAAAAGATAGTCATGGTTTCTTGACTATGGACATTGGATGTCATTGATAATGGGATCACATCATTAGGAGAATGATGTGATGGACAAGACCCAATCCTAAGGATAGCTCAAAGATCGTGTAGTTCGTTTGCTGTAGCTTTTCCAAATGTCAAGTATCATTTCCTTAGACCATGAGATTGTGCAACTCCCGGATACTGTAGGAGTGCTTTGGGTGTGCCAAACGTCACAACGTAACTGGGTGACTATAAAGGTACACTACAGGTATCTCCGAAAGTGTCTGTTGGGTTGGCACGAATCAAGACTGGGATTTGTCACTCCGTATGACGGAGAGGTATCTCTGGGCCCACTCGGTAATGCATCATCATAATGAGCTCAATGTGACCAAGTGGTTGATCACGGGATCATGCATTACGGTACGAGTAAAGTGACTTGCCGGTAACGAGATTGAACGAGGTATTGGGATACCGACGATCGAGTCTTGGGCAATTAACGTACCGATTGACAAAGGGAATTGTATACGGATTGATTGAATCCTCGACATCGTGGTTCATCCGATGAGATCATCGTGGAGCATGTGGGAGCCAACATGGGTATCTAGATCCGGCTGTTGGTTATTGACCGGAGAGGCGTCTCGGTCATGTCTGCATGTCTCCCAAACCCGTAGGGTCTACACACTTAAGGTTCGGTGACACTAGGGTTGTAGAGATATTAGTATGCAGTAATCCGAAAGTTGTTCGGAGTCCCGGATGAGATCCCGGACATCACGAGGAGTTCCGGAATGGTCCGGAGGTAAAGATTTATATATAGGAAGTGCAGTTTCGGCCATCGGGAAGGTTTCGGGGGTCGCCGGTATTGTACCGGGACCACCGGAAGGGTCCCGGGGGTCCACCGGGTGGGACCACCTATCCCAGAGGGCCCCATGGGATGAAGTGAGAGGGGAACCAGCCCCTGGTGGGCTGGTGTGCCCCCCTTGGGCCTCCCCTGCGCCACCCCTTGGCCGCCGCCCTCCTTGGAGATTGCATCTCCAGGGCCGGCGCCCCCCAAGGCCCCTATATAAATAGGGGGGAGGGAGGGCAGCCGCACACCCTAGCTCTTGGCGCCTCCCTCTCCCTCCGTAACACCTCTCCTTTCCCCTTGCGCTTGGCGAAGCCCTGCCGGGATCCTGCTGCATCCACCACCACGCCGTCGTGCTGCTGGATCTTCATCAACCTCTCCTTCACCTTTGCTGGATCAAGTTGGAGGAGACGTCTTCCCAACCGTACGTGTGTTGAACGCGGAGGTGCCGTCCGTTCGGCACTAGGTCATCGGTGATTTGAATCACGTCGAGTATGACTCCATCAACTCCGTTCTCTTGAACGCTTCCGCGCGCGATCTACAAGGGTATGTAGATGCACTCCTCTCTCCCTCATTGCTAGATGACTCCATAGATTGATCTTGGTGATGCATAGAAAATTTTAAAATTCTGCTACGTTCCCCAACACGGACCGCCATATCAAGCAGATCTTTCGTCAAGCGGGTGTTGCATGCGTACAAAAGGGAGCTCCTCCAGGATGGGCGGCACCTGTGGTCGACCTCACCTTCGACTCAAGAGATCGTCCTGTGACCACCACGAGCGCAGGCGCTCTACCGATGCTCTGCACCCCCACTGTCTGTAACGTGGTGGTAACCAAGACCCTCATTGACGGCGGGGTTGGGCTCAACTTGCTCTCTGTGGAAGCTTTTGGCTTGCTTCACGTATCACACAGCCGGCTCTGCCCCAGCAAGCCGTTCTCCGAGGTCGTCAACGGCTCCACCAGCCCCCTGGGACAGATCCGCCTCCCGGTCACTTTCGACACCCGCGACAACTACCGCATCGAGCTCATCGACTTAGACATCGCCCGTATCGGCCTCCTGTACAACGCCATCCTCGGGTACCCGACCTTATCCAAGTACATGGCGGCAACCCACCCCGCCTACAACCTCATGAAGATGCCAGGAAGCAGCGGCATCCTCACGGTGGCCGAGGATACCAAGGAAGCACTGGCGGCTCTCAAGCTCGCCTTCAGGACCGCGGCTGCCACACGGCCGGTGGAGGAAGGGACCCTGGGGCTCCAGGGGCTACGCCAGCAAAAAAGAAGCGGTTTTTCTCTCAAGACTGGGCCGAGATGAAGCAGGTGCCGATCGACCAAGATGGGGCATCAGGAGCCACCTTCACAATTGGTGCCAACCTCGCCCCGGACCAAGAAAAGGCACTGGTCGATTTCTTGCGCGGGAACAAGTGTTCGCATGGGAGCCCAAGGACCTGGCTGGAGTCCCAAGGGGAGTAATCGAGCATCACCTGAATGTGTGCCCCAATGTACGCCCAGTAAAGCAGAAGGCACGACGGCAGTCCACGAAGAAGCAGTCCTTCATCGTCCAGGAGACACGCAAACTGCAGGAAGCTGGTATCATCCGCGAGGTACGGTACTCAGAGTGGTTGGCAAACCCGGTCGTTGTGCCCAAGAAAGGGGGGAAAGATCGCATGTGCGTCGACTTCACCAACCTCAACAAGGCGTGCCCTCAAGACCCCTTCCCGCTACCACGCATCGACCAGATCGTCGACTCCACCGCGGAGTGCGACCTGCTGTGCTTCTTAGACGCATTCTCAGGGTATCACCAAATCAAGATGGAGGTACAAGATGTCGAGAAGACGGCCTTCCTGACCCCGTGCGGGGTGTACTTCTACACCGGCATGCCCTTTGGGCTGCGTAACGCCGGAGCAACCTTCCAGCGGCTGATGCACATCGCTCTGGGCAGGCAGCTCGGGAGGAACGCTGAGGCCTACGTCGCCGACATAGTGGTGAAGTCTCGGGAGGCGAGAACCCTCATCGAGGACATGTAAGAGACATTCGCTAGCCTGCGCAAGGTGGAATAACGACTCAACCCGGAGAAATGCGTGTTTGGCGTCCCCTCCGGCAAGCTGTTGGGCTTTCTGGTATCACACAAGGGGATTGAGGCGAACCCGGAGAAGGTCAAGGCGATAGAAAGGATGAGTCCCCCACAGACCCTTAAGGAAATGCAAAAGCTGGCGCGCTGTGTGACCTCGCTAGGGCGCTTCATCTCCAAGCTAGGGGAGCGCGGCCTCCCGTTTTTTAAGCTGATGAAGAAGAAGGGACCGTTCGAGTGGACCCCGGAGGCTAACGCCGCATTCCAAGATCTCAAGATATACCTCACCAGCCTGCGGGTGATGTGGCACCGCGTCCACTCGAGCCCCTGGTGCTTTACTTGGCCGCCAAGCCTCACTCCGCCAGTGCGGCTCTGGTGGCCGTCAGGAAAGAACGCCAGCCCAAGGACCTGCCACACGACTCCATGAGTTCGGTCAAGACGACGCAACCTCAAGGCGGCGCTCCTAAGGCCTTGGTTGCGCCAACGGGCGGCCAAGCTCCTGAGGTCTGCCAGCCTCAGGAGGCGCCTCAGCCTTAGGAGGTCTCGGACTGCACCGACAGCTCCTCCCTCATCGAGCAGCCAATATACTTCGTTAGCACAATGTTGCGGGATGCGCGGGCATGCTACCCCATGCCGTAGAAGCTCTTGCTCGCGTTTCTCATCGCCTCGCGCAAGCTGCGCCACTACTTCCAAGGCCACCCCATCAACGTCGTTTCTGCCTACCCACTAGTGAGGGTGCTCTGAAGCCCCAATGCTGCAGGAAGGGTCGCCGAGTGGAACATCGAACTGCAGGCATTTCAGCTGGAGTTCAGCACCACCAGGGTCATCAAGGGAGCTGCGCTCGCTAACTTTGTGGCGGAATGGACTGATGCCCCAGGACAGGAAGCAGGCGAGGACTGATCGCTCTCGCCGGGGAGCGAAGTACCAGACGGCTGGGTCATGTACTTTGACGGCGCCTTCGCACAGCAGGGTGCAGGGGCCGGAGCTGTGCTCATTTCGCCTACTCAGGACAAACTCTACTATGCCATGCAGCTCTGCTTCCAGCACGGCGAAAAGGTCTCCAACAACATCGCAGAGTACGAAGGCTTGATCGCCGGCCTCAAGGCCGCAACCGCTTTGGGTGTGAAGCTCCTCACCATCAAGGGCGACTCCCAACTCCTCGACAACTTCTCCAACAAAGTGTACGAGCCGAAGGATGAACACATGGAGGCATACCTGGCGGAGGTACACAAGATGGAGAAACAATTCTTGGTCCTGGAGCTGCAGCACGTGCCCCGAGGCACGAATAAGGAAGCCGACGACATCGCCAAGAGAGCATCCAAGCGACTGCCTCAGGAGCCTTGTGTCTTCGAGGAGCGGCTCTTCAAACCTTCGGCGGCCCCTCCGGTCGCGGAGCCGACACTGCCTCAGGATGAGCTCCCACCAGCACCAACCTCGGGAACCCCTGCATGTGGCCCGGCTTCAGGAGCGCGCCTGCTCCTAGCGCTCGAGCCTCAGTAGGGGTGCTGGACCGAAGAATTCAAGGCGTGCCTGCTTTAGGGGACCCTGCTGGAGAAGGAAGAAGATGCCGAGCACGTGGCTCTGCAGGCCATAGCCTACTGCATTCGGGATGGTGAGCTATACCGAAAACAACCGAACAATGTTTCCTTGCGATGTATCTCCAGGGAGTAGGGGTGTGAGCTATTAGCTGGCATACATGGTGGAGACTGCGGACATCACTCGTCATCGCGCACCTTGGTGGGCAAGGCGTTCTGCAGCGGGTTCTACTGGCCCACGACACTCAGCGACGCGCCGAGCTGGTGAGATCATGTGAAGCCTTCCAGTTCCATGCCAAGCAAATCCACCAGCCTGCTCAGGGCCTTCAGACCATCCCGCTCTCGTGGCAGTCTGGAGGCTGGACATCTTGGGTCCGTTCCCTCGAGCGCCCGGGGGCTACCGCTACCTCTATGTCACCATCGACAAGTTCACCAAATGGGCGGAGGTGGAAGCCGTCCGCACCATCCCGGCAGGTTCGGCAGTCAAGATCATCACGGGCCTCATGAGCCGCTTCGGGGTCCCTAATCCTATCATCACCGACAACGGCTCACAGTTCACTAGCAATCTTTTCAAAACATATTGTGCTAACCTTAGAACGCATATATGCTATGCCTCAGTAGCACACCTGAGGAGCAACGGCCAGGCTAAGCACGCCAACATGGAGGTCTTGAGAGGCCTCAAGACAAGAACCTTCAAGAAGAAGCTCGAGGCCTACGGTAGGGGCTGGCTTGATAAGCTCCAGTCTGTGATGTGGTCCATCCGCACCACCGCGACCAAGCTGACCGGCGAGACTCCATTCTTCCTCGTCTATGGAGCTGAAGCGGTTCTCCCACACGAGGTCAGGCATCGCTCCGCGCGGGTCTTGGCATTTGACAAGGCACTCCAGGATGCCACACGTGCTGGGGGAGGAATGTCGCCGTCAAGCCTCGCTCCGAGCGACGAGGTACCAGCAGGCGCTGCGGAGGTATCACTACCGTAGTGTCCGCTCCAGGACGCTCGAGGTGGATGATCTCGTCCTACGGCGAGTGATCTCCAGGGAAGGGCTGCATAAGCTTTCACCCATGTGGGAGGGACCGTTTAGGGTCGCCCGCCTCTCCAGGCCTGGCGCCGCGCGCCTGGAGATGCATGACGGGATCCCCATCCAGAACGCCTGGAACATCCAGCACCTCCGAATGTTCTACCCATGAAGCAAGGCCCAGTGCCTGTGAAGGTTTCCGCTCGTGACACTCTCACGTAATAATGAGTGGGGCTGTACATGCGCCGAAGTCTCCGGAGAGCCACCCTCGGGTCTCGGGGGCTCCCTCCAAATGGCAACACTTAGCTCTGTGCTGGTGAGAAGACTAGACTAGGTGCCGGACGCGGCTGTTCATTTGCTTGCTTTTTGTAGTTGGTTTGAGATTTTTCTTAGTGGAAATTGGAGTTCTCGCATTTTGGATTGCTAAGTTGGATTTTCCTCTCGTCTTTTCTCTTGACCGCCGGTCACGGCCCAGGAGGGGTGGCAGTTGCCCGTCGCTCTTCCTCGCGCGTATCACGCGCCGGGGCTGTATGTGCGTGCATGTCAGGCCCGTCCCGCGCCACGAACATACTTCGCCACAGCCCTGTCCCCCAGGGCCTTGCCTTTTTTCTATCCTCGCGAGCCACTCTCTTCCTAGGTTGTGGTTGGTGCATCTCCTTAAGTCCGTGCCCCCGGGTACCGCGACGTTATGCACTAAGCCGCAACTAGCTCACGCCTGAGGACTCACCCAAGGGAGAACATGACACCCGATAAAACTTTCTAATGATTCTGCAGCTTCACGATGCTTCCTGAGGCCAGCAACCCCTGAGCCAGCGGTAAGGGGACCTCACGAGATGATGGAGGACGCGCCATCACGAAACGAAAGAGCACCGCGGGTATATCAAGCTAAGGTTATCCTACCGTACCCATTTGAAGCACGAACACCGCAGCATAACATTGGAACAGTAAACGTAGCATAGCAGCACAAATGCCATGGTTCATTACACGCCCTTGCAGGGCCCGCTGCTTTCTTTTTTAAATGAAGGAAGAAAGGAAATGTTAAAGAAAAGCGACCCGAGTGACCGCAGCAGCTCGCGAGGCCTGGTTCCAAGGGCCTCCCGGACTCAGCTCAGCCCGAGCCTTCCTCACGCTTTACTGGAGCATGGCGTCGAGACGACCCACCGCCGTCCTCAAAGCGAGCCTGGCGGTGTGGCGGCTGGTCGTAGCCATCGCTGCTGGTGCTCTCGCTGGAGAAGGAGCCACCGCCGCTAGAAGAACTGTGACCGTCGCCAAGGGCGAGCTCGCCCTCAGCATCGTCACGGCCGTTGTCAAGGCCGAGCTCGTCGTCGCGACCGCTATCTTCGGGGCATCACCCTACATGGCGACAATCTTCCCCAAACACCCTCATGAAGCGTCGTACTTGAAGTGGACGGTGCACCTCCAGCTCAGGCCACACGCATGGGCGAACATCTGCCAGCCGCAAGTCAGGGCCATGCTGCCTGCGCCGGAGATCTCGACCGCAACCTACGAGGCCTTGCTGCAGCAGCCGTCGGCCTACAGCCAGAGGCCGTCAAGACCCATGGCCGACAGCTCACTGGCGAGGGAGCGTGGAAGCTAGAGCCAGGTGCCGGCCGGCCTCTCGAACCACACGATGAACTACAGGACCACCTCCGCCGAGTGGAAGCGCGGCCGGGGAGGTCGGGCGACCAGGGCACACCTTCCCTCCATGCAAGGGCTGCCTCGCCCCAAGCGGCACCCACCACGATAAGAAGCGCTGCCACGACCGCCCGAGGCGCGCCCTCGCCCCCGAGGTGTCACCGCAGGGGTCGTGACATGTTTGCGGGGGCGGCCTCGCCCCCTCTTAGGCGGCAGCGAACTGGGTCCCTCCTTGGGGGCCTTCCCTTTCTCAGCAGCGAAGAGCTTCCGCGTTGGCGCCATGGGTGCTACGACAAACCAATAAAATGGAGAGACTAGGAAGAAGAAGAAGAAGAAGCGGACTGCGAGAAGACAGTGATGAGCAAGGGGGCTCCGCCCCTTCCCTCATTTATAGCCGGGAGGAGGCCAACCGCTGGCCTCCACGATTGCACGTAATGATGGCTTTCCTCTGCATGCGGCAGGGTCTCGTCAAGTTGAACAGTTGCCGATGCAGCGTGGCGAAGCGGAGGCGTCCATGTCCCATCAATCGCCATGCATCGACCAAGGCCGCAGACGGTTAGGGCCCGTGACGCTCCGCCCTTGCCCTTTTGGCTTCGCCTTGAAGCCAAGCTCGAGCGTGCCTTGAGCCCGGGGGCTACTGTCAGTGTCTTGGGAACGGGGGTACCCAGACTTGCCTGAATGCGGCCCACGGCGTGGCCCCATCGACGACCCGGTACAACCCATTTTCAGCAACAACAACCCAAGACCCTCGTGAGGGGCCAAGCCTCGCGAGGCGGACGACACCAAGACCTCCCTGGGGGCCGGCCTCACTAGGCTGGCTCCCGAGGAGTGGAGATATCAATGCAGGGTGCACCTCGCGAGGTTCACGTGACGTGAGCCATGACGACCAAGGCCAGGCGGGCGCCAGCGGGCGCAGTGTACCAGTTTCCCATTTGGTGCTAAGGAGGCAAGCGCAGACGCGGGGTCTTGAGGAATCAAGCAAAGGTTTCCATATCTGTGCAACAAGACCAAGACCGCCAGGACGGCAGGACGGAGGTAATCGCGGAGCCCACCGCAGCGTCACCACCAGAGCCTTTTGCAGGCGAAGACTACTTTTGTCAGGATAGCTTGTACTAGTAGTCTCCCTTCAAATTTGGCCATTGTGGGATCCCTTCCCACCTACATTTGGGAAGAGGACCAAGGCCACTATAAATAGGACTTAGCCACCACCGTAGAAGAGAATGACGAAGAGATCAGATCCATTCCATCTTGGCCACCTCACTAGCTCATCGAGCTCAAGAACACCTCACCTCCTGAGGTTGTTCATCCATTGCACTAGTTCATCCTTAGCCTTTTGAGGCAATCCACCACCAAGCTGGAGTAGGGTATTACACCGTAATGTGGCCCAAACCAGGATAAACCGCTGTGTCTCTTGTCCCTTGGGTTCGTCGAGCTAGGCCGTAGGATCGTTGAGCCGGTAGGTTGGGAAGAGGGAGTCATTTGCACGCACCCCAGTGTTCGAACCTCTCAAGGGACCGCGGAACCCCGAATCCAACATTTTCTCTCATTTTTTTATTTGGGCCTTCTCTCATTTTTTGGCCTCTATTTTTTTATCGGCCGGAGTCTCATCCCGACTTGTGGGGGAATCATAATCTCCATCATCCTTTTCCTCACAAGGGACAATGCTCTAATAATGAAGATCATCACACTTTTATTTACTTACAACTCAAGAATTACAACTCGATACTAGGACAAAATATGACTATATGAATGCCTCCGGTGGTGTACCGGGATGTGCAATGAATCAAGAGTGACATGTATGAAAGAATTATGAACGGTGGCTTTGCCACAAATATGATGTTAACTACATGATCATGCAAAGCAATATGACAATGATGGAACGTGTGATACATCTCCATCGTATCTACTTTTCCAAACACTTTTGCCCTTGTTTTGGACCCTAACTTGCATGATTTGAATGGAACTAACCCGGACTGACGCTATTTTCAGCAGAATTGCCATGGTGTTATTTTTGTGCAGAAATAAGAGTTCTCGGAATGACCTGAAAATCAACGGAGAATATTTTTGGAATATATAAAAAATACTGCTGAAAGAATCAAGGCTAGGGGGCCCACACCCTATCCATGAGGGTGGGGGTGCACCTACCCCCTAGGCGCGCCCCCTGCCCCGCGGGCCCCCTGGTGCTCCACCGACCTCAACTCCAACTCTGTATATTCACGTTCGGGGAGAAAAAAAATCAGAGAGAAGGATTCATCGTGTTTTTACGATACGGAGCCGTCGCCAAGCCCTAATCTCTCTCGGGAGGGCTGATCTGGAGTCCGTTCGGGGCTCCGGAGAGGGGAATCCGTCGCCATCGTCATCATCAACCTTCCTCCATCACCAATTTCATGATGCTCACCGCCGTGTGTGAGTAATTCCATCGTAGGCTTGCTGGACGGTGATGGGTTGGATGAGATTTACCATATAATCGAGTTAGTTTTGTTAGGGTTTGATCCGTAGTATCCACTATGTTCTGAGATTGATGTTGCTAGGACTTTGCTATGCTTAATGCTTGTCACTAGGGCCCGAGTGCCATGATTTCAGATCTGAACCTATTATGTTTTCATGAATATATGTGAGTTCTTGATCCTATCTTGCAAGTCGATAGTCACCTACTATGTGTTATGATCCGGTTACCCCGAAGTGACAATAATCGGGACCACTCCCGGTGATGACCGTAGTTTGAGGAGTTCATGTATTCAGTAAGTGTTAATGCTTTGGTCCAGTACTCTATTAAAAGGAGGCCTTAATATCCCTTAGTTTCTAATAGGACCCCGCTGCCACGGGAGGGTAGGACAAAAGATGTCATGTGCTACGTCTCGTGCTAGCGTTGGTTTTCCGCGAAGAGGAGGGGGTGATGCAGCACAGTAGCGTAAGTATTTCCCTCAGTTTTTGAGAACCAAGGTATCAATCCAGTAGGAGGTCACACACAAGTCCCTCGTACCTGCACAAAACGGTAGCAACTCGCAACCATTGCTTAGGGGTTGTCAATCCCTTCACGGTCACTTACGAGAGTGAGATCTGGTAGAGATAATATTTTTGGTATTTTTGGTATAAAGATGCAAAGTGAAAAGTAAAAGCAAAACAAGTAAAATAAAGTAATGGAGATTGATATGATGAGAATAGACCCGGGGGCCATAGGTTTCACTAGTGGCTTCTCTCAAGAGCATAGATATTCTACGGTGGGTGAACAAATTACTGTTGAGCAATTAATAGAATTGAGCATAGTTATGAGGTTATCTAGGTATGATCATGTATATAGGCATCACGTCCGTGACAAGTAGACCGACTCCTGCCTGCATCTACTACTATTACTCCACTCATCGACCGCTATCCAGCATGCATCTAGAGTATTAAGTTAAAAACAGAGTAACGCCTTAAGCAAGATGACATGATGTAGAGGAATAAATTCATGCAATATGATAAATACCCCATCTTGTTATCCTCGATGGCAACAATACAATACGTGCCTTGCAACTCTTTCTGTCACTGAGTAAGGACACCGCAAGATTGAACCCAAAGCTAAGCACTTCTCCCATTGCAAGAACTACCAATCTAGTTGGCAAACCAAACGGATAATTCGAAGAGACTTGCAAAGATAACTCAATCATACATAAAAGAATTCAAAGAAGATTCAAATATTATTCATAGATAAGTTGGATCATAAACCCACAATTCATCGGTCTCAACAAACACACCGCAAAAAGAAGATTACATCGAATAGATCTCCACGAGAGAAGGGGAGAACATTGTATTGAGATCCAAAAAGAGAGAAGAAGCCATCTAGCTACTAGCTATGGACCCGAAGGTCTGAAGTAAACTACTCACACTTCATCGGAAGGGCTATGGTGTTGATGTAGAAGCCCTCCGTGATGGATGCCCTCTCCGGCGGAGCTCCGGAACAGGCCCCAAGATGGGATCTCGTGGATACAGGAAGTTGCGGCGGTGGAATTAGGTTTTTGGCTCCGTCTCTGGTCTAATGGGGGTACGTAGGTATATATAGGAGGAAGGAGCACGTCGGTGGAGCTCCAAGGGGCCCACGAGGCAGGGGGGCGCGCCCTCCACCCTCGTGACCTCCCCGGAAACTTCTTGGAGTAGGGTCCAAGTCTCCTGGATCACGTTCGGTGAGAAGATCACGTTCCCGAAGGTTTCATTCCGTTTGGACTCCGTTTGATATTCTGTTTCCTCGAAATACTGAAATAGGCAAAAAACAACAATTCTAGGCTGGGCCTCCGGTTAATAGGTTAGTCCCAAAAATAATATAAAAGTGGAAAATAAAGCCCAATATAGTCCAAAACAGTAGATAAAGTAGCATGGAGCAATCAAAAATTATAGATACGTTGGAGACGTATCAGGCATCCCCAAGCTTAATTCCTGCTCGTCCTTGAGTAGGTAAATGATAAAAAGAGAATTTTTGATGCAGAGTGATACTTTGGCATAATTTCAATGTAAATCTTCTTAATCATGGTATGAATATTCAGATCCGAAAGGTTCAAGACAAAAGTTCATATTGACATAAAAAATGATAATACTTCAAGCATACTAATCAAACAATTATGTCATCTCAAAATAACATGGCCAAAGGAAGTTCATCCCTACAAAATCATATAGTTAGGCTATGCTTCATTTTCGTCACACAAAGATGTTCCCAACTTCTATACCCCCGATGACAAGCCAAGCAATTGTTTCATACTCAAATAATCTCAAACTTTTTCAACCTTCACGCAATACATGAGCGCGAGCCATGGACATAGCACTATGGGTGGTATAGAATATGATGATGGGGATTGTGTGGAGAAGACAAAAAAGGAGAAAGTCTCACATCAACGAGGCTAATCAATGAGCTATGGAGATGCCCATCAATTGATGTTAATGCAAGGAGTAGGGATTGCCATACAACGGATGCACTACAGCTAAGAATGCTCAACAAAAGAAAACTAGTGGGTGTGCATCCAACTTGCTTGCTCATGAAGACCTAGGGCATTTTGAGGAAGCCCATCATTGGAATATACAAGCCAAGTTCTATAATGAAAAATTCCCACTAGTATGAACAAGACAACTTATGAGACTCACTATATGAAATCATGGTGCTACTTTGAAGCACAATATATGAGACTCACTACATGAAGAACAAGGTGCTACTTTGAAGCACAAGTGTGGAAAAAGAGATAGTAGCATTGCCCTTTTTATTTTCTATTTTTTTGGGCCTTTCTTTTTTTCTTTTTGGCCTTTATCTTTTTTTTGATTGGGCAATGCTCTAATAATGATGATCATGACACTTCTATTGATTACAACATAATGATTACAACTCGATACTAGAACAAGATATGACTCTATATGAATGCCTCCGGCGGTGTACCGGGATGGTGCAATGAATCAAGAGTGACATGTATGAAAAATAATGCATGGTGGCTTTGCCACAAATACGATGTCAACTACAAGATCATGCAATGGCAATATGACAAAAGTAAAGCATGTCATGATGATGATGATGATGATGGAAGTTGCATGGCAATATATCTCGGAATGGCTATGGAAATGCCATGATAGGTAGGTATGGTGGCTGTTTTGAGGAAGATATAGGGAGGTTTATGTGTGAAAGAGCGTATCATATCACGGGGTTTGGATGCACCGACGAAGTTTGCACCAACTCTCAATGTAAGAAAGGGCAATGCACGGTACCGAAGAGGCTAGCAAATGGCGGAAAGGTAAAAGTGCGTATAATCCATGGACTCAACATTAGTCAAAAGAACTCATATACTTATTGCAAAAATTTAGAAGTCATCAAAAATCAAGTACTATGCGCATGCTCCTAGGGGGATAGATTGGTAGGAAAAGACCATCGCTCGTCCCCGACCGCCACTCATAAGGATGCTCAAGCCAGGTACACTTCATGCTTCAAATTTGTTACACAACTTTAACCATACGTGCATGCTACGGGACTTGCTAACTTCAACACAAGTATTTCTCAAATTCACAACTACTCAACTAGCACGACTATGATATTATCACCTCCATATCTCAAAACAATTATCAAGCATCAAACTTATCTTAGTATTCAACCCACTAAAAAGAAAGTTTCACATATCTTGAATACCAAGTATATTAACATTAAGCAAATTACCATGCTATTAACGACTCTCAAAATAATCTAAGTGAAGCATGAGAGATCAAGTTTCTTTAAAACAAACCACCACCGTGCTCTAAAAGATCTAAGTGAAGCACTAGAGCAAAAATTATCACGCTCAAAAAGATATAAGTGAAGCACATAGAGTAAACTATCAAGCTCAAAAGATATAAGTGAAGCACATAGAGTATTCTAACAAATTTCAATTCATACATGGCTCTCTCAAAAGGTGTGTACAGCAAGGATGATTGTGGTAGACTAACAAGCAAAGACACAAATAATACAAGACGCTCAAGGCAAAACACATATCATGTGGTGAATAAAAATATAGCTCCAAGTAAATTACCGATGGAAGTGGACGAAAGAGGGGATGCCTTCCGGGGCATCCCCAAGCTTTGACTTTTTGGTGTCCTTGGATTATCTTGGGGGTGCCATGGGCATCCCCAAGATTAGGCTCTTGCCACTCCTTGTTCCATAATCCATCAAAAGAATTCACCCAAAACTTGAAAACTTCACAACACAAAACTCAATAGAAATCTCGTGACCTCCGTTAGAGAAAGAAAACAAAAGACTACTTTAAGGTACTGTAGTGAACTTGTTCTTTATTTGTATTGGTGTTAAACCTACTGTATTCCAACTTCTCTATAGTTTATAAACTATTTTACTAGCCATAGATTCATCAAAATAAGCAAACAACACACGCAAAACAGAATCTATCAAAAACAGAACAGTCTGTAGTAATCTGTTACTAACGCAAACTTCTGGAACCCAAAAATTTCTACCAAAATTAGACAACCTGGGCAATTTTTTTATTGATCAGCAGAAATTGGAATCACTATTTTATCACGTTCTAGTGATTTTTGACAATTCGGGCACTGAGCGCAAAGATTCTGGAAATTACAGCAAGATCAAATAACTATCTTCCAAGAAGATCTAATAGGTTTAACTTGGCACAAACACTAATTAAAAGATAAAACCACATCTAAACAGAATATAGATGGATTATTTATTCCTAAACAAAACCAAAAACAAAAAAAACAAAATAAAATTGGGTTGCCTCCCAACAAGCGCTATCGTTTAACGCCCCTAGCTAGGCATAAAAGCAAGGATAGATCTAGGTATTGCCATCTTTGGTAGGCAATTCATAAGTGGCTCTCATGATAGATCCATATGGTAATTTTATTATTTTTCTAGGAAAGTGTTCCATGCCATTCTTTAAGGGAAATTGGAATTTAATATTCCCTTCCTTCATATCAATAATTGCACCAATCGTTCTAAGGAAAGGTCTACCAAGAATAATAGGACATGAAGGATTGCAATCTATATCAAGAACGATAAAATCTACGGGCACATAATTCCTATTTGCAACAATAAGAACATCATTAATTCTTCCCATAGGCTTTTTAATAGTGGAATCCGCAAGATGCAATTTTAGAGCGCAATCATCAAAGTCACGGAAAACTAGCAAATCACACAAAGCTTTGGGGATAGTAGAGACACTAGCACCCAAATCACACAAAGCATGAAACTCATAATTTTTAATCTTAATCTTAATTGTAGGTTCCCACTCATGGAGTTTTCTAGGGATAGAAACTTTCAACTCAAGCTTTTCTTCATAAGATTGCATTAAGGCGTCAACAATGTGTTTGGTAAAGGCCTTATTTCGACTATAAGCATGAGGAGAATTTAACACGGATTGCAACAAGGAAATACAATCAATTAAAGAGCAATTTTCATAGTTAAATTCCTTGAGATCCAAAATATTGGGTTTAGCAATATCTAGATTTTTATTTCTTTCAATCCCTTTGTTATCAATTTCATCATCAGGATCTAAAAACTCAGAATTCTTAGAACGCCTTCTAGGTAAGGGAAGATCATAATCAGATTCATCAAGATTCACATTGCAAAACAACGATTTAATAGGGGACACATCAATAACTTTTAGATCTTCATCTTGATTCTCATAGTTATTCGGTTTAGCGGCCATCTTATTGACTAAGGTGGCTTGCATATCCGAAATTTCAGCGGTCATTTTTTCAAGATGAGCAATTTGGGCTCTTATACCATCAAATTCTTTGGACATATCATCGAGCTCTTTACTCATATAACTCATAAAACTCTTTTGTTCCTTAAGCTCGTTTCTAAAGAAATTATTATGCTCAAATTGCAAGACCATAAACTTCCTGACATCGTTTTCGATATCTTCTAGCCTTTTAAGGTGAAGATCACCAAAATTAGGTAAGGCCATCGTGACGAACAAGCAAGCAAACTAACATATGAGCAAACAAAAGGCAAAGGGAAAAAGAGGAGGAGATTGGGAAAGAGAGGGCAAATAAAACGGCAAGGGTGAAGTGGGGGAGAGGAAAACGAGAGGCAAATGGCAAATAATGTAATGCGAGAGATAGAGATTGTGATGGGTACTTGGTATGTTGACTTTTGCGTAGGCTTCCCCGGCAACGGCGCTAGAAATGGCTCGCTGACGGGAGAGTAAATCTTGACTTGACTTGGCGTAGGCCTCCCCGGCAACGGTGCCAGAAATCCTTCTTGCTACGTCTCGAGCTAGCGTTGGTTTTCCCCGAAGAGGAGGGGGTGATGCAGCACAGTAGCGTAAGTATTTCCCTCAGTTTTTGAGAACCAAGGTATCAATCCAGTAGGAGGTCACGCACAAGTCCCTCGTACCTGCACAAAACGGTAGCAACTTGCAACCAACGCTTAGGGGTTGTCAATCCCTTCACGGTCACTTACGAGAGTGAGATCTGATAGAGATAATATTTTTTGGTATTTTTGGTACAAATATGCAAAGTGAAAAGTAAAAGCAAAACAAGTAAAATAAAGTAATGGAGATTGATATGATGAGAATAGACCCGGGGGCCATAGGTTTCACTAGTGGCTTCTCTCAAGAGCATAGATATTCTACGGTGGGTGAACAAATTACTGTTGAGCAATTAATAGAATTGAGCATAGTTATGAGGTTATCTAGGTATGATCATGTATATAGGCATCACGTCCGTGACAAGTAGACCGACTCCTGCCTGCATCTACTACTATTACTCCACTCATCGACCGCTATCCAGCATGCATCTAGAGTATTAAGTTAAAAACAGAGTAACGCCTTAAGCAAGATGACATGATGTAGAGGAATAAATTCATGCAATATGATAAATACCCCATCTTTTTATCCTCGATGGCAACAATACAATACGTGCCTTGCAACTCTTTCTGTCACTGAGTAAGGACACCGCAAGATTGAACCCAAAGCTAAGCACTTCTCCCATTGCAAGAACTACCAATCTAGTTGGCCAAACCAAACGGATAATTTGAAGAGACTTGCAAAGATAACTCAATCATACATAAGAGAATTCAGAGAAGATTCAAATATTATTCATAGATAAGTTGGATCATAAACCCACAATTCATCGGTCTCAACAAACACACCGAAAAAGAAGATTACATCGAATAGATCTCCACGAGAGAGGGGGAGAACATTGTATTGAGATCCAAAAAGAGAGAAGAAGCCATCTAGCTACTAGCTATGGACCCGAAGGTCTAAAGTAAACTACTCACACTTCATCGGAAGGGCTATGGTGTTGATGTAGAAGCCCTCCGTGATGGATGCCCTCTCCGGCGGAGCTCCGGAACAGGCCCCAAGATGGGATCTCATGGATACAGGAAGTTGCGGCGGTGGAGTTAGGTTTTTGGCTCCGTCTATGGTCTAATGGAGGTACGTAGGTATATATAGGAGGAAGGAGCACGTCGGTGGAGCTCCGAGGGGCCCACGAGGCAGGGGGCGCGCCCAGGGGGGGCGCCCTCCACCCTCGTGACCTCCCCGGAAACTTCTTGGAGTAGGGTCCGAGTCTCCTGGATCACGTTCGGTGAGAAGATCACGTTCCCGGAGGTTTCATTCCGTTTGGACTCTGTTTGATATTCTGTTTCCTCGAAATACTGAAATAGGCAAAAAACTGCAATTCTGGGCTGGGCCTCCGGTTAATAGGTTAGTCCCAAAAATAATATAAAAGTGGAAAATAAAGCCCAATATAGTCCAAAACTGTAGATAAAGTAGCATGGAGCAATCAAAAATTATAGATACGTTGGAGACGTATCATCATGCAAGTTCTTTTCCATAAGCACGTGTTACTATATTCGGAATACATTCCTACATTACATTGATAAACTGGAGCTAGTTCTGTGTCACTCTATGTTATAACTATTGCATGAGGAATCGCATCTGACATAATTATCCATCACTGATCCATTGCCTACGAGCTTTTCATATATTGATCTTTGCTTATTTACTTTTCCGTTTCTATGGTCCAAGCAGGAATTAAGGAGGAATTTGACGCGTATGTGCGTAATGCTGAACTTGAGGGCTTCGTGTCAGATAAGTGCCCCCAATATTATCACCTAACTGATTCCTTTGTGAGAAGGTTTAAATTTACATCATCGCACAATTCTCACACTGTCCTATTTGATCTCTATGATAAATATTATACCATGGACTTAGAAGATTTTAATATTGCTTGTAAACTCCCGCGGTGGGGTAATGTTAGTGAACCTCGCAAATCTGAATTTAAAGAATTTCTTGCTAGTATCACTATGGGGGAATCTAGAGAAATAACACAAGCTACCTTAGGGAGCATTCATTTTCCTGCCATACATTATTTTGCTCTCTTTATAGGTAGATGCATTAATGGTAAGGATGAGGCATGTCACATGTGCGTTCCAGATCTTAGTGTCCTCAAGAGTGCGGTATTGGGTGATAAACAATACAACTTGGGGGCTGTTGGGGATATAACTATTAGGTATGACCCGCCCAGGAGGGGCCGGGTCATCCCTGTGATGATTCATCTCAATGAAGCCCAGGAGCATATGGCGGTTCATAGATAGGCTTGGTAGAGGGCCCAAACCCGAAGGCGGCTTAAGTCCCACGGATGTAAACCGCCATTTATGTATACTTGTTTTGTAAGGTAGGAACAAAGGGTCACCGAGCCGGATACGTTGTATAAGCCGGTCGGGACTCTGTAGGCCGCAGGGCGTCAACCCGTGTATATAAGGGGACAACCCAGTGGCGGCTTAGGAAGAGAAACAATAGATCGAGAGCCGGGTCAAGCGTATTCGCTCCCTGTTCATATAAACCCTAGCAATTCCACCTACAACTGGATTAGGCTTTTATCTGCATCGTAAGGGGCCGAACTAGTATAAACTCCTCGTGTCCTTTGTCCTGATTAACCCCTTTAAGCTAACCTCATTGCGATGGCTCCACGATTAAGTCCCCACACTAGGACATTTGCTGTGACAATTCCTCGACAGTTGGCGCCCACCGTGGGGCTATCGCACGATGGTTTCAAGTTCTTAGAGGGTAACTTCGAAGGGATCAAGGGATACGCCGTGGGCCAGATGACCAAGAGTCATCGCGGCAAGCTCTACATCGACGATGCGGGCTGGGGCCCCGAGGCCAGCTCAATTGAGTATGGGTACCGGGTCCCCTTCGGCGGAATTCACGTCTTCATCGGCAAGATCGATGAACCAGGCCCCAAGCCGGACATCTGCACCGACATCATCGAGACGGCTCAGCGTGCGAGACCCGCCCGGGTTTAGCCCGCCATGAATCGTGCCTTTGTGAGATTTATCCATGGAGCGGAACCTGAGGATAGATCAACATCTGGTGGTGAGACCGTCGTCTATTCTGATGGTGAGTCATCCACTGGTGAGACTGAATCATTGTATCAACTACAAGAGGGCCGGCTTGGGGGCTGTTCCGATGGCGATAGTATTCCGGACCCCTGTGAGCGGCCGAACCGGGTTGCAATCTTCATGGCTAGTACACAGCCCGTACAACACTCATCGACAGCAGCAGAGCTGGTTTCTGGGTCGGCAGCGGCAATGGCTGCCGGGGCAGGAGGCCCTGAGCGCCCGCCGGCTCAGGTTTTAACTGACTTACTAGATAAGGTGGTAACGCCGTTAACAGCGGTGGTTAACCCGGCGGATCAAGATCAGCATAATGTGGCGGTCGTGAAGTTGCATGACGAGATAGCACATGCCAAAGAGGAGTTAAACACAGAGAACACTAGGATGGCCGAGGAGCGGGCTGCTTTGGATGCTCAGGCACAACGAATTTAGTCACAGTCTTACCGGCTCATGCTAGATCAGAACGCTTCAAACGAGGTTATGAGGAGGAGACATCAGACTCATCTGCCGTCGGTTTATGAGGCAAGAAATATCTTTAACATGCCAGGAGCAGGGACCAGTAACCCGGCAGGGGTAAACCGGGCCGAAGCACCTGGGACAGATATGCCGGTTCAGCCACGCACAACGGACCCGCCTATTCAGAACAATAACCCGTCGCAGCACATGCCGACGCCACCGGTTCATTATTCTAACCCTTTGGACAACATGATCGCTGCAGCGTCACGATTGGCGTATCTCTCGGTTGATGGTGAGTCGCCGACGGCGGTTGAAACATGGAGGGCTAGAGAGCTTCTTTAGACAACACTGACCCAGCAGCAGGCCTATTCTTACAGTCATGACAGGATTCACTCCACCCCTCACCCGAGCCGGAGTTACAGCAGACATATTGATGAGACGGCTATGTCAAGCAGTGGACAGAACCATAACCCGCCTCGTGGACATAACCCGGCGGGCGGAGATGCTGATGTTCAGAACGTAGTGGATCAAGGAAGAGCACGCCGAGAGGCCGAGCTGGCGGCCCAGCATGCGGCCCGTCAACCTACTCCGGTTCGTCCAACCACTTCTGTGGAGCCAGGTGTGACCTTTAGAAATTTGGGTGTGCCATGCTTAGTACCGGAGCTACGTAATGAGCGTCTGCCCAAGGATTTCAAGGGTCCTCCTAAGGTGCCTAACTACACAGCCGATTTAAGTCCTGAGGCATGGGTTGAGAGTTATGAGATGGTCATGGAATTGTTAGATGTCAGCGAGGCTGCGTGTGCTAAGTATTTCCCCCTGATGTTGGAGGGAACGGCCTGCACTTGGTTGAAGGGGCTCCCTGCCAATTCCATCGGGTCATGGGCCGAGTTAAAAGCCCGGTTCATCCAGAACTTCAAGGATACATGTAAGCAGCCCATGTCAATTGTGGATTTAGCCTCCTGTGTCCAAGAAGAAGGTGAGTCGACAACCCATTAGGTGCGCCGGGTCTCAACAATCCTGCACTCGTCGGATCGCATCAATGCCGACTCAGCGGTGTTGATGTTGGAAAACAATTGTCGTTTCACGCCCCTGAAGCAGAAACTGGGGCGGCTCAAATGACATTGCAATGACATGGGGACACTCATGGTGGCTCTGGTTAAGTATGCCGACTCTGATAGTACCAAGGACCCCGAGTCTGATGACGAAAAGCTGGGGAAGGGAAGGAAGAGCAGCAACACCAAGGGGCAGCAGCATAACCCAGCAAACCAGGAAGGCAACGGTAAGCGCAAAGCTGATAATAGTTTTGACTTTATGGCTAACACCAATGCACAGAATAATGGTCAGCGTCGTAAGGGTAAACCACCCCCACGGGACGAAGGATCCAGTATCAATGTTGAACAGATGTTAAATCAGCCCTGCCCAAGACATGGTACGCGAGAAAGACCGTCCGGGCACCTCTGGAAGGATTGTTATATTATGAAGGATTACAAGAATTCCAATCTTTTTCAAGACAATCATGGGCCAGGTGGCGGTTCAGGATCCGGCTCTCACGGACCGGGTTATGGCGGTGGCGGTTCTAATTCTGGTTTCCAAGGAAATCAAGGTAATCATAGCAACTAGGGTGGTTACAATCAGCAGAGTAATCAGGAGGGTCAACAGCAGCAACAGTGTGGTTATCAGAGCAACCCGAAGTAGTTGAATAGTGGGCTATATCATGTCTTTACCACTAGCTTATGTAAGCGTGACCAGAAGCTTCATAAGAGGTCAGTCAATGCTGTTGAGCCGGCGGCTCCTCGTTATCTGCGTTGGTCTGAGCAGCCCATCGTGTGGAGTCGGGAAGATCACCCGCCCCGGGTTGATAATCCGGGTCATTTGGCTTTGGTGGTCGCACCTCAGGTCGAAAGGTATAAGTTTACCAAGGTACACATGGATGGAGGGAGCATCATCAATATCCTTTATTATGAAACTTTCCGTCGCATGGGATTGACTGATAAGAATCTTAAACTGTCAAACACTGTTTTCCATGGCGTGGTGCCTGGTAAGTTGGCATATCCAGTTGGTAAGATAGCTCTGGAAGTTGTTTTTGGAGATGATCATGACTCTAGGTCAAAGATGTTGAACTTTGAAGTGGTCAAGATCCACAGCCCATATCACGCTCTGTTTGGATGACCGACTTATGCCAAGTTCATGGCGCGGCCTTGTGACGTGTATCTGCAGCTCAAGATGCCAGGTCACAAGGGAACCATTACGGTGCATGGGAGCCGTAAGATAGCTCTTGAATGCGAAGAAGGGGATGCGGCTTATGCTGAGTTAGTTTGTGTAGCGGAGGAGTTAAAATTCTATAAGGACAATGTTGATCCGGCAGATATGACATCTTTGAAAAAGCCAACTACAGAGGATGATCTAGTTTTGAAGTTTAAATCGGTAGATGATACTAAGATGGTTGATTTTATTCCTGGCGATTCATCCAAGCAGTTCAATATTAGTGCTAATCTGGATCCGAAATAGGAAGGCACGCTCATCGAGTTGATCCATGAGAACCGGGACTTCTTTGCATGGAAGCCTTCAGACATGCCGGGTGTACCGAGAGAACTCCCTGAGCACACTCTTAATGTTGATCCAAAATTTAAGCCGGTTAAGAAGTTTCTTCATCGGTTTAACGAGGAGAGGCGGAAGGCCATTGGAGAGGAAGTGGACCGGCTCTTGGCAGCTGGGTTCATCGTCGAAGTCTGCCATCCTAAGTGGTTGGCTAACCCAGTGCTGGTACTTAAGAAGAACGGCACTTGGCGTATGTGTGTAGACTACACGGATTTAAACAAAGCTTGCCTGGCTAATCCTTTTGCTCTCCCTCGTACTGATCAGATTATCGATGCTATGGCGGGTTGTGAGCATTTGAGTTTTTTGGATGCTTATTCTGGTTATCATCAGATCAAGATGGCAGTTAAGGACCAGGAGAAGATGGCTTTCATAAGTCCCTTTGGAGTCTTCTGCTATGTGTCTATGCCCTTTGGGCTCAAGAGTGCCCAGGCAACTTATCAGAGATGTGTGCAAAATTTCCTTCATGATCAAATTGGGCGTAACGTTCATGCTTATGTGGATGATATTGTGGTGAAGTCCAGAGAGAAGGAGACATTGATAGATGATTTGAAGGAAACCTTTGATAATCTCTGGGTTTATAAAATGATGCTTAACCCGACCAAGTGTGTTTTTGGTGTGCCGGCAGGCAAGCTCTTAGGTTTTTTGATGTCTAACAGGGGCATTGAAGCTAATTCGGAGAAGATCAAAGCCATCACCTTTCTGGCTAAGCCAGCGTGTGTCAATGATGTGCAATGTCGGCGGGTCGTATTGCGGCATTAAGCCGGTTCATAAGCCGGTTGGGTGAGAAGGCCATCCCTCTGTATCAGATGATGAAAAAGACAGATAATTTTGTCTGGAGTGATGCCGCTAATGAAGCATTTGAGGACTTGAAGAAACAGCTGGCTGAGCCGCCTATTCTGGCTGCTCCGGTTGATAAAGAGCCTTTGTTGTTATATGTGGCTTCTAATAGTTGGGTTGTCGGTGTAGCCATTATGGTAGAAAGGAAGGAGGCAGGCAAGGAATATCTGGTTCAAAGGCCTGTTTACAACATCAGTGAGGTGCTTATTGAGTCCAAGCAGAGATATCTGCACTGGCAGAAGCTTGTATATGGGGTGTTCATGGCCAGTAGGAAGTTAAAGCAATATTTTCTGGGTCATCCTGTCACTGTGGTTAGTTCTGCTCCTTTAGGGGACATCATTCAGAACAGGGAAGCCACAGATAGGGTAGCCAAGTGGGCTATTGAGCTTGGTCCTCAAGGTTTGAAATATATGCCTCACACGGCCATCAGGTCTCAAGCGTTGGTCAATTTCATCAATGACTAGACAAAGCTGCAGATGCCTGAGGAAAAGCCAGATAACACGTATTGGACTATTCACTTTGATGGGTCCAGGAAATTGGACGGCTCGGGGGCTGGAGTTGTGCTTGCTTTCCCTCAAGGTGATAAATTCTGTTATGTTCTCCGTTTGATGTTTCCTTGCACTAATAATGCAGTTGAATATGAGGCCTTTCTCCACGGTCTTCGGATGGCTAAGGAAATGAAGTTAAGCTGGGTTAGGTGCTTTGGCAACTCATATTTGGTGGCTCAGCAAGTCTCTGGTACTTGGGATTCTAAGGATCCACTCATGGCGGCTTATCGACGAGAGGTGGACGTTATTGCTGGTCACTTCAAGGGTTATCAAATTGAGCACGTTGATCGGAGGAAAAATGAAGTGGCAGATGCTTTAAGCCGGTTGGGATCTCAACGTAAGCCGGTGCCGCCTAATGTTTTTCTTGACATTTTGCATAACCCGTTGGTCAAGTTACCTACAGAGGAGGATTTGGCTATTCCTGACCCGGAGGCTCAGTTGGTGGCGGCTCTTCATGTAATTTCGGATTGGACAGTCCCTTATTTGGCTTATATGACCCGGGGCGAGTTACCTGAGGATGAAACCTTAGCCAGGAAGATAGCCCGGCGGTCTAAGTCAATGACAATTGTTAATGGAGAGCTACATCATCGCAGTGTCACAGGGGCGTTTCAACGTTGTGTTTCTCCACATGAGGGCTATGATATCTTGCGTGAGATTCATGAAGGAGACTGTGGTCATCATGCCGGTTCAAAATCTCTCATGGCTAAAGCTTTTCGTCATGGGTTTTATTGGCTAACAGCTCATGCTAATGCACAGGACCTTGTCCGCAGGTGTGATGGATGTCAGAAATTTTCATGACGAGCTCATGTGTCGGCTCAAGAATTGAGGTTGATTCCAATTACTTGGCCGTTTGCATTTTGGGGGCTTGATATGGTTGGACCTTTTAAAAGATCCAAGGATAAGAAGACCCACCTTTTGGTGGCGGTTGATAAGTTCACTAAGTGGGTAGAGGCAGAGGCAGTTAGTAAGTTTGATGCAGCAACGATGGTTCAATTCATGAAGAAGGTGATCTTCCATTTTGGCTTTCCACACAGCATCATAACAGACAATGTCACTAATCTATCTAAAGGTGCTATGGAACAATTTTGTCAATGTGAGCACATCCAGCTTGATGTGTCGTCAGTGGCTCACCCCCAATCTAATGGTCAAGCTGAGAGAGCCAATCAAGAGATCTTGAAAGGCATCAAGCCCCGGCTTATGGTTCCCCTGCAGAGGACACCGGGTTGTTGGGTGGAGGAGTTACCTTTCGTGTTTTGGAGCATCAATACCACCCCTAACAGATCTACGGGATACACACCTTTCTTCATGGTTTACGGAGCAGAGGCGGTTCTCCCTAGTGACATCCGTCATGACTCACCTCGGGTGGCGGCTTATGTTGAAGCTGACAATGAAAAAGCACGTCAGGAAGCACTTGACCTATTGGATGAGGAGCGTGACATCACAGCGGCTCGTTCGGTGATTTACCAGCAAGATTTGTGTCATTATCACAGCCGTCGGGTTAACACCAGAACTTTACAAGAATGCGATCTGGTGCTCCGGCTTATCCAGGATCGGACGGTCATGCACAAGTTATCCCCACCTTGGGAAGGACCCTTTGTGGTCAGCAAGAATCTGAACAACAGGTCATATTACCTTATCGATGTTCGAGACCACAAGGACTCACGCACGTCGGAGGAAGAGACCCGCCGGCCCTGGAATATTGCTCACCTTAGGCCTTACTACACTTGAGCCACCGGCTCTTCCAATGTACATATTTTGACAATGTATATATTATGATCAATATAATAAAGCCAGCATCCCTGCTAAAGCAGGGCCTGTGTCGTTTTTCCTCTTTAAATAAAGAGTTTTTGATCACATGGGGGCTTCTTCTTTATACAACAAAGTTATGATCACCCTTTGATCTGGCTTATAGGCCACATAAAAAAACCTGGGGGCTTGCTTCCCAGGTTAAAGGGACCAAAGAGAGTCTGTTGCAATAGCACAACTCAAACATAGGTGAACCTTGAGCACGGCTCAAAATATTGCTTGGGGGCTTTTTTGTTCTAAAGAACAAAGAGTTTGTATAACCCTTAGGCTTAAAAGCCAGGCTTGGAAGCCAGGTGTATTCACCTAAAACCCTGGGTTATCCTGCCTTTTTAAGTAAGCCACTCTGCCCAGGTAATCCTGGAATGACCTGCCGAACGTTTGACAAGTCAATCTTATGCAGACCCTGAACTTGTCAAAGTTAAAACGACGATTCGTTAATGTGAGGTCCATCTTATAAGGTTTGTAAAACGGTTTAACTCAGTGGCCTGGCAGCCCATGAAAAGCCTCGTTTTTCGGCCTGACAGCCCGTGAAAAGCCTCGTTTCTCGTTGGTTTTTTATTCTATAGTTTCTTTCTTTTTGAGGTTTATTTGATAAGACTTATAAAGCTTTATGATTATAAATCACCGATGTTTATTAACCCGGACTGGTTTTCGACTATAAGTTGCCAGTATAAAATAAAGATAATATATGGTGTTTATTAACCCGCTCCATCTTTGTTCATAAGCTGGCAATCTCTGATAATTACCAGTACTCAAAAATTTGAGTTATTGCCCTTACTGCACTGGCTTGGTAGACCAACAAATGTGATCAGATATCACAGGTATGACATATTTTTAATCATATATGGTTATTATTCAGTCCAGCCTTGGTTATAAATTATGATAGTTTATATTGAGGCATCATAACCCGTCCAGCGGTAAACCGCGAGGACACTTTTCACCTGTTGTATGCAGGAACAGATTCAAAATTGATAATATCATAAAGCATATATGGCATATCTTCGCATGGCGGATAAATGGTATCATGAACAGAAAAATATGCACGATGGCATAGCAAAATAAGAGTTTAAAGCTAGCCTATTACAAGGCGCTTGGTGCCCAAAAGGATAATTGTTTTTAAGTCTCGCAATCGGCAGATGATAAACCGGCTCCGGTTCATGAATCTCGGCCTGGCTGACTCGAAGGTTGCGATTCATCCCTTCTTGGTTCGTCTTCCTCCTCCATCGTCTGGAAGTTGGGTTTGGACCAGTCAAAGCCACGCAAGGCGACGAATTCAGCTTCGTCGTCAATCAGATCAGACGGATCAATATCAGGGGTGAAAGTGTTCTTAGAATGGGCGGAATTAAGTCCATCACTTTATATGAAGGAGTCGACATCTTCTGATTATCTGCATTGTAACCTGGATAATACTTGGTGAGGTTAGTCTCTTCAGCAATGATTGTTGCATGTGGGCAAATCTCTTTGACACAGGCAGCAAAGTCTTGTTGGTCAAAAGAGGCTCCATCTTCCTTGAGACTAGGATACCCGCTAGCTACATCTGCCGGGTCTAGTTCAGGTACCCAGGCTTTGGCACGGCTCAAGGTTGTTACAGCTCCGGCTCTAGCACAAGACCATTTGATTTCCTAAAACCTGGTGGGTAAGATGGAGAGTTTCTTCAAGACATCACTTAACAGATTTGGTCCTTGATTTGTTGGGGAGATAGTAGCGAGAGTCCGCTGAGCTCCAGTGTATAATTGCTCAACAAGCGTATAAACCGCCTTGAGCTTCACTAGTGTGTCTTGGCTCAGATTACTGCTCCTGGGACCTGAAAAAGTGTAAACAAATTGGTTAAGGGGCGGCTTACATTATGACGGCAAATACTTCCTTTGGATAAATAACAAGGTGACTCACCAAACATAGCAGAAACCATCTGAGACACACGGTTCTTTAAACTGGTGAGTTCAGTGGTCACTTCTTCAAGAGCCGCCTCTACCTTCTTAGCACGCTGAATCAGGGCAGTCTTTTCCTTAACCCAAGCCTCTTTGTCTGCAGTAAAGCCGGTCTTCAAGTTTTCGGCTTCAAACACACTAAACTGAAATTTTGATTCAGCCTTTTTGGTCTCAGTCTCCTGAGCCGCTAGCCGGGTCTTGGCCTCGGACAATTGAGTTTCCAATTCAGTGGTAGCAGCCTGCAAACAACACAAGTTCGTCAAGTTTCATGGCGGATTAAAACAATACAAGTCCCAAGTGCTTTGCAAGCAACAACACTTGGCACTTGGGGGCTAATGTCTGTCAACGCAATTTTTTAAAGGAATCGGCTTTTCTAAAGTCCCAAGTGCTTTGCAAGAAACAACACTTGGCACTTGGGGGCTAATGCATATTGCTTGTTTCTTCCTAAGGATGAGCCAGGTGTGCTGTTGACGGTCCCAGCCGACTCATGGGGGCACTGTAGTTAAGTTCTGTTCTTTTACACAATGATTAATAGGACCGGCTCATTCATACTGATTAAACCGGCCCTTGGGGACTACAAATGCAAAGTTATGCTGCCATCAGCATCTGGTTTAAGTTTTTAAGCAGGACTTGGAGGGAGTCTAGGATAGAAGCTTGTAAATATTTCATGTCTACAGATTATTCAAGTTTATCATAATCAGAAGACTTGGGGGCTGGCATATATATATAAGCCGGGTGACGTACCTCATACTTATGGTGCATTTGTTTAACCATTTCAATCTCCAAGTCATGGTTGGAATGCACTTGACTGACATAACTAGATAATACTTCAATGGTACTCAGTTGAGCATAGTGGGAGACATCAAACTTCACTTTCCGTCGTTCCATGACTTCTTGTTTGGCAGAGTGTCTCGCTAGTAAAGTTGGATTCCCCGGTTCAGTAAATCCGGTGCCAGTGATTAAAACGTCATCACCATGAGTCTCTGGCAGGTTAGCTGAGCTTGACGGTTCAATACTTGACAGACCAATAGTGTTTTCGTTAACAGGCGGCTCGGGTATTTCAGGTTGAGCATTGAGAGCAGGATCTTCTAGCTGTTCAGGATGTTCTGGTGCAATGGTTGGCTATTCCGGTTCAGTGGCTTTCGGACCCTCGGCTGGCTTTGTTGCCTTTGCTTTCTTGTTGGGTTTTGCTTGACCGCTAAAAAGAATTTGGACAAGTCAGTATAATGATAAAGATATATAGGTATAGAAGAAAGATACTTAATATTACTCAGGGGCAGTCTTGAAAGCCGGCAGTTAAGTCTGCGATGAATCGCCAGAGGAGGAATGGGAAATCTCCCGCAAAGATGGAATCAAAATTGAGTGATTAATGAAAGTAACTCGTTTGTAAATACAAGAGTTAAGGTTAAAAAGAACCTCATTTTGGTGTTTCCAACGAGTGTTTGGTAAACCGGAGGATAAATCTTCACCTCCACTGGTCCGGGTCTGGCGGCGGCTCTCATGTTGTTGTCATTTTAAGAGAAAATGAGGATCTAAATAAGCCAAGGGGTGTGAAAACCTTACTTTCCGGGTTACCCGCCGAAGTTTCTGCCTTGGTAAATAGTAGTTACCTCTTCTTCGACTGCTTGGCTGGCTCCCGTGTCATCCTGGCAATAGTCAAGAGAGTCAAGGGCTATCTCCGACTCAGAGATTTCATCCAGCTTCAGTAATTAAGAGGCACTTGGTTTCTTCCTAGACCTCCTGATGGTCTTTTTGGCGGCTCTCGCAGCATCTTTAGCCTTTTTGGCAGCCTCATGGTCATATTTGGCCTTCCAGAAGTCAGATTTAGCCTATGGAAGGATAACATATTGGAGTTCATGCAATGTTTAAGTTCCGAAGGAAAAAGAAATCAAAAGATTTACCTCTGGCACCGGGTTAAGCTTGTAGAAAGGATTCAAACCCACTTTGCTGCAGTCTTCATATTTGCTATTTACAAGTGTGGTTGCCATCTCAATGATGCCCTGTTCAGTCAGTCATAGAGAGCTATGGCGTAAGGGATCATCTGTTCCTCCGGTATATGTACACATCAAGCCGGATCGGCGTCTTAAGGGTATGATCCGCCAGGCGACCCAGCAGCGGATTAAGTCGACTCCAGTTAAGTCATTTCCTAGCAAGGCTTGAACATATTGTAGGGACAAGTTTCTTGCGTTCGGCAGTGGTAAGTTTATCAGGGAGTTGGTAATTTGAGTCGAGACGCTCAGCGCGATAACCTGACAACGGATTTTCATCAAACGGCGAGATATCTTTGCAGTAGAACCATGTTTGGTTCCATTCCTTGGGATGGCTTGGCAGAGCTACTTGAGGGAAGATGGCATCTCGTCTGCGTTGAATTGAAACCCCGCCAAGTTCCAAACTGAGCCCATTTGTGAACTCATTCTACCGGTTCAGGTAGAAGTATTCCCTGAAAAGCTCAACACTAGGCTCTTCTTGAAGGTATACCTCACAAAAGACTTGGAAGTTATAGATGTTTGATATGGAATTGGGTCCAGTGTCTTGCGGATGGAGCTTGAAGAAGTGCAGGATATCTCTAAAGAATTTAGAGCCGGGTGGCGAGAAGCCCCGGTTCATATGATCAGTAAATACGATAACATCACCGTCCTTTGGCTGAGGTCTCTCTTTGCCTGGGTCGGGAGCACGGTAATGCATGACACTCTTATCCGGCAAATATCCAACGGTGACAAAATCCTTCAAGGTGCTCTTAGTAACGGTGGAGGGAACCCAATTACAGGTCGTAATTCTCTTGCGCGGCATGGTGAAAGGACAACCTAAAGACAAGAAATAATTTGCCGGCTCAAATTAATTGGTGGGATACAAGTCAACAATTGCAATGCATGTTCATAATGGTGGCTTAAGTCAGGGCTAATGATATATGAAGTAACGATAAACCAACAGAATAAGCCACCATGACTAAAGGCATTCAAGATTTACCAAGAGTAAAAATTTGCTAAGTATTAGGACAAACAGGTTCTACGGATTGAGGCTATAAATGTGGATCTATCGTTGTCCAGAAAAGGGAATAAATTCGAAATATATAGAGGCGACAGTGGAAAAGCAGAGGAGCCCTAGAAGAGATCTGTTGCGGTGAGGATATATTCTAGTATTAGAAACATGTGCTAAAACTACTACCGCACAAGATTCGTGTGGTTTTCGGATCTAATCCATGGATCAAAACAAAGAGAAAGAAGGGCGGCGAAGAACATCGACGAACACCGACGAAACCTAATGGCAGATCTATGGAGAAAGAAGGGATGGCTTACTGATGCTTTTAGGGCAGCGGAGTGGCACCGCGGTTTTTTGGTCTGATCAGGGTGATGCAGCGGCCGGAGTTGAGGTTGAGGATGAAGGTTGACGGCGGCGGAGCTCGTGCGAGTCGATGCGTCGCGAGGAGGAAGAAGGCGAGAAGGGAAAGGAGAAGAATGGAAGGTGACTCTGTGGCCCTATTTATAGGCTTGGAAGGACAAACGACAGGCGCGGGAATCGAGGAACAGTAAAATGGATATGTGTCGACACGGGTGCCTTGATTTTCGGAGAGTCAGTAAAGAAAGAGATTTATTAAGATTTGGATTCTATATAACATTAATTGCAAATGACGTCATGTTGGGTTATCGCAACTTTCAGACGCGATGTCGTGGCGGGTTACAATACTTCACAATAAGAGGAGGAAGGATTTTTCTAAGTGTTGAAGATTGACATGAACAAGTTCAAGTCAACCTGGGGCCTACTGTTGGGGATATAACTATTAGGTATGACCCGCCCAGGAGGGGCCGGGTCATCCCTGTGATGATTCATCTCAATCAAGCCCAAGAGCATATGGTGGTTCATAGATAGGCTTGGTAGAGGGCCCAAACCCGAAGGCGGCTTAAGGCCCACGGATATAAACCGCCATGTATGTATACTTGCTTTGTAAGGTAGGAACGAAGGGTCACCGAGCCGGATACATTGTATAAGCCGGTCGGGACTTTGTAGGTCGTAGGGCGTCAACCCGTGTATATAAGGGGATGACCCAGCGGCGGCTTAGGATGAGAAACAACAGATCGAGAGCTGGGTCAAGCGTATTCGCTCCCTGTTCATCAAAACCCTAGCAATTTCACCTACAACTGGATTAGGCTTTTACCTTCACCGTAAGGTGCCGAACCAGTATAAACTCCTCGTGTCCTTTGTCCTGATTAACCCTTTTAAGCTAACCTCATTGCGATGGCTCCACGACTAAGTCCTCACACTAGGACATATGTCGTGACAATTCCTCGATAGGGGCTATTGTTTCACGTAGGTTGCATCTTAATAGTTTAAATGGAGATTTGTTTGGTGGAATTTATGCAACTCGTGTAGCTAACTATCTTGATATACCCATACATGGAAATGATATTGAGTTACCTCTTGCTTATATAGATTATAATGCTATGGTTCGTCATCAGTTTGTTGAGAGGAATGTACAGTTCCTCCAGTACTGACTAATCTTTGACAGACGGCGCACCGTCCATGTTGCTCTCCCTGCTCCTGCTTTCTTTGACTTTCAGACAAAAGGGAGATATGTTATAACCAGGGAGGAGGCGAATGAGTACGAGAGGAGGACGGAGGTAGCTCACCTCCAAGCTGCAGCTCTTCAGGCAGTAGCTGCTTCATCTCAGTACGACCCCAGCTTCAACTTCGGATATCTACCAGGCCAGCCATGGCCATAGACCAACTTAGGCCAAAAGCCTAAGCTTGGGGGAGTACATATTTCTCACCGACATTACATTCATGTTCACACACTCATGCCAGCTGTTAGTGCTCATACTTTTTCATAGTATTATCCATGCTAGTTTATTTTCTTTTTAAGCTTTCTTCTTGTGCGTTTGAAAACCTTAATAAAAATCAAAAATAAATTAGTTGTAGCCTTTAGCTAGTTTACTTTCCATGCCTGTAGTAGTAGTAATTAAAAGGAAAACACAAAAATATTTCTCGTTCTTCTTTTGCTGGTTGGGAGCTTTCTCGTGTAAATAGTTTTGTTTCTTTTCTTTTCTTTAGGGGTCGAGAGGAGAAGACCTTGATGAAAATGTTGAGTGGCTCTCATATGCATTATTGTTGATCTGACAAAGAGCCCATATTACCTTGTCTTCTCCCTTGAATTGAATGGTTGTAGATTCCATCTTAGTCCAATGCACATGCACTATTATTATTATCCACACTATTCAGTTGTGCAAGTGAAAGGCAATAATGACGATATATGATGGACTGATTGAGATGAGAGAAGCTGGTATGAACTCGACCTCTCTTGTTTTTGTAAATATGATTAGTTCACCGTTCCTGATTCAGCTGTAACGCCCCGAGACCGATGTGCCAGCTGTCCTCCAGTTATTCGTTGTCGTTGCCTTGTCATTGCTTGCATGTCATGCATTGCATATCATGTTATCATGTGCATTTCATTTGCATACATGTTCGTCTCATGCATCCGAGCATTTTCCCCGCTGTCCGTTTTGCAATCCGGCGCTCCTATGTCACCCGGTGTCCCTTTCTACCTCTTTTCGTGTATGGGGGTTAAACATTTCCGGATTGGACCGAGACTTGTCATGCGGCCTTGGTTTACTACCGGTAGACCGCCTGTCAAGTTTCGTGCCATTTAGACTTTGTTTGATACCGAGGGACCAAAAAGGCCTCGTGTGTATTGCAGCCCAACACCCTTCCAATTTGGCCCAAAACCCACCTAAACCTCTTCCATCATCTCGGTCGTTCGATCACGATCGCGTGGCCGAAAACCGCACCTCATTTGGACTCTCCTAGCTCCCTCTACCTATAAATATGTGTCTTCCTCCGAAAATCTCGCAGTCCAAACCCTAAAAACTCCTCCCCGCACCACCGGACACTCCTCCCCATGCTGGCCGGACATGTCCACCCCGCCGCCACATCACCCCGACGAATCAGGGGCCGCCACATCAGCCGCGCCACCGCTCTGGGCCAATAGCAGCGCGACACATCGCCATCTTCCTCCTCCCACCGCGCCGGCCACCCGGGGCCCAGATCCGGCCCGCCCCGGGGCTGAACCGGGCTGCGCAGGGCCCGTCCCGCCGCGCGCCTTGCCTCGCCGGCCGTCCCGAGCTGCGCGCCGCCCCGGCGCCCTTCTCGCTCGCCGCGCCGCCTGCGCATTGCCGCGCGCCGGCCGCCGCCAAGTCGCCCGCGGTTGCCGGACCCGCTCGCTGCGCCGCCGCGCCTCTCCTTCGTCCCCGCCGCCTCGGGTGCTTTGCGCCACCACCTACCCTCGCCGGAACGCCGCCGCAGTGCCACGCCGGACCTGGCTCCGGTCACCGCCGACCCTCACCGGAGTCGCCGCCCGCCTCGCCGGAGATCCCCTCCGTCACCAGATCTGGTGAGGGTGGACCAGATCCACCACTCCCCGAACCAAACGTCCCATCTCAGATCTGCACCGCTCCGTCCCGGATCCCTCCGTCCCGCGTTGACTTTCGTGGAGGTATAATTTCACTATGTCCCCGAAATTCCCAGATTCATATGCTCATGTTCGTCGCATCGTAACTCCGCATCTGTAACTCCGATTTGAGCATATAGCATATCAAAATGTTCGTCTCAGAGAGTACATCATTTCCATTTGAGTTCATCTTGATGCCCGAAATGCTGTTGTAAGAGTGCTACTTGAGATAATTGTCAGATCTGCTGCTCCATTTAGATATTTGTCATTTTTGCCATGATTATTGTGTGCATGATATGCCCCTGAGCTCTACATATGTTTTGTTAGGGGTTTTGCCATCTTTCCAGAGGTGCACCCCATGTATTTTTGTGATGTGTGTGATAACTAGCACAAGCTTGCAAAGTGAGGCACTTGGTAATGCTGATTTCAGGGACTTAGCAATTCCACTAAGTCCTTGATCTGTTTTTCTCATGATGCCATATGTTCATGTTGTTTGCTAGTGATCCGTGCCTCTTTTAAGGATGATCAGTAAGGATATTTTGTTAATCTTGTAGTGCTCTATCCATCCATGTCTTTTTTTGCAATTATGGAGCACCCTAGCTTGAGTCAATCGAGCTCTACTTTTGCTATTTCGTGAATCTGGGCAGGTTGTCTACTTGTTAGCAATTTTGCCGAGGATGTTGTAGTTTGATCCGTGCATGCTATGCTATTGTTCTTGCCATGCCTAGCTTGTATAATGTGTATTCTTGAGGGGTGTATGCTTAGATTGTCATGCCTTGCTCTGTAGTGAGTGCATCGAGCTCGTAAACATGCCTACTTGATATCTGTTTCAGCATGCTCCAGTTTTCACTAAGTCTGAGAACTGATTATGTTTTTGCCATGTTCACATGCTTGCAATTGTATTTTCTGATCCCTTTTGGCTCAAGGTCACTAAGGGACTTTTGTTAATCTCTTTGAGTATCTCCATGCCATGCTTTACTTTGCCATGTTCAGGTCCTGTAGAATATAGTTTTGTTGCTCCGAAGAGTGCTATCTGATCTGAAATTCCAGACAAGTGTTAATTTCACTAAGTCTGAGATCTGTTTACCATATGCATTTTTGCCATGCTTGTTTGAACCTGTTAATGGATGAATTGGCCGTAGCTCGGTGCTAGACTTTTGTTAAGCATCATTAATGCATCCCTGCCATATATTTTTATGCCATGTTTGAGTGCTGTAGCATGTTCATCTTGTTGCATTTAGATGACTACTTGCTGTAAATCGCAGAACGTGGTCATATTTGAATCGCTTGCCATTTCCAAACCGTAACTCCGATTCCGGCGTTCTTTATATCGTTTTCAAGAGATTTCATCTCATCTTTCAAGTGGCACCCTTGGAATTCCAAGTTGAGGACAGGTCCATGCATTTCCTGTCATATCTTGCATTTTGCATCCCGCATCGCATCCCGCATAGCATATCATCATTGCATCGCATCGCTTGATCCTTGCACGTGGTTGATTGTATCCTTGTTGCTTGTTTGTCTTGTTTGGGTAGAGCCGGGAGACGAGTTCTCTACCGAGGAGCCCGTTGAGTTTTCTTGTGAGGATCCAGTCAACTCTGACAACTGTGCAGGCAAGATGATCATACCCTCGAAATCACTACTATCTTTGCTATGCTAGTTTGCTCGCTCTTTGCTATGCCAATGCTACGATGCCTACCTTTTGCTTGTCAGCCTCCCAAATTGCCATGTCAAACCTCTAACCCACCATGGTCCTAGCAAACCGTTGATTGGCTATGTTACCGCTTTGCTCAGCCCCTCTTATAGCGTTGCTAGTTGCAGGTGAAGATTGGAGGCCGTTCCTTGTTGGAACATCTTTTATTTACTTGTTGGGATATCATTATATTATCTTGCTATCTTAATGTATCTATATACTTGGTAAAGGGTGGAAGGCTCGGCCTCTTGCCTAGTGTTTTGTTCCACTCTTGCCGCCCTAGTTTTCGTCATATCGGTGTTATGTTCCCGGATTTTGCGTTCCTTACGCGGTTGGGTTATAATGGGAACCCCTTGATAGTTCGCCTTGATTAAAGCTTTTCCAGCAATGCCCAACCTTGGTTTTACCATTTGCCACCTAGCCTTTTCTTTCCCTTGGGTTCTGCAGACTCAAGGGTCATCTTATTTTAACCCCCCCCCCCCCGGGCCAGTGCTCCCTCTGAGTGTTGGTCCGAACTGAGCTGCCTGCGGGGCCACCTCGGGGAAACTTGAGGGTTGGTTTTACTCGTAGCTAGTCTCATCTGAGTGTGCCCTGAGAACGAGATATGTGCAGCTCCTATCAGGATTTGTCGGCACATTCGGGCGGTGTTGTTGGTCTTGTTTTAACCTGTCGAAGTGTCTTGAGTTACCGAGATACCGAGTCTGATCGGAACGTCTTGGGAGGAGGTCTATTCCTTCGTTGACCGTGAGATCTTGTCATGGGCTAAGTTGGGACTCCCCTGCAGGGATTGAACTTTTGAAAGCCGTGCCCGCGGTTATGGGCAGATGGGAATTTGTTAATGTCCGGTTGTAGATAACTTGAACCTTAATTATTTAAAATGAATCAACCGAGTGTGTTACCGTGATGGCCTCTTCTCGGGGGTGTCCGGGAAGTGGACACGGTGTTGGAGTGATGTTTCCGCAGGTTGCTCTCTAGTTTCTCGCTCGTGCTTTGCCTCCTCTTCTCGCTCTCTTTTGCGAATAAGATAGCCACCATATATGCTAGTCGCTTGCTGCTGCTCCACATATATTTTTGCCTTACCCTTCCTATAAGCTTAAATAGTCTTGATCGCGAGGGTGCGAGATTGCTGAGTACCTGTGGCTCACAGATACTATAACTCCAGATGCAAATCCAGGTGATTCCGCTGCAGGTGACGAGTACGAGCTCAAGTGGGAGTTCGACGAAGACTCTCAGCGATACTATGTTTCCTTTCCCGATGATCAGTAGTGGTGCCCAGTTGGGGGTGATTGGGACCGTGTCGCATGTTGGGTTCTCTTCTATTTTGGCACCGTAGTCGGGCCATGAGTGTTTTGGATGATGTAATGTTATTTATGTTCTTGATTGACGTGGCGAGTGTAAGCCAACTATGTTCTCCCCTTTATTATTCATACTACATGGGATGTTGTGAAGATTGCCTAACTTGCGACATATGCCTTCAATGCGATTATGTCTCTAAGTCGTGCCTCGACACGTGGGAGCTATAGTCGCATCGAGGGTGTTACAAGTTGGTAATTAGAGCCTTCCCCGACCTTAGGAGCCCCATTGCTTGATCGTTTTTAGCAGCCGAGTTGTGCCTAGAAAAATGTTTTGAGTCATTTAGGAATTATATATCGGAGAGCTTAGGAATTCTTTTTACTTCCCAGTCTCCTCATCGCTCTGGTAAGGCATCCTGATGTAGATTTTTGACTCTTCTCTTCTCAAATTTCACTATAGCGTTGCTAGTTGCAGGTGAAGATTGGAGGCCGTTCCTTGTTGGAACATTTATTTACTTGTTGGGATATCATTATATTGCTATGTTATCTTAATGCATCTATATACTTGGTAAAGGGTGGAAGGCTCGGCCTCTCGCCTAGTGTTTTGTTCCACTCTTGCCGCCCTAGTTTCCGTCATATCGGTGTTATGTTCCCGGATTTTGCGTTCCTTACGCGGTTGGGTTATAATGGGAACCCCTTGACAGTCCGCCTTGAATAAAACTTCTCCAGCAATGCCCAACCTAGGTTTTACCATTTGCCATCTAGCCTTTTCCCTTGGGTTTCGCGGACTCAAGGGTCATCTTATTTTAACCCCCCCGGGCCAGTGCTCCTCTGAGTGTTGGTCCAACCTAGAGCACCGTGCGGGGCCGTCCCTTGGCAACTTGGGTTACGTTGGCTCCCGTACGCTTAGCTTATCCAGTGTGCCCTGAGAACGAGATATGTGCAGCTCCTATCGGGATTTGTCGGCACAGCGGGCGGTGTTGCTGGACTTGTTTTACCATTGTCGGAGTTGTCTTGAATTACCGAGATACCGAGTCTGATCGAAACGTCTTGGGAGGAGGTCTATTCCTTCGTTGACCGTGAGAGCTTGTCATGGGCTAAGTTGGGACTCCCCTGCAGGGATTGAACTTTCGAAAGCCATGCCCGCGGTTATGGGCAGATGGGAATTTGTTAATGTCCGGTTGTAGATAACTTGAACCTTAATTAATTAAAATGAATCAACTGTGTGTGTTACCGTGATGGCCCCTTCTCGGCGGAGTCCGGGAAGTGGACACGGTGTTGGAGTTATGCTTGCGCAGGTTGTTCTTCTAGATTCTCGCTCGCGCTTTGCCTCCTCTTCTCGCTCTCTTTTGCGAATAAGTTAGCCACCATATATGCTAGTCGCTTGTTGCAGCTCCACATATATTTGCCTATCCTTCCTATAAGCTTAAATAGTCTTGATCGCGAGGGTGCGAGATTGCTGAGTCCCTGTGGCTCACAGATTACTATTACACCAGATGCAGGGCCTGATGATTCCGCTCCAGGAGACGCGTACGAGCTCAAGTGGGAGTTCGACGAAGACTCTCAACGTTACTATGTTTCTTTTCCCGATGATCAGTAGTGGTGCCCAGTTGGGGGTGATTGGGACCGTGTCGCATGTTGGGCTCTCTTTTATTTAGGCACCGTAGTCGGGCCTTGAGTGTATGGTTGATGTAATGTTATTTATGTAATTGATTGACGTGGCGAGTGCAAGCCAACTATGTTATCTCCCCTTTTATTATTACATTACATGGGATGTTTGTGAAGATTGCCTAACTTGTGACATATGCCTTCAATGCGATTATGTCTCTAAGTCGTGCCTCGACACGTGGGAGCTATAGTCGCATCGAGGGTGTTACAAGTTGGTAATCAGAGCCTTCCCCGACCTTAGGAGCCCCATTGCTTGATCGTTTTTAGCAGCCGAGTTATGTCTAGAAAAATATTTTGAGTCATTTAGGAATTATATATCGGAGAGCTTAGGAATTCTTTTTACTTCCCAGTCTCCTCATCGCTCTGGTAAGGCATCCTGACGTAGATTTTTGACTCTTCTCTTCTCAAATTTCACTATAGCGTTGCTAGTTGCAGGTGAAGATTGGAGGCCGTTCCTTGTTGGAACATTTATTTACTTGTTGGGATATCATTATATTGCTATGTTATCTTAATGCATCTATATACTTGGTAAAGGGTGGAAGGCTCGGCCTCTCGCCTAGTGTTTTGTTCCACTCTTGCCGCCCTAGTTTCTGTCATATCGGTGTTATGTTCCCGGATTTTGCGTTCCTTACGCGGTTGGGTTATAATGGGAACCCCTTGACAGTCCGCCTTGAATAAAACTTCTCCAGCAATGCCCAACCTTGGTTTTACCATTTGCCACCTAGCCTTTTCCCTTGGGTTTCGCGGACTCAAGGGTCATCTTATTTTAACCCCCCCGGGCCAGTGCTCCTCTGAGTGTTGGTCCAACCTAGAGCACCGTGCGGGGCCGTCCCTTGGCAACTTGGGTTACGTTGGCTCCCGTACGCTTAGCTTATCCGGTGTGCCCTGAGAACGAGATATGTGCAGCTCCTATCGGGATTTGTCGGCACAGCGGGCGGTGTTGCTGGACTTGTTTTACCATTGTCGGAGTTGTCTTGAATTACCGAGATACCGAGTCTGATCGAAACGTCTTGGGAGGAGGTCTATTCCTTCGTTGACCGTGAGAGCTTGTCATGGGCTAAGTTGGGACTCCCCTACAGGGTTTGAACTTTCGAAAGCCATGCCCGCGGTTATGGGCAGATGGGAATTTGTTAATGTCCGGTTGTAGATAACTTGAACCTTAATTAATTAAAATGAATCAACTGTGTGTGTTACCGTGATGGCCCCTTCTCGGCGGAGTCCGGGAAGTGGACACGGTGTTGGAGTTATGCTTGCGCAGGTTGTTCTTCTAGATTCTCGCTCGCGCTTTGCCTCCTCTTCTCGCTCTCTTTTGCGAATAAGTTAGCCACCATATATGCTAGTCGCTTGTTGCAGCTCCACATATATTTGCCTATCCTTCCTATAAGCTTAAATAGTCTTGATCGCGAGGGTGCGAGATTGCTGAGTCCCTGTGGCTCACAGATTACTATTACACTAGATGCAGGTCCTGATGATTCCGCTCCAGGAGACGCGTACGAGCTCAAGTGGGAGTTCGACGAAGACTCTCAACGTTACTATGTTTCTTTTCCCGATGATCAGTAGTGGTGCCCAGTTGGGGGTGATTGGGACCGTGTCGCATGTTGGGCTCTCTTTTATTTAGGCACCGTAGTCGGGCCTTGAGTGTATGGTTGATGTAATGTTATTTATGTAATTGATTGACGTGGCGAGTGCAAGCCAGTTATCTCCCCTTTTATTATTACATTACATGGGATGTTTGTGAAGATTGCCTAACTTGTGACATATGCCTTCAATGCGATTATGTCTCTAAGTCGTGCCTCGACACGTGGGAGCTATAGTCGCATCGAGGGTGTTACAAGTTGGTAATCAGAGCCTTCCCCGACCTTAGGAGCCCCATTGCTTGATCGTTTTTAGCAGCCGAGTTGTGTCTAGAAAAATGTTTTGAGTCATTTAGGAATTATATATCGGAGAGCTTAGGAATTCTTTTTACTTCCCAGTCTCGTCATCACTCTGGTAAGGCATCCTGACGTAGAGTTTTGACTCTTCTCTTCTCAAATTTCACTAAAAAAATTTAGGATCACGCGAGTATCTTGGAATCGTTCCGATGGCTTATGATGAGAACATTGTCTTGGTGCCTCCTGTCAGGGGTTTAGTGGAAGTGTCCCGGGGAGTTGAGCTCTGAGGTGTTGTCATCATAATTTTATCGTTGCAATTCTGGAATACTTGAGATATTTTCGCCGACATTGAAAATCTCTTTTATGCAGTTCGTTGGTGAGATAACCTCGACGCCACCCAGTACTGGGCGGGAGTTCGGGAGTATCGCCATAACTTGTATAACGGATGCTTTTCGAAGGTTGAGGTAGATGGTTTCCGAAGTTTTCTTGGTTATGTGTTGAAGGATGGATACAGCTGGATGTAGGATTTGCTAGTTTGGGTGAGATATTATGCTTCCCCTGTATCCCCAACACCTGATTGCATAACCGGAAAAATTCGGGAGTTTCATAGGTGGGAATTCTAGTAGCTCTAGTTCTTCTTCCACGGATATTGGTTTGAGATTGGGATTTCTTACCGATTATTCGTTCTTGAGGCCAGGTTCATTCATTCCTTGTCAAATCATGCATATGCATCGTATACCGCATCCCGCATATCATACCATGTTCATGTGTTGGTTGTTTACTATGTTGTTTGCTTCTTTCCGGTGTTGCTTCTTCGGGTTAGTTTCGATAACGTCGTGTTGTGAGGATCTGTTTGACTACATCCGTTTGTCTTCTTCATGGACTCGTTCTTCTTCCTTGTGGAATCTCAGGCAAGATGATCATACCCTCGAAATCACTTCTATCTTTGCTTGCTAGATGCTCGCTCTTTTGCTATGCCTATGCTGCGATACCTACCACGCGCTTATCATGCCACCCATATTGTTGAACCAAGCCTCTAACCCACCTTGTCCTAGCAAACTTTTGTTTGGCTATGTTACCGCTTTGCTCAGCCCCTCTTATAGCGTTGTTAGTTGCAGGTGAAGATTGAAGTTTGTTCCTTGTTGGAACATGGAGATGTTGTTCCTTGTTGGAACATGTTTACTTGTTGGGATATCACAATTTATCTTATTTAATTAACGCATCTATATACTTGGTAAAGGGTGGAAGGCTCGGCCTTATGCCTGGTGTTTTGTTCCACTCTTGCCGCCCTAGTTTTCGTCATATCGGTGTTATGTTCCCGGATTTTTGCGTTCCTTACGCGGTTGGGTAATAATGGGAACCCCTTGACAGTTCGCCTTGAGTAAAACTCTTCCAGCAATGCCCAACATTGGTTTTACCATTTTCCACCTAGACTTTTTCTTTTCCCTTGGGAGTCGCGCTCCTGAGGGTCATCATTATTTTACCCCCCCGGGCCAGTGCTCCTCTGAGTGTTGGTCCAACCTGTCAGCTGCCGGTGACCACAAGGGGGAACTCTGGGCTGGTCTACCCGTGCCTAGGACAATTTGAGTGTGCCCTGAGAAAGAGATATGTGCAGCTCCTATCGGGATTTGTCGGCACATTCGGGCGGTGTTGCTGGTTTAGTTTTACCCTGTCGAAATGTCTTGTAACCGGGATTCCGAGTCTAATCGGGTCTTCCCGCTAGAAGGTCTATTCCTTCGTTGACCGTGAGAGCTTGTGATGGGCTAAGTTGGGACACCCCTATAGGGTTTTGAACTTTTGAAAGCCGTGCCCGCGGTTATGGGCAGATGGGAATTTGTTAACGTCCGGTTGTAGATAACTTGAACCTTAACTTAATTAAAATGAGTCAACTGTGTGTGTAACCGTGATGGTCTCCTTCCGACGGAGTCCAGGAAGCGAACACGGTGTTGGAGTTATGTTTGACGTAGGTTGTTCTAGGATCACTTCTTGATCATAGTTTATCGATCGTGCTTTGCCTTCTCTTCTCGCTCTCTTTTACGTATGTTAGCCACCATATATGCTAGTCGCTTGCTGCAGCTCCACCTCATACCTTTTACCTTACCCATAAGCTTAAATAGTCTTGATCGCGAGGGTGCGAGATTACTGAGTCCCTGTGGCTCACAGATACTTCCAAAACCAGCTTGCAGGTGCCGTTGAACCATGCAGATGATGCAACCAAGCTCAGGAGGAGCTCGATGAAGATCTTGTCCTTTGTGTTGTTTCGTTCTAGTTCATTAGTAGTGGAGCCCAGTTGGGGTCGATCGGGGACCTTGTCGCTTTTGGGGTTCTTCTTTTATTTTGGTTCCGTAGTCGGACCTTGATTGTATTTGGTTGAAGTAATGCTTTATTCATGTAATTGTGTGAAGTGGCGATTGTAAGCCAACTATGTATCTCTTTCCCTTATGTATTACATGGGTTGTGTGAAGATTACCTCACTTGCTACATTGCTTTCAATGCGGTTATGCCTCTAAGTCGTGCTTCGACACGTGGGAGATATAGCCGCATCGAGGGCGTTACAAGTTGGTAATCAGAGCCTTCCCCGACCTTAGGAGCCTCATTGCTTGATCGTTTTTAGCGGCCGAGTTGTGTCTAGAAAAATGTTTTGAGTCATTTAGGAATTATATATCGGAGAGTTTAGGAATTCTTTTTACTTCCCAGACTCCTCATCGCTCTGGTAAGGCATCCTGACGTAGAGTTTTGACTCTTCTCTTCTCAAATTTCACTAATTTTTTTTAGGACCACGCGGGTATCTTGGAATCGTTCCGATGGTTTTGTGATGAGAACATTGTCTTGGTGCCTCCTGTCAGGGGTTTTGTGGCAGTGTCCCGGGGAGTTGAGCTCCGAGGTGTTGTCGTCATAATTTTATTGTTGCAGTTCTGGAATACCTGAGTTTAGTACGCCGACATCAAAAATCTCTTTTATGCAGTTCATTGGTGAGATAACCTCGACGCCACCCAGTACTAGGGCGGGAGTTCGGGAGTATTGCCATAACTCGTATAACGGATGCTTTTCGAAGGTTGAGGTAGATGATTTCCGAAGGTTTCTTGGTTATGTGTTGAAGGATGGATACAGCTGGATGTAGGATTTTCTAGTTTTGGGTGAGATATTATGCTTCCCCTGTATCCCCAACACCTGATTGCATAACCGGGAAAATTTCGGGAGTTTATAAGTGGGAATTCAAGTAGCTCTTAGAATTTCTTTCCGACGGATGTATGATATGAAATTGGGGTTCGACGTCTAGTGGTCCGCCTATTCACGGTTGGTTCTACAGTGGTCTCGTTGTGTCTTAAAGAGTCCTTGGCTATGCCGACTCGGGGACGCTTCATATGTCATGTGCACTGCCTTGTACATGATGGTGCTGTACGATCGAGCCCGTGTAGGTCCCACCACGAAAACTTCAGACAAAATCTCTATCATATGTTTGTTCCGGCTTATTCTGCAAGCCAATCCTTTGTTTTGTTTTCAGTTGTGGTATTCGAGTTGCTTCGAAGTCAAATGTTGATTCCATACCTTTCCCAAGTGGTGTTCTCATACTCCGATGTGAATACTAATCCTTCTCGTTTATCGAGATTGTCTTGTTAATCCTTTTCAACCGGCGTGTTCTCTCTTCAAGTGGATCCGATCTTTTTCAACATCCGCAAGATCAACTCATTTCTTCTCGACGTTGTTTGTTTCATTTGTCCCAAGCTGCCTTTGTTTTTCCCACCCACCCACCCCTTTTTCTTCGAGGACTCGGAATTCTTAATCAAGTATCCTTTTATTCATATGAAGTCTCTCCATTCTTTTCCATCAATGTTCTTATCCGGTGATTCTCAGGAAGATGCTAACGGAGCTTCTAGTTCATCATTCTTCGTTCTCTTTTATCTGATGAATTCAATTCAAGCTTTGCCAATTATATCCTTTCCTCGTTGCAAATACCTTTTCATGCCGGTGCACCTCTTAATCATCCACTTCTCGCTATTCATTTGTTCCGGAGTGCTCAAGATATCTCGAAGATTCATGTTTTCCAGTCTGCATTCATTCAAGATCTTTCGAGGTTGTTATCTCATTCAAGTCATTTAATTCAACCGGTGCAATATCTTTCAAGTAATCATTCCAACGGTGTTGATTAATTTTAATGCATGTTCATGACTGTCGTCGCTCTCCAGCTGGTTGCTTCCCAGTCTCTTTCTCGCCTTCACTTGTACTAAGCGGGAATATTGCTTGTGCATCCAACTCCATAAACCCCAGAAGTTATTCCATATGAGTCCACCATACCTTCCTATATGCGGTATCTACCTGCCGTTCCAAGTAAATTTGTATGTGCCAAACTCTAAACCTTCAAATGAAATTCTGTTTTGTATGCTCGAATAGCTCATGTATCAACTAGGGATGTCTGTATCTTCCATGCTAGGCGGGTTATTGTCAAGAGGAGTGGACTCCACTCCTCACTCACGAGAAAATGGCTGGTCACCGGGATGCCCAATCCCATGCTCAAATCAAATCAAAATAATTGCAAAAAAAACTCCCCCAGGATTGTTGTTAGTTTGAGGCACCCGTTGTTTCGGGCAAGCCATGGATTGATGCTTGTTGGTGGTGGGGGAGTATAAACTTTACCATTCTGCTTGGGAACCGCCTATAATGTGTGTAGCATGGAAGATATCGAGATCTCTCGGTTGTTATGTGGACAATGAAAGTATACCACTCAAAATATTATTCATCTCTATTTCAAAACCGAGCTCTGGCACCTCTACAAATCCATATTTCCCTCTGCGAAGGGCGTATCTATTTACTTTTATGTTGAATCATCATCCTCTTATTAAAAAGCACCAGTTGGAGAGCAATGCTATCATTTGCATGTATTATTATTAGTTTACATTGAGTATGACTGTGACTGAATCTCTTTTACCATGAATTACAATTTCCAGTCAGCCCTTGATCTTCAGTGGTGCTCTGCATTTATGTTTTGCGGTCTCAGAAAGGGCTAGCGAGATACCATCTTGTTATATCATATTATGATTGTTCTGAGAAAGTGGTGTCATCCGAGATTTATTATCATTGCTCGCTAGTTGATTATGCCATTGATATGAGTAAACATGAGACCTAAATGTTATTATGAATATGGTTAGTTCATAATCTTTGCTGAAAACTTGAATGCTAGCTTTACATATTTACAACAACAAGAGCAAACAGGGTTTGTAATAGTTTTTCTTTATCACTTTCAGTTTATCAACTGAATTGCTTGAGGACAAGCAAAGGTTTAAGCTTGGGGGAGTTGATACGTCTTCGTTCTATCTACTTTTCCAAACACTTTTGCCCTTGTTTTGGACTCTAACTTGCATGATTTGAATGGAACTAACCCGGACTGACGCTATTTTCAGCAGAATTGCCATGGTGTTATTTATGTGCGGAAACAAAAGTTCTCGGAATGACCTGAATATCCACGGAGATTATTTTTGGAAATAATAAAAAATACCAGCGAAAGAATCAAGTCCAGGGAGCCCACACCCTTGCCACGAGGGTGGGGGCGCACTCCCTGCCTCGTGGGCCCCCTGGTGCTCCACCGACCTCAACTCCAACTCCATATATTCGTGTTCGGGGAGAAAAAAATCAGAGAGAAAGATTCATCGCGTTTTACGATACGGAACCGCCGCCAAGCCCTAAACTCTCTTGGGAGGGCTGATCTGGAGTCCGTTCGGGGCTCCGTAGAGGGGAATTCATCGCCGTCGTCATCATCAACCATCCTCCATCACCAATTTCATGATTCTCACCACCGTGCGTGAGTAATTCCATCGTAGGCTTGCTGGATGGTGATGGGTTGGATGAGATTTATCATGTAATCGAGTTAGTTTTGTTAGGGTTTGATCCCTAGTATCCATTATATTCCGAGATTGATGTTGCTATGACTTTGCTATGCTTAATGCTTGTCACTAGGGACCGAGTGCCATGATTTCAGATCTGAACCTATTATGTTTTCATGAATATATGTGAGTTCTTGATCCTATCTTGCAAGTCAATAGTCACCTACTATGTGTTATGATTCGGTAACCCCGAAGTGAGAATAATCGAGACCACTCACGGTGATGACCGTAGTTTGAGGAGTTCATGTATTCACTAAGTGTTAATGCTTTGGTACGGTACTCTATTAAAAGGAGGCCTTAATATCCCTTAGTTTCCAATAGGACCCCGCTGCCACAGGAGGGTAGGACAAAAGATGTCATGCAAGTTCTTTTCCATAAACACGTATGACTATATTCGGAATACATGCCTACATTACATTGATGAACTGGAGCTAGTTTTGTGTCACCCTATGTTATAACTATTGCATGAGGAATTGCATCCAACATAATTATCCATCAATGATCCATTGCCTACAAGCTTTTCATATATTGATCTTTGCTTATTTACTTTTCCGTTGCTACTGTTACAATCACTATAAAACCAAAACTATTACTTTTGCTACCGTTACCGCTACTATCATACTACTTTGCTACTAAATACTTTGCTGCAGATATTAAGTTTTCCAGGTGTGGTTGAATTGACAACTCAGCTGCTAGTACTTGAGAATATTCTTTGGCTCCCCTTGTGTCGAATCAATAAATTTGGGTTGAGTACTCTACCCTCGAAAACTGTTGTGATCCCCTATACTTGTGGGTTATCAATGTTTCATAATAAAGGGAACGGTGGAAAGTTGCATGGCAATATATCTCGGAATGGCTATGGAAAGGCCCTAATAGGTAGGTCTGGTGGCTGTTTATAGGAAGGTATATGGTGGGTTTATGGTGCCGGCGAAAGTTGTGCGGCACTAGAGAGGCTAGCAATGTTGGAAGGGCGAGAGTGTGTATAATCCATGGACTCAACACTAGTCATAAAGAACTCACATACTTATTGCAAACATCTATTAGTTATCGAAACAAAGTACTACGCACATGCTCCTAGGGGGATAGATTGGTAGGAAAAGACCATCGCTCGTCCCTGATCGCCACTCGTAAGGAAGACAATCAATAAATAAATCATGCTACGACTTCATCACATAACGGTTCACCGTACATGCATGCTACGGGAATCACAATCTTTAATACAAGTATTTCTCAAATTCACAATTACTGACTAGAACGACTCTAATATCATTATCTCTATATCTCAAAACAATCATAATGAATCAAATTTCTCATAGTATTCAATGCACTTTATATGAAAGTTTTTATCATATCCCTCTTGGATGCCAATCATATTAGGACTAAATTTATCACCAAAGCAAATTACCATGCTATTTAAAGACTCTCAAAATAATATAAGTGAATCATGAGAGTTCAACAATTTCTATAAAATAAAACCACCGCCATGCTCTAAAAAGATATAAGTGAAGCACTAGAGCAAAATTGCCTAGCTCAAAAGATACAAGTGAACCACATAGAGTATTCTAACAAATCACGATTCATTCGTGTCCCTCTCAAAAGGTGTGTACAGCAAGGATGATTGTGGAAAACTAAAAAGCAAAGACTCATATCATACAAGACGCTCCAAGCAAAACACATATCATGTGGTGAGTAAAAATATAGCCTCAAGTAAAGTTACCGATAGACGAAGACAAAAGTGGGGATGCCTTCCAGGGCATCCCCAAGGTTAGGCTCTTGGTTGTCCTTGAATATTACCTTGGGGTGCATTGGGCATCCCCAATCTTAGGCTCTTGTCACTCCTTATTCCATAGTCCATCAAATCCTTACCCAAAACTTGAAAACTTCACAACACAAAACTCAACAGAAAATCTCATAAGCTCTGTTATTATAAGAAAAATAAATCACCACTTCTGGTACTATTGTGAACTCATTATTTATTTATATTGGTGTAATATCAACTATATTCCCAACTTTTCCATGGTTCATACCCCCCGATACTACCCATAGAATCATCAAAATAAGCAAACAACGCATAGAAAACAGAATCTGTCAAAAACACAATAGTCTGTAGCAATCTATAACTCTCAAATACTTATATAACTCCAAAAATTCTGAAAAATTAAGACAACCTAAGCAATTTTTTATTAATCTTCTTCAGAAAAATCAGTATTTTATTGCGCTTCTAATAAAAATGAAAATTAATTTCCTGGGCGCAAAAGTTTCTGTTTTTCAGCAAGATCAAATCAACTATCACCGTAAGCTATCCCAAAGGTCTTACTTGGCACAAACACTAATTAAAACACAAAACCACATCTAACAAGAGGCTAGATAAATTATTTAATGCAGAACAGGACCTAAAAAGGAAGAACAAAAATAAAATTGGGTTGCCTCCCAACAAGCGCTATTGTGTAACGCCCTTAGCTAGGCATAAAACACGAATATATCTGGGTATAATCGTAATAATGGTAAGGTAAATCTTGAAAACTCATCTCATACTCCCTTCGTTCAGTAGCAAGTTTTCTCTGAGGTAAGAAAAAGTAATCAAAAGGGCTAAATTTAATGGGATAAGAATCCCCAAGATCAAGTTCGGGAGGAATTGGTTCCTCCTTCGACCCCTCATATTGTATGACCAACTCATCATTGTAAGCATTCTTTTGGAAAAAAGTCATGAGCTTGTGTCCAAGAGAGAAACCCAATCCATTGTTTTGTATAGCAAAATTATCGTTAAGCTCGGAAATCTTATCAACTAAAACATCGGTAGGGACCCTCTTTCTTAAATTTTCATTATAAGCAACATGATCTAAAGAACGTAAATGCATTATGTCGTCTTGGTTAAAAAGAATTCCCTCTATGGGAGGACGACCACCATCTACTTTATAATGCGCGAAAATTTCACTAGCTTCTTTCATAATAAATCTAAACTCGTGGGCTAGAAATATAGTGGCGGCGCACTTAACAAAAGAATGCTCAATATTAGAAAACTCTAGAAAAATCCTTTGTATGGATGGATGCATATGAAGAAATTGTCTTTATGTTCAACCACGAGCAAAGATATAGCCGCCCCAAGACTGCTAGTTTTATGGAGAATAGATCCACCCAAAGTAGGAAGCGCAATGGCACAAGTAAAGAAATCTTGAATAACGCCTTTTCCAATAATATTGCCGCTACCTATGCGAAGGTTTTTAGTGTGCAGGATAGTAGATTCTTCGTGAGGATTAGTATTGGCAAAAGCATCAAAGTTTCCCCCATCGTTACTACTATCCTTTTCAACAATAACCTCCCCAGATTCAGACATGGTGGCAGCAAACAAATCTAGCAAACGAGCAACCAAAAGGCAAACGAAGAAGATGAACGAAACAGGGGCAAAGAAAAGGCAAATCTTCTCGAAAATTGTTTTAGAAGTGTGGGAGAGGAAATCAAGATGCGAATGGTGAATAATGTAATGCAAGAGATGATAGTTTATGATGGGTACTTGGTATGGATTGACTTGGCGTAGATCTCCCCGGCAACGGCACGAGAAATTCTTCCTGCTATTTCTTGAGCTTGCGTTGGTTTTTCCCTTGAAGATGAAAGGGTGATGTAGCAAAGTAGAGATGACATGATGCAGAGGAATTACGTCCATGTCAATGATCATGAATATGGGCATCACATCCGTGTCAAGTAGACCGAAACGATTCTGCATCTACTACTATTACTCCACACATGGGCCGCTATCCAGCATGTATCTAGAGTATTAAGTTCATAAAGAATGGAGTAACGCATTAAGCAAGATGACATGATGTAGAGGAATTAACTCAAGCAATATGATGAAAACCCCATCTTTTTATCCTCAAAGGCAACAATACAATATGTGCCTTGCTGCCCCTACTGTCACTCGGAAAGGACACCGCAAGATTGAACCCAAAGCTAAGCACTTCTCCCATTGCAAGAAAAACCAATCTAGTTGGGCAAACCAAACCGATAGTTCGAAGAGAATTACAAAGATGTCAAATCATGCATAAAAGAATTCAGAGGAGATTCAAATAATATTCATAGATAAGTTGATCATAAATCCACAATTCATCGGATCTCGGCAAACACACCACAAAAGAGTATTATATCGACTAGATCTCCAAGAACATCGAGGAGAACATGGTATTGAGAATCAAAGAGAGAGAAGAAGCCATCTAAATACTAGCTATGGACCCGTATGTCTGAGGTAAACTACTCACGCTTCATCGGAAGGGCAATAGTGTTGATGTAGAAGCCCTCCGTGATCGAACCCCCCTCCGACAAGACGCCGGAAAAGGCCCCTAGATGGGATCTCACGGGTACAGAAGGTTGCCGTGGTCGAAAAGTGTTTTCGTGGCTTCCCCTGTTGGTTTGGGATATATGGGTATATAGGCGAAAGACTTAGGCCAGGAAGTGCACGAGGGGCCCACAAGGGTGGGGCGCGCCCTCCGTCCTTGTGGCCGCCTCATGGCTCCTCCGACTTCATCTCCAAGTCTCTTGGTTGTCTTCTGGTCCAAGAAAAATCATCGCGAAGGTTTTATTCCGTTTGGACTCCATTTGGTATTCCTTTTCTGTGAAACTCGAAAACAAGGAAAAACAGGAACTGGCACTGGGCTCTAGGTTAATAGATTAGTCCCAAAAATAATATAAAATAGCATATAAATGCATATAAAACATCCAAAACAGATAATATAATAGCATGGAACAATAAAAAGATTATAGATACGTTGGAGACGTATCAATACAATCCATTGATTCATCAAAATAAGCACACAACGCAAACAAAATAGAATCTGTCAAAAACAGAACAGTCTCTAGTAATCTGAAAAGTTGGTATACTTCTGTAACTCCAAAAATTCTGAACAATTAGGAAAACATAGGAAATTTGTATATCAATCTTGTGTAAAGTATTCAGAATTTTATCACGCTTCTTTGATTCATGAAAATTATTTTACTAGACGCAAAAGTTCCTGTTTTCAACAAGATCAAATCAACTATCACCAAACATGATCCCAAAGGCTTTGCTTGGCAGAAAAACTAATTAAAACATAAAACACACAATCATAACAGTCCCATAATTGTGCAAACACTCAAGAACAGAAAGAAAAAGGCAAAAATAAAATTTATTCATTGGTTGCCTCCCAACAAGCGCTATCGTTTTATGCCCCTAGCTAGGCATAATGCATAGATTTAAGTATTGCCATCTTTAGTTCTAGATCCATAGGATGCCCTCGTGATTGATTCATATGGTAGAATAATTCTTGTTCTAGGGAAGTGTTCCATACCCTTTCTTAGTGTAACCTGAAATTTAATATTCACTTCTTTCATATCAATCATGGCACCTATTGTGCGTAAAAACGGTCTACAAAGTATGATAGGACAAGGCGGATTGCAATCAGTATCAAGAACAATAAAATTCATGGGCACCTAATTCCTATTTCCAAGAAGAAGAACATCATTAATTCTTCCCATAGGCTTTTCAATAGTAGAATCTGCCAAGTGCAAATTAAGAGAACATTCTTCAATATCGATAACACCAAGCACATCACATAAAGATTTCGGAGTTGTCGAAACACTAGAACCCAAATCACATAAAGCAAAACACTCATAATTTTCAATCTTGACTTTGATAGTAGGTTCCCATTCATCATGCAATTTTTTAGGAATTGAAATCTCTAATTCCAACTTTTCTTCTAGAGCTTTCATCATGACATTTACGATATGTTTAGTAAAAGCTTTATTTTGTTCATAAGCATGGGGTGAGTTTATCATGGATTGCAACAAAGAAATACAATCAATCAAAGAAAAATTATCATAATTGAAGTCTTTGTAATTTTAAAGAGTGGGCACATCACTAGTTAAAGTTTTGACCTCTCCAAACACACTCTTATCAATTTTCTCATCAAGATTTTCACCCTCCAAATTATCGGGATGCCTTCTAGCTAAAGTTGACCCTTCTTCAGTCCCTTTATCATCAATTATAATTTTACTAAACAAGGAATCAATGGAAGAAACATCAATCATTTTAAGATCTTCATCATTTTTATGAAAGTAGTCATTAGAAAACGCTCTTTCTAAAAATTCTCTTTTAGCTCTAAGGATAGCGGTTCTTTTCTTACTTTCATCCATAGAAACATATAAAGCTTTAATTGATTCATCAACCTTGGGTGCAAGATTTCTTTAATCGAATTAACCTTCTTACTAGTAGGTGCTCTTTCGGTATGCCATTGTGAATAATTAGCCATAATATTATCAAGTAACTTAGTAGCTTCACCAATAGTAAGTTCCATAAAAGTACCACCCGCGGCGGAATCTAAAAGATTTCTTGAAACAAAATTCAATCGCGCATAATTTTTTTATATAATCATCCAAAGATTTAAACCATGAGTAGGACAATTTCTTAGCATCAATTTTCTTATTTCCCAAGATTGCGCAACATGTTCATGCTCAAGTTTCTTAAAATACATGATTTGAGTCCTAAGGAAAATACTTAGTAATAATTTTTGCACTTATCCCAAGAATCAATACTATTGTGAGGCAAGGAAGAAAACCAAATTTTTGCACGATCCCGCAAAGAGAAAGGAAATAATTTCAACTTCACAATATCACTGTCCACATTTTTTCGTTTACATATTACACAATTATACGAACATTTATAGATGGGACGCGTCATCCTCATTAGGAGTACCGGAAAATTGCTCTTTCATAACAAGATTCAACAAAGCGGCATTAATATCACTAGATTCTGCACTAGTGGCGGGAGGAGCAATCGGAGTGCTAATAAAATCATTATTATTGGTATTGGGAAAATCACACAACTTGGTATTTGCTTGAGGCATCGTCACTATGCAAGAAAGATTGCAAACAGAAACATACCTGATGAGAAAACTGCAAACGAAGAAGAGGGTGAATAAAACGACAATTTTTGTGATGTGGGGGAGGTGAAAACAAGAGGCAAATGGCAAATAATGTAAATTGCAAGGAAATGAGATTTGTGATTAGTAACCTAATAGATATTGATGATGTCTCCCCGGCAACGGCGCCAGAAATTCCTTTTGATGTCGCTTGAACTACGTCGGTATTTCCCAAAAGAGGAAGGGATGATGCAACACAGCTATGCTACTTCTTGAGGTTGCGTTGGTTTTTTCCTAGAAGAGGAAAGGGTGATGCAACAAAGTAGAGAGCTAAGTATTTCCCTCATTTAGAGAACCAAGGTATCAATCCAGTATGAGGTACAAGCAAGTCCCCAATCTATGCACCTGCACAAACAATCAAACACTTTCACCCAACACGCAAAGGTGAGACCTGATAGATATAGATAAAACTAAACAAAAGATCAAATATTTTTGGGCTTTTTTATTTATAGATCTGAAAATAAAAGATTGCAAAATAGTAAATCGGAAACAAATATGATGGAAAATAGACCCGGGGGCCATAGGTTTCACTAGAGGCTTCTCTCATGAAGGCAAATAATACGGTGGGTGAACAAATTACTGTCGAGCAATTGATAGAAAAGCGCAAACATATGACGATATCCAAGGCAATGATTATGCATAAAGGCATCACGTTCGTGTCAAGTAGACCGACTCCTGCCTGCATCTACTACTATTACTCCACACATTGACCGACTCCTGCCTGCATTTAGAGTATTAAGTTCAAGAGAACAGAGTAACACATTAAGTAATATGACATGATGTAGAGGGATAAACTCAAGCAATATGATGAAAACCCCATCTTTTTATAATTGATGGCAACAATACAAATACATGCCTCGGTACCTGTTGGGGGTATTACTGCTGGGCGTAAACCGGCCTATCTGGGCCGGGTCAACTTCATCAGTAGTTCAAGAGTGCTAAAGCCCAAGAAGGCAGATGAGGGCCTAAGGCCCGTAGTCGGTTCAAGACTTGTAGCTGTAAACCGGTATTTGTATATAAACTTGTATTGTAAGTTAGGAATAAGGAGAGACCAACCCGGATATGAATATCGACTGGTGTTGGGACTCTGTGAACCGACGGGCGTCACCCGTGTATATAAGGGGACGACCTGGCGGCGGTTCAAGGACGACAGACAACAACTCGAGACATAGGCGAAGCTTGTTTGCTCCCTAGTCATCGAAAACCCATCAATTCCATCACAACTAGACGTAGGCTTTTACCTTCATCGAAGGGGCCGAACTAGTATAAACTCTCTTGTGTCCCTGTGTCCGCTTTAACCCCTTCAAGCTAACCCATCGCGATGGCTCCATGACTAAGTCCTTTCTCTAGGACATCTGCCGTGACAAAACCACGACAGTTGGCGCCCACCGTGGGGCTATCGCACGATGGTTTCAGGTTCTTGGAGGGCCGCTTTAAAGGACTCGAGGGCTACGTTGTAGGCCGGATGACTAAGAGTCATCGCGGCAAGCTTTACATCGACGACACAGGCTGGGGCCCCGAGGCCGGCTCAGTTGAGTACGGGTACCGGGTCCCCTTTGGTGGCATTCACGTTTTCATTGGTAAGATCGGTGAAACGGGCCCTGAGCCGGACATCTGCACCGACCTCGTCGAGACGGCTCAGCGTGCGCGATCCGCCCGGGTTAAACCGGCCATGAAGCGTGCCTTCGTGGGAGTCATCCATGGAGGAAGTTATGAGGATGGATCGGAATCTCGCGGCGAGACCGTCGTTTGTTCCGATGACTAGTCATCGACCGGAGAAACCGAATCTCTTTATCAGCTACAAGACGGCCGGATTAGGGGCTGTTCCGATGGCGACAGTATTCCGGACCCCTCTGATCTGCCCAACCGGGTTGGAATATTCATGGCCGGCACACAAGCAGCGCTTCATTCTTCGACCGCTGCGGCAACAACCTCCGGTTCAGCAGCGGCGACGGCTGCCGGGGCAGGAGGCCCTGTGCGCCCGCCGGCTCAAGTTCTATCAGAGATATTTGATGCATTGGCTGTGCTTATGGCGGAAGCTAATCCGGCGGATCAGGACGTCCACAACGTGGAGATTGCAAAGATAATGGAACATATCACCCAGGCCAAGGCGGATCTGGCAGCTGAGGACACCAGGATGGCCACAGAGCGGGCCGCTTTAGACGCACAGGCCTACAGGCTCATGTTGGACAAGAGCGCATCGCAGGAAGTCATGAGGAGGAAGCACCAATCCCGTTTGCCTCCGGTTTTCGAGGCCGGAGACCTTTTCAACACTCCAGGAGCAAGAACCAGCAATCCGCTGGAGGGAAACCGGGCGGAAGCTCCTGGGACCGGTGCACCGGTTCAGCCTCGTCAGATGGACCCGCCTCGTCAAAACACCGTTATACCTCAGGCTGTTTTAACACCTCCGGGTCACTACTCCAACCCGATGGACAATCTCGTTGCCCCTGCTGCACGGCTGGAGGCCATTCCAATTGAAGGTGACTTGCCGGAGGCAGTAGAGACGCGACGGGTCAAGGAGCTTCTGAGGACAGCTTTGGTCCAACAGGAAGCGTACTCGTACAGCCGCGACCGGATCCACTCGACCCCCCGTCCAAGCCGGAGCTATAGCAGACATATGGATGAACCGGCTGTGTCGAGAAATGAACGACGTGGAGCACCCCGTGGCAACAACCCGGCGGGTGGTGCTGATAACGCTCAGGAAGTGGTGGACCGGGCCCGAGCGCGCAGGGAGGCCGAGTTAGCCGCACAGCATCAGGCTCGGCAGCTCACGCCGGTTCGTCCAACTATCTCGATCGAACCTGGTGTTACTTCTAGTTCTTTGTGGGTGCCTTGCCTTATCCCCGCTTTACGCAATGTGCGCCTGCCCAAGATGTCAAAGGCCCGTGCAAGGTACCAAATTACACGGCGGATCAACCTCCAGAGACATGGGTGGAGAGCTATGATATGGCCATGGAGATGCTTGATGTGGATGACGCGGCGTGTGTGAAATACTTCACCATGATGCTTGAAGGAACGGCACGTACTTGGTTAAAAAGCTTGCCAGCTAATTCTATCAGTTCGTGGGCCCAATTATGAGCCTGGTTTATCAGCAATTTCAAGGATACACGTAAACAGCCTATGTCGATAGTGGACTTAGCTGCCTGCGTCCAGGAGGAAGGAGAATCAACGACTGATTGGGTGCGCCGGGTTTCACAAGTGTTGCACTCATCAGACTGCATCAACGCTGACACCGCAGTATTAACCCTAGAAGGCAACTGCCGGTTTGGGCCCCTAAAGCTGAAGTTGGGACGGATGAAGCGTCATTGCACTGACATGGGGACCCTCATGGCCGCTTTGGTGAAATATGCTGATTCTGATAGTACCAATGATCCCGAATCTGATGATGACAAGACAGGGAAGGGAAAGAGGAACAGCAACTCCAAAGGTCATCAGCATCACTGGACAGGCAATGGTGGTGGAGGCAAGCGTAAAGCGGATGGTAACATGGACTTTGTGGCTAATACCAACACGCAGGACAATGGCCAGCAACGCAAGGATAAACCAAAAAATCGCAATGGGGCACCCAACCCTAACCCGGACCGCCTAAACTATCTGTTAAGCCAGCCCTGTCCAAGACATGGGACGAAGGAGGCGCCAGCAAACCACCTTTGGAAGGATTACTTTATTATGCAGGAGTTCAAGAATTCTAATGCTTTCTGGTATGATCATGGCTCCGGCGGTGGCTCAGGATCCGGGCCGGGTTATGGTGGAGGAAATTCCGGTTCAGGATTTAATGGTAATCCGGGCGGACATAATGGTCAAAATAGTCAGAACAACCAGGGTGGTTACAACCAATAGCAGCAACAGTCAGGTTACCAGAGCAACCCAAAGCAGTTGAGTAGTGGGCAGTACCATGTCTTCACCACTAGCTTGGACAAGCGAGACCGGAAGGTTCAGAGGCGGGTGGTCAACTCTGTTGAACCGGCCATACCCCGTTATCTACGTTGGTCTGAACAGCCAATCATATGGAGCAGAGAGGATCACCCTCCCCAGGTTGATAATCCGGGTCAGTTGGCTCTGGTGGTGGCGCCTCAGGTGGGAGGTTACAAGTTCACCAAGGAGCTCATGGATGGAGGGAGCAGCATTAATATCTTGTACTATGAGACCTTTCGTCGTATGGGACTAACAGATAAAAATCTCAAACCGTCTAATACGGTGTTCCACGGTGTAGTACCTGGCAGATCAGCATATCCTGTTGGTAAGATAGCTCTGGAAGTGGCCTTTGGGGATGATCATGATTCCAGGTCGGAGACATTGACGTTTGAAGTGTTGAAAATCCAAAGTCCATATCACGCCCTGTTTAGGCGACCGGCCTACGCCAAGTTTATGGCACGTCCCTGTTATGTGTATTTGTAGCTCAAGATGCCGGGTCACAAGGGGACAATAACGGTTCACGGAAGCCGCAAAATCGCTTTGGAGTGCGAGGAAGGAGATGCGGCCTATGAAAAGTCGGTTTGTGCCACCGAGGAGCTGAAGTATTATAAGGACAATGTTGATCCGGCGGACATGACTCCATTAAAGAAGCCAACTACGGAGCATGATCCGGCCCTGAAGTTCAAATCGGCAGCAGAAACTAAGCTTGTTGACTTTGTACCTGGCGATTCGTCCAAGCAGTTCAGCATCAATGCAAATTTGGATCCAAAATAGGAAAGTGCGCTCATCGAGTTCATCCGTGAGAATCGGGACATTTTTGCATGGAAGCCCTCTGACATGCCAGGTGTACTGAGGCAACTCGCTGAGCACACCCTTAATGTGGATCCTAAATACAAACCGGTGAAACAGTTCCTCCGCCGGTTTAACAAAGAAAGACGCAAGGCAATTGGAGAAGAGGTAGCCAGGCTCTTAGCAGCTGGTTTTATTGTTGAAGTTTTTCACCCTGAGTGGCTTGCCAATCCGGTGCTGGTCCTTAAGAAAAACGGCACCTGGCGCATGTGTGTGGATTACACAGATATTAATAAAGCTTGTCCAGCAGATCCTTTTGCCCTCCCCCGTATTGATCAAATTATTGATGCTACGGCGGGTTGTGAGCGTTTAAGTTTTTTGGATGCATATTCTGGCTATCATCAAATCAAAATGGCAGTTAAGGACCAGGAGAAGACGTCATTCATAACTCCCTTTGGAGCCTTCTGCTATGTGTCTATGCCCTTTGGGCTCAAGAGTGCCCAGGCAACTTATCAACGTTGTGTGCAAAATTGTCTACACAAACAGATTGGCCGTAATGTACATGCTTACGTGGATGATATCGTGGTTAAATCCAGGGAGAAGGAGACTCTGATTGGTGATTTGAAGGAAACCTTTGATAACCTGAGGACATACAAGATGATGCTTAATCCGGACAAGTGTGTCTTTGGTGTACCGGCGAGCAAGTTATTGGGCTTTCTGGTGTCCAATAGGGGAATTGAGGCTAATCCGGAGAAGATCACAGCCATCACCTCCCTGGCTAAACCGAAGTGTATCAATGATGTTCAACGCCTGGCAGGCCAAATTGCCGCGTTAAGCCGGTTTATCAGTCGCCTTGGTGAGAAGGCAATCCCTTTGTATCAGATGTTGAAGAAGACGGATCAGTTTGTCTGGAGTTCTGCTGCTGATGAAGCATTTGAGGACTTAAAGCGGCAATTGGCCAATCCGCCTGTGCTCGCCGCTCCCATTGACAAGGAGCCGTTACTGCGATATGTTGCTGCTAATGCTCGGGCGGTCAGCGTGGCTATTGTGGTGGAGCGAAAGGAGGCAGGTAAGGAGCATCCGGTTCAACGTCCGGTCTATTATATCAGCGAGGTACTCATTGAGTCCAAGCAAAGGTATCCGCATTGGCAGAAGCTGGTGTATGGAGCTTTTATGGCAAGCCGGAAGCTTAAACAATACTTCCAAGGGCATCCAATTACGGTGGTCAGTTCTGCTCCTTTGGGGGATATCATCCAGAACCGGGAAGCAACTGGCCGGATTGCCAAGTGGGCTATAGAGCTTGGGCCGCACGATTTGAAGTATGTGCCTCGGATGGCGATTAAGTCTCAAGCACTTGTTGATTTTATCAATGATTGGATGAAAATGCAAGCACCTGAAGAAAAGCCGGATCACACATATTGGACTATCCATTTTGACGGATCCAGGCAATTGGAAGGCTCGGGGGCTGGAGTCGTATTAACTTCCCCACGAGGTGATAAGTTTTGTTACGTTCTCCATTTAATGTTCCCTTGTACTAACAATGCAGCTGAGTATGAAGCCTTGCTCCATAGTCTCCGGATGGCTAAGGAGATGAATCTAAGTCGAGTTAAGTGTTTTGGTGACTCGGACCTCGTGGCTCAGCAAGTGTCCGGCACTTGGGACTCCAAGGACCCACTCATGGCAGCATATCGTCGTAAGGTGGATATTGTTGCAGGTCATTTTAAAGGCTATCAGGTGGACCATGTGGACCGGCGGAAAAATGAAGCAGCGGACGCTTTAAGCCGGCTGGGCTCTTAGCACAAACCGGTCCCGCCCAATGTTTTTCTGGATGTGCTGCACAACCCATCGGTCAAGATCCCTGGTGAAGCGGATTTGGCTATTCCTGATCCGGAGGCTCATTTGGTGGCAGCTCTTCATGTTATTCCGGATTGCACGCTTCCTTACCTGGCGTACAAGAACCGGGGCGAGTTACCAGAGGATGAGACTCTGGCCCGACAGATAATCTGGCGATCCAAGTCCATGACTATTGTCAATAGCGAGTTGCATCATTGCAGTGTGTCAGCAGCATTTCAATGCTGTGTGTCTCCTGAAGAAGGCCGTGAAATTTTGCATGAGATCCACGAAGGAGATTGTGGTCACCACGCCGGTTCAAAGTCTCTGGTGGCTAAAGCGTTTAGCCATGGCTTCTATTGGTTAACTGCTCATGCTGATGCAGAGGATCTGGTCAGACGATGTGATGGTTGCCAAAGGTTTTCAAGACGTGCTCATGTACCGGCTCAAGAATTGAGAATGATTCCAATTACTTGGCCGTTTGCGACTTGGGGGCTGGATATGGTTGGGCCTTTCAAAAGGTCCAAAGATAAAAAGACCCACGTCCTGGTGGCGGTTGACAAGTTTACAAAGTAGGTGGAGGCAGAACCTGTTAGTAAGTGTGATGCGGCCACGGCGGTTCAGTTCATCAAAAAAGTGATTTTCCGGTTTGGCTTTCCACACAGTATCATCACAGATAATGGTACCAATTTGTCCAAAGGTGCCATGAAGGAGTTCTGTGAACAGGAGCATATCCGGCTCGATGTTTCATCAGTGGCACACCCACAGTCCAATGGTCAAGCAGAAAGGGCTAATCAAGAGATCTTGAGAGGCATCAAGCCCCGTCTCATGGTTCCTTTGCAGAGAACACTGGGTTGTTGGGTAGAAGAATTACCATATGTGTTATGGAGCATCAATACAACACCCAACAGATCAACAGGATACACATCGTTCTTCATGGTTTATGGAGCAGAGGCGGTTCTCCCCAGTGATATCCGTCATGATTCACCTCGTGCGACGGCTTATATTGAAGCGGACAACGAGACAGCACGGCAAGATGCTTTGGACCGGTTGGATGAAGAGTGTGACATAGCAGCCGCCCGATCGGCCATTTACCAATAGGATCTTCGTCGTTATCACAGTCGCCGAGTCAGAACCAGAACCTTTCAGGAAGGAGATTTGGTGCTTCGGCTCATCCGAGATCAGACTGATATGCATAAGCTATCCCCACCTTGGGAGGGGCCTTTCATGGTCAGCAAGAATCTGCACAACGGGTCATACTATCTGATCGATATTCGAGAGCATAAGGACTCACGTACATCAGAGGAGGAGACCAACAGGCCGTGGAACATAGCTCATCTTCGGCCTTACTATACCTGAGCCATTGGCTCTACTTATGTACATATTACGATGATGTATATATTATGATTAAATATAATAAACCGGAACCTCAGCTAAAGTGGGGTATCTGTTCTTTTACATCATGTGTGGTTACACGGAGTTGTTCTAAAGCGGCCTTCGGTTTACCCCTTGAGTTAGCTTTTTAAAAGCATCATATTATATCACTTGGGGGTTTGGTCGTGTCCGAAGCAATACCATACCTCTTGATAGGCGAGAGCCACCAGATCACTTGGGGACTTGGTCACGTCTGAACCAGTCATGCCTCTTGATCGGCCTAAGGCCACAGAATCACTTGGGGGCTTGGTCGAACCCGAACCATTGCCATGCCACTTGATCGGCATAAATGCCATGGTTTCATTTGGGGACCTGGCTGACTAGAACCATAGTTACACCTAACAGGAGCTTGGTCGTGTTCAGCCATGGTAACGCCATCTGATCAGCTCAAATAAACCTTTTTTGCAAACGGTTTTGTCATTGCATTTGCTTCACACTTTTCTTTGCAAGATACTTCTTTCTTTTTATTGCGTTCTTTAAACCGACAAAGTTTTCAACCGGTTCATACTGTCAATTGACGGAACACGGTTCACTTCAATCCGGAGACTATTTGCCCAGTTTGATCTTTTTTGTTAACATCCTCTTATGGAGTAACACGGTGTTTATTATAACCCGGTACGGTTTACATGGTAAACCGGCGTCATATATACATGGGAGTTGATATCTCCTCCAACAGTGTGGGTTTATAAAACTCCTCTTCAAGATTGGCCGAGCCAACTTCACGCTCAACGATGGCAGGTATTATGTATCTCAAAAATTTGGTCATATACTTAAAAAAATTCAGATGTTTTGATTTCATGTATGCAGACATCATATTCTGCCTGACGGTACAACCGCGGTGGCACTTGAAGATTTTTTATTGCAGAAAGTACTTTGGCAAGTTCATCACCCAAAGGAAGAGCAAATTATGCACGAAGGCATATCAACATCGAAAGTATCAGCTAGCCTATTAGAAGGCAACACGGTGCCCACAATAAGATCATTGTTTTTTGCAAAGGAGAAGCAGTTTTAAACCGGCTTCCGGTTCAAGCTTAGTCACTAGCCTGGCCTGATGGTTGTGGGTCATCCTGCTCCGCTTCAGCTTCAGTTTCTCCACCTAGCGGCTGGAAATCAACTGTTGTCCAGTCGATTCCCATTAATGCTTGAAAAACAACTTCATCATGGATCAACAATGACGGGTCAATATCGGGAGTGTAAATATGCTTACGGATTGGAGGGATAAGATTTTCCGATTCATGAATTGGTGCAGCTATTCGCTTGTTCTGATTGTCATATTGGGCTTGATAACGAGACAAGACTGCTTCTTCAGCCAATTGACAAGCTAGCGGATGCACCTCCTGGTTTATTGCTCGCAGATCCGCTTCACCAAACTCTGACCCGTCTTCCTTCAAGCTAGGATAGCCCTGAGCCGCTTCAATAGGATCAAAATCCGGCACCCATGCTTTTGCCCGGATTAAGGCATTGATCGCACCGGTTCGAGCAGCAGATTTCTTCAGCTCTTCAACCCGGGCAGGAAGCACCGACAGTTTCATCAGAGTGTCTTGAATCAAAGTGGGTGCCGGTTTGTTGTGGGATGCTGTCAGCATTCTGGGAACGGGGGTCCCCAGACTTGCCTGCCTGCGGCCTGCGGCGTGGCTCAAAGGGGGGGCCAGCACGGCCCATCTTCACCAACACAAACCCAAGACACTCGTGAGGGGCCAAGCCTCGCGAGGCGGACGACGCGAAGCTTCCTCAGGCACGGCCTAGTCAGGCTGGCTCACGAGGAGGCGGAGAGATCAAGGCGGGGTACCTCACGAGGTGCCCATGACGCAAGCCATGACAACTCAGGGCGCTAGGCGGGTGCCAGCCCGCGCAGCGTCCTCCTTTCCTCTTTGGTGCAAAGGGGGCAAGCGCAGCCGCGGAGTACCGAGGCATCAGGCAAAGGTTGCCATTTCGGTGCAATGAGACCAAGACCAGGAGGACTACGAGGCGGAGGTCACCGTGGAGCCCGAGACGGCGTCATCACCAGAGCTTTGCGCAGGCGAAGACTACTTTTGTCAGGATAGCTGATACTTGCTGTCCCCCTTCAAATTAGCCCGCCATTGTTGGCTCCCTTCCCGCTCAATATTTGGGAAGAGGACCAGGGCCTCTATAAATAGGACCTGCCACCCACATAGCAAGAGGGTTCCGGTTCGGGAGAGAGAGAGAGAGAGAGAGAGAGAAAGGTGGTTGAACTCCTCCCAGCAGTTCATCGCCTCAGCCAAGAACAGACCCTTGCGAGGCTGTTCTTCCTTGTATTGTTCATCATCATCAGCCCAAGAGGCAATCCACACACCACACACTGGAGTAGGGTATTACACCACAACGGTGGCCCGAACCAGTATAAACCCTGTGTCTCTTGTGTTGTTCTTTCCTTAGTTCAGATCCTAGCACGGCGGAGGGGTGCAGGTAGGTAGGAGACCAAATTTCCGCGCGCACCCCAGTGTTTGAACCTCAAGGGTCTGCCGGAACTCGAAATCCGACATTTGGCGTGCCAGGTAGGGGGTGCGCCGGAATTCGTCTTCCACCGCCCCGTTCTCCTCCGACCGTCACGCCCATGTCTGACGCTCGTCGGGCCCGCGCCGAGCGCCGGGCCGCACTCGCTTCCCGCGTCGCCAAGACGGCCCTTGTCGGCGGGCATCCACGCCGTTCCCCGTCACCTGCCAACAACGCCGCCACCGGCACGGCGGGGGACGAGCGGCAAGCATCATCTCAGCATCCATCCGTGCGCGAAGACGGCCGCACCGCAACTCCCTCGCTCGCCCCAGCTGGTTCTTCGTCCCGCGCGCTCCACGCGCCCATGGGGCCCCGCAACCTCTCCCCCGACTATCGCGCTGCACCGACACCCCCAGTCGTCGCGGCCCTCTTGGGAGGCTCGCAGGCGCCGCCTACAAGTTACCACGTCAAGTCGTTCATTCGCCGGGTCAGCGCCGCTTCCACGCGGCAGGGGGCTTCCCTGGATCGGGCGGCGCCCGAGACCGGCCTGAGCTTCAGCTCGGAGGACCTCCCCTCCAACTCGGCCTGCTTGGGCGTGCTCCCCATGCTGTGCACCCCCACCATCTGCCAAGTGGCCGTCACCAGAACTCTCATCGATGGCGGGGCAGGCCTCAGCGTGCTCTCAGTCGAGGCCTTCAACCTCCTTTGCATACCCCTGGAACGGCTGCAGCCCAGCCGGCCCTTCTCAGGCGTTGGGGGCAGGTCGTCCAGCTCCTTGGGACAGATCCGACTCCCAGTGACCTTCGGCACCTACGACAACTTCCGGACGGAGCTGGTCGACTTCGACATCGCCCCTATCGGCCTTCCCTACAACGCCATCCTCGGCTACCCGGCGCTGGCCCAGTTCATGGCCGCGACGCACCCGGCGTACAACCTCATGAAGATGCCCGGGAGCAGCGGTGTCCTCACCGTGCACGGGGACACTGGGGACGCTCTGTGGGTGCTCAAGCTCGTCTTCAAGACAGCGGCGTCGGCACAGCCCGCCGCCTTGGAGGCCCCCGAGCCCAAGGGGGCTGCGCCCGCCAAGAAGAAACAGTTGTTCACCCTAGACAAGGCAGAAACCAAGCAGATACCCGTCGATGAGGACGGGTCCACCAATGCCACTTTCACCATAGGCGCCCACCTCAAACCTGAGGAGGAGGCCCTGGTCGGGTTCCTGCACGCAAACAAGAAGGTATTCGCTTGGGAGCTAGACCAGTTGGCAGGAATCCCCAGGAGTGTAATCGAGCATCACCTCAACGTATGCCCCAACGTGCGCCCTGTGAAGCAGAAGGCCAGGCGGCAGTCCACAGAAAAGCAGGCCTTCATCGTCCAACAGACCCGCAAATTAGAGGCTGCTGGGGTCATTCGCGAGGTCCGATACCCAGATTGGTTGGCCAACCCTGTCGTTGTGCCAAAGAAGGGAGGGAAGAAACGAATGTGTGTCGACTTCACCAACCTCAACAAAGAGTGCCCGCAAGATCCGTTCCCGCTCCCCCGCATCGACCAGATCGTCGACTCCACTGCGGAATGCGACCTGGTATGCTTCCTGGATGCCTTCTCTGGGTATCACCAGATCAATATGGCGGTTGAAGACGTCGAGAAGACAGCCTTCCTAACCCCGTGTGGGTTGTACTACTACACCTGCATGCCATTCGAGCTGCGTAACGCAGGGGCGACCTTTCAGCGGCTGATGCATATCACCTTGGGCCCGCAGCTCAGGAAGAATGTTGAAGCTTACGTCGAAGACATCGTGATAAAATCTCGGGAGGCCAAGACCTTGATACAAGACCTGGAGGAAACCTTCGCGAGCCTCAACGCAGTGAACCTACGGCTCAACCCAGAGAAATGTGTGTTCGGAGTCCCCTCGGGCAAGCTCCTAGGTTTCCTCGTGTCTCACCGAGGCATTGAGGCTAACCCGGAGAAGGTCAAGGCAGTGGAAGACATGAGCCCGCTGAAGACCCTCAGAGAAATGCAGAAGCTCATGGGGCGCGTGACCGCGCTAGGGCGCTTCATCTCCAAGTTGGGGCAGCGAGCGCTACCCTTCTTCCAGCTAATGAAGAAAAAGGGGCCCTTTGAGTGGACTGAAGAGGCCGACAAGGCATTCCAGGATCTCAAGAAATACCTGACCAGCCCACCGGTCATGGTGGCTCCGCGCCCTCAAGAGCCCCTGGTGCTTTATCTCGCCGCCACTCCCAACTCCGCCAGCGCAGCCCTGGTGGCAGTCAGAGAGGAGCGTCGAATCAGAACCGTGGCAGCAGCCCGGGACAAGGCGGAGCTGGTACGAGGAAGGCCCACAGAAGCCGCCACGGCAGCTGATGAGGACTAGCCGCCGTAGAGGGGCGCACCAAAGGCAGGAGAGGCCCCTCTCCCAGATGGCCAGTCTCAGGAGGCCTCATTGTCTCGAGAGGCGCCATGGTCTCCAAAGGGAGCCGCCAGCACTGACGCACTCCACCTCGTTGACCACCCAGTGTACTTCGTTAGCATAGTGTTGCGGGATGCAAGGGCGCGGTACCCTATGCCCCAGAAACTCCTCCTCGCGCTACTGGTGGCCTCGCGCAAGCTGCGGCACTATTTTCAGGGTCACCCCATCAAGGTCGTCTCGTCATACCCCCTGGAGAGGGTGCTCAGGAGCCCCAATTCAGCTGGGAGAGTCGCTGAGTGGAACATAGAGCTGCAAGCGTTTCAGCTCGAATTCAGCACGACCAGAGTCATCAAGGGAGCAGCGTTAGCGGATTTTGTGGCAGAATGGACGGAGGCGCCAGGCCTCAAGGCCGACGAGGATCGGTCCCTGTCCCCGGGACGCGAGGCGCCAGAAGGCTGGGTCATGTACTTCGATGGGGCATTCTCCAGACATGGCGCAGGGGCTGGGGCGGTGCTTATATCGCCCACCCAGGACAAACTCTATTACGCCGTGCAGCTTTGTTTCCAGAAAGGCGAAAAGGTCTCCAACAACATAGCGGAGTATGAAGGTTTAATAGCGGGCTTGAAGGCTACAGCTGCCCTGGGGGTGAAACGCCTCACCATCAAGGGCGATTCGCAGCTCCTTGTCAATTTCTCCAACAAAGTGTACGAGCCGAAGGATGAGCACATGGAGGCCTACCTTGCAGAGGTCCGCAGGATGGAGAAGCCGTTCTGGGGGTTGGAGTTGCAGCATGTGCCCCGTGGCACCAATCAAGAGGTCGATGACATCGCCAAATGCGCGTCCAGGCGGTTGCCTCAGGAGCCTGGCATTTTCGAGGAACGGCTCTTCAAGCCTTCAACCTTGCCGTCACTATCAAACACGGCTCAGCCCCGGGAGGAGCTCCCCCAGCCACCTGCCTCCAAAGCTCCGGCCTGTGGCCCGGCCTCAGGAGCACGCCTGCTCCTGACGATGGAACCTCAGGAGGGATGTTGGATCACGGAGCTCCGGAGCTACTTGACGCAAGGGACCCTGCCGGAGAAGGAGGAGGAAGCAGAATGAGTGACACGCCAGGCCACGGCATACTACATCAGAGATGGAGAGTTCTACCGGAAGCGACCAAATGATGTATCCCTGCGCTGCATCTCTAGGGAGCAAGGGAAGGAGCTACTGGAAGATATACACGGTGGGGACTGCGGACATCATTCATCGTCACGGACCCTCGTCGGCAAGGCGTTCCGCAGTGGGTTTTATTGGCCCACCGCGCTCAATGACGCCGTTGAACTAGTGAAAGCTTGTGAGGCCTGCCAGTTCCATGCCAAGCAGATCCATCAGCCGGCGGGGGGCTTGCAGACTATCCCCCTTTCGTGGCCATTCGCAGTCTGGGGGCTCGACATCTTGGGTCCTTTCCTCGGGCGCGAGGGGGCTACCGATACCTTTACGTTGCTGTAGACAAGTTCACCAAGTGGGCTGAAGTGGAGGCTGTCCGCACCATTCCTGCGGGTTCCGCGGTCAAGTTCATCAAGGGCATCGTGAGCCGGTTCGGGGTGCCGAATCGCATCATCACGGACAACGGTTCGCAGTTCACCAGTAACCTCTTCAAAACATACTGTACTAACCTTGGAACGCAGATATGCTACGCTTCAGTGGCGCACCCCCGAAGCAATGGCCAGGCCGAGCGAGCCAATGCGGAGGTCCTGAGGGGCCTCAAGACCAGGACATTCAAGAAGAAGTTGGAGGCCTGCGGCAGAGGTTGGTACGACGAGCTTTAGTCCGTGTTGTGGTCCATCCGCACAACCGCGACCAAGCCGACTGGGGAGACCCCGTTCTTCCTGGTCTACAGAGCCAAAGAGGTCCTCCCTCACGAGGTCAGACGTCGCTCCGCGCGGGTCATGGCGTTCAACGAGGCGCAACAAGACACCATGCGGGGGATGGACCTCGTGCTGGGGGAGGAACGTCGCCGAGAAGCCGCGCTACGAGCGGCGAGGTACCAACAAGCGCTGCGGCGATATCACTGCCGCAACATCCGCCCCAGGACACTCGAGGTAGGAGACCTCATGCTCAGGCGGGTCCTCTCCAGGGAAGAGCTGCACAAGCTCTCTCCCATGTGGGAGGGCCCGTTCAAGGTTGTTCATGTTTCCAGGCCCGACTCAGCGCGCTTCGAGACTCAGGAGGGAGTGCCGGTCCAAAACGCATGGAACATCCAGCACCTCTGGAGGTTCTACCCCTAAAAAGGCCCGGAGCCTGTGAAGCAAGGCGAACGCCTGTGAAGCCATCGCATTTTGGAAAAGGCCCGGAGCCTGTGAAGCAAGGCGAATGCCTGTGAAGCTATCGCGTTTTGGAAAAGGCCAGGAGCCTGTGAAGCAAGGCGAATGCCTGTGAAGCTATCGCCTTTGGGAAAAGGCCCGGAGCCTGTGAAGCAAGGCGAATGCCTATGAAGCTATCGCATTTTGGAAAAGGCCCGGAGCCTGTGAAGCAAGGCGAATGCCTGTGAAGCTATCGCGTTTTGGAAAAGGCCCGGAGCCTGTGAAGCAAGGCGAATGCCTGTGAAGCTATCGCGTTTGGGAAAAGGCCCGGAGCCTGTGAAGCAAGGCGAATGCCTGTGAAGCTATCGCGTTTCGGAAAAGGCCCGGAGCCTGTGAAGCAAGGCGAACGCCTGTGAAGCTCGCCGCCCGTGACACTCTCACATAATAACGAGTTGGGGCTGTACACGCCCCGGAGTCTCAGGAGCGTCGGCCTCAGGCCCTGGGGCTCCCTCCCACGCCCAGTGGAAGCACTTAGCTCCACGCTGGTGAGAAGACGTCGAAGACTAGACTAGGTGCCGGACGCGGCTTTTCATTTGCTTTCCGCAGTTGGCTTGTTCTTCTCCATTTGAAGTTTTATTGAAGTTGTTGCCGTCTTTGGCTCGCGGTTCTTCGGCTTTTCATGCTCCTGCCTCGATTTCTCTTGCGCAAGGCCTCGCGAGGGGGAGAGCCGAGCGCCCTCGCGAATGTTCCTATCCTAGTCACTCAAAGGGTTCGCGACCTGGGCCCCTTGCAGGAGCACCCCTCCAGTCCGTGCCCCTCGGGCTCCGCGACACAAACACAGGGCCTGGGTCGGTCGCCCCCATGGCTGGGGCTGGGAACCATCCACGCGCAGGCACATAGTCGGAAGGTACGATGAAGAAAGCAAAACGATAATTAACCATCCATCCATACATGCCCCCGCGGGGCACCACACTGCTGTCCTTCTTTATGCAGGAAAAGGGAAGAGAAAAAAACAAATCTAGTGCGGCTCGCCTCGCACCGGCCCGCAGGGAAGCCCGAGCTGCCTCCAGAGCTCAGGCGGACTCCCTCTCGCGCTTCACCAGGGCTCGACGGTGGGCGGACGCGCCACCACCCCCCAAGCAGATACGACGACGTGGGGGCTGGCTGCGGCCACCACTAGGAGAGTCGCCGCCTGAAGAAGAACTGGAGAAGCTTGAGGAACCCTGAGCGCTGCCAGCCCCGCGAGCGCCGTCCTCTCCATCATCGCCAGAGCTGGGTTCCCAGCCACAGTCGTCGCCCTCGGGGCAACACCCTGCGCGGCGACCATCTTCCCCAAACACTCTCACGTAGAGGGTGGCATCGCCGTCGAACCTGAAGTATAGGGTGCACCGATGGCCCAGGCCGCGCGTGCGGGCAAACGTCTGCAAACCGCGGGCCAGGGCCAGGCTCCCGGCTGCGGAGACCTCCAGTGAAACCCATGAGGCCCGGCTGCAGCAGCCGTCGGCCTGAAGCCAGAGGCCGCCCGGGCACCGGCCGGGAGCTCGCCGAGGAGGAAGCGAGGAAGTGGGAGCCGGGTGCTAGTCGGCTCCGCCGACCACACGACGAACTCCGGCAGCACCTCTGCAGCGCGAAAGCGCAGCATAGGGGGACGTGCAGCCGGAGCGCACCCCCCGGCCGCAGCAATCCGCCCGCCACTGCGCTGGAAAGCGTCCCCGCGGCCGCGGGAAGCTGCCGTGGTGGCCACAGGATGTTTGCGGGGGCGCCCTCGGCCGCGCTTGGGCAAGGGAGAGGCATGCTCTGCCTGGGAAGCCTTCCCCTTCTCCGCAGCCGAAAACCTCCTCGACGGGGCCATGAAGAAGAAGGAGAATCATGGGGAGATGAACCGGAAGGGCGCACGCCGTCCCGTACTTATAGCCGGCGAAGGCCAACCGCCGACCTCCACGATCGCAGGTAATCATGACCCGTTTTGCATGCAGGGACTTGTCCAGTCAGTGCAGTTGCCGAGGCACCATGGGGAAGTGGAGACGCCCACGTCCAATCAACCGCCACGCGGCGCCCAAGGCCGCAGGCTGTTAGGGCCCACGGCGCTTCGCTCTTGCCCTTCCGCCTCCCTGCACGGCCAAGTCCGGGCGCGCCTTGGGCCTGGGGGCTACTGTCGGCGTTCTGGGAACGGGGGTCCCCAGACTTGCCTGCCTGCGGCCTGCGGCGTGGCTCAAAAGGGGGGCCCAGCACGGCCCATCTTCACCAACACAAACCCAAGACCCTCGCGTGGGGCAAGCCTCGCGAGGCGGACGACGCGAAGCTTCCTTAGGCACGGCCTCGTCAGGCTGGCTCACGAGGAGGCGGAGAGATCAAGGCGGGGTACCTCACGAGGTGCCCATGATGCAAGCCATGACAACTCAGGGCGCCAGGCGGGTGCCAGCCCACGCAGCATCCTCCTTTCCTCTTTGGTGCAAAGGGGGCAAGCGCAGTCACGGAGTACCGAGGCATCAGGCAAAGGTTTCCATTTCGGTGCAACGAGACCAAGACCAGGAGGACTACGAGATGGAGGTCACCGTGGATCCCGAGATGGCGTCATCACCAGAGCTTTGCGCAGGTGAAGACTACTTTTGTCAGGATAGCTGATACTTGCTGTCCGCCTTCAAATTAGCCCGCCATTGTTGGCTCCCTTCCCGCTCAATATTCGGGAATAGGACCAGGGCCTCTATAAATAGGACCAGCCACCCACACAGCAAGGGGGTTCCGGTTCGATCGAGAGAGAGAGAGAGAGAGAGAGAGAGAGAGAGAGAAAGGTGGCTGAACTCCTCCCAGCAGTTCATCGCCTCAGCCAAGAACAGACCCTCGCGAGGCTGTTCTTCCTTGTATTGTTCATCATCATCAGCCCAAGAGGCAATCCACACACCACACACTGGAGTAGGGTATTACACCACAATGGTGGCCCGAACCAGTATAAACCTTGTGTCTCTTGTGTTGTTCTTAGTTCAGATCCTAGCACGGCAGAGGGGTGCAGGTAGGTAGGAGGCGAAATCTCCGTGTGCACCCCAGTGTTCGAACCTCAAGGGTCTGCCGGAACCCGAAATCTGACAGATGCGGTACAGATGATTCGCTGTGCACCAGTGTACAGTTGTTCGACCAACGTATAGGCGGCTTTCAATTTCTTTCGCACATCTGACCCCAAGTGACCAATGCATGTCCCTGAAATATCATAAAGGGTTAAACCGGTAGCTCTGTAAGAAGGCCGAGTCAATTCAGAAGTCAAACTGGCTTACCAAAGATAGCAGTGGTCATGGCATGCACGTGCCACTTTATGCTGGTCAGTTCATCCACCACCGGTTTTAGTGCAGCCTCGGCATCCTCTGCTCGTTTGATTAAAGCAGAATTTTCAGTGGCCCAATCCGCCCGCTTCTTCTTGAAGTTCTCCTTAAGCTGTTCCATGGCGCTTAAAGCGCTGGCTAATTCCTCTTTTTCTTCGGAGGTTTCAGCTTGTTGGGTTTTCAGGTTTTCTTGGAGATCGGCGACTTGGCTTTCTTTCGTCTTCAGCTCAGCCTGCATGCAGACAGTTATATGCTTCAACAAAACGGTACAAGGATTGAAGTACCAACCACATAACAAGTTATGCACTTGGCACTTGGGGGCTAATGCATATTCGATCTTCATCTTTCAATTGCTTACAAAGTCCCAAGATCAATACAAGTATTCAACTTGGCACTTGGGGGCTAATGGCTATTTGCTCGTATATATTCTGATGCGGCAATCTCAATTACTTAAAGTACCGGTTTAACTACGTTAAGTTGAACCGGCCCTTGGGGGCTACATCAGCGAATTTCAAAGCATTAAGATTTATATTGGTAAGTCCCGGTTTGAAAGAAGATTACAAACCGGCCCTTGGGGGCTAGGAGAGTCTGCAAGAATTGAAGTATACAAGCACGAAAGAGCATATGGAAGTTACCTCATATTTATCTTTCATCATATTAACTAGACCGGCTTCATAGTCACGACTGGTATACAGCCGGTTCAGGTAGCCGGAATGGATATCTTGGGCGTTCAGAGCAGCGTAAGTCGCCAGATCAGCATTCCACTTGCCTTTGCCAAAGGCAGCAAATTCTTCCTTGGCAGAATGTTTGGACAAAGCGACAGGATTGCTTGGCTCGGTATATCCAGTGCCAGTAATGACAACCTCATCGTCCTTGGTATCGCCGGTTTGCACTGGGGCTGTTGGCTTGTCAGTAGGCTTTGCTGGACCGGTGGATTTCTCAATCCGAATGGAGCTTGTGGGCTGATTGACAGGACTTGAGGCATCAGTAGGTCTCTCTTCGGCAATAAGATCGTCGTCTTGCTGTGGTGGATCATTGGGTATATCCTCAGGAATAGCCGCTTCAAGATCTGGTGTCTTGCCCGGTTCAAGGACGGCATCTTCTTCGGCCGCTTTGTCCAGGCGAGCCTTCTTGCTTGGCCTAGGTTTGGCCCTGAAAGGAATAACAAAATCAAATACAGCATATGTTCCAAGGCGATGTGCTGCAAATATTATGATAAGTATAGCTTACCCAAGCACCATTTTGAGTGGTGGCAGCTGAGTAGCCGATGACTCGCCAGAAGATGAGTGGGAAGTAACCTGGTAATCGGAGTCAGATGAATTAAGAGGTTTACGAAAGCAGCCCGCTTTAGGACAAGCACTGACAAGCAAATTAGAGACCTCTGAATGGCGTTTCTGAACCGGACTGTTCGGTAAACCGGCGGAGGTAACTACCTGGCCGCTGTGCCGGTTGTGCGACGAGCTTCGTGTTGTTGGGTCTTCATAAGAAATTTGGGATCCAAATAAGCAAGAGGATGAGAAAATTTAACTTTCCGGTTTGCCTGACGGATTTTTAGTGAAGGCAAAGGTTCTGAATCGGAAGAGAGAATAATTACCTCTGCAGCATCAGCGTGGCTGGCTTCGGCATCATCCTGACAAATATCATCATCAATAAGACGCATGAAAAATAAGCCAAGTGAGTCAAGCTCTACCTCAAGGTCCGGATTATCCACATCATCATCAGGGGCAGGATTAGAGGATGCAGTGGTTCTTTTCCTGTGGGCAGTCTTCTTCACAGCTTTAGTCTTTTGTCGGGTTGCTCTTTCCGGTTTGTCTGGTTTTTCTGGTTTCTCCTGCGGAAGTTTCTTGCTCAAAAATGGATCATTGCCCTGATTACACAGACACTCATATTAAACAATGACCAGATATATCAATAACAGATTCAGCAAAAAGAAAAATCAAAGTCTTACAGCTGGCGGTTTGTTGGTAGCACAGAAGGGAAGCAGGCCGTTTTTAGCACAGATGTGTTCCGGTTCATTCAGCATCTTATTCACAGCCTCTGTGATTTCTTCATCGGTGAGCTGGATTTTGGAATGTCGCAGTGGGTCATCAACACTGCCGGTATACTCGCACATCAAACCGCAGCGCTGACTAAGGGGTAGTATGCTCCATGATATCCAACAGCGAGCGAGATCAACCCCTGTTAAACCATTGGCCATAAAGGCTCTGAGCTTCGACAGTTGAGGAGCATATTTGCTTCTCTCCTTGGCAGTCAATCTTTGCGGAAAAGGGTGTGTATTGCTGAGCTGCTCCGGACGAAAGCCAGGCAAGGGATTCTCACTAGCAGGGGAGGTGTCTTTGCAATAGAACCATGTCTGATTCCACTCTTTGGGGTGGCTGTGCAGTTTGGCGTGAGGGTATGTGACCTCTTTCCTTTTCTGGATCGCCACGCCACCCAACTCCGTATTGGAGCCGTCAGTAAACTCAGTACGGTGGTTTAGATGGAAAAGGTCTCTGAACAATTCCATTGTGGGCTCCTCCTGAAAGAACGCCTCACAGAGCACTTGGAAGTGACACATATTTGTAATAGAGTTGGGGCCAGTGTCTTGTGGATGGAGTTGGAAATCGGCTAAAACATCCCGGTAAAATTTAGAACCGGGCGGCTTAAAGCCCCGGGCTAAGTGATCTACGAAAACAACGACCTCTCCTTCTTGAGGTGTGGGAGGGCATTCTTTGCCAGGAGCCCTCCAATGGATGGTATCTTTGCTGCCTAAAGCACCGATCAGGACTAAATCGTCCAGCTGAGCCTCTGTAACGCGAGAAGGAACCCAATTGCATTCATATACTTGCTTGGCCATGATGAAATCTACAAGGTAGAAAATCCCGGTTCAAAAATGCATTGATAAAGGTACATTGGTATGTGCAATGTTAAACCGGAGACAGATCTATCTGAACCGGAGTTTTATGAAGCAACAACATCTGGCGGTTCAACAAGGGGACTAATGGTATATACCGGTTTGGCAAATTTTTCTACAAGGTTAAACCGCCTGATCTAAGCATTGAAACAGCTGAGATTGCGGATGGATAAGTATTCAGAAACAGATTTCACAAGATTTCTCTACAGTGTTGGATCTGAAGCAAGTTCAGAAAAGAGATAAATATTCAGAGGTTCAAAAGGAGCAGTACCGAATCAATGAGCAAAACGTACATATAGATCTATGGTTTTGAGATGCGTAAGTGAAGGAGAAGGTTAAACAACTACCATTGCACAGAATAAAGATTCGCGGATTCATCTAAAGATCTATCGTATGAGCAAGAGGCAGACGATGAACACTGAAGAACTGTGAAACCCTAGAGCAGATCTGCGGGGGAAAGGATAGAAGATTTACCGGAGCTGAGGAAGACGCGGAAGGTTGCCGCGATGCTCTGGTGCGCCCAGGTTGATGCAGCAGCCAAGGTTGAGGCAGAGGTCGACGGTGGCGGCGGAGCTCTGAAGCTGGGCGATGCGAGGAAGACGAAGCAGAAGGGGCCGAAGGGAAAGAGAAAGGAAATGACCCTTCGGTCCTATTTATAAGGCAAAAGGACATGTGTCAGGCGCGACAATCAAGGGGCCACAAAACGGAGCTGTCGCCTCAATTTCCACAGATCTATTAAACAAAGAAGCATAATGGATAGCTTCGTTATGACAGGTGATGTCACTCCGGTTTACAGCAATCAGAGAAGATGACATCATGGCGGTTTACCAATTTATGAGAAGATGTTGAAGATGAAGCTTTTGTTAAAGGATTGACATGAACCCATTCAAATCAATCTGGGGCCTAATGTTGGGGATATTACTGCTGGGCGTAAACCGGCCTATCTGGGCCGGGTCAACTTCATCAGTAGTTCAAGAGTGCTAAAGCCCAAGAAGGCAGATGAGGGCCTAAGGCCCGTAGTCGGTTCAAGACTTGTAGCTGTAAACCGGTATTTGTATATAAACTTGTATTGTAAGTTAGGAATAAGGAGAGACCAACCCGATACGAATATCGACTGGTGTTGGGACTCTGTGAACCGACGGGCGTCACCCGTGTATATAAGGGGACGACCCGGCGGCGGTTCAAGGACGACAGACAACAACTCGAGACATGGGCGAAGCTTGTTTGCTCCCTAGTCATCGAAACCCCATCAATTCCATCACAACTAGACGTAGGCTTTTACCTTCATCGATGGGGCCGAACTAGTATAAACTCTCTCGTATCCCTGTGTCCGCTTTAACCCTTTGAAGCTAACCCGTCGCGATGGCTCCACGACTAAGTCCTTTCTCTTGGACATCTGCCGTGACAAAACCACGACAGTGCCCCTACTTTGTCGCTGGGTGAGGACACCGCAAGATTGAACCCAAAACTAAGCACCTCTCCCATTGCAAGAAAAACCAATCTAGTTGGCCAAACCAAACCGATAATTCGAAGAGAAAAACAAAGATGTAAAATCATGCATATAAGAATTCAGAGAAGATTCAAATAATATTCATAGTGTAAGTGCATCTAGTGCCCCTTAGTGATTTTGGTGTACTGAAGACTTATAGGTTAAGGGACTAATGTGTTTATGAGTGTACACAGGTCTATAAGTCTATGAGGAGTTTGATATTTACAGAGAAAGTCGACCCCTAAAAATGAAGTTCTTCGTCTAAAGACTTTGGTATTCTGAAGACTTTCTGAAGACTTTGAAAGTGAAGAAAATGATGTGACCTTGAAGACTTGGTATTCATTCGAGGAACATAAAGCGTGAAGACTTTTGTTTTCATAGTTTCAATTTCTCTTTCTTGAGTCATAGGAAACACCATACTGTTAAAGGGGGTCGAGGAAATACTAAGGAAAAATTTCCATGTGATGCTCAACTCAAAATCCTACACCTACCAATCCCTTCGAGTGAAGCCATTGGAAATCTCATATAGTCCAGTCATATTCTTCAGTAACAGAGACGAAGTTCTTGTGGTCTCTGAGGAATTTGTTCTGACTGAGGAGTAATTCGCCAGTGCGGATTTCCTACACAATGAGGAACATGATAGCCCTGAGGATTTTTCTACTCAAAATTCCAACCGTTGCTGTGCTATGCGCCAGCTGTCCCAAAATATCTATCCACCTAACGGTCATATCATTGAAGGGCATTTATGTCTTATCATGTCGGGCTGCTCCCTAGGCTATAAATAGAAGCCCCCTATAACCACTAGCTGGTTGGCTGCTCCGAGAGAAACTGACACTTGTGATTTGAGAGCAACCCATCCTCTGAGGACTTTGAGTGAAAATCATCAAGTGAGGAAAAACGAAAAACCCAAAACCCAAACACCTACAAACCCCAAGTGATTGAGCATCACTGAAGAGATTGATCTTGCGTGGATCCGACGCTTGTTACCTTTGAAGACTGTTCTTCTTCCAGACGGTTAGGCGTCATGGACTAGAGCATCCAAGAGGAATTGTGGATCGTCGAGTGACCGAGTTTGTGAAGGTTTGGAAGTCGCTTGAAGACTTACCATGAGTGATTGGACGAGGTCTGTGTGACCTTAGTTCAAGGAGAATATGGTGAGGACTGGGTGTCCTGAGCTACATGTTCAGGACTGGGTGTCTGGGGCTGTGTGTCCTCGAGTTTAAATACTCAGCCGCTCCAACCAGACATACAACTGAGACAGCAGTTGGAACTGGTCTACCAAATCATTGTCTTCACCAAGCTTACTGGTTCTATTTGCTCAACTCTTTCATTTCCTCATAACTGTGTTGTGTGCTTGTTCATATTTGTGTTTGAAGACTTTGACTGAAGAATTTCTCAATTTCCTCAGTTCAATTTCTTCAGTCTGTTTGTCTTCATCCTGTGTTATCCTGTGTTTACGCATCTGTACTCTGTGCCTGTCTTCATTTCATCATGATGACTATGCTTGTATTCTGTTATGTTTACTTTTGAGTACTCATTCCGCTGCTGGTAGTTCTTCGCTAAGGAATTTCCTCACCAGCAAATTCCTCAGTGAAGAATTTCATAAAAATCGCCTATTCACCCCCCCCTCTAGTCGATATAACGCACTTTCAATTGGTATCAGAGCAAGGTACTCCCTTGTTCTATGTGATTTTGGTTTAACCGCCTGGAGTTTTAGTTATGTCGACCGCAGGTATGATCAAGGTCTCTGCTGGGTGTCCTACCTTCGATGGGACGGACTACCCCTACTGGTAGAATAAGATGCGAATGCATCTGGAAGCAATTGATAATGATCTCTAGTATGTTCTGGAAAATGGTGTTCCCTCAGTCACACCTTCTTTGAATGCTGCTGATGTGAAGAGATTCAAGCAAATCGACTCTCAAGCGAAGAATATCATATGTGGCCATCTGAGCAAAGGACAGTATGGCAGCGTGAGTGGTTTGGAGACAGTGAAGCTTATCTGGGACAGGTTGTCCAAAGTGAATGAAGGAGTCTCAACTCAGCGTGACTCTCAAGTTGATGTTCTTCGCAATCTCTTCAACCGCTTCAAAAGACTCAACAATGAAAATGTTCAACAAACCTTCGATCGCCTCACTGACATCTCAAATGAGGTTCAAGCACTTGGTGCCACTGACATCACCGACCATGAGGTGGTGAAGAAATTGCTGAGATCGCTTGATTCCTCATTTGACACTCTGGCATTGATGATACAAGAATGTGCTGATTACAAGTCACTTGATCCCGCTGATATTCTCGAAAGGCTAAATACTCATGAGTTCCAACTTGCTGAAAAGAGAGATCTCTATGGTTCAAGCTATGGCAGAACACGTGCACTGAAGGCCAAGGCCGTATCTGAGTCCGAAGATGAAGACTCTGGTAGCAGCCTTGGTGATCCTGAAGAACTAAGCCATGATCTGACTCTGCTTGTGAAGAAGTTCCAAAAGTTCTCAAGACGTGGTCACTTTGGGAGACCCTCAAGGAGCAGTGATTCCTCATCAAGTGACTACAAGAGGAGGCTCTGCCACAAATGCAAGAAGCCTAGACATTACATTCAAGATTGTCCTCAATGGGAAAAGGAATCAAAGAAGAAGAAATACAAGGATTACAATTCTGATGATGCGAAGAAAAAGAAGAAATCCACAAATTCCTCAAAGCCTTCATAACACAAGAAGAGCAGCTCCAAGAAGGCCAGGGCATTCATTGGCAAGGAAATGGACTCTGAGGCTGAATCTGAAGAAAATGAGGAAGAGGAGTCATCTGAGGAGTCCGAATCCGGAGTGGCAAGCCTAGCTCTCGCTACTGCATTTGTCAGCAAGTCTATCTTCAACACTTAAGAAAATAACCTCACCAACAAAGCTGATGAAGGGGATGATGACTATGCTCCCACCTACTCCTTCATGGCAAAGGGTGCCAAGGTACTCAAATATACCTCATCTGAATCAAGTGAGAATGAATCTGATGAAAATCTTAAGCCCAGCTATTCTAAACTTGCTAAGATTGCTGTAAAACAACAAAGGGCTTTAGAAAAGGTTCAAAACATGCTAGACAAAAGTGATGATATGTTGGGTGAAGAATTGGATCGCACTAAAGCCCTGACTGAAAATCTTCAGAGATTTCAGACTAGGTTTGACAATCTTCAAAGTCATCATAACACTCTCTTATCCGATCATGAGAAGCTTTCTTATGAATTTCTTCAAAGAAAGCAAGACCTTGAGAAGCTAAGAGTGAGTTATGAAGATCTTCAGAAGGAGCACGATTCATTAATTGCTCAACAAATCAGCGCTTCTCAGGAAGAATTTGTTCCTCCATGCTTGAAGTGCATTGAACGTGAATCTGCTAATTCTTCACTTGAATGTTCAAATGCTGCTAATGCTTCAAATTCTTCACATGCCTCTGCTATCACTAATTCCTCATCTGAGGACATTGCTAGTATCACTGACGATGCAGGGCTGAAGGAATTGTACACGACAGGCATGTACAAAAGCCTCAAAGGGCATCAGGCTCTTTGTGATGTGCTTAAAAAGCAGATCCTCAACAGGAACCCTAGGAAAGAGGGTATCGCCTTTGAGAGGAAAATCAATGCTGATGGTACAAATTGGAAGCCTGAGCAGTACCCCAAAACTACATGGGTTGCTGCAAAGGGACCTCCAGTTGATCCATCTAACTTATCTGGATTTGCATGTGAATCTCCTCATTCTAATGATGAGTCAATTGACTCCAACTATAAACTTTTCAAAAATCAGAATGGTGAAGTATTTGCTAGATATGTTGGCACTAACTGCAGGAACGGCTCCCCTATGAAGAAAATCTGGGTTCCCAAAAGATGCCTTGAAAATCTTCAGGTGAATGTCATCATGATGCCACCTGTGAAGAATAGGAACCCCAGATCAAATTCTTCATATGGACCAAATTCTTCATATGGATTCAAGTCCTCATACTGACCAAATTCCTCATATGGATCAAAGTCCTCATATGAACATCATCGTGCTAACCCGTCTGTTTCGCAGGGAAGATCTAAGGATTATGGATATGTGCATTATTCTTCAAATCATTATGTCTATAAGTCCTCGAAGAATTTCTCTGCATACTCGTATGCTTACTCTAACCCCTCTTATGTGAAACGAAATGGACTGGCTTCTATGCCATCCTTCTCGTATGGAGCTCGTAGAGTGATGAACTCTTTGCCACCCCTTCAGATGTGGGTGGTGAAGAAAAAGAACTAATCTCTTCTGCAGGGTCAGGTCTCCAGACGTACATAATCGTCTGAAGAATTTGCTGGAGACCTAAGTATGCCTGATAGGACGCAGGCTAATCATGAAGAAATGAACTTTCATTTCTCACGTCCTCATATTGCTTTATCAGTTCTTTTACTTGATGAAATTGATCTGATGAATTGATGTCATATTCTTCACTGATGAAGTATATGAGTTTGTAAGTTGCACGAATTCATCTGCAGGATGATCAACCCAAAGCCACTGAGTGGGTCCTCGATAGTGGATGTACAAACCACATGACTGGTGACAAGAATCTATTGATGGATGCTCCATTATCTCCGTCGCATCTGAAGCATATCGTCTTTGCTGACAAAGGCAAAAGTCAGGTATTGGGTCTAGGTAAGGTTGCGATTACAAAGGATCGACACATGGACAAAGTCATGCTTGTTGAGTCCTTAGGATACAACCTTATGTCTGTCTCAATGCATTGTGATCTTGATATGGTTGTTGTCTTTGGCAAGTACCATTGTGTTGTGGTTATGGAAGCTGACAACTCCAAAGTCTTTGAAGGCTTTAGGAGAGGAGACCTGTATATTGTTGATTTCTCTAGAGGACCACAACCAGCCGTGTGCTTACTTGCAAAAGCTTCAGAAGGCTGGCTCTGGCATCGACGACTTGGTCATGCAGGCATGAGGAATTTGCACACGCTTGCGAAGAAGAAGCATGTCATTGGCATCGAGAATGTCAAATTCCTCAAGGATCGCCTATGCGGAGCCTGTGAAGCTGGGAAGATGACCAAGGCCAAGCATCCAGCAAAGACTATCATGACCACCACTCGCCCATTTGAATTGCTTCACATGGATCTCTTTGGTCCTAATCATTATTCTGCTATTTCAAATGAAGCATCTCAATATGGCTTTGTTATTGTTGATGATTATTCTCGCTACACATGGGTACACCTTGTTACTTACAAACATGAAGTGCGGGAAGTCTTCAAACGATTTTCCTCGAGGGCTTCAACCAACTTTGGTGTGAAGATCAAGCACATCAGAAGTGACAATGGCACTGAGTTCAAGAATTCTAGTCTCGATGACTATCTTGATGAACTTGGTATTACTCATGAGTTATCTGCTCCTTATACTCCTCAGCATAACGGCGTCGTGAAGCGCAAGAATAGGAATCTTGCTGAGATGGCTCACACTATGCTTGATGAATACAAAACGCCTCGTCGTTTCTGGACTGAGGCAATTGATACTGCGTGCCACATCATCAATAGAGTATATCTTCACAAATTCTTCAAAAAGACTGCCTATGAACTCCTCACTGATAAGAAACCCAATGTAAGTTATTTCAAAGTCTTCGGTGCTAAATGTTGGATTAGAGATCCTGATCACAATCCAAAATTTGCACCAAAAGCACAAGAAGGTTTTATGCTTGGTTACGGAAAGGACTCGCACACCTACAGAGTCTTCAACAACGTTCTTCACAAAGTTGTTGAAACTATAGATGTGTGGTTCGATGAAACTAATGGCTCGCAAAGAGAGCACCTACCTACTGTGATAGATGAACCAGCACCTGAGGAAACTATCAAGTTCAAGGCTACTGAGGATGTCATTCCTACTGAAGAATCTGCTGAAGAATTCATTCCAGAACATTAAGAACGTCGAGCTAATGCACCTGAAGAAAATGCTGAAGAAAATGGTGCTAAAGAAAATGCTGATCAAATTCTTCAACGACAACCAGCTCATCCTCGCATTGCAAAAGAAGTGCAAGTTGAAAAGATCATCAATGACATCAAAGTGACAGGTCCTCTCACACGCTCAAAAGCTTCACATTTGTCTAACTTTTGTGGGCACTATGCTTTTGTCTCTATTACAGAGCCCACTAAGGTAGATGAAGCATTTCTGGAGCCTGAGTGGATTCAGGCCATGCAAGAAGAATTACATCAGTTCGACCTCAACAATGTCTGGGAAATGGTCAAACGTCCAGATCCTCGCAAGCACAATATCATCGGCACAAAGTGGATCTACCGCAACAAGCAAGATGAAAATGGCCTTGTGGTGAGGAATAAGGCACGGCTTGTAGCTCAAGGCTACACACAGGTTGAAGGAATTGATTTCGATGAAACTTTTGCACATGTTGCTAGACATGAGGCTATTCACATATTACTTGCTTATGCTAACCATCATGATATCACTTTATATCAAATGGATGTGAAAAGTGCATTCCTCAATGGTAATCTTGAGGAAGAAGTATATGTTTCTCAACCCCCAGGTTTTGAAGATCCAAAGAATCCTGACAAAGTGTTCAGACTCAACAAGGCCCTCTATGGCCTCAAGCAGGCCCCACGGGCTTTGTATGATTCTTTTAAGGAATTCCTCATGACGAAAGGCTTCAAACCCGGTTCACTCGACCCTACCCTTTTCACTATATCTTATGGTGGTGAATTGTTTGTGTGCCAAATATATGTTGATGATATTATCTTTGGCTGTACTGACCAACGTTATAGTGATGAATTTGCCTATATGATGAGTGAAGAATATCAAATTTCTATGATGGGAGAGTTGAAATTCTTCTTAGGTCTTCAAATTCGTCAACAACGCAATGGCATATTCATATCTCAGGAGAAATACCTCAAGGATGTACTGAGGAAATTCGGCGTGCAAGATTGCAAAGGCGTCAATATTCCTATGCCCACAAATGGCCATCTGTGCACTGATGAAAATGGTATTGATTTCGATCATAAGGTATACCGCTCCATGATAGGTTCTTTATTGTACTTATGTGCATCTAGGCCAGATATAATGCTTAGTGTTTGCATGTGTGCCCGATTTCAAGCTACACCGAAGGAATCACACCATAAGGCTGTGAAGCATATTCTTCGATATCTAGCTCACACACCAAGACTTGGATTATGGTACCCCAAGGGCTCGGCTTTTGATCTCATTGGATATTCTGACTCTGACTATGCTGGTGATCGTGTGGATCGCAAGTCAACATCTGGTACATGTCATTTCCTCGGACAATCTTTGGTATGTTGGTCCTCGAAGAAACAGAACTGCGTATCACTATCTACTGCTAAAGCTGAGTACATTGCCGTTGGTTCTTGTTGTGCCCAATTGCTATGGATGAAGCAAACTCTCAAGGACTACGGCATCAACATGAAGAATGTGCCTCTCTTCTGTGACAATGAGAGTGCCATCAAGATTGCTCACAACCCAGTTCAGCACTCGAAGACAAAGCACATTCAGATTCGTCATCATTTTCTTCATGATCATGTGTTGAAGGGCGACATTTCTATTGAGCATGTGAAGACTGCAGAACAGCTAGCCGATATCTTCACAAAGCCCTTGGATGAGAAGAGATTTAGCAAGTTGCGGTGTGAGCTAAATATTCTAGAATCTTTGAATGTTCTTTGAAAAGGACACTCATCCTAACACTTATGCAAAATTGATGACTTAGATGTGCAACACATGAAGAAACGTTTTTCTTCAATCAATGAAGAATAACACTCTTAGTGTGAAGAAATTAATGAAGAATTTGATTCTCAGAACCCTACGATAATTGTACGCGGTGTCTGAAATCATCATTCTTATATGGTGGATCACGCCACCACCAAAAGTTGAAATTCCTCAAATTATTCATATTCTTCAACTTTGCATAGTCTTCACTGGTTCCGTCATTTTTCTTCATTGGCTATATATATATATATATGAGTTTATGTCCTCTACAGCATTCACTTATTGCTATCTCTTCAAGTTGGTTTTCTGCTAAGTGAATGTGATCGGACCCTTCCCCTCTATGCTATACTCAACCCAATATGTTCACAAATTCTTCATGTGCGTTCTATTTGAAACTCGTTCAAAATCTGCACTGTGTCCTTGTCAGCTGAAGAAATTGCGAACGGAACTTTAAAACCTATATTATCGAAATTTTCAGCTTTGCCGCTCAAACCGTTCCGCATCCCACGATACACTTATCCACTCACCCACGATCTAACACGATCTCCACCTCTCACTACGTGGGTGACACATGTCATGCGAATGAGAAGGGTCAGGGGCACGTCCGTCCAATTTCTTCGGGCGAGCAGTTTTTCACCCTGGCTATAAATACCCCTCCTCCCCTTCCTCACTTCTTTTACTCCGCTCGATCTCTCTCCAGCTCAAGCTTCTCAAACCCTAGCGCCGCCGCCGTAGCCGTCTTCCTCCGCCAAGTTAGGGCGTGGAAGATCTGCACAGACGAACTTCACATCTCCTCACTCCAGTTCGTCGTGTTCTTCGTCCAGGGTAATTAAAAGTTACTTTTACTACCCTCGTTGATTCGAATGATTATCTTCAAAATCTTCAAAGGTGTTTTTCTTCATAGATTCACACACTAAACACCTCATAGGTCATCTGTTCTTGATTCGTTTCTCTAAGCCATGTTTTTCTTCAAGATTCCTCATGTTGGAAATATGCCCTAGAGGCAATAATAAAAGCATTATTATTATATTTCCTTGTTCATGATAATTGTCTTTATTCATGCTATAATTGTGTTATCCGGAAATCGTAATACATGTGTGAATAATAGACACCAACATGTCCCTAGTAAGCCTCTAGTTGACTAGCTCGTTGATCAACAGATAGTCATGGTTCCCTGACTATGGACATTAGATGTCATTGATAACGAGATCACATCATTAGGAGAATGATGTGATGGACAAGACCCAATCCTAAACATAGCATAAGATCGTATAGTTCGTTTGCTAGAGTTTTCCAATGTCAAGTATCTTTTCCTTAGACCATGAGATCGTGTAACTCCCGGATACCATAGGACTGCTTTGGGTGTACCAAACGTCACAACGTAACTGGGTGACTATAAAGGTATACTATGGGTATCTCCAAAAGTGTCTGTTGGGTTGACACGGATCAAGACTGGGATTTGTCACTCCGTATGACGGAGAGGTATCTCTGGGCCCACTCGGTAATGCATCATCATAATGAGCTCAAAGTGACCAAGTGTCTGGTCACGGGATCATGCATTACGGTACGAGTAAAGTGACTTGCCGGTAACGAGATTGAACGAGGTATTGGGATGCCGACGATTGAATCTCGGGCAAGTAACGTACCGATTGACAAAGGGAATTGTATACGGGGTTGCTTGAATCCTCGACATCGTGGTTCATCCGATGAGATCATCGAGGAGCGTGTGGGAGCCAACATGGGTATCCAGATCCCGCTGTTGGTTATTGACCGGAGAGCAATCTCGGTCATGTCTACATGTCTCCCGAACCCGTAGGGCCTACACACTTAAGGTTCGGTGATGCTAGGGTTGTAGGGATATGTATATGCAGTAACCCGAATGTTGTTCGGAGTCCCGGATGAGATCCCAGACGTCACGAGGAGTTCCGGAATGGTCCGGAGGTAAAGAATTATATATGGGAAGTGCTATTCGGCCATCGGGACAAGTTTCGGGGTCACCGGTATTGTACCGGGACCACCGGAAGGGTCCCGGGGGTCCACCGGGTGGGGCCACCTGCCCCGGGGGGCCACATGGGCTGTAGGGGGTGCGCCTTGGCCTATATGGGCCAAGGGCACCAGCCCCAAGAGGCCCATGCGCCAAGAGATAAGGAAGGGAAGAGTCCCGGAGGGGGAAGGCACCTCCTAAGTGCCTTGGGGAGGAGGGATTCCTCCCTTGGCCGCCGCCCCCCTAGGAGATTGGATCTCCTAGGGCCGGCGCCCCCCCCCCTAGGCTCCCTATATATAGTGGGGGAAGGAGGGCCTCTCAATCCATGCCTTTGGTGCCTCCCTCTCCCTCTCCAACACATCCTCCTCCTCCATAGTGCTTGGCGAAGCCCTGCCGGAGTACTGCAGCTCCATCACCACCACGCCGTCGTGCTGCTGCTGGAGCCATCTTCCTCAACCTCTCCTCCCCCCTTGCTGGATCAATAAGGAGGAGACATCACGCTGACCGTACGTGTGTTGAACGCGGAGGTGCCGTCTGTTCGGCGCTAGGATCTCCGGTGATTTGGATCACGTCGAGTACGACTTCCTCATCCCCGTTCTTTGAACGCTTCCGCGCGTGATCTACAAAGGTATGTAGATGCAATCCAATCACTCGTTGCTAGATGAACTCCTAGATGGATCTTGGTGAAACCGTAGAAATTTTTTTTGTTTTCTGTAACATTCCCCAACACCTCAAATGTGTGGATTTTTAATCTACACATCTCTAGAACCTAAGACAAAGAACGCTTAGTGAAATTCTTCAAGACTCATCTGGTCAAATTCCTCTAACTTGTTCTTTTTACAGAACCTTCTGAGAATGCATATGACCTCTCCAAATTCCTCGCAACTATACTCTGTTCTCAGGTACACATGTCTGCTGCTGAATCACTAGGCTCTCATCAACTTAACTCATTTGCAGCATTCCTCGAAGAAAAGTTGCATACTTCTTCAGAGAATTCAATTGTTCAAATTCCTCAACTGAAGAAAATGGCTGACGGTAAGAAGCCACAGAAGGGAGGAAAGAGGCCTGAGGTAAATACGGCGTTTGAGATCCCTGATGAAATATCTGCTGGGTACTGCACACCTACTGAGGAAACCAAGAATGAGCGCAAAGTGCGCATTCAGAAGATAGAGAGGAGATGGGCAAGAGAGTAGAGGGAATACAGATATGTCACTCCTAAGTACATGAAGAAATTCGCACTCAATCCTCCATGCCCAAGACCTCCATTGGCACCTGGCCAAATCGTTGATCCCACCAGCCTCAAGCGCGGTGAGGACTATCCTGATGAATGGGCCAAGCGCCAAGCCAAGTTGGCTAAGCAAGCCAAAGAAGCAGTGAGGAAATTCAATGAAGACTCTGTTGCTGCTGCTGCTGCCTCTGCTGAGGCCTTTGCTCTCAAGCCAAAGAAGGCTATGTCAAAGAAGCCTGTGCGCAAGCCAAGTGCTTCACCAACAATGCCCTCAAGGCCAAGTTCCTCAGCAATGCCCTCACGGCCAGAATCCTCAAAGCCCTCACGGGCAATTCCTCATGCTGCTCATGTTCCTCCAAAGTCCTCAGCTCCTCCGCCAAAGCCCTCAGCTGTTCCGAATAAATCCTCAGCACCTGTGCATCTCGCCTCGTGCCAAAGGACTACAGGCATCTCCATTGCCTCAGGTGTCTCAGCTAGTTCCTCAGCTGCACCAAGTTCCTCAGCTGGCCCCTCACCGCTGAAGACAAAGGCCACTGCTGGACGAGGTCCTCGCCCAAGTCCTCAAAAGAAACAAGTCGCTTTCCAAGTACCGTCTGAAGAAGACGAAGCTGATGATGATGAACTTGCAGAAATCATCAGAGACAGGAAAGTCAGGGCCGCTAGAGCCAAAGGATCAGAGGTGCCACTACTTTTGGATCCCAAGTTGATCCTCGACTACATTGATGTCTGGCACAAGGAACCCAACACTCCCTTGCCTGACTTCAAGATGACTGCTGGCCAGAGTCACATGCTGGCCCACTTCATTTATGAAGAAAAGTGGAAATTTGAGAAGGCTAGGCAGATCAAGAAAGCGCAGTACAAGAAAGAGCGCTATCTGAAGAAAAATGTTGTCTCTATGACAACTAGAGAACTTGTCACTATTCAGACTGAGATTAAGAAACTCAGTGATGACTTTGACGCATATCGCGCTGATTGGCTTGGAGCCAAGGTTCGTTTTGTGAAACTTGCGGATAACTTCACTTCCAATGTTGCAGCCCCAACGCAACAGGAAATTCCTCAGGCTGAAGCATCTGCTCAGCCTACTGAAGAAAATGCCAGCACCGCTGATGACAATCGGGCTGCTGAAGAAAATGTGAGTTCCAGGGCTAATGACTGCATTCCAGCCACTGAAGAAATTGCCAGGGCACCCACTAGTGGTCCGCCTGAAGAAACTGAAGAACTCAGGGCAACTGCATCAGTTGTGCCTGAAGAAAATCAACCAGATTCCTCAGCTGCTCCTGCACCAACTTCAACTCCAATCCTTCCATTTGCATCGGATGTGAAGAAGACCAAGGCTGCAGAGCGTGCTGCAATGAAGAAAAGGAAAGCATCAGCTGCTTCATATTCTTCAGCTCCGAAGAAAATGAAGCCTATGACAAGTTCATTTGCAAATCCGATTGATGTTGTTCCCATCTCAACCTGGCCATCAAAGGACCTTGTTCCTTTTGATGAAGAATATGTGATCCCCAGCGGATCTGATGAAGAAACTCCTTTTGCTGCTTCGTCTGAACCGTTGGATGAAGAAATTGAAGTGGATGCGATCCCTTCAACACCTATCATCTCCTCGCCTATGCCTCAGTTCACAGCTGAAGAAGTTGGCGTTGAAGAAATGGAAGATGAAGATGTGGACATTGGCTGCTCCACACCCGTAATCAGTGATGAATTCTGGGAAAGTCAGCATCCAAACTCACCAATGTTCACCCCTCTACAGCAAATTCCTCAGTCCCCCACACAAACTGTACATATGGGCTTTGAAGAAACTCATCCCACTGCATCTGTCCATGAGGAAATTCCAGCCACTAGCGCTGAAGAAACTGCTGCTGCTGAACAACCAACGACGCAGACTGTCACTGAGGAGGCACCAGAAATTCCTCAGCCTGAAGAACCTGCGATTGAGATTCCTGAGGTCGTGATGCAACTCACTGACACTCCTCTGCCGAAGCCAAAGGACCCATTCTCACGCAAGCAAAAGTTCAAGGCTGATGATTTCTTCGGTGAGCACGTATTCTTCGAATATTACAACCCATATAACTCTGCTCGCATTAGGAAGAGGCGTTTCTGGACTGCTAGTCAAGCCAATTTCTATTCCTGAGTGTTGTTCAACAAGGAGAATATCTTCTACCATGAGCATATTCCTCATGTGGATATGGAATCTCTGCCGTGCTTCGCACCAGTCCTCGGTGTTCTTCATGACGCTGGACTGCTAAACTTTTGCTCTGACATCTGCGATTGGAATGAAGAACTGATTCTTCAATTCTATGCAATGCTGCACATCACTGGAGATGCTGAAGATGTGAATTCCTGGGTGTTGGACTGGATGTCTGAAAACACTCACTACACTGCACCAGCCTCTGAATTGCTTCGTGCTCTACCACTCAGTCCTCCCCTTGAAGAAGCTTGCTGCATCTACAGTGAACCTGAGCTCACACATCATTACATGCAGGTGCTGATGAAACCTTTGAAGCCAGGTCAGGCACCAAGAACCAAATTCCTCGTGAAGTAATTGATGTATGTGCCCAGAACTGTCTATCGTATTCTTATGCGGACAATCAGTCCTATCAAAGGCCACGACTCATCTGATGAGGAAATTGTTGGCATCATGAAGAATCTGGTATTCAACATCGTTCATGGCATTCCTGTCAAATTATCACGATTTCTTCATGAGGACTATGGCCAATGTTGCACTGTCTCCGTTTGAGCTAAAGCCTTATGCACCTTGGATTATGAGATTCCTCAGGACAAGGTCTTCACTCAACTACAAAGCTGATTTCCAAAATCACCTCAGCTACTTGCCCCCAATTGAAGTCCTTAAGCAGACATATTCCTTAGTTGATGGAAAGGGCAAGGCACCAGCTGTAATAGATGAAAGCATTCGTCCATTGGATGGTCAGCTTCGCAAAGCTGCATCTTATTCCACCAATGATGACTCTGCCACACATGACTCTGCCAATGCACCCAAGTCCACTCCTCAAGCCACTGCTCCGCGCGTGATGACTGACCGTGAACTTCTGCTTAGTCTTCACCAGAAGGTGGATCAAAATCACAAATGGGTTAAGCGTCAGTTTGGTTCACTTCTTCACAACATGACTACCACACGCAATGCAGTGAAGAAATACCACTACTACCTCCATCAAGTCTTCGGTCGCACCTGGGCAATCCTGTCACATCTGTATGGTGAAGAAGATCTGAAGAACATGGGTCTCAAAGAAGATTTTGACTGGTCTGCACCTCCACCGAAGAAATTCAAGAAGGTCAAGGTTCCTTCTCTGGTGGCCAGCTCATATTCTTCATCACGCGACACTGATGAAAATGAAGACTTGGACGACACTGCGGCAGGCCCTACTACAACAAACGACCCCAACAACGCTGGCGCTCCTTCATCAACTTGATATTCTTCAGGGGCGTTAGTCCTCACATTCGTTCCTTTTGGTCATTTGATGACAAAGGGAGAGAATTTTGAGTTAGTCTTCAAGCAGGTCTTTCTATATGGGCGTTTTTTGTTAAGTTACAACTCTCGTTCTTTTGCGACTTTCTTGGATCGAGTTGTAAACTTAAACCCGATGGTGCATGCTTATTCCTTGTTAATATTATTGCACGCGTGCTGAATTACATCAGTCACCATATTTCATCATGCATTTCAAATTCTTCACTGTTATATATCAAATGCATGTATGAATTACAAGATATAGGGGGAGATCTCCATGATTCAACTCTTCAAGTGTGCATTGCTTCAAAAGCAAATTCCTCACTATGCACATCTTTAGGGGGAGTTCTTCTATATCTTGCAATCAAATCCCTCAATATTAGTAGTTACACTTCATATGTTTATCCCCGTTGAAAACTTAACCTATATTGTCATCAATCACCAAAAGGGGGAGATTGTAAGTGCATCTAGTGCCCCTTAGTGATTTTGGTGTATTGAAGACTTATAGGTTAAGGAACTAATGTGTTTATGAGTGTACACAGGTCGATAAGTCTATGAGGAGTTTGATATTTACAGAGAAAGTCGACCCCTAAAAATGAAGTTCTTCGTCTGAAGACTTTGGTATTCTGAAGACTTTCTGAAGACTTTGAAAGTGAAGAAAATGGTGTGACCTTGAAGACTTGGTATTCATTCGAGGAACATAAAGCGTGAAGACTTTTGTTTTCATAGTTTAATTTTGTCTTTCTTGAGTCATAGGAAACACCGTACTGTTAAAGGGGGTCGAGGAAATACTAAGGAAAAATTTCCATGTGATGCTCAACTCAAAATCCTACACCTACCAATCCCTTCGAGTGAAGCCATTGGAGATCTCAAACAGTCCAGTCATATTCTTCAGTGACAGAGACGAAGTTCTTCTGGTCTCTGAGGAATTTGTTCTGACTGAGGAGTTAGGAATTCGCCAGCGCGGATTTCCTACACAGTGAGGAACATGATAGCCCTGAGGATTTTGCTACTCAAAATTCCGACCGTGCTGTGCTATGCGCGAGCTGTCCCAAAATATCTATCCACCTAATAGTCATATCATTGAAGGGCATTTATGTCTTATCATGTCCGGCTGCTCCCTAGGCTATAAATAGCCGCCCCCTACAACCACTAGCTGGTTGGCTGCTCCGAGAGAAACTGACACTTGTCATTTGAGAGCAACCCATCCTCTGAGGACTTTGAGCGAAAATCATCAAGTGAGGAAAAACCAAAAACCCAAAACCCAAACACCTACAAACCCCAAGTGATTGAGCATCACTGAAGAGATTGATCCTGCGTGGATCCGACGCTTATTACCTTTGAAGACTGAGCTTCTTCCAGACGGTTAGGCGTCATGGTCTAGAGCATCCAAGAGGAATTGTGGATCGCCGAGTGACCGAGTTTGTGAAGGTTTGGAAGTTGCCTAAAGACTTACCATGAGTGATTGGACGAGGTTTGTGTGACCTTAGTTCAAGGAGAATACGATGAGGACTGGATGTCCTGAGCTGCATGTTCAGGACTGGGTGTCCGGGACTGTGTGTCCTCGAGTTTAAATACTCAGCCGGTCCAACCAGACGTACAACTGAGACAGCAGTTGGAACTGGTCTACCAAATCATTGTCTTCACCAAGCTTACTGGTTCTATTTCCTCAACTCTTACATTTCCTCATAACTGTGTTGTGTGCTTGTTCATATCTATGTTTGAAGTCTTTGACTGAAGACTTTCTTAGTTTCCTCAGTTCAATTTCTTCAGTCTGTTTGTCTTCATCCTATGTTATCATGTGTTTACGCTTCTGTACTCTGTGCCTGTCTTCATTTCATCATGATGACTATGCTTGTATTCTGTTATGTTTACTTTTGAGTACTCATTCCGCTGCTGGTAGTTCTTCGCTAAGGAATTTCCTCACCAGCAAATTCCTCAGTGAAGAATTTCATAAAAATCGCATATTCACCCCCCCTCTAGTCGATATAACGCACTTTCACATAGATAATCTGATCACAAATCCACAATTCATCATATCTCGATAAACACACCGCAAAAGAAGATTACATCAGATAGATCTCCAAGAACATCGAGGAGAACATGGTATTGAGAATCAAAGAGAGAGAAGAAGCCATCTAGCAACTAGCTATGGACCTGTAGGTCTGAGGTAAACTACTCATGCTTCATCGAAAGGGCAATAGGGTTGATGTAGATGCCCTCCGTGATCGAATCCCCTTCCGGCAGATTGCTAGAAAAGTCCCCAAGATGGGATCTCACGGGTACAGAAGGTTGCGGCGGAGGAAAATTGGTTTCATGGCTCCCCTGAAGGGTTTTGGAATATATGTGAATATATAGGACGAAGAGCTAGCCCAGGAGATCCCCGAGGGGCCCATAAGGTAGCCCCCCCCCCCAGGGCGCGCCCTCCACCCTTTTCGCCGCCTCGCAACTCTTCTGGCTTGGACTCCAAGTCCCCTGGGTGTCTTCTGGTCCAAGAAAAATCATCACAAAGTTTTATTCCGTTTGATATCCCTTTTCTGCGAAACTCAAAAACAAGGAAAAAATAGAAACTCGCACTGGGCTCTAGGTTAATAAGTTAGTCCGAAAAATAATATAAAATAACATATTAATGCATATAAAAAAATTATAGATACATTGGAGACGTATCAAGCTACGGTAGGTATTTCCATCAGTTATGAAACCAAGGTATCAATCCAGTAGGAGAACCAAGCAACACTATATAAAATGGTACATGCACACAAAGAACAAATACTTGCAACCCGGCGCGTATGAGGGGTTGTCAATCCCTCTTTCGGGTAACGGTGCTAGAAATTATCAAGTTGACGGGATAAAATCTGTGATAGATTGGATAGATAGATCTTGAGTAAACGCGAAATAAAATATGCAAATAAAAAGTGCAGCAAAGTATTTTTTGTTTTTGGAATAATAGATCTGAAAACAAATGCAAATAAAAATAGATATCGAAGGTAAATAATAGATCGAAAAGCAAATACGATGAAGAATAGACTCAGGGGCCGTAGATTTCACTAGTGGCTTCTCTCAAGAAATAGCACACGATGGGTAAACAAATTACTGTTGGGAAATTGATAGAAAATCAAATAGTTATGACAATATCCAGGCAATGAACAATATATAGGCATCACGTTCAAGATTAGTAGACCGACTTGTGTCTGCATCTACTACTATTACTCCACACATCGACCGCTATCTAACATGCACCTATTGTATTAAGTTCATGGAGAAACGGAGTAATGCAATAAGAACGATGATATGATGTAGACGGGATCTATTCATGTAGGAATAGCCCTCATCTTGTTATCCTTAATAGTAACAATACATGTGTGTCTTGTTGCCCCTTCTGTCACTGGGAAAGAACACCGCACGATCGAACCCATCATAAAGCAAATCTTCCCATGGCAAGAAAAATATATCTAGTCGGCCTAACTAAACCAAAGATTCGAAGAAGAAATACTAGGCTATAAATAATCATGCATATAAGAGATAAAAAGAAGACTCAAATAATATTCATGGATATAGATCTGATCATAAACTCAAAGTTCATCGAATCCCAACAAACACACCGCAAAAAGAGTTACATCAAATAGATCTCCAAGAGACCATTGTATTGAGAATCAAAAGAGAGAGAGAGGAAGCCATCTAGCTACTGCCTACGGACCCGTAGGTCTATGGTGAACTACTCACGCGTCATCAGAGAGGCACCAATGAGGATGATGAACCCCTCTGTGAAGGTGTCTAGATTGGATCTCGTGGTTCTGGAACTTGCGGCGGCTGGAATTGTGTTTTGTCGACTCCCCTAGGGTTTCGGGAATATTTGGGGATTTATAGGGTGAAGAGGCGGTGCGGGAGGCCACCGAGGGGGGGGGGCGCAATCCCCCAGGGCGCGCCTGGGCCTCCTAGCTCGCCCTAGTGGGTTTGTGCCCACCTCGGGCCTCCCCTTTGGTACTTCTTTGGCCCACTCGTGGTCTTTGAAGGAAATATTCCCTAGAGGGAATAATAAAGTTGTTATTTATATTTCCTTATATCATGATAAATATTTATTATTCATGCTAGAATTGTATTAATCGGAAAAACTTAGTACATGTGTGAATACATAGACAAACAAAGTGTCCCTAGTATGGCTCTACTATACTAGCTCGTTAATCAAACATGGTTAAGTTTCCAGACCATAGACATGTGTTATCAGTTGATAAACGGAATCACATCATTAGAGAATGATGTGATGGAAAAGACCCATCCGTTAGCTTAGCATAATGATCGTTTAGTTTTATTGCTATTGCTTTCTTCGTGACTTATACATGTTCCTCTAACTATGAGATTATGCAACTCCCGAATACTGTAGGAACACCTTGTGTGCTATCAAACGTCAGAACATAACTGGGTGATTATAAAGATGTTCTACAAGTGTCTCCGATGGTGTTTGTTGAGTTGGCATAGATCGAGATTAGGATTTGTCACTCTGTGTATCGGAGAGGTATCTCTGGGCCCTCTTGGTAATGCACATCACTATGAGCCTTGCAAGCAATGTGTCTAATGAGTTATTCACGGGATGATGCATTATGGAACGAGTAAAGAGACTTGCCAGTAACGATATTGAACTAGGTATGATGATATCGATGATTGAATCTCGGGCAAGTAACATACCGATGACAAAGGGAACAACATATGTTGTTATGCGGTTTAACCGATAAAGATCTTCGTAGAATATTTAGGAGCCAATATGAGCACCCAGGTTCCGCTATTGGTTATTGACCAGAGATGTGTCTCGTTCATGTCTACATAGTTCTCGAACCTGTAGGGTCCGCACGCTTAACGTTCGATGACGATTTGTATTATGAGTTATGTGATTTGATGACCGAAGTTTGTTCGGAGTCCCGGATGAGATCACGGACATGACGAGGAGTCTCTAAATGGTCGAGAGGTGAAGATTCATATATTGCAAGGTTATATTCGGACACCGGAATGGTTTCGGGAAGTATTGGATAAGTTTCGGAGTACCAGGGGTTACCGGAACACCCCCCCCCCTCGGGATGTTAATGGACCACACATGGGCCTTAGTGGAGGAGAGAGGGCCGGCCAGGGAGGTGGCGCGCACCCCCCTTGCCAATCCAAATTGGACAAGGGGTGGGGGCGGCTGATGACCCACAAGTATAGGGGATCTATCGTATTCCTTTCGATAAGTAAGAGTGTCGAACCCAATGAGGAGCAGAAGGAAATGACAAGCAGTTTTCAGTAAGGTATTCTCTGCAAGCACTGAAATTATCGGTAACAGATAGTTTTGTGATAAGGTAATTCGTAACAGGTAACAAGTAACAAAAGTAAACAAGGTGCAGCAAGGGGCCCCAATCCTTTTTGTAGCAAAGGACAAGCCTGGACAAACTCTTATATAAAGGAAAGCGCTCTTGAGGACACATGGGAATTATCGTCAAGCTAGTTTTCATCATTGATACGTCTCCAGCGTATCTATAATTTTTGATTGTTCCATGCTATTATATTATCAACCTTGGATGTTTTATATGCATTTATATGCTATTTTATATGATTTCTGGGACTAACCTATTAACCCAGAGCCCAGTGCCAGTTTCTGTTTTTCCCTTGTTTCAGTGTTTCGCAGAAAGGGAATATCAAACGGACTCCAAACGAAATGAAACTTTGGAAAAGTTATTTTTGGAAAGAAAGCAATACGGGAGACTTGGAGTGCACGTCAGGGGATCAACGAGGAGAGCACGAGGCAGGGGGCGCGACAACCCCCTGGGCGCGCCCTCCACCCTCATGGGCCCCTCGTGGCTCCCCTGATGTATTTCTTTCGCCTATATATATCCATATACCCTAAAACTATCGGGGAACACAATAGCTCGGGAGTTCCACCGCCAGAAGCCTCCGTAGCCATCGAAAACCAATCTAGACCAGTTCCAGCACCCTGCCGGAGGGGGGAATCCCTCTCTGATGGCCATCTTCATCATCCCGGTGCTCTCCATGACAAGGAGGGAGTAGTTCTCCCTCGGGGCTGAGGGTATGTACCAGTAGCTATGTGTTTGATCTCTCTCTCACTCTCGTGTTCTTGAGGTGATACGATCTTGATGTATCGTGAGCTTTGCTATTATAGTTGGATCTTATGATGTTTCTCCCCCTCTACTCTTTTGTAATGGATTGAGTTTTCCCTTTGAAGTTATCTTATCGGATTGAGTCTTTAAGGATTTGAGAACACTTGATGTACGTTTTGCGTGGGATACCTGTGGTGACAATGGGGTATTCTATTGATCCACTTGATGTATGTTTTGGTGATCAACTTGCGGGTTCCGCCCATGAACCTATGCATAGGGGTTGGCACACGTTTTCATCTTGAATCTCCGGTAGAAACTTTGGGGCACTCTTTGAGGTTCTATGTGTTGGTTGAATAGATGAATCCGAGATTGTGTGATGCATATTGTATAATCATACCCACGGATACTTGAGGTGACATTGGAGTATCTAGGTGACATTAGGGTTTTGGTTGATTTGTGTCTTAAGGTGTTATTTTACTACGAACTCTAGGGTTGTTTGTGACACTTATAGCAATAGCCCAACGGATTGATAGGAAAGAATAACTTCGAGGTGGTTTCGTACCCTACCATAATCTCTTCGTTTGTTCTCCGCTATTAGTGACTTTGGAGTGACTCTTTGTTGCATGTTGAGGGATAGTTATATCACCCAATTATGTTATTATTGTTGAGAGAACTTGCACTAGTGAAAGTATGAACCCTAGGCCTTGTTTCAACGCATTGCAATACCGTTTGTGCTCACTTTTATCATTAGTTACCTTGCTGTTTTTATATTTTCATATTACAAAAACCTTTATCTACTATCCATATTGCACTTGTATCACCATCTCTTTGCCGAACTAGTGCACCTATACGATTTACCATTGTATTGGGTGTGTTGGGGACACAGGAGACTCTTTGTTATTTGGTTGCAGGGTTGCTTGAGAGAGACCATCTTCATCCTACGCCTCCCACGGATTGATAAACCTTAGGTCATCCACTTGAGGGAAATTTGCTACTGTCCTACAAACCTCTGCACTTGGAGGCCCAACAACGTCTACAAGAAGAAGGTTGTGTAGTAGACATCAAGCTCTTTTTTGGCACCGTTGCCGGGGAGGTTAGCGCTTGAAGGTATATCTTTAGATCTTGCAATCGAGTCTTTTAGTTTCTTGTTTTGTCACTAGTTTAGTTTATAAAAGTAAACTATAAAAAATGGAATTGAGTTTACCTCATGCGCTTCATCTTTTTAATATCTTTCATGAGTATGATGGAAAGGAAAATTGTGCCAAAGTGTTAGAAGAAGAATGCATTAAAATGGTTGGCACTAAATCTTTGAATGATGAGCATGATTGCAATGTTGTTAGTATGAACTCCTTGAATATCCATGGTACTAATGATGATTGCACTAGTTATGATGAAAATTTCTCCTGTAAACATGTCAATTTTTGTGGAGTGCATTGGGTTTGTAAGTACACACCAAATAGGGAAGATAGATATTGCAAGAGGCATAAGTACTTAGAAACTAAATTGTTGCAAGAAAGGCTAGATGATTGTGCTGAAAATTTAAATTTTCTTGGCCGTACTTGTGGACTTTGCGATGAACAAGGTCATTTAGCTATCCGATGCAAATTGTTTCATCATCTAATCGTGTCCAAAAATTGTGATGACTTGACTTCCCTTGAACATTATAATGAACTCGGTTTGCTTATGGGTTACGAAGAAATGAAATGTATAACTAAGCATCTTCCAGAATTTGCCCGTTATAAACTTCTTGGTTTTGATCTAGAGGAAATTTATATGTATTGTGCGGTGAATTGCATTGAAAATCCTTATATTGCCAATTACATAGAGAAAATAAAACAAATAGAAGATGAAGAGAATACTAATGAAAGGGAAGAGACTTCCCAATACCCTCCTATTATTTCTTATGATGAATCAAGTAAAGAGGAGGAGCCCCCTATTCAACCAATCTCATTAATAAGGAGCTCCAAAAAGAGGATTGAACCCACACATGATGTGGTGAAGAAGAAGAAAAGAAAAAGGAAGAGAGGTAAAAAGATATATCCCCCAAATAATGCTGCTCCTATTACTATTGTGCCTCATGAAAATATAATTGTGGAAGATAATGATACTTCTTATGATCTTGAAAATCTTTTTGGCACTTGCTTGGAAGAATATGATAATTGATATACTATTGGTGCTATCCATACTATTAATGATGAGAGTGCTTATGCTTATGATAATAAAAGGCCCAAGCTTAGGGATGCTATGTTTGATGAAGATGATGTTTTTGATAATATATTTGCTACAATTAATGTTTGTCCCAAGCTTGGGGATGCTACGTTTAATGAAGATGATATTTTTACTCTCCCAAGTTTTGATATGCAAATTTATAATGATGATAGCATGCCTCCTACCTATGATGATTATTGTGATGATACTTACGCTATAAAAAGTAGTAATTATATTTATAAAACTTGTCATGATTATGATTACCCCTTTTCTGAACATTACTCTTTTAATGTGGAAACAATTTATAGTATTCAAGTTTCTTATGATACTCCCACTATTATTCATGAGAAGAACTTTGCCTATCTGGAGAGTAGTAAATTTTCTATGCTTGTAGATCATGAAAAGAATTCTTTATGTGATGGTTATATTGTTGAATTCATTCATGATTCTACTGAAAATTATTATGAGGGAGGAACATATGCTTGTAGGAATTGCAATAATATCAAGTTTCCTCTCTAAGTGCTTAAAGTTTTGAGGTTATGCTTGTTTTACCTTCCTATGCAAGTTGATTCTTGTTCCCACAAGTTGTTTGCTCACAAAACCCCTATGCATAGGAAGTGGGTTAGACATAAATGTGCTAGTCATATTCTTCATGATGCTCTCTTTATGTTTCAATTCTTATCCTTTATGTGAGCATCAATGAAATCATCATGCCTAGCTAGGGGCGTTAAACGATAGCGCTTGTTGGGAGGCAACCCAATTTTATTTTTATTCCTTGCTTTTGGCTCCTGTTTAGTAAAAAATAATTTATCTAGCCTCTGTTTTGATTTCTTTTTTATGTTTTAATTAGTGTTTGTGCCAAGTAGAACCGTTGGGAAGACTTGGGGAAAGTCTTGATATCTTGCTGTAAAAAAACATAAACTTTAGCGCTCACGAGAACTGCTGCCATTTTTATTTGGAAAGTGATATTTAGTAAATTCTTTTTGAATATGATTAATATATAAATTCCTCACGTCCAGAAATTTATTTTAGAATTTTTGGGGTTCCAGATCTTGCGCTAGTTACAGATTACTACAGACTGTTCTGTTTTTGACAGATTCTGTTTTTCGTGTGTTGTTTGCTTATTTTGATGAATCTATGGCTAGTAAAATAGTTTATAAACCATAGATAAGTTGTAATACAGTAGGTTTAACACCAATATAAATAAATAATGAGTTCATTACAGTACCTTGAAGTGGTGTTTTGTTTTCTTGCGCTAGCGGAGCTTACGAGTTTTCTACTTTAAGTTTTGTGTTGTGAAGTTTTCAAGTTTTGGGTAAAGATTTGATGGATTATGGAACAAGGAGTGGCAATAGCCTAAGCTTGGGGATTCCCAAGTCATCCCAAGGTAATATTCAAGGACAACCAAGAGCCTAAGCTTGGGGATGCCCCGGAAGGCATCCCCTCTTTCGTCTTCGTTCATCGGTAACTTTACTTGGAGCTATATTTTTATTTACCACATGATATGTGTTTTGCTTGAAGCGTCATTTTATTTTCTTTTTGTTTTGCTTGCTGTTTGAATAAAATACCAAGATCTGAAATTATTAAATGTTAGAGAGTCTTCACATAGTTGCATAATTATTCAACTACTCATTGATCTTCACTTATATCTTTCGGAGTAGTTTGTTGTTTGCTCTAGTACTTCACTTATATTTTTTTAGAGCACGGTGGTGGAATTGTTTTATTGAAACTATTGATCTCTCATGCTTCACTTAGATTATTTTGAGAGTCTTAAATAGCATGGTAATTTGCTTAAATAATCCAAATATGCCTGGTATTCAAGAATAGTAAAACCTTTCTTATGAGTGTTTTGAATACTAAGAGAAGTTTGATGCTTGATGATTGTTTTGAGATATGGAGATAGTGATATTAAAGTTGTGCTAGTTGAGTAGTTGTGAATTTTAGAAATACTTGTGTTGAAGTTTGCAAGTCCCGTAGCATGCACATATGGTAAACGTTATGTAACAAATTTGAAACATGAGGTGTTCTTTGATTATCCTCCTTATGAGTGGCGGTCGGGGACGAGTGATGGTATTTTCCTACCAATCTATCCCCCTAGGAGCATGCACGTAGTGCTTGGTTTTTGATGACTTGTAGATTTTTGCAATAAGTATGTGAGTTCTTTATAACTAATGTTGACTCCATGGATTATACGCACTCTCACCCTTCCATCATTGCTAGCCTCTTCGGTACCGTGCATTGCCCTTTCTCACATTGAGAGTTGGTGCAAACTTCGCCGGTGCATCCAAACCCCGTGATATGATACGCTCTGTCACACATAAACCTCCTTATATCTTCCTCAAAACAGCCACCATACCTACCTATTATGGCATTTCCATAGCCATTCCGAGATATATTGCCATGCAACTTTCCACCGTTCCATTTATTATGACACGCTTCATCATGGTCATATTGCTTTGCATGATCATGTAGTTGACATCGTATTTGTGGCAAAGCCACAGTTCACAATTCTTTCATACATGTCACTCATGAGTCATTGCACATCCCGGTACATCGTCGGAGGCATTCATATAGAGTCATATTTTGTTCTAAGAATCGAGTTGTAATTATTGAGTTGTAAGTACATACAAGTGTGATGATCATCATTATTAGAGCATTGTCCCAGTGAGGAAAGGATGATGGAGACTATGATTCCCTCATAAGTCGGGATGAGACTCCGGACGAAAATAAATAAATAAAAGAGGCCAAAGAAGCCCAAATAAAAAAAGGAAAAAAAGAGGCCATAAAAAAAGAGAAGGCCCAAATAAAAAAATAAAAAAATAAAAATGAGAGAAAAAGAGAGAAGGGGCAATGCTACTATCCTTTTACCACACTTGTGCTTCAAAGTAGCACCATGATCTTCATGATAGAGAGTCTCCTGTGTTGTCACTTCCATATACTAGTGGAAATCTTTCATTATAGAACTTGGCTTGTATATTCCAATGATGGGCTTCCTCAAAATGCCCTAGGCCTTCGTGAGCGAGCAAGTTGGATGCACACCCACTAGTTTCTTTTGTTGAGATTTCATACACTTATAGCTCTAGTGCATCCATTGCATGGCAATCCCTACTCACTCACATTGATATCTATTGATGGGCATCTCCATAGCCCATTTATACGCCTAGTTGATGTGAGACTATCTTCTCCTTTTTGTCTTCTCCACAACCACCATTCTATTCCCCCTATATTGCTATGTCCATGGCTTACGCTCATATATTGCGTGAAGATTGAAAAAGTTTGAGAACATTAAAAGTATGAAACAATTATTTGGCTTGTCATCGAGGTTGTGCATGATTTAAATATTTTGTGTGGTGAAGATGGAGCATAGCCAGACTATATGATTTTGTAGGGATAGCTTTCTTTGGCCATGTTATTTTGACAAGACATAATTGCTTGGTTAGTATGCTTGAAGTATTATTGTTTTTATGTCAATACTAAACTTTTGTCTTGAATCTTATGGATCTGGATATTCTTGCCACAATAAAGAGAAATACATGGATAAACATGTTAGGTAGCATTCCACATGAAAAATTCTGTTTTTATAATTTACCTACTCGAGGACGAGCAGGAATTCAGCTTGGGGATGATGATACGTCTCCAACGTATCTATAATTTTTGATTGTTCCATGCTATTATATTATCAACCTTGGATGTTTTATATGCATTTATATGCTATTTTATATGACTTTTCGGACTAACCTATTAACCCAGAGCCTAGTGCCAGTTTATGTTTTTCCCTTGTTTCAGTGTTTCGCAGAAAAGAAATATCAAATGGAGTCCAAACGGAATGAAACCTTCGGAAAAGTTATTTTGGAAAGAAAGCAATACGAGAGACTTGGAGTGCACGTCAGGGGAGCTTCGAGGAAGCCACGAGGTAGGGGGCGCGCCCACCCCCCTGGGCGCGCCCTCCACCCTTGTGGGCCCCTCGTGGCTCCCCTGACGTACTTCTTCCTCCTATGTATCTCCATATACCCTAAAATGATCAGGGAACAGAATAGATCGGGAGTTCTGCCGCCAGAAGCCTCTGTGGCCACCGAAAACCAATCTAGACTCGTTCTGGCACCCTGTCGGAGGGGGAATCCATCTCTGGTGGCCATCTTCATTATCCCGGTGCTCTCCATGACGAGGAGTGAGTAGTTCTCCCTCGGGGCTGAGGGTATGTACCAGTAGCTATGTGTTTGATCTCTCTCTCTCTCGTGTTCTTGATTTGGCACGATCTTGATGTATCGTGAGCTTTGCTATTATAGTTGGATCTTATGTTTCTTCTCCCCCTCTACTCTCTTGTAATGGATTGAGTTTTCCCTTTGAAGTTATCTTATTGGATTGAGTATTTAAAGATTTGAGAACACTTGATGTATGTCTTGTCATGCGTATCTGTGGTGACAATGGGATATCACGTGATTCACTTGATGTATGTTTTGGTGATCAACTTGCGGGTTCCACCCATGAACCTATGCATAGGGGTTGGCACACGTTTTCGTCGTGATTCTCCGATAGAAACTTTGGGGCACTCTTTGAGGTTCTATGTGTTGGTTGAATAGATGAATTTGAGATTGTGTGATGCATATCGTATAATCATACCCACGGATACTTGAGGTGACATTGGAGTATCTATGTGACATTAGGGTTTTGGTTGATTTTTGTCTTAAGGTGTTATTCTAGTACGAACTCTAGGGCTGTTTGTGACACTTATAGGAATAGCCCAACGGATTGATTGGAAAGAATAACTTTGAGGTGGTTTCGTGCCCTACCATAATCTCTTCGTTCGTTCTCCGCTATTAGTGACTTTGGAGTGACTCTTTGTTGCATGTTGAGGGATAGTTATATGATCCAATTATGTTATTATTGTTGAGAGAACTTGCACTAGTGAAAGTATGAACCCTAGGCCTTGTTTCAACGCATTGCAATACCGTTTGTGCTCACTTTTATCATTAGTTACCTTGTTGTTTTTATAATTTCAGATTACACAAACCTATATATACTATCCATATTGCACTTGTATCACCATCTCTTCGCCGAACTAGTGCACCTATACAATTTACCATTGTATTGGGTGTGTTGGGGACACAAGAGACTCTTTGTTATTTGGTTGCAGGGTTGCTTGAGAGAGACCATCTTCATCCTACGCCTCCCATGGATTGATAAACCTTAGGTCATCCACTTGAGGGAAATTTGCTACTGTCCTACAAACCTCTGCACTTGGAGGCCCAACAACGTCTACAAGAAGAAGGTTGTGTAGTAGACATCAATCATGCTCATATGATTCACGTTCATTACTTTGATAATTTGATATGTGGGTGGACCGGTGCTTGGGTACTGCCCTTCCTTGGACAAGCATCCCACTTATGATTAACCCCCTCGCAAGCATCTGCAACTACGAAAGAAGAATTAAGGTAAACCTAACCATAGCTTGAAACATGTGGATCCAAATCAGCCCCTTACGAAGCAACGCATGAACTAGGGTTTAAGCTTCTGTCACTCTAGCAACCCATCATCTATGTATTACTTCCCAATGCCTTCCCCTAGGCCCAAACAATGGTGAAGTGTCATGTAGTCAACGTTCACATAACACCACTAGAGGAAAGACAACATACTTCATCAAAATATCGAACAAATACCAAATTCACATGACTACTTATAGCAAGACTTCTCCCATGTCCTCAGGAACAAACGTAACTATCACAAATCATATTCATGTTCATAATCAGAGGGGTATTAATATGCATAAAGGATCTGAACATATAATCTTCCACCGAATGCACGCCCTCCACCCTCGTGGACGGTGGGTGGCCCCCCTCTAGTGCTTTCTTCGCCCAATATTTTTAATATATTCCAAAACTGACTTTCGTGGAGTTTCAGGACTTTTGGAGTTGTCAATAATAGGTCTCTAATATTTGCTCCTTTTCCAGCCCAGAATTCGAGCTGTCGGCATTCTCCCTCTTCATGTAAACCTTGTAAAATAAGAGAGAAAAGGCATAAGTATTGTGACATAATGTGTAATAACAGCCCATAATGCAATAAATAACAGCCCAAAATGGACGTTTCAACTTCCCCAAGCTTAGAACTCGCTTGTCCTCAAGCGGAATCCGATATCGAAAAATATGTCCACGTGTTTAGAGATAGAGATGTCGATAAAATAAAATACGGACATGAGGGCATCATGATCATTCTTAGAATAGCAATATATATATATATATTGTCATACGATTTCTTATGATGAAGTAACAATCTATTCACAATGTAAAGTATGAATTAGAAACTTCATTGAGAACTAGCAAACTATAATCTCAGTCATTGAAGCAATTGCAATTTATCATAACATCGGAAAGAGTCAATATAAGAGGTTTTCAGCAAGTCCACATACTCGACTATCATTTAGTCTTTCACAATTGCTAACACTCACGCAATACTTATGGGTATGAAGTTTTAATTGGACACAGAGAAAGATAGGGGCTTATAGTTTTGCCTCCCAACCTTTTACCTCAAGGGTAACATCAACAATAATGCTTTATGAAAACACACATCCAGTTAGATATATATGTCAGGATGTTTCCAACACATAGTGCTTTCCAAAGGATAAAGTGTAAAAAAGGAAAGGTGAAGATCACCATGACTCTTGTATAAGGTATAAGACAAAAATAAAAGATAGGCCCTTCGCAGAGGGAAGAAGAGGTTGTCATGTGCTTTCATGGTTGGATGCACAAAATCTTAATGCAAAAAACATCACTTTATATTGCCACGTGTGATAGGGACCTTTATTATGTAGTCCGTCGCTTTTATTTCTTCCATATCACAAGCTTGTATAAAGCTTATTTTCTCCACACTAATAGATCATACATATTTAGAGAGCAATTTTTATTGCTTGCAACAATGACAACTTACTTGAAGGATCTTATTCAATCCATAGGTAGATATGGTGGACACTCATGGCAAAACTGGGTTTAAGGATATTTGGAAGCACAGGTAGTATCTCTACTTGGTGCAAAGAATTTGGCTAGAATAAGGGGGAAAGGCAAGCTAAACATGTTGGATGATCCATGACAATATAATTTATTTCGGATATAAGAAAACATAACCCATTATGTTGTCTTCCTTATCCAACATCAACTTTTTAGCATGTCATATTTTAATGAGTGCTCACAATCATAAAAGATGTCCAAGATAGTATATTTATATGTGAAAGTCTCTCTTTCTTTATTACTTCCTATTAATTGCAACAATAACCAAAACTATGTTAGTTAGCTCTCAACAACTTTTATTCATCATACTCTGTATATGTGAAGTCATTACTCTCCATAAGATCAATATGATCTCTTTATTTCTTTTTATTCTTTCCCCTTTTTTTGTTTTATTCCCTCAAGATCATAGCAAGATAACCAAGCCCTTGACTCAAAACTAATCTTTATTATATATAGCTCACGGACTCGATTACATAGATAAGGATCAACACAAAACTCAAAGCTAGATCATACTAAACTTTATTCTACTAGATCATGATATAACCAAAAGGATCGAAATAAGAAAAACGGTAAAGATAGAAGTGTGATGGTGATACGATACCGGGGCACCTCCCCCAAGCTTGGTAGTTGCCAAGGGGAGTGCCCATACCTGATACTCAGTTCTCCTTCTTCGGATGTGGTGATGTGATATTATTGGCGATGATGCCCCTTAGGATATGATTCTCTTCCTCGAGCTTATTGACTTGCTGCTTGAGATCCATTATTTCTCTACGAAGCTTACCCGTGACGGTTAAACTCCTTTCACCCATGGATGTTGCATAGCTATGGGAGAACAAGTAACACTCTTTTCATATTTTCATAAGAAAGAAATCTAGCATTAAGAGGGATGACCGAGTTTGGAATTGCTGACCTCTGAAGTTCCTCCATCGTGAATCTGGCTTGGAGATGAGAGGTAACTTCTTGATCCTCCTCCATGACATCTATCCTTTTCAAGCCGGCCTCCATCTCTTCCTCCATTGATGCCCCAAAGTGGTCAGCATTACTGTCTGCTCCTGTCCCCTGTGTCGGATGAGACACCCGACTCTCCTCGACTAACTCTTGAGAAGACATATTGCTCTAAATCTGTTGCAGAAACAGCTCGAAACAAAAACAAAGGATTGTGTCATGGTACGGTGGTCAAAACCTTCGGGAGATTATATAATGATTTTTTACCGACCAAAAGAAGTATCGTGCAAGAAGACGGAGTTCGGAGGGAACACGAGGTGCCCACGAGGCAGGGGCCGCGCCCTCCACCCTCGTGGCTGCCTCGTGTCCCTTTCGGACTACTTCTTATTTTCCTATTTTCTTAAATATTCCAAAACGGAGAAAAATTGCTATTAGAACTGTTTTGGAGTCGGTTTACTTACCGTACCACATACCTATTCCTTTTCGGAGTCTGAAACGTTCTGGAAAGTGTCCCTTATGTACTCCTCCAAGGTTACGGCATCAATAACATTGGTTTCAACATTTATGGGATTACCTGAGATATAATGTTTGACTCTTTAACCGTTCACCACCTTCGGATTTGTGCCTTCAAAAGTTGTTGATTTTTATGGCACCGGAACGATAGACCTCCTCGATAACGTAAGGACCTTCCGATTTAGAGAGGAGTTTTCCTGCAAAAAATCTTAAACGAGAGTTGTATAATAGAACATAGTCACCTACATTAAACTCACGCTTTTGTATCCTTTTGTCATGCCATCTTTTAACTTTTTCTTTAAACAGTTTGGCATTCTCATAGGCCTGGGCTCTCCACTCATCAAGTGAGCTAATGTCAAATAGTCTCTTCTCACCGACAAGTTTGAAATCATAATTTAGCTCTTTAATGGCCCAATATGCCTTATGTTCTAGTTCGAGAGGTATGTGACATGCTTTTCCATAAACCATTTTATATGGAGACATACCCATAGGATTTTTATATGCAGTTCTATAGGCCCATAATGCATCGTCAAGTTTCTTGGACCAATTCTTTCTAGATCTATTAACAGTCTTTTGCAAAATTAATTTAATCTCTCTATTACTCAGTTCTACTTGACCACTAGACTGTGGGTGGTATGGAGATGCATTTCTATGATTAACATCATACTTAGCAAACATTTTACGAAAAGCACCATGAATAAAATGTGAACCACCATCAGTCATTAAGTATCTAGGGACTCCAAACCTCGAAAAAATAACTTCTTTAAGCATCTTAATAGAGGTGTTATGATCAGCACTACTAGTTGGAATAGCTTCTACCCACTTAGTAACGTAATCAACAGCAACTAAAATATGTGTATACCCATTAGAGGAAGGAAACGGTCCCATATAATCAAAGCCCCAAACATCAAATGGTTCAATAACAAGTGAATAGTTCATAGGCATTTCTTGACATCTACTAATATTACCAATTCGTTGACATTCATCACAAGACAAGACAAACTTACGGGCATCTTTGAAAAGAGTAGGCCAATAAAAACCGGATTGCAATACCTTATGTGCAGTTCTATCTCCAGCATGGTGTCCTCCATAAGCCTCGGAGTGACACTTGCGTAGGATATGTTCATGTTCATGCTCAGTTACACAACGTCTAATAACACCATCTACTCCTTTATAAAGGTGTGGGTCATCCCAGAAGTAATGTCTCAAGTCATAGAAAAACTTTTTCTTTTGCTGGTATGTGAAACTAGGTGGTATAAATTTAGCAACAATGTAATTAGCCTAATCGGCATACCATGGAGCAGTACGAGAAGCATTTATGACAGCTAATTGTTCATCAGGAAAGCTATCATCTATAGGTAGTGGGTCATCAAGAATATTCTCTAACCTAGACAAGTTGTCTGCAACGGGGTTCTTAGCTCCCTTTCTATCAGTAATATGCAAATCAAATTCTTGTAGCAAGAGGACCCATCTAATAAGTCTAGGTTTAGCATCTTTCTTTTCCATAAGGTATTTAATAGCAGCAAGATCAGTGTGAATAGTTACTTTAGAATCAACAATATAAGGTCTGAACTTATCACAAGCAAATACAACTACTAAAAATTCTTTTTCAGTAGTAGCATAATTTCTCTAGGAACTGTCTAGAGTTTTACTAGCATATTGGATAACATTTAATTTCTTATCAACTCTTTGTCCTAGAATAGCACCTACAGCATAATTACTAGCATCACACATAATTTCAAAGGGTAAATTCCAACCAGGTGACTAGACAATAGGTGCAGAAATCAAGGCTTTCTTAAATATTTCAAATGCTTCTACACAATCATCATCAAAGAAAAACGGAACATCTTTTTGTAAGAGATTAGTCAGAGGCCTAGAAATTTTTGAGAAGTCTTTAATGAACCTCCTATAAAAACTGGCATGACCAAGGAAACTTCGTATACCTTTAATGTCATTAGGACACGGCATCTTCTCAATAGCATCAACTTTAGCTTTATCAACTTCAATACCTCTTTCAGAAATTTTATGCCCCAAGACAATACCTTCATTAACCATAAAGTGGCACTTCTCCCAATTCAAGACAAGATTAGTTTCTTCACATCTCTGCAAAACTCGATCAAGGTTGCTTAAGCAATCATCAAAAGAAGTTCCTTACACTGAGAAATCAACCATGAAAACCTCAACAATCTTTTCACAAATGTCAGAGAATATAGCAGTCATACATGTTTGCAAGGTAGCAGGTGCATAATTTCTTTGTATAAGGAATGAGGTATTGCACTTGCACTAGCACCCATATCACATAAGCCATGATAGCAATGATAAGGAATGAGGTATTGCACTTTGCATAATTTCGTCGAGTTCCCAATCTTCATAGTTGCGTTTAATTCTTTCCAATAAATCCCATCTGAATTCAATAGTCTTCATCATAAAAGAACCAGTACAAGAAGTATCGAGCATGGAGCGATTATTGAGAGAAAGCCGAGCATAAAATTTTTGAATAATAATTTCTCTTGAGAGCTCATGATTGGGGCATGAATATAACATTGACTTAAGCCTCTCCCCCAAGCTTGAGCGATACTTTCTCCTTCGCGAGGCCAAAAATTATATATATATAATTATGACCATGATGAACCAGATGCATAGGATAAAACTTCTGATGAAATTCCAATTTCAATCAGTTGTAGTTCCACGATACAATATCATCACATAGCCTAAACCATGTCAATGCCTTTCCCTTCAAATATAAAGGGAAGACCTTCTTCTTGATAATATCCTAGGGCATACCTGCAAGCTTAAATAATCCACAAACTTCATCCACATAGATTAGGTGCATATTGGGATGTAATGTTCCATCTCCTGTAAAAGGATTAGCTAGCAGTTTCTCTATCATACCTGAAGGAATTTCAAAGTAAACATTTTCAGTAGGTTTACTAGGTTGAGGAGCAACTCTTTGATCTACTGCTCGGGGTGAAGATACCCTGAACAAGCCCCTCAAAGGATTATTTTCCATAGTAACAAGTGACAGTAAATTTCACCACACTATATAAATTTTTCATTACCAAATTCCACCTACCAAAGGCACTTCACTCCCCTGGCAATGGCGCCAGAAAAGAGTCTTGATGACCCACAAGTATAGGGGATCTATCGTAGTCCTTTTGATAAGTAAGAGTGTCGAACCCAACGAGGAGCGGAAGGAAATGACAAGCAATTTTCAGTAAGGTATTCTCTACAAGCACTGAAATTATCGGTAACAGATAGTTTTGTGATAAGGTAATTCGTAACGGGTAACAACTAACAACAGTAAACAAGGTGCAGCAAGGTGGCTCAATCCATTTTTTAGCAAAGGACAAGCCTGGACAAACTCTTCTATAAAGGAAAGCGCTCCCAAGGACACATGGGAATTATCGTCAAGCTAGTTTTCATCATGCTCATATGATTCGCGTTCGTTACTTTGATAATTTGATATGTGGGTGGACCGGTGCTTGGGTACTGCCCTTCCTTGGACAAGCATCCCACTTATGATTAACCCCCCTCGCAAGCATCTGCAACTACGAAAGAAGAATTAAGTTAAACCTAACCATAGCATGAAACATATGGATCCAAATCAGCCCCTTACGAAGCAACGCATAAACTAGGGTTTAAGCTTCTGTTACTCTAGCAACCCATCATCTACTTATTACTTCCCAATGCCTTCCCCTAGGCCGAAACAATGGTGAAGTGTCATGTAGTCAACGTTCACATAACACCACTAGATGAAAGACATCATACATCTCATCAAAATATCGAACGAATACCAAATTCACATGACTACTTATAGCAAGACTTCTCCCATGTCCTCAGGAACAAACATAACTAGTCACAAATCATATTCATGTTCATAATCAGAGGGGTATTAATATGCATAGAGGATCTGAACATATAATCTTCCACTGAATAAACCAACTAGCATCAACTACAAGGAGTAATCAACACTATTAGCAACCCACAGGTACCAATCTGAGGTTTTGAGACAAAGATCGGATACAAGAGATGAACTAGGGTTTGAGAGGAGATGGTGCTGGTGAAGATTTTGATGGATATTGACCCCCTCGCGATGAGAGGATCAATGGTGATGACGATGGTGACGATTTCCCCCTCCCGGAGGGATGTTTCCCCGGCAAAACAGCTCCGCCGGAGCTCTAGATTGGTTCCGCCAAGGTTCCGCCTCGAGACGGCGGCGCTTCATCCCGAAAGCTTCCTTATGTTTTTTTTCCAGTGCAAAAGACACCTTATACCAAAAGATGGGCATCGGGGGGCTTCCAGGTGGCCCACGAGGCAGGGGCGCGGCCAGGAGGGTAGGGCGCGCCCTCCACCCTCATGGACGATGGGTGCCCCCCCCCCCTCTGGTGCTTTCTTCGCCCAATATTTTTAATATATTCCAAAACTGACTTTCGTGGAGTTACAGGACTTTTGGAGTTGTGCAGAATAGGTCTCTAATATTTGCTCCTTTTCTTGCCCAGAATTCCAGATGCCGGCATTCTCCCTCTTCATGTAAACCTTGTAAAATAAGAGATAAAAGGCATAAGTATTGTGACATAATGTGTAATAACAGCCCATAATGCAATAAATATTGATATAAAAGCATGATGCATGTAGCAGCCACGTAAAACTTGCAACAACAAAGTAGAGGACGTCTAACTTGTTTCTGTAGAGCTTGTTGTGATGTGGTATCGTCAAGACGTGATGATATATAAATTGTTTTATGAGATGATCATGTTTTGTAGAAGTTATCGGCAACTGGCAGGAGCCTTATGGTTGTCGCTTTATTGTATGAAATGCAATTGCCATGTAATTGCTTCACTTTATCACTAAGCGGTAGCGATAGTCGTAGAAACAATAGTTGGCTAGACGATAATGATGCTATGATGGAGATCAAGGTGTCAATCCGGTGACGATGGTGATCATGACGGTGCTTTGGAGATGGAGATCAAAGGCACAAGATGATGATGGACATATCATATCACTTATTTTGATTGCATGTGATGTTTATCCTTTATGCATCTTATCTTGCTTAGTATGGCGGTAGCATTATAAGATGATCTCTCACTAAATTTCAAGGTATAAGTGTTCTCCCTGAGTATGCATTGTTGCTACAGTTCTCGTGTCGAGACACCATGTGATGATCGGGTGTGATAAGCTCTGCGTTCACATACAATGGGTGCAAGCCAGTTTTGCACACGCAGAATACTCGGGTTAAACTTGACGAGCCTAGCATATGCAGATATGGCCTCGGAACACTAAGACCGAAAGGTCGAATGTGAATCATATAGTAGATATGATCAACATAGTGATGTTCACCATTGAAAACTACTCCATCTCACGTGATGATCAGACATGGTTTAGTTGATATGGATCACGTGATCATTTAGATGACTAGATGGATGTCTATCTAAGTGGGAGTTCTTAAGTAATATGATTAATTGAACTTTAATTTATCATGAACTTAGTACCTGATAGTATTTTGCATGTCTATGTTGTTGTAGATCAATGGCCCGTGATGTCTACTACACAACCTTCTTATTGTAGGCGTTGTTGGGCCTCCAACTGCAGAGGTTTGTAGGACAGTAGAAAATTTCCCTCAAGTGGATGACCTAAGGTTTATTAATCCGTAGGAGGCGTAGGATGAAGATGGTCTCTGTCAAGCAACCCTGCAACCAAATAACAAAGAGTCTCTTGTGTCCCCAACACACCCAATACAATGGTAAATTGTATAGGTGCACTAGTTCGGCGAAGAGATGGTGATGCAAGTGCAATATGGATAGTAGATAAAGGTATTTGTAATCTGAAAATCTAAAAACAGCAAGGTAACTAATGATAAAAGTGAGCGTAAACGGTATTGCAATGCGTTGAAATGGTATTGCAGTGCGAAGATCCATACTTACCTAACTCCAAAAATTATGAAATAAAATTCCCACTGTAGTAAATTTATCAGAGCTTAATATGCAAAAGGTTTCAACATTTTATCATATTCTAACTTTTCTAGGGAATTATTGCAACAGCGGTAAACTTTCTGTTTTCAAACAGCAACATGAAGACTTGTAAAATAGGCATGGTAAAGGCTATCAATGCCACTTTTATTGAAATAAAAGATGCAAAACATTGTTATAAATAACAACAAACAAATCATAACAAAATAAATTGACGCTCCAAGCAAAACACATATCATGTGGTGAATAAAAATATAGCTCCAAGTAAAGTTACCGATGAACGAAGACGAAAGAGGGGATGCCTTCCGGGGCATCCCCAAGCTTAGGCTCTTGGTTGTCCTTGAATATTACCTTGGGATGACTTGGGCATCCCTAATATTAGGCTCTTGGTTGTCCTTTAATATTACCTTGGGGGAGCCTTGGGCATCCCCAATCTTAGGCTCTTGCCACTCCTTATTCCATAGTCCATCGAATCTTTACCCAAAACTTGAAAACTTCACAACACAAAACTTAACAGAAAACTCGTAAGCTCCGTTAGTATAAGAAAGCAAATCACCATCATAAGGTACTGTAATAAACTCATTATAAATTCATATTGGTGTAATATCTACTGTATTCCAACTTCTCTATGGTTCATACCCTCCGATACTACTCATAGATTCATCAAAATAAGCAAACAACACGATGAAAACAGAATCTGTCAAAAACAGAACAGTCTGTAGTAATCTGGATCAAACGTATACTTATGGAACTCATAAAATTCTCAAATAAATTGGTGGACCTGAGTTATTTGTCTATTAATCATCTTCAAAAATAATTAACTAAATATCACTCTCCAATAAAAAATGGCAGCAATTCTCGTGAGCGCTAAAGTTTCTGTTTTTTTACAGCATGATCGCAAAGACTTTCCCCAAGTCTTCCCAAAGGTTCTACTTGGCACAAACATTAATTAAAAGCATAAAACCACATCTAAACAGAGTCTAGATGAATTGTTTATTACTAAACAGGAACAAAAAGCAAGTGACAAAAATAAAATTGGGTTGACTCCCAACAAGCGCCATCGTTTAATGCCCCTAGCTAGGCATGATGATTTCAATGATGCTCACATAAAAGATAAGAATTGTAACATAAAGAGGGCATCATGAAGAATATGACTAGCACATTTAAGCCTAACCCACTTCCTATGCATAGGGATTTTGTGATCAAACAACTTATGGGAACAACAATCAACTAGCATAGGAAGGCAAAACAAGCATAACTTCAAAACTTTAAGCACATAGAGAGGAAACTTGATATTATTGCAATTCCTACAAGCATATGGTCCTCCCTCATAATAATTTTCAGTAGCATCATGAATGAATTCAACAATATAACCATCACCTAAAGCATTCTTTTCATGATCTACAAGCATAGAAATTTTATTACTCTCCACACAAGTAAAATTCTTCTCATGAATAATAGTGGGAGCAAACTCAACAAAATAACTATCATGCAAGGTATAATCCAATTGAAAACTAAAATCATGATGACAAGTTTCATGGTTATCATTATTCTTTATAGCATACAAGTCATCACAATAATCATCATAGATAGGAGGGATGCTTTCATCATAATAAATTTGCTCATCAAAACTTGGGGGACAAAAAATATCATCTTCATCAAACATAGCATCCCCAAGCTTCTGGATTTGCATATCATTAGCATCATGGATATTCAAAGAATTCATACTAATAACATTGCAATCATGCTCATCATCCAAAGATTTACTGCCAAACATTTTAATACATTCTTCCTCTAGCAATTGAGCACAATTATCGGAATCCTTATTTTCATGATAGATATTAAAAAGACGAAGCATATGAGGTATCCTTAATTCCATTTTTTTGTAGTTTTCTTTTATAAACTAAACTAGTGATAAAACAAGAAATAAAAAGATTCGATTGCAAGATCTAAAGATATACCTTCAAGCGCTAACCTCCCCGGCAATGGCGCCGGAAAAGAGCTTGATGTCTACTACACAACCTTCTTCTTGTAGACGTTGTTGGGCCTCCAAGTGCAGAGGTTTGTAGGACAGTAGCAAATTTCCCTCAAGTGGATGACCTAAGGTTTATCAATCCGTAGGAGGCGTAGGATGAATATGGTCTCTCTCAAGCAACCCTGCAACCAAATAACAAAGAGTCTCTTGTGTCCCCAACACACCCAATACAATGTTAAATTGTATAGGTGCACTAGTTCGGCGAAGAGATGGTGATACAAGTGCTATATGGATAGTAGATAAAGGTATTTGTAATCTGAAAATATAAAAACAGCAAGGTAACTAATGATAAAAGTGAGCGTAAACGGTATTGCAATGCGTTGAAACAAGGCCTAGGGTTCATACTTTCACTAGTGCAAGTTCCCTCAACGATAATAACATAATTGGATCATATAACTACCCCTCAAAATGCAATAAAGAGTCACTCCAAAGTCACTAATAGCGGAGAACAAACGAAGAGATTATGGTAGGGTACGAAACCACCTCAAAGTTATTCTTTCCAATCAATCCGTTGGGATATTCCTATAAGTGTCACAAACAGCCCTAGAGTTCGTACTAGAATAACACCTTAAGACACACATCAACCAAAACCCTAATGTCACCTAGATACTCCAATGTCACCTCAAGTATCCGTGGGTATGATTCTATGATATGCATCACACAATCTCAGATTCATCTATTCAACCAACACATAGAACCTCAGAGTGCCCCAAAGTTTCTACCGGAGAATCACGACGAAAACGTGTGCCAACCCCTATGCATAGGATCATGGGCAGAACCCGCAAGTTGATCACCAAAACATACATCAAGTGAATCACGTGATATCCCATTGTCACCACAGATATGCTCGGCAAGACATACATCAAGTGTTCTCAAATCTTTAAAGACTCAATCCGATCAGATAACTTCAAAGGGGAAACTCAATCCATTATAATAGAGTAGAGGGGGAGAAGAAACATAAGATCCAACTATAATAGCAAAGCTCGCGATACATCAAGATCATGCCAAATCAAGAACACGAGAGAGAGAGAGAGATCAAACACATAGCTACTGGTACATACCCTCAGCCCCGAGGGAGAACTACTCCCTCCTCGTCATGGAGAGCACCGGGATGATGAATATGGCCACCGGAGAGGGATTCCCCCTCCGGCAGGGAGCCGGAACGGGTCTAGATTGGCTTTCGGTGGCTACAGAGGCTTCTGGCGGTGGAACTCCCGATCTATTGTGCTCCCCGATCATTTTAGGGTATATGGGTATATATGGGAGGAAGAAGTACGTTGGTGGACTTCCGGGCTGCCCACGAGGTAGGGGGCGCGCCCTCCACCCTCGTGGGCAGCCCGGGACTCTCCTCGTGCAACTCCGGTACTCCGTGGGCTTCTTCCGGTCCAAAAATAAGTTCCGTGAAGTTTCAGGTCAATTGGACTCTGTTTGATTTTCCTTTTCCGCGATACTCTAAAACAAGGAAAAAACAGAAACTGACATTGGGCTCTAGGTTAATAGGTTAGTCCCGAAAATAATATAAAAGTGTATAATAAAGCCCATAAACATCCAAAGTCGATAATATAATAGCATGGAACAATCAAAAATTATAGATACGTTGGAGACGTATCAGCCCGTGCTACCGTTCCCTTGAATTTTAATGCATTCCTAGAGAATGCTAAGTTGAAAGATGATGGTAGCAACTACACAGAATGGGTCCGTAACTTCAGGATTATCCTCATTGTTGCACAGAAAAATTACGTCCTGGAAGCACCGCTAGGTGCAAAACCCGCTATAGGAGCAACTCCGAACGTTATGAATGTCTTGGCAAAGCAAAGCTGATGACTACTTGATAGTTCAGTGCGCCATGCTTTATGGCTTAGAACCGGGACTTCAACGACGTTTTGAACATCATGGAGCATATGAGATGTTCCAGGAGTTGAAGTTAATATTTCAAGCAAATGCCCGGATTGAGAGATATGAAGTCTCCAATAAGTTCTACAGCTGCAAGATGGAGGAGAATAGTTCTGTCAGTGAACATATACTTAGAATGTCTGGGTACCACAACCACTTGACTCAACTAGGAGTTAATCTTCCTGATGATAGTGCCATTGACAGAGTTCCTCAATCACTGCCACCAAGCTACAAAAGCTTCATGATGAACTATAATATGCAAGGGATGGATAAGACAATACCCGAGCTCTTCGCGATGCTAAAGACTGCGGAGGTAGAAATCAAGAAGGAGCATCAAGTGTTGATGGTTAACAAGACCACTAGTTTCAAGAAAAAGGGCAAAGGGAAGAAGGGAAACTTCAAGAAGAAAGGCAAGCAAGTTGCTGCTCAAGTGAAGAAGCCCAAGTCTGGACCTAAGCCTGAAACTGAGTGCTTCTACTGCAAAGGGACTGGTCACTGGAAGCAGAACTACCCCAAGTATTTGGCGGATAAAAAGGATGGAAAAGTGAAAGGTATATTTGATATACATGTTATTGATTTGTACCTTACTAATGCTCATAGTAGCGCCTGGATATTTGATACTGGTTATGTTGCTCATATTTGCAACTCGAAACAAGGACTATAGATTAAATGAAGATTGGCTAAGGATGAGGTGACGATGCACGTGGGAAATGGTTCCAAAGTCGATGTGATTGCCATCGGCACGCTACCTCTACATCTACCTTCGGGATTAGTTTTATACCTGAATAATTGTTATTTGGTGCTAGCGTTAAGCATGAACATTATATCAGGATCTTGTTTGATGCGAGACGGTTATTCATTTAAATCAGAGAATAATGGTTGTTCTATTTATATGAGTAATATTTTTTATGGTCATGCACCCTTGATGAGTGGTCTATTTTTGTTGAATCTCGATAGTAGTGATACACATATTCATAGTATTGAAGCCAAAAGATACAAGTTTAATAATGATAGTGCAAATTATTTATGGCACTGCAGTTTAGGTCATATTGGTGAAAAGCGCATGAAGAAACTCCATGCTGATGGACTTTTGGAATCACTTGATTATGAATCACTTGATGCTTGTGAACCATGCCTCATGGGCAAGATGAACAAGACTCTGTTCTCCGAAACAATGCAGCGAGCAACAGACTTGTTGGAAATAATACATACTGATGTATGTAGTCCGATGAGTGTTGAGGCTCGTGGCTGGTATCATTATTTTCTGACCTTCACAGATGATTTAAGCAGATATGGGTATATCTACTTGATGAAACATAAGTCTGAAACATTTGAAAAGTTCAAAGAATTTCAGGGTGAAGTGGAAGATCATCGTAACAATAAAATAAAGTTTCTATGATCTTATCGTGGAGGTGAATATTTGAGTTACGAGTTTGGTCTTCATTTGAAACAATGTGGAATAGTTTCGCAACTCACGCCACCTGGAACACCACAGCGTAATGGTGTGTCCGAACGTCGTAATCATACTTTATTATATATGGTGCGATCTATGTTGTCTCTTACTGATTTACCGCTATCGTTTTGGGGTTATGATTTAGAGATGGCTGCATTCACGTTAAATAGGGCACCATCTAAATCCGTTGAGACGACACCATATGAACTGTGGTTTGGCAAGAAACCCAAGTTGTCGTTTCTTAAAGTTTGGGGCTGCGATGCTTATGTGAAAAAGCTTCAACCTGATAAGCTCGAACCCAAATCAGAGAAATGTGTCTTCATAGGATACCCAAAAAAGACTGTTAGGTACACCTTCTATCATCGATCCGAAGGCAAGATATTTGTTGCTAAGAATGGATCCTTTCTAGAGAAGGAGTTTCTCTAAGAAGTGAGTGGGAGGAAAGTAGAACTTGATGAGGTAATTGTACCTTCTCCTGAATTGGGAAGTAGTTCATCACAGAAATCAGTTCCAGTGATTCCTACACCAATTAGTGAGGAAGCTAATGATGATGATCATGAAACTTCTGATCAAGTTACTACTGAACCTCATAGGTCAACCAGAGTAAGGTCCGCACCAGAGTGGTACGGTAATCCTGTTTTGGAGGTCATGTTACTTGACCATGACGAACCTACGAACTATGAGGAAGCGATGATGAGCTGATAACCCACAAGTATAGGGGATCGCAACAGTTTTCGAGGGTAGAGTATTCAACCCAAATTTATTGATTCGACACAAGGGGAGCCAAATAATATTCTCAAGTATTAGCAGCTGAGTTGTCAATTCATCCACACCTGGAAACTTAATATCTGCAGCAAAGTGTTTAGTAGCAAAGTAATATGATAGTAGTGATAACGGTAGCAAAAGGTAACGGTAGTAAAAGCAATGTTTTTGGTATTTTGTAGTGATGATAGCAATAGCAACGGGAAAGTAAATAAGCGAAGAACAATATATGGAAAGCTCGTAGGCAATGGATCAGTGATGGAGAATTATGCCGGATGTGGTTCATCATGTAACAGTCATAACCTAGGGTGACACAGAACTAGCTCTAGTTCATTGATATAATGTAGGTATGTATTCCGAATATAGTCATACGTGCTTATGGAAAAGAACTTGCATGACATCTTTTGTCCTACCCTCCCGTGGCAGCGGGGTCCTTACGGAAACTAAGGGATATTAAGGCCTCCTTTTAATAGAGAACCGGAACAAAGCATTAACACATAGTGAATACATGAACTCCTCAAACTACGGTCATCACCGGTAAGTATCCCGATTATTGTCACTTCGGGGTTAACGGATCATAACACATAATAGGTGACTATAGAATTGCAAGATAGGATCAAGAACACTCATATATTGATGAAAACATAATAGGTTCAGATCTGAAATCATGGCACTCGGGCCCTAGTGACAAGCATTAAGCATAGCAAAGTCATAGCAACATCAATCTCAGAACATAGTGGACACTAGGGATCAAACCCTAACAAAACTAACTCGATTACATGATAGATCCCATCCAACCCATCACCGTCTAGCAAGCCTACGATGGAATTACTCACGCACGGCGGTGAGCATCATGAAATTGGTGATGTAGGATGGTTGGTGACGAAGATGGCGATGGATTCCCCTCTCCGGAGCCCCGAACAGACTCCAGATCAGCCCTCCCGAGAGGTTTTAGGGCTTGGCGGCGGCTCTGTATCGTAAAACGCGATGATTTCTTCTCCTTGATTTTTTTCTCCCCGAAACTCAATATATGGAGGTGGAGTTGGAGTCAGAGAGGCAACAGGGGGCCCACAAGGTAGGGGCGCGCCCCCCACCCTCGTGGCAAGACGGTGGGCCCCGTGGCCTTCTGTAACACCCTCGATGCGACTATAGCTCCCACGTGTCGAGGCACGACTTAGAGACATAATCGCATTGAAGGCATATGTCGCAAGTTAGGCAATCTTCACAACATCCCATGTAGTATGAATAATAAAGGGGAGAACATAGTTGGCTTACACTCGCCACGTCAATCAAGAACATAAATAACATTACATCATCCAAAACACTCATGGCCCGACTACGGTGCCAAAATAGAAGAGAACCCAACATGCGACACGGTCCCAATCACCCCCAACTGGGCACCACTACTGATCATCGGGAAAGGAAACATAGTATCGCTGAGAGTCTTCGTCGAACTCCCACTTGAGCTCGTACTCGTCACCTGGAGCGGAATCACCTGGATCTGCATCTGGAGTTATAGTATCTGTGAGCCACAGGGACTCAGCAATCTCGCATCCTCGCGATCAAGACTATTTAAGCTTATAGGAAGGGTAAGGCAAAAATATATGTGGAGCTGCAGCAAGCGACTAGCATATATGGTGGCTATCTTATTCGCAAAAGAGAGCGAGAAGAGGAGGCAAAGCACGAGCGAGAAACTAGAGAGCAACCTGCGCAAACATTACTCCAACATCGTGTCCACTTCCCGGACTCCGCCGAGAAGAGGCCATCACGGTAACACACTCGGTTGATTCATTTTAAATAATTAAGGTTCAAGTTATCTACAACCGGACATTAACAAATTCCCATCTGCCCATAACCGCGGGCACGGCTTTCGAAAGTTCAATCCCTGCAGGGGAGTCCCAACTTAGCCCATGACAAGCTCTCACGGTCAACGAAGGAATAGACCTCCTCCCAAGACGTTCCGATCAGACTCGGTATCTCGGTAACTCAAGACACTTCGACGGGTTAAAACAAGACCAGCAACACCGCCCGAATGTGCCGACAAATCCTGATAGGAGCTGCACATATCTCGTTCTCAAGGCACACTCAGATGAGACTAGCTACGAGTAAAACCAACCCTCAAGTTTCCCCGAGGTGGCCCCGCAGGCAGCTCAGTTCGGACCAACACTCAGAGGGAGCACTGGCCCGGGGGGTGTTAAAATAAGATGACCCTTGAGTCTGCAGAACCCAAGGGAAAGAAAGGCTAGGTGGCAAATGGTAAAACCAAGGTTGGGCATTGCTGGAAAAGCTTTAATCAAGGCGAACTATCAAGGGGTTCCCATTATAACCCAACCGCGTAAGGAACGCAAAATCCGGGAACATAACACCGATATGACGGAAACTAGGGTGGCAAGAGTGGAACAAAACACTAGGCGAGAGGCCGAGCCTTCCACCCTTTACCAAGTATATAGATGCATTAAGATAGCAAGATAATATAATGATATCCCAACAAGTAAATAAAAGATGTTCCAACAAGGAACGGCCTCCAATCTTCACCTGCAACTAGCAACGCTATAAGAGGGGCTGAGCAAAGCTGTAACATAGCCAATCAACGGTTTGCTAGGACCATGGTGGGTTAGAGGTTTGACATGGCAATTTGGGAGGCTGACAAGCAAAAGGTAGGCATCGTAGCATTGGCATAGCAAAGAGTGAGCAAACTAGCATAGCAAAGATAGTAGTGATTTCGAGGGTATGATCATCTTGCCTGCACAGTTGTCAGAGTTGACTGGATCCTCACAAGCAAACTCAACGGGCTCCTCGGTAGCGAACTCGTCTCCCGGCTCTACCCAAACAAGACAAACAAGCAATAAGGATACAATCAACCACGTGCAAGGATCAAGCGATACGATGCAATGATGATATGCTATGCGGGATGCGATGCGGGATGCAAAATGCAAGATATGACAGGAAATGCATGGACCTGGCCTCAACTTGGAATTTCAAGGGTGCCACTGGAAATATGAGATGAAATCGCTTGAAAACGATATAAAGAACGCCAGAATCGGAGTTACAGTTTGGAAATGGCAAGCGATTTATGAATGACACCGGTCTGCGATTTACAGCAAGTAGGCATCTAAATGCAACGAAATGAACATGCTACGGCAACCAAAAAAGATAAAAAAATACATGTTAGGGATGCACACAAGATGCTTAACAAAAGACTAGCACTGAGCCACGGCCAATTCATCCATTATGAGGTTCAAACAAGCATGGCAAAAACGCAAATGCAAAACAGATTCCAGACTTAGTGAAAATAACACTTGTCTGAAATTTCAGATCACGAAGCCCTCTTCGGAGCAGCAAAACAACATGATACATGACCTTATTAAGACAAGTAAGAACATGGCATGGAGCTACTCAACAAGCTTAACAAAAGTCCCTAAGTGACCTATAGCCAAAAGGGATCACAAAATACACTAACGGGCACACGAACATAGCTAAAACACAATCAGTTTTCAGGCTTAGTGAAAACTGAGACATGCTGAAATATAACTCACGAAGGCATGTAAACGAGCTCGATGCACTCACTACGGTGCAAGTCATGGCAATGCAAGTATACATCCATCAAGAAGGCACAAAATACAAGCTAGAAATGGCAAGAACAATGGCATAGCATGCACGCGTCAACTACAATAACATCGGCAAAATCGCAAACAAGTTGACGATCTGCCCAGATTCACAACGAAGCAAAAGTAGAGCTCGATTGACTCAAGCTAGGGTGCTCCATAATTGCAAACAAAGACATGTATGGATAGAACATAACAAGATTAACAAAACTCCCTTACTGATCATCCTCACAAGAGGCACGGATCACTAGGAAACAAGCTGAACATATGGCATCATGAACTAAATAATCCCAGACTTAGTGAAAACTACTAAGACCCTGAAAACAGATTTACCGGGTGCCTCACTTTGCAAGCTTGCACAAGTCACCACACACATCCTAAAAATGCATGGGTTGCACCTCTCGAAAGAAGACAAAATCCTTAACAAAACATATGAAGGACTCACGGGCATAGCATGCACACAATAATCATGGCAAAAATGACAAAAGTCTAAGATGAACTAGCAGATCTGACAATTAACTCACGAAGCCTCCTTCTAACAGCATTTTGGGCATCAATATGAGCTCAAATGAAAATGATGCAATGGAATGAAATGATCTACTCGTCGAGGCGAACATTTTGATATACTATATGTCCAAATCGAAGCTACGGATGCGGAGATATCACCGGTCAAAGTATGCACAAAAGAATTAAGGGGGAGAGGGAAAAGTCAACCGTGAGGAGATATTTTTGGATCTAGATCTGGAATCACTGTTCACGCATGGAATCCGAGGCTCGCCGGAGATGAACTTGAAGCTCGCCTGTGACGGAGACTTCGCCGGATCCGGCCGGTGCTCCTGTCGCCGGAGTAGAGGAGGGGGCCGGCCGGGGAGAGGAAGGGGCTGGGCGGCGTTGCGGCGGCGGCTCCCAAGGCGGCGGCGGGGGCGGCACGAGGCGGCTGATGGTGGCGGCGGCTCCGGCCCATGATGGCGCGCAGCGGCGGCGCGTGAGCTCCGGCCGCCGGAGCTGGGGGAGGCAGCGGGGTCGAGCGGCGTTGGGCGGCGGAGCGCATACGGGCTCGCGGGGGCCCGGATCGGGCCTCCCGGGCCGGCGGCGGCGGTGGGTGGCGCTGCCCACGTGGCAGCGTCTGGTAGGCTGAGGGGGCGCGGCGGACGTGTCCGGCTAGGCTCCGGACATGTCCGTCGGTGCGGGGATCTATTTTTTTTAGACTAGGGTTTCGGGGAGAGAGAGATCCGAAAACGAAGGGGGTGTATTTATAGGCATAAGTGGAGCTAGGAGAGTCCAAATGAGGTGCGGTTTTCAGCCACGCGATCGTGATCGAACGCTCTAGGACATGGAGCAGAGTTTGGTGGGTTTTGGGCCAAATTGGAGGGGTGTTGGGCTGCAACACACACGAGGCCTTTTCGGTCCCTTGGTTAACCGTTGGAGTATCAAACGAAGTCCAATTGATACGAAACTTGACAGGCGGTCTACCGGTAGTAAACCAAAGCCGATTTGCAAGTCTCGGTCCAATCCGGAAATGTTTAATCCCCACACACGAAAGAAAGCTAGAAAAGGCCACCGGAGGAGAACGAAGCGCCGGAATGCAAAACGGACAACGGGGAAAATGCTCGAATGCATGAGATGAACACGTATACAAATGCAATGCACATGATGACATGATATGAGATGCATGACAAAGACAACAACACACGGAGACAAAACCCGAACCCGAGAAAATAAATATAACTTAACGCCGGAGACGGCAAGAGTTGGAGTACAAATAGGGAAAGTTACATCTGGGGCGTTACACCTTCATCTTTGGTAGGTGTTTTTCTTATTTTCTGAAAAGTGGCTCCGTGAAGTTTCAGGTCATTCCGAGAATGTTTGCTCCTGCACATAAATAACACCATGGTAATTCTGCTGAAAACAGCGTCAGTCCAGGTTAGTTCCATTCAAATCATGCAAGTTAGAGTCCAAAACAAGGGCAAAAGTGTTCGGAAGAGTAGATACGTTGGAGACGTATCATGAGCCCAGATTCCGCAAAATGGCTTGAGACCATGAAATCTAAGATGGGATCCATGTATGAGAACAAAGTGTGCACTTTGGTTGACTTACCCGATGATCGGCAAGCAATAGAGAACAAATGGATCTTTAAGAAGAAGACTGACTTTGACGGTAATGTTACTATCTACAAAGCTCGACTTGTTGCGAAAGGTTTTCGACAAGTTCAAGGAGTTGACTACGATGAGACCTTCTCACCCATAGCGATGCTTAAGTCTGTCAGAATCGTGTTAGCAATTGTCGCATTTTATGATTATGAAATTTGGCAAATGGATGTCAAAACTACCTTCCTTAATGGATATCTTAAAGAAGAGTTATATATCATGCAACCAGAAGGTTTTGTCTATCCAAAAGGTGCTAACAAAGCATACAAGCTCCAGCGATCCATTTATGGACTGGTGCAAGCCTCTCGGAGTTGGAATATACGCTTTGATAGTGTGATCAAAGCATATGGTTTTATACAGACTTTTGGAGAAGCCTGTATTTACAAGAAAGTGAGTGGGAGCTCTGTAGCATTTTTGATATTATATGTGGATGACATATTTGTTGATTGGAAATGATACTGAATTTCTGAATAGCATAAAAGGATACTTGAATAAGAATTTTTCAATGAAAGACCTCGGTGAAGCTACTTATATATTGGGCATCAAGATCTATAGAGATAGATCAAGATGCTTGATTGGACTTTCACAAAGCACATACCTTGATAAAGTTTTGAAGAAGTTCGAAATGGACCAGTCAAAGAAAGGGTTCTTGCCTGTGTTACAAGGTGTGAAGTTGAGTCAGACTCAATGCCCGACCACTGCAGAAGATAGAGAGAAAATGAAAGTCATTACATATGCCTCAGCCATGGGGTCTATCATGTATGCAATATTGTGTGCCAGACCTGATGTGTGCCTTGCTATTAGTTTAGCAGGGAGGTACCAAAGTGATCCAAGAGTGGATCACTAGACAGCGGTCAAGAACATCCTGAAATACCTAAAAAGGACTAAGGATGTGTTTCTCGTTTATGGAGGTGACAAAGAGCTCGTCGTAAATGGTTACATCGATGCAAGCTTTGACACCGATCCGGATGACTATAAGTCGCAAACCAGATACGTATTTATATTGAATGGTGGAGCTGTCAGTTGGTGTAGTTCCAAGCAGAGCGTTGTGGTGGGATCTACCACTGGTGCGTGTCGGTCCTAATCAAACGGTTTTTAACCCCTTTCTGCGACGACATTTGGAACCGTCGCCAAGTGAGTGTGCGCGATAGGGTGTCCTTCACACAGGACCTAGAAATCATCGGGGATAGGCCCTCCTGGGACCCAGGCTGGGGCCGTGTGCGATCCGGCGAGGCATCGAAACCCAATCATTTCCGTAGGTATGGACATCCCACACGGTGAGTCCCAGAAAAACATTTCCGTTCGTATGTATATCACACACAGTCAATCCAAGGAATACGTTTCCATTCTTATGTACATCCCACAGAGTCAATCCAAGGAACACGTTTCCATTTGGACGTACATCCCACACAGTTTTATGTGTAGGCTCGTGTGTGAAAGGTGTAACTATCACACACAGTTTTCCATGGTTAACTGTTTGCTTTTATCAACTATATCACACACGATTTGATGAAGAAAACTATGTGGCATTGGGTTATCCATCGCAAGAGTTTTTTTCTGCTAGAACCATTTGCAAAGGTTCATGACACATTTAGCAAGTTTATTAGTTTACAATTAATAATTCCAGTATTACGCAAATTCACATTTCATATCAAACAGTTGTTTGCCAATTTCATATCAGGCACATAAATATATTATAACATCACATTACGGTAGCTACATGAAAACAGCACGGTACAACATATAGCTAGTTCAACTTCATAAGAACAATATATTCATTTCCCTAATCGAGACCATCCAGGCTCGTCTTATCCACCTCTGATTTCCATTCAGTAAGAACCCGTTTTGCATGGTCCAACTGGGAAAGTGCCTCCTCCTTCACCAACACCATCTTAGCAAAGTCTGATTTAAAAATCTGAGCTCATTATCCACCTTCAACTTTTTATCCTACATCTTAAAATATGCTTCAGCATTGACAACACTTTCTCTAAGCCTACGTGTGTTTTCTTCCTCATACATGCTCCAGAGCTTCGCTAGGCACATCTTCAAAGACTGTGGCCACTCTTGATCAACCCACTCCAAGTAAGAACACTTTCGTTCATCTTATAATATTTAAAACTAGATCGGTAACAATTGTAGGGGAAATGGGTTTATAGCAACATAAAAAATCACCTATGCTTATTTTGAAAAACTGATGAAACATGTTAATTATGACATATCTTCTCAAAAAGATCAACGTGCAAATGAAATAATTGGTACTGAGACAACAACCAAATTCTGGAACATCAGAAGCTATAATTAACTACAACGATGCTACAAGTTCTTACTCATGTACAAGAAATAACGAATTGAACATTTTATGAGGAAGGTAAATATAACTGCGACGGCATAGTGACAGTGTTTGGATGACTGCAAATTGATACTAACAGGTGTGTACATGCACAAATTTAGTAACATAGAACTAATAGCACTAAGGCCGTCCACTATGTATGCCAAAACTAGGGTAAAGACAACTGTTGCTACATCTCGCACCAGTGCCCTGCACTGGCGAGCCGATGCAGCGGAAAAAAAATCAGGGACCCGGACTCCGGAGCACGTAGTTGCTCCGATGCCCAGTTCCTTCGTGCCATAAAGATTTAGTATTTTACTGCTTGGCTGCTCGGATGTGTGGACCAAAGTTGGCTACACAAACTGCTGAAGCAGTACCAAATAATTTTCTAATGGCATCGTTGATGAGATGGCAACAAATTAGGATACTAGGTATAAACTATGACACTGTATTAGGATGCGTTTGGTTGAAGGTGTGGTATGAATGGGCTGGGACCGTGACAGTGTCTGAATCACATCTAACAAATGATTTGTAACAACGAAAGAGGGTCTAACCTTCTATGCACATGCCAGAAACTTCCTCCCATTGTCCACAGAATCAAACGCAACTAGCTTCACGCATGGAGATTGATGGTGACAACGAGCAAATAGATCTTCAGCCACCTCGCTCCATTCGTTGCCACTGATGGTCTAAGGGAAAGACAAGGGGAAGAAATGACTCAAATCAACCGTCGGGTAAAAATCCTTCATTCCAAGTCATAGCCTGAGAGAGAGAAGAGAGGCATACCTGGCTGGTGAAGGAGTAGTCAACGGAGGAGGAACCGCTAGAGAGGTCTTTGAAGAAGACCATGGCGACCCTGGCGGTAGGATGCGAGACGGCGAGAGCGAGGAAGCGGCTATAGCATAGCAAGGAAGGAAGGAAGGAGGAAATAAGGGAAATGTGACTTGTGGTTAGGGAGAAAAGGGGTGGGGAAGGGGGAAGGGGGCGGGGGTAGATATTTTGGCGGTAGGCCAAAATTTTGGATATGTGGAAGGAAACTTTGCGCGCGGTGCCGCCGGACCATTCACTTTGAACGATTGTGTGCATCGCAAACGATTCTTCTGCTTTATGCGCATGGGATGAGTTTGATAATTCAAGTTTTGGTGAAAATTTCCCCGGGTATGTCATTGCATAATTTAACATCCCTTGCTAATTTGGGCACACAAAAGAGCATACAGCAGACAAACCACACTTACTGAATCGAGCAATTTTAGTACTTAAACAGAGCCAGTTGACCTAAACATTGCTCTAACAAAAGACCAGCATTAAAAACAAAGCCTAAGTACGCATAATTTTAACAAATCCGCTGCCGCGTCGGCCTATGCATCATCAGTGTGAGATGAGATGTCGATGACTTGTCATGGCGACATGTCGTCCTTGGTGGACTCTGCGTCCCCCCTGCTGAAGTCAACCGCGTCCTCGTCCTTGGCGCCGCCCTCAAGGTTGTAGTACTCATGGTAGTGGCTGTGCCAGAGCTCGCGTTGGTACTCCACCACCGATTCCTCGACGGACAGACTCTTCTCTACCTCGACCTCGACCACGCGCATCTCCTCCTCCCGGCGCTCCTTGATCTCCGCCGCCTCCTGCATCTCCAGCTCCCGCTCGGTGACCTCATGAGGAAGCAGGTGCTCCATGGTGTAACACCCCGGATGTAACCTACCTTATTTGTACTCCAACTCTTGCCGTTTCCGGCACTAAGTTATGTTATTTCCTCGTTGTCGGGTTTTTGTCTCCGTGTGTTTTGTATTTTTCATGCATCTCATATCATGTCATCATGTGCATTGCATTTGCATACGTGTTCGTCTCATGCATTCGAGCATTTTCCCCGTTGTCTGTTTTGCATTCCGGCGCTCCTATGTCCTCCGGCGTCCCTTTCTACCTCTTTTCATGTGCGGGTGTTAAACATTTCCAGTTTGGACCGAGACTTGCCATGCGGCCTTGGTTTACTACCGATAGACCGCCTGTCAAGTTTCATGCCATTTGGACTTCGTTTGATACTCCAACGGTTAACCAAGGGACCGAAAAGGCCTCGTGTGTGTTGCAGCCCAACACCCCTCCAAAGTGGCCCAAAACCCACCTAAACCTCCTCCATCACCTAGGCCGTTCGATCAAGATCACGTGGCCGCAAACCGCACCTCATTTGGAGCTTCCTAGCTCCCTATACCTCTATAAATAGGTCCACCCCCGAAATTTCGGATCTCTCCCCCGAAACCCTAGCCCCCTCACTCTCCTCGCCCGCCGGACAAGAAGTCCTCCGACGGACATGTCCGCCCGCGACGTCCGCCGCCACGTGTCGCCGTCCGAGTGGCTCGGCCGCCTCCTCCCACCGCGCGGCCCGGGGAGCCCGTGGCCGGCCCCCGCGGCCCATCCGGAGTCCACCACCACCTGCCTCCTTCCTCGCCTGAGCCGGCGAGCTCCGGCCGCCGCACCACCACGCCCGACATCGTCGGCGACCCGACCCCGCCACCACAATGCCAGACTCCAGCGCCGTCCACCACGCCGCGGCTGCCGCCTCCTCGCCATCCGGTCTGCGCCTCGTCGCGCCAGCGAGCTCTGGCGTGAGCTCTGGCCCCGGCGACCTCTCCTCCGGCCAAGTACATCTCCAGCGACCCCCCCCCCTCCCTCCTCCGGTGAATAGTGCTCCGGCAAGCTGCTACAGTGCCGAACCCGATCTGGATCTGGACAAGTTTCGGTTGACTTTTTTGCCAGAAAGCCTAGCTTTTTATGCATACTTTGACATGCCATAACTTCCTCATCGTGGCTCTGATTCATGCGTGTAGCATATCAAAATGTTTGTCTCGACGAGTACATCATTTCATCTCATTGCATCATTTCTATTTGAGCTCATCTTGATGCCCGAAATGCTGTTGGAAGAGGGTTATGTGATGATAGTTTCAGATCTGTTTCAGCAAATGCACTTTTGTCATTTTTGCCATGATTAATGTGTGCATGTTATGATCCTGAGCTCTACATGTGTTTTGAAGAATGTTATGCCATCTTTACAGGGGTGTATGCCATGTATTTTTGTGATCTTTGTGGTGACTAGCACAAGCATACAAAGTAGCTTACTCAATGATGCTGATTTCAGGGACTTAGAATTTCACTAAGTCCTTGCCCTATCATTATTTTTGTGCCATATGTTCATGTTGTTTCCTAGTGATCTGTGCCTCTTTTGAGCATGATCAGTAAGGATGTTTTATATATAATGTTGTGATCTATCCATTCATGTCTTTGTTTGCAATTATGGAGCGCCCTAGCTTGAGTCAATCGAGCTCTACTTTTGCTATAAAATGATCCTGGCAGATTGTTAACATGTTTAGCAATTTTGCCGAGCTTGTTGTTGTTGATCCGTGCATGCTATGTTGTTGTTCTTGCCATGTCTAGCTTCTATGCCATGTCTATTTGCTGGGTGTATGATTAGTTTGTCATGCAATGCCTCTTAGTAAGTGCATCAAGCTCGTAAACATGCCTACTTGATATCTGTTTTGTCATGCTCCAGTTTTTCACTAAGTCTGAATCTGTTTATGTTTTTGCTATGTTCACATGCTTGCAATTGTATTTTCTGATCCCTTTTGGCTCATGGTCACTAAGGGACTTTTGTTATATGCTTTGAGTAGATTCATACCATGCGTTGCTTTGCCATGATATGTTCCTGTAGCATGTAGTTATCGTGCTCTAAACATTGCTTCCTGATGATAAATTCTTGACATACTGTTAATTTCACTAAGTCTGAAACCTCTTATATTTTGCACTTTTTCCATGCTTGTTTGATCCTGTTAATGAGTGAATTAGCCGTAGCTCAGTGTTCATATTTTGTTAAGCATCATGAGTGGATCCCTGCCATGTATTTTGTTGCCATGTTTGAGTGCAGTAGCTTATTTATCTTGATGCATTTAGAAGGCTACTTGCTGTTTATCGCAGACCGGTGCCATATTTGTTTTGCTTGCCATTTCTAAACTGTGCATCCGATTCCGGTGATCTTTATATCGATTTCGACCGAAATCAACTCACCTTTCCAGTGGCACTCTTGGTTTTCCAAGTTGAGGCCAGGTTCAATCATTCCTTTCCAAATCATGCCTATGCATCACATATCGCATCCCGCATATCATACCATGTTTGCATCATGTTGCTTGAGCATTGCACGTGGTTGATTGTGTTCCTTTTTGTTTTTTGTTCTTGCTTGGGTAGAGCCGGGAGACGAGTACGTGATCGAGGAGCCTGTTGAGTACGCTTACGAGGATCAAGCCAACTCTGAGAACTTTGCAGGCAAGATGACCATACCCTCGAAATCACTTCTATCTTTACTTGCTAGATGCTCGCTCTTTTGCTATGCCTATGCTACGATACCTACCACTTGCTTATCATGCCTCCCATATTGCCATGTCAAACCTCTAACCCACCATGTCCTAGCAAACCGTTGTGTAACGCCCCGAGACCGTTGTGCCAGGTGCCTTCCGGTTATTCGCTGTCTTGCCATGTCATTCGCTTGCGTGTTGCATCTTGTCAGGTCATCATCCGCATTGCATCATCATGTTTTCAAAACTTGCATCCGTCCAGGTTCCCCAGTTCTCTCTGCTGTCCGTTCTGAGCCCAACCACACTTGCACGTGCCCGCAGCACGTCCGTAATATTATTTTATAAGTGGCCGGAAAATGTTCTCGGATTGGGTTGAAAGTTGGCGTGTGGTCTTATTATAGTGTAGATAGACTTCCTGTCCAGTTTCATCGCATTCGGAGTTCGTTTAACGCCCCAACGATTAACTATAGCGTCAATATAGGTGGTCTAACGTCGGACGTTTTCTGTCTCCGGAAACAGTCGCCGGGCCTCCCTCTCTTCTCTTCTCTCAGCTCGAGACCGTCTACACAGCTCACTACCTACCGCCAGGTCCAACCTAACCTCTCTCGGTAGCCCGCAACCCCCCTCGCGCGCGTCCGAAAGTTGTCCCGAACCCGACCCCGGGAGTCGTTACCGTTGGGTCCGGAACATCCCCAAACATCTACAAAATATCATCGTTTTATTTATTGGACTCTTTAGCTTATATATTCTTGTCCGTCGGATTTCGATCCGATGATCCAAATCCCTCTCTTTTCGCCTACATGCTATATATAGCCCCTAACCCTAAATTCTAGGGACCTTGTCCCATCCATCCAATCCCCACGCCGCCGCCACTCCTTTTGTTTTCAGCGCCGAGCCAATCAACTTCTTCCTCCCAGATCCCCTCCTCCCTCGATCCATCCGCCGTCCTACCTCCTCGCCTCATCGTCCCTGTGCCCGCAGCATCGGGGCAGAAGCCCTTGCGCCCGAGCCTTCCCCTGCCAAGGTCGTGCCTCTCCTCAGGCCCGAGGCCCCAGCCAGCTGCGCCCCGCCTTCTCTACCACCTCGTGTCGCCGCCCCTGCGTCAGTCCCGCCAGACCTCCTCACTGCCTGAGGCTAGTGCCTCCCCATCGTCGTCCTCGAGCAGGAGCTCACGCCCGAGCTCCATCGCCACCCGTTGCCCCTCGCCGGAGCAACACCAGCAGGACCCCGCGGCCTCCTCTACCTTGTTTAGCGCCACCGCAGCAGCAGCAACCGAGGCCCCCTGCTCCTGCCTCCTCCTCGCCAGAGCTCCACCCTGCGCCACCCATCGGCAAGCTGTCCGCCAGGAACTGCCTCGCGCCCTCGCCTCTTCTTCCTCTCCTGGTTCCTTCCTCTCCTAAGTTTTCTCCCTCTCCTTCTCGCAGGCACCTGTCGCCTTCCATGGCCGCCCAACCTTGGAGCCGAGCCGCCATGATTCAACTCTACTCCGTCCGCCACGCCTCGCTTTGTCCCGGTCCAGTCAAGTTCGACCCCGCGCCGCCGTTGCTCGGATCAGGCGCCGGCCAGCCGGATCCGCCCTGTCTGCACCTCACCGGCCATCTCCGACGCCTCCTCGCCGGAGTTCCCTCACACCAAGTTCGCCGTCCACCGCGCCGAGGCCCCTGTCCTGCCTCTACTTCTTTCGAACAGAGAGGAGGACGCCCGCCTCCGCTCGCTGGGCTCGCTGCGTTGACCACTCCCCCCCCCCCCGTGACAGATCGACAGGCCCAGAGAGTGGCAGTTTTGCAGAATAGCCCCTAAACTTCATGCATTTAATAACTTCTCCACCGTGCATCGGATCTAAATAAGTTACATATGTAACTTAACTAGAATTTCATCTAGTTTCACAATATCCAACTTTCGATCACGTTTGACATGTTTAAAATGATGTTTGTTTAAATTTGCTCATATGCCATGTTAAAATGATTTAATTCACAACTAATTAACTGTAGCTCTGAACTTAACAAACTTTATATGTATTTGGGGTAGAATTTTGCCTAGTTTATCATGGTGTACTTGCTTTGCATGTTTAACAACTCTAAAATATGGTTTAGGGCAGAACAGAACCAAATGTAAAATATGCATATGGGGATTTACCGGAATTTGTTGTTCGTTGTTTCCGGCCTCATTTAACCTTGACTAGATAGGTAGTTTTCATTTGCTTCACCCTCTTGCCATGTTTAACAACATTTAATATTGTTGGGTACATAAACGAGATTGAACTAAATAACTTGAACGTGGTGTTTCGTCAATATTCAACGGAGTTGCATATTGAGCTCCACTTAATTTGTAGGATTGCGTGTGCACTTTGCCATGCCATGCCTCATTAAACCGGACATGCATCATACTTTTTTGCGCATCGTGCCATGCTTATGTGGTGGTTGTTTACCATGATTGTTTGCTCCTTTCCGTTGTTGCTTCTTCGCGTTGGTTCCGATAACGTCGCGTTTGTGAGGACCCGTTCGACTACGTCCGTTTGTCTTCTTCATGGACTCATCCTTCTTCCTTGCAGGATTTTAGGCAAGATGACCATACCCTCGAAATCACTTCTATCTTCGCTTGCTAGTTGCTCGCTCTTTTGCTATGCCTATGCTGCGATACCTACCACTTGCTTATCATGCCTCCCATATTGTTGAACCAAGCCTCTAACCCACCTTGTCCTAGCAAACCGTTGTTTGGCTATGTTACCGCTTTGCTCAGCCCCTCTTATAGCGTTGTTAGTTGCAGGTGAAGATTGAAGTTTGTTCCTTGTTGGAACATGGAGATGTTGTTCCTTGTTGGAACATGTTTACTTGTTGGGATATCACAATATCTCTTATTTAATTAATGCATCTATATACTTGGTAAAGGGTGGAAGGCTCGGCCTTATGCCTGGTGTTTTGTTCCACTCTTGCCGCCCTAGTTTCCGTCATATCGGTGTTATGTTCCTGGATTTTGCGTTCCTTACGCGGTTGGGTTATAATGGGAACCCCTTGACAATTCGCCTTGAATAAAACTCCTCCAGCAAGGCCCAACATTGGTTTTACCATTTGCCACCTAGCCTTTTCTTTCCTTTGGGTCGGCCGGCTCAAGGGTCATCTTATTTTAACCCCCCGGGCCAGTGCTCCTCTGAGTGTTGGTCCAACTGAGCGATGTCCGAGGCTACCAGGGGCAACTCTGGGCTGGCTTACCCGACGTCTTGCTCATCCGGTGTGCCCTGAGAACGAGATATGTGCAGCTCCTATCGGGATTTCTCAGCACATCTGGGTGGCTTTGCTGGTCTTGTTTTACCATTGTCGAAATGTCTTGTAACCGGGATTCCGAGTCTGATCGGGTCTTCCCGCTAGAAGGAATATCCTTCGTTGACCGTGGGAGCTTGTGATGGGCTAAGTTGGGACACCCCTGCAGGGTTTTGAACTTTCGAAAGCCGTGCCCGCGGTTATGGGCAGATGGGAATTTGTTAATGTCCGGTTGTAGAAAACCTAAAGTTGATCTTAATTAAAATGCACCAACCGCGTGTGTAACCGTGATGGTCTCTTTCCGGTGGTGTCCGGGAAGTGAACACGGTGTTGGAGTTATGCTTGACGTAGGTTGTTCTAGGATCACTTCTTGATCATAGATGTTCGACCGTGCTTTTGCCTTCTCTTCTCGCTCTCTTTTGCGTATGTTAGCCACCATATATGCTAGTCGCTTGCTGCAGCTCCACCTCATACCTTTTACCCTTCCTATAAGCTTAAATAGTCTTGATCGCGAGGGTGTGAGATTGCTGAGTCCCCGTGACTCACAGATACTTCCAAAACCAGCTTGCGGGTGCCAATCAGTCCGTGCAGATGACGCAACCAAGCTCAAGGAGGAGCTCGATGAAGATCTTGCTCTTTGTGTTGTTCCGTTTCAGTTGATCAGTAGTGGAGCCCGGTTGGGGTCGATCGGGGACCTTGTCGCTTTTGGGGTTCTTCTTTTATTTTGGTTCCGTAGTCGGACCTTGATTGTATTTGGATGATGTAATGCTTTATTCATGTATTGTGTGAAGTGGCGATTGTAAGCCAATTATGTATCTCTTTCCCTTATGTATTACATGGGTTGTGTGAAGATTACCTCACTTGCGACATTGCTTTCAATGCGGTTATGCCTCTAAGTTGTGCTTCGACACGTGGGAGATATAGCCACATCGAGGGCGTTACACGTTGTTTGGCTATGTTACCGCTTTGCTCAGCCCCTCTTATAGCGTTGCTAGTTGCAGGTGAAGATTTGGAGATCGTTCCTTGTTGGAACATGTTTATTGTTGGGATATCATAATATTATCTTGTTTATCTTAATGCACCTATATACTTGGTAAAGGGTGGAAGGCTCGGCCTTATGCCTAGTGTTTTGTTCCACTCTTGCCGCCCTAGTTTTCATCATAGCGGTGTTATGTTCCCGGATTTTGCGTTCCTTACATGGCTGGATTATAATGGGAACCCCTTGACAGTTCGCCTTGAATAAAACTCCTCCAGCAATGCCCAACCTTCGGTTTACCATTTGCCACCTAGCCACTTTTTCCCTTGGGTTTCCGGAGCTCAAGGGTCATCTTTATTAAACCCCCCCCCCCGGGGCCAGTGCTCCTCTGAGTATTGGTCCGAAATGGGTAGCCTACGGGGCCACCTTAGGGAAACTCGAGGGCTGGTTTTACTCGTAGCTTGACCTATCTGAGTGTGCCCTGAGAACGAGATATGTGCAGCTCCTATCGGGATTTGTCGGCACATTCGGGCGGTGTTGCTGGACTTGTTTTACCATTGTTGAGGATGTCTTGTAACCGGGATGCCGAGTCTGATCGGAATGTCTTGGGAGAAGGAATATCCTTCGTTGACCGTGAGAGCTTGTGATGGGCTAAGTTGAGACTCCCCTGCAGGGATTTGAACTTTTGAAAGCCGTGCCCGCGGTTATGGGCAGATGGGAATTTGTTAATGTCCGGTTGTAGATAACCTGAAACTTAACTTAATTAAAATGCAGCAACCGCGTGTGTAACCGTGATGGTATCTTCTCGGCGAAGTCTGGGAAGCGAACACGGTGTTGGAGTTATGTTTGACGTAGGTTGTTCTAGGATCACTTCTTGATCATAGTTATTCTACCGTGCCTTGGCTTTGTCTTCTCGCTCTCTTTTGCGTATGTTAGCCACCAAATATGCTAGTCGCTTGCTGCAGCTCCACCATCATACCTTTTACCCTTCCTATAAGCTTAAATAGTCTTGATCGCGAGGGTGCGAGATTGCTGATTCCCCGTGACTCACAGATTATTTCCAAAACCAGATGCAGGGACCGATGATACCGCTCCAGGTGATGCGCTTGAGCTCAAGTGGGAGTTCGATGAAGACTCTCGTCGTTACTACGTGTCTTTCCCAGATGATCAGTAGTGGTGCCCAGTTGGGGCGATCGGGGACTATGTTGCATTTGGGGTTTATCTTCATTTTGGTTCCGTAGTCGGACCTTGAGTGTATTTGGATGAATGTAATGTTACTTATGTATTTGTGTGACGTGGCGAGTGTAAGCCAACTATGTACCTTTCCCCTTTATTTATTTACATGGGTTGTTGTGAAGATTACCTCACTTGCGACATTGCTGTCAATGCGGTTATGCCTCTAAGTCGTGCTTCGACACGTGGGAGATATAGCTGCATCGAGGGCGTTACAAGTTGGTAATCAGAGCCTTCCCCGACCTTAGGAGCCCCCTGCTTGATCGAATCGTTGGCATTCTTGAATCTAGTAAAAAAATGTTTTGAGTCATTTAGGATTATATATATCGAAGAGTTAGGAATTATTTTTACTCCTCAGTCCCTTCGTCGCTCTGGTGAGGCATCCTGACATAGAGTTTTGACTCTTCTCTTCTCAAATTTCACTAAAAAAAATTTAGGATCACGCGGGTATCTTGGAATCGTTCTGATGATTTTGTGACGAGAATATTGTTCTTGGTGCCTCCTGACATTTAGGGGTTGTGGCAGTGTCCCGGGGAGTGGAGCTCCGAGGTGTTGTCGTCACAATTTTATCATTGCAATTCTGGAATACCTGAGTTTCGCCGACATAAAAATCTCTTGTATGCAGTTGTTAGTGAGATAACTTCGATGCCACCCAGTACTGGGGCGGGAGTTCGGGAGTATTGCCATAACTCGTATAACGGATGCTTTTTGAAGGTTGAGGTAAATTATTTTCGAAGGTTTCTTGGTTATGTGTTGAAGGATGGATACAGCTGGATGTAGGATTTGCTAGCTTTGGTGAGATTTTATGCTTCCCCTGTATCCCCAACACCTGATTGCATAACCGGAAAGGTTCGGGAGTTTCATAGGTGGGAATTCATGTAGCTCTAGTTCTTCTTCTGCGGATATTTGGTTTGTGATTGGGTAATCCTTACCAAGTATTTGTTCTTGTCCGTACCTTGTTGTTTTATTCTTCTACCTCTATCTAGTGGCTTCTCAATTTATGGAAGTGTGACCATGTCGATTGGAATGCGTTCGTTCATTTTGTTCGGATGTGAAGACTATATGTGCAATTTCGATCCATTTGATTCAGCTTAAATATTTGTCTGTCAAGATGCTAACAGATGTCACCCTCTTCAGGATGGCTCCTGCTAAGGGTCAGAATCAGAATCAGGATCCGCCACCACCACCTCCACCTCTGGAGGCATGGCAAGCTGTGATGGCCGCTATCAATGCAAACACGCAGCTGATCATGCAAATTCTGCAAGAGCGCAACCAAGGGAATCATGGCCATGGCAACAATCAGAATCAGTTTGCTACACTCAACCAGTTCCTCACTAATCAGCCAAAGACCTTTAGCAACTATGTCGAGGCCTCAGACGCTGATGATTGGCTCGTGGATATCTGCAAGCATTTCGAGTGCAGCAATGTCAGGCCTGAGGACTTTGTCAAGTTTGCCTCCTTCCAACTCAAAGACTAATCTGCAGAATGGTTTCAGCAATACAAAGATTCCAGAGGAGGCCGTGTGATTACCTGGGATGAATTCTGTCAAGACTTCAAAGCTCATCACATTCCTCAGTGTTGTTGAAAGCAAGCATGAGGAATTCTGCAACCCGAAGCAAGGCTGCTTGTCTGTTTATCAGTATAACATTCTGTTCCAGAGGCTCGCTCGTTTTGCCAAGCAAGACGTCCCTGACGAGAAGAGCATGATTTATCAGTTCAGGGGTGGCCTCAGAGAAGATATCCAACTAGCTCTCGTCCTTTTTGAGCCGAAGAAGTACGATGAGTTCTACAATATGGCAATGAAGCAAGAGACTGCTCAACTCAAGTGCGATGCTTCCAAGAAGCGAGTCAGAGATGCTACTCCTTCCTCAACTCAAGTGGCTTATAAGCAGCAAAAGTATTGGTTGCCTCCTCCTCCGTTCCGTCAGCCTTATCAGCAGAAGAGCAAAGGTGGCAGTGGATCTTCCCACCCACCCAACCCAGGCTTTCAGGACAAGACTTCGTCTCAAGCTCCAAGATCAAGTGCTCCGTATCACCGTCCGCTCTCGGAGGTCACGTGCAACAAGTGTCAGCAGAAGGGTCACTATGCCAACAAATGCTTCAATCAGAGGCGTCTTCCTCCTCCTCCTATGAGATCTGCTAGCAATGTAGTGGTCAAGCATAACCCCAAGCACGCCAAGGTCAACTTGTTGAACACAGCTCAGGCAGAGGACTCGTCAGATGTCATTATGGGTAACCTTCCTGTTAACGATGTTCCTGCAAAAGTTCTTTTTGATACTAGTGCATCGCATTGTTTCATGTCAAAGCCATTTTTTGCCAAGAATGAATTCATTTCTTCTCATTTGGGAAAATCAATGGATATCGTTTCTCCCGGCAAACGTTTGAGTGCCAGTTTGGAGGTTCCAGATGTTACTATCACGTTGGGCGACTATAAGTTTCTTTTTTCCCCAATGATCCTCGGTAACTCGGATATTGATCTTATTCTTGGAATGGACTGGCTTTCTAAGCACAAGGCTCAGCTTGATTGTGCTGCCAGACAGATTCAATTGACTCATTTGTCTGAGGATGTAATTGTCTTTGCCGCTCGTGATGATACCATCCGTCTGTTTTCTCTCAATGAGAAGGGTGAGCTGGATGCCATTTCTCAGATTCCAGTCGTTTGTGAATATCAAGACGTTTTTCTAGAAGAGCTTCCAGGAATGCCTCCGCACCAGCCAGTTGAATTCGTCATCGATCTTGAGCCTGGCACGGAACCTGTTTGCAAACGTCCTTACAAGCTTGGACCTGAAGAGTTGAAGGAGCTGAAGAAACAACTCGATATTCAAGAGCATATGGGTCTCATCCGACCAAGTTCTTCTCCATGGGGTTGTGGTGTTCTTTTTGTGAAGAAGAAGGATGGAACGGACCGACTTTGTGTCGACTACCGTACATTGAACAAGAAGACCATAAAGAACAAGTACCCACTTCCCAACATCAACGAGCTGTTTGAACAACTCAAAGGTGCTCAAGTATTCTCCAAGCTTGATCTCCGTATGGGCTATCATTAGATTCGCATTCGTGAAGAAGATATCCCTAAGACAGCATTCCGAACAAGCTATGGTTCATATGAATACACTGTCATGTCTTTCGGCCTCGTCAACGCTCCTCCGACATTCTCTCGCATGATGAACTTCATCTTCAACGCCTACACAAATGACTTCGTCTTGGTCTACCTGATGACATTTTGGTCTTTTCCAAGAACAAGGAGGATCATGACAAGCACTTGCGTTTGGTGTTGGATAAGCTCAGAGAACATCACTTCTATGCCAAGTTTTCAAAGTGCGAGTTTTGCTTGATGAGGTGCTCTACCTTGGGCATATCATCTCTGCCAAGGGCATAGCAGTTAATCCTGAGAAGGTGTCTGCAATTGTGAATTGGGAACCACCTCAGAATGTGAAGCAACTCTGCGGCTTCCTTGGGCTCGCAAGCTATTGTCGAAGGTTCATTGAGAACTTCTCTAAGATCGCGAAGCCTCTTTCCAACCTTCTCCAGAAGCATGTGAAGTATGTTTGGTCTCCTGAATGTGACATCGCTTTCAACACCCTGAAAGAGAAGTTAGTCACTGCTCCAGTTCAGACTCCTCCTGATGAATCCAAACCGTTTGAGGTCTTCTGTGATGCTTCCCTTCAAGGTCTTGGTGCAGTATTGATGCAAGAGGAGAAAGTTGTCGCCTATACCTCTCGCCAGTTGAAGCCCAACGAAAAGAACTACCCCACTCATGACCTCGAGTTGGCGGTTGTGCATGCTCTTTTAACTTGGAGACATCTCTTATTGGGAAGAAAAGTGGACATCTTCACTGATCATAAGAGTCTCAAGTACATCTTCACTCAGCCAGCAGACTCGTTGGGTCGAAATGATTCAAGAGTATAATCCGAGTATCGAATATACTCCAGGTAAGGCCAATGTAATTGCTGACGCATTGAGCAGGAATGCTTACTGCAACAGTATGATTATCAAGCCTTACCAACCCGAGCTTTGTGAAGCTTTCCGCAAACTCAATCTGCAAGTTGTTCCTCAAGGTTTCCTCACCAACCTCCAAGTCTCTCCTACTTTGGAAGATCAGATTCGTGAGGCTCAACTTCTTGATGCTATGGTGAAGAAGGTGAAGATTGGGATTGCCAAGAGTCAACCCAAGTACAAGTGCTATCGCCTTGATGACAAGGATACTCTATTCTTCGAGGATCACATTATTGTTCCTAAAGGTGACCTTCGTAAAGTCATTATGAACGAGGCTCACAATTCACTCCTCTCTATCCACCCTAGAAGTACAAAGATGTACCATGATCTCAAGCAGCCGTATTGGTGGACTCGAATGAAGCACGAGATTGCTCAATTCGTGAATGAATGTGATGTCTGCAGAAGAGTGAAAGCAGAACACCAAACGACCAGCTAGTCTCCTCCAACCTCTTGCCATTCCAGAATGGAAGTTTGACCATATTGAGATGGACTTCGTGACTGGATTTCCAAAGTCCAAGCGTGGCAATGATATTATCTTCGTTGTCATTGACAAACTCACTAAAGTGGCTCATTTTCTTCCTATCAAAGAATCTATCACAGCAGCTCAATTGGCAGAGCTATATACCTCCTAGATTGTCTCGCTGCACGGCATTCCGCAATTGATATCTTCAGATCGTGGCAGCATCTTCACCTCCAAGTTCTGGGATTCTTTTCAGAAGGCCATGGGCACCAACATTCGCTTCAGCACAGCTTTTCATCCTCAAACCAGTGGTCAAGTTGAGCGTGTCAATCAAATTCTTGAAGATATGCTCAGGGCTTGCGTCATCTCTTTCGGTATGAAGTGGGAAGATTGTATTCCATATGTCGAGTTCTCCTACAACAACAACTTCCAAGCGAGTTCGGGCAAGGCCCCATTCGAAATTCTCTATGGCAGAAAGTGTTGTAGTCCTCTTAACTGGTCAGAGACTGGTGAACTCCAACTTCTTGGCAATGACTTGATCACAGAGGCAGAAGAGATGTGCAAAGTCATTCGTAATAATCTCAAAGCCGTGCAATCGCGCCAGAAGACTTACTATGATAGCAAGCATCGTGACTTGGCTTTCGAGATCGGAGACCATGTCTACCTCCGCGTCTCTCCAATGAAAGGTACTCGTCGCTTCGGTATCAAAGGGAAGTTTGCCCCTAGATACATGGGTCCTTTCAAGATCGTCAGCAAGAGAGGCGATCTCGCCTATCAACTTGAGCTTCCCTCCAACTTTGCAAACGTGCACGACGTGTTTCATGTCTCTCAACTCCGCAAGTGCTTCAAGACTCCTGACCGCACCGTCAACTTCGAAGACATTGATCTCCAAGAAGACATGCCTTATCATGACCACCCAGTCACTATTCTTGAAGAAACTGAGCGCAAGACTCGCAACAAGTCTATCAAATTCTTCAAAGTCAAGTGGTCACATCACTCCGACCGTGAAGCCACCTGGGAACGCGAGGATCACCTCCGTTCTGAGTACCCAGAGTTTTTCCAGTCCTAGATCTCGGGACGAGATCCTTTCATAGTGGTGGAGTGTTGTAACACCCCGGATGTAACCTACCTTATTTGTACTCCAACTCTTGCCGTTTCCGGCACTAAGTTATGTTATTTCCTCGTTGTCGGGTTTTTGTCTCCATGTGTTTTGTCTTTGTCAGGCATCTCATATCATGTCATCATGTGCATTGCATTTGCATACATGTTCGTCTCATGCATTCGAGCATTTTCCCCGTTGTCCGTTTTGCATTCCGGCGCTCCTATGTCCTCCGGCGTCCCTTTCTACCTCTTTTCGTGTGCGGGTGTTAAACATTTCCGGTTTGGACCGAGACTTGCCATGCGGCCTTGGTTTACTACCGGTAGACCACCTGTCAAGTTTTGTGCCATTTAGACTTTGTTTGATACTCCAACGGTTAACCGAGGGACCGAAAAGGCCTCGTGTGTGTTGCAGCCCAACACCCCTCCAAAGTGGCCCAAAACCCACCTAAACCTCCTCCATCACCTAGGTCGTTCGATCACGATCGGGTGATCGCAAACCGCACCTCATTTGGAGCTTCCTAGCTCCCTCTACCTCTATATATAGGTCCACCACCGAAATTTCGGATCTCTCCCCCGAAACCCTAGCCCCCTCACTCTCCTCGCCCGCCGGACAAAAAGTCTGCCGACGGACATGTCCGCCCGCGACGTCCGCCGCCACGTGTCACCGTCCGAGTGGCTCAGCCGCCTCCTTCCACCGCGCGGCCCGGGGAGCCCGTGGCCGGCCCCCGCGGCCCATCCGGAGTCCGCCACTGCCTACCTCCTTCCTCGCCTGAGCCAGCGAGCTCCGGCTGCCGCACCACCGCGCCCGACATCGTTGGTGACCCGACCCCGCCACCTCAATGCCCGACTCCGGCGCCGTCCACCACGCCGTGGCTGCCGCCTCCTCGCCATCCGGTCTGCGCCTCGTCGCGCCAGTGAGCTCCGGCGTGAGCTCCGGCCCCGGCGACCTCTCCTCCGTCCAAGTACATCTCCAGCGACCCCCCCCTCCCTCCTCCGGTGAATAGTGCTCCGGCAAGCTGCTACAGTGCCGAACCCGATCTGGATCTGGACAAGTTTTGGTTGACTTTTTCGCCAGAAACCCTAGCTTTTTATGCATACTTTGACATGCCATAACTTCCTCATCGTGGCTCTGATTCGTGCGTGTAGCATATCAAAATGTTTGTCTCGACGAGTACATCATTTCATCTCATTGCATCATTTCCATTTGAGTTCATCTTAATGCCCGAAATGCTATTGGAAGAGGGTTATGTGATGATAGTTTCAGATCTGTTTCAGCAAATGCACTTTTGTCATTTTTGCCATGATTAATGTGTGCATGCTATGATCCAGAGCTCTACATGTGTTTTGAAGAATGTTATGCCATCTTTACAGGGGTGTATGCCATGTATTTTTGTGATCTTTATGGTGACTAGCACAAGCATGCAAAGTAGCTTACTCAATGATGCTGATTTCAGGGACTTAGAATTTCACCAAGTCCTTGCCCTGTCATTATTTTTATGCCATATGTTCATGTTGTTTCCTAGTGATCCGTGCCTCTTTTGAGCATGATCAGTAAGGATGTTTTGTAGATAATGTTGTGATCTATCCATTCATGTCTTTGTTTGCAATTATGGAGCACCCTAGCTTGAGTCAATCGAGCTCTACTTTTGCTATAAAATGATCCTGGCAGATTGTTAACATGTTTAGCAATTTTGCCGAGCTTGTTGTTGTTGATCCGTGCATGCTATGTTGTTGTTCTTGCCATGTATAGCTTCTATGCCATGTCTATTTGCTCGGTGTATGCTTAGTTTGTCATGCAATGCCTCTTAGTGAGTGCATCGAGCTCGTAAACATGCCTACTTGATATCTGTTTTGTCATGCTCTAGTTTTTCACTAAGTCTGAATCTGTTTATGTTTTTGCTATGTTCACATGCTTGCAATTGTATTTTCTGATCCCTTTTGGCTCATGGTCCCTAAGGTACTTTTGTTATATGCTTTGAGTAGCTTCATACCATGTGTTGCTTTGCCATGATATGTTCCTGTAGCATGTAGTTATCATGCTCTAAACATTGCTTCCTGATGATAAATTCCTGACATGCTGTTAATTTCACTAAGTCTAAAACCTGTTATCTTTTGCACTTTTGCCATGCTTGTTGATCCTGTTAATGAGTTAATTAGCCATAGCTCAGTGTTCATATTTTGTTAAGCATCATGAGTGTATCCCTGCCATGTATTTTGTTGCCATGTTTGAGTGCAGTAGCTTATTTATCTTGATGCATTTAGAAGGCTACTTGTTGTTTATCGCAGACCAGTGCCATATTTGTTTTGCTTGCCATTTCTAAACCGTGCATCCGATTCCGGTGATCTTTATATCGATTTCGACCAAAATCAACTCACCTTTCCAGTGGCACTCTTGGTTTTCCAAGTTGAGGCCAGGTTCAATCATTCCTTTCCAAATCATGCCTATGCATCACATATCACATCCCGCATATCATACCATGTTTGCATCATGTTGGTTGAGCATTGCACATGGTTGATTGTGTTCCTTTTTGTTTTTTGTTCTTGATTGGGTAGAGCCGGGAGACGAGTACGTGATCGAGGAGCCCGTTGAGTACGCTTACGAGGATCAAGCCAACTCTGAGAACTTTGCAGGCAAGATGACCATACCCTCGAAATCACTTCTATCTTTACTTGCTAGATGCACGCTCTTTTGCTATGCCTATGCTACGATACCTTCCACTTGCTTATCATGCCTCCCATATTGCCATGTCAAACCTCTAACCCACCATGTCCTAGCAAACCGTTGTGTAACGCCCCGAGACCGTTGTGCCAGGTGCCTTCCGGTTATTCGCTGTCTTGCCATTTGCCTTGAATAAAACTCCTCCAGCAATGCCCAACCTTGGTTTTACCATTTGCCACCTAGCCTCTTTTTCCCTTGGGTTTCCGGAGCCCAAGGGTCATCTTTATTAAACCCCCCCCCCCCCCCGAGGGGGGCCAGTGCTCCTCTGAATGTTGGTCTGAAATGGGCAGCCTGCGGGGCCACCTCGGGGAAACTCGAGGGCTGGTTTTACTCGTAGCTTGACCTATCTGAGTGTGCCCTGAGAACGAGATATGTGCAGCTCCTATCGGGATTTGTCGGCACATTCGGGTGGTGTTGCTGGACTTGTTTTACCATTACGAGGATGTCTTGTAACCGGGATGCCGAGTCTGATCGGAATGTCTTGGGAGAAGGAATATTCTTCGTTGACCGTGAGAGCTTGTGATGGGCTAAGTTGGGACTCCCCTGCAGGGATTTGAACTTTCGAAAGCCGTGCCCGCGGTTATGGGCCGATGGGAATTTGTTAATGTCCGGTTGTAGATAACCTGAAAATTAACTTAATTAAAATGCACCAACCACGTGTGTAACTGTGATGGTCTCTTCTCGGCGAAGTCCGGGAAGCGAACACGGTGTTGGAGTTATGTTTGATGTAGGTTGTTCTAGGATCACTTCTTGATCATAGTTATTCGACCATGCCTTGGCTTTCTCTTCTCGCTCTCTTTTGCGTATGTTAGCCACCAAATATGCTAGTCGCTTGCTGCAGCTCCACCATCATACCTTTTACCCTTCCTATAAGCTTAAATAGTCTTGATCGCGAGGGTGCGAGATTGCTGATTCCCCGTGACTCACAGATTATTTCCAAAACCAGATGCAGGGACCGATGATACCGCTCCAGGTGATGTGCTTGAGCTCAAGTGGGAGTTCGATGAAGACTCTCGTCGTTACTACGTGTCTTTCCCAGATGATCAGTAGTGGTGCCCAGTTGGGGCGATCAGGGACTATGTTGCATTTGGGGTTTATCTTCATTTTGGTTCCGTAGTCGGACCTTGAGTGTATTTGGATGAATGTAATGTTACTTATGTATTTGTGTGACGTGGCGAGTGTAATCCAACTATGTACCTTTCCCCTTTATTTATTTACATGGGTTGTTGTGAAGATTACCTCACTTGCGACATTGTTGTCAATGCGGTTATGCCTCTAAGTCGTGCTTCGACGCGTGGGAGATATAGCCGCATCGAGGGCGTTACAATGGCCACCGCCGCCTTTTTCAGACGTGGGTTGCATGCTGGAGTCCGAGGCGGCCTGGAATATCTTGGCGTGTGCATCCTCGATCTTGGCGTGGATGTAAGGATGGCAATTTTACCCATGGACATGGATATCCATGGATATCCGACCCGAATGGATAGGGTCTGGATATGCTTTTGTGTCCATGGACGCTGCCCAAACCCGACCCGATTGCTCGTGGGTAGGGCATGGATATAATATTGTACCCGTGGATATATCCAAACCCGACCCGATAGTGTGACTTAATGGGCCAAAATCTGCTATCCCTACCCCACAGTCACATGTCCCACTGCAATTTTACACTTTGTTATCTAAAACATGTAAAAGAAATTGCATAATCTCCGTCGTAACTTTTATTAGTTGACATTCAATCCCCTCTGTAACATACTCTAATGTCCCCTTCCTTATTTTTATCTCCTTGTTAAATGACTCGTCATTCACAACTATTAGAAAAATACTAAATGATCTTAGCTTGTTAGTGGATGTTGATTTACCATAAGTTGATGTTAAGCATAAGTGAGGCATAGCCTGCCACAAGGTGAAGAATGGAGGAGCTTATGTTAACACTGTGTTATGTGTAATTTATATTTCTTGAGAGGACCCGATGGATATCCAGTGGGTATGGATATCCACCGGGTTTGGACATGGACACAATTTATAACCCATGGATTTTTTTCGTGGATGGACAAAGACTGTCTTCATGGATATGGATATGGATTTAATATTGTTCAACCCGATCCAAATCCTACCCATTGCCATCCTTACGTGGATGGCCTCAACCCGGGCGAGGGCGACATCAGCGACACGGACGGCATCTCGAGCACTCTCGACGTTTGCAGCTGTCATCACAGCAGCAACTGCAACTGTCTCGGCTGCTGCAGCTGCCCTGTCAGCTGCCGCAGACGCCCTCTCGGCAGAAGCGGCCGTGCTCAATGCGGATGCGGCGACACTCTCGGCATAGGCGGCCGCACTCTCGGCACAGGCGGCCGCGCTTAGGGGGGACACGGCCATCGTACGGGCCTTCACGAAGCGTTTCCATGGCATCATCTTTGCAAGAAGGGGGTGCGGGAATGGGGGTCGGAATTCAGGGATTCGGGGGTTGCCGGCACTGGAGCAGATGAGCCGGCGAAGCTTAAGGAGGGAGACTTAAATAGACCCAGATATTTTCATCGCAAACGGTTCCTCGAAAACAACTGTGTGTTATGTTGTGGATATTTTTTATTAGTTGTGAAAGATGAATTTGGAGTATAGTGGCAACGGATGGTGTTTTAAATGTACGAGAAATTTTGTAGTACTAATAGAACTGTCATGTCAAATTTTGGAAAATTTCAGGGGTCATTTGACCTTTTAAGACATTTAAGTGATTTTCTAGCCATTTAATGACCGTAATTGAAATTTGAACTACATGTACATGCAACAGCTAACCATAACGGTTTGAAAACTCATATTTTGTGTACTTGTGTGCAAGTTAATTCCATGTGCAGTAAATTAGAAGAAATTTTCAAACATATTGGTCTCACGACATGGACACATGCATACGTATGCATGGAGTGACATGGTATTTTAATTCCAAAAAAATGATCAGAAAAACATGAAACCTTGGTTGATTTAATGTCATGTCACCAAGATGATGTGGTAAAAAATTGGCCTGTTTGACAAAAGTTTGGACACACACCCCTCACAAACTGGAGTAACTCATTAGAAGGTTTGTGGTTCCGAGAGGGAACAATGCATGTTTGATGATGAACGGGACATAGCTTCCTCTTACGGCCTTCAATTTTTTTTCTACGTCTAACGTGCACTAATACAACTGTCATGTGAAATTTTTGAAAATTTCAGGGGTCATTTGACCTTTTAAAGACATTTAAGTGATTTTCTAACCATTTAATGACCGTAATTCAAATTTGAACTACATCTACATGCAACGCCTAACCATAACGGTTTGAAAAATCACATTTTTGTGTACTTGTGTGCGAGTTAATTCCATGTGCAGTAAATTAGAAGGAATTTTCAAACATATTGGTCTCAAGGCATGGCCACACATGCATAGAGTAGCATGGCATTTTAATTCCAAAACTTTAAAAAATGATCAGAAAAACATGAAACCTTGCTTGAGTTAATGTCATGCCACCAAGATGATGTGGTAAAAAATTGGCATGTTTGACGAAAGTTTGGACACACACCCCTCACAAACCGGAGCAACTCACTAGAAGGTTCGTGGTTCCAAGAGGGAACAATGCATGTTTGATGATGAACGGGAGATAGCTTCCTCTTACGGCCTTCAATTTTTTTCCACATTTAACATGCAGTAATACAATTGTCTTGTGAAAATTTGGAAAATTTCAGGGGTCATTTGACCTTTTAAGATATTTAAGTGATTTTATAACCATTTAATGACCGTAATTCAAATTTGAACTACATCTACATGCAATGCATAACCATAACGGTTTGAAAAATCATATTTTTGTGTACTTGTGTGCGAGTTCAAAAATCATCAGACGATATAAATATCTGGTGTTCAAAAAAGAAAATGTAAAGATCTGGCAAGACAACCGGCCCCCACACGATTGGCAGTCTATCTCGCGGCTCGAGGTTTGGTAGGTGAATGGCGGGGATCATTAATCAAACACGGTTCTGCATTGGAAACCATCAGCTATTATGTTCACACACGGATTTTGGCTATTATGTTCGCACACGGATTTTGCTACGGGAATCGTGTGTAATTCAAACTACAGTACTCATAAATTTCAGCGACCGGCGTGTGTACTGTCCCCGTCGATCTATATTCCGGCCGGCAATAAATACTACCTTGCTCACGTTGTCCCGTCTGCATTCTCATCTACATCCTCTCCTCGCTCGCCCTCTCTCTCTCAAATCTCTGCCATGGCGCCGCCGGTCTGCCCACGTGTCGACGAGGAGTTGCCGCCCCCGAGGACGCTTACTCGATTAGCAGCGACAAGGACCCCTATGCGCCGCCTGACGAGGTTCCGTCGGACCCCCCAACTTTGGATTGGTTTTGGGGCCAGTACAATCTTTGTCTGTGGAAGTCGCTGCCACCGGCTGAGAAAGCCAGGAAAGTGGCGTTCAAGAAGGAGATGGCGGAGGAGGAAGCCAGGTACCAGGCGGCATGTGAAGCCTGTGATGCCGCCTAGAAAAAGGAGGCGGTGGAACTTTGGGGCCGGGCGCGTCGTCGTGCCGAGGAGGTGTACGAAGACGGGTACTTCGCGAGGAAGGTCATAAGCGTTGGACGCCTAGTCGCTGCATGGAGGTGGGTCGATAAGCTCCAGTGTGCCACCGACGAGGAGCTCCGGTGGGCGCCCAACAAAATGGCAAGATCGGCTGCGCGCGTCCGCCAGTAAGAGGCAGGTCGATACGTCAAGTGCTGCGAGGCGAAGGAGGCGGAGTACTGCCTCCGCACTGGGAAGACGCCGCGCACCAGGGAGCTGCTGGCGAGGGGCTGCCGGAATACTGGCCCCAGAAGGGATTATTAGTTTTAGTATTGTTCATTTTCAATTTTATGCATTGTACCTAGTAGTTAAGTATCATCACGTATATGCGATGATATTACATATATATATATATATTCTGTGATGAATTAATGAACATTATATATATTTATATATATTATGAATTCCATTTTGTATCTGTTTTTGTATACTAATTTGAATCTAGTTGTTATCATCCACATATACAGAATGGAAAGCGTATATACATACATTGAAACAAAACATATAAGAATGGAAAACAGAGTACACACATTGAAACAGAGCAATAAACATAGCAATATTATGATTACTGTGAATACATAGCTATCCATGTCGAAACGACTTTTCAAAATAAAATGCGTCCATCAGACCATGACCAGCAGCCCTTGCCTACGTAGCTCTTGGCTCTGCCTGAATTCGTGCAGGCGTTCGTCCAAGCAGTCAACACGCTCGCGTTACATCTGGAGCGCGATCTCGAGCTCCAAGTTGGCTATTTCATCGGAGATCACCAGCTCGAGGGTGTGACGGCCATGTTCCTCTACTGCGCCCAGGTGGACACCTGGGCCAAGGAGGCGGTCGACCCTACGGACCAGCGCGTTGGCATCCAGCGGACCGCGGACAAGGCAAACCGTGACACCCATGCGAACGGCGCGGCAGACGTCCGGTGCAAGTACGGCACGGCCGGCCTCTGGTGCAAGTACGGCGCTGAGGGCCTCTGCCCACTCCTGGCGAGGAATGGGGTACTGACCGGACGTGTACCCAGCTGCGACGCCGTGTCGATAACAGGCAAGCGTCGATGGATCCCCTCTTGCTGTGCGGCACGCCGCGCCTCTCGCTCTGCGGCGCTCCTGCGGTCTCGCCATGCGGCGAGCCGCAACCTATCAGCACGGACACGCCTAGCTTACTCTGCGGCGCGCCGTCGATCATGTTGTGCGGCAAGCTACAACCTGTCGGTGCTGACATGCCTATCTTGATCCGCGACGCTCAAGCGCCATGCGCCAAAGGTCTGCTCAACCCTAGCGATGACGCGCATCACGGTGTCGTCCATCGCGTTGCCGGGGAGCGCCTCGGCCTCAACGGGCCGTGGCGCCTGCTCGTTTTCCTCGTCGATGAGGTTGATGGCAGAGGCGGCGCTTTGGTGGGTTGGCATGCTTGGAAAAGGTGGATGTGCTACAGGCTGCGCTTGTCACCTCTGTGTGTCACGCACCACCTATGCGCAATATCGCTGGGTGGTGGGAAACATGTGAGGAAATGGCGGGAAACGGTGGCGTGTTCATAAAACGCCATCAATTAATGGAAACTTAGCATAGAAGGAACATCGAGCTAGCACAAGAAGGAGATGATGATCAGATGAACACGGACCACACTAGGGAACCGTTTATGTTATTATCGGTATTCGCACACATTTCTGATTACAGACCTATTTGCAGCGTATCACAAACATCTTGTTATATTGAACCGTTTTTGTTCTCTTCCCTCAACGCAAACAGTTCATCCGAGTGAACCGCATGCCGTATATCACACACACCTTCATCTGGCTGCCCGTTTCTTTTGTGTTGCCTAATCACAAAAAGTTCATCCGAGTCAACTATATGATGTATATCGCACACACCTTCATCTGGCTGCCCGTTTCTTTTGTTCCTCATCACAAACAGTTAATTGAGCTAAATCATATGTCCTGCATCGCACGTGCAACTAAAATCTGAACCATGTTTGATGCATCCTCCATCGCAAATGTTTTGCACCTTTTTGACGGGTTTTTTACACCACTGTTTGCGATTATAGCGGTCGATGTGTGGATTAATAGTAGTAGATGCAGAATCGTTTCGGTCTACTTGACACGAACGTGATGCCTATATTCATGATCATGCCTAGATATTATCATAACTATGCGCTTTTCTATCAATTCCTCGGCAGTAATTTGTCACCCACCGTAATACTTGCTATCATGAGAGAAGCCACTAGTGAAACCTATGGCCCCCGAGTCTATTTCATAACATATAAGTTTCTGATCTACAATTCTAGTCTACTATTTATTTTATTTTGCAATCTTTACTTTTCAATTTATACAACAAAAATACCAAAAATATTTATCTTATTATCTTTATCAGATCTCACTTTCGTAAGTGACCGTGAAGGGATTGACAACCCCTTTATTGTGTTGGTTACGAGGTTCTTGATTGTTTGTGCAGGTACTAGGTGACTTGCGTGTTATCTCCTACTGGATTGATACCTTGGTTCTCAAAAACTGAGGGAAATACTTACGCTACTTTGCTGCATCACCCTTTCCTCTTCAAGGGAAAAACCAACGCATGCTCAAGAGGTAGAAAGAAGGATTTCTGGCGCCATTGCCGGGGAGATCTACGCTCAAGTCAAGACATACCAAGTACCCATCACAAACTCTTCTCCCTCGCATTACATTATTTGCCATTTGCCTCTCGTTTTCCTCTCCCCACTTCACCTTTGCTGTTTTATTCGCCCTTTTTCCGTTCGCCTTTTTTCGCTGGCTTCTTGTGTGCTTGTGTGTTAGATTGTTTATTTTCCTCATGGCCAGTTCTCCTATCATTGTTAACACTCCTGATAATGAAGTTCTTAATTTTAAACAAATGGAGGGAGAAAACCTAAAAGATGCTTCGTATAGAATTTGCAATGCTCAAAATAGATCTATTAAAAAGCAATCTACTTCCGTTCTTCTTCGCAATTTTTACGTAGGAATCACTCCTTGGTATAGATATGTTATTGACACCATTACCGGAGGGAATTTCTTGGGAAGCCATAATTTTGATTCTTATAATTCTATGATAGATTTGTTAGGCCCACCACCTCTTTTGGTCAATGGAACTATTTTAACTTTGGAACATGTGATGCAAAGGCTTGATATTATTGAAAATAAAATTGCCATTGTAGAGTTAATTGAAAATTTGGATAAAAAGATCCACAACCAAATTACTCAATATGGATCTAAGGTTGGAGTTACTCTGAAAAATCTTAAGGAAAAGGAACCCATAGTCAATGAAAAGATAGATCAAGATTCCACTAGAATTGATAAACTTGAAGATATTATTACCAACTTGGTGTCCGCTTTCTCTGCCATTAAAAACACCTCAAATCCTCCTCATACCAAAGTTTCCAAATTTTTCTATGTTCCTAGAAATAAGGGTGAATCTTCTAGTAAGAAAAATGAAGATCTCAAATCGATACGTGTTCACCCCAACTTTTTAGATATCATTAAGGAACCTTTTGCTACAAAGGAATTTCTTGATTTCCTACCTAGGAGTTTGATCATTAGCAAAAACAAAGAACCTCCTAAGGGTTATAAGTGTTCAATTGAATAATTGCATACCAAAGATGGCAATACCTAGATCTATTCTTGCTTTTATGCCTAGCTAGGGGCGTTAAACGATAGCGCTTGTTGGGAGGCAACCCAATTTTATGTTTGTTCCTTGCTTTTTGTTCATGTTTAGTAATAAATAAATCATCTATCCTCAGTTATGATTGTTTTTTATGTTTTAATTAGTGCTTGTGCCAAGTAAAGCCTTTAGGATCTTCTTGGGTGATTGTTGTTTGATCTTGCTGATAAAAACAGAAAGTATGCGCTCACGAGAATAATTTTCATTTTCTACCAGAGAGCGATAAAATACCAATTCCAACTGAACTAGATCAATATACAAATTATTTAGGTCTTCCTAATTTTTCAGGATGTTTGGAGTTGCCGAAGTATTCTAACTATCCAGATTGCAACAGATTGTTCTGTTTTTGACAGATTCTGTTTTTGTGTGTTGTTTGCTTATTTTGATGAATCTATGGCTAGTATCGGGGGGTATGAACCATGGAGAATTTGGAAAACAATAGGTTTAACACCAATATAAATAAATAATGAGTTAATTATAGTACCTTAAAGTGGTGGTTTGTTTTCTTATACTAACGGGGCTCATGAGATTTTCTGTTGAGTTTTGTGTTGTGAAGTTTTCAAGTTTTTGGGTAAACATTTGATGGATTTTGGAACAAGGAGTGGCAAGAGCCTAAGCTTGGGATGCACAAGGAACCCCAAGGTAAAATTCAAGGACAACCAAAAGCCTAAGCTTGGGGATGCCCCGGAAGGCATCCCCTCTGTCGTCTTCGTCCATCGGTAACTTTACTTGAGGCTATATATTTATTCAACACATGATATGTGTTTTGATTGGAGCGTCTTGTATGATTTGAGTCTTTGATTTTTAGTTTACCACAATCATCCTTGCTGTACACACCTTTTGGGAGAGACACACATGAATCGGAATTTATTAGAATACTCTATGTGCTTCACTTATATCTTTTGAGTTAGATAATTTTGCTCTAGTGCTTCACTTATATCTTTTTAAAGCATGGTGGTGGTTTTATTTTATAGAAATTACTGATCTCTCATGCTTCACTTATATTATTTTGAGAGTCTTTTAGAACAGCATGGTTATTTGCTTTGGTTATGAAATTAGTGCTAATATGATAGGCATCCAAGATGGGTATAATAAAAACTTTCATATAGAGTACATTCAATACTATGAGAATTTTGATACTTGATGATTGTTTGAGATATGAAGATGGTGATATTAGAGTCATGCTAGTTGAGTATTTATGAATTTGAGAAATACTTGTGTTGAGGTTTGCAAATCTCGTAGCATGCACGTATGGTAACTGTTGGAGATATTACTACTGGGCGTAAACCGGCCTATCTGGGACGGGTTAACTTTGTCAGTAGTTAAGTATGTTAAAGCCCAAGAAGACAGAGGAAGGTTCAAGGCCCATGGTCGGTTCAAGGCCTGTAGCCGTAAACCGGCGTTAGTAGTTAACTTGTATTGTAAGTTAGGAATAAATAGAGACCAAACCGGACACATCTATGAGTCGGTATTGGGACTCCGTAAGCCGATGGGAGTCACCCGTGTATATAAGGGGACGACCCGGCGGCGGTTCAAGGACAACAGACAACAACTCGAGACATAGGGGAGGTATCTTTGCAGTAGAACCATGTCTGATTCCATTCTTTGGGGTGGCTATGCAGTTTGGCGTGAGGGTATGTGACCTCTTTCCTTTTCTGAATCGCCACGCCACCCAACTCCGTATTGGAACCGTCGGTAAACTCAGTACGGCGGTTTAGATGGAAAAGGTCTCTGAACAATTCCACTGTGGGCTCCTCTTGAAAGAACGCTTCACAGAGCACTTGGAAGTGACACATATTTGTAAAAGAGTTGGGGCCAGTATCTTGTGGATGGAGCTGGAAATCGGCTAAAACATCCCGGTAAAATTTAGAACCAGGCTGCTTAAAGCCCCGGGCTAAGTGATCTACGAAAACAACAACCTCTCCTTCTCGAGGTGTGGGAGGGCATTCTTTTCCAGGAGCCCTCCAATGGATGGTATCTTTGCTGCCTAAAGCGCCAATCAGGACTAAATCGTCTAGTTCAGCCTCTGTGACGCGAGAAGGAACCCAATTGCACTCATACACTTGCTTGGCCATGATGGAATCTACAAGGTAGAAGATCCCGGTTCAAAAATGCATTTGATCAAGATACATTGGTATGGGCACTGTTAAACCGGAGACAGAACTATCTGAACCGGAGTTTTATGAAGCAACAAGCATCTGGCGGTTCAATAAGGGGAATAATGGCATATACCGGTTTGGAAAAAATTTCTATAAGGTTAAACCGCCTGATCTAAGCATTGCGGATGGACAAGTACGCAGAAACAGGTTTCACAAGATTTCCTTATAGCATTGGATCTGAAGCAAGTTCAGAAAAAGAGATAAATACTTAGAGGTTCAAAGGAGCAGTACCGAACCAATGAGCAAAACGTTCATATAGATCTATGGTTTGAGATGCATAAGTGAAGGCGAAGGTCAAACAACTATCATTGCACAGAGTAAAGATTTGCGGATTCATCTAAAGATCTATCATATGAGCAAGAGGCAGACGATGAACACTGAAGAACTGCGAAACCCTAGGTCAGATCTGTGGGGGAAAGGATAGAAGATTTACCGGAGGTGAGGAAGATGCGGAAGGTTGCCGCGATGTTCTGGTGCGCTCAGGTTGATGCAGTGGCCAAGGATGAGGCAGAGGTCGACGGCGGCGGCGGAGCTCCGAGGCTGGCGACGCGAGGAAGACGGAGAAGGCATGGAAGGAGAAAATAAATGACCCTTCAGTCCTATTTATAAGGCGACAGAACATGAGTCAGGCGCGACAATCAAGGGGCCACAAAACGGAGCTGTCGCCTCGATTTCCGCCGATCTATTAAACAAAGAAGCATAATGGATAGCTTCATTATGACAGGTGACATCACTCTGGTTTACAGCAATCAGAGAAGATGACATCATGGCAGTTTACCAATTTATAAGAAGATGTTGAAGATGAAGCTTTTATTAAAAAATTGACATGAACCCGTTCAAATCAATCTGGAGCCTAACGTTGGGGATATTACTACTGGGCGTAAACCGGCCTATCTGGGCCGGGTTAACTTCGTCAGTAGTTAAGTATGTTAAAGCCCAAGAAGACAGAGGAAGGTTCAAGGCCCATGGTCGGTTCAAGGCCTGTAGCCGTAAACCGGCGTTAGTAGTTAACTTGTATTGTAAGTTAGGAATAAGTAGAGACCAAACCGGACACATCTATGAGCCGGTATTGGGACTCCGTAAGCCGACGGGAGTCACCCGTGTATATAAGGGGACGACCCGGCGGCGGTTCAAGGACAACAGACAACAACTCGAGACATAGGCGAAGCTTGTTTGCTCCCTAGTCATCGAAACCCCATCAATTCCATCACAACTAGACGTAGGCTTTTACCTTCATTGAAGGGGCTGAACTAGTATAAACTCTATTGCGTCCCTGTGTCCGCTTTAACCCCTTCAAGCTAACCCGTCGCGATGGCTCCACGACTAAGTCCTTTCTCTAGGACATCTGCCGTGACAAAACCATGACAGTTGGCGCCCACCGTGGGGCTATCGCATGATGGTTTCCGGTTCTTGGAGGGCCGCCTTGAAGGACTCGAGGGCTACACTGTAGGCCATATGACTAAGAGTCGTCGCGGTAAGCTCTACATCGACGACGCAGGCTGGGGCCCCGAGGCCGGCTCAATTGAGTACGGGTATCGGGTCCCCTTTGGTAGCATTCACGTTTTCATTGGCAAGATCGGTGAACTGGGCCCTGAGCCGGACATCTGCACCGACCTCGTCGAGACGGCTCAGCGCGCGCGATCCACCCGGGTTAAACCGGCCATGAAGCGTGCCTTCGTGGGAGTCATCCATAGAGGAAGTTATGAGGATGGATAGGAATCTCGCGGCGATGCCGTCATTTGTTTCAATGACGAGTCATCGACCGGAGAAACCGAATCTCTTTATCAGCTACAAGACGGCCGGATTGGGGGCTGTTCCGATGGCGACAGTATTCCGTACCCCTCTGATCTGCCCAACCGGGTTGGAATATTCATGACTGGCACACAAGCAGCGCTTCATTCTTCGACCGCTGCGGCAACGACCTCCAGTTCAGCAGCGGCAACGGCTGCCGGGGCAGGAGGCCCTGTGCGCCCGCCGGCTCAGGTTCTATCAGAACTATTTGATGCGTTGGCTATGCTTATGGCGGAGGTTAATCCGCCGGATCAGGACGTTCACAACGCGGAGATTGCAAAGGTAAAGGAACAGATCACCCAGGCCAAGGCGGATCTGGCGGCTGAGGACACCAGGATGGCCGCAGAGTGGGCCGCTTTAGATGCACGGGCCTACAGGCTTATGTTGGACCAGAGCGCGTCGCATGAAGTCATGAGGAGGAAGCACCGATCCCGCTTACCTCCGGTTTTCGAGGCCAGAGACCTTTTCAACACTCCAGGACCAAGAGCCGGCAATCCGCTGGAGGGAAACCGGGCAGAAGCCCCTGGGACCGGTGCACCGGTTCAGCCTCGTCAGATGGACCCGCCTCGTCAAAACACCGTTATACCTCGGGATGCTTTAATACCTCCGGGTCACTACAACAACCCAATGGACAATCTTGTTGCTGCTGCTGCACGGCTGGAGGCCATTCCAATTGAAGGTGACTTGCCGCAGGCAGTAGAGACGCGACGGGTCAAGGAACTTCTGAGGACAGCTTTGGCCCAACAAGAAGCATACTCGTACAGCCGCGACCGGATCCACTCGACCCCCCGTCCAAGCCGGAGCTATAGCAGACATATGGATGAACCAGCAGTGTCGAGTAATGAACGACGTGGAGCACCCCGTGGCAACAATCCGACGGGTGGTGCTGATGACGCTCAGGAAGTGGTGAACCGGGCCCAAGCGCGCAGGGAGGCCGAGTTAGCCGCACAGCATCAGGCTCGGCAGCTCACACCGGTTGGTCCAACCACCTTGACTGAACCTGGTGTTACTTCTAGTTCTTTGGGGGTGCCTTGCCTTATCCCCGCTTTACACAACGTGCGCCTGCCCAAGGATTTTAAAGGCCCGCGCAAGGTACCAAATTACACGGCGGATCAACCTCTAGAGACATGGGTGGAGAGCTATGAGATGGCCATGGAGATGCTTGATGTGGATGACACGGCGTGTGCGAAATACTTCACCATGATGCTTGAAGGAACGGCCCGTACTTGGTTAAAAAGCTTGCCGGCTAATTCTATCAGTTCATGGGCCCAATTACGAGCCCGGTTTATCAGCAATTTCAAGGATACCTGTAAACAGCCTATGTCAATAGTGGACTTAGCTGCATGCGTCCAGGAGGAAGGAGAATCAACGACTCATTGGGTGCGCCGGGTTTCACAAGTGTTGCACTCATCAGACCGCATCAACGCTGACACCGCAGTATTAACCCTAGAAGGCAACTGCCGGTTTGGGCCCCTAAAGCTGAAGTTGGGACGGATGAAGCGTCATTGCACTGACATGGGGACCCTCATGGCCGCTTTGGTGAAATATGCTGATTCTGATAGTACCAAGGATCCCGAATCTGATGATGACAAGATAGGGAAGGGAAAGAAGAACAGCAGCTCCAAAGGTCAGCAGCATCACTTGGCAGGCAATGGTGGTGGAGGCAAGCGTAAAGCGGATGGTAACATGGACTTTGTGGCTAATACCAACGCACAGGACAATGGCCAGCCACGCAAGGGTAGACCGAAAAATCGTAATGGAGCGCCCAACCCTAACCCAAACCGCCTAAACTATCTGCTAAGCCAGCCCTGTCCAAGACATGGGACGAAGGAGGCGCCAGCGAACCACCTTTGGAAGGATTGCTTTATTATGCATGAGTTCAAGAATTCTAATAATTTCCGGTATGATCACGAATCTGGCGGTGGCTCAGGATCCGGGCCGGGTTACGGTGGAGGAAGTTCCGGTTCAGGATTTAATGGTAATCCGGGCGGACAAATGGTCAAAATAGCCAGAACAACCAGGGTGGTTACAACCAACAGCAGCAACAGTCAGGCTACCAGAGCAACCCAAAGCAGTTGAGTAGTGGGCAGTACCATGTCTTCACCACTAGCTTGGACAAGCGAGACCGGAAGGTTCAGAGGCGGGCGGTCAACTCTGTTGAACCGGCCATACCCCGTTATCTACGTTGGTCTGAACAGCCAATCATATGGAGCAGAGAGGATCACCCACCCCAGGTCGATAATCCGGGTCAGTTGGCTCTGGTGGTGGCACCTCAGGTGGGAGTTTATAAGTTCACCAAAGTGCTCATGAATGGAGGTAGCAGCATTAATATCTTGCACTATGAGACCTTCCGTTGTATGGGACTGACAGATAAAAATCTTAAACCGTCTAATACGGTGTTCCATGGTGTAGTACCTGGCAGATCAGCATATCCTGTTGGCAAGATAGCTCTGGAAGTGGCCTTTGGGGATGACTATGATTCCAGGTCGGAGACATTGACGTTTGAAGTGGTGAAAATGCAGAGTCCATATCACGCCCTGTTTGGGCGACCCACTTACGCCAAGTTTATGGCACGGCCCTGTTATGTGTATTTGCAGCTCAAGATGCCGGGTCACAGGGGGACAATAACGGTTCACGGAAGCCGCAAAATCGCTTTGGAATGCGAGGAAGGAGATGCGGCTTATGCAGAGTCGGTTTGTGCCACCGAGGAGTTGAAGTACTATAAAGACAATGTTGATCCAGCGGACATGACTCCATTGAAGAAGCCAACTACGGAACATGATCTGGCCCTGAAGTTCAAATCGGCAGCAGAAACTAAGCTTGTTGACTTCGTACCTGGCGATTCGTCCAAGCAGTTCAGCATCAGTGCCAACTTGGATCCGAAATAGGAAAGCGCGCTCATCGAGTTCATCCATGAGAATCGGGACATTTTTGCATGGAAGCCTCTGACATGCCAGGTGTACCGAGGCAACTCGCTGAGCACACACTTAATGTGGATCCTAAATATAAACCGGTGAAACAGTTCCTCCGTCGGTTTAACGAAGAAAGACGCAAGGCGATTGGAGAAGAGGTAGCCAGGCTCTTAGCAGCTGACTTTATTGTTGAAGTTTTTCACCCTGAGTGGCTTGCCAATCCGGTGCTGGTCCTCAAGAAAAACGGCACCTGGCGCATGTGTGTGGATTACACAGATCTTAATAAGGCTTGTCCAGCAGATCCTTTTGCCCTCCCCCGTATTGATCAAATTATTGATGCTACGGCGGGTTGTGAGCGTTTAAGTTTTTTGGATACGTATTCTGGCTATCATCAGATCAAAATGGCAGTTAAGGACCAGGAGAAGACAGCATTTATAACCCCCTTTGGAGCCTTCTGCTATGTGTCTATGCCCTTCGGGCTCAAGAGTGCCCAGGCAACTTACCAACGGTGTGTACAAAATTGTCTTCACAAGTAGATTGGCCGTAATGTACATGCTTACGTGGATGATATCGTGGTTAAGTCCAGGAAGAAGGAGACTCTGATTGATGATTTGAAGGAAACCTTTGATAACCTGAGAACATACAAGATGATGCTTAATCCGGACAAGTGTGTCTTTGGTGTACCGGCAGGCAAGCTATTGGGTTTTCTGGTGTCCAACAGGGGAATTGAGGCTAATCCGGAGAAGATCATGGCTATCACCTCCCTGGCTAAACCGAAGTGTATCAACGATGTTCAACGCCTGGCAGGCCGGATTGCCGCACTAAGCCGGTTTATCAGTCGCCTTGGTGAGAAGGCAATCCCTTTGTATCAGATGTTGAAAAAGACGGATCAGTTTGTCTGGAGTTCTGCTGCTGATGAAGCATTTGAGAACTTAAAGCGGCAATTGGCCAATCCGCCTGTGCTCGCCGCTCCCATTGACAAGGAGCCATTACTGCTATATGTTGCTGCTAATGCTCGGGCGGTCAGCGTGGCTATTGTGGTGGAGCGAAAGGAGGCAGGTAAGGAGCATCCGGTTCAATGTCCGGTCTATTATATCAGCGAGGTGCTCATTGAGTCCAAGCAAAGGTATCCACATTGGCAGAAGCTGGTGTATGGAGTTTTTATGGCAAGCCGGAAGCTTAAACAATATTTCCAAGGGCACCCAATTATGGTGGTCAGTTCTGCTCCTTTGGGAGATATCATCCAAAACCGGGAAGCAACTGGCCGGATTGCAAAGTGGGCCATAGAGCTGGGGCCGTACGGTTTGAAGTATGTGCCTCGGACAGTGGTTAAGTCTCAAGCACTTGTTGATTTCATCAATGATTGGACGAAAATGCAAGCACCTGAAGAAAAGCCGGATCACATGTATTGGACCATCCATTTTGATGGATCCAGGCAGTTGGAAGGCTCGGGGGTTGGAGTCGTATTAACTTCCCCACGAGGTGATAAGTTTTGTTATGTTCTCCGCTTAATGTTCCCTTGTACTAACAATGCAGCTGAGTATGAAGCCTTGCTCCATGGTCTCCGGATGGCTAAGGAGATGAATCTAAGTCGAGTTAAGTGCTTCGGTGACTCGGACCTTGTGGCTCAGCAAGTGTCTGGCACTTGGGACTCCAAGGACCCACTTATGGCAGCGTATCGTCGGGAGGTGGATATTGTCGCAGGTTATTTCAAAGGCTATCAGGTGGACCACGTGGACCGGTGGAAAAATGAAGCGGCGGATGCTTTAAGCCGGCTGGGCTCTCAGCGCAAACCGGTCCCGCCCAATGTTTTTCTGGATGTGCTGCACAACCTGTCGGTCAAGATCCCTGGTGAAGAGGACTTGGCTATTCCTGATCCAGAGGCTCAATTGGTGGCGGCTCTTCATGCTATTCCGGATTGGACGCTTCCTTACCTGGCGTACAAGAACTGGGGCGAGTTGCCAGAGGATGAGATTCTGGCCCGGCAGATAATCCGGCGATCCAAGTCCATGGCTATCATCAACAGCGAGTTGCATCATTGCAGTGTATCAGGAGCTTTTCAACGCTGCGTGTCTCCTCAAGAAGGCCGTGAAATTTTGCGTGAGATACACGAAGGAGATTGTGGTCACCACGCCGGTTCAAAGTCTCTGGTGGCTAAAGCGTTTAGCCATGGCTTCTATTGGTTAACCGCTCATGCTGATGCGGAGGATCTGGTTAGACGATGTGATGGTTGCCAAAGGTTTTAAAGACGTGCTCATGTACCGGCTCAAGAATTGAGAATGATTCCAATTACTTGGCCGTTTGTGACTTGGGGGCTGGATATGGTTGGGCCTTTCAAAAGGTCCAAAGATAAGAAGACCCACCTCCTGGTGGCGGTTGACAAGTTTACAAAGTGGGTGGAAGCAAAACCTGTTAGCAAGTGTGATGCAGCCACGGCGGTTCAATTCATTAAAAAAGTGATTTTCCGGTTTGGCTTTCCACACAGTATCATCACAGATAATGGTACCAATTTGTCCAAAGGTGCTATGAAGGAGTTCTGCGAACGGGAGCACATCCGGCTCGACGTTTCATCAGTGGCACATCCACAGTCCAATGGTCAAGCAGAAAGAGATAATCAAGAGATCTTGAGAGGCATCAAGCCCCGGCTCATGGTTCCTTTGCAGAGAACGCCGGATTGTTGGGTAGAAGAATTACCATCTGTGTTATGGAGCATCAATACAACGCCCAACAGATCAACAGGATACACACCGTTCTTCATGGTTTATGGAGCAGAGGCGGTTCTCCCCAGTGATATCTGTCATGATTCACCTCGTGTAACGGCTTATATTGAAGCGGACAACGAGACAGCACGGCAAGATGCTTTGGACCGGTTGGATGAAGAGCGTGATATCGCAGCCACCCGATCGGCGATTTACCAGCAGGATCTTCGTCGTTATCACAGTCGCCGAGTCAGAACTAGAACCTTTCAGGAAGGAGATTTGGTGCTTGGCTCATCCAAGATCAGACTGATATGCATAAGTTATCCCCACCTTGGGAGGGGCCTTTCTTGGTCAGCAAGAATCTGCACAACGGGTCATACTATCTGATCGATATTCGAGAACATAAGGACTCACGTACATCAGAGGAGGAGACCAACAGGCCGTGGAACATAGCTCATCTTCGGCCTTATTATACCTGAGCCATTGGTTATACTTATGTACATATTACAACAATGTATATATTAACTATAATAAACCGGAACCTCAGCTAAAGCGGAGTATCTGTTCTTTTACATCATGTGTGGTTACACGGAGTTGTTCTAAAGCGGCTTCCGATTTACCCCTTGAGTTCGCTTTGCTAAAAGCATCGTGTTATATCACTTGGAGGATTGGTCGTGTCCGAACCAATACCATGCCTCTTGATAGGCGAGAGCCACCAGATCACTTGGGGACTTGGTCATGTCTGAACCAGTCATGCCTCTTGGTCGGCTTAAGGCCACAGAATCACTTGGGGGCTTGGTCGAACCCGAACCATGACCATGCCACTTGATCGGCATAAATGCCACGGTTTCATTTGGGGACCTGGCTGACTAGAACCATAGTTACACCTAACGGGAGCTTGGTCGTGTTCGGCCATGGTAACACCATCTGATCAGCTCAAATAAACCTTTTTTGCAACGTTTTGTCATTGCACTTGATTTACACTTTTCTTTGAAGGGGGGTTTTTGCTTTTTATTGCGTTTCTTAAACCGACAAAGTTTTTTAACAAATCAATTGACGGAACACAGTTCACGTCAATCTGGAGACTATTTGCCCGGTTTGATCCTTGTTGTTAACATCCTCTTATGGAGTAACACGGTGTTTATTACAACCCGGCACGGTTTACATGGTAAACCAGCGTCATATATATACAGGAGCTGTTATCTCCTCCAACAGTGTGGGTTTGCAAAACTCCGCTTCAAGATTGGCCAAGCCAACTTCACGCTCAACGATGGAAGACATCATATTCCGCCTGACGGTACAACCGCGGTGGCACTTGACGAATTTTTCATTTCAGAAAGTGTTTTGGAAAGTTCATTACCACAGGAAGAACAAATTATGCACGAAGGCATATCAACATCAAAGGTATCAGCTAGCCTATTACAAGGCAACATGGTGCCCATAATAATATAATTGTTTTTCACAAAGGAGAGGCAGTTTTAAAACCGGCTTCCGGTTCAAGCTTGGTCACCAGCCTGGCCTGATGGTTGTGGGTCATCCTGCACCGCTTCAGCCTCCGTTTCTCTACCCAGTGGCTGGAAATCCACAGTTGTCCAGTCGATTCCCATTAATGCTTGAAAAACAGCTTCATCATGGATCAGCAATGACGGGTCAATATCGGGAGCGTAAGTATGCTTACGGATTGGAGGGATCAGATTTTCCGATTCATGGATTGGTGCGGCTATTCGCTTGTTCTGACTGTCATATTGGGCTTGATAATGAGACAAGTCTGCTTCCTCAGCCAATTGAGAAGCTAGCGGACATACCTCCCGGTTTATTGCTCGCAGATCCGCTTCACCAAATTCTGACCCGTCTTCCTTCAAGCTGGGATAGCCCTGAGCCGCTTCAATAGGATCAAAATCTGGCACCCAGGCTTTTGCCCGGATTAAGGCATTGATTGCACCGGTTCGAGCAGCAGATTTCTTCAGCTCTTCAACCCGGGCAGGAAGCACCGACAGTTTTTAGAGTATCTTGAATCAAAGTGGGCGCCGGTTTGTTATGAGATGCGGTACAGATGATCCGCTGGGCACCAGTATACAATTGTTCAACCAATGTATAGGCGGCTTTCAGTTTCTTCCGCACATCTGACCCCAAGTGACCAATGCGTGTCCCTGAAATACCATAAAGGGTTAATAAACCGGCGACTCTGTAAGGAGGTAGAGCCAATTCAGAAGGCAAAGTGGCTTACCAAAGATAGCAGTAGTCATGGCATGCACGTGCCGCTTTATGCTGGTCAGTTCATCCGCCACTGGTTTTAGTGCAGCCTCGGCATCCTCTGCTCGTTTGATCAAAGCAGACTTTTCAGTGGCCTAATCCGCCCGCTTCTTCTTGAAGCTCTCCTTAAGTTGTTCCATGGCGCTTAAAGCGCTGGCCAATTCCTCTTTCGCTTTGGAGGTTTCAGCCTGTTGGGTTTTCAGGTTTTCTTGGAGATCGGTGACTTGGTTTTCTTTCGTCTTCAGCTCCGCCTGCATGCATACAGATATATGCTTCAACAAATCGGTATAAGGATTCAAGTACCAATCACATAACAAGTTATGCACTTAGCACTTGGGGGCTAATGCATATACGATCTTCATCTTTCAATTGCTTACAAAGTCCCAAGATCAATACAAGTATTCAACTTGGCACTTGGGGGCTAATGGCTATTTGCTCGTATATATTCTGATGCGGCAATTTCAATTACTTAAAGTACCGGTTTAACTACGTTAAGTTGAACCGGCCCTTGGGGGCTACATCAGCTAATTTCAAAGCATCAAGATTTATATTGGTAAGTCCCGGTTTGAAAGAATATTACAAACCGGCCCTTGGGGGCTAGGAGAGTTAGCAAGAATGGAAGCATACAAGCAGGAAGGAGCATATGGAAGTTCCCTCATATTTCTCTTTCATCATATTAACCAGACCGGCTTCATAGTCGCGACTGGTATACAACCGGTTCAGATAGCCGGAATGGATATCTTGGGTGTTCAGAGCAGCATAAGTCGTCAGATCAGCGTTCCACTTGCCTTTGCCAAAGGCAGCAAATTCTTCCTTGGCAGAATGTTTGGATAAAGCGACAGGATTGCTTGGCTCAGTATGGCCAGTGCCAGTAATGACAACCTCATCATCCTGGGTACCGCCGGTTTGCACTGGGACTGTTGGCTTGTTAGTAGGTTTTGCTGGACCGGTGGAGCTTTCAATCCGGATGGAACCTGTGGGCTGATTGACAAGACCTGAGGCGTCAGTAGGTCTTTCTTCAGCAATAAAATCATCGTCTTGCTGCGGTGGATCGTTGGGTATATCCTCAGGAATAGCCGTTTCAAGATTGGGTGTCTTGCCTGGTTCAAGAACGACATCTTCTTCGGCCGCTTTGTCCAGGCGGGCCTTCTTGCTTGGCCTAGGTTTGGCCCTGAGAAGAATAACAAATCAAATACAGCATATGTTCTAAGGCGATGTACTGCAAACATCACAATAAGTATAGCTTACCCAAGCACCGTTTTGAGCGGTGGGAGCTGAGTAGCCGATGACTCGCCAGAAGATGAGTGGGAAGTAACCTGGTAATCGGAGTCAGACAGATTAAGAGGTTGACGAAAGCAGCCCGCTTTAGGACAAGCACTGACAAGCAAATTAGAGACCTCTGAATGGCGTTTCCGAACCGGACTGTTCGGTAAACCGGCGGAGGTAACTACCTGGCCGCTGTGCCGGGTTGTGCGACAAGCTTCGTGTTGTTGGGTTTTCATAAGAAATTTAGGATCCAAATAAGCAAGAGGATGAGAAAATTTAACTTTCCGGTTTGCTTGACGGATTTTTTGTGAAGGCAAAGTTTCTGAATCGGAAGAGAGAATAATTACCTCTGCAACATCTACATGGCTGGCTTCGGCATCATCCTGACAAATATCATCATCAATAAGACGCATGAAAAATAAACCAAGTGAGTCAAGCTCTACCTCAAAGTCCGGATTATCCACATCGTCATCAGGGGCCGGATTAGAAGATGCAGTGGTTCTTTTCCTATGGGCAGTCTTCTTCACAGCTTTAGTCTTTTGCCGAGTTGCTCTTTCCGGTTTGTCTGGTTTTTTTGGTTTCTCCTGCGGCAGTTTCTTGCTCCAAAATGGATCATTGCCCTAATTACATAGACACTGATATTAAACAAAGACCAGATATATCATTAACAGATTCAGCAAAAAGAAAAATCAAAGTCTTACAGCTGGCGGTTTCTAGCACAGGCGTGTTCCGGTTCATTCAGCATCTTATTCACAGCCTTTGTGATTTATTCATCGGTGAGCTGGATTTTGGAATGTCGTAGTGGGTCATCAACACTGCCAGTATACTTGCACATCAAACCAGAGCGCTGACTAAGGGGCAGTATGCTCCATGATATCCAACAATGAGCGAGATCAACCCCTGTTAAACCGTTGGCCATAAAGGCTCTGAGCTTTGACAGTTGAGGAGCAAATTTACTTCTCTCCTGAGCAGTCAATCTTTGTGGAAAAGGGTGTGTATTGCTGAGCCGCTACGGATGAAAGCCAGGCAAGGGATTCTCGCCAGCAGGGGAGGTATCTTTGCAGTAGAACCATGTCTGATTCCATTCTTTGGGGTGGCTATGCAGTTTGGCGTGAGGGTATGTGACCTCTTTCCTTTTCTGAATCGCCACGCCACCCAACTCCGTATTGGAGCCGTCGGTAAACTCAGTACGGCGGTTTAGATGGAAAAGGTCTCTGAACAATTCCACTGTGGGCTCCTCTTGAAAGAACGCTTCACAGAGCACTTGGAAGTGACACATATTTGTAAAAGAGTTGGGGCCAGTATCTTGTGGATGGAGCTGGAAATCGGCTAAAACATCCCGGTAAAATTTAGAACCAGGCTGCTTAAAGCCCCGGGCTAAGTGATCTACGAAAACAACAACCTCTCCTTCTCGAGGTGTGGGAGGGCATTCTTTTCCAGGAGCCCTCCAATGGATGGTATCTTTGCTGCCTAAAGCGCCAATCAGGACTAAATCGTCTAGTTCAGCCTCTGTGACGCGAGAAGGAACCCAATTGCACTCATACACTTGCTTGGCCATGATGGAATCTACAAGGTAGAAGATCCCGGTTCAAAAATGCATTTGATCAAGATACATTGGTATGGGCACTGTTAAACCGGAGACAGAACTATCTGAACCGGAGTTTTATGAAGCAACAAGCATCTGGCGGTTCAATAAGGGGACTAATGGCATATACCGGTTTGGAAAAAATTTCTATAAGGTTAAACCGCCTGATCTAAGCATTGCGGATGGACAAGTACGCAGAAACAGGTTTCACAAGATTTCCTTATAGCATTGGATCTGAAGCAAGTTCAGAAAAAGAGATAAATACTTAGAGGTTCAAAGGAGCAGTACCGAACCAATGAGCAAAACGTTCATATAGATCTATGGTTTGAGATGCATAAGTGAAGGCGAAGGTCAAACAACTGTCATTGCACAGAGTAAAGATTTGCGGATTCATCTAAAGATCTATCATATGAGCAAGAGGCAGACGATGAACACTGAAGAACTGCGAAACCCTAGGTCAGATCTATGGGGGAAAGGATAGAAGATTTACCGGAGCTGAGGAAGATGCGGAAGGTTGCCGCGATGTTCTGGTGCGCTCAGGTTGATGCAGTGGCCAAGGATGAGGCAGAGGTCGACGGCGGCGGCGGAGCTCCGAGGCTGGCGACGCGAGGAAGACGGAGAAGGCATGGAAGGAGAAAAGAAATGACCCTTCGGTCCTATTTATAAGGCGACAGAACATGAGTCAGGCGCGACAATCAAGGGGCCACAAAACGGAGCTGTCGCCTCGATTTCCGCCGATCTATTAAACAAAGAAGCATAATGGATAGCTTCGTTATGACAGGTGACATCACTCCGGTTTACAGCAATCAGAGAAGATGACATCATGGCAGTTTACCAATTTATAAGAAGATGTTGAAGATGAAGCTTTTATTAAAAAATTGACATGAACCCGTTCAAATCAATCTGGAGCCTAACATTGGGGATATTACTACTGGGTGTAAACCGGCCTATCTGGGCCGGGTTAACTTCGTCAGTAGTTAAGTATGTTAAAGCCCAAGAAGACAGAGGAAGGTTCAAGGCCCATGGTCGGTTCAAGGCCTGTAGCCGTAAACCGGCGTTAGTAGTTAACTTGTATTGTAAGTTAGGAATAAGTAGAGACCAAACCGGACACATCTATGAGCCGGTATTGGGACTCCGTAAGCCGATGGGAGTCACCCGTGTATATAAGGGGACGACCCGACGGCGGTTCAAGGACAACAGACAACAACTCGAGACATAGGCGAAGCTTGTTTGCTCCCTAGTCATCGAAACCCCATCAATTCCATCACAACTAGACGTAGGCTTTTACCTTCATTGAAGGGGCCGAACTAGTATAAACTCTATTGCGTCCCTGTGTCCGCTTTAACCCCTTCAAGCTAACCCGTCGCGATGGCTCCACGACTAAGTCCTTTCTCTAGGACATCTTCCGTGACAAAACCACGACAGTTGGCGCCCACCGTGGGGCTATCGCATGATGGTTTCCGGTTCTTGGAGGGCCGCCTTGAAGGACTCGAGGGCTACACTGTAGGCCATATGACTAAGAGTCGTTGCGGTAAGCTCTACATCGACGACGCAGGCTAGGGCCCCGAGGCCGGCTCAATTGAGTACGGGTATCGGGTCCCCTTTGGTAGCATTCACGTTTTCATTGGCAAGATCGGTGAACTGGGCCCTGAGCCGGACATCTGCACCGACCTCATCGAGACGGCTCAGCGCGCGTGATCCGCCCGGGTTAAACCGGCCATGAAGCGTGCCTTCGTGGGAGTCATCCATAGAGGAAGTTATGAGGATGGATAGGAATCTCGCGGCGATGCCGTCATTTGTTTCGATGACGAGTCATCGACCGGAGAAACCGAATCTCTTTATCAGCTACAAGACGGCCGGATTGGGGGTTGTTCCGATGGCGACAGTATTCCGGACCCCTCTGATCTGCCCAACCGGGTTGGAATATTCATGACTGGCACACAAGCAGCGCTTCATTCTTCGACCGCTGCGGCAACGACCTCCAGTTCATACTAGTTAGGAATAAGTAGAGACCAAACCGGACACATCTATGAGCCGGTATTGGGACTCCGTAAGCCGACGGGAGTCACCCGTGTATATAAGGGGACGACCCGGCGGCGGTTCAAGGACAACAGACAACAACTCGAGACATAGGCGAAGCTTGTTTGCTCCCTAGTCATCGAAACCCCATCAATTCCATCACAACTAGACGTAGGCTTTTACCTTCATTGAAGGGGCCGAACTAGTATAAACTCTATTGCGTCCCTGTGTCCGCTTTAACCCCTTCAAGCTAACCCGTCGCGATGGCTCCACGACTAAGTCCTTTCTCTAGGACATCTACCGTGACAAAACCACGACAGTAACCGTTGTGTAACAAATTTGAAGCATGGGGTGTTTCTTTGATTGTCCTCCTTATGAGTGGCGGTCGGGGACGAGCGATGGTCTTTTCCTACCAATCTATCCCCCTAGGAGCATGTGCGTAGTGCTTGGTTTTGATGACTTGTAGATTTTTGCAATAAGTATGTGAGTTCTTTATGACTAATGTTGAGTCCATGAATTATACGCACTCTCACCCTTCCATCATTGCTAGCCTCTTCGGTACCGTGCATTGCCCTTTCTCACCTCGAGAGTTGATGCAAACTTCGCCGGTGCATACAAACCCCGTGATATGATACGCTCTATCACACATAAGCCTCCTTATATCTTTCTCAAAACGGCCACCATACCTACCTATTATGGCATTTCCATAGCCATTCCAAGATATATTGCCATGCAACTTTCCACCGTTCCATTTATTATGACACGCTTCATCATTTTCATATTGCCTTGCATGATCATGTAGTTGACATCGTATTTGTGGCAAAGCCACCGCTCATAATTTTTTATACATGTCACTCTTGAATCATTGCACATCCTGGTACACCGTCGGAGGCATTCGTATAGAGTCATATTTTGTTTTGGTATCGAGTTGTAATTTTTGAGATGTAAATAAATAGAAGTGTGATGATCATCATTATTAGAGCATTGTCCCGTGTGAGGAAAAAAAGAGAAAGGCCAAATAAAAAAGAAGGCGCAAAAAAAGAAAAAAATGAGAGAAGGGACAATGTTACTATCCTTTTTCCACACTTGTGCTTCAAAGTAGCACCACGACCTTCATGATAGAGAGCCTCTTATTTTGTCACCTTCATATACTAGTGGGAATTTTCATTATAGAACTTGGCTTGTATATTCCAACGATGGGCTTCCTCAAAATGCCCTAGGTATTCATGAGCAAGCAAGTTGGATGCACACCCACTTAGTTTCTTTTGTTGAGCTTTCATACATTTATAGCTCTAGTGCATCCGTTGCACGGCAATACCTACTCCTCGCATTGACATCAATTGATGGGCATCTCCATAGCCCGTTGATTAGCCGCGTCGATGTGAGACTTTCTCCTTTTTTGTCTTCTCCACACAACCCCCATCATCATATTCGGTTCCATCTATAGTGCTATATACATGGCTCGCGCTCATGTATTGCATGAAAGTTGAAAAAGTTTGAGAATACTAAAGTATGAAACAATTGATTGGCTTGTCATCGGGGTTGTGCATGATGGGAGCATTTTGTGTGACAAAAATGAAGCATGGCCAAACTATATGGTTTTGTAGGGATGGGCTTTCTTTGGCTATGTTATTTTGAGAAGACATAATTGCTTGGTTAGTATGCTTGAAGTATTATTATTTTTATGTCAATACTAAAATTTTGTCTTGAATCTTTCAGATCTGAATACTCATGCCACAATAAAGAAAATTACATTGAAAATTATGTTAGGAAGCATTCCACCTCAAAAATTCTGTTTTTATCCCAACGTATCTATAATTTTTTATTGTTCCATGCTATTATATTATCTGTTTTGGATGTTTAATGGGCTTTAATATGCACTTTTATATTATTTTTGGGACTAACCTATTAACCGGAGGCCTAGTGCCGGTTTCTGTTTTTTGCCTATTTCGGTGTTTCGCAGAAAAGGAATATCAAACGGAATCCAAACGGAACAAAACCTTCGCGAGGATCTTTCTTGGAACAAAGACAATCCAGGAGACTTGGAGTGGAAGTCAGAGACGCAACGAGGCGGCCACGAGGCACGAGGGCGTGCCCCCCACCCTCGTGGGCCCCTCATAGCTCCACCGACGTACTTCTTTCGCCTATATATACTCTTATACCCTAAAAACATCCAGGAGATCCACAAAACCACTTTTCCACCACCGCAACCTTCTATACCCGTGAGATCCCATCTGGGGCCTTTTCCGGTGATCTGCCGGAGGGGGAATCGATCACGGAGGTCTTCTACATCAACACCATAGCCTCTCCGATGATGTGTGAGTAGTTTACCACAGACGTTCGGGTCCATAGTTATTATCTAGATGGCTTCTTCTCTCTCTTTGATCTTCAATACAAAGTTCTCCTCGATGTTCTTGGAGATCTATTCGATGTAATATTCTTTTGCGGTGTGTTTGCCGAGATCCAATGAATTGTGGATTTATGATCAAGTTTATCTATGAACAATATTTGGTTCTTCTCTGAATTCTTATATGCATGATTTGATATCTTTGCAAGTCTCTTTGAATTATTGGTTTAGTTTGGCCTACTATATTGATCTCCCTTGCAATGGAGAAGTGCTTAGCTTTGGGTTCAATCTTGCGGTGTCCTTTCCCAGTGACAGTAGGGGCAGCAAGTCATGTATTGTATTGTTGCCATCGAGGATAAAAAGATGGGGTTTATATCATATTGTTTGAGTTTATCCCTCTACATCATGTCATCTTGCCTAATGTGTTACTCTGTTCGTATGAACTTAATACTCTAGATGCATGCTGGATAGCGGTCGATGTGTGGAGTAATAGTAGTAGATGCAGAATCATTTTGATCTACTTGACACGGATGTGATGCCTATATTCATGATCATGCCTAGATATTCTCATAACTATGCGGTTTTCTATCAATTGCTCGGCAGTAATTTGTCACCCACCGTAATACTTGCTATCATGAGAGAAGCCACTAGTGAAACCTATGGCCCCGGGGTCTATTTCATAACATATAAGTTTTCGATCTACAATTCTGTCTACTATTTATTTTATTTTGCAATCTTTACTTTTCAATCTATACAACAAAAATACCAAAAATATTTATCTTATTATCTTTATCAGATCTCACTTTCGTAAGTGATCGTGAAGGTATTGACAACCCCTTTATCATGTTGGTTGCGAGGTTCTTGATTGTTTGTGCAGGTACTAGGTGACTTGCGTGTTATCTCCTACTGGATTGATACCTTGGTTCTCAAAAACTAAGGGAAATACTTACGCTACTTTGCTGCATCACCCTTTCCTCTTCAAGGGAAAAACCAACGCATGCTCAAGAGGTAGCAATGATGCATTATGGGACAAAAGAGACTTGCCGGTAATGAGATTGAACTAGTTATGATGATACCGATGATCGAATCTCGGGCAAGTAACATACCGATGGCAAAGGGAACAACGTATGTTGTTATGCTGTTTGACCGATAAAGATCTTTGTAGAATATGTAGGAGTCGATATGAGTATCCAGGTTCCGCTACTGGTTATTGACCGGAGATGTGTCTCTGTCATGTCAACATAGTTCTCGAACCCGTAGGGTCCGCACGCTTAACGTTCGATGACGATTTGTATTATGAGTTATGTGATTTGATGACTGAAGTTTGTTTGGACTCCCGGATGAGACCACAGACATGGCGAGGAGTCTCGGAATGGTCGAGAGGTGAAGATTCATATATTGGAAGGTTATATTCGGACACTGAAATGGTTTCGGGAAGTATCGGATAAGTTTTGGAGTACCGGGGGTTACCGGAACCCCCCCCCCCCCCCCGGAAGTTAATGGGCCCCACATGGGCCTTAGTGGAGGAGAGAGGGCCGGCCAGGGAGGTGCCCCCCCCCCTTGCCAATCCGAATTGGACAAGGGGAGGGGGCGGAGCCCCCCCCCTTTCCCTCTCCTACTCCTCCTCTCTTCCCCTCTTTGCTATTCCGAAAAAGGAAAAAGGAGAGGGTAATCCTACTTGGACTAGGGAGTCCTAGTAGGACTCCCCACACCTGGCGCGCCCTCCTTGGGCCGGCCACCTCTCCTCCCCTCTTTATATACGTGGGAGGGGAACCCCAAAGACACACCAAGTCTTCTCTTAGCCGTGTGCGATGCCCCCCTCCATAGTTACACACCTCGGTCATATCGTCGTAGTGCTTAGGCGAAGCCCTGCGCCGGTAACTTCATCATCACCGTCGCCATGCCGTCGTGCTGACGGAACTTGATAACCCACAAGTATAGGGGATAAATTGTAGCCTCTTTCGATAAGTAAGAGTGTCGAACCCAATGAGGAGCTAAAGGCAGAACAAATGTTCCCTCAAGTTCTATCGACCACCGATACAACTCTACGCACGCTCGATGTTCGCTTTACCTAGAACAAGTATGAAACTAGAAGTACTTTGTAGGTGTTGTTGGATAGGTTTGCAAGATAATAAATATTACGTAAATAAAAAGTAGGGGTTGTTTTAGATAAATACACAACTAAATTAGTTTTAGTAGAGAGCTTGTTCTTACGAGAAAGTTATTTGTCCCTAGGCAATCGATAACTAGACCGGTAATCATTATTGCAATTTTATATGAGGGAGAGGCATAAGCTAACATACTTTCTCTACTTGGATCATATGCACTTATAATTGGAACTCTAGCAAGCATCCGCAACTACTAAAGATCATTAAGGTAAAACCCAACCATAGCATTAAAGCATCAAGTCCTCTTTATCCCATATGCAACAACCCCCTTACTCGGGTTTGTGTTTCAGTCACTCACGCAACTCACTATAAGCGAATCATGAACGTATTGCAACATCCTACAGCGGGGATCCCTCACGCTTGCGCGACACGGAGAGCACCATAGGACAGCACCAATAATAAAACATGCAACTCAAACCAATCTTGATCATCAAATAGCCCATAGGACAAAACAGATCTACTCAAACATCATAGGATAGCCATACATCATTGGGAAATAATATATAGCGTTGAGCACCATGTTTAAGTAGAGATTACATCGGGTAAGAGAGAGGTTACACCGCTGCATAGAGGGGGGAAGAGTTGGTGATGATGACGGTGAAGTTGTTGGTGAAGATTGCGGTGATGATGATGGCCCCCGGTGGCACTCCGGTGCCACCGGAAGCGAGGGGGAGAGAGCCCCCCTCCTCCTTATTCTTCCTTGACTTCTCCCTAGATGGGAGAAGGGTTTCCCCTCTGGTCCATGGCCTCCATGGCACGGGAGGGGCGAGAGCCCCTTCGAGATTGGATCTGTCTCTCTGTCTCTCTCTGTTTCTACGTTCTCAGATTCTACCCTTTCACCGTTTCTTATATTCCCGGAGATCCGTAACTCCGATTGGGCTGAAATTTTAACATGATCTCTATCAGGATATTAGCTTTCTTGCGGCGAAAGAAGGGCATCAACCGCCTTATGGGGTGGCCACGAGGGTCAGGGGTGCGCCTGCCCCCTGGGGCGCACCCCTGCCTCGTGGGCCCCTCGAGCATCGTCTCGCATTGATTTCACTTCCCAAAAATCACATATATTCCAAAAAAATCTCCGTCAGTTTTTATCCCATTTGGACTCCGTTTGATATGGATTTTCTGCGAAACAAAAAAACATGCAACAAACAGGAACTAGCACTGGGCACTGGATCAATATGTTAGTCCCAAAAATAGTATAAAAAGTTGCCAAAAGTATATGAAAGTTGTAGAATTGGCATGGAACAATCAAAAATTGTAGATACGACGGAGACGTATCAGCATCCCCAAGCTTAATTCCTGCTCGTCCTCGAGTAGGTAAATGATAAAAAAGATAATTTTTGATGTGGAATGCTACCTAGCATAATCTTGATCACATATCTAATCATGGCATGAATATTAAGATACGAGTGATTCAAAGCAATAGTCTATCATTTGTCATAAAACAATAATACTTCAAGCCTACTAATAAAGCAATCATGTCTTTTCAAAATAACATGGCCAAAGAAAGTTATCCCTACAAAATCATATAGTCTGGCTATGCTCCATCTTCACCACACAAAATATTCACATCATGCACAACCCCAATGACAAGCTGAGCAATTGGTTCATACTTTTTAACGCGCTTCAGCATTTTCAACCCTCACGCAATACATGAGCGTGAGCCATGGACATAGCACTATAGGTGGAATAGAATGGTGGTTGTGGAGAAGACAAAAAGGAGAAGATAGTCTCACATCAACTAGGCGTATCAATGGGCTATGGAGATGCCCATCAATAGATCAATGTGAGTGAGTAGGGATTGCCATGCAACGGATGCCCTAGAGCTATAAGTATATGAAAGCTCAAACTGAAACTAAGTGAGTGTGCATCCAACTTGCTTGCTCATGAAGACCTAGGGCATTTGAGGAAGCCCATCGTTGGAATATACAAGCCAAGTTCTATAATGAAAATTCCCACTAGTATATGAAAGTGATAACTCAAGAGACTCTCTATATGAAGAACATGGTGCTACTTTGAAGCACAAGTGTGGTAAAAGGATAGTAACATTGCCCCCTTTTCCTTCTTTTTTTCTTTTTTTTCTTTTTTTTGTGGGCTTCTTTGGCCCCCCTTTTTTATTTAGGCTTCTTTGGCCTCTCTTTTTTGGCAGGCAATGCTCTAATAATGATGATCATCACACTTTTATTTACTTACAACTCAATATTACAACTCGATACTAGAACAAAGATATGACTCTATATGAATGCCTCCGGCGGTGTACCGGGATGTGCAATGATCTAGCGTAGCAATGACATCAAAAAACGGACAAGCCATGAAAACATCATGCTAGCTATCTTACGATCATGCAAAGCAATATGACAATGATGCTCAAGTCATGAATATGATGATGATGGAAGTTGCATGGCAATATATCTCGGAATGGCTATGGAAATGCCATGATAGGTAGGTATGGTGTCTGTTTTGAGGAAGGTATATGGTGGGTTTATGGTACCGACAAAAGTTGCGCGATACTAGAGAGGCTAACAATGATGGAAGGGTGAGAGTGCGTATAATCCATGGACTCAACATTAGTCATAAAGAACTCACATACTTATTGCAAAAGTTTATTAGCCCTCGAAGCAAAGTACTACTACGCATGCCCCTAGGGGGATAGATTGGTAGGAAAAGACCATCGCTCGTCCCCGACCGCCACTCATAAGGAATACAATCAATAAATACCTCATGCTCCGATTTCGTTACATAAGGTTCACCATACGTGCATGCTACGGGAATCACAAACCTCAAACAAGTATTTCTACAATCCACAACTACCCACTAGCATGACTCTAATATCACCATCTTTATATCACAAAACTATTGCAAGGAATCAAACATATCATATTCAGTGATCTACAAGTTTTATGTAGGATTTTATGACTAACCATGTGAATGACCAATTCATGTCATCTCTCTAAATAGATATAAGTGAAGCAAGAGAGTTTAATTCTTTCTACAAAAGATATGCCCATGCTCTAACAAATATAAGTGAAGCAAAAGAGCATTCTTCAAATGGCGGTTGTCTAAGTGAAGAGAAACAGACAATCCAAACTTCAAATGATATAAGTGAAGCACATGAAGCATTCTATAAAGCCATACTCAAAAGATATAAGTGAAGTTCATAGAGCATTCTATAAATCAACCAAGGACTATCTCATACCAGCATGGTGCATAAAATAAAAATGAAAACTAAATGTAAAAGACGCTCCAAGATTGCACATATCGCATGAACGAAACGAATCCGAAAACATACCGATACTTGTTGAAGAAAGAGGGGATGCCTTCCGGGGCATCCCCAAGCTTAGACGCTTGAGTCTCCTTGAATATTTACTTGGGGTGCCTCGGGCATCCCCAAGCTTGAGCCCTTGCCTCTCTTCCTTCTTCTCACATCGAGACCTTCTCGATCATCGAACACTTCATCCACACAAAACTTCAACAGAAAACTCGGTAAGATCCGTTAGTATAATAAAGCAAATCACTACTCTAAGTACTGTTGCAAACCAATTCATATTTTGTTTTTGCATTGTGTCTACTGTAGTATAACTTTTTCATGGCTTAATCCACTGATATGAATCGATAGTTTCATCAAAACAAGCAAACAATGCATCAAAAACAGAATCTGTCTAAAACAGAACAGTCTGTAATAATCTGAACATTAACCATACTTCTGATACTTGAAAAATTCTGCCAAAATTAGGAAAATTAAACATTTTTTATAGAAATACAGTTCAAAAAGAATAAGAACCATTTGATGTTCCAGCTAAAAATGTAAAATCGCGCACTACAGCCAAAGTTTCTGTCCTGCATCGTACAAACCAACAAGCATCTAAAACATCCTAAAGGCAAACCTTGGCACATTATTTTTATAATACAATGGAATTGTACAAGGGGATAATTATTTTTGTTGAAAAGTTTCTGTAATCAAGATTCACAAAGTTGTCGTGAGCATGAACAAAGTTCAAGGAGCTATCCCACTTCAATAATGCTTGTCTTTCTCACTTTCACTTTCCTTTTTGAAAAAGTTTTGGGTTCCCCTCTTTATTTTTGTTGTTTTTAAACTATATGAAAGAACTCAACAGAAATAAATGACACTCTAAAACTTCCGGGTTGTCTCCCTGGCAGCGCTTTCTTTAAATCCATTAAGCTAGGCATATAGTGCTCAAGTAATGAATCCACCCGGATCCCAAGGTATATCAAAGCCAATTTTAATTAACAATGATTTGTAATTTAGTAGTGAGCACAAAGCAACATATATCATGTAACAACAAAGTCTAACTCTCTTCCTATGCATCGGCATGTCATAAAAGAACAATTCATGCACACATAGTATAGGCCAATGCATAGTATAAGCAGTTTCTTGCAATTTTATCATATTGGAAGCATAGAGAGGTGGAGATATAGTTCCTCTCTAATAATAATTGCAAGTAGGAGCAGCAAGAACATGCATATTATATTCATCAAAATCATCATGTGCAACGGTAAAAGGAAACCCATCAATATAATCCTTAATAAGGGCAAACTTGTCCGATATAGTGTAGTCGGAAGAACTCAAAAAGATAATAGGACTATCATGTGTGGGTGCAAGAGCAACAATTTCATGTTTAACATAAGGAACTATAGCAAGTTCATCTCCATAAGCATAATTCATATTGGCATCTTGGCCACAAGCATAGCAAGCATCATCAAAAAGGGATATTTCAAGAGAATCAACGGGGTCATAACAATCATCATAGCAGTCATCCTTCAGTAAGCACGAAGGAAAATTAAACAATGTATGAGTTGAAGAGTTACTCTCATTAGAAGGTGGGCATGGGTAGCTAATCTGCTCTTCCTCCTTTTGTTCTTCGCTCTCCTCATCATCTTTTTCATCCAATGGGCTCACAGTTTCATCAATTTCTTCTTCCATAGACTCCCGCAAAATATTAGTCTCTTCTTGGACAGCGGAGACTTTCTCAATAAGTGCATTAATATCGGAATTGTATTCATAATTCTCATAGCAATATTTAAGGATGGCTAAATTTTCAGGTCTATAAACCGAATCATCAAAATCTTCAAACTCTTTAAACATAGATTCGATTTCATAAGCACCCATAAAAGCAACAAATTCTTCTATTTGTTCCACATCATAGTAATCATATATACCATTAGCATAAGAAGCTAAAGTTTTATTATCATTAAATTCGCATGAAAAGGGAAGGTGTGGAGCCTTCATCCTAGAGCAACAAGTATAATCATATCTCAAGCATAGTTGCCTAGCATACCAATTCAATATATGAATTTGATCCCATAATAGTTTCCCTTTTTGTGTCAAGCGATAATCCCTAAAGTATTCGCGTTGATCCAACGTTACTCCCATTACATAATTGAATTGGGTTTTCTCGGGATTATTAAAGTAGTACATAATATCTTTCACATAACCAACATCGAGGGTTTTAGGAGGTTCCTCATCTCCATGAGTAGCAAGTACACATAATTTTTTGGTATTTCGTGTTCCATATCCATAACTAAAGATAAAGAACAACTAAGAACAACAAATAAAAATTACTTAGTGATAAAGCAAACAAGCACACACGAGAATATTCACCCCACGCTATGACTCCCCGGCAACGGCGCCAGAAAAAGGTCTTGATAACCCACAAGTATAGGGGATAAATTGTAGCCTCTTTCGATAAGTAAGAGTGTCGAACCCAACGAGGAGCTAAAGGCAGAATAATATTCCCCTAAGTTCTATCGACCACCGATACAACTCTACGCACGCTCGACGTTCGCTTTACCTAGAACAAGTATGAAACTAGAAGTACTTTGTAGGTGTTGTTGGATAGGTTTGCAAGATAGTAAAGATTATGTAAATAAAAAGTAGGGGTTGTTTTAGATAAAGACACAACTAAATTAGTTTTAGTAGAGAGCTTGTTGTTACGAGAAAGTTATTTGTCCCTAGGCAATCGATAACTAGACCGGTAATCATTATTGCAATTTTATATGAGGGAGATGCATAAGCTAACATACTTTCTCTACTTGGATCATACGCATTTATGATTGGAACTCTAGCAAGCATCCGCAACTACTAAAGATCATTAAGGTAAAACCCAACCATAGCATTAAAGCATCAAGTCCTCTTTATCCCATACGCAACAACCCCCTTACTCGGGTTTGTGTTTCAGTCACTTACGCAACCCACTATAAGCGAATCATGAACGTATTGCAACACCCTACAGAGGGGATCCCTCACGCTTGCGCGAGACGGAGAGCACCATAGGACGGCACCAATAATAAAATATGCAACTCAAACCATTCTTCATCATCAAATAGCCCATAGTACAAAACAGATCTACTCAAACATCATAGGATAGCCATACATCATTGGGAAATAATATATAGCGTTCAGCACCATGTCTAAGTAGAGATTACAGCGGGTAAGAGAGATGTTATGCCACTGCATAGAGGGGGGAAGAGTTGGTGATGATGGCGGTGAAGTTGTTGGTGAAGATTGCGGTGATGATGATGGCCCCCGGTGGCACTCCGGTGCCACCGGAAGCGAGGGGGAGAGAGCCCCCTCCTCCTTCTTCTTCCTTGACCTTCTCCCTAGATGGGAGAAGGGTTTCCCCTTTGGTCCATGGCCTCCATGGCATGGGAGGGGCGAGAGCCCCTCCGAGATTGGATCTGTCTCTCTGTCTCTCTCTGTTTCTACGTTCTCAGATTCTACCCTTTCACTGTTTCTTATATTCCCGGAGATCCGTAACTCCGATTGGGCTGAAATGTTAACACGATCTCTATCCGGATATTAGCTTTCTTGCGGCGAAAGAAGGGCATCAACCACCTTACGGGGTGGCCACGAGGGTCAGGGGCGCGCCTGCCCCCCTGGGGTGCGCCCCCTGCCTCGTGGGCCCCTCGAGCATCGTCTCGTGTTGATTTCACTTCCCAAAAATCACATATATTCCAAAAAAAATCTCCGTCCGTTTTTATCCCGTTTGGACTCCGTTTGATATGGATTTTCTGCGAAACAAAAAACATGCAACAAACAGGAACTGGCACTGGGCACTGGATCAATATGTTAGTCCCAAAAATAGTATAAAAAGTTGCCAAAAGTATATGAAAGTTGTAGAATATTGGCATGGAACAATAAAAAATTATAGATACGACGAAGACGTATCAGAACTCTCCCTCGTCCTCAACTGGATCAAGAGATCGAGGGACGTCATCGAGCTGAACGTGTGCTGAACGCGGATGTGCCGTACGTTCGGTGCTTGGATCGGTTTGATCGCGAAGACGTTCGACTATATAAACCGCGTTACTAAACGCTTCCGCTTTTGGTCTAGGAGGGTACGTGGACACACTCTTCCCGCTCGTTGCTATGCTTCTCCTAGATAGATCTTGCGTGATCGTAGGAAATTTTTTGAAATACTACGTTCCCCAACAGTCTTGTGGTCCAAAAAATTCTCCAAAAAGTTTCGCTGCGTTTGGACTCCGTTTGGTATTGATTTTCTGTGAAGTAAAAAACAAGCAAAAAACAACAACTGACACTGGGCACTATTGTAACACCCTCGATGCGACTATAGCTCCCACGTGTCGAGGCACGACTTAAGAGATATAATCGCATTGAAGGCATATGTCGCAAGTTAGGCAATCTTCACAAACATCCCATGTAATGTAATAATAAAAGGGGAGATAACATAGTTGGCTTGCACTTGCCACGTCAATCAATTACATAAATAACATTACATCAACCATACACTCAAGGCCCGACTACGGTGCCTAAATAAAAGAGAGCCCAACATGTGACACGGTCCCAATCACCCCCAACTGGGCACCACTACTGATCATCAGGAAAAGAAACATAGTAACGTTGAGAGTCTTCGTCGAACTCCCACTTGAGCTCGTACGCGTCTCCTAGAGTGGAATCATCAGGCCCTGCATCTGGTGTAATAGTAATCTGTGAGCCACAGGGACTCAGCAATCTCGCACCCTCGCGATCAAGACTATTTAAGCTTATAGGAAGGATAGGCAAATATATGTGGAGCTGCAACAAGCGACTAGCATATATGGTGGCTAACTTATTCGCAAAAGAGAGCGAGAAGAGGAGGCAAAGCGCGAGCGAGAATCTAGAAGAACAACCTGCGCAAGCATAACTCCAACACCGTGTCCACTTCCCGGACTCCGCCGAGAAGGGGCCATCACGGTAACACACACAGTTGATTCATTTTAATTAATTAAGGTTCAAGTTATCTACAACCGGACATTAACAAATTTCCATCTGCCCATAACCACGGGCATGGCTTTCGAAAGTTCAATCCCTGCAGGGGAGTCCCAACTTAGCCCATGACAAGCTCTCACGGTCAATGAAGGAATAGACCTCCTCCCAAGACGTTTCGATCAGACTCGGTATCTCGGTAATTCAAGACAACTCCGACAATGGTAAAACAAGTCCAGCAACACCGCCCGCTGTGCCGACAAATCCCGATAGGAGCTGCACATATCTCGTTCTCAGGGCACACCGGATAAGCTAAGCGTACGGGAGCCAACGTAACCCAAGTTGCCAAGGGACGGCCCCGCACGGTGCTCTAGGTTGGACCAACACTCAGAGGAGCACTGGCCCGGGGGGGTTAAAATAAGATGACCCTTGAGTCCGCGAAACCCAAGGGAAAAGGCTAGGTGGCAAATGGTAAAACCAAGGTTGGGCATTGCTGGAGAAGTTTTATTCAAGGTGGACTGTCAAGGGGTTCCCATTATAACCCAACCGCGTAAGGAACGCAAAATCCGGGAACATAACACCGATATGACGGAAACTAGGGCGGCAAGAGTGGAACAAAACACTAGGCGAGAGGCCGAGCCTTCCACCCTTTACCAAGTATATAGATGCATTAAGATAACATAGCAATATAATGATATCCCAACAAGTAAATAAATGTTCCAACAAGGAACGGCCTCCAATCTTCACCTGCAACTAGCAACGCTATAAGAGGGGCTGAGCAAAGCGGTAACATAGCCAATCAACGGTTTGCTAGGACATGGTGGGTTAGAGGTTTGACATGGCAATTGGGTGGCTGACAAGCAAAAGGTAGGCATCGTAGCATTGGCATAGCAAAGAGCGAGCAAACTAGCATAGCAAAGATAGTAGTGATTTCGAGGGTATGATCATCTTGCCTGCAAAGTTGTCAGAGTTGACTGGATCCTCAAGAGCAAACTCAATGGGCTCCTCGTTAGCGAACTCGTCTCCCGGCTCTACCCAAACAAGACAAACAAGCAACAAGGATACAATCAACCACGTGCAAACTCAAACAACACGATACAAAGATGATATGCTAAGCGGGATGCGATGCGGGATGCAAAATGCAAGATATGACAGGAAATACATGAACCTGGCCTCAACTTGGAATTCCAAGGGTGCCACTGGAAAGAGGGGATGAAATCGCTTGAAAACGATATAAAGATCATTGGAATCGGAGTTACGGTTTGGAAATGGCAAGCGTTTTAAGAATGACACCGGTCTGCAATTTACAGCAAGTAGGCATCTAAATGCAACGAAACGAACATGCTACAGCCACCGAACATGACAAAAAAATACATGGCTGGGATGCACACAAGATTCTTAACAAAAGACTAGCACTGAGCCACGGCCAATTCATCCATTATGAGGTTCGAACAAGCATGGCAAAAACGCAAATGCAAAACAGATTCCAGACTTAGTGAAATTAACACTTGTCTGAAATTTCAGATCATGAAGCCCTCTTTGGAGCAGCAAAACAACATGATCCATGACCTGAATATGACAAGGAAGAACATGGCATGGAGCTACTCAACAAGCTTAACAAAATACCCAAAGTGACCTGGGGCCAAAAGGGTTCACAAAATATATTAACGATCACACGAACATAGCAAAAACATAATCAGTTTTCAGACTTAGTGAAAACTGGGACATGCTGAAACATAACTCATGAAGGCATGTTTACGAGTTCGATGCACTCACCACGGTGCAAGTCATGGCAAGGCAAGCATACATATATTAAGAAGGCACAAAATACAAGCTAGACATGGCAAGAACAATGGCATAGCATGCACGGATCAACTACAATAACATCGGCAAAATCGCAAACGAGTTGACGATCTGCCCAGATTCACAACGAAGCAAAAGTAGAGCTCGATTCACTCAAGCTAGGGTGCTCCATAATTTCAAGTAAAGACATGGATGGATAGAGCTTAACAAGATTAACAAAACTCCTTTACTGATCATCCTCAAAAGAGGCACGGATCACTAGGAAACAACACGAACATATGGCATCATGAACTAAATAATCCCAGACTTAGTGAAAACTACTAAGTCCCTGAAAACAGATTTACCGGGTGCCTCACTTTGCAAGCTTGCACAAGTCACCACACACATCCTAAAAATGCATGGGTTGCACCTCTGGAAAGATGACAAAACCGTTAACAAAACATATGAAGGACTCACAGGCATGGGGAAGCAGCTCGTCAGAACGACGGTGCTCGGTGGCCGGTGGGGCTCTGGCGGGTGCGGTTGTCGGTCCTCCCATGCGTGGCGGCGGATCCAGCGTTGGCCCTCCCGACCTGATCCCTTTCGTGCGTGGTTGTTGGTTGTTGGCTTCTGGGTCTCGGAGGGCGGGAGCCCCTCCGAGATTGGATCTCCCCTCCTCTGCTTGTCTCTGTTTTCAAGATGTTTCTGAGGCTGAGGGCCATTTCTTTTATAGCCGGAGATCCATAACTCCGATCGGCATGGAATTTTTCATGATTTTTCCTCTAAATTAGCTTTCTTGCACCCGAAGTAGAGCCTCAACCGACCTACGGTCTCTCCACGAGGACGCATGGCCTGGGCGGGCCTTAGGTCACGTCGTTGCCCTTGTGGGGCCCACAAGAACCACCTTGCATTAATCCTTTCACCAAAAATTCAGATATATTTTAAAAAAATCCACAAAAAAATTCAAGTCATTCCGACTCTGTGAAATTTTTACCTATATTTTCAAAAACACTAGAAAACAAGAACTGGCCTTCAGCACTGGGTTAATAGGTTAGTTCATATAAAAGTAATATAAAATGGTGTCAAAATATGTAAAACTAGTATGATGATAGCATGAAACAATAAAAAATATAGATACGTATTAGGCGAGCACTTCGCAGGGTATCGAGGTGGACGAACCAATGGAAGAGGCAGCCGAAAACGAGCTAGCGCCAACGCCCTCACCAGTCCATGCTGGCATCACCATGGGTGAGGCATGGGCGCACTTCACTGACATGGTGGTGCAAGAGCGGGAGGCGGCGTTCCAACAGGCGCATGGCAACCAGACATACAACCTCTGGCTCCTCGACGAGCACCGACTCGCGGAGGAGCAAATCACCGCGATCAGGAGAATGACAACACCGGCACGGGCATGGTGGCAGACGTGAATGAGAAGAATGAGTTGTTGCTATCCTACTGCACCGCCCGCGATATCTATCGTGGCGATGGCGGCTCCGCATCCTGCGGTCGGAGAAATAAGCTATGTTCGTGGAGATAGACACGACGGAGGAGGAATTTGATGATGACATCGACGACATTGCCAGCTCTGCGTCTGCTGCCCCACCGCCACGTCGACGAGGCCGGTGCGTCCATGACTTTCGCGACGCCGCCGATAGCAAGCAATAGTAGAACACGGGAGACCGCCACCGGTTGGATCCCAGGACGGCCACCGCCACCGTCTTACCGGGCCTCAGACGATGAGCTTCATTTCCCGGGTTCATGACCGTCCGATAAGCTTGCTGCCAGACATAAGACATGTCGTGGGAAACGACGCCGTCACGGCCGACAATCATTTAGACTAGATTAGAATAGCCTAGCCCGCTATACTTTATTTTTAATATGTTGAAAATATAATGAATGTGATCTGATTTAGATGAAAATATGGTTTTATGTAAAAATTACTCTACGTAAGTTTGGATGGAAGTTGTTCGATTTGTTTAAATTTACATCAAATATGACCGAACATTTGCGGTTAGCTTTGGGTGGCCGGTTCCGTATCACTGTCCGGCCACTGTCCGATTCGTGGACGTATGCGGTGTCCGTTTTAGGGCCTGTTTAGTTTCAAATAAGTTAGCAACTTATAAGTCGAAAAGTGTAAAAAGTGACTTATTTTGCCAAACAGACTTAACTTATAAGTTACCCCAACTTATAAGTCATAAGTTGCTCCATCCCAACTTAAAACTTATAAGTCACCCCTTTTTATGTGGGTCTCACCGTCTTTACATAAAAAAACAAAATAAAAAAATGTGTTCAGGTGATTTATAAGTCAGATAACAATCAAACAAACATGACTTATAAGTCACTGGTTTTAAATCACCTGACTTATAAGTCACTGATTTTAGAACCAAACAGGCCCTTATGATCCGCGTGGGAGATGCCCTCGTCCCGGTGAAAAAAGGGAAAGGTTCTGAGTCCGTCGCATCTGATCAATGGGCTCCCTCGATCAATAGGTTATTGGTACCACTCTGACGGAGTAATTGTATTGTACCGTATTGAATTGCACTTGCCGGGCGAAGCAGACGGTCCATGGTCCCATTTTCTACTCGAAATCGTACATCTCGCTAATTTTCTAAGCAGAGAATTCGTAGCGTACGTCTCATGATCCACTCAGAAAAGGTGGCCGTGATTCCGTCACACTGCTGGATCGGGGCCCGGCCACTCTGTCCCAAAGCGGGCCTCGCCTCGCTGACGGCGCGGCCCCACGGCGAGCCTGCCAGTTGCCCGTTGCGAGCACGTGAGGGAAAGCAGCCCCCACGCGCCTGACGCCATTGGAAAGGCACTCTAGCGGGCCGAGCGCCTGCCTGACGTCACCGGGGAGGACCCTACCGGGCCCGAGCGAGCGGCCGTTGGATCCCCAGGACCGCAGTCGCTTGCGCGTGGGGCCCGCGCGGACCGAGCGCCCCTTGACCCGGGTGTCAGAGAAGGCTTACCTCCGAGACGTTGGTCGCCAGTCCAGGAGGGTAATTCGCTACTTTGCAGATTGGTCCTTCCGTCATGGTTGTATTTCGTTCGTCGAGACGTGTGTGACTGACTGAGCCGGGTACCAGATCACCACCAGCTAATGCTTGTCGTTTCTGCTCTGCGTTCTGTTCCTTCGCTGAAAAGGAAATTCCTTCGCTCCTCATCTCACCACTGCCAGAAATTGGTGCTATTCGAATACGATTATACTCCCTCTGTTTCAATATAAAAGCGTTTTCAGACACTATAAAAAGTACGTGTCAGGTTGCTATTTGAGAATATTGGTTTGACACATATTCACACTGTTAAATTTCCTAACCTTTGGAAATTCATGGGAATATTACTCGCCTAAAGCACACACCATTGACACACATTCCCTGAGTATATTGGTTATAAGGGTAACTCCAATGGGTGACTCAAATGGTGCGGCCGCGTCCGTTTAGGGATAAACGAACAGAACAGACGGTCCAATACATGAGAGCAAACATACCAATGTCCGTTTTCGACGCATTTTTGACCCAACTCTGGGCCACATTTGCAGCCAAACGGACGCGTGCGGACTGGCGGGGCGCGTGCCCTTGTCCTCCCCCTAACCCACCCATCGGTGATACAAACGTCCCTTTTCCCTTCCCTTTCCCCTTCCCTTCGTCCCCCGCAATTGCCGCTGCCACCCTTGTTTCCTGTCGCATCACCTTCCACCAAGGCCGTCCGAACCACGACCACGCCATTCCATAGCCATCCCACACATGCGTTTCTCAAAAGCTTTTTGTCGGCATTCGTGGTTCCTTATTGCCGGTGGGAGAGATGTTATGGTCGTCGGCTCCGCCCGTCGACCCCAACAACTTCTAGTGGGGGTGTGCATTGCCGCAGGCGCCCACCACCACCGACCCCAAACCTTGCTTTGCTGCCTGCGGGAAAACGACGTGCACTTTCCAACCGCGTCTCCACCATGACCGCAAGGCGTTCGATGCTTTGCTCATAAGGTACAATGGATAGCAGGGATGATTATTTCTTTCACAACTTCATTTGCTCATCGGGTGATTTGTCCTCGGACGATGAAGAGCTTGTGGTGGCTACATTGGTCGTCCATGACCACATTAGTAGGAAGTGGCCTCGGTTCAGGGGATCAATCACCGGCCATGCTCCGGCCTTGAACAGCAGTAGGGAGAAAGGCCACATCCTTCTCTATGTCGATTACTAATGCCGCACTCTTCAAATCACATCAATTTCGTCACCGATTTCGAATGAGGAGACATGTGTTCAATCGTATTCGGGAGGGAGTGGTAGGAGGATGCCCTTGGCAAGCCTGACTTCTCTTCTTACCAGAAATGCACTGTGGCTATCCGCATGCTTGCATATGGAATTCCTGATGATCTTGTGGATGGGTATGTGCGTATGAGTGAGTCCACATTGTTGGAAATATGCCCTAGAGGCAATAATAAATTAGTTATTATCATATTTCCTTGTTCATGATAATCGTTTATTATCCATGCTAGAATTGTATTGATAGGAAACTCAGATACATGTGTGGATACATAGACAACACCATGTCCCTAGTAAGCCTCTAGTTGACTAGCTCGTTGATCAATAGATGGTTACGGTTTCCTGACCATGGACATTGGATGTCGTTGATAACGGGATCACATCATTAGGAGAATGATGTGATGGACAGGACCCAATCCTAAGCCTAGCACAAGATCGTGTAGTTCGTTTGCTAAAGCTTTTCTAATGTCAAGTATCATTTCCTTAGACCATGAGATTGTGCAACTCCCGGATAGCGTAGGAATGCTTTGGATGTGCCAAACGTCACAACGTAACTGGGTGGCTATAAAGGTGCACTACGGGTATCTCCGAAAGTGTCTGTTGGGTTGGCACGAATCGAGACTAGGATTTGTCACTCCGTGTGACGGAGAGGTATCTCTGGGCCCACTCGGTAGGACATCATCATAATGTGCACAATGTGATCAAGGAGTTGATCACAAGATGATGTGTTACGGAACGAGTAAAGAGACTTGCCGGTAACGAGATTGAACAAGGTATCGGGATACCGACGATCGAATCTCGGGCAAGTACAATACCGCTGGACAAAGGGAATTGAATACGGGATTGATTGAATCTCGACATCGTGGTTCATCCAATGAGATCATCGTGGAACATGTGGGAGACAACATGAGTATCCAGATCCTGCTGTTGGTTATTGACCGCAGAGTCGTCTCGGTCATGTCTGCGTGTCTCCCGAACCCGTAGGGTCTACACACTTAAGGTTCGGTGACGCTAGGGTTGTAGAGATATTAGTATGTGGTGACCCGAAAGTTGTTCGGAGTCCCGGATGAGATCCCGGACGTCACGAGGAGTTCTGAAATGGTCCGGAGGTAAAGATTTATATATGGGAAGTCCTATTTTGGCCACCGGAAAATGTTCGGGATTTTTCGGTATTGTACCGGGAAGGTTCTAGAAGGTTCTGGAGTGGGGCCCACCTGCATGGGGGGACCCACATGAACGTGGGTAGTGGGGGCAAGGCCCCACACCCCTGGTCAAGGAGCACCAAGATCCCCCCTTAGAAGGAATAAGATCATATCCCGAAGGGATAAGATCAAGATCCCTAAAAAGGGGGATAACAATCGGTGGGGAAGGGAAATGATGGGATTTCTTTCCCCCACCTTTGCCAACGCCCCAATGGACTTGGAGGGCAAGAAACCAGCCCCTCCACCCCTATATATAGTGGGGAGGCGCATGGGAGCCGCACCCTAGCCCCTGGCACCTCCCTCTCCCCTCGTAACACCTCTCCCTCTCGCTGAGCTTGGCGAAGCCCTGCCGAGATCCCCGCTGCTTCCACCACCACGCCGTCATGCTGCTGGATCTCCATCAACCTCTCCTTCCCCCTTGCTGGATCAAGAAGGAGGAGACGTCTCTCCCAACCGTACGTGTGTTGAACGCGGAGGTGCCGTCCGTTCGGCGCTAGGATCATCGGCGATTTGGATCACGACGAGTACGACTCCATCAACCCCGTTCACTTGAACGCTTCCGCTTAGCGATCTACAAGGGTATGTAGATGCACTCTCCTTCCCTCGTTGCTAGATTACTTCATAGATTGATCTTGTTGATGCGTAGAAAATTTTAAAATTCTGCTACGTTCCCCAACAGTGGCATCATGAGCCAGGTCTATGCATAGTTTCTATGCACGAGTAGAACACAAAGTAGTTGTGGGCGTCGATTTTGTCAATTTACTTGCCGTTACTAGTCTTATCTTGATTCGGTGGTATCGTGGGATGAAGCGGCCCGGACTGACCTTACACGTACACTTACGTGAGACAGGTTCCACCAACTGACATGCACTAGTTGCATAAGGTGGCTAGCGGGTGTCTGTCTCTCCCACTTTAGTCGGATCGGATTCGATGAAAAGGGTCCTTATGAAGGGTAAATAGAAATTGGCATATCACGTTGTGGTTTTGGCGTAGGTAAGAAACGTTCTTGCTAAGAAACTTATAACAGCCACGTAAAAATTTGCAACAACAATTAGAGGACGTCTAACTTGTTTTTGCAGCATATGCCGTGTGATGTGATATGGCCAAAAGGATGTGATGAATGATATATGTGATGTATGAGATTGATCATGTTCTTGTAATAGGAATCACGACTTGCATGTCGATGAGTATGACAACCGGCAGGAGCCATAGGAGTTGTCTTAATTTTTTTATGACCTGCGTGTCAACTTAAACGTCATGTAATTACTTTACTTTATTGCTAAACTGTTAGCCATAGTAGTAGAAGTAATAGATGACGAGACAACTTCATGAAGACACGATGATGGAGATCATGATGATGAAGATCATGGTGTCATGCTGGTGACGATGATGATCATGGCGCCCCGAAGATATATTTATGTGTAGTCTTTGTAAAAATCTCTAAAAAGACTTATATTTAGAAAGCGGAGGGAGTACATGTTAAAAAAAATATAAAAACAAAATGGAAAGAAAGAAAGCACACATTGGACTTGTAGGGACCCGCTGCGTACTCTAATCGCTTTTACTCCACTCAAATTAATTTAAAGTTTTAGTTTTGTTCTAAATCAAACTTCTTTATGTTGAACTAAGTCTACAGAAAAATACACTAACATATACAACATCAGGTATTCGTAATGAATCTAATGAAACTAATTTTACATTATAGATGGTGTTACTTCTTTACATAAACTCAGTCAACTTAATATTCTAGAATTTAAACTAATTTTAGAATAAAAAGAACATCACATTTTAATCCCAATGACGATTAAGAGCCTGCCTCTTTGAGAAAAAATATTTATGTGCATACAAGAACACCCTGCCCATTTGCTTAGAGCATCACCAACAACTTCTGCAAGAAACTCTCGTAAAACCACTTTTACTAAGCGCCGTAAAATTTAGGGGAAGTTGTCTGGTGATGTCTTTTCTCAGTTCTTATAAACATCTCCCCCTAAATCTTTTTTCTATTTTCACTAATAATTTGCACGTTTTTGAAAATTGTTGGAGATTTTTTTTGACCCTATTTCACGTAAACAACGGTAATTTTATTACGCGCCGCAATAAAATTGTTGGAGAATTTTGTTGAAACATATAAAACGAAGTGGAAAGAAAGAAAGTACACATTGGAGTTGTAGACACCCATTGCACACTCTAATCGTTTTACTCCACTCAAATTAATTTAAAGTTCTAGTTTTGTTCTAAATCAAATTTCTCTATGTTGAACTAAGTCCACAGAAAAATACACTAACATATAGTACAACATATGTATTCGTAATGAAACTAATTTTACATCATAGATGGTGTTACTCTTTACATAAATCCGGTCAACTTAATAATCTAGAATTTAAATTAGTTTAGAGTAGAAAGTACATCACATTTTAATCCCACGGTGGATTAAGGGCCTGCCTCTTTGAGCAAAGGTGTGTATGTGGGAACACCCTATCCACTTGCTTAGAGCATCGCCAACAGCTTCCCTAAGAGCAACTCTAGCAGACCCCGCATCCCGCCCTAGCCCGTAAATATTTTTGCGGGGCGCGGCAAATCTTCTCCCCGACCTCTAATTTCACGGGTTGGGAGGCCGACCCGAGCTCAGCCCCTATCCGCAGCGAGATTTGGCGGGAGGGACATTTCCACGCCCCTTTCCCGCTCCCCCACCCCCCGCCACCATTGCCCCGCCTCCCCATGCTCCGGTGCTTTCTCCCCGGCCGTCCCTCGCGGCCATGGACGACTCCCTGCTGGCCCCCGTCACCGTCGAGGTCGCGCACGCCCCTTCCCCTCGGACGGATCTCGTCGCCAGCCGTGTTGGCCCCGCCGCCGCCGCCCAAGCTAACGCCGCGCCTGCCCGCAAGCGGCATGCCAACGTGGTCGTGCAGGGCGGGAATCCGGCTGCCCCTGCCGCGAAGACCCTCGTAGCACGATCCCGGCCGGCGGCGGGGAAGGTCGGCAAGGTCGGAGGCGTAAAGCGGAGGAAGATTCCGGCTACAAAGAAGCCGCCTTCTTCATCCTCTCACTCCATCCCGGAAAGAGGTGCCCCGGTGATGCCGTTCAACGGTGCTGCTCCCCCCGCAAGCGAGGTGCTCGAAGAAATGGTCGGAAGGTATGCGTCTTCGGTCATGGCGATTTTCTTTCATTTTTCGCCATTTTTTGTGATAGCTCGTGAATTGTTATCGTTCACTATAGCGGTGGTTCGAACAATGCAACTCCCGAGTTCATGAACTTGTTGGACACCAACGCCGTTGACATTGATCAAGCCACGTTCGCTGCATTCGACTACAATGAAACGGAGGACGGCGTAGACGATCATGGTTGTGAGGAAGAATTTGAGAAGATCGACGCAGAAGCGTATGAGCAATCGCAAACAAGATCTGGGAAAAGCCAAAGATTGAAGAACTACACGATATTGGAAGATCAAGCTTTGATCAAAGCATGGAGTGCGGTGTCTCTTGATGCATGCACGAGTACTTCTCAAACCTCCAAGAGATATTGGCAAAGAATCGAAGATCAATACTTCCACATTATGGCAAACCATCCCAATAGGACTCCATGCACATTTCGGTCGCTTCAAGGGCGTTGGGAGAATATCAAGACTATGTGCAACCGTTGGGCAGCTTGCTTGGAGCAAGTACACAATGCACCTCCAAGTGGAACCGTGGAATCCGATTATGTGAATTTGTTTTGCCTTTGTTCAAGTTGTGCATCATCATATTTGCATCATGGGAAATGATTGCATCACTTTGTTCACATTGTGTAGGACAAGATGGCTCAACATAGATACAAGGACATGGAAGCTTCAGAAGGCAAATTCTTCAAACTAGAGCATTGTTGGGAGTTGCTCCAAAAGTGCGAGAAGTGGAAGTTAATCGACAAAGAATCCCCATCAAAGAGAGGCTCACTTACAAACATGGATGAAGATGAGGATGAGGATGGCTCAAGAAATTTGCACAAGCCCGATGGCGACAAGAAGACTAAAGAGAAGATGAAGAGAGAGCAAGAAGCATCGAGCTTGAGGGAGAAGATTGATGCCATGATGGCAGACTAAGGCATAGCCTAGTGGTGGGAAGGGGCTGATGCCTTCCCACTCACCCAGATTCAAGGCATGGTACTTGCAATTTGGATTTGTTGCACCAATTATACTGTAAGGGGTTCCCTTACAGTTTTTCTGTCAAAAAAAAGATTGATGCCATGATGCAATCAAACGAGTTGATATTGTTGAAGTCGTTGGAGATTAAGAAAGAGTTGGTTGAGAAGAAGGGAAAGGAGAAGCAAGAAAAGTGGCAATTGCTCAAGGAAGAGGGGCTGCGTAAAGCTGCCATTAAGGAGAGAAGAGCACGCGCTGCAGAAAACAAGGCCATGTCCAAGCTGCTTGCCGAAGAGAACAAGATCATGTCAATGAACCGCAATGACATGGACGATCTCACCAAAACATGTCATGATATGACAAGGAGAGAAATCTTGAAGAGGAGAATGGTTGCGTCGGCCGATGCGTGCTATAGTTCCGGAGATGTTTTCTCTGCTCCATATGGTGGCAATGTCGACGATTTTGGTGCGGGAGTTGAAACAAGCACCGGAGGTGGATTCGTTGGTGGCGATGAACTTCAAGATGGACTCGACCAAGATGGTGCGGAGTGAAGATCGACCAAGATGGTGCCGGACATGGGCGCAAACTTTTGCAGGGCCCTCTTTTGCGTTTGTCGTACTTAACTTGGCTTTTATTTGCGCGTAAAACTGTGTTATGTCATTTGCATTTAAACTTATTTGTTGAATTCGTGAAATATACTTATTTACGGGTCCGTTGGGGGCCTGCATCTGTGGCCGTCCGAGCCAGCCCGCAAAAGCGGTTTTCCACAACCTGCAAACACGTTTTGCGGGCGGCCGGATGCGGGGTTTGCTAGAGTTGCTCTAAGAAACTCCCTATAAAATCACTTTTTCGGGTTTGTAAAATTTCAGGGAAGTTGTCTAGCGATGTCTTTTCTCAGTCGGTAAACATCTTTCTCTATTTTTTTCTGTATTCACTAAAAATTTCCACGTTTATGAAAATTGTTGGAGAAAATTTTCTGACCCAATTCCGCGTAAACGGTGGTTATTTTATTGACACGGTCGAAGGCGCTCTAAATGCCTCCACTACCGCTGCGTAGTACGACAGCGATCTGCCCGTTACTAAAAGAGGAACGCAGTTAATTTCCACTTGACAGCCGAGGCGGCCGTCCATGTCCACTCCCGTAATAACGCGACAATGACAGGAGTGATCCGCAAAAGACACCACCCCTCTCCCTCCCCACTTCCCCTGTTCCAAAAGCTTTCACATCTCTCTCTCTCTCCCTCTTCACAGTTCACACCCACACTGCGCGGCACAGTGGGCGTGTGGGCGCGAGACCAGGCGTCGCCTCCTCCTCTCCCCCGCCCCGCTCTCGCCGCCGGACGTCCTCGCCTGCCGCCGGTGAGCCGCCCTCTCCCGCTCTCGTTCGTCGATCTCTCTGGCCAGGCGCGCCCTGCAGGGGGCTGCCCGCGGCGGCGCCCAGTTCCGAGCGATTCGCGCTGGTTCTAGGGAGTATCGTGTTGCGTTTCGTTGAAGCCTGGCGGTCGAGATCTCGCCTGCGATGGCCCCACTGGCGAGGCGGAGGAGGTGGGCGGCGGGATTTTGGGTGGTTCGCGTGATCGGGGTGGGGGGTCCGCCGTCGCTTGCCGCTCCGCGGTGGCGCGAGGAGCGATCTGGGCCAGGCCGTAGTTAGGTGCGCACGGAGGGGAGTAATTCTCGAGGAATTCTGTCGCGACCCGCTTTTCTGTTTCTTTGTTCATCCGCACTTCAGTTTTCGATAATGTCTTGTTTGAAGGCCGTGGTCTGATCTTACCATACTGTAGAAACGGCGTGCTTTTCGTTGGGTCATAGAGAGACAATGCTCAGTCGAGGCAGCCATTCTTCATTGGGATTTCAGGAGTAATTGATTGAACTCCCCACCACGTGGAATGGTACAATTTTGCACTCACGCTTGTCTTAAACTCGTTTAGTGCTAGTATGGTCGTTCCTATCCCCGTGCATTGGCAGCTCTGGTCCGCAGCTGCTTTTTTGCATTTGTAGCACCTTCTGCTGCTGGGTGCCTGTCCTTCCTCAAATTTGGTGAATTGGGGAAGGCACCTTTGTCATGAAGCTAGACACAGTTGCTCGGGTTGTTTGGAGCTAATTGCTATATGCATTTGGACTTTGGAAGTGTGTCTGTGTGTGCGACATGCGGTAGGTGTCATTGCAGCTGAGGTGTGCAAGGAATCTCGCCGCTGAAGTATACTTGCGTGGAATTTGGGGATAGGATGATAGATCACGGGCGATAATTTCGAGTTTTCATCTTTGGCAGTTAAATAGGTGGAAAGTACCATTTTTTTGAGATCTGAATTTCCCCATGACGATTCTAGCACTGCCAGTTGGATGTCTTGGAGGTAGGGACGGGGCTTGCACTGGTACTTGCGGTTGTGGTTTTGATGTTCCATTGATTTTTCTTTTGAACTGGATGTTCCATTGAATTGGATCCATGAAATGGTGACCATAATGGAATTCTTTTTATCAGCTACGGCTGAATATTTTTTTCCTTGAACACGCATCGAAATATGCATCACTCCTCTGTTGGTCTTTTCCTGTTGGAGCAACTGCAGTCAGTTTTGTATGATCTGTTGCAATAAGTTCAAAATTGATACCTATTCAGATCTAAGACTACTATTGCTGTCATATCGTTTGAAACCTGACGCTGGTTTAATCATCCTTTTGTTACCTATCTATTACCTGGAACAGAGACTTTGGTTTTTGATCTTGCATTTAATATTTTTTAGTGAGAATGCAAATCCAGTATAAAATTTAGAATAAAATATGAGTTAAAATTCCAATAGCTTAGGTTACTCTCTATCACGACGTTCACAACATTTCATTTATATGTTGAACTATAGGTGATGGGTATATTCTTAGTTTTTTTTGCTGTTAGAACTAGATCTGCTGACCATGGCTATCAGGCTATACATCTTTTAATATTGCACTCTTAAATTAACATGATTATGTTATTATCTTGGTATCCACATGATATATCATATATGTGGTTACCTTTCCACCCTTTTGGTATAATGTAAGTTAATTTGAAATATTGATGACACAAGCTGGCAATATTACTTTGTTATGTTGAATACTTTCAGTTTGTCTTGTAGGAGGACATATAAACCAATTAAGGTTGTAAACGTCGGTGGCTGTTCAATCATGCCGATATCCAGCTCATCGGAACCTCGAGACTCTCGAGATCCTACTTCACCTGCACCATCCACATCATCTTCTAGATCAAGGTATAAAAGATCTCAATTTCATCACTGTTAAAAAAAGATTTCAATTTTCTCACTGCTTCTTTTATTATGTTTATTACACTGGAAGTTTTCATGGAATCAATTGCTTTGCAAAATTAGCTTAGCTTTCTTTGGGTTGCTATATCCTCGTGTAGCCACCCTTCATTTCATTTTAAGCCTTTAGTCCTCTTTTTATTATTCACAATTTTTAACTATTATTGCTTATTCTCTATATAGGGAAGCATGTAATCTTGCAGAAGTTGATGATCCTGGAAGTGCAATGTCCACTGTTGCTCGATTGCTGGAGCAGCTACATGGTAGCGTGACATCACTACCAGAGAAGGAAGTGGCAATTAAACGATTACTTGAACTTGCCAAGGCGAAAAAGGATGCAAGGATTTTGATAGGTAGCCATTCTCAGGCCATGCCATTATTTATATCTTTCCTTAGAAGCGGGACATCTTCAGCCAAAGTAAATGCTGCGGCCCTGCTTAGTGCACTCTGCAAGGAAGAGGACCTGCGTGTCAAGGTTCTCTTAGGAGGTTGCATACCACCCTTGCTCTCTCTCTTGAAGTCTGAATCTGCTGAAGCAAAGAAGGCTGCCGCTGAGGCTATTTTTGAAGTGTCTTCAGGGGGTCTTTCGGATGATCACATAGGCATGAAAATATTTGTGACAGAAGGCGTTGTGCCGACTCTTTGGGATTTGCTCAATCCTAAGTCACGCCAAGATAGAATAGTTGAGGGCTTTGTGACTGGGGCTTTAAGAAATCTCTGTGGAGATAAAGATGGTTATTGGAAGGCCACACTTGAAGCGGGTGGAGTAGAAATTATTACTGGCCTTCTTTCATCCAAGAATACTGCTTCACAGTCAAATGCTGCCTCCCTTTTGGCACGGTTGATCTCTGCTTTCAGTGATAGCATTCCCAAAATCATAGCTGCTGGGGCTGTTAAGGCCCTTCTTCAGCTTCTGAATCGAGATGATGACATTGCTGTTCGTGAAAGTGCAGCTGATGCTTTGGAGGCCTTATCTTCCAAGTCTACTATTGCAAAGAAAGCTGTGGTCGATGCAGGTGGTCTCCCTGTTTTGATTGGAGCTGTTGTAGCGCCCTCAAAAGAGTGCATGCGAGGGGTTACCTGCCATTCTCTACAAAGCCATGCTGTTTGTGCTTTATCAAATATTTGCGGTGGAACCACTTCATTGTTGCTTTACCTGGGAGAGCTTTGCCAATCACCCCGGTCAGCTGTGTCCCTTGCTGACATTCTTGGAGCACTTGCATATACGTTGATGGTGTATGATGGCACTGATGGTAAATTCTTTGATCCTGTTGAGATAGAAAACATTTTGGTTGTGCTCTTAAAATCCCATGACAGTAAGCTTCTGCTTGATCGTATTCTTGAAGCTTTAGCAAGTCTATATGCAAATGCATGTTTCTCTGGCAGACTTGATCACTCAAATGCAAAGAAGGTTCTTGTTGGGCTGGTCACTATGGCTTCCGACGATGTTCAAGACCATCTTGTTCATGCCTTAACTAGCTTGTGCTGTGATGGTTTTGGATTGTGGGATGCTCTTGGAAAGAGAGAAGGAGTTCAGTTGCTAATATCATTGCTTGGACTTTCCAGTGAGCAGCATCAGGAGTATGCAGTTTCTTTGTTAGCTATCTTGAGTGATGAAGTAGATGACAGTAAGTGGGCAATAACAGCTGCTGGAGGTATCCCTCCACTTGTCCAACTACTTGAAACAGGATCTCAAAGGGCAAAGGAGGATGCAGCTCATATCATATGCAACTTGTGCTGTCACAGTGACGATATCAGGGCATGTGTTGAGAGTGCTGGTGCTGTTCTGGCGCTGCTTTGGCTTCTAAAGAGTGACAGTCCTCGTGGACAAGAGGCGTCAGTCAAAGCACTTAAGGTGCTTATACGGTCTGCTGATTCTGCCACAATCAATCAGCTGTTAGCACTGCTGCTCAGTGACTCAGTGAGCTCAAAGACACATGCCATTACAGTTCTCGGGCATGTCCTTGTGCTGGCTCCTCAAAGAGATCTAATCCAGAATGGAGCTCCTGCTAATAAAGGGCTTAGATCTCTTGTTCTTGTTCTTGACTCATCAAATGAAGAATCTCAGGAGTGTGCTGCAACTGTGTTGGCTGATATTTTCAGTATGCGTCAGGATATTTGCGACATCTTAGCAACCGATGAAATTGTTCAGCCATGCATGAAGCTTTTGACAAGTGGAAATCAAGTTATTGCAACACAATCTGCTCGAGCTTTAGGAGCACTCTCGCGCTCGGCTAATACCATGTCGAAGAACAAGATGTCATGTATAGCTGAAGGTGACGTGCAACCTCTCATAGAGATGGCCAAGACATCATCCATTGATGCGGCTGAAGCGGCAATTGCTGCATTGGCAAATCTCTTATCAGATTCCCAGATTGCTAAGGAAGCGCTAGATGATAATATTGTCCAAGCTTTGACTAGAGTCCTAAAGGAGGGGAGTTTAGATGGCAAGATTAGTGCTTCACGGTCACTTTATCACTTGCTCAACCAATTCCCCCTCGGTGAAGTTTTTCCAGATTACTCACTCTGCTGCTTTATAATTCATGCACTGCTGGTGTGTTTATCTGGTATAAGTTTGGAAAATGTTACTAGCTTGGATCCCCTGGATGTGCTTGCATTGATGGTGATGACCAAGGAGGGTGCTCATTTTAGCCCCCCTCTGCGGACTGCCTTTCTGGAAGCCCCAGAAAGTTTAGAACCTCTGGTCCGCTGTATCAGTGTTGGGCTTCCCCCTATTCAAGACAAGTCCATTCAAATTCTCGCAAGGCTATGTCAGGACCAATCTTCTCTGCTTAGTGAGCACATAAACAGAAGTCAAGGCTGCATTGATTCTCTTGTCAGTAGAGTTATGGAATCGACAAACATGGAAATAAGAATCTCCAGTGCAATCACCCTCATATCTGCGTTGAAGGACAACAGAGAAGATTCAATTGAAGTTCTTGAAGCATCAGGACATCTGAAGAGTCTAATATCTGCACTCATTGATATGTTGAAGCAACATTCCACTTCAACATCCCTAGACATTGAAGTCTGGAAACCTTACACAGAGAAGAGTTTGTTCAATTGTGAGCAGGATGTTTTGGATGTGCCTGAATCGGGAAAGGTTCTGGAAGAAACTGTTGCACGTTTGCTCTCACTAATTTGTTCTTCTCATCCCAGGAGTAAAGTTGCTGTTATGGATCTTGGTGGTGTTGACATTGTTTCTGATAAACTTGCTAGCCACTCTGCTAGCCGACAGGTGCATGTTTCACTTTTTAATCTCTATTTTCCATTGTGCTGTTATTACATTTTTCTTATATCTTCAGCTCCAATCACTTGATGATAAAGTTAAGTTTTTACTTCGCTGAAATGCTATGCTTGTTTGATTTGAGGGATGCATCAACATAAATGGTATCTTTGTGGGCCAAGCACTTTTTTGGTTCTGCATCGATTACTTTAACCTGGCTCCTTTATGAGTTAGTCGACTCTTTTTGGGTCCAGGATTTCTCTATCCATGTTAACCGCTTGGTGCCTCAAGCTGTTCTTCAATGTAAGAGCAAACCGCTCAACTTGCAGAATGGTTTAAACTTTAAAGTGGTCAATTAACTTAGATCTATTGTGCAAACTGATCAGAATCTCATCAGCAGGAGCACCACGGGCCATGGTGTCTCGCTGAAGAGGCATTTTTATTTTTATTTTGCAAAAAAGAACCCAGATGCTTTTATCGGGTGTTGTATGCCAAAATACATCTTTCATGATGAGCCCCCTCCTCTCTTTTGGTTCTGGACTGCACAAGTGGCGTGCTTTGCCGGCTGCAGCCGCCGGCCTCTCCTGCCATCAGAGTGGGTCGGTCCATACACCGACCATGTGGACCCAGCCTGTACACAGTCACCTCGGCGGCGCCGCCAATTCTGTTGCCGTGGCTCTCCCGCATTGTCTCCCTCGTCCGTAGAATGCCTCTGGCCACTCGTGCCCGTCGGCCTCCGCGTCTTATACAAGATATTTCTCCACCGCTTCTTCCCCGCCTCCACGGCCAGTGGTATGCCGTCGTCGGGATGTGAGCTCTGCCTTGACAGCCATGCATCCTCATACCTTCGAACGTGGTGCTTGCACACCGGCGTGGGGACAACCATGGTGAATGCCATGAGCAGCTGGCTGGCGCCCATCTGCTGCATACCAACGAGTTCACCGGCACCCTGCTCAAGAGCCTGTGCCAGGTTGTGATCGCCGTAGGGCAGTGCTACCGGCATCTTGTCGCTCACTATACCTTTAATGGGTGTTCGTCTATGGCTGGGTGATTGTGCCGGTCCTCAGGAGTATCTTCCTGTTCGCAGCAAGCCATCACAGCTGCACCGGATGGGCACCGGCTGACTGCTCATGGTGTTCGCATGGCCACTGCGGTGCTGGTCCAGATGAGGAGGTTGGATTACTTAGTCCCAATTTGATGACTGCTGAATAGGGTGGAAGGATGAAAACCAATAGATCTGCCTTGTTTTTGCCTTTCAGTAAGAAACATAATACGTAGAAATAGGTTGCTTGCTGAATATGATGCACCATTGGTGTGATAATTTTTCTCAGGATCATATACTGTGAAAGGACGTTTGCCTATTCACAATCCTAATTAGCTATCTACATACATGTAGCAGTTACGTGACATTGCTATCAATGAGAAATTTGATCTTAACCCACACTTTACTTCTAACTTTGATAATTTGCCCCCCCCCCCTCCCCCCCGCCCCCCTTGAGATTGACAGGTGGGGCAATAGCTAACCTTTATGGATTTGTCCTTTTCACCCCTGAGATAGCCTCACACTTATAATGCACAGCAAGGGCAATGTGGCTGCATGAGTCCCTCAAATACCTCATTGTTGCCAATTTTAGGAGTCCAAAGTTCTTGAATGATCTAGTTGGATACGATCATCTATTGAGTTTTTTTTTGAACTTATGGCAGATTCACTTCGTACCATCTATTCATCTTAGTTAATTGCTAATTGTTCAGTACCAATTTTGTTGTCGAGCTAACGAGCTGAGACGAAGCGCAATCGTGTTTCACTAAAATTGACTCATTTATTTTGGAGCCAAATTTGAGCACAATGAGTGCTTATGAACCTATCCATTAGGCAGATATTGTTTTTCCGAATTGAGGAGCAAACCCCATTCGGCAGATTAACGAGCTTTTCCCTCAACTCTAATTAAGTCCCCGGTTCCCAAACCAAGTCTGTTGCGGCAATTTGTTCGTAAGGGTGGGTCTTGCTGTTTAACCTTATACATGCTACTACAGGATGAGCTTGTCGATCAGTATATACTTGCATCAGCAAAATATATTCATCAGCACATATGAAGTTACTGCTTACATAAAAAATAAATTCATCACCCTAATTAAAACATAAAAATAAATTCATCACCAATGCTTGCAATACCTGGGATAAATAGAAGTCCAGTGATACATCCTGCATATAAACTGTAGTTACTTTGCAAGTATTGATACTTTAGTCAGTCTATATGTTCCTTTTTTGACCTTTACATTCCGATAGACTCCAGACTGGAACCATTTGTTTTGGTACTAGAGTTAGAATGAGATACAGCTGTGCAGAAATTACGTTGTACATTATTAGTACCTAATTATCCAACTGGAGTTGAGAACAAGCAAAAAAGTATTGTGGTCCTAATATATTTAACATGTTGTCAACTGGCTAATACTTGTTTTCTTAGTTCCATTACATGTCCATATTTTACTGTTTCTTTTCCCATGCAAAATTCGAAGCTCTAAATAACGCTTCATGTTACAGGAACACGATGAAGATTCAGGGAGTGTATGGAGTTGCGCCCTTCTATTGGCTACTTTATTTCAGGATTCAGTGGTAGTTCAATCTTCAGCAATAATGCGAATTATACCTTCTTTAGCTTCATTGCTAAGATCTGATGAGATTATGGACAAGTACTTTGCTGCTCAATCACTGGCTAGCCTGGTTTGCACTGGAAGCAGAAGTATACAGCTCGCTATAGCAAATTCTGGTGCAGTTGTGGGTGCTATAGCCATGATTGGGCTGATAGAATCTGATATGCCAAACCTTGTTACAATGGCTGAAGAATTCAAGTTGGCAGAGAATCCAAGTCAAATAATATTGAAAAGTCTTTTTGATCTTGAGGATGTTCTTACTGGTGCTACTGTTCGAAGGTCCATTCCCTTGCTAGTGGATATGCTTAAACCCATGGCAGACAAACCAGGAGCACCTCTGGTTGCGTTGCACCTATTGACTCAGCTAGCAGAAGGCAGCGAAACAAATAAAGTTGCTATGGCGGAGGCTGGAGCTCTAGATGCTTTAACCATGTATTTATCTTTAAGCCCACAAGACTCGACTGAAACTACCATTATCAATCTCTTAGGGATCTTATACAAAAATCCTGATCTGCTTTACTATGAATCCTCACTTAGCACTTTGAATCAACTTGTAGCTGTCTTACGGTTGGGCTCAAGAAATTCTAGGCTTAGTGCAGCAAGGACATTGCAGAACTTATTTGATTCAGAGAGTATAAGAGATACAGAAGTGGCTAGGCAAGCTATACAACCATTACTTGACATGCTTGAGTCAGGAACTGAAATAGAACAGCAAGCCACACTTGGTGCTCTGATCAAACTTTCTGCTGGCAATATCTCAAAGGCTTCAGCTATGTTTGATGTAGAAGGCAACACACTTGAAAGCCTCTATAAAATTTTATCCTTCAGTTCCTCCTTAGAGCTTAAGAAAGATGCTGCTCAGCTCTGCTATGTTTTATTTGAGAATTCTGACATAAGGGCATCACCGATTGCCACAGAATGTCTTCGCCCCCTGATATCATTGATGTCATCAGGCTCTAGTTTGGTTGTTGAACCCGCTGTCTGTGCTCTGAGCAGACTACTGGATGAAGAGCACAATGCAGAGATTGCTGCGACTAATGAAGTTGTTGATCTTCTTGTTAGTTTTGTTCCTGGGACAAACTACCAGTTGTCAGAGGCGTCTATTGCTGCTCTTATAAAGTTGGGCAAGGATCGTCCAAACTGCAAACTTGACATGGTTAAAGCTGGTATCATAGAGCATGCGCTTGATATGATTCTGGATGTTCCTGTTTCTGTTAGCTCATCCATTGCTGAGTTACTTCGCATCTTAACAAACAACAGTGGCATTGCTAAAAGTTCTGCTGCTGCAAAAATGGTGGAGCCACTTTTCTTGCTATTACGTCGCCCAGACGTTACCATGTGGGACCAGCACAGCGCATTGCAAGCACTTGTGAATATTCTGGAGAAACCTCAGAGTCTAGCAGCGTTGAAGTCAACTCCTAGTCAAATTATTGAGCCGTTAATATCATTTCTTGAATCTCCCTCTCAAGCAATCCAACAACTTGGTACTGAGGTGCTATCACATCTTCTGGAACAGGAACATTTTCAACAAGATATAACTACAAAAAATGCAGTTGTCCCTCTGGTGCAGCTTGCTGGTATTGGTATCTTGAGCTTACAGCAAACTGCAGTTAAAGCACTTGAAAACATATCTCAGAGTTGGCCCAAGGCTGTAGCAGATGCAGGTGGAATATTTGAACTTTCAAAGGTAATTGTCCAGGATGACCCTCAGCCAAGTCAAGCATTATGGGAGTCCGCAGCACTTGTGTTATGTAATGTTTTGCGTTATAGCTCTGATAACTATGTTAAAGTCTCACTGGCTGTGCTTGTAAGATTGCTGAACTCGACTATGGAGAGTACTGTCACAATAGCTCTCGGTGCTCTTCTTGTGCAAGAGAAAAGCAATTCACGGTGTGCTGTAGCCATGGCTGAGGCTGGGGCTGTACGTGCACTGTTGGAGCTCCTTAAGAGCCATCGTTGTGAGGAATCTGCAGCAAGATTGCTTGAAGCACTGATAAACAATTCAAGGGTCCGAGAAACAAAAGTTGCCAAACACTCCATTGCTCCTCTCTCACAGTACCTGTTAGATCCTCAATCAAAGAATCAGGCAGCAAAGTTTTTGGTGACTCTCGCACTAGGTGACATTTTCCAGCATGAAGCCCTTGCAAGAGCAAGTGACTCCGTATCTGCCTGTCGTGCTCTTGTAAGCCTACTTGAGGACCAGCCCACGGATGATATGACAATGGTTGCTATTTGTGCACTCCAGAGCTTAGTGATGCACAGCAGGACAAACAGGCGTGCTGTTGCTGAGGCTGGAGGCATTTTGGTTGTACAGGAGTTGCTTCTGTCTCCAAATGTAGATATTGCAGGACAGGCTGCTCTACTAATCAAGCATCTTTTTTCAAATCATACACTTCAAGAATATGTATCTAACGAGCTCATCCGTTCTCTCACTGGTTAGTCACTGCTCTTTCTGCCGGAATCATTTTTTTTTTCATTTGCCTGCTTTTCATGTTCATTTGTAATTGCTGTACCCTTCTGCTTTGAAAACAAAACATTTTTTCTGTTATCCTTTTTGTCCTTGATGGGCTCTATCACAGTTAAAACTGATTTGTGCCCCATAATTGCAAAGCTATCAATCATTATCCGACCCTTCCAAGTGATTGATCAGATGTGTTATGCATTAAATAATGAAGTTGCAATTACTAAATATCCCTTCACAATTATGTTTGTAATCTAACCTGCAATTTCTTGCAGCTGCCTTAGAAAGAGAGCTGCTCTCTACATCATCTATCAATGAAGTTATTTTGAGGACCATATATGTGATATTCAGCAACTTCAGAAAGGTCCGATTTTCTGAGGCAGCAACATTGTGCATACCCCATCTGGTTTGTGCCCTGAAGGATGGAAGCGAGGCTGCCCAAGAGAGTGTGTTAGACACCCTTTGCTTGCTCAAAGAATCTTGGCCCCAGATGAATGAAGACATTGCTAAGGCCCAGTCTCTTATTTCAGCTGAGGCCATACCTGTACTACAGATGCTTATGAAGACCTGTCCTCCCAGTTTTCATGACAGAGCTGATAGCTTACTGCATTGCCTGCCTGGTTGCTTGACCGTGACCATCTTACGTGGGAATAACTTAAAACAGACAATGGGGAGTACAAATGCATTTTGTTGCCTGCAAATAGGAAATGGTCCTCCAAGGCAAACCAAGGTAAGTTCTTCCATGATGCACGTTAATTTCATTCTATGATGCACGTGTTGCTCTGAACCCAGTAATTCTGTGAAATGACCATTGCAAGACTGATAACAAGACAAGGTCTCCGAATTGGATATCAATAAATTAAGTGGATATCACTATATATTTGTTGGATATGCATACTTACTTTCTAGTTGATATGTTTATCATCTGTGATTGTTGATATTTGCATTGATTGCAGCTGGTTAACCAGAGCATCTGCCCGGTATGGAACGAGGGATTCACTTGGTTATTCGACATCCCCCCCAAAGGGCAGAAGCTGTACATCTTGTGCAAAAGCAAAAATACATTTGGAAAGGTATGGTGTAGTAGCTTCTTAATCTGTATCCCCTTTTCTTGGTTCTTGTCTCTAGTGACTTGTATCTAAACTCAAAACCTTTGCTTCAGTCAACCCTCGGAAGAGTAACCATCCAGATTGACAAAGTGGTCACCGAGGGAGTTTACAGTGGGTTCTTCAGCCTCAGCCATGACGGCGGTAAGGATGGCTCAAGAACACTAGAGATAGAGATTGTCTGGTCAAATAGACCGGCCAATGACAATATGTAGCATGGCTAATTTCACATGGTGCCAATATTATTGTCGGGACGCTTAGATGTAAATCAGCCCCAGAAACATCCACATTCATTGCAGTGTAGAAAATGACATGGTTTACAGACATCTGCCTCAAGATTATTTCGAGGTCGTTCTTGGTTTAGCCCCTGTAGCTGCATACGGATTTTGGACCGGCTATTTTGTTTGTACAGGTTTATTTCCTGTATTTTGGACCGGCTATTTTGTTTGTACAGGTTTATTTCCTGTAATTATAATTTAGAGTAGCCTGGTGTGAGTTTGAAGAAACACAATTTCGTGTGCTGTCTCCATGTGCATGTGTGCTCTTTCGATGTATCTTGTAGTCTTTTATCTGTTTGTGATGCCATCAAGCACAACCAGCATCACCCCAAGTTAGTAGCTGAGCCTGAGCTTCTGAGCAGTTGTAACAGCCCAAGACTGATGATATTTTTTAATTAGCATAATTATTTGTTGCATTAGCATGCCATCGTGTCTACTTTACATCAATCTTGAAATGAGGTTGATTCAAAGATTCAAATTTTAGTAAAGGCAAAACCCTAATTAAAATGCAACTTTAATAAAATGAATAGATATAATTGAGGGGTCCATTGATGGAATCTTCTGAAACTCTGGATATTGCCTTCCACTAATATTAGGGAGCTATTAAACTTATTCCATGATTTTTGTATCACTATATTACATACCTATTGTTCAACCCCAAAATAATAATCAAAATGAATTTATTTTGTTAAAGATTAATAAATATAAGCCCTAAATGCTGATTACTTTTTTGTGGCCTTAGATTGAAAAGCAGCTAGAGCATAGTGACATGGATGTTATCATTCATCCCAGGGTGCTTCATCAGAATTTTGCGCCCTAAAAAAATCAGAATTTTGCTGAACCTTATATTTTTTTTACCACAACATACTTATGCCATTTAAGGGCACTGGGCACCATGCTAAGTTTCATGTTTTTTTGGACTTTGTTTGCATTTTTTGAAATTAAGAAACCAATAAACTCAATGTTCGAGGTTGAGTCTTGGCAGCCAAATGTCTAGATCTTTTTTCTTTTCTTAGGTAAGACCTAAACATAGACAAAAGAACAAAAATATATTAAATGCTTTGAAATGCACCAAATGACTTAAATATAGCAAATGAACCTCCAAAAATGAAAAAAAAATACATAGAAAAATTAACGGTGCATGTTGAGTGTACAAAAAATTGCAAGGCAAACCCATGAAGCTGCTGCCGCTTCGCCTTCAAAACTAACCCACTGCGTCCCGAAACCACGATTCTTCCTTGAAAATAGTACGGTTTCTAAGTTGTATACATTACAACATTTGTGAAATCTTCTTAAAATTTACCACAACATACTAGCTTCATGTTCTCTAGATTTTGTTTGCATTTCTTTATAACAAAACATTAATAAACTCCAAGTTGGGGCCGATTTTTGGCAACCAGATGTTTAAAGTTCTTTTCTTTTCTTGGATAAGTCTTTAACATAGACTAAAGAACACACATACGATTTTTCAACCCAATTCTGCAATATTTCTCATACACTGCAATTTAAAATTTATTTACTAGCACATATGCCCGTGTGTTGCAACGGGAGAAAAAATAGTATGCATTTAAATTTAGTGAGAATTATATGTGGAAGCAAAACCCTGTGTTCACGTGAAAAAGGAAAATTTAGCTTCTCGGTTTTGTCGGGTGTGAAGTAATCAAAACACTATATTTTCTATTCATTGATCGAGAACATTTAAGAGTTTTGTTACATCATTGTATGCTAGAGAAGGCCCATGAATTATTCAATCTACTTTTCCTTAAGGAGATTTTAAGGTATGAAGTTTCTGAATATTGTAGGGAACATGAACTATTTTTTAAATCCTAAACGATTTTTTTAAAATTACAAACACTTTCAGCAAAATGCTAACAAAATTTGAAACAAGAACATCTTTTAAAATTCACAATTTTTTTTTGAAAACACCAATTTTTTTATTAAAACATGAACACTATTTGAATTTTTCAACATTTTTTTAGAATGGGAATATGTGTTGAAAATTCATAACATTTTTCAAAAATGTGTATCTTTTATACACGAACATTATTTTGAATTGTGAAAATTTAACTAAGAAAGAATATTTTACAAATTTGGATTATTTTTTAAAATGCCATTTTATTTTTAGAAATTTCGAACAATTTTGAAAAATAATAATTCTTTTTGAAAAAATGGGAAACTTTTTTCAAGCTCCGAATATTTTTCAAAATAGCAACAAAATTTTAGAATTCTGAAAATTTGCTAAATTTGATATTTTTTGAAATTATGTATTTTTTTTGAGAATTTTGAATTTATGAAGAAAATTCTATAATAAAATAAATTTGGAGAGGAAAATGAGATAGGGGAAGGAGAATAAAAATGGAAGTAAAACATAGAAACAAAGAAAAATGGGCCAGCCCATTATTGATTGTCCTGTGCGAAATTCCAACTAATTGTTGCCCTGAGCGGAAAATAGCTTTTTTCCAGCAGCGTGGGCAGAAAAATAAATGGACTGGCTTTGCTGGTCCACACCACGCGGCCCACCTACGAAGTTGTGAAATAGCCTTTTTTTTTCTAGCAGACATACCCATAATGCACCGTACAAAATGCACCCATAATTTTATTCCTATACCTCGAATATAGAAATAAAACATATTCGGTAATGAACGGATGAAAAAATAGGCGAAACGCACTACCTTTTTTATTTTATCGTTAATGCATCGTAATTTTACGTTTCGTAAATTTTGTTTTATTTCTGACGTAAAAAGAGACCATAAAAATATTTAATTGTCGTAAAAATATTTTATGTTATTTAAAATTATGAATATAAAAATATAGTGTAAAATGCACATAAATTATAATTATTTTTGTCTTATGATCTATATTTTTATTTTTTCTTATGCCAAATTTTACATAGTGAATCAATACGAATGTAACTATTTGATTTCAAATGTAATTTAATTATGACACACACACATAACCCTAGATGATGAATAGTATCATTATATAGACACACACACATATATATATATATTCACCAGATGCGTAGAAAATATACTAAATGACTATAAAAGGAAATAGAGAGGGGAAAATAAAAGAAAAACATATAAATGAAAATAAACAAATAATACACAAATAAAAAGACAAAAACGAAATAAAAATGTTTGCGAGTGTCGCGTGGCAGGAATGCTATGCGGCTGGCACTTGGCAAAGCTTTTCTTTGCCGAGTTTCATGCCATTGGCCGAGCGTTTTTACTTTTACACTCGGTTTCATGGTCCTTTGCCGATTACCCGACATTTTGCACTCGACAAACAAACCTGCACTCAGCAAAGCGGAATGCAGTATCGACGTTTGTGGCAAAAGGTTGGCGCCAAGCACCTGAGCTCCATGATGTCGGTAGAGTAATTCCCATTAGTATTATTTTTACGTTTATGTGAGGCTCTTACTGATTATCTGTTGAGAATTTCTTGATGGGTTTCTCTCGCCTCTGTGTGGCCGGTGAGAGGTCTGTACTGAAACTTGGTTCTTCCCCTTCTCAATTAATTAATGAACCTTTTGTCTTTCTTCAAGGATATCAATGGCATAGGACTTAGATGTGCAACACATCTAGATGTGGTTTATGAAAGCTGTTATTTTGTTTATACATTGCAATAACCAGATGCTTTATTCCATATATATAGACTTGTAACATGGAAGGTGCACACAGTTCACTACATGATGGGATTCTTTATGCCATGTACGATGGATTATGGTACCATGGAAGCTACGTACACACAGTCCATCACATCACATGATGGTGCATGCATCTGGGCTCTGATCGCCGAAAGTCTGTGGCGGATAGTGCTGCGGACACGGCCCGTAATACGTTGCAGGATTGGCCGCATATGGGTATTGGTGGTACTGCTGATAAGCATAGTGCGGGTACGCATAAGGGTAGGCTGCTGGGTGGTAGTTGTACTGGTAGAGGCCGTTCATGGCCGTCATCTTCTCCGCCTCCGGCGCCACCGCAACAAGTGAAGCCGGCACAGGCAGCTTGAATAGGTGTTCCTTCCCTTGGGTCTCCTCTACAACCGTCTCCTTCTCAACCCCGTCTCCGTCCCCTTTGCCTGGCTTCTCCGTTTCAGCCCCTTCTTCTCCTGTCTTCACCTCTTGTTTGGTCTCTTCTTCTGCTCCTCCATTTTTGTTTTCCAGATTATCAGATGGTTCTTGCTTCTCGGGATTGGCATCCGCTGCAGGCGCATCCTCAGCCATGGCTGCTGCTGGCGTATCCTCATGCAGTGGCTCAGCTCTTAGGATGGCAGCCTTCCTCCCCGTGCACTTGTGGATGAATCCTACTAGGGTCGCTGGCTCGACCGTCCCTTTCACCATCATCTGTGAAGATTTGATGTGCGGCACGGCCTCCTCCACTCCTGATCAACAGTTTGCAACCATACTGTATAAATTAGTACCGCAACAACCAAAGCAAGGAAGACGTAGACGAGTAGTTTAGCTAGCAATGTAGTATTAACATACGGAGTACATCAACATACCTTTTATCTTGAGTATCCTCCTCTTCATCTCCTCACTGCAATCTTCACAGTGCAATTCGATCTTAAGCACTACAACCATTTCCTGGTCTCAATAATGATCAATATCAAAAAAAGGTGGTTAAAACACCGGAATATAAAGGTGAAAAAGCAAAATGGTAGTGAACTAAGCAGGATATTAACAGCAACTAGCAGCAAGTAATTGACTCAGTAAATACCATGTCGAACTCCGCTGCATCCTTTTTCATGTCTGGCGCCCCTGCACCGTCGTGTTTCTTGGTATCCTCACTTTTCACCGGCGGTGGAAGCTTCTCCGGCGATGGGCTCAGCAGCAGCGCCTTCTTCCCGGTCCTCCTCTTGACCGCCTCGACCACCACGATCGGGTTCTGCAGCGCCTTCTGGCCAGTTACCACCACCGTGTTGGTCGAGTGATCCACGATCACCTCCTCAACCCCTTAATTTATCCCACCAAGAACTTAGTTTTGAAACACCTATACATACAAATTAGCTAATTCCAAAAACGAATTCCGGATGTGCATCCATTTTCATGTTACGTACCATCGAGGCGCAGCAGTGACCGGCGCACCTTCCTGGCGCAGCCATCGCAGTGGACCGGCACGCTTACCACCACCCCGTTCGTCGGCGCATCGCTGCCTCCCTTCGCCGGCGCCTTGTCCCCTTCCTTCGCAGTGCTCCGGGCATCACCGGCCGCCAACGCCGCCTTCTTCGCCCTCGTCTGCCACATCGGAACGAGAAAAAAACCCTGAGAATCACGTACGATAAGCTGAAGATAAATCACCTGGACGGGAGAGAAGGTTTGGGCCAGCGAGTGTTTCTTCTCCTTTACCTTGGCCATAGTGTGTGCTAGGTTCCTCGATCGTAATTGATCGATCTGATGAGAATGGAGCGCTCCAGTGTGCACACACATATATGTGAGTCATGGGATGCATCGTGGAGGGAGAGGGGGGTGCCACGTCTGGGCGGTGCAGCCATGGGATGCGCCGCGTGGCCGTTTGCATGCAGTGCGAAAACATACGTGCTTCGCTGGATGCACACTCAGAAGCAGACGCTATCTCTCCATTAAAGGGACTTTGTCTAGAGGACGCTATATTCGGTGCCGCCCGGGCGTACGTTTCCGCAATTTTGGCTGGAAATAGGGATCGAAGAAAATACCGAAACTGCCGTAGTTTTTTAGCACAGTATAATACAGACCATATATATATATATATATATATATATATATATATATATATATATATATATATATATATATATATATATATATAGGGTCGCGTTATTCGTCACCCTGGGTGAGGAATAGTTATTCTTCATCCCCTTATTTTACAATCAATGCACCGTAATTTTACGTTCCGTAAGTTTTTTTTATTTCTGACGCAAAAAGGGACAGTAAGAAAATATATAATTACCGTAAAAAAAATTATGTTATGTAAAATTACAAACATAAAAACATAATCTAAAATACACATAAACTGCAAATTTTCTTGTCTTATAACCTATATTTTTATTTTTTTATGTTAAATTTTACATAAGGAATCAATAGAATGTAACTATTTGAATCCAAATGTAATTTAATTATGAAGTAATCGTAAGATTACCTCGGGTGAGAAATAACTTATTGTACACCCTGAGTGATGAATAGCATTACTATATATATATATATATATATATATATATATATATATATATATATATATATAACACGTACACACACTCTATTTCTATGAAGTCGTAGTCGATGGAATGTCTCCTCTTACTAAATGCGCATCGTCAGAAAACCTGACATAAATTCAGGATAAATGCGAGTATTAGAATTTGAATCCTAATAAATTGAAGATACCAATGTCCATTTAACCATCCAACTATAGATGAATTCGCTATACGCTTATTCTTTTCGTTGTTATTTATAGCAGGCTAATGCCTCGGGTTGCAATGGCATATAAGTATGATGTGACCGAGACACATTTTTTTGTCCAACTAAGACATATCTAAAATGTGACATAACTTTTTTTTCAAAGATGACATAACTATATTACATCTAAGTTGAAGATTTTTTTTTTCCGGTTGTCCAGGGCTTGCAGCGAGGCGGAAGCTTGCCAATGTCTTGGGCCTCCGTTCAGTTTAGTTTATGTAGCTTCGTTCAGTTTAGTTTATGTAGCTTCATTCCTTTCCTGTAGGCTATCCTCCGTTCATTTCTTTTTCTTTTTTCAGTTCGATGGCTCATCCTTTTTCTTCACAAGAATGTTGTTTTCTTGTATAAACCGTGTTTTTTTAGAAAAGAAGGATGACCCCCGGCCTCTGCATCTGGAAGATGCATACGGCCACTTTATTGATTATTCTCGAGGACCTTACAAAGTGTTACAACAATAAGCCTGAATCCACCATCTAGGCAACATATGGCGCTATTCCTATCCATATGATGAAGGAGTGCTAGCTGGGCCACTACCCAGACCACTCACCTAATCGTAACATCGAAAGCCGGAATCCCCAGCCTAGCCACATACCGGGTCTGGGGCATAAACCGGTCTGACGCACTCACAGGTGTCGTCTCCACCATCTTCCACTGGTCTATCTCCAAGCAGATTGAGGTGCCAACCTTGGCAGGCTCCTCCGCCATCAACGCCACCATGACGCCAAATGACGACCACCACCTACGCTAGAACATCTCCAAGCAATCAAGAAAACAAGAAAAGCCCAAAAGATACAAGGGGGCACTCTGAACTTACAACACATCGGAGAGCTAGTTACAAGAGGTAGGGCACTACTAGCATAAACCGATGACCGCAACCCTCAGGCGCTAAAGACATAGGAGGAATGCCGCTGGGACAAACACCAAGCCGGCCACACCATCACGCGCCAAGAACGTCTAAAGGCTGCAGGAAAGCCGCCGAGCAACAACAGAGAGGCGGACAACGGGACAGCGAGAGGCACTGCACCTGTTGCCGGCCAAAAACCCCACCTTCAGCAGCCCTACGCCCGAAACCACACTCCCCAGACAACGCCTCCATGGAGGGAACGACACACACGGCGCCGCCGCTGCCCAATCCTGCCGGATTTTGGGTTTTCACCCGGGAGAGGGAACGGAGGTGGGGAGAAGGAGACCACGACATCGCCTCCAAGAAAGAAACGTCGCCCAAGGCCGACGTTGATGCCGGGCCGAACCAGCCGGCCAGGGGTTTCCCCCGGTCCCGATCTGCAACACCAGCCCCAAACTCCACCGGATCCAGCGACCAGCCGCGGGAAACCAAGCGCAGAGGGGGAGGGAGCGAATTGGGGGCGGCAAACCTCCAGATCTGGCGAGGAAGAGGAGGCCTCCACGCTGTAGCCACCGGCCGCCGACGCCCCACCGCCCCCGCAGTCGAGGACGCCGGCCAGAGCCCTCCGCGAGAGCCGTTCAGGGTAAGAACGGCGACGCCATGCCGGCAGGGGCCGCCGCCCCTGGGATCTAGATCCTCCGCCGCACGAGCGACGAGGGCCTCGCCGCCACCGTCACTGGCGGCCGCGCGGGCTTGCCCGGCGACCACCTCAGGTGGCGACGAGGAGGGAGAGGAGGGGTGGGGGAGGCGACGCTCGAGAACCCTAGCCGCCGCCCGAGTCGCCCGGTCAGGCGACGCGGGGGCCGAGAGTACATCTTGTATAAACCGTGTATCTATGTATAGTTTAGAGATACATGAAAACATTAAAAAAATATGTTCATGTAACTTTTAGAAAAGTGTCCGCATGTTTTAGAAAAGTTCACACGGATTTGAAAAATGTTAAGACAGTGTAAATTGCTTGCTAGTGTATTTTAATCAAATGTTGATAACATCCCAAAACAATTTGTGACATTTAAAACATGCTCACACGTTTCAAAAAATATATGTGAAATTTTATAAAAAAATTATTATACAAACTAAAAAATGTTTGCATAATTCAAAAGGAATGTTTCCAACCATTCACAAAATTGTACGTGACATTTACAAAAAATATGTTTGTGAAATTTTAAAAAATGTTTATATAAATGTAAAAATATTCATGTAGTATAAAAATGTTTAGTATTATTCAAGAAAATTTTATATTTTTCTCAAAAATGTTTAACACATAATGGAAAAAAAATGTTCAAAACATACATTGAAAAATGTTAATTGTTTTTTATAAAATCAACGTGTATAAAAAAATCCAGATATATGTAGAAAGTGCACAACGTGTATTTGGAAAGAGTATTATGAAAACATGCATTTTTTTACAATCATGTATTTAAATTTTTTTAAAGACATGCTTTGTTGCACTTATGTTGAAGACATGCAGTTGTGGTGCGGGGGCGACACATGCAGTTGCATGGTGAGGGAAACACTTGTAGTTGCATGTTAGATGATGGTCATGCTGCCATAAAAAATTCAAGAGTTTTAAAGGCAAAAATAAAAAAGGTAAAAAAATAGAAAGGAAAAAGCAAAAAACAAAGAGGATGGACTTGCAATTGGGACAACAATTTGCCAGGCCCATTACTTGTGTATCAAGGGTGCACTTGCAACTGGAACAAAAAGGGATCGCCCCTACCCCGAGTTGCATGTCAAGGGTGGACTTGCAACTATGACAAAATGGGTCGGGACCAATTGCGTGTCGAGGATTGACTTGCAACTGGGAAAAAATGGATCGGGCCTCCAGTTGCGTGTTGATGGTGAACTTGCAACTGGGACAAAAATGTGTTCGGGCCAATTGCGTGTCGAGAATTGACTTGCAACCGGGACAAAAATGGATTGCCCCCCCAATTGCGTATTGATACGTCCATTTTGCATAATTTTGTTCTAATGTTATTTATAATGTTTTGATGCATAATAATGCTTTATGGAGTAATTTCAATGCCCTTTATCTCATAATATGCAAGGTTCACACAAAGAGGGAGAATACCGGCAGTTGGAATTTTGGACCTGAAAAAGCTACGTCAGGGCACCTATTCTGCACATCTTCAAATGAGCTGAAAATTCACGGAGAATTATTTTGGAATATATGAAAAATACTAGAGCAAATAACTACCGGAGAGGGGGGGGGGCACCTGGTGAGCACAAGACACCAGGGCGCGCTAGGCCCCCCAGGCGCGCCCTGGTGGGTTGTGCTCAACCCAGCCCACCTCTGGTGCCCATCTTCTAGTATATAGGTCATTTTGACCAAGAAAAAAAGGATATGACTTTCGGGACAGAGCGCCGCCTTCTCGAGGCGGAACTTGGACATGAGCACTTTTGCCCTCCGGCGGAGCGATTCCGCCGGGGAACTTCACTCCCGGAGGGGGGAATCGAAGCCATCGTCACACTGGTACAGCGACGTCCTAAACAAACAGTTTAAAACCCTTTCCGCGACGGCATTTGGAACCGTCGCCAAGTCAGTGTGGGCGATAGAGGGGTCCTTCCCACACGACCCAGAAATCGTTGGGGATAGGCCCTCGTGGGACCCAGGCTGGGGCCGTGTGCAATCGGGCGAGGCATGGAAACCCAATCATTTCCGTAGGTATGTACATCCCACATGGTGAATCCCAGAAATCATTTCCGTAGGTATGTACATCCCACACGGTGAATCTCAGAAATCATTTCCGTAGGTATGTACATCCCACGCGGTGAATCCCAGAAATCATTTCCGTAGGTATGTACATCCCACACGGCGAATCTCAGAAAATCATTTCCGTAGGTATGCACATCCCACACGGCGAATCTCAGAAAATCATTTCCGTAGGTATGCACATCCCACACAGTTCTTTGTGTGGAAACGTTTGTGCAAGGTGGCCTAACGCAAACAGTTCGCTGCCGGAAGCCGTGTGTGATTGTTAGTTGATTGAACACGCCTACTTTCTAGAAACTGTGCAGGTTGTTTGAGTTCGTCGCCCACGGTGCTGTCTAAGTAACCGTTTGCAATAGAAAACCCCAATAAGCAGGATAATTAGCCTATTATTGATAATCCATGTACTAATCAAACTGATATTTCTTATAAAACATGCCAGATATTTCATATCCGTATAAAAGCAACCAGGATTTCATAATCGAATACAGATAGCTTCGGCACTCAGTTACGCCATTACACAACAGTACCAAGTTTCACATGCAGCATCAAAAACCTTTTGGAAAGTAGCACCATACACGGTAAATAGAAAGATGAATCTCATTTATGAAAACTGCAGAAGCGGAAGGCAAATATTGAGCCTTCAGTGATGTTGAATGTCCTTGCAACTTTAGGCCAGTGGCTATGGATAATTGCCTGCCCAACCTTCGTCCTCTTCAGCAAGACTTCAATATTGTACCATGGGTGTTGAATGAATACCTTCCTCGCCTCTTGACCATGCAGGTGGTTTGAGAGGTAATCATTGGTGAATGGCTTTGAAAAGTACTGAAAAGAAAACTATGCATAAATCGCTGTTGTAAATTTTGAAATAGCGCAAGGGATAAAAACAAGGTAAAAGAGTTGGTACCATCCTATAGTTGACCGATGTCTTCTTCATTGTGCAAACCAAGATCTTGCTGTTATTCGTCGCAAGCTTCTTCATCCTAACAATCTTTCTGAGTTTCTTGACTTGACTGATATTCATGGACATCTCATTTCCCCATATGCAAAATGGGTCGAACAGTGGGTCTAAGCCTCTGACAGCAGAACCTACATGTGTAAGACCAAATTGTAAGAAACCTAAATATTACAATGATTCCTGCAACTGCATAATAATGTGCTATTAGCCAAAGGACCCTGCCTGAACAAACCTCGATGGTAAACCGCAGTGTCTCCCATTGTTTCCCTACAACACGCATAAGGAAGATCTTGATCAGGTTAACTGAGAGTTGCCATACTATCAGTAGAATATGTATTGAGTACAACCAAATTCGATTGGTGTCACATGCATAGCAATACAAAATTGTACCCACAACAAATGAAAATCAAATTGCAGAACTGAACCAAATAGTTAAATGGACAGCAGACCAAATGAACCAAAATAGTTAACTGAGCACGACATTGCAGAGTAGAAACATGTATGAGAAGATAAGATAGTTAACAAAACAAAGAATGCTTGAGAACAGTACTACAAAATGTAGCAATTGTTGGACCAAAGTGTTAACTGAACATTACATTTCAGAGGACCAAACTGTTAACTGAACATCAGATTGCATATTAACATTACAGAGGACAAATCACTAGAAGGCACTAGCGGTGGCCTCGAGAAAACATCACGAACTGCATTTTAATGTAGACAACTGCGCGGCGGTGTCGATGGTGGCCTCGAAGACGAGGTGCTCCTCCAAGATCTGGCGGTCGACATGCATGTCAGCCATAGCGACCTCGTTCGCGCGTGCGGCCGCATGCTACTCAGCTCCATGTTATACTGCTTGTAAAATGGCTATGGGCGGCGCTTAATTGGAGGAGGGGGCAGTGATTTCGGTGGAAGGTGTCGCTCTGTCAGTCGGGGCATGTGGGACGGGAAAGGAGGAGGATGGTGTGGGTGGGGTGTGGATTACCTGACCATATCGACGAGGCCGCGCAGCAAGAAGAAGGGTCGGCGGCGAGGAGGCCGCGCATCAATAAGAAGGGTCGCCGGCGAGGAGGCGACGCTGCAAGAAGAAGGGTCGCCGGTGAGGAGGCGGCGCTGCAAGAAGAAGGGTAGCCGGCGAGGAGGCGGCGCTGCAAGAAGAAGGGTCGCTGACAAGGAGGCTGAGCTGCCCGTAAGCAGTAGTGAAGGTTTGAACTTGGAAAGCAAGGAGGAACAGTAGAAATGTGGCTTTTGGTAGGAGGGAGGGGGCGGGGAGATAGATATTTCTGCGGTGGAATTTTTTTTCGCTCGGTGCCGCGAGAAACTGACGCGCAAGTGTGGTTCAAGCAGGACGGTGGACTGTAGACGACGAAGCTTCCTGCGTAAGCCAGATAAGACGGTGCGCCAAGATATTTTATATCGCATCCCACACGATTCTTTCTAGTAAACTGTTTGTGGTATACCTGATTTTTTTCATTATGTTTTGAAAGACAAAATGATGTTACGGAGGGAAAGGATGGTGTTTGAATTGTTAGAACATTTACGTACAGTGAACATGCAACTAGTACATGAGTGTCGTGATTAAATTTGGAATTTATTGTGGGTTCGTTTGGCATTTTTATGCATTAATTGAGTTTTTGGGCATTTAATGTGCATAATTCAAATTTGAACTACAAACACATGCTCCAATGCACCAACATTTGCTGAAAAATCACATGTGTGTCTTTGGGTGAATTTATAGGTCCCATGCAAGAAATGAGAATAAAATTCAAACATCCGGGTGTCGTGGCTCGGCCAGAATGATTGAGAAACTTGATTTTTTAATTCCTATAAATTCAAAACACGGCTGAAAATCATGAAACTTGGCATGGTGTCATGACATGGCACCAACATGTTGCAGTAATTTTTTTGGCCGAATTGGGACAAGCTTTGGTGTAAGCTTCTTGCAAACTGGAGCTTCCCTCAAGAAGGCTCCTGGTTCCGAGAGGGAACGTGTCACCTCCGTGTGTGAAACAACATATGTACATTGCCTTCTCCCGCCTTATTTTTTTACACACGCAGATTAGACCAAATAGAAGTATCGTGCTAAATTTTGGAATTATTCCATGGTCGTTTGGCCTTTTTATACATTAATTGAGTTTCTCGGCATTGAATGTGCATAATTCAAATTTGAACTAGAAGCACAGGCTCCAATGCACCAAAGTTGTTTGAAAAATCACATGTGTGTCCTTGGGTGAATTTCTAGGTCCCATGCAAGAGATGGGAGATGAAATTCAAACATCTATAATTTGTGGCAACTTTTTATGTCCTTGGGTGAATTTCTCCGTCGTATCTATAATTTTTGATTGTTCCATGCCAATATTATTCAACTTTCATATACTTTTGGCAACTTTTTATACTATTTTTGGGACTAACATATTGATCCAGTGCCTAGTGCCAGTTCCTGTTTATTGCATGTTTTTAGTTTCACAGAATATCCATATCAAACGGAATCCAAACGGGATAAAAACGGACGGAGCTTATTTTTGGAATATTTGGAAAATTCCGGAAGAAGAATCAACGCGAGACGGTGCCCGAGGTGGGCACGAGGCAGGGGGCGCGCCCCTGACCCTCATGGGCCACCCGTAAGGCACTTGATGCCCTTCTTCGGCCGTAAGAAAGCTAATTTTTGGTAAAAAATCATGGCGAAGGTTTCGATCCAATCGGAGTTACGGATCTCCATATATATACGAAACGGTGAAAGGGCACCAGAACAGAACGCAGAAACAGAGAGAGACAGATCCAATCTCGGAGGGGCTCTCGCCCCTCCCATGCCATGGAGGCCAAGGACCAGTGGGGAAACCCTTCTCCCATCTAGGGAGGAGGTCAAGGAAGAAGAAGACGAAGGGGCCCCCTCTCCCCTTCTCTTTCGGTGGCGCCAAAATGCTGCCGTGGCCATCATCATCATCACCGCGATCTACACCAACACCTTCGCCATCTTCACCAACATCTCCATCACCTCCCCCCACTATCTACAGCGGTCCACTCTCCCGCAACCCGCTGTACCCTCTACTTGAACATGGTGCTTTATGCTTCATATTATTATCCAATGATGTGTTGCCATCCTACGATGTCTGAGTAGATTTTCGTTGTCCTATCGGCGGTTGATGAATTGCTATGATTGATTTAATTTGCTTGTGGTTATGTTGCTGTCCTTTGGTGCCCATCATATGCGCACGCGTGTGGATCACACCATAGGGTTAGTTGTATGTTGATAGGACTATGCATTGGAGGGCAAGGGTGACAGAAGCTTCAGCCTAGCATAGAAATTGATGCATACGGGATTGAAGGGGGACCAATATATTTTAATGCTATGATTGGGTTTTACCTTAATGAGCGTTAGTAGTTGCGGATGCTTGCTAATAGTTCCAATCATAAGTGCATAGAATTCCAAGTCAGGGATGACATGCTAGCAGTGGCCTCTCCCACATAATACTTGCTATCGGTCTAGTAAAGTAGTCAATTGCTTAGGGGCAATTTCGCAACTCCTACCACCGCTTTTCCACACTCGCTATATTTACTTTATTGTTTCTTTATCTAAACAGCCCCCAGTTTTTATTTACGTAATCTTTATTATCTTGCAAATCTATCCAACAACACCTACAAAGTACTTCTAGTTTCATACTTGTTCTAGGTAAAGCGAACGTCAAGCGTGCGTAGAGTTGTATCGGTGGTCGATAGAATTTGAGGGAATATTTGTTCTACCTTTAGCTCCTCGTTGGGTTCGACACTCTTACTTATCGAAAACTGTTGCGATCCCCTATACTTGTGTGTTATCAGTGGCTCGGTCGGAAAGATTGAGAAACTTGGTTTTTTAATTCCTGTAATTCCAAAACACGCCTGAAAATGATGAAACTTGGCATGGTCTCATGACATGGATACTGCGGTAATTTTTTTGGCGGAACTGGGACAAGCTTTGGTGTAGGCTTCTTGCAAACCAAGGCTTCCCTCAAGAAGGCTCGTGGTTCCGAGAGGAAACGTGCCACCTCCGTGTGCGAAAAGACATACGTACATTGCCTTCTCCCGCCTTAATTTTTTTGCACGGCCACATTAGACCAAATAGAAGTACCGTGCTAAATTTTGGAATTATTCCAGGCTCGTTTTGCCTTTTTTACACATTAATTGAGTTTCTGGGCATTTAATGTGCATAATTCAAATTTGAACTACAAGCACAGGCTCCAGTGCACCAAAATTGTTTGAAAAATCACATGTGTGTCCTTGGGTGAATTTCTAGGTCCCATGCAAGAGATGAGAGTGAAATTCAAACATATGGGCGGCGGAAAGATTGAGAAACTTGGTTTTTAATTCCTGTAATTCCAAAACATGCCAGGAAATCATGAAACTTGGCATGGTGTCATGACATGGCACCAACATGCTGCGGTATTTTTTTTGGCCGAATTGGGACAAGCTCTGGTGTAAGCTTCTTGCAAACCGGAGCTTCCCTCAAGAAGGCTCATGGTTCCGAGAGGGAATGTGTCACCTCCGTGTGCGTAACGACATACGTACACTGCCTTCTCCCGCCTTAATTTTTTACATAGCCAGATTAGATCAAATAGAAGTACCGTGCTAAATTTTGGAATTATTCTGGGCTCGTTTCACCTTTTTTATACATTAATTGAGTTTCTGGGCATTTAATGTGCATAATTCAAATTTGAACTGCAAGCATAGGCTCCAGTGCACCAAACTTGTTTGAAAAATCACATGTGTCTCCTTGGGTGAATTTCTAGGTCTCATGCAAGAGATTGGAGTGAAATTCAAACATCTGGGCGTCGTGGCTCGGCCGGAAAGATTGACAAACTTGGTTTTGTAATTCCTGTAATTTCAAAACACGCCTGAAAATCATGAAACTTGGCATGGTGTCATGACATGGCACCAACGTGTTGCGGTATTTTTTTTGGCCGAATTGGGACAAGCTTTGGTGTAAGCTTCTTGGAAACCGGAGCTTCCCTCAAGAAGGCTCGTGGTTCCGAGAGGGGATGTGTCACCTCCATGTGCGAAACGACATACGTACACTGTCTTCTCCCGCCTTAATTTTTTTACACAGCTAGATTAGACCAAATAGAAGTATCGTGCTAAAATTTGGAATTATTTTGGGTTCGTTTGGCTTTTTTATACATTAATTGAGTTTTTGGGTATTTAATGTGCATAATTCAAATTTGAACTACAAGCACATGCTCCAGTTCACCAAAGTTGTTTGAAAAATCTCATGTGTGTCCTTGGGTGAATTTCTAGGTCCCATACAAGAGATGGGAGTGAAATTCAAACATCTGGGCGTCGTGGCTCGACCGAAAAGATTGAGAAACCTGGTTTTTTAATTCCTGTAATTCCAGAACATGCCTAAAAATCATAAAACTTGGCATGGTCTCATGACATGGCACCAACATGCTGTTGTAATTTTTTTGTCCGATTTGCGAAGGCGTACACATTAACAATAAACAAAGTCATTTTGGAGCAAGTGCTGTCACGTTACAAATCGGAAACACAAGTACTATTGAAACCATGGGCGTTCGACTTACCAATTACGTGCGGCTACGCATCCCTTTTTTATTGGCTAGGAGGTGCCGTGCGGGGTAGCTATTTGAGTACGGGAGGCGTGCGATCAGACCCCTATGCATGCTCATCGGAAGGAGAGCCCTTTTGATCGCTACCCATCGCACACCTCCCTCCTAACGTCTCCATTAATGGCGCCCGAGCACCTGTTCTACGGCGTGGCTATATGTCTCACTGGACTAAGATTTAAGAGAGAAAAATGAAAATCTGAAAAGAAAGTTTTGCCCGGATCTTGATGTAAGATCCGACAGACCTATATAGCATCGACTGTGATTTATAGCAAGCATGATGAATATAAGGACGATGACATTGGATAATAATTGTCTTACATATTTATAAACATAATTAAAAAAGCCACATGCAACAATGCCCGATATAGAGAAGGGAAAAAGAAGGAAGACAACTAGTCTCTGCGGCGAGCGGCGATGAGCTCTTTCTTGTCCTCAAGATGCAGGTTGAGAGAATCCACGGATTCCTCCACCAGCTTTCTGCGCTCGATGCGCAACATGGCATTCTCTTCCATAATTTTCTCGACGATGACGCCAGTCCTCTTCAATAAGGCAGTGGTCTGCTCCTGCTGCTCCGCACTTTCGACGATCTTCGCCCTTAGAAGGTCGCGCTCGGCTCGGAGCTTCGCATTGCTCTCATTTAGTTGCCGGATGACGTTGATAGACTGTTCAAACGAGGCTTGTAGGTCATCCTGCAACCTCGCCCACCTGGAGATCTGATCCATCCGCCTAAGGACGAGGGCACGCATGCGCCTGTAAGAGTCCTCGCCTGCCCGCGAGGCATTTTCCCAGGACGCCGCGGCACGGGAGGACATCTCTGCCGCATTCGCGGCGCGGCGGGACATCTCTTCTGCTTCCACAGCGCGGCTGAACCAGTCTGCTACTTCGATGGTGCGGCGGCTCCTCCGTGCTGCTTCGGCGGCATGGCGGGACCTCTCTGCTGCGATGGCCATGCGGCGGGACATGTTGGCTGCTTTCGCGGCGAGGCGGGACATCTCTCATGCTCCCGCTTCCAGGCTCGCCTCTCCCTGGTGGCAATCTCTCGACCCAGAACTCACGTTGTCCATGGCGGACGCAAGGGAATGATGATGAATGACTTGTTTGTTTTTGAATTTTTGTGGATGAGGAGTTGAGGAGGAATGCGCAGTCATCTTGGAGTGGTAGTATTTATAACCGCGTAGTAATACGCTCCTAAGTGGGAAACCATTTAGGTTTTGATCAGTGTGAACAAGTTTGCAATTTGGAATGTGACGGGACGTGGCCTCCCCGTTCTTCTAAAAAAATTTTGTGACGGGACGCATGCTCAAAATTTACTGACGGTTATAAGTGCGGCACTATTCTCGGAAGGCGTAACGTGGGCACGTACGCCTTCTCGGCCGCGTACGTGGCGTTTGCACCATAGGGTGCACCGCAATAGGCAATGTCAGCACCATCGTGTACGGTTCTTTTAATTATAATGTGTGTGCCCATATAGTGGACACACGTTGATCTATCTAAATATTTCAGTTTGATGTGGCTAATCGCAAACAGTTCATCCATGTGAAGTGTATGCCATCAATCGCGAACACTTTGATCTGGCTGACCCGTTTCTGTTCTGTTGCCTAATTGCAAATAGTTAACCCTTCTGAAGCATATGCCCTGAATCACACACACCTTGATTTGGATGACCATTTCTTTTGTGTTGCCTAATCACAAACAGTTCATCCGAGTGAACCGTATGCTGTGTATCGCACACGCCTTCATCTGTCTGCCCGTTTCTTTTGTTCCTCCTCATCGCAAATAATTGATTGAATTGAACCGTATGCCCTTCATCGCACACACAACTAAAACCTGAACCATGTTTGATGCATCCGTCATCGCAAACGTTACACATTTCTGACGGTTTTCATACAACACCGTTTGCGATTATGGCACCGCACATAGTTTCTCGAAGGGTCTCTGATCGTAGTGTCGCGTTAGCAGCATCCTGCAGTAGTGTCATCACCGACAACCCTTTCATCTTTGGGAGGGCAATCTTCAACAACATATTCAACAACACCATCTCCTCTAAAACTCTAGTCCATCTCTTGTGTTCAATCTTTATACTAGAACCTCAGATTGGTACATGTGGGTGACTAGTGGTGTTGATTATATCTTGTAGTTGATTACTATATGGTTTATTTGGCGGAATATTATATGTTCAGATCCATTATGCTATTTAATACCCCTCTGATCTTGAGCATGAGTGTCATTTGTGAGTAGTTACTTTTGTTCTTGAGGTCACGGGAGAAGTCATGTTGCAAGTAATCATGTGAACTTGATATGTGTTCGATATTTTGATGATATGTATGTCATGATTGCCTTAGTGGTGTCATGTGAACGTCGACTACATGGCACTTCACCATCTTTGGGCCTAAGGAAATGCATTGTGGAGTAGTTATTAGATGATGGGTTGCTAGAGTGACAGAAGCTTAAACCCTAGTTTACGCGCTACTTCGTAAGGGACCGATTTGGATCCAAATGTTTAATGCCATGGTTAGATTTTATCTTAATACTTTTCTTGTAGTTGCAGATGCTTGCGCGTGGGGGGGGGGGGTAATCATAAGTGGGAGGTTTGTTCAAGTAAGAACAACACCCAAGCACCGGTCCACCCACATATCAAATTTTCAAAGTAGCGAATGCAAATCAAACCAACATGATGAAAGTAACTAGATGAGATTCCCGTGTGCCCTCAAGAACACTTTGCTTATTATAATAGACGATTTTGGCCTATCCTTTACCAGAAAAGTATTGGGCTACCTTGCTGCACTTTATTTACCATTACGTTACTTGTCTGTTACAAATTATCTTGCTACCAAACAACTTGTTACCGACTATTTCAGTGCTTGCAGAAAATACCTTGCTGTCATTTCCTTCCGCTCCTCGTTGGGTTCGACACTCTTATTTATCGAAAGGACTACGATTGATCCCCTATACTTGTAGGTCATCAAGACTCTTTTCTGGCACCGTTGCCGGGGAGTGAAGCGCTCTTGGTAAGGAAAAATTATTATTACGTGCTGAAATTTATTGTCACTTGCTACTATGGAAAACCATCCTTTGAGGGGTTTGTTCGGGGTATCTTCGCCTTGACCGGAATAACAACTAGTTGCCCCTCAACCTACTACACCAACTGAAAAATATTGGTTCTGAAATTCCTTCGGGTATGATAGAACAACTGCTGGCTAATGCTTATGCAGGAGATGGAACTGAACATCCTGATATGCACTGATATGTGTGGATGAAATTTGTGGATTATTTAAACTTGCAGGTTTACCCGGATATGAAGCTAAGAAGAAGGTTTTCCCTTTATCTTTGAAGGGAAAATCATTGATATGGTATATGCTATGCAATGATATTGGATCTTGGAACTGGAATCGATTGAAATGGGAATGTCACCAAATTTTTATCCTATGCATCTAGTTCATCGTGATCGGAATTGTATATATAATTTTTGGCCTCGTGAAGGAGAAAGTATCGCTCTAGCTTAGGGGAAGCTTAAATCAATGTTATATTCATGCCCCAATCATGAGCTCTCAAGAGAAATTATTATTTAGAACTTTTATGCTCGCTTTCTCGTGATGATCAATCCATGCTCGATACTTCTTGTACTGGTTCTTTCATGAAGAATCCTATTGAATTCAGGTGGGATCTTTTAGAAAGAATTAAATGCAACTCTGAAGATTGGGAACTCGACGAAGGTAAAGAGTCATGTATTAAGCTTGAGTTTGATTGTGTTAAATCTTTTATGAATACCGATGGTTTTCACAAGTTTAACACTAAATATGGACTTGACTCTAAGATAGTAGCCTCTTTTTGTGAATCATTTGCTACTCATGTTGATCTCCCTAAGGAGAAGTGTTTTAAACATCATCCCCCTATCAAACAAGAAATTAAAGAACCGGTTAAGGCTAAAGATGAAACTATTATTTACAATGTTGATCCAGTTGTACCTACTTCTTATATTGAGAAACCACCTTTCCCTGTTAGGATAAAGGAACATGCTAAGGTATCAAATGTGGTTCGCAAAAGTAATATTAAATCACCTAAACCCTCTGAGCAAATTAAAGTAGAACCTAGTGTTGCTATGGTTAAAGATCTCCTGGTAGAAAATATTGATGGGCATGTTATTTATTTCTGTGATGAAGCTGCTAGAATTGCCAAACCCGATGAAAAAGATAAACATAGACCTGTTGTTGGCATGCCTGTTGTCTCGGTTAAAATAGGAGATCACTGTTATCATGGTTTATGTGATTTAGGTGCTAGCGTTAGTGCTATTCCTTTTACCTTATACCAAGAAATTATGAATGATATAGCACCCGCTGAAATAGAAGACATAGATGTTACTATTAAACTTGCTAATAGAGACACCATCACACCACTTGGGATTGTTAGAGATGTTGAAGTCTTGTGTGGGAAAATTAAATACCCTACTGATTTTCTAGTTCTTGATTCCCCACAAGATGATTTTTGTTCCATAATCTTTGGTAGACCTTTCTTGAACACTATTAATGCCACTATAAATTGCTATAAACAAACTATCAGTGTTAACTTTGGTGATGAGTCTCATGAGTTTAATTTCTCCAAGTTTAGTAGACAACCTCACAAGAAAGAATTATCCAGTAAGGATGAAATAATTGGTCTTGCTTCCATTGCTATGCGTCCTACTGATCCCTTAGAACAATATTTACTAGACCATGAAAATGATATGCACTTGCGTGAAAGAAATGAAATAGTTAGAATATTCTTTGAACAATAACCTCTGCTTAAACACAATTTGCCTATTGAAACTCTTGGAGGTCCTCCTCCATGTAAAGGTGATCCTATGTTTGAATTAAAACAATTGCCCAACACTTTGAAATATGCTTATCTTGATAAGAAAAAGATATATCATGTTATTATTAGTGCTAACCTTTCAGAACATGAAGAAGAAAGATTATTAAAAATTCCGAAGAAGCATCATGCTGCTATTGGATATACTCTTGATGATCATAAGGGCATTAGTCCTACTCTCTGTCAGCGCAAGATTAATATGGAACCTGATGCTAAACCAGTTCTTGATCACCAACGACGCTTGAACCCTAAGATGAAAGAAGTGGTAAGAACTGAAATATTAAAGCTTCTACAAGCAGGTATAATCTATCACATAGGTGATGGTAGATGGGTAAGTCATGTTCATTGTGTCCCTAAAAAGGGAGGTGATACGTCTCCAACGTATCTATAATTTTTGATTGTTCCATGCTATTACATTATCAATCTTGGATGTTTTATATGCATTTATATGCTATTTTATATGATTTTTGGGACTAACCTATTAACCTAGAGCCCAGTGCCAGTTTATGTTTTTTCCTTGTTTTTTGAGTATTGCAGAAAAGGAAAACCAAACGGAGTCCAATTGACCTAAAAATTCTCGGAGATAATTTTTGGACCAGAAGAAGCCCACGGAGTACTAGAGATGGGCCAGAAGAGTCCGGAGGCACCCACGAGGGTGGGGGCGCGCCCCCTACCTTGTGGCCGCCTCGGGACCCCCTGACTTGTTCCCGACTCCAACACCTCTTATATATACCCAAACTTCCAAAAAGAAACCGAGATCGGGAGTTCCGCCACCTCAAGCCTCTGTACCCATCGAAAATCAATCTAGACCCGTTCCGGCACCCTGCCGGAGGGGGGAATCTCCGGTGGCCATCTTCATCATCCCGGCGCTCTCCATGACGAGGAGGGAGTAGTTCACCCTCGGGGCTGAGGGTATGTACCAGTAGCTATGTGTCTGATCTCTCTCTCTCTCTCTCTCTCTCTCGTGTTCTCGATTTGGCACGATCTTGATGTATCGCAAGCTTTGCTATTATAGTTGAATCTTATGATGTTTCTCCCCCTCTACTCTCTTGCAATGGATTGGGTTTTCCCTTTGAAGTTATCTTATCGGATTGAGTCTTTAAGGATTTGAGAACACTTGATGTATGTCTTGCATGTGCTTATCTGTGGTGACAATGGGATATTCACGTGATCCACTTGATGTATGTTTTGGTGATCAACTTGCGAGTTCTGTGACCTCGTGAACTTATGCATAGGGGTTGGAACACATTTTCATCTTGACTCTCCGGTAGAAACTTTGGGGCACTCTTTGAAGTTCTTTGTGTTGGTTGAATAGATGAATCCGAGATTGTGTGATGCATATCGTATACTCATACCCACAGATACTTGAGGTTACATTGGAGTATCTAGGTGACATTAGGGTTTTGGTTGATTTGTGTCTTAAGGTGTTATTATAGTACGAACTCTAGGATAGATTGAACAGAAAGAATAACTTCGTGTTATTTTACTACGGGCTCTTGAATAGATCGATCAGAAAGAATAACTTTGAGGTGGTTTCGTACCCTACAATAATCTCTTCCTTTGTTCTCCTCTATTAGTGACTTTGGAGTGACTCTTTGTTGCATGTTGAGGGATTGTTGTATGATCCAATTATGTTATTATTGTTGAGAGAACTTGCACTAGTGAAAGTATGACCCTAGGCCTTGTTTCCTAGCATTTCAATACCGTTTGTGCTCACTTTTATCATTAGTTACCTTGCTATTTTTATATTTCCAGATTACAAAAACCTTTATCTACCATCCATATTGCACTTGTATCACCATCTCTTCGCCGAACTAGTGCACCTATACAATTTACCATTGCATTGGGTGTGTTGGGGACACAAGAGACTCTTTGTTATTTGGTTGCAGGGTTGTTAGAGAGAGACCATCTTCATCCTACGCCTCCCATGAATTGATAAACCTTAGGTCATCCACTTGAGGAAAATTTGCTACTATCCTACAAACCTCTGCACTTGGAGGCCCAACAACGTCTACAAGAAGAAGGTTGTGTAGTAGAAATAAAGCTCTTTTCTGGCGCCGTTGCCGGGGAGGCTAGGTTAGCGGTATTAACACCCCGTCAACTAAGCTCTTTTCTGGCGCCTTTGCCGGGGAGGTTAGCACTTGAAGGTATATCTTTAGATCTTGCAATCAAATCTTTTTGTTTCTTGTTTTATCACTAGTTTAGTCTATAAAAGAAAACAACAAAAAATGGAATTGAGGGTACCTCATATGCTTCATCCTTTTAGTATCTTTCATGAACATAAAGGATTCCGATAACTGTGCCAAAATGCTAGAAGAAGAATGCATTAAAATGTCTGGCACTAAATCTTTGAATGATGAGCATGATTGCAATGTTGTTAGTACGAACTCTTTGAATATCCATAGTACTAATGATGATTGCACTAGTCATGATGAAAATGTGTCTTATAATCATGTCAATTTTTGTGGAGTGCGTAGGGTTTGCAAGTACACACCAAATAGGGAAGATAGATTTTGCAAGAGGAATAAGTATTTAGAAACTAAATGGTTGCAAGAAAGGCTAGATGTTTGTGCTGAAAATTTAAATTTTCTTAGCCATCCCTGTGAACTTTGCAATGAACGTGGTCATTTAAATATCCAATGCAAATTGTTTCATGATCGAATCGTGTCCAAAAATTGTGATGACTTGGTTTCCCTTGCGCATCATAATGAACTTAGTTTGCTTCTAGGTTATGAAGAAATGAAACGTATAACTAAGGATATTCCAGAATTTTCCCTTGATAAAGTTCTTGATTTTGATATAGAGGAAATTTATATGTATTGTGCGGTGAATTGCATTGAAAATCCTTATATTTCCAATAACATAAAGTCAAGAAAACAATTAGAAGATGAAGAGAATACTAATGAAAGGGAAGAGATTTCCCAATATCCTCCTATTTTTTCTTATGATGAATCAGGTAACGAGGAGGAGCCTTCTATCCAACCAATCTCATTAATAAGGAGCTCCGAAAAGAGGATTAAACCCACACATGATGTGAAGAAGAGAAAGAAAATACGGAGAAGCAAAGGTAAAAATTTATCCCTCCCAAATGATGTTGCTCCTATTACTCATTGTGATGATGATAATTGATATACTATTGGTGCTATCCATACTATTAATAATGAGAGTGATTATGCTTATGATATGAAAAGGCCCAAGCTTGGGGATGCTATGTTGGATAAGAATGACATGTTTGAGAATTTATTTGTGGCAATTAATGTTTGTCCCAAGCTTTGGGATGCTATGTTTAATGGAGATCATGTTTTTAGTCTCCCAAGTTTTGATGAGCACATTTATTACGATGATAGCATGCCTCCTATTTATGATGACTATTGTGATGACACTTATGCTATAAAAAATAGTGATGATTATATTTATAAAACTTGTCATGATTATGATTACCCTTTTTTATGAACATTACTCTTTTTAATGTGGAAACCATTTATATTATTCAGGTTTCTTATGATACTCCCACTATTCCGAATGAGAAGAATTTTGCTTATGTGGAGAATAGTAATTTTTCTATGCTTGTAGATCATGAAAAGAATGCTTTATGTGATAGTTATATTGTTGAATTCATTCATGATTCTATTGAAAATTATTATGAGGAAGGAATATATGCTTGTAGGAGTTGCAATAATATCAAGTTTCCTCTCTATGTGTTGAAAATCTTGAAGTTATCCTTGTTTTACCTTCCTATGCAAGTTGATTTTTGTTCCCACAAGTTGTTTGCTCACAAAATCCCGATGCATAGGAAGTGGGTTAGGCTTAATGTGCTAGTTATATTCTTCATGATGCTCTCTTTATGTTTCAATTCCTATCTTTTATGTGAGCATCATTGTCATGATCATGCCTAGCTAGGGGCATTAAACGATAGCGCTTGTTGGGAGGCAACCCAATTTTATTTTTGTTCCTTGCTTTTTGTTCCTGTTTAGTAATAAATAAATCATATATCCTCTGTTATTATTGTGTTTTTATGTTTCAATTAGTGTTTGTGCCAAGTAAAGCCTTTAGGATCTTCTTGGGTGATTATTTTTTGATCTTGCTGTAAAAAACAGAAAGTATGCTCACGAGAATAATTTTCATTCTTTAGTAGAGGGCGATAAAACACCAATTCCACTTGAAGTAGATTAATAAACAAAATGTATAGGACTTCCTAATTTCTCAGGATTTTTGGAGTTACAGGAGTATTCGAAACCTCCAGATTGCTACAAACTGTTCTGTTTTTGATAGATCCTGTTTTCTATGTGTTGTTTGCTTATTTTGTTGAATCTATGAGTAGTATCGGAGGGTATGAACCATATAGAAGTTGGAATACAATATATATTACACCAATATGAATTTAGAATGAGTTCACAACAGTACAAAAAGTGGTGATTTATTTTCTTATACTAACAGAGCTTATGAGTTTTCTGTTGAGTTTTGTGTTGTGAAGTTTTCATGTTTTGGGTAAAGATTCGATGCACTATGGAACAAGGAGTGGAAAGAGCATAATCTTGGGGATTCCCAAGGCACCCCAAGGTAATATTCATGGACAACAAAGAGCCTAAGCTTGGGGATGCCCCGGATGGCATCCCCTCTTTCGTCTTCATTCATCGGTAACTTTACTTGGAGCTATGTTTTTATTCACCACATGATATGTGTTTTGCTTGGAGCGTCATTTTATTTTCTTTTGTTTTTCTTGCTGTTTGAATAAAATACCAAGATATAAAATTCTTAAATGTTAGAGAGTCTTCATAGTTGCATAATTATTCGACTACTCATTGATCTTCACTTATATCTTGTGGAGTAGTTTGTGGTTTACTCTAGTACTTCACTTATATCTTTTTAGAGCACGACAGTGGTTTTATTTTGAAGAAATAGATGAACTCTCATGATTCACTTATATTATTTTGAGAGTCCTAAACAACATGGTAATTTGCTTTGGTTATGAATTTAGTCCTAATATGATGGGCATCCAAGATGGGTGTAATAAAAACTTTCATATAAACTGCGTTGAATGCTATGAGAAGTTTGATTATTTATGATTGTTTCGAGATATGAAGATGGTGATATTAGAGTCATGCTAGTTGAGTAGTTATGAATTTGAGAGATACTTGTGTTAAAGTTTGTGATTCCCGTAGCATGCATGTATGGTGAACCGTTATGTGATGAAGTCGGAGCATGATTTATTTTTTGATTGTCTTCTTTATGAGTGGCAGCCGGGGACGAGCGATTGTCTTTTCCTACCAATCTACCCCCCTAGGAGCATGCGCGCAGTACTTCGTTTCGATAACTAATAGATTTTTGCAATAAGTATGTGAGTTCTTTATGACTAATGTTGAGTCCATGGATTATACACACTCTCACCCTTCCACCATTGCTAGCCTCTCTTGTGCAGCGCAACTTTCGTCGGTACCATACCACCCACCATTACCTTCCTCAAAACAGACACCATACCTACCTATTATGGCATTTCAATAGCCATTCCGAGATATATTTCCATGCAACTTTCCACCATTCCATTTATTATGACACGCTTTATCATTGTCATATTGCTTTGCATGATCATGTAGTTGACATCGTATTTGTGGCAAAGCCACCATTAATAATTCTTTTAAACATGTCACTCTTGATTCATTGCACATCCCGGTACACCGCCGGAGGCATTCACATAGAGACATATTTTGTTCTAAGTATCGAGTTGTAATTCTTGAGTTGTAAGTAAATAAAAGTGTGATGACCATCATTATTAGAGCATTGTCCCATGTGAGGAAAGGATGATGGAGACTATGATTCCCCCACAAGTCGGGATGAGACTTCGGACGAAAAATAAATATGAGAGAAAAAGAGGCCATAAAAAAAGGAGAAGGCCAAAAAAACAAAAAAATGAGAGAAAAAGAGAGAAGGGGAATCTTCATGATAGAGAGTTTCCTATGTTGTCACTTTCATATACTAGTGGGAATCTTTCATTATAGAACTTGGCTTGTATATTCCAATGGTGGGCTTCCTCAAAATGCCCTAGGTCTTCGTGAGCAAGCGAGTTAGATGCACACCCACTTAGTTTATTTTTGAGCTTTCATACACTTATAGCTCTAGTGCATCCGTTGCATGGCAATCCCTACTCACTCACATTGATATCTATTGATGGGCATTTCCATAGCCCGTTGATAGGCCTAGTTGATGTGAGACTATCTTCCTCCTTTTTGTCTTCTCCACAACCACCATTCTATTCCACCTATAGTGCTATGTCCATGGGTCACGCTCATGTATTGCGTGAAAGTTGAAAAGGTTTGAGAACATCAAATGTATGAAACAATTGCCTGGCTTGTCATCGGGGTTGTGCATGATTTGAATATTTTTTGTGATGAAGATGGAGCATAGCCAAACTATATGATTTTGTAGGGATGAACTTTCTTTGGCCATGTTATTTTGAGAAGACATGATTACTTTGTTAGTATGCTTGAAGTATTATTATTATTATGTCAATATTAAACTTTTGTCTTGAATATTTTGGATCTGAACATTCATGCCACAATAAAGAAAATTACATTGATAATTATGTTAGGTAGAATTCCACATCAAAAATTCTATTTTTATCATTTACCTACTCGAGGACGAGTAGGAATTAAGCTTGGGGAAGCTTGATACGTCTCCAACGTATCTATAATTTTTGATTGTTCCATGCTATTATATTATGAATCTTGGATGTTTTATATGCATTTCTATGCTATTTTATATTATTTTTGGGACTAACCTATTAACATAGAGCCCAGTGCCAGTTTCTGTTTTTTCCTTGTTTTTGAGTATTCAGAAAAGGAAAACCAAATAGAGTCCAATTGACCTGAAAATTCATGGAGATAATTTTTGGACCATAAGAAGCCCACGGAGGCACCCATGAGGGTTGGGGGCGCGCCCTACCCCCTGGGCGCGCTCCCTACCTCATGGCCGCCTCGGGGATCCCCCTGACTTGTTCCTGACTCCAACACCTCTTATATATACCCAAACTTCCAGAAAGAAACTAAGATCGGGAGTTCTGCCGCCGCAAGCCTCTATAGCCACCAAAAACCAATCTAGACCCGTTCCGGCACCCTGCCGAAGGGGGGAAATCCCTCTCCGGTGGCCATCTTCATCATCCCGACGCTCTCCATGACAAGGAGGGAGTAGTTCACCCTCGGGGCTGAGGGTATGTACCAGTAGCGATGTGTTTGATCTCTCTCTCTCTCTTTCGTTTTCTCGATTTGGCACGATCTTGATGTATCACGAGCTTTGCTATTATAGTTGAATCTTATGATGTTTCTCCCCATCTACTCTCTTGTAATGGATTGAGTTTTGCCTTTGAAGTTATCTTATCGGATTGAGTCTTTAAGGATTTGAGAACACTTGATGTATGTCTTGCATGTGCTTATCTGTGGTGATAATGGGATATTCACGTGATCCACTTGATGTATGTTTTGGTGATCAACTTGCGAGTTATGTGACCTCGTGAACTTATGCATAGGGGTTGGCACACATTTTCGTCTTGACTCTCCGGTAGAAACTTTGGGGCACTCTTTGAAGTTCTCTGTGTTGGTTGAATAGATGAATCTGAGATTGTATGATGCATATCGTATAATCATACCCACAGATACTTGAGGTGACATTGGAGTATCTAGGTGACATTAGGGTTTTGGTTGATTTGTGTCTTAAGGTGTTATTCTAGTACGAACTCTAGGATAGATTGAATGGAAAGAATAGCTTCGTGTTATTTTACTATGGGGTCTTGAATAGTTCGATCAGAAAGAATAAATTTGAGGTGGTTTTGTACCCTACAATAATCTCTTCGTTTGTTCTCCGCTATTAGTGACTTTGGAGTGACTCTTTATTGCATGTTGAGGGATTGTTATATGATCCAATTATGTTATTATTGTTGAGAGAACTTGCACTAGTGAAAGTATGAACCCTAGGCCTTGTTTCCTAGCATTGCAATACCGTTTGTGCTCACTTTTATCATTAGTTACCTTGCTGTTTTTATATTTTCAGATTACAAAAACCTTTATCTACCATCCATATTGCACTTGTATCACCATCTCTTCGCCGAACTAGTGCACCTATACAATTTACCATTGTATTGGGTGTGTTGGGGACACAAGAGACTCTTTGTTATTTGGTTGCAGGGTTGTTTGAGAGAGACCATATTCATCCTATGCCTCCCAGGGATTATAAACCTTAGGTCATCCACTTGAGGGAAATTTTCTACTGTCCTACAAACCTCTGCACTTGGAGGCCCAACAACGTCTACAAGAAGAAGGTTGTGTAGTAGACATCAGGAGGTATTACTGTTGTTCCTAATGATAAAAATGAACTTATTCCACAAAGAATTGTTACTGGTTATAGAATGGCAATTGATTTTAGAAAATTAAATAAAGCTACTAGAAAAGATCATTGCCTTTCATTGATCAAATGCTCGAAAGATTATCTAAGCATACCCTAGTTTTTCTCGAATACCCATTTCAAAACCTCATCAAGAGAAACCCACCTTTACTTGTCCTTTTGGAACTTATGCTTATAGACGTATGTTTTTGGTTTATCCAATGCACCTGCTACCTTTCAAAGATGTATGACTGCTATATTCTCTGATTTTTGTGGAAATATTGTTGAGGTTTTCATGGATGATTTCACCATTTATGGAACTTCTTTTGATGATTGCTTAACCAACCTTGATCGAGTTTTGTAGAGATGTGAGCAAACTAATCTTGTCTTGAGTTGGGAGAAGTGCCCCTTTATGGTTAATGAAGGTATTGTCTTGGGACATAAAATTTCCAAACGAGGTATTGAGGTGGATAAAGCTAAAGTTGATGAAATTGAGAAAATGTCATGTCCTAAAGATATAAAAGGTATTCGTAGTTTCCTTGGTCATGCTGGTTTCTGTAGGAAGTTTATTAAAGACTTCTAAAAAATTTCTAGGCCTCTTACAAATCTTTTACAAAAGGATATTCCATTTGTTTTTGATGATGATTGTGTAGAAGCCTTTGAAACATTTAAGAAAACCTTAACTTCTGCACCTATAGTTCAACCACCTGATTGGAACTTGCCTTTTGAAATTATGTGTGATGCTAGTGATTATGTTGTGGGTGCTGTTCTAGGACAAAGAGTTGATAAAAAATTAAATGTTATCCATTATGCTAGTAAAACTCTAGACAGTGCCCAGAGAAATTATGCTACTACTGAAAAAGAATTTTTAGCAGTTATGTTTGCTTGTGATAAATTCAAATCCTACATTGCTGATTCAAGTAATTATTCACACTGATCATGCTGCTATAAAATATCTTATGGAAAAGAAAGATGCTAAACCTAGACTCATTAGGTGGGTTCTCTTGCTACAAGAATTTGATTTACATATAACTGATAGGAAAGGAGCTAAGAACCCCGTAGGTGATAACTTGTCTAGGTTAGAAAATATTCTTGATGACCCACTACCTATTGATGATAGTTTTCCTGATGGACAACTAGCTGCAATAAATGTTTCTCATAACACACCTTGGTATGCTGACCATGCTAAGTACATTGTTGCTAAATATATACCACCTAGTTTCACATACCAACAAAAGAAAAAATATTCTTTTATGATTTAAGACATTACTTTTGGGATGACCCACATCTTTATAAAGACGGAGTAGATGGTATTATTAGACGCTGTGTACCTGAGCATGAACATGAGCAAATCCTACGGAAGTGTCATTCCGAAGCTTATGGAGGACATCATGCGGGAGATAGAACTGCTCACAAGGTATTACAATCTGGTTTTTATTGGCCTACTCTCTTCAAGGGTGCCTGTAAGTTTGTCTTATCTTGCGATGAATGACGAAGAATTGGTAATATCGGCAAGCTTCAGGAAATGCCTATGGATTATTCACTTGCTGTTGAATCATTTGATGTTTGGGGTTTTGATTATATGGGACCTTTTCCTTCTTCTAATGGGTATACTCATATTCTGGTTGCTGTTGATTATGTTACTAAGTGGGTAGAAGCTATTGCAACTAGTAGTGTTGATCACAACACCTCCATTAAAATGCTTAAAGAAATTATTTTCCCAAGGTTTGGAGTCCCTAGATATTTAATGACTGATGGTGGTTCCCACTTTATTCATGGTGCTTTACGTAAAATGCTTGCTAAATATGATGTTAACCATAGAACTGCATCACCTTATCATCCTCAATCTAGCGGTCAAGTTGAACTTAGCAATAGAGAAATAAAACTAATATTACAAAAAACTGTCAATAGGTCCCGAAAGAATTGGTCTAAGAAATTAGATGATGCACTTTGGGCTTACAGAATAGCTTATAAAAATCCTATGGGTATGTCTCCTTATAAAATGGTTTATGGAAAAGCTTGACATTTGCCTCTTGAGTTAGAACATAAAGCATATTGGGCAATTAAAGAACTCAACTATGGTTTCAAACTTGCCAGTGAAAATAGGTTATTTGATATTAGCTCACTAGATGAATGGAGAACCCAAGCTTATGGAAATGCCAAACTATTCAAAGAAGAGGTTAAAAGATTGCACACCAAAAGGATCCAAAAGCGGGAATCCAAAGTTGGTGAATATGTTCTTTTGTACAACTCTCATTTTAGATTCTTTGCAGGAAAACTTCTTTCCAAATGGGAAGGACCATATATTATCAAAGGGGTCTATCACTCTGGAGCTATCAAGATTAATAATGCCGAAGGTACAAACCCGAAGGTGGTCAATGGATAAAGAATCAAACATTGTATCTCAGGTATGCCTATTAATGTTGAAAGCAATATTATTAAAACCATGACACCGGAGGAGCACATAAAAGAAACCTTCCAGAACACTCCAAAACTCTAAAAAAGAGGAGGTACGTGATACGGTAAGTAAACGGACTCCGTAAAATCTGCAAAAATATTTTATGACAGTTTTGGAATATAACAAAAATTTGGAAAATAAGAAACAACCAGGAAGGCAAAAGAGGAGGACACGATACACCAGGGCACGCCTACCTTGCCTGGCACGCCCAGGTGGGTTGTGCCCACCTCGGGAACCTTCCCGACTCCGTTTTCCTTCTGTTTTGCTTGTTTCCCAAGATAAAAAATCTTTATATACCCCCAGACATACGGACCACCGTACCATGAAGAAACTTATGTTCTTGTTTCTTGTTGTTTTCTGACAGATCTAGATTGCTATGGCCTCACCGAGCTCCTCCAAGGACAAGTTCTTCGAGAGGGACCCAGGGGGAAGGGAACCGTGGAGGCGAGGCTCGAAGCCATGGAGCAGGAGGTCTTCAAGTGCAAGGGGATGGTGGAGCACAGACTCAGTGCCAATCACCTCATGATTACGCATTTCGCCCATGATCACAAGGTGGATGGCCGGTCCATGAAGGGCATCGTCTTCACCCTCAATGATCAAATCAACTTTCTGCGAAGCCAAATCTATGATCTCCAAAATCAAGTCTTTGAATATGAGGCAAGATTTAAAGGTATGAGTTTGGCTGCCAGTTGCAGGACTCGCGAGACTCGTGCTTCCTCTTATGATGGTGAGCCGCTGCCATGGAAGCCGGAGGATAAGCTTGCCACTACCTCATCACCACCACCATCATTGTCGTGGAATTGTCACGGCAGATTTCCTAGTGGAAGGACTTAGTTGTGGAACCATTGTGACGTAGTTAGCTTAAAGGGGTTAAAACAGGACAAATGACACAAGGAGTTTATACTGGTTCGGACCCTTACGGTGAAGGTAAAAGCCTAATCCAGTTTGAGGTGGTATTGCTAGGGTTTCAATTACCAAGGAGCGAATACGCTTAGCCTGGCTTTCGATCTGTTGTCTCCTACCCTAAGACGCTGCCGGGTCATCCCCTTATATACACGGGTTGACGCCCCGTGGCTTACAGAGTCCCGGCCGGCTCATACAAACGTGTCCGGCCCGATGACTTATCTTACATGCCTTACAATACAAGTCACATATACATGGCGGTTTACACTCACGGGCCTTAAGCCGCCTTTGGGTTTTGGGCCCTTTAACAAGCCTACTACACGAACCTCCATCTTCAACATATTCATGGGCTTGGTTTATGAACCGACATTGGGATAACTTGGCCCCTCCTGGGCGGGTCATATCCAATAGTCATATCCCCAACATTAGGCCCCAGGTTGCTTTGAACTTTGTTCATGTCAATCTTCAGCACTCAGAAAAAATCCGTCTTCATCTTCTTGTGAGATATTGTAACCCGCCATGATGTCATCTCCTGAGATTGCGGTACCCCACCGTAACGTCACATGTTATTATTAATATTATATACCGCCCAAATCTTAATAAATCTTCTCTTTTAATGATCCTCCAAAAATCGAGGTGCTCACGCCGTCACATATCCATTTTCTTATCTCCTCGATTCCTGCGCATGCCACTTATCCTTCCAGCCTTATAAATAGGGCCACGGGTCCTCTTTTCACTCTCCCCCTTTTGCCTTCTCGTATTCATCTTCTTCCTCGCAACGCTCGAGTGCGCCGACCTCCGCCGCTGTCGACCTTCGTTCACTGCTTCAACTACGGCCGCTGCATCACCCTGAACGAACCAGAACGCCGTGGCGCCCCTCCGTAGTTCACCAGTGTCGGTAAGCATTCACCTTTCCTCTTAATAAATCTACCTTAGGGTTTCCCTGTTCATCGACATTCATCACCGTTCCCCCTTCTCTTTCCTAGATTGCATAGTTTTGATCTGAAAACAACACAGATCTTGTGCAGTAACAGTTTAAGACTTGTGTTTTAATATCATAACATATCCTCATTGCAACAGATCTCATCTAGGCATCCCCACTTTTCTGCTGCTGTCACCTTAGGTTTAGATTTTATTTCATTTCTCTGAACTTCTGCAGATCCAATCTTATAGCTCCAATCTGTGAAACATGTTTGTCCCAACACTTAGTAAAATTGCTTTTGATAGATGTTGAGTACCATTGTTGTCACGGCGGCTTACATCACCAGTTATAATTATCCATATATCATTAGGCCCCATTTAAGCCGCCATTCGGAATATATACTGTAGCTTTTTACTTCCGGCTTAATGAATCAACTTAATGTCGCAATTTTTTTATTTCCTTTAGGCTTCTCTCTTCACAATACCGCCAAAGACAGCCACTTCATGTAACTGGGTTCCCTCCATTGTCACTGAAAACACACTCAAAGACTTTGTCAAAATCAGGTACTTGCCAGCAAAGAATGTCATGCATTATCGCGCCCCTGATCCAGGCGAAGAAAGACCTTAGCCAAAGGATGACGAAGTCCTTATTTTTACTCATCACATGAATCGGGGCTTCTCACCGCCCGGTTCTAGATTTTTCCGAGACGTGCTACACTTCTTTCAACTCCATCCTTAAGACATCGGACCCAATTCCATGTCAAACATCTGCAACTTTCAAGTCTTCTGCGAAGTATACCTTCAAGAGGAGCCCAACATTGAACTCTTTAGAGAATATTTTTATTTGAACCGCCAAAACGAGTTTACGAATGGACCCAGCCTGGAACTAGGCGGAATCTCAATTCAACAAAGAAGAGATGCTATCTTCCCCTATGCCCGCTTGCCGAGTCACCCCAAAGATTGGAATCAGACATGGTTTTACTGCAAAGATACTTCTCCGGCTGACGAGAATCCATGCCGGGTTATCGGGTCTAGAGTCTTGACTCAAAGCATCTTCTTCCTGAAAAGCTTACTACTGCTGAACGTGCAAAGCTTGCTCCCACCATTGCAAAGGTCAAGGCTCTGCCGAGAAATGGGTTAACTGGCATTGACTTGGTCCGGTGCTGGGTTTCTTGGCGAATCATACCCTTGAGTCGCCGGCCCAGCTTAATGTGTACTTATACTGGTGGTATAAAGGATCCTCTGCGCCACAGCTCTGTGCTTTTAACTGATGAGGCAATCAACGAAATGACCAAGTCCCTTTTGAATGAAGATCCGGAAGATTGCAGCAAAGTGGGTCTGAACCCTTTCTGCAAACTTAACCCGCCACCGGATGTGAGTCTCTAATTTACTTACTTTTACCTCATCATTTAAATGCTTTATTAACTCAACTTTGAAGACTTTTCACAGGCTGACTCTAATTTTTGGAAGAAGAAATACAACCATGAAGCTGCCAAGAATGCCAGGGCTGCCAAGAAAGCCGCCAAGAAAACCACTAAGAAAAATAAGAAGAAATCAAGCGCCTCCAGCATGTTTGAACTGGATGACAACTCTGAGTCGGAGGTGGCCCTTGACTCCCTTGGCTCTTTTTTCAATTACCTTATTGACACTGATTATGCTCAGGATGACACGGGGGCCAACCAAGTAGCTGAAGAAGAGGTAATTTCGTCCGACTCAGAGCCTTTGCCAAGACATAAAATTCGACGGGTAACCCAGAAAGTAAGCTTTTCGCACCCCTTAGCTCATTTGGATCCTCACTTTATTTTCAAGCAACGGCAGCACGAGAGCCGGTGACAAACTCGGACCAGTGGAGGTGAAGAGTTATCGTCCGGCTTATTAAATACTCTAGCTCCACGAAAATGGCAAAACAAGGTCTTTCCAAACTTAACTCTTTTTACCCCCTGGCAGGTCTCATTCATCAGCCACTTACTCCTTCTGATTCAAACTATCAGGAGGTTTCTTGCTCTTCCTCCGGCGATTCATCTCAAACCCAGCTACCGGATTTCAAGACTGCCCCTGGGTAACATCTCTTTTGTTTTCTATCTCCTTATGCTCTTATACTTGTACTGATGTCTCATGAACCGTGCAGTGTAAAAGCAAAGCCTAACAAGAAGGCAAAGGTGACCAAGCCGGTTGAAGATCCTAAAGTCCCTGCACCGGAGCAGTCACTCCCAGCATCAGACGCTTCTGAAAGACAACCAGAAGAACCTGCCCATGAAGCCCCACCAGAGATTCCTGACCCTTCTGGTGACCATTCAGTACTCAATCCTTTGAATACTAAACCATCAAGCCCACTTAAATTGTCGGAGACACAAGCCGACGATGTTATGATCACTGGCACCGGTTTTACAGAACCGAGAAATCCAACTGTCTTGGCCAAACACTCTGCTAAACAGGAGTTTATTGAAAAGTGGAAAGTGAGATTTGATGTTGCCCACTATTCTCAATTGAGGAGCAGTGAAGTACTCTCTGGCTACCTCAACCAAGTGCATACCAGCCGCGATCTTGAAATCGATATGGTGAAGCAGATGCATACAAAATATGAGGTATGAATTCCGGCTTAAGTACAATATGCATATCCTATCAGCCCCCAAGTCTACCATGTATAATAGAATTGAATATGCTGAAGACTTTAGAATATCAATGAGTATAAAGCATCTTTGAGAAAAAAGTTGTCTTTCACTTAAGCCGGGTTTTAATGATCAACATTGCATCCGTAGCCCCCAAGGGCCGGTTTAATCAGCATGAATGAACCGGTACTCATCCTTGATTAAAGATCAGAACTTACTCATGTAGCCCCCATGAACCGGCTGTGGTTGTCCGCGGCACTGTCGGGTCATCACAAAGTAGTAATGAAATATGAGCAAATATGCATTAGCCCCCAAGTGCTAAGTACTGTTGCTTGCAAAGTGCTTGGGACTTAATCATATAAACCGCTGTAGGAAGAACTCTTCAGTAGGCATTAGCCCCCAAGTGCCAAGTGTTGTTGCTTGCAAAAGGCTTGGGACTTATATTCCTGTAATCCGGATATAAATGTGTTTGTAAATCTATGTTTTTACAGGACGCTATTGCTGAACTTCAATCACAATTGGCTGATGCAAAGACCCGACTGGAGAATCAAGAATCTGAGACCCGGAAAGCGGATTCAAAATTCCAATTTAGCGTGGCTGAAACAGAAAAACTGAAAACCAGTTTTGAGGCTGAAAGAAATGCCTGGGCTGAGGAAAAGACTGCTTTGACGTAGCGGGCTGAGAAAGTTGAAGCGGCTCTTCAAGAGGTGACCACTGAGCTTAGGTTTAAAGCACCGTGTATCCCAGATGGTTTCTGCTATCTTTGGTGAGTCGCCTTACCAGCATTCAACTTGAATCTCTTCATTTGATATTATAAACCGCCACTGACTATTCCACAATTGTTATATAGGTCCAAGGAGCAGCAATCTTAGTCAAGATATGCTAGTGAAGCTGAAAGCCGTATATACGCTTGTTGAACTGCTGTATACTGGAGCTCAACGCATGCTAGCCACAATTTCACCAACAAATCAAGGACCCAATCTGTTGAGCGCCGTCTTGAAAACATTGTCAATTCTGCCTGCAAGGATTCAAGAGATCAAATGGTCATGTGCAAGAGCCGATGCCATGATGGCCTTGAGTCGTGCTAAGGCATGGGTACCAGAGCTAGACCCAGATGAGGTAGCTACTGGGTATCCAAGTTTGAAGGAAGATGGTACTGCTTTTGATCAAAAGGACTTCGCTGCTGCTACCTCTTGAGCACTACGTTGGTTTTCTCTTCAAGAGGGAAGGGTGATGCAGCAAAGTAGCATAAGTATTTCCCTCAGTTTTTGAGAACCAAGGTATCAATCCAGTAGGAGGCCACGCACGAGTCCCTCGCACCTACACAAACAAATAAAATCCTCGCAACCAACGCAATAAAGGGGTTGCCAATCCCTTCACGGTCACTTACGAAACTGAGATCTGATAGATATGATAAGATAATGGAAAGATCGTGGATGTCGCCTAGAGGGGGGGTGAATAGGCGTTTTAAAATGATTACAGTTTAGGCTTGAAAAAATGCGGAATAAACCTAGCGGTTAATTTGCCAAGCACAAAACCTAAAACAACTAGGCTCACCTATGTGCACCAACAACTTATGCTAAGAAAGATAAGCAACTATGTGATAGCAAGATATATGACAAGAAACAATATGGCTATCACAAAGTAAAGTGCATAAGTAAAGGGCTCGGGTAAGAGATAACCGAGGCACGAGGAGATGACGATGTATCCCGAAGTTCACACCCTTGCGGATGCTAATCTCTGTTTGGAGCGGTGTGGAGGCACAATGCTCCCCAAGAAGCCACTAGGGCCACCGTAATCTCCTCACGCTCTCGCACAATGCAAGATGCCGTGATTTCACTAAGGGACCCTTGAGGGCGGTCACCGAACCCGTACAAATGGCAACCCTTGGGGGCGGTCACCGAACCCGTACACTTTGGCAACCCTTGGGGGCGGTCACCGGTACCCGTCAAATTGCTCGGGGCGATCTCCACAACCTAATTGGAGACCCCGATGCTTTCCTGGAGCTTTGCACCACAATGATTGAGCTCCGAACACCAACAACCGTCTAGGGTGCCCAAGCACCCAAGAGGAACAAGCTCAAGGGTACCAAGCACCCAAGAGTAATAAGCTTCTCAACTTGTAACTTCCATGTATCACGTGGAGAACTCAAACCGATGCACCAAATGCAATGGCAAGGGCACACGGAGTGCCCAAGTCCTTCTCTCTCAAATCCCACCGAAGAAACTAATGCTAGGGAGGAAAATGAGAGGAAGAACAAGAAAGAGAACACCAAGAACTCCAAGATCTAGATCCAAGGGGTTCCCCTCACATAGAGGAGAAAGTGATTGGTGGAAATGTGGATCTAGATCTCCTCTCTCTTTTCCCTCAAAAACTAGCAAGAATTCATGGTGATTGAGAGTTAGCAAGCTCGAAGAAGGTCAACAATGGGGGAAGAACACGAGCTCAAAAGATAAGGTTCATTGGGGAAGAAGACCCCCTTTTATAGGAGGGGGAAAATACAACCGTTATGTGCTCAGCCCGCACACGAGCGGTACTACCGCTCCACGAGCGGTACTACCGCTCAGGTGGAAGAAACAGGGAAAAGGAGCAACAAAACATGAACCTTGGGGCAGTAGTACCGTAGGAGACAGCGGTACTACCGCTGGGTTAGGCGGTACTACCGCACCCTTCGGCGGTACTGCCGCGCAGAATGAAGGGTAAAGAGAAAGAGAGAATCGGGCGGTACTACCGCGGAGGAAGGGCGGTACTGCCGCTAAGGAGCGGTACTGCCGCAGTGAGGTACCGCACAATCCGACACAGAAAAAGACCCCTCGAATCGACGCGGTAGGGACCTGGTAAGCCAACGGTAGTACTGCTACGGAGTCACCGCCGGTACTACCGCTGCGGAGCGGTACTGCCGCTTGTGACTCCTCAGCGGTACTACCGCTGGGTACCACGGTACTACCGCTGGGACCCTGACAAAAACCACACTCAAGAAAACCAGAACTGCCATAACTTCTGCATATGAGCTCCGAATTGAGCAAACTCAAGCTTGTTGGAAACAAGACGACGAGTAGCATCAAAACAAGTTATAGTAAGAAGAGGCAGGGGAGGTATGCCAACAAATAGAGGAGTGAAACCTCCAACCGAGAAGAACCGGCAAAACCTCCAACATCGAAAACATCATAGAAGAAGCATGTGAACTCCATTTTTGATGAACTCGAGCTTGTCATCAAGATGACCATAAGCTCTAAGACTCTCAAAGAGAACCAAACAAGAACCAAGAAAGATGATGCAAGGATGCAATGGTTTGAGCTCTCAGCGAACGATATGATCAAGCTACTCATCGAGAGCCCCCTTGATAGTACGACAATCGATCCTATAACCCGGTCTCCCAACTACCATCATGAGACCGGTAAAATAGAAAACCTATCAAGGGCAAACCTTTGCCTTGCACATGGTCCACTTGAGCTAGATGATGACGATCTTGACTCCCTCAGGTTGGACCACCTTTCTTGATTGGGTTGACTCGATGAAGACTAGTTGATTGCTCCCCCATACTCCACTATGGGTGAGCCACTCTTCCGCACATCTTCACAAGTCCATTGTCACCACAATGGACGGCAAGCTTCAAGCATTTGATCTCTTCGTGATGTTCCACTTGAACTTGCACACCGCAACCTTTCTTGATTGTGTTGACTTGATGAAGACTAGTTGATTGCTCCCCCATACTCCACTATGGGTGAGCCACTCTTCCGCACATCTTCACAAGTCCATTGTCACAACAAAGGACGGCAAGCTTCAATCATTTGATCTCTTCGTGATGCTCCACTTGAACTTGCACACCGCAACCTAACCCCATAAAGAACCCTCACGAAGACCATGGGTTAGTACACAAAGCGTAATTGACAATGCTTACCATACCATGGGATCACTTGATCCCTCTCGGTACATCTTCTACGCTTTGTGGGTTGATCATCTTGATTCACTCTTTAACTTAGTCTTGATCAACCTCTCACAAGAACAATCTTTAGGTAATTCCTTGAATAGCACCTTGGTCGACACAAACTCTCCTTGAAACCAACACATGTACTCCAAGAAAAGCCTATGGACAAAACCTTCAAATATAACTCAAGGCAACCATTAGTCCATAGAGATTGTCATCAATTACCAAAACCAAACATGGGGGCACCGCATGTTCTTTCAATAATATTTTTGGTATTTTTATGATAAAGATGCAAAGTAAAGAAAGCAAAATAAACAGAAAAGGAAATAGCTTGTTGACGGAAGATTAATATGATGGAAAATAGACCCGGGGGCCATAGGTTTCACTAGTGGCTTCTCTCAAGAGCATAAGTATTCTACGGTGGGTGAACAAATTACTGTTGAGCAATTGACAGAATTGATCATAGTTATGAGAATATCTAGGCATGATCATGTATATAGGCATCACGTCCGTGACAAGTAGATCGAAACAATTCTGCATCTACTACTATTACTCCACACATCGACCGCTATCCAGCATGCATCTAGAGTATTAAGTTCAAAAGAACAGAGTGACACTTTAAGCAAGATGACATGATGTAGAGGGATAAACTCATGCAATATGATATAAACCCCATCTTGTTATCCTCGATGGCAACAATACAATACGTGCCTTGCTGCCCCTACTGTCACTGGGAAAGGACACCGCAAGATTGAACCCGAAGCTAAGCATTTATCCCATTGCAAGAAAGATCAGTCTAGTAGGCCAAACCAAACTGATAATTCGAAGAGACTTGCAAAGATAATCAATCATACATAAAAGAATTCAGAGAAGATTCAAATATTGTTCATAGATAAACTTGATCATAAACCCACAATTCATCGGTCTCAACAAATACACCGCAAAAGAAGATTACATCGCATAGATCTCCACAAGAGAGGGGAAGAACTTTGTATTGAGATCCAAAAAGAGAGAAGAAGCCATCTAGCTAATAACTATGGACCCGAAGGTCTGAAGTAAACTACTCACAATTCATCGGAGAGGCAATGGTGTTGATGTAGAAGCCCTCCATGATCGATGCCCCCTCCGACGGAGTTCCAGAAAAGGCCCCGAGATGGGATCTCACGGGTATAGAAAGTTACAGTGGTGGAATTAGGGTTTTAGCTCCGTATCTGGTAGTTTGGGGGTATGTAGGTATATGTAGGAGGAAGAAGTACGTCGGTGGAGCAACATGGGCCCCACGAGGGTGGAGGGCGCGCCTTGGGGGGGGGGGCTAGGCGCCCCTCTACCTCGTGCCCTCCTGGTTGCTTTCATGACGTAGGGTCCAAGTCCTCTGGATCATGTTCGTTCCGAAAATCACGTTCCCGAAGGTTTCATTCTGTTTGGACTCCGTTTGATATTCTTTTTCTGTGAAACTCTAAAATAGGCAAAAAAACAACAATTCTGGGCTAGGCCTTCGGTTAATAGGTTAGTCCCAAAAATAATATAAAAGTGTATAATAAAGCCCAATAATGTCCAAAACAAGATATAATATAGCATGGAACAATAAAAAATTATAGATACATTGGAGACGTATCAAGCATCCCCAAGCTTAATTCCTGCTCATCCTCGAGTAGGTAAATGATAAAAACAGAATTTTTGATGTGGAATGCTACTTTGGCATAATTTCAATGTAATTCTCTTAATTGTGGTATGAATATTCAGATCCGAAAGATTCAAGACAAGAGTTCAATATTGACATAGAAATAATAATACTTCAAGCATACTAACTAAGCAATTATGTCTCTTCAAACTAACATGGCCAAAGAAAGTTATCCCTACAAAATCATATAGTCTGGCTATGCTCCATCTTCACCACACAAAGTATTTAAATCATGCACAACCCCGATGACAAGCCAAACAATTGTTTCATACTTTTGGTGTTCTCAAACTTTTTCAATCTTCACGCAATACATGAGTGTGAGCCATGGACATAGCACTATATGTGGAATAGAATGGTGGTTGTGGAGAAGACAAAAAGGGAGAAGATAGTCTCACATCAACTAGGCATATCAACGGGGTGTGGAGATGCCCATTAATAGATATCAATGTGAGTGAGTAGGGATTGCCATGCAACGGATGCACTAGAGCTATAAGTATATGAAAGCTCAACAAAAAGAACTAAGTGGGTGTGCATCCAACTCGCTTGCTCACGAAGACCTAGGGCATTTTGAGGAAGCCCATCATTGGAATATACAAGCCAAGTTCTATAATGAAAAATTCCCACTAGTATATGAAAGTGATAACATAGGAGACTCTCTATCATGAAGATCATGGTGCTACTTTGAAGCACAAGTGTGGAAAAAGGATAGTAGTATTGTCCCTTTATATATATATTTTTGGGCCCTTTTTTTGGCCTTTCTCTTTTTTGGGACAATACTCTATGAATGATGATCATCACACTTCTATTTATTTACAACTCAATGATTACAACTCGATACTAGAACAAAGTATGACTCTATATGAATGCCTCCGGCGGTATACCAGGATAGCAATGATGCATGAGTGACTTGTACGAAAGAATTATGAATGGTGGCTTTGCCACAACTAAAATGTCAACTACATGATCATGCAAAGCAATATGACAATGATGGAGTGTGTCATAGTAAACGGAATGGTGGAAAGTTGCATGGAAATATATCTCAAAATGGCTATGGAAATGCCATGATAGGTAGGTATGGTGGATATTTTGAGGAAGGTATATGGTGGGTGTATGATACCGGCGAAAGGTGCGCGGTATTAGAGAGGCTAGCAATGGTGGAAGGGTGAGAGTGCGTATAATCCATGGACTCAACATTAGTCATAAAGAACTCACATACTTATTGCAAAAATCTATTAGTTATCGAAGCAAAGTATTGCGTGCATGCTCCTAGGGGGATAGATTGGTAGGAAAAGACCATTGCTCGTCCCCGACCGCCACTCATAAGGAAGACAATCAATAAATAATTCATGCTCCAACTTCTTCGCTTAATGATTCACCATACATGCATGCTACGGGAATCACAAACTTCAACACAAGCATTTACCAAATTCACAACTACTCAACTAGCACGACTCTAATATCACCATCTCCATATCTCAAAACAATTATCAAGTATCAAACTTCTCATAGTATTCAACACACTCATAAGATTTATTTTTTATTAATCTTGAATGCCTAACATAATTAAAGCAAATTACCACGCTGTTTTGTAGGACTCTCAAAATAATCTAAGTGAAGCATGAGAGAACAATAGTTTCTATAAAACAAATCCACCATCGTGCCCTAAAAGATATAAGTGAAGCACTAGAGCAAAAACTATATAACTCAAAAGATATAAGTGAAGCACATAGAGTATTCTAACAATTTCCGAATCATGCGTGTCTCTCTCAAAAGGTGTGTACTGCAAGGATGATTGTGGAAAACTAACAAATAAGGACTCAAATAATACAAGACGCTCCAAGCAAAACACATATCATGTGGTAAATAAAAATATAGCTCCAAGTAAAGTTACCGATGGAAGTAGACGAAAGAGGGGATGCCTTCCGGGGCATCCCCAAGCTTGGGCTTTTAGGTGTCCTTAGACTATCTTGGGGTGCCATGGGCATCCCAAAGCTTAGGATATTGCCACTCCTTGTTCCATAATCCATCAAATCTTTTACCCAAAACTTGAAAACTTCACAACACAAAACTTAAAGTAGAAAATCTCGTGAGCTCCGTTAGCGAAAGAAAAAAAACACCACTTAAAGGTACTGTAATGAACTCATTCTTTATTTATATTGGTGTTAAACCTACTGTATTCCAACTTCTCTATGGTTTATAAACTATTTTACTAGCCATAGATTCATCAAAATAAGCAAACAACACACGAAAAACAGAATCTGTCAAAAACAGAAAAGTCTGTAGTAATCTGTAGCTAACACAAGGTCTGGAACCCCAAAAATTCTAAAATAAATTTATGGAAGTGAGTAATTTATATATTAATAATCTGAAAAACAAATTAACTAAATATCACTTTCCAAATAAAAATGGCAGCAATTCTCGTGAGCGCTAAAGTTTCTGTTTTTTACAGCAAGATTAAAAAGACTTTCCCCAAGTCTTCCCAACGGTTCTACTTGGCACAAACACTAATTAAACACAAAAAACATAATCAAAACCGAGGATAGATAAATTATTTATTACTAAACAGGAGAAAAAAGCAATAAATAAAAATAAAATTGGGTTGCCTCCCAACAAGCGCTATCGTTTAACGCCCCTAGCTAGGCATAAAACCAAGGATAGATCTAGGTATCTTTAGTTGGTAATTCTTTAATGAGACATCTATCACCCTTAGTTGGTACTTCTGGGATGACCCACACCTTTATAAATAAGGAGTAGATGGTGTTATTATATGTTGTGTTCCTGAGCATGAACAGGAACAGATTCTACGCAAGTGTCACTCCGAAGCTTATGGAGGACACCACGCTGGAGATAGAACTGCACATAAGGTATTGCAATCCGATTTTTATTGGCCTACTCTCTTCAAGGATGCCCGTAAGTTTTTTGTATCTTGTGATGAATGTCAAAGAATTGGTAATATTAGTAGACGTCAAGAAATGCCTATGAATTATTCACTTGTTATTGAACCATTTGATGTTTGGGGGCTTTGATTATATGGGACCTTTTCCTGCCTCTAATGGGTATACACATATCTTAGTTGCTGTTGATTACGTTACTAAGTGGGTAGAAGCTATTCCAACTAGTAGTGCTGATCATAACACCTCTATTAAGATGCTTAAAGAAGTTATTTTTCTGAGGTTTGGAGTCCCTAGATATTTAATGACTGATGGTGGTTCACATTTTATTCATGGTGCTATCCGTAAAATGCTTGCTAAGTATGATGTTAATCATAGAATTGCATCTCCTTATCACCCACAGTCTAGTGGTCAAGTAGAATTGAGTAATAGAGAACTCAAATTAATTTTGCAAAAGACTGTTAATAGATCTAGAAAGAATTGGTCCAAGAAACTTGATGATGCATTATGGGCCTATAGAACTGCATATAAAAATCCTATGGGTATGTCTCCGTATAAAATGGTTTATGGAAAAGCATGTCACTTACCTCTCGAACTAGAACATAAGGCTTATTGGGCTATTAAAGAGGTCAATTATGATTTCAAACTTGCCGGTGAGAAGAGGTTATTTGACATTAGCTCACTTGATGAATGGAGAACCCAAGCCTATGAGAATGCCAAATTGTTTAAAGAAAAAGTAAAAAGATGGCATGACAAAAGAATACAAAAGCGTGAGTTTAATGTAGGTGATTATGTATTGCTATACAACTCTCGTTTAAGATTTTTTGCAGGAAAGCTTCTCTCTAAATGGGAAGGTCCTTACATTATCAAGGAGGTCTATCATTCCGGTGCCATAAAAATCAACAACTTCGAAGGCACAAATCCGAAGGTGGTGAACGATCAAAGAATCAAACATTATATCTCATGTAATCCTATAAATGTTGAAACCAATGTTATTGAAATCGTAACCCCGGAGGAATACATAAGGGACACTTTCCGGAACATTTCAGACTCCAAAAAGGAATAGGTACGTGGTACGGTAAGTAAACCGTCTCCAAAACAGTTCTATTGGCAATTTTTCTCTGTTTTGGAATATTTAGAAAAATAGAAAAATAAGAAGCAGTCCGGGAAGGACACGAGGACTCCACGAGGGTGGAGGGCGCGCCCTACACCCTAGGCACGCCACTCTGCCTCGTGGGCACCTCGTGTGCTCTCCGGACTCCGTTTTCTTGCATGTTACGTATTTTGGTCGGTAAAAATTCATTATATAATCTCCCGAAGGTTTTGACCACCGTATCACACAAAAATCTCCTGTTCTTGTTTCGAGTTATTTTCTGCCAGGTTGTCAAAGCCAAGCATCATGTCGTCTCCCTCCTCCTCCAACAATGAGGGCAACGATGCTTGGCTAATGAAGATAGAGCTGAAGAGAGAAGAACCCATGGAGATCAACAAGGATGAAGGGATCAATAAGGCCACGGAGGACCAAGTTCCGGCAACAGAAGACATCCTTCAACTTGATCACAATCTTCTTACCCCAATTGAGATCGAAGCTTTCAAGACGATTGAGTTAGCTCGTATAGAAAACAAGTATCTCGCACGTGAAAATATTTTGCTGAAGGAGCATATCATCGCACTCAAGGGCATATCCGCAAGTTAGAAGACCTCCTACGCTCGATGTGCGACTATCCATCACCACCACCATCTTCTTCACCAACCAAGGAGACATAATCATAAGGGTATGGGCACTCCCCTTGGCAACTGCCAAGCTTGGGGGAGGTGCCCCGGTATCGTATCACCATCACCTTCATCTTTACCGTTTTTCTTAGTTCGATCCTTTTGATAATATTTTGATCTAGTAGAATAAAAGTTTTTAGTATGATCTAGTTTTGAGTTTTGCTTTATGATCCCTCCATGTAATCGAGTCCGTGAGCTATATAATAAAGATTAGTGTTGAGTCAAGGGCTTGATTATTTTGCCATGATCTTGAGTGAATAAAAGAAAAGAGAAAAGAAATAAAAGAAATAAAAGAGAACGTAAGGATCTTATGGAGAGTAATGAGCTCACATATAAAGAGTATTATGAATAAAAGTTGTTGAGAGTTGACAAACATAATTTTGGTCATCCTTACAATTAATAGGAAGTAATAAAGAAAGAGAGGTCTTCACATATAAATATACTATCTTGGACATCTTTTATGATTGTGAGCACTCATTAAAATATGATATGCTAAAGAGTTGACGTTGGACAAGGAAGGCAACATAATGGGTTATGTTTTCTTACATATAAGATAAATCATATTGCCATGGATCATCCAACATGGTTGAGCTTGGATACGTCTCCGTCGTATCTACTTTTCCAAACACTTTTACCCTTGTTTTGGACTCTAACTTACATGATTTGAATGGAACTAACCCGGGTTGACACTGTTTTCAGCAGAATTGCCATGGTGTTATTTATGTGCAGAAACAAAAGTTCTCGGAATGACCTGAAACTTCATGGAACATCTTTTCGGAAATAATAAAAAATCCATGCAAAAGATGAAGACCAGGGGGCCCACACCCTAGCCACGAGGGTGGGGGGCGCGCCCCCTACCTCGTGGGCCCCCTGGAGCTCCTCCGACCTCAACTCCAACTCTATATATTTGGTTTCGGGGAGAAAAAAATCAAAGAGAAGGATTCGTCGCGTTTTACGATATGGAGCCGCTGCCAAGCCCTAAAACCTCTCGGGAGGGCTGATCTGGAGTCCGTTCGGGGCTCCGGAGAGGGAAATCCATCGCCATCGTCATCATCAACCATCCTCCATCACCAATTTCATGATGCTCACCATCGTGCGTGAGTAATTCCATCGTAGGCTTGCTGGACGGTGATGGGTTGGATGAGATTTATCATGTAATCGATTTAGTTTTGTTAGGGTTTGATCCCTAGTATCCACTATGTTCTGAGATTGATGTTGCTATGACTTTGCTATGCTTAATGCTTGTCACTAGGGCCCGAGTGCCATGATTTCAGATCTGAACCTAGTATGTTTATATCAATATATGAGAGTTCTTGATCCTATCTTGCAAGTCTATAGTCACCTATTATGTGTTATGATCCGTTAACCCCGAAGTGACAATAATCGGGATACTTACCGGTGATGACCGTAGTTTGAGGAGTTCATGTATTCACTATGTGTTAGTGCTTTGGTCCCTTACTCTATTAAAAGGAGGCCTTAATATCCCTTACTTTCCATTAGGACCCCGCTGCCACGGGAGGGTAGGACAAAAGATGCCATGCAAGTTCTTTTCCATAAGCATGTATGACTATATTCGGAATACATGCCTACATTACATTGATGAATTGGAGCTAGTTCTGTGTCACCCTAGGTTATGACTGTTACATGATGAACCGCATTCGGCATAATTCTCTATCACCGATCCATTGCCTACGAGCTTTCCATATATTGTTCTTCGCTTATTTACTTTTCCGTTGCTATTGCTATCATCACTACAAAATACCAAAAACATTACTTTTGCTATCATTACCTTTTGCTATCGTTACCACTACTATCATATTACTTTGCTACTAAATACTTTGCTGCAGATATTAAGTTTCCAGGTGTGATTGAATTGACAACTTAGCTGCTAATACTTGAGAATATTCTTTGGCTCCCCTTGTGTCGAATCAATAAATTTTGGTTGAATACTCTACCCTCGAAAACTATTGCGATCCCCTATACTTGTGTGTTATCAAGACTATTTTCTGGCGCCGTTGCCGGGGAGCATAGCTCTATTATTCGAGTCACTTGGGATTTATATCTGCTTATCATTATGAGAACTTGAGAGATCCAAAAACCAAGATTTATCCCTCAACTACGAGGGGAGGTAAGGAACTGCCATCTAGCTCTGCACTTGATTCACCTTCTATTTTGAGTAAGCTTGCGACACCTAAACCTGCTTCTGCTATTCGTTCTGATATGTCGCATGTTATTGATGATGCCACTTCTGCTATGCATAATACTTATGATGAAACTACTTCTATGCTTGATACTACTGTGCCACTTGGTGCATTTCTTGATGAACAACTTGCTAGGGTTAGAGAGAATGAAAATATTGTATCTGATAATATTGATGAAAGTGATGATGAAGACTCTCCCTCTAATGAATATGAATCACCTGTTATTCCTGAGGATTATGTTTTTGAAAAAGAAGCTGCTCTAGCTATTTTAGCTTGCAAAGATAGATACGAGCTCAAGAGGTTATTAGCTAAATGGAAGCAGCAATCTCTTAATGCTAGAATGAAACCTGACCCTGCTTTTGCTACTTCACCTATCTGTGTTACTGATAAGGATTATTAATTCTCTGTTGATCCTGATATAATTACTTTGGTTGAATCTGATTCTTTTCATGGCTATGAATCTGAAACTGTTTTGGCACATCTTACTAAATTAAATGATATAGCCACCATGTTCACTAATGATGAGAGAACTCGTTACTTTTATATCCTTAAAATATTTCCGTTCTCATTAAAGGGTGATGCTAAGATATGGTTTAATTCTCTGGATCCTGGTTGTGTGCGTAGTCCCCAGGATATGATTTATTACTTCTCTGCTAAATATTTCCCTCCTCATAAGAAACAAGCTGATTTGAGGGATATATATAATTTTGTGCAAATTGAAGAAGAGAGTCTCCCACAAGCTTGGGGGAGGCTTCTCAAGTTACTTAATGCTTTGCCTGATCATCCTCTTAAGAAAAATGAAATACTTGACATCTTTTATAATGGACTAACCAATGCTTCCAGAGATTACCTAGATAGTTGTGTTGGTTCTATTTTCAGGGAAAGAACACCGGATGAAGCTGAAATTCTATTGAATAATATGTGACAAATGAAAATAATTGGACACTTCCTGAGCCTATTCCTAAACCAACTCCGAAGAAAAGAGGTGTCCTATTTCTCAGTCCTGAAGATATGCAAGAGGCAAAGAAATCTATGAAAGAAAAAGGTATTAAAACTGAATATGTTAAGAACTTACCTCCTATTGAAGAAATACACGGTCTTAATTTACCGCCTGTTGAAGAAACATATGATCTTAATCCTTCACCTATTGAAGAAACTCATGGTCTTGATAACCCAACACAGGTAGTAAAGGTAAATTCTCTCTATAGATATGATAAAGCTGAAATCCCATTTACTAAGTTTGCTAGCCCATGCTTAGATGAGTTTGATAAATTTATGGTTAAGCAAGAAGACTTCAATGCTTATTTTGGTAGACAATTGAAATACAATTCAAATATGCTTGAACACTTGGGTGATTATATGGCTAATGTCAAAGGTGAACTTAAACTTATTAGTAAACATGCTTCTATGGTTACCACTCAAGTAGAACAAGTACTTAAGGCTCAAAATAATTTGCTCAATGAATTGAATAGTAAGAAAAATTATAATGCTGTTAGAGTTATGACTAGAGGTGGTAAAATGACTCAGGAACCTTTGTATCCTAAAGGCCACCCTAAGAGAATTGAGCAAGATTCTCAGAGAAATAATATAGATGCACCTAGTCCTTCTAAAAGGAGGAAAAAGAAAAATGATAGGACTTTGCATGCTTCTAGTGAACCTATTGCTCAACCACCTGAGAATCCAAATGATATTTCTATTTCTGATGCGGAAACACAATCTGGTAATGAACCTGAAACTAGTGATAATGTTAATGATAATGTTCATGATGATGCTCAACCTAGTAATGATAATGATATAGAAATTGAACCTGCTGTTGATCTTGATAACCCACAATCAAAGAATCAACGTTATGATAAGAAAGACTTTTTTGCTAGGAAACATGGTGAAGAAAGAGAACCATGGTTCAGAAACCCATGCCTTTTCCTCCCAAACCACCCAAGAAAAAGGATGATGAGGATTTTGAGCGCTTTGCTGAAATGATTAGACCTATCTTTTTGCGTATGTGATTAACTGATATGCTTAAAATGAATCCTTATGCTAAGTACATGAAAGAAATTGTTAAAAATAAGAGAAAGATACCAGAAGCTGAAATTTCCACCATGCTTGCTAATTATACTTTTAAGGGTGGAATACCTAAGAAACTAGGAGATCCAGGAGTACCCACTATACCATGCTCCATTAAAAGAAACTATGTTAAAACTGCTTTATGTGATCTTGGAGCCGGTGTTAGTGTTATGCCTCTCTCTTTATATCGTAGACTTGATTTGAATGAGTTGACACCTACTGAAATATCTTTGCAAATGGCTGATAAATCAACTGCTATACCTGTCGGTATTTGTGAGGATGTGCCTGTTGTAGTTGCAAACGTTACTATTTTAACGGACTTTGTTATTCTTGATATTCCCGAGGACGATAGTATGTCTATTATTCTTGGAAGACCCTTTTTGAATACTACAGGGGCTGTTATTGATTGCACTAAAGGCAATGTCACTTTTCATGTTAATGGTAATGAGCATACAGTACACTTTCCGAGAAAACAACCTCAAGTTCATAATATCAACTCTATTGGAAAAATTCCATCGATTATTATTGGAGGTTCTGAATTTCCCCTACCTACTGTCAAAAAGAAATATGATATTATTATTATTGGGGATGTGCATATCCCCGTTGAGGTAACATAGTGTTATTCGAAATTTCTCCGATTCCATGTTATTCGGAATGAGTTCGTTAAGAAGACTTGATCAACCTTGTTAGTGGATTCCTTTTGATGAGCATGAGATGGATGAAACTAGAAGGCACAACTCTCTATACCTTCCTTTTACTTTCTGTTATTTATATTAAATAAAATAAAAATAAGTATTTTCCGTCTGTTACCTGAATTATCCGTGCAATATAAAAATACCTCGAAAATAAAAGTTCTCCAAATGCCCTGAAATTTAAATATGATTTTTTCTGGAATATTTGAGAATATTTGGCACTGAGAACACAACAGGAGGGGCATCCACCTGGCCACGAGGGTGGAGGGCGCGCCCTACCCCCTGGGTGCGCCCCCTTGCCTCGTGGGCCCACGGTGGCCCTCCTCCACTTATTCCTGCACCCACACACTTCTTCTTCCTCCCACAAACACGAATATCCAGCTCAAGCACGAGTTCTAGCTCATTTTGCTGCGATTTTCGATCTCCTTGCTCAAAGCACCTCTCACAAAACTGCTTGGGGAGATTGTTCCTTGGTATGTGACTCCTCCATTGGTCCAATTAGTTTTTGTTCTAGTTCTTTATTCATTGCAAATTTGTGCTGCCTAGGTGACCATGTTCTTGAGCTTGCATGTCAAATTTATATGGTCAAAAGTAGTTTTGATGCATGATATATGATCTAGGCACTTGTAGGAGTTGTTGCTATCAATTTTGTTGAGCTTGGTTCACTTTTGTTTGAAGCTACTAAAAATTTCAGCATTTTTCAGAAAATAATGAAGAGATTTTTGAGGGGCTCATCGAGCCGAAGCTCGAAGGAAAAGCAAAATGAAAAAGCAGAGAGGCCCAAATATAATCTGCCTCGCACCACGGAGGTTCGGTCGTGTGAATGGCCTTCCGATGATTTCTTGAGAGCAGCTGGGATTTATGATGATTTTTATGAATTGGCTGAGAATGCAGGCCTCACCGCCTTCCTCCACGACCAACGAGACCAGTATCTCTTACTCACCAATATCTTTGTGCAATACTTTCATTTCCATTCTAGGAGCTCACCACCTACGGTAGAGTTTTATTTATATGATGAGCATAACGAGATGTCACTTTATGATTTTTGTCGGGTTTGTTTGATCCCTTTCAAGGGCACGACAGAGGAACCACATTGCGGCGATGTGGATGGGTTCATTGATACCATCACTGTAGGGGAAACGAGAAAGGTTTCTGGTGCACGAATCACTAGCATACATTTTCCTATTTTACGCTACTTTGCAATATTTGCTAGTCGTTGCTTAATTGATCGTGGAAACTGTGGAAACTTTAGTGTTCCTGATATCATTATTTTGTTCCACTGTTTATTCAGTGATAACTCTATTAGTATGGGTGGTATTATTGCTAAACAGTTAAGTCCGAACCGTACAAAGGGCCCCATCTTTGGAGGCATCTATGCTTCACGCCTAGCTGCACATTTTAATATACCTATTAGGCATTATGAGAAGGAAGAAAAATTGCTGCCTCATGTTTATTTAGATTATAAGAGTATGGTGGCACACGATTTTATTGTTAATAATAGGGAAGGGGAGCTTAAATACAAATTGTTCTTTCATAAACATCATCCTGAGACTATTACCATGCCTGCTCCTTCCTTGTTTGATTTATCTTCAGGCTAGTACCTTGTTCCGTTAGAGGCTATTCACGCCTATTGGAACCCTACATCAGCCACATAGCCAGAGTCGGAACCACAAGTTGATCCTCCACGACAGTCTAATTACCATTGGGATCCGGAAATGATTGCCAACCAGTGGCAGTCAGAGTCTTCTTCCTCGCAGTATGACCCCAACTATTACTATGGATATCCGCCAGGCCAACCATGTCCATAGACCAACTTAGGCCAAAAGCCTAAGCTTGGGGGAGTATGTATTTCCCACCAACATAACATTCATGTTCACACACTCATTGCTAGATGTCGGTGCTCATACTTTTTCATTGTATCATCCATGCTAGTTTATTTCCCTTTTTATGCTTTCTTCTTGTGTGCTTAATAAAACCTTAAGAAAAAAATTAGTTGTAGCTTTTAATTAGTTTACTTTCCATGCTTGTAGTAGTAATTGAAAAGAAAACCCAAAAAGATTTCCTGTTCTTCTTTTGCTTGTTGGGAGCTTTCCCGTGTAAATAGTTTTATTTCTTTTCTTTTCTTTGGGGGCCGATAGGAGAAGACCATAATTAAATTGTTGAAGAGGCTCTTATATGCATTATTGTTGATCTGACAAAAGAGCCCATATTTCCTTGTCTTCTCCTGTTTATTGAATGCTTGCAGATTCCAGCTTAGTCCAATGCACATGCATTATTATTATTATTCACATCATTCGGTCATGCAAGTGAAAGGCAATTATGACGATATATGATGGACTGTCTCAGATGAGAAAAGCTGGTATGAACTCGACCTCTTTTGTTTTTGTAAATATGATTAGTTCATCATTCCTGATTCAGCCTATTATGAATAAACATGTTTGCAATGACAACTAGAGATCATAGTTTCTTGTGCCATGCTTGATTAGCTAGGAGCTTATAATGGTTTACCTTGCGTGCCAACATGCTATTAAAATGGTTGTGATGTGGTATGATAGGGTGGTATCCTCCTCTGAATGATTTAAGTGACTTGACTTGGCACATGTTCACGCATGTAGTTGAAACAAAATCAACATAGCCTTCACGATATTTATGTTCGTGATGGATTATATCCTACTCATGCTTGCATTCAGTGTTGATTAACTTTAATGCATGTTCATGACTATTGTCGCTCTCTAGCTGGTCGCTTCCCAGTCTTTTGCTAGCCTTCACCTGTACTAAGCGGGAATACTGCTTGTGCATCCAATCCCATAAACCCCAAAGTTATTCCATATGAGTCCACCATACCTACCTATATACGGTATCTACCTGCCGTTCCAAGTAAATTTGTATGTGCCAAACTCTAAACCTTCAAATAAATATCCTATTTTGTATGCTCGAATAGCTCATGTATCAACTAGGGCTGTCCATATCTTCCATGTTAGGCGGGTTATTCTCAAGAGGAGTGGACTCCGCTCCTCACTCACAAGAAAGTGGCTGGTCACTGGGATGCCCAGTCCCATGCTTTATGCAAATTAAATCAAAATAATTGCAAACAAAACTCCCCCTAGGACTCTTGTTAGTTGGAGGCACTCATTGTTTCAAGCAAGCCATGGATTGATGCTTGTTGGTGGAGGGGGAGTATAAACTTTGCCATTCTGTTTGGGAACCGCCTATAATGTGTGTAGCATGGAAGATATCGCCATCTCTTGGTTGTTATGTTGACAATGAAAGTATACCGCTCAAAATATTATTCACCTCTATTTCAAAACTGAGCTCTGGCACCTCTACAAATCCCTGCTTCCCTCTGTGAAGGGCCTATCTATTTACTTTTATGTTGAGTCATCATCGTCTTATTAAAAAGCACCAGTTGGAGAGCGCCGCTGTCATTTGCATTAATTACTGTTAGTTTACATTGAGTATGACTTGACTGGATCTCTTCTACCATGAATTACAATGTCTAGTCAGTCCTTGATCTTTAAAGGTGCTCTGCATTTATGTTTTGCGATCTCAGAAAGGGCTAGCGAGATACCATCTTGTTATATCATATTATGATTGTTTTGAGAAAGTGTTGTCATCCGAGATTTATTATTATTGCTCGCTAGTTGATTATGCCATTGATATGAGTAAACATGAGACCTATGCGTTATTGTGAATATGGTTAGTTCATAATCTTTGCTGAAAACTTGAATGCTGGCTTTACATATTTACAACAACAAGAGTAAACAGAGTTTGTAAAAGTTTTTCTTTATCACTTTCAGTTTGTCAACTGAATTGCTTGAGGACAAGCAAAGTTTTAAGCTTGGGGGAGTTGATACGTCTCCGTCGTATCTGTTGGGGAAAGTAGCAATAATTCAAAAATTTCCTACGTGTCACCAAGATCAATCTAGGAGATACTAGCAACGAGAGAGGGAGTGCATCTTCATACCCTTGAAGATCGCTAAGCGGAAGCGTTACAAGAACGCGGTTGGTGGAGTCGTACACACAACGATTCAGATCGCGGTCGATTCCGATCTAAGCACTGAACAACGGCGCCTCCATGTTCAACACATGTACAGCTCGGGGACGTCTCCTCCTTCTTGATCCAGTAACGGGAGAGGAGAAGTTGAGGGAGAACTTCGACAGCATGACGACGTGGTGGTGATGGAGCTCGTGGTTCTTTGGTAGGGCTTCGCCAAGTGCTACGGAGGAGGAGGACGTGTAGGAGAGGGGAAGGGGCTGCGCCAGGGGAAGGGTGCGGCTGCCCTCTCTCTCCCTCACTATATATAGGGGGAAGGGGGAGGAGGATGTGCCCTAGGGTTCCCTAGGGGAGTGGCTGCGCCAGGGGAAGGGTGCGGCTACCCTCTCTCTACCTCACTATATATATGGGGAAGGGGGGAGGAGGATGTGCCCTAGGGTTCCCTAGGGGAGGGGCGGCGGCCACAGAGGAAACCCTAGATGGGTTTGGGTGCCGCCACCCCTAGGAAACTTGCCCCACAAGCCGGGAGGGGTGGCTGCCCTAGGGGAGGCGCCCCCACCTCTCCAGGTTACATGAGATGGGGTGGGAGGGGCGCTCAGCCCCTTAGTGGGATGATGTGCCCCCTCCCCTTGGCCCATAAGGCCCACCAACGCTTTTCGGGGCCTCCGAAACCCCTTTCGGACACGTTGGTCGTCACCCGGTACCCCCGGAACAATTCCGGACTCCAATACCCTTCGTCCAATATATCGATCTTCACCTCCGAACCATTCCAGAACTCCTCGTCATGTACGGGATCTCATTCGGGACTCCGAACAACCTTCGATAACCACATACTATTTCCCATAACAACTCTAGCGTCACCGAACCTTAAGTGTGTAGATCCTACGGGTTCGGGAACCATGCAGACATGACCGAGACATCTCTCCGGCCAATAACCAATAGCGGGATCTGGATACCCATATTGGTTCCCACATGTTTGACGATGATCTCATCAGATGAACCACGATGTTGGGGATTCAATCAATCCCGTATACAATTCACTACAAAAAAATACACTTCCGTGATGATACGTGTTTGTCACAGTAGGTCGCGTTTTCTGTCATGCATGTACATCCATGACAAATTTATGACAGAATCAAGATAGTCATACATGTGCTGTCATAGAAGTGTTCCATGTCATTACCAAAATTATCATCACGGAAGTGTCCACTTCCATGACGATAAATCGCGCGTCACAGAAGTGCTTTCGTCAAGGGTGACCAACACGTGGCATCCACCGTAACGGAACGCCGTTAAGCTATCGGGTCGGGTTCTGGATCCGACAACCCGTTAACAGCCCCGACCAATGGGGATTTTCCACGTGTAAAATCATCATTGGCTGGAGGAAACACGTGTCGGCTCATCGTTGGGACAAATGTCAACCACTCATTGGACGGAAGGCGCCTATGATACGTCGAAACATGGCACGGCCCAACAGAGGCCCATTCCTGTGAAAAGGCCGGCCCGTTTGAGTTGGTCAAAAGCTGGCGGGCCGGCCCATGGAAAGCCTGTTAACGGCCTGTTCGAATATAGCCCATTTATAGCCCGCTAACCCAAGGCCCGTTACGCCCTATCCGAATTAGGCCCAGTAGTGTCATCTGGGCCATCCAATATGATTCCAGCCTGTTTTCACTTCTGGCCCATGTATGGCCCATGACGTCTTTCGGCCCATATGAGGCCCTATGTAACACTTGGCCTACTAACGGCTCGTGGTGAAACTGGTCCGTAATGAACAGTGTATCACTTTACACCCATTAACGGCCCGTGGTGAAACTGGCCCGTAATGAACAGTGTATCACTTTATACCCATTAACGGCCCGTTATTCCGTTGGGCTGTTTCCAGCCCATGTTATCTTTCGGCCTTCTCAGAGCCCATTTATTCTTGGGCTCATCTCCAGCATTTGTTTACTTACGACCCGTTACTGTCATTTTCTGCTTGTGGGCCAAATTCAGCCCGTGGTTATAGTCGGCCCGTTTGTGGTCCGTTAATACGTTGGGACGATTTCATAGCGTCATAAAATACGGCCTATTAATGATGGCCCGTTATGGTAGGCCCATGAACGGACGATTCCAACTGTAGCCCGTTTACGACCATAATGTGGTCTATTTGGCCCATGTTTGGCCAATCGATTATATGGCACGTATAAGGCCCATTGATAATACGACCCGCAGAAGGCCCATTGTTTCTACGGCCCGTAGAAGGCCCATTGTTTCTACGGCCCGTAGAAGGCCGACTGTTTCTACGGCCAGTAGGAGGCCCAGTGTCATTATAGTAAATATTAGCCCATGGTTATTGTGGCCTAGTTTAAAAAAAATAGGTTATTGCAGCCACTAGCTAACCGCGGAAAAAGAACTGCAATGACTACAAGCAAACAAATAAACAAGACAACAAGGAAATAAATAAGCAAGCAACTAATGCTAGGCTATCATGGCTATTACACATATTACACCCACTGGGCATCAAAGTTCGCCACCAGTGCAAATATAGGGAACAAAGTAGCATATCATATACACTGGTTGTCAAAGTTGGCGACCAGCGCAAATAAACGCCGCAGCAAAACAAATCCAAAACTGAAACCACTTTAGAAGATCTCAAGAAACAATATCCTGGGTACCCATAATGCTGGCAAGATGCTTAGCAAGCTTATTAACTTTATCTTGTTCGGCGCTTAAATCCTCCAGCGCTTGCTGTTGCACCAGAAAATATGCATCTGAATTCTGCAGGGACTTCCTCAGTCCTTTAGCTTCCTGTCGCAGCACATCTGCTCTATGTCTTTCAACTTGAAGTTGAGACTCAAGAAGACGAACTGATTCAGGCAGCGAGTTCGAAGAGCTTGTGCCAGCAGTAGTGGCCAGTAACTCGAACACTACATCAAGACAGGACTTTTGGGTTCCCTCACTATCGTCAAGATAGTTTTTATCAGCTTTCTTGGAGACCAACAGGGATGTCTCACTATCTTGAACCTTATCTGCATTACTTCCTTTACCATTGGATAACGCGGTACTGTTCTCCAATATTTTTTCCGCATTCTAAAAGAGAAACAACCAGACACATCACATGTTTACCATGTTGTATATGAAACTCATTTTGGTAAATGAGTTCAGTAGTAAAGTGGACAGGATAACAGCATGAAACAAACATATATCTATGTACCATGGTCACTTTATGGTCTATATCATTCTAGTTTTTGTTGCCAAATCAAGATAGAGACACAGTTCAAATAATATTTGTTCAAGACAAAGCAGAATAGACAGAATATAAGTGTGGGTAACTATAGAGCAATAACAACACTTGTAATGTGCATGACATGAGAACATAACTGTTTATTCAATTGAAACTGAAATCAACATAGAGCAAGTTACAACAGCAAACCAGTTAAAGAAACAGGTTTAAAACATACCTGTTGCGCCATTGGAGTTTCAATTCCATCCTTCAAATTTGAAAATAGTTGGTATGAGTAAATACAGTCATGCAAGAACAAAGGAGTATGAACCATAGCTACAGAACCCGACCTGAGAACAAATCTTCTTCTCCTTTAAGCATTGAGTTGGGATTCAGAGTGGTGGTCCTCGTGCTTTGGGCACTGCAGTTCCCTTACTAACTGCTCGTGTTTGGGTGCTCTGTGGTGGAGACGGTGCTGTGTCAACTGGAACTGGGTTACTATCTGCCGGGGTTGGGGTTAGAAGGGGTGTAGCTGGTTCTCTGTCCAACTGGATAGGGGTACAATCTGCGAGAGTCTGGGTTATGTGTGGTGGATCTGGTCCTTGGGAAAGTACAACTGGTAGCACTATCTTTTCCGAAGACCGTGTTGTTACTCCCTTAGATACTGCCATCACGCTCTCCAATTCAAATGGCTGATAAACAAGAAAAGTAATTGAAAGTACAGACATTGTATGATAGACAGGTGCAATGGATAGTGGGGAATAAAAGAGGGCATGAAATAATTCATATTTATGTTGTCTAACCAAACAGGATAGCATGACACAATTTCACATATATGATGGCTAACTAAACAGGATAGCATGACACAATTTCACATTATGATGGCTAACTAAAAAAGATGGAAAGACATAGTTCAAAATATGAGACTATGTAAACAAGATGACATGACATAACTATATAATGTGTTTATTAAATAGGTTGGCATGCCATAATTAACATACATTCACGGATAGAATGCCATAATTCAAAATATGATGACTGTAAACACTAAATAGGATGAGATGATATAACTATATGATGTATTTATTAAATGGGTTGCCATGCCATAATTCAGATAGATGATGTGTATGTACTATGTAAACATGATGGCATGATATAATTCAAATATATGATTTATATAGTAAGCAAGTAAGCAGATGGCAATCCATATATGATGTAAAAACTAAGCAATGCAAGACAACATGCATGACATGGGTAATATAACCCTGCCAAGTTTGAGCATAGACCTCAGGGGGAAAATAGGACTGGTCATCAGTCTCTGAATCCTCCTCTGAGGAGCTCTCTGTAACCAGCAAGATGTCTGCTTCAGCAGGTAGCATTGTCTGCTCTGAATACCTTGTTTTCACTCCAGATACTTCCATCACCGCTTCAAATGGCTAATGCATAGGAAGAGTAGTTGAATATACAAACGTTGTCGACAAATGGAACACGTAATACAAAAAAATGATAGCATGATATACTTCACATACATGATGATTGGCTAAACAGCATGGCATTGCATAATTCACATATATAATGCCTTTGCAACAAGATAGCATTGTATAATTCACATATATAATGTCTTGCAACAAGATGGCAATGCATAATTCACATATATGGTAATTAGACACTGAACAGGTGGCATTCACACAAAGCATGTCTAAACTAATCAAATTACATAGCAATGCGAGACACCATACGCACGATATGAGCAACATAACCCTGCCAAGTTAGAGCATACACCTCGGGGGGGGGATAGGACTGATCATCTATCTCTGAATCCTCCTCTGAGGAGCTATCCGTAACCAGCGAGGTATGCGCTTTGTCAGATAGCATAGTCTGCTCTGAAGACCTTGTTTTCTCTCCAGAATTTGCCATCATCGTGTCAAATGGCTGATGCACACGAAGAGCAGTTGAATGTAATAACATTGTTAATAAATGTAATATGTAACGAAAAAAAGGATGGCCTGATATAATTTACATATAAGATGACTGGCTAAGCAGGATGGCATTGCAAAATTCACATATATGATGCCTGGCTAAACAAGATGGCGTTACATAATTCACATAAACGATGAATAAACTAAACAGATGGCATTCGCATAAAGGATGTCTAAACTAAGCAGATGACATATTTGATGTATAAAGTAAGCAATGCAAGACACCACATGCATGATATAACCAACATCAGCATGCCAAGTTAGAGCGAAGACCTCAGGGGGTAAATAGGAGTTTTCTTCTCCTTTTGAATCCCCCTCAGAACAAATATCGTCCTCTCGATTACAATCCGAAATGCGTGGAGGGGGGGCTGCCTTTGCGCCTAGCATGGAGCGACATCTGCATGAAATTTTATTGCCACGTAGGCTCATCTCTTTTGCTCTACATGTTTAGTTCCATTGTTTACAATAACTGTCATGCATAGGAATAGAACATAGTGAGATTATGTAAGGAGTGCATGCAGAAATCCAGAGTGATGGTAGCAACCTGTGGATAGACCCAAAACCAATAATAGCAGGCAAATAATGGCTTTAGTTAAAAAATACAGATAATGGCTTCTTTACTATTTGTTTTCCACCCAACATGAAACTCATAGTAGACACCGGAGATTAACCAGATAGTAGATAGATACTATTGATAGCGGCCCCGATATGTATCCCACAACCATTTAAAAAATCAAGTTTGACCATTAGTTTGGAGCTGACTCAGAGTCTAATCGGTGAACAGGACGATAAAGTAGCATGTAATATTAAGCGATGCATAACGTAAGCAGACACGAAAGAGTGCGACCTCTCTTGCGGCCCCGTGTAGTCCTCGAGGTCATCTGCTCGGTTGATGATGGTAGTGCACTTTTCATGGCTGGCAGCGGTGGGGAAGAAGATCTGAGGCGGCGAAAGACAGTCTGGAGGCTGGATCCCTGCTGTGCTGGACCCTTCTGTCGTTGGAGCAGCTGAGCTGGGGTGGACGACGACGCAGCAAGAGCGGGACAAACCACGCAAGGTTTTCTTTGACAACTATCTGTAAGAGAAGTAATTCTGTAAGGGCTCGTTTGAATTAGAGGATTCCAACAATGCAGGGATAGGAAATAGACAAGAATAGGATAGGAATGCACGTGCAAAACAGAGAATTTAAAAACACAGGATTTCTGCCAATCTGGGTGTTTGATTCACAACAATTGGAAGATCATAGGATGCAAAGAAGCATGGTGAAATTAAGTCAAACCACAAAAAAATGTACGGTTATAATGCTATTATGCTACTATCTCTTAGTCTTGTGCTTCATGAATAGGAATTTGAAAAGGAGGACAAGTGAAAATTAAAATTCCTACATTTTTTTCTTTCAAGGAGACACTAAAGGAACAAATCCGTGTGCTTAGTGGACAATATATACAACATGTAGAGTAAAAAAGAGATGCAACAAGTGTACAACCTCTTTGGCGAAGCCATGTCGATCTCAGCGTAATTGGGTTGGCCGGTGAGGATGCTCCGGCTGACTTGGCTGTCGGAGGAGGGGAAGAAGATCTTAGGCGTCTGGAGATGGAGCCCGAGGTACTGCTCCGCTGTGATGGAGGGTTTCGTCGTTGGAGCAGCTCCGGTGAGTTGTACGACGCCGAGGCTGAAGCAGGACAAGAGAGACAACGAACAACATTAAACTGAGTGGAATTCTAATAGCATCTCCAATACATGACGTAAAATACATAAACACAAAGTGCTAGATGTCAAATACATCAGCCACTCATCTCTGAACTTAACTGTCGAAACTGAATTTAACTGTCAAAACTGAACTTAACTGTCGAAACTGAATTTTGCTATCAAAACTGAATTTTGCTATCGAAACTGAATTTTGCTGTCGAAACTGAACGCACTAGCAAGGTGAGGCTACACGTTGGTCGACTGACTTTTTCATCTCTGGTCAGTTGATTTTGCAGCCGTTGGATACGAAATCAAGGGCCTGTGGTTCATCTTCAACCTCCACCCCCTGAGCCGGCCAAACAGCAGCCCCCCACCGCCCGCGGCCGGCGGTGCGCCGCCCCGCCCGCCCCGAAAACACTCCCCACCGCCGGTCCGCCGCCACCCCGGCCATCCCTCTAGCCCCTCCCCCCCATGCCGAGCTTTTTCTCCGGCGATCCCCACACCACCGCCCGACCAACGCCCCGCCACCGCCGGCGACCATCGCCCCCATCCTGAACCCTAAGATAGATAGTGGGGTACCTCTCCGGCGAGCCCCCCTCCCCGCTGCGGCTGGTTCTTCCTTCACCCCGGCGGCATCAGAGTGAAGTGTAGCTAAATCGGAGTAGCATCACAAGCAAGAGCAAGAGCGAGAGCAGCAGCCCGAGCAAGAGCAACAGCAAGAGCAGACCAGGCAGGGGACCGAGAGCAAGAGCAGAGTAGCAGCGCGAGCGAGAGCTGAAGCAGCAGTAGGTCCTACTGATGTGGACGTCACCACCGAGGGAGCGACGCTGTGGAGGAAGTGGCCGGTGACACCGCTGTGGATGGAGCCGCGCCGTGTTGGCTCGGGACCGAGCGCCGGCAGCACCGTGAGATCGAATCAAGAAGAAAATGCGGTGATTAGTGTACAACCTCTTTGGTGGCGCCGATTAGGCCGCAACTTCATCCTAGGAAACGGTGATGATGATGCTCTTCCGGTGGTGCAGGTGAAGAAAGCGGTGTGGGAATGGAGGTGGCGCGAAAGATGAGGGGAACATCGGGGCAGCTCCTTGGAGGTGGAGGACGGGGTGGCTGAACCAGCGTGACGATGAGATCGACGACGGATCCTCATCTGGTACGGTGGATGAGGGACGTCGAGGTGTTGCTGTGGACGACGTCGTCGGGGAAGAGGCTCTGGCTGGGTGGCGGACGGAGCAGGGTGTGGGGTTTTGTCGCAGGTTTTCACAGCCTCGGTGTACGAATGGGTGGGCGGATGGGATGGCAGTGGGGAACCATGGCTTAGAGACGCGCTTGTCTGAAATGTGGGGTAAGTTACGAAAGTACCCCCACCGATTTGAGGCGGTTCTTTCGGTTCAGGGGTACCACGGGCATTTCGCGTGTCGGGTTTCACAGGAGGTGGGAGTTCTCGCGCGCGTTGTAATTTCGGAATAGCAAGGCGCGGGTTGAGATGGAGGGAGTTGTTGGAGCACAACGAGACAAAGATATATCTTAAATATTTCGGGCTAACAAGGCGCGAGTTGAAATTTCCGGACAAGCCTAACGTGTACTGTACCAAATCAATGCGCCCTACAAATGTCATTCAGAACTTTGAATTCATATTATGTTCAATTAATATATTTCGCTACGTGTATAATGCATGCAACCTACTACTCAAATGAACGTTTTAGTGCATTCCAAACGTATATACTACCGCTTCAATATGAACTAAATTTGAATTCTTTTCTCTATTTGAATAAGATCTACAGTAATGATTGTTGTGAAGTCAAAGCATTTGAATTCGTTTCTCTGTTTTAATAAGATCTACAATCATCATTATTGTCAAGTTAAACCATCGTTTGTGTATTATCTTCACAGCACACCACATGATTAGTCTCGAGTTACATATGAACTATGTGTACTATATGAACTCGAACTAGATTGTTTGAATCCACTTTATTTTGATTTCAAATCACATTACATTTCTAGCTCTAGCTAGATCTTCATAATCTAAACCATGTCTCATATGTATAATGTGTTTATCACATTATGTATGGTGCCCCGCCCCCTACGCCTACAAGTATTTAGATGTGAGTTGCAAACACCACACATTACCACAAATTCAAATAAAATGTGAGAATGTTCGATATATAGTATTGTTTAGATTGTTCGATATTTAGTTGTAAGCTGCAAACGCCACACATTATCACAAATTCAAATAAAATGTGAGATTGTTTGATGTATAGTATGGTTTAGATTGTTCGGCATTTAGCTATGAGTTGCAAACGCCATGCATTATCACATTATGGTATAACATGTGCACAACACGTGTATCACCGCTATATTCATGCATGCAATGTTTAAAACACTATGATCTCCTATTCAAATATATGAATCCGCTTTCATATCAAATTATGATCTTTGTTAGTTTCTTACACCCACACAATCCTCTAACCTTTGTAGCTACCACTAACTTTCTCTCGTGCATGCACACGCCCTCCTCGCCCTCCCCCTCCCTCGGCATTCTATCCACCGTGCACATTCATTTTTTTCTTTAGGTCGTTCTCCCAGAGTCTTCACAACTCCTTTCCGACACACACCGATTGATAAACCTTTCCAGCGATGCCTGCCTACAACATACAAACACACCTTCAATCTCCTCCTTTATGTGTCCTTGCCTCGTGTCTCTCATACGTTCAGACACACGTGTAAACTCTCGCCCCTCTTTTCATCGCTCTCACAACCGCAGACTCCTCCCCTATCTAGCTAGTAGTTGGGCCTCTCGCACCACCTCCTAGCTCCATTCTCTCTGTCTATCCGTCTCGCTGGGCCTTATTTGCCTCTAACAAATGGATGTACACCGACCGATCTCTCGCTATACATATAGCTAGCTAGGTCCTTATAACTCGTTTTTACCCACACGTCAATCGATCTACCTCATTAGTTGTGTCTCTACCTTCCTCCGACAAACAACAATTGATCTACCGATCTAGTTAGGTTTGCTTACCAAACACATGGTTCCCCTTCATCATCCATCGATGCGTCCCGACAGATCTATCACGCACAGGCACACACAGAAACACATCCCCACTCTTATTGATAACATTGCAGTTCCACCCTGAGTTTGTCTAGTAGGCCTCTCCCACCATCTTCGAGAAGCAACTCCATCACCCATCCAGCACTCTACCCCTCTCCCTCCATCTCCCTCCCTCTCTCCTCTCTGTCTCCCCCATCATATTTCCCATCCTTCGGTTATGTATGGATGTCGACCGATCTCCCTCAAGACATAGCTGGGTCTCTCCTTCTCAACACATATACGAGTCGTTCTACCTCTATAGTTAGGCCTCTGCCTACCCCTCCCACCACCCCCTCCCCCCCACACACACCGATACATCGAGCGCTCTAGTCATGTCTCCCTGCCACACACAAACTTGACATGTGCCCTCTAACGTTCCGGTAGGCCAGTCGCCCTATATCCTTGACTTGCACACACACACAATTTCGATGGCTCTCTTCATCGATCTCACACCCACCCACTTGATCCTCTCTTCGACTCTATCCACTACAAAAAAAGACACATCCATGACATTTTGGGCCGAATGGAATTTTTTTCTGTCATACATATGACACTTCTATGACGATAATTGTGACAGAACCCGGTATCATCATAGATGTGGTGGGCTCCTACTTCTATGACAAAAAATCATGACAGAAAATGGGCTTTTCGTCCTGGGCGGGCCGGAGACGTAGCTGCATGACATTCTTTGGGCCATCCATGACGGAAAAAACCGTGGTAGAAGCAAGCGGGAGGAAAATTTCGGGAAGTTCCCGGTTACAGTGGGAGGTCGGGGGCCGAGCGATGCGCGTTTCTCTCATACACGTACGCGCGTGTGTGCGAGGCGTTGGCTCTAACTGAACCCGAGCGAGGCGTTGGGCTCTAACTGAACCCGAGCGATTGCACTACAGATGAACCAGTTTTCAAGACCGATGACCGAAGATGAAGAACAGTTTGGAAGAATTGAGGAGCGTCCCCAACTTGAAGACCGGTTGAGGGGGCTACTGACGGTGTCCTGGACTAGGGGGTACTCACCACGTCGTCTCCCGATCAGTTAGATTGGGCCGAGGACCCCATGGCCGCATACTCATGGGCCAGTTCGGACAACCCCTACCGCATACAAGGAAGACTCCACAAGACTTGGAGCCCAAGACAAGGACTCTCCTAAACCCTAGGCCTCCGGTGTCTTATATAAACTGAGGCTAGGCTAGTCAATAGACAATCTCATATTAATTAGATTAGTCTCGTGGTAGACATATGTACTCTGTACTACACCCATATGAATACAATCAAAAGCAGGACGTAGGGTTTTACCCCCATCAAGAGGGCCCGAACCTGGGTAAAATCCCGTGTCCATGTTACCATCGCTCCAAGACGCCTAGCTTAGGACCCCTACTACGAGATACGCCGGATATTGAACCGACAATGTCTCTTACCAATCTACCGCTATTTTTGGGGGTTATACATTAAAGACAATTACATCCACTTTAAATAGGGCACCATCTAAGTCCGTGGAGACGACACCATATGAACTATGGTTTGGCAAGAAACCGAAGTTTTTGTTTCTTAAGGTTTGGGGCTACCATGCTTATGTCGACAGACTTCAGTCAGAAAGGCTCGAACCCAAAGCAGAAAGTTGTATCTTCATAGAATACCCAAACAAGACGATTGGGTATACCTTCTATCTCAGATCTGAGGGCAAAGTGTTTGTCGCTAAGAACAGGTCCTTTCTCGAGAAAGAGTTTCTCTCGAAAGAATTGAGTGGGAGGAAGATAGATCTTGATGAGGTTGTTGAACCTTCACTTCAACCAGAGAGTAGCGCAGCACATAAAGATGTTTCTGTGGCAACTACATCAGTTGAAGAGAAAGCTAATGATGATGATCATGAAGCTTCAGATCAAATTACTATCGAACCTCGTAGGTCGACAAGGGTGTCTACAACTTCTCAGTGGTAACCCTGTCTTAAAGGTCATGCTGTTGGACAACGATGAACCTATGAGCTATGCAGAAGCGATGGTGGGCCTGGATTCCAACAAATGGCTAGAAGCCATGAAATCCGAGATAGGATCCATGCATGAGAACAAAGTATGGACTTTGGTGGACTTGCCCGATGAATGGCAAGCCATTGAGAATAAATGGATCTTTAAGAAGAAGACAGGCGTTGATGGTAATGTCACCATTTGTTAAGCTCGACTTGTCTCAAAGAAGTTTCTGACACGTTCAAGGAGTTGACTATGATGAGACTCTCTCAATCATAGCGATGCTAAAGTCTGTTAGAACGATGTTAGCAGTTGCTGCATTTCATTTACGAAATCAGGCAGATGGATGTCAAAACAAAGTTTCCTTGCCGGTTTTCGTGAGGGAAGGTTGTATGCGATACAACAAAAAGGTTTTTGTCAATCCTAAGGATGCTAAAAGGTATGCAAACTCCAGCGATCCTTCTATGGACTGGAGCAAGCATCTCGGAGTTGGAACATACGCTTTGATGAGGCGATCAAAGCATTTGGGTTTATACAAAGTTTGCAAGAAACTTGTATTTGCAAGAAAGTAAGTGGGAGCACTACAACATTTCTGATAGGTATATATGGATGACATATTGTTGATCGGAAATGATGTAGAATTTCTAGAAAGCACAAAGGGTTGTTTGAATGGAGTTTTTCAAAGGAAGACGTGTGTAAAAATGCTTACATGTTGGGTATCAAGATCTATAGAGATAGATCCAGACGCCTGATAAGACTTTCACAGAGCACATACCTTGACATGATCTTGAAGGAGTTCAAGATGGATCCTTCAAAGAAGGAGTTCTTGCCTGAGTTGTGAGGTGTGAAGTTAAGAATTGATGCTCGACCGCGGCAGAAGAAAGAGAAAGGATGAAAGTCGTCCCCTATGCCTTAGCCATAGGCTCTATACGATATGCCATGATGTGTACCGTGATGTGCCTTGCCACGCGTCTGGCAAGGGGGTACAAGAGTGATCCAGGAGTGGATCATTGGACAATGGTCAAAATTGTCCTTAGGAATAAGGCTTTTTTTCTAGGTTATGGATGTGATAAAGAGTTCGGCACAAAGGGTTACGTCGATGCAAGCTTTAACACCTATCCGGATGACTCTGAGTAGCAAAACAGATATGTATAGTGGAGCAACCATTTGGAATAGCTCCAAGTGGAACATAGTAGCAACATCTACAATATGAAATCGAGATTTGCAAAGAACACACAGATCTGAATGTTGCAGACCCGTTGACTAACACTTCTCTCGTAAGCATAACATGATCAAACCCTAGAACTCATTGAGTGTTAAACACATGGTGATGTGAACTAAATTATTGACTCTAGTAAACTCTTGGGTGTTAATCACATGGCGATGTGAACTAGATTATTGACTCTAGTAAACTCTTCGGGTGTTAGTCACATGGCGATGTGAACTATGAGTGTTAATCACATAACGATGTGAACTAGATTATTGACTCTAGTGCAAGTGGGAGACTATTGGAAATATGCCCTAGAGGCAATAATAAAATGGTTATTATTATATTTCCTTGTTCATGATAATTGTCTATTGTTCATGCTATAATTGTACTAACCGGAAACCATACTACATGTGTGAATACATAGACCACAACATGTCCCTAGTAAGCCTCTAGTTGACTAGCTCGTTGATCAATAGATGGTTATGTTTCCTGACCATGGACATTGGATGTCATTGACAACGGGATCACATCATTAGGAGAATGATGTGATGGACAAGACCCAATCTTAAGCGTAGCACAAGATCGTGAAATTCGTTTGCTAAAGCTTTTCTAATGTCAAGTATCATTTCCTTAGACCATGAGATTGTGCAACTCCCGGATACTGTAGGAATGCTTTGGCTGTACAAAACGTCACAACATAACTGGGTGGCTATAAAGGTGCATTACAGGTATCTCCGAAAGTGTCTGTTGGGTTGGCACGAATCGAGACTGGGATTTGTCACTCCGTATGACGGAGAGGTATCTCTGGGCCCACTCGGTAATGCATCATCATAATGAGCTCAATGTGACTAAGGAGTTGGTCACGGGATCATGCGTTACGGAACGAGTAAAGAGACTTGCCGGTAACGAGATTGAACAAGGTATAGGGATACCGATGATCGAATCTCGGGCAAGTAATATACCGATAGACAAAGGGAATCACTACAAAAAAAAGACACATCCGTGACATTTTGGGCCGAACGAATTTTTTTCTGTCATACATATGACACTTCTATGACGATAATTGTGAAAAAACCCAGTATCATCATAGATGTGGTGGGCTCCTACTTCTATGACAAAAAAAATCATGATAGAAAATGGGCTTTTCGTCTTGGGCGGGCCGGAGACGCAGCTGCATGACATTCTTTGGGCCGTCCATGACGGAAAAAACCGTGGTAGAAGCTAGGGCGAGGAAAATTCCAGGGAGTTCCCGGTTACGGTGGGAGGTCGGGGGCCGAGCGACGCGCGTTTCTCTCGTACACGTACGCGCGTGTGTGCGAGGCATTGGCTCTAACTGAACCCGAGCGAGGCGTTGGGCTCTAACTGAACCCGAGCGATTGCACTGCAGGCTACGCGTTACTGAACCCGAGCGATCGATCGATGGCTGTTAATTGAACCCGATCGAGCGATTCCTTAGCTACTGCTGCTAACTAAAGCCGATCGATGGGATGAACAGTGAGCGTTGCGGGGGGGGGGGGGGGGTTGGATGAACAGTGAGCGGTGGCGTTGCCTCTGGATGAACAGGACCGCATGGTGTGGTGGAGGGCTGGATGAACAGTAGACGGTGGAGGGGTGCCCGTGGAGGGGTGGATGAACAGGACCTCGTGGTGTGGAGGGCTGGATGAACAGTAGATGGTGGAGGGGTGGTTGAACAGGACCCCGTGGTGTATAGGGCTGGATGAACAGTAGACGGTGGAGGGGTGGTTGAACAGTAGCCGGTGGAGTAGAGCACGGTGGAGGCTGGATGAACAGGAGCCCATGAATGAACAGTCGCAGGTGGAGGCTGGAGGAGGTCGACGGTGGATGAACAGTAGCTCGTGGAGGCTGGAGGGGGTCGGCGGTGGAGATGAATAGTATCCCATGGAGTCCCATTTTGCGGTATGCCACACCCCTCCCGATGAAGAGGACCCCTGTTTCGACCGTAGCGCTCCAACACAAGTCCGTTTCCTCCGTTTTGCGGTACGCCACACCCCTCTCGATCAACAGGACCCCCGCTTCGACCGTACGAGGTCCGTTTCCTCCGTTTTGCGGTATGCCAGACCCCTCCCGATGAACAGGATCCTGTTTCAAACGTGGCCGGTCGAACACAAGGCCGTTTCCTCCGTTCTGCGGTACGCCAGGCCTCGTTTCCATCGCCTGTTCCGTCCAAGCCCTCCCGATGAACACGACGCATTCCATTGCCTCCCCATGAACACGACGCATTCCGTTGCCTCCCCATGAACACGACGACGTTGTTTCTCCGTTCCGACCCAGTCATGTACACGAGCCCTGGCCATACGTATGCGCGAGTAGGCGTTCGAGACCCCGCCCGTATGTACACATACGTGGCCGTATTTTCTTTCTTGCACCCTGGCCGCTGTACGTACGTGTAAATGCTACGTGCGCGCCTCTACTACGACACGTGCGCGCCTCTACTATGACACGTGTGCGCCTCTACTACGACACGTGCGCGCCTCTACATCGACCAGTATGTACGTACACGTTCGCGACCAGAATGACAACGCTACGTACGCTTCGACCAGGTGGGTCCCGACTGTGAGGCACTTCCTTGCCTGCGAAGATGTAGCTGGTGGGTCCCAGCAGTCAGGGGCGAATCGTTTTTTGCCCGGACGCACTTCCTTGCATGCGAAGATGTAGCTGGTGGGTCCCAGCAGTCAGGGGGAAACGTTTTTTTCGCGAAATACGGTGGCCCGTCCGGTGGGTCCCGCTGTCAGGTGGAGGAATAATTATTTTGCACGTAATAAGGAGGCACTTCCTTGCTGCGGCCATGGACCCAGCTGTCAGCCTCTCCACGTACAGTCCATGTCTGATGGAAGTTGTTCCTTGACTACGTTGACCACGCCACGCCGAGAGCACCAGGGCGGTGGATGACGGCGAGGCCTAGGAAGGGGACGACACGGAGGCAGGGAAGACTCGGCAGTGGATGCCCACGCGGAGGGGAGTACGACTATACGAGGGTTTACTGGTTCGTCTTCCATTGCCGGAGAATAACAGCAGGTGTGGGTGAGTAGAGGGATGGCTAGGCCAGCGATGGGAGTACGGTCGGGCGGTGAGGCCTGCGCGGCAGCATAGCCGGTCACGAGGAGGAGGGAGAAGGCAGTCCCGCTAGCGCTTTTTTGAGCGGCTGGAGCAGGAAGAGCAGAGATTGAAGAAGCACGATGGCCGTTGGATGGACATCCAATAGTCAGTGCTTGTGCGTCAACCTTTTTTAGGAAAGCCTCAAATCTGTGGAAAACAGCATACAACCCATCTGCCATTACTTCTAATAATTTACAGCCCATTTGCTAATTCTTAAGGTTTTTTTGGAGCCCATATTCTTTTTGTTAGCATTAGAGCCCATATTGTGGCAATGGTTAAAAAATTATACGAAATTTTGCATATTTCGGTGCGGTCCGAACTATTTTTAATCCCGAAATTTCGACTCACATTCAAACTAATTTTTAAAATAAATGTATATCAATATAAAATCCAACAAATTCTCCATGCATAAAAATTAATGTAATTTAAAATCTTGAAATGAAAAAAAAGATATTTGAAACTAATTGCCGGTTTGATGTGTTTTAAAAATGTACAACCCATTGCTCATTACTGATGGGCCATTTTCTCGGCCAGTCGAATGAAAGCTCTCCTCGTCTTGAAATATTTGCAGCCCAACAAGCCTGACAAAGTGACTTACTTGGCAAATCACAAAAAACTGGGCTGCGGCCATGGACCCAGCTGTCAGCCTCTCCACGTACAGTACTCTTTCGATGGAAGTCGTTCCTTGACCATGTTGACCACGCCGCGCGGAGAGCACCACGGCGGTGGACGACGACGAGTCCTAGGAAGGGGATGACGCGGCAGTGGAAGCCTGCGCTGAGAGGACTACGAGGGTTCACTGCTTCGGCTGCGGTGTGAGGCTGTCATCGCCGCAGGGCCTGGCCAGCAGTGGGAATAGTAGGGGGCGGTGAGGCCTCTGCGGCAGCACAGCCGGCCACGGGAGGCAGGAGCATGCAGCATGACCGACACTGCTTTGGGCGGCTCGAGCAAGAAGACCAGAGGTTGAAGAAGCACTACGGTCGTTGGATGGACATCATACGGTCACTGGAGCTAGAATCGTTCATATTGACTAAGTTGACAAAGCCCTTTGTCCCCGTCAACTTAGTAGGCCCACAAGTCAGTCTCCCAGCAAGGTGGGTCCCAGCTAGCCGGGGGAGTATTCATTTTTTTGTGCGTAATAAGGAGGCACTTCCGGTGGGTCCGAACTGACAGGGGGGGGGGACGTTTTTTTCACGAAATACGGTGGCCCGTCCGGTGGGTCCCAGCAGTCAGGGGGAAACGATTTTTTCGCAAAATACTGGTGGCCCGTCCGGTGGGTCCCCACTGTCAGGTGGAGGAATAATTATTTTCCGCGTAATAAGGAGGCACTTCCTTGCGGCTGGCGTGGACCCAACTGTCAGCCTCTCCACGTACAGTACTCTTCCGATGGAAGTCGTTCCTTGACCATGTTGACCACGCCGCGCGGAGAGCACCACGGTGGTGGACGACGACGAGTCCTAGGAAGGGGATGACGCGGCAGTGGAAGCCTGCGCGGAGAGGACTACGAGGGTTCACTGCTTCGGCTGCGGTGTGAGGCTGTCATCGCCGCAGGGCCTGGCTAGTGGTGGGAATAGTAGGGGGCGTTGAGGCCTCTGCGGCAGCACAGCCGGCCATGGGAGGCAGGAGCATGCAGCACGACCGGCACTGCTTTGGGCGGCTCGAGCAAGAAGACCAGAGGTTGAAGAAGCACTACGGTCGTTGGATGGACATCGTACGGTCACTGGAGCTAGAATCGTTCATATTGACTAAGTTGACAAAGCCCTTTGTCCCCGTCAACTTAGTAGGCCCACAAGTCAGTCTCCCAGCAAGGTGGGTCCCAGCTAGCCAGGGGAGTATTCATTTTTTTGTGCGTAATAAGGAGGCACTTCCGGTGGGTCCGAGCTGACAGCGGGGGGGGGGGGGGGGGCGGGCGTTTTTTTCATGAAATACGGTGGCCCGTCCAGTGGGTCCCAGTAGTCAGGGGGAAACGATTTTTTCGCAAAATACTGGTGGCTCGTCCGGTGGGTCCCCGCTGTCAGGTGGAGGAATAATTATTTTCCGCGTAATAAGGAGGCACTTCCTTGCGGCTGCCGTGGACCCAGCTGTCAGCCTCTCCACGTACAGTACTCTTCCGATGGAAGTCGTTCCTTGACCATGTTGACCACGCCGTGTGGAGAGCACCACGGCGGTGGACGACGACGAGTCCTAGGAAGGGGATGACGCTGCAGTGGAAGCCTGCGCGGAGAGGACTACGAGGGTTCACTGCTTCGGCTGCGGTGTGAGGCTGTCGTCGCCGCAGGGCCTGGCCAGCGGTGGGAATAGTAGGGGGCGGTGAGGCCTCTGCGGCAGCACAGCCGGCCACGGGAGGCAGGAGCATGCAGCACGACCGGCACTGCTTTGGGCGGCTCGAGCAAGAAGACCAGAGGTTGAAGAAGCACTATGGTCGTTGGATGGACATCGTACGGTCGCTGGAGCTAGAATCGTTCATATTGACTAAGTTGACAAAGCCCTTTGTCCCCGTCAACTTAGTAGGCCCACAAGTCAGTCTCCCAGCAAGGTGGGTCCTAGCTAGCCGGGGGAGTATTCATTTTTTTGTGCGTAATAAGGAGGCACTTTCGGTGGGTCCGAGCTGACAGCGGGGGGGGGGGGGGGTGTTTTTTTCACGAAATACGGTGGCCCGTCCGGTGGGTCCCAGCAGTCAGGGGGAAACGATTTTTTCGCAAAATACTGGTGGCCCGTCCGGTGGGTCCCCGCTGTCAGGTGGAGGAATAATTATTTTCCGCGTAATAAGGAGGCACTTCCTTGCGGCTGCCGTGGACCCAGCTGTCAGCCTCTCCACGTACAGTACTCTTCCGATGGAAGTTGGTCGTTGACCACGTTGACCACGCCGCACCAAGAGCACCAAGGTGGTGGACGACGGCGAGGACTAGGAAGGGGACGAATTGGAGCCGGGGAAGACGCAGCAGTGGATGCCCACGCGAAGAGGAGTACGAGGGTTCACTGGTTCGGCTGCGGTGTGAGGCTGCTGTCGCCGCAGAATAACAGGGGGTGTGGGTGAGTAGAGGGATGGCCTGGCCAGCGGTGGGAGTAGTAGGGGGCGGTGAGGCCTCCGCGGCATCACAGCCGACCACGGGAGGCAGGAGCATGCGGCACGACCGGCGCTGGTTTGGGCGGCTGGAGCAAGAAGGCCAGAGGTTGAAGAAGCACTACGACCATCGGATGAATATCGTACAGTAACAAGAGCTAGAATCATTCATATTGACTAAGTTGACAAAGACCTCCATCCCCGTCAACTTGGTAGGCCCACAAGTCAGCCTCCCACTATGCTGGGTTCCAGCTGGCAGGGGGAATATTCATTTTTTGTGTAATAAGGAGGCACTTCCTTGTGTGCGAAGATAGCTGGTGGGTCCGACATGTCAGCGGGGGGCACTTTATTTCACGAAATACAAAGGCCCTTCCGATGGGTCCCAGATGTTAGGTGGAGGAATCATTATTTTGCACGTAATAAGGAGGCATTTCCTTGTGTGCGGCCGTGGACCCAGCTGTCAGCCTCTCCACGCACATTCTACTTCCGATGGTGTCGTTCGTTGACCACATTGACCACGCCGCGCTGAGCGCATCCAAGGTGGTGGACGACGGCGAGGCCCCGGACAGCAATGAGCCGGAGATGGGAAGACGCGGGAGTAGAGTCGCAGACAGAGAGGTGTACGAGGGTTAACTGGTTCTAGTGCGGTGTGGTTCGGCAGTCGGTGGAGAAGAACAGGAGGTGTGGAGGGGTGGAGGGATGGCCTGGCCAACGGTGGAGTAGCGCTTCATAACGAAGCGTGCTAAGCAGAGCTGCTAGCAGCAGGAGGCGGGAGGTGGTCCCGGCGGCGCTAGAGGAAGAACACGAGAGATTGAAGATGGATGCCGGTCGTTGGATGTAAATCCAACGACTAACATGTCAGAATCATTTGTTGACTAAATTGACAACGACTTGCATTGGCTTCGACCTATTGTCCCACATTTCAGCCTCCAAAAATGTGGCACGTATTCGACCCATTTTTCAGAATTTATAGTCTTTTTTTGCGCAATAGAATTTACAGTCAATTTGATCTTTTTTTGAATTACAGCCATTAGCTGGGCTGGGTGAACAAATAATGTAGCGTCCATGCGGCCTGTTTATTTTATTTCCTAAAAAATTACAGCCCATTTGCACTTTCTCGAAATACACGATTTTGCTGGGCTGATTCTAATTATAATGTTGGGTTGGGCCAGCAATGTTATCAAAAATAAAAAGGGGTGAGCATTTTGTTATAAATATATTTAAATAATAAGTGATATTATTACATTCGTCCTTAAATTTACAGTCTTACCAAGATTTATATAATAACATATAAAATATTTTTTTAGAAAAACAGGGGGGATGGATGAACAAGTTCCATTGTTGAGAGTGAAACCAGAACATATTCTGATACATCAACTCAAAGAGCAGTTCGAAAGCAAAGGTAGAAAAGCTACAAACTAGGGGGGATGGATGAACAAGTTCTCTCAATAACACAAATCACCCGAGCGGTGCCAAAGGCAGAGCGGATAGAGCACTCAAATGACACAACGAGGGTCCAGCGAAGCCTTCATGGTCTTCAGCCGAGGGGCTGTGTCAGCCTGCGGCGACCAGTAAGCAAGCGGAGACACCGGGTTGGATGGCATAGCATGGTGGATGTCCCTCTTTTTCGGTGCCAGGTGCCCATCATCTTCATCAGAGATCTTGAGACGAGCCCACGGGTCCAGCCCCAGAGCAGGTCGAGCCTTGTTCAGCCACAAGTGATCGCCAACAGTTTCTGGAGGGATCTTGTTAGGGTTTCCACGAAGCTCATCAACTTGTCCTTGTCCGATCCGGAGGAGAGAATCGCCCAGTTCCTCACCATGTTCCTGATCAACCTCAAGACCTGCGGAATGGAAATCCAGGAGGTGTTACTGAAAATCATAGCATTTCTATATTTCCAGAGGCACCAAAGGACAGCTGAGCTAACAGTGTTTAAAACTGAGCACTTTTTGGTAGCAATCCATAATCTGGCGATAGATTCGAAGGATGAGCCAATTTGACTAGAGAAATATTCCTCAATGTGGGCCCATAGATGTTTAGCAACTATACATTCAAAAAATAGGTGAGAACAAGACTCTTGTTCCAAGCAGTAAACACAATCAAGGGGTTTGATGATGTGTCTCTTCCTAAGGTTATCCCTAGTCATCAATTTGTTTTTGGAGAGAAGCCAAAGAAATACATGAATTTTAGGGGGAACTCTCAATTTCCAGACAGTAGGGATAAACACGGGTTGAACCCCTCTAAAGTTGATAACATGATAGAGGGAGCTGGAGGAATACTTCCCCTTATTGTCCAGCTGCCAAATCAGGGCATTCGGCTTGGCAATAAAGGTAATGCTTTTGGCAATTTTCTCCAACTGGAACCATTGTTCCATGAGACTATCACTAAAGTTCCTTCCAAAAGAGAGTTTTAGGCATTGACCGTCCCAAACTTCATTGACACTTTTGTTAAGCTCATTGTGGACAGAATAAATAGGCAAAATTGGACTGCTAGGGGGGATGTGCCAAACCAAGTATCTTCCCAGAACCTGGTTCTGCTCCCATCCCCTATGTTCCATCTGTAGCCAAATTTCACAGCATGCATAATAGATTTTAATCCTTTCCAGAATCTAGAGTTCTTAGGGTTGGAGGAAGGGACAAAAATATTAGGTTTATTTCCAAGGTGTTTATGGGAAATAAAAAGCTTCCAGGGTTTTAGGTCTTCCTCATAGAATCTTTTAATCCAAGACCCTAGAAGACAGATGTTAATTTCTTGGAGGTTAGGTATTCCTAGGCCTCCAAAATATTTTTTCATAGAGACTAGGGCCCAATTAGCAAGGTGTAGCTTCCTATTTCCCTCAAAATTATTCCACAAGCAATGTGACATCTAAGAATTGATGAGGTTCACTGCCCATTTAGGGAACTTGAAGAAGGAGAGGAGATACACTGGAATGCTAGCCAAACAAGCTTGTATGAGGATCAATCTACCTCTGCAAGAGAAAAGTTTGCCCCTCCACCCAGCAATCCTTTTAGTGATTTTATCCAGAAGGGGTTGGATATCCTCTCTCCTCAGTTTATCATAGTGGAGAGGGATACCTAGGTACTTAATGGGGAAGTTACCTTTATTACAGACTAGAATAGAGAGGAAGTCAGCTAACTCCTGATCATCCATGTTGATAGGGATGAGTTCACTTTTAGAGTAGTTGATTCTCATGCCTGAGACTTGTTCAAACCAGGTTAGAACAGTTTTCAGATTGCTAGCATGTGTGGAGTCATTGTCTAAGAAAAGGATGGTATCATCTGCATATTGAAGGCAGATGATGCCACCAGGGCAGACCTCAGGATAGAGCCCTGCAATCAGATTATGATCAGCAGCTTTGCTCAGCATTTTAGTAAGAACGTCCACTAATAAATTAAACAAAAGCGGGGAGATGGGGTCACCTTGCCTAAGGCCTTTACCAGCAAGGAAAAAATCACTTTCACAGTTATTTAACTTGACCCCAACAGACCCCCCATGAGTAAGTTGCTGGATCCAACTCTCCTCTATGAAAGGCTTGGAAAAGATCTAAGAGATCATTTTTCACTAAGTCCCAAAAATGCTGGTAAAACAAGAAGGGAATCCCATCAAGACCAGGTGCCCCATTAGGATAAGAGCTAAAAATGGCTTCCTTCACCTCTGTCTCTGAAAAAGGGGCTTCTAGCAGCTCATTTTCAGCAGGAGAGACTTTTTCGGAAGCAGAGAATTTTTTTTGTAGAGAGAACCCAGAAGGGTTTTCTTTCTTAAACAGGTCTTTGTAGAAGTCACTAGCCACTTTTAGCATCTCATCTACCTCAGTAACAGGGCCATTAGGGCCATCAAGGGAGTGAATGAGGGTTTTCCTCCTCCTCTGGTTAGCTACTGCATGGAAGTAAGCAGTATTTCTATCACGCTCCTTAATGTTCCTATCTCTAGACCTTTGTTTGGCTTTGATTTCTTCTTGAAGCCAAATTTTCTTGAGCTCTCCATGGACAAAGTTTAATCTATTAGTCTCAGCCTCAGAGAGGTCAGTGGTTTCTGCCTTAATATCTAGAGAATCAAACTCAAGGAGGAGAAGCCTTTTGTATCTTCTAAGATTAGATTCCTCATTTGAGTTCCACCCTTTGGTAGTTCTTCTAAATCTCCTGATTTTGATCTGCCAATTTTCAAGGGGTCAGCTGCTCCCAGTAGGCTCATTCCAGATTTTTCTGACTAGCTCAGTAAAATCTTCTCTAAGCAACCAGGACTTTTCAAATTTAAAACTATTGCTCTTCGGAGTTTGGTTAAGACCAGAGTCCCAGAGCAAAGGAGTGTGGTCACTACCACATCTGGTCAGAGCTCTACAACTAGAAAGGGGAAAAATACTATCTAATTCCGTGTCACAGAAAATTCTGTCAATGGTGGACATAATCCTGGAGCAGCACTTTCAACATATCTAGCAGAACTGTGGGTTTTCCTTCTGACAGGGCAATTCTCAACTTTATGGGTAACCATTTTGCAGATAAAACAAGTCTTGGGCTTGACACATTTATCCAAATGATGCCCTGGTTCCCCACAGTTGTAGCAGATCACCTCAGAGTATGCCATAAGGCCCGAAGCAGGGGCAGGAGCAGTTTTCTGGATGTCCTGTCTCTTCTTTTGCTGATTCTTTCCTTGAGATTTCCCAATGATCTGAGAGTCAGAACCACCAGCAGATTGATCTTGGGCAATTACAGGAGCCTGCCCAGATTGTGCCCCCATTTGGGGCGGAGGTGGGCCATACCAATGCCCAACCGGCGCTCCCCCCCATTGTGATACGGGAAATTCATCAGAGTTCCTGGTTCCTTCTCATCCTCCAGCCAGATGTTGTCTCTCAGGAAGCAGAAATAACCACCAGACAGCTCAATTGAAGTAGATTGCAAGCCTAATTTCAATCTTCTGCAGGTTTAGGGAAGAGGTAAGGTAGGGGATCCACCTGCTCCGGCTCCGGCGACGTGCTGGTGGGCAGGAGTCTAGTGAAGCATTCCCATCTCGCAGCACGGCATGGATCTCCTGAATTCACTTCTCCTTTCGCCCATCGAACGAACGCAATCGGCGGCTCACTGAGGTGGGGCATCCTGTGCTTCTCCGAGAAATCTCCTTCGAAGTAGATCCACAGGGTTAGATTCAGCAGCTCCCAATCCACATGATCCTTGCACATCCAAGCATACTTGCGCGAGTGAGAGAACAGATTCGGTCCCTCCTTGGCTTCCTCCCTCGCAGCTTCCTCCTCTGCTTCCCTCCATTCGCGCATGCACTGGGTCCAGGAGAGAGCGTCGTCGCGGATCCGCATCGCCCGCTCCCTCCATCTCCTCCCTCGAGTCTCCCGCAGCACCGCCGGCGTGACGGAGTCGAGCGGCTGGAGCATCCGCGGGAAGGCTTTGTAGACATGTGGGAGATGCATCTTGTACATCTGCCTGTCTTCCAGCCATTCCCCCGTGGATATGGGCGGCGACTCCATGGGGCGCGCGAGCGGACTTGCTGAGGGGGGCAGGCGCGCCCGGAGTCAGGAGGCGGGGGGTGGCGGCGAGATCTATGGCGGTGGCGAGGGTGGAGGTAGTGGCGGGGGCGGCGGCGGGGGCGAAGGGGATCGCGAGAGCGGTCATCTATTTGCCAATTATGTGAACTAAACAGTCAACATATAAAATAATTTAAATATATACAATGTAGTTAGAAGGGAAACATAAGTTGGACCTGGCGTTCCTATTCTTATATAAAAATAGAACAGACCTCTGCGTTTTCTTCAAAAAAAATACATAAATTGGGCTGCCAAAAATAAAACCTCGGATGGGAGGTCCATAGGCTGGTCGATACATGACGGCCCTAAGAAAATACAAACAAACATATGGACCTCCCATCCGAGGACGTGGGCTGCGCATGCTAAAAATGAAATCCTAGATGGGGCAGCCCAAAACCACGTCCAACACTTGCCAAAACTTCGTCCCTCATTTTCTCTGTGTTTTGCACACTCGACATTGTGTGGGCATTTTGACTGTGCATCATATGAAGATGTGCTATGCATGAATGTTGATCAGCATGATGTTAACTGGCTGGTAGTTCCATTTTTGACCATGAATAAAACTTCCAACATGATGTTAACCCTGTTTGAAAAGGCCGTGTTAATATAAATGCTCTGCCTCTGAAAGTTTCAGTTTCTTATCTGAAACTGAACTTGCAGTTTCTTATCTGAAAGTGAAACTTGCAGTTTCTTCTCTGAGAATCACATTGTCTACACTTTTATACTCCTATGAAACTACATTTTTTTAAGTGCTAAAAATAGATATCTAGAATTCATAAAATACTTCATATGCTCAATACTGCAAATCTGAAATTCAAAAGACATTCATATCTGAAAGTACTCTCAAAATACACAACACAAAACACAATTCACAACCTGCAACTACTGACAACCCTAAGCTCCTCCTGACAATTCACAACCTGCCCGACTATTGGGCTGGGGGGCAGCCCCCTCCTATTCCTCAGCGGCAGACAGCCGCCCCATGAGACGATGTGAACTGCGAGGGAGATGATGGTGGGGAAGCGTCGTCGGGCCAACTGCTTTTCTCCTCTTGTAGTTGGGTTCGGTCGACGAAGACTCCACCGGCTCGCTCTGGCAGGACACCCTCACAAACGACACCCTGTAGATGCTCGATCCTTCAATCTCTGGTGGATGCTCCATCTGGGATCGATACTCCCACCACCGCTCCCTCACGATCGGATTCGGTGAATCTGTTTGCTCCATGGCCCAGAGGAGCAGCCCTATGTACTCCGGCGCGACTCCCTCCGGGAGTATCGCCGCCTTTTCGCTCTGTTGTAGATATTTGGCCATGGATGTCACCGTCGCCACTAGTTGGTCCTTGTTGTCAAACCAAGACTGTATCTCCAACATCCTAGCTAGCTTCATAGGGTCGCCGTCTGCGATCCTCACGTATCGGTTGTACTCCTCCATCGATCTAGTTCTCCACAGCACCTTCACTCACCGGCGGTGGTTTTTGAATGGAAGAGGAGAGGAGCAGCGCTGGTTTTGGATTAGAATGGGAGAGGAGCGAGGCTGGTTTTGGACTGGACCAGGAGAGGAGGGGCGGTGGTTTTGAAATGGAAGAGGAGAGGAGCGGCGCTGCATTTAGATTGGAAAAGGAGAGGAGCGGCGGTGGTTTAAGAGGAGAAGAGCGGCGCTGGTCTTGGAAGTATTTTTTTGTTGTTTCGCGTATTTTGGGTCAAAGTTTGACCACGTACAATATTTGACAAGCAAAATGTGAATGCATGTCACCAAATTGATTTTGATTTTGATCCACTCAGAGAGCGCCGGCCCTCTCGTCCAATCCTAAATCGCTGCCGCACGCTCCTCTCCCTCTTCTCCATTGCAAAACCACCTCCTCTCCTCTCCATCATCTCCATTCCAAAACCATCGTCTCGCCTCTCCCTCTTCTCTATTGCAAGACCACCGTCTCTCCTCCGTTTTCTAGACGCTTTGCTCCATGGCGCGGGCGCAATCCATGGATACAAAATTAGTATACTGTATACTATTTAAAAGTCGAGGGCGGGGCTTTTCCTGCGCGGTAGGCGGCGGGGCAGTTCCGCCTAGTCGGTTCGACAGAGACGCGAGAAGATGAGGGAGTAGGCTGCTGCAAATGTAGGGCTGTGTGATTTGACATCGAGTTACTACTGGACAGGTGGGGCCCCGTGATTTGACTTGCCATTATCATTTTAATTGCGGCGCTACGACCGGCGTGAGTCTCCCAGATTCCTGACCACCTCCATACAGGTGCCTCTCCCAATGCTCCACCATGTAGTAGAGGCTGGCTCTTGCATGAGAGCCCACTTCTCCACTTTTTCCTTGCCTCTCATTCCTCCACATATGCAAAAATGCCATGTAAAGCGCACTATTGTACTTACTTTTACTTGCTCCTATAGGTGCTTAAGCTTGCCACATAAGCATAAAGTCTGATGTGGCAAGTTAATCAAGAAGAGAGAGACTAGTTTGGTGACCCAAGGAAGAAACGGTGCTAAGCGCGTGTACCTAGGTGAAAAGACAATTTTGAGTCTATAGCTAATTAAATGAAGCAAACTTAGCAACACCATTTCATTGGAAGAGGTCACTCCTTGGCAAATGCAATAAATACACGCGCTTAGCACCGTTTCTTCCTTGAGTACGAAGAAAGAGATAGAGAGGAGTAAAAAAATACACTTATAGCCAACCTTGTTGTAGTATGAGTGACTAAGTGATGACTATGTATGACATGCCAACATCAGATAGCCTAACGCACCGTGTTAAATCTCCAAGGGCGCGACCGCGCGAGCGACACGACGGTCGTGGTAGGCGCGACCATGATACGGGCTGCTGGCAGCCCTTGGATCTGAGATCAAACGGTCGCATGCTAAGTTGCTGAAAATTTGTAGAATAACCCTCCAGGATAGGATATTCACCCATAGGTCTAGAATCACGCCATGCAACCATTCGATCTCAGATCCAAGGGCTCTCGGAAGCCCGTATCATGGGAGAATGGAAAGCCACTACCCTGCAGTTCGCACGCTGGCAGTTCGCTCCTACTCGTCCCCGCACGTCCTTCAATACTACGGTGGTTCGCTCCTAGTCGTCGCGTCCATTCACATTACGGCAGTTCCACTAATCCTAACCCTCCTCCCAAATCCATGGCGTCCCAAATCTCCACGATCGGTGGTGAGTACAAGGTTAGAACCATCACCGGCGATGAGTTTGACATCATCTACACCCGTTCTTCCGCGACGGTGAAAGGATGCCTTTCTCGCTTCAGACGCATGTTCGAAGACTCAGATGATGAGTGGGTCGCTGGGCTAGATGTTGAGTACACCACAGTCCTGGCACGAGAGAAGGATCTAAAGGACGAAGAGAGGAAGAAGCCCGCCGTGATCCAGGTTTGCGTGCATGACTTATGCTTGGTCTACCACATATGCCATGCCGATGTTGAGTGCTAGGATTTTAAGGACTTCCTCGAGAACAACCTAGTCAAATTAGTTACTGTAGACTTTGGTAATGACAAAGACGTCCTGCATCGGATAGGCCTCATTGTAGGCAACATCTTCGACCTCGAGAAGAATCGGCTGGTGTCCGCTCGTCAGCCTTCAATGCTGACCCTGGCAGGAGCCATGGTTCATCCTTCGTACGGTAAACTGGAGAAACCCCCATACATGTTTCATCGTCATGCATGGCAGCGGAATGTACTAGATATAGACCACATCCACTAGGCTGCAATGGATGGCTACCTTTGCTTTAATATCTACAAGGGTTGGATGAAGAGCAACAGCCAAGTGTGCGGTTCAAGCAAAGAAGTATTGGCCAAGAGGAAGAGGGACAAGGACGAAGTCGAGGACGTGGACGAGGACTCCGAGTAAGGTGGCAGTGTCATTGCTCATGGTGGTTCTAATGCAGTGTCTACCAGAATAGTTGCAAAGTTTAATTTCAGGTGTGCTTAATTTAATTTGAGGGGTGTGTTGTGCTGAGCCCCCAGCAGAACTATGTTATGTTTCTTCTCGTTACTTTAACTCTTCAGTATGTACATACTAGTATTTCTTACATTTCATCTTTTAGTTGGTATAGTACTACCACTCGTTTCTTCACATTATATACGTACGATATATATGGCCAACATCATATAGCCAGCAGTTTAGTTGTCAAAGAATTTCAGGGTGCTTAGTTTTGTCAAAGAATTCCAGGATGCTTAGAGGGTGCTTGGATCCAAGGGACTTATTTTAGTCTGACTAAAAATAGTCTCTTTAAGAGGCTAAAGTTCCAAGCACCCCTGACTAAAGAGGGGCTAAAACTAGTCTTGAGACTAAAATTTTTTAGTCAGGGGTACCCCTACTAAAATGTGGATTAGTCCTCTCTCTACTCATTTAACTCCTCTCCTTTAACACAGGCGAGTTCTGGATTGGAGGGTTTGGAGGATAATAAATGCTCATTAACTTGATTTTAGCCTTTTTAGTATTTGGATCCAAGCATGGGCGAGGCTAGGATGTTTTAGTCCCACTACTTTTAGTCATGGGACTAAAACGTATCCAAGCACCCTCTTAGTTTTATTTGAGGGGTGGGTTGTGCTGGACACCATTATTGTGACTAGCCTTTTTAATAGTACTATATGCATAATTTGGCGATGAGCACTCTCTATATGTACCACCTTTTTTTTAATTTCAAGTTTTGCTCCATTGCGCAATCCGTCGATACTACTGTTGTACAAAAGTATACATTTTTTAAAAGGCTAGAGGGCGGGGCAGTCTAGCTTGGTCGGTTTCACGAGAGGCGAGGGCCTTTGTGATTTGACGGCTCATTACTGCTGGAAGGCGGGGCCTTGTGATTTGACTGCTCGTATAAATGCGCGGACGACTTGATCGAGGAGGAGCAAAGAACCGTGCGGTATACTCAAGTTTTCCACTGGAGTAGTACTGCGATGGAGGAGCACGAAACACGGCAGCCCAGTGCCATATGGCAATAAAAAATGATCTAATTTGCTAGTCATCTCATTGTCAACATTGTTCTATTCATTTCCTAAAAAACATTGTTCTATTCATGCCTCGCAGAGAACGTGACACGTGCGGCGAAACACCCGAAGCAAGAGATGAAACATAGGAGCAAAAGAAGAACGAAGATTATCACCCCAAATGATCTAATTCACCACGGAGTCGTAACTGCTTCTTCATCGCCTCCACGACCTCCATCTCCTTGCGCGTCTCCTCCGCCATCTTCATCATTGTGTCCATGACGCGGCATTTCTCGACGCGAGCCTTCATCATCTGTTCCACGGCCATATTACGTACCTTGACAGCAGCCGGGTGCTCGATGCGGAGCTTTGCCAACTCTTCCTTCTGTTCCATGGCGAGGGCCTGCAGCATCTTCATCGAGGAACTACTATTCTCATGCAACTTCTTCCAGCCGGCGTTCTTCTCCTTCAACAGGTCGATCTCGTGGCAGAGCTTCGCATTGTCCTCCCGAAGTCGCAAGATTTCGCAGGTCACCTTCTTTTCCGAGGCAATGCTCTTCTTCAGCAGCATCACCAAGCCGGCGGTCAACTCTCCTTGCTGATTGAGCTCAGCGGGCATGTCGTCGAGGATCTCCTTCAGCAACTCCATCAAGCCTTGGATGAACTCCTTCTGCTTATTGAGCTGATCGGGCATGCCATCGAGGGATAACGACTCCAGCTCCGCCGGCTCGGCATGTTCGCCTCCGCGGCTAGGGCGCTCCTGGGAGCCATCGCCTGCCCGTGAGAGATCTTTTGAGGTCTCTGCGTGGCGGCGAGCCCTCTCTTTTTTTCCGCAGCCTTGGTTGCCGCTCCCTTGTTACGAGTAGTTCTCGACCTAGAGCTCTGCTCACCGGCCATGGCAGCGACGGACGAAGAAGAAGCACTTATGAGGAGGAAAGGTAGAGTGATTTTCGGTTAGGTAGTTCCTCTTTTTATAAGCTAAGTCCTAGCACTTGTACTAATACCTGCATAGTGGGAACACGTTCAGGTTTGGTACGTACTACTAGTAGGTGTGAGAAGGCTTTCGAATGTGATGGGAACAAGGTAAAGATTAATTGATGGCTTTGGTTTTGAGGCCCGAAACGGCTCCCGATGAGTTTAGCGGAACATAAATTTCAAGTACTACTACACTGCTCAAATGCGTAAATATTATGTTACTCTCAAAAATTGGCACAAAATATGAAGGAGACCAATGGAAGTACTACTAGCAACCCACGATTTAACTACTCGCATGCGCGCAGTGGAGTAATAATGTCTTTCTTCCACCCTCACGTCCACTCAATTTCCATGCGCTGTATTAATTGTCCATCAATGAAGTGAACGACTTTACACACGTCAAATTATCACATGGGGTGGATCTTGGTACAAAATTGCGTCCGCCCGTGTACCCGCGTGTGCGTGCGAGGAATGAGTGCATGCATGGCGTGCGTGCACATCTTCGCTTCATGCATGTACCGCCAGTATGGCTCAGGGAGGACGAGTACATTCTTCTGGAACCATCAGCATGTCACTGTGATCAATCCACGCAAGGAGGTCGCGACGACGCCTACACATGTGCCACATGGCTTCATGAACTGTAAGAGAGACACTGTGTAGCGTGCCATTGGTATTCTAATTTACGTGTTTTGCACATACTCGAAGTACTAGTAAGGTACACGTGCATTGCTCGCATCAAATTTTGTAACCAAATTATGAATAAATACCACACTATAGCATGTAAGCTCTGAGTCATATATGCCTGATGTAGCCCTTCATTTAATTCTTATAGTTCATCTCATTCAAAATCAATTAGTTTTTATAAAAAGGCTAAGAACACGGGAATAGGAAAAACATGGGATTATAGTGGAATGTCGTCTTGAATCCTACAGGATTGTACGAGTGTTTGATTGTGCATAGAAAAAACGCATAATTCTTTCAAAGAGGTTTGAGTGGATGGGATGTTTCCTATGAAATCTAGTGCAAATGAATCATATGGAAAAATTCCTATGGTTTACAATCCTACGAATCAAACAACCAAGATAGGAAAAATTCCTAATCATTAGAATCCTCCAAAATTCCTTTGAGAATCCTTTGAATCGAAGAAGCCCTTAATCTATTTTATGATTCATGGAATTGTGCGTTGTAAAGCATAAAGTAAAAATAAATAATGGCAATTCAACTAGAAAAAAGTTTGGATAGTTACGATACGGAAGATTCTAGAACAAAATAGAACCACTGTTGTTTTGAGGTTTGTGCATTATGCTTAAGTTCAACCATGGAGTCTGCTGGATTGTACATGTGGCAAAATCCGGTGGGGGGCTAGAAGATCGTGCGAGGGGCCGAGTGGAGGGAGACTATGAAGGAATGCACAAGTGTGAGATCGATATTTAGAGAGAGAGGGCGAACACGTGTGCTGATGCGCGCAGTGGCGAGGCCATGAAAAATTAATGAGCTAGGGGACCAAGCATTGCTAATCCTTTACGAGGAGGGTCAATTCATGAACTTAACCATTTTTAGCAGCAATTGTCTATTGATCACATTCATATTAGCCTTGATATATAGTGATGTTAGGGGGGAGGGGGCAGGGCCCTTAATTACTGCCCCCTGTCTTTGCCATTGTGCACGCGTTTGAGAGATGAAGCGGAAGGCATGGATGATGAGAGGGGGACGTTGGATACATAATTAATGTGGGTGTATTAGCTATATATGTTAATCCTATATAGAGAGGTATAGATTGATCGATGTGGACGTGGGAAAGAGGGTGAGACCTCACTGGATATATCGATTGATCGGTTTGTGTGGAAAACTATGAAAGACCTAGCTATATACACACATACATAGAGGAACATCGATCGTTGCGCATGCACGCGTGAGAGATAAAGAATGCTCGATATGATGGAGAGGGGGATGTGTGTTGGTGTGTGCCTTCATGGGAGACCGACCTGAAGAAAAAGATTGCATGCTTGCGATGGATAATGCCGACTGGTAGTGTGTGTGCATGCATGCACGAGAGAAGGTTAGTGGTACAATTATAAAGAGAAGACTACTGTGTGGGTGTAAAAGAATAGCTGAATAGGTGAGGTCACAATCAATGTAAAGTTGAATTCAAATATTTGAATAAGAGATCCTGATGTTTGAAACCCATGCATGCATGAATATAACGGAGATCTGCGCGGTGTGGTTTGGAAACGAGCATGTTGTAATGTATACACATTGAACAAGGTCAGACTGATTTGAATTTGAGATACCGATGGCAGACATCATTTGGCCACGTCGCATCTGTGCATGGACACACTATTCTAATTGGAGATGATGGGCGGCTTTTGCATCACATATCTATATCTATACCCCTATATATATTATATTTTATATATTTTTTATATTGTGTGCGGGTAACTTTAACTTTGAAAGATGGTCGTTGGATGAGGCGAATCCGATGGTCCAAAGATGGCAAATTTGAGCACTACTGGCCGTTGGATATCATCTAGATTCCACCAGATTTCGCCACATGTATAATCTAGAAGACTCCATGGTTGAACTTAAGCATAATGCACAAACATCAAAACACAAGCACTTCTTATTTGTTCTAGAATCTTCCGTATCAGAATTGCCCAAATGTTTTTCTACATGATTTGCCATTATTTGTTTTTACTTTATGTCTTACGACGCACAATTCCATGAATCTTAAAATAGATTAGCTTTCTTATAAAAACTAGATGATTTTGAATGAAATGAACTATAAGAATTAAACGAACATCTACATCATGCATATATGACTCAAATCTTGCATGCTATAATGTGGTATTTATTCATAATTTGGTTGCCAAATCTCATGCGTGCAATGCACGTGTACCTTACTCTAGTCTAAATGGTGTTTGTGTGTGTGTTGTGCGTGTTCAGGTGCAAATTGTCTTTTTTTGGGTACACGTTAAGCTTGCTCTTCCGAAATTTCAAGCCACGCCTTGTTATGCCGAAAATTCAAGCTAGCGTCTTTGTCTATCGTGCTGGGAAACTCCCGCTTATTCAACCCGCGCCTTGTTAGCCCAAAATAGTTAAGATATATCTTTGTCTCGTTGTGCCCCAACAACTCCCTCCATCTCAATCCGCGCCTTGCTATTCCGAAATTACAACGCGCGCGAAAACTCCCACCTCCTGTGAAATCCCGACATGCGAAATGCCCGTGGTACACTTGAACCGAAAGAACCGCCTCAAATCGGTGGGGGTACTTTTGTAACTTACCCCACATTTCGAACAAGCGCGTCTCTAAGCCATGGTTCCCCACTGCCATCCCATCCGCCCACCCATTCGTACACCGAGACCGCGAAAACCCGCGACGAAACCCCACACCCTGCTCCGTCCGCCACCTAGCCGGAGCCTCTTCCCCGACGACGTCGTCCACAGCAACACCTCGATGTCCCTCATCCACCATACTGGATGAGGATCCGTCGTCGATCTCATCATCCCGCCGGTTCAGCCACACCGTCCTCCATCTCCAAGGAGCTGCCCCGACGTTCCCCTCATCTTTCGCGCCACCTCCATTCCCACACTGCCGTCTTCACCTGCACCACCGGAAGAGCATCATCATCACCATTTCCTCGGATGAAACTGCGGCCTAATCGGCGCCACCAAAGAGGTTGTACACTAATCGTCGCATTTTCTTATTGATTCGATCTCACGGTGCTGCCGGCGCTCGGTCCCGAGCCGACCCGGCGCGGCTCCATCCACGGCGGCGTCGCCGGCCACTTCCTCCATGGCATCGCTCCCTCGGCGGCGGCGTCCACATCAGTAGGACCTGCTGCTTCTTTAACTCTCGCTCGCGCTGCTGCTCTGCTCTTGCTCTCGGTCCCCTGCCTGGTCTGCTCTTGCTCGCGCTGCTGCTCTTGCTCTTGCTTGCGATGCTGCTTCGATTTAGCTACACTTCACTCCGATGCCGCCGGGGTGAAGGAAGAACCAGCCGCAGCGTGGAGGGGGGCTCGCCGGAGAGGTACCCCACTATCTATCTTAGGGTTCAGGATGGGGGCGGTGGTCGCCGGCGGTGGCGGGGCGTTGGCGTGGGGATCGCCGGAGAAAAAGCTCGGCACGGGGGGGGGGGGGGGCTAGAGGGATGGCCGGGGCGGCAGCGGACCGGCGGTGGGGAGTGTTTTTGGGACGGGCGGGGCGGCGCACCACCGGCCATGGGCGGCGGGGGGCTGCTGTTTGGCCGGATCAGGGGGTGGAGGTTGAAGATGAACCGCATGCCCTTGATTTCATATCCAACGGCTGCAAAATCGACTGACCAGAGATGAAAAAGTCAGTCGATCGACGTGTAGCCTCACCTTGCTAGTGTGTTCAGTTTCGACAGCAAAATTCAGTTTCGACAGCAAAATTCAGTTTTGACAGTTAAGTTCAGTTTCGATAGTTAAGTTCAGTTTCGACAGTTAAATTCAGTTTCGACAGTTAAGTTCAGAGATGAGCGGCTGATGTATTTTACATCTAGCACTTTGTGTTTATGTATTTTACGTCATGTGTTGGAGATGCTATTAGAATTCCACTCGGGTTAACGTTGTTCGTTGTCTCTCTTGTCCTGCTTCAGCCTCGGTGTCGTACAACTCACCAGAACTGCTCCAACGACGAAACCCTCCATCACAGCGGAGCAGTACCTCGGGCTCCATCTCCAGACGCCTAAGATCTTCTTCCCCTCCTCCGACAGCCAAGTCAGCCGGAGCATCCTCACCGGCCAACCCAATCACGCTGAGATCGACATGGCTTCACCAAAGAGGTTGTACACTTGATGCACCTCTTTTTTACTCTACATGTTATATATATTGTCCACTAAGCACTCGTAGTAACGGGAAATATGATTATTTTATCCTACTATATGACAAGCAGTGAGGTACCAGGCAACTTAGCTATCCGTGATGGACTCTCTTGAATGCCATCATTATTTATCTCTGCGCGTTTGAGCTGTGCATTTGTCGATGGGCCTGGGAGTTGAGCTAGTATGGCAGTGGCCTAGGTCCAAAGTAATAGAAGTAGCACAAAAACATTTTTTTAGTGTAGAATTTTCCTTGCTCAAGCCTGCCTACTAGAATCGCCAGTGCTTGAAATTAAAAGTGAATGAAAAACATCGGAATTGGAAAGTTTCCTATGGTACTACTTTTCATGAATTTGGTGCAAAGGAATGGTGCAAAGGAAAATTGTAGGATTTGTTCCTTTAGTGTCTCCTTGAAAGAAAAACCATAGGAATTCTAATTTCCACTTCTCCTCCTTTTCATATTCATATTCATCAAGCACAAGACTAAGAGAGAGTAGCATAATAGCATTATAACCGTACATTTTCTTGTGGTTTGACTTAATCTCACCATGCTTTTTTGCATCCTATGATCTTCCAATTGTTGTGAATCAAACACCCAGATTGGCAGAAATCCTGTGTTTTCAAATTCTCTGTTTTGTACGTGCATTCCTATCCTATTCCTGTCTATTTCCTATCCCTGCATTGTTAGAATCCTCAAATTCAAACAAGCCCTTACTCAATTACTTCTGTTATAGATATGTGTCAAAGAAAACCTTGTGTGGTTTGTCCTGCTCCTGCGGCACTGTGTTCCACCCCTGCTCAGCTGCTCCAACGACGAAAGGGTTCACCACAGCAGGGATCCGCTCTCCAGACCGTCTTTCGCCGCCTCAGATCTTCTTCCCCGCCGCCGGCAGCCACGGCAACTGCATTACCATCATCAACTGAGCAGATTACCTTGAGGACTACACGGGTCCGCAAGAGAGGTCGTACTCTTCCGTGTCTGCTTATGTTATGCGTCGCTTAATATGATGACATGCTACATTATCATCGTGTTCACCTATTAGACTCTGAGTCAGGTCCAAACTAATGCTGAAACTTGAGTTTTTAAATGGTTGTGGGATACATATTGGGGCAGCAATCAATACTATCTGTCTACTATCTGGTTAATCTTCGGTGTCTACTATGAGTTTCATGTTGGGTGCAAACAAACATTAAAAGAGCCATTATCTGTATTTTTTAACTAAAGCTATTATCTGCCTGCTATCATTGGTTTTGGGTCTATCCACAGTTTGCTACCATCACTCTGGATTTGTGCATGCACTCCTTACATAATCTCACTATGTTTTATTCCTATGCATGCCAGTTATTGTACACAATGGAACTGATCATGTAGAGCAAAAGAGACGAGCCTTGCGTGACAATAAAATTTCATGCAGACGTCGTTCCATGGTGGGTGCAAAGGCAGCCCCCCTCCACACATTTTGGATCGTAATCAAGAGGAAAATAACTGTTATGAGGGGGATTCAGAAGGAGAAGACCACTCCTATTTACCCCATGAGGTCTTCGCTCTAACTTGGCATGCTGATGTTGGTAATATCATGCATATGGTGCCTTGCATTGCTTACTGTATACATTAAAGATGTCATCTGCTTAGTTTAGACATGCTTTGTGTCAATGCCATCTATTTAGTTTCTTTATCGTATATGTGAATCATGCAATGCCATCTTGTCTAGCTAGGCATCATATATGTGAATTTTGCAATGCCACCCTGGTTAGCCAGTCATCTTATATGTGAATTATATCATGCCATCATTTTTTATTACGTGTTAAATTTGACCAGAATTTTAGTACATTCAATTACTCTTCCTGTGCATCAGCCATTTGGCACGGTCATGGAAAAATCTGGAGTGGAAACAAGGTCTTCAGAGCAGACAATGCTATCTGACAAAGCGCATGTCTTGCTGGTTACTGATAGGTCCTCAGAGGAGGATTCAGAGACAGATGACCAGTCATATCCCCCCCCCCCCGAGGTGCATGCCCTAACTTGGCAGGGTTATGTTGCTCATATCGTGCATATGGTATCTTGCATTGCTATGTCATTTGCTTAGTTTAGACATGCTTTGTGTGAATGCCACCTGTTTAGTGTCTAATTACCATATATGTGAATTATGCAATGCCATCTTGTTGCAAGACATTATACATGTGAATTATGCAATGTTATCTTGTTGCAAGGCATTATGTATGTGAATTATGCAATGCCATGCTGTTTAGGCAAGTGTCATATATGTGAATTATATCATGCCGTCCTTTTTTTTGTATTTCTCATTGCTTTTGTCGAAATGATTGTATATTCAACTACTCTTCCTGTGCATCAGCCATTTGAATTGGTGATGGAGAAATCTGGAGTGAAAACAAGGTCTTCAGAGCAGACAATGCTACCTGCTGAAGCAGATATCTTGCTGGTTAGAGATAGCTCTTCAGAGGAGGATTCAGAGGCAGATGACTAGTCGTATTATCCCCCTGAGGTGTATGCTCAAACTTGGCAGGGTTATATTACTCATATAATGCATATGTTGTATTACAATGCTTAGTTTTTACATCATATACACAATATTGAATGCCATCTCCTTAGTTGACACATCATATATGCGATTGCCCTCTACTCACTTCCTTAGTATATAGATCATATTTTTGAATTATGTCATGCCATGATGTTTACATAGACAGCATGTATCTGAACTATGGCATGCCAACCCATTTTCTAAAGACATAATATAGTTATATCATCTCATCCTGTTTACATAGTCATCATATTTAAATTATGTCATTCTATCCGTGAATTATATCATGCCATCATGTTTCCATCGACGACATGTTTGTGATTTATGGCATGCCAACCACTTTAATAGACACATTGTATAGTTATATCATGTCATCCTGTTTACATAGTCATCATATTTTGAAGTATGTCATTCTATCCTGTTTAGTTAGCCATCATACATGTGAAATTGTGTCATGCTATCCTGTTTAATTAGCCATCATATATGTGAAATTATGTCCTGCTATTCTGTTTGCTTAGACAACATAAATGTGAATTATTTCATGCCCTGTTTTCTTCCCAACTATCCATTGCACCTGTCTATCTTACAATGTCTGTACATTCAATTACTTTTCTTGTTTATCAGCCATTTCAATTGGAGGGAGTGATGGCAGTATCTGTGGGAGTAAAACACGGTCTTCAGAAAAGATCGTGCTACCTGTTGATGCAGATAGAACCACGGTTGTACTTGCCCAAGAACCAGCCCCACCACACATAACCCACACTCATGCAGATTGTACCCCTACCCAGTTGGACAGAGAACCAGCTACACCCCTTCTAACCCCAACCCCAGCAGATAGACACCCAGTTCCCGTTGACACAGCACCGTCTCCAGCACAGAGCACCCAAACACGAGCAGTTAGTAAGGCAACAGCAGTGCCCAAATCATGAGGACCACCACTCCGAACCCGAAGTCAACGCTTAAAGCAGAAGAAGAATTGTTCTTAGGTCAGGTTCCGTAGCTATGGTTCATACTACTTTGCTCTTGCATCACTGTATTTACTGATACCAAATAATTTCAAATTTGAAGGATGCAATTGAAACTCCAATGGCGCAACAGGTATGTTTTAAACCTGTTTCTTCAATGTGTTTGGCTGTTTGCTGTTGTAACTTGCTCTATGTTGATTTCAATTTCAATTGAATAAACAGTTATGTTCTCATGCCATGCACATTACAAGTGTTGCTATTGCTGTGTAGTTTCCCACACTTATATTCTGTCTAGGCTGCTTTGTCTTAAATAAATATGATTCGAACTGTATCTATCTTGATTTGGCAACATAAACTAGAATGATATAGACCATACAGTGACCATACTACATAGATATATGTTTGTTTCATGCTATTATCCTGTCCACCTTACTACTGAACTGGTTTACCAAAATGAGTTTCATATACTACATTGTAAACCTGAGATGTGTTTATTTGTTTCTCTTTTAGAACGGGGATAAAATATTGGAGAAGAGTACCCTATTATGCAATGGTAAAGGAAGTAATGCAGATAAGGTTCAAGATAGTGAGACATCCCTGTTGGTCTCCAAGAAAGCTGATAAAAACTATATTGAAGACACTGATACAACCCCAAAGTCCTATCTTGATGTAGTGTTTGAGTTACTAGCTACCACTGCTGGCACCAGCTCTTCGAACTCATTGCCTGAATCAGTTCGGCTTCTTGAGTCTCAACTTCAAGTTGAAAGACATCGATCAAATGTTATGCGACAGGAAGCCGAAGGACTGAGGAAGTCCCTGCAGAATTCAGATGCATACTTTCTGGTGCAACAGCAAGCGCTGGAGGACTTAAGCGCCAAACAAGAGAAACTTAATAAGCTTGCTATGCATCTTGTCAGCATTATGGGTACCCAGGATATTGTTTCTTGAGCTCTTCTGAAGTGGTTTCCGTTCTGGACTTGTTTTGCTGCGGTGTTTATATGCTGTTGTGTTCCCTATATTTGCACTGGTGGCGAACTTTGATGCCCATTGGATGTAATATATGTAATAGCCGTGATAGCCTAGTGTAAGCTGCTTGCTTATTTATTTCCTTGTTGTCTTGTTTATTTGTTTGCTTGTAGTCAGTGTAGTTCTTTTTCTACGGTTTGCTAGTGGCTGCAATAACCTATTTTTTAAACCTAGGCCACAATAACCATGGGCTAATATTTACTGTAGTGACACTGGGCCTCCTACGGGCCATAGAAACAGTGGGCCTTCTACGGGCCATATCATCAATGGGCCTTCTACGGGCCGTATCATCAATGGGCCTTATACGGGCCATATGATCGATTGGCCAAACATGGGCCAAACAGACTGCATTCTGGCTGTAAACGGGCTAGAGTTGGAATCGTCCGTTCATGGGCCGACCATAACGGGCCATCGTTAATAGGCCGTATTTGATGATGCTATGAAAATGGCCCAACGTATTAACAGACCACAAACGGGCCGACTGTAACCACAGGCTGAATTTGGCCCACAACCAGAAAATGACAGTAACGGGCCGTAAGTAAACGAATGCTGGAAATGAGCCCAAGAATAAATGGGCTCTGAGAAGGCCGAAAGATAACATGGGCTGGAGACGGCCCAACGGAATAACGGGCCGTTAATGGGTATAAAGTGATACACTGTTCATTATGGGCCAGTTTCACCACGGGCCGTTAATGGGTGTAAAGTGATACACTGTTCATTACGGGACAGTTTCAGCACGGGCCGCTAATGGGCCAAGAGTTACAAAGGGCCTCATATGGGCCGAAAGACGTCATGGGCTGTACATGGGCCAGAAGTGAAAACGGGCTGGAATCTATTGGATGGCCCAGATGACACTACTGGGCCTAATTCGGATAGGGCGTAACGGGCCTTGGGTTAGCAGGTTGTAAATGGGCTATATGCGAACATGCCGATAACAGGCTTTCCATGGGCCGGCCTGCCAGCTTTTGACCAAGTCAAATGGGCCGACCTTTTCACAGGAATGGGCCACTGTTGGGCCGAGCCACGTGTCGACGTATCATAGGCGCCTTCTGTCCAGTGAGTGGATGACATCTGTCCCAACGATGAGCCGACACGTGTTTCCTCTAGCCAATGATGATTTTACACTTGGAAAATCCCCATTGGTCGGGGCTGTTAACGGGTTACCGGATCCAAAACCCGACCCGATAGCTTAACGGTGTTCCGTTACGGTGGATGCCACGTGTCGGTCACCCTTGATGAAAGCACTTCTGTGACGCACGATTTATTGTCATGGAAGTGGACACTTCCATGATGATAATTTTGGTAATGTCATGGAACACTTCTACGACAGCACAGGTATGACTATCTTGATTCTGTCATAAATTTGTCATGGATGTACATGCATGACAAAAAAGCGACCTACTGTGACAAACACGTATCATCACGGAAGTGTATTTTTTGTAGTGATCGATAGCTATGACCCCTCCCTCTCTTCTCGTGGATTGCCCGACCCTCTATGTATGATACGGATAGGCCTCAATTTCACACACATTGCATGCAAAATTTTGTTTGAGATGTCCAACACATATTCCCACAAATAATTCACGAAATCAACCCCCACCCCACCCCCACCCCAAAACAAAAAACACTCACGAACGCAGTTTGTATCTCTCACACACACCCACGTAGGTGGGGGACGTGCACGAAGAGAAGAGGTGCATGCACGGTGCACGTACTCCCGTCTCTTTCCCAACCACACCCGCGCGGGTACACAGTGGAGCTCATTTCTGTACGAAAAAGGCAGCCCACGTGGTAATTTGGCACGTGTACTGGTTGTCCACTTGGTGGAGGGAGGATCGTCTACCACGGGTGAACAAACAAATTGCGACTTGATGTGTTATGTTAAAAAAGAGGCAAACCATGTGGGGCCTACCTTAGAGGCAAGGCTCTATACACTGGAGTACTTTTGGTGTGTCCCGTCAACTCGCAGAACGAGGAGAAGCTTGCTTAGTACGCCGTCTCCCTCGCCCACGGGCGCGGTGGCACGCAGGATGAGGTGAAGCCTGCTTACTACGCCTTACGCCCGCTCCCTCGCCCATGCGCGCGGTGGCTCGCAGGACGGGGAGAAAAATTTACTACTCCTTCCGTTTACTCCTCGTCCCTACTACCTTGGTTATAGAGATTATATCATATTGTTTGGAATATATATGTCCTTTAGTAGATTTCAATATGAACTACTAGTACATACTCCAAATACTGATGTATATAGACGTATTTTAGAGTGTAGATTCACTCATTTTGCTCCGTATGTAGCACTCTCCCTCGCCTCTCGACCCTCGCCCACGTGGTGGACGTGCAGCAATTCATTCGGTCTCATATAGCCAAAACAATATATACTGCACTACCATTATTGCTCGACTTCCCGAAGAGGCGAAGAGCCAATTGCAAGGTTAATATTTTGGGGATGCCAGCTCAAGGTTATAGGAGAACGAGTAGTAGGTGCCGCATCATTTATAAATAAAGTTTTTTCTTCAGTGGCACGTACGCAATATGATAGGTTCATATTGAGAGAAAAGGAAACCGCTCCACTATATACATAGTCAGGACGGGCCAGCCTACACGGTTGCTTGTTGGGGTTGCTCTCTTCACACTCTCTCGCACAAAATGACTGTGGCCACATCTCTAACATCCCGACGGATCATGTCCGCTTGGGGAAGGGGTGGATGCTTAGTGTAGATGTGGTGGCCGTCGCCGACGGTGAAAACCCACTGTCGGCACGACCCGATCAGGGGTCCCCGCCGTTCTCTCTCACAAAGCCGGTGAGGTTGCCTTCGTCCCTTGCTCACTGCCGCGACGTGGGCAGTTGCCGCCTCCCGCCGCCCTCCTCAAGGTTGAGCTACGTCCCTCAGGTACAACTCCCTTTACAGCCGGCTTGCACCACTGCTCCAGCTGCCCACATCACTCTATGTGGATATTTCTCTACTTCTTTGCCACGCACATACCTCTATTGCCTTCTACGTATTGTATTTGTGATGAGTTTATGTCTCATCAACTAGTCCCAGTAATCTTATTCTAATCACGCTTGTTCAATTTCTTGGCCACGGGGATGCTCATCTTGATTTTGGTGAAACTGCACAAAATTATCCTATGGTCAAAAGGTTGCAAACTTCATTTATTAGGAAGCTCGAACGTTGCCAGCAAATTGAAGCCTGGTCAGGGTTCACGGTTCAAGGTCTAGGGATTGCATGGATCGTTTTTTTCTTTAGCTGCCTCTGTTCCAAAATAAGTGTCAACTTTAGTAGTAGTACAACTTTGTACTAAAGTTTGCACAAACTTGAGAAACTTATTTTGGAATGGAGGGAGTACATATTTGCTATGATCTGTCAATCATTGAGATGCAATAGCATGCATGTTAGTCTCCTTTGTATTTGATGAAATGTTGCAACGGGCAACCTTGGACGCAAGATAATGTAACAGAAGCTGGAAGCTTCATAGCATTGTACAAATTTATCTCGCTGATAAATTACAGTACGTACTATACTAGTACTTCCTCCGTTCCTAAATATAAGTCTTTGTAGAGATTTCACCATGAACCACATGCAGATGTATATAGATGCATTTTAAGTGTAGATTCATTCATTTTGTTCCGTATGTAGTGTAATCTCTACAAAGACTTATATCTACTAGTAATAGCTAGCCCCCACTACTAGGAATTCTCTATCCTCTCCTTGAGCCACGTCATCAAAATTGATGTAGCCGTTAGATGAAGTAAATCAGTCCATAATAGCCGTCTGATCTTGACGTTGAGAGGCTCCGCACTAAGCCACATGCAAGCATGCAGAAATACTGTGCCACATGCATGTGAGTGGGTTTTAAATCACATCAACATGTCTGCATGCAAGCATGCACCAGTAGCATGCATGTAAGTGAGCTTTTAAGTCCCATTAACATGTCAAAAAGAAAAATATAATCCCATTATGCAGTAGGAGTTGGCTGATCTTTTTTCCTTACGTGGGATGATCTAAATGATGATGGGAGTTTATTTAGTTTGGCTACCACATTTGTCATGCGGTTATAGAGTTTTTTTTGTTCTATGAAATCGATAATTTTGCGAAGAGAGATATATAGTTGTTCCGTGCCAACACGCGGGGACTCATCTAGTAATATTTAGGAACGGAGGGAGTACGTACTATGTAAAGAGTTAGGTGTCGCACGGTGATAGTGTGAGGTGGGCCATGTAATCACTGAGCCTGCATGTTTTCAGTGCTCTTGCACGCCTCCATTGTAAGAATGGAGAAATTGTAGTCTAGTAGTAGTATACCTCCTTTCGCCAAAAGCGTGGGACATCCAGCAGTCCTACCACCTTAGTAATAAAGACCAATGAGCCGTTAAATCACATAGACCCAGCAGTAAGTTGGACGAATGAAGCAACCATCACTCTTGTGCCAGTGAGAGGTCGCGTCCGCTCTGCCCGGGCATGAATGCAGCATCGATTCTTTTTGGAGCGGTGCTGACCGTTTCAGGCGGGAAGCGCGCGCGGGCGATGGAGGGGCTTTGGGTGGGCTAGGCTGGTCAGGAGCGGGCGTGGCAGCTGTCCGCATGTCCCTACCAGACACGGCCGGAAATGAGAGGATGCACCGACTCTCGCGGCTAAAATCGTACACTACACAACATCTCTCTGTAGGAGTAGGTCGATCTGTCGCTCTCTCTAACACACACATGGTGTTAAACACACACACACACACACACACACCTTGGTCCCGTTGCACCTTCTAACGTGACTTATTACACCTAGACGGAGGGAGTAGTAAGTATACGATACGGTGGCACACTGACTTAAGTCGAATACAAGTGCCCAAAATTTGTGTGCATGTTATAATAAGGATTCACTTAAAATAGTACGTGAGCGAACAGAGGGATCAATTGGACAGTGTTCCCGAGCAGTAGCGAGATGTGTGAGGTAAGATACACCACTGGCGCTTTTAATTTTTCTTATTAATTTGTTTGTTTCACCCTCTGACTGGTGGGACCCAACGTACTACGTGGAGAGAGGTAAGGTGACTAAGGCTGCATTATTTCTGCACCACTGTGGATAGTCTTACCACCAAAGCCACATGACACGATTATGATTGAAATCCCAATGACTCCCACACACACACAAAAAAAACACGGCATGCTTGTCACACGAATGCAGGAATGTATAAAAGGTTATTTCCCTCTCATTGAACATAACGGGAGGGTTGTGTATCTGGTTAGCCTGTTCGCTCATCAAACTTGAGGTCTCGGGTTTGATAACTACACTTGAGCATAATTTGTGCCAGGAGGATTCTTTGACTGGTCAAAATGTTTTCTAGGGTTTGCATGCTTCACACTCTCTCTCCAGTATATATATACATGCTGGAGCCTCAGTGCATGTGGTTGCTCTCTTCACACTCTCTCGCCGTCTCCCGCTGGAGCCTCAGCGCTTGTAGTTGCTCTCTTCACACTCTCTCGCCCTCTCCAGATCTAAACAAGACTTCGTTGGCCTCTCTCTCCCCTCACTGCTGCTCAAAGAGCCGGCAGGATCCGTCCGCCGGGAAGGGAAGGAGGCTTAACGATGTCACCGTCAGCGAGGGACTACCGGCGCAGCTGTTCACTTTCCACCCAGCGGCGGCGCGGGAGGGCCTCCGACCCCTTCTTCTTCGCCGTCGTCCCGTCGCCCACCGAACCACGCCCGAAGAACCTTAAGGTATAATTTACTTACTCCACATGCATTGCTCTAGCTGCATGTATACCATGAATCTAGGACGTGGTTCAAAGAGGAAAGGAGTGGGGGAAAGTAGTGGGAAAATTTGTATATAGCATGAATCTAGGACGTGGTTCAAATAGGAAATGAAGGGGGAAAGTTGTATAGCATTAATCTAGGATGTGGTTCAAAGAGGAAAGGAATGGAGGAAAGTAGTGGGGAAAGTTGTATCGCATAAATCTAGGACGTGGTTCAAAGAGGAAAGGATGGGGCGAAAGTACTAGTTCAAAAAGGAAAGGAAGGGACAATGCTGTAGAGTTTGAGCAGGACTAGATTTGCTGCGCTCACATAGGGAAAGGCTTCTAAAGATAAAAAAAAACTAGGACCAACACAAATATGCTCCTTGGTTGTTTGTTCTTTGTTGCAACAGACTATGCATGACCACAGTACATCGGTAGATGCACATGGTGCTGGTGCGTCCACTGTCCCGTGCAACTCATTAGCTGTTGTTAATCTAAGGCCATGTTTGGTTAAAAACTCCCTAGTCCCTACTTGCTGGGTTCCAGGGACTAAACATGGACTAGAGGTTATTAAATGACATGCTAAAAGACCATGTTACCCCTAGTAATGAACTAATAGAGACAAGGTGCGATGCATGGCAGGGGCAACTATTGGAAAATGTCCCAAAAAGACACCCTCGGGGTCTTCTTTCATTAGTCCCAAATGCCCACTTTTAGTCCCTAAAAGTCCCTCCTCTTTGGTTTAGATGGGACTGACACGGAGTTTTTTTAGTCCCTACACCAAAATGTCCCTATAAACAAACACCCTCCAATAATGCCGCTGGAAAATTGATGAATGCCACAGTTAAAAGCAAATTACATGTTTAACGAATTTTATTGTTAATATAATCTCTATGTTAATATTAATGAATGCCACCATTTGAGAAATGCTACTGTCTTGATTTCTTTCCCATTTAGATAAGGTAGATGCTTTTTTTTGTTGGCTTCTGTGTCATCCACCGTTATTGACCACTAATTGTTTCCTTTGCACCTCTGTGTAAACAGGGTTATCTGCTTCACCTCGTTGCCATTGTGACCTTTTGTTGCACTACACAAAACACTTTTGTTTTAAGAGTGTTTTGTGCAGTTCAACCAAAATGTCACACCGACAACGTTGCTTGATTGCTTGATCTTAATGGAACTGCACAAGAGGAGATCTTACTTCCTATCCATTAAGGTGAATTTGGTTCAGATCTTCTTATTGTGAGTTGTTTGAATTCCGCATCATGAGAGGTCAGTACTAGCCTTCTTTCACATGATTCTGCAGTGTGCATTCATATGTTGAGATACTTGTATGATAATGTTGCTTGATTTTAGTGAACTGCACAAATGGAGACAAGACTTCCAATCTGTATGTGCACCGTAATATCCCATTGAGGTAAGATAAGGATATTTCACAACTGCTGGCCTGTATTTTGCCACTTTCATCAGAAAATTAAGTTTAGTACTGTACTTGTGCTCCCTAATTGACATGCCAAATCTTACATTGAAGGAGAAGCTTGTTTGTTATTGAACCAAGTGATGAAGGGGAAGAACAAGGGGAAGAAAAACAAAAATCAACTCCTGGTGCTGTAATGAAGCACTGGAACTGTGATGACACAAGTAATGATATAGTTTTGCATCTTAATTTATTGCTATGGCTGGAACGAGCAATTGTTTTGCCACTGATTTGATGCCACTCTTAATGTAATATGTAATTATCTCTACTTGTGCAAACAGGGATCTTCTTTGAAGATACCATATATTTTAGTGGAACTGCACAAGAAGATGTTGGAAACATTAAACTAATCTAGGAGTATATAGTAAGCATGGCCACCATCATAGATAGCAACAGATGGTTCCGGAGAATTGCTTCATCTGTATGCTCTACACAATAAGCCTCCTGACAAAGGTTGATACTCGCCCACTGATTTCATCCATATGATTGAGTTTTGTCATCTCTATTGGTGTTGTGCTACTGTTTAGATACTGTCATGAAAAGGTGGTATTGTCCTTGAGAAGTGCTTCATCTGTGTTGTTTTAAATATTTCCTTTCCTTTTTTCGAGCAAACAGTGATGCTAGCATTTAGTAGTCCTCTTGTCTTTGCACAACAAGATCATCTTCCTCTGAAGAAGAATATGGAGTACATGAAGTGACTAGTTCTGATTATGCCAGGATGAAGAAGCCCTATCTATCTTATCATCAGAAGGAGCAGTTGAAGGATGGTTACGTTACTCCCCACAAGACCAAACTAACTTCATCTTAGAAGGACTGACAAAATCTCCATTTTTTTGCTGTGACAAATGTCCGAACTGATGGCAAACCCTGCCCATTCCACAATCGTAGGCATTTGATATTTTGGAATGGGACAACCTTGTCAAATTTTGCTCATTGATTTTAGCAAGACATGCATTTGATATTTTCAAATGGGACGCCATTTGCTGTCAGCAGCGTCGATCAATTTTTTTCTTTATTCTTTAGTTGTGAAGTAAATATTGCCTCTGACATGTGAGTCGCTGAGATGCATAATCATCGATTGTTTTAAATGTTCTCTATGAATTGCCAGGCCTGTGTGTTTGATCGCAATGTAAAGAAACGCTAAAAAGCTGCTCAAACTCTTTGTACGCCTTCTGTTCCTTTTTACTTCGCACATTGTGAAAGTGCATACTTTTTTGTATAAGATTGGTCAAAGTAGAGATACTTTGACTGCAGACAAAACTTGTATGCAGACTAGAAAGGACTGGAAGGAGTACATGTGAAACTACTGCAAAACGAGGTGATCACCCTGGGAATAATGCTAGTACGTATTGTTTTGCATGTTCATCCAATGCTAGTTATACAGGAATTTGAACTAATCGAAATAAATTCATTCATACACGGTCGGATTTCATATAAACATGCAAGATTTCATTACATTTCATACATTCTTCAACTAAAAAGGGGTGCACTGGAGGTATAATTAATTAACCGAAGCTACCCACCTATGTCCCGCTGAGCTGAACAGAAGCTTCAGTGACTTAACTGCAGGTGCAGTTGCGTAACTGACATGTGGCCTGTTGGGCCCACGTGTCAGTCCGCCAACTGCACCAGCAGTTAAGTAGAAGCAGCATTATTCTCCAGCAGAACTCCCCGACTCCATGTCACTCCCAAGAAGCTAACCGGCCGTCAATGGTCAACCCGCCTAGCTTGGCTTCAACAGGAGGGTAGCAGCGGTGGCCTTACTTCGACCCGAGCGGCGGCGACCTACCGTGTTCTACTCTTCCTTGTTTTCTGTTTGGCGCGGCCTCGTTGGCAGTGGGGCGGGGCCTCGGCGGAGCCGGCAATGTCGTATGTCTCGTTGCCGGCGGGTGGCGCCTCAGCGGAGCAGTGGAAATCCTCCCCCGCATTGTCGGCAGGGTGGGGCCTCGGCTGAGCCAACGATGTCCTCTGCATCGTTCTTGGCGGGGCGGGGCCTCGGCGGAGCCGGCGGTGTCCTCTGCCTCGTTGTTGGCGCCGTGGGGCCTCGGCGGAGCAGGGACTCGTCGACGCCAGCGGAGTGGGGACTCGTCAGAGCCGGCATTGTCCTCTGCCTCGTCCTCGGTCTCGCCGAACAGCGCCTCACCCGCTTCATCGCCCTCTTTGCTAGCCTCTTTGTAGGCGGCCGCAGCCTCCGCCACCCGCATGCAGTACTGCCAGCGCTCGAGGCGGCCCTTGCGGGCGGAGCGGTACGAGTCGAGCAGTGCCTCCTGCTCCGCCCGCTCCGTGGCGATCTGCTCCTCCGCCTGCAGGTGCTCCTAGAGGAGATGGTGGTTGTAGGCGGCGTCGGCCTGTGCCTCCCGGAACTGCTCCTGACGCATCTGCCTCACACTGTCCATATATTGGGCGCGGGCCTTGTCGATGGTCATGGTGCAATGCACCGGCGAGGATGGCGCGGAGGAGGGGGTTGGCGCCGGATCATCAACTACCATGTTCTCCATTGGGACGTCGTCGTCCTCCGGCTGCCTGCCGGCCAGCCAGTCGGCAACAATGGCTGCCATCTCCTTGTGGTCTGTCGTCCGCCTGTCCTGAAGAGCGCTGGAGCACAAGGAAGCCATGGTGGGCAGTAGTGGTGTGGACAGGAGAAAGGGAACGGATGCGGATGACTGCGGCTATGGCCGGCACAGCAGTTTATATAGCAATGGTGAGCGGGCGGAGGGACAGACGTGTGGCGCCGGAGTAGCCGCCTCGGCAACCGCGTATCATTAATGTGGGCGACATATGGACGGACGGACGGCATTTGTGTCGTTTGAAGGCGGAGCAATCGCCTGCACCGGGAAGCGGGGCGGGCGACGCTGACTGTTTCGGGCGGAAAGCGCGCGCGGGCGAGGAGATGACTTTACTTGGAGAGGATGACAATGGGGACCCACCAGGTCCATAGCCTCACGTACACAAGTGCCTCCTTATTATATATATATATGTATAAAACTATACTCCCTCTATCTAGGTGAATAAGTCGTATTAGAAGGTGCATCACAACCTAGGTGCAAGCAGATTGGTGGAAAAGAAGAATATTTCTCTCTTCTAAACACAACATTTAATCACGGCAGTTAAGAGGATGCCTTATTAGCTACCCATGCAGGCCATCGTAATTCATAGCATGCAAAGCGCTTTTATTTCCTGCCTAATAACCGCATGGACGTGCTGCATGCATTGGTCCTTGCCCGAGCAAAAAAAAGGGAGGAAAGGGGTTTCCACGGGAGACAACGAGGCAGAGGTGGAAGCGCTCACTGGAGTAATTTATTTTGCTTCCCCCTGGTTTCCTGACATCATGGTCCCACACCATTGTCGACCTATGTAGTAGTCAATAAACGAGAGAATTGCACAAGAAGTGGCCGACAGCTGGGACCAAGCAGCTCGAGCAGTATTTGTGTTTTTGAGGTGTGAGCACTTCAGAGTTTTTCGATGTTTAGCCCAGATATTAATTTTTCTCCTCTGAACAACAACGAAAACATCGTTGCAGGTATTAACTGGGTGGGTTGTGGCCCGTCTAGCCCAGGCCAGATATCCAGCCCAGATATTAATTTTTTTCAAGCTGAAAATGGCTAGCCCAGCTATACTTTTTTTAGGAATACCCAGGCAAGGTCAAGTTGTTATTCTCTGCCCCGCTGGGCTGCAAATCTTTCCTAGGAGGGATGCATTAGGTTTAACAAGAAAATGGGCTTTAAGAAATAATAAATGGGATGTAATTATAAAAACTGGGCAGTAACTATAAAAAAAATGCACCGAACACGTGATTACTTTATAAAATATTATTTTTGGATATTGAAAATTTTAATTTCATTAATAGTTGCGAGCGCAATGTTTCGTTGGATTTTTATGTAATATAAATTTATATTGAAATTGTATTTAATCTGACTAGAAATTTCGGGATAAAAATATTTCGGATCCCATCAAAATGTGGGAAATTTTATTGAATTATGTTTTGAACGGTTGGTTGAAATGGGTTGTACTTTTAACAAACTGTAAATGGGCTGTAGTAAATTCCATTAGAATTCAAAAATGGGCTACACATTCTTACAAATCTCAAATGGGCTATAAGTTCTCTGCCACACACTTCTGGCCTTACTAAGTTGACGCGTCCCCTAAAAAAACAGAGTTGACGCGTATGCAAGGCTTTGTCAACTTATAGTCAACACACGGTTCTAGCAGCAGGGCCGTTGGATGTCCATCCAACGGATGCCGTGCTTCTTCTTCAATCTCGGATATTCTAGCTTCACCCGCCCCAAAAATGATTCCTCCCCCTGACATCTGGGGCGCACCGTTTTGGAAGCTGACCTGTGGGCCTACTAAGTTGACGTACCGAGGGCTTTCTCAACTTCGTCAATATAAACGATTCTAGCTGCAGTGACCATACTATGTCCATCCAACGGTCGTAGTGCTTCTTCAACCTCTGGTCTTCTTGCTCCAGCCGCCCAAAGCAGCACCGTTCGTGCCGCCTGCTCCTGCCTCCCGTGGTCGGCTGTGGTGCCGCGGAGGCCTCACCGCCCCCTACTATTCCCACCGCTGGCCAGGCCCTGCGACGACGGCAGCCTCACACCGCAGCCGAACGAGTGAACCCTCATACTCCTCTCCGCGTGGGCATCCACTGCCGCGTCTTCACCGGCTCCGTGTCGTCCCCTTCCTAGGCCTCGCCGTTGTCTACCGCCCTGGTGCTCTCGGCACGGCGTGGTCAACGTGGTCAAGGAACGACTTCCATCGAAGGTGGACTGTACGTGGAGAGGCTGACAGCTGGGTCCACGGTGGCAGCAAGGAAGTGCCTCCTTATTACGCAGAAAATAATGATTCCTCCACCTGATAGCAGGGACCCACCAGACGGGCCACCAGTATTTTGCGAAAAAAATCGTTTCCCCTGACTGCTGGGACCCACTGGACAGGCCACCGTATTTCACGAAAAAACATCCCCCCCCCCCCGCTGTCAGCTCGGACCCACCGGAAGTGCCTCCTTATTACACACACAAAAAATGAATACTCCCCCGGCTAGCTGGGACCCACCTTGCTGGGAGGCTGACTTGTGGGCCTACTAAGTTGACGGGGATGAAGGGCTTTGTCAACTTAGTCAATATGAACGATTCTAGCTCCAGTGACCGTACGATGTCCATCCAATGGCCGTAGTGCTTCTTTAACCTCTGGTCTTCTTGCTCCAGCCGCCCAAAGCAGCACTGGTCGTGCCGCATGCTCCTGCCTCTCGTGGCCGGCTGTGCTGCCGCAGAGGCCTCACCGCCCCCTACTATTCCCACCGCTAGCCAGGCCCTACGGCGACGACAGCCTCACACCGCAGCCGAACCAGTGAACCCTCGTAGTACTCTCCGCGCGGGCTTCCACTGCCGCGTCGTCCCCTTCCTAGGCCTCGTCGTCGTCCACCGCCGTGGTGCTCTTCGTGCGGCGTGGTCAACGTGGTCAAGGAACGACTTCCATCGGAAGAGTACTGTACATGGAGAGGCTGATAGCTGGGTCCACGGCCAAAACCTAGTTTTTTTGTGATTTGCCAAGTAAGTCGCTTTGTCAGGCCTGTTGGGCTGCAAATCTTTCAAGACGAGGAGAGCTTTCATTCGGCTGGCCGAGAAAATGGCCCATCAGTAATGAGAAATGGGTTGTACATTTTTAAAACACATCAAACCGGCAATTAGTTTCAAATGTCTTTTTTTCATTTCAAGATTTTAAATTACACTAATTTTTATGCGTGGAGAATTTGTTGTATTTTATATTGATATACATTTATTTATAAATCAGTTTGAATGTGAGTCGAAATTTCGGGATTAAAAACCGTTCGGATCGCACCGAAATACGCAAAAAATCGTATAATTTTTTAACCGTTGCCACAATATGGGCTGTAATGCTAACAAAAAGAATATGGGCTCCAAAAAAACCTTAAGAATTAGCAAATGGGCTATAAATTATTAGAAATAATGGCAGATGGGATGTATGATGTTTTCCACAGATTTAAGGCCATCGTGCTTCTTCAATATCTGCTCTTCCCGCTCTAGCCACTCAAACAAGCGTCGGCGGGACTGTCTGCTCCCTACTCCTCGCGGCCAGCTGTGCTGCCGCGCAGGCCTCACCGCCCGACCGTACTCCCATCGCTGGCCTAGACATCCCTCTACTCACCCACACCTGCTGTTATTCTCCGGCGACGGCAGACGAACCAGTAAACCCTCGTACAGTCGTACTCCCCTCCGCGTGGGAAACAACTGCCGAGTCTTCCCTGCCTCCGTGTTGTCCCCTTCCTAGGCCTCGCCATCGTCCACCGCCCTGGTGCTCTCGGTGCGGCGTGGTCAACGTGGTCAAGGAACGACTTCCATCAGACGTGGACTGTACGTAGAGAGGCTGACAGCTGGGTCCACGGCCGCAGCAAGGAAGTGCCTCCTTATTACACGGGAAATAATGATTCCTCCACCTGACAGCTGGGACCCACCGGACGGGCCACTGTATTTCGCGAAAAAAATGTTTCCCCCTGACTGCTGGGACCCACCAACTACATCTTCGCACACAAGGAAGTGCGTCCGGGCAAAAAAAACGATTCGCCCCCTGACTGCTGGGACCCACCAGCTACAGCTTCGCAGGCAAGGAAGTGCCTGACAGTCGGGACCCACCTGGTCGAAGCATACGTAGCGTTGTCATTCTGGTCGCGAACGTGTACATACATACCGGTCGATGTAGAGGCGCGCACGTGTCGTAGTAGAGGCGTGCACGTGTCGTAGTAGAGGCGCGCACGTAGCATGTACACATACGTACAGCGGCCAATGTGCAAGAAAGAAAATACGGCCACGTATGTGTACATACGGGCGGGTTCTCGAACGCCTACTCGCGCATACGTATGGCCAGGGCTCGTGTACATGGCTGGGTCGGAACGGAGAAATAGCGTCGTCGTCGTGTTCATGGGGAGGCAACGGAATGCGTCGTGTTCATGGGGTGGCAACGGAATGCGTCGTGTTCATGGGGAGGCAACGGAACGCATGGGAGCCAACCGGCTGGGTCGGAACGGAATGCGTGGTCGTGTTCATCGGGAGGGCTTGGACGGAACAAGCAATGGAAACGAGGCATGGCGTACCGCAAAACGGAGAAAACAGCCTTGTGTTCGACCGGCCACGTTCGAAACGGGATCCTGTTCATCGGGAGGGGTCTGGCGTATCGCAAAATGGAGGAAACGGACCTCCTATGGTCGAAATGGGGGTCCTGTTGATCGGGAGGGGTGTGGCGTACCGCAAAACGGACGAAACAGACTTGTGTTGGAGCGCTACGGTCGAAACAGGGGTCCTGTTCATCGGGAGGGGTGTGGCATACCGCAAAACGGGACTCCACGGGATACTGTTCATCTCCACCGTCGACCCCCTCCAGCCTCCACGAGCTACTATTCATCCACCGTCGACCTCCTCCAGCCTCCACTTGCGACTATTCATCCACGGGCTCCTGTTCATCCAGCCTCCACCGCGCACTACTCCACCGGCTACTGTTCAACCAGCCCTCTCCACGAGCTCCTGTTCAACCACCCCTCCACGGGCTACTGTTCATCCTGCCCTCCACTGTCTACTGTTCATCCTGCCCTCCACGGGTGGTCCTGTTCATCTAGCCCTCCATGGGATCCTGTTCATCCAGCCCCAACCGGCTCGATCGATCGGGGTCCTGTTCATCAAGAGGCAACACCATGGGGTCCTGTTCATCCACCCCCACCGGGAACTGTTCATCCAACCCCCCCCCCCCAATGCTCACTGTTCATCGAGAGGCAACATCGATCGGCTTCAGTTAGCAGCAGTAGCGAAGGAATCGCTCTATCGGGTTCAGTTAACAGCCATCGATCGATCGCTCGGGTTCAGTAACGCGTAGCCTGCAGTGCAATCGCTCGGGTTCAGTTAGAGCCCAACGCCTCGCTCGGGTTCAGTTAGAGCCAACGCCTCGCACACACGCGCGTACATGTACGAGAGAAACGTGCATCGCTCGGCCCCCGACCTCCCATTGTAATTGAGAACTCCCCGGAATTTTCCTCGCCCTCGCTTCTACCACGGTTTTTCCGTCATGGACGGCCCAAAGAATGTCATGCAGCTGCGTCTCCGGCCCGCCCAGGACGAAAATCCCATTTTCTATCATGATTTTTTGTCATAGAAGTAGGAGCCCACCACATCTATGATGATACCGGGTTTTGTCACAATTATCGTCATAGAAGTGTCATATGTATGACACAAAAAAATTCGTTCGGCCCAAAATGTCACGGATGTGAATTTTTTTTGTAATGATTCCCTTTGTCTATCGGTATGTTACTTGCCCGAGATTCGATCATCGGTATCCCTATACCTTGTTCAATCTCGTTACCGGCAAGTCTCTTTACTCGTTCCGTAATGAATGATCCCGTGACCAATTCCTTAGTCACATTGAGCTCATTATGATGATGCATTACCGAGTGGGCCCAGAGATACCTCTCCGTCATACGGAGTGACAAATCCCAGTCTCGATTCGTACCAACCCAACAGACACTTTCGGAGATACCTGTAATGCACCTTTATGGCCACCCAGTTATGTTGTGACGTTTGGTACACCCAAAGCATTCCTACGGTATCCGGGAGTTGCACAATCTCATGGTCTAAGGAAATGATACTTGACATTAGAAAAGCTTTAGCAAACGAACTTAACGATCTTGTGCTACACTTAAGATTGGGTCTTGTCCATCACATCATTCTCCTAATGATGTGATCCCGTTATCAATGACATCCAATGTCCATGGTCAGGAAACATAACCATCTATTGATCAACGAGCTAGTCAACTAGAGGCTTACGAGGGACATGTTGTGGTCTATGTATTCACACATGTAGTACGGTTTCCGGTTAATACAATTATAGCATGAACAATAGACAATTATCATGAAGGAAATATAATAATAACCATTTTATTATTGCCTCTAGGGCATATTTCCAACAGTCTCCCACTTGCACTAGAGTCAATAATCTAGTTCACATCGTTATGTGATTAACACTCATAGTTCACATCGCCATGTGACTAACACCCGAACAGTTTACTAGAGTCAATAATCTAGTTCACATCACCATGTGATTAACACCCAAGAGTTTACTAGAGTCAATAATCTAGTTCACATCACCACGTGTTTAACACTCAACGAGTCCTAGGGTTTGATCATGTTATGCTTACGAGAGAAGTGTTAGTCAATGGGTCTGCAACATTCAGATCCGTGTGTTCTTTGCAAATCTTGATTTCATATTGTAGATGTTGCTACTATGTTCCACTTGGAGCTATTCCAAATGGTTGCTCCACTATACGTATCCGTTTTGCTACTCAAAGTCATCCGGATAGGTGTTAAAGCTTGCATCGACGTAACCCTTTACGCCAAACTCTTTATCACATCCATAACCTAGAAAAAATGCCTTATTCCTAAGGACAATTTTGACCGTTGTCCAATGATCCACTCCTGGATCACTCTTGTACCCCCTTGCCAGACGCATGGCAAGGCACATCACGGTACACAGCATGGCATATCGTATAGAGCCTATGGCTAAGGCATAGGGGACAACTTTCATCCTTTCTCTTTCTTCTGCCGTGGTCGAGCATCATTTCTTAACTTCACACCTCACAACTCAGGCAAGTACTCCTTCTTTGAAGGATCCATCTTGAACTCCTTCAAGATCATGTCAAGGTATGTGCTCTGTGAAAGTCTTATCAGGCGTCTGGATCTATCTCTATAGATCTTGATACCCAACATGTAAGCAGTTTTACACAGGTCTTCCTTTGAAAAACTCCATTCAAACAACCCTTTATGCTTTCTAGAAATTCTACATCATTTCCGATCAACAATATGTCATCCATATATACCTATCAGAAATGTTGTAGTGCTCCCACCCACTTTCTTGCAAATACAAGTTTCTTGCAAACTTTGTATAAACCCAAATGCTTTGATCGCCTCATCAAAGCGTATGTTCCAACTCCGAGATGCTTGCTCCAGTCCATAGAAGGATCGCTGGAGTTTGCATACCTTTTAGCATCCTTAGGATTGACAAAAACCTTTTTGTTGTATCGCATACAACCTTCCCTCACGAAAACCGGCAAGGAAACTTTGTTTTGACATCCATCTGCCTGATTTCGTAAATGAAATGCAGCAACTGCTAACATCGTTCTAATAGACTTTAGCATCGCTATGATTGAGAGAGTCTCATCATAGTCAACTCCTTGAACGTGTCAGAAACTTCTTTGAGACAAGTCGAGCTTAACAAATGGTGACATTACCATCAACGCCTGTCTTCTTCTTAAAGATCCATTTATTCTCAATGGCTTGCCATTCATCGGGCAAGTCCACCCAAGTCCATACTTTGTTCTCATGCATGGATCCTATCTCGGATTTCATGGCTTCTAGCCATTTGTTGGAATCCAGGCCCACCATCGCTTCTGCATAGCTCATAGGTTCATCGTTGTCCAACAGCATGACCTTTAAGACAGGGTTACCACTGAGAAGTTGTAGACACCCTTGTCGACCTACGAGGTTCGATAGTAATTTGATCTGAAGCTTCATGATCATCATCATTAGCTTTCTCTTCAACTGATGTAGTTGCCACAGAAACATCTTTATGTGCTGCGCTACTCTCTGGTTGAAGTGAAGGTTCAACAACCTCATCAAGATCTATCTTCCTCCCACTCAATTCTTTCGAGAGAAACTCTTTCTCGAGAAAGGACCTGTTCTTAGCGACAAACACTTTGCCCTCAGATCTGAGATAGAAGGTATACCCAATCGTCTTGTTTGGGTATTCTATGAAGATACAACTTTCTGCTTTGGGTTCGAGCCTTTCTGACTGAAGCCTGTCGACATAAGCATGGTAGCCCCAAACCTTAAGAAACAACAACTTCGGTTTCTTGCCAAACCATAGTTCATACGGTGTCCTCTCCACGGACTTAGATGGTGCCCTATTTAAAGTGGATGTAATTGTCTTTAATGTATAACCCCCAAAAATAGCGGTAGATTGGTAAGAGACATTGTCGGTTCAATATCCGGCGTATCTCGTAGTAGGGGTCCTAAGCTAGGCGTCTTGGAGCGATGGTAACATGGACACGGGATTTTACCCAGGTTCGGGCCCTCTTGATGGGGGTAAAACCCTACGTCCTGCTTTTGATTGTATTCATATGGGTGTAGTACAGAGTACATATGTCTACCACGAGACTAATCTAATTAATATGAGATTGTCTATTGACTAGCCTAGCCTCAGTTTATATAAGACACCGGAGGCCTAGGGTTTAGGAGAGTCCTTGTCTTGGGCTCCAAGTCTTGTGGAGTCTTCCTTGTATGCGGTAGGGGTTGTCCGAACTGGCCCATGAGTATGCGGCCATGGGGTCCTCGGCCCAATCTAACTGATCGGGAGACGACGTGGTGAGTACCCCCTAGTCCAGGACACCGTCAGTAGCCCCCTGAACCGGTCTTCAAGTTGGGGACGCTCCTCAATTCTTCCAAACTGTTCTTCATCTTCGGTCGTCGGTCTTGAAAACTGGTTCAACAAATCTTCCCATCTTCGATCTTTGAGGATCGCCAAAGTGCACCCGAAGAGTTTATACGTTGGGTATCTGAGGAGCCCCTTTAAGTTTCCGGCCTTTATCAATGCCTTGTTATTTTCACGCCCACCTCGGGTTTGAAGTTGTCCCCGTGCGGCGGTGTCCTCTTGCGTCCGAGCTCCAACGCAGAATTGTATTTGAGGTATCCTTGGCAGCCGAGCACCAACGTCGGACTGTATCCGAGCTCCAACGCCGGACTGAATCCAAACTCCAACGCCGGAGAGTATCCGAGCTCCAACGCCAGACTATATCCGAGGTGTCATAGATCACCTTGGCTCAAAAAAGTCGAAGGAGTTTAGCCGAGCTTAATGCTAGAAATGCCCTCTACGGAGCCAACCACTAGCGTCTAAGCTTTATGCCGGACTACTTCCGGGGTGTCTATTGTAGTCGAGCACCAACGCCGGACTGTATCTGAGGTAGTACACCACCTCGACCATGGGCTGATTCTTATGAATTTAATTTCGAATTGTGCAAAGTAATCTATGCTGAGATGTATAGCCAGTAGCCCTGAAGGTGCATGTTGGCCTAATATCCGGGATGCACCTGAAGGAAAACAATCAAACCGCTGACCCTAGTAGCCCCTGAGACTCAGGTCAATTCATAAAATCAGCCTGAGGATCAATTCCCAACTCGGCAGCATACTTAGGAATAGAAACGCGGTGTGCAAAGTCCTTGAGACTCACGTTGGGTGGCAACACCAGATCAGGGGATCGATGTACCCCTTTAATGTTTGTAAATAGTAAGCATGAAGCCCAGTAGCCCCCGAGCCTTAATATGGGCACGGGTGGCCGAATTAAGGATCGATATCCAAAGTAAAATACAAATGTCGATGATATGTTTATTTTGACTCTGTTGCGACCGTTTATCAGTTGAAAGTGGCCCATCGTCGGCTTCTACCCCTTTGTAGATACTACGCAGGGTATTTCCACAATAACAAGACAACCCTTAGCCGACGCCTCGGTGCCCGAAGGCGGTTGTGTTAGCGGAAACGAGACAATCAGATATGCGGGCTTTATAACTTTCACTTAGTTAGAGGAGTTTTAAATTGGGGAAGCTAGCTATGAGCCCTCGGTTAGTGTTCGGCGACAGCCGAGGTCCAGCCGTAAGCACCTCGGCCACTGTTATGAATGGCCCGTCATTTAACACAGTCATCGGATCACTGACCAGTTTACGCTTATTGTGACAGTCAGTTTTCGGCTTTCTCCACTGAGGTGCTTAACCATGCTAGCTGGATGCACAATCGCAGTGGTTCTCCTTTTGCACACCTGGCCGAACAAAGCGGAACGTAGGCGGTCAAGCACAGGAGCCGGGCAACCCAACTATTGATCGAAGACACAATTCGAAACCAATGCATATACAGTAATATCCGAGAATGTTTTTGCCGAATCTCTAAAGGTGTCCGGCGTTGCATTGCGCGACTTATGCGGGAAACACACAAATAGTTTAAAAGTGCCATAAGCTTGGAAAAGCAAAAAACATCAGTAAAAACTAGACGTCCGAACAAGATCAAGTGTTCGGTGCCAATCCAAAAATTGGTCTTAGAAAAGAAAAAAGTGCTTATGTCGTGCTTTAATATGACACATCCTATCTCAAGACTTCAAGCGGGTCAGCCTACGGCTACAACCTCCTATCCCTAAGGCGGGGTACTTCTCGTTAGGCCAATTTAGCAAACTAAAACCCGAGCGGCTTGAGAGAGAAATTAGGCTACCCGGCTATTGACCACACACTCGCGTCGAAAAAGGAGCGATAGAAAAAGACTTTGCAACGACTAGGAAGAAATTATTTATTATAAAATGGCTCATATAAATTTTAAGAGCCCCCAAGTGATTTGGGTAAAAGAATTTTTATGTATAATGATCGTATGTACCGAAGTACTTGTATCATATCTGTGTTCACCCGAACTTTAAACGCGTCTTAACCGACCGTCGGCTTCTCCCTCTTCGGCCAAGGATCGAAAAGTGTTATGTACTCCACCTGTCGAGAATATCAACGGTGTTTCCGATTAACCAGGCAATCAGGCCATACGGCTGTAACAAACGAAGTGCGCTCAGGGAACTTATGCTATATTACTGACAAAGTGTAAGAAGCATCTTCGAAGAAAATAGTACCCCCACTGATACCTTTCTTCGATGCTCATTGTTACTATGAGACTTGTGCAATAGATTTTTTGTACTCATGAGTTCCATTGTGTGCCGACCATAATTGAAAATAAGAGCGCTAGCTTTCGGCTTCACCCAGTCTGAGGTCCGGCTCGGATGACCCAATCATGACAATCACAGAGGTGCTCCCTTTACTCCCTAGCCGAACAATCGGGAACGTAGGGATAAACACAAGAGCGAGGCAACCCAGCTTACAAATCGCTTAAGTCAACATGGTGCATATTGTGGTGTAATACACGAACAAGGAACGAAGCCCTACAAGTATGATCATATGCAAGAGGAAAAGTTTCATAAAGGAAGCCCCCAAGTAAATGGGGTATTTGAATTTGTGTGTCACAAACAAGGTTATGACAAGGAATTTTTCACAAACAACGTTTTGCCAAAAAAAGTATAATGCTTGGTCGAACCGAACACAAGTTAAAAATTTAAAACTCTGAGCATGAAGGCAACTTAGCTGGTTAATGTGTTCGGTATTGATGACGCGGTCCGAGCTTGATGCGGGACAAGGTTCCAGCTCCCAGGCTGGTCCGAGGTGGCCGAGCAGAGAGTTCGGCACTCCGCAAAGATGAAGCCCCCAGTCCAGTCGCGGTGATGGAGCAGATCGGCGGGTGACACCGGAGTCTTCGGCTGAGTAGGTCGACGAAGTGATGACGCGGGGTTGCCAACATAGGGCAGCGCGCCAAGGCGACAACACAATTTGGTCGACGGAGGCGACAGCGCGGCTCAGTCTAAGTCAATTGGCTGCACAGATAAAATAGTGCAAACCAAAAGTAATGACAAATAATAATGTATATATATAAAAAATTCTTCTACTTAATTAATATAAGTGAAGTAAATAATGAAAGAGATATGGCCTGGGTGACAAGGTCAGCCCGACGGAGCCGCAATGTGGAAAAGTTGACACAGGGACATGCGTCGACGCGACGCGACGACTTGGTCAACGTCGGCGGGACGACGATATCGCCTTGCCGAGGTGTTAGCACAGCCCAACCTAAATAGATTGCCTGCATACACAAAGTAGTGCAACCAAATAATAATAATAATAGTAATAATAGTAATAGTAATAATAATAATAAAAATAAAACAAATATGACCCCCGCGCTGTAGTAAGATCGAGAGCGCGGGGATGTAAATGAGGGTCAGAGGTCATCGTCTAGAATGAAAGTCTGATTGTGAACCGCCAGCGCCAATAACCTCCACGCAAAATTATACCTTTTGCCAGTACAAAGGTCTTCGGCAGTACTTATCTGCGCGAACAATTTTATTAGGAGGAAAAAAACTAATTGCTTGTACTGATTAAAGCAACCGTGTTATCATTTGGATAGCCTCTTGTGATTTGCGTGTCTTGCGCCTGCTGCGGCAGTGCAAATGGCACTGTATGCTTTAATTGCAAGTATGTTCGGAGGTCCTTGTCTTCACGTGAGTGTTGTGGCAATGCAAACAAAAACATATGTTGCCTCTATTACGTGGACAATGGCGGTCCTGGCACTTGCACGTGGGACATGCATAGGGGACAGATGGTTAGCCAAAAGCATAGACAGTCTCATGATTAAATAATATAGAAAATAGAACTAGGACCGGATCACTTTCCAGCAAATTTGAATTCTTGTCGGCCCGCACACTGTTCGGCACAGGCAGGGTCTCCTTGCTGGATTACCATAGTTCGGATTTTTGGCAGGTCCCATGAATTGCTGTCCAGCCAGCGTACGAACCTGGCCCTGATCAGGTACCCTAGGGCATGTGTTCCCCAATGATGTGTTCGGCCGCCAGGCCTCCAGCAGGCGCTGCTTCTAGCACACGTTGGCATATGGCACTCGTATAGCTATGCATGTTTCTCGCCTTGATGGCCTATGCGCGCGGAGCCGGATCGAATCTGCAGAAAAAATAGCAATGAACAGCAGAGATCTTTCTTTTGGCAAAAGAATTGATCTACGTACAATGAAATAAACTGAAACTACAACACCTGATTTGGCGTTTGTTGAAGATCCATCGAACCGCGATGAACCCCTGGCAGACTCTCAATGAAAGCACCAATGTCGGTTCAATATCTGGCGTATCTCGTAGTAGGGGTCCTAAGCTAGGCATCTTGGAGCGATGGTAACATGGACACGGGATTTTACCCAGGTTCGGGCCCTCTTGATGGAGGTAAAACCCTACGTCATGCTTTTGATTGTATTCATATGGGTGTAGTACAGAGTACATATGTCTACCACGAGACTGATCTAATGAATATGAGATTGTCTATTGACTAGCCTCGCCTCGGTTTATATAAGACACCGGAGGCCTAGGGTTCAGGAGAGTCCTTGTCTTGGGTGCCAAGTCTTGTGGAGTCTTCCTTGTATGCGGTAGGAGTTGTCCAAACTGGCCCATGAGTATGCGGCCATGGGGTCCTCGGCCCAATCTAACTGATCGGGAGACGACGTGGTGAGTACCCCCTAGTCCAGGACACCGTCAGACATCATACACCATATCCAATAAGGTTCGATTATGACATTCGGACACACCATCAAGCTATGGTGTTCCAGGCGGCATCAACTGTGAAACGATTCCACCTTGTCTTTAGTGATTGACAAACTCATAACTCGGATACTTTCTCTTTGATCAGATTGAAGGAACTTGATCTTCTTATTACGATGATTCTCAACTTAACTCTGAAATTGCTTGAACTTTTCAAACATTTCAGACTTATGCTTCATTAAGTAAATATACCCATATCTACTCAATTCACCGGTGAAGGTGAGAAAATAACGATATCCACCGCGCGCGTCAACGCTCATTGGACTGCACACATCATCATGTATGATTTCCAACAAGTCACTTGCCCGTTCCATTGTTCCAAAGAACGGGGTTTTAGTCATCTTGCCAAAGAGGCATGGTTCGCATGTGTCAAGTGATTCAAAATCAAGTGACTTCAAAAGTCCATTAGCATGGAGGTTCTTTCACGCGCTTTAGACCAATATGACCTAAGTGGCAGTGCGACATGAAAGTGGTACTATCATTATCAACTCTACATCTTTTGGCATCAATGTTATGAACATGTGTATAACTACGACCGGGATTCAATAAACCATTCGCATTGGGTGCATGACCATAGAAGGTATTATTCATGTAATCAGAATAACCATTACTCTCTGACTTAAATGAATAACCGTATTGCAATAAACATGATCTAATCATGTTCATGCTCAACGCAGACACCAATGCAAACAATATTTATCTAGGTTCAACACTAATCCCAAAGGTAGAGGGAGTGTGCGATGGTGATCACATCAACCTTGGAAACACTTCCAACACACATCGTCACCTCACCCTTAGCTAGTCTCCATTAATTCCATATCTTTTGTTTTGAGTTACCAATATTAGCAACTGAACCGGTATCTAATACCCAGGTGCTACTAGGAGTACTAGTAAGGTACACATCAATAACACACATATATCAAATATACTTTTGTTGAAGTTGACAGCCTTCTTATCTACCAAGTATTTGAGGCAGTTCCGTTACTAGTGACCATTCCCCTAATAGAAGCACTTTGTCTCGGGTTTGGGTTCTTGGGTTTCTTCACTGGAGCGGCAACTGGCTTGCCATTCAAGAAGTTTCCCTTCTTTCCCTTGCCCTTCTTTGAAACCAGTGCTCGTTAACCATCAACACTTGATGCTCCTTCTTGATTTCTACCTTTACGGCCTTAAGCATGACGAACAGCTCCGGGATTATCTTCCCTTGCATGTTATAGTTCATCATGAAACTCTAGTAGCTTGGTGATAGCGACTGGAGAACTTTTGTCAATCACTCTCTTATCTAGAAGATTAACTCTCACTTGATTCAAGTGATTGAAGTACCCATACATTCTGAGCACATGCTCACTGGCTGAGCTATTCTCCTCCATCTTGTATGCAAAGCTCTTGTCAGAGGTCTCAAACTCTCAACACGGGCATGAGCCTGAAATACCAATTTCATCTCTTCGAACATCTCATATGTTCTATGGCGTTCAAAACGCTTTTGGAGCCCCGACTCTAAGCCGTAAAGCATGGCGCACTAAACTATCAAGCAGTCATCAGAACGTGTCTACCATATGTTCACAACATCCACAGACGACGCCAGAGGGGTTGGCACACCGAGCGGTGCATCAAGGACAGAATCCTTCTGTGTAGCCGCGAGGACAATCCTCAGACTACGGCCCTAGTCCGCATAATTGCTTACAATATCTTTCAACTTAGTCTTTCTCTAGGAACGTATTAAAACAAAGAGTCAAAGCACGAGCTATTAATCCACAACATAATTTGCAAATACAATTTAGACTATGTTCATGATAATTAAGTTCATCTAATCAAATTATTCAATGAACTCCCACTCAGATAGACATCCCTCTAGTCATCTAAGTGATACATGATCCGAAGCGACTAGGCCGTCTCCGATCATCACGTGAGACAGACTAGTCATCAACGGTGAACATCTCCATGTTGATCGTACCTACTATACGACTCATGTTCGACCTTTCGATCTCTTGTGATCGAGGCCATGTCTATACATGCTAGGCTTGTCCAGTCAACCTAAGTGTTTTGCATGTGTAAATCTGGCTTACACCCGTTGTATTCGAACGTTAGAATCTATCACACCCGATCATCACGTGGTGCTTCGAAACAACGAACCTTCGCAACGGTGCACAGTTAGGGGGAACACTTTCTTGAAATTTTAGTGAGGGATCATCTTATTTATGCTACCGTTGTTCTAAGCAAATAAGATGTTAACATGACAAACATCACATGCAAATCATAAAGTGACATGATATGGCCAATATCATCTTGCGCCTTTGATCTCCATCTTCGAGGCACGGCATGAACACCATCGTCACCGGCATGACACCATGATCTCCATCATCGTGTCTTCATGAAGTTGCCTCGCCAACTATTACTTCTACTACTATGGCTAACGGTTAGCAATAAAGTAAAGTATTTACATGGCGTTTTCATTGACACGCAGTTCATAAATAAATTAAGACAACTCCTATGGCTCCTGCCGGTTGTCATACTCATCGACATGCAAGTCGTGATTCCGATTACAAGAACATGATCAATCTCATACATCACATATATCATTCATCACATCCTTTTGGCCATATCACATCACATAGCAAACCCTGCAAAAACAAGTTTGACGTCCTCTAATTGTTGTTGCATGTTATACGTGGCTGCTATGGGTTTCTAGTAAGAACGTTTCTTACCTACACAAAACCACAACGGTGATATGCCAATTTCTATTTACCCTTCATAAGGACCCTTTTCATCGGATCCGATCTGACTAAAGTGGGAGAGACAAACACCCACCAGCCACCTTATGCATCAAGTGCATGTCAGTCGATGGAACCAGTCTCACGTAAGCGTACGTGTAAGGTCGGTCTGGGCCGCTTCATCTCACAATGCCACCGGATCAAGATAAGACTAGTAACGGTAAGAAAATTGAACAAATCATCACCCACAACTGCTTTGTGTTCTACTCGTGCATAGAATCTATGCATAGACCTACCTCTGATACCATTGTTGGGGAACGTAGCAATAATTCAAAAATTTCCTACGTGTCACCAAGATCAATCTAGGAGATACTAGCAACAAGAGAGAGGGGGTGCATCTTCATACCCTTGAAGATCGCTAAGCGGAAGCGTTACAAGAACGCGGTTGGTGGAGTCGTACACACAGCGATTCAGATCGCGGTCGATTCCGATCTAAGTGTCGAACAACGGCACCTCCGCGTTCGACACACGTATAGCCCGGGGACGTCTCCTCCTTCTTGATCCAACAATGGTAGAGGAGAAGTTGAGGGAGAACTCTGACAGCACGACGGCGTGGTGGTGATGGAGCTCGTGGTTCTCCGGCAGGGCTTCGCCAAGCGCTACGGAGGAGGAGGAGGAGGAGGTGTAGGAGAGGGGGAGGGGCTGCGCCAGGGGAAGGGTGCGGCTGCCCTCTCTCTCTCCCTCACTATATATAGGGGGAAAAGGGGGAGGAGGATGTGCCCTAGGGTTCCCTAGGGGAGGGTCGGCAGCCACAGAGGAAACCCTAGATGGGTTTGGGCGCCCCCACCCCTAGAAAACTTGCCCCCCAAGCCGGGAGGGGTGGATGCCCTAGGGGAGGCGCCCCCGCCTCTCCAGGTTACGTGAGATGGGGTGGGAGGGGCGCTCAGCCCCTTAGTGGGCTGATGTGCCCCTTCCCCTTGGCCCATAAGGCCCCCCAACACTTTTTGGGGCCTCCGAAACCCCTTTCGGACACGCTGGTCGTCACCCGGTACCCCCGGAACAATTCCGGACTCCAATACCCTTCGTCCAATATATTGATCTTCACCTCTGGACCATTCTGGAACTCCTCGTCACGTCTGGGATCTCATCCGGGACTCCGAACAACCTTCGATAACCACATACTATTTCCCATAACAACTCTAGCGTCACCGAACCTTAAGTGTGTAGACCCTACGGGTTCGGAACCATGCAGACATGACCGAGACATCTCTCCGGCCAATAACCAATAGCGGGATCTGGATACCCATATTGGTTCCCACATGTTCCACGATGATCTCATCAGATGAACCACGATGTCGGGGATTCAATCAATCCCGTATGCAATTCCCTTTGTCTATCGGTATGTTACTTGCCCGAGATTCGATCGTCGGTATCCCTATACCTTGTTCAATCTTGTTATCGGCAAGTCTCTTTACTCGTTCTGTAACGCATGATCCCATGACCAACTCCTTAGTCACATTGAGCTCATTATGATGATGCATTACCGAGTGGGCCCAGAGATACCTCTCTGTCATACGGAGTGACAAATCCCAGTCTCGATTCATGCCAACCCAACAAACACTTTCGGAGATACCTGTAATGCACCTTTATAGCCACCCAGTTACGTTGTGACGTTTGGTACACCCAAAGCATTCCTACGATATCCGGGAGTTGCACAATCTCACGGTCTAAGGAAATTATACTTGACATTAGAAAAGCTTTAGCAAACGAACTTCACAATCTTGTGCTACGCTTAAGATTGGGTCTTGTCCATCACATCATTCTCCTAATGATGTGATCCCGTTATCAATGACATCCAATGTCCATGGTCAGGAAACCATAACCATCTATTGATCAACGAGCTAGTCAACTAGAGGCTTACTAGGGACATGTTGTGGTCTATGTATTCACACATGTATTACGGTTTCCGGTTAATACAATTATAGCATGAACAATAGACAATTATCATGAACAAGGAAATATAATGATAACCATTTTATTATTGCCTCTAGGGCATATTTCCAACAGTCTCCCACTTGCACTAGAGTCAATAATCTAGTTCACATCGTTATGTGATTAACACTCATAGTTCACATCTCCATGTGACTAACACCCGAACAGTTTACTAGAGTCAATAATCTAGTTCACATCGCCATGTGATTAACACCCAAGAGTTTACTAGAGTCAATAATCTAGTTCACATCACCATGTGTTTAACACTCAATGAGTTCTAGGGTTTGATCATGTTATGCTTATGAGAGAAGTGTTAGTCAACAGGTCTGCAACATTCAGATCCGTGTGTTCTTTGCAAATCTCGATTTCATATTGTAGATGTTGCTACTATGTTCCACTTGGAGCTATTCCAAATGGTTGCTCCACTATACGTATCCGGTTTGCTACTCAGAGTCATCCGGATAGGTGTTAACGCTTGCATCGACATGAAAAATCAGAGAGAAGGATTCGTTGCGTTTTACGATACGGAGCCGCCGCCGAGCTCTAAAACCTCTCGGGAGGGCTGATCTGGAGTCCGTTCGGGGCTCCGGAGAGGGGAATCTGTCACCATCGTCATCATCAACCATCCTCCATCACCAATTTCATGATGCTCACCGCCGTGCGTGAGTAATTCCATCATAGGCTTGCTGGACGGTGATGGGTTGGATGAGATTTATCATGTAATCGAGTTAGTTTTGTTAGGGTTTGATCCCTAGTATCCACTATATTCCAAGATTGATGTTGCTATGACTTTGCTATGCTTAATGCTTGTCACTAGGGCCCGAGTGCCATGATTTCAGATCTGAACCTATTATGTTTTCATCAATATATGAGAGTTCTTGATCCTATCTTGCAAGTCTATAGTCACCTATTATGTGTTATGATCCGTTAACCCCGAAGTGACAATAATCGGGATACTTACCGGTGATGACCATAGTTTGAGGAGTTCATGTGTTCACTATGTGTTAATGCTTTGGTCTGATACTGTATTAAAAGGAGGCCTTAATATCCCTTAGTTTCCATTAGGACCCCCCTGCCACGGGAGGGTAGGACAAAAGATGGCATGCAAGTTCTTTTCCATAAGCACGTATGACTATATTTGGAATACATGCCTACATTACATTGATGAATTGGAGCTAGTTCTGTGTCACCCTAGGTTATGACTGTTACGTGATGAACCGCATCCGGCATAATTCTCTATCACCGATCCATTGCCTACGAGCTTTCCATATACTGTTCTTCGCTTATTTACTTTTCTGTTGCTATTGCTATCATCACTACAAAATACCAAAAACATTACTTTTGCTATCATTACCTTTTGCTATCGTTACCACTACTATCATATTACTTTGCTACTAAATACTTTGCTGCAAATATTAAGTTTCCAGGTGTGGTTGAATTGACAACTCAGCTGCTAATACTTGAGAATATTCTTTGGCTCCCCTTGTGCCGAATCAATAAATTTGGGTTGAATACTCTACCCTTGAAAACGGTTGCGATCCCCTATACTTGTGGGTTATCAATGCCTTTCCCCCTCATGCTAGCTAAACTCTTTGCACCAAGTAGAGATACTACTTGTGCTTCCAAATACCCTTAAACCCAGTTTTGCCATGAGAGTCCACCATATCTACCTATGGATTGAGTAAGATCCTTCAAGTAAGTTGTCATCGGTGCAAGCAATAAAAATTGCTCTCTAAATATGTATGACTTATTAGTGTGGGAGAAAATAAGCTTTATACGATCTTGTGATGTGGAAGAAATAAAAGCGACGGACTGCATAATAAAGGTCCATATCACAAGTGGCAATATAAAGTGACATTCTTTCGCATTAAGATTTTGTGCATCCAACCATAAAAGCGCATGACAACCTCTGCTTCCCTCTGCGAAGGGCCTATCTTTTACTTTTATCTCCTACCTTACATAAGAGTCATGGTGATCCTCACCTTTCCTTTTTACATTTTACCTTTTGGCAAGCACAATATGTTGGAAAGATCCTGGCATATATGGCTAATTGGATGTGAGTTTTCATGAACTATTATTGTTGACATTACCCTTGAGGTAAAACATTGGGAGGCAAAACTATAAGCCCCTATCTTTCTCTGTGTCCGATTAAAACTCCATATCCATAAGTATTGTGTGAGTGTTAGCAATTGTGAAAGACTATATGATAGTTGAGTATGTGGACTTGCTTAAAAGCTCTTATATTGACTCTTTCCTATGTTATGATAAATTGCAATTGCTCCAATGACTGAGATTATAGTTTGTTAGTTTTCAGTGAAGTTTATGATTCATACTTGAAATTGTGATTGCATTATTACTCTAGCATAAGAGATCATATGACAATAATTATATAAGCTGTTGTTCTAAGAATGATCATGATTCCCTCATGTCCATATTTTATTTTTATCGACACCTCTATCTCTAAACATGTGGGCATATTTTTCAATTTCGGCTTTCGCTTGAGGACAAGCGAGGTCTAAGCTTGGGGGAGTTGATACGTCCATTTTGCATCATGCTTTTATATCGATATTTATTGCATTATGGGTTGTTGTTACACATTATGTCACAATACTTATGCCTATTCTCTCTTATTTTACAAGGTTTACATAAAGAGGGAGAATGCTGGCAGTTGGGATTCTAGGCTGGAAAAGGAGCAAATATTAGAGACCTATTCTGCACAACTCCAAAAGTCCTGAAACTTCACGGAAGTTATTTTCAGAATATATAAAAAATACTGAGCACAAGTACCAGAGGGGGGTCACTCACCAGCCACGAGGGTGGGGGCGCGCCCTACCCCCTGGGCACACCCCCCTGCCTCGTGGGCCCCCTGGTGGCCCTTCGATGCCCATCTTCTGCTATATGGAGTCTTTCGTTGAGGAATAAATCATAAGCAAGCTTTTTGGACGAGACTCCGCCGCCACAAGGCGGAACCTTGGCGGAACAAATCTAGGGCTCCGGCGGAGCTGTTCTGCCATGGACACTTCCCTCCGGGAGGGGGGAAATCATCGCCATCGTCATCACCAACGATCCTCTCATCAGGAGGGGGTCAATCTCCATCAACATCTTCACCAGCACCATCTCCTCTCAAACCCTAGTTCATCTCTTGTATCCAATTCTTGTCTCTAAGTCTGGGATTGGTACATGTGGGTTGCTAGTAGTGTTGATTACTCCTTGTAGTTGATGCTAGTTGGTTTACTTGGTGGAAGATCGTATGTTTAGATCCTATATGCACATTAATACCCCTCTGATTATGAACATGAATATGCTTTGTGAGTAGTTACGTTTGTTCTTGAGGACATGGGAGAAGTCTTGCTATTAGTAGTCATGTGAATTTGGTATTCGTTTGATATTTTGATGAGATGTATGTTGTCTCTCCTCTATTGGTGTTATGTGAACGTCAACTACATGACACTTCACCATTATTTGGGCCTAGAGGAAGGCATTGGGAAGTAATAAGTAGATGATGGGTTGCTAGAGTGACAGAAGCTTAAACCCTAGTTTATGTGTTGCTTCGTAAGGGGCTGATTTGGATCCATATGTTTCATGCTATGGTTAGGTTTACCTTAATACTTTTGTTGTAGTTGCGGATGCTTGCAATAGAGGTTAATCATAAGTGGGATGTTTGTCCAAGTAAGGGCAGCACCCAAGCACCGGTCCACCCACATATCAAATTATCAAAGTACCGAACGTGAATCATATGAACATGATGAAAACTAGATTGACTATAATTCCCATGTGTCCTCGGGAGCGCTTTCTTCTATATAAGAGTTTGTCCAGGCTTGTCCTTTGCTACAAAAAGGATTGGGCCACCTTGCTGCATTTTATTTACTTTTGTTACTTGTTGCTCGTTACAAATTATCTTATCACAAAACTATCTATTACCTATAATTTCAGTGCTTGCAAAGAATACCTTGCTGAAAACCGCTTACCATTTCCTTCTGCTCCTTGTTGGGTTCGACACTCCTACTTATCGGAAGGACTACGGTAGATCCCCTATACTTGTGGGTCATCAATTCTCATGGCTTTGAGAGACTCATTGATATCATGCTTAGGTGGACTAGATCTAAGTTTCGAAGAATCAATATCAAGAGAAATTATATCAACGTTCCTAGCCAACTCATCAATCTTAAGCAATTTTTCTTCAATCAAAGCATTGAAATTCTTTTGCGAAGTAATAAATTCTTTAATATGAGATTCAAAATCAGAGGGTATCTTATTAAAATTTTCATAAGAATTGTTGTAGGAATTACCATAAGGGCCATTTGCATTTCTGCCCCTAACTCGAACCACCTACTCAGATTTGCCCCTAATTTCAAAGCATGCTCAAATTTGCCCCTCTGCCGTTAAGTCACTACTCAGAAATTCCCTTCCGTCCAGTCAAAGGCCTTTGACCGTCAAAGGTCCATGTGTACTGTAGCAGACGGAAAGTGCTACAGTATTGGATGGAAAGTGCTACAGTACTGTACGGAAGGGCATTTCTGAGTAGTGACTTAACGGCGGAGGGGAAAATTTGAGCATGCTTCAAAATTAGGGGCAAAACTGAGTAGTGGGTTCGAGTTAGGGGCACATATGTAAATGTCCCTTACCATAATTATTAGAGGAATTACTAGGATACGACCTAGGATTAAAGTTTCCTCTATACGTGTTGTTTCCAAAATTATTCCTACCAACAAAATTCACATCCATAGATTCATTATTATTCTCAATTAAAGTGGACAAAGGCATATCATTAGGATCAGAAGAAACACTATTATTAGCAAATAATTTCATAAGTTCATCCATCTTTCCACTCAAAACATTAATTTCTTCTATCGCATGCACTTTCTTATTAGTAGATCTTTCAGTGTGCCATTGAGAATAATTAGCCATAATATTATCTAGGAGTTTAGTAGCTTCTCCTAAAGTGATTTCCATAAAAGTGCCTCCCGCGGCCAAATCTAAAAGATGTCTAGAAGCAAAATTCAATCCGGCATAAATTTTTTGTATAATCATCCATAAATTCAAACCATGTGTAGGGCAATTACGTATCATTAATTTCATCCTCTCCCAAGCTTGTGCAACATGTTCATGATCAAGTTGCTTAAAATTCATGATATCGTTTCTAAGAGAGATGATCTTAGCGGGAGGAAAATACTTAGAGATAAAAGCATCTTTGCACTTATTCCACGAATCAATACTATTTTTAGGCAAAGACGAAAACCAAGCTTTAGCACGATCTCTAAGCGAAAAAGGAAATAGCTTCAATTTAACAATATCATTGTTCACATCTTTCTTCTTTTACATATCACACAAATCAACAAAGTTGTTTAGATGTGTAGCGGCATCTTCACTAGGAAGGCCGGAAAAAGGATCTTTCATGACAAGATTCAGCAAAGCGGCATTAATTTCACAAGATTCAGCATCGGTAAGAGGAGCAATCGGAGTGCTAATAAGATCATTGTTGTTGGTATTAGTAAAGTCACACAATTTGGTATTATCTTGAGCCATCGTGACAAGCAAGCAATCCAACACACAAGCAAACAAGAGATGGGCAAAAAGAGGCAAATAGAGAAATAGAAGGAGGACAGAGAGAGAGGGCGAATAAAACGGCAAGGGTGAAGTGGGGGAGAGGAAAACGAGAGGCAAATGGCAAATAATGTAATGTGGGAGATAAGGGTTTGTGATGGGTACTTGGTATGTTCACTTTTGCGTAGACTCCCCTTGCTACCTCTTGAGCACTGCATTGGTTTTCCCTTGAAGAGGAAAGGGTGATGCAGCAAAGTAGCATAAGTATTTCCCTCAGTTTTTGAGAACCAAGGTATCAATCCAGTAGGAGGCCACGCACGAGTCCCTCGCACCTACACAAACAAATAAAATCCTTGCAACCAACGCAATAAAGGGGTTGTCAATCCCTTCACGGTCACTTACGAAAGTGAGATCTGGTAGATATGATAAGATAATATTTTTGGTATTTTTATGATAAAGATGCAAAGTAAAGAAAGCAAAATAAACGGAAAAGGAAAAAGGTTGTTGATAGAAGATTAATATGATGGAAAATAGACCCGGCGGCCATAGGTTCACTAGTGGCTTCTCTCGAGAGCATAAGTATTACGGTGGGTAAACATATTACTGTTGAGAAATTGACAGAATTGAGCATAGTTATGAGAATATCTAGGTATGATCATGTATATAGGCATCACGTCCGAGACAAGTAGACCGACTCCTGCCTGCATCTACTACTATTACTCCACACATCGACCGCTATCCAGCATGCATCTAGAGTATGAAGTTCAAAACAACAGAGTAACACTTTAAGCAAGATGACATGATGTAGAGGGATAACCTCATGCAATATGATATAAACCCCCATCTTGTCATCCTCGATGGCAACAATACAATACGTGCCTTGCTGCCCCTACTGTCACTGGGAAAGGACACCGCAAGATTGAACCCAAAGCTAAGCACTTCTCTCATTGCAAGAAAGATAAATATAGTAGGCCAAACCAAACTGATAATTCAAAGAGACTTGAAAAGATAACCAATCATACATAAAAGAATTCAGAGAAGATTCAAATATTGTTCATAGATAAACTTGATCATAAACCCACAATTCATCGGTCTCAACAAACACACCGCAAAAGAAGATTACATCGAATAGATCTCCACAAGAGAGGGGGAGAACTTTCTATTGAGATCCAAAAAGAGAGAAGAAGCCATCTAGCTAATAACTATGGACCCAAAGGTCTGAAGTAAACTACTCACACTTCATCGGAGAGGCTATGGTGTTGATGTAGAAGCCCTCCGTGATCGATGCCCCCTCCGTCAGAGCTCAGGAAAAGGCCCCAAGATGGGATCTCACGGGTACAAAAAGTTACAGCGGTGGAATTAGGGTTTTGGCTCCGTATCTGGTAGTTTGGGGGGAGCAACATGGGCCCCACGAGGGTGTAGGGCGTGCCTGGGGGGGTTAGGCACGCCCCCTACCTCGTGCCCTCCTAGTTGCTTTCTAGACGTAGGGTCCAAGTCCTCTAGATCATGTTCGTTCCGAAAATCACGTTCCCAAAGGTTTCATTCCGTTTGGACTCCGTTAGATATTCTCTTTCTACGAAACTCTGAAATAGGCAAAAAACAACAATCCTGGGCTAGGCCTCTGCTACCTCTTGAGCACTGCGTTGGTTTTCCCCGAAGAGGAAGGGATGATGTAGCAAAGTAGCATAAGTATTTCCCTCAGTTTTTGAGAACCAAGGTATCAATCTAGTAGGAGGCTACGCGCGAGTCCCTCGTACCTGCACAAAACAAATAAATCCTCGCAACCAACGCAAATAGGGGTTGTCAATCCCTATAAGGCCACTTACGATAGTGAGATCTGATAGATATGATAAGATAATATATTTGGTATTTTTATGATAAAGATGCAAAGTAAAATAAAGGCAAAGTAAATAGCAAAGGAAATAACTAAGTAGTAGGAGATCAATATGATAAAGATAGACCCGGGGGCCATAGATTTCACTAGTGGCTTCTCTCGAGAGCATAAGTATTGTACGGTGGGTGAACAAATTACTGTTCAGCAATTGACAGAATTGAGCATAGTTATGAGAATGTCTAGGTAGGATCATGTATATAGGCATCACGTCTGAGACAAGTAGAGCGACTCCTGCCTGCATCTACTACTATTACTCCACTCATCGACCGCTATCCAGCATGCATCTAGAGTATTAAGTTAAAAACAGAGTAACGCCTTAAGCAAGATGACATGATGTAGAGGGATAGACTCATGCAATATGAAGAAAACCCCATCTTGTTATCCTCGATGGCAACAATACAATACGTGCCTTGCTGCCCCTACTATCACTGGGAAAGGACACCGCAAGATTGAACCCAAAGCTAAGCACTTCTCCCATTGCAAGAAAGATCAATCTAGTAGGCCAAACCAAACTGATAATTCGAAGAGAATTGCAAAGATAATCAATCGTACATAAAAGAATTCAGAGAAGATTCAAATATTATGCATAGATAGACTTGATCATAAACCCACAATTCATCGGTCTCAACAAACACACCGCAAAAAGAAGATTACATCGAATAGTTCTCCACAAGAGAGGGGGAGAACATTATATTGAGATCCAAAAAGAGAGAAGAAGCCATCTAGATACTAACTATGGACCCGTAGGTCTGAGGTAAACTACTCACATTTCATCGGAGAGGCTATGGTGTTGATGTAGAAGCCCTCCGTGATCGATGCCCCCTCCGGCGGAGCTCCGGAATAGGCCCCAAGATGGGATCTCGTAGATACAGAAAGTTACGGCGGTGGAATTAGGGTTTTGGCTCCGTATCTAATCATTTGGGGGTACGTAGCTATATATAGGAGGAAGGAGTACGTCGGTGGAGCAACAGGGGGCCCATGATGGTGGAGGGCACGCCTGGGGTCTCATCCCGACAAGCATACTTATCAAAGCAATTATGTCTTCTCAAAATAACATGGCTAAGAAAGTTATCCCTACAAAATCATATAGTCTGGCTATGCTCTATCTTCACCACACAAAATATTTAAATCATGCACAACCCCGATGACAAGCCAAGCAATTGTTTCATACTTTTTACATTCTCAAAACTTTTTCAATATTCACGCAATACATGAGCGTGAGCCATGGATATAGCACTATAGGTGGAATAGAGTGGTGGTTGTGGAGAAGACAAAAAGGGAGAAGATAGTCTCACATCCACTAGGCGTATCAACGGGCTATGGAGATGCCCATCAATAGATATCAATGTGAGTGAGTAGGGATTGCCATGCAACAGATCCACTAGAGCTATAAGTATATGAAAGCTCAAAAAGAAACTAAGTGGGTGTGCATCCAACTTGCTTGCTCATGAAGACCTAGGGTATTTTGAGGAAGCCCATCATTGGAATATACAAGCCAAGTTCTATAATGAAAGATTCCCACTAGTATACGAAAGTGATAACATGAGAGACTCTCTACTATGAAGATCATGGTGCTACTTTGAAGCAAAAGTGTGGTAAAAGGATAGTAACATTGTCCCTTCTCTCTTTTTCTCTCATTTTTTTGTTTGGGCCTTTTCTTTTTTTATGGCCTCTTTTCTTTTCTTTTTTTATTTTTCGTCCAGAGTCTCATCCCGACTTGTGGGGGAATCATAGTCTCCATCATCCTTTCCTCACTGGGACAATGCTCTAATAATGATGATCAACACACTTTTATTTTTCTTACAACTCAACAATTACAACTCGATACTTAGAACAAAATATGACTCTATATGAATGCCTCCGGCGGTGTACCGGGATATGCAATGACTCATGAGTGACATGTATGAAAGAATTATGAATGGTGGCTTTGCCACAAATACGATGTCAACTACATGATCATGCTAAGCAATATGACAATGATGGAGTGTGTCATAATAAACGGAACGGTGGAAAGTTGCATGGTAATATATCTCGAAATGGCTATGGAAATGCCATAATAGGTAGGTTTGGTGGCTGTTTTGAGGAAGGTATATGGTGGGTGTATGATACCGGCGAAAGGTGCGCGGTATTAGAGAGGCTAGCAAAGGTGGAAGGGTGAGAGTGCGTATAATCCATGGACTCAACATTAGTCATAAAGAACTCATATACTTATTGCAAAAATCTACAATTTATCAAAGCAAAGTATTACGCGCATGCTCCTAGGGGGATAGATTGGTAGGAAAAGACCATCTCTCGTCCCCGGCCGCCACTCATAAGGAAGGCAATCAAAAAATAAATCATGCTCCGACTTCATCACATAATGGTTCACCATACGTGCATGCTACGGGAATCACAAGCTTCAACACAAGTATTTCTCAAATTCACAACTACTCAACTAGCATGACTTTAATATCACCATCTTCATATCTCAAAACAATTATCAAGTATCAAACTTATCATAGTATTCAACACACTGATAAGATAATTTTTTTATTCTTGAATACCTAGCATATTAGGATTTAAAGCAAATTACCATGCTATTAAGACTCTCAAAATAATCTCAGTGAAGCACGAGAGATCAATAGTTTCTATAAAACAAATCCACCACCGTGCTCTAAAAGATATAAGTGAAGTACTAGAGCAAAATTATATAACTCAAAAGATATAGGCGGAGCACATAGAGTATTCTAACAACTTCCAATTCATGTATGGCTCTCTCAAAAGGTGTGTACAGCAAGGATGATTGTGGTAAACTAACAATCAAATACTCAAATAATACAAGACACTCCAAGCAAAACACATATCATATGGCGAATAAAAATATAGCTCCAAGTAAAGTTACCGATAGAAGTAGACGAAAGAGGGGATGCCTTCCGGGGCATCCCCAAGCTTTGGCTTTTAGGTGTCCTTAGATTATCTTGGGGGTGCCATGGGCATCCCCAAGCTTAGGCTCTTGACACTCCTTGTTCCATAATCCATCAAATCTTTACCCAAAACTTGAAAACTTCACAACACAAAACTTAAAGTAGAAAATCTCGTGAGCTCCGTTAGCGAAAGAAAATAAAATACCACTTCAAGGTACTTTAATGAACTCATTCTTATTTATATTTTTGTTATACATACTTTATTACAACTTCTCTATGGTTTATAAACTATTTTACTAGCCATAGATTCATCAAAATAAGCAAACAACACACGAAAAACAGAATCTGTCAAAAACAGAACAGTCTGTAGTAATCTGTAGCTAGTGCAAGATCTGGAACCCCAAAAATTCTAAAATAAATTTATTGACGTGAGGAATTTATCTATTAATTATATGAAAAAAGAATTAACTAAATATCACTTTCCAAATAAAAATGGCAGTAGTTCTCGTGAGCGCTAAAGTTTCTGTTTTTTACAGCAAGTTCAACAAGACTTTCCCCAAGTCTTCCCAACGGTTCTACTTGGCACAAACACTAATTAAACACACAAAAAACACAACCAAAACCGAGGCAAGATAAATTATTTATTACTAAACAGGAGCAAAAAGCAAGGAATAAAAATAAAATTGGGTTGCCTCCCAACAAGCGCTATCGTTTAACGCCCCTAGCTAGGCATAACAAGCAAGAATAGATCTAGGTATTGCCATCATTGGTAGGCAATCCATAAGTGGCTCTCATAATAGATTCATAAGGTAATTTAATTTTCTTTCTAGGAAAGTGTTCCATGCCTTTCCTTAATGGAAATTGGAATCTAATATTTCCTTCCTTCATATCAATAATTGCACCAATCGTTCTAAGGAAAGGTCTACCAAGAATAATAGGACATGAAGGATTGCAATCTATGTCAAGAACAATAAAATCTATGGGAACATAATTCCTATCTGCAACAATAAGAACATCATTAATTCTTCCCATAGGTTTCTTAATAGTGGAATCCGCAAGGTGCAAGTTTAGAGAGCAATCATCAAAATCACGGAAACCTAACAAATCACACAAAGTCTTTGGAATCGTGGAAACACTAGCACCCAAATCACATAAAGCATAGCATTCACGATATTTAATTTTAATTTTAATAGTTAGTTCCCACTCATCATAAAGTTTTCTAGGGATAGAAACTTCCAATTCAAGTTTTTCTTCATAAGATTGCATCAAGGCATCAACGATATGTTTAGTAAACGCTTTATTTTGACTATAAGCGTGAGGAGAATTTAGCACGGATTGTAACAAGGAAATACAATCAATCAAAGAGCAATTTTCATAGTTAAATTCCTTGAAATCCATAATAGTGGGTTTAGCAACATCTAGGGTTTTAATTTCTTCAATCTCACTTTTATCAAATTTAGCATCAAGATCAACAAATTACGAATTCTTATAACACCTTATAGGTAAAGGTGGATCATATTCAGTCCCATCATTATCAATATTAATATTGAAAAACAAAGATTTAATAGGGGACACATCAATAACTTTTAGATCTTCATCTTTATTTTCATAGGAACTAGAAGAACACGCTCTTATAAAGGCATCTTTCTTAGCACGCATCCTAGCGGCTCTTTCTTTGCACTCATAAATGGAAATTCTCATGGCTTTAAGAGACTCATTGATATCATGCTTAGGTGGAATAGATCTAAGTTTCAAAGAATCAACATCAAGAGCAATTCTATCAATGTTCCTAGCCAAATCATCAATCCTAAGCAATTTTTCTTCAATCATAGCATTAAAATTCTTTTGCAAAGTAATAAATTCTTTAATATTAGATTCAAAATCAGAGGGCATCTTATTATAATTTCCATAAGAATTGTTGTAGGAATTACCATAATTATTAGAGGAATTACTAGGATAAGGCCTAGGATTAAAATTTCCTCTATACGCGTTGTTACCAAAATTGTTCCTACCAATAAAATTCACATCCATAGATTCATTATTACTCTCAATAAAAGTAGACAAGGGCATATCATTAGGATCAGAAGAAACACTGTTATTAGCAAATAATTTCATAAGTTCATCCATCTTTCCACTCAAAACATTAATTTCTTCTATCGTATGCACTTTTTTATTAGTAGATCTTTCAGTATGCCATTGAGAATAGTTAACCATAATATTATCTAGGAGTTTAGTAGCTTCTCCCAAAGTAATTTCCATAAAAGTGCCTCCCGCGGCCGAATCTAAAAGATTTCTAGAAGCAAAATTCAATCCGGCATAAAAATTTTGTATAATCATCCACAAATTTAAACCATGAGTAGGGCAATTACGTATCATTAGTTTCATTCTCTCCCAAGCTTGTGCAACATGTTCATGATCAAGTTTCTTAAAATTCATAATATCGTTTCTAAGAGAGATAATCTTAGCAGGAGGAAAATACTTAGAGATAAAAGCATATTTGCACTTGTTCCATGAATCAATACTATATTTAGGCAAAGACGAAAACCAAGCTTTAGCACGATCTCTAAGCGAAAAAGGAAATAGCTTCAATTTAACAATATCATTATCCACATCTTTCTTCTTTTGAATTTCACACAAATCAACGAAGCTATTTAGATGGGTAGCGGCATCTTCACTAGGAAGGCCGGAGAACGGATCTTTCATGACAAGATTCAGAAAAGCAGTATTAATTTCACAAGATTCAGCATCGGTAAGAGGAGCAATCGGAGTAAAAATAAAATCATTATTGTTGGTATTGGTGAAGTCACACAATTTAGTATTATCTTGAGCCATCGTGACAAGCAAGCAAACTAACACACAAACAAACAAAAAGCAAGCGGGCAAAAAGAGGCAAATAGAGAGGGAGAGGGAGGATAGAGAGAGAGGGCAAATAAAACGGCAAGGGTGAAGTGGGGGAGAGGAAAACGAGAGGCAAATGGCAAATAATGTAATGCGGGAGATAAGGGTATGTGATGGGTACTTGGTATGTTGACTTTTGCATAGACCTCCCCGGCAACGGCGCCCGAAATCCTTCTTGCTACCTCTTGAGCACTATGTTGGTTTTCCCTGAAGAGGAAGGGATGATGCAGCAAAGTAGCGTAAGTATTTCCCTCAGTTTTTGAGAACCAAGGTATCAATCCAGTAGGAGGCTACGCGCGAGTCCCTCGTACCTGCACAAAACAAATAAATCCTCACAACCAACGTAAATAGGGGTTGTCAATCCCTATAAGGCCACTTACAAGAGTGAGATCTGATAGATATGATAAGATAATATTTTTGGTATTTTTATGATAAAGATGCAAAGTAAATAGCATAGGAAATAACTAAGTAGTAGGAGATCAATATGATAAAGATAGACCCGGGGGCCATAGGTTTCACTAGTGGCTTCTCTCGAGAGCATAAGTATTCTACGGTGGGTGAACAAATTACTGTTGAGCAATTGACAGAATTGAGCATAGTTATGAGAATGTCTAGGTATGATCATGTATATAGGCATCACGTCCGAGACAAGTAGACCGACTCCTGCCTGCACCTACTACTATTACTCCACTCATCGACCGCTATCCAACATGCATCTAGAGTATTAAGTTAAAAACAGAGTAACGCCTTAAGCAAGATGACATGATGTAGAGGGATAGACTCATGCAATATGAAGAAAACCCCATCTTGTTATCCTCGATGGCAACAATATAATATGTGCCTTGCTGCCCCTACTGTCACTGGGAAAGGACACCACAAGATTGAACCCAAAGCTAAGCACTTCTCCCATTGCAAGAAAGATCAATCTAGTAGGCCAAACCAAACTGATAATTCGAAGAGACTTGCAAAGATAACCAATCATACATAAAATAATTCAGAGAAGATTCAAATATTATTCATAGATAGACTTGATCATAAACCCACAATTCATCGGACTCAACAAACACACTGCAAAAAGAAGATTACATCGAATAGATCTCCACAAGAGAGGGGGAGAACATTGTATTGAGATCCAAAAAGAGAGAAGAAGCCATCTAGCTACTAAGTATGGACCCGTAGGTCTGAGGTAAACTACTCACACTTCATCGGAGAGGCTATGGTGTTGATGTAGAAGCCCTCCGTGATCGATGCCCCCTACGGCGGAGCTCCGAAACAGGCCCCAAGATGGGATCTCGTGGATACAGAAAGTTACGGCGGTGGAATTAGGGTTTTGGCTCCGTATCTGATCGTTTGGGGTACGTAGGTATATATATAGGAGGAAGGAGTATGTCGGTGGAGCAACAGGGGGCCCACGATGGTGGAGGGCGCGCCTAGGGTAGGCAGGCGCGCCCCCTACCTCGTGGCCTCCTCTTTTCTTTCTTGACGTAGGGTCCAAGTCTCCCGGGTCTTGTTCGTTGAGAAAATCACGTTCCCGAAGGTTTCATTCCGTTTGGACTCCGTTTGATATTCCTTTTCTTCGAAACCCTAAAACAGGCAAAAAACAGCAATTCTGGGCTGGGCCTCCAGTTAATAGGTTAGTCCCAAAAATAATATAAAAGTGGATAATAAAGCCCAATAATGTCCAAAACAGTAGATAATATAGCATGGAGCAATCAAAATTATTGATACGTTGGAGACGTATCAGCCTCCGGTTAATAGGTTAGTCCCAAAAATAATATAAAAGTGTATAATAAAGCTCAATAATGTCCAAAACAGGATATAATATAGCATGGAACAATCAAAAATTATAGATACATTGGAGACGTATCAGCTGCCTGCGTGAAAGAAATACGTCCTTGCTACCTCTTGAGCACTGCGTTGGTTTTCCCTTGAAGAGGAAAGGGTGATGCAGTAAAGCAGCGTAAGTATTTCCCTCAGTTTTTGAGAACCAAGGTATCAATCCAGTAGGAGACCACGCGCGAGTCACCTCGTACCTACACACACAATTAAGAACCTCGCAACCAACGCGATAAAGGGGTTGTCAATCCCTTCACGGCCACTTGCAAGAGTGAGATCTGATAGAGATGATAATAATAAGATAAATATTTTTGGTATTTTTATGACATAGATTGAAAGTAAATATTGCAAACTAAAGTAGATGGGAAACTTGTATGATGGAGAATAGACCCGGGGGCCATAGGTTTCACTAGTGGCTTCTCTCAAGATAGCATAAGTATTCTACGGTGGGTGAACAAATTACTGCCGAGCAATTGATAGAAAAGCGAATATTATGAGAATATCTAGGCATGATCATGTATATAGGCATCACGTCTGTGACAAGTAGACCAAAAAAATTCTGCATCTACTACTATTACTCCACAGATCGACCGATATCCAGCATGCATCTAGAGTATTAAGTTCATAAGAACAGAGTGACGCCTTAAGAAAGATGACATGATGTAGAGGGATAAACTCATGCAATATGATGTAAACCCCATCTTGTTATCCTCGATGGCAACAATACAATACGTGTTGTTTCCCTTTCTGTCACTGGGATCGAGCACCGCAAGATTGAACCCAAAGCTAAGCACTTCTCCCATTGCAAGAAAGATCGATCTAGGCCAAACCAAACTGATAATTCGAAGAGACTTGCAAAGATAAACCAATCATACATAAAAGAATTCAGATAAGATTCAAATATTGTTCATATATAAACTTGATCATAAACCCACAATTCACCGGATCTCGACAAACACACCACAAAAGAAGATTACATCAAATAGATCTCCAAGAGAATCGAGGAGAACTTTGTATTGAGATCCAAAGAGAGAGAAGAAGCCATCTAGCTACTAGCTAAGGACCCGAAGGTCTGAAGTAAACTACTCACACATCATCGGAGGAGCCATGGAGTTGATGTAGAGGTCCCCCGTGATCAATTCCCGCTCCGGCGGAGCTCCGAAAAAGGCCCCAAGATGGGATCTCTTGGGTACAGAAGGTTGCGGCGGTGGAAATAGGGTTTCGTGGTGCTCTTGGATGTTTGTGGGGTATATGGATATATATATATATGAGGAAGAAGTAGGTCGGTGGAGCAATGAGGGGCCCACGATGGTGGAGGGTGCGCCCAGGGGGTGGGCGCGCCCCCTGCCTCGTGGCCTCCTCGATTGTTTCTTGACGTCCACTCCAAGTCTCCTGGATCACGTTTGTTCCAAAAATAATGCTCCCGAAGGTTTCATTCCGTTTGGACTCCGTTTGATATTCCTTTTCGGCGAAACACTAAAATAGGCAAAAAAACAGCAATTTGGTCTGGGCCTCCAGTTAATAGGTTAGTCCCAAAAATAATATAAAAGTGTAAAATAAAGCCCATTAACATCCAAAATAGATAATATAATAGCATGGATCAATCAAAAATTATAGATACGTTGGAGACGTATCAGTCCTGTGGCGACTCTGATTGCTGATGAGACAAATCTATCCAAGTATCAACCGGCTTATGATGCAGAGAATCAAAATAAACCCATGCCGACTTATAAAGTGATGGATCTGATTCCTCCAATTCGTAAGCATACTTTCGCCCCTGAAGTTGACCCGTCGAATCTTATTGATGATGAAGCTGAATTCCACCCCTTATGTGGCATTGATTGGTCATCACCAAACTTCCAGATGGTGGAGGAGGACGAAGAATCGGAAAAGGATGATCCAGAAGCTTCAAGTCGCCAAGACCAAGAAGATTGATCCTCTGGGGGTTTAAAATATTTGAACTTTGGAAAACACTTGATCTTTTTGGCTCATTGAGTCATGTAATAGGCTAGTAAACTTTGATCTGTCGTGCCATCGTGCACGTTTTTGCCTTGTGCCAGACCGTTTGACCCGCCATTTGAAGAGCGTATCACTTTATGCTTATGATAGCGTTGATTTGAGCAGATGAGATTTTATCATGAACCTGCACACAAGTAAATCACAATTGCCCTGGCGGTTTACCGCGGGCGGGTCATAATACCCAAATTAAACCGCTGGGGACAAATAGTCCATAACCAGGGTCGGGATGATCACAACTTTTACATAATATAATATCATGCCTATGGTATTTATGTAAACTGCTAGCTTATCAGCTCCATGCAGTTAGAGCTTTTAGAGCCATAACTCTCAGCATAAGATTATTATTCTCTGGCAACTTAGAGTCTGCCATCCTGGCGGGTTGCAAAGACCTGAAGATGCTTCAAATATGAGACATAAATAGGGCAGCTTGGCCCGATTTGTAAAAACCATATGGTAAGAGAAAAGAGATTATATAAAGCCAAAAAATAAGAAAAAACAAAATATCTGAGGCTTTTGTAGGCCGCCGAGCCAAAGTTTCTTCTTCAATGAAACTAGCCTGATGGCCACTGGAAGGTCCGCGCTTTCTGTGAGCCGGCTCTCACATGACCCAATCGACATTTGAACCCAGATAAGTGCAGGTCTTTTTAAAAGATAGACTTATTAGGAGTACGCGGGGTCGGAGTAGCATCGTGCATCACAGGCCGATTTATCCAAGTCTCAAAGAAGGCGGCTTATGAGCCTGGATGTATCCTAACTATCTATAAGCCGTGCTCTCACATGACAAACCGGCGTTTTAACCTTAACAAGCTCAGGATCTTTGGTGAATACACCGTAAAAGATTGATTGTTAAGAGTTCGGCGGGTCAATCAGGATTACCTGATGAAGAAGCAGCTGGTATACGGGTAAGATGACCCGGAAAGGTTATGTCCTCTTTGGTGAATACACCTATGTTTGAACAAGATAACCTGGTCAAGAGGGTAGTAATGCTATGTTCTCTTTGGTGAATACACCTATGTTTGAACAAGAAGCCCCCAAGTGACATATTTATGAGTTGTGCTCGTGGGAACCTATGTTTGAGCTATGATGTGTATCCAACTCTCTTTGGTCCCTGTAATTCGGGCGTCAAGCCTCTTAAGTGAACATGTAAGACGATGATAAAGACTCAGCTTCGAATAAGTGAAACGACAGAGGCCCTGAATTATCAGGGATGCTGGCTTTATTATACTGTTTATAATATATACATCATCAAACTATGTACATCAGGAGAGCCGGTGGCTCAAGTATAGTAGGGCCGAAGATGAGCAATATTCCACGGCCGACGGGTCTCCTACTCCGATGTGCATGAGTCCTTGTGGTCTCGAACATCGATAAGATAGTATGACCCATTATGTGGATTCTTGCTAACCACAAAATGTCCCTCCCAAGGCGGTGATAGTTTATGCATATCAGTTTGATCCTGGATAAGACAGAGCACCAAGTCGCCTTCTTGAAAGGTTCTGGTTTTGACCCGGCGGTTGTGATAACGACGTAGATCTTGTTGACAAATCGCTGAACGAGCCGCCGCGAGGTCACGCTCCTCATCCAACAGGTCGAGTGCATTCTGACGTGCTATTTCATTATCAGCTTCAACATAAGCCACCACACAGGGCGAATCGTGACGGATGTCACTAGGGAGAACCGCCTCTGCTCCATAAACCATGAAAAAATGTGTGTAACCCGTCGATCTGTTGGGGGTTGTATTGATACTCCATAACACTGAAGGTAACTCCTCCACCCAACAACCCGGCGTTCTTTGCAAAGGAACCATAAGCCGAGGCTTGATGCCTCGCAGAATCTCTTGATTAGCTCGTTCCGCTTGACCATGAGACTGGGGGTGAGCCATGGAGGAAACATCAAGTCGAATATGCTCTCGTTGACAAAATTCTTTCATAGCACCCTTAGACAGATCGGTGCCATTATCCATTATAATGCTGTGGGGAAAGCCAAAACGGAAGATCACCTTCTTAATGAATTGAACCACCGTTGCTGCATCACACTTGCTAACCGGCTCTGCTTCAACCCACTTAGTAAACTTACCAGCTGCCACCAAAAGGTGGGTTTTCTTATCTTTGGACCTCTTGAAAGGCCCGACCATATCAAGCCCCCAGGTCGCAAACGGCCAAGTAATTGGAATCATCCTCAACTCTTGAGCTGAAACATGAGCTCGTCGTGAAAAATTCTGACAACCATCACATTTGCTGACCAAATCCTCAGCATCAGCATGAGTCGTCAACCAATAAAACCCATGACGAAAGACCTTGGCTACGAGAGATTTAGAGCCGGCATGATGACCACAATCTCCTTCGTGAATCTCTCATAGAATCTCACAGCCTTCTTCAGGAGAGATGCAACGTTGAAACGCCCCTATGACACTGCGATGGTGCAACTCCCCATTGACAATCGTCATTGACCTAGATCGTCGGGTTATCTGCCTGGCCAAAATATCATCCTCAGGCAACTCGCCCCGGGTCGTGTAAGCCAAATACGAAACTGTCCAATCAGGAACGGCATGAAGAGCCGCCACCAATTGTGCTTCCGGGTCAGGAACAGCAACATCCTCCTCTGTAGGCAATTTGACAGAAGGGTTAAGCAGAACATCTAGGAAAGTTTTAGGTGGCACCGGCTTACGCTGAGACCCTAACCGGCTAGTGTCAGCCTCCTCATTCTTCCTGCGATCAATATGCTCAACTTGGTAACCCTTGAAGTGACCCGCAATGGCATCAACCTCTCGACGATAAGCCACCATGAGTGGATCCTTAGAATCCCAAGTACCAGAAACTTGCTGAGCTACCAGATCTGAGTCACCGAAGCACCTCACCCGGCTTAAGTTCATCTCCTTAGCCATCCGAAGACCATGGAGCAAGGCCTCATACTCAGCTGCATTGTTAGTACAAGGGAACATTAATCGGAGAATATAAGAAAATGTATCACCTTGTGGGGAGGTCAAGACAACTCCAGCCCCCGAGCCTTCCAACTGCCTGGATCCATCAAAGTGAATAGTCCAATATGTGTTATCCGGCTTTTCCTTAGGTGTCTGAAACTCTATCCAATCATTGATAAAATCCACGAGTGCTTATGACTTGATGGTCGTACGAGGCACATACTTTAAACCATGAGGTCCAAGCTCAATGGCCCACTTGGCTACCCGACCTGTGGCTTCTCTATTTTGGGTGATATCCCCCAAAGGAGCAGAACTAACCACAGTAATGGGATGACCTAGAAAATATTGCTTGAGCTTTCGACTTGCCATGAAAACCCCATACACAAGCTTCTGCCTATGCGGATACCTCTGCTTGGACTCAATAAGTACCTTGCTGATGTAGTAAACCGGTCGTTGAACCAGATACTCCTTGCCCGCCTCTTTCCTTTCCACCACAATGGCCACACTGACAGCCTGGCCATTGGCAGCCACATATAACAACAAAGGCTCCTTATCAATAGGGGTAGCAAGAACCGGTGGCTCAGCCAGTTGCTTCTTAAGCGCCTCAAATGCCTCATCAGCAGCATTACTCCAGACGAAATTATCTGTCTTCTTCATCACCTGGTACAGAGGGATGGCCTTTTCTCCAAGGCGGCTTATGAACTAGCTCAAGGCCGCTATCCGACCCGCCAAGCGTTGGACGTCATTAACACACTTTGGCTTAGCCAGGGAAGTAATGGCCTTGATTTTCTCTGGGTTAGCTTCGATACCTCGGTCTGAAAGCAAAAACCCAAAAGCTTACCCGCCGGTACACCAAAAACACACTTGGCCGGGTTAAGCATCATTTTATAGACCCAGAGATTGTCAAATGTCTCCTTCAAATCATCAATAAGGGTCTCCTTCTTCCTGGATTTCACCACAATGTCATCTACAAAAGCATGAACATTACGCCCGATTTGATTGTGAAGGCAATTTTGCGCACACCGTTGGTAAGTCGCCTGGGCACTCTTGAGCCCGAAAGGCATGGCCACATAGCAGAAGGCTCCAAATGGAGTAATGAAAGTTGTCTTCTCCTGGTCCTTAACTGCCATCTTGATCTGATGATAACCAGAATAAGCATCCAAAAAACTCAAACGCTCACAACCCGCCATAGCATCAATGATTTGATCAATACGAGGTAGAGCAAACGGATGAGCCGGACAAGCCTTATTTAAGTCCGTGTAATCCACACACATTTGCCAAGTGTCATTCTTCTTAAGAACCAACACCGGGTTAGCCAACCACTCAGGATGAAAAACTTCAATGATAAACCCGGCCGCCAAGAGCCGGGCCACTTCTTCACCAATGGCCTTCCGCCTCTCCTCGTTAAAACGACAAAGGAATTGCTTGACCAGCTTAAACTTCGGATCAGTATTAAGAGTATGCTCAGCGAGTTCCCTCAGTACACCCGGCATGTCTGAAGGCTTCCATGCAAAGATGTCCCGGTTCTCACGGATGAACTCGATGAGCGCGCTTTCCTATTTCGGATCCAGATTAGCACTGATGCTGAACTTCTTAGATGAGTCGCCAGGAACAAAATCAACCATTTTAGTGTCATCTGCCGACTTAAACTTTAGCAAAGGATCATGCTCTGTAGTTGGCTTTTTCAAGGACGTCATGTCCGCCGGGTCAACATTATCCTTGTAAACTTTCAGCTCCTCCATTGCAAAAACAGACTCAGCATAAGCAACATCGCTTTCTTCACATTCCAAGGCCACCTTGCGACTTCCATGCACTGTGATGGTGCCCTTGTAACCTGGCATCTTAAGCTGCAAGCAAACATAACAAGGCCTCACCATGAATTTAGCATATGCCGGCCGCCCGAACAGAGCATGATAAGGGCTCTTGATTTTAACCACTTCGAAGGTTAGGGTCTTAGATCTGGAATCATGCTCATCTCCTAAAACAACCTCCAAAGATATCTTACCCACTAGATATGCCGACTTACCCGGCACCACACCATGAAAAACAGTGTTTGATGGCTTAAGATTTTTGTTGGTCAGTCCCATGCGATGGAAGGTTTCATAGTAAAGTATATTAATGTTGCTGCCTCCATCCATGAGCACCTTAGTAAATTTATAGCCTACCTAAGGCGCCACCACTAGAGCCAGGTGACCCGGATTGTCAACCCGGGGCGGGTGATCCTCACGACTCCATACAATAGGCTGCTCCAACCACCGCAAGTAACACGGCACCGCTGGCTCAATAGCATTCACTGCCCTCTTATGAAGCTTCTGATCCCGCTTACACAAGCTAGTGGTGAAGACGTGGTACTGTCCATTATTCAATTGCTTCCGGTTGCTCTGATAACCAGACTGTTGCTACTGCTAATTCCCCTGATTATTCTGCTGGTTGTAACCACCTTGATTGCTTTGGTCGTGAAACCCGAAATTTGAGCCGCCGCCTCCATGACCCGGACCATGAGGGCCAGACCCTGAACCGCCATTCGGACCATGGTTGTGTTGGAAAGACTCCCTGAATTGTCTCATAATGTTGCAATCCTTCCACAGATGGGTAGACGGCTTCTCCTGAGTTCCGTGCTTCAGACATGGCTGATTCATTATCGCTTCAAGGTCAAATTTTGTCCCTTGAGCCGGCCTCCCCTTACGACACTGGTTATAATTCTGTGCGCCGGTGTTAGACACAAAATCATCAGCTTTGCGCTTACCATTACCGCCCTGATTGGTCGGGTTGTGCTGTTGTCCCCTCATACTGCTACTCTTCTTTCCCTTTCCCGATCGTTCATCCTCAGAGTCGGGGTCCTTGGTACTATCAGAGTCGGCATACTTGAAAAGAGCTACCATGCTCACCCATGTCACTGCAATGACGCTTAAGCCGCCCAAGCTTCTGCTTGAGTGGAAGGAAACGGCAATTTTTCTCCAACATTAAAACCGTTGAGCCAACGTTGATATTATCTGAAGAATGTATGATAGTCGAGACCCGGTGCACCCAGCTGGTCGTCGATTCGCCCTCGGCTTGAACACAACAAACCAAATCCATGATTGACATAGGCTGCTTGCATGTATCTTTGAAATTTTGGATAAACCGGGCCTTCAACTCTGCCCACGACCCAATGGAGTTGGCAGGTAGCCCTTTCAACCAAGTACGAGCCGTCCCTTCCAGCATCATGGTGAAATACTTAGCACATGCAGCCTCACTAACATCCAACATCTCCATAGCCATCTCATAACTTTCCACCCAAGCCTCAGGGGGTTGATCAGCTGTGTAATTAGGCACCTTACGAGGGCCCTTGAAGTCCTTGGGCAAACGCTCATTTCGCAGAGCCACCGTTAAACACGGCACACCCCAAGCTCTAGAGGCCACACCTGCCTCCACTGAAGTTGTCGGGTAAACTGGCGCGTGCTGATGAGCCGCCAGCTCGGCCTCCCGGCGTGCTCTGCCCTGGTCCACCAAATTATGTGCATCGGCACCATTGTGCGCCGGGTCATGCCCACGAGGTTGGTTACAGCGCTGCTCAGTACTCGAAACTGTTGGCGAGTCAATGTGCTTGTTGTAGCTCCGGCTTGGACGAGGGGTTGAGTGTACCCGATCAGGACTGTAAGAATAAGCCTGCTGCTGTAACACCGTTGTTTGAATAAGTTCCCTAGCCCTTCGGGTTTCAACTACTGTCAGAGACTCGCCCTCGACTCGCAAAGCCGCCAATTGCGTAGCTGCAACAATCATATTGTTCAAAGGGTTGGAATAATGACCCGGCGGCGTCACCACGTGCTGAGGTGGGGTGTTATTCATATGCGGGGAACCCGTCACGCACGGCTGAACCGGCGCTCCACCCCCTAGCGCTTCAGTAATCTGGTTTACCATCGGCAGGTTACTGGCCCCCGCCCCAGGCATGCTGAAGAGATTTCTCGATTCATAAACCAAGGGCAGACAACTCTGGTGTTTTCTCCTTAAGACTTCGTTTGAAGCGTTCTGATTCAATGTGAGCCAATATGAATTCGCTTGAATCTGCTGTGCTTGGGCGTTTAAAACGGCCCGCTCTGCAGCCATCCTAGCATTTTTGGCCTCCAGCTCTACCTTGGCTTGCGCTATCTCATCACGCAGCTTAGCCACATCCACCTTATGTTGTTCCTGGTTGTCCGGGGTTACCTCCACCTCCATCAAAGTTGCCAGAGCCTCCAACAGATCTGTTAAAACTTGAGCCGGCACGCTTCTTGCCAGATTCTGCAGCACCTCCTTGGGCCCTCTCCTTGTCGCGTCGCTCGTACTTAGCCTTCTGCCGCTGGACAAGCTGTTCGACCTTCTTGCAGCTTTGGAGGTCATGGCCCTTGGTGCGGTGAATCTTGCAATATTGCTTGTCGGTGCCGTCCTGCTTGTCGGCGACCGCCACAGCTTGACAGTTGGTGCACGCGGCAACTTCCTTGCCGGAGCTACCAACTGTAGCCTTCTTGGCGCCACCTTCATTGCCGGACTGCTCAACGACTAGCACCTCTTTGCCTTTCTTCTTCCTGTTCCGCCGCCGGTTTTTCTTTGCCGGGGCAGCATCCTCACTGTCAGATCCTTCTGCTTCGGTCTTCTCTCCGGGGAGTCTCCTCCCTTCCTCAGCACGTGCACACTTGTCGGCCAGGGCGTATAGCTCGCTGACGTCTCTGATCCTGCACATCGCCATCTCCTCCCGCATCCTGCGGTTACGCATGTTCTGATGGAAGGCGCTGATGACCGCGGCGGGGTGCACGTCTGGGATGTTATACTGTACATGGCTGAACCTCTGAATGTACTTGCGCAGGGGCTCTCCTTCCTTCTGGGCGAGCAGGTGAAGGTCACTCTCTTGGCCATGAGGTTTGTGGCCGCCTGTAAAGGCGCCAACAAACTGATGGCACAGGTCCGCCCAGGAGGATATGGAGTTATCCGGCAAGTGCATGAGCCAGGACCTGACGTTGGGCTTGAGCACCAACGGGAAGTAATTGGCAAGGATCTTGTCGTCTCGCCCCCCGGCAGCCTGCACCGCGATGGTGTAGAAGCTGAGGAACTCCAACGGATGCGTCTTGCCGTCGTACTTCTCCGGTACATCTGGCTTGAAATTCTTTGTGCTGGGCCACTGGACTTGCCGCAGCTCACGAGTGAACGCAGGGCAACCTACCGCGTACGGCAAGTCGCCTGGTTCCCCTGGCGCATGCATGTCAACAGAGGGCCCAGCGCGCTGGTCTGACTGATGTCGCGCTTCTCTTCGGCGCTCGATGCGAGTACGAGCGTCTTCTTGTTGTCGTTCTTGAAGAACTTGGCGCTGATCGCGACGAGCTCGCGGATCTGATGACGCGGTGGAGTCGCTGTTGAGGTGGATCCGGCGAGTCGGCGATCTTGGCCTTCGGGGCGGAGAGTGCACAGTAGTTGCACCCCCACCAGTCTTGTCGTCTCCGGCTCGTGCCTGGCTAGCTTGCCGCGGCTGCGACGTGCTCGGCTGCTGCGGAGTGTCGCCGTTGGCGAAGCCGATGAGACTCTGGATGGTGGCCCTCCAATCGTCGATCTTGTCCGCCGTTGGAGGGTAGTCTAGGAGCAGCTGAGCTCGCGCCAGAGCTTCTGCTGCAGTGGCGGGTGGAGGTGGCGACCGGTGCGAGGAGCGGGATATGCTTGGACTTCTAACCACGTTAGAAGGAGCGGTATCCCGTCCAGGCGACCGTGTCTCGCTCGCGCCAGCAGGTTGACGTGCATGGTGGTCCTGAGCGCTCCGAGATCCACCAGCTCGATCTTGGTCTAGCGAACGCATGGTACCGTGAGTACCATGATGCTGCCGGTCCCGCGCCTCGTGAGACGGGCGCGGTGCATGCACGGACGCTGAGATCTTGGAGTGCACCCGGTCGTTGTGGGAGCCGGCTACGCTGCCGATGGGCAGCACAGCCCTGTCCTTTGACCTGGCAGCACCGCGAGCTCCCTCGTCGACGCCCGTTCTTCCGCCGGCGTTTGCCCCACCAACCGTTTGCTCCGGCGGTGGTTGGCTTGGCGCGGACGGAGCAGCTGCCTCCGAAACCTTCTTCTTCGGCGGCATGTTGATGAAGATGATGAAGATCTAGCTCGCGAGAACGCCGGATCTGATTCACACAACTTCGACGCCCCCTACCTGGCGCGCCAAAGATGCCGGGGTACTGATCCACGGGCACCTATGGGACTGGCGGGCCGGGTCCCTTTCGGTTCGGCGGGGGCGGAGGTCGCGCAAAGAGCAAATCGAGGCGATGCACGCGAGCGATTTACCCAGGTTCGGGCCGCACGGATGCGTAAAACCCTACTCCTGCCTTGTGGTTTGTATTGATTTCTTGCTCGGGAGCGCGGAGTGCTACAGTACACACCAGCAGCTAGCGAGACCGAGCGTGAGTGTTCGAACCCCCCCCCCCTCTACGTTGCACACGGGCCTCCTTTTATATGCGCAAGGGGTCACCGACAGGTGGCAACGGATGTAAAGGGCAAAATGGAAAGGTGCTGTGGTAGGCACAGCTACCTGCTACAGTGTATCATACCTAACCCTGACGGCAGGGGACAAGGGCCTTAAATGCCCGTCTGTGTCGCTTAAACAGTGCGAAAAGGGACCGCCAGGGACGCCACCGTTCGCCACGATGGCGATCTTGTCAGCGCCGCTTGCCACCGCGCACCGCAAGCTGCACAGCCTTCCGCCACGTACGCCTGGAGGGGTCCCAGAGCGACACGTTGGTGGATGTGCTGGAGCGCGGGCACAGTGGCATCTTGCCGCGGCAAGCGCCTTGCCGCTGTCGTTGTCTTGTCGCGTCCGGGAGCTTGTCGCTCACCGGGCCTTGCCGGGACGCGTGGTGCGCCGCGGCAAGTTCCCTGAAATGCCTTGGGTGGCCTTCCCGGCAAGCTCCTCTTGCCGGGGTCTTGGGATGCTTTTGTTAGCCTTCCCGGCAAGCTCCTCTTGCCGGGGTCTTGTCTTCTTAGCTTGGACACTTTGTTCTTGAATGGCTCCAAAGGAACCACGGAAGACCTTGGCGGTCACCCGGCAAGCCTTGCCGCGGGATGCTACGACTGCCCGTGCACAAGTTCGGGATACTAGGGTACCCCTACTCTAGTACACCAACAGGAGCCCCCGGGCCTGGGCCATACACGGTGCCGAGCGCTGTTGGGCCAGGCCCAAAACAGGGCACGGGCACGCGCGGCCTAGGTTACGCCGTATCTTACTCCGTATCCACCGCGCCCTTCCCGAACGGCATGCGTCAAATGCGGCGTCGTGGGAGAGATCGTGGGGGTTTCTTTATTCCGAAATGCGGAACGTCCGCCCCCTCCCCCTTTATAAACAGGGGAAACAGGGGCAGTTCGCCCACTTGCCCGTTGCCGTTCCAATCTCAGAAATCTCCGCCGCTCCCTCACCTTCCCAAAACTGAGAGAGAGAGAGAGAGAGCAGCGCTCCGCCTCCCATCGCCACCAGCACCACCAACGCCATCGACTTCCTCCACTGTTTCCGCCATGGCTCCAAAAGCCGACAAGGGGAAGGCCGTGAAGTCGACCGAGGCGCAGCGGCTCGCGGCGCTGCGGAAGGAGTGGTCCGTCTTCCCCCCCCCCAAGCTTGGCACGAAGGAGCTGAGGGAGAACTATTACCTGTTCTGGTCGGCGGAGACGCGCGCGCATCCACGCACAAAGGTACTCCCCGCCGCCGCTTGGAAGAAGGCTCCGAATGGATACCCCTTTTTTGCTCTGTTCTTCTACTGCGGGCTCTGCCCGCCTTTCTCTGATTTCTTCTGCGACATCATGAATACCTACGGATTCCACCTCCTTGACTTCACCCCCAATGCCGTCCTGACCATGGCAGTTTTCGCACATCTCTGCGAAAACTTTGTCGAAGTCCTTCCCAACGTAGCCCTCTTCCGCCATTTCTTCATACCCCGAGTAGAGAGAGGAGAGGCTCTATCCGGCGGAATCGCCTGGATCTCAAGGACCGGCAAGAAGGAAACGTATCTGGAGGGAGAATTCCGCGGCAAGTGGGAGGAGTGGAGAGCTGATTGGTGCTGGATTGACGAGGAGAGCCCGCAGCCATTCACCACCCGGCGCAAAACCCCTATAGCGCGCGGCAGCGATTGACGTGGCCCCGGAGGACGACAGGCTGAAGATTGCCGTCACCAGGATCCTGCGCCTCAGGCTTGCCGGGCTTACTGTTGGCGTTGTTGGCGCAGACTTCCTTCACCGCCGCATCGCCCCCTGCAGGAATGGGGGAGGCCCGCTTGGGAGTTCAAGAACGCGGCAGACATCATGAGGCTGCGGCCGGGCCTCAACTACAACTTCACAGTCCTGGAGCTCAACGCGATGCTGCAGGAACTGTTCAAGTATGACCCCCAACATCCCGAGGTGTTTAGGTTGCCGGGGGGCGTCGTGCCGTTGTGCAACAATTCTGCGCTCGACCGCATCCGTGCAATGATGCCGGAGTGCGACTCGCACGGGATTGTGCCAACTTGGCAGGAGCCTGCAGACGAGGTCGTGCAGCAGTTCTTTGACGACTTGGTGGAAGTGGCAATCCACCCCGACGAGAAGGACGGCCTCACCCGTGACACCACGGATGCGGAGATGGCGCTTATCGCCACTAGGCTGGAGGAGGCAGCGGCAGCCGCAGCCGCGGGCGAGTTTGGGTTCACTATGGAGGAAGCAGATGTAGCGGAGGCGGCAAGCCGTGCCGAGCGAGGGGAGCCTGCCGGCAAGAAGGAGCTTGCCGGGCGTGACGCCGAGCCGAGCGAGCCCGCCAAGGACGCAAGCGGCTCGTTGGAGATCAACTCCTCTTCCACCTCGTCTTCAGACAGCCCACCGCAAGCAGAGCCTCCATCCCCACCGAGAAGGCGTCTCCGCAAGGTCGGTGATGTGGCGGAGCGGCAAGCGGGTCAACAGTCGCCGCGCCGCGTGACACGCTCCACCGCGGCAAACACCGTTGCCGCGGGAGCGCCTCATGCTGCGACGGCAACTGGAGCGGAGTCTAGCCGGACCACCGCTTCGGTTCCTGCCGCTGCTCACGCCGCGCCAACAGCCGGAGCGGGGTCGTCTCAGACCGCCGCCACTGCTCCCGCCAAGCGGCCAAGGGAAGCTTCTCCTCCGCCTCCTCCCGCCGGGCGCGCGCCGGGCTTCGACTTCTCCGCATTAAGCTCCGACGAGGAAGAAGAAGAAGAGTAAGCTTCTCTTGCTGTACTTGTGGTTCTTCAATTCTTGCTGTCGATCTTGTTTCTCACTTGCTTTTCTCTGAACCTGTTCCTCTTCAGGACTCTGGCCCAGAGAGCGGCAAAGAGAGCTAAGGCCCCGGTGATCATCATCGAGGACGAGTCCACTGCGACAGCAGGTGGCGCGCCCGAGACAACCTTGCCGGAGCCGGTGACTTTTCTCCAGGGCAGCCCCCAGCGTAAGTGTTTGATTTGCTTTCCGCTGCGAGGCGCGCATGGGTACTTGTCTTTGCTGATATCTGCTTGTTGACTTGTGTAGGAGCCGAGCAGCCCCACCAGGAGCCAAGGGAGAATTCCCCGACAAGGGAGAACTCTCCGGCAAGGGAGGGCTTCCCGGTAAGGGAGAAGTCTCCGGCAAGGAAGGGTTCTCCGGCAAGGGACAGCACCAGCGGCCCCCCGACGGCAGAGACCACTACTGTAGAGCCTGGTGCAGGTACTCCTCTTGCTTCAAAACTTCTCTTGGGTTCTTCTTCCTTTGATCTTCTTGAGTTTTTGCTGGATTTGCTTGACTCTTCTCCCCTTGCCGGCTGTCAGACCCATCTGCTGCGGAGCGGATGCAGATCGAGGTCGTCGCCGAGGACGTAGCCGGCGCGGGTGATCCCGCCGGTGCCGAGGCCGCCAAGGCTGGCGCCGCGGCGACTGGCGAGGGATCTGGCGATCGTACTGACGGCCCAGAGGCCGCAGGAGCGCCAGGCGCTACACCGACCGTCGACCCGTCCGCCGAAGCCGCAGCGCCAAGCACCGAGGAGCCCCAGCCGGGCGTTTACTTGAAGGCCGGCGAAGGCGTCTTCATCAACCTCCCCTGGGCGTCAAGCTCCAGGGCGCCGGTCGAGGGGGTGATCTTCGACGGAGAAGTGCTTGCCTCCGCGGGGTTGACGCTGGTCGACGCGCCAAGCAGCAGCAGCAATGAGCCCGAAGAAGAGCGGCTGCTGCGGAAGCTGATGTCGCTTTATCGCGCGCGGCAAGCCAATCTGGAGTCCCGCGAGGCGCTTGTCGCGAAGGCGGGAGCTGACATCGAAAAGCGCGCGGAAGAACTCGGGGGGTTTCCACCGGGAAGCCCTCCGGTCCCTGGCGGAGGAGCGGGAGCAGCTTGGCGAAGCGCAGAAGGCCTTCCTCCTTGAGAAGGCCGAAGTCGAAGAGCGGCAGCGACTTGCCGCTGTGAAGCTAGCTGCGGAGGAGGGCGAGCTGGCGCAGCGGAAGGTCAATCTCGACTCCCACGAGGAGGAACTTGCCGCGCGCGAGGGAAAGCTCGGTGAAGCCCTCAAACAAGCAGAGGACGCCGCCGCCGCCGAGGCCATCAAGGAGGAGTTGAAGACGAAGGTGGCGCAGCTAGAAGCCGATCTCGCCGAGAAGGGCAGAGAGCTCAGCGCCGCCAAGGTCTCCAACGTGGATCTTGAGTTGAAGCTAACCACTTTGACCAAGACTCTGGACAGCGCCAAAAAGCGGGAGGCGGCCTTGAAGGAGGAGATCAAGGCCGACAAGGCGCTATTGGAGAGCGCTGCCGCCGCCCAGAACGCCGAGACTGTGACGCACTGGACGGAGAGTCTGGTGAACGCCGCCACAGATATCGACAAGGAGCTGGCGCAGCTGGGAATGGTGGATCTTGGGTATCCCTCCGACGACAACCTCCAGCCCAGCGCCAAGCTCGTCCTGTTCTTCAAGGGCGTGGCGACAGCCCTCCAACGACTCCGGGAGAGGATCCCCAAGCAGCTGGCCGATGAATCGCGCAAGATCTGCGCAGGAGCCCTCGAGAAAGTGTTGATGAAGGTGGCCTTCCGCAATCCGGGCCTCCGCCTCACCAACATCCTCAGGACCTTGCCGCCGGAGGCCGATCTGGAGGAGCTCAAGGCCCTTGTCGCACCCATTGTGGACAAGGTGAGCGGGATCAAGAGGGTCGAAGGCGATCGCGTAGATTAGGCCGCCCATTTCTTCTTTCCTTGTCGCTGTTTGGCATGTTATGAAAACAAACTATTAGAGCCGCGACAAGCTATCCTTGTAATATAACTTTTATTCTGGGCAATGATTGCAACGTTATTTCCTTTACTTGACTCCCCCCTTTGTATGTCTTTTTACCCTACGCTTTTAGGGAACTTGCCGGTGCTGGCACCTGGGCCGCGAGCGCTGAGTGCGGGACGTCAGCAGCCTGCTGGCGGTGCCGCTACCGGCAAGAAACCTTGTCGCAACTAGTTGCAGCTCACTTAAGTTGCCGAGCGAACTCGAAACAAAGTAAGGGCGCTGGCGGCTCACTTAAGTTGCTGAGCGGACTCAAAGCAAAGTAAGGGCGCTAGCAGCTCGCTTAAGTTGTTGAGTGGACTCGAAACAAAGTAAAGGCGCAACTAGCTACGAGTTGGTTCCTCCGCGCATAGGTTTTCCATACAAAGTGTGGTCATTCAATGGAGATAACTTAAAATTTTGAAAAATTTGATTGCTCAAACTTTGGCAACTTAGCTTTTCTGTTGTTTGCTTCCCGGCAAGGCAAAACTTCCTTGAGCGACGCCCGGTCCATACCACTATCTTCTCCTTCCCCCCCCCCCCGGCAAACTTGTGGGCGAGGGAACCTTCTTTTCCTTGAGAAAAAAGAAAGGAGAGAAAATAGAGATATGGAGCCTTACGGCTCGTTATTGCTTACCGTGGGGCGGGTGCTGCACAAAGTGTCAGATCATATATGCCAAAAATAGAAAGCATGAAATCGACAAAATGTGCGGAGCACATGAGCTTTACTTATGCACGGGATCTGCGCCCGGCTTTGTACAAAGGATTACATGCAACAGCGGCAAGACTTGTACAAAAGGTGGTTGCCGGAACAGGTTCCGACAACCGCGCCTTACGGGTAAAACTTACGAAGATGCTCAATGTTCCAGGAGTTGCTCACCGGAATTCCATCTTCGGTCTCAAGGCGGACAGCGCCAGGCCTAGTGACTCGTTTCACCCGGTAAGGGCCTTCCAACTTCGGCGTCAACTTGTTGGAATTCTTGACAGACTGGACACGCCGAAGAACAAGGTCGCCTTCCTCGAGACTTCTGGCATTAACTTTACGGCTATGGTAGCGGCGCAAAGCTTGATGGTAGCGAGCAGCTCGCACAGCAGCCTGAAGACGATCTTCCTCAAGGAGCAGCGCGTCATCTTGTCGCAGCTGCTCTTGCTCAAGCTCATCATAAGCGAGCACTCGAGGTGACCCGTATACGAGTTCTGTGGGGATAACTGCCTCTGCTCCATAGACTAGAGCGAAAGGTGTCTGGCCAGTGGCTCGATTTGGCGTCGTCCTGATCGACCAAAGAACCACCGGCAGCTCCTCGATCCAGTTTCTTCCGCACTTGTGCAGCCTGTCGAAAGTTCTGGTCTTGAGCCCGCGCAGCACTTCAGCATTTGCCCTCTCCGCTTGACCGTTGCTTCTCGAGTGAGCAACAGAAGCGAAGCAGACCTTGGCGCCAAGATCTTGGACGTATTGCATGAAGGTGCGGCTCGTAAATTGTGTGCCGTTGTCGGTGATTATCCTGTTAGGGATCCCGAAGCGGCAAACAATCGACCTGAAGAACTTGACTGCTGACCGTGCTATCACCTTCCTCACTGGTTCCACTTCCGGCCACTTTGTGAACTTGTCAATTGCAACGTACAAGTACTCAAAGCCCCCGACAGCTCAGGAAAAGGGGCCGAGGATGTCGAGCCCCCAGACCGAAAATGGCCAGGATAAAGGGATCGTCTGGAGAGCTTGAGCTGGTTGGTGTATCTGCTTGGAATGAAACTGGCATGCTTCACACTTGGTTACTTGTGCAGTTGCATCCTAGAGGGCTGTTGGCCAGAAGAAACCTTGCCGGAATGCTTTGCCGACAAGTGCTCTTGCGCCAATGTGGTGACCACATATGCCTCCATGTATCTCTGCCAACAGCTTCTGTCCGTCTTCCCGGTGAATACACTTCAATTTCACACCATTGAGTCTTCTTCTGTACAGTGTCTTGTCGACAAACTGGTACATACTTGACTGCCGGGCTACTCTATCCGCCTCTTCTTGCTCTTCGGGAAGTTCTCCTGTCTGAAGGAAACGGACAATCTGCTGCGCCCATGCTAGAGCTTGTGGCTCGACAACAAGGACTAAAGGCAAATCTGCTGCTGCGGGAACATCCGCTTCTACAGCAAGAACCTGTGGCTCTGCCGGAGCGTGACGTTCCCCGGAAAGCTTGCCGGAGCAAAACTTGTCGGGAGCTTCTGCTACAACGGGACAAACCCTAGGGCTTGCCGGAGCAGACTGGTCCTCAGTGCTCTTGGTGTTGATCTTGGGGACTGCTGCGGGAACATCCGCTTCTACGGCAAGAACCTGCGGCTCTGCCGGAGCGTGACGTTCCCCGGCAAGCTTGCCGGAGCAAAACTTGTCGGGAGCTTCTGCTTCAACGGAACAAACCCTAGGGCTTGTCGGAGCAGACTGCTCCTCAGCGCTCTTGGCGTTGATCTTGGGGACCTTCTTGGCGGCGGCTTTGGGAAGCTCTGCCGGCAAATAGTCACCAGAAATCAACTTCCTCTTCTTGCTCTGTCCAGTTGATGGCGTAACGGACGGCTGAGTCAGCTTGAGCACAAAGATCCCTAGTTCCACAGGTAACTTAAGTGCGGCGCACTTTGACAGGCCATCTGCAATGGCGTTCTGAGCTCTTGGAACGTGTTCCATTTGTAGGCCGTCAAAGTGTTCTTCTAGCTTTCTCACTTCGTCGACGTAAGCTTCCATCAACGGACTCTGGTAGCTCTTGTTTACTTGGCGGACGACAAGTTGTGAGTCACCCCTGACTATGAGCTTCTTGATCCCAAGGTCTGCCGCGATCCTGAGACCGGCAAGCAAGCCTTCATACTCTGCAGTATTGTTTGTTGCTTGCTCCTTGGGAAAGTGCATCTGGACTACGTACTTGAGGTGCTCTCCGGTGGGTGCGACAAGCAGCACGCCAGCGCCGGCGCCTTGCAACGAAAAGGCACCATCAAAGTACATCAGCCACTCTTTGTTTACTTCCTTGTCGGGGATGCTCGTTTCTGGAATTTCTTCATCTGTTGTTGGCGTCCATTCTGCTATAAATTCTGCCAATGCTCTGCTCTGTATAGTTGAAGTACTTTCAAACTTGAGACCAAAGCTTGACAGTTCCAGTGCCCACTCGACAATCCTGCCTGTCGCTTCTGGATTCTGCAATATCCTCTTCAGCGGAAAGCGAGTGACGACTGTAATCTCATGTGCTTGGAAGTAATGGCACGGCTTTCTCGAGGCCATGAGAAGGCCGAAAAGCAATTTCTGCACACCAGAGTACCTTGACCTAGCCCCCTGCAGAAGGGAGCTGACAAAGTAAACTGGGCGCTGCACCATTTTCTTCTGTATCTCCTCTCGCATCTACGCAGATTCATCTTTGTCGGGACCAGAGCTTGTCGGGGGAGCGCCCTGCTTGTCGCTGGATGCGCTTGCCATGGTTGCAGGCTCATCATCTGCCTCCCTCTCCGCTACTAACGCAGCACTAACCACTTGATTGGTTGCCGCTATATAGAGCAGCAACTTCTCTTGTGGCTTAGGTGCGACAAGTATTGGGGGGGAGGACAGGTACCTCTTCAAGTCTTGCAGCGCAGCCTCCGCTTCCGGAGTCCATCTCATTGGACCTGCCTTTTTCAATAATTTGAAAAACGGCAGGGCGCGCTCAGCAGACCGAGAAATAAACCTGCTGAGAGCAGCCACACAACCGGCAAGTCTTTGTACATCCTTGACGCGCTTGGGTGCTTCAATCTGCTCAATGGCCTTGATCTTGTCGGGATTGGCTTCAATTCCCCGCTGAGACACAAAGAACCCGAGAAGCTTGCCGGAGGGAACTCCAAACACACACTTCTCTGGGTTGAGCTTGAGGCTGATCTTGCGCAGATTTGCAAAGGTCTCGTCTAAATCTTGAATCAAAGTTGCTCTGTCCTCGCTCTTGACTACTATATCATCCATGTAGGCTTCCACATTTCTGTGTATTTGCAGCTCAAGAGCGACATGGACTACTCTTGCAAATGTTGAACCAGCATTTTTTAATCCGAAAGGCATTCGTACAAAACAGTACGTGCCACATGGAGTAATAAATGCGGTCTTCTCCTCATCCTCTTCTGCCATGAAGATCTGATGATATCCTGAGTATGCGTCAAGAAATGAAAGCAAATCACATCCGGCTGTGGAGTCAACAATCTGGTCAATGCGCGGCAAAGGAAATGGGTCTTTGGGACAAGCTTTGTTAACATCAGTAAAATCGATACAAAGTCTCCATTTCCCATTTGCCTTGCGCATGACTACAGGATTGGCCAGCCACGTAGGATGGAGCACTCCTCTGACAAGGCCTGCTGCTTCCAGCTTCTTGATCTCTTCTGCAATGAACTCTTGGCGCTCCACTGCCTGCTTCCTGACCTTCTGCTTGACGGGCCGCGCATGAAGACAAACGGCAAGGTGGTGCTCAATTACTTTCCTGGGAACACCGGGGATGTCAGACGGTTGCCACGCAAACACGTTGACATTCGCCCGCAGGAAAGCAACGAGCGCGCTTTCCTATTTAGGGTCGAGAGTGGCACTGATGGTGAAGGTACCACCAGTGCCGTCCTCCTTGGCGGACACCTTTTTCGTCTCTGGCGGAGCTGCCATCGTCTTCTTACACTTGCCGGTGGAGCTCGATGGTGCGTCCTCGACGGCAGCGCAGCACTCCGAAGAGGTGCGCTTGCCGGAGTGGGCATCAAAGCTCTTGCCGGGCTTGGTCTTCTTCCCCCCGGGAGCTTCAGCGGCAAGTGGCTTGTGATCTGCTGCGGCTGCTGCTTCCCGGTAGATCTTGTCGGCACAGATAAGTGCATCCTTCTTGTCGCCAGGGACAGAAATGACGCTTATCGGGCCTGGCATCTTCAGCATGTTATACGCATAATGAGAGGCTGCCATGAACTTGGCGAGTGCTGGACGGCCAAGTATCCCATTGTAAGGCAATGGAATATCGGCAACGTCAAATGTGACCCTCTCAGTCCTGAAGTTCAGCTCGCTGCCAAATGTCACTGGCAGCATGACTTTCCCCTTCGGCTTGCTCCTTCTCGGGTTGATTCCTTGGAATGTGCCGGTCTCTTCGAGCTCGCTGTCGGGGATCTGGAGTTTTTGGAGTACAGCGGAGGAGATCAGGTTCAAGCCGGCCCCGCCGTCAACTAGCATCTTGGTGACCTTGAGGTTGTGGACAGTTGGTGAAACCAACATCGGCAAGCACCCGACCGCAGTTGTGCGATCAGGGTGGTCCTCAATGTCAAAGATGATAGGCGTGCTGGACCATTTCAGAAGTTTGCGCGATTCGACAGGTGGCTCCGCCGCGTTGACTTCCCGCACCCACTGCTTGAGTTGGCGGTGTGAACTATGCAGAGAGGCACCGCCGTCAACGCACAAGACCTCTTTGGCTTTCTGAAACTCCTACTCACTGGTCTCAACATCTTCCATGTCTTCGTCGTCGTCGTCGTCTTCATCGTTGTCGCGGCCGCGGGGAGGTCTATCTCCTTGCCGCTGCTTGGCCTTGCCGCGGCGTCCTCCCCGGCCGGCACGCTTCTTGCCAGATTCTACAGCACCTCCTTGGGCCCTCTCCTTGTCGCGACGCTCGTACTCAGCCTTCTGCTGCTGGACAAGCTGTTCGACCTTCTTGCAGCTTTGGAGGTCATGGCCCTTGGTGCGGTGAATCTTGCAATATTGCTTGTCGGTGCCGTCCTGCTTGTCGGCGACCGCCACAGCCTGACAGTTGGTGCACGCGGCAACTTCCTTGCCGGAGCTACCAACTGTAGCCTTCTTGGCGCCACCTTCGTTGCCGGACTGCTCAACGACTAGCACCTCTTTGCCTTTCTTCTTCCTGTTCCGCCGCCGGTTTTTCTTTGCCGGGGCAGCATCCTCACTGTCAGATCCTTCTGCTCCGGTCTTCTCTCCGGGGAGTCTCCTCCCTTCCTCAGCACGTGCACACTTGTCGGCCAGGGCGTATAGCTCGCTGACGTCTCTGATCCTGCACATCGCCATCTCCTCCCGCATCCTGCGGTTACGCACGTTCTGATGGAAGGCGCTGATGACCGCGGCGGGGTGCACGTCTGGGATGTTATACTGTACACGGCTGAACCTCTGAATGTACTTGCGCAGGGGCTCTCCTTCCTTCTGGGCGAGCAGGTGAAGGTCACTCTCTTGGCCATGAGGTTTGTGGCCGCCTGTAAAGGCGCCAACAAACTGATGGCACAGGTCCGCCCAGGAGGATATGGAGTTATCCGGCAAGTGCATGAGCCAGGACCTGACGTTGGGCTTGAGCACCAACGGGAAGTAATTGGCAAGGATCTTGTCGTCTCGCCCCCCGGCAGCCTGCACCGCGATGGTGTAGATGCTGAGGAACTCCGACGGATGCGTCTTGCCGTCGTACTTCTCCGGTACATCTGGCTTGAAATTCTTTGTGCTGGGCCACTGGACTTGCCGCAGCTCACGAGTGAACGCAGGGCAACCTACCGCGTACGGCAAGTCGCCTGGTTCCCCTGGCGCATGCATGTCAACAGAGGGCCCAGCGCGCTGGTCTGACTGACGTCGCGCTTCTCTTCGGCGCTCGATGCGAGTACGAGCGTCTTCTTGTTGTCGTTCTTGAAGAACTTGGCGCTGATCGCGACGAGCTCGCGGATCTGATGACGCGGTGGAGTCGCTGTCGAGGTGGATCCGGCGAGTCGGCGATCTTGGCCTTCGGGGCGGAGAGTGCACAATAGTTGCACCCCCACCAGTCTTGTCGTCTCCGGCTCATGCCTGGCTAGCTTGCCGTGGCTGCGACGTGCTCGGCTGCCGTGGAGTGTCGCCGTTGGCGAAGCCGATGAGACTCTGGATGGTGGCCCTCCAATCGTCGATCTTGTCCGCCGTTGGAGGGTAGTCTAGGAGCAGCTGAGCTCGCGCCAGAGCTTCTGCTGCAGTGGCGGGTGGAGGTGGCGACCGGTGCGAGGAGCGGGATATGCTCGGACTTCTAACCACGTTAGAAGGAGCGGTATCCCGTCCAGGCGACCGTGTCTCGCTCGCGCCAGCAGGTTGACGTGCATGGTGGTCCTGAGCGCTCCGAGATCCACCAGCTCGATCTTGGTCTAGCGAACGCATGGTACCGTGATTACCATGATGCTGCCGGTCCCGCGCCTCGTGAGACGGGCGCGGTGCATGCATGGACGCCGAGGTCTTGGAGTGCGCCCGGTCGTTGTGGGAGCCGGCTACGCCGCCAATGGGCAGCGCAGCCCTGTCCTTTGACCTGGCAGCACCGCGAGCTCCCTCGTCGACGCCCGTTCTTCCGCCGGCGTTTGCCCCACCAACCGTTTGCTCCGGCGGTGGTTGGCTTGGCGCGGACGGAGCAGCTGCCTCCGAAACCTTCTTCTTCGGCGGCATGTTGATGAAGATGATGAAGATCTAGCTCGCGAGAACGCCGGATCTGATTCCCACAACTTCGACGCCCCCTACCTGGCGCGCCAAAGATGCCGGGGTACTGATCCACGGGCACCTATGGGACCGGCGGTCCGGGTCCCTTTCGGTTCGGCGGGGGCGGAGGTCGCGCAAAGAGCAAATCGAGGCGATGCACACGAGCGATTTACCCAGGTTCAGGCCGCACGGATGCGTAAAACCCTACTCCTGCCTTGTGGTTTGTATTGATTTCTTGCTCGGGAGCGCGGAGTGCTACAGTACACACCAGCAGCTAGCGAGACCGAGCATGAGTGTTCGAACCCCCCTCTACGTTGCACACGGGCCTCCTTTTATATGCGCAAGGGGTCACCGACAGGTGGCAACGGAGGTAAAGGGCAAAAATGGAAAGGTGCTGTGGTAGGCACAGCTACCTGCTACAGTGTATCATACCTAACCCTGACGGCAGGGGACAAGGGCCTTAAATGCCCGTCTGTGTCGCTTAAACAGTGCGAAAAGGGACCGCCAGGGACGCCACCGTTCGCCACGATGGCGATCTTGTCAGCGTCGCTTGCCATCGCGCACCGCAAGCTGCACAGCCTTCCGCCACGTATGCCTGGAGGGGTCCCAGAGTGACACGTTGGTGGATGTGCTGGAGCGCGGGCACAGTGGCATCTTGCCGCGGCAAGCGCCTTGCCGCTGTCGTTGTCTTGTCGCGTCCGGGAGCTTGTCGCTCACCGGGCCTTGCCGGGACGCGTGGTGCGCCGCGGCAAGTTCCCTGAAATGCCTTGGGTGGCCTTCCCGGCAAGCTCCTCTTGCCGGGGTCTTGGGATGCTTTTGTTAGCCTTCCCGGCAAGCTCCTCTTGCCGGGGTCTTGTCTTCTTAGCTTGGACACTTTGTTCTTGAATGGCTCCAAAGGAACCACGGAGGACCTTGGCGGTCACCCGGCAAGCCTTGCCGCGGGATGCTGCGACTGCCCGTGCACAAGTTCGGGATACTAGGGTACCCCTACTCTAGTACACCGACACTATCATAGTCCTTTCGATAAGTAAGAGTGTCGAACCCAACGAGGAACCGAAGGAAATGATAAACGGTTTTTAGCAAGGTATTCTCTGCAAGTACTGAAATAAGTGGTAACAGATAGTTTTGTGATAAGATAATTTGTAACGAGCAACAAGTAACAAAAGTAAATAAAGTGCAGCAAGGTGGCCCAATCCTTTTTGTAGCAAAGGACAAGCCTAGACAAACTCTTATAGAAGGAAAAGCGCTCCCGAGGACACATGGGAATATCGTCAAGCTAGTTTTCATCACATTCATATGATTCGCGTTCGGTACTTAGATAATTTGACATGTGGGTGGATCGGTGCTTGGGTGCTGTTCTTACTTGAACAAGCATCCCACTTATGATTAACCTCTATTGCAAGCATCCGCAACTACAACAAAAGTATTAAGGTAAACCTAACCATAGCATGAAACATATGGATCCAAATCAGCCCCTTACGAAGCAACGCATAAACTAGGGTTTAAGCTTCTGTCACTCTAGCAACCCATCATCTACTTATTACTTCCCAATGCCTTCCTCTAGGCCCAAATAATGGTGAAGTGTTATGTAGTCGACGTTCACATAACACCACTAGAGTCTAGACAACATGCATCTCATCAAAATATCGAACGAATACCAAATTCACATGACTACTAATAACAAGACTTCTCCCTTATCCTCAGGAACAAACGTAACTACTCACAAAGCATAAACATGTTCATAATCAGAGGGGTATTAATATGCATATAGGATATGAACATATGATCTTCCACCAATTAAACCAACTAGCATCAACTACAAGGAGTAATTAACACTACTAGCAACCTACTAGCACCAATCCCGGACTTGAAGACAAGAATCGTATACAAGAGATGAACTAGGGTTTTGAGATGAGATGGTGCTGATGAAGATGTTGATGGAGATTGCCCTCTCCCGATGAGAGGAGCGTTGGTGATGATGATGGCGATGATTTCCCCCTCCGGGAGGGAAGTTTCCCCGGCAGAACAACTCTACCGGAGATCTAGATTGGATCCGCCAAGGTTTCGCCTCGTGGCGGCGGAGTTTCATTCCGAAAGGTTGCTTCTTATTTTTTTCTCAATGAAAGACTTCATATAGGAGAAGATGGTCATCGGAGAGCCACCAGGGGGGCACGAGGTAGGGGCGCGCCCTAGGGGGGGCACCCCCCACCCTCGTGAGCAGGGTGTGGGCCCCCTGGTCTTCATCTTTGGTGAGGATTTTTCATTATTTATTATAAGGTATTCCGTGGAGTTTCAGGACTTTTGGAGTTGTGCAGAATAGGTCTCTAATATTTGCTCCTTTTCTAGCCCAGAATTCCAGCTGCCGACATTCTCCCTCCTTATGTAAACCTTGTAAAATAAGAGAGAATAGCCATAAGTATTGTGACATAATGTGAAATAACAGCCCATAATGCAATAAATATCGATATAAAAGCATGATGCAAAATGGACGTATCAACTCCCCCAAGCTTAGACCTTGCTTGTCCTCAAGCGAAAGCCGATAACAATAAATATGTCCCCATGTTTAGAGGTAGCGGCGTCGATAAAAATAAAATACGGACATGAGGGCATCATGATTATTCTCATAACAACAACATATATAGATATTGTCATATGATTACTTATGTTCAAGTGATGATCTATTCACAATGCAAAAGTATGAATCAGAAACCTTATTGAGAACCAACAAACTATAACCTCAATCATTGAAGCAATTGCAATTTATCATAACATCGGAAAGAGTCTATGTCAGAGCTAAAAAGCAAGTCCACATACTCAACTATCATCTAGTCCTTCATAATTGCTAACACTCGCGCAATACTTGTGGTTACGGAGTTTAATTCGGACACAAAGAAAGATAGGGGCTTATAGTTTCGCCCCACAACCTTTTACCTCGAGGGTAATGTCAACAATAATAACTCATGCCCCCCTACATCCAATTAGATATATATATATATATATATATCAGGTTCTTTCCAACATGCTGGGCTTGCCAAAGGATAAAATGAAAAAGGAAAGGTGAAGATCACCATGACACTTGCATAAGGTAGAAGATAATAATAAAAGATAGGCCCTTCGCAGAGGGAAGCAGAGGTTGCCATGCGCTTTTATGGTTGGATGCACAAAATCTTAATGCGAAAGAACATCAGTTTATATTGCCCCTTGTGATATGAACCTTTATTATGCAGTCCGTCGCTTTTATTACTTCCACATCACAAGATCGTATAAAGCTTATTTCTCCCACGCCAATCAATCATACATATTTAGAGAGCAATTTTTATTGCTTTGCACCGATGACAACTTACTTGAAGGATCTTATTCAATCCATAGGTAGATATGGTGGACTCTCATGGCAAAACTGGTGTAAGGGTATTTGGAAGCACAAGTAGTAACTCTACTTGGTGCTGAGAATTTGGCTAGCATGAGGGGGAAAGGCAAGCTCAACATGTTGGATGATCCATGACAACATACTTTATCTCAGATATAAGAAAACATAACCCATTACGTTGTCTTCCTTGTCCAACATCAACTCTTTAGCATGTCATATTTTGATGAGTGTTCCCAATCATAAAAGATGTCAATAATAGTATATTTATATGTGAAACCTCTCTTTCCTTATTACTTCCTATTAATTGCAACGATGACCGAAGCTATGTCTGCCAACTCCCAACAACTTTTAATCATCACACTCTTTCTATGTGAAGTCATTACTATCAATAAGATCAATATGAACTTTTGTTTCTTCTTATTCTTTTTCTCTTTTCTTTTCTTTTATTTGGGATCATGGCAAAAATAAGCAAGCCCTTGACTCAATCACCAATCTTTATTATATAACTCACGGACTCAATTACATAGAGAGATCATAAAGCAAAACTCGAAACTAGATCATGCCATAAACTTTATTCTACTAGATCAAAATACTACTAATAGGATCGAACTAAGAAAAACGGTAAAGATAGGAGTTGTGATTGTGATACGATACCGGGGCACCTCCCCCAAGCTTGGCAGTTGCCAAGGGGAGTGCCCATACCCATGTGATTATATCTCCTTGGTTGATGAAGAAGGTGGAGGTGTTGTTGATGATGTAGGCTTGTCATCCATCTTACAAGGCATAGGTTCACCATCATAGAAGGATGATCGAGTCTCCGGAATCCTCGAATCTGCAGCCAAACTCATTCTTTTGAATCTATATTCATACTCACAGTTTTGGTTTTGCGGGTCATAGATTTGGGCTTGGAGGTGCTCGTTCTTCTCATATAGCTTGAAGATGGCCTCCTCGGTGTTCTTGGCATCCGGCTTGTAGTTGTTAGTGAACTCCGTGAGCATTGTGTGGCTAGCATTGATTCCACGCTCCACCATCCCCTGGCACTTGAAAATTTGTTGCTCCATTGCTTCGAGCCTCGTCTCCACGCTTCCGGTTCCCTTTGGTCCCTCAGCATCGCGGATGTGCAGCAACCCATCACGCATCTCAATGGTTTTAGGGTGTCGCAGCACCTCCGCGAGGTAAGGGTTGATGACCTTCTCGAAGAACTTGTCCTTGGAAGCACTTGGGGACGTCATGATAATCTAAATCTGTCAGAAAAACAGCTCGAAACAAAAACAGGAGATTTTTGCGTGATACGGGAGTCAAAAACCCCCGGGAGATTATATAATGAATTTTTACCGACCAAAATACGTATCGTGCAAGAAAACGGAGTCTGGAAGGCACACGAGGAGCTCACGAGGTAGGGGGCGCGCCCTCCACCCTCGTGGGGCCCTCGTGTCCTTCCCAGACTGCTACTTAATTTTCTGTTTTTCTAAATATTCCAAAACGGAGAAATTTTGCCTTAAAAAATTTTTTGGAGTCGGTTTACTTACCGTACCACATACCTATTCCTTTTTGGAGTCTAAAACATTCTGGAAAGTGTCCCTTATGTATTCCTCCGGGGTTACGGTTTCTATAATATTGGTTTCAACATTTATGGGATTACCTGAGATATAGTGTTTAATTCTTTGACCGTTTACCACCTTCGGATTTGTGCCTTCGAAGTTGTTGATTTTTATGGCACCGGAACGATAGACCTCCTTGATAACATAGGGGCCTTCCCATTTAGAGAGAAGTTTCCCTGCAAAAAATCTTAAACGAGAGTTGTATAGCAATACATAATCACCTACATTAAACTCACGCTTTTGTATCCTTTTGTCATCCCATCTTTTAACCTTTTCTTTAAACAACTTGGCATTTTCATAAGCTTGGGTTCTCCATTCATCAAGAGAGCTAATATCAAATAACCTCTTTTCACCGGCAAGTTTGAAATCATAGTTGAGCTCTTTAATAGCCCAATATGCCTTATGTTCTAGTTCGAGAGGTAAGTGACATACTTTTCCATATACCATTTTATACGGAGACATACCCATAGGATTTTTATATGCGGTTCTATAGGCCCATAATGCATCATCAAGTTTCTTGGACCAATTCTTTCTAGATCTATTGACAGTATTTTGCAAAATTAATTTGAGTTCTCTATTACTCAATTCTACTTGACCATTAGATTGTGGGTGATATGGAGATGCAATTCTATGATTGACGTCATATTTAGCAAGCATTTTACGGAAAGCACCATGAATAAAATGTGAACCACCATCAGTCATTAAATATCTAGGGACTCCAAACCTAGGAAAAATAACTTCTTTAAGCATTTTAATAGAAGTGTTATGATCAGCACTACTAGTTGGAATAGCTTCTACCCACTTAGTAACGTAATCAACAGCAACTAAAATATGTGTATATCCATTAGAGGCAGGAAAAGGTCCCATATAATCAAAGCCCCAAACATCAAATGGTTCAATAACAAGTGAATGATTCATAGGCATTTCTTGACATCTACTAATATTACCAATTCTTTGACATTCATCACAAGATAGGACAAACTTATGGGCATCTTTGAAGAGAGTAGGCCAATAAAAACCGGATTGCAATACCTTATGTGCAGTTCTATCTCCCGCGTGGTGTCCTCCATAAGTTTCGAAGTGGCACTTGCGTAGGATCTGTTCCTGTTCATGCTCAGGTACACAACGTCTAATAACGCCATCTACTCTTTCTTTATAAAGATGTGGGTCATCCCAAAAGTAATGTCTCAAATCATAGAAGAACTTTTTCTTTTGTTGGTATGTGAAGCTAGGTGGTATAAATTTAGCAACAATGTAATTAGCATAATCAGCATACCAAGGGGTACTACGAGAAGTACTTATGACATTTAATTGTTCATCAGGAAAGCTATCATCAATAGGTAGTGGTTCATCAAGAACATTCTCTAACCTATATAAGTTGTCTACAACGGGGTTCTCAGCTCCTTTTCTATCAACAATACGCAAATCAAATTCTTGTAACAAGAGAACCCATCTAATAAGTCTAGGTTTAGCATCTTTCTTCTCCATAAGATATTTAATAGCAGCATGATCAGTGTGAATAGTTACTTTAGAATCAACAATATAAGGTCTGAACTTATCACAAGCAAATACAACTGCTAAAAGTTCTTTTTCAGTAGTAGCATAATTTCTTTGAGCATTGTCTAGAGTCTTACTAGCATAATGGATAACATTTAGTTTCTTATCAACTCTTTGCCCTAGAACAGCACCTACAGCATAATCACTAGCATCACACATAATTTCAAAGGGTAAATTCCAATCAGGTGGCTGAACAATAGGTGCAGAGACTAATGCTTTCTTAAGTATTTCAAATGCTTCTACACAATCATCATCAAAGACAAATGGTATATCTTTTTGTAATAAATTAGTCAGAGGCCGAGAAATTTTTGAGAAGTCCTTAATGAACCTCCTATAAAATCCGGCATGACCAAGGAAACTTCTTATACCTTTGATGTCTTGGGACATGGCATCTTTTCAATAGCATCAACCTTGGCTTTATCAACTTCAATACCTCTTTCATAAACTTTATGCCCCAAGACAATACCTTCATTAACCATAAAGTGGCACTTTTCCCAATTCAAGAAAAGATTAGTTTCTTCACATCTCTGCAAAACTCGATCAAGATTGCTCAAGCAATCATCAAAAGAAGATCCATAGACGGAAAAGTCGTCCATGAAAACCTCACAAATCTTTTCAGAAAAGTCAGAGAATATAGCCATCATGCATCTTTGAAAGGTAGAAGGTGCATTACATAAACCAAAAGGCATACGTCTATAAGAAAAAGTACCAAAAGGGCATGTAAAAGTAGTATTTGATTGATCTTTAGCTGACACAGGTATTTGAGAGAAACCAGAATAACCATCTAGAAAGTAGTAATGTGTATGTTTGCATAATCTTTCTAGCATTTGATCGATAAAAGGTAAGGGGTAATGATCTTTCTTAGTATCCTTATTTAATTTGCGGAAATCAATTACCATCCTATAACCTGTAATAATTCTTTGTGGAATCAATTCATCTTTATCATTAGGAACAACAGTAATACCTCCCTTCTTAGGGACACAATGAACAAGACTTACCCACTGACTATCAGCAACGGGATAAATTATACCTGCCTCCAGAAGCTTTAGTATTTCTTTTCTTACCACTTCATTCATTTTAGGATTTAGACGTCGTTGAGGATCATGAGCTGGTTTGGCATCTGCTTCCAAATTTATTTTATGTTGACATAGAGTGGGACTAATGCCCTTAAGATCATCAAGAGTATACCCAATAGCAGCACGGTGCTTCTTCAGAGTTTTCAATAATCTTTCTTCTTCATGCTCTGAAAGGTTAGCACTAATAATAACAGGATAGATCTTCTTTTCATCAAGATAAGCATATTTAAGATTATCGGGCAACGGTTTAAGCTCAAACACGGGATCACCCTTAGGTGGAGGGGGATCCCCTAGGATTTCAACAGGCAGATTGTGTTTCAGCATAGGTTCTTGTTTAAAGAATACTTCATCTATTTCCCTTCTTTCATTCATAAACATATCATTCTCATGGTCTAGCAAATATTGTTCTAAAGGATCGCTAGGAGGTACGGCAATGGAAGCAAGACCAATAATTTCATCCTTACTAGGCAATTCTTCTTCACGGTGTTGTTTACTAAATTTAGAGAAATTAAATGCATGAGTCATATCATCCAAGCCAATAGTAACAACATTCTTTTCGCAGTCTATCCTAGCATTAACTGTATTCAAGAAGGGTCTACCAAATATAATGGGACAAAAGCTATCTTGTGGGGAACTAAGAACAAGAAAATCAGCAGGATATTTAGTTTTCCCGCACAAGACTTCAACATCTCTAACAATTCCCATTGCTGAAATAGTATCTCTATTAGCAAGTTTAATTGTGACATCAATATCTTCTAACTCAGCAGGTGCAATTTCATGCTTGATCTTTATACAAGTCATAAGGTATAACACTAGCACTAGCACCCATATCACATAAGCCATGATAACAATGATCTCATATTTTAACAGAAATAACGGGCATGCCTACCACAAGTCTATGTTTATCTTTAGCACAAGGTTTAGCAATTCTAGCAGGTTCACCGCAGAACTGAATAACATGCCCATCAATATTATCAGACAAGAGCTCTTTAACAATAGCAATATTAGGTTCAACTTTAACTTGCTCAGGAGGTGTATATGTTTTAATATTTCTTTTACAAACCATAGTTGAAGCTTTAGCATGATCCTTTATTCTAACAGGGTAAGGTGGTTTCTCAACATAAGAAGTAGGAACAATTGGATCATTATAAGTGATAGTCTTTTCTTCAACTTTAATAGGTACAACTGCTTTTACTTCTATGGGAGGATCATATTTAAACTACTTCTCCTTAGGGAGATCAACATAACTAGCAAAAGATTCACAGAAAGAAGCTACTATCTCAGAATCAAGTCCATATTTAGTGCTAAACTTACGGAAAATATCGGTATCCATAAAAGATTTAACACAATCAAACTTAGGTGTCATACCCGACTCCTTACCATTGTCGAGGTCCCAATCTTTAGAGTTGCGTTTAATCCTATCGAATAAATCCCATTTGAATTCAATAGTCTTCATCATAAAAGAGCCAGCACAAGAAGTATCAAGCATGGTGCGATTGTTATCAGAAAGCCAAGCATAAAAAATTTTAATAATCATTTCTCTTGAGAGCTCATGATTGGGGCATGAATATAACATTGATTTAAACCTCCCCAAGCTTGAGCGATGCTTTCTCCTTCGTGAGGCCAAAAATTATATATATAATTGCGATCACGATGAACAAGATGCATAGGGTAATACTTTTGATGAAATTCCAATTTCAATCTTTTATAGTTCCATGATCTCGTATCATCACATAGCCTATACCATATCAATGCGTCTCCCTTCAAAGATAAAGGGAAGACCTTCTTCTTAGCAACATCATCGGGTATACCTGCAAGCTTAAATAATCCACAAACTTCATCCACATATATTAGGTGTTCATCAGGATGCTTTGTTCTATCTCCTGTAAAAGGATTAGCTAGCGGTTTCTCTATCATACCCGAAGGATACTCATAAGGAATTTCATTTTCATATTCATTTTCAATAGGTTCAGTAGGTTGAGGAGCAACTCTTTGCTCTACTGGTCGGGGTGAAGATACCCCGAACAAGCCCCTCAAAGGATTACTTTCCATAGTAACAAGTGACAGTAAATTTCAGCACACTATATAAATTTTTCCTTACCAAATTCCACCTACCAAAGGCGCTTCACTCCCCGGCAACGGCGCCAGGAAAGAGTCTTGATGACCCACAAGTATAGGTGATCTATCATAGTCCTTTCGATAAGTAAGAGTGTCGAACCCAATGAGGAGCAGAAAGAAATGATAAACGGTTTTTAGCAAGGTATTCTCTGCAAGTACTGAAATAAGTGGTAACAGATAGTTTTATGATAAAATAATTTGTAACGAGCAACAAGTAACAAAAGTAAATAAAGTGCAGCAAGGTAGCCCAATCCTTTTTGTAGCAAAGGACAAGCCTGGAAAAACTCTTATATAAGGAAAAGCGCTCCCGAGGACACATGGGAATATCGTCAAGCTAGTTTTCATCACGTTCATATGATTCGCGTTCGGTACTTTGATAATTTGACATGTGGGTGGACCGGTGCTTGGGTGCTGTTCTTACTTGAACAAGCATCCCACTTATGATTAACCTCTATTGCAAGCATCCGCAACTACAACAAAAGTATTAAGGTAAACCTAACCATAGCATGAAACATATGGATCCAAATCAGCCTCTTACGAAGCAACGCATAAACTAGGGTTTAAGCTTCTGTCACTCTAGCAACCCATCATCTACTTATTACTTCCCAATGCCTTCCTCTAGGCCCAAATAATGGTGAAGTGTTATGTAGTCGACGTTCACATAACACCACTAGAGGCTAGACAACATACATCTCATCAAAATATTGAACGAATACCAAATTCACATGACTACTAATAGCAAGACTTCTCCCTTGTCCTCTGGAACAAATGTAACTACTCACAAAGCATAAACATGTTCATAATCAGAGGGGTATTAATATGCATATGGGATCTGAACATATGATCTTCCACCAATTAAACCAACTAGCATCAACTACAAGGAGTAATTAACACTACCAGCAACCTAGTAGCACCAATCCCGAACTTGAAGACAAGAATCGGATACAAGAGATGAACTAGGGTTTTGAGATGAGATGGTGCTGATGAAGATGTTGATGGAGATTGCCCTCTCCCGATGAGAGGAGCGTTGGTGATGACGATGGCGATGATTTCCCCCTCCGGGAGGGAAGTTTCCCCGGAAGAACAGCTCTGCCGGAGCTCTAGATTGGATCCACCAAGGTTCCGCCTCGTGGCGGCGGAGTTTCATCCCGAAAGGTTGCTTCTTATTTTTTTTCTCGATGAAAGACTTCATATAGGAGAAGATGGTCATCGGAGAGCCACCAGGGGGCCCACGAGGTAGGGGGCGCGCCCCCCACCCTCGTGAGCAGTGTGTGGGCCCCCTGGTCTTCATCTTTGGCAAGGATTTTTCATTATTTATTATAAGGTATTCCGTGGAGTTTCAGGACTTTTGAAGTTGTGTAGAATAGGTCTCTAATATTTGCTCCTTTTCCAGCCCAAAATTCCAGCTGCCGGCATTCTCCCTCCTTATGTAAACCTTGTAAAATAAGAGAGAATAGCCATAAGTATTGTGACATAATGTGAAATAACAGCCCATAATGCAATAAATATCGATATAAAAGCATGATGCAAAATGGACGTATCACTGAGTCGTCTCGATGATGTCGGTGCAGATGTCCGGCTCAGGGCCCGGTTCACCGATCTTGCCGATGAAGACGTGGATTCCGCCAAAGGAGACCCGGTACCCGTACTCAATTGAGCCGGCCTCGGGGCCCCAGCCTACGTCGTCGATGTAGAGCTTGCCACGACGACTCTTGGCCATCCGGCCCACAGCGTACCCCTTGATCCCTTCAAAGCTGCCCTTCAAGAACTCAAAACCACCGTGCGCAAGCCCCACGGTGGGCGCCAACTGTCGTGGAATTGTCACGGCAGATGTCCTGGTGGAAGGACTTAGTTGTGGAGCCATTGCGACATAGTTAGCTTAAAGGGGTTAAAACGGGACAAAGGACACGAGGAGTTTATACTGGTTCGGCCCCTTAAGGTGAAGGTAAAAGCCTAATCCAGTTTGAGGTGGTATTGCTAGGGTTTCGATTACCAAGGAGCGAATACGCTTAGCCTGGCTTTCGATCTGTTGTCTCTTACCCTAAGCCGTTGCCGGGTCGTCCCCTTATATACACGGGTTGACGCTCCGCGGCTTACAGAGTCCCGGCCGGTTCATACAAACGTGTTCGGCCCAGTGACTTATCTTAAATGCCTTACAATACAAGTCACATATACATGGCAGTTTACACTTACGGGCCTTAAGCCGCCTTTGGGTTTTGGGCCCTTTAACAAGCCTACTAAATGAACCGCCATCTTCAACATATTCATGGGCTTGGTTTATGAACCGCCATTGGGATAACCCGGCCCCTCCTGGGCGGGTCATATCCAATAGTCATATCCTCGACAATCATCATCTTCACCACCAAAGGAGACTTAAGTACATGGGTATAGGCACTCCCCTTGGCTTGTGCCAAGCTTGGGGGATGTGTCCCAGTATCGTATCATCATCACTTTCATTACCTTTACCTATCTTAGTTCAATCTTTAGTTATCTTTTGAATTAGTTGAATAAAAGTTTAGCATGGTTTATTTTTGAGTTTTAGTTCTCGTAATCCATCTATCCATGTAATCGAGTGAGAGTTATATAATAAAGTTTAGTTTGAGTTTTTTCTTCTTTACTTTTATGTTTCAATCAAAATAAAAGAAAATAATGAAAAAGATCAGATCATATGCTAATCTTATGTTAAGTAATGACATCACATAAGGAAAAGTATAAGTAAAAGTATAAGTGGTAAAATTTATTAGAGATCGACAAACATAGCATTGGTCAATGATGCAATTCATGAAAGAATTAATAAGGGGAGAGAAGGTTCACATGCAAATACACTATCTTGGACATATTTTATGATTGTGAGTCCCCATCAAATATTATATGCCAAAATTGTTGATGTTGGACAAGGAAGACAAGTAATGATTTATGTTTGTTCATATTCACATAGAAGTTATATTGTCATAGATCCTTCAACATGTGGTGCTTGCTCAATATCTTTGCTAACCAAAAATCCGCACTAAGTAGAGATACTACTTGTGCATCCGAAAACCTTAAACTCAAAATCTTGTTTTGAGAGTCCATCATACCTACCTATGGATTGAGTAAGATCCTTCAAGTAAGTTGTCATCGGTGCAAAAGGGCAATAAAAATTGCTTCTAAATGTGTTGGATCATTTAGTGTAAGAGAAAATTGAGCGTTGTACGAACTTGTGATGGAAAAGTAATAAAAGCGAAGGACTGCATAATAAAGGTTGCTATCATAAGGGGCAATATAACATGACGTTCTTTTGCACTAAGATATTGAGCATACAAACCAAAAAGCGCATGACAACCTCTGCTTCCCTCTGCGAAGGGCCTATTATTACTTTATGTATTTACTTTCAGGCAATAGTCAAAGTATTCTTCCCTCTTCCTTTTTATTTTCTCTTTCTGCAAGCATCATGTGGTGAGAAAAGATCTAGGCACATATATCCAGTTGGATGTAGGTGAGCATGAATTATTATTGTTGACATCACCCTCGAGGTGAATACGTTGGGAGGCGAAACTTTAAGCCTCTATCTTTCTATGTGTCTAGTTGAAACTCTTTGCTCATGGGTATACAATGAGTGTTAGCAATCATATAAGATTAAATGACGGTTGAGTATGTGGACTTGCCAAAAGGCTCCGATACAAGACCCTTCTGGAAATATAATGAATTGTAATTGCAAGGTTGACTGAGAACATAGAGTGTTGGTTTTCAATAGAGTTTATGCTTTTACTTCGTTGTTGTGATGAATTGTCACTTCTTCATGAGAAGTTATGTGATAAAGTTTGTTGCTGTTATAATAAGCACGATGATACTATGTCTTTATTTTGTTTCTATCTACACCTCTCTCTCTAACCATGTGGGTATGTTTTTCGATATCGGTTTTTCGCTTGAGGACAAGCAAGGTCTAAGCTTGGGGGAGTTGATACATCCATTTAGCATCATATCTTCCTACTGTTATTTATAATGTTTTGATGCATAATAATGCTTTATTGAGTAATTATAATGATTTTTCTCTCATAATATGCAAGGTTCACACAAAGAGAGAGAATATCGGCAACTAGAATTCTGGACCTGAAACAACTACGTCAGGGCACCTATTCTGCACATCTCCAAATGAGCTGAAAATTTACGAAGAATTATTTTGGAATATATGAAAAATACTGGAGCAAATAACTACCAGAGGGGGGCCACCTAGTGAGCACAAGACACCAGGGCGCGCCCTAGTGGGTTGTGCTCAGCCCAGCCCACCTCCGGTGCCCATATTCTGGTATATAGGTCATTTTGACCTAGAAAAATAAATAAGGAGAGGACTTTCAGGATGAAGCGCCGCCGTCTCGAGGTGGAACTTGGGCAGGAGCACTTTTGCCCTTCGGCGGAGCGATTCCGCCGGTGGAACTTCCCTCTTGGAGGGGGAATCGAAGCCATCGTCATCACCAATAATCCTTTCATCTTTGGGAGGGCAATCTTCATCAACATCTTCAACAACAATATCTCCTCTCAAACCCTAGTTCATTGTCGCTAGGTGATCCACGGACATCGCTGTAATTTTTGTACTATCATGATTAAAGATGAATAGATTGAAAGTTTCTCAAAAAAAAGTCAGATGTGTGGTGCGCATAAACGTCTTGTACCCTAGAAAATGTTGTGCAAATTTTAGACAGGCTTGTCCCTCTTAGTCACGCCAAGGCCATTTAAAAAGAGAAGTGAAAACGACATCAGACCATCAATAGGACTGAAAGCTACAAGCAAGTGATGGTCTGATTACTTAACACGGCGTCTCTCCGTGTTAGTTTACGCGACATGATAGCAACTCAAGTCTCGGCTCAAAGTCTTTTGGTCGTTGGTCTCCATTTTTAGGTGAAGAAAATGCAAGGAAAATTATCCACTAGTCCACACGGAATTAAAACCAGAGTCCAATACATATATACTGTACCTTTACTCCTTTAGCATCTTACACACAAATTTTCATGTTTGACGTAAAAACAAATTAGTATACAATGGAAGTATGTCAAACTCAATATAAATCACAATGTGTGTATTTTTGTATGTATACGGCGTAGGGTTTGCCTGAATTTTCAGGCAGATTGAATATCCAGCGAATGTCAGATTTTCAGATATGACAATTGGAATTTTTTTAATGATAAATTATGTTAGCTGAGGATGGCAAGTTTAGTTGATGCATAGCAAATCCTCATCAGTTCAATTTTTTTTTATTTTTTGCCAGAAATTATCATGCTCGTCAACTAAATTTGCCATCTGCGCGGCAATATAAATTTCCAGGAAAAACGTATTTGCCATGCCTAAAACTCTGATATCATATTGTTAACATTACTGAAAAAAGAATCTCCCTTTTTCTAGCCAATAAATAAATAAAATTAAAAACAAGAGAGAGATAAATGAGTAACCGGGCAGAAGGTTCGACGGAGGCATGGAGCGCGTTCTCCTTCCGCCCACTATAAATACCCCCTCGCGGTCCGCGTTTCCGCTTCCAACCAAAAAACTAGCGCGACAGCTGTTCACACTGCTGACTGCTCCACCCTCGAGCGATCCGTCCGTCCGCCGCCGCCACCTTCCTCCCTCCCCTCCCGCCATGGCGGCCGCCAGGTGGTCCCCGGCCGCCTTCCTCGCACTCCTCCTCCTCCTGCTCCCGTTCGCGCCCAGCCCAGCACGCGCCGCGACGCCGGGGAAGTCCCCGTCGTCCTCGTCCACCGCCGTGTTCCAGCTCCAGGGTGCCGTCTATCCCATCGGGTACGCGGTCTCCTCCCCCCTGCCCTGATCAGATTGGGTTGGTTCTCAGGATATCCCCGGGTTCTGTTCTGTGCGCGCAGAACAGATACGCAGATCTTTGGGGTTTATTTGCAGCTTTGGTTGGTTGGTTTCTGACGAATGCAGAGTCGTCGATCGTCGTCTGCGTGGCTCTGCCGGCGTTGATGTTAATCCCGTCCAAGTAGCCGGCACAAAGTCCAAGAATCCTCTTTGACTTTTGCTCCATGAACTGACTTTTTTCTGTCTATCTATTTATTTACTTTTTGTTCTGAAGATAGGGATCCACTGAACTGTTTTCTGTTTGCATCCTCTGTTTATTTTCTCATCAGTTCTTTCAGGATTTGTTTGTTCAGAAATTTTCTGTGCCGTTTCTGCAGGCATTATCATGTCACCATGAATATTGGGGACCCGGCCAAGCCTTACTTCCTGGACGTCGACACCGGCAGCGACCTCAGCTGGCTGCAATGCGACGCCCCCTGCCAAAGCTGCAACAAGGTGCACTACGCCTCAATGTTATATCTTACGTACCTAATTGCTTGAGTTGCACGGAGAATTCAACTCCAGTATTCAAGTTCATAGCTTTTCTTTCTGCCACTTGATTTAGTTCAAGAATTGGTCTCTCTTCTGTGTTAAGATTGTGATCTTTTCCGTCAAAACATAATAATATTGTGATATTTTCTTGCTTGGTTTGCATCAAAGTCACTGATTATCCTAATCCACGACTGGCTTAATTCTAGTCCCAGATTTGATGTGGAATGCAGGCCTTGTTTTTTTTTCCATTCCACAAGGTTTTGTGATTGATTTTCTTCCTGATTGTTGTTGTAGGTGCCACACCCATGGTACAAGCCAACAAAGAACAAGATTGTTCCCTGTGCAGCTTCGCTCTGCACTAGTTTGAGCCCTAACAAGAAATGCGCCGTACCACAGCAATGTGATTACCAGATCAAGTACACGGACAAGGCAACTTCACTCGGCGTGCTCATCGCTGACAACTTCACACTGTCCCTGAGGAATTCATCCACTGTCCGTGCCAACCTCACCTTTGGGTAATAATATATGCCAATTTATGTTACATTGACTCGTTATTGGTGTTTTAGTTCCGTTCTTGATGTTTTATTGCTTCTCTTTTCAGCTGTGGATATGATCAGCAAGTGGGAAAGAATGGCGCAGTGCAGGCGGCGACGGACGGCTTGCTTGCGCTTGGGAAAGGATCAGTTAGCCTGCTCTCGCAGCTCAAGCAGCAAGGGATTACCAAGAATGTTCTTGGCCATTGCTTCAGCACGAATGGAGGAGGCTTCCTCTTCTTCGGGGATGATATCGTACCCACCTCGCGTGTAACTTGGGTTCCCATGGCTCGTACCACATATGGGTAAGAATGCATTGTTCTTAACATTTTGATAAAATGTGTTGTCAATTGCAAATCATGGATTTATTTTAGTCTAAGAATTAGGCTACATTGGTATTTGGTTGATTTCTTGATCACCAGTGACATGGCATGGACCTAATAAAATGGCCCTATTGCTGAAACAACATGACAACGTAAAAATTAATAAATTTGGAAGCTATCCTTATCTTTTTGTGCTTTGTAGCTACAGGAGGGTAAAAAAAATCATCAACTTCACATGACAACTCAGTGATAATGCTCGTGTACAGTTGATTGCAACCCTGTTGAATGTTTTCAGTCTATCATTGAGCAGTGTATTTCATATTAATATCAATAAACTACAATAATAATTCAGAAAAAGGGTAAAAACTTTAGCGTCTTAAAACATGTTAGCTCAGACTCTCTCTTTTTTGCTGGGAACTCAGACCACCTGAACTGAATGCCTGTACCTTATATAGGATTTGCATTCCGTGTCAACAGAAAGTTTTGTAAACTGTATAAGGTTTCAGTAAGACCTTTTGGCTTCACACGTTATACAATATTTTATTTTCAGGAATTACTACTCACCTGGCTCAGGAACACTGTACTTCGACCGACGCTCGCTAGGGGTGAAGCCAATGGAGGTGGTATTTGACAGCGGTAGTACCTACACCTACTTTGCGGCCCAACCATACCAAGCAACTGTTTCTGCGGTAGATTTCAAACACAGTTCATTTTAACTGCCATGAATTTGAAGAAAGAAACAGTTAATCAATCGGATACTTGTCTTGTAGCTCAAAGCTGGTCTCAGCAAGTCACTTAAAGAAGTCTCAGATGTCAGTCTGCCTCTTTGCTGGAAAGGGCAGAAGGTATTCAAATCTGTGTCAGAAGTCAAGAACGATTTCAAGTCACTGTTCTTGAGCTTTGGCAAGAATTCTGTCATGGAGATCCCTCCGGAAAACTACCTCATTGTCACTGTAAGCGTTCGATAACCCAACTTACAGTAATTTTACCAAACATTTTACTGAAAAAATGAAAGCTAAAATGTTCTCGTCTTTTTTGTGCCAGAAATATGGGAATGTGTGCTTAGGTATCCTTGATGGTACGGCTGCTAAACAGACATTCAACATAATTGGAGGTATAAATTCATACACACAGTACCCAGTTTCTAAAATTAGGATATCTGGGATCTTGTAATAATTGCAGTTGATCTTCTATTCTGTAGACATCACAATGCAGGATCAGATGATAATTTATGACAATGAGAAAGGGCAGCTTGGATGGATCCGTGGGTCATGCAGTAGAAGCTCTAAGTCTATTATGTCTAACTTTCCATGATCATTAATCAGATCCAAATCATTAACCTGTCCGTTCAAACACTGGCTGCACCTCAAGCACTATAGGGTGCCATCCAAATAAAAGTACTGTGTGTTGTAGTGTATTAACATGAGCCTGAGGAAAATGAGGCAGAAAGGAGAGGAGAAGAGCCATGCAGATGTAGGCAGATAAAGTTACTGATATGTATTCTCCTCCTGTTCATAATGAAATGAAGTCTATATTTTACCATCTCCTTTTACTTGCAGCTCTATCTTTCTATATGCAAGTATACGGTGCTTGCGTGCTTCAAATGTTGCAGAACTGAATGCTGCACATAGTGGACGACTTAAATAAATCATACCTGCACATACCGAGCTATATGGAGCTATCCTGCATTAACTGTTTATACTGAGGAATTGCACGTGCTGACATATACTACTTCTAACATTGAACGCAAATCATACCAAGAGTTGTGTTCTGATCACGCGGTCTCTTACAAGAAGAAAAAGAATAAGATGCAGGTTCAAATTTGCACAGATCACGGTTCAGCTGTTTTGAGTTTGAATAATGACAGAGAATATATATACTAAACTATCTGATGGCGCATGCTTAACATTGTAGACATTCCAACTGCTGGTATGAAAATTCCACTTCAAATGGGAGGTTCATTCAGTTGTAACCGTATACCGTAATAGCCTTGCCAGTTTCTCTAGGATATTACTAGCAATAGCTTGCTTAGCACATTTCTCTTTTAATAGCAAGACAAGATGCCCCCTCCGTTAAGTTTAACTATTATCAAATAGCTGTTGCTTTATTTTGCAATGTAGCACTGTATATCTTTATAATGTGAGCCAAACTGAGAGTAGAAAATGACAGAAAAGGGAGAATGTTTCTAAATACAATGAATTATTCGAGGTGAGATACAAGCCAGTTGCAACTATCTAACTGAATGCCGTTACTGTCACCCAAATAAAGTCTGTACTGTCTTAACATGCCTGGCCAAAATGAGGGATGAATAGAAACAAAGATGAGTGTGTAGAGACAAATGTAAGTTACTTGTATGCTCTTCCTGTTCATAATAAGACGGAATCCTTACTCTTGCATCCCATTTACTTGAATCTTTTAAAAATTGATACACAATATATCTGATTCTTGCATGCTTTTCAATTTTACTGAAAGAGTGTCATGCTTTTTAACGGACTCGGAACTGAATGTTCCACTGGATCAGGCAGGTAGCATTGTGAGTAGGTCTTGTCTAATCATATTTATCTTTTTATAGCATGATGCTTGCTTCTGTTAGAGTTATAATATAAGTCATGTACCCCTTTGTATTTATCCCATTGTATAAAGGGTTTCCTGCATATGTTTCACACCTGTACATGTATATATATCGGCCTATGGCCTCATGGGAATACAAGTTGCATATTCCTAACATGGTATTAGAGCCTTAGAGTTTCTTTTTAGCACGCGCAACTCGTGCTCTCGATCCAATCTCCCGTCCACGCAGCCGCTGCCGTTCGTCTCTTGGCCGGCGCTGCTCTCCGGTGCCTTCACCACCGCAGGTCAACCCTGCTCTTGGGCCGTCGCAGCTCCCGTCAGCAGGTCCGCCCGAGCGATCCCGAGCGATCACCTTCCGGACGACCGCTTCATCCCCGCGCCCCGAGCCGACGGTGGACAAGGCTGCTCCAGATCCATCGATCCCGTCAGCAACTCCCGTACGACCGCTTTCCATCGATCTACTTCCGGCCGAGCGCTCCAGATCCATCGAGGTGGCGCAGTTCGAGGGGTTCGAGGGCTCCACGATCTACTTCCCGGACGACCGCTTCGACAAGGCTGCAGTCTCGTTCCCAGCCGGCCCTAAGCGACGGGGCCCTGATCTCCTGCTCCCGCTGATCTCTGCCTAAAAAAAATGTCTGCTGCATCGGGCTATGTTGCTGTCCCTCGCTCTCCGGTGATCTTCGATGGTACTAACTACACTGAGTTCACTGGCTTCATGCGCATTCACATGCGTGGCATCCGTCTCTGGGGTGTTCTTTCTGGCGAGGTCTGTTGTCCGCCACGTCCGATTCCTCTGGTGGCTCCTATTCCGCCGACTCCACCGGTTCTTCCTCCGGATGCTAATCAGGCCGCCAAGGATGCGGCTAAGCTTGCTGATGAGGCTGCTGATCGTGCTTATGATGAGAGGGTTTTGGCTTATGAGGAGGCTCTTCAGACGTATCATGGTGCTCTGTCTGTTTACACCCAATGGCTTGATGATGATGCTCGTGCTGCAGCTGTTCTCACTGCTAGTGTTCTGCCTCAGTTTGCTTCTGAGTTTCTGGGTCTTCCTACTGTCTTTGAGATGTGGACCCGTCTTCGTCAGCGCTATCAGCCCTCTGGTGATGCCTTATACCTTTCTGTGGTCCGTCAGGAGCATGCTCTTCAGCAGGGTGACTCTACTGTTGATGACTTCTATGCACAGAGTTCTGCTATCTGGCGCCAGCTTGATTCTCTCCTCAGTGCTGGTTGTCGTACTTGCCCATGTTGCCAGGCTGTCTAGGCCAATTTGGAGTTTCATCGCGTCTATGAGTTCCTGTCTCGGCTCCGTAAGGAGTTTGAGCCCCGGCGTGCTCAGTTGTTTGCTCGTGGCCGTATTTCTCTCATGGAGGCGCTTTCTGAGATTCGTGCTGAGGAGACTCGCTTACGTGGTGCTGGTTTGCTGGAGGTTCCCTCTGTGCTCGCTACTCGTGCTCCTACGCCACCTGCTGCACCGACCCCTTCTCGCTCGAGTGCTCCGCCGCTCTTGCCCACTCCTTCTGGAGGCTCAGGTCGCCCCCGTCCACATTGCGACTATTGCAACAATGATGGTCATCTTGAGTCTCAGTGCTACACGAAGAAGAAACACCTGCGCAAGGCGCGATCATCATCTTCAGGGACTTCGTCATCTACCTCGACAGCTTCAGCCATTGCTTTGACTGACTAGGATATTCTGAGACTTAAGCGTCTGCTCGAGGCTTCAGGTTCTTCCTCGACGGGTACTGCTGGTTCTGTGACTGATGCTTCCCGCACTGAGCAATCACCCTCTACACAGTCAGGTACATCCCCATGGGTTCTGGACTCTGGAGCTTCTTTTCATATGTCTTCTCATTCTTCCACTTTGTCCTCTCTTCGATCACTGGATTCTCCTGTTCATGTCTTCACTGCTGATGGTACTCCACTTTCTGTTGCTAGTAGAGGCAATCTTACCACTCCTTCTTATTCTATTCCTGATGTTGCTCATGTTCCTCGACTTACCATGAATCTGTTTTCTGCTGGTCAACTTACTGATTCTGGTTGTCGCGTCATCCTTGACGTTGACTCTTGTTCTGTCCAGGACCGTCGCACGCACACTCTGGTTGGGGCTGGCCCTCGCCACCGTGATTCTCAGGGTCTTTGGGAGTTGGACTGGCTTCATGTTCCTTCCGCTGCCACCACCATCGCCAGTTCTTCCGCTTCTGTCGCCTCCGTTACTGGTTCCTTCCAGCAGTGGCATCATCAACTTGGTCATCTGTGTGGTTCTCGGTTGTCTTCTTTAGTTCGTCGAGGTCTTCTGGGGTCTGTCTCAGGAGATGTCTCTTTAGAGTGTCAGGGTTGTCGTCTTGGCAAGCAGATTCAGTTACCATATTCACATAGTGAGTCAGTGTCCAAGCGTCCTTTCGATTTAGTCCATTCTGATGTATGGGGTCCGGCCCCTTTCGCTTCGAAAGGTGGTCATAAATACTATATTATTTTCATAGATGATTTCTCTCGTTACACATGGCTTTATTTCATGACTTCTCATTCTGAGGTGTTGTCTATTTATAAGCATTTTGCTGCCATGGTTCATACTCGGTTCTCTTCACCCATTCGTGTTTTTCGTGCTGACTCCGCTGGCGAGTATATCTCTAAGATGTTGCGTGGTGTTCTTGCTGAGCAAGGGACTCTCTCTCAATTCTCTTGTCCTGGTGCTCATGCTCAGAATGGTGAGGCTGAGTGAAAGCATCGACATCTTCTTGAGACAGCTCCTGCCTCATTTTTGGGCTGAGGCCGTCTCCACATCCACCTATCTTATCAATATACAGCCTTCCGCTACTCTACAGGGTGGTGTTCCTTTCGAGTGACTTTTTGATCGTTCTCCCGATTATTCGATGCTTCGCTCGTTTGGTTGTGTTTGCTATGTTCTTCTTGCCCCTCGCAAACGCACCAAACTGACCGCTCAGTCTGTTGAGTGTGTCTTCTTAGGCTACAGTGATGAGCATAAGGGCTATCGTTGTTGGGATCCTATCGGTCGTCGAATGCGTATCTCTCGAGACGTGACTTTTGATGAGTCGCGTCCCTTCTACCCACGCCCATCTTCCTCGACTTTTTCAGTGTAGGATATCTCTTTCCTCACTTTTCCTGACTCACCTATCACCCCCGTCGAGCCTGTACCTCTCCGTTCCACTTCCTCTCCTTCTCCACCTCTAGTTGATTTGCAGCCACCATCCTCCCCGGTCTCCTCGCCTAGCATGTCACCGGGTTCTCCACCTTCATCTCCGGTGACTTCCTCCCCGGTCTCCTCTCCCAGCATGTCACCGGATTCTACACCTTCATCTCCGGTGACTTCTTCGTCGCCACCCCCCCAATTCTACCTTGACGATTCCTCCTTCTATTATTCCATCTTTTCCTCAGCATTACACTCGTCGTCCACGACCAGTCGATGCCTCTGTGGATGAGTCGTCATCTTCCTCTCAGCCTACTTATGGCTTGCGTTCTCGTCCTCGTCCGCCTGTTTATCGCTTTGGATTTCCCACCGCTGGTGCTGCTGTTCTTGAGCCGACTTCTTACCGTCAGGCTATTGTTCATCCTGAATGGCAGTTTGCGATGGCAGAGGAGATTGCTGCTCTTGAACGCACTGGTACCTGGGATCTTGTTTCTCTTCCTCCCGGAGTCCGTCCGATCACTTGTAAGTGGGTCTACAAGGTTAAGACTCGCTCCGATGGTTCTCTTGAGCGTCACAAAGCTCGTCTTGTGGCTCGTGGTTTTCAGCAGGAGCACGGTCATGATTATGACGAGACTTTTGCTCCTGTGGCCCATATGACCACTGTTCGTACACTTCTTGCCGTTGCCTCTGCACGCCACTTGTCTATATGGTGAGCTGCGTGAGGAGGTGTACATGCAGCCACCACCTGGGTATTCTGTTCCTGATGGCATGGTATGTCGTCTTCGTCGCTCTCTCTATGGCCTTAAGCAAGCCCCTCGCGCCTGGTTTGAGCGCTTTGCCTCTGTGATCACTGCTGCTGGTTTTTCAGCAAGTGCTCATGATCCAGCATTGTTTATTCACCTTTCTCCTCGTGGTCGGACTCTTCTTCTTCTCTATGTTGATGACTGAAGGAAATATGCCCTAGAGGCAATAATAAAGTTATTATTTATTTCCTTATATCATGATAAATGTTTATTATTCATGCTAGAATTGTATTAACCGGAAACATAATACATGTGTGAATACATAGACAAACAGAGTGTCACTAGTATGCATTTACTTGACTAGCTCGTTAATCAAAGATGGTTATGTTTCCTAACCATGGACAAAGAGTTGTTATTTGATTAACGGGATCACATCATTAGGTGAATGATCTGATTGACATGACCCATTCCATTAGCTTAGCACCCGATCGTTTAGTATGTTGCTATTGCTTTCTTCATGACTTATACATGTTCCTATGACTATGAGATTATGCAACTCCCGTTTGCCGGAAGAACACTTTGTGTGCTACCAAACGTCACAACGTAACTGGGTGATTATAAAGGTGCTCTACAGGTGTCTCCAAAGGTACATGTTGGGTTGGCGTATTTCGAGATTAGGATTTGTCACTCCGATTGTCGGAGAGGTATCTCTGGGCCCTCTCGGTAATGCACATCACATAAGCCTTGCAAGCATTGCAACTAATGAGTTAGTTGTGAGATGATGTATTACGAAACGAGTAAAGAGACTTGCCGGTAACGAGATTGAACTAGGTATTGAGATACCGATGATCGAATCTCGGGCAAGTAACATACCGATGACAAAGGGAACAACGTATGTTGTTATGCGGTCTGACCGATAAAGATCTTCGTAGAATATGTAGGAACCAATATGAGCATCCAGGTTCCGCTATTGGTTATTGACCGGAGACGTGTCTCGGTCATGTCTACATTGTTCTCGAACCGTAGGGTCCGCACGCTTAACGTTACGATGACAGTTTCATTATGAGTTTATGTATTTTGATGTACCGAAGCTTGTTCGGAGTCCCGGATGTGATCATGGACATGACGAGGAGTCTCAAAATGGTCGAGACATAAAGATCCATATATTGGAAGCCTATATTTGGATATCGGAATCGTTCCGGGTGAAATCGGGATTTTACCGGAGTACCGGGGGGTTACCGGAACCCCCCCGGGGGTTATTGGGCCTACATGGGCCCTAAGGGAGAAGAGGAAAGGAGGCAAGAGGTGGCCGCGCGCGCCTCCCATCCCTAGTCTGAATAGGACAAGGAGAGGGGGGCGGCGCCCCCCCTTTCCTTTCCCTCTTCCTCCTCTTTCCCACTTCTCCTTCTCCAACTAGGAAAGAAGGGAGTCCTACTCCTGGTGGGAGTAGGACTCCCCCTTAGCGCGCCCTCCTTGGCCGGCCGCCCCCTCCCCTTGGCTCCTTTATATACGGGGGCAGGGGGCATCCTAGAACACATAAGTTGATCTTCGTGATCGTTCCTTAGCCGTGTGCGGTACCCCCCTCCACCATATTCCACCTCGGTCATATTGTAGCGGTGCTTAGGCAAAGCCCTGCGACGGTTGAACATCAAGATCGTCACCACGCCGTCGTGCTGACGGAACTCCTCCCCGAAGCTTTGCTGGATCGGAGCCCGGGGAGCGTCATCGAGTTGAACGTGTGCCAAGAACTCGGAGGTGCCGGAGTAATAGTGCTTGGATCGGTTGGACCGGGAAGACGTACGACTACTTCCTCTACGTTGCGTCAACACTTCCGCTGTCGGTCTACAAGGGTACGTAGATCACACTCTCCCCTCGTTGCTATGCATCACCATGTTCTTGCGTGTGCGTAGGAAATTTTTTGAAATTACTACGTTCCCCAACAGTGGCATCCGAGCCTAAGTTTTATGGTTTGATGTTATATGCACGAGTAGAACACAAGTGAGTTGTGGGCGATATAAGTCATACTGCTTACCAGCATGTCATACTTTGGTTCGGCGGTATTGTTGGATGAAGCGGCCCGGACCGACATTACGCGTACGCTTACGCGAGACTGGTTCTACCACTGTGCTTTGCACACAGGTGACTGGCGGGTGTCAGTTTCTCCAACTTTAGTTGAACCGAGTGTGGCTACGCCCGGTCCTTGCGAAGGTTAAAACAACACCAACTTGACAAACTATCGTTGTGGTTTTGATGCGTAGGTAAGATTGGTTCTTGCTTAAGCCCGTAGCAGCCACGTAAAACTTGCAACAAACAAAGTAGAGGACGTCTAACTTGTTTTTGCAGGGCATGTTGTGATGTGATATGGTCAAGGCATGATGCTAAATTTTATTGTATGAGATGATCATGTTTTGTAACCAAGTTATCGGCAACTGGCAGGAGCCATATGGTTGTCGCTTTATTGTATGCAATGCAATCGCCCTGTAATGCTTTACTTTATCAGTAAGCGGTAGCGATAGTCGTAGAAGCATAAGATTAGCGAGACGACAACGATGCTACCATGGAGATCAAGGTGTCGCGCCGGTGACGTTGGTGATCATGACGGTGCTTCGGAGATGGAGATCACAAGCACAAGATGATGATGGCCATATCATATCACTTATATTGATTGCATGTGATGTTTATCTTTTATGCATCTTATCTTGCTTTGATTGACGGTAGCATTATAAGATGATCTCTCACTAAATTTCAAGATAAAAAGTGTTCTCCCTGAGTATGCACCGTTGCCAAAGTTCGTCGTGCCCAGACACCACGTGATGATCGGGTGTGATAAGCTCTACGTCCATCTACAATGGGTGCAAGCCAGTTTTGCACACGCAGAATACTCAGGTTAAACTTGACGAGCCTAGCATATGTAGATATGGCCTCGGAACACTGAGACCGAAAGGTCGAGCGTGAATCATATAGTAGATGTGATCAACATAGCGATGTTCACCATTGAAAACTACTCCATTTCACGTGATGATCGGTTATGGTTTAGTTGATTTGGATCACGTGATCACTTAGAAGATTAGAGGGATGTCTATCTAAGTGGGAGTTCTTAAGTAATATGATTAAATTGAACTTAAATTTATCATGAACTTAGTCCTGGTAGTATTTTGCATATCATGTTGTAGATCAATAGCTCGCGTTGTTGCTTCCTTGTGTTTATTTTGATATGTTCCTAGAGAAAATTGTGTTGAAAGATGTTAGTAGCAATGATGCGGATTGGATCCGTGATCTGAGGTTTATCCTCATTGCTACACAGAAAAATTATGTCCTTGATGCACCGCCAGGTGACAGACCTATTGCAGGAGCAGATGCAGACGTTATGAACGTTTGGCTAGCTCAATATGATGACTACTTGATAGTTTAGTGCACCATGCTTAACGGCTTAGAATCGGGACTTCGAAGACGTTTTGAACGTCATGGACCATATGAGATGTTCCAGGAGTTGAAGTTAATATTTCAAGCAAATACCCGAGTTGAGAGATATGAAGTTTCCAACAAGTTCTATGGCTAAAAGATGGAGGAGAATCGCTCAACTAGTGAGCATGTGCTCAGATTGTCCGGGTACTACAATTACTTGAATCAAGTGGGAGTTAATCTTCCAGATAAAATAGTGATTGAAAAAATTCTCTAGTCGCCATCACCAAGTTAGTAGAACTTCTGATGAACTATAATATGCAAGGGATAACAGAAACGATTCCCAAGCTCTTCGTGATGCTGAAATCAACGAAGGTAGAAATCGAGAAAAACATCAAGTGTTGATGGTAGACAAGACCACTAGTTTCAAGAAAAGGGCAGAGGAAAGAAGGGGAACTTCAAGAAGAACAGCAAGCAAGTTGCTGCTCAAGTGAAGAAGCCCAAGTCTGGTCCTAAGCCTGAGACTAAGTGCTTCTACTGCAAAGGGACTGGTCACTGGAAGCGGAACTACCCCAAGTATTTGGCGGATAAGAAGGATGGCAAGGTGAACAAAGGTATATGTAATATACATGTTATTGATGTGTACCTTACTAGAGCTCGCAGTAGCACCTGGGTATTTGATACTGGTTCTGTTGCTAATATTTGCAACTCGAAACAGGGACTACGGATTAAGCGAACACTGGCAAAGGACGAGGTGACGATGCGCTTGGGAAATGGTTCCAAAGTCGATGTGATCGCGGTCGGCACGCTACCTCTACATCTACCTTCGGGATTAGTATTAGACCTAAAATAATTGTTATTTGGTGCTAGCGTTGAGCATGAACATTATATCTGGATCTTGTTTGATGCGAGACGGTTATTCATTTAAATCGGAGAATAATGGTTGTTCTATTTATATGAGTAATGTCTTTTATGGTCATGCACCCTTGAAAAGTGGTCTATTTTTGATGAATCTCGATAGTAGTGATACACATATTCATAATGTTGAAGCCAAAAGATGCAGAGTTGATAATGATAGTGCAAATTATTTGTGGCACTGCCGTTTAGGTCATATCGATGTAAAGCGCATGAAGAAACTTCATGCTGATGGGCTTTTGAAATCACTTGATTATGAATCAGTTGATGCTTGCGAACCATGCCTCATGGGCAAGATGACTAAGACTCTGTTCTTCGGAACAATGGAGCGAGTAACAGATTTGTTGGAAATCATACATACTGATGTATGTGGTCCGGTGAATATTGAGGCTCGCGACAGGTATCATTATTTTCTGATCTTCACAGATGATTTGAGCAGATATGAGTATATCTACTTGATGAAACATAAGTCTGAAACATTTGAAAAGTTCAAAGAATTTTAGAGTGAAGTGAAAAATCATCGTAACAAGAAAATAAAGTTTCTACGATCTGATCGTAGAGAAGAGTATTTGAGTTACGAGTTTGGCCTTCAGTTAAAAACAATGTGAAATAGTTTCACTACTCACGCCACCTGGAACACCACAATGTAATGGTGTGTCCGAACATCATAACCGTACTTTATTAGATATGGTGCGATTTATGATGTCTCTGACCGATCTACCACTATCGTTGTGGGGTTATGCATTAGAGACAGCTGCATTCACGTTAAATAGGGCACCATCAAAATCCGTTGAGACGACGCCTTATGAACTATGGTTTGGCAAGAAACCAAAGTTGTCGTTTCTTAAAGTTTGGGGCTGCAATGCCTATGTGAAAAAAGTTTCAACCTGATAAGCTCAAACCCAAATCGGAGAAGTGCGTCTTCATAGGATACCAAAAAGAAAATGTTGGGTACACCTTCTATCACAGATCCGAAGGCAAGATATTCGTTGCTTTGAATGGATCCTTTCTAGAGAAGGAATTTCTCTCGAAAGAAGTGAGTGGGAGGAAAGTAGAACTTGATGAGGTAACTGTACTTGCTCCCTTATTGGAAAGTAGTTCATCACAGAAATCTGTTCCTGTGACTACTAGAACGATTAGTGAGGAAGCTAATGATGATGATCATGTAACTTCAGATCAAGTTACTAACGAACCTCGTAGGTAAAACCAGAGTGAGATCCGCACCAGAGTGGTACGGTAATCCAGTTCTGGAGGTCATGTTACTTGACCATGATGAGCCTACGAACTATGAGGAAGCGATGATGAGCCCAGATTCCGCGAAATGGCTTAAGGCCATGAAATCTGAGATGAGATCCGTGTATGAGAACAAAGTATGGACTTTGGTTGACTTGCCCGATGTTCGGCAAGTCATTGAAATTAAATGGATCTTCAAGAGGAAGACGGACGCTGATAGTAGTGTTACTATCTACAAAGCTAGAATTGTCGCAAAAGGTTTTCGACAAGTTCAAGGTGTTGACTACGATAAGAGTTTATCACTCGTATCTATGCTTAAGTCTGTCCGAATCATGTTATCAATTGCCGCATTTTATGAAATCTGGCAAATGGATAAACAAAGCTGCATTCCTTAATGGATTTCTTAAAGAAGAGTTGTATATGATGCAACCAGAAAGTTTTGTCAATCCTAAAAGTGTTAACAAAATATGCAAGCTCCAGCGATCCATCTGTGGACTGATGCAATCATCTCGGATTTGGAATATACGCTTTGATAAGTTGATCAAAGCATATAGTTTTATACAGACTTGCGGTGAAGCCTGCATTTACAAGAAAGTGAGTGGGAGCACTACAGCATTTCTGATAAGTATATGTGTATGACATATTGTTGATCGAAAATAATGTAGAATTATTCTGTAAAGCATAAAGGAGTGTTTGAAAGGATTTTTTCAAAGAAAACCTCGGTGAAGTTGCTTACATATTGAGCATCAAGATCTATAGAGATAGATCAAGACGCTTGATAAGTTTTTTCAATGAGTATATACCTTGACAAGATTTTGAAGTAGTTCAAAATGGAACAGTCAAAGAAAGAATTCTTGCCTGTGTTACAAGGTGTGAAGTTGAGTAAGACTCAAAGCCCGACCACGGCAGAAAATAGAATGAGAATGAAAGTCATTCCCTATGCCTTGGCCATAGGTTCTATAATGTATGCCATGCTGTGTACCAGACCTATTGTATACCCTACACTACTTTTGGCCAGGGAGTACAATAGTGATCTAGGAGTAGATCACTGGACAGCGGTCAAAATTATCCTTACTGGAATAAGGATATGTTTCTCGATTATGGAGGTGACAAAAGGTTCGTCGTAAAGGGTTACGTCGATACAAACTTTGACACTGATCCAGATGATTCTAAGTCTCAATCTGGATGCATATTGAAAGTGGGAGCAATTAGCTAGAGTAGCTCCGTGCAGAGCATTGTTGACATAGATATTTGCAAAATACATACGGATCTGAATATGGTAGACCCGTTGACTAAACTTCTCTCACAGGCAAAACATGATCACACCTTAGTACTCTTTGGGTGTTAATCACATAGCAATGTGAACTAGATATTGACTCTAGTAAACCCTTTGGGTGTTGGTCACATGACGATGTGAACTATGGGTGTTAATCACATGGTGATGTGAATTATTGATGTTAAATCACATGTCGATGTGAACTAGATTATTGACTCTAGTGCAAGTGGGAGACTGAAGGAAATATGCCCTAGAGGCAATAATAAAGTTATTATTTATTTCCTTATATCATGATAAATGTTTATTATTCATGCTAGAATTGTATTAACCGGAAACATAATACATGTGTGAATACATAGACAAACAGAGTGTCACTAGTATGCCTTTACTTGACTAGCTCGTTAATCAAAGATGGTTATGTTTCCTAACCATGGACAAAGAGTTGTTATTTGATTAACGGGATCACATCATTAGGTGAATGATCTGATTGACATGACCCATTCCATTAGCTTAGCACCCGATCGTTTAGTATGTTGCTATTGCTTTCTTCATGACTTATACATGTTCCTATGACTATGAGATTATGCAACTCCCGTTTGCCGGAAGAACACTTTGTGTGCTACCAAACGTCACAACGTAACTGGGTGATTATAAAGGTGCTCTACAAGTGTCTCCAAAGGTACATGTTGGGTTGGCGTATTTCGAGATTAGGATTTGTCACTCCGATTGTCGGAGAGGTATCTCTGGGCCCTCTCGGTAATGCACATCACATAAGCCTTGCAAGCATTGCAACTAATGAGTTAGTTGTGAGATGATGTATTACGAAACGAGTAAAGAGACTTGCCGATAACGAGATTGAACTAGGTATTGAGATACCGACGATCGAATCTCGGGCAAGTAACATACCGATGACAAAGGGAACAACGTATGTTGTTATGCGGTCTGACCGATAAAGATCTTCGTAGAATATGTAGGAACCAATATGAGCATCCAGGTTCCGCTATTGGTTATTGACCGGAGACGTGTCTCGGTCATGTCTACATTGTTCTCGAACCGTAGGGTCCGCACGCTTAACGTTACGATGACAGTTTCATTATGAGTTTATGTATTTTGATGTACCGAAGCTTGTTCGGAGTCCCGGATGTGATCATGGACATGACGAGGAGTCTCGAAATGGTCAATACATAAAGATCGATATATTGGAAGCCTATATTTGGATATCGGAATCGTTTCGGATGAAATCGGGATTTTACCGGAGTACCGGGGGTTACCGGAACCCCCCCGGGGGTTATTGGGCCTACATGGGCCCTAAGGGAGAAGAGGAAAGGAGGCAAGAGGTGGCCGCGCGCCCCTCCCCTCCCTAGTCTGAATAGGACAAGGAGAGGGGGGCGGCGCCCCCCCCCCTTCCTTTCCCTCTTCCTCCTCTTTCCCACTTCTCCTTCTCCAACTAGGAAAGAAGGGAGTCCTACTCCCGGTGGGAGTAGGACTCCCCCTTGGCACGCCCTCCTTGGCCGGCCGCCCCCTCCCCTTGGCTCCTTTATATACGGGGGCAGGGGGCATCCTAGAACACATAAGTTGATCTTCGTGATCGTTTCTTAGCCGTGTGCGGTGCCCCCCTCCACCATATTCCACCTCGGTCATATTGTAGCGGTGCTTAGGCGAAGCCCTGCGACGGTTGAACATCAAGATCGTCACCACGTCGTCGTGCTGACGGAACTCCTCCCCGAAGCTTTGCTGGATCGGAGCCCGGGGAGCGTCATCGAGCTGAACGTGTGCCAAGAACTCGGAGGTGCCGGAGTAACGGTGCTTGGATCGGTTGGACCGGGAAGACGTAGGACTACTTCCTCTACGTTGCGTCAACACTTCCGCTGTCGGTCTACAAGGGTATGTAGATCACAGTCTCCCCTCGTTGCTATGCATCACCATGATCTTGCGTGTGCGTAGGAATTTTTTTGAAATTACTACGTTCCCCAACAATGACATGATCATCACGGGGGATGACCCCGAGTATATTGCCTTTGTAAAGGCCCGTCTTAGTGAGCAGTTTCTTATGTCTGGTCTTGGACCTCTTCGCTACTTTCTTGGGATTGAAGTCTCTTCTACCTCTGATGGCTTTTTTATATCCCAGGAAAAGTATATCCAGGATCTTCTTGCTCGTGCTGCTCTTACTGACGAGCGCGTTGTTGAGACTCCTATGGAGCTCAATGTTCACCTCCGTGCTACTGATGGTGATCCTCTCCCTGACCCGACGCGTTATCGTCATCTTGTTGGCAGTCTTGTCTATCTAGCTGTCACGCGTCCGGACATCTCTTATCCGGTTCATATTCTGAGTCAGTTTGTCTCTGCTCCCACCTCGGTTCACTATAGTCATCTCCTTCGTGTTCTCCGATATCTTCGAGGCACGATATCTCACCGTCTATTCTTTCCTCGCTCCAGTTCTTTACAGCTTCAGGCCTATTCGGATGCTACGTGGGCTAGTGATCCTTCAGATCGCCGTTCACTTTCTGCTTACTGTGGTTTTCTTGGTGGTTCTCTCATTGCCTGGAAGACGAAGAAACAGCTTGCAGTTTCCCGTTCGAGTGCCGAGGCTGAGTTGCGAGCAATGGCTCTTTTGACGGCAGAGGTGACTTGGTTACGGTGGTTACTTCACGATTTTGGTGTTTCTGTCACTACACCGACTCTGCTCTTATCTGACAGTACAGGTGCTATCAGCATTGCGCGTGATCCTGTGAAGCATGAGCTCACCAAGCATATTGGTGTTGATGCTTTCTATGTGCGCGCTGGTGTGCAGGATCAGGTTATTGCTCTTCAGTATGTGCCTTCCGAGTTACAGTTGGCGGATTTCCTGACGAAGGCCCAGACTAGAGCACAACATGGCTTTTATCTCTCCAAACTCAGTGTTGTTCATCCACCATGAGTTTGAGGGGGGGTGTTAGAGTTATAATATAAGTCATGTACCCCTTTGTATTTATCCCGTTGTATAAGGGGTTTCCTGCATATGTTCCACACCTGTACATGTATATATATCGGCCTATGGCCTCATGGGAATACAAGTTGCATATTCCTAACAGCTTCCATATACAAAAGATCCAAAATGGTTGGACCCTCCCCTGGACCCTGCGCAAGAGGGAGCTACGTGCACCGAGCTGCCCTTTATAGTATGATGCTTGCTTCCATATACTTCTAATTTCAAAATAATTATTGCTTGCTTGAGTGGAGATTCAAACCATCTCCATGTTCCTTACCTATTTTGCACTTTCCACAATGATTCCTTAGCACATACTCCCTCCGTCCCAAAATAAGTGTCTCAACTTTGTACTAACTTTAGTACGAAGTACAAAGTTGTACTAGAGTTGAGACACTTATCTTGGGACAGAGGTAGTATTTTGTAATGTAACCCAAGATATCCTTTTGTTGTGAACAAAATTGTGGAAAGTGTGCTTAAAGAACAATTGAAACAGAAATGAGAACCTTTCTACTCTAACATTATGGGGAAAATGACCATGAATTTTAATTTCTGCATTAAATATATGCACATATCTGGAAGTTGCATTGCATATATGTGTATCATGTACAGCTAAGTAGAACAAAATAAATTGGTTTTCGAATTTCCAACGTAAAAAATTGATCCACAAAAATGTGTCATTTGGTATGCCATAACTTATCAAATGTATCTTCTCTACAGCATCTTTTTTTTTAAAGAATCTCTACAGCATCTTAATGGAATTGTTTAGGTCATTTAGCCCTACAAGTAAATCCATCTCTAATATTATTGTTAGAGAAGGGAGAATAATTCTAAATACAATGAATTATTCTAGGTGAGATACAAACCAAGTCAGCTGTAACTATCTGACTGAATCCTGCTATTGCCATCCAAATAAAGTCTGTCCTGTCTTAACATGCCTGGCAAAAACAAGGGATGAACGGAAACAAGTGAGCATGTAGTGGAGACAGACAAATAGTAAGTTACTAACCTCTTTGCTCTTCCTGTTCATAATAAGACGGAATCTTTAATTGAAGCTTTAAAAACTTCAATACACAATATATCTGATGCTTGCATGCTTTCCAATTTTTTTGAAAGATTGTTTTGCTTTATATCGGACTCAGAACTGAATGTTCTATTGGATCAGGCAGGTAACATTGTGAGTAGGCCTTCTTACCTGTTTACTTTTCTGATCAGCTGCGTTCATGTAAACAGGATAGCTCCAACTCTTGTTTCAAGAGTGAGTTTCATGCTGAAATTGCATACTTGTAAATATGGGTTACTTCTCAAATCTGAGAAATTTAAAAATCAATCCCCATTGCTGACTGATGGTGTATATATAGTTATGGTATATGAAGATGAACTAGGCAAAAGAAAAATAGCTTTTACCTTTGAAATATCTGTGTACAGAATTTCCAGCTCTAATCTGAAAAATTACAATTGGCAAATTCTGATCATTAATTTTGTCCTTTAAAATCAAAAACCTACTGTCTGCACAAAAAAAGCCATACTACTGTTGTTTGTTTAGTATTCATAATTTAAACATTGACAGAGTAGAAATGATGACCTGTAGCAAGGATGATGTGGGATTATGATGAACAACAATTTACTACTTTTATCTCATGGCACATACAAAATTCCAAACCTTGTAGTCATTTATTCCTCGCTTTCCACATGAGTACTGAAATCAAAATTCAATATCGAATGGATAATTCGAATGCCCGTTACGTTGTGTCATATATTGTAAATGACCTTGTCAGTTGTGATAATCATGAGTTGCAACAGTGTTAGTTGTCAGTTGATATATCATATTTGTGTTTTTATAGCATGATGATTGCTTCCATATATTTCTTTCAAAATAATTGTTGCTTGCTGGAGTGGAGATTGAAACCGTCTCCATATTCCTTATCTATTTCTGCGGTTTCCACAATGGTTCCTTGGCACATATTTTGCAATTTAACACAATATATCCTTTTTTGTGAACATAATTGTGGAAAGTGTGCTTAAAGAATGACTGACACAGAGACAGAAATGAGAACCTTTCTAATCTAACATTCGGCAAAAGTATGACCGTCAGTTCTGCCGTTATCTTACTCGAAATGGACCACTGTTTTGATATGTCTTCATGTACTCTATATATGTTCACACAATTAAAGATTTTCGCATTAAATATATGCACATATCTGGAAGTTGCATTGCATATATGTGTATTATGTACAGCTAAGTGGAACAAAATAAATTGTTTTTCGAATTTTCGAGGTCGAAATGTTTAGTTCATTTGGCATGCCATCATTTATCTGAATGTATCTTCTATACAGTATCTTGATGAGAATGTTTAGATCATTTAGCCCTATAAGTAAATCTATCACTAATCATTTTTTGGAGTAGGGAGAAAAAAAATCCAAGAAGGGAGAGTTTTTCTAAATATAATGAATTATTCAAGGTGAGATACAAACCAAGTCATTTGCAACCATCTAACTGGATGCCGCTACTGGCATCCAAATAAAGTCTGCTCTGTCTTAACATGCCTAGATGGGGTATATGGAAACAAGGATGAGCATGTAGTGGAGACAAATAGCATGTCACTAACCTGTATGCTCCTCCTATTCGCAATAAGATGGTAACATCCCATTTATTTTAACTCCAATTCTTTTATACACAATATATCTGATGCTTTCATGCTTTTCAATATTTTCGAAAGATTGCTATGCTTTGTCAGACTCAGAACTGAATGTTCCACTGGACCAGGCATGCAACATGTGAGTAGGTCTGCTGTAAGCCTGTAACTGTATACTTTCCTGACCAGCCTCGTCCACATAGACGGGATAACTCAAACTCTTGTTTCAAGAGTGAGTAGTATGCTAAAATAGCATATATTTTTTAATATGGATTAATTGTCAATTCTGAGAAACCTTAAAAATATTAACAGAGTAGAAATGATGCCTTGCAGCAAGGATGGTGTGAGATTGTGATTAACAACAATTTGCTACTCTTATCTCATGACACATACAAAATTCAAAACCTTGTAGTCATTTGCACTTCAGTTTCCACATGAGTATCAAGATCAAAATTCAGTATCGAAGATTTTTATAATTGCAATGTCCATTCTGTTGTGTCATATATTGTAAATGACCTTGTGAATTGTGATAGGACATTTTGCTCAAAAAAAATGTGATAGGACATGAGTTACAACAGTGTTAGTTGTCAATTCATGTATAGTATCATATTTGTCTTAATAGTATTGTGTTTGCTTCCATATATTTCTAATATCAAAACAATTGTTGCTTGCTGGAGTAGAGACTGAAACCGTCTCCATATCCTTATCTATTTCTGAGGTTTCCACAGTGAGCCATTAGTACATATTTTGCAATCTAGCACCATATATCCTTTCTCTGTGAACATAATTGTGGAGCGTGTGCTTAAAGAATGACCAAAACAGATATGAGAACCTTTCTACTCTTACATTCTGGGAAAAGACTTGCGAGTTTTGCGGTTATCTTACTGAAATGGACCACTATTTTCAGATGTACACTATATGTTCACACAATTTTAAAATTTATGCAGTAAATATATGCACATATCTAGAGGTTGCATTGCATATGTGTATCATGTACAGCTAAGTAGAACAAAATGTGATGCCCATTAGTTTGCTAGACATGTATCATTGGCATGCCATCATTTATTTAAAATGTACTGTATCTTCTATGCAGTATCTTCATGGGAATGTTTGCATCATATTTAGCCTAAAAATAAGTAAACATATCACTAATTTTGAGTAGCATGCACCTCATCACAATTTACTGGTCATTTATTTGTGTGAATTCTTAAAAATGGATGGCTGGTATAGTTATATCACCACCCCTTGTGCTCCAGCCAACCGCTGTTTTCAATCGAGTGATATAAATTATAATTATGTAAATCCATTTCTTTGTGACTTAATCTTCTTGCTGGCCTAAATTTCACTGAGTCTCAGTTGGAACACATGGAATTTGATATAAATTTGTTCTATTCCTGCTAGAATTTTGGAAAATTCCGTTGTTTTAAACAAGGATGTAATAGTCAGGGAACTCTAAGCCATTTGCTCATTAGGAAAGGCAGGGGTATACTATTTTTGAAAACATAACTATACATTATGAACCCCCGCCCTGCATAAGTTGCTAAGCCCGAATACAACTTCACTTGAGAAGAAAATCAACATTAAAGCCACAAAAAATGCAAAGGAAAATAAACTAAGGCGTACTACAAAGCAGTGGAGGAAATTAAGCTCTGAAGCCAACGGCTATAAATACCTGACCACCCTGTTCGCACCATCCAGAGAAGCAGAGTTTCAAATCACACTGCTGCCTTCTCCCCCCACCATGGCTGCCATGTGGTCTCCAATCATCGCTCTCCTCCTGCTCCTGCTCCCACTCGTGCCATCCTCCTCCTCCGTCATCACCCTCCCGCTCCATGGCAACGTCTACCCTGTCGGGTATGTATGTTTCTCTGATCTTTACATGGCAATTGACAAGCTTTGATCGTCCTTCTCAGGCTTGAAGTTTTCTTTCTCCGTATATTTGACACGTTTTTCTGTACCATTGCAGCCACTACTATGTAACGATGAAGATTGGTAAACATCCGAAGCCCTACTTCCTGGACATCGACACCGGCAGCAACCTCACCTGGCTGGAGTGTCACCACCCGCAACTCGGCTGCCAGCACTGCACCCGGGTAACAACACTCAATTCTGTGATATCACATACTATCTTACTACTGTAGCATTTGTGTTTGATGCCAAGTGTTCTGTTCTGTCCAAGGTTATTGGCAAAAAATGTACTGCAATCTTGGCATAATCTTTGTTTTGTGCTTGATTTTTCCAGCATCTAAAACACCCACATTACTCGCCACAACTTAGCAACTTGAAGATGGAATGTCAACACAAGTACTGTGATGCACTACGGAAAGACCTGGCAGGTAATAACCCTCAATGCCCACATCAGAAGCCACATCAATGCCACTACCAAATTCAATACCTTGATGGGACGACAGACGGTGTCATCTCCATTGACACGATCTCTCTCAGGGGAAATGAAAAATCCAGTTTCATTGCCTTCGGGTAAGATACTGACCGTTCACTGTCAGTTCAATGCTTACTGGACTTGGATGTTGATGATTTTTCACCTTTCATTTTGCGCAGATGTGGATACAACCAGCTACCACAGAAAGAAACATCGCCCGTAGATGGCATCCTTGGTCTTGGGATGGGAACGGTAGGTTTTGTCCCACAACTCATGCTGAACAAGATGATCACCAAGAACATCATTGGGCATTGCCTTGGCAAGGATGGAGGGGGCTACCTCTCCTTTGGGGAGCAGTTTGACCTGGAAGGCATAACCTGGGCACCCATGAGAAAATACGAGTAAGCACCATTGCTTATCAATTTCAAGAGCTTGTTTATGATCATTAGTTGAAGTTTTGGGTGCCAATTTCAGTTTTTGGTTTTTGCTCCCCTGCTAGCCTTGCATAACTGTAATATCTAATAGTCGAAAGGGATTGTATAGTTAGAAAACTATATCGTTGATACTCCCTCTGTAAACTAATATAAGAGCGTTTAGATTACTAAAGTAGTGTTCTAAACGCTCTTATATTAGTTTGCGGAGGGAGTACTTGTTTTCTTTTCACTTGGTTCTAAACATTTATACAAGACTATTTGTTGCAGACTTTTCTACTCACCTGGTCAAGCAACACTACACCTGAATGGACAGCAGATATACAAGCATGGAGTGAATGCTGTCTTTGACAGTGGTACCTGATAGCATGCTTTGGATCGATATAGGCTAGTGATTCCGGTAAACCTACCTTCTCTCTGAGTCGATGATCCCGCCGAGGTGCCATGGTGGATGGCGATGGCGGTGATGACAGAGAGTGGATGGCGGTGGTAGTGGAGCTTCCCGTGAGCACCGCGCTAACCCTAGATCGGTAGGGAGTATTCGGTGGGGTTGGTGGCAGCGTTCAACCTCGTGAGTCGTGCCCCAGCCCCCACCTCTGTTATATAGCGCGGGTCACAGGGGCCCACCAACCATGGTTTGGTTGGGCGCCCCCGATCAGGGCACAAGTCAAGGGCCCGTTCGACCCGTTGGGTTCGAACGGGATAGAGATCAACCTAACATTCTCCCCCTTGATCTCAACTTTACTTTTAACTTTATACTTTCTAGTTTTTTTGTCTCATCACATATTGGTACATAGAGCATGTTTCATCGTCACAGCTTAATTGCCGTTAGAATCATACAGCTACAACATACGTTATGTTCAGAAGCAAATTCTGTTCCTTTTGGGCCTATCCAGGAATCATAAGGCTTTCCCTTAAACCCATGCCGGCTAAGTGTTCCTTGAACACATTGGGTGGTAAGCCTTTCGTTAGCGGATCCGCAAGCATATCCTTTGTCCTTATATGCTCGAGACTTATAGTTTGATCCTGGATTTTATCTTTCACAACATAATACCTTATCTCTATTGTTTTGGCAGCATTACTCGACTTGTTGTTGTGAGCGTAAAATACTGCGGGTTGGTTGTCGCAGTACATCTTTAGTGGTTTGTGAATACAATCTACCGCTTTCAAGTCGGGTACAAATTTCTTTAGCCATATCGCCTGCCCCGTGGCTTAGAAGCATGCTATGAATTCTGCATACATCGTGGATGATGCAACTATCGACTGTTTGGAGCTTTTCCACGAAATAGCTCCCCCAGCGAGAGTGAAGACGTGTCCTGACGTGGATTTTCTATCATCTCTGTCCCCCGCAAAATCTGCGTCTGAATACCCTTTTATCTCTAGGGAATCACTTCTCCTGTATATTAGCATGTAGTCCTTCGTGCCTTGCGCATAACGCAATGCTTTCTTTACCATCTTCCAGTGCTCCATGCCTGGATTCTCTTGATATCTACCGAGTACCCCGGTGATAAAAGCTAAGTCAGGGCGAGTGCACACTTGTGCATACTGTAAGTGTTGGAAATATGCCCTAGAGGCAATAATAAATTAGTTATTAATATATTTCCTTGTTCATGATAATCGTTTATTATCCATGCTAGAATTATATTGATAGGAAACTCAGATACATGTGTGGATACATAGACAACACCATGTCCCTACTAAGCCTCTAGTTGACTAGCTCGTTGATCAATATATGGTTACGGTTTCCTGACCATGGACATTGGATGTCATTGATAACGGGATCACATCATTAGAAGAATGATGTGATGGATAAGACCCAATCCTAAGCATAGCACAAGATCGTGTAGTTCGCATGCTAAAGCTTTTCTAATGTCAAGTATCATTTCCTTAGACCCTGAGATTGTGCAACTCCCGGATACCGTAGGAATACTTTGGGTGTGCCAAACGTCACAACGTAACTGGGTGGCTATAAAGGTGCACTACGGGTATCTCCAAAAGTGTCTGTTGGGTTGGCACGAATCGAGATTGGGATTTGTCACTCCGTGTGACGGAGAGGTATCTCTGGGCCCACTCGGTAGGACATCATCATAATGTGCACAATGTGATCAAGGAGTTGATCACGGGATGATGTGTTACGGAACGAGTAAAGATACTTGCCAGTAACGAGATTGAACAAGGTATCGGGATACCGACGATCGAATCTTGGGCAAGTACAATACCGCTAGACAAAGGGAATTGTATACGGGATTGATCGAATCCTCGACATCGTGGTTCATCCGATGAGATCATCGTGGAATATGTGGGAACCAACATGGGTATCCAGATCCCGTTGTTGGTTATTGACCGGAGGACGTCTCGGTCATGTCTGCATGGTTCCCGAACCCGTAGGGTCTACACACTTAAGGTTCGATGACGCTAGGGTTATAAAGGAAGTTTGTATGTGGTTACCGAATGTTGTTTGGAGTCCCGGATGAGATCCCGGATGTCACGAGGAGTTCCGAAATGGTCCGGAGGTAAAGATTTATATATGGGAAGTCCTGTTTTGGTCACCGGAAAAGTTTCGGGTTTTATCGGTAACGTACCGGGACCACCAGGAGGGTCCCGGGGGTCCACCAAGTGAGGCCACCGGCCCCGGAGGGCTGCATGGGCCAAGTGTGGGAGGGGACCAGCCCCAGGTGGACTGGTGCGCCCCCCCACAAGGGCCCAAGGCGCCTAAGGGGAGGAGGGGGGCAAACCCTAAGGGCAGATGGGCCTTAGGGCCCATGCCTGGTGCGCCTCCCTCTCCCCCTCCCCTTGGCCGCCCCACCAGATGGGATCTGGGCTGGCCGCTGCCCCTAGGGTGGAACCCGAGGTGGGAGCGCAGCCCCCCCTCTCCCCCTATATATAGTGGAGGCAAAGGAGCAACCCATAGACGAAGTTTCTTCTCTTGTTGGCGCAGCCCTACCTCTCTTTCTCCTCATATCTCGCGGTGCTTGGCGAAGCCCTGCTGGATCACCATGCTCCTCCACCACCACCACGTCGTTGTGCTGCTGTTGGATGGAGTCTTCATCAACCTCTCCCTCTCTCCTTGCTGGATCAAGGCATGGGAGACGTCACCGGGCTGTACGTGTGTTGAACGCGGAGGTGCCGTCCGTTCGGCACTAGGATCTCCGGTGATTTGGATCACGACGAGTACGAATCCTTCAACCCCGTTTTCTTGAACGCTTCCGCTTAGCGATCTACAAGGGTATGTAGATGCACTCTCCTTCCCCTCGTTGCTGGTTTTTCTATAGATAGATTTTGGTGACACGTAGGAAAATTTTGAATTTCTGCTACGTTCCCCAACAGTGGCATCATGAGCTAGGTCTATGCGTAGTTTCTATGCACGAGTAGAACACAAAGTAGTTGTGGGCGTTGATTTTGTTCAATATGCTTACCGTTACTAGTCCAATCTTGATTCGGCGGCATTGTGGGATGAAGCGGCCCGGACCGACCTTACACGTACTCTTACGTGAGACTGGTTCCACCGACTGACATGCACTAGTTGCATAAGGTGGATAGCGGGTGTCTGTCTCTCCCACTTTAGTCGGATCGGATTCGATGAAAAGGGTCCTTATGAAGGGTAAATAGCAATTGGCATATCACATTGTGGTTTTTGCGTAGGTAAGAAACGTTCTTGCTAGAAACCCATAGCAGCCACGTAAAACATGCAAACAACAATTAGAGGACGTCTAACTTGTTTTTGCAGGGTATGCTATGTGATGTGATATGGCAAAGAAGAATGTGATGAATGATATGTGATGTATGAGATTGATCATGTTCTTGTAATAGGAATCACGACTTGCATGTAGATGAGTATGACAACCAGCAGGAGCCATAGGAGTTGTCTTTATTTATTGTATGACTTGCGTGTCATTGAACAACGCCATGTAATTACTTTACTTTATTGCTAACCGGTAGCCATAGTAGTAGAAGTAATAAGTTGGCGAGAAAACTTCATGGAGACACAATGATGGAGATCATGGTGTCATGCCGATGACGATGATGATCATGGAGCCCCGAAGATGGAGATCAAAAGGAGCAATATGATATTGGCCATATCATGTCATTATTTGATTGCATGTGATGTTTATCATGTTTATACATCTTATTTGCTTAGAACGACGGTAGCTTAAATAAGATGATCCCTCACTAAAATTTCAAGAGAAGTGTTCTCCCTAACTGTGCACCGTTGCGAAAGTTCATCATTTCGAAGCACCATGTGATGATCGGGTGTGATAGATTCTTACGATCGAATACAACGGGTGTTGACGAGCCTAGCATGTACAGACATGGCCTCGGAACACATGCGAAACACTTAGGTTAACTTGACGAGCCTAGCATGTACAGACATGGCCTCGGAACACAAGAGACCGAAAGGTCGAGCATGAGTCGTATGGTAGATACGATCAACATGAAGATGTTCACCGATGATGACTAGTCCGTCTCACGTGATGATCGGACACGGCTTAGTTGACTCGGATCATGTAACCACTTAGATGACTAGAGGGATGTCTATCTGAGTGGGAGTTCATAAGATGAACTTGTTTATCCTGAACATAGTCAAAAGGATTTTGCAAATTATGTCATAGCTCGCGCTTTAATTTTACTGTTTAGATATGTTCCTAGAGAAAAATTAGTTGAAAGTTGATATTAGAAATTATGCAGACAGTAGAAGGCTTATGTCCTTAATGCACCGCTCAGTGTGTTGAACCTCGAACGTCGTCTGTGGATGTTGCGAACATCTGACATACACATTTTGATAACTACGTGATAGTTCAGTTAAACGGTTTAGAGTTGAGGCACCGAAGAAGTTTTAAAACGTCGCGAAACATATGAGATGTTTCGAGGGCTGAAATTGGGATTTCAGGCTCGTGCCCACGTCAAGAGGTATAAGACCTCCGAGGATTTTCTTAGCCTGCAAACTAAGGGAGAAAAGCTCAATTGTTGAGCTTGTGCTCAGATTGTCTGAGTACAACAATCGCTTGAATCGAGTGGGAGTTGATCTTCCAGATGAAATAGTGATGGTTCTCCGAAGTCATTACCACCAAGCTGCTAGAGCTTCGTGATGAACTATAATATATCAGGGACATATATGATGATCCTTGAGATATTCACAATGTTTGACACCACAAAAGTAGAAATCAAGAAGGAGCATCAATTGTTGATGGTTGGTGAAACCACTAGTTTCAAGAAGGGCAAGGGCAAGAAGGGATACTTCATGAAACGGCAAATCAGCTGTTGTTCTAGTGAAGAAACCCAAAGTTGAACCCAAGCCCGAGACTAAGTGCTTCTGTAATAAGGGGAACAATCACTGAAGCAGAACCACCCTAGATACTTGGTAGATGAGAAGGCTGGCAAGGTCGACAGAAGTATATTGGATATGCATTATAATGTGTACTTTACTAGTACTCCTAGTAGCACCAGGGTATTAGATACCGGTTCGGTTGCTAAGTGTTAGTAACTCGAAACAAAAGGCTACGGAATAAACGGAGACTAGCTAAAAGGTGAGATGACGATATGTGTTGGAAGTATTTCCAAGGTTGATCAAACATCGCACGCTCCCTCTACCATCGAGATTGGTGTTTGCGTTGAGCATAGACATGATTGGATTATGTCTATCGCGATACGGTTATTCATTTAAGGAGAATAATGGTTACTCTCTTTATTTGAATAATACCATCCCGATCGTAGTGATACACATTTTCATGCCAAAGGTATAAGATAGTAATGATAATACCACACAAATATGGCACTGCAATTTGAGTCATATTGGTATAAAACGCATGAAGAAGCTCCATGTTGATGGATCTTTGGACTCACTCATTTTTGAAAGGATCGAGACATGCGAACCATGTTTGTTGGTAGATATGCATGAAGAAACTCTATACAGATGGATCGTTTGGACTCACTTGATTTTGAATCACTTGAGACATGCAAATCATACCACATGGGCAAGATGACTGAAAGCCTCGTTTTCAGTAAAATGGAACTAGAAAGCAACTTGTTGGAAGTAATACATTTCGATGTGTGCTGAGGCGTGTAGTGGATATCGTTATGTTCTTACTTCACAGATGATTTGAGTAGATGTTGAGTATATTTACTTGATGAATCACGAGTCTGAATTATTGAAAGGTTCAAGTAATTTCAGGGTGAAGGTGAGAGATCGTCGTGACAAGAGGATAAAATATCTATGATATGATCATAGAGATGAATATCTGAATTACGAGTTTGGCACAGAATTAAGACATTGTGGAAATTGTTTCGCAACTAATACAGTCTGGAACACCATAATGTGATGGTGTGTCCGAACATCATAACTGCACCCTATTGGATATGATGCATACCATGATGTCTCTTATCGAATTACCACGATAGTTTATGGGTTAGGCATTAGAGACAACCACATTCACTTTAAATAAGGCACCACGTAATTCCGATGAGATGACACCATATGAACTATGGTTTAGAGAAACCTAAGCTGTCATTTCTTAAAAGTTTGGGGCTGCGACGCTTATGTGAAAAAGTTTCAGGCTGATAAGCTCGAACCCAAAGCGGATAAATGCATCTTCATAGGACACCCAAAACAGTTGGGTATACCTCCTGTCTCAGATCCGAAAGCAATAAGGGATTGTTTCTAGAATCGGGTCCTTTCTCGAGGAAAAGTTTCTCTCGAAAGAATTGAGTGGGAGGATGGTGGAGACTTGATGAGGTTATTGAACCGTCTCTTCAACTAGTGTGTGGCAGGGCATAGGGAGTTGTTCCTGTGGCACCTACACCAATTGAAGTAGAAGCTTATGATAGTGATCATGAAACTTCAGATCAAGTCACTACCAAACCTTGTGGGATGACAAGGATGCGTACTACTTCAGAGTGGTACGTAATCCTGTCTTGGAAGTCATGTTGCTAGACAATAATGAACCTACGAGCTATGGAGAAGCGATGGTGGGCCTGGATTCCAAAATGGCTCGAGGCCATATAATCCGAGAGAGGATCCATATATGAAAACAAAGTGTAGACTTTGGAATAACTACTTGATGGTCGTAGGGCTGTTAGGTGCATATGGATTTTAAAAGGAAGACGGACAATGATGGTGAGTATCACCATTAAGAAATCTCAACTTGTCGTTAAGATGTTTTCCGACAAGTTCAAGGAGTTGACTACGATGAGACTTTCTCACTCGTAGCGATGCTAAGAGTCTGTTGGAATTATATTAGCGATTACTGCATTATTTATGAAATCTTGCAGACAGGATGCCAAAACATTGTTTCCTCGACGATTTTCTTGAGGAAAGGTTGTATGTGATACAACCGGAAGGTTTTGTCAATCCTGAAAGATGCTAACAAGTATGCAAAGCTCCAGCAATCCTTCTAAGGACTGGAGTAAGCATCTCGGAGTTGGAATGTATGCTTTGATGAGATGATCAAAGTTTTGGGTGTATACAAAGTTTATGAGAAACTTGTATTTCCAAAGAAGTGAGTGGGAGCACTATAGAATTTCCGATGAGTATATGTTGTTAACATATTGTTGATCGGAAATGATGTAGAATTTCTGGAAAGCATGCAGAGTTATTTAAAAAGTGTTTTTCAATGGAAAACCTGGATTAGGCTACTTGAGTATTGAGCATTAAGATCTATAAGGATAGATCAAAACGCTTAATAGTACTTTCAAATGAATACATACCGTGACAAGATTTTGAAGGAGTTCAAAATGGGATCGGCAAAGAAGGAGTTCTTGGCTGTGTTATAAGGTGTGAACATTGAGTAAGACTCGAAACCTGACCGCGGCAGAATAGAGAGAAAGGACGAAGGTCGTCCCCTATGCTTTAGACGTAGGCTCTACAGTATGCTATGTTGTGTACCGCACCTGAAGTGTGCCTTGCCATGAGTCAGTCAAGGGGTACAAGAGTGATCCAAGAATGGATCACAGGACAGCGGTCAAAGTTATCCTTAGTAACTAGTGGACTAAGGAATTTTCTCGATTATGGAGGTGGTAAAAGAGTTCGTCGTAAAGGGTACTTTGACACTAATCCAGATTATTCTGAGTAGTAAACTGGATTCGTATAGTAGAACAGTTATTTGGAATAGCTCCAAATAGAATGTGGTAGCTGCATCTGGGAGATGACATAGAGATTTGTAAAGCACACACGGATCTGAAAGATTCAGACCCGTTGACTATAACATCTCTCACAAGCATAACATGATCAAACCCAGAACTCATCGAGTGTTAATCACATGGTAATGTGAACTAGATTATTGACTCTAGTAAACTCTTGGGTGTTAGTCACATGGGGATGTGACCTTGAGTGTTAATCACATAGCGATGTGAACTGGATTATTGACTCTAGTGCAAGTGGGAGACTCTTGGAAATATGCCCTAGAGGCAATAATAAATTAGTTATTATTATATTTCCTTGTTCATGATAATCGTTTATTATCCATGCTAGAATTATATTGATAGGAAACTCAGATACATGTGTGGATACATAGACAACACCATGTCCCTAGTAAGCCTCTAGTTGACTAGCTCGTTGATCAATATATGGTTACGGTTTCCTGACCATGGACATTGGATGTCATTGATAACGGGATCACATCATTAGAAGAATGATGTGATGGACAAGATCCAATCCTAAGCATAGCACAAGATCGTGTAGTTCGCATGCTAAAGCTTTTCTAATGTCAAGTATCATTTCCTTAGACCATGAGATTGTGCAACTCCCGGTTACCGTAGGAATACTTTGGGTGTGCCAAACGTCACAACGTAACTGGGTGGCTATAAAGGTGCACTACGGGTATCTCCGAAAGTGTCTGTTGGGTTGGCACGAATCGAGACTGGGATTTGTCACTCCGTGTGACGGAGAGGTATCTCTGGTCCACTCGGTAGGACATCATCATAATGTGCACAATGTGATCAAGGAGTTGATCATGGGATGATGTGTTACGGAACGAGTAAAGAGACTTGCCGGTAACGAGATTGAACAAGGTATCGGGATACCGACGATCGAATCTCGGGCAAGTACAATACCGCTAGACAAAGGGAATTGTATACGGGATTGATCGAATCCTCGACATCGTGGTTCATCCGATGAGATCATCGTGGAACATGTGGGAACCAACATGGGTATCCAGATCCCGCTGTTGGTTATTGACCGGAGGACGTCTCGGTCATGTCTGCATGGTCCCCGAACCCGTAGGGTCTACACACTTAAGGTTCGATGACGCTAGGGTTATAAAGGAAGTTTGTATGTGGTTACCGAATGTTGTTCGGAGTCCCAGATGAGATCCCGGACGTCACGAGGAGTTCCGGAATGGTCCGGAGGTAGAGATTTATATATGGGAAGTCCTGTTTTGGTCACCTGAAAAGTTTCGGGTTTTATCGGTAACGTACCGGGACCACCAGGAGGGTCCCGGGGGTCCACCAAGTGGGGCCACCGGCCCCGGAGGGCTGCATGGGCCAAGTGTGGGAGGGGACCAGCCCCAGGTGGGCTGGTGCGCCCCCCCCAGGGCCCAAGGCGCCTAAGGGGAGGAGGGGGGCAAACCCTAAGGGCAGATGGGCCTTAGGGACCATGCCTGGTGCGCCTCCCTCTCCCCCTCCCCTTGGCCGCCCCACCAGATGGGATCTGGGCTGGCCGCCGCCCCTAGGATGGAACCCTAGGTGGGGGCGCAGCCCCCCTCTCCCCTTATATATAGTGGAGGCAAAGGAGCAGCCCATAGACGAAGTTTCTTCTCTTGTTGGCGCAGCCCTACCTCTCTTTCTCCTCATATCTCGCGGTGCTTGGCGAAGCCCTGCTGGATCACCATGCTCCTCCACCACCACCACGCCGTTGTGCTGCTGCTGGATGGAGTCTTCCTCAACCTCTCCCTCTCTCCTTGCTGGATCAAGGCATGGGAGACGTCACCGGGTTGTACGTGTGTTGAATGCGGAGGTGCCGTCCGTTCGGCACTAGGATCTCCGGTGATTTGGATCATGACGAGTACGACTCCTTCAACCCCGTTTTCTTGAACGCTTCCGCTTAGCGATCTACAAGGGTATGTAGATGCACTCTCCTTCCCCTCGTTGCTGGTTTCTCTATAGATAGATCTTGGTGACACGTAGGAAAATTTTGAATTTCTGCTACGTTCCCCAACAGTAAGCTGCCAACTGCCGAAGCATATGGTACTGCTTTCATTTGATCGATCTCGTACTGGTTCTTGGGACATTGGAATTTCCCAAAACTATCGCCCTTGACTATAGGAGCAGGTGTGGCTTTACTCGCATGCATATTATACTTTTTAAGAACCTTTTCTAAATATGCTTTCTGCGATAGTCCTAAGACTCCATTGTTCCTATCTTGATGAATTCTATGCCCAAAACATATGATGCTTCACCAAGATCTGTTATGTCAAAATCTGAGGATAAGAACTTCTTTGTTTCTTGTAGTAGACTAACATCACTGCTAGCAAGTAGGATATCATCCACATACAAGATTAGGAAAATATATTTCCTATTTTAAACTTTGCATAAATGCAGTTATCCTCAATTTTTTTCTTTAATCCTAAACTTTTAATCGTTTGATTAAACTTTAGATACCACTGCCGAGAGGCTTGTCTTAATCCATAAATGGATTTCTTCAGGCTGCATCCCATATTTTCCTTGCCTTCCATGATAAAACCCTTAGGTTGTTTCATGTAGACATTTTCTTTTAAATCACCATTCAGAAATGTCATCTTAACATCCATTTGATGTAACTCTAAATCAAAATGAGCAACTAATGCCATTATGATTCTGAAGGAATCCTTACATGAGGCTGGAGAAAATGTCTCATTGTAATCTATCCCTTCTCTTTGTGTAAATCCTTTTGTCATGAGTCGTGCTTTATACTTTTCTATATTCCCTTTAGAGTCATACTTAATTTTGTAGACCCATTTACAGCCTACTGTTTTGGCTCCTTTAGGAATTTCCTCTAAGTCCCAAACATCTTTGGAACTCATCGATTTCATCTCGTCTTCCATTGCCTTCATCCACTTCGATGAATGAGGGCTTCTCATGGCTTCTTCATATGAGGTGGGATCTTTTTCCATATGAACCATTTCTGTGTTATAAACTTTAAAGTCAGTAGAAATAGCTGACTTTCTAGGTCTTGTAGACCTTCTAAGGGCCTCAGTTTCTGGCACATTCTGTGCCTCAACTTCTGGCACTGCTTCTAAAATTTGTTGTTGCACCTCCCTTTCATGCTCAACAACGGGTTCAGTCGACTCCTGACGGACAGGTTCCGGGTCTACCCCCATAGTTGTCATGGGTGGAGTTGCAACTGGTAGTGAGAAAAATGGCTCTTGAATCATCGGATTAGGTGCATGCACCCTCTTCTCCTCAAGATCAATTTTCCGAGCTACCAAGCTTCCCCTCATCATTTCGTCCTCTAAGAAGACTGCATGTCTCGTTTCTACAAACTTTGTATATCTGTCTGGGCAGTAGAAACGAAAACCCTTTGATCTGTCTGGATAGCCAATGAAGTGGCAACTCACTATTTTGGGATCTAACTTTGCAATGTTTGGATTAAACATTTTGACCTCAGCAGGGCACCCCCACACCCTGAAGTGTTGTAGGGAGGGCACCCTTCCTGTCCATAGCTCGTACGGTGTTTTGGGCACCGACTTGCTTGTCACTCTATTGAGAATGTGAATGGCGGTTTTAAGCCCCTCCATCATAATCCCAGTGGCAAGTTGGAATAACTCATCATGCTGCGCACCATATCCATAAGTGTACGGTTGCACCTTTCAGCTACTCCATTCTTTTCTCCTAGAATGAGATACATTAAAAAACACATGAGTTATCATATCTTTCTCTTGCCAAAATTTCTCCCGCCATACGGGATTTTTGACATAATATCTTTTCCCGCCATGCGGGTAATTCCCTGTAAGGGAATATGAATGCCAGAATTGGCTCTTTTGACTGCATATTCAATCATCAAATTTAGGAATAAATCCGAATGGTCTTTGACACACATGCTTGATCCGACGTTGGTCAAATTAAACACACATGTTGCTTGTTTCATCTCAAATCATGTTGACTGAGAAATCTTCTTCATAGAGAGTACATGAAGGACATTCATCAACCAAGACTCTCAATGATCTATCTTTTTTCTTTTGATGTCATTCTTTAGAGAGAACATACTTCCTCATGTTATGACCTTTCCTGGTCATCTTTCGGGCCACAAGTACCCAGCCATTTGCTTTCATGAATGAAAGCATGAAAAACTTTTAGTCTGAGAAAACATAGCCAATAATCAACAATAATGAGCATAAAAATAACCCTACGTTGGTCTGGTTAAAAAATATGCACATTAAACTTTTGTAAAACTTCCTTTTTATACTCTAAATCACCGTTGTGGTAGAATTAGAATAAAACTCATTCTTCAACATTAATTCCATATCACCGTTGGGCGGAAATGGAAATAATGCATATAACTCATAAACAATGTGATGATAGTATTTCTATTAAACAACTTTGCTAAGAAATAATAATCATCATCAACTTTATTGCAGCGGAAAACTAGCAATATACATTTCTCAGTCTTTATCAAATTCTCTGAAAAAAGGTCACTTTGATACAAAATTTATCAGAGATTTGAACTTTTGAACATAAGACTCATAGAATTATAGTACTGTTATCATCAACATTGGTCAGAAAATAACAATACCATATTTTAACTTTAAACAAATATCTTTCTTTTGTCATAGCAGAAACTATCTGCATCTTATTTCACCCGTAGGGGAAAAAATTACTAAGAACATTTCTTTCAATTAAATTTTTCCGTTGGTTCCAATTTAATTGGATGATAAAACTTTTACTTTGCACAGAAGCTTTACAATATTCTATTCAAAAACAATTATCTACTCTTTTACTCTCTAAGAAATTTTAACCGGTTGGTTCAAAAATGCATTAGAGAAGCAATAATTTAATCTTTTACTTTAGTTCTATTCACTTTTTAAAAGAGCACCTTTAATTTAAATAATAAAGCATGATCATGTTATTAACAACGTTGGTCATAAAAATAACATAATCATATTCATCACTTTAATAATCACTTTAACATGCTCTTAAAAACTAATACTATATAAACTTTTATTTTCTTTGTAAAAGAGCACTGATTATTTACGCAGCGGAAAAACATGAATAAAAATTCATGAACTTTTTACATTTTATAGAAACTTTTATGTTACTAAAACAAAATTCATGAACTTTATTATGTCCTTTATAAAATTCATGAACTTTTCTTTTTCTGAAAATTTTACTTTTCTATTTCCAGATACTTTTCTACTTTTTTTAATATCTTTTCTATTTTCTAAACACAATTTTCGTTGGAAAAATTGCATAGAAAAACTATTTAGAATCTGCCCAGAAAACTGGACAGAAAACTATATATATAAAAAAAATGCAGCTGGCCTGTGGCCTGCTCACGCGCACTCTGCGCGTCAGCGCGTCGCGCCTGGCCAAAAACGGCCCGGCCCAACGCCCGCCAGCGGCTGCAGCCGGCCTTCTCCACTTTCGGCCCATCGGCCCAGTTCGGAATTAGGGTTTTCATCATGGCCGTTCATTGCGATCGGACGACCATCCACGCTTTTCTCCCGAACAAAACGGTGAGCGAGGGAGAGTCGAGCGCAGCCTCAGTCAAACCCTCTTTCCCCCCGCGCCGCTCGCACGTCTCTACGCCCGCCCCCGTTCGTCTCTCTCTCTTCGAGGGTTGCGGGCCACGCCGGCCGCCGGCGACGTGTGACGCACCACCGCGGCGCGCGAGTCCCTTCTCTTTTTTCCTTGCTCTCGCGGTCTCGTGCAGGTCGCCTGACCACCGCGCCGCGTCCTTCCACCGGCGACGGCGTCGAGCGCCACCTCGCCGCGCCAGGGCGCCGGCGCCGGCGTCGACGGCAACCGCGCCGCGCGGTCTTTTCCTTCTCCTTCCTGTTCTCCCCGTCCATCGCGAGCCAGTGGCAGAGAGAGACGTGAAGTCTAGCCCTCCTCTGCTCCACTAAATATGACGACGGTGGATCACCCGACCGCGGCGCCGTGGTCAGCCCCTTCGCCGGTAGCGCGTTTTCCCTTGCGGGAAGCGCGCCGCCGTCGAATGGATTGGTTGCGTTGCCCTTTGCCCCGACGGGGTCTGTTCTTTAGGCAGCGGCGAAGGCGTGGTGCCCCCCTGCCCGTGTTCTTCTTCTGAATGGCTCGGCATGCCGATGCCCATCCGGATCGAGAGGAACGGCACGGCCATGACAGCGGCGCTACTTTCTCCATTGAGGAATTTTTCTTTGCCCTATCTAGGGTTCGTTGGGGGGAGGGGGATCTGTCTTTCTCTGTATATTCTTTTTACCGAAAATCTTAGCCTAGCATGGCCTGATACCATTGATAGCATGCTTTGGATCGATATAGGCTAGTGATTCCGGTAAACCTACCTTCTCTCTGAGTCGATGATCCCGCCGAGGTGCCATGGTGGATGGCGACGGCGGTGATGACAGAGAGTGGATGGCGGTGGTAGTGGAGCTTCCCGTGAGCACCGCGCTAACCCTAGATCGGTAGGGAGTATTCGGTGGGGTTGGTGGCAGCGTTCAACCTCGTAAGTCGTGCCCCGGCCCCCACCTCTGTTATATAGCGCGGGTCACAGGGGCCCACCAACCATGGTTTGGTTGGGCGCCCCCAATCAGGGCGCGAGTCAAGGGCCCGTTCCACCCGTTGGGTTCGAACGGGATAGAGATCAACCTAACAGTACCACCTACACCTACATACCTGCCCGGATATACAATCCCTTTGTTCATACGGTATTTATTGAACCGCACTGCATCATGGTGCCCATGCATTTGGATAGAGACATGTAACATGCAAGTCGTGGCATTTGGATCTTGCAGGTGCAAGATATGATCGGCAGTTCACATAGGGAGGTGCATGATGATGACCTGCCACAGTGCTGGAAATTCAAATCTATTGACGAGGTTAAGAGGTTGTTCAAGCCACTTTCATTGCAGTTTCACAACAAAATTGCCATGCATATCCCTGCTATGAACTACCTCATCCACACGGTAAACGTTTGATGACTCGATTGACTGCAAAGAGTGAAACGGCAAATTACAGAAGCTAACACGTCCTTGCAAATTTATGCCAGAGAAGCAATAATTGGTGCTTGGCCATCCTCAACGGAACGCAGATCCCTGATGGAGACCGACGGATCTTAATTGGAGGTCTGAACTTGACAAACATGTTCCATTTTCTGAAACTAGTGCATCAGGCATACATGCTTGTAATGATCTCCATTTTGATCTTTTGTTTTGCAGACGCTACAATGCGGGATATGCTTGTGATATACGACAATCAGCATGGTATGCTGGGATGGGTTAACAACCAACAGTGCACCAGGCCTCATCCTGCTTCGCGTCTCTGAGTAAGTTTGCATGGAGATACATCTTGGTAAAAGATAGATGGGCTTGGGAGTAGGCAAGGGGTCATAACTCTTAGCAAGAATGAAGTGATGATGTTGATAGGTCTTGTATGATCCTCTTGCTCATAATAAAATGGAGTTCTTTGGTTGCATTCCTGCGTGTGTATGTTTATCTGAACAATCTAAAGCTTTTTTTTACGGGAACCTGAACAATCTAAAGCTGACATGCCAACCTAGTTTTACAAGGAGGTAAAGCAGAAAAGGGGAAAAGCTTACATATTTACACATTCCTGACTTTTTCTTGAACAGTTTCTTCCAACCGGAGAGCATAGCTACGTTCAGTTTTCTTACATTTTTTGCTGCCATGTGCGGCTGTACCCCCTTTGTGCCCTTGCACTCTTGTATTTTCAGTGAAATCTCCGTTTCAGGTGGGGTGCTTCCCCACATTTACCGTTTAAGAAAAAAAACAGTTATAGAATAGCTCATCGCCAGAATTACTCTCTGCAAGCAGCTGAAATCCACAGAAAGAGAAACTGAATAAAGAGGACATGAGTGAGAACGAACAGTTAGGAGTGAGCAATCGAACGACTCGGAGGGTGACCCGTCGATTGCATCTATCAATCGAACCACCTTCATCCCCCAGACTCCTGAAATCTCACAAAATAGATAGAGGGACGGACGAATAAATGTAGGAAGAGAGATAGTGATAATGATAGAGTTTCATCATATTAAATCTTATGAATTAAACAATCATATTTAAAAAAATACGGAATCCTAATCCTCCAAAATTCATATGAAAATTGTTCGTAAACATTATAATATTTAAAATTGCGTTATTCTAAAATCTCAAGAAGCCACTAACATGGTAAGTACCAAAAATTGAGCCATTTGAAGTCACGTGATCGGATTTTTTGCCACCTCATGTAGCTTTATTTTTCTTATTATTTGTTTTCTAGCAACCAGGCAGGCAAAACAGGCTCGCTCCATCTGTATGATGCAGCTTGCTTCAAATTGAATCTCCATCACCCCTTATTATATGGAGCTAACCCAACATTAACACAGACAACCATCAGCTTGGTACGGGCATCCAAAACAATAAGGTGCACTTGCTGGGCGACCAATGAGCGATGCCACCTGTCTAGGAACGATATTGAGGAGGAAAAAAAAGGCAGCGATTAAGGAAGAAAGAAAGGGCGATGCCTGTTGCCTTTCCCACGAAGGCTTAACCCACACACGCAATCCTCTCTGTCGTTTCTTCCCTGCCGATTTGCCGCCGCCTCCGCCTCCGCCAAATCCACATCGCCGACGTGCCCCGTTGCCGGAACGAGACAGGGGGGGTGGGAGCCGAACGAGGGCAGCGCGGCTTTCCGTGGCCGCGATGGGCGGAGGGCGAGGGCGAGATGGGAGGCGGGACGAGGGCGGCATGGCGTTCCGTGGCCGCGGTGGCCGGTGGGAGAGGGAGAGAGGGGAGGCCGGACGAGGGAAGCGTGGTGTTTCGTGGCCAGAGTTCGCCAGGAGAGGGTCCAGGCTGCTCTGCGAGGTTCTTCTCCGGCGACGACGCGACAGAGTTTCGCTATCAACAAGCTCCTCTCACACCCATCTTCTTCTCCCCTTGGTTCGGTTCGATTCAATTTGGATGCTGCGTTGCTATTACTCGCACAAGTCTGATTTGTTTTCTCACGCAGGTCGTCAACGCCTGTAGCTGGCTGCGACCAAGCATGGGCCGGCTACCTCTAGATGGGCACGGGCTGCTCCACGCACGGACGGCAAGCACGGCGACCATGGCCAAGGTGCTATGGCCCCTCTTTTCTTCCGCATTCCCCTCTCCCTCTCCCCCTGCTCGATTCCGCAGATTTGGTTGACTAACTGTTCATGGTACGAACTGCAACCTATATGTGCATCTCCGAACTAATACATGTCTGACATTCACATATTTGAAAATCTCCTATAGGAGGAGGGCATGATGTGGGATTTGAGGGAGCGTATGAAGAGCAAAATGATGAAATCCATCAGGCAAGAATTGGTTTGTTGTCATCTTTTTCTTCTAAATTTTTTCTGATGCTTAAACTTGGACCTTGTTCATGCATTTACTTTTCAATATGAGGGCTTCCAAGGATGAAGAGGTGGATAAGTTAGTTGCTTTAGTTACTACATACTGTATTTGATAGCCTGTTCCAGCTTGCTTCACAGCCAAGCCCTACACATAGAAAAGCTATCGTCATATGATTTTCTTCACATGCATGTTTGTAAAGTTTACCAACATTAGGTAGGAGATTGTTTTCTTTTTTCCTATTTAGGGCCCACATTTTTTTTCCGGCAGCTAGCCCTTGAATTCTTAGTTACGACTTATACGACCCTGTCTCTGTAGTAACCACATCCTGGCCGCTGCAGCCGCTGATTTTTTGGTAATGCAATTTTTGGTCGACTCTTACAGGCCTAGGAAAGGCCGAAACTAGGAGTTCATCATGGTTTAATGAATATATACATATTGAATTCATTTCTGTTATTTCATTCCTGTGTAGTAGTGGAGTTTTCTTGATTAGTATAAAAAGATATAGACACTGTTTATTGTCCATGTGGGTCATAGCGCTGTAAGATTTTTCCGTTTTTCATCTAATAATAGTTACTAGATTTATATTCTAGACGACGACATGTGCTTAACTGCCTGTGAATGGAAATGGACTGTGGAGTTCATTGGTGCATCTCGATTACCTCTACAGCATACTTAGCTGTTCATTAATGAGATCTTCAAATGTTCACTTGATGCATTCTGAATATCTGATTGAGTAGTTCATTTTTTGTGAGAAGATTGAGTAGTTCACTGGCTGAACCCTTGCACTCATTGATAGAAAAGTTCAGTCTGTGAAATGTGTCTGACAAAAAATGCACTCTGACAGGTCTCTGCTATGTAAGCTGGAAGCTGGCATCTTAATGTTTGTTATCCCCATCCTTCTTGGACACCTGGTAAACTAGATACCTGAGATTTAGCACCGTACCTCAAGCATACCAAGACTGGATGGTGGATGCAAAGATTCACCTATATATCTCTTGCATTTGCTTCCTGAACTTATGGAGTATGCTTTAATGGACAATGGTGCAAAATTGGGCTTCTGAAGAGTGTGGATGGCACTCTTCACCATGATCGCCGCAGGGAAATTCAAGCAGTATTATTTAATTGGGCCTCTTAGGAGTGTGGATAGTTCAAAATCCGTTGTTCTCTTCATAATTTAAGCTTATAAAAGTGCATTCTTTGTCATGTTATTCCTTATTATTATTATTATTATTATTATTATTATTATTATTATTATTATTATTATTATTATTATTCAACTAACAAAAGTTTCAGACTTTGAGTTCTTCTTAGTTTTCAGATTGTTCTCTCTTACATTTTTTTTGACGAATTGTTCTCTCTTACATTATCTAATGCATGTCTTTTTTATTACCTTCAATCTCGATAAAGGAAACTCATGGGTGAATCGTCAGTACATCAGGATTTAGATTGCTGACCCAACCTTCTCCTCTCGGATCCATGCTCTTGGATACATGAGTACTGATGTTTGGACCACCTATTAAAGATTTAGGTGATGTGTTAAGGTATGCTTTGTCCACACACCAGAAAACTGGGGATGTCACCGAAAATCTCAAGGTTAGTAGTATCAGCACCTTGGATTCAGTTGAATGATTCGAGCTTTCAAGCTGGTAGCAGAGATCTAAATTTTCTTAGAAAAGTAGAAAACAACTATATGTTTTCTCATGTTTAGGTATTCTGCTTTGCTAATTTTCGAGTTGCCTGGTTTTTGCTGGTCTAGAATCCTAATAGTTTTAACCCTTTGCTAATTGTAGAATTATATGTTAAGAAGCAGAGTTATGCGAGCACCATTGGTTTGTGCAAGCGTTGCCGCCTCAACCGGCCGGTCCAAGCTCCAACCCACCAGCAAGACGTTATGATTTCGTTTGACTCCTGCACCAAGAGGCCGGATGAAACCCACCACCAACACAACGCTGTTTCACCTGTCGAGCCCATTTTTAATTGCCGCAGATCTGACCAGGTACCATGATTTCTCTCCTCTATAAGCATCACCTCTTTCAAACTTACCAAATCCGCATATTTAGTTCCACAGATCTAATTCATACTGCACACTTTTGAAGTATCCTATACAGTGTGTATGTAAATGAGGCTAGAGGTATATATCCTACCGTGAACTAAGAATCTATGGTAAAAATACACGCTCATGGTACTGCAGGTTCTTGTAGTCTACTTGAAATGTTTGTCATAATCTGATTTCGTTTCGAATGTTTATGTGTTGCTTTTCTCCAATTCCTCAACTGGTATTGTGCGATTAGTTCAAGAGTCATCTCATGAACATAATAGCAGCACCAGTAAGATGTGCTTGAGAGGTTCTTACAACCCCTGTACACCAGCTACTTTTTTATTTTTATTGGGTAATGGACAAAACTTTGGCCAGATGATGTTTGTAACCAGTTAATTTGTTGGGTACTTTACATGGCATTTTTCTATTAATATATGTTCTTGTTGCAATTTCTGAAACCAAGCTCAAATAATCTTAAATGAGTGCAAGTTGGGAAAATATGAAGGAGAACCTGGGTACCAGCGCACCCTATATGCAAAAAAAATAGTAATTCAAAAAAAGTTTAAAAAATTCCGAATATTTTTTGGTATCAAACATGATCAAATATTGTAGTCATACAAAAAGATTGGTCAGAGAATGACTTCCGTTGTAGCAAAAAAAAAACGCTATATATAAGTACTATACACGCTATATTATCGTCATAAACTTGTCTTTTTTGCCCTGAAGTTAATATAAATCATTTTTTGTCCAAACTGTTTATATGAGTACAATACCTGATCATGTTTGATTCCAAAAAAAGATTTGGAATTTTCTGATTTTTTAATTACTATTTTTTTGGCACATATAGGGTGCGCGGGTACCCGAGAGCACCAAGTTCCCGTCCGTGCAAGTTGGTACTACTTTGTAGTTAGACTTTCCATTCCAGCCACCTTATAGTCTTATTCTTTATTGTCATTGTCATGCTGCAGTAAGACACATAGAATAAAAGGTTCAGTCATCACGACTGATAGTACATTCAGTTGTTGAGGATCTCGCATGTTGTCCCATTAAAAGGTTCAGTCATCACGACTTTCTTCAAACGATATACCTGTATATGTTGTCTTAAATGAACTACTAGGTTAGCTATGAATTGGCTTTCCAGTTGGTCATGTACATATGGCTAGGCGGATTAGCATGTGATTTCTGCTTTAGATAGGAGCTGTTTTGTTGCCACAGAAGCTACACAGTGAAATATACATTTTACTCATATTGGATGCTATTTGTAGTACTTCAAGCAAGTTGTCAGTTTGTAGTTTGCTGGAAATGATTTCATCTTTCACAAAAGGACATAAAGTACAAAAATCTTACTAGCATTTATGTTCTGGTTCATATCCACATACTAACTCATCACTACATAGAGTACAAAAGTAAGCAGGTTTATCTTGCTTTCGGTAAATGAAAGCTAGCCTTACCGTGAACCGTTTCACCTTTGGAGGACGCAAACATACATGATTTCACGTTTTGTACAAGGCACATTTATATCCATTTGCACTACTAAAGTTCCTGGTGACATACATACATCTTGCTGTTTTGGAAACTGCTTCTTCTTGGGAATAATGTTGGATCTTTCCTGAGATGGTTTGTTGTATTAATGCCTTGAAATCATTAGGCCAGTAATAAGGTTGCATTTCATTACACTCAGGTTACATTCTAATTTGTGCTATTACAGGTTCAGAAGGTCGGTGAAACCTGAAGGATCTAGGGATCAACACCTCTTGGTGCAAACAACCTTTCACTTATGATATTTGTTTTCTGTTGAAACTGCAAATTTTCATTCCAGGGCTAAATGCCTAAATGTTGATATATGCATGCTTGTAAATTTACATCATGAATTATATTTATGCTGCTACTTTTCTCCCATAATTTGTATCTCTTTCGTCCAAAGCGTGATAATGTGCACTGCATTTGTACTGCTCTATCTTATTGTTATGTTTGCATCTGACATTGCTTTCATAGTCTATATTTTGGCTCTGATTTGAAGCATATCATTGCTTGCATGCACCTGTACGACATATATCGCCTAAAACTAATCGGAAGGGGCAAATTCTCACCTGGCACCGCCCATCTACCTCTCAAGAGGCCCGCAATGGAGGGCCCCAACCACTAGTGTAGCTTTAGACCGGGAGCTCCTGTGAGCATCAAATTGAGGAGCTTTCGCTGAAGGCAGGCGAAAAATGGGCCTGCCCATTCTTCCTGCAAGTTGTCTTTCTTTTTTCGGTTGTTTTTTGTATTGAAACTTTAAAAAAATATGATTCTTAAAATGTGAACAATTTTAGAGTGAACAAAATTTGGAAAAGTTACCAATTTTTTTGAAAATAAGACATTTTTTGTAATCACGAACAAGCTTCTAATTCCCAAAATATGTGATTGTTTTTTAAAAAGTGATTTTTTTAAAACGTGAACACTTTTCACAATATGAACATTTTTAAAAAATTGTAAACAAAGTTGAAAAAAAGCGAACAAAATTTTAAAAAACATGAACTTCTTTGAAATTTTGAATTGTTTTGAGTTGTGAACATATTTTTTTAAATGAATTTTTGCAAAACATGTGCAGTTTATGAAAATATGAAAAAGAAAATAAAAACTATGAATATTTTTTAAAATTGTGAACAAAATTTTGAAACTAGAATATTTTTCAATTGCAAACAATATTTAAAAAATAAAAAGAAGAATAAAAATGAAATAAAAAGGAAACACAAAATAGAAAAAAATAAGAGAAAAACAATGGAAAAAAAAGAAATAGAAGCAACTCATTAAGTGCGCCGGCCCAAGGGGGCAAGGCCCATAGCGTGGCCAAGCCCCATGAAAGAAAGAAAAGTTTTTCTGTCACTTATAGGTGGATTGCGGGTTGATTATACAAAATGTCTTGGGTTTTCCGTAAAATAGCATAACAGACGGGCAGAAGTGGTTCCTATTTTATTAGTAGGGATAGATATAGAGGTATAAATATAAATTAATTCCTAATATGCACAAGAGGGATGTCGCGTCAACAAGTAGAGTTTGGTGCTTTGTGGCGATCGAATTCAAAAAATAGTGAAACGAGCTACCCGTGTTTAATCAGTGTACGACATATGGTCATGAACTCATATGACGCTCGGTTAATTAGTGTACAGCACATGGTCATGATCACATTTAAAAAAAACTCACGAACATTTTTAAACTTTTGCATGACTGGACTCAACATGGGCTCATGATTCCCATCGCAAAGTACAAATGGCATATCCTAGCAGCCGGATCCCCTGTCACGGCACCCGAGGCGGAGGTGGTGGCGGGCCCCAGCGGCGGCACGCAGCGCCTCGTCGCCGTCGATCGTGAGCAAGCATTAAAGAAAGTGGTACCTACGTACATGGTCGCTACCTTGGCGAGCAAGAACCCCCGTGTGTCAACGATTCCACCGTCGGTACTGCACTCTGATTCAGAGTCGAGTCGACATGTCGTTTAATTTATATCCCTATGCCTGACTGCCTGTGCTTCTGTGATGATAGTACACAAACTTGTACTAGCAGTAATCTTTATGCCAACTTGGTTAAAAAACTCAAATGGTTCCCCGCATCTCACTTGTCGCAGATATGGATGTATCTAGATGTATTTTAATTCGTATTTTAGTTCTAAATATATTTATTTCTTTGACAAGTAATTTGGAACGAAGGGAGTACTAATCACCAAAGCATCGCATTCCTGGCATGCAAGGCTGCTGTGGTGAGCTCATTATGATCTGTGGCGAGGACGGGGCGTCGACCCGTTGGTTGTGCAGCTGAGGTTACTGCCAGCCCATCCGAGTTCGAGCCCGGACACGGGCGCATGGTGCTCACGGAGTTTCTCCTATAAAGAAAAGCCAATGAGGGTTAGCTCTTGGGTTGGTCTTATTTTTTTTTATTATAAACTATGGCAAGAACAGAGCATGGTCGCATTGCTTTCATTCAGAATTATTTGTCGCGAAAAATGAATAAAAGTAAATGCATATAAAACTAAAATACGTTTAGATACATCTATTCCTTTGACGAGTAATTTCGGATGGAGTGAATACTACGTAGTACGTTGCTGTCTGCAGATAATTTTTTCACGGGTGAACTGATGGGTCATGGACTACTGATGGTCGAGCAAGTGCTGGCACGGTCCGTCGTGACAGGCTTTTTTCATGCAGGAATGTCTTGATATCGGAACTTTGTGCTTGCATGAAAGGGTTATAGGCCGCTATCCAAAGAATAGAGATTTCCATACATCTGGAGGTGGATTCTTTTGCAACAGTTAACATGATCAACGATAAGAATATGGACAGATCAAACTTTGCTTCCTTGGTGGGAGAGATCAAGCATATGAGGAGTCTTCGCAGAACTTGTGTTTCCCATGTTACCCGTAGCCAAAATACTGTTAGTAATATTTTGGCTAAGTATGCTAGAACCGAAGATAGGACTGTCCTTTGGTTGAACTCTGGTTTTTCAGAGGTAGTTGATCTTTGTTTATTTTTTTTCCTTTTTTCTTTTCTTTTCTCTTTTTTCTTTTTTTCTTTTTTTGTCCCTCCCTCTCCCTCGCGTTGTCCTCTTGAGGGCGACCAACCTCCCCGTCCGTCTCCTCCCCTTCTCGATTCCTCTCCTCGCCGCCGTCGGGGACGGGCGCCGGGTCCCTCGCGCAACCGCCGATGAGGGTGGCGGCGAGGCCCTCGGCCGCGACGTCGCTCGGGCTCGGGCCTAGGGTTTGAGGCGGCGGCCTCTGCTGGTGAGGGCGGCGTCGTCCTGGTGGCGGGCGGCGCTCGCCGGAGTTGAGGGCCGCGTCTACTCGGCCGCGCGGGCGGCGAGTTGGCGGTGGATGCGGGCGCTGCGTGGAGGGATCCCCTGCTGCTCTCCTTTGCCAGATCTGAAGACGGCTCCCCCGTGCTACTGCTTCCTTCTCATCAGTCCGGTCGGATCCGGTGGCGGACTGCGCGGATGTGGGGTTGGGAGCTCTGGATCGGAGTAATTTCTTGGCCGGCTGCGGCGGCCACGACGCCGGCGGCGCTCCAGGCGTTGTTTCCTTCTTGAAGGCGGCTTCGAGATCTAGCTCCTCCCCCTCGTCCTCCCCCTGCACCCGGGTGAAAACCCACAACTTTGGTCGGGCGGCGGCGGTGCCCGGCTCCGTCACCTTCTTGAAGGCGCCGCTTTGGGTCCGCGGGGAGGTGGGACAGCTGCAGCACGTTTTTGTCGTTCCTGATGGCGGCGGTTCTCTCTTTAGTGGTGTCGCTTCGGCATGGCGGTCGGCTGGTCCGGCTCTCGTGGTGATTGTGGTGCCCAACTCTTCGCCGTGTCTTCCTGGGGTGCTCCGGTCCCGTTCAGAGAGGCTGGCGGTGGAGCGGCTTCATCTTGCACGGAGTTTTGGTGGAGATGTCAAGTCATGCCTGACCGACGGGTGCTACACTTTGTCATGCCTGGTCGGCAGGTGCTACGCACGACAGATTTTCCAAAGACTTTAAGCTGTGTCGGCTGGTGGTACCTGACAGCATGGTGCCGAGGTGTATCAGTGGCGACCGCGACGTGCTCAGCTGTTTGCGCGCGGGAAGAAGGTGTCGTTGGGCGCCGTGGTGGCGTCGACGATAGCTGGACTGGGCAAGGTTGATGCATCAGTACAGTTCTGAAGATGAAGCGGTGACAGTTGGCGACGGCGGTCTCTGAGTGCACGCCGGACCAGTAAGACTCATACCCGGCAGGCGTCCTGGATGGAACCTCAGGTCTTAGATACTAGGTTTGGCTGCGATATCTGTTTGGTATTAGGCCCAGGCTATCCGCGCCTTCATCAACTGGATAGAGTTGCTTAGACGGCGGCTTTAATTTTACTGTTGTATTATTTTGTAAGATCTTATAAGAATAATTAATAAAATGACCGTATGCATTGCCCAAGTACAGAGGTCGGGGTCATTCTCCATTTTAAAAAAACCAGGAAAAAGAAAAGATTGTACGCAGGACATTGTCGTAGATGGTCGGCCCCGCCGGGCACGAGCACGCAACTCGGCTCCGCATTAGTACGGAGGACTCTGCACCCACCACCCACCTGCTTTGCTACCGCATAGTCTATCCATCATCTAATTTTCCTTTCTTTAGATTTTTCTCGGTTTGTGCAGCTACCAGCGCTAGCAACAACTCATCTACTACCTCTACTAGTAGGCTGCCCGTGCGTTGCCACGGGCTTTGTAAAATTTGTACTGGTTGCATATCGAATTTAATATGGACAGAAAAGATAGCCAATAACACAAAAAATGATTTTAAATCCCCTTCACTTGCAATGTATTTCGATAAAAAATCGACCGTATAATAGAAAGACCTATCATATCTGATTCACAAAATAAAGAAGGGGCTACAAAAACATTGAACTCTTTATTGTGCTCTGCATTACAAATGATAATAACACTTGAATGCCTTTATTATTTATGCTTAAGATACCATCTCACAAAAGCAAGTGTATTGTTATTATCCATTAATTGAAGACAAACACATGGAGTATTTTGTTCCCTTTAAACAAATGTTCGAACAAGTTACAACCAGAAACTCAATTCCATAAAAAAAGAACTTGATTGCAATATGCAAAAGCCTATATTCTAGAACATGCAATTCACCATTTACGTACTAATGCAACAAAACACATCTTCTAGAACATGTTACCTATCTTGGGAGAGGTAAATACATCAATCTTTGATAACATTTATTGTTAAAAAAATTGTGTATACATTTATTCTGATTTTTATAATATTGTGATAAATCCATTGATGATTTTCTTCTAGTTTGTTTGAGCGGTGTAACGCCTGATTTGGTGTATCGGTTCAAAAGTAACTCACATAAGACTCAAAAGGAAATGTGTGTTGTAGTGTGAACTCTGACATAAACCGACCGAAGGGAAAGCCTAATTCGGTATACACTAAGACTTTAAGCTCAAATATAAGTGTGAATCATAGGCAGCATCAATTGTGAACAACAAGGCTAAAATTTGCACGGAGAATATGTTGTCGCAAGTTTAAAACATATGTTTTTTCCCGTTTTAGCACAAAACTTGGAAAATACACAGTCGGATTGAGGAGAACACAAGTCTATAAGGTTAGTCCTATCAATTGTTCATTATTCTATTAGCAACTAAAATAGAGAGATAGATAGATATATAGAGAAACAATACCTAATCAGATCCCCCAAACATCATGAGGCAATATAAAATGTCTGGAAAAATATAGTTCTCTGAAATATTGCAAGGGAGCCCCAAGACATTGACATTCTAAATTGCTTAGAGCTTAAATGCTTAATACAATCATGCTTCTCCATTTTGAGCCAATCCACCTAACGTGGACTACTTCATTAATACATGCAATCATTCCAGATAGCCTGCAAAACAAGAGGTAGAAGTCAGTAAATATTGTACAAATAAATTTTTTAGTTGAATTGAAAGGCTCAAATTAAAAATCAACAAATATATGCAGGGTTATTTCATACTGCTAGTTTATTGAGCACCATTAACCTCCTTGTCGGCATATAATGTATAATCCAAAATCATATTACCAATTTTGGGGCAACTTTATACTACTTGCGAATATAAAGAATATGATTAACTAACAAATATTGGATTGTAACAGATGTGAAAAAAAAATACTTCTATACTTCAAGGAATCATATGGTGTGAGTATCGTCTGAAAGCTTTTAGGATAAATAAGGATAGAGGGCTGTTTTGTTCAAGGAAACAGAATGACTCTCCTTACACCAAGTCTAAGTTCATCATCATTCATCATTGTTACATGTATAAAACGGGGAAATACACAATGAATAAGAGGAATAAGGATAGAGAGCTGTTAACTTCATCGCACTGTTCATTTGCTTATACTGAAGAAATCTATTTATATTGACAAATGAATTCCCTCCATTTGTCAAAAAGATGCCTATTTGGTTGATCTGGAAGGCAAAGGAGAATTTGTAAACATGTATATGGTACCTTGCTAGAAGGAAAAAGATAACTGATATACTTGTCTCAAAATCAGAATGGATGATAGAATTACATAGAGCGGTTTGCCCATTTCAAAGATTCTCAGTGTTGTAAGGAACTGTGTCAACGAATTCCCACAGAAAATATAGCGTCTGATTCCAGGAAATGATTTATTTCTGTTACTCACAAACAACATGTACAACATTGAGAAGCTCCTCGTGAATCAAGCTTACAACACTGAGCATTAGAAAATCATACTCTCTTCTTGTTAGCCGGTGGTGAGAAAACATGTGCTGCAATTAGTATTGAAATGTTCTTCTTGATAGGTTCATGAAGAATGCCGGCAATGAGAATCTCATCCAGTATATAGGCCTGAAAATTTCACCATTGGTACTCATGAGAATTAGTCAGTACTAAAAAGAATGGTGTAGCTCTCGCAAGAAATTTCATATAACTCCACTGCTGGTTCTTCGGTGTCCATGGGCCTTTGTTTTCTGATTACACATATAAATATAATGCATATAGTTCAGCCGGTAGTAAGTCTGTAGTTCCCCATCAAAATAATATATAATGCATGTGAAAACTTACATATATAGAAAAGATAACCCGCAACAATTGGAAAATAATTGAAATCCGCTTCACTTGCAATGTAATTTGACGATGTACATACAAAACGGGCAATGATCCAAATAATTATCTGTTACAAACTAAATTCTACTTGCTACACTTGAGATATTCCCGTACAACACCGGGAATGTTGTCTTTAGCTTCGTTCGCACGCTACTTCAACAAGTACAATAAAATTTTCATTTTCAGCTCATAACCAACCAGCACAAGCAATGTATATAGTTAGCATGAAGATTTCACGTGAAAGATTTAAGTATGTGCAACAAAGAATACTCAGCGTTCATTGTATGTAGAATATGGTTATATATTCTGACCATATATATACAATGCAGTGTCTCACTTTATCCGGATGCCCCTCGATGACTCTCCTCCCATGATGCGGGTTCCTCGACTCCTTTCTCTGCTGGCTCCCGCAACAACTTGTTGGGTTGCCTCCACCATGTGTGAATAGAGCATGAACTTTGTAATCTCCCAACATTTTAACACCCGACTAAAAAATTGAATGAAGTAAAAAATAATACTTTTCAACAATATATCCTTAATAGATGGATTTAACTATACAAATTGGCGAGTAAACAACCGTTTTACAAAAACAAAATAGTGAATTAATCTTTATGCCTCCACATAAAAAACATTTTACAGTCCATTTTCTAGACACCTTCACAGATGTAAACCTCTAGAAGTTTTCAGTTATTACTCCTTAATATCAACAAATTGTAGAGATAATTTTTTGTATCAAATTAAAACAAAACATCACATATAATCCTTGCTATCAACCTATGAACCTGCCTAAGCATGTAAGTTAGTAAATTTTTCCATTGGTGATGTGTCTCCAAAGCAATATGTGATATATTTATTTTTATTTGGATGGATTAGGCATGCTCTTCTCCTTTTTTATTTCAGCTCCCACACTTGAGAAGTTGCAGTCCTATCCAAAGATTGAGATAAAAAAACCTGAGAACCCAAAATAGCATGCAGATGCAGACACTCAAAATTGCATGAATCCTAAAAGATTGAAGAATGGGGATTTTAAAAATAAAGTTATTTAATTAAAGTGCCCCCTTAGTTGAACTTCTTATATTTTATTATTCTAAACACATTGACTTATGGTGACTTGCATTGTACAAATTTACTACAACACATGGACAAATATTGTACTACCAAACATCTCCTAATTATCATAGGTTTATGTATGCATCTCCTAACTATCAAAGGTTCCAATCAGCATCTGCGGACCCCATACATGAGTCAGCGCGTTGCAATGCCGATTTGGCACTTGAAAGACATGGTCTTACTACTTTTTAGTTCTTTAAACAATTCTTCGAAGGACAACTCCATCCTCCATCATGTAATTCTTTAACCAGAACCAAAAGATTAGAATTTAGAAACTAATCATTTGCTGTGAGAGAACAGTGTTTGTATGCGTAAAATATTATGTACGCCAATGACATTACCACATGGATTTAGGTACACTGCAGTGAAATTAAATCGTAAGATATATATGAAAATAAAACGGGCATCACATCATATGCATGCCTCTGCCACATAGTGCATACCTTTCTCATGACTTTGGCTTGTAAGATGGTAGCAACAACTTCACTTGTTGTCTTCAAGCGTTGAGAAACATCAAATAGTTGCTGCGGTTTTCTCTGTTTCCTAAAGAAATGCTTGCTGAAAAAATTGCCAAAAGTTTACAAATAAAATATAACATAAGAGCATGTTCTTAACGACAAATGATATTACCAGAAAATGAAATCTAGCTGACAACAGGAACTGTATTCTGACTAATATAGTTTCGAACCCTGGTTTTTAACTAAGGTAAGTGAGATGTTTTAACAAAAAAATTACAGTTTACTCGGCTCTTGGTGCTAGTTCTTCTTGAGAAAACTTCAAAGCTTCATGTATTTTTCCCACACGAATCAACTCTATCAGATTTTGTGCTTCCAGATGGAAGTATTATAGAGAATTTTCAAAATTTGAGTCAAGATAAGATGTCAATACCAAATGAAGGCTTCAAATTGTACATATGGTTGTGTCCAAACGCCCAAACCTCTGTGAAAAATGCACAATAAAAACCTACACCCACTTTACAGTAGTTATACAATACTTCACTCAACAGTATACAAACAATATCTTATTCAAACCATGCTGTACAAACCGTATCACCTCCAGGCTCCCGCTAAAAGGAGCAAATACAATTTTTTGAGTTAAGCAAAGATATAATTTCTCATACGCATATATACCTTAATTTCATGTAGAAAAACAACTTCTAACAAAAAAAGCATTATCTAAAGATAAGCCACATTTTTCATACGCATATATACCTTAGTTTCATGTAGAAATACTACTTCTGACCAAAAAAAGCATTGTCCACTATGCTATGGGGTATTTTTCAGATGAGAAACCGGCCGGTAAACATAATGGAGAACCCGGAAGGTCCATTAGCACATATATGACTAATGACAAGAAAGTTAGCCACAATTGTCATATCATTGCTCCTGCTCCAAACTTTTCTGACAGCCCAACAACGAGGTACAAACTGAAATTAGGATCGTGGGGTTAAGATCGTTGATCTTCTCGATAGCCTTCCGAGCATTTCCCTGACTTGCCCACTTGCTTCACCTCCATCCGGTTGGTGATGGTCCACCAGGTAAATGTGAACTGCACACAAAGCTGCATGAATCACACTTCAGTGAGAGTCCAGTGGCTAAATCTCATGTACTATTCCAGGAGTATTGCAGGAGTAAGACCAGCCAGATTTAAACATTTTATTTTAAATAGCTTGCTATAGCATTTAGAAGATGTCCGCCTCTAAGAGCCTTAGCGCGTTATTAAAACTTTGGGCGTGTGTCTATTACAAAATATTCTTGGAAATGTACAGTCACAGTTAATGAGAGGTTGTAAACTATGGAAGTACATTAGGTACCAAACAGTCTATCCACAAGTGACTCCACTAATAGTCCAATAAGACATTTGCACCCAAGAGCATCCAAATGGCAAAGTAGTCCTTGAATTGACTAATAGTAAGATTGTTATTTTAAATAGTAGTAGTATTATAGAAATTAAGATAGACGAGCAAATCTGCATGGATGATATGAAAATTTTCTATCTTAAAAAAAACAATTCAACGGGCACTACGATATTGCAAAGTTACTCTTATCTAGCTGTACAAATGAGTAAATCAAGATATTAATTACCTCATCCATGCTGTCATTGCATAGTTCATCCGGCAACTATTAGTCAAGATCAGCATCCAGAACATCACCCTTCTTGATCTCTTGTAGATCTACGCCACAAAAACATTATATCAAACTGCAGAAACATATAGCTAATGAAACGTACATCGGACATCGACCGTCCGGCAATTCTTATACCGACGAACGACATGCAACGGCGGTGCGCCACCGAGATCCCTTCCAAAAGGGTCTCCAGCGAGATTCCCTTGTTCACCCGCCACGATATAGGCACGAGGCGAAAAGGCGGCGGCAGCATGCGTACAAGCTGCGTGATAAACTGCTCCTAATCGATGTGTGCGTTATGGCTATGCATCTTCCAGCTAGGAAGCTGCTGCTAGCTGGGCAGGCCCCTTTCTCTTAGTAAGGATGTGTAGGGAGAAGCAAAACGGGACGATGGCTTAGCAGTCGCTGTGTGTTCCTGGAGGGGGCCCCTGGAGCAGATGGCAGATGGCCGGCAGGGGCACCCTAGCGGCCACCATGAAACACGCGACGAGGACGAAAAACCCACTAAAACCAGGATCAAGCGCAAAATAAATGGACGCCCAAATTAGGATTGAGAGGACCTGGACGTGGGCGAGGCAGGCCGTCATCGGAGGGGCACGCAGCCCATGGCGGCAAGCTCCATGACGCGGCCATGGCGGCACCTGCAGAGAGGAACGACGCGCAGCTCAGAGGAGAGAGATAGGTAGCGGGAAAAAGGAGTAGGGGGAGACGGAGGCATGGCGGCGGGGTCCTCTCTGGTGCGCAGGCGAAGTGGACCTGTGGCGCGGCGGCGGGGGAAGGGGTCGTTGGCGCGCAGGGCAGCGGCCGCGGTGGGAAGTGGGGGCGGCGGCCGCGGCTAGATCTGGGCGCGACGGCCACGGCTGGAGCTGGGGCGGCGGCCGCGGCGGGAGGTGGCGGGGGCGGCCGCGACGGGCGGTGGCGCACCGCGAGACGGGTTAGCGTTTGAGGGAGGAAGATGGGGGAGGGGATCGGCGGCGGCTGCGAGGGCGAGGGCAACGGCGAGGGGATCTCGTGTGGCGTCGCTCGAGGGCACCTGGAGGCTTCGCTCGCCCGCTCGCTAGTTCGCACGTTGCCAGTCCAAGACGGTTTTTTTTTCGCTGGTTTTCTTTCGACGGTTTATTTTCGTCCGTTTCTTTGGCGTGGAGGGGAGTACCTGGAGGCATCGCTCCCTCGTAACATGGTTGGTTCGATTTTTTTGGTTTTCCGCGGTTGGGAGGGAGGTGGAAAGTAGTACCAAAGAAGTACCAAAATAGACCGGGTTAGGTGGGACGAAAATAAAACCCGGAACGCGACCTACCAATTGAGACATTAGGAGTAGATATAAAAGCACGAGAGGGTGGAGAACCAAATCATCCTATCCATCAAAACCTGCAATCCGATAGTCTACATCCCTCCAGCCTACTAAACATGTTTTATGCTTTAATTACCCACCATGCCATTGGGTTAATCTACTGCCATTATAATCACACAATCCCCACCGCACGGTTCGTAAGTCTTTCCTCTCAGCCTGCCGCGATCGATCCCAAAAAATCGCCCGCTCGCCTACGCACGTCCCCAGTCAACCAACCCCCGCACGCACGCTCCTCCACTCCCCCGCCGGACCAATAGCCCACCACCGCCCGCTCCGCTTGGCCTCCGCCGCCGCCGCCGCGCAACTCGGCCTTAGTCGCCGCTGATCCTCTGCCCGCTGTTCCACTCTGCCGCCGTCCGCCGATGGCCTTCTCCCAAAGGCACTGACGGCCGAGGATTCTTTGGGAGGGGCGGCAGCCGGCAGCCGGCAGCCGGCAGGGGACGCGGAACGACCCGGAAGACATCCGCCCTCACGCGCTCATCATCTTGCTAGCCTACCCGATGGCTGCCGGTGAGCGTCTTCGCGACGGCCGCGGCGAGAGCTGCGTCGACGTGACGATCCAGTGGTAAAATTGTTCTATTTTCTGAGCTCTTGAACATTTGCCTGCACAAAAAAATCTATAATACTTGCCTTCTCAGTCCAGTGGTAGTTGTATACATCATTTATTCAATCCTAAACTTTTGAATGGGCAACGTGGATTAGATGCGAAAACGGCTAATTCACATGTTTGTCGTCTCCATGTTAAACATTGAAGAAATGTGGGTTCTATCTTTTCAGATTAACAAGGCGAGAATAGCTATATTGCTTCTCTGTTCTTTCTTTTTTTCTCACGCAACAGAAAAACTGAATGTATTTCTTTTGTACTTTATGTTTCTTAATCACCTACTTACTCACCTAGCTTTCCTGGATTCAAGAGTATGACTATTGGTTGTTGTACACTGAAGGTTGAAACAATTTACTGTTTGCCACCAAGGAAGCTGCGGGTCTGATGTAAGCAAGCAAGTTTGTTCTTATCTGTTCTTACAAAAGAATGTGATGTGACAGAATAAAGTATAGTCAATGCAATGTACTCATATGTACAACTGTATAAATTATTCTGCTTTTACATGATGAGCCATTCTTCTAAGAAACTACACCTATAAGCATACGTCTTTGTACAGTTTTAGTCTGGTGTTGACAACAAGCCAGGTAACGGGGACATGTAGCACATGGATTTTATCTGGTGTTGACAACAAGCCAGGTAATTTTAGTACGATTTCTGTAGGAATGAAAAGACAGCCATTTCTATTTTTCTGTTTTTACAGCACATAATATTACATTCGTGGATGAACCAATCTAGGGAAATCCGATTGCGTCTTTGGTTCCTTTATACTTTTGCTTAGATTTTCAGTAGTTCAGAAAGCAAGTAGTATGATGGTCAACACTGCCTCTTTGACGGAATGTCAGCATGTATTGCCTTATACCGGTTTGTTCCTGAATTATAGCATTAGGTGTCATCTCTTATAGGTCCTCACAAACTCTCTCAGAAAGGCAAGGTCTTCATTTTTCTTTGGTGTTCCCCAGTGTGGCTATAGTGCAGCACAAATCCAACATGGAGAAGTATGTTTTTCTTCACATACCTTGTGGGGTAAAAATGGATTGTCTTCCTATCAAATGTTGGTTCTTGCCGTCCTTGGGGTTCTGATTTCAAATATTTCCCCCCTTCCGTTCCAGCTGTTCAAGTGACATATATCATGCTCGTGCGAGGCTACATGGTCACATGATGGAAGCAATTTATAGCCAGTAAAATTTGCTCTTGTTGTTTCAAAATTACACTTATTCATACTGAATATAGAGTGTTGTGATTGTGGTGTTGAATTTGCAAAGGTGCAAAAACAAGAACAAGAAGTCCTATGGCTAATGCTTGCACTCACATTTTTCTCACTGGTTTTCACTCCATACTTGGGTATGTTTTGCTTATGGATAGTGGATCGATCCAATTAAAGACTTGATGATAAATTCTACCATTGTTTGCTTGATTAGTATTTTCTTAGTACAGAGCAAAAGAATGTTGTTTTTTGGTCACCTACAATAAAATTTCTTTCTTTAACCAACATATCATTTATTATTCTTCTCTATGAAACACGAAAAATGCAAAGATTTGCTGAAATTTCAGCTTTGCAAAACCCATGATCCAATCTATTGCTGCCCTTGTCCTTCCAAATAGATAAACACAAGGGATTGAGATGGCTGCTGCAGATGCTTCTTGTCAACATTAGATGATGATTTTGTAAGCGGCTATTTTGAAAAATATTTTCTCAGACTACACAGTAGTCTTGTTTTTGAACTGGCTCAGGTATGTATTTCATATGTGCGCTGGACGCATGAAGTTGCAAGTTTCTTCTTCTTACAAAGGGAAATATCAAGCATTCTTACCAAAGCCTTTGAAAAATAGTCTTGTATGGAACTAAACAAAGATTCATGCTACACCAGTTACTGTGTTCTTTTAGTTGGGTTCATATAGCTTTAAAAAAAATAATTTATTTAAATATGTCACACATTTTTTCATGTAAGTATAATTCAATGCACATTATGTAGCTGATGCCACTGATAGATTATTTAGAATGGATATTTTATTTTGAAATGTTGATTTTCAGTTGTTTAGTTTTTTCTTAGAAGACATAAAAGGCATCTAGACTGTAAATTTAGGATCCCATAGTTATTTTTCTATGGAAGAAGACGAGGAAATTCATGTATTATCATTTTGAATTCTATATGTGATTTATCAATTTAAGTCAAATGCAATTAATTATAAACATATGTGAATTTCTTGAGCTTCCAACTTGTTCCTTTTGATTATTATTAGTTGAAACTTAACACTTATAATGTTGTCTAGAGCTTCAACATTCTCTCGGGAGAGACACAGGGATTGTTAAATTTTCAACATGAAAGAACTTCATTACACTGTCAAAGTTTACTTTATCAAAATAAGGGTAGTTTAATTTGTCTGAATCCTCTCTTTGCAAGATGAAAGATTTAGCTTCTCTCTATCTTTATGTTTCACTCGAAATGGAAGCTGTGAAAAGACTCCACCAAAATGCATTTTGATTGTCACTTTTAACAAATCAAAAAATCTTGGTGCATACAAATTCAGGAGATCTCCAAGCTCAGAAGCTTGCACCAGCTCGGAAGAACTACAGTAGAAAATTCAGTGCAGCTATAACGTGTTGAGATATTGACAGAGCCACAATCATCTAGGGTGAAGCGGATCCTTCTGCGGGGGCAGAGCCACAATTGTCGCGGCGGGGCAGCGACGCTGTTAGCTCGCGTCGGCGACCTGCTCGCCCAACTCCTCTATGGCATCTTTCCGTGACGTTACAAGATGGGGCGACCTAGCTCCATGCAGCATTGGTGCTGGCCGCACCAGCTTTCTGCGGCGCCCCCCTTCGACTGTATTGTCTCCCTTCAGCAGCTCCTATAGAGTAGAAACGGAAACGGACAGTCCCAAGACATAGCCAACAATTTACCTATAATTATTGAGAGGGGTTATCTACAAAACATACTCAAGTGGATGGTCAGAACCACACATGTGATATGCCACCATTCGTTGCCGATCTACATAGCAAGTTTGCATATTTTCACTAATTATGGATTTTCTGAATAAGTCGCTCAAGAAAAAAATGTGTAGGTATATGATTGGTAATTATAAATGTTCCCATCTACTTGAATCGATCAGCTATGTTGTTCCATGAATAATTTGAATTTTAAAGTATTCACAGTGTTCGAGTAAGTACATATATTAATCGGGACGTGCATTGCACGTGCAAGCTTACTAGTGAAAAGAAAGGAAAAAAGGAAACGGAGAAGGACTAGCGGCCGGACGCAGCCTGCGTTTGGCACCAACTTTCCAAATGTGTCAACTGGTTCCACCATTCCTAGTGCAATCTGATTCATGTTACTTAGTGGATTCTCAAACTCCATGACGTTATTTCATCTTATGGTCTTGACTAACTGGTGTGCTAATGCATTTGATTGTTTAGTTACACTTGTACTCCCTCTGTTCCGAATTACTTGTCGCAGGTATGGATGTATCTAGATGTATTTTAGCTCTAGATATATCCATTTCTATGACGAGTAATTCGAAAAGGGAGTAGTACCTTTATGCCAACTCGGGTGAGGCTGCAGCAGTCGACCAACCTACGCATCTACATCAAGCCACGCACGTGGATATATACTACTCTCCCTGTTTTGAAAATATTTGAAATTTTAGGTTTGTTCGAAGTCAAACATCTTTGAATTTTTCCAAGTTTATAGATAAATATATCAACATCTACAATATCAACAATATGTAGTAGTTCTATGATGAATCTAATGAGACTAGTTCTATGTTGTAGATGTTGGTATACTTTTCAATAAACTTGGTCAAAGTTAAGTGTTTGACTGAAGGCAAATCTAAAAATCCATGAAGAATGATATGTATGTAGACACTATTTGCGAGCGGCGTGCAAAATTCATAAAGACACTATTTACGAGCAGCATGCAAAATTCATGAAGACCGGTGTCGATATGCCGAATTCGTTAGACCGTTTTTTGGGCTGAGAATGATACGGATGTAGGCCATTATCATGATGATGATGTGTTGCTAGTAGACCTAGCCATGGGCAGTCCGGCCTGGTCAGCCCGACCCGACCTTGTCCAGGGGTTGGGCTCGGGCCTAGATTTCAAGCCCGATGGCCGAGCTCGGGCCTATCGTATTTGCACGTTAACAAAGAGGCCCGGCCCAAGGCCCGGCGGGCTTTTAGCATGATGGGCCGGGCTCGGGTCTGATTTTTAGGTCCGATGGCCGGGTCGGGCTTGGTCCTAGGTTTTTGCATCGGGCTTTGGTAGGCCCGGCCCGGCAGATGGCCAGGTATAGCTGCTAGAGTTGCGCTTGTTTAATTTTTACATTATTACCACTACTATGCTGCCAGCACCTGGCGCACCGGCCGGACTGGCTCGATCGACCAGGTGGAGTTGGTGGTGTCCGGGCGTCGGCCATTGGCAGCCGCGAGGCGCTGCAGCCACCAGTCCCCACATGATCTTCCGTCGCCTCCGCTGGACTACATGATGAGCGGCGGGGCCCGGCCGCCGATGCTCGCGGGATATCCGGGCTCAGGTATCCGTACGTCGCAGTTGACCGGCCTGTGCGCTGCCGCCTACATGCGCCGTCACATGCCTCCAGTGTATTTCTCCAAGAAAGATGCCCGATCACATGATACTACTGAATCTATAGCGGCAGGGTGGAGCATCGAACGTACAATTATTTTACGTTCTGCCCATGTGCGACCGGAGCGTGCATGCATGGCCGTGCATGGAAACATGGAAGAGGTCGTCCTAACAACCTCGTTCTAACCGCATTGCAGGCATTGCTAACAGCCTCATTGTTGCCGCATTGCAGGCACGGATCATGCACCACAAACGCGACTGTTCTGCAGATTATCCATTGTGCATCTCGAATACGTGATCTTGAGTTTCTGGATGAAAAACGTAAATTGGAATTGCTCAAAGTTTGTTTGGACTTGATCTTCATATGAAAACCCACTAGCTCACCTTCGATGGTTGGATGTGGCGACGGTGGCACTTATGTGTTGTCTCCTTTCTGGAGGCGTTGCCATTTGAGAACGTCCTCGCAGTCCTTGTGTTGTCAAAAGATAATTAGTGTTGCTGATCGTTGTCGTATCGCTTCGAGGTATTTTCTTTTTCCTCCATCTAAGCATAGTTATGGTCCGGTAGACGTGTGATTGTGTGTCTTGATATCGTTGATCTATGTGCATCCCAATGGTGTGGAGGTTGTGTGTATACTTATAATGTTTGTATCCTTGGTGCAACAATATTAGTACTCAATAAAAAGCTACCTTTATCGTAAGACAAATATTTATTGTAACATAACATGTTTAGCTAGCTTCTTGAGCCACAAAGAATTTTGCAACTATTGTATGTGTGAGTGCCCTGCCATAGATACAATGATTGCTTAAAATTGGATGTCCCTCCGTTGGTAGAGTAAATTTACCTCTGGATGCATGAGTTTTTCTTTTCTGAGTACAGCAATAGTTCATCCGCAAAAAAAAAAGAATACAGCAATAGCTCCAAGGTGCTTAATCTCTCCCTAATAATAAAGTACGGATTGACTCCGTGGGTTCACCGTCACAATACGCTTCTTTCCGTGATTTTACACCTTCAGTTTGAATTTAACATATATCCAAGGATCAGAAAATACGCAGCCTCCCTATACTTGTACGTCCGGCTGGGCCTTGTGCTTCTGGCTGGGCCTTGGCCGAAAGAAGCACACACAATATTTCGTCCATCCTGATCCTTGCTAAAATATCTGCTTGTACATGAGTCGCATCAATGGCCTCTTATATCTCCCTAATAATAAAGCACGGATTGACTCCGTGGGTTCACCATCACAATACGCTTCTTCCCGTGATTTTACGCTTTCAGTTTGAATTTAACATATATCCGAGGTGATTCTAAAACGTGCATCCGTCCGCCAGAAAATACGCTGCCTCCCTATGCTTGTACGTCCGGCTGGGCCTTGTGCTTCTGGCTGGCCCTTGGCCGAAAGAAGCACACGCAATATTTCGTCCATCCTGATCCTTGCTAAAATATCTGCATGTATATGAGTCGCATCAATGGCCTCTCATATTTAAAAGTACCATATCGGTCTTTCACATCCACCTAGACCAGTTAATATACCTCTAGAAAACTAGCAATCACGTGGCACCTGAGACGTGGGAAAATAGCAAGAGAAAAAGCAGGCATTCATGAGGCGACGTGGGAAAACGATAGGAACATCAGCCACCCGGCCGGCACCACCATGAGCACGAGCCACGCCCGTCCGGTGCCGCCTCGCGTGGAGAGGCAGGGGATGCTCTCGATGGCCGGGAGCGCGCCGCTCGGCCTTAAACACCGCGCAAGGTGCGGAAGGCCAGACGGTGCTCAGGCGGCCGTGGACGGGCTAGCAATATCCACGGGGAGGCTAGCTAATAACTGCTTTAATTAAGCCGGTGAAAAGGGACGCGGCTTCAGTGGGAGAGAGAGAATCGATCAAGTGGCTAGCTAATAATTAAATAAAGGAGGAGCACACCATATACTTTGAGACATGTACGTGCATGATGATGCCATCCATACTTAAAATCTCCTTTATATTGATATTTTAAATTTTTTGTGAGAAGGACCCCAAATTATATTGATATTGAAAATAAGCAGTGATACAACACAACCCAAGAAAAATATGACATTACAAAATGCACCAAGGGGAACCAATCTAGCCACACCTCCAACGAGGGATGAGGGCGCGCCGCTGTCGCCATATCCGCCGCTCCCTAGCAGAGCCAGGGAAACCCTTAGTTATGCGCACAGAATAAAGACGTCAGGAAATCAGATCCTTGGTCCAGGAGGACTAGCACGCCTGAGATAAGCCAGATCAGAACTACGCCGCCACTTGCGTCGGTTTGTTGAACGATGATGATGAAGCGCCGCCACCCACGAGAACCTGCAAATCCGGAGTCACCACGCTCCTACTAGAGCTCCATGCCCTCATGCTGAGGCCGGAGCACGCGCCACCATGACGGCGGGCCCAGAGCAAAAAAGAAAAAGTTCCACCTCGAGATCGGCACCGCCGCCGCACCAGCCTCGATTGGTTAGCTTACTACCAAATTCGCCGCCGACCGCCTCACAACAACCCACTGGAATCGAATCCGAAGCAGATTTTCCACGCCGCCACCACCATAACCGTCAATACAGAAACTGGTGAAAGAAGAAAACCTAGCCCTAACCTAACTACACGCCATCGACGAGACGGTGAGGTTCCCCCTTCTCCCGCCGTCGTCGGAGCGGCTGCTAGAGAGGAGGAACCCCTCGAGTCGCTGGCGGAGGACGGTGGTAGCCGGGTCATCTTCGGTTCCGCCTCTCTCGCATGGGAGGGGAAACAAAACGAAAGAATATGAGTTTTATTATTATTTCTTATTCAACACTTCCCTTAGGGCGATTGACCCCTTTAGGTTGATATGTTTTTTTCTCAGCTTGACTATTTTTTTTAAGTTTAAAACATTTTCTTGCTCTGGCATGGTTCATCCAACTCGACGACATTATTTTAGATTTTAAACATTCTCTTGCACTAGCGCGGTTAAGCGACACATGTGCCGTGTGTTGGACGTGCTCACCGCCTTGAGATGATTGACCATGTTCGGTGACCACTACAACCACCATTGACGAGGACGGACAGGAGGATAAACAACAACACGAAAAAGATGAGTCTTATAGGATACCGTGTTAAAATATAAGACATGGGTCCGGGAAAGAGAGACTTGATCTACACATGTTTATTGGTTATGGGTATATGATGTTTTATTCTCCCGTTGCATCGTACGGGCATTTTTCCTAGTCAAGACAATGCATAATTACAAACTGCGCACTTTGGTCATCCCCTCCATTACAACCTATCCGCTGTCCAAAACTTGAACTTAGGAGGCGCCCACGGCAGTATACTGGTAGACCGAGGATCATGGTGGAGTTCATGCCCAAGAATCTTGGTTTCATAGACTGAGGAGGCGGGATGCTCGCCTAGAGTAGTAAAACTAGTGCTATATGATACGTCTTGTCCAGCTCGTCTGGAGTAAAATGAGTGCTATAAAGGCTCTTCCAAATATCTGTGTATATCTATATCTATCTAATTTGTGTAGATATTTTGTGCTTGGAAATAGTGGATCTTCAACATTAAAAAGATTGCCATCTTGGCACCTTCTATTTAGGCCAGCGCTAGGTGCCGGCGCACCGGCCCAAATGTTTCGGCCGGTCCCCGCGCAGCCGCACGATTAGTGTCTTCAGGACCGCACGATTCAGCGAGCTATCCTCACGCACGTCCCCTTCTTCCTCGCTTCAGATCCACCATATCCTCTGCGGTGGTTTGCACGTAGCACCCACCCCGCCGCTCATTGGCTCACCGCCACCGCTCGCCGGCTCACCGCGGCTGCCCGCCGGCTCGCAGGTGGACACGCCATGGCCGCTCGCCCCGCTGGACAACTGTAAAAAAAATCTCTGTTTTGGCAGGTTCCAGCAAAATCTATTGTTGTTTCCAGCAAAAAAACACAAAGGTTGCAGCAAAAATAAATACAAACACAGTCTCCGCCCTTGCCACCCAGCAAAAAAATCAGCGCGAGCACCACCTCGCTGGTGGAAGCAATCCCATGAGCCAGTTCCAGCAAAGAAAAGTGCAGGTTCCAGCAAAAATCAATTACAGCAAAAACACTTCCGTCCTAGCAAAAAATTCAACATGCAGGTTTCAGCAAAAAATGCTGCTGGTAGAAGCAAAAACTACCGATTGTTCCAGCATCCCTGTTGCCCGGTTCCAGCATGGTGACCATCCCCGCTGCCTGGTTCCAGCAAAACAACCATAGCAGCAAAAAATCAGAAAAATCCGCTTTGTAGCAAAGGAATAGCCGGTTCCAGCAAAATTTGACACTAGTTTCAGCAAAAATAAACATAGCAGCAAAAATCCCCAAAGTCTGATTGTAGCAAAGTAACTAGCCGGTTCCAGCAAAAACTTATGCTGGTTCCAGCAAAAACCACATCACCGGTGAGCGCGCTACAGCTCCAGCTCCAGTGGGCACGTCGTCCTGCCGGTTGTAGCAACCGCAGAGCCGGTTCCAGCAAAAATCCTGGCCGGTCATAGCAAAATCGTTAGCTGGTTTCAGCAAAAATACGGTGGGAGCAGATTCTGGGTGGGGTGGGTGGTAGCAAAAACATGAGCCGGTTCCAGCAAAAATTATCTTCGGTTCCAACAAAATCATAACATGGTTGTAGCAAAAAATCGACTGGAAAAAACAACGATGTCATGGAGATGGACGTAGCACAAATGCACAAAACACCGATAGTAACAAAAACCAAAAACGATTGTAGCAAAATGGTTCGCCGGTTCCAGCAAAAACTAACATGGCCACGAGCACCCTCATCCACCGTCATGCCATGACCCCTGCGCATCGCCCCGGGTCACAGCAGCAGGAGCGCCCCCCGTCGTGGTCGCTTGCGTTGTGGGGTGGACGTTGGGGCTGTGGGTTGGCTTTGGGTGCAGGTGTCCGGCGGCTGGCAAGGCGCGGAGTAGACGAGAGAGCTGGGATGTGCGTCATGGTGGATGTGGTAGTCTGAAGCAGAGGCGACTGGGGAAAAATGAAGAAAGGAGATGAGGATAAAAAAAGAAGGATAGGGAACAGCGGTGGTGTGGGGCCCATAGTGATGCGTCCTGCGAGCGCGTGGAAGGGTGATGTGGGGTTGAGCGTTTGGGGCTGAGAGGATGAGCCCACACAGGGCCACACGATCGCCCTCGATCGAACGAAGCGTACGCGACCGGCGGAGCGTTTCCACCGGCGCGCCGCAGGGAAACGTTCCCCTTCTATTTATGATCTTGATATTCATGACGTATCCTTGAAAAAAAATATTAAAAAAAGATTGCCCATTAAACTAGGTTATGTTATACCTAAAATTCTGCTTCGAAGCATGAAAATTGTCAGGATCATATTTTTTTCTGAAACTTGTACGATTTGTTTGAAACATTCAGAAATTTGCTATGAGTTCACTTGAAACTATTTCCGGAAACTTAAAACGTAAAACCTGCTTAAAACTTAGCATATGCAGATAATTTCTGAGAGTGTTCCTACCTACGTGCGCTTCAGCAGGGCATACATCCATGACTCGAGATGCCCCTCAACAACAGCCAAAAGAGAAGGCATCACACTTTTGAGTACACGACGATGACGCCCCTTCAAAAGTGGCATGCGTGCATGGCGTCTCTCCATGTAGTTGCATGACTAGATTCAGAACCAACATGCACATACACAATTCACAAAGAACAGAGCGGCAGCCTCTCTCTCTCATCCAGTCGTGTGAGCGTGCAAGCAAGCATCAGCAGGCGCAGGGCAGAAGCAAAATGAGGCCATAGATAACTACAATTGACATCACTGTTTAATTATTACGATAATTGCATAAAAAATTGACTTTCCAGGTCACGCGAGAGACCACCACTGAAATCGACTCTATCACATCCATCTTCGCAATTACAATTACACATGACACAACAAAACCTAAAAGCGTCAGCCAGCTGCCACGACACTGAACCTAAGTCCTTCGAGAAGAAAATAATAACCCGAACCAGCTCTACACTACTAGCTACACAACACGATCCACAGCTCCTGAACCCAAAACTTCAGTTTCATCTTCTTGTTCGACCTCTACTTCTAATTTGGTTGGAATGTACTACCACAGCAAAAATTGAAATATTACCCGACGGCTACCTGACCATGCATGCTTGCCATGTCCAAGCGGCGGCCAAGGAGCAGGGGCAGCAGGGCACATGGTACAACGATCCTGGCTTGTACCAAGTCACCCAAATGCCATCCAAAACCTGACGAGGCTAACACCTGGTATGTACGTGCGTTTGGGAAAACTCTGCATCCGAACCCCGATCGATCGATCTAGGGGCATCAGATTTGTGCGGGTTAATCCTCACTAAGTTTTCTCTAATCTGCATTGGTTTCGGAAGCTTGCAGACCGAATTACACGAGACCTGACGAACATGTTAGTGGAGGCTGCTAAGGAGGAGGGGTCTGACGGATGCCGCGTTCATTCAGAACGGCTTCTGCAGGTACGTGAGCATGTCCCCGAACGCGGCGGCGTCGCGGGCGAAGGCGCCCGGCGACGGCGGGTCGAAGATGAGCGAGCCGTCGATGACGAACCCGTCGTCTTCTATGACGCCGCCCCAGTCGTCGCCCGGCCACCCCACGGCGAGGCCGGCCGCGTGCTGGCTCTCCGCGTAGTCCATGTCGCTCGGGAAGTCGGGCGAGGGCGAGGACAGCGCGCGCTCCGAGGAGCTGGAGTCCGTGTGCAGGCGCGGCATGGAGTGGTTCGAGTTGGAGTCCCGGTCCGCCGACCCGGAGCGGTCGAAGCAGAGCATCTCCGTGGCCGGCGGCGACGGCTGCTGGTAGAACCCGTAGTCGGACAGCTCGACCTTCATCGCCGGCCCAGCAGCGTGGTACTGGCCCGGCCGCGGGTTCCTGGCAGCCGGCGCCGGCGCCGGCTTGACGTCGGCCACGTCGGAGTCCGCCGTGTCGTACCGCTCGATCACGCCCTTCTTGTTGTAGATTCGGCAGAGCACCCAGTCATCCAGCTGCAGAGATCACGAGGAGAAAAGTCTCAGCGACGCGATCGATCGAGCAAGAAAAAACAATTCAAAAGCAACCAAAGCTAGTGTACGTGTACGTGGACGGGAGACGGGGAGGGCGGGCGGGCGGCGTTGTCTCCATCCCGCGGTGCGTGAGCCATGACGACATGCGCCCGCCGCAATTGCTTTCCGCACGTCGCCGCCAAACTACAGGCTGTGACGAAAGGGACAACTTGAGCGTGCTGCTGCAACTTGGGCCCCTTTTCCCCTTCTTTTTCGCATGGCCACGACGCACCTAACCTGCCAATTGACTTTTCTAAAGCTAAAACACCACTTGCTATTTCAAGAAAGATCTCCCGGTCGATTCCTTTACTAAATGCGCAGTAAATCTCTCGCTAATGCTAAAAGAGGAAGGGATTAAACGAGGCAGCCAAGCATCAGCGCAGATTGACAGAGAGAGACGGGGTCAGGTGGTTACCCTGAGCGCGTTGTTGGACTTCTTGCGGGCGGCGGCGGAGCGGTCGACGTCGGCGAGGCGGTACTCGTGCATGATCCAGTTGGTCTTGACGCCCTTGGGGGGCTTGCCGGCGTAGAAGACGAGGGCCTTCTTGATGGCCACGGGGCGGGGCGACCCCACGGGCTTGTCGGCGCCGGTGGCCTTCCAGTACCCGGTCCCGGCGGCGCGGTTCGGCCGCGACCCGTTGGGGTACTTGCGGTCGCGCGGCGAGAAGAAGTACCACTCCTTGGCGTCCGCCCCCCCTCCCGCCGCCTTCTCCGGCAGCCTCCACGGCTCGAACTTGTACAGGTCGACCTCGGCGATCACCGGCGCGGCGATGGGCAGGCCGCCGCACTTGCGGCACAGGTAGTACATCACCAGCTCCTCGTCCGTGGGGTGGAACCTGAACCCCGGGGGCAGCTGGAGAGCGCCGTCGAAGCCGTGGTCCATTCACGAACGGGGCTTGAGCTCGGAGGGCGGGCGCTCGGGAGATTGGTTGGATCGGCGGCTGGTTCGGCTGATCGGCGGCGGCGGCGGCTCGAGCTTGGGGGGAAGATTTGGAATGGAACATGAGCTCGCCGTACCCGCCCGTATATATAGGCGGAGGTGCCGACGCGTGTCGACGGGCGGACGGGGAGGCCGCGATGTGACGCACGTGCAAGTTGGGGAGGGGAGGAGGGGGCCTGGTTGACCGTCGGATGACAACCCACGTGTCGATCATCGGACGGGCGACGAGACGCGCGAGCCGTCGGATGAAGGCGTGGGGCCAGCGGGGGAGCGCAATTGTCATGGATGACGTCAGCAGTTATGTCGCCGTCTGGGATTGCGAGGGACTGAGGGAGCATCCGAGCCCGTGAGATATGACGAGGGGCGGTCCGTAGTACTGTACCACCTGCCTGCGCGGTAGGGCCCCGGGTTAGGAAGGGAGGGAGGCATGTTGCGCGGGCCCACCGGGTGCTTGCGGCCCTTGGGATAATTGTACGGGTCGTCGAGATTCCCATCGTTCCACTTGGTCCGTCTCTCAGCTCGTAGGGTAAAAAAATATAAAAAATAGTGTTTCGTTGCGGATTCCGCGGATTTCAAGTTTAAAACTTGCATCGATCGCCACCGTCGATGATATCTAGGCGCCTTGTGGTCAGCTTTTAGGGTAGGTTAAAATCGTCTTCTGAAGAACTTGCATTGGAATCTGTACTGTCACGTACTCCTAGGCGACTAAGTGCCCCGTAGGTGTAGGTCCCTAGGATAACTTTTTGGGCAAGTTTAATCTTTCTCCTTGTTTGTGCAATGGTAAATCTAATCTTTCGAAACAACCTCAGCGACAAGATCGAAAGATATAAAAAAAGTTAAAGGCACAGATACTTAGGGTCATTTCGAAAAGATTGAAATTCTTAGGATTTTTTCTATGTTAGTCATTTGAATCATAGGACTGGATCCGTAGGAGTTTTTTATATGAAATCTTTTGTATTAAATTTCATAGGATATCTAACCGCTCTAATGTTTTTTACAATTCCTTTATTTTTCTGCGGCATCAAACACTCATTGCTAATCCTATAGAATTTAAGCGGGCATGTCACTCTAGTCCTATACATTTTCTATTCCTGTGTTTTCAAAACCCTACAATCAAAGAAGCCCTTATAAATATACACATACACTCATTCCTACAAACACTACACCGTACAATTGGTGTAGGCCCCTAGGAGTAGTTTGCATTTGTGCTACAAAACTATGTAGGAGCATATTTATAAGAAAAAAATGGTTAAACAAACATCTAATTGATTAAAAAACCTTTTCTTTTCAAAAATATTTTCTGAAGATAATCGAAAGTACTCCACAAAGCACGTCAAACATAAAAAAAAAATGTGTTTTCTCCTCTAACTTCAGGCAGCCTACGAGTCCATGGATTCGCCTCTACCCTGCCAGCCGCTCTGGCTGCCGATGGAGGAGAGTAGAACTCCGGTGCCTCTGCTCCGGTGAGTAGTTAGGTGAGTGTTTTTTTGTCCTCACACACGTGGCGTTCAGGCGAATGGTGTCGCTTCTTAATTCTTCCGGACTCCTCCTCCTCGAATTCGTCTGTCTAGATGACGTCGACGAAAATCCGGCATAGATTCTTGCCGTCTTCTTGTGGCGGCGAGTTTAAGATTTCTCATCATGTCGCGAGATTGGGTGTCATGTGATTCGGAGTTATTTAAGGGTTCAATGGCGACAACTGCGGCTCCAGGGCACTTCGCACGAAGACTTCCCGGTTGTCATCGACAAGGTCAACCCGGCTCTAGTGAAGAGAGGCTATAGCAGAGGGGCATGACTCGTTCTGGTCGCAGTAGTGGTCGTTCAGTGGTGTCGGAATCTCGATGTTATTTTCAATATGTTTGAGATGTTTTGTACTGACGGTGAACTTTTATAACAGATCTAGACATTTTCACTAAAAAAAGAAAACTATAATAAAAATCACATCGTGATCCGTAGATTATCGAATGACCAATATCGTCGCTAAAATGAGCCGTCGATGCACCACTAATACAACTCCAGTTTACTGATGTTGGTTTGACCTTTTCGATAACAGCCGGGAAGTTTTCAAGTATGTGTCTTGAAAGATCAACACTCTAGAGTTGTCATCATCGCCGTTGAGCCCTCGACTTATCTAAAACGCCTAACATCAAATAGACAAAAACTTAGTGGACATAATAATAAGTGCGGCATATTGGTGCCCGGGTTATCTGAGCCCGGGCATGAACAATAAGGCCGCAAAAAATAGAAAAAAAAGTATTAAAAAATCCCATTTTTTATTCAAGATGCTCAAATTCATGATATTCGTGCAAAAATTTATGAAGTTTGAACATTCGAGGAGCTCGTGAAAAAAAACAAAGTTCATGTCTGTGAGAAACATTTGAAAACAACATTGTTCACGTACGATTTTGTTTTTTTTGCCACGTGCTCCTCGAATTTCCAAACTTCATGAAAATTTGCCCAAACATCATGCACATACACATCTTGCCTGTAAAAAAATAATTTTGGCACCGAAGTGGATTATCGCATAATAATCCACTACAATATTAAAATAGCCAAAGCAAACGACCCAACCAAAAATCCAGAAAATAGAAGACGTGGGCTCTGTGCCATGTTCCGTTTGTCGTCAGCTTGTGGTCAGCTTTTAGATTATTTAAAGAATTTATTTCAACCAATGATTGTTGAGGTGTATATTTAATTATTTGGTACAAAAATGATGCTGTTGGAAAGTGTTTTTTACTTGAATCTAACAATATCTGTTCTGCATCTCTAATTCACATCCAAATACCCCCGCAAAAAAAAATGTATTCACATCCCAATACAGAAACTCTTGGCCTAGAGGATGGTAGGCTCCGTGCCATGTCCTACTTGTCGTTTGATCACCTGAATTTACCATATTCCGCTTCCTCCCTCGTAGTGTAAATTACACTAGCCAGAGGGGTACTTTAAATTTCATGCCGGCTGGTTTTTCCATGCGAGTCAGGCAGTCAAACAACTCAAACTTAGCCCATCAGAGCCTGGTTGGACTTCATGTAGCCTACCAAACAGGTCCCAGTGTTTTCGTACTGCGCGTCGAGTTTGACATGTTTTTTCTCTTCTCAAATAGTACTTCTTGAGCGGTGCGTGCAAGCATGGTCCATGCCTGAGTCATCCGGAAGCGCAGGCAGCGGCACAGAGCAACGGTGTGTGCGACCGTGCGAGGTCGCATGCACGCAGGGCCATTCACGTTCGCGTGTGCGACAAGTAAACTGCTGCGATGCGATGGTGCGGCTAGATTGACCCATGTGACCATGCACTTCGTGCTAGAGATATCCATGTGACGCTCACGCATGTGGCCAGCGCCGCACCAGCGCCCAACTGTACGGTCAGCGACGGCGACGGCGACGAGTCGCGAATATCCATCCCCGCGAGCAACCGCTGTAGGTCCCCGGGCGAGACCGCAGGGGCGAGCCGCACGCGCGTCGCCGGCGACGTGGACTGGACCGCCGCTTTTGGCTCAGCGCAGGCCGGCCTCGTGGAGTCGCGGTGGCCGAAAGGCAGCTTGCACGTGACCTGGCTCACGCTACGTCACCGTGCGCCATGCACGGATCCACCCATCCCCGGACCGGAGGCCAGCTGTCTCTCGTCGAGCTAGCCCGGGCAGTCGGCAATTCCGCACGCGGCGCCGGACTTTTCCGGTGCGGCGAGAAGCCGGCGCGAGGTGCGGGTCAGCGACGCATCGTTGCGTAGCGTTGTTCCACGCGTCCGGTGGCCTAGCGCCCGCGCGCTGGCGGGCGACGGAACTCCGCCGCGCGTGTGTATATCAGATCTCGCGGTCGCTCTTTGTACAGCCTGTGCACCGCAGTGTAAAACACAATAGGTTGAGAACTTGCTCGACATCCCGTTTAGGATGTGGTTCTTTCATTATATAGAGGTATTAAGGGGTATAATACAATGTTACAATATTAATACACAGACTATGTATATATACAGTCTAACACCCTTCCTCAATCTTAATTGTGGCCTGAAGTACAAAGCAAGTTAAGATTGCGCCTACAGCCTACAAACTGTGGTTGTGGAAGAGGCTTCGTGAAGATGTCAGCAAGTTGATTCTTTGACGGAATGAACTTGATACAAAATAGCTTCTGTGCAACACGTTCCCGAACAAAATGATAGTCAACCTCAATGTGCTTCGTCCTAGCGTGAAACACTGGATTAGATGAAAGATATGTAGCACCAATGTTATCACACCACAGAACCGGAGGATGTGCTGAAGCAACTCTCAACTCTCTCAACAGAGACTGTACCCATATGATCTCAGCAGTGGCATCAGCAACTGCTTTGTACTCAGCTTCGATACTACTGCGAGACACTGTGGCCTGCTTTCGAGCGTTCCAGGCGATCAGGTTAGAACCCAGAAATACCGCATATCCCCCGTGGATCGCCTGTCATCAGGACTGTCAGCCCAATTCGCATCTGAGAAAGCTGAGAGCTCACACGAGGGCGCAGGCTGAAGAAGCAAACCATAGGAGACAGTAAGACAGATGTAACGCAGAATACGTTTCACAGCAGACCAATGAGATGTCCTGGGTGCATGAAGAAACTGACAGACACGGTTGACTGCATAGGAGATATCAGGCCTGGTAATAGTCAGGTATTGCAGACCACCAACGAGACTGCGATACTCAGTAGCATCCTCAGGTGAAAGAGCATCTCCATCAAGGGCAGATAACCGATCAGTGGCAGACATTGGAGTAATAGCATGTTTGCACTTCAGCATACCAGCACGACGCAGCAAATTCAGGGAGTACTTCTTCTATGTAAGAGTCAAACCAGCAGAAGAACGTGAAACCTCCAGACCAAGGAAAAAATGCAAGGCACCCAAATCCTTGACAGCAAAGGCACCACTAAGTGCAACCACAAGACGATCAGCAGCAACATGGGATGAACTGATAAGAATGATATCATCAACATAAACCAGAAGATACATCGTAACCTCAGGACGCTGAAGAAGGAACAACGATGTGTCTGTAGTGGAGGGAGTAAACCCAAGTGCTCGAAGAACAGAGCCAAGACGAGCATGCCATGCACGAGGAGCCTGTTTCAGTCCATATAACGCCTTAGTCAGACGACAGAGATGACGAGGGCGTGCAGGATCAACAAATCCAGGTGGCTGACGCATATAAACCTCCTCCTCCAGAATTCCATGGAGGAAAGCGTTCTACACATCAAGCTGACGAAGAGACCATCCACGAGTGACAGCAAGAGACAACAGCAAGCGAATGGTAGTAGGCTTGATGACTGGACTGAACGTGTCTTCATAATCAAGACCATACATCTGTTTGAAGCCCTTGGCAACAAGCCGTGCCTTGTAGCGTTCGATGGGACCATCAGCATGTCTCTTGATTTTGAAAACTCACTTGGAATCAATAATATTGACACCATATACTGGAGGAACAAGCGGCCAAGTGTCATTTTTCTGGAGAGCCTGAATCTCCTGTTTCATAGCAGCGTGCCAGTGAGGAATACTCAGTGCAGCCTGGAAGTGTCGAGGCTCAGCAGTGGGATCAGCAGCAATGTGAGCCATGCACGCGGCTAGCCATGACACAGTCCCGTCCTTGCGTTCTTTCAGACAGAAAATGCCCGACTGACTCGTCTTGAGCTTCTTGATGAACAGGAAACCGACGCGGCAGCTCCTGCTCGGGACGTGCATGTCCCATGCATAACAGGTTCGACCCACGTACCCGCCCCTGCATCGCCACTGGAGGCTGTCGTGCGGGCGCCGGTCTCGCCTGGCCCACGGGTGGCCTCGCCTGGCCTGCCACTGGCCTCGCCCAGTCCTTCGGCTGGCGCCCCGCCTGGCCCTCGGCTGGCCTCGCCTGGCGTGCCGCTGGCCTCGCCCAGTCTTTCGGCTGGCGCTCCGCCTGACCCAGGAGGGGTCACGCCCGACCTGGAGGCATCTTCGCCTCGGTCGGCGGTTGCTTCGACCGGCCTGGAGCTGGCCCCGGTCAGTCCCGCCTCGGCTGCTAGTGGGCTGGCCTCGCCTGGCTCGTCGTCGTCAGGGAGCCCTAGTGCGAGCTCTCCCGATGCTGCAGCTTCGTCTCCATCACCGGTTGCGTCGGTCTCACCGGCACGGCCTGTGGTCCCTCTTCGTCCTCGTACACGGAGTCAGACTAGGGTTTTACATGGTATCAGACTAGGGTTTCGATGTCTTCCGCTGCTCCCGCCGCCGCCGCCGGTGCGCCGAACTCCGCCGCTGCCACCGCCGCCGGGCCGACCCTCGCCCCTATGTCACCGTTCCTTGCTTCTCGGCCCCTTGCGTCGGCCTATGGGGCCCTGCCGCCGACCGAGTCCCCGATCGGATCAAATCCATCGGCCGACTCCTCTGCTGAGTTCGCTGCTCCGCCATCTCATGGCGTTGCTGTGCAGCCGCCCTACGGCGGCGTCGCGCAGACGCCGGGTGGCGTCGCTCCTGCCGTGTATGGTGCGCCGCCGGCGGCCCAGGGCTCCCTTCAGCCGCCGCAGTCCTCCTGGCCCGTGGCGTCCTACGCGGCGCCGCATCATCACCAACCCTATGCGGCTCTCCCGCCGCATCACCACCAGCCACCGTCGGCGCCGATCTACTCCGCGCCGCTACCGCAGCAGCACTTCCTGGCGCAGCTGCCGCAACCATCCTATGAAGCCGACGCCCTCGTTCCCGGTGCTCCTGTCGTCTACTCGTCGGGTGCTCCTCATCTCGAGACAGCCCCGTCGACGGGTCCCTACGCGCCATCGATGCATGCTCTGATACCATGTAAAACACAATATGTTCAAAACTTGCTCGACACCCTAAACGAGGTGTGGCTCTTTCATTATATAGAGGTACCAAGGGGTACAATACAATGTTACAATATTAATACACAGACTACTGTAAGTGCATATAGTGCCACCCCTAGTTGGTTTTGGAGTATTGACGACAAACCTAGTTGAGGGACTAAGGTGTTTGTGAGAATTGCAGGATAACACAGGTAGAAGTCCCTCATTGATTCGGTTTTCCTACCAGAGATGACCCCTAAAAATGTATGAAGACATTGAAGTCAAAGGTGGTATATGATGATATTCACATTGAAGACTATGACAAAAGAAGACACCACATGAAGCCTATGGAGCTCGAAGACTTAGATCTTTCGTAGTTCTTTTTCTTTTGTGTTGAGTCATAGGAACCACCGTACTGTTAAGTGAGGTCCAAGAGAACCAGTCAGAATGACTGAAGTGATGCCTAACCAAAAACATCTATGTCTTCGAGTGAAGACTATGAGAGCGAATCTTGTCCAGAGTCGGACAAGTCAGCTTTGCTTGTAGCCCAAGTAAAGTTGTCGTGTGAGTTTGAAATCTGACCGTTGGAATACGTGTCAGTTCCTTAGTGACACAGGGTCATTTCGGACAAATCAGGTCGGGTTGCCAAGTGGCTATAAATAGCCCACCCCCCACAACCATAAACGGTTGGCTGCTCAGATTGAGAGTACGGCTTTTGTCGTTTGAGAGCAACCCACCTCGAAGCCTTTGAGAGAGAATTCCTTGCGAGGATAAAGCCCTAACCACCCAGAGCCAGAAAGAATTGGGCATCACTTAAGTCTTCTTGTCTGTGTGATCTGAAGACTTATTACACTTGAGGACTGTGCATCATCCAGCCGGTTAGGCGTCGCGTTCTGAGCATCCAAGAGACATTGTGGATTGCCGGTGAACGAAGTCTGTGAAGGTTTGGGAGTCTACCTTGAAGACTTACCAGAGTGATTGGGCGAGGTCTGTGTGACCTTAGCTCAAGGGGAATACGGTGAGGACTGGGTGTCCCGAGCTGCGTGTTCAGGACTGGGTGTCCGGGACTGTGTGTTCTAAGGTTTGAATACCTAGCCGCCCCAACCAGACGTACAGTTGTCACAGCAACTGGAACTGGTCCAACAAATCATTGTCTTTAACGAGTCACTGGTTTCATCTTCCCTTCTCTTTACTTACTGTTGCTCCTTGTGAAGTCATTGTATGTTTGCACTATCTTTTGTCTTCACTAAGTGACTGCATGTTCTATATGGCTTCATAATATCTTTCTACCTGATCCTTACTACATTGCTGTTATTAAGTCATTGTGCTTTCACTTCATTGAATACTTGACTATGGCTTGTCTAGTGTAGTCTACCTTCCGCTGCATGGTAATAGGTTTATTTCTATCGTTTGTCTTCATAACTTCCACGTTTTGAAGACTTTCATAAAAATCGCCTATTCACCCCCCTCTAGCCGATAGAACGCACTTTCATTGGTATCAGAGCAAGGTGCTCCCTTATTCTATGTGATTCGGTTTAACCACCTGGAGCTTTAGCTATGTCGACTGCAGGGATAATTAAAGTCTCCGTTGCGTGCCCCGTCTTCGATGGAACTGAATATCCCTACTGGAAGAATAAGATGCGCATGCATCTTGAAGTCATTGACGTCGACCTATGGTATGTCGTCGAGAACGGCGTTCCCTAGGCTGGAGAAGGTGTCACTGCTGCTGATGTCAAGAAATTCGTTCAACTGGATTCTACTGCCAAAAATATCATCTGTGGTCATCTGACCAAAGGACAGTATGGCCATGTGAGTGCTTTGAAGACATCTAAGCAGGTCTGGGACTGGCTCTCCAAGGTCAATGAAGGCATCTCAACCCAGAGAGATCAGAGAATCAGTGTCCTTCGCAACCTCTTCAACCGCTTCAAGCGAAATGACAATGAGAATGTCCAGCACACATTTGACCGACTCACTGCATTACAAATGAGCTTCAAGCCCTCGGTGCTACTGAGATCACCAAACATGAAGTCGTCAAGACACTACTGAGATCACTTGATAATTCGTTTGATATCCTAGCCCTGATGATTCAAGAACGTCCTGATTTCAAGACACTCGATCCATCTGACATACTTGAGAGGCTCAATACACATGAGTTTCAGCTTTCTCAGAAAAGAGATATCTACGGTCCAAACTATGGACGAACTCGTGCCTTGAAGGCAAAAGCTGTTTCCTCATCTAAAGAAGAATCTGACAGCAGTTCTGATGATCCTGAAGACATTGGAAGGGAACTTGCTATGCTTGTGAAGAAGTTCCAAAAATTCACCAAGAAGAAAGGCTTCAGAAAGTCTTCCCGATCAAGCTCAAGGAATGATGAAGTTTCTGCTCACAACTACAAGAAGAAAACATGTCACAAGTGCAAGAAACCTGGCCACTTCATCTCTGAGTGTTCACAGTGGGACAATGAGAACAAAAAGAAGAAGAAGAGCAATGAATATGACTCTGACGACAAGAAGAAGAAGAAATACTCAAAGTCTTCGTCCAAGTCGTCCTCAAAGTCTTCATCACACAAGAAGAGCTCATCTGGCAAGGCACGTGCATTTGTTGGCAAGGAAATTGATTCAGAGGAGGAGTCCGCTTCTGAGGAGGCAAAGATGGAGTCTGAGGAGGAGTCCGATTCAGGCATCGCAAGTCTGGCTACAGTATACGTTGCCAAGTCCATCTCCAATACTGAAGACAATGACCTCGTCACCGACACCGATGCAAATGACAAGGACTACTCCGCTTCTACCTACTGCTTCATGGCACGCGGTGCCAAGGTAAACACACGCACTACTCACTATCAAACATCTAGTGACGATGACTCTGATTGTGATTCAAAACCCAGCTACAAAACACTTGCTAAAATTGCAACTGAACAGCAGAAAGCTATGGAACATATTCAAAAACTGTTAGACAGAAGCGATGATCTATTAAGTGCTGAAATGACTCGATTTGAATCCTTAATTGAAGACATAAAAAACTTCACGTTAAGTATCAGGAACTTGAAAGTCGTCATGAAACTCTCTCAACAACTCATGAAAAGCTTTCCTATGATTATCTTCAAAGGAAGCAAGATTTTGAGAAATTGAGAGCGGTTCATGAAGATCTTCAAAAGGAAAACGAGTCACTTCACTCCAAACAGATCAGTCCCGCTCAGGAAGGATTTGAACCACCATGTCTTAAATGCATTGAGCGTGCTAATGCTACTTCTGTTGCTGAATGTTCTACTGCTACTACTGTTGCAATATCTTCAACTGTTGATGTGGTAACTAACCCCTCTACTGAGGATACCACTGCTATTGCTGATGAGAATGCTAGGTTGAAGACATTGCTTGAAACAGGGATGTACAAAAGTCTTAAAGGGCATCAGACACTATGTGATGTCCTCAAAAAGCAGATTCTGAAGCGAAACCCGAGGAAAGAGGGTGTTGGGTTCGTAAGAAAAATGAATGCTGATGGCTCTTACTGGAAACCTGAGCAGTACCCCAAAACCATGTGGGTTGCTGCAAAGGAACCTTCAGCAGACCCATCCAATCTATCTGGCTTCACCTGTGCTAACCCCATTATCATTGATGAATCCTTTGATGCAAATTATATACTGTTTAAGAATCAGAATGGTCAAGTGTTTGCCAGGTACATTGGTACTAACTGCAGGAATGGACCGCCTATGAAGAAGATCTGGGTTCCGAAAAGGTGGCTGGATAATCTTCCTGTGAATGTCATCATGACACCTCACGTGAAGAAGACAAACCTCAGACCAAAGACTTCATATGGTCCAAAGGCTTCATACAGACAGAGGACTCACCTGAGTCGCACTAACGCAAATGTTTTGCAGGGAAACCATACTCAGGCATATGAATATGAGAGCGGTTCATCAAACCGCCATGTTCATAAGACCAAGAACTATTCTGCTTATTCTTATGAGTACTATTGTCCGCCTGCAAGACTGTTTGCTAGGGCTCCAAAGCCAAAATTCTCAGATGCTGCGCTTAGACTCATTGCTTCTCAGCCACCCTTGAAGATGTGGGTGGCTAAGAAAGCTTAACTCTGTTTTGCAGGGAAATGTCTCCAGCAGAAAACCAAAATCGTCTGACGCCATTACTGGGGACCTTAAACATCTTGTAGGGCGCAAGATCAAATGCCCGAATGGTCTTACTATGTACTTCGTTCCTGAATCGCTTGCTACTCTCCCTATTAGTCCTAATCTGGATCTAAGCTTTCATAACCCACTGGTTCGTCAAATGTTTTTGCTTCACAATGCTCTTGGTGAAGCCTATCCCCCTAACTGCACTGTAGGGTACGACACCAGGGTCTTCAGAATGGATTATTGATAGTGGGTGTACAAATCACATGACTGGCAAAAGAAGTCTTCTTATGAACTCAACCTTACGTCCATCCGACAAGAGCCACATCACATTTGCTGACACAGGTAAAAGTAAGGTATTGGATCTAGGTAGAGTTGTAATCTCAAGGGATCAACACATGGACAAAGTCATGCTTGTTGAATCCCTTGGCTTCAACTTAATGTCTGTCTCAATGCTTTGCGATTTGAACATGATCGTAATATTTGGAAAATATCGTTGCCTTGAACTAATGGAATCTGACAAGTCTCTAGTGTTTGAAGGGTATCGAAAAGATGATTTGTACGTGGTAGATTTCTCAGCAGGACCACAGCTTGCCGTATGTCTTCTAGCAAAAACTTCAGAATGCTGGCTCTGACATCGGAGGCTTGGACATGCTGGCATGAGGAACCTCCACACCCTTGCGAAGAAGAAGCATGTCATAGGCATCGAGGGCGTCAAGTTCAAGAAAGACCACTTATGCGGTGCCTGTGAAGCAGGGAAGATGACGAGGGCCAAACCTCCTTCAAAGACAATCATGACCACTACTCGACCCTTCGAACTGCTTCACATGGATCTTTTCGGTCCCACTCATTACTCAACTCTTACTACTACTGCATGCCTCTATGGCTTCGTTATTGTTGATGATTACTCTAGATACACTTGGGTGCACATAATCCTCTACAAGACTGAAGTGCAGGATGTCTTCAGACGCTTCGCAAATCGAGCTATGAACAATTATGGCGCCAAGATAAAGCACATCAGAAGTGACAATGGCACTGAATTCAAGAACACTGGCCTTGATACATATCTTGATACCTTGGGCATCACACATGAATTCTTAGCCCCGTACACGCCACAGCAGAATGGCGTCGTCGAACGCAAGAACAGAATACTCATTGAGATGGCCAGAACGATGCTAGATGAATACAAGACCCCAAGAAAATTCTGGCCTGAAGCCATTGATACTGCATGCCATACAATCAATCGTGTTTATCTTCACAAGCTTCTGAACAAGACATCTCATGAGCTCCTTACTGGCAAGAAGCCAAATGTCAGTTACTTCAGAGTATTTGGCGCAAGGTGCTGGATCAAGGACCCACATCACACCTCAAAGTTTGCACCAAAAGCACATAAGGATTTTATGCTTGGATATGGAAAGGATTCTCACTCCTACAGAGTCTTCAATCTTTTTCATTACAAAGTGGTTGAAACAGTGAATGTGCGGTTCGATGAGACCAATGGTTCACAAAGAGAGCAACTGCCAAATGTGCTAGATGAAGTTCCATCCAGTGAATCAATCAAGCTAATGGGAACTGGAGAAATTATACCTTCTGAAGCTCATCCTGAAGAAGAACTTATCATCTCAGCATCAATGCACCCGATCCACTCACTCGTTCAAGGGCAACTCAGCTAGAAAATTTCTGTGGGCACTTCGCATTCGTCTCAATAATAGAACCCAAAAAAGTTGAAGAAGCCTTCATGGAACCTGAATGGATTCAAACTATGCAAGAAGAGTTTCAACACTTTGAGCTGAATAATGTATGGGAACTAGTTAAGCGTCCTGATCCACGGAAGCACAATATAATAGGCACCAAATGGATATACCGCAACAAGCAAGATGAGCATGTTCAAGTTGTCAGAAACAAAGCTCGTCTCGTTGCTCAAGGATATACTCAAGTGGAAGGCATTGACTTCGATGAAACATTTGCTCCTGTGGCTAGACTTGAAGCCATACGCATACTGCTGGCCTATGCAAATCATCACAACATACTTCTATATCAAATGGATGTGAAGAGTGCTTTTCTCAATGGCAAGGTTGAAGAATAAGTGTATGTTGCACAACCGCCTGGCTTTGAAGATCCAAAACATCCTGACATGGTATACAAGCTCAACAAGGCACTGTATGGCCTCAAACAAGCCCCTCGGGCCTGGTATGACACACTCAAATACTTCCTGAAGAGCAAAGGCTTCATACCTGGTTTCCTAGACCCCACTCTCTTCACGAAGACATATGATGGTGAACTGTTTGTGTGCCAAATATATGTGGATGACATTATCTTCGGCTGCACCAATCAGAAGTACAGTGAAGAGTTTGGATATATGATGCAAGAGCAATATCAGATGTCCATGATAGGAGAGCTGAAGTTCTTCCTTGGTCTTCAAATACGACAACAACGCAACGGCATCTTCATATCTCAAGAGAAATATCTCAAAGATTGCCTGAAGAAGTTCGGTATGCAAGACTGCAAAGGCTTCACAACACCAATGCCAGCCAAACATCATCTGGGTCCCGACGACAATGGTAAAGAGTTTGATCAAAAGGTATACCGCTCCATGATTGGTTCTTTACTTTATCTATGTGCATCTAGGCCAGATATTATGCTTAGTGTTTGCATGTGTGCTCGATTTCAAGCGGCACCAAAGGAGTCGCATCACTTAGCTGTGAAGCGAATTCTTTGATATTTGGCTCACACCCCAACTCTAGGATTATGGTATCCAAAGGGCTCAGAGTTTGATCTGGTTGGATTCTCGGATGCTGATTATGCTGGTGACAAAGTTGATCGAAAGTCTACATCAGGCACATGTCACTTTCTGGGACGATCACTTGTATGTTGGTCTTCAAAGAAGCAGAACTGTGTATCTCTCTCCACTGCTGAATCTGAATACATTGCTGCTGGATCTTGCTGCGCTCAGTTTCTGTGGATGAAGCAAACACTCAAGGACTATGGCATTCATCTGAAGCAAGTGCCACTTTACTGCGATAACGAAAGCGCCATCAAGATCGCCAACAACCCAGTTCAGCACTCGAAGACAAAGCACATTGAAATTCGTCATCACTTTCTCAGAGATCATGTTGTGAAGGAAGATATTGATATCATACACGTCAACACTGAAGAGCAACTGGCAGATATCTTCGCCAAGCCCTTGGATGAGAAGAGATTTTCCAAGTTACGGTGTGAGCTAAATATCCTGGAATCCTCAAATGTCCTGTGATCAAGCACACATCCTAACCCTTATGCATATTGATGACTTAGATGTGCAACACACGAAGTAAAGTATATTTTCAATCAATGAAGACATATATTCTAAGTGTGAATACATTAATGTGGAATTTGACTTCGGAGCGCCACGATAATTGTGCGCCGTGTATGGGTCTAATACTTCCTATACGGTGGGTAACGCCACCATCAAATGTTCTATTTTGAAGTGTTTCACCCATGGCGTTACCTTGCAATGTATTCACATTTGGTTTGGCTTCGATCTCAACATATCTTCATGATTATCTTCACTATGTTGATTATATATATATATATTAGTGTTCTGTCCTCTACAGCATTCACTTATAGCTATGTCTTCATTGTTGAATCTTTTGAACTAAGTGAATGTGATCGGACCCTAACCTCTCTATGCTTTCTATCTCAAATTCTTCTATCTCTCCAAATCATATGCATTCTATTGAAACCGTCGAATGTCTTCTCTGCGTCCTTGTCAGCAGAAGATACAGAGACAACCATTAAGTCCGTTTTCAATGCTCATTCCTCCACATGAAGTAGGAACGACCACCCGACAATCAAGGTGTGCGTGGGACGTGGAACAAACCCCAAAATTCCGCATAATGGCCACGTGTTCCTCAGATGCGAATCGCCAGGGGCACCTATGTAATAGCGCAGTGCCGCCCATGTACCTATAAATACACACTTCACAACGGTCATTATCTCTTCTTCCACTCTCACACGAACCCTAGCGCCACCGCTAGCCCTCGACGACGCCGGCGACGAAGCGCTTCGCTGCCGCAACCTCTCCGACGCCGTCTTCACGCCAACCGCGGACATCATCCTCTCCCCCGTCGCCGTAGGTGTCCTCCATCGCCAAGTTAGGGCACGGAAGATCGAACTGCTCGGCCTCATCTTCCACTTCGTCTAGCAGTTCTTAGTGTGGTAAATAAAACTTCCTTTTTACAGCACCGCTGATTCTATGGATTTGTCACTTTCTACCACAAACAGTTTCTATTCACACAAGTTAGATCTCTCTCATACTGCATCTCATAACATGCCTAGTATATTCACTTATGCTTCACAAAGTAGTTAGATTCCTCACTTGTACTGATGTGTGGATTCGTACAAATCTGGAACCAACTCCTTATTTATGAGTGAATGTCTTCGCAAAATGAGGTCAATGTCTTCTAAACTGATTTATCTTCAAAATCTTCTGAGAATGCATATGACCTCTTCCCCTTCCCTCGCACCTTAATGCTGTCACAGGTACATGTCCGTGGGAGAATCCTTTGGTTCTCATAGTCTGCATTCATTTGCAGAATTCTTACAGCATCACATTAATTCTCCCGAAGCCAGTTCCTGTTGGTCCAGCAAGCGAAAACCTTTGAAGCCTTTGAACGTCTTGAAGCCTTTCAAGTTAAAATTTATGGCTTCAGAGAAAGCAGCAAGGAAGGGTGGCAGAAAGCGTCATGGAGAAACATCCAGAAATCTGCCAGATGAACTTTTAGAACTGCACAAGACAGATCCTGAAGAGGATTACAATCAGCGCAAGACCCGAATCCAATGGATTCGAAGATATTGGGCAGAACAATGGTTCAAATACCGATTTGTAACCCAAGAATATGCTGAGAAAAATGCCATCAAGAGACCGTGGGGAGACATCCAATACAAGAATCTTCTACCCAGGTCCAGAGATGAAGCCATTGCTCAAGGCTTCTATCCCTGCATGGTCCGTGGGCCACAACCAGCTGATGCACACCCATCGTCACTACTATGGTGTCGTGACGACAATCTGTTCAAGCGCAACTTCTAGTTTGCCCAGAACTCAGCGAAGCAGAACTAGAAGACTTTGGGGTTAGACTTCAACCCTGGTCCCTCAGCACCAAGGGCAGATGGCACACGAGATGCAGAACCCAATGTCATCAGTCCTTTCTCCAACCTTGAAGGCCTCATCACCCGCATCTTAGTTCAAGGGACTGTAGTGAATGAGTCTGCAGCTAACGCTGAATCAGAAGAAGCTCCTGCAGCGCCGAAGACAAAGAAGATGAAGAAGTCTAAAGCTTCAAAGCCTGCCCCCTCACCAAAAATCTCAAGGGCGAAGCCACTGGCAACCGCACCTCCTGAAGACAGTGTGCAGTCCGAAGACTTATCTCGCGTCTCCAAGCCCCAGAAAGTCAAGATGCCTCTGCCTCACACCGGACAAGAGCTAACTGCTGCTGCCATTCCGCGCAATGACGACATTGATCTGTCAAGTGATGAAGATCTAGCAGATGACGCTCTTGAGCAACTCATTAAGAGCAAAGAAAAAGCAGAAGCCTTCAATGATCTGCCTCTCTTTGATGTGACCATAATCCACAACTTCATTGACGAGTGGTTTGACACGCCAAATATCAGCTTTGAAGATCTGCAGCTACCAATTGGCCTTAGTGTCGCCTTCCAAGGCGCCATTGCTTCAGAACTCGCTATTGCCCAGCGCATTGTTGAACTGAAGCAAAAGATTGACTATGAAAAGGCTCAGTTCAAGAAGCATATGGCCAAGCTCAGCGTGCAGGAAGTGAAGAACTTTAAGAGTATGATGCACGAGCTCAAGGAAGCCTTTGTAAAGAAACGTGCAGAAGCTCAGGGTTCGCGTGAGCGCATGAAGACTCTGGCTGACAGATGTGTGCAAGCCTACAATGAGGCTGAGAAGCGCAAGGCCCTTGGGCGTCCTGGCATCGACCCCAGGATGGCCGCAAAGAAGAAGAAGAAGCCTGCTACGGCTGAACCTGACGCACCAAGGCAGGAATCAGTTCCTATTGTCTTCACAACTAAAATGACTGGCTCGAAGCCAAAAAGCCGGTCAACAGCTTCAGAGCTCAAGAAGATAAGGACTGCTGAGGCTGAAGCCAGAAAGAGGAAACATTCTGAAGCTTCTCCAACTGCCCCCTCCAAGAAGAAGAGGAAGACCAAGAAAGATCGGACAGCTCCCACAGAGCCCTTGATAGTTGAACCCATTTCTATGGTCTATCCTGAAGCTGAACGCCATGAACGCCAACTGACTATTCATGAGCCTGCTTCCACAGAGGCTCATGAAGCTGAAGACTTTCCAGCAGCTGATCCCATCGCTGCTGAAGACATTGGTCAACATGACAATGTAGAAGATGGTGCAGTCCTTCCTCAGAACAGCGAACTCATCAGCATTGGTCGTCCACTGACGCCAATTGCACATGATGCTTCATGGGCAGATCGCCCACAAGAGGAAGAAGACTATGAGGCCCAACCCACTCCAACTCCACAGGCGTCGCCCGCGTTGCGCAGACTTCGCAAAGGTCCAAGGCCTCAAGTCTCTGCTGAAGACAATCCGGCTGCATCAGCCGCGGAAGATGAAGTCCACAAGTTGCCACTCCACTGTCCCACCAAGAAGCAGTTCTCAAGGAGAACGTGCTTGAAAATCTTGCGGCTACCACAACCACCAATGAAGCTAATGTGGAGCCCTCCCCAACGGAAAAAGAAGACAACGAAGCCACTGATCCCGTCACTTCTATTCCTGAGTCTGCTCCTGGTCCACAGTTCGACTATCATGTTGAGCACAAGCCTCAGGTACAGAAGCCAATCCCAAGATTGCCAAGGTTCCCAGGTCCTGCATCAGCACCTGGCTCCTTCAATATCAATGGCTTCAGGGCAGACAACACATTCTTCGATAGCTCCAGGAACCCCTACTCAAGGGAAAGGATATCATCTGATCGGTTCTGGAGCTATCCTCAGCAAAGCTATTACTCATGCATTCTTTACAACTAAGGTCGCATCTTCCCACACAAGCGCCTTGACATTGAAGCCATAACTGGTCTGCCTTGTCTGGAAGAAGCTTTGGATTGCTTCAAGGAAGTTGGACTGCTGTCATTCGTTACTGACCAAGAGCATTGGAATGAAGAGCTGCTGCTCCAATTCTATGCCACACTTCACATCCGCGGGTACAACAGAGATCCGAAGACTTGGGTCCTGGAGTGGATGACCGGAAATGTTCATCACGAAGCCAATGCATTTGACATCATTGAGCTCACTGGTTTGCCCACTCCTGGCGATCTCTACGAGCATGGCTGTCAGCTGCATAATGAAGCTATTGAGAGCATTTTTAAGAGGCCGGAACCTGATATGAGTCAGATGCTCAGCATGATGAAGTCATTTCCCCAAGATGCTGCTTATCCAACAGAGTTCTTTGTTGAAGATCTTGAGTATCTGCCACGAACCATCTATCACATCATCAGGCGAACTCTTTGCCCCATCAAAGGGCACTCTCCAAATGCCAAGCTTGAGGGTGCAATCAAGACTTTGGTCTTCTATATTCTTCATGGAAAATGCTTCAATGCACAAGACTTATTCATCCGCCAACTTGCTGCCTCGGGCTCTGATCTGTTTGGCTTGAAGTTCTACACCCCATGGGTAATGCGGCTAATTAAACTTCACTCCGATATCTCATATCAGCCATCTGCTTGCAATCATAGGATTTTTCTGCCTGATGTGGATATCTCTACTGAAGCCATCTAATCTGAGCCTGCAAAAGAACCTCTAAGTCTTCAGAATGCAGAGCATCAGAGTTTCTCACAGAACATTGAAGGAGTTGAAGCAGTCACTCGGGTGTATCCTTTGGCTGGCACTACACGTGCACCACACCCTGCGTCTACTGAAGCCACTGATAGTACAACTGCTCCAAGACCCAAGAAGCGCACTCGTGTTCTCAACGACCGAGAGCTTCTTGTGGCTCTTCATCAGAAACAGGATAGGCATCATGACTGGCTGAAGCGTCAGATGAAAAGCCTCTTGGTGGAAGTTAATCGCATTCGCAATCTTGCCACCAAGAATGCTTTCGTTGCCCATGAAACCTGTCGCCGTACATGGAAAGGGCTAACGATGATGTGTTCTGAAGATGATCTCCAAGAGGATGGCTTCACTGAGCGATTCAAGTTTGACTCCACACCTCCTCGAAGAGCTGTGCTGCTAGGAACTCCATCCCTTGAAGACTCTGAGTTCTCTTCATCTGCTGCAACAGTGACTGCCAGAGTTATCGAGGATGAAGATGATGCTACTTCACCACCACCTCCTTCAGCACGCGTCAACTCTGCTCCAAGCTCTTCAGTACCGCCAAACACCACCAACGACCCTGCTACTTCACCTACTCCGCCTGGGAACGAGTAGATGCTCTATGTCTTCAAATCTTTTTGATCCTTACTGACAAAAGGGGGAGAAGCATATGCGGTTGATAGTCTTCAAGCGGGTCCATATGGGCGGGTGCTTTATATTTTGCTTCGTGCTTACAACTCTCGTTTTGCTACATTTGGTTCTTTGAGTTGTAACACTTAAACTCGATGGCCGTCTGCTACTTATCTGCCACTTTGTTTTGCGATGATAAATTCCGCATGTGCGACGATAAATTCCGCACTTAGATTATTCTGCAGACGTCCATTTTCCATTATGCATGTCATTATCTTCATATACTTTCACATGCATAGTGGATTGTCATCATAAGTTAAAGTGGATCTCCACAAGTACAACCTGCCATGTGCATTTGCATTCCAAAAGCAAATTACCTATATGCACATCTTCAGGGAGAGCCCTTGCAACTTATGAAGACAATTCCTTATCCTTTACAATTTCACAGATTATATTCCCCGTTGAAAACTTCAACTAATTTGTCATCAATCACCACAAAGGGGGAGATTGTAAGTGCATCTAGTGCCACCCCTAGTTGGTTTTGGAGTATTGACGACAAACCTAGTTGAGGGACTAATGTGTTTGTGAGAATTGCAGGATAACACAGGTAGAAGTCCCTCATTGATTCGGTTTTCCTAGCAGAGATGACCCCTAAAAATGTATGAAGACATTGAAGTCAAAGGTGGTATATGAAGATATTCACATTAAAGACTATGACAAGAGAAGACACCACATGAAGCCTATGGGGCTCGAAGACTTAGATCTTTCGTAGTTCTTTTTCTTTTGTGTTGAGTCATAGGAACCACCGTACTGTTAAGTGGGGTCCAAGAGAACCAGTCAGAATGATTGAAGTGATGCCTAACCAAAAACATCTATGTCTTCGAGTGAAGACTATGAGAGCGAATCTTGTCCAGAGTCGGACAAGTCAGCTTTGCTTGTAGCCCAAGTAAAGTTGTCGTGTGAGTTTGAAATCTGACCGTTGGAACACGTGTTAGTTCCTTAGTGACCCAGGGTCATTTCGGACAAATCAGGTCGGGTTGCCAAGTGGCTATAAATAGCCCACCCCCCACAACCATAAACGGTTGGCTGCTCAGATTGAGAGTACGGCTTTTGTCGTTTGAGAGCAACCCACCTCGAAGCCTTTGAGAGAGAATTCCTTGCGAGGATAAAGCCCTAACCACCCAGAGCCAGAAAGAATTGGGCATCACTTAAGTCTTCTTGTCTGTGTGCTCTGAAGACTTATTACACTTGAGGACTGTGCATCCTCCAGCCGGTTAGGCGTCGCGTTCTGAGCATCCAAGAGACATTGTGGATTGCCGGTGAACGAAGTCTGTGAAGGTTTGGGAGTCTACCTTGAAGACTTACCAGAGTGATTGGACGAGGTCTGTGTGACCTTAGCTCAAGGGGAATACGGTGAGGACTGGGTGTCCTGAGCTGCGTGTTCAGGACTGGGTGTCCGGGACTGTGTGTTCTAAGGTTTGAATACCTAGCCGCCCCAACCAGACGTACAGTTGTCACAGCAACTGGAACTGGTCCAACAAATCATTGTCTTCAACGAGTCACTGGTTTCATCTTCTCTTCCCTTTACTTACTGTTGCTCCTTGTGAAGTCATTGTATGTTTGCACTATCTTTTGTCTTCACTGAGTGACTGCATGTTCTGTATGGCTTCATAATATCTTCCTACCTGATCCTTACTACATTGCTGCTATTAAGTCATTGTGCTTTCACTTCATTGAATACTTGACTATGGCTTGTCTAGTGTAGTCTACCTTCCGCTGCATGGTAATAGGTTTATTTCTATCGTTTGTCTTCATAACTTTCACGTTTTGAAGACTTTCATAAAAATCGCCTATTCATCCCCCCTCTAGTCGATATAACGCACTTTCAACTACGTATATATACAGTCTAACACGCAGATCAGATAAACTCTTCTCTAAATACTATATTTTTAAAGGAGAATATATTAATATCACGAAGATACCAATTACGTCCAGCCTCTACACCAACAGGATGTCAAAAAACATCCAGAATGCAAAAAAAGTAAAAAAAAGACCTCGTTGCAGTGATGACACACTCGCAACAACAACACTCTAAACACCACCAAAAACAACACTCGGACCACAAAAGAGGTTCTCCATAAGCAATGCCTTCAAGAAGGAAAGAAAGGCACAAGCGTTGTCATCGCTCAATCAAAGATCTTGAGTTTTCACCCTAGTCCGAAAACAATGCCTTCAGCAAGGCCATTGCCAGGTACAACCAATAAAGGCCAGACCTTGAGTTTTCACCCTGAAAATCACGGCTTGGTACTCGAGAAGCATCACCAGAATTGCTTTCCACCAGTGTTGCCGCTCCCTCCTGCCAAGGCCGCTGCTGCAAGTAGTCGACACCCGACACACAGAGAAAACGTGTGCCGCAAGTCTAGATCGTAATCAAAATTTCTCCCCGCCATTACAAGCCTCAGATCACAGCCACCATGACTTTCTTCACCACTGTCCATGCATAGAAATCTATATTTAGACATGTCCCAGTGCACTCACAAGATAGCAAAGTTTCGCGCCACGCCCACATGAAGCCTCTCTGGCCGAAGATAAGGGCGCACCTGACCGGATCAATTCTGATCTAGATATCCAGTGACGCCATGCGCCAATAGCTGAGATCTCTGAGAGGAAGACCGGAACTCGTAGGCGTCCAGATCGAGGAGGTCGACATGAAGCAGGTCAACGATTTGAAACTCGAAGAACAGCATGGTCAACCACCTTTATTCAAGCCAAGCCAGTAGCCCCCACACCACCAGCCGGTAGCAGAGGAGAAGACGAACCAGATCACCAACGACGACGACGCCGGATCCGGCGGAGAACAGTCCCAAAAAGACTACGCCGTCTCATCCCTTGGACAACAGCCAATTTGGTTGAAACTCACTGCGTCAGCCGCAACCCACTGGTCCAGATCATACCTAGGGCGGCCCTGCTACCGCCGCCGCCCACCGTGGCAGCAACGCCTCGGATGGCGCCGCCAAGGACTAGCCTCGCTCAATCCATCCACCCCCATCGCCGCCACCACAACGTTTCTTCTCCACATCCTCCATCCGCACGCGTCCGCCACTGTGCATCTCCGCCCAATGCGTCGTCGCTGCGTGCCTCCTCCGCCCTCCGCCTTCGGCGTGACGAGCGCCGCCACCACCGCCGGCGGCGGCAGTGGCCATGGGATCGGCCATGGGACTGGCGCTAGTTGTGGATCATGGGGCCTCCGGTGCCGCCCGAGCAGGGGTGACACGGGAGTCTTTTACCGTGGTATTCCGTATCCGTCCTCGCAATAGGAGCGCTAGATTTTTCTCTAAATACTTATGTTCATGGCTTGAGGTTAACGAAGTAATAAAAATAGACGACTTGTAGTCGATGAAACGAACTTGTGTCTTCTGGGGAGAACACCTCCTTCCAGCAAAGTAAACTAACATCGTCGAAAAAGCTCAGATATCCAAAAATACGAACATCAGTAATCTATTTAAGACTTGAACCTTGTGAAATGATTTATACCGCAAAGATTCCAACAATCTGAGCTACCAAGATTCTAACCTACTTGTTTAAGCGGGCCATCGCATATCACTTTTTTTTGAAACTTTGTGTGACGCCGTTCGCTTTACATGAGTAAATTATTACTGCAACGCAAATCATACGCGGCGATCCGCTAACCCCAACGTCCGTGATCTGATCGACACAGGCCTCGCCACGGTTGCCCCTTTGACTGAAACATGTGTATGGGGCCCAGGGTTATTCGGGCCTACCTGGCATAAACGGCACGCTCCTCGATAAGGTGTCATTGCTTCAGGTGAGACGGAAAACAAAGGGACCTGGCTGTTGGTTTTACGCGGCGGGCATGAGCCGCCATGCTGCCTTCGTAGTTTCACGTCCACGTCGATCTGAATTTTGTATGCGCACCCTGTCGGGCGAGATGGACCTTTGCGGCGTTCTTTAACTTTAACCATGCATGTGCAGTGTATCTGGCTCTTGGCAATCGACAACAGATTCCTAGTTCCTGCGAGGCTGCCAAGAGACGTGCCGATTGAAGGCTTCTGGTTTCTCACCACTTGTCAAATCGGTATAGGACCGCCTTGTGGTTGTTTTGGATGACACCTCGAGATAGACACGGAGTTTCTGCGTTGATTAAATTGATAAAAATAGATATTGCGTTTTTTGTGTGAAAATGATTCAGATCCATTATCAAAGTTTATCGGAAGTACAAAGCACCTCAAACATAATAAAAATTCATTGAGATTGCAAGACCACCGAACGACCACTACCGTCGCCAGAACGAGCCGTTGACGCGCCGCTCACCTATCGGAGTCGGCCTTACCATGCCGATGACAGCCGGGAAGTCTTCGTGCACGTGCCTCTAAAAACCAGCGCCCTAGAGCTGCAGTCATTGCTGTTAAACCATTGAATTCATCTGAAAACTTAACACCAAATCTCGCCACACGACGAGAAACCTCATTATCATCACACCAAAACAACGCAAGGGACTAAATGCACTTTCACTAGGGTTTCAGGTTGCCCGTCTAGACCCACGTGAATAGAAATGTGCCTTTAACCGAAAAAAGGCCATCCTACTACCAATCCATCCATAGGCTCTCAGAGCCAATCGGACTGGAAAATGTTGAAATATAAACCATAATGTTGGGAGAATACATGACTTTTCCTCCCCCTCATGTTAAGGCGGCTAGGAAAAAGTTCTCCTTCCATCCAAGCTCCATCGGCCAGCCAGTGGATTATCCTCCCCTCTGCTTGCCGCTCCGGCAACTGGTGGCGGGGAGGGGAATCCCTGTGCCTCGGCTTGGACTAGTAGTTTAGGTTAGATGTTTTTAGTCCTCACGGGGTGACGCTTCGACAGGTGACGGCGCGCCATCTTTGATTTGGTCTTCCAAGCTTCGATTCTCCCTGAGTTCGTCCATTAAGACAGAATCAACAGAGCTGCAACATAGATTCTTGTCATCTCCTTGGGGTGACGAGGTTAGGGATTCTCGTCATGCGTGCGTGATGGCGAGATTTGGTGTCAGGTGTTTCATATCGATTCAAGGGTTAGAGGACGACGACTACGGCTCCAGACTGCTGGTCCTTAGGGGCGCGTGCATGAGGACTTCATGGTTATCATCAGCAAGGTCAGGTCGGCTCCAGTATGAAAACGGCGACAACAACACTCTATCCGCTAGTTTTGCCGGCGGTAGTGATTGTTCCGCACGAGGACTTCATGGTTATCATCAGCCGGTAGGGACTGCAACAAAACGTACGTAGAATAGGTCTATAAAATGCGAGTAAATAGCATAAAACTACTAGTTTACAGGCTAGGGTTCCAAAAAACTACCACTTTTTAAATTTTCTCAGAAACCTACCAGTCACGCGGTTCGCTGTTTCAAAAAACCCAAAATGCCGGTGACTAACGATTGAACCGTTTTTCTGACCGCCTGGGCCCATCTGCCAGCCCACGTGGCCACGCGCGCTCACGGCGCGACCGTTGACAGCCGTTAGCAGACCGGCCCGGTCAGAACTGGGGTAAATAAACCCCCTCGGTCGGTCGGGCGCACCTGCTCGCTCACTCTCTCCCTGCTCGCTCACTCCCCTGCTCTCACTCCCCTGCTCCAGTACGAGCTCGCCGCCGCTCGCCGTCTTTGAGGTCGGTCGCCGTCGACCTCCTTGCCACCATGCCTTCTTGGAACGACGAGGAAACGAGCTCGGAGGAGGACTGCCAGGTCGTCAGCATGGACATGGGACTTATGGTAAGTTCTTTGCCACCTAGGGTTAGGGTTAGGTGCTAGTAGGCCTAGGCTACCGCCATGGATCTTGCTAAGTGTAGTGTTGCTGTTGTAGGATTCTTGTTCAATAGTGAGGCTGGGGTTTGATTGTAGGATTGATGTAAGCTAGGGTTCATCTCTGCACAGTGTTAGGGTTCATGCTGAGTTGGGGATTTTTTTAGTGTTCATGTTTAATGAACCGTGCAAGTTGATTCTGGTGTTGAGTGCAGATTGAAACTAGTGTTTGCTGGTTATTTTGGTTGCAGGAGGAACTAGACACCACTGTGGAGCCCCTTTTCTGTGGCCAACTTGAGCTTGCTCATCCCAAGTGCATTCTGCATCAAATGAGGCCTATTAAGCGTGTTGCTTTTGAAGGGCATTTAACAGGAAGGCGTTTCTATGGCTGCCCAGTCCAGGTTAGATGCCAATAAACTTTTCTGCTATGTATGTTCACTGACGTTTGATATGATGCAACACTTTGTTTGATATGATGCCAATAAACTTTTCTGCTATGTATTTTTGTTACTTTGGAAACTTAATCATGGCATTGTAATAACGTATCATATCTCATTTGTGTTATTCATTGTTAGAAATTATCAAGTCTATACAAGTTAATCATGGAACTGAAATAAGCTCCTAGTCCATTTGTAATAACTTATCACCTTTATAAATGCAGGAAAATGGTGTGAATTGTGGTGTTGTAGAGTGGGTTGATGGGCCTTGGCCAACTGTTCTTCAGAGATGTTTGTGCAAGCTATGGGAGATGTTCCATGAGCAGAACCTTGGAAGGATACATGACAAGGAGAAGTTTGAGAAGGAGTTGGCCAGGCTTAAGAGTGAACATGAAAGGGAGTTGGCCAAGCTTAGGACTGAAAATGACAAGCTTTGCATTGAGTACACCAAGCTTGTTGATGATGTATCCAAGATGTTTGATTGGCAGGATGGTAGGGTGGACAAGCAGGTGTACCAGAAACAAGTGGAGGAGGGAGAACTTGATAAGAAGAAGGAGCTAGAGGAGAAAGCCATGTTGGAGGTGCAGATGGAAAAGCTTAAACTTGCAAAAGAGCAGAGGTGCATTTTGTAGAGCCAAGCTGATATCATCAAGAACACCAGGAAGGCTATGAAGGATGTTGAAGTTGACAGAGATGTTCTTAAGAAGGAGAAGGAAAAGCTTGAGCTTGTTGTTGCTGAGCTGCTGAAAGAAGGGTATGGCAACAAGGAGAAGTTAGAGCAAATCAAGGCCATCCTTGAGTCTTGAACTTGCTGTGATATGTTGGTGAAGTAAGTACATCCAAAGGCCTTTATATAAGGATGTGGCCTGACATGACTTCAAGTGATTATGGGTGTACATTTTGGTGGAATGTGAAGTTTAACCTAGTGTAAGAACCTTATTTCCTATGTTGTTAAGTTGTAATGGATCACCTATGGTATTAAGTGTTGTAATGGATCTCCTATGCTATTAAGTAGTGAAAATGGATCTCTTGTGCTACTAAGTTGTGGAAATGGATCTTGTATGCTATTAAGTGTTCAACTTGATCTTATATCTTTTATATGTTATTTGTTAGCCTTCATATATTATTTCTATGGGTAATTGGGCTTAGTGGCCCACTACACTCTGACCAAATGCAACCCTAGCCCTACTAAACCCAACCCCCATCCATCTCTCAATATAAACCCCTCCCCACCCCACCCTTTCCCAGTGACTCCACCAGCCGCCACCCAAAAGAAACCCTACAGATGGATCCTGACATGGGAGATGTCACAGAGGAAGAGGGGGAGGCTGTGGAGGTTAGGACAGCAGCAGCAGCAGCACAGAGGAGGAGGAGGAGGAGGCGCACGCAGAGGGCACTAGAGGCGGCCCAGGATGAGCAACAAGAGGAGTTCAACCGCCGACTCTCCAACAAGGTACTGGAGAAGTGCAATGATGAAGAACTAGAGATGGTTTTCACTGGCGGCAGGGGAAGGTCATTCATGGAGATCATTAGGTGGGCAAGGATTAGGGCAGTCATGGCTCCTCATCCAGCAACTAGGTCCAAGTGGGTCCGTTTCTTTGAGCGCTATGACTGATATGTCAATCTAGCTATCTATCTTGCTATCTATCTTTCTATCTGTAAGTCAATTTGAGAGAGAGTTTTGGTAGTTTTTGTGAGATTTGGATGTAATCTATGAGACTATCTTTCTATCTATGTAACATTTGGATGTTTCTGAATAAATGTATGCATTTGGTCAGTGATGTATATCTCAGTACCATATAATGCACTTGGTCAGATAGATATCTTTCTATCTACGAGACTATCTTTCTATCTATGTAACATTTGGATGTTTCTATCTATAAGGTGTACATCAAGTGTTGAATCCACATGTAGATAAAAGTTGTAGATGAATTGATGTTGCAAACAAGTGCAGAATCCACATACAATACCATATTACAAACAAGTGCAGAATCCACATACAGTACCATATTACAAACCAAATCAAACAGTGCAGTATCAAGTACTTAGTGAGGCAATGTTATTACAAACCAAATCAAACAGTATCAAGCACTTGGAGTTCAACCACTTCAGCTAGTTACCACTTGCATAAAAGTAATCTTTCAGCCTATTAGATGGCTTCCTGACCCTCTTTGACCCATCCTGCACAGCACTTGTATCAGATTGTCTAGGAGCAATGAAAGATCCAGTGCCAGCTCTATTGGCAGCAGCTGACCTGGTGTTCTTTGCTGGAGAAGACCTTGATGACCTGGTGTTCTTTGCTGGAGAAGACCTTGACCCATTGCCAGAAATAGTTGTGTTCTTCTTCTTGGGAGGTGGTACTACTGTTGCAGAAGAGGTGTTGGTCCTGCTCTTCTTGAGAGGTGGTGGTGCTGTTGTTGTAGCTGGTGCTGCCCTCTTCCTTGACCTAGAAGTTGTCTGTGTTGACTCATTTGTTCTTGGAGGAGGAGTTGGTGCAGGTGCAGAGGCAGCAGGTACCCTTGGTGGCCTTTGTTCAGTTGCAGCCATTGAAGAACCAGCCTCAGAGTAGTTTGCTCTATTTTCCTACACAACAATATTAGTTAGAACTATTTTCCTACAAGTGAAATGAATGTAACAATGCAATGCAATGAATGTAACAATGGAATCAATGGACATACCTAGTGCTTGTTCAGCCTCATCTAGAACTTAGGTTTCAAAGGGACACCACAATTGTTGATCCCGTGCCCTTGCTTCTTGCAGTTGCTGCATGTCACTGTACCAATCCTAGAAGTATCCTTTTCAGCTGGCACCTCAAACAGGCCTTTCCTCCTTGCAGTTTGTTTTTTTACCTTTCTTCTCTCTAAAAACAGGGGGAGAAATATCATCACCAGGTGTATGAGGACAATGGTCAGGACCTGGCACAGGGAATATTATGTGCTTATATGTTTCACAATACATGGGTTTCTTAAAGAAAGAAGAAACATAGTCTTTAGGGTGTATCTTCAGTTTCTACATTGCAGCAATGGCATGACTGCAGGGGATAGCTGTCATGTCCCACCTCCTACAGTCACAGGTCTCATTGTTCAAATTAACACAATATGTGTTTTCAGAGCTACTTGTGACCTGCCATATCCCTGGCCCTGCCATGTATGCTTCACAATATTTAGCCCACTTCTTCCCCTCTTCTAAAATCTCTGAATAAGCAGGTGTGATTTCCCATCTGCATGTCTCTGTCTTCTCTCTGATATTCTAAAACTTAATCATCAGCTTTGTTCTTATGCCCTCTAACATAGTCCTGATTGGCTTGTTCCTAACATCCAATATCATTCTATTGAAAACCTCACTAAGGTTGTTTACTACCAGGTCTGTTTTGCACACAGTGTCCATTTTATACCTAGCCCAGGTATGCTCTGGTATCTGTGACAACCACTGCCAAGCTTCTAAACTTTCTTTTTTCAAATTCTCCATGCCTAAATCACGTTCATGTTAGGTAAAGGAATAGGCAACCTAATCTAAATGTTTCTTAAGTTCCTCTCCTCTGAAACCAGCAGATTGGAGATTGGCATAAATATGTCTAAGACAAAACCTTTGTGGAGAGTCATGGAATACATCATCTATTGCATTCAACAATCCCTGTTCAATATAAGGTAATCTTAAGTGTTACTCATCTACTGAATAACATTTTACTCATGGCAAATGTAAAGGCAAATGTAAAGACTAGGTTCAGAACAATACCTTCTGCCTGTCAGACATAATTGTGTATTTGCCAAACTTATTGCCAGTTCCAATGACTGTTCTCAACTGTGTGAGAAACCATGTCCAACTGTCTGTCTCTTCCTTATCAACAACACCAAAAGCTATTGGGAAGATGTTATTGTTGCCATCCCTCCCTGTAGCTGCCAATATCTGCTGACCAGTGCTTAGCTTGATGAAGCAACCATCCAGACCTGCTAACATGATAACATGAGTGCCTAAGTACATCAATGTTTAAAAAGCATATAAATTTCTGAATACTTACCTATAAATGGCCTGCATCCATTCAGAAAACCCTCCTTGCATGCAAACAAGCAGTAAAACATATAGTGAAACCTTGGGGTAGGAGCTGGGTTAAGTGGGTCCTCATGTGTTGTTACTATGCACCTACTGCCAGGTTTAGTATCTAGCACACACTGCAGGTAGTCCCTTATTCTGTGATACTGGAGTTTGTGATCTCCTTGCACAACCTCAACTGCTTGCTTCCTTGCCCTATATGCCAAGCTTTTAGGCACATGCACACCAAACTTCTTCTTTGTGTATGACATAATTGTGTCAACACCAGCTCCAGGGTTGGATCTGACTGTATCCTCACAAACCTTAGCAACTCAATTGACTGTCACCTTTGTGTTGTCTCCACTTGCTCCACAAGTGTGATCCAGGTTCATCTTCTTGATACTGAAAGTTGCCTCATGAGCTATCTTGGAGGCAACTATGTAAAACTCACAACCATGTTTTCTCTCAGAGTACCAAGCAATAACCCTAGTTGGTTCATTTCTGTGATACTCAAAATTCCTAAGAGTCCTCACATGAAAATTTCTAAGGGCTTCTCTGAACTGAACTACATTTTCAAAGAACAAATGCATTGCAAACTGCTCATGTGCATCAGGCCTTGATGGATCATACCATCTCCTCTCCTTCTTCGGCTTCTTCCTACTCTTCCTTCCAGATGGCAGCCTTGGTGCATCATCTTCATCACTTATGCCAAAATCATCTGGAAAACAGTACTCATCAGCTTCAGGGACATAATCTTCAAACTTGATGTGCTCAGGCTCATTGTGAGACTTGCTAGTTGGGCCAGGTTTTCTAACTGGCTTAAGCTTTTTGGCTGCTTTTGTAGTTACAGCAGCAGGATCCTCTACTTGTTCATCTTTAGAAACAACTGGTTCTTCCTCCCAAAACTCAGAAGGTTCTGAGTTAGCTGCACAAAAGTGCTCTGCAGTATCAGTGCCAGCCTCATCTTCACCCCTACACCAAGCTTTGTAAGAATTTTTCTCCCCTCTGTAATCACCCCTAAAGAACTCAAAATCTGAAGATGATTTGTCATCTTCAACTTCATCTTCTTCCTCTGGTACATCTTCTTCTTCTTCATCTGCTTCTTCTTCTACATCTTCTTCTTCCACAACTGTTTTCCCCTTGTTAAAATTGCTGCTTTGCTGTGTGTTCATGTAGGGCCCATCAGGGGTTAAAGCTGGCAAACTAGCATTAGAGGCAGGGTACAAAACACCTTGTGAAACTCTGTAAACAACAGGTTCACCTACATGATCAATGGGAATCTGTTCCTCATCTGCTGGGCTTAGATCAATAGCTTTTCTGACACTGATGTTCAGTACCTTATTATCAACAAATAAGTCAAGCATTTCCTCTAATGCCTCCTCACTATCCAGGGCCTCCACACCCTCCAGCCCCTTTCCCTCTTCCTTTATATAAGTCAGAAATGCATCCATTCCATAGCCCTCCAACTCAACCAATGCTAATATGGTCAGATAACTGATATCTGAGGAAACTGAATACTTTTTCTCCATATTATCTATTCCTTGAAAATGTAGCCTCAAGTCCCAAATCGCATCATCTAAGCTTGTAACGCCCTCGATGCGGCTATATCTCCCACGTGTCGAAGCACGACTTAGAGGCATAACCGCATTGAAAGCAATGTCGCAAGTGAGGTAATCTTCACACAACCCATGTAATACATAAGGGAAAGAGATACATAGTTGGCTTACAATCGCCACTTCACACAATTACATGAATAAAGTATTACATCAACCAGATACAATCAAGGCCCGACTATGGAGCCAAAATAAAAGAAGACTACCCCAAAAGCTACACAGATCCCCGATCGAACCCAACTGGGCTCCACTACTGATCGACTAGAACGAAACAACATAAAGAACAAGATCTTCTTCGAGCTCCTCCTTGAGCTTGGTTGCGTCACCTGTACGGTTTCATCGACACCTGCAAACTGGTTTTGGAAGTATCTGTGAGTCACGGGGACTCAGCAATCTCACACCCTCGCGATCAAGACTATTTAAGCTTATGGGTAAGGTAAAGGTATGAGGTGGAGCTGCAGCAAGCGACTAACATATTTGGTGGCTAACAACGCAAATGAGAGCGAGAAGAGAAGGCAAAAGCATGGTCAAGAATCTATGATCAAGAAGTGATCCTAGAACAACCTACGTCAAGCATAACTCCAACACCGTGTTCACTTCCCGGACCCTGCCGGAAAGAGACCATCACGGTTACACACACGGTTGATGTATTTTAATTAAGGTCAACTTCAGGTTTTCTACAACCGGACGTTAACAAATTCTCATCTGCCCATAACCGCGGGCATGGCTTTCGAAAGTTCAAACCCTGCAGGGGTGTCCCAACTTAGCCCATCACAAGCTATCACGGTCAACGAAGGATATTCCTTCTAGCGGGAAGACCCGATCAGACTCAGAATCCCGGTTACAAGACATTTCGACAATGGTAAAACAAGACCAGCAAAGCCACCCGAATGTGCCGACAAATCCTGATAGGAGCTGCACATATCTCGTTCTCAGGGCACACCGGATTGTCCAAACTTCCGGTAGGCCAGCCCAGAGTTGCCCCTGGTGGCCACCGGCGGCTGACAAGGTGGACCAACACTCAGAGGAGCACTGGCCCGGGGGGGGGGGTAAAATAATGATGACCCTCGGGATGCGCGACTCCCAAGGGAAAAAGGCTCGATGGCGAATGGTAAAACCAAGGTTGGGCCTTACTGGAAGAGTTTTATTCAAGGCGAACTATCAAGGGGTTCCCATTATAACCCAATCGCGTAAGGAACGCAAAATTCGGGAACATAACACCGATATGACGGAAACTAGGGCAGCAAGAGTGGAACAAAACACCAGGCATAAGGCCGAGCCTTCCACCCTTTACCAAGTATATAGATGCATTAATTAAATAAGAGATATTGTGATATCCCAACAAAATATCCATGTTCCAACCCGGAACAAGCTCCAATCTTCACCTGCAACTAACAACGCTATAAGAGGGGCTGAGCAAAGCGGTAACATAGCCAAACAATGGTTTGCTAGGACAAGGTGGGTTAGAGGCTTGGCTTAACAATATGGGAGGCATGACAAGCAAGTGGTAGGAATCGCAACATAGGCATAGCAAAAGAGCGAGCAACTAGCAAGCAAAGATAGAAGTGATTTCGAGGGTATGGTCATCTTGCCTGCAAACCCGCAAGGAAGAAGAACGAGTCCATGAAGAAGACAAACGGACGTAGTCGAACGAATCCTCACAAACACGTCATAATCGGTACCAACCCGAAGAAGCAACACTGGAAAGAAGCACACAACATAGTAAACAAACATACACATGAACATGGTATGATATGCGAGATGCGGTATGCGGTGCATATGCATGATTTGCAAAGGAATGATTGGACCTGGCCTCAACTTGGAAATCCAAGAGTGCCACTGGAAAGATGAGGTGATTTCGGTTGAAATCGATATAAAAATTACCAGAATCGGATGCACGGTTTGGAAATGGCAAGCAAAACAAATATGGCACCGGTCTGCGATAAACAGCAAGGGACCAACTAGATGCATCAAGATAAATATGCTACAACACTCAAACATGGTAACAAAATACATGGCAGGGATCCATGAATGATGCTTGACAAAAGATGAACACTGAGCTATGGCTAATTCATCCATTAACAGGTTCAAACAAGCATGGCAAAAGTGCAAATGATAACAGGTTTCAGACTTAGTGAAATTAACACAAGTCTGGAATTTAACATCAGGAAGCACACTTTAGAGCATGAAAACTACATGCTACAAGAACTCAACATGGCAAAGCAAGGCATGCCATGAAGCTACTCAAAGCACTTAACAAAAGTCCCTTAGTGACCTTGAGCCAAAAGGGATCAGAAAATACAATTGCAAGCATGTGAACATGGCAAAAACATAAACAGATTTCAGACTTAGTGAAAAACTGGAGCATGCAAATCAGTTAACGAGTAGGCATGTTTACGAGCTCGATGCACTCACTATAGATCATGACATGACAAACTAAGGACACACCCATCAAGAATACATATCATAGAAGCTAGACATGGCAAGAACAACAACATAGCATGCACGGAACAATAGCAACATCCTCGGCAAAATCGCTAACTTGTCAACAACCTGTCAGGAATCACGAAATAGCAAAAGTAGAGCTCGATTGACTCAAGCTAGGGTGCTCCATAAATGCAAACAAAGACATGGATGGATATAGCACCACAATGTTAACAAATCATCCTTACTGATCATCCTCAAAAGAGGCACGGATCACTAGGAAACAACATGAACATATGGCATAACGACAAAATCAGGACAAGGACTTAGTGAAATTCTAAGTCCCTGAAATCAGCATTACCGATTACGCTACTTTGCAAGCTTCTGCTAGTCACCACAAATATCAAAAAAATACATGGCATACACCCCAGTAAAGATGGCATGACATGTAACAAAACACATGTAGAGCTCAGGATCATAGCATGCACACATTAATCATGGCAAAAATGACAAAATGCCATTTGCTGAAACAGATCTGACAAATTCACCGTATAGCCCTCTTTCAACAGCATTTCAGGCATCAAGATGAGCTCAAATGAAAATGATGCAATGAGATGAAATGATGTACTCATCGATATGAAATTTTTGATATGCTACACGCACAAATCGAAGCTACGGATGTAGAGATACGATGTGATGAAGATTGCATAAAAACATAGCAGATCTGGGGACTTGGAAGAAATTTGGACCTCTCCGGGAAAAGTCAAACTGGGACGAAGCGGTGCGGGACGGAGGGATCCGGATCTGGACGAAGGCCGTTTGGATGGACGGTGTGGTGGATCTCGTCCGCCCCGCGGTGGATCCGACCGAAATTGCTCCGGCGAGCTCCACGAGCTCCGGCGACGATGGAGAGGCGGCGCGGGAGGCCGGAGGTGGCGACGGATGAGGGCGGCCGGCGAGGAAGGGGCCCGAGCGCAGCGAGCTTCGGGCCGGGGCGGCGCCCTGCGGAGGAGACGACGATGGTGTGGCACGCCGGCGAGGAAGACAGGGCGGCGGGCGGTGCAGGCGGCGGCGGAGCTGCGCGCCGGCGTCGGGCGCGAAGTGCGGCGGCCGGTCGGGCGACGGGGAGGACCAGGCGTGGGGCGGAGAACAGTCCAGGCGGCGGCGCGGATCTGGGCCCGCGTGGGCCCGCTACGGCTCCGCGGGCCGGCGGGCGCGGGGGCGAAGTGGGGCGCGGGCGCGGACAGGTGGCGGCGTCCGATTCGCTGCGGGGTGGTGCGGTGGTGACGTGGCGGCCGCCGGTTGGCTGGAGTGAGGTGGCGGCGGCGGCTGGACATTGTCCGGGGCGGGGGTTTTTGTCCGGTGGCGCAAGGAGGACGAAGGTTAGGGTTAGACTGTGCGAAAAATCGGGGAGAGCCACATATATATAGGTAGAGGGAGCTAGGAGAGTCCAAATGAGGTGCGATTTTCGGCCACGCAATCGTGATCGAACGAGCGGGATGATGGAGGAGGTTTAGGTGGGTTTTGGGCCAAAATGGAAGGGTGTTGGGCTGCAACACACACGAGGCCTTTTCGGTTCCTCGGTTAACCGTTGGAGTATCAAACGAAGTCCAAATGGTACGAAACTTGACAGGCAGTCTACCGGTAGTAAACCAAGGCCGCATGACAAGTCTCGGTCCAATCCGAAAACGTTTAACACCCGCACACGAAAAGAGGTAGAAAGGGGCACCGGGTGACATAGGAGCGCCGGATTGCAAAACGGACAACGGGGAAAATGCTCGGATGCATGAGACGAACATGTATGCAAATGAAATGCACATGATGACATGATATGGAATGCATGACACGCAAGCAATGACAAGCCAACAACAGCAAATTACTGAAGGACACCTGGCACATCGGTCTCGGGGCGTTACAAAGCTCTAGGATTAAATTGACAAACAATTATTTTTAAGTCACTGAACATTACTGAACTTTCTTCTAATTACAGTGAATGCACTGACCAAATGAACTAACCAAATACGCTTTCTTCTACACTGACTTAACCAATAAAATACATTAGCATGCCAAGAACAAACAATTACTAACCCTAGTTCCAATTTGAACTAAAGCACCCAGAAATTTTAACTAAAGGACCCAGAAACATTGACCAGTGCTTACCTCACTCCACCAAAGGACGACGCCCAATGGTGGCTGCCTGCTGGATCAGCGTGGATGCGCTTCGCCACTGCCCTGGCCGCGCGGACTTCCGGATCTGAGCTCGCCGGATCCACATGAGCCGCTGGCGGTGATGGCTGCTGCAACCGCTGCGCCGGGAAGCTGGAGCTGCCTAGCCATTTGTCCACCTCCGAGGGTCCAACGCCCTCCTGGCCGGTGCCGCCTTGGCTCAATCGCTCGTCGCCGACGACATTTGGCTGCGCCGCCGCCATCGCCCACCTAGGTCACTACGGGGGAGAGGAGGGGGAGAGGAGGGGGAGTGAGAGAACCAGCCACCCGACCGCCTACGTTGGTTCCGACCGGACCACGTCGGCTAACCGCCGTCAACTGCCGCGCCGTGAGCGTGCGTGGCCACGTGGGCTGACAGATGGACCCAGGCGGTCAGAAAAACGGTTAATTCGCTAGTCACCGCGGGTTTGGGTTTTTTGAAACAGCGGACCGCGCGTTTGGTAGCTTTCTGAGAAAATTTAAAAAGTGGTAGTTTTTTGAAACCCTAACCTGTAAACTAGTAGTTTTATACTATTTACTCATAAAATGCAATGAACCTTTGCTTATGCACCTGGTTGATTCCGTCTATTTGTGTTGGAGAAACCACGGATTCAACTCAAATTTATTGGAATCCATGGAGATTCCGGTCGCTATGTTGATGTGTATGCATCATGCATGACATTCACTAGACGCGTACCCTCACATATACTTCAAACAAATCCTGCGAGTTGCAATTTGTACGACCAAATTAATCAATTAACTATCTGATTCGGTGGATCATTACAGCCAAACCAAGCAAGGACGAAAGCTCCTTTCAGTTAAACTATGCTCAGAAATAAAACTAAAATAAATGTATGTGGCGCTAGGGCGCCGTGGTTTTGAAGAATCTGCATCACGCTGGTTCAGTTTAACATTTCCCGTAGTTCGATCCAGTCAGCTCGCATAAAATAACAGGTTTCATAAGAAAATAAATCGCAGCAACTAAGTACCTACCACATATTTAAGTAAACCATTACAGCAGATCAGAATATACGACCAACTAAGAACTCACGTTGTTTTGCATCTCATCGGAAAACAAGTAAAGTACAGCAATTAAGCATTCAGTTAAATTAATGGATGTGGCATCATGCCGCCGTTGTTGCCACCAAATCAGCACAAGTGTTTGTCTTCTAAGCAACACTCATCTATATGTCGACTTGTCTATGGCATCGATCGCTGGTGGGATGTGGACGGGTTCATGGCAAGGTGCTGCGTACCGTAGAAAGGATCAATCATTCGAGTGTACATCACTGCACCATTTTCCAATAATGCTTGTTTTATAACCTTGTTTTTTTTTGAGCATCAGTACATACACAAGCGCTCATATACACGCGCATACACTCACCCTTATGAACGCACACACGCACACCTTACCCCTATGAGCACCTCCGAAAGACTGAGCCGTTTTTGAGCATCAGTACATACACAAGCGCTCATATACACGCGCATACACGCACACCTTACCCCTATGAGCACCTCCGAAAGACTGAGCCGGCACATCATCTTGAGATTTACGAAGTCACCGTAGGCGCCTCGTCGTCGACGGGAACGTCTCCTCCCACTGAAAGCGCATCGCCGGAAATCCTGAAATAAATCCAGAAATAATGCGAGCACCAGGATTTGAACCCTGATGGGTTAGGAATACCATTGTCCACCTAACCATCTCAACCACAGGTTGGTTCGCTTTTTATAACCGTGTTAATAAGTTTGTTTTGTGGTCATTCGCCGCAACTTGCATCTGTGCCTGCAAATATTTTAGTGATCGCGTCTCAAGAAGGGCGGGTTGAGATGTCAGAGTTTTTCTAGACATAAGTTTGCTGGAGTCCAGACTAGCGTGATTTTCGGAAGATTTGTTTTCAAAATAATGGTTGAAACACCGCTTCACGTCCGGGGATGAAAACTCTTGATTTTTCCTTGATTGGTTAGGCTCCCGCAACGATGAACTTGCGTTGTTACTTTGCTGAAGATGTTGTCTCCCATCTGATATGTTGGCCTTTGGTGCTTGATTTTGGCAAAAATACTTGTTTTGACTGTCGATGAGAGGACACAAAATCCTTCTTGAAGATGTTAGTACGGTAAAAATCAACTTAGTCGTGGGTGTTTATTCCATATCTTGTACAGTATTTGTTTAACCGTGATTGTCTTATGTACTCCACTTACTACTAATTACTAAAAATGATTGTGTGCATCGTAATGATTCTGAGGCCGGATGTTCATTTTGGCACTATTGCTAATACGGCGCTTGATTTGCAGTTTTGCACAGAATTGGCTGAGCATGCGCTTATGCCACATGGCTGTGAACGGCGCCGCAGCAGTCACGCTATCGCCCGGACCCCGCCGAATATACTTTTCACCTACATGAGCTAGGGGGTGAGATACGTGGGGAACCCCCGGAGTTTTTCATCTACGCGGGGAACCGCTTGAGTTTTTCATCTACGTTTCAGTCGGAATGCGTGCGTGGCTTGGCTCCCAGTTTATCTTTTCTCTCAAAAAGACTCAGCACCCAAGTCTTGGTGGCTGGAGCACGAGCATAAACAATGGCGTCTGACTCGAGTCTGACTCTGAATCGGGGTGCACTAGCGGCGGTGGAATCCGTTGACGGGACCGACGAGGGACCTTGGCGGCCAAGGCGCGCAGGAGCACCAAGATAGATTCCAGCGAGGCCGCTGGTGCTAGGAAACAACACGGGGGAACCAGCCGGCGACAAAGCAGGATAAAGAAAGGCGAGCTTATGTGGCGACGCGATCGCGATCGAGGGTCTACCTTAACAAGATGGGCGGGCATGTGGGCTACCTCGTCGCCGCGACGGGGCGGCGACGAGGCGCAGCGTGCGCGCAGGGCCCACCACACGCGATGCTGTACGGTACGACTTGGGGCGAGCCCCTGTGTGTGGTGTGAACTCTCAACCTTGGCGGATGCGGATGGTATCATATGCGTACTTGCGTAGGAGCAGTGAACTTGACTGAACTTCAGAAAGCTTCGGAATGAAGACAAGTTTGCACAAGCGTAGATGAAGCAGGGGTCTTGTCATGCCTCAAATTTCTTCTTTTTTTTCTAGAATGCATTAACATGCCAAACATCATCGAGGCAAAATGGGCATGTGGTCATCCAAGGCAATATTGGATGGCAACAGGTCTAATGGCACATGCCTTTTCTTTTCTTGAAAAAGGGTTAACTTCGGCATCTCATAGTTGTGGTGCACACGTCTATTTTTAAGAGTTCAAAGTAGTCAATACAGAAAATAAAGATACAACCATAATCAGTAGGTAATAAGGTTACATGACACATGCACATAACCTATTAATGACTCACCAGCCAAACCGGTTTAATAAATTGGGTGCTATTGTTTCCAAACGGTTGCACACAAAAAATATATGCTCTGGAGCATCCACGTATAAAAGTAATGACCATGCAATGATTCACATTGTAGCATGTATTTGATCTGTTAACGACACATTCGTTCCTACGATTCCAAATTGCCCACAATATGGCACAAAGTATCTTCCACCCGAAAATGCCCCTTGAGTTTCGATTGAGTAACCACGTTACACATGTGACAAGAAATCCAAACTATTTGAAAACAAAAAGAAGTTTCGGTTGACTACCCGTCAACCAATACCCAAGCAGATTTGGTATACTTGTCGGAGGTGGCTCATACGCCAAATTAGAGTGGCAAACATGCAAGATAGAGAAAATGGCCGCATGCATCTTTCGGGTGCAGAGGCCGGGGATAAGCCACCTTTTTCAAAAAAATGCAAGATAGAGAAAATATTTTGATTTTTTTCTTCTTGACCATAAAAGTATGTTTATAGAGATGAGGGGGTTGGAGGGTGATGACGAGATTGTAGGTTCTGCAAGGTGGGGAGAGAATGTAAAGGACAAATGAGGGAGTCCTGGTCTAAGGGGTCCTCGGGCATCCGGCCTTTTATCTGTGGGCCGGACTGATGGGCTGTGAAGACATGAAGGCCGAAGACTATACCTGAGTCCGGATTGGACTCTCCTTGGCATGGAAGGCAAGCTTGGCGACCCCGAAGATTCCTTCTTATGTAACCGACTCTATGTAAACCCTAGATCCCCTCGGTGTCTATATAAACCGGAGAGGATAGTCCGGAGAGGACACCATTCATTACCATAGTCATATAGGCTAGGCTACTAGGGTTTAGCCATCACGATCTCGTGGTAGATCAACTCTTGTAACACCCATATTCATCAATATCAATCAAGCAGGACGTAGGGTATTACCTCCATAGAGAGGGCCCGAACCTGGGTAAGCATTGTGTCCCCTGTTGTGATAGCCTGGCTTAATACGGATGATAGACTACTCATATCAATAAGGAATTCCTTCTTTTCCGGGAGCCCATTCGGACAGAACTCCAAGGTTAAGCGTGCTCAGCTTGGAGTAGTTTCAGGATGGGTGACCGACCGAGAAGTTGCTCCCGGGTGCGCACGAGTGAGGACAAAGTGCGCAGAAAAGACTAGTATTGATCTGTGGGGCCAGTCTAGATCCCGCCAGGAGTAACGACCACCGGCGGGTGTGTCCGGGGCGTTACAAGTTGGTATCAGAGCCAACCCTCGCGGTTACACGGATGTTTGTGGACAGGTGCGGGGTCATGTTGTTCATGATGTTTGTGACCCGTCGTGGCACCCGGCATGGCACATGTACCGGACTGGATGCACAGACGTATGTGCCAAGAGGGAACGTTCCTGTGGCCCGACGAGGACGTTGGGTCCTCTGAGTGGGGGTGTATGTGATAGCCCGGCTTAATAGGGATGATAGACTACTCATATCAATAAGGAATTCCTTCTTTTTCGGCAGCCCATTCGGACAGAACTCCAAAGTTAAGCATGCTCAGCTTGGAGTAGTTTCAGGATGGGTGACCGACCGGGAAGTTGCTCCGGGGTGCGCACGAGTGAGGACAAAGTGCGCAAAAAAGACTAGTATTGATCTGTGGGGCCAGTCTAGATCCTGCCAGGAGTAACGACCACCGGCGGGTGTGTCCGGGGCGTTACACCTGTCTCCTGTTACCATCGACCCTAAACGCACAGTTCGGGACCCCCTACTCGAGATCCGCCGGTTTTGACACCGACATTGGTGCTTTCATTAAGAGTTCCACTGTGCCGTCCACAAAAGGTTCGATGGCTTCTTCAATCATCTACATCGACGCTGTCCAAGGAGAAACCTTCCTCCCCAGACAGATTTTCGTGTTCGGCGGCTTCGTACTGCGGGCCAACTCGCTTGGCCATCTGGAGCAGATCGACAGCTACGCCCCTGACCACCAGGTCAGGTTTGAAAGCCTGAACTACATCGCGAATATCCGTGGAGACTTGATCTTCAATGGATTTGAGACCGCAGCGATTGCTCCCCCTCACTCCGATGAACATGACCTAAATCTGTCACCGGATCACATACAGCGGATGGTCCAACGGCCTTAGAACCGGAGCAAACCATGCCATCCAAAGCCACCGAGTCCCCGGCGTTGGAGCCGCACACGGACCCGGCACCCTGCGATGTCTACATCAATGGAACTCCGGACTCGTCTCCGGCCATGAGTTCCAAATCGGGTACGCCTGCGGACACCGAGCTGGATCGGTTATCGATTTTCGAATTTAGCGCCGCAGACATCTTCCAGCACTCGCTCTTGGGTGATGTGCTAAACTCTTTAAAGAATTTGTCCTTAGAGAAGGATTCACAGCCGAACTATGTTCGGTTCAAACCAGAGGCTGATGATGGGAAATTTTGTTTCCCACCCACCACCCACTTTATAGCCACTGTCGATGATTTAACCGACGTACTCGATTACGGACCTGAAGACATCGACGGTATGGACGATGATGCCGACATGGAGCAGGACCAAGACCCGCCATTCACTGGACGTCGGACGGCCCCCTGTTCGTACGATGTGTACATGGTCGACACACCTAAAGAAGCTAGCGACAATGACAAAGGGGATCCAGTCGCGGACAGGCCTTCTGGGACACAGTCCAAGCGCCGGTGCCCCAAACACCGCTCCAAGCCTCGTCGCTCAAAAAATGACAACACCGGCATCGGAGAAAATGGTACTCCAGGCGATGCCAAAAACAGTGAAGACCCTGTTGGAGCCGCTTCTGAACAAAAGGAACAAGACAACAGGCAAGATGACCTTGATAAACAGGCCACGCCCAATGGCTCGGATGATGATAGTTATCGTCCAGTCTCTGAAGATGAGGAGAGCCTCGGCAGCGAGGATTTCATCGTGCCTAAGGCACCACTAGAGCAGGAACGCTTCAAGCGCCAGCTAATAGCTACCGCTAGAAGCCTGAAAAAGAAACAACAACACCTCCAGGCTGATCAAAACTTGCTCATTGACAGGTGGACTGACGTCCTAGCAGCCGAAGAATACGGTCTCGAGCGCCAAGTCAAGAGTTACCCAAAGCGTAGACTGCTACCTCAGTTCAATGAGGAGGCACTAAATCCCATACCTCCCACACGCAATGTGGACCAACCACCACGCGGTCGGGATAAGGCGGCAATCCAGGCCGAACAACAGCCCACCCTATCGGCGTTCTAGGAACGGGGGTCCCCAGGCTTGCCTACCTGCGGCCCATGGCGTGGCTAAGCCAGCAGGCCGTACGGCCCATCTTCATCAACAAGGCATCCAAGACCCTCGCGAGGGGCCAAGCCTCGCGAGGCGGACGACGCAAGACCTCCTCTAGAGTGGCCTAGTCAGGCAGGCTCACGAGGAGCGGAGATATCAAGGCGAGGCGAACCTCACGAGGCTCTCGTGACTTGAGCCATGACGATCGACACCAGGTGGGCGCCAGGCGGGTGCCAGCGCGCGCAGCGTCCTTGTTTCCTCTTTGGTGCTAAGGAGGCCTGCACAGTCGAGGAGTACCGAGGCATCAGGCAAAGGTTGCCATATCGGTGCAACAAGACCAGGACTAGAAGGATGGCGAGACGGAGGTCATCATGGAGCCCAAGACGGCGTCACCGCCAGAGCCTTTGGCAGGCGAAGACCACTTTTGTCAGGATAGCTTGTACTAGCTGCCCCCCTTCAAATTAGCCCTCCGTTGTTGGCTCCCTTCCCGCTCATTATTTGGGAAGAGGACCAGGGCCTCTATAAATAGAGTTAGCCACCACCATAGGGTGGAAGGAGAAAAGGAAGAAGACAGAAGAGAGGACGGCAGAGAGATAGAGAGAGAGAGAGGGGCCTGAAGGTCATCCCCACACACACAAGTTAGCCAAGCACAAGAACACCTCAACCTCAGGAGGCTGTTCTTCCCATTGTATTGTTCATTATCAGCCCAAGAGGCAATCCACCACCACCACACTGGAGTAGGGTATTACACCACAACGGTGGCCCGAACCAATATAAATCTTGTGTCTTTCTGTGTTGCGAGTTCGCCGAGTTCGTTCGCGAGATCTTAGCTAGCTAGGGCGTAGATCGGTGGGAGGAAAAGATTTCGCGCGCACCCCAGTGTTCAAACCTTAAGGGTTTGCCGGAACCCCACATCCGACATTTGGCGCACCAGGTAGGGGTGCGCCGTCGGTTCCCTTCCATCAGTTCGTCGCTCCGTTGCTCCATCGTCTCCATGGCGGACGCTCGCCGTGCTCGAGCTGAGCGTCGGGCTACCCTCACCGCCCGCGTTGCTCAGACGGCCCCCATCGACGGGCCACCACGTCATTCTCCGTCTCCCGCCGCCAACGCTGCCACCGGCCTAGTGGGGAATGAGCAGCAAGCGTCTTCGCTGCATCCTTCGGTATGGCAGGACGGCCGCACCACCACTCCATCGCTGACCCCGTCCGGTTCTTCGTCCCATGCATGCCACACTCCCATGGAGGCGCGGGCCGCACTCCTCGCCGCAATGAACTTCTGTGCTACCGCCCAGTCGACGACCTCTACGAGGAGTGGCTCGACTGTGTCGTCGAGCTCGTCCGCGCTGCAGGGGGCTCCCCAACGCTATCCGTCTCTCTGCCTCACCCTCAGCCAGCCACGGGTGACGAGGCCCGAGGCGCGCCTCCACCACCCCAGCCCAAAGACGGCGCCTTGGCACCAAGGCGTGCAGCCCCGCGGTGCGATCCGCCATGCCCGATGCCCGCGCGCGAAGAGAGAAGCTGCCAAGAAATCCCTCGGCCGCGAGGAGCTGCACCCGCGCTCCCCGCACCGCCTCGTCAAGACCGCGCGCTGCCCGCGGTTGCGCCGCGCGGACCTCATCAAGAGCAAGCTCCACCTCCGAAGCGGGCCCCAATAACTACGGCCGGCTGCCGCGCCTTCACCCCAGAGCTACGCAGTGTCGCTTGGTGATACGTCTCCAACGTATCTATAATTTTTGATTGCTCCATGCTATATTATCTACTGTTTTGGACATTATTGGGTTTTATTATCCATTTTTATATTATTTTTGGGACTAACCTATTAATCAGAGGCCCAACCCAGAATTGCTGTTTTTTTGCCTATTTCAGGGTTTCGAAGAAAAAAGGAATATCAAACGGAGTCCAAACGAAATGAAACCTTCGGGAACGTGATTTTCTCACCGAACATGATCCAGGAGACTTGGACCCTACGTCAAGACACAAAAGAGGAGGCCATGAGGTAGGGGGCGCGCCTACCCCCCCAGGCACGCCCTCCACCCTCGTGGGCCCCCTGTTGCTCCACCGACGTACTCCTTCCTCCTATATATACCTACGTACCCCCAAACGATCAGATACGGAGCCAAAACCCTAATTCCACCACCGCAACTTTCTGTATCCATGAGATCCCATCTTGGGGCCTGTTCCGGAGCTCCGCCGGAGGGGGTATCCATCATGGAGGGCTTCTACATCATCACCATAGCCCCTCCGATGAAGTGTGAGTAGTTGACCTCAGACCTACGGGTCCATAGTTATTAGCTAGATGGCTTCTTCTCTCTTGTTGGATCTCAATACAATGTCCCCCTCTCTTGTGGAGATCTATTCGATGTAATCTTCTTTTTGCGGTGTGTTTGTTGAGACCGATCAATTGTGGGTTTATGATCAAGTCTATCTATGAACAATATTTGAATCTTCTCTGAATTCTTTTATGTATGATTGGTTATCTTTGCAAGTCTCTTCGAATTATCAGTTTGGTTTGGCCTACTAGATTGATCTTTCTTCCAATGGGAGAAGTGCTTAGCTTTGGGTTCAATCTTGCAGTGACAGTAGGGGCAGCAAGGCACGTATTGTATTGTTGCCATCGAGGATAACAAGATGGGGATTTCATCATATTGCATGAGCTTATCCCTCTACATCATGTCATCTTGCTTAAGGCGTTACTCTGTTTTCATTAACTTAATACTCTAGATGCATGCTGGATAGCGATCGATGAGTGGAGTAATAGTAGTAGATGCAGGCAGGAGTCGGTCTACTTGTCTCGGACGTGATGCCTATATACATGATCATGCCTAGATATTCTCATAACTATGCTCAATTTTGTCAATTGCTCAACAGTAATTCGTTCACCCACCGTAGAATACTTATGCTCTTGAGAGAAGCCACTAGTGAAACCTATGGCCCCCGGGTCTATCTTCATCATGTTAATCTTCCAATACTTAGTTATTTCCTTTGATTTTTACTTTGCTTTTATTTTACTTTGCATCTTTATCATAAAAATGCCAAAAATATTATCTTATCATATCTATCAGATCTCACTCTCGTAAGTGGCCGTGTAGGGATTGACAACCCCTTATCACGTTGGTTGCGAGGATTTATTTGTTTTGTGCAGGTACGAGGGACTCGCGCATAGCCTCCTACTGGATTGATACCTTGGTTCTCAAAAACCGAGGGAAATACTTACGCTACTCTGCTGCATCATCCCTTCCTCTTCGGGGAAAAACCAACGCAGTGCTCAAGAGGTAGCACTTGGCCAGGCAAGTTTAAATTGGATCTGCCTCCTCGCTACGATGGCACCGCTGACCCCGCGGAGTTCTTGCAGCTCTACGAACTGAGCATCGAAGCAGCCAACGGTGACGAGAAAGTCATGGCAAACTGGTTTCCCATGGCTCTCAAGGACGGGGCCCGCTCCTGGCTCCTGAACCTGCAGCACGGCTCGATCTCCTCCTGGGACGAGATGCGCGACCGCTTTGTTGCCAACTTCCAGGGCACTCGTGACCGCCCGCCGGCCGCGGGAGACCTGCGCCGCAGCAAGCAACAGCCAGGGGAGACCCTCCAGAAGTACATCCAGCGCTTCAACAACACCCGCCTCAAGATCCCCAAGGTCACGGACGAGGCCATCATCTCCACGTTCTCCGACGGTGTCCGTGACGTCAAGATGAAGAAAGAGCTCACTATCCACGAGGAGCTCTGCACGTCTCTGGAGTTGTTCAACCTGGCGACCAAGTGCGCAAGAGCTGAGGAGGGGCGCCTTTCCCTCCTTGAGCTGCCAATCGCAGGCGCAAAGGAGAAGAAAGCCAAGGCCAAGGACATGAAGCGCAAGGAAGCAGCGGTGCTAGCGGCGGAGCCCGACACCAAACGGGGCAGAGATCAGCCCGAGTCATCCAAGAACAGCCGACCGTTCTGCGCCTTCCACAACCTGAACACCCACAACACCAGCGACTGCCAAGAGCTCAGAGCCATACGAGAAGGACGCTACGGTCGACGCCCCGAGCGCAGCGACCGGGGCTTCGGCCGCGGAGGAGGACGTGGAGGCAGACGCTGGGACGACCGTGGCCCGCGTCAGGAATGGCGCGACAGGCCTCGCGAGGACCGTTGGCAAGAACATCCTCGCGAGGGGGCCTGGAGGGACCAGCCTCGTGAGGATCGCCCCCAAGGCAACGCCGGTCTTCCTCCACTGCCGCCACCAAGAAGGAACGACGATCATCATCAGGACGAGGGGGCCGCGGGCTTCCAGGAGCCGCGTGCAATCGCCTGCATCTTGGGCGGCGCCCAGGCCCTAGCCTCTCAGCGCATCTTCAAACGGTTCGCTCGTGAGGTGAACGCGGCGCTCCCCAAGCCTGAAGCCGTGCACCCGCTCAAGTGGTCTCAGTGCGCCATCACTTTCGACTCGGCAGATCAGCTCAAGTGCGCGGCCACCGTCGGTGTCCTCCCGATGTTGTGTTCCCCAGTCATCAGCAATGTGCAGGTTACCAAGACCCTCATCGACGGCGGTGTAGGGCTCAACGTCATGTCCGTCGACACATTCGACAACCTCCAAGTGCCATACGAGCAGCTCCAGCCTATCAAACCTTTCTCAGGAGTAATCGACGGCTCCACCACACCAATAGGGCAGTTCCGCCTGCCTGTCACCTTCGGCACGCGCGACGACTACCGCACCAAGCTCATCGACTTCGACATCGCCCACATCCGCCTGCCGTACAACACCATCCTCGGGTATCCGGCCCTGGCCAAGTTCATGGCGATCACCCACCACGGGTACAACGTCCTCAAGATGCCCGGAAGTGGCGGGGTCATCACGGTATTGTGTGAAGAAAGGGATGCGATGTGCTCCCTCGAGCGTGCCTTCCAAGCTGCAGCAATCGACAACCCGACAGTAGAAGTGAGGGCCCTCCAGAGGCCATCCCCAAGAAGAAGCAGCTGCGCTGCGCAGGACCTCAGGAGGATGGCGTCGCGGCAGGAGCCTCGTCAGGATCAGCGTCCGTCCCAGGGGCGCCTCCCCCCATTTCATAGGAAGGCGCGCCCGGCGCCCTCCTCGGGCAGGGCTCGGGGGCTCTCTTCTGGAGGCCCTCAGGCCTTGCCAACCTCACGAGGGAGGCGCTCGGGCACCACTTGGAGACATGCTATGCGGCACGTTTTCCTCAGGAGAACACAGGGCAAGGGGTGCCCACCACTCCGGAGTTCATCACCAAGACCACACAGGAACTGCAAGACGCAAGAGCCATGCGCGGCGACAGGCGCTCACAAGGCGTGGCTCACCACCCGGGCGAGGGTGCTGAGCTGCGTGTCTGCATCGACGTCCCAGGGCTCAACAGGGCCGTGTCTCAGGAGCGCTTCTGGCCCTCGCGTGTGGGCCGTTGCGCAGGCCCGCCACATAGCTACGTTCGTATGCCGTTTGGCTTGCCGAGCATGGCGTCGGCCTATCAGCACAACATGCGGCGTGACTTGGCAGCTCAAGAGGCCAGGTATTGCATCGTCCTGGAGGGAATGGAGACGGTCTTCAGGGAGCCTCCTGAGCCCCCAGAGCCTCCCGAGGCTCAGGGCTCCGGTGGCTCATGAGGAGTCGTTTCTTCGACGCGCACCTTCAGCTGCATCAACTCTGCCTCGTCTACAAAACCAGGTGACATCTTCCAAGCTCGTTAAGCTGGGAGCGCCCCTTGGGCTGCATTATTCCCATGCCGTGTGGGTCTGTCCCTACGACATGTATCCCTTGTGCTTATATCTTTATCTTACCTTGCTGGGGGCGCCCCTCGGGCTGCATCATCCCCAAGCCGCTCGGGCCGGACCCAGTGGCATGTATCTTCCTGCATTTACCCAAGCTGGTTTGCTCTTCCCTGCTTAACCTGCCTACGGTTATCACCTGCTCGGTCATCGCCTCCCACGGGGCCTCCTCACAGGCACGACGTTGGTGCATGGGTCCGTCCCTACCACATCGACAAATCTGAGCGGTCGAGCTCTGGCTCGCGGCACGCCCCGTGCACGTCACCTCACCAGGCCCTCAGTGCCTTCACTTCATCCGGACCAACCAGCGGCAGGCAGGTAGCAGTAACGGCAAACCATGTTCTTCTTGTGCCTGTTCACAGGTACCCCGCGGGGAGGATAGCAGGCGGCACCGCGAGTCTCCTTTTCTCTCGTGCAATTTGCTTGCGCGTTAAAAGGGGGGCTCCTGAGCATCGCGACTCAGGAGATCTTGCTGGCTCTCCAGCCCTCACCCCCTGGCCTTGACCACGGCATCGCGACCTGGCATACCAGCGGCGGCTGAGCTCGCTCGAGGGCCGGGACCTGAGGACGCAGAGCACTAAGGAGAGCATGGGAGGAGGGAAACTCGTATGGGCCAGCCTTGCTATGCCGCACAAGTTGGCGCGCAGCCCCAGCGCAACGTTAGGAATCGCCACGAAGTTCACAAGATAAGTCTCGCCCTCGGACCGGCTAAATGTCTGGGCCTTATGGACACTCACGCCTTGCCGCAATCTCGTTGTGGCCACGTCAACTCCCTTTCTTCCCTTACCATGGCCGCTTGAGCGCTAAAGGGGACCTCCTGAGCATCGCGCCTCAGGGGCTCTTACTGGACCTCAGGCCGCACACCTCCTGGCCTTGACCACGGCACGTGACTTGGCATACCAGCGACGGCTGTAGCCTGCCTGGGGACCGGGTCCTGTCGGCGTAGAGCAAAAAGTTATCATGAGGAAAGAAAGGAGGGACCGAGCCTTAACGGGACGCGTGTTCATCAAATCTACATAACATGGAAGATAAGCACAAAAGACATTACATACCCTTACATGCCCTCGCGAGGCGCTTCATGATTCTTCGCAAGGAACAAAAGCTAAAACTAAGGAGGATCCTATCTACGCCCCCCTGTGGCAGATGCCATCATCAACAGTGGGCCACGGGAGGCCGGCGTCAACCCTATCCAGATTAGCGGCGGCGACGGCCGAACGCGGCAGCACTGCTCTGAGCGCGGCGAGAGCTCGGGGGCATGTAGCTGTCGTCGCTCGTCTCCGGAGTCTCGTAGAGCTCAGGAGAGCTGCTGGACTCCCAAGGGTTGCTGCTGCTGGAGTGGTCGTGAGCGGAGCGCGCGTCAGCCTCGCGCTCCTCTCCGGAGCAGCACTCCAGGCGGCGGCCCTCGGCATCAAAGACCTTGAAGAAGAGCGTGGAGACGCCGTCGTACTCAAGGTGGATTGCGAGGGCGCCCCTTGCGCGGCAGACCCGCGCGATCTCGCCCCAGCCACAAGTCATGAAGATCTTGCCGGAGGGGACCGCTTCGATCTCCGCTCCAGTCGCCGGAGCGCCGCAGTCGGCGTGCTGCAACCAGAGCTCAAGAGGCCCCCTCGGCGGCATCACGTCGGAGAAGAACCGTGGGAAGCGGATCCAAGAGCTTGGGGGCATCGGCGCCCACAGCACCAGCTCGCGCAAGGAGTCCGCAACGTGGATTCCTGGGGCGACGGCGCGCATCGCCGTGGCGCGGCGACCCCGGGCGCGGCGCCGGCGGCGCTGCTCATCGCTCTGCCTTCTTGAGTCCTCGGCTTGGGCATACAGGGGTAACGGACACCCTGGGGGAGGCCGATCGCACCAAGGCCTTGTCACCACCTGCATCGCCGCTTCTTCACGGCGGTAGATCGACCTCTTCTTCGGCGGAAGTTGCTCTGGGACATGTCGGGGGGCCTTCCCCTTTTCTTCGATGGAGAACCTTCTGATAGGCGCCATTGGTGCTAGCAACGAAGCAAGGAAGAAGAAGCTAGTAGTGGAGCAAGGAGGAAGAAGCAAGCGAGCAAGGAAGAGATGGGCAACGGAGGCTCAGCCCCTCTCCCCATTTATAGCAAGAGAAGGCCAACCGGCACCTCTCACGACCGTAGGTAATGATGGTTTCCCTTGCATGTTGCAGGGACTCGTCAAGTCATGCAGTTGCCGAGGCAGCATGGGGAAGCGGAGACGCCCATGTCCAATCAACCACCACGCGTCAACCGAGGCCGCGAGCTTTTTGGGTCCCACAGTGCTTCGTACTTGACCCTTGGCTTCGCCGCGAAGCCAAGCCCGAGCGCACCTTGGGCCCGGGGGCTACCGTCGGCGTTCTGGGAACGAGGGTCCCCAGGCTTGCCTGCCTGCGGCCCACGGCGTGGCTAAGCCAGCAGGCCGTACGACCCATCTTCATCAACAAGGAATCGAAGACCCTCGCGAGGGGCCAAGCCTCGCGAGGCGGACGATGCAAGACCTCCTCTAGAGTGGCCTAGTCAGGCAGGCTCACGAGGAGCGGAGATATCAAGGCGAGGCGAACCTCACGAGGCTCTCGTGACGTGAGCCATGACGATCGACACCAGGCGGGCGCCAGCGCGTGCAGCGTCCTTGTTTCCTCTTTGGTGCTAAGGAGGCCTGCACAGTCGAGGAGTACCGAGGCATCAGGCAAAGGTTGCCATATCGGTGCAACAAGACCAGGACCAGAAGGACGGCAAGAAGGAGGTCATCGTGTAGCCCAAGACGGCGTCACCGCCAGAGCCTTTGGTAGGCGAACACCATTTTTGTCAGGATAGCTTGTACTAGCTGCCCCCCCTTCAAATTAGCCCGCCGTTGTTGGCTCCCTTCCCGCTCAATATTTGGGAAGAGGACCAGGGCCTCTATAAATAGAGTTAGCCACCACCATAGGGTGGAAGGAGAAAAGGAAGAAGATAGAAGAGAGGACGACAGAGAGATAGACAGAGAGAGGGGCCTGAAGGTCATCCCCCCACACACAAGTTAGCCAAGCACAAGAACACCTCAACCTCAGGAGGCCGTTCTTCCCATTGTATTGTTCATTATTAGCCCAAGAGGCAATCCACCACTACCACACTAGAGTAGGGTATTACACCACAACGGTGGCCCGAAGCAGTATAAATCTTGTGTCTTTCTGTGTTGCGAGTTCGTCGAGTTCGTCCGCGAGATCTTAGCGAGCTAGGGCATAGATTGATGAGAGGAAAAGACTTCACGCGCACCCCAGTGTTCGGACCTTAAGGGTTTGCCGGAACCCCACATCCGACATGCCCCACCACTTCGCAAAAACAAGGACAGAACAGCTCGGGACCATACATACGACCCTCGGCAGGAGCTGGACAACAGAGAAGGACACACCTGATCAATATACGGATCTCGAGGACGCTCGCCGACTCGGGATGACGGCTACCTATTCGGGCGTGGCAAACCTAGTCTCACCCGGGCCGATAACCGCAGACGCACTCCATCAGGGGTGCTCCGTGATGCGGCCCGGTATAGAGGCGCCGCACACCCTCTCTGCTTTACAGATGAGGTGCTGGACCACGAATTCCCCGAGGGGTTCAAGCCCGTCAATATTGAATCATACGACGAAACAACTGTCCCCGCAGTATGGATTGAGGACTTTATTCTCCCCATCCACATGGCCCGGGGAGACGACCTCCATGCCATCATATACCTCCCACTGAAACTTAAAGGGCCAGCTAGGTACTGGTTGAATAGCCTGCCCGAGAATTCCATCGGCAGCTAGGAGGACCTACAAGAGGCCTTTCTTGACAACTTCTGTCGGTGTCAAAACCGGCGGATCTCGGGTAGGGGGTCCCGAACTGTGTGTCTAAGGCGGATAGTAACAGGAGGCGGGGGACACAATGTTTACCTAGGTTCGGGCCCTCTCGATGGAGGTAATACCCTACTTCCTGCTTGATTGATCTTGATGATATGAGTATTACAAGAGTTGATCTACCACAAGATCGTAGAGGCTAAACCCTAGAAGCTAGCCTATGATTATGATTGTTCTCGTCCTACGGACTAAACCCTCCGGTTTATATAGACACAAGAGGGGGCTAGGGTTACACAGAGTCGGTTACAAGGGAGGAGATCTACATATCAAAATTGCCAAGCTTGCCTTCCACGCAAAGGAGAGTCCCACCCGGACACGGGACGAAGTCTTCAATCTTGTATCTTCATAATCCAACAGTCCGGCCAAAGGATATAGTCCGGCTGTACGAGGACCCCCTAATCCAGGACTCCCTCAGTAGCCCCTGAACCAGACTTCAATGACGATGAGTCTGGCACGCAGATTATCTTCGGCATTGCAAGGTGGGTTCTTCCTCCGAATACTCCATAGAAGATTTCGAACGCAAGGATAGTGTCCGGCTCTGCAAAACAAATTCCACATACCACCGTAGAGAGTATAATATTTCCACAAATCTAATCTGCTGACAACTTTTCATAACGTGACATCACGCCATGGCCTGGTCATTATTCGAACCGTTTTTATCAACCAGCTACTGCACATATTGCGAGTCGGTTTTCTTGGCACGTCTCGTCGAAGCAGAGATCGTGTCCCCTTAGCACGGGATTCTCATCAATATGGGTGTGGGTAACCCAACCGCGCCATCAATCATGGTTCTTGGGGAATAGGTGAGTTTACCAGGCGGGTGGGGAGGCGCATAGTTTCTTCCGCCCTTATAAAGGGACAAGGACTCCTCCTTTTCACCCACGCCTTCTTCTTCCCTGCCCATCCATTCTCGTGCACTCGAGCTCCAGCGCCCAAGTTTGCATTTTCTCCGTAAAACCACTCCAAACATGTCCGGAGCGGGAGGCAAGTGGATGGTCTCCTCCGTTATGGAGGAGAACATTACGAAGCTCCGGGAAGCCGGATACCTGGCCGCAGATATCGCGCACCGGCTCCCAGACGCGGGGCAGATCGTCCCTAACCCCAGACCCCATGAAAGGGTTGTATTCCTTTACCCATTTCGTCCGCGGGCTGGGATTTCCCCTCCACCCATTTGTCCGTGGGCTCATGTTCTACTATGGGCTGGACTTCCATGATCTGGCCCCCAATTTCATCCTGAACATCTTGGCGTATATTGTCGTGTGCGAGGCCTTCCTCTGCATCAAGCCCCACTTCGGCCTGTGGCTGAAGACCTTCAACGTTAAACCGAAGGTGGTGGTCGGCCAGCAAGCGGAGTGCAGAGGCGCCATGGTGGGAAAAATGCCCAACGTCACCTGGCTCGAAGGCTCCTAGGTGGAGACCGTTAAGGGGTGGCAATCGGGGTGGTTCTACATCACCGAGCCGCGTGACACCAACTGGGTGGCGGCCCACGAATTTCGATCCGGCATACCCATGCGGCTCACCTCTTGGAAAGAGAAGGGCCTATCCTGGGGTTCATCAGTGGAGCTGACTGGACTCCAGAACTGTGTTAAAAACATGATAAGAAAGAAAATCAAGCTTGTCAACGTGGTCCATGTCATGCTCTTCCGCCGGATACTCCCCTGTCAAAGACAAGCATTCAATATGTGGGAGTTCGACCCGGCTAAGCACCAGACGCTGAGAGAGCTCTTCGACACGACACACCAGGACATCTGGAAGGTGCTGTTCAAGTCCGCCGAGGTACCTCCTCCCCTTACCGAGGATCGCGGACTCAGCGCAAAGCGCCTTGCCAATCAGGTAAGCTCCTTATATCTCATAAGATGTTTCTTTCCCCAGTATAATCATGCGGGGGATCTAAACCTCCACGCCATTTAACAGGAGTGGGTCACGACAGCGGAGCGGATCGATTGTCCGGCCCCACTGCCCGAGGATCCAGCAAGGGCTCTCTTAACGGTGATGCTGGTTCTGGCGCCCTATGAGGCGCCGGAGAGGAAGGCCAAGAAGAAGGCCACGGGGACCAGGAAAGGTCTCCGGCGCAAGGTCGTATCGGACTCATCGTCCGATAACACCGAGGCGCCCTCCTCCCACGAAAACGAGGAGAAGGAGGAGGAAAGTTCTCCCCCCAGCTAGGGGAGACAAGAAAAGGAAGGCCGTCTGACACGTCTTCGTCGTATCTATAATTTTTGATTGTTCCATGCCAATATTCTACAACTTTCATATACTTTTGGCAACTTTTTATACTATTTTTGGGACTAACATATTGATCCAGTGCCAATTCCTGTTTGTTGCATGTTTTTTGTTTCCTCGAATATCCATATCAAACGGAGTCCAAACGGGATAAAAATTGATGGAGATTTTTTTTTGGAATATATATGATTTTTTGGAAGAAAAATCCACGCGAGACGGTGCCCGAGGTGGCCACAAGGCAAGGGGGTGCACCTGCCCCCCTAGGTGCGCCCCTGACCCTCGTGGGCCACCCATAAGGCAGTTGATGCCCTTCTTTCGCTGCAAGAAAGCTAATATCCGGATAGAGATCGTGTTAAAATTTCATCCCAATCGGAGTTACGGATCTCTGGGAATATAAGAAACGGTGAAAGGGTAGAATCCGGGAATGCAAAAACAGAGGGAGACAGAGAGACAAATCCAATCTCGGAGGGGCTCTCGCCCCTCCCATGCCATGGAGGCCAAGGACCAGAGGGGAAAACCTTCTCCCATCTAGGGAGGAGGTCAAGGAAGAAGAAGACGAAGGGGCCCCCTCTCCCCTTCTTTTCCGGTGGCGCCAGAACGCTGCCATGGCCATCATCATCATCACCACGATCTACACCAACACCTCCGCCATCTTCACCAACATCTCCATCACCTTCCCCCCTCTATCTACAGCGGTCCACTCTCCCACAACCCGTTGTACCCTCTACTTGAACATGGTGCTTTATGCTTCATATTATTATCCAATGATGTGTTGCCATCCTATGATGTCTGAGTAGATTTTCGTTGTCCTATCGGTGGTTGATGAATTGCTATGATTGATTTAATTTGCTTGTGGTTATGTTGCTGTCCTTTGGTGCCCATCATATGATTGTGCACGTGGATCACACCCTAGGGTTAGTTTTATGTTGATAGGACTATGTATTGGAGGGCAAGAGTGACAGAAGCTTCAACCTAGCATAGAAATTGATGCATACGGGATTGAAGTGGGACCAATATACCTTAATGCTATGGTTCGGTTTTACCTTAATGAACATTAGTAGTTGCGGATGCTTGCTAATAGTTCCAATCATTAGTGCATAGAATTCCAAGTCAGGGATGACATGCTAGCAGTGGCCTCTCCCACATAATACTTGCTATCGGTCTAGTAAAGTAGTCAATTGCTTAGGGGCAATTTCACAACTCCTACCACCACTTTTCCACACTCGCTATATTTACTTTATTGTTTCTTTATCTAAACAGCCCTACTTTTTATTTACGTACTCTTTATTATCTTGCAACCCTATCCAACAACACCTACAAAGTACTTCTAGTTTCATACTTGTTCTAGGTAAAGCGAACGTCAAGCTTGCGTAGAGTTGTATCAGTGGTCAATAGAACTTGAGGGAATATTTGTTCTACCTTTAGCTCCTCGTTGGGTTCGACACTCTTACTTATCGAAAACTGTTGCGATCCCCTATACTTGTGGGTTATCACCGCCCCGTCAGGGGAGGCCGAAGGGTCCAAGAAGCGAAGGACTCTCCTTCCGGACTGCTCCACGGCGGCCGCTTTTAGCGACGAGGAGTGGTTACCCAGGGACAAGCCCCTGGCGAAGTCGTAAGTATCTGGATACCATAATAGTTCTTGGTATGTTTTATGCTATTGCTTCTTATCATGTCGAACATGATCATGCAGCCCATCCAAAGCCCATATCGATGTATCCTCTTCGAATGAGTCTTCGGGCCTGTCGGAGATGAACAACGATTCACTCCCGACTGCCTCCTCCCCCCGTCCTACGGACGATGTCGAGGTGTTGTCTCAAAGGGTACTGAACCAAGGGGAGACAGTTCCGGAGGCGCCCCAAGGCGACATTCCGGATGCTGGGCGCACGGGGGGCAAGACTCCCATGGGTTCTAATTCCGGGGGAAACAAGTCTAGCCACCAGCCGAATACTGCGCCGGAACCTCCAGTGGTTCCAGATTCTGTCAGGCGACCCCCTGCCAAGGGGGACGAGCCGTCTGTGCCGATGGCCTCTGTCCATCCAGAGGCATCGGACAATTTGCTGGAAGCGCTTCGCGGTGCTTACGTCGACGAAGAGCACTACACTATCATGAGTGCGGTAGTCAAGAAGGTTTAGTCCGCGAAAAGCGGACTGACTGAAGCCTGTGCCAGCCTTCTAACAGGCTTTGAGGTAAATAATCAAGTTATGAGAAAATGTTACAGCATAGACAGTAGCCCCTGATGCTCTGTTTGGTGTTCGCAAAGAAAGGCCGAACAGAGGATCAAATAATAATCACAGGAGTCTAATCAGAATATGTCTATGTGAATAAGCAGGCTTCACTGTTGGCCGCTACCGCTCACACGGCGGAGGTCTCCGCACTGAAACGGGACCTTGAGCGGTCCAAGGAAGAGCTTGGCCTTACCAAGAGGCAGCTCGAAGAGAACAAAGGTAAGTAATACCTTGTCTGTTTATTGATAAAGAAAAAGGAAAACTGGTTGTTAGATCATAGGATCGTCATGAATTTTGCTAGGGGCCACGACCGAAGTGGCGGCCATGAAGAAGGCGCTGTCCGAGGCCGAAGGCAAAGCGGCCAAGGAGCGCGCCGAGCGCGAGAAGCAAGAGGCCCGAGTCGGCGAGGTTCAGCAAGAGCTCCAGGAGTTTGTCAAGAAGTATGAGTCCTTGGAGCGTGACTCTAAGACGCAAAGGTCCCAGCTTGCGAAGGCCCTCGAGAATGCACAAAATGCCAAGGCCGAAGCCCAAAAGGCCCTCCAGGAAATTGAGGCGGTCAGGAACATAGCGGCGGGTAAGGCATTCATTATGAAAAGCAAGAATGTGAAGGAAACTTTCCTTTTACTTACCCGAATTCGGAGCTCTCCAGGAGCGTTCGCAGATCTACCCAGCAGTGTGTCGGATGCCGCGGAGTTCTACCGGGTCGAAGAAAGGAGCTCGACAGAGAAGTTATTCTGGTCTCAGTATACTGGGACCGAACATCCGATGCCCTTGAGCGACCAGTTGAAGCAACTGGTCGAGCTTCACAAGGCGGCCAAACTGGCATTGAAGGGCCTCATAGTCCGGATGTGGCCTGGCGAGTGTAACGCCCCGGATACAACTTTCCATAATTGTACTCCAACTCTTGCCTTTTCTGGAGATGCGATACGATATTTCTTCGTGGTTGGGTTTTGTTTTTCGTTTTGCATTTTGTTCATGTCATGCATTTCATATCATGTCATCATGTGCATCGCATTTGCATTCGTGTTCGTCTCATGCATCCGAGCATTTTCCCTGTTGTCTGTTTTGCAATCCGACACTCCTACGTCCTTCGGCGTCCCCTTTTGCCTCTTTTCGTGAGTGGGTGTTAAACGTTCTCGGAATGGACCGAGATTTTCCAAGCGGCCTTGGTACACCACCGGTAGACCGCCTTCCAAGTTTCGTGCCATTTGGAGTCCGTTTGATACTCCAACGGTTAACCGGGGAACCGTAAAGGCCTCATGTGTGTTGCAGCCCAACACCCCTCTAAAGTGGCCCAATAACCCATCCAAACCCCCTCCATCCTCTCGGTCGTTCGATCACGATCGTGTGGCCAAAAACTGCACCTCATTTGGACACTCCCACCTCCTTCTATGTATAAATATGTCCTCCCCGTCCAAAATTCACGGATAAACCCTAGCTCTCCCTCTCCTCGCGCCGCCGGACATGTCCGTCCGAGTCGGACGTGTCCGCGCTGCCGCCACCGGCGAATCACGGCCTGCCACGTCACGCCGGACGTCCCCGCCGCCGCGCCTCACCCGCCATCCCGCCAGGGCCCGCGCGGGGCCCCCGAAGCCCGTACCACCGCACCTCCTGGCCCGCGCATATCCGCCGCCCGGCCCGCGCGCGCCGCCCGTCCCCGCCGCCTGCCCGCCGGCGCCGCCATCGCTTCTCCAGCCCAGTCGCCGCCGCCTTGCGCCCTCCACCTCGCCCGCACCTCGCCTGCCCCGACGCCGAGCGCGCGCCGCCGCCTCCGCGCCAGCTCGCCGCCGACCGAGCTCACCGCCGCCTCCTCCTCGTCCTCTGTCGCCCAGCACCACCCGGAACCTCGCCAGAACAGCCCGCCGTCGCCGGAGAGTTGAACCGGCCAGATCCGGCCCGGGTGGATCAGATCCACCAGGTGCTCGAACCAAACGGTCACCCACGTCCGGGATCCCGCTGTCCGGCTTCCCTCCGTCCCGTTTTCGACGAAGGTAATTTTCTCTAAGTCCCCAGTTCCATACTTTTTCAAGCCCTGTTCATCATGCTATAACCTCTCATCTGTTGCTCCGTTTTGTGCGTGCAATATATCAAAATGTTCATCAGGTTGTGCTCTTCATTTTGTTCCAATGTGCCATGCTTGTTTGAGTCCATCTTGATGTCCAAATCGTTGATGCAAGAGTGCTATAAAATGTTAGGTGCTGATTCTTAGCAGAGTATGAGGATTTGTTATTTTTGCTACATTTGTTGTGTGCAGCATATGGACTTGAGCTCTACATGTATTTTGGTCTATGCCATGCCATCTTTACAGGGGTGTATGCCATGTATTTTTGTGATCTTTGTGGTGACTAGCACAAGCATGCAAAGTAGCTCTCGTGATATTGCTGATTTCAGGATCTCAGGATTTTGGCTAAGTCTTTGTCTGCTGTTATTTTTATGCCATGTATCCATATTGCTAAAGTGAGATCCATGCTTCTTTTGAGTATGTTTAGTAAGGATGATTTGGGCATATGGTTGTGCTCTATCCATCCATGTCCCTGTTTGCATTGATGGAGTGCCCAAGCATGACTTAATCTTGCTCTACTTTTGCTATAAAATGTTCCTCCCAGATTGTTTACATGTTAATCAATTTTGCCATGGTTGTTGTAGTTGATCCAAGCATGCTATAAACTTGTTCTTGCCATGGTTAGCTTCTTGAACATGTCTTCTTGCTGGTAGTATGCTTATCTTGTCATGCAATGCCTTGTGTTGAGTGAATTGAGCTCACAAACATGCCTTCATAACTCTGTTTTGCCATGCTCAGTTTTCTGCTAAGTCTGAAATCTGTTAACGAAACTTGCTATGTTTACATGGGTGCCATCATATCTTCTGATCCTTTTTGTCTTATGGTCAGTAAGGGACTTTTGTTCTATGCTTTGAGTAGATTCATGCCATGCCTTTGTTTCCTATGATCTGTTCCTGTAGCATGTTGTTTGCTTGCTCTAAACATTGCTTCCTGATGCTCATTCCTGGCATGTTAGTATTTTCACTAAGTCTGTGAAGCTGATATCTTTTGCTCTTTTGCCATGCTTGTTTGAACCTTCTCTTGTGTGATTTAGCCGTAGCTCAGTGTTCATCTTTTTTCAAGCATCTTGAGTAGATCACTGCCATGTGCTTTGTTGCTATCTTGGATTGCAGTAGCATAGTTTCTTGTTGCATTCTAGATAACATCGTGCTGTTAATCGCAGAATTGTGTCATTCTTGTTTTGCTTGCCATTTGCAAACCATGCATCCGATTCCGGTGATCTTTATATCGATTTTGACCGAAATCAACTCATCTTTCCAGCGGCACACTTAGTTTACCAAGTTGAGGCCTGGTTCAATCTTTTCCTTCCGGAGCACGCATATGCATTGCATATCACATCCCGCATATCATGCCATGTTTTGCATCATGTTGCTTGTGCATTGCACCATGATTGATTGTTGGTCCTTTTCTTGTGTTCTTTCTTTGGGTAGAGCCGGGAGACGAGTACGTGATCGAGGAACCCGTTGAGTACGCTTACGAGGATCAAGCTTTCGTCAACTGTGAGAACTTTGCAGGCAAGATGATCATACCCTCAAAATCACTTCTATCTTTGCTTGCTAGTTGCTCATCTTTTGCAATGTCGCGATACCTACCACTTGCTATATCATGCCTCCCATATTGCCATGTCAAGCCTCTAACCCACCTTTCCTAGCAAACCGTTGTTTGGCTATGTTACCACTTTTGCTCAGCCCCTCTTATTGCGTTGCTAGTTGCAGGTGAAGTTGAAGTTTGTTCCATGTTGGAACATGGATATTGTTGGGATATCATTATTATATCTTATTTAGTTTAATGCACCTATATACTTGGTAAAGGGTGGAAGGCTCGGCCTTATGCCTGGTGTTTTGTTCCACTCTTGCCGCCTTAGTTTCCGTCATACCGGTGTTATGTTCCTTGATTTTGCGTTCCTTACGTGGTTGGGTGTTATGGGAACCCCTTGACAGTTCGCTTTGAATAAAACTCCTCCAGCAAGGCCCAACCTTGGTTTTACATTTGCACTAACAACTTATCACCTTCCCTTGGGTTCTGCAGATTCAAGGGTCATCTTTATTTTAACCCCCTGGGCCAGTGCTTCTCTAAGTGTTGGTCCAACCTGAGCGATGTCCAGCGCCCCCTGGGCAACTAGGGTCTATGCCAACCCGACGTCTGGCTCATCCGGTTTGCCTTGAGAACGAGATATGTGCAGATCCTATCGGGATTTGTCAGCACATCCGGGCGGCTTTGCTGGTCTTGTTTTACCATTGTTGAAATGTCTTGTAACCGGGATTCCGAGTCTGATCGGGTCGTCTTGGGAGAAGGAATATCCTTCGTTGACCGTGAGAGCTTGTGATCGGCTAAGTTGGGACACCCCTGCAGGATTTTGAACTTTCGAAAGCCGTGCCCGCGGTTATGGGCAGATGGGAATTTGTTAATGTCCGGTTGTAGAAAACTTGACACTTAACTTAATTAAAATGAATCAACCGCGTGTGTAGCCGTGATGGTCTCTTTCCGGCGGAGTCCGGGAAGTCAACACGGTTCTTGTGTTATGCTTGAACGTAAGTAGTTTCAGGATCACTTCTTGATCACTTCTAGTTCACGACCGTGTGTGGCTTCTCTTCTCGCTCTTATTTGCGTATGTTAGCCACCATATATATATATGCTAGTGCTTGCTGCAGCTCCACCTCACAACCCTTTCCTACCCATAAGCTTAAATAGTCTTGATCTTGCGGCTGTGAGATTGCTGAGTCCTTGTGACTCACAAATACTTCCAAACAGTTGCAGGTGTCGATGATACCAGTGCAGATGACGCAACTGAGCTCAAGTGGGAGCTCGATGAAGATCGTGTTCGTTGCGTTGTTTCGTTTCCAGTTGATCAGTAGTGGAGCCCAGTTGGGGACGATCGGGGATCTAGCATTTGGGGTGGTCTTTCTTTATTTTGGTTCCGTAGTCGGACCTTGATTGTATTCTGGACATTGTAATGCTATACTAATGTATTGTGAGAAGTGGCGATTGTAAGCCAACTCTTTATCCCTTTCTTATTCAGTACATGGGATGTGTAAAGATTACCCCTCTTGCAACATGCCTACTATGCGGTTATGCCTCTAAGTCGTGCTCTGACACTGGGAGATATAGCCGCATCGTGGGTGTTACAAGTTGGTATCAGAGCCTTCCCCGACTTAGGAGCCCCCTGCTTGATCGAATCGCTGATGTTGTTGAGTCTAGAAGAAAATGTTTTGAGTCTTAGGATTATATATATCGGAGAGTAGGATTCTTTTTACTCCTGAGTCCCTTTGTCGCTCTGGTGAGGCCTCCTGACGTAGAGTTTTGACTCTTCTCTCCTCAAATTTCACTAAAAAAAATTAGGATCACGCGGGTATCTTGGAATCGTTTCGATGGTCGTCACAATTTTATCATTGCAATTCTGGAATACCTGGTTCGCCGACATCGAAAATCTCTTTTATGCAGTTGTTGGTGAGATAACCTCGACGCCACCCAGTACTGGGGCGGGAGTTCGGGAGTATTGCCATAACTCGTATAATGGATGCTTTTCGAAGGTTGAGGTAAATGATTTCCAAAGGTTTCTTGGTTATGTATTGAAGGATGGATACAGCTAGATGTAGGATCTGCTAGTTTTGGGTGAGATATTATGCTTCCCCTATATCCCCAACACCTGATTGCATAACCAAAAAGTTTCGGGAGTTTATAAGTGGAAATTCAAGTATCACGTAGGATATCTTTCCAACAGACACATGATACAATATGGGCTCTATCATATGTTTGCTCCGGCTTATTTTGCAAGCCAATCCTTTGTTTTGTTTTGGTTTGTGGTATTTGAGTTGCTTCGTTGTCAAATGCTGACTCCATACCTTTCCTAAGCGGTGTTCTCATATTTCTATGTGATTACTAATCCTTCATGATAATCGAGATTGTCATGTCAATCCTTTTCAACAGGCGTGTTTCTCTTCTAGTGGATCCGATCATTTTCAACATCCTCAAGACCAACTCAAAGTATTCTCAACGTTATTTGTTTCATTTGGCCCAAGTTGCCTTTGTTTTTCCCACCCTCCCACCCTTTTTCTTCAAGGACTCAAATTTCTTAATCAAGTATCCATCTTATGGATGTGAAGTCTCTTCATTCTTTCCAATCAAGGTTCTTATCCTTTGATTATCAAGAAGATCCTAAGGAAGCCTCAAGTTCGTCACTCTTCACTCGTTTTCTTCTCCGTTGGATCCAATTCAAGCTTTGTTGATCATATCCTTTTCCTCGTTTCGAATGCTTTACCATGCCGGTGCACCCCTGAATCGTTCACCTCTCGCTATTCATTTGTTCCGGAGTGTTGAAGATATCTCAGAAGATTTGTGTTTTCATTCCAAACCGTTCAAACTATTTTGAGGTGGTTATATCTCTCAAGCCATTTAATTCAACCGGCGCATTCTCTCTTTTAAATCATTTCAACGGTGTTTCTCTTGAGTGGGCCCTAACCCACAGGTCTTTTCCCAGGATCTTACCTGACTCTTCTAATTCTTTCTCAGATTTACTCTCAAATCCTTTTCCAAGTTTGATGTAAGAATGAATTATCATCGGTCATATGTATTTCTCCAAGATCTTTCAAATTCTTTTCATTGTTGGATCAACTTCTTCGCTTTTGATTCTCCCCGAGTGTCTAAACAATTCTCAGTGGTGGTTCTCGTCATCATTCTCAACTTTTGAAGACCGAAGAAGAGATTCTCCAAATCTTATCTGTTCTCTTGAAGATTAATGATTCTAGCTTGATGCCATCCTCTCATAACTGTTTTCGATTGTGAGAATTCTTTTCATACCCATCCGAAGCATTTCAGGAGTCTTTTCAGTTCGATTCTCCGAAGACCATCTTTTCGGGGTTATTCATCCCCGGCTTTCAGCTATTGTTCTCCAAATCTTACGGGTGCATTAATCAAGTACTCTCTGATCAACTCGCGATCTCCTTGTTCTCATGTATCTAAATTCGGTCAAGTGTGTTTGTTCATTTTCAAATTCTTACCGGTGATTCATCCCTTTACTACGTTCGTTTTTCAATTCTTATGGTGGTTCATTCAAGATTTATTTTCCTTCGTTATCATATCAATTTATTCATTGTTTCAATCCTACCGGTGGATCGTTGAAGACCTTCTCAAGTTTGTGTCATATCTATCTTAATCCTTTCTACGAGAATAAGTAGCATGCCAAATCCATTGTTTGTCATCAATCTAATTGGTGAAGGATGAGCATAATGTAGTTCTTATTCTTGTTTCATCGAGTAAATTCAATTCCTTATGTTATGTCATTCTTGACACTTTTCCTTCGTGTTTCATGATTTGCAAGTTGTCAAGAATGAGATAGCTAAACCCATCAATTCGTTCGAGCATGAGCTCTTCTCAATCCATCATTCTCTTTGTTGGAGTTATCTTGGGTTATACTTCACCTAAAGCTTTCCCTAAGGATTGTTACTATTTATGGTGATCATGAATGACCCAAGTTATTCATTTATCCTCCCGGTGAAATAAGTTTCTCGTCTCCTTGTTGATACCAATCCAATATATTGTTTCCGTTAGTGGCGGAATGTCAGCTCATAGTTTTGAGATGTTCTCCATAATCCCACTACAACCTTGTTCTTTTCGTTGTTGGTTTTCCAACAACTCCGTTCGACCCTTCTCTTAAAGATGCTTTTCAAGCTCATTTGAGGTAGAAGATGTTGTTTTCTCCTCTGTTCTTTTGATTCCATTCTTACTTTTGTTCCGAAGGCATTGTGATGTTGCTCTCTTCAATCATCATCTCGAATTGTGATGATCGTGTTCTTTTATGTTTATCCATTTAACCGGAGTGTTGTGTCCTATGCTCAAGTTCTTTTCATCTTATCAAGTCTCGTATCTTTTTTCAACTGGAGTGCTGTCCGAATTTGTTCTTCCTTGTTCCTCTTTCCTAACGGAGTGTTTTCAACTTTGTCCATCTTTGTTGTATTCTTTTCTCAAAATGTTGAACCTCTCAAGGTTCGTTGGTTTCACTCTTTTGTCAAAGAAGCAACTTAGTTTTACCTCTTATCTTCCTCTTCCGTTTCCCTCTGGTGCCATCCTAGATCTCGGGACGAGATCCTCTCGTAGTGGTGGAGTGTTGTAACGCCCCGGATACAACTTTCCATAATTGCACTCCGACTCTTGCCTTTTCCGGAGATGCGATACAATATTTCTTCATGGTTGGGTTTTGTTTTTCATTTTGCATTTTGTTCGTGTCATGCATTTCATATCATGTCATCATGTGCATCGCATTTGCATTCGTGTGATATTTGAATGAATGTGCTAAGGATGTACTGACGTGCTCACCTTGTGGCAGAGGAATGTGCTAAGGATGCAATATTTGAATGAATGTACTCATGTGATCCTGTAATGTGAAACGAGTTCATGTGCGCTATGTAACGCTTGTTAATTTAAAATATTACCTTCTGTGCGGCCTCTTATAAAATTTGAGAGTTGGCCAATCGTCGGCTTCTGCCCCCATGTAACTAGTACTGAGGTGTTCGGGATAAACCTGATCACTCTTTATCCTAGTTTTGGGTCCTTCGAAGGAGGTGTTCAGCACAACGAACCAGGTAATCGGACTATAAAGCTTTATCACTCTCACTTAGCCATAGAAGTCTACAATTTTAAGTTTTGGCGAAGCCCCTAGTATTCGGAAGGTCGAACTTGGGGCGCAATGTACGCCTAAATCGGACAAGGCCGACTCCTCGCCCGAAGCGAAAAAAATCTTTAAGGATTTGAGACCTCTCGAACAGCGACCAGCTCTCGCCGCATCATGACAGTCAGTTTTCGGCTTTCTCTACTGAGGTGCTCGTCCGGAAGAACCGGGACACAATCGCAGTAGTTCTCCCAGTGCTACCTTAGCCGATATAGCGGAACGTAAGGTACCGAAACATGGGAGCCGGGCAAACCCAACTATTGACCCAAGACATGATTCGGAGCTGATGCATATAATGCTATAAATTCGGGGTGCCGCACTGTCGAAAGTGTTCGGACTTTTCATGCCATGTTATGGGGTACAATAAAGCCCCTGTCGCACTAGTCGTATCAGAATGTACGGGTGCGATTTGTCGTAAATAAGCAGACAGGGAAAAAAAGATAAAGGAATGCAATAATGAGCTGATGTTGTACATTGTTATTTAAATGATACGTCAAAGCGTATGCATACATGTAGTGCAATAAGTAAAAAATAGGACTATTTGACATGTCCTATCCAAGGTCAAGCTGCGTGTGGGTATGCAAAACAGGTATATCGATCGTTATCAGAGACCACCTGAGGATTCCCTTGTACGTCAAAGCTTCTTGCTACCTTGATGTTTCCTTCCCGTGACGGGTCCGATAATCAGACGATCGGAGAGGGCCTTCAGAGAATAGGGGCCTAAAAGGAAGAAAATTTTAAAGGTATATGGGTCCTGAAGCGGTTGAACCGCATTGTGGGCCGTGCCATGGTCGTGCATCCGCCTATGCCCATGGTATCTTGAATGCGTAATTATGTATGCGCGGCGCAAATTTCGCCGCTTGACTGGGACTAGGACGGATGCCGAATTGCTAGGCGATCTCTAAACGTGCCTGGCGATCCTCTTGCAGGGTACTCCAGACTCGCTTAAAGGTGTCCGAGGTCTTTTTCGCTGAATTGGCGGTTTGCCTCATGAGGCTGCTTTGCGCTTCTGCTATGAGGGCCATAGTGTGCTCCTCCGTGCGGAGCGAGCGTTCTGTGTTTTCGTTAACTGTTATAACCCCGCGAGGTCCTGACATTTTGAGCTTGAGGTATGCATAATGCAGTACCGCATTGAATCTGGCAAATGTGGTTCGTCCGAGCAGTGCGTGATAGCCACTGCGGAAGGGGACGATATCGAAGATTAACTCCATGCTTCGGAAGTTGTCCGGAGATCCGAAGACCACTTCTAGTGTGATTGAGCCCATGCAACAGGCCTCTACACCTGGGATGACACCTTTAAAGGTGGTTTTGGTGGGTCTGATCCTCGAGGGGTCTATACCCATTTTACACACTGTATCCTAATAGAGCAGGTTCAGGCTGCTGCCACTGTCAATAAGGAGTCGAGTGAGGTGAAATCCGTCAATGATGGGGTCAAGGACCAATGCGGCAGAACCACCATGACGGATACTGGTGGGGTGGTCCCTGCGATCGAAGGTGATCGGACAAGAAGACCATGGGTTGAACTTTGGGGCGACTGTCTCCATCGCATAGACGTCCCTCAGTGCACGCTTCCGTTCCCGCTTGGGAATATGGGTTGCGTATATCATGTTTACCGTTTTCACTTGGGGAGGAAATTTCTTCTGTCCTCCTGTGTTCGGCGGCCGGGGCTCCTCATCGTCGTCGCTATGCAGCCCCTTTTCCTTGTTTTCGGCATTCAACTTGCCCGCCTGTTTGAACATCCAGCATTCTCTGTTGGTGTGGTTGGCTGGTTTATCGGGGGTGCCATGAATTTGTCAGGAACGATCGAGTATGCGGTCCAAGCTGGACGGGCCCAGATTGCTTCTCTTGAACAACTTTTTTTGCTGACCGGATTTAGAGCCACTGAATCCGGCATTAACTGGCGTGTCTTCGGTGTTGTCGCCGTTGTTGTGGCGCTTGTGTCTGTTGCGACGTGGCTTGCCGTTGCTATCTTTGGCATCTGAATTGCCAGGATTTCTTGATGTGTTGTTGCTGCGAGCCAGCCAACTATCCTTGCTCGCACATAAGCGGGTCATTGATACGTCCATTTTGCGTCATGCTTTTATATCGATATTTATTGCATTATGGGCTGTTATTTCACATTATGTCACAATACTTATGGCTATTCTCTCTTATTTTACAAGGTTTACATAAGGAGGGAGAATGCTGGCAGCTGGAATTCTGGGCTGGAAAAGGAGCAAATATTAGAGACCTATTCTGCACAACTCCAAAAGTCCTGAAACTCCACGGAATACCTTATAATAAATAATGAAAAATCCTCGCCAAAGATGAAGTCCAGGGGGCCCACACCCTGCTCACGAGGGTGGGGGGCGCCCCCCTAGGGCGCGCCCCCTACCTCGTGGGCCCCCTGGTGGCTCTCTGATGACCATCTTCTCCTATATGAAGTCTTTCGTCAAGAAAAAAAATAAGTAGCAACTTTTCAGGACGAAACTCCGCCGCCACGAGGCGGAACCTTGGCGGATCCAATCTAGAGCTCCGGAAGAGCTGTTCTGCCGGGGAAACTTCCCTCTCGGAGAGGGAAATCATCGCCATCGTCATCACCAACGCTCCTCTCGTCGAGAGAGGGCAATCTCCATCAACATCTTCATCAGCACCATCTCATCTCAAAACCCTAGTTCATCTCTTGTATCCAATTCTTGTCTCCAAGTCCGGGATTGGTGCTAGTAGGTTGCTAGTAGTGTTAATTACTCCTTTTAGTTGATGCTAGTTGGTTTAATTGGTGGAAGATCATATGTTCAGATCCTATATGCATATTAATACCCCTCTGATTATGAACATGTTTATGCTTTGTGAGTAGTTATGTTTGTTCCTAAGGACAAGGGAGAAGTCTTGCTATTAGTAGTCATGTGAATTTGGTATTCATTCGATATTTTGATAAGATGTATGTTGTCTAGCCTCTAGTGGTGTTATGTGAACGCCGACTACATAACACTTCACCATTATTTGGGCCTAGAGGAAGGCATTCAGAAGTAATAAGTAGATGATGGGTTGCTAGAGTGACAGAAGCTTAAACCCTAGTTTATGCGTTACTTCGTAAGGGGCTGATTTGGATCCATATGTTTCATGCTATGGTTAGGTTTACCTTAATACTTTTGTTGTAGTTGCGGATGCTTGCAATAGAGGTTAATCATAAGTGGGATGCTTGTTCAAGTAAGAACAGCACCCAAGCACCAGTCCACCCACAAGTCAAATTATCAAAGTACCGAACGTGAATCATATGAGCCTGATGAAAACTAGCTTGACGATATTCCCATGTGTCCTTGGGAGCGCTTTTCCTTATATAAGAGTTTGTCCAGACTTGTCCTTTGCTACAAAAAGGATTGGGCCACCTTGCTGCACTTTATTTACTTTTGTTACTTGTTGCTCATTACAAATTATCTTATCACAAAACTATCTGTTACCACTTATTTTAGTACTTGCAGAGAATACCTTGCTGAAAACCGTTTATCATTTCCTTCTGCTCCTCGTTGGGTTTGACACTCTTACTTATCGAAAGGACTACGATAGATCCCCTATACTTGTGGGTCATCAGTCATGAGTGTCGTGAGGGCTGCCATGGACTTCGGCTTCTCTTGGCCGAGGTGTCGGGTGAGCCACTCGTCGCGAATGTTATGCTTAAATGCCGCTAATGCCTCGGCATCTGGACAGTCGACAATTTGGTTCTTCTCTACTCCTAATGGACGACTTGGTTGAATAGTCCCCCCCACTTTCAACCGGTTTATTTTCAACCGGTTTTTCTTCGTCCCACCTCCCACCACCCCCCTCCCACCGGTTTTTCTCTTTCTCGTCTGGCCGACAATACCCAACGTATTTATGGTAATCAATCACAATTAATCCACGTATGGTAAGGCTATAAATTTAGAAATCTCAAATATGATAATTATAGTAATAAATCAATCCATGTATGGTAAGGCTATAACTAAGGAAATTTCGAATATGGTAATTATCACCAGAATCAAAGCTTTCCAAAAAACTTCTTCTTGCCATACCCTAATCGTGACCTCCTCATCCTGAGGCATTATTTCCATCTATTTCTCAGCTGAATCAGAACTTTCCAAAACTTTGTCTGACTAAATCACAATTTTCCTTCCTTCCCTATCATCTCAGTCGAATCATGAGCTATAGGTAAGTCATTTCGTTCTCCACCTCGCACGGGTTGTACTGATTTTTATCATGGTTTGGCCCCCTGCCGTACAAGCCGCTCGATTCCTCCTCCCTCGCTCAATTCCTCCACCCTATCTTCTTCTTCATGGTGAGCGACCCAGGCAACGATGCGTGCCCGTTATGCATCAGCGAGGAGGACCAGGAAACGTTGATTGCCAGCCCCGCGCTCGTCACGTGAACCCGTTCACCGTCAGGTCATGCTGGTGTGTTACGGGTGTAGGTGCACCTTACCTTAGCCATGGAGGTTTGCCGGTGGACAACGGAGGCCTCGCCATGGACACCAGTATCCCTCTCCTCTTCCTGCGCCCTACCTCTCCTTCCTCAGTCTCTACCTCTCTCTCTCTCTTTTTCTCTGTTCCAGGAGATCTGCAGCCGATGCCACAGGCCCTGCCCGTTCGCTGCCGGTCACCTCGCCTCGCTGTTCGATCTCACCGCTGGATATGCACGACTCCGCCGCCCTGTGCCGTCCTCGTCGGGCACCATCATGGCGGCGCGAACACTGTATGCAGTGGCTACAATCAGCGGTGGATTCAACAGCGCGGTGGGCACTAGCGAGTAGCGACCCAGCGGGCAGCGGCTGTGCTGGCCGCTGTCTGCCGCCGAGGTGTAACGGCTCGGGCCCAGACTCCGAGTTCGTCATGGCGCTCCGCGCGACTTCCCTTGCGCCGGCTGACTCATGCATGCATCTACAATCTAACTAGCTAATTCCTCCCTTTGACTGCTATTTTCTCTGGTTGTACTGTTCCACAGCTTAGGGATCATCTACACAATCCATCGTCTCATGCATGCACAATCTAATTAATTTGTCTACTGACTGCAGTTTATGAATTGCTCCACAGATCATTTATAGAGATGATTTCAGACTTAGAAGTGTTGAGGTCATGATGCTCTAAATAGTTTTGAAGTTGTATTCACGACATCATGATGCTCTAAATGAAATGAAAATTTGATGGATTCAAGAAGAAAAAGGTCAGGTATGTTTAGTATGCACTACAGTAGAAATTTCACTCGTGGTCATCTTGGGATACTTGTACATGCTTGGTGTTACAATAATTCTACTAATTAATTCCATGAAAGTGCTGAAATTTGCTCAGTGAACAAGAAACCCACTGGGTAACATATTTGGACGCCATACAAGTGGATCTGCATTTTTTCATCAAGGTGTTGTCAAATCTTTTAATTTGCATCATCGCTCTTGAAAAATTAGTTTTCATAGAGATTTATCTTTGATCTGAACATTTTGAACTTTCTTTTTTGCATAACCTTGATAAAAGGATTGACAACAAATAATCAGAGAAGACTAGCCAACGAGATGAGGAGAGGAAAGAAGTGAAAAGAGACAAAATACAGTATGATATATCAATTTAGAAGTCGTAGCAATGCACATCTTTCTAAATATATATCTTTATATGATTGGTCACAAGTTGTAGTTGGTAGTGGTAGTAGTATATATTCACTATAATTGTTTGTATGAAATCACATTAAAAAAAATCACACATAAATCACAACAATTGCGTGCAAAAACACATACTCTTACCATATTTCATAGGGTGCTATCATTTTTCATGTTTGTAGTTGTATGAGAATATTAAATGTATTATTAACATGATTATTAAATGTATGAGAATATTAACATGATTAATATTGAAATCTTAAAGTTAACATGATTAATATTGAACTCTTACCATATTTTCATATGTCACTTGATATGTATGAGAATATTAAATGTATTATTAACATGATTAATATTGAACTCTTAAAGTTAATGTGGCCCCGTTGCAATGCACGGGCGTTCTTCTAGTTTTAGTTAAGAACTGAGTCCAGAATTTCCTAGCTGATTCCCCTGGCTGTTGGGTTATGTGACTCAAGTCATAAGCATCCAGTGGTCGCACATAAGTGCCTTGGAAGTTATCAAGGAATGTGTCTTCCAAGTTCTCCCAACTGCCAATGGAGTTTGCCGGCAGGCTATTCAGCCAATGCCGAGCCGGCCCTTTGAGTTTTAGTGGGAGGTACTTGATGGCATGTAGATCGTCACCACGAGCCATGTGGATGTGGAGGAGGAAATTTTCAATCCATACCGCGGGGTCTGTTGTACCATCGTATGATTCGATGTTCACGGGTTTAAACCCTTCTGGGAATTCGTGATCCATTACTTCGTCGGTGAAGCATAGGGAGTGTGCGGCACCTCTGTGTCGGGCTATATCATGACGCATTTCATACGAGTCTTGTCTGTTGTATTCGGCCCGGCCGGATTTTCTTTTAAATATATCCGGCGTGACGGTCGTCGTCACGCGTTGGGGGGCGCCCCCGTGATCCGTAGATCGATCTTGTGTGTCCTGCTTTGTTTTCCAATACGTCTCGCAGGTCCTGCGTGTTGCCCTGGGCCTTGGTGTTTTTGTTTGACTCGCGACGGGGTGCGGGCTGGACTACGGGCTGATATGCCGCTTTGTCTCGGCCACGAGGTGGCTGGTCAGCCGCATCATATGCTGGTAGTGTAGGCTTTAATGCTTCCTCCTCGAGTTGGGGTAGCAACCTGCGCTTTGGGTAACTTTTGGTTGGGCACTCGAGCTCGTATTCCTCGGCTGCCAGCACCTCGGTCCATCTATCCGCTAGCAGATCTTGATTAGCTTGAAGCTGTTGTTGCTTTTTCTTCAGGCTTTTTGTTGTGGCTATAAACCGGCGCTTGAAGCGCTCCAGCTCGATGGGATCCTCAGGCACAATAAATTCTTCATCGTCGAGGCTCACCTCGTCTTTGGAGAGGGGCATGTAATTGTCATCCTCTGATTCTCCGTCTGCCGCCTGTTCCTTAGGGCTAGCTTGCCCATCCTCCCGCTCGAAGCCTGGCTGGAGGGGATTGTCTTCTTCTTTGGCACTATCCGCAGCGTTATTGTTTGTTGTGCCGGTATCACTGCTTTTGCTATGGCGGGGCTTAAAGCGGCGCCGATGACGCTGGTGCTTAGATTGCTTCTTAAGGGGATTATCCTCCGTTGCCTTATTGCCATCGCTTTCTTTGGGGGTGTCCACCATGTATATATCATATGATGAGGTGGTTGTCGAGCGCCCTATGGGCGTTGGTTCCTGTTCTTCTCCTGCATCGTCGTCCATACCGTCGATGTCTTCGGAGCCGAAATCAAGCATGTCGGTTAGTCATCGACAGTGGCTATTAAGTGGGTGGTGGGTGGGGAATGAATTTCTTCGTCGTCCGCTTCCCACTCAAGCCGGACATAGTTCGACCAAGGGTCTCCTGACAAGGAGAGAGACCTCAATGAATTTAGCAAGTCGCCCAAGGGCGAGTGCTGAAAGATATCCGCAGAGGTAAACTCCATGATCGGTGCCCAATCAGATTCGATAGGCACGGACGCAGGCGGTTCGGAGGCTGTGGCCGGGGACGAATCCAAGGGTCCGGCAACACAAGCCTCATAGGAGGTGAAGTCAGTATTTGGCTCTATCGCCGCTGGGTGTGCGGCCTCCGTGGCGGGGTCCATCCACCCGTCCTCGGACAGCACGATCTGCTCCAGATTGAAGGCCGGAGTAACTATAGGTGTGATCTCCCGAACACCGTCCGGCGGCAGAGCTAAGTCATGCTCGTCGCGACTGTGCGGCGCACCTGACATGGGCTCGAATCCGTCGAAGATCAAGTCTCCGCGGATGTCAGCAGTATAGTTCAAGCTTCCAAATCTGACCTGATGGCCAGGGGCGTAGCTCTCGATCTGCTCCAGATGGCCAAGCGAGTTGGCCTACAGTACGAAGCCGCCTAATACGAAGATTTGTCCGGGGAGAAAAACCTCACCCTGGATCGCATCGTTGCCGATGATCGAAGGATCCATCAAGCCTTATGGTGACGACACAGTGGAACTCTCAATGAAAGCACCAATGTCGGTGTCAAAACCGGTGGATCTCGGGTAGGGGGTCCCGAACTTTGCGTCTAAGGCGGATGGTAACAGAAGGCGGGGGACACAATGTTTACCTAGGTTCGGGCCCTCTCGATGGAGGTAATACCCTACTTCCTGCTTGATTGATCTTGATGATATGAGTATTACAAGAGTTGATCTACCACGAGATCATAGAGGCTAAACCCTAGAAGCTAGCCTATGATTATGATTGTTCTCGTCCTACGGACTAAACCCTCCGGTTTATATAGACACCGGAGGGGGCTAGGGTTACACAGAGTGGGTTACAAGGGAGGAGATCTACATATCCAAATTGCCAAGCTTGTCTTCCACGCAAAGGAGAGTCCCACACGGACACGGGACGAAGTCTTCAATCTTGTATCTTCATAATCCAGCAGTCCGGCCAAAGGATATAGTCCGGCTGTTCGAGGACCCCCTAATTCAAGACTCCCTCAACTTCCAAGGAACATATGTCCGGCCACCCGATGCCGACGACTTAAGCCACATAGTTCAACAACCTGGAGAATCAGCCAGAAAATTCTGGACTAGGTTCCTAACGAAAAAGAACCAGATCATTGACTGTCCGGATGCCGAAGCCCTAGCGGCCTTTAAACACAGCATCCGTGACGAATGGCTAGCCCGCCACCTCGGCCAAGAAAAGCCAAGATCCATGGCAGACCTCACGGCACTTATGACCCGCTTTTGCGCGGGAGAAGATAGTTGGTTGGCTCGTAGCACAAACACAACCAATGAAGCAGGCCCCTCCGAGGTCAAAAATAGCACCAGCAAGCTCCGGCGCAACAGACACAAACGCCGAAGCAATGGTGATAACACTGATGACACCACAGTTCACGCCGGATTCAGCGGCTCCAAATCCGGCAAGCGAAAGAAACCCTATAAAAGGAACGGCGGAGGACCATCCAGCTTGGACCGCATACTCGATCATCCTTGCCAAATACGTGGCACCCAAGAGAAACCGGCCAACCACACTACCAGAGATTGTCGGGTCCTTAAGCAAGCCGACAAGGTAAATAGCGGAAACAAGGAAGGGGACTCGCAGAGCGAGGATGAAGACGAGGAACCTCGGCAGCCGAACAGAGGGGGGGCAGAAGAAATTCCCGCCTCAAGTCAAAACGGTGAACATGATATACGCTACATACATCCCCAAAAGGGAGCGCAAGCGCGCACTTAGGGACATTTACGCGGTAGAGCCAGTCGCCCCAAAATACAACCCATGGTGATCATTCCCGATCACCTTCGATCTAGTGATCACCCAACTAGTATCCGTCACGGTGGTTCGGCCGCATTAGTACTGGACCGAATCATCGACGGATTTCACGTGACACGAGTCCTAATGGACGGTGGTAGCAGCCTCAACCTGCTCTATCAGGATACAGTATGCAAAATGGGCATTAAATCCTCACGAATCAAGCCCACAATTACTACCTTTAAAGGAGTTATACCAGGCGTAGAAGCCCGCTGTAAGAGCTCGGTCATGCTGGAGGTGGTCTTCGGTTCCCCGGATAACTTCCGAAGCAAAGAACTAATCTTCAATATCGTCCCCTTCCGTAGCGGCTACCATGCACTGCTCGGACGAACCACGTTCGCCAAATTCAACGCGGTGCCACATTATGCTTATCTCAAACTCAAGATGCCCGGTCCACACGGCGTCATTATAGTAAATGGAAACACGGAACGTTCCCTCCGTACAGAGGAACATACCGCAGCCCTAGCAGCAGTGGTACAGAGCGGCCTTCTAAAGTGGAACCATAATTCGGCCGCCGAACCCCTGGACATCGTCAAGAAGGTCCAGACTACACTGCAAAAGGGCAGTTCGGTTCGTCAAGAGCTGAATTAGTAAATTCGGCCTCCGTCCCAGCCCCAATGAGGAAGGAGGCACATGTGCCATGTGTACATAATTACGCACTCAAACATCATGGGTACTGACGGAGGCATAACTCGCTCGCGATCCACAGTGCGGCTTGACTGACCCTGAGATTCACACGCCTTTTTTTCTCTTTGTATTATCACGGATCTTTTTTCTTTTTGAGGTCTATACGGACGACCCGCTTACAGAACACACCAAGGCGGCAAGAAGCTCTGGCACACAAGGGAATTCCCAGGTGGTCTCTATTAAACGATTACCATACTTGTTTTACATACCCGCACGTAGATCGGCCTTGGTTGCAACATGTCAAATAGCTTCACTTGCTTATCACATTACTCGCACAAAGTATGCCTCGACGTACTAATTACATCACAATGGTGACGTCAGCTTATTACTTAATTTTTCCTGTTTCCTCACCTTTGTGTATATTATATATTACACGCGTACACTATGGTACATATTACTGCGCCAGGGGCTTCATTACACCCAGTTCTACGGCAATAAAAGTCCAAACCCTTTTTTTCAGTACAGTTCGGCAACTTATAGCACTATATGCATCAGCTCCGAATCATGTCTTTGGTCAATAGTTGGGTTGCCCGGCTCATGTGCTTACTGTCGTGGTTCTAAGCCTGACAGTAGAATAGGGGGGTAGGAATGTAGAGGCAAGATCCTAGCTATGGAGGAGTTGTACACGCGAGTTTTACGAGTTCAGGCCCTTCTCGGAGGAAGTAGCAGCCCTACGTCTCGAAGCCCGGAGGCGGTCGACTGGATATATGCGTGTGAATTACAAAAGGTGCGAACCCTTGTCCCAGAGGAGGAGGGTGGCTTATATAGATTGCGCCAGGACCCCAACTCCCCTCCGTTACACAGGGTTCAATGTTCATAAAGGAGGACGTTACCGGTAATGTCTGGAGTAAAGTGCTATAAATGATTATTAAAGCTATGACTTAAATCCTGACCATTGTGGAGTGAGTGGCTTCACATCTTCTGGTGGTCAAGTGGTTGTTCGCATGGTCGAGTGTCTTCAAAGCTGTCGAGTGGAACATAACTTCAAGGTCGAGTGGATGATGACCTCTCTTCGACTGCTTCTAGTTCTTTTAGAGATGTCCTTGGGGAGGGTATCTTGGACAGATCCATGACCCTACCCTAGGTACATAACTTCGTCATTAGCCCCCGAATGGATCAGCGTTTGAGTGGGGAAGGAGTTGAGAACACTTCCGACTCATTCTTCGTGCTGTGAGTATAACTTGTTCTGGAGCCATGAACTGAGGAGACAATGCCAACTTCTTCTTCAGTCGCCTTGGTCCATTCTTGATTTTGTCGAGTGAATTTTCACGGTAGAATTCCGAATGATAATGTAGAGGAAGTTTTCAGTCTGACAAGTTGCTCTGCTCTCCGCAGATTTCGCGGGATTCGAATTTCGGGAAGCGCGCCAGACGGGTGGGGCCGTGGTAATCAGGACGGATTAGGCAAGTCTCCTCGATCTTCGTGCCACCTTTTTCGCCACGTATTGCGCATGTGACTGTTGCGGGATTTGTTTAGATCGTCTGGGCCTACCAGTCAGTCACTCGGGGAACGACCTTATAAAAGGCACCAGACCGGGTCTCTGCCCCGTGCGCTCCCATACTCTTTTCTTCTTCCTTCGACCTCTCCGCCACGCTCGCCCCTACTCTCGTCGCCGAACCCTCGCTCGAACTCGTTCCGCCGTCATGGGAAAAGAGAAGACGGTGGCGCTGGAGCGCGCAAAGAAGGCGACCATGAAGGCGAAGGGCAAGCGGACCAGCCGGGGCGGATCCTCGTCGAGATCCGGCCTGCCACTGGGCTGGATCCAGGGCGACTGGATCCGCTTGACGATCAGCCAGGACGACCTCGATGACCTGGTGGAGGGGGGACTGATCCCCCACAAATCGGTGCGGCTCCTGGGGAACGAGACCGAGCCGCAGCCAAGGGAGGGTGAGTGCGTTCTCCTCGCCACCCACGTCGATCGCGGGTTTTCTCTGCCTCCCCATCCTTTCTTTCGGGGCTTTTTGAACTTCTTTGGGGCTCAGCTCCACCACTTCACTCCAAACACCATAGTCTATCTGGCTGCTTTCGTGTCAATGTGTGAAAATTTCTTGGGCTGTCGACCACACTGGGGTCTTTTCAAACACATCTTCACCTGCCGCTCCCAGTCGGTCAAAAAGGCCAATCCGAGTGATGAGAGGACGCACGTGATCCAGATGTGCGGGGGCCTGGGGATCCAGATGAGGAACAAGAGCACCTTCCCAGCAATGATCCTTACCGACTCGGTCCGGGGCTGGTAGTCGACTTGGTTTTACTGTAAGGACCAGCCGACCCCGGGTCAGTCGACTGGACTTCCTCCCTTTTCTCTGGCTCGAGTGGAGAAGCCCTCCTCCATGAAGGTGGTCCCAGAAGAGAAGGCGCAGGTCAAGGTGCTGGTCGAGCGGGTCTTCCACCTCGTCCGCGACGGGGTGACTGGGATGGACCTGCTGGAGGTCTTTCTCGATCGACGCATCCAACCGCTTCAGGCTCGTGATCATCCGTTGTGGATGTACTCTGGACTCGAGGACTCCACTCGGATCCACCCGGAGGACGTCAGTGAGGACATCTTGGAGAAGTGGATGATGGGAATCACCAGCAACAAAGACAACCCCCGGGGGTCTAGGAGGGTGATTCCATTTGACCACCCGCGCCAGCTGGAGCAGGTATGATTCTGTTTTACCAAGTATCTTTTCGATTCACTGTGTGACACCTTGTTGATGGTCGACTGAATTTCTTCTGATCATTGTCTTTCCAGGCCCTCGTTGACATGTACTCGATGCCCAATGGAGTGCAGGAGCAAGACGTCGAGGAAGGAGCGAGCAGGGGCGAGAGCGGCGAGTGGTGCTCGGATGCCGAGGAGGAAGAGGAGAGCGACGAATCGACTGAAGGCGAAGAGGTCGACTCGCCTCCTCGCAGGGAGAGGAGATCCAAACATGCTCACGACCCGGTGAGCACTCCGGACCTGGTGACTACGCCGACTGGGGAGTCTTCGAAGCGTCCCAGGACGTCTTCCCCAGCACCGATTGAGAAGGCTCCGAAGCAGCCCAAGGTTGTGCCGCCTCTAGCGCCAAAAACACCGAAAGCCACCTCCTCCAAACTGCCAAAAGCTCTGCCCAGGATCAAAGTGACCATCCCTACCATCTCCGGGTAATCATCTGACTTGTTTTTTTGTGTCGACTCGAACAACAAAACATAGCCGACTAGGTGCGGGTCTTTGCAGTGTTGCTACATCAGGAACCTCTTCTCTCTAGTACCGAGACGAGGAGATGGACGATGCGATCACCTCCAACCCAGGTAAAAACTCTTATGATCTTGCTCTTGGCTACTCGGTCGATTGAATTCTAGCGGTTTACTTTAGAGTCGATTGATCTTCTCCGCAGCTCCGCCCAACATCATCGATCTCCCAGATGACGATGAAGATGTGGCTCTTAGGCCCCGGAAGAACAAAAAGGCGACGGCTGGTAAGGTGTCTCAGCAGGGACCAACGACAACACCAACCGTCTATCAATCTGAAGACGCGGGCGGGGCCTCTGTAACCTTTGATGTACCCTTGTTGAGTGAGCGCCCCACACCGTCGACTGTACCGGTGATTCCTTCAGTCGTCCCATCTCACGCCTCGGAGGTCCAAGCTGCTGCACCTGGGTCGTCTGCTCTCTTCTTCACCAGCTACCCCGTTCCGGACAACCAGTCGGAAGCAGCTGCGGAAGCCATCCGATAGGTTGACGTGATGATGGAGCGGATGAAGACGGTGCATGAGAATAGCCAGGCTGCCTACGACGCCAGCGCTGCTCTCCCGACCAATGTCCAGGTAAGTAGACTTTTCGACTGCCCTTGTTCTATCAGGATATGTTGCCCGAAAAATTTTCTTCTATACAATCTCCTGTTGTTTGCGTCGAATCAGTGCACCCACTGGGTGTTTTGTTGTCTTCGGTAGTTGCGTTCTTCCACTCGGTCTGGGCGAGTAGGATCTGAACTGGTGAGGGCACGCTAAGTGCACCCACTGGGTGTAGTCCCCGAGACCGCAGTCGACTGCTGGCAGTCGACTAGGGTCTGAGTTCTACCTTCCTTTCTTTTCTTCCACTCGACTCGAATAGACTGGTCGAGTAGGATCTGAACCGGTGGGGGCACGCTAAGTGCACCCACTGGGTGTAGTCCCCGAGACCGCAGTCGACTGGGGTCTGAACACTGTTTTTTTATACTCGATCCGGGCGGACTGATCGAGTGGGGTCTGAATCAGCGGGGGCACGCCAAGTGCACCCGCTAGGTGTAGCCCCCGAGACCGCAGTCGACTGTGTGTGGTCGGATGGGGTCTAAGCGAACTTCTTTGAGTTTTATCCACTCGGAAGTGAACAACCTTTGATCTTGTTGATTGACACGTCTTTTGCCTTCTGCAGAAGTCTTGTACTCTCATTTCCAAGTTTGCTGAACTTGAGGAGAAGCAGAGGCAACTCAACCTCGACTTGGAGTTGGCCCGGCAGAATCTGAAGAAAGCTCAAGACGAAGCTGCTGGTATGGAAGGTAACTGCCTGTCGACTGTTTTTTTAACACATTTCTTCGAGCTCTTGTCTGATCCTATTGCTTCTTTGGCAGAGAAAATGAAGTTGGCTCTGAAGAAGAAGGACTCGGACCTCGCCGCTGCACAGAAAGAAGCCCAAGACAAAACTGCCCTCGCAGACCGGAAGCTGGCTTCAGTCGAAACACTGGAAGGGGAGGTGACCAAGCTGAAGTCCTGTCTCAACGAGTCTAACCGAGAGGTGACTCGTCTAAAGAAGCACAAAATTACTCTGAATGAAAAGTGGAGTCTGCAGTCCACAAGAGGAATGACACGGAGGCTTATTTGAGAACTCTCGCCAAGAAGCTTTATCTTATGCTGGAAGGTATTTCTTTTAGACCGACTGTGTTGATGCTTGCGAACGGATCCTATCCGGTCGACTCACTAATTTTCGGCTGCAGAATTCTGCCAAGACTTTGACGAGGAAACTGGAAAGGTCGAGACGGGTCTAGACCCTATCGCTTCTCCAGTTTGCGACGAAACTGCAATGAACATGCTCCGACTGGAGTCTCGTGTCGCCAGCGTCACAAGCTACCTCGCGCGCCTGAAGGAGGCAGTCTCATAAGTCGACTCATTGCTCTGGCCAAGGGCGACGCTTCAAAATGACCTAGAATCCCTGATGGCTCGACTCAACGAGATCCCCGACCGAGTGCAGGAATGGAAGAAGTCCTGCGCCCGGTGTGGTGCTGACGTGGCGCTGTCTTTGGTGCGAGTCCACTGCAAGGAAGCTCGTGAAGACAAGCTGGCGGCGATCAAGGTTGCTAACACGAAAAAGCATGACTTCCAGTCCTTCATGGAGACCTTCATCGTTGCTTCCACTCGGATCGCGGATGGGATCGACCAGGACGAATTCGTCGAGCCTGCCAGCCCTCCTCCTGCCGAGTGAACAAACTTATGAGACTTGAATCTGCTTTAAATTCACCTCGGAATGCCGAGTGGTTGCTGTAACTGTTAAACTCCTTTGGGCTTGATGCTTGAATACTTTTGGTTTGCTGCTTGGAACCTTAGGATTTATCCGAATTTGGTTTATTTCCGAGTATGCTTGTGTTTTGCCTTCAAGTGGACTTTGTTCTCTGCTCGGAATAGTCTTTGCGCCGGAGAGGCAGTTCTGAGATGGCGACTCCAGTCGACGTGCGCTTTGTCGCCCTTGCGGATAGGGATGGAGCGCACATTGTACTTGTGGCGTAGTCCCGAAGGAGGAGGTTGCAGTCGACCTGCACCTCGTCATCCTTGCGGATAGGGATGGAGCGCACGTTGTACTTGTGCCATAGCTCTGAAGGAGAAGGTTGCAGTCGACCTGCACCTCGTCATCCTTGCGGATAGGGATGGAGCGCACATTGTACTTGTGTCGTAGCTCCGAAGGAGAAGGTTGCAGTCGACCTGCACCTCGTCGTCCTTGTGGATAGGGATATGTTTCGAACTTAGGCGAGTACTGGACTGCACCTAAGTCTCCGAGTGAGAGAGCTTAGGCGAGTACTGGACTGTAGCTAAGCCCCCGAGTGGGAGGGCTGCTCTCCACTTGGTAGGATTTTACAAACTCAGGCTAGGCAAGTACTGGACTGCAGCTAAGCCTCCGATTGGGATGGCTGCTCTCCACTCGGTAGGATTTTACAAACTCAGGCGAGTACTGGACCGCCGCTAAGCCTCTGAGTGGGAGAACTTTGGCGAGCACTGGACTGCAGCTGAGCCCCCGAGTGGGGGGACTGCTCTCCACTCGGTAGGATTTTTTCAAACTTAGGCAAGTGTTGGACTGCAGCTAAGTCTGCTGAGTGAGAGAACTTAGGCAAGTGTTGGACTGCAGCTAAGTCTGCTGAGTGAGAGAACTTAGGCGAGTACTGGACTGCAGCTAAGCCCCCGAGTGGGAGGATTGCTCTCCACTCGGTAGGATTTTTTCAAACTTAGGCGAGTGCCGGACTATAGCTAAGTCTCTTGAGTGAGAGAACTTAGGCGAGTACTGGACTGCAGCTAAGCCCCTGAGTGGGAGGATTGCTCTCCACTCAGTAGGATTTTACAAACTCAGCCGAGTACTTGACCGCAGCTAAGCCTTCGAGTGGGAGAACTTAGGCGAGCACTGGACTGCAGCTGAGCCCTCGAGTGGGAGGACTGCTCTCCACTTGGTAGGATTTTTTCAAACTTAGGCGAGTGTCGGACTGTAGCTAAGTCTCCTGAGTGAGAGAACTTAGGCGAGTACAGGACTGCAGCTAATCCCCCGAGTGGGGGGATTGCTCTCCACTCGTTAGGTTTTTTTCAAACTTAGGCGAGTGCCGGACTGCAGCTAAGTCTCCTGAGTGAGAGAACTTAGGCGAGTATTGGACTGCAGCTAAGCCCCCAAGTGGGAGGATTGCTCTCCACTCGGTAGGATTTTTTCAAACTTAGGCGAGTGTCAGACTGCAGCTAAATCTCCGAGTGAGAGAACTTAGGCAAGTACTGGACTGCAGCTAAGCCCCCGAGTGGAAGGATTGCTCACCACTCGATAGGGTATTCTTTCGAACTTAGGCGAAACGGATTCGCAGCTAAGCCTCCCGAATGAGAGGCTTGCTCGTCATTCGGTAGGATTTTCTTTCGAACTTAGGTGAAATAGATTCACGGCTAAGCCCACCCACTGGGGGATTTCAAAGGTAAATAAGAACAACAACAATCGTACGAGAGGACTGTAAAGCTCTTGTCTTTGGTAAACAAATTACAAAGGTGTTTCTTATTACATTTTATTCAAACGAGTGCTTAAGTATAAAAGGGGTGAAGCAGCTCCGCGTTCCAGGCTCGTGGCTCGTCCTTCTGATGCTCAACACTGTAAAGATGGTATGCTCCATTGTGGAGAACTTTGGTGACGATGAAGGGGCCTTACCAAGCCGGGGCGTGCTTGTGTGGTTTCTGTTGATCCACTCGAAGAACCAGGTCTCCTTCTTGGAAGGCTCGACCTCTCACATTTCTGGCATGGAATCGACACAAGTATTGCTGATAGATGGTCGACCGGATCAAGACCATCTCTCTTTCCTCCTCTAGGAGATTGACTGAATCTTGTCGGGCCTGCTCTACTTGTTCTTCGGAGAAAAGCTCGACTCAGGGTGTGTTGTGGAGCAGGTCACTTGGTAGAACAGCTTCGGCTCCATAGACCAAAAAGAAAGGAGTTCGTCCAGTCGACCGGTTGGGAGTTGTCCTCAAACCCCACAGAACTGAAGAAAGTTCATTGACCCAAGCGCCTGCTACGTGTTTGAGATCACGCATCAGTCGGGGTTTCAATCCTTTGAGAATTAGGCCATTGGCTCTTTCTGCTTGTCCATTCGACTGCGGGTGAGCGACTGAAGCATAGTCGACTCGTGTGCCTTGAAAAGCGCAGAAAGCTCTAAACTCATCGGAATCGAAATTCAATCCGTTGTCAGTGATGATGATGTGGGGGACTCCATATCTGAATGTCAATTCTCTGATAAAACTGACAGCGGTGCTGGCTTCAAGATTCTTGATAGGTTTAGCTTCGATCCATTTGGTAAACTTGTCGACTGCAACAAGCACATGAGTGAAGCCGCTCCTACCAGTTCTCAGTGGTCCAACCATATCTAGTCCCCAAACAGCAAAGGGCCAGACGAGGGGAATGGTCTTTAGGGCTGACGCTGGCTTGTGAGACATGTCGGAGTAAAACTGGCAGCCTTCGCATCTGTCAACTATATCTTTCGCCATTTCATTTGCTCGTGGCCAATAGAATCCGGCTCGGTATGCTTTAGCCACGATGGCCCAAGAGGATGCATGGTGACCACAGGTCCCCGAGTGGATGTCATTGAGGATCATTCGACCTTCTTCTGGCGTTATGCATTTCTGACCGACCCCAGTCACGCTTTCCCTGAACAACTGTCCTCTTATCACAGTAAAGGCCTTGGATCGACGAACGATCTGCCGAGCCTCTTCTTCGTCTTCTGGGAGTTCTTTTCTGAGGATGTACGCAATGTACGGCACTGCCCAGTCGGGTGTGATGACCAGAACCTCCATGATCAGGTCGACCACTGCTGGGACCTCGACTTCAGTCGGATCTGTGGTGCTCTTAGGTTGCGGCGGCTCTTCAGTAAAAGGATCTTCTTGAACGGTCGGTGTGTGAATATGTTCCAAAAACACATTGCTGGGAATGGCTTCTCTCTTGGAACCTATCTTTGCCAAGTCATCGGTTGCTTGATTTTTCAGTCGGGGTATGTGATGGAGCTCTAACCCCTCAAACTTCTTTTCCAACTTCCTCACCGCGTTGCAGTAACCAGTCATGGCTGGGCTTCTGACGTCCCACTCCTTCATCACTTGATTGACTACCAAATATGAGTCGTCGTAGACCATAAGGCGACGGACGCCGAGTGAGATAGCCATACGCAACCCATACAGGAGTGCTTCATATTCAGCTTCATTATTGGAGGAATCAAAGTGAATCTGGAGGACATATCTGAGCTTGTCTCCTCGGGGGGATACCAGAATCACCCCAGCACCGGAACCATTCAGCATTTTGGATCCATCAAAGAACATGGTCTAGTGCTCTAAGTGAACTTGAGTCGGCAGTTGTTGTTCAATCCACTCGGCGAGGAAATCTGCTATTGCTTGGGACTTAATAGCTTTCTTTGCCTCGAACTTGATATCTAAGGGAAGGAGTTCAATCGCCCATTTTGCCACTCGACCAGTTGCATCTCTGTTGTGCAGAATCTCTGACAATGGAGCGTTGTTGACGACTGTAACAGAGTGATCAGAGAAATAGTGTGCAACCTTCTTCGTGGTCATGTAAATTCCATAAACGAGCTTCTGATAGTGCGGATATCTCTGCTTTGACGGAGTCAGAACTTCAGAAATATAATAAACTGGGCATTGAACTTTGTAGGTTTTTCCCTCTTCTTCCTGCTCGACCGTAAGTACTGTACTGACGACTTGTCTAGTGGCTGCTATATAAAGCAGTAAAGTCTCTTTGCTGATTGGGGCAGAAAGCACCAGCTGGGTGGAAAGCAGGGCTTTTAGCTCTGCAAATGCTGCATCAGCTTCAGGAGTCCACTCGAACTTATCTGATTTCTTCATCAGTCGGTAAAGAGGCAGTGCCTTTTCACCAAGGCGAGAAATGAATCGACTTAGGGTGGCCAGGCAACCAGTAAGCTTCTGGACATCATGCACATGCACAGGGCGTTTCATTCGGAGTATGGCACCCACTTTCTCTGGGTTAGCATCGATCCCTCGTTCGGAAACGAGAAAACCGAGTAATTTTCCGCCCGGAACTCCAAACGTGCACTTTGATGGATTAAGCTTGATATCATACCCTCTGAGGTTGACAAAGGTTTCAGCAAGGTCAGTCAGTAGGTCAGAACCTTTACGTGACTTGACCACGATGTCATCCATGTATGCTTCCACATTCCGACTGATCTGAGTGAGCAGGCACTTCTGAATCATCGGCATGAATGTGGCTCCAGCGTTCTTCAAACCGAATGGCATTGTGACATAACAGAAGCACCCAAACGGGGTGATGAAAGCTGTCTTTATCTCGTCGGGTCCGTACAGACAGATCTGGTGGTACCCGGAGTAGGCGTCCAAAAAGGACAAACGCTCGCACCCCGCAGTCGAGTCGACTATCTGGTCGATGCGAGGGAGAGGAAAGTGATCTTTCGGGAATGCTCGATTGATATGCTTGAAGTCAATGCACATGCGAAGTGAGTCGTCCTTCTTTGGGACCATGACAACATTGGCTAACCACTCGGAGTGGTAAATCTCTTGGATAAACTCAGCTGCCAAAAGCCGAGCCACCTCTTCACCGATTCCCTTTCTCTTCTGTACGGCGGACCGTCGAAGATGTTCTTTGACTGGTTTCACTTTTGGGTTGACTCGCAAAAAAAGCTCAGCCAGTCCCCTGGGAACACCCGGCATGTCCGAAGGTTTCCATGCAAAGATGTCCCAGTTCTCATGGAGGAACTGGATGAGCGCTTCTTCCTATTTGGAGTCGAGTGTGGTTGGAATGTGAGTTGGAGCAGCATTGGGGTTTGTCAGGTGAATGTGAATCGACTTCGTTTCACCAGACGACTGGAATGCTGAATCTGTGGCTGGCTTCTTGGTTCGCAACAAATCACTCGGATCTGCACTTTTCTAGTATTCTTGCAATTCTGCCACGGCCATGTGTGCATCGGCGATCTTTGAACCCTTCTGGAAGCACTCTTTTGCCTTCTTCCGATTACCAGTGATAGTGATCACCCCTTTGGGACCAGGCATCTTCAATTCGAGGTATACGTCACATGGTCGAGCCATAAAACGTCCATAAGCTGGCCTGCCCAGAATGGCATGATAGGCACTCTGGAAATCCTCAACTTCAAATGTCAACTTTTCTTTGCGGTAATTCTTGGAATCACCGAAATACACGTCGAGAGCAATCTGGCCGAGTGATGCAGCCTTCTTGCCTGGAATGACCCCATGGAAACTCATATTGCTTTCACTGAGTCTGAACATCGGAATGCCCATTCCCTTCAACGTCTCTGCATACAGTATGTTCAGGCCACTGCCACCATCCATCAGGACCTTTGTCAGTCGAGTGCCTTCGACCACCGGGTCGACCACCAGTGCTTGCCTCCCAGGGGTGGCTATGTGCGCTGGATGATCTGACTGGTCGAATGTAATGGCAGTCTGCGACCACTTCAAATAACTGGGTGTCACCGGAGCGACCATGTTCACTTCTCTGTTGATGACTTTCAATCGACTTTTGCTATAACGTCAGCAAAAATCATCAGAGTGGAATTCACGTGGGGATAACCATCATCATCTTCTTCCTCATCCTCAGCCTTGTCTGCTTCCTTCTCCTTTTCCTTGGGATGTTTCTCTTGGAATTGCTGGATTAGGAGTCGACATTGCCGAGTGGTGTGCTTCGGATAAATGAAACTACCCTCTTCATCTTTTTTGGTGTGGATGTGGCACGGCAGATCCAGCACGTCATTTCCATCCTGATCTTTTACTTTCTTGGGGTTCCACGGCCCTTTGGGCTTCACCTTGAACTTGCCTTGAACCACAGCTAAGGCTTCACCAGGAGCAGCTGGCTCGGCCTTGCGCTTCTGTTTTTGACCGGAGTTTCCTCCTCCGGCTTCATGGGCGACTGCTTTGTGCCTGCCACTTCGGAGTCGTTCTTCTTCTTCACCATTGGCATACTTGGTGGCAATCTCCATCATCCGAGTCAGAGTCATATTTCCTGTCCGACCGAATTTCAGATTCAACTCCCGATACCTGACACCTTCCTTAAAGGCACAAATTGCCTGATGATCAGACACATCCTCCACCGTGTGGTGCAGGGTGATCCATCTCTGGATATAATCCCTCAAAGTTTCATTCGGTTTTTGAACACAACACTGTAATTCTGTCAAACCTGCCGGCCGTTTGCAAGTGCCCTCGAATGTTCTGACAAACACTCCGGCGAGATCTTCCCAAGTATAAATACTGCTAGGTGCCAACTGATTCAGCCATGCTCTAGCCGAGCCCTCCAACATCAGAGGAAGGTGTTTCATGGCCACTTCATCATTGTCGCCACCAATCTGGACAACCACTCGGTAGTCTTCAAGCCAGGTGTCAGGCTTGGACTCACCAGTGAACTTACTGACTCCAGTCGCCAACCTAAAGTTGGCGGGAATCACAGCAACCCTGATGGCTCTGCTGAAGCACTCTGGACCTGAGACATGCACCCTACTGCTGGTTTGCGGATCCCTGTCATGGCCCTCTCGGTGAGCTCTGTTTCTGTCGACCAAGACCTGAACGAGAATAGACCTCGCATCAAAGCCTGGCTCCCTGGGGTCGACTAGAATCCCTCGCCCAACGCTGTGAGGGCTCCTGTCTTCATGCTGCCGAGGCACGTACGACCCACTCCTTGGGGGAGGCGTGGGCACTCGACGACGATCATCGTGATCGACTCAGCGATCATACTACTCATGGTTTCTGTTGGGGATTTACCATCAGTTGAGACCTGCTCAGGAGGGGCCGGGTCAGCCTCAATGGCGGGTTACGCGAGAAGCCCAGTAAGCATTCAAAGATTGTAGTTTATTAAGTCTTATAGAAGGCCCAAAGGCCTGGGGCCGGCTTAAGGCCTGATACAATAAACCGCCGTATGTAAGGAAATACTTGTACAGAAAGGCATGTAAAGAAGGTCACCGAGCTAGACACGATTATGAGCCGGCCGGGACTCTGTAGGCCACCAGGCGTCAACCCGAGTATATAAGGGGACGACCCGGTGGCGGTTTAGGGCAAGAAACAACCAAGTCGATAACCAAGCCGACGAGTTGAGCCTCTTGGAAGTCGAAACCTTAGCAATACTAATCCCAACTAGATGTAGGCTTTTACCTTCATCGTAAGGGGCCGAACTAGTATAAAAACTCTCTTGTGTGTCCTTTATCCCGATCGACCCCTTTAAGCTTCCTAGTGCGATGCCCCTACAACTAAGTCCTTGCTCTAGGACATCTGCTGTGTCAACTCCACGACAGTTGGCGCCCACCGTGGGGCTAGCGCACGGTGGATTTGAGTTCTTGAAGGGCAACTTCGAAGGCCTCAAGGGATACGCTGTGGGCCGGATGACCAAGAGTCGTCGCGGCAAACTCTACATCGACGACGAAGGCTGGGGCCCCGAGGTCGGCTCGATTGAGTACGGGTATCGGGTCCCCTTCGACGGGATCCATGTCTTCATTGGCCGAATCGGCGAGTCAGGCCCTGAGTCGGACGTCCACACCAACCTCATCGAAACGGCTCAGCGCGCCGGGTCCGCCCGTGTTCAATCTGTTGTGAAGCGTGCTTTCGTAGGCTGCGTCCATGGCGGTGAATACTCCAAAGGATCGATGGAAGGCGAGGAGACGGCCATCTGCTCTGATACTGCATCATCACTAGGTGAGACGGACTTGTTATACCAACTACAAGACGGCATGCTCGGGGGTTGTTCCGATGGCAGCAGTATTCTGGACCCCCTTGAGTCGCCGAATTGGGCCGGAGTCTTCATGGCAGGGACACAACCCAGGCAGAACTCCACCGCAGCAACAACGACGGCCACCGGGTCGGCGGTTGCCGGGTCAGGAGACCCCGCGCGCCCCCCGGCTCAGGTTCTAATGGACCTCATTGATAAACTGACGACTCTGGTAACCGCTGCGGTAGAACCGGCGGATAAAGCCCAGCATGACGCAGAAGTGGCACGCGTGCGGGAGGAGATGGTGCAAGATAAGGAAAACCTAGCTGCGTAGGAAACCCGGATGGCAGCAGAACGAGCAGCTTTGGATGCTCGTGCTCAGCGGCTTCAAGCAGAAACCTTCCGGCTCTCGGTGGATCTTAATGCATCAAACGAGGTCATGAGGAGGAGGCATCAGAAAACTCAGCCGCGTCTGCCTCTAACGCTGGATCCGAGGAACCTGTTCCATACACCCGGAGTTGGGGGAAGCAACCCGCCAGAGGCAAATCGGGTCACAACGCCCGGTGCACCAGTTCAGCCACGCACCATGGAGCCGCCTCGCATAAATCCAGCTCCTCCTTGTTATGTGACAACACCTCCGGGTCACTTCTCTAATCCTATGGAAAACCTCGTCGCAGTGTCGGCTCGTTTGGCGGCTCTCCCAATGGAAGGCAACTCGCCAGCAGTAATTGAAACCTGGAGGGTAAGAGAACTACTTCAGACAGCTTTGGCCCAGCAGGATGCATACTCCTACAGTCGAGACCGGATTCATTCAACTCCTCGCCCAAGCCGGAGCCCAAGTTACAGTAGGCACATGGAGTCCACAGAGATGTCAAGTAATGCTCAACGCCACAACCGGCCATATAGGCATGAGCCGGTGCGGGATGGAGCCCTTAACTTGGCGGATCAGGAAAGGATTCGTCAAGAGGCGGAACGGGTGGCTCACCAAACCTTTCCGGCTTATCCAGCAACCTCGATTGAGGCAGGAGTGACCACAAGAACTGGAGGCGTACCTTGCCTGGTCCCAGCCATACGCAATGAGCGGTTGCCCAAGGATTTCAAGGGGCCTCGTAAGGTGCCTAATTACATGGCTGACTTACAGCCGGGGGCTTGGATTGAGAGTTATGAGATGGCTATGGAGTTGTTGGAGGTTAGCGATGCTGCCATGGCGAAGTATTTTACCATGATGTTGGATGGAACGGCTCGGACCTGGTTGAAAGGATTGCCACCCAATCCTATCGGCTCATGGGCAAAGTTAAAGGCGCGGTTCATCTAGAACTTTAAGGATACATGTAAGCAGCCAATGTCGATTGTGGACCTGACCAATTGCAAGCAAGAGGATGGAGAATCTACAACCCATTGGGTGCGTGAAAGCACGGGTGCTCCCTAGGTGGTTTTGATAATTGATGACAACATATCTCTTGTTGGACTAACACTTCTATCTAGCATGTTTCAGATAAGTTCAACAATGGAGTGGCATGGCATGGATGTGAAAGTGGAACCCTCAAAATGCTAAGGAAAATGGATTGGCTCAAGCTCAAAAGCTCAAGACTCTTCATTTTATATTTTAGTGATCCAAGATCACATTGAGTCCATAGGAAAAGCCAATACTATCAAGGAGGGATGAGGTGTTGCTTAATGAGCCTCTTGCTTCATGTGCTTAATGATATGCTCCAAAATCCTCAACTACTTTCCCATATCCACATATGACCTAAACCCTAAGCCAAACTCGGTCCTACCGATTCTTCCTATCCGGCGCCACCGAGTTTCACTTGTCATTAGCCACTGCCAAACCCTAGCAATTCGGTTCTACCGATAAGGATCTCGGTCCCACCGAGATGGGGTTGCAAACTCTCTGTTACCCATTGCAATATTCTCGGTCCCACCGAGTTTGTGTAATCGGTCCCACCGAGATTGCAATGTAAACTCAGTGTTTCCCTTTTGTAACTTTTCGGTCTCACCGAGTTCCACTCGGTCTCACCGAAAGAGCAAATCGGTCCCACCGAGTTTGCCTGACCAACTCTCTGGTTAGCTAATTACCAAATTCGGTCTCACCGAGTTTGTGTAATCGGTCTCACCGAGATTACGTTATGCCCAAACCCTAACCGAATCGGTCCTACCGAGTTGCATGTCAGTCCCACCGAAATTCCTAACGGTCACTAGGTTTACATTTTCGGTCCGACCGAGTTTACTGATTCGGTCCCAACGAGATTGGAAAACTGTGTAACGGTTGGATTTTGTGTGGAGGCTATATATACCCCTCCACCTCTTTCTCATTAAGTGAGAGAGCCATCAGAACACACACATCATTCCAACTCATATGTTCTGAGAGAGAACCACCTACTCATGTGTTGAGATCAAGACATTCCATTCCTACCATATGAATCTTGATCTCTAGCCTTCCCAAGTTGCTTTCCACTCAAATCTTCTTTCCACCAAATCCAAATCCTATGAGAGAGAGTTGAGTGTTGGGGAGACTATCATTTGAAGCGCAAGAGCAAGGAGTTCATTACCTACACACCATTTGTTACTTCTTGGAGAGTGGTGTCTCCTAGATTGGCTAGGTGTCACTTGGGAGCCTCCGACAAGATTGTGGAGTTGAACCAAGGAGTTTGTAAGGGCAAGGAGATCGCCTACTTCGTGAAGATCTACCGCTAGTGAGGCAAGTCCTTCGTGGGCGATGGCCATGGTGGGATAGACAAGGTTGCTTCTTCGTGGACCCTTTGTGGGTGGTTGCTTCTTCGTGGACCCTTCGTGGACTCGCGCAACCGTTGCCCTTGGGTGGAGCCCTGTGTGGACTCGCGCAACCGTTACCCTTCGTGGGTTGAAGTCTCCATCAACGTGGATGTAGGATAGCACCACCTATACGAACCACGGGAAAAACATCCGTGTCTCCAATTGCGTTTGATCTTTCCAAACCCTTCCCTTTACATTCTTGCAAGTTGCATGCTTTACATTCCGCTGATCATATACTCTTTGCATGCTTGCTTGATATGTATTGTGTGTGTTGAAATTGTGCCTAAACTCCACTTAAACCAAAAAATATTAAAAATTGCTACTTTAGCACTAAGTGTCTAATCCCCCCCCCCCAGACACATCTACTTCTAGATCCTACAAGTGGTATCAGAGCTTTGGTCTCCATTGCCTTGGTTTAATCACCATTGGAGGAAGATGGATGTGTCTACTCTAGGGAGTCTTAGACATAGTGTGCCTATTTTTGATGGAAAGTATTTTCATGAGTGGAAAAATGAGATGCTTGTAATCTTCAATCAATATCATTTGAACAAGTATATTGCTAGCCCTTGTGCACCCCATATTGATCCCTTGCATCCTACCCTAGATGAAGATATTAACATGATTCGCAATCTTAGAACTATTGAGCTCATCATTAGAGGATTGCCCAAAGATTTGATTGCTAGTTTGCCTACTCAAAATTGCGCCTATACTATATGGAAATTTCTTGAGGAACGGTTTCCCAATCACTCCTTGAAAACTTTGGATGAAATTCTCCATAAAACTATTGCCTTGAGTAAGATGAACTCTAGTGATCCTAGTTTTGGTAAATGTCTTCTTGAACTTGCCAATCTTAAGCATGCTAAAGGAGATGTTGGAATCATTAATGATATCATACTCAAAGCTATAAGAATTCACAAAAGTAACCACTTTGATCATTTATCTAATGAATTACCCTCTCTAGGAAATGATGAGTCACAAGATCATGATGAACATGAATATTACGCTGATGATGACAGTGACTCCGATCTTGATGATGCAATGAGACATTTTGATCTTATGGCAAATCTTCGGGGATATGAATCAGGAGGAAAGGAATGGGTTCTTGATAGTGGATGCACTGATCATATGACTGGAGATGAAGAGATGTTCCGTGAGCTTGCTGAAAACAACGGCCCTCGAAAATATGTCACCTTTGGTGATAATTCAAAGGGTAAAGTGGTTGGCCTTGGTAAGGTGGCCATCTCACATGATAGTTCCATTCAAAATGTCATGCTCGTTGAATCTCTTGGCTATAACTTACTTTCAGTATCTAGACTTGCTGATTTCGGTTTGAATGTCCTATTTACTGAGGTAGATTGCCAAGTATTTCGTCGAGACAATCATAAAATGGTCTTTACGGGTATGCGTAGAGGTGATCTTTACATTGTCGATTTCTCTAAAAAGGCACAACCTAAAACTTGCTTTGTTGCTAAATCCTCAAAAGGCTGGTTGTGGCATAGACGACTAGGTCACGTTGGCATGAGAAACCTTGACAAGCTTATTAAAGGAAATCATATCCTTGGAGTTAACGATGTTATATTTGATAAGGATAGACTTTGCAGTGCTTGTCAAGCAGGTAAACAGGTTGGAGGAAGACATCCCGTGAAGAACATCATGACTACAAGGAGGCCACTCGAGCTGCTTCACATGGATCTTTTTGGTCCCAATGCCTACAAGAGTCTCGGTGGAAATTCCTTTGGTCTAGTTATAGTTGATGATTTTTCAAGATTTACGTGGGTGTTTTTCCTCAATGACAAATCGCAGGTCCAGAAGATCTTCAGAAACTTCGCTAGGAAAGCCCAAAATCAGTTTGATGTGAAGATCAAGAAGGTTCGGAGTGACAACGGAACGGAGTTCAAGAACGCAAATGTGGACACCTTTCTTGACGAAGAAGGGATTTCACACGAGTTCTCGGCTACATACACACCTCAACAAAATGGAGTTGTTGAGAGTAAGAACCGGACGCTCATCGAAATGGCAAGAACAATGCTTGATGAATACAAGACGCCAAAGCCCTTTTGGGCAGAAGCGGTTGAGACAGCTTGTCACGCAACAAATCGCTTATATCTTCACAAGCTACTCGGCAAGACGACATACGAGCTCCTCACCGGTAACAAGCCTCAAGTTGGATACTTTTGAGTATTCGGCTCAAAGTGCTACATTCTTGATAAGCATCATCGTTCAAAGTTTGCTCCTAAATCTCATGAAGGTTTTCTACTTGGTTATGGATCAAACTCTCACACTTACCGTGTCTACAACAATTTCACCCGAAAGGTTGAAGAGACGGTAGATGTGAAGTTTGATGAATCTAATGGCTCGCAAGTAGAGCAATTGCCAATTGATGTAGGAGACAAAGACCCTTCAAAAGCAATTCAAGACTTGTCCATTGGCAAAATTCGTCCAACGGAGGTGAAGGAGAGTACTTCATTCGTCCAAGTGGAAGCTTCTACTTCACGACAAGGTGAACCAAGAATCGACACAGAAGCATCCACAAGTGGGCCACACCAAGATGTAGAAAACGAGGAAGTACGTCAAGATGAACATCAACAACCTCCTTCTCCACCACGACAAGAGAACGACGACGTCAACAATGAAGAAGGCCAAGAAGAAGAACAAGATGAAGAAGATGCTCAAAAAAGACCCAAGCAAAAGCTCTCACGAGTTCGAGCAAGAATTGCCAAAGATCATCCCGTCGAGCAAATCCTCAATGATATACAAACCGGGAGAATCACTCGCTCAAAAACTCGTTTAGCTAACTTTTGTGAAAACTATTCATTCATCTCTAGCATTGAACCAATGAAGGTTGAAGAAGCATTGGAAGATCCGGATTGGATAAACGCTATGCATGAAGAGCTACATAATTTTGAGAGAAACCAAGTTTGGACATTGGTTGAGAAGCCCGACAACAACCACAACATCATTGGTACAAAATGGGTGTTTCGCAACAAGCAAGATGAAGATGGACAAGTGGTTCGCAACAAAGCACGTCTCATCGCCCAAGGATACACACAAGTCGAAGGTATGGACTATGGTGAGACGTATGCTCCCGTTGCTAGACTTGAGTCCATTCGCATCTTACTTGCATATGCTAATCACCATAGTATCACCTTGTACCAAATGGACATTAAAAGTGCTTTTCTAAATGGAGAAATAGAGGAGGAAGTTTATGTCAAACAACCTCCCGGCTTTGTCAATCCTAAGAAACCAAATCATGTTTACAAACTTCACAAAGCTCTTTATGGTCTTAAACAAGCTCCTAGAGCATGGTATAAATGCTTGACCAAGTTCCTTACTACAAGTGGTTTTGAAATTGGTAAAATTGATTCTACTCTTTTTACTAAAAGGGTTAATGGAGAACTATTTGTATGCCAAATTTATGTTGATGACATCATATTTGGTTCAACTAACCCTCTCTTTAGTGAAAAGTTTGGAAAGCTAATGTCAGAGAAGTTTGAGATGTCTATGATGAGTGAGCTCAAATTCTTTCTCGGGTTGCAAATCAAGCAAACTAAGGAAGGTACATTTGTCTCTCAAACAAAGTACACCAAGGACTTATTCAAGAAGTTCAATATGCAAGAATGCAAAGGTATGTCTACACCCATGCCCACTAGCGGACATAATGATTTGACCAAAGATGGTGAACCTGTTGATCAAAAGGTTTATCGCTCTATGATTGGTTCATTGTTATACCTATGTGCTTCACGTCCCGATATTATGCTAAGTGTGTGCATGTGTGCTCGATATCAAGCTGCTCCTAAAGATTGTCATCTTAAGGCTGTGAAAAGGATAGTGAGATATTTAATCCATACACCAAATTTTGGCATTTGGTATCCTAAGAGGTCTTCTTTTGATCTTGTTGGCTATTCCGACTCAGATTATGCCGGAGACAAGGTTGATAGAAAGTCCACTTCGGGTACTTGTCAATTTCTTGGTAGATCTCTTGTGTCTTGGTCTTCCAAGAAACAAAACTCGGTATCCTTATCCACCGCCGAAGCGGAATACATTGCCGCTGGTTCATGTTGTGCTCAATTACTTTGGATGACCCAAACTCTTAAAGATTATGTGATTTATGTGAGACATGTTCCACTGCTTTGTGACAATGAAAGTGCTATCAAAATTGGTCATAATCCTGTACAACATTCTCGAACTAAGCATATTGAAGTTCGTCATCATTTCATTCGAGATCATGTTGCTAAGGGTGACATCAATCTTAAGCATGTTCGCACCGATAAGCAGTTGGCGGATATATTCACTAAACCGCTTGATGAGAAAGTGTTTTGCAGGTTGAGAGGAGAATTGAACATCATTGATGCTTCGAACTTGGAGTAGAAACTCCATTGGCTACATGCAAGACATGAGCTTATGACTAATCCATGATATATCTCTTATGATAACTATCTTATGTCTTGGATATATTTGTACCTTGCATGTTGTCTAACCCATGTAGGTGCTTGGTTGAATCTAATTCCATGAGATTGCGACTCACTCACATCTTGAGCAATCTCTATATCACCAAGACTCTACACAATGGTGGTTGAAGACAAGGAAGCACAAAACCATTCAAACATATCCTTTGACAAATTCTATGTTGAGCTTCATGATTGTCATTTTTGGATACACAAGTGCTCTTCCTTGCAAGAACTAACCCATGTAGGTAGATGAACTCAAACTCCAAGTGGTGCTCCCAACTCTTGATGAGCTACATCAACCTTGAGCACCCACACAAGTTCAACTACATGAGCAAGAACCACACCACCACCCAAGGTATGTTATTCCATCTTAGAGAAGCTTAACTCCAAGACATGAGTCAAAGCAACTCAACAAGATGTGAATACATCAAGATGCTTAAACAAAAAATGGTAACCCCATTTTGAGCTTAAACGATGAGTATGACCTATGATCAAGTGTCCTCACTTGACTCCTAAGTCAATATACTCTAACATAGGTGACTATGTCACCGCCCAATTCTAGATGAAGTTCTGTTGTGTCCTTTTCTGAGTTATTGCATTTGTTCCCTGCATATTTGTTTCCTTCTCTCTCAAACAAAAAAAAACTTCATCTAGAAACTTTCACTATTTTTCCTGTTTGTTTTTGTTCTGCATATTTCTGCATCAAATTTCTTGCAAATCCATCAGCTAATTCATTGCAAATCTTTGTGAGATCTTCCTTGACTAGTGAGCTGAGGTGACAAGTGTTTTTCTCTGTATAAACTCGGTTTCACCGACTTGCAAATTTCGGTCCAACCGAATCTTTTCGGTACCACCGAAATGTGCCACTCGGTGCCACCGACTTTGTAATCAGAAAACCATTTTGCCACTTGTTCTACATTTCTTATGATCCAGCTCCACTCAATGAATCTTGTCCTCCACAAGCATCACAATTTTATCCTCTGCTTTGTGCTGAATCTCCAGGACCAAACCTATTCGACGGATTCCAGGAAAAACCTTCTTGGAAATTGATGTCAAAGGGGGAGAGAGAGATCACATCAAAGCTTGTAGGAAAGAGAGATCACACCAAGAGAGAGAAAGTATTAAGGGGGAGAGAAAGTCTCAAGGATCCCAGATGTTGTTAAGGAGGAGAGAGAGATCTCCAGGGAGAGAAAAATACTCAAGGATCCCAGATGCTTAATGTTCAAGAGGAGAGATGCCACATGTCTTTTTGGGGGAAAGACATGTTCATATGAACTCATTTGAATTAAGTTCTATTTAGCTCTGATTTTCTGTTTCCTATCTTCTCCCAATATCCCATGTAAGATTCAGGGGGAGCAAGACACCTAAGGGAAAAGAAATCAGCCAAATTCATTGCATATCTTTATTCTTGGGGACATGTTGAATCCAATGTGGTACCTTGTTTTCACTCTCTACATGTCATCCCAGTCTTGGCATTCTTGTGGTTTCTTTTGTTTGCTCTGGCTAGTGGACGTACCTGTGTTATCTAACCTTATTTGCAGGTTCATTCCATCCTAAGCCAACTCGAGACCACAAGGTAAGTATATGCATCAAAATCATGAGTATGAGGAGTTCTTGCTTATGTACATACTGTTTGCAAGAAGGACTCATGAGCATGAAGGTATTTTCCTTAATAATCTTTTGCTCTGGTGCATATGGCCAAGATACATGTAACACATTGCCTACTCTGTCATGTTTATGCTCTCACCCTCCTCTATATTTCATATTTACATGAGGGCATACATGTAGGGGGAGCCTATGCTTGCTACATGTTCTTCCAAAGCTTTACTTGATGTTCTGTATATCTTTATCTAAAGCTTTGATGTATGTTGCCATCAATTACCAAAAAGGGGGAGGTTGAAAGCACAGGTGCTCCCTAGGTGGTTTTGATAATTGATGACAACATATCTCCTGTTGGACTAACACTTCTATCTAGCATGTTTCAGATAAGTTCAACAATGGAGTGGCATGGCATGGATGTGAAAGTGGAACCCTCAAAATGCTAAGGACAATGGATTGGCTCAAGCTCAAAAGCTCAAGACTCTTCATTTTATATTTTAGTGATCCAAGATCACATTGAGTCCATAGGAAAAGCCAATACTATCAAGGAGGGATGAGGTGTTGCTTAATGAGCCTCTTGCTTCATGTGCTTAATGATATGCTCCAAAATCCTCAACTACTTTCCCATATCCACATATGACCTAAACCCTAAGCCAAACTCGGTCCTACCGATTCTTCCTATCCGGCGCCACCGAGTTTCACTTGTCATTAGCCACTGCCAAACCCTAGCAATTCGGTTCTACCGATAAGGATCTCGGTCCCACCGAGATGGGGTTGCAAACTCTCTGTTCCCATTGCAATATTCTCGGTCCCACCGAGTTTGTGTAATCGGTCCCACCGAGATTGCAATGTAAACTCAGCGTTTCCCTTTTGTAACTTTTCGGTCTCACCGAGTTCCACTCGGTCTCACCGAAAGAGCAAATCGGTCCCACCGAGTTTGCCTGACCAACTCTCTGGTTAGCTAATTACCAAATTCGGTCTCACCGAGTTTGTGTAATCGGTCTCACCGAGATTACGTTATGCCCAAACCCTAACCGAATCGGTCCTACCGAGTTGCATGTCAGTCCCACCGAAATTCCTAACGGTCACTAGATTTACATTTTCGGTCCGACCGAGTTTACTGATTCGGTCCCACCGAGATTGGAAAACTGTGTAACGGTTGGATTTTGTGTGGAGGCTATATATACCCCTCCACCTCTTTCTCATTAAGTGAGAGAGCCATCAGAACACACACATCATTCCAACTCATATGTTCTGAGAGAGAACCACCTACTCATGTGTTGAGATCAAGACATTCCATTCCTACCATATGAATCTTGATCTCTAGCCTTCCCAAGTTGCTTTCCACTCAAATCTTCTTTCCACAAAATCCAAATCCTATGAGAGAGAGTTGAGTGTTGGGGAGACTATCATTTGAAGCGCAAGAGCAAGGAGTTCATTACCTACACACCATTTGTTACTTCTTGGAGAGTGGTGTCTCCTAGATTGGCTAGGTGTCACTTGGGAGCCTCCGACAAGATTGTGGAGTTGAACCAAGGAGTTTGTAAGGGCAAGGAGATCGCCTACTTCGTGAAGATCTACCGCTAGTGAGGCAAGTCCTTCGTGGGCGATGGCTATGGTGGGATAGACAAGGTTGCTTCTTCGTGGACCCTTTGTGGGTGGTTGCTTCTTCGTGGACCCTTCGTGGGTGGAGCCCTTCGTGGACTCGCGCAACCGTTGCCCTTGGGTGGAGCCCTATGTGGACTCGCGCAACCGTTACCCTTCGTGGGTTGAAGTCTCCATCAACGTGAATGTAGGATAGCACCACCTATCTGAACCACGGGAAAAACATCCGTGTCTCCAATTGTGTTTGATCTTTCCAAACCCTTCCCTTTACATTCTTGCAAGTTGCATGCTTTACATTCCGCTGCTCATATACTCTTTGCATGCTTGCTTGATATGTATTGTGTGTGTTGAAATTGTGCCTAAACTCCACTTAAACCGAAAAGGATTAAAAATTGCTACTTTAGCACTAAGTGTCTAATCCCCCCCCCTCTAGACACATCTACTTCTAGATCCTACAGTGCGCTGGGTCAAGGAGATAATACATTCATCTGATAAGATGGATGCCGGCTCAGCAGTTTTGATGTTGGAGAAAAATTGCCATTTTGAACCTCAGAAGCAGAAGTTGGGGCGGCTTAAACGTGACTGTAATGACATGGGAACGTTGATGGCGGCTCTTGTCAAGTACGATGATTCTGATACCACCAAAGACCCGGTGTCTGACGAAGAAAAGGCAACGAAGGGAAAGAAGAACAGCAATGGCAAGGGTCGCCAGCATAACCCGGCGAATCAAGGAGGTAATAAATGTAAGGCTGATGAGTTTGTTGCCAATACCAATGCGCAGGGCGGTAATCAGCGACGCAAGGGCAGACAACCCCCTCGATCAGGCAGGTCAGGCCCCACCCTTGAGCAGTTGTTGAATGAACCTTGTCCAAAACACGGCACCCGGGAGAAACCAGCCACCCACTTGTGGAAGGATTGCACGATCGTGAAGGCGTTTAAAAATTCAAACACATTTGATGGGGGTCACGGCCCAGGTGGCGGCTCAGGTGGAGGCGGCTTTCAGGGCCCGGACGTCGGTTCAAGCGGGGGAGGTTTTCACGGTCAGGGTTACCCTGGTCACCAAGGAGGATATAATCAGCAGCACGACCAAGGAAATCAGCAGCAACAGCAATCTGGCTATCAGAGCAAACCGAAGCAGGTGAGTAGTGGACAGTATCGTGTCTTTACTACCTGTTTATGTAAGAGGGACCGGAAGCTCCACAAGAGGGCCGTTAATGTCGTTGAACCGGCAATCCCACGTTATTTACGTTGGTCGGAGTAGCCTATTGTGTGGAGCAGAGAGGATCACCCGCCCCGGGTTGATAATCCGGGTCACTTGGCTTTGGTAGTGGCACCTCAGGTTGGTGGGTACAAGTTTACTAAGGTACTCATGGATGGAGGCAGCAGCATCAATATCCTCTACTATGAGACGTTCCGCCGGATGGGATTGACGGATAAAAATCTTAAACAATCCAACACTATTTTTCATGGTGTGGTACCCGGTAAGTCGGCATACCTAGTTGGTAAGATCGAGCTGGAGGTAGCCTTTGGGGATGAGTATGACTCCAGAGCAGAAAAATTAACCTTTGAAGTGGTTAAGATCAAAAGCCCATATCATGCTCTGTTTGGGCGGCCGGCTTATGCCAAGTTCATGGCTCAGCCGTGTTATGTGTATTTGCAGCTCAAGATGTCGGGTCACAAGGGCACCATTACAGTCCATGGGAGCCGGAAGATAGCCTTGGAATGTGAAGAGGGGGATGCTGCCTATGCTGAATCTGTTTGTGCAACAGAGGAGTTGAAATTCTACAAGGATCATGTTGACCCGGCGGATATGACATCATTAAAGAAACCAACAACAGAGCATGAGCGAGAGTTAAAATTCAAATCAGCTGATGACACTAAGATGGTTGACTTTGTGCCCGACGATTCATCCAAACAGTTCATCATCAGCGTAAACTTGGATCCGAAATAGGAAAGCGCGCTCATCGAGTTCATCCGTGAGAACCAGGACATCTTTACATGGAAACCTTCAGACATGCCAGGTGTCCCGAGGGAACTCGCTGAGCACACTCTTAATATTGATCCAAAGCCTAAACCTGTTAGACAGTTTCTCCGGTGGTTCAATGAAGAAAGGCGCAAGGCCATCGGAGAAGAGGTGGCCCGGCTCTTGGCAGCCGGGTTCATTGTGGAGGTCTTTCACCCAGAATGGTTAGCTAACCCGGTGCTTGTACTAAAAAAGAATGGCACCTGGCGTATGTGTGTGGATTACACAGATTTGAACAAAGCTTGTCCGGCTGATCCGTTTTCTCTTCCCCGTATTGATCAGATCATTGATGCTATGGCGGGTTGCACTTGGTTGTGTTTCTTAGATGCTTACTCTGGTTATCATCATATTAAGATGGCAGTCAAGGATCAAGAGAAGACAGCATTTATAACTCCTTTTGGGGCTTTCTGCTATGTGTCTATGCCTTTTGGGCTTAAGAGTGCCCAGGCGACTTACCAGCGGTGTGTGCAAAATTGTCTTCACAATCAATTTGGCGCAATGTTCATGCCTATGTGGATGATATAGTGGTGAAATCCAGGGAAGTGGAAACCTTGGTCACAGACCTGAAAGAGACTTTTGATAATCTTCGGGTTTACAAGATGATGCTTAACCCGGCCAAGTGTGTTTTTGGAGTGTCGGCCGGCAAGCTCTTGGGTTTTCTGGTGTCTAACCGAGGTATTGAAGCTAACCTGGAGAAAATCAAGGCAATCGCATCTCTAGCCAAACCAACCTGCGTCAATGATGTTCAACGACTGGCGGGTCGTGTGGCTGCTTTGAGCCGGTTCATAAGCTGGTTAGGGTAAAAGGCTATGCCTCTGTATCAATTGATGAAGAAAACGGATGTTTTTGTTTGGAGTGATGTTGTGAACGCCGCTTTTGAGGATCTGAAGGCACAACTGGCTGAGCCGCCGGTCCTAGCTGCTCCAATTGAGAAAGAGCCGCTATTGTTATACATGGCTGCCAACTCACGGGCTGTTAGTGTGGCTATGATGGTAGAGCGCAAGGAGGCTGGCAGAGAGCATTCGGTTCAGCGGTCAGTTTATTATGTCAGTGAAGTGCTAATTGAGTCTAAGAAACGATATCCACATTGACAGAAGCTTGTTTATGGGGTGTTCATGGCAAGCCGGAAGCTTAAGCATTACTTTCAGGGACATCCAATCACTGTGGTTAGCTCTGCTCCTTTGGGAGACATTATTCAAAACAGAGAAGCTACAGGGCGAGTTGCCAAGTGGGCAATTGAGCTTGGGTCTCATGGGCTGAAGTATGTTCCACATACTGCGATTAAGTCTCAAGCCCTGGTTGACTTCATCAATGACTGGACAGAGATGCAGATGCCAGAAGAAAAGTCGGACAACACATATTGGACTATTCATTTTGATGGGTCCAGGCAATTGGAAGGCTCGGGGGCTGGAGTTGTATTAACTTCCCCATGAGGTGATAAATTTTGTTATGTGTTACAGTTGATGTTTCCATGCACTAACAACGCAGCAGAGTATGAAGCATTGCTCCATGGTCTTCGAGTGGCAAAGGAGATGAGCTTGAGCCAGGTCAGATGTCTTGGTGATTCAGATCTAGTGGCTCAACAGGTGTTTGGCAAGTGGGATTCCAAAGACCCTCTCATGGCGGCTTATCGCCGAGAGGTCGATGCTGTTGCAGGATATTTTAAAGGTTATCAGGTGGAACACATTGACCGTCGGAAAAACAAAGCAGCTGATGCTTTGAGCCGGCTGGGGTCTCAACGTAAGCCGGTACCACCCAACACCTTTTTAGATGTTTTGCATAATCCCTCTGTCAAGTTGCCCACAGAAGAAGACTTAGCTGTTACTGACCCGGAGGCGCAGTTGGTGGCGGCTCTTCACGTCATCCCAGATTGGACGGTGCCGTTCTTGGCTTACATGACCCGGGGAGAGTTGCCAGCGGATGAGACCCTGGCTCGATAGATAACCCGGCGGTCTAAGTCCATGACGATTTCGGATGGAGAGTTATTTCATCACAGTGTTTCTAGAGTGTTTCAACGGTGTGTTTCCCCCAAAGAAGGTCAAGAAATCCTTCATGAAATCCATGAAGGCGATTGTGGTCATCATGCCGGGTCAAAATCTTTAGTGGCCAAGGCGTTTTGTCACGGTTTTTACTAGTTGACGGCTCACGCTGATGCAGAAGATCTGGTCAGTAGATGTGATGGATGTCAGAAATTTGCACGACGAGCGCATGTGCCAGCTCAAGAGCTCCGGATGATTCCAATCACTTGGCCGTTTGCAGTCTGGGGGCTTGACATGGTGGGACCTTTCAAAAGGTCTAAGGATAAAAAGACGCATCTCTTGGTGGCTGTTGATAAGTTCACCAAATGGGTTGAGGCGGAGCCTGTGAGTAAGTGTGATGCAGCCACGGTGGTTCAGTTCATGAAAAAAGTAATCTTCTGTTTCGGTTTTACACACAGTATTATCACAGACAATGGCACAAATCTATCCCACGGGGCTATGGAAGAATTTTGTCAGCGAGAGCACATCCGGCTTGATGTTTCTTCCGTGGCTCATCCTCAATCCAATGGTCAAGCAGAGAGAGCCAATCAGGAAATTCTGAAGGGCCTAAAACCCCGGCTTATGGTTCCTTTACAGCAAACGCCGGGTTGTTGGGTAGAGGAGTTACCCTCAGTGTTATGGAGCATCAACACTACGCCCAACAGGTCTACGGGTTACACACCCTTCTTCATGGTTTATGGAGCAGAAGCAGCGTTGCCTAGTGACATCCGTCATGACTCGCCCCGTGTGGCAGCTTATGTTGAAGCTAACAATGAAAAAGCCAGACAGGATGCACTTGACTTGTTAGACGAAGAAAGAGACTTAGCGGTGGCGCGGTCAGCAATTTATCAACAGGATCTGCGTCGTTATCACAGCCACCGGGTTAAGTCCAGGACTTTTCAGGAAGGCGACTTGGTGCTCCGGCTCGTCCAGGATCTGTCAGATGCACACAAGTTATCCCCACTTTGGGAAGGACCCTTTGTGGTCAGTAAAAATTTAAACAATGGGTCCTACTACCTCATTGACGTTCGAGAGCATGCAGACTCACGTAAGTCAGAAGAGGAGACCCGCCGGCCATGGAACATTGCTCAACTTCGGCCATATTACACCTGAGCCACCGGCTCTCAACATGTACATACGTTCACATTGTATATACGATGATAAGCAATAAAGTAAGACCATCGGTCTCCTTTCTTTTCACAGATTATACATCTTTATTATTTATTTACAAATGACTATTAAGGAGCTGATCATATTTGAATCAAGTTTAATCTTTTTAGTCCGGCTTATGATCGTATCCGAATCTAGCTGCAAATCTCAAGGTCACTTGGGGGCTTCCTGTTCAAACATAGGTCGTATTCGAACCAAAGAGAACATAGCAGTCATAACCCTCTTGATCGGCTCAAGGCCAAACTCACTTGGGGGCTTCTTGATCGTATCCGAATCATAGCTTAACCCCTTTTGAGTCCGACTTGGATCGTATTGGAATCAGGGTCGTTAAAAACCTCTCAAGGTCATTTGGGGGCTTCCTGTTCAAACATAGGTCGTATTCGAACCAAAGAGAACATAGTTGTCGATACCCTCTTGACCGGCGCAACGCCAAATCCACTGGGGGCTATATGGTCGTATTCGAACCTTAGCTTAACCCCTTTGGTCCGGTTTACTGATCGTATTCGAATCAGAAACCCCCAACTTTTTGAATATAGAATTAAAATTATGTTTATTATCTGTTGCTTGCCTTTGAGTTTTTTGTTTCAATATTACAAATAAGATAGCCTGGTTTTCTTCGCCGGCTCAATTATTGGACAATACAGCCGCCCGGGTTTTTCAAGCCGGTGGTTCAAGGATCCAAAGGTACGAGCTACTAAAATATAATGATCATTGAGTATTCAAGGAGTATTAACTTTTCATACATATTGAATTATCAATTCATCACCCGGGTTATTTAAACCGGCGATTTAAAGATCAACAAGGATAAGGTATGGTTTTTACTTATACGCGCTTACCTGCCGCGTTAACTCAAGAGTTAGCATTAAACCTTATCTGTTATTTACATTTGTCTCTATTTTTTCTTATGAGGTGTTTAAGCCTAGTTGGTTATAAACCGCCTTTCCAGTCTTTTCCTTGTGTTCACAGGAACAGAGTTCAACCATTGCAGAAACAAACATTAAACGATGCATACGTTGACATCTGAAACACAGATTCACATAAGAAGTATTTTATGCACGACGGCATAAGCAAACATGCAGTGTTTTAACTAAAGTTATTACAAGGCTTTATAAGCCTATGAAGATGATCATTGTCCCTTCCTCACCGGTTCACCACCGTCTGGTTGCTGGAAGTTAGATTTTGACCAATCAAAGCCGTTCATGGCGACGAATTCGGCTTTGTCATCAATCAGGCCGACCGGGTCAATTTCCGGAGCAAAGGTATCTTCTCTCACAGGTGGGATCAGATCTGCTACTTTATATGAAGGAGTGGCCATCTTCTTATTTTCACTATCAAAACCCGGCTGGTACTTGTCCACATTGGTGTCCTCTCCAAGACTAGTTGCCTGAGGCCGGACTTCGCGTACACACGCTATGAAATCGTCGTGGTCAAACGGAGACCCGTCCTCCTTCACGGTAGGATAGCCCCTTGCTACATCCACCGGGTCTAGATCTGGCACCCAAGCCTTGGAGCGGCTTAGAGCAGTCAAAGCTCCGGCTCGCGCACATGAGCGTTTTACCTCTTGGAACCGGGCAGGAAGGATGGACAGCTTCTTCAGGACATCGATGAGCCGGTTGGGTCCTTGATTAGGAGGAGATATGGCAGCCAGAGCCCGTTGTGCACCGATATATAATTGTTCAACCAGAGTATATACTGCTTTCAGTTTAATCAACGGATCTTGGCTTAGATTCTTACTTCGCGGGCCTGCATATATTTTTAACAGAGCCAGTTGGCAGATTATGCTCCGGTTTGGCATAAAATACACGAAAGGTCAAAACAAGCCAGCTTACCAAAGATAGCAGCGATCATCTGAGACACCCGGCCCTTTAAACAGTTCAGCTCAGTTGATATTTCCTTCAGAGCTGTTTCGGCTGTCTCAGCTCGCCGGGTCAGAACTGTTTTCTCATCTTCCCAAGTTTTCTCTTTGGCAGCAAAGCTGGCTTTCAAATTCTCTGTTTTAGAAAGGCATATTTGCAGTTTGGAGGTGGAAGACTTGATTTCTGACTCCTGACTCGCTAGCCGGGTCTTTGCGTCAGTCAGTTGAGAGTTTAGTTCAGACAAGGCATTCTATGAAACATTCAGACAAGTCAAGACTTGGTGTTAAATTCCAGTATGCAAATTCAAGATTCAAGTCCCAAGTACTTTACAAATAAACCACTTGGCACTTGGGGGCTAATGTATGCCAAGTCAAATTTTTTCGACTCTATCAACATATTTGAAGTCCCAAGTCCTTTAGAAAGTAACAGCACTTGGCACTTGGGGGCTAATGTACACAGTTCAGCAAGTTTATCAAAGATAAACCGGAATGTTAAGTACTTTGCAGTTGGTTTTAAATTCTGAAGTACCAATTCATTAATGATCAAAATAAACCGGTCCTTGGGGACTATGGGTGAAGTCTTGTTCTATCAATATCAGGCAAAGATTCAGAGGTAAAGGTCTCGGCCTATATTTTAAGTCTAAAGGTTATTCTGTTTCTCTCATTATCTACAGACTTGGGGGCTGAAGGAATATTGGTAAACCGGAAACAACGTACCTCATATTTCAACTGAAGCTGCTTGACCATCTCGATCTCAGATTCACGACTGGAGTGTACATGGCTGAGATAGCCGGATAAGATATCACTGGCATTAATACGGTCGTAGTTGGCAACATCAAAGCGAACCTTCTGCCTCTCCAATGCTTCTTGCTTGGTTGTGCACCGAGCCAACACCGTTGGGTTCCCCGTCTCAACAAAACGGCTCCCAGTAATTTGAACATCTTGAACACATGGAGACGGCGGGTCAGTTGAGCTTGACGGTCCAACTGTGGAAGGATTCATAGTGGCTTTGTCAAGGGACAGCTCCGAAGGATTTGCTTCATTGATAATAGGCGGGTCTTCTGGAGCGGCAGTTGATGGAGAAGGCGGCCTAGCCGGCTCACATGTTAGTACTGGCGGGTCTTCCGCCGGCTTTGTTACCTTCACCTTCTTGGATCTAGCCTGGCCGCTAAGGAAAAATATTGCAAGATAGTCAGCATCAAGATAACAGTTGATCAACCCAGAAGAAAAGAGGATTTCTGATTACCCAGGAGCAGTCTTGAAAGCCGGAAATTGTGTTTATGATGAGTCGCCTGAGGAACGAGACACCTCCTGAAAAGGTAAAGGAAAGGAGTTAAAATAAATACAAGGAGCAGGATTCATTAACAAGTTAAGGACAGTAATAAGTAGACCTCGTTCGGGCGTTTCCGAGGGGTCGGTTGAGGGACAACAACCGGTTCATCTTCAATCTCAACTTCACGACGGCTTTCATGCTGCTGCTTTTTCAAATGAAAGTTGGGATCCAAGTGAGCTAAGGGGTTAGAAAACCTTACTTTACGGATCACTCGTCGAACTTTGTGTCTTGGTAAGGGCTCTGAGTCGGAGGAAATGATAGTTACCTCTGCTTCCCCGGCTTGACTAGCCCCAGTGTCATCCTGGTAAGGATCAGTGTCAATAAGATTGTTAAAAAGTTGGCCAAGGGAAGCAAGGGTTACCTCCGAGTCAGACGAGTGATCAAGTTTCATCAAATCTTCAACGGTGGTTTTCTTTTTCTTCTTCATTCTCCGGGTCGATTTCTTGGCATTCATGGCGGTAAGTTTCGCCTTCTTGGCAGCTTCGTGATCATATTTTACTTTCCAAAAGTCAGAGTTGGCCTACAAAGACAAGAGGAAGGATCAATGATAAACAATATGGCTAGACAAAATACAAAGGAAAAAAGATCAGAATCCCCTTACTTCTGGTACCGGGTTAAATTTACAGAAGGGATTTAACCCAACAACACTACAATCTTCGTACTTCGCATTCACCAGAACATTTGACATTGCGACAACATCTTCCTCGGTTAGTTGAACTGGGGTATGACGGAGAGAGTCATCCGGGTCTCCACTGTATTCATACATCAACTTTGAACGACGGCTTAAGGTAATAATCTGCCATGAGATCCAGCAGCGAGTTAGGTCGACTCCGGTTAAACCGTTCCCCAACAAACCGTTAATTCTTCTGATAGATGGAAGCAGTTTCTTGCGTTTAGCAACGGTAAGTTTATCTGGCAGGGCAAACTTGGTGTCAAGATGATCTTGGCGGTAACCTGGCAGTGGTTTCTCGTTGGCAGGTGAGATGTCCTGACAATAAAACCAAGTTTGGTTCCAGTCCTTTGGGTGACTTGGTAAAACTATGAGAGGGAAAACTGCACCCTGCCGGCGCTGGATTGAGATGCCTCCAAGTTCTAAGCTAAGGTCGTTGGTGCACTCATTTTGCCGGTTCAGATAGAAGTATTCTCTAAATAGTTCCACAGTCGGCTCTTGTTGAAGATATACCTCAGAGAGCACTTGGAAGTTGCAAATATTGGATACGGAATTGGGCCCGATATCCTGAGGATGAAGTTTGAAAAAGTGAAGAACTTCTCTGAAATTTTTTGATCCGGGCGGTGAGAAGCCCCGGTTCATGTGATCAGTAAAAACGATCACTTCACCGTCTTTTGGATTGGGTCGTTCTTCTTCCGGGTCAGGAGCACGATAAGACATGATGTTTCTTGAAGGCAGAAATCCAATGAGGAAGAACTCTTTCAGACGCTCGTCAGTTATGGTTGAGGGGACCCAATTGCAGATGGTGGGTGTCTTTGATGGCATGATGTACAAGGGACTGGAAAAGGAAAAACAAAATGTCGGTTCAATTAACAGTTGAAATTGTAAAACAAGTAACGGCGGCTTAACTAAGGGCTAATGACATATAAGGGAAAGGAAGCCGGAGAGATAAGCCGCCATGACTATGGACTATCTCAGAAAACAACTACAGCTAAGTGTTAGCATAAACAAGTTTCACCAAGCTATCATTATTATTTTGGATCAAATGGTTGTTCTGAAAAGAAAAATATTCTAGACCTAAATATCTAATACAGGCAAGTTCGTCAGTTCTAAACAAAGCCTCTGAACTGGAAAAGGAATTTGTTTGCATTTGAAGTGGGTGCAAAATAACTACCGCATCGGTTTTATACTATCCAAAGATCAAGAAATGGTGATGGTGATGAAATCTATGAAGAGTTCATGACGAACAGTGAAGAACAGCAAGCAACTTGAAGGTCCTAATGCGGATCTGATGTCGATGAAGAAAGAGACTTATAGATGCAGAGTTGCAGCAGAGGTTCGTTGCGTTTTCTTCGGGTCGAATCAGGTTGATGCGGCGACCTGAGTCGATGAAGACAAGATCTGCGGCGGCGGCGGCGGCAGAGCTCGAGCGGCAGAGAAGCAGTGAGAGGAAGAAGACGACCGAAGGGGGAGAATGGAAAAGACCTAGGTCGTGCCTATTTATAAGGAAAAGACTGATAAGTGGGCGCGAGAAACGAGGAGACCAAAACATGGTTATCCTGCTACCCAGGTGCCTCGATTTTCGGAAAGGCATTAAAGATAAAGATCTGTTAAAAGATGACGTGGTAGCAGGTTTCCGAAAAATCCGGAGATGGCGTCATGGCGGGTTACAAGGAGATTTCAGTAAAGATAAGAAGATGGATTTTTTGGCTAAGTATGGAAGATTGACAAAGAACAAAGTTCAAAGTCAACCTGGGGCCTAATGTTGGGGATATTACCATCAGTTGAGACCCGCCCTTGAGTGGTCGGGTCAGCCTCAATGGCGGGTTACGCAAGAAGCCCAATAAGCATTCAAAGATTGTACTTTATTAAGTCTTATAGAAGGCCTAAAGGCCTGGGGCCGGCTTAAGGCCTGATACAATAAACCGCCGTATGTACGGAAATACTTGTATAGAAAGGCATGTAAAGAAGGTCACCGAGCCGGACACGATTATGAGTCGGCCAGGACTCTGTAGGCCACCAGGCGTCAACCCGAGTATATAAGGGGATGACCCGGTGGCGGTTTAGGGCAAGAAACAACCAAGTCGATAACCAAGCCGGCGAGTTGAGCCTCTTGGAAGTCGAAACCTCAGCAATACCAATCCCAACTAGACGTAGGCTTTTACCTTCATCGTAAGGGGCCGAACTAGTATAAAAACTCTCTTGTGTGTCCTTTATCCCGATCAACCCCTTTAAGCTTCCTACTGCGATGGCCCTACGACTAAGTCCTTGCTCTAGGACATCTACCGTGTCAACTCCACGACAGTTTCTGTACTGATCTTGTCGATCTCCACGTCCCTCACGCCTCGGGGGCGATCTTGGGCCGTGGGCCGACTGAACTGGTTCTGCAACCACGGATCTGCTATGGATCCTATTCCGTGACTGAGATACGGCTGTATTCTGTTATCCCGCCGCTCGAAGCAAAGCTCGGATCTGCACCAAACCTCGGCCAGCTTCTAACTAGGAAGGTTGGATCGACTCCGCTATCTGGGCAGCAGCTGCTAGATTCTGGATTGGGGTTCGGTATACCTGAGTCGGAGGTGGAAAAAGCTGGCATCGACTGGATTCGGGACCACGTTGTCGAGCGCGATAATCGAGTGCGCGCTGGAGGTTCTCCAGTCGAGTGCGCTCAGCCAAGTTGGCCAAGCGCGCCTGCTCCAAGGCCTAGGCCTCAGGGGTTTCTCCAACTATAGGAGTGTGCAGTGCATCCATGTTCCAGCGGCGAAGTTCCTCCCTCGGCTGCGAAGAGAGGGGTTCGGGGCGGTACTCTTCATGAACGCGCGACGGATCGCCGTCCCCATCACCTCCGTCTTCACGGGTGAAGCCAGGAGGACCGCGTGGTCCATTGACCATCAAAACTTCTGCCGCTATGTCGCTGCTGTCGCACTCGGATGCAGTCTCTACGGAGCCAGCCGACAGATCGAACAAGCCGTAGAGAGTTCGTCGGGCTCGATTGCCGCAACTTGAGGGGTGGCCGACTGGCGGGCCACCGCATGCCTCACCCACCGCTGAAGCCTCGACAGACCGAAATGTTTGCTCCGGCGGGCCGCAGGGAGGGGGAAAGCTGCTGGAGCCGACTGATACTGGGTCGACGGCTGCCGCAGGAGGACACCGCGGACGCACGCGCGAAAGTGCGTCGCCCCGCGGACGGGGAGCGCGTCGATGTCGAGTGGAGCCTCCTGAAGCCAAGCGGAGTCGTCGGCAATAAACACGAGCGCGCCGAGACGGATCTCGCGGCCCTCAGCCAAACCTCTGCCTGAGACCATGATGACGGGGATCGGAAAACTTGCAACTTCTCCAAAAAATCGCTAAGACACCGGCCCCACGGTGGGCGCCAACGTCGTGGTTCTAAGCCTGACAGTAGAATAGGGGGGTAGGAATGTAGAGGCAAGATCCTAGCTATGGAGGAGTTGTACACGCAAGTTTTACGAGTTCAGGCCCTTCTCGGAGGAAGTAACAGCCCTACATCTCGGAGCCCGGAGGCGGTCGACTGGATATATGCGTGTGAATTACAAAAGGTGTGAACCCTTGTCCTAGAGGAGGAGGGTGGCTTATATAGAGTGCGCCAGGACCCCAGCTACCCTCCGTTACACAGGGTTCAATGTTCATAAAGGAGGGCGTTACTGGTAACGTCCGGAGTAAAGTGCTATAAATGATTATTAAAGCTATGACTTAAATCCTGACCGTTGCGGAGTGAGTGGCTTCACATCTTCTGGTGGTCGAGTGGTTGTTCGCATGGTCGAGTGTCTTCAAAACTGTCGAGTGGAACATAACTTCATGGTCGAGTGGATGATGACCTCTCTTCGACTGCTTCTGGTTCTTTTAGGGATGTCCTTGGGGAGGGTATCTTGGACAGCTCCATGACCATACCCTAGGTACATAACTTCGTCACTTACTACCCTATGTTCCGCTATATCGGCTAGGGTAGTAAAGGGAGAACTACTACGATTGTGTCCCGGTTCTTTCAGACGACCACCTCAGTAGAGAAAGCTGAAAACTGACTATCATGATGCGGCGAGAGCCGGTCAGCTATTCGAGAGGTTCCAAATCGTTAGAGATTTTTACCGCTTTAGGCGAAGAGTCGGTCCCTCTAATTAGGCGTGTATAATGCCCCTAGTTCGGCCTTTCGAATACGAGGGGCTTCGCCAACTTTTTTAAATTGTCAAACTCCTATGGCTAAGTGAGGGCGGTAAAGGCCGCATAGTCCGATTGCCTTGTTCATTGCGCTAAACACCTCCTTTAAGGACCAGAATGTGGAGTAAAGAGTGTTTAGATTTATCCCGAACACCCCCGTACTATCTATGTGGGGGAAGAAGCCGACGACTGGTCAACTCTCAGATTTCATAAATGGCTGCACAGGAGATAATATGTAAATCATAAGCATTATAATACATAACATCACTACTCCACATTACAGGACAAGATAATACAAATGTTCTCATGGGAAAATGATATCCTTCGAACATTCTTCCGCCACAAGGCAGGACCCCTCCAGGAAGCCATCAAAATAGAGCTCGGGTCGACGATGTTCCTTGCCCTCCGGTGGCCCCTCGGTCATCAGCTTCTTGGTATCCAGCTTTGCCCAATGCGTCTTGACGTGGGCAAAGGCCATACGCGCACCTTCAATGCAGACCGACCGCTTCATGGTTTCGAGCCGCGGACAAGCATTTACAAGCCGCTTAACAAGTCCAAAATAGCTGCTAGGTACAGGCTCGGCAGGCCACAGCCGGACTATTAGGTCCTTCATGGCTAGCTCCACCGACTTGTGCAGCTCGACCAACTGCTTCAGCTGGTCGATGAAGGGCAACAGATGTTTGGATCCAAGATACTGGGACCAGAATAGCTTCTCCGTAGACATCCCTTCTTCGGCTCTGTAATACTCGGCAGCATCCGATATACTGCATGGCAGATCCACAAACGCCCCTGGAAAACCCGAATTTGGATAAGTACATGGAACGTTTCTTTTACATACTTGCTTTGCATGGTGAAAGAATTACCCGCCGTAATCTCCTTGGCTGCCTGAATTTCCTGGAGGGCGTTCTGGGCTTCGACCCGTGCATCCTGTGCGCTTCGACGGGCCGTCGCCAGTTCGGACTCTTGCACCTTACAATCACGCTCCAAGGATTCAAATCTCTTGATCACGTCCTGGAGCTGTTGCTGTGCCTCGTCGACCTGGGCGTCGTGCTTCTCACTCACGGCACGCTCCTTGGCCGCTTTGTCCTCGGTGTCGGCCAGCACCTTCTTGAGGGCTGCCACCTTGGTCGTGGCCCTTAATAAAGTTCACGACAACTCAGTCTGGATGGACTTTTCATTTTTTAAAGGTACCCGCAGATCAGCACATACCTTGGCTATCCTCTAGCTGCTTCTTTACGAGGCCGAGCTCTTCCTCGGCCCGCTCCAGGTTCCGCTTCAGTCCAGAGACCTCTGCAGCATGAGCGGTGGCAGCCTGCAGCTACGCCTGCTTATTCACAAAAACAACTTATGTTAGACTCCTGCGATTTTTTCTCTTTGATCCTTCATTCGGCTCCTTCTTTCCGAACACCAAACAGAGCATCAGGGGCTACTGTCTATACTGTGATATACTTCCTGGAAACGTATCACTTACCTCAAAGCCTGATAGAAGGCTAGTGCAGGCTTCGGTCAGTCCAATTTTCATGAACTGGACCTTCTCTATTACGATCCACAATAGAGGCACCTCATAGCGCCTCCAGCAGGCCATCCGGTGCCTCTAGTTGGATAGAGGTCACCGACGGAACATGCACACTCCCTCCTCTCGAAGCATGCCATTCGCTGGACTCCGGAGCCGCATAGGTCTCTGAAATAGTACCCGGCTTAGGTTCGAAGGGAACCCGGCCCCCGCCGTCGGTCCTCGCAGGAGCTTTTCCCCCCATGAGTCCGACAATTGAGGAATCGTCTTGGGGCACCGCCCCGACGATCTCCGGAAGCCCCCCTAATCGGGGATGATCTTTGGCGACACCACCTCGTTGTCACCCTTGGGAGAGATGGAATGAGCAGGTGGTGGAGACATGCTAGCCATCTCCTTTGAGTCTAGCGATCCCTCGGACGAAGATCGCGGGGAGCCATCGCGCGCTGGACTGCAATAACAAGGTTCATCAATATTACAAACCAGGAAAGCTAGATGTTTTCGGATCCTGGTACTTACGAGGCGGCCTGAGGCTTGGTCCGGCGTGGTCGCTCCGGACTGCTGTCCACATCCCACATGGAATTATCCGCGTAGGAACCTCTAACCCTTTTAGGCGCTCCCGCCTCCGGATTTGTGGAGGCTGCCCTCTTCTTCCTCCCCACTTCAGGTGGGGAGTCGCTTTCTTCTTCCTCTTTGTCATCGTCGTCGGCGGACGAAGACGAAGTCTCGTCTTCGGACATCATGTCCGGAGTGCCTTTTCGGCGAAGGCCCTTCTTGGCCCCTTTGGATGCTTTCTTGGCCGTCTTCTCCGGTACCTCATAAGGTGCTGGAAAAAGCATTTTCGTCAACAATGGGAATTCTCGGTCTTTGGGTAGCGGAGCCGGACTATTAATCCCCTCCTCTATCTTGATCCATGCCTGAAAACATGGGTAGGAAGGCTTAGGCTTTTTCTCAAAATATGCTAGTAAAGGGTACGCCTTGAAAACATTAGGAGAGCTTACCGGGGTAGCCTGGCGTTTTAAGCTAAGCCCGCGATCTTCGATCGTGGGCGGTGGCGTCTCGCCGGCCTTAAAGAGCACTTTCCAGATTTCTTCGTGCGTTGTGCCATAGAGCTCTTGTAGCGTCTGGTGCTTGGCCGGATCGTACTCCCACAGATAGCAAGTCCAGCGTTGGCACGGAAGAACCCGACGAATGAGCATGACCTGGACCACATTGACGAGCTTGATCTTCCTATCCATCATATTATGGACACATGTCTGGAGCCCAGTTAGTTCATCCGAGGGACCCCAGGTTAGGCCCCTCTCTTGCCAAGAGGTGAGCCGCATCGGGAATCCAGATCTGAATTCGGGGGCCGCCACCTAGTTGGCATCGCGCGGCTCGGTGATATAGAACCACCCCGATTGCCACCCTTTCACTGTCTCCGCGAACGAGCCTTCGGGCCAGGTAACGTTGGGCATCTTGCCCACCATGCCGCCTCCACATTTTGCTTGTTGGCCGCTCACCACCTTCGGCTTCATGTTGAAGGTCTTCAACCATAGGCCGAAATGAGGCGGGATGCAGAGGAAGGCCTCGCACACGACAATGAATGTCGTGATGTTGAGGATGAAGTTGGGGGCTAGGTCATGGAAGTCTAGCACGTAGTAAAACATCAGTCCACGAACGAAGGGGTGGAGAAGGAAACCCAGCCCGCGGACAAAATGTGTGAGGAAAACAACCCTCTCGTGGGGCTCTGGAGTAGGGACGATCTGTCCATTATCCGAGAGTCGGTGAGCGATCTCCTTGGCCAGATATCTGGCCTCCCAGAGCGCCTTGAGGTCCTTCTTCTTGACGGAGGAGGCCATCCACTTACCCCCAGCTCCGGATCCAGACATTTTTGGAGTGTTTTCTCAGTTGAGGGAAAAGCTAGAAGCTTGGGCGCTGGAGCTCAGGGACAGAAAGGCTGAGGTGTGGGTGAAGGTAGGGAATCCTTATCCCCTTATAAAGGCCGTGAATGTCAAGCATCTCCCCACTCGGCTTGAACTCGCCTATTCCCAAGGGCCGTGCAAAACGGCACGGTTGGGTCACCCACGCCCGTATTGATGAGAATCCCGTAATAAGGGGGCACGATCTCTGCTTTGACAAGACGTGCCAATGGCAACCGCGTCTCGAAACTTGGAGTGGCAGACGAAAAACGGTCTAAAATTATGACCGGATAGGCGTGATGTCATATTGTAAAAGATGTCAGCGGATTAGACTCGTGCTAAAATATATAAATATATATTCTCTCTACGGTTCTGTGTGGTGTGTGTGACAGGTTCGGATACTATCATCGCATTCGAAGACTATTTTGAAGTTCGGATAAAAGGGAACCCGCCTTGCAATGCCAAAGACAATCTGCGCGCCGAACTCCTCGTCATTTAAGCCAGGTTCAGGGGCTACTGAGGGAGTCCTGGACTAAGGGGTCCTCGGGCGTCCGCCCTGCTATCTGTGGGCCGGACTGATGGGCTGTGAAGACATGAAGGCCGAAGACTATACCTGAGTCTGGATTGGACTCTCCTTGGCGTGGAAGGCAAGCTTGGCAACCGACTATGAAGATTCCTTCTTATGTAACCGACTCTATGTAAACCGTAGATCCCCCGGTGTCTATATAAACCTGAGGGGATAGTCCGGAGAGGACACCATTCATTACCATAGTCATATAGGCTAGGCTTCTAGGGTTTAGCCATCACGATCTCATGGTAGATCAACTCTTGTAACACCCATTGAGGGAGTCCTGGATTAGGGGGTGTTCGGGTAGCCGGACTATACCTTCAGCCGAACTCCTGGACTATGAAGATACAAGATTGAAGACTTCGTCCCGTGTCCGGATGGGACTTTCCTTGGCGTGGAAGGCAAGCTTGGCGATGCGGATATTCAAGATCTCCTACCATTGTAACCGACTCTGTGTAACCCTAACCCTGTCCGGTGTCTATATAAACCGGAGGGTTGTAGTCCATAGGCAATCAACTCCATATACAATAATCATACCGTAGGCTAGCTTCTAGGGTTTGGCCTCCTTGATCTCGTGGTAGATCTACTCTTGTACTACCCATATCATCAATATTAATCAAGCAGGACGTAGGGTTTTACCTCCATCAAGAGGGCCTGAACCTGGGTAAAACATCGTGTTCCCTGCCTCCTGTTACCATCCGGCCTAGACGCACAGTTCGGGACCCCCTACCCAAGATCCGCCGGTTTTGACACCGACATTGGTGCTTTCATTGAGAGTTCCTCTGTGTCATCGCCTTTAGGCCCGATGGCTCCTTTGATCATCAACAACGATACGGTCCAGGGTGAGACTTTTCTCCCCGGACAGATCTTCGTCTTCGGCGGCTTTGCTCTGCGGGCCAATTCGCTCGGCCACCTGGAGCAGATCGAAAGCTATGCCCCTGGCCATCAAGTCAGGATTGGAAGCTTAAACTACACGGCTGACATCCGCGGAGACTTGATCTTCGACGGACTCGAGCCACGGCCAAGCGCGCCGCACTATCTCGAGAGGCATGATCTAGCTCTGCCCCCGGACAGTGTCCTGGAGGCCGCACACGCATCGGTTCCGACCCCTAACTCGGAGCCTATTGCGCCAATCGAGGATCAGCGGTTGGACGTCACCTCGGGGGCTGCGATCCCGAAAGCGATCGAGCCGAACGCTAGCCCCGCACTCTGCACGACCCGTGACTCCAAGGATCCGGACTCCTCCCCGGACTCCGAACCCCCCGCGCCCCTGCCAATCGAATCCGATTGGGCGCCGATAATGGAGTTCACCGCCGCAGACATCTTTCAGCATTCGCCTTTTGGCGACATCCTGAATTCTCTTAAGTCTCTCTCTTTATCAGGAAAGCCCTGGCCGGACTACGGTCAGCGAGGGTGGAATACGGACGATGAGGAAATTCAAAGCCCACCCACCATCCACTTTGTAGCCACTGTCGATGATCTAACCGACATGCTTGACTTCAGCTCCGAAGACATCGACGGCATGGACGACGATGTAGGAGACGAACAAGAACCAGCACCTGTAGGGCGTTGGAAGGCCACCTCATCATATGACATATATATGGTGGATACTCCAAAAGATGGAGATGGCGATGGAACAGTGGGGGATGACGCCCCCAAGAAACAGTCAAAGCGTCGGCGTCAGCGGCGCCGCTCTAAATCCCGCCAAAGCAAAAACGGTGATTCCGGCACGGGAGATAATACTACCCCGGATAGCGCCGAAGAACACCCACCTCAACAAGATTCGGCACAAGAAGATGGAGAAGCCAACCCTCATGAGAGAGCGGCAGACCGAGAGGTCGATGATGATAACTATACGCCTCCCTCCGAAGACAAGGCAAGCCTCGATGACGACGAATTCGTCATACCATCAGACCCCGCCGAACAAGAGCGTTTCAAACGCAGGGTTTTAGCCACGGCAAGCAGCCTCAAGAAAAAGCAGCAACAGCTTAGAGCTGCCCAAGATTTGCTAGCTGACAGATGGACTGAAGTCCTTGCGGCCGAAGAGTATGAACTCGAACGCCCCTCCAAGAGTTACCCGAAGCGCGGGCCGCTACCCCGATCAGAGGAGGAAGTACCTACATCACCAGCGCATGACATGGCAGACCGGCCCCCTCGCGGCCGCGACAGAGAGGCCTCTCGGCCCTCCACCCAAGCCATGCCCCGATGCCGCTCAACTAAGGCACGAGAAAATGCGCCCGACCTGCGAGACATACTGGAGGATAAGGCAAGACAAACAAGATCGATCTACGGATCGTGCAAGCGCCCTACGGCATGTGACAATGATCTTCACTCCGGATATAACAAATCCGGCCGGGCCGAACACAACAGACATAGCTCTTCCGAGCTGCGTCGTGATATAGCCCAGTACAGAGGCGCCGCACACCCACTATGCTTCACGAATGAAGTAATGGATCATAAAATCCCAGAGGGTTTCAAACCCGTAAACATCGAATCATACGATGTCACAACAGATCCAAAGGTATGGATCGAGGATTATCTCCTTCACATCCACATGGCACGCGGCGATGATCTACACGCCATCAAATACCTCCCGCTCAAACTTAAAGGACCGGCCCGGCATTGGCTTAACAGCTTGCCAGCAGACTCAATCGGTTCTTGGGAGGACCTGGAAGCCGCATTCCTCGACAACTTCCAGGGCACTTACGTGCGACCGCCGGATGCCGACGACTTAAGCCACATAATTCAGCAGCCAGAGGAATTGGCCAGACAATTCTGGACATGGTTCCTAACAAAGAAAAAACAGATAGTCGACTGTCCGGACGCAGAGGCCCTAGCAGCCTTCAAGCATAACATCCGCGACGAGTGGCTTGCCCGGCACCTGGGACAGGAAAAGCCGAAATCCATGGCAGCCCTCACGACACTCATGACCCGCTTTTGCGCGGGAGAAGACAGCTGGCTAGCTCGCAGTAACAACTTATCAAAGAACCCTGGTAATTCGGATACCAAGGACAAAAGTGGCAGGACACATCGGAATAAGAAAAAACGCCGCGTTAACAGCGACAGCAATGAAGACACGGCAGTCAATGCCGGATTCAAAGGCTATAAATCCGGTCAGCGGAAAAAGGCATTCAAAAAGAATACTCAGGGCCCGTCCAGTTTGGACCGAATACTCGATCGCTTGTGCCAGATACATGGCACCCCCGAAAGGCCAGCCAATCACACGAACAGGGATTGTTGGGTGTTCAAGCAGGCAGGCAAGTTAAGGGCCGAAAACAGAGACAAGGGGCTGCACAGCGACGAGGAGGAGCCCAAGCCGCCGAACAACAATGGACAGAAGGGCTTTCCCCCACAAGTGTGGACGGTGAACATGATATACGCAACCCACATTCCCAAGCGGGAGAGGAAGCATGCGCTACGGGACGTATACGCGATGGAGCCAGTCGCCCCAAAGTTCAACCCATGGTCCTCCTGCCCGATCACTTTTGATCGAAGGGACCATCCCACTAGCATCCGTCATGGCGGCTTCGCCACATTGGTTCTCGACCCAATCATCGACGGATTTCATCTCACAAGAGTCCTCATGGACGGCGGCAGTAGCCTGAACCTGCTTTATCAGGATACAGTGCGGAAAATGGGCATAGATCCCTCAAGGATTAAGCCCACAAGAATGACCTTTAAAGGCGTTATACCAGGTGTAGAAGCCAACTGTACAGGCTCAGTAACACTTGACGTGGTCTTCGGATCCCCGGACAATTTCCGAAGCGAAGAGTTAATCTTTGATATAGTCCCGTTTCGCAGTGGCTATCACGCCCTGCTTGGACGAACCGCATTCGCAAAGTTCAATGCGGTGCCGCACTACGCATATCTCAAGCTCAAGATGCCAGGCCCTCGAGGAGTAATTACGGTCAACGGAAACACCGAACGCTCCCTCCGTACGGAGGAGCATACGGCGGCTCTCGCAGCGGAGGTACAAAGTAGCCTTCTCAGGCAATTCTCCAGTCCGGCCATTAAAAAGCCAGACACTGCCAAGCGCGCCCGGAGTAACCCACAGCAGGACCGCCTGGCACACTCTGAGCAAGCGTAGCAATGCAGCCCCAACCCCAGCTTTCGCGACATAGCGAAACCAGTACCTCGCGTACATAACTACGCCCTTGAAATACCATGGGCACAGGGGAAGGGGCACAATAACGGCACGCCCAAAATACGGCTTAAAACGTACTAGGGGCTGCCGGATTCTTTTTTTTAATTTTTTCTTACTTTCAGGACTCCATACTTCGGACGACCTATTCGGCAATTCGATTACCGCACAAACGATGCAAGATCCAGGGAGGCAGACAAGCCATGCCGCATTATGGAACTCCCAGGTGGTCTCTATTACGAGCGGTATACCTGTTTTAAATACAATTCCACGGCCCGCCCCTGGTCAGGACATACTAAATAGTCCAATATCTTTTGCTTACCGCACTATTCGTATCGTTCGGCTTTGATAAATAGCCTCTCTATAAACAATGCTTAGCTTTTTGTCTATTTTTTGCATTATCCTCTTTTCACATATATGTTTATTAAATGACATGATTGCACCCATACACCATGGTACGGCAAACACGCCAGGGGCTTCAGTACCCCTCATTATGGCATGAGAAGTCCGTACGCTTTCACAAGTGCGGCACCCCGAACTTATAGCACTATATGCATCGGCTCCGATCATGATTTGGGTCAATAGTTGGGTTTGCCCGGCTCCTATGTTTTGGTGCCTTACGTTCCGCTCTATCGGCTAAGGTAGCACTAGGAGAACCACTGCGATTGTGCCCCGGTTCAGCTGGGTTAAGCACCTCAGTGGAGAAAGCTAAAACTGACTGTCATGATGAGGCGAGAGACCGTTCGCTGTTCGAGAGGTTTTTCGAGTCCCTAAAGACTTATGCCGCTTCGAGCGAGGAGCTGGCTTTGTCCGGCCAAGGCGTGGATAGCGCCCCGAATTCGGTCTTCCGGACTAGGGGCTTCGCCGAAATTTAAAATTATAGAGTTCTATGGCTAAGTGAGAGTGTTCAAGCATTATAGTCCGATTGCCTGGTTCGTTGTGCTGAGCGCCTCCCTCGAAGGACCCAACTATGGGGAAAAGAGCGCTCAGGTTTATCCCGAACACCCCAGCACTAGTGGCATGGGGGCAGAAGCCGACGACTGGCCATCTCTCAATTTTTTGATAAACGGCCGCACAGAAAGTAATATTTTAAATTCAATAAGCATTGCTTAGCGCATATGAACAAGTTTTCAGTGCACAGGATAAACACGAGCGAGTTCATTCAAAAATCACATCCTTGGTACATTCATCCGCCACAAGGCGGGCACCTGCAAGAACATCCTTGTAGTAGTTCTCGGGCTTGCGATGCTCCTTCCCCGGCGGCGGCCCGTCCTTCACAAGATTCTCACCGTCCAGCTTACCGCAGTGCACCTTTGCACGGGCAAGGGCCCGACGGGCACCTTCGATGCAGACGGAGCGCTTGATGACCTCGAGCCTCAGACAGGCCTCCACCAGCCCCCGCACCAGCCCGAAATAGCTCCCAGGCAGGGCCTCTCCGGGCCACAGCCGAACTATGAAGCCCTTCATGGCCTGTTCGGCCGCCTTGTGGAGCTCGACCAGCTGTTTCAGCTGGTCGCTCAAAGGCATAGGGTGTCCGGCCTCAGAATACTGAGACCAGAACACGTTCTCCGTCGAGCTTCCCTCTTCAGCTCGGTAGAATGCGGCGGCGTCGGATACGCTGCGGGGAAGATCTGCGAATGCCCCTGGAGAGCTCCGGATTCGGGTAAGTAACAAGTAGTTTACTTTTATATTTCTGCTTTGCATGAAGAATGCCTTACCCGCTGCTATCTTCCTCATCTCCTCCAACTCTTGGAGGGCCTTTTGGGCTTCGGCCTTGGCAGACTTGGCAGACTCAAGGGCCGTCGCGAGCTCGGATGCTTGCGCCTTTGACTCAAGCTCCAAACTCTCATGGTTTTTCATGAGAGCCTGAAGCTCTTGTTGCACCTCGCCGACCTGAGCCCCAAGTCTGTCTCGCTCGGTGCGCTCCGCGTCGTTTTCTTTTCGGCCTCAGACAGCGCCTGCTTAAGGGTCGCCACCTCAGTCGTGGCCCCTACAATAAGCAGTACAATCCTGTTACTCTTTTTGCAATCAAGCCTTTTTATAGGCACTTTTTCTGTAAGGTATTTCTTACTTCTTCCTCCTTGAGCCGCCGCTTGGCAAGGCCGAGCTCTTGCTCGGTCCGCTCAAGGTCCTGCTTCAGGACACCCACCTCCGCAGTCAGTGCGGTGGTGGATAGCAGCGAAGCCTGCATATGCATATTGACTCTTTTTTGTTAGACTCCTGTGATATTTAATAGATCCTCTATTCGGCTTTTCTTTTCGAACGCCAAACAGAGCATCAGGGGCTACTGTCTATGCAGTAATATTTTTACATATTTTTTACCTCGAAGCCTGTTAGAAGGCTAGCGCAAGCTTCAGTCAGTCCGCTCTTGACGGACTGAACCTTCTGGATCACCGTACTCATAATAGTACGGTGCCCCTTGTCGATGGAGGCGCCGTCGAGCACCTCCAGCAGATTGTCCGGCACCTCCGGTTGGATGAAGGCCGCCGGCTCAGAAGGCTTGCTCCTCTTGGAAGGAGTTCGCCTACCGCGGTTCGGAACTGTGGAAGATTCCGGCGCGGTGTCCAGCACAAAGCCGGACTTGGAGCCCTGGGGGGCCTTATCCCCTTCACTCCTGGAGTCCGGGAGGTTGCCTTGTGGCTCCTCCGGGACCACCTCCTCCTGCCCCGGAGCTTGTCGCGACGCCACTTCGGCGTCGTCTGCAGTGCGGGGGGAGACAGCGGGCGGAACTGAGTTCACGTCCGATGAGTCCAGGGAGCCGCCCGACGATTCGTCGAATTCGGCCCGGGGCGGACTGCATAATTACATTCGACATCAGGGAAAGTTGTGCGACAAAGGAACATCATGAGTTATTCTGATATCCGAACTTACGATTTCGCCGGACGCTTGGCCCTGTTTGGCCACTCCTCTCCGCCCTCTTCGGCGTCGGGGGAGTAGTCCGGCGGAGGGGTCTTCCTTTTCCTAGACCTCTCGGCCTCCCCCGTTGGGGCGGCCTTCCTCTTCTCTCCTCCCTCCGCTGGGGGGGGGGAGAGTTTTCTTCTTCCTCCTCCTCGTTTTCACGGGAAGAGGGCATCTCGGACTCGTCGGATGACGAGTCCGACACCACCACGTTACGGGCACTCTTTCGAGTCCCCGTGGTCTTCTTCTTCTGGGCCTTCTTCTCCAGCACCACATAAGGCGCCGGAACCAGCAGCTTCACTAGTAGAGCTGGGGCTGGGTCTTCGGGCAGCGGAGCCGGACAGTTAATCGGTCCGGATATCGCTCGCCAAGCCTGTCAAAGGTAAGGGAGTTTAGATCCCGCATAGAGTCAAACTATGAAAAAAAGCTTAAACATCCTGTAAAAGGTGAAGATAGCTTACCTCGCTAGCGTGACGCTGCGAGCTGTATCCGCGGTCCTCGGAAGCGGATGCGGGAGCCTCGGCGCCCTTGAATAGCACCTTCCAGGCATCTTCGTACGTCGTGTCGAAGAGCCTGCTAAGGGTTTGGTGCTGCGCCGGGTCGAACTCCCACAGATTAAAATCCCGTTGTTGGCACGGGAGGATCCGGCGGACGAGCATAACCTGGATTACATTAACAAGCCGGATTGGCTTGTTCACCAGGGACTGGATGCATGTTTGCAATCCGGTCACCTCTTTTTCGTCACCCCACAACAGGCCCGTCTCTTTCCAGGACATAAGCCGCGTGGGGGTCTGGATCGGAACTCGGGGGCTGCAGTCCATTTCGGATCGCGTGGCTCGGTGATGTAAAACCACCCGGATTGCCACCCCTTTAGGGTCTCCACAAAAGAGCCCTCGAACCATAGGACGTTGGCCATCTTGCCCGCCATGGTGCCTCCGCACTCCGCCTGGCTGCCGCGCACCACCTTGGGCTTGACGTTGAAGGTCTTGAGCCAGAGGCCGAAATGAGGGCGGACGCGGAGGAATGCCTCGCACACGACGATAAACGCCGAGATGTTGAGGATGAAGTTCGGGGCCGTATTGTGGAAATCCAGGCCGTAGTAGAACATGAGCCCCCAGAAAAATGGGTGGAGTGGAAAACCCAGTCCGCGGAGGAAGTGGGGAAGAAATACTACCCTCTCATGGGGCCTTGGGGTGGGGAGAAGCTGCCCCTTTTCGGGAAGCCGGTGCGCGATGTCCTTAGACAGGTATCCAGCCTTCCTTAGCTTCTTGACTTGGCCCTCCGTAGCGGAGGAGACCATCCACTTTCCTCCCGCTCCGGACATTGCTGGAGAAGGTTGAGGTGGGAAGTGCGGGCTTGGGCGCTGGAGCTCGAGTGCGCAGGAGATGGATAGGCAAAGGAGGAAGAAGTCGTGGGTAAAAGGGTGGATCCTTATCCCCTTATATGGGCGGATGCGGTTGTGCGTCCCCACCAGCCTAGTAAAACTCGCTTGCCTCCCAAGCGCCGTGATGAATGGCGCGGTTGGGTTACCCACGTCCGTATTGATGAGAATCCCGTAAAGGGAGTACACGATCTCTGCTTTGACAAGACGTGCCAAGGAAACCGCCTCGCAAAACATGCTAAGGTGGAAAAGTAAAAACGATTCGAGTAAAGGACTTGGCCGTAGTGTGATGACACACTGCGGAATACGTCAGCAGTTTTGATTTGTGTTAATATTATTCTCTCTATGGCGATATGTGGAAGCTTATTTTGCAGAGCCGGACATTACTCTTGGTGTTTACAATCTTCTATGAAGGACTTGGAGGAGGAACCCGCCTTGCAATGCCGAAGACAATTTGCGCGCCGGACTCGTCGTCATTGAAGCCTGGTTCAGGGGCTACTGAGGGAGTCCTGGATTAGGGGGTGTTCGGGTAGCCGGACTATACCTTCAGCCGGACTCCTGGACTATGAAGATACAAGATTGAAGACTTCGTCCCGTGTCCGGATGGGACTTTCCTTGGCGTGGAAGGCAAGCTTGAAGATGCGGATATTCAAGATCTCCTATCATTGTAACCGACTCTGTGTAACCCTAACCCTGTCCGGTGTCTATATAAACCGGAGGGTTGTAGTCCATAGGCAATCAACTCCATATACAACAATCATACCGTAGGCTAGCTTCTAGGGTTTAGCCTCCTTGATCTCGTGGTAGATCTACTCTTGTACTACCCATATCATCAATATTAATCAAGCAGGACGTAGGATTTTACCTCCATCAAGAGGGCGCGAACCTGCGTAAAACATCGTGTTCCCTGCCTCCTGTTACCATCCGGCCTAGAGCACAGTTCGGGACCCCCTACCCGAGATCCGCCGGTTTTGACACCGACACCCATATTCATCAATATCAATCAAGCAGGACGTAGGGTATTACCTCCATAGAGAGGGCCCGAACCTGGGTAAGCATTGTGTCCCCTGTCTCCTGTTACCATTGACCCTAGACGCACAGTTCGGAACCCCCTAGCCGAGATCCGCCGGTTTTGACACCGACAACAAACACCCCCATAGTTTTGCGGCTTGCCGCTCCCTCCTATGTAGATAGATGAGCTACCTCCTCTTTCTCATGTGCCACAACAAAAATTAACCATAAAAATAAAAAGCCTTGAATACTAGAAGAAGAAGAAGAAGAAGGGCATGTAGACCTCACAAAATTAAGTGAATGCTCAAACTGTACTCATTTTATTTCTATCTTTCTGTACATAACCAGAGAATGAAAAATATTCCTCGAAAGTGCCGGCTTCTAGAAGCGCGTGACAAATGCCATTGAGGCCTAAGACGAGTATTTTGAGTGCGCTAGACCATCACCAGCAACATGACCGCTGCCTGGGGAGTAGTGAGGAGAAACTTTGGAAACGCCACCAAGGATAAGAATGATGTCCGCGACACTGGTGGTACCGACATCTACCCCTCTCCTAGCGTATTGGAAATATACCTGGGCATATCTCGGGCCGGACCAAAAAAAGCCCGGTGCTGAAAATCCAAGCCCGAGCATGGCCCGGCCCGAGCCCGATTGCGAGGCCTACTAAATTGGCCCTGAGCCTGGAAAAGTCCGACACGGCCCAGTCGTCCCGGCCCGACTACGGCTAAAATCTTGTTTTCTGTAAGCCCGAGCCCGACCTGATTTGCCCGTCAGGCTCAATTTCCAGGCCTGGCCCGGGATTTTCAGGCCGGGTTCGGTCAGGCCCTCCGGGCCGAGCTGCCCATGGCCAGGTATAATTAGAACATATAGAAATGTTTTTGTTTCTGAAAATGTTTTTTTCTTTCTAAAAATGCTTTTTTAATGTACCGAAGCAGAGAAAATATAATTTTTACATGCCACTAGCTCATGTGATGTAAAGATTATATGCGGGCTTCTTTTCCCAGGACTTCGGTGCGTTAGCAGTGTAAACCCTAAAAACACTGGAATCTTTGCACGATATAAAAAGTGACCACGCATAGTACTTGCTCGGTTGCTCCCCATTCGCATTACGTGACAGCACTGGTAAATCACAAGCCAAATCATCATACGCGGCGATGCAAAGCGGCCTGCTAAACCGCAGGGCCCGTAATCCGACTCAGATCTCTGGACGACACTGTCGCGTGGGGCCGGAGACGCTTGAGCCCACCTGGCATGAGACAGTAACATGCATGCTAAATTAGGCACGCCAATCAGGCGAGATGGAACCAAAAGCACCTGCCGATATTATTGGTTTGACGCGGCGAGCATGAGCCGTCCTTCCTCCCCTTTTCACCAGTTTTACGTCCATGTCGATGTCGTCGTATTTTTCTATCCGAGGCGTGCCGGGCGTGATGACCCTTGCAGAATTCTTTTTAGCCACCATGCATCTTGCCCCTTGGGCGCCATTGACGATGGATCTCTAGCTCCTGCGCGGCTACCAAGAGCCGCTGATCTGGAATCTTTGGATCTTCTGCTCCTCTTTGTCAAACTAATGCTCCCAGATTCCAGAGTGCCGCCGTCTGATTCGCCGGCGTCGTTTTCGGCCCTGCTGGAGTGGGCTTGAATTTTCGGATTTATAAATGATTTTGGGTCGCATCGTTGTTCCGAACGATGATAGGAGGGTATTCGTTTCTGCGTCTCAATCTTTTGATTGGCGGCTGCCGAGAGTGAGACTTCTAGCATTTGACGTCATCAATGACGTGTTTGGTTAACAGCGTGACGCCTGTATATTAAAGACAGTTATTTATAAAATGGAGGACATACGATGCGTTTTAGTCAAGCTATGTTTTACTCCCTCCGTTCCTAAATATTTGTCTTTTTAAAAAATTTAAATGAATTACCACATACGGATGTATATAGACATATTTTAGAGTATAGATTCACTCATTTTCCTCCGTATGTAGTCACTTGTTAAAATTTCTAGAAAAACAAATATTTAGGAACGGAGGGAGTAGTTGCCAGATGTTTACTTCTTCCGCCAGATGATTCAGCTTCGCTGCATGACTGTTTTTTTGTGTGGGGATACCGGGTTTCTTTTTGATACACATACAAAGCAGATCTCCACCTATACGCACATACACTCGCCCTAACATTGTTACCGTACAAATGGCACATGGTAAAAACCATGTCATGTGAATTTCGGGTCACGCATTTGTAATAAGGCCCTTAAAAGTAGCCACGCAATGATAAGTCTGTCAGTCTGTATGTACTCCCGCCGTTTACTATTATAGGATGTTTTTAACTTTTTTTCCCAATTTTTATCTATACAGATGCATTTTAGTGGATTTGTTCACTAATTTCAGTTCATATGTTGTCCTTATTGAAATATCTAAAATATTTTATATTTATGAATGGAGGGAGTACCTCGTTTGCACAGTCAAATGCTCCAATTTTTGGAGTTAAACAGTTGCTCTTGTAGGTATTCATTTCTACCCCCACTTTTGCCGTGAAATTCAATAGAAAGGGAACCCGACATACTCCCTCCGTAAGGAAATAAGTATAAGAGCGTTTAGATAACTAAAGTAGTGATCTAAATGTTTTTATATTTTTTTACAGAGGGATTATATACTCTTCCTAGCCAGGTCCAAAGTACTCCTGGCTGATTCCGGTGTTTTTTGTCAGAGAAAACAAGACTTCATCCTCTAGGGGATTCAACCCAGATGGGATGGGAAATCAATGGAGATTCCGGTCGATATCGTGCAATGCATTTATTTACTAGACGCATACTCCTCTGGTAGTATCTCTCTCGTATTATACTTGCAAAAATGCTGCAAGTGGCAGTTGGTAGGCCCAACTGATTAGGTGGTGGTCATTACGGCGAAACCAGCTAAACAAATCCCCTGAAAAGAAAGCTAAACAAAGCATATGTGGCGTTGCGTCGCCGTGGTTTGTGAGGAATCTGCATCAGAGCCGGGCCAGTTTAGTTTCCCGGCGGTTTGACCTGGCCGGTTTGCATTGATTAAGCCTCTCATTAGTTAAGTACCAGGCCATTACCAGATCAGACCAACTAAGCACTCCGTTAAAGTATGGTATGTGGCAACATGGCGCCGTTGGTGCGATCTAATCGGCACGACGTTTTAATTTTTCTGTTCTTTTCTTGCAAAGCAATTGTTGTCATCTGGACGCTTCTGACTTGTCAATGTCGACATCTGGTGTGAGACATGGACAGGTACTCCTTCTGTTCCAAATTATTTGTCTTGGATTTGTCTAGATACGGATGTATCTAGACTCATTTTAATGCTAGATACCTCTTTATCTAGATAAATTTAAGACAAGTAATTCGAAACGGATGGAGTACATGGCAAGGTGCGGTGCACCGTGGACATGATCAATCAGTTTACCATCATACTTTCATTGCGCAAGGCAAGTGATGCGTGTTCTATAACCATTCATACAAGTTTGTAAGCTCATATCGGAAAGTTAATTATCATACGCCAAATTCACTAACCGGCAGGCCTGGCCGCCAGGTATCTCCTGGTCAACTTCTCTAAAAAGACTAAAATAGTCTTCTCATTTTGTGTAAATGTCAAAACCTATCTGGGAGTTCAATTGACCACATCTTGCACAATACTTATATGCCATCACGACCATTTCTTTTTGGTAGAATGCAACGCCAATAAATCTACTAGCAGTTGAAGCTAGGAGCAAGGTCTATGCTCACAAACTCATGACCTGTGCGCCGTAGTATAATTTATTTATCTCTACGCGAACATAATTCTAGCTAGGCCGGCGGGCAGGTGATATGTGGGGAACCGCTCGAGATTTTCTTATGTGTTTGCCCAAGAGTACATATGTGCGTGCGTGGCTCGATGCGGACGGGTATGGTCCCCTGCAGGCCCATCGCCTCCCAAGTTGGCGTATAATATAAAATGACACAGTATTATACTCCAACAAACAAGTAAACAATGTCGTGTGACTCGAGAATCGACTCTGAATCGGGTTACACTAGCAGCGGTGGAATCCGTTGACGGGCCGAGGGATCTTGGTGGCGAAGATAAACCACATTAGAGTATGAACCTTTCTAGAGTACCTCCGGTCCTTTTTACTCTGCACATTGGATTTGGCGAAAATCAAACTTTGTTAAGTTTAACCAAATTTATATTAGAAATTATTAGCATCTATAATATCTAATAAATATAATATGAAAATATATTCCAAGATGAATCTAATGATATTGGTGTTGTTATGTGAATGTCTATAATTTTTTATACAAAGTCGGTCAAAGTTGGATGAGATTGACTTTGAACAAACCTAATATGCAGAGTAAAAAGAACCGGAGGAAGTATTTGTTTTTTCTTGCATGAGGAATATCATATCTGCGATCGTCACAATTCATATAAATCACGCTTGAAGACATAATAGAAGGGGCGCTTTGTGGCACGTACGGGCGTCGATTTTTCTTTTGTACTTTCAATTTTAAATCTTTTGTATCTATTGAGCCGATTGCCCTAAATTATATATCTTTGTATATTTGTGTTCTTTGTAACGGGGACTTTCAAATAAGACCATTTGTAAAGCGTATTGACAAGTTCCTAAAACTTCACCAAGTTTCATGTATTGATAGGAAGGAACAACAAAATCAGGTTGTTTCAGAAACTAAAACTTAAAATTCGGTGTGCCCTTCGTGTGGAAACCAACGACATTGTTGATCACAAATCAATCATGCAGCAGCATGCCCCTCAAATTTCTCGACTGGATAGACGACGCGCAAACATCGATTCGTCACATGTCCGTCTTCATATATTTTTTTGTCGCTTTCTCATTTAGATACTCTGATTTCTCTCAAATTTAATCATTTAGCACATAAAGCAGACATACATATAGTTTGTAACAGGTTGCATTAACAAAAGCATTTAACTGACGACATGTAGAAATAACATGTTGCCGCGTATGCACCCTCCCCTCCTCCTCCAGTGTAACCATTGTCCCCTACTCCTTCGGCATGCGTATTGTCCCCTCCGTCAAGGTTCATGGAACGTAAGATCATTAGTCACGCCTTCTCCCAAAATTCTTCCGACACTGGATCCATTTGCTTCTGATCCAATGTGATTTGAACCTATTATGCTTGGCTATGTGTCCAGTTCCCGACCAATTCTCCTGAATTTTGAGCCTACCCGCCTCCATGTTCATCTGAATTTAGAGCCTACTCGCCTTCATCTGTTCCCGACGCCATCAGCTCTCATGCATATTATCTTATCTCGCCTTCTTCTCTTGTTTTTTTTCTCTTCTTCCATCTCTAGCTTCTCTTGATTCCTCTTTCGACTAACTTGCTTGTTTTCATCAATTCATTTAAGAAAATCATCGCCTCAACCGCTCCTTGTATTGAACTTCTTTTTTCCTATCTTTCTCCCGTCAGGATCGACTAGTGATAGACACTAGAATGGGACTTCTAGGTACATTTTCTATTTTATATCTAGGACCATCATCGTCTTCACTGTCGTCCATCTCCGGAGAGGAATTGTTGCACTTCTCAGTGTTTGGACTACCATCTTCGTTTCATGACTTCCACTTGTCGTGGCTATCCGACAAATTTGTCCAATGTTGGAGACATTCGCCCTCCGGCTTAGAAATTTGCCGGTACCTCTCTAGGGCTATGTTATTCTAAAACAAGCAAATGCTCAAACTGATGAAATGCTCAAAGTAATGCAAATGTGGTAATAAAACATAACACAATTGCTTACATATAGGTAAATAGTGACACCGCTAGGAGGAGCGTGCTTCTCTTGCTCCAAACAAACCAACCAATGGTTGTACATCTCCTGAATCGTACCCCTTCGGTTTGTGAGGGATTTGAAAGTACGATCCGTTCTGCATCTAAGATGATGTTTGAAAAGCTCCATGACCATATTCATGCATGAGATTTGACATACGTTAAATATTTTTCCAATACACGGTCAATAGTTTTAAAAATATATGTTGAACATTTTTTTCTAATGCACAGTGAACAATTTTATGTACACATTTGAACAATTTTATAAACAATTATATGAGCATGCAAGCATCTTTGTTAGTGTTGCAACATTTTTGATAAATATGATGAAAAGTTTATATGTTATGAGCATTTTTTAAAACTTGTGCAAACAAACTTTTATATTTCATGTTTTTTCCACAAATATGATAAAACATATTTTTAAAGGTGAGAACATTCTATAAATACATGCCATTTTTTTCTAAACACGCCTGGTACATTTTTTTCAAAATGAGCATTTTTATGTGTTATTGAAAAATTTAGAATACATAGTGAATTTCTTTTCAATACCACATCGTTTCTTAAGTAGCAGTGAGCCTTTTTTAGTACACCATAAACATTTTTGTGTACGCAATGATAATTTTTTAATCACACGATAACTATTTTTTCAAACATATAGAACATTTTTTATCGATTAGAACAGAATATATTTTCCAAAATCAAATGGTACATATCTAATTATTTTCTAAAAGTAGAGTAAGAAAACAGAAACAAGTAATTTCAAAAGAAAAAAAATTGAAGCATGAAGAAAGTGTGCACTTCTCACGCGACTTTGAAAAAATTGTTTCTACAATGTAAAACTATGTTTGCATAATTTAGAAAAATAGTTCATACCATTAAAAATATTCTTTAGAATTAAACAATTGTTCCCATTTTTCAAAATTATGTCTGAGACTTTTCATAAAATATTTGTACATTGTAATAATTTTAAATTTTACAATGTTAAAAATGTCACATAATTTAAGATATGATTAGTGCCATTTAAAAAAACTGTTCAACGTGTATTTACAAAAATGTTAACAAGAAAACCAACGTTCGAAATGTATTGGGAAAAATTGTTCATCAAATATTCGAGAAAACTTCAACGTGTATCAAAAATATGCTCCATATGTAAACTGAAAATGTATAACTTGTGTTAAATAAACTCGACATATGTTTGAAAAATAAGGACAAAGGGATAATGAGAAAAGGGAAATTTTAATCCAACAGAAAAAGAAAACTGAAGAAACCCCAAATAAAAACTGATAAAGGTCGTAAAGGAAACACCGAAAAAAGAAGAAAAAATCATAGGGAACCTTTCTAAGTCGGCCATACCGGGGGAAGGCTCCATGAACAGCTTCTCGCGAACCTTCCTAAGACGCTTGACTCCATAAGGCCGGGCAACAATCTTAGCAAGAGTCAGGGTGGGGCCGGGAGAGCTATATAACTCGCTTAAGGTTGATCCTATTTGGCGCTCAGGTCACTCGTTAGCGACCTTGCGCATACCCTCCTACCTTGCACGTACACATTTTGGGACGGCTCAACTATGACTCACTCCCCCTCATGTATCTCTCCTTGATGTAATTGTATATATGAGCCCATCGAGGCTAGAAATAAACACAGAGCGAGTTCGGCAATCCAATTTAGTATCAGACGCTTCCCGATCCCTTCTCTCTTCCGCCATGAACAGGCTACTCCGCCGCAGCCGCTATGCCAACTTCGACGGCCCGGCCTCTGAGCCGCTCGCCGCGATCCCCGTGGCCTTCGCCGCCCCCGCCGCGGCCACTCCTCCTGCCGCCACGGTCATCGCGGCCCGTCTTCCGCCCGACGTCGTCCAGGGCAAACAGGCCGTTCCAGTGGGCGTCACCTCTTCCTCGACCTTGACGACCCGCGGCGCCCCTGCTGCAACGCTTCAGACGGCCGACAGCGTCCCTGTCGGGGATATACCCCGCGGTGTAAACCGGCCGGAAGTTAACCCGGCCGGACTTGGCGGTTTATGTGAAGACCCCACTGACACTTGGCGAGTTACTGGCGACCCGCCCTGACCTGGCGGTTTACAAGCAACCCACCTGGTCGTTATGACTCACTGGTGGTCCGGCGTGCGGGATCGACGGATGACAAGGCCCAAAGCCCAGAAGGCCGGTTCACGTTTAACAGTGGGCCGGTTTAAGAGGAAAGGTATGAGGAACATTATCTTGCAAGGAGCTAAGACCTGGACTTGTATCCGGTTTGTATTAGAGATAGACTAGTCCTAATCCTAATAGGACTCCACATGTAAACCGCCCCTTCAACATATATAAGGAGGGGCAAGGCTCCCCAAAAGAGAGAAGAAGGGGACAAGATTCACAAGTTCCACGAGTTGGACAAGTTAGGTTTAGACAATAGCTCTCAAGATAGAGCACTCTTGTAACCGTGATCATCATCATCATCAATATCAATGAAGCAGGACGTAGGCTTTTACCTCCACCGTGAGGGGCCGAACCTGGGTAAAACCTCGCGTCTCTCGTCCCGCTCAACCCCTCTCAAGCTACCACATAGATGCGTTGGCCTCGCGACTAAGTCCTGACACTAAGGACATCTGCCGTGACAATTCCACGACAGTTGGCGCCCACCGTGGGGCCTGCGCACGGTGGTGTTGAGTTCTTGGAGGAATTTCTCTCAAGGATCGAGAAGACCGTGATTAGCCGGATAAAGAAGAACCGGCACGAAAGAATCGGGCAAGTTAACCCGGCACTGACAAGTCTCAGGTAGAAGATCGCGATCAAGAGATTATGGATCCGTGCGTGCTGCCGCACACGACTCGAAAGGCGGATGGATTTTTTGGTGCGCTATCGTTAAGTCATGCGTTTTTAAGAACTATATAATTTTCCAATGCGGCTGCAGACATTGCAGACGTTTTTCCTGTCAGAGTCGCCAAAGTTGTTTTCTCTGATGAAGTCAAAAAGTGCAGACGAGCGCATTGTTTTCATCGCATCAAGCATCAACCCTGGTGATTTCAAGTACTAGTACGACACTAGAAGACAAGAAGAATACGTTTTGGATCAGTACGTCATTAGAGGCCAAGTTAGTTTTTATTTGACAATTCTGGTTACTACAAGGAAGTTACAACAAGGTTAATTCCAGAATTAAGAAGGGAAAAGTTACCAAGTTGAATTGACCCTTGATTACCGAAAAGAAGGAAGAAAAAAAAAGAGATAAGAATACGACTTGGCGTGGATTCATCCAAACCGGCGACAACTCAGGCATGGGGATGGACGCGGTTTCGGCGGCGGTGGCCTCACTTTGCCGGTATCTCTCCGCTGTTGCGCCGGGGCCCAGCCGCCCCTTTTCCGGCCGGGCCTCGTATGGCTTCCGCTGCCGTTGAGCCGCCCCGGCCGATGAGTTGCCTCTGCCTCTGCCGTGAGCCGTTCGCTGCAATAGCCGCATCAAGCTGACCCCGGTATGCGCCTCGTCGCCACAAGCCTCCGCTGCCGTCACGTTTTGCCTCATCAGCCGCAGCAGTAGCAAGTCAGCATCGCTGTCAACTCCGAGCTGCCCCGTCTTGACCGGCCTCTGGGTGACCCCTCGGCTGGCTTGCTGCCACGACCGGATGCGGCCGCGTCCTCTTCTCCAGCTGCACCTCAAGTCGCCCTCGCGGCCTTGTTGCTAAACCACTGATGTGGAGGATACAAGCTGCTCACATCCAGGACACATTGTGATGGAAGAAGTTATCATGGATGGCTGTTAAATAAAATGCCCAGTGGGAGGACAAACGTGATTGAGGTTTGGAGTTGTTAAGGGAACGAAGTTGTCTCACCGTGACAACTGGCTCGACATCCGACAAGACATATCAGGTGATATCCATCTAAAGTTTATTTTATTAAACATATTGTTTTTATTAAAGAACAATTACTTAGTCTTGTAATATTTTTGCAGGACCGTTACGAAAAGGTGTCGCCTAAGGGGGCGCATCAACATAACTTTTCGCATTGGTGTTTGTCCGTGTTAGGATGCTCGACGGATATACGTGCAAGTCGCCGCCCCGATGTTCGGATTACATCCGTCCGCACCTGCCGCCGATTCGTGCATCTACACCGGTTAAACAACATCATGTTTGAATCGCCACCCGCGCCGCTTTACAAAAGCCATGGACAATTCGTCCATCTGCCCTCATGGCGGTTCACGCGTCCGCACCGGCTTACAATGCCACGGCCGACTCATCTATTGTTCGGGCGAATCAGGTGATATCCCTCTAAGTATAATTTAGCATATATTGTTTTTGTCAGAAAGCAATTACTTTGGTCTTTGCATTTTATATGCAGAACAATTGGTCATTGCAAAGCTGATGGCCGGATCATGGATATATAAATTGCGTAATTACTGTCATGTGCTAGCATATGACCGTGCCACAATGATTAAAGAATATGTGTGCAAGACGCCGCCCTTGTGGCCCGGACTACTTCGACTCACCGGGACCGCACCCGCGATTAACTCGCCCGTCCGTGCCGGTTTACAACACCGGTGAAGATTTTCCCCGTCCGCACCGGCTTACAACGCCGCGGCCGACTCATCTGTCGGAGCCGCCACTGATGCTGCGGTCGTCTCTGCCGTCCGTCACTCGCGGCTTGGTCTACATCGACACACCGGGCCGCACCTGTCTGCATGAGCTGTTTATTTGAGTATGAGCAAGTCACAGCTTGGGTAGCCCGGTTTTCTTTCAAATTGGAGGCAGATTATCATAAACCGTCGTTTGCACTGGATGGCTCAATGGGCAGGCGCACAAGTCGCCGCCACTACAGTTTTGGTTAAACTTCAAATCGCTAGTTGGAAGGAACCATTGGCCGAGTTGCTGACACGGCTCGTATGGGATCATATATAACCCGCCGCAGTCACCTCAACTTTCCATGGATTCACATCGCGTTATCAACATCAATGATATACACCTTCTGCTATGGTCAAACACGGAGAATCTCAAGCCAACTCCTCGAGTCACCTTGAGACTCGGGGGCTACGATGACATGACTCAGCAAATCTTGCCAGTTTCAGCCGGTTTAAGAACCCCAGGATGATGGAGGGAAAGATAACCCAGTCCTGGAGGCTACTGTTATATTGATGAAAGTTTAAAGGCCGTCAGAAAATTTCCGGTTTAGAAAGTATATGACAGTTACAAAATCCCGGCTCAATGAAGAAGATCCGGGTTATCAGAAAGGATTCCGGTTTAAAATCCGGCTCAAGGGAAGTCAGTCTGACTGCAGCTCTCAAATATCCGGTTTACAGTCCGGTTCAAGGGAAATCTGTTCTCCCACAAAGCTCTGGAGCGCTCAAATCCGGTTTAACAATGTCCGGTTCAAAAAGGAATTAACTTCTCGCAAACTCGAGTTTAAAGGTCGTCAGAAAATTTTCCGGCTGAAAATGAAGATTCCGGTTTAAAATCCGGTTTAAGGGAAAGATGTCTCCCACAAAGCTTTGAAGCTCTCAATATCCGGTTCAAGATCCCGGTTCAAGAAGAATTTGTCTCTTGCAAAAAGTTAAAAATTGCCAAAGAGGACCTGCTGCCATGATGCGCGGTTCAAACATGGGTATCCCGCCTTACTGGCCTGACATATTATTGATCACATGGAGTATTTAGTTTATATGATTGAGATGAACAAACCGGATTTCTTCAAGGTTGAAACACTTATTGGAGCAAGTCTTAAGTTATCACTATGTTCTCCTCTTAAGACTTGGGGGCTACAGGTATTATGCATATAAAGGAGGAACATCTTCATTTTATTAGTTTTGAGCAAATCAGGAAGATCAATTACATGACCCGGTGTCGACAACAATTATGACCCGGCGCCATCAATATTTATAAACCGGCCATTTTGGTAATATTAAACCGGCAAGTTTTACATCTTCAAACCGGCTGAATATCAGATAAGTATTTTCAGACCCATATTTCTTAAACCGGCGGAGTTGAGTCAAATGAGTTATTCTTCACAATATTTCTCGGTGACAAGCCAATGTCGGCAAATTGATTATGAAGCTGGTCTGTTGACCCGGATTTCCCAGAAGGGGGAAATAACAAGGACTTAAGGATGATCATGTACCGGTTTACAATTCTTAACCCGGAGCATAACCTGTCAAATTTGTTCTTGTGTTTATTTTGCAGTATAAGTTTACCATGAATAAATCCAAGCTAAACTTGGGGGCTAATGTCGGGGATATACCCCGCGGTGTAAAACGGCCGGAAGTTAACCCGGCCGGACTTGGCGGTTTATGTGAAGACCCCACTGACACTTGGCGAGTTACTGGCGACCCGCCCTAACCTGGCGGTTTACAAGCAACCCACCTGGTCATTATGACTCACTGGTGGTCCGGCGTGCGGGATCGACGGATGACAAGGCCCAAAGCCCAGAAGGCCGATTCACGTTTAACGGTGGGCCGGTTTAAGAGGAAAGGCATGAGGAACATTATCTTGCAAGGAGCTAAGACCTGGACTTGTATCCGGTTTGTATTAGAGATAGACTAGTCCTAATCCTAATAGGACTCCACATGTAAACCGCCCCTTCAACATATATAAGGAGGGGCAAGGCTCCCCAAAAGAGAGAAGAAGGGGACAAGATTCACAAGTTCCACGAGTTGGACAAGTTAGGTTTAGACAATAGCTCTCAAGATAGAGCACTCTTGTAACCGTGATCATCATCATCATCAATATCAATGAAGCAGGACGTAGGCTTTTACCTCCACCGTGAGGGGCCGAACCTGGGTAAAACCTCACGTCTCTCGTCCCGCTCAACCCCTCTCAAGCTACCACATAGATGCGTTGGCCTCGCGACTAAGTCCTGACACTAAGGACATCTGCCGTGACAATTCCACGACAGTCCCCGTCCAGCCACTCACCCTTGGCGGCTCCAGCGGCGCCCTGGTGCACCGCGTCGTCGCCCCCGACGTCGACTCCTCTTCCTCCATCGGCCTCCCACCATCTATCACCGATCACTTCACGATGGGGAAGCTCGAGCATGATTTGGGTAACTACACAAAGTGGCATCAACTCTTTTACTTTGTTAGCTGCAAACACAACGTGCAGCACCATCTCGACATGCCCTCCGCGTCTCTCCAGCAGACCGTCGTCTGGCGCAACGACGACCTGATGATGGTCCTGTGGTTCTACGGGGTCGTCGCCGACGAGCTCATGGACATCGTCGCGTCCCCGGACAGCACCGCCTTCGACATCTGGACGCAACTGTACCTTCACTTCTGGGACAACCAGGCGGGTCGTGCCATCATCCTCGGCGCCGAGTTCTGGAACCTTGTGCAGGGCGACCTCTCCATCGCCGAATATTGTCGGCGTCTCAAGTCCCTCGCCACCGAGCTCGGGGAGGTCGGCGAGCGCATCACCGACCAGACGCTGACCCTCCAACTGATCTGCGGCCAGAGCCGCAAATTCCAGGTCATGGCGACGCTGCTCACTATGCAGTCGCCATTCCCGTCCTTCGTCCAAGCGCGCTCGCGCCTTCTCATGGAGGAGATCTCGGTGAACGAACGCGCTTGCCTGGATGCCCGCCCCGAGCACTCCCCAACCGCCCTCACCATCACCGAACGCGGCCCTACCGACCACAGCTCCGAGCGCGCCCCCAACAACACCTCCGACAAGGACAAGCACTCGGCCGCCTCCCCGCACTCCGACACGGGCGGTCGTGGCCACCGGCGCGGGCGCGGCAGTGGCCGCGGTCCCCCAGCCGGCATCTCTTCACCAGGCGAGTCTTCCTCAACCGGGCGCGGCGCCCCACTTCCTTCGCTTGGGGCCTACACGGGTTATTTCGCCCCGTACGTCGCCCTCATCCCGCCGCCCACGCAGGGGCGTGACCAGTGGGTCGCTCCCAATGCTGCCGGGGTGTTGGGTCCTCGGCCTCCTCCTCCGCAACAGGCCTACCCGATGATCACTCCTCCATCGCCGCAGCAGGCCGCACCGACTTGGGAGCAGTACAACCACCTCTACGCCGCCCTCCAGAACCTCTCCATGGCCCAGCAACAAGCCGGCGGCGCCCAAGAATGGTTCCTCGATACAGGGGCCTCATCACACGTCACCGGTAAGACGAACACACTCGCCTCTTATTCTTCCCCGTTAATGCATCATTCTCACAGGATCATTGTCGGGGACGGGTCTTGTCTTCCCATCACCGCCGTTGGCGACACCTCTGTTTCCTCTTTCAAGCTAAATGATGTTCTGGTCTCACCCACAACCATCAAAAGTCTCATCTCTGTTCGCCGTTGTACTCATGATAACTCTTGTACAATTGAATTTGATGATTTTGGTTTCACTGTGAAGGACCTCCTAACCCAATGCATCATGATGAGGTGCAATAGCTACGGCGAGTTTACCCTTTCTTCAGCAACGTTGGCGTCCAGCATGCGCTCTCTGCGGTCGGCAGCCTATGGCGTCTCCGTTTGGGCCATCCTAGCAATAACTCTGTTTCCATTTTAGCCAAAAGTTTCCTTCCTTCGTGTAATAATGACAATGCAAAATCTAGCGTTTGTGCTTCTTGTCAATTAGGAAAGCAGCCCCGGTTGCCCTTTTATTCATCCCATTCTGTCACCACGTCTCCCTTCCAATTAATACATTGCGATTTGTGGACTTCCCCAGTTTGTAGTTTCTCTGGATATAAGTATTACCTTGTTATACTTGATGACTACTCGCATTTTTCATGGACATTTTCACTACGCCACAAGTCCGACACCGCCGCCACCATTTACCGCTTCTTCACTTACGTACTCACCCAATTTCGTGTCCCTATCCAGTGCATGCAATGCGACAACGGCGGCGAGTTCCTCACCACCGACGTTCGTGAGCTTTTCACTTGCCATGGCGCCTCCCTCCGTCTCTCATGTCCTCACACGTCGCCGCAAAACAGTAAAGTCGAACGCCTTCTTCGTACCACCAATGACATCATTAGAGTCATGCTCATTCACGCCCAACTCCCCGTGCCGTTTTGGGTCGAAGGCCTCCACACGGCCACCTACGTCCTCAACCGACGGCCCTCCTCCTTCATCCAGTCTCAAACACCATACTACCGCCTCCTCGGACAGAACCCCTCATACGATCATCTACGCGTGTTCGGTTGTCTTTGTTTCCCTAACACCTATGCCACTAGTGCACATAAACTCGCCCCACGCTCCACCAGGTGCGTCTTCCTCGGCTATGCCCTCGAACACAAAGGCTACCGATGCCTGGATCTCCAGACTCGCAAAGTTTTAATATCTCGCTATGTTACCTTTGATGAGACTGTCTTTCCTTACACTCCAGGTGAAACACCCTCTTCCGCAGGAAACCCAACCGCAGACGATCCAGCCACCCCCGTCCTCTACGATCTGCGAGCCTCGCCTACCTCGTACCGCCCCCCCCCCCCGAGATCTGCGCCCGCACCTGCCGCCAGCAGCCCGTCCGCATCTTCCTCGCGCGCCGCGCTCTCCACCCCACCACCCACTCCCGAGCCGCCCGCTGGCACACCCAACCCGCCGACTGACTCACCCGGGCCTGCCACTTCCCCCTGCCGTGCGCCCACCTGCATGCAGTGTGCACCGCCCCCACCCATGCAGTGCACTCCATCGCCATGCAGTGCACACCCTCCATCCCCCGACCGAGCTGCTCATGCTCCACCCTCCCTCCACGTGCCGTTCCTGTCACCCCTCCCATCAACACCCATGGCATGCGCACCCAGGCCAAGACCGGCTTTGCTCTTCCTAAATAGCAGGTCTCTCTCCACGCCACCACTACTCCTGCCATTAGCCCCATCCCCTCCTCCTACCGTACCGCCCTCAAAGACCCAAACTGGTACAATGCTATGCATGAGGAGTATGATACATTAATGAGGAATAATACTTGGTGTTTAGTGTCTCGTCCTGGAGGTGCTAATGTGGTGATAGGGAAGTGGATCTTTCGGCACAAATTCCATCCTGACGGCTCGCTTGCTCGTTACAAGGCCAGATGGGTGCTTCGCGGCTTCACGCAGCAAGCCGGCGTCGACTACGGTGAGACGTTCCGTCCCGTGGTCAAGCCGACCACCATTCGCACGGTGTTGAGCATCGCCGCCGGCAAGTCGTGGCCCATTCATCAACTCGATGTGAAGAATGCCTTCCTCCACAGCCATCTCGCCGAGACGGTGTACTGCCACCAACCATCCGGCTTCATCGACTCCGCCCAGTCTTCGCACGTCTGCCGCCTCAACCGTTCACTGTACGGCCTCAAGCAGGCACCCTGCGCATGGTTCTCGCGGTTCACCACGTACCTGCGCACTCTCGGGTTCACCGCGTCCTGCTCCGACTCGTCGCTCTTCATCCTCCACCGCAGTCCCCACCTCGCCTACCTCCTCCTGTACGTGGATGACATCATCCTCACCGCCGACTCCAGTGCCTTCCTCGAGGGCATCATTCAGTCGCTGCGTCGCGAGTTCGCCATGACGGACCTCGATGCACTTCATCACTTCCTCGGCATCAACGTCACGTCCACGACTGCGGGGCTGTTTCTCTCCCAGGAGCAATATGCTCTTGAGATCCTCGACCGCGCCGGTATGTTGAACTGCAAGGCAATCTCCACGCCCGTCGACACGCTCGCCAAGCTCTCGGGCGACTCCGGGCCTCTCTTCCACGACCCCTCACTGTACCGCAGCCTGGCTCGCGCGCTGCAGTACCTCACCTTGACGCGCCCAGATCTCTCCTACGTTGTGCAACAATGTTGTCTGTTTATGCATGCGCCCCGGGAGAGTCACTTCCAGCTCGTCAAGCGCATTATGCGCTACGTGCGTGGCACCACACACATGGGGTTGCAGATTCATGGCTTCGCTGCATCCGAGCTTGCCGCCTACTCCGACGCCAACTGGGCCGGTTGCCCTGACACACACAAGTCTACTTCGGGCTTCTATGTGTTCCTCGGCTCCAACCTGCTCACGTGGTCCTCCAAGCGGCAAAACACGGTGTCTCGGTCCAGTGCCGAGGCCGAATATCGTGCCGTTGCAAACGCCGTCACTGAGGCCGCGTGGCTTTGACAACTACTCGGCGAGCTCCATCAACACCCTGCGCGCGCCACCGTCGTCTACTGCGACAACGTCTCTGCCATGTACATGTCCTCGAACCCCGTGCAACATCAGCGGACAAAGCACGTGGAGATTGACCTGCACTTCGTGCACGAGCGCGTTGCCTTGGGCGAGGTGCGCGTCCTGCACGTCCCCACGACCTCTCAGTTCGCCGACATCTTCACTAAGCGCCTTCCATCGAGCATGTTTGGTGAATTTCGTTTCAGCCTCAACATGCGGGAGCCCCATGTTGTGGCTGCGGGGGGGGGGGGGGTGTTGGAAGACACATCCACGACCTGGCTCAAGTGGCTAACAGCCACGACCGGATCCACAGCGGACCTGGCCGGTCCGTGCACATCGTGCATAGCCACGCCCTCGCATGCACGCCATGCTCGGCGTGATCCTGTATTGTAGCAACGTCCGACTCACCCCCCTCCCCCCCCCCCGCGCTCATGTATCTCTCCTCGATGTAACTGTATATATGAGCCCATCAAGGCCAGGAATAAAACACAGAGAGAGTTCGGCAATCCAACTGTACGGGCGTCGATTTTTCTTTTGTACTTTCAGTTTTAAATCTTTTGTATCTATTGAGCCGATTGCCCTAAATTATATATTCTTTGTATATTTGTGTTCTTTGTAACGAGGACTTTCAAATAAGACCATTTGTAAAGCATATTGACAAGTTCCTAAAACTTCACCAAGTTTCAAGTATTGATAGGAAGGAACAACAAAATCAGGATGTTTCAGAAACTAAAACTTAAAATTTGGTGCGCCCTTCATGTGGAAACCAATGACTTTGTTGATCACAAATCAATCATGTAGCAGCATGCCCCTCAAATTTCTCGACTGGATAGACTACGCACAAATATCGATTCATCACATGTCCGTCTTCATATTTTTTTTTGTCGCTTTCTCATTCAGATACTTTGATTTCTTTCAAATTTAATCATTTAGCACATAAAGCAGACATGCATATAGTTTGTAACAGGTTGCATTAACAAAAGCATTTAACCGACGACATGTAGAAATCACATGTTGTCACGTATGCACCCTCCCCTCCTCCTCCAGTGTAACCGTTGTCCCCTACTCATTCGGCATGTGCATTGTCCCCTCCGTCAAGGTTCATGGAATGTAAGATCATTAGTCACGCTATAACACCCTCGATGCGACTATAGCTCCCACGTGTCGAGGCACGACTTAGAGACATAATCGCATTGAAGGCATATGTCGCAAGTTTGGCAATCTTCACAACATCCCATGTAATAATAATAAAAGGGGAGATAACATAGTTGGCTTACACTCGCCACGTCAATCAAGTACATAAATAACATTACATCATCCATACACTCAAGGCCCGACTACGGCGCCAAAATAAAAGAGAACCCAACATGCGACACGGTCCCAATCACCCCCAACTGGGCACCACTACTGATCATCGGGAAAGGAAACATAGTATCGTTGAGAGTCTTCGTCGAACTCCCACTTGAGCTCATACGCGTCTCCTGGAGCGGAATCATCAGGCCCTGCATCTGGTGTAATAGTAATCTATGAGCCACAGGGACTCAGCAATCTCGCACCCTCGCGATCAAGACTATTCAAGCTTATAGGTATGGCAAGGTAAAATATGAGTGGAGTTGCAGCAAGCGACTAGCAAGTATGGTGGCTAACTTATTCGCAAAAGAGAGCGGGAAGAGAAGGCAAAGCACGAGCGAGAAGCTAGAGAACAACCTGCGCAAACATTACTCCAACACCGTGTCCACTTCCCAGACTCCGCCGAGAAGAGGCCATCACGATAACACACTCAGTTGATACATCTTAATTAATTCAGGTTCAAGTTATCTACAACCGGACATTAACAAATTCCCATCTGCCCATAACCGCGGGCACGACTTTCGAAAGTTCAATCCCTGCAGGGGAGTCCCAACTTAGCCCATGACAAGCTCTCACGGTCAACGAAGGAATAGACCTCCTCCCAAGACGTTCCGATCAGACTCGGTATCTCGGTAACTCAAGACACTTCGACAGGTTAAAACAAGACCAGCAACACCGCCCGAATGTGCCGACAAATCTCGATAGGAGCTGCACATATCTCGTTCTCAGGGCACACTCAGATGAGACTAGCTACGAATAAAACCAACCCTCAAGTTTCCCCGAGGTGGCCCCGCAGGCAGCTCAGTTCGGACCAACACTCAGAGGGAGCACTGGCCCGAGGGGGGGTTAAAATAAGATGACCCTTGGGCTCCGGTAACCCAAGGGAAAAAGAGGCTAGGTGGCGAATGGTAAAACCAAGGTTGGGCATTGCTGGAAAAGCTTTAAACAAGGCGAACTATCAAGGGTTTCCCATTATAACCCAACCGCGTAAGGAACGCAAAATCCGGGAACATAACACCGATATGACGGAAACTAGGGCGGCAAGAGTGGAACAAAACACTAGGCGAGAGGCCGAGCCTTCCACCCTTTACCAAGTATATAGATGCATTAAGATAACAAGATAATATAATGATATCCCAACAAGTAAATAAAAGATTTTCCAACAAGGAACGGCCTCCAATCTTCACCTGCAGCTAGCAACGCTATAAGAGGGGCTGAGCCAAGCGGTAACATAGCCAATCAACGGTTTGCTAGGACAATGGTGGGTTGGAGATTTGACATGGCAATTTGGGAGGCTGACAAGCAAGTGGTAGGCATCGTAGCAATGGCATAGCAAAAGAGTGAGCAAACTAGCATAGCAAAGATAGTAGTGATTTCGAGGGTATGATCATCTTGCCTTCACAGTTGTTCGAGTTGACTGGATCCTCAAGAGCAAACTCAACGGGCTCCTCGTTAGCGAACTCGTCTCCCGGCTCTACCCAAACAAGACAAACAAGCAACAAGGATACAATCAACCACGTGCAAGACCAAGCAATATGATGAAATGATGATATGCTATGCGGGATGCAAAATGCAAGATATGACAGAAAATGCATGAACCTGGCCTCAACTTGGAATTCCAAGGGTGCCACTGGAAATATGAGATGAAATCGCTTGAAAACGATATAAAGAACGCCGAAATCGGAGTTACGGTTTGGAAATGGCAAGCGTTTCAAAAAATGACACCGGTCTGCGATTTACAGCAAGTAGGCATCTAAATGCAATGAGATGAACATGCTATAGCCACCAAACATGACATCAAAATACATGGCAGGGATGCACACAAGATGCTTAACAAAAGTCTAGCACTGAGCTACGGCCAATTCATCCATTAGGAGGTTCAAACAAGCATGGCAAAAACGCAAATGCAAAACAGATTTCAGACTTAGTGAAATTAACTCTTGTCTGGAATTTCAGATCATGAAGCCCTCTTCGGAGTAACAAAACAACATGCTACAGGATCTGAACATGACAAAGAAAGACATGGCATGGAGCTACTCAACAAGCTTAACAAAAGTCCCTTAGTGACCTTGAGCCAAAAGGGATCACAAAATATACTAACAAGCACACGAACATAGCAAAAGCATAATCAGTTTTCAGACTTAGTGAAAACTGGGACATGCTGAAACATAACTCACGAAGGCATGTAAACGAGCTCGATGCACTCACTACGGTGCAAGTCATGGCAAGGCAAGCATACATCTATAAAGAAGGCTCAAAATACAAGCTAGACATGGGAAGAACAATGGCATAGCATGCACGGGCCAACTACAATAGCATCGGCAAAATCGCAAACGAGTTGACGATCTGCCCAGATTCACAACGAAGCAAAAGTAGAGCTCGATTGACTCAAGCTAGGGTGCTCCAAAATTGAAAACAAAGACATGGATGGATAGAGCATAACAATATTAACAAAACTCCTTTACTGATCATCCTCAAAAGAGGCACGGATCACTAGAAAACAGCATGAACATATGGCATCATGAACTAAATAATCCCAGACTTAGTGAAAACTACTAAGTCCCTGAAAACAGATTTACCGGGTGCCTCACTTTGCAAGCTTGCACAAGTCACCACACCCATCACAAAAATGCATGGGTTGCACCTCTGGAAAGAAGACAAAATCCTTAACAAAATATATGAAGGACTCACAGGCATATCATGCACACATTAATCATGGCAAAAATGACAAAAGTCTAAGATGAACTAGCAGATCTGACAATTAGCTCACGAAGCCTCCTTCTAACAGCATTTCGGGCATCAAGATGAACTCAAAATAAAATTATGCAATGGAATGAAATGATGTACTCGTCGAGACGAACATTTTGATATGCTATATGCCCAAAACGGAGCTACGGATGCGGAGATACAGCAGAACAAAGTAGGCATAAAAATTAGGGTTCGGAGAGACAAAAGTCAACCGAGGCGAGATTGGATCTCAGATCTGCACGGATTCCGAGGACGGCGGCGCTGCACTGTTCACCGAAGCTCTCCGGCGAGGTTGCAGGGCTCCGGCGAGGAGGGAGTCGGCGCCGGCGAGGGGCTGCCGGACGGCGGGGTCGGCGGCGGCCGGCGCAGTGGCGCGCTGCGGCCGACGCGGCGATGGCCGGGCGAGGCGGCGGCTGTGGCGGCCGGAGGCGGCGAAGGGCGGCGGCGGCGATGGCGGCGATGGTGGCTCCGGCCGCCGGAGTTGGAAGAGGCGGCGGGGATGGCAGCCTCGGGCGGCGGCACGTGGATGGGCTCGCAGGGGCCCCTCCTGGGCCTCCCCAGCCGGCGGCGAGTGAGGGACGCGGCGGCCACGTGGCGGCTCGCCACTGGCTGCAGGCGGCGGCGGAGGTCGGGTCGGACACGTCCGGCCCGGCAAATTTTGTCCGCCGGCGGCGTGAGGAATGGACCTAGGGTTTCGGAGAGGGGGAGAGATCCGAATTTCGGGGGGGGGGGTCTATTTATAGGCATAAGTGGAGCTAGGAGAGTCCAAATGAGGTGCGGTTTTCGGCCACGCGATCATGATCGAACGCTCTAGGACATGGAGCAGAGTTTGGTGGGTTTTGGGCCAAATTGGAGGGGTGTTGGGCTGCAACACACACGAGGCCTTTTCGATCCCTCGGTTAACCGTTGGAGTATCAAACGAAGTCCAAATGGTACGAAACTTGACAGGTGGTCTACCGGTAGTAAACCAAGGCCGCTTGGCAAGTATCGGTCCAAACCAGAAATGTTTAATCCCCACACACAAAAGAAAGCTAGGAATGACCGCCGGAGGAGAACGAAGCGCCGGAATGCAAAACGGACAACGAGGAAAAAGCTCGAATGCATGAGACGAACACGTATGCAAATGCAATGCACATGATGACATGATATGAGATGTATGACAACGACAACAACACACGGAGACAAAAACCCGAACCCGAGAAATACATATAACTTAACGCCGGAAACGGCAAGAGTTGGAGTACAAATTGGGAAAGTTACATCCGGGGTGTTACACACGCCTTCTCCCAAAATTCTCCCGACACTGGATCCATTTGCTTTGGATCCAATGTGATTTGAACCTATTATGCTTGGCTATGTGTCCAGTTCCCGGTCAATCCTCCTGAATATTGAGCCTACCCGCCTTCATGGTCATTTGAATTTAGAGCCTACTCGCCTTCATCTGTTCCCGATGCCATCAGCTCTCATGTATATTATCTTATCTCGCCTTCTTCTCTTGTTTTTTCTCTTCTTCCATCTCTAGCTTCTCTTGATTCCTCTTTCGACTAACTTGCGTGTTTCCATCAATTCGTTTAAAAAAATCATCGCCTCAATCGCTCCTTCTATTGACCTTTTTTCCCTATCTTTCTCCTGTCAGGTCGACTAGTGATAGACACTAGGATGGGACTTCTAGGCACATTTTCTATTTTATGTCTAGGACCATCATCGTCTTCACCGTCGTCCATATCCGGAGAGGAATTGTTGCACTTCTCAGTGTTTGGACTACCTTCTTCGTTTCATGACTTCCACTTGTCGTGGCTATCCGACAAATTTGTCCAATGTTGGAGACATTCGCCCTCCGGCTTAGAAATTTGCTGGGACCTCTCTAGGGCTATGTTATTCTAAAACAAGCAAATGCTCAAACTGATGAGAATGCTCAAAGTAATGCAAACGTGGTAATAAAACATAACATAATTGCTTACATACAGGTAAATAGTGACACCGCTAGGAGGAGCGTGCTTCTCTTGCTCCAAACAAACCAACCAACGGTTGCAGATCTCCTGAATCGTACCCCTTCGCTTTGTGAGAAATTTGAAAGTACGATCCATTCTGCATCTAAGATGATGTTTGAAAAGCTCCATGACCATCTTCATGCATGAGATTTGACATACGTTAAATATTTTTCAAATACACGGTCAATAGTTTTAAAAATATATGTTGAACATTTTTTTCTAATGCATAGTGAACAATTTTAAGTACACATTTGAACAATTTTCAACAATTATATAAACATGCAAGCATCTATGTTAGTGTTGCAACATTTTTGATAAATATGATGAAAAGTTTATATGTTATGAGCATTTTTTAAAACTTGTGCAAACAAACTTTTATATTTCATGTTTTTCTACAAATGTGATAAAACATATTTTAAAAGGTGAGAACATTCTGTAAATACACGCCAAATTTTTTCTAAATACGCCTTGAACATTTTCTTCAAGATGAGCATTTTTATGTGTTATTGAAAAATTTAGAACATAGCGAATTTCTTTTCAATACCACATCGTTCCTTAAGTAGCGGTGAGCCTTTTTTAGTACACCATAAACATTTTTGTGTACACAATGATATTTTTTTAATCACACGATGACTATTTTTTCAAACATATATAACATTTTTTATAGATTAGAACATAATATATTTTCCAAAATCAAATGGTACATATGTAATTATTTTCTAAAAGTAGAGTAAGAAAACAGAAACAAGTAATTTCAAAAGAAAAAATTGAAGCATGAAGAAAGTGTGCACTTCTCATGCGACTTTGAAAAAATTGTTTCTACAATGTAAAACTATGTTCGCATAATTTAGAAAAATAGTTCATACCATTAAAAATATTCTTTAGTATTAAACAATTGTTCCCATTTTTCAAAATTATGTTTGAGACTTTTCATAAAATATGTGTACATTTAAACAATGTTAAAAAAAGTCACATAATTTAAGATATGGTTAGTGCCATTTAAAAAAACTGTTCAACGTGTATTTAGAAAAATGTTAACAAGAAAACCAATGTTTGAAATGTATTAGGAAAAATTGTTCATCAAATATTCAAGAAAACTTCAACGTGTATAAAAATATGCTCCACATGTAAACTGAAAATGTATAACTTGTGTTAAATAAACTCGATATATGTTTGAAAAATAAGGACAAAGGGATAATGAGAAAAGGGAAATTTTAATCCAACAGAAAAAGAAAACCGAAGAAACCCCAAATAAAAACTGATAAAGGTCGTAACGCACACTAGACTGTGCCAGCTGTATTGCCAACAGGACGAGGATGTCAACCACATGCTCCTGGGCCGTGTGTTCGCGCGCGAGGTCTGGTACCGCGTTCTGCTTCCGCTGAGACTGCACAGATTCACTCCGGACGGTACGAAGCCGCTAGTAGAATGGTGGCCCAACATGATGGAGACCGCGCCGGCGAGCCAACGAAGACTTCTCAACACCACTACCCTCGCCACTTTACGTTTCATCTGGCTCGAGCGCAACAGCCGCGTCTTCGAACGCAAGGCCTCTTCGGCCGCCGCCACGGTAGAGCTCATTAGGGCGGAGCTCCGGCTTTGGATTAGTGCTAGGGTTGACGGTGGATACCCTTTTCAGGTTCACTAGTACTTGCAGTGGCCTGAGCCTAGGCGGAATTGCCATGTAATGATCCTGTGACTCGGCTCCTCTCTTTCTATCTTAATGGAAAAAACATGCAGCGCTCTTGCATGTTTTTGAAAAAAAGAAATAATTATGGGGAACCCTTCTAAGTCGGCCATACCGGGGGAAGGTTCCATGAACAGCTTCTTGCGAACCTTCCTAAGACGCTTGACTCCATAAGGCCGGGCAACAATCTTAGCAAGAGTCAGGGGTGGGGCCGGGAGAGCTGTAACTCGCTTAAGGCTGATCCTATTCGGCGCTCAGGTAAACTCTACACGAAAAAGATACACATCAATGTTACGGTTTCATTTTTACGATCGGTTCATAGTTTTGTTGATGGTAAATGCTCAATTTTGTATTTATGTTTGAAGCTATTTTAGACAAATTTTGTTAAATTCGTCGCACAAAGTCGACCGTTTGAAAATTTATTTGACCGGCAGCTTCATCTCACAGTTCGACACAACTTTCGTGTTGCAAGTTTTCTTTTTCGAGGATCATTCATCTCGTCCTTCTCTTCATGATCTTACTGCACTGGCGCCGTCCTGACACACACATTGTATTTCTTCTCCTCTGTCCTCTGTAAGAGCCCTCCTATCCGTCACTCATGACGCTGGTATCGTTCCTCTTGACCTCCTTGCCCACGTCCTACTACACTGTAGTCATTTTCGACGTCGGTCATATTGGCATCTTCTCTCGTCCTACTGCATTGACGCTGCCATGGCGCGAGCACTGCATTTCTTCTCCTATGTCCTATGTCTCTATGCGGACTTTTTCTGCGGCAACGAGGCTAGCAACTAGTTCGCCGCGTCGCTGAAGAGGTTGCTCGCGCACGACACCGTGCATGTTGTGTCGGATGGGACGCCACGACCACCGTCCACCATAGTCGACATGGTCCGACACGGACTGCATTTTTGCTCCCTGTCCTCTGCCTTAGCGCTCCTCCGCACGGACTTTCTCTGTGGCGGCAATGCTAGTAAGTAGTTCACCACAGCGCCGACACGAACGCTCATCCGATACTCCGTGCTCGTCGTGTTGGACGTGGCATCGCGGTCACCGTCCACCGCAGTCGCGAGGCACAGTATAACTGTGTGTGTTAAGTGTTACCTCTAAATCATATCCTGCGTATACAACCAAACACTATGTAGTTGCGTGAGGTGAGCCAATGCAGGAAACCAGATGCTATGTCAAAATTTCTCCCCTAATGCAAGAGGCCTAGATGCGGGCAACCAAACAAAGCGGAGATGTTAGTTTTCTGCCTGTTTAACGTCAGCCAGACTTCATTGAGCTAGGCTACACTGGGAATGCTACCAAACACGCCCAAACAGTTTTTGAATCGACGAACTTTTTTTGTAATTCACAATCATTTTTTGATCTTCATTAACATTTTTAGAAAATTTGTGAACACTTTTGGGATTCACGAAAGAAATTTCAAACTCATAAACATTTTTTGAATACACGAGTATTTTTTTAAATCATGACATTCTATGATATCTCAAACAATATTCAAAATTCAATTTTTTAAAATTCTAAACTCTTTTGAAATCTTGAATTATTTCAAAAAAAACAGAAAAAAACGGAAACGGAAAAAACCAGGCCCAGCCCACCCCACGTACTGGCCAGCCCAAAAGCGGTCGCGGGGAAAGAGGGTGGACATTGGCTCGATGGGCATTTCCTATACGACGCGAGTTGCGCCCATTACAGGCGTCGGCGCAAACGGGCGCACGCACACCCCGCCTCCTTCCATCGATGCTACATGGGCCAGCCCATTTAACCTTTTTTCTTCATCTTCTTTTAAATTCCAAAAAATAGTGCGGGCAACAAGATTCGAACACGAGTGTCGGAGTAATGGGCCACGGGTAGGCTAACCCGAGGCCCAGAACCTTTCAAGACATCGGGGTAGACTGCGTCCCTCAAGATGCCAAGATGAAGAGCCGTCTTCTGGGGGCCGGCTGGAGGAACAGCCGGCTGCCCGTATACGGCTGAGTCCTAGAGGCAAGGCCAGGACGGGCCGACTCCTGCTCGGCGGCTTCCAGAGAAGTCGGCCCCGAGGAGTCGGCCCACGGCACCAGCGAAGCCCGTACCCTCATCAAGAGGGACGGGACTGGGAATGGCTACAGTGTAGCCCATCCCCTCCCCCTTTCCAGGGGCTGGCGTGGCCACAGTATGTTGTACGGCGGAGATCTTCGCCCGGCGCAGCATTGTTGCCATGCCATCCTTGGCATCATCACAGGCAGGCGGAGTCCTGCTCCCACGACGGCCTGTCGGTACGGCTCAAGGACAACGGGCCCCACCAGTCAGCGAGAGCCCGAAAGACGGCGGCGATCCCACCAGTCGGACCCAAGGGAGGTCGGCCCCTCGGAGTCGCCCCGCCCCCTCCTCGGGACCCACTCGCCATTAACCAGACGAGACACAGAGTGGCTACAGTAATCGCCCGCCAGGCCACGGGGCTGTAGCCACAACCCCATGACCAAGCATGCGTCATTAGAGACGCGGCAACAGTGATCCACAGCCGGCAGGACCCGCAAGCGGCGGGGGCGGCTGTCGGCTCCGTACCAGACCAGTCGGCGGGGCCCACTCGGCGGCGGGCCCCAACAGTCGGCGGAGAAGCCGGCGACCAGAGAGACTAACAGCCGGGCCCTACGCCCGGCCGGATTACCATTGTACCCCTGGGGGTAGGCCTATATAAACCCCCAGGGAACCCATGCAAAGGGTTCCGAACCTGTTAGAATTAAACCAGATCATAGAGGAAGGAGAGAGCTAGCCCTGCCTTCTCCTACCTCTAGCATACAGCTCAAGGAGCGCCTTTGTATTCACTTGTGCCTTAGTGATCATGCGGAGACCCCGCATAGCAGGACTAGGGGTGTTATCTCCTAGGAGAGCCCCGAACCTGGGTAAAGTACGCCGGCGTTCGTGTCTATGCCTCATCCCGCTTCCGGGCACCGGCAACGTTCTACTCGCTCCCACCAAGATAAGCCATCCTTTGGCATATGTCGCACCCAACCCCCGACATTTGGCGCCCACCGTGGGGCGAGGTGCACCGTCGTCCGAAGATCTGTTCTAGACGGGAACCCTTTTTCTCCCTGGTGAGCGCAGCCAGCCAGACACGCCAGACGGAGTCTGCGCCGACGCGCTGCATGGCGCGGAAGTCGCCTGCGCAGCAAGTTGCCTCGCCGATCTCATTGGCAAGGTCCACCTCTCCACCGAGCCCGCGTCCGACGTGGGCACAGACGGCCCCGAGAGCCTCCTCGCAGGCCTCCTCGATCAACTCCATGTCGCCAGCGAGCCAGCTGTGGACCTGGAGTCTGTAGGCTCCATCGACCCGATATTGGTTGACTCCGACACTGCGTCGCTTGACGCGTTCCCTACCAACGTGGTAGTCTATGACAAACCGCTCCCTTGCGAGGAGAGCGGCGGAAGCACCGTCACGGAAGTGCTTGTCGTCGGTCACGGCGAGCACTCTGGCGGAGAGGCTCACGACCCGCTCAACGCAGCCCTACAAGACCTGACGGCACCCATCCCAGAAGATGCCGACGCCGAGATGCTGGAGGCACGCCGCCTCCAGCTTGTCGAGGGCGCCAAGAAGCTGGCCAGCATGAGGCGCATGTTGGAAGCCTATCAGCGCGAGATGGACTGTGCTGTGGGTGGCACGCCGGCTCCAGCTGGGCCCAGCCGCCTTGGCACGGTCCAGCAGCGCGGCGTGGCCATCGCCAACCTGTTCGGGGCAGATCGCCCCGCATACGCCACGCCTGCAGAAAACATCCGAGCTGCCCAAGCGGCAGCAGAAGAGCTGGACAAATTCGAGGGCAAAGAACGTCGCCAGATGGCGGAGCGCATCCAGCGGCTCCTTGACGCGGCTGCTGCACTAAGGCGCCCCAACGACAAAACAACAATCTGCCTCCCCGTCGAGACCAAGGCGCGACCTCTTGGACGCCGACTGGTATCGTCCGCGGGAGAAGAGACAAGGAGCCGACTGCTAGCCGCAACCGGACTCGCATCACCATTGAGCACGACCAAGACGGCCGCCCGAGAGAAGTGGAACGACGGGACGACTGTCCGCCTCCTCCCCCTCAGAAGGAAAGGCGCGTCACCCTGCCACCTATTGAGCACCCGACACTCGGCGACCGCCTTGGCCGTCGAGAGGGAGTCGGAGAGAACGATGCCCGCCACCGGATCGACCGCCTCCACCGATCCCTGGCGCTAGAAGAAGAAGAAGATGAGTTGGGTCCATCGTGTTTCGGCCCCCGCATTCGAGACGAGCCCTTCCCCAGAGGGTTCACGCTCCCAAGAGACACGCCCAAATACACCGGCTCCATGAAGCCGGAGGACTGCCTGGTTGACTACTCCTCAGCCGTCAGCATAGCAAACGGCAACAAGCGCGTCGCTGTAAAGTACGTTCTGCTCATGCTCCAGGGCACAGCCCGGACATGGCTGAACAGTCTGAAGCCCCGTAGCATCAACAGTTGGGTTGACTTCACCGAAGCCTTCATCCGCAACTTCACCAGCACGTACAAGCGGTCGCCCAAGCCTCGCTAGCTCTCCTTGTGCGTGCAAGGCCCACACGAGTCGACTCGCGACTACCTCACGCGTTGGGCCGAGCTCCGCAATTCTTGCAAGGGCGTGCATGAGGTGCAGGCCATCGAGTACTTCATCGCTAGGTGCCGAGAGGGCACCCTCCTCAAGCACCGACTCCTCTGCGACGAGTCGGCGACCCTCGACGAGCTGCTAGTCATAGCAGATAAATATGCCACAGCCGACTCCTCCATGAAGGCGGAGATCCAAGTTGACGCCTCTGGCAAAGTAGCCCCTCAGGCTCCCCGAACCCCGGCTGGCGACACCAGTCGGCGTCAACAGCAGAGCGACCACAAGCGCAAGGCCACACAGCCGGCTTCCACCAGTCGGCAGGTGGCGACAGTCGAAGACCAGCAGCCGGAAGGGCAGCCTCCGTCCAAACGCCAGAAGGGCGGCAAGTCCAATTAGTTGCCGGCTTTCTCATATGAGCAGACTCTGGATGCACCCTGCAAATTCCATAGTGGTGCCAAGCCATCCAAACACACCACTCGGAAGTGCCATTGGCTTACCAGGATAGCCAAGGAAGACGGCCTTCCGCCTCCTCCGCCTGCTGGGTGCTACCTCTTGAGCTTGCGTTGGATTTCCCCGAAGAGGAAAGGATGATGCAGCAGAGTAGCGTAAGTATTTCCCTCAGTTTTTGAGAACCAAGGTATCAATCCAGTAGGAGGCCACGCTCAAGTCCCTCGTACCTGCAGAAAACGATAGCTACTCGCAACCAACGCGATTAGGGGTTGTCAATCCCTTCACGGTCACTTACGAGAGTGAGATCTGATAGATATAATATTTTTGGTATTTTTGGTATAGAGATGCAAAGTGAAAAGTAAAAGTAAAAAGCAAAGCAAGATTAAAGTGATGGAGATTGATATGATGAGAATAGACCCGGGGGCCATAGGTTTCACTAGTGGCTTCTCTCAAGAGCATAAGTATTCTACGGTGGGTGAAGAAATTACTGTTGAGCAATTGGCAGAATTGAGCATAGTTATGAGAATATCTAGGCATGATCATGTATATAGGCATCACATCCATGACAAGTAGACCGAAACGATTCTGCATCTACTACTATTACTCCACTCATCGACCGCTATCCAGCATGCATCTAGAGTATTAAGTTAAAAACAGAGTAACGCTTTAAGCAAGATGACATGATGTAGAGAGATAAATTCATGCAATATGAAATAAACCCCATCTTGTTATCCTCGATGGCAATGATGCAATACGTGCCTTGCTGCCCCTTCTGTCACTGGGAAAGGACACCGCAAAATCGAACCCAAAGCTAAGCACTTCTCCCATGGCAAGAAAAACCAATCTAGTAGGCCAAACCAAACTGATAATTCGAAGAGACTTGCAAAGATAACCAATCATACATAAAAGAATTCAGAGAAGATTCAAATATTATTCATAGATAGACTTGATCATAAACCCACAATTCATCGGTCTCAACAAACACACCGCAAAAAAGAAGAAGATTACATCGAATAGATCTCCACAAGAGAGGGGGAGAACTTTGTATTGAGATCCAAAAAGAGAGAAGAAGCCATCTAGCTAATAACTATGGGCCCGAAGGTATGAGGTAAACTACTCACACTTCATCGGAGAGGCTATGATGATGTAGAAGCCCTCCGTGATGACGGCCCTCTCCGGCGGAGCTCCGGAACAGGCCCCAAGATGGGATCTCGTGGATACAGGAAGTTCCGGCGGTGGAATTAGGTTTTTGGCTCCGTATCTGTTCGTCTGGGGGTACGTAGGTATATATAGGAGGAAGAAGTACGTCGGTGGAGCTTCGGTGGGCCCACGAGGGTGGGGGCGCGCCTGGGGGTATAGGGCGCTCCCCCTACCTCGTGCCCACCTCGAAGCTTCCTTGGCGTAGGGTCCAAGTCTCCTGGGTCATATTCGGGAAGAAAATCACATTCCAGAAAGGTTTATTCCGTTTGGACTCCGTTTGATATTCCGTTTCTTTGAAACACTGAAATAGGCAAAAAAAACAGCAATTCTGGGCTGGGCCTCCGGTTAATAGGTTAGTCCCAAAAATAATATAAAAGTGGAAAATAAAGCCCAATATAGTCCAAAACAGTAGATAATATAGCATGGAGCAATCAAAAATTATAGATACGTTGGAGACGTATCAGGCATCCCCAAGCTTAATTCCTGCTCGTCCTCGAGTAGGTAAATGATAAAAAGAGAATTTTTGATGCAGAGTGCTACTTGGCATAATTTCAATGCAAATCTTCTTAATTTTGGTATGAATATTCAGATTAGGAAGATTCAAGACAAAAGTTCATATTGACATAGAGAATAATAATACTTCAAGCAAACCAACAAAGCAATTATGTTTTCTTAAAGTAACATGGCCAAAGAAAGTTCATCCCTACAAAATCATATAGTTTAGTCATGCTCCATTTTCGTCACACAAGAATGCTCTCATCGTGCACAACCCCGATGACAAGCCAAACAATTGTTTCATACCTTAATAATTTCAAACTCATAAACTTTCACGCAATACATGAGCATGAGCCATGGATATAGCACTATGGGTGTAATAGAATATAATGATGGGGGTTATGTGGAGAAGACAAAAAGGAGAAAGTCTCTGTCGGTGTCAAAACCGGCGGATCTCGGGTAGGGGGTCCCGAACTGTGTGTCTAAGGCGGATGGTAACAGGAGGCAGGGGACACAATGTTTTACCCAGGTTCAGGCCCTCTTGATGGAGGTAAAACCCTACGTCCTGCTTGATTAATATTGATGATATGGATGGTACAAGAGTAGATCTACCACGAGATCAGAGAGGCTAAACCCTAGAAGCTAGCCTATGGTATGATTGTATGTTGTCCTACGGACTAAAACCCTCCGGTTTATATAGACACCGAAGGAGGCTAGGGTTACACAAGGTCGGTTACGAAGGAGGAGATATACATATCTGTATTGCCTAGCTTGCCTTCCACACCAAGTAGAGTCCCATCGGGACACAAGACGAAGTCTTTAATCCTGTATCTTCATAGTCTAACAGTGCGGCCAATGGAGATAGTCCGGCTGTCCGGAGACCCCCTAATCCAGGACTCCCACAGTAGCCCCTGAACCAGGCTTTCAATGACGATGAGTCCGGCGCGCAGTATTGTCTTCGGCATTGCAAGGCGGATTCCTCCTCCAAATATACCACGGAAGAATTTGAATATAAGGATAGTGTCCGACCCTGCAAAATAAGTTCCACATACCACCGTAGAGAGAATAATATTTCCACAAATCCAATTTGCTGACTTGTTTTGGCAACACGACATTATGTCATGGCCCGGTGATTATTCGAACCATTTCCTTTAACTAGCCCTGCACATAACGTGAGGCTGTTTTTTGACACGTCTTGTCAAAGCAGAGATCGTGTCCCCTTATCACGGGATTCTCATCAATACGGGCGTGGGTAACCCAACCGCGCCATTGATTACGACGCTTGGGGGATAAGCGAGTTTTACCAGGCTAGTGGGGACGCTCAGTTTCGTCCGCCCATATAAAGGGACAAGGATTCACCTTTTCATCCACGCCTTCTTCCTCCTTTGCTCATCCATTTTCGCGCACTCGAGCTCCAACACCCAAGTCCACATCCCTTCCCTCAACCTTCTCCAAACATGTCCGGAGCGGGAGGCAAATGGATGGCTTCCTCCGTCACGGAGGGACATATCTAGAAGCTGCGCGGAGCCGGATACTTAGCCACGAATATCGCGCATCGGCTGCCCGCTGCGGGGCAGATCGTCCCTACCCCGGAACCTCACGAGAGGGTAGTTTTCCTCCACCACTTACTCCGCGGACTGGGGTTTCCCCTCCATCCATTCGTCCGTGGTCTCATGTTCTACTACGTGCTGGACTTTCATGATCTGGCCCCGAACTTCGTCCTCAACATTTCGGTGTTCATCGTCGTGTGTGAGGCTTTCCTCCGCATCCGGCCCCACTTCGGCCTGTGGTTAAAGACCTTCAATATCAAGCCGAAGGTGGTGGGAGGCCAACAAGCAGAATGCGGCCGAGCCATGGTGGGTAAGATGCCCAACGTTATATGGCTTGAAGGCTCCTTTGTGGAGACCATAAAGGGATGGCAATCGGCGTGGTTCTACATCACCGAGTCGCGTGACGCCAAATGGGTGGCGGCCCCCGAGTTTCGATCCGGATTCCCTACACGGCTCACTTCCTGGAAAGAGAAGGGCTTGTCGTGGGGTTCATCGGTGGAGCTGAATGGACTCCAGAAATGTATCCGGAGTATGGCAAGCAAGAAGCTCAAGCTTGTCAACATAGTTCAGGTTATACTCATCCGCCGGATCCTCCCGTGTCAACAACGGGATTTTAACTTGTGGGAGTTTGACTCGGCCCAGCACCAGACTCTAAGCAAGCTCTTCGATACGAAGCACAAGGACGTCTGGAAGGTGCTGTTCAAGGGCGCCGAGGTCCCTCCTTCTCTCACCGAGGACCGCGGACTAAGCGCAAAGCGCCTAGCGCATTCGGTGAGTTCAATACGTCCCGTAGGACAGTTATTTCCCCTAGCTTAATCATGTGCAGGGTCTAATCTCCATGCCTTTGACAGGACTGGGTGGAGACGTTGGGCAGATTAACTGTCCGCCCCCTTGCCCGAAGACACTGCGGGCACTCTCCTGAGGGAGATGCTGACTCCGGCTCCTTACAAGGTGCCGGAGAAGACCAAGAAGGCCAAGGGAACCCGAAAGAGTTCCCAACGCCAGGCGTCGTCGGACTCACCGTCCGATGACTCTGCGGCGCACTCCTCCCCCAAAGACGAGGAAGAAGAAGAAGATGCTCCCCTCCTGTTGGGGGAGACAAGAAAAGGAAGGCCGCCCCAACTGGGGGGGCCGAAGGGTCCAAGAAGGGAAGGACTCTCCTTTCGGACAGTTCCACCGCCGCCGATGAAGGCGAAGACGAGTGGTTGCCCTGGGCCAAGCCCCTGGGGAGATCGTAAGTATTCGGATACCAGAGTAACTCATAGCATTCCTTTGTCGCGTTGCTTTCCCTAACGCCGAAATATAATTATGCAGGCCGCCCCGAGCCCGTATCGATGTATCATCGGACGGCTCCGTGGGCTCGTCGGACATGGATAGCGATCTAGTCCCAACCGCCACCTCCCCTCATCCTGCGGACGACGCCGAGGTGCTGTCTCACGAGGCACTGGGTCGAGGGGAGAAAATCCCGGAGGCGCCTCAAGGCGGCCTCCCGGACTCCGGGAGCCGAGGGGACAAGGCCCCTGAGAGCTCCGAGTTCGGCCCTCAGCCGAACATCGCGCCAGAACCTCCAGTGGTTCCGAGCTCAGGCAGGCGGCCTCCTTCTAAGAGGGGCGAGACGCCTGTGCCTATGACCTCTGCCCATCCAGAGGCGCCGGACAATCTGTTAGAAGCGCTTTGCAGCGCTTCCATCGACAAGGAGCACCGCACTATCATGAGTGCGGTGATCCAGAAGGTTCAGTCCGCCAAGAGCGGATTGACTAAAGCCTGTGCCAGCCTTCTAATAGGCTTTGAGGTAAGTGTTTAAAATATAGGAAAATATTACCGCATAGACAGTAGCCCCTGATGCTCTGTTCAGTGTTCACAAAGAAAAGCCGAACAGAGGATCAAACAATATCGCAGGAGTCTAATATGAGTATGTCAATATGCGTATGCAGGCTTCGCTGCTGGCGTCCGCCGCACTGACTGCAGAGGTCACCGTACTGAAGTAGGACCTCGAGGGGTCCAAGAAAGAGCTCGGCCTTGCTAAGAGGCAGCTCGAGGAGAACACGGGTAAGTAATACCCTGTCTATAGATATGTATATATAAAAGAAGACGCGATTGCAAAATGACAGGATCATCGTCTATTTGCCAGGGCCACGACCGAGGTGGCAACCCTGAAGCAAGCGCTAACCAAGGCCGAAGATAAAGCGGCCAAGGAGCACACCGAGCAGGAAAAGCAAGAGGCACGCGTGGGCGAGGTGCAGCAAGAGCTCCAGGCTCTCGTGACGAAGCACGAGGCGTTGGAGCTTGACTCGAAGACGCGAGAGTCTGAGCTTGCTGCGGCCCTCGAGAGCGCAAAAAGTGCCAAGGACGAAGCCCAAAAGGCCCTCCAGGAGATTGATGCGATGAAGAAAATAGCAGCGGGTAAGGCATTCTATATGCAAAGCAAGCATGTGAAAGTAAATTACCTATTACTTACCCGAATCCGGAGCTCTCTAGGAGCATTCGCAGATTTGCCTCGCAGCGTGTCGGATGCCGCACAGTTTTACCAAGCCGAGGAGGGGAGCTCAACGGAGAAGCTATTCTGGTCTCAGTATACCGGGACCGAACACCTGGTGCCCATGAGCAACCAGCTGAAGCAGCTGGTCCAGCTACATAAAGCGGACGAACAAGCCATGAAGGGCTTTATAGTCCGGCTGTGGACTGGCGACGCCCTTCCGAACAGCTACTTCGGCCTGGTGAGGCGGCTTGTGGACGCCTGCCCACGGCTGGAGGTCGTCAAGAGGTCTGTCTGCATCGAAGGTGCACGCCGGGCTTTCACCCGTGTGAAGGTGCAATGGGCCAAGCTATACGCCGTGAAGCTGATCAAGGAGGGACCGCCGCAGGGCAAGGAGCACCGCACCCCCGAAATTTATTATGAGGGTGTCCTGAAGGGTGCCCGTCTTGTAGCGGACGAATGTTCAGAGGATGTAATATTTGAGTAAACTTGCTCGTGTGATCCTGTATGATGGAAACTTGTTTCATATGCGCTATGCAACGCTTATGTGAATTTAAAATATTACCTTCTGTTTGGCTGTTTATCCAATCTGAGAGATGGCTAGTCCTCGGCTTCTGCCCCCATGCCACGAGTGCTGGGGTGTTCAGGATAAACCTGAGCACTCTTGTTCCCATGTTTGGGTCCTTCGAGGGAGGTGCTCAACACAACGAACAAGGCAACCAGACTAATAATGCTTTATCACTCTCACTTAGCCATAGAATTCTATAATTTTAAATTTCGGCGAAGCCCCTGGTATTCGGAAGGCCGAATTCGGGGCGCGATACACGCCTTTAAGCCGGATAGGGCCGGCCCCTCGCTCTAAGCGGCATAAGTCTTTAGGGACTCGAAAACCTCGCCGAACAGCGACCAGTCTCTCGCCTTATCATGACAGTCAGTTTTAGCTTTCTCTACTGAGGTGCTAAGCCCAGCAGAACCAGGGCACAATCGCAGTAGTTCTCCTAGTGCTACCTTAGCCGATAGAGCGGAACGTAAGGTACCAAAACATAGGAGCCGGGCAAACCCAACATTTGACCAAAGACATGATTCGGAGCTGATGCATATAATGCTATAAGTTCGGGGTGCCGCACTTGTGAAAGTGTTCGGACTTTTCACACCATATTGTGGGGTACGCAAGCCCCTGGTGTATTGGCCGTACCAAAGTGTACGGTTGTAAGGCGTCGTTAATGAACACACATATATAACAAGAATGCAATAATAGTCGTGATGTTATGCATTGTTTATTCAAAAAGGTGCGTTTAAAGCAGAATGATACAGATGGTGCGATAAGAAAAGCGTAGGATTATGTCCCTTCCAAGGGCAAGCTGAGGAACAGTATTAAATCAAATATTTCGCTCATTATTGTAATCCACCTGGGAATTCCATGGTGTGACGTAGCTTTCTGCCTCCTTGGTTGCTGCATCATGTGTTCGGCGATAGTGCTGCCGGACAGTGTTTCCAGAGATTAAGGTCCTGAAAAAGAGAAAAATAACCAAACGGGAAGCCCCTAGTGCGGTTTAAGCCGCGTCCTGGGGCGTGCCACAGTGTGTCCCCCCTCCCCACCTATGCCCATGGTACTTTTAATGCATAATTATGTACGCGTGGCACGAGTTTCACCGTTCGGCTGGGACTGGGGTGGGGGCCGCATTGCTACGCGAGCTCAGATCGCGCCAGGCGGTCTAGTTGCTGATTGCTCCAAGCGCGCTTGAAGGTGTCCGGGTCTTGAAACGCCGAACTGGTGGATTGCCTTGAGAGGTTGCTTTGCGCTTCTGCTGCGAGGGCCGCAGTGTGCTCCTCCGTTCAGAGAGAGCGCTCTGTGTTTCCATTGACTGTAATAACCCCGCGAGGTCCTGGCATCTTGAGCTTGAGGTATGCATAATGCGGTACCGCATTGAATCTCGCAAATGCGGTTCGCCCGAGCAGTGCATGATAACCACTGCGGAACGGGACTATATCGAAGATTAACTCTTCGCTTCGGAAGTTGTCCGGGGATCCGAAGACCACTTCAAGTGTAATTGAGCCTGTGCAATGGGCCTCTACGCCTGGAATGACGCCCTTAAAGGTCGTTTTTGTGGGTTTGATCCTTGAGGGGTCTATACCCATTTTGCACACTGTGTCCTGATAAAGCAGGTTCAGACTGCTGCCGCCATCCATAAGGACTCGAGTGAGGTGAAATCCGTCAATGATTGGGTCCAGAACCAGTGTGGCGAATCCGCCATGACGGATACTAGTGGGATGGTCCCTGCAATCGAAATTGATCGGATAGGAGGACCATGGGTTGAACTTTTGGGCGACTGGCTCCAACGCATATACGTCCCTGAGCGCACGCTTCCGCTCCCTCTTGGGGTTGTGGGTTGCGTATATCATGTTCACCGTCCGCACTTGTGGGGGAAACCTCTTCTGTCCTCCGGTGTGTGGCTGCCGGGGCTCCTCCTCGTCATCGCTATGTGGCCCCTTGTCCTTGTTTTCGGCAATTAACTTGCCGGCCTGCTTGAACATCCAACAATCCCTGTTGGTGTGATTGGCTGGCTTTTCTGGGGTGCCGTGTATTTGACACGAGCGATCGAGTATACGGTCCAAGCTGGACGGACCCGGCATACTTTGTTTGAATGGCTTTTTCCGCTGACCGGGTTTAGAGCCTTTGAATCCGGCATTGACTGCCATATCCTCATTATTATCGCTGTTAATGCGGCGCCTATGTTTGTTGCGACATGACCTGCTATTGCCGTGCTTGGTATCCGAAGTACCATGGTTCTTTGATATGTTATTACTGCGAGCCAGCCAGCTGTCTTCTCCCGCACAAAAGCGGGTCATGAGTGTCGTGAGGGCTGCCATAGATTTCGGCTTTTCCTGACCAAGGTGCCGGGCTAGCCATTCATCACGGATGTTGTGTTTGAAAGCCGCTAGGGCCTCTGCATCCGGACAGTCGACGATTTGATTTTTCTTTGTTAGGAACCGAGTCCAGAATTGCCTGGCTGATTCTTCTGGCTGCTGAATTATGTGGCTCAAGTCATCGGCATCTGGTGGCTGCACATAAGTGCCCTGAAAGTTGTCGAGGAATGCGGCTTTCAGATCTTCCCAACAGCTAATGGACTCTGCTGGCAAGCTGTTAAGCCAATGTTGCGCTGGTCCCTTGAGCTTTAGTGGGAGGTATTTGATGGCGTGTAAGTCATCACCGTGGGCCATGTGGATGTGGGGAAGGAAATCCTGGATCCATACCGCGGGATCTGTTGTGCCGTCGTATGATTCAATATTCACAGGTTTGAAACCTTCTGGGATTTGATGATCCATTACTTCGTCTGTGAAGCATAAGGGGTGTGCGGCGCCTCTGTATTGAGCTATATCGCGATGCAGCTCGAATGGGTCTTGCCCGCTGTGTTCGGCCCGGCCGGATTTACTTTTACTGTATCCACGTGACGTTTATCGTCTCGCATAGTGGCGTGCCCTCGTGATCCGTAGATCGATCTTGCATGCTTTGCTTTGTCCTCCAATATGTCTCGCAGGTCTGGCGTATCTCCCCATGCCTTTTTATTTGAATGGCGTCGGGGTGCAGGCTGAGTTTTTGGCTGGAATGCCTCTCTATCACGGCCACGAGGTGGCCGATCAGTCGCGTCATACGCTTCTTCCTCCAGTCGGGGTAGCAACCTGCATTTTGGGTAACTCTTGGAGGGACGCTCGAGTTTATATTCCTCGGCCGCGAGGACTTCATTCCATCTGTCAGCTAGTAGATCTTGATCAGCTTGAAGCTGCTGCTGCTTTTTCTTAAGGCTATTTGCCGTGGCTATAAGCCGGCGTTTGAAGCGCTCTTGTTCGACGAGATCCTCTGGCACGGCGAATTCGTCGTCGCCGAGGCTTGCCTCGTCTTCGGAGGGGGGCATGTAATTATCATCCTCCGCCTCTCCATCTGCCGCTCTCTCAGGAGGGCTGGCTCTTCCATCCTCCTGCTCTAAATCTTGCTGGAGGGAATTGTTGTTGTCTTCGGCACTATCCGGAGTGTTATTATCTCCTGTGCCGGTATCACCACTTTAGCTTTGGCGGGACTTAGAGCGGCGCCGTTGACGTCGGCGCTTGGGTTGCTTCTTGGAGGGGTCATCCTCCGCTATCTCGTTGCCATTGCCTTCTTTGGGTGTATCCACCATGTATATATCGTATGATGAGGTGGCTGTCCAGTGCCTTGTGGGCAATGGTTCCTCTTCGTCTCCCGCATTGTCGTCCATACCGTCGATGTCTTCGGAGTCGAAGTCAAGCATGTCGGTTAAGTCATCGACAGTGGCTACTAAGTGGGTGGTGGGTGGGCCACGAATTTCTTCGTCGTCTGCATCCCAATCCTGCCGGACATAGTTCGGCCAGGATCCTCCTGACAAGGAGAGAGACCTTAATGAGTTCAGTATGTCGCCAAAGGGCGAGTGCTAAAAAATATCCGCGGAGGTAAACTCCATGATCGGCGCCCAATCGGATTCGATAGGAACGGGCGCAGGCGGTTCAGAGTCCATGGCCGGAGAAGGATCCGGCAGTTTAACAACACGACTCTTGTGTAAGGTAAGGTCAATGTTTGGCTCGATCACCGCTGAGGGTAATGCCTCCGTGGCGGGGTCCATCCACCCGTCCATGGACGGCGCAACTGGCTCCGAATTGAGGGTCGGAGTGGCTGCATGTGCGATCTCCTGAACACTATCCGACGGTAGAGCTAAATCGTACTCATCGTGACCGCGTGATGCACAAGGCAGAGGCTCGAATCCATCGAAGATCAAGTCTCCACAGATATCGGCCGTGTAGTTTAAGCTTCCAAACCTGACCTGGTGGCCAGGGGCGTAACTTTCAATCTGCTCCAGATGGCCAAGCGAATTGGCCCGCAGTGCAAAGCCGCCGAACACGAAGATCTGTCTGGGGAGAAAAGTCTCACCCTGGACTGCATCGCTGTCGATGATAGTAGGAGCCATCAAGCCTAACGGCGATGGCACAGAGGAACTCTCAATGAAAGCACCAATGTCAGTGTCAAAACCAGCGGATCTCGGGTAGGGGGTCCCGAACTATGCGTCTAAGGCGGATGGTAACAGGAGGCAGGGGACACAATGTTCTACCCAGGTTCAGGCCCTCTTGATGGAGGTAAAACCCTACGTCCTGCTTGATTAATATTGATGATATGGGTGGTACAAGAGTAGATCTACCACGAGATCAGAGAGGCTAAACCCTAGAAGCTAGCCTATGGTATGATTGTATGTTGTCCTACGGACTAAAACCCTTCGGTTTATATAAACACCGAAGGGGGCTAGGGTTACACAAGGTCAGTTACAAAGGAGGAGATATACATATGCCTAGCTTGCCTTCCACGCCAAGTAGAGTCCTATCTGGACATAAGATGAAGTCTTCAATCATGTATCTTCATAGTCTAACAGTCCGGCCAATGCAGATAGTCCGGCTGTCCGGAGACCCCCTAATCCAGGACTCCCACAGTATCACATCAACGAGGCTAATCAATGGGCTATGGAGATGCCCATCGATTGATGTTAATGCAACGAGTAGGGATTGCCATGCAACGCATGCACTAGAGCTATAAATGTATGAAAGCTCAACAAAAGAAACTAAGTGGGTGTCCATCCAACTTGCTTGCTCACGAAGACCTAGGGCACTTGAGGAGGCCCATTGTTGGAATATACAGGCCAAGTACTATAATGAAAATTCCCACTACTATATGAAAGTGATAACTCAAGAGACTCTCTATATGAAGAACATGGTGCTACTTTGAAGCAGAAGTGTGGAAAAAAGGATAGTAGCATTGCCCCTTTTTATTTATTTCCCCATTTTTGGGCCTTCTTTTTTTTCTTTGGCCTTTCTCTCTCTTTTTTTGGGACAATGCTCTATTGAATGATGATCATCACACTTCTATTTATTTACATATCAATGATTACAACTCGATACTAGAACAAAGTATGACTCTATATGGATGCCTCCGGCGGTGTACCGGGATATGAAATGAATCAAGAGTGACAAGTATGAAAAAAATTATGAACGGTGGCTTTGCCACAAATACTATGTCAACTACATGATCATGCTAAGCAATATGACAATGATGAATGTGTCATGATAAACTGGATGGTGGAAAGTTGCATGACAATATATCTCGGAATGGCTATGGAAATGCCATAATAGGTAGGTATCGTGGCTGTTTTGAGGAAGATATAAGGAGGTTTATGTGTGAAAGAGCATATCATATCACGGGGTTTGGATGCACCGGCGAAGTTTGCACCAACTCTCGATGTGAGAAAGGGCAATGCACGGTACCGTAGAGGCTAGCAATGATGGAAGGGTGAGAGTGCATATAATCCATGGACTCATATACTTATTGCAAAAATCTACAAGCCATCAAAAACCAAAGTATTACGCGCATGCTCCTAGGGGGATAGATTGGTAGGAAAAGACCATCGCTCGTCCCCGACCGCCACTCATAAGGAGGACAATCAAATAACACCTCATGTTTCAAATTTGTTGCATAACGTTTACCATACGTGCATGCTACAGGACTTGCAAACTTTAACTCAAGCACTTCTCAAATTCACAATTACTCTACTAGCATGACTTTGATATTACTACCTCCATATCTCAACACAATTATCAAGCATCCAACTTTTTCTTAGTATTCAACACACTCAAAAGAAAGTTTCACAAATCTTGAATACCAAGCATGTTACTATTAAGCAAATTACCATGCTATTAAGACTCTCAAAATAATTTAAGTGAAGCATGAGAGATCAATAGTTTCTTTAAAACAAATCCACCACCGTGCTCTAAAAGATCTAAGTGAAGCACATAGAGCAAAACTACTTAGCTCAAAAGATATAAGTGAAGCACATAGAGTATTCTATCAAATTCTAATTCATGTATGGCACTCTCAAAAGGTGTGTACAGCAAGGATGATTGTGGCACACTAACAACCAAAGACACAAATAATACAAGACGCTCCAAGCAAAACACATATCATGTTGGCGAATAAAAATATAGCTCCAAGGAAATTACCGATGGAAGTGGACGAAAGAGGGGATGCCTTCCAGGGCATCCCCAAGCTTTGACTTTTTGGTGTCCTTGGATTATCTTGGGGGTGCCAGGGGATCCCCAAGCTTAGTCTCTTGCCACTGCTTGTTCCATAATCCATCACAAGAATTCACCCAAAACTTGAAAACTTCACAACACAAAACTCAATAGAAATCTCGTGAGCTCCGTTAGAGAAAGAAAACGAAAGACCACTTCAAGGTACTGTAATGAACTCATTCTTTATTTATATTTGTGTCAAACCTACTGTATTCCAACTTCTCTATGGATTATAAACTATTTTACTAACCATAGATTCATCAAAATAAGCAAACAACACACGAAAAACAGAATCTGTCAAAAACAGAACAGACTGTAGTAATCCGTAACTAACGCAAACTTCTCGAACTCCAAAAACTCCATGAAAATTGGACGACCTAGACAATTTGTTTATTGATCAGAAGCAATTGGAATCAGTATTTTATCACATTCTGGTGATTTTTAACAATTCGTCCACTGAACGCAAAGTTTCTGGAAATTACAGCAAGGTCAAATAACTATCATCCAAGAAGATCCAATAGGTCTAACTTGGCACAAACACTAATTAAAACAAAAAACCACATCCAAACAGAAGGTAGATGGGTTATTTATTCCCTAACAGAAGAAAAACACAAAAAACTAAAAATAAAATTTGGTTGCCTCCCAACAAGCGCTATCGTTTAACGCCCCTAGCTAGGCATAAAAGCGAGGATAGATCTAGGTATTGCCATCTTTGGTAGGCAATCCATAAGTGGCTCTCATGATAGTTTCATATGGAAATTTTATTTTCTTTCTTGGAAAGTGTTCCATGCCCTCTTTTAATGAAAATTGAAATCTAATATTCCCTTCCTTCATATCATTAATCGCACCAACCGTTCTAAGAAAAGGTCTACCAAGAATAATAGGGCAAGAAGGATTGCAATCTATATCAAGAACAATGAAATATACGAGCACATAATTCCTATTTGGAACAATAAGAACATCATTAATCCTTCCCATAGGTTTCTTAATAGTAGAATCCGCAAGATGCAAGTTTAGAGAGCAATCATCAAAATCGCGGAAATCTAGCAAATCACACAAAGTTTTGGGGATAGTGGAGACCCTAGCACCCAAATCACACAAAGCATAAAACTCATGATCTTTAATTTTAATTTTAATAGTTGGTTCCCACTCATCATAGAGTTTTCTAGGGATAGAAACTTTCAACTCAAGTTTTTCTTCATAAGATTGCATCAAGGCATCAACAATATGTTCGGTGAAGGCTTTCTTTTGACTATAAGCATGTGGAGAATTTAGCACAGATTGCAACAAGGAAATACAATCAATTAAAGAGCAACTTTCATAATTAAATTCCTTGAAATCCAATATAGTGGGTTTAGCAACATCTAGATTTTTATTTCTTTCAATCCCACTTTCATCAATTTCATCATAAAGATCTAAATACTCCGAATTTTTAGAACGCCTTCTAGGTAAAGGAAGATCATATTCAGTTTCATCAAGATTCATATTACAAAACAAAGATTTAATAGGACACACATCAATAACTTTTAGATCTTCATCTTGATTTTCATAGGAATTGGAAGAACACGCTTTAATAAAGGCATCTTTGGAAGCACGCATCCTAGCGGTTCTTTCCTTGCACTCATCAATGGAAATTCTCATGGCTTTGAGAGACTCATTGATATCATGCTTAGGAGGAATAGATCTAAGCTTTAAAGAATCAACCTCAAGAGAAATTCTATCAACGTTCCTAGCCAAATCATCAACTTTAAGCAATTTCTCTTCAAGCAAAGCATTAAAATTCTTTTGTGAATTCATAAACTCTTTAACACTATTCTCAAATTCAGAGGCCGTCTTATTATAATTTCCATAAGATTTGTTGTAGGAATTCCCATAATTATTAGAAGGATTACTAGGATATGGCTTAGGATTAAAATTCCCTCTATAAGCGTTGTTACCAAAATTATTCCTACCAAAAAAATTCACATCCATAGATTCATTGTTATTCTCAATCAAAGTAGACAAAGGCATATCATTAGGATCAGAAGAAACACTCTTAGTAGCAAATAATTTAATAACACTAGTAGAAAACGGAGCTTTAAAACCGGTTCGTAAGGGCCTTTAGTGCCGGTTCCATAACCGGCACTAATTGGTGGGCACTAAAGCCCCCCCCCCTTTAGTACCGGTTTGGCACGAACCGTCGCTAAAGTGCCACCACGTGGCGTGAGCTCGCGCCCTGGTATGGGGGACCTTTAGTACCGGTTGGTGTTACCAACCGGTACGACCTTTAGTACCGGTTGGTGTTACCAACCGGTACTAAAGGTTTTTTTTTAATTTTTTTTGAATTTTTTGGAATTTTTTTTGATTTTTTTTTATTTTTAATTTTTCTGAATTATTTGGTGATTTAGTCTCTAATCACCTCTCTTAACTGCTCAAGTGTGGATCACTCATTCCAAATCATCTAACTTCCCGACCGGTCACCCATCCCTCTCACTTCTCCAGCCCGAGCACGCTTAGCTTTCGGGTTCTATTCTCCTTCGTTTCCAAGTCTGCACTTGTTGTTTTCCTGACAATAGTAAGATGTCAATCCTATTAACCCTCAGGAGTTTAGCTTGAGCATGAAGTCACACATTTCACTGTTTGAGTTTGAAACTATTATTCTAAAAAACATTAATTATTTAGTAACGCTAATATTTCTTGAATAAGTTTGACCATACTTTGACCATATTTTGACCATAGTTTGACCAGATTTGACCAAAATTCAAAAAATTAAAATAATTATTTAGTAACACTAATATTCTTGAATAATTATGTAGTAACATTAATACTTCTTGAATAAGTAGTTTGACCAGATTTAACAAAAAAAAATTAAAAAAACTTAAATTTGACCATATCCTTTTTTCCTATTGGAATTTGAGGATTCTAAAAAATTGCAAACAGGCCGTAGGCCGTCTCCATCGGATGCGGATTTTCGTTTTGTATTTTTTGATATATTATACGTTTTTTTCCGACATCGTATGCAAAAATTATAGCCGTTTTACATTTTCCCTACACTTTTTGCAAAATATGTCCAAATTTAAGTTTTCAAATTTTCCTAACAAGTAGATGTAGTAATATAACTACCTCTCGAAGGATTTTATTTTTTGAAGTTTTTGTCAATTTATTTTGATTTTTTCAGAACTGAAATGGCGACACAAGGGGGGGTAGAGTTTGAAAATTGCCCTATAGTGCCGGTTTGTGTCACAAACCGGTACTATAGGTCAGACCCCTTTAGTACCGCTTCGTGGCACAAACCGGTACTAAAGGTTAGCCCTTTAGTACCGGTTTGTGACACGAACAGGTACTAAAGGTGATCGTGGGGCCCTGGCCTGACGCCAGCCCGCCATCACCCCTTTAGTACCGGTTCTGGCACGAACCGGTACTAAAGGTTCAACACGAACCGGCATTAATGCATAGCCGTTCGAAACGGCACTAATGGTACCATTAGTGCCGGCTCAAATTCAAACTGGCACTAATGTGCTTCACGTTTGACCCTTTTTCTACTAGTGTAAGTCCATCCATCTTTCCACTCAAAACATTGATTTCTTCTATCGCATGCACTTTTTTATTAGAAGATCTTTCAGTATGCCATTGAGAATAATTAACCATAATATTATCTAGGAGTTTAGTAGCATCTCCTAAAGTGATTTCCATAAAAGTGCCTCCCGCGGCCGAATCTAAAAGATTTCTAGAAGCAAAATTCAATCTGGCATAAATTTTTTGTATAATCATCCACAAATTCAAACCATGAGTAGGGCAATTACATATCATTAATTTCATTATCTCCCAAGCTTGTGCAACATGTTCATGATCAAGTTGCTTAAAGTTCATAATATCGTTTCTAAGAGAGATGATCTTAGCGGGAGGGAAATACTTAGAGATAAAAGCATCTTTGCACTTGTTCCAAGAATCAATACTATTTTTAGGCAAAGACGAAAACCAAGCTTTAGCATGATCTCTAAGCGAAAAAGAAAATAGCTTCAATTTAACGACATCATTATCGACATCTTTTTTCTTTTGCATATCACATAAATTAACGAAGCTATTCAGATGAGTAGCAGCATCTTCACTAGGAAGGCCGACGAATTGATCTTTCATAACAAGATTCAACAAAGCAGTATTGATTTCACAAGATTCAGTATTAGCAAGAGGAGTAATCAGAGTGCTAAAGAAATCATTATTATTGGTATTGGTGAAGTCACACAATTTGGTAGTATCTTAAGCCATCGCGACAAACAAGCAATCCAACACACGGGCAAACAAAAAGGCAAGCGAGAAAAAGGCAAACGGAGAAGGAGAAGGAGAAGGATATTGAGAAAGAGAGGGCGAATAAAACGGCAAGGGTGAAGTGGGGGAGAGGAAAACGAGAGGCAAATGGCAACTAATGTAATGCGAGAGATAGGGATTGTGATGGGTACTTGGTATGTTGACTTTTTGCGTAGACTCCCCGGCAACGGCGCCAGAAATTCTTCCTGCTACCACTTGAACTTGCGTTGGATTTCCCCGAAGAGGAAAGGATGATGCGGCAGAGTAGCGTAAGTATTTCCCTTTGTTTTTGAGAACCAAGGTATCAATCCACTAGGAGGCCACGCTCAAGTCCCTCATACCTGCACAAAACGATAGCTACTCGCAACCAACGCGATTAGGGGTTGTCAATCCCTTCACGGTCACTTATGAGAGTGAGATCTGATAGATATAATATTTTTTGGTATTTTTGGTATAGAGATGCAAAGTGAAAAGTAAAAGTAAAAAAGCAAAGCAAGATTAAAGTGATGGAGATTGATATGATGAGAATAGACCCGGGGGCCATAGGTTTCACTAGTTGCTTCTCTCAAGAGCATAAGTATTCTACGGTGGGTGAACAAATTACTGTTGAGCAATTGACAGAATTGAGCATAGTTATGAGACCCGGGGGCCATAGGTTTCACTAGTTGCTTCTCTCAAGAGCATAAGTATTCTACGGTGGGTGAACAAATTACTGTTGAGCAATTGACAGAATTGAGCATAGTTATGAGAATATCTAGGCATGATCATGTATATAGGCATCACGCCCGTGACAAGTAGACCGAAACGATTCTGCATCTACTACTATTACTCCACTCATCGACCGCTATCCAGCATGCATCTAGAGTATTAAGTTAAAAACAGAGTAACGCTTTAAGCAAGATGACATGATGTAGAGAGATAAATTCATGCAATATGAAATAAACCCCATCTTGTTATCCTCGATGGCAACGATGCAATACGTGCCTTGCTGCCCCTTCTGTCACTGGGAAAGGACACCGCAAGATCGAACCCAAAGCTAAGCACTTCTCCCATGGCAAGAAAAACCAATCTAGTAGGCCAAACCAAACTGATAATTCGAAGAGACTTGCAAAGATAACCAATCATACATAAAATAATTCAGAGAAGATTCAAATATTATTCATAGATAGACTTGATCATAAACCCACAATTCATCGGTCTCAACAAACACACCGCAAAAAAGAAGAATATTACATCGAATAGATCTCCACAAGAGAGGGGGAGAACTTTGTATTGAGATCCAAAAAGAGAGAATAAGCCATCTAGCTAATAACTATGGACCCGAAGGTCTGAGGTAAACTACTCACACTTCATCGGAGAGGCTATGATGATGTAGAAGCCCTCCGTGATGACGGCCCTCTCCGGCGGAGCTCCGAAACAGGCCCCAAGATGGGATCTCGTGGATACAGAAAGTTGCGGCGGTGGAATTAGGTTTTTGGCTCCGTATTTGTTTGTTTGGGGGTACGTAGGTATATATAGGAGGAAGAAGTACGTCGGTGGAGCTTCGGTGGGCCCACGAGGGTGGGGGCGTGTCTGGGGGTATAGGGCGCGCCCTACCTCATGCCCACCTCGAAGCTTCCTTGGCGTAGGGTCCAAGTCCCCTGGGGCATATTCGGGAAGAAAATCACGTTCCAGAAAGGTTTATTCCGTTTGGACTTCGTTTGATATTCCGTTTCTTCAAAACACTGAAATAGGCAAAAAAAACAGCAATTCTGGGTTGGGCCTCCGGTTAATAGGTTAGTCCCAAAAATAATATAAAAGTGGAAAATAAAGCCAAATATAGTCCAAAACAGTAGATAATATAGCATGGAGCAATCAAAAATTATAGATACGTTGGAGAGGTATCACTGGGCAGCAGCCGCCTCCTCCGCCCCAGCAGTCGGCGGTCAGACCAGTCGGAGTCGTACAAGATGATTACCCTGAAGAGCACGGAGCTTATGTGGTGTTCACCAGTGTGGCCAACAATAAGGACAGCCGACGACAACGACAACAAGAAGTTAATGCAGTAAGGTCCGAGACCCTCGAGTTCATGCATTGGTCCAAGAAGCCTATCAACTGGAGCAGGGCCGACCACCCGGATGTAATGCCCAATCCCGGTTCCTACGCCCTGGTTTTGGATGCCACCTTTGCCACCGATAGCGAGCTGCTCGGTTTTCCTGAGTTCTGATAGATGGCGGCAGCAGCATCAATATTCTGTACAAGGATACCATGGAGAAGTTAGCAATCAGACAAAGGCAGCTTCAGTCCAGCCGGACTGTATTCCATGGCATAGTTCCTAGCCTTTCCTGCTCACCAATCGGCAAGATCCAGATAGGCGTCCTCTTTGGAGGCAAAGATCACTTCCGCCGAGAGCTAGTCTGGTTCGAAGTGGTGGACCTCAAGAGCCCATACCATGCGCTACTTGGCCGACCTGCTCTGGACAAGTTTATGGCGGTCCCCCACTATGCCTACCTCAAGTGAAGATGCCGAGTTCCAAGGGCATTCTGACCATAGCTGGCGACTACAAGAAGTCGTCTGCCTGCACAGCCGAGAGTAGTCGGTTGGCCGAGTCCCTCGTGATCGCAGCTGAGAAGCGGCTCCTTGACCGGGTTGTGGCGATGGCAGGCAAGCGGCCGGAGATGTCACCCGATCCCAAGGAGTCGGAAGCTGAGGGCTCGTTCAAGCCGGCCAAAGAGACAAAGAAGATTCCCTTGGACCCGGAGCACCTGGAGAGGTACGCTGTCGTAGGCGCAAACCTCGACAGCAAATAGGAAGGCGAGCTCGTCGATTTCCTCCGTGAGAATCGGGACATCTTTGCATGGTCCCCCAAAGACATGCCGGGTGTCCCGACGGATTTCGCCGAGCACAAGTTACACGTCCGACCTGATGCCAAACAGTCAGGCAGCCCTTGCGCCGCCTGTCAGAAGAGAAGAGAAGAGTCGTTGGAGAAGAGATAGCCCGACTGCTAGCAGCCGGCTTCATCATGGAGGTGTTCTTTCCAGAATGGATGGCCAACCCAGTCCTTGTGCTGAAGAAAAACAAGCAGTGGCGTATGTGTAGTGATTACACCAGCCTCAACAAAGCATGCCCCAAGGACCCGTTCGCTTTGCCGAGAATCGACCAAGTGATAGACTCCACAGCCGGATGCAAGCTGTTGAGCTTTTTGGATGCATATTCAGGATATCACCAGATCAAGCTGAACCCGGCCGACAGACTGAAGACCGCCTTCATCACACCATTTGGAGCCTTCTGCTACTTGACCATGACGTTCGGCTTGAGGAATGTCGGCGCCACGTTTCAACGTTGCATGCAGAAGTGCCTCCTCAAGCAACTCGGCAGAAATGCCCACGTTTACGTGGACGATGTGGTGGTGAAGACGGAGAAGCATGGAACGCTGCTAGAATACCTCAAAGAGACCTTTGAGAACCTACGCCAGTTTCAAATCAAGCTCAACCCAGTGAAATGCGTCTTTGGAGTACCAGCCGGCCAGCTTCTTGGTTTCCTGGTCTCAGAATGCGGCATAGAGTGCAACCCTGTGAAGATCAAGGCCATCGAGAGGATGGAAGTACCCACCCGACTGCTGGACGTGGAGAAGTTCACTGGATGTTTGGCATCCATTAGCCGATTCATCAGTCGGCTGGGCGAGAAGGCTCTTCCCCTGTACCAGCTGATGAAGAAAGAAGACCACCTTTTTCGAGTGGAACGACAAGGCGGACGAAGATTTCCTCCAGCTCAAAAAGATGTTGACTACTCCACCTGTTCTGGCAGCTCCGACTCCTAAGGAGCCTATGCTCCTCTACATCGCCGCCACCAGCCGAGTGGTCAGCACAGTCATCGTGGTAGAGCGCAAGGAGGAAGGCAAGGCACTACCAGTCCAGAGACCGGTATATTATTTGAGTGAAGTACTGTCGACCTCCAAGAAAAACTACACCCACAACCAGAAGATGTACTACGGCGTGCACTTTGCCGCCAAGAGATTGAAGCCGTATTTTCAAGAGCAACCAATAACTGTGGTCTGCACAGCTCCACTGGCCGAGATCATCGGAAGCCGAGATGCTTCGGGTCGAGTGGCCAAATGGGCCATAGATTTGGCCCCCTACACCATCTACTACCAGCCTCGCACCGCCATCAAGTCACAAGCGCTGGCCGACTTCCTTGTCGACTGGGCCGAGACCCAGTACCTGCCGCCAGCACCCGACTCCACCCATTAGCGGATGCATTTTGATGGTTCCAGGATGCGCACCGGTTTGGGAGCCGGCATCGTCCTCACCTCTCCCAAAGGCGACAAGCTCACATATGTGCTGCAAATCCATTTTGCCGCCTCCAACAACGTCGCTGAATACGAGGTACTCATTCACGGGCTCCGGCTTGCCAAAGAGCTCGGCATTCGTCGAATCATGTGCTATAGTGGCTCTGACTTGGTGGTCCAGCGGTCGTCAGGCGACTGGGACGCCAAGGATGCAAACATGGCGAGCTACCGCTTCCTCGTACAGCAACTCAATGGATATTTTGAAGGGTGCGAGTTTCTCCATGTGCCAAGAAACGACAACGAGCAAGTGCTACCTCTTGAGCACTGCGTTGGTTTTCCCCGAAGAGGAAGGGATGATGCAGCAAAGTAGCGTAAGTATTCCCCTCATTTTTTGAGAACCAAGGTATCAACCCAGTAGGAGGCTACGCGTGAGTCCCTCGTACCTGCACAAAACAAATAAATCCTCACAACCAACGCAAATAGGGGTTGTCAATCCCTATAAGGCCACTTACGAGAGTGAGATCTGATAGATATGATAAGATAATATTTTTGGTATTTTTATGATAAAGATGCAAAGTAAAATAAAGGCAAAGTAATTAGCAAAGAAAATAACTAAGTAGTAGGATATTAATATGATAAAGATAGACCCGGGGCCATAGGTTTCACTAGTGGCTTCTCTCGAGAGAATAAGTATTCTATGGTGGGTGAACAAATTACTGTTGAGCAATTGACAGGATTGAGCATAGTTATGAGAATATCTAGGTATGATCATGTATATAGGCATCACGTCCGAAACAAGTAGACCGACTCCTGCCTGCATCTACTACTATTACTCCACTCATCGACCGCTATCCAGCATGCATCTAGAGTATTAAGTTAAAAACAAAGTAACGCCTTAAGCAAGATGACATGATGTAGAGGGATAGACTCATGCAATATGAAGAAAACCCCATCTTGTTATCCTCGATGGCAAAAATACAATACGTGCCTTGCTGCCCCTACTGTCACTGGGAAAGGACACCGCAAGATTGAACCCAAAGCTAAGCACTTCTCCCATTGCAAGAAAGATCAATCTAGTAGGCCAAACCAAACTGATAATTCAAAGAGACTTGCAAAGATAACCAATCATACATAAAAGAATTTAGAGAAGATTCAAATATTATTCATAGATAGACTTGATCATAAACCCACAATTCATCGGTCTCAACAAACACACCGCAAAAAGAAGATTACATCGAATAGATCTCCACAAGAGAGGGGGAGAACATTGTATTCAGATCCAAAAAGAGAGAAGAAGCCATCTAGCTACTAACTATGGACCCGTAGGTCTGAGGTAAACTACTCACACTTCATCGGAGAGGATATGGTGTTGATGTAGAAGCCCTCCGTGATCGATGCCCCCTCCGGCGGAGCTCCGGAACAGGCCCAAGATGGGATCTCATGGATACAGAAAGTTGCGGCGGTGGAATTAGGTTTTTGGCTCTGTATCTGATCATTTGGGGGTACGTAGGTATATATAGGAGGAAGGAGTACGTCGGTGGTGCAACAGGGGGCCCACGAGGGTGGAGGGCACGCCTGGGGTGCGGGGGTAGGCGCTCCCCCTACCTCGTGGCCTCCTCTTTTCTTTCTTGACGTAGTGTCCAAGTCTCCCGGGTCTTGTTCGTTGAGAAAATCATGTTCCCCAAGGTTTCATTCCATTTGGACTCCGTTTGATATTCCTTTTCTTCGAAACCCTAAAACAGGCAAAAAATAGCAATTCTGGGCTGGGCCTCCGGTTAATAGGTTAGTCCCAAAAATAATATAAAAGTGGATAATAAAGCCCAATAATGTCCAAAATAGTAGATAATATAGCATGGAGCAATCAAAAATTATAGATATGTTGGAGACGTATCAAACATCCCCAAGCTTAATTCCTGCTCGTCCTCGAGTAGGTAAATGATAAAAACAGAATTTTTGATGCGGAGTGCTACTTGGCATAGTTTTAATGTAATTCTTCTTAATTGTGGTATGAATATTCAGATCCGAAAGATTCGAGACAAAAGTTTATATTGACATAAAAATAATAATACTTCAAGCATACTAACAAAGCAATTATGTCTTCTCAAAATAACATGGCTAAAGAAAGTTATCCCTACAAAATCATATAGTCTGGCTATGCTCTATCTTCACCACACAAAATATTTAAATCATGCACAACCCCGATGACAGGCCAAGCAATTGTTTCATACTTTTGACATTCTCAAAACTTTTTCAATCTTCACGCAATACATGAGCGTGAGCCATGGATATAGCACTATAGGTGGAATAGAATGGTGGTTGTGGAGAAGACAAAAAGGGAGAAGATAGTCTCACATCAACTAGGCGTATCAACGGGCTATGGAGATGCCCATCAATAGATATCAATGTGTGTGAGTAGGGATTGCCATGCAACGGATGCACTAGAGCTATAAGTATATGAAAGCTCAAAAAGAAACTAAGTGGGTGTGCATCCAACTTGCTTGCTCATGAAGACCTAGGGCAATTTGAGGAAGCCCATCTTTGGAATATACAAGCCAAGTTCTATAATGAAAAATTCCCACTAGTATATGAAAGTGATAACATGAGAGACTCTCTACTATGAATATCATGGTGCTACTTTGAAGCACAAGTGTGGTAAAAGGATAGTAACATTGTCCCTTCTCTCTTTTTCTCTCATATTTTTTTATTTGGGCCTTTTCTCTTTTTTTATGGCCTCTTTTCTTTCTCTTTTTTTCGTCCGGAGTCTCATCCCGACTTGTGGGGGAATCATAGTCTCCATCATCCTTTCCTCACTGGGACAATGCTCTAATAATGATGATCATCACACTTTTATTTTTCTTACAACTCAACAATTACAACTCGATACTTAGAACAAAATATGACTCTATATGAATGCCTCCGGCGGTGTACCGGGATGAAATGACTCATGAGTGACATGTATGAAAGAATTATGAATGGTGGCTTTGCCACAAATACGATGCCAACTACATGATCATGCTAAGCAATATGACAACGGTGGAGTGTGTCATAATAAACGGAACGGTGGAAAGTTGCATGGCAATATATCTCGGAATGACTATGAAAATTCCATAATAGGTAGGTATGGTGGCTGTTTTGAGGAAGGTATATGGTGGGTGTATGATACCGGCGAAAGGTGCGCGGTATTAGAGAGGCTAGCAAAGGTGGAAGGGTGAGAGTGCGTATAATCCATGGACTCGACATTAGTCATAAAGAACTCATATACTTATTGCAAAAATCTACAAGTTATCAAAGCAAAGTATTACGCGCATGCTCCTAGGGGGATAGATTGGCAGGAAAAGACCATCGCTCGTCCCCGGCCGCCACTCATAAGGAAGACAATCAATAAATAAATCATGCTCCGACTTCATCACATAACGGTTCACCATACGTGCATGCTACGGGAATCACAAACATTAACACGAGTATTTCTCAAATTCATAACTACTCAACTAGCACAACTTTAATATCACCGTCTTTATATCTCAAAACAATTATCAAGTATCAAACTTATCATAGTATTCAACACACTCATAAGAAAGTTTTATTACTAATCTTGTATACCAAGCATATTAGGATTTTAAGCAAATTACCATGCTATTTAAGACTCTCAAAATAATCTAAGTGAAGCATGAGAGATCAATAGTTTCTATAAAACAAATCCACCACCGTGCTCTAAAAGATATAAGAGAAGTATTAGAGCAAAACTATATAACTCAAAAGATATAAGCGAAGCACATAGAGTATTCTAACAAATTCCAAATCATGTATGGCTCTCTCAAAAGGTGTGTACAGAAAGTATGATTATGGTAAACTAAAAATTAAAGACTCAAATCATACAAGACACTCCAAGCAAAACACATACCATGTGGCGAATAAAAATATAGCTCCAAGTAAAGTTACCGATAGAAGTAGACGAAAGAGGGGATGCCTTCCGGGGCATCCCCAAGCTTTGGCTTTTAGGTGTCCTTAGATTATCTTGGGGGTGCCATGGTCATCCCCAAGCTTAGGCTCTTGCCACTCCTTGTTCCATAATCCATCAAATCTTTACCCAAAACTTGAAAACTTCACAACACAAAACTTAAAGTAGAAAATCTCGTGAGTTCCGTTAGCGAAAGAAAAAAAAAGACCACTTCAAGGTACTATAATGAACTCATTCTTTATTTATATTGGTGTTATACCTACTGTATTCCAACTTCTCTATGGTTTATAAACTATTTTACAAGCCATAGATTCATCAAAATAAGCAAACAACACACGAAAAACAGAATCTGTCAAAAACAGAATAGTCTGTAGTAATCTGTAGCTAGCGCAAGATCTAGAACCCAAAAAATTCTAAAATAAATTACTGGACGTGAGGGATTTATCTATTAAATCTTCAAAAAGAATTAACTAAATATCACTCTCCAAATAAAAATGACAGCAGTTCTCGTGAGCGCTAAAGTTTCTGTTTTTTACAGCAAGTTCAACAAGACTTTCCCCAAGTCTTCCCAACGGTTCTACTTGGCACAAACACTAATTAAACACAAAATACACAAACAAAACAGAGGCTAGATAAATTATTTATTACTAAACAGGATCAAAAGGCAAGGAATAAAAATAAAATTGGGTTGCCTCTCAACAAGCGCTATCGTTTAACGCCCCTAGCTAGGCATAACAAGCAAGAATAGATCTAGGTATTGCCATCTTTGGTAGGCAATCCATAAGTGGCTCTCATAATAGATCATAAGGTAATTTAATTTTATTTCTAGGAAAGTGTTCCATGCCTTTCCTTAATGTAAATTGGAATCTAATATTTCCTTCCTTCATATCAATAATTGCACCAATCGTTCTAAGAAAAGGTCTACCAAGAATAATAAGATATGAAGGATTGCAATCTATGTCAAGAACAATAAAATCTACGGGCACATAATTCCTATTTGCAACAATAAGAACATAATTAATTCTTCCCATAGGTTTTTTAATAGTGGAATCCGCAAGGTGCAAGTTTAGAGAGCAATCATCAAAATCACGGAAACTTAACAAATCACACAAGGTCTTTGGAATCGTGGAAACACTAGCACCCAAATCACATAAAGCATAGCATTCCTGATCTTTAATTTTAATTTTAGTAGTTGGCTCCCACTCATCATAAAGTTTTCTAGGGATAGAAACTTCCAATTCAAGTTTTTCTTCATAAGATTGCATCAAGGCATCAACGATATGTTTAGTAAACGCTTTATTTTGACTATAAGCGTGAGGAGAATTTAGCATGGATTGCAACATGGAAATACAATCAATCAAAGAGCAATTTTCATAGTTAAATTCCTTGAGATCCATGATAGTGGGTTTAGCAACATCTAGGGTTTTAATTTCTTCACTCCCACTTTTATCAAATTTAGCATCAAGATCAACAAATTCCGAATTCTTGGAACGCCTTCTAGGTAAAGGTGGATCATATTCAGTCCCATCATTATCAATATTCACATTACAAAACAAAGATTTAATAGGGGACACATGAATAACTTTTATATCTTCATCTTTATTTTCATAGGAACTAGAAGAACACGCTCTTATAAAGACATTTTTCTTAGCACGCATCCTAGCGGTTCTTTCTTTGCACTCATCAATGGAAATTCTCATGGCTTTGAGAGACTTATTAATATCATGCTTAGGTGGAATAGATCTAAGTTTCAAAGAATCAAAATCAAGAGCAATTCTATCAATGTTCCTAGCCAAATCATCAATCTTAAGCAAAAAATTTCAATCATAGCATTAAAATTCTTTTGTGAAGTAATAAATTCTTTAATATTAGGTTCAAAATCAGAGGGCATCTTATTATAATTTCCATTAGAATTATTGTAGGTATTTGTGAAGTCACACAATTTAGTATTATCTTGAGCCATCATGACAAGCAAGCAACTAACACACAAACAAACAAAAAGCAAGTGGGCAAAAAGAGGCAAATAGAGAAAGAGAGAGAGAGAGGGCGAATAAAACGGCAAGGGTGAAGTGGGGGAGAGGAAAACGAGAGGCAAATGGCAAATAATGTAATGCGGGAGATAAGGGTATGTGATGGGTACTTGGTATGTTGACTTTTGCGTAGACCTCCCTGGCAATGGCACCAGAAATCCTTCTTGCTACCTCTTGAGCACTGCGTTGGTTTTGCCCGAAGAGGAAGGGATGATGCAGCAAAGTAGCGTAAGTATTTCCCTCAGTTTTTGAGAACCAAGGTATCAATCCAGTAGGAGGCTACACGCGAGTCCCTCGTACCTGCACAAAACAAATAAATCCTCGCAACCAACGGAAATAGGGGTTGTCAATCCCTATAAGGCCACTTACGAGAGTGAGATCTGATAGATATGATAAGATAATATTTTTGGTATTTTTATGATAAAGATGCAAAGTAAAATGAAGGCAAAGTAATTAGCAAAGGAAATAACTAAGTAGTAGGAGATTAATATGATAAAGATAGACCCGGGGGCCATAGGTTTCACTAGTGGCTTCTCTCGAGCGCATAAGTATTCTACAGTGGGTGAACAAATTACTGTTGAGCAATTGACATAATTGAGCATAGTTATGAGAATATCTAGGTATGATCATGTATATAGGCATCACGTCCGAGACAAGTAGACCGACTCCTGCCTGCATCTACTACTATTACTCCACTCATCGACCGCTATCCAGCATGCATCTAGAGTATTAAGTTAAAAACAGAGTAACGCCTTAAGCAAGATGACATGATGTAGAGGGATAGACTCATGCAATATGAAGAAAACCCCATCTTGTTATCCTCGATGGCAACAATACAATACGTGCCTTGCTGCACCTACTGTCACTGGGAAAGGACACCGCAAGATTGAACCCAAAGCTAAGCACTTCTCCCATTGCAAGAAAGATCAATCTAGTAGGCCAAACCAAACTGATAATTCGAAGAGACTTGCAAAGATAACCAATCATACATAAAAGAATTCAGAGAAGATTCAAATATTATTCATAGATAGACTTGATCATAAACCCACAATTCATCGATCTCAAGAAACACACCGAAAAAATAAGATTACATCTAATAGATCTCCACAAGAGAGGGGGAGAACATTGTATTGAGATCCAAAAAGAGAGAAGAAGCCATCTAGATACTAACTATGGACCCGTAGGTCTGAGGTAAACTACTCACACTTCATCGGAGAGGCTATGGTGTTGATGTAGAAGCCCTCCGTGATCGATGCCCCCTCCGGGGGAGCTCCGGAACAGGCCCCAAGGTGGGATCTCGTGGATACAGAAAGTTGCGGCAGTGGAATTAGGTTTTCGGCTCCGTATCTGATCGTTTGGGGGTACGTAGGTATATATAAGAGGAAGGAGTACGTCGGTGGAGCAACATGGGACCCACGAGGGTGGAGGGCGCGCCTGGGGGGGGTAGGCGCGTCCCCCCTACATCGTGGCCTCCTCTTTTCTTTCTTGACATAGGGTCCAAGTCTCTCGGGTCTTGTTCGTTGAGAAAATCATGTTCTCGAAGGTTTCATTCCGTTTGGACTCCGTTTGATATTCCTTTTCTTTGAAACCCTAAAACAGGCAAAAGACAACAATTCTGGGCTGGGCCTCCGGTTAATAGGTTAGTGCCAGAAATAATATAAAAGTGGATAATAAAGCCCAATAATGTCCAAAACAGTAGATAATATAGCATGGAGCAATCAAAAATTATAGATACGTTGGAGACGTATCAGCAAGCAGATGCCCTGGTACGAATCGGCTCCACCCGTCAAGCAATACCAACCGGCGTCGCCCTTCAACGCCTCCTCAAGCCGCCTGTCAGGCCATCGCCAGAGTCAGATTCTATCTTCGTGTCGGCTCCTTCTGAAGCAGTCAGATCCGACTTGAAAGCTCCAGCGGCCGGCACGGGAATTCTGACAGGCGGCACGGGGACCGCGGTAGTCGCACCCGGCCTGGAGACTTCAGAACCCGGCCCGGGGACTGCAACGGCCAGCCCGGGGACTTCAGAGCTTGGCCTGGGGACTGCACCAATCGGCCCGGGGACTTCGTCGACCCAGCAAGCGGCTGCCAACTCCAACCCGCCGCCTCCCGGCCCAACCGCCCTCATCCAAGTTGCAGTCCTAACAGTCGAAGAAATCGCAGCACCTTCATGGACCCAGCCCATCCTCAATTTCCTGGTGAACAAAGAGCTGTCGACTGATGAGATCTCGGCCCGGCAAGGGCAACGCTGGGTAGCAGTTTACACCATAGTCAACAGAGAGCTTGTGAGGTGCAGTGTCACTGGTGTCTACCAGCGCTGCGTGGAGACGGAGCAAGGCCAAGCAATTATCAAAGACATCCATCAAGAAGAGCGTGGCCACCACGCGGGTTCAAGAGCACTTGTCGCCAAAGCCTTCCGCCATGGTTTTTTCTGGCCGACTGCTCTAGAAGACGCCAAGGACTTGGTCCAAAGATGCAAAGGGTGCTAGAAATTCTCTTCCAAGCCACATCAGCCGGCTTCTGCACTCAAGACTATTCCCATTGCCTGGCCCTTTGCTGTCTGGGGCCTGGACATGGTGGGACCATTCAAAACAGCGCGAGGCGGCATGACTCATCTGCTTGTCGCGGTGGACAAGTTCACCAAGTGGATAGAAGCAAAACCAATCAAGAAGTTGAACGGTCCGACTGCTGTGACTTTCATCTCCGACATCACCGTCCGGTATGGCATACCGCACAGCATCATCATCGACAATGGCACAAACTTTGCCAAAGGCGCCTTGGCTCATTTCTGCATGACGCAGGGCATCCGACTGGACTTAGCGTCCGTTGCCCATCCGCAGTCAAACGGCCAGGTGGAGCGAGCAAACGGCCTCATCTTGTCCGGCATCAAGCCTTGACTGGTCGAGCCTTTGGAACGGTCGGCCGGCTGCTGGCTCGATGAGCTGCCAGCCGTCCTCTGGAGTCTGCGTACAACTCCGAACAAGTCAACTGGCTTTACGCCTTTCTTCCTCGTCTACGATGCCGAAGCCATCATCCCAACGGACATAGAATTCGACTCCCCTCGAGTCACCATGTACACCGAAGAGGAGGCAGAAGAAGCACGACAAGATGGCGTCGATCTGCTGGAAGAGGGCCGGCTGCTGGCACTCAGCCGGTCCAGTATCTACCAGCAAAGCCTACGCCGTTACTACAACCGGAAGGTCATGCCGAGATCTTTCCAAGAAGGAGACCTTGTGCTCCGGCTGATCCAGCGAACAGCCGGCCATCACAAGCTCTCAGCGCCTTGGGAAGGCCCCTTCATCATCAGCAAAGTGTTGGGCAACGACTCCTACTACTTGATCGACGCTCAGAAGCCTCGAGCGCGCAAGAGAGACGACTCCGGCAAGGAGACGGAGCGGCCATGGAATGCAAATCTCCTCCAAAGATTTTACAGTTAAATGCAGTATGTACCACACTACCTTTTGTGCTAAAGTACTAAGACTCCAGGTCCCCCGAGAAGAGCTCGGGGACTGCCCTTTTTTATCTATACGATAAGAATTATGCCTCTGAGTATGTCATTTTTTGTTATGCCGCCTGGCACCGGGTTCGGCTAGGTGGCCCGGGGACTTGCCGTCTCGTACTATGCAATGCTTCCTGCAGCCGGACAAGTAATGTGTGACACTTAAGCCGTCTCCTGCCAGAAGCCGCGGCTCGCAGAGCGACTGCATGGTGGGCAGGAGCAAGGTAGAAAGGGTGCCCACATGAAAAATGGCTAAGGACACAAAGCATGCGCATAGTCTAAGCCGGCTTCCCGCCTTTTACGACCAACTGTTGAGCAGTCGGCCCGCTGTTTTCTATTCAACTCGCTAAAGAGCTCTAACGGCTAAGTACTTGCCTTCCCAAAAGTAGGTAAGTACTTGACCCAGCAACAGTCCGCAGAGCGGCTGTTTGGCTGGCAAGACGGCAACCAAGGGAAGGCGGCAAAGGAAAAAGCCAAAGAGCAATGAGCGAGAAAAGATAGAACTCGGAATAATATTTACATAGTAAAGGCCCTTGGCCGATCTTCAACTAAAGTTCAAGATACACCCCGCAGGTGGAATTGTGCAAAAAATAACAAGTTCATCGAGACTGACAGCCAGGTGAAGTAAAAGATAAAATGGCGGCCTAGGAAGCGGCAGAAGGGCTCAGAGGATCGGAGGAGTCAGCGGTGCCAGTTGTCGGAGCGGTCGGCTGGTCGGTCTCCGCTTGGTCGCCTCCGGCGGCAGCTGGCTCAGTTGGGCGCGGCTCGTTGCTGGAGGCGCGGTCAAGCTGAGGCTGGTCGTCCGCTCCGACCTCTGGCGCCTCCTCTTTGCCTCCCCCCTATGCCTCGCCTTCTTCCTCTCCGCTGGAGTCGATCACCTCCGCCGAGTCTTCGCCGTCTTCCGGGTTCAGCCTGAACCATTCCGGCGGCGCCTCGGTGCCGTCTTCAACTCGCTCCGGGACGAAGACGCTGGTGTCAGTGTACTTGGCGATCGACGCCGCACGCTTGACGAGATTGTCTTCCACGGCCGCCGACTCCTCCTGAGCCTCCAGCCGGAACGTGGCTAGCTGGGCCAGACTCAGCCCAGGGTACCACGCCTTGACGAACTCCAAGGCCCGGCGCGCTCCAGCCCGGGCCGAAGAGCCCTTCCAGGCCTCAAGACGGTCGACCGCTACCTCCAGCCAGTCGGCAGTCCGACTGGGAGTACGCGGTGCCGATATGTCTGGCCACAGGGCGGCGATTGCCTGGGCGCTAACACGCTGAAGCCGGCACAGCATCCGGTGGGCCGGCCTAAGGCGGGCCTCGATGCTCAGGATATGCTCATTAAGGGCCCGAGGGGCGTTGGCGGCGATCTGCGCACCGTCCGCTCTCCGTCCTTCATGATCAGCCTCGATGGCCTGGTTGGCGGCGTTCGAGTGGCCGGGGAAGAAGTCTGCCGAGACAGAAGCGAAGAACAAAATTGAAGTCTAGAAGCCGGCTCGGCCAACAGCCGGCAGCCTAAGGAAGAAAAACAAAAGAGGGGAGGCTCACCATCAACGATATCCTCGATCTCGTGGAAGCCGGAAGTCAGTATCGCCTCCTTATCAGTCCAGGAGGAGCGCTCGGCCGCAAACTCAGCAAGGAGGAAGGTCTCCTTGTCCTCCGCCTCCTTCCGAGTCTTCTGGAGAAGTTCCTTCTGCTCTGCCAGTTGCGTGGCCAGCCGGTTGCGCTCTTCAGCCAGCTTGCCGCACTCCTCCTCCTCCTTAGCACACAGCGCGGTGTTGGCTTTGCCCAGCTGCTGCTGCAAGGTGGCGTTGGCTTCTGCGGAAGAAAAAAGAAAGCAAGGTGTTAGTCGCCAAACAGAAAAAAGAATAGTGGCCGGGGAGATCCGGCCCGACTGCTCAGCAGTCGGCCCGAATCTCGGGGACTACAGCCCGTGGGTGCGCCAGCGCGCCCCCGCAGAGAAAGAAGAGGACTTACTCCGGCTTTCTGACAAGTTGGCGGTCCGCTGAGCCAGCTCCTGGACGTTGGAGTTGAAGGCGTTCACGCGAAGATTGTGGTAGTCCTGTGACAAAAATTTCGGATAAATGTTAGTGCTTGGAACTCGCCGATTAGAGTTCCGAGCTGCCTGCTCAGCAGCCGACCCGGAACTCGAGGACTACACCCAGTGGGTGCGCTGGCGCGCCCCCACCAAGAATCACGAGAAACAGAAACAAGGAAGAAGGAAACGTACCTGGATGGCCTCTCGCGACGCCAGATGCGCCTTGTTGCTGTTCCTGATGGCTTTGCCCTCGGCTCGGATCTTGGCTTGGACGTCCAAAAGCGCCCGGTTCAACGGGCCCGTCCCGCCTCCCCACACCCATCCAGTGGCGCGGCGCTCGTCGCCTCGGTGTCAGGGATCGAGGAGCTCGCAGCGCCAATCTCCAGCGGGCGTGGCACCGAGGCCGCCTTCGCAAGACGGCGGCGCGTTGGTGTGCCGACCTCGAGAGCCAGGCCCGTCGCCACCTCGTCTTTAGTTGGCGGCACCGGCGGGTCCACCGGCTGCCCGCCTGGCGCGCTCCCGGACAGCGGCGGTGGCGGCACGATTACGTCTGGCGTGACGGTGTCGCCGCCGTCCCTCTCCATGATCGGGTTCTCGTCGCCGACTTCCCTAGTCTGCGCCGTGAACTCCGGTGGTAGCGGCGTAGAGTTCAAAGGGACGACGAACACTGCCGACTGGTGGTGTACGGCTTCTTTAGCACGCTTCTTCTCCGCGTCGGCGGCCTCGGCTTCCGCCAGCTTCTTCAGGGCGGCGGCCTCCGCCTTGTCGGCTTCCGCCTTCTTCAGGCGGGCGGCTTCCCGCTCCTCGCGCGCCTCCCGCGCGTTCCTCTCCGTCGCCTCCCGGAGATCGGCGGCAGGATCAATCCGCCGGGTGGTGGAGGAGGTCTCCGCCAACTTTATGACGGAGCCGGCGGCCGACTTCTCGAGAGAGAGCGGGGCCCTAAAGTCAAGAATGTAAAGCAAAGGAATTTCAGACAGAGTCAATGAAGAAAAATTGAAGGCGCAAAGGAAGGTGGCACTTATGCAGAAACCAGCTGCGGCATCTTCACTTCCTTGCGGAAGCGGTTGGCCTTCGCGGCCGCCTTGTCCCGCTTCGTCGCCGCGCCCGAGCCCTTGGGCTTCTTCGGCCGGCTGCCGAACAAGCTCGGCGCGGCCCTACGTTTCTTTGTGGCGCCTTGGGTGTCCGGCGCGGCAGAGGAGCTCGCGCCTGGCTGGACGGCTCCTGGCTGCTGGCGCGGGGCGACTTCCCCGCGTCGTCATCAGGCGAATCCTCGAAGCTGGCTGCGAGCCTCGGGCCGCCTGCTTCACCACCTCCTCCCTCGGCGTCGTCCTCCAAGGCCACTGCCCCCAAGTCCGGGTCATCAACATCGCTCTCTGCCCGGTCGGGGAGGAATTCGCGGTTCGTCCCCGCGGTGCCGGCTGCTGGCTGGAGGGGGGGCTCTGTTCAAAGGCCAACTGGTCAGGCTGGACAAGACGGACTCAGCAACAAAGAATCAAAGAAAAAGGAAAAAGAAGACAACTTACAAGAGGCAGAGGGTTGGCGCGTGAGTACGGCTCCTTGCCGAACCGCCACTCTTCCGTGAGCTCGCAGTTCGCAAGATAGTTCACCATGTGGGCTACCTCTCCGTGAGGCATCTCCTTGGTGCATAGCCGACTCGGGTCCCGATGCCCGCGCATCTGGCAAATCATGTGGGGGCGGCTCTGGAGCGGGAGCACTCGGCGCGCCACGAAGGCGGCCAGCAAATCAGGCACGGTCAGGCCCTCCGACTGCGTCAGCACCCGGAGTCGCGCGATGGTGGCAGCTCCAGCAGGCGTCAGCGTACTGGCCCCGTACGACCAGTTGGGCTGCCTTCCAGCTGGCGGGCCGACTGCGTAAGCCGGAAAGTTGACCCAGTCGCCCTCCGCGAAGATACTCTTCACGTAGAAGTATGACCGCTGCCACATCTTCACCGACTTTATCAGCGTGATGGGGGGAAACGGGTTGTTGGCCCCCGACCTCTGCACCGCGATGAACGCGCCGCACTGGGCCAGCACGCCTGTGACGTGGGTGCCGAGCTTAGAGTAGAAGAACTCCCCCCAGAGTTCGATGGTGGGGAGGACGCCGAGGAAGCCTTTGCACAAGGTGACGAAGGCGGATAGCAGCACCACCGTGTTGGGGGTGAGGTGGTGCGGCTGGAGACCTAAGAATTCAAGAAAGGAGTCGCTCGCCGGCAAGCCGAGGCCGCGCAAGCAGTGCGAGCGGAAGACGACCCGCTCGCCCTCCTCCGGCGCTGGCGAAATTTCCCTCCTCGGTGCGAGGCGGACCCTCACGTGGTCCTCGCTAGGGAGCCGCCGCGTCTGGCGGAGGAAGCTGATGCGGTCATCATGGACCTCGGAGCCATCCCATGCTCCGGAGCGCACCGCGGGAGGCGTGGCGGTGGAGGAGGAGCTCATAGGGAACGAATCACTGCGGCTCTCAGCGTAGCTTGGGGCGCAGCGGCGAGAGGAAGAAGAAAGAGGAGGCGGTGAGGAGGAGGGGGGCACGTGCGCTGCCGCTCCCCCTCTCCACCTACTTATAGGCCTATGGGCTGCGAAGCCGAGGGGGCGGACGTGGGATTTACTGCGCCCATTACCCCACGCCCCATGATTTATCGGCCTTCGCGGGAACCTCAACCGCCTGCCGCGGCCGTAGCGGATCCGCTCGCGTGCCAAGGCATGGTAGTGGCGGGCCCCGCCCGTAGGCGCGTCCCGTCGCGCGCGTGGGTGGGCAGACTTGCCCAGCCGCTCGTCGCCACGTCACAGGCCCGAGGCGGGCGGTGCTACATCTTGAGCTTGTGTTGGTTTTCCCCGATGAGGAAGGGATGATGCAGCAGAGTAGCGTAAGTATTTCCCTCAGTTTTTGAGAACCAAGGTATCAATCCAGTAGGAGCCCACGCTCAAGTCCCTCGTACCTGCACAAAGCGATAGCTACTAGCAACCAACGCGATTAGGGTTGTCAAGCCCTTCAAGGTCACTTACGAGAGTGAGATCTGATAGATATAATATTTTTGGTATTTTTGGTATAAAGATGCAAAGTCAAAAGTAAAAGCAAAGTAAAGTAAAAAAGCAAAACAAGATTAAAGTGATGGAGATTGATATGATGAGAATAGACCCGGGGGCCATAGGTTTCACTAGTGGCTTCTCTCAAGAGCATAAGTATTCTACAGTGGGTGAACAAATTACTGTTGAGCAATTGACAGAATTGAGCATAGTTATGAGAATATCTAGGCATGATCATGTATATAGGTATCACGTCCGTGACAAGTAGATCGAAACGATTCTGCATCTACTACTATTACTCCACTCATCGACCGCTATCCAGCATGCATCTAGAGTATTAAGTTAAAAATAGATTAACGCCTTAAGCAAGATGACATGATGTAGAGAGATAAATTCATGCAATATGAAATAAACCCCATCTTGTTATCCTCGATGGCAACGATACAATACGTGCCTTGCTGCCCCTTCTGTCACTTGGTAAGGACACCGCAAGATCGAACACAAAGCTAAGCACTTCTCCCATGGCAAGAACTACCAATCTAGTTGACCAAACCAAACGGATAATTCGAAGAGACTTGCAAAGATAACCAATCATACATAAAAGAATTTAGAGAAGAGTCAAATATTATTCATAGATAGACTTGATCATAAACCCACAATTCATCGGTCTCAACAAACACACCGCAAAAAGAAGATTACATCGAATAGATCTCCACAAGAGAGGGGGAGAACTTTGTATTGAGATTCAAAGAGAGAGAAGAAGCCATCTAGCTACTAACTATGGACCCGAAGGTCTGAGGTAAACTACTCACACTTCATCGGAGGGGTTAGGATGATGTAGAAGCCCTCCGTGATGACGGCCCTCTTCCGGCGGAGCTCCGGAACAGGCCCCAACATGGGATCTCGTGGATACAGAAAGTTGCGGCGGTGGAATTAGGTTTTTGGCTCCTGTTCTGATCGTTTGGGGGTACGTGTGTATATATAGGAGGAAGAAGTACGTCGGAGGAGCAACGAGGGGCCCACAAGGCAGGGGGCGCGCCCTAGGGGGGGCACGCCCCCCACCCTCGTGACCGCCTCTTTTGTTCCTTGGAGCAGGGTCCAAGTCTCCTGGATCACGTTCGGTGAGAAAATCACGTTCCCGAAGATTTTATTCTGTTTGGACTCTGTTTGATATTCCGTTTATCTGAAACACTGAAATAGGCAAAAAACAGCAATTCTGGGCTGGGCCTCCGGTTAATAGGTTAGTCCCAAAAATAATAAAAAGTGGAAAATAAAGCCCAATATAGTCAAAAATAGTAGATAATATAGCATGGAGCAATCAAAAATTATAGATACGTTGGAGACGTATCAGGCATCCCCAAGCTTAATTCCTGCTCGTCCTCGAGTAGGTAAATGATAAAAAGAGAATTTTTGATGCGGAGTGCTACTTGGCATAATTTCAATGTAAATCTTCTTAATTGTGGTATGAATATTCAGATTAGAAAGATTCAAGACAAAGTTTATATTGACATAAAAAATAATAATACTTCAAGCATACTAATAAAGCAATTATGTCTTCTCAAAATAACATGGCCAAAGAAAGTTATCCCTAAAAAATCATATAGTCTGGCTATACTCCATCTTCACCACTCAAAGTATTTAAATCATGCACAACCCCGATGACAAGCCAAGCAATTGTTTCATACTCTAACTTTTTCAATCTTCACGCAATACATGAGCGTGAGCCATGGATATAGCACTATAGGTGGAATAGAATGGTGGTTGTGGAGAAGACAAAAAGGAGGGGAAGATAGTCTCACATCAACTAGGCATATCAACGGGCTATGGAGATGCCCATCAATAGATATCAATGTGAGTGAGTAGGGATTGCCATGCAACGGATGCACTAGAGCTATAAATGTATGAAAGCTCAACAAAAGAAACTAGTGGGTGTGCATCCAACTTGCTTGCTCATGAAGACCTAGGGAAATTTGAGGAAGCCCATTATCGGAATATACAAGCTAGGTTCTATAATGTAAAATTCCCACTAGTATATGAAAGTGACAACATATGAAACTCTCTTTATGAAGAACATGGTGCTACTTTGAAGCACAATATATGAGACTCGCTATATCATGGTGCTACTTTGAAGCACAAGTGTGGAAAAAAGGATAGTAGCATTGCCCCTTTTATTTATTTTCTCTTTTTTTGGGCCTTCTTATTTTTTTGGCCTTGCTTTTTTTATTGGGACAATGCTCTATTGAATGATGATCATCACACTTTTATTTATTTACAACTCAATGATTACAACTCGATTCTTAAACAAAGCATGACTCTATATGGATGCCTCCGGCGGTGTACCGGGATATGCAATGAATCAAGAGTGACAAGTATGAAGAAATTATGAACGGTGGCTTTTCCACGAATACTATGTCAACTACATGATCATGCTAAGAAATATGACAATGATGAATGTGTCATGATGAACTAGATGGTGGAAAGTTGCATGGCAATATATCTCAGAATGGCTATGGAAATGCCATAATAGGTAGGTATGGTGGCTGTTTTGAGGAATGTATTGGTAGGTGTATGATACCGGCGAAAGGTGTGCGGTATTAGAGAGGCTAGCAAAGGTGGAAGGGTGGAGTGCGTATAATCCATGGACTCAACATTAGTCATAAAGAACTCATATACTTATTGCACAAATCTAGAAGTTATCAAAGAAAAGTATTACGCGCATGCTCCTAGGGGGATAGATTGGTAGGAAAAGACCATCGCTCGTCCCCGACCACCACTCATAAGGAAGACAATCAATAAATAAATAATGCTCTGACTTCGTAACATAACGGTTCACCATATGTGCATGCTACGGGAATCACAAACCTTAACACAAGTATTCTTTAAATTCACAACTACTCAACTAGCATGACTTTAATATTATCACCTCCATATCTCAAAACAATTATCATGCTTCAATCTTTTTCTTAGTATTCAACACACTCAAAAGAAAGTTTCAAAAATCTTGAATACCAAGCATATTATTATTAAGCAAATTACCATGCTATTAAGAGACTCTCAAAATAATTTAAGTGAAGCATGAGAGATCAATAGTTTCTTTAAAACAAATCCACCACCGTGCTCTAAAAGATCTAAGTGAGGCACATAGAGCAAAATTATAACGCTCAAAAGATATAAGTGAAGCACATAGAGCAAAATTATCTAGCTCAAAAGATATAAGTGAAGCACATAGAGCAAAATTATCTATCTCAAAAGATATAAGTGAAGCACATAGAGCAAAACTACTTAGCTCAAAGGATATAAGTGAAGCACATAGAGTATTCTATCAAATTTTATTTCATGTATGGCTCTCTCAAAAGATGTGTACAGCAAGGATGATTGTGGCATACTAAGACACAAAGACACAAATAATACAAGACGCTCCAAGCAAAACACATATCATGTTGGTGAATAAAAATATAGCTCCAAGTAAATTACCGATGGAAGTGGACGAAAGAGGGGATGCCTTCCGGGGCATCCCCAAGCTTTGAATTTTTGGTGTCATTGGATTATCTTGGGGGTACCATGGGCATCCCCAAGCTTAGGCTCTTGCCACTCCTTGTTCCATGATCCATCAAAAGAATTCACCCAAAACTTGAAAACTTCACAACACAAAACTCAAAATAGAAAACTCGTGAGCTCCGTTAGCGAAAGAAAACAAAAGACCACTTCAAGGTAATGTAATGAACTCATTCTTTATTTATATTGGTGTTAAACCTAATGTATTCCAACTCTCTATGGATTATAAACTATTTTACTAGCCATATATTCATCAAAATAAGCAAACAACACATGAAAAACAGAATCTGTCAAAAACAGAACAGTCTATAGTAATTTGTAGCTAGCGCAAGATCTGGAACCCAGACAATTCAAAAATAAATTGCTGGACATGAGGAATTTATCTATTAATCATCTGAAAACATAATTAACTAAATAGCACTCTTCAAATAAAAATGACAGCAGTTCTTGTGAGCGCTAAAGTTTCTGTTTTTCACAGCAAGTTCAACAAGACTTTCCCCAAGTCTTCCCAACGGTTCTACTTGGCACAAACACTAATTAAACACAAAAAACACAACCAAAATAGAGGCTAAATAATTTATTTATTACTAAGCAATAGAAAAAAAAAGCAAGGAATAAAAATAAAATTGGGTTGCCTCCCAACAAGCGCTATCGTTTAACGCCCCTAGCTAGGCATAAAAGCGAGGATAGATCTAGGTATTGCCATCTTTGGTAGGCAATCCATAAGTGGCTCTCATGATAGTTTCATATGATAATTTTATTTTCTTTCTTGGAAAGTGTTCCATGCCCCTTTTTAATGGAAATTGAAATCTAATATTCCCTTCCTTCATATCAATAATCGCACCAACCGTTCTAAGGAAAGGTCTACCAAGAATAATAGGGCAAAAAGGATTGCAATCTATATCAAGAACAATGAAATCTACGGGCACATAATTCCTATTTGCAACAATAAGAACATCATTAATCCTTCCCATAGGTTTCTTAATAGTGGAATCCACAAGATGCAAGTTTAGAGAGCAATCATCAAAATCACGGAAATCTAGTAAATCACACAAAGTCTTGGGAATAGTAGAGACACTAGCACCCAAATCACACAAAGCATAAAACTCATGATCTTTAATTTTAATTTTAATAGTTGGTTCCCACTCATCATAGAGTTTTCTAGGGATAAAAACTTTCAACTCAAGTTTTTCTTCATAAGATTGCATCAAGGCATCAACAATATGTTCGGTGAAAGCTTTATTTTGACTATAAGCATGTGGAGAATTTAGCACGGATTGCAACAAGGAAATACAATCAATTAAAGAGCAACTTTCATAATTAAATTCCTTGAAATCCAATATAGTGGGTTTAGCAACATCTAGATTTTTATTTCTTTCAATCCCACTTTCATCAATTTCATCATTAAGATCTAAATACTCCGAATTTTTAGAATGCCTTCTAGGTAAAGGAAGATCATATTCAGTTTCATCAAGATTAATATTGCAAAATAAAGACTTAATAGGCGACACATCAATAACTTTTAGATCTTCATCTTGATTTTCATAGGTATTGGAAGAACACGCTTTAATAAAGGCATCTTTGGAAGCACGCATCCTAGCGGTTCTTTCCTTGCACTCATCAATGGAAATTCTCATGGCTTTGAGAGACTCATTGATATAATGCTTAGGAGGAATAGATCTAAGCTTTAAAGAGTCAATCTCAAGAGAAATTCTATCAACGTTTCTAGCCAAATCATCAACTTTAAGCAATTTCTCCTCAAGCAAAGCATTAAAATTCTTTTGTGAATTCATAAACTCTTTAACACTAGTCTCAAATTCAGAGGGCATCTTATTATAATTTCCATAAGAGTTGTTGTAGGAATTCCCATAATTATTAGAAGGATTACTAGGATATGGCCTAGGATTAAAATTCCCTCTATAAGCGTTGTTACCAAAATTATTCCTACCAACAAAATTCACATCCATAGATTCATTGTTATTCTCAATCAAAGTAGACAAAGGCATATCATTAGGATGAGAAGAAACACTCTTAGTAGCAAATAATTTCATAAGTTCATCCATCTTTCCACTCAACACATTAATTTCTTCTATCGCATGCACTTTTTTATTAGAAGATCTTTCAGTATGTCATTGAGAATAATTAACCATAATATTATCTAGGAGTTTAGTAGCATCTCCTAAAGTGATTTCCATAAGAATGCCTCCCGCGGCCGAATCTAAAAGATTTCTAGAAGCAAAATTCAATCCAGCATAAAATTTTTGTATAATCATCCACAAATTCAAACCATGAGTAGGGCAATTACGTATCATTAATTTCATTATCTCCCAAGCTTGTGCAACATGTTCATGATCAAGTTGTTTAAAGTTCATAATATCGTTTCTAAGAGAGATGATCTTAGCGGGAGGAAAATAATTAGAGATAAAAGCATCTTTGCACTTGTTCCATGAATCAATACTATTCTTAGGCAAAGATGAAAACCAAGCTTTAGCACGATCTCTAAGCGAAAAAGGAAATAGCTTCAATTTAATGACATCATTATTGACATCTTTTTTCTTTTGCATATCACATAAATCAACGAAGCTATTCAGATGAGTAGCAGCATCTTCACTAGGAAGGCCGGCGAATTGATCTTTCATAACAAGATTCAACAAAGTAGTATTAATTTCACAAGATTCAGCATCGGTAAGAGGAGCAATCGGAGTGCTAAGGAAATCATTATTATTGGTATTGGTGAAGTCACACAATTTAGTAGTATCTTGAGCCATCGCGAAAAACAAGCAATCTAACACACGAGCAAACAAAAAGGCAAATAGAGAGGGAGGATAGAGAGAGATGGCGAATAAAACGGCAAGGGTGAATTGGGGGAGAGGAAAACGAGAGGCAAATGGAAAATAATGTAATGCGAGAGATAGGGATTGCGATGGGTACTTGGTATGTTGACTTTTTGCGTAGACTCCCCGGCAACGGCGCCAGAAATCCTTCTTGCTACGTCTTGAGCTTGCGTTGGTTTTCCCCGAAGAGGAAGGGATGATGCAGCAGAGTAGCGTAAGTATTTCCCTTAGTTTTTGAGAACCAAGGTATCAATCCAGTAGGAGCCCACGCTCAAGTCCCTCGTACCTGCACAAAGCGATAGCTACTCGCAACCAACGCGATTAGGGGTTGTCAAGCCCTTCACGGTCACTTACGAGAGTGAGATCTGATAGATATAATATTTTTGTATTTTTGGTATAAAGATGCAAAGTAAAAAGTAAAAGCAAAACAAGATTAAAGTGATGGAGATTGATATGATGAGAATAGACCCAGGGGCCATAGGTTTCACTAGTGGCTTCTTTCAAGAACATAAGTATTCTACGGTGGGTGAACAAATTACTGTTGAGCAATTGACAGAATTGAGCATAGTTATGAGAATATCTAGGCATGATCATGTATATAGGCATCACGTCCGTGACAAGTAGATCGAAACGATTCTGCATCTACTACTATTACTCCACTCATTGACCGCTATCCAGCATGCATCTAGAGTATTAAGTTAAAAACAGAGTAACGCCTTAAGCAAGATGACATGATGTAGAGAGATAAATTCATGCAATATGAAATAAACCCCATCTTGTTATCCTCGATGGCAACGATACAATACGTGCCTTGCTGCCCCTTCTGTCACTGGGTAAGGACACCACAAGATCGAACCCAAAGCTAAGCACCTCTCCCATGGCAAGAACTACCAATCTAGTTGGCCAAACCAAACAGATAATTCGAAGAGACTTGCAAAGATAACCAATCATACATAAAAGAATTCAGAGAAGATTCAAATATTATTCATAGATAGACTTGATCATAAACCCACAATTCATCGGTCTCAACAAACACACCGCAAAAAGAAGATTACATCGAATAGATCTCCACAAGAGAGGGGGAGAACTTTGTATTGAGATTCAAAGAGAGAGAAGAAGCCATCTAGTTATTAACTATGGACCCGAAGGTCTGAGGTAAACTACTCACACTTAATCGGAGGGGCTAGGATGATGTAGAAGCCCTCCGTGATGACTGCTCTCTTCCGGCGGAGCTCCGGAACAGGCCCCAAGATGGGATCTCGTGGATACAGAAAGTTGCGGCGGTGGAATTAGGTTTTTGGCTCCCGTTCTGATCGTTTGGGGGTACGTGTGTATATATAGGAGGAAGAAGTACGCTGGAGGAGCAACGAGGGGCCCACGAGGTAGGGGGCGCCCTAGGGGGGCGCCCCCCACCCTCGTGAGTGCCTCTTTTGTTCCTTGGAGCAGGGTCCAAGTCTCCCGTATCACGTTTTGTGAGAAAATCACGTTCCCGAAGATTTTATTCCGTTTGGACTCGGTTTGATATTCCGTTTATCTAAAACACTGAAATAGGCAAAAAAACAATTCTGGGCTGGGCCTCCGGTTAATAGGTTAGTCCCAAAAATAATAAAAAGTGGAAAATAAAGCCAAATATAGTCAAAAACAGTAGATAATATAGCATGGAGCAATCAAAAATTATAGATACGTTGGAGACATATCAGGCGGCGGCCTGGAAGCCTGGCTAGCACGCCACCTTGATCCCGCCGAGGCATTCAAAAAGTTTGGACAAGTCAGATTGGCAAGTCTGACTCCTACCAGTCAGCCCGGTAGAAGTCGAACAAGTTTCCCCCTCAAGCACTCGGAGAAAGAAACTGCTGAGGCCCCTCGGCTGATCATCCCCGGCGCCTCACCAGCTTCGGGGATTACTGTCGGAGTAATGGGCCACGAGTAGGCTAACCCGAGGCCCAGAACCTTTCAAGACATCGGGGCAGATTGCGCCCCTCAAGATGCCAAGATGAAGAGCCGTCTTCTGGGGGCGGCTGGAGGAATAGTCGGCTGCCCGTATACGACCGAGTCCTAGAGGCAAGGCCAGGACGGGCCGACTCCTGCTCGGCGGCTTCCAGAGAAGTTGGCCCCGAGGAGTCGACCCACGGCACCAGCGAAGCCCGTACCCTCATCAAGAGGGACGGGACTGGGAATGGCTACAGTGTAGCCCATCCCCTCCCCCTTTCCAGGGGCTCGCGTGGCCACAGTACACTGTACGGCGGATATCTCCACCCGGCGCAGCACTGTTGCCATGCCATCCCTGACATCATCACAGGCAGGCGGAGTCCTGCTCCCACGACGGCCTGTCAGTACGACTCAAGGACGATGGGCCCCACCAGTCAGCGAGAGCCCGGAAGACGGCGGCGATCCCACTAGTCGGACCCAAGGGAGGTCGGCCCCCAGGAGTCGGCCCGCCCCCTCCTCGGGACCCACTCGCCATTAACCAGACAAGACGCGGAGTGGCTACAGTAATCGCCCGCCAGGCGACGGGGCTGTAGCCACAACCCCATGACCAAGCTTGCGTCATTAGAGACGCGGCAACAGTGATCCACAGTCGGCAGGACCCGCGAGCGGCGGGGGTGGCCTGTCGGCTCCGTACCAGACCAATCAGCCGGGCCCACTCGGCGGCGGGGCCCAGTAGTCGGCGGAGAAGCCGGCGACCAGAGAGACTGACAGCCGGGCCCTACGCCTGGCCGGATTACCATTGTACCCCTGGGGGGTAGGCCTATATAATTAAACCCCCCAGGGCACCCATGCAAAGGATTCCGAACCTGTTAGAATTAGACTAGATCATAGAGGAAGGAGAGAGCTAGCCCTGCCTTCTCCTACCTCTAGAATACAGCTCAAGGAGCGCCTTTGTATTCACTTGTGCCTTAGTGATCATGCGGAGACCCTGCAGAGCAGGACTAGGGGTGTTATCTCCTAGGAGAGCCCCGAACCTGGATAAAGTACGCCGACGTTCGTGTCTACGCCTCATCCCGCTTCCGGGCACCGACGACGTTCTACTCGCTCCCACCATGATAAGTCATCCTTTGGCATATGTCGCACCCAACCCCCGACAACGAGACACCACTTTCATAGGCAAAGGCTCTAATCACCAGGACTTCTTCACGCTTGTGAGTAATCTCTTCGATTTTCTTCTTATGTTGTCTTCAGTTCGTGGAAGGCCGGTCTTTGGAAGCTACCAGCTGGGTTCTTTCATTTTTGTTTTCTCTAAACAACTTTTTTTTCAAAAAGCGATGATCCTTTGAAAGTTTTGTGAGGTTCTTTTGTCAAATTTGAAGAACTTTTTGATTTCATGTGAACTTTTTTAAAGAATTAATGAACTTTTTTCAAATCGATAAACTTTTTTCCAAAATCTATGTACCTTTTTTCATTTGTGATGAACTTTTTTCAAAAACAAATTGAACTCTTTTCGAATTCGTGAACCCTTTCTGAAAACCCGTGAACTCTTTTTCAAATCGATTAACTTTTTTCAAAATCGATGAACCTTTTCCAACTTTATGAACTTTTTTCGAATTTGTGAACCCTTTTTTGAAAACCCGTGAACTCTTTTTCAAATCGATGAACTTTTTTCCAAAATTGATGAACCTTTTTTCAATCTTAATGAACTTTTTCATGATTGGTGAACTTTTTTTCAAAAAAATTGAACTTTTTTCGAATTTGTAAACCCTTCTTGAAAATTCGTGAACTCTTTTTCAAATCGAATGAAAATTTTCAAAATATGTGAACTTTTTTGAAAATTAATGATTTTTTTTCAAAATCGATGAACTATTTTCAAATTCGTTGAACCTTCTTTTACGAATCGATGAACTTTTTCTAAATTGATGAACTTATTCAAGCTCATGCTTAGTTTAAATAATTCAGAAAACTAAGTGCATTAATTAGCGCGACCGCATGTCCTTATATTATCGACACTTTTCTCATCGACTGTTTTTTTGAAACGGAGGCAAAAGCTTTGCCTCATCCATTAATTAAGAAGAAAACGGACAAGAGTTTGCAACACATTGTGAAAGAACAAAAAGAAAAATATTACATCATGGTCATTACTCTCCCGGCATCAAAAGACCCACATTTTTTGCCCCGGCGGTGATCCAAAGTTTAGCCTCGCTCTTTATGTTGATAAATAGTATGTTCCTCTGATTTCATATAGTCCAGCTAACAACCATTGTGAGGGAGGCCATAACTTTCCTATGCACCCTCGTTGCGCTAGACATCCTTGTCCACCAATCCTTGATCGATCGTTTCCTCGGCCAAGAAGTAATATCCATGATAACCAATCATAGCCATACTTTCAGCATTTCCCAGAGCCTCAACGTGTATCGGCACCTCTAGAAGATGTGAGCCGCAGATTCTTGCTCCCTCTTGCATAGAGGGCAAAGTCCGTAATTGTCCCAACCTCGCTTGGCCAAGCGGTCGGCAGTCCAAATACGATTTTGAATTGTCTGTAGTCTAGTACTTCCTCCGTCCCGTAATATAAGAACGTTTTTGACACTACACTAGTGTTAAAAACGCTCTTATATTATGGGACGGAAGGAGTAGTTCTTCTGGTTATGTGTGCTTGTACGTGAAGGTAACGTCTCAAGTTCGAATCCTGGAGAGGGTCACCTTTTTTGTGCTTTTTTGCTCGTTCACTGCACAGCGCCCCGAGTGGTCGTGTCAACCGGGCGCATTGGCATTGTTGGGCCAGGCCCAGGTGGGTAGCGCGCGGGCGCCAGTACCTGTTAGCGGCGCCAAAAGCGGGAGCAACTAGTTAACGAGCGCTCCTTCGAGAACCACTTGGTGCGCTCTCAGCCATTCGCCACGTGTCGCGTTCTAGACGCTCCCTCCGGATTTTTTTTTTAAATTTTCCGCACGTGTTTTCGGCTTTTTAAACGGTTTTTTCTGAGTTTTTTCGACGTTTTGGTTTTCTCCCGGTTTTCCTTAGCTTTTCAATCAAAAAAATTGAAAAAAATATTTTTTGCGCGAAAAAAATATTTTTTTCTTTTTTTTTCTTTCGCGAAAGTCATGGTTTTTTCCGCGAGAGTCACGGCCTTTCCTTTCGAAAACGGAAAAAACACGTTTTCTGTTTTTTTATCTTTCACGAGAGTCACGGTTTTGCTTCCGCGAGAGGCACGGTTGTGCTTTCGCGAGAGTCACGGCCGTGCCTCTCGGAAAGGGAAAAATAAAATGCATTTTCTTTTTTTTCTTTCGCGAGAGTCACGGTTTTGCTTCTGCGAGAGGCACGATTTTGATTTCGCGAGAGTCACGGTCGTGCCTCTCGGAAAAGGGAAAAACAAAACGTGTTTTCTGTTTTTTTTTCTTTCGCGAGAGTCACGGTTTTGCTTCCGCGAGAGGCACGGTTGTGCTTTCGTGAGAATCACGGCCGTGCTTCTCAGAAAGGGAAAAAATACGCGTTTTCTGTTTTTTCTTTCGCGAAAAAATACGCGTTTTCTGTTTTTTCTTTCGCGAGAGTTACGGTTTTGCTTCTGCGAGAGGCACGGTTGTGCTTTAGCGAAAGTCATGGCCGTGCCTCTCTAAAACGAAAAAAACATGTTTTTTGTTTTTTTTCCTTCCATGAGAGTCACGGTTTTGCTTTCACGAGAGGCACGGGTGTGATTTCGCGAGAAGCACGGGCGTGCCTCTTTCGGTACGGGAAAAAAACCATGTTCCCGGTTCGGTTTTTCGCCCGGTTTTTTCATCCGGTTTTTTCGCAAAAAAAGATTCGTCAAAACCTATCAACATGGGATCTAGTTTTGAATATCTCGACACGAGGAATCCAATGTTGAAAACGGTTCAAGATTTGGACGCTCGGTTTAAAAGATAAAACGTTTTGAATAAACAGATCTTAAAAAAAGAGAAAACTCCCAGGTTGCGACAAGTGGCACGCTGCATGTGCACCACTTGTCATGACATGAGAAAGTGGAGTGTTCTTTGCAATGAGTACTTTTTACTTAGTGATTTCGTTCCCTCAAAAAAATTTAATGATTTCGGCCGAAAGCGCCGATTAGGAGCTCCCGGCTCGATGGCTAGCGCATACCGCACCAAATAGGGGAGGATCCTATTAGGTGCTGCAGGCGCCGGTTATTAACGTTTCTGCAAGAGGCGCGTGCAGCCACGTTAGTTGGGTCCGACCCATTCTAGCTTGTTTCTCTTTTCAAGGCCTCCTTTGGTTCATAGGGTAGAAAAATCGTAGAAATAGAAAAATCATAGGAAGTGAGGTGACATGCATCTCACTTCCTATACAGAAAAAGATGTTACTTGATTTATAGGATAGGATTTTTTTTCCATTGAGTCTAGGCTAATGTTTTTTTCCCTTTAAAATGTGAAGGATTGATTCCTATCCCATGTAGGAATAGGAATCCATTCCTACAAACCAAAAGGCTTCATAGGAATTTTTCCTACAAAAATACTATCATCTAGAAATCCTACAAGATTCCTCCAAACCAAAGAAGGCCTAAATAGTTTTTTTCTTCTGTTTTTAAAGCAATGAGTTGGTTGCGAGGCAACATGGAAAACCAGTGTGCCACCTCACTCGATGATGCAAATGTAGTTCGTCTTTCTCTTTTTATTTTTTTATCAGTTTGTTTTGTTCCTTTTATTTTTCTTTTTTTCTACTTTTTTTTCTTTTTCCTAAAATGCGCGGTTTTTTAGTTCATGAATTTTTCTTCAAAACCAATGAACTTTTTAAAATTAGATGAACTTTTCTTCAAATAGATGAACTTTTTTCGAATTTGCTGAGGTTTTTCAACTCAAACGAACTTTTTTTCAAATTCATGAATATTTTTCAAAATCAGTGAACTTTTTTTCAAAATCGGTGAACTATTTTTCATATTCGGTGATTCAAAATCGATGAACTCTTTATCAAAATTGGTGAACTTTTTTCCAATCCGACGAACATTTTTCAAATCTGATGAACTTTTTTATCAAATCGATGAACCTTTTTCAAATTCAATAACCTCTGTTTCAAAAATTGATGAACTTTTTTCAAAATCAATGAACTTTTTTAATATTCGTGCATTCTTTTCAAAATTTGACGAACTATTTGTCATTAAAGAAAATAGACATTTTCCAAATTGTTTTCAAATATCTGAATAATCTCAGTGATATAGTAAATGGCTGAGTAATAAATAGCGTAGCTGCATTCGTTGTAACAAAATTTTGTGTTGCTTTTGTTAACTACCGTTCTGATTGTCTAGTGGTTATGCCAAGCAATTGCAGGGATGCATGGCACAAGATCAATTCCCCATACCAGCAACCACGGAGGGCGTAATGGGAGAGTAACTGTCTGTTTGTTTCTTACTCGGTTTTTCACTGTTTACCTTCTTTTGCATTGGTTTTCTCAGATTTTATTGTTATTTTTATTTACTTTCTTCATCATTTTACTTTAATTTTCTTTGTTTCTTTCTTGGTGTTCTTTTAATTTCCAACACATGTGTAATTTTTTCAGCACATTATGTATATTTTGGTGTACACATGAAACATCTTTTAGATATATGCTGAAAAATTTCAAGCACATAATATATATTTTTCATAAATACATGTTTTGAGCATTTTTTTTGAATAAATGCTCAATATTTTTCAATACACATTGAACGTCACTACTAGGAAAAGGTCTGTTAGTGGCTACTATTTTGGCCATCAATGGCGCACTATAGGTGCACCATTATCATCACGCCACTAGTAACAAGTACTAATGGCGCTCCAGGGGTGCGCCATTAGTATAGCAGATAATAGTGTCCCACCACATAGTGCGTCATTATTATGTCCAACGATGCGCCATTACTAATAATTTTTTTCAAAAAAAATTTCAAAAACAAATTCAATTTTTTTTCATCCTTTTCTTAATCTCGGGTCAATATGCTTAATCTCAAGTCAAATTGCACTCCGTGACAAACTTTTCAGAAGGTCACACATCCTCACATTACTCCAGCCCGAGCACGCTTAACTTCGCAGTTTTACCCAACCCCACCACCAGCTCACTTAACAGACACTTGTTGATATATATATCATATCAATCCTATTAAACATTGTTGATGTCTATGACTTTGTTCATATTCATGAGTGTGATAAAATTTTGAAAAAATATTTCAAACTTCACGGTCATATTACGTATCATATTTTGAACATTTTTTCAAAAAAATTCAAAACAAATTTTTTTCTGTTACTAGTGGCGCACCTAGCAAATGGTGCGCCATTACTAAGTTTGATTTTTTTCCCATCTTCCCCCTCTCTAGATCTTAAAAGGCCCGTATTTTTCGTTCTGTTAGGTTTTTCAGGATTCTAGAAAATTGAATACGGATGTAGCCCATCAAATTCGGATGTAACTTTTCGAGTAGATGATTTTTCATATAAAAAGCTTTTTAATCCGAGTTTGTATGCAAAAGTTATGCCCATTTTACTAAATTCCACAGAGATTTTGCAAATAAAGTCAAAATTCATATTTGTAAATTTTCCCAACAACTAGACCACATATCAGATAGGAAACTTTTTTTTATTATTTTTTTGACATTTCCATCATTTTCTTTTATTTTTTATAAAACTGAAAAGGCGGTCCACAAGAGGGGGGGTGCAAAGAAAGTTAGTAATGGCACACCTGTTACGTGGTGCGCCATTACTAGTTTTGCAAAAAAAAATAAAAAAAATTGTTAGTAGTGGCGCACCGTGGTTGTGGTGCGTCATTACTAGTTTGAACTAGTAATGACGCACTATACCCTGGTGCGCCGTTACTAGTTTTGAGAAAAAAAAATAAAAAAAATTGTTAGTAGTGGCGCACAGAGTGTGTGGTGCGTCATTACCCTGATGCGCCATTACTAGTTTTGGAAAAAAAATGTTAGTAGTGGCGCACCGTGGGTGTGGTGCGCCATTAGTGATATGGCAGTGCTATATAGCAGTGGCGCATCACATATGTGGTGCGCCATTAATGTACATATTAGTTATAACCATTTTCCTAGTAGTATGTGTTTTAGTGTCAATAAACATTTTTCTCACACAATATATATTTTTCGTATACATCAGGAATATTTTTGTATACATGTTTAAAGAATACAAAATTAAAAACTTATATATACTACTATAGTACACAAATTTTTAAACTTGAATTAGCTATCCGGCAAGACCCTGGAGCAGTTATAAGCCATAGATTTCTTCCAGAAGCTTAACATCTACCGTTTATCAGTACCCGGCTCAAAAGATCCAACGGTTGATAATTGATGAATTCGCTATGGATGGACAGGCCCCAAGGCGACTCCACCAGCTTTCTGGAATGCTCCAAATTGATCCACACACGTGCTGGTGCAGAAGTACGTAAGATCTTTGTGGTTGTTTAGGACTTCAATGCTCAATGGCTGGAGGCTTAGAAGATCCGGCAAACAACAATGATAGATTATAGCTTTCTTAAAAAAAGAAATAAAAAGCTATAGCTTTTATACAAATCAAAGCACTGAAATGTTTGTATCCACCTAACATTCGAACGCAGCAACTTGACACTCCGACGAAATTTAACACTTAAAGGCATGCATACTACTCCTTTTGTATCAAAATATAAGATGTTATTGTATTTCAAATAAACTCGCAATATGTTCATACTAAAAAGAATTAGTGGAGAACATGTGCATAGCATGTACCTTCTACTACTATTTTATGTCTACTTTTATTTAATGTATGTTGTATAATTTTTGTATACATCAATAAATGTATTTAATACATGTTTATAAAGATGATTTTTTTTCATATATGTTGTCTATTTTTAAACATTTTTGTATACATAAGAATCATTTTCTTATACACATTTAACATTTTTATGATGCTTGATTAACATTTTTAAATACAGGATCAACTTTTTAATAAACATTGTATAATTTTTGTATACTGTTTCTGTATGCACAAGAAACATCTTTTCTATACACATTTAACATTTTTTTAAATGCTTGATTAGTACTAGCAAAAGAGCCCGTGCGTTGCAACGGGAAAAGAAAATAACGCACGGCCCTAACCCAATAACCATGACTAAGACCCCAATAGATATTGCCGAGGCGTCTCTCTCGGCATTAGATGAGAATCTGCTTTATTTTCATGCAATATTTTGCCGAGGCGTACATGCAAGGTTATCGACGGTTTCTTCTGTCTCCAATTTGGCTTTGATGGGGTGTTCATTGTAATCTGGGTCGGTTTCGATACCAAAGAAAGATGGATCGTGCGCTATTCATTAAGGTTGCACCCTAAATAGTATTTTTTAAAATGTTTAACAGGTAAAATAACATCAGATTCATATTCTACATATTTTTCTAATCAAATTTAATATATAACATGTTAACATTGGAGTTAGGGTTTAAAAGATGTATTTTGATAAAGTATTGTTTGTTCTAGATGGAATGCGGGTTAATTATAGAAAAAAGGCAAAAACGATACGTTTTCTGGGAGTGCGGGTTATTTATCAGAAAAAGAAGGGGGTTTTCTATAAAACAGTAAAAAAGGGTTTGTTTTCTCACTTAACTGATATAGCGGGTTAATTACCTGAAAACAAAGGGGGTCTTCTGTAAAAAAATGTTGCTGGTGAACGGGCAGAAGCAATGCGTATTTTATTAATATAGTAAACATGTCCGTGCATTCCAACGAGAGAAAAAAATCATAATTTTGAATGGCAATGATCACATCTTACTACATCATCGATATACACTATCACTCTCATTTTTGTCAAAACATGAACAATTTTTAAAAATCATGAACATTTTCTTAAACTCATGAGCATATTTGAAATTGTGCACTTTTTAAAATTCACGAACATTTTGTAAAATCAAGAACGTTTTCTGAATTCATGAACATATTATATGCAAACATTTTGTTTAATCTGCGAACATTTCTAGAATCGGCTAACATTTTTTTGGGATTTGATAAAATAATTTTCTAAATTAGTGAAAATTTTTGAATCCGCGTATATTTTGTGAATCAAAAACCATATATTTGAATTTATGAACAGTTTTATTTTATGCTATTTTCTAATACATGAATATTTTTTGAATTGACGAAATTTTGTGAAATTTTAAAACATTTTTAAATACATGACCTTTTTTAGAAAAAACTCATTAATGTATGTTTATTTTCCGGACATTTATTAGAAAATTTGCTAATATTTTGAAAAATCACAAACAATTTCTAAAGCCGCAAACATTTATGATTTATTAAATATTATTTTAAAATTCACGGTTTTAAATTTTGGAAACCTTTTTAAATTCACAAATTATTTCAAATAGAAAAAGCAATGACGGAAAATAAAAATAAAAAATAAAAAATTGATCACCCATATATAGGTCGGCCCAGGTAAGGTGTGTCTTTTTCCGTGCGCTGGGCGTAGTATTAGATATTCTGAAATAGGCTGGCCCAGTCCAAATTTTTCTGTGTGCAACGTTTTAACGTACGGGCAGAAGCACTCCGTGCTTTATTATTAGGGGAGATTTTCAAATGTTTAATGTAAAGTGCCTTTTGTAATATTTAGGTATGAAACATATTTGGGAGTGTAAAGAAAAGTAAAAAAGAAAGCAAAAAAGAAAAACAAAAAACATGAAAAGAAAACAGAAAAAATAAAATTCTGGCTTCCCACGCAATGGGCCAGGCAAGTCTCACGCTCGCCCTGGCAAAGCTGCTTTTTTTTTTCTGAGAGTACGTCAAAGGCGTACCTTAGCTTTATAAAAGGTAAAAGAATATGTACAAGAGATTACATATACACTAGCTAAGTATCACAAATTGACCCTAACTTAGCCTCCACGCCACTCCAACACTCTACGCGGTACTCTAATACTAATTGGTCTCCAAATGCTGCTGTTTTAGCCCAAGTCCTCAGATCGTCGAGGATCATATCAGTCGTATCCCACTCGTTCTTGATCGGGCTCGAGCCGAACACTCTAACGTTTCTTTGCTTCCAGCGAGTCCAGCAAACCAGCATCACGAACGTGTGAAAGTCTTTCCGAGTTCGCTTAATGATTCGTTTTCTGGCCGCCGTCCACCATTGCACCAACCTTGATTGGTTAGTTGGGCATAAATCCGTGCTCAATCCTATTTCTCGTTATAATGCAGACATAGGTACGCCCAGGTAGGGCTTCATCTCGTAATAAGCGAGATATAGCCCCTAAGCCTAACCTAGGCCTAATCCGAGAAGTTTAGTCATACCTATCGCTTGCTAACGTAGCTTTGCGCACGGGCCGGCCCAATATGTCGATTTTCAATGATTTTATGTAGGGATGGTCACAGCCAGCTTGGACGGGTTGAAGTAAGTTTGGTTTTTCTGTTTTGGTTTTCATATTACCCTTCTTCGTTTTCCTTTTCAGTATTTTCATTTGTACTTTCAGGTCACCCTTTTATATTACAAAGAAATGCAACTTACCTCATAAATTAATGAATATTTAATAAAAACAAAAGAATGGTTTCTCAAACAAGATCATTTGGTATTATATAGGTGGATTTTTCACAGCAAGTGAATACTTATTTGTCATATGAATAACATTGTGTAAAAGCACATGAACATTTAGTTTTATATGTGTGAACATCTTTTTTTACAGATATATGAACATTAAACTATTTAATTTGTTCCACATGTAAGTGGTGTAATGAATATCTAGTTGTAACCATTTTTGTGATTTAAAGAGATCCTGATTTGAAAGTTTAGTTGGAAAACTATGAAATTTTGAATTCTGTCATTCCCTGGTACATTGAGAATTCTCGTATTTAGCTCCCTTACTATGACATGCTTGCCGCGCAGGTAGACTACGTAGCTTTATTGGGCCGGGCCTATTATAGTGTTAACGAGCGATGACTCGGTAATACTCGCGGTAAGCAAGAAATAGACGCGCTTGGCCTAATTAATCCTCCACTACAAACATATCAACAAGGAATTATTTGCCAAGTTTGCCAAGCCTGTGGTCTTGTCCCTTAAAGATATTCTACCGGAGGATGTTGAAATGCTACCATTCCAACTCACTGATGGAGAAGAACCAGAAAACTCACTGATAGTGTTCTTTTTAGAAGAACTCACTGACACTAGTAGAAAACGGGCCTTTAGTCCCGGTTCTAAACCTTTATCCCGGTTTGCTTACGAACCAGGACTAAAGGAGCTCCACATGGCTGGTTTCTAAAGGTCCACCTTTAGTCCCGGTTGGGATATTTTTTCCGATTTTCAAATTTCTAAATTATTTGATAATTTAATCTATAATCACCCCTCATCACTGCTCAAGTATGTACCACTCATTTCAAATCGTCTAACTTCCCGGCTGGTCACCCATCCTCTCACTACACCAGCCTAAAAACGCTTAAATTCCGAGTTCTATCCTCCCCAGTTTCCAAGTCAGCACTTGTTGTTTTCCTGACAATAGTAAGTTGTCAATCATATTAACCCTTAGGAGTTGAACTTGAGCATGAAGCACTGTTTGAGTTTGAAACTATTATTCTAAAAAACAATAATTAATTAGTAACATTAATATTTCTTGAATAAGTAGTTTGACCATAGTTCGACCACAGTTTGACCAAAAATTCAAAAAAACTTAAATTTGAGAATAACTTTTTTCCTTTCAGAATTTGAGAATTCTAAAAAAAATTGCAAAACGGCCTACGGCTGTCGAAATTGGAACCGGATTTTTGTGTTGAACATTTTGATATATTATACATTTTTTCGACATCGTATGCAAAAGTTATACCGTTTTACTTTTTCATAACACTTTTTTGCAAAACATGTCGAAATTTATGCTTTTTAATTTGCCTGACTAGTAGATGTAGTAACATAACTACATCTCGAAGGATTTTATTTTTTTGAAGTTTTTATCATTTTCTTTTTTTCAAAACTGAAATGGCGATAGGGGCGGGGGCGGGGGGGGGGGGGGGGGCAGAGTTTGATGGTGTCCTACAGAAGCATACTACAACATGGTGTCCATCCTATCCTACCGTTGACTACATCTGCTAGCACTGTCCCAGCCAGAGTCACAACTAAGGTTAACCAAGCTAGAGTCACGTTCTATTAAAGTGGCAAAAAGAATTACTTTTAATATAGCAAACTAATTCTATCAACTATTATTAAAGGCTAAACAACTATTAATACAAAACTTTAGCAAAATTAATATTAATTAATTATAAAAATTTATCTACTGTTGTCTAACAGAAGCATACTACAACATGTTAAAATCTACAGAAAGAACTAACTAAAATAATAAAAACAACAATTAGAGGACTAAAACAACTATATAAGCAAAACAACACTGTTTTAATTAAAATCGTAATATAAATTATTCTAAAAATATCCAAATAAATCTTACTATGACAACAATCTAAGATGTGACTAGGAGCAAAAAGAATTAAATTAAAAACTATTTTCAAAATTTGAAAACTAATGACACAAACAGAAACTAGACAAAATTTTAAATCTAATGCAAAAAGAATCACTCAAAAACATCAAATATCCTAAGAGATATAAGTAATTTAAAACAGAAACTAAACACAAAAAACAAATGGAAAACAAAAAACAAATTTCAAAACCCCTTTAGTCCCGGTTCGTGGCTCAAACCGGGACTAAAGGTCCCATTTGAACCGGGACTAATGCCTGCCCGGCGCCCTAGCCGCTCGAACCGAGACTAATGCTCACATTAGTCCCGGTTTGTAATGCAACCGAGACTAATATGTAGATTGAGTTTGGACCAAAGCCCTATTTTCTACTAGTGTGATAGTGCTAATTTTGGGCCAGCTGCAGCCTGATTCGAAATCAAACGACTATCCAAAAAGTTGCAAGCGGAGACCTTTTTTGTGCTCAGAAATTTGCAAGTATCATGAGAGTACGTGATGCTGACTAACTAAAATATTAGCACCGCAATTAAGAATATAAGAGAAGATTCTAGTATCATGTTATAATACAATATTGTAATGTGTCAAACATGAAAATTTAATAATAAGTAGACGATAGCCACAATTTTATATCAGTATTCTATAGATGAATGAATGAAATAGTAGTATGATATTGTGTGCTGGGGAAGTAATGTCATACAATACTATCTGATGTCAATGTATGATACTGTGCGTTGAGATATGATATTATAGACTAGTATCAGGTGTATAATACTAGTCCACTAATGTAGATAGATATTATTAAGCGGCCCCTCCCACCACCAATGGCCGATTGTTGATTCATCACACATGCTATGCTAAGGTGAACAGTGTGATACTGGTTGTATGATGTCAATATATGATACCGTGCGTTGAGATATGATATCATAGACTAGTATCACATGTATGATACTAATCCACTAATGCAGATAAATATTATTAAGCGGCCCCTCTCACCATCAATGACTAATTGTTGATTCATCACACACTAGAACATGAAGGCGCGTGTTGCTGCGCCCGTTCGTCTTAAGAGAAGAACAAGTGACAATGAAATTTAAATGGTCTAAAACTAAATACTTGTTCGAATTCCTGGGTGCATTCAAAGGTTTAGGTGGCAGATTGCACAAGTTCAATGTTCAATGGGGTTTGTGGACAAAATATCGATGCTCCATGTACGTCTATATACCATGACAATTATAGAATAGTGAGATTCTAGCGCTTTCACATAAAAACCAGTATCACATAGCATAGAAAGAGAACATATATTTTACTGTCGTTGTTTCAGGCTACTTGCTCAATATTGACAGTAAATGGTCCATTGGGTTGGCATGAAGCGCAAAATCCAATCCTCACTTCCATTCAAGAGTTTTGGAAAAGTGCACAAGGCAAGATTTAACCTTACTTACCTAAGCGAACACACCTAATTGTTAACTAACACCACCTCCAAGTTGAATCATTGTGTTATGATTAATTTGCCTGAACAGTGACATGATTTAATCAAAGTAGTGAAAGATAACATGGTAAGGGGCGAATGGTCTTTGCCCCGCATTTCCTATTTGATCAAAGACCCCAAGATTGGTTTATTCACACATACATTTTCTACTGATGTTTCTATAATTCCTATGGCCATCAAAAACAACATCCTATTTTCCAACCTCCTCCATAACTTCTAGCAATGATTGAGGTATACACTTATTAGGGGTGGGCTTGTTTCATGTAGATTGATGGAGAAGTAGAGGAAAATAGTGCCTAGAAATTCTTTGCAATGAGCTTCAGCTCTTGTAACCCACTTTCTAAGTGTTCCTTGCATTTGGTACATGTTCTAAGTACCAATCTTCTTAAGAAAATTCATTCTGCAGAAAGTATGACCAGACACAGGAAGCGGTGTGGGTACTGGTGTGTCGATCTGCAAACTAAGACATGAGCAGTAGGACAGTGGCACCATAGACTTTTCCCATTCGAGTTACCCATGTTATTCCCTTCCTCCTGTCCCGGCATCACTGAGAAGTCGATGGAGTCTCTGCTTATCGTTTGCCAATTGGTCTGTCAATCTGTCATGTAACTACTTCCTCTGTAAACTAATATAAAAGCGTTTAGATCACTACTTTAGTGATCTAAATGTTCTTATATTAGTTTACGAAGGGAGTAGTTGTTTATCAATCGAAGTGAAAATTATTAATAAATTTCTAAACCAAGTTCAGAAAACCTAAAGATGTTCTCACAAATTGATCTGTCCTGATGCCCCACCACTCGGACGAGCTCGCGTCCTCCTGAGATGAAAATGATGGGGTGGATCAACACGGACTCGGCACGAGTCAATCTACGTAAGCTCTAGTCATACTTGATGAGAAACCACTCCGTCACACCAATGCTTAGCGTCACTGCCCTCCCGCACTGGCTGCGAAATTGTGCAACGAAATAGGACCACGGGGTACCCACCAGAATAGCGTCACATCGCATCCTCCACCCCCACTGATCATGGTGAGCTCTATGGCATGCCCTTACGGACAGCCACATCTCCTCGCCCAGTCACATTTGTCGCTCGCTGCCTTACTTCATCTTCGGTGCTCCCCGGTCACGGGGATGGCAGACGTGAGGCGAACGACGACGACGATGGTGGATGAGAAGAGAAGAGAGGAAAGGACATGGCTTCGTGGGTGCTGGGGGGAGGGGGTGAGAATAGACGTTTAAACGGGCCACTCAAACCAGTGCAGGCAGTGGCGGACCCAGAAATTCAAGTTAGCCGGGGCGAACATGTTAGGACAAAAAAAATTAATGCACAAATACAAGTGTTTTCAACACAAAAAATGGCCTTGAAAGATTCGGTTTCAATATGGATATGATTTAACTACTAAGAACATGGAGAATTATATAGAAAAACATCTTATAAACTACTAACATGGTCTCTCGTTGCCTGAACACTTATTGGCTGTAACATTGACCCAAAACTTCAAGCAAAACCTACAACATGTAAAAAGGAAAAAAAATATGTATCTAAATCTCATTGCCTACTAACATGGTAGTGAACGTGAGCTAGGGATTAGAATTTGGGAGGCAGTGTGGGAATTTTTCTCCAATCAAACAGTGCTTTTTAGGGGAAATTGAATACTACTGAATCAAACAATTCACCAGGCAGACTACAGGCTCGTCCGCATGGTGTACGTGGTGTGTCGGTTCCTGGAAAATGAAAAACAAGCCTTCCACAACTAATTAAAGCCCATCAAGTCTAGCCGTCTATGCCTATCTTTTCTTTCTTCTTCCTCAGGAACATAACAGTTCGATAGAAACAGGTCTCATCATCAATGGCGCTGCTCCCCTTCGACTAAAACAGAAAGGGGCTGAACTGGGGTACCCTGCTCCGCACCAGGAGAGCCGGGGCGGCCGCCCCTGCTCGCCCCAATGGTAGGTCTGCCACTGAGTGCAGGGGCCGTATGCGAGACCCTAGACAGATAAACCAGTCGGCCTAGCTAGTTCTGCAGAGCAGTGGCCCAAAAGGCAAATGAAGACGCCCATAGAACGTACGATGGATGCACCGGACGGGCAGCAACGTCGAAGCGCTGTGGAGGCTCGTAGCTAGCTCAATTTTACTGTTTTGTAATGTTATGCTAAGGTGAACAATGTGCGATAATGTGCTCTGATTTGCATAAATCAATAGTGTGCTATGGGCATGTCTGGTTTAAGTGGCGTGTTTGCGATGTCCTGCACACTGTTATATTAAACAAAATATGTACAATGATTTATCACTTCGAACACGATTGGACTGAACAAACTATATGTGATAGTACGCGCACGACGTGTGATAGCGTTCACACACTTGTCAACAATTGCCACATGTCAGCTCCGGGAGGGGCCGATTCTGCATCAGCGCCTCCATTCTCGCGCGCTCGCTGAGGCTTGCCTCCCAAGCATGGCGAGACGGATTGGACTACAGTAAAAAAAACCTAATCCTTTGCTATAAAATCCCAAGTGGCTAGCGACGGCAAGTCACTCTCATCCCACTAACTCGTTTTTTTTATGAAAAAATTTTCAATCTATTTATTTTCAATCATGATAGTACAACGAACATTAGAAATAATAAAAATTACATTCCACTAACTCGTTGCCGCCACAGATACACCAATGGCTCTGCCGCGGCACAACCCACTGGCCCGCAAGAAGGAATGTTGCAAAAGAATCCGTGCTTGCACAAGAAGCACAAATCTGTGGTGTTTTAGGCCTGAGCGCGGTCATGCAGGCGCATGGTTGGGCAAGTGCAAGTCAGTCCAGTCCCACACTGAGCAAACACCTCTTCTGCTAAAAAAAAACCTGTCATCCCCTAAGAAAAAAAAAGCAAACACCTACCAAACCCTGGACCCACTGCTCTGGCACCTCGCCCACGCCAGTGCACGGCACGTACGATGCGAATCTCATGGCGGAGGCGACGCCCACATGCGCGCGCAACCGCTGCCCAGCCGACCTGCCGGACGAGAAGCAGGCCCGATCACACTCACGGAGCACTACCACTGGTCCAGCAGCAGGACCCACGCATCCGAGCCGGCCCAAGAGAGAGAGAGCGCGAGGCGTACGGCACAGGGGCTTCATTTATCACTGCGATGCGTCCGCAGCGGGTCTGCTGTCCCGCCGGCCTGGAGAGAACGGGCCAACGGCCGGAGCTTCATTCACCTGGGACTCCACTCACAGGGGCTTCATTTACTCCGTCTGGCTCTGGTTCTAGAAGCCGGCCGACACATGAACGCCGGATGGTGCCATGCAGGTGAAACTGGCATGCCAGCTCCAACCAAATTTTAAGTTGCCGTGTACACGTGACGCGTCCTCATCCTCTCTCTCTCTCTGATAAATCGCGATCGAGGCGAGAAGGAAATCCAGCTCGGTTTGTTAACTAATCCGGCGAGTGCACGCACTGTTGCACGCAACAGACGGCAGAAACTTGTTGCTTTCAACGGCACGGCGAACATAAACCCCGTGATTTCTGTTTGCGTGTACCCGCCAAGGCCGCATGTCTCGCGTATTTTTGGTATTTTTTTGTATACTATACTTGGTCTGCACATTCGTGTTGCCGTGCGAGCGTCGGTCTTTGGCTCAAAAAATTATAGAAAATAATAATAATAACAGATAAAGCGTCTCAGGCGCGGTGGGCCATCCATGATCGAGGGAGCGGGGGCCCATGCGCACTCGGAGCGCGCTGCTGTGCCTGTGCTGACAGATCCATCGGTCGAGAAAGGGGAATCAGACGGATCACCAAACGAAGAAGGAGATCGATCGGCCCATCCCTCCCTGCCGCTCTGGCGATAGGCATGCATACGTAGGCGCACGCGCGCGCGATGCATGTGATGCGCGCCCTCCGTCACGGGGGCTGCTTCCAGACAATGACCGGCTGGGGGATGCTGCTGCGATGGATACTCCATGGATTCTTCTCACCTGACGACGAAAACCCAGTTATCAACATGGGTGACGCTAGGCGCCCGCGCACCGGCCCAAACGGTTCGGCTGGTTCTACGTATGCGCATTTGCCAGCGTGCGTGCGAACCGGTCGAAAGTTCAATCGGGACACCGCGCATAATTGTTTCTCTATCAATATTCATACAAAAATAGACAAATCGTGAATTCCACGGCACTTTGGAGGGAGATTTGTTAAGACACCACCCTACGTCGCTAAGTTTTTTCAAATGGGTTACGTTACTCATTGTCAGTTGTGAACTTTGAGAGTTAAAGTGGGATTTATAATCATTGAAATGGCGAACCGGGAAGAAATGGTTTGGACCCGAGTCACCTCAAACTATCAAATTGTAATTTTATAATAGTATCTCCAACAGCCGATCAACGTGTGGCGCGTTAAAAATGTGTTTCCAGCGTGCTGATCGTCTGTTTTAGCGCTGCGGGGAGCGCTAGCTCCAACGACTGTTGTAAGTTTTAGCGCGCGCGTAGCTCCAGCAGGTGCGCTAAAATGCAGCGCGCACTCTTGCACAAACAACATATGCGCTTCAAACACAAACAAGAAGATCAAACACAAACAAAATAAATCAACAATAAATAGTTCAATTTCATTATTACAACTCAGATAAATACTTTATTTTTCAATACAACAAATAGTTCAACAATACAATATCAAACGCACAAATCATGCTCTTTGTCGGCCATTCCAAGTCCACCACTCAGTGAGATCCTTTTAAAGATTATCATGCGTTTCGGGGCGTCGAATGGCATGATAGGAGGCAACAAAACGGGCCACCCTATCAGCCCTCCGCCACACTCGCACAGGATGTCCCAAGAGCTCCTAGTGAGAGTAGTCTACATCTTGGCCACGCTCATTCTCGATGATCATATTATGCATGATCACACAAGCGTGCATGATGTACCAAAGCATCTTTTGATCCCAAAACTGGCCGGTCCTCTCATAATAGCAAATTGGGCTTGAAAAATCTCAAAAGCTCTCTCTAGATCTTTTCTAGCCGCCGCCTGAGCATTGTGGAAACCAATATTTTTCTTACCTTCCATTTTTTTCAACGGCTTCACAAATGTTTGCCACTTTGGGTACATGCCATCCGCAAGGTAGTAGCCATAGTTGTATGTACGACCATTTGCTACAAACTGCACCGGTGACAGTTCACCATTTGCAATCTTATTCATCAATGGTGATCGGTTGACAACGTTGATGTCATTCAAAGATCCAGGCATTCCAAAAAAAGCATGCCAAATCCAAATCTCTTGATCGGCCACCGCTTCAAGGATTATAATGGAACCCTTTTTTGGCCGTGGAATTGCCCATGCCATGCCTTAGGACAATTCTTCCAACTCCAATGCATGCAATCTATTGAGTCAAGCATACCTGGGAAGCCGCGAGCTTTGATCATCTCCAATAGCCTTTCGGCGTCTTCATCGTTGGGAGATCTCAAATACTCCTGACCAAACACTTGCACAATTCCGACTGCGAAGCGCTTGACACACATAGTGGCTTGACTCTCACCCATAGCCAAGTGATCATCAACTAGATCAGCGGGGATACCGTATGCCAACATATGCAAAGCGGCTGTCACCTTTTGAAAGGTGCTATGCCCGAGCTCTCTGGCGGCATTCCTCCTTTGCTGAAAAACCCGGTCATGGCTCGCTAGTTTCTCTGCAATGCGCCTGAACAACTCGGTGCTCATCCTAAACCGGCGACGAAAGTACGACTCGGGGTATGTGGGATTCTCCACAAAATAGTGTCTCATCAATCTATTGTGGGTATCGATCCTATCCCTCCAAATTTTCTACCGACCCATAACTGAACCATCGTGCTTCGGTTTTTTATTGATGTGCATAGCTAGGATCATTGCAAGATCCTCCTCCTCTTCCATATCAAATTCTTTTTCGGAAGAATCATATGACGAACTAATCTACAATGTTCAATTTAAACTAGGCTATAAAAACTACAAACAACATGCACCAAATTCATGTAAAAAAATGTGAAGTTGAAGCAATACATACCTTGCGGGCGTTTTGTCGAACACCTTGCGGGCGCCGAGAGGCAGTGGGCGGCCGGGCGCTGTTCGTCGGAGGACTGCCGCGCGCGAGGGGCGGTGGTGACTAGAGGCAGACAGAGGAAGCCGCGGCGGTGCGGGGATAGGCCGAGGAAGCGCCGGATCAGTCGCCGGAAGAAATAGGGTGGCACGGGCGGCGGCGGCGCTAGTTGCGAGCGAGCGCTCGAGTGTCTAGCGCGTGGGAGTGGGCGTAGTAAATAAACGATGTGCGATGGCGTTTCGACCAGCACGCTGAATTAGATATGCCGCGCGCGCGGTTTTTGCGCCTCCGCTGGAGCGCCCGGAGCGGTAGCGCGCGCACAAAAGGCACTATTTTTTCAGCGCGGCGCTTATATAGCACGGCTATTGGAGATGCTCTAATGCTCCATACATTTGATTGGAAGCATAAACTGTTATACTATCTCCATCAGTTATTGTTCGACGCTCTCAGTGTTGCACCATATTCATTCTGTTATACTATCTTAGTTCTCATCATCATCTGTGTTGTGATTGTTTACCTCCTCGTAGTTGTTTATCACAGTTATTCATCGCAGTTCAGTTCTAGCTCTCTGTCATGATAGTATACCTATTGGCATATTGCATTACCATCATTATCATCAAGCACATCGTATATTATGCTTGAACCATTATTGCATCTTACCTCGAAGATTTTGTCCCTCGATAGTATGCTTGAGTGAGTTCTTATCTACCGAACCTTATTTTCGATGCTGTGTTTGGGATCAGTTCAAAACTTTCGAAAGAAATTTTGAATCTCCCATCCACCCCCTCCGGTCGATATACTCTCGGTCCTAACAGTGGACAACATCGTAGATGGCAAGCTACTCCACGACGAAGTTGGGGTTCGGCACGGCCTCCTCGCTCGCGCGCTCACCGTAGCTCTGGCTCTCTGCCAGCTGGTGCTGCTCCAGGATGGGGAGTGTCCTATGTTGTGGTGTGGAGTTAGCCAGGTGTGGCCGCCTTTAAATAGCAGATTCCGGCGAGGAGGTGTCCGGGTGCGTTAATGCGCGGCGCCGGAGTGGGCTTCTCGGCCGGTGAGCCTGCTTAATGGCGGCATATGGACGAACATGGTAATTGGATGGGCGTGGCAGATATCCGCCCCGCCCGTCCGGTCATTCGTCTCTGGCATTGAATAGACGTGGACACCTGAGACGCGTCACAAGCGGCGTCCTCGGCTGGCGCGCCGCTTTAATGGCGGAGGCAATGAGAGGTCGCGTCCACCCTGAGTCGTCTTCAATGTGGAGCGGCACCCTCTATAGTGGCATGAATGCGGGCAGCCGGAGCCGGGTGGGAACACATGCGTGTTGGGGAACGTAGTAATTTCAAAAAAATTCCTACGCACATGCAAGATCATGGTGATGCATAGAAACGAGAGGGGAGAGTGTTGTCCACGTACCCTCGTAGACCGAAAGCGGAAGCGTTAGCACAACGCGGTTGATGTAGTCGTACGTCTTCACGATCCGACCGATCAAGTACCGAACGTACGGCACCTCCGAGTTCAGCACACGTTCAGCCCGATGACGTCCCTCGAACTCCGATCCAGCCAAGTCTTAAGGGAGAGTTTCGTCAGCACGACGGCATGGTGACGAAGATGATGTTCTACCGATGCAGGGCTTCGCCTAAGCACCGCTACAGTATTATCGAGGTGAACTATGGTGGAGGGGGGCACCGCACACCGCTAAAAGATCAAACGATCAATTGTTGTCTCTAGGGTGCCCTGCTGCCCCCGTATATAAAGGAGCAAGCGGGGAGGTGCGGCCGGCCAGGAGGGGCGCACCAGGAGGAGTCCTACTCCTACCGGGAGTAGGACTCCCTCCCTTTTCCTTGTTGGATTAGGAGAAGATGGGGAAAGAGGTGGAGGAGAAGAAGGAAGGGGGGGAGGCGCCGCCCCTCTCCTTGTCCTATTCAGACTAGGGGGAGGGGCGCGCGGCCCTTGCCCTGGCCGCCTCTCCTCTTCTCCACTAAGGCCCACTATGGCCCATTATCCCCCGGGGGGTTCCGGTAACCCCTCGGTACTCCGGTAAAATTCCGATTTCACCCAGAACACTTCCGATATCCAAACATATGCTTCCAATATATCAATCTTCATGTCTCGACCATTTCGAGACTCCTCGGCATGTCCGTGATCACATCCGGGACTGCGACCAATCTTTGGTACATCAAAACATATAAACTCATAATATAACTATCATCGAAACGTTAAGCGTGTGGACCCTACGGGTTCGAGAACTATGTAGACATGACCGAGAAACGTCTCCGGTCAATAACCAATAGCGGAACCTGGATGCTCATATTGGCTCCCACATATTCTACGAAGATCTTTATCGGTCAAACCGCATAACAACATACATTGTTCCCTTTGTCATCGGTATGTTACTTTCCCGAGATTCGATCGTCGGTATCTCAATACCTAGTTCAATCTCGTTACCGGCAAGTCTCTTTACTTGTTCCGTAATACATCATCCCGCAACTAACTCATTAGTTGCAATGCTTGCAAGGCTTAAGTGATGTGCATTACCGAGTGGGACCAGAGATACCTCTCCGACAATCGGAGTGACAAATCCTAATCTCGAAATACGCCAACCCAACAAGTACCTTCGAAGACACCTGTAGAGCACCTTTATAATCACCCAGTTATGTTGTGACATTTGGTAGCACACAAAGTGTTCCTCCGGTAAACGGGAGTTGCATAATCTCATAGTCATAGGAACATGTATAAGTCATGAAGAAAGCAATAGCAACAAACTAAACAATCAAGTGCTAAGCTAAAGGAATGGGTCAAGTCAATCACATCATTCTCCTAATGATGTGATCCCGTTAATCAAATGACAACTCATGTCTATGGTTAGGAAACATAACCATCTTCGATCAACGAGCTAGTCAAGTAGAGACATACTAGTGACACTCTGTTTGTCTATGCATTCACACATGTATTATGTTTCCGGTTAATACAATTCTAGCATGAATAATAAACATTTATCATGATATAAGGAAATAAATAATAACTTTATTATTGCCTCTATGGCATATTACCTTCAGTCTCCCACTTGCACTAGAGTCAATAATCTAGTTCACATTTTTATGTGATTAGCTCACATCTCCATCCGACTAATACCCAAATGGGTTACTAGAGTCAATAATCTAGTTCACATCACTATGTGATTAACACCCAAACGTGTGTGAATACATAGACAAACAAAGTATCACTAGTATGCCTCTACTTGACTAGCTCGTTGAATCAAAGATGGTTAAGTTTCCTAGCCATATACATGAGTTGTCATTTGATTAACAGGATCACATCATTAGAGAATGATGTGATTGACTTGACCCATTCTGTTAGCTTAGCACGATGATCGTTTAGTTTGTTGCTACTACTTTCTTCATGACTTATACATGTTCCTCTGACTATGAGATTATGCAACCCCCAAATACCGGAGGAACACTTTGTGTGCTACCAAATGTCACAACGTAACTGGGTGATTATAAAGGTGCTCTACAGGTGTCTCCGATGGTACTTGTTGAGTTGGCATAGATTGAGATTAGGATTTGTCACTCCGATTGTCGGAGAGGTATCTCTGGGCCCTCTCGGTAATGCACATCACTATAAGCCTTGCAAGCAATGTGACTAATGAGTTAGTTGTGGGATGATGCATTACGAAACAAGTAAAGAGACTTGCTGGTAACGAGATTGAACTAGGTATTGAGATACCAACGATCGAATCTCGGGCAAGTAACATACCGATGACAAATGGAACAATGTATGTTGTTATGCGGTTTGACTGATAAAGATCTTCGTAGAATATGTAGGAGCCAATATGAGCATCCAGGTTCCGCTATTGTTTATTGACCGGAAATGAGTCTCGGTCATGTCTACATAGTTCTCGAACCCGTAGGGTCCGCACGCTTAACGTTCGGTGACGATTGGTATTATGAGTTTATGTTATTTGATGTACCGAAGGTAGTTCGGAGTTCCGGATGAGATCGGGGATATGACGAGGAGTCTCGAAATGGTCGAGACGTAAAAATCGATATATTGGACGACTATATTCGGACATCGAAAAGGTTCCGAATGATTCAGGTATTTTTCGGAGTACCGGGGAGTTATGAGAATACGGGAAGAAGTATTGGGCCTCAATGGGTCAAGTGGTGGAAGAGAGGAGGTAGGGCGCGCGGCCCCCCTAGCCCAAACCGAATTGGACTTGGGGGCCGGCCCCCCTTTCCTCCTTTTCCTCACTCTCCTTCCTTCTCCCCTTCCCGCTTCCTTTCCTCCTCCTAGTAGGAGTAGGAAAGGGAGTCCTACTCCTACTAGGAGAAGGACTCCTCCTCCTGGCGCGCCCTACAGGGCCGGCTGGCCTCCCCCCTTGCTCCTTTATATACGGGGGCAGGGGGACATCCTAGAACACACAAGTTGATCATTGTTGATCCCTTAGCCGTGTGCGGTGCCCCCCTCCACCATAATCCACCTCGATCATATCGTAGCGGTGCTTAGGAGAAGCCCTGCGTCGGTAGAAACATCATCACCGTCATCACGTCGTCGTGCTGACGAAACTCTCCCGTGAAGCTCTGCTGGATCGGAGTTTGTGGGACGTCATCGAGCTGAACGTGTGCTGAACTCGGAGGTGCCGTGCGTTCGGTACTTGGATCGGTCGGATCATGAGGACGTTCGACTACATCAACCGCGTCGTGCTAATGCTTCCGCTTTCGATCTACGAGGGTACGTAGACACACTCTCCCCTCTCGTTGCTATGCATCACCATGATTCTATGTGTGTGCGTAGGAATTTTTTTGAAATTACTACGTTCCCCAACACACCTCACATTAGGTGGTCCCAATTTTCAAAATGCGCATTTAAATGTTTCAAAAAATCCCAAAAGAATTGTGTATGTTGGCATCAAATGAATTTGCTACTCCTAAAAATTTCAAATCAAAATTCGAAATACACATTGAGAAACAAAAAAAGACAAATCCAGCACGAATGGTTTGCAGAACCCCCCCCCCCCCAACATTCCTAAAATGACACTTTGGTCCACCTCCTGTGATGCTGCCCATTCAATCTCAGATCGACGGCCAAGGTCATATGGGAGCACCTAATGCGAAGTGCTCCCGTAGCACAGTTATTCTCACCCCTCGGATACTATGTAAGTTTGCATAGGATCTTGCCCCGATGAACTATTAGAACCTATTTAAAAGAATTGTAATGCCATAATCTCTTAAATATTACAATCATTTTACCCCACAAAAAATTATAATAATTAGAGGGAGTAGTAAAAGACATTGATGGTAAGGTCACTGTTGATGTCAAAAGTCAAAGAAAGGGACTAGGTAGAAAGCCACATTAACAATAAGATAGATTCAGTTGAGTGTGCGGCATGTACAAATTCACACATTTCCATCTTCTACTTTTTTCATGACTTTTTATGATTCTTGAAAACATACAAACACATTTTTTTGAGTTCATGTGTGTAGTTTGCAAAATTCCACTCAGTTTCAGTAACCACCATAGACATGTTAATGTTTTGCGGATCTTTGGACAAGTTATTGTAGTTTTGTACTCCCTCTGTCGGTACCGTGACACTTGGGTTCATGGGCCCAACTGCGCACAGCCACAGTAGCCTCTTAGCCAAGACCAACGGCTGAAAGGGCGCCCCAGCAACAAACCTGCTACCATAACCTAGTGATGGCATGCATATCTTTATCAAGATTATCGACTAAAACTCTAAGAAGGAGCCCAAGCTTCATGGCGGTATGCAGATCTTCATCAAGATCTGTCAAAATTCTCTGCAACCAGTGACTAAGTGTCAGAGAAAGCAAGCCCAAGACACCCAACAACAAGCCAGGGTAGCCAACTTCCGGGAATGACCACATTAGGCAACAACCGCTCCACCTAGCCTGCACTTGAAAAGCCGGAACATCAAGCCATCGCATCCCACGCGTGTCGTACTAGTTCTACATGCGCATGCCTTTTACAACACGTGGTGGGGATGCAGGCGTGCCAGTGGAGTGACAAGACGTAGGGGGCCTGAGTCACCCCCAATATTCACGGCATGGTGTATTTCTGTAAGGGTACATGTCGCACCCAGGCCAAGTGACACAGTTTAGCGACAGTGACAAGACAGGCGTTCGTTCCTTGAGACTAGAAGATGACACTTCATCGAGTCTTTATTGCCAATGGCTACCTCAACGGATCTACTGTGGTAAGCCCTTGATCTATAAAAGGAGGGCCTGGACTATGGTGGTGGTGGTGGTGGTGGGGGGGGGGGGGTGATCTTTCAACCCCGTCTGCATTTACCTCAGAGAAGGATTGTACACTTGGTAAATTGCAAGTAGGAGCAAGACACACAACACCTCCCCGTTCCGGGAAGGAATTATAGTTCACTATCCAACATATCAACAAACACAAGGCAGGAATAGGATATTATGCAGCCATGTGGCCTGAATTTGGGTAGATCGTAATGTGCTTTACTCTTTCCCATACTAATCCACACTCTGCGCCTCTCCACGAGTCGGCAAAAGGACCCTCTATGTCCTTCTACATGCGTGCAACGACATTCTCCTTTTCAAATTACTCGTCTTAGATTTATCTAGATATAAATGTATCTAACACTAAAACATGTTTAGATACATTCCTATTTAGACAAATGTAAGACAAATAAGATGATAATAGTATGTCAACTCATGGCCCTGGGTGTATCTTGGAATACGTAAACAATGGCTACTGCGGTAAGCAAATGTTTCTTTAAGAGCAAGATGGCTGCTTAAGTTAGTCTGATCCGTAAGCAACAACCGATCGAGTGATTAATTGTTTTCATTTATGTGTGATTTTTTATTTAGAATCCTTTTATGTTGGATTAAGCCTTGCCAGAATGGGAGAACGCTTGTGTCGGTATTGATGTTAAAAAAAAAAAGAATGGGAGACAAACTGCACGCCATATCGCACCATTCACTCGTTCAGCCGCGTGGATCGACTCGTGTTGGGTGCACGTAGTCAAAGAAAGAAGGAGATGGGGTACGAGATACGATACGAGCCAACAAAACTCGCAGCATGTCGCCCGCGCCTCGATGCCTCCGGCGGCTTCCTGCGATCCTGTCTGCGTCACCCGCAAGATTCCAACCAACAGATTAGATATCTAGACATAGTGGTATAGATGGAGAAAAAAGTCTAAACAGATCTCATCGGCCCGCCGGCCGGTGGAGAAGATATCAACAGTTTGATGGTTGTATCTCCCTTTTATTATCTTCCAATTCTAATAATCTGGCGATCCTGTTTTTCAAACCAACGCAAGAAACCAATCAGGGCGTATATATAGGGATAGGGAAGGGTCCAACTCCATCCCCGTCTCCATCTCCGTCCCTGGGTCGGGTGCACACTTCTCTCCCACCCCCATCTCTCCCTCCCTCCCCTGTTCCTTGCCTTATCTCCATTGCCGCCTGCTGCTTCAGCTTGGGCTTAGCTAGCCAGGGAACGAGGAGGAGCGGGTTGTTGTCATGGCGGCGTCGGCGGCGGCGGTGATGGAGGAGCTGCGGGGCAGCTTCAGGGAGGGGCGGACGCGGCCGGCCGAGTGGCGGACGGCGCAGCTCAGGGCGCTCGTCAGGATGATCGAGGAGAAGGAGGACGACATCAGCGACGCGCTCCACGCCGACCTCGCCAAGCCGCGCATGGAGGCCTACCTCCACGAGGTATGTCGCAGCTCCATCTCCGTGCCGAATCTTCAAGTTGACTCCAGCAGGATAGGATGATTCTTGGGTTGGCAAGAACTGGACTGGAATTCCAGCTCTGTTTGCATGATTTTCTCTTCCTCCCCGTGCCCGTGCGTGATTGCATCCGGTTTTATAAATCCATGGAAGTAAATTTGATGAGAGCTTTGCCGGCGCTGGATCAGTCGCCCCGAGTTCCTTCGCCTTGACTTTCTCCGTATCTGATCTTCAACGGATCAGTAAAGTTCTTCCCATTAATTGTTCGTCTTGTACAGATACTCCTCACAACTCACAAGATTCGTTTTGTCTTTGGACCATCTTTCCTGCTCCTCGGCCGAATTGGCTCAATCATGCTACTCGGTTAATCGAAACCGTGGCGGGGTTGTCGGCCAGCGGTGCCTTTGGGAAAGTTAGGCGTGTTAGTCCCTTTCCTCGCAACTCTCGGAAAGGGTTGCGTGCCAAATAAATAAATAAATGATTACTCCTCCATTGCCGGCGGCGTCCCTTCCAAGAAAACCCTCGCTTTGTTTGCTCCGGGGTCAGACGAAGTCTGCAAATTTTCAGTTTGGGCAGCAGATGCAACTTGCATCAGTTTGTACTGCATGCTATCTTTTTCCTCTTTTTGCGAAAAAAGGCTTCCGTTGAAATATCATATTTGTCCGAGGCAGGGGTTCCTAAGCTGGCCAGTCACAGTCTGTAGTTACTGAAGCATTGCTGTTACTATCAAGCTAGGACTAGGAAATGCCACACTAGTCAAATTTGGTGATTGCAATCTGTAAAGCAACAGAAATAAATGAACAGAGAAGCCTGATTGCTTCACAACACTTTTTTGCCGATCTAGTAACTGATGACCACATGTTGTTGACATCTGTCTGTTCATGACTCAGATATCGCTGGCGAAAGGGGCGTGTATGTTTGCCCTCAAGGGGCTCAAGAATTGGATGAAGCCCGACAAGGTAGGGAAATCCATTCTCCACATACTACTGATTACACCTTTTTGTAAATAAAAATCCATTGATTTTGCTGATATGGGATGTGTGACCTTTACTACTTTTTATATATATTCCAGGTACCTTCTGCCATAACTACATTCCCATCCACTGCTCAAATCGTGCCGGAGCCCCTGGGTGTCGTTCTCGTCATATCAGCCTGGAACTATCCTTTCTGTAAGTCAATGGCATTGAACATAGTACGTACTGTGCTATGTAGCGAGACAGTTGAGTAGGGATTTAATCCATGCAATTTGTGTGGGAGAGGCTACGAGGATACACTAGTTAACCATTGATTAAATCTGTTGCCTGATGGTGCTGGAGGATTATGGCATGAGTTTGATATGCTCCCGTGTCCCGCGCGCAAGGATTGGCTACATGCCAATCTGTTTCGTAGTTGGTACCTTTCGTTTTCGTCAAACAAACATCGATTTCTGCAGTTATGCTCTAACGCAATCTTATGCCACAAGTCCTGATTTTTATTTTCAACACATGCGCATTACAACGGCAGGTTTCGACAGTCTTAATTATGGCACCATTACATCTTTGGCGACCAAAAACAAAATTTTAGTTATTATTTTACCATCTAAACACTTAATATCTTGGGACTGGTGCTTTCGACCAGTTGAATTTGGTTAGAAAAATTGTAGATTAGTTTCCCCCTTCTGTATTGAGTATTTTTTCCTTGTTAGATTCCTGGATGATCGCTCGATATTAAGATGACTAATAATCTCACCTTCGTTGTAGTGCTATCCATCGAGCCTGTCATTGGAGCAATTGCTGCTGGGAATGCTGTTGTGCTGAAGCCATCAGAACTTGCGCCAGCAACATCGTCATTGTTCGCGAAGCTGCTACCAGAGTACGTCGATAGCTCGTGTATAAAAGTTGTGGAGGGAGGTGTCACTGAAACAGGTGCACTCTTACAACAAAAATGGGATAAGATCTTCTACACAGGTTAAGTTCTTACCTGTCAAATAGTTTCTGCTTCTTCAATTAATGTTATGTTCCTAATAGTGCGCGTGTTCATTTGAACTGCAGGAAATGGTAATGTAGCCCGCGTAGTGTTGGCAGCAGCTGCGAAGCATCTAACCCCTGTTGCTCTGGAGCTCGGTGGAAAATGCCCTGTTATTGTTGACTCTAACGTCGATCTGCATGTAAGCGATATCTAAAAATATTGTCAACTCTTACAAAAAAAAGTAGTCTTTTGGTTTTCTTAACAGAGATTTTCCTTCAAGGTTGCTGCTAAGAGGATTGCTGTTGGTAAATGGGGCTGTAACAATGGCCAGGCATGCATTGCTCCCGATTACATCATAACGACAAAAGCATTCGTTACAGAACTGGTATCTACACTACTATTATAACTACCAGCCAGATAATTGCTTCTGCCAACTGAAGTTCTATACATTTACTTATCTACGAAATAAACTTTCTACAGGTCGACTCTTTGAAAAGAGTCTTGGAAAGGTTCTATGGGGAGGATCCGTTGCAATCGGCGGACCTGTCTCGTATTGTGAGTATTAGCCATTTCGAACGATTAGCGAAGTTGATAGAGGACAAGGAAGTTGCCACCAAGATTCAGCTCGGTGGTCAGACAGATCAGGAGCAACTGTGAGAACTCTTTATAGCGTGAACTTTCAGTCACAAACTCACAGTTGGGTTTTGGAAGGTGTTTGATTGAGCGCTAACTTTTGTTTCTTATGTCGCAGAAAAATAGCTCCTACGGTGTTGGTAGATGTTCCTCTTGATACAGAACTTATGACAGGGGAAATATTTGGCCCCATGCTTCCAATTATAACGGTTGGTACTCCTGCCTTGATTTTCCTACAGTGCATGAAGTCTGCATGACAGTATTCAGAATTAAACCTAACTCTGTTTGGATTCCTTTTAACTATGGTTGTCAGGTCGACAAGATTGAAGAAAGCATCACACACATCAACGCCGGGGCGAAGCCACTGGCGGCCTACCTCTTCACCAAGGACAAGAAACTGCAACAAGATTTCGTCTCAAACGTCTCGGCAGGAGGCATGCTCGTCAACGACGTCGCCCTACACGTAACTGCTCATGAACTCTGTGAATCAATCTTCTGTACCAAAAACATGCTTCCTCCTGAACACATCACATTTTACAGCTGACGAACCCACATTTGCCGTTCGGTGGCGTGGGCGACAGCGGCACGGGGTCGTACCATGGCAAGTTCAGCTTCGACTGCTTCACCCACAGAAAGGCAGTGCTGATCCGCGGGTTCGGTGGCGAGGCGAACGCAAGGTACCCACCCTACACGGCAGAGAAACAGAGGATCTTGAGGGGCCTCATCAAGGGCAGCTTCTTTGCGCTGATCCTTGCGCTCCTGGGGTTCCCAAGGGAGAAGCGTTAGCTGAGTTGAGTTCCCTCCCTTCTCCAGTACAGCATAGCAGGATTGTTCATGTTCATGAGGGTGATGTGCAGGACTGGTGATGTGGTGCACTTCTGCACTGTGAAGCGCCAGTGCGCGAGTGTGTTAAACAGGTGTAAAATATGGGACTATCATCGGATTTCTGGATGTAATTTAATTTTACATAAATAAACCTGGTTTGCTACTTACTCCAGCGTGAAGGATGAAGAGGATTACGCCCTGCTTAAAAAATTGCAAGAATTATCTGTAATGTTCATCATTTCATTGCATTGTGAGACTAGCTGCATTTGTTAATTAAGAGAGTTTAGAACAAGCTTGACAGCCCGAAGGACCGGTTGCACAAAAGCCTACTCCCCGGCATAATATTACACAAATGAGTTACTCCCGTCAAACCCCAATTCTTCGCCTCGCATCGGATTTTTGACCCTTATTGTTGAAGATCCTCGCATTGTGTTCATTCCAAATCTCTCAAGCCACAAGCATGTTGACCGAAGCCATAGCCTTTTGGCGAGCGAGGCCATCATGCACAGTGCCGTACCACCAAGATTTGACGCCTGGGAAGCCATGCCAAACGTCCTTGTAACCATGCACCCCCACCTTAATGGAGAATCTGAACTTGAAGAGGAGGTGTGGCGCCGACTCCAATACTTGGTTACGAAGTGGGCAATTGCCGCAATTTGGCCAGACAAAAAAACTTACACTTGGGCGGCGCCCAATTCTTCCAGATTGTGGTCTTGAAGCTCCTTGTCGTGGCACCAATGAGGTGCTACCTATATGCCAAGGCCATGGAATAGCGACCCAAGGCAGTTAACTTCCAAGTAATGGTGTCAGCTGTCATGAAGATGGGACAGAAGTGTCCAAAGCAAAGTGAATTACTGGATGTGCACCACCGTGGGTCCATTTGACAAACTGATCTGGTCCACCCAGGCTCCGTTCTGGATAGCTTTCCTCACACATCATTTGGCTTTTGGATATGTCAATAATAAGAGATACACTGTGCTTTGGCCTTAGTCCTCCAGCCAAGCCAATTCTGAGAAGCTCGCCTTGTTTCCATCTCCAACGGCGAGCTTAGTAAGCCCATGAAACACATCCATATCCTCCCCATCGCATGGGTTCTGGTGCCAACCCACGTTTTTGCCGGCGCTTCCCGTTAAAGCCATGACCATCCCAGGTGGAGCGGCGAGCAACTTGTCAAGGTGCAAGATCCCATGGTTTTCAAAGTTGACAGGGCGGCACACCGCCATCCAAATAACTTTGCACTTGGCCCCGGAGACCTTGTTGGAGCCAGCCCAAAAGAATGCCCTACAGATCTTGTTAATGGCTTGTAACATCTCCACCGTTATGACGAGCGGTGTGGTGTGGTAGATTGTGATGGTGATGAGGGCCAACTTGACCTTGGCAGTGTGGCCCGCCGTTGTGTAGTGTTTTCCTTAGGGGGTGGGGGCAACTTGCCAACGAATTGGTCCTCGAGATGCTGGAATTGGATCCGCATTAGCCGCTTGACCGATAGGGGTAGCCCGTGGCGCATTGGAAAGGTCAATCTCACAACCGGGAGGGTTTGCATGATATCGTCAACATCCAAGCCACCGCAAAGAAGGTTTTTTGGAAGTTCGTAACAAGCCTGATGTGTTGGAAATATGCCCTAGAGGCAATAATAAAAGCATTATTATTATATTTCTTTGTTCATGATAATTGTCTTTATTCATGCTATAACTGTATTATCCGGAAATCGTAATACACGTGTGAATACATAGACCATAATATGTCCCTAGTAAGCCTCTAGTTGACTAGCTCGTTGATCAACAGATAGTCATGGTTTCCTGGCTATGGACATTGGATGTCATTGATAACGGGATCACATCATTAGGAGAATGATGTGATGGACAAGACCCAATCCTAAGCATAGCACAAAGATCGTGTAGTTCGTTTGCTAGAGCTTTTCAAATGTCAAGTATCTTTTCCTTTGACCATGAGATCGTGTAACTCCCGGATACCGTAGGAGTGCTTTGGGTGTATCAAACGTCACAACGTAACTGGGTGACTATAAAGGTGCATTACAGGTATCTCCGAAAGTGTCTGTTGGGTTGACACGGATCGAGACTGGGATTTGTCACTCCATATAACGGAGAGGTATCACTGGGCCCACTCGGTAATGCATCATCATTATGAGCTCAAGGTGACCAAGTGGTTGATCACGGGATCATGCATTACGGTACGAGTAAAGTGACTTGCCGGTAACGAGATTGAATAAGGTATTGGGATACCGACGATCGAGTCTCGGGCAAGTAACATACCGATTGACAGAGGGAATTGTATACGGGGTTGATTAAATCCTCGACATCGTGGTTCATCCGATGAGATCATCGTGGAGCATGTGGGAGCCATCATGGGTATCCAGATCCCGCTGTTGGTTATTGACCGGAGAGTCGTCTCGGTCATGTCTGCTTGTCTCCCGAACCCGTAGGGTCTACACACTTAAGGTTCGGTGACGCTAGGGTTATGAAGATATGTATATGCAGTAATCCGAATGTTGTTCGGAGTCCCGGATGAGATCCCGGACGTCACGAGGAGTTCCGGAATGGTCCGGAGATAAAGAATTATATATAGGAAGTGCTGTTTCGGCCATCGGGACAAGTTTCGGGGTTATCGGTATTGTACCGGGACCACCGGAGGGGTCCCGGGGGCCCACCGGGTGGGGCCACCTGTCCCGGGGGGCCACATGGGCTGTAGGGGGTACGCCTTGGCCTATATGGGCCAAGGGCACCAGCCCTACTAGGCCCATGCGCCTAGGATTTCCACCACGGAGGAGTCCAAGTGGTGGAAGGCACCCCGAGGTGCCTTGGGGGGGGAGGGAAACCCTCCCCTGGCCGCCGCACCTAGGAGATTGGATCTCCTAGGCTGCGCACCACCCCCCCTTTGGCCCTCCTATATATAGTGGGGGAGAGGAGGGATTTTATACCTCAGCCTTTGGTGCTTCCTCTCTCCCCGTTACGTCTCTTTCTCGTAGTATAGGCGAAGCCCTGCTACTGTGACGCCCTGCATCCACCACCACGCCGTCGTGCTGCTGGATCTTCATCAACCTCTCTTCCCCCCTTGCTGGATCAAGAAAGGAGGAGACGTCATCCGTTCCGTACGTGTGTTGAACGCGGAGGCACCGTCCGTTCGGTGCTAAGATCATCGGTGATTTGAATCACGTCGTGTTCGACTACATCATCCCCGTTCTTTGAACGCTTCCGCTCGCGATCTACAAGGTACGTAGATGCATTTAATCACTTGTTGCTAGATGAACTCCTAGATGGATCTTGGTGAAACCGTAGGAAAATTTTTGTTTTCTGCAACGTTCCCCAACAGTGGCATCATGAGCTAGGTCTATGCGTAGTTCTCTTGCACGAGTAGAACACAATTGGTTGTGGGCGTTGATGTTGTCAATTTTCTTGCCGCTACTAGTCTTATCTTGCTTCAACGGAATTGTGGGATGAAGCGGCCCGGACCGACCTTACACGTACTCTTACGTGAGACAGGTTCCACCGACAAACATGCACAAGTTGCATAAGGTGGCTGGCGGGTGTCTGTCTCTCCTACTTTAGTTAGAGCGGATTCGATGAACAGGGTCCTTATGAAGGGTAAATAGAAGTTGACAAATCACGTTGTGGCTTTAACGTAGGTAAGAAGACGTTCTTGTTAGAACCCTACTTCAGCCACGTAAAACCTGCAACAACAATTAGAGGACGTCTAACTTGTTTTTGCAGCAAGTGCTTTGTGATATGATATGGCCAAAGTTGTGATGAATGATGAATGATCAATATGTGATGTATGAGATGTTCATGCTATTATACAAGGAATCACAACTTACATGTCGATGTGTATGACGGTGACAAGGATGATCATGGAGCCCCAAGATGGAGATCAAAGGAGCTATGTGACATTGGCCATATCATGTCACTATTATTATTTGATTGCATGTGATGTTTATCATGTTTTGCATCTTGTTTACTTAGAACGACGGTAGTGAATAAGATGATCCCTTACAACAATTTCAAGAAGTGTTCTCCCCTAACTGTGCACCGTTGCTACAGTTCGTCGCTTCGAAGCACCACGTGTTAATCGGGTGTGATAGATCCTTTCGTTCACATACAACGGGTGTAAGAAGTTTTACACATGCAAAAACACTTAGGGTTAACTTGACGAGCCTAGCATGTGAAGACATGGCCTCGGAACACAGAGACCGAAAGGTCGAACACGAGTCGTATGGAAGATACGATCAACATGGAGATGTTCACCGACGATGACTAGTCCGTCTCACGTGTTAATCGGACACGGCTTAGTCGACTTGGATCGTGTAACACTTAGATGACTAGAGGGATGTCTAATCTGAGTGGGAGTTCATTAATAATTTGATTAGATGAACTTAATTATCATGAACTTAGTCTAAAATCTTTACAATATGTCCTGTAGATCAAATGGCCAACGTTGTATTCAATTTCAACGCGTTCCTAGAGAAAACCAAGCTGAAAGACGATGGCAGCAACTATACGGACTGGGTCCGGAACCTGAGGATCATCCTCATAGCTGCCAAGAAAGATTATGTCCTGCAAGCACCGCTAGGTGATCCACCCGTCCCACAGAACCAAGACGCTATGAACGCTTGGTAGACACGTACTGATGACTACTCCCTCGTTCAGTGCGGCATGCTTTACAGCCTAGAGCCGGGACTCCAAAAGAATTTTGAGAGACATGGAGCATATGAGATGTTCGAAGAGCTGAAAATGGTTTTCCAAGCTCATGCCAGGGTCGAGAGATATGAAGTCTCCGACAAATTCTTCAGCTGTAAGATGGAGGAAAATAGTTCTGTCAGTGAGCACATACTCACTATGTCTGGGTTACATAACTGCTTGACTCAGCTGGGAGTTAATCTCCCGGATGATGCGGTCATTGACAGAATCCTCCAGTCGCTTCCACCAAGCTACAAGAGCTTTGTGATGAACTTCAATATGCAGGGGATGGAAAAGACCATTCCTGAAGTATTTGCAATGCTGAAATCAGCAGAGGTAGAAGTCAAGAAGGAACATCAAGTGTTGATGGTCAATAAAACCACTAAGTTCAAGAAGGGCAAGGGTAAAAAGAACTTTGAGAAGGACGGCAAGGAAGTTGCCGCGCCCGGCAAGCAAGCTGCTGGGAAGAAGAAGTCAAAGAATGGACCCAAGCCTGAGACAGAGTGCTTTTATTGCAAAGGGAAGGGTCACTGGAAGCGGAACTGCCCCAAATACTTAGCGGACAAGAAGGCCGGCAAAACAAAAGGTATATGTGATATACATGTAATTGATGTGTACCTTACCAGTACTCGTAGTAACTCCTGGGTATTTGATACCGGTGCCGTTGCTCATATTTGTAACTCACCACAGGAGCTACGGAATAAACGGAAACTGGAAAGGGACGAGGTGACGATGCGCGTCGGGAATGGTTCCAAGGTCGATGTGATCGCCGTCGGCACGCTACCTCTACATTTACCTACGGGATTAGTTATAAACCTCAATAATTGTTATTTAGTGCCATGTCTGAGCATGAACATTGTATCAGGATCTCGTTTAATACGAAATGGCTATTCATTTAAATCCGAGAATAATGGTTGTTCTATTTATATGAGAGATATGTTTTATGGTCATGCTCCGATAGTCAATGGTTTATTCTTAATGAATCTCGAGCGTATTACTACACATGTTCATAGTGTGAGTACCAAAAGATGTAAGGTTGATAATGATAGTCCCACATACTTGTGGCACTGCCGCCTTGGTCACATAGGTGTCAAACGCATGAAGAAGCTCCATGCAGATGGACTTTTAGAGTCTCTTGATTATGAATCATTTGACACGTGCGAACCATGCCTCATGGGAAAAATGACCAAGACTCCGTTCTCAGGAACAATGGAGCGAGCAACCAACTTATTGGAAATCATACATACTGATGTGTGCGGTCCAATGAGTGTTGAGGCTCGCCGTGGCTATCGTTATGTTCTCACCCTCACTGATGACTTGAGTAGATATGGGTATGTCTACTTAATGAAACACAAATCTGAAACCTTTGAAAAGTTCAAAGAATTTCAGAGTGAGGTTGAGAATCAACGTGACAGGAAAATCAAGTTTCTACGATCAGATCGTGGAGGAGAATACTTGAGTCACGATTTTGGCACACACTTAAGAAAATGTGGAATAGTTTCACAACTCACACCGCCTGGAACACCTCAGCGTAACGGTGTGTCCGAACGTCGTAATCGCACTCTATTAGATATGGTGCGATCTATGATGTCTCTTGCCGATTTACCGCTATCTTTTTGGGGCTATGCTTTAGAGACTGCCGCATTCACTTTAAATAGGGCTCCGTCGAAATCCGTTGAGACGACACCGTATGAATTATGGTTTGGGAAGAAACCTAAGCTGTCGTTTCTAAAAGTTTGGGGATGCGATGCTTATGTCAAGAAACTTCAACCTGAAAAGCTCGAACCCAAGTCGGAAAAATGCGTCTTCATAGGATACCCTAAAGAAACTTATGGGTATACCTTCTACCTCAGATCCGAAGGCAAGATCTTTGTTGCCAAGAATGGATCCTTTCTGGAGAAAGAGTTTCTCTCGAAAGAAGTAAGTGGGAGGAAAATAGAACTTGATGAAGTATTACCTCTTGAACCGGAAAATGGCGCAACTCAAGAAAATGTTCCTGAGGCGTCTGCACCGACTAGAGAGGAAGTTAATGATAATGATCAAGATACTTCTGATCAAGCTCCTACTGAAATTCAAAGGTCCACAAGGACACGTTCCGCACCAGAGTGGTACGGCAACCCTGTCTTGGAAATCATGTTGTTAGACAACAGTGAACCTTCGAACTATGAAGAAGCGATGGCAGGCCCGGATTCCGACAAATGGCTAGAAGCCATGAAATCCGAGATAGGATCCATGTATGAAAACGAAGTATGGACTTTGACTGACTTGCCCGTTGAACGGCGAGCCATAGAAAATAAATGGATCTTCAAGAAGAAGACAGACGCGGATGGTAATGTGACCATCTATAAAGCTCGACTTGTCGCTAAGGGTTATCGACAAGTTCAAGGAATTGACTACGATGAGACTTTCTCACCGGTAGCGAAGCTAAAGTCCGTCCGAATCATGTTAGCAATTGCCGCATTCTACGATTATGAGATATGGCAAATGGACGTCAAAATGGCATTCCATAATGGTTTCCTTAAGGAAGAGTTGTATATGATACAGCCGGAAGGTTTTGTCGATCCTAAGAATGCTGACAAGGTGTGCAAGCTCCAACGCTCGATTTATGGGCTGGTGCAAGCATCTCGGAGTTGGAACATTCGCTTTGATGAGATGATCAAAGTGTTTGGGTTTACGCAGACTTATGGAGAAGCCTGCGTTTACAAGAAAGTGAGTGGGAGCTCTGTAGCATTTCTCATACTATATGTAGATGACATACTTTTGATGGGAAATGATATAGAACTCTTGGACAGCATCAAGGCCTACTTGAATAAGAGTTTTTCAATGAAGGACCTTGGAGAAGCTGCTTATATATTAGGCATCAAGATCTATAGAGATAGATCAAGACGCCTCATAGGTCTTTCACAAAGCACATACCTTGATAAGATTTTGAAAAAGTTCAAAATGGATCAGTCCAAGAAAGGGTTCTTGCCTGTTTTGCAAGGTGTAAGATTGAGTTCAGCTCAATGCCCGACCACGGCAGAAGAGATAGAAGAGATGAGTATCATCCCCTATGCCTCAGCCATAGGTTCTATTATGTATGCCATGCTGTGTACCAGACCTGATGTAAACCTTGCCGTAAGTTTGGTAGGAAGGTACCAAAGTAATCCCGGCAAGGAACACTGGACAGCGGTCAAGAATATCCTGAAGTACCTGAAAAGGACTAAGGAAATGTTTCTCGTTTATGGAGGTGACGAAGAGCTCGTCGTAAAGGGTTACGTCGACGCTAGCTTCGACACAGATCTGGATGACTCTAAGTCACAAACCGGATACGTGTATATGTTGAATGGTGGAGCAGTGAGCTGGTGCAACTGCAAACAGAGCGTCGTGGCGGGATCTACATGTGAAGCGGAGTACATGGCAGCCTCGGAGGCAGCACATGAAGCAATATGGGTGAAGGAGTTCATCACCGACCTAGGAGTCATACCCAATGCGTCGGGGCCAATCAAACTCTTTTGTGACAACACTGGAGCTATTGCACTTGCCAAGGAGCCCAGGTTTCACAAGAAGACAAGGCACATCAAGCGTCGCTTCAATTCCATTCGTGAAAATGTTCAAGATGGAGACATAGAGATTTGTAAAGTACATACGGACCTGAATATAGCAGATCCGTTGACTAAACCTCTCCCTAGGGCAAAACATGATCAACACCAGAATTCCATGGGTGTTCGATTCATCACTATGTAACTAGATTATTGACTCTAGTGCAAGTGGGAGACTGTTGGAAATATGCCTTAGAGGCAATAATAAAAGCATTATTATTATATTTCTTTGTTCATGATAATTGTCTTTATTCATGCTATAACTGTATTATCCGGAAATCGTAATACACGTGTGAATACATAGACCATAATATGTCCCTAGTAAGCCTCTAGTTGACTAGCTCGTTGATCAACAGATAGTCATGGTTTCCTGGCTATGGACATTGGATGTCATTGATAACGGGATCACATCATTAGGAGAATGATGTGATGGACAAGACCCAATCCTAAGCATAGCACAAAGATCGTGTAGTTCATTTGCTAGAGCTTTTCAAATGTCAAGTATCTTTTCCTTTGACCATGAGATCGTGTAACTCCCGGATACCGTAGGAGTGCTTTGGGTGTATCAAACGTCACAACGTAACTGGGTGACTATAAAGGTGCATTACAGGTATCTCCGAAAGTGTCTGTTGGGTTGACACGGATCGAGACTGGGATTTGTCACTCCATATAACGGAGAGGTATCACTGGGCCCACTCGGTAATGCATCATCATTATGAGCTCAAGGTGACCAAGTGGTTGATCACGGGATCATGCATTACGGTACGAGTAAAGTGACTTGCCGGTAACGAGATTGAATAAGGTATTGGGATACCGACGATCGAGTCTCGGGCAAGTAACATACCGATTGACAGAGGGAATTGTATACGGGGTTGATTAAATCCTCGACATCGTGGTTCATCCGATGAGATCATCGTGGAGCATGTGGGAGCCATCATGGGTATCCAGACCCCACTGTTGGTTATTGACCGGAGAGTCGTCTCGGTCATGTCTGCTTGTCTCCCGAACCCGTAGGGTCTACACACTTAAGGTTCGGTGACGCTAGGGTTATGAAGATATGTATATGCAGTAATCCGAATGTTGTTTGGAGTCCCGGATGAGATCCCGGACGTCACGAGGAGTTCCGGAATGGTCCGGAGATAAAGAATTATATACAGGAAGTGCTGTTTCGGCCATCGGGACAAGTTTCGGGGTTATCGGTATTGTACCGGGACCACCGGAGGGGTCCCGGGGGCCCACCGGGTGGGGCCACCTGTCCCGGGGGGCCACATCGGCTGTAGGGGGTGCGCCTTGGCCTATATGGGCCAAGGGCACCAGCCCTACTAGGCCCATGCGCCTAGGATTTCCACCACGGAGGAGTCCAAGTGGTGGAAGGCACCCCGAGGTGCCTTGGGGGGGAGGGAAACCCTCCCCTGGCCGCCGCACCTAGGAGATTGGATCTCCTAGGCTGCGCACCACCCCCCCTTTGGCCCTCCTATATATAGTGGGGGAGAGGAGGGATTTTATACCTCAGCCTTTGGTGCTTCCTCTCTCCCCGTTACGTCTCTTTCTCGTAGTATAGGCGAAGCCCTGCTACTGTGACGCCCTGCATCCACCACCACGCCGTCGTGCTGCTGGATCTTCATCAACCTCTCTTCCCCCCTTGCTGGATCAAGAAAGGAGGAGACGTCATCCGTTCCGTACGTGTGTTGAACGCGGAGGCACTGTCCGTTCGGTGCTAAGATCATCGGTGATTTGAATCACGTCGTGTTCGACTACATCATCCCCGTTCTTTGAACGCTTCCGCTCGCGATCTACAAGGTACGTAGATGCATTTAATCACTCGTTGCTAGATGAACTCCTAGATGGATCTTGGTGAAACCGTAGGAAAATTTTTGTTTTCTGCAACGTTCCCCAACATGATGACCTCCTCAAAGCTCTGGAGAATGTTGGAGAGTGCCCGAATGTCTTCTTTGGTAGGCACAACAAAAATGGCAGGGTCATCCGCTTGGAGCAAAATCGGAAATTTCCCACCCTCCCTCCCAAGTCGTGGAATAGTCCCTACTCGGTGGCCAGCTGAAGCACTCATTGGAGGTGGTCGATGGCGACGGCGAAGAGCAACTGGAGAGGTTCTCCGTGCCAGAGGCCGCGGCTGTGCCTTCTTCAGGGACACCATTGAGAAGGACACGACATGTTTCGGCAAGAGAAGGGCGGCAATCCAGTCGTGGTACCTCAGGGGGAACCCACACGTCTAAAGAAGGCCAAAGATGTAGTTCCAATGCATGAAGTAGAACACCTTCTCGATGTCAAGATTTAGGAGAAGAGGCAGTTTCTTTCGCCTATGGAGCCAACACACACAGTTCCTCACAAACATGAAGTTGTCTTGGATGCTCCGACATTTGAGGAAGACACTTTGCGCATTGGAGACCAAGTCATTCATGTGTGGAGCAAGCCTTTGCCCTCCTTCGGTAGGAGGACAATGTTCACCGAATCAAACCATTGAAAGTGAGTTGTTTGCATATTATAGAAGTGGTTGATGACCCTCATAACATCCTCCTTGATACTATCCCAACAACTTTGGAAGAACTCCATGGTGAACCCATCCGGGACTGGCACCTTATGAGAGAGGAGATTGTTGATGGCAGTCTTGACCTCTTCTTCCGAGAAAGGGTCATTGACACCGTGTAGGTTTTCCGGGGGAGGTTGAAAGCTTTCTAGTTTAAGTATAAATGTGAGGTGACCCATCCACTATGTGGCGCAATATATGGATGAAAGTTTTGGTGCCTTCCATTGACGCTAAGATGGAAGAATCTCATGTTTGCATTCCCCCCAGTGCAAATTATTGATGCAAGCACATTATTTCTTCCTAGTCCTCTCGAGCACCGCAAGGGCGATGAAATGCCGCTTCAACCTTGTCCTAATATCTCTCTCGGCCAGTGAGACTAGTTGTTGCTCCATAGCAATATCAAATGGAAGGATGACCTCAAGGTCCATGTGTAGCTAGACCTTGTGGTTGGAGAAGATAGACTCACTCCACAGCTTATGGCGCCAAACCATGCACTACAATTTGTGGAACAGACGCTCGCAAGGCTCGGTGTGGACAGCTGGCTCGTTCCACGTGTTCTGCACAAACCTCAGAGAACCATGACATGTGTAGCCAGAAGATCTCGAATCTGAAGGATCAAGGTCTCTTCGGACACAGTTGCTAGCAATAAGTAAGGGCAGTGGTCCAAGAGGGATGAAGAGAGCGCGTGCATGATGTGATCACCAAATATTCAGCCGAGGATGGTTGATGTTGTTGTTATTCTTGTCCCGAGCATGGCGAATTTAGTTGAAGTCGCCAAGGGCGAGCCACCTCTCGCCTTGAGCTGGATTTAGAGCCCAGATTTCCGCAAATAACTCATCTTTTCTTGAGTTGCCAGCCCGCCATGTTGGGGGAACTAATTAAGCTTTGCAATGTAAAGAAACCTTGATGCAGTACGAGTTTCTTGTCGATTGGTAGTTTCTCATTCCGAAAACTTATGCGATCAGACATTGAATTCTCATATTTTCACGGATAATGACTTCCGTTTCTTACCAGATAAGCAAGGATATTAATACCAAGCAAAATATTAATTCCATCTCTTAACTAAAAGATATGCAAATTTTGTTCAATACTACATTACTACTTATCATATATATAAATAGATTCCTTGATTAAAAGATATGCAAAGATATCTTATGCACATTGGATTCTAATGTTTATATCAAACAGTAAATTTGTGTGTTTCTTAAAAGACTAGGTAATTGACCGTGCGTTGCAACATGGCACAAATATTCTAATAGTTTAGTACAATCATGGCAAATATATACCTTTACAATCCTCATGCACATCTTGCCGAATCATGTCTTGTTTATAAACATTTATCTAGAAAGCAAATATAAGATGTAATGCATCCTTCGGTCCCATTTTATATGCAAAGAATATGAACGGGCAATGAAACCCCAAGATTGAGTTCTAATCCCTCTATAACAAGATATTTTTTGACACTATGACAATGTCAAAAAATGTCTTATATTACGTTACAGAGGGAATAGTTGCTTGTGTTTTTTGAACACCGGCACATACATAATCATATTGTCGTCTACCTCGCTTGGGAGATGAAGTGTATTGTATGTCTAATTTGCAAGTGAAACGGCTATTACCTGCACAGGAGACGTCATATTAAATTTCTTATCTACAAAAATAATGAAAGATGCATGCAATGATCACTCTAAATACAGAGTAGTACAACATGATGTTATGTAGTGCAGCTTCCACCCATGTCACCTCGCTTTTCCACGACGATCGAGTCTCTAGAGATGAAATCCCATCAACAGTGCCCATGGCATATGATCACAAAATACAAGTTATACGTTAACATATATCAACATACTGGAATGTATGGAAATCTGGAGATTAGTGCATGCCTTGAATCATTGAATGTCTTGAGCTTGTACTCCTTAACTGTTTCACCACCTGAATCTGTGCTTCCCCTTTATAATTTCTCATGTGCAACATCAACATGATCTGAGAAAATAAGCACTGTCCACTACCACAGGATTGTTATTATCTGAATTCTAATTGGAGTCACATGCTCTCGCTGTCCTGTCTTGCTCTTGCAGCAGTAGCTGCTGCTGCCGCCTTTTTATTGGTGATCTCTCTGCTTTGTTACCACGCATAAGCGCAATTAGAAAGCTGATGTGCCGGTTGCTAATGCACGTACGCGAATGCAAGGAGCTCACCTCTCAGCGGGTGCTACGGACATGGCGGGCGGCCGTGGCGCAACATCTTGAGAAGGACGGTCTTGAGGTGCGGTACACCGGTGAGCCCGTCCCGGCTGCCGTCCGGTCGCTCGCGCCTACAGATGAAACGTGCCCACAACGATCGGCCATAGGGATAAGAAAGAGATATATGAATCACGTTTTCAGAAAATCCAAATGGAGAGTGCATGTGCAGGGCCGTTGATGGGGAGTGAGAGCAGCCTAGAGATTTCTTTCCTTATTTTCCGCGGATCTCAATAATTTCTTCCTGCATGCCACGCGCGGTCTCCGAAATTATCTTCCATACATGCATCTGATTGCTTCCTTCTGATTTGTTTACCGATTGGATGAAAGAAGAAAGTAAATTGATGACCTTTATTGAGTTTATTGCATTACCAAAGAGAATATTCATTACCATACATGTACTCATCACGTTTGTATTACCAAACAAAAGATTGGTTACCATACATGAATTATTTGGTTGCCAAAAATATAGTGGGTCCGTCCAGCCAGATGTGAATAAAACCGGCAAATAGGGAACCAACAGGAAGAAAACCGGTGGAGGAAGGAAAGAAAATCGGTGGTGGGGTGGGGGTTTGTACGAGAGAAGGATGGAGGAAGGGTGGTACGTTTCTTTTAGGTAGTAGAGAAGTAGAGATAGAGATATGTAATGATTATTTTAGCCCCATATATTTATTCCATTATTGGAAGATATTACATATTAAATAGGCAAATATTACTCAATTATTATTTTCCTAACAAAGCAGGTACACATATCTGCCTTGTGTTTAAGTTCGCCCTACGCACAACATTTTCTTATTCCTACTTGTTATTTTAGTGGTATACTCTATCTCAAACATGGCGGTACTTTTTTGTCCGAAAATGACACATTTTGTGTCCTTTCTTCCACTAATGTTTGTTGTTTTTGTGCATCATGTCTCCACAACACCAAGCTATGATGAATATCCTAGGAAGGTACTACAACATAGAGGAATTTCATCCTTGAACAGTAGCTCCCAGCTGCTAGATGCTGAAATGATGTCAATCCGGCCAAGACCGAGACAAGTTGTGCATGTAAGCTTCTATTTCTCTTTCTTATTTTTTCTTGTACAAATTTTCTCCATGGGTATGCAGATTTACATAACGCATGTCATACCAAGAAGATTATACTATATACTATAGATGCATCCTACAGTGACTCGTATCGGTCTTTTTGCACCAAACGTGTATCGAGCATTTACTTGCGGCATATGTATGGCCCCTATTTCTGGTCAAATCTGTATGATTTCTTTAAAGTTGATATCATATTCTGTTGCTTTAGTTTAAGCCCTTCTGAGGATTTTTGGATTTTTCATAGAACTTTGCTTTGGTACACACCCCTACAAAAGTTTACAGATTTCGATGCAGATTAAAGGTGAAGATTAGAAGGTATCACTTCAACAAAAAAGAGGATAATATAGTCTTTTTTATCCAAATCAATCTATTCAATATGTTTAATCTCCAAGGTAATATGGTGATAGCCTTTTTAAATAACTTAAGATTCGTGCAAACTTTTAAGGGGATGTACCAAAGCAAAACTCTTTTTCATATAGTAATAAAGTTGTACATAATAGTTTTTTTTGGTCAATTCTATTTTGTTGTGATATAGTTTTGGATACATGGATTCGTAATTTCTTACAACTTTATATTCCTATTCATAAAGGTTGGGCCTACAAAATATACAAGTTAAATTTATCAATATATGTGCATGCACCTAGGTTAAACTAACTTAAAAGTGATTATATGCAGCTTGCAGCATATGAATCGTACCAAGCCGCTGGAAACCAATATACTGGTGCTATGGCCACTTTTGATGTCTATGGTTTTCCAAACTTGGTCAAGGGTGAATCAAGTTCAGCCCAAATCTGGGTAATAAATAAAGGAAATGGTGAATGCGACAACGTCAACAAAATTATGTCTGGATGGGAGGTTCTGAATAATATTATCACAACTTTAACATATGCGATCACTATTAGCAGCAATAAATTAACTAATTTCTGTAACAGGTCAATCCAGACATCTATGGTGATAGCAAAACACATTTTTTCGTATTTTGGACGGTACTGCGCTAAATCTGCTCCATGTCTACTTAAATGTGTGTGTTTAATATGTCTATAATGTTGTAAATTTACTGGTAGGCTGATGGGGAGGATGAGACCTGATGCTATAACTTGAATTGTCTAGGCTTTGTGCCTGTAAATGGGGCTCCTATTACGCCGGGAGATAGCCTAGAGCTACCACATGGGCAAACAAGAATCTCACTCAAGATATATAAGGTATGATTCAGACAACCCACTGTTCAAATAAAATGTACTCATGTTGTAGAAAGGCTTTGCTCCTGGTAGCATTTTCTACCTATGTAGCACTAGTGTTGATAGAAAAATGCTTCTACTTCAAACTTTTTTTTTGCGGGTGAATGAAAGATTTTATTTCATCAATCAGGACAAACGTCATTCTTACAAATATCAGGGACGTCTCCTGGTCCCGAACCCAACCACACCATAATGCGACCTTCTGTCCGTCCAAAGGAGGCCAGATAATGGCTTGCACCATTATGTTCCCTACGAACATGAGATAGCTTGAACATCCTCCCATCCCTCAAAAGCCTTTGAATTTGATCAACCAACATGGTATAGCGAGACCGGTCCCTGCCCGGGCCATTAATCATGTTAAGAGCGACAAGGCAGTCCGTCTCTACTTCTATCGGCATCTCCGCCCATTGTAGGGCAAGGTTGATGCCCTCCATGCAAGCTGAGAGCTCAACCTTCAATGGTTCTGTACATGTGCGCAACTCTCTACAGGATGAGAAAATGATGTCACCGGTGGAGACTTGAGCTGCCAAAAAAAATCGGCTTCTTTTTCTAAGAGGAATTTATTTGGCTTCTTTTTATGAGGGATTTCTTTGTCTTCAAATTCATGGAATGTGTGTGCTACTGTTCATTTGTTTGGGCCATTGCGACAAGTACAGTTAGCACAATGAATTTATATAAATATTTAGTATATTTTTTTACGGTCATTGTTTACTTGCATTTTTTTCTATACACGGTTTAGACTGTCCTTTCTTGGTAATTTCAAATGAATGCCTCATCTGGCTAACTCAATAAAAATATTATATGGCACCTCTAAACCAAGAGGATATGTTTTAAATGGCTGCTAGCTAAATAAAGATATAAAGATAGAATATATTTTTAACAAAAACTGAACATGCTGGATAAAACATGGGAGTTCCTTTCGGTAGAGCTTGCATTATGAATTAGAAAGCTAAGATTTGACAAATTAAATCATATGGATTATTTTTTATTGTAATGTTTTAAACTTGGTATTGCACTTTAACATATTTTGCTCTCTGTAATACAACTGTTCTGATAAAAAAAACTCTACATTTGTGTTGCAGAGTAGAGACGATGGAGATTGGTGGTTGTACTACGGAAATGATAACATTGGTCTTACTAGGGTGGGATATTGGCCAAAGGATCTTTTTACCACCCTGTCAGGCCATGCCACAGTTATAGCATGGGGTGGAATGACCACGTCTTACGAAGGACGTTCTAGTCCTCCGATGGGCAATGGGAAATGGGCTGGAAGAGAATCAGCAACAGTTCGAAATATTCAGTATGTTGATACAAGTGGTGGAGGTTATGACCCCCCTACATGGCCTGCTGGTCTCCATATTGTTGAAACACACAGAAACTGCTATCGTGCTACCACTTTTGGTGATGGCATGTTCCACTATGGGGGTCCGGGTGGTTGTGTTCGTTAACTCGTTAATTAGCCCATGTTTTAGTGTTCTTGAAAGAATTGATGAGGTGAATTATATGTTCAATATAACTTGCTTAATGTACTTCCGATCAGTTTGATCCTTCTGAGAATTAGTTTTCCTAGATGGCAGAGGATTCAATCACTATGGCAGTTAACACTGGATATATACTAATCTATGCACACTATATAAATAGATCCATCCATAAGGTACAGGTTCATAACTGGTCACAGCTCACCTTTTGAACATTTTTAACCCAAAAGAAGGTTAACTTTTCATGGATTTCAGAGAAGCAAGCGAGTTCAACAAGGGTTACAATTTAACTCCTCGCAAAAAAGGGTTACAATTTAACTCAATGACCTCGTAAAGCTTCCCCTCGAAAAGCAAAAGGACCCGTAAAGCTTAACTCAAGTCCACAAATGCACTAGCACTGCATAAGGGTACAGAAAGATGTCACGATACAAAACCATAGTAATTTTCTAACTATTGTACATGGATTCCATAGAGCCACTAAACTTCTCCACCTTGTGAAGATCATTTTTGTAGAGTCCATATATTTTAGGGATAAGTATATTTTTCGTCCTCGAACTCTCCCGAAAGTTTAGAAGTCGTCCCTCAACTCCAAAATCACTAAAATTCAGTTCCTTAACTATTCAAACCAGGTATGTTTCGTCCCTCAAAACGTTTAAGATCGTTTTGGTGCCCTGTTTTGACTAAAACAAGCCGCGTGGCCTGGTGGTAATTGTGCCACGGAAGTTGCTGGCCAAGCACGGCGGCAGCGATGGGGATTGGCCATGGGCTGCAGCGGCGGGCAGTGAGGCGTGGCTACGGCGGTGGTGACGGCGTGGTCTGGCAGGGCTAGGTAAGCACGACAGCTGCTACCTTGGCACGGCGGTGGCAATGGCGATTCAGGCGGGGGCGGCGATTCAGGTGGGGGTTCGACAGTTAATCCCTCGGCTGGCCAGCAGATGATGTTTGCTGTACGATGTACTGCATGTCCGACAGTTAATCCCTCGGCAGGGATTTACGCGCTAAGGAATGTGATGATGTTTGTTGTACTGATGTGTTTTAAAACTGCTGCTCTGTAATTTGACCTATGTGATATGAAAATTTGGGTTTGCTTAGAGCATTTCCCTTGTTTGTCCACTTAGGTCATAATAATTTGACCTATGATCCTACCCTAGGTACATAGCTTCATCATTAGCCCCCGAATGGTTCAGGGTTCGAGTGGAGAAGGAGTTGATAATCTCTCCGATTCAGCTTTTGTGCTTTGAGAATGTCTCGCCCAGAGGTCGAAGGAACATTCATGATGGCTTCAACTGCTTGTTCAGTCGCCTTGATCCATTCTTGGTTTTGTCGAGTGAACTTTCGTTGTTAGGTTTCAAGTGTTGATATGGAAAAAATCTTTCGTCTGACGGGTTGTTCTGCCATCTGTGGATTTCACGGGATTCGAATTTTGGGAAGCGCGCCGGGCGGGGGAGGCCACAGTAATCGGGACGGATTAGGTAGGCTGCCTCGATCTCCGTGCCACCTTTTTTGCCATGTATCACGCGCGCGCGACTGTTGCAGGATTTGATAAGATCATCCAGGCCTACAAGTCAGTCACTCGGAAGTGACCTTATATAAGGCACCGGACCGGGGCTTTTGAACAGTGCGCCCCTATTCTTCTTCCTCCTCCTCAGATTTCTCCGCTGCGCTTGCTTCTGCTCTCGGCGTCGTCGCCCCGCTCAAACTCGATTCGCTGCCATAGGGAAGGAGAAGACGGTGGCGTTGGAGCGTGCGAAGAAGGCGACGACGAAGGCAAAAGGGAAGAAGACCAGCCGGGGCGGATCTTCATCGAGGTCCGGCCTGCCGCCTGGCTGGATCCAGGGCGACTGGATCCGCTCGACAATCAGTCAAGATGACATCGACGACCTGGTTGAGGGGGGACTGATCCCCCACGAATCGGCGCGGCTCCCGGGGAACGAGACTGAGCCGCATCGGTAGGAGGGTGAGTGCGTTCTCCTTGCCACCCATGTCGACCGTGGGTTTTCTTTGCCTCCCCACCCTTTCTTTCGCGGTTTCTTGAACTTCTTTGGGGCTCAACTCCACCACTTTTCTCCAAACACCATCGTGTACCTTGCCACTTTCGTGTCCATGTGCGAGAACTTCTTGGGTTGTTGACCACACTGGGTCTCTTCAAGAACATATTCACATGTCGCTCTTAGACGGTCAAGAAGGCCAACCTGAGTGACGAGAGGACGCACGTGATACAGATGTGCGGGGGTCTTGGAATTCAAATGAGGAACAAAAGCACTTTCCCAACTATGATCCTTCCCGACTCGGTCCGGGGTTGGCAGTCGACCTGGTTCTATTGCAAGGACCAGCCGACCCCGGGCCAGTCGACTGGGCTTCCCCCCTTTTCCATGGCTCGAGTGGAGAAGCCCTCCACCTTGAGAGTGATCCCGGAGGAGAAGGCGTATGTGAAGGTGTTGGTTGAGTGGGTTGTCCAACTTGTCCGCGACGGAGTGACCGGTATGGACCTGTTGGAGGTCTTCCTCAGTCGACGCATCCAACCACTCCAAGCTCGTGACCATCCGATGTGGATGTACTCGGGACTCGAGGATTCCACTCGGATCCACCCGAAGGATGTCAGTGAGGACACGTTGGAGCAGTGGCTGAGAGGTATTACCGGCAACAAGGATAATCCCCGAGGGTCCAGGAGCGTGGTTCCATTCGACCATTTGCGCCAGCCGGAACAGGTACGATTCTGCATTGTCGAGTGTCTTCTTGTTTTACTATGTAGCATCTTGTTGACGGTTGACTGTCTTTCTTTTATTCCTTGTCTTTCAGGCTCTTGTTGATATGTACTCAATGCCCAATGGAGTGCAGGAGCAAAATGTTGAGGGAGAGGCGAGCGGGGGCAAGAGTGGCGAGTGGCACTCGGATGCAGAGGAGGACGAGGAGAGCGACGACCCGAGTGGCGAAGAAGAGGTCGACTCGCCTCCTCGCAGAGAAAGGAGGTCCAAGCATGCTCATGACCCGGCAAGCACCCCTGACCTGGTGGCCGCACCAACTGGGCAGTCTTCAAAACGCCCTTGGACGTCTTCTCCGGTGCCGACCGAGAAGGTATCGAAACAGCTCAAGACCGCGCCGCCTCCAGCGCCGAAACCATTGAAGGTCGCATCCTCCAAACCGCCGAAGGCTTTGCCCAGAATCAAAGTGACCATTCCCACCATCTCTGGGTAACCATCTGACCTGATCCTTTGGTCGACTCGAGCAACAGAACATAATCGACTGAATGCTGACATTTGCAGTGCTGCTACCTCTGGAACTTCCTCCCGCCAATACCGAGACAAGGAAATGGATGACGTGGTTACCTCCAACCCAGGTACAATTCTCGTGATCTTGTTCTTGATTATTTGGTCAATTAAATTCTGGCGATTCACTTGAGGTCGACTGATTTATTTGTAGCCCCACCCAACGTTATTGAGCTTCCGGATGATGATGAAGATGTGGCCCTGAGGCCCAGAAAGAACAAAAAAGTAGCGGCTGGCAAGACATCTCAGCCGGAACTGACGACAGAACCAATCGTCCAACAACCTGAAGATGCAGGTGGGGCCTTTGTAACTTTTGCTGTCCCATTGTCGAGTGAGCGCCCCGCCCCGTCGATTGTACCAGTGTTTCCTTCAGCCGTCCAACCTCATGCCTCGGAGCTCCAAGCTGCCGCATCTGGGCCGTCTGCTCCCTTCTTCACCAACTATCATGTTCCGGAAAGCCAGTCGGACGCCGCTGCGGAGGCCATCCGTCAGGCTAGCGTGATGATGGAGTGGATGAAGACGGTGCACGACAACAGCCAGGCTGCTTATGATGCCAGCGCGGCTCTTCGGGCCAATGTCCAGGTAAGTTGGCTTTCGACTGACCTTGTTCTATTAGGATATGCTACCTGAAATATTTTCTTTCATACAATCTCTTATTGTTTGCATCGAATTTGTACACCCACTGGGTGTTTTGTTGTCTTTAGTATTTGCGCTCTTCCACTCGGCCTGGTCGAGTGGGATCTGAACCGGTGGGGCACGCTAAGTGCACCCATTGGGTGTAGTCCCCGAGACCGCAGTCGACTGCGGGCAGTCGGCTGGGGTCTGAGTACTTCTTTTCACTTTCCTTTCTTCCACTCGACCCAGGCAGACCGGCCGAGTGGGATCTGGCAGTCGGCTAGGGTCTGAGTACTTCTTTTCACTTTCCTTTCTTCCACTCGACCCGGGCAGACCGACCGAGTGGGATCTGAATCAGTGGGGGCACGTGAAGTGCACCCACTGGGTGTAGTCCCCAAGACCGCGGTCGACTGTTGGCAGTCGGCCGGGGTCTGAGTAGTTCTTCTCTCTTTCTTTTTTTAACTCGACCCAGGCGGACCGGTCGAGTGGGGTCTGAATCAGCGGGGGCATGCCAAGTGCACCCGCTGGGTGTAGTCCCCGAGACCGCGGTCGGCTGCGGGCAGTCGGCTGGGGTCTGAGTAAACTTTTAAGTTTTATTCACTCGGAAGTAAATAATCTTTGATCTTGTCGATTGATATGTCTTTTACCCTCTGCAGAAATCTTTTACTCTCATTTCCAAGTTCGCCGAATTTGAGGAGAAGCAGAGGCAACTCAACCTTGACTTGGAGCTGGCCCAACAAAAATTAAAGAAAGCTCAAGATGAAGCTGTTGGTATGGAAGGTAACTGCCTGTCGACTGCTCACGTCGATCGTCCTTTAAAATATTTCTTCGATCTCTTGTTTGATCCGATTGCTTATTTTGCAGAGAAAATGAGGTTGGCTCTGGAGAAGAAGGACTTGGACCTTGCAGCTGCGCAGAAGGAGGCTCAAGATAAGACTGCCCTTGCTGGCCAGAAGCTGGCTTCGGTCGGAGCACTGGAAGAAGAAGTAAGCAAGCTGAAGTCCTCTCTCACTGAGTCCAACCGAGAGGTAACTTGTCTGAAGAAGGATAAGATGGCTCTGAATGAGAAGCTGGAATCCACGGCTCGTAAGAGAAACAACGTGGAAGCTTATCTGAGAACTCTCGCCAAGAAGCTCTTTCTTATGCTGGAAGGTACTCCTTTTAATCCGACTGCTTTACTGCTTGCAAGTTAGTCCAGTCCAGTCGACTCACTAACTCCTTGACTGCAGAATTCTACCAAAACTTTGACGAGGAGACTGGACGGATCGAGATGGGTTTGGACCCTATTGTTTCTCCAGTCGGCGACGAGGCTGCCATGAATGTGCTTCGACTGGAATCCCGTGTCGCCAGTGTTACAAGTTACCTTGCTCGTCTGAAGGTGGCAGTTTCATAGATTGAATCATCACTCTGGCCAAGGGTGACGCTTCAAAATGACCTCGAGTCTCTGATGGCTCGCCTCAACGAGGTCCCTGGTCGAGTGCAAGAATGGAAGAAGTCCTCTGCCCGGTGTGGTGCTAACATGGCGTTGTCCTTGGTAAGAGTCCACTGCAAGGAAGCCCGCGAAGATAAGCTGGCGGCGATCAAGGTTGCCAACACCAAAAGACATGATTTCCAGTCCTTTATGGAGACTTTCATCGCTGTTGGCACTCGGATTGCAGATGGAATCAACTTGGACGAATTCATCGAACCTGCCAGCCCTCCTCCTGCCGAATGAGCAAACTTTGAGATTTAAACCTGCTTTAAATTTGCCTCGGAATGCCGAGTGGTTGCTGTAACCGTTAAACTCCTTCGGGCTTGATGCTCGAATACTTTTGATCCATCGTCTGGAATTTTTAGGATCTGTCTGAGCTTGGTTTACTACTGAATATGCTTGTATTTGCTCTTTACTCTGAATAATCTTTCGACCTGCATCTCGTTGTCCTTGCGGACAGGGGTGGAGCGCATGTTATATTTGTGGCGCAGCTCCGAAGGAGAAGGTTGCAGTTGACCTGCACCTCGTCGTCCTTGCGGATGGAGATGGAGCGCACATTGTATTTGTGGCGCAGCCCTGAAGGACAAGGTTGCAGTCGACCCGTACCTCGTCGTCCTTGCAGATGGGGATGGAGCGCACGTTGTATTTGTGGCGCGGCTCCAAAGGAGAAGGTTGCAGTCGACCTGCACCTCATCGTCCTTACGGATGGGGATGGAGCGTACATTGTATTTGTGGCGCAGCTCCAAAGGAGAAGGTTGTAGTCGACCTGCACCTCGTCGTCCTTGCGGATAAGGACGGACTTAAAACCTTAGGTGAGTACTGGACTGCAGCTAAGCCCCCGAGTGAGAGGGTAGCCCACCACTCGGTAGGATTTTTTAAACTTAGGCGAGTACTGGACTGCAGCTAAGCCTCCGAGTGGGAGGGTTGCTCACCACTCGGTAGGATTTTACAAACTTAGGCGAGTACTGGATTGCATCTAAGCCTCCGAGTGGGAGGGTTGCTCACCACTCGGTAGGATTTTACAAACTTAGGCGAGTACTGGACTGTAGCTAAACCTCCGAGTGGGAGGGTTGCTCACCACTCGGTAGGATTTTACAAACTTAGGCGAGTACTGGACTGCAGCTAAGCCCCCGAGTGGGAGGCTTGCTCACCACTCGGTAGGATTTTGTAAACTTAGGCGAGTACTGGACTGCAGCTAAGCCCCCGAGTGGGAGGGTTGCTCACCACTCGGTAGGATTTTACAAACTTAGGCGAGTACTGGACTACAGCTAAGCCCCCGAGTGGGAGGCTTGCTCATCACTCGGTAGGATTTTTTAAACTTAGGTGAGTACTGGACTGCAGCTAAGCCCCCGAGTGGGAGGATTGCTCACCACTCGGTAGGATTTTTTAAACTTAGGCGAGTACTGGACTGTAGCTAAGCCCCCGAGTGGGAGGCTTGCTCACCACTCGATAGGATTTTTTAAACTTAGGTGAGTACTGGACTGCAGCTAAGCCCCCAAGTGGGAGGCTTGCTCACCACTCGGTAGGATTTTTTAAACTTAGGCGAGTACTAGACTGCAGCTAAGCCCCCGAGTGGGAGGCTTGCTCATCACTCGGTAGGATTTTCTTTTAAACTTAGGCGAAACGGATTCGCAGCTAAGCCCCCCAAGTGGGAGGCTTGCTCACCACTCGGTAGGATTTTCTTTTAAACTTAGGCGAAATGGATTCGCAGATAAGTCACTCACTGGGGGATTTCAGACGCAAATAAAAGCAACAACAATCATCTAAGAGGACTATAAAGCTCTTGTCTTTGATAAGCAAATTACAAAGGTACTTCTTATTACATTTTATTCTAAGGGGTACTTAAGTGTAAAAGGGGCGGAGCAACTCCGCATTCCAAGCCCGTGGCTCGTCCTTCTTATGCTCGACATTGTAAAGGTGGTATGCCCCGTTGTGGAGCACTCTGGTGACAATGAAGGGGCCTTCCCAAGCAGGAGCGAGCTTGTGTGGTTTCTGCTGATCCACTCGAAGAACCAAGTCTCCCTCTTGAAAGGCTCGACCTTTCACATTTCTGGCGTGGAATTGACGCAAGTCTTGCTGATAAATGGTCGAACGGATCAAGGCCATCTCTCTTTCCTCCTCTAGGAGGTCGACTGCGTCCTGTCGAGCTTGCTCTACTTCGTCTTCAGAGAAGAGCTCGACTCGTGGTGCATTATGAATCAAGTCGCTCGGTAGAATAGCTTCAGCTCCATAGACCAAGAAGAATGGAGTTCGACCAGTCAACCGATTGGGAGTTGTCCTCAATCCCCAAAGAACTGATGGAAGTTCATCAACCCAGGCGCCTGCTGCATGCTTGAGGTCTCGTATCAGTCGAGGTTTCAATCCTTTGAGAATCAGTCCATTTGCTCTCTCTGCTTGTCCATTCGACTGGGGATGGGCGACTGAAGCGTAGTCGACTTGCGTGCCTTGGGAGGCACAGAAGGCTCTGAACTCATCTGAATCGAAGTTTGATCCATTGTCAATGATGATGCTGTGTGGAACTCTGTATCTGAACATCAATTCTCTGATGAAGCTGATGGCAGTACTAGCTTCCAGATTCTTGATAGGCTTGGCTTCAATCCACTTGGTAAACTTGTCGACTGCTACAAGCACGTGAGTGAAGCCGCTCCTACCAGTCCTCAGCGGTCCAACCATATCTAATCCCCAAACAGCAAAGGGCCAGATGAGTGGAATGGTCTTTAGGGCTGATGCAGGTTTGTGGGACATATTGGAGTAAAACTGGCAGCCTTCACATCTGTCGACTATATCTTTTGCCATTTCATTTGCTCGTGGCCAATAAAATCCAGCTCGGTATGCTTTAGCCACGATGGTCCTAGAGGACGCATGGTGGCCACAGGTCCCCGAGTGGATGTCATTGAGGATCGCTAGACCTTCTTTCGGGGTTATGCATTTCTAGCTGACTCCGGTTATACTTCCCCTGAACAGTTGTCCTCTTATCACAGTAAAGGCTTTGGATCGACGGACGATCTGTCGAGCCTCTTCTTCATCCTCTGGGAGTTCCTTCCTAAGGATATATGCAATGTACGACACTATCCAGTCGGGAGTAATAACCAAAATATCCATGATTAGGTCGACCACGGCCGAAATCTCGACTTCAGTCGGATCTGTGGAACTCTTTGGCTGTGGGGGCTCTTCAGTGAAGGGATCTTCTTGAACTGAAGGTGCATGAATATGCTCCAGGAACACATTACTGGGAATGGCTTCTCTCTTGGAGCCTATCATTGCTAAATCATCGGCTGCTTGATTTTTCAGTTAGGGTATATGATGGAGCTTTAACCCCTCAAACTTCTTTTTCAACTTCCTCACCGCGTAACAGTAGCCAGTCATGGCTGGGCTTCTAACGTCCCACTCCTTAAGGTTTAGGATTGACTACCAAATCTGAGTCGCCATAGACCATGAGGTGACGGATGCCGAGTGAGATGGCCATACATAACCCATACAAGAGTGCTTCATATTCTGCTTCGTTATTGGAGGAATCAAAGTGAATCTAGAGGACATATCTGAGCTTGTCTCCTCGGGGGGATACCAGTACCACCCCAGCACTGGAACCATTCAACATCTTGGAACCATCAAAGAACATGGTCTAGTGCTCCGAGTGAACTTGAGTCGGCAGTTGCTATTCGATCCACTCGGCCAGGAAATCCGCTATTGCTTGGGACTTGATAACTTTCTTTGCCTCGAACTTGATATCTAAGGGAAGGAGTTCAATCGCCCACTTTGCCACTCGACCAATTGCATCTCTGTTGTTCAGAATCTCTGATAATGGAGCATCGCTGACGATTGTAATGGAGTGGTCAGAGAAGTAATGTGCAACCTTCTTCATGATCATATAAATCCCATAAACAAGCTTCTGATAATGTGGATGTCTTTGCTTTGATGGAGTTAAAACTTCAGAAACATAGTATACTGGGCGCTAAACTTTGTAAGCTTTTCCTTCTTCTTCCCGCTCGACCGTAAGTACTGTACTGATGACTTGTCCAGTGGCTGCAATGTAAAGCAGTAAAGGCTCCTTGCTGATTGGAGCAGCAAGCACCGGCTGGGTGGAAAGCAGGGCTTTAAGCTCTGCAGATGCTGCATCAGCTTCAGGAGTCCACTCAAACTTATCTGACTTCTTCATCAGTCGGTAAAGAGGCAGTGCCTTTTCACCGAGGCGAAAAATGAATCGACTTAGGGCGGCCAAACAACCAGTAAGCTTTTGGACATCATGCACATGCACAGGGCGTTTCATCCGGAGTATGGCACCCACTTTCTCTGGGTTAGCGTCGATCCCTCGTTCAGAAACGAGAAAACCGAGTAATTTTCCGCCTGGAACTCCAAACGTGCACTTTGATGGATTAAGCTTGATATCATACCTTCTGAGGTTAGCAAAGGTTTCAGCAAGGTCAGCCAGTAGGTCGGAACCTTTACGTGACTTGACCACAATGTCATCCATGTATGCTTCTACATTCCGACTGATTTGAGTGAGTAAACACTTCTGAATCATCCGCATGAATGTGGCTCCAGTGTTCTTCAAGCGGAATGGCATAGTGACATAACAGAAGCACCCGAATAGGGTGATGAAAGCTGTTTTTATCTCATCGGGTCCATACAGACGGATCTGATGATACCCGGAATAAGCATCCAAAAAGGACAAACGCTCACACCCCGCAGTCGAGTGGACTATTTGGTTGATGTGAGGGAGAGGAAAGTGATCTTTCGGGCAGGCCCGATTGATATGTTTGAAGTCAATGCACATGCGAAGTGAGTCGTCCTTATTTGGGACCATGACAACATTAGCTAACCACTCGGAGTGATAAATCTCTCGGATAAACTCAGCTGCTAGAAGCCGAGCCACTTCTTCACCGATTGCCTTTCTCTTCTGTATGGCGGACCGTCGAAGATGTTCTTTTACTGGTTTCACTTTTGGGTCGACTCGCAAACGATGCTCAGCCAGTCCCCTGGGAACACCTGGCATGTCAGAAGGTTTCCATGCAAAGATGTCCCAGTTTTCACGGAGGAACTGGATGAGCGCTTCTTCCTATTTGGAGTCGAGTGTTGCTGAAATGTGAGTCGAAGCAGCATTGGGATTCATGGGGTGAATATGAATCGGCTTCATTTCACCAGATGACTGGAATGCTGAATCTGTGGCAGGCTTCTTAGCTCGCAACAAATCACTCGGATCTGCATTTTTTGATATTCCTGCAATTCCACTACTGCCATCTGTGCATCGGCGATCTTTGAGCCCTTCTGGAAGCACTCTTCCGCCTTCTTTCGATTGCCAGTGATAGTGATCACCCCTTTAGGACTAGGCATCTTCAATTTGAGGTACACGTAACATGGTCGAGCCATAAAATGTGCATAAGCTGGCCTGCCCAGAATAGCATGATAAGCACTCTGGAAATCCATGACTTCAAATGTCAACTTTTCTTTGCGGTAATTCTTGGAATCACCGAAAACTACATCAAGGGCGATCTGGCCGAGTGACGCAGCCTTCTTGCCAGGAATAACTCCATGGAAACTCATATTGCTTTCACTGAGTCTGGACATCGGAATGCCCATTCCTTTCAACGTCTCTGCATACAATATATTCAAACCACTGCCACCGTCCATCAGAACCTTAGTCAATCGAGTGCCTTTGATTACTGGGTCGACCACCAGTGCTTGCCTCCCAGGGGTGGCTATGTGCGCTGAGTGATCGAACTGGTCGAATGTAATGGCAGTCTGAGACCATTTCAAATAACTGGGTGTCACCGGAGTGACCATATTCACCTCTCTGTTGATGAATTTCAGTCGACTCTTACTCTCAACATCAGCGAAAATCATCAGAGTGGAATTGACATGGGGGTAACCATCATCGTCCTCTTCCTCATCCTCAACTTTGTCCGTTTCCTTCTCCTTTTCCTTGGGCTATTTCTCTCGGAATTGCTGGATTAGGGGTCAACACTGTCAAGTGGTATGCTTCGGGTAAATGAAATTACCCTCTTCATCTTTCTTAGTCTGAATGTGGCATGGTAAATCTAGCACATCATTTCCATCTTGATCTTTTACTTTCTTGGGGTTCCACGGTCCTTTGGGTTTCCCTTTGAACTTTTCTTGAGTCACTGCTAAGGCTTCTCCAGGAGCAGCTGGCTCGGCTTTGCGCTTCTGCTTCCGACTGGAGTTCCCACCTCCGGTTTCATGGGCGACTGTTTTGTGCTTGCCACTCCGGAGTCACTCTTCCTCTTCACCATTAGCGTATTTGGTAGCAATCTCCATCATCCGAGTCAGAGTCATATCTCCTGTCCGACCGAATTTCAGATTCAATTCCCGATACTTAACGCCTTCTTTGAAGGCACAAATTGCTTGGTGGTCTGACACATTCTCCACCGTATGGTGTAATGTGATCCACCTCTGGATATAATCTCTTAGAGTCTCATTCGGTTTCTGAACGCAACACTGTAATTCCGTCAGCCCTGCTGGCCGTTTGCAAGTACCTTCAAATGTTCTGACAAATACCCGGGCAAGATCTTCCCAAGTATAAATACTACCAGGCGCTAACTGATTCAACCACGCTCTGGCCGAGCCCTCTAACATCAAAGGGAGATGCTTCATGGCAACTTCATCGCTGCCACCACCAATCTGTACAGCCACTCGGTAATCCTCAAGCCAAGTGTCAGGCTTGGAATCACCAGTGAACTTACTGACTCCAGTCGCCAACCTGAAGTTGGGAGGAATCACCGCAGCCCTGATGGCTCTGCTGAAGCACTGTGGACCTGAGACATGCACTCTGCTGTTGGTTGGAAAATCTCTGTCGTGGCCTTCTCTGTGAGCTCTATTTCTGTCGACTAGACCCTAAACGAGAATAGATCTCGCATCAAAGCCCGGTTCTCTAGGGTCGACTGGAATCCTTCGCCCACCACTGTGAGGACGTCTGTCATCATGCTGCCGAGGCACGTATGACCCACTCCTTGGGGAAGGCGTGGGCACTCGACGACGATCATCGTGATCGAGTCGGTGATCATACTGCTCATGGTTTCTGTAATAATCTCGCCAGTCCCCATGTCCCTCACGCCTCGGGGGCGATCTCGGGCTGTGAGCCGACTGGACTGTGTCTACAACCACGGATCTGCTATGGATCCTATTCCGCGACTGAGATACCGCTGTATTCTGCTCCCCCGCCACTCGGAGCAAAGCCCGGATCTGCACCAAACCTCGACCAGCTTCTGACTGGGAAGGTTGAATTGACTCCGCTATTCGGGCCGCAGCTGCGAGATTCTGGATCAGAGTTCGATATACCCGAGTCGGAGGCGGAAAAAGTTGACGTCGACTGGACTCAGGGATACGCTGCCGAGCACGCTTGTCGAGTGCGCGCTGGAGGTTCTCCAGTCAAGTGCGCTCAACCAAGTTGGCCAGGCGCGCCTCCTCCAAAGCCTGGGCCTCAGGGGTTTCTCCAACGATAGGAGTGTGAAGCGCTTCCATGTTCCGGTGGCGAAGTTCTTCCCTCCGCTGCGAAGAGAAGGGTTCGGGGCGGTACTCTTCATGAACACGCGACGGATCGTCACCCTCATTGCCTCCGTCTTTAGGGTGAAGCCTGGAGGACTGCGTGGTCCATTGACCATCAAAACTTCCGCCGCGGGGTCGCTGCTGTCGCACTCGGATGCAGTCTCTACGGAGCTAGTCGACAGGTCGAACAGGCCGTAGAGAGTTTCGTCGGGCTCGATCGCCGTGACTTGGAGGGTTGCCGACTGGCGAGCCACCGCATGCCTCACCCACCGCTGAAGCCTCGATCGACCAGAACGTTTGTTCCGGTGGGCTGCAGGGAGGGTGGTCAGCACAGGAGCCGACCGATACCGAGTCGACGGCTGCCATAGGAGGACGCCACGGACGCACGTGCGAAAGTGCGTTGCCCCACGGACGGAGAGCGCCTCGACGTCGAGTGGCGCTTCTTGGAGCCAAGCGGAGTCATCGGCGACGAATACGAGCGCGCCGAGATGGATCTCGCGGCCCTCGGCCAAACCTTCGCCTGAAACCATGTTGATGGGGATTGGGAAAATCGCAACTTCTCCAACAAGTCGCTAAGACACCTGCCCCACGGTGGGCGCCAACTGTCGTGGTTCTAAGTCTGACAGTAGAATGGGGGGGTAGGAATGTAAAGGCAAGGTCCTAGCTATGGAGGAGTTGTGCACGCGAGTTTTACGACTTCAGGCCCTTCTCGGAGGAAGTAACATCCCTACGTCTCGGAGCCCGGAGGCGGTCGACTGGATGATATGCGTGTGAGTTACAGGGGGTGCGAACCCTTGTGCCTGTGGAGGGGGGGTGGCTTATATATAATGCGCCAGGACCCCAGCCAGCCCATGTCACAGAGGGTTTAAGGTACATTGAAGAGAGAACGTTACTGGTAACGCCTGCACTAAAGTGCTATAAATGACAATTAAGCCTATAAGTAAATGCCCGACCGTTGTTCATGCAGAGTGGCTTTAGCTCTTCTGTCCGTCGAGTGACTTCTGCGACGGTCGAGTGACATTGATTCTTCTGAGTGGAACGTCTCTGGTCGAGTGGATGATGGTACCCTTTGAATGATCCTGGCTTTAGGGTGATGTCCTAGGGTTGGATGTTTAAGTCAGGTCTATGATCCTACCCTAGGTACATAGCTTCATCATTATCCACTTAACCAGCCCGCGATAAGCGGTACTACCGCGCCTGCCAAGCGGTACTACCGCAAGGCCTTACGGTACTACCACACACCCTTGCGGTACTACCGCAAGGCAGGGTTGGACCAGCCTAGGAAGGCCGTGGACAGATAAACGTCCGTGGCTAGTTTCGCTGATTTCCAAATAGTGCAAATAGTCCGACACGGTACTACCACTGAAGGCAAGCGGTACTACCGCACGGGGAGCGGTTGTAAAAAATTACATCCGCTCCTAATTCCGCTACTGGTGCTGTGCCGGACCAGGGCTCACGGTACTACGGCTCCCAAGGAGCGGTACTACCGTGACCACCCGCGGTACTACCGCAAAGGCCTGCGGTACTGCCGCTCCAAAGAGCAGTACTACCGCAAGCCTCAGAACAACAACAGATAGGAAGACTTCTTTTTGCACAAACAAGAAGAAACGAAGGATGCTCCAAGGTGCTAAAGGAAAGGCGGTGCAAAGAGGAGTAAACGTGTACATGACGGTTCCACCCAAACCTTTCCAAAGCGGATCCCCTCTTAATAGTACGGCTTTCCTACGACTCAAATCCACCGAAAAAGGAACGTAGAAAAACGCCGTCTTCAATAATATTCGAGGGGCTCCTAACCGTCTCGTGCCTAGTCATGAAATATCTGAAATACTCGAGACACACGATTAGTCCGCAAATGCATTGTCATCAATCACCAAAACACCTTAGGGATAAATATGCCCTTACAATCTCCCCCTTTTTGGTGGATTGATGACAATACGGGATTTGCACAAGGGAGAAAGAATAGAACATGAGCAAACCATACATCTCTAAAATATAGACGGGCTCCCCCTAGATGTGTGCTAGTTAGATGAGTGCTTTGGACTGCACGACACACATACTAGGATCAACACCCCCCTATATTTTATAGACGTGGCATATCTTGCAATAACAATGCTAACACTAAGCATGATAGTAGATAATAGCATGAACTAAGAAGCACAATATATCATAAGATCAGTAAGGTGCGATAGATAGAGTGCATATGTCTTACACCATATGATAGATAAGTCTCACACGCTCAAATAAACTCAAACCAAACCAAAGCAAACAAGGTTCAACAAACCAAACACAAGCGAAGCAAACACGACACGACACGGCAAATCCCTACACTCTCTGCCCCTTTGGCATCGAGACGCCAAAAAGGCAGAGAGGACACCTATAACACAAGTGGTGGCTCAAGCGGATTAGTCGCTCGCACGCTCCTCGTCGGAATCAGCAGCAGGAATGTGCTCCTCCTCAGAATCAATCCACCTGTAGCCTTGCTTTGCCATCCATTCAGCCTCTGGAGTGATGTGCTCCTCAGAGCCTCCAGAAACATCCTGTCCAAAAACCCTCATGATCTTCTTGTCGCAGTGGCGACTCTCCTTGGAGGCCACGTGAGTCCGATACTGCCCCTTGTCCTGCATGCAGAACAAGGCCTTCATCTTGGCCTTCAGCTTCTTCGCCCATGAGGGCTCTGTGGAGGGAGGTGCATATCCCGCAGAGCTATCCTCAGCTGCAGTCTCCTCCTCAACCTCCTCCTCATCAGCTGCCCTCTGAGCAGCCTGAGCCTCGGCACGAGTAGTAGTGTTAGCCCACTGGGGCTTGATGTGGAGTCTGATGGAGTCATGACTAATCCAGTCAGGGGCCAGAAACTCCTCATTAGCATAGATCTTCTCCCAAGTCTTCGAGATCAGGAGGAACAGATATGGACCATAGATGGGTACCTTGCGGGTGAAAACCGCAAACCGAAGCTCACACCACATGATATGTGAGACATCAAGTGGTTGAGTCTGAGAAACTCGGGCCTCCTCACAAATGAGCAACATGTCCACAAGAAAGGCATGCACCTTGTCCTTGTCCCCAATGCGAGGAAAGATGGAGTGGTGGAAAATCCGGTGCATGATGTCAAGGAACGGGTTGAGCACCCACATTGACTTGCCACTGGCTAGTTTCTTCTCAACATAGAATGGCATAAGCTTGTCCTTGTTAGCTGACTCGGTGTTGGCATGAGGGCGAACACCAACCGGCGTGTGAAGCCCCTCATCAGGCACTCTAAGCAAATCCATGAACTCCTTCCAAGTAGCAGTCAACTGACGTCCATTGGTCATCCAGGTCATCCTCCGATCCTCCCCAGAGTGGAAGTGGACCGAGGCAAAGAACTAGGCCACTAGCTCGAGGTCATAGTCCAGATGAAAAGAGATCACATCCTCAATGGCAAACTGCTCCACAAGGTCCAAGGCGTCACCAAAGTAGCGACGATGCTTATCCTCCCTCATGTGATGCATGTCGATCCAGTGCACATCCACATATAGATTCTGCTTCGCCTTGATCACATCCAAGTAAATGAGATTCTGCTACTTGGTCCAAAACAGTTCATTCCCTCTGAAGTTTGCACGAGGATGCGCATAGGGGTTGATCTTCCTGAGAGAGACAAACTCAGCAAGAGGTATCTCATCCATGTCCCTTGTTGGTTCCTTGACCTTGCTAGCAGTGGTCTTGACATTGCGCTTGGGGGCATTGGATCCCTCTGGAACATCCTCTTGGTTGCGCAGACGCTTGGAACCCGTGTCTCGGCTTGGATTGGAACGACAAGCAGGGACACCAGAGCCACCACCTGAGACACACACAAAACACAAACACACACGAGAATCGAGACAGGTCAAAACAAAGACCACAACAAAACACAAGAAACCAGTAGAAAATGCATATGGTAATTGCCATGAAGAAGATTTGACAGCAGCGGTAGTATGTCCTGGTCGCGCGGTACTAAAAAATTAGTGCCGCTCCTAGTCGCGGTAGTACCGCGCGGTGGCACGGTAGTACCGGGGCTCGGAGCGGCAGCAGAGCTTTAGTACCGCGGCCCGTGCGGTAGTACCGCGCCTGAGGAGCGGTAGTACCGTACGAACGGTAGTACCGCACCTGCTAGGCGGTAGTACCGCACGGCATTAGATCCGATCAGATGAATCTGAGAACAACCACGACAACGAGGCGGTACTACGGTTGATCAAATCTACCACGGGACAACATATCAAGTACACTTTCTACGCATCACTGCTCTCCTACATCCTACTCTTGCAAAGATTTGGCCTAAAATCTCAAGAATAAACATGCATCTCCCCAAAACCTAGAAGCGAAAGCACAAACAAAAGAGAGAGGGATTTGGGGAGAGACCTTGATCCATGGCAAGAGGAAGTGGTGGGGAACGATCCCACCGGTCGGAATCCGAGGAGAGCAGCCAGGGACGGAGATCCGGCGAGGCTCTCCGGTGCCATTCTTGAGCAAGAGAGAGAGAGAGGCAGTGGGGAGAGAGACAGACGAATGGATATGGGGGAGTTGGAACTCCCCATGCCTGGGTCTTAACCCCACGCACCCTCGGCAGCGCGGTAGTACCGCATCTCATCGCGGTAGTACCGCTCGGGCGGAAGTGCCGCACCAAAGCGGTAGTACCGCTCCCCCCATGCGGTAGTAAAAAATTACTGCCACGCTGGGTGTGGAAGTACCGCGCACTCCACAAGCGGTAGTACCGTGAGCTCAAAATGATGCAAGTTTCAAACAAAAAGAAAAGGGGCTACGCAAGAAAAAAAAACGACAAGCGAACGAGACACCACAAGAACACGCTCAGCACGGAGAAAGAAAGAAGGGCAAGAGACAACAAGGACCAAACACGAGAACCTCTCCAAGGAGAGGGCGGTGGCCGGAGCCACCTATGTTTGAGTCAATTGGTATGGCACCGCGAAGAATTATCCTTGGGCCCATGACCAAAACTCGTCTTTGAAGCACAAGTGCCATCAAAAATGGCTAATGTGAAAGACTTGATCAATTTATGCATAATGGGGGGAGGGAGAGTTCATTGAGAGAACAACACTCCCCCTATGTCCATGCCTGCACCTAAACAAGATAACAAGTTGAGTATGGTGGGGTGTGCATGGGTTCAAGCAACATTGCTCGAATCAATGATATTTAGCTTATGCCTTAACTCGCGAAATCTTGCTTCATCCAAGGGCTTCGTGAAGATGTCTGCAAGGTTATCAAGAGTGTTGACATAGTTGAGCTCGATCTCTCCTCGCCTAATATGATCCCGGATGAAGTGATACCGGATCTCAATATGCTTCGTCTTGAAGTGTTGCACCGGGTTGAGAGAAATCTTGATTGCACTTTCATTGTCACACCAAAGAGGCACTTTGTCACAAATGACACCGTAATCCTTTAAAGTTTGCCTCATCCATAAGAGTTGTGCACAACAACTACCGTCGGCCATATATTCCGCTTCGGTGGATGAGAGAGACACACAACTTTGCTTCTTGGAAGACCAACTCACCAAAGAGCAACCGAGAAATTGGCACCCTCCGGAAGTGGACTTCCTATCCACTTTGTCTCCCGCCCAATCCGAGTCCAAATAACCTACAAGCTTGAATTTTGCTCCTCTTGGGTACCATAGGCCAAAGTTTGTGGTATGAGCCAAATATCGAAAGATTCGCTTGACCGCCACGATGTGACTTTCCTTAGGTGCGGCTTGAAACCGTGCACAAATTCCCACACTCAACATGATATCCGGTCTAGATGCACAAAGTTAAAGCAAAGAGCCAATCATGGAGCGATATACCTTTTGATCCACCGCTTTACCATTGGGATCTATGTCAAGTTGGCATTTGACGAGCATAGGAGTGGACGCCGGCTTGACATCACTTAGCTTGAATCTCTTGAGCATGTCTTGAATGTATTTGGCTTGGTTCATGAAGGTTCATTCTCTTCTTTGCTTCACTTCAAACCCGGGAAAGAACTTCAACTCTCCAATGGAAGCCATCTCGAACTTTGAGGTCATGAGAGAGGCAAATTCCTCATTGAAAGGTTTGTCAGGGGAACCAAAGATAATATCATCAACATATAATTGGCACACAAACAACTCCCCTTTGACCTTCTTAGTAAAAAGAGTGGGGTCGATTAGCCCAACTTCAAAACCACGGTCTTGTAACAACTCGGTAAGGTGGTCATACCACGCACGTGGGGCTTGTTTAAGGCCATAGAGTGCCTTATCGAGTTGATACACATGATCGAAAAAGTAGGGATCCTCGAACCCGGGGGGTTGCTTGACATAAACCAACTCATTAATGGGACCATTAAGAAAAGCACTCTTCACATCCATTTGTTGTACTTAAAGTTATGATGAGAAGCATATGCAATCAACATGCGAATGGATTCAAGATGAGCAACGGGGGCAAATGTTTCACCGTAGTCGATACCCTCGACTTGGAAGTAGCCTTGTGCTACCAACCGAGCCTTGTTGCGAATGATAATCCCATGCGCATCTTGCTTGTTCTTGAATATCCACTTGGTTCCAATGACATTGTGGTTCCCCGTTGGCCTTGGCACCAATCTCCACACCTTGTTGCGCTCGAAGTTGTTGAGTTCTTCATGCATGGCATTGAGCCAATCCGGATCTTCGAGCGCCTCATAGACCTTTTGAGGCTCAACACAAGAGAAAAACGTGTGATGTTCACAATAGTTTGCTAATTGTCTACGAGTGCTTACCCCCTTTCTTAAGCTTCCAAGCACATTTGTCATGAGATGATCCTTGGTGGAGAGCTTGGAAGCAATCTTGGCGGCACGACGCTCCAATTCCTCCTCGGGGGTGAGATGAGGAGTGGTCACTTGATCATCTTGAGCGCCGTCTTGAGCTTGTTCTTGATCTCGAAGAAGCTCTTGATCTTGAACTTGCTCGGAGGAGAGAACTTGACCTTGGGAACCACTTGATGTTACAACACCATCTTGAGATTGACCTTGCCCTTGGTCTTGTTCTTGATGTTGAGGGCCTTCACTTTTTTCTTCGGAAGTGTGTGGGCCTTGGGTTGGTGATGGCTCCACAAGAGTGGAGCATTGTCCTTCTCCTTCAGCCACAAGGGGTTCCTCAATGGGTAGGACAAAACCAACACCCATTCTTCTTATGGCTTGGGGAGGAATTTCATCACCTACATCACAAGTGCCACTTTGCTCCACTTGGGAGCCGTTATTCTCATCAAACTCCACATTACATGTCTCCTCAATAAGTCCCGTGGACTTATTGAGGACACAGTAAGCATGGGAGTTTGTAGCATAACCAACAAATATGCCCTCATGAGCTCTAGCCTCAAATTTAGACAAACAAACACCTTCCTTAAGAATGAAACACTTACACCCGAACACCCGGAAGTACTTGAGGTTGGGCTTGTTCCCGGTGAGTATATCATATGGAGTCTTGTTCAAGCCTTTGCGGAGGTAGAGCCGATTTGATGCATGACATGCGGTGTTGATGGCTTCGGCCTAAAAGTTGTATGGATACTTGAACTCCGCCATCATGGTCCTTGCCGCATCCATCAACGTCCGGTTCTTCCTCTCCGCTACACCATATTGTTGAGGGGTGTATGGTGCGGAATATTGATGCTTGATCCCCTCATCACTAAGAAACTCATCCAAGGTGTAGTTCTTGAACTCGGTGCCGTTGTCACTTCTTATTGTCAAGATGTTTGCATTGTGTTGACGTTGAGCCTCATTTGCAAAGTCGATGACATTTTGTTGGGTCTCACTCTTCCTCTTGAAGAAATATACCCAAGTGTATCTTGAATAATCATCCACAATCACCAAGCAATACTTCCTACCCTCAAGACTATCAAAAGATGGAGGCCCAAAGAGATCCATGTAAAGGAGCTCCAAAGGCCTCTTCGAGAAAATGATGGTCGTGGGAGGGTGAGCCTTTTCATGTAGCTTTCCTTCGATACAAGCACTGCAAGCACGATCTTTGGCAAAACTAACATTTGTTAGTCCACGGACATGGTCCCCCTTGAGAAGACTTTGCAAAGATCTCATATTGACATGGGCTAGACGGTGATGCCAAAGCCATCCCACGTCAACTTTACCATTAGGCATGTCGCGGTCTTAGTGAGTCGCTCCGAAAAGTTGATCACATAGAGACCGTTTTCGACATGCCCAACAAAGGCTACTTTAAGAGTCTTGCTCCACAAGAGGGCCATGGTATCAACATCAAAGAAGGTGGCAAAACCCATGAGTGCTAGTTGACGAACGGAAAGTAAATTGTATGCAAGGGACTCAACAAGCATGACCTTCTCGATCGTAAGATCATGAGAAATGACAACCTCGCCGAGTCCCAATACCTTAGAGGACGAGGCGTCACCCCACTCGATGTTGGTGGGCATGGATGGAATCTTTTGCACGTCCGCCACCAAGTCCTTGCTTCCGCTCATATGATTAGTAGCTCCACTATCGAGCAACCATGAACCCCCACCAGAAGCAAACACCTACAAGAGATCAATGCTTGGTTTTAGGTACCCATTTTGTAATGGGTCCTTTAATGTTAGTAACAAGGGTCTTAGGAACCCAAATAGACCATTCAATGTACTCATAAGGAGAACCAACAATTTTGGCATAAACATGCCCATCTCTAGCATGGCACAACACATAAGAAGGGATAAAGTCACCGGCTTTATTGGGAAGGGAAGCATTGCCCTTCTTGGCATCACTACCCCTCACGGTGTTCTTCTCCTTCTCCTTAGTAGCACCATCTCCCTCCTCCACAAAGGTTTGCTTGAAAGGAGGAGGTCGTTTGACCTTGTCATTCTTCTTCTTGTTCTTGGACTTGGGCACGTAGCCAATCCCTTACTTGGCCACAACTCCTTTTTGGTTGGTTAAAAGGTCGTTGAGGTTCTTCTCGCCTTGTATGCAAGACACAAGACCTTTCTCAAGTTGCACCTTTAACTTAGCGTTCTCCTCAACAAGATGCACATGCTCACAACATGGGTTAGTAGAATTTGCATTATCAATTAACATCATACGAGGAAAAGTGGCTTTCTCCTTGGTTAGCTTTACTTGAAGTTGACCATGAGACTCTTTGAGGCTAGCATGAGCACCCTTCAAGACCTTGTGAGCCTTGTCAAGTAGGTCAAACTCCTCTTTGAGTCTAGCAAGATCAACCCCAAGCTTGGCCTTCTTGGAGTTTAGCACACAAGAAACAACAAGAGCATGATCAAAATCTTTCTTTAACTTAGCGTGATCAACGTTGTGTGACTCCTCAAGAGCCAAACGATGACCACACTTGTAACGCTCCGGACACACCCACTGGTGTTCATTACTCCTGGCGGGATCTAGACTGGCCCCACAGATCAATACTAGTCTTTTCTGCGCACTTTGTCCTCACTCATGCACACCCGGGAGCAACTTCCCGGTCGATCACCCATGCTGACACTACTCCAAGATGAGCACGCTTAACTTTGGAGTTCTGTCCGAATGGGCTACCGGAAAAGAAGGAATTCCTTATTGATATGAGTAGTCTATCATCCCTAATAAGCCAGGCCATCACATACACCCCCACTCAGAGGAACCGACGTCCTCGTCGGGCCACAAGAACGTTCCCTCTTGGTACATACGTCTGTGCATCCAGTCCGGTACATGTGCCATGCTGGGTGCCACGACGGGTCACAAACGTCATGAACAACATGACCACGCACCTGTCCGCAACCATCCGTGTAACTACGAGGGTCGGCTCTGATACCAACTTGTAACGTCCCAGACACACCCACCAGTGGTCGTTACTCCTGGCGGGATCTAGACTGGCCCCACAGATCAATACTAGTCTTTTCTGCGCACTTTGTCCTCACTCATGCACACCCGGGAGCAACTTCCCGGTCGGTCACCCATGCTGACACTACTCCAAGCTGAGCACGCTTAACTTTGGAGTTCTATCCGAATGGGCTACCAGAAAAGAAGGAATTCCTTATTGATATGAGTAGTCTATCATCCCTAATAAGCCAGGCCATCACAACGCTCTTCCTCAAGATCATTGGAAAGATCCGAAATCTCATCGACATAGTCATGACTATGCCCCTCCATCTTGGAGATAGTATCTTCATGAGCCTCGATCATGTCATTGGCTTCACCAAGTTGTTCCAAGAGAGCAACGAAATGCTTCTTGGATTTACCCTTGAGTTTACCCATAAAGGACTCAAACTCATTTTCCTCCACACTAGATCCCTCATATTAATCAATGCAATCCGTCAAGGAAGGATTATTAATGATGGTAGTTTTAATGTTGGGGGTTACATTGTTGGTGGCTTTAGCCATGAGGCACTTGGCGGTGATGTTCTCACTGGGTGAGTCAAAGAGAGACACTCGTGGAGTTGTTGCAATGGCAACAGAGGCCATGGCAACCGACTCACCATCTTCATCATCCTCATGGTACTCTTCTTGAACCACCAATGCCTTGTGAGGGGTCTTCTTGGTGAAGTTGCTCTTGTTTGGGGAAGACTTGGCTTTGTCCTTTCGGATGAGCTTGCCACCATTGTATTCCCTCTTCTCATACGGGCACTCCGCAACAAAATGGCTCACATTGCCACAATTATAGCAAGTCCTCACACGTTGCTTGCTCTTCGTGCCACTTGAGATGTTCTTGTTGAAGTTTGGCCTTGAGTTTTTCTTGCTCCAAAATTGCCTTGAAGCAAGTGCCATGTGATCATGATAGGCATACTTTGTATCTTTGGGGTTGCTTTCCTCTTCTTATTCTTCTTCAACACAAACCTTGACCTTCAATGCAAGGTTGGGCTTCCTTGCCCTTTGAGAGCAAAGCACCGCATTGTCGGCGGTCTTGTCCAAGATGCTCATAGCCACAAACTCATGCAACACTTCACTTGAGGACAAGGTGTGGAAGTCCGGCCTTTGACGAATGACGGAGGACATATCCTTGTGGTAAGGCATCATTACCTTGAGGAATTTGCGCTTGATCCAATTGTCATCCGTGTCCTTGCTCCCATGATCTTAGAGTGAAACCACGAGTTTGGTTACTCTTCGATAAAGCTCATGAGGTTCTTGATGACCCACAAGTATAGGGGATCGCAATAGCTTTCGAGGGTAGAGTATTCAACCCAAATTTATTGATTCGACACAAGGGGAGCCAAAGAATATTCTCAAGTATTAGCAGCTGAGTTGTCAATTCAACCACACCTGGAAACTTAGTATCTGCGGCAAAGTGTTTAGTAGCAAATTAATATGATAGTGGTGGTAGCAGCAACAAAAGTAAAGACAGCAAAAGTAATGTTTTTGGTATTTTGTAGTGATTGTAACAGTAGCAGCGGGAAAGTAAATAAGCGAGAACCAGTATATGGAAAACTCGTAGGCACCGGATCAGTGATGGATAATTATGCCGGATGCGGTTCATCATGTAACATTCATAACATAGATTGACACAGAACTAGCTCCAATTCATCAATGTAATGTAGGCATGTATTCCGTATATAGTCATACGTGCTTATGGAAAAGAACTTGCATGACATCTTTTGTCCTACCCTCCCGTGGCAGCGGGGTCCTATTGGAAACTAAGGGATATTAAGGCCTCCTTTTATAGAGAACCGGAACAAAGCATTAGCACATAGTGAATACATGAACTCCTCAAACTATGGTCATCACCGGGAGTGGTCCCGATTATTGTCACTTCGGGGTTGCCGGATCATAACACATAGTAGGTGACTATAGACTTGCAAGATAGGATCAAGAACTCACATATATTCATGAAAACATAATAGGTTCAGATCTGAAATCATGGCACTCGGGACCTAGTGACAAGCATTAAGCATAGCAAAGTCATAGCAACATCAATCTCAGAACATAATGGATACTAGGGATCAAACCCTAACAAAACTAACTCGATTACATGATAAATCTCATCCAACCCATCACCGTCCAGCAAGCCTATGATGGAATTACTCACGCACGGCGGTGAGCATCATGAAATTGGTGATGGAGGATGGTTGATGATGACGACGGCGAATCCCCCTCTCCGGAGCCCCGAACAGACTCCAGATCAGCCCTCCCGAGAGGTTTTAGGGCTTGGCGGCGGCTCCGTATCGTAAAACGCGATGATTTCTTCTCTCTGATTTTTTTCTCATCGAAACTCAATATATGGAGGTGGAGTTGGAGTCGGAGACGCAATAGGGGGCCCACGAGGTAGGGGGGCGCGCCCTAGGGGGGGCACCCTCATGAGAAGGGTGTGGGACCCCTGGTCTTCATCTTTGGCGAGGATTTTTTATTGTTTTTTCTAAGATGTTTCGTGGAGTTTCAGGTCATTCCGAGAATATTTGTTTTCTGCACATAAAACAACACCATGGTAATTCTGCTGAAAACAACGTCAGTCCGGGTTAGTTCCATTCAAGTCATACAAGTTAGAGTCCAAAACAAGGGCAAATATGTTTGGAAAAGTAGATACGACGGAGACGTATCAACTCTCCCAAGCTCAAACCCTTGCTTGTCCTCAAGCAATTCAATTGACAAACTGAAAGAAAGAAAGAAAAACTTTTACAAACTCTGTTTGCTCTTGTTGTTGTAACAATGTCAAGCCAGCATTCAAGTTTTCAGCATAGATCATAACTAACCACATTTGCAATAATTCTCAGGTCTCACAATTACTCGTATCAATAGCATAATCAACTATCTAGTCATAATAAGAAATCTCGGATGACAACACTTTCTCAAAACAATCATAATATGATATAACAAGATGGTATCTCGCTAGCCCTTTCTGAAACCGCAAAACATAAACGCAGAGCACCTTTAAAGATCAAGGACTGACTAGACATTGTAATTCATGGTAAAAGAGATCCAATCATAGTCATACCCAATATAAATTAATAGTAATGAATGCAAATGATAGTTGTGCTCTCTAGCTAGTGCTTTTTAATAAGAGGGTGATGACTCAACATAAAAGTAAATGGATAGGCCCTTCGCAGAGGGAAGCAGGGATTTGTAGAGGTGCCAGAGCTCAGTTTTGAAATACAGATAAATTGTATTTTGAGCGGTATACTTCCATTGTCAACGCAACAACTAAGAGATGACGATATCTTCCATGCTAAACACATTATAGGCGGTTCCCAAACAAAATGGTAAAGTTTATACTCCCCCTCCACCAACAAGCATCAATCCATGGCTTGCTCGAAACAACGAGTGCCTCCAACATACATCAGGTCCCAGGGGGAGTTTTGTTTGCAATTAATTTTGATTTAGTTTCCATAAAGCATGGGACTGGGCATCCCGGTGACCAGCCATTTTCTCGTGAGTGAGGAGCGGAGTCCACTCCTCTTGAGAATAACCCGCCTAACACGGAAGATAAGAACAACCTTTGTTGATACATGAGCTATTCGAGCATACAAAACAGAATGTTTGTTTGAAGGTTTAGAGTTTGGCACATACAAATTTACTTGGAACGGCAGGTAGATGCCGCATATAGGAAGGTATAGTGGACTCATCTGGAATAACTTTGGGGTTTAAGGGATTGGATGCACAAGCAGTATTCCTGCTTAGTACAGGTGAAGGCTAGCAAAAGACTGGGAAGCGACCAACTAGAGAGCGACAACCGCCATGTACATGCATTAAAATTAATAAACATTGGATGCAAGCATGAGTAGGATATAATCCACCATGAACATAAATATCGTGAAGGCTATGTTGATTTTGTTTCAACTACATGCGTGAGAATGTGCCAAGTCAAGTCACTTAAATCATTCAAAAGAGGATACCACTCCATCATACCACATCATAATCATCTCAATAGCATGTTGGCATACAAGGTAAATCATTATAACTCATATCTAATCAAGCACGACACAAGCAACTATGATCTCTAATTGTCATTGCAAACATGTTTATTCATAATAAGCTGAATCAAGAACGACGGGCTCATCATATTTACAAAAACAAAAGAGGTCGACTTCATACCAGCTTTTCTCATCTTAGTCAGTCCATCATATATCATCATAATTGCCTTTCGCTTGCATGACCGAACGGTGTGAATAATAATAAGAGTGTACGTGCATTGGACTAAGCTGGAATCTGCGAGCTTTCAATAAACAGGAGAAGACAAGGCAATATGGGCTCTTGGTTAAATCAACAATAATGCATATAAGAGCCACTTCAACAATTTAATTATGGTCTTCTCCTACTGACCCCCAAAGAAAAGAAAAGAAATAAAACTATTTACACGGGAAAGCTCCCAACAAGCAGAAGAAGAACGGGAAATATTTTTGGGTTTTTCTTTTTAATTAATACTACTACAGTAGAAAAATAAACTACTTACTAATTTTTTTGGTTTTTCTTAAGGTTTAACAAACACACAAGAAGAAAGCAGGAAAAAGAAAATAAACTAGCATGGACATTACAGTGAAAAAGTATGAGCACCGACATCTAGCAATGAGTGTGTGTGAACATAAATGTAATGTCAGTGAGAAATACATACTCCCCAAGCTTAGGCTTTTGTCCTAAGTTGGTCTATGGCCACGGCTGGCCTGGTGGATATCCATAATAATAGTTGTTGGGGTCGTACTGTGATGAGGAAGGATAGTTGGGATCATACTGATGTGCAGCGGTTATCGCCTGCTGAGCTGCAGCGTGGAGTCGGGCTGCCTTTGCTCTCCTCTCGTACTCTTCTGCCTCCTCTCTGGGAATAACATATCTTCCTTTTGTCTGCGAATCAAAGAAGGCAGGAGTAGGGAGAGTAATATGAAACACGTCGTTTATCAAAAATTAAGCGATATAAGAGAGGTAATTCAGGCTTCTCAACAAACTGGTGCGAAGCCATAGAGTTATAATTTAAATATGCAGGAGGTAACTCCATATCACCCTCACGAATGTATATTTCAAGAAAATGAGCTAAGCGGGTTGCATAAATTCCTCCAAAGAAATCTCCATTATGTCTATTATGATGCAACCTACGAGCTACAATGGCTCCCATATGATAAGATTGGTCTCCTAACACAGCATTCCTAAGAATGCTAAGATCAGGGACACACATGTGACATGCTTCATCCTTAGCATTTATGCATCTACCGATGAAGAGAGCAAAATAATGTATAGCAGGAAAGTGAATGCTCCCTATGGTAGCCTGTGTTATGTCTCTGGATTCCCCCACAGTTATATTAGCAAGAAAGTTTCTAAATTCAGATTTAGGGGGATCCCTAATACTGCCCCATGATGGAAGTTCGCAAGAAGAAGTGAAATCCTCTAGGTCCATGGTATAAGATTTGTCATAAAGATCAAACATGACTGAAGGAGAATTACGCGAAGATGAATACTCAAACCTCCTCACAAATGAACTTGTGAGATCATGATATTGGGGGCATTTGTTAGCCTCAAAATCCTCAAGACCGGCATTGCACAAATATGCTTTGAATTCTTCTTGAATTTCCGCATGGTCCATAAAATTTTCCAACGGCCATTCGCAAGGTCGTACTGGAGCGTCTCTTGGTGGATCCTCGTCAGCATCATGCATAGCAATCCTGGGTCCTTGCTTCTTAGAGGAACCACCTTGGAACATTTTCCTAAACATATTGTTTTTATCTGAAAAATTCTGAAATTTTTAGTAACTTCAAAATAAAAGTGAACCAACTTCAATAAAACTGATAGCAACTACTCCTACAAGTACCTAGAGTCTATATCAAGCATTAGAACTACTTGGAACCATATAAATTTGACATGCAAGCTCAAGAACATGGTCACCTATGCAACACAAATTTGCAAAGAATAAAGCACTAGAACAAAAACTAATTGGACCAATGGAGGAGTCACATACCAAGGAACAATCTCCCCAAGCAGTTTTGCGAGAGGTGCTTTGAGCAAGGAGATCGAAAATCACAGCAAAAGTGGCTGGAACTCGTGCTTGAGTTGGTTTTTCGGGTTTGTGTGAGATAGAGGAAGAAGATGGGTGCTGGGATAAGTAGAGGAGGGCCACCGTGGGCCCACGAGGCAGGGGGGCGCACCCTATAGGGGGGGCGCCCACCACCCTCGTGGCCAGGTGGCAGCTCCTCCCGCCGTAATTTTTGCACAGTAAATCCTCAAATATTCCTGAAAAATCATATTAAATTGGCATGGCATTCTGAGGACTTTTATTTTCGGGATATTTTTATATTGCACAGATAAGTCAGGAAACAGACAAAAATACTATTTTTACTTTATTAATATAAATAACAGAAAGTAAAAGTGGGGTACAAAAGGTTGTGCTTCTAGTTTCATCCATCTCATGCTCATCAAAAAGAATCCACTAACAAGGTTGATCAAGTCTTGTTAACAAACTCATTCCGATAATCATGAAACCGGAGAAATTTCGAATAACACTAAGTTACCTCAACGGGGATATGCACATCCCCAATAATAAGAATATCATATTTCTTCTTGACATTAGGAAGAGGAAATTCAAAACCTCCAAATATAATCGATGGAATTTTTCCAATAGAGTTGATACTATGAACTTGAGGTTGTTTCCTCGAAAAGTGTACTGTATGCTCATTACCATTAACATGAAAGTGACATTGCCTTTGTTGCAATCAATAACAGCCCCTGCAGTATTAAGAAAAGGTCTTCCAAGAATAATAGACATACTATCATCCTCGGGAATATCAAGAATAACAAAGTCCGTTAAAATAGTAACGTTTGCAACCACAACGGGCACATCCTCACAAATACCGATAGGTGTAGCAGTTGATTTATCATCCATTTGCAAAGATATTTCAGTAGGTGTCAACTTATTCAAGTCAAGTCTACGATATAAAGAGAGAGGCATAACACTAACACCGGCTCCAAGATCACATAAAGCAATTTTAATATAATTCTTTTTAATGGAGCAAGGTATAGTAGGTACTCTGGGGTCTCCAAATTTCTTTGGTATTCCACCCTTAAAAGTGTAATTTGCAAGCATGGTGGAAATTTCAGCTTCCGGTATCTTTCTTTTATTAGTAATGATATCCTTCATATATTTAGCATAAGGATTTGTTTTGAGCACATCAGTTAATCTCATACGCAAAAAGATAGGCCTAATCATTTCAGCAAAGCGCTCAAAATCCTCATCATCCTTTTTCTTGGATGGTTTCGGAGGAAAGGGCATGGGTTTCTGAACCCAAGGTTCCCTTTCTTTACCATGTTTCCTAGCAACAAAGTCTCTTTTATCATAACGTTGATTCTTTGATTTTGGGTTATCAAGATCAACAACAGGTTCAATTTCTACGTCATTATCATTACTAGGTTGAGCATCATCATGAACATCATCATTAATATTTTTACTAGGTTCATGTTCATTACCAGATTGTGTTTAAGCATCATACATAGATATATCATTTGGATTATCAGGTGGTTCAGCAATAGGTTCACTAGAAAATTGCACAGTTCTATCATTTTTCTTCTTCTTCTTTTTAGAAGAGCTAGGAACATCAATATTATTTCTTTGAGAATCTTGCTCGATTCTCTTAGGGTGGCCTTCAAGATACAAAGGTTCCTGAGTCATTCTACCAGTTCTAGTAGCCACTCTAACAGCATAATCATTTTTCTTTCTATTCATTTCATCAAGCACTTCTTTTTGAGCCTTAAGTACTTGTTCTACTTGAGTGGTAACCATAGAAGCATGTTTGCTAACAAGTTTAAGTTCACCTTTAATATTAGCCATATAATCACCCAAGCGTCTAATCATATAAGCATTTTCTTTTAATTGTCTACCAAAATAAGCATTGAAGTTGTCTTGCTTATACATAAAGTTATCAAACTCATCCAAGCACTGACTAGCAATTTTAGTAGGAGGGACTTCAGCTTTATCATATCTATAGAGAGAATTTACCTTTACTACATGTGTCAGGATATCGGGATCAGGAGGTTCTTCAGTAAATAAATAATTAAGATCATATGTTTCTTCAACAGGCGGTATATTAAGACCATGTATTTCTTCAATAGGAGGTAAATTCTTAACGTCTTCAGCTTTAATACCTTTTTCTTTCATAGATTTCTTTGCCTCTTGCATATCTTCGGACTGAGAAATAGAACACCTCTCTTCTTCAGAGTTGGTTTAGGAATAGGCTCAGTAATTGGAGTAGGAGATGGCTCAGGAGGTGGCTCAGGAGGTGCCCAATTATTTCCATTTGTCAACATATTATTCAATAGAATTTCAGCTTCATCCGGTGTTCTTTCCCTGAAAAGAGAACTAGCACAACTATCCAGGTAATCTCTAGAAGCATCGGTTAGTCCATTATAAAAGATATCAAGTATTTTAGGTTTCTTAAGAGGTTGATCAGGCAAAGCATTAAGGAACTTGAGAAGCCTCCCCCAAGCTTGTGGGAGACTCTCTTCTTTAATTTGCACAAAGTTATATATTTCCCTCAAAGCAGCTTGTTTCTTATGAGCAGGGAAATATTTAGCAGAGAAGTAATAAATCATATCCTGGGGACTACGCACACAACCATGATCAAGAGAATTGAACCATATCTTAGCATCACCCTTTAATGAGAACAGAAATATTTTGAGTATATAGAAGTAACGTGATCTCTCATCATTAGTGAACAGGGCAGCTATATCATTTAACTTAGTAAGATGTGCCACAACAGTTTCAGATACATAGCCATAAAACGGATCAGATTCAACTAAAGTAACTATATCAGGATCAACAGAGAATTCATAATCTTTATCAGGAACACATATAGGTGAAGTAGCAAAAGCAGGGTCGGGTCTCATTTTATCTCTAAGTGATTCTTTGTTCCATTTAATTAATAACCTCTTAAGCTCATATCTATCTTTGCAAGCAAAAATAGCAGCAGAAGATTCCATATCAAAAAGATAACCCTCAGGAATAACATGCATATTTTCATCATCACTATCATCATCGTATTCAGATTCAATAATTTCTTTTTCTCTAGCCCTAGCAATTTCAGCAAGAAATTCACTAAGGGGCACAGTAGTATCAGGCATAGAAGCAGTTTCATCATAAGTTTCATGCATAGTAGAAGTGGCATCATCAATAACATGTGACATATCAGAACGAATAGCAGAAGCAGGTGTAGGTGTCGCAAACTTACTCATAACAGAAGGTGAATCAAGTGCAGAGCTAGATGGCAGTTCCTTACCTCCCCTCGTAGTTGAGGGATAGATCTTGGTTTTTGGATCTCTCAAGTTCTTCATAGTGTCCAGCAGATATAAATCCCAAGTGACTCAAAGAATAGAGCTATGCTCCCCGGCAACGGCGCCAGAAATTAGTCTTGATGACCCACAAGTATAGGGGATCGCAACAGCTTTCGAGGGTAGAGTATTCAACCCAAATTTATTGATTCGACACAAGGGGAGCCAAAGAATATTCTCATGTATTAGCAGCTGAGTTGTCAATTCAACAACACCTGGAAACTTAGTATCTGCGGCAAAGTGTTTAGTAGCAAAGTAATATGATAGTGGTGGTAGCAGCAACAAAAGTAAAGACAGCAAAAGTAATGTTTTTGGTATTTTGTAGTGATTGTAACAGTAGCAGCGGGAAAGTAAATAAGCGAGAACCAGCATATGGAAAACCCATAGGCACCGGATCAGTGATGGATAATTATGCCGAATGCGGTTCATCATGTAACAGTCATAACATAGGGTGACACAGAACTAGCTCCAATTCATTAATGTAATGTAGGCATGTATTCCGTATATAGTCATACGTGCTTATGGAAAAGAACTTGCATGACATCTTTTGTCCTACCCTCCCGTGGCAGCGGGGTCCTATTGGAAACTAAGGGATATTAAGGCCTCCTTTTAATAGAGAACCGGAACAAAGCATTAGCACATAATGAATACATGAACTCCTCAAACTATGGTCATCACCGGGAGTGGTCCCGATTATTGTCACTTCGGGGTTGCCGGATCATAGCACATAGTAGGTGACTATAGACTTGCAAGATAGGACCAAGAACTCACATATCTTGATGAAAACATAATAGGTTCAGATCTGAAATCATGGCACTCGGGCCCTAGTGACAAGCATTAAGCATAGCAAAGTCATAGCAACATCAATCTCAGAACATAATGGATACTAGGGATCAAGACCTAACAAAACTAACTCGATTACATGATAATCTCATCCAACCCATCACCGTCCAGCAAGCCTATGATGGAATTACTCACGCACGGCGGTGAGCATCATGAAATTGGTGATGGAGGATGGTTGATGATGACGATGGCGACGAATCCCCCTCTTCGGAGCCCCGAACGGACTCTAGATCAGCCCTCCCGAGAAGTTTTAGGGCTTGGTGGCGGCTCTGTATCGTAAAACGTGATGATTTCTTCTCTATGATTTTTTCTCATCGAAACTCAATATATGGAGGTGGAGTTGGAGTCGGAGACGCAACAGGGGGCCCATGAGGTAGGGGGGGCGCCCCCCACCCTCGTGAGAAGGGTGTTGGCCCCCTGGTCTTCATCTTTGGCGAGGATTTTTTATTGTTTTTTCTAAGATGTTCCGTGGAGTTTCAGGTCATTCCGAGAATGTTTGTTTTCTGCACATAAAACAACACCATGGTAATTCTGCTGAAAACAGCGTCAGTCCGGGTTAGTTCCATTCAAATCATACAAGTTAGAGTCCAAAACAAGGGCAAAAGTGTTTGGAAAAGTAGATACGACGGAGATGTATCAGTTCTTCATCTTCCTTCATAGCAAACTCACCGGCTTCATCTTTCACCACTTCATGGTTGGAGAGTTGAATGCTTGCGCTTCCCCGGTAGAGAGAAACAACTTGGTGCCATGCATCTTTGGCTATGGCGTAGGGCCGGAGGTGAGGAAGATCTTCGGGTGGAATTGCATCTTGGATGATGAAGAGAGCATTCTCATAGAATTGATTATTTGCGGCTTCTCTTGGAGTGAAGTTGCTTCGATCATGTGGATATTAACCTTCTTCAATGATTCTCCAAAGATTAGTATTCACATGATTTAAATGACACTTAAACCGATAGACCCAAGAATCAAAGTCCTCATTTTTCACAATCTTAGGGGGAGGACCGGCATGATTCAAATGAGTGGAAGGAATTGGTCCACCATAAACAAGTGGAGGTTCCACATGGGCAAAGATGCCGGTGCCATTTTTACCACTAGAGGAAGGAGGCTTTTCACTAGTAGCTTCCCCCTTGTCAGAGTTAGCATCTGTCACCTTGTTAGTGGGATCACCCACTTTCAACGGTGCGGTGGATAATTTAAGCCCTTCAATGAATTTAGTAAACATGCTTTCAACCTCGGTCATCATGGAGGTTTTCAATTCTCCAAGGCCACATTGAATTCCTCACGAGAGACCGAGGTTCCCCCATCGCCCATAGACGAGATCGGATTCACACCGGAGTGCTCCTCCACACCGTCTATGGTGTCAACCATACTCTTCGGACGACAAAGTCCTTAGTAAATAGAAGAGGCTCTGATACCAATTGAAAGGATCGATATAGTTGACTAGAGGGGGGGGTGAATAGGCAACTAACAATATTTAACTTTTCTTTACCAAATTAAACTTTGCATCAAAGTAGGCTGTCTAGACATGCAACTATGTGAGCAACCTATATGATGCAACAACGACAGGCACACAAGCAAGCAAGAGAAATAACACAAATAAGCTTGCACAAGTAAAGGTACAAGATAACCAAGAGTGGAGCCGGTGGAGACGAGGATGTGTTACCAAAGTTCCTTCCTTTTGAGGGGAAGTACGTCTCCGTTGGAGCGGTGTGGAGGCACAATGGTCCCCAAGAATCCACTAGGGCCACCATATTCTCCTCACGCCCTCAGACAATGCGAGATGCCGTGATTCCACTATTGGTGCCCTTGGAGGCGGCGAACGGACCTTTACAAACAAGGTTGGGGCAATCTCCACAACTTAATCGGAGGCTCCCAACAACACCATGAAGCTTCACCACAATGGAATATGGCTCCGTGGTGACCTCAACCGTCTAGGGTGCTCAAACACCCAAGAGTAACAAGATCCGCAAGGCATTAGTGGGGGGAATCGAATTTCTCTTGGTGGAAGTGTAGATCGAGGCCTTCTCAACCAATCCCTAGAAAAACAACAAGTTTGATTGGCTAGGGAGAGAGATCGGGCGAAAATGGAGCTTGGAGCAACAATGGAGCTTAGGGTTGGAAGAGGTGGTCAACTCGAAGAAGAAGATACCCCTTATATAGTGGAGGGAGAAATCCAACCGTTATCCACTTAACCAGCCCGCGATAAGCGGTACTACCGCGCCTGCTAAGCGGTACTACTGCAAGGCCTTACGGTACTACCGCACACCCTTGTGGTACTACCGCAAGGCAGGGTTGGACCAGCCTGGGAAGGCCGTGGATAGATAAATGTCCGTGGCTAGTTCTGCTGATTTCCAAGTAGTGCAAAAAGTCCGACACGGTACTACCGCTGAAGGCAAGCGGTACTACCGCGCGGGGAGCTGATACGTCTCCGTCGTATCTACTTTTCCAAACACTTTTGCCCTTGTTTTGGACTCTAACTTGCATGATTTGAATGGAACTAACCTGGACTGACGCTGTTTTCAGCAGAATTACCATGGTGTTATTTATGTGCAGAAACAAACGTTCTCGGAATGACCTGAAACTTCACGGAGCAACTTTTTAGAAAATATGAAAATACCTGCAAAAGATGAAGGCCAGGGGGCCCACCACCTCTCCACGAGGGTGGGGGCGCGCCTGCCCCCCTAGGGCGCACCCCTACCTCGTGGGCCCCCTGTTGCCTCTCCGACTCCGACTCCGACTCCATATATTGTGTTTTGGGGAGAAAAAAACCAGGGAGAAGAAATCATCGCATTTTACGATACGGAGCCGCCGCCAAGCCCTAAAACCTCCCGGGAGGGCTGATCTGGAGTCCGTTCGGGGCTCTAGAGAGGGAATCCGTCGCCATCGTCATCATCAACCATCCTCCATCACCAATTTCATGATGCTCACCGCCGTGCGTGAGTAATTCCATCGTAGGCTTGCTGGACGCTGATGGGTTGGATGGGATCTATCATGTAATTGAGTTAGTTTTGTTAGGGTTTGATCCCTAGTGTCCACTATGTTCTGAGTTTGATGTTGCTATGACTTTGCTATGCTTAATGCTTGTCACTAGGGCCTGAGTGCCATGATTTCAGATCTGAACCTATTATGTTTTCATCAATATATGAGTGTTCTTGATCCTATCTTGCAAGTCTATAGTCACCTATTATGTGTTATGATCCGTTAACCCCGAAGTGACAATAATCTGGATACTTACCGGTGATGACCGTAGTTTGAGGAGTTCATGTATTCACTATGTGTTAATGCTTTGTTTCGGTTCTCTATTAAAAGGAGGCCTTAATATCCCTTAGTTTCCGTAAGGACCCCGCTGCCACAGGAGGGTAGGAAAAAAATGTCATGCAAGTTCTTTTCCATAAGCACGTATGACTATGTTTGGAATACATGCCTACATTATATCAATGAACTGGAGCTAGTTCTGTGTCACCCTAGGTTATGATTGTTACATGATGAACCGCATCCGACATAATTCTCCATCACTGATCCATTGCCTACGAGCTTTTCATATATTGTTCTCAGCTTATTTACTTTTCCGTTGCTATTGCTATCATCACTACAAAATACCAAAAACATTACCTTTACTACTGTTACCTTTTGTTACCGTTATCACTACTATCATATTAGTTTGCTACTAAACACTTTGCTGTAGATATTAAGTTTCCAGGTGTGTTTGAATTGACAACTCAGCTGCTAATACTTGAGAGTATTCTTTGGCTCCCCTTGTGTCAAATCAATAAATTTGGGTTGAATACTTTACCCTCGAAAATGTTGCGATCCCCTATACTTGTGGGTTATCAAGACTATTTTCTGGCGCCGTTGCCAGGGAGCATAGCTCTATTCTTTGTGTCACTTGGGATATATATCTGCTTATCATTATGAAGAACTTGAGAGATCCAAAAACCAAGATCTATCCCTCAACTACGAGGGGAGGTAAGGAACCGCCATCTAGCTCTGCACTTGATTCACCTTCTGTTATGAGTAAGTTTGCGACACCTACACCTGCTTCTGTTATTCGTTCTGATATGTCGCATGTTTTTGATGATGCCACTTCTGCTATGCGTGATACTTATGATGAAACTACCTCTATGCCTGATACTACTATGCCACTTAGTGATTTTCTTGATGAACAAATTGCTAGGGCTAGAGAAATGGAAAATATTGAATCTCATGATACTGATGAAAGTGATGATGAAGAATCACTTGTTATTCCTAAGGGTTATGTTTTTGCTCAAGAAGCTTCTTTCGCCATCTTAGCTTGCAAAAATAGAAATGAACTTAAAAGGTTATTAGCTAAATGGAGTAAGCAATCTCTAAATGCTAGAATGAAACCTGACCCTGCTTTTGCTACTTCACCTATCTTTTTTACTGATAAGGATTATGAATTCTCTGTTGATCCTGATATAATTACTTTGGTTGAATCTGATCCTTTTAATGGTTATGAATTTGAAACTGTTGTGGCACATCTTACTAAATTGAATGATATAGCCACCCTGTTCACTAAAGATGAGAGAACTCGTTACTTTTACATCATTAAAATATTTCTGTTCTCATTAAAGGGTGATGCTAAGATATGGTTTAATTCTCTTGATCCTGGTTGTGTGCGTAGTCCCCATGATATGATTTATTACTTCTCGGCTAAATATTTCCTTGCTCATAAGAAACAAGCTGCTTTGGATATATATAATTTTGTGCAAATTGAAGAAGAGAGTCTCCCACAAGCTTGGGGGAGGCTTCTCCAATTACTTAATGCTTTGCCTGATCATCCTCTTAAGAAAAATGAAATACTTGATATCTTTTATAATGGACTAACTGATGCCTCCAGAGAATACCTGGATAGTTGTGCTGATTCTGTTTTCAGGGAAAGAACACCGGATGAAGCTGAAATTCTATTGAACAATATGTTGACAAATAAAAATAATTGGACACCTCCGGAGCCAATTCCTGAGCCTATTCCTAAACCAACTCCGAAGAAGAGGGGTATTCTATTTCTCAGTCCTGAAGATATGCAAGAGGCAAAGAAATCTATGTAAGAAAATGGTATTAAAGCTGAAGATGTTAAGAATTTACCTCCTATTGAAGAAATACATGGTCTTAATTTACCGCCTGTTGAAGAAATATATAATCTTAATCCATTACCTATTGAAGAAACTCATGGTCTTGATAACCCGACACAGGTAGTAAAGGTAAATTCTTTCTATAGATATGATAAAGCTGAAATCCCATTTACTAAATTTGCTAGCCCATGCTTAGATGAGTTTGACAAATTCATGGCTAAGCAAGAAGATTTTAATGCTTATTTTGGTAGACAATTGAAATACAATTCAAATATGCTTGAACACTTGGGTGATTATATGGCTAATGTCAAAGGTGAACTTAAACTTATTAGTAAACATGCTTCAATGGTTACCACTCAAGTAGAACAAGTACTTAAAGCTCAAAATGATTTGCTCAATGAATTGAATAGTAAAGATATAATGCTGTTAGAGTGGCTACTAGAACTGGTAAAATGACTCAGGAACCTTTGTATCCTGAAGGCCACCCTAAGAGAATTGAGCAAGATTCTCAGAGAAATAAAATAGATGCACCTAGTCCTTCTAAAAAGAAGAAAAAGAAAAATGATAGGACTTTGCATGCTTCTAGTGAACCTATTACTGAAACACCCGAGAATCCAAATGATATTTCTATTTCTGATGCTGAAACACAATCTGGTAATGAACCTGAAACTAGTGGTAATGTTAATGATAATGTTCATAATGATGCTCAACCTAGTAATGATAATGATGTAGAAATTGAACCTGCTGTTGATCTTAATAACCCACAATCAAAGAATCAACGTTATGATAGGAAAGACTTTGTTGCTAGGAAACATGGTAAAGAAAGAGAGCCCTGGGTTCAGAAACCCATGCCTTTTCCTCCCAAACCATCCAAGAAAAAGGATGATGAGGATTTTGAGCGCCTTGCTGAAATGATTAGACCTATCTTTTTGCGTATGCGATTAACTGATATGCTCAAAACCAATCCTTATGCTAAGTACATGAAAGATATCATTACAAATAAAAGAAAGATACTGGAAGCTGAAATTTCCACCATGCTTGCTAATTATACATTTAAGGGTGGAATACCAAAGAAACTTGGAGATCCCAGTGTACCAACTATACCATGCTCCATTAAAAGAAACTATGTTAAAACTGCTTTATGTGATCTTGGAGCCGGTGTTAGTGTTATGCCTCTCTCTTTATATCTTAGACTTGATTTGAATAAGTTGACACCTACTGAAATATCTTTGCAAATGGCTGATAAATCAACTGCTATACCTGTCGGTATTTGTGAGGATGTGCCTGTTGTAGTTGCAAACGTTACTATTTTAACGGACTTTGTTATTCTTGATATTCCCGAGGACGATAGTATGTCTATTATTCTTGGAAGACCCTTTTTGAATACTGCCGGGGCTGTTATTGATTGCACCAAAGGCAATGTCACTTTTCATGTTATGGTAATGAGCATACGGTACACGTTCCGAGGAAACAACCTCAAGTTCATAGTATCAACTCTATTGGAAAAATTCCATCGATTATATTTGGAGGTTTTGAATTTCCTCTTCCTACTGTCAAGAAGAAATATGATATTCTTATTATTGGGGATGTGCATATCCCCATTGAGGTAACATAGTGTTATTCGAAATTTCTCCGGTTCCATGTTATTCGGAATGAGTTCGTTAACAAGACTTGATCAACCTTTTTAGTGGATTCCTTTTGATGATACTGAGATGGATGAAACTAGAAGGCACAACCTTCTGTACCCCACTTTTACTTTCTGTTATTTATATTAAGTAAAATAAAAATAAATATTTTTCTGTCTGTTATCTGATTATCCATGCAATATAAAAATACCTCGAAAAGAAAAGTTCTCCAAATGCCCTGACATTTAAATATGATTTTTTCTAGAATATTTGAGAATATCTAGCACTGAGAACACAACAGGGGGCCAACCACCTGCCCACGAGGGTGGAGGGTGCGCCCTACCCCTGGGCGCGCCCCCCTGCCTCGTGGGCCCACGGTGGCCCTCCTCCACTTATTCTTTCACCCATACACTTCTTCTTCCTCCCACAAACACGAATATCCAGCTCAAGCACGAGTTCTAGCTCATCTTGCTGCCATTTTTGATCTCCTTGCTCAAAGCACCTCTCACAAAACTGCTTGGGGAGATTGTTCCTTGGTATGTGACTCCTCCATTGGTCCAATTAGTTTTTGTTCTAGTGCTTTATTCATTGCAAATTTTTGCTGCTTAGGTGACCCTGTTCTTGAGCTTGCATGTCAAATTTATATGGTCAAAAGTAGTTTTGATGCATGATATAGGCCCTAGGCACTTGTAGGAGTAGTTGCTATCAATATTACTGAGTTTGGTTTACTTTTATTTTGAAGTTACTAAAAATTTTCAGAATTTTTCAGAGGAAGAAATATGTTTAGGAAAATGTTCCAAGATGGTTCTTCAAGCAAGCAAGGACCCAGGCTTGCAATGCGTGATGCTGATGACGAGCCACCAAGAGATGCTCCAGTGCGTCCTTGTGAATGGCCTTCTAAGAACTTTATGGATCGAGTGGGAATTAAGGAAGAATTCAACGCATATTTGCGTAACGCTGATCTTGTGAGCTTCGAGGAAGAGAAGTGCAGCCAGTATCACAACCTCACCAGTACCTTTGTGAGGAGGTTTGAATTTTCAACTTCACGTAATTCTCCAAATGTCCTGTTTGATCTTTATGATAAATTTTACACTATGGACTTAGAGGATTTTACCACTGCATGCAAACTTCCACAATGGGGTAGTATTAGGGATCCTCGCAAATCTGAATTTAGAGATTTTCTTGCTAGCATAACTGTGGGAGAATCTAGAGATATTACACAAGCTACCATAGGAAGCATTCACTTTCCTGCTATACCTTACTTTGCTCTCTTCATAGGTAGATGCATCAATGGTAAAGATGAGGCATGTCACATGTGTGTCCCCGATCTCAGTATTCTTAGGAGTGCTATGTTAGGAGACCAATCTTATAATTTGGGAGCCATTGTTGCACGTAGGTTGCATCTTATTTAATGGAGATTTCTTTGGAGGAATTTATGCAACCTGCATAGCTAATTTTCTTGGTGTAGCCATACGCGAAGATGATATTGAATTACCACCTTCTTAGCTAGACTTTAATGCTATGGTCCACCACCAGTTTGTTGAGAGGAATGAATCACCTCTCTAGTATCGACTAATCTTTGACAGACGCCGTGCTGTCCATATTACTCTCCCTGCTCCTGCCTTCTTTGATCATCAGGCAAAAGGAAGATATACCATTACCAGAGAGGAGGCAGATGAGTACGAGAGGAGAGCGGAGGCCGCTCGTCGCCATGCTGCAGCTCAGCAGGCGATAGCCGCTGTATCGCAGTACGACCCCAACTACTATTATGGATATCCGCCAGGCCAGCTGTGGCCATAGACCAACTTCGACGGGTCCAAGATGCGCACCATCTTGGGAGCCGGCGTCATCCTCACCTCTCCCAAAGGCGACAAGCTTAGATACACGCTGCAAATTCACTTTGCCGCCTCCAACAACGTGGCTGAGTACGAGGCGCTCATACACGGGCTCCGGCTTGCCAAAGAGCTCGGCATACGCCGGATCCTATGTTACGGCGACTCGGACTTGGTAGTCCAGCAATCATCCGGCGACTGGGACGCCAAGGATGCAAATATGGCAAGCTACCGCTTCCTCGTACAGCAGATCAGCGGGTACTTTGAAGGATGCGAGTTCCTCCATGTACCGCGAGCCGACAACGAGCCAGCTGATACCCTGGCTCGAATAGGCTCCACTCGGCAGGCAATACCAACCGGTGTCTATCTGCAACGCCTCCTCAAGCCGTCTATCAAGCCGTCTCCAGAGTCCGATTCCATCTTCGTGCCGCCTGACCCCGACGTGGCCGGGTCCGGCTCGAAGAACCAAGCAGGTGACCCGGGGACTTCGATAGTCGGCCCGGGGACGTCAGTAGGCGGCTCGGGGACTTCCGTAGTTACGCCCGACCCAGGGACTGCCACACCCGGCTCGGGGACTGCGGTAGTTGGCATGGGGACTGCACCAACACAACAGGTGGCGGCCGACTCCACCATTTCACCACCCAGCCCGCCCGCCCTGGTCGCAGTAGCCGTGTTGGCAATAGAAGAAGTCGCAGCTCCATCATGGGCTCAGTCCATCCTCAACTTCCTAATAAACCAAGATCTGCCGGCTGATGATACAGAGGCAAGACAAGTCCAACGCCGAGCTGGAGCATACACAATCGTCAACAGAGAGCTCGTCAGGCGCAGTGTCACTGGAGTGCGTCGAGCAAGAGAAGGGCATTGCAATCCTCAGAGACATCCACCAAGGAGAATGCGGCCTCAAGATCGCTCGTTGCCAAATCTTTCCGCCATGGGTTCTTTTGGCCGACTGCTTTGGATGACGCCAAGGAGTTAGTTAAACATTGCAAAGGGTGCCAAGTCTTTAGCTCCAAGCAACACATGCCGGCTTCGGCACTCAAGACCATTCCCCTCACTTGGCCCTTCGCCGTTTGGGGACTAGACATGGTGGGCCCATTCAAGATGGCGCGCGGCGGCATGACACATCTGCTTGTCGCCGTGGACAAATTCACCAAATGGATTGAGGCAAAGCCGATCAAGAAGCTGAATGGGCCGACTGCCGTGACATTCATCGCAGATATAACAACTCGCTACGGCGTGCCACACAGCATCATCACCGACAACGGCACAAATTTCGCCAAGGGAGCATTGGCACATTTCTACGCGACGCAGGGCATCCGGTTGGACTTAGCGTCTGTTGCCCACCCGCAGTCAAACGGCCAAGTTGAGCGAGCCAACGGCCTCATCCTTTCCGGCATCAAGCCCTGACTGGTCGTACCACTGGAACGTTCGGCCGGCTGTTGGCTCGATGAGCTGCCGACCGTCCTCTGGAGTCTGCGCACTACCCCAGACAAGTCAACCGACTTCACTCCTTTCTTCCTCGTGTACGGTGCCGAGGCGGTCATCCCAACCGACATCGAGTTTGACTCACCTCGGGTAACCATGTACACAGAGGCGGAGGCCAAGGAAGCACGAGAAGACGGCGTCGACCTGCTGGAAGAAAGCCGGCTGTTAGCCCTCAGCCGGTCCGCCATCTACCAGCAGGGCTTGCGCCGCTACCACAGCCGGAAGGTCAGACCAAGATCTTTCCAAGAAGGCGACCTTGTGCTTCGGCTGATCCAGCGAACAGCCGGCCAGCACAAGCTCTCGGCCCCCTGGGAAGGCCCCTTCGTCATTAGCAGAGCGCTGGGAAATGACTCCTACTACCTGATCGACGCACAGAAGCCGAAGGCACGAAAGAGAGATGACTCTGGCAAAGAGTCGGAACGACCATGGAACGCCATCCTCCTCCAAAGATTTTACAGTTGAAATGCAGTATGTATCACGCTAACTTTTGTACTAAGTACGAGACAATAGGCCCCCTGAGGAGAGCTCGGGGACTGCCATCTTTTATCTATAAATGAAGAGTATCATGCTTATGATCATGTCATTACATTCACTTTTTTCGTCCAACACCGGGTTCGACTAGTCGGCCTGGGGACTGGCCGCCTTGAGTTATATTAGAAGTCCTACCCGCGGTCAGACAAGTAGTGTGCCGGCACCCAAGCCTTCTCTTGCCAAAAGTCGCAGTTCGAAGAACCGGCTGTCCGGCTGGCAAGAGTTAAATGAAGGAAAGGACGCCCACACGAAAAACGACTAGGGACTAACAGACTAATATAACAAAAGCCGGTTTTTCTCCCACCACCGACCGACTACCAGAGTAGCCGTCCGGCCGGCTTCCATTCACCTCGCTTCAATATAAGAAAGCTTGAGTGCTTGCCTTCGCCAATAAAAAATATAAATATAGCCAAGTTCTTCCTTAGCCGCAGGCTGCAGAGCAGCTGCCGGTTGGGAAGGCAGCAGCTAGGGGAAGGCGGCAAAGGAAACAGCCTAAAGATAAAAAGCATACGCGGATGGTAGCCAAACACATACACGATCATATTTACACAAAAGGCCTTCGAAAGGCCAGCATTCAACATAGTTTGAATACACCCCCAGTGGGTGGAACTGCACAAGTTTAACAAAAATTGTTCAAAGAGTAACAAGCAGGAAAAGCAAGGATGGCAGACTAAGCCAAGGGAGCGACTGGCAAGTCGGGCAGGTCGGTAGAGACAGTAGTGCTGGCTGGAGGAGTGGCCGGCTGGCGAACCTCGGCATGATCACCACCTCCCGCAGAGGGCGCGCTAGAACGCGCCTCGTTGCTGGAGGCACGGTCAGGCTGGGGCTGGCTGGCCGCTTCACCGGCCGGCTCGACGTCTTTGCCTTCCTCTCCTTCGTCGTCTTCACCTTCATCGCTGGAAGCGATCTCCTCCGTCGAGTCCTCACCCACTGCCGGGTCCAGCCCAAACCATTCCTCCGGCTGGGCAACGTCGTCGCCATTTATTTCAGGAGCAAAGACGCTAATGTCAGTGCACTCGGCGATCGTCGAGGCACGCTGAGCGATAGCCGGCCGCACCTCCTCCATCTCCTCGTCGGCCTCCAGCCGCCAGGTGCGCAGCTGGTCCAGGTTTAGCCCGGGATACCAGGCTCGGATGAACTCCAGCGCCCGCCCAGCTCCAAGCCGGGCCGCCGATGCCTTCCAGGCCTCGAAGCGGCCAACCGCAACCTCCAGCCAGTCGGCAGTCCGACTCAGGGTGCGGGGAATCGTTTCGCTTGGCCAGAGGGCGGCCAACACCTGCACCCCGGCGCGCTAGAGGCGGCGGAGCATGCGGTGAGCCGGCTACAGCCGGGCTTGGACCGCCAAGAGTTGCTCCTCAAGCGTCCGGCTCGCGTCCGGCGCGATTTCAGCCCTCGCCTGCCGGCGCGCCTCGTGATGGGTCTCGATGGTCTGGGTGGCGAAGACGGAGTAGCCAGGGAAGTAGTCTGCACAAAGAACAAAAAGCAGCACAAGTCAGAACACAAATCAGGGGGCAAGGGGCAAGCAAGGAGTGAGGAAGGCGGCTTACCATCGATCAGATCCTCAATCCGGCCGAAGCCCTCGCTCAGCGCTTGTTTCGCCTCAGCCCAGCCCGCTGCTTCGGTCTCGAACTCAGCTTTGAGGGCGTCCTCGCTGTCCTGCGCCTTCTTCAGGGCCGCCTTGTGGCTCTCCTCCTGGTCGGCCAACTTCTTGGCCAGGTGGTCACGCTCCAGGACCAAGGCGTTGTACTCGGCTTCCTTGGCGCGAAGGGCGGCCTGGGCCCCACTGAGCTGCACCCTCAAGTCGGCATTGGCTCCTGCAAGCATGAAGACAAAGGAAAAATCAATAAGGAAGAAGTCGTCAGGGAAGATCTGACCCGACTGCTTAGCAGTCGGCCCGAATCTCGGGGACTACACCCAGTGGGTGCGCTGACGCGCCCCCACAGGAGATGAACGAGACAAAGCACGCACTCCGGCTGTTGGTCAGGTCCTCGATTTTCCGGCCCAGCTCCTGAGCCTGGGAGTTGAAGGCAGCAGCGCGGAGGTTATGGTATTCCTGGAAGATCAGACAGGATGCAAGAATAAGATAGCTGTCAGGACCTAGTAAGTTCCAAGCCGCCTGCTCAGCAGCCGACTCGGAACTCAGGGACTACACCCAGCGGGTGCGCTGACGCGCCCCCACAGAAGAAATCAAAAGAGCAAAACAACCAAGGCCAGAGGGCTTACCCGGATGACGGCCCGCGCCGCGAGGAACTCTTGGGTGTATCGCTGCAGCGAAGCGGCCTGGGCTTGAAGCCGGTTCCGGACCTCCTGGGCCGCCGTGTTCTGCTCGGCCGTCCCCCCGCTGGGCGTCCACTCGGACGTGCTGGCGCTAGCCGCCTCCAGGGCCTCCGCCGTCTGGCTGGCGCCCGCAGCTCTGTGCGGCTTCGGCGCGGAGGTACCTCCCCTTGCGCGCCGGCGAAATGTCGGCTGCACCTCGAGGCCGGCCCCTGCCTCCGGCTCGCCCCCGGCCGGCTGCTCTGGCGCCGCGGCTGGTTGGCCGCTTTGGCCCGCTCCAGTCGGCGCCGACTGCGGCGCCTCCTCCACAAAGACCACGTGGTCCTCCCTCCTCTCCATCACCGGCGGGTCTTGGTCGACCTCCTCCGACGGGGGCATGGGGATGTCGGGGGCCACGGCGCGGAGGGGAACGACGAGCAGCGGAGGCTGGTTGTGCGAGGCCTCCGCCTCCGTCTCCGCGGCTGCCGCCTCCACCTGGGCCTTGGCCGCCGCGTCGGCCTGCTCCTTTGCTGCCTGGGCGGTCCTTCGCTCCACCGCTTCCTGCTCCTCCCACGCCTCCCATGCATTCCGCTCCGTGGCCTCCATGAGGTTGGCGCGGGGATCCACGCGGCGGGAGCCTGAGGACCCTCCAGTCGGCCCGACTACGGAGCCGCCAGGACCTCGCTCGAGGGAAAGCGGTGCCCTGCCCGGCGAGCAAAGAAAGGTTTAGAAGAGCCTCAATCGAAAAGGACAACAAAAAATTACAAGACATTTGACGATTTACGCCGAGATCGCCTGCGGCTGTTTCACCACCTTGCGGAAGCGGGCCGCCTTCACGGCCGCCTCATCCCGCTTGGTCGCCGCCGTGGAACCCTTGGATTTCTTCGGCCGGCTGTCGAAGAAGGTCGACGCGGCCCGGCGTTTCTGCGCGCCGCCACGGGCAGCCGGCGCGGCAGACGGGGTGGCTTCGACCTCGTCATCATCCGCGCAGTCCTCGAGGCCGGCCCCGAGCCCCGCGCCTCCTGCCTCGTCGCCTTCCCCCACGATGGCGTCTTCCATGGCGGCCGCTCCCAGGTCCGGATCATCACCGTCGTCCACCGTGCGGTCGGGGAGGAGCTGGCGCTCTACCCCTGCGGCCCCGGCCGTCGGCGGAAGAAGAGGGTTCTGCTAAGGGCAAACCAATTGATCAGAAGTCGGCCATCATGAGGCCGGCTACAAAAGGAAGAAAAGAAGAAAAACTTACGGTAGGCGGAGGGTTGGCACGAGAATACGGCCCCTTGCCGTATCGCCAATCCTCGGCAAGCTTGCAGTTGGAGATGTAGTTCACCATGTAAGACACCTCGGCATGAGGCATCTCCCTGGTGCTCAGCCGGCACGGGTCGAAGCGGCCGCTCATCTGGCAAATCATGTGAAGCCGGCCTTGGAGCGGAAGTACTCGGCGCTCCACAAAGGCGGCCACCAGGTCGGCCCCGGTCAGGCCCTCCGATTGGATCATCACCCGGAGCCGGGAGACGGCTGCGTTCCCGGCCTGAGACAACGACCTGGCCCGGTAGCTCCACGAGGGTTGCCTCCCAGCCGGCGGGCCGGCTACGTAAGCCGGCAGGTTGACGTAGTCGCCTTGCTAGGTGACGCTCTTCACGTAAAAGTAGGACTTCTGCCAGAGCTTCACCGACTGGATCAACGGGATGGGCGGGAACGGATTGTTCTCGCCCGTCTGCCTCATGGCAATAAAGGCTCCGCAGGGGGCGGGCACGCCCGCGACAACGGTGCCGAGATTGCTCTGGAAGAATTCTCCCCAGAGCTCGAGAGTGGGGAGAACCCCAAGAAAGACCTCGCACAAGGTGACGAAAGCCGACAGCAGCATCACCGCGTTGGGCGTGAGGTGATGCGGCTGGAGGTGGTAGAATTCAAGAAAAGCGCGAAGGAATCCGCTCGCCGGGAGGCCGAAGCCGCGCAGGCAGTGCGAGCGGAAGATTACCCGCTCACCCTCCTCCGATGCCGGTGAAATCTCCCTCGCCGGCGCCTGACGAACCCGCACGTAGTTCTCGCCCGGCAGACGCCGCGTCCGGCGGAGGAACTCAACGTGGTCCTCGTGGACGTTGGAGCCATCCCACGAGCTCGACAACGCCATGGGAGCGACGCGGCGAGGAACAAGACAATGCGACGGCGGAGACGCGCACGACCCCACTACGGCGGGACCAAAGGAACCAAGAGGTCCAACGGCGGAGCGGCGCGGCAATGGGTCGCTGCGGCGGCGAAGGGAAGAAGAAGGAAGGTGAGAAGGGGCGGAGCAAGGGAGAGCGTGCGAGCCTCTGCCGCTCGCCCTCCTCCCCCTACTTATAGACCCGCGCGGCGGAGCCGAGGAGGCGTGGTGTGGGGGAGCATGGGATCAACTGCGCCCACTCCGCCACGTCCCGCGATTATTGCGCCCTGATGGCGTAATAAAACCGCCGCGGGAAGGCGAGCGGCCCGTGTGGGCCGCAGAAGATCCGTGCTCGGGCCGAGGCCTAGGAGTGGCGGGCCCGGGCCTGCGGCAGCGTCCCATCACGCGCGTACGTTGGCAGGTTTTCCTTGCCACGTGGCCCGCAGGATGGCGCGCGGTCAGCTCGCAGGCCGACCCACGTTCCCGCCTACGAGAAACGGAGCTTTCCGAAGACGGTGCGCATAAGCAAAGCCGGCTCCTCAGGATAGGAAGCTGACCAAGCTTCTCGTCCCTTTGTCAGCCTCGAAGCTCGATCAGCTTCGGGGACTACTGTCGGAGTAAATGACCACGGGTAGCCTAGCCGGCTCCCCCTGGCCCTTCTAAAAAAATTACGAGCCGATCCGGCCCTCAAGAATCCAAGACTTGGGGCCGCCTTCCCCTTGCCGGCTGTCTCCCAGGCCGACTATCGAAAGGCGGCCCGGCTTTAGCCCTCATGAAGAAAGCCGCAGGAGGGCCGGCTCCAACAAGCCGGCCACGAGAAGGCTGACTCCAAGAGGCCGGCTCCCACAAAGCGGTCAAGATCGTACCCTCGAAGTCTGCGTCCACATAACGGCGATGTGACGGGGCGTGGCTACAGTAAAGCCTGCCACCCCCGAATCCTGGAGCACGCCTGGCACAGTGCGCCGTACGGGGTGGCCATGACCCGTCCGGCGCGGCACTGTTGCCCTGTTGACCCTGATGTCATCCACGACGGGCTGCCAGCGCGGCCCACGAGCGGTGGGCTCCTTCAGGCAGAGAGACACCCGAAGGTGGCCAGGCCTCCCCCAGTCGGCCCGAGACGGGGCCGGCTCCCCGCAGCCGGCTCGCCCCCTCCCTCGAAGGAGACGCTCCATTAAGGAGAACAGACGCGGTGAGGCTACAGCGATCGCCCGCCGGGCGGCGGCACTGTAGCCACGCCCACCTCGGCGAAGCCCTCGTCACCAGGTTGAGGCAATAGTAACCAGCCACCGGCAAGGCCCTGGATAGTGGGGCCTGCCTGTCGACCAAGGAGCCGGCAGCCGGCGGGCCCCAGCAGCCGGCGCAGAAGCCGGTGAGCATAGACTAAGACGGCTGGGGCCCACGCCTAGCCGGATTACCATTGTACCCCCCGGGGGTGAGCCTATATAAACCCCCCGGGGCACCAATGCAAAGGGTTGATCAGAGCTAGCATTAGACACCACATAGAGAGGAGAGGAGAGCTAGCCGTGTCCTTCTTCTTCCTCTCGCCAAGCAGCTCAAGGAGCATCTTGTAGCCACTCGTTCATCTAGTGATCATGCGGAGACCCCGCAGAGCAGCAATAGGGGTGTTATCTCCACGGAGAGCCCCGAAGCTGGGTAAGATTCGCTGGCGTGCATGTCTTCGCCTCATCCCGCTTCCAGGCACCGGCGACGTCTTACTGGCTCCCACAATGATAAGCCACCCATTGGCATATGTCGCACCTACCACCCGACACTAGGGCCCGAGTGCCATGACTTCAGATCTGAACCTATTATGTTTTCATCAATATATGAGTGTTCTTGATCCTATCTTGCAAGTCAATAGTCACCTATTATGTGTTATGATCCGTTAACCCCAAAGTGACAATAATCCGGATACTTACCGGTGATGACCGTAGTTTGAGGAGTTCAAGTATTCACTATGTGTTAATGCTTTGTTCCGGTTCTCTATTAAAAGGAGGCCTTAATATCCCTTAGTTTCCGTAAGGACCCCGCTGCCACGGCAGGGTAAGACAAAAGATGTCATGCAAGTTCTTTTCCATAAGCACGTATGACTATGTTCGGAATACATGCCTACATTTTATCAATGAACTGGAGCTAGTTCTTTGTCATCGTAGGTTATGACTGTTACATGATGAACCGCATCCAGCATAATTCTCCATCACTGATCCATTGCCTACGAGCTTTTCATATATTGTTCTCCGCTTATTTACTTTTCCGTTGCTATTGCTATCATCACTACAAAATACCAAAAACATTACTTTTACTACTGTTACCTTTTGTTACCGTTATCACTACTATCATATTACTTTGCTACTAAACACTTTGTTGTAGATATTAAATTTCTAGGTGTGGTTGAATTGACAACTCAGCTACTAATACTTGAGAGTATTCTTTGGCTCCCCTTGTGTCGAATCAATAAATTTGGGTTGAATACTTTACCCTCGAAAACTGTTGCGATCCCCTATACTTGTGGGTTACCAGGAGCAGATGTAAAAAATTACATCCGCTCCTACTTTCGCTACTGGTGCTATGCCAGACCAGGGCTCACCATACTACGGCTCCCAAGGAGCGGTACTGCCGTGACCACCTGCGGTACTACCGCAGGGGCCTGCGGTACTAGCGCTCCGAAGAGTAGTACTACCGCAGGCCTCAGAACAGCAACAGATAGGAAGACTTCTTTTTGCAGAAACAAGAAGAAATGAAGGATGCTCCAAGGTGCTAAAGGAAAGGCGGTGCAAAGAGGAGTAAACGTGTGCGTGACGATTCCACCCAAACCTTTCCAAAGCGGACCCCCTCTTAATAGTACATCTTTCCTACGACTCAAATCCACCGAAAAAGGAACGTAGAAAAACGCCGTCTTCAATAATCTTCGAGGGGCTCCTAACCGTCTCGTGCCTAGTCATGAAATATCTGAAATACTCGAGACACACGATTAGTCCGCAAATGCATTGTCATCAATCACCAAAACACCTTAGGGATAAATATGCCCTTATACACCCAATCATCACGTGGTGTCTCAGCACGAAGAACTTTCACAACGGTGCATACACAGGGGGAACACTTATACCTTGAAATTTAGTTAAGGGATCATCTTATAATGCTACCGCCGTACTAAGCAAAATAAGATGCATAAAAGATAAACATCACATGCAATCAAAATATGTGACATGATATGGCCATCATCATCTTGTGCCTTTGATCTCCATCTCCAAAGCACCGTCATGATCTCCATCGTCACCAACTTGACACCTTAATCTCCATCGTGGCGTCATGGTCGTCTCACCAACTATTGCTTACTAGAAGAACGCCCGTGCATTGCAACGGGGCCACATTAACTTTAAAAGTTCAATATCAATTATATTAATATTACATTTAATATTCTCATACATATTAAGTAACATTGACGACCTTTTTTACCATCAAATTCTAACACACACACCCTCTCCCTCCCTCTTCCTCACTCTCTACCCCCTCTCCCTCACTCGGGAGGTGGGACGAAAATAAACTCGGAACGGAGACTACCAACTGAGACATTAGGAGTAGAGATCATTTAGTTGATAAGAATAAATAGAAAACAGTGTTAAAAAGGAGAAACATATTAGAATACATTGAAAAACCAAAAGGACGATGTAAAAGGGGATTCGCCCTACCCCCGGGCCTTGCCACCGAACCGGCTTAGCGGTCCAGTCCCCGCGCGGTCGTCTTCTCCTGTTCCTCGAGCCGCGTCGCTATAGAGCCGTGCTCCCGCCCGACCATCTCGTTGGCATCGAAGGGGAATGGATAAGGGTGACGCCCTTCCTTCCCTGCCCCCATGGCCTCACTCCTCCTCGACGCCCCCTCCCAAATCCACTTCTCCTCCTCGCTCGCTCGATCCCGTTGATCTGGATGAAGTCAGACGCCACGACCACCATGACTGACCCCGTCCACATGGCCACTGCCCTCCCTGTGGGCTAGGAGCTTGTCGAGGAGCTCCGAATGCCTTCGCTACTTCATCTGCGCCAACGAGATCAAGTCCAGCACCCCCGCATCGACGTCGCTGCCGTCTTCCTCAACCTTGGGCCACCGCGACATTGTCATTCGATTCGCGCCGCCCCGAGCTCCCATGTCTTCCCCTAGGGCACCATTGACACCGCCATGATCTCCTCTTGCCTTTCCCCTACTTCCTCTCTCGTTTGCTCTCGTTAGGTATTTCGCCGTGGCCATGAACCACCATCCGCCATGGCCATTGCAGGGGTAGCCACCGAGCTCCTCGGATTAACCCCGTGGCACATGCCCGCTCCTATGCACGACCATGCCCGAGCCTGCCGCTCTTCTTCCGCCCCGCGGGGCCACTCCCTCTCCATGCCCACGCCCGTGCTACACCACATCGGTCGTGCCCGCCGCTGCCTTCGTGCTCGCCGCAGCCACCGCACCACTGTGCCCCGCGTGACACATACCCTGGCCGCGCGCCATACTCTCGCTGGCTGTGCTCGCCCCGTCTGCTGCCACCTATCCCTTCGCTCCCCCGCTGTCGCGCCCCTGCCTCGCACCACCGCCAGTCGTGGCCATCTTCTGCCAGCCGCCCCCTCAGCCACGCCGGCCGCATCTCTGCCCTCCACCGTCGGCCGCTCGCCTCGCCTGCTGCGTGTTGCTTCCTGCTGCTATGCGGTGCTCTACCGCTGGTACGTTGCTGCGCCATGCCCTCGACACCGCCGTGGACAAATGTGGCGGAGGGATTGTTAATGGAGTATGAGAAGTAGGTGGCGGAGAAGGTGTGGAGAGGCAGGAGGTCTAGGGCGGTGTTACCTGGCTGTGGTGGAGGTGTTTATGCGAGAAGGAGCCGGAGTGGAAGGAGAGGTCACAATTAGAAAGAATCGCAAAAAAATCATAACCCGGAGATCTCAGTTCAAAAAATGCTAATATCGATGGAGGGGTGATTTCCTTCAATAGGTGGAAAACATAGGAAATATTGGTTGTTATCAAGTAAAGGTAAAAATTTAGGAAAGTTAGGATTTTTCAACTGATTTATATGCAAATGGGATTTTATTGTTTGGTAACGTGATATCAGTACCTGCCCGTTTGTGACGTGTCTGATTAGGAAAGTTTGCAAATGTTAAGAAACTATTTATTGGGAGGAAAGTTGTGACGTGTCTGTTATTTGTTTCCTAAAACAAATTTCACTAATAAGAGAAATCGATTGATTTAGATAAGTTAGGAAAGTTAGATGAAAATGTATTATTTGTTTCCTGAAAATTTGTTATTTGTTTCCTAAGACAAATTGAACCAATTAAAGGAATCGATTGATTTGCATAATTTAAGGAAGTTAGATTAAAATGTATTATTTGTTTCCTGAAAATCTGTTATTTGTTTCCTAAGACAAATTGAACCAATAAAAGGAATCGATTGATTTGCATAATTTAAGGAAGTTAGATTAAAATGTATTTTTTGTTTCATGAAAATCTGCTATTTGTTTCCTTAGACAAATTGAACCAATAAAAGGAATCAATTGATTTGCATAATTTAAGCAAGTTAGATCCATGATTTGTTATACCTTAGGGAAGTTCTGGTTGTAATAAAGAGTGGAGAGAAAATCAAACCAATGATCCAGGGTGGGAGGGGGTGGTGGGAGGAGAGACGAAAAAAACCCAGCGAAAATAAACCATGGACGAGGGTGGGAGGGGGTGGTGGGAGGAGAGACAAAAAAACCAGCGAAAATAAACCACGGAGACGATTCACCAACTCATCCATTAGGAGTAGAGATACAACTATCGCTAACGTATAGTGATAAAGTAAAGCAATTACATGGCCTTTGCATTTCATACAATAAAGCGAAAATCATAAGGCTCCTGCCAGTTGCCGATAAGTTTTACAAAACATGACCATCTCATACAACAACGTATATCACATCATTTATTGACCATATCACATCACAACATGCCCTGCAAAAACAAGTTAGACGTCCTCTACTTTGTTGTTGCACGTTTTACATGGCTGCTATGAGCTTCTAATAAGAACCGTTCTTACCTCGCATCAAAACCACAACGGTGTTTCGTCAAGTTTGCTGTTTTAACTTCAACAAGGACCGGCCATAGTGAAATTTGATTCAACTAAAGTTGGAGAAACAGACACCTGCTAGCCACCTTTATCCAAAACTATTTGCATGTCTGTCGGTGGAACCGGTCTCATGAACGTGGTCATGTAAGGTTGGTCCGGCCCGCTTCATCCAACAATACTGCGGAATCAAAATAAGATGTTGGTGGTAAGCAGTATGAATATCACCGCCCACAACTCTTTCTGTTCTACTCGTGCATATCATCTACGCATAGACCTGGCTCGGATGCCACTGTTGAGAAACATAGCATGCAATTTCAGAAAATTCCTACGCTCACGCAAGATCTATCTAGGAGATGCATAGCAATGAGAGGGGGAGAGTGTGTCCATGGACGCTCATAGACGGAAAACGAAGCGTTTGATAACGCGGTTGATGTAGTCGAACTTCTTCATGTTCCGACCGATCAAGCACCGAACATACGGCACCTCCGAGTTCTGCACACGTTCAGCTCGATGACGTCCCTCAAACTCTTGATTTAGCAAAGTGTCGAGGGAGAGTTCCATCAGCACGATGGCGTGGTGACGGTGATGGTGAAGTGATCCGCGCAGGGCTTCGCCTAAGCACTACGTGAATATGACCGGAGGCGTAAACTGTGGAGGAGGGCGCCGCACACGGCTAACAATGTTTGTTGTGTGCTCTAGCCGTGCCCCCCTCATATATATAGGTTGGAGGGGAGGAGAGGCAGCCAAGGGGGCGCCCCAAGTAGGAGGAATCCTACTTGGGGTCCTCCAAATTCGGCCTCCCCCTTTCCTATTCCTATTTGGAGTAGGAAGGGAAGAGGGGGAAGGGGGAATCCTATTCCCTTTTTCCTTTCCTCCTTCCCCTTTTCTACTCCAATTTGGGATGCCCATATGGGGGGAGGGGGTGCACCAGCCCCTTAGGGGCTGGTTTGTCCCTCTCTTGGCCCATTAGGCCCATATAGTTTGCCGGAGGTTGCCCGGAACCCCTTCCGGTGACCCGATACCTACCCGGTACCCCCGGAACACTTCCGGTGTCTAAATACTATCGTCCTATATATGAATCTTTACCTCTCGATCATTTCGAGACTCCCCGTCATGTCCGTGATCTTATTCAGGACTTCGAACAACATTTGGTAACCAAATCACATAACTCATATAATACAAAATCGTCATCGAATGTTAAGCGTGTGGACCCTACGGGTTTGAGAACTATGTAGACATGACCGAGATACTTCTCCGGTCAAGAACCAATAGCAGAACTTGGATGCTCATATTGGTTCCCACATATTCTACGAAGATCTTTATGGGTCGTACCATAATGACAACATACGTTATTCCCTTTGTCATCAGTATGTTACTTGCCCGAGATTCGATCGTCGGTATCTTCATACCTAGTTCAATCTCGTTACCGGCAAGTCTCTTTACTCGCTCCGTAATGCATCATTCTGCAACTAACTCATTAGTCACATTGCTTGCAAGGCTTATTATGATGTGCATTACCGAGAGGGCCCAGAGATACCTCTCCGATACTCGGAGTGACAAATCGTAATGTTGATCTATGCCAATCCAACAAACACCTTCGGAGATACCTGTAGAGAATCTTTATAATCACCCAATTACATTGTGCCTTTTGATAGCACACAAGGCATTCCTCCGGTATCCGGGAGTTGCATAATCTCATAGTCAAAGGAATATGTATATGGCATGAAGAAAGCTATAACAATAAAACTAAATGATCATTATGCTAAGCTAAGGGATGGGTCTTGTCCATCACATCATTCTCCTAATGATGTGATCCCATTCATCAAATGACAACACATGTCTATGGTTAGGAAACTTAACCATCTTTGATTAACGAGCTAGTCTAGTAGAGGCTTACTAGGGACACGGTGTTTTTTCTATGTATCCACACATGTATCATGTTTCCGGTTAATACAATTCTAGAATGAATAATAAACATTTATCAAGATATAAGGAAATATAAAATAACAATTTCATTATTGCCTCTAGGACATATTTCCTTCACGTTCACCATTAGGAACTGCATCAAGAGTCACACTCTCCCATTTCAAGATCAAAATTAAGCTCATCTTCTTGAGTTGAGTGATTGGTCCAACCTTGAGCCTTATATCTTTGTAAGTGGAGTAGGAACCTCTGACATCCCGACTTAATAGAAATGATAGACCACTCATATCAAGAAAGCACACCTTATTTTTTGGGAGCTCATCTGAAAGGAACCTTAAAGTTAAGCGTGCTCGGCTTGAAGCAATTTGAGGATCGGTGGCCGACTTGGAAGTTGATCACATGTGCATGATACGTCTCCAACGTATCTACAATTTTTGATTGTTCCATGCTATTATATTATCAACCTTGGATGTTTTATATGCATTTATATGCTATTTTCTTTGATTTTTGGGACTAACCTATTAACCTAGAGCCCAGTGCCAGTTTCTGTTTTTTCCTTGTTTTTGAGTATGGCAGAAAAGGAAAACCAAACGGAGTCCAATTGACCTGAAATTTCACGGAGATCATTTTTGGACCAGAAGAAGCCCATGGAGTACCGGAGATGGGCCATAAGAGTCCCGAGGCCACTACGAGGGTGGGGGGCGCGCCCCCTACCTCGTGGCCACCTCGGGGACCCCTCTGACTTGGTCCCGACTCCAACACCTCTTACATAACCCCAAACTTCTAGAAAGAAACCTAGATCGGGAGTTCCACTGCCAGAAGCCTCCGTAGCCACCGAAAACCAATCTAGACACACTCCGGCACCCTGCCAGAGGGCAATCCCTCTCCGGTGGCCATCTTCATCATCCCGGCGCTCTCCATGATGAGGAGGGAGTAGTTCATCCTCAGGGCTGAGGGTATGTACCAGTAGCTATGTGTTTGATCTCTCTCTCTCTCTCTCATGTTCTTGATTCGCATGATCTTGATGTATCGCAAGCTTTGCTATTATAGTTGGATCTTTTGATGTTTCTCCCCCTCTACTCTCTTGTAATGGATTGAGTTTTCCTTTTGAAGTTATCTTATCAGATTGAGTCTTTAAGGATTTGAGAACACTTGATGTATGTCTTGCATGTGCTTATCTGTGGTGACAATGGGATATCACGTGATCCACTTGATGTATGTTTTGGTGACCAACTTGCGAGTTCCGTCACGTCGTGAACTTATGCATAGGGGTTGGCACACATTTTTGTCTTGACTCTCTGGTAGAAACTTTGGGGCACTCTTTGAAGTTCTTTATGTTGGTTGAATAGATGAATCTGAGATTGTGTGATGCATATCATATAATCATACCCATAGATACTTGAGGTGACATTGGAGTATCTAGGTGACATTAGGGTTTTGGTTGATTTGTGTCTTAAGGTGTTATTCTAGTATGAACTCTAGGATAGATTGAACGGAAAGAATAGCTTCGTGTTATTTTACTACGGACTCTTGAATAGATCAATCAGAAAGAATAACTTTGAGGTGGTTTCGGACCCTACAATAATCTCTTCGTTTGTTCTCTGCTATTAGTGACTTTGGAGTGACTCTTTGTTGCATGTTGAGGGATAGTTATATGATCCAATTATGTTATTATTGTTGAGAGAACTTGCACTAGTGAAAGTATGAACCCTAGGCCTTGTTCCTAGCATTGCAATACCATTTTCGCTCACTTTTATCATTAGTTACCTTGCTGTTTTTATATTTTCAGATTACAAAAACCTATTTCTACCATCCATATTGCACTTGTATCACCATCTCTTTGCCGAACTAGTGCACCTATACAATTTACCATTTGTATTGGGTGTGTTGGGGACACAAGAGACTCTTTGTTATTTGGTTGCAGGGTTGCTTGAGAGAGACCATCTTCATCCTATGCCTCCCACGGATGATAAACCTTAGGTCATCCACTTGAGGGAAATTTGCTACTGTCCTACAAACCTCCGCACTTGTAGGCCCAACAACGTCTACAAGAAGAAGGTTGTGTTGTAGACATCAAGCTCTTTTCTGGCGCCGTTGCCGGGGAGGTTAGCGCTTGAAGGTATATCTTTAGATCTTGCAATCGAATCTTTTAGTTTCTTGTTTTATCACTAGTTAGTTCTATAAAAGAAAACTACAAAAAATGGAATTAAGGATGCCACATATGCTTCATCTTTTTAATGTCTTTCGTGAGAATAAGGATTCCGATAATTGTGCTCAAGTGCTAGAAGAAGAATGCATTAGAATGTTTGGCACTAAATATTTGAATGATGAGCATGATTGCAATGTTGTTAGTATGAATTCCTTGAATATCCATGATGCTAATGATATGCAAAGCCACAAGCTTGGGGAAGCTATGTTTGATGAAGATGATATTTTGTCCCCCAAGTTTTGATGAGAATATTTATTATGATGAAAGCATGCCTCCTATTTATGATTATTATATTGATGAAAGTGGGTTTGGAAGAGTGTCAACTTTAGGAAGTAATGATCCCACTATTTTGGAGGGTGTGGAATCTTATTGTGATAATTATGAAAGTGGATTTGGAGAGGTCATGACTTTATTTAGTGATGAATCCACTATTTCGGAAGAGGTTCCAATTGATCATGAGAACAAAGTTGCTATCTATGATGATTATTGTGATGACATGTACTCTATAAAGAATAATTATAACCATGAAACTTCTCATCATTATTTTAATTTTCAATTGGAGTACGCCTCACATGATAGGTATTTTGTTGAGTTTGCTCCCACTACTCCGAATGAGAAGAATTTTGCTTATGTGGAGAGTACTAAAATTTCTATGCTTCTAGATCATGAAAAGAATGCTTTATCTGATAGTTATATTGTTGAATTCATTCATGATGCTACTAAAATTTATTATGAGAGAGGAATATATGCTTGTAGGAGTTGCAATAATATCAAGTTTCCTCTCTATGTGTTGAAAATCTTGAAGTTATCCTTGTTTTACCTTCCTATGCAAGTTGATTCTTGTCCCTACAAGTTGTTTGCTCACAAAATCCCTATGCATAGGAAGTGGGTTAGACTTAAATGTTCTAGTCATATTCTTCATGATGCTCTCTTTATGTTTCGATTCTTATCTTTTATGTGAGCATCATTGAAATCAACATGCCTAGCTAGGGGCGTTAAACGATAGCGCTTGTTGGGAGGCAACCCAATTTTTATTTTTGTTCTTTGATTTTTGCTCCTGTTTAGTAATAAATAATTCATCTAGCCTCTGTTTAGATGGGGTTTTATGTTTTAATTTGTGTTTGTGCCAAGTAGAACCTTTGGGAAGACTTGGGTGAAGTCTTTGCGATCTTGCTGTAAAAAACAGAAACTTTAGCGCTCACGAGTTTTGCTGCCATTTTTTATTGGAGAGTGCGATTAGGTTGATTCTTTTTGCAGATGATTAATATACAAATTACTCACGTCCACCAATTTATTTTAGAATTTTGGGGGTTTCATAAGTATACGTTTGATACATATTACTACAAACTGTTCTGTTTTTGACAGATTCTGTTTTTCATTGTGTTGTTTTCTTATTTTGATGAATCTGTGAGTAGTATCGGAGGGTATGAACCATAGAGAAGTTGGAATACAGTAGATATTACACCAATATGAATTTAGAATTAGTTCACAACAGTACCTAAGTGGTGATTTATTTTCTTATACTAACGGAGCTTACGAGTTTTCTGTTAAGTTTTGTGTTGTAAAATTTTCAAGTTTTGGGTAAAGATTCGATGGACTATGGAATAAGGAGTGGAAAGAGCCTAAGATTGGGGATGCCCAAGGCACCCCAAGGTAATATTCAAGGACAACCAAAAGCCTAAGCTTGGGGATGCCCCGGAAGGCATCCCCTCTTTCGTCTTCGTTCATCGGTAACTTTACTTGGAGCTATATTTTTATTCACCACATGATATGTGTTTTGCTTGGAGCGTCATTTTATTTTCTTTTGTTTTGCTTGCTGTTTGAATAAAATACCAAGATCTGAAATTCTTAAATGTTAGAGAGTCTTCACATAGTTACATAATTATTCGACTACTCATTGATCTTCACTTATATCTTTTGAAGTAGTTTGTCGTTTGCTCTAGTGCTTCACTTATATCCTTTTAGAGCATGGCGGTGGTTTTATTTTGAAGAAATAGATGAACTCTCATGATTAACTTATATCATTTTGAGAGTCTCTAAACAGAACGGTAATTTGTGTTGGTTACGAAACTAGTCCTAATATGATAGGCATCCAAGAGGGATATAATAAAAACTTTCATATAAAGTGCATTGAATACTATGAGAAGTTTGATACTTGATAATTGTTTTGAGATATGAAGATGGTAATATTAGAGTCGTGCTAGTTGAGTAATTGTGAATTTGAGAAATGCTTGCGTTGAGGTTTGCAAGTCCCGTATCATGCACGTATGGTATGTTGGGGAACGTTGCAGAAAACAAAAATTTTCCTACGGTTTCACCAAGATCCATCTAGGAGTTCATCTAGCAACGAGTGATTAAATGCATCTACGTACCTTGTAGATGGCGAGCGGAAGCGTTCAAAGAACGGGGATGATGTAGTCGAACACGACGTGATTCAAATCACCGATGATCTTAGCACCGAACGGACGGTGCCTCCGCGTTCAACACACGTACGGAACGGATGACGTCTCCTCCTTTCTTGATCCAGCAAGGGGGGAAGAGAGGTTGATGAAGATCCAGCAGCACGACGGCGTGGTGGTGGATGCAGGGCGTCACAGTAGCAGGGCTTCGCCTATACTACGAGAAAGAGACGTAACGGGGAGAGAGGAAGCACCAAAGGCTGAGGTATGAAATCCCTCCTCTCCCCCACTATATATAGGAGGGCCAAGGGGGGGTGGTGCGCAGCCTAGGAGATCCAATCTCGTAGGTGCGGCGGCCAGGGGAGGGTTTCCCTCCCCCCCAAGGCACCTCGGGGTGCCTTCCACCACTTGGACTCCTCCGTGGTGGAAACCCTAGGCGCATGGGCCTAGTAGGGCTGGTGCCCTTGGCCCATATAGGCCAAGGCGCACCCCCTACAGCCCATGTGGCCCCCCGGGACAGGTGGCCCCACCCGGTGGGCCCCCGGGACCCCTCCGGTGGTCCCGGTACAATATCGATAACCCCGAAACTTGTCCCGATGGCCGAAACAGCACTTCCTATATATAATTCTTTATCTCCGGACCATTCCGGAACTCCTCGTGACGTCCGGGATCTCATCCGGGACTCCGAACAACATTCGGATTACTGCATATACATATCTTCATAACCCTAGCGTCACCGAACCTTAAGTGTGTAGACCCTACGGGTTCGGGAGACAAGCAGACATGACCGAGACGACTCTCCGGTCAATAACCAACAGCGGGATCTGGATACCCATGATGGCTCCCACATGCTCCACGATGATCTCATCGGATGAACCACGATGTCGAGGATTTAATCAACCCCGTATACAATTCCCTTTGTCAATCGGTATGTTACTTGCCCGAGACTCGATCGTCGGTATCCCAATACCTTGTTCAATCTCGTTACCGGCAAGTCACTTTACTCGTACCGTAATGCATGATCCCGTGATCAACCACTTGGTCACCTTGAGCTCATAATGATGATGCATTACCGAGTGGGCCCAGTGATACCTCTCCGTTATATGGAGTGACAAATCCCAGTCTCGATCCGTGTCAACCCAACAGACACTTTTGGAGATACCTGTAATGCACCTTTATAGTCACCCAGTTACGTTGTGACGTTTGATACACCCAAAGCACTCCTACGGTATCCGGGAGTTACACGATCTCATGGTCAAAGGAAAAGATACTTGACATTGTAAAAGCTCTAGCAAACGAACTACACGATCTTTGTGCTATGCTTAAGATTGGGTCTTGTCCATCACATCATTCTCCTAATGATGTGATCCCGTTATCAATGACATCCAATGTCCATAGCCAGGAAACCATGACTATCTGTTGATCAACGAGCTAGTCAACTAGAGGCTTACTAGGGACATATTATGGTCTATGTATTCACACGTGTATTACGATTTCCGGATAATACAGTTATAGCATGAATAAAGACAATTATCATGAACAAAGAAATATAATAATAATGCTTTTATTATTGCCTCTAGGGCATATTTCCAACAGTCTCCCACTTGCACTAGAGTCAATAATCTAGTTGCATTGTGATGAATCGAACACCCATGGAATTCTGGTGTTGATCATGTTTTGCCCTAGGGAGAGGTTTAGTCAACGGATCTGCTATATTCAGGTCCGTATGTACTTTACAAATCTCTATGTCTCCATCTTGAACATTTTCACGAATGGAGTTGAAGCGACGCTTGATGTGCCTTGTCTTCTTGTGAAACCTGGGCTCCTTGGCAAGTGCAATAGCTCCAGTGTTGTCACAAAAGAGTTTGATTGGCCCCGACGCATTGGGTATGACTCCTAGGTCGGTGATGAACTCCTTCACCCATATTGCTTCATGTGCTGCCTCCGAGGCTGCCATGTACTCCGCTTCACATGTAGATCCCGCCACGACGCTCTGTTTGCAGCTGTACCAGCTCACTGCTCCACCATTCAACATATACACGTATCCGGTTTGTGACTTAGAGTCATCCAGATCTGTGTCGAAGCTAGCGTCGACGTAACCCTTTACGACGAGCTCTTCGTCACCTCCATAAACGAGAAACATTTCCTTAGTCCTTTTCAGGTACTTCAGGATATTCTTGACCGCTGTCCAGTGTTCCTTGCCGGGATTACTTTGGTACCTTCCTACCAAACTTACGGCAAGGTTTATATCAGGTCTGGTACACAGCATGGCATACATAATAGAACCTATGGCTGAGGCATAGGGGATGATACTCATCTCTTCTATCTCTTCTGCCGTGGTCGGGCATTGAGCTGAACTCAATCTTACACCTTGCAAAAACAGGCAAGAACCCTTTCTTGGACTGATCCATTTTGAACTTCTTCAAAATCTTATCAAGGTATGTGCTTTGTGAAAGACCTATGAGGCGTCTTGATCTATCTCTATATATCTTGATGCCTAATATATAAGCAGCTTCTCCAAGGTCCTTCATTGAAAAACTCTTATTCAAGTAGGCCTTGATGCTGTCCAAGAGTTCTATATCATTTCCCATCAAAAGTATGTCATCTACATATAGTATGAGAAATGCTACAGAGCTCCCACTCACTTTCTTGTAAACGCAGGCTTCTCCATAAGTCTGCGTAAACCCAAACGCTTTGATCATCTCATCAAAGCGAATGTTCCAACTCCGAAATGCTTGCACCAGCCCATAAATCGAGCGTTGGAGCTTGCACACCTTGTCAGCATTCTTAGGATCGACAAAACCTTCCGGCTGTATCATATACAACTCTTCCTTAAGGAAACCATTATGGAATGCCGTTTTGACGTCCATTTGCCATATCTCATAATCGTAGAATGCGGCAATTGCTAACATGATTCGGACGGACTTTAGCTTCGCTACCGGTGAGAAAGTCTCATCGTAGTCAATTCCTTGAACTTGTCGATAACCCTTAGCGACAAGCCGAGCTTTATAGATGGTCACATTACCATCCGCGTCTGTCTTCTTCTTGAAGATCCATTTATTTTCTATGGCTCGCCGTTCAACGGGCAAGTCAGTCAAAGTCCATACTTCGTTTTCATACATGGATCCTATCTCGGATTTCATGGCTTCTAGCCATTTGTCGGAATCCGGGCCTGCCATCGCTTCTTCATAGTTCGAAGGTTCACTGTTGTCTAACAACATGATTTCCAAGACAGGGTTGCCGTACCACTCTGGTGCGGAACGTGTCCTTGTGGACCTTCGAATTTCAGTAGGAGCTTGATCAGAAGTATCTTGATCATTATCATTAACTTCCTCTCTAGTCGGTGCAGACGCCTCAGGAACATTTTCTTGAGTTGCGCCATTTTCCGGTTCAAGAGGTAATACTTCATCAAGTTCTACTTTCCTCCCACTTACTTCTTTCGAGAGAAACTCTTTCTCCAGAAAGGATCCATTCTTGGCAACAAAGATCTTGCCTTCGGATCTGAGGTAGAAGGTATACCCATAAGTTTCTTTAGGGTATCCTATGAAGACGCATTTTTCCGACTTGGGTTCGAGCTTTTCAGGTTGAAGTTTCTTGACATAAGCATCACATCCCCAAACTTTTAGAAACGACAGCTTAGGTTTCTTCCCAAACCATAATTCATACGGTGTCGTCTCAACGGATTTCGACGGAGCCCTATTTAAAGTGAACGCGGCAGTCTCTAAAGCATAGCCCCAAAAAGATAGTGGTAAATCGGCAAGAGACATCATAGATCGCACCATATCTAATAGAGTGCGATTACGACGTTCGGACACACCGTTACGCTGAGGTGTTCCAGGCGGCGTGAGTTGTGAAACTATTCCACATTTTCTTAAGTGTGTGCCAAAATCGTGACTCAAGTATTCTCCTCCACGATCTGATCGTAGAAACTTGATTTTCCTGTCATGTTGATTCTCAACCTCACTCTGAAATTCTTTGAACTTTTGAAAGGTTTCAGATTTGTGTTTCATTAAGTAGACATACCCATATCTACTCAAGTCATCAGTGAGGGTGAGAACATAACGATAGCCACCGCGAGCCTCAACACTCATTGGACCGCACACATCAGTATGTATGATTTCCAATAAGTTGGTTGCTCGCTCCATTGTTCCTGAGAACGGAGTCTTGGTCATTTTTCCCATGAGGCATGGTTCGCACGTGTCAAATGATTCATAATCAAGAGACTCTAAAAGTCCATCTGCATGGAGCTTCTTCATGCGTTTGACACCTATGTGACCAAGGCGGCAGTGCCACAAGTATGTGGGACTATCATTATCAACCTTACATCTTTTGGTACTCACACTATGAACATGTGTAGTAATATGCTCGAGATTCATTAAGAATAAACCATTGACTATCGGTGCATGACCATAAAACATATCTCTCATATAAATAGAACAACCATTATTCTCGGATTTAAATGAGTAGCCATCTCGTATTAAACGAGATCCTGATACAATGTTCATGCTCAGACATGGCACTAAATAACAATTATTGAGGTTTATAACTAATCCCGTAGGTAAATGTAGAGGTAGCGTGCCGACGGCGATCACATCGACCTTGGAACCATTCCCGACGCGCATCGTCACCTCGTCCCTTTCCAGTTTCCGTTTATTCCGTAGCTCCTGTGGTGAGTTACAAATATGAGCAACGGCACCGGTATCAAATACCCAGGAGTTACTACGAGTACTGGTAAGGTACACATCAATTACATGTATATCACATATACCTTTTGTTTTGCCGGCCTTCTTGTCCGCTAAGTATTTGGGGCAGTTCCGCTTCCAGTGACCCTTCCCTTTGCAATAAAAGCACTCTGTCTCAGGCTTGGGTCCATTCTTTGACTTCTTCTTCCCAGCAGCTTGCTTGCCGGGCGCGGCAACTTCCTTGCCGTCCTTCTCAAAGTTCTTTTTACCCTTGCCCCTCTTGAACTTAGTGGTTTTATTGACCATCAACACTTGATGTTCCTTATTGACTTCTACCTCTGCTGATTTCAGCATTGCAAATACTTCAGGAATGGTCTTTTCCATCCCCTGCATATTGAAGTTCATCACAAAGCTCTTGTAGCTTGGTGGAAGCGACTGGAGGATTCTGTCAATGACCGCATCATCCGGGAGATTAACTCCCAGCTGAGTCAAGCGGTTATTTAACCCAGACATAGTGAGTATGTGCTCACTGACAGAACTATTTTCCTCCATCTTACAGCTGAAGAATTTATCGGAGACTTCATATCTCTCGACCCGGGCATGAGCTTGGAAAACCATTTTCAGCTCTTCGAACATCTCATATGCTCCATGTCTCTCAAAACGCTTTTGGAGTCCCGGCTATAGGCTGTAAAGCATGCCGCACTGAACGAGGGAGTAGTCATCAGTATGTGTCTGCCAAGCGTTCATAGCGTCTTGGTTCTATGGGACGGGTGGATCACCTAGCGGTGCTTGTAGGACATAATCTTTCTTGGCAGCTATGAGGATGATCCTCAGGTTCCGGACCCAGTCCGTATAGTTGCTGCCATCGTCTTTCAGCTTGGTTTTCTCTAGGAACGCGTTGAAATTGAATACAACGTTGGCCATTTGATCTACAGGACATATTGTAAAGATTTTAGACTAAGTTCATGATAATTAAGTTCATCTAATCAAATTATTAATGAACTCCCACTCAGATTAGACATCCCTCTAGTCATCTAAGTGTTACACGATCCAAGTCGACTAAGCCGTGTCCGATTAACATGTGAGACGGACTAGTCATCTCGGTGAACATCTCCATGTTGATCGTATCTTCCATACGACTCGTGTTCGACCTTTCGGTCTCTGTGTTCCGAGGCCATGTCTTCACATGCTAGGCTCGTCAAGTTAACCCTAAGTGTTTTTGCATGTGTAAAACTTCTTACACCCGTTGTATGTGAACGAAAGGATCTATCACACCCGATTAACACGTGGTGCTTCGAAGCGACGAACTGTAGCAACGGTGCACAGTTAGGGGAGAACACTTCTTGAAATTGTTGTAAGGGATCATCTTATTCACTACCGTCGTTCTAAGTAAACAAGATGCAAAACATGATAAACATCACATGCAATCAAATAATAATAGTGACATGATATGGCCAATATCACATAGCTCCTTTGATCTCCATCTTGGGGCTCCATGATCATCCTTGTCACCGTCATACACATCGACATGTAAGTTGTGATTCCTTGTATAATAGCATGAACATCTCATACATCACATATTGATCATTCATCATTCATCACAACTTTGGCCATATCATATCATAAAGCACTTGCTGCAAAAACAAGTTAGACGTCCTCTAATTGTTGTTGCAGGTTTTACGTGGCTGAAGTAGGGTTCTAACAAGAACGTCTTCTTACCTACGTTAAAGCCACAACGTGATTTGTCAAATTCTATTTACCCTTCATAAGGACCCTGTTCATCGAATCCGCTCCAACTAAAGTAGGAGAGACACACACCCGCCAGCCACCTTATGCAACTTGTGCATGTTTGTCGGTGGAACCTGTCTCACGTAAGAGTACGTGTAAGGTCGGTCCGGGCCGCTTCATCCCACAATTCCGTTGAAGCAAGATAAGACTAGTAGCGGCAAGAAAATTGACAACATCAACGCCCACAACCAATTGTGTTCTACTCGTGCAAGAGAACTACGCATAGACCTAGCTCATGATGCCACTGTTGGTGAACGTTGCAGAAAACAAAAATTTTCCTACGGTTTCACCAAGATCCATCTAGGAGTTCATCTAGCAACGAGTGATTAAATGCATCTACGTACCTTGTAGATGGCGAGCGGAAGCGTTCAAAGAACGGGGATGATGTAGTCGAACACGACGTGATTCAAATCACCGATGATCTTAGCACCGAACGGACGGTGCCTCCGCGTTCAACACACGTACGGAACGGATGACATCTCCTCCTTTCTTGATCCAGCAAGGGGGGAAGAGAGGTTGATGAAGATCCAGCAGCACGACGGCGTGGTGGTGGATGCAGGGCGTCACAGTAGCAGGGCTTCGCCTATACTACGAGAAAGAGACGTAACGGGGAGAGAGGAAGCACCAAAGGCTGAGGTATGAAATCCCTCCTCTCCCCCACTATATATAGGAGGGCCAAGGGGGGGGGTGGTGCGCAGCCTAGGAGATCCAATCTCCTAGGTGCGGCGGCCAGGGGAGGGTTTCCCTCCCCCCCAAGGCACCTCGGGGTGCCTTCCACCACTTGGACTCCTCCGTGGTGGAAACCCTAGGCGCATGGGCCTAGTAGGGCTGGTGCCCTTGGCCCATATAGGCCAAGGCGCACCCCCTACAGCCCATGTGGCCCCCCGGGACAGGTGGCCCCACCCGGTGGGCCCCCGGGACCCCTCCGGTGGTCCCGGTACAATACCGATAACCCCGAAACTTGTCCCGATGGCCGAAACAGCACTTCCTATATATAATTCTTTATCTCCGGACCATTCCGGAACTCCTCGTGACGTCCGGGATCTCATCCGGGACTCCGAACAACATTCGGATTACTTCATATACATATCTTCATAACCCTAGCGTCACCGAACCTTAAGTGTGTAGACCCTACGGGTTCGGGAGACAAGCAGACATGACCGAGACGACTCTCCGGTCAATAACCAACAGCGGGATCTGGATACCCATGATGGCTCCCACATGCTCCACGATGATCTCATCGGATGAACCACGATGTCGAGGATTTAATCAACCCCGTATACAATTCCCTTTGTCAATCGGTATGTTACTTGCCCGAGACCTTGTTCAATCTCGTTACCGGCAAGTCACTTTACTCGTATCGTAATGCATGATCCCGTGATCAACCACTTGGTCACCTTGAGCTCATAATGATGATGCATTACCGAGTGGGCCCAGTGATACCTCTCCGTTATATGGAGTGACAAATCCCAGTCTCGATCCGTGTCAACCCAACAGACACTTTCGAAGATACCTGTAATGCACCTTTATAGTCACCCAGTTACGTTGTGACGTTTGATACACCCAAAGCACTCCTACGGTATTCGGGAGTTACACGATCTCATGGTCAAAGGAAAAGATACTTGACATTTGAAAAGCTCTAGCAAACGAACTACACGATCTTTGTGCTATGCTTAGGATTGGGTCTTGTCCATCACATCATTCTCCTAATGATGTGATCCCGTTATCAATGACATCCAATGTCCATAGCCAGGAAACCATGACTATCTGTTGATCAACGAGCTAGTCAACTAGAGGCTTACTAGGGACATATTATGGTCTATGTATTCACACGTGTATTACGATTTCCGGATAATACAGTTATAGCATGAATAAAGACAATTATCATGAACAAAGAAATATAATAATAATGCTTTTATTATTGCCTCTAGGGCATATTTCCAACATGGTAACCGTTGTGTGAGAAATTTGAAGCATGAGGTGTTTCTTTGATTGCCTTCCTTATGAGTGGCTGTCGGGGACGAGCGATGGTCTTTTCCGATCAATCTATCCCCCCTAGGAGCATGCATGTAGTGCTTGGTTTTTGATGACTTATAGATTTTTGCAATAAATATGTGAGTTATTTATGACTAATCTTGAGTCCATGGATTATACGCACTCTCACCCTTCCATCATTGCTAGCCTCTTCGGTACCGTGCATTGCCCTTTATCACCTCGAGAGTTGGTGCAAACTTCACCGGTGCATCCAAACTCCGTGATATGATATGCTCTATCAAACATAAACCTCCTTATATCTTCCTCAAAACAGCCACCATACCTACCTATTATGGCATTTCCATAGCCATTCCGAGATATATTGCCACGCAACTTTCCACCGTTTCATTTATTAAACGCATCATCATTGTCATATTGCTTTGCATGATCATGTAGTTGACATCGTATTTGTGGCAAAGCCACCATGCATAATTTATCATACATGCCACTCTCAATTCATTGCCCTTCCTGGTACACCGCCGGAGGCATTCCTATAGACTCATATTTTGTTCTAGTATCGAGTTGTAATCATTGAGATGTAAATAGATAGAAGTGTGATGATCATCATTAATAGAGCATTGTCCCAAAAAAAGAGAAAAAATAAAGGACAAAAAAGGCCAAATAAAAAAAGAAAAAGAAAAGAAATAAAAGGGGACAATGCTACTATCCTTTTTTCCACACTTGTGCTTCAAAGTAGCACCATGATCTTCATGATAGAGAGTCTCTTATGTTGTCACTTTCATATACTAAGTGGGAATTTTTCATTATAGAACTTGGCTTGTATATTCCAACAATGGGCTTCCTCAAATGCCCTAGGTCTTCGTGAGCAAGCAAGTTGGATGCACACCCACTTAGTTTCTTTTGTTGAGCTTTCATACATTTATAGCTCTAGTGCATCCGTTGCATGGCAATCCCTGAAGGAAATATGCCCTAGAGGCAATAATAAAGTTATTATTTATTTCCTTATATCATGATAAATGTTTATTATTCATGCTAGAATTGTATTAACCGGAAACATAATACATGTGTGAATACATAGACAAACAAAGTGTCACTAGTATGCCTCTACTTGACTAGCTCGTTGATCAAAGATGGTTATGTTTCCTAACCATAGACATGAGTTGTCATTTGATTAACGGGATCACATCATTAGGAGAATGATGTGATTGACTTGACCCATTCCGTTAGCATAGCACTTGATCGTTTAGTTTGTTGCTATTGCTTTCTTCATGACTTATACATTTTCCTATGACTATAAGATTATGCAACTCCCGTTTACCAGAGGAACACTTTGTGTGCTACCAAACATCACAACGTAACTGGGTGATTATAAAGGTGCTCTACAGGTGTCTCCGAAGGTACTTGTTGGGTTGGCGTATTTCGAGATTAGGATTTGTCACTCCGATTGTCGGAGAGGTATCTCTGGGCCCTCTCGGTAATGCACATCACTTAAGCCTTGCAAGCATTGCAACTAATGAGTTAGTTGCGTGATGTTGTATTATGGAACGAGTAAAGAGACTTGCCGGTAACGAGATTGAACTAGGTATTGAGATACCGACGATCGAATCTCGGGCAAGTAACATACCGATGACAAAGGGAACAACGTATGTTGTTATGCGGTTTGACCGATAAAGATCTTCATAGAATATGTGGGAGCCAATATGAGCATCCAGGTTCCGCTATTGGTAATTGACCGGAGACGTGTCTCAGTCATGTCTACATTGTTCTCGAACCCGTAGGGTCCGCACACTTAAGGTTTCAATGATAGTTATATTATGAGTTTATGAGTTTTGATGTACCGAAGGAGTTTGGAGTCCCGGATGAGATCGGGGACATGACGAGGAGTCTCGAAATGGTCGAGACGTAAAGATCGATATATTGGATGACTATATTCGGACATCGGAAAGGTTCCGAGTGATTTGGATATTTTTCGGAGTACCAGAGAGTTACGGGAATTCACCGGGGAGTATATGGGCCTTATTGGGCCATACGGGAATAGAGGAGAGAGGCCAAAAGGAAGGAGGCGCGCGCCCCCCCTCTGGTCCGAATTGGACAAGGGGTGCGGCCCCCTTTTCCTTGTTCCTCTCCCCCTCTTTCCTTCTCTCCTACTCCAACAAGGGAAGGAGGAGTCCTACTCCCGGTGGGAGTAGGACTCCCCCCTTGGCGCGCCCTCCTCCTAGGCCGGCCGCCTCCCCCTTGCTCCTTTATATACGGGGACAGGGGGGCACCCCATAGACACAACAATTGATCATTGATCTCTTAGCCGTGTGCGGTGCCCCCCTCCACCATAGTCCTCGATAATATTGTACTGGTGCTTAGGCGAAGCCCTGCGACAGTAGAACATCAAGATCGTCACCACGTCGTCGTGCTGACGGAACTCTTCCCCGACATTCTACTGGATCGGAGTCCGGGGATCATTATCGAGCTGAACGTGTGCTAGAACTCGGAGGTGCCGTAGTTTCGGTGCTTGATCGGTCGGGCCGTGAAAACGTACGTCTACATCAACCGCGTTGTGCTTACGCTTCTGCTTCGGTCTACGAGGGTACGTGGACAACACTCTTCCCTCTTGTTGCTATGCATCACCTTGATCTTGCGTGTGCGTACGAATTTTTTGAAATTACTACGTTCCCCAACAGTGGCATCCGAGCCTAGGTTTTATGCGTTGATGTTGTGCACGAGTAGAACACAAGTGAGTTGTGGGCGATATAAGTCATACTGCTTACCAGCATGTCATACTTTGGTTCGGCGGTGTTGTTGGATGAAGCGGCCCGGACCGACATTACGCGTACGCTTACGCGAGACTGGTTCTACCGACGTGCTTTGCACACAGGTGGCTGGCGGGTGTTAGTTTCTCCAACTTTAGTTGAACCAACTGTAGCTACGCCCGGTCCTTGCGAAGGTTAAAACAACACCAACTTGACAAACTATTGTTGTGGTTTTGATGCGTAGGTAAGAACGGTTCTTGCTTAAGCCCGTAGCAGCCACGTAAAGCTTGCAACAACAAAGTAGAGGACGTCTAACTTGTTTTTGCAGGGCATGTTGTGATGTGATATGGTCAAGACATGATGCTAAATTTTATTATATGAGATGATCATGTTTTGTAACCGAGTTATCGGCAACTGGCAGGAGCCATATGGTTGTCGCTTTATTGTATGCAATGCAATTGCGCTGTAATGCTTTACTTTATCACTAAGCGTTAGCGATAGTCGTGGAAGCATAAGATTGGCGAGATGACAACGATGCTACGATGGTGATCAAGGTGTCGCGCCGGTGACGATGGTGATCATGACGGTGCTTCAGAGATGGAGATCACAAGCACAAGATGATAATGGCCATATCATATCACTTATATTGATTGCATGTGATGTTTATCTTTTATGCATCTTATCTTGCTTTGATTGACAGTAGCATTATAAGATGATCTCTCACTAAATTTCAAGATAAAAGTGTTCTCCCTGAGTATGCACCGTTGCCAAAGTTCGTCGTGCCCAGACACCACGTGATAATCGGGTGTGATAAGCTCTACATCCATCTACAACGGGTGCAAGCCAGTTTTTGCACACGCAGAATACTCAGGTTAAACTTGACGAGCCTAGCATATGCAGATATGGCCTCGGAACACTAAGACCGAAAGGTCGAGCATGAATCATATAGTAGATATGATCAACATATTGATGTTAACCATTGAAAGCTACTCCATTTCACGTGATGATCGGTTATGGTTTAGTTGATTTGGATCACGTGATCACTTAGAAGATTAGAGGGATGTCTTTCTAAGTGGGAGTTCTTAAGTAATATGATTAATTGAACCTTAATTTATCATGAACTTAGTCTTGATAGTATTTGCATATCTATGTTGTAGATCAATAGCTCGCGTTATTGCTTCCCTATGTTTTATATGTGTTCCTAGAGAAAACTAAGTTGAAAGATGATAGTAGCAATGATGCGAACTGGGTCCGTGATCTGAGGTTTATCCTCATTGCTGCAGAGAAGAATTATGTCCTTGATGCACCGCTAGGTGACAGACCTATTGCAGGAGCAGATGCAGACGTTCTGAACGTTTGGCTAGCTCAATATAATGACTACTTGATAGTTTAGTGCACCATGCTTTACGGCTTAGAATCGGGACTTCAAAGGCAGTTTTAACGTCATGGAACATATGAGATGTTCCAGGAGTTGAAGTTAATATTTCAAGCAAATACCCGAGTTGGGAGATATGAAATCTCCAACAAGTTCTAATGCTAAAAGATGGAGGAGAATAGCTCAAGCAGTGAGCATGTGCTTAGATTGTCTGGGTACTACAATCGCTTGAATCAAGTGGGAGTTAATCTTCCAGATAAAATAGTGATTGACAGAATTCTCTAGTCACCATCACCAAGTTAGTAGAACTTCATGATGAACTATAATATGCAAGGGATAACGGAAACGATTCCCAAGCTCTTCGCGATGCTTAAATCGACGAAGGTAGAAATCAAGAAAAACATCAAGTGTTGATGGTAAACAAAACCACTAGTTTCAAGTAAAGGGATAAAGGGAAGAAATGGGAACTTCAAGAAGAACGGCAAGCAAGTTGCTGCTCAAGTGAAAAACCCAAGTCTGGACCGAAGCCTGAAACTGAGTGCTTCTACTGCAAAGGGACTGGTCATTGGAAGCGAAACTACCCCAAGTATTTGGCGGATAAGAAGGATGGCAAAGTGAACAAAGGTATATTTGATATACATATTATTGATGTGTATTTTACTAGTGTTCATAACAACCCCTCGGTATTTGATACTGGTTAAGTTGCTAAGAGTAGTAACTCGAAACGGGAGCTGCAGAATGAACAGAGACTAGTTAAGGGTGAAGTGACGATGTGTGTTGGAAGTGGTTCCATGATTGATATGATCATCATCGCACACTCCCTATACTTTCGGTATTAGTGTTGAACCTAAATAAGTGTCATTTGGTGTTTGCGTTGAGCATAAATATGATTTGATCATGTTTATTGCAATACTGTTATTCATTTAAGTAAGAGAATAAATTGTTGTTCTGTTCACATGAATAAAACCTTATATGGTTACACACCCAATGAAAATGGTTCGTTGGATCTCGATCGTAGTGATACACATATTCATAATATTGAAACCAAAATATGCAAAGTTAATAATGATAGTGCAACTTATTTGTGGCACTGTCCTTTAGGTCATATTGGTGTAAAACACATGAAGAAAATCCATGCTGATGGGCTTTTGGAATCACTTGATTACGAATCAATTGATGCTTGCGAACCATGCCTCATGGGCAAGATGACTAAGACTCCGTTCTCCGGAACAATGGAGCAAGCAACAGATTTGCTGGAAATCATACACACTGATGTATGTGGTCTGATGAATATTGAGGCTCGCGGCAGGTATCATTATTTTTTGATCTTCACAGATGATTTGAGCAGATATGAGTATATCTACTTGATGAAACACAAATATGAAACATTTGAAAAGTTCAAAGAATTTCAGAGTGAAGTGGAGAATCATCGTAACAAAAATAAAAGTTTCAACGATATGATCGCAGAAGGAAAATATTTGAGTTATGAGTTTGGCCTTCAGTTAAAACATTGTGATATAGTTTCACTACTCACACCACCTGGAACACCACAGTGTAATGGTGTGTCTGAACGTCGTAACCGTACTTTATTAGATATGGTGCGATCTATGACGTCTCTTACTGATTTACCGCTATCGTTTTGGGGTTATACATTAGAGACAACTACATTCACGTTAAATAGGGCACCATCTAAATCCGTTGAGACAACACCGTATGAACTATGGTTTGGCAAGAAACCTAAGCTGTCGTTTCTTAAAGTTTGAGGTTGCATTGCTTATGTGAAAAAGTTTCAACCTGATAAGCTCAAACCCAAATCGGAGAAGTGCGTCTTCATAGGATACCAAAAAAAAAATGTTGGGTACACCTTCTATCACAGATCCGAAGGCAAGATATTCATTGCTGAGAATAGATCCTTTCTAGAGAAGGAGTTTCTCTCGAAAGAAGTGAGTGGGAAGAAAGTAGAACTTGATGAGGTAACTGTACCTGTTCCCTTATTGGAAAGTAGTTCATCATAGAAATCTGTTCCTGTGACTACTGCACCAATTAGTGAGGAAGCTAATGATGATGATCATGAAACTTCAGATCAAGTTACTACCGAAACCTCGTAGGTAAACCAGAGTGAGATTCGCACCGGAGTGGTACGGTAATCTTGTTCTAGAGGTGATGTTACTTGACCATGACGAGCCTACGAACTATGAGGAAGCGATGATGAGCCCAGATTCCGTGAAATGGCTTGAGGCCATGAAATCTGAGATGAGATTCATGTATGAGAACAAAGTATGGACTTTGATTGACTTGCCCAATGATCGGCGAGCCATTGAGATTAAATGGATCTTCAAGAGGAAGACGGACGCTGATATTAGTGTTACTATCTACAAAGCTAGAATTGTCGCAAAAAGGTTTTTGACAAGTTCAAGGTGTGGACTACGATGAGAGTTTCTCACTCGTATCTATGCTTAAGTCTGTCCGAATCATGTTAGCAATTGCCGCATTTTATGAAATATGGCAAATGGATAAACAAAACTGCATTCCTTAATGGTTTTATTAAAGAAGAGTTGTATATGATGCAACCAGAAGGTTTTGTCAATCCTAAAGTTACTAACAAAATATGCAAGCTCCAGCGATCCATCTATGGACTGGTGCAAGCATCTCAGAGTTGGAATATACGCTTTGATAAGTTGATCAAAGCATATAGTTTTATACAGACTTGCGGTGAAGCCTGTATTTACAAGAAAGTGAGTGGGAGCACTACAACATTTCTGATAAGTATATGTGAATGACATATTGTTGATCGGAGATAATGTAGAATTATTCTGCAAAGCATAAAGGAATGTTTGAAAGGAGTTTTTCAAAGAAAGACCTCGGTGAAGCTGCTTACATATTGAGCATCAAGATCTATAGAGATAGATCAAGACACTTGATAAGTTTTTCAATGAGTACATACCGTGACAAGATTTTGAAGTAGTTCAAAATGGAACAGTCAAAGAAGGATTTCTTGCCTGTGTTACAAGGTGTGAAGTTGAGTAAGACTCAAAACCCGACCATGGCAGAAGATAGAGAGAAAATGAAAGTCATTCCCTATGCCTCAGCCATAGGTTCTATAAAGTATGCCATGCTGTGTACCAGACCTATTGTATACCCTGCCCTGAGTTTGGCAAGGGAGTACAATAGTGATCTAGGAGTAGATCACTGGACATTGGTCAAAATTATCCTTAGTGGAATAAGGATGTGTTTCTCGATTATGGAGGTGACAAAAGGTTCGTCATAAAGAGTTACCTCGATGCAAGTTTTGACACTGATCCAGATGACTCAAAGTCTCAATCTGGATACATATTGAAAGTGAGCTAGAATAGCTCCGTGCAGAGCATTGTTGACATAGAAATTTGCAAAATACATACGGATCTGAATGTTTCAGACCCGTTGACTAAACTTCCCTCACAAGCAAAACATGATCACACCTTAGTACTCTTTGGGTATTAATCGCATAGTGATGTGAACTAGATTATTGACTCTAGTAAACCCTTTGGGTGTTGGTCACATGACGATGTGAACTATGGGTGTTAATCACATGGTAATGTGAACTATTGATGTTAAATCACATGGCGATGTGAACTAGATTATTGACTCTAGTGCAAGTGGGAGACTGAAGGAAATATGCCCTAGAGGCAATAATTAAGTTATTATTTATTTCCTTATATCATCATAAATGTTTATTATTCATGCTATAATTGTATTAACCGGAAACATAATACATGTGTGAATACATAGACAAACAAAGTATCACTAGTATGCCTCTACTTGACTAGCTCGTTGATCAAAGATGGTTATGTTTCCTAACCATATACATGAGTTGTCATTTGATTAATGGGATCACATCATTAGGATAATGATGTGATTGACTTGACCCATTCCGTTAACATGGCACTTGATCGTTTAGTTTGTTGATATTGCTTTCTTCATGACTTATACATGTTCCTATGACTATGAGATTATGCAACTCCCGTTTACCAGAGGAACACTTTGTGTGCTACCAAATGTCACAACGTAACTGGGTGATTATAAAGGTGCTCTACAGGTTTCTCTGAAGGTACTTGTTGGGTTGGCGTATTTCGAGATTAGGATTTGTCACTCCGATTGTCGGAGAGGTATCTCTGCGCCCTCTCGATAATGCACATCACTTAAGCCTTGCAAGCATTGCAACTAATGAGTTAGTTGCGAGATGATGTATTACGGAATGAGTAAAGAGACTTGCCAGTAACGAGATTAAACTAGGTATTGAGATACCGACGATCGAATCTCGGGCAAGTAACATACCGATGACAAAGGGAACAACGTATGTTGTTATGCGGTTTGACCGATAAAGATCTTCATAGAATATGTGGGAGCCAATATGAGCCTCCAGGTTCCGCTATTGTTTATTGACCGGAGACGTGTCTCGGTCATGTCTACATTGTTCTCGAACCCGTAGGGTCCGCACGCTTAAGGTTTCAATGACAATTATATTATGAGTTTATGAGTTTTGATGTACCGAAGGAGTTTGGAGTCCCGGATGAGATCGGGGAGATGACGAGGAGTCTCGAAATGGTCGAGACGTAAAGATCGATATATTGGACGACTATATTCGGACATCGAAAAGGTTCTGAGTGATTCGGGTATTTTTCGGAGTACTGGAGAGTTACGGGAATTCGCCGGGGAGTATATGGGCCTTATTGGGCCATACGGGAATAGAGGAGAGAGGCCAAAAGGAAGGAGGCGTGTGCCCCCCCTCTGGTCCGAATTGGACAAGGGGTGCAGCCCCCTTTTCCTTGTTCCTCTCCCCCTCTTTCCTTCTCTCCTACTCCAACAAGGGAAGGAGGAGTCCTACTCCCGGTGGGAGTAGGACTCCCCCCTTGGCGCGCCCTCCTCCTAGGCCGGCCGCCTCCCCCTTGCTCCTTTATATACGGGGACAGGGGGGCACCCCATAGACACAACAATTGATCATTGATCTCTTAGCCGTGTGCGGTGCCCCCCTCCACCATAGTCCTCGATAATATTGTACTGGTGCTTAGGCGAAGCCCTGCGACAGTAGAACATCAAGATTGTCACCACGCCGTCATGCTGATGGAACTCTTCCCCGACATTCTGCTGGATCAGAGTCTGGGGATCGTCATCGAGCTGAACATGTGCTAGAACTCGGAGGTGCCGTAGTTTCGGTGCTTGATCGGTCGGTCTGTGAAGACGTACGACTACATCAACCGCGTTGTGCTAATTCTTCCGCTTTCGGTCTACGAGGGTACGTGGACAAAAGTCTCCCCTCTCGTTGCCATGCATCACCTTGATCTGGAGTGTGCGTAGGATTTTTTTGAAATTACTACGTTCCCCAACAATCCCTACTCCTTGCATTGACATCAATTGATGGGCATCTCCCTAGCCCGTTGATTAGCCGCGTCAATGTGAGACTTTCTCCATTTTTTCTTCTCCACATAACCCCCATCATTATAGTCTATTCCACCCATAGTGCTATATCCATGGCTCACGCTCATGTATTGCATGAAAGTTGAAAAAAGTTTGAGATTACTAAAGTATGAAACAATTGCTTGGCTTGTCATCGGGGTTGTGCATGATGAGAGCATTCTTGTGTGACGAAATGGAGCATGACCAAACTATATGATTTTGTAGGGATGAACTTTCTTTGACCATGTTATTTTGAGAAGACACAATTGTAGGGATGAACTTTGCTTGAAGTATTATTATTTTTATGTCAATATTAAACTTTTGTCTTGAATCTTATGGATCTGAATATTCTTGCCAAAATAAAGAAAATTACATTGAGAATTATGCTAGGTAGCATTCCACATAAAAAATTCGGTTTTTATCATTTACCTACTCGAGGACGAGCAGGAATTAAGCTTGGGGAAGCTTGATACGTCTCCAACGTATCTATAATTTTTTATTGTTCCATGCTATTATATTATCAACCTTGGATGTTTTATATGCATTTATATGCTATTTTATATGATTTTTGGGACTAACCTATTAACCTAGAGCCCAGTGCCAGTTTCTGTTTTTTCCTTGTTTTTGAGTATCGCAGAAAAGAAAAACCAAACAGAGTCCAATTGACCTGAAATTTCATGGAGATCATTTTTGGACCAGAAGAAGCCCACGGAGTATCGAAGATGGGCCAGAAGAGTCCCGAGGCCACCAGGAGGGTGGGGGCGCGCCCTACCCCCCTGGGCGCGCCCCCTACCTGGTGGCCGCCTCGGGGACCCCCTGACTTGTTCCCAACTCCAACACCTCTTATATGACCCCCAAACTTCTAGAAATGAACCTAGATCGGGATTTCCGCCGCCAGAAGCCTCCGTAGCCGTCAAAAACCAATCTAGACCCGTTCTGGCACCCTGCTGGAGGGGGGAATCCCTCTCTGGTGGCCATCTTCATCATCCCAGCGCTCTCCATGACGAGGAGGGAGTAGTTCACTATCGGGGCTGAGGGTATGTACCAGTAGCTATGTGTTTGATCTCTCTCTCTCATGTTCTTGATTCGCACGATCTTGATGTATCGCGAGCTTTGCTATTATAGTTGGATCTTTTGATGTTTCTCCCCCTCTACTCTCTTGTAATGGATTGAGTTTTCCCTTTGAAGTTATCTTATCGGAGTATTTAAGGATTTGAGAACACTTGATGTATGTCTTGCATGTGCTTATCTATGGTGATAATGGGATATCACGTGATCCACTTGATGTATGTTTTGGTAATCAACTTGTGAGTTTCGTGACCTCGTGAACTTATGCATAGGGGTTGGCACACCTTTTCATCTTGACTCTCCGGTAGAAACTTTGGGGCACTCTTTGAAGTTCTTTGTGTTGGTTGAATAGATGAATCTGAGATTGTGTGATGCATATCGTATAATCATACCCACGGATACTTGAGGTTACACTGGAGTATCTAGGTTACATTAGGGTTTTGGTTGATTTGTGTCTTAAGGTGTTATTCTAGTATGAACTCTAGGATAGATTGAACGGAAAGAATAGCTTCGTGTTATTTTACTACGGACTCTTGAATAGATCGATCAGAAAGAATAACTTTGAGGTGGTTTCGTACCCTACAATAATCTCTTCGTTTGTTCTCCGCTATTAGTGAGTTTGGAGTGACTCTTTGTTGCATGTTGAGGGATAGTTATATGATCCAATTATGTTATTATTGTTGAGAGAACTTGCACTAGTGAAAGTATGAACCCTAGGACTTGTTTCAACGCATTGCAATTCCGTTTTCGCTCACTTTTATCATTAGTTACCTTGCTGTTTTTATATTTTCAGATTACAAAAACCTATTTCTACCATCCATATTGCACTTATATCACCATCTCTTCGCTGAATTAGTGCACCTATACAATTTACCATTTGTATTGGGTGTGTTGGGGACACAAGAGACTCTTTGTTATTTGGTTGCAGGGTTGCTTGAGAGAGACCATATTCATCCTACGCCTCCCACAGATTGATAAACCTTAGGTCATCCACTTGAGGGAAATTTGCTACTGTCCAACAAACCTCTGCACTTGGAGGCCCAACAACGTCTACAAGAAGGTTGTGTAGTAGACATCAGTGCATATGAGTGAGGACAAAGTGCACAAAAAAATACTAGTATTGGTTTGTGGGGACAATATATATCCAAGGCGCAACGGCCAAGAGCCGGGGTGAATCGTGGGTTTGGTTGGGGCGTTACAATTGGCGCACTTTATTTTTTAGGAGGCCATTCAAAAGGAACCTCAAAGTTAAGCTTGCTTAGCTTGGAGAAATTTAAGGATGGGTGACCGACTCAGAAGTTAATCTTAGGTGCACACGAGTGAGGACAAAGTGCATACAAAAGACCAGTGTTGGTTTGTGGGACCAGTCTTTATCCCATGCGCAACAACCAGGAAGCGATGGGTTTGGCCAAGGTGTTACAGACCTCAATGACATCGTGCAGGATCGAATTCTATTGACCAGGGGGTAATACTAACGAAAAATTGTACTCTAGACTTTAGCTGGCAAGGTTTTAGCCTTTTCTATTTGTAACCATAGGAACACTTGCACATGCAAGTCTAAAATAAACTACGAGTGCGGAAGTGAAGCTTGCACGAACGTAGGAGCAAGAGAAAAGGGATACAAAAACTGATGAGGCAACGGTATTTTCTTGTGGTTCACATAGTTGGCGGCATCTTACCCCTCGCTGATGGTGGTTTAGACACAAAGTATTAAGACTACAAAGGTCTCAGCAGCGTCGCTCATAAAGCACATGCCCACCTATTCCACCATGGTTTGATAATAATGTTGTACAAATGTACATTGCTAACTAACAAGCACAATTCACAGGAAGTATTGTAACCTAGTTTATGCGTTGAAGTGAAACGAGTTAAAGGAAGGCAACTACCGATCCCACAACTATGGTGTGACATACACAGCTACATTCGCACCCAAAATGTAGTTTGGAAATAGCTATTCTATCGATTGCTAGGAAACCAGTAAAAAAGAAATTGACTATGTATTAACTAAAACGTAAATTAGGTACTAAGACTAAACGGTAAAATAAACTAGAATTAGTGCAATGTTTACTCGAGCAAATGTGGTGTCCAGGTAATAGGTTTCTAGTACTCATCGGCATTTAATGTCATTTTATCTATCGACCACTAATACTAGTAGGGTCACTTCCACATAGTTAGGTGATTAAATAATTTACCATGCATGGGCGGTCCCTCATAGAATTACCTCTAAGTTGTCGCTTATTGAAATAACTCAATTGTCCTTCTTCTTCTCGGGCATATGCCGCAACTAAAATTATATTAAGGTCATAAAAATACCAGACCAAATGTATTATTTTCTATGGACAACCCTGCTTTCTAGATATATTGTGCTCCTCCCAAGATACCAAAGGTTGTAACTTCTAAGGTCGACTCACACAAATAACTATCAACTTCATGTGTGTCTGGGGAGTTGAACATCTCCAACTACGCTGGTGGATTGGATGGCCCCAGTCACTAAGTTCACTATAAAGTGATTATAACATGAACATACATGAATGAATAGATGGAAAACATCATCTAATGGGGTGTACTAGATGATCACATCTATAACCAACAATTACTCAAATAAACATACCATTAGCAAAGGCATTCAAGAGTGATTACAACCCATCATGCAGATCGTGGTCGGAAGGAAGAAGGGGCGATGGTAGAGTTGACGACGGCATAGGGCTGGTGCCCGGTGGTGGCAGCTCCTTCGGTGTCTTCTTTCCTGGCCTTCCTTCAAGGTAGCAATGGATCAAGATAGACTCTTACGAATATTGATTTGTGTATTGTTGGACTCCTTGGACTCCTATGAATGATTCCGATAACCTCGTGGTATTGGATATTCAATTCGGGCTTATTAGGAGATCTCGTTTTTCCAAACTCAAGGAAAGGTCTTTATGTAGCGCTTGTATTTCCTCTAGATTGATTCCAACTTGTATCCTTTTATTGCGCTAAGTCAATGAAAGTTCCAAATCACCTACACATACAACAAAATAAAGAAAAACTAACTTCAAGTAAATTATGAAAGCACAAGAGAAAATGTAGTGATTAAAGGAGAGTGTGGGAAGTGGTTACTTCCCCAAGCATAAGATTAAGCAAGGGTGGTACACTTTAACCATGGCACATATGACCTCTCATTCAATGGACATGAACCTATGCTTTAACAGTTTTTCCTTGTGCTCCGGTGACCGCCTTCCTAGGGAACCTGGTAGAAAACAAACTAACAAGGAAACAAAGTATTTTTGTGCTTTTGAAGTTTTTTATAAAAAATGTACCACAAAAGGGTTAGCTTAAAAGTGATAAAAAACATATATCTCAAAAGGTCAGTTTATCAACCTAAGCATGCTTAAGTCAACAAACAAAGTCTAAGAGTGTAGACTCTTCTAGAGTCTAAGTGAAGCATGTGTGATACAAGATATGAGATATGAGTGTCCAACCTTTTAGGTGCCTAATTAAAAAGGGGATCCTCACTTAACATGAGAAACTCATGACTAAATGGATTTTATTGAGCAAGGTTCAAAGTGGAAGATATTACCAGGCACTTGTTGTTGGCGCCCGTCGAATTGAAGATACCGAGCGGCTTGGGAGGGTCTTTATATGGTTGGCACCATATCATACATGTCACCACATAAGGTCCAAGACTCTGCGAAAATAACACATGAAATAAAAAGAAACAACTTGTTATATTAATAGAGTTCGTATACCCAAATAAAGTAAATAAAATAAAACATAAAAGCACTGTTGAGAATAATAGGCCAGGGAGCTTCCAAGGGGTTTCCGCCTCGGTATGAAAACATAAAGCACAAAGGAGTGACTAAAAAGTAACCCACTAATCTCCCACAACCGAAACAAATAAAATAAAGGGTTTACTGCATCAATAGGCGCACAAGTATGATCGGTTGCGTCTGTACCATGCAATGTTTTCCATTTATTGTCTCGATACCCATTGCCGCCCTCTGGTATGAGCACGGGTATGAGACCACACCCTATTCTGGAAAGGGTGGGTTGTGCAGCTGAGTTTTGATACGACCACTGGTATGGTTGCGAATGGTTGTATAGCACATCGCCTTCTCGTTTTAAAGGGTCGCCCTTCTGTGCCCGCCATCGGTACAAGTATTGGTATGAGTGCATGTGCTTGTACTATAGCTAGTATTCTCTTTTGGACAACCTTTTCTTCTCGCGGCCGGAGCTGGAACGAGTGTTGGTACGACCATGAATGGTTGTACCGCACCTCGTCTTTCCTTCTAGAGTTGTAGAACTTCATGATATTTTTTGTTCATCCTCCTCATATCCTATAGATCACATATTTGCAACCAAAACTGTAAGTAGGGATGCGGCAAAATAATATAGCTGAGTCAACTGATACATTAAAAAAAATTACCTTTCAAAGATTAGTCCAAAACCAACTCTAATAGTATTTCATGCAAAAAAGTAAGTGTCAAACCTACTGGCTTCTGGGTTGCCTCCCGGGAAGCACTTTCTTGATGGCCATGTAGCCAATCTTTGACACTCCATTCATTCACCCAGATCCCAAGGGATATCAAACCGAGGTCTAATTATTATCACCTCCGGTCGAGGTTTGGAGCACCTCATAGAAATTTCAGCCATAGTCGTGCCCATTTATGATGCATCGACATCATGTAAGTAAATAGGTCCTGGCTCTCAAGCGAGAACTGATGCACTGAGCGCGGTGAGCATGTGTTCTCATATATCTAATACTCGAAGGTTAGAGATTTATAAATTATCTTTAAAATATTACCTTGGCTACCGCTATAGGGGAACACTTCATAATATCCTTCTTTTGGAGTGGTCAATTCACCACTCTTTAATAGTGTGCACGACAGGTCCATTACCGACATGCCAAACTAAGCCTTTCTTCAGCATTTCAAGACTGTACTTGGTAGCTTTCAATGAGGAAGATGCATTCCCAACAAAGACAGTATCATCCAAGCGCCCACTTGGATAGTAATATGCCTTGAGCACTCGGGCGCATAGACTATCAGGCTTAGTCAGCAAACATTGGTCTTGTCGAGCTAACAAGGGCTTGATTAAAAAGCCTAAAATCTCAAAAACCAACTCATCCATGTTTTTTGTTTCAACGGAACTTCCCAAAATTTCATATGTGTTTTCTTTGTACCCTATCATGTTCCGCACTAAAAACCATGTACCATCTTTGTTAGTTCATCACACACTGAGAGTGACAGTTTAAAGACCCCCATAACATTTGTTGGCAATGCTTGAGCGGCTAATTTTGTTAACATTTATTTAGCAAGCTGAACACGATGGTGATCCCCCATTGCAAAATACGCTTTATTAACTTGGCCCGCATATTCTAAAATTTACCTTCTTCATACCATTGGGGTCAAGAGTCCGAGGTACTTCTCTTCAAAGCTAGAAGTAGTCACATTGATCCCTAACCAGACTTGCTCCTGGACATCTGCAGGATATGCCTCACCGAATAGAATAGAACACTTTGCATTGTCATGTCCTCATAGTATATTCCTCTATGATAACCCTCACATTTTGTGCCTCACCCATTTATACTTTGAAGAACAATATGGTGTTATCCATGAATAATAAGTGTACAATAAAAGGATCCTTAGGGGTAACTTTGAGTGGTGAAATATTAGTTGAGTCAACACACTTACCTAGAGCAGGAAGTCCGTCGGGGACAAATAATAACAAGAAGGAGGATAGTTGATCACCTTGTCATAACCCACGAGACAGTGTAAATAAATCCAAAAGGAGACATGGAAAGGTTGACAAAAAATCCATTCCACCATATCATATGATTTCAAGATATCCTTTTTGTAAGCACAAAAACTCTTAGTGAGGTCTTTCTCCTGCTTGATGTGACGAATACATTCAAAAGCAACTAAGGCATTGTCCACTATCATCTTTGACGGTACAAATGCACTCTTGGAGAGATTAATTCATCCAAATTGACCCAAGTCTATTCACCAGGCACTTTGCAAAAAAATAATATAAACAATAGTATTACATATGCTTATTGGCCTGAAATGAACAAACTTAGTAGGATTTGGAACCTTCATAATTAGCACAACTGATGTATCTTTTTTGTCGATGCATGTCGCCCTATGCTTCTTAGGTAGCAGCGTGATCATGGTAGAGTTGAGGGCAACAAAATTGCCCCCAGCTAAGTATTGATCTGGTTCCCTTCCTGTCGGTTGGGCTTGCCGCATCGGTGATCAGCCTCACCCTCTCTGTCATCGTTGTTCCGGAGCTCCAGATAGTGTGTGCCAGGGAGTGGCAACCCCGCCATGATGCCTCCATTATCCATTCCTGAATTGCGATCGGGCATTCCCAGAAGAGGTGGGAGGAGGACTCCAAGCTCCGAAGGCAAAGCTGGCAGGAGTATTTGTTTTCCCAGCCACACCGTTGCAGGCGATCGTTGCACCATAGACTGTCGAGGTGGAGCATCCAGAGGAACATCTTGAGCTTGCGAGGGGCCCAGATACGCCAGATGTTCTTGGAGAAGGAAGTTGTTGTTGGTGCCAGAAACTGCGCTGCGTAGGCGGATCGTGCGGATTGTGTCATGGCGGTCTTCGTTGATGATGTTGTCCACGCTCCAGATCTCCCTTGCCAGCTGAAGCACACTGGCGCGATGCTACCGTGGTCACCGTGATGAAGATCGAGGATCCAACGCCCCTCATGCAGTGCGTCCCAGACGGACCTGTTCTTGTGGATGGAGTGGGCGAACGGGGTGGGGTAGACCAAACAGAGAGGCCCGCCGCCTAGCCACGATCTTGACCAGAAGGAGGCCGTCACGCCGTCTCCAATGGTGACCGCCGTGTTGGTGGCGAAGAGGGCTTGATCATCCAGGTTGCATGGCATGTCTGAGCTGACCCGGGGCCGTTCTGGATGGGCTCAGGACAACCAGAGCCAACGTAGCCGAAGGGCGCACGCGAACTTGTCCAGATCATGAATGCGGATGCCGCCGTGGGACTCCGGTGTGGTGACCGCGCTCCATGCGACCTTGCATTTTCCTCCCATCACATCTTCATCTTGTGCCCACAGGAAACGCCGCCTAGCTTTGTCTACCTCCTTGAAAAACTTCTTTGGCGTCCTTAGCACCGTAAGAGCGAACGTCTGCATGGCAGAGAGGATGCAGTAGACAAGCACCCTACGGCCGGCAATATGCATCAGCCTGCCCTTCCAACTAGCTAGGTGTGTGCGGATCCTATATAAGATGAACTGTACGTGAACCAAAGGAATCCTACCGGTGGTGATGGGGAGACCTAGGTACGAGATGGGCAGCGACACTAAAATGTTGCCAAAGTTCTGCAGGATTGAGCTGAGGTCGAGGTCGCCGCAGCTGATCGGGACCGCCGAGGACTTGGCTAGATTGACGTGTAGGCACGTGGCTTCACTGAAGAGATGAAGGATGCTGAGGAGTGCATCCACCTCCGTCCTTGTGGGATTGACGAAGATCACAACGTCGTCAGCGTACAAGCTTGTGCGCATGCGCATGACCATCTCAGGCAGCGGGGAAAGCTGCCTCGACAAGGTTGTCGCCTCCAAGAGGCGATGCAGGGGGTCAATGCAGAGAATGAATAACAGCGGGGAGAGCAGGTCTCCCTGTTGCAGCCCTCAGCGATGGGTGATGTAGGCGCCCGGAGTGCCATTCAAGAGGCAAGACAATGAAGATGACGAGAGAAGGAGTGCGATTCGATCCCTACATTTTTGGAGTAGCTCGAAGATGTATTCCCAGGAGATGTTGTCGACCGCATTGGCAATATCCAGCTTCAGTATGAGTGCAGGCGTTTTGCGGCGGTGCAGAGCTTTGATGGTGTTTTGAACATAAAGAAAACTGTCATGGATGCTTTGCACACGCGAGATCAATGTGCTGATGATGGGGGCAAGCCTCATGGAGAGGACCTTGGCGATCAGTTTTGCAATGGAGTGGATAAGGCCGATGGGCCGAAAATCAGCCATGCATGTCGCCCTATCCTTCTTAGGTAGCAGCGCGATCATGGTAGAGTTGAGGGAAATAAAATTGCCCCTAGCTAAGTTGTAGAAATGATGGAAGACCACCATGACATCTTGCTTAATGACGCCCAAGCATGATCTGTAGAATGCTCCAGAGAAACCGTCAGGCCCAGGTGCCTTCTCAGAGGGGGATGCCATGATCGCCTCCCACACTTCAGATTTAGTGAATGGGTTGTTGAGCCTAGCGTTTTGAACCGATGGCAGCTGAATGGAATCCCAGTTGATCGAGTAAGAGCGAGCTTGCCTTATGCTGAGCAGCTGGAGGAAGTGGGTGTGGGCAAGGACAACTTTGTCCTCGTGTGTTGTGGCCATCTTGTTTTCTGAATGCAGAGAGTGAATGTGATTTCTGCGTCTTCGGGAGTTGATCTTCACCTGGAAGAAAGCGGTCTTGGTGTCACCAGTGCAGAGCCAGGAAACCCTGGATGCATTGCGCTTGCGCGCATGCCCAATCGCCGCCAGCCCTACGATCCTCTGCTTGAGCTGCTTGCGGAGGCAGAATCCAATTGGTGACAGCCGGCGCGTTTCCTGGGCGATGTCCAGCAAGGTGGAGCTGCACTTTGGCATCACTGAACAAGGAGCGAGCCCAAATCTTTAGGTCAAAAGCAGTCTGCTTCAGCTTGAGCTTCAATCTCATGAAAAGGGCACCCGGGCACAACTGGTCGCTGCGAGGCCCGTTCCACTGTTTCTCTGAAGTGGAGGAAGCATGTCCAAAAAGCTTCGAATTTGAACGTGGCCCTCCTCGGTGATGCGGTGGTGTCAGCCAGCAGCAGCAGGCAATGGTCCGAGCAGGCGGTCGAGGCAGCCATCAGCATGAGGGAGGGGAAGAGGCTCTCCCATTCCACGTTGCAGAAAATCTTGTCGATGCTCACCAGGGTCGGGTCCTCCCGCTCATTTAACCATGTGAAGCGCCTGTTTTTGCACTTGATCTCCTTCAGGTCGGCCATGTCGATCACCCTTCTGAACATGCCCATGATGCGATGATTCAGGTGGAGGTTGCTCTTGTCCCTTACTTCATAGATGATATTGAAGTCGCCCGCAATTATCCATGGCTCGTCTAGGGGCGGAGCGGAGTGGATTAGCTCCACCAGGAAGGAGTCTTCGAGCCCATCATCGATCGGGCCGTACACAGTCGTCAGCCAGAAATGAGGAGGAGCACTGCAAGAGGGTGACTGAGGGAGTCCTAGATTAGGGGGTCTTCGGACAGCCGGACTATATCCTTTGGCCGGACTGTTGGACCATGAAGATACAAGATTGAAGACTTCGTCCCGTGTCCGGATGGGAGTCTACTTGGCGTGGAAGGCAAGCTAGGCAATACGGATATGGATATCTCCCCCTTTGTAAACGACCTTGCGTAACCCTAGCCCCCTCCGGTGTCTATATAAACTAGAGGGTTCTAGTCCGTAGGACAACATACAATCATACCATAGGCTAGCTTCTAGGGTTTAGCCTCTCTGATCTCATGGTAGATCTACTCTAGTAGTACTCATATCATCAAGAATAATCAAGCAGGAAGTAGGGTATTACCTCCATAGAGAGGGCCCGAACCTGGGTAAACATTATGTCCCCTGTCACCTGTTACCATCGACCTTAGACGCACAGTTCGGGACCCCCTACCCGAGATCCGCCGGTTTTGACACCGACATTGGTGCTTTCATTGAGAGTTCCACTATGTCGTCATCATAAGGAAGATGGCTCGCCTCGTTGTCAAGGACAACATCACTTCTAGGGGAGCCCTGGCTGTAGGCCAAACTCTCCGACTATGAGGCTTCGTCATGACCGCCCGCTCGGCCGCTGCGCCCACGATGACCTCTTGGGTCATCGAAAATAGCCTCCACATCGGCTCAAAATTTGCCGAGCAGATGGATCCAATGGAGCTCTCCTCTTTGAACGAGCTCTTGGATCGCATTGCCGCTCTGGGAGTCACTACGGACTACGATCAGATCGGGCTTAAACCCGACCAAAGGGAGATTAACTCTCCGCCGGTCACCCATCAAATAGCAGTGGTGGAGGAGCAATGTGGCGATTCTCCCTCTATCCCGAGGACGAACTATGTCCGGATTCCTGAACTCTTCGAATAGGATACGTGCTCGCGGGAGGACGCCGCCCTCACCCTGAATCCAGAATCAGGCCGCATACCGAACCCACAGGGCAATATCCCGGAGCCCGAACTTCCAAGATTGGAAACTCCCCTACCACGGGATCACAGTTTGGGTTTGGACTTAAATCCACCCACCCACCCAGATACAAACTATCTTTCCCACATTAGGCAAGCGCCCCAAGAGACAGTACATCACTATTGGGCCAGATTCCTCCTTGTAATGAACAAGGTCAAGGACTGTCGCGAGGAAGATGCAATTTCGTTCTTTTGCAACAATTGCACGGACAAGGGAGTCCTCAATGCCATAAGTCACCGTGACGTAGCACGCTTCGATGACTTGGCAGCCATAGTACGGAAATACTGTGCGATGCAAAGTGCCTGGAAAACTCAAACGCAATTTTGGGATAATCCGGCTCTGACAAAACCCCCAGTCCGAACCAAAAGGGCGCACTCTTATAAGTCACCCGACTCAATTACAAAGAAGCAAAAGCCCACTACAGGGCGTGGAACCATATTGGAGGGATGGCTCAACGGGCCCTGCAAAATCCATAGTACAGCGGATACCATATCAACACACAGCCTTAGAGCATGTTGGGTACTCCGGCAGGTGGCCAAAAGCGGTGAGGATCTTCTCACCCAAAATACCTCAGAGCACCTCCCCACGGATAACAACACAGTATTAACGGTCTTTGAAACCTTCACCTCAAATAATAGGCGTAAGCGAGTACTCCGCGGCCTTGCCGAAGTTTGCCACGTGGCAGCAATAAATCCATGGAGCGACACGGCTATCACCTTCAACGCTAGTGATGAACCTAAATTCCGAACAGCCCGAGCACCAGCCGCTTTGGTCCTCAGTCCAATTGTGGACGGCTTTTGGCTCACTAAGGTGCTCATGGATGGCGGCAGCGGATTAAACCTCATCTATGAGGAAACTCTCTAAAAAATGGACATAGACAGCAACCATATTGAACAAAGCAGCACGACCTTCCGAGGAATCATCCCTAGTCGGGAGGCACGTTGTGCTGGGAAAATCACACTTGATGTGGTATTCGGCACTCCGAAGAATTACAGGTCCGAAGAAATTACATTCCAAGTGGCCCCGTTCAGTAGCGGATACCACGCCCTTCTAGGGCGGGAGGCATTCACGATTTTTCAAGCCATACCCCATTACGGGTACATGAAGCTCAAAATGCCCGGACCCAAGGGAATTATCACTCTAGCTAGTGATCCGGACATAGCACTCTGCGCCGAGAACAAAACAGCCGCACTAGCCCTCGAGGCATTATCCGAGCCCTTGTGGCGGAGGAGTTAACCGCGCTGCGCTCCACGGTGGACAGGGACACCATGATACTAGACAAAAGATCCAAGTCCACCTCCTTTAAACCAGCGGATGAAATAGTTAAATTGCAAGTCCATCCAACGGACCCTACAAAAACAGCATCCATTGCGGCACAGTTAGATCCCGCTGTAGACGCCGCACTACGGGAGTTTCTGCGCGAGAATTGGGACATATTCGCCTGGCATCCTTCAGACATGCCAAGAATCCCACGCAGATTGGCCGAGCATAGCCTTAATATTCTGAAAGGATTCAAGCCAGTCAAGCAGACTCTTCGGCGTTTCACTGAACCTAAGCGACAAGCCATGGGAGAGGAGCTGGCCAAGCTACTAGAAGCCGGATTCATTAAAGAAATAAAACATCCGGATTGGCTAGCAAACCTGGTAATGGTACAAAAGAAGGACAAATCCTGGCGCCTATGTGTCGACTTCAAAGACCTTAACAAGGCTTTCCCAAAGGATCCCTTCCCACTCCCTCACATCAATCAAATCATCGATGCTACCGCATGACACGAATCATTGTGCTTCCTCGACGCATACTCCGGTTACCACCAGATTAAGATGGCGGAGTCTGATCAAGCCGCAACAGCATTTATAACACCATACGGCCCCTTCTGCTTTAACACAATGCCCTTCGGGCTAAAAAAATGTCGGCGCAACATATCAGCGCATGATCTAGACATGTCTGGAAAAGTAGATCGGCAAGACTATGGAGGCATACGTAGACGATGTGGCCATTAAAACCAGACACGTCGACTCTTTAATAGACGACTTGAGGGCCACGTTCACCAATCTCCGAACATACGACATTAAGCTCAATCCGTAAAAATGCGTCTTCGGCGTTCCCGCCAGAAAGCTCCTGGGTTTCATCGTCTCCAGTAGAGGAATTGAAGCAAATCCAGCTAAAAACCGAGCTCTGTCACAGTTGGGTATCCCAACTGACCTCAAGCAAATCCAGAAATTGACTGGATGCGTGGCGGCCTTAATCCGCTTTATCTCCTGATTAGGAGAAAATGCACTTCCTCTTTATCGCCTTCTTAGGCACACCAAACACTTCGAGTGGACGGATGCAGCCACGGCCGGACTGGAAGAAATCAAAGCCATCCTAGCTGCCAACCCAATCTTGGCCGCGCCAACTATTGGCAAACCAATGCTATTATACATAGCGGTAACTCACCAAGTTGTAAACGCAGTGCTCGTCGTCGAACGAGAGACGGACGAACATAAATTCCCGCTTCAAAAGCCGGTATATTATGTATCCATCGTCCTCACTCCATGCAAATCACGATGCCCATATTACCAAAAGATAGCATACGCGGTATTTATGGCATCCGGAAATTACGACACTACTTTCAAGAGTGTTCGATCACGGTGGCATCCGAAGTACCACTCAATGACATAATAAACAACCGTGATGCCACGGGCCGGATTGCCAAATGGGCCATTGAGCTCCTCCCATTCGATATAACATATAAGCCACGGCGAGCCATTAAGTTGCAAGTACTGGCCGATTTCATAGCCGAATGGACAGAAGCCAAACTCCCTAAAGACTATGGCTCATACTCCAATTGGATCATGCACTTCGACGGCTCTAAAATGCTGGCTGGTCTAGGGGCTGGCATCATCCTGACGTCCCCCACCGGAGACACGGTGCAATACGTGCTCCAAATACTATATACAGACTCCAATAACGCAGCCGAATATGAGGCCCTACTACACGGCCTCTGGATGGCAGTCTCCATGGGCATCCAACGCCTAGAGGTGCGTGGGGACTCGAACCTCGCAATATCCCAAATAAATGGAGACTTCGATGTCAAGGATCCGAAAATGGCGGCATATCCCAACACTGTCCTCAAAATGTCAGCCCGGTTCGAGGGGCTGGAATTCCACCACGTGGCTCGGGAAAACAACCAGGCAGCGGATATCCTAGCTCGTATCAGTGCTAAATGCAACCCTGTCCCACTAAACATCTTCCTGGAAATACTGTTTAAACCATCTATGGTATGGGAAGGGGACACCGGCAAAATTAGTCCAGACCCGGCCACAACCCCAGACACCGAATATTCTGACACAATCGGAGGCTCTGCCACCGAAATAATACCTTCAGCCCACGTGATAATGGGCGTCATCGCCCCATGGACAGAACCATTCCTGGCCTACCTAACTAGACAGGAATTACCCGAGGACCAAAATGAGGCTCGCTGCATAGTGTGGCGATCTAAAGCCTACAAGGTTCATGAGGGAGAGCTTTATAAGAAAAGCACAACCGGAGTCCTTTAAAGGTGCATCTCCAAAGAGGAAGGGCGGAAGCTGTTGGCAGAAATCCATGCCGGACTCGGCGGCCACCACGTAGCAGCCCGGGCTCTTGTAAGTAAGGCCTTCCGTACAGGCTTTTATTAGTCGACGGCCTGGGCAGATACACAACATCTGGTTCAACATTGTGTTGGTTGCCAGCTTTTTGCAAACCAAAGCCACATGCCACCTACCGCCCTCCAAACCATCCCCATTACTTGGACCTTGGCGGTCTGGGGGCTCGATATGGTCGGACCCCTCAAAGGGGGAACCCATAAGAGAAAATACTTACTGGTCATGGTGGACAAATTCACCAAATGGATAGAAGCCAAACCTGTTAAATCAACTGAATCCAGACCGGTGATAGACTTCATATCCGGGGTTGTACACCGTTATGGCGTTCCCCACAGCATCATCACTAACAATGGCATGAACTTTACAGCCGACGAGGTGAAACTTTGGTGCAGCAACATGGGCATCAAGCTCGATTATGCTTCTGTCTATCATCTGCAAACTAACTGTCAAGTCGAACGAGCGAATGGTCTTATCATGAGTGGTATTAAACCCAGATTAGTCTGGTCCTTCAAGGAATCAGACACCCATTGGGTAGAGGAGCTCGACTCCGTACTATGGGGGCTGCGGACCACGCCAAATCGCACTACCGGATACACACCATTTTTATGGTGTACGGCGCTGAGGCGGTGCTACCTTGCGACATAATTCATGACTCACCTCGAGTGCGCATGTACGAAGAAAGAGAGGACGAGCTCGATCGGCAGGACAGTTTGGATGCCCTGGAGGAGGAGCGTGACGTGGCAAAAGCCCGTTCTGCATTCTATCAACAACAGGCTCGAAGGTATCAAAGCAGAGAAGTGCGGGCCAAAACCTATAATGTTGGTGAACTAGTTCTGCGCCTGCCGGAGAAGAAAATGAACAATCTCAAGCCCAAATGGGAAGGTCCCTTCATTATCGACCAGGTTCTGACCGGTGGAGCGTACCGTCCGCGGGATGCATCGAATAATCGACTCGAGCCAAACCCATGGAACGTAGCCAGACTCTGAAGATTCTACGCCTAGTGCCAGACTCTATGTTCGTCTCCTTACCTCCATGAATTTTTTGGCACATCTGTTTTTCCCTCTTTCTTTCTCTCTCTCTTTACTCTTCAAAGCCCTAAAGGGCTAAACCTGTGTCTTGGTTACACAATCTCGACGCGCTAACCGTGCTCAATATACCTGGGGGCTTCCTATACAGAAGCTTAATCTAATTATTTTTCCGGGCTTTATGCCCCGCACATGTGTTATTCTTCCGCATGTACCCTTTTTTCGCCATTATATGCATCGAGATGACTTAAGTTTTGGCCAAGCTGGGTTGCCTGGCTCTTGTGTTTATGCCCTACGTTCCCGTTAATTCGGCTAGGGCATAAGGGGAGCACCTCTGCGATTGTTACTGCCGGGTCAGCCGGATGTGTACCTCAGACTGGGTGAAGCCGAAAGCTAGCATTCTTAAGGGAATATTCGGTCGGTGAATAAAAGATGACTTTCATTTAAATTACTACACGCCTCCAGATGCTTTTAACCTGCGTCTCGCAGTTCGGACATGCACATTAGGGCATGCGTACCCAGGGAAAGGAACCCTTAACGGGACTATTCTCCCTGGAAGATGTTTCTTACTACCCATGTAATATAACATAGCTAGTTGGGTACTTGTCTGTTTAAGCACTTATGACCCCTACGCCTGGTTTCCATGCATACCCCGGTTTTTATATAACCGAGTGGGTATTCGGATACACTCCGGACTATCGGGTCCAGAGGTCGAAGCGAAAAGGTCCGCCATGACAAATGATTTACAATCCGGCTAGGGACATTACATATGTCACTTGAAGTACACAGTCACTAAGACTGATTAAATTCTTCTTCTATACCATCCAACAGGCTGTCTAGCCTACAATCCTGTTGGGAATACTTTGTGGCTAACTCTACTTGATCATACACTAAACTGACAGGGATCTCTTTCCTATCGGGCCCCACAGGTCTGACCTCGGCCATGTGGTTTGGGTCAACCTTGGTGTATCGTGCCTTCACCGTAGCCCAGGCTTGTCGTGCACCTTGTCAGCAGGCTGATATCTTCCATAACCGGAAGCGCCGTCGTGCTCCCTTCAGCTTCTCTATAAGCTCCCCTATGCCTCCTGGCGGGGACGCGGACGGCCACAAGGCTTGGGCAATACTCCGCATCACCTGCTGAACTTGTTCGTGCAGTTGTGAGAGCTCTGGTAGAAGATCACCCGAGCACCCGGGCATTTCCTCCACGGGACGACCCGTCAGCATACCTGTAGATATAACACTGTTATCAGGCTTCTTCACCGAACTACTTTAAAAAGTTCGTTCAAGCACTTACTAAAAATGTCGTGCTGAAGCCGTTTATTCTTGTTCACGGAGTCCGCAAGCTGGGCTCGGACGTCCTTCAGTTCCACGCCCAGCCGGATATTGGCATCTTGGAGATCATTTTTCTCCTGCCTGACTCGCGTCAGCACGCGCTCGCCAGCGTTTCACTGTCGATCATCACGTGTCGTATCCGCCTCCACGGCCTCCGGATTCACTCCAGGGCCACCTGCAACATCTATTGTTAGGTGTGCATATACGCCGCATACTACCTGGTACTGATATTCTTTGCAATAGACAAAGGAGTTACCAGGGGGACCCTTTTTGGACTCCTTCAATGCGGCAACAGCGGCTTCCAGCTAGGCCTTGCACTCGTCCAGCTCTTGAGACAGTTGGGAATTCTTCTCCGTAAGAACCTGCACAAATATTGATCCTTAAATCAGTTGCGTCAACTATTTCAAGTCTCAGGGGCTACTGATACATATAATCGTCAGACTTACCTACCCGTACATCCCTTACATACTGGTCTGTGGCTCTGGCTAGACCATTTTGAGCAGCACGGAGGTACGCGTCTCCAGAATTGAAGGCATCAAATGCCTCTGGTGAGAAGCGAGCGTCACGGAGTACGGCCCGGCGACGCCTATGATTCATGGCGCTCTCCACTTCTGAATTTGTAGTGGACAGTCTATCCGCATCCTCTGTAGGAGGAGTATCCAGCGTCCGCCCCATGTTGGCTTCCGCCTCTATGTCCGGCCCTGGAGCCCGACTGGTGGAAGCGTGATCGGCAGCCTCTCCGGACATATTCCGGCGAGCGTTTTTTATATTAAAGAAACATGGATGTCATTACATTTTGAGAAAGACAACAACCACGGAGCGGGGTTTTTTGTCATACCTCTGCGCTAGCGTCTCTGTCCTGACCGCCTTCCTTTTTGGCCTACCCGGCCTCGGTGCCTCTTGTTGGCGCGTTGCTGTGGGTTCGGCATGGCGTACCGAATGCCTTCCTTGTAAAACACCCTATGTATATGGTAGGAGAAGTGTCTAAAAGGGGATCCTAGTTTTTGGAGTTGGGATTCTGGTTTTTCTTACGTGCGACGCAGGGAGCAGTCCGGGATAGTCGGCCGTAATGGCCACCATGGCGGTAGTTCCGTAGCCGGTTTTTTCAGACGTTTTCTAGGATCTGAAGGAACCGCGTCATCACAGCTCAATTGGTAGAACTACATGTCTATCAGCTCCACGAATATGTCCGGATCTTCTTCGAGTCTGGGACCGAGGGCCCGGTCAGGGTCCTCTGGTTGTGGAGATGGGTTGTTGACCTCCCTTACAGCTTTTCGCAGTTCCTGCCGTAAAATGGCAAGGTAAGTACCTACGACAAAAAATGCGGGAAGAATGGGAGTAAGGAGATATAACTCAGCCAACTTGGAGGGTTGTACATGGAGAATCCATCCCGTGGCTTGATGCGGACGAACTCCTCTTCCTCTCCCTTGAACAACTCGGACATAATTTTTGCTAAAGCAGTAGCGGAGTCCAGTCCCTTATGCCCCCAACGGGTGGCATCATCTTCCCCGTTAAAACACCACTGGGGGTGCCCTCGATATTGAAGTGGCTGCACTCCCCGCATTATGCATATTGACATAACCTCGATTACTATCAATCCTGATTGAGCCAGCGCTTTAATCCGGTTCATCAGGTAAAGGACTTCTCCGTTGTCTTCCTCCTGGGGGCTCCATGGGCGCCAGCTTCGGCGTTTCTTCAGAGGAGCATTGTTGAACTCAGGAAGACCCCACCGAACAGGGTCCGGAAGGGGGACGTCCTCCATATAAAACCATTCCGAAGGCCAGTCTTCGGACGTCTTCTTCGGAGTGCCGGACAGGTATCCGGTTCCGGCGATGCGCCATATTCCGGCTCCGCCCACTTGATAAAGCGACCCCTTCTATGTGCAAGGGACGAGGCAAAATAAACTCTTCCACAGCTCGAAATGAGCCTCGCAGCCCAGGAATAACTCGCAAAGGGCAACGTAGCCGGCGATGTGTAATATGGAAGCAGGGGTGAAATTATGCAGTTGGAGGCCGTAAAACTCCAGGAGCCCGCGGAGGAACGGATGAATTGGAAATCCGAGTCCCCTTAATAATTAAGGAAGAAGGCACACCTGCTCCCCCGTGGAGGGGCTGGGGAAGCTCTCCGCTTGCTCCCCGCCATTGTAGGTGGCGAGCCCGGCTTGGACGAGAACCATATGAGCTGGAGGGAGAAATCCCTGAGTCTGCAGTTCGACTAATCGACTGTGTGGGACGAAGCATCTCTCCCAATCACCAGGCTTAGGTCTACGGGGGCGAGAAGAGGATCTGCGGTGGTCGGCCATGTTGGAATGGATTTTTCTGAAGCACGCTCCGATGGATTCTCGCTGTGGGAGGATGGTATGGATTGGATCTAAGAATCCCCATCCCTTTAATAGACAATTTATTTATCTGGCTAGGGGGTGAATGTAAAAACACCCTGGCTCCTCGTATTCATTCGACGCATGGAATATAGCCCTTATTGGGCGCAGAAGCCAAGAAGTCCAACATTTATGGGTCCGAACACTACTTAACAAACATTCAAAATTTTAGAAGAACCCGCCTTGCAATGCCGAAGACAATACTGCGTGCCGGACTTGACGTCATTGAAGCCTGGTTCGGGGGCTATTGAGGGAGTCCTGGATTAGGGGGTCTCCGGACAGCCGGACTATATCCTTTGGCCGGACTGTTGGACCATGAAGATACAAGATTGAAGACTTCGTCCCGTGTCCGGATGGGACTCTACTTGGTGTGGAAGGCAAGCTAGGCAATACGGATATGGATATCTCCCCCTTTGTAACCGACCTTGTGTAACTCTAGCCCCCTCCGGTGTCTATATAAACTGGAGGGTTTTAGTCCGTAGGACAACATACAATCATACCATAGGCTAGCTTCTAGGGTTTAGCCTCTCTGATCTCGTGGTAGATCTACTCTTGTAATACTCATATCATCAAGAATAATCAAGCAAGAAGTAGGGTATTACCTCCATAGAGAGGGCCCGAACCTGGGTAAACATTGTGTCCCCTGTCTCCTATTACCATCGACCTTAGACGCACAGTTCGGGACCCCTACCCGAGATCCGCCGGTTTTGACACCGACAGTGACCTTAGCAGTGATCGAGAAGCAACACATGACCTGTGTGTCGAGCTGCACAACGCTCTTCTCCCAGAGGATCGCCACGCCTCCTCTGGTTCCTACTGCTGGCAGGACCGCACAACCATCCACCCTGTTCCCTCCTAGTTCATGCACAATGCTGGACGACCATGATTCCAGCTTCATCTCTTGCAGGCAAAGAATTGGAGTTTTGCGAGAGGTAGCAAGTTCACAGACTGCAGCTCTCCTCACCGGCAAGTTCAGGCCTCTGACATCACGACATGAGGGAGAATTGGGTGTTATTCATTGGGCATAGGAAAATTCTCCAACAACATCACAATTCTATTGATGAGCAAGTGATACAGGTACACAACCAGCTTAACAGGGGCGTGCCAGAGGCCACCAATAGGCCCCAAGATCCTCTGGCACGGAAGCGATCCTCAAATCCTGGTTCTAACACAATGGAGAACTAACATGGAACCTAACTCTACTCGGCTTAAGGCCAAGCGCTGCTAGAGACTAAAACTAACATAGACAAAATTACTATAGTCGACTAACATAACTAAACTACAGCTTCAGCGGCGACATCCGGGCTGGACATGGCCCCGGCGATGCGTAGCGCCTCCGGGTCGAGGCGGGTGAGCTTGGTGATGATGGAGATATCCTCCTCTGACAACGGCTCGTCGAAGCGTTTGATGGGGGCTTCAGCCGCCTTCGTTGTCATGGCCTCCTTCGACCCCAGCAGGCCGAGCTTCTTGACCAGCAACATGGAAGCACGCTGCGCAACAGACACGTTAGAGCCGAGGTCTGCCTACCGCGCGCTCTCCCTGGTCGGTCCTGAACAGGCCTGGGCCTTGGGCGGTGCTGAGGTACGTCGAGCTGGAGGGTGGTGCACGAGGGGGGCGAGGTATTGGTGAAGAGGCCGTTCTGCCTGTCATTCCCGTCGCTGCTGAGGAGCTGGAGCTGCTGGACCTGCTGCATCATGGCGCCAAGCTGAACTTTAGTGAAGACCGTCGAAGGCGTGGCGTGGTAGGCCATAGCCGAGGGGCCAGGTGTGAACTCGAGCGAAGTAGCAAGTGTAGAGACGATCGCCTGGTCGATCTCGTGGTAGCTGCAGTCTGCGTGGATGGGCTGGAGAGGCATGTGGTCCGCCGAGTCGAAGAAGTCGGTGACGGGGTCAGTGGCCTCCACCGCCGTGAGGGGCGCGCCATCGTCTCCGGAGCCGCGATGCTTGGTCCAACAACAGCGACAGAGGTGGGATGGCTCTGAGGCTGCTGCCAGCATGGCGGTTGTCCTTGCTTTGGCGTCTGCTTGTAGGCATCCTGCTCCGCTGACGTGCGGAGCCGCCGTTGCCCCTTCATGGCGGTTGCTCGTGCCAGCCATGGCCGCGGCCTAGGAGCGTGCCCTTCCAGGAGCGGTGGAATTGTCGTCGTGGTCCCGGCGAGGCCTGATTTGAAGCCCTCCATAGCCAGAGGAGCCGACCACCGGAGGGTGGCGCCTGCCCTTCCCCTGGCCATCCTCGATGTGCATCCACCACGTCCCCGGGTAGACCCGCGGGAACGGGCGATTGTCCTCGGACCCAGAGGACGGGATGATGCTCTGGCCCGAGTGCGAGGCGCGCAGCGACAACGACGTCCAATCTTCAACGCGGTCGACATGGATGAGCATGATGTTGCGCCATACATGAGGATGGGGGAACCTCATGGCTCGGCGGCGAGAAGCTCAGCATGGCCTCGACTCTACCGGCACCGCGCGCCAGATGGTGTGCTTGGTCGGGATGAAAGCGACGTCGTACACCCACACCCAGCATGCGAAAGTCCGCATGTGGCCGCACTCGTGCGTGCGGCTGTCGAGCCAGTCGAGGATGCACTTGTCACCGAGCACCTTCGCCGCCCCCTTGACGGACCACAGGTGCATGGGCATCTTCTCGATGACGACACAGACGTGGAGGAGGAAGTCTTTGTGGTCGGCGTGGTCATCCTCATGCCACGACTTGATGGTGAAGATGACACCATCGACGTTGATGGAGCCCAGGCGGACGACGTTGTCCCAGTGCGCCGGCAGCTCGAAGTGGACGAGGAAGTCCTCGGGGGTCATGGCTGGTCACCCACAGCAGGTGCGCCGGGGTGCGGAGCACGGAGTGGAATGCGCGGCCGATGGACATGGAGCTCGACGCATGCCGCTCGGCCATGGAGATCAGGAGGACGGCGTGGCGACGTAGGAGGAACATCTGATGCTCCATCTCTGGCGACTCGATCACCACCTTGTGGCTGTCCCTTGGCCGACGCGTTGGGTCGGTGTGGCAGTAGCGGTCCATGACCGGCGCAGGTGATGGTGGTGTGGGGAAGCGAAGCCTTTCGCGAACAAGAGCGCGGCTAGCAGCGGGTGCCAGCCCACCACTACGGCCTCGCCGGACTTGGGGGCGGTCCTTGGCGATTTTGCCCGGCAGTTTGCATTCAATGCAGTGGATGGGGTCTCTACAATATATGCGGCGATGCTTGGAGCTGAGGCACCGGAAGCAGAGCCCCCTGAACCGCCTTAAGAAGGCCGTGCGGTCGGCGTCCGCATTGAAGGAGAGCCGCTGGCCCCGGGGGCGCCGCGTGCGCCCGGGGGAGGCATGGGCGCGCGCGGTGGCGCGACGTGAGTTGCGGGATAGGACCGGCGTCCATTCATCAGCTTGGCCCAAAGAGGTGTGGCCGGCGGGGGGTGGAGGGCAGACCACAATGGACTTTACGCGGGGCTGCTCCATCGGGCGATTCCTACTATTAACCGGCGTGGAGAGGGCGTCCGCGGCCCCGGAGTAGGATACACGGCGGAGGACCAGGGATGGCCGCTGACGAGTTGGGGGCGGCGAAGAGACCGGATCCACGGACAGACCCCCGGACAAACGCAGATCTGGAATGGAGGCGGGCTGGCCCCATCCTTTGCTGCCACGCGAGCTGGATCTGGCAGAGCCACGGGAGCGCACTGAGCGACCACTACAGCCGAAGTGGCCGGCGGTGCTAGGAAGGGGTGGGAACAGGGAGCACCTCTCACTCACCTAGACCCCAAAACCGGGGCAACCGAGCGAGGAGAAGTAACATACAACTCATGTATCATTATCACCCTCCGGCACTACCCTAGTCTGTGAAAAAAAACCTTACGGGCGGAGTAGGATACAATGGGGTGGTGCGCTTTTGGGAGGAGGGAATGTTACCACCAGCTTGTGACGGCCTTTGTGTTGGAGATATGTGCATGATGTTGCTTTTGGTTGAACTTAGCTTTTGGATAATGATTATCATGTTTTATTCGTGCATTTCTGTCCCTATTGTATGCCCAAATTTGGATCGGAAAACTGAAAGTATGGATTTGAAATGTTGGTGAAGTTTTTTATGTTGAAACCTGAAAAGCTTGGCTTATTTGAAAAGCACATGCACATACAGGACACTGGTGCTGCATGCGGAAGCAACGAAACCGGGGAGTGTCCTCCACTTGTCTCCCCTCACTCCCCGCTTAACGCTCCCTTCCCTCCGTCCGAGCTCTCCTCCCCTTGAAAGCCACGCAATTATTCCGACAGCCCAAGAACAGGCTAACGCCATGCATCCATGCTCTTGTCGCTAGGTATTGAAGTGACCGGGAGATCATTGCGGGCCAGTGTTCCTGATCAGGAGAAATCGTGCCACTAATTTCGAGGTATTATGGATGGTTACACACATTGTCTTCCCTTTGCTTAGTTTCCTGAAATTTTGCTGTTCATCGCCATGGCGGCATTTTGAATGCTGTGGTGTTTCAGGATCTGACCTCTGCGTGCGGGCAGAGGGTGAGGAAGCATATATGAACGGAGTTGCATGAGGTGAAGGGGGACGAGACGATGGCCCTGTTCGATCGGAACCAGAGGCAGCGGTCGTCGCTCTTCTCGACGGCGACCGTCGTCGTCTTCGCGGTGCTCTGCCTCGTCGGCTTCTGGATGGTCTCCCCTCCGTCGCCGGAGGCCGTCCCGGCGGCCACGGTGACGGCGTCCACGGCGGACGTCAAGAAGGCGGCGGAGGCCGTCGTGAAGGAGAAGGAGGAGGACCGCTCCATCGACGCCACCAACAACTTCAAGCAGGACAGTGCCAACGTCGTCGCGGAGGCCACCACGGCCGCTGTGGAGGCCGAGAAGCCCACCGTGGACGCCAAGGGCGGCGAGGCCGACGGCGAGAAGCCGGCGTCCAAGAACCAGTCGTTCGATGACGAGAACGGCAGGACGGAGGGCGGGGAGCTCGTGAAGCCGGAAACCGCCGAGACGGACGGCGCCGCCGCTGCCGCTGCCGCCGTGGCTGCTTCCCAGGGGAAGAGCGTGGAGGACACGGTGACAGACGTGAAGGAGCAGGCTTCTACCGACACCAAGGAAACCGCAGGCAGCGGCGGTCAGGACGCGAACACTGAGAAGTCGCCGGCTGACACCAAGGAGAGCATCGTCAGCCAGGAGGAAAACCCGAAGGAGGCCGCCGGCGGCGGCTCTTCAAAGAAGCAGACCTTCGACGACGAGAACGGCAAGATGGAAGGCGTCGACGTGGTGAAGGATGACGGCAACAAGACGTTCATCTCAGAGGACAATGCCAAGCCAATCATGGAGGAGACGACCACCGCCGTCACGGACAAGACGGAGGACGCGGCGGCGGCCGTGGTATCGACCGAAGCCTCCGCCGTCACTAATCCCGACGATACGAAGACGTCGGACGTTGTCGAGGAAGAGCAGAAGCTTCTTCCGGAGACTCTGGAGAACGGGCAGGCGGAGCTGCTGATGGAGCGGGCGGCGCAGAACGGGTCGTTCACGACGCAGGCGGCGGAGTCGACAAACGAGCAGAAGACGCGCGCCGAGAAGAAAAAGAATAAGAAGAAGAAGAAGAAAGCGGCAAGCAAGGCGGAAGCGGAAGCGGAACCGGAGGCGGCGGTGTCGTTGCCGGCGCACGTCTGGAAGCTGTGCAACACGAGCACAGGCGAGGACTACATCCCGTGCCTGGACAACGAGGCCGCCATCAAGAAGCTCAAGACCGACATTCACTACGAGCACCGGGAGCGGCACTGCCCCGCCCACCCGCCGACGTGCCTCGTCCCGGCGCCGCCGTCCTACAAAGATCCCATCCGGTGGCCAGTCAGCCGCAGCAAGATCTGGTACCACAACGTTCCGCACACGCAGCTGGCGGAATTCAAGAAGCGTCAGAACTGGGTGAAGGTCTCCGGCGAGTACCTCACGTTCCCCGGCGGAGGCACGCAGTTCAAGACCGGCGGCGCGCTGCACTACATCGACCTGATCCAGCAGGCGTTCCCGGAGGTGGCTTGGGGCCGCCGGAGCAGGGTGGTGCTGGACGTGGGGTGCGGCGTGGCCAGCTTCGGCGGGTTCATGTTCGAGCGGGGCGTGCTGACCATGTCGTTCGCGCCCAAGGACGAGCACGAGGCGCAGGTGCAGTTCGCGCTGGAGCGCGGCATCCCGGCCATCTCCGCCGTCATGGGCACCAAGCGGCTCCAGTTCCCGAGCAACGTGTTCGACATAGTCCACTGCGCCCGGTGCCGAGTCCCCTGGCACATCAACGGCGGATTGCTCCTCCTGGAGGTGAACCGCCTGGTCCGGCCCGGCGGTTTCTTCGTGTGGTCCGCCACCCCCGTGTACCAGAAGCTCCCCGAGGACGTGGAGATCTGGGGCGAGATGGTGAAGCTGACCAAGGCCATGTGCTGGGAGATGGTGGCGAAGACCAGGGACACCATCGACCGGGTGGGCCTCGTCATCTTCCGGAAGCCGATGAGCAACCATTGCTACGAGACACGGCGGCAGACGGAGCCTCCGCTGTGCCACCCGTCCGACGACCCCAACGCGGCGTGGAACATCTCGCTGCGGGCGTGCATGCACCGCGTCCCCACCGACCCGTCGGTGCGCGGGTCGCGGTGGCCGCAGCAGTGGCCGGAGCGGGCGGAGAAGGCGCCCTACTGGCTGAACAGCAGCCAGGTGGGCGTGTACGGGAAGGCGGCGCCCGAGGACTTCGCGGCGGACTACGCGCACTGGAAGAAGGTGGTCCAGAACTCGTACCTGGCCGGCATGGGCATCGACTGGAAGAGCGTCCGGAACGTGATGGACATGCGGGCCGTGTACGGCGGGCTGGCGGCGGCGCTGCGGGACATGAACGTGTGGGTGATGAACACGGTGAACATCGACTCGCCGGACACGCTGCCGGTGATCTACGAGCGGGGCATGTTCGGGATATACCACGACTGGTGCGAGTCCTTCAGCACCTACCCTCGCTCCTACGACCTCCTCCACGCCGACCACCTCTTCTCCAAGCTCAAGGCCAGGTTGGCATTCCACCCTCTACTACGCCGTCGGACTGATCGCCATTGGACTACAACTAAGAAATTTTTGGGTGTGGTAGGTGTAAGGTGTTGCCGGTGCTGGTGGAGGTGGATCGGATCCTGAGGCCGAACGGGAAGCTGATCGTGCGGGACGACAAGGAGACGGTGGACGAGATCGTGGAGGGGGTGAGGTCGATGCACTGGGAGGTGAGGATGACGGTGTCCAAGCGCAAGGAGGCCATGCTCTGCGCGAGGAAGACCATGTGGCGGCCCACGGAAATCGAGCCGGGGCCGCCCACAAGATAACCTCACCTCGCCTCGCCAGTGATCGGAGTTAACAGCTAGCGCGCCACTCGCGAGTAATTCGTCTGATTGATTGGCTGATATAGGTTTCAAAAAATAAGCTTGTCTAGATGAAGATGAAGTGCGTACATATGTTCTGTTGGGTCGGCCGGTGTCTAATTAGTTCTTCTTTCTAAGGTTTTCCCTCCAGTGTGAATTGCCATCTGTTGTATTGCGATGGAATAGTACGTAGGTGTATGTGTGGCATGTTTGTATGTATGTATGCTATTGGGAACCAACACTTATATGACTTATAATCTAATACATAGCTAAGAGATTGATCCCCACTTAGTTACACCCTACGGTTTCTCTGCTCTCCTATGATTTTTATCGGCTATCTGCTTATTGGCGCACCTCTCCACGGTTCTGTACACTTCACTTTCGGTAATAGATTTCATTTACCGCAACGAGCCTACTAAAAATCAGTCTATTGAGATTTAACCAAGTCTCAATCAACCATGCAGCATTTTGTGCCATCATTTGCAACATTTTTTTCCTATCGGTCGCAACATCCATCTTGCTGGTTGTAGCATGTCTTCCCTCATTGGTTGTAGCACGTCATCGCATCGGTTGCAACATCTTTCATTGACGGTTGTAGCATTTCAGTTAGAACGGTTGTAGCATTTATTGTTGTTGCTTGCAATACAGTTGCAACATTTTTTCGCCGCCGTTTGTAGCATCCAACCGTGCAGATTGTAGCAAAAAAAAACACACTCACGTCACTCGATTGAGACTTCGTTAAATCTCAGTCGACTGAGTTCTAGACACACCCTTATCATAAACTCTCGGTTTATCATCGCCCGCTTAATCCGAACCCTTCACCTTTCATATCAACCACAACTTCATGCCACCGATCACAATTTTCATTTCCATGTATCTAGTTGAAATGTTTACATAATTTTGGAACGGGTCTTTTATGAGTTTGCATGTGCATATATTCAGTAGGCTCTTCATACCATTGCGGCCTGAAAAGATGGAACTTAAGTTTGTTAGCTAGCAAAACTGACTAGTTTCATAGTCGATTTGCTGCGTGGAAACTCTGCGTGACAAGTTGCACGTGTGCTTTCTCAATATTGTCTCTAATTCTTAATCGTATTCTTACTAAAAACTATGGCATATATTTATGTTTTGCATCAAGATATTTTATGATTTTCTTTTCTTCACAAGGTTACAATTTTGTAAACGATATTGCTATTCTCTGATGAATAACACTGTATTTTTGTCAGAAAAGTACTTTGCACAAAGGTACATGACTTCTGGTAGTCTATTAGTACTTAGTAGTGACAGAGCCACAAAAAATCCTTGGGGAGAGGGGGGCTGTAATATAAACCTCCCCCAAAAAATGTTCAGAACTTCGTCCAAGATTAGGGTTGTCCCCCCCCCCCCGCCCCCTCCCCAACCACCACCACCACCTTCAGCTCCGCCAATTTCTTTTAGCTTACTTGTTGAGACAAGTTTGAAAGCTTAGCAGAGGTAGCCATGCGTATGTGTTGACATCTCTTGCGTTAGACTTCACATTGAAGACCTGGATTGGGATTTGCCCCGGTCCAAGCAAGAGATATCGGGACAATGACCACAACTTCTTCTACAGGTTGTTCCATTGGAGGATTCAATCATTGGTACAATATGTCCTTAGGTGAATCATCTTCTTGTGATAGGGATATCGTTGACTCAGAGGTTAGCAAGTCACTTGGGTGCTTCCCCATCATGACCTCCAGAGCAACAACATTGAAGTTGTAAACATCACACCTCTATGTTACCCTCATTGTGTATGCAAATTCTGCAATAAAACAACTAGAACCATCTTTGTTAGTGTATTTCCCCAATATGACATTGCTAAGTAGTGCCTAAAATATGCAATGACATTGGTCCAAATAGCATTTTATTGATTTGTGTTTTCTCACTAATTCGGATTTATTTTTATTTCACTTTTTCTTCAAAAGATTTTGGACTCCTAAAGGTGTATTTTTTGTGGTTCCCATAAAGAATTCTACATAGTTTATTTATGGATGGTTCAAATTATTGTTATTAACTCTAGCTGGCATATTTATAGCCTCTTGATATAGCCATGTGATCGTTCCTATAAGTATATTGTGGCTTTTTTCTCAAAAACGCAGGAGAGTTGTGCATCATTGCACGTGCTTGCAAGCCCCACTAAGTAGCTAAAACAGATGCGCCAGAAGCAAGAGAAAAGACGATGTGAGTCAAAAACCATGACCACGACTAAGACTGTAACGCCCTCGATGCGGCTATATCTCCTACGTGTCGAAGCACGACTTAGAGGCATAACCGCCTTGAAAGCAATGTCGCAAGTGAGGTAATCTTCGCAAACAACCCATGTAATATAAATAAACGGGAAATGATACATAGTTGGCTTACACTCGCCACGTCACACAAATACATAAATAAGTCATTAAATTCATCCAATACACTCAGGGTCCGACTACGGTACCAAAATGAAGAACAACCCCCAAATGCGACAAAATCCCCGATCGCCCCAACTGGGCACCACTACTGATCATATGGGAAAGACACGTAGTAACGGCGAGAGTCTTCATCGAACTCCCACTTGAGCTCGGTCATATCATCTGGAACGGTATCATCGGTCCCTGCATCTGGTTTAGGAAGGAATCTGTGAGTCATGGGGACTCAACAATCTCGCACCCTCGCGATCAAGACTATTTAAGCTTATAGGTAAGGTAAGGTAAGGTATGAGGTGGAGCTGCAGCAAGCGACTAGCATATATGGTGGCTAACATATTCGCAAAAGAGAGCAAGAAGAGAAGGCAAAAGCACGGTCGAAAAACTATGATCAAGAAGTGATCCAAGAACAACCTACGTCAAGCATTACTCCAACACCGTGTTCACTTCCCGGACTCCGCCGAGAAGAGACCATCACGGTTACACACGCGGTTGGGGCATTTTAATTAAGTTAAATTTCATGTTATCTACAACCGGACATTAACAAATTCCCATCTGCCCATAACCGTGGGCACGGCTTTCGAAAGTTCAAATCCCTGCAGGGGAGTCCCAACTTAGCCCATCACAAGCTCTCACGGTCAACGAAGGATATTCCTTCTCCCAAGACAATCCGATCAGACTCGGCATCCCGATTACAAGACATCCTCGACAATGGTAAAACTAAACCAGCAAAGCCACCCGAATGCGCCGACAAATCCCGATAGGAGTTGCACATATCTCGTTCTCAGGGCACACCGGATTGTCCAAGGTTCCGGTAGGCCAGCCCAGAGTTGCCCCTGGTGGCCACCGGCAGCTGACAGGTTGGACCAACACTTAGAGGAGCACTGGCCCGAGGGTTTAAATAAAGATGACCCTTGAGTCCGCAGAACCCAAGGGAAAACAGGCTAGGTGGCGAATGGTAAAACCAATGTTGGGCCATGCTGGAAGAGTTTTATTCAAGGCGAACTGTCAAGGGGTTCCCATTATAACCCAACCGTGTAAGGAACGCAAAATCCGGGAACATAACACCGATATGACGGAAACTAGGGCGGCAAGAGTGGAACAAAACACTAGGCATAAGGCCGAGCCTTCCACCCTTTACCAAGTATATAGATGCATTAATATACCCAAGATAATATTGTGATATCCCAACAATAAACAATGTTCCAACAAGGAACGATCTCCAATCTTCACCTGCAACTAGCAACGCTATAAGAGGGGCCGAGCAAAGCGGTAACATAGCCAAACAACGGTTTGCTAGGACATGGTGGGTTAGAGGTTTGACAAGACAATTTGGAAGGCATGATAAGCAAGTGGTAGGTATCGTAGCATGGGCATAGCAAAAGAGCGAGCATCTAGCAAGCAAAGATAGAAGTGATTTCGAGGGTATGGTCATCTTGCCTGCAAAGTTCTCAGAGTTGCCTTGATCCTCGTAAGCGAACTCAACGGGCTCCTCGTTCACGAACTCGTCTCCCGGCTCTACCCAAACAAGAACAACAAGCAAAAGAGCACAATCAACCACGTGCAATGCTCAAGCAACATGATGCATACATGGGATAATATGCGGGATGCGATATGTGATGCATATGCATGATTTGCAAAGGAATAATTGAACCTGACCTCAACTTGGAAATCCAAGAGTGCCACTGGAAAGGGGAGTTGATTTCGGTTGGAATCGATATAAAGATCACCGGAATCGGATGCACGATTTGGAAATGGCAAGAAAAACAAATATGGCACGGGTGTGCGATAATCAGCAAGTGCCCAACTAAATGCAACAAGATAAATATACTACACACTCAAACATGGCAAAAAAATACATAGCAGGGATCCACTCATGATGCTTGACAAAAGATGAACATTGAGCTACGGCTAATTCATCCAGTAACAGGTTCAAACAAGCATGGCAAAAGTGCAAATGACAACAGGTTTCAGACTTAGTGAAATTAACACAAGTCTGGAATTTATCATTAGGAAGCAATCTTTAGAGCATGAAAACTACATGCTACAGGAACATAACATGGCAAATCAAGGCATGGCATGAAGCTACTCTAAACACATAACAAAAGTCCCTTACTGACCATAAGCCAAAAGGGCACAGAAAATATGATTACACCCATGCAAACATAGCAAATTTTATAAACAGATTCAGACTTAGTGAAATTTCAGGACATGGCAAAAACAGATTCATGTTGGCATGTTAACAAGCTTGATTAACTCACTACATAGTATATCATGGCATGGAACAAAATCTAGCATGGAGTAGACATGAAAATGAAGCTATCCATGTGCAAAGAGACCTCATAGCATACTTGCGTTAAATCACACAAAAAGGACAAAACAACATCATGATGTAAAATGACATGGTTGTGAACTTGCTCAAATGCAGAAAATAATTCCACCACTGGATTCATTGGATTTTTCTACCCCAAAAACATATATAATATGTTGGGGTTGCAGTAGAAAAATCATCACAAGTGCAATAAGTTGAAAACTGCCCAAAATGGAATCTGACAGAATTGGCAATTTCCATATTTGGAATGTCCAGATCTGGACTTGCCTGAAAAGGAAAGCTAGCATATTCTAGAAATGGAAATCGCTGGAGTAAAAGAAAAGGAAAAACATGGGGCTATGGAAGGATGACATGTGGGCCCTGATTGTCAGTGATACGCGGATAGTACCACACCCCAAAAATATACGCGGAACCTGGGGTTCGAACCCGAGACCTCCCGGGTGTGTGCGTGCCTGGGTAACTAGCTCGGCTGCGCTTGTGCTTGTGCCAAGAGGGGGGGGGGGCTAGACCCTTTGAAATAGGCGCAAAGGCCAAGCCTTCCCTTTGCTCCTACGCAGAGAAGATGGCGACGTTGCCGGCGGGCAACAGCGGCAACCAGCGGGGCATAGGGACTCCGGCGGGCGTGCAGTAACATGAGACGGTGTAGCTACGGGGCGCGCATATGTAGCGGCTCGAGCTTGAGCTCACGCTCGATTCAGGCGCGGCACGGTGACGATGGCGCTGTGAGGCAGCGAGCAACGCGGATGCGGGAGAGCTGCAGCAGGAGACGCGGCGAAGCGGGGCATGCAAGCCGCGGGCGTGACAGAGGGGATCCCGAGCGGGGGGCACACGGGCATGCTACGGCAGCGACAACAACTACATCTACAAGAAAAGAAAACATGCCTCGCCAGAGCACCGGGAGCGCAGCAAAGACACGGATCGACCAAGCCTCACGGGGTCCTAAATGCCATGGAAAGAAAGGGGGAGGTAGGTGCTTTACCCAGCTCACCCTAGGACATGATGAGGTCGATGGAGGTGAGCCGGAGACGACGTGAGGGAGCTCTGAACTTGCCGGGGCTATTGTCGTGAAGCAGGGGAGGAAGAGGATGACGGGGAGGTAGATCCAGGGGCCGTGGCGTCGCGTGCGTGCAGGCAGGGGACAGAGAGGTACTTGACGACCCTCTCCACGGCAGTAGGCGGGTCAGAGACGACGTGGACGGCTACCCCGAGCTCGAGCTCTTGCTCGACGAGGCCATGGTGGGCAGGGTGAGGGCACGGCGCGCGACGCTAAACTAGGCGGCGGTGAGGCAGGTAGAGGAGGGGGATCGGTCGAGGAGGAACCCTAGGACGCGGGGGACAAGTTTATAGGGGGCTAGGGAGCTTCTCCGACCGTCAAATCGACCGGACGCCGACGTGGCTCCTGTGGATGAGCTGCCGTACAGGGGAGACGACGCTCTTGTCGCAAGCAGGCTGGATGGGCTGCGCTAGCTGGGCTGGCCGGTGCCTAGGTGGGCTGCTGGCTGCGGGAGGCCCAGGTGGATGCATCAGGAGGCTTCTCCCTTTTCTTTAGATCTGTGAATTTAAATACCGCTATAGAAAAGGAAAAAATTCAGGGAGGTAGGAGAGGTATTTGGCAGAAATAAAAATAGCCTCAAGCTCCTGGAATTATGGGCCATTTGAATAAATTGCTTTGGGGATTTTTAAAGGAAGAAAATTAAATCAAGTTAGAATTAAATTCAAACTTGAGTCAATTTTTAACCTAACCAAAACAAATTCAAATGAGTTGAAAATTGGCAGAGAGGATGTAGGCATGGTGCCAGATTTATAGGGAGAAGAAGAACATTAATGGAGTAGTGCAATATGGCACTTGCAAGAAAAGAAAAGAAAGGGAAGGAGAGGGGGGTGATGGTTCAAAGGTTTGAGAGGGTGACAAGGGGTAATGCACATGATGCTCATGGCAACAACATGAATGACCAAATGCAACATGAGATGGCATAGAGAAAAATGACAAGCAATGAAAAGGCAAAGCAAAGGGAAACAAAGCAAACCCGAAATGAAACCCTCAAATAGGAAAACCACATGGTATTGAACACGACAAGGCTGGATACATTGCCAAAATTTGGAAGTTTTACATCTGGGGTGTTACAACACTCCACCAGTACGAAAGGATCTCATGCCGAGATCTAGGACTGGAAAAACTCCGGGTACTCAGAACGGAGGTGATCCTCGCGTTCCCAGCTGGCTTCACGGTCGGAATGGTGTGACCACTTGACTTTGAGGAATTTGATTGACTTGTTGCGAGTCTTGCGCTCAGTTTCTTCAAGAATAGCAACTGGGTGCTCACGATAAGACAGGTCTTCTTGGAGATCAATGTCTTCGAAGTTGACGATGCGGTCAGGGGTCTTGAAGCACTTGCGGAGTTGAGACACGTGAAACACGTCGTGCACGTTTGCAAAGTTGGAGGGAAGCTCAAGTTGATAGGCGAGATCGCCTCTCTTGCTGACGATCTTGAAAGGACCCACGTATCTAGGGGCAAGCTTCCCTTTGATGCCGAAGCGACGAGTACCTTTCATTGGAGAGACGCGGAGGTAAACATGGTCTCCGATCTCGAAAGCCAAATCACGATGCTTACTATCATAGTAGCTCTTCTGGCGCGATTGCGCGACTTTGAGGTTATCACGAATGACTTTGCACATCTCTTATGCCTCTGTGATCAAGTCATTTCCAAGAAGTTGACGTTCACCGGTCTCTGACCAGTTAAGAGGAGTACGACACTTCCTGCCATAGAGAATTTCAAATGGGGCCTTTCCCGAACTCGCTTGGAAGCTGTTGTTGTAGGAGAAATCGGCATATAGAAGACAATCTTCCCACTTCATACCGAAGGAGATAACGCAAGCCCTGAGCATATCTTCGAGAATCTGATTGACATGCTCGACTTGGCCACTAGTTTGAGGATGAAAAGCTATGCTGAAACGGATGTTGGTGCCCATGGCCTTTTGAAAAGAATCCCAAAACTTCAAGGTGAAGATGTTGCCACGATCTGAAGAAATCAACTGCGGAATGGCGTGCAGAGAGACAATCCGAGAGGTATATAGCTCTGCCAATTGAGCTGTTGTGATGGATTCTTTGATAGGAAGGAAATGAGCCACTTTAGTGAGTTTGTCGATGACAACGAATATAGCATCATTGCCACGCTTGGACTTTGGAAACCCAGTCACGAAGTCCATCTCAATGTGGTCAAACTTCCATTCTGGAATGGCAAGAGGTTGGAGGAGACCAGCTGGTCGTTGGTGTTCTGCCTTCACTCTTCTGCAAACATCACATTCATTCACGAACTGAGCAGTCTCGCACTTCATTCGAGTCCACCAATACGACTGCTTGAGGTCATGGTACATCTTTGTACTTCTCGGGTGGATAGAGAGGAGTGAATTGTGAGCCTCATTCATATTGACTTTACGAAGGTCACCTTTAGGCACAACAATGCGATCCTCAAAGAATAGAGTATCCTTGTCATCAAGGCGATAGCACTTGTACTTGGGTTGACTCTTGGCAATCCCAATCTTCACCTTCTTCACCATAGCATCAAGAAGTTGAGCCTCACGAATCTGATCTTCCAAAGTAGGAGAGACTTGGAGGTTGGCGAGGAAACCTTGAGGAACAACTTGCATATTGAGTTTGCAGAAAGCTTCACAAAGCTCGGGTTGGTAAGGCTTGAGAATCAAACTGTTGCAGTAAGCCTTCCTGCTCAATGCATCAGCAATAACATTGGCCTTGCCTGGAGTATATTCAATACTCGGATTATACTCTTGAATCATTTCGACCCAACGAGTCTGCCTGAGGTTGAGATTAGGCTGAGTGAAGATGTACTTGAGACTCTTGTGGTCAGTGAAGATGTCCACTTTTCTTCCCAATAAGAGATGTCTCCAAGTCAAAAGAGCATGAACAACTGCCGCCAACTCGAGGTCATGAGCGGGGTAGTTCTTTTCATTGGGCTTCAACTGGCGAGAAGTATAGGCCACAACTTTCTTCTCTTGCATCAACACTGCACCAAGACCTTGAAGGGAAGCATCACAAAAGACCTCGAACGGTTTGGATTCATCAAGAGGAGTCAAAACTAGAGCAGTGACTAATTTCTCTTTCAGGGTGTTGAAAATGATGTCACATTCAGGAGACCAAACGTACTTCATGTGCTTCTGGAGGAGGTTGGAAAGAGGCTTCGCGATCTTTGAAAAGTTCTCAACGAACCTTCGACAATAGCTTGCGAGACCAAGGAAGATGTGGAGTTGCTTCACATTCTAAGGTGGTTCCCAATTCACAATTGCAGACACCTTCTCAGGATTCACCGCTATGCCCTTGGCAGAGATGATATGCCCAAGATAGAAAACCTCATCAAGCCAAAACTCGCACTTTGAAAACTTGGCATAGAACTGATGTTCTCTGAGCTTATCGAGCACCAAACGCAAGTGCTTGGCATGATCCTCCTTGTTCTTGGAAAAAACCAAAATGTCATCGAGGTAGACCAAGACGAAGTCATTTGTGTAGGTGTTGAAGATGAAGTTCATCATGCGAGAGAATGTTGGCGGAGCGTTGACGAGGCCAAAAGACATGATAGTGTATTCATAGGAACCATAGCTTGTTCTGAAAGCTGTCTTGGGGATATCCTCTTCACGAATGCGAATCTGATGACAGCCCATATCGAGATCAAGCTTGGAGAATACTTGAGCACCTTTGAGTTGTTCAAACAGCTCGTTGATGTTGGGAAGTGGGTACTTGTTCTTTATAGTCTTCTTGTTCAATGGACGGTAGTCAACACAGAGTCGGTCCGTTCCATCCTTCTTCTTCACAAAGAGAACTCCACAAACCCACGGAGAAGAACTAGATCGGATGAGACCCATTCTCTCTTGTTCATCGAGTTGCTTCTTCAGCTCCTTCAACTCTTTAGGTCCCAGCTTGTAAGGACGTTTGCGAACAGGTTCCGTGCTAGGCTCAAGATCGATGACAAATTCAACTTGTCGGTGCGGAGGCATTCCTGGAAGCTCTTCTGGAAAGACGTCTTGATATTCGCAAACGACCAGAATTTGAGAGATGGCATCCAACTCATCCTTCTCATTGAGAGAAAATAGACGAATGGTATCATCCCTTGCGGCAAAGACAATTACATCCTCAGACGAATGAGTCAATTGAATCTGCCTGGCAGCACAATCAAGCTGAGCCTTGTGCTTAGAAAGCTAGTCCATTCCGAGAATAAGATCAATATCCGAGTCACCCAGAACAGTAGGAGAAGACAGAAACTTGTAGTCACCCAAAGTGATAGTACCGGAACAATGGAGTTAGCGTTCATGCGTTTACCAAGAGAGACAACTGTTATCGGTCTAGGCAAAACTTGCAAAGCCAACTCATGCTTAGATGTAAATGGTCTCGAGATGAAACAATGCGATGCACCAGTGTAAAAAAGAACTTTTGCAGGAATATCTTTAACAGGAAGGTTACCCATGATGACATCTGACAAGTCCTCTGCCTGAGCTGCATTCATCAAGTTGACCTTGGCGTGCTTGGGGTTATGCTTGACCACTGCGGTGCTGGCAGACGTCACAGGAGGAGGAGGAGGGAGACGCCTCTGATTGAAGCATTTGTTGGCATAGTGACCCTTCTGTTGGCACTTGTTGCACGTGACCTCTGAAATTGGACGGTGATACGGAGCACTTGATCTTGGATCTTGAGACGAAGTCTTGTTCTGAAAGCCTGGGTTGGGTGGGTGGGAAGATCCATTGCCACCTTTGCTCTTCTGCTGATAAGGCTGACGGAACGGAGGAGGAGGAAGCCAATACTTTTGCTGCTTAGCCACTTGAGTTGAGGAAGAAGGAGTCGCATCTCTGACTCGCTTCTTGGAAGCATCGCACTTCAGGTGGGCAGCCTCTTGCTTCATTGCCATGTTGTAAAACTCATCGTACTTCTTGGGCTCAAAAAGGACGAGAGCAAGTTGTAGTTCTTCTCTGAGACCACCCCTGAACTGGTATATCATGCTCTTCTCGTCAGTGATGTCTTGCTTGGCGAAACGAGCAAGCCTCTGGAACATGATGTTGTACTGGTAAACAGACATAGTGCCTTGCTTCAGGTTGCGGAATTCCTCACGATTGCTCTCAACCACACTCTGAGGAATATGATGTGATTTGAAGTCTTGACGGAATTCATCCCAGGTAATAGCACGGCCTCCTCTGGAATCTTTGTATTGCTGAAACCATTCTGCAGCTTGGTCTTTGAGTTGGAAGGAGGCAAACTTGACAAAGTCCTCAGGCCTGACGTTACTGCACTCAAAATGCTTGCAGATATCCACGAGCCAATCATCAGCATCTGAGGCCTCGACACAGTTGCTGAAAATCTTTGGCTGGTTAGCGAGGAACTGGTTGAGTGTAGCAAACTGATTCTGATTGTTGCCATGGCCTTGGTTGCGCTCTTGCAGAATTTGCATGATCAGCTGTGTGTTTGCATTGGTAGCGGCCATCACAGCTTGCCATGCCTCCGGAGGTGGAGGTGGAGGTGGTGGTGGCGGATCCTGATTCTGATTCTGATTGTTGCCCTTAGCAGGAGCCATCCTGAAGAGGGTGACATCCGTTAGCATCTTGACAGGCAATAATTCAAGCTGAATCAAAAGGATTGAAATTGCAACATAAAGTCTTCACATCCGAACCAAATGAACGAATGCATTCCAATTGAAATGGTCACATATCCATAAATTGAGAAGCCACTTCGAATTGAGGTAGAAGAATATAAAACAAGGTACGGACAAGAACAAATACTTGGTGAGGATTACCCAATCCCAAACCAAATATCCACGGAAGAAGGACTAGAGCTACACGAATTCCCACCTATGAAACTCCCGAACCTTTCCGGTTATGCAATCAGGTGTTGGGGATACAGGGGAAGCATAATATCTCACCCAAAGCTAACAAATCCTACATCCAGCTGTATCCATCCTTCAACACATAACCAAGAAACCTTCGGAAATCATTTACCTCAACCTTCGAAAAGCATCCATTATACAAGTTATGGCAATACTCCCAAACTCCCGCCCCAGTACTGGGTGGTGTCGAGGTTAACTCACCAACAACTGCATAAAAGAGATTTTTGATGTCGGAGAAACTTAGGTATTCCAGAATCTCAACGATAAAATTGTGACGACAACACCTCGGAGCTCAACTCCCCGGGACACTGCCACAACCCCTAAATGACAGGAGGCACCAAGAACAATGTTCTCGTCACAAAACCATCGGAACGATTCCAAGAAACCCGCGTGATCCTAATTTTTTTAGTGAAATTTTAGAAGAGAAGAGTCAAAACTCTACGTCAAGATGCCTCACTAGAGCGACGAAGGGACTGAGGAGTAAAAAGAATTCCTAACTCTCCGATATATAATTCCTAAACGACTCAAAACATTCTTCTAGACTCAACAACGCCAACGATTCGATCAAGCAGGGGGCTCCTAAGGTTGGGGAAGGCTCTGATTACCAACTTGTAATGCCCTCGATGCGGCTATATCTCCTACGTGTCGAAGCACGACTTAGATGCATAACCGCATTGAAAGCAATGTCGCAAGTGAGGTAATCTTAGCAAACAACCCATGTAATATAAATAAAGGGGAAAGGATACATAGTTGGCTTACACTCGCCACGTCACACAAATACATAAATAAGTCATTACATTAATCCACTACACCCAGGGTCCGACTACGGTACCAACATGAAGAACAACCCCCAAATGCGACAAAATCCCGGATCGCCCCAACTGGGCACCACTACTGATCATCTGGGAAAGACACGTAGTAACGGCGAGAGTCTTCATCAAACTCCCACTTGAGCTCGTTCATATCATCTGGAACGGTATCATCGGTCCCTGCATCTGGTTTAGGAAGGAATCTGTGAGTCACGGGGACTCAGCAATCTTGCACCCTCGTGATCAAGACTATTTAAGCTTATAGGTAAGGTAAGGTATGAGGTGGAGCTGCAGCAAGCGACTAGCATATATGGTGGCTAACATATTCGCAAAAGAGAGCGAGAAGAGAAGGCAAAAGCACGGTCGAACAACTATGATCAAGAAGTGATCCTAGAACAACCTACGTCAAGCATTACTCCAACGCCGTGTTCACTTCCCGGACTCCGCCGAGAAGAGACCATCACGGTTACACACGCGGTTGGGGCATTGTAATTAAGTTAAGTTTCATGTTATCTACAACCGGACATTAACAAATTCCCATCTGCCCATAACCGTGGGCACGGCTTTCGAAAGTTCAAATCCCTGTAGGGGAGTCCCAATTTAGCCCATCACAAGCTCTCACGGTCAACGAAGGATATTCCTTCTCCCAAGACAATCCGATCAGACTCGGCATCCCGGTTACAAGATATCCTCGACAATGGTAAAACTAAACCAGCAAAGCCACCCAAATGCGCCGACAAATCCCGATAGGAGCTGCACATATCTCGTTCTCAGGGCACACCGGATTGTCCAAGGTTCCGGTAGGCCAGCCCAGAGTTGCCCCTGGTGGCCACCGGCAGCTGACAGGTTGGACCAACACTTAGAGGAGCACTGGCCCGGGGGTTTAAATAAAGATGACCCTTGAGTCTGCGGAACCCAAGGGAAAAGAGGCTAGGTGGCGAATGGTAAAACCAATGTTGGGCCATGCTGGAAGAGTTTTATTCAAGGCGAACTGTCAAGGGGTTCCCATTATAACCCAACCGTGTAAGGAACGCAAAATCCGGGAACATAACACAGATATGACAGAAACTAGGGCGGCAAGAGTGGAACAAAACACTAGGCATAAGGCCGAGCCTTCCAACCTTTACCAAGTATATAGATGCATTAAGATAAACAAGATAATATTGTGATATCCCAACAATAAACAATGTTCCAACAAGGAACGATCTCCAATCTTCACCTGCAACTAGCAACACTATAAGAGGGGCTGAGCAAAGAGGTAACATAGCCAAACAACGGTTTGCTAGGACATGGTGGGTTAGAGGTTTGACACGGAAATTTGGGAGCCATGATAAGCAAGTGGTAGGTATCATAGCATAGGCATAGCAAAAGAGTGAGCATCTAGCAAGCAAAGATAGAAGTGATTTCGAGGGTATGGTCATCTTGCCTGCAAAGTTCTCAGAGTTGCCTTGATCCTCGTAAGCGAACTCAACGGGCTCCTCATTCACGAACTCGTCTCCCGGCTCTACCCAAACAAGAACAACAAGCAAAAGAGCACAATCAACCACGTGCAATGCTCAAGCAACATGATGCAAACATGGGATGATATGCAGGATGCGATATGTGATGCATATGCATGATTTGCAAGGAAATGATTAAACCTGGCCTCAACTTGGAAATCCAAGAGTGCCACTGGAAAGGGGAGTTGATTTCGGTTGAAATCGATATAAAGATCACCGGAATCAGATGCACGGTTTGGAAATGGCAAGCAAAACAAATATGGCACAGGTCTGCGATAATCAGCAAGTGCCCAACTAAATGCAACAAGATAAATATACTACAGCACTCAAACATGGCAACAAAATACATGGCAGGGATCCACTCATGATGCTTGACAAAAGATGAACACTGAGCTACGGCTAATTCATCCAGTAACAGGTTCAAACAAGCATGGCAAAAGTGCAAATGACAACAGGTTTCAGACAGTGAAATTAACACAAGTCTGGAATTTATTATCAGGAAGCAATCTTTAGAGCATGAAAACTACATGCTACAGGAACATAACATGGAAAAGCAAGGCATGGCATGAAGCTACTCTAAACACATAACAAAAGTCCCTTACTGACCATAAGCCAAAAGGGCACAGAAAATATGATTACACCCATGCAAACGTAGCAAGTTTTATAAACAAATTCAGACTTAGTGAAATTTCAGGACATGGCAAAAACAGATTCATGTTGGCATGTTAACAAGCTTGATTAACTCACTACATAGTATATCATGGCATGGAACAAAATCTATCATGGAGTAGACATGAAAATGAAGCTATCCATGTGCAAAGCGACCTCATAGCATACTTGCATTAAATCACACAAAAAGGACAAAACAACATCATGATGTAAAATGACATGTTTGTGAACTTGCTCAAATGCAGAAACTAATGCCACCACTGGATTCATTGGATTTTTCTACCCCCAAAACATATATAATATGTTGGGGTTGCAGTAGAAAAATCATCACAAGTGCAATAAGATGAAAACTGCCCTAAATGGAATCTGACAGAATTGGCAATTTCCATATTTGGAATGTCCAGATCTGGACTTGCCTGAAAAGGAAAGCTAGCATATTCCAGAAATGGAAATCGTTGGAATAAAAGAAAAGGAAAAACATGGGGCTATGGAAGGATGACAGGTGGGCCCTGATTGTCAGTGATACGCGGATAACACCACACCCCAAAAATATACGCGGAACCTAGGGTTCGAACCCGAGACCTCCCGGGTGTGTGCGTGCCTGGGTAACCAGCTCGGCTGCGCTCGTGCTTGCGCCAAGAAGGGGGGGCTAGACACTTTGAAATAGACGCGAAGGCCAAGCCTTCCCTTTGCTCCTACACAGAGAAGATGGCGACGTCGCCGGCGGGCAACGGCGGCAACCAGCGGGGCATAGGGACTCCGGCGGGCGTGCGGGAACATGAGACGGTGTAGCTACGGGGCGCGCATATGCAGCGGCTCGAGCTTGAGCTCGCGCTCGATTCGAGCGCGGCATGGCGACGATGGCGCCGTGAGGAAGCGAGCTACGCGGACGCGGGAGAGCTGCAGCAGGAGACGCGGCGAAGCGGGGCATGCAAGTCGCGGGCGCGACAGAGGGGATCCCGAGCGGGGGCACACGGGCATGCTACGACAGCGACAACAACTACATCTACAAGAAAAGAAAACATGCCTCGCCAGAGCACCGGTAGCGCAGCAAAGACACGGATCGACCGAGCCTCACGGGGTCCTAAATGCCATGGAAAGAAAGGGGGAGGTAGGTGCTTTACCCAGCTCACCCTAGGACACGATGAGGTCGACGGAGGCGAGCCGGAGACGACACGAGGGAGCTCTGAACTTGACGGGGTTGTTGTCCATGAAGCAGGGGAGGAAGAGGATGACAGGGAGGTAGATCCAGGGGCCGTGGTGTCGTGTGCGTGCAGGTAGGGGATGGAGAGGTACTTGACGGCCCTCTCCACGGCAGCAGGCGGGTCGGAGATGACGTGGACGGCTACCCTGAGCTCGAGCTCTTGCTCGGCAAGGCCATGGCGGGCAGGGCGAGGGCAAGGCGCGCGACGCTAAACTAGGCGGCGGTGAGGCAGGTAGAGGAGGGGGATCGGTCGAGGAGGAACCCTAGGACGCGGGGACAAGTTTATAGGGGGCTAGGGAGCTTCTCCGGCCGTCAAATCGACCGGACGCCGACGTGGCTCCTATGGATGAGCTGCCGTACAGGGGAGACGACGCTCCTGTCGCAAGCAGGCTGGATGGGTTGCACTAGCTGGGCTGGCCGGTGCCTAGGTGGGCTGCTGGCTGCGGGAGGCCCAGGTGGATGCATTGGGAGGCTTCTCCCTTTTCTTTAGATCTGTGAATTTAAATACCGTTGTAGAAAAGGAAAAATCCAGGGAGGTAGGAGAGGTATTTGGCAGAAATAAAAATAGCCTCAAGCTCCTGGAATTATGGGCCATTTGAATAAATTGCTTTGGGGATTTTTAAAGGAAGAAAATTAAATCAAGTTTGAATTAAATTCAAACTTGAGTCAATTTTTAACCTAACCAAAACAGATTCAAATGAGTTGAAAACTGGCAGAGAGGATGTAGGCATGGTGCCAGATTTATAGGGAGAAGAAGAACATTAATGGAGTAGTGCAATATGGCACTTGCAAGAAAAGAAAAGAAAGGGAAGGAGATGGGGGTGATGGTTGAAAGGTTTGAGAGGGTGACAAGGGGTAATGCACATGATGCTCATGGCAACAACATGAATGACCAAATGCAACATGAGATGGCATAGAGAAAATGACAAGCAATGAAAAGGCAAAGCAAAGGGAAACAAAGCAAACCCAAAATGAAACCCTCAAAGAGGAAAAATTTGGAAGTATATTGTGGCTTTTTTCTCGAAAACGCAGGAGAGTTGTGCATCATTGCACATGCTTGCAAGCCCCACTAAGTAGCTAAAACGGATGCGCCAGAAGCAAGAGAAAAGACGATGTGAGTCAAAAACCATGACCACGACTAAGACCCTCCCCTGATCAATCTAGCCAAGAGCTTAGCCCATCCAAGGACCAAAGATATGCTTCATCTTTAATGGCCAGCAACACCATTTGGACATTAGGGAGACTCCTATTGAAGACAATAATTTCAAGGCTTCCAAATCATCCAAGAACAAAGAGTGATTAAGGAGTGAGGGAGTCCTGGATTAGGGGGTGTTCGGGTAGCCGGACTATACCTTCAGCTGGACTCTTGGACTATGAAGATACAAGATTGAAGGCTTCGTCCCGTGTCCGGATGGGACTTTCCTTGGCGTGGAAGGCAAGCTTGGCAATGCGGATATTCAAGATCTCCTGCCATTGTAACCGACTCTATGTAACCCTAACCCTATCCGGTGTCTATATAAACCGGAGGGTTGTAGTCCGTAGGCAATCAACTCCATACACAACAATCATACCATAGGCTAGCTTCTAGGGTTTAGCCTCCTTGATCTCGTGGTTGATCTACTCTTGTACTACCCATATCATCAATATTAATCAAGCAGGAGTAGGGTATTACCTCCATCGAGAGGGCCCGAACCTGGGTAAAAAACATCTTGTCCCTCGTCTCCTGTTACCATCCGGCCTTGACGCACAGTTCGGGACCCCCTACCCGAGATCCGCCAGTTTTGACACCGACATTGGTGCTTTCATTGAGAGTTCCTCTGTGCTGTCACAATCAGGAAGGATGCCTCCTCCCGTCTTTAAAGACGGTGCCGTTGCTAAGGGAGCCTTGGCTGTCGGCCAAACCCTCCGGCTAGGTGGTTTCCTCATGACCGCCTGTTCGGCTGTTGCGCCGACGGTGACCTCTCGGGTCATCAAAAGCAACCTACACGTTAGCTCGGAGCTCGTCGAGCAGCTAGATCCAATGGAGCTCTCTTCCATAAACGAGCTCTTGGATCGCATCGCCGCCCTGGGGGTCGCTACGGATTACGACCAGGTTGGGCTTAAACCCGATCTAAGAGAAATTAACTCTCCCCAAGTCATCCACCACGTTGCCGTGGTAGAGGCGCAGTGCGGCGACCCTTCATCTATTTTAAGGACTAGCTACGTCCGAATTCCCGACTCCTCCAAGCCGGATACCCGCGGAGAGGAGGATGTAACTCAAGACCTGAGCTTAGGATCAGGCAACGGGCTAGATTCGTTGGACAACATCCAAGAATCCAAACTTCAGAGTTCGGAAACTCTTCGGCCTCCGAATCTTGGATTGGGTGAGGTTTCAGATTCAACGACACCCGCCCACCCGAACATAAGCGATCTCTCCCAAATCAGGCAAAGGCCCGAGGAAACAGTACATCATTACTGGGCCAGATTCCTCCTGGTTATGAACAGGATAAAGGATTGCCGCGAGGGAGACGCAATCTCAATTTTCTGCCGTAATTGCACGGACGAGGGAATCCTTAACGCCGTAAGTCGTCGTGATATTACACGCTTCGCTGACTTGGCGTCCATAGTACAAAAATACTGTGCGATGGAAAGCGCCTGGAAAACCGAAATAAAGTTTTGGGATAATCCGGCCTTGAATAGTAATCCCATCCGAATTAAGAGGGTGCATCATCATAGGACACCTGGGATAAACACCAAAAAACCAAAACCCTCTACAGGGCATGGAACCGTACTGGAAAGGTGGCTTGATGGACCCTGTAGAATTCACAGTACAGAGGACGCCACACCAACTCACAGCCTTAGAGCATGTTGGATACTCTGGCAGGTGGCCAAAATTGGCGAGGACCTCTTAATTCTGGAGGCCGCAGAAAGCCAGCCCAAGGACACCAGTACCATTCTCACAGTCTTCAAGACTTTCGCATCAAACAATATGCGAAAAAGAACACTCCGCAGCCTCGCCGAAGTCTATCAAGTTGCAACAATAAATCCATGGAGCGACACTGCTATTACCTTCAACACAAGTGATGAACCTAGATTCCGAACAGCCCGAGCACCAGCCGCATTGGTCCTCAGTCCCATAGTGGACGGCTTTCGCCTCACCAAGGTGCTCATGGATGGAGGCAGCGGACTGAACCTCATTTATGAGGAAACCCTTCAAAAAATGGAAATAGACTGGAACCGCATCGAGCGAAGCAGCACAACCTTTAGAGGAATAATCCCCAGTCGGGAAGCGCGCAGCACAGGAAAAATCACACTAGATGTGGTGTTCGGCACGCCGGATAATTACAGGTCCGAAGAAGTCACGTTTCAGGTGGCCCCGTTTAAGATCGGATATAACGCTTTACTAGGGCGAGAAGCATTCACAATCTTCCAAGCAATACCCCATTACGGGTACATGAAGCTTAAGATGCCCGGGCCGAATGGAATTATCACTCTAGCTAGTGATCCGGACATAGCACTCCGCGCCGACAACAAGACGGCTGCATTAGCCCTTGAGGCGCTATCCGAAGCCTTAGTGGCCGAGGAACTGACTGCGCTGCGCTCCACGGTTAACAGGGATGATGTGATACTCGATAAGAGATCCAAATTGACATCATTCAAGCCAGCCAACGAAATAGTCAAATTCCAGGTCCATCCAACGGACCCCAATAAAACAGCTTCAATCGGGGCATGACTGAACCCTGATGCAGACGCCGCACTACGAGAGTTCCTACGAGAGAACTGGGACATCTTCGCCTGGCACCCTTCAGACATGCCAGGGATCCCACGCAGGCTGGCCGAACACAGCTTAAATATCCTAAAAGGATTTAAACCTATCAAGCAAGCCCTTCGGCGTTTTTCCGAACCCAAGAGACAGGCTATGGGAGAGGAGCTAGCCAAGCTATTGGAGGCCGGATTCATCAGAGACATAAAACATCCGGACTGGCTAGCAAACCTGGTGATGGTACCAAAGAAGGACAAATCCTGGCGCCTGTGTGTCGACTTTAAAGACCTTAACAAGGCTTGCCCAAAGGATCCCTTCCCCCTCCCCCGCATCGACCAAATTATCGATGCCACCACAGGACACAATTTGTTGTGTTTCCTCGACGCATACTCCGGTTACCATCAAATCAAGATGGCAGAATCAGACCAAGCTGGAATAGCATTCATCACACCATACGGCCCATTCTGCATCAACACAATGCCCTTCGGGCTAAAAAACGCTGGCGCAACATATCAGCGCATGATCCAGACATGTCTGGCAAATCAGATCGGCAAAACAGTGGAGGCGTATGTGGACGATGTGGTCGTCAAATCAAGACATGTCGAATCTCTAGTAGACGACTTGAGGCTTACATTCGATAACCTCTGAAAATATGACATCTAGCTCAACTCGGAAAAATGCGTCTTTGGCGTTCCAGCCGGAAAGCTCTTGGGCTTCATTGTATCCGGTAGAGGAACTGAAGCAAATCCAGCCAAGATCCGAGCTTTGTCACAATTGGATATCCCAAAGGACCTCAAACAAATACAAAAATTAACCGGATGCGTGGCGGCTTTAAGCCGCGTCATCTCCCGCTTGGGAGAAAAGGCACTACCCCTCTATCGCCTCCTTCGGCGCACCGAACACTTCGAGTGGACGGAGGCCGCCACGGCCGGACTTGATGAAATAAAAGCCATATTGGCAACAAACCCAGTCCTGGCCGCGCCGAACACCGGCGAACCAATGTTATTGTACATTGCAGCAACACATCAAGTTGTCAGCGCAGTACTCGTTGTCGAGCGGGAAACGGATGGACACAAATTCCCCCTTCAAAGGCCGGTCTACTACGTATCCACCGTCCTCACTCCATGCAAATCACGGTACCCGCATTATCAAAAGATTGCATACGCGGTATTCATGGCATCCCTGAAGCTACGACACTACTTTCAAGAGTGTTCCATAACAGTAGCCTCGGAAGTACCACTCAACGATATTATCAACAACCACGACGCAATGGGCCGGATTGCAAAATGGGCCATCGAGCTCCTCCCGTTCGATATAACCTATAAGCCACGGCGAGCTATTAAATTGCAAGTTTTGGCCGACTTCGTCGCAGAATGGACGGAGGCCGAGCTCCCTAAAGAGTACGCTACATATTCAAACTGGATTATGCATTTCGACGGCTCCAAAATGTTGGCCGGACTGGGGGCTGGCGTCGTCCTGACGTCCCCCACAGGAGACACAGTCCAATATGTGCTCCAGATCATGTACATGGATTCCAACAATGCAGCCGAATATGAGGCCCTCCTACATGGCCTCCGGATAGCAGTATCCATGGGTATCCAGCGCCTAGAGGTACGCGGGGATTCAAACCTCGCGATATCCCAAATAAATGGAGACTTCGACGCCAAGGACCCAAAAATGGCAGCTTACCGCAACGCCGTCCTAAAAATGTCAGCTCGGTTCGAAGGGCTGGAGTTTCACCATATAGCCCGAGAAAACAATCAAGCAGCGGACGTCCTGGCACGCATCGGAGCAAGACGCAATGCAGTCCCCCAACATCTTTTTGGAGATTGTTCAAGCCATCCGTAGCATGGGAGGGGGAACCCGCAAATAACAGCCCGGACCCAGCCGCACCACTCGATGCCGAATAATCTGACACAATTGGAGGCTCTGCCAATGAAATTACACCTTCATCCCACGTAATAATGGCGGTCATCGTCCCATGGAAAGAACCATTCCTAGCCTACCTTACTAGGCAGGAACTCCCGGAGGACCAAAACGAGGCCCGCTGCATAGTGCGGCGATCTAAAGCCTATAGAGTCCATGAGGGAGAGCTTTATAAGAAAAGCACTACCGGAGTCCTTCAAAGGTGCATCTCCGAAGAGGAAGGGAGGAACCTTCTGGCTGAAATTCATGCCGGACTCGGTGGTCACCACGCCGCTGCTCGGTCCCTTGTTAGCAAGGCTTTCCGTACAGGCTTTTATTGGCCGACGGCCCGGGCAGATGCTCAGGACCTAGTCCAACGATGCGCTGGTTGCCAACTTTTTGCCAACCAAAGCCATATGCCACCCACCGCACTCCAAACTATACCCATCACCTGGCCTTTTGCGGTCTGGGGGCTTGACATGGTCGGACCCCTTAAAGGTGGGACCGATAGGAAAAAAATACTTACTGGTCATGGTGGATAAATTCACCAAATGGATAGAAGCCAAGCCTGTTAAAACGGCCGAATCCGGACCTGTGATAGACTTCATATCCGGGGTTGTACACCGTTATGGCGTCCCCCACAGCATCATAACCGATAACGGTACAAACTTTACCGCCAACAAGGTAAAACTCTGGTGCAAAAACATGGGCATCAAGCTCGATTATGCTTCCGTCTATCACCCACAAACCAACGGCCAGGTCGAACGTGCAAATGGTCTTATCATGAGCGGCATTAAACCCAGACTGGTGCGGTCCCTCAAGGAATCTAACACGCACTGGGTAGAGGAGCTCGACTCCATGCTATGGGGGCTGCGGAGCACGCAAATTGCACCACCGGATACACACCATTTTTTATGGTGTACGGCGCAGAGGCAGCTCTGCCCTGCGACATAATTCATGACTCACCTAGAGTGTGCATGTACGAAGAAAGAGAAGCCGAGCTCGATCGGCAAGACAACTTGGATGCCCTGGAGGAGGAGCGTGACGTGGCGAAAGCCCGTTCCGCATTTTATCAACAGTAGGCCCGAAGATATCAAAGCAGAGAAGTACGGGCCAAAAATTACAATGTTGGCGAACTAGTTCTACGCCTGCCGGATAAGAAAAAGGACAAACTCAAGCCCAAGTGGGAAGGTCCATTCATAATCGACCAAGTCCTGACTGGCGGGGCGTACCGCCTGCGAGATGCGTCGGATAACCGACTCGAGCCGAACCCGTGGAACGCCACCCGTCTCCGGAGATTCTATGCCTAGCGCCGGACTCTGTGTTCATCTCCTTCCTCTGTCCATTTTTTGCATTTTTCTGTCTTACATTTATCTCCTTCCCCTCTTTTCTTTTATAGCCCTTAAAGGCTCATCTAGTGACGTGCCACTTGTGCTCATTAAACCTGGGGGCTTCTTTAACAGAAGCTTATTTATATGGGCTTCACGCCCAACACATGCGTCAAACTTCCGCATGTACCCTTTTTTTCACCATTATATGCATCGCTATGACTTAAGTTTTGGCCAAGCTGGGTTGCCTGGCTCCTGTGCCTACCCCTACGTTCCCGATTGTTCGGCTAGGCGGTAAAGGGAGCACCGCTGCGATTGTTACTGCCGGGTCAGCCGGATGTGTACCTCAGACTGGGTGAAGCCGAAAGCTAGCGTTGTTAAGGGAATATTCGGTCGGTTAGATAAAAGATGATCTTTTTACTCATTCTATGCGCCCCCGGATGCTTTTTTCTGCGTCTTTTTACGCAGTCCGGACATGCACTTTAGGGCATGCCTCCCAGCGAAAGGAACCCCTAACGGAACTATTCTCTCTGGAAGATGTTTCTTACTAACCATGTAATATAACATAACTAGTTGGGCACTTGTCTGATAAAGCACTAATGACCCCTACGCCTGGTCTCCACGCATACCACGGTTCTTATATAACCGCTATGGTATTCGGACACACTCCGGACCGTCAGGTCCCGAGGTTGAAGTGAAAAGGTCGGCAACAACAAACGATCTACAATCCGGCTAGAAGGCATTACACATGTCAATTCAAAATTACATAGTCATTCTGACTGATTGTATTCCTCTTCTATACCATCTAACAGGCTGTCTAATTTACAGTCCTGCTGGGAATACTTCACGGCCAACTCTACTTGGCCGTATACTAAGCTCACAGGGATCTCCTTCCCGTCAGGCCCCACTGGTCCGACCTCGGCCATGTGGTTTGGGTCAGACTTCGTAAAACGGGTCTTCACCATGGCCCAGGCTTCCCTAGCGCCTTGTCGGCAGGCCGATATATTCCACAACTGGAAGCGCCGCCGAGCTCCCTTCAGCTTCTCTGCAAGCTCTCCAAGGCCCTCGGGCATGGAGTGGGCAGGCCATAAGGCTTGGGCAACACCTCGCATCGCGTGCCGAATTCGCTCGCGCAGTTGCATGAGTTCGGGAAGAAGGTCACCCGTAGAACCAGGCATCTCCTCTGCAGGACGACCTGTGAGCATACCTACAGACATTACTCTGTTAGTCGACTTCCTCGCCGAACTCTTTTTTCAGAGTTCGTTCAAGCACTTACTAAATATGCCGTGTCGAAGCCGCTGATTCTCCTTCGTGGAGTCCAACAGCTGGCCACGAACATCTTTAAGTTCGACGTCCAGCCTGCTGTTGGCATCCTGAAGATCATTCTTCTCTCGCCTCACCTTTGTCAACGTACTCTCACCGGCCTTTAGCCAGCGTAAGAGTTGTTGCTTTTCCGGATCGAGTCCGGCGCCATCTGCAACATGATTTGTCAGATTTGCACCCACACCACACAATACTAATCTTTAGAAGTGTATCTTACCTGAGGGGGTCTCTTTGGACTCCCCTGCTGCGGCTAGTGCGGCCTCTAGTTGGGCCTTGCACTTTTCCAGCTCCTGGGACAGTACAGTATTCTTCTCTGTAAGAACCTGAATATTAAATGATCCTTAAATCAGTTGCTCTAACTGTTTCAAGTCTCGGGGGCTACGGGTATATATATATTTGACCAAAATTTTCTTACCCATATGTCTTTTACATACTGCTCCGTGGCTCTGGCTAAACCATTTTGAGCGGCACGGAGGTACGCATCTCCCGAATTAAAGGCATCTAAAGCCTCTTGGGAGAAACAAGCGTCGCGTAGAACTGTTCGGCGACGCCTGTGGTTCATGGCACTCTCCACTTCAGAATTTGTGGCAGACAGCCTGTCCGCATCCTCTGTCGGAGGAGCGTCCGGTGCGCGCCTTGTGCTCGCCTCCGCTTCCTGGCCAGACGTTGGAGCCTGGCTGGTGGAGGCGCGATTGGCAACCTCTCCGGATATAGTCCGGCGAGGTCTCTTCGTTCTAAAGATAGCACGAATGTTAATATGCTCGGACAGAATAACACCAGGGAAGCAGAGGCTGCGCTATACCTTTGCGCCAGCATCTCAGTCCGGACTACATTCCTTTTTGCCCCACGGGGCCCTGCGGCCCCTCGTTGGCTAGCCGCCGCAGGCTCGGCCTCCTGCCTAGGAAATCTCCCCTGCAAAACACGATTGTCGTCAGAAACACCGGAATACGTGAGAGTGGAATCTCTCTCAAGGGAATGAGACTCCGGTTTCTGTCACCTGGGAGGCCGGGATTAACCCTGGGTAATCAGCCGTGATGGCTACCAAGGTATTGTCCTTGCTTAGCTGATGGAACACCCCGTCAATAAGCTCCACCGATATGTCCGGATCCTCTTCGGAGTCCGGATCGAGGGACCGTTCTGGGTCCTCGGGTTGTGGAGGGCGGCTGTTTATATCCTTTACCACCTGTTGCAGTTCCTGCATTGAAGTCATTAGACTACATATCTAACCGTGGGAGTACAAAACAAACGGGCAAGCGCAGTTGTTCACTTACCCAACTTGGAGGATCGTACATAGTAAATCCGGCCTGCGGGTTGACGTGGAGGAATTCCTCCTTTTCTCCCTTGTACAAAGAGGATAAGATCTTTACTAGGGCAGCAGCTGAAGCCGGCCCCTTACGACCGTAACGGGTGGCGTCATCCTCCCCGTTGAAATCCCACATGGGGTAGCCTCTATATTGAAGTGGCTGCACCCCCCGCATAATGCATGCGGCCATGACTCCAATCATGGTTAGTCCGGAATGAGCCAACAGTCTTATCCAGCCCATTAGGTAAAGGACGTCTCTGTCGCTTTCTCTCTGAGAGCTCCGCGGACGCCAGCTCAAGCGTTTCTTCAATGGAGCACTGTTGAACTCAGGGAGACCGACTCGGATAGGGTTCGGTAGTGGGACGTCATCTATATAAAACCATTCCGAAGGTCAGTCCTCGGACGCCTTCTTCGGGGTTCTGGATAGGTATCCGGTCCCAGCGATGCGCCATACTTCGGCTCCGCCCACTTGGTATATAGACCCCTCTTTAGAACGGGGCACCAGGCAGAATAACCTCTTCCACAGCGCGGAATGAGCCTCAACGCCTAAAAATAGCTCGCAAAGGGTGATGAAACCCGCAATATGCAATATGGAGGCGGGAGTGAGGTTGTGCAGCTGGAGGCCGTAGAACTCCAGAAGCTCATGGAGAAATGGGTGAATTGGAAATCCCAGTCCCCTTATTAGATAGGGGACGAGGCACACCCGCTCTCCGTTAGAAGGATTGGGGGTGCTCTCCGCTTGTTTTCCGCCATTATAGGTGGCGAGACCGGCTCGGACCGGGACCATGTATGCCTGAGGGAGAAATCCCTTGGCCTGAAGTGACGCTAGCTCGCTATGCGGGATGGTGCAACTCTCCCAGTCCCCGGGTTTGGGACCGGAGGGGCGAGGGGAGGAGCTGCGACGGCTGGTCATGTTGGAATGGACCTTTGCTGGAAGCGCTCTGATGATAACTCGCGGAAAGGAGAAGATGTGGTTTGGACCTAAATCCCCATCCCGTTAAATAGGCGGCTCGTTTATATGGCTAGGGGTGTGGATGTAAAAACACCCCGGCTTTTCGCATTCGTTTGAACACGTGGAAGACGGCCATTATTGGGCGTGGAAGCCGAGGAGCACTACATTACAAAAATCGGACATTATTCCTACAGGTACACAAGATTTGGAGAGGAACCCGCCTTGCAATGCCGAACAATCTGCGCGCCGGACTCATCGTCATTGAAGCCTAGTTCGGGGGCTACTGAGGGAGTCCTGGATTAGGGGGTGTTCGGGTAGCCGGACTATACCTTCAGCCGGACTCCTGGACTATGAAGATACAAGATTGAAGACTTCGTCCCGTGTCCGGATGGGACTTTCCTTGGCGTGGAAGGCAAGCTTGGCGATGCGGATATTCAAGATCTCCTACCATTGTAACCGACTCTATGTAAGCCTAACCCTATCCGGTGTCTATATAAACCGGAGGGTTGTAGTCCGTAGGCAATCAACTCCATACACAACAATCACACCATAGGCTAGCTTCTAGGGTTTAGCCTCCTTGATCTCGTGGTAGATCTACTCTTGTACTACCCATATCATCAATATTAATCAAGCAGGAGTAGGGTATTACCTCCATCGAGAGGGCCCGAACCTGGGTAAAAAACATCTTGTCCCTCGTCTCCTGTTACCATCCGGCCTTGACGCACAGTTCGGGACCCCCTACCCGAGATCCGCCGGTTTTGACACCGACAAGGAGTTTTACCTAGCCTTCTTAGAGCCTGGCACCAAAGATATGGTTTTGTACCACCAATCAAAGAAATTAACAGTAGGTGACTCGGTTGGGGGCAAAGTCTGCATGGCCAAGATGTCTGAACAGGAGGGACCATGTTTCTCTTACAAACACACGAGAGGAAAGGATTTGATAAATCATTTCGTCTTCCTACTTAAAGAAAGGACAACAATCTGGATGTGGCAAACCCCTTCAAGAAATACTGCCAGCCGTCCAACACCTATTACGGCCAACCAACCATAGGAAGAAATGGCATTTCTTAGGGCGGAGGGGTGGCATGACTTCCAAAATAACCTCCAATGATCTAGACCAACTGAACCAAAAAGAATGCTCCATAGGCCGATTTTGTCGAATATTGACCAGCCCCAGCAAATCTCCAAGAATGCTTATCTTGAATGTCATTCTCGATTTCCAGTTCGGACACAAGATCCCATATATCTAATATTCAGACAAAGCAACCACTAAGAGAGCGCCTTGAATATCCTACACCCAACAACGTCCAACCAACGCATCATGGACAATACAGCTGTTAGCCTGATGCTTAGGGACGAGGGAAAAAAGGTGCAATCAACTATGGAATACCCCTCCAACCATTTGTCCATTCAGAACAGAGTGTTACAGTGATCACCCACCACTGAGATAATAGTGGTGGAGAAGAGAACCTTGACCAAGGATGAACTTGTATAGTGAACCACCCAAGGTTTATCTGGCTGGATTTTATGCAGCCCTAGACATCACATTCACAAACACAAGGCCCAACCATTTTTAAATCAAGAATATCGAGACCACTAATACGTCTCCATCGTATCTACTTTTCCAAACACTTTTGCCCTTGTTTTGGACTCTAACTTGCATGATTTGAATGGAACTAACCCGGACTGACGCTGTTTTCAGTAGAATTGCCATGGTGTTATTTTTGTGCGGAAATAAAAGTTCTAGGAAGACCTGAAAATCAATGGAGAATATTTGTGGAATATATAAAAAATACTGGTGAAAGAATCAAGGCCAGGGGGCCATACCTTGTCCACGAGGGTGGGGGGCGCGCCTACCCCCCTAGGTGTGCCCCCTGCCTCGTGGGTCCCCTGGTGCTCCACCGACCTCAACTTCAACTCTATATATTCACGTTCGGGGAGAAAAAAATCAGAGAGAAGGATTCATCACGTTTTACGATATGGAGCCGCCGCCAAGCCCTAATCTCTCTCGGGAGGGCTGATCTGGAGTCCGTTCGGGGCTCCAGAGAGGGGAATCCGTCGCCATCATCATCATCAACCTTCCTCCATCACCAATTTCATGATGCTCACCGCCGTGCGTGAGTAATTCCATCGTAGGCTTGCTGGATGGCGATGGGTTGGATGAGATTTATCATGTAATCGAGTTAGTTTTGTTAGGGTTTGATCCCTAGTATCCATTATGTTCTGAGATTGATGTTGCTATGACTTTGCTATGCTTAATGCTTGTCACTAGGGCCTGAGTGCCATGATTTCAGATCTGAACCTATTATGTTTTCATGAATATATGTGAGTTCTTGATCCTATCTTGCAAGTCTATAGTCACCTATTATGTGTTACGATCCATTAACCCCGAAGTGACAATAATCGGGATACTTACCTGTGATGACCGTAGTTTGAGGAGTTCATGTATTCACTAAGTGTTAATGCTTTGGTCCGGTACTCTATTAAAAGGAGGCCTTAATATCCCGTAGTTTCCAATAGGACCCCGCTGCCACGGGAGGGTAGGACAAAAGATGTCATGCAAGTTCTTTTCCATAAGCATGTATGACTATATTCGGAATAAATGCCTACATTACATTGATGAACTGGAGCTAGTTCTGTGTCACCCTATGTTATAACTGTTGCATGAGGAATCGCATCCGACATAATTATCCATCACTGATCCATTGCCTACGAGCTTTTCACATATTGATCTTTGCTTAGTTACTTTTCCGTTGCTACTGTTACAATCATTACAAAACCAATACCGTTACTTTTGCCACTGTTACCACTACTATCATACTACTTTGCTATTAAATACTTTTCTGCAGATATTAAGTTTCCAGGTGTGGTTTAATTGACAACTTAGTTGCTAATACTTGAGAATATTCTTTAGCTCCCCTTGTGTCGAATCAATAAATTTGGGTTGAATACTCTACCATCGAAAACTGTTGCGATCCCCCATACTTGTGGGTTATCAAGACTATTTTCTAGCGCCGTTGCCGGGGAGCATAGATCTATTATTTGAGTCACTTGGGATTTATATCTGCGGATCACTATGAGGAACTTGAAAGATGAAAGAACCAAGATTTTTCCCTCAACTATGAGGGGAGGTAAGGAACTGCCATCTAGCTCTGCACTTGATTCACCTTCTGTTTTGAGTAAACTTGTGACACCTACTCCCGCTATTCATTCTGATATGTCGCATGTTATTGATGATGCCACTTCTGCTTTGCATGATACTTATGATGAAACTACTTCTATGCTTGATAATACTATGCCACCAGGTGAATTTCTTGATGAACAACTTGCTAGGGTTAGAGAGAATGAAATTATTGAAACTGATAATATTGATGAAAGTGATAATGAAGATTCTCCCCGTAGATATGAATTTCCTGTTGTCCCTGAGGGTTATGTTATGGATGAAGAAACTGCTAGAGACTTTTTAGCTTGCAATGATAGATATGATCTTAATAAACTGTTAGCTAAGTTGAAAGAAAAGTCTTTGAATGCTAGAATGAAATATGACCCTGCTTTTGCTACTTCACCTATCTGTATTTATGATAAGGATTATGATTTCTTTATTGATCCTGAGTTGATTACTTTGGTTGAATCTGATCCTTTTTTTAGATATGAATCTGAAACTATTGTGGCACATCTTACTAAATTAAATGATATAGCCACCCTGTTCACTAATGATGAGAAAACTCGATATTACTTTATCCTTAAGTTGTTTTCGTTCTCATTAAAGGGTGATGCTAAAATATGGTTTAATTCTCTTGATTCTGGTTGTGTGTGTAGTCCCCAGGATATGATTTATTATTTCTCTACTAAATATTTCCCCACTCATAAGAAACAAGCTACTTTAAGGGAAATATATAATTTTGTGCAAATTGAAGAAGAGAGTTCCCACAAGCTTGGCGGAGGCTTCTCTAATTACTTAATGCTTTGCCTGATCATCCTCTCAAGAAAAATGAAATACTTGATATCTTTTATAATGGACTAACCGATTCTTCCAGAGACCACTTGGATAGTTGTGCTGGTTGTGTTTTCAGGGAAAGAACTGTTGATCAAGCTGAATTGCTATTGAATAATATGTTGAGTAATGAAAATGATTGGACACTTCATGAACCAACTCCTAAGCCAACTCCGAAGAAAAGGGGTATTCTATTTCTCAGTCCTGAAGATATGCAAGAGGCAAAGAAATCTATGAAAGAAAAGGGTATTAAAGCTGAAGATGTTAAGAATTTACCACCTATTGAAGAAATACATGGTCTTGATAACCCGACAAAGGTAGTAAAGGTAAATTCTCTCTATAGATTTGATGAAGGTGATATTCCTCGTAATATGTCTGCTAGCCAATGCTTGGATGAGTTTGATAATTTTATTGTTAAACAAGAAAACTTCAATGCTTATGTTGGTAGACAATTGAAACGCAATGCTTATATGATTGAACACTTGAGTGATTATATGTCTAGAGTTAAAGGTGAACTTAAATTCATTAGTAAACATGCTTCTATGGTTACCACTCAAGTAGAACAAGTACGTAAAGCTCAGAATGATTTGCTCAATGAATTAAATAATAAGAAAAATGATAATGGTGTTAGAGTTGTGACTAGAGGGGGTAAAATGACTCAGGAACCTTTGTATCCTGAGGGACACCCTAAGAGAATAATAAGATTCTCAGAGAACTGATGTTGATGCACCTAGTTCTTCTAAGAAGAAGAAAAAGAAAGATGATAGGACTCTGCATGCTTCTAGTGAACCTATTGTCGACACACCTGAGAATCCCAATGATATTTCTACTTCTGATACTGAAACACAATCTGGTAATGAACATGAGCCTAGTGATAATGTTAATAATGACATTCATGTTGATGCTCAACCTAGCAATAACAATGATGTTGAGATTGAACCTGCTATTGATCTTGATAACCCACAATCAAAGAATCAACATTATGATAAGAGAGACTTCGTTGCTAGGAAGCACGGTAAAGAAAGAGAACCATGGGTTCAGAAACCCATGCCTTTTCCTCCTAAACCATCCAAGAAAAAGGATGATGAGGATTTTGAGCGCTTTGCTGAAATGATTAGACCTATCTTTTTGCGTATGCGTTTGACTGATATGCTTAAAATGAACCCTTATGCTAAGTACATGAAGGATATTGTACCTAATAAAAGAAATATACCGAAGACTGGAATTTCCATCGTGCTTGCTAATTATACTTTTAAGGGTGGAATACCAAAGAAACTAGGAGATCTAGGAGTACCAACTATACCATGCTCAATTAAAAGAAACTATGTTAAAACTGCTTTATGTGATCTTGGAGCCGGTGTCAGTGTTATGCCTCTCTCTTTATATCGTAGACTTGATTTGAATAAGTTGACACCCACTAAAATATCTTTGCAAATGGCTGATAAGTCAACTGCTATACCTGTCGGTATTTGTGAGGATGTGCCTGTTGTTGTTGCAAATGTTACTATTTTAACGGACTTTGTTATTCTGATATTCCCGAGGACGATAATATGTCGATTATCCTTGGTAGACCCTTTTTGAATACTGCAGGGGCTGTTATTGATTGCAACAAAGGCAATGTCACTTTTCATGTTAATGGTAATGAGCATACGGTACACTTTCCGAGGAAACAACCTCAAGTCCACAGTATCAATTCTATTAGGAAAATTTCAACGATTATTATTGGAGGTTTTGAATTTCCTCTTCCTACTATCAAGAAGAAATATGATATTCTTATTGTTGGGGATGTGCATATCCCCATTGAGGTAACCTAGTGTTATTCGAAAATTCTCCGGTTTCATGTTATTCGGAAAGAGTTTGTTAACAAGACTTGATCAACCTTGTTAGTGGATTCTTTTTGATGAGCATGCTATGGATGAAGTTAGAAAGCACAACTTTCTGTACCCTCCTTTTACTTTCTGTTATTTAGATTAAATAAAGTAAAAATAGTATTTTCTATCTGTTTTCCAAATTATCCTTGCAATAAAAAAATACCCCGAAAATAAAAGTTCTCCAAATGCCCCGAAAATTTAATATGATTTTTTTCTAGAATATTTAAGAATTATTGGCATTGAGAACACACCAGGGGGCCTTACCATGTGCCCACGAGGGTAGAGGGCACGCCCCCTGCCTCGTGGACCCCACGTGGGCCCCCTCCACTTATTCTTGCACCCACACACTTCATCTCCTCCAGAAAAAATCATCCACCAGCTCAAACCCGAGTTCTAGCTCATCTTGCTGCCATTTTCAATCTCCTTGATCCAAGCTCCAAAATTAAGGAATTCCTTCTTTTCTGGGAGCCCATTCTGACAGAACTCCAAGATTAAGCGTGCTCAGCTTGGAGTAGTTTCAGGATGGGTGACTGGCCGGGATGTTGCTCCCGGGTGCGCACGAGTGAGAACAAAGTGCGCAGAAAAGACTAGTATTGATCTGTGGGGCTAGTCTAGATCCCGCCAGGAGTAACGACAACCGGCGGGTGTGTCCGGGGCGTTACAACCTCACAAATCTGAATTTAAAGAATTTCTAGCTAGTATCACTGTGGGGGAATCCAGAGAAATAACGCAAGCTACCATAGGGAGCATTCATTTTCCTGCCATACATTATTTTGCTCTCTTCGTGGGTAGATGAATTAATGGTAAAGATGAGGCTTGCCACATGTGCGTTCCAGATCTTAGTGTCCTTAAGAGTGCGATATTGGGTGATAAACAATACAACTTGGGGGCTATTGTTACACGTAGGTTGCATCTTAATAGTTTAACTGGAGACTTGTTTGGTGGAATTTATGAAACTCGTGTACCTAATTTTCTTGAGATACCCATACATGAGAATGATATTGAGTTACCTCCTGCTTATCTAGATTATAATGCTATGGTTCGTCATTAGTTCATTGAGAGGAATGATTAGTACCTCCAGTACCGACTAATCTTTGACAGACAGCGCACCGTCCATGTTGCTCTTCCTGCTCCTGCTTTCTTTGACTTTCAGGCAAAAGGGAGATATGTTATAACCAGTCAGGAGGTGAACGAGTACTAGAGGAGGATGGAGGCAGCCCGCCTCCAAGCTGCAGCTCATGAATCAATAGCTGTTGCATCTTAGTACGACCCCAGTTACAACTTTGGATTTCCACCAGGCCAGCCGTGGCCATAGACCAACTTAGGCCAAAAGCCTAAGCTTGGGGGAGTACGTACTTCTCACCAACATTACATTCTTGTTCACACACTCATGCCAGTTATCGGTGCTCATACTTTTTAATTGTATTATCCATGCTAGTTTATTTTCTTTTTAAAGCTTTCTTCTTGTGTGTTTGAAAAACCTTAATAAAAAACCAAAAAAATTAGTTGTAGCTTTTAGCTAGTTTACTTTCCATGCCTGTAGTAGTAATAATTAAAAAGAAAACCAGAAAAGATTTCTTGTTCTTCTTTTGTTTGTTGGGAGCTTTCCCGTGTAAATAATTTTGTTTCTTTTCTTGTTCCTTGGGGGTCGAGAGGAGATGACCATGATGAAAATGTTGAGTGGTTCTCATATGCATTATTGTTGATTTAACCAAGAGCCCATATTACCTTGTCTTCTCCCTTGAATTGAATGCTTGCAGATTCCAGCTTAGTCCAATGCACGTGCACTATTTATTATCCACACTATTCGGTTGTGCAAGTGAAATGCAATAATGACGATATATGATGGGCTGAGAGAAGCTGGTATGAACTCGACCTCTCTTGTTTTTGTAAATATGATTAGTTCATCATTCCTGATTCAGCCTATTATGAATGAAACATGTTTGCAATGACAATTAGAGATTATAGTTGCTCATGCCATGCTTAAGTAGCTATGAGTTTATAATGGTTTACCTTGCGTGCCAACATGCTATTAAAATGGTTGTGATGTGGTATGATAGGGTGGTATCCTCCTTTGAACGATTCGAGGGGCTTGACTTGGCACATGTTCACGCATGTAGTTGAAACAAATCAACATAGCCTCCACGATATTTATGTTCATGGTGAATTATATCCTACGCATGCTTGCATTCAGTGTTGATTAATTTTAATGCATGTTCATAACTGTTGTCGCTCTCTAGCTGGCCGCTTCCCAGTCTCTTTCTAGCCTTCACTTGTACTAAGCGGGAATACTGCTTGTGCATCCAATTCCATAAACCCCAATAGTTATTCCATATGAGTCCACCATACCTTCCTATATGCGGTATCTACCTACCGTTCCAAGTAAATTTGTATGTGCCAAACTCTAAACCTTCAAATGAAATTCTGTTTCGTATGCTCGAATAGCTCATGTATCAACTAGGGCTATCTGTATCATCCATGCTAGGCGGGATATTCTCAAGAGGAGTGGACTCTGACACGTCCATTTTGCATCATGCTTTTATATCAATATTTATCGCATTATGGGTTGTTATTACACATTATGTCACAATACTTATGCTTATTCTCTCTTTACAAGGTTTACATGAAGAGGGAGAATGCCGGCAGCTGGAATTCTGGGCTGGAAAAGGAGCAAATATTAGAGACCTATTCTGCACAACTCCAAAAGTCCTGAAATTTCACGGGAACAAGTTTCAGAATATACAAAAAATATTTGGTGAAAGAAGTACCAGAGGGGGGCCACCCACCGTCCATGAGGGTGGGGGCACGCCCTACCCCCTGGGCGCGCCCCTGCCTCGTGGGCCCCCTGGCATCCCTCTGATGCCCATCTTTGGCTATATGAGGTCTTTCGTCGAGGAAAAAAATCATAAGCAAGCTCACGGGATGAAACTCCGCCGCTATGAGGCGGAACCTTGGTGGAACCAATCTAGGGCTTCGGCGGAGCTGTTTTGCCGGGAAAACTTCCCTCCGGGAGGGGGGGATCATCACCATCGATCCTCTCATTGGGACGGGGTCAATCTCCATCAACATCTTCACCAGCACCATCTCATCTCAAACCCTAGTTCATATCTTGTATCCAATCTTTGTCCCAAAGCCTCAGATTGGTACCTGTGGGTTGCTAGTAGTGTTGATTACTCTTTGTAGTTGAGGCTAGTTGGTTTATTCAGTGGAAGATTATATATTCAGATCCCTTATGCATATTAATACCCCTCTGATTATGAACATGAATATGATTTTTGAGTAGTTACGTTTGTTCCTGAGGACATGGGAGAAGTCTTGCTATAAGTAGTCATGTGAATTTGGTATTCGTTCGATATTTTGATGAGATGTATGTTGTCTTTCCTCTAGTGGTGTCATGTGAACGTCGACTACATGACACTTCACCATTGTTTGGACCTAGAGGAAGGCATTGGGAAGTAATAAGTAGATGATGGGTTGCTAGAGTGACATAAGCTTAAACCCTAGTTTATGTGTTGCTTCGTAAGGGGCTAATTTGGATCCACATGTTTCATGCTATGGTTAGGTTTACCTTAATACTTCTGTTGTAGTTGCGGATGCTTGCAATAGGGGCTAATCATAAGTGGGATGCTTGTCCAAGGAAGGGCAGTACCCAAGCACCGGTTCACCCACATATCAAATTATCAAAGTACCGAATGCGAATCATATGAACGTGATGAAAACTAGCTTGACGATAATTCCCATGTGTCCTAGGGAGCGCTTCCTTTATATAAGAGTTTGTCCAGGCTTGTCCTTTTCTACAAAAAGGATTGAGCCATATTGCTGCACCTTATTTATTTTATTACTTTTTACCCGTTACAAATTACCTTATCACAAAACTATCTATTACTGATAATTTCAGTGTTTGCAGAGAATACCTTACTGAAAACTGATTATCATTTCCTTCTGCTCCTCGTTGGGTTCGACACTCTTACTTATCGAAAGAACTACGATAGATCCCCTACACTTGTGGGTCATCAAGGATCTTTTCTGGCGCCGTTTCCGGGGAGTGAAGCGCCTTTGGCAGGTGGAATTTGGTAAGGAAAAATTTATATAGTGTGCTGAAATTTACTGTCACTTGCTACTATGGAACATAATCCTTTGAGGGGCTTGTTTGGGGTATCTTCATCCCGACCAGTAGAGTAAAGAGTTGCTCCTCAACCTACTGAACCTACTAAAAATGTTTGCTTTCAAATTCCTTCGAGTATGATAGAGAAACTGCTAGCTAATCCTTTCATGGGTGATGGAACATCATGTACCAATTTGCACCTAATCTATGTGGATGTAGTTTGTGGATTATTTAAGCTTGCAGGTATGCCCAAGGATGTTATCAAGAAGAAGGTCTTCCCTTTATCTTTGAAGGGAAGGGCATTGACATGGTTTAGGCTATGTGATGATATGGGATCATGGAACTACAACCGATTGAAATTGGAATTTCATCAGAAGTTTTATCCTATGCATCTTGTTCATCGTGATCGTAACTATATATATAATTTTTGGCCTCGCGAAGGAGAAAGCATCGCTCAAGCTTGGGGGAGGCTTAAGTCAATGTTATATTCATGCCCCAATCATGAGCTCTCAAGAGAAATTATTATTCAAAAATTTTATGCTCGGCTTTCTCTCGATAATCGCTCCAAGCTCGATACTTCGTGTACTGGCTCTTTTATGATGACGACTATTGAATTCAAATGGGATTTATTGGAAATAATTAAACGCAACTCTGAAGATTGGGATCTCGACGAAGGTAAGGAGTCAGGTATAACACCTAAGTTTGATTGCATTAAATCTTTTATGGATACCGATGCTTTCCTTGAATTTAGCAATAAATATGGACTTGACTCTGAGATAGTAGCTTCTTTCTATGAATCCTTTGCTACTCATGTTGATCTCCCTAAGGAGAAGTGGTTTAAATATAACCCTCCCATTGAAGTAAAAGTATTTGCACCTATTAAAGTTGAAGAAAAGACTATCACTTATAATGATCCTGTTGTTCCTACTGCTTATATTCAGAAACCACCTTTCCCTTTTGGCATAAAGGATCATGCTAAAGCTTCAATTGTGGTTCGTAAGAGTAATACTAGAACACCTACACCCTCTAAGCAAATTAAAGTTGAATCTAGTGTTGCTATGGTTAAAGATCTCTTGGCCGATAATATTGATGGGCATGTTATTTACTTCTGTGATGAAGCTGCTAGAATTGCTAGACCCGATACTAAAATAAACATAGACCTGTTGTAGGCATGCATGTTATTTCTGTTAAAATAGGAGATCATTGCTATCATGGATTATGTGATATGGGTGCTAGTGCAAGTGCAATACCTCATTCCCTATATAAAGAAATTATGCATGATATTGCACCTGCTGAGATAGAGGAAATTGATGTTACTATTAAAATTGCCAATAGAGACACTATTTCACCAGTTGTGATTGTTAGAGATGTTGAAGTCTTTTGTGGGAAAGTTAAATATCCTGCTGATTTTCTTGTTCTTGGTTCCCCACAAGATGACTTTGTCCCATTATATTTGGTAGAACCTTCTTGAATACTGTTAATGCTAAGATAGACTGTAATAAGGATATTGTTTCTATTGGTTTGGGGGATATGTCTCATGAGTTTAATTTTGCTAAATTTCGTAGACAACCCCATGATAAAGAATTGCCTAGTAAATATGAAATTATTGGTCTTGCTTCTATTGTTGTTCCTCCTAATGATCCTTTAGAACAATATTTGCTAGACCATGAAAATGATATGTTTACGAATGAAAGAAGGGAAATAGATGAAGTATTCTTTAAACAGGGGCCTATGTTGAAACACAACCTGCCTGTTGAAATTCTAGGAGATCCTCCTCCACCCAAGGGTGACCCCGTGTTTGAGCTTAAACCTTTAGCTGATACTCTTAAATATGCTTATCTTGATGAAAAAGATATATATCCTATTATTATTAGTGCTAACCTTTCAGAGCATGAAGAAAAGAAATTATTGAAAACTCCGAAGAAGCACCGTGCTGCTATTGGATATACTCTTGATGATCTTAAGGGCAATAGTCCCACTCTATGCCAGCACAAAATAAAATTGGAGAAAGATGCGAAACCGGTTGTTGATCACCAACGATGATTAAATCCTAAGATGAAAGAAGTGGTAAGAAAAGAAATACTAAAGCTTCTGGAGGTAGGTATAATTTATCCCTTTGCTGATAGTCAGTGGGTAAGTCATGTCCATTGTGTCCCTAAGAAGGGAGGTATTACTGTTGTTCCTAATGATAAAGATGAACTGATCCCGCAAAGAATTGTTACAGGTTATATAATGGTAATTGATTTCCGCAAATTAAATAAAGCTACTAAAAAGGATCATCACCCTTTAACTTTTATTGATCAAATGCTAGAAAGATTATCAAAACATACACATTTTTGCTTTCTAGATGGTTATTCTGGTTTCTCTCAAATACATGTGTCAAAAGAGGATCAAGAAAAGACCACTTTTACTTGCCCTTTCGGTACCTTTGCTTATAGACGTATGCCTTTTGGTTTATGCAATGCACCTGCTACCTTTCAAAGATGTATGACTGCTATATTATCTGACTTTTGTGAAAAGATTGTTGAGGTATTCATGAATGCTTTTTCTATTTATGGAACTTCTTTTGATGATTGCTTAAGCAACCTTGATCGAGTTTTGCAGAGATGTGAAGAAACTAATCTTGTCTTGAATTGGGAGAAGTGCCACTTTATGGTTAATGAAGGTATTGTCTTGGGGCATAAAATTTCTGAAAGAGGTATTGAAGTTGATAAAGCTAAATTTGATGCTATTGAAAAGATGACATGCCCTAAGGACATTAAAGGTATAAGAAGTTTCCTTGGTCATGCCGGTTTTTATAGGAGGTTCATTAAGGACTTCTCAAAAATCTCCAGGCCTCTGACTAATCTCTTACAAAAAGATGTTCCTTATGTCTTTGATGATGATTGTGTAGAAGCATTTGAAATACTTAAGAAAGCTTTGATTTCTGCACCTATTGTTCAGCCACCTGATTGGAATTTACCCTTTGAAATCATGTGTGATGCTAGTGATTATGCTGTAGGGGCTGTTCTAGGACAAAGAGTTGATAAGAAATTAAATGTTATACAATATGCTAGTAAGACTCTGGATAGTGCTCAGAGAAATTATGCTACTACTGAAAAAGAATTTTTAGCAGTTGTATTTGCTTGCGATAAGTTCAGACCTTATATAGTTGATTCTAAAGTAACTGTATACACTTATCATGCTGCTATTAAATATCTTATGGAAAAGAAAGATGCTAAACCTAGACTTATTAGATGGGTTCTCTTGCTACAAGAATTTGATTTGCATATTATTGATAGAAAGGGAGCCGAGAACCCCGTTGCAGACAACTTGTCTAGGTTAGAAAATGTTCTTGATGACCCACTACCTATTGATGATAGCTTTCCTGATGAACAACTAGCTGTCCTAAATGCTTCTTGTACTGCTCCCTGGTATGCTGATTATGCTAATTATATTGTTGCTAAATTTATACCACCTAGTTTCACATACCAGCAAAAGAAAAAGTTCTTCTATGATTTAAGACATTACTTTTGGGATGACCCACACCTTTATAAAGAAGGAGTAGATGGTGTTATTAGACGTTGTGTACCTGAGCATGAACAGGAACAGATCCTATGCAAGTGTCACTCTGAGGCTTATGGAGGACACCATGCTGGAGATAGAACTGCACATAAGGTATTGCAATCCGGTTTTTATTGGCGTACTCTCTTCAAGGAGGCCCGTAAGTTTGTTTTGTCTTGTGATGAATGTCAAAGAATTGGCAATATTAGTAGACGTCAAGAAATGCCTATGAATTATTCACTTTTTATTGAACCATTTGATGTTTGGGGCTTTGATTATATGGGACTGTTTCCTTCCTCTAATGGGCATACACATATTTTAGTTGTTGATTACGTTACTAAGTGGGTAGAAGCTATTCCAACTAGTAGTTCTGATCATAACACCTCTATTAAGATGCTTAAAGAAGTTATTTTTCCGAGGTTTGGAGTCCCTAGATACTTAATGACTGATGGTGGTTCACATTTTATTCATGGTGCCTTTCGTAAAATGCTTGCTACGTATGATGTTAATCATAGAATTGCATCTCCGTATCACCCACAGTCTAGTGGTCAAGTGGAATTGAGCAATAGAGAGCTTAAATTAATTTTGCAAAAGACTGTTAATAGATCTAGAAAGAATTGGTCCAAGAAACTAGATGATGCATTATGGGCTTATAGAACTGCATATAAAAATCCTATGGGTATGTCTCCGTATAAGATGGTATATGGAAAAGCATGTCACTTACGTCTCGAACTAGAACATAAGGCATATTGGGCCATTAAAGAGCTCAATTATGATTTCAAACTTGCCGGTGAGAAGAGGCTTTTTGACATTAGTTCACTTGACGAATGGAGAACCCAGGCCTATGAGAATGCCAAATTGTTTAAAGAAAAAGTTAAAAGGTGGCATGACAAAAGGATACAAAAACGTGAGTTTAATGTAGGTGATTATGTTTGTTATACAACTCCCATTTAAGATTTTTTGCAGGCAAACTACTTTCTAAATGGGAAGGCCCTTACATCATTGAGGAGGTCTATCATTCCGGTGCCATAAAAATCAACAACTTCGAAGGCACAAATCCGAGGGTGGTGAACAGTCAAAGAATCAAACATTATATCTCAGGTAATCCCATAAATGTTGAAACTAATGTTATTGAAACCGTAACCCCGGAGGAATACATAAGGGACACTTTCCAGAATGTTCCAGACCTCAAAAAGGAAGAGGTATGAGGTACGTAAGTAAACCGACTCCAAAACAGTTCTAATAGCAACTTTTCTATGTTTTGGAATATTTAAAAAAATAGGAAAATAAGAAGCAGTTTGGGAAGGACACGAGGCGTCCTCGAGGGTGGAGGCCGCACCCTACCCCCTGGGTGCGCCCCCTGCCTCGTGGGCACCTCGTGTACTCTCCGGACTCCGTTTTCTTGCACGATACTTCTTTTGGTCGGTAAAAATTCATTATATAATCTCCCAAAGGTTTTGACCACCGTATCACGCAAATATCCTCTGTCTTTGTTTCGAGTTGTTTTTCTGACAGATCTAGATCACCATGACGTCTCCAAGTGCCACCAAGGACAAGTTCTTCGAGAAGGTCATCAACCCCTACCTCGCAAAGGTGCTGCAACACCCTCGAACCACTGAGATGCATGAGGGGTTGCTGCACATCTGCGATGTTGAGGGACCAAGGAGGACCGGAAGCGTGGAGACAAGACTCGAAGCAATGGAGCAATAAGTTTTCAAGTGCCAGGAGATGGTGGAACATGCACTCGACACCAACCACATAATGATCATGGAGTTGACCAACACCGCCAAGCTAGATGCCAGAAACATCGGAGAGACCATCTTCAAGCTTCACGAGAAAATCGAGCATCTTCAAGCCCAGATCTATGACCTGCAAAATCAAAACTGTGAGTATGAATATAGATTCAAGAGGATGAGTTTGGCTGCAGATTCGAGGATCCCGGAGACTCGATCATCCTTCTATGATGGTGAGCCTATGCCTTGGAAGATGGACGACAAGCCTACATCATCAACAACTCCATGATCACTACCTCCGAGGAAGGGGACATAAACACATGGGTATGGGCACTACCCTTGGCAACTTCCAAGCTTGGGGGAGTGCCCCGGTATCGTATCACCATCACTTTTATATTTACCGTTTTCTTAGTTCGATCCTTTTGGTAATATCTTGATCTAGTAGAATAAAGTTTTAGTATGATCTAGTTTTGAGTTTTTCTTTATGATCCTTCTATGTAATCGAGTCCGTGAGCTATATATATAATAAAGATTAGTGTTGAGTCAAGGGCTTGATTATCTTGCTATGATCTTGAGGGAATAAAATAAAATAGAAAGAATAAAAAGAATTAAAGAGATCATATGGATCTTATGGAGAGTAATGACTTCACATATAAAGAGTATGATGAATAAAAGTTGTTGAGAATTGACAAACATAGTTTTGGTCATCATTGCAATTAATAGGAAGTAATTAAGAAAGAGAGGTTTTCGCATATAAATATACTATCTTGGACATCTTTTATGATTGTGAGCACTCATTAAAATATGACATGCTAAAGAGTTGATGTTGGACAAGGAAGACAACGTAATGGGTTATGTTTTCTAACATCTGAGATAAATTATATTGTGATGGTTCATCCAACATGTTGAGCTTTCCTTTGCCTCTCATGCTAGCCAAATTCTTTGCACCAAGTACAGATACTACTTGTGCTTCCAAATATCCTTAAACCCAGTTTTGTCCTGAGAGTCCACCATATCTACCTATGGATTGAGTAAGATCCTTCAAGTAAGTTGTCATCGTTGCAAGCAATAAAAATTGCTCTCTTAATATGTATGATTTATTAGTGTGGAGAAAATAAGCTTTATACAATCTTGTGATGTGGAAGAAATAAAAGCGACAGACTGCATAATAAAGGTAAATATCACAAGTGGCAATATAAAGTGACGTTCTTTCGCATTAAGATTTTGTGCATCCAACCACAAAAGCACATGAAAATCTCTGCTTCCCTCTACGAAGGGCCTATCTTTTATTCTTGTCTTATACTTCATGCAAGAGTCCCGGTGATCTTCACCTTTCCTTTTTACATTTTATCCTTTGGCAAGCACAATGTGTTGGAAAGATCCTGATATATATAGTTAATTGGATATGAGTTTTCATGGACTATTATTGTTGACATTACCCTTGAGGTAAAAGTTTGGGAGGCAAAACAATAAGCCCCTACCTTTCTCTGTGTCCAATTAAAACTTCATAACCATAAATATCGCATGAGTGTTAGCAATTCTGAAAGACTAAATGATAGTTGAGTATGTGGACTTGCTGAAAAGCTCTTATATTGACTCTTTCTGATGTTATGATAAATTGAAATTGCTTCAATGACTGATATTATAGTTTGTTGGGTCTCAATGAAGTTTATGATTCATACCTGAAATTGTGAATGAATTGTTACTTTAGCATAAGAAATCATATGACAATATTTATATATGTTGTTGTTATAAGAATGATCATGATGCCCTCATGTCCGTATTTTATTTTATCGACACCTCTATCTCTAAACATGTGTACATATTTATCGATATCGGCTTTCACTTGAAGACAAGTGAGGTCTAAGCTTGGGGGAGTTGATACATCCATTTTGCATCATGCTTTTATATTGATATTTATCGCATTATGGGCTGTTATTACACATTATGTCACAATACTTATGCCTATTCTCTCTTATTTTACAAGGTTTACATGAAGAGGGAGAATGCCGACAGCTGGAATTCTAGGCTGGAAAAGGAGCAAATATTAGAGACCTATTCTGCACAACTCCAAAAGTCCTGAAACTTCACGGGAGCAAGTTTCAGAATATATAAAAAATATTGGGCGAAAGAAGTACCAGAGGGGGGCCACCCACCATCCACGAGGGTGGAGGGCGCGCCCTACCCCCCTATGCGCGCCCCCTGCCTCGTGGGCCCCCTGGCAACCCTCTAATTCCCATCTTTGGCTATATGAGGTCTTTCGTCGCGGAAAAAAATCATAAGAAAGCTCACGGGACGCAACTCCGCCGCCACAAGGCGGAACCTTGGCGGAACCAACCTAGGGCTTTGGCGGAGCTGTTCTGCCGGGGAAACTTCCCTTTGGGAGGGGGAAATCATCACCATCGATCCTCTCATCGGAAGGGGGTCAATATCCATCAACATCTTCACCAACACCATCTCATCTCAAACCCTAGTTCATCTCTTGTATCCAATCTTTGTCCCAAAGCCTCAGATTGGTACCTGTGGGTTGCTAGTAGTGTTGATTACTCTTTGTAGTTGATGCTAGTTGGTTTATTCGGTGGAAGATTATATGTTCAGATCCCTTATGCATATTAATACCCCTCTAATTATGAACATGAATATGATTTGTGAGTACTTACGTTTGTTCCTGAGGACATGGGAGAAGTCTTGCTATAAGTAGTCATGTGAATTTGGTATTCATTTGATATTTTGATTAGATGTATGTTGTCTTTCCTCTAGTGGTGTCATGTGAACGTCGACTACATGACACTTCACCATTGTTTGGGACTAGAGGAAGGCATTGGGAAGTAATAAGTAGATGATGGGTTGCTAGAGTGACAGAAGCTTAAACCCTAGTTTATGTGTTGCTTCGTAAGGGGCTGATTTGGATCCATATGTTTCATGCTATGGTTAGGTTTACCTTAATACTTCTGTTGTAGTTGCGGATGCTTGCAATAGGGGTTAATCATAAGTGGGATGCTTGTCCAAGGAAGGGAAGTACCCAAGCACCGGTTCACCCACATATCAGATTATCAAAGTACTGAACACGAATCATATGAACGTGATGAAAACTAGCTTGACGATTGTCGGTGTCAAAACCGGCGGATCTCGGGTAGGGGGTCCCGAACTGTGCGTCTAGGCTGAATGGTAACAGGAGGCAAGGGACACGAAGTTTTACCCAGGTTCGGGCCCTCTTGATGGAGGTAAAACCCTACGTCCTGCTTGATTAATATTGAAGATATGGGTGTTACAAGAGTGGATCTACCACGAGATCAGAGAGGCTAAACCCTAGAAGCTAGCCTACGGTATGATTGTATGTTGTGATTGTTGTCCTACGGACTAAAATCCTCTGGTTTATATAGACACCGGAGAGGGTTAGGGTTACACAAGGTCCGTTACAAAGGAGGAGATATCCATATACGTATTGCCTAGCTTGCCTTCCACGCCAAGTAGAGTCCCATCCGGACACGAGACGAAGTCTTGAATCTTGTATCTTCATAGTCTAACAGTCCGACCAATGGAGATAGTCCGTCTGTCTGAAGACCCCCTAATCCAGGACTCCCTCAGTAGCCCCTGAACTAGGCTTCAATGACGATGAGTCTGGCGCGCAGTTGTCTTCGGCATTGCATGGCGGGTTCCTTCTCCGAATACATCACAGAAGAATTTGAATACGAGGATAGTGTCCGACCCTGCAAAATAAGTTCCACATTCCACCGTAGAGAGAATAATGTTTTCGTAGATCTAATCCGCTAGCTTGTTTTGGCAACATGACGTTACGTCATGGCCCGGCAATCATTCGAACCGTTTCTCTTAACCAACTCCACACATAACGTGAGGCGGTTTCTTGACACGTCTTGCCAAAGCGGAGATCGTGTTCCCCTGATTACGGGATTCTCATTAATGTGGTTCGTGGGTAACCCAACCGTGTCTAGGACTCCTAGATTATAGCTAAGTCCAAAACGGCTACAGAGAGGACGCTTGATATTGACCCTCTTTATAAGGGGACAAGGTTTTCGCTTTTTCCCTCTCGTGCTCAACCAAACCCTTCCCCCGCCTCGAGTTCTAACACCCAAAGCCCAGGTTAGGTGCTCCGGATCTTCAATCATGTCCGGATCCAGCCTTCAAGGCCGATGGATGCCCTCCTCCGTGATGGAAGAGGACATTAAGAAGTTTAGGGAGGCCAGATACCTGACCGCTAAGGTTTCGCATCGGCTGCCTGCTCGAGGGCAGGTCGTCCCTACTCCCGAACCCAACGAGAACGTTGTGTTCGTCTCCCACTTCCTCCGAGGTCTAGGCCTCACTCTGGATCCCTTTGTCAGGGGCTTGATGTTCTATTACGGGCTAGATTTCCACGACCTAGCTCCGGACTCCTTTCTCCACATCACGACATTTATTGTCGTGTGTGAGGCCTTCCTCCGTGTGACCCATCACTTCGGCATGTGGCTCAAGACCTTTGAAGTACAACTGAAGGTGAACGAGGGGTGGCATGCAGCGTGCGGAGGTGCATCAATAGGCAAGATGGTAGGAGCTCCATGGCCGAAAGGTTCCTTTCCAGAGGTATCCGAATTATGGCAACGGGAGTGGTTCTACATCATGGCTCCCAGAAGTGCCAAGTGGGTGGCTGCCCCCGCTTTCCGCCCGGGCCCCCCACCACAACTGATGTCATGGATTAGCAGGGGCCTGAGCTGGGGCCCAGCCAAGGACGTGCCTATACTGCAAAGCCACATCAGAGATCTCTTCGAGGGAGATTTTAATTTGGTTGCGGTAATACAAGTTATGCTGGTTCGTCAAGTCCAGCCTTGCAAACGTCGGCCCCTGCGCTTGTGGGAGTTCAACCCAGAGGGACCACGTGCCATTCAAAGTTTCCTCGGCCTGATGCACGAGGAGATGTACAAGTCATTCTTCGGACCTCAAGTGGAATGTCCGGATATCACCGAGGACGTGGGCCTGAGCAGTAACCGCGCCGCCGAACAAGTAAGAAATCCCCTAGCCGAACACGCTGTCTTTTATTCGAAGTTATTTCTGAGAGTTCGCTTTTTGACCAGGACTGGCTAACAAAGGCGAAGATGATTCAGTGTTTGGCCCCCCTCCCTGAGGGTTTGGAAAATCCGGTATTGGAGAAGATGCTCCAGGTTGCACCTTGCCCGGAGCCCTTGAAGGAAGATACCGAGGGAGATAATACGGGCGGACGTGGGCCCCCATCGCCATCCGCTTCAACTGAGGGAACGAGTGTCTCCAAGAAGGAGGACGATCAGGGAAGGAAAAGGACTACTTCCGAGGATCCGGAAGCCGAAGCCTCCAAATGGGAGAAAAGGTCTCCCACTGAGGGTCCTGCCTTGGGGGTTGCTTCTGCCGCACACAGTCCGCGGGGGATCAGCCCTCCAACGAGTCATAAGTGATCCAAAATATTTCAGTAGTAAGGGTATGCTATCTTTTTCCTCCGAGAAAATAACCACCGCATCTATCTTGCAGTGCGGGCCTCAGCCCCTCGCAAATGAGCCCGTCTTCGGGGGATCTTCTTCCAGAGATGATGGAGAGCGAAACGCCTCCCCCGGACTCCTCCGCTCCAGAAGCGGGCGACCCCGAAGTGTCGTCGCGGAGGGCCTCTCCAGATCCGGTGAGGCCAGAAGATAATCCCGTAGACCCCCAAAGTCCCGAGTGTCCAGCTCCCGAAGAGAGCATACGAAAGAGTCCGGCACCGTCTATTGTGCGGTTGGACGTCTCAGAAGAGCACCGTACGCTGATGGGTATGGTGATGGAGAAAATCTCGTCCGCTGAAAGCGGATTACATGAAGCCTTTATGAGTCTATTGACAGGCTTTGAGGTATGTGAGATAATATGTGATAGTACTGCACATGTTATAGTAGCCCCTGAGACTCTGGTTGTCGTCGAGAACGGCGGAGAACAGAGGATCATATTCCCAGTCAATAACCAAACTGCCTTTATATGCAGGTGGTGGGAGCTCCGGTGGCTAGCCAAACTAGGGAGTTTGCCCAATTAAAACGGCAACTGGATGCGGCAGACACCGACATCGAGCTTATTAACAAGAGGCTTGACGAGGCACGGGGTAAGTGTTATTATCCGGTGAACACCACATAGTAAGAGAAGCATAATGCGAGTATCTTTAATATGTTGTGACTGCAGATGGAGCTGCCACCGTGCAAGCCTTGCGGGCGGAACTTTCCCGAGCCAAGGAACAAGCGAGGATTAGTAATGCGGCTGCTTGTGAGAGCTAGGAGAAGATGGCCAAGATGGCTGTAGAATTGAAAGACACTGCCGACTGTTGCCGGGTTCTTGAGAACGAGAACCGAGCGAAGGCAACGGACCTTGAGAAGGCCGTGGCGGCGGATAAAGACACCCGTTCTGCTATGAGAGCGAAGAAGGAGGAGCTGCAGGAAGCCGGGGATATTGCGGCTGGGAAACCCTTCATGTTACAAAGGAAGTTCGGAGATCCTCGGTATGCCACTCTGGATCGGCTGTGGAGTTTGGCAAATGTGTATATGGATTTGGCGGTGAGTGCTGCCGATGCGGCCAAGTACTTCCAAGGCCCGACAGATCGTGAAGTGGACAAGCTGTTCTGGACGCAATTCCATGTTCCAGAACGTCCGCTTTCATTGACTGGCCAGCTAGCCGAATGGGCCGAACTGAATAGGTTGTCCGGACTCGCCATGAGGTTTGTTGTGGATCAGCTATGGCCGGAAAGACCAAAGCCGAACAGCTATTTCAGCTTAGTGCAGCAGTTCCTTGATGCGGTGCCGCGCATTAATGTGATGAAGAGGTCGGCGTGCATAGAAGGCTCGCGGATGGCCCTTGCCCGTGTTAAAGCATACTGGGCGAAGATGGACGCTACCACTGTTGCGGCCCAGGTTTCGGCCATAGGCCGTGTGGCTGCCGAACACTATTTCGAGGAAGTTCTCGAGGGTGCTCGTTTGATAGAGGCCCAGTGCTCGAAAAATATTATGTTTGAGTGATATGTATTCTCATTGTAAACATAATGCTTTTATGGAGTTTTTAAAAGGCTATGTTTATACTTTTGCCTGAAAGTAGTATGATGCCTCCTGTGCGGCCGTTTATGTATACATGTGTATAACCTGAAAGATTGCAGCCGTTGGCTTCAACCCCCACGCATATAATGCGGAGGTGCTCGCAAAAAACACGTGTTCACACTTAATCCAACGTCTTGGTCCTGATAAGGAGGTGATAGCGCAGCGAGCGAGGCAACCGGACTATAATGCTTGAACACTTTCACTTAGCCACAGGAGTTTGATAGTGGGGCTACTAGATAGCCCCTGGTGGCTCCGCACTCTCCCGATCGCGGGCTGCGTATATGCCTCGCTGAAAAATGGCCCTTCGTTAAGGCGGAGGAATTCTAACATTCCGATAGGTCATCGAGTGGTTGACCAGTCTCATGCTATATCATGACAGTCAATTTTCGGCTTTCTCTACTGGGGCACTCGTCCGGATGAACCAGGGCACAATCGCAGTAGTTCTCCTAGTGCTACCTTAGCCGGTAAAGCGGAACGTAAGGCACCAAAACACAAGAGCCGGGCAAACCCAACATTTGACCAAAGACAATGATTCGGAGCTGATGCATATAAGGCCGAACTCGCGACGCCGAACACTCCCTAAGGTATTCGGTCTTTATGGTATAAACCGGGCTGAAATAGTGCCGCTTGTAAGAAGCCCCTTGTGTCCAGGTACATGCATTATTCTGACATGGCCACATGCCAAGACATCAGCATCCTTCTCAATTGTGCCGAGAATTCGGTGGATATGTATCAACAAGAGATAGTAAAAAAAAAGGTTTACGCAAGGTATTAATCTAAAAAGAATCCTTGGAGCGGGTCCCTGCTGCACGTCTGCGCCTGTGTCTCCGTTGTGCCGTATCCTGGACGGGTGTAGCACGATGATTATCTGTAAAAGAGAGGAGCTTAGGTAAAAAAGCTGTCGTGCAAAAAGATAGTTTTATAAATAAACCATGTATAATTCAGGTTGAGTAAGAATTGCCACTTGTATTTGTAACAGGGGTGTGATCATTGATCCGGTATAAATTGCATATAGCTGCACCGGACTCGTCTAACCGTGTCCGAGGTCATGACGACCTGCTAAATGTTTTAGTTGGTGAGGCCGTGTTTAGTGTGCGGCTGTCGAGGCAGTCGCACGCTCTTCGGCGTGCAGAAATTGCTTAATATTTCCGTTCACTGTAATGATGCCACGCGGACCGGGCATCTTGAGTGTGAGGGAAGCATAGTGTGGTATTACATTAAAGCGAGCGAAAGCTTCATGTCCGAGTAGTGCTTGATAGCCACGTTGGAACGGAGCGATGTGGAAGGTTAGATGTTCGCTACGGAAGTTATCGGGGAAGCCGAATATAACTTTTAGTAGCAGGGAGCCCGTGCAACGAGCCCCTGGGCCTGGCGTTACTCCTTTAAAACTAATATTGCTATGGCGAATTTTTGTTGGGTCTATCCCCATTTCGCGGATTGTATCCTGGTATATCAGGTTTAGGCTGCTGCCACCGTCCATCAGGACTCGTGCGAAGCGGTATCCGTCAATTATTGGGTCTAATACCAGGGCAGCCCATCCTACACGTCAGATACTTGCTGAGTAATCATGATGGTCGAAAGTGATCGGTTGAGACGACCAGTGGCAGAACTCCGCAGTGATAAGCCTTCAGGCGTATTTTTCTGGGAGTGCCGTTTTGTTTCTTCCATTGATCACGTGTAACACGTTTACTGTTTTGACTTCTAGTGGAAATTTCTTTTGTTCCCCAGCGTCTCCCTTGAGAGGCTCATCTTCATCTTCATCTTCGCTTGGTGTATCCTCCCCCTTGTGTACGGCGTTGAGCTTGTCGGACTGCTTGAAGACCCAACATTCTCTGTGGGTATGATTGGCTGGTTTGCCAGGGGTGCTATGGACCTAACAAATTTGGTCCAGAATTTTATTCAGGCTGGACAGTTTGTCTCTGGCGCCTTTAGAGGGCGGCTTCTGTCCTGGCCGAGAGCTTTTGAATCCGACGTTTACTGCCGTGCTCTTCGTGCTGTCTCCTTTGTTCCGGCGTTTGTTACTGCTATTGCGCCGTGGTTTCTCGTTTTCATCTTTAACTTCAGATGTACAGGGGTTGCTGGTGCTGCATCAGGCTAGCCAACTGTCTTCACCCGCGCAAAAGTGGGTCATGAGGCTTGTTAATGCTACCATTGTTCTCGGTTTTTCTTGGCCGAGGTGTCGGGCAAGCCATTCATCACGGACGCTGTGCTTGAAAGCTGCCAAGGCTTTGGCGTCCAGACAGTCGACAATTTGGTTCTTTTTAGTAAGAAACCTGTTCCAAAGCTTTCGGGCTGACTCTCCGGGCTGTTGAGTTATATGACTCAAATCATCCGCGTCCGGAGGTCGGACATAAGTCCCTTGAAAGTTTGCCCGAAAAGCGTCTTCGAGCTCTGCCCAGCTTCCAATGGAGTTTTCGGGGAGGCCTTTAAGCCAATGACGAGCTGGCCCTTTGAGTTTGAGTGGTAAGTACTTGATGGCGTGGAGATCATCTCCTCGAGCCATATGGATGTGGAGGATATAGTCCTCGATCCAGAACCCAGGGTCTGTTGTTCCGTCGTATGCCTCTATGTTTACAGGTTTGAATCCTTCAGGAAATTCATGATCCAGCACCTCATCGGTGAAACATAGGGGGTGTGCGGCACCCCTGTATATGGGTGTACCGCATTGTTCGGATGTTATATCGTATGCTGGGGCGTGCTTGCGTGGTCCATAGATGGATCTAGTTGCGTTGTCCTTTTGGTGCAAGCCCCCGCGTGAATTGCGTATTGTCTTGTGAGTGGCATTGTTTGCCGCTCTATGTTGGCCGTGAGGTCGTCTATCCGGCCAGGTGGCTATTTTGACTTTTGGTTGTGAGGGGTCTGAAGCCTCCTCATCGAATTCAGGTAGCAACTTCCAATTTGGGTAGCTCTTGGTGGGGCGATTGTCACCGTACTTCGCTGCTGTGTTGGGTACTTTACTCCATCTGATTTGGAGTGTGTCCTGCGCAGCCTTGAGCCCTTGATTCTGCTTTTTTAGACTCCTCGCGGTGGCAACAAGCCTTTGACGGGCATTTTGCTGCTCCGGGTGCCTGTCCGGCGTTGTGTCGTCCGGACTATTATCTTTGACAGAATTGGCTTGTTTGGTTTGATTCTCCGTATTGCCATGGTCCGGCAGCGGTTCGCCCTGCTCCAACACTGGGTCTATGTGGTCATTATTTCTGGCGAGACAGGATTTGGGGCGGCACTTGCGCCGCCGCTTTGACTACTTCTCGAGGGAACAAGCCTTCGGTGTGTCCTTCCGTTCCTCGTCGTCGTTTTCTTTTGGTGTGTCCACCATGTATACGTCATATGATGAAGTGGACGTCCGGCGCCCTATGGGCGGTAGTTCATCTTCGCCTCCCGCATCGTTGTCCATACCATCTATGTCTGCGGAGTCGAAGTCGAGCATGTCGGTTAAATCCTCGACAGTGGCTACAAAGTGGGTGGTGGGTGGGCGTCAAATTTCTTCGTCGTCCGCATCCCAATCCTGTTGGCCATAATCCGGCCAGGGCTCTCCTGACAAAGAGAGAGACCTTAGTGAATTCAGAATGTCGCCGAAAGACGAGTGCTGAAAGATATCCGCGGCGGTGAACTCCATGATCGGCGCCCAATCGGATTCGATTGGCAGGGGCGCGTATGGTTCGGGGTCCAGAAGAGAGTCCGGCACCTTGGAGTCACGGGTCGTGCAGAGGATTATGCTGGTGTTTGGCTCGATCGCCGTCGAGACTGCAGCCCCTGAGGTGGTCTAGCCACCCGTCCTTGATTGGCGCAGTTGGCTCCGATCTAAGGGTCGGAGCTGATGCGGGCGTGGCCTCTGGAGTACCGTCCGGTGGCAGAGCTAGGTCATACCCATCGCGACAGTGCGGCGCGCCCTGCTGTGGCTCGAATCCGTCGAAGATCAAGTCCCCATGGATATTGGCCGTGTAATCCAAACTTCCAAATCTGACCTGATGGCCAAGGGCGTAGCTTTCAATCTGCTCCAGATGGCCAAGCGAATTAGCCCGCAGTGCAAAGCCGCCGAGTACGAAGATCTGTCCGGGGAGAAAAGTCTCACCCTGGACCGCATCGCTATCGATGATAGCAGGAGCCATCAAGCCTAATGGCGACGACACAGAGGAACTCTCAATGAAAGCACCAATGTCGGCGTCAAAACCAGCGGATCTCGGGTAGGGGGTCCCGAACTGTGCGTCTAGGCCGGATGGTAACAGGAGGCAAGGAACACGAAGTTTTACCCAGGTTCGGGCCCTCTTGATGGAGGTAAAACCCTACGTCTTGCTTGATTAATATTGAAGATATGGGTGTTACAAGAGTGGATCTACCACGAGATCAGAGAGGCTAAACCCTAGAAGCTAGCCTATGTTATGATTGTATGTTGTGATTGTTGTCCTACGGACTAAAATCCTCCGGTTTATATAGACACCGGAGAGGGTTAGGGTTACACAAGGTCGGTTATAAAGGAGGAGATATCCATATACGTATTGCCTAGCTTGCCTTCCACGCCAAGTAGAGTCCAATCCGGACACGAGACGAAGTCTTTAATCTTGTATCTTCATAGTCTAACAGTCCGGCCAATGGAGATAGTCCGGCTGTCCGGAGACCCCCTAATCCAGGACTCCCTCAACGATAATTCCCATGTGTCCTCGGGAGCACTTCATTTATATAAGAGTTTGTCCAGGCTTGTCCTTTGCTACAAAAAGGATCGGGCCTTGCTGAACCTTATTTACTTCTATTACTTGTTACCCATTACAAATTACCTTATCACAAAACTATTTGTTACCGATAATTTCAGTGCTTGCAGAGAATACCTTACTGAAAACTGCTTATCATTCCTTATGCTCCTTGTTGGGTTTGACACCCTTACTTATCGAAAGGACTATGATAGATCCCCTACACTTGTGGTTCATCAGACTCCGCTCTTCACTCATGAGAAAATGGCTGGTCACCGGGATGCCCAGTCCCATGCTCAAATCAAATCAAAATAATTGCAAACAAAACTCCCCCAGGATTGTTGTTAGTTGGAGGCACCCGTTGTTTCGGTCAAACCATGGATTGGTGCTTTTTGGTGGTGGGGGAGTATAAACTTTACCAATCTGCTTGGGAACCACCTATAATGTGTGTAGCATGGATGATATCAAGATCTCTCGGTTGTTATGTTGAGAATGAAAGTATACCGCTCAAAATATTATTCATCTCTATTTCAAAATCAAGCTCTGGCACCTCTACAAATCCCTGCTTCCCTTTGCGAAGGGCCTATCTATTTACTTTTATGTTTTTTCATCGTCCTCTTATTAGAAAGCACCAGTTGGAGAGCACCGCTGTCATTTGCATGCATTACTATTATTTTACGTTGAGTATGACTGTGACTGGATCTCTTTTACCATGAATTACAATTTCCAGTTAGCCCTTGATCTTCAGGGGTGCTATGCATTTATGTTTTGCGGTCTCAGAAAGGGCTAGCGAGATACCATCTTGTTATATAATATTATGATTGTTTTGAGAAAGTGTTGTCATTCGAGATTCATTATTATTGCTCGCTAGTTGATTATGCCATTGATATGAGTAAACATGAGATCTGAATGTTATTGTGAATATAGTTAGTTCATAATCTTTGCTGAAAACTTGAATGCTGGCTTTACATATTTACAACAACAAGAGCAAACAGAGTTTGTAAAAGTTTATATTTATCACTTTCAGTTTATCAACTGAATTGCTTGAGGACAAACAAAGGTTTAAGCTTGGGGGAGTTGAAACGTCTCCATCGTATCTACTTTTCCAAACACTTTTGCCCTTGTTTTGGACTCTAACTTGCATGATTTGAATGGAACTAACCCGGACTGACGCTGTTTTCAGCAGAATTGCCATGGTGTTATTTTTGTGCAGAAATAAAAGTTCTCGGAATGACCTGAAAATCAACGGAGAATATTTTTGGAATCTGTAAAAAATACTGGCAAAAGAATCAAGGCCAGGGGGGCCACACCTTGTCCATGAGGGTGGGGGCGCACCCCCTGCCTCATGGGCCCCCTGGTGCTCCACCGACCTCAACTCCAACTCTATATATTCACGTTCGGGGACAAAAAAATCAGAGAGAAGGATTCATTGCGTTTTACGATACGGAGCCGCCGCCAAGCCCAAATCTCTCTCGGGAGGGCCGATTTGGAGTCCGTTCGAGGCTCCGGAGAGGGGAATCCATCGCAATCGTCATCATCAACCTTCCTCCATCACCAATTTCATGATGCTCACCGCCATGCGTGAGTAATTCCATCGTAGGCTTGCTGGACGGTGATGGGTTGGATGAGATTTATCATGTAATCGAGTTAGTTTTGTTAGGGTTTGATCCCTCGTATCCATTATGTTCTGAGATTGATGTTGCTATGACTTTGCTATGCTTAATGGTTGTCACTAGGGCCCGAGTGCCATGATTTCAGATCTGAACCTATTATGTTTTCATTAATATATGTGAGTTCTTGATCCTATCTTGCATGTCTATAGTCACCTATTATGTGTTATGATCCGTTAACCCCGAAATGACAATAATTAGGATACTTACCGGTGATGACCGTAGTTTGAGCAGTTCATGTATTCACTAAATGTTAATGCTTTGGTCCGGTACTCTATTAAAAGGAGGCCTTAATATCCCTTAGTTTCCAATAGGACCCCGCTGCCACGGGAGGGTAGGACAAAAGATGTCATGCAAGTTCTTTACCATAAGCACGCATGACTATATTTGGAATACATGCCTACGCTACATTGATGAATTGGAGCTAGTTCTGTGTCACCCTATGTTATAACTGTTGCATGAGGAATCGCATCTGACATAATTATCCATCACTGATCCATTGCCTACGAGCTTCTCACATATTGATCTTTGCTTAGTTACTTTTCCATTGGTACTGTTACAATCATTACAAAACCAATACCATTACATTTGCCACTGTTACCACTACTATCATACTACTTTGCTATTAAATACTTTGCTGCAGATATTAAGTTTCCAGGTGTGGTTCAATTGACAACTCAGCTGCTACTACTTTAAAATATTCTTTGGCTCCCCTTGTGTCGAATCAATAAATTTGGGTTGAATACTCTACCCTCGAAAACTGTTGCGATCCCCTAACTTGTGGGTTATCAACCACTGAGCTCCTTGGAACATTAAACCTTCAACCATGCAATCCAGCAATGACCACATGTGTATTGTGCTTAATTCAGGAGTTGTATTTATCAACTTTAGAGTTGTATTTATCTTACATGAATATCCCTTATTTGCACATAACAAAAACTCAGAAAACTGGAGTTCTCCATGTACTCGACTGGAGAGCCAATAGGGTATGTGATGGTCTGTAGAAGTTTGTTGCAATCAAATTTAAGCATGATTATATGCATGTAATTCTGAAATCTTTACAACTTGGTCCAACGTGGGGGGTGTCTATTGGGGGACGTTGCATGGGAAACAAAAAATTTCGTATGCTCACCAAGATCAATCTAGGAGATGACCATCTACGAGAGGAGAGATTGCATCTACATGCCCTTGTAGATCGCTAAGCGGAAGTGTTAAGAAACACAGTTGATGTAGTCGAACGTCTTTGCGATCCAATCATGATCCGTCCCGCGAACTTCGGTCCAAGTGATGAACGGACGGCACCTCCGTGTTCAACACACGTACGGCTTGATGATGCCTTCACCTCCTTGATCCAGCGAGCGATGGAGAAGTAGTAGCTCGAGTCCTCCGGCAGCACAATGGCGTGGTGGCAGAATCTCAGCAGAGCTTCTCTAAGCACTACAGAGAGGAAGAGGAGAGGAGGTGCAGCGTCGTGGTGTGGAGATGTGCTCAAGGGTGCGTCTGCCCTCTCTCTACCTCTCTATATATAGGGAGAAGGGAGGAGGAGGGGCGCCCTAGATCCCATCTAGGGGGGCGGCGGCCACAGGGGGTTACCCTAGATGGGTTTTGGGTGCCTCCCACCCCCGGGAGCCTTGGCCCCCAAGGCAAAGGGGATGGTGATACGTCTCTGTCATACCTATAATTTTTGATTGTTCATGCCAATATTCTACAACGTTCACATACTTTTGGCAACTTTTTATACTATTTTTGGGACTAACATATTGATCCAGTGCCCAGTGCCAGTTCCTGTTTGTTGCATGTTTTTTGTTTCGCAATAAATCCATATCAAACGGAGTCCAGACGGGATAAAAACTGACATAGATTTTTTTGGAATATATGTGATTTTTGGGAAGAAAAATCTACGCGAGACGATGCCCGAGGGGGCCACGAGGCAAGGGGGCGCGCCCGAGGGGGACAGACGCGCCCTGGGCCCTCATGGACACCCCGTAAGGCGGTTGATGCCCTTCTTTCGCTGCAAGAAAGCTAATATACAGATAGAGATCATGTCCAAAATTCAGCCCAATCGGAGTTACAGATCTCCGGGAATTTAAGAAACGGTGAAAGCCCAGAATCAAGAACGCAGAAAAAGAGAGAGACAGAGAGATAGATCCAATCTCGGAGGGGCTCTCGCCCCTCCCATGCCATGGAGACCATGGGCCAGAGGGGAAACCCTTCTCCCATCTAGGGATAAGATCAAGGAATAAGAAGAATAAGGGGGGCTCTCTCCCCCTCTCTCTCGGTGGCGCCGGAACGCCGCCGGGGCCATCGTCGCGATAACGATCTACACCAACAACTTCACCACCCTCATCACCAACTCTTCCCCCCTCTATGCAGTGGTGTAACCTGTCTTTTACCCGCTGTAATCTCTACTTAAACATGGTTCTCAACGCTATATATTATTTCCCAATGATGTATGGCTATCCTATGATGTTTGAGTAGATCCATTTTGTCCTATGGGTTAATTGATGATCGTGATTGGTTTGAGTTGCATGTTTTATTATTGGTGTTGTCCTATGGTGCTCTCCGTGTTGCGCAAGCTTGAGGGATTCTCGTTGTAGGGTGTTGCAATACGTTCATGATTCGCTTATAGTGGGTTGCTTGAGTGACAGAAGCATAAACCCGAGTAAGGGGATTGTTGCGTATGGGAAAAAGGGGACTTGATACTTTAATGCTATGGTTGGGTTTTACCTTAATGATCTTTAGTAGTTGCGGATGCTTGCTACAGTTCCAATCATAAGTGCATATGATCCAAGAAGATAAAGTATGTTAGCTTATGCCTCTCCCTCAAATAAAATTGCAATAATGATTACCGGTCTAGTTATCGATTGCCTAGGGACAAATAACTTTCTTGTGTGACAACAAGCTCTCTACTAAAACTAACTTAGTTGTGTCTTCATATAAACAGCCCCTACTTTTTTATTTATGCGATCTTTATTATCTTGCAAACCTATCCAACAACACCTACAAAGTACTTCTAGTTTCATACTTGTTCTAGGTAAAGCGAACGTTCAGCGTGTGTAGAGTTGTATCAGTGGCCGATAGAACTTGAGGGAATATTTGTTCTACCTTTAGCTCCTCGTTGGGTTCGACACTCTTACTTATCGAAAGAGCCTACAATTGATCCCCTATACTTGTGGGTTATCAAGACCTTTTTCTGGCGCCGTTGCCGGGGAGTTTTAGCGTGGGGTGAATATTCTCGTGTGTGTTTGTTTGCTTTATCACTGAGTAATTTTTATTTGCTGTTCTAAGTTGTTCTCTATCTTTAGTTATGGATATGGAACACGAAATACCAAAAAATGAGGTTTACTTGCTACTCATGGAGATGGGGAACCTCCTAAGACCCTCGATGCTCATTATGTGAAAGATATTATGTACTACTTTGATAATCCTAAGAAAACCCCATTCAACTTTATAATGGGAGTAATGTTGGATCAACGTGAATACTTTAGGGATTATCGCTTGACTCAAAAAGGGAAACTATTATGGGATCAAATGTATATGTTGCATTGGTATGCTCGGAAACTATGCTTGAGATATGATTATACTTGTTGCTCTAGGATGAAGGCTCCACACCTTCCCTTTTCATGTGAATTTAATGATGATGAAACCTTGGCTTCTTATGCTAATGGTATATATGATTATTATGATGTGGAACAAATAGAAGAATTTGTTGCTTTTATGGGTGCTTATGAAATTGAATCTTTGTTTAAAGAGTTTGAAGATTTTGATGATTCAGTTTATAGACCTGAAAATTTAGCTGTCCTTAAATATTGCTATGATAATTATAAATACAATTATGATATTGATGAATTTATTGAGAAAGTCTCCGCTGTCCGAGAAGCGACTAATATTTTGTAGGAGTCTATGGAAGAAAAAATTGATGAAACTGTGAGCTCATTGGATGAAAAAGATGATGAGGAGAGCGAAGAACAAAAGGAGGAAGAGCGGATTAGCTACCCATGCCCACCTTCTAATGAGAGTAACTCTTCAACTCATACATTGTTTAATTTCCCTTCGTGCCTACCGAAGGATGATTGCTATGATGATTGTTATGGTCCCATTGATTCTTTTGAAATATCCCTTTTTGATGATGCTTGCTATGCTTGTGGCCAAGATGCCAATATGAATTATGCTTATGGAGATGAACTTGCTATAGTTCCTTATGTAAACATGAAATTGTTGCTATTGCACCCACGCATGATAGTCCTATTATCTTTTTGAATTCTCCCGACTACACTATATCAGAGAAGTTTGCCCTTATTAAGGATTATATTGATGGGTTGCGTTTTACTACTACACATGATGATTTTGATAGATATAATATGCATGTGCTTTCTGCTCCTACTTGCAATTATTATGAGAGAGGAACTACATCTCCGCCTCTCCATGTTTCCAATATGATAAAATTGCAAGAAACTGTTTATACTATGTGTCAGTGTCAAAACCGGCGGATCTCGGGTAGGGGGTCCCGAACTGTGCGTCTAGGCTGGATGGTAACAGGAGGCAGGGGACACAATGTTTTACCCAGGTTCGGGCCCTCTTGATGGAGGTAAAACCCTACGTCCTGCTTGATTGATATTGATGATATGGGTAGTACAAGAGTAGATCTACCACGAGATCAGAGAGGCTAAACCCTAGAAGCTAGCCTATGGTATGATTGTATGTTGTGGTTGTTGTCCTACGGACTAAAACCCTTCAGTTTATATAGACACCAGAGAGGGTTAGGGTTACACAAGGTCGGTTACAAAGGAGGAGATATCCATATCCATATTGCCTAGCTTGCCTTCCACGCCAAGTAGAGTCCCATCCGGACACGAGACGAAGTCTTCAATCTTGTATCTTCATAGTCTAACAGTCCGGCCAATGGAGATAGTCCGGCTGTCCGGAGACCCCCTAATCGAGGACTCCCTTAGTAGCCCCTGAACCAGGCTTCAATGACGATGAGTCCGGCGCAGTATTGTCTTCGGCATTGCAAGGCGGGTTCCTTCTCCGAATACATCACAGAAGAATTTGAATAGGAGGATAGTGTCCGACCCTGCAAAATAAGTTCCACATACCACCGTAGAGAGAATAATATTTTCGCAAATCTAATTTGCTGACTTGTTTTGACAGTATGACGTTATGTCATGGCCCGGTGATTATTCGAACTGTTTTCTTTAACCAGCCCCGCACATAACGCGAGGCAGTTTTTCGACACGTCTTGTCAAGGCAGAGATCGTGTCCCCTTATTACGGGATTCTCATCAATACGGGCGTGGGTAACCCAACCGCGCCATCAATTATGGCACTTGGGGGATAAGCGAGTTTTACCAGGCAAGTGGGGACGCTTAGCTTCGTCCGCCCATATAAAGGGATAAGGATTCACCTTTCTATCCACGCCTTCTTCCTCCTTTGCTCATCCATTTTCGCACACTCGAGCTCTAGCGCCCAAGTCCGCACTTCCCACCTCAACCTTCTCCAACCATGTCCGGAGCGGGAGGCAGGTGGATCGTCTCCTCCGTCACGGAGGGTGTCGGTGTCAAAACCGGCGGATCTCGGGTAGTGGGTCCTAAACTGTGTGTCTAGGCCGGATGGTAACAGGAGGCAGGGAACACGATGTTTTACCCAGGTTCGGGCCCTCTTGATGGAGGTAAAACCCTACGTCCTGCTTGATTAATATTGATGATATGGGTAGTACAAGAGTAGATCTACCACGAGATCAAGGAGGCTAAACCCTCGAAGCTAGCCTATGGTATGATTGTTGTATATGGAGTTGTATATCTATCGACTAGCCTAGCCTCGGTTTATATAATGCACCGGAGGCCTAGGATAACAAGAGTCCTAGCCGAATACGCCGGTGGGCAGAAGTCCTTGTCTTGATCACCAAGTCTTGTGGAATCTTCCTTGTATGTGGTAGCCGTCCGAACTGGCCCATGAGTATACGGCCACGGGGGTCCTCAGCCCAATCTAATAGATCGGGAGACAACGTGGTGAGTACCCCCTAGTCCAGGACACCGTCAGAGGGAGACATCAAGAAGCTGCGCAGAGCCGGGTACTTAGCCGCGAATATCACACATCGGCTGCCCACTGCGGGGCAGATCGTCCCTACCCCGGAACCTCACGAGAGGGTAGTTTTCCTCCACCACTTCCTCCGCAGACTGGAGTTTCCCATCCGTCCATTCGTCCATGGTCTCATGTTCTACTACGGGCTGGACTTTCATGATCTGACCCCGAACTTTGTCCTCAACATTTCGGCGTTCATCGTCGTGTGTGAGGCTTTCCTCTGCATCCGGCCCCACTTCGGCCTGTGGTTAAAGACCTTCAATATCAAGCCGAAGGTTGTACGAGGCCAACAAGCAGAATGCGGCGGAGCCATGGTGGGCAAGATGCCCAACGTTATATGTCTTGAGGGCTCCTTCGTGGAGACAATAAAGGGATGGCAATCGGCGTGGTTCTACATCATCGAGCCGCGTGATGCCAAATGGGCGGCAGCCCCCGAGTTTCGATCCGGATTCCCTACACGGCTCACTTCTTGGAAAGAGAAGGGCTTGTCGTGGAGTTCATCGGTGGAGCTAGATGGACTCCAGAAATGTATCCGGAGTATGGCGAGCAAGAAGCTCAAGCTTGTCAATATAGTCCAAGTTATGCTTATCCACCGGATCCTCCTGTGTCAACAGCGGGACTTTACCTTGTGGGAGTTCGACCCGGCCCAGCACCAGACTCTGAGTGAGCTCTTTAATACGACGCACAAGGACATCTGGAAGGTGCTGTTCAAGGGCGCCGAGGTCCCTCCTTCTCTCGCCGAGGACCGCGGACTAAGCGCAAAGCGCCTAGCGCGTTCGGTGAGTTCAATACGTCCCGTAGGACATTTATTTTCCCTAGCTTAATTATGTGCGGGGTCTAATCTCCATGCCTTTGACAGGACTGGGTGGAGACGTCGGAGCAGATTAATTGTCCGGCCCCTTTGCCCGAAGATAATGCGGGCGCTCTCCTGACGGAGATGCTCACTCCGGCTCCTTACAAGGTGCTGGAGAAGACCAAGAAGGCCAAGGGAACCCGAAAGAGTTCCCGGCGCCAGGTGTTATCGGACTCATTGTCCGATAACTCTGCGGCACACTCCTCCCCTGAAGACGATGAGGAAGAAGAAGATGCTCCCCCTCCAGGCAGGGGAGACAAGAAAAGGAAGGCCGCCCCAACTAGGGAGGCCGAAGGGTCTAAGAAGGGGAGAACTCTCCTTCCAGACTACTCTACCACCGCCGCCGACGGTGAAGACGAGTGGCTGCCCAGGGCCAAGCCCCTGGGGAAGTCGTAAGTATTCGGATACCAGAGTAAGTCATAGTATTCCTTTGCCGCACTACTTCACCTAACGCCGAAATAAGATTATGCAGGCCGCCCCGAGCCTGTATTGATGTATCATCGGACGGCTTCCTGGGCTCGTCGGACATGGATAGCGATCTAGTCCTGACCGCCACCTTCCCTCATCCTGCCGACGACGCTGAGGTGCTGTCTCAAGAGGCACTGGATCGGGGGGAGACAGTATCGGAGGCGCCTCAAGGCGACCTTCCGGACTCCGAGAGCCGAGGGGACGGGGCCCCTGAGAGCTCCGAGTTCGGCCCTCAGCCAAACATCGCGCCGGAACCTCCAGCGGTTCCAGGCTCGGGCAGGCGGCCTCCTTCTAAGAGGGGCAAGACGCCTGTGCCAATGACCTCTGTAAATCTAGAGGCGCTGGACAATCTGCTAGAAGTGCTTCGTAGCGCTTCCATCGATGAGGAGCACTGTACTGTTATGAGTGTGGTGGTCCAGAAGGTTCAGTCCGCCAAGAGCGGGTTGACTGAAGCCTGTGCCAGCCTTTTAACAAGCTTTGAGGTAAGTGTTTTAAAATATAGTAGAAATATTACTGCATAGACAGTAGCCTCTGATTCTTTGTTCGGTGTTCGCAAAGAAAAACCGAACAGAGGATCAAATAATATCGCAGGAGTCTAATATAAGTATGTCAATATGCATATGTAGGCTTCGCTACGGGCGTCCGCCGTACTGACTGCGGAGGTCGCCGTGCTGAAGCAGGACCTCGAGCGGTCCAGGAAAGAGCTTGGCCTTGCCAAGAGGCAGCTCGAGGAGAACAAGGATAAGTAATACCCTGTCTATAGATATGTATATATAAAAGAAGATGCGATTGCAAAATGACATGATCATCGTATATTTGCCAGGGGCCACGATCGAGGTGGCGACCCTGAAGCAAGCGCTAACCAAGGCCGAAGATAAAGCGGCCAAGGAGAGCGCCGAGCGAGAGAAGCACGAGGCTCGGGTGGGCGAGGTGCAGCAAGAGCTCCAGGCTGTCGTGGCGAAGCACGAGGCGTTGGAGCTTGACTCAAAGACGCGGGAGTCTGAGCTTGCTACGGCCCTCGAGGGCGAAAAAAGTGTTAAGGCCGAAGCCCAAAAGGCCCTCCAGGAGATCGACGCAATGAAGAAGATAGTGGCGGGTATGGCTTTCTATATGCGAAGCAAGCATGTGAAAGTAAATTACCGATTACTTACCCGAATCCGGAGCTCTCCAGGAGCATTCGCAGATTTGCCCCACAGCGTGTCCGATGCCGCACAATTTTACCAGGCCGAGGATGGAAGCTCGACGGAGAAGATATTCTGGTCTCAGTATGCTGAGGCCGAACACCCGGTGCCAATGAGCGACCAGCTGAAGCAGATGGTCGAGCTACATAAGGCGGCCGATCAGGCCATGAAGGGCTTTATAGTCCGGCTGTGGCCTGGCGACGCCCTTCCGAACAGCTTCTTCGGCCTGGTAAGGCGGCTTGTGGATGCCTGCCCATGGCTGGAGGTCGTCAAGCTATCTGTCTGCATTGAAGGTGCACACTGGGCTTTCGCCCGTGTGAAATTGCAGTGGGTCAAGCTAGACGCTGTGAAGCTGATCAAGGAGGGGCCACCGGAGGGCAAGGAGTACCGCCACCCTGAGATGTACTACGAGGGTGTTCTGCCGGGTGCCCGTCTCATAGCGGACGAGTGTTCAAAAGATGTAATATTTGGGTGAGACTTTCTCGTTTTATCCTGTATTTATGAAAACTTGTGTCATATGTGCTATGCAACGCTTGTTTGAATTTAAAATATTACCGTCTGTTTGGCTGTTTATCCAATCTGAGAGATGGCTAGTCCCCGGCTTCTGCCCCCATGCCATGAGTGCTGGGGTGTTCCGGATAAACCTGAGCACTCTTGTTCCCATGTTTGGGTCCTTCGAGGGAGGTGCTCAGCACAGTGAACAAGGTAACCAGACTAATAATGCTTTATCACTCTCACTTAGCCATAGAATTCTATAATTTTAAATTTCGGCGAAGTCCCTGGTATTCGGAAGACCGAATTTGGGGCGCGATACACACCTTTAAGCCGGACAGGGCCGGCCCCTCGCTCTAAGCGGCATAAGTCTTTAGGGACTCAAAAACCTCGCCGAACAGCGACCAGTCTCTCGCCTTATCATGACAGTCAGTTTTAGCTTTCTCTACTGAGGTGCTGAACCCAGCAGAACCGGGGCACAATCGAAGTAGTTCTCCTAGTGCTACCTTAGCCGATAGAGCGGAACATAAGGTACCAAAACATAGGAGCCGGGCAAACCCAACATTTGACCAAAGACATGATTCGGAGCTGATGCATATAATGCTATAAGTTCGGGGTGCCGTACTTGTGAAAGTGTTCGGACTTTTCACACCGTATTGTGGGGTACGTAAGCCCCTGGTGTATTGGCCATACCAAAATGTACGGTTGCAAGGCATCATTAATGAACACACACACACACACACACACATATATATATATATAACAAGAATGCAATAATAGTCGCAATGTCATGCATTGTTTATTCAAAAAATTGCGTTAAAGCAGAGTGATACAGATAGTGCGATAAGCAAAGAGTAGGACTATGTCCCTTCCAAGGGCAAGCTGAGGAATGATATTAAATCGAATATTTTGCTCGTTACTGTAATCCACCTAGGTATTCCGTGGTATGATGTAGCTGTCTGCCTCCTTGGTTGCTGCATCATGTGTTCGGCAATAGTGCTGCCGGACAGTGTTTCCAGAGATTAAGGTCCTGAAAAAAAGGAAAAATAACCAAACGGGAAGCCCCTAGTGCGGTTTAAGCCGCGTCTTGGGGCGTGCTGCAGTTGTGCCCCCCTCCCCACCTGTGCCCATGGTATTTTTAATGCGTAATTATGTACGCGCGGCACGAGTTTCGCCGTTGGGCTGGGATTGGGGTGGCCGCCGTATTGCTACGCGAGCTCCGATCGCGCCGGGCGGTCTATTTGCCGATTGCTCCGAGCGCGCTTGAAGGTGTCCGGGCTTTGAAGCGCCGAACTGGTTGATTGCCTTGAGAGGCTGCTTTGCGCTTCTGCTGTGAGGGCCGCAGTGTGCTGCTCTGTTCGGAGAGAGCGCTCTGTGTTTCCATTGACTGTAATAACTCCGCAAGGTCCTAGCATATTGAGCTTGAGGTATGCATAATGCGGTACCGCATTGAATCTAGAAAATGTGGTTCGCCCGAGCAGCGCGTGATAACCACTATGGAACGGGACTATATCGAAGATTAACTCTTCGCTTCAGAAGTTATCCGGGGATCCGAAGACCACTTCCAGTGTAATTGAGCCTGTGCAATGGGCCTCCACACCTGGAATGGCGCCTTTAAAGGTCGTTTTCGTGGGTTTGATCCTTGAGGGGTCTTGAGGGAGTCCTGGATTAGGGGGTGTCCGGATAGCCGGACTATACCTTCGGCCGGACTACTGGACTATGAAGATACAGGATTGAAGACTTCGTCCCGTGTCCGGAAGGGACTTTTTTTGGCGTGGAAGGCAAGCTTGGCGATACGGATATGTAGATCTCCTACCATTGTAACCGACTCTATGTAACCCTAGCCCTCTCCGGTGTCTATATAAACCGGAGGGTTTTAGTCCGTAGGACGAACAACAATCATACCATAGGCTAGCTTCTAGGGTTTAGCCTCCTTGATCTCGTGGTAGATCTACTCTTGTAATACCCATATCATCAATATCAATCAAGCAGGACATAGGGTTTTACCTCCATCAAGAGGGCCCGAACCAGGGTAAAAACATCGTGTCCCTTGTCTCCTGTTACCATCCGCCTAGACGCACAGTTCGGGACCCCCTACCCGAGATCCGCCGGTTTTGACACCGACATTGGTGCTTTCATTGAGAGTTCCTCCGTGTCATCACTTTTAGGCCCGATGGCTCCTCCGATCATCAACGACGATGCAATCCAGGGTGAGACTTTTCTCCCCGGACAGATCTTCGTATTTGGCGGCTTTGCACTGCGGGCCAATTCGCTTGGCCATCTGGAGCAGATCGAAAGCTACGCCCCTGGCCATCAGGTCAGATTTGGAAGTTTGAACTGCATGGCCGACCTCCGCGGAGACTTGATCTTCGACGGGTTCGAGCCGCAGCCAAGTGCGCCGCACTGTCACGATGGGCATGATCTAGCTCTGCCGCCGAACAGTGCCCTGTATGCCGCATCCGCATCAGCTCTGACCCTTAATTCGAAGCCAACTACGCCAATCGAGGATGGGTGGTTGGACACCGCCTCGGGGGCTGCAATCTCTACGGCGATCGAGCCAAACACCAGCCCTATTCTCTGCGAAGCCCGTGACTCCAAGGAGGCGGACTCCTCTCCAAACTCCGAGCCCTCCGCGCCCCTACCGATCGAACCCGATTGGGCGCCGATCATGGAGTTCACCGCCGCGGACATCTTTCAGCACTCGCCCTTCGGCGTTATTCTGAATTCGCTAAAGTCTCTCTCTTTATCAGGAGAGCCCTGGCCGGACTATGGTCAGCAAGGTTGGGATGCGGATGATGAAGAAATTCAAAGCCCACCCACCACCCACTTCGTAGCCACTGTCGATGATTTAACCGACATGCTCGACTTCGACTCCGAAGACATCGACGGTATGGACGCCGATGCAGGAGATGATCAAGAACCAGCGCCTATAGGGCACTGGAAAGCCACCTCGTCGTATGATATATACATGGTGGACACCCCAAAAGAAGGCAATGGCGATGGAACAACAAAGGATGACCCCTCCAAGAAGTAGCCTAAGCGCCGGCGTCAGCGGTGCCGCTCTAAATCCCGCCAAAGCAAAAATGGTGATTCCGGCACGGGAGATAATAACACCCTGGACAGTGCGGAAGACAACCACCTCCAGCAAGATTCAGCACATGAGGATGGAGAAGCCAGCCCTCATGAGAGAGCGGCAGACAGAGAGGTCGAGGACGATAATTATATGCCTCCCTCCGAAGATGAGGCAAGCCTCGATGATGACGAATTTGTCGTGCCGGAGGATCCCGTCGAACAAGAGCGTTTCAAACACAGGCTTATGGCCACGGCGAGCAGCCTCAAGAAAAAACAGCAACAACTTAGAGCTGATCAAGATTTGCTAGCCGGCTGATGGACTGAAGTCCTTGCGGCCGAAGAGTATGAACTCGAACGCCCCTCCAAGAGCTACCCAAAGCGCAGGTTGCTACCTCGATTAGAGGAGGAAGCACCTAAACCTACATCACCAGCGCATGATGCGGCCGACCGGCCACCCCGTGGCCGCGATAGAGAGGCCTCTTGGCCCTCCACTCAAGCCACACCCCGACGCCGCTCAAAAAATACCAAGGAACGGGAAAATGTGCCAAACCTGCGAGATATATTGGAGGACAAGGCAAGGCAAACAAGATCAATCTACGGATCGCGTGGGCGCCCCACGGCACGAGACAGTAATCGTCACTCCGGATACAGTAAATCCGGCCGGGCCGAACACAGTAGACAAAGCTCGTTTGAGCTGCGTCGTGATATAGCCCAATACAGAGGCGCCGCACACCCACTATGCTTCACAGATGAAGTAATGGATCATCAAATCCCCGAGGGTTTCAAACCCGTGAACATCAAATCATACGATGGCACAACAGATCCTGCGGTATGGATCGAGGACTATCTCCTTCATATCCATCATGGCCCGCGGTGATGACCTACACGCCATCAAATACCTCCCACTCAAGCTTAAAGGACCAGCTCGGCATTGGCTTAACAGCTTGCCAGCAGAATCAATTGGTTGTTGGGAGGACCTGGAAACCGATTCCTCGACAATTTCCAGGGCACTTATGTGCGACCACCAGACGCCGATGACCTTAGCCACATAATTCAGCAGCCAGAGGAATCGGCCAGACAATTCTGGACACGGTTCCTAACCAAGAAAAATCAAATTGTTGACTGTCCGGATGCAGAGGCCCTAGTAGCCTTCAAGCATAACATCCGCAACGAGTGGCTTGCATGGCACCTAGGACAGGAAAAGCCGAAATCTATGGCAGCCCTCACGACACTCATGACCTGCTTTTGCGCGGGAGAAGACAGCTGGCTAGCTCGCAGCAATAACATGACCAAGAGCCCTGGTAATTCGGATACCAAGGACAGCAGTGGCAGGTCGCGTCGCAACAAGCAAAAGCGCCGCATTAACGGCGACAATGCTGAGGATACGACAGTGAATGCCGGATTCAGAGGCTCTAAACCCGGTCAGCGAAAAAAGCCATTCAAAAGAAATACTCCGGGCCCGTCCAGTTTGGACCGAATACTTGACCGCTCATGCCAGATACATGGCACCCCCGAAAAACCAGCCAATCACACCAACAGGGATTGTTGGGTGTTCAAGCAGGCAACCATGTTAAATGCCGAAAGCAGAGACAAGGGGCTGCATAGCAATGACGAGAAGGAGCCCCGCCCGCTGAACAACAGTGGAAAGAATGGTTTTCCCCCACAAGTGCAGACGGTGAACATGATATACGCAACCCACGTCCCCAAGAGGGAGCGGAAGCGTGCGCTAAGGGACGTATACGCGATGGAGCAAGTCGCCCCAAAGTTCAACCCATGGTCTTCCTGCCCGATCACTTTTGATCGAAGGGACCACCCCACTAGCATCCATCATGGCGGATTTACCGCATTGGTTCTAGACCCAATTATTGACGGATTTCACCTCACTAGAGTCCTTATGGACGGCGGCAGCAGCCTAAACCTGCTTTACCAGGATACAGTGCGGAAAATGGGCATCGATCCCTCGAGGATTAAACCCACTAAAACGACCTTTAAAGGCATCATACCAGGTGTAGAGGCCAACTGTACAGGCTCAGTTACACTTGAAGTGGTCTTCGGATCTTCGAATAATTTCCGAAGTGAGGAGTTAATCTTCGACATAGTCCCGTTCTGCACTGGCTATCACGCACTGCTCAGGCGAACCGCATTTGCCAAGTTCAATGCGGTGCCGCACTACGCATACCTCAAGCTCAAGATGCCAGGCCCTCGAGGAGTCATCACGGTCAATGGAAACACCAAACGCTCTCTCCAAACAGAGGAGCATATAGCGGCTATCGCAGCGGAAGTACAAAGCAGCCTCTCAAGGAAATTCTCCAGTCTGGCCATTAAACGTCTGGACACCGTCAAGCGCGCCCGAAGTAACCAACAACAAGACCGCCTGGCATGTTCCGAGCAAGCGTAGCAATGCGGCCCCAACCCCAGCCCTCGCGAACTTGCGAAACCAGTGTTGCGCGTACATAACTACGCTCTGGAAATATCATGGGCACAGCGGGAGGGGCACCATCACGGCACGCCCGAAATGCAGCTTAAACCGCACTAGGGGCTGCCGATTTCTTAATTTTCTCTTATTTTCAGGACTCCATTCTTTGGAAGGCTTGTCCAGCAGTACAATTGCCACACAAAAGATACAACCAGGGAAGCAGATAGCTACGCCGCACTATGGAACTCTAAGGTGGTCTCTATAACAAGTAGTATACCTGTTTCACATAACATTCCGCAGCTCGCCCCTGGAAAGGACATGTTAAATAGTCCCATCTTTTGCTTATTGCACTATTTGTATCGTTCTGCTTTGATTGCAGCTTTTTTAAAATAAACAATGCATAGCTTCCGTCTATTATTGCATTACTCTTTTTTACGAATATATGTTCATTAATGACATGTTGCACCCGTACACTTTGGTACGGCCAATACGCCAGGGGCTTAAGTACCCCACAATACGGTGTGAGAAGTCAGAACACTTTCACAAGTGCGGCACCCCGAACTTATAGCATTATATGCATCGGCTCCGAATCATGTCTTGGGTCAATAGTTGGGTTTGCCTGGCTCCTATGTTTTGGTACCTTACGTTCCATTATATCGGCTAAGATAGCACTAGGAGAACTACTGCGATTGTGCCCCAGTTGAGCTGGGCTAAGCACCTCAGTAGAGAAAGCTAAAACTGACCGTCATGATGAGGCGAGAGCTGGTCGCTGTTCGAGAGGTTTTCGAGTCCCTAAAGACTTATGCCGCTTAGAGCGAGGAGTCGGCTTTGTCCGGCCTAGGTGTGGATAGCGCCCCGAACTCGGTCTTCCGAACACTAGGGGCTTTGCCGAAATTTAAAATTATAGAATTCTATGGCTAAGTGAGAGTGTTCAAGCATTATAGTCCGATTGCCTTGTTCGTTGTGTTGAGCGCCTCCCTCGAAGGATCCAAGAATGGGAAAAAGAGCGCTCATTTTTATCCCGAACACCCTAGCGCTCGTGGCATGGGAGCAGAAGCCGACGACTCGCCATCTCTCAAATTTGATAAACGGCCGCACAGAAGGTAATATTTTAAATTTCAAAAGCGTTCCTTAGCGCATATGAACAAGTTTTCAGCGTACAGGATCACAAATGCGAGTTTACTCAAAAATTACATCTTTGGAGCATTCATCCGCTATAAGGCGGGCACCCTTCAGGACGCCCTCATAATACGCTTCCGGGACGCGATGCTCCTTGCCCGGCGGCGGCCCGTCCTTCACCAGCTTCTCCGCATCCATCTTGCCCCAGTGCACTTTAGCACGGGCAAGCGCCCTACGGTCACCTTCGATGCAGACAGGGCGCTTGATTACTTCAAGCTGTGGACATGCATCCATCAGCCGCCTCACCAGCCCGAAGTAGCTCCCAGGCAGAGCCTCTCCAGGCCAAAGCCAAACTACGAGGCCCTTTATGGCCTGTTCAGCCACCTTGTGGAGCTCGACCATCTGCTTGAGCTGGCCGCTCAAAGGCACTAGGTGTCCGGCCTCAGCATACTGAGACCAGAACACCTTCTCCGTCGAGCTCCCCTCCTCGGATCGGTAGTAGGCGGCGATATCAGACGCACTACGGGGCAAATCTGCGAATGCTCCTGGAGAGCTCCGGACTCGGGTAAGTAACAAGTAATTCACTTTCACGTGCTTGCTTTGCATAATGAATGCCTTACCTGCCGCTATCTTCTTCATCGCTTCAATTTCTTGGAGGGCTTTCTGGGCTTTGGCCTTGGCAAACTTCGCGCTTTCGAGGGCTGCCACAAGCTCGAACGCTTGCGTCTTGGAGTCAAGCTCCAAACTTTCGTGTTTTGCACGAGATCCTGGAGCTCTTTCTGCACCTCCTCCACCCGCGCCTCCTGCTTCCCTCTCTCTATGCGCTCCGCGGCCGCTCTGTTTTTGGCCTCGGACAGCGCTTTCTTAAGGGCTGCCACCTCGGTCGTGGCCCCTGTAATAGCACGTTGATCCTGTCATTTTTTGCAACCACATCTTCTCTATATACTTGTGCAAGGTATTACTTACCTTCCTTCTCCTCGAGTTTCCTCTTGGCATGGCCGAGCTCGTTCTCGGACCGCGCGAGGTTTTGCTTCAGCGTATCCACCTCCGCAGTCAGTGCGGTGGAGGCCAGCAGCGAAGCCTGTATACACATATTGACTTGATTATGTTAGACTCCTGCAAATGTTATTAGATCCTCTATTCGGCTTTTCTTTCCGAACACCGAACAGAGCATCAGGGGCTACTGTCTACGCGGTAATATTTTTACATATTCTTTACTTACCTCAAAGCCTGTTAGAAGGCTGGCACAGGCTTCAGTCAGTCCGCTCTTGGCGGACTGAACCTTCTGGATCACCGCACTCATAATAGTGCGGTGCTCCTCATCGATGGAGGCGCCTTTAAGAACCTCCAGCAAATTGTCCGGTGCCTCTGGTTGGACGGAGGTCACCGGCTCGGTAGGCTTGCTCCTCTTGGAAGGAGGCTGCCGACCGGAGTCCGGAACCATTGAAGGTTCCGGCACGGTGTCCGGCTCAAGGCCGGACTCGGGGCCCTTGGGGGTTTTATCCCCTTTGCGCCTGGAGTCCGGGAGGTCGCCTTGCGGCGCCTCCAGGACCACCTCCTCCTGGCTTGGAACCTGTTGGGACAGCACCTCGGCGTCGTCCGTAGGGTGGGGGGAGGTAGCGGGCGGAAGTGAATTCACGTCCGATGAATCCAGGGAGTCGCTCGATGACTCGTCGAGCCCGGCCTTGGGCGGACTGCATAGTCATATTCGGCGTAAGGAGGAGCTGTGCAAGAAAGGAACACCATGAATTGCTCTGGTGTCTGAATACTTATGATCTCGCCAGGGGCTTGGCCCTGTGCGGCCACTCCTCTTCGCCGTCGTCGGCATTGGTGGAGTAGTCCGGAGGAGGGGTTTTCCCCTTCTTGGACCCTTCGGCATCCCCAGTTGGGGCGGCCTTCCTTTTCTTCCCTCCCCCCGCTGGAGGGGGAGAGGTCTCTTCTTCCTCCTCCTCGTCTTCACGGGAGGAGTGCGCCTTGGAGTCGTCGGATGATGAATCCGATACCTCCTGGCGCCGGGCACTCTTTCGAGTCCCCGTGGCCTTCTTCTTGGCCTTCTTCTCCGGCACCACATAGGGTGCCGGATCCAGCAGCTTCGCCAAGCGAGCGTCCGCTGGGCCTTCGGGCAAAGGAGCCGGACAGTTGATCTGTCCGGACGTCTCCTACCAATCCTGTCAAAGGTAAGGGAGACTTAGATCCCGCATGGAGGCAAACTATGAAAAACTAATACCCTGTAAAAGGTAAAAACAGCTTACCGCACGAGTGTGACGCTGCGTGCTGAATCCGCGATCCTCGATAGCGGATGCGGGGGCCTCAGCGCCCTTGAAAAGCACCTTCCAGGCATCTTCGTACGTCATGTCGAAGAGCCTGCTCAGAGTTCGGTGCCGCGCCGGGTCGAACTCCCACAGGTTGAAAGCCCGTTGTTGACACGGGAGGATCCGGCGGATGAGCATAACCTGGACTACATTGACAAGTTTGAGCTTCTTGTCCACCAGGGTTTGGACGCATGTTTGGAATCCGGTCAGCTCTCCTTGTTTACCCCATGACAAGCCCGTCTCTTTCCATGAGGTGAGCCATGTAGGGGGGCCGGATCGGAACTCGGGGGCTGCGACCCATTCAGGGTCGCGCGGCTCGGTGATGTAAAACCACCCCGATTGCCACCCCTTTAGGGTCTCCATGAAGGAGCCCTCAAGCCATAGGACATTGGGCATCTTGCCCACCATGGAGCCTCCGCACTCTGCCTGGGTGCCGTGCACCACCTTCGGCTTGACATTGAAAGTCTTGAGCCATAGGCCGAAATGGGGGCGGATGCAGAAGAAAGCCTCGCACACGACGATAAACGCCGAGATGTTGAGGACAAAGTTCGGGGCCAGATCGTGGAAATCCAGGCCATAGTAGAACATGAGCCCCCAGACAAATGGGTGGAGAGGGAAGCCCAGTCCGCGGAGGAAATGTGGGAGGAACACCACCCTCTCATGGGGCCTAGGGGTGGGGATGAGCTGCCCCTCTTCGGGAAGCTAGTGCGCAATGTCGTTAGACAAGTATCCGGCCTTCCTCAGTTTTTTGATGTGTCCCTCCGTGACAGAGGAGATCATCCACTTGCCTCCCGATCCGGACATGGCTGGAGAAGATTGAGGTGGGGTGTGCGGACTTGGGCGCTGGAGCTCGAGTGCGCGGAAATGGATAGGCAAAGGAGGAAGAAGGCGTGGATGAAAAGGTGGATCCTTATCCCCTTATATGGGTGGACGCGACTATGCGTCCCCACCAGCCTGGTAAAACTCTCTTATCTCCCAAGCGCCGTAATCAATGGTGCGGTTGGGTTACCCACGCCCGTATTGATGAGAATCCCGGAATAAGGGGACACAATCTCTGCTTTGACTAGATGTGCCAAGGAAACTGCCTCGCTAAACGCGCTAAGGCGGGATAGTAAAACGATTCGAATAAAGACTTGGCCGTGGTGTCACGCTATGGAATACGTCAGCAGATTAGATTTGTGTAAATATTATTCTCTCTATGGCAATATGTGGAAACTTATTTTGCAGAGCCGGACACTACCTTTGTGTTCAAAATCTTCTATGAAGTACTTGGAGGAGGAACCCGCCTTGCAATGCCGAAGAAAATCTGCGCGCCGGACTCGTCGTCATTGAAGCCTGGTTCGGGGGCTACTGAGGGAGTCCTGGATTAGGGGGTGTCCGGATAGCCGGACTATACCTTCGGCCGGACTCCTGGACTATGAAGATACAAGATTGAAGACTTCGTCCCGTGTCCAGAAGGGACTTTTTTTGGCATGGAAGGCAAGCTTGGCGATACGGATATGTAGATCTCCTACCATTGTAACCGACTCTGTGTAACCCTAGCCCTCTCCGGTGTCTATATAAACCGGAGGGTTTTAGTCCGTAGGACGAACAACAATCATACCATAGGCTAGCTTCTAGGGTTTAGCCTCCTTGATCTCGTGGTAGATCTACTCTTGTAATACCCATATCATCAATATCAATCAAGCAGGACGTAGGGTTTTACCTCCATCAAGAGGGCCCGAACCTGGGTAAAAACATCATGTCCCTTGTTTCCTGTTACCATCCGCCTAGACGCACAGTTCGGGACCCCCTACCCGAGATCCGCCAGTTTTGACACCGATAGGTCTATACCCATTTTGCGCACTGTGTCCTGATAAAACAGGTTCAGGCTGCTGCCGCCATCCATAAGGACTCGAGTGAGGTGAAATCCATCAATGATTGGGTCTAGGACCAGAGCGGCAAATCCGCCATGACGGATACTAGTGGGGTGGTCCCTGCGATCGAAGGTGATCAGACAGGAGGACCAAGGGTTGAACTTTGGGGCGACTGGCTCCAACGCATATACGTCCCTGAGCGCATGCTTCTACTCCCTCTTGGGGATGTGGGTTGCGTATATCATGTTCACCGTCCGCACTTGCGGGGGAAACCTCTTCTGTCCTCCGGTGTGCGGCTGCCGGGGCTCCTCCTCGTCATCGCTATGCGGCCCCTTGTCCTTGTTTTCGGCAATTAACTTGCCGGCCTGCTTGAACACCCAACACTCCCTGTTGGTGTGATTGGCTGGCTTGTCCAGGGTGCCGTGTATTTGACACGAGCGATCGAGTATACGGTCCAAGCTGGACGGACCCGGCGTACTTTGTTTGAATGGCTTTTTCCGCTGACCGGGTTTAGATCCTTTGAATCCGGCATTGACTGCCGTCTCCTCGGTATTTTCGATGTTGATGCGGCGCTTATGCTTGTTGCGACGTGACCTGCTATTCTCGTCCTTGGTATCCGGGGTAGCATGGTTCTTTGATATGTTATTACTGCGAGCCAGCCAGCTGTCTTCTCCCGCACAAAAGTGGGTCATGAGCGTCGTGTGAGCTTCCATAGATTTCGGCTTTTCCTGACCAAGGTGTCGGGCTAGCCACTCGTCTCGGATGTTATGTTTGAAAGCCTCTAAGGCCTCTGCATCCGGACAGTCGACGATTTGATTTTTCTTTGTAAGGAACCGAGTCTAGAATTTCCTGGCCGACTCTTCTGGCTGCTGAATTATGTGGCTCAAGTCATCGGCGTCTGGTGGTCGCACATAAGTGCCCTAAAAGTTGTCGAGGAATGCGGCTTCCAGATCTTCCCAACAGCTAATGGAGTCCGCTGGCAAGCTGTTAAGCCAATGCCGCGCTGGTCCTTTGAGCTTTAGTGGGAGGTATTTGATGGCGTGTAAGTCATCACCACGGGCCATGTGGATGTGGAGGAGGAAATCCTCGATCCATACTGCGGGATCTGTTGGGCCATCGTATGATTCAATATTTACAGGTTTGAAACCTTCTGGGAATTTATGTTCCATTACTTAGTCTGTGAAGCATAAGGGGTGTGCAACGCCTCTATATTGGGCTATATCGTGACGCAACTCGAATGTGGTCTTGCCCGTTGTGTTCGGCCCGGCCGGATTTGCTTTTACTGTATCCGGCATGACGTTTATCGTCTCGCAGAGTAGTGCGCCCTCGTGATCCGTAGATCGATCTTGTATGCTTTTCTTTGTCCTCCAAAATGTCTCGCAGGTCTGGCGTATCTCCCCATGCCTTTTTTATTGAATGGCGTGGGGGTGGAAGCTGAGTTTTTGGCTGGAATGCCTCTCTATCACGGCCACGAGGTGGCCGATCAGCCGTATCATATGCTTCTTCCTCCAGTCGGGGTAGTAACCTACACTTTGGGTAATTCTTGGAGGGGCGCTCGAGTTTATATTCCTCGGCCGCGAGGACTTCAGTCCATCTGTCAGCTAGCAGATCTTGATCTGCTTGAAGCTGCTGCTACTTTTTCTTCAGGCTATTTGTCGTGGCCATAAGCGGACGCTTGAAGCGCTCCTGTTCGACGGGATCCTCTGGTACGGAGAATTCATCGTCGCCGAGGCTTGCCTCGTCTTCGGAGGAGGGCATGTAATTGTCATCCTCCTCCTCTCCGTCTGCCGCTCTCTCAGGAGGGCTGGCTCCTCCATTCTCCTGCTCTAAATCTTGCTGGAGGGGATTGTTGTTGTCTTCGGCACTATCCGGAGTGTTATTATCTCCTGTGCCGGTATCACCACTTTTGCTTTGGCGGGACTTAGAGCGGCGCCGCTGGCGTCGGTACTAGGGTTGCTTCTTGGATGGGTCATCCTCTACTGTCCCGTCGCCATTGCCTTCTTTGGGTGTATCCACCATTTATATGTCATATGACGAGGTGGCTTTCCAGTGCCCTATAGGCGCTTGTTCATGTTCGTCTCCTACATCGTCGTCCATACCGTCGATGTCTTCGGAGTCGAAGTCGAGCATGTCGGTTAAATCATCGACAGTGGTTACGAAGTGGGTGGTGGGTGGGCATCGAATTTCTTCGTCGTCCGCATCCCAATCCTGTTGGCCATAGTCCGGCCAGGGCTCTCCTGACAAAGAGAGAGACCTTAGTGAATTCAGAATGTCACCGAAGGGCGAGTGCTAAAAGATATCCGCGGCGGTGAATTCCAAGATCGGCGCCCAATCGGATTCGATTGGCAGGGGCGCGGACGGTTCGGAGTCCGGAAAAGAGTCCGGCACCTTGGAGTCACGGGCTTCGCAGAGGATTAGGCTGGTGTTCGGCTCGATATCCGTTAAGACTGCAGCCCCTGAGGCGGTGTCTAGCCACCCGTCCTCGATTGGCGCAGTTGGCTCCGAGCTAAGGGTCGGAGCTGATGTGGGCGCAGCCTCTGGGGTACTGTTCGGCGGCAGAGCTAGGTCATACCCATCGTGACAGTGCGGCGCGCCCGGCTGTGTCTCGAATCCGTCGAAGATCAAGTCTCCGCGGATGTCGGCCGTGTCGTTCAAACTTACAAATCTGACCTGATGGCCAGGGGCATAGATTTCAATCTGCTCCAGATGGCCAAGCGAATTATCCCGCAGTGCAAAGCCGCCGAACACGAAGATCTGTCCAGGGAGAAAGGTCTCACCCTGGACCGCATCGTTGTTGATGATCGGAGGAGCCATCGGGCCTAAAGGTGACGACACAGAGGAACTCTCAATGAAAGCACCAATGTCGGTGTCAAAACCGGCGGATCTCGGGTAGGGGGTCCCGAACTGTGCGTCTAGGCTGGATGGTAATAGCAGGCAGGGGACACAATGTTTTACCCAGGTTCGGGCCCTCTTGATGGAGGTAAAACCCTACGTCCTGCTTGATTAATATTGATGATATGGGTAGTACAAGAGTAGATCTACCACGAGATCAGAGAGGCTAAACCCTAGAAGCTAGCCTATGGTATGATTGTATGTTGTGATTGTTGTCCTAGGGACTAAAACCCTCCGGTTTATATAGACACCGGAGAGGGTTAGGGTTACACAAGGTCGGTTACAAAGGAGGAGATATCCATATCCGTATTGCCTAGCTTGCCTTCCACGCCAAGTGGAGTCCCATCTGGACACGAGACGAAGTCTTCAATCTTGTATCTTCATAGTCTAACAGTCCGTCCAATGGAGATAGTCCGGCTGTCCGGAGACCCCATAATCCAGGACTCCCTCACTATGCATTGGCCTTTACTATGTGTGCATGAATTGTTCTTTTATTACATGCCGATGCATAGGAAGAGAGTTAGACTTCGTTGTTGCATGATATATGTTACTTTGTGCTCACTACTAAATCACAAATCATTGTTAATTAAAATTGGCTTTGATATACCTTGGGATCTGGGTGGATCCATTACTTGAGCACTATATGCCTAGCTTAATGGCTTTAAAGAAAGCGCTGCTAGGGAGACAACCCGGAAGTTTTAGAGAGTCATTTATTTATGTTGAGTGCTTTTATAAAGTTTAAAAAATAAAAAAATAAAGAGGGGAAACCAAAACTTTTCAAAAAGGAAAGTGAAAGTGAGAGAGACAAGCATTGTTGAAGTGGGGGAGCTCCTTGAACTTTGTTCATGCTCACGTAAACTTTGTGAATCTTGATTACAGAAACTTTTCAACAAAAATAATTATCCCCTTGTACAATTCCATTGTATTATAAAAATAATGTGCCAAGATTTGCCTTTAGGATGCTTACATTGCTTGTTGGTTTGTGCGGTGCAGGACAGAAACTTTGGCTGTAGTGCGTGATTTTACATTTTCTACTGGAACGTCAAACGGTTCTGAAACTTTTTGCAATGTATTTATATAAATTTTTTTTATTTTTACTAATTGTTTCAGAGTTTTTGGAGTACCATAAGTATGGTGAATGTTCATATTACTACAGACTGTCCTGTTTAAGACAGATTCTGTTTTTGATGCATACTTTGCTTGTTTTGATGAAGCTATCAATTTCTATCAGTGGATTAAGCCATGGAAAAGCTATATTACAGTAGCTACAATGCAAAAACAAAATATGAATTGGTTTGCAACAGTACTTAGAGTAGCGATTTGCTTTATTATACTAACGGATCTTACCGAACTTTCTGTTAAGTTTTGTGTGATTGAAGTTTTCAAGTTTTGGGAGAGATCGCGATGGATGAAGGAATAAGGAGTGGCAAAAGCCTAAGCTTGGGGATGCCCGAGGCACCCCAAGGACATATTAAAGGACTCCCAAGCAACCAAGCTTGGGGATGCGCCGGAAGGCATCTGTTGGGGATATTACTATCAGTCATGACCCGCCCAGGAGGGGCCGTGTCAGCCCCAATGGCAGGTTACGCAAGAAGCCCAGTAAATATTCAAGACAATAGTTTATTAAACCTTATAGAAGGCCCAAAGGCCTGGAGGCGGCTTAAGCCCGATATTGTAAACCGCCATATGTAAGGAAAGACTTGTAAAGAAATGCATGTAAAGGAAGTCACCGAGTCGGACACAATTATGAGCCGGCCGGGACTCTGTAGACCACCAGGCGTCAACCCATGTATATAAGGGGACGACCCGGTGGCGGCTTAGGGAAAGAAACAAGAGATCGACAACCAAGCCGGTGAGTTGAGCCTCTTGGTAATCGAAACCTCAACAATACCAACGCAACTAGACGTAGGCTTTTACCTTCATCGTAAGGGGTCGAACTAGTATAAAACCTCTCGTGTCCTTTGTCCCGATTAACCCCTTTAAGCTTCCTAGTTGCGATGGCCCTACGACTAAGCCCTTTCTCTAGGACATCTGCCGTGACAATTCCACGACAGTTGGCGCCCACCGTGGGGCCAGCGCACGGTGGATTTGAGTTCTTGAAGGGAAACTTCGAAGGGCTCAAGGGATACGCTGTGGGCCGGATGACCAAGAGCCGTCGTGGCAAGCTCTACATCGACGACGAAGGCTGGGACCCCAAGGCTGGCTCAATTGAGTGTGGGTACCGGGTCCCCTTCGGCGGAATTCACGTCTTCATCGGCCAGATCGGCGAGTCAGGTCCTGAGCCGGACGTCCACACCAACCTCATCGAAACGGCTCGGCGCGTGAGGACTACCCGTGTTCAATCTGTCATGAAGCATGCCTTCGTAGGCTGCTCCACGGCGGTGAATACACGGAAGGATCAGTGGAGGGCGGTGAGACGGCCGTCTGTTCTGACACTGCATCATCAACGGGCGAGAGGGACTCTTTGTACCAGCTGCAGGACGGCATGCTCGGGGGTTGTTTCGATGGCAGCAGTATTCCGTACCCCCTCGAGCCGCCGAATTGGGCCGGAGTCTTCATGGAGGGACACAGCCTAGGCAGAACTCTACATCAGCGGCGGCAACAGCTACCGGGTCGGCTACCACTGGGTCAGGAGACCCCGCGCGCCCCCCGGCTCAGATCTTGATGGACCTCATGGATAAACTGACGACTGTGTTGACTGCCGTGGTAGAGCCGGCGGATAAAGCCCAGCATGACGCAGAGGTGGCACGCGTACTATGACGCCCCCAATTTGACCGTACACTCATCATACACGCAAATGTGTACGATCAAGATCAGGGACTCACGGGAAGATATCACAACACAACTCTACAAATAAAATAAGTCATGCAAGCATCATATTACAAGCCAGGGGCCTCGAAGGCTCGAATACAAGAGCTCGATCATAGACGAGTCAGCATAAGCAACAATATCTGAGTACATACATAAGTTAAACAAGTTTGCCTTAAGAAGGCAAGCACAAACTGGGATACAAATCAAAAGAGGCGCAGGCCTCCTGCCTGGGATCCTCCTAAACTACTCCTGGTCATCGTCAGCGGGCTGCACGTAGTAGTAGGCACCTCCCGAGTAGTAGTAGTCGTCGTCGACGGTGGCGTTTGGCTCCTGGGCTCCAACGTCTGGTCGCAGCAATCGGGTATAGAAAAGGGGAAAAGAGGGAGCAAAGCAACTGTGAGTACTCATCCAAAGTACTCGCAAGCAAGGAGCTACACTACATATGTATGCATTGGTATCAAATGGAAAAGGCTATCATATGTGGACTGAACTGCAGAATGCCGGAATAAGAGGGGGATAGCTAGTCCTATCAAAGACTATGCTTCTGGTAACCTCCATCTTGCAGCAGGAGAAGAGAGTAGATGGTAAGTTCACCAAGTATCATCGCATAGCATAATCCTAACCGATGATCCTCCCCTCGTCGCCCTGTGAGAGAGCGGTCACCGGTTGTATCTGGCACTTGGAAGGGTGTGTTTTATTAAGTATCCGGTTCTAGTTGTCATAAGGTCAAGGTACAACTCCGGGTCGTCCTTTTACCGAGGGACACGGCTATTCGAATAGATTAACTTCCCTGCAGGGGTGCACCACATTTCCCAACACGCTCGATCCCCTTTGTCCGGACACACTTTTCTGGGTCATGCCCGGCCTCGGAAGATCAACACGTCGCAGCCCTACCTAGGCACAACAGAGAGGTCAGCATGCCGGTCTAAATCCTATGGCGCAGGGGTCTGGGCCCATCGCCCATTGCACACCTGCATGTTGCGTACGCGGCCGGTGAGCAGACCTAGCCTCCCTTATACAAGAGTAGGTGTTCCAGTCCAACCCGGCGCGCGCCGCTTAGTCGCTGACGTTACGAAGGCTTCGGCTGATACCACGACGTCGAGTGCCCATAACTGTCCCCGCGTCGATGGTTAGCGTGTATAGGCCAGTAGCCAGACTCAGATCAAATACCAAGATCTTGTTAAATGTGTTATCTTGAAATAACCGCGAACGCCGACCAGGGCCAGGCCCACCTCTCTCCTAGGTGGTCTCAACCTACCATGTCGCTCCGCCACAAAGATCCACTCAAAGGGCCGTCGGGACAAACGTCCTTTTGGACCCAATCCGTGAATCACTTGCGGGTACTCCTACGAGCCGACCCATCTTTAGTCACCACAAGTATCATATATTATGTATATAAGTATATACCCGTGACCACCTCCCAAGTGATCACGGCCCGATAGTATAGCATGGCAGACAGACAAGAATATAGGGCCACTGACGATAATCTAGCATCCTATACTAAGCATTTAGGATTGCAGGTAAGGTATCAACAGTTGTAGCAACAATGACAGGCTATGCATCAGAATAGGATTAATGGAAAGCAGTAACATGCTACACTACTCTAATGCAAGCAGTATAGAGGAGAGTAGGCAATATCTGGTGATCAAGGGGGGGGGCTTGCCTGGTTGCTCTGGCAAGAGAGAGGGGTCGTCAACACCGTAGTCGCATTGGGTAGCGGCGGCATCGGTCTCGATGTCTAGCGAGAGAAGAGGGGGAAGAAACAATAAATATAATGCAAACAAATGCATGACGATGCATGACATGACAAAGCGTGATGCTAGGTGTGCCCTAACGCGGTACGAGGTGGTACCGATGAAGGGGGGAAACATCCGGGAAAAGACCCCTGGTGTTTTGCATTTTTGGACAAATGAACCTGAGGGGGAAGGTTGCGTGTTCGATATGTTAGGGATGTGTGACGGTCGAATGGGCTGCGTATCCGGATTCGTCTCGTCGTTCTGAGCAACTTTCATGTAGAAAGTATTTTATCCGAGTTACGGATTAAAATATATGATTTTCTAAAGATTTTATTAATTTCTAGAATTTAATTAATTATTTAAATCCAACATTATCCAGAACTGTGAATGATGATGCATGACATCAGAGTGATGTCAGCAGGTCAACTGGTCGATTGGCCAGTCAAACCAGACAGGTGGGTCCAGTGGGACCCACATGTCATTGTCAGGGGCAATAATAGGGGGTTTAGACTAACTAAATAGGTTAATTAGTGGGTGGGCCCCAGCAGTTAGTGTCTAATTAGGTTTTAGTTCATTAACTTAATTAATAAGCAGTTTATATATTTGTTTTATTTGTTTTATGGCATGGGGCCCACATGTTAGTGGCAGTAGCTGCCACGTCAGTGAAGTTGACTTCGGTCAACGTGGCGAGTTGGGGCCCCCATGCCCACAGGCAGTGACCCAGGGGTGGGGCCCACCTAGCCACGTCGGCGGACGGCGCCTGAACGACGCCGGCGAGGCAAAACGCGGCGGCGCAGCTCGGGAGGTGGCCGGAAATCCGCGGTGGTGGTCCGTTTCGAGCGCGGGAGGTAGCATTTGAACAAGTGCGGTGAGACGCATCTAGTGCTGGCGGTGGTGTGGCCGGAGACGCACTGGAGCGGCGACGGCGAACAGAGAGGCGGACACCGGAGTTCCGCCGTGAGAGGGATGGGCGATGCGGCACGCTATTGGGCAAACAGAAGGACAGGGCGAGGCCTACGTGCGCACGCGAGCACAACGGCACAAGCCCGGGACCAAAAGGGTCACCAGACGGTTGCCGGCGATGAGCGCGTGCGGACGCGTTCGGGAGCTCGAGAAGAGTGGAGCTGGGGCGAGCTAGCGAAGAAATGGAGAGGTTGGGGAGGATCTATGGGGCGTGATGAGTGTAACTGGCACGTGCCCGTGACCATTTGTTCACCGGAGACTCGTCGGCGACGAGATCCGCGGCGGGGCGTTCGGGTGCATCGGCGACAACTAGGTATGGCACGAGAGAGAGAGGAAGCAGTGGGGGCTCACCGAGCGGCACACACGGTGTCCCTTGGTGGGTTTAGTAGCTGCAGGGGCGTCGCCGGAGTTGGCGAAGAGCGGCGGCGTAGCTTGTCGGAGCAGAGGAGGAAGACGGCGGCGTCGTGGGTGCTGTGGTGGCTCCGAGCTCCAACTGCGGCCACCGGTGGACAAGGAAGACGAAGGCGGAGACGAAGGACATGCAGGCGAGGCGAGGCGAGGGCTGTGGCCGCGTGTTTCACGGCACCGGGTTCATGGCGGCGGCGGACATGGTGGGGGAACAAGGGGGAAGTGAGGTGGATCTGAGGGGAGGGCACAGGAACCGAGTGAGAGAGCGGGGTGAGTGGGAGGAGGGATCGAGGAGGCGAAGGCGTGGCGGCCTTATCCCCTCCTCGACGCCGGCGAGGGGGGTGCGGTGGGAACGCGCCCTGTTCCGACCTGGGTCGGGGGAACAGGGAAGGGGACGAGGCAGGGGAGCGGGGCTGGGTCGGTCGGATGGGCCATGTGGGCCGGCCTGGCTATGAGCTGGGCCATCTGGTCCAGGGGGGAGGGTTCCCTCCTTTTTTTGTTTTCTCTTTTGCATTTTCTTTAATTTATTTCTTTACTGTTTATTTCATTTTATGGATTTAGGTTTCCTATAAAAGCACGGTTCCCTCACCATAGATACCTAAGCATTTATTTGCACACTCCGAACATTTTAGTTTAATATTTTGAAAACGTTTGTCGTTTGACTTATTTAGAATTTAAATTTGAAACGGTTTCGAATCATTGCGAGGTTAGCAACAGTAACCAAGGTGACATGGCATGATTAGCGTGGGATTACTATAGCATGATTATCCGGGCGTTACAAATCTCCTCCAGTACAAGAAATCTCGTCCCGAGATTAGGAGGTAGAAGGAAACAGTGCGGGGTATTCATCACGCAGGCGGTCCTCACGTTCCCAAGTGGCTTCGTCTTCAGAGTGATTTGACCACTGGACTTTGAGGAACTTGATCGCCTTCTGACGTGTTCGGCATTCAGCTAGGTCGAGAATGCGGACCGGATGCTCTTTATAAGAGAGGTCCTGTTGCAATTCGAGCACTTCATGATCCACTGCTCGGATTGGATCCTTGAAATAACGGCGGAGTTGTGACACGTGGAACACATCGTGAACCTGGGAAAGGTTCGGCGGAAGCTCCAGTTGATATGCCACTTTTCCATGCCTTTCGAGAATAGTGAAGGGACCAATATAGCGAGGACTAGCTTGCCCTTGATCCCGAAGCGATGAGCACCCTTCATTGGTGTAAGTCGAAGATAAGCCTTTTCGCCAGGTTGATAGACCATGTCTTGGTGATGACGATCATACTGACTTTTCTGACGTGACTGAGCAGTCTTGAGATTCTCGTGAATAATGCGAACTTGTTCTTCGGCCTGTTGGATAATATCCGGACGGAAGAGTGGACGTTCCCCAGTTTCTGACCAGTTTAGAGGGGTTCGACACTTTCGTCCATATAGCACTTCGAAGGGGGACATCTTCAGACTAGCTTGATAGCTATTATTATAAGAGAACTCGGCATATGGAAGAGATTCCTCCCATTTCTTACCGAAGGAAATTACACAAGCTCGAAGCATGTCTTCGTGAACTTGGTTGACACGTTCAACCTGTCCTTGCGACTGAGGATGAAACGCCGTACTGAACAACATTTGAGTTCCCATAGCTTCTTGGAAACTTGCCCAAAATATTGAAGTGAATAAGCTGCCACGGTCTGAACTGATAACCAATGGAATACCGTGAAGTGAAACAATTCTGGATATGTAGAGAGTAGCAAGCTGACTAGCAGTGATTGTCTCTTTGACCGCCAGAAAATGTGCAACTTTAGAAAGCCGGTCAATGATGACAAGAATAGCATCATTACCTTTCTGCGATTTGGGAAATCCAGTGACGAAGTCCATTTCAACATGGTCCCATTTCCATTCAGGAATAGAGATAGGTTGCAGAGTTCCAGTAGGCCTTTGATGCTCTTCTTTGATACGGCGGCAAACGTCACACTCAGCAACATAACAAGCAATGTCCTGCTTCATATTAGACCACCAGAATCTTTGACGAATATCCTGGTACATCTTTGTACTACCAGGATGGATGGACTGAGGCGTATCATGAGCTTCTTTCATAACCCTTTTATTCTTATCCAGGTTTTTCTTCCAACATGGTACCACTAGGCGGCCTTTGAAGTACAAGGCACCATCATCGGCGATAGTGAATAATGAGGGCTTTCCTTCTGCTAGATGGCGTTTAATCTTATGGACTTCAGAGTCATAACCTTGAATAGTCTTTATACTAGCTACGAGATCTGGTACGACAGCCAGGGTATTTAGAGAACCCTTAGTAACAACATGAAGATTCATCTTGCGGAACTCCGGGGGAGGGGGAGCGAGTGCACCAGGGGGAACAATATGAAGGTTCAGCTTTCTAAATTCTTCGACAAGCGAGGGCTGGACTTTGTGAACCTGGAGGTGGTTGCAGTAAGACTTGTGGCTCAAGGCATCAGCCATTAAATTAGCCTTGCCGTGGGTATAGGATATACCCACGTCAAAGTCTGCAACAGTTTCCATCCATCTCTGCCGACGGAGGTTCAGATCTGGCTGAGTAAACAGATACTACAGACTTTGGTGGTCGGTGAAGATTTTGCAACGATTACCGAGAAGGTAATGTCGCCACTGCTTCAGTGCATGAATGAAAGCAGCAAGCTCGAGGTCATGAACTGGCTAGTTTCCTTCGTGAGGGCGCAGTTAACGAGAGGCATAAGCAATCACTTTGCGCTCTTGCATTAGGACACAGCCTAATCCTTGACGGGAAGCGTCGCAGTAAATGACGAAGTCCTTCTTAGTATCAGGTGGAGCAAGCACTGGGGCAGAAGTCAACTTGTCTTTGAGTGCCTCGAAACTTTCCTGACACTTGTCTGTCCAGTCGAACTTGACACCCTTATGAAACAGATTAGTCAGAGGCCTAGCAATCTTGGAGAAGTTCTCGACGAATCGACGGCAATAGCTGGCGAGACCGAGAAAACTTCGGACTTGCTTGACATTCTTCGGAGGAGTCCAATCGAGAATAGCCTGAACTCGTTCAGGGTTGACGGCAATACCCTCCTTGGAGATGACATGCCCAAGATAGGTTACTTCGGGGAGCCAGAATTCACACTTGGAATACTTAGCATACAGTTGATGCTCTCGAATCTTTTCCAGCACAAGACGAAGATGTTCAGCATGTTCTTCTTTGTTCTTGGAAAATACAAGGATATCATCCAGATAAACCACGATCAACTTGTCGAGGTAATCCATGAATATATAGTTCATCAGACGAGAGCAGGTGGCTGGAGCATTCGTTAAGCCGAATGACATGGTGGTGTACTCGTATGATCCATACCAAGTCACGAAGGCAGTTTTTGGGATGTCCTCTTCACGAACACGGATCTGTTGGTAACCCAACCTCAAGTTGAGTTTGGAGAACACTGATGAGCCAGCCAGTTGATCATAAAGATCATTGATCCAAGGAAGAGGATATTTATTCTAAATGGTAGCTTAGTTTATAGGACGGTAGTCTTGGACTAATTGGTTTGTCCCATCCTTCTTCTTAACAAAGAGAGAAGGTGCTCCCCAAGGAGAGCAACTTGGGCGAATGAAACCTTTGACAAGAGATTTGTCGATTTCCTCCTTAAGCTCAATGAGTTCATGTGGCAGCATCTTGTAGGGTCGTTTGGCTATAGGGGTGGTGTCGGGTTTCAAATCGATGATGAATTCGACAGCTCTAGCAGGGGGAATCCCTGGAAGTTCTTCTAGGAAGACGTCTTGGAATTCACGAACGACGGGAATGTTTTCAATGCCCTCGAGTGGTGCAGCATTCAACGCATTCAAGGCATAAAGTCGTGCCTCGGCGTTCTGAATAAGATGAGCTTGGTAAGCAATTATTTCATCAGAAGGGTGTAGCAGATGGACGACCTTAATGGCGCAAACTATAGAAGCAGTATGCACTTTCAACCAATCCATCCCCAGAATGAGGTCGATGTTAGACGACTTCAGGATAATGGGAGAGCCATAGAATTCCAGCCCTTCGATTTCCACGGGGACGTCGATGCCAACCAGTGAGGTTTGACATTGTCCCACGGGGTTTTTTACCAATACCTAAGTGTTCATCTCCTCACATTTAACGTCATCCTTGTATGCAAAATCTTCTGACATGAATGAATGCGATGCTCCTGAATCGAATAAAACAGATGCAGGTACTGAATTTACGAGGAGTGTACCCATCATGATAGCAGGCTGGTCTTGAGCTTCATTAAGATCAACGTGGTTGGCATGAACACGACCATAAGACCTGGCATTGTTGTTGCGAGGCTGGTTGTCGGTGTCAAAACCGACGGATCTCGGGTAGGGGGTCCCGAACTGTGCGTCTAGGCCAGATGATAACAGGAGGCAGGGGACACGATGTTTTACCCAGGTTCGGGCCCACTTGATGGAGGTAAAACCCTACGTCCTGCTTGATTAATATTGATGATATGGGTAGTACAAGAGTAGATCTACCATGAGATCAGAAAGGCTAAACCCTAGAAGCTAGCCTATGGTATGATTGTATGTTGTGATTTTTGTCCTACGGACTAAAACCCTCCGGTTTATATAGACACCGGAGAGGGTTAGGGTTACACAAGGTCGGTTACAAAGGAGGAGATATCCATATCTGTATTGCCTAGCTTGCCTTCCACGCCAAGTAGAGTCCCATCCGGACACGAGACGAAGTCTTCAATCTTGTATCTTCATAGTCTAACAGTCCGGCCCATGGAGATAGTCCGGCTGTCTGGAGACCCCCTAATCCAGGACTCCCTCGGTAGCCCCTGAACCAGGCTTCAATGACGATGAGTCCGGCGTGCAGTATTGTCTTCGGCATTGCAAGGCGGGTTCCTCTCCAAATTCTATGTACCTGTCGAAATAATGTCCAGTTTCTTGTGAAGGTTTGTACTCCTTGGCTTCTACGCCCAATTAATGGCCACTTTCCACGTGTTGAGCAAATGTGAAGAGCCAGGGTGTTTTCACATTTACCCCCTAGCTGCATGAATGAGCCGCCTATTTAAAAAGACGAGGATTCAGATCCAAATCACACCATCCTCCCTTGGCGAGCCTTCATCGGAGCGCACCCGACAGAGATCCATTCCATCATGGCCGGTCGACGCAGCTCCTCTTCTCGCACCCCTAGCTCCAAGCCTGGAGATTGGGAGAGATGTTCCGTCCCGCACAGCAAATTAGTGATGCTTCAGTCCAAGGGATTTCTTCCCCCAGCGTACCTGGTCCCGGTTCAAGCCGGTCTTGCCACCTACAATGGCGGAGAGCAAGCGGAGAGCCTTCCCAATCCCTCCAAGGGAGAGCGGGTTTGCCTTGTCCCTTATTTGGTAAGAGGGCTTGGATTTCCAATTCATCCGTTTCTCCGGGGGCTCCTGGAGTTCTTCGGCCTCCAGTTGCACAATCTTAGGCCTGCCTCCCTACTGCATATCGCGGGATTCGTAGCCCTTTGCGAGTTGTTTTTGAGCTGTGAAGCTCATTTCGCTCTGTGGAAGAAGCTATTCTGCCTTGTGCCCCGTTCTCAGAAGGGGTCAATATATCAAGTGGGCAGAGCCAAAGTGTGGCATGTCGCCGGGACCGGATACCTGTCCGGAACCCCAAAGAAGACGTCCGAAGGCTGGCCTTCAGAATGGTTTTATATAGAAGGCGTCCCCCTCCCGGATCCTATTCGGATTGGCCTTCCTGAGTTCGACAACGCCCCTTTGAAGAAGCGCCGGAGCTGGCGTCCACGGAGCCCCCTGGAGGAAGATGACAGGGACATTCTTTACCTGATGAGCCAGATAAGTTTTTTTAGCTCGATCCGGACTGACCATGATCGAAGTCATGGCCACATGTATCATGCGGGGGGTGCAGCCGCTTCAGTATAGAGGTCACCCCATGTGGGATTTCAACGGGGAGGATGACGCCACCCGCCATGGCCACAAAGGGCCGGGATCGGCTGCTGATCTAATGAAGATCTTATCCACCTTGTACAAGGGAGAAGAGGAGGAATTCCTTCATGTCAACCCGCAGGGCGGTTTTTCTATGTACAACCCTCCAAGCTGGGTAAGCGGAGACTTTTTATCGCTCATCCATTTCGTATTCCCGTAGTTAAGTATTCATTCTAGCGATTTCATCCCAGGAGCTGCGCCAGGCTGTAAAGGAGATAAACAGCCCTCCTCCACAACCCGAGGACCCTAGACGGTCCCTTGATCCGGCCTCCCAGGAGCATCCGGACATATCTGTTGAGCTGATCGATGGGGTATTTTACCAATCGAGTAATGACAATGCTTTGGTGGCCATTACGGCCGATTACCCTGGGCTCGTTCCAGCCTCACAGGTGACTGGGAACGAAGTCCCAGCACTTAAAAAGGGATCCGTCCTTGCGCTTTTTTGATTGCCGTATAACAGCCGTGTTTTGCAGGGGAGGTCCTCAGGGCAGAAGGCCGAGCCTGTGGCGACTAGCCAACAAGGGGCTGCGAGGCCAGGCAGGCTGAAAAGATCCGCAGTCCGAATTGAGACACTGGTGCATCGGTACGGCGCGCCGTCTTTATTGCAAGACATTATTCTCAGAGGCATATTAACGCCCATGCCTTCTTTTCAGGAAAAAGAGCGCTCGCCGGACTATACCCGGAGAGGCTACCAATCGCGCCTCCACAAGCCAGGCTCCAAGGTTGGATTCGGAGGCGGGAACAAATACAAGGCGTGCGTCGGGTGCTCCTCCGACAGAGGATGCGGATAAACTGTCCGCCACCCATTCCGAGGTGGAAAGTGCCATGAACCACAGGCGTCGCCGGACTGTTATTCGTGACGCTTGTTTCTCCCAAGAGGCATTGGATGCCTTCAACTCGGGAGACGCGCACCTCCGTGCCGCTCAAAATGGTCTAGCCAGAGCCGCGGAGCAGTATGTAAAAGACATACGGGTGAGAAAATTTGATGATTATATATATCAGTAGCCCCTGAGACTTGAAATAGTTAGGATAACTGATTTAAGGATCATTTGTTATGCAGGTTCTTACAGAAAAGAATACTCAACTGTCCCAGGAGCTGGAAGAGTGCAAAGCCCAACTTCAGGCCGCACTGGCCGCAGCAGGGGAGCCCAAAGAGACCCCCTCTGGTAACATATCCTTCGAATGATAAGTATCACATTAGAATGCGGCGTATATGTAGATCTGACGATAAAATTGCAGATGACACTGGAGTGAATCCGGATAAGCAACAGCTCATACGCCAGCTGAAGGCCGGTGAGAGCGTGCTGACGAGGGTGAGGCAGGAGAAGAATGATCTCCTAGATGCCAACACCAAGCTGGGCATGGAATTAAAAGATGTTCGGGCCCAACTGTCGGACTCTGTTAAGGAGAATCGGTGGCTTCGACGCAGCATATTTAGTAAGTGCTTGAACGAACTTTGAAAAAGAGTTCGGCGAGGAAGCTGGCTGACAGAGTTATGTCTGTAGGTATGCTAACAGGTCGTCCTACCGAGGAGATGCCCGGTTCAACGGGTGATCTTCTTCCCGAGCTCTCACAGCTACACGAGCGAGTTCGGCAGGTGACGCAAGGCGTCGCCCAGGCCTTGTGGCCATCCGTCTCCATACCCGAAGGCCTTGGAAAGCTTGCAGAAAAGCTGAAGGGAGCACGGTGGCGCTTCCGATTATGGAAGATATCGGCCTGCCATCAAGGCGCCAGGGAAGCCTGAGCAATGGTGAAGACACAGTACACGAAGGCTGACACGAACCACATGGCCGAAGTCGGACCAGTGGGGCCTGATGGGAAGGAGATCCCTGTGAGCTTAGTGTACAGCCAAGTAGAATTGGCCGCAAAGTATTCCCAACAGGACTGTAGACTAGACCGCCTATTAGATGGTATTGAAGAGGAGTTCAACCAGTCAAATTGACTATGTAATTTTAAAGTGACATGTATAATGCCTTCTAGCCGGATTGTAGATCATTTGTCGTGGCGGACCTTTTCGCTTCAACCTCGGGACCCGACAGTCCGGAGTGTATCTGAATACCCTCTCGGTTATGTAAGAACCGGGGCATGCATGGAGACCAGGCGTAGGGGTCATTAGTGTTTTATCAGACAAGTTCCCAACTAGTTATGTTATATTACATGGGTAGTAAGAAACATCTTCCAGGGAGAATAGTTCCGTTAAGGGTTCCTTTCCCTAGGTAAGCATGCCCTAAAGTGCATGTTCGGACTGCGATAAGAAGCACGGAAAAATCATCTGGGGCAGATATGAATAATAAAAGTCATCTTTTGTTCACCGACCGAATATTCCCTTAAGAACGCTAGCTTTCGGCTTCACCCAGTCTGAGGTACACGTCCGGCTGACCCAGCGGTAACAATCGCAGAGGTGCTCCCCTTATGCCCTAGCCGAATTAATAGGAACGCAGGGCATAAATACAAGAGCCAGGCAACCCAGCATGGCCAAAACTTAAGTCATATTGATGCATATAATGGTGAAAAAAGGTACATGCGGAAGTATAACACATGTGTTGGGCGTGAGGCCCAGGAAAATAATTAAAGCTTCTGTGAAAGAAGCCCCCAGGTATGAAGAGTGCGGCTAGCGCATCTGTGATGTATGAGTGAGGCACAAGGTGACCCTTGAAGGCCTGGAGAAATAAAAGAAAGGAAGGGAAACAAGACAGATTATGCATATGCAGAAAATGGACAAAGGGAGGGGACTAACATAAAGTCCGGTGCTAGGCGTAGAATCTGCGGAGCCTTGCTGCGTTCCATGGGTTCGGCTCGAGTCGACTAGTCGATGCATCCCGCAGTCGGTACGCTCCACCGGTCAGAACTTGGTCGATAATGAAGGGACCTTCCCATTTGGACTCGAGCTTGTTCTTTTTCTTATCCGGCAGCCGTAGAACTAGTTCGCCAACGTTATAAGTTTTGGCTTGTACTTCTCTGCTTTGGTATCTGTGAGCCTGTTGCTGGTAAAATGCGGAACGGGCTTTGGCTACGTCGCGCTCTTCCTCCAAGGTGTCCAGACTGTCCTGCCGATCGAGCTCGGCTTCTCTTTCTTCGTACATGCGCACACGAGGTGAGTCATGAATTATGTCACAGGGCAGGACTGCCTCTGCGCCGTACACCATAAAAAACGGTGTATATCCGATACTACGATTCGGCGTGGTCCGCAGCCCCCAGAGTACGGAGTCGAGCTCCTCTACCCAGTGCGTGTCAGACTCTGTTAAGGAGCGCACTAATCTGGGTTTAATGCCGCTCATTATAAGACCATTTGCTCGTTCGACTTGACCGTTGGTTTGTGGGTGATAGACTGAAGCATAATCGAGCTTGATGCCCATTTTGCTGCACCAGAGTTTTACCTCGTCAGCCGTGAAGTTCATGCCGTTATCAGTGATGATGCTGTGGGGGACGCTGTAACGGTGTACAACCCCGGATATGAAATCTATCACCGGTCCGGATTCGGCTGTTTTAACCGGTTTAGCCTCTATCCATTTGGTGAATTTATCCACCATGACCAATAAGTATTTTTTTCTTGTGGGTTCCCCCTTTAAGGGGTCCAACCATCTCAAGCCCCCAGACCGCGAAGGGCCATGTAATGGGGATTGTTTGGAGGGCAGTGGGTGGCATGTGGCTTTGATTTGCAAAGAGCTGGCAACCGGCGCAATGTTGGACCAAGTGCTGTGCATCTGCCCGGGCCGTTGGCCAATAGAATCCTATACGGAAGGCCTTGCTTACAAGAGCTCGGGCTGCGGCGTGATGACCACCGAGTCCGGCGTGAATTTCTGCCAAAAGGTTCCGCCCTTCCTCTTCAGAGATGCACCTTTGAAGGACTCCGGTAGCGCTTTTTTGTACAATTCTCCCTCATGGACCCTGTAGGCCTTGGATCGCCGCACTATGCAGCGTGCCTCATTTTGGTCCTCCGGGAGTTCCTATCTAGTTAGGTAGGCCAGGAATGGTTCTATCCACGGGGCAATAACGGCCATTATTTCGTGGGCTAAATGTGTTATTTCGGTGGCGGAGCCTCCGATTATGTCAGAGAGTTCGGTATCGGGTATTTTGGCCGGGTCCAGACTGTTGTTACCGGTGTCCCCTTCCCATGCTACGGATGGCTTGAAGAGCCGTTCCAGAAATATGTTGGGAGGGACCACGTCGCGTTTTCCGCCGATGCGGGCGAGGATATCCGCCGCCTGATTGTTTTCCCGAGCCACATGGTGAAATTCGAGCCCTTCGAACTGAGATGACATTTTTAGGACGGCATTGCGATAAGCTTCCATTTTCGGATCCTTGGCATCGAAGTCTCCATTTATTTGGGATATCACGAGGTTCGAATCCCCGCGCACCTCTAGGCGTTGAATGCCCATGGATACTGCCATCCGGAGACCATGTAGAAGGGCCTCATATTCGGTTGCGTTGTTGGAGTCCGTATACATTATCTGTAGTACGTATTGAACGGTATCTCCTGTTGGGGACGTCAAAACAACTCCAGCCCCCAGACCAGCCAACATTTTGGAGCCGTCAAAGTGCATGATCCAGTTTGAATATGCGCCGTACTCTTTAGGGAGTTCGGCTTCCGTCCATTCAGCGACGAAGTCAGCCAAAACTTGCGACTTAATAGCTCGCCGTGGCTTGTAAGTTATGTCGAACGGGAGGAGCTCAATGGCCCATTTGGAAATCCGGCCCGTCGCGTCGCGGTTGTTTATAATATCGTTAAGTGGTACTTCCGAGGCTACCATAATCGAATACTCTTGAAAGTAGTGTCGCAGCTTCCGGGATGCCATAAATACCGTGTACGCTATCTTTTGATAATGCGGGTACCGTGATTTGCATGGAGTAAGGACAGTGGACACATAGTAAACCGGCTTTTGAAGGGGGAATTTGTGTCCGTCCACTTCTCGCTCGACGACGAGCACTGCGCTTACTACTTGATGAGTTGCCGCAATGTATAATAGCATTGGTTCGCCAATGTTTAGCGCGGCCAGGACTGGGTTTGTTGCCAATATGGCTTTTATTTCGTTGAGTCCGGCCGAGGAGGCATCCGTCCACTTGAAGTGTTCGGTGCACCGGAGGAGGCGATAAAGGGGTAATGCCTTTTCTCCCAAGCGGGAGATAAAGCGGCTTAGAGCCGCCACGCATCCAGTCAATTTTTGTATTTGTTTGAGGTCTGTTGGGGTAGCCAACTGTGACAACGCTCGGATTTTGGATGGATTAGCTTCAATACCTCTACTGGAGACAATGAATCCCAGGAGCTTTCCGGCTGGTACGCCGAAAATGCATTTTTCTGGATTGAGCTTGATGTCATATGTTCGGAGATTGTCGAATGTGAGCCTCAAGTCGTCTACTAGAGTTTCTACATGCTTGGTTTTAACGACCACGTCATCCACGTATGCCTCCACTGTTTTGCCGATCTGGTTTGCCAGATATGTCTGTATCATGCGATGATATGTTGCGCCGGTGTTTTTGAGCCCGAACGACATTGTGTTGAAGCGGAATGGGCCGTATGGTGTGATGAATGCCATTGCGGCTTGGTCTGGCTCTGCCATTTTAATTTGATGGTAGCCGGAGTATGCGTCGAGGAAACACAATGAATCGTGTCCTGCGGTAGCATCAATGATTTGATCGATGCGCGGGAGGGGGAAGGGATCCTTTGGGCAGGCCTTGTTAAGGTCCTTAAAATCGACGCACAAGCGCCAGGATTTGTCCTTCTTTGGTACCATCACCAGGTTTACTAGCCAGTCCGGATGCTTAATGTCTCTGATGAATCCGGCCTCCAATAGCTTGGCTAGTTCCTCTCCCATGGCTTGTCTCTTAGGCTCGAAGAAACGTCGAAGAGCCTTCTTGACTGGCTTGAATCCTTTTAGGATATTTAGGCTGTGCTCAGCCAGCCTGCGTGGGATTCTTGGCATGTCTGAAGGGTGCCAGGAAAAAATGTCCTAGTTCTCGTGAAGGAATTCTCGCAGTGCGGAGTCGACATCACAGTTTAATTATGCCCCGATGGAAGCTGTTTTTGTACGGTCTGTTGGATGGACTTGGAATTTGACTATTTCGTCCGCCAGTTTAAAGGAGGTGGACTTGGATCTTTTATCGAGTATCACAATGTCCCTATTCACCGTGGAGCGCAGCGCAGTTAGTTCCTCGGCCGCTAGGGCTTCGGATAGTGCCTCGAGGGCCAGTTCGACTGTCTTATTTTCGGCGCGGAGTGTTATGTCCGGATCACTAGCAAGAGTGATGATTCCGTTGGGCCCGGGCATTTTGAGCTTCATGTACCCGTAATGGGGTATGGCTTGGAAGATTGTAAACGCCTCCCGCCCTAGTAGAGCATGGTATCCGCTACTGAACGGGGCCACTTGGAATGTAATTTCTTCGGACCTGTAATTATCCGGCGTGTCGAATACCACATCTAAAGGTTGTGCTACTTTGCTCAATGCGGCTCCAGTCTATTTCCATCTTTTGAAGAGTTTCCTCATAGATGAGGTTTAATCCGCTGCCGCCGTCCATGAGTACCTTGGTGAGTCGAAAGCCGTCCACAATTGGACTGAGGACCAGTGCGGCTGGTGCTCAGGCTGTTCGGAATTTGGGTTCGTCACTGGCATTGAAGGTAATAGCCGTGTCACTCCAAGGATTTATTTCTGCTATGTGGCAGATTTCGGCCATGCTGCGAAGTGTTCGCTTGCATCTATTATTTGACGCGAAGGTCTCAAAGACCGTTAACACCGTATTGTTGTCCACGGGATGGTGCTCTGTGGTTTTTAGGAAGAGTAGATCCTCACCACTTTTGGCCACCTGCCGGAGTATCCAACATGCTCTAAGGCTGTGCGCTGGTATTGCATCCGCTGTACTATGAATTTTTCAGGGTCCGTTGAGCCATCCCTCCAGTACGGTTCCTTGCCTCGTAGAGGGCTTTTGCTTTTTGGTAGTTAACCCAGGTGTATTGTGATAATGCACCCTTTTATTTTGGACTGGGTTTGTATTCAGGGCCGGATTATCCCAAAATTTTATTTCGGTTTTCCAGGTGCTTTCCATCGCACAGTACTTTCGTACTATTGACACCAAGTCGGCAAAGCGTGTAATTTCGCGGAGACTTATGGCGTTGAGGATTCCCTTGTCCATGCAATTATTGCAGAAGAATGAAATTGCGTCTTCCTCGCGGCAGTCCTTTATCCTATTCATGACCAGGAGGAATCTAGCCCAGTAATGGTGTACTGTTTCTTCGGGCTCTTGCCTAATCTGGGATAGATCGCGTATGTTTGGGTGGGTGGGTGGAATTGAATCCGAATCCTCACCCAATCTGAGACTCAGGGGCCAAGGAGTTTTCGAACTCGAAAGTTTGGATTCTTGGATGTTTTCCGATAAATCTAGCCCGCTGCCTGATTCTAAGTTCAGGCATTGAGTGACGTCATCCCCTCCGCGGGTATCCGGCTTGGAGGGGTCGAGAATCCGGACATAGATAGTCCTTAAGATAGATGAAGGGTTGCCGCATTGTTCCTCCACCACTGCAACGTGATGGGTGACCTGGGGAGAGTTGATCTCTCTCAGATCGGGTTTAGGCCCAATCTGATCGTAGTCTATAGCGACTCCCAGGGCGGCGATGCGATCCAAGAGCTCGTTCAGGGAAGAGAGCTCCATTGGATCTAACTGCTCGGCGAGTTCAGAGCTGACGTGGAGGTTGTTTTTGATGACCCGAGAAGTCATCGTCGTCGGCGCAGCGGCCGAACAGGCGGTCATAAGAAAACCACCTAGCCGGAGAGTTTGGCCGATAGCCAAAGCTCCCTCAGAAATGGTGCCGTCTTTAAAGACGAGATGAGACATCCTTCCTGGTGGCGACGGCACAGCGGAACTCTCAATGAAAGCACCAATGTCGGTGTCAAAACCGGTGGATCTCGGGTAGGGGGTCCCGAACTGTGCGTCTAAGCCGGATGGTAACAGGAGGCAGGGGACACGATGTTTTACCCAGGTTCGGGCCCTCTTGATGGAGGTAAAACCCTACGTCCTGCTTGATTAATATTGATGATATGGGTAGTACAAGAGTAGATCTACCACGAGATCAGAGAGGCTAAACCCTAGAAGCTAGCCTATGGTATGATTGTATGTTGTGATTGTTGTCCTAGGGACTAAAACCCTCCGGTTTATATAGACACCGGAGAGGGTTAGGGTTACACAAGGTCGGTTACAAAGGAGGAGATATCCATATCCGTATTGCCTAGCTTGCCTTCCACGCCAAGTGGAGTCCCATCCGGACACGAGACGAAGTCTTCAATCTTGTATCTTCATAGTCTAACAGTCCGGCCCATGGAGATAGTCCGGCTGTCCGGAGACCCCCTAACCCAGGACTCCCTCACTGGTTGTTTCCACGGCCAGCTGCAGGGAAAGCCAGTTGATCTGGTTCTGGATGCATTCCCTAGCACGGTGCCCTGGTTGACCACACCTGAAGCACAGACCATTATTGGGAGTGGGAACATGAGCTTGTGGTGGTGGAGCTGGAAGTCTTGGCTGCCTAGTTGGTGGGGGAGGCAGACGCGGTGCAGCATATGACTGGCTTGGAGCAGGTGCAGTTGGCTGATACATGCTATTGGGAATCCATATCCTATGCTTCTGCGAAGACGGGCCCGAAGATGAGCCCATGTCACGGTTGCGCCTGTGAGAGCTCTGGTATTCCTGCAGACCAGTTTCGACATTGATGGCCTTGTTCACCGGGGTGGCGAAATCAGCAAATTCATGCACTAGAAGTGCGAGCTTGATATCAGCTTGAAGGCCATCACGGAACTTCTCCTGTCTGCGTGCATAAGTTGCAATGTCTTCTTCAGCATAGCGGGACAAGTCCAGAAACTCCCGCTGATAAGCTTCCATGGTTTTGTTGCCTTCGGTGAGGCTGCGGAACTCGCGCTTCTTACGGTCCATGACTCCCTGAGGAATGAAGCAAGCACGTAAGGCAGCTTGGAAGTCTGGCCAGGTGATGATTGTTCCAACTGGCAGAGTACGCCTGTGGCTGTCCCACCATTGAGCTACGGGTCCCTTCAGGAAGAAGGAAGCAAAGGTGACATAGCTGGCAGGGGCTACATCAGCAGACTCCATCTCATAGGTGATGTCACAGAGCCAGTCATCAGCATCCAGAGGCTGAGTTGAGCTGCGGTACACGGTTGGGTTCAGGCGCATGAAATCCTGCAGAGTTACTGGGGTTAGCTGCTGGTTCATATTGGGGCGAGAAAACTGAGCCATCATATTCTCCATGAACTGGCGATTCATCTCAAGCTGTTGGATCATACCAGCCATGTACTCAGGCGGTGGTGGGGCGTTGCCACCATGACCATGACCACCTGGTCTAACCATCCTGCTAATATATAACAGGAGTAGTTCAGCATTGAGAAATTGCGAGGACAAGAATCATTCATGATGAAACATGCATAATGAAAGGAACACGATAGATACTACATAGTAGTTGGCACATCTTACAAAAGTGATCATGCATAGAGTTCGGTACACAGACTAAGAACATCATAGGCGGCATGCAGGCTCGCGGCGAAGGCATCTAACACTAACAAGCAAGCTTACATCAGTCCTAGGAGGAACTGTGGAGGTAGGTGTAGCCTGACAGCTGGTAGTGACACGAAGGGAAGACCTCCACGTGAGTAGCCTGGGGTCTGCAGATACTCTGGTGCGGAACCCGATGCGCAGGTGGCAGGAGAGGACCAAGTGCGGGAGAGTAGCCTCCCACATCTGGCCAGCCGACGCCCTGGGGCATCACGGTCCTAGCAGGGTAGATCGCAGAACGCGACAGATCACCAGATCGGGCAGAGGGGTGCAACAGCATCAGAGCACGATACAGGTGCTGACGGGTGGTGTACAACTCATGGCGAAGAGCTCGGTTAGCTCTATCCAGCCCATCAGCATGCAGAACCAGGTTCTGATGGTAGAAGGGCTCTCGGGTGACAGTGGAGTAGGCAGCAGTGTAGCATCCCTCCGCACCAACATCGGATGCGATAGCAATGTGCCTGAAGGGGGAGGTGTCCAACTCCTGATACTCTCCTTGAAGACGTGTCAGAGCAGCATAAGCAGCATCGTGGACCGCCATATCAATAGTCACTCCAACACCATGAGCCGTGTGCAGCACGGTAGTGGAGTCATACTCCCGAGAGTAGAGGTGGACGATGGCACGGTACTGCTCCTGGTTGAAGTCCTGATACTCCTCATAGACGGTGTACTCAGGGTGCCAACGATAACCCAGATAGGTCATCATCTCAACCAACACAGCAGGTGATCCTGAGGCACCAATGGCCATCGTGTGGCGCACAACCTGCCTCGTGGGTTCCATATGAAAACAAAGATGTTTTCACAGGAGTCAAATGACAATGTGGATAATGTTCAAATACTACTCTAAAGAATAACTAGGGCTTATCCAACTTTGGGGTGAACGTGGTCACGCGATCCTAATGTTAGAGTTAGTAAAATCGTTTAACCCGAGTAGGAGAGAGTTCAGAGTCCCAGAGTAAGGATCAAGGAGTAAAAGATCCTAATACCACCCAGATGGCGACGTGGGCCCGTAAGGCACACAGCCATGTTAGTAAAAGTTTTTGTAATGTCTAGACTCAACTTCGGCCAAGGAGTGTGGAAGGGGGATTCCTACAGGCAGTCGGCTCGGATACCAACTTGTGACGCCCCCAATTTGAGCGTACACTAATCATACACGCAAATGTGTATGATCAAGATCAGGGACTCACGGGAAGATATCACAACACAACTCTACAAATAAAATAAGTCATACAAGCATCATATTACAGGTCGCAGCAATCGAGTATAGAAAAGGGGAAAAGAGGGAGCAAAGCAACCGTGAGTACTCATCCAAAGTACTCGCAAGCAAGGAGCTACACTACATATGTATGCATTGGTATCAAATGGAAAAGGCTATCATATGTGGACTGAACCGCAGAATGCCGGAATAAGAGGGGGATAGCCAGTCCTATCGAAGACTACGCTTCTGGTAACCTCCATCTTGCAGCAGGAGAAGAGAGTAGATGGTAAGTTCACCAAGCATCATCGCATAGCATAATCCTAACCGATGATCCTCCCCTCGTCGCCCTGTGAGAGAGCGATCACCGGTTGTATCTGGCACTTGGAAGGGTGTGCTTTATTAAGTATCCGGTTCTAGTTGTCATAAGGTCAAGGTACAACTCTGGGTTGTCCTTTTACCGAGGGACACGGCTATTCGAATAGATTAACTTCCCTGCAGGGGTGCACCACATTTCCCAACATGCTCAATCCCCTTTGTCCGGACACACTTTTATGGGTCATGCCCGGCGTCAGAAGATCAACACATCGCAGCCCTACCTAGGCACAACAGAGAGGTCAACACACCGGTCTAAATCCTATGGCGCAGGGGTCTGGGCCCATCGCCCATTGCACACCTGCACATTGCGTACGTGGCCGGTGAGCAGACCTAGCCTCCCTTATACAAGAGTAGGCGTTCCAGTCCAACCCGGCGCACGCCGCTCAGTCGCTGACGTTACGAAGGCTTCGGCTGATACCACGACGTCGAGTCCCCATAACTGTCCCTGCATAGATGGTTAGTGCGTATAGGCCAGTAGCCAGACTCAGATCAAATACCAAGATCTCGTTAAATTTGTTATCTTGAAATAACCGTGAACGCCGACCAGGGCCAGGCCCACCTCTCTCCTAGGTGGTCTCAACCTACCCTGTCGCTCCGCCACAAAGATCCACTCAGAGGGCCGTCGGGACAAACGTCCTTTCGGACCCAATCCGTGAATCACTCGCGGGTACTCCTACGAGCCGACCCATCTTTAGTCACCACAAGTATCATATATTATGTATATAAGTATATACACATGACCACCTCCCAAGTGATCACGGCCCGATAGTATAGCATGGCAGACAGACAAGAATGTAGGGCCACTGATGATAATCTAGCATCCTATACTAAGCATTTAGGATTGCATGTAAGGTATCAACAGTTGTAGCAACAATGACAGGCTATGAATCAGAATAGGATTAACGGGAAGCAGTAAAATGCTACACTACTCTAATGCAAGCAGTATAGAGGGGAGTGGGCGATATATGGTGATCAAGGAGGGGGGGCTTGCCTGGTTGCTCTGGCAAAAGAGAGGGGTCATCAACACCGTAGTCGTACTGGGTAGCAGCGCCGTCGGTCTCGATGTCTAGTGAGAGAAGAGGGGGAGGAAACAATAAATATAATGCAAACAAATGCATGACGATGCATGACATGACAAAGCGTGATGCTAGGTGTGCCCTAACACGGTACGAGGTGGTACCGGTGAAGGGGGGAAACATTCGGGAAAAATACCCCCGGTGTTTTGCGTTTTCGGGCAGATGAACCTGAGGGGGAAGGTTGCATGTTTGATGTGTTAGGGATGTGTGACGGACGAACGGGCTGCGTATCCGGATTCGTCTCGTCGTTCTGAGCAACTTTCATGTAGAAAGTATTTTAATCTGAGTTACAGATTAAAAGATATGATTTTCTAAAGATTTTATTAATTTCTAGAATTTAATTAATTATTTAAATCCAACATTATACAGAACTGTGAATGATGACGCAGGCATGACATCAGAGTGATGTCAGCAGGTCAACTGGTCGGTTGACCAATCAAACCAGACAGGTGGGTCTAGTGGGACCCACATGTCATTGTCAGCGGGCAATAATAGGGGGTTTAGACTAACTAAATAGGTTAATTAGTGGATGGGCCCCAGCAGTAAGTGTCTAATTAGGTTTTAGTTAATTAGCAGTTTATATATTTGTTTTATTTGTTTTATGGCATGGGGCCCGCATGTCAGTGGCAGTAGATGCCACGTCAGTGAAGTTGACTTCGGTCAACGTGGCCAGTTGGGGCCCCCAGGCCCACAGGCAGTGACCCAGGGGTGGGGCCCGCCTAGCCACGTCGGCGGACGGCACCAGAACAACCCCGGCGAGGCAAAACACGGCGGCGTGGCTCGGGAGGTGGCCGGAAATCCGCGGTGGTGGTCCGTTTCGAGCGCGGGAGGTAGCATTCGAACGAGTGTGGTGAGCCGCATCTAGTGCTGGCGGTGGTGTGGCCGGAGACGCACCGGAGCGGCAACGGCAAACAGAGAGGCGGACGCCGGAGTTCGGCCGTGAGAGGGATGGGCGATGCGGCGCGCTATGAGGCAAACAGAAGGACGGGGCGAGGCCTACGTGCGCACACGAGCACAACGGCACAAGCCCGGGACCAAAAGGGTCACCGGACGATTGCCGGTGATGAGCACGTGCGGCACGCGTTCGGGAGCTCGAGAAGAGTGGAGCTGGGGCGAGCTAGCAAAGAAATGGAGAGGTTGGGGAGGATCTACGGGGCGTGATGAGTGTAACTGGCACGTGCCCGTGACCATTTGGTCATCGCAGACTCGTCGGCGACGAGATCCGTGGCGGGGCGTTCGGGTGCATCGGCGACAACTAGGTATGGCGCGCGAGAGAGAGAGGAAGCAGTGGGGGCTCACCAAGCGGCACACACGGTGCCCCTTGGTGGGTTTAGTAGCTGCAGGGGCGTCGCCGGAGTTGGTGAAGAGCGGCGGCGTAGCTTGTCAGAGCAGAGGAGGAAGACGGCGGCATCATGGGTGTGGCGGTGGCTCCGAGCTCCAACTGCGGCCACCGGTGGACGAGGAAGACGAAGGCAGAGACGAAGGACACGCAGGCGAGGCGAGGCGAGGGCTGTGGCTGCACGTTTCACGGCGGCGGGTTCATGGCGGCGGCGGACGTGGTGGGGGAATGAGGGGGAAGCGAGGTGGATCTAAGGGGAGGGCGCAGGAACCGAGGGAGAGAGCGGGGCCAGTGGGAGGAGGGATCGAGGAGGCGAAGGCGTGGCGGCCTTATCCCCTCCTCGACGCCGGCGAGGGGGGTGCGGCGGGAATGCGCCCTGTTCCGACCTGGGTCGGGGGAACAGGGAAGGGGACGAGGCAGGGGAGCGGGGCCGGGTCGGCCGGATGGGCCAGGTGGGCCGGCCTGGCTGTGAGCTGGGCCATCTGGTCCGGGGGAGATGGTTCTCTCCTTTTTTCTTTTTTCTCTTTTGCATTTTCATTTATTTATTTCTTTACTGTTTTATTTCATTTTATGGATTTAGGTTTCCTATAAAAGCACGGTTCCCTCACCATAAATACCTAAGCATTTATTTGCACACTCCGAACATTTTAGTTTAATATTTTGAAAACTTTTGTCGTTTGACTTATTTAGAATTTAAATTTGAAACGGTTTCAAATCATTGTGAGGTTAGCAACAGTAACTAAGGTGACGTGGCATGATTAGCGTGGGATTACTGTAGCATGATTATCCGGGCGTTACACGTACGTGAAGAGATGGTGCAAGCTAAGGAAAATCTAGCCGCAGAGGAAGTCAGGATGGCAGCAGAGCGGGCGGCTTTGGACATTCGTTCTCAACAGCTTCAAGCGGAGACCTTCCGGCTCTCGGTGGATCTGAATGCGTCGAACGAGGTCATGAGGAGAAGGCATCAGAAAACTCAATCATGTCTGCCTCTGACGCTCGATCCTAGGAATCTTTTTCATACGCCCGGAGCCGGGGGAAGTAACCCACCGGAGGCACCCCGGATTACAACACCTGGCGCGCCGGTGCAGCCGCGTGCCATGGATCCACCTTGTATAACTACCGCTCCGCCTCATTACGTCCCAACGCCGCCGGGTCACTTCTCCAACCCCTTGGAAAACCTCATCGCGGCATCGGCTCGTCTGGCGGCTCTCCTGATGGAAGGTGACTCACCGGCGACGGTTGAAATGCGGAGGGTAAGAGAACTTCTTCAAACAGCCCTAGCACAGTAGGATGCATACTCCTACAGTCGAGACAGGATCCATTGAACTCCTCGCCCAAGCCAGAGCCCGAGTTACAATAGGCATATGGAATCCACAGACATGTCAAGCAATGCTCAATGCCACAATCGGCCATACATGCATGAGCCGGTGCGGGCTGGAGCCCTTAACTTGGCGGATCAGGAGAGGATTCTGCAAGAGGCGGAATGAGCAGTTCAAATGGCAGCAGATCAGGCGGCTCATCAAACTTTTCCGGCTTATCCAGCAACCTCGGTCGAGGCAGGAGTGGCCACAAGAACCGGAGGCGTTCCTTGCTTGGTGCCGGTCATACGTAATGAGCGTTTGCCAAAGGATTTTAAGGGGCCTCGTAAGGTGTCCAATTACACGGCTGACTTACAGCCCGGGGCTTGGATTGAGAGTTATGAGATGGCTATGGAGTTGTTGGAGGTCAGCGACGCAGTAATGGCCAAGTATTTCACTATGATGTTGGATGGAACAGCTCGTACTTGGTTGAAGGGATTGCCACCCAATTCTATCGGCTCATGGGCAGATTTGAAGGCCCGGTTCATCCAGAACTTTAAAGACACGTGTAAGCAGCCTATGTCGATTGTGGACCTGACCAATTGCAAGCAAGAGGATGGTGAATCCACAACCCATTTGGTGTGCTGAGTCAAGGAGATAATACATTCATCTGATAAGATGGATGCCGGCTCAGCAGTCTTAATGTTGGAGAAAAATTGCCGTTTTGAACCTCTGAAACAGAAGCTGGGGCGGCTCAAGCATGACTGTAATGACATGGGCCAGTTGATGGCAGCTCTCGTCAAGTATGTTGATTCTGATAGTACCAAGGACCCGCTGTCTGGCGAAGAAAAGACAACGTAGGGAAAGAAGAACGGCAACAGTAAGGGTCACCAGCATAACCCGACGAATCAAGGAGGTAATAAACGTAAGGCTGACGAGTTTTTTGCTAACACCAATGCACAGGGCAGAAATCAACGGCGCAAGGGCGGACAACCCCCTCGGTCGGGCGGGTCAGGTCCCACCCTTGAGCAACTATTGAATGAACCTTGTCCAAGACACGACACCCGAGAGAAGCCAGCCACCCACCTGTGGAAAGATCGTACGATCATGAAGGTGTTTAAAAACTCAAACGCGTTTGATGGAGGTCACGGCCCAGGGGGCGGTTCAGGTGGAGGCGGTTTCCAAGGCCCGGGCACCAGTTCAGGTGGAGGAGGATTTCACGGCCAGGGCCATCCTGGTAATCAAGGAGGATATAATCCACCACCCGGCCAAGGTAATCAACAACATCAATCCGGATATCAGAGCAACCCAAAATAGTTGAGTAGTGGGCAATACCACGTATTCACCACTAGTTTATGTAAGAGGGACGAGAAGCTTCACAAGAGGGACGTCAATGTTGTTGAGCCGGCGATTCCACGTTACTTACATTGGTCAGAGCAGCCTATTGTGTGGAGCAAAGAGGATCACCCACCCCGGGTTGATAATCCGGGTCACTTGGCCTTGGTGGTGGCGCCTCAGGTTGGTGGATACAAGTTCACTAAGGTACTCATGGATGGAGGCAGCAGCATCAACATCCTCTATTATGAGAAGTTTCGCCAGATGGGATTGACTGATAAGAGTCTTAAACAATCCAACACTATTTTTCACGGTGTGGTACCTGGCAAATCGGCATACCTACTTGGTAAGATTGAGCTGGAAGTAGCTTTTGGAGATGAGTATGACTCCAGAGCAGAAAAATTAACCTTTGAGGTGGTTAAGATCAAAAGCCCATATCATGCTCTGTTTGGACGGCCGGCTTATGCCAAGTTCATGGCTCGGCCATGTTATCTGTATTTTCAGCTCAAGATGCAGGGTTATAAGGGCACCATTACAGTACATGGGAGCCGGAAAATAGCTTTGGAGTGTGAAGAAGGTGATGCCGCCTATGCTGAATCCGTTTGTGCAACAGAGGAGTTAAAGTTTTACAAGGATCATGTTGACCCGGCAGACATGACATCATTAAAGAAACCAACAACAGAGCATGAGCCGGTGCTGAAGTTCAAATCGGCTGATGACACCAAGATGGTTGACTTTGTGCCTGGCGACTCATCCAAGCAGTTCATCATCAGTGCAAACTTGGATCCAAAATAGGAAAGCGTGCTCATCGAGTTCATCCGTGAGAACCGGGACATCTTTGCATGGAAACCTTCAGACATGTCGGGTGTCCCGAGGGAACTCGCTGAGCACACTCTCAATATTGACCCAAAGTTTAAACCTGTCAGATAGTTTCTCGGACGGTTAAATGAAGAAAGGTGCAAGGCCATTGGAGAAGAGGTGGCCCGGCTTTTGGCAGCCGGGTTCAGTATAGAAGGCTTTCACCCAGAGTGGTTAGCAAACCCGGTGCTTGTACTCAAAAAGAACGGCACCTGGCGTATGTGTGTGGATTACACCGATCTGAACAAGGCTTGTCCGGCTGATCCTTTTGCCCTCCCCCGTATTAACCAGATCATCGATGCTACGGCGGGTTGCGCACGTTTGAGTTTCTTGGACGCTTATTCAGGTTATCATCAGATCAAGATGGCAGTCAATGATCAGGAGAAGACGACTTTTATCACTCCTTTTGGAGCTTTCTTCTATGTGTCTATGCCTTTTGGGCTTAAGAGTGCCCAGGCAACGTACCAACGGTGTGTGCAGAATTGTCTTCATGGTCAAATTGGGCGTAATGTTCATGTTTATGTGGATGATATAGTGGTAAAATCCAGGAAGGAGGAGACCTTGATCACAGATTTGAAAGAGACCTTCGATAATCTCCGGGTCTACAAAATGATGCTTAACCCGGCCAAATGTGTTTTTGGACTCCAAGCCAGCAAGCTCTTGGGTTTTTAGTGTCTAACTGAGGTAACGAAGCTAACCTAGAGAAAATCAATGCAATTACATCCCTGGCCAAACCAACGTGCATCAATGACGTTCAACGACTGGTGGGTCGTGTTGCTGCTTTGAGCCGGTTCATAAGTAGGTTAGGGGAGAAGGCAATGCCTTTGTATCAGATGATGAAGAAAATAGATGATTTTGTTTGGAGCGATGCTGCAAACTCTGCTTTTGAAGATCTGAAGACACAGCTCGCTAAGCCGCCGGTCCTAGCTGCTCCAGTGGAGAAAGAGCCACTGTTGTTATACGTGGCCGCCAACTCACGAGCTGTTAGTGTGGCTATTGTGGTGGAGCAGAAAGAGGCTGACAAGGAACATCCGGTTCAATGGCCGGTTTACTACGTCAGTGAGGTGTTAATTGAATCCAAGCAACGATATCCACATTGGCAGAAGCTTGTATACGGGGTGTTCATGGCAAGCCGGAAGCTTAAGCATTATTTTCAGGGACATCCAATCACCGTGGTTAGCTTTGCTCCTTTGGGAGACATCATTCAAAACAAAGAAGCCACTGGACGAGTCGCCAAGTGGGCCATTGAGCTTGGGTCTCATGGGTTGAAGTATGTGCCACGTACCGCGATCAAATCTCAAGCACTAGTTGACTTCATTAATGACTGGACAGAGATGCAGATGCCAGAAGAGAAACCAAACAACACGTATTGGACTTTCATTTTGATGGGTCCAGACAGTTGGAAGGCTCGGGGGCTGGAGTTGTTTTAACCTCTCCTCGAGGTGACAAATTTTGTTATGTGTTACGGTTGATGTTTCCTTGCACTAACAACGCAATAGAGTATGAAGCCTTGCTCCATGGTCTTCGAGTGGCAAAAGGGATGAGTTTGAGCCAGGTCAGATGTCTTGGCGACTCAGATCTAGTGGCTCAACAGGTATCAGGCAAGTGGGATTCCAAGGACCCTCTCATGGCGGCTTATCGCCGAGAGGTGGATGCTGTTGCAGGGCATTTTAAAGGTTATCAGGTGGAGCACATTGACCGTCGAAGGAATGAAGCGGCTGATGCTTTAAGCCGGTTGGGGTCTCAGCGTAAGCCGATACCACCTAACACCTTTTTAGATGTTTTGCATAACCCGTCTGTCAAGTTGCCCACAGAAGAAGATTTAGCTGTTCCTGACCCGGAGGCGCAGTTGGTGGCGGCTCTTCATGTCATCCCAGATTGGACAGTGCCATTCTTGGCTTACATGACCCGGGGAGAGTTGCCAGCGGATGAGACCCTGGCTCGACAGATAACCCGGCGGTCTAAGTCAATGACGATTTTTGATGGAGAACTATACCATCGCAGCGTTTCTGGAGCGTTTCAACGGTGTGTTTCCCCTGAAGAAGGCCAAGAAATACTTCGTGAGATCCATGAAGGCGATTGTTGTCATCACGTCGGGTCAAAATCTCTGGTGGCCAAAGCTTTTCGTCATGGTTTTACTGGTTGACGGCTCACGCTGATGCAGAGGATCTGGTCAGCAGATGTGATGGATGTCAAAAATTTGCACGACGAGCACATGTTCCGGCTCAAGAGCTCTGGATGATTCCAATCACTTGGCTGTTTGCGGTCTGGGGGCTTGACATGGTGGGGCCTTTTAAAAGGTCTAAGGACAAAAAGACACATCTTTTAGTGGCCGTTGATAAATTTAGAAAGTGGGTTGAGGCAGAACCGGTGAGTAAGTGTGATGTGGCCACGGTGGTTCAGTTCATGAAAAAGGTGATCTTCTGCTTTGGTTTTCCACACAGCATTATCACTGACAATGGCACTAATCTGTCCCAAGGGGCTATGGAGGAGTTTTGTCAACATGAGCATATCCGTCTTGATGTTTCTTCTGTAGCTCATCCTCAATCCAATGGTCAGGCTGAGAGAGAAAATCAGGAAATTTTAAAAGGTCTCAAACCCCGGCTTATGGTTCCCTTACAACGAACGTCGGGTTGTTGGGTAGAGGAATTACCCTCGGTGTTGTGGAGTATCAACACCACACCTAACAGGTCTACAGGTTACACACCTTTCTTCATGGTGTATGGAGCAGAAGCAGTGTTGCCTAGTGACATCCGTCATGACTCGCCCCGTGTGGCGGCTTATGTTGAAGCTAATAATGAACAAGCCAGATAGGATGCACTTGACTTGTTGGATGAAAAAAGAGACTTAGCAGCGGCTCGGTCAGCAATTTATCAGCAGGACCTGCGCCGTTATCACAGCCGCCGGGATAAGTCCAGGACTTTTTAGGAAGGTGACCTGGTGCTTCGGCTCATCTAGGATCTGTCAGATGCGCACAAGTTATCCCCACCTTGGGAAAGACCCTTTGTGGTCAGCAAGAACTTAAACAACGGGTCGTATTACCTCATTGACGTTCGAGAACACAAAGATTCACGTAAGTCGGAGGAGGAGACCCGCCGGCCGTGGAACATTGCTCAACTCCGGCCATACTACACCTGAGCCACTGGCTCTCATCATGTACATACTTTAACATTGCATATACCATGATAAGTAATAAAGTAAGACCATCGGTCTCTTTTCTTTTCGAAGATTATGCATCTTTGTTATTTCTCATTTTCAGATGACTATTGAGGAGCTAATCATATTTGAATCAAGTCTAACCTTTTTTTTGGTCCGGCTTATGATCGTATTCGAATCTAGATGCAATTATCATGGTCACTTGGGGGCTTCCTGTTCAAACATATGTCGTATTCGAACCAAAGAGAACATAGCTATCGTAACCCTCTTGATCGGCTCAAGGCCAAACTCACTTGGGGGCCTCTTGATCGTATCCGAATCATAGCTTAACCCCTTTTGGGTCCGACTTGGATCATATTCGAATCAGGGTCGTTAAAAACCTCTCAAGGTCATTTGGGGGCTTCCTGTTCAAACATAGGTCATATTCGAACCAAAGAGAACATAGCTGTCAGTACCCTCTTGATCGGCACAACGCCAAAGCCACTGGGGGCTATATGGTCGTATTCGAACCTTATCTTAACCCCTTTGGTCCGGTTTACTGACCGTATTCGAATCAGAAGCCACCAACCTTTAAATATAAGGTTAAATCATACTTGTTAACTGTTATTTGCCTTTGAGTTTCGTGTTACAAATAATTAGCATGATCTTCTTCGTCGGCTTGTCTATTTGACAGCAAGGCTACCAAGGTATGATGATCATTAAAGTATTCAAAGGCATTGATTTCTCAGAAAGATTGAGTTATCAACTTCATTACCCGGGTTACTCATGCCGGTGGTCTAAAGATCAAAGGAAACACGGAGTCACACACAGTGTTTTATGCACGATGGCATAAGCAAGGTATTCAGTGTTTTCACAGCTAAACTATTACACGGCTTTTTATAAGCCAATGAAGATGGTTATTATTCCTCCCTCGCCGGTTCACCGCCCTCTGTTGGCTGGAAATTGGGTTTTGACCAGTCAAAACCATTCACGGCGACGAATTCTGCTTCTTCGTCGATCAGGCCGGCCGGGTCAACTTCCGGGGCAAATGTATTTTCTCTTACAGGTGGGATCAAATATGTCACCTTGTACGAGGGAGTCGGCATCTTCTTATTTTTAGCATCAAAACTCGGCTGATATTTGCCAATGTTGGTATCATCTCCAAGGGTAGTTGCCTGAGGCCGAACTCCGTGAATGCAGGACATGAAGTCATCTTGCTCAAAGGGAGATCCGTCTTCCTTCACGATGGGATAGCCTCTAGCCACGTCCGCCGGGTCTAGGTCTGGCACCCAAGCCTTGGAGCGGCTCAGGGCAGTCAAAGCCCCGGCTCCCGCACAGGAGCGCTTCACTTCTTGAAATCTGGCAGGCAGGATTGATAGTTTCTTCAAGACGTCGCTGAGCCGGCTGGGTCCTTGATTGGCAGGAGAGATGGCGGCAAGTGCCCGTTGTGCGCCAATATACAGTTGTTCTACTAAAGTGTACACTGCCTTCAGTTTAATCAAAGGATCTTGGCTCAGGTTCTTGCTTCGTGGGCCTGGACATGTTTTATACACAAAGTCAGCTGGCGGCTTATATTCCGGATCAACAAAAAGTACATAAGATTAAAAACGGACGGCTTACCAAAGATGGGGGCCACCATTTGAGACACCTGACCCTTTAAGCCATTCAGCTCTGTTGACACCTCTTCAAGGGCTGCTTTGGCTCTCTCAGCGCGTTGTGTCAGAAGCATTTTTTCCTCTGCCCAGGTCTTCTTCTTGGCAACCAAACTGGTCTTTAAGTTTTCCGTCTCAGAGAGACTTATTTGCAATTTGGAGTTAGCAGACTTAATTTCTGCTTCCTGACCTGCTAGCTGGGTCTTCGCATCAGTCAATTGCGAGTTTAGTTCAGATAAGGCATTCTGCAAGAATACATACTCAGATAAGTCAAGATTTTCCTCAAAGGTTCCAATATCAAGATTCAAGTCTCAAGTACTTTACAAAAAACCACTTGACACTTGGGGGCTAATGTATGCCAAAACAATTTCTTATGACTCTACAGACATACTTTATGTCCCAAGTGCTTTACAAAGTAACATCACTTGGCACTTGGGGGCTAATGTATGCAGTTCAGCAAGTTTCTCAAGGTTAAGCCGGAATATTAAGTCATTTGAATATGTTACAAAACAATTTAAGGTACCGGCTCATTTATGATCAAAAGGAACCGGCCCTTGGGGACTATAGGTGAAGCTTTGTTCTATTTTAGTGAATTCAAGAAAAGTTTCAAAGGTAAAGGTCTTGGCCTACATTATAAAGTCTACAGATCATTCCGACTCTCTCATAATCTGAAGACTTGGGGGCTGAAGGAATATAGATAAGCCGGAAGAACGTACCTCGTATTTCAATTGCAACTGTTTGACCATTTTGATCTCAGAGTCGCGACTGGAGTGCACATGGCTGAGATAACCGGATAAAATATCGTTGGCATTCAGATGGTCGTAATTGGCAACGTCAAAGCGCACTTTCTGCCTCTCCAATGCCTCTTGTTTCACAGTACACCGAGCCAGCACAGTTGGATTCCCTGGTTCAATAAAACGTCTCCCGGTGATCTGAACGTCTTGTGCAGACGGTGATGGCGGGTTGGCTGAGCTTGATGGTCCAGTTGTGGAAGGATTCACGGTGGTCTCATCAAACGACAGCTCAGGAGGATTTGCTTCTACATCGACAGGTGGGTCTTCTGGAGCGTCAGTTAATGGAGGGGAAGATGGCCTGGCCAGGTCAGATGCAAGCATCGGTGGATCTTCCGCTGGTTTAGTTGCCTTTGCCTTCTTGGATTTATCTTGGCCACTAAGAGAAATGTTGCAAGATTGTCAGTATAAAGATACAGTTCGAACAACCCGGAAAAAAGGAGGATTTTTCATTACCCAGGCGCAGTCTTGAAGGCCGGAAATTGTGTCTGCGATGAGTCGCCAGAAGAGCGAGACACCTCTTGAAAAGATAAAATAGAGTTAAAGTAATACAAGGGGAAGGATCCGTTAAACAGAGTTAAAGACAGAAATAAGTAAACCTCATTCGGGCGCTTCTGAGGAGTTTGTTGAAGAACGACAGCCGGTTCATCTTCAGTCCGAGTTTGACGGCGACTTTCATGTTGCTTCTTTTTCAAACGAAAGTTGGGATCCAAGTGAGCTAAAGGGTTAGAAAACCTTACTTTACGGATCACTCGTCGAATTTTTTGTCTTGGCAAGGGCTCTGAGTCGGAGGAAATGATAGTTACCTTTGCTTCCATAGCCTGACTAGCCCCAGTGTCATCCTGGTAATGATTAGTGTTAATAAGATTGTTAAAAAATTGGCCAAGGGAATCAAGGGCTACCTCCGAATCGGATGTATCATCAAGCTTCATCCAATCTTCAGCAGTGTTCTTTTTCTTCCTTTTCGACCTCTGGGTCGTTTTCTTGGCGTTTATGGTGGTGGCTTTCGCTTTCTTGGCAGCCTCGTGGTCATACTTAACTTTCCAGAAGTCAGAGTTGGCCTACAGACAGGTAAAAACAAGATAAAGAGTTAGGCAAGTATTAAAACAATATGGCTGGGAAAAATACAAAGGAGAGAAATAACAATATCCTTACTTCTGGCACCGGGTTAAGCTTGCAGAAGGGGTTTAACCCGACGACACTGCAATCTTCGTATTTCCTGTTCACCAGAAGAGTTGACATTGAAACAATATCTTCTTCTATTAATTGAATGGGGTTGTGACGAACAGAGTCATCCGGGCCTCCACCATACTCATACATCAGCTTTGATCGATGGCTTAAAGGGATGACCCGCCATGAGATCCAGCAGTGGGTCAAATCAACTCCAGTTAACCCGTTCCCTAACAAAGCATTAATCCTTTTGATGGAGGGTATCAGCCTCTTGCGTTCAACGGCAGTAAGTTTGTCGGGAAGCGCGGACTTGGAGTCAAGACGATCGGGGTGATAACCCGGCAGTGGCTTCTCGTTCGCCGGCGAAATGTCCTGACAGTAGAACCAAGTCTGGTTCCAGTCCTTTGGGTGGCTTGGTAAGACTATGAGAGGGAATACAGCACCCTGTCGGTGCTGAATTGAGATGCCTCCGAGTTCTAAGCTGAGGCCGTTGGTGCACTCGTTCTGCCGATTCAGATAAAAGTATTCTCTAAACAACTCCACGGTCAGCTCTTGTTGAAGATATACCTCACAGAGCACTTGGAAGTTACAGATGTTAGATATGGAATTGGGCCCGATATCTTGAGGGTGGAGTTTGAAAAAGTGGTGGACCTCTATGAAGAACTTTGAGCCGGGCCGTGAGAAGCCACGGTTCATGTGGTCAGTAAGAACAATTACTTCGCCATCTCTTTGGATTGGGCCGTTCTTCTTCCGAGTCAGGGGCACGGTAAGACATGACGGTTTTCGCTGGCAAAAATCCTATGGTGAAGAACTCTTTCAAATGTTCCTCGGTTACAAATGAGGGAACCCAGTTACAGATGGTTGGTGCTTTGGACAGCATGATGTGCAAAGACGAACTGAAAAGAAAAGCAACATGCCAGTTCAGTTTAATGGTGAGATTGATAGTTAAGTGATGATGATGCAAACAAGTAATGGCGGCTTAGTTAAGGGCTAATGACATATAAGGAAAATTAAGCCGGCATGATAAGCCGCCATGACTACAGATATTTGAAGAAGGCAATTTCAGCTAAGTGTTGAGACAAACAAGTTCCCTAAATTGTTTGGTATTATTTCAGATCAAATGGCTATTCAAAATGGAAAAAAATTAGACCTAAAAAAGTTCAGCGCAGAAGAGTATGTAAGTTCTAATGCAGCCTTTGAAACAGAGAAAGGGATCTGTGGATCAAGAAAAGGCACAAGAACACTACCGCACGAGCATATATATATATATATATATATATATATATATATATATTGGATCAAGAAGAGGCCTGCGGTGGAAAAACTACAAGGGACTGCGATGAACTCGGAAGAACACAAAGGAATCTGGAAACCCTAAGTGCGGATCTGAGAAGTAAAAAGAAGAGAACTTACGGTCACAGGTATTCTACGGAGGTCGCCGCCGTTCTCTAGATCGGTTCAGGTTGATGCAGCGGCCAACATCGACGAAGACGGAGGTGAAGCGCGTCGGCGGCGAAGATCGAGCAGCAGGGGGTGCACGAGAGGAAGAAGACGGAGCGAGAGAGGAGAATGAGGAATGCCGAGGCATGCCTATTTATAAGGGAAAGATGTGAACAGAAGGGTGCGAAAATCGAGGAGAGCCGAATAATGGTTATCTAGCTACACAGACGCCTCAATTCTCGGGAAACATTAAAGATAAAAGATCCGTTGGGAGATGACGTCATGAAAGTTTTTTGCGTTTTCAAGAGATGACATCACGGCGGGTTACAAAAACTTCACCGAAGATAAGAAGATGGATTTTTGTCTAAGTCTTGAAGATTGACAAAAATTGAAATTCAAAGTCAACCTGGGGCCTAATGTTGGGTATATTACTATCAGTCATGACCCGCCCAGGAGGGGCCGGGTCAGCCCCAATGGCAGGTTACGCAAGAAGCCCAGTAAACATTCAACACGATAGTTTATTAAACCTTATAGAAGGCCCAAAGGCCTGGAGGCAGCTTAAGGCCCAATATTGAAAACCGTTGTATGTAAGGAAAGACTTGTAAAGAAAGGCATGTAAAGGAAGTCACCGAGCCGGACACAATTATGAGCCGGCCAGGACTCTGTAGGCCACCAGGCGTCAACCCATGTATATAAGGGGATGACCCGGTGGCGGCTTAGGGCAAGAAACAAGAGATCGACAACCAAGCCGACGAGTTGAGCCTCTTGGTAATCGAAACCTCAGCAATACCAACACAACTAGACATAGGCTTTTACCTTCATCGTAAGGGGCCGAACTAGTATAAAACCTCTCGTGTCCTTTGTCCCGATTAACCCCTTTAAGCTTCCTAGTTGCAATGGCCCTACGACTAAGTCCTTTCTCTAGGACATCTGCCGTGACAATTCCACGACAGCATCCCCTCTTTCTTCTAACAATCATCGGTAATTTTACTTGGAGCTATATTTTTATTCGTCACATGATATGCGTAAATCTTGGAGCGTCTTTTGCATTTAGTTTTCACTTTTATTTGATGCACCATGCTGGTATGCGATAGTCCTTGGTTGATTTATAGAATTCTCATTGCACTTCACTTATATCTTTTGAGTATGGCTTTATAGAATGCTTTCATGTGCTTCACTTATATCATTTGAAGTTTGGATTGCATGTTTCTCTTCACATAGAAAACCGCCATTTGTAGAATGCTCTTTTGCTTCACTTATATCTATTAGAGCATGGGCATATCTTTTGTAGAAAGAATTAAACTCTATTGCTTCACTTATATCTATTTAGAGAGATGACAGGAATTGGTCATTCACATGGTTAGTCATAAAATCCTACATAAAACTTGTAGATCACTGAATATGATGTGTTTGATTCCTTGCAATAGTTTTGCGATATAAAGATGGTGATACTAGAGTCATGCTAGTGGGTAGTTGTGGATTGTAGAAATACTTGTGTTGAAATTTGTGATTCCCATAGCATGCACGTATGGTGAACCGTTATGTAACGAAGTTGGAGCATGAAGTATTTATTGATTGTCTTCCTTATGAGTGGCGGTCGGGAACGAGCGATGGTCTTTTCCTACCAATCTATCCCCCTAGGAGCATGCGCGTAGTACTTTGTTTCGATGACTAACAGATTTTTGCAATAAGTATGTGAGTTCTTTATGACTAATGTTGAGTCCATGGATTATACGCACTCTCACCCTTCCATCATTGCTAGCCTCCTCGGTACCGTGCATTGCCCTTTCTCACCTCGAGAATTGGTGTAAACTTCACCGGTGCATCCAAACCCCGTGATATGATACGCTCTGTCACACATAAGCCTCCTTATATCTTCCTCAAAACAGCCACCATACCTACCTATTATGGCATTTCCATAGCCATTCCGAGATATATTGCCATGCAACTTCCATCATCATCATATACATGACTTGAGCATTTATTGTCATATTGCTTTGCATGATCGTAAGATGGCTAGCATGATGTTTTCATGGCTTGTCCATTTTTTGATGTCATTGCTACGCTAGATCATTGCACATCCCGCTACACCGCCAGAGGCATTCATATAGAGTCATATCTTTGTTCTAGTATCGAGTTGTAATATTGAGTTGTAAGTAAATAAAAGTGTGATGATCATCATTATTAGAGCATTGTCCCATGATCAAAATAAAAGTGGCCAAAGAAGCCCCCCAAAAAGATAGAGGGCAAAGAAGCCTACAAAAAAAGAAAAAAAAAAGAGAAGGGACAATGTTACTATCCTTTTACCACACTTGTGCTTTAGAGTAGCACCATGTTCTCCATATAGAGAGTATCTTGAGTTATCACTTTCATATACTAGTGGGAATTTTCATTATAGAACTTGGCTTGTATATTCCAACGATGGGCTTCCTCAAATGCCCTAGGTCTTCATGGGCAAGCAAGTTGGATGCATACCCACTTAGTTTCCAGTTTGAGCTTTCATACACTTATAGCTCTTAGTGCATCCGTTGCATGGCAATCCCTACTCCTCGCATTGACATAAATTGATGGGCATCTCCATAGTCTGTTGATTAGCCGTGTCGATGTGAGACTTTCTCCCTTTTTGTCTTCTGCACACAACCTCCATCACCATATTCTATTCCACCTATAGTGCTATATCCATGGCTCACGCTCATGTATTGCGTGAAAGTTGAAAAGGTTTGAGAACATCAAAAGTATGAAATAATTGCTTGGCTTGTCATCGGGGTTGTGCATGATTTGAATATTTTGTGTGGTGAAGATGGAGCATAGCCAGACCATATGATTTTGTAGGGATAACTCTCCTTGGCCATGTTATTTTGAAAAGACATGATTCCTTTATTAGTATGCTTGAAGTATTATTATCTTAATGTCAAATGATAGACTATTGCTTTGAATCACTCGTGTCTTAATATTCATGCCATGATTAGATTACTTGATCAAGATTATGCTAGGTAGCATTCCACATCAAAAATTATCTTTTTTATCATTTACCTACTCGAGGACGAGCAGGAATTAAGCTTGGGGATGCTGATACGTCTTCGTCGTATCTATAATTTTTGATTGTTCCATGCCAATTTTCTACAACTTCCATATACTTTTGGCAACTTTTTATACTATTTTGGGACTAACATATTGATCCAGTGCCCAGTTCCAGTTCTTGTTTGTTGCATTTTTTTGTTTCGCAGTAAATCCATATCAAAGGGTGTCCAAATGGGATAAAAACTGACGTAGATTTGATACGTCCATTCTGCATCATGCTTTTATATCGATATTTATTGCATTGTGGGCTGTTATTACACATTATGTCACAATACTTATGCCTTTTCTCTCTCATTTTACAAGGTTTACATGAAGAGGCGGAATGCCGGCAGCTGGAATTCTGGGCTGGAAAAGGAGCAAATATTAGAGACCTATTCTGCACATCTCCAAAAGTCCTGAAATTCCACGGGGATTATTTTCAGAATATATAAAAAATATTGGGCGAAATAAGTACCAAAGGGGGGCCACTCACCGTCCACGAGGGTGGGGGCGCGCCCTACCCCCTGGGCACGCCCCCTGCCTCGTGGGCCTCCTGGTGGCCCTCTGATGCCCATCTTTGCCTATATGGAGCCTTTCGTCGAGGAAAAAATCATAAGCAAGCTCACGGGAGGAAACTCCGCCGACACGAGGCGGAACCTTGGCGGAACCAATCTAGGGCTCCGGTGGAGCTGTTCTGCCGGGGAAACTTCCCTCCGGGAGGGGGAAATCATCACCATCATCATCACCAATGATCTTCTCATCAGGAGGGGGTCAATCTCCATCAACATCTTCACCAGCACCATCTCATCTCAAACCCTAGTTCATCTCTTGTATCCAATCTTTGTATCCAAACCTCAGATTGGTACATGTGGCTTGCTAGTAGTGTTGATTAATCCTTGTAGTTGATGCTAGTTGGTTTACTTGGTGGAAGATCATATGTTCAGATCCATTATGCATATTAATACCCCTCTGATTATGAACATGAATATGCTTTGTGAGTAGTTACATTTGTTCCTGAGGACATGGGAGAAGTCTTGCTATAAGTAGTCATGTGAATTTGGTATTCGTTCGATATTTTGATGACATGTATGTTGTCTTTCCTCTAGTGGTGTCATGTGAACGTCGACTACATGACACTTCATCATTGTTTGGGCCTAGAGGAGGGCATTGGGAAGTAATAAGTAGATGATGGGTTGCTAGAGTGACAGAAGCTTAGACCCTAGTTTTTGTGTTGCTTCGTAAGGGGCTGATTTGGATCCATATGTTTCATGCTATGGTTAGGTTTACCTTAATACTTCTGTTGTAGTTGCGGATTCTTGCAATAGGGATTAATCATAAGTGGGATGCTTGTCCAAGTTAGTATAGTACCCAAGCACCGGTCCACCCACATACCAAATTATCAAAGTATCGAACGCGAATCATATGAACGTGATGAAAACTACCTTGACGGTAATTCCCATGTGTCCTCGGGAGTGCTTTACTTTATATAAGAGTTTGTCCAGGCTTGTCCTTTGCTACAAAAAGGATTGGGTCATCTTGCTGCACCTTATTTACTTTTATTACTTGTTACTCGTTACAAATTACATTATCACAAAACTATCTGTTACCGATAATTTCAGTGCTTGCGGAGAATACCTTACTGAAAACTGCTTATCATTTCCTTCTGCTCCTCGTTGGGTTCGACACTCTTAGTTATCGAAAAGGCTGCGATAGATCCCCTACACTTGTGGGTCATCTAGACTCTTTTCTGGCGCCGTTTCCGGGGAGTGAAGCGCCTTTGGTAGGTGGAATTTGGTAAGGAAAATTTTATATTGTGTGCTGAAATTTACTGTCACTTGTTACTATGGAACATAATCCTTTGAGGGGCTTGTTCGGGGTATCTTCACCCCGACCATTAGAGCAAAGAGTTGCTCCTCAACCTACTGAATCTACTGAAAATGTTTACTTTGAAATTCCTTCGGGTATGATAGAGAACTGCTAGCTAATCCTTTCACAAGTGATGGAACATTACATCCCGATTTGCACCTAATCTATGTGGACGAAGTTTGTGGATTATTGAAGCTTGCAGGTATGCCCGAGGATGTTATCAAGAATAAGTTCTTCCCTTTATCTTTGAAGGGATATGCATTGACATGGCTTAGGCTATGTGATGATATTGGATCATGGAACTACCAACGATTGAAATTGGAATTTCATCAGAAGTTTTATCCTATGCATCTGGTTCATCGTGAATAATTGTATATATATTTTTTGGCCTCGGAAGGAGAAAGCATCGTTCAAGTTTGGGGGAGGCTTAAGTCAATGTTATAATCATGCCTCAATCATGATCTCTCAAAAGAAATGATTATTCAAAAAATTATGCTCGGCTTTCTCTTGATAATCGCTCCATGCTCGATACTTCTTGTACTGGCTCTTTTATGATGAAGACTATTGAATTCAAATGGGATTTATTGGAAAGAATTAAACGCAACTCTGAAGATTGGGATCTCGATGAAGGTAAGGAGTCAGGTATAACACCTAAGTTTGATTGCATTAAATCTTTTATGGATATCGATGCTTTCCTTGAATTTAGCACTAAATATGGACTTGACTCTGAGATAGTAGCTTCTTTCTATGAATCCTTTGCTACTCATGTTGATCTCTTTAAGGAGAAGTGGTTTAAATATAATCCTCCCATTGAAGTAAAAGTATTTGCACCTATTAAAGTTGAAGAAAAGTCTATCACTTATAATGATCTTGTTGTTCCCACTGCTTATATTGAGAAACCACCTTTCCCTGTTAGAATAAAGGATCATGCTAAAGTTTCAACTGTGGTTCGTAAGAGCAATACTAGAGCACCTACTCCCTCTGAGCAAATTAAAGTTGAACCTAGTGTTGCTATGATTAAAGATCTCTTGGCCGATAATATTGATGGGCATATTATTTACTTCTACAATGAATCTGCTAGAATTGCTAGACCTGATACTAAAAATAAACATAGACCTGTTGTAGGCATGCCTGTTATTTCTGTTAAAATAGGAGATCATTGCTATAATGGCTTATGCGATACGGGTGCTAGTGCAAGTGCAATACCTCGTTCCTTATAGAAAGAAATTATGCATGATATTGCACCTGCTGAGATAGAAGAGATGGATGTTACAATTAAGCTTGCCAATAAAGATACTATTTCACCAGTTGGGATTGTCAGAGATGTTGAAGTCTTGTGTGGGAAAGTTAGATATCCTGCTGATTTTCTTGTTCTTAGTTCCCCACAAGATGACTTTTGTCCCATTATATTTGGTAGACCCATCTTGAATACTATTAATGCTAAGATAGATTGCAATAAGGATATTGTTTCTATTGGTTTAGGGGGTATGTCTCATGAGTTTAATTTTTCTAAATTTCGTAGACAACCCCATGATAAAGAATTGCCTAGTAAAGATGAACTTATTGGTATTGATTCTATTGTTGTGCCTCCTAGTGATCCTTTAGAACAATATTTGTTAGACCATGAAAATGATATGTTTATGAATGAAAAAAGGAAAATAGATGAAGTATTCTTTAAAAAGGACCTATTTTGAAACACAACTTGCCTGTTGAAATCTTAGGGGATCCTCCTCCACCTAAGGGTGTTCCTGTGTTTGAGCTTAAACCTTTACCTGATAATCTTAACTATCTTTATCTCGATGATAAAGAGATATATCTTGTTATTATTAGTGCTAACCTTTTAGAGCATGATGAAAATAAATTATTCAAAACTCTGAAGAAGCACCGTGCTGCTATTGGATATACTCTTGATGATCTTAAGGGCATTAGTCCAACTTTATGCCAGCACAAAATAAAATTAGAGAAGGATGCTAAACCGATTGTTGATCACCAACGACAGTTAAATCCTAAGATGAAAGAAGTGGTAATAAAAGAAATACAAAAGCTTATAGAGGCAGATATAATTTATCCCGTTGCTGATAGTCAGTGGGTAAGTCATGTCCATTGTGTCCCTAAGAAGGGAGGTATTACTGTTGTTCCTAATGACAAAGATGAATTGATCCCACAAAGAATTGTTATAGGTTATAGAATGGTAATTGATTTCTGCAAATTAAATAAAGCTACTAAAACAGATCATTACCCTTTACCTTTTATTGATCAAATTCTAGACAAATTATCCAAACATACACATTTTTGCTTTCTAGATGGTTATTCTGATTTCTCTCAGATACCTGTGTCAAAAGAGGATCAAGACAAGACAACTTTTTCTTGCCCTTTCGGTACCTTTGCTTATAGATGTATGCATTTTGGTTTATGTAATGCACCTGCTACCTTTCAAAGATGTATGACTGCTATATTCTCTAACTTTTGTGAAAAGATTGTTGCGGTATTCAAGGATGATTTCTCCGTTTATAGAACTTCTTTTGATGATTGCTTAAGCAACCTTGATCGAGTTTTGCTGAGATGTGAAGAAACTAATCTTTTTTTGAATTGGGAGAAGTGCCACTTCATGGTTAATGAAGGTATTGTCTTGGGACATAAAATTTCTGAAAGAGGTATTGAAGTTGATAAAGCTAAAGTTGATGCTATTGAAAAGATGTCGTGTCCTAAGGACATTAAAGGTATAAGAAGTTTCCTTGGTCATGCCGGTTTTTATAGGAGGTTCATTAAGGACTTCTCTAAAAAAATTCGGCCTTTGACTAATCTCTTACAAAAAAACTTCCTTTTGTCTTTGATGATGACTGTGTAGAAGCCATTGAAATACTTAAGAAAGCTTTGATTTCTGCACCTATTGTTCAGCCTCCTGATTGAAATTTACCATTTGAAATTATGTGTGATGCTAGTGATTATGTTGTAGGGGCTGTTCTAGGACAAAGAGTTGATAAGAAATTAAATATTATTCAATATGCTAGTGAAACTCTAGATAGTGCTCAAAGAAATTATGCTACTACTGAAAAAGAATTTTTAGCAGTTGCATTTGCTTGTGATAAGTTCAGACCTTATATTGTTGATTCTAAAGTAACTGTTCACATTGATCATGCTGCTATTAGATATCTTATGTAAAAGAAGATGCTAAACCTAGACTTATTAGATGAGTTCCCTTACTATAAGAATTTGATTTGCATATAACTAGTACAAATGCCCGTGCGTTGCAAGGGGCGATAAAATTAATAGAACCTGCCCTGTGTGTCATTCCGCAACATTTCTTATATACAATTTTGACGAATGTCAGAAATAATGTAACTATTGGAAATCAGTTTTCTCTTAACAACATGAAGTTGCGTGGATAACAATAGTCATAAGACCAATTTAGCATCACCGCCTGCATGCGATACAATGCTCAATTCATCGGACGCCACCTCTCTACTCCCTCCATTCCAAATTAGATGACTTAACTTTGTACTAACTTTAATACAAAGTTGAGTCATCTATTTTGGAACAGAGGGAGTACGTAATACATATTTTGATTTTTCGACCCATTCCGTACGCGCGTGATGGATGAGGTGCAGATTTTCTTGTGTGTTCAAGCATAGTACAGCAGCAGGAACGTGCATTTCCTGCTCAAATATATCTAACTACTGAAATATGAACCAAATAGGGGACAATCTTGTGTTCAAGCACGAATTGTACAGTGGCAAAATAAGTAAGGCAAGAGCACACATATGTTTCTTCCACCAGGTTAGCAAGCCTTTCGGTGATGCTCCAGAGAAAACAGAAATTACCAAGCCACAACAACTATTTAAGCCACTCCCACCCACTGGATCACAACAAATTTGGTGTGAGTATTGTCATCCTCTTGAGCAGCAGATAACAGTAAATGGGAAAGCAAGCAAGCGTGTGTGCAGGCGCAGCTTCCATTACCAACGAGTACATTACCTTCTCCCTCGTTGCAGTTCCCCATCAATACCTTACCTTGTGATCATTAATTGGTTGTCGCTGCTAGATGTTGCTACCAACTGCCATAGTTGAAAGCGGATCAAGAAATCCACACAGAATTCAGTCTTTAAGGCAAAAAATCCAGGGATTGTACACAGAATTGTATCAAAGATAAACTAAAAAAAGTATCACACAATTGCTGCACAAATAGTGGGAACTTATTGTACCTTTCGATGTATAATGTTGCAGATTTATTTTATGTTCAGAGTAATTTTTCAGAGTTGCCTAACCTAGGATCCAAATATGAACAATTAGTGGAAATACCTATCTTGGCCCTCTTAGGCAAAGCAATTGTGATAATATCTCAAGTTTTAATATAAAACAAGAAAAACACTGTTAACTGGTAGGTTTCGATACTCTATTACTCTGAAGTCTAGACTCTCGAGCACTAAAATCAGCAGGCATATACAGCACAAACAAACAATGGGTTTGCTGAAATGTAAGTAATGAAAAATACAATTTAGATGCTTCTCAAAAGTTATCAAACACGATCTATTGCAACAATTTCACAGTAGATTGAAATTAAATGATCATGTACATATTACATGTTACACATTAGCTCTACCAGATAATTACTCTAGGGGGCACTGTACATTTTCTGACAAAATTGAACTGGGAACAATTTTCTCACGTCAAGTTGCAGGTTGTCAAGGTCCAAAAGGCGTAAAACAATGATTCCATTACACCATCAATTACATCAGAAGCCCTAATAACTCGATGGCTACAGCTAGCTAAGCTAATCTCAGCTTCAACCGATTACCTAGCTGCTAGCCGGTATGTTAATATAAATCTGATGGTTTTATGAAAAGAATATATAAAATTAAGATTTTGGTGAACAAAATATAAAATTATGATCTTGGTGAATATACAATTATGTCTTATGATCCTTATGCACATCAGTTAGACCTTTTTAGTAACAAGGCACAAAAAAGTATAAAGACACATGATTTATTGGCGAGTAATAAATGTCATAAAAAATAACATGCCATCCATTTCTAGATCTTAAACCCAGGAAACACAAGAGGTAATTCATTTTCCGTCATACAACTTGGCACCTATATGAATATCAGACACAAAAACCGAGAAGTGTTCGCTAGCTACCCAGAACTTGCTGCCACATTTGAACAATTTGACCTCTTAATTATATGCGGGGAAGAACAATTTGACCGTTGACATGATAAATTTAAATACCCTAAAAGAACACCAAACATAACACCTCTATACAGCATATATGTAGTCCAAAGAGGACGGATCAAATGGGCCGTCCACATGAGTATGTCCGCGACATCAAGTAGCCCTGCCATGAGCACGTGAGACCATGGGCAGCGGCCAGACGTCCGAGTTGATGAGGCCTGCTAGCTCCACTATTGTGGCTTATATTCAGTTTGCATCTCAGGTTTAGTTAGAAAATGAGATGATTAGAAAGTAAAATAAATTGTGCCATGATGCATGGTTTAGTTACCACCTCGGTACCTCCAGCCAGTTGTCCATCTGGTCAGCTCACTGCCAACGCTCCATTATTCATCACAACAGAACCTTCACAGCTTGCACACACCACCAAGGAAACTGGAGACACTTATTTTTCCTTCCATCCCTTTACTCTACTATTGATCTTGTCAGTTGGCATTTAGCACTTTTCCTTTATGAAGCAGTCGAATGATCGATAAATCAGACTGCATATAGTACCTTGTAGCTGATACTGTAGTTTGCTTTATTTTGTAGATTGGTCATTAGTGGCAAAAAATAGTGTACTAAATTCTATATCAGTAAACACAAAATGAAATAGGTGATCGATAACATAGGGGTAAGATCTGAAAGGGATGAGTTAAGGAACCACACCATTACACAACTCATGCTTAAAATAACTCCAAGTCATCTCCCTTGTTTTAGCCTCGCCACCATCATCGGAACCACACCACTACCTCGGCACGGCCTGGTTCTTTGGTAGAAAGAACATCTTTGATCACCATTTGTTTCATTCTTCAAGGTGAGGATTTCTCTACAATTGATAGAAAAACCAACCATTGATGAAAAAAAATTAGCACAAAAATAGATCAATAAGTTTGGCATCCTACTGTGTACCTGTATGGCCGCACGACCACAACTTTCCCTACCTCAATACATAATCCTCCCCTAGTCAATCTTCCTATTCATAAAAAATTACCTGTGAATAGAATTAGATCAACAAACATGGGATGTAAGAGAACACTTTCAGCTTCGCATGGGTCAAGCAAGTATCGACTGTATCCTACTGTTACCTTTCATTGTATTATGCTTTAGATCCAAGAACTCAGATGCATCAACTTGATGACTTTCTTTGAAATGAGAAGAGAACTCAGATGCATCAGTAGCCTTCCTCTGCTGTTGTTGTTGATGTACAATAAGAACACACAGAATGTAAAAGCTCCGTTTCAGAGACATGAAAGGACTGATAATACTGTAGTGGCATATCTAAAATACCTATGCTGCAGGAACATCTGTACAGGACATAAATAAAGTAGAATGCTTTCAGATTTGAGTACACAACCAAATTAAAACAATTCAATATCATTATCACAATACAGTTGGGGTTGGTGGCATCAACAATCATTATTATGTAGTACTGAAGACGATGATATGTACAAATATCCATTCTAGAGTTCTGAATATTTACAATAATTCAGTCCCACTATTTGATATCAATTGGTTTGCAGAGGGGAGGTAGTCCTGCAGAAGATTTGCGCTAGCCCGCGAAGAAAAATCTTAACTTCAAACAAAAATACGTCTGATCCATTCTTGCCAACCAAAAGAGATATTAATCTACGGAATCAAGTATACATAAGACATAAATCAATTCAGCAACCAACATGAATCAAGTCCCTAATTCAGCAACAACTAACAGGAATTACTCAACAATCAAGAACCAGGCGAGAGGTGGACGTCGTCACCGTGCGCGCGATGGCAAAGGACCTGGCTGTTCATCCTGCCGAACACGTGCTCCACCGCCGCGGCCACATCCGCAAACGGAGCGCCATACCACGCGAACTTGGCATTGCCCTCGTCGGCACCGCGCGCAGCGGCTAGGAGCTGGCCCTACATCTGGAACGCCCTGGACCGGGGACCCTGCAAGACCTTGTGCATCGCTGTGATCGCCACGCCGCCGCCCACCCGGGGCTATCCCTCTGAGGAAGAGCTTCTTGACGAGTAACAACCTAGTAGAACTTGTCCGTCTCCTCCAACCTCACCGCCTTGCCCCAAGCTGGCCGCCTTGTTGCCCCTGCCGGACATAAGAAAATATGCTCAAGGGATTAAATCAAATGAGAGAATGGAAGAGGCAAATTAGGAGAGAGAGGGAGGAGATAGCAGTACATAATGAATGGATGTAGCGTTGCCATGGCAGTCTACACACCAGGACTGCTACACGGGGAGTGCTTGAGAGGGGCAGGAGATTAGGCTGGATTGAGGACTCCACCGTGTCGTTGCTCTTGTCGGACCTCTCATCCACCCCGGACGACGCCCCATCCTCCAGCCCAGGCTCGCCCCTCTTCCTCTTCCTCCCGCTCTCTGGCACAGGGAAGAAGCAGGCCCCGCGGTCATCAATCCAGCCCATGGCGACCTCCTCGGCGGTGCCAGCGTCGATGCGCACCATCCACATGAAGTCGAACAGGAACTCCCTACCGCCATACGCGGCCTCTGCGAACACCCTCCCGTCCAGGAACGCCCGACGCAGAGGCACAGCCGCCTCGCCCTCGACATCAGCCCACGCACCGCTCTCGAAGCAGAGAAACCTGACCAGAGCGCCGCTCCGTCGTTCCGCCAGCCCCGGAGGAGCGGGGGCGGACCAGCGCCCCCGATGCCGCCGAAAGCCACGGCCGGCCGCGGGCGCGAGATGCGGCGGATTGAACCGATCTCGTCCGGATTCGGCGACGGTGGAGCGAGGACGGGCACCAGGGAGAGGGGATGGGGGCGCGGTGGCGATGGTAGCGAGCACGCCTTCCTTGAGCGCGACGCTTTGCGGAATCGGTCGACGACGGAAAGCGACGGGAGGTGAGAGAGATCAGAAGAGACAGGGATGAGGGGAAAATCAACGCCAGATCGACCTTTTTAGTTCCAGACTCGTGTTCGTGTTGGAGACGGACTGCTCCTTCGTGTGCGAGACGGACGACGACATGTTTTTCTCCCCTTCCCGGTTGATCCCCATACAGAGTGCGGGTTGATTCCATAAAAAATGAGGGACTTTTTTTTTATAAAAACGCCATGGCGGTGAATCCGAAGACTCAATCCGTGCTTTATTATTATTTGCATTTGTATATTATTGATAGAAAGGGAGCTAAGAACCCCGTTGCAGACAATTTGTCTAGGTTAGAGAATGTCCTTAATGACCCACTACCTATAGATGATAGCTTCTCTGATGAACAATTAGCTATCATAAATGATTCTCGTACTACTCCATGGTATGTTGATTATGCTAATTATATTGTTGCTAAGTTTATACCAACTAGTTTCACATACCAGCAAAATAAAAAGTTCTTCTATAATTTAAGACATTACTTTTGGGATGACCCACATCTTTATAAAGAAGGAGTAGATGGTATTATTAGACGTTGTGTACCTGAGCATGAACAGGAACAAATCCTACGCAAGTGCCACTCTGAGGCTTATGGAGGACACCATGCTGGGGACAGAACTGCACATAAGGTATTGCAATCCGGTTTTTATTGGCCTACTCTCTTCAAGGATGCCCGTAAGTTTGTCTTGTCTTCTGATGAATGTCAAAGAATTAGTAATATTAGTAGACGTCAAGAAATGCCTATTAATTATTCACTTGTTATTGAACCATTTGATATTTGGGGCTTTGATTATATGGGACCGTTTCCTTCCTCTAATGGGTATACACATATTTTAGTTGCTATTGATTACGTTACAAAGTGGGTAGAAGTTATTCCAACTAGTAGTGTTGATCATAACACCTCTATTAAAATGCTTAAAGAAGTTATTTTTCCGAGGTTTGGAGTCCCTAGATACTTAATGACTGATGGTGGTTCACATTTTATTCATGGCGCATTCCGTAAAATGCTTGCTAAGTACTCCCTCCGTTCCTTTATCTAAGGTGTATTATTTTCAGCATGTTAACCAAGGCACATAATTATGGACTATTTAGGATGAAATTACCCTTGTCTAATTAGTAGATTAGCGGCAAGTAAATCATTTAGGCTAGGAAAGGAAGAGATACACACAATCGGAAGAGAGACAGTTTCCTTTTCTTTCTCTACGAGGAGAGATACATGAAATCAGGGGAGAGATACTTTCCTTTCTCTGGAGGGCCAAGATCGGAATTACGAGGAATTAGAACAAATGCACCTTACATTGTGGAATTTTATCAAAAAACTAATACACCTTATATAAAGAAACGGAGGGAGTATGATGTTAATCACATAATTGCATCTCCATACCATCCACAGTCTAGTGGTCAAGTAGAACTTAGCAACAGAGAGCTTAAATTAATTTTGCAAAAGCCTGTCAATAGATCTAGAAAGAATTGGTCCAAGAAACTTGATGATGTATTATGGGCCTATAGAACTGCATACGAAAATCCTATGGGTATGTCTCCGTATAAAATGGTTTATGGTAAAGCATGTCACTTACCTCTTGAATTAGAAAATAAGGCATATTGGGCTATTAAAGAGCTCAACTATGACTTTAAACTTACCGGTGAGAAGAGGCCTTTTGACATTAGTTCACTCGATGAATGGAGAACCCAGGCCTATGAGAATGCCAAACTGTTTAAAAAAGTTAAAAGATGGCATGACATAAGGATACAGAAGCGTGAGTTTAATGTAGGTGATTATGTATTGCTATACAACTCTCGTTTAAGATTTTTTGCAGGCAAACTTCTCTCTAAATGGGAAGGTCCTTACATCATCGAGGAGGTCTATCGTTCCGGTGCCATAAAAATCAACAAATTCGAAGGCACAAATCCGAGGGTGGTGAACACTAAAAGAATCAAACATTATATCTCAGGTAATCCTATAAATGTTGAAACTAATGTTATTGAAACCATAATCCCGGAGGAATACATAAGGGACACTTTCCAGAATGTTTCAGACTACGAAAAGGAATAGGTACGTGGTACGATAAGTAAACCGACTCCAAAACAATTCTAATGGCAATTTTTCTCTGTTTTGGAATATTTAAGAAAATAGGAAAATAAGAAGCAGTCCGGGAAGGACACGGGGCTTCCACGAAGGTGGAGGGCGCGCCTACCCCCTGGGCGCGCCCCTGCCTCGTGGGCACCTCGTGTTCTCTCCGGACTCCGTTTTCTTGCACGATACTTCTTTTGGTCGGTAAAAGTTCACTATATAATCTCCCGAAGGTTTTGACCACCGTATCACGCAAATATTTTCTGTCTTTGTTTCGAGCTGTTTTTTGACAGATCTAGATCGCCATGGCGTCTTCAAGTGCCCCCAAGGACAAGTTCTTCAAGAAGGTCATCAACCCCTACCTCATGGAGGTGCTGCAACACCCTCAAGCCATTGAGATGTGTGAGGGGTTGCTGCATATCCGCGATGCCGAGGGACCAAGGAGGACCGGAAGCGTGGAAACAAGGCGGGAGGCATTGGAGCAACAAGTTTTCAAGTGCCAGGAGATGATGGAACGTGGACTCGACTCCAGTCATATAATGGTCATGGGGTTCATCAACAACCACAAGATGGATGACAAGAACATTGGGGAGGCCATCTTAAAGCTTCACGAGAAAATCAAGCGTCTCCAAGCCCAGATCTATGACCTGCAAAACCAAAACTGTAAGTATGAATATAGATTCAAGAGGATGAGTTTGGCTGTAGATTTGAGGATCCCGGAGACTCGATCATCCTTCTATGATGGTGAGCCTATGCCTTGGAAGATGGACGACAAGCCTACATCATCAACAACTCCATCATCACCACCTCAGAGGAAGGAAAAATAAACACATGGGTATGGGCACTCCCCTTGGCAACTGCCAAGCTTGGGGGAGTGCCCCGGTATCGTATCACCATCACTTTATCTTTACCATTTTTCTTAGTTCGATCCTTTTGGTAATATCTTGATCTAGTAGAATAAAGTTTTAGTATGATCTAGTTGTGAGTTTTGCTTTATAATCCTTCTATGTAATTGAGTCCATGAGCTTTATATAATAAAGATTAGTGTTGAGTCAAGGGCTTGATTATTTTGCTATAATCTTGAGGGAATCGAATAAAAGAGAAGAAATAAAGAGATCATATGGATCTCATGGAGAGTAATGACTTCACATATAAAGAGTATGATGAATAAAAAATGTTGAGAGTTGACAAACATAGTATTGGTCATCGTTGCAATTAATAGGAAGTAATAAACAAAGAGAGGTTTTCACATATAAATATACTATCTTCGACATCTTTTATAATTGTGAGCACTCATTAAAGTATGATATGCTAAAGAGTTGACGTTGGACAAAGAAGACAACGTAATGGGTTATGTTTTCTTACATCTGCTACCTCTTGAGCATGTCTTGTTTTTCCCTTGAAGAGGAAAGGGTGATGCAGCAAAGCAGCGTAAGTATTTCCCTCAGTTTTTGGGAACCAAGGTATCAATCCAGTAGGAGGCCGCGCGCGAGTAACCTCATACCTACACAAACAAATAAGAACCTCGCAACCAACGCGATAAAGGGGTTGTCAATCCCTTCATGGCCACTTGCAAGAGTGAGATCTGATAGAGATGATAATGATAAGATAAATATTTTTGGTATTTTTATGATATAAATTGAAAGTAAAGATTGCAAAAGAAAACAGATTGGAAACTTGTATGATGGAAAATAGACCCGGGGGCCATAGGTTTCACTAGTGGCTTCTCTCAAGATAGTATAAGTATTACGGTGGGTGAACAAATTACTGTCGAGCAATTGATAGAATTGAGCATAGTTATGAGAATATCTAGGTATGATCATGTATATAGGCATAACGTCCGTGACAAGTAGACCGACTCCTGCCTGCATATACTACTATTACTCCACACATCGACCACTATCCAGCATGTATCTAGAGTACTAAGTTCATAAGAACGGAGTAACGCTTTAAGCAAGATGACATGATGTAGAGGGATAAACTCATGAAATATGATATAAACCCTATCTTTTTATCCTCGATGCCAACAACACAATACGTGTCGTTTCCCCTACTGTCACTGGGATCGAGCACCGCAAGATTGAACCCAAAGCTAAGCACTTCTCCTATTGCAAGAAAGATCAATCTAGTAGGCCAAACCAAACTGATAATTCGAAGAGACTTGCAAAGATAACCAATCATACATTAAAGAATTCAGAGAAGATTCAAATATTGTTCATAGATAATCTTGATCATAAACCCACAATTCATCGGATCTCGACAAACACACCGCCAAAGAAGATTACATCAAATAGATCTCCAAGAGAATCGAGGAGAACTTTGTACTGAGATCCAAAGAGAGAGAAGAAGCCATTTAGCTAATAACTATGGACCCGAAGGTCTAAGGTAAACTACTCACACATCATCGGAGAGGCTATGGTGTTGATGTACAAGCCCTCCCTGATCAATGCCCCCTCCGACGGAGCGCCGGAAGAGGCCCCAAGATGGGATCTCACGGGTACAGAAGGTTGCGGCGGTGGAATTAGGTTTTCATGGTGCTCTTTGATGTTTTCAGGGTACGTAGGTATATATAGGAGGAAGAAGTAGGTCGGTGGAGCCACGAGGGGCCCACGAGAGTGGAGGGCGCGCCCAGGGGGGTAGGCGCGCCCCCTGCCTCGTGGGCTCCTTGTTGATTGCTTATTGTCCACTCCAAGTCCTCTAGGTCACGTTTGTTCCAAAAATCACGCCCCTGAAGGTTTCATTCCGTTTGGACTCCGTTTGATTATTTTTTTCTGCGAAACACTGAAATAGGCAAAAAAACAGCAATTTGGGTTGGGCCTCCGGTGAATAGGTTAGTCCCAAAAATAATTTAAAAGTGTATAAATAAGCCCATTAAACATCCAAAACAGAATACATAATAGCATGGAACAATAAAAAATTATAGATACATTGGAGATGTATCAAGCATCCCCAAGCTTAATTCCTGCTCGTCCTCAAGTAGGTAAACGATAAAAACAGAATTTTTGATGTGGAATTCTTCCTAACATATTTTTCAATATAATTTTCTTCATTGTGGCATGAATGTTCAGATCCGAAAGATTCAAGATAAAAGTTTAATATTGACATAAAAATAATAATACTTCAAGCATACTAATTAAGAAATCATGTCTTCTCAAAATAACATGGCCAAAGAAAGTTATCCCTACAAAATCATATAGTCTAGCTATGCTCTATCTTCATCACACAAAATATTAATTCATGCACAACCCCGATGACAAGCCAAGCAATTGTTTCATACTTTTGATGTTCTCAAACTTTTTCAACTTTCACGCAATACATGAGCGTTAGCCATGGACATAGCACTATAGGTGGAATAGAATGGTGGTTGTGGAGAAGACAAAAAGGAGAAGATAGTGTCGGATTTCGGGTTCCGGCAGACCCTTGAGGTTCGAACATTGGGGTGCGTGCAGAGATTTCACCTCCTACCTACCTGCACCCCTCCGCCGTGCTAGGATCAAAACTATGGGAAGAACAGCACAAGAGACACAGGGTTTATACTGGTTCAGGCCACCGTTGTGGTGTAATACCCTACTCCAGTGTGTGGTGAGTGGATTGCCTCTTGGGCTGATGATGATGAACAATACAAGGAAGAACAGCCTCGCGAGGGTCTGTTCTTGGCTGGGGCGATGAACTGCTGGGAGGAGTTCAATCACCTTTCTCTCTTTCTCTCTCTCTGCTTCCCACCGGCCGACCCCTTGCCATGTGGGTGGCTGGTCCTATTTATAGAGGCCCTGGTCCTCTTCCCAAATATCGAGCGGGAAGGGAGCCAACAATGGCGGGCTAATTTGAAGGGGGACAGCAAGTATCAGCTATCCTGACAAAAGTAGTCTTCACCTGCGCAAAACTCTGGTGATGACGTCGTCTTGGGCTCCACGGTGACCCCCGTCTCGTAGTCCTCCTGGTCTTGGTCTCGTTGCACCAAAATGGCAACCTTTGCCTGATGCCTCGGTACCCCGCGGCTGCGCTTGCACCCTTTGCACCAAAGAGGAAAGGAGGACGCTGCACGGGCTGGCACCCGCCTGGCGCCCTGAGTCGTCATGGCTTGCGTCACGGGCACCTCGTGAGGTACCGCGCCTTGATCTCTCCGCCTCCTCGCGAGCCAGCCTGACGAGGCCGTGCCTGAGGAAGCTCCGTGTCGTCCGCCCCGCGAGGCTTGGCCCCTCGCGAGGGTCTTGAGTTTGTATTGGTGAAGATGGGCCGTGCTGGGCCCCCTTTGAGCCACGTCGCAGGCCGCAGGCAGGCAAGTCTGGGGACCCCCATTCCCAGAACGCCGACAGTAGCCCCCGGGCCCAAGGCACGCCCGAACTTGGCCGTGCAGGGAGGCGGAAGGGCAAGAGCGAAGCGCCGCGGGCCCTAACAGCCTGCGGCCTTAGGCGCCGCGCGGCAGTTGATTGGACGTGGGCGGCACTGTTCCCCCACGCCCTCCTTATTTTGCGCCTTGCTAGGCGGACCCGTAGTCGTACACAGCCGTTCCCCTTTTATCGCTCGAGCGCTTCCTGTCCTTCCTCCGCTCGAACCCTGGATTCTGTTTTCAATTCAATCTCGAATCCTCCCCCCTTTCCTATCGCCATGGCCCGACGAAGAAGGGAAGAGGGAAGAATCATGTGTCTCCGCCTCGCCCGCCGCCGTTGGCGGCCCCCGCCGAGGGCTTGGGTAAGGTCAGCTTGGCTCTGTCCACCATCTTCAATGAATGCGGGAGAACGACGGCCTGGCCCACGTCCCACTTCTCCATCGACAGGATAGTTACCGAGGTCCCATATTTTGCCGACGCCCTGTGGGCAGGTCTGGTTCCCCCCTTTTCCGATTTCTTCAATGCCGTGCTCTCCCACTATCAGATCCACATGATGCATCTAAGTACTGAGTCCATCACCCTCCTTTCGGTCTTCGCCTTTGTTTGCGAAGCCATGGTGGGCATCCCTCCTTTGGTTGCCTTGCTGCGCCACTTCTTCTCGCTGCATATTGTCGACCCTACCCAATGCTGGGCGTGCGTGAGCTTCGTTGCCGCGTCTGAGACTTCGGCCTCTGGGATTGACTTCAAGCTCCCACTGCCCGCGGTTGGGTTCCGCGAGCGGTGGCTGTATGTGGACGCAGGGGTGCCCAGCCCGCTGCTATCGGAGCCGACCTCGCCTGCTGCCCCCAATTCGGGCTGGGGCCAGGAGACGCTCGAGAGCCCCCGGCTCGTCTTCGTCTGGTGCCGCTTCGCGCTCTTGAGGTCGCTTGGCGTGACAGCGCCCAAGGTGGTGAAGGAGTTTCTGCTATGCCGTGTTGCTCCCCTTTAACACCACTCTCGCCGGATGTGGGCCTTCCGTGGGCGCGAGGATAGTATGAGGCTCCAGGAAGAGGACCTGGCTCCTGAGGTGCTGAAGACGGCACTCTTGACCTTGGCCGGGGACCCCAACCCCGGCAGCGTCTGGCAGGGAGGGGCCTTGCTGTACCTCTGCCAGAGCAGGGTCGACTTCGTGAAGCAGATGCCCGTCTTTGATGAGTGGGGGTTGTGCCCTGCCGGCCTCTAGGGACCTCGCGAGAATACAGTGGTGGTGACTGCCCTTCCAATCGGCCAAGGTGACTCTTCCTCAAGTGGCGGAGCAGGGAGGCATGAGGCGCCAGAGGCCGAGGACGGCACCGGGCGAGGCTCATGAGGAAGCATCTATCGGGGCCCGTACCACTGAGGCTGAGGGTGACAAACAACTGCCCTCTGCGCCTGCGGCTGGGGCCCCTGAGGCTCTAGCTGCGTCTCTTGGGGAGGCGATTGGCGGCGCACATCAGGCAGGCGCACCTGATGCTGATCGTCTTGACGCTCCATCTTCGTCGCAGGTCGATCCCTGCGCCCGACTCTTAGGCCGCTTCCGCGTGGACTTTGGGGCCCTCCGGGAGAGAAGGGAGGCCCTGGGTGACGGTTACCCTTGTCGCCTGCTGAAGTGCAGAAAGTACTTCGCCACTGATGAGTAAGCCTTCTCCTTTCCCTGCTCCTGATCCTTCTGTTGCTCTTACTGACCCTTGCTCCGCAGGCCCCTTCCAGCTGAGCTTGCTGAGACGGCTGAGGAGCCGTCCCCTTTGGCTTCGCCCCCTCCACCGTCCTCGAGCGCTCCGAGCAGCGGAGCCCTTGTGGTGAGGGCGATCGACGAGGCGAACCATCCCGAGGCGTATCGTGGCCCCACGCACCTCGCGATCCTCCTTTGCGAGCCTTCTCGTGGCATAGCCAACCTGCCATGGGCTTCTCGCCTGGTCGTGGATTGCGATTGGCTGAGGCGCTTCCTGCGCTCTTCTCCTGAGGTCGGGCTGGCCCCAGGCCGGGCTTCTGACGCCGCGTGCCCGGCCGTCGCGAGGGTGCCAGCCCCCAGCCCGGAGGGGGAGTGCTGACTTGCAGCCCCCGGCGCTTGCTTGGGGCAGATGATGGTGTGGAAGACGTGCTTGAGCGCGCTCGGGAGCGTCACGCTCTCCGCCAAGGATTCCTTCGAAGGGCGACTGACGCAGTGAGCCTGCTTGGTGAGGAGCTTGCTGATGAAGACGCGCGCCTTAAGGCTGAGGGCCTACGCCTGGCTGCAGAGAGGCGCGAGCTGGAGGGCACCATCGCCCTTGTGCGTCGTCAGCGTGACCTTGATGAAGCAGAGGCCAAGGCGTCGTTGGTGGCCTCTCGGGAGGCCCGGTCTCGGGCTGCCGAGGAAGCTCGGGAAGCTGACCGGCGGCGAACGGCTGCGGAGGAGCGGGCTCGGGAGCTCCTGGCCTGGTGCCACTTGCTGGAGGAGCAGGTGGAGCTGCGCGAGGCAGCCCTCGCGTCGATGAAGGTGGCCTCAGGTGACTCGGCGGAGCTCCAGAAGCGTGAGGAGGCGCTGACGCTGGAAGCCGTCGAGCGTACCCGCAAGTACGAGCGTCTGGAGACGAGGGAGCGCTTGGTGACGCAGGCGGAGGACGATGTCGCTGCACAGGAAGCCCGTGTCCTGGAGGAGGTCGGACGTCGGGTGGCGATGACGCATTTGAACCTCGAGCACAAGTTCGAGGAGAAGCTGGGGTTGATCCGGGCCGAAGCCGAAGGCAGGACTGCTGCCCTGAGGGCCAAGCTGGAGGAGATGACGCGGCGGGCCGATGCTTCCCGGGCCGCCCTTGAGGTGGCGCAAGGTGAGCTAACCACCTCCCAGGCCGAGGTGCTCCTTCTTCGCCAGTGGGTGGAGGAGGCTGAGGCCGTCGCGCGCCAGAATGCGGACGAGATACGTCAGCGGCGGCTCCTGGAGCATGAGCACGGCCCTATGCTCTCCACGCTCCGGGAGAGAGCCAACGCGGCCTTGGGAAACATCTGCGAGGAGGCCGTCGGCGAGCCGCACGCAGTCAACTATGCGGGCAATCTTCAGTTCTTCACTGATTTGGTGACGCAGCTGGAGGCGCGGTCGATCAGGGCTGACAGGTTGGTGGAGGAGAGGAGCCGCGCCCTTCTCAGGCGCGCCTTTTCTCGCGTCTTCAGCCATCTCCGGAGCATGGATCCCCACTTCGATTTCGACGCCGCCATCGCCCCGGTCCCCCAGGCCGTCCGAGGCGAGCTAGCGCACTGGGTGGAAGACAATGTGGAGGCTCTTATCAGGGCCTTCGCCTCGGACAACGACGACGCGATCGTGGCGGCCGACGAGGGCAGCGTGATGGGCGGCCCTGACGCCGCTGGTTGCAACGCGGACAGCGATGGCGAGTTTAGCGATGCCAGCAACGGCCCCGGTGGTGCTCCTGAGGACGCATTGGGGGATTCATCTGACTGATTGTGCACCGTTCCTGCTTACCCTGCATGAATAGAACTCAGGTTTTGGCCTGATAGCTATGAGAGCATTTTGGAGGGGGAGCCCCTCATGTAAAACTTGTGTTTATTGTATCAGTAGGAGCTACATTGCCTATGCGCCTGCGCCAAGTGGTTGGCTTAAGCGACGCGCTGGTCGGCTAGTTTACCTTTGTCCCGTGCTGGCCCTGGGGCAGCCCGCAGGAGGCTGTGGTGCCCTGAGTGTTTCCTGATTGAATCCGTTGGACCTGCAGTAAGATGCCCTCCTGAGAGGACGCGGCGGCGGCAGTCTGGGCTGCACGCAAGCTAGGCCTGACCCGGCTCGCGAGGGGCTCACGAGGGGAGGCAGCTGAGGCGAAGTGGTAACCGAAACGCGAGAAATTGCTCGAACGAGACTAAGCACCCCTTCCCCGAACACACGCAAATCTCAAATTCGAATCCAACTTGAATCCAACGGGGGAAAGCGACAACCAAAGGGAAGAGCAACGAAAGCAAACAAAAGGCCGCGTCCGGCACCTAGTCTAGTCTTGGACGTCTTCTCACCAGTCCGGAGCTAAGTGCTGCCACTGGGCGTGGGAGGGAGCCCCAGGGCCTGAGGCCGGCACCCCTGAGACTCTGGGGCGTGTACAGCCCCACTCATTATTACGTGAGAGTGTCACGGGGCGGCGAGCTTCACAGGCACTGGGCCTTCTTCACAGGTACTGGCCTTGCTTCATATCGCCAGATGAGGGCCCCGCCTTGCGCCACACTCTAGTGCCATCAGCAACGACCGGAAACCAGGACGCCGCCCGATGGGGTAGAGCGGTCGCCAGCGGTTCCCCCGACGACCACGGGTCCTCCGCTGGGGGCAGCCCCTGGGGCACCTCCCCAGCGGAGGGCCTACCTCCTGAGACTGCCTTGCTCCGAACGCCGCGGTGGTGATGTCGGATCCCTGCCCCTCTCCTGCAGCCCCCTGCGCCCTCCTCCCGAGGGGTAGGAGACTGTAGGAGCGGGGCAGCTGCTTGCTGTGGCAACATGCACCTCCTGCGATCCATGGTTAGCGTATACCTGCCCCTGAAGAATTAGCGGTACCCGATACTCGTTGCCTCCAGCGTGGCCAGTGGGACCGTCCCGGGGCTCCTGGAAAGGCTCAGCTTCTAGTGCCTCGTCCCCCCAGCTTGGGCTGAGGAGCGAGCCTTGTCCGTTCTCGTGAGGGTGTCCTTGGTCCATCATGAGGGGCACGTATTCCTCCAGCGCCGTCATTCCGAATGCCACGCCGTAATGCCCCGCGTGCCACGCGGTCCTGCCTGACGCGCCTACCGTGGGGTGGCAGCGCGGCCGCCCACTGGGGCCGTGGGTCGCGTTGAGTCCTTTTTCTTCGCGGACCGGGGGCGGGGGCAGCGCCGCCGCCGGTCCGGCGCTGACAGCTTCGCTGGCGTCGGGGTAGCCTTGGGGCCCGCGGGCGCGCGCGGAGCCCCCACGTGGGTCGCCCTGGGCTTGAGATGGGAGCTGGGTGGAGAAGGGGTGAGCCCCCGAGGCGGCGAAGCCCAGGAGCTCTTCCACTCGCTCCAGCAGCACGTCGTGACCGCCCTCCAGCAGTCTGCACTGCAGCAGCTCTCGGGCCACCGTGAGCGCGGCCCTCGAGTTCGCCTACTCCCGGCGGGTGTACGGTGTCGTGGTCGCGGCGTGATTGGAGGCCCTTGCTGCCGACCGCGCCTGCCACGGTGTGAGAGCTGTCGAAGCCTGTCCGCGTCGCCCGCGGCCCGCAGCGCCTTGCGGACCGCGAGCTGCCTGGGGCATGGGGTCGCCCGAGGCGAGCGGCTCTGCGCGGGCGGGCCGTGCCGCCCATGGGTCTGAGTTGCCCTCCTGGTCGCCGGGCATGGTGATGACGACGCGACGGGGCACGGAGCGGTGGAAGACAAATTCCGGTGCACCCCTACCTGGCGCGCCAAATGTCGGATTTCGGGTTCCGGCAGACTCTTGAGGTTCGAACACTGGGGTGCGTGTGGAGATTTCGCCTCCTACCTACCTGCACCCCTCCGCCGTGCTAGGATCAAAACTATGGGAAGAACAGCACAAGAGACACAGTGTTTTCGGGCCACCGTTGTGGTGTAATACCCTACTCAAGTGTGTGGTGTGTGGATTGCCTCTTGGGCTGATGATGATGAACAATACAAGGAAGAACAGCCTCGCGAGGGTCTGTTCTTGGCTGGGGCGATGAACTGCTGGGAGGAGTTCAATCACCTTTCTCTCTCTCTCTTTGCTTCCCACCGGCCGACCCCTTGCCATGTGGGTGGCTGGTCCTATTTATAGAGGCCCTGGTCCTCTTCCCAAATATCGAGCGGGAAGGGAGCCAACAATGGCGGGCTAATTTGGAGGGGGACAGCAAGTAACAGCTATCCTGACAAAAGTAGTCTTCGCCTGCGCAAAGCTCTGGTGATGACGCCGTCTTGGGCTCCACGGTGACCTCCGTCTCGTAGTCCTCCTGGTCTTGGTCTCATTGCACCGAAATGGCAACCTTTGCCTGATGCCTTGGTACCCCGCGGCTGCGCTTGCCCCCTTTGCACCAAAGAGGAAAGGAGGACGCTGCGCGGGCTGGCACCCGCCTGGCGCCCTGAGTCGTCATGGCTTGCGTCACGGGCACCTCCCGAGGTACCCCGCCTTGATCTCTCCGCCTCCTCGCGAGCCAGCCTGACGAGGCCGTGCCTGAGGAAGCTCCGTGTCGTCCGCCCCGCGAGGCTTGGCCCCTCGCGAGGGTCTTGAGTTTGTATTGGTGAAGATGGGCCATGCTGGGCCCCCCTTTGAGCCACGCCGCAGGCCACAGGCAGGCAAGTCTGGGGACCCCCGTTCCCAGAACGCCGACAGATAGTCTCACATCAACTAGGCGTATCAACGGGCTATGGAGATGCCCATCAATAGATATCAATGTGAGTAAGTAGGGATTGCCATGCAACGGATGCACTAGAGCTATTAGTGTATGAAAGCTCAACAAAAGAAATTAAGTGGGTGTGCATCCAACTTGCTCGCTCACGAAGACCTAGGGCAATTTGAGGAAGCCCGTCATTGGAATATACAAGCCAAGTTCTATAATGTAAAATTCCCACTAGTTTATGAAAGTGACAACATTGGAGACTCTCTATCATCAAGATCATGGTGCTACTTTGAAGCACAAGTGTGGAAAAAGGATAGTAACATTGTCCCTTCTCTCTTTTTCTCTCATTTTTTTATTTGGGCCTTCTTTCTTTTTTTTGTTTTGGCCTCTATTCTCCCTTTTTTTTGTCCGGAGTCTCATCCCGACTTGTGGGGGAATCATAGTCTCCACCATCCTTTCCTCACTGGGACAATGCTCTAATAATCATGATCATCACACTTCTTTTTACTTACAACTCAATACTTAGAACAAAATATGACTCTATGTGAATGCCTTCGGCGGTGTACCGGGATATGCAATGAATCAAGAGTGACATGTATGAAAAAATTATGAAAGGTGGCTTTGCCACAAATACGATGTCAACTACATGATCATGCATGGCAATATGACAATGATGAAGCGTGTCATAACAAACGGAACGGTGGAAAGTTGCATGGCAATATATCTCGGAATGGCTATGGAAATGCCATAATAGGTAGGTATGGTGGCTGTTTTGAGGAAGGTATATGGTGGGTGTATGATACCGGCGAAAAGTGCGCGGTAATAGAGAGGCTAGCAAATGTCGAAGGGTGAGAGTGCGTATAATCCATGAACTCAACATTAGTCATAAAGAACTCACATACTTATTGCAAAAATCTATTAGTTATTGAAACAAAGTACTACGCGCATGCTCCTAGGGGGATAGATTCGTAGGAAAAGACCAGCGCTCGTCCCTGACCGCCACTCATAAGGAAGACAATCAATAAATAAATCATGCTCCAACTTCATCACATAACGGTTCACCATACGTGCATGCTATGAGAAACACAGATTTCAACACAAGTATTTCTCAAATTAACAACTACTCAACTAGCATGACTCTAATATCACTGTCTCCATATCTCAAAACAATTATCAAGTATCAAACTTCTCATAGTATTCAATGCACTTATATGAAAGATTTTATTATGCCTAAAAGCAAATTACCATGCTGTTCAAGGACTCCCAAAATAATATAAGTGAAGCATGAGAGATCAATTATTTCTATAAAATAAAACCACTATCATGCTCTAAAAGATATAAGTGAAGCACATAGAGTATTCTAATAAATTCCGATTCATGTGTGTCTCTCTCAAAAGGTGTGTACAACAAGGATGATTGTGGTAAACTAAAAAGCAAAGACTCAAATCATACAAGACGCTCCAAGAAAAACACATATCATGTGGTGGATAAAAATATAGCTCCAAGTAAAGTTACCGATGAACAAAGACAAAAGAGGGGATGCCTTCCGGGGCATCCCCGGGCATCCCCAAGCTTAGGCTCGTGCCACTCCTTGTTCCATAATCCATCAAATCTTTACCCAAAACTTGAAAACTTCACAACACAAAATTTAACAGAAAATCTCGTGAGCTCCGTTAGCGAAAGAAAACAAAACACCACTTCAAGGTACTGTAATTAACTCATTCTTTATTTATATTGTTGTTAAACCTACTGTATTCCAACTTTTCTATGGTTTATAAACTCCATTACTAGCCATAGATTCATCAAAATAAGCAAACAACACACGAAAAACAGAATCTGTCAAAAACAGAACAGTCTGTAGTAATCTGTATCAAACGCATACTTCTGGAACCCCCAAAATTCTAAAATAAATTTCTGGATGTGAGTAATTTATCTATTAATCATCCGCAAAAAGAATGAACTAAATAGCACTCTCCAATAAAAAAATTGCAGCAATTCTCGTGAGCGCTAAAGTTTCTGTTTTTTACAGCAAGATCAAAAAGACTTTCCCAAGTCTTCTCAATGGTTCTACTTGGCACAAACACTAATTAAACACAAAAACACAACCAAACGGAGGCTAGATAAATTATTTATTACTAAACAGGAACAAAAAGCAAGGAATAAAATAAAATTGGGTTGCCTCCCAACAAGCGTTATCGTTTAACGCCCCTAGCTAGGCATAAAAGCGAGGATAGATCTAGGTATTGCCATCTTTGGTAGGCAATCCATAAGTGGCTCTCATAATAGATTCATATGGTAATTTAATTTTCTTTCTAGGGAAGTGTTCCATGCCTTTCCTTAACGGAAATTGGAATCTAATATTCCCTTCCTTCATATCGATAATTGCACCAATCGTTCTAAGGAAAGGTCTACCAAAAATAATAGGACACGAAGGATTGCAATCTATATCAAGAACAATGAAATCTACGGGCACATAATTCCTATTTTCAACAATAAGAACATCATTAATTCTTCCCATAGGTTTCTTAATAGTGGAATCCGCAAGGTGCAAGTTTAAAGAACAATCATCAAATTCATGGAAACCTAGCAAATCACACAAAGTTTTTGGGATCATGGAAACACTAGCACCCAAATCACACAAAGCATAGCATTCATGATCTTTAATTTTAATTTTAATTGTAGTTTCCCACTCATCATAAAGTTTTATAGGGATAGAAACTTCCAACTCAAGTTTTTCTTCATAAGATTGCATTAAAGCATCAACGATATGTTTAGTAAAAGCTTTATTTTGACTATAAGCATGAGGAGAATTTAGCACAGATTGCAACTAGGAAATACAATCTATCAAAGAGCAATTATCATAATTAAATTCCTTGAAATCCAAGATAGTGGGTTCGTTTCTATCTAAAGTTTTAACCTCTTTAGTCCCACTTTTAACAATTTTAGCATCAAGGTCTAAAAACTCTGAATTTTTGGGACGCCCTCTAACTAAAGTTGACTCATCTCCAGTTCCATCATTATCAAGATTCATATTTCAAAACAAGGATTTAATGGGGGACACATCAATCACTTTTAGATCTTCATCCTTATTATCATGAAAACTAGAAGAACACGCTTTCACAAAGCAAGCCTTTTTTGCACGCATCCTAGTGGTTCTTTCTTTGCACTCATCAATGAAAGTTCTCATGGCTTTGAGAGACTCATTGATATCATGCTTAGGTGTGATAGATCTAAGTTTCAAATAATCAACATCAAGAGAAATTTTATCCACGTTCCTAGCCAACTCATCAATCTTAAGCAATTTTTCTTCAATCAAAGCATTGAAACTCTTTTGCGAACTAATAAATTATTTAATACTAGATTCAAAATCAGAGGGCATCTTATTATAATTTCCATAAGTATTGTTGTAGGAATTACCATAATTATTAGAGGAATTACTAGGAAACGTCCTAGAAATAAAATTACCTATATATGCGTTGTTACCAAAATTGTTCCTACCAACAAAATTCACATCCATAGATTCATTATTATTATAAATTAAAGTAGACAAAGGCATATCATTGGGATCAGTAGGAGTACTCTTATTAGAAAACAATTTCATAAGTTCATCCATCTTTCCACTCAAAACAGTAATCTCTTCAACTGCATGCACCTTTTTACTAGTAGATCTTTGAGTGTGCCATTGAGAATAATTAACCATAATATTATCTAGGAGTTTGGTAGCTTCTCCTAAAGTGATTTCCATAAAAGTGCCTCCCGCGGCCCAATCTAAAAGATTTCTGGAAGCAAAATTCAACCCGACATAAATTTTTTGTATAATCATCCATAGATTTAAACCATGTGTAGGGCAATTACGTATCATTAATTTCATCCTCTCCCAAGATTGTGCAACAACATGCTCATGATAAAGTTGCTTAAAATTCATAATATCGTTTCTAAGAGAGATGATCTTAGCGGGAGGAAAATACTTAGAGATAAAAGCATCTTTGCACTTATTACATGAATCAATACTATTTTTAGGCAAAGACGAAAACCAAGCTTTAGCACGATCTCAAAGCGAAAACGGATATAGCTTAAGTTTAACAATATCATTATCCACATCTTTCTTCTTTTGCATATCACACAAATCAACAAAGTTGTTTAGATGGGTAGCGACATCTTCACTAGGAAGGCCAAAAAATGGAACTTTCATGACAAGATTCAGTAAAGCAGTATTAATTTCACAAGATTCAGCATCGGTAAGAGGAGCAATCGGAGTGCTAATAAAATCATTATTGTTGGTATTGGCAAAGTCACACAATTTAGTATTATCTGAAGCCATCATGACAAGCAAGCAATCCAACACACAAGCAAACAAGCGAAGAAAAAACAAACCGAAAGAGAGGGCGAAAGGAAAAGATGGCGAATAAAACGGCAAGGGTGAAGTGGGGGAGAGGAAAACGAGAGGCAAATGCCAAATAATGTAATGCGAAGGGTAAGAGTAGTGATCCTTCCCGGCAACGACGCCAGAAATCCTTCTTGCCACCTCTTGAGCATGCGTTGGTTTTCCCTTGAAGAGGAAAGGGTGATGCAACAAAGCAGCATAATTATTTCCCTTAGTTTTTGAGAACCAAGGTATCAATCCAGTAGGAAACCACACGCGAGTCACCTCATACCTACACAAACAAATAAGAACCTCGCAACCAACGCGATAAAGGGGTTGTCAATCCCTTCACGACCACTTGCAAGAGTGAGATCTGATAGAGATGATAATAATGAGATAAATTTTTTTGGCATTTTTATTATATAAATTGAAAGTAAAGATTGCCAAATAAAATAGACTGGAAACTTGTATGATGAAAAATAGACCCAGGGGCCATAGGTTTCACTAGTGGTTTCTCTCAAGATAGCATAAGTATTACGGTGGGTGAACAAATTACTGTCGAGCAATTGATAGAATTGATCATAGTTATGAGAATATCTAGGTATGATCATGTATATAGGCATAACGTCCGTGACAAGTAGACCGACTCCTGCCTGCATATACTACTATTACTCCACACATCGACCACTATCCAGCATGTATCTAGAGTATTAAGTTCATAAGAACGGAGTAACTCTTTAAGCAAGATGACATGATGTAGAGGGATAAACTCATGAAATATGATATAAACCCCATATTTTTATCCTCGATGCCAACAATACAATACGTGTCGTTTCCCCTACTGTCGCTGGGATCGAGCACCGCAAGATTGAACCCAAAGCTAAGCACTTCTCCCATTGCAAGAAAGATCAATCTAGTAGGCCAAACCAAACTGATAATTTGAAGAGACTTGCAAAGATAACCAATCATACATTAAAGAATTCAGAGAAGATTCAAATATTGTTCATAGATAATCTTGATCATAAACCCACAATTCACTGGATCTCGACAAACACACCGCAAAAGAAGATTACATCGAATAGATCTCCAAGAGAATCAAGGAGAACTTTGTATTGAGATCCAAAGAGAGATAAGAAGCCATCTAGCTAATAACTATGGACCCGAAGGTCCGAGGTAAACTACTCACACATCATCGGAGAGGCTATGGTGTTGATGTAGAAGCCCTCCGTGATCAATGCCCCCTCCGGCGGAGCATCGGAAAAGGCCCCGAGATGGGATCTCATGGGTACAGAAGGTTGCAGCGGTGGAATTAGGTTTTCGTGGTGCTCTCTGATGTTTTCAGGGTACGTAGGTATATATAGGAGGAAGAAGTACATCGGTGGAGCCACGAGGGGCCCAGGAGGGTGGAGGGCGCGCCCTCCTGCCTCGTGGCCTCCTCGTTGATTGCTTGACGTCCACTCCAAGTCATCTAGATCACATTTGTTCCAAAAATCACGCTCCCGAAGGTTTCATTCCGTTTGGACTTCGTTTGATATTCTTTTTCTGCGAAACACTGAAATAAGCAAAAAATAGCAATTTGGGCTGGGCCTCCGGTTAATAGGTTAGTCCCAAAGATAATATAAAAGTGTATAAATAATCCCATTAAACATCCAAAATGAAATATATAATAGCATGGAACAATCAAAAATTATAGATATGTTGGAGACGTATCAACATCTAAGATAAATTATATTGTCATGGATCGTCCAACATGTTGAGCTTGCCTTTCCCTCTCATGCTAGCCAAATTCTTTGCAGCAAGCAGAGATACTACTTATGCTTCAAAATATCCTTAAACCTACTTTTGCCATGAGAGTCCACCATATCTACCTATGGATTGAGTAAGATCCTTCAAGTAAGTTGTCATCGTTGCAAGCAATAAAAATTGCTCTCTAAATATGTATGATTTATTAGTGCGAAGAAAATAAGCTTTATACAATCTTGTGATGTGGAAGAAATAAAAGCGACGGACTGCATAATAAAGGTCCATATAACAAGTGGCAATATAAAGTGACGTTCTTTCGCATTAAGATTTTGTGCATCCAACCATAAAAGCACATGACAACCTCTGCTTCCCTCTGCGAAGGGCCTATCTTTTATTCTTGTCTTATACTTCATGCAAGAGTCTCGGTGATCTTCACCTTTCCCTTTTACATTTTATCCTTTGGCAAGCACAATGTGTTGGAAAGATCCTGATATATATAGCTAATTGGATGTGAGTTTTCATGAACTATTATTGTTGACATTACCCTTGAGGTATAAGGTTGGGAGGCAAAACTATAAGCCCCTATCTTTCTCTGTGTCCGATTAAAACTTCATAACCATAAGTATTGCGTGAGTGTTAGCAATTATGAAAGACTAAATGATGGTTGAGTATGTCACTACAAGAAACCTGTTAATCCATGACGGATTTCTGATGACGTTCTCAGAAACTGTCATTATCGGTGACAGTTTTCTATTGTTCATCATAAAAACCGTCATGGATCAGTAAGATGAGAATGCACCTCGTACGGATGAAGCCATTATGATGGACGTAGATAGAGTGACACGAATACCGTCACAAATCAACCGGCTAGGCCTAGCTATTCATATATATAGACATCGTCCCGTCCGTCATGGATGGCTCAAGCAGACATGTCAGGTCTGCTCCTCATTTTGCCCACATGTCAATCAATGGAGTCATATTATATATATGAAAAAGGAAAAATTGCGGACCACAAACCTCATGTATCCCAAACTAGCTATTAAGATACAACACGTGATTATAGATGGGATTATAGCACATCCCAAAATAGTTGTGGAATTAATTCAAAAAGAGAGAAAACTAGGATTCAATCCTAGGTCCTCTTGTTGTAAGCATACTTACTTCGGACACAAGCTTACCACTTGGTTACAATACTTACTTTGGACACAAGCACGTCCCCCACTAGTGCATACAATATAATATATAAGAAAAATATAGCGTGAAAAATGGGGCAGCAGTGGGGTAGCATCGCCTCTGGCGCTACTTAAATGGGCCAGCCACACACTACGCACGCCCGCTAGTTTCTGTTCATTTTTTATTTCTCCTATTCTATTTTTCTTTTTTATTTTTAAATATTAAAAATAAAAATAATTTAATTACATTTATAAAAATGTTCAACACGCATTCAAAACATGTTAACGCATTGTTAACAAATGTTTGCACAACTTTTACAAAATGTTGATGGCATTCAAAAAAGTGTATGGCATTTTAAAAATATCCCATGTGTCAAACATAGTATTTGAAATTTCATACCATTCAAAAAATATTACGTACTATTCAAAAAGTATTTCACACCATTCAAAAAAATACAGTTGGTGTTTTTTGTAAGTTCATCTGTTTCTAAATTATGTTCCTAATGTGTGTGCCCCATAGCCGCACATCACTAATTATATTGCTAGGCAGCTAGTGAGTAACACATATTTATTCATTTAACTTAAACCCATAAAATAATTTTTAAAATACATTATACCAAAATAGATGAAAATTAGAAAAACCATAACTAAAGTATACTACAGATACAATAAATGTTATATTTAGTGCTTTTCAAGTTCTATAAAAATGTTCTATGTTGCATTAGTTAGAATTTTGCGTGTAAATGTTGCCATTTAACAAGCAAACTTCGTAGGGAGGGTAATTGGTTAACACTTTGTGCCTCTCGATCATGATTACACACACATAGGGACGTAATTTTTCTTCGTTTCTTTTTTGTATATATTTTAAAATATTGTAAATACATATACGTAAAAAATTATTTTCTTCATTTTAGTACTTTTCTTCATTTTCTTTTAAATCAAACTCTCAATGTACATGGGCCTGTTCACTTTTAGTACTTTACCAACAGTATAAAAATTAATTAAAAAAGCACAAAAATGGGGACCTAGGTGTAGCGTTGCCTCTCGCGCTACTTAAATGGGACACACACACACTACGCAAGTATGCATGCTAGTCTCTGCTCCTTTTTTTTATTGCTCCTTGTTTTGTGCATATTTTGAAATATTATTAAAAACTTAAAGAACATTCATTTCATTTAGAAAAATGTTCACAGTGTGCTAACTTTTTTTTGACGCGGTTTGCAAATAGTGTTCTCGAAACTTTGAAAAAATGCTGATAGCATTCAAAAACATTGTTCATGACACTTAAAAATGTTTCTGCGTTTTAAACAAATATATATGACATTTTTAAAAATATTCATACAATGTAAAAAAGTATAAATTCAAAAACTATTTTGTACCATTCCAACATAGATAAAATGATTTGTGTACCATTAGTTCGAATTCCATGTGTGAAGTTCCAAATTTTCCCAATCACACTTAGTAGTGAGGACGATCGGTAAAGTTTCAAAAATTAATCATGTCATTTTTAAAAGGGTTTCTATAATGTAAAGAGTAATCGTGTAATTCAGAAAATGTTGTAACCTTTTAAGAAGATGTTCAAGCATTCCAAAACAATGTGCATACCACTTTTAATGAATTTCTATAAAATGTAAGATTTTTTTCTGAAATTCAAAACAATACGTCGCACCGTATAAAAAATGTGCGTGAAATTTAAAGAATGTTCATATGTTCATGACATTTAAATTTTTTATTAATATAATATAGAAAAAATGTTCACATGACAACAAAAAGTTAATATAACGCAGAGAAATTGTTCAATTCGAGCTTGGGTTAGGAACTTAAAGAATATAGCTAGAAATTCATTTAATACCACATCAAATTTATTAAAAAAAGGAAAAGCATTAAGATGCTTGTAATTTTTTTTCATAACTTCAATGTTTGCCTCAAGTTATACGAAACATACTTAAGATAAAGAACTAAATAACACTTTCAAATATACTAGAGTTACAATAGATACTATATTTAATGCTTTCCAACTTCAATAAAATGTTTCGTGGTTCATTATGTCAAGATTGAGTTATCCCTAACTGTAGTGTGGATCAACATGGCTGAGTTAATGCACAATATTGTTGTACACATGAACAATAAAGATTTGAGAGCAACTCCAAAGTAGCGAGCATTTGGTCCACTTGTGTTCGTCTGTGTTTGCGCGGTAGCGGTGTTCCCTCCATGCCGGCGACACGAAGACCACGACGGCGGTGGCACGTAGAGACCACGACTGCAGCCAGCACCTCAAGCGGCAAGGTCAGCAGCACCGACATCTGCAGCTATTGCCTCTCCTGCATGGTTCATCCCCGCCGACGCGCTTCGGCACGGCACGTAGGAGCTTGTCCCTGCCGCTCATCCCTACCAATGCGGAGTCAGAAGATGGTCATCCATGCCGCTTGTCCCTGTCGGCGCCGGTTCCCGGTAGCGCGCGTTGCACACGGACACTCATCCCTGCCACCTCAGGGGCTGCAAGCACTCGTCCCTGCGCTCGTTCCTGCCGGCATCCATCCCTGTAGGAGTTATTTCCACCCGACGCTCATCCCTCACAGGAGCTACTCCCAGCCGGCGCTCGTCCCCGCAGGCGGAGGTCGCTGAGCGACGCTCCTCCTAGCCGGTGACCGCAGAAGCCCCCTCCCGGTAGCTCGTTTTGTTTAAAAAAAAAGTAATGTCCATGTCCTCTTGAAATGGGTCGCTTGCGTTGTGCGCACTGACCGACCCAAACCAAAAGGCGGACACGACTATCCACTCGGCCCACCCAAACGGATAAAATGCATGCAAAAGGGACACTATTTAGGTCACCGCGTTGGTGTTGCCTTGATATATGTATGCGTGCTAATTTTTGTGTTTGTTAATGAATAAATATCAAAATGGCTACAAAACGTGAAATTTGGAATTAGAATCCAGAATCAACCAAATGAAATCCTGATAGACATTTCAACAAGTGAATTGAAATGAAGGAAGCCAAACAAGTTGTAAGGTAATCTATTTTCAAGATATAAGGTAATCTCATTAAATAGATTTTAAATAGATTTGATTTGAGATACATTTACTTAAAACTACAATTACTCCGAGTACAAACCCACAGTTCATTTACACTATAGAAAATATGAAATCACTTCCAAAATTGTGATAGGGTATATAAGATAATATATTGTTTTTACAAATTATACTTCACAAGAGTCCTTACTTAGTTATTTGCATTAGAAAGAAGAATACTTTAAAATCTGGGCTGTCTTGCTCGGTGCTGGCAAAGCCCATTAGGGTTTCCTATGTGAGAAAAATCGTGGCTTCTGATTGGCTAACTCCACCCTCATGCGGATCGCCATTCACAGCCGTCGGATCTTCTTTAATCCAACGGTGGTACACTGGTTCCTTATCCTGACTCTTTCTTCCCCACCATAAGTGGAGCCGCTGGCTGAATTTCCACGAGCATCTAGACACTTCTCCATCGCCTACTCCTCTGTCCCATCTTCCTTCTCCCAGCACCTTCCATCCTCCATCCCCAGACCAAAACGCATCCCCACCACGCAAGATGCCATCGAATTCTTTGCTTGTGCAGCGGTGGGCTGCCTAGTCATCTCCGTCCACCGGTCGCCTGGAAGTTGCGCCATGGCGGATGCTGTCACCAAAGGCCAAAAGGTGTAAGGGCCTCCACTTTCGGAGCGACGGCGGCCAGCGCGCCACCGGGATGGCCTCCCGTTGAGTCCCGACCGGGGGCTACATCGCTAGCGGGCTGGCTTCCCATCGAGGCCCGACCGGGGACTGCGCCACCTGTGGGATGGCTTCCTATTGAGCCACGACGGAGCCCTATGTCGCCGGTCGTATTTGTCCCCCATGCGTGGTTGAGGTCGCCAGGGCAATTCGTACGGCGCCGACATGCTCAAGATATGTCTGCACCGCCGTCCGTCCATGGTCCTGGGGCATCGCACGCAAGATAAGATGGGGCGAAGCGCCGTCCTCGAGAATGCTGGAGTCGTGCCGGCCACAAGGGTTGCTGCGATGGGGAGGACCTCTGGCGAGCACTGGTCGGCACGAGAAGATGCCGCTGTCAATCTGTCCAGAGGGGATTTAGGAACTTTGTAATTTATTTTTTGTTGTGTTTTTTTGCTTTTGTTTTTGGTTGTAAATATTTGTTTCTGTAATCTTTTTAGGTAGGGTGGTTTCTGTAGTTAAAAAAACTTTTAGGAGCGTACTGTAGGTGTTCAAAATGCTGCTAATAGACCGAAATTAATGGACATTTATTGACTACAATTACCTGGCTAATGACATGTCCGAACCTACAAAACTCCAATGGGGCCGTTGAGAAGTTGGGCCAAAACTAAAACTCATGGGCCAACATCATTGGGCTGATTATCATATGGGCTGGAATTAAAATCCATGGGCCAAAATTCGACTTGGGCTGATTATCACATGGGCTGCCACGTCTGATCCATGTTGGTGGCCATGTGAGATGCTGACGTGGCTGGAGTGTTAATGCCGTTATCAGTTAGGTGATTGTGACGGTCAATATCTGTCACAGATCCATGATGGTTTTCGTAGTTTGTCATGGAGTGGACGATGATCAAATTATGACGCGATATAGATGACGGATTTTAAATCTGTCACACATGGATCTCCACGACAGTTTTGTGCTGATCTGTGACAGATTGAATCCGTCACGTATTAACAGATTTCTTGTAGTGTGTGGACTTGCTGAAAATCTCTTACTGACTCTTTCTGATGTTATGATAAATTGCAATTGCCTCAATGACTGAGATTATAGTTTGTTGGTTCTCAATGAAGTTTTTGATTCATACTTGAAATTGTGATTGAATTATTACTTTAGCATAAGAGATCATATGACAATATTTATATATGTTGCTGTTATAAGAATGATCATGATGCCCTCATGTCCGTATTTTATTTTTATCGACACCTCTATCTCTAAACATGTGGACACATTTTTCGATTTCGGCTTTCGCTTGAGGACAAGCAAGGTCTAAGCTTGGGGGAGTTGATACGTCCATTCTGCATAATGCTTTTATATCGAAATTTATTGCATTATGGGCCTTTATTACACATTATGTCACAATACTTATGCCTTTTCTCTCTCATTTTACAAGGTTTACATGAAGAGGGGGAATGCTGGCAGCTGGAATTCTAGGCTCGCAAAGGAGCAAATATTAGAGACCTATTCTGCACATCTCCAAAAGTCCTGAAAGTCCACGGGAATTATTTTCAGAATATATAGAAAATATTGGGTGAAAGAAGTACCAGAGGGAGGCCACCCACCGTCCACGAGGGTGGGGGCGCGCCCCCTACCTCGTGGGCCCCCTGGGGGCCCTCTGATGCCCATCTTTGGCTATATGGAGTCTTTCGTCGAGGAAAAAATCATAAGCAAGCTCACGGGATGAAACTCCGCTGCCACGAGGCAGAACCAATCTAGGGCTCCGTAGGAGCTGTTCTCCTGGGGAAACTTCCCTCCGGGAGGGGGAAATCATCACCATCGTCATCACCATCGATCCTCTCATCGGGAGGGGGTCAATCTCCATCAACATCTTCACCAGCACCATCTCATCTCAAACCCTAGTTCATCTCTTGTATCCAATCTTTGTATAGAAACCTCATATTGGTACCTGTGGGTTGCTAGTAGTCTTGATTACTCCTTGTAGTTGATGCTAGTTGGTTTACTTGGTGGAAGATCATATGTTCAGATCCATTATGCATAGCAATACCCCTCTGATTATGAACATGAATATTCTTTGTGAGTAGTTACGTTTGTTCCTAAGGACATGGGAGAAGTTTTGCTATAAGTAGTCATGTGAATTTGGTATTCGTTTGATATTTTGATGAGATGTATGTTGTCTTTCCTCTAGTGGTGTCATGTGAACGTCGACTACATGACACTTCTGTAAGTGCATCTAGTGCCCCTTAGTGATTTTGGTGTATTGAAGACTTATAGGTTAAGGGACTAATGCGTGTGTGAGTGTACACAGGTCTATAAGTCTATGAGGAGTTTGATATTTACAGGAAAATTCGACCCCTGAAAATGAATATCTTCGACTGAAGATTTTGGTATTTCTGAAGACTTTCATGAAGACTTTGAAAGTGAAGAAATTGGTGTGTCCGTGAAGACTTGATATTCATGCGAGGAATATGAAGCTTGAAGACTTTCGTTTTCATAGTTTTGTTTTTCTCTTTCTTGAGTCATAGGAAACACCGTACTGTTAAAGGGGGTCGAGGAAATACTAAGGAAAAATTTCCATGTGATGCTCAACTCAAAATCCTACACCTACCAATCCTTCGAGTGAAGCCATTGGAAATCTCATACAGTTCAGTCAATTTCTTCAGTGACAGAGACGAAGTTCTTCTGGTCTCTGAGGAATTTGTCCTGACTGAGGAGTTAGGAATTCGCCAGTGCGGATTGCCTACACAATGAGGAACATGATAGCCCTGAGGATTTTGCTACTCAAAATTCCGACCGTTGCTGTGCTATGCGCCAGCTGTCCCAAAATATCTATCCACCTAACGGTCATATCATTGAAGGGCATTTATGTCTTATCATGTCGAGCTGCTCCCTAGGCTATAAATAGCCGCCCCCTACAACCACTAGTTGGTTGGCTGCTCCGAGAGAAACTGACACTTGTCATTTGAGAGCAAGCCATCCTCCGAGGACTTTGAGCGAAAATCATCAAGTGAGGAAAAACCAAAAACCCAAAACCCAAACACCTACAAACCCCAAGTGATTGAGCATCACGGAAGAGATTGATCCTGAGTGGATCCGACGCTTGTTACCTTTGAAGATTGTGCTTCTTCCAGACGGTTAGGCTTCATGGTCTAGAGCATCCAAGAGGAATTGTGGATTGCCGAGTGACCAAGTTTGTGAAGGTTTGGAAGTCGCCTGAAGACTTACACGAGTGATTGGACGAGGTCTGTGTGACCTTAGTTCAAGGAGAATACGGTGAGGACTGGGTGTCTTGGACTAGGTGTCCTTGACTGGGTGTCCGGGACTGTGTGTCCTCGAGTTTAAATACTCAGCCGCTCCAACCAGACGTACAACTGAGACAACAGTTGGAACTGGTCTACCAAATCATTGTCTTCACCGAGCTTACTGGTTCTATTTTCTCAACTCTTTCATCTCCTCATAACTGTGCTGTATGTTTGTTCATATCTGTGTTTGAAGACTTTGACTGAAGACTTTCTCAATTTCCTCAGTTCAATTTCTTCAGTCTGTTTGTCTTCATCCTGTGTTATCCTGTGATTACGCTTCCTGTACTGTGTGCCTGTCTTCATTTCATCATGATGACTATGCTTGTATTATGTTGTGTTTACTTTTGAGTACTTATTCCGCTGCTAGTAGTTCTTCGCTAAGGAATTTCCTCACCAGCAAATTCCTCAGTGACGAATTTCATAAAAATCGTCTATTCACCCCCCTCTAGTCGATATAACGCACTTTCAATTGGTATCAGAGCAAGGTACTCCCTTGTTCTGTGTGATTTTGGTTTAACCGCCTGGAGTTTTAGTTATGTCGACCGCAGGTGTGATCAAGGTCTCTGCTGGGTGTCCTACCTTCGATGGGACGGACTACCCCTACTGGAAGAATAAGATGCGAATGCATCTTGAAGCAATTGATAACGATCTCTGGTATGTTGTGGAAAATGGTGTTCCCTCAGTCACACCTTCTCTGAATGCTGCCGATGTGAAGAGATTCAAGCAACTCGACTCTCAAGCGAAGAATATCATATGTGGCCATCTGAGCAAAGGAAAGTATGGCAGGGTGAGTGCTTTGGAAACAGCGAAGCTTATCTGGGACAGGTTGTCCAAAGTAAATGAAGGAGTCTCAACTCAGCGTGACTCTCGAGTTGATGTTCTTCGCAATCTCTTCAACCGCTTCAAAAGACTCGACAATGAAAATTTTCAACAAACCTTCGATCGCCTCACTGGCATCTCAAATGAGCTTCAAGCACTTGGTGCCACTGACATCACCGACCATGAGGTGGTGAAGAAATTGCTGAGATCGCTTGATTCCTCATTTGACACTCTGGCATTGATGATACAAGAACGTGCTGATTACAAGTCACTTGATCCCGCTGATATTCTCGAGAGGCTAAATACTCATGAGTTCCAACTTGCTGAAAAGAGAGATCTGTATGGTTCAAGCTATGGCAGAACACATGCACTGAAGGCCAAGGCAGTATCTGAGTCCGAAGATGAAGACTCTGGTAGCAGCCTTGGTGATCCTGAGGAACTGAGCCATGATCTGGCTCTGCTCGTGAAGAAGTTCCAAAAGTTCTCAAGACGTGGTCGCCTTGGAAGATCCTCAAGGAGCACTGAGTCCTCATCCAGTGACTACAAGAAGAGGCTCTGTCACAAGTGCAAGAAACCTGGACATTTCATTCAAGATTGTCCTCAGTGGGAAAAGGAATCAAAGAAGAAGAAATACAAGGATTACAGTTCTGATGATGCAAAGAAAAAGAAGAAATCCACAAAATCCTCATCATCAAAATCCTCAAAGCCTTCATATCACAAGAAGAGCAGCTCCAAGAAGGCCAGGGCATTCATTGGCAAGGAAATGGACTCTGAGGCTGAATCTGAAGAAAATGAGGAAGAGGAGTCATCTGAGGAGTCCGAATCCGGAGTGGCGAGCCTAGCTCTCGCTACTGCATTCGTCAGCAAGTCTAACTTCAACACTAAAGAAAATGACCTCACCAACAAGGCTGATGAAGGCGATGATGACTACGCTCCCACCTATTGCTTCATGGCAAAGGGTGCCATGGATGATCAACCCAAAGCCACTGAGTGGGTCCTCGATAGTGGATGTACAAACCACATGACTGGTGACAAGAATCTATTGATGGATGCTCCATTATCTCCGTCGCATCTGAAGCATATCATCTTTGCTGACAAAGGCAAAAGTCAGGTATTGGGTCTAGGTAAGGTTGCGATTACAAAGGATCGACACATGGACAAAGTCATGCTTGTTGAGTCCTTAGGATACAACCTTATGTCTGTCTCAATGCTTTGTGATCTTGATATGGTTGTTGTCTTTGGTAAGTACCGTTGTGTTGTGGTTATGGAAGCTGACAATTCCAAAGTCTTCGAAGGCTTTAGGAGAGGAGACCTGTATATTGTTGATTTCTTTACAGGACCACAACCAGCCGTGTGCTTACTTGCAAAAGCTTCAGAAGGCTGGCTCTGGCATCGACGACTTGGTCACGCAGGCATGAGGAATTTGCACACGCTTGTGAAGAAGAAGCATGTCATTGGCATCGAGAATGTCAAATTCCTCAAGGATCACCTATGCGGAGCCTGTGAAGCTGGGAAGATAACCAAGGCCAAGCATCCAGCAAAGACTATCATGACCACCACTCGCCCATTTGAATTGCTTCACATGGATCTCTTTGGTCCTAATCATTATTCTGCTATCTCAAATGAAGCATCTCAATATGGCTTTGTTATTGTTGATGATTATTCTTGTTACACATGGGTACACCTTGTTACTTACAAACATGAAGTGCAGGAAGTCTTCAAACGATTTTCCTCGAGGGCTTCAACCAACTTTGGTGTGAAGATCAAGCACATCAGAAGTGACAATGGCACTGAGTTCAAGAATTCTAGTCTCGATGACTATCTTGATGAACTTGGTATCACTCATGAGTTATCTGCTCCTTACACTCCTCAGCAGAACGGCGTCGTGGAGCGCAAGAACAGGATTCTTGCTGAGATGGCTCGCACTATGCTTGATGAATACAAAACGCCTCGTCGTTTCTGGACTGAGGCAATTGATACTGCGTGCCACATCATCAACAGAGTATATCTTCACAAATTCTTCAAAAAGACTGCCTATGAACTCCTCACTGATAAGAAACCCAATGTAAGTTATTTCAAAGTCTTCGGTGCTAAATGCTGGATTAGAGATCCTCATCACAACTCAAAATTTGCACCGAAAGCACATGAAGGTTTTATGCTTGGTTACGGAAAGGACTCGCACACCTACAGAGTCTTCAACACCGTTCTTCATAAAGTTGTTGAAACTGTAGATGTGCGGTTCGATGAAACTAATGGCTCGCAAAGAGAGCACCTACCTACTGTGATAGATGAACCAGCACCTGAGGAAACTATCAAGTTCAAGGCTACTGAGGATGTCATTCCTACTGAAGAATCTGTTGAAGAATTCATTCCAGAACATGAAGAACGTCGAGCTAATGCACCTGAAGAAAATGGTGCTGAAGAAAATGCTGATCAAACTCTTCAACGACAACCAGCTCATCCTCGCATTGCAAAAAAAGTGCAAGTTGAAAAGATCATCAATGACATCAAAGCGCCAGGTCCTCTCACATGCTCAAAAGCTTCACATTTGTCTAACTTTTGTGGGCAATATGCTTTTGTCTCTATTACAGAGCCCACTAAGGTAGATGAAGCATTTCTAGAGCCTGAGTGGATTCAGGCCATGCAAGAAGAATTACATCAGTTCGAGCTCAACAATGTCTGGGAACTGGTCAAACGTCCAGATCCTCGCAAGCACAATATCATCGACACAAAGTGGATCTACCGCAACAAGCAAGATGAAAATGGCCTTGTGGTGAGGAATAAGGCACAGCTTGTAGCTCAAGGCTACACACAGGTTGAAGGAATTGATTTCAATGAAACTTTTGCACCTGTTTTAGACTTGAGGCTATTCGCATATTACTTGCTTATGCTAACCATCATGATATCACTCTATATCAAATGGATGTGAAAAGTGCATTCCTCAATGGTAAGCTTGAGGAAGAAGTATATGTTGCTCAACCCCCAGGTTTTGAAGATCCAAAGAATCCTGACAAAGTCTTCAGACTCAACAAGGCCCTCTATGGCCTCAAGCAGGCCCCACGGGCTTGGTATGATACTTTGAAGGAACTCTTCATGAAGAAAGGCTTCAAACCCGGTTCACTCGACCCAACTCTTTTCACTAAATCTTATGATGGTGAATTGTTTGTGTGCCAAGTATATGTTGATGATATTATCTTTGGCTGTACTGACCAACATTATAGTGATGAATTTGTGTATATGATGAGTGAAGAATATCAAATGTCTAGGATGGGAGAGTTGAAATTCTTCTTGGGTCTTCAAATTCGTCAACAACACAATGGCATATTCATATCTCAGGAGAAATACCTCAAGGATGTACTGAGGAAATTCGGCATGCAAGATTGCAAAGGCATCAAAATTCCTATGCTCACAAATGGCCATCTATGCACTGATGAAAATGGTATTGACTTCGATCATAAGGTATACCGCTCCATGATAGGTTCCTTATTATACTTATATGCATCTAGGCCAGATATAATGCTTAGTGTTTGCATGTGTGCCCAATTTCAAGCTGCACCGAAGGAATCACACCATAAGGCTGTGAAGCATATTCTTCGATATCTAGCTCACACACCAACACTTGGATTATGGTACCCCAAGGGCCCGGCTTTTGATCTTGTTGGATATTCTGACTCTGACTATGCTGGTGATCATGTGGATCGCAAGTCAACATCTGGTACATGTCATTTCCTCGGACGATCTTTGGTCTGTTGGTCCTCGAAGAAACAGAACTGTGTATCACTATCTACTGCTGAAGCTGAGTACATTGCCGCTGGTTCTTGTTGTGCCTAATTGCTATGGATGAAACAAAATCTCAAGGACTACGGCGTCAACATGAAGAATGTACCTCTCTTCTGTGACAATGAGAATGCCATCAAGATTGCACACAACCCAGTTCAGCACTCGAAGACAAAGCACATTCAGATTCGTCATCATTTTCTTCGTGATCATGTGTTGAAGGGCGACATTTCTATTGAGCATGTGAAGACTGAAGAACGGCTAGCTGATATCTTCACAAAGCCCTTGGATGAGAAGAGATTTAGCAAGTTGCGGTGTGAGCTAAATATCTTAGAGTCTTCGAATGTTCTTTGAAAAGGACACTCATCCTAACACTTATGCAAAATTGATGACTTAGATGTGCAACACATGAAGAAATGTTTTTCTTCAATCAATGAAGAATAACACTCTTAGTGTGAAGAAATTAATGAAGAATTTGATTCTCAGAACCCTACGATAATTGTACGCGGTGTCTGAAATCATCATTCTTATACGGTGGGTCACGCCACCACCAAAAGTTGAAATTCCTCAAATTATTGATATTCTTCAACTTTGCATAGTCTTCACTGGTTCCGTCATTTTTTTTCATTGGCTATATATATATATATGAGTTTATGTCCTCTACAGCATTCACTTATTGCTATTTCTTCAAGTTGGTTTTCTGCTAAGTGAATGTGATCGGACCCTTCCCCTCTATGCTATACTCAACCCAATCTGTTCACAAATTCTTCATGTGCGTTCTATTTGAAACTCGTTCAAAATCTTCACCGTGTCCTTGTCAGCTGAAGAAATTGCGAACGGAACTTTAAAACCTATCTTATCGAAATTTTCGGTCTGACCGCTCAAACCGTTCCGCATCCCACGATACACTTATCCGCTCACCCACGATCTAACACGATCTCCACCTCTCACTACATGGGTGACACATGTCATGCGAATGAGAAGGGTCAGGGGCACGTTCGTCCAATTTCTTTGGGCGAGCAGTTTTTCACCGTGGCTATAAATACCCCTCCTTCCCTTCCTCACTTCTTTTACTCCGCTCGACCTCTCTCTCCAGCTCGAGCTTCTCAAACCCTAGCGCCGCCGCTACTTCATCGCCGCCGGTGAGGAAGAGCTTCACTGCCTCGACCTCGTCGCTGACGTACTCGCGCCGACTGTGGACATCTTCACTCCGCCGCCGCCGTAGCCGTCTTCCTCCGCCAAGTTAGGGCGTGGAAGATCTGCACAGATGAACTTCACATCTCCTCACTCCAGTTCGTCGTGTTCTTCATCCAGGGTAAATAAAAGTTACTTTTACTGCCCTCGTTGATTCGAATGATTATCTACAAAATATTCAAAAGTGTTTTTCTTCATATCTTCACACACTGAACACCTCACAAAGTCATATGTTCTTGATTCGTTTCTCTACGCATCATTTTTCTTCAAGATTCCTCAATTGTGTGGATTTTCGATCTATACAACTCTGGAACCTAAGACAAAGAACGCTTAGTGAAAATCTTCAAGACTCATCTGGTCAAACCTGTTCATTTTGAAAAACCTTCTGAGAACGCATATGACCTCTCCAAATTCCTCGCAACTATACTCTGTTCACAAGTACACATGTCAGCTGCTGAATCACTGGGTTCTCATCAACATAACTCATTTGCAGCGTTCCTCGAAGAAAAGTTGCATACTTGTTCAGAGAATTCGATTGTTCAAATTCCTCAACTGAAGAAAATGGCTGATGGTAAACAACCACAGAAGGGAGGAAAGAGGCCTGAGGTAAATACAGTGTTTGAGATCCCTGATGACATATATGCTAGGTACTGCACACCTACTGAGGAAACCAAGAATGAGCGCAAAGTGCGCATTCAGAAGATATAGAGGAGATGGGCAAGAGAATGGAGGGAGTATAGATATGTCACTCCTAAGTATATGAAGAAATTCACACTCAATCCTCCATGCCCAAGAGCACCACTGACACCTAGCCAAATAGCATATCCCACCAGCCTCAAGCGCGGTGAGGACTATCCTGATGAATGGGCCAAGTGCCAAGCCAAGCTGGCTAAGCAAGCCAGAGAAGCAGTGAGGAAATTTAATGAATACTCTGCTGCTGCTGCTACCTCTGCTGAGGCCCTTGCTGTCAAGCCAAAGAAGGCTATGTCAAAGAAGCCTGCGCGCAAGCCAAGTGCTTCACCAACAATGCCCTCAAGGCCAAGTTCCTCAGCAATGCCCTCACGCCAGAATCATCAAAGCCCTCACGGCCAATTCATCATGCTGCTCCTGTTCCTCCAAAGTCCTCAGCTCCTCCGCCAAAGCCTTCAGCTGTTCCGACCAAATCCTCAGCACCTGTGCATCTCGCTTCGTGCCAAAGGACTACCGGCATCTCCATTGCCTCAGGTGTCTCAGCTAGTTCCTCAGCTGCACCAAGTTCCTCAGCTGGCCCCTCACTACTGAAGACAAAGGCCACTGCTGGACGAGGTCCACGCCCAAGTCCTCAAAAGAAGCAAGTCGCTTTCCAAGTGTCATCTGATGAAGACGAAGCTGATGATGATGAACTTGCGAAAATCATCAGAGACAGGCAAATCAGGGCCGCTAGAGCCAAATGACCAGAGGTGCCACTGCTTTTGGATCCCAAGCTGATCCTCGACTACATTGATGATTGGCACAAGGACCCCAACACTCCCTTGCCTGACTTCAAGCTGACTCCTGGCCAAAGTCACATGCTGACCCACTTCATTCAAGAAGAAAAGTGGAAATTTGAGAAGGCCAGGCAGATCAAGAAAGCGCAGTACAAGAAAGAGCGCTATCTGAAGAAAAACGTTGTCTCTATGACAACTGAAGAACTTGTCACTACTTAGACTGAGATTAAGAAACTCAGTGATGACTTTGAAGCATATCGCTCTGATTGGCTTGGAGCCAAGGTTCGTTTTGTGAAACTTGCGGATAACTTCACTTCCAATGTTGCAACCCCAACGCAACAGGAAATTCCTCAGGCTGAAGCATCTGCTCAGCCTACTGAAGAAAATGCCAGCACCACTGATGACAATCAGGCTGCTGAAGATAATGTGAGTTCCAGGGCTGATGACTGCATTCCAGCCGCTGAAGAAATTGCCAGGGCACCCACTAGTGGTGTGCCTGAAGAAACTGAGGAACTCAGGGCAATTGCATCAGTTGTGCCTAAAGAAAATCAACCAGATTCCTCAGCTGCTCCTGCACCAACTTCAACTCCAATCCTTCCATCTGCATCAGATGTGAAGAAGACCAAGGCTGCAGAGCGTGCTGCAGTGAAGAAAAGGAAAGCATCAGCTGCTTCAGATTCTTCAGCTCCAAAGAAAATGAAGCCCATGACAAGTTCATTTGCACATCCGATTGATGCTGTTCCCATCTCAACCAGGCCATCAAAGGACCTTGTTCCTTTTGATGAAGAATATGTGATCGCCAGCGGATCTGATGAAGAAACTCATTCTGCTGCTTCGTCTGAACCATTGGATGAAGAAATTGAAGTGGATGTGATCCCTTCAACACCTATCATCTCCTCGCCTATGCCTCAGTTCATAGCTGAATAGGCTGGCGTTGAAGAAATGGAAGATGATGATGTGGACATTGGCTGCTCCACACCCGTCATCAGTGATGAATTCTGGGAAAGTCAGCATCCAAACTCTCCAATGTTCACTCCTCTACAGCAAATTCCTCAGTCCCCCACACAAACTGTTCACATGGGCTCTGAAAAAACTCATCCCACTGCATCTGTCCATGAGGAAATTCCAGCCACTAGCGCTGATGAAACTGCTGCTGCTGAACAACCAACTACGTAGATTGCCACTAAGGAGGAACCAGAAATTCCTCAGCCTGAAGAACCTACGATTGAGATTCCTGAGGTCGTGATGCAACTCACAGACACTCCTCTGCCGAAGCCAAAGGATCCATTCTCACGCAAGCAAAAGTTCAAGGCTGATGATTTCTTCGGTGAGCACGTATTCTTCGAAGATTACAACCCATATGACTCTGCTCGCATTAGGAAGAGGCATTTCTGGACTGCTAGTCAAGCCAATTTCTATTCCTCAGTGCTGTTCAACAAGGAGAAGATTTTCTACCATGAGCATATTCCTCACGTGGATATGGAATCTCTGCAGTGCTTCGCACCAGTCCTCAGTGTTCTTCACGACGCTGGGCTGATCAACTTTTGCTCTGACATCTGCGATTAGAATGAAGAACTGATTCTTCAATTCTATGCAACGCTGCACATCACCGGAGATGCTGAAGATGTGAATTCATGGGTGCTGGACTGGATGTCTAAAAACACTCACTACACTGCACCAGCCTCTGAATTGCTTCGTGCTCTACCACTCAGTCCTCCCCTTGAAGAAGCTTGCTGCATCTACAGTGAACCTGAGCTCACACATCATTACATGCAGGTGCTGATGAAACCTTTGAAGCCAGGTCAAGCACCAAGAACAAAATTCCTCGTGAAGGAATTGATGTACGTGCCCAGAACTGTCTATCGTATTCTTACGAGGACAATCAGTCCTATCAAAGGCCACGACTCATCTGATGAGGAAATTGTTGGCATCATGAAGAATCTGGTATTAAACATCATTCATGGCATTCCTGTCAATTATCACAATTTCTTCATGAGGACTATGGCCAATGTTGCACCATCTCCGTTTGAGCTGAAACCTTATGGACCTTGGATCATGAGATTCCTCAGGACAAGGTCTTCACCAGAAGGTGGATCGAAATCACAAATGGGTTAAGCGTCAGTTTGGTTCACTTCTTCACAACATGACTGCCTCCATCAAGTCTTCGGTCGCACCTGGGCAATCCTGTCACATCTGTATGGTGAAGAAGATCTGAAGAACATGGGTCTTAATGAAGATTTTGACTAGTCTGCACCTCCACCGAAGAAATTCAAGAAGGTCAAGGTTCCTTCTCTGGTGGCCAGCTCATATTCTTCATCGCGCGACACTGGTGAACATGAAGATTTGGACGACACTGCAGCATGCCCTACATCAACAAACGACCCCAACAACGCTGGCGCTCCTTCATCAACATGATTATCTTCAGGGGCGTTAGTCCTCATTTTCGATCCTTTTGGTCATTCGATGACAAAGGGGGAGAAATATGAGTTAGTCTTCAAGCGGGTCTACTATATGGGCATTTTTTTTGCTAAGTTACAACTCTCGTTCTTATGAAACTTTATTAGATCGAGTTGTAATCTTAAACCCGATGGTGCTCTGATACTTTTGATGCACTATGCTCTGATACTCTTGATGCACTATTCTGCATGCTTATTCCTCGTTAATATTATTGCACGCATGCTGAATTTCATCAGGCACCATATTTCATCATGCATTTCAAATTCTTCATATTATATGTTAAATGCGTGTATGAATTACAAGATATAGGGGGAGATCTCCATGATTCAACTCTTCAAGTGTGCATTGCTTCAAAAGCAAATTCCTCACTATGCACATCTTCAGGGGGAGTTCTTCTATATCTTGCAATCAAATTCCTCAATATCAGTATTTACACTTCATATGTTTATCCCCGTTGAAAACTTAACCTATATTGTCATCAATCACCAAAAAGGGGGAGATTGTAAGTGCATCTAGTGCCCCTTAGTGATTTTGGTGTATTGAAGACTTATGGGTTAAGGGACTAATGCGTGTGTGAGTGTACATAGGTCTATAAGTCTATGAGGAGTTTGATATTTACAGGAAAAGTCGACCCCTAAAAATGAATATCTTCGACTGAAGATTTTGGTATTTCTGAAGACTTTCATGAAGACTTTGAAAGTGAAGAAATTGGTGTGTCCGTGAAGACTTGATATTCATGCGAGGAATATGAAGCTTGAAGACTTTCATTTTCATAGTTTTGTTTTTCTCTTTCTTGAGTCATAGGAAACACCGTACTGTTAAAGGGGGTCGAGGAAATACTAAGGAAAAGTTTCCATGTGATGCTCAACTCAAAATCCTACACCTACCAATCCCTTCAAGTGAAGCCATTGGAAATCTCATACAGTTCAGTCAATTTCTTCAGTGACAGAGATGAAGTTCTTCTGGTCTCTGAGGAATTTGTCCTGACTGAGGAGTTAGGAATTCGCCAGTGCGGATTGCCTACACAGTGAGGAACATGATAGCCCTGAGAATTTTGCTACTCAAAATTCCGACCGTTGCTGTGCTATGCGCCAACTGTCCCAAAATATCTATCCACCTAACGGTCATATCTTTGAAGGGCATTTATGTCTTATCATGTCGGGCTGCTCCCTAGGCTATAAATAGCCGCCGCCTATAACCACTAGCTGGTTGGCTGCTCTGAGAGAAACTGACACTTGTCATTTGAGAGCAACCCATCCTCCGAGGACTTTGAGCGAAAATCATCAAGTGAGGAAAAACCAAAAACCCAAAACCCAAACACCTACAAACCCCAAGTGATTGAGCATCACTAAAGAGATTGATCCCGAGTGGATCCGATGCTTGTTACCTTTGAAGACTGTGCTTCTTCCAGACGGTTAGGCGTCATGGTCTAGAGCATCCAAGAGGAATTGTGGATCACCGAGTGACCAAGTTTGTGAAGGTTTGGAAGTCGCCTGAAGACTTACCACGAGTGATTGGACGAGGTCTGTGTGACCTTAGTTCAAGGAGAATATGGTGAGGACTGGGTGTCTTGGACTAAGTGTCCTTGACTGGGTGTCCGGGACTGTGTGTCCTCGAGTTTAAATACTCAGCCGCTCCAACCAGACGTACAACTGAGACAGCAGTTGGAACTGGTCTACCAAATCATTGTCTTCACCGAGCTTACTGGTTCTATTTCCTCAACTCTTTCATTTCCTCATAGCTGTGCTGTATTTTTGTTCATATCTGTGTTTGAAGACTTTGACTGAAGACTTTCTCAATTTCCTCAGTTCAATTTCTTCAGTCTGTTTGTCTTCATCTTGAGTTATCATGTGATTACGCTTCCTGTACTCTGTGCCTGTCTTCATTTCATCATGATGACCATGCTTGTATTCTGTTGTGTTTACTTTTGAGTACTTATTCCGCTGCTAGTAGTTCTTCGCTAAGGAATTTCCTCACCAGCAAATTCCTCAGTGAAGAATTTCATAAAAATCGCCTATTCACCCCCCTCTAGTCGATATAACGCACTTTCAACTTCACCATTGTTTGGGCCTAGAGGAGGGCATTGGGTAGTAATAAGTAGATGGTGGGTTGCTAGAGTGACATAAGCTTAAACCCTAGTTTATGTGTTGCTTCATAAGGGGATGATTTGGATCCATATGTTTCATGCTATGGTTAGGTTTACCTTAATACTTCTGTTGTAGTTGCGGATGCTTGCAATAGGGGTCAATCATAGGTGGGATGCTTGTCCAAGTAAGGACAATAACCAAGCACCGGTCCATCCACATATCCACTTATCAAAGTACCGAACGCGAATCATATGAATGTGATGAAAACTAGCTTGACGATAATTCCCATGAGTCCTCGGGAGCGCTTTACTTTATATAAGAGTTTGTCCAGGCTTGTCCTTTGCTACAAAAAGGATTGGGACATCTTGCTGCACCTTATTTACTTTCATTACTTCTTACTCGTTACAAATTACCTTATCACAAAACTATCTGTTACCGATAATTTCAGTGCTTGCAGAGAATACCTTACTGAACACTGCTTATCATTTCCTTCTGCTCCTCATTGGGTTCGACACTCTTACTTATTGAAAAGGCTACTATATATCCCCTACACTTGTGTGTCATCAAGATTTTTTTGGAATATATGCGATTTTTGGGAAGAAAAATCAACGCGAGACGATGCCCGAGGGGGCCACGAGGCAGGGGGCGCGCCCTAGGGGGTCAGGCGCGCCCTAGCCCTCATGGCCATCCCGTAAGGCGGTTGATGCCCTTCTATCGCCGTAACAAAGCTAATATCCGGATAGAGATCGTGTCCAAAATTCAGCCCCATCGGAGTTACGGATCTTCGGGAATTCAAGAAACGGTGAAAGGCCAGAATCAGGAACGCAGAAACAGAGAGATAGATCAAATCTCAGAGGGGCTCTCGCCCCTCCCATGCCATGGAAACCATGGACCAGAGGGGAAACCCTTCTCCCATCTAGGGATAAGGTTAAGGAAGAAGAAGAAGAAGGGGGGCTCTCATTCCCTCTCTCCCGGTGGTGCCGGAACGCCACCGAGGCCATCATCGCGACAACGATCTACACCAACAACTTGACCGCCCTCATCAGCAACTCTTCGCCCTCTATGCAGCGGTGTAACCCCTCTTTTACCCGCTGTAATCTCTACTTAAACATGGTGCTCAATGCTATATATTATTTCCCAATGATGTATGGCTATCCTATGATGTTTGAGTAGATCTGTTTTGTCCTATGGGTTAATTGATGATCGTGATTGGTTTGAGTTGCATGTTTTATTATTGGTGCTATCATATGGTGCTCTCTGTGTCACACGAGCGTGAGGGATTCCCATTGTAGGGTGTTGCAATACGGTCATGATTCGCTTATAGTGGGTTTCTTGAGTGACAGAAGCATAAACCCGAGTAAGGGGATTGTTGCGTATGGGATAAAGGGGACTTGATACTTTAATGCTATGGTTGGGTTTTATGTTAATGATCTTTAGTAGTTGCGGATGCTTGCTAGAGTTCCAATCATAAGTGTGTATGATACAAGAAAAGAAAGTATGTTAGCTTATGCCTCTCCCTCAAATAAAATTGCAATAATGATTACCGGTCTAGTTATCGATTGCCTAGGGAAAAATAACTTTCTTGTGTGACAACAAGCTCTCTACTAAAACTAACTTAGTTGTGTCTTCATCTAAACAGACCCTACTTTTTTTATTTACGCTATCTTTACTATCTTGCAAACCTATCCAACAACACCTACAAAGTACTTCTAGTTTCATACTTGTTCTAGGTAAAGCGAACGTTGAGTGTGCATAGAGTTGTATCGGTGGTCGATAGAACTTGAGGGAATATTTGTTCTACCTTTAGCTCCTCGTTGGGTTCGACACTCTTACTTATCGAAAGAGGCTACAATTGATCCCCTATACTTGTGGGTCATCAGATGGCAGCCCTAGGGGGCCGCCCCCACCCCTTCTGGTTACGTGGGAAAGAGTGAGGGGGCGCACAACCCCTTAGTGGGCCGATTTTCCGCCTCCCCTTGGCCCATGAGGCCCCCAATACTTGTTGGGGCCCCCCGAAACCCTTTTCGGTGATGCTGGTCATCGCCCGGTACCCCTGGAACAATTCCGGACTCCAATACCCTCCGGCCAATATATCGATCTTCACCTCCGGACCATTCCGGAGTTCCTTGTCACGTCCGGGAACTCATTCGGGACTCCAACAACCTTCGGTAACCACCATAATGACTCAACTATACTTATATCGTCACCAAACATTAAGTGTGTAGACCCCGCGGGTTCGAGAACTATGTAGACATGAGCGAGGCACCTCTACAGCCAATAACCAATATCAGGACCTGGACGCCCATATTGGTTCCCACATATTCTATGAAGATCTTATCGGTCAAACCTCGATGTCAAGGATTCAGCTAATCTCGTATGTAGTTCCCTTTGTCTATCGGTATGTTACTTGCCCGAGATTCGATCATCGGTATCTCCATACCTAGTTCAACCTCGTTACCGGCAAGTCTCTTTACTCGTTCCGTAACACAAGATCCTATGGATAACTCATTAGTCACATTGCTTGCAACCTCATTATGATATCGTATTACCAAGTGGGCCCTGAGATACCTCTCCATCATACGGAGTGACTAATCCCAGTCTTGATCCATGCTGATACGTCTCCAACGTATCTATAATTTTTGATTGTTCCATGCTATTATATTATCTGTTTTGGATGTTAATGGGCGTATTTATACACTTTTATATTATTTTTGGGACTAACCTACTAACCCAAGGCCCAGTGCAAATTGCTGTTTTTTGCCTATTTCAGTGTTTCGCCGAAAAGGAATATCAAACGGAATCCAAACAGAATGAAACCTTCAGGAGATTTATTTTTGGAACAAACATGATCTAGGGGATTTGGAGTGGACGTCAAGAAATCAACGAGGAGGCCACGAGGCAGGGAGGCGCGCCCCCACCCTCGTGGGCCCCTCGTAGCTCCATCGACCTACTTCTTCCTCCTATATACACCCATATACCCCGAAAACATCCAGGAGCACCACGAAACCCTATTTCCACCGCCGCAACCTTCTGTACCCAAGAGATCCCATCTTGGGGCCTTTTCCGGAGCTCTGCCGGAGGGGGAATCAATCACGAAGGGCTTCTACATCAACACCATAGCCTCTCCGATGATGTGTGAGTAGTTTACCTCAGACCTTCGGGTCCATAGTTATTAGCTAGATGGCTTCTTCTCTCCCTTTGGATCTCAATACAAAGTTCTCCTCGATCTTCTTGGAGATCTATTCGATGTAACTCTTTTTGCGGTGTGTTTGTCGAGATCCGATGAATTGTGGGTTTATGATCAAGTTTATCTATGAACAATATTTGATTCTTCTATGAAGTATTTTATGTATGATCGGTTATCTTTGCAAGTCTCTTTGAATTATCAGTTTAGTTTGGCCTACTAGATTGATCTTTCTTGCAATGGGAGAAGTGCTTAGCTTTGGGTTCAATCTTGCGGTGTCCTTTCCCAGTGACAGTAGGGCCAGCAAGGCACGTATTGTATTGTTGCCATCGAGGATAAAAAGATGGGGTTCATATCATATTTCTTGAGTTTATCCCTCTACATCATGTCATCTTGCTTAATGCATTACTCTGTTCTTATGAACTTAATACTCTAGATGCATGCTGGATAGCGGTCGATGTGTGGAGTAATAGTAGTAGATGCAGAATCGTTTTTGTCACAACCCTAGCTTAGCCTTTGCTTGTCCTTGCATGATCGTCATGTCATCATGTCTAAATTTCATTTAAATATGAAATGGGGGTTGAACAAACCCTAGCATCAATCAAATCAAATAGGCTCAAGTAAAATCTATTTCAATGAACCCAGAATGCCCTTTAGAAAAGTTCATGATTTTTGTTAAAGGTGAAAACCTCTATCAAAAATGATGCACATATTTCTAGGCCATTCTGGATTTTTGAATTAAATCTTATTGTATTTGACTTTGGGCATTTAAATAATATAAATAATTTAAATGTTCAAATAATGTTGGAACTATTTTTGGGCCACTGAAATAATTCAGCAAGTGTCCATGAATATTTTCAGGATTTTAGGAAATGCCTTGGTATTTTTCCTAAGCTCAAAACAGAGGCAAATAATTAGAAAACAAAAACAAAAATAGAAAAGGGCTAGAACCCACCTGGCTTACCTGGCAGCCCAGCTGGCCCAGCTCGCTGGCCCAGCCCACCTCCTCCTCCTCGTCGTCTACCTCTGCCTACTGGCAGAGGCGTGTCGCCCGCGCGCGCAGTGGACGCCACCTCCTGCTTCCACCTCCTGCTTCATTCCCCGTCCTCGACCGCGCGCCTGGAGACGCCCGAGCCCCCCTGGTCCTTCCCCTCACTCGCTGCTCTCTCTTCCCTCCTCTGTTTCTCTCGCACACAGCCACCGAGCGGAGCTCGTCGCCGCCGTCCACTGCCACCGCGGCCACCGGCCCTCCCTCGCCCTACCGACCCGCCCAGAAGAACCGCAGTGTCGTATTCATCATATACGAAGAGCCACGCGACGCCAGGCGCCCCACATCGCCGGCTACCCCGTCTTCTTCCTCCTCTGCCGTCGGAGATCGCCACCGACCTCCCGTCGTCACCAGCCTCTCCCCGAGCACGCCGAGTCCTCCGTTCAACTCGCCGTGAGCTGCTGCGTCTTTCCCCCTCCTCCCCGAGCTCATTCCTGTCCTGTAGCCGCCGATTCCACCGTACCGCGAGCTCGGCTCCGCCGGCCATGTCGCCGCCGTGGCCACCGTCACCTAGAGCTACAACCGAGCGCACAGCTGTGCTCAGCGCTTCCTCAGGAAGCCGCAGACCCCACCAGTTCGCCTCGAAATGCGCTGTAGCACCTAACCCGTCGGTGCCCGAGCTCCGGCCGCCGCCACGAGCTCGAGCCGGCGAGCTCGCTCCACCTCAGCCCCTCCCGCTTGCTTAGCTGGATGCGGCTGAGCACCAGCTACGCGTAGATCATCTCCGCCGCTGTTTTGGTCGCTGGAGGGCATTTTCCGAGCCCCTCCGCCGCGTCTGTCGCCGCCGGCGCGTTTGACTTGTTTGACCAGGGTTTGACCTCCCCTGGGTCATTGACATGTGGGGCCAGCCCGTGCTAATTATCTAGTTTAGGTTTAACTAAAATAGGATTAGCTCCTGTGACACTGACATGCGGGCCCCACCGTCCAGGTTTGACCTGGACCGCCCAGTTGACTTTCTGACATCACTGTGACATAATGCTGACGCTATAAATAATTTTCTGGAATTAGTATATTTCTAAATAATTAGAAAATCCAGAAAATTGCCTAAACTTCTAAAAATCATAGAATTTCAACCGTAACTCCAAATGAAATAATTTATATATGGAAAATTATCAGAAAAATTCAAGGAATCCATCTATACCATTTTCATGCATGTTTGAGCAAGTTAACCTCACTGTTTAGGATGAAACATGATTAGGGAAAATTTCATAATAGGTTTGGAGTTGGAATTTGATGTAGTTTTGAATTCCACTTAAATTAAAATGACTTTCTGTTGCATTAGCCCAAATCAACAGCATATTGCGATGTCATGGTAATGCATCATATTTTTGCATCGCATTGATTGTGTTCTTCCTTGTTTGCCGGTAATTGTTCCCTCTCGGTAGACACTGCTCCGACGCTGTGATCGTTGACACTGATGAAGACTCAATGTTATCTTCAGAAGTGCCAGGCAAGCAAAACCCCCTTGTTCATTCCGATAGAGTCCCACTCTCTCGCTCCCGCTCTCTTTTACTGCATTAGGGCAACACCGATTCAACTGTTACATGCTGCGGTAGTTGAACCCTTTCCTCTGCATGACCTGTCATTGCCACAGTAAATAGATGAAACCCACTAGCATGAGTAGGAGTTTTTTGAGCCCTGATGTGCCTACTCATTCATGCTTGTTTGTCATGCCTGCTACTGCTTAGAGTTGAGTCTGGTCTGATTCATTGGGAATGAATTGGAACATGGTGAACATGTCCAACCGTTGAGGGCTAAGTGTGTGAACACGATTTGGTAAAGGTAGCGGTGAGAGGCCATGTAGGAGTACATGGTGGTTTTTCTCATTGCAGCCGTCCTCAGGAACTGAGTCCTGTGTTTGTGATCCTTGAACAGTTACTACCACACATTGGGTTCCGGTAACTCGGCCCCTCTCGGCTTATTAATCAACTCGATCTCTGTCCAGGAGTTGCAACTAGTTTCTGGTGTTTGTAGGTAGTGTTAGTAGTCTACCAAGTGGCACCCGGTACAGGTGGGCTTGGGACAGACTAGGCACCGCGGCACGGTGTACCAAGTGGCACCCGGATGGTGGGCTTGGGAACCCTGCTCACATGTTTGGGGCCGTGAGCGACACCCCGGCCGGATCTCCTTGCGGATGGAACCCGAATAGGCGATAAACCTAGACTAGAGACTTGTTGGTTAGTCAGGTCGTGGCCGACTCCCTCGCCTGGCTTCCGCTTGAAGGTTGCCGAGGTACATGACGTGTACAGGGCGATAAGTGGCGAGAGCGTGTGTGAAGAAGTACACCCTGCAGGGTTATCATTATCTATTCGAATAGCCGGATTCCTCGGATATGGAAACTTGGACCCCTTGCGTAGTTCATAGACAAGTGAAAGTGGATACTCTAAAACTCGCAAGATAAGTGTGAGTGCTATGGATGGCGTTCTCGCAGGGAGGCGGGAGCGGATACATAGTGGTGTATTGGTATGGTGAATTTGTGGACTCGTGTGCGCCACCTCAAAAGAGTTACTTGCAGTCGTAGTTCAGGTTAGCCACTGAGTCAAAGCTGGCTTGCTGCAGTCAAACTCCACCACCCCCTTTATTGATACCGATGCATATGTAGTTAGTTCTGATGTAAGACTTGCTGGGTACATTTGTACTCACGTTTGCTTATTTTATGTTTTGCAGAGAGACGTCAGTCTATCTAGTAGTTCCGCGTGGACTTTGACGTTTAGCTTGTTACCTCAGCTACGATCTTGTGCCCTCGGCAGGATCTGGTAGATAGTCAGGCTTCTCAGCCTTTTTCATTGGTAGATGTCTGTACTCAGACATGTTAAGCTTCCGCATGTGCTTTGACTTGTATGCTCTGAATGTTGGGTCATGAGACCCATGTTTGTAATATCTCACTCTTCGGAGCCTAATGAATAAATACTTGAGTCGTAGAGTTATGTTGTGATGCCATGTTGTATTTACACATATCGAGCATATTGTGTGTATGATTGAAATGCTTGGTATGTGTGGGATCCGACAACCTAGTTGTTTATCCTTGGTAGCCTCTCTTATGGGGAAATGTAGTCTTGTGCTTCCATGAGCCATAGTAGTCCGCTACAGCCCGGTTCACCGGAGTCCTGCTAGCCCAGCACTACTGCTCAGGACACTTGACTAGCCGGCATGTGTTTCACTTTGTTCCTGTGTCTGTCCCTTTGGGGAAATGTCACGCGGTGACATCCAGAGTCCTGCCTAGCCTGCTAAGCCCGGGTTCCCGGAGTCCTGTTAGCCCAGTGCTACAGCCGGATTCACACGCTACTGACCGACATGCTCGATGTGATACATGTATGCCTGTCCCCATAGGTTGGTGCCGCTTTGGGTTCACGACTAGCCATGTCAGCCCAGGTTCTCTGTCATATGGATGCTAGCGACACTATCATATACGTGAGCCAAAAGACGCAAATGGTCCCGGGCCATAGTAAGGCGACACCCGTGGGAATACCGTGCGTGAGGCCGCAAAGCGATATGAGGTGTTACATGCTAGATCGATGTGACTTGGAATCAAGGTCCTGACAGCTTTGGTATCAGAGCCAGGCTGCCTGTAGGATTACCAAGCCAAACTGGTCGAAGTCGTGTCTAGAAATGCTTTAGTTATATAAGGGAATTGATTGTGGAAGGGAATGTAAGGCTCTTTTTACTCCTTATACCTCATGCCCTCTGATCTGAGTCATCCTATTCCTTTCTACGGGGATTAAGAACTAGGCCTTCTCATCTATCTATCAGGATGACGAGTTACTATGCTAGAGACTTATAGGATTGATGGATTTAAGCCCCAGTTCAGTTTCTACCACCCCCGTGTGTTCATAGTTGGTCTCGAAACCTTGATTTTGTGCTTCTGAGTGGTTATGCCACCATTTTGCAGGATGCCTCAAATCTTTTTGAGCATTTAGAGTCGTTATGCTATCCGAGTCATCCCAGGTTTCTAAATAGTCTGATGCATTTGCAAATCTCTTCATCCCATTTCCAATGTCCTTTTGGGCCAGATTAAGCACACTAATCGGTGAGTTGAGGTACTCTATTGCCTCGACATATATGTTGGAGTTGTTATTATGACACTAGGGTATCTTAGAGTTCGTAAGCTAGCCATGTTTGGTGTTCCCAGTGTGATGATTCTGGCCACCTTTCTTGAAAGCATCCCGTGATGTTACTTAGTAGTAGGTATTCTACTCCTGGGTTTCTGAACCCGAGATTCACCCTACTTACTTCATGTTGATAGTGTTGCTAGTTCCTTTAAGATATTAGTAACCTTTGCGATAGTCCTCGAGGTCTGTGGTATTTCCTTCTTCCAAATACCATGAACCATTAAGGCAGAAGTTCTTTGAACCAAAAGATCACCATTAGAGTACTCCTGAGGGGTTCTCCATCCATAATTGTGATTCTTCCAGTTCTACCTTTCTGCATGGGTTATCCGGAAGAAATATGTTGAACTCGTTCGACATACTAATCTATGCATCCACAACTCAGAAAGTTATATGTTCCTTTGAGTTGTCCCCCTCCAGTTATATCCCAACCTTCATCTATCAATTGATAGTCAGGAGTAGTCGTGCACTCGTGTTATCGATGCCTATTACTCTTGTGGTTCGTCAAGCCATTCTATTCTGGAATGACTATGAGAAACAAACTCCAGTACCTCATCCATATTCAGGATTGGGTCAAAGCAGTTGTAATCCGCAAATCAAATGCCAATATAGCTTTTGATTCTGTTCTACCTTGGAGTATTACCATCTTTATACCAAGAATGTCATGTAAATTGCACACCATCCTATGAACTCTTGATACAGTGATATTTCTTGCCATCATTATTCATTCTTTGGTCCCCATGCTATTGTAACCGGAACGCCGACAAGTGAATTGTGATGTGTGAAATCAATACTCCTAGCAACCACGTTGCTTGGTAGTTAATGGACAACAATCTCATTCTTAGCATGTTGGTTATTCAATCATCATCCTGGGATTGATCGTGTTACCTAGCCCATTTTTCCTGGTGCACTCTTCGGTCAACGAGTTAGGATTGTATCAATCCCTATCTCTTCCTGATCATATCATCTTGCCCTGAAAAGCAAGATTGTTCTCGAGCTTAGTAACATATCGGTGCTTCATGATTTCCTGGATATCTTCACGGAAGTATCACTAGGTCGTTCCCTGACCGATATGTGGAGTTCGTGATCAAGTTGGTTTCTTATAAACTAGCCATTCTCCAAGAATCTGTGTTGGATACCCCCGAGCTAGTTGGTTAAGCTAAACAACAACTTGGAGAGTTGGAAGATAAAAGCTTGTCTGACTTAGTTCATCTCTAAGGGATATCTTTGTGTTTGTGTGTGTTAATTGAAGAAAGATATCTTCATCGATTGGTCCCTGTGATCAGATGTTGGATCTATTATCTTGTCCAAACTTTGATTTGAGTGTGGGCTATCCTCAAATCAAATCAGAACCGACGATGTTCGTAATGTTGTCTTCCTCGCGGTTGTCGAGCATGCACCATTATATATTTTGGGTCTGACCAATGCTATTACTTTGTTCACATAGTTATGGAATTCCATCTATATAGAAATCTTGATAAATTGTTGTTGGGCCCATTGACAAAATTTTCATCATCTCCATGATTCATGTTGAACATCCAGCTAGTGTTGGAAACTTCTAAAAGGCATTATCTTCATGTCCCGCTCATGAAGCAAATGTTGGATGAAAGAAGTGGTTTTCTTTGATTCATGCACATTTGGTGCAAGTTGCCGCCGTGAGTTCGAGAAAGATTGTTTTTGTTTCCTCTGGTACCATCCCAAGTCAGTCATGCAGGTGCGAAGTATGCTATGGTTTGACAGGATCGCTACCTCCATTCCATATGTATCTCCTAGTACACAAAGCCACTGATTGATTTGTTCAAGGATAAGAAGTTCAACTGCTAATCCCGAAGGGCCCAGACAGACATGCACAAGACTTCGTTATTTCAATGATGGTTCCAATCTGAACCCGGTAGTGTTTTATTGTAAGCCTACTATGTGATCATGCTTGTCTTGGACAGCGTGTTCATAGGTTTGTAGCAGAACCAGCTCATGTTTTGGAGCTTGCTATCGTTTCATTTCTCGAGAATCTTGCAACGCCATCTCATCGACTTGTGTTGCAAACTTTCTTTTCAGACATGCTGAGTCTGAAGTATCCTATCACCGATCGGATCTGAATCTCAGGCAGATATGATGGTTGGAACATACTCCAAGAACTATAATGTTGGTCTCTCTGTAATCGGTAACGTGGATGTCGTGTCCAACACACCTAGCTGAAGGCCTATTATTGTAGTAGCTTGGTTGAAGAAGTTGGTCACCTCCCCATAAGGATCTCGCAGGATCTGCCTGCGTAGTTATTCCTTATGGATTCTTGAGCTTCCAAAGTCCGACCTTTTACTTGATGTTCTAGATATCAAACCATATCTATGAATGGATTACGCTAGCACATCAAGGAGAACATTAGAAGCGGAGTGCTAAATGTCTCCCGGTCGATTGTCCAGATTCTGTTCCCTTAGCCTCGCTAAGGGAAGGTCTGAGAGAGTGTTATCTTCCTTTGTTTCCGCATCATCCATCACTAGTCATCATGGTAGTATGTCGTGTTGCTAGGATCCTTGCCACGGATGTTGGTAGAACCTTGATGATTATGGAAATGCTCAAGTTCTTAAGAGCACGCGCAAACAAAATCATCCCTTGCGTTGTCTTCAACAAGGTAGTCCACATCATCCATCCTAGTCGGAGTATGCCATTCTTTCGAACCCCTTCCAACGATCGATTGTGATTACCTCAGGCTGGTATAAAGAGTTTCAATGATCTTTGTATCAAAAGTAATTCTTTTTGCCACTTAAGGGAAATGCTCTACGAGTCACCTTTCCCTAAGGTGTCCCGTTATGGAATCATGGCAATTACCTCCTCGCTACTTTGAAACCATGCACCATCCTACTCCAGCGTGGAATTATTGCCTACCAATTTGAACCCTTGTCATCTATTACCTTCCATATCTCTCGATGTGTGTTTTGTGTCTCAGCTCAAGAGATGTTCTAATGTCTTACTCCATGAGTTGATCTTGAGTTGCTCGATCTTTGAGAAGATCGTTCCCTGTAGAGTTTCCTTCCGTCTTCATCATGTTGGATGAAGATCTCGAAGACAAAGACGTCAAGAGCAATGTGATGCAATATATTGGTATCTTTGAGAAGGGCAGTTGGATCGAGAAGACTGTGATAGTTTTGTGACCCCTCTGTCTTCTTACTCCACTTCTTGAATCTCGGGACGAGATTCTTGTTTTAGTGAGGGTGAGTTGTCACAGCCCTAGCTTAGCCTTTGCTTGTCCTTGCATGATCATCATGTTATCATGTCTAAATTTCATTTAAATATGAAATGGGGGTTGAACAAACCCTAGCATCAATCAAATCAAATAGGCTCAAGTAAAATCTATTTCAATGAACCCAGAATGCCCTTTAGAAAAGTTCATGATTTTTGTTAAAGGTGAAAACCTCTGTCAAAAATGATGCACATATTTCTAGGCCATTCTGGATTTTTGAATTAAATCTTATTGTATTTGACTTTGGGCATTTAAATACTATAAATAATTTAAATGTTCAAATAATGTTGGAACTATTTTTGGGCCACTGAAATAATTCAGCAAGTGTCCATGAATATTTTCAGGATTTTAGGAAATGCCTTGGTATTTTTCCTAAGCTCAAAACAGAGGCAAATAATTAGAAAACAAAAAAAAAATAGAAAAGGGCTAGAACCCACCTGGCTTACCTGGCAGCCCAGCTGGCCCAGCTCGCTGGCCCAGCCCACCTCCTCCTCCTCGTCGTCTACCTCTGCCTACTGGCAGAGGCGTGCCGCCCGCGCGCGCAGCGGACGCCACCTCCTGCTTCCACCTCCTACTTCCTTCCCCGTCCTCGACCGCGCGCCTGGAGACGCCCGAGCCCCCCTAGTCCTTCCCCTCACTCGCTGCTCTCTCTTCCCTCCTCTGTTTCTCTCGCACACAGCCACCGAGCGGAGCTCGTCGCCGCCGTCCACTGCCACCGCGGCCACCGGCCCTCCCTCGCCCTACCGACCCACCCAGAAGAACCGCAGTATCGTATTCATCATATACGAAGAGCCACGCGATGCCAGGCGCCCCGCATCGCCGGCTACCTCGTCTTCTTCCTCCTCTGCCACCGGAGATCGCCACCGACCTCCCGTCATCACCAGCCTCTCCCCGAGCACGCCGAGGCCTCCATTCAACTCGCTGTGAGTTGCTGCGTCTTTCCCCCTCCTCCCCGAGCTCATTCCTGTCCTGTAGCCGCCTATTCCACCGGACCCGCGAGCTCGTCTCCGCCGGCCATGTCGCCGCTGTGGCAACCGTCACCTAGAGCTACAACCGAGCGCACAGCTGTGCTCAGCGCTTCCTCAGGAAGCCGCAGACCCCACCAGTTCGCCTCGAAACACGCTGTAGCACCTAACCCGTCGGTGCCCGAGCTCCGGCCGCCGCCACGAGCTCGAGTCCGGCGAGCTCGCTCCACCTCAGCCCCTCCCGCTTGCTTAGCTGGATGCGGCTGAGCACCAGCTACGCGTAGATCATCTCCGCCGCTGTTTTGGTCGCTGGAGGGCATTTTCCGAGCCCCTCCGCCGCGTCTGTCGCCGCCGGCGTCGAGCCGCCGGCGCGTTTGACTTGTTTTACCAGGGTTTGACCTCCCCTGGGTCATTGACATGTGGGGCCAGCCCGTGCTAATTATCTAGTTTAGGTTTAACTAAAATAGGATTAGCTCCTGTGACACTGACACGCGGGCCCCACCGTCCAGGTTTGACCTGGACCGCCCAGTTGACTTTCTGACATCACTGTGACGTAATGCTGACGCTATAAATAATTTTCTGGAATTAGTATATTTCTACATAATTAGAAAATCCAGAAAATTGCCTAAACTTCTAAAAATCATAGAATTTCAACCGTAACTCCAAATGAAATAATTTATATATGGAAAATTATCAGAAAAATTCAAGGAATCCATCTGTACCATTTTCATGCATGTTTGAGCAAGTTAACCTCACTGTTTAGGATGAAACATGATTAGGGCAAATTTCATAATAGGTTTGGAGTTGGAATTTGATGTAGTTTTGAATTCCACTTAAATTAAAATGACTTTCTGTTGCATTAGCCCAAATCAACAGCATATTGCCATGTCATGATCATGCATCATATTGTTGCATCGCATTGATTGTGTTCTTCCTTGTTTGCCGGTAATTGTTCCCTCTCGGTAGACACTGCTCCGACGTTGTGATCGTTGACACTGATGAAGACTCAATGTTATCTTCAGAAGTGCTAGGCAAGCAAAACCCCCTTGTTCATTCCGATACAGTCCCACTCTCTCGCTCCTGCTCTCTTTTAGTGCATTAGGGCAACACCGATTCAACTGTTACATGCTGCGATAGTTGAACCCTTTCCTCTGCATGACCTGTCATTGCCACAGTAAATAGATGAAACCCACTAGCATGAGTAGGAGTTGTTTGAGCCCTGATGTGCCTACTCATTCATGCTTGTTTGTCATGCCTGCTACTGCTTAGAGTTGAGTCTGGTCTGATTCGTCGGGAATGAATTGGAACGTGGTGAACATGTCCAACCGTTGAGGGCTAAGTGTGTGAACACGATTTGGTAAAGGTAGCGGTGAGAGGCCATGTAGGAGTACATGGTGGATTGTCTCATTACAGCCGTCCTCAGGAACTAAGTCCTGTGTTTGTGATCCATGAACACTTACTACCACACATTGGGTTCCGGTAACTCGGCCCCTCTCGGCTTATTAATCAACTCGATCTCTGTCCAGGAGTTGCAACTAGTTTCTGGTGTTTGTAGGTAGTGTTAGTAGTCTACCAAGTGGCACCCGGTGCAGGTGGGCTTGGGACAGACTAGGCACCGCGGCACGGTGTACCAAGTGGCACCCGGATGGTGGGCTTGGGAACCCTGCTCACATCGTTTGGGGCCGTGAGCGACACCCCGGCCGGATCTCCTTGCGGATGGAACCCGAATAGGCGATAAACCTGGACTAGAGACTTGTTGGTTAGTCAGGTCGTGGCCGACTCCCTCGCCTGGCTTCCGCTTGAAGGTTGCCGAGGTACATGACGTGTACAGGGCGATAAGTGGCGAGAGCGTGTGTGAAGAAGTACACCCCTGCAGGGTTATCATTATCTATTCGAATAGCCAGATTCCTCGGATATGGAAACTTGGACCGCTTGCATAGTTCATAGACAAGTGAAAGTGGATACTCTAAAACTCGCAAGATAAGTGTGAGTGCTATGGATGGCGTTCTCGCAGGGAGGCGGGAGCGGATACATAGTGTTGTATTGGTATGGTGAATTTGTGGACTCGTGTGCGCCACCTCAAAAGAGTTACTTGCAGTCGTAGTTCAGGTTAGCCACTGAGTCAAAGCTGGCTTGCTGCAGTCAAACTCCACCACCCCCTTTATTGATACTGATGCATATGTAGTTAGTTCTGATGTAAGACTTGCTGGGTACATTTGTACTCACGTTTGCTTATTTTATGTTTTGCAGAGAGACGTCAGTCTATCTAGTAGTTCCGCATGGACTTTGACGTTTAGCTTGTTACCTCAGCTACGATCTTGTGCCCTCGGCAGGATCTGGTAGATAGTCAGGCTTCTCAGCCTTTTTCATTTGTAGATGTCTGTACTCAGACATGTTAAGCTTCCGCATGTGCTTTGACTTGTATGCTCTGAATGTTGGGTCATGAGACCCATGTTTGTAATATCTCACTCTTCGGAGCCTAATGAATAAATACTTGAGTCGTAGAGTTATGTTGTGATGCCATGTTGTATTTACACATATCGAGCATATTGTGTGTATGATTGAAATGCTTGGTATGTGTGGGATCCGACAACCTAGTTGTTTATCCTTGGTAGCCTCTCTTATGGGGAAATGTAGTCTTGTGCTTCCATGAGCCATAGTAGTCCGCTACAGCTCGGTTCACCGGAGTCCTGCTAGCCCAGCACTACTGCTCAGGACACTTGACTAGCCGGCATGTGTTTCACTTTGTTCCTGTGTCTGTCCCTTCGGGGAAATGTCATGCGGTGACATCCAGAGTCCTGCCTAGCCTGCTAAGCCCGGGTTCCCGGAGTCCTGTTAGCCCAGTGCTACAGCCGGATTCACACGCTGCTGACCGACATGCTCGATGTGATACATGTATGCCTGTCCCCATAGGTTGGTGCCGCTTTGGGTTCACGACTAGCCATGTCGGCCCGGGTTCTCTGTCATATGGATGCTAGCGACACTATCATATACGTGAGCCAAAAGACGCAAACGGTCCCGGGCCATAGTAAGGCGACACCCGTGGGAATACCGTGCGTGAGGCCGCAAAGCGATATGAGGTGTTACATGCTAGACCGATGTGACTTGGAATCGAGGTCCTGACAGTTTTGGTCTACTTGTCGCGGACATGATGCCTATATACATGATCATGCCTAGATATTCTCATAATTATGCACTTTTCTAACAATTGCTTGATAGTAATTTGTTCACCCACCGCAATACTTATGCTATGTTGAGAGAAGCTACTAGTGAAACCTATGGCCCCGGGGTCTATTCTCTATTATGTTAATCTCCCTTCAACTAGCTATTCTGGTGCCGTTTATTTTGCAATCTTTATATTCCAATCTATATCATCGAAATACCAAAAATATTTATCTTATTATTATTATCTCTATCAGATCTCACTCTCGTAAGTGACCGTGAAGGGATTGACAACCCCTTTATCGCGTTGGTTGTGAGGTTCTTATTTGTTTGTGCAGGTATTAGGGACTTGCGTGTAGTCTCCTACTGGATTGATACCTTGGTCTTCAAAAACTGAGGGAAATACTTATGCTACTTTGCTGCATCACCCTTTCCTCTTCAAGGGAAAACCAACGCAGTGCTCAAGAGGTAGCACATGACAACTCAATAGACACCCTCAGAGATACCTATAGAGCACCTTTATAGTCACCCAGTTACGTTGCGACGTTTCGTACACACAAGGTACTCCTCCGGTGTCAGTGAGTTGCATGATATCATGGTCGTAGGAACATATACTTGACATGCAAAAAACAATAGCAATAAACTTGACACGATCATATGCTACGTTCATAGTTTGGGTCTTGTCCATCACATCATTCTCCTAATGATATGATCCCATTACCAAATGACAACTCATGTCCATGGCTAGGAAACCATAGCCATCTTTGATCAACAAGCTAGTCTGGTAGAGGCTTACTAGGGACATGGTGTTGTCTATGTATCCACACATGTATTTGAGTTTTCGATCAATAGAATTCTAGCATGATAATAAACGATTATCATGAACAAGGAAATGTGATAATAACTAATTTATTATTGCCTCTAGGGCATATTTCCAATAGTCTCCCACTTGCACTAGAGTCAATAATCCAGTTCACATCACCATGTGATTAATGCCCAATTAGTTCTGGGGTTTGATCACGTTTTGCTTGTGAGAGAGGTTTTAGTCAACGGGTCTGGAACATTCAGATCCACATGTACTTCACAAATTTTATGTCATACTGTTGATGCTGCTACCATGCTCCACTTGGAGCTATTCCAAATGGCTGCCCCACTATACGTATCCGGTTTGCTACTTAAAGTCATCTGGATTGGTGTTAAAGCTTGCATCGACATAACTGTAGCGACCAGATCTCAAACAGTCTGATCTCTGTGCTCCGGTGTCATCCCTGGATCAGTAATGCTGACACCACACAGTACTCGGAGGATTTATAACAGAGTAGCAATCACACACTTATTACATCGTGTCTCAAAAGAGAACTTATTACAATAAATATGGCTTAAGGCCATCTAATAACGATAACAGCGGAAGGCTTGGAAGAGAAGTGAGTCCATCAACTCCAACGGCATCACTGAGTATAGAACCACGACCTAAAACTCCTCAATCGTCGTCTGAAAAGTCTGCAACATTAACGTTGCAGCCCGAAAACGGGTCAGCACATGGAATATGCTGGCAAGGTAACACATAGAGAGTAATGAAATGCAACAGCTATACTATATGCATATTTGGCTGGTGGAAAGCTCTATGGTTAAAGTTTTTGTGTAAAGCCAATTTTTCCCTACTTCAAAGGAATAAAATTAATTACTATCATGGTGGTTGTTAAACATTGAGAATGGTTGACAGCATTCTCAATCCCAATTAAGTAACATCATTAAAACCCATCAAAATTAATTTAGAGTAACATGTTGAGATTCACATGAAAATCCAGGTACTAGATACTCAAGATGTCCATAACCGGGGACACGGCTAACCATGATTAGTTTATACACTCTGCAGAGGTTTGCGCACTTTTCCCCACAAGACTCGATCGCCTCCGTTTGGTTTCTCGCACTACAGGGTGTTTGAGAAACGGATGACCGAGACATAGTCTTTCAGAAGCATTTGCACCTTACGATGGGTAGACCGTACCACCTACAACCCCTACATCTGCTAGTCTACCACTGTAAGAGTTCACACGACTTAGTCAACTATGCTAGAGCCCATAATAGCTTGTGGCTGCACACAGAAGTTTCTAGTATGAATAATCTCATGATCCCTTTGGGCCTGGGTGGCGGTCCAAAAGAAAAACAGGCAAGTCCTGGATACCCCAGGTGCCTCAATCCACCCAGATGTGTGTTATGTGGCCACCTTAGATAAACCTTAATTTATAAAATCTCACATTAGTCATGGATATCACTCACCCAATCCACGTCTACGAGCATAGCATGGCATAATAAGCAAACGTAGAAGTAACTCCCAAAGGTTTGGTAATAAACAAGTAATAGGTACTACCTCATCTACTTCCCATCCCACAATTTAATTAGATCCTAATCATGCAATGTGTGAGGATTGATCTAATGCAATAAAACTGGGTTGTAGAAAAAGGTATGATCAAAGTGTTACTTGCCTTGCTGATGATCCGCGAAACCTAGAGATTCGAAGTAACAAGCGGCGCACTCCGGGTATTCTATCGCAGACAAACAACAATCATACAATAAGTACTCATCTAATGCACAGGTAAAACTCAAATAGAAGATCTAACCAGAAGGTTCAACTTAAGAACTCCGGTTGGCAAAAGAATCAAATCGAACGAAGCAAAAGAAATCAAACGGCGAGAGAAAACAACTTCGTTCTAGTAATCTGGATCTAGGTCAAATTTTACTGTAGCAAAAACTTGTTTAAGTTGATTATTCGGAAAGAGGGTTTCGAGACGAATCTCCAGGCGCTTGAATCGCCTGATTCCGATAAACGAGCGAAAAGTTATACTAAAACGAAAATCGGATCAGGAATCGCGATCAGAAAATTAACCGCGGAAAATCTGATGAAAAAGAAAAACGACGAACAGATTTTTTTTTTAAAAAAACTGCACGGAAAACGAGGCGGCGGCGAACCTCGAAAGGTGCGCGGCTCCGGCGGCGGCTCTCCCCCGGGCGGGCTGGGCTGGCTCTCTCCCCCGGGCTGGCTCTCTCCCCCGGAAAGTTAGGGTTAGGGTTCGGTTCGGTGGGCTGGCTCTCTCCCCTGGGCGCTATATAAAGGCCCCCGCCCGGCGGTGTCCAGGCCGAATACGGCCCGTAGTCGGTTCGCGTTTTTTTTATAAATCCGCTCGGAAGAAAAATAAAAAGAAATACTAAACAGACTCCAAAAATCACGAAATAAATTTTGCCGGGTTCCTAAAATCAAGCCCGATAAAGTGAACATTTATCTGGGCCCAAACTACAACTTTGAAAAACGCGCATTTTTCCTAAATTCAAATAAAAATACCGAAAAACTCCGAAATAAAACTTATTTGATTTTTTTATTAAATCCTCAATATTTCTATATTTTGGGAAAGACATTTTATTCCCTCTCTCATATTTTTGTAATAGAAATAGTTGATGATAAAATAAATAAAACCAAATGATCCTGTTTACATAATTTGAGAAAACTCAAATATGTAAATAACGAAATCCCCAACTCTCTCCGTGGGTCCTTGAGTTGCTTAGGATTTTCTAGGATCAAAACCAAAAGCAAAATAAAATATGATATGCATGATGACCTAATGTATAACATTCCAAATTGAAAATTTGGGATGTTACAAACCTACCCCCCTTAAGATGAATCTCGCCCTCGAGATTCGGGTTGGCTAGAAAATAGGTGAGGGTGGTCTTTGAGCAAATCTTCCTCCCGCTCCCAGGTGGCTTCATCTTCCGTGTGGTGGCTCCACTGAACTTTGCAAAACTTGATAACCTTGCTGTGAGTGACTCGACTGGCAAACTCGAGGATCTTGACTGGTTTCTCCTCATAGGTCAAATTGTTATCCAACTGAATTGCTTCCAATGGTACTGTGTCTCTCAAAGGTATGTCAGACATCTCCGCGTGACACTTCTTCAACTGGGAAACGTGAAACACATCATGCACTCCGGCCAATCCTTCTGGCAATTCCAACTTATAGGCCACTTCTCCCATATGCTCCAAAACTCGATATGGTCCTACAAATCGTGGCGCTAACTTCCCCTTAACTCCAAAACGCTTAATCCCTCGAAGTGGGGATACTCGAAGATAAGCTCTATCTCCGACTTCGTAAACTGTCTCCTTGCGTTTAGAATCTGCGTAGCTCTTCTGCCTGGACTGGGCTACCTTGACCTATCGCGAATCAACTTCACCTTCCGTTCAGACTCCTTAATCAAATCTGGTCCAAACAACTGGCGGTCTCCAACTTCGTCCCATGACAACGGTGTCCTGCACCTCCTTCCGTACAAAGCTTCGAAAGGGGCCATCTTCAAACTGGTCTGATAGCTATTATTGTAAGAAAACTCCGCATATGGCAAATTATCGTCCCAACTAGATCCATAATCTAGCGCACAAGCTCTCAGCATATCCTCCAAAATCTGATTGACTCTCTCAGTCTGTCCATCTGTCTGCGAATGAAAAGCTGTACTAAATTCTAGCCTAGTACCCAAAGTCTCATGCAACTGCTTCCAGAACTTTGAGGTAAACTGGGTTCCTCTATCTGATACGATGCTCCTCGGAACTCCATGCAAACATACGATTCTGCTCATGTATATCTTTGCCAACTTAGCACTGGTGTAAGTGGTCTTTACTGGGATGAAATGAGCTACCTTCGTCAATCGATCAACTACAACCCAAATCGAGTCATAGCCTGAACGAGTCCTTGGTAATCCCGTGATAAAATCCATGCCTAACTTATCCCACTTCCATTCGGGTATCGGCAATGGTTGCAACAATCCTGCTGGCTTCTGATGCTCTGCCTTTACTCTCTGACATACGTCACAAACTGCTACATACTCCGCAATATCCTTCTTCATTCCGGTCCACCAGAAAATATCCTTTAAATCCAAATACATCTTGGTGTTTCCTGGGTGAATCGAATACGGTGAATCATGTGCCTCTTGCAGAATCAACTTCCTGATTTCCGGGTTGTTGGGCACATAAACGCGGTCTTCAAACCATAGGGTGTCGTGCTCATCCTCACGAAATCCTTTAGCTTTTCCTTTGCTCAGTTTCTCCTTTATAGCAGCAATCTCTTTGTCAGTTCTCTGAGCTTCTCTGATTCTATCCATCAAAGTTGACTGAATTCCCAATGCTGCTACATAGCCTCTCGGAACTATTTCTAAACATAGTTCACGAAGATTTCCTGCTAACTCCTTGGGTATTTCTCCCGTCATTAGTGTATTAACATGACTCTTACGGCTCAATGCATCTGCTACTACATTAGCCTTCCCGGGATGATAATGCAATTTCATATCATAATCCTTGATGAGCTCCAACCATCTCCTTTGTCTGAGATTCAACTCCTTCTGCGTGAAAATGTACTTCAAACTCTTATGATCCGTGTACACCTCACAATGATTTCTAATGAGGAAATGTCTCCATGTCTTCAATGCATGCACTACGGCTGCTAACTCCAAATCATGCATGGCATAATTTAATTCGTGGGGCTTCAGTTGTCGTGAAGCATACGAAACAACTCTTCCTTCCTGCATAAGCACTGCTCCAAGTCCTCGACGTGAAGCGTCGCAATACACCTCATAATCCTTGGTTTGATCAGGCAAAATCAACACTGGTGAGGTAACCAAACGTTTCTTCAACTCCTGGAAACTTGCCTCACACTCCTCAGTCCATTTGAACTTAGTATCCTTCTTCAACAACTCCGTCATAGGTTTTGCAATCCTTGAGAAATTCTCAATAAATCTCCGGTAGTATCCTGCGAGTCCAAGAAAACTCTGGATCTCTCCAACTGTAGTTGGGGCTTCCCACTTGGTCACGGTTTCAACTTTAGCGGGATCTACTGCTATACCTTCTCCAGATATAACGTGTCCGAGGAATCCTACTTCCTTCAACCAAAATTCACATGTGCTGAACTTGGCATATAATTGGTGTTCTCTGAGCTTTCCAAGTGCCAAGCGCAAATGCTCCTTATGTTCCTCTTCATTCTTCGAATATACCAGGATATCATCAATGAACACTACGACGAACTTATCCAAAAACTCCATAAATACTTTGTTCATCATGTTCATAAAATAGGCAGGCGCGTTAGTCAGTCCAAATGACATAACGGTATACTCATACAACCCATACCTGGTGGTAAAAGCTGTCTTAGGAATATCCTGTTCTCGAATCTTCAACTGGTGTTATCCTGATCGCAAATTGATCTTGGAAAATACTTTAGCTCCTTGCAATCGATCAAACAGATCGTTGATCATTGGTAGTGGATACTTGTTCTTGATCGTTACTTCGTTCAATCCTCGATAATCAACAACCATCCTTAACGATCCGTCCTCCTTCTCCACTAAAAGTACTGGTGATCCCCAAGGCAACGAACTTGGGTGAATATATCCCTTATCCAGTAACTCCTTAATCTGCTTCTTAATTTCCACCAAATCTTTTGCTGGCATCCTATATGGTCTCTTTGATATTGGCCCAGTGCCTGGAAAAAGCTCAATCAAAAACTCAATGTCTCTATCCGATGGCATGCCGGGCAACTCTTCGGGAAATACATCAGGAAAATCCTTTACCACTGGTACTTCCTCCTGCACAACTCCTGTTAGGCAATTTACTTGTGTCCTGTTTGGCGCATGCCGGGATACATACTTGATCCTTCTCCCTTCTGGTGTGGTAAGAAAAATTGACTTACTAGCACACTCAATATTCCCTTCATACTTTGATAACCAATCCATGCCTAATATCACATCCAATCCTTGTGATTCCAATACTATTAGGTCTGAGGGAAAACATAGTTACCAATCCTTAATGGTAACCGATCACACTATCAACTTGCCACATACTCTGCTCCGGGCGAGGTTACTAACATGGGTGACCTAAGGGCTTGGGTTGGTAGGTTATACTTATCCACAAATCCCCTTGAGATGTATGAATGCGATGCACCAGTATCAAAAAGAACGAGTGCAGTAAATGTCTTAACCAAAAACTTACCTATTACTGCATCGGGCTGAGCTTCAACCTCCTCCACATTAACGTGGTTCACCTGTCCCCTGTTGAAAGGGTTTGGCTTCTTTCCAGAACTTCCATTGCCGTTTTGGCCTTCAGGGCATTCATTTGCAAAGTGTCCGGTCTTCTGACACTTAAAGCAAGTGACATGGCTCAAATCTTTCTTGGCTGGGGTTGATGGGGTGCTGCGGTTCTGTCCATTGCTTCCTCCATTCCCATTACCATTCTTGGTGCCATTGTGATCGTGCGAGCTACCTACTACATGGGTATGCTGAAAATGTCCTCCTGGTCTAGGGGTAAAACGAGGCTTCTGCTGAGCTCCTGAATTATACTTTCCTTGTCCATACTTCCTCTTGCGGTTCTCCATTTGTTGTCGCTTCCCTTCAATCATAAGAGCACGATCTACCAACTCCTGGTAGTTGTTGAAGGTGGCTACCATCAACTGCATACTCAACTCATCATTCAAACCTTCCAGGAATTTCTCCTGCTTAGCTGCATCTGTAGCAACGTCATCTGGGGCATAACGTGCTAGCTTACTAAACTCCTCCACATACTGGCCAACTGTCCGTCCTCCTTGGCGCAAGTTACAAAACTCACGCTTCTTCATGGCCATTGCTCCTGCTGAAACATGGGCAGTACGAAAAGCCTGCTAAAACTGGTCCCATGTGACAGTGTCGACTGGGAAAGTGGCTGTGAAATTCTCCCACCAAGATGCTGCGGGTCCTTCTAACTGATGTGCGGCAAACTTAACCTTCTCCACATCAGTGCATCCCGCTGTGGTCAACTCCCTAGCTATCTTGCGGAGCCAATCATCTACTACTATCGGCTCGGTGCTACTGGAAAACACCGACGGATTCAGCCTAAGAAAACGGGCTAAGTGGTCAACAGGTGGTGGTGGATTGTTGTTGTTGTTCCCCTAATCCTGATTCTGAACTAGCAACTGCATCAAGGTGTTCTGCTGCTGGATCAACTGGGTGAGCTCCGGTGGAAAGGCAAATCCGGGGTCACGTCTCGGAGGCATCTGAGGGTTTTAGAAAAGATGAGATATAAGAATAGAGGGGGTCTAAAGGGAAAACACTACCCATATGCACATGAGGCAAAAGCACACAATTCACTTCAATCAATCAAACAAAGGCATACAATCGATCTAGCTATCGCAAAAGTGCTCGGACTACTATATTTACATGGTGGTCTACTACTACAGATGAGGTGGTCTACTAGAAATATTCTACGGTTGTAGACTCCATGATATCTGCTCCTGCTTCATCCACATAGTCATCATCGCTACTATCTTGTTCCGAGTCGGTGGCGTCAATGATGATGTAGTCCTCCGGGCTAATCTCCTTGGGTTCTTCGTCTTCATCTACTGGTGTCGGGCCTCCCATAAATATTCCAATCTTCTTGATCAGATCGTCATTCTTCTCCACCAACACTTCAATTTCTTCTTCATAACCTTCGCGTGTAGCCTTGAGTTCTTCCTCCAGTTCCTTGATTCTAGTCTTAGCCCCCTTCAGATCTATCATGTCGGCGCACATCTGATTCTCCTGGCGTCGAATGTGCTGGTTTAACTCCTGAATAAAAGCTGCAATTGATCTATCCTTCCTGGTGTTGATCATCTCCCAGTGTTCATCTCGGCGTCCGCAAATCTGGTAGATAGTATCCTTAAGATCCTTGCGATAGACTTCTCCAATGTGTCCCATGGCGATATGAGCTGCCATACTCTTTCCTAGACTCCAAGTTGGGGCATCAAAAGAGAACTCTATGGGCTCAGTGACTGGCATGAACGTCCTTCCTGGAACTTGAACTTGAATCATCCAGCGCTCTTCTTCAGGTAAAGTGGTGTTGTAGGTTCCCGTGAAGCTTGGTATTCCTATGTTCAGGTATCTAGTGACTTCCTTCAAGTGGCGTCCAAAGGGTGTATCTTCATCTGGTTGGGTGAACTTGTTCCTTGCATCTGCCATCCTAAAGAGTAGAAAAGATGAGAAGTCAGAAGAGAAGAGAGTGATCTAGGTCTTTAGCTTAGTGGTCGTGTCCTACAGTCAGCGTGTGCTCTGATACCATCTCTGTAGCGACCAGACCTCAAACAGTCTGATCTCTGTGCTCCGGTGTCATCCCTGGATCAGTAATGCTGACACCACACAGTACTCGGAGGATTTATAACAGAGTAGCAATCACACACTTATTACATCGTGTCTCAAAAGAGAACTTATTACAATAAATATGGCTTAAGGCCATCTAATAACGATAACAGCGGAAGGCTTGGAAGAAAAGTGAGTCCATCAACTGCAACGGCATCACTGAGTATAGAACCACGACCTAAAACTCCTCAATCGTCGTCTGAAAAGTCTGCAACATTAACGTTGCAGCCCAAAAACGGGTCAGCACATGGAATATGCTGGCAAGGTAACACATAGAGAGTAATGAAATGCAACAGCTATACTATATGCATATTTGGCTGGTGGAAAGCTCTATGGTTACAGTTTTTGCGTAAAGCCAATTTTTCCCTACTTCAAAGGAATAAAATTAATTACTATCATGGTGGTTGTTAAACATTGAGAATGGTTGACAGCATTCTCAATCCCAATTAAGTAACATCATTAAAACCCATCAAAATTAATTTAGAGTAACATGTTGAGATTCACATGAAAATCCAGGTACTAGATACTCAAGATGTCCATAACCGGGGACGCGGCTAACCATGATTAGTTTATACACTCTGCAGAGGTTTGCGCACTTTTCCCCACAAGACTCGATCGCCTCCGTTTGGTTTCTCGCACTACAGGGTGTTTGAGAAACGGATGACCGAGACATAGTCTTTCAGAAGCGTTTGCACCTTACGATGGGTAGACCGTACCACCTACAACCCCTACATCTGCTAGTCTACCACTGTAAGAGTTCACACGACTTAGTCAACTATGCTAGAGCCCATAATAGCTTGTGGCTGCACACGAAAGTTTCTAGTATGAATAATCTCATGATCCCTTTGGGCCTGGGTGGCGGTCCAAAAGAAAAACAGGCAAGTCCTGGATACCCCAGGTGCCTCAATCCACCCAGATGTGTGTTATGTGGCCACCTTAGATAAACCTTAATTTATAAAATCTCACATCAGTCATGGATATCACTCACCCAATCCACGTCTACGAGCATAGCATGGCATAATAAGCAAACGTAGAAGTAACTCCCAAAGGTTTGGTAATAAACAAGTAATAGGTACTACCTCATCTACTTCCGATCCCACAATTTAATTAGATCCTAATCATGCAATGTGTGAGGATTGATCTAATGCAATAAAAATGGGTTGTAGAAGAAGGTATGATCAAAGTGTTACTTGCCTTGCTGATGATCCGCGAAACCTAGAGATTCGAAGTAACAAGCGGCGCACTCTGGGTATTCTATCGCAGACAAACAACAATCATACAATAAGTACTCATCTAATGCACAGGTAAAACTCAAATAGAAGATCTAACCAGAAGGTTCAACTTAAGAACTCCGGTTGGCAAAAGAATCAAATCGAACGAAGCAAAAGAAATCAAACGGCGAGAGAAAACAACTTCGTTCTAGTAATATGGATCTAGGTCAAATTTTACTGTAGCAAAAACTTGTTTAAGTTGATTATTCGGAAAGAGGGTTTCGAGACGAAACTCCAGGCGCTTGAATCGCCTGATTCCGATAAACGAGCGAAAAGTTATACTAAAACGAAAATCGGATCAGAAATCGCGATCAGAAAAATAACCGCAGAAAATCCGACGAAAAAGAAAAATGACGAACAGAATTTAAAAAAAAAACTGCACGGAAAACGAGGTGGCAGCGAACCTCGAAAGGCGCGCGGCTCCGGCAGCGGCGGCGGCGGCCTGGGGCTAGGGTTAGGGTTCGGTTCGGTGGGCTGGCTCTCTCCCCCGGGCGCTATATAAAGGCCCCCGGCCGGCGGTGTCCAGGCCGAATACGGCCCGTAGTCGGTTCGCGTTTTTTTATAAATCCGCTCGGAAGAAAAATAAAAAGAAATACTAAACGGACTCCAAAAATCATGAAATAAATTTTGCCGGGTTCCTAAAATCAAGGCCGATAAAGTGAACATTTATCTGGGCCCAAAATACAACTTTGAAAAACGCGCATTTTTCCTAAATTCAAATAAAAATACCGAAAAACTCCGAAATAAAACTTATTTGATTTTTTATTAAATCCTCAATATTTCTATATTTTGGGAAAGTCATTTTATTCCCTCTCTCATATTTTTGTAATAGAAATAGTTGATGATAAAATAAATAAAACCAAATGATCCTGTTTACATAATTTGAGAAAACTCAAATATGTAAATAACGAAATCCCCAACTCTCTCCGTGGGTCCTTGAGTTGCTTAGGATTTTCTAGGATCAAAACCAAAAGAAAAATAAAATATGATATGCATGATGACGTAATGTATAACATTCCAAATTGAAAATTTGGGATGTTACAATAACCCTTTACATCGAACTCTTTATCACCTCCATACCCGAGAAACTCTACTCAGATTCATCCGGATTAGTGTTAATGCTTGCATCGACGTAAGCCTTTACGCCGAACTCTTTATCACCTCCATAACCGAGAAACATTTGCTTATTCTTCTAAGGATAATTTTGACCGTTGTCCAGTGATCCACTCCTGGATCACTCTTGTACCCCCTTGCCAGACATGTGGCAAGGCACATATCAGGTGTGGTACATAATGTCGGCGTCCTGGGAACGGGGGTACCTAGACTTGCCTGCCTGCGGCCCACAGCGTGGCTCCACCAGCGGCCTAGTACGGCCCATCATCTACAGTGACAACTGAAGACCCTCATGAGGGGCCAAGCCTCGCGAGGCGGATGACGCCAAGACCTCCCTGGGGGCAGCCTCACTAGGCTGGCTCCCGAGGAGCGGAGATATCTATGCAAGAGGCACCTCGTGAGCTTCACATGATGTGAGCCATGACGACCAAGGCCAGGTAGGCGCCAGCAGGCACAGTGTACCAATTTCCTCTTTGGTGCTAAAGAGGCAGGCGCAGGCGAGGAGTCCCGAGGCATTAGGCAAAGGTTTCCTTCTTGGTGCAACAAGACCAAGGCCAGTAGGACAGAGGTCACTGTGGAGCCCACAGCAGCATCACCACCAGAGTCTTTGGCAGGCGAAGACCACCTTTTGTCAGGATAGCTTGTACTAGTTGTCCCCCTTCAAACTTGGCCATTGCGGGATCCCTTCCCGCCTAACATTTGTGAAGAGGACGAGGGCCTCTATAAATAGGGCTAGCCACCACCATAGCTAGGGACGGATCATTCGGACCATCCTCACCCGCACCAGCTCATTGAGCTCAAGAACTCCTCTCCTCAGGAGGCAATTCATCCATTGTACTAATTCATCCCAAGCCCTCGAGGCAATCCACCACCACCACACTGGAGTAGGGTATTACACCACAATGGTGGCCTGAACCAGTATAAACCTCTGTGTCCCACGTTCCTTGGGTTCGTCAAGCTAGGCCTTGAGATCATTGTGCGAGCGAGCTAGAGTGAAAGAGGGAGAGTTCTTCATGCGCACCTTAGTGTTCGAACCTCAAGGGTTTACCGGAACCCCGAATCCAACACACAGCATGGCATATGGTATAGAGCCTATGGCTAAGGCATAGGGGAAGACCTTCATCCTTTATCTTTCTTTTGTCGTGGTCGAGCTTTGAGTCTTACTCAACTTCACACCTTAATTAGAACTCAGGCAAGAACTCCTTCTTTGACTAATCCATTTTGAACTCCTTCAAAAACATGTCAAGGTATGTTCTCTTTGAAAGTATTATCAGACATCTTGATCTATCTCTATAGATCTTGTTGCCCAATCTGTAAGTAGCTTTACCCAGGTCTTCCTTTGAAAAACTCCATTCAAACAACCCTTTATGGTTTCCAGAAATTCTACGTCATTTCCCATCAATAATATGTCATCCACATATACTTATCAGAAATGTTGTAGTGTTCCCACTCACTTTCTTGTAAATACAAGTTTCTTGCAAACTTTGTATAAACCCAAAAGCTTTGATCACCTCATCAAAGCGTATGTTCCAACTCCGAGATGCTTGCTCCAGTCCATAGAAGGATCACTGGAGCTTGCATACCTTTTAGCATTCTTAGGATCGACAAAACCTTCTGGTTGTATCACATACAACCTCTCCTCACGGAAACCGTCAAGAAAACTTTGTTTTGACATCCATCTGCCAGATTTCCTAATTGAAAATGCAGCAACTGCTAACATAATTCCAACAAACTTTAGCATCGCTATGAGCGCGAAAGTCTCATCATAGTCAACTCCTTGAACGTGTCAGAAACTTCTTTGCGACAAGTCGAACTTCATAAATGGTGACATTACCATCAGCGCATGTCTTCTTAAAGATCCATTTATTCTCAATGGCTTGCCGATCATCGGGCAAGTCCAGCAAAGTCCATACTTTGTTCCCATACATGGATCCTATCTCGGATTTCATGGATCCTAGCTGTCTATTGCAATCCGGGCCCACCATCACTTCTCCATAGCTCGTAGGTTCACCGTTGTCCAACAACATGACCTCTAAGACAGGGTTACCATTGAGGGAGTCCTAGACTAAGGGGTCCTCGGGCATCCGGCCTGTTATCCTTTGGGCCAGACTGATGGGCTATGAAGACATGAAGGCCGAAGACTGCACCGTGCCTGGATTAGACTCTAATTGGCGTGGAAGGCAAGCTTGGCGACCGAAGATTCCTTCTTATGTAACCGACTCCATGTAAACCCTAGATCCCATCGATGTCTATATAAACCGAAGGGGATAGTCCGAAAAGGACACGACATATACTCATTACCATATTCATAGGCTAGACTTCTAGGGTTTAGCCATTACGATCTCGTGGTAGATCAACTCTTGTAATACTCATATTCATCAAGATCAATCAAGCAGGAAGTAGGGTATTACCTCCATAGAGAGGGCCCGAACCTGGGTAAACATCGTGTCCCCCGTCTCCTGTTACCATCGATCCTAGACGAACAGTTCGGGACCCCCTATCCGAGATCGGCCACTAATAAGAAAAGAATGAGGTGCGTTTAAAGTACCCCAGCCTCGCTTACGGTCTGCCTCGAGGTTCGTCCTCGTCATCAAACTCTACGACAACCTCGCTCGCCCGGTCCAAGCCGCTCCACGACGGCGTTTTTCCTCTCTTGGAAGGCTTCCCCTCCTGATCTTCGGAGGCGACCCTCTTCTTCCCCTGGAGGGCTCCCTCTGCACTCTTGCCCTTGGGAAAAAGGATTTCGGTTTCCCCAAACGCAGCCACCTGGTACGGTGTCAGAATCAACATTCTCATCAGCAGGTCGGCCGGAGGGCCTTCGAGAAGAGGCGCCGGACACCAGATTAACACCGCTTTCTTTATCCAATCCTGTACATGGATGGATTGTTCAGTATCTTGTTAAGAGATGCCTGAATGGAAGGTGCTCGGATATCGAGTACTTACCGAAGTGTCCGGATGATTGCAGTCAAGGCCAACGTCTTCGGTGGTGTCCGGCCATTGCTCTCGTTCCCCGAAATATAATTTCCACATTCCTTCATGCGTAGTGCCGAAGAAGTGCTGTAGAGTCCGCCGCCCTTCTGGGTTAAACTCCCACATACGAAGAGGCCTCCGCTGACATGGCAGGATCCGGCGGACTAGCATTACCTGAACGACGTTCACAAGATCGATGCCCTTCTCGGTAAGGCATCAGATGCGACTTTGCAGAGTCTGCATTTCATTGACGGATCCCAGTCCAATCCCTTATTGACCCATGAAGTGAGTTGAATTGGAGGGCCGGGTTGGAACGCAGGTGTGGCCGCCCACTTGGGGCCCCACGACTCGTTGATGTAAAACCACCCCTGCTGCCATAGGTCGGAAGATTTGGCGAAAGATCCTTCGGGCCAAACCACGCCGGCCAGCTTGCCTATTATGACGCTACCGCATCTTCCTGCTCCTCCTCTGCCACCTGTGGCCTCACATCAAAGGTCTTGAGCCACAAACCAAAGTGCGGAGGAGTCCGGAGTAAGGCCTCACACGTGACGATAAATGTCGAGATGAGGAGAATAGAGTCTGGGGCCAGATCGTGAAAATCTAGTCCATAGTAGAACATGAGCCCCCAGACGAAGGGGTTAAGCATGAACCCTAGCCCGTGAAGAAAGTGGGATACAAATACTACCCTCTCGCTAGATCTGGGGGTCGGTATGACTTGCCCTTGTGCCGGAAGCCGATGAAAGATTTCCAAGGTCAAATACCTTGCTACACGGAGCTTCACAATATCCTCCTCTATGACAGAAGAAGCCACCCACCGGCCCTGATGGTTAGATCCAGACATGACTAGGGCCGGTGGCAATTGGAACCCGAGGGTTGGAACTTGGGGTGGCTGGGGTTGAGGAAGAAGCGAGCGCAAGGGAAGAAAACAAGACCGGGTCTCTATATAAAGGCCCCAAATATTGGGCGCCTCCCCCGGGGTCTCTAAACTTACCTATCACCAAGGAGTTGTACCCAGGGGACGGTTGGGTTACCCATGCCTACCTTAGTGAAAATCCCGTAAATAAAGGGACACAATCTCTGCCTTGACGAGACGTGCCAGTAAAACCGCACCCCGAGACGTGGGGCGGCTCGCTCGTCGACGGTTGGAAATAGTAACCGGGCAGGCATGATATGATATCATGAACAGTTATCAACAAGTTGGGCTCGTGGGGTATTATTTTCTCTGCCATTATATACACAGGTCCGGATATACTTACTTCGTCCGAAGACTATTCTGGAGTTCGGAAGGAGGGAAAACCCACCTTGCAATGCCGAAGACAAATCTGCGTGCCGGACTCCTCCTCATTGAAGCCAGGTTCAGGGGCTACTGAGGGAGTCCTGGACTAAGGGGTCCTTGGGTGTCCGGCCTGTTATCCTTTGGGCCGGACTGATGGGCTATGAAGACATGAAGGCCGAAGACAGCACTGTGCCCGGATTGGACTCTACTTGGCGTGGAAGGCAAGCTTGGCGACCAAAGATTCCTTCTTATGTAACCGACTCCATGTAAACCCTAGATCCCCTCGGTGTCTATATAAACCGAAGGGGATAGTCCGGAAAGGATACGACATATACTCATTACCATATTCATAGGCTAGACTTCTAGGGTTTAGCCATTACGATCTCGTGGTGGATCAACTCTTGTAATACTCATATTCATCAAGATCAATCAAGCAGGAAGTATGGTATTACCTCCATAGAGAGGGCCCGAACCTGGGTAAACATCGTGTCCCCCGTCTCCTGTTACCATCGATCCTAGAGGCACAGTTTGGGACCCCCTACCCGAGATCCGCCGGTTCTGACATCGACAACCGGACCACTCAGAAGTTGTATGTACCCTTGTCGACCTACGAGGTTTGGCAGTAACTTGGTCCGAAGCTTCATGATCATCATCATTAGCTTCCTCTTCAACTGACATAGGTGCCACAGAAACATCTTTCTGTGTTGCGATACTCTCTGGTTGAAGTAAAGGTTCAACAATTTCATCAAGTTATATCTTCCTCCCACTCAATTCTTTCAAGAGAAAAATCTTTATCGAGAAAGGACTCGTTATTAGCGACAAACACTTTGCCCTCGGATCTGAGATAGAAGGTATACCCAACCGTCTCTTTTGGTACCCTATGAAGATGCGTTTGTCCGCTTTGGGTTCGAGCTTTTCCGGCTGAAGCCTTTTGACATAAGCATCGCAGCCCCAAACCTTAAGAAATGACAACTTAGGTTTCTTGCCAAACCACAGTTCATACGGTGTCATCTCCACGGACTTAGATGGTACCCTATTTAAAGTGAATGTAGTTGTCTCTAATGCATAACCCCCAAACGAGAGTGGCAGATCGGCAAGGGACATCATAGAACGCACCATATCCAATAAGGTATGATTACGACCTTTGGACACACCATTACGTTGTGGTGTTCCAGGCAGCGTTAGTTGTGAAACAATTCCACATTGTCTTAAGTGATTGCCAAACTAATAACTCAGATACTCTCCCTTCGATCAGATCGTAGGAATTTGATCTTCTTGTTATAGTGATTCTCAACTTCACTCTGAAATTGCTTGAACTTTTCAAACGTTTCATACTTATGCTTCATCAAGTAAATATGCCCATATCTACTCAAATGATCGGTGAAGGTGATAAAGTAACAATATCTACTACGCGCGTCAATACTCACCGGGCCGCACACATCAGTATGTATGATTTCCAACAAGTCAATTGCCCATTCCATCGTTCCGGAAAACAGGGTTTGAGTCATCTTGCCCATGAGGCATGGTTCACATGTGTCAAGTGATTCAAAATTAAGTGACTCCAAAAGTCCATCAGCATGGAGTTTCCTCATGCGCTTTACACCAATATGACCTAAGCAGCAGCGCCACAAGAAAGTGGTAGTATCATTATCAACTCTACATCTATTGGCCTCAATGTTATGAACATGTGTATCACTATGATCGAGATTCAATAAACCATTCACATTAGGTGCATGACCGAAGAAGGTATTATTCATGTAAACAGAATAACCATTATTCTCTGACTTAAATAAATAACTGTATTGAAATAAACACGATCTAATCATGTTCACGCTCAACACAGACACCAAATAACATTTATCCAGGTTCAGCACTAATCCCGAAGGTAGAGTGTCGGGGGAAACAGACAGGGGTATATATTTTCCCTTGACTCGTGCATGGACAAGCCAAGGCCGTGCCAGAGTACAAGAGATCAAGTTATTCAAAGAACCAACATGCAGATCAAGAGGACCAAGGTCAAGCCAGGGAAGCAAGATACCACCAGGAGGAAAGCCTCCCTTGCCAGGCAAGCAAGCTCGGCGAGGGCGGGGTCACCCCCAGAAGAGAACGACCAAGACCTCCTGGAAGGGCCTGCCGGGACTCGTGGCGGAAAAACCACCTCACCCAACTACTCCACCATGACCCACAACGTCAATCGATGCGGTGTCAAGCCGCAAAGTGACTAAGTGGCAGCCATTTGCCACATGGCAGCCTCTTTCTACGGGAAATGCCTACGAGAGACACCCATCATGCGATGTGTCGAGCGAGGAGGTGTGAAGCTGGCAAAACTGCTCGGTAAGGCTTGCCGGGCAAGCGACGATGTGACGTCAAGCGGCACATTTAATGCACCCGATCAGCCTGCAGGGTTAGGTAAGATAGCACTGTTTGCTATCTTATCAGTGCATAATGACTACTTTGCCATTGTGGTGACTCCTTAACCTATAAAAGGAGGCCCATGGCAACCGTAATAAGGGTTGGAAGGTTGGATACCCACACATTCATACACGCGCGGCCACTATCGCCCTGAGGTACCATGCCGGGCAAGTGTAGTGCGCTCCACCACCATTCTTCCACCATCAATCCACTAAAGCACGAGTAGGCTTTTACGCCTCATGACGGCCTGAACCTGGGTAAAATTTGCTTGTGTGATCTCTGTCATGCTGCCCGCACTCCTCTGCTCTTTGTGTGATGTGACATCCCCCCTGCCGAACCAGCAAGGGGCCCTTTGGTCCCATAGGTGGCCATGGTTTCCCATGACATCTTTGGGGCGCTAGGTAGGGGGCATCACTTCCGCGAACCTGAAAGAGTGAGCAGCACGCCCTATCCGTGGTAGACCGCTCGAAGCCTTTGGCATCTGTGGTGCCTACGAAGATACAAATATTAAGCGGGGCTATCCCCGCACCTGCATTGTTTGTCACCACGTCCCACCGTAGCTGCGGCTACTGCGAAGATTGCTGCTGGCGGCGATATGCTCCTCTCGGCGTCCCAGGAAGTATACCCATTGTTCGGGCGCCGTTCGAAAAAAGGGGGCAGGGCGCGTGGGCACAAGGTCCCACCTTTCCGTCCCTCCCTTCGTCTGCGATTGATCCACTTTGGCCATGGCATTATCAATGTCGATGACTACCGCATGATACTCGGTCCAGTATTTACTCTATTTTGGGAAATCTTGAGTGAAACGCTTGTATCAATCTGTTGGTTGTCCCCGACAAGTGTGTTCTGGCAAGGCCATCTGCGTTGGCATAATCCACGCAATAGCTGCCGCCAGGCTATTTCAAAGGGGAAGGGGAAAGGGAGGGGGACCGGAAGAGCCCGGCACCATACCCCACTGCCCGCCAGGCACACTTGACGCGTATCGGTCCCTGCCGGGAATGAGGGAACTGCCCGTTTGGCTTCTGCTCTTCTGGACATTGCGAGCATAGTAAGTGCACGTGGCCCGACTGAGGGAAAAAGAACCGAAAACAAAAGCTAACTCTACATCATCGTTTCTTGATGATGCATTTTAGATTCTTGCGGTTGTTTATCCCTTGGCTTTAGTAAGTATTCGTATCATGAAAACCCTCATGTGATGGAACCTTGGCTAGTTTCTTTGATCGTACCATCATCCTGTCTCGAGCCATGCTCGCAGGACGAGAGGCTGTGTCGAGAACTACCTAGGAAAAACCTGCCGGGATGCATCCACGCCAAGATGAGTGTTAAGGGCTAGACCCTTACGACAATCGCGACAATATGATACCGACAGGCATCCTGAACAGACATAGGGATTGATTATATGAACACAAACATATAAAGCTCAAAGGGATAAATGCGCATTTAAGATCCAACAGGAAATATTAGTTCCACGCAAACGCAAAAGATATAGTGCCTAAACACGGAGCATACGTCATGTCTTATTACAGGGTAACGCAGGAGCAACGGCGGCCCGTTACTTGGTTTGATGGCCAGGTGATGCCGTTTGGATGTGGAGGACCCTGGCGGCCCGGGAAGCGGCTTTCTCCTTGGCAGCTGCGACATCGGCACCCGTTGGCGGCTTCTTGAACCCGTCGTCAAGGTCGAGATCCGGATGGCGACAGGCGATATTACTCAAGACTATGAAGAGGGCGTCGTGAGCAAACTTCCGGGACTCGGTCGCGAAGCGCTCGGCCCTCCCCTCTTCATGCACCTTCAGCTTCTTGATCAACTCATTGAAGAAGACTCCAAACTTGGTGCTTGGAACCTCGTGCTTGTTGACCGAGAAAGTTGGGCCATCCATGCCCATCACTACAGTTTGGGCAGCAAGACGCTTCGCGATGTCGATCAGGCTCTTCATCCAAAGATCAACCTGCTCGGATTGATTCTTCAGCTTGTCTTCCGCATCCTTCCGGAGACGTTAGGCGATATCCAGATCCTTGGTTAGCAGCTATTGGCCGGATTCACTAGACTCTGCCGCACTCTCAAAGGAGCCGATCTTGGCCTTCATATCGGTGATGGTGCCATTGGCGGTCTCAAAGCTTTGGGTCTTGGAGGAGAGCTATGTCTACGCGTCAGTCAGGAGAACCTCCGCCTTTCGTGCTTCTTCTTTGAGAGCCTTCACCTCCTTAGTGCTCCCGGCAAGATCTTTTGTCAGCTTAACCACCTGTCGGTCGAGGTCATTCTTGGCGGCAGATGCGACAGCCAGGTCTTCAGTGAGCTTCTTTAGTTGAGTGGCAGAATCAGCGATGAGGGCGTCCAGGGCAGCCCCATGCTTGTCTTCTAGCTCCTTGGTGCGCTACCGCACAAGAGCCTCCAACTCGTCATCTTTGGCGCGGAGAGTGTCTTCGAGCTTCTCCTCTCGGAGGGAGATCTCTTACTCTCTGGCATCCAGGGATGCATTGCGGTCCGCCAGGTGCATCTCATGGGTCATGACATCTTCCCTTTTCATCACGAGCGCCTGTTGCTGCCTCATGAACACCTTGAGCTGCTTATCATGCCACTCACGCAGCTCCAAGCATTTATCCTTCAGCTTCTGGTCCTCCCTACTAGCGGACTCGCGCCGCACCTTGATCGCCTGCAACTTATGATCGTGTCGGGCCTGCATTTCTTTTATGCCTGTCGCCATGGACTCCAAGAAGGACAAGTCCATTGTGACGACGACTGAGTCATCAGCTTCTCCAGTCCCCTGATACAGCGGTGCCAGAAGACGTTCAAGCTCTTCATCAAGCTCTATGCCCGCCGCCATGGACGGGCCCGGGGCTCCAGTCCCAACCTGCGCCAGCACCATTGCCAGCTAGTTCGAGAAAGCTGGTGGGGTCTCCATAGCAATCCTAGAGGAGGAAAGGGGATCCATAGTCTGGAGAGGAATTTTCCCCTCGATCACCGCTTCCTCCTCTGGGGCATTCTCCAAGGAATGCTCCACCACCGCCAAGGAATCCTGGGCATTCCCAACAACAAGGTCCTGCCCCTCTGCAGCGGCAATCTCAACGGCCTCATCCGTGGCTGCCCTTCCGATGTCGGCCACCACCTCTAGAAATTCCGGCTCTTCAGTTTGGGGTCTGTGGATGACAGGCCAAGCGAGCAACGAAGAGACAGAAGTTTCAGGTAATGGGGAAACGAGGAGAAGTGATCAGAGCAAGAAAGGAAAAAGGGCATAAGTTGAGTACCTGGAGAAGTCTGCCGGGCAGGGACCTCGGTTTCCCTGGCAGCGTCTATTGACGGGCCATGTACTTCATCCCCTGCCGTGGTAGTCGCGGCAGCTCTCTGTGCGATCTTGTCCGTGGGGAGCTCCGTGGGGGTTTCTTCTGCTCGGTCAGCAGAGGAGGTCCGCCCCTCCAGGAGGGGCTCGCCCTGCGTCGTCCCACCATCCCCTTCGGTCGAGGGAGCGGGAAGGCCATCTCCATCCCCTATAGCGGAAGAGTCCGGTCCTCCACCTCCGGGCTGAGAGCTGGACTAGGGGCTCGGCACAAGATTCTCCATGTTGCTCTCCGCCAAGGCCGGGCTCTCTGCGGTCTTCGGTGACCCAGCGCGCTGGAGCCTCTTCCGTGCACAGTGGATGAGGGTTTCCGTGTCCTCCTCCACTTCCCTGTCGACAATAGCAGAACACAAGGTTAGCCAGCAGGGGTAATCGAGTATACCGGAGATATTTACGAAAGGGAAAATCTTCCTTACTCTTCTTCAATAAGCATGGAGTTCAAGTTGAACTCCATGGGAGGTGAGGGCTCCCTTCCTCTCTTTGGAGCGGAGGGGCAACACTCTCCGACAGCTTCGCCGCCTGGCGTGGTGCCGGGGGCTCCAGGGGAGGTGAGCTCTGTGAAGAACTCAAGCTGGAGTGGGAGCTGGAATCAACATCCACATCCGCCGATTGCTTGGAGGGGGAAGTCTTGGTCCGAGTAAGGCGAGGGGATTGGCGGCACACCACATCAACCTTGGCGACCTTGGTGGTGGTCTTCTTCACCCTCTTGGCGGTGGGCGCTGGATTAGGGCCCCGCCCGGTTAGCAGCGTGCCTGCGGGGGCGCTGGTCCAAAACTGGCTCGGGGGCATGGGACCCAGCCGCGAGCCACTCCGCCTCAAGCTATGTCACCTCGCCAATCTCCTCCTCCTGAAGTTTCGTTGCCGCTGTGGCTAGAGCATCAAGCCCGGTAAAGTTGTCCCAATAAGGAATACTCCCGGAAAGCTCTTTCCCGACAACCCCTTCCATGGCTTGCACCTCGCTGCCACCATGTAACAGCCTAGATTTTGGCCTTTTTCTTTTTCTTTTTCTTTTTCTTTTGATTTATTTGGTTTTTGCTCTGTTTTTCTTCTTGGAGTGGTTCTGTGGCCTTGTCACCTGGGAAATCATCTTCATTTCCTCTCCCAAGTGGCTCATCATCCTAAAAACTTTGCCAAGATCATGTCACTCCACTGCTTGACCAAACCCTAATTTCTTTTTCTAGGGAAAATTCCTTTTTCTATTAAAGGAATAACCCTGTCTGCCCTAGGTTGAGAAGCAACCTATATTTCTGCCCATACAAAAATCCCCAAATAATTCTCATAAATTGTTTGGGTCATATCTTCCTCAAATATGGCAAAATATTTCATTGGCCATATTTCTCATCATGCTCAGTAAATTCATTTCATATTATGTCCTAAATGGCACATTGTGAAGCAAGTGATATTTATCTTTGCCCAATTGACCACAAACGTTTTGGACGTCTTTTCATGTCCAAATAATTAACCTGTGCCAAAATTCAACTTTATTTGCCTAGCCAAACTTCCTCAGTGATTTTTCAAAGTTCCTGTCTAAGGGAAGCCTTTGTGAAGGAAGTGCTAACTAGGGTTATCCAAATGAGTTGAAATTTTGTACACTCCTTCATGTGCTCATATAATTACCCTCCTCCAAATTTCAGTCCCATCCAATAATCAATGTGAGCACAGGACCAAATCTTTGATTCTGTTAATATTTTCAGGTTGTGAAGCAAGTATAATTTATATTGCTTCAAAATCTTGATAAGTTACCAGATTGTTCTCCTATCCAAATGACTTCTCTCCACCAAATTTGGCACAATTTTAGCTAGCCTATATTTCTCTAGAATTATTGCAAGATTCTGGTTAGCGAGAATAGCTGTGAAGGAAGTACCATTTTTGTGAACCCAATTGGTATGAAATTTTTATAGCATCTTACTATGACCAAATCATAATGCCTTGCCGAATTTGAGCTCAAGTAGCCTCACCATGTGAGTGCATCATCCAAATCTCATTCCTGGACCAGATTTGGTAGTTGTTAAGCAACTACATTAAATCTTGATCCAAATCCTCTCAAAGTTACCAGGATGAAAGTCCTTCTTACCCTAAACCTCGCAGACAACTCCATTTCTCCCAATCACTTTCCTGTTGATCAGCAGTACACGACCAAGTTTACTGCAGTAAACTTCAGAGGATAATTACCTTCTAACCAGAGCACTTTTAACCAAACTACCACTTCAGTTGCAACCTCCCCAGGAAGGACAAGCCCCCAGACATCGATTGGACGGCCGTGTGCCACTGTGTGCACTAGTGCACGCGGTGATCACGAGCTCTGGCATGCCATGGACGCAAGCTGAATGGTTTCTTGCTCAGGCCCCTCTCCCTCTCGTCGTCTTCGCACTCGTGAGCATGTCCAACAGCTAGCCCGCGTTGTCGCCGTCCTCCTGGAGCCATTTCCTCATCGCCACGCGCCCACGGGTGCACTATGGCCGATCGAGCTTTAATGGCGCCGCGGCGTCTTCCTCCTCTACGCCCTCAGCCCCTCTTGCACTATGCACCTCTGTAGCTCGTCCGTTCTCCCCCTCGTCGTGTTCCCGTGCTCGCCGAACCTCGCCAGAGCTTTGGCTGAGCTCGAGCGGCGGCACTCGGCCACGGCCTCCCTCGCCCGGCTATATATGGCCCACCCCGAGGCCGTTCGACCTCACCACCAGCCCCCTCACTCCCAGCAACCTCCTCATCCATCCACCCGAGCCTCTGGAGCTCCCCTGCTCCACCGTTACCGCCATGGCCGCGGGCCTCCTCATCCTAAATTCGGGGCCACCAGAGCCCTACTCTTCCCCTAGCCACCACCCTCGGCTTCTGTAGAGTCCGGCGAACCTCCCTACCCTCTCTCCACCTCGCCAGAGCACCCCAAGGGTCGTGTCACGAGAACGGCCGCCACCACCTGTCGCCGTGAGCCCCGTCGCCCCTGGTCCTCCCCGGCACCCTCTTATCGTCTGGATGGACGTGGCACTCCGCCCCGAACCGGCCAGTGCTCTCGCCTGAGCCTGGGACGGCCGGAGTTGCCCGCCCCGTCGCCGGCCTCCTCCCTGCCTCCCTCCTCTATCTCTGATCGGGGAGGCAGCGACGAGGAAGAAGACAGGAGCCAGGCGGGCCCCCTCCTTCCCCTTACCCCACCTGGCAGCACCTTAGGCCGTCGGTCCCGCCTCTGCGCGTTGACCCCAGGTGCCAACGTGGATAAGTGACTGGTCCCACCCTGCGGGACCCGCACGTCAGCGACCCCACGCCCGGCCCCGCCACTATCCACGTGGTTAAGTGGAAGCGTACTTCAGAACGTACATTTTCGCGCGATGTAAGCGTATTCCGCTCATGCTTTATCCAAAAATGCGTTTTCCAGTTCTGACGGCGTATTGTTTGAAATGCATTTTCTGTTTTTCAGCTCAGGGGCCTGTTTGTAGAGGGTATTTTTACATATTGGTCCCTGAACTTCGTCGGGCTATAACTTTTTGCTCGAGACTCCGTTTGAGGCGAATCCAAAGCCCATTTCTTCATATGGTCGAGCCCGTTCTATTCAGATCATTTCACTATGTTTTGACATTCTGAAAATGACCTTTTGGGCCTTGCACGTAAACAGCCCCTCCGAGAGAGAACTGTTTTCGGCAAATCTTTCCGCGGCTTCACCGCACTTCTCCTCGGTGCCTTCTTCATCCCCAGGCAAGCCACAACCACCATTTGCATGATAGCCATGCAGTAGCATCAGTTTTCAACTTGAATCTTTAATAACTATATGTTTGTTTTGCTACTACTGTCGTAGTTTCGGTCATGCCTGTGGATCCGTGATTATCGTCATGCTATGTTCTTGCACCTTGTTATCATGAACTACTTGTTAGTATTACTTTCAAATTGCTATGCTTGATAGTAGTACATGTTGGGTTGGTCATGTTCTTCGGTGCATGACTAACGTCGGTTACCGAGTACTGTTAATGCATTGTTCCTTTGCTGTTATTTGGTTAAGTGTTTACTCAGTAATGTTATTGATGAGTTCTTGCATGTTATTTATGGTTGATGATAATGGTCATGTTATGCTATGAGTAGTGTTGTACTTGTAACATTCATGCTCATCATTATGCCATGCTCAGTTGGGTATGATTCATTGTTGATATGGTGGATAGTTATGTTGCGCCCCGTGCTTATGTTGATATCATGCTCATGCATTGTAAGTGCATCATGTTATTTTATCATGGCTCAGCATATTGCATTCAAGTTTTACCGAATTAAATTGAACTTGAACAACTGTTGGCTGAGTCATGGTGCCACCATATCGAACTGACCAGTGCAACCATGCTTACCTTTATGGGAAGGTCCTAACTGGGTCTATTGTCGTGCCTCTCGCCGGTGCCTCCAACAAGGGAAGGTTATGGGCGCGCGCTACCCTGATCAGGTAGATGAACATAAGCCATGTGTGCCCGTTGTTGTTGTCATGGATCCATGTCCCCGTGTGGGATAGTTTATGTTTTGGCCACGACGGTGGTCGTGTGTCTTTGGTAGACACGGGACCACCAAGGACTAGCCCAGAGGGGAGTGAGTCGGAGTGGCCGGGAGAGTGTCATGGCAGTAGGATGGTTTTGTCGGAACGCCGTTGGTCCACCCGAATGGGAGTGCGAGGCCATGGGTTCCGTAGTGTGGGTACAGTGTACTAACCTTTGCGGAGTGTATATTAAAACTATCGATAGCCGTGCCCGCGGATTAGGGCCCAGTTCGTAGTTGGTCACACTATGAGTCAACAGTAATAGTAATAATAATAAAAATGTGTTTAATAACAACCATGGTTCTATGAGGAGATAAGTTGGTTGTGATCGCCGGAAGGATCATCGTTTGAGGCCAAGTGTTGGTCATGGTTGTGATCGCCGGAAGGATCACCATTTGAGGCCAGATATTGGTCATGATTGTGATCGCCAGAAGGATCACTGTTTGAGACCAAGTGTTGGTCATGGTTGTGATCGCCGGAAGGATCACCGTTTGGTTATGAGGTAACCCGAGCAGAATAAATGGTGCATATAGTGTCATCATGTTGCATGCTAGTATTGTCAGATTTATATGTTCATGTCATGCTCATATTGTTCTAGCGGTATCATGTTCATGTTGTTCATGCCATGTTATTCTGATGATCTCATGATAATTCCTGCTTAACCTGTAATTGCCATGCTGTTGTTTGTCTTGAATGCTTCTGGTTATTGTGAGCTTGCAAGTACATTCAATGTACTGACCTGGCGTGTCATGCCAGTTTGTAGGTCATGCCGGATTTGATGGCTTGCTTGTCATGGTTTCCATTCATACGAGCTAGGATCAGCGTTCCAGCCAGAGTCCCTGCGGATTGGAGTTCACCACCGTCGTCGTTGTTCCGCTGCTTCGAGTTGTACTGCTGCTTGGATAGAGCAACCGAGGATGGCGTAGTGTCGCCGTGCCGATGTTATTCATTGTAATATCGGAGACCTTGTATTCATATTCGTGTAATAATAGAAAGCTGGTTTGTTCTATGCTAAGCAGTGTCGTATTCCAGAAGACTTCTCCTTGATCTCTGGGCTGGAATACGGGGCGTTCCGGTTTCTCTGAGTCGGGGTGCCACATCGCTTGGTATCAGAGCAGGTCTTGTTGCAGGATGCCCTAGTCAGCGCGAGTGGTAGACACCGGTAGAAATCGGTAGTTTAAAGTCCAGCTTGTTTATTGCTTTTGGTTGCTGCATTTGTTTGTTGCATAGCATGTATATAGCCTTAGTATTTGTTGCTAACGGTTTATCTGGTGAGTGTAGTTGGCATTGGTTCGGATCCACTACAGCTCATCCTTTGCATTTCTCCAGTTTTCTTTTCTTGCTCGTTCTTCGGTGTTTGGTGTCATTTCTGTCCCAGCAGAGTGATGCCAAGTGATCCCGACACCGTTTGCAAAACTGGCGCTCAAGTATCTCGCCGATATCCTCCTTTCAGCCCCGCCTATCATTTTGGTGATGGGCATGCTTCTATCCTGAATCACTCTTTCATTTTATCATGTTGGCAACCCTTAATGATCTTAGTTATCAAGAAAGGGCAATGTCAGCAGCCTCAGTTTTTCCCCGCTATCCTATTCCTTGGACGAGTACGGATCTTTTTCCGTCCGATTGATAATAATGTGGTTGCGACCTTCGTGTCCCACTACAGGTTTATTGAGTGCGTCCTCGCCTCCAAGCTAGTTCAGGTTGCTGCCTGGCTAAGCTAGCACTTGGTGTAGCACTGTTTAGACCAATTCTTACACACATTTATTCGTCCTCGTAAACACCGTCACAACATGCTAGATCATAGAACCGGAGACCCCGCGAGATTTGTGTGCTTAAGTAGGCATGCATATTGTGTGACTAGCAGTAATATGTGACATTGCTTGTGTGTGAATTGATTGTTGTTGTGTGCTTTTGTTTAGTTGAGTTTTCTTTTGCTTCTTTCTTTTCGGGCCCCGGTGTTACATTATTTTTTCCCTATAAAGAGTTACTCATCAACTGACAGCGGATCCGAAGAAGTGATAAGGATTCCAAATATTTGGAAACTCAGCAAATCAGAATGGAATTCTCAGCCGACTGCAGTGAAATGGGGAATATCTGATCTTGAGGCTGATAATCAATTTTGCATTAGTGTGCACTCCTCACAACAGTATTGATAACTCAAGTCTACATCAGTACAAAATCCTCATAGTAGTAATGATCAAGTCGGCAGCAAGACAAGTCAGGTACGTGATCAACAATACATTTTCAGTCAAATGCATGGATCATATACAAAATTTTGGCTCAGCAATGCATGATGCTTGAGATACATTATCATCCGAAATAAAGTCAGAATGTGATATGCTCAAGGCATACAGTCAAACAAATTTTCTCATGCAAATAATCAGCCCCGGATTATTATGGGCGTGTGTGTAGATTTCAGTCTGAATATTAGTATGAAGTTTGGGATGTAAGAAATTCAGTCTTCTTGCACACATTATCGAAATAAATTTATGATGAAAGGCTCCTTGATTTTCCTCAGCCTGATATGTGAACAATTTACAGTCCAAGATACCCGATCTTTCTCAGCAAGATACCTCAGTAAAAGCTTCTGAGAGCCAGAAATGAATTTTTCTCAACAAGCAAACCCGAGGAGAAGCTTCTCAAGTACAGAACTCAGGCTTCTCCAGCACAATAATCAGACCAAGCTTCGTGTGTAAGCTATAGAGCCTTCTTCTGCATGATACCCAGACAGAAGATTGGAGCAGAAGATAACAAGCCTTCCTCAGCAAGCTAATCGGATGGTTTCTCTTGTAAGCCATTCAGTCTGCGTCAGTATCATACTAATACATTGTCCTCAGAGGTTATATGTTAAGTTGCCAATGTATGGCAGTACCGCTCAAGAATCAGATCCGCAATATTTTTGGTCAGGAGCACAAATCAGTCAAAACATATGCCTACCTCAAGAATCAAGTGTTTGGTCGCATATGATTCTTACACATATGGTGAGCATGCATCCCCAATCATATTAGTCACTCATGCGAGATTGCAGCAAGGATCCAACAGATATACCCAAGGAAAGTGAGGATCCCACAACCTCACGAGTCAGGCAAAGGAAAATAAGCAGAGACACATCCCATAAATCACAAGAATTGACAGGATCTGGGGATGACATCACAGAATCAGTAGTCTTGACAATGGTCATCAAGGTCATTATTCCCGCAACTGACAAGGAGATGCCTTAAAACCTTGTCACCTTCTTGTATGATTGGCCTCAACAACGAGCTCTGTACCGCTACAAGTCCCGATTATATGTCATATATGTGCGGACCCAGGTCAGAAAATAGGCACGAGGCACAATGTAAAAAATATTGCACTAATCACGTCCCCGATCATATGAAAAATTAAGGACAGGTGTGGCCAAGTTATTCCGGTAAGGTCTCCTCACAAGGAAAATCATGACCTTTAAAAGGTCAGACTGCAGCAAAGCTATGATGATTTTTGCACAACCATCAGGGTCAGGATACCCAAATCAGTCGGAGGCCGTAATTCCATATGGATCCACAAAGGCATACTCTCAGCGGCCTACTCTATTTTACAAGAATTTCATATCTTGCTGACTCGCTTGGGATGGTCAGTGTGGAAAAATCCAAATGGGTATACCAACAATATGAGAAAATCAAAATCCAAACAATCAACTCAGACCCGGTATACTCACCAACGGAATCAAGTACACAGTCAGTCTGTCAGGAAAGGCAATTGTCCGCCAGCCCCCTGTCAGGCCAGTCTCAAGGTAAACATATTTGAGGTATGACATAGCTATAACTCCATACACCGTTATATTGCTCCTGACAAAAGGCAGTCGAATCTTTGGTACATATCTCATGCTCGAGCCAAAGGGGTAAATCAAAATAAATCAGTACCCCCTATGAGCAGTCAGATCCCGTCAAAAGATGGCCATGATTAATTCTCAGCATTTAGTGAAACCAGAAGGCCTGCAATTATTTGAAGCAACCCCATGATAGAAGTAAAAAGGTTTTCATGACCAAAAGAAAATTTATGCTCAAAACCATTGGATATCACCACAGGTATGGAGAATCAATGTCAGTAAAAAGAAATTGGTATATGAGCAAAGACCTGTTAGGAATTGGGAAAGGTGAAGCAAACCACCCCAGAGCAAGGTAAGCAGATCATATGAAATTCTTAAGGGAACAATAAATAAAGGAAAAAGGATACTCGAGCTGGAAACGGTGTCCTCAAGTCATACTTGTTCCCTGAGCAACTAAATCTCTTGGACGAGATTTCATTACGGGGGTAAGAGTTGTAACAGCCTGGATTTTGGCACTTTCCTTTTTCGTTTGATTTATTTGGTTTTTGCTCTGTTTTTCTTCTTGGAGTGGTTCTGTGGACTTGTCGCCTAGGAAATCATCTTCATTTCCTCTCCCAAGTGGCTCATCATCCTAAAAACTTTGCCAAGATCATGTCACTCCACTGCTTGACCAAACCCTAATTTCTTTTTCTAGGGAAAATTCCTGTTTCTATTGAAGGAATAACCATGTCTGCCCTAGGTTGAGAAGAAACCCATATTTCTGCCCATACAAAAATCCCCAAATAATTCTCATAAATTGTTTGGGTCATATCTTCCTCAAATATGGCAAAATACTTCATTGGCCATATATCTCATCATGCTCAATAAATTCATTTCCTATTCTGTCCTAAATGGCACATTGTGAACCAAGTGCTATTTATCTTTGCCCAATTGACCCCAAACTTTATGGACATATTTTCCTGTCCAAATAATTGACCTGTGCCAAAATTCAACTTTATTTGCCTAGCCAAACTTCCTCAGTGAGTTTTCAAAGTTCCTGTCTGAGGGAAGCCTTTGTGAAGGAAGTGCTAGCTAGGGTTATCGAAATGAGTTTAAATTTTGCACACTCCTTCATGTGCTCATATAATTACTCTCCTCCAAATTTCAGTCCCATACAATCATCTATGTGACCACAGGACCAAATCTTTAATTCTGTTAATATTTTCAGGTTGTGAAGCAAGTATAATTTATATTGCTTCAAAAATCCTGATAAATTACCAGATTGTTCTCCTACCCAAACGACTTCTCTCCACCAAATTTGGCACCATTTCAGCTAGCCAATATTTCTCTAGAATTATTGCAAGATTCTGGTCAGCGAGAATAGCTGTGATGGAAGTACCATTTTGGTGAACCCAATTGGTATGAAATTTTTACAGCATCTTACTATGACCAAATCATAATGCCTTGCCGAATTTGAGCTCAAGTAGCCTCACCATGTGAGTGCATCATCCAAATCTCATTCCTGGACCAGATTTGGCAGTTGTTAAGCAACCACATTAAATCTTGATCCAAATCGTCTCAAAGTTACTAGGATGAAAGTCCTTCTTACCCTAAACCTCGCAGACAACTCCATTTCTCCCAATCACTTTCCTGTTGACCAGTAGTACACGACCAAGTTTACTGCAATAAACTTCATAGGATAATTACCATTTAACCAGACCACTTTTAACCAAACTACCACTTCAGTTGCAACCTCCCAAGGAAGGACAAGCCCCCAGACATCGTTTGGTCGGCTGTGTGCCACTGTGTGCACCAGTGCACACGGTGATCACGAGCTCTGGCATGCCATGGACGCGTGCTGAATGGTTTCTTGCTCAGGCCCCTCTCCCTCTCGTCGTCTTCGCACTCGTGAGCATGTCCAATAGCTAGCCCGCGTCGTTGTCCTCCTGGATCGATTTCCCCCTTCGTCAGCTCCTCCGTCAGCGCTCGTCGCTACGCGCCCACGGGCACACTGTGGCCGACCGAGCTTTAAGGGCGCCGCGGCGTCTTCCTCCTCTGCGCCCTCGGCCCCTCTTGCACTATGCACCTCTGTAGCTTGTTCGCACCCTCCCTTGTCGTGTTCCCGTGCTCGCCTTGCCTCGCCAGAGCTTTGGCCAAGCTCGAGCGGTGGCACTCGGCCACGGCCTCCCTTGCCCGGCTATATATAGCCCACCCCGAGGCCGTTTGACCTCACCACCACCCCCCCGTCACTCCCAGCAACCTCCCTATCCATCCGCCCGAGCCTCTGGAGCTCCCCTGCTCCACCATTGCCGCCATGGCCACGGGCCTCCTCATCTCAAATTCACGGCCACCAGAGCCCTACTCTTCCCCTAGCCACCACCCTCGGCTTCACCAGAGTCCGGCGAACCTCCCTACCCTCTCTCCACCTCGCCGGAGCACCCCTAGGGCCGTGCCCCGAGAACGGCCGCCGCCATCTGCCGCCTCCTTGTCGCCGTGAGCCCCATCGCTCTGGTCCTCCCCGGCGCCCTCTTCTCGTCTGGATGGGCGCGACACTCCGCCCTGAACCGGCCGGTGCTCTCGCCTGAGCCTGGGACGAGGAGCCAGGCGGGCCCCCTCCTTCCCCTGACCCCACCTGGCAGCGCCTCAGGCCACCGGTCCCATAGCTACGTGTTGACCCCAGGTGCCAACGTGGATAAGTGACGGGTCCCACCCTGCAGGACCCGCATGTCAGCGACCCCACGCCCGACCCCGCCACTGTCCACGTGGTTAAGTGGAAGCGTACTTTAGAAAGTATGTTTTCACGCGATGTAAGCGTATTCTGCTCCTGCTTTATCCGATAATGCGTTTTCCAGTTCTGAAGGCGTATTGTCTGAAATAGCTTTTTCTGTTTTTCAGCTCAGGGGCCTGTTTGTAGAGGGTCTTTTTATAGATTGGTCCCTGAACTTTGTCGGGCTATAGCTTTTTGCTTGAAACTCCATTTGAGGTGAATCCAAAGCCCATTTCTTTGTCTCGTCGATCCCGTTCTGTTCAAATCATTTTCACTATATTTTGACATTCTGAAAATGACATTTTTGCCCTTGCACGTAAACAACCCCTCCGAGAGAGAACTGTTTCCGGCAAATCTTTCCGCGGCTTCACCGCACTTCTCCCCGGTGCTTTCTTCATCCCCAGGCAAGCCACAACCACCATTTGCATGATAGCCATGCAGTAGCATCAGTTTTCAACTTGAATCTTTAATAACTATATGTTTGTTTTGCTACTGCTCTTGTAGTTTCTGTCATGCTTGTGGATCAGTGATTATCGTCATGCTATGTTCTTGCACCTTGTTATCATGAACTACTTGTTAGTATTACTTCATATTGCTATGGTTGATAGTAGTACATGTTGGGTTGGTCATGTTCTTCGGTGCATGACTAACGTCGGTTACCGAGTACTGTTAATATGCATTGTTCCTTTGCTGTTAGTTGGTTAAGTGTTTACTCGGTAATGTTATTGATGAGTTCTTGCATGTTATTTATGGTTGATGATAATGGTCATGTTATGCTATGAGTAGTGTTGTACTTGTAATATTCATGCTCATCATTATGCTCAGTTGGATATGATTCATTGTTGATATGGTGGATAATTATGTTGCACCCCGTGCTTATGTTGATATCATGCTCATGCATTGTAAGTGCGTCATGTTATTTTATCATGGCTCAGCATATTACATTCAAGTTTAACCGGATTAAATTGAACTTGAACAACTGTTGGCTGAGTCATGGTGCCACCATATCGAACTGACCAGTGCAACCACGCTTACCTTTATGGGAAGTTCCTAACTGGGTCTATTGTCGTGGCTCTCGGTGGTGCCTCTAACGAGGGAAGGTTATGGGCACGCGCTACCCTGATCAGGTAGGCGGACATAAGCCTTGTGTGCCCGTTCTTGTTGTTATGGATCCGTGTCCCTGTGTGGGTTAGTTTACGACGGTGGTCGTGTGTCTTTGGCAGACACGGGGCCACCCAGGACTAGCCTAGAGGGGAGTGAGTCGGAGTGGCTGGGAGAGTGTCATGGCAGTACGACGGTTTTGTCGAAATGCCGTTGGTCCACCCGAATGGGAGAGCAAGGCCATGGGTTCCGTAGTGTGGGTACAATGTACTAACCTCTGTAGAGTGTATATTAAAACTATTGATAGCCATGCCCGCGGATAAGGGCCCAGTTCATAGTTGGTCACACTATAAGTCAATAGTAATAATAATAATGTGCTTAATAACAACCACGGTTCGATGAGGAGATAAGTTGGTTGTGATCGCCGGAAGGATCATCATTTGAGGCCAAGTGTTGGTCATGGTTGTGATTGCCGGAAGGATCACCGTTTGAGGCCAGATATTGGTCATGATTGTGATCGCCAAAAGGATCACTGTTTGAGACCAAGTGTTGGTCATGGTTGTGATCGCCGAAAGGATCACCGTATGGTTACGAGGTAACCCGAGCAGAATAAATGGTGCATATAGTGTCATCATGTTGCATGCTAGTATCGTCAGATTTATATGTTCTTGCCATGCTCATATTGTTCTAGCGGTATCAGGTTCATGTTGTTCATGCCATGTTATTCTGATGATCTCATGATAATTCCTGCTTAACCTGTAATTGCCTTACTTTTGTTTGTCTTGAATGCTTCTGGTTATTGTGAGCTCGCAAGTACATTCAATGTACTGACCTAGCGTGTCATGCCAGTTTGCAGGTCATGCAGGATTTGATTGCTTGCTTGTTGTGGTTTCCGTTCGTACGAGCTAGGATCAGCGTTCCAGCCAGAGTCCCTGCGGATTGGAGTTCACCACCGTCGTCGTTGTTCCGCTACTAGAAGATATTCCGCTGCTTCGAGTTATTCTACTGCTTGCATAGAGCAACTGAGGATGGCGTAGTGTCGCCGTGCCGATGTTATTCATTGTAATATCGGAGACCTTGTATTCATATTCGTGTAATAATATAAAGTTGGTTTGTTCTATGCTAAGCAGTGCCGTATTCCAGAAGACTTCTCCTCGATCTCTAGGCTGGAATACGGGGCGTTCCGGTTTCTCTGAGCCGGGGTGCCACACACCATGAGAAGAACTTTCGTCCTTGGCTTTCCCCTTGCCCTTCCCTGTCAGGACCCCGATTCCAAGTCACATCGATCTAGCATGTAACACCTCATATCGCTTTGCGGCCTCACGCACGGTATTCCCATGAGTGTCGCCTTACTATGGCCCGGGACCGTTTGCGTCTTTTGGCTCACGTATATGATAGTGTCGCTAGCATCCGTATGACAGAGAACCCGGGCCGACATGGCTAGTCGTGAACCCAAAGCGGCACCAACCTATGGGAACAGACATACATGTATCACATCGAGCATGTCGGTCAGCAGCGTGTGAATCCGGGCTGTAGCACTGGGCTAACAGGACTCCGGGAACCCGGGCTGTAGCAGGCTAGGCAGGACTCCGGATGTCACCGCGTGACACTTCCCCGAAGGGACAGACACAGGAACGAAGTGAAACACATGCCGGCCAGTCAAGTGTCCTGAGCAGTAGTGCTGGGCTAGCAGGACTCCGGTGAACCGGGCTGTAGCGGACTACTATGGCTCATGGAAGCACAAGACTACATTTCCCCATAAGAGAGGCTACCAAGGATAAACAACTAGGTTGTCGGATCCCACACATACCAAGCATTTCAATCATACACACAATATGCTCGATATGTGTAAATACAACATGGCATCACAACATAACTCTACGACTCAAGTATTTATTCATTAGGCTCCGAAGAGCGAGATATTACAAACATGGGTCTCATGACCCAACATTCAGAGCATACAAGTCAAAGCACATGCGGAAGATTAACATGTCTGAGTACAGACATCTACAAACGAAAAAGGCTGAGAAGCCTGACAATCTACAAGACCCTCCCAAGGTACAAGATCGTAGCTGAGGTAACGAGCTAAATGTCGAAGTCCAAGCGGAACTACTAGCGGGACTGAAGTCTCTCTGCAAAACATAAAATAAGAAAACGTGTGTACAAATGTACCCAGCAAGACTTACATCAGAACTAACTACATATGCATCGGTATCAACAAAGGGGGTGGTGGAGTTTAACTGCAGCAGGCCAGCTTTGACTCGGTGGCTATCCTGAACTATGACTGCAAGTAACTCTTTGAGGTGGCGCACACGAGTCCACAAATTCACCATACCAATACACCACTATGGATCCGCTCCCGTCTCCCTGCGAGAACGCCATCCATAGCACTCATGCTTATCTTGCGAGTTTTAGAGTATCCACTTTCACTTGTCTATGAACTATGCAAGGGGTCCAAGTTTCCATATCCGAGGAATCCGGCTATTCAAATAGATAATGATAACCCTGCAGGGGTGTACTTCTTCACACACGCTCTCGCCACTTATCGCCCTGTACACGTCATGTACCTCGGCAACCTTCAAGCGGAAGCCGGGCGAGGGAGTCGGCCACGACCTGACTAACCAACAAGTCTCTCGTCCAGGTTTATCGCCTATTCGGGTTCCATCCGTAAGGAGATCCGGCAGGGATGTCGCTCACGGCCCCAAACGATGTGTGCAGGGTTCCCAAGCCCACCATCCGGGTGCCACTTGGTACACCGTGCCACTGTGCCTAGTCTGTCCCAAGCCCACCTGTACCGGGTGCCACTTGGTAGACTACTAACACTACCTACAAACACCAGAAACTAGTTGCAACTCCTGGACAGATATCGAGTTGATTAATAAGCTGAGAGGGGCCGAGTTACCGGAACCCAATGTGTGGTAGTAACTGTTCATGGATCACAAACACAGAACTCAGTTCCTGAGAACGGCTGTAATGAGACAACCCACCATGTACTCCTACATGGCCTCTCACCACTACCTTTACCAAATCGTGTTCACACACTTAGCTCTCAATGGTAGGACATGTTCACCATGTTCCAATTCATTCCCGATGAATCAGACCTGACTCAACTCTAAGCAGTAGAAGGCATGACAACAAGCATGAATGAGTAGGCACATCAGGGCTCAAACAACTCCTACTCATGCTAGTGGGTTTCATCTATTTACTGTGGCAATGACAGGTCATGCGGAGGAAAGGGGTTCAACTACCGCAGCATGTAACAGTTGAATCGGTGTTTTCCTAATGCAGTAAAAGAGAGCAGGAGCGAGAGAGTGGGATTGTATTGGAATGAACAAGGGGGTTTTGCTTGCCTGACACTTCTGAAGATAGTATAGTTCTTCATCGGTGTCATCGATCAATTTATCAAAACGTCATCTACTGAGAGGGGACAAACACCGGCAACAAAGAGGAAACACAATCAATGCAATGCAACAATATGATGCATGAATGTGACATGTCAATAATGTTATGATTTGCACTAATGCATCTAGCAATAATTTAAATGAAGTCCATATGGACCAAGGGTTCATATGCAAACTCCATATTTAGCATTTAAAATGCCATTATCATGTTTTCGCTTATACAGTGGGTATAAGTTGGTTGATCATGCATGAAAGTAGCATAAATGGATAGATTGGATTTTTCTAATAATTTTTCATATATAAATTATTTCATTTGGATTTACGGTTGAATTTCTATGAATTTTACAAGTTTTGGGTATTTTCTGAAATTTCCCGAATAAGAATAAATCCAGAAAAGCCTATTACTGTGTCAGCATGACGTCGGTGTGACGTCAGCAGGTCAACGGAGAGGGTCCAAGTCAAACCTGACTAGTGGGTCCCACTAGTCAGTGTCACGGTGCTAGTTAGGGTCACAGACATGTGGACCTAGTCAATGGCCACGTCAGCAGGTCAATTCTGACGCGTGGGTCCCACTGTTTGTGAATTAATCTAAACAGAAAATAAAACTAACCTAAACAGGTATAGGGGCCCACATGGCAGTGACTCTAAGGGTTAGTTAGCGCGTCATTAGTGGCTAATGACTTGCCACGTCAGCACTACCGGCGATTAGTCGTCGGCGACCTGAAGTCGCGGCGGAGCCCGCACGGCAGGCCACGGGGATGGCGGGCGAGGGCACCAGGAGGAAGCCCAGGCCCAAGCGCGTCTAGGGGAGGCCGCTGGGCCGTCGGGGATGGCCTGTTGCGACGGCGACAGCGAGGTTAGCGGTGGCCGGAGTTCGGTCGTCGGCGAAATGGCGGCTACAGAGAGAAGCTGAGCACAGGAGCGAGGGAAAAAGGCAGACGAGCTCACAGCGGGGCCGGCGATGGTTTCAGCGGGCTTGGGGATGACCGGCAAGCGGCGAATCATGCGACGGCGGCTGCCAAGGCAGGTGACAGAGATGGTGGTTGTGGCGATGCTGCGGGGCTCCCGGGGTCTTCATCTTCGTCGTAGAGGGGCTTCGGGGCATGGCGGACCTCGGCGACAAGCTGGATAGGCAAGGGGGGCTCGGTGGCCGCGGTGGTGACGAGCAGCGACGGCGAGCTCCGCTAGGGGAAGAAAGCAGAGGAGCGAGGGAGAAGCAGAGGGGTCGGTGGGTTCCGGAGGCCACGGGGAGACGTTCCCAGCGTCGCGCTGGCCAGGGAGGGGCCAGGCAGGCAAGCAGGAGGTGGAGGCTCGGGCACGGCGCGTCAACACGCCTCTGCCAGTAGGCAGAGGTTGAAGACGGCTCTGCCCCTGGTGGGCTGGGCCACCAGGTGGGCTGGCCGGTGCATCTGGGCCGACTACAAGTAAGGCCAGGTAGGTTTTCCCTCTTTGTCTTTTAATTTTGTTTTCTATTATTCTGTAGTCTTTGTGGCTTTTCTAAAAATACCTAGACCCTTTCAAAAATCACCAAACTGAACATGCCCACTGAATAGAATAAACCCAACATGAAACATTTCAGTTTGGGATTATTTGGACATTATTTCTTATATAACAGAAATAATTCCAACCCAAATATATTATTGATTTAAATCAAAGGCCCAAATAAATTATTTCTGTGACTCCCAAAATGTTGGTTTGAATTTCACCTCATGCCAATATTTTCACAGAATAACAGGAACATTTTCTTGGACTCATTTTAAGAAATTTTTAACTTGCTCATTTTCAAAGATTTCTGAGGCTTTGGGAATTCCCTCAACTCGATTTTCCTTGAATTTAAACATGATGCAACAACCAAGATAGTCCAAGGCCAAGCTGAAGCTAGGGATGTGACAACTCACCCCCACTAAGCAAGAATCTCGTCCTGAGATTCAAGTCGTGAGGTAAGGAGATAGAGGGACACAAGCTAACATAATCTTCATGATCCAGATGTCTTTCTTGAGGATATTGATTCATTGCGTCATCTTGATCTTGACGTCTTTGCTTTCGGGATCTTCATCCAGCATGATGACGGCAGAAAGAAATTCTACAGAAATCGATCTCCTCGAAGATCGAGCACTCAAGATCAACTCATGGAGTGAGATATAAAACATCTCTTGAGCTGAGACACGAAACACACATCAGGGGTGATGGAAAGAAGCGGATGATAAAGGTTCAAATTTGGTAGGCAACAATTCCACGCTTAAGTAGGATGATGCATGGTTTCAAAGTAGCGAGGAGATAATTGCCATGATACCATAACGAGACATCTTAAGGAAGGTGACTCGCGGAAATATTCCCTTAAGTGGCAAAAAGAATTACTTTTGATTCAGAGATCATTGAAACTCTTCATACCATCTTAAGGAAGTTTACAATTGATCGTTTGAGGTAGCTCGAAGAGATGGCATACTTGGACTAGGATGGATGATGTGGACTACCTTGTTGAAGACAACGCAATGGATGATTTTTGCTTATCATCGAAGATGGATGGAACCCGTGGTAGGACCACTTTGAAGATGATCCTGATCAGTAATTACTGAGAAGGGTAGTCCGTAGTAGGATGACACAATGGCGGTGCAAGCTGGGAACAAAATGCAAATGCTAGGAATGATTCTAGTAACTGGGGAGAAACCCAATAGTAGAGAGAGATTCCACTGTTTGAGAGGTTATGGCATAATCGAAGAAACTGAGAACGGATCCCAATTAATGCCGACGATAAATCCTAGTGCTTGCGCGTGCTCTCAAGAACTTGAGCATTTCCGTATTCATCAAGGTTCTTCCAATATCCGTGTCAAGGATCCTGGCAACACAACACGCTACCATGATGAATAATGGTGGAAGATGTAGATGCAAAGAAAGATAACACTTTCTCAGATTTCACCTTAGCGAGGCCAAGGGATTAGAATCTGGATGAACGACCGAGAGACATTTAGCACTCCGCCTCTAATGTTCTCCTTGATGTGCTAGAGTAATCCATTCATAGATATGGTTTGATATCTAGAACATCAAGTAAAAGGTTAGACTTCGGAAGCTCAAGAATCCATAAGGAATAACTACGGAGGCAGATCCTGTGAGATCCTTATGGGGAGGTGACTAACTTCTTCAACCAGGATACTACAATAATAGGCCTTCCGGTTAGGAGTGTTGGCCACGACATCCACGTTACCGGTTACAGAGGGACCAACAATATAGTTCTTGGAGTACGCTCCAACCATCATATCTGCCCGAGATTCAGATCTGGTTGGTGTTAGGATATTCCAGACTCATCGAGTCTAGAAAGAAAATGAAAGTTTGCAACACAAATCAACGAGATGTCATTGCGAGATTCTCAGGAAATGGACTATGGTAGTAAGCTCCAAAACATGAGCCGGTTTTGCTACAAACCTGTGAACACGCTGTCCCAGACAAGCATGACCACATAGTAGTCTTATAATAAAACACTACCGAGTCCAGATGGGGAACCATCATCGAGGATATCGAAGTCCTTGCGTAAGTCTAGCTCTTAAGAAGAAACTTCTTCTCCTTGAACAAATCAATCAGTGGCTTGGTGTGCTAGGGATTCATATAGAATGAAGGTTGCAAGTCTCTAGACCACAGAATACTTCGCACGTATGCATGACTAACTTGGGATGATTCCAGAGAAGGCGAGACAAACTTTCCCAAATTCATGGCGGCAACTTGCTTCAAATTCACGTGAACTAGAGGAAGTCACTTCTAATACCAAACATATGCTTCATGAGCTAGCATGAAGAAATGCTTTCAAAGTTTCCAACACTAGCTTAATGTTCAACATGAATCATGGATAAGATGAAAATATTGTCGATGGGCTCAACAACAGGTCATCCAGATTTCCATGAAGATGGAATTCCATAATTAGGTGAACAAGGTGATAGCATTGGTCAGACCCAAAAGATATAACGGTGTATGCTCGAGGAAACAACCACGAGTAAGACAACATTATGAACATCGTTGGTTCTCATTTGACTTGACGATAGCCCACATTCAAATCAAGGTTTGGACAAGACGATAGATTCAACAACCGATCCCGAGGAACAATCGATGAAAATATCATCTTTCTTCAACACACATACACATACAAAAGATATCCCTTAAGACGAACTGAGTCAGCTTTTATCTTCCAACTCTCCAAGTTGTTGTTTAGCTTAACCAATTAGCTTAGGGGTATCCAACACAGATTCTCGGAGAAAAGGCGTGGCTACAAGGAACCAACTTGGTCACGAACTCAACATAGCGGTCAGGTGACAACCTGGTAACACTTCCGAGAAGATATTCGGAAAATCATGAACCATCGATATGTTACTAAGCCCGAGAACAATCTTGCTTTTCAGGGCAAGACGATATGATCAGGAAGAGCGAGGGGTTGATACAATCCTAACTCATTGATTGAAGAGTGCACCAGGAAATAAGGACTAGGTAGCACGATCAACCTTAGGGTGATGATTCAATAATCAGCACACTAAGAATGATATTAATGTCCATTAACTACCAAGCAAAGGGGTTGCTAGGAGTATTGATTTCACACATCACAATTCACTTGTCGGCATTCCGGTTACAATAACATGGAAACCGAGAATGAACAATGATGGCAAGAAGTATCACTGCAACAAGAATTTATAAGAGTTGGTGCAATTATCATGACATTCCTAGCATCAAGAGGGCAATACTTCAGGGTAGAACAGAATCAAACCTGGATTGGCATTTTGATCTGCGGAATACAACTGCTTTGACCCAATCCTAGATATGGATGAGGTACTGGAGTTTGTTTCTCCTAGTCATTCTGAAATAGAACGGCTCGACGGACCACAAGAATAATAGGCACCGATAAACACGAATGCACACATACTCTTGACTAACAAGTGATAGGCTAAGGTCGGAATACAACTAAAGGGGGGGAAAACTCAAGGAACATATAATTTTTTTGAGTTGTGGACGCATGGATTAGTATGTCGAACAAATTCAACATATTTCTTCCAGATAACCCATGTAGAAAGGTAGAACTGGCAGATTCACAATGTAGGACGAAGAACTCATCAAGAGCACTCTTATTGTGATCTTTTGGTTCAAAAGAACTTCTGCCATAAGCAGTTCATGGTACTTGGAAGAAGAAAATACCACGGAGCTCGAGGACTATCGCAAAGGTTACTAATATTCTAATGGAACTAGCAAACACTATCAACAGAAGGTAAGTGGAGTGAATCTTGGGTCAGGAACCCAAGAGTAGAATACCTACTACTAAATGGCATCACGGGATGCTTTCGAGAATGATGGCCAGAATCATCACACTGGGAACACAAGACATGGCTAGATTTACTAGGTGATCCTCTAAGACACCTAGGGTCATAATACTAGCTCCAACCTATATGTCGAGGCAACAGAGTGCCTCAACTCACCGATTAGTGTGGTTAATCTGGCCTAAAGGAACGTCGGTAACGGAAGAAGGAATTTGCAAATGCATCAAACTAGTTAGAAACCTGGGATGACTCGGACAACATAACGGCTGTAAATGCTCAAAAAGATTTGAGACATCCTGCAAAATGGTGGCATAACCACTCAATACACAATATCAAGGTTCTGAGGCCAGCTATGAACATATGGAAGTAGTAGGTGCTGAACTGAGGCTTAAACCCAACAATCCTAGGCAACTATGGTTTAGTAACACGTCATCCCGAGAGATAGAAGAGAAGCCTAGTTCTTAACCCCGTAGAAAAGAAGAGGATGACTCAGATCAGAAGGGCATAAGGTAAAGGAGTAAAAAGAGCCTTACGTTCCCTTCCACAATCAATTCCCTTATATAACTAAAGCATTTCTAGACTCAACTTCGACCAGTTTGGCTTGATAATCCTACAGGCAGTCAGGCTCTGATACCAAAGCTGTCAGGACCCCGATTCCAAGTCACATCGATCTAGCATGTAACACCTCATATCGCTTTGCCGCCTCACGCACGGTATTCCCACGGGTGTCGCCTCACTATGGCCCGGGACCGTTTGTGTCTTTTGGCTCACGTATATGATAGTGTCGCTAGCATCCATATGACAGAGAACCCGGGCCGACATGGCTAGTCATGAACCCAAAGCGGCACCAACCTATGGGAACAGACATACATGTATCACATCGAGCATGTCGGTCAGCAGCGTGTGAATCCGGGCTGTAGCACTGGGCTAACAGGAATCCGGGAACCCGGGCTATAGCAGGCTAGGCAGGACTCCGGATGTCACCGCGTGACATTTCCCCAAAGGGACAGACACATGAACGAAGTGAAACACATGCCGGCAAGTCAAGTGTCCTGAGCAGTAGTGCTAGGCTAGCAGGACTCCGGTGAACCGGGCTGTAGCGGACTACTATGGCTCATGGAAGCACAAGACTACATTTCCCCATAAGAGAGGATACCAAGGATAAACAACTAGGTCGTCGGATCCCACACATACCAAGCATTTCAATCATACACACAATATGCTCGATATGTGTAAATACAACATGGCATCACAACATAACTCTACGACTCAAGTATTTATTCATTAGGCTCCGAAGAGCGAGATATTACAAACATGGGTCTCATGACCCAACATTCAGAGCATACAAGTCAAAGCACATGAGGAAGCTTAACATGTCTGAGTACAGACATCTACAAATGAAAAAGGCTGAGAAGCCTGACTATCTACAAGACCCTCCCAAGGTACAAGATCGTAGCTGAGGTAACGAGCTAAACGTCAAAGTCCAAGCGGAACTACTAGCGGGACTGAAGTCTCTCTGCAAAACATAAAATAAGCAAACGTGAGTACAAATGTACCCAGCAAGACTTACATCAGAACTAACTACATATGCATCGGTATCAACAAAGGGGGTGGTGGAGTTTAACTGCAGCAGGCCAGCTTTGACTCGGTGGCTATCCTGAACTATGACTGCAAGTAACTCTTTGAGGTGGCGCGCACGAGTCCACAAATTCACCATACCAATACACCACTATGGATCCGCTCCCGTCTCCCTACGAGAACGCCATCCATAGCACTCACGCTTATCTTGCGAGTTTTAGAGTATCCCCTTTCACTTGTCTATGAACTATGCAAGGGGTCCAAGTTTCCATATCCGAGGAATCCGGCTATTCGAATAGATAATGATAACCCTGCAGGGGTGTACTTCTTCACACACGCTCTCGCCACTTATCGCCCTGTACACGTCATGTACCTCGGCAACCTTTAAGCGGAAGCCGGGCGAGGGAGTCGGCCACGACCTGACTAACCAACAAGTCTCTCGTCCAGGTTTATCGCCTATTCGGGTTCCATCCGCAAGGAGATCCGGCCGGGATGTCGCTCACGGCCCCAAACGATGTGTGCAGGGTTCCCAAGCCCACCATCCGGGTGCCACTTGGTACACCGTGCCACTGTGCCTAGTCTGTCCCAAGCCCACCTGTACCGGGTGCCACTTGGTAGACTACTAAAACTACCTACAAACACCAGAAACTAGTTGCAACTCCTGGACAGAGGTCGAGTTAATTAATAAGCTGAGAGGGGCCGAGTTACCGGAACCCAATGTGTGGTAGTAACTGTTCATGGATCACAAACACAGAACTCATTTCCTGAGAACGGCTATAATGAGACAACCCACCATGTACTCCTACATGGCCTCTCACCGCTACCTTTACCATATCGTGTTCACACACTTAGCTCTCAACGGTAGGACATGTTCACCACGTTCCAATTCATTCCCGATGAATCAGACCTGACTCAACTCTAAGCAGTAGAAGGCATGACAACAAGCATGAATGAGTAGGCACATCAGGGCTCAAACAACTCCTACTCATGCTAGTGGGTTTCATCTATTTACTGTGGCAATGACAGGTCATGCAGAGGAAAGGGGTTCAACTACCGCAGGATGTAATAGTTGAATCGGTGTTGTCCTAATGCAGTAAAAGAGAGCAGGAGCAAAAGAGTGGGATTGTATTGGAATGAACAAGGTGGTTTTGCTTGCCTGGCACTTCTGAAGATAGTATAGTTCTTCATCGGTGTCATCGATCAATTTATCGGAACGTCATCTACTGAGAGGGGACAAACACCGGCAACAAAGAGGAAACACAATCAATGCAATGCAAAAATATGATGCATGAATGTGACATGTCAATAATGTTATGATTTGCACTAATGCATCTAGCAACAATTTAAATGAAGTCCATATGGACCAAGGGTTCATATGAAAACTCCATATTTAGCATTTAAAATGCCATTATCATGTTTTCACTTATACAGTGGGTATAAGTTGGATGATCATGCATGAAAGTAGCATAAATGGATAGATTGGATTTTTCTAATAATTTTTCATATATAAATTATTTCATTTGGATTTATGGTTGAATTTCTATGAATTTTACAAGTTTTGGGTATTTTCTGAAATTTCCCGAATATGAATAAATCTAGAAAAGCCTATTACTGCGTCAGCATGACGTCGGTGTGACGTCAGCAGGTCAACGGAGAGGGTCCAAGTCAAACCTGACTAGTGGGTCCCACTAGTCAGTGTCACGGTGCTAGTTAGGGTCACAGACATGTGGACCTAGTCAATGGCCACGTCAGCAGGTCAATTCTGACGTGTGGGTCCCACTGTTTATGAATTAATCTAAACAGAAAATAAAACTAACCTAAACAGGTACAGGGGCCCACATGGCAGTGACTCTAAGGGTTAGTTAGGGCGTCATTAGTGGCTAATGACTTGCCACGTCAGCACTGCCGGCGATTAGTCGCCGGCGACCTCAAGTCACGGCGGAGCCCGCACGGCAGGCCACGGGGATGGCGGGCGAGGGCACCAGGAGGAAGCCCAGGCCCGTGCGCGTCTAGGGGAGGCCGCTAGGCCGTCGGGGATGGCCTGTTGCGACGGCGGCAGCGAGGTTAGCGGCGGCTGGAGTTCGGTCGTCGGCGAAATGGCGGCTACAGAGAGAAGCTGAGCACAGGAGCGAGGGAAAAAGGCAGACGAGCTCACACTGGGGCCGGCGGTGGTTTCAGCGGGCTCAGGGACGACCGGCAAGCGGCGAATCGTGCGACGGTGGCCGCCAAGGCAGGGGACAGAGATGGTGGTTGTGGCGATGCTGCGGGGCTCCCGGGGTCTTCATCTTCGTCGTAGAGGGGCTTCGGGGCATGGCGGACCTCGGCGACAAGCTGGATAGGCAAGGGGGGGCTCGGTGGCCGCGGTGGTGACTAGCAGCGATGGCGAGCTCCGCTAGGGGAAGAAAGCAGAGGAGCGAGGGAGAAGCAGAGGGGTCGGTGGGTTCCGGAGGCCACGGGGAGATGATCCCAGCGTCGTGCTGGCCAGGGAGGGGCCAGGCAGGCAAGCAGGAGGTGGAGGCTCGGGCACGGCGCGTCAACACGCCTCTGCCAGTAGGCAGAGGTTGAAGACGGTTCTGCCCCTGGTGGGCTGGCCGGTGCAGCTGGGCCGACTACAGGTAAGGCCAGGTAGGTTTTCCCTCTTTCTCTTTTAATTTTGTTTTCTATTATTCTGTAGTCTTTGTGGCTTTTCTAAAAATACCTAGACCCTTTCAAAAATCACCAAACTGAACATGCCCACTGTATAGAATAAACCCAACATGAAACATTTCAGTTTGGGATTATTTGGACATTATTTCTTATATAACAGAAATAATTCCAACCCAAATATATTATTGATTTAAATCAAAGGCCCAAATAAATTATTTTTGTGACTCCCAAAATATTGGTTTGAATTTCACCTCATGCCAATATTTTCACAGAATAACAGGAACATTTTCTTGGACTCATTTGAAGAAATTTTTAACTTGCTCATTTTCAAAGATTTCTAAGGCTTTGGGAATTCCCTCAATTCGATTTTCCTTGAATTTAAACATGATGCAACAACCAAGATAGTCCAAGGCCAAGCTAAAGCTAGGGATGTGACATTCCCGGTCTTCACGACCCATGCCATTTCCGCAAGGCGGGCAGCCTTGTCCTCCTCGACCCTCCTTAAGATATACGCCACTTCCACGGAAGAGGTGCATTTGTACATCCCCATCTCAACCCTGTTGGCCTTCTCCACCAGGGTGCTGGACAACTGGAGCTCTTCATCAAGGGTGGGCAGCCGCCAATCACTTGCCACCCCTTGAGCGTTGTAGTCCGGCATCCATTTCAGTATCTGATCCCAAGCTGAGTTAATATTCATAGGGATGATGGTTGCCGAGAGCTTGAACAACTCGAAGCAGCCAAACAATTGGTCACACAACCAGGCGTGGCCATAAACTGACAAGTTGTTGTCCAATCCTGGGAGCAACCTCATCCTGTCCCCAGCATCGCCATACAACCAAGTGGGTCTGTCCCTCTCCTGCTACGGCGAAATGAGGCGGAGAAGAAAATATGCCCCTACATGCTCAATGGTTAGCCCGGGAGCCTTCGAACGGGTAATCCCATTGATTGCCGGGTGTAACCTATCTTCAGTGAGGCCATGAGCGCTCCATTCCTTGCCGCGCTCAAGACATCCCATCCATGCTTTGCAGAAATCAGGGGCTTCCTCGTCCTAAATCTAGCACCAATCCCCTCTCCACTCATCCCACCTCTCGCGCTGCCTCCCAGGGATGTAATCCCAGATCTTCCTTGCCACATGTGGCATCCAGCAGATGTTCCCTGAGCAGTGACCCTTGTTCTCCACCCGCGGAACAAAGTAATGCCGAAACAAATCCACTTTGGGGGTGACTCCGACAAAGTTCTCGCACAAGTGGGCAAAAATGGCCATGGTCGCCATTGCATTTGGCATGAAGTCAAGGAGATGGAATCCATAGATGGTCATGATCGCCTCAAAGAACTTCGAGAAAGGGGGACAGAGACCGCAGATGAAATAAGCGCAGAAGAATTGGTATGAGTCCGGCGGATCTTATTTCCCCTCCGCCAGAACGTAGGCCGCCCCGTGCCCTTTCAGGACGGGCGTACCCTACAGATACTCGTACCTTGCTTGAAGAACTAGGCCATCCAGATTTGATGGAAGGAAGACGATGTTTCCCCTCCGCCTCCTATTCAACTCCGCCGCCCTCTTGCTCCCATCGGCGGCCACCTCCTTCGCCGCGGCCATCTGCTTCCTCTTTTCTGCGGGCTTCTTCCCCATCCCCACGAGCGGCGATGCAAATGGGAGAAGGGGTCCGGTGACAGGGCGGAGGTGGGCAAGGGAAAGTGGGAAAAGGGGTGGTGATTTGGCTTGCAAAGGAAGACGATGGAAGGAGAGGCAAGTGAAAGGTGAACCGCGCCGCTCCGCTTCTCCCTATTTTTAAGGGGAAGTGTAGAACAGAGGCGCAACGCTTCAGAAAGTTACCATTTTACCTTAACTGCAACAGTCCCACGCCCCCACAACACGCAGTAATTGCGTGAAGTGGATGTTGGATTGACTGGTCACCATGGCGAACCGGCATGTGTAGCCCTCTCCTGCCACGTGTCTATGCACTATTTTGGGCCTAACCCAGCGTGTCGCATCGACATGTGTGGCTCAGGCCCGGGGGCTTATGATGTGGAAAACAGACAAGGGTATATATTTTCCCCTGACTCGTGCCCGGACAAGCCAAGGCCGTGCCATAGTACAAGAGATCAAGATCTTCAAAGAACCAACATGCAGATCAAGAGGACCAAGGTCAAAGCCAGGGAAGCAAGATACCACCAGGAGGAAAGCCTCCCTTGCCAGGCAGGCGAGCTCGACGATGGCGGGGTCACCCCCAGAATAGAACGACCAAGACATCCCAGCAGGGCCTGCCAGGACTCAAGGAGGCAAAACCACCTCACCCAACTACTCCACCACGACCCACGTCGTCAATCGATGTGGTGTCAAGCCGCAAAGTCACTAAGTGACAGCCATTCGCCACATGGCTGCCTCTTTCTACAGGAAATGCCTATGAGGGACACCCGTCCCGCGACATGTCGAGCGAGCAGGTGTGAAGCTGGCAAAACAGCCCGGCAAGGCTTGCCAGGTAAGCGATGGTGTGACCTCAAGCGGCGCATTAATTGCACCCTGTCAGCCTGCAGGGTTAGGTACGATAGCACTGTTAGCTATCTTATCAGTGCATAATGACTACTTTGCCATTGTGGTGACCCCTTAACCTATAAAGAATGCCCATGGCAACCGTAATAAGGGCTAGAAGGTTGGATACCCACACATTCATATGCGCGTAGCCACTATCGCCCTCAGGCAACCATGACGGGCAAGTGTACTGCGCTCCACCACCATTCTTCCACCATCAATCCACCAAAGCTGGAGTAGGGTTTTACGCCTCGCCGCGGCCCGAACCTGGGAAAAAAATGCTTGTGTGATCTCTGTCGTGCTGCCCGCGCTCCCTCTGTTGTTTGTGTGACGTGACATCCCCCCTGTCGAACCAGCAAGAGGCCCTTCGGTCCCATAGGTGGCTGTGATTTCCCATGACATAGAGAGAGCATGCGATGGTGATCACGTCAACCTTGCAAACACTTCCAACAAACATCGTCACCTTGCCCTTAGCTAGGCTCCGTTTATTCCGTAGCTTTTGTTTTGAGTTACCAATATTAGCAACTGAGCCGGTATCTAAGACCACTAAAAAAAGACACATCCGTGACATTTTGGGCCGAACGAATTTTTTTCTGTCATACATATGACACTTCTATGACAATAATTGTGACAAAACCCGGTATCATCATAGATGTGGTGGGCTCCTACATCTATGACAAAAAAATCAAGATAGAAAATGGGCTTTTCGTCCTGGGCGGGCCTGAGACGCAGCTGCATGACATTCTTTGGGCCGTCCATGACGGAAAAAACCATGGTAGAAGCGAGGGGGAGGAAAATTTCAGGGAGTTTCCGGTTACGGTGGGAGGTTGGGGGCCGAGCGATGCGCGTTTCTCTTGTACACGTACGCGTGTGTGTGCGAGGCGTTGGCTCTAACTGAACCCGAGTGAGGCGTTGGGCTCTAACTGAACCCGAGCGATTGCACTGCAGGCTACGCGTTACTGAACCCGAGCGATCGATCGATGGCTATTAACTGAACCCGATCGAGCGATTCCTTTGATACTGCTGCTAACTGAAGCCGATCGATTGGATGAACAGTGAGCGTTGCGCGCGGGGGGGGGGGGGGGGGGGTTGGATGAACAGTGAGTGGTGGCGTTGCCTCTGGATGAACAGGACCCCGTGGTGTGGTGGAGGGCTGGATGAACAGTAGACGGAGGAGGGGTTCCCGTGGAGGGGTGGTTGAACATGACCCCGTGGTGTGGAGGGCTGGATGAACAGTAGACGGTGGAGGGGTTCCCGTGGAGGGGTGGTTGAACAGTAGCCGGTGGAGTAGCGCGCGGTGGAGGCTGGATGAACAGGAGCCCGTGGAGGCTGGAGGAGGTCGACGGTGGAGATGAACAATATCCCGTGGAGTCCCGTTTTGCGGTACGCCACACCCCTCCCAATGAACAGGACCCCCGTTTCGACCATAGGAGGTCCGTTTCGTCCGTTTTGCAGTACGCCACACCCCTCCCGATCAACAGGACCCCTGTTTCAACCGTAGGAGGTCCGTTTCCTCCGTTTTGCGGTATGCCACACCCCTCCCGATCAACAGGACCCCCATTTCAACCGTAGGAGCTCCGTTTCCTCCGTTGTGCGGTACGCCAGGCCTCGTTTCCATTGCCTGTTCTGTCCAAGCCCTCCCGATGAACACGACCACGCATTCCGTTCCGACTCAGCTGGTTGGCTCCCATGTGTTCCGTTGCCTCCCGATGAACAAGACGCATTCCATTGCCTCTCGATGAACACGACGCATTCCGTTGCCTCCCCATGAACATGACGACGACGCTATTTCTCCGTTCTGATCCAGCCATGTACACGAGCCCTCGCCGTACGTATGCGCGAGTAGGCGTTTGAGACCCCGCCCGTATGTACACATACGTGGCCGTATTTTCTTTCTTGCACCCTTGCCGCTGTACGTACACGTACATGCTACGTGCGCGCCTCTACTACGACACGTGCGCGCCTCTACATCCACCAGTATATATGTACGTACATGTTCGTGACCAGAATGACAACGCTACGTACGCTTTGACCAGGTGGGTCCCGACTGTCAGGCACTTCCTTGCGTGCGAAGATGTAGCTGGTGGGTCCCAGCAGTCTGGGGGCAAATCTTTTTTTACCGGACGCACTTCCTTGCGTGCGAAGATGTAGCTGGTGGGTCCCAACAGTCAGGGGAAACATTTTTTTGTGAAATATAGTGGCCCGTCCGGTGGGTCCCAGCTGTTGGGTGGAGGAATCATTATTTTCCGTGTAATAAGGAGGCACTTCCTTGCTGCGGCCATGGACCCAGCTGTCAGCCTCTCCATGCACAGTCCACGTCTGATGGAAGTCGTTCCTTGACCATGTTGACCACGCCGCGCTGAGAGCACCAGGGCGGTGGACGACGGCGAGGCCTAGGAAGGGGACGACACGGAGCCGGGGAAGACGCGACAGTGGAAGCCCGCACGGAGAGGAGTACGAGGGTTCACTGGTTCGGCTATGGTGTGAGGATGCTGTCGCCGCAGGGCCTGGCCAGCGGTGGGAATAGTAGGGGGCGGTGAGGCCTCCGCGGCACCACATCCGGCCATGGGAGGCAGGCGCATGTGGCACGATCGGCGCTGCTTTGGGCGGCTGGAGCAAGAAGACCAGAGGTTGAAGAAGCACTATGGCCGTTGGATGGACATCGTACAGTCACTGGAGCTAGAATCGTTTATATTGACTAAGTTGACAAAACCCTCCGTCCTCGTCAACTTAGTAGGCCCACAAGTCAGCCTCCCACCAAGGTGGGTCCCAGCTAGCAGGGGGTATTCATTTTTTTGTGCGTAATAAGGAGGCACTTCCGGCGGGTCTGAGCTGACAGCAGGGGGAACGTTTTTTTGTGAAATACGATGGCCCGTCGGCTGGGTCCCAGCAGTCAGGGGCAAACGTTTTTTCACGAAATACTGGTGGGCGTCCGGTGGGTCCCTACTGTCAGGTGGAGGAATAATTATTTTCCGCATAATAAGGAGGCACTTCCTTGCGGCTGCCATGGACCCAACTGTCAGCCTCTCCACGTACAGTATTCTTCAGATGGAATTCAGTCGTTGACCACATTGACCATGCCGCGCCGAGAGCACCATGGCGGTGGACGATGGCGAGGCCTAGGAAGGGGACGACGCGGAGCCGGGGAAGACGCGGCAGTGGATGCCCACGCGGAGAGGAGTACAATGGTTCACTGATTCGGATGCGCTGCCGTCACCGCAGAATAACAGGGGGTGTGGGTGAGTGGAGTGGAGGGATGGCCTGGCTAGCGGTGGGAGTAGTATGGGGGCGGTGAGGCCTCCGCAGCAGCACATCCGACCACGGGAGGCAGGAGCAGGCGGCACGACCGGCGCTGCTTTGGGAGGCTGGAGCAAGAAGACCAGAGGTTGAAGAAGCACTATGGCCGTTGGATGGACATTGTACAATCAGTCGAGCTAGAATCGTGCATATTGACTAAGTTGACAAAGCCCTTCGTCCCCATCAACTTAGTAGGCCCACTATACTGGGTCCCAGCTAGCAGGGGGAGTATTCATTTTTTTGTGCGTAATAAGGAGGCACTTCCTTGCGTGTGAAGATATAGCTGGTGGGTCCGAGCTGTCAGCGGCAGTAACGTTTTTTTCGTGAAATACAGAGGCCCTTTCGGTGGGTCCCAGATGTCAGGTGGAGGAATCATTATTTTGCGTGTAATAAGGAGGCATTTCCTTGCATGCGGCCGTGGACCCAGTTGTCAGCCTCTCCACGTACAGTCCACTTCAGATGCATGTCGGTCGTTGACCATGTTGACCACGCCACACCGAGAGCACCAGGGTGGTGGACGACGGCGAGGCCTGGGAAGGGAACGACACGAAGGCAGGGAAGACTCATCATTTGTTTTTGTTTCCCACACGGAGGGGAGTACGACTGTACGAGGGTTTACTGGTTCTTCTGCCGTCGCCGGAGAATAACAGCAGGTGTGGGTGAGTAGAGGGATGGCTAGGCCAACGATGGGAGTACGGTGGGGCGGTGAGGCCTGCGCGGCAGCATAGCCGGCCACGGGGAGGAGGGAGCAGGCAGTCCCACCGGCGCTTGTTTGAGCGGCTGGAGCAGGAAGAGCAGAGATTGAAGAAGCACGAGGGCCGTTGGATGGACATCCAACAGTATACAGGCCATCTGTGGAAAGCCTCAAATCTGTGGAAAACAACATACAACCCATCTGCCATTATTTCAAATAATTTACAGCCCATTTGCTAATTCTTACAGGTTTTTTTGGAGCCCATATTCTTTTTGTTAGCATTACAGCCCATATTGTGGCCACGGTTAAAAAATTATACGGAATTTTGCATATGTCGGTGCGGTCTGAACTATTTTTAATCCCGAAATTTTGAGTCACATTCAGACTGATTTTAAAAATAAATGTATATCAATATAAAATCCAATAAATTGTCCACGCATAAAAATCAATGCAATTTAAAATCTCAAAATGAAAAAAACATATTTGAAACTAATTGCGGGTTTGATGTGTTTTAAAAATGTACAGCCCATTTCTCATTACTGATAGGCCATTTTCTCGGCCAGCCGAATGAAGATCTCCTCGTCTTGAAAGACTTGCAGCCCAACAGGCCTGATAAAGCGACTTACTTGACAAATCACAAAAAACTGGGCTAGCCATTTTCAGAAAGAAAAAAAACTACTGGGCTGGTATGTGGTAAACATGAAAGAAAAGGCTGTCTAGACAGGCCAGAGTGTCCCGCACAGCCCAGTTGACACCCTGCTTCCGTCTCAAAAACAAATTAGATAAATGCCACTCCAATTATGGCGATTCATAAAAATGCCACTGCAATTTCCAAACTTTGAAAAATGCCACTGCAATTTTTGCAAACTTTGAAAAACGCCACTGCAGTTTGCAAACTTTGAAAAACGCCACTCCAGACTTCGAAAAATGCAACTAGAAATGGCATGAAATGGCATTTTTCAAAGTTTGGAAATTGCAGTGGCATTTCTCGGATACACCAGATTTGGAGTGGCATTTATCAAATTAACCCAAAACAAAAATAATTGGGTGAGCTGCTGGATCCCTGGTGTCAGCCGCTCGTTGTGCAATTCTCTCGTTTATTAACTACGTTGACAATGGCATGGGACACAGATGTCAGAAATCCACTAGGAGGAGCCATTTTTTTATTGGCTTGAAATAAGGAGGCACTTGCTTGCGTACTGCCATGACCTTGGTGGGTCCCTGCTGTCATACTCTCCACGTACAATCATCTCCTGATTGTGTACGCGTCAACTTGCTAGGCCTCTAAACCCGTGGAGGACAAATACAACCCATTTAAAAAAATAACAGCCCATTCCATACGTTCAAATGGGAAGTTCAACATTCAGAGCAAAGTAATAGGTCTGATCCACATATAGAGTACTGAACTTCCACGTTGACAACCATCATAGCCAAGTTAACTATCTAATCCCCTAATACTCTAGTAGCGTACAAGTACTAACTTACTCTTAGCTAACTAGACGATGCCGGCCGCCATCTGTGGTACACGCTAAATGCCGGCACCGACGTCGTGCGCCTCGCCTCAGACTTGCAAGAGGTGCGATAGGGCGCATTGCTCGTGCGTGTTGGCCCTTTCCATGTCGGCGTGGTCCATCGAAGCTTCGGCTTCCAAGCGGGAAACCCACTTGACGAGCTGGTAGTAAAAATCGGCGTCGCGAACGCGTGCGTGCGCGACAGCCTCTAGGGCTATTTGCCGGGTGCCGTCCTCCACGTAGTCGGCCCAGTTGCGGGTGCTCTGCTCGCGACTCAGAGCGTCGGTGCGCTGCTGCTCCATGTCCCGCTGGCGGCGCACATCGGCGATACGCTGCTCCTCCGCCAGGCGGTCGCGCTCCAACAACTCCTGCTCCTCCGCCATGCGGTCGCGCTCCAACAACTCATCGATCTCCGCATTTCCATCTAAAGATAGATAGAATGCCTCCTCCCTCCATCTGCCTTCCGGTGAAAACCCGAACACTAGTTCCGGCGGTGACCGCCTCTGGCGTCGCCTAGCGCGGATGGGCGGGGGCATGTCGAACATGGCAAGCGACGTCGGGCCGGTGGGGGCTTATGAGGATATGGCGAGTTGGGTCACGGTGGCACCGGAGAAGGCCGGGAAACAGTACTTATAGGCGGAAGGTAGCGCGACGGTCATCAGAATTCAATGCATAATGGCTTAGCGCGCCAGCTTGCCATGGAAAACTAGAGAAACTGAAATTATGACTGTACCGTCCTGTCCCGTCTGGGTCGCACACCGGCATGGCGGTCAAACAAGTGCACTCGAGTCATCTCCCTCCTTATCAATAATGATTCCACGGATTTAAAAAGCCCGCAACAATTAAAGAGTATCTTTTTTCGCATCAGTTAGCTGCCTTAATTACGGCCGACTGCATGCAGGCACTCAGAATCGCTCGCAGGCAGTACGCGAAGCAGCATGCAACGAGTCGCAGCCGAGGGCACGCATGTAGCCACTTAAATCGCTAGAATTAATTAGGCTTAAACTTCTGCATGCCGTTAATTATTGCCATGCCTTGGTCTTGCTGCTTTGCTCACGGGACTAATAAACCCGGACGGAGGGAGTACCTTGGTTGGTGAGAGGTTTGAATTAAGCCCCGCAATCTGGAAAGGATGTACTAGTATGTGCGTGATCCGCTATTTATTCGTGTAGGATCGAGTAGGCCGTTTCTTGAATTGAGCCCTGCAAATCGGAAAGGAGGTAGTACGTGCGTGATCCGCTATTTATCCGTGTAGGATCGATAGTGTAGCTTGTCAGTTTCTTCAGAGGTAGGCATTTTTATTCAAAAAACTGCCACTTCGCATCTTGCGTCGCAAATAAAACTGCCAGGAGCGCATTTGTAGGCTAGCTAGTGATCGATCAGTAACTTGTAAACACTGAGCGAACAGAAATAAGTAACTGTTAATGCATCTGAATGATTCACAGATCATATACAAATATGTAGCTCCGAAAGCAAAGATTAGCCACTTCGGATCTTGCGTCACAATTAAAACTAACTAGTACGATTCCCACACATAAGATCAACATGTTAATGCATCTCAATGATTCACAGATCATATACAAATATGTAGCTCCAAAAGCAAAGATCTAGAAAAAACATCTGTTCTTCCTACTAACATGGATGCTTCTCTTGGCCAACATTCAGTACAGACTGAAAGACAAATTTTTTTGTGAAGTCTACAATTCCTCTTGCAAACATAAGTGGTTTCACCAACAGCTAGAACCATGAGCATGAACCACACATGATGGAGGAACATCCACTGCAATATGATTTGGTCTTCTCTCGATCACACCGCGAGACTATTTTCGGAATACAAACTTTAACTTAGGCAAAATGACGCCCATTGTATAATCATTCCAAAGCAATGAAGCACCTAGTGTTGGCCAATAAATAGTACAGTACTACTTTTCTGCAGTCCATGAAGTGACTATCCAATCTTTCTGTGTCTATTTTCAAATGGCACTGCATGCAGTGACTATACTATTCTCTTGTGCAGTTCAACCAAAATTGCGGACACTTTGTTTGTTTGCCAAATAGCAATTGGCAGACATCTCTGTCTGCACAAATATCAAGCAGCTAGTAAACATATACCACACCTTGTATTTTCGGTTTAAACATATCTCTTCCGCTTAGCTTCTGTCATGTTCTGCATCGTACATACTGAATTGATTTGCTGGTTCAGAGCAGAAATATAGCGCCTATTCTTCATCAAACCAAGGATATCCATGTTCGCAGTGATGGAAGTGGTGAAATTGATACAACCGAAATTGAGCATCCAATCATTGAATCTTGTCCTGCACCTCCAATGTAAGTCCACCCTGCCAATAAATTCACATGCAAACCACTAGTATTACTATCTAATGACAGTACAAAAAGAGTAGCAAGATAGTAGCAAACCATGTACCTTCGTAATGAACAGCTCATAGTGCCACCAATTGGATATAAAGGTTTGGAAAAAAACATGCTCCTAATGTTGAACCAGTTGGACTTTTTGTGCAGTTCCACTAAAATCGAGCATCCCTGTTTGCATAGATATTGGAAGTGTGATTACTCTAAAAGTGGCACTAGTTGAAGCATAGACTCACAAATATAAGAATTCCAATTTCTTAATGGGAAAAGGTAGCAAGACTGTTTCTAACCGCCTGTTTGAAGGAATAAATAAAGCAACAGCAGCTGATGTCAGGAAGGCATACATAGTTTTTTCTGAAAAACTGAGTCATTCCTGACCTTTCCTCTTCTTTTAAGCAAATTTTGTGCAGTTCTACTAAAATAAAATGCCATCACCGCCTTGACAATTCAGTGACACTGTACAAAAGAAAATGACTTAACATTACATCATGATGTCAGGTATGTAGTCGACAGGCATTAGAGACAAACATACAGACCTCCTCCGTTAACATAATGAACATTAATTTTAACAAAGGTGTGACTAGCTTTACCAGGATAATTTGAGTGAACTCTACAACCTTTGTTCCTTAATATAAGACATTTTCGCGGTTCAATTTAAAGTACCCAAACGTCTAGTATTTAGAAAAACAGGTAGTAGTTTTCTTGAGTACATATCTGGGAAAGCTTGCCACACTTTATTTATGTCCATACGCTAATGCAACACCATTCGAATACTACAAATATACACTAATCCAGTGGCTAGTGCAACAGTAGAGTAGTTAGTTTATTACAGGGTACAGTACAATGGTTTTACTGAATAGATTTCAATAAACTGTAGCACTGGAAGGTTTCTATAAGAATTAACAATACATAATGTAAAGGTAACAAGTTTCAGCATTGGTATACTAGCTGTGCATGAGCATTAAACCAAATACAAAAGTCTGAAGGTAACTATCATTATTAACTAATGACAGTATAAAAAAATTGCAAACCATGTACCTCCAAGGTAAATATCATTTTGAACTCGGGGGGACCTTAAAAATTGCTATCCAATCTTGATAATCGATCAAACATAAAAACTTGACCGAACGAATCAAGAGAACATCCGGAGGAGGAGGTGCCCACTCTTGACATTTCCTCTTGTCTTCATAATTGTCTGTGCAGTTTAACCAAAACAAAATGACATCAGCGCCTTGGAATTTTGGTGACACTGTACAAAAAAAATTAACTTATCTCATGAAAGTGAGGTATGTAATCTATAAGCATTAACAGTGCAAAAATCTGAAGGTAGTAACAAGTTTCATCGTTGGTATACTGGCTGTGCAACAGCATTAGAATGCCTTAGCTGAAAAATCTTTAATACATCCACAATCAATAGCTAACCTTGAAATAATCCAGTGACATTAAATGGCATTGCTTAAATTTATCGGTGGCATTAGACTTAGAGCGGCATTAGTTAAATGTGGCATCACTTTAGCACTAGCATTGCTTGACTTGACTGCTGGCGTTATACTAACAGCAAAAAAGTGGCAATAAGAGCATGGGAGGCCCATTCGGACAGTGGGCGCACCAGTACGATGTACCTCCACGGACGCAGAGTGGTGAGGGAGGTATGGTTGCCCAGAGCAACAAATATTCAGGTAGCATATGTGGATTATGTCCCATTTTCGTTCTCTTTAGCCACCTTTTTCCTATGCGAGGACAACAAACCGATCGACCTGGTCATTCTCTATTGCGTTGTCATGCCTTTCTACCCTTCTTCAACCAAGAGACACGAGACTCGTTCCTAGCTACTGATTTTCCCCTTTTCAACCTAGATGCGGGTTCGATGCCTACTCTCTTGGACTGTACAGTCTCCCTTCCTTTCCTTATTCAACCCAGACATGGATTAGTCTGCATGAAGTAGGGTTTCCTTTAATAGTGCAAATTATGTTTTTCGTCTACGTGGCCAGCAGAGCAGAGGATAGCAAATTGGGAAGATGGTGGAGTGGAAAAAGATCCACATGCAACGACGTGGCAGATGGGGCAATAGAACAAGGTTATGGTTTGAAAAGAGGTATCATACCTGAGGGTCAGCCGGAAGTGGCTTTGCTCAAGGTCGTCGTCCTCCGCACACACTATGGCAGCGAGCTTGGGGACAGAGGCCATCCCGCGCGGGCGCTAGGTCTGAGAGGACGGCCTTGTCGTCAGTGCGTGACGTTGCTCGCCAACGACGAGTGCGTCAACGATGCACGTCCTTTTCTTCCCCGGCGGATCTGTGACCACTAGTGAGGAGGGAGAGAGGGGCCATATTTTTTAGATCTGGAGAGAGGGTGGTAGTGTGAGAAGCAAGTGGGCAGCCCTTAGCAAGAAAGCACTGAAGCTCCAGCCTATATATCTTTTTTATAATACTAGTACTAGAGGTGGAGTAGTGGTAGAGTAGTTTATATTTTTTCTGCGTACAGTACCAGTTAGTCGTGCTTCAAAACTGATTGGCACGCCATTAAAAAAATAAAGGTCGATAACTAATGCGGCACCTCGGGCAAACGCGGCCAGATCGCATTTTGCACGAGAAATTACACACCATGTTTCGTTGACATGTGGTCCCGTTCCAACATATCAGTGAGACGACGGCGAGTAGTAGGAGTATTTCCGAACGGACATGTAGGCCGGGGCGCCTCTTCGTGAACCGTGGCAAACTCGCAACCGTCCACCGACTCTTCGTGTCGGGGGTTGGGTGCGACATATGCCAAAGGATGGCTTATCATGGTGGGGGCGAGTAGAACGTCGCCGGTGCCTGGAAACGGGATGAGGCGTAGACATGCACGCCAGCGAATCTTACCCAGCTTCAGGGCTCTCCGGGGAGATAATACCCCTACTGCTGCTCTGCAGGGTCTCCGCATGATCACTATGGCAAAGTGTTTACATGATTGCTCCTAGAGCTGTTTCCTGAAGGTAGGAGAAGGCAAGGCTAGCTCTCTCCTTCCTGTATGGTCTGGTCTAGTGCTAATGGATTCCAACCCTTTGCATGGGTGCCTTGGGGGGTTTATATAGGCCTACCCCCAGGGGTACAATGGTAATCTGGCTGGACGCGGGCCCAGTCGTTAGTGCCTCCAGCCTCCGTCTTCTCCGCCGACTGCTGGGGCCTACCGACTGGTGGGCCCTGCCGACTGGCCCGGTACGGAGCCGACAGGCCGCGTCCGCCGCGGGCAGGTCTTGCCGGCTGCTGATTACTGTAGCCGTGCTTCTAATGACGCGGGCCTCATCATGGAGTCGTGGCAATAGCCCCGCCGCCTGGCGGGCGTTCACTATTGCCACTCTCCGTCACATCTGGTTAATGGCGCGTGGGCCCCGGGGGAGGAGCCGGCCGACTCCTGACGGGTCCGACTTGTGGTGCACTTGCCGTCTTCTGGGATCCCGCTGGCCGGTGGGACCCGCCACCCAAAGGTCGTACAGACAAGCCGTCGTGGGTGCAGGATTCGGTCCACCGGTGCTGATGTCAGGGCCAGCATGGCAACAGTGCCAAGCCGCACGGAGATCTCCACGAGTACGGCGTACTGTGACCATGCTTGCCTTTGGAAAGGGGTGGGAGCAGTCTTCACTATAGCCACTCCCCTGTCCTGTCCCTCTTGATGAGGACATGGGGTTTTGCTGGAGCCGCGGGCCGACTCCCCAAGGCCGGCTTCTTGGGAAGTCGTCAGTCAGGAGTCGGTTTGTCCTGAAGTCGTCCCTGGGACTCGGCCGTGAGTGGCTAGTCGGTGGCCTTGCCGTCGACTCCTCAGAAGGCGGCTCTTTGTCCTGGGGTCTTGAGGGGCGCAGCCTGCCCCGATGCCTTGAAAGGTTCTGGGACTCGGGTTAGCCTACCCGTGGCCCATTACTCCGACAGTAGTCCCCGAAGCTGATGAGGCACCATGGACGATCGGCCGAGGAGCCTCAGCAGTTTCTCTTTCTGGGTGCCCGAGACATGGATCTTGCTTGACTTCCGCCGAGCCGGCTGGAAGGAGTCGGACTGGCCCAACTCTGACTCGCACAATATTTCGAACGTCGCGGCGGGATCCAAGTAGCGTGCTGGCTAAGCCTCCAGGCCGCCGCCCATTCCGGGCCTGTCATGTGATAACATGCGGCCGGGCCAGTCTGCCAGCCTACGCGCGTGACGGGACAGGCCCGTAGGTGGGGCCCGCCACTACCGCGCCTCGGCGCCCGAGCGGATCCGCTGTGGCCCAGTCGGACGGTTGGGATTCCCGTGGAGTTACTGCGCGCAGTAATTTTGCCGTGGAAATGTGGGGGTCATGGGGTCGTGGGCGCAGTAAATCCCACGACCGCCCCCTCGGCTTCGCAGCCCATGAGGCTATAAGTAGGGGGAGGAGGGGGCGCGGCAGAGCACGCGCGCCCCTCCTTCCCACTACTCCTTGCTCTTCTCCTTCTTCTTCTTCCTTGCTCCGCCGCGCGCCCAAGCTTTGCCGAACGCCGCAGCGATCAGCTCGCGATGAGTTCTTCTTCTGCCGCCGCGCCTCCCTCGGTGCATTCCGGCACCTGGGATGGCTCAGAAGTTCACGACGCCACATCGAGTTCCTCCGCAAGACTCGTCGGCTTCCCGGCAAAGATTACGTGCGGGTACGCCTTGCGCCGAGGGGGAGATCTCTCCGGCACCGGAGGATGGCGAGCGGGTTATCTTCCGCTCGCACTGCCTGCGCGGATTGGGGCTGCCGGCGAGCAGCTTCTTCAGCTCCTTTCTGGAGTTCTACGACCTCCAGCCGCACCACCTCACACCCAGTACAGTGGTGCTGATGTCCGCCTTCGTGGTCTTGTGTGAAGGCTTCCTCGGAGTCCTCCCCACCCTCGAGCTCTAGGGGGAGTTCTTCTTCTGCAAGCTCGGCACCCAGGCTGCAGGCATGCCGGCTCAGTGTGGCGCATTCATCGCCGTGTGGAGGTTGGGGGCCGACAACCTCTTCCCCACCATCAGGCTGATAAAGTCGGTGAAGATGTGGCAGCGATCGTACTTCTACATGAAGAGCGTCTTCGCGGGGAGCGATTGGGTCAACCTGCCGGCCTTCGAAGCCGGCCCGCCGGCTGGGAGATTGCCCAACTGGTCGTTCCGGGCCAAGTCGTTGACGCTTGCAGGAGCCGGTGCCGTCACACGACTCCGAGTGCTGACACAGTCGGAGGGCCTGGCTGGTCCGGACCTCCTGGCCGCCTTTATGGCGCGCCGAGTTCTCCCGCTCCAAGGCCGCCCCCACATGATATGCCAAATGAGCGGGCGCCGTGACCCGAGTCGGATGTGCACCAAGGACATGCCTCACGAGGAGGTGTCCTACATGGTGAACTACCTCTCGGACAGCAAGCTGCTGGAGGACTGGCGGTTCGGCAAGGAGCCGTACTCCCGCGCCAACCTCCCACCTACAGTGAGTTGCCCTTTCTTTCTTTCTTTCTTCGAGTTGTCTTCTTTCTTGCCGAGTCTGTTTGGTGTGACCTGACCAGTTGTCTTTGGTCAGAATCCCCTCCTCCATCCACCATCCGGCACCTCGGGGCCGGCCGCGAGTTCCTTGCCGACCGGGCGGAGAGCGACATCGACGACCCCGATCTGGGGGCGGCGGCTTTGGAAGACGACGCCGAGGGAGGAGGTGGCCCGTGGCTCGGGGCCAAACTAGAGGACTGGCCTGACGATGATGAGGAGGTCACCCCCGCCCCCGGCCAGGAGACAGCCATCCCGGCGCGGGCTCTTCTGCCGCGCCGGGTGCTGCAAGCGGCAGGAAGAAGCGCAGGGCTGTGCCGACTTTGTTCGGCAGTCGGCCGAAGAAGCCCAAGAGTTCGGCTGCGGCGACCAAACGGGACGAGGCGGCCGCGAAGGCCATCCGCTTCCGCAAGGAAGTGAAGAAGCCGCCGCTGGTCTCCGCGTGAGTATTCCGTCTTGACGCTTTATTCTTTCTCTGTAGCTTTGTCTGAGTCTTTTACTTGCTTCCCTCGCTTCAGGGCTCCCCTCACTCTTGAGAGGGTTGCCGCCGCCTCCGTCATGGGGTCAGCGGAGACGTCGGCCACCACTCGGTGGATTGACCCCGCCGCTGACCTCCGGGAGGCGACGGAGCAGAATGCGCAGGAGAAGCGCAACGAGGACGAGGCCGCCCGCCTGGAGAAGGTGGAGGCCGATAAGGCCGAGGCCTCCGCCAAGAAGAAACTGGCGGAGGCCGAAGCCATCGCCGCGACGAAGCGGTAGGCTGAGGAGGCCGCGCACCGCCAATCGGCGGTGTTCGTCATCCTACTGAACTCTGCGCCGCCGCCTTCGGAGTTCACGGGGCAGACTGGGGAAGCCGACGGCCAGGACCCCATCATGGTGAGGGAAGGCGGCGGCTCCTCCACCCCGGACGTGATCATTCTGCTGCCACCTCCGCCGCCGTCTGGGAGCGCGCAAGGCGAATAGCCGGCGGATCCACCGGTACCGCCGACTGAAGACAAGGCCGTGGCGAGGCTACTCCTGCAAGTTGGCTCGCCAACGCGCCGCCGTCTTGAGAAGGCGACTTCGGCGCCACGCCCCCTGGAGACCGGCACCGCCAGCTCGGCGATCCCAAACGCCGAAGCGATGAGCGCCGCGCCCATTGGGTGGGTGCAAGGAGGCGGCACGGGGCCGCTGAACCAGGCGCTTCTGGACGTCCAGAAGAAGCTGCGAGCTGAGGGTGATGCGATCCAGAATTGCACCAAGGCATACCTGGCGTCGCGAGCAGCCGTCCGGGTATGCTTTCTCTTTGGTCCTCTTTTTTTCTTGTTTTTGTTCCTCTCTGTGGGGGCGCGCCAGCGCACCCACTGGGTGTAGTCCCCGATTTTCGGGTCGGCTGCTGAGCAGGCGGCTCGGAACTCCAATTGGCGAGTTCCGGATACTTACTTTTGCCTGAAATATTTTTGTCGCAGGCCTACCACAACCTCCGTGTTACTGCCTTCAACCGCAATGTTGAAGAGCTGGGCAAGTGGACCGCCGACTTGTCGGAGAGCCAGAGTGAGTCCTTTTTCTTCTTTGCGGGGCGCGCTGGCGCACCCGCGGGCTGTAGTCCCCGAGATTCGGGCCGACTGCTGAGCAGTTGGGCCGGATCTCCCCGGCGACCTTCTTTACTGATGACTAAACACTTTCTTTCTTCCTTCTCTTCAGAAGCCAACGCTGTTCTTCAACAGCAGCTGAGCGAAGCCAACTCCGCATTGTGCGCCAAGGGGGAGGAGTGCAGCAAGCTCGCCACAGAGCGCGATCTGCTGGCCACTCAATTGGCAGAGCAGAGGGAGCTGCTTGCGAAGACGCAGAAGGAGGCAGAAGAGGCGGAAACCGCCCTCCTGGCCGAGTTCGCGAGAGAGCGCTCCTCCTAGACTGACAAGGAGGCAATGCTGGCCTTCGGCTTCCATGAGATCGAAGACATTGTTGATGGTGAGTTTCTTTACTTTCTTTTTTCGAGCTGCCGATTATAAGTCGGGCCGACTCCTGATTTTTGACTTGTTTGTTCGTTTCTTCTGTCTTGGCAGACTTCTTCCCTGGACACTCGCAGGCCGCCATCCGAGCCATCGAGGCTGACCGTGAAGGTCGGAGGGCAGAAGGTGCAAAGATCGCCGCCGATGCCCCCGAACCCTTGATGAGCATATCCTGATGCTGCGCCTTCGGATATGTCGGCGCCCAGGCGATTGCTGCCCTGTGGCCGGACATGCAGGCTCCACGCACCCCCAGTCGGACTGCCGACTGGCTGGAGGTCGCGACTGGTCGTCTTGAAGCCTGGAAAGGTTTCTCAGCCCGAGCTGGAGCGTGCCGGGCCTTGGAGTTCGTCAAGGCATGGTATCCGGGGCTGGACCTAGACCGGCTGGCCACACTCCGGTCAGAGGCCCATCCGGAGCTGGCAGCTGCGGAAGACGCCCTCGTCAAGCATGCGGCGGCGATCACCGAGTACACCGACACCAGTATCTTCGTCCCCGAGCGGTCTGAAGACAGCGAGGAGGTACCGCCGGAGTGGTTTGGGATGAACCCAGACTACGGCGAGGACTCGGCGGAGGTGATCGGTTCCAGCGCCGAGGAGGAAGGCGAGGCGGAGGACGGAGGTGAGACGGAAGAACCAGAAGATGGAGCGGACGGCCAGCCTCAGCTCGACCGCGCCTCCAGCAATGAGCCGCGTGCGACTGAGCCGACTGCCGCCGGAGGCGATCAAGCCGAGACTGCCCAGCCGGCCGCCCCAACGCCTAACGCTGCCGCCTCCTCCGACCCTCCGAATCCGTCTGCTGCTTCCTAAGCTGCTGCCTTATCTTTATTTTATCTTCTTTAGTAATCTTGAAGAACTTGTTAATTCGCACAATTCCACACGCGGGGTGTATTTTGAACTTCTGCTCGAAGATTCGGCCAAGGGCCTATTCTTATGTAAATATTTATCCGAATTCTATCTTTTCTTGCTCATTGCTCTTTTGGCTTTTTCCTTGCCGCTTTCCCTTAGTTGCCTGTCTTGCCAGTTGGACAGCCGCTCTACGGACTGCCGTTGGATAAAATTCTTGGCTACTTTGGGAAGGCAAGTACTTAGCCGTTTTAGAGTTTTTTAGCAAGTTGAATAGAAGGCGGTGAGCCGACTGCTTAATAGTCGGTTTGCGAAAAGAAAAAGGAAGGCTGGAAGCCGGCTTAAGCTATGTTTTATGCTTTGAGTCCTTAGCCATTTTTCATGCGAACACCCATTCTACCTTACTCCTGCCCACCGTACAGTCGCTCTACGAGCTGCGGCTTCTGACAGGAGATGGCTTAGGGGCCACACACTACTTGTTCGGCTGCAGGAAGCATTTCATAGTGCAAGGCGACAAGTCCTCGGGACGACCTGTCGAGCCCGGTGCCAAGCGGCAATCAAAGAGTAACATACTCGTAGGCATAACTTTTATCATATAGACAAAAGAGGGCAGTCCCCAAGCTCGTCTTGGGGGGCCCGAAGTCTTGGTACTTTAATACAAAAGGTAGCGTGGTACATAATGCATCAACTATAAAATCTTCGGAGGAGATTTGCATTCCATGGCCGCTCCGTCTCTTTGCCGGAGTCGTCCCTCTTGCATGCTCGGGGCTTCTGAGCGTCAATCAGGTAGTAGGAGTCGTTGCCCAGTACTTTGCTGATGATGAAAGGGCCTTCCCAAGGCGCCGACAGCTTGTGCTGGCCGGCTGTTCGGTAGATCAGCCGGAGCACAAGGTCGCCTTCTTGGAAAGATCTCGGCTTGACCTTCCTGTTGTAGTATCGGCGCAGGCTCTGCTGGTAGATGCTAGACCGGCTGAGTGCCAATAGCCGGCCCTCTTCCAGCAGATCGACCCTGTCTTGACGTGCTTCTTCTGCCTCCTCCTTGGTGTACATGGTGACTCGCGGGGAGTCGAACTCTATGTCCGTTGGGATGACGGCTTCAGCACCGTAGATGAGGAAGAAAGGCGTGAAGCCAGTTGACTTGTTTGGAGTCGTGCGCAGACTCCAGAGGACGGCTGGCAACTCGTCGAGCCAGCAGCCAGCCGACCGCTCCAGAGGCTCGACCAGTCGGGGCTTGATGCCGGACAGGATGAGGCTGTTTGCTCGCTCTACCTGGCCGTTTGACTGTGGATGGGCGACGGAAGCTAGGTCCAGTCGGATGCCCTGTGTTGCGCAGAAACGGGCCAAGGTGCCTTTGGCAAAATTTGTGCCGTTGTTGGTGATGATGCTGTGTGGTATGCCGTACCGAATTGTGATATCGGAGATGAAAGTCACGGCAGTCGGACCGTTCAGTTTCTTGATTGGCTTCGCTTCTATCACTTGGTGAACTTGTCCACTGTGACAAGTAAGTGGGTTAAGCCACCTCGTGCCGTCTTGAATGGTCCCACCATGTCTAGACCCCAAACTGCGAAAGGCCAGGCAATGGGGATGGTCTTGAGTGCAGAAGCCGGCTGGTGCGGCTTGGAGCTGAATTTCTGGCACCCTTTGCATTTTTGGACCAATTCCTTGGCCTCTTCTAAGGCAGTCGGCCAGAAGAAACCGTGTCGAAAGGCTTTGCGACGAGTGCTCTTGAAGCCACATGGTGGCCGCACTCGCCTTGATGGATGTCTTAGAGAATTTCTTGGCCTTGCTCTGGCTCTACGCAGCGCTGGTAGACACCAGTGACGCTGCGCCTGACCAGCTCTCTGTTGACTATGGTGTAGGCTCCCACTCGGCGTTGTACTTGTCGAGCTAAGGTCTCATCAGTCGGCAGCTCTTTGCTCACCAGGAATTTGAGGATGGGCTGGGCCCATGAGGGTGCTGCTATTTCTTCGACTGCCAGAACTGCGACTTGGACGAGGGCGGCTGGGATGGGAGGCGGCGGGTTGGAGTCAACAACCGCTCGCTGGGTTAATGAAGTCCCCAGGCCGACTGGCGCGGCTTTTGGGCCGAGTTCTGGAGTCTTCGAGCCCGCCGCTACAGTCCCCGGGCTGGGTACTGCAGTCCCTGGGCCGGCCTCGACTGTGGCGGCTTTGGAGCCATCTGCCAAAATCCCCGTACCGTCTGTCGGGGCTCTGGAGTCGGATCCGACTTCTTCGGGAGGAGCCGGCACGAAGATGAGTCTGATTCTGGTGAAGGCTTGACAGACAGCTTGAGGAGGCGTTGAAGGGCGACGCCGGATGGTATTGCTTGGCGGGTAGAGCCGATTCGTGCCAAGGCGTCTGCTTGGTCATTGTCGTTTCTTGGCACATGGAGGAACTCGCACCCCTCGAAATACCCACTGAGTTGCTGCACGAGGAAACGGTAACTTGCCGTGTTTGCATCTTTGGCGTCCCAGTCGCCAGATGACTGTTGGACCACTAAGTCCGAGTCGCCATAACACAGGATCCTGTGAATGCCAAGTTCTTTGGCAAGCCGGAGCCTGTGAATGAGCGCCTCATACTCGACGACGTTGTTGGAGGGGGCAAAATGGATTTGCAGTGCGTATTTGAGCTTGTCGCCTTTAGGGGAAGTGAGGACGACGCCGGCTCCCAAGCCGGTGCGCATCTTGGAGCCGTCAAAATGCATCCGCCAATGGGTGGAGTCGGGCGCTGGAGGTAGGTACTGGGTCTCGGCCCAGTCGACGAGAAAGTCGGCCAATGCATGTGACTTGATGGCGGTGCGGGGCTAGTAGTGGATGGTGTAGGGAGCCAGCTCTATGGCCCACTTGACCACTTGGCCAGAAGCTTCTCGGCTTCCGATGATCTCGGTAAGTGGGGCCGTGCAGACCATGGTGATTGGATGCTCTTGAAAGTAAGGCTTCAATTTCTTGGCGGTAAAGTGCACGCCATAGCACATCTTCTGGTAGTGGGGATAGTTCTGCTTGGAGGCTGACAACACTTCGCTCAGGTAATATACCGATCTCTGGACAGGTAGTGCCTTGCATTCCTCCTTGCGTTCCACTACAATGACCGTGCTGACTACCCGGCTGGTGGCGGCGATGTACAGGAGCATAGGTTCCTTAGGAGTCAAAGCCGCCAGAACGGGTGGAGTAGTCAGCATCTTCTTCAGCTGGAGAAAAGCTTCGTCCGCCTTGTGGTTCCACTCGAAAAAAGTGGTCTTCTTCATGAGTTGGTATAAGGGGAGAGCTTTCTCGCCCGGCCGACTGATGAATCAGCTGATGGATGCCAGGCAGCCGGTGAACTTTTGCATGTCCAGCAGTCGGCTGGGTACCTCCATTCTCTCAATGGCCTTGATCTTTACGGGGTTGCATTCTATGCCGTGTTCAGAGACCAGGAAGCCAAGGAGCTGGCTAGCTGGTACTCCGAAGATGCACTTCTCGGGGTTGAGCTTGATCTGGAATTGGCGCAGGTTCTCAAAGGTCTCCTTGAGGTCTTCCAGCAGTGTTCCATGCTTTTTCGTCTTCACCACCACATCGTCCATGTAGACGTGGGCGTTTCTCCCGAGTTGCTTGAGGAGGCACTTCTGCATGCAACGCTGAAAGGTGGCGCCGGCATTCCTCAAGCCGAACGACATGGTGAGGTAGCATAAGGCTCCAAATGGCGTGATGAAGGCGGTCTTCAGTCTGTCAGCTGGGTTCAGCTTGATCTGGTGATATCCTGAATATGCTTCCAAAAAACTCAACAGCTCGCATCCAGCGGTGGAGTCTATCACCTGATCAATTCTTGGCAGAGCAAACGGGTCCTTGGGGAACGCCTTGTTGAGGCTCGTGTAGTCAATACACATTCGCCACTGCTTGTTTTTCTTCAGTACTAGGACCGGGTTGGCTAGCCACTCTGGAAAGAATACTTCCATAATGAAGCCGGCTGCTAGGAGCCGGGCTATCCCTTCTCCGACAACTCTTCTCTTCTCTTCTAATAGGCGGCGCAGGGGCCGCCTGACCGGCTTTGCATCAGATCGGACATGTAGCTTGTGCTCGGCGAATTTCGTAGGTACACCTGGCATGTCTTTGGGGGACCATGCGAAGATGTCCCGATTCTCACGGAGGAAATCGACGAGCTCGCCTTCCTATTTGCTGTCGAGGTTTGTGCCTATGATAGCGTACCTCTCTGGGTGCTCCGGATCCAAGGGTATCTTCTTTGTCTCCTTGCCGGCTTGAACGAACCCTCAGCCTCCGACTCCTTTGGGTTGGGCGATACCTCTGGCTGCTTGCCGGCCATCTCCACAACCCGTTAAAGGAGCCGCTTCTCAGCCGCGAATACCAGGGACTCGGCTAGCCGACTGCTCTCAGCCTCACAGGCAGACGACTTCCGTAGTCGCTGGCTATGGTCAGAACCCCCCTGGAACTGGGAATCTTCATTTTGAGGTAGGCGTAGTGGGGGACCGCCATGAACTTGGCCAGGGCGGGTCGGCCAAGTAGTGCATGGTATGGGCTCTCGAGGTCCACCACCTCAAACCAAACTGACTCTCGGCGGAAGTGCTCTTTGTCTCCAAAGAGGACGTCCATCAGGATCTTGCCGATTGGTGAGCAGGAAAGCCCAGGAACAATGCCGTGGAACACAGTCCGGCTGTTCTGAAGCTGTCTTTGCTTGATTCCTAATTTCTTCATGGTGTCTTTGCACAGGATGTTGATGCTGCTGCCTCCGTCTATCAGAACTCGCGAAAAATGTGCGGCTCGTCTATCCGTGCAAAAGGTGGCATCCAAGACCAAGGCATAGGAGCCCGGACTCGGCATCACCTCTGGGTGATCAGCCCTGCTCCAGCTGATTGGCTTCTCGGACCAGTGCATGAACTCTGGCGTCTCTGATGCTACTGCATTCACCTCTTGTCGCTGCAGCCGCCTACTGCATCGATCGTCAGCCATACTGGTAAACACCACGTAGGCTCCGTGCTCTTCGGGGTATTCGTCTTGTACTACGCCGACTGGTCTGACAGCCGGCTACTGGGGCGGAGGCGGAGGCGGCTGCCCAGCAGGCGGTGGAGGTAGGAGGCCGTCTCCCTTGGCGATCCTGGTGAGCCAGTGGCACTTCCGGGTGGTGTGTTTCGACGGCTTCGCGCCACTATGGAACTTGCAAGGTCCATCCAGAGTCTGTTCGTAGGAGAAGGCCGACAACCAGTTGGGCTTGCCGCCTTTCTGTCGCTTGGGCGGAGGCTGCCCATCTGGCTGCTGGGCTTTGACTGTCGCAACCTGCCGGCTGCTGGAAGCCGGCCGCGGGGCCTTGCGCTTGTGGTCGCTCTGCTGTTGTCGCTGACTAGCATCTCCCGCCGGGGTTCTTGGAGCTTGAGGGGCCACTTTACCAGTCGCGCTGACTTGAATTTCCGCCTTCATGGAGGAGTCGGCCGTGGCGTACTTGTCTGCTATGATCAGCAGCTCGTTGAGGGTTTCTGGCTCATCGCAGAGGAGCTTGTGCTTGAGGAGGGTGCCTTCTCTGCACCCGGCGATGAAGTACTCGATAGCCTGCACCTCGTGCACGCCCTCGCAGGAGTTTCGGAGCTCGGCCCAACATGTGAGGTAGTCGCGAGTCGACTCGTCAGGACCTTGCATGCACAAGGAGAGCTAACGAGGCTTGGGAGGACGCTTGTACGTGCTGGTCAAGTTGCATACGAATGCTTCAGTGAAGTCGACCCAGCTGTTGATGCTGCGGGGCTTCAGGCTGTTCAGCCATGTCCGGGACGTGCCCTGGAGCATGAGCGGAACGTATTTTACTGCGACATGCTTGTTGCCGTTCGCTATGCTGACAACCATGGAGTAGTCGACTAGCCAGTCTTCCGGCTTCACGGAGCCGGTGTACTTGGGCGTGTCTCTTGGGAGTGCGAACCCTTTGGGAAAAGGCTCGTCTCGAATGCGGGGCCCGAAACAAGGCGGACCCAACTCGTCTTCTTCTTCCAGCGCTAGGGATCGGTGAAGTCGGTCGATCCGGTGGCGGGCATCATTTTCTCCGACTCCCTCTCAGAGGCCAAGGTGGTCGCCGAGAGTCGGATGGTCAACAGGCGGCGGCGAGGAGGAGGAGGCGGACAGTCGTCCCGTCGTTCCACTGCTCTCGGGCGGCCGTCTCGGTCGCGCTCTATGGTAATGTGAGTCCGACTATGGCTGACAGCCGGATCCTTGTCTCTTCTTCCTCGGGCGCCGCCAATCGGCGTCTGAGATGTCGCGCCTTGGTCTCGGCAAAGGTCATCGTTTTGCCGCTGCGGCGCCTCCGTGCGGCAGCCGGCCTCGTTCTGCGCGGCAGCCGCGTCGAGGAGCCGCTGGACTCGCTCCATCATCAGGCGGCGCTCTTCACCCTCGAAATTGTCCAGCTCGTCCGCCACCGCCTGGGCGGCTCGAATGTTCTCCGCAGGGGTGGCGTACACAGGGCGGCTTGCCCCAAACAGGTTGGCGATGGCTACGCCGCGCTGCTGGACCGCGCCAAGGCGGCTGGGCCCCGCTGGGGCCGGCGAGCCACCAATAGCGCGATCCATCTCTCGTTGGTAGGCTTCTGACAAGCGTCTCATGCTAGCCAGCTTCTTCGCACCTTCGACGAGCTGAAGGCGGCGCGCCTCCAACGTCTCCGCGCCGGCGTCTGCCGGAATGGGCGCAGTCAGGTCTTGGAGCGCCGCGCCAAGTGGGTCATGCGCTCCTCCGCCGGGGAACTCATCATGACTGATGACGAGCACCTCGGTGATGGTGCTTCTGCCGCTCTCCGCACGAGGGAGAGGCTCGTCGTACACCACCACATTAGTGGGGAACGCGTCGAGCGACGCGGTGCCGGAGTCGACCAGCATCGGGTCGGTGGAACCTACAGACTCCAAGTCCACGGCAGGCTCGCCGGCGACGTGGAGTTGATCGAGGAGGCCCGCGAGGAGGCTCTCGGAGCCGCCCGTGCCTGCGTCGGATGCAGGTTCGTCGGAGATGCGAACCTCGCCGACAAGTTCGGTGAGGCGGCTAGCTGCGCAGGCGATCTCAATGCCGTCCAGCGCGTCGGTGCAAACTCCGTCTGGCGTGCCTGGCTGGCTGCGCTCTCCGGGGAGGAAAAGGGTTCCCGTCCAGAACAGGTCTCTGGACGACGGTGCACCAGGCCCCACGGTGGGCGCCAAATGTCGGGGGTTGGGTGCGAAATATGCCAAAGGATGGCTTATCATGGTGGGGGCGAGTAGAACATCGCCGGTGCCTGGAAACGGGATGAGGCATAGACATGCACGCCGGCGAATCTGACCCAGCTTCAGGGCTCTCCGGGGAGATAATACCCCTACTGCTGCTCTGCGGGGTCTCCGCATGATCACTATGGCAAAGTGTTTACACGATTGCTCCTAGAGCTGTTTCCTGAAGGTAGGAGAAGGCAAGGCTAGCTCTCTCCTTCCTGTATGGTCTGGTCTAGTGCTAATGGATTCCAACCCTTTGCATGGGTGCCCTGGGGGGTTTATATAGGCCTACCCCCCAGGGGTACAATGGTAATCCGGCTGGACGCGGGCCCAGCCGTCAGTGCCTCCGGCCTCCGTCTTCTCCGCTGACTGGTGGGGCCCGCCGACTGGCCCGTTACGGAGCCGACAGGCCGCGTCTGCCGCGGGCGGGTCTTGCCGGCTGCTGATTACTGTAGCCGTGCTTCTAATGACGTGGGCTTCATCATGGATTCGTGGCAACAGCCCCACCGCCTGGCGGGCGTTCATTATTGCCACTCTCCGTCACATCTGGTTAATGGCGCGTGGGCCCCAGGGGAGGAGCCGGCCGACTCTCGGGGGCCGACTCCCGACGGGTCCGACTTGTGGTGCATTTGCCGTCTTCTGGGATCCCGCTGGCCGGTGGGACCCGCCACCCAAAGGTCGTACAGACAAGCCATCGTGGGCGCAGGATTCGGTCCACCGGTGCTGATGTCAGGGCCAGCATGGCAACAGTGGCACGCCGCACGGAGATCTCCGCGAGTACGGCGTACTGTGACCATGCTTGCCTTTGGAAAGGGGTGGGAGCAGTCTTCACTGTATCCACTCCCCTGTCCTGTCCCTCTTGATGAGGACATGGGGTTTTGCTGGAGCGGCGGGCCGACTCCCCAAGGCCGGCTTCTTGGGAAGTCGTCAGTCAGGAGTCGGTTTGTCCTGAAGTCGTCCCTGGGACTCGGCCGCGAGTGGCTAGTCGGTGGCCTTGCCGCCGACTCCTCAGAAGGCGGCTCTTTGTCCTAGGGTCTTGAGGGGCGCAGCCTACCTCGATGCCTTGAAAGGTTCTGGGACTCGGGTTAGCCTACCCGTGGCCCATTACTCCGACACTCTACAACAAGAACCCCCTTCACCAACGCATCGATGCGTTGCCGTATGTCCATATAAGTGTTGCAGAGGCCTACACGAATGGATTAATATGCGTTGCCGTTGGCGGCATTGCAAGGGTCTACAACAACGTATATACATGCGTTGGTAAACGGGGTCAAGAAACATTGGTAGATAGCAACATATGGAGTTAGGGCCTAACAACACGTCGGATGCGTTGCTATCTACCCTATACAAAAGGATTTTTGGATTGACATATATGTATGTCATCTAGCCCAGTATTGGTTGGATAAAGCCCAAATTTTTATTGGGTCGTGACCATTTCTGCCATACTATTTGAATTATTTTTCTCAACAATTGTTAGTTGGCCCAATTCTATGGGGACTATTTTTCCATTGACCAAGTCAACTGTCCAACAGAATATATTCTCAGTAAACATCAATGCCAATTCCATATCACGGTTCATAGTACACATTCCACATAGCATCCTGATGCAACATGTAGCATCAATAGATTAACAAATGAGTGTTTTCTTGAGTCTTGACTCCCGAACATAATTTTATAGCTCTCCTCTTTATTGAGGGTTCATTTGCTGAAAGCCTCTTATCCTGACTTCTTGAAGGCATCTAGAGTCTTCGTGGTCCTTATTTGTCCATCCTAACTTCTTGAAATATGACTTGCATATCATCCTGTCACAATAATAGGGGTAGAATTTGCAGCAAAGACGTAAACATATTGGTAAGCATGAGTTACAAAAAACATCTACCATCAAAAAGAAAATTCCCCAATTTAGTATTAATTGTTCTCCTTAACTGTAGCTGATGTAATTTTACATTTTACAATACACTACTTTATAATATTCACCATGTTATTTTACATATGATGATAAGAAAAACATATCAAGTGAGTGACAAACAAATTAAGTGGCTCCGAGGTATCACCTTATAATCTTACCAGAATAGAAGTCAGATCTTCCTAACACGAACCAAGATCATTACCATCAGAGATGTGCTTGTCAAATAGGACTCCAATTTTTTAACAATCGGTTTTCTTCAAAAACAAGCATTACTCTGCCTCGATGACCATAGTTGGGGCCCCTAAAGACCAACCAAGAGCATTATCAATATGTATATGGAAATAATATGGTCACAATCATGACAAAATGGTATTTGTTTATTTTCTGCCTGAACTCCAATACACACATATATAGTGAGAACAACAGATTCATTGTTGTTGCAAGTGAGCTAAAAATAAAGCTTAATTAGATATCTGAGATCATTGTTGATTTTATTGATAAAGTCATTACCGTCATCCTCGTCTTCATTGTAATCGACTCTTCCCTTGGCATTTGCACCATACTCCACACTGTGTGGTTTATTATGTTATCTTGTCACAAGCTTTCTTTGCTGTCTCTGGAGATAACAACCCATGCTCCATTAACCTGCACTTGTATCAATGGTATGATTATCATGTATAATGTAGTGTTGTTACTGTAAACTAGGTAGTTCTATAACAAGTCATCTCTGAATGATGATCCAAAGCTACTACTTGAAATATGCTAAACTGGGCCAAAATAGATTTAGAAATCAACCAGACTAGCTGATAATTCTCTCGTGCGCAGTACTGTCAGAATAGCTGGGAGAATCGAACCTATTTCAACACACGGCACATAGCATTGAGAAATCAATCAGATTGGTGTGCACCGTGCGACGAGCTAGGATTTTGAGACACAAAAATAAATCAGACAGACTAGCTGGGGACTACACCATAAATTTGTGTCCACGTACTATACTTACTAGTACCTGGTGAATACGTAACTGGTGGTTATTAAGGAGACGAGGTGGCGCACCTACAAGAATTCGGCCATCTCATTGGAGGGGAACTGGTGGACAATAGTAATTCATTAAATATCCTGGGTTGTTCCTTCGGCCGAGTTTGGAGAATCTTGGATGAAGCTAGCATTATGGACAACACATTAGATCACATAACATGGTTAGATTGAGCTGCAAGCTTGCTTGAAATCGACACTAATTAGCAATTGAGTTGGGAATCAATCAGATTCATAAAGCTAGCAAAAATCTGAGGAGGCTATGTGTGGAGGATGAAATTGCAGATGTAGTGTGCGAAAATTAACTAGATATACCTGAGAAGAACATATGAGTCATCGGCGGGGGCGGAGACAATTAGTGATGTGATGCGGAGGGAGGTCGAATCTGATGACGTCCCACATCGGCTTCGCCGCTGCCGCATGATCCATAAGAACAGAGAGAGGACGTAGGTGGATGGGAACGATTGACGTACATAGGGAAAGGTGGTGACCGGATTCCCCACCGTGCTCGACTTCGTCCCCGTCGGCGTCGGGTAGGAGAGCAGCGAGTCAACGACGGGGGCGGGGTAGCCGGTACAAGAGGAAAGGCGCCATAGAGGCTACATCCCGCGACTCAGCGAGGAGGGGGGTTGTGGAGGCGCGAGCGGTGGTTGGCAAGACGAGAGCGGCGGTGCTATTACAGAGGGCGGTTGCAGGGAGAGGTCCGGTGTTGCGGTGGTGGGGTTTGAGGGATATGAAAGTCAGGGTTTCTTTAGATCTAGAGTAAATATATGGTGCCTGGAAATTTCCAGATCCCGCCACGCGTGTCCGCAACTTTCAACGTTGCGTGCTTTTTCTTTTGCATGATATTAGTACTATATTGTTAGTTTTGATTTGATTGATGGGTTCAAAAATTCCTAGATGAACCACTCTATAGTGTTCATCTCAACAAGTTGAACAAAAATACGTGTTTATATGTTGCTAGTTAAAAAATAGTAACCACTTGTATTCCACAAACGCAGATCTATCGAACATGGGGCCAATGCACCGAAATGGAAAAAACTATTTTAGTTAAAATATCAAAAGGAAAAATTCTGAAACTTTATTTGTAACAAACGTGGTCTGGCGTAATACTCGTGTGAAAAGTTTCATGGATTAACAACTCTAGTCGTATTCTCGACAAAGAAAAACAGAATCGACACTATATAAAAGTTACTATTCACACTTTTTATCTCAAAATTGTTTTCTTGGCTTCCGAATCGATGGAAGCAATTCATTTGCGGAACATTTCACATGAGTGTAATACATGCTTGATTCAAATAAATTAAAGATTTTTTACTGTTCTTGATTTTTAAAAAATCTGGTGCAATGGGACCTGAGACCCATTATCTATTTCTAGATTTGCACTGTCTAATAATAGTGAAACCAAAATTATGTCCTTTGTGGGACACTTATCACTGTGGATATATCTACCGCTTCCCCTCTAGCTTTCTCTCTTTGCACGAACGTCTCTCCTTCACGCGTTCTTCGTTGTTCGCCTCCTTCCTATTCCCATGTCTCGTTCATCACACTCGAGAGAGGAGAGGGCTTCCATGACGGCGACAACCACCCGCCCATCGCTGCTACGAATCAGGAGGAATGACGGCGACCACCACCTACTGCTCCATTCACACCGCAAACAGTTGTTCTTACTGCAAATGAAGGAAGACGCGACCACCAGTTGTTGCATCTTTGCCATGGCGCACCACCGTTGTTGCAAACAGGAAGGGGCAATGGTTGCCACCCGCATCACCACATTCTTACGTGGTGAAGCTCCCGCCTGCACTGTCGGGGGTGTTGTAAAACCACTGTTGCAATGGCACAATTGCTGCAAGTGGGGGCGGCGTACATAGCGCCCAGGGGGTTGCTAAAGGCAGGGGCGACGCCCGCTGCACAGTTGCAATGCAAAACGCAGGCGAAGGATCGGTTGCTCGCCACACTGGTGCGATGCAACATGCAGGAGGAGGCACTGCTGCTCACTGCACTACTACGACCCAACATGCATGACGCAAGGGAAGGCGGTAGCCGCTTACGGCCGGTGCTGCAACGTAGAACGGAAGGGGAGGATGGAAGTCGACAAGGCTTACCTCAGAATTATGGGCAACACACAAGAGGAGGAAGGGTTGCTCATCGCACTACTGCGACAACACATGTGATGAAAGAGGAGGCGGGCACCACATGAACAGGGAGGCCGGAAGCGGGCATCGTTTGCCGCACAACTACAACACAACACATAAGGGGAGGGGAGGCACGACACTAGAGGAGCCACCTGTGCTACGATGCAACTCGATGACACATTGTTCTTGTGATGCAGCACTCCCGACGTTGCTACGACGGCCTACTGATGATGATGTGTGGCGGATGTGAACCAAAACCGAGGGGAAATCAAGGACATACAATAACTAAGAACAAAAACGGAGAGGTTCCGTACTCCTTTAGCAGCTGGCGAGGTACCGGGACCAAAGAGACGAAGGGGGTCGATGCTGCAACGTCGACCCTAGGCTTTTCTATGTTTTTTCATGCTTCCTTTTTTGTTATTAACTATTTTTATATGAAAACTTTTAAATATACAATGAACCTTTTTTAAGTGCACAATACACATATTTACATATATTATGAAGAATTTAAAAAAATGTAAATAAAAAATATATAACAGTGTTAAATATCTCTATGAACATTTTGAAATACACGATGAACTCCTTTTTTTCCCAAAAAAAATTTAAAATGTACTCCCTCTGTCCCAAAATAAGTGACTCAACTTTGTAATAACATTGTACTAAAGTTAGTGCAAAGTTGAGTCACTTAATTTGGGACGGAGGGAGTATGATTTAAAAAATACATGATATTTTTTCACTGAAATATACGGTGAAATTTTATCAAATACATTACAAATCTTTAACAAAGACACAATGAATATTTACCAAAAACAATTTTTTTATATACGTGAACACTTTTGAAACTTTCATGTTTTTTCAAGAAGCATGAACACACTTTAAATTTACCACAAAATGCACTTGCAGAATAAAAAAATGTCTTATTATTTTTACCAAATTATATAAATTTAGTAAAATATCTTTTTTACATAAATGGACTCTTCATTTCTTTAAATGTTGGATTTCAAATTACCATACCCGTACAACTGTACAAGTAGCATATTGGTTTTTAGTGTAACGCAGAAGTAGCAGGGATCAACTACTTCGTACAAGGAACAACTTTTCTTTACTGAGCATACGTACAAATAGGACTTTCTAAATTAAGAAATAATAAAAGTACAAGTAGCAGAACTGATCAATATTAAAAAGCAGTATCCTAAAAAAATATTAAAAAGCAGCATCGGCCCGATTGGCATTTTTTTAGAAACATCTGCTCGATCGGCTAGCCCCCTGTGCACGTCCCATGGGCCCTAACTTGCGAAGGGCCATCTCAGTTGGCATTGTGTTTATCTAAATGGAATTAGTATATTCATCACGTTTCAACATAGGTGAGTCGGTTTGTCTCTCTCTTTGTAGCCAAGAGGTTGCTGGTTCGAGTTACAACACATATATGCGTAGCTATGGCAGAGAGGTTACAACACATTCCTAGATCGTTGCAACCGATCCGTTGCTATATGGGGGTTCTTGTTGTAGTGACACTTCGCCTTTCCCTCTCGATTTGGAACTGCTGTCACACGCTCTTCCTCTCCCTTCTCCATTTTCCTTCAGCCCTTCACCCTTTCTTCTTCCATTGTTCGATCGTCTTCTCCATGGAGGGAACAGGCCGGAAATGACCCCGTTATTCTTGCCCCGATCTGAAAGATGACGTGGTGGAGGAACTCATTGATCGGTGCAACGTCATCACCTCGCCTAGCATGGCAGGTTCGTTCAAGCCCATTCTCGACTCAACTATTAATATCATTACAAGGAACCCAAGAGTCAAGGAGCGGTTTGATCTCCCCTATCTTCTTCACCGTGACCCTGATGACTGGCGCCGGCACGACGGAGGCCTCGCCCTGTGCAAGTTGTTGGCGCTTGATAATGATACGTATGATGTTAAGATGCCATCGCTTGAGGGCAAGTCTTGGGCGGGCGCAAATGGAGATTGGGTTATTTACATTGGGTCCAACTGCGAGTGAGAACTTGTGAATGTGTACACTTGTGACTGGGTTCCACTTCCAAAAATCTCAGTAGACTGCCCAGAGGTTGAGCACACCGGTATTGTACGCACGTTCAAATACGATCATGGTGACTGTCTTCTATGGAAGATAGCAATTTGTCGAGTTACCAACCTCTCTTGGAATTACAACAACTATAAAGTTGTTTCTATCTTCGACAAGCTTGTTGCCGGCCTTGGTGGTTTGACTCGATGGATATTGCTCAAAAATCAGTTTCTGTACACGGATGAGTACTGTGATGCAATTCAATACGAGGGCCTTGTGTTTGCTGCCACCACTCGTGGTGCTGTTTTTGCATGGGATCCTCGTAGTTTCGGTATGTTTGTCTTCCACCGTAATTATAATTGTTTCATCCACATGCATGCGGGTTAGCAAGTTTCCCTTTACTAATTAACCTTCTTCTTGTGTTTCCAAGGTCCTGTGAACATCCCACCACCTATACTTGAAAAATTTTATAATGAAGGGGGAGATGACGATGGTGATGATCACGAGCATGAGGACGAGCAGCGCCCATATACTTTGTGGCGCCTGGAAACTAATTCCGATGGATCACCTCTTCTTGTGTGTATACAACCCACTGATGATGTTACTGCTAAGGAAGCAGGTGTAGTCTCCCATGGTCGCACTCTCCAAACCTATTCCAACACCAGTTGCATGGTATTCGGGATGGATACTAGTGTGATAGCACCAACTCCTTCTCCCTGGTACAGAATTGATAGTCTTGGATAAATCTCGCTCTTCCTTGGACAAAACTATTCGATGATGGTGAAAGGCGATCCAACTGCTGTTGACACAACGTTACTAGTACCATTTATGAGAAGCAACTTGTCTATACCTCGGGCATTTGGGTGGTTCCATACCCTGGTACTGATATAGTAGGCCGCTTCAGCCTGGATGATCAGTCCTGCGTTGGTCTCCAGATCGACAACCGATGGCCCGTCCTAGAGAATCACTTGTGGTTCAAAGCAAGCATTTCCAACGCCGAGGAATGGTTGAGTTGAAGTTCATTTCATTGCTTGTTATTTGTTGTGTGGTGAAAACTTTAGTATTTATAATGTATCCTCGTTGTCGATGTGGGTTGATGACCTGTTGTATGTAATAAAATGATATGCCTGTGATAAACTTACTAAATTTATTAATGGCTTTCGAGTCACTTCTCTGAGTGAGTGGTGCGACGAGGCAAAAAAATATTTTCCGAATACATAATTGTACGTGCATTGCAACAGGTTATCGGATGAGGCCAATCAACAATAGTAGTACACTATTTGTACTAGCTTCACATGCTTCGCGCGTCAGGCGGGTGTTTTTACTGTAGCCATATGTTAATGTGTTCGCTGTACGTAACCAGCACCTCGAATCCTCGATACTAGTACTATATAGTAGGAGTAAGTGGTAGGAGTAGTAGGGTGGCATGGGCCAGAACAAGCATTCACGTCCAGGAGTATGGCACACGCCACCACCACGACATCCATCTGACACCATATTATTTCTTGGAGTCCGTGCTAGAGCAATCTCTTCAACCTCGTCGTTTCTCTAACTTCAGCCATCACGCGATGGGTGAGATGGGGGTTTGCCGATAGTCGGTTTCCTTAACTGCGGTCCCACTTGTAAGGCCAACTCCAACGCACAACCCCAAACGGACCTCCGTTTTGCATGAACTCCAACGATAATTTTGACTAGAAAAGCAAGACCAAAGAAAACAAGAACCACAAGAATACATTTTACTACTCATGTAAGTTGGATTAGTGCCTTCTCGATGCATTCATTGTTAATCTGCGGAGGCTCGATCTTGCGTGCTTCTTTCTTCTTCGAGTGTAAAGAAGTAGACGTTGCTTCCTCACATCTAGTCTCATGTCTAGCCTCTATTCTAGTAGGAGTATCAACAAGTGCACTAATCTCATCTCTAGCCTCTGTGCTAGCTAAAAGTGAGAGAACATCTACTAAATTGCGCTCTATCAATATATGGATGTACTCTTCTTCCCAATACAAAAACTTGCATCCATTCTACTCCCTCCGTTGCACAATACATGCCTTCTATTTGTCAAAATATATATGTATCTAGACATGTTTTAGTATATAGGTACATCCACTTTTGGACAAATGTAAGTTAAGTATTTTGGAACGGAGGGAGTACACAATAAATTTTTTTAAGTTAGCACAACTAGTCTAATCTGAGAGCACAACCGAAGATTTGGTCGGGTTCTTCCTCCTTTTGCCTACACGTGGGACATCCAGCATCCAAGTCGTGTCATGAAAGAAAATAGAGTGATAGTTGAAGCCACGAGATGTGCATCTTGGGTTAAACTGTAAATAGAATCTTACTACTCTTGAGTAACTCCAAAAGCGGCCACCGAAGATCTTCATTGGATTTGTTTTTCAGCACCAGCACGCTGAGGTGAAAGATGTGCAGGTTCAGTGGGTCCTCTTGCGTTTTCACTGACATGTGGGGCCACATGTGAGCAAACAGACGATGGGCTCCGCGCGTCCGCTGGCTGGCTGAGAAGAGAGATAGAGGAGGGTTGAGCATGGACTGCAGGAAATTTGTTCTACGTACCTCGATATAAGCTCGATATAGTGTGGTGGCATGGGCCATAACTAGCATTCACATCTAGCAGTACGGCACATGCCACCCACACGAGTCCCATCCGACACCAATTTTCTTAGAGTCCGCGCTACAGCCATCTCTTCTCCCTCTTGTTTTCTCAGCCATCGCGCGGTGGGCGGGGTAGGGGTGTGTCGATAGTCGGTTTGCTCAACTGCGGTCCCACTTGTAAGTGAAAATGCAACACCGCACGCATTCCCGCTTGAGCGGCGTGCCGGACCAACCGTGTGGGGGTGCGACGCGAACACGGCAGGCTTTTCCTTTTGAACTCGTAACTTGTAAAATTTGGTTCTGCTCCATGGCGCGACCGATAGATAGAAAATAACGATTTTGCCTAGAGTAATGAGAAGTTTGGTTCTGGCGCCGTTCATGCATGGAGTACATACGAAAATTATGAAGTTGATGCGAAAGGTAAGATAATTACTGTAGTATCATATACTACTACATGGATTTGACGGAAAGATAAAAATACATACGGATCCATCAACGACATCCTCACGCCCTAGTGCGCCGGGTCACCAACCGACGTGTGAGGAGCAGCGGCGTTGGCGGCGAGCTCAACGTGCTTCTGAACAGTGCCGTCCAAGGTTGCCCTGTGGTCCAAGAAGGCAAGCGTCCTATCCTCCTCCTCTTTCATGTAGTAGTCCTTGTGGATGATTTGCGCATAGACGTTGGTGATTATGTCGATGGTGTCTTGCTGCACCAGGCGCTGCGCGGCGAGCGCGACCTCGAGGTGGACATTCTCCGGCGTGACGGCGGGCAGTTGCAGGGCCACCAGTGCATCAAAGAGGTTGTCACCATAGTGGTCGTTGAGGGTGGTGGACATCGCAGAGCCTGGGCGCGTCGGTTGGAGGCTTACGTCAAAGTCGTCCGCAAGCTTGTTGACGACGGTGAACTTGTCGAGGAAACCGACGAGGACCTCGTCGAACAAGGAGATGAAGTTGTCGTCCAAGTGGCCCGTCGCCCTAGCGGCCTCAAGCAATACTACCTGGAGACGTTCCTCGGTGCCGGGCCGCAGGCCGGCGTCGTGGACCATCTGGCACAGCCGGCTGATGCTCGCGCTCATCGCCTCCATGGGTCTAGCTTAGCTTCTACTCAACTGATCTTGTGATTCAAGTGATCACTCTTGCCCTTGGTTAGCGTGCGTAGGTGCGTAGGATTTCGTACTACTCCTCGGCCCTCTACTGCACCTACCTTTGGCTGTATGATAGGTGGGCCATCCACCCCCTGGGCCCACATGTCATTCACCCAATTGCCGTAAGTCAATGAAGTTGCATCGCCCTCCGTGCCGGTGCAGTATAGTCATCTCACCAGACCTCTAGTTGGGGCCAAACGAGAGAAGTTTGATGTTTACTAGTTTATTGGTCCCCTTTGCATTTTGCGCCAAGTTTTGACCTTTGATTTAACTAATAAAATGTTAATGCATGTAAACAAAAATGTTGTGTTAGTCACCTTACGAAAACCAAACAATCCAAAATACTTAGGCACGGTGCATTAACTCCCTCCTTGTTTCTTATTTCGTGACATATCAACCAATGAGAGATGTGGGCCCTGCATGCTTTCAATGACTTGAGACTACCAAACATGACATGCAGTGTTTAGTTCATTGCATGTAATCCTACTAGTACTCTAGTTAGCAAAAAAACATTAAGTTCTCTCGCCGATAGGAATAAAACACCATGTATTTATTTACAGAGGGAGTAGTACATTTTTTGTGACATGCATTACTAGATATTGCTAGTCAAATACTAAAATCCAGATGGACGTGGTAGTACTCCTAAATCCAGACGGTGGTGCTACTAGTACTAGTAGTAGTACTACCAATGTAGTAGTAGGAGTACTAGCACTGTACTACCCGTTGGTCAAATTATTACGTGTTGCTCCTCACAGTGAAGTGACAAGACCTTGCGTCGGAGATGACACCTGAGTATAGGCGCCGTGTTCGTCATACCATAGTCAGCCTCACCATCTGCAGTCACTTTCATCATGGCTGTAGAGCTAGCCTGCTTACAATTAGCCCTGTTCGACATAATTTCCTGTGCGTAGATGCCCATGCATTGCACGGAACACCAAGATTGGGGGTGGACGGCTCCGGCAGCGGCCATCGCGCCATATTTTTCCACGGCCTTCTAGATGTGGTGGGGAGGAGATAAGGCTGATTGTGAGAGAGAAGGAGTTGTTTGTAAATAGGGAACAAGTGCGGGCAATCTTTTTGCAAAAATGGAGAAGCTTGGTTTGTATGCGTCAGATCTAGATCCGACGGCTATTGGTGAAAGATGGGAGGCACAACATCATCACCAACTCAGGACCTGTTTGATTCGCAGGATTTTGAAAACGCAGGAATAGGACATGGCAATATTACAAGTTTCAAACTGATATTACAAATGTTAGGAGTAATGCTGCACCTACGAAGAGGGAATTACTAGGAAGTTTACGTAAGAAATTTCATTACTTTAGGTGGATGCAGCATTATCGTACAAACTAAAATCCACCGCCCTGACAAGTCACTAATGGGCAAATAAGTTTTCGAGTCTCTGGCCACTTGATGTTTCAAAAACAAATTCAGCTTCTACAGTGACTTTGTCATTTAGGCTTAGACGCTTGCGGTGATCAGCACACCATTCATTCTTGTGCCAGAGAACGCCAAACCTCATTACCTTGAGCACACTTGCCTCCAGAACAAAGAACCTAGCCAATTTAATCTCAGATATGCTGCCTCGGTAGTCGATGAAATCAATTTCTGTAAGATGGAGATCAAGGCATTCGATGAGATTGTTATAGTGCAGCACATTTTTCACTTTCGGGTCTTTTTTATCTGCAAAAGAAGAGAACATATTAGAGCAGCTGGCTGCATAAGATTGCCGTGTCATCAAGAGGTACCAATATCATTCGCTCATACGATAGGGTTGGCTGGCTAGTGATATTTTTTCACTCTCTCTCTCTATATTTCCTCTCATTTAACTAGGAGCACGTGAAGAGCTTGGGCATTTGTTGCCTTCCACTATGTGGCCGATGCCATATTTTGCAAAAGTATGCCACATAATACGCATCGATGTCAAATCAAAAGATTTTGGCACCGCTCTCACGATGTGAGAGAGTTGGCACCGCTGTGCACACAGACCCACATGTATAAACAAATCAATCAAACCAACTACACCAGTCTCTCACTCTCCCAAACAAGTATTTTTTATTGCCTCAGTCCTCTCTCTCTCCCACACAGTGTTTTTTTATTGCGTGAGTTAATTTGGCACCGGAGCAAAGTAGGTGATCCAGATTGGGCACCAGGTGAGCAATGGAGGGGCATCGATGCCAAATGCATCACAAGTGAATTTGGCACATGTTTTGGCCTACATAGCCCACTTTTGTACTCCCTCCGTCCCAAAATTCTTGTCTTAAATTTGTCTAAATACGGATGTATCTAGTTACATTTTAGTGTTAGATACATCCGTATCTAAACAAATGTAAGACAAGAATTTTGGGACGGAGGGAATACTACCTCGTATTTAGTATAAAATTTTGACCATAGATTTACCTAAGAAAATGCCAATGCATGTCACTAAAAATTACACCATTTGAAATTATGTTCAAATACGAATCCAACGATATAGTTCTTAGTGACATGCATTAACATTTTGTCAGTCAAATCTATGGTTAAATTTTGATACTATAGCATTGGAAGAGTAAACTAGGATGGATGTAGTACTTGCTCTTAGGGTAACCATAGAGTTACTGGAGTAGTCTAAGTTACTTTCCACTATGACTAGCCTAGGCTACTATAGTAGTACATCATAAAAACTATGCAGGTGATCACGTCAGAAAAAATACTAAAAACATTTCTTTAGGTGCAGTGCGTAGATGCAGTTTTGAACACTACACTTGTCATCGTAATTTGGGAAAATTACGAAAAAATTGAGCTACGTTGTGATTACCATTTACTTATAGGAAAGAAGTTTCACCTCGATGAGTAGCTTCTCCGTGCATGGAAAGCATGTAAGGAATCCAACAACTTGATCCAGATTGGGGCTAATAGATTTTATAGCTAAGATCTTCACTGTGCGCATGGACTGGGTCAAGCTTGTGGGAATCATTTTCTGGAAGACGATCATAAATACATCAAGAAGAAATTTAAAAATGTGAATTTCAAGAAGACGGAGAAGAAGATGAGTGCTGTACCTGAACGATTACGGATCCAATAAAGAGTTCGGAGAATTTGGTAGAGGAGTACACCAATGCTGTCAATTTCGGCGCGTCAATGACCCTGATTTTTGTTGGGCCTTCTAGATCCGATACAAGCAATCTTTCAAGGAAAGGCGCATTCTCAATGACCATAATGTGGAACAGCTGGAGTGATCTCTTCCCAATTGATGTCTTGTTGCAGGGCCAGTAAGACACATAAACCCATCGGACATTCGTCGAGGCGATGTGGAGGCTAATGAACCCGTGGATCTGCTCAAGACAAAGGTACTCGAGCACAGTATAGCTGCGGAGCAGGTGCTCCATAGCCTTCTTCGAGATGACAATGTCGAAGAGGTCGACCTGCTTGAGTTGAGGGAGAAGAAGGGTGGGCGCGACATTAATCTGGGGAAGATAGCAGGAGCTGAAGCTGGCGCGGTGCACCGTTGGCGTGAGGCGGAGCTTGGACGGTGGCAGAGAGCGACATCGTCCAGCTTCAAAGATGAGCTCCTCGAGCTGATCTAGGGCGGGGGATAAGAACCACTCATCGAACTTGGGTTGGACCTTGCAGTTGGTACTGAACATGCAGATGTCAAGGCGTTTGGCTGGCCCAGGGTGCGATGAAAGGATCTTGGAGACTGCGGCCATGCGTTTGCAATCCCCGTCGCAGAGGCAGCTGTCGACGGTGAGGTTGAGGGGGACGCAGCGCCATAGGGGGCGCCACTGCTGGGAGAGCAGGGCGGTCCACACGGCAGATTTGTGGGGAGGAGGCCGATGATGATGAGCAGCATGTCGTCGGGGAGGCTGCTGATGAAGTCCAGGCTCGCCGGATGCGGTTTTGGCTCGAGCCCCCACCGCTTGTTGGCTGCCTCACCGTCCATCTCAACCGGCGGCGACGCCGGTGTACACGTGTGCTGGTGTGTGTTGTGTGCTGGGTGTGCGCGAGTGCGTCCTTTTGTGCATACCGTCACGCAGTGGTGAATTGTGCGCGAGTGCGTCCTTCGCGCGCAAGAAGTTTGTCCTCAATGTGCCCTCAATTTACTAGCGTGCGAGGTGCTATCCCGAGTGGTTTCAACTTTGTTTACATCACCACGTGTCAGATGGGCCTCTAGTTTACTTATTTTCACCCACTGCCACATGGGCCAGCACACGAAGATATAGAACACAAGCTGACAAGGCAGCATGTGGATTGGTTGACCGGTCAACTAAACAATATACGGATCTATACGCTGACACAGTGAGCGTATAATCCGTCGGTATAGAGAGTTCGAGTGAGAGGGGTGGCCCATGAGAGATAGCAGAGAGAGATAAAGAGCTACTCCCTCCGTTCGATAATGTAGTTCCAACAATTTTTTAAGTCAAACTTTTGAAGCTTTGACCAAATTTATAAAGAAATTACTTATATCTACAATACCAAAGATAAATGATAGTATGAAGTAAGTACATGTTGTGATGAATCTAATGATCGTTCCAGATGTAAATGTTTTTCTCCACATATACCTGGTCAAACTTTTCTGAGGTTTGACTTTTCAAAACATCCATATGCTTATGGACTTGACAGAGTCCCTAACTAGAGAGAGAGAGTGAAAAAAGTGTGTGTGCGTGTGTGAAATAGACATGGACAACACATGATAAAACTAGAGAAAAAGCATGCGTGTCTTATGCAAACATATCACACATGCATCTTCGACAACGGAGGCATGGTGAGGAGATAGTGTGTGGTTGTTCGGAACCGAGAGAGCAAGACCCCTAGCATGTGGCCAAGAGGGGTCTGACAAACAAGGGAGAGAGGTCGAGAGAGACGTACGGAGAAAATGCAGTCATGGGGAGGAGAGAGTGTATGTTTGTCATAGAGAGATCCCCTGGAGATCGTGATGGGACTACATGGGTGGGAGATCGAGTGACAAGGTGTGTGCGCGATAGAAGATGCCCCGAGAGATATCAAGATAGACGTATGGATGGAAGGAGACAATACGTGTGTTCCTGATGGCTAGTAAGAGATAATCATACTTAGGAGGGGGGAGTGCTTGCGCCTATGATGGAGTGAGGGATTATGGTACTTAGGGGGGTGTGTGTCACATGGAGAGAGAACAAGGGCGGAGAGTGTTGGATGGGTCTATATGTATAGCGCGAGCGAGACATGTGTATGTGTGAACCAGGGAGATATAAGGCCAGTTTGGCTTGCATCCTGAGCATCTTTTGCCCGGCCTGGGGTTGTGGCTGGATTTCATGCACGCTTGTTTGGTTGCTACCCTGTGAAAAAGAAAGCCCGCCTGGCCTGGGTTCCCTTGCAATTTAATTAGCCTGGCTGAACTCCAGACACTGCAAGTAGCTAGGCCCAGGCGACCGATTTCGAATGCCTGGCTGTGCCTGGTCGTGTGGCCACGAGGCTAACAGCAACATGGATGGATATTATCATTAAATAATTGATGCATGGATTGATTGATGGGACGTTGATGCTTTGCCTGGCCCAGGCATGAACCAAACACTTTAGCACCACACAAGCCTGGCGAGGCAGAAATATTTTACATCTCACGTCCACACTAGGCAGTACCGGCCATCAAGGCATGAGGGTCAGGTCATGAACCAAACTGACCAATAAAGTTTGAGAGAGATTGAGGAGACCCGATAAGGCTGAGTGGTGCGTCAGATAGCTGAGAGGGGGAAAGAGATATTCCATCTGCTCGATAATGCAGTGCATGTAAATTTTTTAGAAGTCAAACTTTGGAAAATTTTATCAGGTTTACGCAAATGTTATTTATATCTACAATACCAAAGATACATCATACAAAACTACATCTCATGGTGAATCTAATGGTATATGTTTGTCGTACTAGATGTAATTCTTTTTCTCCACGTACATGGTCAAACTTTGTGATGTTTGACTTTTCAATAAATCTATATGCTATGGACCGAGGAGAGTGCCTCAGTCGAGACAGATCAAGTGCGTGTGAAGGAGAATGAGTAAGTGTGCAAAAAGAGTATGTGTGTGAAACAGAAAGTGACAACAAACGATAAATTAGAGAGAGTGTGTGTTTTTTCGTTTCTTATGAGAACATATCACGCATGCATCTCTGAGATGGAAAAGCGAGGCGAGGAGAAACACGAAGATAGCTAGTGTGTGATTGTTTGCAATGGAGAGAGACACCCCTATAGCACATGTCCAATAGAGGTCTGGCCAACAAGGAACAAAGGTCGAGAGGGACACATGGATGGCATGGACGCATGGGGAGGGAGAGAGGTTGTGTTTGTGATAGAGAGATCCCGTCGAGATCGTGAGGGGACTATATGGGTGGGAGATCAAGGGAGTGCGTGCGCGATAGAAAGATGCCTCGAGAGAAATCGAGATAGACCATGCACATGTTTGTGATGAAGACTAAGATTAGCTAGTCATATACATATAGGGGGACTGCGTGTGCCTACAATTGAGTGAGAGACCATCATACTTGGCTAGCTGGACATGAGATTGTGTGTGTGCGCGTGTGAGATGGAGAGAGAACGAGGGGGAGAGGTAGAGTTTTAGATGGGCCTATCGAGTGCGAGTGAGATATGCATGTGTATGTGTGACCCAGGTGGATGGAGAGTTTGAGAGGGGGGGGGGGAAGAGCTCCGAGATGACATAGTGGTGCGTGAGAGAGTTACGGGCAAAGAGCCAAGGAATTTGTGTGCGTACAATGAGTGCACCCAAGATATCTAGCTTGGACTAGCTAGAGTATCATACATAGTGTGCAAGAGAGACCTATAAATGGTGTATATATGCATGCAAATTAGAAAGACCCCCCACACACACAAAGAGAGAGAGAGAGATGGAGAGAAAGGGAGAGGGACCCACAAGGTTTTTGTGTCGGATGCGTGCGACAGAATTGAAGATTGTCGGCGAGAGAGAGAGAGAGAGAGAGAGAGAGAGAGAGAACAGGTGTCCGGGAGAGGGGGAGGTCGCGTTTTATGCATCAAAGACTGATATAAACCATGTTTCGATATAAACTTGCATTCAAATATTTAAATTGGAGAACATGTTGTCTGCAATCCACACATGAACGGATATATGCGTATATCAAACAAGTTCATTAATTTGACTTTCAACATGTTCATGGAGTACTATAATACTGTACAACATGCTACTCGATTGAGGTGTTCAATTTTGGTTTTAGTTCACTATTTTGACCTACTGAACAAGCTATTTCATTGAATCGAGATATTTCATTTTGGGTTTGATTCGCGTTTTTGAGTGGGTCAACTATTTGTCATATAGTAAATCGCTAGCAACGAGCATGTAAAAACACATTACTCTCGAGCATCATCTCTCCATGTAAAAAAGAAGTGGCAAGCTAATATTTCAAAATTTGATCCGGATCGACTTGGTAAGGTAAACATGGATGCTCATTCTCCCAAAATTTGAATGAACCGTTAAACATCCTCTCTGCTCGGTGGAATTCACCTGAGCAAATAAATGGGAGACGCGAAATTACCGTCCTATGTGGGACATGCATCAATTGGCCCGTTGTACATCGAGGGTAGGTTCGTAACTTCATCCAAGCACGCCTTATCCTCGGCCAAAATGACATGTGCCGAATAATTCATAAACCATGGTCGGCAAAACACGCTCTCCTCGTCCGAAATAGCTCGCGCCCACTATTTCAAAACACGCTCTCCTCGCCTGAAATCGCTCGCGCCCACTATAGTTCAAAACACGCCCTCCTCGCCCGAAATCGCTCCCGCCCACTATTTGGGGAGAAGCAAAGTTACTCTACTATCCCTGACCCTCAGTACACAGACCCAAGCCGAGAAGCCTATAGGCAAGGGTAGAACTGTAACTCCCCCTCATATTTTAGACAAATGCGTCCATAAGACATGGTTCCACTCCCCTCCCAATTCCCCCCCCCCCCCGCCCCCCCATTCATACCTCGTGGGCGCCAAATCACCTTCTCCCCGGGAAGCTCCCTTCTCCCGAGCCGCGAAACCTCAGCCCCACCTCCATGGCGCCCCCACCGCACCAATTTCACAGTCGCCCTCCTCCCTAATGCCGGAGACGCTGTACATTTGCCGTCATGCACTGGGCAATGTGCCTCTTACTCCGTGATGCTGGTGGTGCCTCGACGATGGCCGTGTGAACTGTACCGGAGCCGATTCACCCCCGCCGTTGTTCACGGCGCCAGAGCGGCTCCAACTTCGGATCCGTCCAGAGACCTGGCGCTGCTTCCACGTAGCCGTCGACCGTCGCGACATCGCTCTTTCCCTGCCGCCGGTCGCCACCGCAACCGCGCCGGCCTCACCGACTCGGCAGCTGGACCTGCCTACTTCACCATGCCGCCAGATAGGTTGCACCCTCATCTCAAATCACTTTATTTAGGCGTCAGTTGTCTGAATTTTTATTCTGGGCCAATCGATTCCCAATGGGAAGCATCACCCCTCGAGGCGGTGGGGCTCCTAGGCTGCCGGTTGGCTGGTGTCTAACGTAAGGGTGCGGGGCCGCAAGTTCACCGCGGAAGCAGTGCTTAGATGGCTATCTTTTAGAGTTGCGTGGGTTGAAGGTACAGCCGCCGCCGGATCTGGATGACGGGGAGTCTTTGTGGATTAGCCCGGGGGCGGCGCAACCACGGCAGTGCGGTGGGGCGGGGAGCGAGGTTTTGGCCGGGGCCACGGACGGTGGAGGCAGGCTGCTCTGCCGTTGGTCGCTGGCTCTTCGGGGAAGATTTCGAACAGTGTCAGCCGGGAGGCATAAGACGGCCAGCCATCCGGCGTAGATCGGACAGTACCAAAATAAAATAAAATTGTGTGCCCCCAATTTAGTCTTCAGTCAACAGACGTGTGAACACTCTCGTACCTTGCTGTTGATCTCTTAGTGTATTTCTTTATATCAAAGAGATATGTCGTTCTTAACATTATGCGTTATCTGCATCTTCAGACACACCGTCTTTCGACTCACCGTAGCTGCTCCAACAAGGGAAGCATACACCAGAAGGGAGCTATAGTCCCCACTCAACAGTTCCGTGCATGGAATGCGTGTGCCCGACATGGACAGCCACAACAACTGCATGGCCATCGACAAGTCAGCACATGATGCTCACTCCTATGGATGGCAGCCAGATAGGTTGTACCCTCATCTTACTTGTGTTTAACATTTATGGCTTTGTTATTCATCTAAGCATGGAAAATAGATCATCACATTTCACTGTATATTCATGTTGATCTCTTATGGGTCTTGTTCAGGAGTTAACGTTGTTCCATAGTTCAGCTAAGATACTTGTTCTTTAGGTAACGCTGTTCCATACTTATCATCCATCAGCCAATGCTATCCCACAGGCTGGTGATTATAGTATTATACCACTTCTAGTATTACCTATGTTGTTCTTTAATACTTTTGTGTGCCATCTAGTTAATCTCGAGTACAAACGATACATATTCTGTAGCTTTCATCTGTGTTCTCCCTTTATTTTATGAGACCTATTGCTGCTAGTTAACCCCAGTCCTACTATTTATGTCATCTCCTACAGGCACTCATTACATAAATCTAACTACTAGTTGTCTTCCATGCATGTCAGATATAATTGCACACACTGATATATCCACAAAAACCTCACGGAGCAATGTAAAGGCCAATAAACTTGATGTCAATGATACCCAATATGATGGAACATGTAAAGGCAGTTCTTCAGAAGACTTGCAGAAAGATGATGAATCCTCTTCACCCCACAAGGTCCTTGCTCTAACTTGGCCTGTGATATGGGTACAACATGCATATAATGTCCTGGAGTGTATCTACTTTGTTGCAATGCCATGTGCTTAGCATGCTGATCATGCATGTAAATATGTCATGCCTTCCTGTTTTTCAGTACCTATTCCATTCATGATAACATGTTTTCAAATTCAAGTACTGTCATTCTACTCTATCGAAATTCCATCTGCTTAATTTGGACATCATGCTTCTGAATATCTATGCATTGTTATTCATCAGTATGTACTTCATCTGTCTACCATACGATGTTTTTACATTGAAGTGTTGTTCTAGTGCTCTGTTGCAATGCCATCTTATTTTCCCAATCATACATGTGTATGTTGCCTTAGTTATTTCTGTACGTATTCCTCTAGCATACAGTTTTACATTCAACTAGTGTTTTTTTGTTGTGTTGTCCTATTGTATCCCTAGCTCTTACACCATACTCCCTTCATCCGGATTACATGTTGCCGAAATGGATAAAAAAGGATGTATCTAGAACTAAAATACGCCTAGACCCATCCATTTTTTCCGGATGGAGGGAATACATGTCAATATGTCATGCCTTTCTATTCTTCAGTACCTATTCCATCTCTCTGCTGTCGCATGTTTTATAATTAAAGCACCATTCTTCTATACAAGGCATGCAAGGGGAAGCCGACTATGTTAGAATCTGAAGGGTTACAAACATGGCCTTTGCAAAAGATCCAAACGCCAGGAGATAATAAAACAACTCCAGTTTTTATAGATACCGCTCCAACATAGAGAAACCCAACTCCTACTGATAATAAGCAGGTTCCAGTGGCCAAAGAACTAGTCCGCTCCAGTCCTGCAAAAATATGTCAACTCAATTCTAAGAAGCATGTGCATATCCTTGCATCATGAAATTTTATAGCATGCTGATCATATTTTCTACATGTTTCTTACCCATCTCTCTTTTAGAAAATAAGCTTAACAGATAGAAGAATTTCTGCAATGGTATCGTTTATGAGGAAAGATTCTTGCAGGAATTCTCTGTTCTCCAATGTAGATGTAAGTACCTGTTGTATATCACTGTATTTTTACATCAGCATGTATTTTGTTAATCGGCGTGAATCCAACCTTTATCTGATCTAAATTTAGTTGTAGCAAAATGTATGATTAAAGGCCACAATATTGATTTTTGCAAGGAAAACTGCCTGGTAGTTTTGCATCCTGAGCTGCATGAGTGTACTATCTCATATCAGTGGGTTTGAATACTTTGGTTCTGCAGTGGGTTTTTCAGTGTTTTTTTACTGTGTTGTCCTGTCGTATCCCTAACTCTTACATCATACTCCCTCCGTCCAGATTAAATGTCGCATAAATGGATAAAACTGGATGTATCTAGAACTGAAATACGCCTAGACCCATCCATTTATTTCCGGATGGAGGGAATACATGTCAATATGTCACGCCTTTCTATTCTTCAGTACCTATTCCATCTCTGCTGTAGCATGTTTTATAACTGAATCACCATTCTTCTATATAAGGCATGCAAGGGGAAGACGGCTATGTTAGAATCTAAAGGGTTACAAACCAGGTCTTTGCAAAAGATCCAAATGCCAAGAGATAATAAACCAACTCCATTTTTCATAGATACTACTCCAGCACAAAGAAACCCAACTCCCACTAATAATAAGCAGATTCCAGTGGCCAAAGAACTAGTCCGCTCCAGTCCAGCAAAAGAATGTCAACTCCATTCTAAGAAGCATGTGCGTATCCTCGCATCATGAAATTTTATAGCATTCTGGTCATATTTTCTACATGTTTCTTACCCATCTCTCTTTTAGAAAATAAGATTAAACAATACAAGAGTTCCTCCATTGGGATCGTATTCGAGGAAAATATCTTGCGGGAATTCTCTGTGCTCCAGTGCTGATGTAAGTACCTTTTGTATATCACTATATTTTAACATCAGCATGTATTTTGTTAATCGGCGTGAATCTAACCTTTATCTGATCTAAAATTAGTTGTAGCAAAATGTTAAAGGCGCCAATGTTGATTTTTGTAAGGAAAACTGCCTGGTAGTTTTGCATACCGAGCTGCATGAATGTACTATCTCATATCACGCACATTACTGAATTGTAGTGCTTCTCTGGTTGCCCATTCATTCATTGTGTCAATGCTGCTTTCGTATTACCTTACCTGGCTGATGATAGTTGTGGCATATTGTGATAATTTGGTGTAGGCTAGTTGCCCAAACGTTCTTTGTGTCAATGTTGCTTTCCTATTATCTGACTTGGCCAATGATAGCAATGCTAGTGTGTTAATTTTGTGCAGGCTGCTGAAGATAAGAAGACAAACTCTGAAAACAGCAAGGCAACCCCATTGTTTCTTTCCAGTAAATCTAGGCCAGGTAATATGGAAATTACTCATGATTAATCTGTTTGGTTCCCGTCCTAATTTATGTTATGATGCAGTGGTCGAGACACTCTCCACTATCAATAATACAAGCCTGCCAAAATCGCCATCTGAATCTGTTCAGTATCCTCTATCTCGAATGCAACGGAATAAATGTATGTTTCTGAACCAATTAATGGCTGAAGCAATGATGGAAATGGTGGATGAATCAGAGGTGCAGAGTCGTGCGACACAACAACTGATCAATGTTTTCAGAGACAGTGTAGCAAAGCATCAAGAACTTGCCCACATGCTTATGGGTGTCATCTGTGCTGAGGTTGCAGATTGTGACATTGTAGATGGTTAGGTTCTGCTCATTTATTTGCACTGGCATCAATCTTTGATTGCCCAGTGGATGTAATTTCCTGTAATATATGCTGGATGTGCAACGTTATTCCCTGTATGCCGTACCTTTGCTTGATCGGTTTTGGTCCTCTGCATAACTACTCGTCATAATGGGCTCAAATTATCTAATTTGGCCTAAAGACATGAACGAACTTTAGTGGGCCCATTAAGTTAATGGGCCGTTACTTGGCCGAAAGTTAATGGTCGGCCCTCTTACCTCCCGGGTCGTTAATAGGCCGACATCGAAGCGGCAACAGGTGGCACCAATTTATTTCACGAGCCGTTAACAGGTCGTTACTAAGTTGGGCTACATATGGCCCAACTATACTGTAGGCCTTTAGCAGGACGAAAGAGACAGCGGGCTTGTACTGGACCATGAAGAGCATGGGCCGCTAAGAGGCCGAAAGTCAGGTCGTATTGTAAACGGCCGAACTGTGTTGTGGGCCTTTAGCAGGCCGAAAAAGAAATCGGGCTGGTATTGGACCATGAAGGGCATGGGACGTTAAAAGGCCAAAATTAAGGTCCGGCTACAAATGGCCCAACTCATTTATGGTCCGTTAACAGGCGGAAAGGCACACAGGGTCGGGAATTGGCCAAACACTTAAATCGGTCGCTAAAAGGCCAAGTCCAACTACAAATGGCCCAACTAATTTATGGGTCATCAACAGGCTGAAAGTGACACCGGGCCAAAAATTGGCCCAACACTTAAATGCGTCGCTAAAAGGCCGAAACTCAGGTCCGACTACAAATGGCCCATCAGATTTATGGGCCGTTGATGTCTACTACACAACCTTCTTCATGTAGACGTTGTTGGGCCTCCAAGTGTAGAGGTTTGTAGGACATTAGCAAATTTCCCTCAAGTGGATGACCTAAGGTTTATCAATCCGTAGGAGGCGTAGGATGAAGATGGTCTCTCTCAAGCAACCCTGCAACCAAATAACAAAGAGTCTCTTGTGTCCCCAACACACCCAATACAATGGTAAATTGTATAGGTGCACTAGTTCGGCGAAGAGATGGTGAAACAAGTGGTATATGGATGGTAGATAAAGGTATTTGTAATCTGAAATAAAAAAACAGCAAGGTAACAAGTGATAAACGTGAGCGTAAATGGTATTGCAATGTGTTGAAACAAGGCCTTGGGTTCATACTTTCGCTAGTGTAAGTTCCCTCAACAATACTAACATAATTGGATCACATAACTATCCCTCAACATGCAACAAAGAGTCACTCCAAAGTCACTAATAGCGGAGAACGAACGAAGAGATTATGGTAGGGTACGAAACCACCTCAAAGTTATTCTTTCCAATCAATCCATTGGGCTATTCCTATAAGTGTCACAAACAGCCCTAGAGTTTGTACTAGAATAACACCTTAAGACACAAACCAACCAAAACCCTAATGCCACCTAGATACTCCAATGTCACCTCAAGTATCCGTGGGCATGATTATACAATATGCATCACACAATCTCAGATTCATCTATTCAACCAACACAAAGGACCTCAAAGAGTGCCCCAAAGTTCCTACCGGAGAATCACGACGAAAACGTGTGCCAACCCCTATGCATAGGTTCATGGGCGGAACCCGCAAGTTGGTCACCAAAACATACATCAAGTGAATCATGTGATATCCCATTGTCACCACAGATATCCACGGCAAGACATACATCAAGTGTTCTATAAAGACTAAATCCGATAAGATAACTTCAAAGGGGAAACTCAATTCATTACAAGAGAGAAGAGGGGGAGGAGAAACATAAGATCCAACTATAATAGCAAAGCTCGCGATACATCAAGATCGTATCACCTCAAGAACACGAGAGAGAGAGAGATCAAACACATAGCTACTGGTACATACCCTCAGCCCTGAGGGAGAACTACTCCCTCCTCGTCATGGAGAGCACCGGGATGATGAAGATGGCCACCGGTGAGGGTTCCCCCCTCCGGCAGGGTGCTGAAACAGGGTCCCGATTGACTTTTGGTGGCTACGGAGGCTTCTGGCGGCGGAACTCCCGATCTATGTTGCGTTCTGGAAGTTTTAGGTCACGTGGGTATATATGGGTGCAGGAGGTACGTCAGGGGAGCCACGAGGGCCCCACGAGACAGGGGGCGCGCCCTAGGGGGGGCACCCCCACCCTCATGGGCAGCTCCCGTATCTTCTGACGTGGGGTCCAAGTCCATCAGGTGTGTTTCCTTCCAAAAATAACTTCTCCGGTTGATTTCGTTCCATTTCGACTCCGTCTGATATTCCTTTTCTTCAAAACACTGAAATAGGCATAAAACAGCAAATCTAGGCTGGGCCTCCGGTTAATAGGTTAGTCCCAAAAATAATATAAAAGTGGATAATAAAGCCCAATATTGCCCAAAACAGTAGATAATATAGCATGGAGCAATCAAAAATTATAGATACGTTGGAGACGTATCAGCCGTCAACAGGCTGAAAGACACACCAGGCCGGAAATTAGCCCAACATTTAAATGGGTCGCTAAAAGGCCGAAAGATGTACATCCTAAAAATTGGACCATCCATTAAATGGGCCATTAACAGGCCGAAATCTCATCGGGCCGATATTGAGCCCAAATATATAGCGGGCTGTTAACGGGCTCGAACTGACGATTGGCTGCAATGGTGTTAAATCTTTAACGGGCCATTGACGGGCCGAATTGGCACATCTCATATGGGCCGTGGGCTTAAATGGACAAGACACAAGTAGGCCTTATATGGGTCGGCCTGCTAATTTTTACTGGGCCGGCCTTTTTCACCGGAATGGGCAACTGTTGGGCGGTGCCACGTGTCGACCTATCATAGGCACCTCCTATCCAATGAGTGGATGAAATCTGTCCCAATGGTGAGGCAACATGTGTTTCCTTAGGCCAATCAGAATTTTACACGTGGAAATTTCCCATTGGCCAGGGCTGTTAACGGGTTATCAGATCCAAAATCCGACCTGATAGCTTAACGGCGTTCCGTTACGGTGGATGCCACGTGTCGGTCACCCTTGACAAAAGCACTTCTGTGACGAGTGATTTATCATAATGGAACTAGACACTTCCGTGATGATAATTTTGGTAATGTCATGGAACACTTCTACGACAGCACAGGTATGACTATCTTGATTCTGTCATAAAATCGTCATGGATGTACATGCATGACAAAAAACGTGACCTACTGTGACAAACACGTATCATCACGAAAGTGTATTTTTTTTGTAGTGTACCCAGGTGCTACTAGGAGTACTAGTAAGGTACACATCAATAACACGTATATCAAATATACTTTTGTTGAAGTTGCCAGCCTTCCTATCTACCAAGTATTTAGGGTAGTTCCGCTACCAGTGACTGTTCCCCTTACAATAGAAGCACTTAGTCTCGGGTTTGGGCTTAACCTTGGGTTTCTTCACTCGAACGACAATTGGCTTGCCATTCATGAAGTTTCCCTTCTTGCCCTTTACCTCTTGAAACCAGTGGTCTTGTTAACCATCAACACTTGATGCTCCTTCTTGATTTCTACCTCCGCGGCCTACCGTGAACAACTCTGGGATCATCTCTGTCCCTTGCATGTTATAGTTCATCACGAAGTTCTAGTAGCTTGGTGATAGTGTCTGGAGAACTCTGTCAATCACTATCTTATCTAGAAGATTAACTCCCACTTGATTCAAGCGATTGTAGCACCCAGACATTCTGAGCACATGCTCACTAATTAAGCTATTCTCCTCTGTAGGCAAAGAACTTGTCAGAGGTCTCATACCTCTCAACACGGGTATGAGCCTGAAATACCAATTTCAGCTATTGGAATATGTCATACATTCCATGGCGTTCAAAAATGTCTTTGGAGCCCCGATTCTAAGCCGTAAAGCATGGCGCACTAAACTACCAAGTAGTCATCAGAACGTGTCTGCCAGATGTTCACAACATCCACAGATGGCGCTAGAGGGGTTGGCACACCGAGCGGTGCATCTAGGACATAAGCCTTCTATGCAGCAGTGAGGACAATCCTTAGACTACGGACCTAGTCTGCAGCATTGCTCACAATATCTTTCAACTTAGTCTTTCTCTAGGAACGTTTTAAAACATGGAGCTATAGCGCGGGCTATTGATCTACAACATAAATTTGCAAAGGCAACTTTAGACTATTGTTCATGATAATGAGTTCAATTGATCATATTACTTAAGAACTCCCACTCAAATTGACATCCCTCCGGTCATCCGAGTGTAATATGATCCAGAATCACCAACCCAAGTCCTATCATCACGTGAGATGGGGTGGTTTTAATGGTGAACATCTCCATGTTGATCATATCTACTATATGACTCATGTTCAACCTTTCGGTCTCTTGTGTTCCGAGGCCATGTCTGTACATGCTAGGCTCTTCAAGTTTAACCCAAGTGTTCCGCATGTGCAAAACTGGCTTATACCCGTTGTATGTGAATGTAGAGTCTATCACACCTGATCATCGCATGGTGCTTTGAAACGACGAACTTTCGCAATAGTGCACACTTGGGGAGAACACAATTTTATCTTGAAATTTTAGTGAGGGATCACCTTATAGTGCTACTGTCGTCCTAAGAAAAATAAGATGCATAAAAGGACTAACATCACATGCAAATCATAAGTGACATGATATGGTCATCAACTTGTGCTTTTGATCTCCATCTCGAAAGCACCGGCATGATCTCCATCATCACCAGCATGACACCATGATCTCCATCATCGTGTCTCCATCGGGGTTGTCACGCCAATCATGCTTCTACTACTATTGCTACCGCTTAGCGATAAAGTAAAGCATTACATAGCACTTAATGATTTACACGCAGGTCATACAATAATTAAAGACAACCCTATGGCTCCTGCCGGTTGCCATATGCATCGACATGCAAGTCGATATAAACTGCTACAAACATGATCATCTCATACATCAAATATATGTCATCATGTCCTTGGCCATATCTTATCACAACATACCATGCAAAAACAAGTTAGACATCCTCTAATTATTGTTGCATGTTTGACGTGGCTGCTATGGGTATCTAGCAAGAATGATTCTTACCTATGCAAAGACACAATGGTGATATGCAAGTTGCTATTTAACCTTCTACAAGGACCGCCTTTGTCGAATCCAATTCAACTAAGGTGGGACAGATAGACACCCACCAGCCATCTTTATGCAACAAAGTCACATGTTTGTCTATGGAATGGGTCTCATGTACGTGGACACATAAGGTTGGTCCGGGCCGCTTCATCCCACAATACTGTTGAATCAAGAAAAGACCAAGGAAGGAAGCAATCTGAATATCAACGCCCACAAACTCCTTTGTGTTCTACTCCTGATGTCATCTACGCATAGACCTAGCTATGATACCACTATTGGGGAAGGTTGCATGGGAAACAAAAAAATTCCTACGCTCACCAAGATCAATCTAGGAGATGGCCATCTATGAGAGGAGATATTGCATCTACATACCCATACCCTTGTAGATAGCTAAGCGGAAGTGTTAAGAAACACAGTTGATGTAGTCGAACGTCTTCGCAATCCAATCACGGTCCGTCCCATGAACTTCGATCCAAGTGCCGAACGGACGGCAACTCCGCGTTCAACACACTTACGGCTTGATGATGCCTTCACCTCCTTGATCCAGTGATCAATGGTGAAGTAGTAGCTCGAGTCCTCCGACAACACGACGGCGTGGTGGTGGCGGAATCTCAGCAGAGCTTCACTAAGCACTACGGAGAGGAAGAGGGATATAAGGGAGAGGAGGGCAGTGTCGTGGCGTGGAGATGTGCTCAAGGGTGCGACTTCCCTCTCTCTACCTCTCTATATATAGGGAGAAGGGAGGAGGAGGGGGCCCTAGATCCCATCTAGGGTGGCGGCGGCCACAGGGGGAAACCCTATATGGGTTGTGGGCGCCTCCCACCCACAGGAGCCTTGGCACCCAAAGCAAAGGGGATGGCAGCCCTGGGGGGGCGCCCCCACCCCTTTTGGTTATGTGGGAAAGGGTGAGCGTGGCGCACAACCCCTTAGTGGGCTGGTTTGCCACCTCCCCTTAGCCCATGAGGCCCCGCAACACTTGCTGGGGGCCCCCAAAACCTCTTTTGGTGATGCTGGTCATCGCCCGGTACCCCCGGAACTATTCCGGGCTCCAATACCCTTTGTCCAATATATCGACCTTCACCTACGGACAATTCCAGAGTCCCTCATCACGTCTGGGATCTCATCCGGGACTCCGAACAGCCTTTGGTAACCACCATAATGACTCAACTATACTTATATAGTCACCAAACGTTAAGTGTGTAGACCCTGCGGGTTTGAGAACTATGCAGACATGATCGAGACACCTCTACGGTCAATAACCAATAGCGGTACCTAGATGCCCATATTGGTTCCCACATATTCTATGAAGATCTTATCGATCGAACCTCGATGTCAAGGATTTAGCTAATCCCGCATGTAGTTCCCTTTGTCTATCGGTATGTTACTTGCCCGAGATTCGATCGTCAGTATCTCCATACCTAGTTCAACCTTGTTACCGGCAAGTCTCTTTACTCATTTCGTAATACAAGATCCCGTGGCTAAATCACTAATCACATTGCTTGCAAGCTCATTGTGATATTGTATTGCCGAGTGGGCCCTGAGATACCTCTCCGTCATACGGAGTGATAAATCCCAGTCTTGATCCGTGCCAACTCAACAGACACCCTCGGAGATACCTGTAGAGCACATTTATTGTCACCCATTTACATTGCGATGTTTGGTACACACAAGGTACTCCTCCGGTGTTAGTGATTTGCATGATCTCATGGTCGTAGGAACATATACTTGACATGCAGAAAACTATAGCAATAAACTTGACATGATCATATGATACATTCATAGTTTGGGTCTTGTCCATCACATCATTCTCCTAATGATGTGATCCCATTATCAAATGACAACTCATGTCCATGGCTAGGAAACCATGGCCATCTTTGATCAACGAGCTAGTCCGGTAGAGGCTTACTAGGGACATGTTGTTGTCTATGTATCCACACATGTATTTGAGTTTCCGATCAATACAATTCTAGCATGGATAATAAACGATTATCATGAACAGGGAAATATGATAATAACTAATTTATTATTGCCTCTTGGGCATATTTCCAACAGTGTCCCCCCCACACACACCTCCACATAGCTCCGCTAATTTCTTTTAGCTTACTTAGTGATAAGTCTGAATGCTTAATAGAGGTAGCAATTTGTGTTGATATTCTTCCGCTATGTATCACATTTAAGGCCTAGATTCAGGATTTACCCTAATCCAAGCAAATGATATCCTGACTTTGAGCACAACTTCTTATAAAGCTTGTTCCATTGGAAGATCCAGTTGTTGGTCCAGTATGTCCTTGGGTAAATCATCTTCTTGTAATGAGGATATCTGTGGCTGAGAGGTTGGGAAGTCACTTGGGTGCTTCCCCATCATGACCTCCAATGCAAAAATGTTAAAGTCTTAAAATCACACTTCCCTGTTACCCTCATTGTGTATGTGAATTCTGCAAGAAAACTACTAGAACCATCATTTGTTAGTGTGCTGCTCAAATATGACATTACTAAATAACGCATGAATTATGAAATGACAATTATCCAAATAGCATTTCTTGAATTGTGTTTTCTCACTAATCATAATGTTATTTTCCTGCACGTTTTATCTAAAAACTTTTGGATTGCTAAAGGTGTTTTGTCTCGATGCCAACAAGAATTGTACATAATCAAATTGTGTGAAGGTGCTTGAAAAGACACTTTACTTAGGTGGAAGTCCATTCAATTTTTTTAAAATATTTATGGCCTCTTCATGTAGCCATGTGATCGTTCATTTAAGTATATTGTCCTTATTTAAGAGTTGTATTTATCAAGTTTAAATTTGTATTTATCTAGCATGAATGTCATTTTGTTTGTAGATAGGAAAGGATAAAAAATACCGAAGCTTTTGATGCACACGATTGGGGAGCCAACTGGGTTTTGCAATCATATATACATGTTTGTTCCAAAAAATATTGAGCATGGTTATAGACATCAAGCCATGTACTTTTGAAATATTCACAACTTGGTACAAAGTTTGGGTGGGCTTAGCCCCGCCCCAGCGTGCGCGGGTGTAATAATTTTCTTCAATTATTTTGAGTTGGCTCTGGAGTTCACTCTTCCACCATAAACCATGTTTCATGAGGAAACAAAAATGAAAAAGGAGTTGCAACATTCTTCTTTGATGCATGTTTCAGACAAAGAGATGTAATGTCTCCAATTCTCCTCATTTTGCAACAATTTTACAATAAGAATGTTCTAGTAGATCAACTCAATTTATGAATTCTCATTTGCAAAGAATATAAAGTTTGCAATCATACTTTAAATTGGAGAAGATGAAAACTGGTGGAATTTCTACCTTTGTTTGTGATATATGTGCGTCGCTAGCTGCTGACCCGCCGCTTATTGGCGCGCTGCCTGGTTGCATCTATGCCTGGTGCTGGTGAGTCCACCTATTGGCTACATTGCTCGGTAGGGCTCAATACCTCAGTCAACCAATCTAATCGGGAATCAGCGTACGAGGATAATCTAGAGGAAATGAATTGATTGTGGCATCATGCACTTATTCTTGGGCTTAGGCCTTGTACGTTGGGTCCAGGCTTATTGTTCTTATACAAAGGTATATAATTAATGGGCCAAATTCAAGGTTGGTTCATGGAGCCTGGCCACCCTCTAGCTACGCCCCTCGTGTGTCTAAAAAAAAGCTATAGCTCTCACTGACATTTATAGCCCCTTGACTTAGCACTACAAAAAAAGACACATCCGTGACATTTTGGGTCGAACGAAAAAAAATTCTGTCATACATATGACACTTCTATGACGATAATTGTGACAAAACCCGGTATCATCATAGATGTGGTGGGCTCCTACTTCTATGACAAAAAATCAAGACATAAAATGGGCTTTTCGTCCTGGGCGGGCCGGAGAAGCACCTGCATGACATTCTTTGGGCCATCCATGATGGAAAAAACCGTGGTAGAAGCGAGGGGGAGGAAATTTTTGGGGAGTTCCCAGTTACGGTGGGAGGTCGGGGGCCAAGCGATGCGCGTTTCTCTCGTACACGTACACGCGTGTGTGCGAGGTGTTGGCTCTAACTGAACCCGAGCGAGGTGTTGGGCTCTAACTGAACCCGAGCGATTGCACTGCAGGCTACGCATTACTGAACCCTAGCGATCGATCGATGGCTGTTAATTGAACCCGATCGGGCGATTCCTTTGCTACTGCTGCTAACTGAAGCCGATCGATGTTGCCTCTGGGATGAACAGTGAGTGTTGCAGGGGGGTTGGATGAACAGTGAGTAGTGGTGTTTCCTCTGGATGAATAGGACCCCGTGGTGTGGTGGAGGGCTGGATGAACAGTAGACGGTGGAGGGGTGCCCGTGGAGGGGTGGTTGAACAAGACCCTGTGGTGTGGAGGGATGGATGAACAGTAGACGGTGGAGGGGTGCCCGTGGAGGGGTGGTTGAATAGTAGCCGGTGTCGTAGCGCGCGGTGGAGGCTGGATGAACAGGAGCCCATGGAGGCTGGAGGAGGTCGACGGTAGCCCATGGAGGCTGGAGGAGGTCGACGGTGGAGATGAACAGTATCCCGTGGAGTCCCGTTTTGCGGTACGCCACACCCCTCATGATGAACAGGACCCCCGTTTCGACCGTAGCGCTCCAACACAAGTCCGTTTCGTCCGTTTTGCGGTACGCCACACCCCTCCCGATCAACAGGACCCCCGTTTCGACCGTAGGAGGTCTGTTTCATCCGTTTTGTGGTATGCCACACCCCTCCCGATCAACAGGACCCCCGTTTCGACCGTAGGAGGTCCGTTTCCTCCGTTTTGCGGTATGCCAGACCCCTCCCGATCAACAGGACCCTGTTTCGAACGTAGGAGGTCGGTTTCCTCCGTTGTGCGGTACGCCAGGCCTTGTTTCCATCACCTGTTCCGTCCAAGCCCTCCCGACGAACACGACCACGCATTCCGTTCTGACCCAACCGGTTGGCTCCCATGCGTTCCATTGCCTCCCGGTGAACACGACACATTCCGTTGCCTCCCCATGAACACGACACATTCCGTTGCCTCCCATGAACACGACGACGACGATGTTTCTCCGTTCTGACCCAGCCATGTACACGAGCCCTGGCCATACGTACGCGCGAGTAGGCGTTCGAGACCCCGACCGTATGACACATACGTGGCCGTATTTTCTTTCTTGCACCCTGGCCACTGTACGTACGTGTACATGTGTAACGCCTCGTATGTAACTCGCCATATTTGTATTCCAACTCTTGCCATTTCCGGCTCTAAGTTATGATATTCCCTTGTGGTTGGGTTTTGTCTACGTTTTGCATTTTGTCCATGTCATGCATCTCATATCATGTCATCATGTGCATCGCATTTGCATACGTGTTCGTCTCATGCATCCGAGCATTTTCCCCGTTGTCCGTTTTGCATTCCGGCACTCCTACGTCCTCCGACATCCCCTTTTGCCTATTTTCATGTGCGGGTGTTAAACATTCTCGGAGTGGACCGAGATTTGCCAAGCGGCCTTGGTACACTACCGGTAGACTTCCTGTCAAGTTTCGTACCATTTGGAGTCCGTTTGATACTCCAACGATTAAGCGAGGAACCATAAAGGCCTCGTGTGTGTTGCAGCCCAACACCCCTCCAAAGTGGCCCAAAACCTATCCAAACCCCCTCCATCCTCTCGGTCGTTCGATCATGATCGCATGGCCGAAAACCGCACCTTATTTGGACTCTCCTAGCTCCCAGAGTCTATAAATATGCTTTCCCCGTCCAAAATCCTGGGTCCCAACCCTAGCACCACTCTCTCTCCGCGCCGGACACGTCCGCTGGCGCCGGACACGTCCGCCGCCGCCCCTTTAGCCAACCGCGTGCTGACACATGGCCCCAGATCCGCCGCGCACCCGCCGGCCCTCCGGGCCCGTCGCCGGCCCCCGCGGCCCGCGCCCTCCGTGCCAACGTCCGCTCGCCCATGTCTCCACCGCGCCACTCCGCCTTCGCCGCACCGCCACACCTCCTCCTCACCGGCGCCGGCCGCCGCCTCAGCCTCGCCGCCTCGCCTCCACGCTGCCCGTGCCGGCCACCGAAGCTCCGCGGCGCCGCCCTGCCGTCGCAGGCGACCGCTCCGGCCGGATCCGGGCAGAGGGCGTCCGGATCTCGCCACCCCAGCCGACCTCTTCTTCCCTGAGCTCTCCTGCGTCCTTTTTCCGGCGAGCCTCCGACGATCATCGGGAACCGCATGCTTAGATCTGGATCCAAAATATCTAGGGTTGACCTCTTTATTCTTCACTGAGTCTTTTTCTGCATATATTTTTAGCCATGTTCATCGCACCATATCTCATCATCCATAGCTCCGTTTTGCGCGTGTGAGATATCAAATTGTTCGTTAGGATGTCCTTTTCATTTCATTCCATTGCACCATGCTTGTTTGAGTCCATAGTGATGCCTAAAATTCTGTTTTAAGAGTGCTATATAATGTTAGTTTTTGTTTCGTAACAGATTATGGGCATTTGTCATTTTCGCCATGATTATTATGTGCCTCCTATGAGCTTGAGCCCTACATGTGTTTTGGGCTATGCCATGCCATATTTACAGGGGTGTATGCCTTGTATTTTTGTTATCAATGTGATGATTAGCACAACCATGCAAAGTAGCCCTCGTGATGTTGCTGATTTCAGGGACTTAGAATTCTTCTAAGTCATTTCCCTGATGTTATTTTTATGCCATGTATTCATGTTGCTACAGAGTGATCCATGCTTCTTTTGAGCATGTTCAGTAAGGATGATTTGAGCATATGTTTGTGCTCTATCCATCCATGTCATTGTTTGCATTTATGGAGTACACTAGCATGAAATAATCTTGCTCTACTTTTGCTATAAAATGTTCCTGGCAAATTGTTTACGTGTTAATCAATTTTGCCAAGGTTGTTGTAGTTGGTCCATGCATGCTATGAGTTGGTTCTTGCCATGGTTAGCTTCTTGAACTTGTCTTCTTGCTGGGTGTATGCTTAGTTTGACATGCAATGCCTTGAGTTGAGTGCATAGAGCTCGCAAACATGCCTACGTAACTCTGTTTATGCCATGTTCAGTTTTCTGCTAAGTCTGAATCTGTTAACGAAACTTGCTATGTTTACATGGGTGCCATCATATCTTTTGATCCTTTTTGTCTTATGGTCAGTAAGGGACTTCTGTTATATGTTTTGAGTAGTTTCATGCCATGCCTTGTGTTGCTATGATCTGATCCTGTAGCATGTTGTTATCTTGCTCTAAACTTTGCTTCCTGATGCTAAATCCTGTCATGTTATTTTCACTAAGTCTGTGATGTTGTTATCTTTTGCACTTTTGCCATGCTTGTTTGAACCTGCTCTTGTGTGATTTAGCCGTAGCTCAATGATCATCTTTTATCAAGCATCTTGAGTTGATCACTGCCATGTGCATTGTTGCTATGTTGGAGTGAAGTAGCTTAGTTTCTTGTTGCATTCTAGATGGTATCGTGATGTTAATCACAGATTTGTGCCATTATTGTTTTGCTTGCCATTTGCAAACCGTGCATCCGTTTCCGGTGATCGTTATATCGATTTTGAACGAAATAAACTCATCTTTCCAGAGGCACTCTTGGTTTTCCAAGTTGAGGCCTGGGTCAATATTTCCCTTCTGAAGCACGCATATGCATTGCATATTACATCCTGCATATCATGCCATGTTTTGCATCATGTTGCTTGCGCATTGCACCATGGTTGATTGTGTTTCCTTTTGCTTGTGTTCTTGCCTTGGGTAGAGCCGGGATACGAGTACGTGATCGAGGAACCCATTGAGTACGCTTACGAGGATCAAGCTTACGTCAACTCGGAGAACTTTGCAGGCAAGATGACCATACCCTCAAAATCATTTCTATCTTTGCTTGCTAGTTGCTCGCTCTATTGCTATGCCTATGCTGCGATACCTACCACATGCTTTATCCTGCCTCCCACGTTGCCATGTCAAACCTCTAACCCACCTTGTCCGAGCAAACCATTGTTTGGCTATGTTACCGCTTTGCTCAGCCCCTCTTATAGCATTGCTAGTTGCAGGTGAAGATTCGAGTTTGTTCCTTGTTGGAAAATGTTTATTGCTGGGATATCATTATTATATCTTGTTTACTTTAACGCATCTATATACTTGGTAAAGGGTGGAAGGATCGGCCTTATGCCTGGTGTTTTGTTCCACTCTTGCCGCCCTAGTTTCTGTCATACCAGTGTTATGTTCCTTGATTTTGCGTTCCTTACGCGGTTGGGTTATAATGGGAACCCCTTGACAGTTCGCCTTGAATAAAACTCCTCCAGCAAGGCCCAACCTTGGTTTTACCATTTGCCACCTAAGCCTTTTTCCCTTGGTTTCTGCGGGCTCAAGGGTCATCTTTATTTTAAACCCCCGGGCCAGTGCTCCTCTGAGTGTTGGTCCAAACTAGAGTCCTTTGCAGCGCCCCCTCGGGGAAACTCGAGGTTTGGTTTTAGTTGTACGGAGCGCTCATCTGGTGTGCCCTGAGAACGAGATATGTGCAGCTCCTATCGGGATTTGTCGGCACATTCGGGAGGCTTTGCTGTTCTTGTTTTACCATTGTCGAAATGTCTTGTAACCGGGATTCCGAGTCTGATCGGGTCGTCCTGGGAGAAGGAATATCCTTCGTTGACCGTGAGAGCTTGTGATGGGCTAAGTTGGGACACCCCTGCAGGGATTTGGACTTTTGAAAGCCGTGCCCGCGCTTATGGGCAGATGGGTATTTTTTTAATATCCGGTTGTAGAAAACCTGAGACTTAACTTAACTAAAATGAATCAACAGCGTGTGTAGCCGTGATGGTCTCTTTTCGGCGGAGTCCGGGAAGAGAACACGGTCTCCTGTTATGCTTGAACATAAGTAGTTTTAGGATCACTTCTTGATCTTTGTAGCTTCTCGACCGTGTTTTGCCTTCTCTTCTCGCTCTCATTTGCATATGTTAGCCACCATAGATGCTAGTGCTTGTTGTAGCTCCACCTCACTATCTTTTCCTACCCATGATCTTAAATAGTCTTGATCATGAGGGTGTGAGATTTCTGAGTCCCGGTGACTCACAGATTACTTCCAAAACCAGATGCAAGTGCCGATGATGTCATTCCAGGGGATGCGGCCGAACTCAAGTGGGAGTTCGACAAGGACTCAGGACGTTACTACATTTCTTTTCCAGACGATCAGTGGTGGAGCCCAGTTGGGGCGATCGGGGATCTTATGCATTTGGGGTTGTCTTTATTTTGGTTCCGTAGTCAGACCTTGATTTGTATTCTGGATGATGTAATGCTATATTTATGTATTGTGTGAAGTGGTGATTGTAAGCCAACTTTGTACCTCTTTCTTATTCAGTACATGGGATGTGTAAAGATTACCCCTCTTGTGACATGCCTACAATGCGGTTATGCCTCTAAGTCATGCTCCGACACATGGGAGATATAGCCGCATCGTGGGTGTTACAAGTTGGTATCAGAGCCTTCCCTGACTTAGGAACCCCCTGCTTGATCTAATCACTTGCGTTGTTGAGTCTAGAAAAATGATTTGAGTCTTATAGGATTATATATATCGGAGAGTAGGATTCTTTTTACTCCTCAGTCCCTTCGTCACTCTGGTGAGGCATCATGACGTAGAGTTTTGACTCTTCTGTTCTTAAATTTCACTAAAAAAATTTAGGATCACGCGGGTATCTTGGAATCGTTCCGATGGTTTTGTGACGAGAACATTGTTCTTGGTGCCTCCTGACATTTAGGGGTTGTGGCAGTGTCCCGGGGAGTTGAGCTCCGAGGTGTTGTCATCACAATTTTATCATTGCAGTTCTGGAATACCTGAGTTTCGCCGACATCGAAAATCTCTTTTATGCAGTTGTTGGTGAGATAACCTCGACGCCACCCAGTACTGGGGCGGGAGTTCGGGAGTATTGCCATAACTCGTATAACAGATGCTTTTCGAAGGTTGAGGTAGATGATTTCCGAAGGTTTCTTGGTTATGTGTTGAAGGATGGATACAACTGGATGTAGGATTTGCTAGTTTTGGGTGAGATATTATGCTTCCCCTGTATCCCCAACACCTGATTGCATAACTAGAAAGTTTCGGGAGTTTCATAGGTGGGAATTCATGTAGCTCTAGTATTTCTTCCGTAGATATTTGGTTTGTGATTGGTAATCCTTACCAATTATTTGTTCATGTCCGTACCTTGTTGTTTTATTCATCTACCTTTATCTAAGTGGCTTCTCAATTTATGGAAGTGTGATGATTTACTTTGGAATTCATTCGTTCATTCTTGTTCGAATGTTAAGGCTATATGTTGCAATTTCGATCCATTTGATTCAACTTGAATATATGTCTTTCAAGATGCTAACGGATGTCACCCTCTTCAGGATGGCTCCTCCAATGCGTCAGAATCCGGAACCATGGCCACCACCTCCACCTCCGGAGGCATGGCAAGCTGTGATGCCCACCACCAACGCCAACACGCAGATGATTATGCAACTCTTGCAAGAGCGCAACCAAGGAAATCAAGGCCATGGCAACAATCAAACTCAGTTTGCTACTCTCAACCAGTTCCTCGCCAACCAGCCAATGTCTTTCAGTAACTGTGTCGAGGCCACAGACACTGACGATTGGCTCGTGGATATCTGCAAACATTTTGAGTGTAGCAACGTCAGGCCTGAGGACTTTGTCAAGTTTGCTTCGTTCCAACTCAAAGACCAAGCTGTTGAGTGCTATCAACAATACAAAGATTCCAGAGGAGGTCGTGTGATTACCTGGGATGATTTCCGCCAAGACTTCAAAGCTCACCACATTCTTCAAAGTGTTGTTGAGAGTAAGCGTGAGGAGTTCCGCAGTCTGAAGCAAGGCAGCTTGTCTGTTTACCAATACAACATCCTGTTCCAGAGGCTCGCTCGCTTCGCCAAGCAAGACGTCCCTGACGAGAAGAGCATGATTTATCAGTTCAGAGGTGGCCTGAGAGAAGATCTGCAACTAGCTCTTGCGCTTTTTGAGTCGAAAAAGTATGATGAGTTCTACAACATGGCACTAAAGCAAGAGGCTGCTCAGCTCAAGTGCGATGCTTCTAAGAAGAGAGTCAAGGATGCAACTCCTTCTTCTTCTTCAACTCAAGTGGCAGCTAAGTAGCAAAAGTACTGGTTGCCTCCTCCTCCTCTGTTCCATCAGCCTTATCAGCAGAAGAGCAAAGGTGGCAATGGATCTTCCCATCCACCCAACCCAGGCTTTCAGAACAAAGCTTCATCTCATGCTCCAAGGTCAAGTGCTCCGTATCACCGGCCGCTTTCAGAGGTTACGTGCAACAAGTGTTAGCAGAAGGGTCACTATGCAAACAAATACTTCAACCAGAGGCGTCTTCTGCCTCCTCCTCCTGTGAGATCTGCCGGCAATGCAGTGATCAAGCATAATCCCAAGCATGTCAAGGTTAACATGATGAACGTTGCTCAGGTAGAGGACTCGTCAGAAGTGATCATGGGTAACCTTCCAGTTAACTCTATTCCGGTAAAAGTTCTTTTTGATACTGGTGCATTGCATTGTTTCATTTCTAAACCTTTTGCATCAAAGTATGAGTGTGATTATCAACATTTGCCAAGAACTTTATCAATTGTGTCCCCGGGCAAGCAAATGTCATCTAATATCTGCGTCCCGGATGTTTTTGTCGAGATGGGCGACTACAAATTTCTAGCTTCTCCAATTGTTCTTGGTGACTCGGATATTGATCTAATTCTTGGCATGGACTGGCTTTCTAAGCACAAGGCTCAGCTTGATTGTGCTGCCAGGCAGATTCAATTGACACACTCGTCTGAGGATATGATCGTCTTTGCCGCTCGTGATGATATCATTTGACTGTTTTCTCTCAATGAGAAGGGCGAGTTGGATGCCATCTCTCAGATTCCAGTCATTTGTGAATATCAAGACGTCTTTCTAGAAGAGCTTCCAAGAATGCCTCCTCACCGGCCAGTTGAATTCGTCATCGATCTTGAGCCTGGCACGGAACCTGTTTGTAAATGTCCTTACAAGCTTGGACCTAAAGAGTTGAAGGAGCTGAAGAAACAACTCGATGAACAAGAGCGTATGGGTCTGATCCGACCGAGTTCTTCTCCATGGGGTTGTGGTGTTCTTTTTGTCAAGAAGAAGGATGGCACGGACCGACTATGCGTCAACTACCGTCCATTGGACAAGAAGACCATAAAGAACAAGTACCCACTTCCCAACATCAACGAGCTTTTCGAACAACTCAAAGGCGCTCAAGTATTCTCCAAGCTTGACCTCCATATGGGCTATCATCAGATTCGCATTCGTGAACAAGACATCCCCAAGACAGCTTTCAGAACAAGCTATGGCTCCTATGAATACACTGTCATGTATTTCGGCCTTGTCAACGCTCCTCCAACATTCTCTCACATGATGAACTTCATCTTCAACCCCTACACAAATGACTTCATCTTGGTCTATCTCGATGACATTTTGGTCTTTTCCTAGAACAAGGAGGATCATGCCAAGCACTTGAGATTGGTGCTGGACAAACTCAGAGAACATCAGTTCTATGCAAAGTTTTCAAAGTGCGAGTTTTGGCTCGATGAGGTTCTCTACCTTGGGCATATCATCTCCGCCAAGGGCATAGCTGTTAATCCTGAGAAGGTGTCTGCAATTGTGAATTCCGAACCGCCTCAGAATGTGAAGCAACTCCGCAGGTTCCTTGGGCTCGCAAGCTATTGTCGAAGATTCGTTGAGAATTTCTCTAAGATCGCAAAGCCTCTTTCCAACCTCCTCTAGAAGCATGTGAAGTATGTCTGCATGCCTGAATGTGACGTGGCTTTCAACACCCTCAAAGAGAAGTTAGTCACAACTCTAGTTCTGACTCCTCCTGGTGAATCCAAACCATTTGAAGTTTTCTGTGATGCCTCCCTGCAAGGTCTCGGTGATGCGTTAATGCAAGAGAAGAAAGTTGTGGCCTATACCTCTCGCCAGTTGAAGCCCAACGAAAAGAACTACCCCACTCATGACCTTGAGTTAGTGGCAGTTGTCCATGCTCTTTTAACATGGAGACATCTCTTGTTGGGAAGGAAAGTGGACATCTTCACTGATCATAAGAGTCTCAAGTACATCTTCACTCAGCCCAACCCCAACCTCAGGCAGACTCGTTGGGACGAAATGATTCAAGAGTATAATCCGAGAATTGAATATACTCCGGGCAAGGCCAATGTCATTGCAGACGCTTTGAGCAGGAAGGCTTACTGCAATAGTTTGATTCTCAAGCCCTTCCAACCGGATCTTTGTGAAGCTTTTCGCAAACTTAATCTTCAAGTTGTTCCTCAATGATTCCTTGCCAACCTCCAAGTCTCTCCTACTTTGGAAGATCAGATTCGTGAGGCACAACTTCTTGATGCAATGGTGAAGAAGGTGAAGATTGGGATTGCCAAGAGCCAACCCAAGTACAAGTGCTATCGCCTTTATGACAAAGATACTATATTCTTCGAGGATCGAATTGTTGTTCCTAAAGGTGACCTTCGTAAAGTCATCATGAATGAGGCTCACAATTCACTCCTTTCTATTCATCCTGGAAGTACATAGATGTACCATGACCTCAAGCAGTCGTATTGGTGGACTTGAATGAAGCACGAGATTGCTCAGTTCGTGAATGAATGTGATGTCTGCAGAAGAGTGAAAGCAGAACACCAACGGCCAGCTGGTCTCCTCCAACATCTTACCATTCCAGAATGGAAGTTTGACCATATTGAGATGGACTTCGTGACTGGATTTCCCAAGTCCAAGCGTGGCAATGATGCTATCTTCGTTGTCATCGACAAGCTCACTAAAGTGGCTCATTTTCTTCCTATCAAAGAATCTATCACAGCAGCTTAGTTGGCAGAGCTATATACCTCCAGGATTGTCTCTCTGCACGGCATTCTGCGGTTGATATCTTCAGATCGTGGAAGCATCTTTACCTCTAAGTTCTGGGATTCCTTTTAGAAGGCTATGGGCACCAACATTCGCTTCAGCACAGCCTTTCATCCTCAAACTAGTGGAAAAGTCAAGTGAGTAAATCAAATTCTCGAAGATATGCTCAGCACTTGTGTCATTTCCTTCGGTATGAAGTGGGAGGATTGTCTTCCATATGCCGAGTTCTCCTACAACAACAGCTTCCAAGCGAGTTCGGGCAAGGCCCCATTCGAGATTCTCTATGGCAGAAAGTGCCGTACTCCTCTTAATTGGTCAGAGACTGGTGAACGCCAACTTCTTGGCAATGATTTGATCACAGAGGCTGAAGAAATGTGCAAAGTCCTTCGTGAAAATCTTAAAGTCATGCAATCGCGCCAGAAGAGTTACTATGATAGCAAGCATCGTGACTTGGCTTTCGAGATCGGAGACCATGTCTATCTGCGTGTCTCCCCAATGAAAGGTACTCGTCGCTTCGGTATCAAAGGGAAGCTTGCCCCTAGATACGTGGGTCCTTTCAAGATCATTGGCAAAAGAGGCAACCTCGCCTATCAACTTGAGCTTCCATCCAACTTTGCAAACGTGCACGACATGTTTCACGTGTCTCAGCTTTGCAAGTGTTTCAAGACTCCTGACGACACCATCAACTTTGAAGAGATTGATCTCCAAGAAGACCTGTCTTATCATGAGCATCCCGTTGCTATTCTTGTAGTAACCGAGCGCAAGACTCGCAACAAGTCTATCAAATTCCTGAAAGTCAAGTGGTCACATCATTCCGACCGAGAAGCCACCTAGGAACGCGAGGACCACCTTTGTTCCGAATATCCGGAGTTTTTCCAGTCCTAGATCTCGGGACGAGATCCTTTCATAATAGTGGAGTGTTGTAACGCCCCGTATGTAACTCGCCATATTTGTATTCCAACTCTTGCCATTTCCGGCTCTAAGTTATGATATTCCCTCGTGGTTGGGTTTTGTCTTCGTTTTGCATTTTGTCCATGTCATCCATCTCATATCATGTCATCATGTGCATCGCATTTGCATACGTGTTCGTCTCATGCATCCGAGCATTTTCCCCGTTGTCCGTTTTGCATTCCGGCACTCCTACGTCCTTTGGAGTCCCCTTTTTCCTCTTTTCGTGTGCGGGTGTTAAACGTTCTCAGAGTGGACCGAGATTTGCCAAGCCGCCTTGGTACCCTACCGGTAGACCGCCTGTCAAGTTTCGTACCATTTGGAGTCCGTTTGATACTCCAACGGTTAACCGAGGAAACGTAAAGGCCTCATGTGTGTTGCAGCCCAACACCCCTCCAAAGTGGCCCAAAACCCATCCAAACCCCCTCCATCCTCTCGGTCGTTCGATCACGATCGCATGGCCAAAAACCACACCTCACTTGGACTCTCATAGCTCCCAGAATCTATAAATATGCCTTCCTCGTCCAAAATCCTGGGTCCAAACCCTAGCACCACTCTCCTCCGCGCCGGACATGTCCGCCGGCGCCCCCTCAGCCAACCGCGTGCTAACACGCGTCCTTAGATCCGCCGTGCACCTACCGGCCCTCCGGGCCCGTCGCCGGCCCCCACGGCATGCGCCCTCCGTGCCACCGTCCGCTCGCCCACGCCTCCACCATGCCGCTCCTTCTTCGCCGCGCCGCCGCACCTCCTCCTCACCGGCGCCGCCCGCCGCCTCCGCCTCGCCGCCTCGCCTCCACGCCGCCCGCGCTGGCCACCGGAGCTCCGCGGCGCCGCCCCGCCATCGCAGGCGACCGCTCCGGCTGGATCCGGGCAGAGGGCGGCCGGATCTCGCTGCCCCGGCCGACCTCTTCTTCCCCGAGCTCTCCGGCGTCCTTTTTCCGGCAAGCCTCCGACGATCATCAGGAACCGCGTGCTCAGATCTGGATCCAAAATATCTAGGGTTGACCTCTTTTTTCTTCACTAAGTCTTTTTGTGCATATTTTTTTAGCCATGTCCATCGCACCATATCGCATCATCCATAGCTCCGTTTTGCGTGTGTGAGATATCAAATTGTTCGTTAGGATGTCCTCTTCATTTCATTCCATTGCATGATGCTTGTTTGAGTCCATATTGATGCCTAAAATGTTGTTGTAAGAGTGCTATATAATGTTAGTTTCTGTTTAGTTACAGATTATGGGCATTTGTCATTTTTGCCATGATTATTGTGTGCCTCCTATGAGCTTGAGCCCTACATGTATTTTGGGCTATGCCATGCCATCTTTACAAGGGTGTATGATATGTATTTTTGTGATCAATGTGGTGACTAGCACAACCATGCAAAGTAGCCCTCGTGATGTTGCTAATTTCAGGGACTTAGAATTCTTCTAAGTCATTTCCCTGATGTTATTTTTATGCCATGTATTCATGTTGCTACAGAGTGATCCATGCTTCTTTTGAGCATGTTCAGTATGGAAGATTTGAGCATATTTTTGTGCTCTATCCATCCATGTCTTTGTTTTCATTTATGGAGTACCCTAGCATGACTCAATCTTGCTCTACTTTTGCTATAAAATGTTCCTGGTAGATTATTTACGTGTTAATCAATTTTGCCAAGGTTGTTGTAGTTGGTCCATGCATGCTATGAGTTGGTTCTTGCCATGGTTAGTTACTTGAACATGTCTTCTTGCTGGGTGTATGCTTAGTTTGTCATGCAATTCCTTGGTTGAGTGCATCGAGCTCGCAAACATGCCTACATAACTCTGTTTATGCCATGTCCAGTTTTCTGCTAAGTCTGAATCTGTTAACGAAACTTGCTATGTTTACATGGGTGCCATCATATCTTCTGATCCTTTTCGGCTTATGGTCAGTAAGGGACTTTTGTTATATGCTTTGAGTAGTTTCCTTCCATTCCTTGTGTTGCTATGATCGGATCATGTAGCATGTTTTTATCTTGCTCTAAACTTTGCTTCCTGATGTTAAATCATGTCATGTTATTTTCACTAAGTCTGTGATGCTGTTATCTTTTGCACTTTTGCCATGCTTGTTTGAACCTGCTCTTGTGTGATTTAGCCGTAGCTCAGTGTTCATCTTTTGTCAAGCATCTTGAGTAGATCACTGCCATGTCCGTTGTTGCTATGTTGGAGTGCAGTAGCTTAGTTTCTTGTTGCATTCTAGATGACATCATGCTGTTAATCGCAGATTTGTGTAATTATTATTTTGCTTGCCATTTGCAAACCGTGCATCCGTTTCCGGTGATCGTTATATCAATTTTGACTGAAATCAATTCATCTTTCCAGAGGCACTCTTGGTTTGCCAAGTTGAGGCCTGGGTCAATCTTTCCCTTCCGAAGCATGCATATGCATTGCATATTACATCCCGCATATCATGCCATGTTTTGCATCATGTTGCTTGCGCATTGCACCGTGGTTGATTGTGTTTCCTTTTGCTTGTGTTCTTGCCTTGGGTAGAGCCAGGAGACGAGTACGTGATTGAGGAACCCGTTGAGTACGCTTACGAGGATCAAGCTTACGTCAACTCGGAGAACTTTGCAGGCAAGATGACCATACCCTCGAAATCACTTCTATCTTTGCTTGCTAGTTGCTCGCTCTATTGCTATGCATATGCCGCGATACCTACCACATGCTTTATACTACCTCCCACATTGCCATGTCAAACCTCTAACCCACCTTGTCCAAGCAAACCGTTGTTTGGCTATGTAACCGCTTTGCTCAACCCCTCTTATAGCGGTGCTAGTTGCAGGTGAAGATTGGAGTTTGTTCCTTGTTGGAACATGTTTATTGTTGGGATATCATTATTATATCTTGTTTACTTTAATGCATCTATATACTTGGTAAAGGGTGGAAGGCTCGGCCTTATGCCTGGTGTTTTGTTCTACTCTTTCCGCCCTAGTTTCCGTCATACCGGTGTTATGTTCCTTGATTTTGCGTTCCTTACGCGGTTGGGTTATAATGGGAACCCCTTGACAGTTCGCCTTGAATAAAACTCTCCAGCAAGGCCCAACCTTGGTTTTACCATTTGCCACCTAAGCCTTTTTCCCTTGGGTTCCGCGGACTCAAGAGTCATCTTTATTTTAAACCCCCGGGCCAGTGCTCCTCTGAGTGTTGGTCCAAACTAGAGTCCTTTGCAGTGCCCCCTCGGGGAAACTCGAGGTTTGGTTTTAGTTGTACGGAGCGCTCATCCTGTGTGCCCTGAGAACGAGATATGTGCAGCTCCTATCGGGATTCGTCGGCACATTCGGGCGGCTTTGCTGGTCTTGTTTTACCATTGTCGAAATGTCTTGTAACCGAGATTCCGAGTCTGATCAGGTCGTCCTGGGAGAAGGAATATCCTTCGTTTACCGTGAGAGCTTGTGATGGGCTAAGTTGGGACACCCCTGCAGGGATTTGAACTTTCGAAAGCCGTGCCCGGGGTTATGGGCAGATGGGAATTTGTTAATATCCGGTTGTAGAAAATCTGACACCTAACTTAACTAAAATGAATCAACAATGTGTGTAGCCGTGATGGTCTCTTTTCGATGGAGTTCGGGAAGAGAACACGGTCTCGTGTTATGCTTGAACATAAGTAGTTTTAGGATCACTTCTTGATCTTTGTAGCTTCTCGACCGTGTTTTGCCTTCTCTTCTTGCTCTCATTTGCGTATGTTAGCCACCATATATGCTAGTGCTTGCTACAGCTACACCTCACTATCTTTTCCTACCAATGAGCTTAAATAGTCTTGATCGCGAGGGTGTGAGATTGCTGAGTCCCCGTGACTCACAGATTACTTCCAAAACCAGATGCAGGTGCCAATGATGTCATTCCAGGGGATGCGACCGAACTCAAGTGGGAGTTCGACGAGGACTCAAGACGTTACTACGTTTCTTTTCCAGACGATCAGTAGTGGATCCCAGTGGGGGCGATCAGGGATCTTATGCATTTGGGGCTGTCTTTATTTTGGTTCCGTAGTCGGACCTTGATTGTATTCTGGATGATGTAATGCTATATTTATGTATTGTGTGAAGTGGCAATTGTAAGCCAACTCTGTACCTCTTTCTTATTCAGTACATGGGATGTCTAAAGATTACCCCTCTTGTGACATGCCTACAATGCGGTTATGCCTCTAAGTCGTGCTCCGACACATGGGAGATATAGCCGCATTGTGGGTGTTACAACATGCTACGTGCGCGCCTCTACTACGACACGTACACGTCTCTACTACGACACGTGTGCGCCTTTACATCCACCAGTATATATGTACGTACACGTTCGTGACCAGAATGACAACGCTACGTATGCTTTGACCAGGTGGGTCCCGACTGTCACGCACTTCCTTGCCTGCGAAGATGTAGCTGGTGGGTCCCAGCAGTCAGGGGGGCGAATCGTTTTTTTTACCTGGACGCACTTCCTTGCGTGCGAAGATGTAGCTGGTGGGTCCCAGCAGTCAGGGGGGCAAATTGTTTTTTTGCCCGGACGCACTTCCTTGCGTGCGAAGATGTAGCTGGTGGGTCCCAGCAGTCAGGGGGAAACATTTTTTTTGTGAAATACGGTGGCACGTCCAGTGGGTCCCCGCTGTCAGGTGGAGGAATCATTATTTTGCGCGTAATAAGGAGGCACTTCCTTGCTGTCGCCGTGGACCCAGCTGTCAGCCTCTCCACGTACAGTCCACGTCCAATGGAAGTCGTTCCTTGACCATGTTGACCATGCCACGCCGAGAGCACCACGGCGGTGGACGACGACGGGGACTAGGAAGGGGACGACTCGGAGCCGGGGAAGACGCAGATGTGGATGCCCACGCGAAGAGGAGTACGAGGGTTCACTGGTTCAGTTGCGGTGTGAGGCTGCTGTCACCGCAGAATAACAGGGGGTGTGGGTTAGTAGTGGGATGGTCTGGCCAGCGGTGGGAGTAGTAGGGGGCGGTGAGGCCTCCGCGGCATCACAGCCGGCCACGGGAGGCAGGAGCACGCAGCATGACCGGCGTTGGTTTGGGCGGCTAGAGCAAGAAGACCAGAGGTTGAAGAAGCACTACGGCCGTTGGATGAACATTGTACGGTAACAGGAGCTAGAATCGTTTATATTGACTAAGTTGACAAAGCCCTCCGTCCCCGTCAACTTGGTAGGCCCACAAGTCAGCCTCCCACTATGCTGGGTTCCGGCTGGCAGGGGGAATATTCATTTTTTTGTGCGTAATAAGGAGGCACTTCCTTGCATGCGAAGATAGCTGGTAGGTCCAACATGTCAACGGGGGCACGTTATTTTCGCGAAATACAGAGGCCCTTCCAGTGGGTCCCAGATGTCAGGTGGAGGAATCATTATTTTGCGCGTAATAAGGAGGCATTTCCTTGTGTGCGGCCATGGGCCCAGCTGTCAGCCTCTCCATGCACAGTCTACTTCCGATGGTGTCGTTCGTTGACCACGTTGACCACGCCGCGCCGAGCGCATCCAAGGTGGTGGACGACGGCGAAGCCCTGGACAGCAACGAGCCGGAGATGGGAAGACGCGAGAGTAGAGTCGCAGACGGAGAGGTGTACGAGGGTTAACTGGTTCTAGTGCGGTGTGGTTCAGCAGTGGAGGGGTGGAGGGATGGCCTGGCCAACGGTGGAGTAGTGCTTCATAGCGAAGCGTGCTAAGCAGAGCTGCTAGCAGCAGGAGGCGGGAGGTGGTCCCGGCGGCGCTAGAGGAAGAAGACGAGAGATTCAAGATGGATGTCGGTCGTTGGATGTAAATCCAACAGCTAACATGTCAGAATCATTTGTTGACTAAATTGACAACGACTTGCGTTGGCTTCGACCTATTGGCCCACATTTCAGCCTCCAAAAATGTGGCACGTATTCAACCCATTTTTTCAGAATTTACAGTCTTTTTTGCGCGGTAGAATTTACAGTCAATTTCATCTTTTTTTTTGAATTACAACCATTAGCTGGGCTGGGTGAACAAATAATGTAGCATCCATGCGACACATTTATTTTATTTCCTAAAAAATTACAGGCCATGTGCACTTTCTCGAAATACACGATTTTGCTAGGCTGATTCTAATTATAATGTTGGGTTGGGCCAGCAATGTTATCAAAAAATAAAAAGGGGCTGAGCATTTTGTTATAAATATATTTAAATAATAAGTGATATTATTACATTCGTCCTTAAATCTTACCAAGCTTTTGTACACAATCACTAGGATTTTTATAAGTTAATAAGATGTGGGATATTGTTTTCTTACATATGTAAGTATCTGTTAAATATATGATGACAATAAAAATAATATATAATAACATATAAAATAATTTAAATATATATAATATAGTTAGAAGGGAAACATAAGTTGGACCTGGCGTTCCTATTCTTATATAGAAAAATAGAACAGACCTCTGCGTTTTCTTCAAAAAAATACATAAATTTGGCTGCCAAAAATAAAACCTCGGATGGGAGGTCCATAGGCCGGTCGATACATGACGGCCCTAAGAAAATACAAACAGGCCTATGGACCTCCCATCCGAGGTCGTGGGCTGCGCATGTTAAAAATGAAAGCCTAGACGGGGCAGCCCAAAACCACGTCCAACACTTTCCAAAACTTCGTCCCTCGTTTTCTCTGTGTTTCGCACACTCTACATTGTCTGGGCATTTTGACTGTGCATCATATGAAGATGTGCTATGCATGAATGTTGATCAGCATGATGTTAACTGGCTGGTAGTTCCATTTTCGACCATGAATAAAACTTCCAACATGATGTTAACCCTGTTTGAAAAGGCCGTGTTAATATAAATGCTCTGCCTCTAAAAGTTGTAGTTTCTTATCTGAAACTGAACTTGCAGTTTCTTATCTGAAACTGAAACTTGCAGTTTCTTCTCTGAGAATCACATTGTCTGCACTTTTATACTCCTACGGAACTACATTTTTTTAAATGCAAAAAATAGATCTCTAGAATTCATAAAATACTTCATATGCTCAATATTGCAAATCTGAAATTCAAAAGACATTCATATATGAAAGTACTCTCAAAATACACAACACAAAACACAATTCACAACCTGCAAATACTGACAACCCTAAGCTCCTCCTGACAATTCACAACCTGCCCGACTATTGGGCTGGGGGGCAGCCCCCTCCTATTCCTCGGCGGCAGACAGCCGCCCCGTGAGATGATGTGAACGGCGAGGGAGACGATGGTGGGGAAGCGTCGTTGGGCCAACTGCTTTTCTCCTCTTGCAGTTACGTTGGGTTCGGTCGACGAAGACTCCACCGGCTCGCTCTGGCAGGACACCCTCACAAACGGCACCCTGTAGATGCTCGATCTTTCAATCTCTGGTGGATGCTCCATCTGGGATCGATACTCCCACCACCGCTCCCTCACGATCGGATTCGGTGAATCTGTTTGCTCCATGGCCCAGAGGAGCAGCTCTATGTACTCCGGCGCGACTCCCTCTGGGAGTATCGCCGCCTTTTCAGTCTGTTTCAAATATTTGGCCATGGATGTCGCCATCGCCGCTAGTTGGTCCTTGTTGTCAAACCAAGACTGTATCTCCAACATTCTAGCTAGCTTCATAGGGTCGCCGTCTGCGATCCTCATGTATCGGTTGTACTCCTCCATCGATCTACTTCTCCATAGCACCTTCACTCACCGGCGGTGGTTTTTGAATGGAAAAGGAGAGGAGCAGCGCTGGTTTTGGATTAGAACGGGAGAGGAGCGACGCTGGTTTTGGACTGGAATAGGAGAGGAGGGGAAGTGGTTTTGAAATGGAAGAGGAGAGGAGCAGCGCTGCATTTAGATTGGAACAAGAGAGGAGCGGCGGTGGAAGAGGAGAAGAGCGGAAGAGCGGCGCTGGTCTTGGAAGTATTTTTTTTGTTGTTTTGCGTATATTGGGTCAAAGCTTGACCATGTACTGCATTTGACAAGCAAAATGTGAATGCATGTCACCAAAAATTGTATCGTTTGGTTCGTATCTGAATGTACTTTCAAATTATATTATTTTTGCAACGTATAACATATATTTAATGTGCGAAAATCATGGTCAATTATGACCCAGAATAAAAGGGAGACTAGTTAATGTGGGGTCGCTTTCTTAATTAAAGGGTAAATTGATTTTGATTTTGATCCAGTCACAGCGCGCCGGCCCTCTCGTCTAATCCTAAATCGCTGCCGCACGCTCCTCTCCCTCTTCTCCATTGCAAAACCACCTCCTCTCCTCTCCATCATCTCCATTCCAAAACTACCGTCTCGCCTCTCCCTCTTCTGATCGTCTCCATTGCAAAACCACCTCCTCTCCTCTCCATCATCTCCATTCCAAAACCACCGTCTCACCTCTCCCTCTTCTGATCTTCTCCATTGCAAAACCACCTCCTCATGCACGTGGCCCGGAGGCGCAGTTGTCGTCATTTTGATCTGAAGCGCCAGATTATAACATATAACACGAAAAAATGCCACATGACAAGAAATCGTAACCTCACTGCCCAAAGGAGACAACATGAATCCCGACGGATAAACTAGACGAGGAACAAAGCTCAAATTAAAGATAAACTCGTAGAAAAGGGGTTCGTCGATAGATGTCCTAATTAACATAGCCGGCTTGACCTAGATGGCAGCCGAGTAGTCACTGTTCGTGCATGTGCCCCCAATGACTAGCCCAACTCAGTTGTTGCTGTTTAACCCTCAAAGTGATCCGAAGCACATGACACCTAATTTTGCGAGATGACAAGAAACTTTTTTTAGATTTCTCACCACAACTACAACCATGTACAACACAGCCTACACGATATGTAGACAATAGCCAATCCAGGCGTGTCTGCTGGAGCCTGGTCACATGCATGGACGAACTGATCTTCCGTGTCTTGCAGGGATCGTCCAGGCACCAACGTAGGACAGCACTTCTCTACTACTATCGCTCGTCTCCCTCTTCTATTAAGTCACCCGACTTGTGGGGCCAGGGAGTGTGCCTACGGTCAGTTCTCAATTGCCTTCCCACATGTGTGTGCAAACGCAATATGATGCGTGTTCCATTCGGAGAGCAGCGTGCCAGACCGACCGACCGTCTGGGGTGCGACGCGAACGCGACGCGCGTGCTGTATACTCCGTACATGTGTACCGTCGTTTTCTAGACGCTTTGCTCCATGGCGCGGGCACAATCCATGGATACAAAATTAGTATACTTTATACTATTTAAAAGTCGAGGGCGGGGCTTTTCCTGCGCGGTAGGCGGCGGGGCAGTTCCGCCTAGTCGGTTCGACAAAGACGCGAGAAGACGAGGGAGTAGGCTGCTGCAAACGTAGGGCTGTGTGATTTGACAGCGAGTTACTGCTGGAAAGGTGGGGCCCCGTGATTTGACTTGCCATTATCATTTTAACTGCGGAGCTACGACCGGCGTGAGTCTCCCGATTCCTGACCACCTCCATCACGAACAAAGAGATAGAGAGGTGTAAAAAAATACACTTATAGCCAACCTTGTAGTATGAGTGACTAAGTGATGACTATGTATGACATGCCAACATTAGATAGCCTAACGCACCGTGTTAAATCTCCAAGGGCGCGACCGCGCGAGCGACGCGACGGTCGTGGTAGGCGCGACCATGATACGGGCTGCTGGCAGCCCTTGGATGTGAGATCAAATGGTCACATGCTAAGTTGCTGAAAATTTGCAGAATAACCCTCCAGGATAGGATATTCACCCATAGGTCTAGAATCACGCCATGCAACTGTTCGATCTCAGATCCAAGGGCTCTCAGAAGCCCGTATCATGGGAGAATGGAAAGCCACTACCCTGTCGTTCGCACGCTGGCAGTTCGCTCCTACTCGTCCCCGCACGTCCTTCAATACTATGGCGGCTCGCTCCTAGTCGTCCCGTCCATTCACATCACGGCAGTTCCACTAATCCTAACCCTTCTCCCAAATCCATGGCGTCCCAAATATCCATGATCGGCGGTGAGTACAAGGTTAGAACCATCACCGGCGATGAGTTCGACGTCATCTACACCCGTTCTTCCGCGATGGTGAAAGGATGCCTTTCTCGCTTCAGACGCATGTTCGAAAACTCAAATGATGAGTGGGTCGCTGGGCTAGATGTTGAGTACACCACAGTCCTGGGACCAGAGAAGGATCTAAAGGACGAAGAGAGGAAGAAGCCCGCCGTGATCCAGGTTTGTGTACATAACGTTTGCTTGGTCTACCACATATGCCATGCCAACGTTGAGTGCCAGGATTTTAAGAACTTCCTCAAGGACAAAACAGTGAAATTCGTTACTTTAGACTTTAAGAATGACAGGGTGTCCTGCGTCGGATAGGTCTCGTTGTAGGCAACCCCTTTGACATCCAGAAGAATCGGCTGGTGTCCTCTCATCAGCCTTCAATGCTGACCCTGGCAGGAGCCATGGTTCATCCTTTGTACGGTAAACTGGAGAAACCTCCATACACGTTTCATCGTCATGCATGGCAGCGGAATGTACTAGATATAGACCACGTCCACTATGCTGCAATGGATGGCTACCTTTGCTTCAATATCTACAAGGGTTGGATGAAGAGCAACAACCAAGTGTGCTGTTCAAGCAAAGAAGTATCGGCCAAGAGGAAGAGGGACAAGGACGAAGTCAAGGACGTGGACGAGGACTCCGGGTAAGGTGGCAGTGTCATTGCTCATGGTGGTTCTAATGCAGTGTCTACCGGAATAGTTGCAAAGTTTAATTTCAGGTGTGCTTAATTTAATTTGAGGGGTGTGTTGTGTTGAGCCCCCAGCAGAACTATGTTATGTTTCTTCTCATTACTTTAACTCTTCAGTACGTACATACTAGTATTTCTTACATTTCATCTTCTAGTTGGTATAGTACTACCACTCGTTTCTACACATTATATACATACAGTATATATGGCCAACATCATATAGCCAGCAGTTTAGTTGTCAAAGAATTTCAGGGTGCTTAGTTTTGTCAAAGAATTCCAGGACGCTTAGAGGGTGCTTGGATCCAAGGGACTTATTTTAGTCTGACTAAAAATAGTCTCTTTAAGAGGCTAAAGTTCCAAGCACCCCTGACTAAAGAGGGGCTAAAACTAGTCTTGAGACTAAAAAAAATTTTAGTCAAGGGTACCCCTACTAAAATGTGGATTAGTCCTCTCTCTACTCATTTAACTCCTCCCCTTTAACATAGGCGAGTTCTGGATTGGAGGGTTTGGAGGATAATAAATGCTCATTAACTCGATTTTAGCCTTTTTAGTATTTGGATCCAAGCATGGGTGAGGCTAGCATGTTTTAGTCCCACTACTTTTAGTCATTGGACTGAAACGTATCCAAGCACCCTCTTAGTTTTATTTGAGGGGTGGGTTGTGTTGGACACCATTATTGTGACTAGCCTTTTTAATAGTACTATATGCATAATTTGGCGACGAGCACTCTCTATATGTACCACCTTTTTTTAATTTCGAGTTTTGCTCCATGGCGCAATCCATCGATACTACTGCTGTACAAAAGTATACATTTTTTAAAAGGCTAGAGGGCGGGGCAGTCTAGCTTGGTCAGTTTCACGAGAGGTGAGGGCCTTTGTGATTTGACGGATCATTACTGCTGGAAGGCGGGGCCTTGTGATTTGACTGCTCGTATAAATGCACCGACGACCTGATCGAGGAGGAGCAAAGAACCGTGCGGTATACTCAAGTTTTCTACTGGAGTAGTACTGCGACGGACGAGCACGAAACACGGCAGCCCTGTGCCATATGGCGATAAAAAATGATCTAATTTGCTAGTCATCTCATTGTTAGCATTGTTCTATTCATTCCCTCAAAAAAACCATTGTTCTATTCATGCCTCGCAGAGAACATGACACGTGCAGCGAAACACCCGAAGCAAAAGATGAAACACAGGAGCAAAAGAAGAAGGAAGATTATCACCCCAAATGATCTAATTCGCCGCGGAGTCGTAACTGCTTCTTCATCGCCTCCACGACCTCCATATCCTTGCGCATCTCCTCCGCCATCTTCTTCATTCTATCCATGACGCGGGATTTCTCGACGCGAGCCTTCATCATCTGTTCCACGGCCGCATTACGTACCTTGACAGCAGCCGGGTGCTCGATGCGGAGCTTCGCCAACTCCTCCTTCTGTTCCATGACGAGGGCTGCAGCATCTTCATCGAGGAACTACAATTCTCATGCAGCTTCTTCCAGCCGGCGTTCTTCTCCTTCAACAGGTCGATCTCGTGGCAGAGCTTCGCCTTGTCCTCCTGAAGTCGCAGGATTTCGCTGGTCGCCTTCTTCTCCGAGGCAATGCTCTTCTTCAGCAGCATCACCAAGACGGCGGTCAACTCCCCCTGTTGATTGAGCTCAGCGGGCATGTCATCGAGGCTCTCCTCCAGCAACTCCATCAAGCCTTGGATGAACTCCTTTTGCTTACTGAGGTGCTTATTGAGCTGATCAGGCATGCCGTCAAGGGATAACGACTCCAGCTCCGCCGGCTCGGCATGTTCGCCTCCGCAACTAGGGTGCTCCTAGGAGCCATCGCCTGCCTGTGAGAGATCTTTTGAGGTCTCTGCGTGGCGGCGAGCCCTCTCTTTTTTTCCGCAGCCTTGGTTGCTGCTCCCTTGTTACGAGTAGTTCTCGACCTAGAGCTCTGCTCACCGGCCATGGAAATGATGGACGAAGAAGAAGCACTTATGAGGAGGAAAGGAAGAGTAATTTTCGGTTAGGTAGTTCCCCTTTTTATAACCTAAGTACTAGCACTAGTACTAATACCTGCATAGTGGGAACATGTTCAGGTTTGGTACGTACTAGTAGGTGTGAGCAGGCTTTCGAATGTGATGGGAACAAGGTAAAGATTAATTGATGGATTTGGTTTCGAGGCCCAAAACGGCTCCCGATGAGTTTAGCAGAACATAAATTTCAAGTACTACACTGCTCAAATGCGTAAATATTATGTTACTGTCAAAAATTGGCACAAAATACGAAGGAGACCAATGGAAGTACTACTAGCAACCCATGATTTAACTACTCACATGCGCGCAGTGGAGTAATAATGTCTTTCTTCCGCCCTCACGTCCACTCAATTTGCATGCGCTGTATTAATTGACCATCAATGAAGTGAACGACTTTACACGCGTCAAATTATCACATGGGGTGGATCTTGGTACAAAATTGCGTCTGCCCATGTACCCGCGTGTGCGTGCGAGGGAATGAGTGCGTGCGTGGCGTGCGTGCACATCTTCGCTTCGTGCATGTACCGCTAGTATGGCTCAGGGAGGACGAGTACATTCTTCTGGAACCAGCAGCACGTCACTGTGATCAATCCACGCAAGGAGGTCGCGACAACGCCTCCACATGTGCCACGTGGCTTCATGAACTGTAAGAGAGACACTGTGTAGCATGCCATTGGTATTCTAATTTACGTGTTTTGCACATACTCGAAGTACTAGTAAGGTACACGTGCATTGCATGCATCAGATTTTGCAACCAAATTATGAATAAATACCACACTATAGCATGTAAGCTCTGAGTCATATATGCCTGATGTAGACCTTCGTTTAATTCTTATAGTTCATCTCATTCAAAATCAATTAGTTTTTATAAAAAAGCTAAGAACGCGGGAATAGGAAAAACATGGGATGATAGTGGAATGTCGTCTTGAATCCTACAGGATTGTACGAGCGTTTGATTGTGCATAGAAAAAACGCAGAATTCTTTCAAAGAGGTTTGAGTGGATGGGATGTTTCCTATGAAATCTAGTGCAAATGAATCATATGGAAAAATTCCTATGGTTTACAATCCTACAAATCAAACAACCAAGATAGGAAGAATTCCTAATGATTAGAATCCTCCAAAATTCCTTTGAGAATCATTTGAATCAAAGAAGCCCTTAATCTATTTTATGATTCATGGTTGCGTTGTAAAGAATAAAGTAAGAACAAATAATGGCAATTCAACTAGAAAAAAAGTTTGGGCAGTTATGATACGGAAGATTCTAAGAGAACCATTGTTGTTTTGAGGTTTGTGCATTATGCTTAAGTTCAACCATGGAGTCTGCTAGATTGTACATGTGGCAAAATCCGGTGGGGGCTAGAAGATGGTGCGAGGGGCCGAGTGGAGGGAGATTATATATGAAGGAATGCACAAGTGCGAGATTGATATTTAGAGAGAGGGGGCGAACACGTGCGCTGTTGCATGCAGTGGCGGAGCCATGAAAAATAAATGAGCTAGGGGGCCAAGCATTGTTAATCCTTTACGAGGAGGGTAATTCATGAACTTAAACCATTTTTAGCAGCAATTGTCTAATGATCACATTCATATTAGCCTCGATATATAGTGATGTTAGGGGGGAGGGGGGCAGGGGCCTTACTGCCCCCTGTCTTCGCCATTGTGCACGCATCTGAGAGATGAAGCGGAAGGCATGGATGATGAGAGGGGGGCGTTGGATATATAATTAATGTGGGTGTATTAGCTATATATGTTAATCCTATATAGAGAGGTATAGATTGATCGATGTGGACGTGGGAAAGAGGGTGAGACCTCACTGGATATATCGATTGATCGGTTTGTGTGGAAAACTATGAAAGACCTAGCTATATACACACATACATAGAGGAACATCAATCGTTGCACATGCACGTGTGAGAGATAAAGAATGCCCGATATGACGGAGAGGGGGATGTGTGTGGGTGTGTGCCTTCATGGGAGAACGACCTGAAGAAGAAGATTGCATGCGTGCGATGGATAATGCCGACTGGTAGTGTGTGTGCATGCATGCACGAGAGAAAGTTAGTGGTACCATTATAAAGAGAAGACTACTGTGTGGATGTAAAAGAATAGGTGAGGTCATAATCAATGTAAAGTTGAATTCAAATATTTGAATAAGAGATCCTGATATTTGAAACCCATGCATGCATGAATATAACGGAGATCTGCGTGGTGTGGTTTGGAAACAAGCATGTTGTAATGCATACACATTGAACAAGGTCAGACTGATTTGAATTTGAGATACCGATGGCAGACATCATTGGGCCACATCACATCCGTGCATGGACACACTATTCTAATTGGAGATGATGGGCGGCTTTCGCATCACATATCTATATCTATACCCCTATATATTTTATATTTTTTAATATTGTGTGCGGGTAACTTTAACTTTGAAAGATGGTCGTTGGATGAGGCGAATCTGATGGTCCAAAGATGGCAAATTTGAGCACTACTGGTCGTTGGATATCATCTAGATTCCACCAGATTTCGCCACATGTATAATCTAGAAGACTCCATGGTTGAACTTAAGCATAATGCACAAACATCAAAACACAAGCACTTCTTATTTGTTCTAGAATCTTCCGTATCAGAATTGCCCAAATGTTTTTCTACATGATTTGCCATTATTTGTTTTTACTTTATGTCTTACGACACACAATTCCATGAATCTTAAAATAGATTAGCTTTCTTATAAAAACTAAATGATTTTGAATGAAATGAACTATAAGAATTAAACGAACATCTACATCATGCATATATGACTCAAAGCTTGCATGCTATGATGTGGTATTTATTCATAATTTGGTTGCCAAATCTCATGCGTGCAATGCACGTGTACCTTACTCTAGTCTAAATGGTGTTTGTGTGTGTTGTGCATGTTGAGGTGCAAATTGTCTTTTTTTGGGGTACACGTTAAGCTTGTTCTTCCGAAATTTCAAGCCGCGCCTTGTTACGCCGAAAATTCAAGCTAGCGTCTCTGTCTATCGTGCTGCGAAACTCCCGCCTCTTCAACCCGTGCCTTGTTAGCCCGAAATATTTTAGATATATCTTTGTCTCATTGTGCTTCGACAAATCCCTCCATCTCAACCCGCGCCTTGCTATTCCGAAATTACAATGCCCGTGAAAACTCCCACCCCCTGTGAAATCCCGACACGCGAAATGCCTGTGGTACCCCTGAACCGAAAGAACCGCCTCAAATCGGTGGGGGTACTTTCGTAACTTACCCCACATTACGGACAAGCGCGTCTCTAAGCCTTGGTTCCCCACTGCCATCCCATCGGCCCACCCATTCGTACACCGAGGCCGTGAAAATCCGTGACGAAACCCCACACCTTGATCCATCCGCCACCCAACCGGAGCCTCTTCCCCAACGACGTCGTCCACAGCAACACCTCGACGTCCCTCATCCACCGTACCGGATGAGGATCCTTCGTCGATCTCATCGTCCCGCCGGTTCAGCCACCCCGTCCTCCACCTCCAAGGATCTGCCCTCACGTTCCCCTCGTCTTTCGCGCCACCTCCATTCCCACACCGCCGTCTTCACCTGCACCACCGGAAGAGCATCATCATCACCATTTCCTCGGATGAAGCTGCGGCCTAATCGGCGCCACCAAAGAGGATGTACACTAATCGCCACATTTTCTTCTTGATTCGATCTCACGGTGCTGCCGTCGCTCGGTCCCGAGCCGACACGGCGCGGCTCCATCCACGGCGGCGTCGCCGACCACTTCCTCCATGGCGTCGCTCCCTCGGCGACGACGTCCACATCAGTAGGAGCTGCTGCTGCTTTAGCTCTCGCCCGCGTTGCTACTCTGCTCTTGCTCTCGGTCCCCTACCTGGTCTGCTCTTACTCGCACTGCTGCTCTCGCTCTTGCTCTTGCTTGCGATGCTGCTCCAATTTAGCTACACTTCAGTCGACTGAATCGACTTTTGGGTCAGTCGACTTTCAGGGGGTGGGGGGCTCGCCGGGGTGAAGGAAGAACTAGCCGCAGCGGGGAGGGGGCTCGCCGGAGAGGTACCCCACTATCACTACAAAAAAATACACTTCCATGATGATACGTGTTTGTCACAGTAGGTCGCATTTTTTGTCATGCATGTACATCTATGACGATTTTATGACAGAATCAAGATAGTCATACCTATGTTGTCGTAGAAGTGTTCCATGACATTACCAAAATTATCATCACAGAAGTGTCCACTTCCATGACGATAAATCGCGCATCACAGAAGTGCTTATGTCAAGGGTTACCGGCACGTGGCATCCACCGTAACGGAATGTCGTTAAGCTATCGGGTCGTATTTTGGATCCGATAACCCGTTAACAGCCCTGACCAATGGGAAATGTCCATGTGTAAAATTCTGATTGGCCGAAGGGAACACCTATCAGCTCGTTAGTGGGCCAGATGTCGCCCGTCCATTGGAGGAGACATGCCTATGATACGTCGACACGTGGCTAGGCCCAATAGAGGCCCATATAGGTTAAAAAGGCCGGCCCAGTCAAAGGCTCATAGAACTTAATCAGGTACTAGTGGGCCAGCCCAATAACGGCCTGCTTAATAGAGGCCCATTTACGGCCCGAAGCCAGATCTGGCCCATTAATTGTTCGACCAATATTTGGGCCCATTTACGGCCCGAAGCCAGATCTGGCCCGTTAATTATTCGCCCAATATTTGGGCCGATTTACGGCCCGAAGCCAGATCTGGCCCGTTAATTGTTCGCCCAATATTTGGGCCCATTTGCGGCCCGAAGCGAGATCTGGCCCGTTAATTGTTCGCCGAATATTCGGGCCCAACTACAGCCCAGTGAATTTTGGCCTGTTAGAGGCCTGATGTAGACATGGGCCCGTTTCAGCCCGGTGTGACTTTCGGCCTGGGAATGGCCCGTGCTGCCCATGGGCCATATATGGTCCGACGGGACATCGGGCCCACTAACGGCTCGTGCTAAAGGTGGCAACAATTAAGCCCAATGTGACTTTGGGCATGTTAAAGGCCTGTCACGTAATTCGGCCCCATTGATGCCTGTGCTAAGCTTTCGGCCTCTTAAAGGCCCATGATATCAGTGGGCCAACTAAGGGTCGATATATGTTTCGGCCTGGTAACGGCCCGTGAGCTAACTGGGCCCAAAAGGGCCCGGTCTACATTTCGGCCTACTGAAGGCCCGTCAACGACTAGTGAAAATTGAGGCCCAACATGCATTTTGGCCTGCTAAAGGCCCGTGGTTTCATTTCAGCCGTAACAGGCCAGTACAATATTCAGCTTGTTAATGGCCCAATGCTACCTAGGCCAAACTAAGCGCTGGGTCGACAAAAGGCCCAACTAAAATATAGGCCGGTGTAAGTTTGGGCCTGGCACAATGTGTGAAGGCCCCAATCATTCGGGCCTAAGAAAGACGCAGGCCGGCCCAATTGTGGCCCGCTAAAAACCTGGCCCGTTAGAGTCGAATGTTTCGGTCCGGTCGACTACATCTGATTTTTTTTTCAGATAGCGAATGATGGCAGTAACTAGTAGGAATTAAGAACAAACCTACTCTATACAATAAAGAAATTACGGCATAGTAACTAAGAATAAACCTACATTATACAATAAAGGATTTAAGGTATATTAGATCCAGTGGGCATTGAAGTTCGCCACCAGTGATCATAAAGCGCAACGAAGAAGCAGATTACAAAAACTGGGCACCATTGCAGCGTAACAAAATAATACTGAACCGAGACCACTTCCAAGACAGTTCAAGAAAGGTTAGCCTTGCGGGGGAACTACTGCGCAAGCTGCTGAGCAAGGCTGTGAGACCGGCCTAGCATGTCGGGTCATAGCTTCCAGGTGTAGCTGTTTAGCGATGAGGTTCTCATTGGTGTTCTCCGCAATCTTTCTTAGAGATAAGACTTCAAGTCGAAGTTGAGTTGCAGAATGCCTTTCTGCTAGAACTTGGGACTGAAGAAGTCGAACTGATTCAGACAACGAATTCTGTGAGCTTGTCTGACTGTTAGTCTCAAGTAACTTGGACAGTGCATCAAGACAAGACTTTGGGGTTGCCTCGTTATCTTCAAGATGTTTTGCCTTCTTTGCTGCAATATATGTTGGGTTTGTCTCACAGCCTTCAGCAAACTTGTGCATGCCATCAGGCATATCACCCTGAAACAAAGCAAAGAGATGACATGTTTTGCACGTGTATACAAAGATGATAACTGTTCTGTCAATTCTATCCAATTTCAAATTAGAAAATAAAGAGTAAGTTCAAAATATCAATAGCATAATTTGGCATTGTTCATAATGCGGGGAGCTTCACCACACTACTGGATTACCATGTCAACATAACAAGCATAGATGAAGGGCAAAGAAAATCATCGTATCTATTTTGGATAATGTGCCCATTGTTCATATCATCAGCCACATCAATAAGATAAAACAGGAGATGACAAGGTGCAAATGTGGGCTGCTTCACCACACACTGGATTATAGATCCACAAAAACAAGCATACATATAGGGAGTATTAAGTAATGTGCATGGTATGAATAAGGAATTTGGTTTTACAAGTAAAACTTAGAACTTACGGTTCTTACGAACATGCATTTTGGTAGAAATAGCAAACTAAACAGCAGTAAACGATATGGAGTATGAGAAAATTAAACAGGAGTTGAGGATAAAGGCTTTAGAAGGACTGACTTACATTAATAGTTAACACCGGCTTTATAATGCCCTTCTCCATGTCAAGGGAAGGATAACTCAAGAATTTCATCACAGAATCTTCTTCATAAGCATTGCCTTTACTCTACATTTTGTAGAGAGTAATTATAGATATGATAATACTGGAAGGGATAGAGGATAATGAAGATAAGATGCAAATTGATGCTACATAATCAACTACCAATCCCTGGAAGTACAAGCGTTACAGGACAAAATGTACTGCAAGAGCAATGGGCTACACTTCTACACTAGCATTGTCTGTGTATTCTACTTGTTGGTAAGATTAAATATAGATCTGATCTTTTTTAGTAAATGGTGGGCGAGGGAGATAAGATGCAGAATGCTACAAAATGAACCAATCCCTCTTCCCATAATACAAGAGTCTTTTGAACACTGGTGTACTGTACAAAACGTTCTTATATTATGGGACGGAGGGAGTAGCTGTTAATGTGAGTACAGTGATAGACCATGTTCAGTCCTTGCAAGAGGACTACAGTGCTAAACCTCTTCAAAAGCATTGGGTTGATTCTAAATTTATGTAAGAGTCCATATAGATCTTATAATGTCCACCAAATGGACGATTACGAGGCTAACATGTGTAGTGATGCTACATAATCAAACAGCTATGAAAGTAAGTATGGTCATACAGGGCAAGAGGTACTCACAAGAGCAATGCAGTGTGCAGTATAGTTGCGAGATTCTGTGGTCCCTTGAGAACGAATGTTCTTCTGCTAACAGTTTTCGTACAAGTGAGACATTAAGGCAAATGCAGAAATGTAGTTCAAATTGTGATGTGATATCATGGACAGTACCTTATGCTACAGCCGATACCAATGTGTAACAAGATTATTCCATTCACCATCGGATAAATGTAGCACCGGAGACTTTACAGAAATTTCGTTCAGAGGCTTGCCATCGAAGTGCGCTTGCCTCAGGTAGGAACGATACTTCATCAACGAGTGCTTGAAAAGCGCAACCAACCCTTGCTTGTCATCACAATCCAGTTTGCTCCTCGCCTATTTAAAAGAATGAAATCTTGTGTATTCTATCAGCAGAAACATATGCAATAATGACCATGAATAACATTAGTACATTACTTACGCGTAAGTTGCGAAGGAAGACCAGAAATTGTTCTGTGTCTGTGGTATAATCTTTCCATGAAGGAAAGATGCGCACAAAGTTCCTGACAACAACATAAGCTTCGTCTTCTAAACTGGGAAGAAATGGAACAGGGGTCCTATTTGCTATAATTGGGGCTCTCTCTGGTTCGAAAAGGGATTTGGCAACTGGATTTGGTGTACTCTTTGCTGGAATGGGGGTTTTGCGTCGTACAGCTGGTGTTATGTCAACTGGCATAATCATACTGTTTGCTGCAGTTGGGGTCTGCTGAGTTGGGGCATCAGAAATGACCAGTGTAGTAGGGCTAGAATCTGCTAGAGCTGGGGTATTTTGTGGGTCAGGTGATATTGCAACTACACCTAATGGGCTATTTGATTTATTAGGTGCCACTACCTTTTCCAAATACTTTGCTTGTGCTCCTCCACGATCAGCAATCGCGCTCTTCCTTTTGAACGTCTGATACACAAGAACAACATTTGAATGGATAAATATGGTATGATGACAGATGGAATATGTACTAAAAATGGATAGGCAGGGCGTATTCACATACACGATGTGTAAACTAAGCTAATGGCAGTTCAACAAAGTAGAAGCAATGCAAAGCATCAGTTGCAAGATATGTGCGAGCAATATAACCTTGGAAAGTTAGAGCAAGTACCTTGATGGGTGAATAAGATAGGGCATCTTCCTCTGACTCCTCCACTAGGGAGCTACATTGACTTAGGTCTCCCTCTAGCTCAGAATCACTGTTAGGATCATATTCTGAGCATGAATCTGTAGGTGGAGAGCGTTTGCATTGCATTGCATTGCATCCAGACTTGATTTCAGTCCCTTAATGCCAAGTTTGACAGCCATGGCATTGTTCTGCTTTATTATTTTCATGCGCTCAACCTCATAATCATTATGATGTTGTTTAGAATCTATGATTCATGAAAACATAAAAAGTAGTCAGATTATCTATGGAATGCATTGCGGATTCAACTCGGAGAGTGTCTCCCTATAAACCCCTACATATGCAAAGTTCACCTCCCCAACTGTGCTGACCAGACCACACACAGAAATACAAACCCCTTATGTCTCTATAACAGGAAGGCACACATTTCAAAACTGAAGTAGGAACATTAGGATCATATGAAATTCGTATTTGAACAAATAAACTAAGCAATTATGAGTGGTGTAATGTTTACCTTCAAGGGTGGAGTGTTGGTAGTGCGACACAAAGCAAGTAGGCATATTGTATTCCATGTAAAATATCGAAACCTATGTAAAAGCTGGAAATGACACTTTCTTTCTATACAATGCAGTGTTCGTTAACCACACATGATGGAAGAGATCACATAGATAAATACTATTCACTCATGTCTATGGTTCTAGTATTTAGAAATAGGGTGGTCCACCCTAAAAGAATATTGACAACAAATATGACAAGGCAAGCATAGATGTAGTGAATCAATCATTTACTTGTGAGCTTACTAGGACAAGTATGCAGAATTGTAACTGCAGTAAGAGACCGTCCAAAATATGAATGAAGAAGTTTGTCTAGCACTTATTGTTTGCAACTAATCGACGTGAATAATTGGATATTATATCTAATGAGTAAGAAAGACAAGTAAAATTGTCAACAAACCTGGCTTGCAGTAGTAATCTAGGTCAATGTCACTACGACCTACAATCCAAAATGACTAGTTTCTGTTCCGAGGGCCGGAATTTTGAAAACCCTGTGAACTTTGGAGGTACTAAAGATTAACGAAATACATCTGAACCATTAAGTGTAGGTAGCACTAAGCACACAACAAACCCTAATGACAGTCCTTCCTAATGAGTAATGAATCAATTAGAAAATGGGTGATGAGGAGTGGCTGCTGAGTGTTGAGGACGTATCTCAGGATAAATCGGGTTGGCTTGGTGGGTGCTGCATGCCTGAGCCCTAAACGGACTGGGAAGGTAGGCACGGCGGCGCGCCCGGACAGCGGTGACGCTGTTGGGCGAGCGGCTCCTGGCCTCCTGTTAGTCCGGTGTCTCCTCCTAGAGTCATGTCGTCCAGGGACGGCAAGTCGCCAGCGAGGCAGGCGGCTGGGGGCGAGTACAGATCGGAAGCGCGCAGCAGAACAGAGGGGAATCGGGGCCTGGGACGACCCAAAATCCCAGGGTGGGCCAGCCCACCATGGGCATCCTGTAGAGATACACACCCAAGTGGCGAACATGCATTTTCGAAACTAATTTAGGAACATTTAGCTAACCAATTAAACAACTCTGTTTTAATAATATCATATTCGTATTTGAACAACTAAGCTTGTTTAGCTTGATGGGTGGAGCAGTGTTATTATGACACGAAGCACGTATTCTGATCGTATAGTGATCATAAAAGGGGGAAACTCTAAGCATATTTTTTAGCAAAAGAGGGTTTCCCCTCCGATTTCTAATAAAGAAACCACCACGGAACCAACATGATCAATTAAACCCTAAGCATGATCAATTAAATCGTATTATGGCTGTGCCATGGCAGATTTGAAGCTGCAAACCGGAGAAATGATATTTAGCATCCATTGTTTGCTTCGAACTAAGAACTAAATTCTAAGAGCTGAAAAGAAAGTAGAGTAACCAAGTTAAGATCTATTTTCTGGTTGAGATCAAAAAGTTTAGGAGATATGAAGTACCACCTCTCTTGCGGCGCCGTGTAGGCATCGGGGGTGCGATGGCTGTCGGTGGCGTTGAAGCAGATCTACGCTGGTAGACGGGTGCATCAGGGGATAAGTCCCGTTGCGGTGGAAGAGAAGGTCGTGTGAGCGGCCCCCGCAAAGAGGACGACGGCGCCGATGAAGCGAGAGGACGCGATGCAAGGCTATTGGTCCGTCGTCGTGGATGAGAAACGTCCATCTCTAGCAGTGGACGACGCGGTCTTGGAAGGCGCTCTGGCATGGTGGAGGACGGTGGCGATGGATGTGGTGGAGGACGGCGGCGATGGATGGGGTGGCAGACGGAGGCTGGTGTGGGGATGGGGTGTTCTAGTGCGGACGGTGTATGAATGGGAAAATGGAGGGAGAGGTACGGGGAACCATGTTTTTGGGACGCGCTTGTCTGAAATATGGGAAAGTTACGAACTTAGCCCCTGTTTAAAATTTGGACGTCTCATCGGTTGGGATAGGACGGTAATCTCGCATCTCGCCAATATTTGCCCAGAGCGATTTCGGGCGAGGAGAGGGTGGTTGGTGCCCATGGTTGGCACCCACGGTGTATGAATGGGACTGACAGGTAGGGCGGTTGTGTCATGTCTGAGTGAAGTTACAAACCTGCCCCTATTGAAAATATTTGCCAACATTGATTTCGGCCGAGTCGAGTTTGTTTTGCCGCCCACCGTGTATGAATGGGGTATGGAGGGAGAAACAGAGGTCTTTCGGACGAGCTTGATTCGAATGAGTTTTGCCGCCCATGTTTGACGTCCACCGTGTCGGAATGGGCTCAGAGGTGGTCGTGTCACGTCTAATTGAAGTTACTAACCTACCCCTATTGAGAGCAGTGGAAATCGGGCCAATGGATTGTCTGTGTAATGGGTAGACAGTAATTTCCATCTCCCAAACACTTGGCTTCGGGCAGCCGACGTGGGAGTGGACATTTTGCTGCTTCTTTCGAATTTTGGGACAATAAGCATCCACGTTTACCCTGGCAACTAAATTCGAATCCATTTTGTATTCCTATATGAATCTTTATAAATCATTCTATGTCTTTTTATATATCTTCAAAAGGACGACAAAGATGTATTCCACTATCATATATGAATATGGTTTACAAATGCCGATACTCAAATTCAGAAACTAGAATCCAGTTTAAGGTGAATTCGAATATTTGGAACACTTCATGTCCAACTCAAATGTCACACGCAGCATAATGTGTACTCCCATTTAGATATGTACACAAGCGATGTATCAAGATTCAAATACCTAGTCAATCAACCAAGAATGTACAGAACTAACAGACATATAAACACTTATAGAGTATATCGATCAATAATATCAACTAACATACATATGCTAGGACGTTGTACTTTTTTTTGGCTACAACAACATCCCTTTTTTAGCCAGCATCTTGGCCCTTTCCGATGTGTGCCACTTATGGTCCATCTATACTACTACTATTACTGAATGCACATTCAGCCCGATTGGCATATTTGTAGGTCTGGCACAACAATCCAAATGAAATGTCTCCGAGTCTTATCAATTAATACAGACTTGTGCTCAAATAAAATTACAAACCAAAAAAAATTATTACATGATCTCTAAAACAAATGGTTTGATTGATTACATGAACAGACAACACAAAGGTTATTCAACTATGGAAAGAACATTTCACCTATGATTTACCAAGTAGGAATTTAATTTCCTTTTTTCCTTGAGGACCTTAACAATCTAGTCAGTCTCAGCTTGCTTCATTTTGAAATCCACCAAATATTTAATGGTTGTCTTGAATAATGCTTGTGATTGTGTTGTTTGCTTCCTCAACATGTCAACTTCATCTCTAAGTGCAGAAGCAGAATCTCTTTCTACCACTAGTTTAGCCTCTAGAGCATCAGCAGTTGGCAATTCATAATGCACGATTGGGCCGGTGCCACTGCTGTGGGATGATGCAACGTCCATGGGGACCTCGCTCTTTGATCTTGGGCTAACCTGTTTTGCCATTAAAGTTCCGATTGGATTCAGAAAAGTTGAAGTTAGCAAAACATCCCACCTGGGAGTTATAACAGCAAACTAGTTAAACAAACAAGGAATTAAAGAGTTTCAATTAGATGCTGAAAAGTAGTTATTAACATCACTGTAACCTGTTGTTGCAGCAGCAAAGCAGTTAAACAAACAAGTAGATATTTAAGTTAAGGCAAACAGGTAATTCTTAACAGTAAGTATCAAACACATAGATAGGCGCAGTCTACAATATGATTAACAGGCTGTACCATTATGTAATCAGTAGCAAACTAAATTAAGCCAAGCAACGTAATTGAACAATTTTGCAATAAGTGGCTAACTAAAATTCCGAGAAGCGGGTAACTGAACTTACGCTAGTTCTTTGTACAGGCACACTACAACTTATTTTTCGCTTACAAGGTTGTGCGAAGGAGTCCATTGCATCAATTGCTTGGATACGCAGTCTCAATACTTCTTTCTTCCCACACTGCATGGGTAAGTCAAATGGTTACTCTGGTAAGATGGTGCGTCCTTGATATGTTATATGAGGACGTGTAGTCAGACTAGTTGTAGCCAAACACATCACACTGGCTTTTACTGTATATTTCATGCGATTACTTTTCGCAAATCGAGATCTAAGCAATCTACAATAGGATGAAAAGACTGGCATCCTTCACATTATTGGTGAACTCAGTTCATAGAAACAAGCAACTCAACCATTCTGTGGGTAAATCAAAAGCGCCACTGGAATATTTTTCACTATCCAATCATACACGCAAAAAGGGGTGACGCCACCATAGGGGCTGGTATGGGCGGCCGCCTTAGGTGGCTGGAAAGTGTGCACCTAGTGTGACATCCAGGTTGGCCCATGCTAGTTTTGTTCGTCCCAGCGCACGAGCAGGCAATGTAAAAAAATGAAGAAAAATGTTTCAATTTGGATGGGCCAATAACATAAGTGCAAGGCAGGCCCTATAGCAGGTTCGCGGCCTAAACGAGCACCTCCCATATTGATCGACAGCAGGAAAAATCCCAATTCGTTCGCTCCAGCCTCCAGTCTGGTTCGCTCCTAACCTAGCCGTCGCTGGACAGACTGACACAGCACTTCCTCGCGCCCTCGTTGGAGGGCGGTCGCCGGGCTTCAAGCGAACGGAAGGACAAGAAGATGAAGATCCAACCCTGGGTGTAGCCTACATGGGAGGCAGCGGCGGCCGCACGGGCATGGCATCGAGCTTGCGCAAATGGACAGTCGCAGCTTGCAAGAGTAGCATGCGTAACGAGCAGGTACATCACATCCCTGACTATATCTAATTCAACTTTTCAATTTCTGGCCAATAGTTAAACCTGACGGTGTTGTAAAAATGTTTGTATGTAGGGAATCTATGAGAAAATGAAACCAATTTCTACTTATTTTATAACTCCCCCAATCAATACTGAACTGACTGAATCTGATGTATCTAATCAAGTTTCCGGTGCAAACATACAAGATCATGTTGTTCTTGAGCCTGAAGTGTTTAATGAACAGACTGCTAATGAAGGATTTGATGCAAACATTTTACCTGCTCCTGGTGATGAACATATAGTGTCTAATGAGGGATCTAATGCAAGCATTTTGCAAGTTTATTGAAGGATTTAGTGTCTAATGATGATCTACTATGTTGAGAGAGACAAAGATTTGCAGGCATTGATGACAAGAAAATTATAGTGCATTTTCATAGATTGAGGAAACGTCGAGGCCATCTACCAGAAAGTCTCCGTATCATGACAACATAGCATAAATACTTTTCTAATCTGTTGTTTGAAACTATTGGCATACTTGTGCAGGATAGATATATTGATATGCAGTTTGCGCACTGGTTATACGTGCAATTACACTTTGATATTTTCAGCCAGAGAACGAATAATTCAAGCAGGTATAGACCATGTTTGTAGTCCTTGTACACCATGTTGCATTTTGTGTTTTTTGGTTCTTGCATCATTTAGTGTTTATAATCTGAACTACTTTGGATCATTAGCTGGTTTTCAAAGTGCATGTAGCTTCACATTTCTCAAGTTATGTTGACTTCCGGAGTGCAAGTGCCTTCGTATTTTTTAAGTTAAATGTTCGCCCCTGGTAACTTGAATTCGTGGATCAGCCACTACACACAAATCATACACGAATGCCAATACGAATTAAATGAAATGCAGGGACTTACGCTAGCTCGTTGTACAGGCTCACTGAAGCTCTGCTTGCGCTTGGGAAGTTCCATGTTCAAGTCCATGTTACCAATTGCTTAGATGTGCAGTCCTTGTGCTCCTTGCATCCACCTCTGCATTTTTGACACGACGAATGGTTGATCAAATAAGAGGAATCGACCTTGATGTTGTACCGAAGGACAGATACTTACAAGGTTATACGGGTGTGCAGGATGTGTACCAGATCCCATAGCGCCGTCATGCTTCGCTAAAAAATGGATTTGCTTGTTTCTGATGATATCTTCAGAAGAAATAAGAGTTAAAGTCAGAGTTGCATAGGCGTGTAAGCTAAGAGAGCAGTGAAAGGATATCCAAACATCGTCGGAATAGTGCACAAGGGAGTGATGTGTGGATACCTAGTTCGGGCCGGCGTTTGGGCATGCTCGCCTAGCTAGAGTGCGGGTCACTTCAGAGCCGTTGAGGGTGATGCGCTGGCGTTGGCTGGCCACGCACGGATGTAGATCTTGAGTGGCAGCGGAGCGGTATGATGTGGTGGACGAGACCGTTTGTGAAGCCCCAACGGCCTCGGGGGGTGGAGGTGCGACGATGTGCTCGGTGAAGTAGCCCCGGTGAGCTGGGAGACGGCGTTGGTGAAGTGCACCTGATGCTGTGGAACTCGGTGTCTGTGAGGCACGTCGGTTGCGGCGGACGACGTTGTCGGTGGACCACTCGATGCGGTGGACGCGGGCGTAGATGAGGTAGCTCCGGTGCGGTGGTGAAGCGCGACCGACGTCTTTGTCGTCGTCGTCCGGCACAGAGGTGGGGAACGGTGGGGAGAGAGACGAGACGAGGGGCGATTCGAGGGTTGGTGGCGAATTAGGGATCTGAACAATCTGGGCGCAGAAGGGGACGGTGGAGAAGAGAGATTTTGCGGGGCTGGAATTGGGGCCACCAGATATTTCAATCCGAAACATGGAAGCGCGAACTTATATTGTCGTCGTCCTCTTTTTGGGGGGGAGGGGGGTGGGTGGCTCGGTGCTACGCGTCCGTCCGACACACGCGACCACCCCGACAAGACTATGCTTCGGTGCCTTAAGGCACCTGCCTTTGTGTCCATGACATGTGGGCCCAACAGGTGGCTGGCCCACATGTCAGTGACCCAAAGGCAGTTGCCTTGCACCGAAGCAGCGTCCACCCCGACACGACCCTGGTCTGCCTGGTGCGCCTACATTTGAGAATGCAAACGAATCTTCTTTCATTTGCAAACGAATATGTATGTATTACCATGCATGTGTTTTCCTTGCAATAATTAGTCATTCGAAACGAGATACTCCATCCGTTCACTTTTGTAAGTCGTTTTAGACAACTTAAAATGAACTATTTTGCACGTTGTCTGAAATGTCTTCAAGGTCTTATAAAAGTGAACAAAGGGAGTACTATAAATTAATTAATGAGGAGTTATTTGAAAAAATCGAAATGGTACCCACGCTAACGTGGATTAGAGTGTGTGTCACATAATTAGTTATTTGAATTAGAGTGTGTGTGTCACGTAGTTAGTTATTTGAATTAGAGTGTGTGTCACGTAGCAATCTCCAATTCTAACATGGATTTCGCATTTCACTATATCCACGCTAGTTTTTTAATACAAATTCATATGTGTATGATGAACACCATGGTAGTGAGAAAACTTTTGGATGGATTCAAACATATGACCTACAAAATAGCACAACAAATTGAGTCAATGTCAACTTTTCAAAACTTAGTATGGCACGAATTTGAAATAATTACCCGTATGCCTGGTCCTTGGTTCAAATCTTACAATGTACACCGAATTGAAACATCGATATTAAGTCTCGTACTATGTACATTCAAATGTTGTTTTTAGCACCCCCCCCCCCCGCACAAACGCTACATACTTCCTGTATCGGTCAATCTTCCTCTCCTAACCACCTTAGGAAGCTATCAGTTTCCAACACACGTTCATTCTTTCTCTCCTTGTTTCGATCTCTAAGTCTCTCAACTACACAACCCCTTTTTCCACTCTGTTACCAAATGTATTTACCTCACACACCCGCCATTGCGCCCCATGACGAGCTCTCTCTCTCCCCCTCTCCCTCTCACCCTCTCGCGCTAAATACATGCATTGCCTATCTAGCCCCCCAACCTCTCGTGTGCACGCACGCATGTTGTATATCTAGGTCACTCCCTCGAGACTGTCTCACTCTTTCTTCTGCACGGCGGGCCACACTCGCTCAATCTTGCTCTCTTTATCTGAGTCTCGTTTAACCTTGTTTTTTTCACACACAAATGATATATCTCCCTGTTTGGGCCTCGATCGACACACTCTATACTCTCTCACACAGATTGTTTATCTAGGTCAGTCCAACCAAGCCGCCGCCACTCTTTCTACCTCATGGTGGGCCACGCTCACTCAATCTCTCTCTCTCTCCGTAAGTCTCAATTGACCTCGCTCTTTCTCGGAAAAAAACAATATATCACCATGTTTGAGCCCAATTCGACCTATTCACATTGTATACTCTCTCACGCACATCGTCTATCTAGGTCACTCTCTCCAACCCGTCTCACTCTTTCGATCGCACGGCGACCCTATGTGATCGGTTGACCTTGCTTCCTCCCACGCACAAAATATATCTACACGTCTGTGACTGGATCATCTCTCAAGCTCTATCTTACAGCCCTCACCCTTGCCAAAAAGCTCAATCGGACAATATCTCTCCAGAGCATATATATTTGTTCAATGAATGTCAGACCACACTCACTTTGTCTCTCTATCTATATGTCTCTCGATTGACCTCACTTTCTCACACCGTATATTCCACGCGTTGAAGCTACTACCTCTCCATCCCTCGCAAAGCCGGAGCTATTTACATTGTGAGGGGCACTCCAACCTTGGATTAATTTGTGTAGGCATTTGTTCTGGTCGGTTTAGATTATATTTTCGTAGCATTTGGCCCACAACTACTCCAAACACCGTTGCAACCCATGCAACTCCCCTAGTTGATTTCCCTCTGGCTCGGTCATCGCTCTCTCGCACGTCCTTTCTCGCCTTCAACGTCGCACCATGGTATTATTGAAAAAAGCTATGTTGTTCTCTTTAATTATTATAAATAAGCTACAAAACTACACACCAATGGTCCACTTGGAATGGAACAAATTTCGACCCACAAATTAAAGTGCTACAAACTACGCACCAAGGGGCCCACATGTCATGAAACAAATTTGGACCCATATACAAATTAAAAAATAAAGGACGAGGATCGAACATGCGACCGGGCCTTCAAGCCGCACGTCAATAGGCAACATACGTAGAATAGCAATGTTTGTTGTACCCCCTTTGTTCACATAATGTTTCTATATAACCACAGCCTAATTAATGGATAACATGTAATATTATTTTTAGTACTATTCGCCTTCACTTACTGGTGGGTTCCATGTGTGCTCTCTCTCTCCTCCCCTTCTGCGTTTAGACGCACGAGCAAACAGGAAGAACTCGCGGGCGATGATGCCGTTGACCATATCTGGACGCGTTCACAAGTCACGGCACCAGTTTCACGTACTAGCAGCACTAGTCAGTGTGAACGTGCAATGCATGTTAATTTGGAAGTATATTAAGTGCATGCGGATATTAACTACTAGGATATTATTTGCATGTTGTCATGTGATTAGCACTATTTTTGGCATGAAATTAACTACATGCTAAATGTGTTGAGCGCTCGACATTGAAGCAGTCTAGGTCGTTGGATGACAAGGAATACATGTGGCTTGATGACGTTTTATATTTAATTTGATACGGCTCTAGCAGAACATTCAATCGATCAAACCATACATTTCGTTCAGTCTGACTCTGACTTTAAATTATACGACGATCGATATAAAATAAACGGAAATGATAAACGTTCGGATTTTAAGCATGGCAATCCGAACGTTTTTCATGGCAAATATAGATTACACGGCGGCGGCGGGGGCGTCTCGCGGTGGGAAGCGGCTCCTCTGCCGTGCTCTGTGGTCATCGGGCCACTGACCAACGGCGACGGCGGCATCTTGCGCCGTTGTTGGCGTACTCCTGGACGTTGGCCTAGCTTCAAGGAAGGCCAAAATGTTCTGGACTTCGGAGCGAGTCAACTGGCGGGAGGAGGCGACTGGCATTGGTGCAAGGAAGTGGTAAACGACGGCCATCCATGCCGCTGAGGGAGGCACTGGCACCCGCGAGGGGACAGGCGCTGTCAACGGCACGGCGGAGACATTCGTGTGCACGGGCACCGGCACGGGCGCGCACATCAGTGCATGCGCAGGCGCATGCGCTGGCAGGTGCACGGGAGTGCGCGTCAGTGCACGCGCAGGCGCATGTGCTGTCAGGTGCACGGGGATGGGCGCTGGCGCAGTCGGGGCGACGGGAGCCGGAACGGGAGCAGGGACAGGCGCGACGTCTTCCCGCGAGGCCAGTTCAAGCTTGTCCCGAAGCGCCTTATGTTCTTGAGACTCTGGCTGGGTGTCTTCCTGAGGAAATTGGAACACTAAGGGCAGACCATCGTGATGCGGCATGGCGTACATCGGAGAGGAAGAGAGAGGATTGTAGTGATACCGGGTAGTGCAGGGTTGATTTTAAACTGCGGCGATGGCGACATTAAAAGTGGGAGCAGTTGGGACGACGGTGGGCGGCGGAGCCTGGGCAAAGGGCTCGCCTCCCGGTGAGCCTGCACAGCGGTCTGCTCGCACGCCTCCCTGACAGCCGACGCAGCGGTCTGCTCGCACGCCTCCTGTCAACTCACACGCTTACTCGGACGGCACCTGCCGATGAGAAGCGGGGACTCGTGGCGGCACGTAAACGCCCACGGTTTCAATAGTGAAAGCGTTCGCCTTAACGTGACAGGTCTTTGTTCCAAAATACCTTGGCTCTTCATTTGTGCAACTTTTCATAAGCAGCTTGTCTCAAATTGAAGAAAAAACTTATGAAGTAATATTTGTGCCATATCACGTGACCATGCTTAGTTTCAAGAATTTATGCTCACTTTTGGATTTTCTGAAATTTAAGATCCAGGATTCAAAACAATATCATAACCTGCATCATGCAATAAATTTTCAAGCCGTGCATCTGTCCTGTTGTATTTCTTAAGAAAGGATTTGGTCAAACATTTTGCTTAGTTAGACTTCAGACAAGTTATATATGCAGAGAAAAAGGATAATCCCTACGTACCAGTGCATTGCCTGATATATTAACTCAAGTACTAGGCACGAACAAACGGGTTCAATTATGTGCTCATCCTGGTGTAGTAGTAGTAGAACTAGGAAATGCAGTTGACTGGTGAGCTTGACGAGCGGCGACCGAGGGAATTGAACCGTGCTCGGCACGGTAGGTAACGTTGTCTAGTTACTAAAGCATCCCTCCGTTGTTCATCGGTAGTCATTATGGACCGGGGACATGAGGGGAATTTCCTAGGGCTGGAATTCTGGCCGCCAGATATTTTGACTTGAAATGCTGAGGCTCGACTGGTTGGGGTTGCCTAATGTGCGTACCATGCACGCCACCGAAGGACACGAGCCCGGTTTTTTTAGGATCAACACGAGCCAAGGTCTGGCTGGTACGCCATTGGGTCCTACCATTCGAGAATACGAAAGGAACCTTTTAAACTGTCGAACGAATCTATGTGTATTACAATACCCGTATTTTCCTTGCAAATACTAATCTCAACTTGGTAACTGATTTATGACGAGTTGTTGAATTAGAGTGAGTTTGTGATATAGTGATCTCAACGTGGATTTCACATTTCATGGTATCCCTATTAAGTTTTCCAATGCAAATTCAAATTTAAAAGATGAACAATATGGAGGTGTGAAAACTTTGTATGTATCAAGCATATGACCACACACACACACAGAGAGACACACACGCATGAACACAACAACAATCCAATAAGTATAGTGCATCTATTTTTCCAAACCATGCATGTATGACACGAATTCAAAAATACTCCTTCTATTCCTAAATATTAGTCTTTTAGAGAGTTCAACAAGTGACTACATACGGAGCAAAATGAGTGAATCTAGACTCTAAAATATGTCTATATACATCCATATGTGCCAGTCCATTTGAAGCCTCTAAAAAGACTAATATTTAGGAACGAAGGGAGTAAAATGTAAGACATCCATGGTCATCAGTTCAATATTTAAAATGAACATGAAACTGAAACATGAATATTAAGTCTAGTACTACAGTACATGCAAATGTTGTGTTTAGGCGGAGGTATGATTGTCGGGGGTCAACCCCTCGACCTTAGATAAAATTGTGGAGCTCTGTTTAGGGTTGTTTAGATTATATTTGTCCCCACCCTCCCAACCACCGATTGGTTGTGCACCCCCCACCCCTCCTCCCCGGGAGAATATCATGTGCCCCCATACCTTAGATGCTATATGCCAATACGAGTTGCTTGGAGCTTGTAGATCTGAGATATAGCAGCTCACATGATGTGTCTTAATATTTTTGCAGGAAACCTTGATGAGTTTGAGAATTGCACACAATTTGTACAAAAACTACTTAGATTCCCTTTGATCCCATATCCAACGACCTCGAAGCTCGTATCACCGTAGCATCTAAGATGAAGGAGGACATCATATTCTCCTGTATGTAAGAATATCATGTGCTACCACACCTTAGATGCTTTGGTGATACAAGCTCTTCGGGGGCGTTGGATTTGTGACCCAACACCTCCTCGGTGGTTCGAATGGTTTTTTGCAGAAAATCCCCAAAAGAGTTCGGCCACTGCTTACAAGCACAAAGACTGCTTAGATGCCATTGGATCTCAGATCAAACGACCTCCAAGCTCGTATCACCGTAGCATCCAAGTTGTGATAGCACCTTATGTTTTCTCACACAGGAGAGTATGAGGTGCTCCCACACCGTAGATTCTATGGTGATAAGAGTTCACTGAGATCTAACGGCCCACAGTAGGAGGTTTGAATGTTTTTGCAATATACGGCTGATAGAGTTTGGGAAATGCGCAGAAAGTACAAGTACTACGCATGTGCCATCTGATCACTGATCATACGACCTAGATGCTCATATCACTGTAGCGGGTAATTAAGCTACGGGGAGCACCTAATATGAGCACCGGGGAGCCATTGGATCGAAGATGCAGTGGCACACACGAGGCCTGAATGTTTTATTTGCAAAAAAACCTTTGGAGAGTTTGGAAATTGCGCATAATTACAAAGACTACTCCTAAGCCATTGGATCTCACTTCCAACGGTGTAAAAACTCGTATCACCATAGTATCTAAGCTGCGGGGTGGATGTGATATTCTATGCCGCTGTCATTTTTGTTCGTAAACTTGCAAAATACGTGTAACTCGTGTCGTTACTTGTCTAACCGCGCAAAGTGTTTGTTCAAAAAAACCATCCTACACTGAAATATCAGAACAACACATGGGGGTCCCACTTGTCATTAATCAAATTTGGACCTAAAACTAACAAATCTGAAAGACAAGATTCGAACTGGCAACCTAGACTACAAAGCGTAAGTCGATAGCCTAAAAAAATGAATGGTTGTTGGCTTTGTCCCATAACTTGATTTTATACAGTACTTGCGTTGAGTAGAGGTAGAGGGAGTGCCTCGTCAACATGTGCATGACCGTTGTCTCACTTACTGGTGGGTCCCAGGTCTGCGATCTCAATCTCTCTTCTCTCCATCGTCTAACCTTTGCACGGGCACACAAGAAGAGCGACGCTAGCTTGTCATGGTGTTATTACAACTAAAAAAAGCTTGGAAAATAGAAGAATTGCCTAGAACAAAAGACGTTGTGGCTGGTCGAGGCGGAGCTAACCACATCTATCCTTCGTGCCACGTTTACATGATGAAGCTGTGTGGCTAGTGGGGTGTTTTTGACCGACTGGTTGGGTCCCGAGGTCGAACCATAGGTACTACGTTTGATACAGTATATTTTTACACGCACATTTTTCCTCCGTGCCGAGACGTGGCACACTCTACCACGCGGTTTCGGGGTCCTCCCGGGTGGTGCACGCATATATTCTTCCTGACACGGGACGCCCTACCGCGCGTTTTCTGGGTCCTCCTTGGTCGTAGCGCCGAAGCAAGTAAATGAGTCGTCAAATCATGAAAGACCACCTTTCCCGCCGAGTACATCAGTGAAGCACGGTGGCTAGCTAGTTGGGCTAGTTCGACAGATTAGCTAGGCCGCCGCCACATTTGTTTTTTCACCCCTTTTTTATCTACTTGCCGGCAGGTAAATTTAAATATCCACCGCGGCGTTGCTCTGGTGTTTGGGTGCGGCAGGATTTTTCATTTTTTGATTGACGGGAGCAGGCGCGGCAGAATTTTTAATTTTTTGATTGATGGGAGCAGGCACTGCAGCATTAGTCACGATGACTCTGCCTGTAAAAACCCACTGCTCCCTGATGTGAGAAGTCGTCCACTGGTGTTTTACCGTGGTGAAAACCAAAAGATTCCCCGCTCCCTTCGCCTTCCCGTAGATTGCATTGCCTTTCAGCCGTTTCGCCCCCTTTGCTTCCTCTCCCCATTGCTTCTACCTGGTGCCATGGCGGTGCAGCAGATCACGGAGTCCGAGGTGAGGCGCCTAACACTGGCTCCCATCGACCGGGAGCGGGCGGTTGCACCCTGCATCACCAACGTCGTGCGCCTCAAGAAGCAGAGGGACTTCGGTGGTGTTTAGGCACCCTTTGCATGGGCATGTCCATGTCTCGGCGCAACATGACCGTTGGATCAAACTCAGATGGGGCAGATCAGTCACTGTAGCACAAAGCATGTGGGTGTGTTTGGTTGCATTCTCATCTCAATATAGTTGTTTCCTCTTAGTGTATTTTTGTCAACCTACTAGTGTGGACTCATGCACCCTTCATGCACTCTACCAAACACCCAAAAGTGGGTCGAGAAGGGAACTTTTGCTCCCATCCCGTGCACCCTTCATACACCCAACACTATGCGTGCTTCATATGGTTCATGTTTCGTGGAGTACTGTAGCACCGTACTCTCTGTGCGATGTGGACCTAGTTCTGTTAACATTGATCTCACCATTCATTCTCGACCGAACAGTCGAAAAAGTGGTACTATGTTACATATAGGAGTAGTTGACATGCGCACAACATCATTTGTTATTGTCATATCTTACTACACTAGCAACAAGATTGTGTAGTACTGACGTATGAACCACTGCACATGCCTAGTAGTAGGAGCACTGTGTATGTTCAAGTGGCTGCCATGTTTCGCACTCCTCCGTCGTAAGAGTGGAAACGCTTGCTGTGATCATTTTTTTCTTCAGAAAAACAGTGGACATGCTCTACCGTGCGGATCCTCCTCCAGCCATGCACTAAATTACTCACTTTCGTCGACGTGTCGGACAGCCAACACATGGGTCCACTAGCCATGCACTAAATTACTCCATAGTAGAGTGACGGTAGAGTACCCTGATCGAACCGCCGCAGTAATGCCCAATGAGCCATCAAATCACAAAACCCCCTCCTTTCCAGCAGTATGTTGGATGGACGAAGCAACCATCATTTCACTCTTCTCTCTCAGCTTCCTCTCTTGAAGAAAACCCCCACTCGCTTCGCTTCTCCCTCATCTCGTTCCTCCTTTCACTCTTCTCTCTCAGCTTCCTCTCTTGGATGGATGCCGGAGCACCGACCGACGTGATGTCTACGGTTCTGGCCAAAACCGTCGAGGCTCATGGTACGAAGAAGCACAAGCACCCCGCCGAGACTACCGCAGACAAGCTCAAAGCCATCGCCCTGTCCAAGCCCCCCTCTCCGGGATCCCTCATTAAGCAAGTCCAGGTAATGTCTCTTGTTGACGATCTTTTTCTCGATCTTGATCGTGTTTTTTCATCTAACACGCAGTACTAGTACTGGTAGTACAACTTTCTGGGTGATCTTGCATGTGATTTTAGTGTGCCAAATGACGGTTCTAAATTCCTCTTTTGACCAAAACATGTGAGAGGTTGACACTGATTTCTTATAGACTACTTTCAACTAACCCCTCTGTCCCAAATTTCTTGTCTTAGATTTGTCTAGATACGTATGTATCTAATACTAAAATGTGACTTGATACATCCGTATCTAGACAAATCTAAGACGAGAATTTTGGGATGGAGGGAGTACTTTATGAACATCGATGCTACCTTTTAAGAAGGTATATTTGCCTCAGTAACTTGTGTTATGGATATTGCATGTAATCCCTCTGCTCTCATGCCTTTGAAGACATGTTCTAGTGTCTTTGTTCACTCATTTCTGTGCGTATATGTAGTCATATATGGAGTATAATATCGAAAATCATCTTATATTTATGAACGGAGGTAGTAATAAAATATGGTTTCTGTTTGAATTAGAACCAGGTCCGCAGTGGAGATGAAGTTCTCAAAGTCATGCCGTGTGAATTGGAACACCTGATGATGAGTTCTACTGCTGAACTATCCAGCTGATGTGTCCTTGTCGCCACGTGTCCTGAACTAGTGTTTTCCTATAGCATTGTTGTCAGGCGTGTTCTCGAGGCTGTACTTGACCACAACAATTTCCTGGCTGTGCCTTCGATTACGAATGGTGTGGTTCTTGTAAAGCTTCCCAACAAATCTGATGCGTCCTGTCTTCATCATCATGTTTATGAGTGGAAAGACCACTCTGTTAGGTTCTCCAAGGTTGACAAGATTGTGATGGTGCATGTAGACATCACACATGAAGTTATGCGGGGTTCATCCCGTAGGTTGGTGGCAAGAAATAGTCTACAGAGTTTAGTTAGTGCAACTTTGCTTCTCTGTAGTAAGTACTATTGTTCAGTACTTGATTTGTGTTTGTGAACCCTATATTGTTTATTAGTACTGCCGCTTTTGGTGTGTGGTTAGTCCTGAGAACGATCTATGTTAATGTTTGTCCACTCAATTCAGTCTGTATATTTTGAAGTATCCAAATCATATTTTTTGTGAGGACGGTTTATCAATTATGTTTACACTCCAATATATGTATGCATTGCAGGGTTTATCGCACCCACCAGGATTTCCAGTCCCATGGATGTTCGGTCCATACGATTTGTCACGACCTTTGGACTGTCCTGCTTGTGGGAGTAGGCGGGGCCCCTGCATGCCACGCGTAGTTGGACGATCAATCTTATGTTTAGTACTTCAACATAGTGATTTCCTGGTAAGGATTCACTCATGTCACATCAAGTAAATCTTATTGATTTACTGTCTAAATCTTATTGATTTAATGTCATGTTTTCTTTCTTTTCCTGCAATTTTACGATGCAGGTTTTGCCATGTGACATTCATCACAGAATAAACCGTTTGGTTTGCTCTACGATGGCTATTTTTGCAGGTTTCACTTCTTATGTCATGTCAGTAACGAAGGCACTGTCCATCACTTATATTACTGGAAAAAATTGGATCAGTCTGTTGTCTGAGTACAAGCTGAATCCCTATGACGAACTGCAGTTTGGTTTAACAAAAACGCCACAATTAGTCCTTCTTGTGTTTAAAAGAAATGAAGAAAAAACTGGATCATGGTCACGGATCCTAGTCAAGTTAGAAAGCTGATCATAGCAGACAAGACACGATCGCCACTGTCTCGCACAGATCGAGCACCTGCAGTTGCTCTAGCACTGACAGCGGCAACAGCTCAGTCTGATCCAGCTGAGGATTGGGCACCGACCGCGTCAGCGGATCAGTCTGATCTACCGGAGGATCGGGCATCGACACCGGCACCAGCTCTACAAGGAGCACCATCTCCGGCATCAGCAGCGGCTTCGGCACCTGCACCAACACTTGCACTTGCATCTGCTTCGGCCCGTGCAGTTGCACCGGCAACGAACTGGGCTGCAGTTCGCACTTCATATACCAAAGTCCTTACAAAACCGACATGTCCACCTTCTTGGTAAGCATTGGCCGCCCAAGTGCTTCGTTCTTTTCTCTTTCCATGTTGTTTCACATGATTCACTGTGTTGATCTAACTGTTTGGGTATGTCTTCTTGTTTGCAAACAGAGAATTCCTAGAGCCACGAGGGAGTCATTCAACAATCCGGGCGACCGCGGCCAAGTTTCTCTTACCATGCGCAACCTTGGTGTGAATGAACCTGCTCAATATACCGTAAGTACAAAGGATGGCCGCATGATGATTGATGCTAAAGGATGGTCAAGGTTCAAATCTAAATCATATATTGCGGTAGGGGATGATGTCAAAATCGAACTTTCTTGGCAAGGAGAGCTTGTCCAAATCAACTTTGAAATTCTTCAGTAGCAGCACGCAACTCTCGAACTGATCTATCCTCCGAGAGATTTTGATGTAATAATATGGCATGGTGAAACAAGTGTCCTATGTGTAGAAGTAGTATGAGAGTATTATTTATCACATGGTATATCGTTGATAGAATTACAACTCTGATTGTTGGTTAGGAACTGTCGTTTGATTTCATTCCAACAGCTGTCGTGCTTCATTCAATTTTGTGTATTTGCCTTGCGACAGCATCTAAAACCAGCGCCGTACCGATTGCTTGCAATATGAAAAGCGCTGAGGAAGGACACATGGGGCCCCAAACATGCAGGGTCGGCCTGCGGCCCAAAGTCCAGAACCGTGAGCCTATCTGAGTATTATATTCTTAGTTGAACCCCCATAAAAAAAGCTGAACCCCCATAATGCCCGTGCGTTGCAGAGGGAGTATATTTCTCGGCAAGGTGAGCCTGTGATATAAAAGATTTGTATATTTCTTTACAGAGGGAGTATCTCTCTGTCAAAAAATATATTTATGTGTAACTAGTTACTCATGTCTTTCTACTTCCTTTCGCTGATATGTGGGGCAACCGGCAACAGGGTCCATGTGCCATATGCACAAATTAGAGTGCACAACTTCACAGTAGACACACCCCGGTCGTAGCGCCGCGGTAATGCCTAATGAGTTGTCAAATCACAACCCCCCTTTCCAGCTTTAGCTGTAAGCTGGACGGACGAAGCGGCAATATTTCACTGGGCCTGAATCCCCTTCTCCCTCGTCTGCTTGTTCAGAGAAAACCCCCGCTCGACGATTGCATAGGGTTTTCTCATGGAGAACTAGGTACGAATTCTTCATCCATCCCCGATAAATCTATGTCCCTTGGTCGCAGGTAATCCTAGGATGGCAGCCGCCGCCGTTGATGCATTTTTCTTCCTACTGAATCTAGTGTGTTTCATTTGTAGTGCCCAAAGTGCGAGTACCCTACAGGTTTCTGCGCCCTCGGCGAGACGCCACACTTGTTCCTTCTCATCGTAACACATCATTTTTAAACGCGCGCAGTATGTTCCTAGAATCATCTTTTCTATCCGGGAGGGTGCAGTTTTTTTGAACATGCTGTGTTCTCATACTATTTTTCCTGCAGTGTATTATTTGCTCTGCCAGAACACACGTACTCAAGATGCTCGGCCTTGCCATAACTGAATACACTAGTTTAATGGTCATAGTGAAGACAAGCCATGGATATAAGTTCCGAGTTGGGTTCATGAACCAAGAAGATCACTGTTTTTTTATGGCCGAACTTGGATAAACTTTCTCAAGTGTTACGGACTGAAAGTTGGCACACGAATGTTGATGGAAATAGCAGAACCTGATCTCATCTTCACTGCGATCTTCCACCCCGACGTCGTTCCAATTGTTCATCCATGTTAGTTTTGTATCTGGTTCTTGCTTGTTGCCTCGATTACTTCTTAATCCACCTATTCTGTCTAACTAATCACAATTTTAACTTTAGAAGTAGCAACGAATCTCTCACGAAGATGCTACTTCTAACTAATATTTTCTTATAATTGGTGGCACGTGTAGGTTTTTTTAGAGTTAAGCAGTCTGCTCGTTTGTTACTCTGTAATAACTCGGCTGTTACTAATGGCACTGAAGTTGACTGGATGGACATCCACAAGTTCCTACACTTTATTGATCGTCTTGAGGTCCTTGTGGGGCATTTCAATGGTGGAAGGCCACGTGGGATATGTGTGCCACTGCTGCACTCGTTGGACAGGTCCAACTGTGTCGAGAAACTTATGGTACGAGCTGTTTTCTGTTATATATGTTGTTCATAAACTATTGCTTATACACAGTTTTACAGCTATGATCTTCTTGAAATAGGAACTGTCGAGTTCTATTGTTCCTATACAGATGCCTGACCATGGTCGGGTCAGACTTGCGCTTGGTCACAACATGATGTTTATGTCGACCTACTCAATTCCCCTTGGAGGTGAAAAGATACTTATTCATGGGTGGTCTCAAATAATGAAGGCCCGTCCATCTTGGAGAATAGGACAGAAGATTATGTTCATGCTTTTTCATGGCTCTAAAGCGAATATCCTGTTTATTGACCACGTTGCGAGATGAAGCCGCTTTCAGAAGGTTGTGGATGCGCGGGGTGGCACCTCGGCCTTATCCTGGGGCTTGGCGGCCTCACCCTTGGTTAACTGTAGGCAAAGTAGCACTGTTCGAGGCGTGCTTTGTACGGTTGAACCTGTATAAGTACTCATACTGCTTTCAGCTTTGGTTGTTAAGTGCCCCTGCTGGTTTCAGTTAAGGTTGTTAAGTACTCTTGCTGCTTTTATAGTCTGTCGTGTTTCTTCAGTCCTGTCTTCCTCCAGCCGCCAAAACCAAACCAGCGCCGGCGGGGCCGCCTGCTTCCGCCTCCCATGGCTGGCTGTGCCTCAGCGCACGCATCGCCGCCCCATCGTCTCCAAAATCATTAACGCCAACGTCCTTCGCGCGCTTTGGTGCGCTCGCCACGCGTCGTAGTCTCACGTTGTCAACATGGTCAACAAACAACAGGAATCAGCAGAAGTACGTGGAGAGGATGACAGTAGGGGCCCACCACGTCAGCGTATGGAAAAATAAAATGCTTCCTCCTAGTGTTTTCCTGACATCTGGGACCCACGACATTGTGAGCTTATATAGTCAATAGACAAGAGAACAGCACAAGATCGGCTGACACTTGGGACATAGCTACTCAAGCAGTATTTTTTTTGTTTGGTATTATTGAGATGGAGTAGGGTTTGAACTGGGCTGTGGCCCGTCTAGCCCAGCTTATATTTTATTTTCACCTTGTGACCAACCCAGCTATTTTTTCTTTGTGAAAATGAGCCCAGTTTATTTTTTCTGAAGAATACCCAATCCAGGCCTACTTATTTTTCTACGCCCTGATGGGCTGCAACTCTTTCAAGACGCCTGTAAATCTTGAAAGTAATATGAAATGGGTTGTAAATATAAAAACAGATGACAAATTGGCAATTACTTTATAATTTCTGAATTTTTTCACATTTTCAGATTCCTATTTCACTAGGCATTAACCTAATTTAAATATATCTTCAAAGTACTTTAAATCTGGCTCGACATTTCGGTATTAAAAATAGTTTGGAACCCACAGAAATATGCGAAATTGGCCCTGGCCAACCAAAAAACGACTGCAATAAATTGCATAAGAAGTTGCCATGATCTATATATAAATTATTAAAAAAGGAGGGAGTGGTCTGACTTGTGGGCCTATTTAGTTAACGCGTATGCAAGATTTTTTTAGTTATTATATACGTCAACAAACGATTCTAGCAGACGTAACCGTTGGATGTCAATCCAACGGCCGTCGTGTTTCTTTAATCTCTGATCTTCTTGCTCCAGCCGCCAAAGCAGCGCTGGCAGGACCGCCTACTCCCGCCTCCTGCGGCCGGCTGTGCTGCCGCGCAGGCCTCAGCACCCCCTACTACTCCCACCGCTGGCCAGGGCATCCCTCTACTCACCCACACCCACTGTTATTCTACGGCGACGGCAGCCTCACACCGCAGCCGAACCGGTGAACCCTCGTACTCCTCTCTGCGCGGGCTTCCACTACCGTGTCTTCCCGGGCTCCGTGTCGTCCCCTTCCTAGGCCTCACCATCGTCCACCGTCGTGGTGCTCTCGGCGCGGCGTGCTCAATGTGGTCAACGACCGACTTCCATCGGAAGAGTACTGCACGTGGAGAGGCTGATAGCTGGGTCCACGGCAGCCGCAAGGAAGTGCCTCCTTATTATGCGGAAAATAATTATTCCTCCACCTGACAGCAGGGACCCACCGGACGGGCCACCAGTATTTTGCGAGAAAAAACGTTTCCCCCTGACAGCTGGGACCCACAGGTCGGGCCACCATATTTCACGAAAAAAACGTTTCCCCCGCTGTCAGCTCCGACCCACCGGAAGTGCCTCCTTATTACGCACAAAAAAATTAATACCCCCTACTACCTGGGACCCACCTTGGTGGGAGGCTGACTTGTGGGCCTACTAAGTTGACTGGGACGAAGGCCTTTGTCAACTTTAGTCAATATATGAACGATTCTAGCTCCAGTGACTGTACGATGTCCATCCAACGGCCGCAGTGCTTCTTCAACCTCTGGTCTTCTTGCTCCAGCCGCCCAAAGCAGTGCCGGTCGTGCCGCCTGCTCCTGCCACCCGTGGCTAGCTGTGATGCCGCAGAGGCCTCACCGCCCCCTACTACTCCCACCGCTGGCCAGGCCATCCCTCTACGCACCCACACCCCCTGTTATTCTGCGGCAACGGCAGACTCACACCGCAGCTAAACGAGTGAACCCCCATACTCATCTACGCGTGGGCATCCACTGCCGTGTCTTCCCCAGCTCCGCGTCGTCCCCTTCCTAGGCCTCGTCGTCGTCCACCGCCCTGGTGCTCTCGGCGTGGCGTGGTCAAGGAATGGCTTCCATCAGACGTGGACTGTACGTGGAGAGGCTGACAGCTGGGTCCACGGCCGCAGCAAGGAAGTGCCTCCTTATTACGCGCAAAATAATTATTCCTCCACGTGACAGCGGGGACCCACCGGACGGGCCACCGTATTTCGCGAAAAAAATGATTCGCCCCTGACTGCTGGGACCCACGAGCTACATCTTCACACGCAAGGAAGTGCGTCCGGGAAAAAACGATTCGCCCCTCTGACTGCTGGGACCCACCAGCTACATCTTCGCATGCAAGGAAGTGCGTCTGAAAATAATGATTCGCCCACCGACTGCTGGGACCCACCAGCTACACCTTCACACGCAGGAAGTGCGTACGGGAAAAAAAACGATTCGCCCCCTGACTGCAGCTACACCTTCGCATGCAAGAAAGTGCGTCCGGGCAAAAAAAACAAAACGATTTGCCCCCCTGACTGCTGGGACCCACCAGCTACATCTTCGCAGGCAAGGAAGTGCCTGACAATCGGGACCCACCTGGTCGAAGCGTACGTAGGGTTCTCATTCTGGTCGCGAACGTGTACATACATACTGGTCGATGTAGAGGCGCGCACGTGTCGTAGTAGAGGCGCGCATGTAGAATGTACATGTACGTACAGCGGTCAGGGTGCAAGAAAGAAAATATGGCCACGTATGTGTACATACGGGCGGGGTCTCGAACGCCTACTCACGCATACGTACGGCTAGGGCTCGTGTACCTGGCTGGGTCGGAATGGAGAAACAGCGTCGTCGTCGTGTTCATGGGGAGGCAACGGAATGCATCGTGTTCATTGGGAGGCAATGGAACGCGTGGGAGCCAACCGGCTGGGTCGGAACGGAATGCATGGTCGTGTTCATCGGCAGGGCTTGGACGGAACAGGCGATGGAAACGAGGCCTAGCGTACCGTAGAACAGAGGAAACGGACCTCATACGGTCGAAACGGCGGTCCTGTTGATTGGGAGGGGTGTGGCGTACTGCAAAACGAAGGAAACGGGCCTCCTACGGTTGAAACGGGGGTCCTGTTGATCGGGAGGGGTGTAGCGTACCGAAAAATGGACGAAACATACCTCCTACGATTGAAACGGGGGTCCTATTCATCGGGAGGGGTGTGGCTTACCGCAAAATGAGACTCCACGGGATACTGTTCATCTCCACTGTCGACCTCCTCTAGCCTCCACAGGCTACCGTCGACCTCCTCCAGCCTCCATGGGCTCCTGTTCATCCAGCCTCCACCACGCGCTACTCCACCGGCTACTGTTCAACCACCCCTCCACCGTCTACTGTTCATCCAGCCCTCCACACCACGGGGTCCTGTTCAACCACCCCTCCACGGGCACCCCTCCACCGTCTACTGTTCATCCAGCCCTCCTCCACAACACGGGGTCCTGTTCATCCAGAGGCAACGCCACCGCTCACTGTTCATCCAACTCTCCCCCCCCCCGCAACGCTAACTGTTCATCCCAGAGGCAGCATCGATCGTCTTCAGTTAGCAGCAGTAGCGAAGAAATCGCTCGATCGGGTTCAGTTAACAGCCATCGATCGATCACTCGGGTTCAGTAATGCGTAGCCTGTAGTGCAATCGCTCGGGTTCAGTTAGAGCCCAATGCCTCGCTCGGGTTCAGTTAGAGCCAACGCCTCGCACACACGCGCGTACGTGTACGAGAGAAACGCGCATCGCTCGGCCTCCGACCTCCCATCGTAACCGGGAACTCCCCGAAATTTTCCTCCCCCTCGCTTCTACCACGGTTTTTTCCGTCATGGACGGCCCAAAGAATGTCATGCAGCTGCGTCTTCGGCCCGCCCAGGACGAAAAGCCCATTTTCTGTCATGATTTTTTGTCATAGAAGTACGAACCCACCACATCTATGATGATACCGGGTTTTGTCACAATTATCGTCATAGAAGTGTCATATGTATGACAGAAAAAAATTTCATTCGGCCCAAAATGTCACGGATGTGTCTTTTTTTTGTAGTGTATCTATCTTAGGGTTCAGGATGGGAGCGGTGGTCGCCGGCGGTGGCGGGGCGTTGGCGGGGCGGTGGCGTGGGGATCGCCGGAGAAAAATCTCGGCACGGGGGGCCTAGAGGGATGGCCGGGGCGGTAGCGGACCGGCGGTGGGGAGTGTTTTCGGGGCGGGCGGGGCGGCGCACCGCCGACCGCGGGCGGCGGGGGGCTACTGTTTGGCCGGTGGTGGCTGGCGGCTCAGGGGGGTGGAGGTTGAAGATGAACCGCAGGCCCTTGATTTCATATCCAATGGCTGCAAAATTGACTGACCAAAGATGAAAAAATCAATCGACTGACGTGTAGCCTCACCTTGCTAGTGCGTTCAGTTTTGACAGCAAAATTCAGTTTCGATAGCAAAATTCAGTTTTGACAGTTAAGTTCAGTTTCAACAGTTAAGTTCAGTTTCGACAGTTAAATTCAGTTTCGACAGTTAAGTTCAGAGATGAGCGGCTGATGTATTTTACATCTAGCACTTTGTGGTTATGTATTTTACGTTATGTATTGGAGATGCTATTAGAATTCCACTCAGGTTAATGTTGTTCGTTGTCTCTCTTGTCCTGCTTCAGCCTCGGCATCGTACAACTCACCGGAGCTGCTCCAACGATGAAACCCTCCATCACAGCGGAGCAGTACCTCGGGCTCCATCTCCAGACGCCTAAGATCTTCTTCCCCTCCTCCGACAGCCAAGTCAGCCGGAGCATCCTCACTGGCCAACCCAATCACGCTGAGATCGACATGGCTTCGCCAAAGAGGTTGTACACCTGTTGCATCTCTTTTTTACTCTACATGTTATATATATTGTCCACTGAGCACTCGTAGTAATGGGAAATAAAATTATTTTATCCTACTATATGACAAACAGTGAGGTACCAGGCAACTTAGCTATCCGTGATCGACTCTCTTGAACGCCATCGTTATTTATCTCTGCGCGTTTGAGTTGTGCATTTGTCGATGGGCCTAGGAGTTGAGCTAGTATGGCAGTGGCCTGGGTCCAAAGTAATAGAAGTAGCACAAAAACATTTTTTTAGTGTAGGATTTTCCTTGCTCAAGCCTGCCTACTAGAATCGCCAGTGCTTGAAAGGAAAAGTGAATGAAAAACATCAGAATTGGAAAGTTTCCTATGGTACTAATTTTCATGAATTTGGTGCAAAGGAATGGAGCAAAGGAAAACTGTAGGATTTGTTCCTTTAGTGTCTCGTTGAAAGAAAAACCGTCTCATATTCCTATTCATCAAGCACAAGACTAAGAGATAGTAGCACAATAGCATTATAAACGTACATTTTCTTGTGGTTTGACTTAATCTCACCATGCTTTTTTGCATCCTGTGATCTTCCAATTGTTGTGAATCAAACACCCAGATTGGCAGAAATGTTGTGTTTTTAAATTCTCTGTTTTGCACGTGCATTCCTATCCTATTCATGTCTATTTCCTATCCCTGCATTGTTCGAATCCTCAAATTCAAACAAGCCCTTACTCAATTACTTCTGTTACAGATATGTGTCAAAGAAAACCTTGTGTGGTTTGTCCTGCTCCTGTGGCGCTGTGTTCCACCCCAGCTCAGCTGCTCCAACAACGGAAGGGTTCACCACAGCAGGGATCCGCTCTCCAGACTGTCTTTCGTCGCCTCAGATCTTCTTCCCTGCTGCTGGCAGCCACGACAACTGCATTACCATCATCAACTGAGTAGATGACCTTGAGGACTACACGGGTCCGCAAGAGAGGTCGCACTCTTTCGTGTCTGCTTACGTTATATGTCGCTTAATATGATGACATGCTACATTATCGTCATGTTCACCTATTAGACTCCGAGTTAGGCCCAAACTAATGCTGAAACTTGAGTTTTTAAATGGTTGTGGGGTACATATTAGGGGAGCAATCAATACTATCTGTCTACTATCTGGTTAATCTCCGGTGTCTACTATGAGTTTCATGTTGGGTGCAAACAAACATTAAAGGAGCAATTATCTGTATTTTTTAACTAAAGCTATTATCTGCCTGCTATCATGGGTTTTGGGTCTATCCACAGTTTGCTACCATCACTCTGGATTTGTGCATGCACTCCTTACATAATCTCACTATGTTTTATTCCTATGCATGCAGTTACTGTACACAATGGAACTGATCATGTAGAGCAAAAGAGACGAGCCTTGCGTGGCAATAAAATTTCATGCAGACGTCGTTCCATGGTGGGCGCAAAGGCAGCCCCCCCTCCACCCATTTCGGATCATAATCAAGAGGAAGATAACTGTTCTGAGGGGGATTCAGAAGGAGAAGACCACTCCTATTTACCCCATGAGGTCTTCGCTCTAACTTGGCATGCTGATGTTGGTAATATCATGCATATGGTGCCTTGCATTGCTTACTGTATACATTAAAGATGTCATCTGCTTACTTTAGACATGCTTTGTGTCAATGCCATCTGTTTAGTTTCTTTATCGTATATGTGAATCATGCAATGCCATCTTGTCTAGCCAGGCATCATATATGTGAATTTTGCAATGCCACCCTCGTTAGCCAGTCATCTTATATGTGAATTATATCATGCCATCATTTTTTTATTACATGTTAAATTTGTCAACAATTTTAGTACATTCAATTGCTCTTCCTGTGCATCAGCCATTCGGCACGGTCATGGAAAAATCTGGAGTGGAAACAAGGTCTTCAGAGCAGACAATGCTATCTGACGAAGCGCATGTCTTGCTGGTTACCGATAGCTCCTCAGAGGAGGATTTAGAGACAGATGACCAGTCATATTTCCCCCCCGAGGTGCATGCCCTAACTTGGCAGGGTTATGTTGCTCATATCGTGTGTATGGTATCTTGCATTGCTATGTCATTTGCTTAGTTTAGACATGCTTTCTATGAATGCCACCTGTTTAGTGTCTAATTACCATATATGTGAATTATGCAATGCCATCTTGTTGCAAGACATTATATATGTGAAGTATGCAATGTTATCTTGTTGCAAGGCATTATGTATGTGAATTATGTAATGCCATGCTGTTTAGGCAAGCGTCATATATGTGAATTATATCATGCCATCCTTTTTTTGTATTTCTCATTGCTTTTGTCGACAATGTTTGTATATTCAACTGCTCTTCCTATGCATCAGCCATTTGAATTGGTGATGGAGAAATCTGGAGTGAAAACAAGGTCTTCAGAGCAGACAATGCTACCTGCTGAAGCAGATATCTTGCTGGTTACAGATAGCTCTTCAGAGGGGGATTCAAAGGCAGATGACCAGTCCTATTATCCCCCTGAGGTGTATGCTCAAACTTGGCAGGGTTATATTACTCATATAATGCATATGTTGTATTGAAATGCTTAGTTTTTACATCATATACACAATATTGAATGCCATCTCCTTAGTTGACACATCATATATGTGATTGCCCTCTGCTCACTTCCTTAGTATATAAATCATATATTTGAATTATGTCATGCCATGATGTTTACATAGATAGCATGTATCTGAATTATGGCATGCCAACCCATTTTCTAAAGACATAATATAGTTATATCATCTCATCCTATTTACATAGTCATCATATTTTAAATTATGTCATTCTATCCGTGAATTATATCATGCCATCATGTTTCCATCGACGGCATGTTTGTGATTTATGGCATGCCAACCACTTTAATAGACACATCATATAGTTATATCATGTCATCCTGTTTACATAGTCATCATATTTTGAAGTATGTCATTCTATCATGTTTAGTTAGCCATCATACATGTGAAATTGTGTCATGCTATCCTGTCTAATTAGCCATCATATATGTGAAATTATGTCCTGCTATTCTGTTTGCTTAGACAACATAAATGTGAATTATTTCATGCCCTGTTTTCTTCCCTACTATCCATTGCACCTGTCTATCTTACAATGTCTGTACATTCAATTACTTTTCTTGTTTATTAGCCATTTCAATTGGAGGGAGTGATGGCAGTATCTGTGGGAGTAAAAACACGGTCTTCAGAAAAGATCGTTGAGGGAGTCCTGGATTAGGGGGTCTCCGGACAGCCGGATTATATCCTTTGGCCGGACTGTTGGACTATGAAGATACAAGATTGAAGACTTCGTCTCGTGTCCGGATGGGACTCTACTTGGCGTGGAAGGCAAGCTAGGCAATACGGATATGTATATCTCCTCCTTTTTAACCGACCTTGTGTAATCCTAGCCCTCTCTGGTGTCTATATAAACTTGGGGGGTTTAGTCCATACGACAACATACAATCATACCATAGGCTAGCTTCTAGGGTTTAGCCTCTTCGATCTCGTGGTAGATCTACTCTTGTACTACCCATATCATCAATATTAATCAAGCAGGACATAGGGTTTTACCTCCATCAAGAGGGCCCGAACCTGGGTAAAACATTGTATCCCCTGCCTCCTATTACCATCCGCCTTAGACGCATAGTTCGGGACCTCCTACCCGAGATCCGCCGGTTTTGACACCGACATTGGTGCTTTCATTGAGAGTTCCTCTGTGTCATCGCCGTTAGGCTTGATGGCTCCTACTATCATCGATGGCGATGCAGTCCAGGGTGAGACTTTTCTCCTCGGACAGATCTTCGTGTTCGGCGGCTTTGCACTGCGGGCCAATTCGCTTGGCCATCTGGAGAAGATTGAAAGTTACACCCCTGGCCACTAGGTCAGGTTTGGAAGCTTAAGCTACACGGCCGATATCCGTGGAGACTTGATCCTCGACGGATTCGAGCCTCTGCCTTGTGCGTCATGCGGTCATGATGAGTACGATTTAGCTCTACCATCGGATAGTGTTCAAGAGATCGCACAGACAGCCGCTCCGACCCTCAATTCGGCGCCAGGTGCGCCTTCCGCGGACGGGTGCATGGACCCCGCCACAGAAGCCTTACCCTTAGCGGCGATCGAGCCAAACATCGACCTTACCTTGCACGAGAGCCGTGTTGTTAAACTGCCGGATCCTTCTCCGGCCACGGACTCCGAACCGCCTGCGTCCGTTCCTATCGAATCCGATTGGGCGCCGATCATGGAGTTTACCTCCGCGGATATTTTTCAGCACTCGCCCTTTGGCAACATACTGAACTCATTAAGGTCTCTCTCCTTGTCAGGAGGATCCTGGCCGAACTATGTCCGGTAGGACTGGGATGCGGACGACGAAGAAATTCGCGGCCCACCCACCACCCACTTAGTAGCCACTGTCGATGACTTAACCGACATGCTCGACTTCGACTCCGAAGACATCGACGGTATGGATGACGATGCAGGAGACGCAGAGGAACCACTGCCCACAGGGCACTGGACGCCCACTTCACCACATGACGTATACATGGTGAACACACCAAAAGAAAACGACGACGAGGAACGGAAGGACGCAATGAAGGGTTGTCCCCTCGAGAAGCAGTCAAAGCGGCGGCGTAAACGCCGCTCCAAATCCCGCCTCAACAGAAACAACGATCATACAGACCCAGCGTTAGAGCAGGGGGAACCATTGCCAGACCACGGCAACACGAAGGATCAAGCCGAACAACCTGACTCTGTCAAAGATAATAGTCCGGACGACTTCACACCGGACAGACACCCAGAGCAATAGAATGCCCGTCAAAGGCTTGTTGCCACCGCGTGGAGTCTAAAAAAGCAGAAGCAAAGACTCAAGGCTGCACAAGACACACTCGGAATCAGATGGAGCAAAGTACTCAACGCAGCAGCGAAGTACGGCGGTAATCGCCCCACCAAGAGCTACCCGAAGCAGAAGATGCTACCCGAATTCGATGAGGAGGCCTTAGATCCCCCGCAACCAAAAATTAAAATGGCCACCTGGCCGGATATACGACCTCACGGCCAACATAGAGTGGCAAGGAATGCCGCTCATAAGCCAATACGCGATCCACGCGAGGGCTCGCATCAAAAGGACGGCGCAACCAGATCCATCTATGGACCACGCAGGCGCGCTCCAGCATATGATGCAACACAACAAACATCCGAACACTATGGTACACCCAGATATAGGGGTGGCGCACACCCCCTATGTTTCACCGACGAGGTACTGGACCATGAATTTCCAGAGGGATTCAAACCCGTAAACATAGAGGCATACGACGAAACAACAGACCCTGGGGTCTGGATTGAGGACTATATCCTCCATATCCATATGGCTCGAGGAGATGATCTCCACGCCATTAAGTATTTACCCCTCAAACTCAAAGGGCCAGCTCGGCACTTGTCGGGGGTTGGGTGCGACATATGCCAAAGGATGGCTTATCATGGTGGGGGCGAGTAGAGCATCGCCGGTGCTTGGAAACGGGATGAGGCATAGACATGCACGCTGGCAAATCTTACCCAGGTTCAGGGCTCTCCGGAGAGATAACACCCCTACTCCTGCATGTCTAAGTATATCTGTATGTATATCTGGTACAGAGTGCTCCTGGAGTTGTATCTGAGATCTGTGCCAAGTGCATCTGATCTCGTATATATGTGGGTGGCCGGATGAGCATGCAAGCTCTAGTGGCCGAATAGTATGTGGCTGGACATGAGCAAGTGTGTGCTCATGCGTGTGTGTGTGCGCGCTTATCCTGGATGGATCGATGTGTGCCTTATATATGCATGGGGGTGTAGCTTACTACCTAAGCTAAGGTAGAGACATGGGGGGCAAGGTGGCATGGGGCACCATGCCCATGAGAGGTATGGACGCGACGTGCATGTCTCCTTGTCCCTAGTGCACTTTATAAAACAGTGTCCAGGACAGATACACTGTAGATGATGTCACGGTACGGTCGTCTCATCGGTGTCTTGTCGGTGTCGGGTCAGGCTGCAGTCGGCAGCCGGCTGGTCGGCGCAGTCAACAGCCGGCAGCCGGCCGGGCAGAGCAGTCGGATCCGGAGCTGGCAGGAGCGGCCGGACAGTCGGACTGAGGGGCTTTGCCAGCCCCGATGTCTTGAAATATCGTCTTGCCGTCTTCGGGGTACCCGTCACCAATTACTCCGACATCACTGGCTTAAAAGGCTCCCCGAAAGCTCCATTGGAAGCTGGGAAGAGCTCGAAGACGCTTTTCGAGCAAATTTTCAAGGGACTTATGTCCGACCTCTGGACATGGACGATTTGAGTCATATAACTCAACAGCCCGGAGAGTCAGCCCGAAAGCTTTGGAACAGGTTCCTTACTAAAAAGAACCAAATAGTCGACTGTCCGGACGCTGAAGCCTTGGCAGCTTTTAAGCATAGCGTCCGTGAAGAATGGCTTGCCAGACACCTCGGCCAAGAAAAGCCGAGAACAATGGCAGCATTAACAAGCCTCATGACCCGCTTTTGCGCGGGTGAGGATAGCTGGCTAGCCACATGCAGCACCAGCGACCCCAGTACATCCGAAGTTAGAGATGGAAATGGGAAATCACGGCGCAACAACAATAATAAACGCCGGAATAAAGAAGACAGCACGAAGAGCGTGGCAGTAAACGCCGGATTCAAAAGCTCTTGGCCAAGTCAGCAAAAGCCGCCCTCTAAAGGTGCCAGAGACGAACTGTCCAGCCTAAACAAAATTCTGGAGCAAGTATGTCTGATCCATAGCACCCCTGGTAAACCTGCTAATCATACCCACAGAGAATGTTGGGTCTTCAAGCAGTCCAGCAAGCTCAACGCCGTACACAAGGGGGAAGATACACCAAGCGAAGACGAGGATGAGCCTCTCAAGCAAGACACTGGGGAACAAAGAAAATTTCCACCAGAAGTCAAAACAGTAAATGTGTTACACATGATAAAGGGGAGAAACAAAGCGGCACTCCTAGATAAATATGCCCAAGGGCCTATCACCGCGGAGTCCTGCCACTGGTCGTTTCAACCGATCACTTTTGACCATCGGGATTACTCGGCAAGTATCTGGCGTGCAGGATGGGCTGCCCTGGTATTAGACCGAATAATTGACGGATACCACTTTACACGAGTCCTGATGGACGGTGGCAGCAGTTTAAACCTGATATACCAAGATACAATCTGCAAAATGGGGATAGACCCAACGAAAATTTGCCTAAGCAATACTACCCTTAAAGGAGTAACGCCAGGCCCAGGGGCTCATTGCACGGGCTCCCTGCTACTAGAGGTTATATTCGGCTTCCTTGATAACTTCCGTAGCGAACATTTAACATTCCACATTGCTTCGTTCCAAAGTGGCTATCAAGCACTACTTGGACGTGAAGCTTTCGCTCGCTTTAATGCAATACCGCACTACACTTCCCTTACGCTTAAGATGCCCGGTCCACGTGGCATCATTACAGTAAATGGAAATATTAAGCGATCCCTGCGCGCCGAAGAGAGTGCGACTACCTTGGCAGCCGCACACTAAAAAGAGCCTCACCAGCTAAAGCATTTGATAGGTCATCAAGACCACAGACACGGTTAGACGAGTCCGGCGCAGCCATATGTAACTCACACAGGTTTGATAAGCCACACCCCTATTACAAATACAAGGGGCTCAACGCACGCAGACAAGTGGCAATTTTTACTCATCTTGAATTATACATGGTTTCTTCAAACCTACCATTTTACGCGACAACTTTTCACCTAAGTTTCTCTATTTTACAGATGACCATCGTGCTACACCCGTCCAGGATACAGCACAACGGAGACACAGGCGCAGACGTGCAGCAGGGACCGGTCCCAAGGATTCTTTTTAGATTAAGACCCTGTGTCAACCTTTTTTACTGTCTCTTGTTGATACACATCCCTCGGATTCTCAGTACAATTGAGAAGGATGCTTGCGTCTTGGCATGTGGCCACGTCAGAATAATGCACGTACCTGGACACCAGGGGCTTCTTACAAAGGGCACTATTTAGGCCCGGTTTATACCACAAAGACCGAATACCTTAGGGAGTGTTCGGCGTCGCGAGTTTGGCCTTATATGCATCAGCTCTGAATCATGTCTTTCGTCAAATGTTGGGTTTGCCCGGATCCTATGTTTTGGTACCTTACGTTCCGCTCTATCGGCTAAGGTAGCACTAGGAGAACTGCGATTGTGCCCCGGGTCATCCGGACGAGCACCTCAGTAGAGAAAGCCGAAAACTGACTGTCATGATATAGCGTGAGACTGGTCAACCACTCGATGACCTATCGGAATGTTAGAATTCCTCCGCCTTAATGAAGGGCCGTTTCCCGGCCAGGCATGTATGCACCCCGAATTTGGGAGAGTGTGGAGCCAACAGGGGCTATATAGTAGCCCCACCGTCAAACTCCTATGGCTAAGTGAAAGTGTTAAAGCATTATAGTCCGGTTGCCTCGTTCGCTGCGCAATCACCTCCTTAATAGGACCAAGACGTTGGGTTAAGTGTGAACATGCGTCTTCTGCGAACACCTCCGCATTATATGCGTGGGGGCTGAAGCCGACGACTGCAATCTTTCAGGTAATACAGATGTATACATAAACGGCCGCACAGGAGGCATCATATTACTTTTAGGCAAAAGTATAAACACAGCCTTAATAAATTTCATAAAAACATTGTGTTTACAATGGGAATACATGTCACTCAAACATAATATTCTTCAAGCACTGGGCCTCTATCAAACGAGCACCCTCGAGAACCTCTTCGAAATAGTGCTCGGCAGCCACTCGGCCTATGGCCGAACCCTGCGCTGCAATAGTGGTAGCATCCATCTCCGCCCAGTATGCTTTAACACGGGCAAGGGCCATCCGCGAGCCTTCTATGCATGCCGACCTCTTCATCGCATTGATGCGCAGCACCGCACCAAGGAACTATTGCACTAAGCTGAAATAGCTGTTCGGTTTTGGCTTTTCCAGCCACAGCTGATCCACGACAGACCTCATGGCGAGTCCGGACAACCTATTCAGTTCGGCCCATTCGGCCAGCTAATCAGTCAATGGAAGCGGACGCTCTGGAACGTTGAATTGCGACCAGAACAGCTTGTCCACTTCACGATCTATTTGACCTTGGAAGTATTTGGCTGCATCGGCAGCGCTCGCCGCCAAGTCCATATATGCGTCTGCCGAACTCCATAGCTGATCCAGAGGGGCATACCGTGGATCTCCGAACTTTCTCCGTAGCATGAACGGCTTCCCAGCCGCAATATCCCCGGCTTCACATAGCTCCTCCTTCTTCGCTCTCATAGCAGAGTGGGTGTCTTTATTCGCCATCGTGGCCTTTTTAAGGTCCGCTGCCTTCAATCGGTTCTCTTTTTCAAGGACCTGGCAACGGTCGGCAGTGTCTTCTAATTCTACGGCCATCTTGGCCATCTTCTCTTTGCTCTCACAATGCGCGGCCTTCTCAGCTTTCAACTCTTCGGCCGCCTTCAAAGTAGCCGCATTACTAATCCTTGCTTGTTCTTTGGCTCGGGCAAGTTCCGCCCGCAAGGTTTCCACAGTGGCAGCTCCATTTGCAGTCACAACATATTAAAGATACTAGCATCATGCTGCTCTTACTATGTGGCATTCACCAGAAAATAACACTTACCCTGTGCCTCGTCAAGCCTCTTGTTAACAAGCTCGATGTCGGCATCCGCCGCATCCAGTTGTCGCTTCAGTTCGGCAAATTCTTGAGTCCGGCTAACCACCAGAGCTCCCACTACCTGCACATTAAAGTGGTATGGTTATTGCCTGGGACTACGATCCTCTATTTGTTGCCGTTCTCGGCGACAACCAGAGTCTCAGGGGCTACTATCTACACAAGGAACACCTAAAAATGTGTGGTACCATCACAAATGTACATCATTTTACGTACCTTAAAGCCCGTCAGTAGACTCATAAAGGCATCATGCAACCCGCTTTCGGCAGATGAGATCCTTTCCATCACCGTACCCATCAATGTACGGTGTTCTTCTGAGATGGCCGCTCGATCCAAAAGCTCTCTCAGTACGTCCGACCGCATACCAGGCGGTGTTGGACTCTTTTGTTTGCTCTCTTCGAGAGCCGGACGCTGGGGACTTTGGGTGACTATAGGATTATCTTCTGGCCTCACCGGATCCGGAGAGGCCCTCTGTGACGACACTTCAAGGTCGCCCGCTTCTTGAGCGGAGGAGTCCGGGGGAGGCGTTTCGCTCTCCATCATCTCCGGAAGAAGATCCCTCGAAGATGAGCTCTGCTGAGAAGGGCTAAGATCCGAACTGCAATAAATACTTCAGTTATTTTCCTCAGAGGCAAGGTAGTATATCTCCACTATTAAAGTACTTTCTGATTACTTACAGCTCGTTGGAGGGCTGATCCCCGCGCGGACTTTGTGCGGCAAGAGCACCCTCCATGGCAGGACCCTCTGGCGGAGATTTCTTCTCCCGCTTGAAAACCTTGGTTTCCGGATCTTCAGAGGTAGTCCTCTTCCTTCCCCGGGGTGAGAGAATGTCCGATTCCTCCCCTCGGTTATCCTCCCTCACGAAGGCGATCATTCCCTCGGTCGGAATGGGTAGCGATGGAGGTCCGCTTTCGCCCTCATTATTCCCCCCTTTGTCTTCCTTTGAGGGCTCCGGGCAAGGTGCTTGCTCAAGCATCTTTTCCAGTACCGGATTTTCCAAACCCTCAGGAAGGGGGGCTGAACACCGAATCATCTTTGCCTTTGTTATTCAGTCCTGGTCAAATAGCGATTTCTCAGAATGACATCGTGGTAAACAAAAGACGGTGTGTTCGGCTGAAGGATTACTTACTTGGTCGGCGGTACGGTTGCTGCTCAGGCCCACGTCCTCGGTGGTATCTGGACACTCTATTTGGGGTCCGAAGAATGATTTGTACATCTCCTCGTGCGTCAGGCCGAGGAAATTCTGAATAGTACGCGACCCTTCTGGGTTGAAACTCCCACATGTGGAGGGGCCGGCGTTTGCAAGGCTGGACTCGACGAACCAGCATGACTTGCACCACCATAATCAAACTGAAATCTCCTTCGAAGAGATTTTGGATGCGGCTTTGCAGTACAGGCACGTCCTTGGCAGGACCCCAGCTCAGCCCTCTGCTAATCCATGACATCAATTGTGGTGGAGGGCCTGAGCGGAAAGCAGGGGCAGCCACCCACTTGGCACTTCTGGGAGCTGTGATATAAAACCACCCTTGTTGCCATAATCCGTACATCTCTGGAAAGGAACCTTTGGGCCACGGATCTCCTGCTATCTTGCTTATTAATGCACCTCCGCGCGCTGCATACTACCCCTCGACCATCTTCGGCTTCACGTCAAAGGTCTTGAGCCACAGGCTGAAGTGAGGGGTAATGCGGAGGAAGGCCTCACACACGACAATGAATGTCGAGATGTGGAGAAAGGAGTCCGGGCTAGATCATGGAAATCTAGCCCGTAATAAAACATCAACCCCCTAACGAAGGGATCCAGAGTGAGGCCTAGTCCTCGGAGGAAGTGGGAGATGAACACGACGTCTTCGTTGGGTTCAGGAGTAGGGACGACCTATCCTCGGGCAGGCAGCCGATGCGAAACCTTTGCGGTCAAGTATCTGGCCTCCCTGAACTTCTTGATGTCTTCTTTCGTAATGGTGGAGGGCATCCATCGGCCTTGAAGGCTAGATCCGGACATGATTGAAGATCCGGAGCACCTAACCTGGGCTTTGGGTGTTAGAACTCGAGGCAGGGGAAGGATTCGATTGAGCACGGGAGGGAAAAAAAGTAAAAGCCTTGTCCCCTTATAAAGAGGGTGAATATCGAGCGTCCTCTCCGTAGCCGTTTGGGACTTGCCTATAATCTAGGAGTCCTAGACACGGTTGGGTTACCCGCGCCCGTATTGATGAGAATCCCGTAATAAGGGGACACGATCTTTGCTTTGACAAGACGTGTTGAAAAACTGCCTCGCGTTATGTGCGGGGCTAGTTAAAGGAAACGGTTCGAATAATCATCGGGCCATGGCATAATGTCGTGTTGCCAAAACAAGTCAGCAAATTAGACTTGTGAAAATATTATTCTCTCTACGGTGGTATGTGGAACTTATTTGGTGGGTCAGACACTATCCTTGTATTCAAATTCTTCTGTGATGTATTCAGAGAAGGAACCCGCCTTGCAATGCCGAAGACAATACTGCGCGCCGGACTCATCGTCATTGAAGCCTGGTTCAGGGGCTACTGAGGGAGTCCTAGATTAGGGGGTCTCCGGACAACCGGATTATATCCTTTGGCCAGACTATTGGACTATGAAGATACAAGATTGAAGACTTTGTCTCGTGTTCGGATGGGACTCTACTTGGCATGGAAGGCAAGCTAGGCAATACGGATATGTATATCTCCTCCTTTGTAACCGACCTTGTGTAACCCTAGCCCTCCCCGGTGTCTATATAAACCGGAGGCTTTTCGTCTGTAGGACAACATACAATCATACCATAGGCTAGCTTCTAGGGTTTAGCCTCTCCGATCTCGTGGTAGATCTACCCTTGTACTACCCATATCATCAATATTAATCAAGCAGGACGTAGGGTTTTACCTCCATCAAGAGGGCCCGAACCTGGGTAAAACATTGTATCCCCTGCCTCATGTTACCATCCGCCATAGACGCACAGTTTGGGACCCCCTACCCGAGATCCGACGGTTTTGACACCGACAATCATGCTACCTGTCGATGCAGATGGAAGCACGGTTGTACTTGCCCAAGAACCAGCCCCACCACACATAACCCACACTCATGAAGATTGTACCCCTACCCAGTTGGACAGAGAACTAGCTACACCCCTTCTAACCCCAACCCCAGCAGATAAACACCCAGTTCCCGTTGACACAACACCGTCTCCACCACAAAGCACCCAAACACGAGCAGTTAGTAAGGCAACTGCAGTGCCCAAATCACGAGGACCACCACTCCGAACCCGAAGTCAACGCTTAAAGCAGAAGAAGAATTGTTCTCAGGTCAGGTTCCATAGCTATGGTTCATACTACTTTGCTCTTGCATCACTGTATTTACTGATACCAACTAATGTCAAATTTGAAGGATGCAATTGAAACTCCAATGGCGCAACGGGTATGTTTTAAACCTGTTTCTTCAATGTGTTTGGTTGTTTGCTGTTGTAACTTGCTCTATGTTGATTTCAGTTTCAATTGAATAAACAGTTATGTTCTCATGCCATGCACATTACAAGTGTTGATATTGTTGTGTAGTTTCCCACACGTATATTCTGTCTATGTTGCTTTGTCTTAAATAGATATGATTCGAACTGCATCTATCTTGATTTGGCAACATAAACTAGAATGATATAGACCATACAGTGACCATACTACATAGATATATGTTTGTTTCATGCTTTTATCCTGTCCACCTTACTGCTGAACTGGTTTACCAAAATGAGTTTCATATTCTACAATGTAAACCTGAGATGTGTTTGTTTGTTTCTCTTTTAGAACGCGGATAAAATATTGGAGAAGAGTACCCTGTTATGCAATGGTAAAGGAAGTAACACAGATAAGGTTCAAGATAGTGAGACATCCCTATTGGTCTCCAAGAAAGCTGATAAAAACTATATTGAAGACACTGAGACAACCCCAAAGTCCTGTCTTGATGTAGTGTTCAAGTTACTGGCTACCACTACTGGCACCAGCTCTTCGAACTCGTTGCCTGAATCAGTTCGGCTTCTTGAGTCTCAACTTCAAGTTGAAAGACATCGATCAGATGTTATGCGACAGGAAGCTGAAGGACTGAGGAAGTCCCTGCAGAATTTAGATGCATACTTTTTGGTGCAACAGCAAGCGCTGGAGGACTTAAGCGCCAAACAAGAGAAAGTTAATAAGCTTGCTAAGCATCTTGCCAGCATTATGGGTACCCAGGATATTGTTTCTTGAGCTCTTCTGAAGTGGTTTCAGTTCTGGACTGGTTTTGCTGCAGCGTTTATATGCTATTTTGTTCCCTATATTTGCACTGGTGGCGAACTTTGATGCCCAGTGGATGTAATATGTGTAATAGCCGTGATAGCCTAGTGTAAGTTGCTTTCTTATTTATTTCCTTGTTGTCTTGTTTATTTGTTTGGTTGTAGTCAGTGTAGTTTTTTTCTGCGGTTTGCTAGTGGCTGCAATAACCTATTTTTTAAAACTAGGCCACAATAACCATGGGCTAATATTTACTGTAGTGACACTGGGCCTCCTACGGGCCGTAGAAACAGTGGGCCTTCTACGAGCCGTATAAACAGTGGGTGAGGGAGTCCTGGATTAGGGGGTGTTCGGGTAGCCGGACTATACCTTCAGCCAGACTCCTGGACTATGAAGATACAAGATGGAAGACTTCGTCCCGTGTCCGGATGGGACTTTCCTTGGCGTGGAAGGCAAGCTTGGCGATGCGGATATTCAAGATCTCCTACCATTATAACCGACTCTGTGTAACCCTAACCCTATCCGGTGTCTATATAAACCGGAGGGTTGTAGTCCATAGGACATCAACTCCATATACAACAATCATACCATAGGCTAGCTTCTAGGGTTTAGCCTCCTTGATCTCGTGGTAGATCTACTCTTGTACTACCCATACCATCAATATTAATCAAGCAGGAGTAGGGTATTACCTCCATCGAGAGGGCCCGAACCTGGGTAAAAACATCGTGTCCCTTGTCTCCTCTTACCATCCGGCCTTGACGCACAGTTCGGGACCCCCTACCCGAGATCCGCCGGTTTTGACACCGACATTGGTGCTTTCATTGAGAGTTCATCTATGTCGTCGCCTTTAGGCCCGATGTCTCCTTTGATCATCAACAACGATGCGGTCCAGGGTGAGACTTTTCTCCCCCGACAGATCTTCATCTTCGGCGGCTTCGCACTGCGGGCCAATTCGCTTGGCCACCTGGAGCAGATCGAAAGCTACGCCCCTGGCCATCAAGTCGGGTTTGGAAGCCTAAACTACATGGCAAACATCCGCGGAGATTTGATCTTCGACGGATTCGAGCCACAACCAAGCGCGCCGCACTATCTCGCGCGGCATGATCTAGCTCTGTCACCGAACAGTATCCCGGAGGCCGCAAACGCACCAGCTTTGACCCTTAATTCGGAGCCAGTTGTGTCAATCGAGGATGAGCGGTTGCACGTCACCTCGGGGGCTGCGATCTCAAAGGGGATCGAGCCGAACGCTGGCCCCACACTCCGCGTGACTCACGACTCCGAGGATCCGGACTCCGAACCCCCCGCGCCCCTGCCGATCGAATCCGATTGGGCGCCAATAATGGAGTTCACCGCCGCGGACATCTTTCAGCACTCGCCATTTTGCGATATCCTGAATTCTCTCAAGTCTCTCTCTTTATCAGGAGAGCCCTAGCCGAACTGCGGTCAGCGAGGATGGGATATGGACGATGAAGAAATTCAAAGCCCACCCACCACCCACTTGGTAGCCACTATCGACAGTTTAAACGACGTGCTCAACTTCGACACCGGAGACATCGACAGCATGGATGACGATGCAGGAGATACCGATGAACCAACACCCATAGGGCATTGGACAGCCACCTCATCTCATGATGTATACATGGTGGATACCCCTATAGGAAGCAACAACTAGGAAAAAGGGGATGGAACGGGAGATCGACCCCCCGAAAAGATATCAAAGCGTCGGCGTAAACGCCGACCCAAGCCCCGCCTCGATAAAAATCCAGCCATAGAGCAGGACCAGCCGGTAGACGACGAGTAGGCCTTAGAGCAACCGTTTGAATAGGGCAACACGGATAGACAAACCGAACATCCCTCCTCCGGCGAAAACGGCATTCCGGACGACCTCATGCCGGATAAACCCATGGAGTAGAAGAATCTCCACGAGAGGCTCGTTGCAACTGCACGCAGCCTGAAAAAGCAGAAGCGGAAGCTAAAAACAGCGGAAGATGCACTCCGGATTAGATGGAGCAAAGTAATCAATACCGCAGATAAATACGGCGACGGTCGCCGCACTAAAAGCTATCCGAAAAGAAAGCTACTGCCTGAATTCGATGAAGAGGCCCTAGAGCCCTCGCATTCAAAAAGTAAGAAAGCCACACGGTCGGATAGACGACCCCATAAAGCGGCAAGTGGCGCCGAACTTAAATCGGCATGCGACCCACCTAAGGATTCGCATCATGGCACAGTTAGGTCCATTTATGGGCCAAGAAAGCAAGCTCTCATAAGCAACGCAATAAAGCCATCATCAGAATCCGGCACACCCAAATACAGGGGCGCCGCACACCCCCTATGTTTCACCGATGAGGTCCTGGACTATGAATTTCCAGAGGGATTCAAACCCGTAAACATAGAGGCATATGATGGAACAACAGACCCCGGAGTCTGGATCGAGGATTATATCCTCCACATACACATGGCTAGAGGAGATGATCTCCACGCCATAAAATATTTACCCCTTAACCTTAAAGGGCCAGCCCGGCATTGGCTTAAAAGCCTTCCTAAAAACACAATTGGAAGTTGGGAAGAGCTCGAGGATGCTTTCCGAGCAAATTTTCAAGGGACCTATGTCCGCCCCCCAGATGCAGACGATCTCAGTCACATAACTCAACAGCCCGGAGAATCAGCTCGGCAGTTCTGGAATAGATTCCTCACTAAAAAGAATCAGATAGTCGACTGTCCGGACGCCGAAGCCTTAGCAGCTTTCAGGCATAACGTCCGAGACGAATGGCTCGCCAGACACCTCAGCCAAGAAAAGCCAAGAACAATGGCCGCACTAACAAGCCTCATGACCCGCTTTTGTGCAGGAGAGGACAGCTGGTTGGCAAGGTGCAGCCCCAGCGACCCAAGTACATCCGAAACCAGGGATGGAAACGAAAAACCGCGACGCAACAAGGACCGTCGCCGGACTAAGGAAAAAAGTCCGAAGAGCACGGCAGTCAATGCCGGATTCAAAGGTTCACGACAAAATCAGACAAAACCACCCCTCCAGGATAACAGGGACGATCCATCCAACTTAAATAAAATCCTGGACAGGATATGTCAGATACACAGTACTCCTGGGAAGCCTGCTAACCATACCCACAGAGATTGTTGGGTTTTCAAACAATCTGGCAGACTCAATGCCGAACACAAGGGGCTCGACACACCAAGCGAAGACGAGGACGAAACCCAAAAGCAGAGCACCAGGAAACAAAAGAACTTCCCACAAGAAGTAAAAATAGTGAACTTACTTCACATAACAAAACGTGCGGCGCCCATAAAGGTACGCACCACACGACCTATCCCCAAAGGGTCCCGCCACTGGTTGTCAAAACCAATCATCTTCGATCAGCTAGATTATTCTAGAAATATCAAGAATGTAGGCTGGACTGCCTTGATACTCGATCCAATAATTAGCGGACTCCGGTTTTAAAATGTCCTTATGGACGGCGGCAGTGGACTAAACCTGATATATCAGGATACAATCCATCACATGGGGATAAACCCAGCAAGAATCCGCCGCAGCAAAACCTCCTTTCAAGGGGTAACACCTGGTCCGGACACCCATTGTATGGGTTTTCTCCAGCTCGAAGTTATATTCGGCTCTGCCGATAACTTCCACCGCGAAAAGCTGACCTTCCATATCGTCCCGTTCTCAAGTCGCTATCAAGCACTACTGGGACGCGAAGCTTTCGCCCGCTTTAATGCAATACCGCATTATGCATCTCTCACGCTTAAGATGCCCGGTCCATGAGGCATCATCTCTTTGAAGGGGAAGCACTAAAGTGTGCCTCCCCAAGCAGAGGACTGTGCGGCCGCTTTGACAGCCCCACAGTAAAATGGCCTCACCGGCCAAAAAACTTTGAAATAGGTCATTAAAGACCACGAACGCGGACCGACGAGTTCAGTACAAAATCATCATTGATGCAGGCTTAGTGGCCACATACCCCCGCACTAGGGGCTCCATGAATATACAATAAGAGACAATAAAGCTCAATTTTATATATTTTACTTTACACTTTGTTTATTCTAAACTTTTGTTTGGCATGACCCGTTTTCAACTCAGTTCCTCTCTTTTACAGATGAACGTCGTGCGGCGCCCGTCCAGGATACGGCACAACGGAGACACAGGCGCAGACGTGCAGTAGGGACTCGTCCTAAAGGATTCTTTTTAGATTAAGACCCTGCGTAAACCTTTTTTACTGTCTCTTGTTGCTACACATCCCCTGGTTTTTTCTGATATAACCAAGGAGGAGGCCAGCGTCTTGGCATGTGGCCACGTCAGAATTTTTGCACGTACCTGGACACTAGGGGCTTTTTTAATAAAGAGTGTTGTTTCGTCCGCACTCATAAATACCGAACACCTTAGGGAGTGTTCGGCGTCGCGAGTTTTGGCATTATATGCATCAGCTCCGAATCATGTCTTTGGTCAAATGTTGGGTTGCCCAGCTCCTGAGTTCGGCTACCTTATGTTCCACTCTATCGGCTAAGGTAGCACCAGGAGAACTACTGCGATTGTGCCCCGGTTCGGCCGGGCGAGCACCTCAGTAGAGAAAGCCGAAAACTGACTGTCATGATGTAGCGTGAGACTGGTCAGCCACTCGATGACCTATCGGAATCTATCGGATTCCTCCGCTTTAACGAAGGGCTGCTTCCCGGTCAGGCACATATGCGCCCCGAACTCGGGCGAGCGCAGTCGCCACCAAGGGGCTACCTAAATAGTCTCACTGTCAAGCTCCTATGGCTAAGTGAAAGTGTTAAAGCATTATAGTCCGGTTGCCTGTCCCACTGCGCTATCACCTCCTTTGTAGGACCAAGACGTTGGGTTAAGCGTGAAAATGTGTCTTCTATGAGCACCCCCGCACTATTTGCGTGGGGGCTGAAGCCAATGACTGCCATCTTTCAGATTTTGTATATATATATATATATATATATATATATATATATATATATCTTAAAACGGCTGCACAGGAGGTGTTCCCAATACTTGAAGGCACAAGTATAAAAAGGCCACTACAGTTTATCAAAATATTACTTTACAATTACATATGCTATCATAACATAGCATCTTTCGAGCACTGCGTCTCTATTACACGAGCGCCTTCAAGGACTTCCTGAAAATAGTGCTCGGAGGGTACTCGGCTTTTGTCCGAATCTCGGGACGCAACAACGGTGGTCTCCATCTCTGCCCAGTATGTCTTGACACGGGCAAGAGCCATCCTTGCGCCCTCTATGCATGCTGACCTCTTCATTGCATTAATACGCGGCACCGCGTCACGAATTTGCTGCACCAAGCTGAAATAACTCTTCGGCTCCGATCTCCCCGGCCACAGATGACCCATGACGTACTTCATGGCGAGTCCGGACAACCTATTCAGTTCGGCCCATTGAGCCAAACGATCATCCACTGCCAGTGGACGCTCTGGATTGTGAAACTGCGACCAGAAAAGCTTTTCCATTTCGCGATCTTTCTGATCTCGAAAGTGTTCGGTCGCATCAGCAGCACTCGCTGCCAAATCCAGATAGGTATCCTCCACACTCCACATCCGGTCCAACGGAGCAAACTTCGGATCGCAAAATTTCCTTCGCAGCATAAAGGGCTTTCCAGCCGCAATCTGTTCGGCCTGACGCAGCTCCTCCTTCGCAGCTCTCATCGCAGAGCGCGCGTCCTTGGCATTGGCAACGGCCTTCTCTAAGTCCGTCTGTTTCACCTGGTCTTCTTTCTCAAGAAGTCTACAACGGTCTGCAGCGCTCTTTAACTTTTTGGCCATCTTTTCCTTGCTTCGACAATGAGCAGCCTGTTCGGCTCTCAGCTCTTCAAGGGCTTTCTTGGCAGCCGCATCACTTTCTCTAGCTTGTTCTTTAGCTCGGGCAAGTTCTGCCCTAAGACTCTCCACGGCGGCCGCACCATCTGCGTCAAGCACACACATCGTAAGACACTGGCATAAAACTCTTCTTACCTGATGCCGCCCGAGGAATTAAATACCTTGAGCCTCATCAAGCCGCTTGTTGACAAGCGCAATGTCGGCATCTTCCATGTCTAGTTGCCACTTTAGTTCGGCAAAATCATCAGTTCGGCTCAATTCTGGACACCCTGCCGCCTACATTCAAAGGCGACATTTTAGACCTGGGATTATGATCCTCCGCGTGCCGTCATTTCTTGACGACGTGTAGAGTCTCAGGGGCTACTATCTACACAAGGCGCATCTTATTCATGCGCAACTGATAAAAGTGTACATTATCTAATGTACCTCAAAACCCGTCAGTAAACTTTTGACGGCCTCATGCAATCCGCTCTCGGCGGATGAGATCCTTTCAATCACCGTGCCCATCAATACACGGTGCTCCTCCGAGATAGAAGCTCGCCCCAGCAGAATCTTTAGTTCCTCCGGCCGAGCACCAGACGGTGCCGGACTTGACCCACGACCTCTTTCGAAGGCCGGACGCGGAGAACCTTGGGGGGGCACATAGCTATCTTTCGCCCCTGCCGGATTCGAAGAAACCCTCCGCGAAGACACCTCAGGGTCGCCCGCCTCGCTAGGCGGCACGGTAGGGGGAGGTGTCCCGCTCTCCATCATCTCCGGAAGGAGATCCCCCGAAGACGAGCTCTGCTAAGAAGGGCCGAGGTCCGAGCTACAAGGTAAAAATTCGGTTAATCTTCTCAGATATAAATCAAGGATTTCCCTCATCCCTCAAAAGGAAGATCTTTCTCTACTTACGTCTCACTGGAGGGCTGATCCCCTTTGAGGGCGTAGTCCGGCCGAGGAACTCCCCGGCGTCGGACCCTCTGGCGAGGATTTTTTTCCCCGCTTCAAGGCCATGGTTTCCGGGTCGTCAGAGGCGGCTCTCTTCTTCCCCTTAGGAGAGGAATTGTCGGTTCCTCCCTTCGGAGCAGCCTCCTTCGAGGAGGCCATAGTTTCCTTGTCCTCCCCCTTGCTTCCCTCCAAAGGCATTATCTCCAGCATCCTGACCAGCACGGGATCCGGCCTGGTTTCGGGAAGGGGAGCCGGACACCTGATCAGCTTTGCCTTCGCTATCCACTCCTGTTTAAAAGGACGGCTCTTTTAGGGGCAAGTTTATGACAATTATACGGATAGAAGGTCTGGGCACAAGGTTGCTTACTTGAGTATCCGAGCGATTGCAGCTTAGGCCTGCATCCTCGGTTAAATCCGGACACATCTCTTGTGATCCGAAGAACAGTTTATACATCTCCGCAGGCATTGCGCCCATGAAATTCTGGAGAGCTCACGGTCCCTCTGGATTAAACTCCCACAGGCGAAGGGAGCGACGTTTGCCGGGCAATATTCGGCGAATCAGCATGACCTGCGTCACCTTGACCAGGCTGAGGTCTCCTTCCAAGAGATCCTTAATGCGGCCCTGCAACAAGGGCACGTCTTTGGGCAAACCCCAATCTAACCCTCTGTTGACCCATGACGCTAGCCGTGGTGGGGGACCCGAGCGAAAGGCAGGAGGCGTCACCCACTTGGTGCTCCGGGGAGCGGTGATATAAAACCACTCTCGCTGCCACAAGCCTGGCTCCTCTTGAAAAGAGCCCTCGGGCCATGGAGCATCAGCATTTTTGCTTATAACAGCGCCTCCGCACTCTGCGTACCATCCCTTGATCATCTTCGGCTCCACTTTGAAGGTCTTGAGCCATAATCCGAAGTGAGGGGTAACACAGAGGAACGCTTCACACACGACAATAAACGAGGAGATATGGAGGATGGACTCCGGAGCTAAGTCATGGAATTCCAGCCCGTAATAAAACAGCAGTCCCCTCACAAAGGGATCCATTGGGAAGCCCAACCCCCGAAGGAAGTGAGACATGAACACCACGCTCTCACCGGGCTGGGGACTGGGAATGACCTGCCCTTGAGTAGGCAACCTATGCGAAATTTCGCCGGTCAGGAACTTAGCCTCCCTCAACTTTAGTACGTCCTCCTCCGTGACAGAGGAGGGCGTCCATCGGCCTTGAAGGTCAGAACCGGACATCGTCGAAGGTCCGAAGCGCCTGGAATCTGGAGCCTAGGGTGTTGGAACTCGAGGCGACGGGCGAACTCGCTTGAGATTGAAAAAAGGAGTAAGGCCTTGGTCTCTTTATAAGAGGTTGAATACCAAGAGCCCTCCCGGTAACCGTTCGGGACTCGTCTTTAATCGAGGAAACGTGCTAATGGGCACGGTTGGGTTACCCACGTCCGTATTGATGAGAATCCCGTAAAAGGGGTACACGATCTCTGCTTTGACAAGACATGCCAAGGAAACCGCCTCGCAAAACGTGCTGAGGTGGAAAAGTAAAAACGATTCGAGTAAAGGACTTGGCCGTAGTGTGATGACGCAGTGTGGAATATGTCAGCAAATTTGATTTGTGTTAATATTATTCTCTCTATGGCAATATGTGGAAACTTATTTTGCAGAGCCGGACACTACTCTTGGTGTTTACAATCTTCTATGAAGGACTTGGAGGAGGAACCCGCCTTGCAATGCCGAAGACAATCTGCGCGCCGGACTCGTCGTCATTGAAGCCTGGTTCAGGGGCTACTGAGGGAGTCCTGGATTAGGGGGTGCTCGGGTAGCCGGACTATACCTTCAGCCGAACTCCTGGACTATGAAGATACAAGATGGAAGACTTCGTCCCGTGTCCGGATGGGACTTTCCTTGGCGTGGAAGGCAAGCTTGGCGATGCGGATATTCAAGATCTCCTACCATTATAACCGACTCTGTGTAACCCTAACCCTATCCGGTGTCTATATAAACCGGAGGGTTGTAGTCCGTAGGACATCAACTCCATATACAACAATCATACCATAGGCTAGCTTCTAGGGTTTAGCCTCCTTGATCTCGTGGTAGATCTACTCTTGTACTACCCATACCATCAATATTAATCAAGCAGGAGTAGGGTATTACCTCCATCGAGAGGGCCCGAACCTGGGTAAAAACATCGTGTCCCTTGTCTCCTGTTACCATCCGGCCTTGACGCACAGTTCGGGACCCCCTACCCGAGATCCGCCGGTTTTGACACCGACAGTGGGCCTTCTATGGGCCATAGAAACAATGGGCGTTCTACGGGCCATGGAAACAATGGGCCTTCTATGGGTCGTATCATCAATGGGCCTTATACGGGTCATATGATCGATTGGCCAAACATGGGCCAAACAGACCGTATTCTGGCCGTAAACGGGCTAGAGTTGGAATCGTCCGTTCATGGGCCGACCATAACGGGCCATCGTTAATAGGCCGTATTTGATGATGCTATGAAAATGGACCAACGTATTAACGGACCACAAACGGGCCGACTGTAACCACGGGCTGAATTTGGCCCACAAGCAGAAAATGACAGTAACGGGCCGTAAGTAAAAGCATGCTGGAAAATAGCCCAAGAATAAATGGGCTCTGAGAAGGCCGAAAGATAACATGGGCTGGAGACGGCCCAACGGAATAACGGGACGTTAATGGGTATAAAGTGATACACTGTTCTTTACAGGCCAGTTTCACCACGGGCCGTTAATGGGTGTAAAGTGATACACTATTCATTACGGGCCAGTTTCACCACGGGCCGTTAATAGGCCAAGAGTTACATAGGGCATCATATGGGTCGAAAGACGTCATGGGCCATACATGGGCCAGAAGTGAAAACAGGCTGGAATCATATTGGATGGCCCAGATGACGCTACTAGGCCTAATTCGAATAGGGCGTAACAGGCCTTGGGTTAGCAGGCTGTAAATGGGCTATATGCGAACAGGCCATTAACAGGCTTTCCATGGGCCGGCCCGCCACCTTTTGACCAAGTCAAACAGGCCGGCCCTTTCACAGGAATGGGCCTCTGTTGGGCCGTGCCACGTGTCGACGTATCATAGGCGCCTTCTGTCTAATGAGTGGATGACATCTGTCCCAGCGATGAGCTGACACGTGTTTCCTCCAGCCAATGATGATTTTACACATGGAAAATCCCCATTGGTCGGGGCTGTTAACGGGTTATCGGATCCAAAACCCGACCTGATAGCTTAACGGCGTTCCGTTACGGTGGATGCCACGTGTCAGTCTCCCTTGACGAAAGCACTTCTGTGACGCGCGATTTATCGTCATGGAAGTGGACACTTCCGTGATGATAATTTTGGTAATGTCATGGAATACTTCTACGACATCACAAGTATGACTATCTTGATTCTGTCATAAAATCGTCATGGATGTACATGCATGACAGAAAATGCGACCTACTGTGACAAACACGTATCATCATAGAAGTGTATTTTTTTTGTAGTGTAGCCATGTGATTGTTCATTTAAGTATGTTGTGCTTACTTTAGGAGTTGTATTTATGACACATGAATGTACCTTTTCTGTACATGGGAAAGGCTCAAAATGTCGAAGTTCTCCATGCACTCAATTGGAGAGCCAACAGGTATGTGATTGTCTGTACAAGTTTGTTTCAAATAAATTTAAGCATGGTTATAGCCATGTACTTTTTTAGGGGGCATCGTCAAGAGGGAAGGATGCTCCTACAATTTCATTAAGAAGTACAGAGCTGCCCCGGTTTGTAAGAAAAACTAGGCCGAAAACCACACAACAACATGATTGATTAGGGTACATCACGAGCAGACCCTAACCGAACTAGGACTGCCACCAAACCAAAACCAACAACCGAGGGCCAAAGACCATGGGTAGGAATTAAGAAGCTCCTCGACAACACCTCCAAGGAGTAAATGGCACAGCATTAATGTCACCGGCACCAACCCCCATGGGGAAAAGGCTTCACTACTGGAATCAAGATCTTTGCCGTCTGCCAGTTCTTTGTTGTCAGCTAGCGGACGGCAAAGGAGGTCTTTGCCATCAGCATACTGAAAGCTGACGGCAAAGAAAGAGCGGACGGCAAAGATAGTGTTTGCCGTCAGCCAGTTCTTTGTCATCCTCTAGCTGACAGCATAGAAGCTTTGCTCTACTAGCGTACGGCAAAGAGTGAGGGTGGCGTACTGGCAGGGGCCTCCTAACGGCCACTTTCTTTGCCGCCAGCTAGCGGACGATAAGAAACTTTGTCCTCGGCTAGCGGACGCCAAAGAAAGAGGCCAACTAACGGACGTTAGCTATGCAATTTGTCATCCGCTAGTGAACGGCAAAGAGCTGTGACCTAAATAAAAAAGGCGCCAGCCCCACGTCCCTCTCTCTCTCTCCCCTCTCTCTCCCTCCCTCATCACCCACGCCGCCGTCCCGTGCCCAACCCACCCCCGCCACCCCGCCCCGGCCGTCCCGCCCCTCCGCCCCCGGCCGCCCCGGCCACCCCGAGGCGCCCCGGCTGACTCGGAGCCACGCCCCGGTGCCCCACCGCCCCACCCCGGCCCCCCTCCACCATCCGGCACCCCCTGCCGCGCCTGAAGGTGACATCCATGTTTTTTTTGTTTTTAGATTTAGTTTAATTAGGTTTAGTTTAATTTAGGCTTGGTTTAGTTTAGGTTTAGTTTATTAGGTTTAGTTTAGGTTAAGAAGAAAGAAGAAAGATGAAAGAAGAAGAAGAAGAAGAAGAAGAAGAAGGAGGTGGAGGAGAAGAAGGAGAAGAAGAAGAAGAAGGAGAAGAAGAAGAAGAAGAAGAAGAAGAAGAAGAAGAAGAAGAAGAAGAAGAAGAAGAAGAAGAAGAAGAAGAAGAAGAAGAAGAAGAAGAAGAAGAAGAAGAAGAAGAAGAAGAAGAAGAAGAAGAAGAAGAAGAAGAAGAAGAAGAAGAAGAAGAAGAAGAAGAAGAAGAAGTGGAAGTGGAAGTGGAAGAAGAATAAGAGGAAGAAAAAGAAAAGTAGGAAGAAGAAGAGGAGGAGGAGGACGAAGAAGAAGAAGATTAGGGGTGCATCACCAATGAAACCGGGTTGAGCAGGTTAGGGGGTTCCTCGGTGTCGATGGAACCCTAAATAGCAAGTATTGTCAGTGCGAGATACATGTGGCCGTTGGTGTCGAACACTGCATCCACGTCCCACAAGTGACGCCGGCGTACGGCGTCCCAAAGTAACAGTTGTCGGCGTCGATGGCAGTCGAACACCATTGTGAATTTGTCTGGCAGCCTCTGCGATGATGATTAAAAGGCAAGTGTTGAAACTTGAAACACCCAAACTGACTCAAGTCGGTTTGGTTGTTTGAAATTTCAAAACTTGGCTTTAATCCTCATCGCACAGGCTGCCAGACAAATTCGCCAAGGTGTTCGATTGTCATCGGCCACCAGAACTATTATTACAGGACGCCGGGCATCGGCTTCACTTGTGGGGTGTGGATCTAGTGTTCAACGTCGAGCGCCACATGTATCTCGCGCCGATGATACTTGCTATTTAGGGTTCCATCGACGCCAAGGAACCCCCTAACCCGCTCGTCCTGTTGTAAATATTTAGTTAGGTCGATGGAAAAAAGAAAATTGCTATGTTACTCATCTTTCGATTTAAATGTGCAGTTATTTCGTCGCTACGAGGGTTTAGTGTTCGACGAGCTCTGCCCCTGCGTTCGTGGGTGAGCACAAATGAGATCTCCTCCTCCCCTCTTCATTTGCTCTGTTTTGGTCTTCGTGGCGATGAAACTTGCTAGCTATAAGTGTCTTCAATCATCAGTATGCGTGGCCACTATGCGTCTCCCGTTCGAATGGGTTAAATCTATAAATATGCATGCATTTGCATATTTATAACTGTTATTCTTTTGAATTGTCCAACATTATCCATGGAAAGCCCGAGTATGTGTAGATTGGGTTCGTTTTCCCATATGCTCTGCTCCGGATCCGATGCAGAATTTTGTCAATGCCTCCCTGTTGTTCTCCGGGTACACATCCTCTCTGCTTATTGCCGAGACGTGTATCAGGAGAATAGTGGGGAGGTGCTACCAAAATTTTGCGTCAGATCCGGAGCAGAGCATGGGAAAACGAACCCAATCTACACATACTCAGGTGGGATTAGGACCTAGATTTACCTATTAGCATCTAGGTTGCATGGACGTAATAAAAGTGACAAACTCCATTAACTGATGAATATATACAGGCTGATATATATATATATATATTTCTTATGTGTCCGGTAGCTAGGCAAGATGACTGATCATGCGTGGATGTACACCGGTCACACTAGTCAGAAAGACATGACCATTGAATGGTTAAAAAACCAAGGGGATTCTGAGAGCCGCATTTGCAAATATCCAAAGGACAACATGGTGCCCTTGTGCCGGGTGGAATAATTGTCACAAGAGGACAGAGGATGAAATGGGTAAACACCTATAGAAATGGGTTTTACGCCAGATTATACAGTGTGGACATTTCATGGCGAGTCTGCCTAACGGCCAGAGCTGAGGTGCTTCATCGTCGCACCAACGAGCATGGTACCGGGATGCAAGACATGGTGCAAGACTTTGATGATGCTCGGGACTCAGATGATGAGATGGAGGAATCTGCAAAGGCCTTCAATGAAATGTTGGAGTCTTCAAAACGTCCTCTCCACGAGCACACCGAGCTTTGTCAGCTGGATGCCATCTCACAAATAATGGCTCTGAAGGCTCAATTCAACTTGGGTAGAGAATGCTACGACGCAATGATGACAATATTTGGATGTTTTCTACCCAAAGTCCATGTACTACCTGCAAGCATGTACCAGTCAGAGAAAATCCTCCATGCTCTTAAGATGCCCTATGAGAAGATACATGCCTGTGAGGAAGGATGTGCCTTATTTAGGCTTCAGTATGCGGACTTGAACTATTGTCCCATTTGCATGTCATCCAGGTATGTTGTGCTAGACAACGGTATGGGAGGGAATCCGGCCACGGCAACAGCACCCACTACCAAGATCCAGCCAACCATGACTTGGTGCCAGGGTGAACTCTTCGAAGACGCCTCCAAGAGATGCACATGGACGCCTTGTCCACGGATACTGACCCCCGTCGGCCAAAGCTTTTGCCCAGAGCCAAGGAACCCTCCACCTCGATGAGCCTCGTGGGAGGAGGCTCAGTCACAGAAAACTCCACAGTGAAGCCCAGGGTGCTGGTGAAAAACCAAACGAGCTAGAGCAAAGAGCCGACACCCCAATGCCTCACCAACAGTAGCACGTGTGCCACGACATCATAGACTAGCCGCGCTAGAGACCACCTGTACTGACACCTCCGAAACGCATTCGCGATGACATGTTTGTTGATGCTTCCATCACTAAGCCCCGTATCCATGGCCCCAAACTCACACCACGGCAATGCCATAGTCTGCCAACAATGACCTGGATGGGGCCCAGATCCACAATGCACAAACTACCTCTCCAACTGACATAAATGGTTGCCACACAGCCAAATAAATAGGATGTCATCGTCGCCTCCGCCATTGAGCGTCGTCCTAGCCATGCACTTCTAAAATTTAGTTTTTGAGATTAAGTTCCAAATTAGTGCCTATTCTTGAGGTTTAGTTTACCTCTCCATGCTGATGCGCATTTGATTTCTGTGTTTTAATTTGATTAAATATTTAACCTGTGTTATGCACATAAATGAGCTTGCAACAGATTTTGGCATTTGTTGGGAGCCAATCTCACCGACATTACTGCTCCAAAGGTAATCTAACACCAACTACCTTTGGAAAATGTAAAGTGATCCAAGCCGAGAGTATTTGACTGTCAAGATGCATCTAATAACAAATCAAAATTTTGGTACTATCCTGCCGCGGTTACATCACATAAAGTGAATCAGCTAGAACTAGGAGAGGAAAACAAAAGGGAGGAAGGCGATTCCCAATGTCTGCATAATTTGAATGTTTAGCGCCTCTCAAGTCTCCACCACTACTAGCCTCAGGCCCAAGCAGCATCTACCACAACTTTTGAACTCAACCCAAAGGCCCATTCATGCAATTCGACCTAGCCCGACCAATTTTCATGTTTTGACCCTTTGCGCAAAGTTTAGCCGGATCTGACCCCGGTTTGAAAATATTTCAAGATTTGACCCTTTTTCTACCATCAAGGAGGGTGGCGGTAGGGTAGAACGGGCTACCGCCAGAGTCCACGATGGTAGCCCACTCATCCACGTCAGCTTCGATAAACGGCAACCATCTCATGCCATCCATCCTACCGCCAGAGTCCTAAGCGGTAGGCTATGCAACCTGATAACCCACAAGTATAGGGGATCGCAACAGTTTTTGAGGGTAGAGTATTCAAACCAAATTTATTGATTCGACACCAGGGGAGCCAAAGAATATTCTCAAGTATTAGCAGCTGAGTTGTCGGTTCAACCACACCTGAAGGACTTAATATCTACAGCAAAGTATTAAGTAGCAAAGTAGTATGGAAGTAACGATAATAGTTGATACGTCCATTGTGCATCATGCTTTTATATCGATATTTATTGCATTATGGACTGTTATTTCACTTTATGTCACAATACTTATGGCTATTCTCTCTTATTTTACAAGGTTTACATAAGGAGGGAGAATGCCGGCAGCTCGAATTCTGGGCTGGAAAAGGAGCAAATATTAGAGACCTATTCTGCGCAACTCCAAAAGTCCTGAAACTCCACGGAACATCTTAAAATAAATAAAGAAAAATCCTCGCCAAAGATGAAGGCCAGGGGGCCCACACCCTGTGGGGGGCGCCCCCCCCTAGGGTGCGCCCCTACCTCGTGGGCCCCCTGGTGGCTCTCCGACGTCCATCTTCTGCTATATGAAGTCTTTCGGTGAGAGAAAAATAAGAAGGAACCTTTCGAGACGAGACTCCGCCGCCACGAGGCGGAACCTTGGAGGAACCAATCTAGAGCTCCGGCAGAGCTGTTCTGCCGGGGATACTTCCCTCCGGGAGGGGGAAATCATCACCATCGTCATCACCAACTCCTCTCATCGGGAGAGGGCAATCTCCATCAACATCTTCACCAGCACCATCTCAACTCCAAACCCTAGTTCATCTATTGTATCCAATTCTTGTCTCAAAGTCTGGGATTGGTGCTAGTAGGTTGCTAGTAGTGTTGATTACTCCTTGTAGTTGATGCTAGTTGGTTTATTTGGTGGAAGATCATATGTTCAGATCCTATATGCATATTATTACCCCTCTGATTATGAACATGAATATGCTTTGTGAGTAATTACGTTTGTTCCCAAGGACAAGGGAGAAGTCTTGCTATTAGTAGTCATGTGAATTTGGTATTCGTTTGATATTTTGATAAGATGTATGTTGTCTAGCCTCTAGTGGTGTTATGTGAACGTCGACTACATAACACTTCACCATTATTTGGGCCTAGAGGAAGGCATTGGGAAGTAATAAGTAGATGATGGGTTGCTAGAGTGACAGAAGCTTAAACCCTAGTTTATGCGTTGCTTCGTAAGGGGCTGATTTGGATCCATATGTTTCATGCTATGGTTAGGTTTACCTTAATACTTTTGTTGTAGTTGCGGATGCTTGCAATAGAGGTTAATCATAAGTGCGATGCTTGTTCAAGTAAGAACAACACCCAAGCACCGGTCCACCCACATATCAAATTATCAAAGTACCGAACGCGAATCATATGAACGTGATGAAAACTAGCTTGACGATATTCCCATGTGTCCTCGGGAGCGCTTTTCCTATTATAAGAGTTTGTTCCGGCTTGTCCTTTGCTACAAAAAGGATTGGGCCACCTTGCTGCACTTTATTTACTTTTGTTACTTGTTGCTCGTTACAATTTATCTTATCACAAAACTATCTATTACCACTTATTTCAGTACTTGCAGAGAATACCTTGCTGAAAACCGCTTATCATTTCCTTCTATTCCTCGTTGGGTTCGACACTCTTACTTATCGAAAGGACTACGATAGATCCCCTATACTTGTGGGTCATCAAGACTCTTTTCTGGCGCCGTTGCCGGGGAGTGTAGCGCCTTTGGTAGGTGGAATTTGGTAAGGAAAAATTTATATAGTGTGCTGAAATTTACTATCACTTGCTACTATGGAAAGTAATTCTCTGAGGGGCTTGTTCGGGGTATCTTCACCCCGTCCAGTAGAGCAAAGAGTTGCTCCTCAACCTACTGAACCTATTGAAAATGAAACTCCTTTTGAATTTCCTTCGGGTATGATGGAAAAACTGCTAGCTAACCCTTTTACAGGAGATGGAACAAAGCATATTGATGAGCACTTAATATATGTGGATGAAGTTTGTGGATTATTTAAGCTTGCAGGTATACCCGATGATGTTGCTAAGAAGAAGGTCTTCCCTTTATCTTTGAAGGGAGACGCATTGATATGGTATAGGCTATGTGATGATATGAAATCATGGAACTATAAAAGATTGAAATTGGAATTTCATCAAAAGTATTACCCTATGCATCTTGTTCATCGTGATCACAATTATATATATAATTTCTGGCCTCGCGAAGGAGAAAGCATCGCTCAAGCTTGGGGGAGGCTTAAATCAATGTTATATTCATGCCCCAATCATGAGCTCTCGAGAGAAATAATTATGCAAAGTGTTTATGCTCGGCTTTCTCATAATAATCAAACCATGATCGATACTTCTTGTGCTGGCTCTTTTATGATGAAGACTATTGAATTCAGATGGAATTTATTGGATAGAATTAAATGCAACTCTGAAGATTGGGACCTCGACGAAGGTAAGGAGTCAGGTATGACACCTAAGTTTGATTGTGTTAAATCTTTTATGGACACCAATATTTTCCGTAAGTTTAGCACTAAATATGGACTTGACTCTGAGATAGTAGCTTCTTTCTGTGAATCTTTTTCTACTTATGTTGATCTTCCTAAGGAGAAGTGGTTTAAATATCATCCTCCCATAGAAGTAAAAGTAGCTGCACCTATTAAAGTTGAAGAAAATACTGTCACTTATAATGATCCTATTCTTCCTACTTCTTATGTTGAGAAACCACCTTTCCGTGTTAGAATAAAGGATCATGCTAAAGCTTCAACTGTTGTTCGTAAAAGCAATATTAGAACTTATACACCTCCTGAGCAAGTTAAAGTAGAACCTAATATTGCTATTGTTAAAGATCTCTTGTCTGATAATATTGATGGGCATGTTATTCTGTTCGAAGGTGAAACTGCTAGAATTGCTAAACCTTGTGCTAAAGATAAACATAGACATGTGGTAGGCGTGCATGTTATTTCTGTTAAAATAGGAGATCATTGTTATCATGGCTTATGTGATATGGGTGCGAGTGCTAGTGTTATACCGCATACTTTATACGAAGAAATTAAGAATGAAATTGCACCTACTGAGTTAGAAGGTATTGATGTCACAATTAAACTTGCCAATAGAGATACTATTTCACCAATTGGAATTGTTAGAGATGTTGAAGTCTTGTCTGGGAAAACTAAATATCCTGCTGATTTTCTTGTTCTTACTTCTCCGCAAGATAGCTTTTGTCCAATTATATTTGGTAGACCCTTCTTGAACACTGTTAATGCTAGGATAGATTGCAAAAAGAATGTTGTTACTATTGGCTTGGATGATATGGTTCATGAGTTTAATTTCTCTAAATTTAGTAAACAACATCGTGAGGAATAATTACCTAGTAAGGATGAAATTATTGGTCTTGCTTCTATTGCCGTACCTCCTAGTGATCCTTTAGAACACTATTTGCTAGACCATGAAAATGATATGTTCATGAATGAAAGAAGGGAAATATATGAAGTATTCTTTAAACAGGAACCTATTCTGCAACACAATTTGCTTGTTGAAATTTTAGGGGATCCTCCTCCACCCAAGGGTGATCCCGTGTTTGAGCTTAAACCATTGCCTGATAATCTTAAATATGCTTATCTTGATGAAAAGAAGATATATCCTGTTATTATTAGTGCTAACCTTTCAGAGCATGAAGAAGAAAGATTATTGAAAACTCTGAAGAAGCATTGTGCTGCTATTGGATATACTCTTGATGATCTTAAGGGCATTAGTCCCACTCTATGTCAACATAAAATAAATTTGGAAGCAGATGCCAAACCAGTTCGTGATCCTCAACGACGTCTGAATCCTAAAATGAAACAAGTGGTAAGAAAAGAAATACTCAAGCTTCTGGAGGCAGGTATAATTTATCCCGTTGCTGATAGTCAGTGGGTAAGTCATGTCCATTGTGTCCCTAAGAAGGGAGGTATTACTATTGTTCCTAATGATAAAGATGAATTGATTCCACAAAGAATTATTACAGGTTATAGGATGGTAATTGATTTTCGTAAATTAAATAAAGCTACTAAGAAAGATCATTACCCCTTACCTTTTATTGATCAAATGCTAGAAAGATTATGCAAACATACACACTATTGCTTTCTAGATGGTTATTCTGGTTTCTCTCAAATACCTGTGTCGGCTAGAGAACAATCAAAGACTACTTTTACATGCCCTTTTGGTACTTTTGCTTATAGACGTATGCCTTTTGGTTTATGTAATGCACCTGCTACCTTTCAAAGATGCATGATGGCTATATTCTCTGACTTTTCTGAAAAGTTCTGTGAGGTTTTCATGGACGATTTTTCCGTCTATGGTTCCTCTTTTGATGATTGCTTGAGCAATCTTGATCGAGTTTTGCAGAGATGCGAAGAAACTAATCTTGTCTTGACTTGGGAAAAGTGCCACTTTATGGTTAATGAAGGTATTGTCTTGGGGCACAAAGTTTCTGAAAGAGGTATTGAAGTTGATAAAGCCAAGGTCGATGCTATTGAAAAGATGCCATGTCCCAAGGACATCAAAGGTATAAGAAGTTTCCTTGGTCACGCCGGATTTTATAGGAGGTTCATTAAGGACTTCTCAAAAATTTCTCGGCCTCTGACTAATTTATTGCAAAAAGATATACCATTTGTCTTTGATGATGATTGTGTAGAAGCATTTGAAATACTTAAGAAAGCATTAGTCTCTGCACCTGTTGTTCAGCCACCTGATTGGAATTTACCCTTTGAAATTATGTGTGATGCTAGTGATTATGCTGTAGGTGTTGTTCTAGGGCAAAGAGTTGATAAGAAATTAAATGTTATTTATTATGCTAGTAAGACTCTAGACAATGCTCAAAGAAATTATGCTACTACTGAAAAAGAGCTTTTAGCAGTTGTATTTGCTTGTGATAAGTTCAGACCTTATATTGTTGATTCGGAAGTAACTATTCACACTGATCATGCTGCTATTAAATACCTTATGGAAAAGAAAGATGCTAAACCTAGACTTATTAGATGGGTTCTCTTGCTACAAGAATTTGATTTGCATATTGTTGATAGAAAGGGAGCTGAGAACCCCGTTACAGACAACTTGTCTAGGCTAGAGAATGTTCTTGATGACCCACTACCTATTAATGATAGCTTTCCTGATGAACAATTAAATGTTATAAGTACTTCTCGTAGTACTCCATGGTATGTTGATTATGCTAATTATATTGTTGCTAAGTTTATACCACCTAGCTTCACATACCAGCAAAAGAAAAAGTTTTTCTATGATTTAAGACATTACTTTTGGGATGACCCACATCTTTACAAAGAAGGAGTGGATGGTGTTATTAGACGTTGTGTACCTGAGCATGAATAGGAATAGATCCTATGCAAGTGTCATTCCGAGGCTTATGGAGGACACCACGCTGGAGATAGAATTGCACATAAGGTATTGCAATCTGGTTTTTATTGGCCTACTCTCTTCAAGGATGCCCGTAAGTTTGTCTTGTCTTGTGATGAATGTCAAAGAATTGGTAATATTAGTAGACGTCAAGAAATGCCAATGAATTATTCTCTTGTTATTGAACCGTTTGATGTTTGGGGCTTTGATTATATGGGACCTTTTCCTGCCTCTAATGGATACACACATATTCTAGTGGCTGTTGATTACGTTACTAAGTGGGTAGAAGCTATTCCAACTAGTAGTGTTGATCATAACACTTCTATTAAAATGCTTAAAGAAGTTATTTTTCCGAGGTTTGGAGTCCCTAGATATTTAATGATTGATGGTGGTTCACACTTTATTCATGGTACTTTCCGTAAAATGCTTGCTAAATATGATGTTAATCATAGAATTGCATCTCCTTATCACCCTCAGTCTAGTGGTCAAGTAGAGTTGAGCAATAGAGAGCTCAAATTAATTTTGCAAAAGACTGTTAATAGGTCTAGAAAGAATTGGTCTAAGAAACTTGATGATGCATTATGGGCTTATAGAACTGCATACAAAAATCCTATGGGTATGTCTCCGCATAAAATGGTTTATGGAAAAGCATGTCACTTACCTCTCGAACTAGAACATAAGGCGTATTGGGCTATTAAAGAGCTCAACTATGATTTTAAACTTGCCGGTGAAAAGAGGTTATTTGATATTAGCTCACTTGATGAATGGAGAACCCAAGCTTATGAAAATGCCAAGTTGTTTAAAGAAAAAGTTAAAAGATGGCATGACAAAAGGATACAAAAGTGTGAGTTTAATGTAGGTGATTATGTATTGCTATACAACTCTCGTTTAAGATTTTTTGCAGGAAAACTTCTCTCTAAATGGGAAGGCCCCTATGTTATCGAAGAGGTCTATCGTTCTGGTGCCATAAAGATCAACAACTTTGAAGGCACAAATCCGAAGGTGGTAAATGGTCGAAGAATCAAACATTATATCTCAGGTAATCCCATAAATGTTGAAACCAATATTATTGAAACCGTAACCCCACAGGAATACATAAGGGACACTTTCCGGAACGTTTCAGACTCCGAAAAGGAATAGGTATGTGGTACGGTAAGTAAACCGACTCCAAAACAATTTTAAAGGCAATATTTCTCCGTTTTGGAATATTCAGAAAAATAGAAAAATAAGTAGCAGTCCGAGAAGGACACGAGGGCCCCACGAGGGTGGTGGGCGCGCCCTACCCCTCTGGGCGCGCCCCCTACCTCGTGAGCACCTCGTGTGCCTTCCGAACTCCGTTTTCTTGCACATTACGTATTTTGGTGGGTAAAAATTCATTATATAACCTCCCGAAGGTTTTGACTCCCGTATCACGCAAATATCCTCTGTTTTCATTTCGAGTTGTCCCGTTGCAGATTAAATCAACATGTCTTCCCAGGATTCGGAAGGAGAAAGCTATGTGGATGATTACTTAGCAAATCCCAAGGTCTATGGAGATGAGGAACACGATGGATGGACCACGGAGGAAGAAGAGGACTATGAACCCAAGGGGAAGGAGGAGACGAGCTCAGATGAAGATGAAGCACCATTACCTCAACCTGGGGACATGCAAGTGGAGTTCAAAAAGTCAAGTCTCCCTGATAGGGTAAAGAAACCCAAGTTTGAATTTATCCCTTTTCGTCTCTTGCAGGAAAATAAACAGGACCTATGCAAAAAGATATTAACCCTGGGGTGGGAGATTGATGATCTGAGGGATCAAAATGCCGTCCTCAAGCGCAAATTAAGGGAGAAGCCTAAGCCATCAACTAAGCCAACATCACCACCACCTTCTTCACCAACAAAGAAGGAGATATAATCACATGGGTATGGGCACTCCCCTTGGCAACTGCCAAGCTTGGGGGAGGTGCCCCGGTATCATATCACAATCACAACTCCTATCTTTACCGTTTTTTTCTTAGTTCGATCCTATTAGTAGTATCTTGATCTAGTAGAATAAAGTTTATGGCATGATCTAGTTTTGAGTTTTGCTTTTTGATCTCTCTATGTAATCGAGTCCGTGAGTTATATATAATAAAGATTAGTGTTGAGTCAAGGGCTTGATTATTTTGCCATGATCTTGGGTGAATAAAAGAAAAGAGAAAAAGAATAAAAAGAAACAAAAAGTTCATATTGATCTTATTGAGAGTAATGACTTCACATAGAAATAGTATGATGATTAAAAGTTGTTGGGAGTTGGCGGACATAGCTTTGGTCATTGTTGCAATTAATAGGAAGTAATATCATTGACATCTTTTATGATTGGGAGCACTAATTAAAATATGACATGCTAAAGGGTTGATGTTGGACAAGGAAGACAATGTAATGAGTTATGTCTTTCTTATATCTGAGATAAAGTATGTTGTCATGGATCCTCTAACTTGTTGAGCTTGCCTTTCCCCCTCATGCTAGCCAAATTCTCAGCACCAAGTAGAAATACTACTTGTGCTTCCAAATACCCTTAAACCAGTTTTGCCATGAGAGTCCACCATATCTACCTATGGATTGAGTAAGATCCTTCAAGTAAGTTGTCATCGGTGCAAAGCAATAAAAATTGCTCTAAATATGTATGATTGATTTGTGTGGGAGAAATAAGCTTTATACGATCTTGTGATGTGGAAGTAATAAAAGCAACGGACTGCATAATAAAGGTTCATATCACAAGGGGCAATATAAAGTGACATTCTTTCGCATTGAGATTTTATGCATCCAACCATAAAAGCGCATGGCAACCTCTGCTTCCCTCTGCAAAGGGCCTATCCATTATTATTATCTTCTACCTTATGCAAGAGTTACGGTGATCTTCACCTTTTCTTTTTCATTTTATCCTTTGGCAAGCTCAGCATGTTGGAAAGAACATGATATATATATATATATATATATATATATATCTAATTGGATGTAGGGGAGCATGAACCATTATTGTTGACATTACCCTTGAGGTAAAAGGTTGTGGGGCAAAACTATAAGCCCCTATCTTTCTCTGTGTCCGATTAAAATTCCATGACCACAAGTATTGCGTGAGTGTTAGAAATTATGGGCTAAATGATAGTTGAGTATGTGGACTTGCTTTCTATCTCTGACGTAGACTCTTTCCGATGTTATGATAAATTGCAATTGCTTCAATGACTGAGATTATAGTTTGTCGGAGCCCAATAAGGTTTATGATTTATACTTTTGCATTGTGAATAGATCATCACTTGAACATAAGTAATCGTATGACAAAATCTATATATGTTGCTGTTATGAGAATAATCATGATGCCTTCATGTCCGTATTTTATTTTTATCGACGCCTCTACATCTAAACATGAGGACATATTTATTGTTATCGGCTTTTCGCTTGAGGACAAGCGAGGTCTAAGCTTGGGGGAGTTGATTCGTCCATTTTTCATCATGCTTTTATACCGAAATTTATTGCATTATAGAATGTTATTTCACTTTATGTCACAATACTTATGGCTATTCTCTCTTATTTTACAAGGTTTACATAAGGAGGGAGAATGCCGGCAGCTGGAATTCTGGGCTGGAAAAGGAGCAAATATTAGAGACCTATTCTGCGCAACTCCAAAAGTCCTGAAACTCCATGGAACATCTTAAAATAAATAAAGAAAAATCCTCGCCAAAGATGAAGGCCAGGGGGCCCACACCCTGCTCATGAGGGTGCCCCCCCTAGGGCGCGCCCCCCTACCTCGTGGGTCCCCTGGTGGCTCTCCGACTTCCATCTTCTGCTATATGAAGTCTTTCGATGAGAAAAAAATAAGAAGGAACCTTTCGGGACGAGACTCCGCCACCACGAGGCGGAACCTTGGCAGAACCAATCTAGAGCTCCGGCAGAGCTGTTCTGCCGGGGATACTTCCCTCCGGGAGGGGGAAATCATCACCATCATCATCACCAACGCTCCTCTCATCGGGAGAGGGCAATATCCATCAACTTCTTCACCAACACCATCTCATCTCCAAACCCTAGTTCATCTCTTGTATCCAATTCTTGTCTCAAAGTCTGGGATTGGTGCTAGTAGGTTGCTAGTAGTGTTGATTACTCCTTGTAGTTGATGCTAGTTGGTTTATTTGGTGGAAGATCATATGTTCAGATCCTATATGCATATTATTACCTCTCTGATTATGAACATGAATATGCTTTGTGAGTAATTACGTTTGTTCCCGAGGACAAGGGAGAAGTCTTGCTATTAGTAGTCATGTGAATTTGGTATTCGTTTGATATTTTGATAAGATGTATGTTGTCTAGCCTGTAGTAGTGTTATGTGAATGTCGACTACATAACACTTCACCATTATTTGGGCCTAGAGGAAGGCATTGGGAAGTAATAAGTAGATGATGGGTTGCTAGAGTGACATAAGCTTAAACCCTAGTTTATGTGTTGCTTTGTAAGGGGCTGATTTGGATCCATATGTTTCATGCTATGGTTAGGTTTACCTTAATACTTTTGTTGTAGCTGCGGATGCTTGCAATAGAGGTTAATCATAAGTGGGATGCTTGTTCAAGTAAGAACAGCACCCAAGCACCGGTCCACCCACATATCAAATTATCAAAGTATCGAACGCGAATCATAGGAACGTGATGAAAACTAGCTTGACGATATTCCCATGTGTCCTCGGGAGCGCTTTTCCTATTATAAGAGTTTGTTCCGGCTTGTCCTTTGCTACAAAAAGGATTGGGCCACCTTGCTGCACTTTATTTACTTTTGTTACTTGTTGCTCGTTGTAATTTATCTTATCACAAAACTATCTGTTACCACTTATTTCAGTACTTGCAGAGAATACCTTGCTGAAAACCGCTTATCATTTCCTTCTGCTCCTCGTTGGGTTCGACACTCTTACTTATCGAAAGGACTACGATAGATCCCCTATACTTGTGGGTCATCAATAGTGGCAAAAGTAACAGTAGCAGCTTTGTAGCAATTGTAACAGTGGCAACGGCAAAGTAACGTAGCAAAGATCAATATGTGAAATGCTCGTAGGCAATGGATCAATGATGGATAATTATGTCGGATGGCATTCATCATGCAACAGTTATAACCTAGTGTGACACGGAACTAGCTCCGATTCATCAATATAATGTATGCATGTATTCCGAATATAGTCATACGTGCTTATGGAAAAGAACTTAATTTGCCTGACATCTTTTGTCCTACCCTCCCGTGGCAGCGGGGTCCTAATGGTAACTAAGGGATATTAGCACTTAGTGAATGCATGAACTCCTCAAACTGCGGTAATCACTAGAAAGAATCCCAATTATTGTCACCTTGGGGTATGCAGATCGTAACTCGTAATAGGTGTCTACAACTTGCAAGATAGGATCAAGAACACAAATATATTCATGAAAACATAATAGGTTCAGATCTGGAAATCATGGCACTCGGGCCCTAGTAACAAGTATTAAGAATAGCAAAGTCATAGCAACATCAATCTCAGAACATAGTGGATACTAGGGATCAAACCCTAACAAAACTAACTCGATTGCATGATAAATCTCATCCAACCCATCACCGTCCAGGAAGCATACGATGGAATTACTCACGCATGTCGATGAGCATCACGAAATTGGTGATGGAGGAAGGTTGGTGATAATGATGGCGACAGATTCCCCTCTCCGGAGCCCCGAACGGACTCCAGATCTGCCCTCCCGATGAAGAACAGGAGGTGGCGGCGGCTTCGTATCGTAAAATGCGATGAATCCTTCTCTTCAATTTTTTTCTACCTGAACATGAATATATGGAGCTCGAGTTGAGGTCGGTGGAGGTCCAGGGGACCCACAAGGCAGGGGGTGCACCCTAGGGGGGGCGCCCTCCAACCTTGTGGATAGCCAGTGGGTCCCCTCTGGTTGATTCTTTCGCTAATATTTTTATTTATTACAAAAATATTCTTCGTGAAGTTTCAGGTCATTCCGAGAACTTCTATTTTTGTACAAAAATAACACCAAGGCAGTTCTTCCAAAAACAACGTCAGTCCGGGTTAGTTCCATTCAAATCATTCAAATTAGAGTCCAAAACGAGGGCAAAAGAGTTTGGAAAAGCAGATATGATGGAGACGTATCAACTCCCCCAAGCTTAACCCATTGCTTGTCCTCAAGAAATTAAGTTGACAAACTGAAAGTGATAAATAAAAAATTTTAGAAACTCTGTTTGATCTTGTTGTTGCAAATATGTAAAGCCAGCATTCATGTTTTCAGCAAGGATTATGAACTAACCATATTCACAATAACGTTTAGGTCTCACATTACTCATATCAATGGCATAATCAACTAGCGAGTAATAATAATAAATCTTGGATGACAACACTTTTTCAAAACAATCATGGTATGATATAACAAGATGGTATCTCGCTAGCCCTTTCTGAGACCGCAAAACATAAATGCAGAGCACCCCTGAAGATCAAGGATTGACTTGACATTGTAATTCATGGCAAAAGAGATCCAGTCACAGTCATACTCAATATCATTTAATAACAACGCATACAAATGAAAGTGGTGCTCTCTAACTGGTGCTTTTTATAAGAAGATGATGACTCAGCAATAAAAGTAAATAGATAGGCCTTTCGCAGAGGGAAGCGGGGATTTGTAGAGGTGCCAAAGCTCGAGCTTTCAAAATAGAGATGAATATAATTTTGAGAGGTATGCTTTCATTGTCAACATAACAACCAAGATATCTCGGTATCTTCCATTCTAGATACATTATAGGCGGTTCCCAAACAGAATGGTAAAGTTTATACTCCCCCTCCACCAACAAGCACATTTCACGGTTGGTCCGAAACAACGGTTACCATCCAACTAACAACAATCCTGGGGGAGTTTTGTTTGAAATTATATTTTGATTTGATTTGAGCATGGAACTGGGCATCCCAATTACCAGCCATTTTCTCGTGAATGACTAGCGGAGTCCACTCATCGTGAGAATAACCCACCTAGCATGGAAAACTGACAGTCCCTGGTCTCTACATGAGCGATTCGGGCATACAAAACAGATTATCATTTGAAGGTTTAGGGTTTGGCACATGCAAATTTACTTGGAACGGTAGGTAAATACCGCATATAGGTAGGTATGGTGGACTCATATGGAACAACTTTGGGTTTATGGAAGGGGATGCACAAGCAGTATTCCCTCTTAGTTCAAGTGAAGGGTAACAAAAGATTGAGGAGCGACCAACTAGAGAGCGACAATAGTCATAAACATGCATTGAGATTAACCAACATTGAGTGCAGGCATGAGTAGGATATAAATCACCATGAACATAAATATCGTGGAGGCTATGTTGATTTTGTTTCAACTACATGCGTGAACATGTGTCAAGTCAAGCCACTCGAATCATTCAATGGAGGATACCATCCTATCATTCTACATCACAACCATTTTAGAAGTATGTAGGCACACAAGGTAAACCATTATAAACTCCTAGCTAATTAAGCATGGCATGAGTAACTATAATCTCTCATTGTCATTGCAAACATGTTTCATTCATAATGGGCTGAATCAAGAACGATGAACTAATCATATTTACAAAAACAAGATAGGTTGAGTTCATACCAGCTTTTCCTCATCTTAATCATTTCATCATATATCGTCATTACTACCTTTCACTTGCACGACCGAACGGTGTGGATAATAATAATAGTGCACGTGCATTGGACTAAGCTGGAATATGCAAACATTTATTCAGAGGAGAAGACAAGGTAATATGGGCTCTTTGTTAGATAAACAATAATGCATACGAGAGCCACTCAACATTTTCATCATGGTCTTCTCCTCTCGACCCAAAGAAAGGAAAAATAATTTCAAAGAAACACACTGAAGTGTTTTTGGAATTTTTGTTTTTCTGAAGAAAGTAAAACAAGAACGAGAAAAACTATTTACACAGGAAAGCTCCCAACAAACAAAAGAAGAACGAGAAATCTTTTTGAATTTTCTTTAATACTACTACTAAATAAACATGGAAAGGAAACTAAAAAGAAAGCTACAACTAATCTTTTTTGATTTTCTCAAAGTTTTTCAAACACACAAGAAGAAAGTGAGAAAAAGAAATAACTAACATGGATAATACAATGGAAAACGTATGAACACCGACAACTGGAATGAGTGTGTGAACCTGAATGTAATGTCGGTGAGAAATATGTACTCCCCCAATCTTAGGTTTTTGGCCTAAGTTGGTCTAAGCCCATGGATCAAAGTAGCCCTCTCCTGTATACTGAGGAGGATCATGGGGGTTCCACTGGTTAGCGAGCTCCTGCGGCTCCCACTGATAAATGGACTCCTGATATGGATTAGGTGATTGTTCTGGCTCATGAACTGGGGATCGCGTCTGCTCCCAGTATGCATAAATGTCCTCGGGCATGATGAGATACGTGCCTGAATGAATATTAAACAAAAAAGGTGCAGGTAAAGTAATAATCTGACAAGTCTTCTGGCTGAATACCAGGTTATAGATGAGTCTCTTGTCCTCATCATCGCTAATAAAATCATGTGCCTACCATACTGTCCTAGTCTAAATAGTGGGTAGTATCATCTCCTCTTCCTCATCGTGCCTAATAGCTATCTCAAAGCGTCTAGCGAGGCATGAGGCATAGATACCTCCAAAGATAGGACCCCTCAAATGGTTTAGACTCAACCGTCGAGCAACCATGGCACCCAAACCAAAATTTCTATCACGAAGTAAAGCATGGCGCAAAATAGCGAGCTCAGGAGCACTAAGGACTACACTCTCCCCGCGACCAATTAAACATCTCCCAGCAAATAATGACTACACTGGTGCGCGTCGGTCCTAAACAAACGGTTTTTAACCCCTTTCTGTGACGGCATTTGGAACCATCGCCAAGTGAGTGTGGGCGATAGGGATGTCCTTCCCACACGACCCAGAAACCGTCGGGGATATGCCCTCCTAGCAGGCACGCTCGGCAAAATGAGAACGTGTGCGACCGGCGAGCGCTCAACTATGGAAATACGTACATTAGAGCTAAAAATACAATTATATAGCGAAATTGTTTTTGGTCGCAAGTACATCGCACACAGTCAGTCCCCGCTAAACGTTTCCGTTCGTATGTACATCCCACACAGTCGCTCCAAAGAAAATGTTTCCATTCACAGGTAGATCACACACAATTTTTCCCGTAAAATCGTTTGCGTTATTGAATGTATCACACACGGTCCGTAGAAGAAACTGTGTGGCAAAGGCTATCCATCACACACAGATTTTATGTGGTAAACGTTTGCGCAAGGTGGCCTAACACAAACAGTTTTCAAGAGAAAATCGTGTGTGATTGTTCATTGATCCAACATGGTTTATTCCTGGAAACTATGTGTGTTGCCTGAGGTCATCGCCCACGGTATTTTTTCAACAACCATTTGGAATAGCAAAACCCAATTAGCAGGCTAATTCGCCATTAGCAGGAAAATTATCTGATTATTCATAATCAATTTATTAATATAATAGACATTTCATATTAAGCACACAATATATTTCATTTCCATATTAAGGAAGCAGAATTTCATAATTGAAATACATCAGAGTACAACATGATATAGCTTCAGCACTCAGCTACCCCATTACACAACTGCACCAGCAGCAAGTTCCACATGCAACATGTAGAACCTTTTGAAATTAGCATCATAGACGGTATATAGACAGATGCATCTCATCTGGAAAACTGCTGAAGCGGAAGGCGAATATTGAGACTTCATTCATGTTGAAGGTCTTTGCAACTTTAGGCCAGTGCATGTGGATGATTGACCGTCTGTCCTTCGTCCTCTTCAGGAACACTTCGATATTGAACCGTGGGTGTTGTATGAATACCTTCCTCGTCTCCTGGCCATAGAGGTGGTTTGAGAGGTAATCATCAGTGAACTGCTTTGGAAAGGCCTGAAAACAAGGATGTGCATAAATATCTTCTCTATATTGGAAATTGGACAAAGGAATAAAAAAGGCAAGGTATTATAGTTAGTACCATCTTGTAGTGAACTGATGTCTTCGTCATTATGCAGACAAAGATCTTGTTGTTTTCTGTCGCTAATTTCTTTATCCTAACAATCTTTCTGAGTTTCTTGATTTTATTGATATTCATGGATAACTCATTTCCCCATATGCAAAAAAGGGTCGAACGGTGGGTCAAAACCTCTAACGGCAGGACCTACATGTGCAAGACCAAATTGTCAAAAACCAAAATATTAGAATGGTTCCTACAATTGCACAATAATGTGCTATTAGAGAACGGACCATGCACGTGCTAACCTCGATTGTAAACCTCACTACTTCCTATTGTTTCCCTGCAACACATATAAGGTAGTTAGTCATTAGGTTAAGTAAGGGTTCGCATGCTATCAGTAAAATATGTTGATGGAAAATAAGCACATTGCAGATTCATTAGATTAATTCAAGCCACACAGAAAACCCATTTACCCAAACCAAGCATGATTAAGAACTAGGAAATATAGCACTTGTATATGTTTCTCATGTATTAAGTGCAGCCAAATTCGATTTATTCCTCACATGCACAACAATAGAAAATTCTACCCACGAAAATTGGACATCGCATTGCGGAATAGAGCCAAGCAGTTAACTAAACACCACAACAAATGAACCAAACATTAACTGAGCACCACATTGCACAATATAACATACTCCTAATGGAATATCAGACAGTTAACCAAACAGTTAACTACAGCCAATTGTAGCAATTGTATTTGTTTCTCATGTATTTACTACAGCCAAATTTAATTTATTCCTCACATGGTATACAATAACAGAATGCACCCACAACTATTGAACATCGGATTGCAGAATTGAACCAAACAGTTAACTACATACCACTACACAAATGAACCAAACGTTAACTGAGCACCACATTGAACAGTGTATAACCAAACCAAGCATTCTTGACAACTTGGAAATGTAGCAATTGTATTCGTTTCACATGTATTTTGTAAAGATAAATTTGATTTATTTCTCACATGGAAGACAATATAGAATTGCATCCTGAAGAATTGAAAATCACATTTGCAGAATTGAACCAAACAGTTAACTGAAGACAACAACTAATTAACAGAACAGTTAATAAGTGAGCACCACACTGCACGACATACAGAACATATACACTAGAGCACCAGATTGCATGGTGAAATTAGATAGCATAATTCACTAGAATTTGTGAAGGAAAGGCAGGAGTAGCACACGCAACGGGTAAACCGAGCAAGCTTAACCGGCGTAGCTAGCAAATGGCAAGGTGCTCCTCCAAGATCTGGGGGTCGGCACAAATGGCAGCCATCGCGACCTCATCCGCGCATGCGGCCGCGATTTGCTTCTCTGTTGCCAAATGCTCCTTGAGATCCTGGCTATACTGCGTGCACCATGGCTCAGGGAGGCGCTTATTTGGTGGAGGGGTCGGTGATTTGGGTGGAAGGTGTCATGCTCGCGCCAGCGGTCGGGGCATGTGGGATGTGGAAGGAGGAGGAGGATGGGGGTCGGGTGTGGATTACCTGCCTGGATAGACGAGGCTGAGTAGCGTGAAGGAGGGTCGCCGACAAGGAGGCGGCGATGCAAGCAAGGAGTGAAGGTTTCAACTTGGAAAGGAAGGCGGAAAGAGGGGAAATGTGGCTTTTGGTAAGGGGGCGGTGTCGGTGTCAAAACCGGCGGATCTCGGGTAGTGGGTCCCGAACTGTGCGTCTAGGCCGGATGGTAACAGGAGGCAGGGAACACGATGTTTTACCCAGGTTCGGGCCCTCTTGATGGAGGTAAAACCCTACGTCCTGCTTGATTAATATTGATGATATGGGTAGTACAAGAGTAGATCTACCACGAGATCAAGGAGGCTAAACCCTAGAAGCTAGCCTATGGTATGATTGTTGTATATGGAGTTGATGTCCTACGGACTACCACCCTCCGGTTTATATAGACATCGGATAGGGTTAGGGTTACACAGAGTCGGTTACAATGGTAGGAGATCTTGAATATCCGCATCGCCAAGCTTGCCTTCCACGCCAAGGAAAGTCCCATCCGGACACGGGACGAAGTCTTCAATCTTGTATCTTCATAGTCCAGGAGTCCGGCTGAAGGTATAGTCCGGCTACCCGAACACCCCCTAATCCAGGACTCCCTCAGTAGCCCCCGAACCAGGCTTCAATGACGATGAGTCCGGCGCGCAGATTGTTCGGCATTGCAAGGCGGGTTCTTCTCCAAATCATGTGTACCTGTAGGAATAATGTCCGATTTTTGTAATGTAGCACTCCTCGACTCCCACGCCCAATAATGGCCGTCTTCCACGTGTCAAACGAATGCGAAAAGCCAGGGCATTTTTACATCCACACCCCTAGCCGTATAAACGAGCCGCCTATTTAACGGGATGGGGATTTAGGTCCAAACCACATCTTCTCCTCTTCGCGAGTTATCATTAGAGCGCTTCCAGCAAAGGTCCATTCCAACATGACCAGCCGTCGCAGCTCCTCCCCTCGCCCCTCCGGTCCCAAACCCGGGGACTGGGAGAGTTGCACCATCCCGCATAGCGAGTTAGTGTCACTTTAGGCCAAGGGATTTCTCCCTCAGGCATACATGGTCCCGGTCCGAGCCGGTCTCGCCACCTATAATGGCGGAAAACAAGTGGAGAGCACCCCCAATCCTTCTAAAGGAGAGCGGGTGTGCCTCGTCCCCTATCTAATAAGGGGACTGGGGTTTCCAATTCATCCATTTCTCCGCGGGCTTCTGGAGTTCTACGGCCTCCAGCTGCACAATCTCACGCCCGCCTCCGTATTACATATTGCGGGTTTCGTCGCCCTTTGCGAGCTATTTTTAGGCGTTGAGGCTCATTTCTCTCTGTGGAAGAGGTTATTCTGCCTAGTGCCCCGTTCTCGAGAGGGGTCTATATACCAAGTGGGCGGAGCCAAAGTATGGCGCATCGCCGGGACCGGATACCTATCCGAAACCCCAAAGAAGGCGTCTGAGGACTGGCCTTCGTAATGGTTTTACATAGATGACGTCCCGCTACCGGACCCTATCCGGGTCGGTCTCCCTGAGTTCAACAGTGCCCCATTGAAGAAACGCTTGAGCTGGCGTCCGCGGAGCTCTCAGCAAGAAAGCGACAGAGACGTCCTTTACCTGATGGGCCGGATAAGACTGTTGGCTCATTCCGGACTAACCATGATTGGAGTCATGGCCGCATGCATTATGCGAGGGGTGCATCCGCTTCAATATAGAGGCCACCCCATGTGGGATTTCAACGGGGAGGATGACGCCACCCGTTACGGTCATAAGGGGCCGGCCTCAGCTGCCGCCCTAGTAAGGATCTTATCCTCTTTGTACAAGGGAGAAAAGGAGGAATTCCTCCGTGTCAATCCGCAGGCCGGATTTACTATGTACGATCCTCCAAGTTGGGTAAGTGAATAATTGCGCTTGCCCGTCTGTTTTATACTCCCATGGTTAGATATGTAGTCTAACGACTTCAGTGCAGAAACTGCGACAGGAGGTAAAGGATATAAACAGCCGCCCTCCACAGCCCGAGGACCCAGAACGGTCCCTCGATCCGGACTCTGAAGAGGACCCGGATATATCGGTGGAGCTTATCGACGGGGTGTTCCATCAGCTAAGCAAGGACAATACCTTGGTAGCCATCACGGCTGATTACCTAGGGTTAATCCCGGCCTCCCAGGTGACAGAAACCAGAGTCTCATTCCCTTGAGAGAGATTCCACTCTCACGTATTCCGGTGTTTCTGACGACAACCGTGTTTTGCAAGGGAGATTTCCGAGGCAGGAGGCCGAACCTGCGGCGGCTAGCCAACGAGGGGCCGCAGGACCCCGTGGGGCAAAAAGGAATGCAGTCCGGACTGAGATGCCGGCGCAAAGGTATAGTGCACCCTCTGTTTCCCTGGTGTTATTTTGTCAGGGCATATTAACGTTCGTGCTATCTTCAGAACGAAGAGACCTCGCCGGACTACATCCGGAGAGGTTGCCAATCGCGCCCCCACCAGCCAGGCTCCAACGTCTGGCCAGGAAGCGGAGGCGAGCACAAGGCGCGCACCGGACGCTCCTCCGGCAGAGGATGCGGACAGGCTATCTGCCACAAATTCTGAAGTGGAGAGTGCCATGAACCACAGGCGTCGCCGGACAGTTCTACGCGACGCTTGTTTCTCCCAAGAGGCTTTAGATGCCTTTAATTCGGGAGATGCGTACCTCCGTGCCGCTCAAAATGGTTTAGCCAGAGCCACGGAGCAGTATGTAAAAGACATACGGGTAAGAAAATTTTGGTCAAATATAGATATACCAGTAGCCCCCGAGACTTGAAACAGTTAGAGCAACTAATTTAAGGATCATTTAATAAGCAGGTTCTTACAGAGAAGAATACCGTACTGTCCCAGGAGCTGGAAAAGTGCAAGGCCCAACTAGAGGTCGCACTAGCCGCAGCAGGGGAGCCCAAAGAGACCCCCTCAGGTAACATACGCTTCGAAAGATTAGTATTGTGCGGTGTGGGTGCAAATCTGACAAATCATGTTGCAGATGGCGCCGGACTCGATCCGGAAAAGCAACAACTCTTACGCCGGCTAAAGGCCGGTGAGAGTACGTTGACAAAGGTGAGGCGAGAGAAGAATGATCTTCAGGATGCCAACACCAGGCTGGACATTGAACTTAAAGATGTTCGTCGCCAGCTATCGGACTCCACGAGGGAGAATCAGCGGCTTCGACGCGGCATATTCAGTAAGTGCTTGAATAAACTTTGAAAAAAAAGAGTTCAGCGAGGAAGTCGACTAACAGACTAATGTCTGTAGGTATGCTCACAGGTCGTCCTGCAGAGGAGATGCCCGGTTCTATGGGTGACCTTCTTCCCGAACTCATGCAACTGCACGAGCGAATTTGGCAGGCGATGCAAGGTGTTGCCCAAGCCTTATGGCCTGCCCACTCCATGCCCGAGGGCCTTGGAGAGCTTGCGGAGAAGCTGAAGGGAGCTCGGCGGCGCTTCCGGTTGTGGAAGATATCGGCCTACCGACAAGGCGCTAGGGAAGCCTGGGCCATGGTGAAGACCCGTTTTACGAAGTCTGACCCAAACCACATGGCCGAGGTCGGACCAGTGGGGCCTGACGGGAAGGAGATCCCTGTGAGCTTAGTATACCGCCAAGTAGAGTTGGCCGCGAAGTATTCCCAGCAGGACTGTAAATTAGACAGCCTGTTAGATGGTATAGAAGAGGAATACAATCAGTCAGAATGACTATGTAATTTTGAATTGACATGTGTAATGCCTTCTAGCCGGATTGTAGATCGTTTGTCGTTGCCGACCTTTTCGCTTCAACCTCGGGACCTGACGGTCTGGAGTGTGTCCGAATACCATAGCGGTTATATAAGAACCGTGGTATGCGTGGAGGCCATGCGTAGGGGTCATTAGTGCTTTATCAGACAAGTGCCCAACTAGTTATGTTATATTACATGGTTAGTAAGAAACATCTTCCAGAGAGAATAGTTCCGTTAGGGGTTCCTTTCGCTGGGAGGCATGCCCTAAAGTGCATGTCCGGACTGCGTAAAAAGACGCAGAAAAAGCATCTGGTGGCACATAAAATGAGTAAAAAGATCATCTTTTATCTCACCGACCAAATATTCCCTTAAGAACGCTAGCTTTTGGCTTCACCCAGTCTGAGGTACACATCCGGCTGACCCGGCAGTAACAATCGCAGAGGTGCTCCCTTTACCACCTAGCCGAACAATCGGGAACGTAGGGTAAGCACAGGGGCTAGGCAACCCAGCTTGGCCAAAACTTAAGTCATATCGATGCATATAATGGTGAAGAAAAAGGTACATGCAGAAGTTTGACGCATGTGTTGGGCGTGAAGCCCGTATAAATAAGCTTCTGTTAAAGAAGCCCCCAGGTTTAATGAGCGTGAGTGGCGCGTCACTAGATGAGCCTTTAAGGGCTATAAAAGAAAAGAGGGGAAGGAGAGAAATGTAAGATAGAAAAATGCAAAAAAATGGACAGAGGAAGGAGACTAACACAGAGTCCGGCGCTAGGCATAGAATCTTCGGAGACGGGTGGCGTTCCACGGGTTCGGCTCGAGTCGGTTATCCGACGCATCTCGCAGGTGGTACGCCCCGCCAGTCAGGACTTGGTCGATTATGAATGGACCTTCCCACTTGGGCTTGAGTTTGTCCTTTTTCTTATCCGGCAGGCGTAGAACTAGTTCGCCAACATTGTAATTTTTGGCCCGTACTTCTCTGCTTTGATATCTCCGGGCCTGCTGTTGATAAAATGCGGAACGGGCTTTTGCCACGTCACGCTCCTCCTCCAGGGCGTCCAAGTTGTCCTGCCGATCGAGCTCGGCTTCTCTTTCTTCGTACATGCGCACTCTAGGTGAGTCATGAATTATGTCGCAGGGCAGAACTGCCTCTGCACCGTACACCATAAAAAATGGTGTGTATCCGGTGGTGCGATTTGGCATGGTCCGCAGCCCCCATAGCACGGAGTCGAGCTCCTCTACCCAGTGCGTGTTAGATTCCTTGAGGGACCGCGCTAGTCTGGGTTTAATGCCGCTCATGATAAGACCATTTGCACGTTCGACCTGGCCGTTGGTTTGTGGGTGATAGACGGAAGCATAATCGAGCTTGATGCCCATGTTTTTGCACCAGAGTTTTACCTCGTCGGTGGTAAAGTTTGTACCGTTATCGGTTATGATGCTGTGGGGGACGCCATAACGGTGTACAACCCCGGATATGAAGTCTATCACAGGTCCGGATTCGGCCGTTTTAACAGGCTTGGCTTCTATCCATTGGGTGAATTTATCCACCATGACCAGTAAGTATTTTTTCCTATCGGTCCCACCTTTAAGGGGTCCGACCATGTCAAGCCCCCAGACCGCAAAAGGCCAGGTGATGGGTATAGTTTGGAGTGCGGTGGGTGGCATATGGCTTTGGTTGGCAAAAAGTTGGCAACCAGCGCATCGTTGGACTAGGTCCTGAGCATCTGCCTGGGCCGTCGGCCAATAAAAGCCTGTACGGAAAGCCTTGCTAACAAGGGACCGAGCAGCGGCGTGGTGACCACCGAGTCCGGCATGAATTTCAGCCAGAAGGTTCCGCCTTTCCTCTTCGGAGATGCACCATTGAAGGACTCCGGTAGTGCTTTTCTTATAAAGCTCTCCCTCATGGACTCTATAGGCTTTAGATCGCCGCACTATGCAGCGGGCCTCGTTTTGGTCCTCCGGGAGTTCCTGCCTAGTAAGGTAGGCTAGGAATGGTTCTGTCCATGGGGCGATGACCGCCATTATTACGTGGGCTGAAGGTGTAATTTCATTGGCAGAGCCTCCAATTGTGTCAGATTGTTCGGCGTCGAGTGGTGCGGCTGGGTCTGGGCTGTTATTTGCGGGTTCCCCCTCCCATGCTACGGATGGCTTGAACAACCTTTCCAAAAAGATGTTGGGGGGGACTGCATCGCGTTTTGCTCCGATGCGTGCCAGGACGTCCGCTGCTTGATTGTTTTCTCGGGCTATATGGTGAAACTCCAGCCTTCGAACCAAGCTGACATTTTTAGGACGGCGTTGCAGTAAGCTGCCATTTTTGGGTCCTTGGCGTCGAAGTCTCCATTTATTTGGGATATAGCGAGGTTTGAATCCCCGCGTACCTCTAGGCGCTGGATACCCATGGATACTGCTATCCGGAGACCATGTAGGAGGGCCTCATATTTGGATGCATTGTTGGAATCCATGTACATGATTTGAAGCACATATTGGACTATGTCTCCTGTGGGGGACGTCAGGACGACGCCAGCCCCCAGTCTGGCCAACATTTTGGAGCCGTCGAAATGCATAATCCAGTTTGAATATGTGTCGTACTCTTTAGGGAGCTCGGCCTCCGTCCATTCTGCGACGAAGTCAGCCAAAACTTGCGATTTAATAGCTCGCCGTGGCTTATAGGTTATATCGAACGGGAGAAGCTCGATGGCCCATTTTGCAATCCGGCCCGTTGCGTCGCGGTTGTTGATAATATCATTGAGTGGTACTTCCGAGGCTACTGTTATGGAACACTCTTGAAAGTAGTGTCGTAGCTTCCGGGATGCCATGAATACCGCGTATGAAATCTTTTGATAATGCGGGTACCGTGATTTGCATGGAGTGAGGACAGTGGATACGTAGTATACCGGCCTTCGAAGGGGGAATTTGTGCCCATCAGTTTCCCGCTCGACAACAAGCACTGCGCTGACAACTTGATGTGTTGCTGCAATGTACAATAACATTGGTTCGCCGGTGTTCGGCGCGGCCAGGACTGGGTTTGTTGCCAATATGGCTTTTATTTCATCAAGTCCGGTCGTGGCGGCCTCCGTCCACTCGAAGTGTTCGGTGCACCGAAGGAGGCGATAGAGGGGTAGTGCCTTTTCTCCCAAGCGGGAGATGAAGCGGCTTAAAGCCACCACGCATCCGGTTAATTTTTGTATTTCTTTGAGGTCCTTTGGGATATCCAATTGTGACAAAGCTCGGATCTTGGCTAGATTTGCTTCAATTCCTCTACCGGATACAATGAAGCCCAAGAGCTTTCCGGCTGGAACGCCGAAGACGCATTTTTCCGGGTTGAGCTTGATGTCATATTTTCGGAGGTTATCGAATGTAAGCCTCAAGTCTTCTACTAGAGATTCGACATGTATTGATTTGACGACCACATCATCAACATACGCCTCCACTGTTTTGCCGATCTGATTTGCCAGACATGTCTGGATCATGCGCCGATATGTTGCGCCAGTGTTTTTCAGCCCGAAGGGCATTGTGTTGAAGCAGAATGGGCCGTATGGTGTGATGAATGTTGTTGCGGCTTGGTCTGATTCTGCCATCTTGATTTGATGGTATCCGGAGTATGCGTCGAGGAAACACAACGAGTCGTGTCCTGCGGTGGCATCGATAATTCGATCGATACGGGGGAGGGGGAAGGGATCCTTTGGGCAAGCCTTGTTGAGGTCATTAAAATCGACACACAGGCGCTAGGATTTGTCCTTCTTTGGTACCATCACCAAGTTTGCTAGCCAGTCCGGATGTTTTATGTCTCTAATGAATCCGGCCTCTAATAGCTTGGCTAGATCCTCTCCCATAGCCTATCTCTTGGGTTCGGAAAAACGCCGAAGGGCTTGTTTGACAGGTTTGAATCCTTTTAGGATATTTAAGCTATGTTCGGCCAGCCTGCGTGGGATCCCTGGCATGTCTGAAGGGTGCCAGGCGAAAATGTCCCAGTTCTCTCCTAGGAACTCTCGCAGTGCGGCGTCTACATCAGGGTTCAGTCGTGCCCCGATGGAAGCTGTTTTATTGGGGTCTGTTGGATGGACCTGGAATTTGACTATTTCGTCAGCTGGCTTGAAGGATGTGGATTTCGATCTCTTATCGAGTATCACATCATCCCTGTTAACCGTGGAGTGTAGCGTAGTCAGTTCCTCGGCCGCTAAGGCTTCGGATAGTGCCTCAAGGGCTAATGCAGCCGTCTTGTTTTCGGCGCGGAGTGCTACGTCCGGATCACTAGCTAGAGTGATGATTCCGTTCGGCCCGGGCATCTTAAGCTTCATGTACCCGTAATGGGGTATTGCTTGGAAGATTGAGAATGCTTCCCGTCCCAGTAAAGCGTGATATCCTCTTTTGAACGGGGCCACCTGAAACATGACTTCTTCGGACCTGTAATTATCCGGCGTGCCAAACACCACATCTAGTGTGATTTTTCCTGTGCAGCGCGCTTCCCGACTGGGGATTATTCCTCTAAAGGTTGTGCTGCTTCGCTCGATGCGGTTCCAGTCTATTTCCATTTTTTGAAGGGTTTCCTCATAAATGAGGTTCAGTCCGCTGCCTCCATCCATGAGCACCTTGGTGAGGCGAAAGCCATCCACTATGGGACTGAGGACCAATGCAGCTGGTGCTCGGGCTGTTCGGAATCTAGGTTCATCACTTGCGTTGAAGGTAATAGCAGTGTCGCTCCATGGATTTATTGTTGCAACTTGATAGACTTCTGCGAGGCTGCGGAGTGTTCTTTTTCGCATACTGTTTGATGCGAAAGTCTCGAAGACTGTGAGAACGGTACTGGTGTCCTCGGGCTGGCTTTCTGCGGCCTCCAGAATTAAGAGGTCCTCGCCAATTTTGGCCACCTGCCGGAGTATCCAACATGCTCTAAGGCTGTGAGTTGGTGTGGCGTCCTCTGTACTGTGGATTCTATAGGGTCCATCAAGCCACCTTTCTAGTACGGTTCCATGCCCTGTAGAGGGTTTTGGCTTTTTGGTGTTTATCCCGGGTGTCCTATGATGATGCACCCTCTTAGTTCGGACGGGATTACTATTCAAGGCCGGATTATCCCAAAATTTTATTTCGGTTTTCCAGGCGCTTTCCATCGCATAGTATTTTTGTATTATGGACGCCAAGTCAGCGAAGCGTGTAATATCACGACGACTTACGGCGTTAAGGATTCCCTTGTCCGTGCAATTACTGCAGAAAATTGAGATTGCGTCTCCCTCGCAGCAATCCTTTATCCTATTCATAACCAGGAGGAATCTGGCCCAGTAATGATGTACTGTTTCCTCGGGCCTCTGCCTGATTTGGGAGAGATCGCTTATGTTCGGGTGGGCGGGTGTCGTTGAATCTGAAACCTCACCCAATCCAAGATTTGGAGGCCGAAGAGTTTCCGAACTCTGAAGTTCGGATTCTTGGATGTTGTCCAATGAATCTAGCCCGTTGCCTGATCCTAAGTTCAGGTCTTGAGTTATATCCTCCTCTCCGTGGGTATCCGGCTTGGAGGAGTCGGGAATTCGGACGTAGCTAGTCCTTAAAATAGATGAAGGGTCGCCGCACTACGCCTCTACCACGGCAACGTGGTGGGTGACTTGGGGAGAGTTAATTTCTCTTAGATCGGGTTTAAGCCCAACCTGGTCGTAATCCGTAGCGACCCCCAGGGCGGCGATGCGATCCAAGAGCTCGTTTACGGAAGAGAGCTCCATTGGATCTAGCTGCTCGACGAGCTTCGAGCCGACGTGTAGGTTGCTTTTGATGACCCGAGAGGTCACCGTCGGCGCAACAGCCGAACAGGCGGTCATGAGGAAACCACCTAGCCGGAGAGTTTGGCCGACAGCCAAGGCTCCCTTAGCAACGGTGCCGTCTTTAAAGACGGGAGGAGGCATCCTTCCTGATTGCGACGGTACAGAGGAACTCTCAATGAAAGCACCAATGTCGGTGTCAAAACCTGCGGATCTCGGGTAGTGGGTCCCGAACTGTGCGTCTAGGCCGGATGGTAACAGGAGGCAGGGAACACGATGTTTTACCCAGGTTCGGGCCCTCTTGATGGAGGTAAAACCCTATGTCATGCTTGATTAATATTGATGATATGGGTAGTACAAGAGTAGATCTACCACGAGATCAAGGAGGCTAAACCCTAGAAGCTAGCCTATGGTATGATTGTTGTATATGGAGTTGATGTCCTACGGACTACCACCCTCCGGTTTATATAGACACCGGATAGGGTTAGGGTTACACAGAGTCAGTTACAATGGTAGGAGATCTTGAATATCCGCATCGCCAAGCTTGCCTTCCACGCCAAGGAAAGTCCCATCCGGACACGGGACGAAGTCTTCAATCTTGTATCTTCATAGTCCAGGAGTCCGGCTGAAGGTATAGTCCGGCTACCCGAACACCCCCTAATCCAGGACTCCCTCAGGCGGGGAGGTAGATATTTCTGCGGAAGCCGAAAATTTGGAATCACTTCAGCCAAAAAACTAGCACGCAAAGTGTCATCAGACACGGTCCCTTATTCAGAACTGTGTAAAATATGTGGACATCACAAACGATTCAGATAGCTTCACCCGTGTGTGATGAGTTTGAACGTCAAAAGTTTTGGTTCGAATTTCCATGGTTACAGTGGTCATCCACGTCATTGCATAATTTGCCTACACAAAGGAGACTACAACACACCTACACTTCTTAATCGAGCAAGTTAGACCTAAACATTACTCTAACAAATTAAAGACTGGTGCTCTTAATTAAACAAAACAAAGAGTACTACTACGGCTAGTGCTCGTCGATCTCCGCCGCCGCCTCCATGTCCAGCTCGCGCCCGATTGTCTCCTGGGGAAGGGGCTCCATGGCATCCATCGCACCATACTCGGCAAGCATCTTGCCATCCGCGTCCGCCATCTCTTTGGAAAAGGCTTCCACGAGCTGGGCGTGGGCAGACATGATCTGGGCTTGGACGGGCTTCATCGTCGCAAGGTATGCGGTGGAGGAATAGACGGCTGCTCGAACGCTCTTGATGATTGCCAGCTCTTCCGCCATGGGTTGCCAACCGTTGTCGGAGAAGCTTCGTTCGATTTGTGCGGTGACCGCCAGGAGCTGGGCATGGGCGGCCTCCATATGGGCTAAGGCCGCAGCTACGGAACGGATAGCTATTGTGCCGCTCTCCCAGTTGCTATCCCCGAGGCAGATGTTGCTGCCGCCACCTGAGAAGTAACAGCGGTCGTTTTGGGCTGCCTTTGTCGCCCGGTTGCAGATTGCGGCCGCGCTCATGCACCTTGTTAGCACACGAATGGAGGTTGCGGCCACGCTCTCGCCGGAGTGGGCTACCAAAGTTTCCCTCACGACGCGGGTTCACGTGCCCATCTTTCACCGGCGACGATTGAACAGTGAAATGATATTTGGGAACCGAGCTAGTGTGCTTGAAACGTTGGCTGTGGACTATAGCCGACGCACCTTCTCGCGTAAGCCATAGGCGTACTATAAACCGACGGTGCTCTAGGATATTTTGTGCTGCATCTCACACGGTTGCTGATAATAAACTATGTGTGATCTACTTGATTTTTCATCTTGATTTGAATTACATAATGGGGTCATAGCGGCAATGGACGGTGTTTGAATTGCTAGTCCTTTTATCTGGAGTGAACATGCAACTATATGTGTGTCATAAATGAATTGGAATTATTCAGGGTTCGTTTGAACATTTTATACATTAAATTGGTTTTCTAGCCATTTCAGGTGCATAGTTCAAATTTGAACTACATGCACATGCTCCAGTGCATATAAATTGGTTGAAAAATCAAATTTGTGTCCTTGGGTGCATGCTTAGGTCACATGCAAGAAATGGGAATGAATTTCAAACACCAGGGAACCGTTGATTGCTGGCAAAACATTGAGATGCCTGGTTTTTAAATTCAAGTAAATCCAAAACCCATCTAAAATTCATGAAACTTGGCATGCTATCATGGAGCGGCATCAACATGCCATGGTAAAAATTTTGTCCCTTTTGGGGCAGGTTTGGGTATATGCTTCTCACAAACCGGAGCTTCTCACCAGCATGATGGTTTTTGGTAGGGAACGTCCCACCTTTGGGGACGAAACAATATCCATGGCCTCTTATTGCTTTCAAATCTTTTCTCGTGTCAACATAGAACAACAGGAGTGTTGTGTGAATTTTTGGATTTTTCGCGGTTCATTTGGACATTTTTATGCATTAACTGAGTTTTCAATGCATTTATGTGCATAATTCAAATTTGAACTACATGCACATGCTCTAGTACATATAAATTGGTTGAAAAATCAAATCTGTGTCCTTGGGTGCATGCTTAGGTCCCATGCAAGAAATGGGAATGAATTTCAAACACCGCGGCACCGTTGATTGCCGACAAAATGTTGAGATGCCTGGTTTTTAAATTCTAGTAAATCCAAAACCCGTCTAAAATTCATGAAACTTGGCATGCTATCATGGAGCAGCATCAACATGCCGTGGTAAAAAAATTGTCCCATTTGGGGCAGGTTTGGGTATATGCTTCTCACAACAAGCATGATGGATTTCGGTAGGGAACGTCCCACCTTTGGGGACGAAATGATATCCATTGCCTCTTATTGCTTCCAAAAAATTTCTCATGTCAACGTAGAACAACAGGAGTGTTGTGTGATTTTTTGTGTTTTTTCAGGGTTCATTTGGACATTTTATGCGTTAACTGAGTTTTCAATGCATTTATGTGCATAATTCAAATTTGAACTACATGCACATGCTCCAGTGCATATAAATTGGTTAAAAAATCAAATATGTGTCCTTAGGTGCATGCTTAGGTCTCATGCAAGAAATGGGAATGAATTTCAAACACCAGGGCACCGTTGATTGCCGACAAAACATTGAGATGCCTCGTTCTTAAATTCTAGTAAATCCAAAACCCGTCTGAAATTCATGAAACTTGGCATGCTATCATGGAGCGGCATTAACATGACCAGGTAAAAAATTTATCCCATTTGGGGCAGCTTTGGGTATATGCTTCTCACAAAACGGAGCTGCTCCCAACAAGCATGATGGTTTCCAGTAGGGAATGTCCCACCTTTGGGGACGAAACGATATCCATTGCCTCTTATTGCTTTCAAAAAATTTTCTCGTGTCAACATAGAATAACATGAGTGTTGTGTGATTTGTCGGGTTCGTTTAGACATTTTTATGCATTAACTGAGTTTTCAATGCATTTATGTGCATAATTCAAATTTGAACTACATGCACATGCTCCACTGCATATAAATTGGTTAAAAAATCAAATATGTGTCCTTGGGTGCATGCTTAGGTACCATGCAAGAAATGGGAATGAATTTCAAACACCAGGGCACCGTTGATTGCCGGCAAAACATTGAGATGCCTGGTTTTTAAATTCTAGTAAATCCAAAACCCGTCTGAAATTCATGAAACTTGGCATGCTATCATGTAACGGCATCAACATGTCGTGGTAAAAATTTTGTCCCATTTGGGGCAGGTTTGGGTATATGCTTCTCACAAACCGGAGCTTCTCACAACAAGCATGATGGTTTTCGGTAGGGAACGTCCCACCTTTGGGGACGAAACGATATACATTGCCTCTTATTGCTTTCAAATCTTTTCTCGTGTCAACATAGAACAACAGGAGTGTTGTGTGATTTTTTGTGATTTTTCGGGGTTCGTTTGGACATTTTTATGCATTAACTGAGTTTTCAATGCATTTATGTGCATAATTCAAATTTCAACTACATGCACATGCTCCGGTGCATATAAATTGGTTGAAAAATCAAATATGTGTCCTTGGGTGCATGCTTAGGTCCCTTGCAAGAAATGGGAATGAATTTTAAACACCGGGCACCGTTGATTGTCGGCAAAACATTGAGATGCCTGGTTTTTAAATTCTAGTAAATCCAAAACTCGTGTGAAATTCAAGAAACTTGGCATGCTATTGTGGAATGGCACCCGACATGCTGTGGTATTTTTCGTGTCCATTTGAGAGAAGGCGCACTCGAATAATGACAGCCAACAAAGGCATTTTGAAAAAATAGTTGCCACTTTAATATCTCAAACATTTGTATAATTCAAACCATGTGCATTTTGTTAACCATTCACATGATGCCACGTGTCTTGGTTTTAATGACTGTAGGAGGTGTCGTGCGGACAGCTGGTTGACTTTGACTGAACAGGAGGCGTGCGAGCATCGTCCGGTGTGCAGACTAACCGAGAGGCGTGCAAGCTGTCCTCGAATGCGCAGGCACACCGGGAAGCGTGTGAGCTGTAGGCTGCGTAGGCTCACTTGGAAGCGAGCCCTTTGACTTCCATGTCCGCCCGCCTTGCTCGCATCCTCTCCATTAATGGTGCCCAAGTCACAGTTTAATTTGCTTTTTAAATATAAAACAATCATCGCAAACATTTTAGTTAGAACACCCGTATGCAAACCGACAGCTTCCCCAGGAAGCCAAATGAAAATGTGTCGAGCAGGATTTCTGCTGCTCTTGATCGCAAATGTTTTAGATAGAACACCCGTACGCAAAGTGAGAGCAGCGCGGGATTTGTGCATCCTTTCAACGCAAATGGTTGTTTTGGATGACCCGTGCAACCACGTACAAACAATTTGGTAAGATTTGTCAGTCCTTGTAACGCTGCGATTTGTCAAAATATGAAGCTAAAAATCACTAGCAGTGTCTAATTTTTGCAACTAAAATTCAGTAATTAAGCATAGATTTCATTCATAGATTAAGCAGTCATTCTTAATTTATACAAACAATTCAACTCCATAGCTGAACCGATGAAACTTTTCCCCAATTGTTGCCAACCACGTACTGAAATAGCTAGTTCAACTATATATACTAGCTAATTTCAAGTACGTTGTACAGTTCCACCACATCTATAGTCAGATAAACTGAAGAAAATAGCCCCTAAATACTACTACTACTGTGGAGGGGCTTTGTACTACTTTCGGCTGCCTCTCCTCTACCGAGCTCGCTCAGTAAGGGGTGGAGGAGGAGGAGCCTACCGACAAGCTAGGCAACCGCAATACGGTGCCTGCCGCTGTTCCAGCTTCAGCGACGCTCACCTCAAACGCCCTCTGCCGCTCCAGACGACCCCTCTCGAAGCGGTGGTTCTCCTCATAGATCTCCTAATTCCTCGCCTCTGAGGCGGCGTGTGCCGCGGCCACGGCGGCGGTAAGGCTCTTTGCATGCTTGACGAGGCGCTACTCCTCCTCCCGCAGGAACTCGGTGTAGCGCGCAAGGTCGTTGGCGCACGTGCGGGCATCCACCTCCACCTCCCGCCTTCGGGCGGCGATGGCGGAGCAGGTGATGACCCCGACAGTGGATGATGGGATCGTGGCCACGGTGGCCGATGACAGGGTGGCGGCCACGACCACCACCTCCCGCCTTCGGGCTGCGGTGGCAGAGCGGGTGATGGCCATAGTGGCCGACAGTGGGTGGAGGCCACGACGGCCACCTCCCGCCTTAGGGCTGCGGCGGCGGAGCGCGTGATGGCCCTGGCTTTCGACGGTGGTGTGGCGGCAACGACGGCCGGCAACAGCTGCCGACGGGCACTGGTGGCGGAGCGTGTGGTGGGTGTTCCGCGCACACCCAATACGGATGCCACGCGCATTACACTACACCGGGGACTGCGCCGCCGCCGCAGTGTAGCCTCCCAGCTGGAACTGTCCTCTGATGACGGCGGAGTAGCTGAGCGACGACGACGGACCGGTGCCATTGGCGATTGTGGGAGAAGCAGACGAGATAAGCTACAGGGAGGGAGGGGAAAATGCGATGCAGGACTCGCCGGTCGTGAGGGTTTATATAGCAGACCGGTAAGCATTGAGATTTTGGGGGATTTCACCGAGTCGGGCGGGAAGCTTGCGCGGGAACCTGCGAGGTTGCGCGGGAATGGACTCACCGACGATTCATTGGCGCCATCATTTGGACAAAAGAACGCCCCCGCGCGCTGCGCAAGCTTGCTCTGTAAGCCGTCTGCGACAGCGGGGTGACAAGATGTGCGAGAGGACGAAATGCCACGTACACATACGGTTAATAAAAAAACGTTTGCAATTTAATTACCTACTATACCACCGTCCTGGTTTATAAGTATGATTTAACTAATAAAATACTAATGCATGTCGCCAAAGATTATATAGTTGGATTTGTATTTGAACATAGTTTCCAATTATATAATTTTAAAACATGCATTAACATTTTGTTGGTTAAATTTGAGGGCAAAGTATGGCATAGAATATAAAGGAGACTATAGACTAGACGGAGGTGGTAGCACACGGCCGCTCTCTACGCAGCGACACAACTGTCGGCCGGCTTGTAGGCGACCATTTCCTGCATGTTCAACTGCTCTATGCGTGTGGTTGCATGCGGTTCAGGCGGCCGCGGCGCGCTCTGCTCGCGTCCCGCGGCGCGCACTCTACTCTCGCGTCCCTCTGAGTGCTCTGTCCTCGTCCCTCCACACGCGCTGTCAATGTTTGGGGCCGGCGCATGATCACACACGTTCGTGTGCAAGCGGTTGCGCCGGGCACGGCGCGACGATGCAGTTACCCGCTGCAAAAAAACTAACATGCGGACGTGCTAAGAATCCACGCCGCCCGGCCCCCTTTCATTCCTGCGGCCATTTACCTTCATCTCTCGTCTCACATGACACAATAAGCACACCCACGAGGACACATACAGAGAGGACATCCAGAGGTTCCCTCCCAGCGGCCGACGACGACAACGGCGGGCAGTTCACCATGCATCACATAGTGGACACCCACATGAGGGGGAAGGCCCTCTTGGTGGTGTACACAAACGATCTGGTCTCGCTGGAGAGCTCCATCCAAACTATGGAGCAGTTCCTTGTCAAGGACAAGTACCGAGTGGTCGGCTTCGACCTCGAGTACACCAGCGATCGTGTCGGGCACGATTAGAAGGTTGTCGTCGCCCAGTTGTGCATGTGACATGACGTCCTCGTCTACCACTACCACCATGCCACAAGGCCTTGCGAGCGTTTCTACAGGTTTATCAACAGCTCCGACTACAGTTTCACTACGGTGGACACCACCAACAATCTAAAAGCGCTAGAGGTTTCGGACTTGAAATGCCCGAATCTTGTCAACATCCAAAGCCACTACAAGGTCTGGGGCAGCGACAAAAACAAACTGAACTCCCTGGCTGACCTCGCCTCGGCCATCATCGACCCCTACTAAATTAAGATGAAGAATGAGAGCAATAAGGACAGGAACTCCTGGCATAGTGTGTGGCATAAGAGACTGGATGAACAACATGTCAAGTACGCTGCCATGGACGCGTACACAAGCTATGAGATGTATAGGCGGATCATTGACAAGAGGAACTGTCTTCTTCCTGACCCAAATGAGCGATCGAGCCACATAGCAGTGGCGGGAGCATCACAAGAAGTAGATGACTAGACGATCGTTTCTCCTACTTTAGAATGCAAGCAATTGTTTATTGAGGTGTGTGCGAATGATCTGTATAGTCACTTATGTAATGGGATGTTTATTTCGGTTATATATATATGTGTTATTCTACTATAGACAGAGCAAATCACATGGCTTATTAGCAACATTCGTCTGTGTTATTATTGGTCTTTGCACACATTTCTGATTACGAACTGGTTTGCCGCGTATCACACACGCCTTGATCTGGCTGACCGTTTGTTTTGGGTTGCCTAATCACAAATAGTTCATCCGAGTGAACCGTATGCTCTATATCGCACACGCCTTCATCAAGCTACCCGTTTATTTTGTTCCTCCTCATCGCAAATAGTTCGTTGAGCTGAATTGTATGCCCTGCATTGCACATGCAACCAAAATATGAACCGTGTTTGATAGCTCCGCCATCGCAAATGTTTTGCACCTTTTTTACAGTTCTTTTACACCACCGTTTGCGATTATGGCATCGCACACAGTTTCGTCGAAGGGTCTCTGATCGTAGTTTCGCGTTTGGACCATCCTGCAATAGTGTTAGTAGCACAAAACAGGAAAATGTAAACTAGCCACTCTCGCTTCCGACACATTTCTCCTTTCCCCAACGGTAACTTCATCAATAAGATCTTCCACATCTTGATACGTCTCCGGTGTATCTATAATTTTTTATTATTCCATGCTATTATATTATCTGTTTTGGATGTTTTATATGCATTAATATGCTATTTTATATTATTTTTGGGACTAACCTATTAACCAAGAGCCTAGTGCCAGTTTCTGTTTTTTCCTTGTTTTAGAGTTTCGTGGAAAAGGAATATCAAACAGAGTCCAAATAGAATGAAACCTTCGCGATGATTTTTCTTGGACTAGAAGACACGCAGGAGACTTGGAGATCAAGTCGGAGGAGCCACGAGGTGGCCACAAGGGGGGAGGGCGCGCCCAGGGGGTAGGGCACGCCCCCCTATCTTGTGGACCCCCCTGTGACCCTCCTGACCTAACTCTTCAGCCTATATATTCCCAAACCACCAGAAGTATCCACGAAAACACTTTTCCACCGCCGCAACCTTCTGTACCCATGAGATACCATCTAGTGACCTTTTTCGGCACCCTGCTGGAGGGGGATTCGATCACAAAGGGCCTCTACACCAACTCAATTGCCCTTCCGATAAAGCGTGAGTAGTTTACCACCGACCTACGGGTCCATAGCTAGTAGCTAGATGGATTATTCTCTCTCTTTGATTCTCAATACCATGTTCTCCTTGATGTTCTTAGAGATCTATCTGATGTAATCTTCTTTTGTGGTGCATTTGTTGAGATCCGATGAATTGTGGATTTGTGATCATCTTATCTATGAATATTATTTGAATCTTCTCTGAATTATTTTATGCATGATTTGATATCTTTGTAATTCTCTTCGAATTATCGGTTTGGTTTGGCCAACTAGATTGGTTTTTCTTGCAATGGGAGAAGTGCTTAGCTTTGGGTTCAATCTTGCGGTGTCCTTTCCCAGTGATGGTAGGGGAAGCAAGGCACGTATTGTATTATTGTCATCGAGGATAAAAAGATGGGGTTTACATCATATTGCTTGAGTTTATTCATCTACATCATGTCATCTTACTTAATGCATTACTCTATTCTTCATGAACTTAATACTCTAGATGCAGGAAGGAGTCGGTCGATGTGTGGAGTAATAGTAGTAGATGCAGAATCGTTTCGGTCTACTTGACATGGACATGATGCCTATATTCATGATCATTGCCTTAGATATCGTCATAACTTTGCGATTTTCTATCAATTGTTCGACAATAATTTATTCACCCACCGTATTATTTGCTATCTTGAGAGAAGCCTCTAGTAAAACCTATGCCCCCCGGGTCTATTTTCAATCATATAAGTTTTCGATCTACTATTTTCCATCTTATTAGTTTCCGATCTACTATTTTGCAATCTTTTACTTTCCGATCTATAAACCAAAAATATTTACTTTATCGTTTATCTATCTCTATCAGATCTCACTTTTGCAAGTAACCGTGATGGGATTGACAACCCCTTTATCGCGTTGGGTGCAAGTTGTTTGATTGTTTGTGCAGGTATTCGGTGATTTGTGTGTTGTCTCCTACTAGATTGATACCTTGGTTCTCAAACTAAGGGAAATACTTATCTCTACTTTGCTGCATCACCCTTTCCTCTTCTAGGGAAAAACCAACGCAAGCTCAAGAAGTAGCAGGAAGAATTTCTGGCGCCGTTACCGGGGAGATCTATGCCAAGTCAAGACATACAAAGTACCCATCACAAAATCTCATCTATTGCATTACTTTATTCGCCATTCGCCTTGTTTTCCTCTCCCTCACTTCTCAAACGATTTTCAAAAAGATTTGCCTTGTCTTCGCCCCTCTTCCGTTCGTCTTCTTCATTTGCTTTTTGTATGCTCGTGTGTTGGTGTGCTTGCCTGTCTTTATGGCTCAACCAAAGAACGTTGATCCTCACTCTAGGAGGATGGAAGAAATTGAAAATAATGTTAGGAGCTTCATGTCTTTACAATTTGAGCATAATAGTTTCTTTAGAAACGAGCTTAAGGTGCGAAAAAGTTTTATGGAGTACATGAATAAAGAGCTCGGTGATATGTCTGATACGTCTCCAATGTATCTATAATTTTTTATTGTTCCATTCTGTTATATTATCAATCTTGGATGTTTTATCATCATTTTATAGTTATTTTATATCATTTTTTGGTACTAACCTATTGACATAGTGCCAAGTACCAGTTGTTGTTTTTTGCATGTTTTTTACATTGCAGAAAATCAATACCAAACAGAGTCCAAATGCAACAAAACTTTAAGGATATTTTTCTGGACCAAAAGACACCCAATGGGCCAAGGCATCGCCTGGGGGTGCTCTAAGGGGAGCACAACCCACCAGGGCGCGCTTGGAGGCCCAGGCGCGCCCTGGTGGGTTGTGCCCACTTCGGGTGCCCCCCGGACCGCCTCTTTGCTCTATAAATACCCCAATATTCTAGAAACCCTAGGGGAGTCGACGAAAAACAATTCCAGCTACCGTAGATTCCATAACCACCAGATCCAATCTAGACACCATCATGGAGGGGTTCACCACTTCCATTGGTGCCTCTCCAATGATGCGTGAGTAGTTCTTTATAGACCTTCGGGTCCGTAGTTAGTAGCTACATGGCTTACTCTCTCTCGTTTGATTCTCAATACAATGGTCTCTTCAAGATCCATATGATGTAACTCTTTTTGAGGTGTGTTTGTTGGGATCAGATGAACTTTGAGTTTATGATTAGATCTATCTTTTATATCCATGAAAGTTATTTGAGTTTCTTTGATCTCTTATATGCATGATTGCTTATAGACACGTATTTCTTCTCCGATATTTGGGTTTTGTTTGGCCAACTTGATCTATTTATATTGCAATGGGAAGAGGTGCTTTGTAGTGGGTTCGATCTTACGGTGCTTGATCCCAGTGACAGAAGGGGAACCGGCACGTATGTATCGTTGCTACTAAAGATAAAACGATGGGGTCTATCTCTACATAGATAGATCTCTTCTACATCATGTCATCATTCTTATTGCATTACCCCGTTTCTCCATGAACTTAATACACTAGATGCATGTTGGATAGCGGTCGATGTGTGGAGTAATAGTAGTAGATGCAGGCAGGAGTCGGTCTACTAATCTTGGACGTGATGCCTATGTAATGATCATTGCCTGGATATCGTCATGATTATTTGAAGTTCTATCAATTGCCCAACAATAATTTGTTTACCCACCGTTTGCTATTTTTCTCGAGAGAAGCCACTAGTGAAACCTACGGCCCCGGGGTCTCTTTCTCGTATTATTTGCCCTTGTGATCTATTTTACTTGCCTTTTATTTTTAGATGTAGTAAACCAAAAATACAACTTGCTACATTTTATTTTATTTGGTGTTCGATCTATCAATAATTAGAAGTCTCTCACGTCCGTTTGCCCATCTTGGGGCGCCGCTACCCGAAAGGGATTGACAACCCCTTTTACACGTCGGGTTGCGAGTAGTTTTTATTTGCGCGCAGGTGTTGTTTACATTCTGTTGCTTGGTTCTCCAACTGGTTCGATAACCTTGGTTTCATATCTGAGGGAAATACCTACCGCCGCTGTGCTGCATCATCCCTTCTTCTTTGGGGAAATACCGACGTAGCTTCAAGCGAAATCAAAAGGAATTTCTGGCGCCGTTGTCGGGGAGGATCTTCAACATATACCAGGTTCGTAATCACAAATCTCATCTCTTCGCAATTTACATTATTTGCCATTTGCCTCTCTTTTTCCTCTCCCCCACTTCACAAAAATTTGCCGTTCTATTCACCCTCTTTTCCGTTCGTCGTTTTCTCGTCGGATCTATCCTTTACTTGCAACCAGGAGTGATTTCGGTATGGCACCAACAGATGATGGCCTGAGTCCTAAGATAGGACGTACGGGTAATCTAGATGCTAAAACTTTTATCTTGGGGCAAGGGAATGTTATGGGAAAGGAACGTATCCAAGAATTTATCAATTGTGTTGGAAATTTAGGTCTTGATGGTGCACCTATACTCAGGACTAATAGATATTATGCGTATGCTATTTCAGCATTAGTTCTGAACTTGAAAGAAAATTTATCCGTACTCATCCTACTTTGCAAAGATTGTTTCTTGAGCTCCCCGTTATAAAGAATCCTAAGGCTAAAAAGTTGGCCACTCTCGTTCTTATGAATGAGTTTGACTATATCATACGGGAAGCTAGGGAAATCTTTGGTTTTTATGGTATGAATCGTAAAAAGCCCATGATAGATGAAATTCTTTACAATAGTGATTATGCATTAAGAAATTTGCTTGGGGATAATAAAATCTTTCATGAGAATCTTAAAAAGGAAGTCCCTGTTTTAGATATAATCCAACAAGTTTTCAATAATGTTAATCAACATTACTCTTGGATTGTTGTCGGAAATCAACGTGGTTATGAAAATGGGCAACTTAATAATGCTAAGGTTTCTATGGATAATATGGTTTATGTTGTTTTTACAAAACCCCATAGTGAAAACATCTCTAAGGGAATTAAGAACAAGGATGATAAAATGAAGATCCTTGCTTCATGCCTAGCTAAGGGCGTAAAACTATAGCGCTTGTTGGGAGGCAACCCAATGAATAAAATTTATTGTTGCTTTTTGCTTTCTGTTCTTGAGTGTTAGCACAATTATGCTACTGTTATGATTGTGTTTTTTATATTTTAATTAGTGTTTTTTCCAAGTAAAGCCTTTAGGATCTTCTTGGGTGATAGTTGTTTGATCTTGCTGAAAAAACAGAAACTTTTGCGCTCGCAAAATAATTTTCATTTTTAACCAGAGAGCAATAAAATACCCATTTATTTTGCAGTATATTAATATATAAATTTCTCAGGGGGTCCTAATTTTTCAGAGCTTTTGGAGTTCGAGAAGTATTCGAAATATCCAGATTGCTACAGACTATTCTGTTTTTCACAGATTCTGTTTTCTTCGTGTTGTGTGCTTGTTTTGATGGCTCTATGGTTTTCTTTGATGAGTTTTTTCCATAGAAAAGTTGGAATACATTAGATATAATTCAAGAACAAAATATGAATTGGTTTACTACAGCACTTATAGTAGTGATTTGTTTTCATATACTAACGGATCTCACGAAGGCTTTTGTTGAGTTTTGTGTGATTGAAGTTTTCAAGTTTTGGGTTATCTTATGATGGATGAATGAATAAGGAGTATGAAGAGCCTAAGCTTGGGGATGCCCCGGAATCCCCAGCTATTATCCAAAAGAGATCAAGCAACTATGCTAGGGGATGCCCCTGAGTGGCATCCTCTATTTCTTCTAACGACCATCGGTATTTTACTCGAAGCTATAATTTTATTGGTCACATACTATGTGTTTTGCTTGGAGCGTCTTGTATGATATGAGTCTTTCCTTGTTTTGTTTTGTGTTTTAAGTCTTGATTCCTTGCTAGACACACCTATTTGACAGAGCCAAAATTATGCCATGACTTGTTAGAATTGCTCTCTATGCTTCACTTAAATTTTTATGAGCTATGGACTTACTGTAGTGCTTCACTTATATCTTTTTGAGAACGGTGTGCTTTAGTATTTTTGAAGAAATGCTCTCTTGCTTCACATAGATCTATTTGAGAGTTAGTAAAAAATTTAAGAAATTCCCTCGTGCTTCACTTAAATTAATTTGAGAGAAAGAAAGAAAAAAATTATTATGCTCATGATCTTCACTTATATTTGTTTAAGCTTATCAGAAGCAACACATGAAAATTAGTTCCAAAGTGATAGATATCCAAGAAGGATATAATAAAAACTTTCATGAAGATCATTGGACAAAATAAACTTGATTCTTAGTAACAGTTTTGAGATATGATGATGTGATATGTGAGTCATCTTGATGAGTAATTATGCTTTACTAAGAATATTGGTGTTAAGGTCTGTGATTCCCTATGCAAGCACAAAAGTCAATAGTTATGCAATGAAATTATATCCTACTTGTGCTGCATTATTAGGTGTTAATTATGTTTAATGCTCACTTATGAGATTATTCGTTTCTTCATTGGTAGCTTCTCATTCTTTTGCTAGCCTTCATTTTGCACTAAGTATGATCTCTACTTGTGCATCCAAAAACCTTTAAACCAGTTTTGCTACATGAGTGGGAAGGACACACCTCCCAAAATGTTTTTATCTCTAAGTTTTCGCTTTGAGCTCTGGCACCTCTACAAATCCCTACTTCCCTCCGCGAAGGGCCTTTCTTTTACTTTATGCAAAAAATAAATTGAATTTGAGTCTCCATCTTCTCTTATAAAGCAACAACTAGGAGGCACTATGATCGTACTTGAGCATTGGGTGTAGTTAATATGCGAGTGTGTTTCATGAATGGATCAATGATTGAGCATGATGGGCTAGGGATAGCTTATTTTGAAAGACATGGTTGCTTGTTGATATGCTTGAGTATTTAAGTTATCATGTCAAAACTAGACTATTGCTTTGAACAATATAAAAGTCCAAATGTCCATGCTATGAAGAAAAGAAATATGATATGAGACGTTAGGCAGCATTCCACATCAAAAATTCTGTTTTTATCACTTACCTACTCGAGGACAAGTAGGAGTTAAGCTTGGGGATGCTGATACGTGTCCAACATATCTACAATTTTGGATTGTTCCATGCTGTGATATTATCAATCTTGGATGTTTTATAATCATTTTATAGTCATTTTATATCATTTTGGTACTAACCTATTGACATAGTGCCAAGTGCCAGTTGATGTTTTTTGCATGTTTTTTACATCACACAAAATCAATACCAAACGGAGTCCAAATGCAATGAAACTTTACGGAGATTTTTTATGGACCAGAAGACACCCAATGGGCCAAGGCAGTGCCTGGGGGTGCTCCGAGGGGAGCACAGCCCACCAAGGCGCGCTTGGAGGCCCAGGCGCGCCCTGGTGGGTTGTGCCCACCTTGGGTGCCCCCGGACTACCTCTTTGCTTCATAAATACCCCAATATTCCAGAAACCCTAGGGGAGTCGACGAAAAAAAATTCCAGCCGCCGTAGAGTCCAGAACCACCAGATCCAATCTAGACACCATCACGGAGGGGTTCACAACTTCCATTGGTGCCTCTCCGATGATGCATGAGTAGTTCTTTGTAGACCTTCGGGTCCGTAGTTAGTAGCTAGATGGCTTCCTCTCTCTCGTTTGATTCTCAATACAATGGTCTCTTGGAGATCCATATGATGTAACTCTTTTTGCGGTGTGTTTGTTGGGATCGGATGAACTTTGAGTTTATGATCAGATCTATCTTTTTATATCCATGAAAGTTATTTGGGTTTCTTTGATCTCTTATATGTGTGATTGCTTATAGCCTCGTATTTCTTCTCCAATATTTGGGTTTTGTTTGGCCAACTTGATCTATTTATCTTGCAATGGGAAGAGGTGCTTTGTAGCGGGTTCGATCTTATGGTGCTTGATCCCAGTGACAGAAGGGGAACCGACACGTATGTATCGTTGCTACTAAGGATAAAACGATGGGGTCTATCTCTACATAGATAGATCTTGTCTACATAATGTCATCATTCCTATTGCATTACTCCGTTTCTCCATGAACTTAATACACTAGATGCATGCTGGATAGCGGTCGATGTGTGGAGTAATAGTAGTAGATGCAGGCAGGAGTCGGTCTACTAATCTTGCACGTGATGCCTATGTAATGATCATTTCCTGGATATCGTCATGATTATTTGAAGTTCTATTAATTGCCCAACAGTAATTTCTTTACCCACTATTTGCTATTTTTCTCAAGAGAAGCCACTAGTGAAACCTACGACCCTGGGTCTCTTTCTCATATTGTTTGCCTTTATGATCTATTTTATTTGCCTTTTATTTTCAGATCTACTAAACCAAAAATACAAAAATACCTTGCTGTAATTTATTTTATTTGGCGTTCGATCTATCAATATTTACAACTCTCTCACGTCCGTTTGCCCATCTTGGGGCGCCGCTACCCGAAAGGGATTGACAACCCCTTTTACACGTCGGGTTGCGAGTAGTTTTCATTTGTGTGTAGGTGTTGTTTACGTTGTATTTCTTGGTTCTCCTACTAGTTCGATAACCTTGGTTTCATATCTGAGGGAAATACCTACGCCGCTGTGCTGCATCATCCCTTCCTCTTTGGGGAAATACTGACGTAGCCTCAAGCGACATCAAAAGGAATTTCTGGTGCTGTTGCCGGGGAGGATCTTCAACATATACCAGGTTCCTAATCACAAATCACATCTCCTCGCAATTTACATTATTTTCTATTTGCCTCTCATTTTCCTCTCCCCCACTTCACAAAAAATTGCCATTTTATTCGCCCTCTTTTTCGTTCGTCGTTTTTTGGATCTATCCTTTGCTTGCAACCATGAGTGATTTTGGTATGGCACCAACAGATGATGGCCTAACTCCTAAGATAGGACGTACCAGCAATCTGGATGCTAAAACTTTTATCTTATGGCAAGGGAATGTTATGGGAAAGGAACGTATCCAAGAATTTTTCAATTGTGTTGGAAATTTAAGTCTTGATGATGCGCCTATACTCAGGACTACTAGATCTTATGCGGGTGCTATTTTAGCGTTAGTTCTGAAACTTGAAAGCAAATTTATCCGTACTCATCCTACTTTGCAAAGATTGTTTTTTGAGCTCCCCGTCATAAAGAATCCTAAGGCTAAAAAGTTGGCCACTCTCGTTCTTATGAATGAGTTTGATTATATCATACGAGAAGCTAGGGAAATCTTTGATTTTTATGGTATGAATCGTGAAAATCCCGAGATAGATGAAATTCTTTACAATTGTGATTATGCATTAAGACATTTGTTTTCCAATATAAATCTTGATGGGACTGGAGATGAGTCAACTTTAGTTAAAAGTCGTCCCAATGATTCGGAGTATTTAGATCTTGATGCAAAAATTTATAAAAGTGGGATTAGAGAGGTCAAAACTTTAAGTAGCAATGAACCCACTCTTTTGGATTTCAAGGAAGTTAATTATGATAATTGTTCTTTAATAGATTGTATTTCCTTGTTGCAATCCATGTTGAATTCTCCTCATGCTTATAATCAAAACAAAGCTTTTACTAAACATATCGTTGATGCCATGATGCAATCTTTTGAAGAAAATCTTGAATTGGAACTTTCTATCCCTAGAAAAACTTTACGATGAGTGGGAAACTACTATTAAGATTAAGATTAAAGATTATGAGTGCCATGCTTTGTGTGATTTGGGTGCGAGCGTTTCCACGATTCCAAAACTTTATGTGATGTGTTGGGTTTCCGTGAATTTGATGATTGTTCTTCAAATTTGCATCTCACGGATTCCACTATTAAGAAACCTATGGGAAGGATTAATGATGTTCTTATTGTTGCAAATAGGAATTATGTGCCTGTATATTTCATTGTTCTTGATATAGATTGCAATACTACATGTCCTATTATTCTTGGTAGACCTTTCCTTAGAACAATTGGTGCAATTATTGATATGAAAGAAGGAAACATTAGATTTCAATTTCCGTTAAGGAAGGGCATGGAACACTTTCCAAGAAAGAAAATTAAATTGCCATATGAATCTATTATGAGAGCTACATATGGATTGCATACCAAAGATCTCAGTACCTAGATCTATTCGTGTTTTTTATGCCTAGCTAAGGGCGTTAAACAATAGCGCTTGTTGGGAGGCAACCCATTTTTTTTTGCTTGTTCCTTCTGTTTTGCAATAAATAATTCATCTAGCATCTGGTTAGATGCGGTTTTGTGTTTTAATTAGTGTTTGTGCCATGTAAGACCTTTGGGATGGCTTATAGTGATAGTTGATTTGATCTTGCTGGAAAACAGAAACTTTTGCGCTAAGGAAAACAATACTCCTGTTTAACAGAAGCGTGATTAAATATTGATTATTTTTGTAGAAGATTAATAAACAAATTTCTTAGGTTTTCCTAATTTTTCAGAATTTTTGGAGTTACATAAGTATTCTAGAGCTACATATTAGTACAGACTCTTCTGTTTTTGACAGATTCTGTTTTCTATGTGTTGTTTGCTTATTTTGATGAATCTATGGGTAGTATCGGGGGGTATGAACCATGGAAAAGTTTGAATAAAGTAGATATTCCAATATAATTAAAGAATGAGTTCACAAAAGTAACAAAAGTGGTGATTTATTTTCTTATACTAACGGAGCTTATGAGATTTTCTGTTGAGTTTTGTGTTGTGAAGTTTTCAAGTTTTGGGTAAGGATTTGATGGACTATGGAATAAGGAGTGACAAGAGCCTAAGATTGGGGACGCCCAAGGCACCCAAAGGTAATATTCAAGGAGAATCAAGAGCCTAAGCTTGGGGATGCCCTGGAAGGCATCCCCTCTTCGGCCTTCGTCTATCGGTAACTTTACTTGAGGCTATATTTTTATTCAGCACATGATATGTGTTTTGCTTGGAGCATCTTGTATGATATGAGTCTTTTATTTTTAGTTTGCCATAATCATCCTTGTTGTACACCCCTTTTTAGAGGGACACACATGAATCGTGATTTATTAGAATACTCTATGTGCTTCACTTATATCTTTTGAGCTAGGCAATTTTGCTCTAGTGCTTCACTTATATCTTTTTAGAGCATGGCGGTGGTTTTATTTTATAGAAATTGGTGAAATCTCATGCTTCACTTATATTACTTTGAGAATCTTTTAACAGCATGGTAATTTGCTTTGGTTATAAATTTAGTCTAATATGATAGACATCCAAGGGGGGTATAATAAAAACTTTCATATAAAGTGCACTGAATACTATGAGAAGTTTGATTCCTTATGATTGTTTTGAGATAATTGTGGATTGTAGAAATACTTGTGTTAAAGTTTGTGATTCCTGTAGCATGCACGTATGGTGAACCGTTATGTGATGAAGTTGGAGCATGATTTATTTATTGATTGTCTTCCTTATGAGTGGTGGTCGGGGATGAGCGATGGTCTTTTCCTACCAATCTATCCCCCTAGGAGCATGCATGTAGTACTTCTTTTCGATAACTAATAGATTTTTGCAATAATTATGTGAGTTCCTTATGACTAATGTTGAGTCCATGGATTATACGCACTCTCACCCTTCCACCGTTGCTAGCTTCTCTAGTACCGCGCAACTTTCGCCGGTACCATACACCCACCATATACCTTCCTCAAAACATCCACCATGCCTACCTATTATGGCATTTCCAGAGCCACTATGAGATATATTGCCATGAAACTTTCCACCGTTCCATTTCTATGACACGTTCCATCATTGTCGTATTGCTTTGCATGATCATGTAGTTGACATCATATTTGTGGCAAAGCCACCATTCATAATCTTTCATACATGTCATTCTTGATTCATTGCACATTCGGTACACCACCGGAGGCATTCATATAGAGCCATATTTTGTTCTAAGTATAGAGTTGTAATTCTTGAGTTGTGAGTAAATAAAAGTGTGATGATCTTCATTATTAGAGCATTGTCCCATGTGAGGATGAAGACTGTGATTCCCCCACAAGTCGGGATGAGATTCCGGATGAAAAAAAAAGAGGCCAAAAAATAAGAGAAGGCCCAACAAAAAATGAGAGAAAAGGGAGAATGGGCAACGTTACTATCCTTTTACCACACTTGTGCTTCAAAGTGGCACCATGATCTTCATGATAGAGTCTCCTATGTTGTCACTTTCATATATCATACGTCTCCAACATATCTATAATTTTTTATTGTTCCATGTTGTTATATTATCAATCTTGGATGTTTAATAATCATTTTATAGTCATTTTATATCATTTTTTGGCACTAACCTATTGACATAGTGCCAAGTGCCAATTGATGTTTTTTGCATGTTTTTTACATCACAGAAAATCAATACCAAACGAAGTCCAAATGCCACGAAACTTTACGGGGATTTTTTATGGACCAGAAGACACCTAATGGGCCCTGGTTGCGCCTGGGGAGTGCTCCAAGGAGAGCACAACCCACTAGGGCACGCCAGGAGGCGCAGGCACGCCCTGGTGGGTTGTGCCCACCTCGGGTGCCCTCTGGACCGCCTCTTTGCTCTATAAATACCACAATATTCCCAAAACCCTAGGGGAATCGACGAAATATTGATGCAGCCGCCGCAGAGTCCAGAACCACCAAATCCAATCTATACACCATCTTGGATGGGGTTCACCACCTCCATTGGTGCCTCTCCGATGATGCGTGAGTAGTTCTTTGTAGACCTTTGGGTCTGTAGTTAGTAGCTAGATGGCTTCCTCTCTCTAGCTGAATTATCAATACAATGGTCTCTTAGAGATCCATATGATGTAACTCTTTTTGCAGTGTGTTTGTTGGGATCTGATGAACTTTGAGTTTATGATCAGTTATATCTTTTTTTATTATCCATGAAAGTATTTGAGTTTCTTTGATCTCTTTTATGCATGATATCTCATAGCCTCGTATTTCTTCTTCGATATTTGGGTTTTGTTTGGCCAACTTGATCTATTTATCTTGCAATGGGAAGAGGTGCTTTGTAGTGGGTTCGATCTTACGGTGCTTGATCGCAGTGACAGAAGGGGAACCGACACGTATGTATCGTTGCTACTAAGGATAAAACGATGGGGTCTATCTCTACATAGATAGATCTTGTCTACATCATGTCATCATTCTTATTGCATTGCTCCGTTTCTCCATGAACTTAATACACTAGATGCATGCCGGATAGCGGTCGATGTGTGGAGTAATAGTAGTAGATACAGGCAGGAGTCGGTCTACTAATCTTGGACGTGATGCCTATATAATGATCATTACCTGGATATCGTCATGATTATTTGAAGTTCTATCAATTTCCCAACAGTAATTTGTTCACCCACCGTTTGCTATTTTTCTCGAGAGAAGCCACTAGTGAAACCTATGGCCCCTGGGTCTCTTTCTAATATATTTGCCTTTGCGATCTACTTTTCCTTTGCATTTATTTTCAGATCTATTAAACCAAAAAGACAAAATACTTTGCTGCACTTTATTTTATTTGTGATCTATTTATTCAATCTATTACAACTTTCTCCCGTCCACGCACCAATTTCTGGCGCCGTTATCCGCAAGGGATTGACAACCACTTTAACACGTCGGGTTGCGAGTGGTTGTTATTTGTGTGCAGGGCTTGTTTACGTTGTGTTGCTTGGTTCTCCTACTGGTTTGATAACCTTGGTCTCATCACTGAGGGAAATACCTACCGTTGTTTTGCTGCATCATCCGTTCCTCTTTGGGGAAATATCGATGTAGTCCTAGCCGACATCAAAAGGAATTCCTGGTGCCGCCGCCGGGGAGGATCTTCAACAGATACCAGGTTCCTAATCAGAAATCTCATCCCCTTGCAATTTACATTATTTGCCATTTGCCTCTCGTTTTCCTCTCCCCCACTTCACAAAAATTTGTCGTTTTATTCGCGCCTTTTTCCGTTCGCCGTTTCTCCATGAACACCAAGTTATGTGATTTCTCAAATACCAACAACAATGATTTTATCGGCACTCCAATTGCTCCTCTCGCCACTAGTGCGGAGTCTTGTGATATTAATACTGCTTTGCTAAATCTTGTTATGAAAGATCAATTTTCCGGTAGTCCTAATAAGGGTGCCGCGTCCCATCTTAATACCTTCGTGGAATTATGCAATATGCAAAAGAAAAAACATGTGGACAATGATGTGGTGAAGATGAAATTATTTCCGTTTTCTTTACGTGATTCTGCAAAAAATTGGTTCTCTTCTTTGCCTCGAAATAGTATCGATTCTTGGAATAAGTGCAAAGATGCTTTTATCACTAAGTATTTTCCACCCGCAAAAATTATTTCCCTCAGAACCCAGATCATGAATTTCAAGAAACTTGAACATGAGCATGTTGCACAATCTTGGGAAAGGATGAAAATGATTATAAGGAATTGCCCAACTCATGGGTTAAATCTTTGGATGATCATACAAAAAATTTATGCCGGATTGGATTTTGTTTATCGTAATCTTTTAGATTCCGCCGCTGGTGGTACTTTTATGGAAATTACTTTGGGTGCAGCCACCAAAATGCTTGATAATATTATGGCAAATTACTCGCAATGGCATACCGAAAGAGCTCCTACTAGTAAAAAGTTAATTTGGTTGAAGAAATTTCTTCTTTAAGTGAAAAAGTTGATGCTCTTATGAAATTTGTTGCTAGTAAAAGTGCTCCTATTGATTTTAATGATATGCCTTTGTCTACTTTGATTGAGAAAAATAGTGATGCCATAGATGTGAATTTTATTTCTCGAAATAATTTCAACAATAATGCTTATAGAGGTAATTTTAATCCTAGGCCTTTTCCTAGTAATTCCTCTAATAATTATGGTAATTCCTATGGAAATCGATCTTATAATAATAATAGGAACACCTCTGATCTTGAGAATAATATTAAAGAATTTAGCAACACGCAAAAAGTTTTCAACACTTCCATAGAAGAAAAGTTGAGTAAGATTGATGATTTGTCTAGAATTGTTGATAGAATTTCTCATGATGTGGAAAATCTCAAGATGAAAATTTGTGTGCCTAAGGTTGATGAATCAATTAAATCTCTTTATGTTTGTATGAATGAAAGTAAGAAAAGAACCGCTATGCTTAGAGCTAAAAGAGAATTTTTAGAAAAAGCGTTTTCTATTGATTACTTTCACAAAAGTGATGAAGATCTTAAAATGGTTGGTGTTTCTTCTATTGATTCCTTGTTTAGTAATATTAAGATTCATGAAAAAGGGACTAGAGAAGAGTCAACTTTAGCTAGAAGGCGTCCCAATATTTCGGATGGTGAAGATCTTGTTGAGAAAATTGATGAAAGTGGGTTTGAAGAGGTCAAGACTTTAGCTAGTGATGTACCCACTCTTTTGGATTACAAAGACTTTAATTATGATAGTTGCTCTTTGATTGATTGTATTTCTTTGTTGCAATCCATGATAAGTTCACCCCATGCCTATGAACAAAATAAAGCTTTTACTAAACATATTGTTGATGCTATGATGAAAGCTTTTGAAGAAAAATTGGAATTAGAAGTATCAATTCCTAGAAAATTGTAGTATGAATGGGAACCTACTATCAAAGTCAAGATTAAAAATTATGAATGTTTTGCTTTGTGTGACTTGGGTGCTAGTGTTTCTACGATTCTGAAATCTTTATGTGATGTACTTGGTCTTACTGATCTTGAAGAATGCTCTTTACATTTGCACTTGGCGGATTCTACTATTAAAAATCCTATGAGAAGAATTAACGATGTTATTATTCTTGAAAATAGGAATTATGTGCCCATAGATTTTATTGTTCTTGATATTGATTGCAATCCGTCTTGTCCAATTATTCTTGGTAGACCGTTTTTATGCACTATCGGTGTCGTGATTGATATGAAAGAAGGCAATATTAAGTTCCAATTTCCTTTGAGGAAGGGTATGGAACACTTCCCTAGAACAAGAATTAGGCCACGATATGAATCAATCATGAGGGCATCTTATGGATCTCGGAACAAAGATGACAAAACTTAGATCCTTGCTTTATGCCTAGCTAAGGGCGTAAAACTATAGCGCTTGTTGGGAGGCAACCCAATGAATAAAAAAAATGTTTTTTTTGCTTTCTGTTCTTGAGTGTCTGCACAATTATGCTACTGTTATGATTGTGTTTTTTTGTTTTAATTAGTGTTTGTGTCAAGTAAAGCCTTTAGGATCTTCTTGGGTGATAGTTGTTTGATCTTGCTGAAAAACAGAAACTTTTGCTCTCACAAAAATAATTCTAATTTTTTACCAGAGCGTGATAAAATGCCAATTCTTTTTGAAGTAGATTAATATACAGATTCCTCAGGTCGTCCTAATTTTTTAGAATTTTTGAAGTTATAGAAGTATTCGAAATAGTCATATTGCTAAAGACTGTTCTGTTTTGACAGATTCTGTTTTCTTTGCATTGTGTGCTTATTTTGATGGCTCTATAGTTTTCTTTGATGAATTTTTGCCATAGAAAAGTTGGAATATAGTATATATAATGCAAAAACAAAATATGAATCGGTTTGATACAGTACTTATAGTAGTGATTTATTTTTTCTACAATAACAGATCTCACGAAGGTTTTGTTGAGTTTTGTGTGGTTGAAGTTTTCAAGTTTTGGGTTATCTTACGATGGATGAAGTAATAAGGAGTAAGAAGAGCCTAATCTTGGGGATGCCCCAGCATCCCCCGCTATTATCCAAAATAGAGCAAGCAACTAAGCTTGGGGATGCCCCCTAGTGGCATCCCCTCTTTCTTCTAACGACCATCGGTATTTTACTCGAAGCTATATTTTTATTCATCACATACTATGTGTTTTGCTTGGAGCATCTTGTATGATATGAGTATTTGCTTGTTTTATTTTGTGTTTTAAGTCTTGATTCCTTGCTGGACATACCTATTTGAGAGAGCCAAAATTATGTCATGACTTGTTAGAATTGCTCTCTATGCTTCACTTAAATCTTTTATGAGCTATGGACTTGCTCTAGTGCTTCACTTATATCTTTTTTAGCATGGTGTGCTTTAGTATTTTTAAAGAAATTCTCTCTTGCTTCACTTAGATTTATTTGAGAGTTACTAAAATTTTCAAGAAATTCTCTCTTGCTTCACTTAAATTAATTTGAGAGAAAGAAACAAAAAAAATTATTATGCTCATGATCTTCACTTATATTTGTTTAAGCTTATCAAAAGAAACACATGAAAATTAGTTCCAAAGTGACAGATATCCAAGAAGGATATAATAAAAACTTTCATGAAGATCATTGGACAAAATAAACTTGATTCTTAGTAATAGTTTTGAGATATGATGATGTGATATGTGAGTCATCTTGATGAGTAATTATGCTTTAGTAAGAATATTGGTGTTAAGGTTTGTGATTCCCTATGCAAGCACAAAAGTCAATAGTTATGCAATGAAATTATATCCTACTTGTGGTGCATTATTCGGTGTTAATTATGCTTAATGCTCACTTACGAGATTATCCGTTTCTTCATTGGTAGCTTCTCATTCTTTTGCTAGCCTTCATTTTGCACTAAGTATGATCTCTACTTGTGCATCCAAAAACCTTTAAACCAGTTTTCCCACATGAGTCCGCTATATCTACCTATATGCGGTATTCTTTTGCCGTTCTAAGCAAATTTGTATGTGCCATCTCTAATTTTCAAAACAAACTTCTCTTTTGTGTGTTCGTTCCGCTCTCTGAGCAGTGTGGGGTGTCTAGTATTTTCCATGCTAGATGTGTTATTCTCACGATGAGTGTTTATTCACTTGTCATTGCACGAGAGTAAGGCAAAGGTATTAGGGATGCCTAGTCCCGAAATGAAAAATGAATTTACTTTATGTTGTCAAATAATAAATTCCTTGGAAAGTGTTGGTATGGAGGGCAACCGTGGATACGGCTAGCCATGGAAAGTGAAAGTATGGTTGAAAAAGGAATAAACTTTATTTTCTGTTTGGGAACCGCCTATGATATATCTAGCATGGAAAGTGTTGGGAACTCAAAGTCGTTTTCGTTGGTGGGGAGGATACACCTCCCAAAATGTTTTTATCTCTAAGTTTTTCGCTTTGAGCTCTGGCACCTCTACAAATCCCTACTTCCCTCTGCGAAGGGCCTTTCTTTTACTTTATGCAATTTTTATTTTTGAATTTGAGTCTCCATCTTCTCTTATAAAAGCACCAACTAGGAGGCACTATGATCGTACTTGAGCATTGGGTGTAGTTAATATGCGAGTGTGTTTCATGAATGGATCAATGATTGAGCATGATGGGCTAGGGATAGCTTATTTTAGTGTTGATATTTTGAAAGACATGGTTGCTTGTTGAAATGCTCGAGTATTTAAGTTATCATGCAAAACTAGACTATTGCTTTGAACAATATAAAAGTCCAAATGTCCATGCTATAAAGAAAAGAATATGATATGACATGATAGGCAATATTCCACATCAAAAATTCTATTTTTATCACTTACCTACTCGAGGACGAGTAGGAGTTAAGCTTGGGGATGCTGATACGTCTCCAACGTATCTATAAGTTTGTATTGTTCCATGTTGTTATATTATCAATCTTGGATGTTTTATAATCATTTCATAGTCATTTTATATCATTTTTTGGCACTAACCTATTGACATAGTGCCAAGTGCCAGTTGTTGATTTTTGCATGTTTTTTACATCGCATAAAATCAATACCAAAAGGAGTCCAAATGCCACAAAACTTTATGGAGATTTTTTATGGACCAGAAGACACCTAATGGGCCCTGGCTGTGCCTGGGGGTGCTCCAAGGAGAGCACAACCCACCAGGGCGCGCCAGGAGGCCCAGGCGCGCCCTGGTGGATTGTGCCCACCTTGGGTGCCCCGGACCGCCTCTACTCTTTATAAATACCCCAATATTCCAAAAACCCTAGGGGAGTCGATGAAATATTGATCCAGCCGCAACACAGTCCAGAACCACCAGATCCAATCTAGACACCATTTCGGATGGGGTTCACCACCTCCATTGGTGCCTCTCCGATGATGTGTGAGTAGTTCTTTGTAGACCTTCGGGTCCGTACTTACTAGCTAGATGGCTTCCTCTCTCTCGCTGAATTCTCAATGCAATGGTCTCTTAGAGATCCATGTGATTAACTCTTTTTGCAGTGTGTTTGTTGGGATCTGATGAACTTTGAGTTTATGGTCAGTTATATCTTTTTTTTATCCATGAAAGTATTTGAGTTTCTTTGATATCTTTTATGCATGATCTCTTATAGCCTCATATTTCTTCTCCAATATTTGGGTTTTGTTTGGCCAACTTGATCTATTTTTCTTGCAATGAGAAGAGGTGCTTTGTAGTGGGTTCGATCTTACGGTGCTTGATCCCAGTGACAGAAGGGGAACCGACATGTATATATCGTTGCTACTAAGGATAAAACGACGGGGTCTATCTCTACATAGATAGATCTTGTCTACACCATGTCATCCTTCTTATTGCATTACATCATTTCTCCATGAACTTAATACACTAGATGCATGCTGGATAGCGGTCAATGTGTGGAGTAATAGTAGTAGATGCAGGCAGTAGTCGGTCTACTAATCTTGGACATGATGCCTATATAATGATCATTGCCTGGATATCGTCATGATTATTTGAAGTTCTATCAAATACCCAACAGTAATTTTTTCACCCACCGTTTGCTATTTTTCTCGAGAGAAGCCACTAGTGAAACCTACGCCCCCCGGGTCTCTTTCTCATATATTTGCCTTTGCGGTCTACTTTTCCTTTGCATTTATTTTTAGATCTATTAAACCAAAAATACAAAAATACTTTGCTGCACTTTATTTTATTTGCGATCTATTTATTCAATCCATTACAACTTTCTCCCGTCCACGCACCAATTTTTGGCGCTGTTACCCGAAAGGGATTGACAACCCCTTTAACACGTCGGGTTGCGAGTGGTTGTTATTTGTGTGCAGGGGCTGTTTATGTTGTGTTGCTTGGTTCTCCTACTGGTCGATAACCTTGGTCTCATCACTGAGGGAAATACCTACCGTCGATGTGCTGCATCATCCCTTCCTCTTTGGGGAAATACCGATGTAGTCCTAGCCGACATTGATAATCCCCAAGTGCAGGGAATCATCGTAGCAATTCCCAATGGTGGAAGTGATAAGTATGGAGTGTCGAACCCACAAGGAGCTAAAGGTAAGATCAATATTCTCTCAAGCCTTGTCTGCCACTGATACGACTCTACGTACACCGAACATTTGCTTCCAACTAGAAACGAGAAATAAAACTACATTGTGGGTATGAAGAGGATAACTTTGCATGGTATCGGAGAGATAAAATATAAAAGTAGGTGATGTTATCATAAAGTTAGAATATATTAATAATATTATAAATAGAGAGTGTGGAATAATGATGGATCGGTGTGCGGAATTGTCTTAGGTAATCGTTAACAAGACCGGTGGTCGTCATTGCAATTTCATATGAGGGAGAGGCATAAGCTAACATGCTTTCTCTTCTTGGATCATATGCACTTATGATCGGAACACTAGCAAGCATCCGCAACTACTAAAGATCATTAAGGTAAAACCCAACCATAGCATTAAAGCATCAAGTCCCCTTTATCCCATACGCAACAACCCCCTTACTCGGGTTTATGCTTCTATCACTCAAGCAACCCACTATAAGTGAATCATGAATGTATTGCAACACCCTACAGCGCAACACGGAGGGCACAATAGGACAGCACCAAAATAAAAGATGCAACTCATACCGATCTAGATCATCAATCGACCCAAAGACAAAGGATATCTACTCAAAACATCATAGGATGGCAACACATCATCGGATCATAATATGTGGCATAAAGCACCATGTTCAAGTAGTTATTACAGTGGGGTGCGGGAGAGTGGAGCGCGTAAAAGAGATGAGGATGGTAATGATGATGGTGATGTTGATGAAAACGATCAACGCGGCGATGATTCCCCTCCCGATGGCACTCCGGTGCCACCGAGAGAGAGGAGGAGAGGTTCTCCCCCTTGTGCTTCCTCCTCCATGGCATCCCCACTTGATGGGGAGAGGTTGTCCCTCTGGATCTTGGCCTCCATGGCGATGCTGGCCCCTCCGGGATCCTCCTCCATGGCCTCCGATGATGATGGCCCCCTCGGGCAGGGTGCCAGAGAGGGCCTAGATTGATTTCTCGTGGCTACAGAGGCTTGCTGTGGCGGAACTTCCGATCTAGGTTATTTCCTGGAGGTTTGGGCATTTATAGGAGGGGTTGGCATCGAGAACAAGTCAGGGGGGCCCACGAGAAGTCCACGAGGCACAGGGGCGCGCCCAGGGGGTGGGTGATACGTCTCCGTCGTATCTACTTTTCCAAACACTTTTGCCCTTATTTTGGACTCTAACTTGCATGATTTTCCAAACACTTTTCCAAACACCCTAGCCACGAGGGTGGGGGCGCGCCTGCCCCCTGGGCGCGCCCCCTGCCTCGTGGCCCCCCTGGAGCTCCACCGACCTCAACTCCAACTCCATATATTCATGTTCGGGGAGAAAAAAATCAGGGAGAAGGATTCATCGCGTTTTACGATACGGAGCCGCCGCCAAGCCCTAAACTCTCTCGGGAGGGCTGATCTGGAGTCCGTTCGGGGCTCTGGATAGGGGAATCCGTCACCGTCGTCATCATCAACCATCCTCCATCACCAATTTCATGATGCTCACTGCCGTGCGTGAGTAACTCCATCATAGGCTTGCTGGATGGTGATGGGCTGGATGAGATTTATCATGTAATCGAGTTAGTTTTGTTAGGGTTTGATCCCTAGTATCCACTATGTTCTGAGATTGATGTTGCTATGACTTTGCTATGCTTAATGCTTGTCACTAGGGGCCCGAGTGCCATGATTTCAGATCTGAACCTATTATGTTTTCATGAATACATGTGAGTTCTTGATCCTATCTTGCAAGTCTATAGTCACCTACTATGTGTTATGATCCGGCAACCCCGAAGTGCCAATAATCAGGACCACTCCCGGTGATGACCATAGTTTGAGGAGTTCATGTATTCACCATGTGTTAATGCTTTGGTCCGGTACTCTATTAAAAGGAGGCCTTAATATCCCTTAGTTTCCGCTAGGACCCCGCTGCCACGGGAGGGTAGGACAAAAGATGCCATGCAAGTTCTTTTCCATAAGCACGTATGACTATATTCGGAATACATGCCTACATTACATTGATGAATTGGAGCTAGTTCTGTGTCACCCTATGTTATGACTGTTACATGATGAACCACATCTGGCATAATTCTCCATCACTGATCCAATGCCTACGAGCTTTTCATATATTGTTCTTCGCTTATTTACTTTTCCATTGCTATTGTTACCATCACTACAAAACCCAAAAATATTACTTTTGCTACTATTACTTTTGCTACCGTTACCACTACTATCATATTACTTTGCTACTAAATACCTTGCTGTAGATATTAAGTTATCCAGGTGTGGTTGAATTGACAACTCAGCTGCTAATACTTGAGAATATTCTTTGGCTCCCCTTGTGTCTAATCAATAAATCTGGGTTGAATACTCTACCCTCGAAAACTATTGCGATCCCCTATACTTGTGGGTTATCAAGACTATTTTATGGCGCCGTTGCCGGGGAGGGTAGGACAAAAGATGTCATGCAAGTTCTTTTCCATAAGCATGTATGACTATATTCAGAATACATGCCTACATTACATTGATGAACTGGAGCTAGTTCGGTGTCACCCTAGGTTATGACTGTTACATGATCGATCGCATCCGGCATAATTCTCCATCACCGAACCATTGCCTACGAGCTTTCCACATATTGTTCTTAGCTTATTTACTCTTCCGCTGCTACTGTTACCTTTTGCCACCATTACAAATACTATCATATTAATTTGCTACTAAATACCTTGCTGCAGATATTAAGTTTCCAGGTGTAGTTGAATTGACAACTCAGCTGCTAATACTTGAGAATATTCTTTGGCTCCCCTTGTGTCGAATCAATAAATTTGGTTTGAATACTCTACCCTCGAAAACTGTTGCGATCCCCTATACTTGTGGGTTATCAAGACTATTTTCTGGCGCCGTTGCCGGGGAGCATAGCTCTATTCTTTGAGTCACTTGGGATTTCTATCTGCTGGTCACTATGAAGAACTTGAAAGACACGAAAACAAAAATTTATCCCTCAACTACGAGGGGAGGTAAGGAACTGCCATCTAGCTCTGCACTTGATTCACCTTCTGTTTTGAGTAAGCTTGTGACACCTAAACCTGCTTCTGCTATTAATTCTGATATGTCGCATATTATTGATGATGCCACTTCGGCTATGCATGATACTTATGATGAAACTACTTCTATGCTTAATACTACTGTGCCACTTGGTGAATTTCTTGATGAACAAATTGCTAGGGCTAGAGAGAATGAAATTATTGAAACTGATAATATTGATGAAAGTGATGATGAAGGCTCTCCTAATAAATATGAATTGTCTGTTGTGCCTGAGGGCTATGTTATGGATGAAGAAACTAAAAGAGACTTTCTTGCATGCAATGATAGAAGTGATCTTAAGAAATTATTAGCTAAGCTTAAACAAAAAACTCTGAATGCTAGGATGAAATATGATCCTGCTTATGCTACTTCACCTATATTTGTTACTGATAAGGATTATGAATTCTCTATTGATCCTGATATAATTACTTTGGTTGAATCTGATCCTTTTTATGGCTATGAAACTAAAACTGTTGTGGCACATCTTACTAAATTAAATGATATAGCCACCCTATTCACTAATGATGAGAGAACTCACTACTTTTATATCCTTAAAATATTTTCGTTCTCATTAAAGGGTGATGCTAAGATATGGTTTAATTCTCTTGATCCTGGTTATGTGTGTAGTCCCCAGGATATGATTTATTACTTCTCTGCTAAATATTTCCCTGCTCATAAGAAACAAGCTGCTTTAAGGGATATATATAATTTTGTGCAAATTGAAGAAGAGAGTCTCCCACAAGCTTGGGGGAGGCTTCTCTAATTACTTAATGCTTTGCCTGATCATCCTCTTAAGAAAAATGAAATACTTGATATCTTTTATAATGGACTAACCGATGCTTCCAGAGACCACCTGGATAGTTGTGCTGGTTCTGTTTTCAGGGAAAGAACATCGGATGAAGCTGAAATTCTATTGAATAATATGTTGACAAATGAAAATAATTGGACACTTCCTGAGCCTACTCCTAAACCAACTCCTAAGAAAAGGGGTGTTCTATTTCTCAGTCCTGAAGATATGCAAGAGGCAAAGAAATCCATGAAAGAAAAGGGTATTAAAGCTGAAGATGTTAAGAATTTACCTCCTATTGAAGAAATACATGGTCTTAATTTACCGCCTGTTGAAGAAATATATGGTTTTAATCCATCACCTATTGAAGAAGCACATGGTCTTGATAACCCGACACAGGTAGTAAAGGTAAATTCTCTCTATAGATGTGATAAAGCTGAAATCCCTCCTACTAAGTTTGCTAGCCAATGTATGGATGAGTTTGATAGCTTTATGGTTAGGCAAGAAGACTTCAATGCGTACTTTGGTAGACAATTGAAACAAATGCTTATATGATTGAACACTTGGGTGATTATATGTCTAGAGTCAAAGGTGAACTTAAACTCATTAGTAAACATGCTTCTATGGTTAACACTTAAGTAGAACAAGTACTTAAAGCTCAGAATGATTTGCTCAATGAATTAAATAGTAAGAAAAATGATAATGTTGTTAGAGTTATGACTAGAGGTGGTAAAATGACCCAGGAACCTTTGTATCCTGAGGGCCATCCTAAGAGAATTGAGCAAGATTTCTCAGAGAAATGATATATATGCACCTAGTCCTTCAAAGAGGAAGAAAAAGAAAAATGATAGGACTTTGCATGCTTCTAGTGAACATGTTATTGACACACCTGAGAATCCCAATGATATCTCTATTTCTGATGCTGAAACACAACCTGGTAATGAACATGAAACTAGTGTTAATGTTAATGATAATGTTCATGTTGATGCTCAACCTAGCAATGATAATGATGTAGAAGTTGAACCTATTGTTGATCTTGATAACCCACAATCAAAGAATCAACGTTATGATAAAAGAGACTTTGTTGCTAGGAAGCACGGTAAGGAAAGAGAGCCTTGGGTTCAGAAACCCATTCCTTTTCCTCCTAAGCCATCCAAGAAAAAGGATGATGAGGATTTTGAGTGCTTTGCCGAAATGATTAGACCTATCTTTTTGCGTATGCGATTGACTGATATGCTTAAAATGAATCCTTATGCTAAGTACATGAAAGATATTGTTACTAATAAAACAAAGATACCGGAAGCTGAAATTTCCACCATGCTTGCTAATTATACTTTTAAGGGAGGAATACTGAAGAAACTTGGAGATCCCGGAGTACCAACTATACCATGATCCATTAAAAGAAACTATGTTAAAACTGCTTTATGTGATCTTGGAGACGGTGTTAGTGTTATGCCTCTCTCTTTATATCGTAGACTTGATTTGAATAAGTTAACACCTACTGAAATATACTTGCAAATGGCTGATAAATCAACTACTATACCTATCGGTATTTGTGAGGATGTGCCTGTTCTAGTTGCAAACATTACTATTTTAAAGGACTTTGTTATTCTTGATATTCCCGAGGATGATAGTATGTCTATTATTCTTGGAAGACCTTTTTTGAATACTGCAGGGGTTGTTATTGATTGCAACAAAGGCAATGTCACTTTTCATGTTAATGGTAATGAGAATACGGTACACTTTCCAAGGAAACAACCTCAAGTCCACAGTATCAATTCTATTGGAAAAATTCCGTCGATTATTTTTGGAGGTTTTGAATTTCCTCTTCCTACTGTTAAGAAGAAATATGATATTCTTATTGTTGGGGATGTGCATATCCCCGTTGAGGTAACCTAGTGTTATTCGAAAATTCTCCGGTTCCATGTTATTCAGAATGAGTTTGTTAACAAGACCTGATCAACCTTGTTAGTGGATTCCTTTTGATGAGCATGAGATGGATGAAGTTAGAAAGCACAACTCTCTGTACCCTCTTTTTACTTTCTGTTATTTATTTTAAATAAAGCAAAAATAGTAATTTATGTCTATTTTCTGAATTATCCATGCAATAAAAATACCCCGAAAATAAAAGTTCTCCAAATGCCCTGCCGATTTAATATGATTTTTTCTGGAATATTTGAGAATATCTGGCACTGAGAACACAACAGGGGGAGCAAGCACCTAGCCGCGAGGGTCCAGGGCGCGCCCACCCCCCTGGGTGCGTCCCCTGCCTCGTGGGCCCATGGTGGCTCCTCTCCACTTATTCCTGCACCCACACACTTCTTCTTCCTCCCAAAAAAATTCACCATCCAACTCAACCACGAGTTTTAGCTCATTTTGCTGCGATTTTTGATCTCCTTGCTCAAAGCACCTCTCACAAAACTGCTTTGGGGGATTGTTCCTTGGTATGTGACTCCTCCATTGGTCCAATTAGTTTTTGTTCTAGTACTTTATTCATTGCAAATTTGTGCTGGCTAGGTGACCATGTTCTTGAGCTTGCATGTCAAATTTATATGGTTCCAAGTAGTTCCAATGCAGGATATAGGGTCTAGGCACTTGTAGGAGTAGTTGCTATCAATTTTCTTGAGCTTGGTTCACTTTTATTTCAAGTTACTAAAAGTTTCAGAAATTTTTCAGAAGAAGAAATATGTTTAGGAAAATGTACCAAGGTGGTTCTTCAAGGAAACAAGGACCCAGGCTTGCAATGCTGATGCTTATGATGAGCCACCAAGGGACGCTCCAGTGCGGCCTTGTGAATGGCCTTCAGAGGACTTCATGGATCAAGCTGGAATTAAGAAAGAATTTAACGCATATTTGCGTAACGCTGATCTTGTGAGCTTTGAGGCAGAAAAGTGCCGCCAGTACCACTATCTCACTAGTTCCTTTGTGAGGTGGTTTGAATTTTCATCTTCACGCAGTTCTCAAACTGTCCTGTTTGATCTTTATGAAAATTCTTATACTATGGACTTAGAGGATTTTACCACTGCTTGCAAACTTCGATAATGGGGTAGTGCTAGTGAACCTCGCAAATCTGAATTTAGAGATTTTCTTGCTAGTATAACGGTGGGGGAATCTAGAGACATGGCACAAGCTACCATGGGGAGCATTCATTTTCCTGCTATACATTATTTCGCTCTCTTCATAGGTAGGTGTATAAATGGTAAGGATGAAGCATGTCACATGTGTGTCCCTGACCTCAGTATTCTTAGGAGTGCTGTGTTAGGAGATAAACATTATAATTTGGGAGCCATTGTTGCACATAGGTTGCATCATATAGATTTAATGGAGATTTCTTTGATCGAATTATGCAACCCGTATAGCTAATTTTCTTGGTATAACCATACGTGAGGATGATATTGAGTTGCCTCCTGCTTATTTGGATTATGAGGCTATGGTTCGTCATCATTTTGTTGAGAGGAACGACCAGTTCCTCCCGTACCGATTAATCTTTGACAGACGACGCACCTATCATGTCGCTCTCCCTGCTTCTACCTTCTTTGACTTTCAAGCAAAGGGGAGATATTACATAACCAGAGAGGAGGCAGATGAGTATAAGAGGAGGGCTGAGATAGCTCGCCTCCAAGCTGCAGCCCACGATGCAATGACTTTTGCCTCTCAGTACGACCCCAACTACAACTTTGGATATCCGCCAGGCCATCTGTGGCAATAGACCAACTTAGGCCAAAAGCCTAAGCTTTAGGGAGTACGTATTTCCCACCAACATTACATTTATGTTCACACACTCATTGCTAGATGTCGGTGCTCATACTTTTTCATTGTAATATCCATGCTAGTTTATTTCCTTTTTATGCTTTCTTCTTGTGTGTTTGATAAACCTTAAGAAAAAAATTAGTAGTAGCTTTTAGCTATTTTATTTTTCTTGCTGTAGTAGTAATAACTAAAAAGAAAACTCAAAAAGATTTCCCTTTCTTCTTTTGCTTGTTGGGAGCTTTCCCGTGTAAATAGTTTTATTTCTTTTCTTTGGGGGTTGATAGGAGAAGACCATGATTAAATTGTTGAAGTGACTCCTATATGCATTATTGTTGATTTAACCAAGAGTCCATATTGCCTTGTCTTCTCCTGTTTATTGAATGCTTGAAGATTCCAGCTTAGTCCAATGCACGTGCACTGTTATTATTATTCACATCATTCGGTCGTGCAAGTGAAAGGCAATTATGACGATATATGATGGACTGATTGAGATGGGAGAAGCTGGTATGAACTCGACCTCTCTTGTTTTTGTAAATATGATTAGTTCATTGTTCCTGATTCAGTCTATTATGAATAAACATGTTTGCAATGACAATTAGAGATTACAGTTGCTTATGCCATGCTTAATTAGCTAGGAGCTTATAATGGTTTACCTTGCGTGCCAACATGCTATTAAAATGGTTGTGATGTGGTATGATAGGGTGGTATACTCTTTTGAACGATTCGAGTGGCTTGACTTGGCACATGTTCACGCATGTAGTTGAAACAAAATCAACATAGCCTCTACGATATTTATGTACATGGTGCATTATATTGTTGGGGAACGTAGTAATTTCAAAATTTTCCTACGCACACGCAAGATCATGGTGATGCATAGCAACGAGAGGGGAGAGTGTTGTCCACGTACCCTCGTAGACCGAAAGCGGAAGCGTTAGCACAACTTGGTTGATGTAGTCATACATCTTCACGATACGACCGATCAAGTACCGAACGCACGGCACCTCCGAGTTCTGCACATGTTCAACTCAATGACGTCCCTCGAACTCTGATCTAGCCGAGCTTTGAGGAAGAGTTCCGTCAGCACGACGGCGTGGTGACGATGATGATGTTCTACCGACGCGGGGCTTCGCCTAAGCACCGCTACGATATGACCGAGGTGGATTATGGTGGAGAGGGGCACCGCACACGGCTAACAGATCAAGAGATCAATTGTTGTGTCTTTGGGGTGCCCCCCTGCCCCCGTATATAAAGGAGTGGAGGAGGGGGAGGGTCGGCCCTCTCTATGGCGCGCCCTAGGGGAGTCCTACTCCCACCGGGAGTAGGATTCCCCCTTTCCTAGTAGAACTAGGAGCCCTTCCAAGTAGTAGGAGTATGAGGGAAGGAAAGGGAAGGGAAAAGGAGAAGGAAGGAAGGCCCCCCCTCCCTAGTCCAATTCGGACCAGCCCATGGGGAGGGCTGCGGCCACCCTTTGAGGCCTTTCTCTCCTTTCCCGTATGGCCCATTAAGGCCCAATACGAATTCCCATGACTCCCTGGTACTCCCGAAAATACCCGAATCACTCGGAACCTTTCCGATGTCCGAATATAGTCGTCCAATATATCGATCTTTACGTATCGACCATTTCGAGACTCCTCGTCATGTCCCCGATCTCATCTGGGACTCCGAACTCCTTCGGTACATCAAAACACATAAACTCATAATATAACCGTCATCGAACTTTAAGCGTGCGTACCCTACGGGTTCGAGAACTATGTAGACCTGACCGAGACACGTCTCCGGTCAATAACCAATAGCGGAACCTAGATACTCATATTGGCTCCTACATATTCTACGAAGATCTTTATCGGTCAAACCGCATAACAACATGCGTTGTTCCCTTTGTCATCGGTATGTTACTTGCCCGAGATTCGATCATCGGTATCTCAATACCTAGTTCAATCTCGTTACCGGCAAGTCTCTTTACTCGTTCCGTAACACATCATCCCGCAACTAACTCATTAGTTGCAATGCTTGCAAGGCTTATAGTGATGTGCATTACCGAGTGGGCCCAGAGATACCTCTCCGACAATCGGAGTGACAAATCCTAATCTCGAAATACGCCAACCCAACAAGTACCTTCGGAGACACCTGTAGAGCACCTTTATAATCACCCAGTTATGTTGTGACGTTTGGTAGCACACAAAGTGTTCCTCCGGTAAACGGGAGTTGCATAATCTCATAGTCATAGGAACATGTATAAGTCATGAAGAAAGCAATAGCAACAAACTAAACGATCAAGTGCTATGCTAACGGAATGGGTCAAGTCAATCACATCATTCTCTAATGATCTGACCCCGTTAATCAAATGACAACTCATGTCTATGGCTAGGAAACTTAACCATCTTTGATTCAACGAGCTAGTCAAGTAGAGGCATACTAGTGACATACTGTTTATCTATGTATTCACACATGTATTATGTTTCCGGTTAATACAATTCTAGCATGAATAATAAACATTTACCATGGTATAAGGAAATAAATAATAACTTTATTATTTCCTCTAGGGCATATTTCCTTCAGTCTCCCACTTGCACTAGAGTCAATAATCTAGTTCACATCGCCATGTGATTTAACATCAATAGTTCACATCACCATGTGATTAACACCCATAGTTCACATCGTCATGTGACCAACACCCAAAGGGTTTACTAGAGTCAATAATCTAGTTCACATCGCTATGTGATTAATACCCAAAGAGTACTAAGGTGTGATCATGCTTTGCTTGTGAGGGAAGTTTAGTCAACGCGTCTGCCACATTCAGATCCGTATGTATTTTGCAAATTTCTATGTCAACAATGCTCTGCACGGAGCTACTCTAACTAATTGCTCCCACTTTCAATATGTATCCAGATTGAGACTTTGATTCATCTGGATCAGTGTCAAAACTTGCATCGACGTAACCCGTTACGACGAACCTTTTGTCACCTCCATAATCGAGAAACATATCCTTATTCCACTAAGGATAATTTTGACCAATGTCCAGTGATCTACTCCTAGATCACTATTGTACTCCCTTGCCAAACACAGGGCAGGGTATACAATAGGTCTGGTATACAGCATGGCATACTTTCTAGAACATATGGCTGAGGCATAGGGAATGACTTTCATTCTCTCTCTATCTTCTGCCGTGGTCGGGTTCTGAGTCTTACTCAGTTTCACACCTTGTAACACAGGCAAGAACTCTTTCTTTGACTGTTCCATTTTGAACTACATCAAAATCTTGTCAAGGTATGTACTCATTGAAAAACTTATCAAGCGTCTTGATCTATCTCTATAGATCTTGATGCTCAATATGTAAGCAGCTTCACCGAGGTCTTTCTTTGAAAAACTCCTTTCAAACATTCCTCTATGCTTTGAGGAATAATTCTACATTATCTTCGATCAACAATATGTCATTCACATATACTTATCAAAAATGATGTAGTGCTCCCACTCACTTTCTTGTAAATACAGGCTTCACCGCAAGTCTGTATAAAACGATATTCTTTGATCAACTTATCAAAGCATATATTCCAACTCCGAGATGCTTGCACCAGTCCATAGATGGATCGCTAGAGCTTGCATATTTTGTTAGTACCTTTAGGATTGACAAAACCTTCTGGTTGCATCATATACAACTCTTCTTTAATAGATCTATTAAAGAATGCAGTTTTGTTTATCCATTTGCCAGATTTCATAAAATGCGGCAATTGCTAACATGATTCAGACAGACTTAAGCATAGATACGAGTGAGAAACTCTCATCATAGTCAACACCTTGAACTTGTTGAAAACCTTTTTGCGACAATCCTAGCTTTGTAGATAGTAACACTACTATCAGCGTCCGTCTTCCTCTTGAAGATCCATTTAATCTCAATGGCTCGCCGATCAATGGGCAAGTCAATCAAAGTCCATACTTTGTTCTCATACATGGATCTCATCTCAGATTTCATGGCCTCAAGCCATTTCGCAGAATCTGGGCTCATCATCGCTTCCTCATAGTTCATAGGCTCGTCATGGTCAATTAACATGACCTCCAGAACAGGATTACCGTACCACTCTGGTGTGGATCTCACTCTGGTTTACCTACGAGGTTCGGTAGTAACTTGATCTGAAGTTACATGATCATCATCATTAGCTTCCTCACTAATTGGTGTAGTAGTCACAGGAACAGATTTCTGTGATGAACTACTTGCCAATAAGGGAGCAGGTACAGTTACCTCATCAAGTTCTACTTTCCTCCCACTCACTTCTTTCGAGAGAAACTCCTTCTCTAGAAAGGATCCATTCTCAGCAATGAATATCTTGCCTTCGGATCTATGATAGAAGGTGTACCCAACATTTTCTTTTGGGTATCCTATGAAGACGCACTTCTCCGATTTGGGTTTGAGCTTATCCGGTTGAAACTTTTTCACATAAGCATTGCAACCTCAAACTTTAAGAAACGACAGCTTAGGTTTCTTGCCAAACCATAGTTCATACGGTGTCGTCTCAACGGATTTAGATGGTGCCCTATTTAACATGAATGTAGTTGTCTCTAATGCATAACCTCAAAACTATAGTGGTTAATCGGTACGAAACATCATAGATTGCACTATATCCAATAATAGTACGGTTATGACGTTCGGACACACCATTATGTTGTGGTGTTCCAGGTGGCACGATTTTGTGAAACTATTCCACATTGTTTTAATTGAAGACTAAACTCGTAACTCAAATATTTGTCTCTGCGATCAGATCGTAGAAACTTTATTTTCTTGTCACGATGATTTTCCACTTCACTCTGAAGTTTTTTTGAACTTTTCAAATGTTTCAGACTTATGTTTCGTCAAGTAGATATACCCATATTTGCTCAAATCATCTGTGAAGGTCAGAAAATAACGACACCCGCCGCGAGCCTCAACATTCATCGGACTGCATACATCGGTATGTATTATTTCCAATAAGTCAGTTGCTTGCTCCATTGTTCCGGAGAACGGAGTCTTAGTCATCTTGCCCATGAGGCACGGTTCGCAAGCATCAACTGATTCATAATCAAGTGATTCCAAAAGCCCATCAGCATGGATTTTCTTCATGCGCTTTACACCAATATGACCTAAACGGCAGTGCCACAAATAAGTTGCACTATCATTATTAACTTTGCATCTTTTGGCTTCGATATTATGAGAATGTGTATCACCACGATCGAGATCCAACAAACCATTTTCATTGGGTGTATGACCATAGAAGGTTTTATTCATGTAAACAGAACAACAATTTATTCTCTTACTTAAATGAATAACCGTATTGCAATAAACATGATCAAATCATATTCATGATCAACGCAAACACCAAATAACACTTATTTAGGTTCAACACTAATCCCGAAAGTATAGGGAGTGTGCAATGATGATCATATCAATCTTGGAACCACTTCCAACACACATCGTCACTTCACCCTGAACTAGTCTTTGTTCATTCTGCAACTCCCGTTTCGAGTTACTACTCTTAGCAACTGAACCAGTATCAAATACCAAGGGGTTGCTACGAACACTAGTAAAATACACATCAATAATCTGTATATCAAATATACCTTTGTTCACTTTGCCATCCTTCTTATCCGCCAAATACTTGGGGCAATTCCGCTTCCAGTGACCAGTCCCTTTGCAGTAGAAGCACTTAGGCTCAAGATTAGGACCAGACTTGGGCTTCTTCACTTGAGCAGCAACTTGCTTGCCGTTCTTCTTGAAGTTTCCTTTCTTTCCCTTTGCCCTTTTCTTGAAACTAGTGGTCTTGTTAATCATCAACACTTGATGCTCTTTCTTGATTTCTACCTTCATCGATTTCATCATCATGAAAAGCTCGGGAATCGTTTTCATCATCCCTTGCATACTATAGTTCATCACGAAGTTCTACTAACTTGGTGATGGTGACTAGAGAATTCTGTCAATCACTATTTTATCTGGAAGATTAACTCCCACTTGATTCAAGCGATTGTAGTACCCAGACAATCTGAACACATGCTCACTGCTTGAGCTATTCTCCTCCATCTTTTAGCTATAAAACTTGTTGGAGACTTCATATCTCTCAACTCGGTTATTTGCTTGAAATATTAACTTCAACTCCTGGAACATCCATATGATCCATGACGTTCAAAATGTCTTTGAGTCCCGATTCTAAGCTGTTAAGCATGGTGCACTAAACTATCAAGTAGTCATCATATTGAGCTAGACAAACATTCATGACGTATGCATCTGCTCCTGCAATAGGTCTGTCACCTAGCGATGCATTAAGGACATAATTCTTTTGTGCAGCAATGAGGATAAACCTCAGATCACGGATCCAATCTGCATCATTGCTACTAACATCTTTCAACTTAGTTTTTTCTAGGAACATATCAAAAATAAAATAGGGGAGCTAAACGCGAGCTATTGATCTACAACATAGATATGCTTATACTACCAGGACTAAGTTCATGATAAATTTAAGTTCAATTAATCATATTACTTAAGAACTCCCACTTAGAAATACATCCCTCTAATCTTCTAAGTGATCACGTGATCCAAGTAAACTAAACCATAACCGATCATCACGTGAAATGGAGTAGTTTTCAATGGTGAACATCACTATGTTGATCATATCTACTATATGATTCATGCTCGACGTTTCGGTCTCAGTGTTCCGAGGCCATATCTGCATATGCTAGGCTCGTCAAGTTTAACCTGAGTATTCTGCGTGTGCAAAACTGGCTTGCACCCATTGTAGATGGACGTAGAGCTTATCACACCCGATCATCACGTGGTGTTTGGGCACGACAAACTTTGGCAACGGTGCATACTCAGGAAGAACACTTTTATCTTGAAATTTAGTGAGAGATCATCTTATAATGCTACCGTCAATTAAAGCAAGATAAGATGCATAAAAGATAAACATCACATGCAATCAAAATATGTGACATGATATGGCCATCATCATCTTGTGCCTTTGATCTCCATCTCCAAAACATTGTCGTGATTTCCATCGTCACCGGCATGACACCATGATCTCCATCATCTTGATCTATATCAATGTGTCGTCACATGGTCGTCTCGCCAACTATTGCTCTTGCAACTATTGCTATCGCATAGCGATAATTGTAAAGCAATTATTTGGCACTTGCATCTTATGCAATAAAGAGACAACCATAAGGCTTCTGCCAGTTGCCGATAACTTCAACAAAACATGATCATCTTATACAACAACTTATAACTCATCATGTCTTGATCATATCACATCACAACATGACCTGCAAAAACAAGTTAGACGTCCTCTACTTTGTTGTTGCAAGTTTTATGTGGCTGCTACGGGCTTAGCAAGAATCGTTCTTACCTACGCATCAAAACCACAATGATAGTTTGTCAAGTTGGTGCTGTTTTAACCTTCTCAAGGACCAAGCGTAGCCACACTCGGTTCAACTAAAGTTGGAGAAACTGACACCCGCTAGTCACCTGTGTGCAAAGCACGGTGGTAAAACCAGTCTCACGCAAGCGTACACGTAATGTCGGTCCGGGCCGCTTCATCCAACAATACCGCCGAACCAAAGTGTGACATGCTGGTAAGCAGTATGACTTATATCGCCCACAACTCACTTGTGTTCTACTCGTGCATATTACATCAACGCATAAAACCTGGCTCGGATGCCACTGTTGGGGAACGTAGTAATTTCAAAATTTTCCTACGCACACGCAAGATCATGGTGATGCATAGCAATGAGAGGGGAGAGTGTTGTCCACATACCCTCGTAGACCGAAAGCGGAAGAGTTAGCACAACGCGGTTGATGTAGTCGTACGTCTTCATGATCCGACCGATCAAGTACCGAACGCACGGCACCTCCGAGTTCTGCACACGTTCAACTCGATGACGTCCATCGAACTCCGATCCAGTCGAGCTTTGAGGGAGAGTTCCGTCAGCACGACGGCGTGGTGACGATGATGATGTTCTACCGACGCAGGGCTTCGCCTAAGCACCGCTACGATATGACCGAAGTGGATTATGGTGGAGAGGGGCACCGCACACGGCTAAGAGATCAAGAGATCAATTGTTGTGTCTTTAGGGTGCCCCCCTGCCCCCGTATATAAAGGAGTGGAGGAGGGGGAGGGCCGGCCCTCTCTATGGCGCGCCCTCAAAGGAGGATTCCCCCTTTCCTAGTAGAACTAGGAGCCCTTCCAAGTAGTAGGAGTAGGAGGGAAGGAAAGGGAAGGGAAAAGGAGAAGGAAGGAAGGGGGCGCCCCCCTCCCTAGTCCAATTCGGACCAGCCCATGGGGAGGGGTGCGGCCACCCTTTGAGGCCTTTCTCTCCTTTCCCGTATGGCCCATTAAGGCCCAATACGAATTCCCGTAACTCCCCGGTATTCCCAAAAATACCCGAATCACTCGAAACCTTTCCGATGTCCGAATATAGTCGTCCAATATATTGATCTTTACATCTCGACCATTTCGAGACTCCTCGTCATGTCCCTGATCTCATCCGGGACTCCGAACTCCTTCGGTACATCGAAACACATAAACTCATAACATAATCATCATCGAACTTTAAGCGTGCGGACCCTATGGGTTCAAGAACTATGTAGACATGACCGAGACACGTCTCCGGTCAATAACCAATAGCGGAACCTGGATGCTCATATTGGCTCCTACATATTCTACGAAGATCTTTATCGGTCAAACCGCATAACAACATACGTTGTTCCCTTTGTCATCGGTATGTTACTTGCCTGAGATTCGATCGTCGGTATCTCAATACCTAGTTCAATCTCATTACCGGCAAGTCTCTTTACTCGTTCCGTAACACATCATCCCGCAACTACCTCATTAGTTGCAATGCTTGCAATGCTTATAGTGATGTGCATTACCGAGTGGGCCCAGAGATACCTCTCCGACAATCGGAGTGACAAATCCTAATCTCGAAATACGCCAACCCAACAAGTACTTTCGGAGACACCTGTAGAGCACCTTTATAATCACCCAGTTACGTTGTGACGTTTGGTAGCACACAAAGTGTTCCTCCGGTAAACGGGAGTTGCATAATCTCATAGTCATAGGAACATGCATAAGTCATGAAGAAAGCAATAGCAACAAACTAAACGATCAAGTGCTATGCTAACGGAATGGGTCAAGTCAATCACATCATTCTCTAATGATGTGACCCCGTTAATCAAATGACAGCTCATGTCTATGGCTAGGAAACTTAACCATCTTTGATTCAACGAGCTAGTCAAGTAGAGGCATACTAGTGACATAATGTTTGTCTATGTATTCACACATGTATTATGTTTCCGGTTAATACAATTCTAGCATGAATAATAAACATTTACCATGATATAAAGAAATAAATAATAACTTTATTATTGCCTCTAGGGCATATTTCCTTCAGTCTCCCACTTGCACTAGAGTCAATAATCTAGTTCACATCGCCATATGATTTAACATCAATAGTTCACATCACCATGTGATTAACACCCATAGTTCACATCGTCATGTGACCAACACCCAAAGGGTTTACTAGAGTCAATAATGTAGTTCACATCGCTATGTGATTAATACCCAAAGAGTACTAAGGTGTGATCATGTTTTGCTTGTGAGGGAAGTTTAGTCAACGGGTCTGCCACATTCAGATCCGTATGTATTTTGCAAATTTCTATGTCAACAATGCTCTGCATGGAGCTACTCTAGCTAATTGCTCCCACTTTCAATATGTATCCAGATTGAGACTTTGAGTCATCTGGATCAGTGTCAAAACTTGCATCGACGTAACCCGTTACGACAAACCTTTTGTCACCTCCATAATCGAGAAACATATCCTTATTCCACTAAGGATGATTTTAACCAATGTCCAGTGATCTACTCCTAGATCACTATTGTACTCCCTTGCCAAACACAGGGCAGGGTATACAATAGGTCTGGTATACAGCATGGCATACTTTCTAGAACATATGGTTGAGGCATAGGGAATGACTTTCATTCTCTCTCTATCTTCTGTCGTGGTCGGGTTTTGAGTCTTACTCAGTTTCACACCTTGTAACACAGGCAAGAACTCTTTCTTTGATTGTTCCATTTTGAACTACTTCAAAATCTTGTCAAGGTATGTACTCATTGAAAAACTTATCAAGCGTCTTGATCTATCTCTATAGATCTTGATGCTCAATATGTAAGCAGCTTCACCGAGGTCTTTCTTTGAAAAACTCCTTTCAAACATTCCTCTACGCTTTGAGGAATAATTCTACATTATCTCCGATCAACAATATGTCATTCACATATACTTATCAGAAATGTTGTGGTGCTCCCACTCACTTTCTTGTAAATACAGGCTTCACCGCAAGTCTGTATAAAACTATATGCTTTGATCAACTTATCAAAGCATATATTCCAACTCCGAGATGCTTGCACCAGTCCATAGATGGATCGCTAGAGCTTGCATATTTTGTTAGTACCTTTAGGATTGACAAAACCTTCTGGTTGCATCATATACAACTCTTCTTTAATAAATATATTAAAGAATGCAGTTTTGTTTATCCATTTGCCAGATTTCATAAAATGCGGCAATTGCTAACATGATTCAGACAGACTTAAGCATAGATACGAGTGAGAAACTCTCATCGTAGTCAACACCTTGAACTTGTCGAAAACCTTTTTGCGACAATTCTAGCTTTGTAGATAGTAACACTACTATCAGCGTCTGTCTTCCTCTTGAAGATCCATTTAATCTCAATGGCTCGCCGATCAATGGGCAAGTCAATCAAAGTCCATACTTTGTTCTCATACATGGATCTCATCTCAGATTTCATGGCCTCAAGCCATTTCGCGGAATCTGGGCTCATCATCGCTTCCTCATAGTTCGTAGGCTCGTCATGGTCAAGTAACATGACCTCCAGAATAGGATTACCGTACCACTCTAGTGCAGATCTCACTCTGGTTTACCTACGAGGTTCGGTAGTAACTTGATCTGAAGTTACATGATCATCATCATTGACTTCCTCACTAATTGGTGTAGTAGTCACAGGAACAGATTTCTGTGATGAACTACTTTCAAATATGGGAGCAGGTACAGTTACCTCATCAAGTTCTACTTTCCTCCCACTCACTTCTTTCGAGAGAAACTCCTTCTCTAGAAAGGATCCATTCTCAGCAATGAATATCTTGCCTTCGGATCTGTGATAGAAGGTGTACCCAACATTTTCTTTTGGGTATCCTATGAAGACGCACTTCTCCGATTTGGGTTTGAGCTTATCCGGTTGAAACTTTTTCACATAAGCATTGCAACCTCAAACTTTAAGAAACGACAGCTTAGGTTTCTTGCCAAACCATAGTTCATACGGTGTCGTCTCAACGGATTTAGATGGTTGCCTATTTAACATGAATGTAGTTGTCTCTAATGCATAACCTCAAAACTATAGTGGTTAATCGGTAAGAAACATCATAGATTGCACTATATCCAATAATAGTACGGTTATGACGTTCGGACACACCATTATGTTGTGGTGTTCCAGGTGGCACGATTTTTTGAAACTATTCCGCATTGTTTTAATTGAAGACCAAACTCATAACTCAAATATTTGTCTCTGTGATCAGATTGTAGAAACTTTATTTTCTTGTCACGATGATTTTTCACTTCACTCTGAAGTTTTTTTGAACTTTTCAAATGTTTGAGACTTATGTTTCATCAAGTAGATATACCCATATCTGCTCAAATCATCTGTGAAGGTCAGAAAATAACGATACCCGCCGCGAGCCTCAACATTCATCGGACTGCATACATCGGTATGTATTATTTCCAATAAGTCAGTTGCTTGCTCCATTGTTCCGGAGAATGGATTCTTAGTCATCTTGCCCATCAGGCACGGTTCGCAAGCATCAACTGATTCATAATCAAGTGATTCCAAAAGCCCATCAGTATGGATTTTCTTCATGCGCTTTACACCAATATGACCTAAACGGTAGTGCCACAAATAAGTTGCACTATTGTCGATGTCAAAACCGGCGGATCTCGGGTAGGGGGTGTTCGGGTAGCCGGACTATACCTTCAGCCGAACTCCAGGACTATGAAGATACAAGATTGAAGACTTCGCCCCGTGTCCGGATGGGACTTTCCTTGGCATGGAAGGCAAGCTTGGCGATGCGGATATTCAAGATCTCCTACCATTGTAACCGACTTTGTGTAACCCTAACCCTCTCCGGTGTCTATATAAACCGGAGGTTTTAGTCCGTAGGACAACTTCATCATACAACAATCATACCATAGGCTAGCTTCTAGGGTTTAGCCTTGATCTCATGGTAGATCTACTCTTGTACTACCCATATCATCAATATTAATCAAGCAGGACGTAGGGTTTTACCTCCATCAAGAGGGCCCGAACCTGGGTAAAACATCCTGTTCCTTGCCTCCTGTTACCGTCCGGCCTAGATGCACAGTTCGGGACCCCCTACCCGAGATCCGCCGGTTTTGACACCGACATTGGTGCTTTCATTGAGAGTTCCTCTGTGTCGTCGCTTTTAGGCCCGATGGCCCCTTCGATCATAAACAACGATGCAGTCCAGGGTGAGACTTTTCTCCCCAGACAGATCTTCGTCTTCGGCGGCTTCGCACTGCGGGCCAATTCGCTTGGCCACCTTGAGCAGATCGAAAGCTACGCCCCTGGCCATTAGGTCAGGTTTGGAAGCCTAAACTACACGGCTGACATCCGCGGGGACTTGATCTTCGATGGATCCGAGCCACAGCAAAGCGCGCCGCACTATCTCGATGGGCATGATATAGCTCTGCCGCTGAACAGTGCCTTGGAGGCCGCACACGCATCGGTTCCGACCATTGATTCAGAGCCTACTGCGCCGATCGAGGATCAGCGGTTGGACGCTGCCTCAGGGGCTGCGATCTCAGAGGCGATCGAGCCGAACTCCAGCCCCGCACTCCGCATGGCCCGTAACTCCGAGGAACCGGATTCCTTTCCGAACTCCGAGCCCCCCATGCCCCTACCGATCGAATCCGATTGGGCGCCGATAATGGAGTTCACCGCCGCAGACATCTTTCAGCACTCGCCCTTCGGCGACATCCTGAATTCGCTTAAGTCTCTCTCTTTATCAGGAGAGCCCTGGCCGGACTACGGTCAGCAAGGATGGGATTCGGATGATGAAGAAATTCAAAACCCACCCACCACCCACTTCGTAGCCACTGTCGACGACTTAACCGACATGCTCGACTTCGACTCCAAAGACATCGACGGTATGGACGACGATGCAGGAGACAACCAAGAACCAACTCCTATAGGGCATTGGATAGCCACCTCATCTCACGATGTGTACATGGTGGATACCCCTAAAGGAAGCAACAACGAGGAAAACGGGGATGGAAAGAGGGATCGATCTCTCGAAAAACAATCAAAGCGTCGGCGTAAACGCCGACCCAAGCCCCGCCTCGATAAAGACCCAGCCATAGAGCAGGATGAGCCGGTAGATGACGAGCATGCCTTAGAGCAACCGTCCCAATAGGACAACCCAGATAGAGAAACCGAACATCCCTCCCCCGGCGAAAATGGCATTCCGGATGACCCTACGCCGGACAAGCCCACGAAGCAGAAGAACCTCCACAAACGGCTCGTTGCGACCGCACGCAGCCTGAAAAAGTAGAAGCGGAAGCTAAAAACTGCGGAAGATGCACTCAGGATCAGATGGAGTAAAGTAATCAATACCGCAGACAAATATGGCGACAGTCGCCGCACTAAAAGCTATCCGAAGAGAAAGCTACTGCCTGAATTCGACGAGGAGGCCTTAGAGCCCTCGCATTCCAAAAGTGAGAAAGGCACACGGTCAGATAGATGACCCCATGGCCAGCATAAAGCAGCAAGCAGCGCCGCACTTAAGCCGGCATGCGACCCACTTAAGGATTCGCATCATGGCCCAGCCAGGTCCATTTACGGGCCAAGAAAGCAAGCTCTCGTAAGAAATGCAATAAAGCCATTATCAGAATCCGGCACACCCAAATACAGGGGTGCCGCACACCCCCTATGTTTCACAGATGAGGTCCTGGATTATGAATTTCCAGCGGGATTCAAACCCGTAAACATAGAGGCATATGATGGAACAACAGACCCTGGAGTCTGGATCGAGGATTATATCCTCCACATACATATGGCTAGAGGAGATGACCTCCACGCCATAAAATTCTTACCCCTCAAGCTTAAAGGGCCAGCCCGGCATTGGCTCAAAAGCCTTCCTGAAAACACAATCGGAAGTTGGGAAGAGCTCGAGGACGCTTTCCGAGCAAATTTTCAAGGGACCTATGTCCGCCCTCCGGATGCAGACGATCTTAGTCACATAACTCAACAGCCCGGAGAGTCAGCTCGACAATTCTGGAATAGATTTCTTACTAAAAAGAATCAGATAGTCGACTGTCCGGACGCTGAAGACTTAGCGGCTTTCAGGCATAATGTCCGAGATGAATGGCTCACCAGACACCTCGGCCAAGAAAAGCCAAGAACAATGGCCGCACTAACAAGCCTCTGTTGGGGAACGTAGCAGAAATTCAAAATTTTCCTACGTGTCACCAAGATCTATCTATGGAGAAACTAGCAACGAGGGGAAGGAGAGTGCATCTACATACCCTTGTAGATCGCTAAGCGGAAGCGTTCAAGAGAACGGGGTTGATGGAGTCGTACTCGTCGTGATCCAAATCACCGATGATCCTAGTGCCGAACGGACGGCACCTCCGCGTTCAACACACGTACAGCCCGGTGACGTCTCCCATGCCTTTATCCAGCAAGGAGAGAGGGAGAGGTTGAGGAAGACTCCATCCAGCAGCAGCACAACGGCGTGGTGGTGATGGAGGAGCGTGGCAATCCTGCAGGGCTTCGCCAAGCACCGCGAGATATGAGGAGAAAGAGAGGGAGGGCTGCACCAACAGGCAGAGATCAGATCGCGTGTATTGGGCAGCCCCTAGGCCTCATATATATAGGGGAAGGGGAGGAGGGTGCGCCCCCTCTAGGGTTCCCACCCCTAGAGGGGCGGCAGCCCCAAACCCATCTATGGGTGGCGGCCACAAGGGGGGAGGAGAGGGAGGCGCAGGGAGTATGGGCCTTAGGGCCCATCTGCCCTTAGGGTTTGCCCCCTCTCCCCTTCTAGGCGCATGGGCCTTAGTGGGAGGCACCCCAGCCCACCTAGGGGCTGGTTCCTTCTCACATTTGGCCCATGTATGCCTCTGGGGCCCATGCCCCCCCCCAGTGGACCCCCGGACCCCTCCGGTGGTCCCGGTACATTACCGATAAACCCCGAAACCTTTCCGGTGACCAAAACAGGACTTCCCATATATAAATCTTTACCTCCGGACCATTCCGGAACTCCTCGTGACGTCCGGGATCTCATCCGGGACTCCGAACAACATTCGGTAACCACATACAAACTTCCTTTATAACCCTAGCATCATCGAACCTTAAGTGTGTAGACCCTACGGGTTCGGGAGACATGCAGACATGACCGAGACGTTCTCCGGTCAATAACCAACAGCGGGATCTGGATACCCATGTTGGCTCCCACATGTTCCACGATGATCTCATCGGATGAACCACGATGTCAAGGACTTAATCAATCCCGTATACAATTCCCTTTGTCTATCGGTATGATACTTGCCCGAGATTCGATCGTCAGTATCCCGATACCTTGTTCAATCTCGTTACCGGCAAGTCTCTTTACTCGTTCGGTAACACATCATCCCGTGATCAACTCCTTGATCACATTGTGCACATTATGATGATGTCCTACCGAGTGGGCCTAGAGACACCTCTCCGTCACACGGAGTGACAAATCCCAGTCTCGATTCGTGCCAACCCAACAGACACTTTCGGAGATACCCGTAGTGTACCTTTATAGCCACCCAGTTACGTTGTGACGTTTGGCACACCCAAAGCACTCCTACGGTATCCGGGAGTTGCACAATCTCATGGTCTAAGGAAATGATACTTGACATTAGAAAAGCTTTAGCATACGAACTACACGATCTAGTGCTATGCTTAGGATTGGGTCTTGTCCATCACATCATTCTCCTAATGATGTGATCCTGTTATCAACGACATCCAATGTCCATGGTCAGGAAACTGTAACCATCTATTGATCAACGAGCTAGTCAACTAGAGGCTTACTAGGGACATGGTGTTGTCTATGTATCCACACATGTATCTGAGTTTCCTATCAATACAATTATAGCATGGATAATAAACGATTATCATGAACAAGGAAATATAATAATAATCAATTTATTATTGCCTCTAGGGCATACTTCCAATAGTCTCCCACTTGCACTAGAGTCAATAATCTAGTTCACATCGATATGTGATTAACACTCAAGGTCACATCCCCATGTGACTAACACCCAAAGAGTTTACTAGAGTCAATAATCTAGTTCACATTTACCATGTGATTAACACTCGATGAGTTCTGGGTTTGATCATGTTATGCTTGTGAGAGAGGTTATAGTCAACGGGTCTAAACCTTTCAGATCCGTGTGTGCTTTACAAATCTCTATGTCATCTCCTAGATGCAGCTACCACGCTCTATTTGGAGCTATTCCAAATAACTGTTCTACTATACGAATCCAGTTTACTACTCAGAATAATCTGGATTAGTGTCAAAGTTTGCATCGGCGTAACCCTTTACGACGAACTCTTTTACCACCTCCATAATCGAGAAAATTCCTTAGTCCACTAGTTACTAAGGATAACTTTGACCGCTGTCATGTGATCCATTCTTGGATCACTCTTGTACCCCTTGACTGACTCATGGCAAGGCACACTTCAGGTGCGGTACACAGCATAGCATACTGTAGAGCCTATGTCTTAAGCATAGGGGACGACCATCGTCCTTTCTCTCTATTCTGCCGTGGTCGAGCTTTAAGTCTCAACTTCATACCTTACAACTCAGGCAAGAACTCCTTCTTTGACTGGTTCATCTTGAACACCTTCAAGATCATGTCAAGGTATGTGCTCATTTGAAAGTACTATTAAGCATTTTGATCTATCCTTATAGATCTTGATGCTCAATGTTCAAGTAGCTTAATCCAGGCTTTCCATTGAAAAAACACTTTCCAAATAACCCTATATGCTTTCCAGAAATTCTACGTCATTTCTGATCAACAATATGTCAACAACATATATTCATCAGAAATTCTGTAGTGCTCCCACTCACTTCTTTGGAAATACAAGTTTCTCATAAACTTTGTATAAACCCAAAATATTTGATCATCATCAAAGCATACATTCCAACTCCGAGATGCTTACTCCAGTCCTTAGAAGGATTGCTGGAGCTTTGCATACTTATTAGCATCTTTCAGGATTGACAAAACCTTCCATTTGTATCACATACAACCTTTCCTCAAGAAAATCGTTGAGGAAACAATGTTTTGACATCCTATCTGCAAGATTTCATAAATAATGCAGTAATCGCTAATATAATTCCAACAAACTCTTAGCATCGCTACGAGTGAGAAAGTCTCACCGTAGTCAACTCCTTGAACTTGTCGGAAAACATTTTAATGACAAGTCGAGCTTTCTTAATGGTGACATTTACCATCATTGTCCGTCTTCCTTTCAAAATCCATCTGCACTCAACAGCCTCACGACCATCGAGTCGTTCCGCCAAAGTCTACACTTTGTTTTCATACATGGATCCTCTCTCGGATTTTATGGCCTTGAGCCATTTATCGGAATCCGGGCCCACCATCGCTTCTCCATAGCTCGTAGGTTCATCGTTGTCTAGCAACATGACTTCCAAGATAGGATTACGTACCACTCTGAAGTAGTACGCATCCTTGTCATCCCACGAGGTTTGGTAGTGACTTGATCTGAAGTTTCATGATCACTATCATAAGCTTCCACTTCAATTGGTGTAGGTGCCACAGGAACAACTCCCTGTGCCCTGTCACACACTAGTTGAAGAGACGGTTCAATAACCTCATCAAGTCTCCACCATCCTCCCACTCAATTCTTTTAAGAGAAACTTTTCCTCGAGAAAGGACCCGATTCTAGAAACAATCCCTTATTGCTTTCGGATCTGAGACAGGAGGTATACCCAACTGCTTTGGGTGTCCTATGAAGATGCATTTATCCGCTTTGGGTTCGAGCTTATCAGCCTGAAACTTTTTCACATAAGCATCGCAGCCCCAAACTTTAAGAAATGACAGCTTAGGTTTCCCTAAACCATAGTTCATACGGTGTCATTGCATCGGAATTACGTGGTGCCCTATTTAAAGTGAATGTGGTTGTCTCTAATTCCTAACCCATAAACTATCATGGTAATTCGATAAGAGACATCATGGTATGCATCATATCCAATAGGGTGCAGTTATGATGTTCGGACACACCATCACACTATGGTGTTCCAGGCTGTATTAGTTGTGAAACAATTTCCACAATGTCTTAATTTTGTGCCAAACTCGTAATTCAGATATTCATCTCTATGATCATATCATAGATATTTTATCCTCTTGTCACGATGATCTTTCAACTTCACCATGAAATTACTTGAACCTTTCAATAATTCAGACTCGTGATTCGTCAAGTAAATATACTCAACATCTACTCAAATCATCTGTGAAGTAAGAACATAACGATATCCACTATACGCCTCAGCACTCATTGGACTGCACACATCAAAATGTGTTACTTCCAACGAGTTGCTATCTTGTTCCGTCTTACTAAAACGAGGCTCTTTAGTCATCTTGCCCATGTGGTAAGATTTGCATATCTCAAGTGATTCAAAATCAAGTGAGTCCAAACGATCCATCTGCATGGAGTTTCTTCATGCATATACACCAATAGACATGGTTCGCATGTCTCAAACTTTTCAAAAATGAGTGAGTCCAAAGATCCATCAACATGGAGCTTCTTCATGCGTTTTATACCGATATGACTTACGTGGCAGTGCCACAAGTAGGTGGTACTATCATTACTATCTTATATCTTTTGGCATGAACATGTGTATCACTATGATCGAGATTCAATGAACCATTCATTTCAGGTGCAAGACCATTGAAGGTATTATTCAAATAAACAGAGTAACCATTATTCTCCTTAAATGAATAACCGTATCGCGATAGACATAATCCAATCATGTCTATGCTCAACGCAAACACCAAATAACAATTATTTAGGTTTAACACCAATCTCGATGGTAGAGGGAGCGTGCGATGCTTGATCATATCAACATTGGAAACACTTCCAACACATATCGTCAGCTCACCTTTAGCTAGTCTCCGTTTATTCCGTAGCTTTTATTTCGAGTTACTAACACTTAGCAACTGAACCGGTATCTAATACCCTGGTGCTACTAGGAGTACTAGTAAAGTACACATCAACACAATGTATATCCGATATACTTCTATCGACCTTGCCAGCCTTCTAATCTACCAAGTATCTAGGGTAATTCTGCTCCAGTGGCTGTTCCCCTTATTACAGAAGCACTTAGTCTCGGGTTTGGGTTCAACTTTGGGTTTCTTCACTAGAACAGCAGCTGATTTGCCATTTCATGAAGTATCCCTTCTTGCCCTTGCCCTTCTTGAAACTAGTGGTTTCACCAACCATCAACAATTGATGCTCCTTCTTGATTTCTACTTTTGTGGTGTCAAACATCACGAATATCTCAAGGATCATCATATATGTCACTGATGTATTATAGTTCATCACGAAGCTCTAGCAGCTTGGTGGTAATGACTTCGGAGAAACATCACTATCTCATCTGGAAGATCAACTCCCACTCGATTCAAATGATTGTTGTACTCAGACAATCTGAGCACAAGCTCAACAATTGAGCTTTTCTCTCCTTAGTTTGCAGGCTAAGAAAATCGTCGAAGGTCTTATACCTCTTGATGTGGGCATGAGCCTGAAATCCCAATTTCAGCCCTCGAAACATCTCATATGTTTCGCGACGTTTCAAAACGTCTTCGGTGCCTCAACTCTAAATCGTTTAACTGAACTATCACGTAGTTATCAAAACGTGTATGTCAGATGTTTGCAACATCCACAGACGACGTTCGAGATTCAGCACACTGAGCGGTGCATTAAGGACATAAGCCCTTTAAGAAGCAATGAGGACAATCCTCAGTTTACGAACCTAGTCCGCATAATTGCTACTATCAACTTTCAACTAAAATTTTCTCTAGGAACATATCTAAACAGTAGAACTGAAGCGCGAGCTACGACATAATTTGCAAAGACCTTTTGACTATGTTCAGGATAATTAAGTTCATCTTATGAACTCCCACTCAGATAGACATCCCTCTAGTCATCTAAGTGATTACATGATCCGAGTCAACTAGGCCGTGTCCGATCATCACGTGAGACGGACTAGTCAACATCGGTGAACATCTTCATGTTGATCGTATCTTCTATACGACTCATGCTCGACCTTTCGGTCTTCTGTGTTCCGAGGCCATGTCTATACATGCTAGGCTCGTCAAGTCAACCTAAGTGTTTGCATGTGTAAATCTGTCTTACACCCATTGTATGTGAACGTTGGAATCTATCACAACCGATCATCACGTGGTGCTTAGAAACGAACGAACTGTCGCAACGGTGCACAGTTAGGGGGAACACTTTCTTGAAATTTTAATGAGGGATCATCTTATTTACTACCTTCATTCTAAGCAAATAAGATGTATAAACATGATAAACATCACATGCAATCAAATGGTGACATGATATGGCCAATATCATATTGCTCCTTTTGATCTCCATCTTCGGGGCTCCATGATCATCATCGTCACCGGCATGACACCATGATCTCCATCATCATGATCTCCATCATCGTGTCTTCATGAAGTTGTCTTGCCAACTATTACTTCTACTTCTACAGCTAACGGTTAGCAATAAAGTAAAGTAATTACATGACGTTTAAGTTGACACGCAGGTCATAAATAAATAAAGACAACTCCTATGGCTCCTGCCGGTTTTCATACTCATCAACATGCAAGTCGTGATTCCTATTACAAGAACATGATCATCTCATACATCACATATATCATTCATCACATCCTTTGGCCATATCACATCACATAGCATACCCTGCAAAAACAAGTTAGACGTCCTCTAATTGTTGTTTGCATATTTTACGTGGCTGCTAAGGGTTTCTATCAAGAATGTTTCTTACCTATGCAAAAACCACAACGTGATATGCCAATTGCTATTTACCCTTCATAAGGACCCTTTTCATCGAATCCGATCCGACTAAAGTGGGAGAGACAGACACCCGCTAGCCACCTTATGCAACTAGTGCATGTCAGTCTGTGGAACCAGTCTCACGTAAGAGTACGTGTAAGGTCGGTCCGGGCCGCTTCATCCCACAATGCCACCGAATCAAGATTGGACTAGTAACGGTAAGCATATTGAACAAAACTAACGCCCACAACTACTTTGTGTTCTACTCGTGCATAGAAACTACGCATAGACCTAGCTCATGATGCCACTGTTGGGGAACGTAGCAGAAATTCAAAATTTTCCTACGTGTCACCAAGATCTATCTATGGAGAAACTAGCAACGAGGGGAAGGAGAGTGCATCTACATACCCTTGTAGATCGCTAAGCAGAAGCGTTCAAGAGAACGGGGTTGATGGAGTCGTACTCATCGTGATCCAAATCACCGATGATCCTAGTGCCGAACGGACGGCACCTCCGCGTTCAACACACGTACAGCCCGGTGACGTCTCCCATGCCTTGATCCAGCAAGGACAGAGGGAGAGGTTGAGGAAGACTCCATCCAGCAGCAGCACAACGGCGTGGTGGTGATGGAGGAGCGTGGCAATCCTGCAGGGCTTCGCCAAGCACCGCGAGATATGAGGAGAAAGAGAGGGAGCGCTGCACCAACAGGCAGAGATCAGATCGCGTGTATTGGGCAGCCCCTAGGCCTCATATATATAGGGGAAGGGGAGGAGAGTGCGCCCCCTCTAGGGTTCCCACCCCTAGAGGGGCGGCAGCCCCAAACCCATCTATGGGTGGCGGCCACAAGGGGGGAGGAGAGGGAGGCGCAGGGAGTATGGGCCTTAGGGCCCATCTGCCCTTAGGGTTTGCCCCCTCTCCCCTTCTAGGCGCATGGGCCTTAGTGGGAGGCGCCCCAGCCCACCTAGGGGCTGGTGCCTTCTCACACTTGGCCCATGTATGCCTCTGGGGCCCATGCCCCCCCCAGTGGACCCCCGGACCCCTCCGGTGGTCCCGGTACATTACCGATAAACCCCGAAACCTTTCCGGTGACCAAAACAGGACTTCCCATATATAAATCTTTACCTCCGGACCATTCCGGAACTCCTCGTGACGTCCGGGATCTCATCCGGGGCTCCGAACAACATTCGGTAACCACATACAAACTTCCTTTATAACCCTAGCATCATCGAACCTTAAGTGTGTAGACCCTACGGGTTCGGGAGACATGCAGACATGACCGAGACGTTCTCCGGTCAATAACCAACAGCGGGATCTGGATACCCATGTTGGCTCCCACATGTTCCACGATGATCTCATCGGATGAACCACGATGTCAAGGACTTAATCAATCCCGTATACAATTCCCTTTGTCTATCGGTACGATACTTGCCCGAGATTCGATCGTCAGTATCCCGATACCTTGTTCAATCTCGTTACCGGCAAGTCTCTTTACTCGTTCGGTAACACATCATCCCGTGATCAACTCCTTGATCACATTGTGCACATTATGATGATGTCCTACCGAGTGGGCCTAGAGACACCTCTCCGTCACACGGAGTGACAAATCCCAGTCTCGATTCGTGCCAACCCAACAGACACTTTCGGAGATACTCGTAGTGTACCTTTATAGCCACCCAGTTACGTTGTGACGTTTGGCACACCCAAAGCACTCCTACGGTATCCGGGAGTTGCACAATCTCATGGTCTAAGGAAATGATACTTGACATTAGAAAAGCTTTAGCATACGAACTACACGATCTAGTGCTATGCTTAGGATTGGGTCTTGTCCATCACATCATTCTCCTAATGATGTGATCCTGTTATCAACGACATCCAATGTCCATGGTCAGGAAACTGTAACCATCTATTGATCAACGAGCTAGTCAACTAGAGGCTTACTAGGGACATGGTGTTGTCTATGTATCCACACATGTATCTGAGTTTCCTATCAATACAATTATAGCATGGATAATAAACGATTATCATGAACAAGGAAATATAATAATAATCAATTTATTATTGCCTCTAGGGCATACTTCCAACAGCCTCATGACCCGCTTTTGCGCAGGAGAGGACAGCTGGTTGGCAAGATGCAGCACCAGTGACCCAAGTACATCCAAAACTAGGGATGGAAACAGAAAACCGCGACGCAATAAGGACCGTCGCCGGACTAAGGAAAAAAGTCCGAAGAGCACAGCAGTCAACGCCGGATTCAAAAGCTCATGACAGAATCAGAAAAAGCCGCCCCTCCAAGATAACAGGGATGACCTATCCAACCTAAACAAAATCTTGGATAGGATATGTCAAATACACAGCACTCCCGGAAAGCCTGCTAACCATACCCACAGAGATTGTTGGGTTTTCAAACAATACGGCAGACTCAACGCCGAACACAAGGGGCTCGACACACCAAGCGAAGACAAAGACGAACCCCAAAAGCAGAGTACCAGGAAACAAAAGAATTTCCCACAAGAAGCAAAATAGTAAACTTACTCCACATAACAAACGTGCGGGGCCCATAAAGGTATGCGCCCCACGGCCTATCCCAAAGGAATCCCGCCACTGGTTGTCAAAACCAATCATCTTCGATCATCTGGATTATTCTAGAAGTATCAGGAACCCAGGCTGGACTGCCCTGGTACTCGATCCAATAATTGGCGGACTCCAGTTTTCAAATGTCCTTATGGATGGTGGCAGCGGACTCAACCTGATATATCAGGACTCAATCCGCCACATGGGGATCGACCCAAAAAGAATTCGCCACAGCAAAACCTCCTTCCAAGGAGTAACGCCAGGTCCGGACACCCATTGCATGGGTTTTCTCCGGCTCGAGGTTATATTCGGCTCTGCCGATAACTTCCGTCGCAAAAAGCTGACTTTCCACATCGTCCCATTCTCAAGTCGCTACCAAGCACTACTGGGATGCGAAGCTTTTGCCCGCTTTAACGCAATACCGCATTATGCATCTCTTACGCTTAAGATGCCCCGTCCACGCGGCATCATCTCCTTAAAGGGGAAGCAGTGAGAACACCTCCCCCAAGCGGAGGATTGTGCGGCCGCTTTAACAGCCCCACAATACAATGGCTTCACCAGCCAGAACATCGGAACAGGTCATTAAGACCACGGACACGGATAGACGAGTTCGGCACAAAAGTATCATTGATAAAGGCTTAGTGGCCATATACCCCTGCACTAGGGGCTTCACACGTATAAAATAAGAGACAATAAAGCTCATTTTTTCATATTTTACTTTACACTTTGTTTATTTCATATAACTTTTGTTCGGCACGCCCCTTTTTCAACTTAGTTGCTCTCTTTTTACAGATGAACGTCGTGCTGCGCCCGTCCAGGATACGGCACAACGAAGACACAGGCGCAGACGTGCAGTAGGGACCCGTTCCAAGGATTCTTTTCAGATTAAGACCCTGCGTAAACCTTTTTTACTGTCTCTTGTTGATACACATCCCCTGGTTCTATGACCAAGGAGGAGGCTGGCGTCTTGGCATGTGGCCACGTCAGAATTCTTGCGCGTACCTGGACACTAGGGGCTTATACCTTAGAGCGTTACCTCGCTCTCTCTCATAAAGACCGAATACCTTAGGGAGTGTTCGGCGTCGCGAGTTTGGCCTTATATGCATCAGCTCCGAGTCATGATTTTGGTCAAATGTTGGGTTGCCCAGCTCCTGTGTTCGGCCGCCTTACGTTCCGCTCTATCGGCTAAGGCGGCACCAGGAGAACTACTGCGATTGTGCCATGGTTCGGCCAGGCGAGCACCTCAGTAGAGAAAGCCGAAAACCGACTGTCATGATATGGCGTGAGACTGGTCAACCACTCGATGACTCTCCAGAATCTGTAGGATTCCTCCGCATTAAAGAAGGGTCGTTTCCCGGCCAGGCACATACGCGCCCCGAATTCGGGCGAGCGCAGTCGCCACCAGGGGCTACCTAAATAGTCCCATTGTCAAGCTCCTATGGCTAAGTGAAAGTGTTAAAGCATTATAGTCCGGTTGCCTAGCTCGCGGCGCTATCACCTTCTTTGTAGGACCAAGACGTTGGATTAAGTGTGAAAATGCGCCTTCTGCGAGCACCCCCGCACTATGTGCGTGGGGGCTGAAGCCAACGACTGCAATCTTTCAGATTTTGTATATATATCTTAAAACGGCCGCACAGGAGGTGTTCCAAATACTTGAAGGCACAAGTATAAAAAGCTACTACAATTCATCAAAATATTGCTCTATAATTACATATGCTATCAGAACATAGCATCCTTCGAGCACTGCGCCTCTATTACACGAGCGCCTTCAAGGACTTCCTGAAAATAGTGCTCGGAGGGTACTCGGCTTTTGTCCGAATCTCGGGATGCAACAACGGTGGTCTCCATCTCGGCCCAGTATGTCTTGACACGGGCAAGAGCCATCCGTGCGCCCTCTATGCATGCTGACCTCTTCATCGCATTGATATGTGGCACCGCGTCAAGGAATTGCTGCACCAAGCTGAAATAACTTTTCGGCTCCGATCTCCCCGGCCACAGATGACCCATGACGTACTTCATGGAAAGTCCGGACAATCTATTCAGTTCGGCCCATTGAGCCAGATGATCGTCCACTGCCAGTGGACGCTCTGGATTCTGGAACTGCGACCAGAAAAGCTTTTCCACTTCGCGATCTTCTTGATCTCAAAAGTATTCGGTCGCATCAGCGGCACTCGCTGCCAAATCCAGATAGGTGTCCTCCGCACTCCACATCCGGTCCAACGGAGCAAACTTCGGATCGCAAAACTTCCTCCGCAGCATAAAGGCCTTTCCAGCCGCAATTTGTCTGGCCTGACGCAGCTCCTCCTTCGCAGCTCTCATCACAGAGCGAGCGTCCTTGGCATCAGCAACGGCCTTCTCTAAGTCCGTCTGTCTCGCCTGGTCTTCTTTCTCAAGAAACTTGCAACGGTCAGCAGCACTTTTTAACTTCACGGCCATCTCGGCCATCTCCTTCTTGCTTCGGCAGTGAGCAGCCTGTTCGGCTCTCAGCTCTTCAAGGGCCTTCTTGGCAGCTGCATCACTTTTCCTGGCTTGTTCCTTAGCTCGGGCAAGTTCCGCCCGAAGACTCTCCACGGCGGCCGCACCATCTGCGTCAAGCACACACATTGTAAGATACTGGCATAAAGCTCCTCTTACCAGATGCCGCCCGAGGAATTGCATACCTTGAGCCTCATCAAGCCGCTCATTGACGAGCGCGATGTCGGCATCTGCCACGTCAAGTTGCCGCTTTAGTTCAGCAAAATCATCAGTTCGGCTCGATTCCGGACACTTTGCCACCTGTATACAAAGGCGACATTTTAGACCTGGGATTATGATCCTCTGCGAGCCGTCAATTTTGACAACGCACAGAGTCTCAGGGGCTACTATCTACACAGGGCGCATCTTGTTTATGCGCAACTGACAAAGAAGTACATTATCAAACGTACCTCAAAACCCGTCAGCAAACTTCTGACGGCCTCATGCAATCTGCTTTCCGCGGACGAAATCCTTCCAATCACCATACCCATCAATGCACGGTGCTCCTCTGAGATAGAAGATCGCCCCAGCAGAATCATCAGCTCCTCCGACTGCGCATCGGACGGTTCCGGACTCGTCCTATGACCTCCATCGAAGGCCGGATGCGGAGAACCTTGGCGGGACATATGGCTACCTTCCACCCCCGCCGGATTCGGAGAAACCCTCCGCGACGACACCTCAGGGTCGGCCGCCTCGCCAGGCGGTACGGCAGGGGGAGGCATTCCACTCTCCATCATCTCCGGAAGAAGATCCCCCAAAGATGAGCTCTGCTGAGAAGGGCTGAGGTCCGAGCTACAAAGTAAAATTTCGGTTAATCTTCTCAGATAAAAAGCAAGGATTTCTCTCATCCCTCTAAAGGAAAATCTTTCTCTACTTACGGCTCGCTGGAGGGCTGATCCCTTTGAGGGCGTAGTTCGGCCGAGGATCTCCCCGGCGTCGGACCCTCTGACGAGGACTTTTTCCCCCGCTTTGAGGCCATGGTGTCCGGGTCATCAGAGGCGGCCCTCTTCTTCCCCTTAGGAGAGGAATTGTCGGTTCCTCCCTTCGGAGCAGCCTCCTTCGAGGAGGCCATAGTTTCCTTGTCCTCCCCCTCACTTCCCTCCAAAGGCACGATCTTCAACATCCTGACTAGCACGGGATCCAGCCTGGTCTCTGGAAGGGGAACCGGACACCTGATCAGCTTTGCCTTCGCTATCCACTCTGTTTAAAAGGATAGCTCTTTTAGGGGCGAATTTATGACAATTTTACGGATAGCGAGTCCGGGCACAATGTTACTTACTTGAGTATCCGGGCGATTGCAGCTTAAACCTGCGTCCTCGGTCAAATCCGGACACATTGCTTGTGATCCGAAGAACATTTTATACATCTCCACGGGCGTTGCGCCCATAAAATGTTGGAGAGCTCGTGGTCCCTCTGGATTAAACTCCCACAGACGAAGGGAGCGACATTTGCCGGGCAGTGTTCGGCGAATCAGCATGACCTGCATCACCTTGACCAGGTTGAGGTCTCTTTCTAAGAGATCCCTAATGCGGCCCTGCAACAAGGGCACGTCTTTGTATAACCCCCAATCTAATCCTTTGTTGACCCATGACGCTAGCCGTGGTGGGGGACCCGAGCGAAAGGCAGGAGGCGCCACCCACTTGGCGCTCCTGGGAGCGGTGATATAGAACCAATCTCGTTGCCACAAGCCGAGCTCCTCTTGAAAGGAGCCCTCGGGCCATGGAGCATCAGCATTCTTACTTATGACAGCGCCTCCGCACTCTATGTGCCGTCCCTCGATCATCTTCGGCTCCACTCCAAAAGTCTTGAGCCATAATCCGAAGTGAGGAGTAACACGGAGGAACGCTTTGCACACAACGATGAATGAGGAAATGTGGAGGATGGACTCCGGAGCTAAGTCATGAAATTCCAGCCCATAATAGAACATCAGCCCCCTCACGAAGGGATCCATCGGGAAGCCTAACCCCCGAAGGAAGTGAGACATGAACACTACGCTCTCACCGGGCTGGGGACTGGGAATAGCCTGCCTTTGAGCAGGCAACCTATGCAAAATTTCGGCGGTCAAGAACTTAGCCTCCCTCAACTTTAGCACGTCCTCCTCCGTGACAGAGGAGGGCATCCATCGGCCTTGAAGGTCGGAACCGGACATTGTCAAAGGTCTGAAGCGCCTGGAATCTGGAGCCTAGGGTGTTGGAACTCGAGGCGACGGGCAAACTTGTTTTGAGATTGGAGAAAAGGAGTAAGGCCATGGTCTCTTTATAAGAGGTTGAATACCAGGGGCCCTCCCCGTAACCGTTTGGGACTCGCCTTTAATCGAGAAGACATGCTAATGGGCACGATTGGGTTACCCACGTCCGTATTGATGAGAATCCCATAAATAAAGGGGACACGATCTCTGCTTTGACAAGACGTGCCAAGGAAACTGCCTCGCAAAACACGCTGAGGTGGAAAAGTGAAAACTATTGGAATAAAGGCTTGGCCGTAGTGTGATGTCACGCTGCGGAATACGTCAGCAGATTAGATTTGTGTTAATATTATTCTCTCTGAGGCAATACGTGGAAACTTATTTTGCAGAGCCGGACACTACTCTTGGTGTTTACAAACTTTTATGAAGAATTTGGAGGAGGAACCCGCCTTGCAATGCCGAAGACAATCAACGCGCCGGACTCGTCGTCATTGAAGCCTGGTTCAGGGGCTACTGAGGGAGTCCTGGATTAGGGGGTGTTCGGGTAGCCGGACTATACCTTCAGCCGAACTCTAGGACTATGAAGATACAAGACTGAAGACTTCGTCCCGTGTCCGGATGGGACTTTCCTTGGCGTGGAAGGCAAGCTTGGCGATGCGGATATTCAAGATCTCCTACCATTGTAACCGACTTTGTGTAACCCTAACCCTCTCCGGTGTCTATATAAACTGGAGGGTTTTAGTCCATAGGACAACTTCATCATACAACAATCATACCATAGGCTAGCTTCTAGGGTTTAGCCTCCTTGATCTCGTGGTAGATCTACTCTTGTACTACCCATATCATCAATATTAATCAAGCAGGACGTAGGGTTTTACCTCCATCAAGAGGGCCCGAACCTGGGTAAAACATCGTGTTCCTTGCCTCCTGTTACCATCCGGCCTAGACGCACAGTTCGGGACCCCCTACCCGAGATCCGCCGGTTTTGACACCGACAACTATCATTATTAACTTTGCATCTTTTGGCTTCAATATTATGAGAATGTGTATCACCACAATCGAGATCCAACAAACCATTTTCATTGGGTATATGACCATAGAAGGTTTTATTCATGTAAACAGAACAACAATTTATTCTCTTACTTAAATGAATAACTGTATTGCAATAAACATGATCAAATCATATTCATGCGCAACGCAAACACCAAATAACACTTATTTAGGTTCAACACTAATCCCGAAAGTATAGGGAGTGTGTGATGATGATCATATCAATCTTGGAACCACTTCCAACACACATCGTCACTTCACCCTTAACTAGTCTCTGTTCATTCTGCAACTCCTTTCGAGTTACTACTCTTAGCAACTAAACCAGTATCAAATACCGAGGGGTTGCAACGAACACTAGTAAAATACACATCAATAATCTGTATATCAAATATACCTTTGTTCACTTTTCCATCCTTATTATCCGCCAAATACTTGGGGCAGTTCCACTTCCAGTGACCAGTCCCTTTGCAGTAGAAGCACTTAGTCTAAGGCTTAGGACCAGACTTGGGCTTCTTCACTTGAGCATCCAATCCCATAAACCCCAAAGTTATTCCATATGAGTCCATCATACCTACCTATATACGGTATCTACCTGCCATTCCAAGTAAATTTGTTTGTGCCAAAATATAAACCTTCAAATAAATATCCTATTTTGTATGCTCAAATAGCTCATGTATCAACTAGGGTTGTTCGTATCTTCCATGTTAGGCGGGTTATTCTCAAGAGGAGTGGACTCCGCTCCTCACTCATGAGAAAATGGCTGGTCACCGGGATGCCCAGTCTCATGCTTTATGCAAACTAAATCAAAATAATTGCAAACAAAACTCCCCCTGGGACTCTTGTTAGTTGGAGGCACTCGTTGTTTCGAGCAAGCCATGGATTGATGCTTGTTGGTGGAGGGGGAGTATAAACTTTACCATTCTGTTTGGGAACCGCCTATAATGTGTGTAGCATGGAAGATATCGCCATCTCTTGTTTGTTATGTTGACAATGAAAGTATGCCGCTCAAAATATTATTCATATCTATTTCAAAACCGAGCTCTAGAACCTCTACAAAACCCTGCTTCCCTCTGCAAAGGGCCTATGTATTTACTTTTATGTTGAGTCATCATCCTCTTATTAAAAAGCACCGGCTGGAGAGCACCTCTGTCATTTGCATTCATTACTGATTAGTTTATATTGAGTATGACTTGACTGGATCTCTTTTACCATGAATTACAATGTCTAGTCAGTCCTTGATCTTTAAAGGTGCTCTGCATTTATGTTTTGCAGTCTCAGAAAGGGCTAGCGAGATACCATCTTGTTATATCATATCATGATTGTTTTGAGAAAGTGTTGTCATCCGAGATTTATTATTATTGCTCGCTAGTTGATTATGCCCTTGATATGAGTAAATATGAGACCTAAGTGTTATTGTGAATGTGGTTAGTTCATAATCTTTGCTGAAAACTTGAATGCTGGCTTTACATATTTACAACAACAAGAGCAAACCGAGTTTGTAAAAGTTTTTCTTTATCACTTTCAGTTTGTCAACTGAATTGCTTGAGGACAAGCAAAGGTTTATGCTTGGGGGAGTTGATACGTCTCCATCGTATCTACTTTTCCAAACACTTTTGCCCTTGTTTTGGACTCTAACTTGCATGATTTGAATGGAACTAACCCGGACTGACGCTGTTTTCAGCAGAATTGCCATGGTGTTATTTATGTGCAGAAACAAAAGTTCTCGGAATGACTTGAAACTCCACGGAGATTATTTTTGGAAATAATAAAAAATACTGGCAAAGAATCAAGGCTAGGGGGCCCACACCCTAGCCACGAGGGTGCGGGGCGCGCCTGCCCCCCTGGGCGCGCCCCCCTGCCTCGTGGGCCCCCTGGAGCTCCACCAACCTCAACTCCAACTCCATATATTCGTGTTCGGGGAGAAAAAAAATCAGGGAGATGGATTCATCGCGTTTTACGATACGGAGCCGCCACCAAGCCCTAAAATCTCTCGGGAGGGCTGATCTGGAGTCCGTTCGGGATCTGGAGAGGGGAATCCGTCGCCGTCGTCATCATCAACCATCCTCCATCACCAATTTCATGATGCTCACCGCCGTGCGTGAGCAATTCCATCGTAGGCTTGCTGGACGGTGATGGGTTGGATGAGATTTATCATGTAATCGAGTTAGTTTTGTTAGGGTTTGATCCCTAATATCCACTATGTTCTGAGATTGATGTTGCTATGACTTTGCTATGCTTAATGCTTGTCACTAGGACCCGAGTGCCATGATTTCAGATCTGAACCTATTATGTTTTCATGAATATATATGAGTTCTTGATCCTATCTTGCAAGTCTATAGTCACCTACTATGTGTTATGATCCGGCAACCCTGAAGTGACAATAATCGGGACCACTCCCGGTGATGACCATAGTTTGAGGAGTTCATGTATTCACCATGTGTTAATGCTTTGGTCCGGTACTCTATTAAAAGGAGGCCTTAATATCCCTTAGTTTCCGCTAGGACCCCGCTGCCACGGGAGGGTAGGACAAAAGATGTCATGCAAGTTCTTTTCCATAAGCACGTATGACTATATTCGGAATACATGCCTACATTACATTGATGAATCGGAGCTAGTTCTGTGTCACCCTATGTTATGACTGTTACATGATGAACCACATCTGGCATAATTCTCCATCACCGATCCAATGCCTATGAGCTTTTCATATATTGTTCTTCGCTTATTTACTTTTCCGTTGCTATTGTTACCATCACTACAAAACCCAAAAATATTACTTTTGCTATACTTTTGCTACCGTTACCACTACTATCATATTACTTTGCTACTAAATACCTTGCTGCAGATATTAAGTTATCCAGGTGTGGTTGAATTGACAACTCAGCTGCTAATACTTGAGAATATTCTTTGGCTCCCCTTGTGTCTAATCAATAAATTTGGGTTGAATACTCTACCCTCGAAAACTGTTGTGATCCCCTATACTTGTGGGTTATCAGTGGGCACGCCCCCACCCTCGTGGGGCTCACGGGACTCCCCTCTGGTAGATTTTTGTTCCAGTATTTTTTATATTTTCCAGAAAAATTCTCCGTTGATTTTCATCGCTTTCCGAGAACTTTTATTTCTGCACAAAAACAACACCATGGTAGTTCTGCTGAAAACAACATCAGTCCGGGTTAGTTCTAATCAAATCATACAAACATCATATAAAACTATTGTAAACTTGGCATGAATACTTCATAAATTCTAGATACGTTGGAGACGTATCAGCATCCCCAAGCTTAATTCCTGCTCGTCCTCGAGTAGGTAAATGATAAAAGAAATAATTTATGAAGTGTGAATGCTAGCAAGTGCATAAGTTTGATCAATGATAGTTCCAATCAATTTTTCTAGCATCGTTATATATCATAACAGTAGCTCAACTCATAAAACTTTGCATGATGAAGTAACAAGCAATTCACATGTTAAAGTATAGATCATAAACTTTCTTGAGAACTAACAAACCTGCTCTTAGTCATCAAACAATTGCAATTCATCTTATTTTCGGGAAGAGTCTATGTAAGAGCTTTGATTCAGCAAACTCCACATACTCAACTATCATTTAATCTTTCACAATTGCTAATACTCATGTGATATTAATGGGTTCAAAGTTTTAATAGGACACAGAGAAAGATAGGGGCTTATAGTTTCGCCTCCCAACATTTTACCTCAAGGGTAATGTCAACTATAATAATTTATAAAAACCTACGTCCAACTGGATATATATATATATCCGGATCTCTCCAACAGAAAGTGCTTGCCAAAGGAAAAAGTGTAAAAAGGAAAGGTGATGATCACCGTGACTCTTGTATAAGGGTAGAAGGTAAAAGTAAAAGATAGGCCCTTCGCAGAGGGAAGCAGAGGTTGTCATGCGCTTTTATGGTTGAATGCACAAAATCTTAATGCAAAGGAACGTCACTTTATATTGCCTCTTGTGATAAAGGCCTTTATTATGCAGTCCATCGCTTTTATTTCTTCCCTATCACAAGTTCGTATAAAGCTTATTTTCTTCGCATTAATAGATCATACATATTTAGAGAGCAATTTTTTATTGCATGCACCGATGACAACTTACTTGAAGGATCATACTCAATCCATAGGTAGGTATGGTGGACTCTCATGGCAAAACTGGTTTAAGGAATGTTTGGAAGCACAAGTAGTATCTCTACTTGGTGCAAAGAATTTGGCTAGCATGAGAGGGAAAGGCAAGCTCAACATGTTGGATGATCCAAGACAATATAACATTTCGGATATTGGAAAACATAACCCATTAAGTTGTCTTCCTTGTCCAACATCAACCTTTTAGCATGTCATATTTTAATGAGTGCTCACAATTGCAAAAGATGTCTAAGATAGTATATTTATATGTGAAATCTCTCTTCCTTCAAAATTCTTTCATGAATTGTTCAAGTGACCAATTCTGCGTTTGCTAACTTCCAATAAGTTTACTACCTTACTTATTATGTGTGAAGTCATTACTCCCCATGTTGTAAGCATATGAAACGTATATAAATTCAGATTTATGATATTCAATTCATTCAACCATTTACTCATAGGATATATGTGAAGCACGTGAGTAAATGACAAACTACTCCAAAAAGATATAAGTGAAGAATACTGAGTAGTCAAATAATTAAATAGCCATGGGAGGATTATTTTTCATTCAAGATTTCAGATCCAAATATTTTATTCAAACAGCAAGTAAAATTGAAAATACGCTCCAAGCAAAACACATATCATGTGACGAATAAAAATATAGCTCCGAGTAAGGTATATCGATAGTGTTGAAGACGAAAGAGGGGATGCCTTCCGGGGCATCCCCAAGCTTAGGATCTTGAGTCTTCCTTGAATATTACCTTTGGGTGACTTGGGAATCCCCAAGCTTAGGGTCTTTCCACTCCTTATTCTCCTCATATCGATATCTCACCCAAAGCTTGAAAACTTCAATCACACAAAACTTAATGGAACTTCGTGAGATAGGTTAGTATGATAAAGAGTAAACCATTCACTTTGGTATTGTCAAATACAATGTTAATAATTTTTCTCACACAATTCCTACTGTACCAAATCATTTCTACAATTTATATTGATAAATACAAGCCATAGAAACTAGAAAACAAGCAGACTATGCAATGAAAACAGAATCTGTCAGAAACAGAACAGTCTGTAATGATCTGAACAGCAACCATACTTCTACTACTCCAAAAAATTCTGAAATAAATTGGTGGACGTGAAGAATTTTTCTATAGATCTTCTCAAAAAAGAATAAACTCATTCGCACTATTCTGTAAAAAATGACAGCTAATCTCGTGAGCGCAAAGTTTCTGTTTTTTACAGCAAGATCACATTAACTTTCACCCAAGTCTTCCCAAAGGTCTTACTTGGCACTTCATTGAAACAAAAGATATAAAACATGATTACTACAGTAGCTTAATCATGTAAACACACAAAAACAGTAAGGGTAAATATTGGGTTGTCTCCCAACAAGCGCTTTTCTTTAATGCCTTTTAGCTAGGCATGATGATTTCAATTATGCTCACATAAAAGATAATAATTGAAACATAAAGAGAGCATCATGAAGAGTATGACTAGCACATATAAATCTAACCCACTTCCTATGCCTAGGGATTTTTTGAGCTCATAATTTATAGGAACAAGAATCAACTAGCATAGGAAGGAAAAACAAGTATAACTTCAAAACTTTAAGCATATAGAGAGGAAACTTGATATTATTGCAACTCCTACAAACATGTATTGCTCCCTCATAATAATTTTCAGTAGCATCATAAATGAGTTCAACAATATAACCATCACATAAAGCATTCTTTTCATGATCTACGAGCATAGAAATTTTACTAGTCTCCACATAAGCAAAATTCTCCTCATTCGGAATAGTGGGAGCAAACTTCTTCTAAATCCACTTTAGATGATAGTATTATTCATACTCCAAAATATATAAGTGAAGTTCATGGAGCATTCTGAAGGAAATATTCCCTAGAGGCAATAATAAAGTTATTATTTATTTCCTTATTTCATGATAAATGTTTATTATTCATGCTAGAATTGTATTAACCGGAAACATAATACATGTGTGAATACACATACAAACATAGTGTCACTAGTATGCCTCTACTTGACTAGCTCGTTAATCAAAGATGGTTAAGTTTCCTAACCATAGACATGAGTTGTCATTTGATTAACAGGATCGCATCATTAGGAGAATTATGTGATTGACTTGACCCATTCCGTTAGCTTAGCACTTGATCATTTGTTTACTGCTATTGCTTTGTTCATGACTTATACATGTTCTCATGACTATGAGATTATGCAACTCCCAAATACCGGAGGAACACTTTGTGTGCTACCAAATGTCACAACGTAACTGGGTGATTATAAAGGTGCTCTACAGGTGTCTCCAATGGTACTTGTTGAGTTGGCATAGATCAAGATTAGGATTTGTCACTCCGATTGTCGGAGAGGTATCTATGGGCCCTCTCGGTAATACACATCACTATATGCCTTGCAAGCATGATAACCAATGAGTTAGTTACAGGATGATGTATTACGGAACGAGTAAAGAGACTTGCCGGTAACGAGATTGAACTTGGTATTGAGATACCGACGATCGAATCTCGGACAAGTAACATACCGATGACAAAGAGAACAACGTATAGTGTTGTGCGGTTTGACCGATAAAGATCTTCGTAGAATATGTAGGAACCAATATGAGCATCCAGGTTCCGCTATTGGTTATTGACCAGAGACGTCTCTCGGTCATGTCTACATAGCTCTCGAACCCGTAGGGTCCGCACGCTTAAAGTTTTGTGACAATCGGTTTTATGAGTTTATATGTTTTGATGTACCGAAGGTAGTTCGGAGTCCCAGATGTGATCACGGACATGACAAGGATTCTCGAAATGGTCGAGACATAAAGATTGATATATTGTAAGCCTACATTTGGACATCGGAATAGTTCCGGGTGAAATCGGGATTTTGCCGGAGTACCGGAGGGGTTACCGGAACCCCCCGGGGGCTAATGGGCCTTGTTGGGCCATAAGGGAAAGAGAGAGGGGCCGGCCTAGGGCAGGCAGTGCGCCCCCTTCCCCTGTCTGAATTGGACTAGGAGAAGGGGGGCGACGCCCCCCTTTCCTTCTCTTTCTCTCCCTGCCTTTCCCCCTCCTAGTAGGAGCAGGAAAGGGAGGAATCCTACTCCTACTAGGAGGAGGATTCCTCCTCCTAGGCGTGCCAACAAGGGCCAGCCGGCCTCCCCCTTGCTCCTTTATATACAGGGGCAGGGGGCACCTCTAAACACACAAGTTGATCACAAAGATCTCTCCCAGCCGTGTGCGGTGCCCCCCTCCACCATAATCCACCTCGGTCATACTGTAGCGGTGTTTAGGCGAAGCCCTGCTGCAGAACTTCATCAACATCGTCACCACGCCGTCGTGCTGATGAAAATCTTCCCCGAGCTCTACTAGATCGTGAGTTCGTGGGATGTCACCGAGCTGAACGTGTGCTGAACGCGGAGGTGCCGTACATTCGGTACTGAGGATCGATCGATCGTGAAGACGTACGACTACATCAACCGCATTGTCATAACGCTTCCGCTTAACGGTCTACGAGGGTATGTGGACAACACTCTCCCCTCTTGTTGCTATGCATCACCATGATCTTGTGTGTGCGTAGCAAATTTTTTGAAATTACTACGTTCCCCAACACATTCTACAATTAGTATTCACTAACCAATATCCAAGCTCAAAATATATAAGTGAAGCACACGAAGCATTCTATAAAACCATACTCAAAAGATTTAAGTGAAGCACAAAGAGCAATTCTATAAGATCATACTTAAAAGATATAAGTGAAGCACATGAAGCATTATATAAATCAATAAAGGGCTATCTCATACTAGCATGGTTCTTAAAGGAAAAACAAAAACACAAAGGACACAAATTATGTGAACAAAACAAAAACCGAGGTATACCGATAATTGTTGAAGAAGAAGGATGGGATGCCGACCGGGGCATCCCCAAGCTTAGATGCTTGAGTATCCTTGAAATATTTACTCGGGGTGCCTTGGTCATCCCCAAGCTTGAGCTCTTGCCTCTCTTTATTCTTCTCATATTTATAGCTCCTCGATCTTCGAACACTTCATCTACACAAAACTTTAACAAAAACTTTGTGAGATCCGTTAGTCTAATAAAGCAAATCACTACCTTTAGGTACTGTTGCAAACTTATTCCAATTTCATATTAGAACTATATCTACTGTATTCCAACTTCACCATGGTTCATACCCCCCGATACTACCCATAGATGCATCAAAATAAGCGAACAACTCATAGAAAACAGAATCTGTCAAAAACAGGACAGTCTGTAGTAATCTGGAAGTTTAGTAAACTTCTGTAACTCCAAAAAATTCTTAAAAATGTGAAAATTTAAAAAATGTATACAGAAGTAATGTTCAAAAAGTTTCATGCCCATTTGACTTTCCAGTAAAAATGTAAAATCATGCGCTACAGCCAAAATTTCTGTTTTTGTACTGTACATAGTAAACAAGCAATCTAACATCCTAAAACCGAAGCTTGGCACATTATTTTTATAATACAAGGAGATAATTATTTTCAGATAAGCTTCCATGAAAATTTTTACATTGTTTCCATGAGCACTAACACAAGTGCTCAAGGTCGACCCTCATTTCTTCAATGCATAATCTTCCAATCACTTCTCTTATTGAAAAACTTTTTAGGCATGAGAGGCAAGTAAAAAAATTGTATTTTCATTCTTTAAAAAAATTGTATGTTTCACCCACAACTAAACATAAACAAAAAAGGAAAAACAAAATCTACTTAGTGAAGAAAGTAAACAAGCATACACGAGAATATCAACCCCACGCTATTGCTCCCCGGCAACGGCGCCAGAAAAGAGCTTGATAATCCCCAAGTGCAGGGAATCATCGTAGCAATTCCCAATGGTGGAAGTGATAAGTATGGAGTGTCAAACCCACAAGGAGCTAAAGGTAAGATCAATATTCTCTCAAGTCCTATCTACCACTGATACGACTCTACATACACCGAACGTTTGCTTTCAACTAGAAACGAGAAATAAAACTATGTTGTGGGTATGAAGAGGATAAATTTGCATGGTATCGGAGAGATAAAATATAAAAGTAGGTGATGTTATCATAAAGTTGGAATATATTACTAAATATTATAAATAGCGAGTGTGGGATAATGGTGGATCGGTGTGCAGAATTGTCTTAGGCAATCGTTAACAAGACCGGTGGTCGTCATTGCAATTTCATATGAGGGAGAGGCATAAGCTAACATACTTTCTCTTCTTGGATCATATGCACTTATGATTGGAACTCTAGCAAGCATCCGCAACTACTAAAGATCATTAAGGTAAATCCCAACCATATCATTAAAGCATCAAGTCCCCTTTATCCCATACGCAATAACCCCCTTACTCAGGTTTATGCTTCTGTCACTCAAGCAACCCACTATAAGTGAATCATGAATGTATTGCAACACCCTACAGCGGGAATCCCTCATGCTTGCACTACACGGACGGCACAATAGGACAGCACCAAAATAAAACATACAGCTCGTACCAATCTAGATCATCAAATCAACCCAAAGACAAAGGATATCTACTCAAAACATCATAGGATGGCAACACATCATTGGATCATAATATGTGGCATAAAGCACCATGTTCAAGTAGGGATTACAGCGGGGTGCGGGAGAGTGGACCACGTAAAATAGACGAGGATGGTGGTGATGATGGTGATGTTGATGAAGACGATCACCGCGGCGATGATTCCCCTCCCGATGGCACTCTGGTGCCACCGAGAGAGATGAGGAGAGGTTCTCCCCCTTGTGCTTCCTCCTCCATGGCCTCCCCCTAGATGGGGAGAGGTTCTCCCTCTGGATCTTTGCCTTCATGGCGATGTTGGCCCCTCTGGGATCCTCCTCCATGGCCTCCGGTGATGATGGCCCCCTCCAGCAGGGTGCCAAAGAGGGCCTAGATTGATTTCTCATGGCTACAGAGGCTTGCGGCGGCGGAACTTCCGATCTAGGTTATTTTCTGGAGGTTTGGGCATTTGTGGGAGAGGTTGGCGTCGAGAACAAGTCAGGGGGCCCACGGGAAGTCCACAAGACACAGGGGCGCGCCCCCCACCCTCCTGGGGCTCACGGAACTTCCCTCTGGTAGATTTTTGTTCCAGTATTTTTTATATTTTCCAGAAAAATTCTCCGTTGATTTTCATCGCATTCCGAGAACTTTTATTTCTGCACAAAAACAACACCAAGTTTTGCTGAAAACAGCGTCAGTCCGGGTTAGTTATAATCAAATCATACCAAAATCATATAAAACTATTGTAAACTTGGCACGAATACTTCATAAATTGTAGATACGTTGGAGACGTATCAGATATCAATATACTAGTGGGAATTTTGCATTATAGAACTTGGCTTGTATATTCCAGTGATGGGCTTCCTCAAAATTTCCCTAGGTCTTCATGAGCAAGCGAGTTGGATGCACACCCACTTAGTTTTATTTGAGCTTTCATAAACTTATATCTCTAGTGCATCCGTTGCATGGCAATCCCTACTCACTCACATTGATATCTATTGATGGGCATCTTCCATAGCCCGTTGATATGCCTAGTTGATGTGAGACTATATCCTTCTTTTTGTCTTCTCCACAACCACCATATTCTATTCCACCTATAGTGCTATGTCCATGGCTCACGCTCATGTATTGCGTGAAAGTGGAAAAAGTTTGAGAACATCAAAAGTAAGAAACAATTGCTTGGCTTATCATCGGGGTTGTGCATGATTTGAATATTTTGTGTGATGAAGATGGAGCATAGCCAGACTATATGATTTTGTAGGGATAAGCTTTCTTTGGCCATGTTATTTTGAGAAGACATAATTGTTTTGTTAGTATGCTTGAAGTATTATTGTTTTTATGTCAATATTAAACTTTTGTTTTGAAGCATACGGATCTAAACATTCATGCCACGATAGAGAAACTTACATAGATAAATATGTTAGGTAGCATTCCACATCAAAAATTCTGTTTTTATCATTTACCTACTCGAGGACGAGCAGGAATTAAGCTTGGGGATGCTTGATACGTATCCAACGTATCTATAATTTTTTATTGTTCCATGCTATTATATTATCTGTTTTGGATGTTTTATATGCATTAATATGCTATTTTATATTATTTTTGGGACTAACCTATTAACCTAGAGCCCGGTGCCAGTTTCTGTTTTTCCTTGTTTTAGAGTTTGGTAGAAAAGGAATACCAAATGGAGTCCAAACGGAATGAAACCTTCGCAATAATGTTTCTTGGACCAGAAGACACCCAGGAGACTTGGAGATAAAGTTGGAGGAGCCACGAGGCGGCCACAAGGGTGGAGGGCGTGCCCCCCTGTCTCATGGTCCCCCCCGTGACCCTCCTGACCCAATTCTTCATCCTATATATTCCCAAACCACCAGAAGTATCCACGAAAACACTTTTCCACCGCCGCAACCTTCTGTACCCGTGAGATCCCGTGTAGGGACCTTTTCCGGCACCCTGCCGGAGGGGGATTGTAGGATCGAAAGTATGTCTAGAGGGGGGTGATTAGACTACTTGACCAAATAAAAACTTATCCTTTTCCCAATTTTAGTTCTTGGCAGATTTTAGCAACTTTGGACAAGTCAAGCAATCTTAACACAATTCAAGCAAGCATGCAAAGAGTATATGAGCAGCAGAAAGTAAAGCATGCAACTTGCAAGAATGTAAGGGGAAGGGTTTGGAGGATTCAAACGCAATAGGAGACACGGATGTTTTTGGCGTGGTTCCGATAGGTGGTGCTATCGTACATCCACGTTGATGGAGACTTCAACCCACGAAGGGTAACGGCTGCGCGAGTCCACGGAGGGCTCCACCCACGAAGGGTCCACGAAGAAGCAACCTTGTCTATCCCACCATGGTCGTCGCCCACCAAGGACTTGCCTCACTAGTGGTAGATCTTCACGAAGTAGGCAATCTCCTTGCCCTTACAAACTCCTTGGTTCAACTCCATAATCTTGTTGGAGGCTCCCAAGTGACATCTAGCCAATCTAGGACACACCACTCTCCAAGAAGTAACAAATGGTGTGTTGATGATGAACTCCTTGCTCTTGTGCTTCAAATGATAGTCTCCCCAACACTCAACTCTCTCTCACAAGATATGGATTTGGTGGAAAGAATATTTGAGTGGAAAGCAACTTGGGGAAGGCTAGAGATCAAGATTCATATGGTAGGAATGGAATATCTTGGCCTCAACACAAGTGTAGGTGGTTCTCTCTCAGAAAAAGTAAGTTGGAAGTGTAGGTTTGTTCTGATGGCTCTCTCCATGAATGAAGAGGTGGTGGAGGGGTATATATAGCCTCCACACAAAATCTAACCGTTACACACAACTTGCCAATCTCGGTGGGACTGAATTGATAGACTCGGTCGGACCGATTCAGCAAAGCTAGTGACCGTTAGGAGTTTCGGTGGGACCGACATGCAACTCGGTAGGACCGATATGGTTAGGGTTAGGGCATAACGTAATCTCGGTGAGACCGATTACACAAACTCGGTGAGACCGATTTTGGTAATAAGCTAACCAGAGAGTTGGTCAGGTAAACTCGGTGGGACCGATTCGCTCATTTTGGTGAGAGCGAAATGTTACAAAAGGGAAACAGAGAGTTTACATTGCAATCTCGATGGGACCGATCGCTCATCTCGGTGGGACCGAAACGTTATGAAGGGAAACAGAGAGATTACAATCCCATCTCGGTGAGACCGAGATCCCTATCTGTGAGACCGATTTGCCTAGGGTTTGTGGCAGTGGCTATGACATCTGAACTCGGTGGCACCGGATAGAAAGAATCGGTGGGGCCGAGTTTGACTTTTGGTTTAGGTCATATGTGGATGTGGGAAGGTAGTTGAGGGTTTTGGAGCATATCACTAAGCACTATGAAGCAAGAACCTCATCAAGCAACACCTCATCCCTCCTTGATAGTATTGGCTTTTCCTATAGACTCAATGTGATCTTGGATCACTAAATAGAAAATGTAGAGTCTTGAGCTTTGAGCTTGAGCCAATACTTTTGTCCTTAGCATTTTGAGGGGTCCACTTTTCTCATCCATGCCATGCCAATCATTGAGATTTCCTGAGATATTAATCTTGAAATAGCATTAGCTCAATGAGCTATATGTTGTTAGGAATTACCAAAACCACCTAGGGATAGTTGCACTTTCAATCTCCCCCTTTTTGGTAATTGATGACAACATATAGATCAAAGCTTCGACAAATGATAATAAGAGTGAAAAACATTATCGCTTTGAGAAGTATGTGAAAAGCAAGAGCTCCCCCTAAATTTGTGCATAGTTTAAGATTTGCTTTGGACTGCAAATGCACAATGAGTTAGGATCATGGGTTACTCTTCCATGTCACATACATCTTGGTGGAGCGCTCAAAATGATAATAATTAAATACATGCACTCATCACCAAGCAAAGTGAATGATCATATGGGGATATAAAAGGATAATGTCATCCCACAAGCATTAAGGTAGCATATGATCAAACACATGATCATCCAAGTATCAGACACAAGCATAAAGTATCTCAAATAGGCAAATAAACAAAGTTCAACCACCAAACAATAAGAGAGAACAAAAAAGCAACACTCTCTCTCGAAGCCTATGATCTATACATTTTCTCCCCCTTTGGCAACAAGTTACCAAAAAGTTCATAAAAATGCATAGTGCTAGATCGACTCTCAGGCTTGGTCTTCAGGTGGTGGTGTAGATAAAACTCCAAGGACGAAGGCATCAGTTGATGTAGATGGAGCTGGTGGAGTGGGTGCTGGAGCTAGTGGCACTGAAGCTGTAGCTGGTGCAGATGAAGTTGCTCTGGTGTCTGTAACAGGCACTGCAGTAGATCTCTGTCCTCTGGGCACTCTAGCAAAAGCATCAGTGGTAGACTTGCCCTTCTTCTCCTGCACTTCATCCTGAAGTTGCTCAACAACTGACTGGATATCAGTGACCTTCACATCTAAATCATAGAACTTCTGCTCCATGATCCTCTCCAAGCTCTCCTGGTTTTGAGTCAGGGTGGCCAATCCCTTCTCAATCCTCAGAGTGGAGGCAATCAAGTAGCCAAGCTGATCTTGCTTGCTCTTCAGAAGATACTGAGATGCATCATCAATGGTTGGCATCTTTGCAGCCTTTTCAGTCCTTGCCTTCTCCCTCTTTGCTTGTGCTTGCACAGAAGATGGTTCATTCTCATCCATCACCACAGTGTTGTCCTCAAAGTCTGGGTAGATGGGCATGTGTTCCTTGTCCAAGAGATATGTGCTAGTGCCCATCTTGGAGTTGATTAGCTCCTGGATCTGTGGGGCATACCCACAACTTCTCTTCTGATCTGCAGCTGTTCTCTTTATGGTTTCCACAATTAGGCTCATGACTTTGAACTTTTGAGGCACATCAAATATGTGAAGCAGGTTAATTGCATGGCCTCTGATCATCTTGTGATCACCTGACTTTGGCAAAAGAGTGTGCCTGAGGATCCAGTTGATTGTTGGCAAACCTGACAGAAGGTAATGTACTAATCCAAACTTGTGTGTCTCAAGAGCAGCATCTCGGATCTCTTTGTACATATGTGCCATGGTGTTGTGATCCTTCTTCTTCTTGGCATAGACATCCAAGTCATCTTCATTCTCCTCAGGAGCATTGATCAATTTTGCCCATTCTTCAACCGTTGACTGGTACCTAGTACCTTCAGACATCCAGACAATCCTTCCATCTGGGTAGAAATGAGTTGTGGAGTAGAACTGCATAATAAGCTCATCATTCCACTTTGTGAGCTTCTGAGCCACAAACTCATCGACTCCACATGCCTTGAAGCTGTCATGTACACCAGGGAAGTGATCTTCATTTTCCTCAATGAATTTCCAATCAACCCATCTCATGTCACACACTATGGGCTTCTTGTCAAGTAAAATAGTCTCATAGAAGTCCTATTGTTCCTTTGTAAGGAACCTGTAGTCCACAGCAGTCCTTCTCCTGGTGGCATATGGATCAGACTCTCTCCATAGCCTCATCCTGAATCCTTCCTGATTTTCATGTTCTCTGCAACTGGGTGAGCATCATTGTGATCTGGAATTTTGGGCTTCAACTTCCTCAAAATGACAGAATCATCTTCTTCGGCAGCTTGAGGCACGGGGGCCTTGTTCTTCTCCTCAGCAGGGATGTTCCTGGTGCTCCTCTTGGGTTTTGGCTTTGGAGCTGGAGCAGCAGTCTTAGGAGCAGTTTTGGGCTTAGATGGAACAGCCCCTGCCCTTATAGCATCTCCCATAAGCTTTTGAGCTTTGGGTGCTGGTGCTGCATCCTCTTCCTCTTCTTCAGAATCTCTCATTATTGAAGATATGCCAAGCACTCTGGCATTGGTCTTCTTGACCCTTTCCTTCCTTTTCTTTTCTGCCACAACCTGTTCTTTGGGTGCAGATCCCAAAGTCTCTTGAGTGGACATTCTGGCCTTTGACATAGGAACTCTCTTGGCAGGAACCTTTTGCTTCATTCCTGGCTTAGTGGCAACAGCTGTGCCATATTCCTTTTTCAGAACTTTCCTCTTTGAGGTGGCCTCTTCCTCAACAGCCACATAGTCCTCATCCTCAGAATCTGAGGTTCTCTTCTTTCTGGTCCTGGTGGCTGCCTTAGGCAAGTTGCTGGGTGTACTCCTGCTTCCCTCATCAAAGCTGCTAGAGGGACTAGTGCCCTCACTCATGTTAACTTGCTCCTCAGACTTGTTCTGACTATCACTCTGATCTGACATGATGCAAACACTGATAACAGACCATGTGAATAGATATAGATGAGACAGATTGGATAGGCATCACAAAGTACAGAGGTTTTTGCAAAAGAATTAGTCAAAAACTTAGTTTTAGTTTTCCACAGAAAGCATTTCGGATCTACCGATTTGAAAACTCGGTGATACTGAAGCAGCTTTTGGAGCCTAAACTAGTGAACTCGGTCAGACCGAGTCACAGTTCGGTGGCACCGAGACTGCTAGGGTTTCACAAAGTATTGAACTCGGTAGAACCGATTTCAACAACTCGGTTGGTCCGAGATGATTTCGGTGGAAACCTAACCCTAGATTTTCAATCCACGACTAAACTATGGAGTGATTTCGCTAGATAGAGTGATCTGAATCGTGGCAAGATACATGGCAAAACAATGTGCTAAGAATCGGAGGGGGATTACCACAAGGATCAAGTCCATACCCTAAGTGCGGCGATGGACCTGCTACGGCGGCAACGGCGGAGACGATTTCTGTTGACGGCGGCGGAGACCAGCGGCGGGAGGCAGCTGGCGATGAGGAGGACGATCCGGAGACCCAGGGAGGAAGAGCAGGCTGAGTGCGGGCGAAGGGGTTCGGAAAATTTTCCAAATTTTGGCCTGGGGATATATATAGCCTGACCCTGTCGGTGTGACCGAGTGGAACAACTCGGTGACACCGAGATTCATAACTGCAAGCAGTTACTGAAACTCGGTGTGACCGAAAAGTTCAAATCGGTTGCACCGAGATTGAAAACCTAGATCAACTTAGTGATCTCGGTATGACCGAAATGGATGAATCGGTCAGACCGAAACGCACAAAGAAGTTTTGGAAGTTTAAGTCTATGACGAATCGGGGACTCCAAATGCTCCTCACACAGAGTTGTTCGAATCTAACTTGATCAAACTTTGTGATGTAGCATGAATATAGTTTGAGACGAGAAAAGCATAGATAGCTAGAGAAGGTTCTTAGGCATTCTTGTCCATCCACTTGGCAAAAGAAAAAGGAACCAAACAATCAAAACAACAAGTGGATGTCCTCTAATGAGTAAATTATGCAACCAACATGCTCACACAATAAAATGGCAAATGAAATATGTGGCAAAGCATGCACAACCAATTCTAGCATCTATCAAGCAATTGGCGATGACTAGGTCATCTATATATGAGTATATTGACTTAGGAGTCAAATGAGAACATTTGATCATAGGTCATACTCATTGTTTAAGCACAAGTGGGGTTACCACTTTTACATAAAGTGTTGTTGTGTTCACACCATTAGAGTTGCTTTAGCTCAATTCTTAGAGTAAAGCTCCCCCTAGATGTGAGATCCACCCTAAGAGGGATGAACTAGCCTTGGGTTTTGTCGATGATGACTTCATGTAGATGTTGAAGATGTGGATGCTCAATGTTGATGTAGATCATTTGGAGCAATCCTTTGGAGTGAGTTGCACTTTCAATACCTACACGGGTTAGTCCCACAAGGAACAAACAAGGATATCCATAGACATAGAGTGATGCACACACAAGATGATGTCTATGAAAGCATTAGGTTACCTTGTCCCTTGTCTTACCAACAAGAGGGTTTGTGACTCCTTAAACTAGTGCAAGATGTGGAAGTTGATTGCACTTGTTCTTCCCAAAATGATAAGAGTGAAGTATGTTGGCGGAGTCACCCTCAAGAACTCTCTAGTTCTTCTTCTTCAGGATCCACATCATATTGATGGGAATCCTTGGAGTTGTAGTCGTACTTGATGAAGTAGAACTTGATGTAGTCTTGGGAACCCACTTGACCAAGGCCTTGGGTGCTTCTTCAAATGCATCAATTTCCTCTTGAAGCTTATCCTTGCCTTTTTGCTTGTGGTCTTGTGGTGGAAGATCATCTTGAGCATGTGTCCCTTTAAAGGAAGTAGGATCATACTTCTTTTGTTGAGGAACAAACTTCATCTTGGGGTATTGATCTTCTTCCCACTCAACTCCATTGGCATTGAACTTTCATTCAAAACCAACACCTTGGTTCTTCCGGTGTCTTCCTTGCTTGCGTACAATTTCCTCGAATTGCTTACTCTTGGCAAGGCTCTTGTAAACACCTTTCTCTATAATTCCCCTCAATAAGGTATTTTCTTGCTCAAGTGTAACTTTGGTAAGAGAATCATTAGTGGAATCAAGAGAACTACTAGAAGCAACAACATTAGAATTAGCATGATTATTGTTACTACTAGAGGAAGAATCTTTCTTGTTCTTGTTACTAGACTTGACTTGAGGCATGTAAGTGGATAAGAGTAAACGTTTGGCAATGTAAGAAGAATTCTTCTTGCGAAGATCATCATTGATTGCTTTTAAGAACTCATGCTCTTGCTCAAGGTTGAGCTTTTCAAAACGTAATTTCTCATGAGTCCTTAAAAGTTCTCGATGATCTCCTAAGATAGTTTCATGAGCTAACTTAAGAGTGTTTAGTTCTTTAGTTAGAAACTCAATCTTCTCCTTATCATTGTCATTCGTTTTATCTTGATTAGCATGATTAATTGACGTTTCATCATAGTATTCATCACTAGAGTTGTCAACAAGTAAATCATCATCACCTAACAAGTCATCTTCATCACTATTGAAATCAACATACTCGGGATGTGATACCTTTGGGCCTTTAGCCATGAAGCATCTTCCAAGTCCTTCATTTGGTGAATCAAATATGTCATAGGAGTTGGTTGACACAAGTGCTAGACCGGCAACACCTTCATCTTGAGTATATTCGGAGTCGGAGTGATAGCTTCTCTCGGAGTGATTGTCGGAGTCGGAGCCGGATACCCATTCACCAACATGAGCTTGATGTCTTCGTTTTGTGTAGCTCCTTGATGACTTGTCCTTCCTTTCCGAATCTTTGCTTCTCTGGGATGCTCTTTGTTCATAATGATCATATCTACTCCTTCTCTCTCTTGATGGTGATTCTTCTCTTCTACTTCTTCTTTTTGGAGAATCTTCTCTTCACTTGTAGGGTGTCGTACACTCATTGGAATAGTGTTCGGGTCTTCCACAATTGTAGCAATTTCTCTCTCGACTAGAAGATCTTTTTTAATTGTAGGACCTTGACTTGGAACTTCTCTCTTTGCTTCTACTCTTGTAGAACTTTTTGAAGTTCTTCACCATTAGGCTCAATTCTTCATTAAAGGTTTGTTTCTCACTTGATGATGTGGGAGCTTCACATGAGGCTTTGTAAGAACCACTTGACTTGTTATGGAGCTCCTCCTTATTCTTGAGTGACATCTCATGAGCAACAATTCTTCCAATGACTTCCGTTGGCTTGAGATCTTTGTAATTGCGCATCATTTGGATCAATGTGCATACGGTATCATATTTTCCGTCCAAAGCTCTTAGGATCTTCTTGATGATGAATTTGTCGGTCATCTCTTCACTTCCTATGCCAGCGATCTCATTTGTGATAAGAGCAAGCCTAGAGTACATTTCAGCGACACCTTCACCATCCTTCATTTTGAACTTGTCAAGCTGACTTTGAAGCACATCCAACTTGGATTCCTTGACGGAGTCGGTACCTTCGTGCATATCAATCAAAGTATCCCAAATTTCCTTTGCATTCTCAAGACGGTTGATTTTGTTGAATTCTTTGGGGCACAATCCGTTGAAGAGGATATCACAAGCTTGAGCATTGTATTGCAGCATCTTCAACTCTTCGGCACTAGCTTCACGGTTCGGTTCTCTCCCATCAAAGAATTCACCTTGCAAGCCAATACACACAATAGCCCATACAGCGGGGTTATGTCCAAGAATATGCATTTTCATCTTATGCTTCCAACTAGCAAAATTAGTACCATCAAAGCAAGGAAATCTACGATGGTAATTTCCCTCGCTAGACGCCATACTCTCCTAGGTTGTGAAACCAAGGCTATGACTACCAAAATCTATGGAAATCAAAGCAAATGGAGACCAAAGCTCTGATACCACTTGTAGGATCGAAAGTATGTCTAGAGGGGGGGTGATTAGAGTACTTGACCAAATAAAAACTTATCCTTTTCCCAATTTTAGTTCTTGGCAGATTTTAGCAACTTTGGACAAGTCAAGCAATCTTAACACAATTCAAGCAAGCATGCAAGGAGTATATGAGCAGCGGAAAGTAAAGCATGCAACTTGCAAGAATGTAAGGGGAAGGGTTTGGAGGATTCAAACGCAATAGGAGACACGGATGTTTTTGTTTTGGTTCCGATAGGTGGTGCTATCGTACATCGACGTTGATGGAGACTTCAACCCACGAAGGGTAACGGCTGCGCTAGTCCACAGAGGGCTCCACCCACGAAGGGTCCACGAAGAAGCAACCTTGTCTATCCCACCATGGTCGTCGCCCACGAAGGACTTGCCTCACTAGCGTTAGATCTTCACGAAGTAGGCGATCTCCTTGCCCTTACAAACTCCTTGGTTCAACTCCACAATCTTGTCGGAGGCTCCCAAGTGACACCTAGCCAATCTAGGAGACACCACTCTCCAAGAAGTAACAAATGGTGTGTTGATGATGAACTCCTTGCTCTTGTGCTTCAAATGATAGTCTCCCCAACACTCAACTCTCTCTCACAAGATATGGATTTGGTGGAAAGAAGATTTGAGTGGAAAGCAACTTGGGGAAGGCTAGAGATCAAGATTCATATGGTAGGAATGGAATATCTTGGCCTCAACACAACTGTAGGTGGTTCTCTCTTAGAAAAAGTAAGTTGGAAGTGTAGGTTTGTTCTGATGGCTCTCTCCACTAATGAAGAGGTGGTGCAGGCGTATATATAGCCTCGACACAAAATCTAACCGTTACACACAACTTGCCAATCTCGGTGGGACCGAATTGATAGACTCGGTCGGACCGATTCAGCAAAGCTAGTGACCGTTAGGAGTTTCGGTGGGACTGACATGAAACTCGGTAGGACCGATATGGTTAGGGTTAGGGCATAACGTAATCTCGATGAGACCGATTACACAAACTCGGTGAGACCGATTTTGATAATAAGCTAACCAGAGAGTTGGTCAGGTAAACTTGGTGGGACCGATTCGCTCATTTCAGTGAGACCGAAATGTTACAAAAGGGAAACAAAGAATTTACATTGCAATCTCGGTGGGACCGAAACGTTACGAAGGGAAACAGAGAGATTACAATCCCATCTCGGTGAGACCAAGATCCCTATCGGTGAGACCGATTTGCCTAGGGTTTGTGGCAGTGGCTATGACATCTGAACTCGGTGGCGCCGGATAGAAAGAATCGGTGGGGTTGAGTTTGACTTTTGGTTTAGGTCATATGTGGATGTGAGAAAGTAGTTGAGGTCTTTGGAGCATATCACTAAGCATTTTGAGCAAGATCCTCATTAAGCAACACCTCGTCCCTCCTTGATAGTATTGGCTTTTCCTATAGACTCAATGTGATCTTGGATCACTAAAATAGAAAATGTAGAGTCTTGAGCTTTGAGCTTGAGGCAATCCTTTTGTCCTTAGCATTTTGAGGGGTCCACTTTTCTCATCCATGCCATGCCAATCATTGAGCTTTCCTGAGATATTAATCTTGAAGTAGCATTAGCTCAATGAGCTATATGTTGTTAGGAATTACCAAAACCACCTAGGGATAGTTGCACTTTCAGGGATTCGATCACAGAGGGCTTCTACATCAACTCTATTGCCCTTCCGATGAAGCGTGAGTAGTTTACCACCGACCTGCAGGTCCATAGGTAGTAGCTAGATGGCTTCTTCTCTCTCTTTGATTCTCAATACCATGTTCTCCTCGATGTTCTTGGAGCTCTATCTGATGTAATCTTATGGATTGTGGATTTATGGTCAGCTTATCTATGAATATTAATTGAATCTTCTCTGAATTCTTTTATGCATTGTTTGATATCTTTGTAATTCGAATTGTCGGTTTGGTTTGGCCAACTATATTGGTTTTTCTTGCAATGGAAGAAGTGCTTAGCTTTGGGTTCAATCTTGCGGTGTCCTTTCCTAGTGACAGTAGGGGCAGCAAGGCACGTATTGTATTGTCTCCATCGAGGATAAAAAGATGGGGTTTACATCATATTGCTTGAGTTTATTCCTCTACATCATGTCATCTTACTTAATGCGTTACTCTGTTCTTCATGAACATAATACTCTAGATGCAGGCAGGAGTCGGCCGATGTGTGGAGTAATAGTAGTAGATGCAGAATCATTTCAGTCTACTTGACACGGACGTGATGCCTATATTCATGATCATTGCCTTATATATCGTCATAACTTTGTGCTTTTCTATCAATTGCTCGACAGTAATTTGTTCATCCACCGTATTATTTGCTCTCTTGAGAGAAGCCTCTAGTGAAACCTATGGCCCCTGGGTCTATTTTCCATCATATAAGTTTCCGATCTACTATTTTCCATCTTATTAGTTTCTGATCTACTATTTTGCAATCTTTTACTTTCCGATCTATAAACCAAAAATACCAAAAGTATTTACTTTGTCGTTTATCTATCTCTATCGGATCTCACTTTTGCAAGTAACCATGAAGGGATTGACAACCCCTTTATCACGTTGGGTGCAAGTTGTTTGATTGTTTGTGCAGGTATTCGGTGATGTGTGCATTGTCTCCTACTGGATTGATACCTTGGTTCTCAAAATAAGGGAAATACTTATCTCTAATTTGTTGCACCACCCTTTCCTCTTCAAGGGAAAAACCAACGCAAGCTCAAGAAGTAGCACATCTCTAGGACGTGGTTCATTGACGTTGCCCTCAAAAGGTAATTTGCAAACTTCACAAAAGTCATAAAGCGTCATCTCCTTATGCTCATCACATAAATAAAACTCTACCATGGGTGGTGATCTCCTAGCATGAAAGTGAAATTTTTGCATGAAAGTATTAGTGAGTAGGAGGTATTGATCACACTTATCGTGGAGAAAGTCGGTGATGCCTGCATTCTCAGCCAAATAATAGAAATCATCATAAATTCCGGCCGCCCCCAAGAATGTGTCACATGGCCATTCACACGGTCGAACCTCCGCGGTGTGAGGAAGGTTGTACTTGGGCTTCTTTTTCTCTTCATTTTCCTTTTCTTTAGAACCCCGACTTGAAGAGCCTCTTAACAATCTCCTCATCGTTTTATTTCTCTGAAAATTTCTGAAAGTTTTAGTGACTCAAAATAAAAGTGAACCAAACTCAACAAAACTAATAGCAACCACTCCTACAAGTGTCTAGAGGCTATATCATGCATCAAAACTACTTTGGACCATATAAATTTGACATGCAAGCTCAAGAACAAGGTCACCACAGCAGCAAACATTTGCAATAAATAAAGCACTAGAAAAATATAATTGGACCATTGGAGGAGTCACATACCGAACAATCCCCCAACATAGTTTTGCAAATGGAGCTTTGCATAAGGAGATCGAAAATGGCAGCAAGATGAGCAAGAACACGGGTTTGAGCAACGGGATGATTTTTTCTGGAGGAAGACGAGGTGGATGGGTACTGGAATAAGTGAGGGGACCCCACGTGAGACCCACAAGGAAGGAGGGCGCACCCTCCACCCTTGTGGCCCACTGGTGCATGTTCAGTGCCAAAAATTCTAAAATATTCTACAAAAAATTATACTAAATTTTCAGGGCATTTGGAGAACTTTTATTTTCACGACATTTTTTATTGCACGGACAATTCAGAAAACAGACAGATAATACTATTTTTGCTTTATTTATTCTAAATAACAGAAAGTAAAAAAGTGAGTACATAAAGTTGTGCTTTCTAAATTCATGTATCTCATGCCCATCCAAAGGAATCCATTAACAAGGTTGATCAAGTCTTATTAACAAACTTCTTCCGACTCACATGAAACCGGAGAATTTTCAAATAATACTAAGTTACCTCAACGGGGATATACATGTCCCCAACAATAAGAATATCATATTTCTTTTTGACAGTAGGGAGAGGGAATTCAAAACCTCCAATAGTAATAGTTGAAATTTTTCCAATAGAATTGATACTATGAACTTAAGGTTGTTTCTTCGGAAAGTGTACAGTATGCTCATTACAATTAACATGAAAAGTGACATTGCCTTTATTGCAATCAATAACAGACCCTACAATATTCAAAAGGGGTCTACCAAGGATGATTGACATATTGTCGTCCTCGAGAATATCAAGAATAACAAAGTCCATTAAGATAGTAACGTTTGCAACCACAACAGGCACATCCTCGCAAATACCGATGGGTATAGCAGTTGATTTATCGGCCATTTGCAAAGAAATTTCACTAGGTGTCAACTTATTCAGTTCAAATATACGATATAAAGAGAAAGGCATAACACAAACACTGGCTCCCAAATCACATAAAGCAGTTTTAACATAGTTTCTTTTAATGGAGCGTGGTATAGTTGGTATTCCTAGATCTCCAAGTTTTTTTGGTATTCCACCCTTAAAAGTATAATTAGCAAGCATGGTAGAAATTTTAGCTTCTGGTATCTTTCTTTTATTTGTAACAATATCTTTCATATACTTATGTCAGAGTAATTGACCACGGGTACCCCGAAGACGGCGAGACAATATTTCAAGACATCGGGGCTAGCAAAGCCCCTCAGTCCGACTGCTCAGGCCGCCCCAGACGGCCCCCTGTCCGACTGCCCGGGCCGATTGCGCCAACTAGCCGGCTGCCCGAAGTCAGCGGCTGCATCGACCCGACACTGACAAGACGGCCATACCATGACGTCATCTACAATGTACCTTGTCCCTTGGGCATTGATTTAGAAAATGCCCCAGAGGACAAGCATAACTTAGCTCCCAAGCTACCCATAGCTTGAGATATAAGCTACTCACTGTAGCTTACATCTCAAACCACCCCATGCCCACTTGCCCCCCATGTGTCACATCCCTAGTTCTGGTATGACCTAGACCAGCTAGCCATTTGTGCATCATGTTTAAATTCCATTTAAATTTGAAATGGGGATTTGTGAAACCTTCAGAATCATTTCTGGAAATGACCCAAATAAAAATAGCACCAAAAAGGTCCAAGAAAATGTTCATGTTGTTCTCTAAAAATATTGGACAGAGATGAAAATCAAACCAATATTTTTAGGAGCTCATAAGTATTTATTTTGGGCATTTGGAATCAATGCAGTAATTATTTTCTTTGGGTATATAAATGTTATATATATATATATATATATATATATTATATGTCCAAAAATTGTGCCATTTGTTGAGGAGCTTTGGAATAATACCACTAGCCCTACAAAAATTGGCATAATAAAATAAAATGGTTTAGTATTTTTATTAAACCAAACAAATGTCAGAAAAATAGGAAAGAAACAAAAACAGAAAGCTTACCTGGCGCTTACCTACAGCCATCTGGCGCCTCAGCCGGCCCAGTGGTGCGGCCACTGGCCCAACCGCCAACCGTCGTCCTCCTGGCGACGACAGAAGGACAGGGGCACGCGCCGGCGCGCGCGGCCACGCGTCCGGCCGGGGCCACGTTCCCCGCCACCTCCTGCTTCTCCTCCTCATCGTCTGGATGCCCCGCGCGACGCCACGCGCCGCCCCGACCTCTCTCCCTCTCCCTCGCTCTCCCTCCTCCTCTGGTTCTCTTCCGCGCGACCGCCCGAGCACCACCGTCGCCGCCGCACGCCATTGCCGCGGCCACCGCCTCCCCCTCACCCTCTCTTCGAGTCCAGAAGCTCTGCCACGTCGTCCTCCACCTCTCCGTCAAGCCACGCGCCTCGGGAGGCCCTGGAGAGCTGCCTCACCACCGTCTTCATCTCCGGTCGCCGGAGATCGTCTTCGCCGCCCCGTCGTCTTCAACGCGTCCCTGAGCTCGCCGACCGCCTCGTCCAAACCGCCGTGAGCTTCTACGCCATTCCCCTCTCTCCGTTTAGCCGCCTGCACGCCGTAGCCCCTTTCCCCGCCGTGGCCGTAGCTCCTCGCCGCCGTCTATGTCACCGTCATTGCCCTGGCCACCGCAGCCCGCAACCGAGCACGTCACCGTGCTCCTGGTGCCACGAGGGTGCCGCAGAGCCCCTCGGGTGGCCACCCCGTGCCCCACAGCCTGCTCCCGCTTGAAGCCCGTGCTCCGGCCGCCGCCCCAAGCTCCGCCCCGGCGAGCTCCGGCCGTCCCCGCCTCTCCCACTTGCTCCAAATGACGCGGACGAGGCTCAGCTCCTCGCCCGTGGTCTCCGCCACCCGAATGGTCGCCGGAGGGCGATTCCCGTGCCCTCCGCTGCGTTCGGCCTCGCCGGCGGCTAAACGCCGGCAGGTTTGACCGCGTCAACCCCGCTAATTAACCCCCCCCCCCCCTCTGTGACATTGACAAGTGGGCCAGGCCCCTGCTAATTTTAGTTAGATGTTAATTAAACTTAATTAGCTGATGATACTGACATTGGGCCCGAGGCCACTAACCAAACTAGATTAGTTAGTTTAGACACTGACATATGGGTCCCACTGGTCAAGTTTGACCTGGACCGACCCGTTGACTCGCTGACGTCACGCTGACGTCAGGCTGACGCAGTTATTCATTTTCTGGATTTAAGATTAATTAGGAAATTCTAGAAAATGATTCAAACTTTAAAAAATCATAGAAATTCAACCGTAGCTCGGATTGAAATAATTTATATATGAAAAATTATCAGAAAAATACAATATTTCCATCTGTACTAGTTTCATGCATGACAAAACAACTTATACCTGATGTATAGGTGAAAACATATAAATGGCATATATAAGAGCTTAATTTGGAGTTGCATTTGAACCCTTGGTTCAAATGGACTTCATTCAATTTGAATACTAGTTGCATTAGCTCAAACAGCATCACATCTTCATGCCATGTTCATGCATCATATTGTTGCATATGCTTGTGTATTGATTGTTGTCACCGTTCCTTCTTGATAGGTCCTGCTCCGGAAGTGTTCGAGAGTACCTATCAGTGAAGCAGTGCCCCCCTGTTGATCTACCAGGCAAGCAACCCCCCTTGTTCATTCCGATACAATCCCACTCTCTCGCTCCTGCTCTCTTTTATTGCATTAGGACAACAACGATTCAACTGCTACTTTATGCTGCGGTAGTTGAACCCATTCCTCTGCATGACCTGTCATTGCCACAGTAAATAGTTGAAACCCACTAGCATGTGTAGAAGTTGATTGAGCCATGTGGTGTTCCTACCATGCCATGCTTGCTATTGCTTAGAGTTGTGTCAGGTCTGATTCATCGGGAATGAATTGGAGTGGTACGATATGTTCTGGTGCTGAGAGTTAAGCGTGTGAACACGATTTGGTAAAGGTAGCGGTGAGAGGCCATGTAGGAGTACATGGTGGGTTGTCTCACTGGAACCGTCCTTAAGCACTGAGTTCCGTGTATGTTGTCCAATGACTAGCTACTACCACACATTGGAATGCTTAAGTGCCCTCTTGACTTATTAGCCAACTTGATCTCTGTCCAGGAGTCGCAAATAGTTTCTGGTGTTTGTAGGTAGTGTTAGTAGTCTACCAAGTGGCACCCGGCCAGGTGGGCTTGGGACAGACTAGGCACAAGTGGCACGGTGTACCAAGCGTAGATCCATCCGGCGAGGTGGGCTTGGGAACCCTGCACATATCGTTTGGGGCCATGAGCGACACCCCGGCCAGATCTCCTTGCGGATGGAACCCGAATAGGCGATAAACCAGTACTAGAGTCTTGTGTGGTTAGTCAGGTCGTGGCCGACACCCTCGCCAGGCTTCCGCTTGAAGGTTGCCGAGATACATGATGTGTATATGGTGATAAATGGTGAGAGCGTGTGTGAAGAAGTACACCCCTGCAGGGTTAACATGATCTATTCGAATAGCCGAGTCCGCGGTTATGGACTTCTTGGATGCTTACGTGGTACATAGACAACTTAAAGTGGATACTCTAAAATGCTCAAGACAAGTGTGAGTGCTATGGATGGCCTTCTCGTCAGGAGACGAGGATGGATCCATAGTAGTGTTTTGATGTGGTGATTAGTGGACTCGTGTGCGCTGCCTCATCTCAAAGAAGTTTCTCATTGTCGTAGAACAGGATAGCCACTGAGTCAAAGCCGGCTTGCTGCAACTAAACCCCACATTACCTTCTTGATACAAATGCATGTATGATAGGATCTGATGTAAGTCTTGCTGAGTACCTTTGTACTCACGTTTGCTTTATTTATGTTTTGCAGGTGAGACGTCTGTCTCACTAGTAGTACCGCTTGGACTTCGACGAGTAGCTTGTTACCTCAACTACGATCTTGTACCTTGGAGGGACTTGTAGATAGTCAGGTTTCTTAGCCTTTTTCTTTTGTAGTTGTCTGTACTCAGACATGTAATGCTTCCGTTGCTTGTATGCTCTGAATGATGGGTCATGTGACCCCTGTTTATATTAATGCTATGTGGCTCTTCTGGGCCTTTATCTATATGAGTTGCGTTATGTTGTGATGCCATGTTGTACAGCACATACTTGCATGTGATGCGTACGTGTGACGTGTATTGCTATGTGTGGGATCCGACAATCTAGTTGTTTATCCTTGGCAGCCTCACATATGGGGAAATGTAGTCTAGTGCTTCCTTGAGCCATAGTAGTCCGCTACAGCCCGGTTCACCGGAGTCCTGCTAGCCCAGCACTACTACTCAGGACACTCGACTGGTCGGCATGTGTTTCACTTTGTTCATGTGTCTGTCCCTTCGGGGAAATGTCACGCGGTGACATCCGGAGTCCTGGTAGCCAGTGCTACAGCCCGGATTCACACGCTGTTGACCGACATGCTCGATGTGAATCATGTATGCCTGTCCCCATAGGTTAGTGCCGCTTTGGGTTCACGACTAGCCATGTCGGCCCGGGTTCTCTGTCATATGGATGCTAACGACACAATCATATACGTGAGCCAATAGGCGCAAACGGTCCCGGGCCAGGGTAAGACGACACCCGTGGGGAATACCGTGCGTGAGGCCGCAAAGTGATATGAGGTGTTACCGGCTAGATCGATGTGACTTGGAATCGGGGTCCCGACAGGTTTGGTATCAGAGCCTGACTGCCTGTAGGAGTTCCAAGCCAACCTGGTTGAAGTTGAGTCTAGAAATTCTTTAGTTATGTAAGGGAATTGATTGTGGAAGGGAACGTAAGGCTCTTTTTACTCCTTATACCTCATGCCTTCTGATCTGAGTCATCCTATCTTTCCTACGGGGTTAAGGAGCTAGGCTTCCTCTTCTGTCTATCAGGATCACGTGTTACTACTCCGTAGTTCTTAGGATTGGTTGATCTGAGTCATATCCCAGTTCGAGTATCTCCGGTGTAGCCTGTTTAGTAATATTTTTGAACCTTGAGTGATGATGTTGAGGTTGGTGCTACTCGTCTTTGCAGAATGTTTCATTTTGAGCATTCTACTGCCGTTATGCTGCCGGAATTGTTCTAAGAGTTTAAGAGATACTAAATTCTTGTGCTACCCTCTGCAACCTATAGTTGATGCTGAATCCATCCTTGTCTTCCTTGGTTTCGTTCTTCAGGATGTTGCCGGTTAACCGAAGTTCTATTGCTCGTAGCCGGAACCACGGAGATGGTAGGGATGAGGATCCTCCCGATCAGTCTTCGTTGGCAGAGTTCATGCTAGAGATGGAGAGGAACAAGCGTGAGTCTAACCGCTTGCTAGCACATATTGAGGAGAACACCTCCCAGCAGCACAAAGAGTTTGTGTCCATTCATGACTTCATTGGCCTGAAACCACCTACCTTCCATCATTCCATTGAACCACTTGATGCAGATGACTGGCTCCGTAGTATCACACACAAGCTGCGTTCTGCGAACGTAGCTGAAGGTGACAAGGTCACCTATGCTACTTATCACCTGGAAGGTCCTGCTAGTATTTGGTGGCAGAACTATGAGGCTATGCTTCCAGCTGGCCAGATACCTACCTGGAGAGATTTCATTGAGGCTTTTTGCGAGCATCACATCCCTCAGGCTCTCATTGACCGCAAGAGAGAAGAGTTTTGTAGTTTCACCCAGAGTAAGATGGCTGTTGATGCTTATAGTAGAGAATTTGAGAACCTTGCCCGCTATGCTACAGAAGAAGTGTCCACAGATGCCAAGAAGCAGGCTAGGTTCCGGAAGGGTCTCAACCCCAAGTTGCGTCGTGATCTCCACTTGCATCATTGCAATACATTCCACGCTCTTGTGAACAAGGCCATTAATGCAGAGACAGCTCAACTCACCTACGAGGAATCTCGTAAACACACCCGTGATTTGGGTTCTTCCTCCGGTTCTAGTTCTCAGAAGCGCCGGATTTGGGTTCCGAACTCCGCTCTTCCACCCGGTTATACACCAAGGCCTTCTTGTGTGGCACCTCACACAGTTCAACCGTATGCTACACCCATGCCTATTGGTAGACCACTTGTCAATGCGGGTCCTTGTCCTACCTCCAAGATCTGTTACAAGTGCGGAGAGCCAGGCCACATTGCCCGTATTTGCACTCAGACCCGTGTTGCTCCACCCCAGCCCGAGAAGTCTATTGGCCGTGGCAGTAAGCCTTCACACCAGATGATCAGAGCCAAGTCAGCTCCCACTGAACTTGGACGTGTGCATCACGTCTCAGCTAAAGACGCTCATGATGATCCAGATGTCGTTCTTGGTACACTCCTTGTCAACTGTCACCCAGCTTCGGTTCTATTCGATACTGGGGCATCTCACTCCTTCATTTCCGAAAGTTATGCCCGTTTGCACGACATGTCATTTTGTGATATGCCCTCCCCACTACTCATTCAAACCCCTGGATCCAAGTGGCAAACTTCTAGGATAAGTTATGGCAATGAAATACATGTTGACAGACTTGTATTTCTAGCTTCCTTGATATCCCTCAAGTCTTCAGATATTAACATCATCTTGGGTATGGACTGGATGAAAGCTCATTATGCCAAGATTGACTGTTACACCAGGTCTGTTCAGCTCACACACCCCTCTGGCAAGATAGTCACTGTCTCCACCAAAATTGCAAGGCGTCAACTATATTCTCTAAATGCCAGCCCTCTTCCAGACCTTGAAGATATCCCGGTAGTCCGCGACTTTCCGGATGTCTTTCCAGAGGAACTACCAGGTATTCCACCTGACAGAGATGTAGAGTTTGTTATAGATCTTATCCCCGGAACCGCCCCAATTTCTAGGAGACCTTACAAGATGGCACCCTTAGAGCTAGCCGAGCTTAAGAAACAACTTGATGAGTCCTTGCAAAAGGGTTTCATCCGTCCTAGTTCTTCTCCCTGGGCTTGCCCCTTTCTCTTCGTCAAGAAGAAGGATGGTACGGACCGAATGGTTGTAGATTATCGTCCCGTTAATTTGGTCACGATAAAGAACAAGTATCCGCTCCCCAGGATCAACGATCTGTATGATCAGCTCGCTGGATCCTCAGTCTTCTCCAAGATGGATTTGAGGTTAGGCTACCACCAAATCAAGATCAGAAACGGGGACATTCCTAAGACGGCTTTCGTCACTCGTTATGGCCAGTACGAGTACACTGTCATGTCCTTCGGTCTAACCAATGCTCCAGCTACATTCTCCCGCTTGATGAACTCGATCTTCATGGAGTACCTAGATAAGTTCGTCGTGGTTTACCTCGATGATATTCTTATTTACTCGAAGAACGAGGAAGAGCATGCCGAACATCTTAGACTTGTGTTAGAAAAACTCAGAGAACACCGCCTTTACGCCAAGTTCTCCAAGTGCGAATTTTGGTTGCCAGAAGTGACCTATCTCGGCCACGTAATCTCTGGTAAGGGCATTGCTGTCAATCCCAAAAGAGTTCAAGCCGTTCTTGATTGGACTCCACCTGAATCGGTTAAGCAAGTTAGGAGTTTCCTTGGCCTAGCCAGTTATTGTCGCCGCTTCGTTGAGAACTTCTCCAAAGTGGCCAAACCTCTCACGGAACTTCTCAAGAAAGATAAAAAGTTTGAGTGGTCCCCACAGTGTGAGTACAGTTTTCAAGAACTGAAAAGACGCCTGACTTCTGCTCCCGTACTTGTGCCACCGGATTTCACTAAAGACTTTGTTATCTACTGCGATGCCTCACGATAGGGACTAGGTTGCATCCTTATGCAAGATCGCCATGTGATTGCCTATGCATCTCGACAGTTGCATCCACATGAGGAGAATTATCCTACACATGATCTAGAGCTTGCAGCCGTAGTCTATGCACTTAAGACCTGGCGACATTACCTTCTCGGTAAATGTTGCGAGATATACACCGACCACCAGAGTCTCAAGTACATCTTCACCCAACCAGATTTGAACCTTAGGCAAAGACGTTGGTTGGAGTTGATCTCAGATTACGACTTAGGAATTACCTAGACCCCAGGCAAGGGGAATGTCATGGCTGATGCGCTAAGTCGTAAGTCCTATTGCAACAATCTCATGTTGCAACAGGGCCAGCCACTTCTCCATGAGGAATTATGTAAGCTTAACCTTCACATTGCTCCTCACGGATTCCTTTCTACCTTGGTGGCGAAACCTACCCTTGAGGATCAGATCATTACTGATCAGAAGTTTGATAGGGGTGTTATCCGCATCAAGAGAAACATTAAGAAGGGAGTTGGTGGATGTTTCTCTATGGATGATCGAGGTGTTGTTTTCTTTGAGAATCGCTTGGTGATTCCCAAGAACCAACATCTGCGACAACTGATTCTTAAGGAGGCACATGAATCCCCTCTCACGATTCATCCCGGTAGTACTAAGATGTATCAGGACCTACGCCAGAGGTTCTGGTGGACTAGGATGAAGAGAGAAATTGCTTAGTTCATTGCTAACTGTGACGTTTGTCGCCGCATTAAGGCAGAGCATCAAAGGCCTGCTGGCACTCTTCAGCCTTTAGCTATTCCTGAATGGAAATGGGATAAAGTTGGTATGGACTTCATCACCGGCTTTCCCAGGACCAAGAGAGGAATAATGCTATCTTCGTGGTCATTGATCGTCTCTCCAAAGTGGCGCACTTCCTACCTATTCAAGAGAGTATCACTGCTAGTCAGCTAGCTGACTTATATATTTCTCGAATAGTATCACTTCACGGTGTTCCACTAGAGATCAATTCAGACCGTGGCAGTCTTTTCACTTCTCACTTCTGGGAGAGTTTCCAAACTGCCATGGGAACCCATCTTTCCTTCAGTACCGCTTTCCACCCTCAATCAAGTGGTCAGGTGGAAAGGGTCAACCAAATTCTCGAAGACATGCTTAGAGCTTGTGTTATCTCCTTCGGTATGGATTGGGAGAAGTGTCTTCCCTTCGCCGAGTTTGCTTATAACAATAGCTACCAGTCCAGCCTCAAGAAATCTCCTTTTGAGGTTTTGTATGGACGAAGATGTCGAACACCTTTGAACTGGTCAGAAACCGGTGAGAGGCAATTCTTTGGACCGGATATGATCCAGGAGGCAGAAGAGCAAGTTCGCATCATTCGTGAGAATTTGAAAACAGCCCAATCTCGTCAAAAGAGCCAGTATGATCGTCATCATAAGGAAGTGGCTTATGAAATTGGCGACAAAGCTTACCTTCGGATTACCCCTTTGAAGGGTACCCATCGTTTCGGTATCAAGGGCAAGTTGGCTCCTCGTTACATTGGTCCCTTTCTCATTCTCGCTAAACGAGGAGAGGTTGCCTACCAGTTGGAACTACCACCACATCTTTCTCGAGTTCATGATGTCTTCCACATCTCTCAACTCAGGCGTTGCTTCTCGGATCCCATCCACAGAGTGGACCATGAAACGCTTGATCTCCAAGATAACCTCACTTATCGAGAGTACCCTGTCTGCATACTTGATCAAGCAGAGCGTGTCACCCGACGTCATAATATCAAGTTTCTCAAGGTTCAGTGGTCTCATCATTTCGAGAGAGAAGCTACTTGGGAGCGTGAAGATCGTCTTTGACTTGAGTACCCCACTTTCTTTCCGCCGACTCCTGAATCTCGGGACGAGATTCTTCCGAGTGGGGGCGAGTTGTCACATCCCTAGTTCTGGTATGACCTAGACCAGCTAGCCATTTGTGCATCATGTTTAAATTCCATTTAAATTTCAAAATGGGGATTTGTGAAACCCTCAGAATCATTTCTGGAAATGACCCAGATAAAAATTGCTCCAAAAAGGTCCAAGAAAATGTTCATGTTGTTCTCTAAAAATATTGGATAGAGATGAAAATCAAACCAATATTTTTAGGAGCTCATAAGTATTTATTTTGGGCATTTGGAATCAATGCAGTAATTATTTGCTTTGGATATATAAATGTTATATATATATATTATATGTCCAAAAATTGTGCCATTTGTTGAGGAGCTCTGGAATAAAACCACTAGCCCCTACAAAAATTGGCATAATAAAATAAAATGGTTTAGTATTTTTATTAAACCAAACAAATGTCAGAAAAATAGGAAAGAAACAAAAACAGAAAGCTTACCTGGCGCTTACCTACAGCCATCTGGCGCCTCAGCCGGCCCAGTAGTGCGGCCACTGGCCCAATCGCCAACCGTCGTCCTCCTGGCGACGACAGAAGGACAGGGGCACGCGCCGGCGCGCGCGGCCACGCGTCCGGCCGGGGCCACGTTCCCCGCCACCTCCTGCTTCTCCTCCTCGTCGTGTGGATGCCCCGCGCGACGCCACGCGCCGCCCCGACCTCTCTCCCTCTCCCTCGCTCTCCCTCCTCTGGTTCTCTTCCACGCGACCGCCCGAGCACCACCGTCGCTGCCGCACGCCATTGCCGCGGCCACCGCCTCCCCCTCGCCCTCTCTTCGAGTCCAGAAGCTCCGCCACGTCGTCCTCCACCTCTCCGTCAAGCCACGCACCTAGGGAGGCCCTGGAGAGCCGCCTCACCACCGTCTTCATCTCCGGTCGTCGGAGATCGTCTTCGCCGCCCCGTCGTCTTCAACGCGTCCCCGAGCTCACCGACCGCCTCGTCCAAACCGCCATGAGCTTCTACGCCATTCCCCTCTCTCCGTTTAGCCGCCTGCACGCCGTAGCCCCTTTCCCCGCCGTGGCCGTAGCTCCTCACCGCCGTCTATGTTGCCGCCGTCGCCCTGGCCACCGTAGCCCGAAACCGAGCACGTCACTGTGCTCCTGGTGCCACGAGGGTGCCGCAGAGCCCCTCGGGTGGCCACCCCGTGCCCCACAGCCCGCTCCCGCTTGAAGCCCGTGCTCCGGCCGCCGCCCCGAGCTCCGCCCCGGCGAGCTCCGGCCGTCCCCGCCTCTCCCACTTGCTCCAAATGACGCGGACGAGGCTCAGCTCCTCGCCCGTGGTCTCCGCCGCCTGAATGGTCACCGGAGGGCGATTCTCGTGCCCTCCGCCGCGTTCGGCCTCGCCGGCGGCTAAACGCCGGCAGGTTTGACCGCGTCAACCCCGCTAATTAACCCCGCCCCCTCTATGACATTGACAAGTGGGCCAGGCCCCTGCTAATTTTAGTTAGATGTTAATTAAACTTAATTAGCTGATGATACTGACATGTGGGCCCGAGGCCACTAACTAAACTAGATTAGTTAGTTTAGACACTGACATATGGGTCCCACTGGTCAGGTTTGACCTGGACCGACCCGTTGACTCGCTGACGTCATGCTGACGTGAGGCTGACGCAGTTATTCATTTTCTGGATTTAAGATTAATCAGGAAATTCTAGAAAATGATTCAAACTTCAAAAAATCATAGAAATTCAACCGTAGCTCGGATTGAAATAATTTATATATGAAAAATTATCAGAAAAATACAATATTTCCATCTTTACCAGTTTCATGCATGACAAAAGAACTTATACCTGCTGTATAGGTGAAAACATATAAATGGCATATATAAGAGCTTAATTTGGAGTTGCATTTGAACCCTTGGTTCAAATGGACTTCATTCAATTTGAATGCTAGTTGCATTAGCTCAAATAGCATCACATCTTCATGCCATGTTCATGCATCATATTGTTGCATATGCTTGTGTATTGATTGTTGTCACCGTTCCTTCTTGATAGGTCCTGCTCCGGAAGTGTTCGAGAGTACCTATCAGTGAAGCAGTGCCCCCCTGTTGATCTACCAGGCAAGCAACACCCCTTGTTCATTCCGATACAATCCCACTCTCTCGCTCCTGCTCTCTTTTATTGCATTAGGACAACAATGATTCAACTGCTACTTTATGCTGCGGTAGTTGAACCCATTCCTCTGCATGACCTGTCATTGCCACAGTAAATAGTTGAAACCCACTAGCATGTGTAGAAGTTGATTGAGCCATGTGGTGTTCCTACCATGCCATGCTTGATATTGCTTAGAGTTGTGTCAGGTCTGATTCATCGGGAATGAATTAGAGTGGTACGATATGTTCTGGTGCTGAGAGTTAAGCGTGTGAACACGATTTGGTAAAGGTAGCGGTGAGAGGCCATGTAGGAGTACATGGTTGGTTGTCTCACTGGAACTGTCCTTAAGCACTGAGTTCCGTGTATGTTGTCCAATGACTAGCTACTACCACACATTGGAATGCTTAAGTGCCCTCTCGACTTATTAGCCAACTTGATCTCTGTCCAGGAGTCACAAATAGTTTCTGGTGTTTGTAGGTAGTGTTAGTAGTCTACCAAGTGGCACCCGGCCAGGTGGGCTTGGGACAGACTAGGCACAAGTGGCACGGTGTACCAAGCGTAGATCCATCCGGTGAGGTGGGCTTGGGAACCCTGCACATATCGTTTGGGGCCATGAGCGACACCCCGGCCGGATCTCCTTGCGGATGGAACCCGAATAGGCGATAAACCTGGACTAGAGTCTTGTGTGGTTAGTCAGGTCATGGCCGACACCCTCGCCAGGCTTCCGCTTGAAGGTTGCCGAGATACATGATGTGTATATGGTGATAAATGGTGAGAGCGTGTGTGAAGAAGTACACCCCTGCAGGGTTAACATGATCTATTCGAATAGCCGGGTCCGCGGTTATGGACTTCTTGGATGCTTACGTGGTACATAGACAACTTAAAGTGGATACTCTAAAATGCTCAAGACAAGTGTGAGTGCTATGGATGGCCTTCTCGTCAGGAGACGAGGATGGATCCATAGTAGTGTTTTGATGTGGTGATTAGTGGACTCGTGTGCACTGCCTCATCTCAAAGAAGTTTCTCATTGTCGTAGAACAGGATAGCCACTGAGTCAAAGCTGGCTTGCTGCAACTAAACCCCACATTACCTTCTTGATACAAATGCATGTATGATAGGATCTGATGTAAGTCTTGCTGAGTACCTTTGTACTCACGTTTGCTTTATTTATGTTTTGCAGGTGAGACGTCTGTCTCACTAGTAGTACCGCTTGGACTTCGACAAGTAGCTTGTTACCTCAGCTACGATCTTGTACCTTGGAGGGACTTGTAGATAGTCAGGTTTCTTAGCCTTTTTCTTTTGTAGTTGTCTGTACTCAGACATGTAATGCTTCCGTTGCTTGTATGCTCTGAATGATGGGTCATGTGACCCCTGTTTGTATTAATGCTATGTGGCTCTTCTGGGCCTTTATCTATATGAGTTGCATTATGTTGTGATGCCATGTTGTACAGCACATACTTGCATGTGATGCGTACGTGTGACGTGTATTGCTATGTGTGGGATCCGACAATCTAGTTGTTTATCCTTGGCAGCCTCACATATGGGGAAATGTAGTCTAGTGCTTCCTTGAGCCATAGTAGTCCGCTACAGTCCGGTTCACCGGAGTCCTGCTAGCCCAGCACTACTACTCAGGACACTTGACTGGCCGGCATGTGTTTCACTTCGTTCCTGTGTCTGTCCCTTCGGGGAAATGTCACGCGGTGACATCCGGAGTCCTGGTAGCCAGTGCTACAGCCCGGATTCACACGCTGTTGACCGACATGCTCGATGTGAATCATGTATGCCTGTCCCCATAGGTTAGTGCCGCTTTGGGTTCACGACTAGCCATGTCGGCCTGGGTTCTCTGTCATATGGATGCTAACGACACAATCATATACGTGAGCCAATAGGCGCAAACGGTCCCGGGCCAGGGTAAGACGACACCCGTGGGGAATACCGTGCGTGAGGCCGCAAAGTGATATGAGGTGTTACCGGCTAGATCGATGTGACTTGGAATCGGGGTCCCAACACCATGCCACTACCTAGCTTAGGAAGTAAGCTACCCCAAGCCTATATATATGGGCACATATCCATCCATCCACTGGGCGACTCACGCACACTCATTCGGCCAGAGGCCACGGCCACCATGCCCACGGCCACCATGCCACACGCTAGCTAGCTCATTGCTACTGCTCTCAGTCCAATACAGCTCCAGGAGCACTCTATACTGCGATGTACTCCACATATATACAGACATGCAGGAGTAGGGGTATTATCTCTCTGGAGAGCCCCGAACCTGGCTAAATTAGCGCGTGCTACTCGCATACCCGTCCCCGGATATTCCACAACAGTCTTGCCCTCACCTCAAGCCATCCTGTGGCATCTGCCGACTCGCGGTATCCCCTGCCGACTGACGCGAGAATACTCCAACAGTTGGCGCCCACCGTGGGGTGAGCTGCCGCTGGAACCGCGGTCCGGGCAGGACCATCTTCGTCATCATCGTCGCGGCGTTGCGCCGTCTCTCCGGTAGCGCTTGGGGGCTTGACATCGACCCGCCCCCGGAGCGGCCGCGCGGGACGGCGCGTCCTCGCCGTCGTCGTCGCCCTCTTCGTCACCACCACCGCAACATCGCCGTCTCCTGCGCGTCCGCACGCCACATCTTGGCCCGGCCGCTCCAGCTTCTCGTTGTGGCTCCTTCCCGCAACCCCCCCCCCCGGTGAGAATATCGCCCAGCGTCGACCCGGCCTCCGGTCCCCCGCGCCAGCTCCGCCTCGCCTGGCCACCCGGCTCCGAGCACGCGCAGCCGGTCGCCCACGCACCGCTCCGACCCATGCGCCCCACCTCTACTACAGCTGCCCGAGCCCCCGTCGCCGGCTGCGCCTCCCGCTTCGTGTGCTTCGGTCCGGCTGCGCGAGCAAAAAGAAAGAAAAGAAAGAGATGTCGGCTGAGAAAATTCAGCGGTCGGGTGCTAAAAAAATGTACGTCCGGCTGCCCACAGCCGGCTCACGAGAAAAAGAAGCGTCCGGCAGCCAACAGCCAGTGAAAAAGAAGTAGTCGGCCAAAGAAAAGAAAAAACGTCCGGCTGGCCCGTCCGCCTGCTTTGCTACTCAGACGATCGGCCGCGACCTGCACTGCCGGCTGTGCCAGGCCGGCTCGACCACCTCCAGCCCAGCCGCCCGTCCACCTCGACGCCCGTTCGGTCGGACCCGACCAGCCGGGACCCACTTCAAGCACCGGGAGGCTCGAAGGCTTCACCCAGCGGGTGCGCCAGTGCACTCCGCAAGCGCTGATACGCGCCGGCTGTCTCCGACGACTTCTGCCTAGCCTACACGAAAACCAATGTGAGCTCCTCACCTGCATATTTTTGCACCGCGCAAACACGGATAACCTCGAGCAATGCTCGAGGGGCTATCTCTGCATTTTATTACAGTTGCACTACTGTTCGCCCCGGCGCCAGCCAGAGCTGGCCCGGGGCTGGCCGCTTGGCCTGAGACGTTCGTTCCCACAGACGGCTTAGTAGCGTGCACGATACCAAAGGCTCACTCTTAGGCACAGACCGCGGAGCGGCTGTCCGGCTAGCAAGAGCAAATGCTGGAGGCCACCCACACAAAAAACGTCTCAGGAGAAAAAACGGTTCAGGCGACCCAGCCGTTTGCTTTATGAGTATCTGCTCGGTCGAATCTTCTCCCAGAGTCTGAGTATTGTGCGCTTCACTCCGCGGCCCACTCTCAGCCACAGACCGCAGAGCGGTTGTCCAGCTAATTAAGCGAGAGCACAAGCCAAAGAGCGAAGGGGACATGAAAAAGGTTGAAGGGGGCTCAAACGAAACCGAGTCGGCACCCTTCGCATAAAACTTGCAATGCTAAAAGCAAACATTTGGTATATCTGCGTGGACAAACTTCATCTTTTGCATGATCATTTCCAGGGGGAACCCCCCCTCCTCGCTCGGAGTCTCAGAGGCTACACCCAGCGGGTGCACTGGCGTGCCCCCACTAGAAGCAAGCCGCGCCGGCTGCAGCCCGCAGCCGGCTGTCATCGACAACATTAGTCGGCGGACTCCGCGTCCACGCCCGACAACATCAGTCGGTGGACCCCGCGTCCGTGCCCGACACCACTAGTTGGCGGACGCCGCGTCCACTCCTGACAGCATCAGTCGGCGGACTCCGTGTCCGCGCCCGACAACATCAGTCGGCGGACTCTGCGTCCGTGCCCGACAGCATCAGTCGGCGGACGCCGCGTTCGCGCCCGACAGCCTCCGTCGGCGGAACCCACATCCGCGCCCGACAGCCTAAGTCGGCGGACCCCGCGTCCGCACTCGACAGCACCAGCCGACGGACTTCGTGTCCGCGCCCGTCACCCTCGACGTTACCGTCGGCTTCATCATCAACAACAAGACCCTCCGCCCAACTTTCCAAAGTTGCCCGGAGGCTCGGAGGCTACACCCAGCGGGTGCGCTTGCGCGCCCCCACTTGGAACATGTCGCGCCTATTGCACGCCCGCCACCTGCTGCAACCGGCCCCTCGACGCCATCGTCTACACCAACAACCACGAAAAGCCTCCGCCCAACTTTTTCAAGTTGCCCGGAGGCTCGAAGGCTACACCCAGCGGGTGCGCTTGCGTGCCCCCGCCGGAAGCAAGCCACGCCGGCTGCAGCCCGCAACCGGTCGTCATCGACATCTTCTACATCAACACCCGCTAAAAAAACCTCCGCCCAACTTTGCCAAGTTGCCCGGAGGCTCGGAGACTACTGTCGGAGTAATTGACCACGGGTACTCCGAAGATGGCGAGACAATATTTCAAGACATCGGGACTAGCAAAGCCCCTCAGTCTGACTGCTCAGGCCGCCCCAGACGGCCCCCTATCCGACTGCCCGAGCCGACTACGCCAACCAACCGGCTGCCCAAAGTCAGTCGTTGCATCGACCCGACACTGACAAGACAGCCGTACCGCGATGTCATCTACAGTGTACCTTGTCCCCTGGGTATTGATTTATAAAATGCCCCAGGGGACAAGCATAGCTTAGCTCCCAAGCTACCCATAGCTTGAGATGTAAGCTACTCATTGTAGCTTACATCTCAAGCCACCCCCATGCCCACTTGCCCCCCATGCCACTACCTAGCTTAGGAACTAAGCTACCCCACAAGCCTATATATATGGGCACATATCCATCCATCCACAGAGTGACTCACGCACACACTCATTCGGCCAGAGGCCACGGCCACCATGCCACACACTAGTTAGCTAGCTCATTGCTACTGCTCTCAGTCGAATACAGCCCCAGGAGCGCTTTGTACTGCGATGTACTCCACATATATACAGACATGCAGGAGTAGGGGTATTATCTCTCCAGAGAGTCCCGAACCTGGGTAAACTAGCGCATGCTACTCACATACCCATCCCCGGATATTCCACAGCAGTCTTGCCCTCACCTCAAGCCACCCGGTGGCATCTGTCGACTCGCGGTATCCCCTGCCGACTGACGCAAGAATACTCCGACAACTTTGCATAAGGAGACATTTTCAGAATATTATTCAAATGCATACGCAAAAAAGATAGGTCTAATCATTTCAGCAAAGCGCTCAAAATCCCCATCATCCTTTTTCTTGGATGGTTTAGGAGGAAAGGGCATGGGTTTCTGAACCCATGGTTCTCTTTCTTTGCCATGTTTTCTAGCAATGAAGTCTCTCTTATCATAACGTTGATTCTTTGGTTGTGGGTTATCAAGATCAACAGCAGGTTCTACCTCCACATCATTGTCATTACTAGGTTGAGCATTAACATGAACTTCATCATTAACATTATCACTAGGTTCATGTTCATCACCAGATTCTGTCTCGGCATCAGAAATAGAAATATCATTGGGATTCTCAGGTGTGTCTATAACAGGTTCACTAGAAGCATGCAAAGTCCAACCAGTTTTCTTTTTGTTTTTATTACTAGGAGGTCTAGGTGCATCAGTGTTAATTCTCTGAGAATCTTGCTCAACTCTCTTAGGATGGCCCTCGGGATACAAAGGTTCCTGATTCATTTTACCACCTCTAGTCATAACTCTAACAACATTATCATTGTTCTAACTATTCATCTGATTGAGAAAATCATCATGTGCCTTAAGTACTTGTTCTTCTTGAGTTTTAACCATGGAAGCATGCTTACTAATAAGCTTAAGATCATTAACAGCTCTACTCATATAATCAGCCAAGCAGTCAAGCATGTAAGCATTATGTTTCAATTGTCTACTAACATAAGCATTGAAATTTAGTTGTTTAACAATAAAATTATCAAACTCATCCAAGCATTGACTAGCAGACTTATTATGAGGAATATCACCTTCATCAAATCTATAGAGAGAATTTACCTCTACTACCTGTGTCGGGTTATCAAGACCATGTATTTCTTCAATAGGCGGTAAATTCTTAACATCTTCAACTTTAATACATTTTTCTTTCATTGATTTCTTTGCCTCTTGCATATCTCCAGGACTGAGAAATAGAATACCTCTTTTCTTCAGATTTGGCTTAGGAGTTGGTTAAGGAAGTGTCCAATCATTACTCAATATATTATTCCTTAGCAATTCAGCTTGCTCAACAGTTCGTTCGCTGAAAACACAACCAGCCCAACTATCTAGGTGGTCCCTAGAAGCATTGGTTAGTCCATTATAAAAGATATCAAGTATTTCATTTTTCTTGATAGGATGATCAGGCAAAGCATTAAGTAATTGGAGAAGCCTCCCCCAAGCTTGTGGGAGACTCTCTTCTTCAAATTGCATAAAGTTAAATATTTCCTTTAAAGCAGCTTGTTTCTTATGAGCATGGAAATATTTTTCAGAGAAGATGTAAATCATATCCTGGGGACTGCGCACACAACCAGGAGCAAGAGAATTAAACCATAACTTAGCATCACCCTTTAACGAGAAAGGAAACAATTTAAGAATATAGTAATAGCGAATTTTTTCCTCATGAGCAAATAGGGTGGCTATATCATTCAATTTAGTAAGATGTGCCACAATAGTTTCAGATTCATAACCATGGAAAGGATCAGATTCAGCCAAGGTAATTAACTCAGAATCGATAGAGAATTCATAATCTTTATCAGTAACAAAGATAGGTGAAGTAGCAAACTTAGGATCATATCGCATTCTAGCATTCAAAGACTTTTCTTTCCACTCGCATAATAATTTCTTAAGATCATCTCTATCCTTACAAGCAAGAAAGTCCCTAGCTACCTCTCCATCCATAACATAACCCTCAGGCATAACATGAAGTTCATATCTAGGAGAGCTAGTCTTATCAGGTGTTTCAAAGTTTCCACTTTCAATATTTCATCGGTTTCAGAAATATCATCATCTTCAGCATAATCAATAGTTCTAACTCTAGCAAGATGTTCATCAAGTAATTCACCCAGTGGCACAGTTTTATCAAGCAAAGTAATAGCATCATAAGCATCATTCATAGTAGAAGTAGCATCATCAATAACATGCGACATGTCAGAATCAATAGCAGGTGTAGGTGTCGCAAGCTTACTCAAAACAAAAGGTGAATCAAGTGCAGAGCTAGATGGCAGTTCCTTACCTCCCCTCATAGTAGAGGGATAGATCTTGGTTCTAGTATCTTTCAAATTCCTCATAGTGACCAGCAGATATAAATCCCAAGTGACTCGGAGAATAGAGCTATGTTTCCTGGCAACAGTGCCGGAAAAAGGTCTTGATAACCCACAAGTATAGGGGATCACAACAGTTTTTGAGGGTAGAGTATTCAACCCAAATTTATTGATTTGACACAAGGGGAGCCAAATAATATTCTTAAGTATTAGCAGTTGAGTTGTCGGTTCAACCACACCTGAAAGACTTAATATCTGCACCAAAGTATTTAGTAGCAAAGTAGTGTGGAAGTAACGGTAACAGTGGCAAAAGTAACAGTAGCAGTTTTGTAGCAATTGTAACAGTGGCAATTGCAAAGTAACGTAGCAAAGATCGATATGTGTAAAGCTCGTAGGCAATGGATCAATGATGGATAATTATGTTGGATGGCATTCATCATGCAACAGTTATAACCTAGGGTGACACAGAACTAGCTCCAATTCATCAATATAATGTAGGCATGTATTCCGAATATAGTCATACATGCTTATGGAAAAGAACTTGCATGACATTTTTTGTTCTACCCTCCCGTGGCAACGGGTACCTAATGGAAACTAAGGGATATTAAGGCCTCCTTTTAATAGAGAACCGGACCAAAGCATTAGCACTTAGTGAATACATGAACTCCTCAAACTACGGTAATCACCGGAAAGAATCCCAATTATTGTCACCTTGGGGCATGCAGATCATAACTTGTAATAGGTGTCTACAACTTGCAAGATAGGATCAAGAACACAAATATATTCATGAAAACATAATAGGTTCAGATCATAAATCATGGCACTCTCGCCCTAGTGACAAGCATTAAGCATAGCAAAGTCATAGCAACATCAATCTCAGAACATAGTGGATACTAGGGATCAAACCCTAACAAAACTAACTCGATTACATGATAAATCTCATCCAACCCATCACCGTCCAGCAAGGCTACGACGGAGTTACTCACGCACGGTGGTGAGCATCATGAAATTGGTGATGGAGGAAGGTTGGTGATGATGATGGCGATGGATTTCACTCTCTGGAGCCCTGAACAGACTCTAGATCTGCCCTCCCGATGAAGAACAGGAGGTGGCGGTGGCTCTGTATCGTAAAACACGATGAATCCTTCTCTCTGATTTTTTTTCTCCCCGAACGTGAATATATGGAGTTGGAGTTGAGGTCAGTGGAGGTCCAGGGGACCCACAAGGCAGGGGGCGCGCCCTCCACCCTTGTGGATAGTCGGTGGGTCCCCTCTGGTTGATTCTTTCGCCAATATTTTTATTTATTCCAAAAATATTCTTTGTGGAGTTTTAGGTCATTCTGAGAACTTTTATTTCTGCACAAAAATAACACCAAGGCAATTCTGCTGAAAATAGCGTCAGTCCGGGTTAGTTCCATTCAAATCATGCAAATTAGAGTCCAAAACAAGGGCAAAAGAGTTTGCAAAAGTAGATACGATGGAGACGTATCACAACCCTACCGCCAAATACCTTTGCGATAGCTGCCCAACAGTTATAAATCCGTGGGGTCGGGTCGCCGGGCACACCCACGAACCCCAGCCCCCATCTTCTCCCATGCGTCGCGCCGCGCCGCAAGAATAGAGAGCAACTCCTCTCTCATCCCCTCCACTCCCCCCTCCCTCTGATCTTCTTCGTTTCTCCATCATTTTTGCGGATCGAGATGGCTCTGAAACGAGAAAAGTAAGCTCTCTCAATCCCTCCAATTTGTTTTAATTAAAAAGATTTTGATTCGATGCATTATTTGGCACAAGATAAACCCTATTTCATCTACTAGATTTTGATTTCTATTGTTTTTAGGTTTGTTTTGTTATGAGTAATATGATGTTTGATGTGGTTGAATATGATAGAACCCTATTTCATCTAGTAGATGGACCCTAGTTCATGTTTCTATATAGTATCAACATGAACCCTAGTTCATGTTCATAAATATATTTTTTGAATTGTTCATTGATGTTTGATGTGGTGGAATATAATTGAATTTGATAGAACCATATTTCATCTAGTAGATGAATCCTAGTACATGTTTCTATATAGTATGTTCATGTTCATATTTTTTTGTTGTTGAATTGTTCATTGATGTTTGATGTGATTGAATATGATTGATGTGGTTGAATATGATTGGTTAATGTGATATATATATATATATATTGTTGATTCAATACGATTTTTAGTTTGATTAAATATGATTCATTCGCATTGATATAGTAACTAGGTTTTTATTTTGACTAACATGATTCATTTGCATATTCCATTGTTGATTATATCTTTTATGATATATTTATTGATTGATGTAAGTTGAATATGCTAGAATTGACTAATATGATATGATGCATGTTGGTTGAATATGGCATGATTCATTTGCAAAAAAAACAGGAGGCCCCCCTTGCGCCCACCATCGCCACTACGTGCACCATGCTTGACCATGCGTTCGACAATGGTCATTGCACCCATTTTATTGAGAATGGAGTAGTAATAACCATGATCAAGTTGTTGCACCAAAAATTGGTTATTATGAGAAATGAAGTCACTATCTATTTCCGTTTACATTTTGGCAGATGCTACCCCCATTGCGGATGAGGGGCCACACCAAGGCCGTTCTAGATGTAGTATGGCAAACGCTACACTCCGTACTTCATGAGAGCATGGCTGCTAGGTTTCGGCCTTCAGTTCAAGTGAAAGTCGCCAATGCCGTCCACTCAGCTCTCACAACATTGGTCGACCGGTGCCGCCCCAAGATGCATAGTTTCCATCTCCCATGTGGTGAGATGATGGTGACACTCGAGGACTTCACCATGATCACGGCCCTACCGATCCAGGGCCAGGCTCTCACTAGGCGAGTGGACAAAAACAACTTGCAGCATAGGGTCACCTGCCTCATTGGCGACTGCCCCGCCATCCGAGATAACCGAACATTCGGTGTACCACTCATGTGGATCCAGAACAACTAGGCCATATGCCTGGAAGATGCCGATACGCGGACCGTGGAGCAATACTCGAGGGCCTACTTGTGGTACCTTCTGACGGAGGTCGTGTTTTTAGACTGCTCGGGGGACACCGCCCTATGGATGTATCTGGACTTCCTGGCCAACTGGGATGCAGGGTACAGCTGGGGGTCCCCCGGCCTTGCGTACCTATACCGCTCGGTAAGAGAGATAGCTCAATATTAGTTTGTGGATTTATGTATGTGTTTTGAATTGTGTCATCTAATCTTGAATTGGTGTTTGTAGATTGACAACGCAATGCAGAGGACGGAAGAGAAGTCCGGCATGTGCGGATTTGTCTGGACCCTCTCTATCTGGATGTGGGAGCGGTTGCCGGTGGGCCATCCTGAGAAAGATACCCGACGTCCATGGACGGAGTATGGCGAAGAAGGCGACATGGCTCGATACCCGACCGCCACGTACGCTTGGGACAAGGTGAAGGTCTACACGGGCAAGTCCAGTGCGTTGTACAAGGTCTTCACCAACGAGCTGGACAACCTGACATCTTACGAGGTATACCAACTAGCTTACCAATCATTTTGTACCCACTTTCATGGTTCCTACCAATCTTTTTGTAGGTCAACTGGTGGTCGTACCACGACCGACAATGGGGGTTCGAGCTCAACGCGATGTGCTACGAGGACAGGCTTGCTTGGCGGTGCATTGTGCCTATGATATGTGTGTACGCCGTCGAGTGTCACTTAGCACAGCGTGTGGCCACGCAATTTGGTATGTTACAAAATACCCCACCGGCATGCCCCACCGACACCGGTGGCTTCAACCTTCACTGGTGAGGGCATTGTTCTCTATTGCCATGTTTTTGTTCTGTTCGACGTTATCATGATTATTTATGTTTTATTGTTTCTTATGCCTTGCCGAAAGAGTAGAAAGAATTGTCAGTCGATCACAGACTAGGGGGCACAAGCTCATGGACCACGTGAAAGTGTGGGACAAGAGGAGGTATCGCAACGACGGTGAGAGGAGAGCGATTAACTGGGACGCGTACAATGAACACATGAAGTGGTATGGCGATGGCATGAAGTATCGTGTGCGCCTGAGGCCACAGTGGACGTCGGTGGATATCGCATCATCGGAGGAGGATGACTCCGAGGATGAAGCCTATCGTGACAGCCTTAGAGAGCTCAAAGGTGAATTCAGGGAGTATGCAACCCTGATAAACATAGTGGTAAGTTGTGCTCTGTATTGTTTTGAGCTCTCAGCGGTTGGATGAAAACTGCTTTAGTCAGTGTCATTGACTTACAAATGATGCTTACACAAGCTTCGGAGCTTAACAGAAGCATTTTTTTTTATTGCTCGGACATGCTGGGTTATGACCCCGGGACCGTGGAATCTAACAGCAAGCTAAGGGAAACGGTGAAGGTAACATCGAACCTCCTAGCCATATTATAGTTTAATTGTAACCCTAAAGTTGATCTATATTATGTTCTTGGTTGTTTGTTATTGCAGAAGTTCATGACCCGCGTAAGATAGTGGGCATGCTTGGGTGCGCTAGTGCGGCCGATGTCCATGTTCCTGTTCATGGAGGGTCGATGCGTGCCATCGCTTCATCGAGTCATGCCGGCGAAGCTTCATCGAGCCACGCCAGTGGAGCTTCCTCTAGCCATGCCGCCTCGTCGTCTCGCATTGTTGAGGAGGAAGAGGGAGAAGATGACGAGGAAGAAGAGGATGAGAAGCAAGCCAAGGAAGGAGGTGATGAGGAGGAGTACGACGATGATGACGGATCTCCACCGACTCATCCAACCCAAGACAAGAGGGGGAGTCAGCCGAAGAAGGATTGGAAGAGTCCATCCCCGTTTTAGAAAGAGCATCCTTATCGCACGAAGAAGCCGGATGAAATCCGCTCGAAGAAAAACGAGGAGTGTATCGCCGAGGGAGGGGGAGGAACAAGTGATATGGTCGTGTTGAACTCGCTTAGTTAAACTAGTTGTGAACAAGAACTTGTTTGCTATATCAAACTACTTGGTGTTGTCGATTTGCTACCTATTTACTATGTTGAACCTATTTTATATGTCGATCTGCTACCTACTTATTTGGTGTTGTCGATTTGCTACCTATAATGTGTGAGATCATCATATTTTGTTTTGCAAACACTATTTGTTGCTGTGTTGAACTATCATTCATATTTATAATTAAAATGATCAAGATCTTCTAAAAAAATAAGTGACAGAGGATCCTACCGCAAGGGACTACGGCGATAGGTTCTCACAGCCTACCGCAAAATCTTTGTGATTTCCCGTTATAAGGGACCCTACCACCAGACCCCCCTGGCGGTAAGGTCTAAAACCCTGCCGTAAAAAATCATCGACTTTCTGTTACAAAACCCTAGCGCACACGCAAGGCTTAGCACACCTTACCGCCGCGAAGGGTGGCAGCAGTGCCGTTAGGCAACATCAGCCCCGATGCTCCGATACAATTGGTTGACAGCGGCTGCCATTAACTTACCGCACAGGGCCTCGCGGTAGGCAAGGGTCAGATCCGGCTAAACTTCGCCAAAAGGGTCCAAACACAGAAATTTTGCCACCTAGCCCAGCTCTGCATGCATGTCCCCAAAACTCCCAACACAATCATGATTTTATAGGGTCAACAATTCAAGGAACTCTCCAAGTTTACCAAACAAATGAAAAACTCCTGTGCATTAAAGTCGCTTTAAAGCATGTGGACGTATACAAAAAATCATGAATAGCGTAGAACACACAAATGATTTTTTTTAATATTTTCTCAAATATAATTGAGCAGGACAAATTACAAAAACATGCCGATAGACATTGCTACATAAAATTCTGACCAACTCAACTTCTACTTACGCATCAGCAGTCCGGCACAATTAGGGAGGCAGCAATCAACCATCTGTCAAGGTTATACTGGCTACAAACTAAGCAGACACGCGCATTAACTACAACAAGCCAACCTCAAACCCCATTCGAACTCAGAGCAAGCGCTACCGATCTTTCACCATAGCCCTGGCCCATCATGCATCATGATGCAATCACGTGATCTTAGCGGCAGCGAGCCATTCGCAATAACACCCTCACAAGTTGGCGGAGGGAGAAAAATGGAAGTTCTCAGAGCATTGAGAGGACTCAGAAGTCCCAACGATCAAGCTGCACCCTAGCTTCAGCCATGTCCTTCTGTGCCTTCCTCCGCCGGTAGAAAATAGGGCAGTCCCGACTACAATGATGACACCGACAGGAGTCTTAAGCTTTTGGTTCAAGTTCAAAGATTGGAGCATGCTGATGAACAAATTTTGATGGGCAAACCTGGTGCACAGAACGTCCTGGTGTAGGGAGCCTTGGCACTCCTGGCACTGCGTCCATAGCTTCCCAAAGAGCATCTCCAGATCAGAAACTGTGGGTGTTTAAGGTAAACCAGTCAGTCATCGGACGCTTGTTGACAGTATAACTTTTACAAAATTTGAGAAACATTTCAGAGGATTGAGATCCTACCATTTGCTACTGTTTTGTAGTATAACTCTGCTTCCCTTCCCTTGCAATGTGAGCAAAGTGTTTGGTTGGGACCACTGCAGGGTGACAATGGGTCGATTAGAAGACTGGGTCATTCATTACAGCAAAGGGAGTAAAATTATGGTTTTACTGCTGGAATAGGAATATTATAATGCAAGGTCATTTTAAAGTACGGCATCTGCACTGCAGAATTAAATACTGGGAAGCAAATGCTCACAGTTCCAACAGAAGGAAAATAGAGTGCATATTTTTTTGCAACATTGTAGGAGAATTACCTTATAACTGCTTTGCATCCGAGGCAAGTCAGTTGTTTCTTTGCAAATTTCATTATCCCGCTATTTGAAGGAGTTGAGATTGAAACAGCTCTGGTATGACTTCCATGAAGCAGTTCTCTGCTCGCGTTCTTCAGAATTGGTTCGAATATTCTCAACAGTGGCTGACAATAAAAAATTCATACTTCATGAGAAGTGGGAAAAAAAATAGGTTTTGAATATAAAGAAGGGTGTTCTGGACAAACTTTGCTAATTTGGTTCTCAAGGTAGTACTGAGGATCTATTGGAATGTTATTATCCAGAACGTAAATTGGATCTTCTGACTTCTCATATGCCTGTATGTAGAAAGACAAATGTATCAACACAGCTACGTATAACAGAAGAAATATACGACTCTACAACAGCAAATACATATGAGTTACCTTTGCCCCTTTTGCTGCTTTTATTATAACATAAGGAACCCGGTCGCCAACAGTTGGTGCAGTAGCAGCATCCCTCTGCTCAAAAGAATCAGAGTTATGCCAGTCACATGCCTCCAATCTCCACAAGGAATGAACAAAGATAAGCACCATTTAGGAAAAATATCAAGTGTCAGTACCTTCCGCATCCTCTCAGCAAGCTCCACATGGGCGGCTTTTACAGCATAGTCTTCTCCTGTTTTTGTCAAACCCTGCAGATCAGAGCCATTGTGAGTAACCAGAGGATTTCAAGCTTTAGTGATCTTTATGGATGAATTGCATACTAATTCACCTTTGTTATAACCAGAAGTGACAAGTCCACACGGTTCATTAATAGATCAGATATGGTATTCTTGACATATTGGACTGCACCAGGAACATCTCGGTCCACTAGTATTTTATGAAGGCACTCAGTCACCAGGTTCTTTACCAATAAACAGTTGTCCCTTCGAACTGTTTCAATACCTGTATGCAAAGGTAGAAGAATACATGTTAAAGCAGGAAAGTAGGATGACAACAACTATAATGCAATAAATACCTTTTGTGTCCATTTTGTCAAATTTCTCAGGATTTGTCCAGTACAAACCAGCATATCTCTTCTTGCTGATCAGTAGGTATGGAAAGTAAACTTTCTCAAACTCTAGCTTGATGGGCTGCACAACAGATGTAAAAATCAACAAATAATAAAATTGAAAGTTATTAGTTTAACAAAATTGGATAGTTGGCAAGGACTTAAATTCAGCTAGGATTTATTACAGGAACAAACATGTTATATTATGACACTGATCTAATGTGAAGCAGTTAACAGGATCTGATCTGATATTTTGAGATATCGAACAAGCATGCAGCTACCAAGAACAAAGTAGATGAGCCTCGTAGAGAGAACCAAATTAATGGTGATGAAACAATAACAAGAGATGAGAGTGAGGCTAGCCACAAATTCCTTAGCACAACATAGATTATGGCTCTCTCACAACCCCGCTTGAACCCTCTTACAAACCTCGGATCTGGCCCTAAAAATGAATATCATGCTAAAGAAAATGTAGCCCCTGATCCTTTCAATGCCCCAGTTCCTTCTACTTTTTTACTTTGCTTCTGATGAGATCGCCAACTGCTTGATTAATTGGTTGGATTTATCTTTTCCGACAGACCTTCAATACAAGTAGAATTAGTACAGAAATGCTCCTTACACACATCTCCAAGTCCTGATCGGATTGAAAGATACAAGTCACCTTAGAGGGTGAACAGGCTTGTGGCTATGAGGGAAGGACACTAGAGACTAGGATGAACGTCACAGGGTACATACTATCCATGTTATAGAGATACTTATATCTCCTATCAACAAAGAACTTAACGCTCCGTCGTACATCTTCTTTTCGTCAGCCTCTCCCCATGTCACCCGTTCCGTCCGTCCATCCTCTACACTTCCCACCGATTTTGTTGTGTCCAGTTTTCCAGGGTTTTTGGCAGTGCGTGCCCGCTCGTCTGTGAGCACATAGGCCCATCTATATACATGCAGTAAAGAAACTGAACAAGCCAGAAGGCCCAACCTATTAACATGATATGGCTCTCTCCTGTCCTTATCTTTATACCCTCAAAAGAATTCTTTAATTTCCTTTTTCTTCTCTCAACTTTTTCCTTTTTCCTTGCAGTCAAAAAAGAAAATACTGCTGCTACCTTTCTTTACTTCTGTTACATTTCTTCAAGCACCTCTTTTAGAGCAATCCTGTTCCTCAAGCAAAGGGCTAACCAATAGATTTAGCCTTTGCAATGGTTCCTGTGACTCAACATTTAATTTATTTATTTCATAGTGGATTTTCTTCGTCTATTACTTCTTATTGATATTTTTCTTGTGCGAGCCATCCGAACTGATGTCAGGTGCACACAATCTGTGGAGTTCATGGCAAGCCGTCAATTCTGGCATTATTTTCCCACACTTCTTAATTCTTATACCGTGTTTTCTCTTCTTTGATTTATGATGCACGTACGATGGATCTATATTCGGTGATTTATTTTCCATGTGTGACCATGTCAGGCATGCATTTTTCTTCGAGATTTAAAGATTAGCCAACATTTTAATTTCTTCTTTCATCTCTTATTTCAGAAATTTTATTTGGTTTAGAATTAAAAATGTTCTCCTGAAATTGTTGAATCTATTGAAAGTTATTATGTGGCAATGTATAGAACTTATCATAAACATTTTTGTGGCATAGATACAAAAGACGGAATAATTTTGTTTTACTATAAGAGGTATGCGTATTGTTCAAAATTCGCCCTGGGGCCTCCTGAATGTCAGGATCGGTGTTGCCAAGGTATATCCTCATCAGGGACACGCTGGTCCGAGCAGATGAGGCACGCCTAGCTGATGCTGGTGGCGCCGGGAAAAGGGGATCACTCCCGCTTGCCACCGCTCTCCTCCACGCAACCACATTGTGGCTCGAGCTGTCCACGGCCCAGGCCCCCGTGGCTTCCTTCTTCTCCTCGCAATCCTCGCAATCACGCTACGTCGGCATTTGTTAATTATAACAAAAATATGATATTGGGCGACAATACTGTATGATGTGCATGAGGAGACATGATTGTGTATTTGTGTTAAACCACTAAAATATGTATGCTCCCATTGCAAAGCACAGGCAACACAAGGACCGGGTCCAGAATGATGACATACGTGATAGAGTTGGGGTTGCACCAATTGAAGAGAAGCTTGTCCAACATCGTCTGAGATGGATTAGGCATATACAACACAGGCCTCCAGAAGCGCAGGAGCATAGCAGAAAATTAAAGTGTGCTGATATTGTCTAGAGAGGTAAGGGTAGACCAAACTTGGCATGGGAAGAGTCCGTAAAGAGAGACCTGAAGGACTGGAATATCACCAAAGAACTAGCCATGGATAGGTGAGTGGAAGTTAGCTATCCACGTGCCAGAACCATGACTAGGTTTCAAGATCTTATGGGTTTCAACTCTAGCCTACCCCAACTTGACAGGGCTTTGTTGTTGTTATTGTTGCTTTACTTATGTATCTCCAAACTCCGGTTCTTATTGATATAAAGTTATAGAGTGTGATATTTCCCACTGTTTTCCCTCAAAACAATGTTACAATACCAAGTAATGACAAGAGTATCTGTAGTCACCTTAATAAATGTTCCACTAATATACTCTGCAGCTTCTCTTCCCAATTTCATTGCGTCCTCGACTGTAGAAACGCCAAACTGTACCATCACAGAATCAGTATCTCCATAAATCACCTGGAATGTCCAAAAGAATTTGCGTCAACCATCAGAACATGATTGAAAAGTGTGAAAATCCCAACAAATAGACTAACCAAGTGCATATAGACTAAAGCAGGAAAAAGAAGCTTGCATACAGATCGAAAGTGATTATTATGCTGATATCTAGCCTGCAAACTAATTGAATGCATGGAAGCAAGATGTCACATGAACAAGGTCCTGAGGTTGCTACTTGCATATAAGATTTGGGGGAAATCACAAACATGACACTGGAAAGTTGCATTTTGGAAAAATGGTACCAGCTGTGAGAATACCATGTGGGTCCAGGTCCCACATGTCATTGAAACTCTAGTGAAGCTTCACAAAACTGCTAGCTTTGCAGGGACATTACAAATAGTTCTGAGCCAACATTGTGCTGATATCTATTGAAGTGTGTATGTGGATTGCTCCTTTCCATGAGTTCGGACTTTTGGTTGTGTTGGCTAGTGGATGAAGCTTAACATGGTATCAGAGCCTAAGGCCTTGAGTTCAAGTCCTGGCTGTCGCAATTTATTGAAAGATTGTTCTTGACCCCTGTGCCCACGTAGGCCTCTTGAGCCATACCTCTGAGTCTATTCACATGTTGACTTCCCGCGTCACACATGAGAGGGGATGCTGAAGTGTATATGTGGATTGCCTAGCCCTTTCCATGAGTTCGGACTTTTAATTGTGTCTGCTAGTGCATGAAGCTTAACAAAGATAAAACTAACATTGTGTAGTTTTGACACTCCTTTGTAGGAAGGATTTGCCACCATGTCCCGTTGAGATGGACAGATTCACAGGTTAGTAAATGCTAAGGAACTGAGTATGCTGATAGAAGTTGTCGGTACGAATCTGATATAGAATGCCTCGTGGATTCATATCTGCCATATCAGATGGAAATGGGTAACTGAAGGCTTGACAACTTGCTAATGTAGAGCAGACAAGTTAACATGAAATATTGCAAGCTTATACAAACACAGGATATGGTAACTGATAGTACACCTCTGCATTATGCTCATAGCCTCCAAGTGTTGTGAATTTATCTTCAACAAGCTTCTTTGTGTGCTCAATCATCTGTCTACCTGTAGAATAAAAATCCTTCAGTACCAGACAATTCAACATGTTCTTGAATGTTTCAGGGTACTATGAAATGTACACGTGCACTATATTAAGCGAAGAATTCATGCTCACCGTAGCTCGTAACACTCGAAGAAATCTCTAAACAGGGCAATTGACCAACAGTAGCACCAGTAAAACCATAAACTGAATTTGCACTTATCTGAAATAGACCCATTAAACAATGTCAAGATTCAAGGAGTCGCGTTTTATGTACCACTGTTTGAGGGGGGCGAGAGTGTTAGGAAATAGATATTTAAGTACTTTTAGGGCAAGCTGACGACCATCAAGAACCGCCCTTTCGAATGGGTCCTTTGCTTCCTGAAAAGGTTACTGGTGATTATAATATAGGATTGAAGACATGTAATGCACAATGTTTAGCATTTATAAATCTAAAGAGTCTTGACTATAATTTTCTCACTGTAATAACATGGGAGAAATATACCTTCAAATCTGCTTTTGCTCTTTTCCGAGCAGCCAACAGTTCTTCAAGGATTTCAGGAAGTATACCCTGATATTGGAGATATAATATTGGTTAGGAAACACTGTTTCTGTCACGAAGATCATTTACCATGCCAGGAAGCAAAAGGTATATAAAAAAATAGAACAGAGAAATGGTACCCCCAGCCTCGGTCAATGCACATAATCATCACTTTTTCCACGGAATTGTTAGAAGAGTTAAGTGCCGGGAAAGAATTACCTTTTGCAACTCTGGTTTCACAAATATTTCACCAGATGGGGTTTTGTAGAGGCTTTCTGGAGGCAAGTTGAGTTTACGGACATCCTCAGGGGGAACCTTAAAACCCATTTGAATACACATTAACCCAATTTTCAGACAGCATTGTTTTTTTTCAGATATTGGCATAGCAATTAAAAGAATTATGTTTACCAAAGTGCAGTAGCATAGGTTATGGGCCATCATGATGGATGGATACAGAGAAGCAAAGTCCAAAGTTGCAATGGGCTTCTCATAAAATCCAGCCCTTGCCTCCAAAACCTAAATTGAAGGGTGACACAGATTACAGAAAACAAGAATCATTGGACAATAAAACGGAAAAAAGAACAAAAAGAACGATGTTTTTCATTGCATGATCAGTTTAGAAAATGGAGAAGTAAAAATTATTGCTGAATGCTTCCTTACTTCCCAGGTGGAAAGAGAGTTGGTATACACAAATATGTGTTCATGGTAAGCAATCAAGATGCATTATGCATGATCCACAGTAGTTTTTTGCATTGGTGGTGATAACCTAGTTGTCAGTATGGGAAATATCCTTATCTCACATAACAATATCTATACGGTCAAGGCAAGAAATTCAAAGGGTCATAATGTGCAGTATGATGTTTTTATGGCGTGATAAATAGATATGTAGTAAGTGTAATAGCTGCTACTGCATCATGACAAAAAAAACAATGAGGTTGGAAAATGCAGATCATGCCAATCGACTTACAGTTGCGCCCTCAAAGGTATCTTGCCCAGAACTTTGGCCCTTTATGTTTGGTATAACAAGGTTTCTCTGTTTTGCTTTCCTCAGTAACTGTGAGAGGACCTGAAGACCATATTGAAATTCCTGTTAGAATGCTAGAGTGGAATATATCTATTGGCAGAATTTGATGTTGTTGTCACCTTAATGCTCTGTCCCCTCGAGAGCAGAAAAGAAATGGGAACTCCTGTGACCCTCGCCATCTCTACGTAGTTGTAGATGTACATCAATTTATCTAACAGTCTTTGTGGAAGATAAGCATCCTGTGTGTACAGAAATGGAAAAGAGCATGTTGGGAACACACTTCGAGGAAAGGCTAGTGATCAACTCAAAGGTACAAATTTTATAGGTCATTTTGCACAAGTATCATCCTAGCTTACAACTAAGATACCGGCAGACCTACTGGCCAGAGATAAGGAGCAAATGTTTCCATGTATTGCAATTGTTTTTCAAACATTGAATTGTTCATTCATCAGACAGTAACATAATTTGGGGAAATTTCTTAAGTATACATAATGCAAGCTGCAACATAAGTCTTCAAGTGAAAGAGATTATTAGACAAACAGAATATATAAATATGTATGTTGTCCCGATTCAAATTTATCTTGTTTCATTCTTGACATCTATGTCAAGGGTAATAAATAATATTGCCTCCCAAACAACTAATGTGTTTAGAAAATGACATCGGTGAATCATAAAATTGCAATCTCAGACTAATGATGATGTTGAAAGCATGCACTACAGACCACTAGGTACATATCTTATGATGAGAAGTGTAAGAGCAATATATAACTATTAAGTTGGACCAAATTAGTCCAAATCCTTCTGAGAACCTACAAGGACATTATTTGAGAAGAAAAAAAGGAAAATTTCAAAGCCCAATCAGAAATGTAGAACAAAATGCCCATAACTAAACCAGCTACTTCATAAGCACATTTCAGCAGTTTATTAGCAGATGACTCAAAGAACAATTAGGCTGACCTTCAAGCAATAAACTGCAAGACGCCTTCGTGTCTCTGAGTTTCCATTTTGAAGATCAGATATGATTGAATGATGAACGTCCTCTTTCTGCGCATGAAAATCTAATATCAGAACAATAAGAAGAAAAGAGTATTAAATCAATACTACAGAGCCATTTGCATCAAATTAGGCAATTAGCACACTTTGGAATTATTTTAGTGAAGTCAAACTGAGTTCCAGTCCGAAGTGTTCTGGACCTTGGTTCACGACGGAATAATTTGGTAGGTTAAGAGTCAAAGGTCCTCGACAACTTGTAGGCCTCGTCCCTGATGTGTTAGAAAGGCTCTGAGACTTAGAGAACTTCTAATTATTTCATTGTGTAATGCAAATAATTACATAGTAGACCTTTATATAAGTGACTTAGCTTGTCCCACAGGAATAGGATCTTCGCTTCTTAATAAACTTTTATCTTGATTCCCCTGACTAAACCAACCTCCTTTTCTAAGAGCATAACTCTTTCCCCAAATTCTAATCTGTTTGATTCCGTCAGTACTAATGAACAGATGGGACTTGCGTCATGCACCCTTGTATGGGCATGGATACCATTTTAGCCCATAACACAACGAGAGTTTAAATAATAACGGCATGAATATGAGTGAATACAATACTTAGGGGTGCGCTGACAGCAACCAAGGCCACTTAAAATGGTTGGACTTACTTGCTCCCCTAGAAAATGTGCAGATACAGAGTTCAATGAATAAGAACTCAGCTTGTAATCCCTTTGCATAGCCTGCCCACATGCAGAAAGTAAGGATAAAGAGAAGATGAGATACTGTCATGTAACTAAAAGTAATGAAAACTACTGGTCTAGTTGTGTAAAACAGTAGATCACAACCTGCAGAAGATCAAATTGTACCCTTCCCTCCACAGTTACATCTTTACTTTCACGCATACCATATTGCCTGGATAAGAGTAACGAACACGCCATCAATAATTTTTTCATGTGAATACTACTAGCAAGTTCTTGAGTTTTACACCCTCTGTTCCTAAATATAAGACATTTTGGCAGTTCAATTTAAACTTCCAAAACGTCTTAGTAAAATATATGCTATTGCACCTTGCAGGGTCATAAAATCTTATAGCATTAGCACGCAACAATTAAGGCAGGGTACAAAATTACAAAGCATAGTGAAGTCCATAATATCATGGTATTTCCCTAACTATCCTTCATTGCAAAGAATAGCATATAAACAGCAAACCGAATGTTTACTCCTCAAAGACTGCATTGTAGAAAGCCCATTATAGAGAGAATTTCTTATTTGACACTATCTTAAAATCTGCTTCCTTATTTGACACTGGAAAGTTTTTCTTCCCTATTTGACACAAGTTCTAAATTTTATTCCCTATATGACATTTCCGTCCATTTTGAGCCTAAATGGCATCTGAAAAGACTCTTTTGCCCCTCATGTGGTATGTGTGTGGGGGGGGCAATAGCGCGCACACGCAGCATCAATGCGAGGGCAGGAGCACACACGCAGCAACACATACACATGCACCAACACACACGCACGCGCACACACACGCAACAACACGCACGCGTGCGTGCACACACACGCAGCAACGCACATGCACACGCACACACACGCATCAACACACACGCACGCAGCACACACACACATACACACACACGCAGTAGCAGCAGCACACACGCAGGCAGCACATAGGCACGCAACAACACACACGCGCGCGCGCACGCACGTACACACGCAGTAGCAAACACACGTGCAGCAGCACACATGCAGCAGCAGTACACCTGTGCGCATGCACCCACACACGCAACAGCACACACACGCGCGCACACATACCGCATGAGGGGCAAAATCGTCTTTTCAGGTGTCGTTTAGGCTCAAAATGAACGGAAGTGTCGTATAGGGAATAAAATTTAGGACTAGTGTCAAATAGGGAAGAAAAACTTTTCCAGTGTCAAATAAGGAACCAGATTTTAAGAGTGTCAAATAAGGAATTTTCTCCATTATAGACCCCAGAAAAAATACAGAGGATATCTATGGATGACCCCGTAAATATGAACGCAGAAAAACTGTGGATAAAATATCTGAGAATGGCAATGCTAAAACTTATTAGATGGCACTGAAACAAGGATTAATCAGACATCATTTGCATTAAATTAGCATGATCAGCATAATTTCAGCTAAATCTGAAATCAGAAATTATGCATCACTGGAATCAATCAAACATGGACTGCATATGTAGGCACACAAGTTAAAAATAAAGGAAACAGCAACATAGTGGCTCGCTGGAAATAACCAAACAGAACTTGGAGAATTTGGAGAATTGCACAGCTATTTGACCATAATGGGCAAACACAAATGATAATGAATACTACTTAGTGGTCTACAGTGCACTATGGGCAAACTAACATGGACTACAGCGAACAAATATAAAATGCACAAAGACTAGCACTCAAAAAAATAACCTTGAGTTGAAGGTGGAATCACGGACACGGACACGGCTATTTCTGATTCGACCAAGTAGTGGAAACTCCACTATCTTGAGAACTTCAGCTCTCTGCAAATATGTGAAACCATATACTAAGAGATAGAAAATTGCCAGGTTGGGCAATGAGTAAGAGCATTCAAACTTTACAAAAGTTTATGTACCTCAATAAGATATGGCAGATCAAATTTGCAGATATTGTATCCAATTATAATATCAGGATCTGCCTCGCGTATTAAATCCTGCAAAATACCAAAGCAGAACAGGGTTGATATCAATAAAGTTACTTGTCTGCCATCAGATGATGTATTTAACTTTGGAAGAGTGTAATATGAAGAAAAAAAAAAGCAAACTGTATATATAAAGAAACCAACAAAAAAACATGTTTTTTCACCATGGATACAGGTTATATCTGTATACAATCATAGATCGCAAAAAAAACTGACACTGTTAACTCAGAATGAGGCAACACTCACCCTCCAAGCAAGTAGAATATCTCGCTCTGTGTCAAATGACATTACATCCACTCCGACAATGGGAGAACATGATTTAAGAGTCATGACATTCCGTACAAAAGGCTGGGCTTCGCCTTGAAGCGTGAGCAAATTAGCAATCTATTTCAATCCAAGGAAGCATGTCAAGATAATATGCACATAAAGGCATTCACATCGGAAATTAAATGTAGTGGCTTATCAAAATACGACAATAATGAAACAAACCTGAATAACCGGATCATGAGTTGGTTCTGGGAAGTGTCCTTTGCGACCAGCACATTCGATGTCAAAACTTAATATGCGAAAGGGGGCCATCTTAGAGTATTCCCCTTCAGGAGCATGGCTTACCAAATCTGAATATCTGTTGGTTGACTTAAGGAATGACCGAATGAACAATATCATGATTTAGAAATAAGGATGGAGGCATTAAATTCACTATGGAGGATACAGGCAATCCAACTCTAGCTGGCAATAGGACATGACGCGAGTTGCTTTTCTATACTTCCCAGCAGGAAGTTCAATCCAATTGCCACCAACAATGTTGCAGTCAATCATAAAGCGAAGGGCAAAGAGAATGTTGCTTTCATATGTCACGAAACTCTTTGAACCAAGACTGCCAATCGTTATGCCCCTTTCAAGGATGCCTATAATGCACACACAAAATATGTCAATTTTGGTAAGCCATAAAATGCGATGATGATGCTAGCCACAGATGCAGAAAAGTCAAAGAAGGTGGGTACAAAGTAAAGATAAAAGATTCACACAATAATTAGCAGGCAAGCAAATGAAAGTCTTCTTTAGACTTAAAGGTTATTCATTGAAAATAGAGGTAACGAGGCCAATTGACAACAAAGGAAAATAAGTGTACTTTTCTTAAACTACCACTGACCACGACAGCTAGCAACCATTGTAGGTAGGGCAACTACTATCTTGAGGAAGGACTGAGATTTATTTGGCTGGTAATGCATAATTGTCTGCTTCTGCAGAAGCTCAACACTCTTCACAAATCTTTGCACACTGCTATTCCTATTTGATTCCTTCATCCTCGCCTGTAAACCATTGTGAAGAGTGGTATAAGGAAAGTATGTACTTCCGAAGTACCTTCATTGAGCAGAAGGGCCAACTTAAAATAGGATAGAAGTAGAAACCTCTAGTGTTTGTTTGAAGCCTGAAATATCATCAGGGCTCATTCCAGGCGGGCAGCTGATGTAGAAATATGGTTCAAACCCATGCACCTGACAGCACACACTGTGACCTGAGAACATAATAAGATAGTATCACACGTCAGCACAAGCCGCATGATGAAGAATAATCATATGAACACAGAAACATATAACCTTCTCTGGTGACACCAAAAATCCTGATTATAGCCGCAGGACCAGAAGAGTTGGGCAGAAACTCTTTGTGGCTCTCACCAATAACATAATCTATATCCAGCTGCTGAAAAGCTGGAAAATCAAACAGAAGGGAACAACATCAATAATAAGATGAAGCTGTATATCTAACATAAAGCTTTATCCAATTTAGATTAACAAATCGGCTAGCAACTATTAGTGCTATAACAAACAATCCTTCCAGAGCACAGCCTAAAACTTTTATTTTATTTTGCCATCGGTGGATGCGGCATTTCCTCTTTGTGTCCCCCATGTAATTAACATGTTATAAAATCATACAGTGTGCAGACTGTATGGAGGTTCATGGACCTTCATAAGAGAGAGGGACACTTCAGAACCCAATTCATGAGCTTTAAATTTTATATTGTCTGTACGAACTAGAAAACAAATCAACAATTATGCAAACGTGCAGTTACGTGTATCTATCCAAAATAATAGTGATTCTGAGACCCAACGACACCACCCAGACTGCAAGCAGAAATGTGAGAAGTACAGCCAAGACAGGGAAGGATTTGATGCCTCTTTGAATACAAAAGCTTTGCTAATTCCAGACCAGAAATAACTCCATTTGACTTTTGCATATAATCTCACAATCTGCAATGCACCGGTTACAGGTTTACATTCAATCGCCTCCCACGCATCCAGTGCAAAGCATTTATTTTTCAAAGCACATCTTCACAGTTCACCTGGCACACTCAAAAGGTCCATTTCCCACGACAACAACAAAAAAGTTATTAGTGTTCACTAATCCAATCGACACATCAACCAAAATGTGGAAGTTGATTAAGCCTAAACTGCACTGAATCGACAAGCTGTATGCGCAAAATCCCAGAGGTCCCCGAGTCCAGGCATCAACAAGATGAATTCGGTTAAAGCGGCATTGTGGACCAAAGAACACCAAACCCCTAGCCAATTGGCAGTTGCTTAAGAGCAAAATACTCGATCTGCCCCGAGTTACACCTTCCACGCAGGCTGAACTAACCAGGCTCGGGATGGAAGACGGGCGGGCATAGGAATGGGGCCGTACCGACGGAGCGGGAGCAACCGGAGACGAGGTCGGCGGGGAGGGCGGGGCGCTTCCACCTGGAAAGACGGGAGGCGAGGGCCTCGTCGCGGTCGAGCAGCAGCAGCGCCGCCTCGTCCTCCGCGAGGATAGTCTCGTCCAGGAAAACGTCCTCGTCCATCATATCCTCCTCCGCCGCCGCCGCGGCAGCCGGTGGAGGCGGCTGTGGGGCGCCAGGCGGCATGGGCTGGGCCCGCTTCGCCGCCAGCGGGGATGGGGCAGCGGGAGGCCCCGCCCGTCGCTTGCCGCCGCGCCCGACCGAGCTCATCGCCGGAGAGGATGGGAGAGAGAGGGGATGGGGACTGGAGAGGCGGAAAGGCGGGGAACGGGGGATGTGGAATTGGGGTTCCCGCCATTGCTGGAGATGTAGGGTTTATACGGGAGGCGACAGCGGAATACGCCAACCCTATAGCCTTTACGTAAACCGGGCTGGCGTCAACGTTTGGGCGCGGTGGATGCGCTACATTCAACAGAAATTGCATCTGGGATCATCCAATGTTGTTCCCGTGCTTCGAACTCATATCATGGTACAATAGATCTTGGATTACCAATTGTGTTGCAATGATTTTTCTTTTGCGGAAATAATTCTTGCATTACTCAATCAAAGTACAATCACGCATCTAAAACGACCTCTGGTCCCGACCCAAGTCATACAACAGTTCGGCCTTGGGTCTGATACGACTTCGTCGTATCTACTTTTTCAAACACGTTTGCCTTTATTTTTGACTCTAACTTGCATGATGTGAACGGAATTAACCCGGACTGACGCTGTTTTCAGCAGAATTGCCATTGTGTTATTTATGTGTAGAAACAAAAGTTCTCGGAATGACCTGAAACTCCATGGAGCGTCTTTTTGGAAATAATAAAAAATACTGACAAAATATCAAGACCAGGGGGCCACACCCTAGCCACGAGGGTGGGGGCGAGCCTGCCCCCCTGGGCGCGTCCCCCTACCTCGTGGGCCCCTGGAGCTTCTCCGACCTCAACCCCAATTCTATATATTTACTTTCGGGGAGAAAAAAATAAAGGAAGAAAGATTCATCGTGTTTTACGATACGGAGCCGCCGCCAAGCCCTAAACTCTCTTGGTAGGGCTGATCTGGAGTCCGCTCGGGGCTCCGGAGAGGGGAATCCGTCGCCGTCGTCATCATCAACCATCCTCCATCACCAATTTCATAATGCTCACCGTCGTGCGTGAGTAATTCCATCATAGGCTTGTTGGACGGTGATGGGTTGGATGAGATTTATCATGTAATCGAGTTAGTTTTGTTAGGGTTTGGTCCCTAGTATCCACTATGTTCTGAGATTGATGTTGCTATGACTTTGCTATGCTTAATGCTTGTCACTAGGGCCCGAGTGCTATGATTTCAGATCTGAACCTATTATTTTTTCATCAATATATGAGAGTTCTTAATCCTATCTTGTAAGTCTATAGTCACCTACTATGTGTTATGATCCGGCAACCCCGAAGTGACAATAATCGAGACCACTCCCGGTGATGACCATAGTTTGAGGAGTTCATGTATTCACTATGTGTTAATGCTTTGGTCTGGTACTCTATTAAAAGGAGGCCTTAATATCCTTTAGTTTCCGCTAGGACCCCGCTGCCACGGGAGGGTAGGACAAAAGATGTCATGCAAGTTCTTTTCCATAAGCACGTATGACTATATTCGAAATACATGCCTACATTACATTAATGAATTGGAGTTAGTTTTGTGTCACCCTAAGTTATGATTGTTACATGATGAACCGCATCCGGCATAATTTTCTATCACCGATCCATTGCCTACGAGCTTTTCATATATTGTTTTTCGCTTATTTACTTTTCCTTTGCTATTGCTATAATCACTACAAAACACCAAAAACATTATTTTTGTTATCATTACCTTTTGCTATCGTTACCACTACTATCATATTACTTTGCTACTAAATATGTTGCTGCAGATATTAAGTTTTCAGGTGTGGTTGAATTGATTACTCAGCTGCTAATACTTGAGAATATTCTTTGGCTCCCCTTGTGTCGAATCAATAAATTTGGGTTGAATACTCTACCCTCGAAAACTGTTGCGATCCCCTATACTTGTGGGTTATCAAGACTATTTTCTGGCGCCGTTGCCGCGGAGCATAGCTCTAATCTTTGAGTCACTTGGGATTTATATCTGCTTATTATTATGAAGAACTTGAGAGACCCAAAAACCAATATTTATTCCTCAACTACGAGGGGAGGTAAGGAACTATCATCTAGCTCTGCACTTGATTCACCTTCTGTTTTGAGTAAGCTTGCGACACCTAAACCTGCTTATGCTATTCATTCTGATATGTCGCATGTTATTGATGATGTCACTTCTGCTATGCATGATACTTATGATGAAACTACTTCTATGCTTGATACTACAGTGCCACTTGGTGAATTTCTTGATGAACAATTTGCTAGGGTTAGAGAGAATAAAATTATTGAAGCTAATAATACTGATGAAAGTGATGATGAAGACTCTCCCCCTAATAAATATGAATTGCCTGTTGTTCCTGAGGGTTATGTTCTGGATGAAGAATCAGCTAGAGCTATTCTTGCTTGCAATGATAGATATGATCTAAAAAGGTTGTTAGCTAAATGGAATTAGCAATCACTTAATGCTAGAATGAAACCTGACCCTGCTTTTGCTACTTCACCTATCTATGTTACTGATAAGGATTATGAATTCTCTGTTGATCCTGATATAATTACTTTGGTTGAATCTGATCCTTTTTATGGCTATGAATCTGAAACTGTTGTGGCATATCTTACTAAATTAAATGATATAGCCACTCTGTTCACTAATGATGAGGGAACTCGCTACTTTTATATTCTTAAAATATTTCCATTCTCATTAAAGGGTGATACTAAGATATGGTTTAATTCTCTTGATCCTGGTTGTGTGCGTAGTCCCCAGGATATGATTTATTACTTCTCTGCTAAATATTTCCCTGCTCATAAGAATCAAGCTGCTTTAAGGGATATATATAATTTTGTGCAAATTGAAGAAGAGAGTCTCCCACAAGCTCGGGGGAGGCTTCTCCAATTACTTAATGTTTTGCCTGATCATCCTCTTAAGAAAAATGAAATACTTGATATCTTTTATAATGGACTAACCGATGTTTTCAGAGATTACTTGGATAGTTGTGTTGGTTCTGTTTTCAGGGAAAGAAGACCAGATGAAGCTGAAATTCTATTAAACAATATGTTGACTAATGAAAATAATTGGACACTTCCTGAGCCTATTCCTAAACCAACTCTGAAGAAGAGAAGTGTTCTATTTCTCAGTCCTGAAGATATGCAAGAGGCAAAGAAATCCATGAAAGAAAAGGGTATTAAAGCTGAAGATGTTAAGAATTTACCTCCTATTGAAGAAATACATGGTCTTAATTTACCGCCTATCGAAGAAATGCATAATTTTAATCCATCTCCTATTGAAGAAATACATGGTCTTGATAACCCGACACAGGTAGTAAAGGTAAATTCTCTCTATGGATATGATGTGACACCCCCGATTCAATCGTATACTAATTATACACGCAAACGTGTACGATCAAGATCAGGGAATCACGGAAAGATATCACAACACAACTCTACAAATAAAATAAGTCATACAAGCATCATATTACAAGCCAGGGGGCCTCGAGGGCTTGAATACAAGAGCTCGATCATAGACGAGTCAGCGGAGGCAACAATATCTGAGTACAGACATAAGTTAAACAAGTTTGCCTTAAGAAGGCTAGCACAAACTGGGATACAGATCGAAAGAGGCGCATGTCTCCTGCCTGGGATCCTCCTAAACTACCCCTGGTCATCGTCAGCGGGCTGCACGTAATAGTAGGCACCTCCCGAGTAGTAGTAGTCGTCATCGACAGTGGCGTCTGGCTCCTGGACTCCAACGTCTGGTCGCAGCAAACGGGTATAGGAAAGGGGGAAAAGGGGGAGAAAAGCAACCGTGAGTACTCATCCAAAGTACTCGCAAGCAAGGAGCTACACTACATATGTATGCATTGGTATCAAATGGATTAAGGGTATCATATGTGGACTGAACTGCAGAATGCCGGAATAAGGGGGGATAGCTAGTCCTTTCGAAGACTACGCCTCTGGTAACCTCCATATTGCAGCAGGAGAAGAGAGTAGATGGTAAGTTCACCAAGTAGCATCGTGTAGCATAATCCTACCCGGCGATCCTCTCCTCGTCGCCCTGTTAGAGAGCGGTCACCGGGTTGTATCTGGCACTTGGAAGGGTGTGTTTTATTAAGTAACCAGTTCTAGTTGTCATAAGGTCAAGGTACAACTCCAAGTCGTCCTGTTACCGAAGATCACGACTATTCAAATAGATTAACTTCCCTGCAGGGGTGCACCACATTTCCCAACACGCTCGATCCCCTTTGTCCGGACACACTTGTCTAGGTCATGCCCGGCCTCGGAAGATCAACACGTCGCAGCCCTACCTAGGCACAACAAAGAGGTTAGCATGCCGGTCTAAATCGTATGGCGCAGGGGTCTGGGCCCATCGCCCATTGCACACCTGCATGTTGGGTACGCGGTCGGTGAGCAGACCTAGCCTCCCTTATACAAGAGCAGGCGTTCCAGTCCAACCCGGCGCGCGCCGCTCAGTCGCTGACGTCACGAAGGCTTCGGCTGATACCACGACGTCGAGTGCCCATAACTGTCCCCGCGTAGATGGTTAGTGCATATAGGCCAGTAGCCAGACTCAGATCAAATACCAAGATCTCGTTAAGCGTGTTAAGTATCCGCGAACGCCGACCAGGGCCAGGCCCACCTCTCTCCTAGGTGGCCTCAACCTGCCCCGCCGCTTCACCACAAAGCAACAGTCGGGGGCCGTCAGGAACCCAGGCCCACCTCTACCGGGATGGAGCCACCTGCCCCTTCAGCCCCCATCTCCGAACAATATCATAAGTAATGTAACAGTATAAGTATATATCATATGTCCGTGATCACCTCCCGAGTGATCACGGCCCAGTAGTATAGCATGGCAGACGGGCAAGAGTGTAGGGCCACTAATGAAACACTAGCATCCTATACTAAGCATTTAGGATTGCAGGTAAAGGTAACAACAATAGTAGCAAGGACAGGTTATGCATCAAGATAGGATAACGGAAAGTAGTAACATGCTACACTACTCTAATGCAAGCAGTAGAAAGAGAGTAGGCGATATCCGGTGATCAAGGGGGGGCTTGCCTGGTTGCTTTGGCAAGAGAGAGGGGTCGTCAACACCGTAGTCAGGGTCTCGGTGTCTAGCGACAGAAGAGGGGGAAGAAACAATAAATATTAAGCAAACAAATGCATAGCGATGCATGTCATGACAAGTAGCGGTGCTAGGGGTGCCCTAACGCGGTAAGAGGCGGTACCGGTGAAGGGGGGAAACATCCGGGAAAATATCTCCGGTGTTTCGCATTTTCGGACAAACGAATCAGACGAGGAAAGTTGCGTGTTCGCTATGCTAGGGATGCGTGGCGGACGAATGGGTTGCGTATCCGGATTCCTCTCGTCGTTCTGAGCAACTTTCATGTACAATGTTTTTTCATCCGAGCTACGGTTTATTTTATATTAATTTTAAAAAAAATTAAATCATTTTTAGGATTTATTTAATTATTTTAATTCAACATTATCCAGAATAGTGTTTGCTGACGTCATCATGACGTCAACAGTTGACCTGGTCAACCTGACAGGTGGGTCCCGTTCATTAGTGACACATTTAATTATCCAGTTTTAATTAATCTAAACATGATTAATTAGGGGTGGGCCCCACTGTCATTGACTACTTAATTACTAACAATAGTTTGTTTAATTAGTTATTTGGTTAATCTTAATTATGATTAATTAGTTTAATTAATTGTTTAGTTTAATTAATCAAGATTAATTAAGTTAAGTTAATTAATTAATTATTTATTTTTATTTATTTATTTATATAAATTATATATTATTTTTTTCGTTTTCGTTCTTAGGGGCATGGGCCCCGTTTGTCATTGGCCCAGAAGGGGCATAGCGGGTCGGGCACAGGCGGGTTACAGGGACCGTAGCGGGTGCGGGCGCTGCCCAGGCGTAGCGTCACCCCAACGCCAGGGCGCGGCGGGGAGAGGCTGGCGAGGCGTCGGTGACCACGGCGCCGAGCAGGCGGAGGAGGGTGCGGGGAGGCTCGCCGGGAGCAGCAAGCAGCGCGGGCATCGGCGAGCGAGGCGTGCGGCGGCCGCGACACGAAGCAGCAGCAGGCGAGCGCATGGCGCCGGGCAGGACAGAAGCACAAGGGGGCGGCACGCGCAGGTGAGACGAGGTGCAGTCGGAGGGCAGGGGCAGCGGCACTGGTCGCGAACGGGGCAAGGCTTGCAGGGGCGAGCACGGTGCGTCGAGCGGGACGGCGAGGCGGAGGAGAAGAACGGGGGCTCACAGGGGGAGTGGCAGGGTACGGGGCAGTGGGCGCGGGAAGGTTCGGGGAGGTCCGGCGAGGGCGAGGACGAGGCGGCGTGTCCGGCGAGGGCGAGGACGAGGCGGCATGTCTGGCGAGGGCGAGGACGAGGCGGCGTGTACGGCGAGGGCGAGGGCGGCGACGCAGCTCCGGGCGACGGGGCGGCTCCGGCGACGTGGTCCCAGGCGGCAGCGGCGGGGTCGATCCAGTCGGCGGCGCGGTCGGCGCGAGGCGTGGCCGCGGCTTCCGGTGGGCGTCGCGCGAGGGAGGGGATGGCGAGGAGTCAACGGGGGCGGGGGTGTGGTCGCCTCGATCCCGATCTGGATAGGGGGAGTGGGAAGGGCGCTCTAGATCAAGGGGGAGTGGGGGGTTAAGGGGGGGCGGGGTGGGCCGGTCTAGCGGCCCATCGGCCTGCCGTGCCGAGGCCCAGATGGGGGGTTCCTTCCCTCCTTTTTTGTTTTGTTTTACCTTTTGTCTTTTCTTTTTTACTTATTCTTTTCTGTTTTAGTTTAGTCACACTTTATTTTAGTTTTTATAAAATATGACCATAGCTCCTAAAATAAGGTTTCAGAACATCCCTCTACCATAAAAGGTTTGGTGGTCAATTAGACTAGTTTAACATTTGTTTATTATTTAAAATCATTTGAATAATTGTTTTGCTATAGTTTTATTCACTTTAGAGTATTTAATCATTTCATAAAAGTGTGGTTCCTCCACCATAATTGATTATGATTTATTTGCTACAATTTGAACATTTTTTATTTGACAATTGAAAACTTTTAATGTTTGACTTTAATTGAAATTTGAATTTGGCTCGGATCTGAAATAACACGAGATTAGCAACAGTAATCGTGGTGACGTGGCATCATTACCAGAGGGTTACTGTAGCTTGATTATCCGGGCGTCACAATTCTCCTCCACTACAAGAAATCTCGTCCCGAGATTTAAGACGGGAGTAAGGGAAAGATGTGGCTACGAAATTCTATCGAGTCTTCTCAGTCTTGGTTGCTCTTCTCGAAGAGGTCGATCCTTTACATCGACGCCTTCATTCCTCTGCTTCAGGTCATCATGAGGAAGTCATCATCCTTTTCTTCGGGAACTCCAATGTACTTACGAATAGGTAAGGGGCAGCTCGGCTACGACAACATGCTTACGAGGGAAACAATCTGGGGTTAACCATGAATGAGCATAAGATTATCCCTCGAGTTGAACATATAAAATACATCGAGAGTATAATACGAAGGTACAATGAGAGGGTCCAAGCGGATAGATAGCTGCTCAAAGTCTAAACCAGAGTGAGAAAAGGGTTCAGAGCGGCGAGAGTAAGCATTGCGTCTGATACCATAATAGAGCGGTAGGAAGGTGGCTCGCGAATTACCTACGAAGCCAAGCATAAGGGATAACTTTGAAGCAGGGATGTACAGGAGAGTCAGGTTTCGATCCTGTAGAACTGTGGGTTATGGGCCCACCATGTGGGTTAAAAGTAGGAAGGGCGGTGACGTCTTGCACGATCATGTAAGCAAGGCATGTCAGAGGATAGCCTGTTAGTTATGTCGGCAACAACCTCGGTACCAAGGGCGAGGGACGAAGAGAACCATTTTCCTTCTCGTTGAACGAGGCGAACCATTAGGCGAAGTTCTCGTCCATCGGTGGATACCGGAATGTCATCAACAATAGTAACAGGTTCTTACTGACAAAGTTGTACACCGAGGTGCTTACAAAAGCAGTGACTTATTACTGCTTAGATCATATAAACCTTAAGAAGGTTAAACAAAATAATGGAAAGGAAAATGTGATTATCAGATTAAACAGAACAATGGAAAGGAAAATGTGTTTAAACACATATTCAAGGGTATATCCTTTCCAAGGACAAGCAAAGCATGATATCCATGACAGGATATAAGGTAGAAAACTCTTTAGGTAGGGGAGAGAAATTTCATGACATTACCCATACAACGGTGTTTGGATAATTGAGCAAGAATCATTTAGCATTGGGCTTCAAATGTTCTTGTTTAAAAAAATGGAGTACCGCAGGCATGCTTCGAGATATCATTGACATGGTCTTCAAGCAAAGGTTGGACTTGGATATACAAAGGATTCATCAGGAACAACTTATAGAATAAGTCTTACAATTTCCTCATGAAGAATGGTTAACCTTGCTAAAATGGAAACTATAACAATAGGTCCTCCGGCCAAGTGTACTAGGATGACATCACCTTACCGAGCCATGTAAGGACCAATGTTATGACTCTTGGAAAAATGTTCTAACCATCATATTTGACCGAGATTTAGATCTGATTGGTGTCATGGTACCTCAGACTTAGGATGCCTGAGAAGAAAAGGTGTGGCACAATTTGATGAGATGACATTGTAAGATTCTTGGGAAAATGAACTATGGAAGCGAGTTCCAAAACAAGGGTTCATCATTAAAACAAGGAGAGGGTGAGGAGGCAGCTGATGAATTTAGCGACAATTCATCGAGATTTCCAAAAGATGGATTTCCACAATTATGTGAATAGGGAGATAACATTTGTCAGATCAAATGATATAATGAGGTATGCTCGTGGAAAACATACCCAATTAAACATTGGTTGAAAGGTGCACCCGAAATATGGGCTTAGGTAGCATGACCGATGTAAGAATGGTGATTCTGTAACCAATGGTCTAAGAATGAAATGTCGACCATTAACTTCAAAGCAATATGGTTGCTAGAAGCCATTCATCTGTTGGTATCCCGGCTAGAATCAACACGGGAACCAGGAAAGAATGGTGATGGCGAGAAGTATCACTATACCAATAATTCTAAAGAGGTGGAGCAATTCTCACGACCTTCTTCACATATAAGATAGTAATACTCCAAGGTAAAGAAGAATAATTGCTGGATAGCAAGGATCTCAAAGTATAACACAAAACACGAATAAGTTTGTGTTGGAGGGAAGTCAATAAAGTGGTCAATGATAACATAGATCATCGAGGGCAAGGATGGTGTTTCTCATAATGAACTCAATTGACATCCTGGAAGAGCTCAGAATGCCGATGATGATCACGACACAATTGTTGAGATATTTCATGAAGATGTAACCGGTCAGCGATGACATCAAGCCAAAGGAATGATGAAGCGGAAGGTTATTAAACCCAGGGTATGACACAAACTCGAAACCAAGCTCGTTGTTTAAGGCAAAGTGGTATGATGAGGAAGATCGATGTAAGCTTAGCTCATCGTCGAAAGTTGTGCTCCGGGAATAAGGACCAGGTAGCACAGTTAAAATCATCACAGTAATGATATAGCCAAATAGGGTAGGAAGGATGTGATCGGGTACAAACTCGTAAGCAAATAAGATTTATAATAGTTGTTGAACCGTAGTGTGGACTCGGTTCAGTTATCGGTTTTTGAGTGTTTAATAACTCAGAGCCCGTGAAAAATTGGAATGAGTGAGAATGTAGTACTTGATGAAGAACTCATAATAGGTTATGTAGTACTTGATATTATCGAGGTACCATGGTGTAATACTCGACGAAAGATCAAAGTAAAGGTTGGACTGGTGTATTGATCCACAGAAGACAAGTGCTTAAACTTGCCCGTCAAATGGGGTCAAGGAAGAACATATGGTCGAAACCACGATTGCAAAAGGTCGGATCCCAGATATAAGAACTTATACCAAGGGAAAAAAATTAATTTAAGAGAAGCTTTAATGATAAGATCTACATCGTGTCCATGGGCATGAACACAAAGTTCAAGGTCGACTCCCACTTCTTCAATGCATAACCTTTCATTCACTGCTCTAGATAAAAATGATTTCAGTGTCAAAACCTACCTGGTGAATTATCAGAGGAGTATGACCTGTGAAAACTTTCGGGTTCACATAGATTAAGAAAGGCATAAGTTCAACCCGTCAGGGTATCGTGGAAACATAGACCACAAGCTTCAATCGTAAATACCACCAGCTCGAAAACAGAGCATGGTTGAGAAAACAGAGGATACAGTTTACCAAAAGCATCATGTGTTGGAAATATGCCCTAGAGGCAATAATAAATTAGTTATTATTATATTTCCTTGTTCATGATAATCGTTTATTATCCATGCTAGAATTGTATTGATAGGAAACTCAGATGCATGTGTGGATACATAGACAACACCATGTCCCTAGTAAGCCTCTAGTTGACTAGCTCGTTGATCAATAGATGGTTACGGTTTCCTGACCATGGACATTGGATGTCGTTGATAACGGGATCACATCATTAGGAGAATGATGTGATGGACAAGACCCAATCCTAAGCCTAGCACAAGATCATGTAGTTCGTATGCTAAAGCTTTTCTAATGTCAAGTATCATTTCCTTAGACCATGAGATTGTGCAACTCCCGGATACCGTAGGAGTGCTTTGGGTGTGCCAAACGTCACAATGTAACTGGGTGGCTATAAAGGTACACTACAGGTATCTCCAAAAGTGTCTGTTGGGTTGGCACGAATCAAGACTGGGATTTGTCACTCCGTGTAAATGGAGAGGTATCTCTGGGCCCACTCGGTAGGACATCATCATAATGTGCACAATGTGATCAAGGAGTTGATCACGGGATGATGTGTTACGGAACGAGTAAAGAGACTTGCCAGTAACGAGATTGAACAAGGTATCGGGATACCGATGATCGAATCTCGGGCAAGTATCGTACCGCTAGACAAAGGGAATTGTATACGGGATTGATTAAATCCTTGACATCGTGGTTCATCCGATGAGATCATCGTGGAACATGTGGGAGCCAACATGGGTATCCAGATCCCGTTGTTGGTTATTGACCAGAGAGTTATCTCGGTCATGTCTGCATGGTTCCCGAACCCGTAGGGTCTACACACTTAAGGTTCGATGATGCTAGGGTTATAGGGAATAGATATACGTGATTACCGAATGTTGTTCGGAGTCCCGGATGAGACCCCGGACGTCACGAGGAGTTCCGGAATGGTCCGGAGGTAAAGATTTATATATGGGAAGTCCTATTTTGGTCACCGGAAAAATTTCGGGTTTTATCGGTAACATACCGGGACCACCAGGAGGGTCCCGGGGGTCCACCAAGTGGGGCCACCGGCCCCAGAGGTCTGCATGGGCCAAGTGTGGGAGGGGACCAGCCCCAGGTGGGCTGGTGCGCCCCCCCCACAAGGGCCCAAGGCGCCTAGGGTTTGGGGAGGGGGCGCCTCACCTAGCTTGGGGGGCAACTTTCCCCTCTCCCCCCCTTGGCCGCCCCACCAGATGGGATCTGGGCTGGCCGCCGCCCCTAGGGTGGAACCCTAGGTGGGGGCGCAGCCCCCTCCCTCTCCCCTATATATAGTTGAGGTCTTTGGGGCTGCTAACACATGAGTTTTGACCTCTTCCTGGTGCAGCCCTACCTCTCTCCCTCCTCGTCTCTTGCGGTGCTTGGCGAAGCCCTGCTGGAGTACCACGCTCCTCCACCACCACCACGCCGTCGTGCTACTGCTGGATGGAGTCTTCCTCAACCTCTCCTTCTCTCCTTGCTGGATCAAGGCATGGGAGACGTCACCGGGCTGTACGTGTGTTGAACGCGGAGGTGCCGTCCGTTCGGCACTAGGATCTCCAGTGATTTGGATCACGACGAGTACGACTCCTTCAACCCCGTTCTCTTGAATGCTTCCGCTTAGCGATCTACAAGAGTATGTAGATGCACTCTCCTTCCCCTCGTTGCTGGTCTCTCCATAGATAGATCTTGGTGACACGTAGGAAAATTTTGAATTTCTGCTACGTTCCCCAACAGTGGCATCATGAGCTAGGTCTATGCGTAGTTTCTATGCATGAGTAGAACACAAAGTAGTTGTGGGCGTTGATTTTGTTCAATATGCTTACCGTTACTAGTCCAATCTTGATTCGGCAGCATTGTGGGATGAACCGGCCCAGACCGACCTTACACGTACTCTTACATGAGACTGGTTCCACCAACTAACATGCACTAGTTGCATAAGGTGGCTAGCGGGTGTCTTCTCTCCCACTTTAGTCGGATCGGATTCGATGAAAAGGGTCCTTATGAAGGGTAAATATCAATTGGCATATCACGTTGTGGTTTTTGCGTAGGTAAGAAACGTTCTTGCTAGAAACCCATAGCAGTCACGTAAAACATGCAAACAACAATTAGAGGACGTCTAACTTGTTTTTACAAGGGGTATGCTATGTGATGTGATATGGCCAAGAAGAATGTGATGAATGATATGTGATGTATGAGATTGATCATGTTCTTGTAATAGGAATCACGACTTGCATGTCGATGAGTATGACAACCGGCAGGAGCCATAGGAGTTGTCTTTATTTATTGTATGACCTGCGTGTCATTGAACAACGCCATGTAATTACTTTACTTTATTGCTAACCGGTAGCCATAGTAGTAGAAGTAATAAGTTGGCGAGACAACTTCATGGAGACACGATGATGGAGATCATGATGATGGAGATCATGACGATGGAGATCATGATGATGGAGATCATGGTGTCATGCCGGTGACAAGATGATCATGGAGCCCCAAGATGGAGATTAAAGGAGCTGTATGATATTGGCCATATCATGTCACTGTTTTTTTGATTGCATGTGATGTTTATCATGTTTTTGCATCTTATTTGCTTAGAACGGCAGTAGTAAATAAGATGATCCCTCATTAAAATTTCAAGAAAGTGTTCCCCCTAACTGTGCACCGTTGCGAAAGTTCGTCGTTTCAAAGCACCACGTGATGATCGGGTGTGATAGATTCTTACGTTCGAATACAACGGGTGTTGACGAGCCTAGCATGTACAGACATGGCCTCGGAACACATGCGAAACACTTAGGTTAACTTGACGAGCCTAGCATGTATAGACATGGCCTCGGAACACAAGAGACCGAAAGGTCGAGCATGAGTCGTATGGTAGATACGATCAACATGAAGATGTTCACCGATGATGACTAGTCCGTCTCACGTGATGATCGGACACGGCCTAGTTGACTCGGATCATGTAATCACTTAGATGACTAGAGGGATGTCTATCTAAGTGAGAGTTCATAAGATGAACTTAATTATCCTGAACATAGTCAAAAGGTCTTCGCAAATTATGTCGTAGCTCGCGCTTCAGTTCTACTGTTTAGATATGTTCCTAGAGAAAATTTAGTTGAAAGTTGATAATAGCAATTATGCGGACTAGGTCCGTAAACTGAGGATTGTCCTCATTGCTTCATAGAAGGCTTATGTCCTTAATGCACCGCTCAGTGTGCTGAACCTCGAACGTCGTCTGTGGATGTTGCGAACATCTGACATACACATTTTGATAACTACGTGATAGTTCGGTTAAACGGTTTAGAGTTGAGGCACCGAAGACGTTTTAAAACATCGCGAAACATATGAGATGTTTCGAGGGCTGAAATTGGGATTTCAGGCTCGTGCCCACGTCAAGAGGTATAAGACCTCCGACGATTTTCTTAGCCTGCAAACTAAGGGAGAAAAGCTCAATTGTTGAGCTTGTGCTCAGATTGTCTGAGTACAACAATCATTTGAATCAAGTGGGAGTTGATCTTCCAGATGAGATAGTGATGTTTCTCCGAAGTCATTACCACCAAGCTGCTAGAGCTTCATGATGAACTATAATATATCAGGGACATATATGATGATCCTTGAGATATTCGTTATGTTTGACACCACAAAAGTAGAAATCAAGAAGGAGCATCAATTGTTGATGGTTGGTGAAACCACTAGTTTCAAGAAGGGCAAGGGCAAGAAGGGATACTTCATGAAACGGCAAATCAGCTGCTGCTCTAGTGAAGAAACCCAAGGTTGAACCCAAACCCAAGACTAAGTGCTTCTGTAATAAGGGGAACAGCCACTGGAGCAGAATTACCCTAGATACTTGGTAGATGAGAAGGCTGGCAAGGTCGATAGAAGTATATTGGATATACATTGTGTTAATGTGTACTTTACTAGTACTCCTAGTAGCACCATGGTATTAGATACCGGTTCGGTTGCTAAGTGTTAGTAAACTCGAAATAAAAGGCTGCGGAGTAAACGGAGACTAGCTAAAGGTGAGCTGGCGATATGTGTTGGAAGTTTTTCCCAAGCTTGATGTGATCAAGCATCGCACGCTCCCTCTACCATCGAGATTGGTGTTTGCGTTGAGCATAGACGTGATTGGATTATGTCTATCGCAATACGGTTATTCATTTAAGGAGAATAATGGTTACTTTGTTTATTTGAATAATACCTTCAATGGTCTTGCACCTAAAATGAATGGTTTATTGAATCTCGATCGTAGTGATACACATTTTCATGCCAAAGGTATAAGATAGTAATGATAGTACCACACAAATGTGGCACTGCAATTTGAGTCATATCGGTATAAAACGCATGAAAAGCTCCATGTTGATGGATCTTTGGGCTCACTCATTTTTGAAAAGTTTGAGACATGCGAACCATGTCTATTGGTGTATATGCATGAAGAAACTCCATGCAAATGGACCGTTTGGACTCACTTGATTTTGAATCACTTGAGACATGCAAATCATACCACATGGGCAAGATGACTGAAAGCCTCGTTTTCAGTAAAATGGAACTAGAAAGCAACTTGTTGGAAGTAATACGTTTTGATGTGTGCAGTCCAATGAGTGCTGAGGCGTGTAGTGGATATCGTTATGTTCTTACTTCACAGATGATTTGAGTAGATGTTGAGTATATTTACTTGATGAATCACGAGTCTGAATTATTGAAAGGTTCAAGTAATTTCAGGGTGAAGGTGAGAGATCGTCATGACAAGAGGATAAAATATCTATGATATGATCATAGAGATGAATATCTGAATTATGAGTTTGGCACAGAATTAAGACATTGTGGAAATTGTTTCACAACTAATACAGCCTGGAACACCGTAGTGTGATGGTGTGTCCGAACATCATAACTGCACCCTATTGGATATGATGCATACCATGATGTCTCTTATCGAATTACCACGATAGTTTATCGGTTAGGCATTAGAGACAACCACATTCACTTTAAATAGGGCACCACATAATTCCGATGAGATGACACCATATGAACTATGGTTTAGAGAAACCTAAGCTGTCATTTCTTAAAAGTTTGGGGCTGCGACGCTTATGTGAAAAAGTTTCAGGCTGATAAGCTCGAACCCAAAGCAGATAAATGCATCTTCATAGGACACCCAAAACAGTTGGGTATACCTCCTGTCTCAGATCCGAAAGCAATAAGGGATTGTTTCTAGAATCGGGTCCTTTCTCGAGGAAAAGTTTCTCTCGAAAGAATTGAGTGGGAGGATGGTGGAGACTTGATGAGGTTATTGAACCGTCTCTTCAACTAGTGTGTGGCGGGGCACAGGGAGTTGTTCCTGTGGCACCTACACCAATTGAAGTAGAAGCTTATGATAGTGATCATGAAACTTCAGATCAAGTCACTACCAAACCTTGTGGGATGACAAGGATGCGTACTACTTTAGAGTGGTACGTAATCCTGTCTTGGAAGTCATGTTGCTAGACAACAATGAACCTACGAGCTATGGAGAAGCGATGGTGGGCCTGGATTCCAAAATGGCTCGAGGCCATATAATCCGAGAGAGGATCCATATATGAAAACAAAGTGTAGACTTTGGAAGAACTACTTGATGGTCGTAAGGCTGTTAGGTACATATGGATTTTAAAAGGAAGACGGACAATGATGGTAAGTATCACCATTAAGAAAGCTCGACTTGTCGTTAAGATGTTTTTTCCGACAAGTTCAAGGAGTTGACTACGATGAGAATTTCTCACCCGTAGCGATGCTTAAGTCCGTCGGAATCATGTTAGCATTAGCTGTATTTTTCGATTATGAAATCTTACAGATGGATGTCAAAACAAGTTTTCTTACCAAGTTTTCGTAAGAAAAGTTGTATGTGATACAATAGAAGGTTTTGTCAATCCTGAAAGATGCTAACAAGTATGCAAAGCTCCAGCAATCCTTCTAAGGACTGGAGCAAGCATCTCGGAGTTGGAATGTATGCTTTGATGAGATGATCAAAGATTTTGGGTGTATGCAAAGTTTATGAGAAACTTGTATTTCCAAAGAAGTGAGTGGGAGCACTATAGAATTTCTGATGAATATATGTTGTTGACATATTGTTGATCAGAAATGACGTAGAATTTCTGGAAAGCATGCAGAGTTATTTGAAAAGTGTTTTTCAATGGAAAACCTGGATTAAGCTACTTGAACGTTGAGCATCAAGATCTATGAGGATAGATCAAAACGCTTAATGGTACTTTCAAACGAGCACATACCTTGACATGATCTTGAAGGTGTTCAAGATGGATCAGTCAAAGAAGGAGTTCTTGCCTGAGTTGTAAGGTATGAAGTTAAGACTTAAAGCTCGACCACGGCAGAAGAAAGAGGAAGGACGAAGGTCGTCCCCTATGCTTTTGTCATAGGCTCTATACGGTGTGCCATGCTGAGTACCGCACCTGATGTGTGCCTTGCCACATATCTGGCAAGAGGGTACAAAGGTAATCTAGGAGTAGATCACCAGATAGCGGTCTAAATTATCCTTAGAGGAATAAGGATATGTTTCTCGGTTATGGAGGTGATAAAGAGTTCGACGTAAAGAGTTACGTCGATGCAAGCTTAACACCTATCCGGATAGCTCTGAGTAGAGATACCGGATACGTATAATGGAGCAACAATTTAGAATAGCTCCAAGTAGAACAGTTATTTGAAATGGCTCCAAATGTAGCATAGTAGTTGCATCCATAAGATGGCATAGAAATTTGCGAAGTACATACGGATCTGAATGTTGCAGACCCGTTGACTGAAACCTCTCTCACAAGCATAACATGATCAAACCCAGAACTCTTTGGGTGTTAGTCACATGGGGATGTGACCTTGAGTGTTAATCACATAGCGATGTGAACTAGATTATTGACTCTAGTGCAAGTGGGAGACTGTTGGAAATATACCCTAGAGGCAATAATAAATTAGTTATTATTATATTTCCTTGTTCATGATAATCGTTTATTATCCATGCTAGAATTGTATTGATAGGAAACTCAGATACATGTATGGATACATAGACAACACCATGTCCCTAGTAAGCCTCTAGTTGACTAGCTCGTTGATCAATAGATGGTTACGGTTTCCTGACCATGGACATTGGATGTCGTTGATAACGGGATCACATCATTAGGAGAATGATGTGATGGACAAGACCCAATCCTAAGCCTAGCACAAGATCATGTATTTCGTATGCTAAAGCTTTTCTAATGTCAAGTATCATTTCCATAGACCATGAGATTGTGCAACTCCCGGATACTGTAGGAGTGCTTTGGGTGTGCCAAACGTCACAACGTAACTGGGTGGCTATAAAGGTACACTACAGGTATCTTCGAAAGTGTCTGTTGGGTTGGCACGAATCGAGACTGGGATTTGTCACTCCGTGTAAACGGAGAGGTATCTCTGGGCCCACTCGGTAGGACATCATCATAATGTGCACAATGTGATCAAGGAGTTGATCACGAGATGATGTGTTACGGAACGAGTAAAGAGACTTGCCGGTAACGAGATTGAACAAGGTATCGGGATACCGACGATCGAATCTCGGGCAAGTATCGTACCGCTAGACAAAGGGAATTGTATACGGGATTGATTAAGTCCTTGACATCGTGGTTCATCTGATGAGATCATCGTGGAACATGTGGGAGCCAACATGGGTATCCAGATCCCGCTGTTGGTTATTGACCAGAGAGTTATCTCGGTCATGTCTGCATGGTTCCCGAACCCGTAGGGTCTACACACTTAAGGTTCGATGACGCTAGGGTTATTGGGAATAGATATACGTGGTTACCGAATGTTCTTCGGAGTCTCGGATGAGATCCCAGACGTCACGAGGAGTTCCGGAATGGTCCGGAGGTAAAGATTTATATATGGGAAGTCCTGTTTTGGTCACCGGAAAAGTTTCGGGTTTTATCGGTAACATACCGGGACCACCATGAGGGTCCCGGGGGTCCACCAAGTGGGGCCACCGGCCCCGGAGGGCTGCATGGGCCAAGTGTGGGAGGGGACCAGCCCCAGGTGGGCTGGTGCGCCCCCCCACAAGGGCCCAAGGCGCCTAGGGTTTGGGGAGGGGGCGCCCCACCTAGCTTGGGGGGCAAGTTTCCCCTCTCCCCCCTTGGCCGCCCCACCAGATGGGATCTGGGTTGGCCGCCGCCCCGAGGGTGGAACCCTAGGTGGGGGCGCAGCCCCCTCCCTCTCCCCTATATATAGTTGAGGTCTTTGGGGCTGCCAACACATGAGTTTTGACCTCTCCCTGGCGCAGCCCTACCTCTCTCCCTCCCCGTCTCTTGCGGTGCTTGGCGAAGCCCTGCTGGAGTACCACGCTCCTCCACCACCACGCCGTCGTGCTGCTGCTGGATGGAGTCTTCCTCAACCTCTCCTTCTCTCCTTACTGGATCAAGGCATGGGAGACGTCACCGGGCTGTACGTGTGTTGAACGCGGAGGTGCCGTCCGTTCGGCACTAGGATCTCCGGTGATTTGGATCACGACGAGTACGACTCCTTCAACCCCGTTCTCTTGAACGCTTCCGCTTAGCGATCTACAAGGGTATGTAGATGCACTCTCCTTCCCCTCGTTGCTGGTCTCTCCATAGATAGATCTTGGTGACACGTAGGAAAATTTTGAATTTCTGCTATGTTCCCCAACATTATGTATCCGAGGAAAGGCTCACAAGGTTATTGAATAAGGAGGACACTGTCGAATAATAATACAATAAAGGATCTTACGGTCCATAGCGGAGCTGATGTGAGCATCGGCACACAATCAGTTGAAGAAAGGATGCAAGGGCATCAGATTATAGAACACCTGAATGATTCGATGCTTAGATATCAAAGGAATTATGATTTCCAAATAGAAGGATCAGAAGCAGACGCTCTGATCAAGGGTGGATAAGTTCAATAGACCTAAGGGTACAATTGACGGCAAACAGATTGGTTGAGAACAAGCTCATGTTCAAAAATGACATCCGAGCTAGAAAGATAATTTGAAAGGATCAACTGATGATTGCGTGCATTCGCACTCATGTTGAATCAATATGATCAAAATGACGGTGTCTAAGGATACTGACAAATATTGCCAGACATATGGAAAGCATCCATAATGCAAGCAGACAAGTATTGCAGAGCAATAAGCCACTAAGGATTTTTGGAGGATCGAATAGTATTTCGAAGACCATTGTGAAACACATGAACAATTGGGGATGAGCGGATACTCGATAAGTGCGAGAATTATCCATAGGGGTATTCAGGTGACAAAGAACAGCAAGGCAGTAAGCTTAAAGGATTATCGAAACAACGATGAGTATTTCGGGGTATCTTGTAATAACAAGACCAACTGGGGATGAATGTAAGAATAACAACCGCAAGTAGTTATCCATAAGGGTTGACGGTGGAAGGGGAATTGCAAACGCGATGAACACAAGTTCTCGGGTTAACAGCGGAGAGTATCTGCAGGGTCTTCACGTGCAGCAGACGATCATCAGTAATAAGGGGCTCTCCGGGTGAAAGTGATAACGAGATCCTAATGTTAGATTTAGCAAAATTCATTTAACCCGAATAGAAGAGAGATCAGAGTCCCAGCGTATAGACAAGGAGTAAAAGATCCTAATACCACCCAATGGCGATGTGGGCCCGTAAGCCACACAACCATGTTAGTAAAAGTTTTTCAATGACTAGACTCGACTTCAGCCAAGAAGCGTGGAAGGGGGATTCCTACAGGCAGTCGGCTCTGATACCAACTTGTGACTCCTCCGATTCAATCATACACTAATCATACACGCAAACGTGTACGATCAAGATCAGGGACTCACGGGAAGATATCACAACACAACTCTACAAATAAAATAAGTCATACAAGCATCATATTACAAGCCAGGGGGGCTCGAGGGCTTGAATACAAGAGCTCGATCATAGACGAGTCAGCGGAAGCAACAATATCTGAGTACAGACATAAGTTAAACAAGTTTGCCTTAAGAAGGCTAGCACAAACTGGGATACAGATCGAAAGAGGCGCAGGCCTCCTGCCTGGGATCCTCCTAAACTACTCCTGGTCGTCGTCAGCGGGCTGCACGTAGTAGTAGGCACCTCCCGAGTAGTAGTAGTCGTCATCGACAGTGGCGTCTGGCTCCTGGACTCCAACGTCTGGTCGCAGCAAATGGGTATAGGAAAGGGGAAAAAGGGGGAGAAAAGCAACCGTGAGTACTCATCCAAAGTACTCGCAAGCAAGGAGCTACACTACATATGTATGCATTGGTATCAAATGGATTAAGGGTATCATATGTGGACTGAACTGCAGAATGTCGGAATAAGGGGGGATAGCTAGTCCTTTCGAAGACTACGCCTCTGGTAACCTCCATCTTGCAGCAGGAGAAGAGAGTAGATGGTAAGTTCATCAAGTAGCATCGTGTAGCATAATCCTACCCGGCGATCCTCTCCTCGTCGCCCTATTAGAGAGCGATCACCGGGTTGTATCTGGCACTTGGAAGGGTGTGTTTTATTAAGTAACCAGTTCTAGTTGTCATAAGGTCAAGGTACAACTCCAAGTCGTCCTGTTACCGAAGATCACGACTATTCAAATAGATTAACTTCCCTGCAGGGGTGCACCACATTTCCCAACACGCTCGACCCCCTTTGTCCGGACACACTTGTCTAGGTCATGCCCGGCCTCGGAAGATCAACACGTCGCAGCCCTACCTAGGCACAACAAAGAGGTCAGCACGCCGGTCTAAATCGTATGGCGCAGGGGTCTGGGCCCATCGCCCATTGCACACCTGCACGTTGTGTACGCGGTCGGTGAGCAGACCTAGCCTCCCTTATACAAGAGCAGGCGTTCCAGTCCAACCCGGCGCGCCCCGCTCAGTCGCTGATGTCACGAAGGCTTCGGCTGATACTACGACGTCGAGTGCCCATAACTGTCCCCGCGTAGATGGTTAGTGCGTATAGGCCAGTAGCCAGACTCAGATCAAATACCAAGATCTCGTTAAGCGTGTTAAGTATCCGCGAACGCCGACCAGGGCCAGGCCCACCTCTCTCCTAGGTGGCCTCAACCTGCCCCGCCGCTTTGCCACAAAGCAACAGTCGGGGGCCGTCGGGAACCCAGGCCCACCTCTACCGGGATGGAGCCACCTGCCCCTTCAGCCCCCATCTCCGAACAGTATCATAAGTAATGTAACAGTATAAGTATATATCATATGTCCGTGATCACCTCCCGAGTGATCACGGCCCAGTAGTATAGCATGGCAGACAGACAAGAGTGTAGGGCCACTGATGGAACACTAGCATCCTATACTAAGCATTTAGGATTGCAGGTAAAGGTAACAACAATAGTAGCAAGGACAGGCTATGCATCAAGATAGGATGACAGAAAGCAGTAACATGCTACACTACTCTAATGCAAGCAGTAGAAAGAGAGTAGGCAATATCTGGTGATCAACTGGGAGGGGCTTGCCTGGTTGCTCTGGCAAGAGAGAGGGGTCGTCAACACCGTAGTCGTACTGGGTAGCAGCGGCGTCGATCTCGGTGTCTAGCGGGAGAAGAGGGGGAAGAAACAATAAATATTAAGCAAACAGATGCATAGCGATGCATGACATGACAAGTAGCGGTGCTAGGGGTGCCCTAATGCGGTAAGAGGTGGTACCAGTGAAGGGGGGAAACATCCGGGAAAATATCCGCGGTGTTTCACATTTTCGGACTGACGAACCGAAGGGGGAAAGTAGCATGTTCGCTATGCTAGGATGCGTGGCGGACGAACGGGCTGTGTATCCGGATTCGTCTCGTCGTTTTGAGAAACTTTCATGTACAAAGCTTTTTCGTCCGAGCTACGGTTTATTTTATATTAATTTTAAAATAATTAAATCATTTTTAGGATTTATTTAATTATTTTAATTCAACATTATCCAGAATAGTGTTTGCTCACGACATCATGACGTCAACATGACGTCAGCAGTTGACCTGGTCAACCTGACAGGTGGGTCCCGTTCATCAATGACACATTTAATTATCTAGTTTTAATTAATCTAAACATGATTAATTAAGGGTGGGCCTCACTGTCATTGACTACTTAATTACTAACAGTAGTTAGTTTAATTAGGTATTTGGTTAATCTTAATTATGATTAATTAGTTTAATTAATCAAGATTAATCAAGATTAATTAAGTTATTTATTTATTTATTTATTTATTATTTATTTATATAAATTATATATTATTATTTTCGTTTTCATTCTCAGGGGCGTGGGCCCCGTTTGTCATTGGCCGAGAAGGGGCATAGCGGGTCGGGCACAGGCGGGTTATAGGGACCGTAGAGGGTGCGGGCGCTGCCCGGGCGTAGCGTCACCCGAATGCCAGGGCGCGGCGGGGAGAGGCTGGCGAGGCGTCGGTGACCACGACGCCGAGCAGGCGAAGGAGGGTGCGGGGAGGCTCGCCGGGAGCAACAGGCAGCGCGGGCATCGGCGAGCGAGGCGTGCGGCGGCCGCGGCATGAAGCAGCAGCAGGAGAGCGCACGGCGCCGGGCAGGACAGAAGCGCAGGGGGGCACGCGCAGGTGAGACGAGGCGCAGTCGGAGGGCGGGGACAACGGCGCGGGTCGCGAGCGGGGCGAGGCTTGCAGGGGCGAGCGCGGTGCGTCGAGCGGGACGACAAGGCGGAGGAGAAGAACGGGGGCTCACAGGGGAAGTGGCAGGGTACGGGGCAATGGGCGCGGGAAGGTTTGGGGAGGTCCGGTGAGGGCGAGGACGAGGCGGCGTGTCCGGCGAGGGCGAGGGCGGCGACGCAGCTCCGGGCGGCGGGGCGGCTCCGGCGACGTGGTCCCAGGCGGCGATGGCGGGGTCGATCCAGTCGGCGGCACGAGGCGTGGCTGCGGCTTCCGGCGGGCATCGCGCGAGGGAGGGGAGGGGCGAGGAGTCAATGGGGGCGGGGGCGTGGTCGCCCCGATCCCGATCTGGATCAGGGGAGTGGGGGGAGAAAGCGATTGGGGGAGGGAGTGCGTGGAGTGGGGGTGCTCTAGGTCAAGGAGGAGTGGGGGTTTAAGGGGGGCCGCGGTGGGCCGGTCCGGCGGCCCATCGGCCTGCCGGGCCGAGGCCCAGATGGGGGGTTCCTTCCCTCCTTTTTTGTTTTGTTTTACCTTTTGTCTTTTCTTTTTATTTATTCTTTTCTGTTTTAGTTTAGTCACACTTTATTTTAGTTTTTATAAAATATGACCATAGCTCCTAAAATAAGGTTTCAGAACATCCCTCTACCATAAAAAGTTTGGTGGTCAATTAAACTAGTTTAACATTTGTTTATTATTTAAAATCATTTGAATAATTGTTTTGCTATGGTTTTATTCACTTTAGAGTATTTAATCATTTCATAAAAGTGTGGTTCCTTCACCATAATTGATTATGATTTATTTGCTACAATTTGAACATTTTTGATTTGACAATTGAAAACTTTTAATGTTTGACTCTAATTGAAATTTGAATTTGGCTCGGATCTGAACTAACACGAGATTAGCAACAGTAATCGTGGTGACGTGGCATCATTACCAGAGGGTTACTGTAGCTTGATTATCCGGGCGTCACATATGATAAAGCTGAAATCCCATTTACTAAGTTTGCTAGCCCATACTTAAATGAGTTTGATAAATTTATGGTTAAGCAAGAAGACTTCAATGCTTATTTTGGTAGAGAATTAAAACGCAGTGCTGATATGCTTGAACACTTGGGTGATTATAGGGCTAATGTCAAAGGTGAACTTAAACTTATTAGTAAACATGCTTCTATGGTTACCACTCAAGTAGAACAAGTACTTAAAACTTAAAATGATTTGCTTAATGAATTGAATAGTAAGAATAATGATTTTGTTGTTAGAGTGGCTACTAGAACTGGTAAAATGACCCAGGAACCTTTGTATCCTGAAGGCCATCCTAAGAGAATTGAGCAAGATTCTCAAAGAAATAATATAGATGCACCTAGTCCTCCTAAAAGGAAGAAAAAGAAAAATGATAGGACTTTGCATGCTTCTAGTGAACCTATTGTTGAAACACCTGAGAATTCAAATGATATTTCTATTTCTGATGCTGAAACACAATCTGGTAATGAACCTGAAACTAGTGATAATGTTAATGATAATGTTCATGTTGATGCTCAACCTAGCAATGATAGTGATATAGAAATTGAACCTGCTGCTAATCTTGATAACCCACAATCAAAGAATCAACGTTATGATAAGAGACTTTGTTGCTAGGAAACACGGTAAAGAAAGAGAACCATGGGTTCAAAAAACCATGCCTTTTCCTCCTAAACCATCCAAGAAAAAGGAAGATGAGGATTTTGAGCACTTTGCTGAAATGATTAGACCTATCTTTTTGCGTATGCGATTAACTGATATGCTTAAAATGAATGCTTATGCTAAGTACATGAAAGAAATTGTTACTAATAAAAGAAAAATACCGGAAGCTGAAATTTCCACCATGCTTGCTAATTATACTTTTAAGGGTGGAATACCAAAGAAACTTGGAGATCCATGAGTACCCACTATACCATGCTCCATTAAAAGAAACTATGTTAAAACTGCTTTATGTAATCCATGAGCCGGTGTTAGTGTTATGTCACTCTCTTTATATCGTAGACTTGATTTGAATAAGTTGACACCTACTGAAATATCTTTGCAAATGGCTGATAAATCAACTGCTATACCTGTCGGTATTTGTGAGGATGTGCTTGTTGTGGTTGCAAACGTTACTATTTTAACGGACTTTGTTATTCTTGATATTCCCGAGGACGATAGTATGTCTATTATTCTTGGAAGACCCTTTTTGAATACTGTAGGGGCTGTTATTGATTGCAACAAAGGCAATGTCACTTTCCATGTTAATGGTAATGAGCATACGGTACACTTTCCGAGGAAACAACCTCAAGTCCACAATATTAATTCTATTAGAAAAATTCCATCAATTATTTTTGGAGGTTTTGAATTTCCTATTCCTACTATCAAGAAGAAATATGATATTCTTATTGTTGGGGATGTGCATATCCCCATTGAGGTAACCTAGTGTTATTCGAAAACTCTCCGGTTCCATGTTATTCGGAATGAGTTTGTTAACAAGACTTGATCAACCTTGTTAATGGATTCCTTTTGATGATCATGAGATGGATGAATTTAGAAAACACAACCCTCTGTACCCTCCTTTTACTTTTTGTTATTTATATTAAATAAAATAAAAATAGTATTTTCTGTGTGTTATCTGAATTATCCGTGCAATATAAAAATACCCCGAAAATAAAAGTTCTCCAAATGCCCTGAAATTTAAATATGATTTTTTCTGGAATATTTGAGAATATTTGGCACTGAGAACATAGCAGGGGGCATCCACCTGGCCATGAGGGTGGAGGGCGCGCGCTACCCCCTGGGCGCGCCCCCTGCCTCGTGGGCCCACGGTGGACCTTCTCCACTTATTCCTGCACCCACACACTCCTTATTCCTCCCTCAAACACCATTATCTAGTTCAAACCCGAGTCCAAGCTCATTTTGCTGCCATTTTCGATCTCGTTGCTCAAAGCACCTCTCATAAAACTGCTTGGGGGGATTGTTCCTTGGTATGTGACTCCTCCATTAGTCCAATTAGTTTTTGTTCTAGTGCTTTATTCATTGCATATTTTTGCTGCTTAGGTGACCCTGTTCTTGAGCTTGCATGTCAAATTTATATGGTTCCAAGTAGTTCTAATGCATGATATGGGCTCTAGGCACTTGCAGGAGTAGTTGCTATCAATTTTGTTGAGTTTGGTTCACTTTTATTTTGAAGTTACTAAAAATTTCAGAAATTTTCAGAAAATAATGAAGAGATTTTTGAGAGCCGAAGCTCGAAGGAAAAGCAAAATGAAGAAGCAAAGAAGCCCAAATACAATCTGCCTCGCACCGCGGAGGTTAGGCCGTGTGAATGGCCCTCCGATGATTTCTTGAGAGCAACCGGGATTTATGAGGATTTTTATGAATTGTCTAAGAATGCAGGCCTCACCGACTTCCTCCGCGACCAACGCGAATAGTATCTCTTACTCACCAATACTTTTGTGCAAAACTTCTACTATTATCCTAGGGAATCACCTCCTTCAGTAGAGTTTCATTTATATGATGTGGTTAAGAAGATGTCACTATATGAATTTTGCACGGTTTGCAAAATACCTTTCGAGGGTAGCTTAGAGGAACCACATCGTAAAGATGTGGATGGGTTTATTGACACTATCACTGTAGGGGAAACTAGGAAGGTTTCCGATGCAAGAATCAATAGCATACATTTTCCTGTTTTATGCTACTTTGCAATATTTGCTAGTCGTTGCTTAATTGGTCGCGGAAACTGTGGAAACCTTAGTGTTCCTGATATTTTTATTTTGTTCCATGGTTTATTCTGTGACGACTCTGTTAGTATGGGCGGTATTATTGCTAAACGGTTAAGTCTGAACCGTACAAAGGGCCCCATCTTTGGTGGTATCTATGCTTCACGCCTTACTGCATATTATAACATACCCATTAGGCACTATGAAAAAGAAGAAAAAAATGTTGCCTACTGTTTATTTAGATTATAAGAGTATGGTAGCGCATGATTTTATTATAAAGAATAGGGAAGGGGAGCTTAAATACAAATTGTTCTTTGATAAACGTCATCTTGAGACTATCACCTTGTCTGCTCCTTCCTTGTTTGATTTATCTACATGCCAGTACCTCGTCTCGCCGGAGGACATTCACGCTTACCGGAACCCTACATCAGCCACAGGGCCAGAGTCGGAACCACAAGTTGATCCTCCACGACAGTCTAATTACCAGTGGGATCCGGAGATGATTGCCAACCAGTGGCAATCAGAGTCTTCTTCTTTGCAGTATGACCCCAACTATTACTTTGGATATCCGCTAGGCCATCCGTGGCATTAGACCAACTTAGGCTAAAAGCCTAAGCTTGGGGGAGTACATATTTCTCACCGACATTACATTCATGTTCACACACTCATTGCCAGATGCCGGTGCTCATATTTTTTCATTGTAACATCCATGCTAGTTTATTTTCTCTTTTTATGCTTTCTTCTTGTGTGTTTAATAAACCTTAAAAAACCAAAAAAAATAGTTGTAGCTTTTAGCTAGTTTTAATTTCCATGCTTGTAGTAGTAATTAAAAATAAAACCCAAAAAGATTTCATGTTCTTCTTTTGCTTATTGGGAGCTTTCCCGTGTAAATAGTTTTATTTCTTTTCTTTTCTTTGAGGGTCGATAGGAGAAGACCATGATTAAATTGTTGAAGTGGCTCTTATATGCATTATTGTTGATCTGACAAAAGAGCCCATACTGCCTTGACTTCTCCTATTTATTGAATGCTTGCAGATTCCGGCTTAGTCCAATGCACGTGCACTCTTATTATTATCCACATCGTTCGGCCGTGCAAGTGAAAGGCAATTATGACGATATATGATGGACTAACTGAGATGAGAAAAGCTGGTATGAACTCGACCTCTTTTGTTTTTGTAAATATGATTAGTTCATCATTCCTGATTCAGCCTATTATGAATAAACATGTTTGCAATGACAATTAGAGATAATAGTTGCTTATGCCATGCTTAATTAGCTAGGAGCTTATAATGGTTTACCTTGCGTACCAACATGCTATTAAAATGGTTGTGATGTGGTATGATAGGGTGGTATCCTCTTTTGAACGATTCGAGTGGCTTGACTTGGCACATGTTCACGCATGTAGTTGAAACAAAATCAACATAGCCTCTACGATATTTATGTTCATGGTGCATTAGATCCTACTCATGCTTGCATTCGGTGTTGATTAATTTTAATGCATGTTCATGACTATTGTCGCTCTCTAACTGGTCGCTTCCCAGTCTTTTTTTCTAGCCTTCACTTGTACTAAGCGGGAATACTACTTGTGCATCCAATCTCATAAACCCCAAAGTTATTCCATATGAGTCCATCATACCTACCTATATACGGTATCTACCCGCCGTTCCAAGTAAATTTGTATGTGCCAAAATCTAAACCTTCAAATAAATATCCTGTTTTGTATGCTCGAATAGCTCATGTATCAACTAGGGTTGTCCGTATCTTCCATGTTAGGCGGGTTATTCTCAAGAGGAGTGGACTCCGCTCCTCACTCACGAGAAAATGGCTGGTCACCGGGATACCCAGTCCCATGCTTTATGCAAACTAAATCAAAATAATTGCAAACAAAACTCCCCCTGGGACTCTTGTTAGTTGGAGGCACTCGTTGTTTCGAGCAAGCCATGGATTGATGCTTGTTGGTGGAGGGGGAGTATAAACTTTACCATTCTATTTGGGAACCGCCTATAATGTGTGTAGCATGGAAGATATTGCCATCTCTTGGTTGTTATGTTGACAATGTAAGTATACCGCTCAAAATATTTTTCACCTCTATTTCAAAACCGAGCTCTGGCACCTCTACAAATCCCTGCTTCCCTCTGCGAAGGGCCTATCTATTTACTTTTATGTTGAGCCATCATCCTCTTATTAAAAAGCACCAGTTGGAGAGCACCACTGTCATTTGCATTCATTACTGTTAGTTTACATTGAGTATGACTTGACTATATCTCTTTTACCATGAATTACAATGTCTAGTTAGTCCTTGATCTTTAAAGGTGCTCTGCATTTATATTTTGCGGTCTCAGAAAGGGCTAGCGAGATACCATCCTGTTATATCATATTATGATTGTTTTGAGAAAGTGTTGTCATCCGAGATTTATTATTATTGCTCGCTAGTTGATTTTGCCATTGCTATGAGTAAACATGAGACCTAAGCGTTACTGTGAATATGGTTAGTTCATAATCTTTGCTGAAAACTTGAATGCTGGCTTTACATATTTACAACAACAAGAGCAAACAGAGTTTGTAAAAGTTTTTCTTTATCACTTTCAGTTTGTCAACTGAATTGCTTGAGGACAAGCAAAAGTTTAAGCTTGGGGGAGTTGATACATCTCCGTCGTATCTACTTTTCCAAACACTTTTGCCCTTATTTTTGACTCTATCTTGCATGATTTGAATGGAACTAACCCGGACTGACGCTGTTTTTAGCAGAATTGCCATAGTGTTATTTATATGCGGAAACAAAAGTTCTCGGAATGACCTGAAACTCCATGGAGCATCTTTTTGGAAATAATAAAAAATACTGGCAAAAGATCAAGACCAGGGGGCCACACCCTAGCCACGAGGGTGGGGGCGCGCCCCCTACCTCGTGGCCCCCCTGGATCTTCTCCGACCTCAACCCCAACTCTATATATTCACTTTCGGGGAGAAAAAAATAAAGTAAGAAAGATTCATCGCGTTTTACGATACGGAGCCGCCGCCAAGACCTAAACTCTCTCGGGAGGGCTGATCTGGAGTCCGCTCGGGGCTCTAGAGAGGGGAATCCGTCGCCGTCGTCATCATCAACCATCCTCCATCACCAATTTCATGATGCTCACCGCCGTGCGTGAGTAATTCCATCGTAGGCTTGCTGGACGGTGATGGGTTGGATGAGATTTATCATGTAATCGAGTTAGTTTTGTTAGGGTTTGATCCCTAGTATCCACTATGTTCTGAGATTGATGTTGCTATGACTTTGCTATGCTTAATGCTTGTCACTAGGGCCCGAGTGGCATGATTTCAGATCTGAACCTATTATGTTTTCATCAATATATGAGAGTTCTTGATGCTATCTTGCAAGTCTATAGTCACCTACTATGTGTTATGATCCGGCAACCCCGAAGTGACAATAATCGGGACCACTCCCGGTGATGACCGTAGTTTGAGGAGTTCATGTATTCACTATGTGTTAATGCTTTGGTCAGGTACTCTATTAAAGGGAGGCCTTAATATCCCTTAGTTTCCGCTAGGACCCCGCTGCCACGGGAGGGTAGGACAAAAGATGTCATGCAAGTTCTTTTCCATAAGCACGTATGACTATATTCGGAATACATGCCTACATTACATTAATGAATTGGAGCTAGTTCTGTGTCACCCTAGGTTATGACTGTTACATGATGAACCGCATCCGGCATAATTTTCTATCACCGATCCATTGCCTACGAGCTTTCCATATATTGTTTTTCGCTTATTTACTTTTCCGTTGCTATTGCTATAATCACTACAAAACACCAAAAACATTACTTTTGTTATCATTACCTTTTGCTATCGTTACCACTACTATCATATTACTTTGCTACTAAATACTTTGCTGCAGATATTAAGTTTTCAGGTGTGGTTGAATTGACTACTCAGCTGCTAATACTTGAGAATATTCTTTGGCTCCCCTTGTGTCGAATCAATAAATTTGGGTTGAATACTCTACCCTCGAAAACTGTTGCGATCCCCTATACTTGTGGGTTATCAGGGTCCTCCCAAAGTTTGCCAAAACATGACTAGAGGAATTACAACCACGACGAATGTGAGTAATACAAGAACTACGTTTGAACATATTTTCTTTTATCTCTCTAACAAGAAATATGTGTCTTGATCTGTTTGTGTTTGCACTCTTCAACATATTCACAGCCTTCAAATTGTCACTTTCAATGTTAATTGGTAGATACAATGTTTGTCATAGAATTCCATTGTAATTGTGTTACTCATCAAATTCATAGAAAAAAGCACTGAAACATGTGTACATAACGCCCTTTCGTGCATATTAGCCACAATCCTTCGTAATTTTTGGGCCATTTGACTGTCGATATTAGTCAAGCATTATGGTTTGAATAAAGCTCTACACCCCTCAAAAAACTTACTTATGTTCTTCTTCTCCATCAAAAAGTTACTTATGTTCTCGCCCAACTAAACCGTCGTCCCAATTTAATTTCACCTAGCAGTCAAGTGATACATGCATTTCGCATTACAATTTTATAAGATAAATGGCTCGATTAACATTGCGTATCAAACCATTTTTGCTCTCTGTTTTCCTTGCATTTACATGATTGTGCCAGAGAGACCCCAAGCATTGTTGCGGCTAGATTTTTAGAGGATAACACAAAGAAAAAGGTAATTCCAAAAGTAGGAGAAACAATACAACAAAAATAGTTTGCAAAGGTTGAAGGCAAAAGGACCACGTACCAAGGCAACCCACGTGTGGAGACCCAGGTGGACCACACAGCTACCCATGTAGCCCATGTGGCCAGGCCATGTTGAACCCATCTACTTCCTTTTATGACTGCTTTTTGATGACCTCCACCCCACAAACAGAGTTTTTGAGGGGACTTCTAATTTTTCACGTAACTATACCAAAATAAAAATATTCAAAAGGGTAGATCCAACAAATCCCGGCCATCAAACCAGGTCAATCCAACGACTCAGGTTGCTCTGATGGTAAGAGCTCAACATGTTTACCGTGTAGTTAATATCATATCAAATATCAATTCCATCGCAAATCACATAATTAACACGTAAAGGATATCCTACCTAATATCTACGTGTAATTAATATAATGACAAATTATTTATTAGTTTTCTTAAGGGAGCGGCAGCCACCAGACAAACCTTATTTCTTTCCAAAGGGCTGATCCTACCATATTTGTCGCCTCCGACCAGGAGAATTCATCATTATCTCATGACCAACACCAAAGGAACATGGGAAGCATCTTCATTCACACAATTTCATCCTACAACACCATCTCCGTCTCCACCTCCATCATAGCCCATATGCAATTGTGAAAGTGCAACTTATCCCCGGGTGGTTTTGCTAACTAATAACAACATATATGCCATCGATCTAATGAACGTTTATGATAGATTTCGGAAAAGATCAATGATTGACATGGCATGAACTAATGGATGTGGACCCCTCAAAATGTGAAGGACAAGAATTGGCTACCCCAATACTCTACATTTTTTGTTTAGTGTTCCAAGATCACATCGAGTCCTTTAGGAAAGCCATTACCATTAAAAGAGGATGAAGTATTGTTGACAAGGTTGTTGCTCAAAGTGCTCAGTGATATTGCTCCAAAAACCCTCCGTCACTTTCCCACAATCACATCTGTCCAAACCAAAATTCTTCATTTCGGTCCCATCGATATAATCCACTCTGGACCCACTAAGATGATCATCCTGCTGCCATAGCCAAAACCCTAACATACCGGTCTGACCGAATTGGTTCTCGGTCCCACCGAGAAGTCCTTGCCAAGTTTCCGTGATGAAGCCATTTCATTTCGGAATCACCAAGACAAAACGATCGGAATTACCGAGACACAGCTCTGCCCTAGCCATTGCACTTCAGTCCCGCCTAGATGGGATAATCGGTCTCATCGAAAAGCCTAGCAGTCAAGTCTTTTGCACTAGTCGACCTCACCTAGATTTTCATATCAGCGCCACCGAGTTGGGTCAAAGACTTGTAATGGTTGGATTTTTGGTGCTGACTGTTTATACCCCTCCACCGCCACTTACTCTCTGAGAGAGCCATCAGAATGAAACATAACTTTCTCCATTCATTTTATGAGAGAGAACCACCTACTCATGTGTTGAGATCAAGAGATTCCATTCCTACCATTTGAACCTTGATTTGTAGCCTCTTCAAGTTGCTTTTCACTCCAATCATTCTCCTACCCAAGCCAAATCTGTGTGAGAGAGATTGAGTGTTGAGGAGACTATCATTTGAAGCACAATAGCAAGGAGTTCATCACCAACACAACATCTATTACCTTTTAGAGAGTGGTGTCTTCTAGATTGGTTAAGTGTCACTTGGGAGCCTCCAAGATCATGTGGAGTTGAACCAAGGAGTTTTTAAGGGCAAGGAGATCGCCTACTTCATGAAGACCTACCCGAGTGAGGCTAGTCCTTCGTGGACGGAAACTATGGTGGAATAGACAAGGTTGCTTCTTCGTGGACCCTTTGTGGGTGTGGCCCTCCGTGGACTCGCGCAACCGTTACCCTCCGTGGGTTGAAGTCTCCATCAACGTGGATGTACGATAGCACCACCTATCGGAACCACGCCAAAAAGCATCGTGTTTTCATTGCGTTTGAAATCTCTAAACCCCTCCTTTACTTACATGTGCAATGTTTTACATTCTATTGCTATACTCTTAGAATTGCATGTGTAGGGTCATGCTTGGCTTGTTAGAATTACTAAAATTTGACCTCAACTAAAATTGGGAAGATGTTAGGTTTTTATTTGGTCAAGTAGTCTAATCACCCCCTAGACATACTTTCGACCCTACAAACTAGTGTAGATTGGGTCGCATAATCTTGTAGTTGACGCTTGTGTTTTATTTGTGTAAGAACTATATGTTTAGATTGCTATTCAGATCCACGGCCCTACACATACTTATGTATGTGACTTGTGAGTAGTTCATCACATTCTCAAATACATGGGAGAAAGATGTTGTTAACTCTGATATGAATTTGCAATCATGATTGATCTTTTCATTTTATGTTATGTTGTAAGTTTGTAGCGGCAACGTGCCAACATCAGTTGCATGTCACTTCGCCATTAAGGGGCCTCCAGGAGAGCATTGCGTTACGACGAATTTATTAGGGGGGAGGGTGGAGTGACCTAACCCTTCCCGAGTCCATGATTGTAGCATAAGGGGGTAATAGGGGGCTCATAACTTGAAGTAATGGTTAGGTTTTACCTTAATTATCCCAATAGATAGTATAATTGGCCATTGGAGTATAACTGTAAGAATACAATGTTCAATGGTTTTGGAGTGTGTTAGTTTAGACTATCCACATGTACAATCAAATAACAATAAGCAATGCAAATGAGCATGAACTAACAACTAGGTGATAATCTCACGGTCCTAAAAATGATGTGGTCTTTATAAGAAACATCACTAGCTTGTCCTTAGCACGATTAGGATTTGGGTTACTTCTGAGTTAACTTCACTTTTGTTACTTAATTACTCTTGTAACCATCTAGTCAATCAAACACACTACCGTCACTTTATTCAACACATGCAATTCTTCATAGCTAATTTCTACGCACAAGTTACTTCTTCTCCTTGGTGGGATTGATATTCTACTTATCGGAAAGAACTACAAACGATCTCATATGTTTGTGGGTATCATCTATGAATCTTTTTATACTCGCTACAATTCTTGCATTTCATGTTCAATTTATGCAAGCCAGAAACATGTAGTGGATTGAGTAATGTCATCCCTAGCAGAGTGCCGAGATGACATTTTAATGTCAACTGCTGTAATATTTTCACTTGACATGGTTGATTGTAAGTATAGCCACACGTTGACCCAGCTAGGTGTCTACTTGCATACAAGCTTAGAAGCCTTCATTCTACCCCATGACTCAAAATGATTATGCTCTAAGAGCATCAGTTCCTATATTTCACATATCAAACTTTAAATTCCCATGATTCGCGAAGTATGATCATTCGTAAACAAACAAATGCAAACTAGGGTGCATCTCATTGACCCAAACACTAATAACTAGAGATGCTACACACAAAATATGAAACATCATTTCGTCGATTGATTTATCTCACAAATCGTGTATCTGATTAGTGATCCATCTTTAGTGGTGAGTTCGTCTCGAGGGCTTCAAAACAAGACTGTGTGTTGGCATGTTTCAAAGATTTTTTTGCCATGTTAGCTCCCATATTATGTCACCATGATTGCCATGTTAAGAGTGAGCAATTTCCATGGTATTTTGTGTGTACTTACACGGCAATAATTTTGTTTATTTTTAAATATTGTACTAACATGCATTGTTAGATGATGAATATTCAAGTATTGTTGAAACACAAATAATAAGTGGATATCAATGCATACAACTACCACGAAGCAAGCCCTACTTTGGCTTATATTGTCATTTTGTAACTTGGCAATGTACTTCATGTTTGTCAACTAAGAGCATCTACAACCGGATCTAGCTAATCCAGCCACCTAAGGCCCCGTTCGGAATGAAGGAGTTGAAAACATAGCAATTGATGGAAACAGAGGAAAGGAAAAGGAGCGAAGATGCAAAACTAAGGAATAGAGACCCATAGGGAAATCTCATGAGAAGGTGTTCGGATGAAAAGGATCAAAAATGTAGAGGCTTTTTCTTTAGTCCCGTAGATAGTGCTGCTCTTGATCACGGGATCACACATGCATTATTTTACCCAAATGATGAGTGTCACACGAGTGGCACGAAGTAACACCGCTGTGACATTTTTTACAACTAAAATTGCCATCTAAAAAATGCCCCAAAAAATTGAAACTTGACATCCAAACAGAAAGTTGCCATGCTTCACAACTAAAGTTGCCATACTCGGGTATGTAAACTTGCCATCAAAAAACGTCAGGGCGAAATTGCTTCATGCCACATGTGTGACACTTATCAGTGTCCTTATTTTATTCTGGTCAACATATATAGCTACAACTCTATCTGGTATCCACGCATGGCACCTAGGTCTTCTGCCCAAAAAATGAGCATGGGGTGGATTTTTTTCAATCCTATGGAAACGGTATGGCCTGAAATACTGTTCACTTTTCCTGTGTACCGAACGACTACAGAGGGAAAAATTCCAGAGGAATGATGTTTGTGTGAAAATCCTGCAGAAAACCTGCAAACCGAACACAGCCTAAACATCCGCGGACCGAGTCTGGTCACCCCTCAAATGTTTGCTCCCACAACCAGGTACATCACTAGTGAATCCTGAAATCTATACAATCGCATGCAACATAAGGTCTCTACCGGAATACATCTTGATCCCACACGACGCGTTCGGCTACTTCACCATGCATGCCATCGGACTACCAAAATTTGGCATGCTCTGCTACATCATATATGTTGCCCTTGCCCTTGTTGTCTTCATGACCGAAGTAGCAGACGAAGATGCAAAATGAATCGAGCCGAATCTATTCAATGTCGGAGTTGTCCGACTCGTCACTGGCCTCCTCCTTCTCCTCTTTGGGGGGTAGTTCGGACATGCCATAAACCTCCCAGTTTTGCTCCCAGGCGAGGGCACATGTCCTCCTCCTTTGCCACTTCTCGAGGATGCGAGCATGGATGGCTTCGTCGTCCAAGGCGAAGTGACGACCCATGACGCATGCCGGCGTTGACCTCTGACTCGTACCCGTGACATCGCAGGGATGAAGTGCCATCAAAGGGGTTGCGCTGCCACCCTGAAGTTGGGGTGCCAAACGATGCTCACCGCGGCTGGCGAGGCCGCCATCACACGCCTCAAGCCACTAGCCCCGATGGATCCAAGCTCCATTTGCACGGACGCAATAGATTCATGTCGGATCAACTCTGACCACGGTCTGGTGCACTCCTCTCAGGAGCGGTGGAGAGCCATGTAGACAACCATCTCTTCCTCGCCCCCGCATGGGACGAGGCCCTAGTTGACGGATCGGGAAAGCTTGGAGTCGGATCCGCTGCCCATGATGCCGAAGAAGGGCGGAGATCGCTAGAATGAGCTTGGGGTGGAGTAGAGTGAACTGGCTAGAGTTTCATCCTAAATGCGGATAGGGACAGATATATGTAGGGTCGGGGTGGGCCAGCATGGTCTGTACCCGACATGGCGGACACGCCCGGGCACGTCCAGCCCTCCCCATATCTGCCCCATATATTGGTTGGATGTGAGGGGCACCGGTCGGCTCAGACATATAGGGCTGGTATGAAGAGTGCGGCTGAGTCGAGATTTTGTGACTGATCACTAATAGGCCATCTGACTTGATGTATAGGAAGCGTTTGAGGAGTCCAGTTGTACATGTTATAAGTGACTAAGAGCATACATCCGGATACACCAAATTAGCCCCTCAAATGTCTACGGATGTGACTGGACACGTCCTTGGCCACACCTCAAATTTTCATATCCCCATCCATGTATCTCAATTAGCAAACACCAAATCCATGTTACACTACATCCTAAATTCCGATACAGCCAGACGTCCGTGATACGTCTCCAATGTATCTATAATTTTTGATTGCTCCATGCTATATTATCTTCTGTTTTGGACATTATTGGGCTTTATTATTCACTTTTATATTATTTTTGGGACTAACCTATTAACCGGAGGCCCAGCCCAGAATTGTTGTTTGTTTTGCCTATTTCAGAGTTTCGCAGAAAAAGAATATCAAACGGAGTCCAAACGGAATGAAACCTTCGGGAACGTGATTTTCGGAACGAACATGATCCAGGAGACTTGGACCCTACATGAAGCAACCAACAGGGAAGCCACGAGGTAGGGGGGCGCGCCTACCCCCCAGGCGCGCCCTCTACCCTCGTGGGCCCCCTGTTGCTCCACTGACGTACTCCTTCCTCCTATATATACCTACGTACCCCCAAACGATCAGAGACGGAGCCAAAACCCTAATTCCACCGCCGTAACTTTTTGTATCCACGAGATCCCATCTTGGGGCCTGTTCCGGAGCTCCACCGGAGGGGGCACCGATCACGGAGGGCTTCTACATCAACACCATAGCCTCTCCGATGATGTGTGAGTAGTTTACCTCAGACCTTCGGGTCCATAGTTATTAGCTAGATGGCTTCTTCTCTCTTTTTGGATTTCAATACAATGTTCTCCCCCTCTCTCGTGGAGATCTATTCGATGTAATCTTCTTTTGCGGTGTGTTTGTTGAGACTGATGAATTGTGGGTTTATGATCAAGTTTATCTATGAACAATATTTGGATCTTCTGAATTCTTTTATGTATGATTGGTTATCTTTGCAAGTCTCTTCGAATTATCAGTTTGTTTTGGCCTACTAGATTGATCTTTCTTGCAATGGGAGAAGTGCTTAGCTTTGGGTTCAATCTTGCGGTGTCCTTTCCCAGTGACAGTAGGGGTAGCAAGGCACATATTGTATTGTTGCCATCGAGGATAACAAGATGGGGTTTTTATCATACTGCATGAATTTATCCCTCTACATCATGTCATCTTGCTTAAAGCGTTACTCTGTTCTTATGAACTTAATACTCTAGATGCATGCTGGATAGCGGTCGATGTGTGGAGTAATAGTAGTAGATGCAGGCAGGAGTCGGTCTACTTGTCTCGGACGTGATGCCTATATACATGATCATACCTAGATATTCTCATAACTATGCTTAATTCTGTCAATTGCTCAAAAGTAATTTGTTCACCCACCGTAAAATACTTATGCTCTTGAGAGAAGCCACTAGTGAAACCTATGGCCGCCGGGTCTATCTTCCATCATATTAATCTTCCAACACTTAGTTATTTTCATTGCCTTTTATTTTACTTTGCATCATCATAAAAATACCAAAATATTATCTTATCATATCTATCAGATCTCACTCTCGTAAGTGGCCGTGTAGGGATTGACAACCCCTTATCGCGTTGGTTGTGAGGATTTATTTGTTTTGTGTAGGTGCGAGGGACTCGCGCGTAGCCTCCTACTAGATTGATACCTTGGTTCTCAAAAACTGAGGGAAATACTTACACTACTTTGCTGCATCACCCTTTCCTCTTCAAGGGAAAACCAACGCAATGCTCAAGAGGTAGCAAGAAGGATTTCTGGCGCTGTTGCCGGGGAGGTCTATGCAAAAGTCAACATACCAAGTACCCATCATAAACCCTTATCTCCCGCATTACATTATTTGCCATTTGCCTCTCGTTTTCCTCTCCCCCACTTCACCCTTGACGTTGTATTCGCCCTCTCTCTCTCTCTATCCTCCCTCTCTTTCTCTATTTGCCTCTTTTTTGCCCGTTCCTCGTTTGCTTGTGTGTTGGATTGCTTGCTTGTCACGATGGCTCAAGATAACACTAAATTGTGTGACTTTACCAATACCAACAACAATGATTTTATTAGCACTCCGATTGCTCCTCTTATCGATGCTGAATCTTGTGAAATTAATGTTGCCTTGCTAAATCTTGTCATGAAAGATCCGTTTTTCGGCCTTCCTAGTGAAGATGCCGCTACCCATCTAAATAGCTTCGTTGATTTGTGTGATATGCAAAAGAAGAAAGATGTGGACAATGATATTGTTAAATTGAAGCTATTTCCTTTTTCGCTTAGAGATCGTGCTAAAGCTTGGTTTTCGTCTTTGCCTAAAAATAGTATTGATTCTTGGAATAAGTGCAAAGATGCTTTTATCTCTAAGTATTTTCCTCCCGCTAAGATCATCTCTCTTAGAAATGATATTATGAATTTTAAGCAACTTGATCATGAACATGTTGCACGAGCTTGGGAGAGGATGAAATTAATTATACGTAATTGCCCAACACATGGTTTGAATTTGTGGATGATTATACAAAAATTTTATGCCGGATTGAATTTTGCTTCTAGAAATTTTTTAGATTCGGCCGCGGGAGGCACTTTTATGGAAATCACTTTAGGAGAAGCTACTAAACTCCTAGATAATATTATGGTTAATTATTCTCAATGGCACACTGAAAGATCTACTAATAAAAAGTGCATGCGATAGAGGAAATTAATGTTTTGAGTGGAAAGTTGGATGAACTTATGAAATTATTTGCTACTAAGAGTGTTTCTTATGATTCTAATGATATGTCTTTGTCTACTTTGATTGAGAATAATAATGAATCTATGGATGTGAATTTTGTTGGTAGGAATAATTTTGGTAACAACGCGTATAGAGGAAACTTTAATCCTAGGCCTTATCCTAGTAATTCCTCTAATAATTATGGTAATTCCTACAACAATTCTTATGGAAATTTTAATAAGATGCCCTCTAAATTTGAGACTAGTGTTAAGGAATTTATGAATTCACAAAAGAATTTCAATGCTTTGCTTGAAGAGAAATTGCTTAAAGTTGATGATTTGGCAAGGAACATTGATAGAATTTCTCTCGATGTTGATTCTTTAAAACTTAGATCTATTCCTCCTAAGCATGATATCAATGAGTCTCTCAAAGCCATGAGAATTTCCATTGATGAGTGCAAAGAAAGAACCGCTAGGATGCGTGGTAAGAAAGATTCCTTTATAAGAGCGTTTTTTTAGTTTCCATGATAATAAAGATGAAGATCTAAAAGTTATTGATGTGTCCCCTATTAAATATTTGTTTTGAAATATGAATCTTGATAATGATGGGACTGAATATGATCCACCTTTACCTAGAAGGCGTCCCAAAAATTCGGAGTTTTTAGATCTTGATGCTAAATTTGATAAAAGTGGGATTGAAGAGATCAAAACTCTAGATGTTAATGAACCTACTATTTTGGATTTCAGGGAATTTAATTATGATAGCTGCTCTTTGATAGATTGTATTTCCTTGTTGCAATCCATGCTGAATTCTCCCCATGCTTATAGTCAAAATAAAGCTTTTTACCAAACATATCGTTGATGCTTTGATGCAATCTTATGAAGAAAAACTTGAGTTGGAAGTTTCTATCCCTAGAAAACTTTATGATGAGTGGGAACCAACTATTAAAATTAAAATTAAAGATCATGAATGATATGCTTTGTGTGATTTGGGTGCTAGTGTTTCCACGATTCCAAAGACTTTGTGTGATTTGTTAGGTTTCCGTGATTTTGATGATTGCTCTTTAAACTTGCACCTTGCGGATTCCACTATTAAGAAACCTATGTGAAGAATTAATGATGTTTTTATTGTTGCAAATAGGAACTATGTGCCCGTAGATTTTATTGTTCTTGACATAGATTGCAATCCTTCATGTCCTATTATTCTTGGTAGACCTTTCCTTAGAACGATTGGTGCAATTATTGATATGAAGAAAGGAAATATTAGATTCCAATTTCCGTTAAGGAAAGGCATGGAACACTTTCCTAGAAAGAAAATTAAATTACCTTATGAATCTATTATGAGAGCCACTTATGGATTGCCTACCAAAGATGGCAATACCTAGATCTATCCTTGCTTTTTATGCCTAGCTAGGGGCGTTAAATGATAGCGCTTGTTGGGAGGCAACCCAATTTTATTTTTATTCCTTGCTTTTTGATCCTGTTTAGTAATAAATAATTTATCTAGCCTCTATTTTGGTTGTGTTTTTTGTGTTTAATTAGTGTTTGTGCCAAGTAGAACCGTTGGGAAGACTTGGGGAAAGTCTTGTTAATCTTGCTGTAGAAACAGAAACTTTAGCGCTCACGAGAACTGCTGCCATTTGTATTTGGAAAGTTATATTTAGTTAATTATTTTTGCAGATGATTAATAGATAAATTCCTCACGTCCAAAAACTTATTTTAGAATTTTTGGGGTTCCATATCTTGCGCTAGCTACAGATTACTACAGACTGTTCTATTTCTGACAGATTCTGTTTTTCGTGTGTTGTTTGCTTATTTTGATGAATCTATGGCTAGTAAATAGTTTATAAACCATAGAGAAGTTGGAATACATTAGGTTTAACACCAATATAAATAAATAATAAGTTCATTACAGTACCTTGAAGTGGTGTTTTTTTTATTTCGCTAACGGAGCTCACGAAATTTTCTACTTTAAGTTTTGTATTGTGAAGTTTTCAAGTTTTGGGTAAGGATTTGATGGATTATGGAACAAGGAGTGGCAATAGCCTAAGCTTGGGGATGCACATGGCACCCCCAAGATAATCTAAGGACACCAAAAAGCCAAAGCTTGGGGATGCCCCAGAAGGCATCCCCTCTTTCGTCTACTTCCATTGGTAACTTTACTTGGAGCTATATTTTTATTCACCACATGATATGTGTTTTGCTTGGAGCATCTTGTATGATTTGAGTCTTTGCTTTTTTAGTTTACCACAATCATCTTTGCTGTACACACCTTTTGAGAGAGACACACACGATTCAGAAATTATTAGAATACTCTATGTGCTTCACTTATATCTTTTGAGTTATATAGTTTTGCTCTAGTACTTCACTTATATCTTTTAGAGCACGGTGGTGGATTTATTTTATAGAAACTATTGATTTCTCATGCTTCACGTAGGTTATTTTTAGAGTCTTAAATAGCATGATAGTTTGCTTAAATAATCCTAATATGCTAGGTATTCAAGATTAGTAAAAACTTTCTTATGAGTGTTTTGAATACTAAGAGAAGTTTGATGCTTGATGATCGTTTTGATATATGGAGGTAGTGATATTAAAGTTGTGCTAGTTGAGTAGTTGTGAATTTGAGAAATACTTGTGTTGAAGTTTGCAAGTCCCGTAGCATGCACGTATGGTAAACGTTATGTAACAAATTTGAAACATGAGGTGTTCTTTGATTGTCCTCCTTATGAGTGGCGGTCGGGGACGAGCGATGGTCTTTCCTACCAATCTATCCCCCTAGGAGCATGCGCGTAGTGCTTGGTTTTTGATGACTTGTAGATTTTTGCAATAAGTATGTGAGTTCTTTATGACTAATGTTGAGTCCATGGATTATACGCACTCTCACCTTTCCATCATTGCTAGCCTCTTCGGTACCGTGCATTGCCCTTTCTCACATTGAGAGTTGGTGCAAACTTCGCTGGTGCATCCAAACCCCGTGATATGATACGCTCTTTCATACATAAACCTCCTTATATCTTCCTCAAAACAGCCACCATACCTACCTATTATGGCATTTCCATAGCCGTTCCGAGATATATTGCCATGCAACTTTCCACCATCCCATTTATCATGACACGTTCATCATTGTCATATTGTTTAGCATGATCATGTAGTTGACATAGTATTTGTGGCAAAGCCACCGTTCATAATTCTTTCATACATGTCACTCTTGGTTCATTGCATATCCCGGTACACCGCCGGAGGCATTCATATAGAGTCATACCTTGTTCTAGTATCGAGTTGTAATCATTGAGTTGTAAATAAATAGAAGTGTGATGATCATCATTTAATAGAGCATTGTCCCAATAAAAAAAGAGAAAGGCCAAAAAAAAGAAGAAGACCCAAAAAAAGAAATGAAAAGGGACAATGCTACTATCCTTTTTTTCCACACTTGTGCTTCAAAGTAGCACCATGATCTTCATGATAGAGAGTCTCTTGTTTTGTCACTTTCATATACCAGTGAAAATTTTTCATTATAGAACTTGGCTTGTATATTCCAACAATGGGCCTCCTCAAGTGCCCTAGGTCTTCGTGAGCAAGCAAGTTGGATGCACACCCATTAGTTTCTTTTGTTGAGCTTTCATACATTTATAGCTCTAGTGCATCTGTTGCATGACAATCCCTACTCCTTGCATTAACATCAATCGATGGGCATCTCCATAGCTCATTGATTAGCCTCGTTGATGTGAGACTTTCTCCTTTTTTGTCTTCTCCACATAACCCCCATCATTATACTCTATTCCACCCATAGTGCTATATCCATGGCTCACGCTCATGTACTGCGTGAAGGTTTATAAAGTTTGAGATTACTAAAGTATGAAACAATTTTTTGGCTTGTCATCGGGGTTGTGTATGATGGGAGCATTCTTGTGTGACGAAAATGGAGCATGACTAAACTATATGATTTTGTAGGGATGAACTTTCTTTGGCCATGTTATTTTGAGAAGACATAATTGCTTAGTTAGTATGCTTGAAGTATTATTATTTCTATGTCAATATTAAACTTTTATCTTGAATCTTTCGGATCTGAATATTCATGCCACAATTAAGAAGAATTACATTGAAATTATGCCTAGTAGCATTCCACATCAAAAATTCTGTTTTTATCATTTACCTACTCGAGGACGAGCATGAATTAAGCTTGGGGATGCTTGATACGTCTCCAACGAATCTATAATTTTTGATTGCTCCATGCTATATTATCTTCTGTTTTGGACATTATTGGGCTTTATTATTCACTTTTATATTATTTTTGGGACTAACCTATTAAGCGGAGGCCCAGCCCAGAATTGCTGTTTTTTTACCTATTTCAGAGTTTCGCAGAAAAAGAATATCAAACGGAGTCCAAACGGAATGAAACCTTCGGGAACATGATTTTCGGAACAAACATGATCCAGAAGACTTGGACCCTACGTTAAGTAACCAACAGGGAAGCCACGAGGTAGGGGGGCGCGCCTACCCCCCCAAGCGCGCCCTCCACCCTCATGGGCCCCCTGTTGCTCCACCGACGTACTCCTTCCTCCTATATATACCTACGTACCCCCAAACGATCAGAGATGGAGACAAAACCCTAATTCCACCGCCGTAACTTTCTGTATCCACGAGATCCCATCTTGGGGCCTGTTCCGGAGCTCCACCGGAGGGGGCATCGATCACGGAGGGCTTCTACATCAACACCATAGCCTCTCCGATGATTTGTGAGTAGTTCACCTCACCTTCGGGTCCATAGTTATTAGCTATATGGCTTCTTCTCTCTTTTTGGATTTCAATACAATGTTCTCCCCCTCTCTCGTGGAGATCTATTCGATGTAATCTTCTTTTGCGGTGTGTTTGTTGAGACCGATGAATTGTGAGTTTATGATCAAGTTTATCTATGAACAATATTTGGATCTTCTAAATTCGTTTATGTATGATTGGTTATCTTTGCAAGTCTCTTCGAATTATCAGTTTGGTTTGGCCTACTAGATTGATCTTTCTTGCAATAGGAGAAGTGCTTAGCTTTGGGTTCAATCTTGCGGTGTCCTTTCCCAGTGACAGTAGGGACGGCAAGGCACGTATTATATTGTTGCCATCGAGGATAACAAGATGTTTTTTTAATCATATTGCATGAATTTATCCCTCTACATCACGTCATCTTGCTTAAAGCGTTACTCCGTTCTTATGAACTTAATACTCTAGATGCATGCTGGATAGCGGTCGATGTGTGGAGTAATAGTAGTAGATGCAGGCAGGAGTCGGTCTACTTGTCTCGGACGTGATGCCTATATACATGATCATACCTAGATATTCTCATAACTATGCTTAATTCTGTCAATTGCTCAACAGTAATTTGTTCACCCACCGTAAAATACTTATGCTCTTGAGAGAAGCCACTAGTGAAACCTATGGCCCCTGGGTCTATCTTCCATCATATTAATCTTCCAACACTTAGTTATTTTCATTGCCTTTTATTTTACATTGCATCATTATCATAAAAATACCAAAAATATTATCTTATCATATCTATCAGATCTCACTCTCGTAAGTGACCGTGTAGGGATTGACAACCCCTTATCGCGTTGGTTGTGAGGATTTATTTGTTTTGTGTAGGTGCGAGGGACTCGCGCGTAGCCTCCTACCGGATTGATACCTTGGTTCTCAAAAACTGAGGGAAATACTTACGCTGCTTTGCTACATCACCCTTTCCTCTTTAAGGGAAAACCAACGCAGTGCTCAAGAGGTAGCAGTCCGCCTACTACATCAGTACATGCCATCAGATTACCAAAAATTGGCACGTTCTACATACATAGTAAGCTATGGACAAAGATCATCCACGATTGTCCTTATCGGCGCCCTTGGCGTATTTCTCACGGAAGTAGCGCTCGAAGGCGCGATATGGGTCAAGCCGGATCTCCTCCTCGCCGGAGCTGTTCGCCCCATCACTATCCTCATCCCCTCTTTGGGGGTGGGGGGCTGACCATGGCATGGATCGCTCCGGCTCGCTCTCGAGGCGAGGGAGCTCTTATTTCTCCTATGCTGTTTTTGGAGGATGCGGGAACATATGGCTTCCTCTTCTGCAGCAGCGCGCACTGCCGCCTCCGCCTCTGCTACATCGACGGCGAGGCAGACCTCACGCTCCCACGCCCTCTGCTTGTTACAGCAGGCACACCGGTCCCTTAGCACTCATATGGCGGCAGACTGGAAATGGGGCAGCAGACGGACCTTGAGCCACCAGCCCTGGCGGATCCGAGCGCCAGTTGCGCCGACATAATGGATTCATGCCGGATAGATTTTGACACCCGTTGGGCGCACTCCTCCCGGGAGCGGTGGAGGGCCATGCAGATGGCCATATCCTCCTTCGCCCCATATGGGACGACGCCACAGTCAATGTATTGTTAGTGGTCGGAGTTAGAACTGCTAGCCGCCGTGATGGAGAGGGCCGGATATCACCGGAAGGGAGCTTGGGGACGGAGCAAAGTGGTTGGGTTTAGTCTGAAGAGCGGATGGGGACGGATATATGTGGGGCCAGGGTGGCCAGCATGGGTCGAATCCGACATGGTGGACGCGCCCAGGCCTCCCTATATCCATCCTAGATTTGGGTTGGATATGAGGGGTATCGGATAACACGGGCGTTTGGGCCTGGTAGAAGGTGTCCGTCTGGGTCGGGTATTTTTTATCAGGCCATCTGCTCGAGTGTCCGGGCCGTCTGCCCGAGTGTTTAGGGGGGTTTAGGGAGTGGGGATGTAGATGTTCTAATAATCTAACAAGTAATAAATAGAATAACGAAAAAACTAACGCCCACACGTGTGGCATCTTGCACATCGCCTACACGTCTCCATTACCACTCATTTTGCCACGTCAAAACAGATGACATCAACATGAATCTTTTTGGTTTTTGGCTTAAAAATGTTTTATCCCCTAATTAAAATATCCAATTAAAAATCCGTTTTCACCATTAAATCCGCCTCGACGAGATCTTCAAAACTAGACCCCATGTTGATATGTTTCAACGAACTTTTTTTTGCCCAAAAGTTGCCATGATGTTTACACTGTAGTTGTCATAGTGCTTAAACTAAAGTTGCCATGTAGCAATTTTAGTTTGTAGAGCACAACAAATTTTAGTATTTTGATGATGTCAATTCCAGTACTTTGACCATAAAAAATATTTTTTGTATGAACCATGGCAATTTTAAGTGCATATATCATGGCAATTTTAGTTTATAGTTCATGGCAAGTCTAGTTTCTTAATTCCCCGTTTTATAATATGTCAAAATTTACTTTTAAATGTAGAAAAAAATAGCTGAAACATATCATGACAACTTCAGTGTAAACACCATGGCAATTCATGTGCAATAGACATGGTAACTTCTAACCAAAAAAAATTATCGAAATATATTGATATGAGATATAGTTTCAAAGATCTCGTCGCGAGGGATTTAATGCTGAAAACAGATCTTCAATCGGATTTTTCATTTAAGAGATAAAACATTTTAAAAACTGAAATCCCAAAAAGATTCTCACATGCATGCATGCGGTGACGTGACGCAATATGTGTGTTATAGGGCGTATGGACGGATTTCGCTCCCACCATACGTGTGGGCGTTAGTGTTGTGCTAGAATAATATGTGAAGTACAGACATGAAAAATGTTATCGAAATGTATCAATATAAAATCTAGTTACGAAAATCTCGCTGCAAAGAACCATAAAGAGTATACATAGGAGACATCTAGATGTGAATTAGACAAACTGAACCATAAATGTAAACAGATCATCGGGTTTAGCGGTTTAAGAGATACATAGTAAATCTAGAAACAGGCCATTGCAAACAATTTTGGACTGCACAGCGCCAGTTATACTTGTACATCAAGTTTACAACTCCACAGAACATTGGACGGGCCATAGTGTATACTAGAAGGTAATGCGTGCCTTGCCGCGCCGTTTTTCACTATTGTTGTAAAACCAATTTGTTTTTTTTCTTTCATTGTGTGTCGTTGGTAGATAGAACATGTATGTGTTTCATCATGTACTACTTTCGTCCTGTTTTATTAGTCTTCTTAGCATTTTGTATCAAATTTTGATCATGAATTTAATTAATAAAATGTTAATCCATGTCACAAAAAAGTATAATTGGAAACTATATTTAAATACGAATTCAATGATATAATTTTCTGTGACATACATTAACATTTTATTAGTTAAATATATTGTCAAATTTTGACACAAAATACAAAGAGGATCAATAAACTAGGACGGAGTAGTATCGTCGAAGTCATGTAATAGGTAGCGTGTTAACATTTTCATATTTAGGAAGAGTAAGAGTAAAGGTAATTGATCAGACATTGACGGGCAGATAGAAAATGTGACATATTGACGAAACAGAAGTATCGATCCATCAAGAAAATAATATAATATAATACCTATTCACTATAAGCTAATATGTTTTATTTGGATCGTGTAGAGTAAATATGTAAGAGTTGAATAACAGGCGTTCTATTAAAAGACATCTTATTCTCATATTAAGGTTATACTGCACGAGATATATAATAAAGCATTTCGGTGCTCGAGCTGACACTGAGCTCACAATCCCGGGCTTACATTCTGTCACTAGGATAGGGTTTTTTACGAGTTGTCATTGGATGTATATTTTTAGGTTCTGTCACTGGAAAACTCTATTTTCATCCTAATACAAATTAGAATATATGAAATGCTACAGTACAGCCGTATGGCCTAGCACATGATATTTGGTATGTAGGTGCATGCAGAATAAAAAATGACATCAGTGTCTCCATGGATGTACACAAAGGACATGTGTAAATAAAGCTTGGGGCCTAGGTGGTAAGTACATCTCTTTCACTGGATGACATGCTGGTCCCACATCCCCACTTCAACCAGAAAGCTTTATTTCTTGGGAGCTTAGAAACTGTGAAGATGTAAACTGATTGAATATGTCATCATTCTTTCTTCCTCCTCCAACTGTTCTTGTTCCCACGAAGTTGACTTCTACTGTAATCTTTTGATACAAATTCAGTCAACTTACATACAATTACTGTGCTAGACCGAATCTTTTGATACACGGGATTGACTAAAGAATTGTCAATTGCATCGATCAACACCATCATCCGCAATTTGATGTGGAACAATTTACATTTTACTAAAATCCAATCTGGTTTACGATCCAGAAGCTGCAATCGATCACGGCGACTAGCCGCTGATTTACTGCAATCTGGTTTACTGTAATATTTTTTTTCAATAAAGAATTAGCACCCCGCAATTGAATACGGTTTACAAATCACATCTCTGTGGACCAAGACCAATCAAGTTAACGAGAAATCAAGACTATTGCAGAGATCAGTACCATGATCTGTAACTAAGTATACGTGGAACAGTTTACATTGTACTGCGATCTAATCTCTTTTAATCTACTCCCGAAGCAGCAATCGATCACGGCGACTAGCCGCTGAGGAGCCTCCGGTACCCCTGCGGCGGCCGGGGTACGAGTGATGAGCAGCCGCGACTCTGCTCGCTGTTGGTGAGCCACTTCTTGGCAGTGCGAAGCAGACCCGACCGATGCCGCCTCTGGTGCTCGATCTCGATGGCGTCGCTAAGGCGGAGCTCCACCGTGTCGCGCAACGAGGCGTCGTGCGGGCAGGCCTTGACGGCCCGTGCCGCCACGGTGCGCGCGCGCCTGGCGTCCCCGTGACGGAGCTCGAACGCGAGGTACGCGCACCAGTAGTCGCCGTACTCGTCGGCGGTGCTGCCGTCGTCGTCCTTGCGGAGGTTTCCATCCTTGGCGCAGACGGTGCCCCACTCCTCGAAGAGCCATCGGGCAACGCCGACGCCGCCGCCGCCGTCCATCTCCATGGCGATCCACGTCCTGTAGACGGACGCGTAGTCCTTGACGCAGGAGAGGGCGCCGCGGAGCAGCTGGCCCGCCTCCTTCATGTCGCCATCGATCCTACGCATCTCCCGCGCCGTCTCGCACCATCGCAGCGCCTGGGCGCGCGCGGGCTTGGTGGCGTCCAAGAACTCGTAGACGCTCTGCCGCCGTCGCCGCTGGGCCTCGTCGAGCACAGCCATCCCCATCGCCTGGACGAAGGGAAGCAGATGCGCCCTGGATGGATCCCTGGTCAATGTCTAGCAATTGGGGCACTGAGTTCCTGAGGCGAATAGCAGCGCGAGGGCGGCAATTTGTAAGGGGATTCCAGTTCCACCCCAGGTCGTCTTCGGAGACGAACCCAGGCTGCTGAATCCTTTTTGGATTCTGTGGATTCACGTATCTGTTACCGACATGGATCGAAACATATTTGGATGGCTCTGATCATAGAGCAGGATTATAGTGAATCAATAGAAGTTCATCTCTGAGATCGAGAACTCTGACATTTAATCGGAGAGCTATTTGGATGTCGAGGTCACACTTTAACTCAGACTAACAATAATTCAACAATACATGATCCTGGTAGTGTCCATTTTATTTTACTTTAAAACATTTATATTAAAAAAAAAGCTTACCTTCTACCGGCCGATCGTGTGCGCCCGTCCGCCAGCTCCGTGGCCGTTTGATCGTGTGTTGATGGTCGACAACGTCCCCGCGTCCGCCGAAGCCGTGTCTGTTTTTCCTAAAACTCACCTGTTGTTTCAACACAGTCATTCCTGCAACTGGGTAACAGTAGGGGGGTTTCGGGGAAGCCGCGTCTGTTATCCACCGCAGTGGCGACGACAACTTGCTCGGGATCGGCGGTTTCCGGCGACGACTAAAGCAGGTACGAATCGGAGATCGACGGTTTCTGCAACAAAGATCTTGTTTCAGAAATAAAAAAACGATTCAGTGGTGAAGTTTTTTCAGCAATAGGATTTAGTTTTAGAAAGTTTCTGCAACACAAATCTTGTTTCAGAAAAAAATGGTTCGGCAGCGAAGTTTTTTTTCTTGCAACATGGGTCTTGCTTCAGAAATATAGTCCCGGTTGAAGAAAGTGTTGGAGGAGCACACAATATTAGAGCATACGAGGCCAAGCATTGCAACACGACGCATGTTTCAAAAACATAGCTTCAGTTGCAGAAATCGTCAAAGGAGTGCCCAGTGTGGGAGCTTGTCGCCGTCATGCTGGAGTAGAGGCTGCGGCTGTTGTCGAAGCAGCCCCGCTCGGTGAGCTCGATTTGCGTCAAATCCAACCATGGTGCGCCATAGGGTTGCAGAAATTTCAATTTAGTTCCTGTACGTCAGCGGCGGGCTGATTTTGCGATGGGTTGGCGACGGGGCTGCGCAGGGTGCAATTCTGTTGGGGCAAGGGCATAGTGTTGTTTTCGCAACAGAGCGTTTGTTACAGGAAATAAAGAGCGGGCATGCGGGGGTGGACATTAGATTGGATGGTTATCAGTTCGGCATCCAATGACCGTCGAGGCGATGAATAAAATCTAAATATGGGCTGGTAGACGCGTAGTGTCGATCAATAACAATAATTTTACAAACGGAATCGATAATGCCCGAATGTCCGGATTTTCTATTTTTCGTCCGAACGCGTCCTGAGCCAGGAGATCAAAGTGCACAGATCTTGAAGCATATAGGCGCCACGTCATTCATAGTTGACCGTTCGGGATGGAGGGCGAATGCCCCGAACGACAACGCAGCACTCCCCTACGCCGGAACCGGCTCCTCTAACTTAGCTACTGTGAAGTTAGGAGCCTAACTTAGCCACATTTCATCCGTTGGATCTAGAATAAATGGCTGAGATCTATCGCTACAGTTCTTAAACAGTGTCAATTGGTACAGATAACAAACAGTGATTTTAGCTACAGTGCTCGTCCAAACAGTATGCTACACCCATGTGAACAGTGCAGAATCTTGGCCATCTATTTCCCATCTGATGATTCACAGACTAAGTTAGGGTATTGTTTCCCTAACTTCATAGGAGCGAAGTTAGAGGAGCCAGTTCCCCCTACGCCCCACCCACAACACGCGTCCCACTACCACACCGACGACCATATCCATCCCCTCCCCCCCCGCCCCCCCACCCCACCGACGACCATATCGATGGAGACGGGCGGCGTGACAGGGGAGAGGCGGAGGCTCACCACCAGCACGCTCGTCGGAGAGTTTGGCGAGCAGCAACCCACCACCAGCAGGCTTGCTGGGTGGCGCTGCGGATCCTGCGTTGGCGCGGCGAGGCCTCCTTCCCCTCGTCCCAGCCGTAGGAGGACACACAGTTCAAGTCTTCATGGCAAGTTTTTGCTGCACTGCACTGTGAGGCTGTTTGCTGCATCTGCTATTTTCTTCAAGTCTAATCTCATTGCTGTTATAAAGGAAGATGCCTGCTACGACCGTGTTCGTAGTCTCGTTGATCAGCTCCGGTCATGGCTCCGGTGAGATAACGTCCTCTGCTAATTCTGCATTTTTTGACTAAGAAGCATATACTGTGTGTGACTCAGATTTTGTGCGGTTGCAGATTCTTAGTGAGGAAGCCAGTACGAAGTATATCACTCTGCTTTTGTTAATGCACTGAGCCGCTGTGCCATTTCCGGGCCGCCGTGCCTTCAGATTCGGCGCTTCAACGGAAGAACGGGGGGACTCGCCCATCTACTTCGCCAACTCCGGTAACATGCGCGAGAGGATCACCATGAACGGACCAGTGCCAGGGCAAGACCGGCGTGCAGTACATCGTCCTCAACATGGGTGGTAAGTTACAGCAACTTGGTGTGAAATTTTGCCCACACGTGAGCATCTCAAGCAGAGCATGTCTAAAACTTGTTGTATCTGGACGCAGCAGCCATCAGCAGCATCGTCAGGTGGGGCATGCTGGATGAGCTCAATAAGACCCTGGACATGAGGGGCATTCAGGTAAGGACAGAGCAACACAAACTGTCATGTTTCTGTAGAAAATAGAGCATGCTTTTTGTGATATGAACCATGGTTGATTCATTGTTTTGTAAACCTAAACTTTTCCAGCAAACGTGGGAGAAATTTATATTCAGTTAGCACATGCCAATCTATATTCAGATGATATGGCTACTTCATATTAGGGAGAAATTTCAGAGTGGAGAGCATATTAAGTTACCATCAGTTTTTTTGACATACCAAATTGATCCTGAAACCGTATGCACTGGTAATGTTAATTGCCATGGCAAAAATACTTTTTAATAAAGTCGCCATCAATTTTTTATTCAGTAAATGATGGGCATGACAGCTATGCATTATTCTGCAGGAAGTTCATCGAATTCATTCATAACTTGGCAAATTTATATATAGTTTGTATGGAAAATTCACTTACACATTATGTTTTCACAACATGGCAAATTTGTATATTTCAATCTTTGTAATATCCACATGGCGATGGGTAGGTGTAATGGGCTGCACCGATTCAGACGACCGTGCGAGGGAGGCAAATTTAGTTTATTGACCATGAAAAGTTTTATTAATTGACCATGGCAAGTTTTATTAATTGACCATGGCAAATTTTTAATTTCTTTTTCGACCATGGCAAATTTAGTTTATTGACCATGGCAAGTTTTCTTAGTCGGTCATGGCAAATTTTAAGTCCGACCATGGCTAGTTTAGTAATTGACCATGGCGAATTTAGTTTACTGACCATGGCAAGTTTTATTAATTGACCATGGCAAATTTTAAGTCCTTTTTCGACCATGGCAAATTTAGTTTATTGACCATGGCAAGTTTTCTTAATCGGTCATGGCAAATTTTAAGTCCGACCATGGCGAATTTAGTTTATTGACCATGACAAGTTTTATTAATTGACCATGGCAAAATTTAAGTCCTTTTTCGACCATGGCAAATGTACTCCCTCCGTCCGGAATTACTTGTCATCAAAATGGATGAAAATGGATGTATGTAGAATTAAAATACAATACATCCATTTCAATGACAAGTATTTCCGGACGGAGGTAGTAATTGACCATGGCAAATTATTTTTTGGTAGATCATGTCAAATTTAGTAATTGTTAAGAGCATCCACATCTTCTGTCATGCCCTTTTTTTTGGCAAATTTTAATCCATTTTTGCCATGGCAAAAATACTTTTATTCACACGGCAAACTTTAGTGTAAGTTGCCATGGAAATTTTTTAGTTTAGTTGGCAAACTTATTGTAAAGAGCATGGCAAGTTTTTCGTTTTAAGTATGATGGCAAATTTACATTTTCTAGAACATGGCAATTTTAACTATGTAGCACGGTAAATACATTTGTATAGCCATGTCATTTTTAATTTATCCATGGCAAAAATACTTTTTATTTTTCACATGGGAAATTTTTAGTTTAAGTTGCCATGGAAAATTTATTGTTAGGTGCATGGCAATTTTAGCATGGAAAGATCAGCACAAAACACATGGCAAAAACTGAAACACAAAATTCATGGCAAGAACAGGTTCTCTTTTCATGCGGCTAACTTGCCATGTGTGTTAGTTTTCTGTGTTCTTTGCCATCTATGTGATACTGTTCATATCTTCTTCTGGGCACAAACAGTACCACTCAGATGGCAACAATGGCTAGGTTACAGAGGGGGGAAAGGGGAGGAGGGTTGGGGAGGCAGCGTGGGGCATGCAAAAATTCACCTGATTTCACTTGAGTTAGCTCAGCTTTTGTAGGGTTCCTCGGATCTTGCCATGGCAACTTCCATGGATTTCAATGAAGGGGATGGAGGGGAAGGGGAACTAGGGAGGGGATCGAGGGTGGAGGAGGGAGGCACATGGCGTTTCTGGATCAGATCTCGCTGGATGTTTGACGAAGCCATCGAGGGGAGAGGTCGCGTGGACCGAACTATTTTGTTCGGCTCGAGGGAGTCCCACTCCAAACGGGTCGTTCGGACCGGCCTCCTGTGCTACCGAACGTGCGCGCGTTATCGGGGTCCTTTACAAATGTGCGTACTACAACAGACATCATGCAGGTTGGAACACTACTAACAGCTAAACCACCAGAAACCATCAGAAATGTGCGTACTAAAGCTTTCGGATCAGATAAGTCGTGCCATGGATGTAGCCAACAAGATCATCTTTCGCCTTGACAAGGCTAGAGACTCCCGCGATTTGTCCCGGGAGGAGCACCGGCTGCGCAACAACCTGAAGATGAAATTGCTAGGCTACAGCTGACAGCTCCCTGCAGAGATCCATCTGGAGACAGAAATCAAGAGTGCAAGGGATCAGCGAAGGAGACGCTTGTACCAAATTTTTCCACCTGAAAGCATCGGCCAGGAGAAGGAAAAACAGCATCCAGTCTATCCAGCACCAAGGGCAGCTATTTACAGGGCAGGAAGACAAACTAGAGCTAGCCTGCAACTTCTTCGCTGAACTCTTTGGACATCCGGGCCGATCGCTCCAAAAGCTTCAACTTCCAGGCGCTTGAGTACACACGGAACACTGAAGCTCTCTCCCAGCTGGAGAGCGAGTTCTCGGAGGACGAAGTGCTAGCGGCAATAAATGATTCGAGCGGCGGATAAGGCACCTGGGCCTGATGGATTCACGGGACTATTCTTCCAAAAGTGTTGGACGTTGATCAAAGATGACCTTATGAGGGCGATCAAATTTTTTAGTAATCCGAACATGGCCAATCTTCAAGCTCCGAATACTGCAACCCTCATTCTGATTCCAAAGGTGGAGGGAGCCACAAAGTTGACTGAATTTCGGCCAATTAGCCTAATCCACAGTATCGCCAAGATCCTTGCAACGGTTGCAGCCGTTGATGCACGACCTTGTCTCTCCGTGCCAGAGCGCATTCATCAAAAAGAGGTCCATCTTGGATAACTTCATGTATGTTCAAGCTATGATCAAGACTCTGAAAATGAAAAAAACGCCGGCGCTGCTCCTCAAGGTCGAATTGCAAAGGCCTTTGAAGGTCTCTCTTGGGAGTTTCTTCTCGAGTTGATGTGCGCAAGGGGTGTCGGGGCCAGATGGAGGAATTGGATCGCTGGGCTGCTGTCCACCTCCAGTACCAAGCTCAACATAAACGGCGCCCTCTCGGACACCATCTGTCATCACCGAGGACTGCGACAGGGGGATCCCCTGTCTCCTTTGCTATTCGTCCTAGAAACAGAATAGGATTTTGTGATTCACGCCACACTTGGGGCGGTCCTTGTATTCACAATATATAGGATTACATGCCTTGCTAATCAAGGTGAATCAAAGCAAATCCTCAACCGAATCATACAACAATATTCGGTGGGATATTGTGCTAGTTTCCTATTACATAAAATACAGACAAAAGGAATACTTTAACATCCTCCCTCAGCTTGTGCGTCGTATGGAAGCAAGCATAAGCTGGAACGAAACTCAGAGAAGAGTTGTGAGGGCAATCCTTTTGTCATGATGTCAGCATACTGATGCGAGGATGTCACATGAAGAACCCGGACCTCACCAAGCGACACCTTCTCCCGGACGAAGTGGATATCAATCTCAATGTGCTTAGTACGACGATGCTGGACTGGATTAGAGGCCATGTAGACAGTACTAACGTTGTCACAGAAGACAACAATGGCAGACGTCAGAGGATGATGAAGCTTCCCAAGAAGCTGACGGATCCAACAACACTCAGCAGCAACATGAGCAACCGCGTGATACTCCGCCTCGGCACTGGAGCGAGACACAGTAGTCTGACGTTTGGACGACCAAGAGACAAGGTTGTCACCAAGATAGACGCAGTAGCCAGATGTAGATCGGCGGGTGTCGGGGCACCCAGCCCAATCTGCGTCAGAGTATGCAGTAAGTGCTACAGAGGAGGAGCTCGAGAGGTGCAAGCTGAGGTCCAGGGTCCCCTTTATGTACCGAAGAATGCACTTAACCAACTGCATATGAGGCTCTCTGGGCGCATGCATGTATAAACAAGCCTACTGAACTGCATGCGCGATATCTGGTCGCGTGAGCGTCAAATACTGCAAGGCACCAACGTAGCTCCGATACTCGGTGGGATCGAAGAGAAGAGGACCATCCTGAGCTGAAAGCTTGCACTTAGTGTCGATCGGAATGCTAGAGGGGTGACAATCAACCATGCCAGCGCGGTGAAGAAGCTCCAAGGCATACTATCGCTGAGAGAGAACCATGCCCAGGGATGTCCGAGTGACGGAGATGTCAAGGAAGAATGTCAAGGCACCAAGGTCCGTCATGGAGAACTCGGAGTGGAGCTGCTGTGTGAGGTGACGTAAGAGTAGATCCGTCGAGGCAGTGAGGACAATGTCGTCCACATACAATAGTAGATAAGCAAGGTCTGTACCACGCCTGTAGATGAAGAGGGACACATCCGACTTGGAGGCAACGAAGCCAAGCCGATGGGCAAACAGAGCGAACCGCTGGTACCAAGCGCGTGGAGCCTGCTTAAGACCGTAGAGGGACTTGTGTAGGCGACATACGTAGCCAGGACAGCGAGCGTTGACAAAACCGGGAGGCTGCTGGTAGTAGACCTCCTCGTCAAGATAGCCATTGAGGAAGGCATTCTTGACGTTGACCTGGTGGATTGGCCATGCCCGAGAGACCGCAAGGCTGAGGACGATGCGAATCGTCGCAGGCTTGAGAACGGGGCTGAATGTCTCATCAAAATCAACACCCTGTTGTTGAGAGTAGCCTTGTACCACCCATCGAGCCTTATACCGTGCAAGGCTGCCATCCGAGTGGAACTTGTGTTTGAATATTCACTTTCCTGAAACAACATGAGCACGAGGAGGACGTGGAACAAGAGACCACGTCCCATTAGTGACAAGAGCATCAAATTCCTCGGTCATAGCGCGACACCAGTGTGGGTCATGGTGTGCACCTCGGTATGTTTTCGGAATAGGAAAAGGTGCGGAGTGAGTAGCGGAGAGATTAAGATGGTCGACGGGCTGGAAGAGGCCACGCTTAGCGCGAGTGACCATGGTGTGAGTGTTGGACGAGGATGGTGGCCGGTGAACCACGACCGTCGTGGAGGAGTCAGTGGACGCCGAACTAGGGGAGGACGTCTGGCCACTCGGGACTGCTTGCATGGACGCGGGCGAGAAAGGAGTCTGCGAACCAGGGGAGGCTCGGGACTGATCCGTTGTAGGGATGGATGGGGAGCCATGCATGACGGGTTGCGAGTCTGCATGCATGGCGGGTTGCGGGCGCGCGAGAAAAACCGGACGTTGGCTGGGCGGGCAGCGCGCAGAACAGCCAGGCGAGGGAGTGCGGGCTGGCTGGGAGTGGGTTGGTGGTGTTCGGGCGGGTGAGTTGGGTGGTGTTGCATGCATATGCATGTTGGGTAGATTAGTGCATGATGGTGTGTGTTGCGTGGCAGCCATGTATAGTAGGAAGTCCAACTCGACCAAGGGATTGGTGGGGCGATTGGTGGAGTAGGAGAATGGAAAAACAGTCTCGTCGAAGATGACATGGCAAGAAATGATAACTCGACGAGTAGAGATATCTAGGCAACAGTATCCCTTGTGATTGGACGGGTATCCGAGGAAAACGCAAGCAGTGGACCGAGGAGCGAGTTTATGTTTGGCCGTAGCGGATTGGTTGGGATAGCATAGGCAACCAAAGACACGAAGAGCGGCATAATTTGGTGTTGTGTCCACTAGTAGAAAACAAGGCTTTGGTCCAGGCCGGGTCAGCCCATTAGTCCCGGTTCAGTCCAGAACCGGGACCAATGGAGGCATTGGATCCGGTTCGTGAGCCCAGGGGGCCGGCCGGGCCACGTGGGCCATTGGTCCCGGTTCATCTGGACCTTTTGGTCCCAGTTGGTGGGACAAACCGGGACCAATGGGCCTCGCGCCTGGCCCACCATCATTGGTCCCGGTTGATGGCTTGAACCGGGACCAAAGGCTCCCCTTTAGTCTCGGTTCATGCCACCAACCGGGACCAATGAGGTGCATATATATACCCCCTCGCGTAAGAGCAGAGCACACTGCTCTGTTTTTTTCTGGCCGAGGGGAAGAGGGGTTGGTGGTGCTCTAGCTCACCTCCTATGTACACAAGGTGTTCGATGGAATGCCCGAGCCACACTACTTAAGCTTTCTCCTCTCCAAGCTCGACCTCCAAGCTCCATTTTCCTTAATATTTGTCTAGGTTTAGCGGTCCGTCACGCCCCGTTCCCGTCTTCACCGCCGTTGATCACTCGCGCCGAGCTCATCGCCGGCACCACCGTGGTGAGCCTCTTATTCTTATCTTCTTTCTGAAAGGAAAAATATTCTTACTTGTATGTTTACATAGATACTTGTATTATTTTCTTACTTTTATTATTGCATCTTATATAGTGTGATGGTTTTGGTATCCGCCCCCGTCGGCCCTCGTCCTGTCTATGATTCGGATGTGGTATATATATTATCTTTATAACTATTGGTTCATTTATTGTTTATGAAAATTATGCCGACCAACGTGACATAGATTTTATTTATGTAGGATGTATGTGAGTCAGAAATGCCAACCGACCCTATTGTCGAGAGGTTAAATTTAGTTGAAGAAGAAAACAATTTGTTGAAGGAAAAAATAAAAAAAATTGAGGAGGAGAAGATGATATTGGAGTTGCATGTTGCGGATGTCGTCGATGATCACAAGATCAAGATGGATGCAATGCGCTTGAAGATTAGAAAGATTAGAAAATATGCCATTCATACCGAGGCTTGGTATCATTATGTCGTTGGATCAATTGTTACCTTGGTTGCGATTATGATCGCATTTGTTTTCGTATTGAAATATTTTACATAGTTTCAATGTATGGTTTAATTAATTAGATGCTCTGGAGAGCTATATGTTGTTAGATGAAAACTATGTATGCATTTTGGTTTTAATGTGATGATGAACTTCTATTAATTTGGACACTTAATTATATATAATGCACGCAGATGAACCGACAATGGATGTACGGTGACAGACACACCTCCGAGTACATTAAGGGCGTGCATGAGTTTCTCGATGCGGCTGAGGCAAACAAGCAGAATAGTTTTATGTGTTGTCCATGCACTGAATGTGGGAATATGAGGTCTTACTCTAATCAGAAAATCCTTCACTCCCACCTGCTTTATAAGGGTTTCATGCCACACTATAATGTTTGGACGAGGCACGGAGAAATAAGGGTTATGATGGAAGACGGCGAAGAAGAAGAGTACGATGACAACTATGTGTCCCCTGAATACGGTGATGCTGCAACGGGGGGAGCTGATGAAGATCAAGAGGAACCAGACGATGTGCCCAATGATGCTGCAACGGGTGAAGCTTCTGAAGATCAAGAGGAACCAGACGATGTGCCCGATGATGATGATCTCCGCCGGGTCATTGTCGATGCAAGGACGCAATGCGAAAGTCAAAAGGAGAAGCTGAAGTTCGATCGCATGTTAGAGGATCACAAAAAAGGGTTGTACCCCAATTGCGAAGATGGTAACACAAAGCTCGGTACCGTACTGGAATTGCTGCAGTGGAAGGCAGAAAATACTGTGGCTGACAAAGGATCTGAGAAACTACTGAAAATATTGAAGAAGAAGCTTCCAAAGGATAACGAATTGCCCGACAGTACATACGCAGCAAAGAAGGTCGTTTGCCCTCTAGGATTGGAGGTGAAGAAGATACATACATGCCCTAATGACTGCATTCTCTACCACGGTGCATACAAGGATCTGAACGCATGCCTAGTATGTGGTGCATTGCGGTATAAGATCAGACGAGATGACCCTGGTGATGTTGACGGCGAGCCCCCCAGGAAGAGGGTTCCTGCGAAGGTGATGTGGTATGCTCCTATAATACCACGGTTGAAACGTCTGTTCAGAAACGAAGAGCATGCCAAGTTGATGCGATGGCACAGTGAGAACCGGAAGAAAGACGGGAAGTTGAGAGCACCCGCTGATGGGTCATAGTGGAGAAAAATCGAGAGAAAGTATTGGGATGAGTTTGCAAAGGACCCAAGGAATGTATGGTTTGCTTTAAGCGCGGATGGCATTAATCCTTTCGGGGAGCAGAGCAGCAATCACAGCACCTGGCCCGTGACTCTATGTATGTATAACCTTCCTCCTTGGATGTGCATGAAGCGGAAATTCATTATGATGCCAGTTCTCATCCAAGGCCCTAAGCAACCCGACAACGACATTGATGTGTACCTAAGGCCATTAGTTGAAGAACTTTTATAACTGTGGAATGGAAACGGTGTACGTACGTGGGATGAGCACAGACAGGAGGAATTTAACCTAAAGGCATTGCTGTTCGTGACCATCAACAATTGGCCCGCTCTCAGTAACCTTTCAGGACAGACAAACAAAGGATACCACGCATGCACGCACTGTTTACATGACACTGAAAGTATATACCTGGACAAATGCAAGAAGAACGTGTACCTGGGCCATCATCGATTTCTTCTGACCAACCATCAATGTCGAAAGAAAGGCAAGCATTTCAAAGGCGAGGCAGATCACCGGAAGAAGCCCGCCATGCGTACCGGTGATCACGTACTTGCTATGGTCAATGATTTACACGTAATCTTTGGAAAGGGTCCCGGCAGACTAGCTGTTTCGAATGACGCTGAGGGACACGCACCCATGTGGAAGAAGAAATCTATATTTTGGAACCTACCCTACTGGAAAGACCTAGAGATCCGCTTTTCAATCGATGTGATGCACGTGACGAAGAACCTTTGCGTGAACCTGCTAGGCTTTTTGGCGTGTATGGGAAGACAAAAGATACACCTGAGGCACGGGAGGACCTGCAACGTTTGCACGAAAAAGATGGCATGCCTCCGAAGCAGTATAAAGGTCCTGCCAGCTACGCTCTTACGAAAGAAGAAAAAGAAATCTTCTTTGAATGCCTGCTCAGTATGAAGGTCACGACTGACTTCTCGTCGAATATAAAGGGAATAATAAATATGCCAGAGAAAAAGTTTCAGAACCTAAAGTCTCATGTCTGCCACGTGATTATGACGCAACTGCATCCGGTTGCATTGAGAGGGCTTCTACCAGAAAACGTTCGATTAGCCATTGTGAAGTTATGTGCATTCCTCAATGCAATCTCTCAGAAGGTGATCGATCCAGAAATCGTACCAAGGCTAAGGAGTGATGTGGCGCAATGTCTTGTCAGTTTCGAACTGGTGTTCCCACCATCCTTCTTCAATATCATAACGCATGTCCTAGTTCATATAGTCGACGAGATTGTCATCCTGGGGCTCGTATTTCTACATAATATGTTCCCCTTTGAGAGGTTCATGGGAGTCCTAAAGAAATATGTTCATAACCGCACTAGGCCAGAAGGAAGTATCTCCATGGGCCATTAAACAAAGGCTGTTATCGGGTTTTGTGTTGACTTCATTCCTGGCCTTAAGAAGATAGGTCTCCCTAAATCGCGGTATGAGGGGAGACTGACTGGAAAAGGCACTCTTAAAAGTGACTCAATAATATGTAGGGATGGATATTCTTAGTCTCAAGCACACTACACAGTTCTACAGAACTTTACCTTGGTGACCCCGTATGTCGATGAACACAAGAACAGTCTGCACTCCAAACACCCAGAGCAGTGTGACGACTGGATTACATGTGAACACATCAGGACTTTCAGCAGTTGGTTGGAAACACGTCTCAGAGGTGACAACACTGTTTGTGATGAGCTGTACTTGTTGTTCAGGGGACCATCTTTGACTGTATTGATTTACAAAGGATACGAGATAAATGGAAAAACATTTTACACGATCGCCCAAGATCAAAAGAGCACCAACCAAAACAGCGATGTCCGCTTTGATGCAGCAATCGAGAGCGGAAAGGACGCATATTATGGTTATATAATGGACATATGGGAACTTGACTACGGACATGATTTTAAGGTCCCTTTGTTTAAGTGAAAATGGGTCAATCTGTCAGGCGGCGGGGTACAGATAGACCCACAGTACGAAATGACAACAGTGGATCTGAAAAATCTTGGGTACACTGACGAACCGTTCGTCCTAGCCAATGATGTGGCATATGTTATCTATGTGAAGGACATGTCTACCAAACCGAGAAAAAGAAAAGATAAGAAAGCGAATACATCATACGATGAGCAAAAGCACCACATAGTTCTTTCAGGAAAAAGGGACATCCTGAGAGTGGATGGCAAGACAGACATGTCTGAAGATTATGAAAAGTTTCATGAAATTCCTCCCTTCAATGTCAAGGCTGACCCAATCATCCTGATAAACGATGAAAATTATTCATGATTACGGCGCAATAAGCAAATGACACAAGCAAAGAAAAAGTGAAGACTTTCTCCCGCAACTATTATGATGATACTATGCCAACTTTGTAATACACGAGTATACTATGCCAATTTTTTCAGAATTCATTTGAAAACTATGAATTTAGGTCGAATTTTCTCTATAGGTGCATCTATGTTCATTTTTTAGTAAAATTAATCACAAACTTGTGATTCACACAAATTTCAAAGAATTCAAATTTTAACTATTCAAATTTGAAAACTAATGGCATTAACAGAAAGTTTATAATTTTTCTAAAATTAATGGCACTAACAGAAAGTTTATAATTTTGCTGACTTAAATGCAAAAAGAAATAAAAAATAAAGCAAAAAACAAAAGAAAATAAATAATGTAGAAAACAAAACGAAAAATCTGGAAAACAAAAAATAGCAACAATAAGTATTTTTTTTGTAAATAGAAACAAAATAAAATAAATAAAGCAACAAAGAAAACAAAAAAACTAAAAAAGTATTTTCAAATTTGAAAACTAATGGCACTAACAGAAAGTTTATAATTTTTCTAAAACTAAAAGCAAAAAGAATAAAAAAATAAAGCAAAAAACAAAAGAAAATAAATAATGCAGAAAATAAAACAAAAAAAACTGGAAAAAATAGCAACAATAAGTATTTTATTATAAGTAGAAACAAAATAAAATAAATAAAGTAACAAAGAAAAAAAAGTGTTTTCAAATTTAAAAACTAATGGCACTAACAGAAAGTTTATAGTTTTTCTAAAACTAAAAGCGAAAAAGAATTAAAAAATAAAGCAAAAAACAAAAGAAAATAAATAATGCAGAAAACAAAACAAAAAAACTGGAGAAAAATAACAGCAATAAGTATTTTGTTGTAAATAGAAACAAAATAAAATAAATAAAGCAACAAAGAAAAAAAGTGCCACCTACTGGGCCCCCATGGCCTGAATACGACTAGAAACCCTACCATGGGTCAAGATTCAGGCCCGCAGGAGGCCCAGTAGGCCCACAGGCACACAACGCAGGGTTAGGCCCGAAAGCCTGCATTTGAGAGGAGCTCGAGAGGGAAGGCACAGTAGCGCTTATAAACCACTCTCAAACTCTCTCAGCTAGCGAGGTGGGACTAAAGTTTTGGCGTGGGGCAGCACAAGGCCTTTGGTCCCGGTTGGTGCCAGCAACCGGGACTAAAGGGAGCATTGGTCGCGGTTCGTGGCACAAACCGTGACCAATGCCTCCCTTTAGTCCCGGTTGGTGCCACCAACCGGGACCAAATGCCTCTTTTCAACAGCCCAAAGGGCGGGAAGCGGTGGCCTTTGGTCTCGGTTGGTGGCACCAACCGGGACTAAAGGGGGGCATTGGTCACGGTTTGTGCCACGAACCGTGACCAATGCCTTTGGTATATAACTAGGACTTGTGAAATTTTCAGATTTCCCTCGCTAGTTGCCCCCGATGACGCCGACCTCCTCGACGCCGCCAGGCTGCCCCGACGCCGCACGCCGCCCCCGCCGTCGCCGTCGCCCGCGCCCGTCGTCGCTGTCGCCCGCACCCTCGCCGGCCGTCGCCCGCGCCCGTCGCCCGCGCCCGTCGTCGCCGTCGCCCGCGCCCTCGCCGGCCGTCACCCGCGCCCGTCGTCGCCGTCGCCCGCGCCCTCGCCGGCCGTCCCCTGCCCCGACGCGTCGCCGCCTCTGTGAGCACCGCGCGTCTGCCGCCGCCGCCGCCGCCGTGCATTTTTTAATTATACATGTTTTTTACATGTTTTTAGATTTTCATATATATATATATATGTATGTATGTATCTTTTAGATATATGTTTTTGTATGTATGTTCATATATGTTTTTTTATGTATGTTCATATAGGTATATATGTATGTATTTTTTCAATTGTAATGATGTTTTAAAAATACATATATGCAAAAGTTAGATTTTTTTATTAGAAAAGTTTTATCTATATATGTTCTCTGATTTAGTACATTTTAGGTTAGTTTCATTTTAAAAAAAGTTTTATATATTTAGGAAGAAGGAATAGAAGGAAGAAGAAGGAAGAAAATGTTTTATATATGAGGGTCGAGAGGGGGTCGACGGTCGAGAGGGGGTCGAGAGGGGGTCATCGAACATGAGAGGAAGAAAAGGATAAAAAAAGAAGAGGAAGAAGAAAAAAAAAGAGGAGAAGAAAGAATAGAGAAGATCTATCGGGAACGAGTGTCGTCGAGGGTCGCCGAACATGAGAGAAAGAAGAGGATAAAAAAAGAAGATGAAAAAGAAAAAAAAAGGAGAAGAAAGAATAGATGAGTTCTTCTCCTCTATTCTTTTTCTCTTCTTCTTCCTCTTTTTTATCGGGAACGAGAGTCGTCGAGGGTCGCCGAGGGGTCGAGGGTCGAGAGGGGGTCGACGGTTGCCGAGGGGTCGAGGGTCGAGAGGGGGTCTAGGGTCGCCGAGGGGTCGAGGGTCGTCGAACATGAGAGGAAGAAGAGGATAAAAAAAGAAGAGGAAGAAGAAAAGAAAAGAGGAGAAGAAAGAATAGAGGAGTTCTTCTCCTCTATTCTTTCTTCTCCTCTTTTTTTTTCTTATTCTTCCTCTTTTTTTATTGGGAACGAGGGTCGTCGAGGGTCGCCGAGGGGTCGAGGGTCGAGAGGGGGTCGACGGTCGCCGAGGGGTCGAGGGTCGAGAGGGGGTCTAGGGTCGCCGAGGGGTCGAGAGTCGTCGAACATGAGAGGAAGAAGAGGATAAAAAAAGAAGAGGAAGAAGAAAAAAAGAGGAGAAGAAAGAATAGAGGAGTTCTTCTCCTCTATTCTTTCTCCTTCTTTCTTCTCCTCTTTTTTTCTTCTTCTTCCTCTTTTTTTTATCAGGAACGAGGGTCGTCGAGGGTCGCCGAGCGGTAGAGGAAACCCTAAATAACAAGTATCGTCGGTGTGAGATACATGTGGCCGTCGGTGTCGGACAGTACATCCACGTCCCGCAAGTGACGCGGGCTTCGACGCCCACGTCACTTGTGGGACGTGGATGTAGTGTTCGACACTGACGGCCACATGTATCTCACACCCACGATACTTGCTATTTAGGGTTTCCTCTACCGTTCGGCGACCCTCGATGACCCTCGTTTCTGATAAAAAAAAGAGGAAGAAGAAGAAAAAAAAGAGGAGAAGAAAGATTTCTTCTCCTCTTTTTTCTTCTTCTTCTTCCTCTTTATTTTATCGGGAACGAGGGTCGTCGAGGGTCAGGGTCGCCGAGCGGTAGAGGAAACCCTAAATAGCAAGTATCGTCGATGTGAGATACATGTGGCCGTCGGTGTCGGACACTACATCCACGTCCCACAAGTGACGCGGGCTTCGACGCCCACGTCACTTGTGGGACGTGGATGTAGTGTCCGACACCGACGGCCACATGTATCTCACACCCACGATACTGTTGGGTTTCGTAGTAATTTCAAAACTTTTCCTACGCACACGCAAGATCATGTGATCCATAGCAACGAGAGGGGAGAGTGTTGTCTACGTACCCAATGCAGACCGACTGCAGAAGCGCTGACACAACGTAGAGGAAGTAGTCGTACGTCTTCACGATCCAACCGATCAAGCACCGAAACTACGGCACCTCCGAGTTCGAGCACACGTTCAGCTCAATGACGATCCCCAGACTCCGATCCAGCAAAGTGTCGGGGAAGAGTTCCGTCAGCACGACGGCGTGGTGATGATCTTGATGCACTATAGCAGCAGGGCTTCGCCTAAACTCCGCTACAGTACTATCGAGGAATATGGTGGCAGGGGGCACCGCACACGGCTAAGGAATAGATCACGTGGATCAACTTGTGTGTTTCTGGGGTGCCTCTGCCTCAGTATATAAAGGAGCCAAGGGGGAGGGGGGCGCCGGCCAGGAGGAGGGCGTAGGAGGAGTCCTACTCCTTCCGGGAGTAGGACTCTCCCCCCAATCCTAGTTGGACTAGGATTCCCTGAGGGGGAAAGAGGGAGAGGGGGGCCGGCCACCTTCTCCTAGTCCTAATAGGACTAGGGGAGGGGGGAGGTGCGCAGCCACCTTGGGCTGCCCCTTTCTCCTTTCCACTAAAGCCCATTAAGGCCCATATGGCTCCCGGGGGGTTCCGGTAACCTCCCGGTACTCCGGTAAAATCCCGATTTCACCCGGAACACTTCCGATATCCAAACATAGGCTTCCAATATATCAATCTTTATGTCTCGACCATTTCGAGACTCCTCGTCATACCCGTGATCACATCCGGGACTTCGAACAACCTTCGGTATATCAAAATGCATAAACTCATAATATAACTGTCATCGTAACTTTAAGCGTGCGGACCCTACGGGTTCGAGAACAATGTAGACATGACCGAGACACGTCTCCAGTCAATAACCAATAGCGGGACCTAGATGCCCATATTGGCTCCTACATATTCTATGAAGATCTTTATCGGTCAGACCGCATAACAACATACGTTGTTCCCTTTGTCATCGGTATGTTACTTGCCCGAGATTCGATCGTCGGTATTCCAATACCTAGTTCAATCTCGTTACCGACAAGTCTCTTTACTCGTTCTGTAATACATCATCCCGCAACTAACTCATTTAGTTGTAATGCTTGCAAGGCTTAAGTGATGTGCATTACCGAGAGGGCCCAGAGATACCTCTCCGACTATCGGAGTGACAAAACCTAATCTCGAAATACGCCAACCCAACATCTACCTTTGGAGACACCTGTAATGCTCCTTTATAATCACCCAGTTACGTTGTGACGTTTGGTAGCACCCAAAGTGTTCCTCCGGCAAACGGGAGTTGCATAATCTCATAGTTATAGGAACATGTATAAGTCATGGAGAAAGCAATAGCAACATACTAAACGATCGGGTGCTAAGCTAATGGAATGGGTCATGTCAATCAGATCATTCAACTAATGATGTGACCTCGTTAATCAAATAACAACTCATTGTTCATGGTTAGGAAACATAACCATCTTTGATTAACGAGCTAGTCAAGTAGAGGCATACTAGTGACACTTTGTTTGTCTATGTATTCACACATGTATTATGTTTCCGGTTAATACAATTCTAGCATGAATAATAAACATTTATCATGATTATAAGGAAATAAATAATAACTTTATTATTGCCTCTAGGGCATATTTCCTTCAGTCTCCCACTTGCACTAGAGTCAATAATCTAGATTACACCGTAATGATTCTAACACCCATGGAGCCTTGGTGCTGATCATGTTTTGCTCGTGGAAGAGGCTTAGTCAATGGGTCTGCAATATTTAGATCCGTATGTATCTTGCAAATCTCTATGTCTCCCACCTGGACTAGATCCCGGATGGAATTGAAGCGTCTCTTGATGTGCTTGGTTCTCTTGTGAAATCTGGATTCCTTTGCCAAGGCAATTGCACCAGTATTGTCACAAAAGATTTTCATTGGACCCGATGCACTAGGTATGACACCTAGATCGGATATGAACTCCTTCATCCAGACTCCTTCATTTGCTGCTTCCGAAGCAGCTATGTACTCCGTTTCACATGTAGATCCCGCTACGACGCTTTGTTTAGAACTGCACCAACTGACAGCTCCACCGTTTAATGTAAAAACGTATCCAGTTTGCGATTTAGAATCGTCCGGATCAGTGTCAAAGCTTGCATCAACGTAACCTTTTAGGATGAGCTCTTTGTCACCTCCATATACGAGAAGCATATCCTTAGTCCTTTTCAGGTATTTCAGGATGTTCTTGACCGCTGTCCAGTGATCCACTCCCGGATTACTTTGGTACCTCCCTGCTAGACTTATAGCAAGGCACACATCAGGTCTGGTACACAGCATTGCATACATGATAGATCCTATTGCTGATGCATAGGGAACATCTTTCATATTCTCTCTATCTTCTGCAGTGGTCGGGCATTGAGTCTTACTCAATTTCACACCTTGTAACACAGGAAAGAATCCTTTCTTTGCTTGATCCATTTTGAACTTCTTCAAAATTTTGTCAAGGTATGTTGTTTGTGAAAGTCCAATTAAGCGTCTTGCTCTATCTCTATAGATCTTAATGCCTAATATGTAAGCAGCTTCATCGAGGTCTTTCATTGAAAAACTCTTATTCAAGTATCCCTTTATGCTATCCAGAAATTCTATATTATTTCCAATTAACAATATGTCATCCACATATAATATCAGAAATGCTACAGAGCTCCCACTCACTTTCTTGTAAATACAGGCTTCTCCAAAAGTCTGTATAAAACCAAATGCTTTGATCACACTATCAAAACGTTTATTCCAACTTCGAGAGGCTTGCACCAGTCCATAAATGGATCGCTGGAGCTTGCACACTTTGTTAGCTCCCTTTGGATCGACAAAACCTTCTGGTTGCATCATATACAACTCTTCTTCCAGAAATCCATTCAGGAATGCAGTTTTGACATCCATCTGCCAAATTTCATAATCATAAAATGCGGCAATTGCTAACATGATTCGGACAGACTTAAGCATCGCTACGGGTGAGAAGGTCTCGTCGTAGTCAATCCCTTGAACTTGCCGAAAACCTTTTGCGACAAGTCGAGCTTTGTAGACAGTAACATTACTGTCAGCGTCAGTCTTCTTCTTGAAGATCCATTTATTCTCAATTGCTTGCCGATCATCGGGCAAGTCAACCAAAGTCCACACTTTGTTCTCATACATGGATCCCATCTCAGATTTCATGGCTTCAAGCCACTTTGCGGAATCTGGGCTCACCATCGCTTCTTCATAGTTCGTAGGTTCATCATGATCTAATAACATGACTTCCAGAACAGGATTACCGTACCACTCTGGTGCGGATCTTACTCTGGTTGATCTACGAGGTTCAGTAGTATCTTGTTCTGAAGTTTCATGATCATCATCATTAGCTTCCTCACTGACTGGTGTATGTGTCGCAGAAACAGTTTTCTGTGATGTACTACTTTCCAATAAGGGAGCAGGTACAGTTACCTCGTCAAGTTCTACTTTCCTCCCACTCACTTCTTTCGAGAGAAACTCCTTCTCCAGAAAGTTTCCGAATTTAGCAACAAAAAGTCTTGCCTTCGGATCTGTGATAGAAGGTGTATCCAATAGTTTCCTTTGGATATCCTATGAAGACACATTTCTCCGATTTGGGTTCGAGCTTATCAGGTTGAAGCTTTTTCACATAAGCATCGCAGCCCCAAACTTTTAGAAACGACAACTTTGGTTTCTTGCCAAACAACAGTTCATAAGGCGTCGTCTCAACGGATTTTGATGGTGCCCTATTTAACGTGAATGCGGCCGTCTCTAGAGCGTATCCCCAAAACGATAGCGGTAAATCAGTAAGAGACATCATAGACCGCACCATATCCAGTAAAGTACGATTACGACGTTCGGACACACCATTACGCTGAGGTGTTCCGGGTGGCGTTAGTTGCGAAACTATTCCACAATTTTTCAAATGTACACCAAACTTGTAACTCAAATATTCTCCTCCACGATCAGATCGTAGAAGCTTTATTTTCTTGTTACGATGATTTTCAACTTCACTCTGAAATTCATTGAACTTTTCAAATGTTTCAGACTTATGTTTCATTAAGTAGATATACCCATATCTGCTTAAATCATCTGTGAAGGTGAGAAAATAACGATATCCGCCACGAGCCTCAATATTCATCGGACCACATACATCTGTATGTATGATTTCCAACAAATCTGTTGCTCTCTCCATAGTACCGGAGAACGGCGTTTTGGTCATCTTGCCTATGAGGCACGGTTCGCAAGTACCAAGTGATTCATAATCAAGTGGTTCCAAAAGTCCATCAGAATGGAGTTTCTTCATGCGCTTTACACCGATATGACCTAAACGGCAGTGCCACAAATAAGTTGCACTATCATTATCAACTCTGCATCTTTTGGCTTCAACATTATGAATATGTGTGTTACTACTATCGAGATCCAACAAGAATAGACCACTCTTCAAGGGTGCATGACCATAAAAGATATTACTCATATAAATAGAACAACCATTATTCTCTGATTTAAATGAATAACCGTCTCGCATCAAACAAGATCCAGATATAATGTTCATGCTTAACGCTGGCACCAAATAACAATTATTTAGGTCTAATACTAACCCCGAAGGTAGATGTAGAGGTAGCGTGCCGACTGCGATCACATCGACTTTGGAACCGTTTCCCACGCGCATCGTCACCTCGTCCTTAACCAATCTTCGCTTGATCCGTAGTCCCTGTTTTGAGTTGCAAATATTAGCAACAGAACCAGTATCAAATACCCAGGTGCTACTGCGAGCATTAGTAAGGTACACATCAATAACATGTATATCACATATACCTTTGTTCACCTTGCCATCCTTCTTATCCGCCAAATACTTGGGGCAGTTCCGCTTCCAGTGACCAGTCTGCTTGCAATAGAAGCACTCAGTTTCAGGCTTAGGTCCAGGTTTGGGTTTCTTCTCTTGAGTAGCAACTTGCTTGCCGCTCTTTTTGAAGTTCCCCTTCTTCTTCCCTTTGCCCTTCTTCTTGAAACTAGTGGTCTTGTTGACCATCAACACTTGATGCTCCTTCTTGATTTCTACCTCCGCAGCTTTCAGCATCGCGAAGAGCTCGGGAATAGTCTTGTTCATCCCTTGCATATTATAGTTCATCACGAAGCTCTTGTAGCTTGGTGGCAGTGATTGAAAAATTCTGTCAATGACGCTATCATCTGGAAGATTAACTCCCAATTGAATCAAGTGATTATTATACCCAGACATTTTGAGTATATGCTCACTGACAGAACTGTTCTCCTCCATCTTGCAGCTATAGAACTTATTGGAGACTTCATATCTCTCAATCCGGGCATTTGCTTGAAATATTAACTTCAACTCCTGAAACATCTCATATGCTCCATGACGTTCAAAACGTCGTTGAAGTCCCGATTCTAAGCCGTAAAGCATGGCACACTGAACTATCGAGTAGTCATCAGCTTTGCTCTGCCAGACGTTCATAACATCCGGCGTTGCTCCTGCAGCAGGCCTGGCACCCAGCGGTGCTTCCAGGACGTAATTCTTCTGTGCAGCAATGAGGATAATCCTCAAGTTACGGACCCAGTCCGTGTAATTGCTACCATCATCTTTCAACTTTGCTTTCTCAAGGAACGCATTAAAATTCAACGGAACAACAACACGAGCCATCTATCTACAATCAAACATAAACAAGAAAGATACTAATCAGGTACTAAGTTTCATGATAAATTTAAGTTCAGTTAATCAAGTTAATTAAAGAACTCCCACTTAGATAGACATCCCTCTAATCCTCTAAGTGATTACGTGATCCAAATCAACTAAACCATAACCGATCATCACGTGAGATGGAGTAGTTTTCAATGGTGAACATCGTTATGTTGATCATATCTACTATATGATTCACGCTCGACCTTTCGGTCTCCGTGTTCCGAGGCCATATCTGTATATGCTTGGCTCGTCAAGTATAACCTGAGTATTCCGCGTGTGCAACTGTTTTGCACCCGTTGTATTTGAACGTAGAACCTATCACACCCGATCATCACGTGGCGTCTCAGCACGAAGAACTTTCGCAACAGTGCATACTCAGGGAGAACACTTCTTGATAATTTAGTGAGAGATCATCTTATAATGCTACCGTCAATCAAAGCAAGATAAGATGCATAAAAGGATAAACATCACATGCAATCAATATAAGTGATATGATATGGCCATCATCATCTTGTGCTTGTGATCTCCATCTCTGAAGCACTGTCGTGATCACCATCGTCACCGGCGTGACACCTTGATCTCCATCGTAGCATCGTTGTCGTCTCGCCAAGCTTATGCTTCCACGACTATCACTACCGCTTAGTAATAAAGTAAAGCATTACATCACGATTTCATTGCATACAATAAAGCGACAACCATAAGGCTCCTGCCAGTTGCCGATAACTCGGTTACAAAACATGATCATCTCATACAATAAAATTCAGCATCATGTCTTGACCATATCACATCACAACATGCCCTGCAAAAACAAGTTAGACGTCCTCTACTTTGTTGTTGCAAGTTTTACGTGGCTGCTACGGGCTTAAGCAAGAACCAATCTCACCTACGCATCAAAACCACAACGATAGTTTGTCAAATAGACTCCGTTTTAACCTTCGCAAGGACCGGGCGTAGCCATACTTGGTTCAACTAAAGTTGGAGAGACAGTCGCCCGCAAGCCACCTATGTGCAAAGCACGTCGGGGGAACCGGTCTCGCGTAAGCGTACGCGTAAGGTTGGTCCGGGTCATCTCGTCCAACAATGCCGCCAAACCAAAGTATGACATGCTGGTAGGCAGTATGACTTATATCGCCCACAACTCACTTGTGTTCTACTCGTGCATATAACATCAACATAAATAACCTAGGCTCGGATGCCACTGTTGGGTTTCGTAGTAATTTCAAAAAATTTCCTACGCACACGCAAGATCATGTGATGCATAGCAACAAGAGGGGAGAGTGTTGTCTACGTACCCAACGCAGACCGACTGTGGAAGCGCTGACACAACGTAGAGGAAGTAGTCATACGTCTTCACGATCCAACCGATCAAGCACCGAAACTACGGCACCTCCGAGTCCGAGCACACGTTCAGCTCGATGACGATCCCCGGACTCCGATCTAGCAAAGTGTCGGGGAAGAGTTCCGTCAGCACGACGGCGTGGTGACGATCTTGATGCACTACAGCAGCAGGGCTTCGCCTAAACTCCGCTATAGTATTATCGAGGAATATGGTGGCAGGGGGCACCGCACACGGCTAAGGAATAGATCACGTGGATCAACTTGTGTGTTTCTGGGGTGCCTCTGCCTCAGTATATAAAGGAGCCAAGGGGGAGGGGGGCGCCGGCCAGGAGGAGGGCGTAGGAGGAGTCCTACTCCTTCCGGGAGTAGGACTCTCCCCCCAATCCTAGTTGGACTAGGATTCCCTGAGGGGGAAAGAGGGAGAGGGGGGCCGGCCACCTTCTCCTAGTCCTAATAGGACTAGGGGAGGGGGGAGGTGCGCAGCCACCTTGGGCTGCCCCTTTCTCCTTTCCACTAAAGCCCATTAAGGCCCATATGGCTCCCGGGGGGTTCCGGTAACCTCCCGGTACTCCGGTAAAATCCCGATTTCACCCGGAACACTTCCGATATCCAAACATAGGCTTCCAATATATCAATCTTTATGTCTCGACCATTTCGAGACTCCTCGTCATACCCGTGATCACATCCGGGACTCCAAACAACCTTCGGTATATCAAAATGCATAAACTCATAATATAACTGTCATCGTAACTTTAAGCGTGCGGACCCTATGGGTTCGAGAACAATGTAGACATGACCGAGACACGTCTCCGGTCAATAACCAATAGCGGGACCTAGATGCCCATATTGGCTCCTACATATTCTACGAAGATCTTTATCGGTCAGACCGCATAACAACATACGTTGTTCCCTTTGTCATCGGTATGTTACTTGCCCGAGATTCGATCGTCGGTATTCCAATACCTAGTTCAATCTCGTTACCGGCAAGTCTCTTTACTCGTTCTGTAATACATCATCCCGCAACTAACTCATTTAGTTGTAATGCTTGCAAGGCTTAAGTGATGTGCATTACCGAGAGGGCCCAGAGATACCTCTCCGACAATCGGAGTGACAAAACCTAATCTCGAAATACGCCAACCCAACATCTACCTTTGGAGACACCTGTAATGCTCCTTTATAATCACCCAGTTACATTGTGACGTTTGGTAGCACCCAAAGTGTTCCTCCGGCAAACGGGAGTTGCATAATCTCATAGTTATAGGAACATGTATAAGTCATGGAGAAAGCAATAGCAACATACTAAACGATCGGGTGCTAAGCTAATGGAATGGGTCATGTCAATCAGATCATTCAACTAATGATGTGACCTCGTTAATCAAATAACAACTCATTGTTCATGGTTAGGAAACATAACCATCTTTGATTAACGAGCTAGTCAAGTAGAGGCATACTAGTGACACTTTGTTTGTCTATGTATTCACACATGTATTATGTTTCCGGTTAATACAATTCTAGCATGAATAATAAACATTTATCATGATTATAAGGAAATAAATAATAACTTTATTATTGCCTCTAGGGCATATTTCCTTCAGATACTTGCTATTTAGGGTTTCCTCTACCGCTCGGTGACCCTCGACGACCCTCGTTCCCGATAAAAAAAAGAGGAAGAAGAAGAAAAAAAAGAGGAGAAGAAAGAATAGAGGAGTTCTTACTCCTCTATTCTTTCTTCTCCTCTTTTTTTCTTCTTCCTCTTCTTTTTTTATCCTTGAAGCGTTGTCGAGGCCACCCCAAACCCTAGAGAAGCAGCGTCGAGGCCACCCCAAACCCTAGAGAAGCAGCGTCAAGGCCACTAATTAATATTAGTTCTACGTTTTCCACTAATATATCCATCTGTCATGTTTGAATAATAATTGCCATGTTGTAAATATTTGTAGAAACTATGGACACTGCCCGAGACGAAGTATAAGAAGAGTTGTTGGGGGACATAATCGCACGAGGAAGTGATGCCGTCTGCTCGTTGTTTCTCAACGACACCGATGGTCTGGAAGAAGCTGGCTATGATTATGATGGATTCGGTGACCTAATGCCGGTGCAATAAGGAGACAGTGAGGACGGCTTCGGTGACCCAATGCCGGTGCAAGAAGGAGACCGTGATGACGTCTCGGGTGACCAAACCGAGTCCGACCAGGTATATATATTAGTTAAGCTTCTGCTGACTAGCTAATTGATGCATTCATTGTTTTGGTATGTACACATATTAATTAAGTCTTTGTTCTTTTTTCTAGCCCTCCGGATCGAGCACAACTTCGGTAAAGAGACGAGGCCCGAAGAAAAAGTTGAGCTCGGATGGAAAGTTTGAGATCATAGCAATCGCGCCCGACGGCCAACCGATTGAACCCCTCCGGACAAAGAGCGCATTTGTTGCTCAGTGCGGGGTTTTGGTTAGGGACAAGATCTCGATCAGCATCCAGCAATGGTTAAAGCCGGCTACAGAAGACCCTGAGGTGTCTTATGTCAATGATATGCAGAAAAATGATCTTTGGACTGAGCTGAAGTCAAATTTCACCCTATCGCAAGAGGATGATCCGGAGAAGCCAGTTAAAGAGCAATTAATCAAGTCTTTTGCTCTTAAGAGGATGGCAGAACTATTCAGGAGGTGGAAGAAAGAGCTGAATAAGTTTGTCGAAAATAAAGAGACACCAGAATTCAAGGGCAGATATGAGAAGATCAGAGATCACTAGCCCGCATTTGTGGCCCACAAGACATCGGAAAAGAGTAAGAAGATGTCGGCGACAAACAAGCAAAATGCTGCGAAGAAGAAGCATCACCATCGCACGGGGTCAGGTGGCTACCTCGCAGCCCGGCCTAAGTGGGCCAAGACTGAGAATGATCTGGCTGATAAAGGGATCGAACCAGAGACAATTAACTGGCCAGATCGTTGCCGGACTTGTTTCTTCGGGGCTGGCGGAACCTTGGACCCTGTATCAGGGAAGTGCATTTGGACGAACGATCAAATGGACATACCAGTCAAGAAGCTTCAACAGTATATCGAAGCAGCGCAGCAAGGGACGTTCAATCCAGACAGAGAGAACGACGAGCTCACAATGGCCCTCGGGAATCCTGAGCACCCTGGACGGACACGAGGCATGCCAGGCTCCATTCTGTGGAAGGTTGGGTTTCCGGACACAGGCGGTTACAAATGCCAGGAGAGGAGGAAAAAAGTCCAGCAGACCCAAATGCAGGCGCTGCAAGCAAGGGTACAAGCGATAGAGGAACGAGAAGCAAATCGCAGCAAACGAACTGCCGAAGCTTCCCCCGAAGCTACCCCGCCATCTCAGCGGAGAAGCAGCGTGGCTTCCACCGAGCTGCTTCAGCCGGAGCATGTCTTGACGGCTCCTGCCAGCTATCCCGTGGATGCTATCACAGAGTCTCAAAATTGCCACCTTATGATGCAATGGATTAATATGAAGGTCAAGGCGACTGTTGGCTCTGTTTTTCCTACTGAACCCGGCGCAACTTTTCACTGCCGGCCGATTCCAGAAGGATATGCTAGGGTGATGGTGGATGAAATAGCAGAGGGATTTAAGGACCTCCAGCTTGACCACCCTACCGGTGAAGGGGAGACTCGGCTGGGTTCTGCTCTGAAGACTCCATGCCTATGGCGGAAGGAGCTCATCAACCTTCCGAACTGGACGCCTGCGCCTCCTCCTCCTCCGGCGAGTCAGGGCACTCCGCCTCCTCCACCGCCTCCTCCTCCGGCGAGTGACGATCAGGGCACTCGGCCGACTCCTTCTCCGGCGTGTGGCGGCACTCCGCCTCCTTCTCCGCCTGCCCCAGTGCTCCCAAGCAGCCAGCCTCCTCCTTCTCCGCCTCGTCAGCAAGGGCGGAAGAGACCTACCGCCGCTCCGGCTGCTCCAGCGCGTCGTAGTCCTTCTCCTCCACCTCGTAAGCAAGTAAAGAAGACAACCGCTCCGTCTGCTCTGCCGGCGTCTAGCAGTACAGCTAGAGGCGGGAGGACATATAGAGTCGGTCCTTCTCTGAAGACTCCAGAGAAGTTACCATATGAGAGGACTCCGGAGGAGAACGCCGAGATCGCGCAAGAAGAAGTGAGGAACTTCTTTGAAGGGGTGAAAGCAAAGAAACATCCACCTCCGGAGGAGAAGGTAGATCCGGTGAAAGAGAAGCGCACTCTGGCTGCCCTGACAAAACCACCCAAGTCTCCGCCGAAAGGAAACTATGAGCGCATTATTGGAAAGGAATTTGCCGAAGCGGAGCGGTCGGGAAGTACTGTCAGGGAAACAAATTGCACAGCTCGGCGAACAAGCGAAGCAATCGTGCCCCCCACTCAAGGTGCCTAGCGACATCGTCGCTAATGATCCAAGGATGGTGCCCGGTTATAGCAATCTTGGAGATTACCTGCCCGACGATGCACATTATGATTTCATGGAGGTGCAGATACAAAGATACGAGTACGGGAAGCCTCTCGTCAAAGATGAAAGATCTCTATCAACGATGATGCGAAGATTGCATGATTGGTACTTGAAAATCTGCAGAGAGTCTGAGGGGAGGAGTACTTTGTATGTGAGAGTTAAAAAGGAGCATGACCTCGTTGGAATTGATCTGTTGCCTGTTCCATTTGAGGAGTTCTTTCAGTTTTTCAATCAATTGGCCCTCGATAGAGCAACGGTCACCTGCTACTGTCTGTAAGTAGTACTACTTCTGTCATTAAGTCTCTCTATATAGCTCAACTCTTTCATTGCATGTATTTATAATTATCCTCACTATATTATGTAGATTGAAGATCGTCGAATTGAAGAAATGACAAATCGGTGATATTGGGTTCATTAACACAAATATCATAGATGCAACTCAGGTTAAATTTCATGCCGCAGATACCGAGGCCAACTTGCTATGATCGCTGGTAATAAATGAAAACAAAGATATAATACTCTTTCCTTACAACTTCAAGTGAGTGTTACTGTCTTGTGCGTATTCGGTTTCCCTTATATATTAGTCAAGGTTATAGTAATGTAATTGATGAGTTATGCATGCGTGTGCAGTTTCCACTATATTCTCCTAGAGATTAAGCTTGAGCAGGGACTAGTAACCGTCTTAGACTCAAGACGAAAAGATCCCCAGGACTATGCGGACATGACTCAAATGCTCGAGAAGTAAGTTAAATCGATCATTATCCACCATATCAACAACTTTGTTCATTTCCTGATATATCAAGTAATTGTTTTCTTTGTCTGGCAGGGTTTGGAAAAAAATTCACCAAAAAAGCTCCGGGACTCCCGAAGAAGCTGCAATTTAGACACCCGAAAGTAAGTACTATAGTAGCATGTTCCGCGCATCTCCTATTGATTCAAGCGCTAGTTTCATCAATACCATTTGGCATTCTTGCTTATCAGTTTGATTGACCTCTATTTCTTGTAAAGTGGTTGTGGCAGGAACAAGGGAATGATTTCCGTGGATACTACGTTTGCGAGTCCATCCGCCACACGACCTGTGAGCAGGGCTACTCTGACGAACAATATGAAGTGCGTAAATAACAACATTCACAATTTTATTTTATTACCATCATTTGTGTTGAGTTTCATTCATTCATATATATATGTATTGACCCCCTTCTTCAAATTAGATGTTTTGGAAGCGGGATGAACTCCTAGCACCAGCTCGCATGCGAGCAATTCAAGAGGAATTGGCGGCATTCTTTCTTGACCACGTGATCGCTGAAGATGGAGAATACTATGTGGACCATGAGTCCATATGTTAGGAGATTATATTTGTAAGAGATAATTATTGTATATATGTAGCCGGTAGTGTCGGATAGATATACGAGAACTTGTTGTTCGACCAATCTCTCGGAGAAGGAGAGGTGGTCGATATCACTTCTCTCTGTATGCATATATGTTCATGACGATATTCTCTTTCCTTCGTTTGCTTACTAGCTAGCTAGCGTGTCTAGTCCTCTCTATACGTATGTATAGTACGTAGCGTCGACCAAGCACGGACATAACAGAGGGCACTTCCCTCTATTAGTTATAGCTAGCTAACACAATATATGAAACACCTAAATTAACCCCCCAAAACCCCCAACCCCCCCCCCCCTTTCAAAAAAAAAACAAAAACCCCAGCCACAGAAATGCTGACGCGTGGATGCCTATTGGTCCCGGTTGGTGCCACCAACCGAGACCAAAGGCCCTCCTGCCTGGGCTCTACGCACAGGCCACGTGTAGGCCCATCTGTCCCGGTTCTGGATTGAACGGGGACTAAAGGGACATGGCATTAGTACCGACCCTTTAGTCCCGGTTCAGGAACCGGGACAAAAGGCCCTTACGAACCAGGACAACATGCCCTTTTTCTACTAGTGGTCATAGAGACGAATGTAGGGAACCAAGAAACCATTGGATTGGGAGGGATGTATATTGACAAGGTATGTTGCCATGGAGAGAGCCTCGGCCCAGTAGGAGGGCGGCATGGAGGATTGGAAGAGGAGAGTGCGAGTGACATCGTTGATCATGCAGATGGCATGTTCGGCCTTCCGATTTGGGCGGACGTGTAGGGGCACGAGAAACGAAGGTGAATACCGTGAGTGGAGAAGAAAGAGGTGACCGTGGTGTTGATAAACTCGGTCCCGTTGTCGGCTTGCATGGCCACAAGGGGACGTGAAAATTGTGTGCGAATGTAGGCAACAAAGTTAATAAGAGTATCCGCGGTGTCGGACTTGTTCCGGAGAGGAAAGGTCCACATAAAATGAGAAAAATCATCAACAATAACAAGATAGTACTTGAAACCGGAATTACTCAAAATTGGAGAAGTCCAAAGATCACAATGGATCAACTTAAATGGTCCGACGCTTATTGAGGTAGACCTAGCGAAGGGCAAGCGCACGTGTTTGCCAAGTTGACAAGCGTGGCAAATATGCGAGGCTGCCTTATTACATGAAATAAAGGAGTTCTTATGAAGTCGGGACATGGCGTCGCGTCCCGGATGACCTAGGCGGCGGTGCCAAAGCTCGGTGGAGGTGGTGGCAAGGAGTCCATGTGCGTGGTGGTGTAGGACCAATGATGGGAAGACGTAGAGGTCGCCGAGACTATTGCAACGAAGAATCACGACCTTGGTGCGAAGGTCCTTCACAGAGAAACCGAGGGGGTCAAACTCAATGGAACAAAGATTATCAATGGTGAAACGACGAACGGAAAGTAAATTCTTCATGATATGAGGAACAAGTAATACATTGCGAAGGAAAAGTGAACGATTGGAAGCGGGTATAGAGGTGTGTCCAGTGTGTGATATGGGTGATACGTCCATTTTGCATCATGCTTTTATATTGATATTTATTGCATCATGGCTGTTATTTCACATTATGTCACAATACTTATGGCTATTCTCTCTTATTTTGCAAGGTTTACATAAGGAGGGAGAATGCCGGCAGCTGGAATTCTGGGCTGGAAAAGGAGCAAATATTAGAGACCTATTCTGCACAACTCCAAAAGTCCTGAAACTCCACGGAATACTTTATAATAAATAATGAAAAATCCTCGCCAAAGATGAAGACCAGGGGGCCCACACCCTTTCCACGAGGGTGGGGGGCGCCCCCCCTAGGGCACGCCCCCTACCTCGTGGGCCCCCTGGTGGCTCTCCGATGACCATCTTCTGCTATATGAAGTCTTTCGTCGAGAAAAAAACCAAAAGCAACCTTTCGGGACAAAACTCCGCCGCCATGAGGCGGAACCTTGGCGGAACCAATCTAGGGCTCCGGCAGAGCTGTTCTGCCGGGGAAACTTCCCTCCCGGAGGGGGAAATCATCGCCATCGTCATCACCAACGCTCCTCTCATTGGGAGAGGGCAATCTCCATCAACATCTTCATCAGAACCATCTCATCTCAAAACCCTAGTTCATCTCTTGTATCCAATTCTTGTCTCCAAGTCCGGGATTGGTGCTAGTAGGTTGCTAGTAGTGTTAATTACTCCTTGTAGTTGATGCTAGTTGGTTTAATTGGTGGAAGATCATATGTTCAGATCCTTTATGAATATTATTACCCCTCTGATTATGAATATGAATATGCTTTGTGAGTAGTTACGTTTTTTCCTGAGGACAAGGGAGAAGTCTTGCTATTAGTAGTCATGTGAATTTGGTATTCGTTCGATATTTTGATGAGATGTATGTTGTCTAGCCTCTAGTGGTGTTATGTGAACGTCGACTACATAACACTTCACCATTATTTGGGCCTAGAGGAAGGCATTGGGAAGTAATAAGTTGATGATGGGTTGCTAGAGTGACAGAAGCTTAAACCCTAGTTTATGCGTTGCTTCGTAAGGGGCTGATTTGGATCCATATGTTTCATGCTATGGTTAGGTTTACCTTAATACCTTTGTTGTAGTTGCGGATGCTTGCAATAGAGGTTAATCATAAGTGGGATGCTTGTTCAAGTAAGAACAGCACCCAAGCACCGGTCCACCCACATGTCAAATTATCAAAGTACTGAACGCGAATCACATGAACGTGATGAAAACTAGCTTGACGATATTCCCATGTGTCCTCGGGAGCGCTTCTCCTTATATAAGAGTTTGTCCAGGCTTGTCCTTTTGCTACAAAAAGGATTGGGCCACCTTGCTACACTTTATTTACTTTTGTTACTTGTTGCTCGTTACAAATTATCTTATCACAAAACTATCTGTTACCACTTATTTCAGTACTTGCAGAGAATACCTTACTGAAAACCGCTTATCATTTCCTTCTGCTCCTCGTTGGGTTCGACACTCTTACTTATCGAAAGGACTACGATAGATCCCCTATACTTGTGGGTCATCAAGACTCTTTTCTGGCGCCGTTGCCGGGGAGTGAAGCGCCTTTGGTAGGTGGAATTTGGTAAGGAAAAAATTTATATAGTGTGCTGAAATTTACTGTCACTTATTACTATGGAAAGTAATCCTCTGAGGGGCTTGTTCGGGGTATCTTCACCCCGACCAGTAGAGCAAAGAGTTGCTCCTCAACCTACTGAACCTATTGAAAATGAAATTCCTTATGAGTATCCTTCGGGTATGATAGAAAAACTGCTAGCTAATCCTTTTACAGGAGATGGAACAAAGCATCCTGATGAACACCTAATATATGTGGATGAAGTTTGTGGATTATTTAAGCTTGCAGGTATACCCGACGATGTTGCTAAGGAGAAGGTCTTCCCTTTATCTTTGAAGGGATATGCATTGACATGGTATATGCTATGTGATGATACGAGATCATGGAACTATAGAAGATTGAAATTGGAATTTCATCAAAAGTATTACCCTATGCATCTTGTTCATCTTGACCGCAATTATATATATAATTTTTGGCCTCGCGAAGGAGAAAGCATCGCTCAAGCTTGGGGGAGGCTTAAATCAATGTTATATTCATGCCCCAATCATGAGCTCCCAAGAGAAACGATTCTTCAAAAATTTTATGCTCGGCTTTCTGAAAATAATCGCACCATGCTCGATACTTCTTGTGCTAGCTCTTTTATGATGAAGACTATTGGATTTAGATGGGATTTATTGGATAGAATTAAACACAACTCTGAAGATTGGGATCTCGACAAAGGTAAGGAGTCAGGTATGACACCTAAGTTTTATTGTGTTAAATCTTTTATGGATACCGATACTTTCCGTAACTTTAGCACTAAATATGCACTTGATTCTGAGATTGTAGCTTCTTTCTGTGAATCTTTTGCTACTTATGTTGATCTCCCTAAGGAGAAGTGGTTTAAATACCATCCTCCCATAGAAGTAAAAGTAGCTGCACCTATTAAAGTTGAAGAAAAGACTGTCACTTATAATGATCCTATTGTTCCTACTTGTTATGTTGAGAAACCATCTTTCCCTATTAGGATAAAGGATCATGCTAAAGCTTCAACTGTGGTTCGTAAAAGCAATATTAAAACATATACACCTCCTGAGCAAGTTAAAGTTGAACCTAATATCGCTATTGTTAAAGATCTCTTGTCTGATAATATTGATGGGCGTGTTATTCAGTTCTACGATGAAACTGCTAGAATTGCTAAACCTTGTGCTAAAGATAAAAATAGACCTGTGGTAGGCATGCCTGTTATTTCTGTTAAATAGGAGATCATTGTTATCATGGCTTATGTGATATGGGTTCTAGTGCTAGTGCAATACCTATTGACTTATACAAAGAAATTATGCATGACATTGCACCTGTTGAGTTAGAAGAAATTGATGTTACTATTAAACTTGCTAATAGAGATACTATTTCACCAATGGGAATTGTTAGAGATGTTGAAGTCTTGTGTGGGAAAACTAAATATCCTGCTAATTTTCTTGTTCTTGGTTCCCCACAAGATAGCTTTTGTACCATTATATTTGGTAGACCCTTCTTAAATACTGTTAATGCTACCATAGATTGCACAAGGGATGTTGTTACTGTCGGCTTAGATGATATGACTCATGAGTTTAATTTCTCTAAATTTAGTAAACAACACCGTGAAGAAGAATTGCCTAGTAAGGATGAAATTATTGGTCTTGCTTCTATTGCCGTACCTCCTAGCGATCCTTTAGAACAATATTTGCTAGACCATGAGAATGATATGTTTATGAATGAAAGAAGGGAAATAGATGAAGTATTATTTAAACAAGAACCTATTCTGAAACACAATTTGCCTGTTGAAATCCTAGGGGACCCCCCTCCACCTAAGGGTGATCCCATGTTTGAGCTTAAGCTGTTGCCTGATAATCTTAAATATGCTTATCTTGATGAAAAGAAGATATATCCTGTTATTATTAGTGCTAACCTTTCAGAGCATGAAGAATAAAGATTATTGAAAACTCTGAAGAAGCACCGTGCTTCTATTGGATATACTCTTGATGATCTTAAGGGCATTAGTCCCACTCTATGTCAACATAAAATAAATTTGGAAGCAGATGCCAAACCAGTTCATGATCCTCAACGACGTCTGAATCCTAAAATGAAAGAAGTGGTAGGAGAAGAAATACTAAAACTTCTGGAGGCAGGTATAATTTATCCCGTTGCTGATAGTCAGTGGGTAAGTCCTGTTCATTGTGTCCCTAAGAAGGGAGGTACTACTGTTGTTCCTAATGATAAAGATGAATTGATTCCACAAAGAATTATTACAAGTTATAGGATGGTAATTGATTTACGCAAATTAAATAAGGCTACTAAGAAAGATCATTACCCCTTACCTTTTATCGATCAAATGCTAGAAAGATTATGCAAGCATACACATTACTGCTTTCTAGATGGTTATTCTGGTTTCTCTCAAATACCTGTGTCGGCTAAAGATCAATCAAAGACTACTTTTACATGCCCTTTTGGTACTTTTGCTTATAGACGTATGCCTTTTGGTTTATGTAATGCACCTGCTACCTTTCAAATATGCATGATGGCTATATTCTCTGACTTCTGTGAAAAGATTTGTGAGGTTTTCATGGACGACTTTTCCATCTATGGATCTTCTTTTGATGATTGCTTGAGAAATCTTGATCGAGTTTTGCAGAGATGTGAAGAAACTAATCTTGTATTGAATTGGGAAAAGTGCCACTTTATGGTTAATGAAGGTATTGTCTTGGGGCATAAAGTTTCTGAAAGAGGTATTGAAGTTGATAAAGCCAAGGTTGATGCTATTGAAAAGATGCCATGTCCCAAGGACATCAAAGGTATAAGAAGTTTCCTTGGTCACGCCAGATTTTATAGGAGGTTCATTAAGGACTTCTCAAAAATTTCTCGGCCTCTGACTAATTTATTACAAAAAGATATACCATTTGTCTTTGATGATGATTGTGTAGAAGCATTTGAAATACTTAAGAAAGCATTAGTCTCTGCACCTATTGTTCAGCCACCTGATTGGAATTTACCCTTTGAAATTATGTGTGATGCTAGCGATTATGCTGTAGGTGCGGTTCTAGGGCAAAGAGTTGATAAGAAATTAAACGTCATCCATTATGCTAGTAAGACTCTAGACAATGCTCAAAGAAATTATGCTACTACTGAAAAAGAACTTTTAGCTGTTGTATTTGCTTGTGATAAGTTCAGACCTTATATTGTTGATTCTAAAGTAACTATCCACACTGATCATGCTGCTATTAAATATCTTATGGAGAAGAAAGATGCTAAACCTAGACTTATTAGATGGGTTCTCTTGCTACAAGAATTTGATTTGCATATTGTTGATAGAAAAGGAGCTGAGAACCCCGTTGCAGACAACTTATCTAGGTCAAAAGAAAAAGTTCTTCTATGATTTGAGACATTACTTTTGCGATGACCCACATCTTTATAAAGAAGGAGTGGATGGTGTTATTAGACATTGTGTACCTGAGCATGAACAGGAACAAATCCTACGCAAGTGCCACTCCAAAACTTATGGAGGACACCACGCGGGAGATAGAACTGCACATAAGGTATTGCAATCCGGTTTTTATTGTCCTACTCTCTTCAAGGATGCCCGTAAGTTTGTCCTATCTTGTGATGAATGTGAAAGAATTGGTAATATTAGTAGACGTCAAGAAATGCCTATGAATTATTCACTTGTTATTGAACCATTTGATGTTTGGGGCTTTGACTATATGGGACCTTTCCCTTCCTCTAATGGTTATACACATATTTTAGTTGCTGTTGATTACGTTACTAAGTGGGTAGAAGCTATTCCAACTAGTAGTGCTGATCATAACACTTCTATTAAAATGCTTAAAGAAGTTATCTTTCCAAGGTTTGGAGTCCCTAGATATTTAATGACTGATGGTGGTTCACATTTTATTCATGGTGCTTTCCGTAAAATGCTTGCTAAATATGATGTTAATCATAGAATTGCATCTCCGTATCACCCACAGTCTAGTGGTCAACTAGAAATGAGTAATAGAGAACTCAAATTAATTTTGCAAAAGGCTGTCAATAGGTCTAGAAAGAATTGGTCCAAGAAACTTGATGATTCATTATGGGCCTATAGAACTGCATATAAAAATCCTATGGGTATGTCTCCGTATAAAATGGTATATGGAAAAGCATGTCACTTACCTCTCGAACTAGAACATAAGGCATATTGGGCTATTAAAGAGCTCAACTATGATTTCAAACTTGCCGGTGAAAAGAGGTTATTTGATATTAGCTCACTTGATGAATGGAGAACCCAAGCTTATGAAAATGCCAAGTTGTTTAAAGAAAAGGTTAAAAGATGGCATGACAAAAGGATACAAAAGCGTGAGTTTAATGTAGGTGATTATGTATTGCTATACAACTCTCGTTTAAGATTTTTTGCAGGAAAACTTCTCTCTAAATGGGAAGGCCCCTATGTTATCGAGGAGGTCTATCGTTCCGGTGCCATAAAAATAAACAACTTCGAAGGCACAAATCCGAAGGTGGTAAACGGTCAGAGAATTAAACATTATATCTCAAGTAATCCCATAAATGTTGAAACCAACATAATTGAAACCGTAACCCCGGAGGAATACATAAGGGACACTTTCCAGAACGTTTCAGACTCCGAAAAGGAATAGGTATGTGGTACGGTAAGTAAACCGATTCCAAAACAGTTTTTAAGGCAATATTTCTCCGTTTTGGAATATTTAGAAAAATAGAAAATTAAGCAGCAGTCCGGGAAGGACACGAGGGCCCCACGAGGGTGGAGGGCGCGCCCCCTACCTCGTGAGCACCTCGTGTGCCTTCCAGACTCCGTTTTCTTGCACGATACATATTTTGGTCGGTAAAAATTCACTTTATATTCTCCCAAAGGTTTTGACTCCCGTATCACAAAAATATCCTCTATTTTTGTTTCGAGCTATTTCTACTGCAGATTAGAGCAAGATGTCTTCTCAAGAGTCAGTCGGGGAGAGCCGGGTATCTAATCCGGCACCGGAACCAAGGGCAAACAGCGACCCTGACCACTTTGGGCCAGCAACGGAGGAAGAGATGGAGGCTGACTTAATGAGGGTAGATGCCATGGAGGATCAACAAGTCACCTCTCGCTTCTGAGCTGGGTTCACGATGGGGGAACTACAGAGCTCAGCTATTCCAAACTCGGTTATCCCTTCCAATGTTAGATTTCTTTCTTATGAAAATATGAAGAGGAGTGTCACTTGTTCTCCCGCAGCTATGAAACACCCTTTGGTGCAAGGAGCTTTAGCCGTCATAGGAAAGCTTCGTAAGGAAACAATGGACCTCAAGCAGCAAGTCAACAAGCTCGAGGAGGAGAATCGTATCCTGAGAGGAATCATCGCCAAGAATATTTCACCAACAACAAAGAAGGAGAAACAATCACATGGGTATGGGCACTCCCCTTGGCAACTGCCAAGCTTGGGGGAGGTGCCCCGGTATCGTATCACAATCACAACTCCTATCTTTACCATTTTCCTTAGTTTGATCCTGTTAGTAGTATTTTGATCTAGTAGAATAAAGTTTATGGCATGATCTAGTTTTAAGTTTTGCTTTATGATCTCTCTATGTAATCGAGTCTGTGAGCTATATAATAAAGATTAGTGTTGAGTCAAGGGCTTGATTTTCTTGCTATGATCTTGGGTGAATAAAAGAAAAGAGAAAAATAATAAGAAGAAACAAAAGTTCATATTGATAGTAATGACTTCACATAGAAAGAGTGTGATGATTAAAAGTTGTTGGGAGTTGGCAGACATAGCTTTGGTCATCGTTGCAATTAATAGGAATTAATCAGGAAAGAGAGGTTTCACATATAAATATACTATTATTGACATCTTTTATGATTGGGAGCACTCATCAAAATATGACATGCTAAAGAGTTGATGTTGGACAAGGAAGACAACGTAATGGGTTATTTTTTCTTATATCTGAGATAAAGTATGTTGTCATGGATCATCCAACATGTTGAGCTTGTCTTTCCCCCTCATGCTAGCCAAATTCTCAGCACCAAGTAGAGATACTACTTGTGCTTCCAAATACCCTTAAACCAGTTTTGCCATGAGAGTCCACCATATCTACCTATGGATTGAGTAAGATCCTTCAAGTAAGTTGTCATCGGTGCAAAGCAATAAAAATTGCTCTAAATATGTATGATTAGTGTGGGAGAAATAAGCTTTATACGATCTTGTGATGTGGAAGTAATAAAAGCGACAGACTGCATAATAAAGGTTCATATCACAAGGGGCAATATAAAGTGACGTTCTTTCGCATTGAGATTTTGTGCATCCAACCATAAAAGCGCATGGCAACCTCTGCTTCCCTCTGCGAAGGGCCTATCTTTTATTATTATCTTCTACCTTATGCAAGAGTCATGGTGATCTTCACCTTTTCTTTTTCATTTTATCCTTTGGCAAGCTCGGCATGTTGGAAAGAACATGATATATATATATATCTAATTGGATGTAGGGGAGCATGAACCATTATTGTTGACATTACCCTTGAGGTAAAAGGTTGTGGAGCAAAACAATAAGCCCCTATCTTTCTCTGTGTCCGATTAAAACTCCGTAACCACAAGTATTGCGCGAGTGTTAGCAATTATGAAGGACTAGATGATAGTTGAGTATGTGGACTTGCTTTTTAGCTCTGACATAGACTCTTTCTGATGTTATGATAAATTGCAATTGCTTCAATGACTGAGGTTATCGTTTGTTGGTTCTCAATAAGGTTTCTGATTCATACTTTTGCATTGTGAATAGATCATCACTTGAACATAAGTAATCATATGACAATATCTATGTATGTTGCTGTTATGAGAATAATCATGATGCCCTCATGTCCGTATTTTATTTTTATCGACGCCTCTACCTCTAAACATGGGGACATATTTATTGTTATCGGCTTTCGCTTGACGACAAGCGAGGTCTAAGCTTGGGGGAGTTGATACGTCCATTTTGCATCATGCTTTTATATCGATATTTATTGCATTATGGGCTGTTATTTCACATTATGTCACAATACTTATGGCTATTCTCTCTTATTTTACTAGGTTTACATAAGGAGGGAGAATGCCGGCAGCTGGAATTCTGGGCTGGAAAAGGAGCAAATATTAGAGACCTATTCTGCACAACTCCAAAAGTCCTGAAACTCCATGGAATACCTTATAATAAATAATGAAAAATCCTCGCCAAAGATGAAGACCAGGGGGCCCACACCCTTTCCATGAGGGAGGGGGGCGCGCCCCCCTAGGGCGCGCCCCCTACCTCGTGGGCCCCCTGGTGGCTCTCCGATGACCATCTTCTGCTATATGAGGTCTTTCGTCGAGAAAAAAACCAGAAGCAACCTTTCGGGACCAAACTCCGCCGCCACGAGGCGGAACCTTGGTGGAACCAATCTAGGGCTCCGGCACAACTGTTCTACCGGGGAAACTTCTCTCCCGGAGGGGGAAATCATCACTATCGTCATCACCAACGCTCCTCTCATCACGAGAGGGCAATCTCCATCAACATCTTCATCAGCACCATCTCATCTCAAAACCCTAGTTCATCTCTTGTATCCAATTCTTGTCTCCAAGTCCGGGATTGGTGCTAGTAGGTTGCTAGTAGTGTTAATTACTCGTTGTAGTTGATGCTAGTTGGTTTAATTGGTGGAAGATCATATGTTCAGATCCTTTATGCATATTATTACCCCTCTGATTATGAATATGAATATGCTTTGTGAGTAGTTACGTTTGTTCCTGAGGACAAGGGAAAAGTCTTGCTATTAGTAGTCATGTGAATTTGGTATTCGTTCGATATTTTGATGAGATGTATGTTGTGTAGCCTCTAGTGGTGTTATGTGAACGTCGACTACATAAGACTTCACCATTATTTGGGCCTAGAGGAAGGCACTGGGAAGTAATAAGTAGATGATGGGTTGCTAGAGTGACAGAAGCTTAAACCCTAGTTTATGCGTTGCTTCGTAAGGGGCTGATTTGGATCCATATGTTTCATGCTATGGTTAGGTTTACCTTAATACATTCGTTGTAGTTGCGGATGCTTGCAATAGAGGTTAATCATAAGTGGGATGCTTGTTCAAGTAAGAACAACACCCAAGCACCGGTCCACCCACATGTCAAATTATCAAAGTACCGAACGCGAATCATATGAACGTGATGAAAACTAGCTTGACGATATTCCCATGTGTCCTCGGGAGCGCTTTTCCTTATATAAGAGTTTGTCCAGGATTGTCCTTTGCTACAAAAAGGATTGGGCCACCTTGCTGCACTTTATTTACTTTTGTTACTTGTTGCTCGTTACAAATTATCTTATCACAAAACTATATGTTACCACTTATTTCAGTACTTGCAGAGAATACTTTGCTGAAAACCGCTTATCATTTCCTTCTGATCCTCGTTGGGTTCGACACTCTTACTTATTAAAAGGACTACGATAGATCCCCTATACTTGTGGGTCATCAATTGGCAAGGTGTAGCCATTGCCCATGGTGACGACAGAGGAGGACGGAGAGGGTGTGAGATGTTGAAGCATACTTGGGTCGGAGGCCATGTGTGCTATGGCTCCGGAGTCCATTACCCATTCACCCACTGTCGAAGGAGTTGCGGTGTTGTTCAGTGTAGCGAGGAGGGCGGAGCAGTCCCACGCCGGAGTGCCGCCGTAGGCAGGAGTTGGCAGTGGGTTGGCGCTGAAAGCCTGGCCGTGCAGCGGCGCGAGAGAGGTAAAAGCCTGAGCCGGCGGAAGGACGGGGGGTCGCGACCCGAGGAGTCCAGCGCCAGCGTTGGGCCGTGCCGTTGGGGGCACCTGAAACAGCTGCCAGGCCTGCCCCGTGTAGGGACTGAAGCAGACCCAGGGGCCAACAGACGAGGGCGCCCCACGCTGGATGTTTCCGTCGTTGTAGTTGGAGCGGCCGCCGTCGCCGTTCCCGCAGCCGGAGCCCTTCTTCTTCTTCTTCTTCCAGTTGCCGTTGTTGCACTATCCGCCGGAGGAGTGATGACCCACAAGTATAGGGGATCTATCGTAGTCCTTTCGATAAGTAAGAGTGTCGAACCCAACGAGGAGCAGAATGAAATGATAAGCGATTTTCAGCAAGGTATTCTCTGCAAGTACTGAAATAAGTGGTAACAAATAGTTTTGTGACAAGATAAATGGTAACGAGCAATAAGTAACAAAAGTAAATAAAGTGCAGCAAGATGGCCCAATCCTTTTGTAGCAAAGGACAAGCTGGAACAAACTCTTATAATAGGAAAAGCGCTCCTGAGGACACATGGGAATATCATCAAGCTAGTTTTCATTACGTTCATATGATTCACGTTCGGTACTTTGATAATTTGATATGTGGGTGGACCGGTGCTTGGGTGCTGTTCTTACTTGAACAAGCATCCCACTTATGATTAACCTCTATTGCAAGCATCCGCAACTACAACAAAAGTATTAAGGTAAACCTAACCATAGCATGAAACATATGGATCCAAATCAGCCCCTTACGAAGCAACACATAAACTAGGGTTTAAGCTTCTGTCACTCTAGCAACCCATCATCTACTTATTACTTCCCAATGCCTTCCTCTAGGCCCAAATAATGGTGAAGTGTTATGTAGTCGACGTTCACATAACACCACTAGAGGCTAGACAACATACATCTCATCAAAATATCGAACGAATACCAAATTCACATGACTACTAATAGCAAGACTTCTCCCTTGTCCTCAGGAACAAACGTAACTACTCACAAAGCATATTCATGTTCATAATCAGAGGGGTAATAATATGCATATAGGATCTGAACATATGATTTTCCACCAAATAAACCAACTAGCATCAACTACAAGGAGTAATCAACACTACTAGCAACCTACTAGCACCAATCCCGGGCTTTGAGACAAGAATTGGATACAAGAGATGAACTAGGGTTTGGAGATGAGATGGTGCTGGTGAAGATGTTGATGGAGATTGCCCTCTCCCGATGAGAGGAGCGTTGGTGATGACGATGGTGATGATTTCCCCCTCCCGGAGGGAAGTATCCCCGGCAGAACAGCTCTGCCGGAGCTCTAGATTGGTTCCGCCAAGGTTCCGCCTCGTGGCGGCGGAGTTTCTCCCCAAAAGGTTGCTTCTTATTTTTTTCTCATCGAAATACTTCATATAGGAGAATATGGACGTCGGAGACCCACCAGGGGGCCCACAAGGTAGGGGTGCGCACCCTAGGAGGGGGGGCACGCCCCCACCCTCGTGAGCAGGGTGTGGGCCCCTGGCCTTCATCTTTGGCGAGGATTTTTCTTTATTTATTTTAAGATGTTCCGTGGAGTTTCAGGACTTTTGGAGGTGCGCATAATAGGTCTCTAATATTTGCTCCTTTTCCAGCCCAGAATTCCAGCTGCCGGCATTTCCCTCCTTATGTAAACCTTGTAAAATAAGAGAGAATAGCCATAAGTATTGTGACATAAAATGAAATAACAGCCCATAATGCAATAAATATTGATATAAAATCATGATGCAAAATGGACGTATCAACTCCCCCAAGCTTAGACCTCTCTTGTCCTCAAGCGAAAAGCCGATAACAATAAATATGTCCTCATGTTTAGAGGTAGAGGCGTCGATAAAAATAAAATACGGACATGAAGGCATCATGATTTTTCTCATAACAGCAACATATATAGATTTTGTCATATGATTACTTATGTTCAAGTGATGATCTATTCACAATGCAAGAGTATAAATCATAAACCTTATTGGGCTCCAACAAACTATAATCTCAGTCATTGAAGCAATTGCAATTTATCATAACATCGGAAAGAGTCTATGTCAGAGCTTAAAAGCAAGTCCACATACTCAACTATCATTTAGTCCTTCATAATTGCTAACACTCACGCAATACTTGTGGTTACGGAGTTTTAATCGGACACAGAGAAAGATAGGGGCTTATTGTTTTGCTCCACAACCTTTTACCTCAAGGGTAATGTCAACAATAATGGTTCATGCTCCCCTACATCCAATTAGATATATATATATCATGTTCTTTCCAACATGCCGAGCTTGCCAAAGGATAAAATGAAAAAGAAAAGGTGAAGATCACCATGACTCTTGCATAAGGTAGAAGATAATAATAAAAGATAGGTCCTTCACAGAGGGAAGCAGAGGTTGCCATGCGCTTTTATGGTTGGATGCACAAAATCTCAATGCGAAAGAACGTCACTTTATATTGCCCCTTGTGATATGAACCTTTATTATGCAGTCCGTCGCTTTTATTACTTCCACATCACAAGATCGTATAAAGCTTATTTCTCCCACACCAATCAATCATACATATTTAGAGCAATTTTTATTGCTTTGCACCGATGATAACTTACTTGAAGGATCTTACTCAATCCATAGGTAGATATGGTGGACTCTCATGGCAAAACTGGTTTAAGGGTATTTGGAAGCACAAGTAGTATTTCTACTTGGCGCTGAGAATTTGGCTAGCATGAGGGGGAAAGGCAAGCTCAACAAGTTAGAGGATCCATGAAAACATACTTTATCTTAGATATAAGAAAGACATAACTCATTACGTTGTCTTCCTTGTCCAACATCAACTCTTTAGCATGTCATATTTTAATGAGTGCTCCCAATCATAAAAGATGTCAATGATAATATATCTATATGTGAAACCTCTCTTTCCTTATTACTTCCTATTAATTGCAACGATGACCAAGGCTATGTCTACCAACTCCCAACAACTTTTAATCATCATACTCTTTCTATGTGAAGTCATTACTCTCAATAAGATCAATATGAACTCTTTGTTTCTTTTTATTATTTTTCTCTTTTCTTTTATTCACCCAAGATCATGGCAAAATAATCAAGCCCTTGACTCAACACTAATATTTATTATATATAACTCACGGACTCGATTACATAGAGAGGTCAAAAAGCAAAACTCAAAACTAGATCATGCCATAAACTTTATTCTACTAGATCAAGATACTACTAATAGGATCGAACTAAGAAAAACGGTAAAGGTAGGGGTTGTGATTGTGATACGATACTAGGGCACCTCCCCCAAGCTTGGCTGTTGCCAAGGGGAGTGCCCGTACCCAAGTGATTATGTCTCCTTCTTTGTTGTTGGTGTAATATTCTTGGCGATTATTCCCCTCAGTATGCGGTTCTCCTCCTCGAGCTTATTGACTTGCTGCTTGAGGTCCATTATTTCCTTACGAAGCTTTGCTGTGACAGCTAAAGCTCCTTGCACCCAAGGGTGTTGCATAGCTGCGGGAGAACAAGTGACACTCCTCTTCATATTTTCATAAGAAAGAAATCTAACATTGGAAGGGATAACCGAGTTTGGAATGGGTGAGCTCTGTAGTTCCCCCATCGTGAATCCAGCTCGGAAGCGAGAGGTGACTTCTTGTCCTCCATGGCATCTACCCTCATCAAGTCATCCTCCATCTCCTCCTCCGTTGCTGGCCCAAAGTGTTCAGCGTCGCTGTTTGCCCTTGGTTCCGGTGCCGGATTAGATACCCGGCTCTCCCCGATTGACTCTGGAGAAGACATCTTGCTCTAATCTGCAGCAGCAACAGCTCGAAACGAAAATAGAGGATATTTGCGTGATACAGGAGTCAAAACCTTCGGGAGGTTATATAATGAATTTTTACCGACCAAAATACGTATCTTGCAAGAAAACAGAGTCTGGAAGGCACACGAGGTGCTCACGAGGTAGGGGGCGCGCCCAGAGGGGTAGGGCGCGCCCACCACCCTCGTGGGGCCCTTGTGTCCTTCCCGGACTGCTACTTATTTTTCTATTTTTCTAAATATTCCAAAACGGAGAAATATTGCCTTAAAATTTGCTTTGGAGTCAGTTTACAAACCGTACCACATACCTATTCCTTTTCGGAGTCTGAAACGTTCCGGAAAGTGTCCCTTATGTATTCCTCCGGGGTTACGGTTTCAATAATATTGGTTTCAACATTTATGGGATTACCTGAGATATAATGTTTGATTCTTTGACCGTTTACCACCTTCGGATTTGTGCCTTCAAAGTTGTTGATTTTATGGCACCAGAACGATAGACCTCCTCGATAACGTAGGGGCCTTCCCATTTAGAGAGAAGTTTTCCTGCAAAAAATCTTAAACGAGAGTTGTATAGCAATACATAATCACCTACATTAAACTCACGCTTTTGTATCCTTTTGTCATGCCAGCTTTTAACTTTTTCTTTAAACAACTTGGCATTTTCATAAGCTTGGGTTCTCCATTCATCAAGTGAGCTAATATCAAATAACCTCTTCTCACCGTCAAGTTTAAAATCATAGTTGAGCTCTTTAATAGCCCAATACGCCTTATGTTCTAGTTTGAGAGGTAAGTGACATGCTTTTCCATAAACCATTTTATACGGAGACATACCCATAGGATTTTTATATGCAGTTCTATAGGCCCATAATGCATCATCAAGTTTCTTGGACCAATTCTTTCTAGACCTATTAACAGTCTTTTGCAAAATTAATTTGAGCTCTCTATTGCTCAACTCTACTTGACCACTAGACTGAGGGTAATAAGGAGATGCAATTCTATGATTAACATCATATTTAGCAAGCATTTTATAGAAAGCACCATGAATAAAGTGTGAACCACCATCAATCATTAAATATCTAGGGACTCCAAACCTCGGGAAAATAACTTCCTTAAGCATTTTAATAGAAGTGTTATGATCAACACTACTAGTTGGAATAGCTTCTACCCACTTAGTAACGTAATCAACAGCAACTAAAATATGAGTATATCCATTAGAGGCAGGAAAAGGTCCCATATAATCAAAGCCCCAAACATCAAATGGTTCAATAACAAGTGAATAATTCATAGGCATTTCTTGACGTCTACTAATATTACCAATTCTTTGACATTCATCACAAGACAAGACAAACTTACGGGCATCCTTGAAGAGAGTAGGCCAATAAAAACCAGATTGCAATACCTTATGTGCAGTTCTATCTCTAGCGTGGTGTCCTCCATAAGCCTCGGAGTGACACTTGCGTAGGATCTGTTCCTGTTCATGCTCAGGTACACAACATCTAATAACACCATCTACTCCTTCTTTATAAAGATGTGGGTCATCCCAAAAGTAATGTCTTAAATCATAGAAAAACTTTTTCTTTTGCTGGTATGTGAAGCTAGGTGGTATAAACTTAGCAACAATATAATTAGCATAATCAGCATACCATGGAGTACTACGAGAAGTACTTATAACATTTAATTGTTCATCAGGAAAGCTATCATTAATAGGTAGTGGGTCATCAAGAACATTCTCTAACCTAGACAAGTTGTTTGCAACGGGGTTCTCAGCTCCCTTTCTATCAACAATATGCAAATCAAATTCTTGTAGCAGGAGAACCCATCTGATGAGTCTAGGTTTAGCATCTTTCTTTTCCATAAGATATTTAATGGCAACATGATCAGTGTGAATAGTTACTTTAGAATCAACAATATAAGGTCTGAACTTATCACAAGCGAATACAACTGCTAAGAGTTCTTTTTCAGTAGTAGCATAATTTCTTTGAGCATTCTCTAGAGTCTTACTAGCATAGTGAATAACATTTAATTTCTTATCAACTCTTTGCCCTAGGACATCACCTACAGCATAATCACTAGCACCACACATAATTTCAAAGGGTAGGTTCCAATCAGGTGGCTGAATAACAGGTGCAAAGACTAATGCTTTCTTAAGTATTTCAAATGCTTCTACACAATCATCATCAAAGACAAATGGTATATCTTTTTGTAATAAATTAGTCAGAGGCCGAGAAATTTTTGAGAAGTCCTTAATGAACCTCCTATAAAATCCAGCGTGACCAAGGAAACTTCTTATACCTTTGATGTCCTTGGGACATGGCATCTTTTCAATAGCATCAACCTTGGCTTTATCAACTTCAATACCTCTTTCAGAAACTTTGTGCCCCAAGACAATACCTTCATTAACCATAAAGTGGCACTTTTCCCAATTCAAGACAAGATTAGTTTCTTCACATCTCTGCAAAACTCGATCAAGATTGCTGAAGCAATCATCAAAAGAGGAACCATAGACGGAAAAGTCGTCCATGAAAACCTCACAAATCTTTTCACAGAAGTCAGAGAATACAGCCATCATGCATCTTTGAAAGGTAGCAGGTGCATTACATAAACCAAAAGGCATACGTCTATAAGCAAAAGTACCAAAAGGGCATGTAAAAGTAGTCTTTGATTGATCTCTAGCCGACACAGGTATTTGAGAGAAATCAGAATAACCATCTAGAAAGCAGTAATGTGTATGTTTGCATAATCTTTCTATCATTTGATCAATAAAAGGTAAGGGGTAATGATCTTTCTTAGTAGCCTTATTTAATTTGCGGAAATTAATTACCATCCTATAACCTGTGATAATTCTTTGTGGAATCAATTCATGTCTATCATTAGGAACAACAGTGATACCTCCCTTCTTAGGGACACAGTGGACAGGACTTACCCACTGACTATCAGCAACGGGATAGATTATACCTGCCTCCAGAAGCTTGAGTATTTCTTTTCTTACCACTTCTTTCATTTTAGGATTCAGACGTCGTTGAGGATCACGAACTGGTTTGGCGTCCGCCTCCAAATTTATTTTATGTTGACATAGAGTGGGACTAATGCCCTTAAGATCATCAAGAGTATATCCAATAGCAGCACGGTGCTTCTTCAGAGTTTTCAGCAATCTTTCTTCTTCATGCTCTGAAAGGTTAGCACTAATAATAACAGGATATATCTTCTTGTCATCAAGATAAGCATATTTAAGATTATCAGGCAACGGTTTAAGCTCAAACACGGGATCACCCTTGGGTGGAGGAGGATCCCCTAAAATTTCAATAGGCAAATTGTGTTGCAGAATAGGTTCCTGTTTAAAGAATACTTCATCTATTTCCCTTCTTTCATTCATGAACATATCATTTTCATGGTCTAGCAAATAGTGTTCTAAAGGATCACTAGGAGGTACGACAATAGAAGCAAGACCAATAATTTCATCCTTACTAGGCAATTCTTCCTCACGATGTTGTTTACTAAATTTAGAGAAATTAAACTCATGAACCATATCATCCAAGCCAATAGTAACAACATTCTTTTCACAATCTATCCGAGCATTAACAGTGTTCAAGAAGGGTCTACCAAATATAATGGGACAAAAGCTATCTTGCGGAGAAGTAAGAACAAGAAAATCAGTAGGATATTTAGTTTTACCACACAAGACTTCAACATCTCTAACAATTCCCATCGCTGAAATAGTATCTCTATTGGCAAGTTTAATTGTGACATCAATATCTTCTAACACAGCAGGTGCAATTCCATCCTTGATTTCTTTATACAAGTCATAAGGTATAACACTAGCACTAGCACCCATATCACATAAGCCATGATAACAATGATCTCCTATTTTAATAGAAATAACAGGCACGCCTACCACAGGTCTATGTTTATCTTTATCACAAGGCTTAGCAATTCTAGTAGTTTCACCATCGAACTGAATAACGTGCCCATCAATATTATCAGACAAGAGATCTTTAACAATAACAATATTAGGTTCTACTTTAACTTGCTCAGGAGGTGTATAAGTTCTAATATTGCTTTTACGAACAACAGTTGAAGCTTTGGCATGATCCTTTACTTTAACAGGGAAAGGTGGTTTCTCAACATAAGAAGTAGGAACAATAGGATCATTATAAGTGACAGTCTTTTCTTCAACTTTAAAAGGTGCAACTACTTTTACTTCTATGGGAGGATGATATTTAAACCACTTCTCCTTAGGGAGATCAACATAAGCAGCAAAAGATTCACAGAAAGAAGCTACCATCTCAGAGTCAAGTCCATATTTAGTGCTAAACTTACGGAAAATATCGGTGTCCATAAAAGATTTAACACAATCAAACTTAGGTGTCATACCTGACTCCTTACCTTCGTCGAGGTCCCAATCTTCAGAGTTGCATTTAATTCTATCCAATAAATTCCATTTAAATTCAATAGTCTTCATCATAAAAGAGCCAGCACAAGAAGTATCGAGCATGGTGCGATTGTTTTCAGAAAGCCGGGCATAAAAACTTTGCATAATTATTTCTCTCGAGAGCTCATGATTGGGGCATGAATATAACATTGATTTAAGCCTCCCCCAAGCCTAAGCGATGCTTTCTCCTTCACGAGGCCAGAAATTATATATATAATTGCGATCACGATAAACAAGATGCATAGGGTAATACTTTTGATGAAATTCCAACTTCAATCTTTTATAGTTCCATGATCTCATATCATCACATAGCCTATACCATATCAATGCGTCTCGCTTCAAAGATAAAGGGAAGACCTTCTTCTTAGCAACATCATCGGGTATACCTGCAAGCTTAAATAATCCACAAACTTCATCCACATATATTAAGTGCTCATCAGGATGCTTTGTTCCATCTCCTGTAAAAGGGTTAGCTAGCAGTTTTTCCATCATACCCGAAGGAAATTCAAAAGGAGTTTCATTTTCTATAGGTTCAGTAGGTTGAGGAGCAACTCTTTGCTCTACTGGACGAGGTGAAGATACCCCGAACAAGCCCCTCAGAAAATTACTTTCCATAGTAACAAGTGATAGTAAATTTCAGCACACTATATAAATTTTTCCTTACCAAATTCCACCTACCAAAGGCGCTACACTCCCCCGCAACGGTGCCAGAAAAGAGTATTGATGACCCACAAGTATAGGGGATCTATCGTAGTCCTTTCGATAAGTAAGAGTGTCGAACCCAACGAGGAGCAGAAGGAAATGATAAGCGGTTTTCAGCAAGGTATTCTCTGCAAGTACTGAAATAAGTGGTAACAGATAGTTTTGTGACAAGATAAATGGTAACGAGCAACAAGTAAAAAAATTAAATAAAGTGCAGCAAGATGGACCAATCCTTTTGTAGCAAAGGACAAGCCGGAACAAACTCTTATAATAGGAAAAGCACTCCTGAGGACACATGGGAATATCGTCAAGAATTCTGTCAATGACGCTATCATCTGGAAGATTAACTCCCAATTGAATCAAGTGATTATTATACCCAGACATTTTGAGTATATGCTCACTGACAGAACTGTTCTCCTCCATCTTGCAGCTATAGAACTTATTGGAGACTTCATATCTCTCAATCCGGGCATTTGCTTGAAATATTAACTTCAACTCCTGAAACATCTCATATGCTCCATGACGTTCAAAACATCGTTGAAGTCCCGATTCTAAGCCGTAAAGCATGGCACACTGAACTATCGAGTAGTCATCAGCTTTGCTCTGCCAGACGTTCATAACATCCGGCGTTGCTCCTGCAGCAGGCCTGGCACCCAGCGGTGCTTCCAGGACGTAATTCTTCTGTGCAGCAATGAGGATAATCCTCAAGTTACGGACCCAGTACGTGTAATTGCTACCATCATCTTTCAACTTTGCTTTCTCAAGGAACGCATTAAAATTCAACGGAACAACAGCACGAGCCATCTATCTACAATCAAACATAAACAAGCAAGATACTAATCAGGTACTAAGTTTCATGATAAATTTAAGTTCAGTTAATCAAGTTAATTAAAGAACTCCCACTTAGATAGACATCCCTCTAATCCTCTAAGTGATTACGTGATCCAAATCAACTAAACCATAACCGATCATCACGTGAGATGGAGTAGTTTTCAATGGTGAACATCGTTATGTTGATCATATCTACTATATGATTCACGCTCGACCTTTCGGTCTCCGTGTTCCGAGGCCATATCTGTATATGCTTGGCTCGTCAAGTATAACCTGAGTATTCCACGTGTGCAACTGTTTTGCACCCGTTGTATTTGAACGTAGAACCTATCACACCCGATCATCACGTGGTGTCTCAGCACGAAGAACTTTCGCAACGGTGCATACTCAGGGAGAACACTTCTTGATAATTTAGTGAGAGATCATCTTATAATGCTACCGTCAATCAAAGCAAGATAAGATGCATAAAAGGATAAACATCACATGCAATCAATATAAGTGATATGATATGGCCATCATCATCTTGTGCTTGTGATCTCCATCTCCGAAGCACCGTTGTGATCACCATCGTCACCGGCGTGACACCTTGATCTCCATCGTAGCATCGTTGTCGTCTCGCCAAGCTTATGCTTCCACGACTATCACTACCGCTTAGTAATAAAGTAAAGCATTACATCGCGATTTCATTGCATACAATAAAGCGACAACCATAAGGCTCCTGCCAGTTGCCGATAACTCGGTTACAAAACATGATCATCTCATACAATAAAATTCAGCATCATGTCTTAACCATATCACATCACAACATGCCCTGCAAAAACAAGTTAGACGTCCTCTACTTTGTTGTTGCAAATTTTACGTGGCTGCTACGGGCTTAAGCAAGAACCAATCTCACCTACGCATCAAAACCACAACGATAGTTTGTCAAATAGACTCCGTTTTAACCTTCGCAAGGACCGGGCGTAGCCATACTTGGTTCAACTAAAGTTGGAGAGACAGTCGCCCGCAAGCCACCTATGTGCAAAGCACGTCGGGGGAACCGGTCTCGCGTAAGCGTACGCGTAAGGTTGGTCCGGGTCATCTCGTCCAACAATGCCGCCAAACCAAAGTATGACATGCTGGTAGGCAGTATGACTTATATCGCCCACAACTCACTTGTGTTCTACTCGTGCATATAACATCAACATAAATAACCTAGGCTCGGATGCCACTGTTGGGTTTCGTAGTAATTTCAAAAATTTTCCTACGCACACGCAAGATCATGTGATGCATAGCAACGAGAGGGGAGAGTGTTGTCTACGTACCCAACGCAGACCGACTGCGGAAGCGCTGACACAACATAGAGGAAGTAGTCGTACGTCTTCACGATCCAACCGATCAAGCACCGAAACTACGGCACCTCCGAGTCCGAGCACACGTTCAGCTCGATGACGATCCTCGGACTCCGATCCAGCAAAGTGTCGGGGAAGAGTTCCGTCAGCACGACGGCGTGGTGACGATCTTGATGCACTACAGCAGCAGGGCTTCGCCTAAACTCTGCTACAGTATTATCGAGGAATATGGTGGAAGGGGGCACCGCACACGGCTAAGGAATAGATCACGTGGATCAACTTGTGTGTTTCTGGGGTGCCTCTGCCTCAGTATATAAAGGAGCCAAGGGGGAGGGGGGCACCGTCCAGGAGGAGGGCGTAGGAGGAGTCCTACTCCTTCCGGGAGTAGGACTCTCCCCCCAATCCTAGTTGGACTAGGATTCCCTGAGGGGGAAAGAGGGAGAGGGGGGCCGGCCACCTTCTCCTAGTCCTAATAGGACTAGGGGAGGGGGGAGGTGCGCAGCCACCTTGGGCTGCCCCTTTCTCCTTTCCACTAAAGCCCATTAAGGCCCATATGGCTCCCGGGGGGTTCCGGTAACCTCCCGGTACTCCGGTAAAATCCCGATTTCACCCGGAACACTTCCGATATCCAAACATAGGCTTCCAATATATCAATCTTTATGTCTTGACCATTTTGAGACTCCTCGTCATACCCGTGATCACATCCGGGACTCCGAACAACCTTCGGTATATCAAAATGCATAAACTCATAATATAACTGTCATCGTAACTTTAAGCGTGCGGACCCTACGGGTTCGAGAACAATGTAGACATGACCGAGACACGTCTCCGGTCAATAACCAATAGCGGGACCTGGATGCCCATATTGGCTCCTACATATTCTACGAAGATCTTTATCGGTCAGACCGCATAACAACATACGTTGTTCCCTTTGTCATCGGTATGTTACTTGCCCGAGATTCGATCGTCGGTATTCCAATACCTAGTTCAATCTCGTTACCGGCAAGTCTCTTTACTCGTTCTTTAATACATCATCCCGCAACTAACTCATTTAGTTGTAATGCTTGCAAGGCTTAAGTGATGTGCATTACCGAGAGGGCCCAGAGATACCTCTCCGACAATCGGAGTGACAAAACCTAATCTCGAAATACGCCAACCCAACATCTACCTTTGGAGACACCTGTAATGCTCCTTTATAATCACCCAGTTACGTTGTGACGTTTGGTAGCACCCAAAGTGTTCCTCCGGCAAACGGGAGTTGCATAATCTCATAGTTATAGGAACATGTATAAGTCATGGAGAAAGCAATAGCAACATACTAAACGATCGGGTGCTAAGCTAATGGAATGGGTCATGTCAATCAGATCATTCAACTAATGATGTGACCTCGTTAATCAAATAACAACTCATTGTTCATGGTTAGGAAACATAACCATCTTTGATTAACGAGCTAGTCAAGTAGAGGCATACTAGTGACACTTTGTTTGTCTATGTATTCACACATGTATTATGTTTCCGGTTAATACAATTCTAGCATGAATAATAAACATTTATCATGATTATAAGGAAATAAATAATAACTTTATTATTGCCTCTAGGGCATATTTCCTTCAGATACTTGCTATTTAGGGTTTCCTCTACCGCTCGGTGACCCTCGACGACCCTCGTTCCCGATAAAAAAAGAGGACGAAGAAGAAAAAAAGAGGAGAAGAAAGAATAGAGGATTACTCCTCTATTCTTTCTTCTCCTCTTTTTTTCTTCTTCCTCTTCTTTTTTTATCCTTGAAGCGTTGTCGAGGCGACCCCAAACCCTAGAGAAGCAGCGTCGAGGCCACCCCAAACCCTAGAGAAGCAGCGTCAAGGCCACTAATTAATATTAGTTCTACGTTTGCCACTAATATATCCATCTGTCATGTTTGAATAATAATTGCCATGTTGTAAATATTTGTAGAAACTATGGACATCGCCCGAGACGAAGTATAAGAAGAGTTGTTGGGGGACATAATCGCACGAGGAAGTGATGCCGTCTGCTCGTTGTTTCTCAACGACACCGATGGTCTAGAAGCAGCTGGCTATGATTATGATGGATCCGGTGACCTAATGCGGGTGCAAGAAGGAGACAGTGAGGACGGCTCCGGTGACCCAATGCCGGTGCAAGAAGGAGACCGTGATGACGTCTCGGGTGACCGAACCGAGTCCGACCAGGTATATATATTAGTTAAGCTTCTGCTGACTAGCTAATTGATGCATTCATTGTTTTGGTATGTACACATATTAATTAAGTCTTTGTTCTTTTTTCTAGCCCTCCGGATCGAGCACAACTTCGGTAAAGAGACGAGGCCCGAAGAAAAAGTTGAGCTCGGATGGAAAGTTTGAGATCATAGCAATCGCGCCCGACGGCCAACCGATTGAACCCCTCTGGACAAAGAGCGCATTTGTTGCTCAGTGCGGGGTTTTGGTTAGGGACAAGATCTCGATCAGCATCCAGCAATGGTTAAAGCCGGCTACAGAAGACCCTGAGGTGTCTTATGTCAATGATATGCAGAAAAATGATCTTTGGACTGAGCTGAAGTCAAATTTCACCCTATCGCAAGAGGATGATCCGGAGAAGCCAGTTAAAGAGCAATTAATCAAGTCTTTTGCTCTTAAGAGGATGGCAGAACTATTCAGGAGGTGGAAGAAAGAGCTGAATAAGTTTGTCAAAAATAAAGAGACACCAGAATTCAAGGGCAGATATGAGAAGATCAGAGATCACTAGCCCGCATTTGTGGCCCACAAGACATCGGAAAAGAGTAAGAAGATGTCGGCGACAAACAAGCAAAATGCTGCGAAGAAGAAGCATCACCATCGCACGGGGTCAGGTGGCTACCTCGCAGCCCGGCCTAAGTGGGCCAAGACTGAGAATGATCTGGCTGATAAAGGGCTCAAACCAGAGACAATTAACTGGCCAGACCGTTGCCGGACTTGGTTCTTCGGGGCTGGCGGAACCTTGGACCCTGTATCAGGGAAGTGCATTTGGACGAACGATCAAATGGACATACCAGTCAAGAAGCTTCAACAGTATATCGAAGCAGCGCAGCAAGGGACGTTCATTCTAGACAGAGAGAACGACGAGCTCACAATGGCCCTCGGGAATCCTGAGCACCCTGGACGGACACGAGGCATGCCAGGCTCCATTCTGTGGAAGGTTGGGTTTCCGGACACAGGCGGTTACAAATGCCAGGAGAGGAGGAAAAAAGTCCAGCAGACCCAAATGCAGGCGCTGCAAGCAAGGGTACAAGCGATAGAGGAACGAGAAGCAAATCGCAGCAAACGAACTGCCGAAGCTTCCCCCGAAGCTACCCCGCCATCTCAGCGGAGAAGCAGCGTGGCTTCCACCGAGCTGCTTCAGCCGGAGCATGTCTTGACGGCTCCTGCCAGCTATCCCGTGGATGCTATCACAGAGTCTCAAAATTGCCACCTTATGATGCAATGGATTAATATGAAGGTCAAGGCGGCTGTTGGCTCTGTTTTTCCTACTGAACCCGGCGCAAGTTTTCACTGCCGGCCAATTCCAGAAGGATATGCTAGGGTGATGGTGGATGAAATAGCAGAGGGATTTGAGGACCTCCAGCTTGACCACCCTACCGGTGAAGGGGAGACTCGGCTGGGTTCTGCTCTGAAGACTCCATGCCTATGGCGAAAGGAGCTCATCAACCTTCCGAACTGGACGCCTGCGCCTCCTCCTCCTCCGGCGAGTCAGGGCACTCCGCCTCCTCCACCGCCTCCTCCTCCGGCGAGTGACGATCAGGGCACTCGGCCGACTCCTTCTCCGGCGTGTGGCGGCACTCCGCCTCCTTCTCCGCCTGCCCCAGTGCTCCCAAGCAGCCAGCCTCCTCCTTCTCCGCCTCGTCAGCAAGGGCGGAAGAGACCTACCGCCTCTCCGGCTGCTCCAGCGCTTCGTAGTCCTTCTCCTCCGCCTCGTAAGCAAGTAAAGAAGACAACCGCTCCGTCTACTCTGCCGGCGTCTAGCAGTACAGCTAGAGGCGGGAGGACATATAGAGTCGGTCCTTCTCGGAAGACTCCAGAGAAGTTACCATATGAGAGGACTCCGGAGGAGAACGCCGAGATCGCGCAAGAAGAAGTGAGGGGTGAAAGCAAAGAAACATCCACCTCCGGAGGAGAAGGTAGATCCGGTGAAAGCGAAGCGCACTCTGGCTGCCCTGACAAAACCACCCAAGTCTCCGCCGAAAGGAAACTATGAGCGCATTATTGGAAAGGAATTTGCCGAAGCGGAGCGGTCGGGAAGTACTGTCAGTGATCAAAGGCTGAAAGAACGACGAGCTGGGAAACAAATTGCACAGCTCGGCGAACAAGCGAAGCAATCGTGCCCCCCACTCAAGGTGCCTAGCGACATCGTCGCTAATGATCCAAGGATGGTGCCCGGTTATAGCAATCTTGGAGATTACCTTCCCGACGATGCACATTATGATTTCATGGAGGTGCACATACAAAGATACGAGTACGGGAAGCCTCTCGTCAAAGATGAAAGATCTCTATCAACGATGATGCGAAGATTGCATGATTGGTACTTGAAAATCTGCAGAGAGTCTGAGGGGAGGAGTACTTTGTATGTGAGAGTTAAAAAGGAGCATGACCTCGTTGGAATTGATCTGTTGCCTGTTCCATTTGAGGAGTTCTTTCAGTTTTTCAATCAATTGGCCCTCGATAGAGCAACGGTCACCTGCTACTGTCTGTAAGTAGTACTACTTCTGTCATTAAGTCTCTCTATATAGCTCAACTCTTTCATTGCATGTATTTATAATTATCCTCACTATATTATGCAGATTGAAGATCGTCGAATTGAAGAAATGACAAATCGGTGATATTGGGTTCATTAACACAAATATCATAGATGCAACTCAGGTTAAATTTCATGCCGCAGATACCGAGGCCAACTTGCTATGATCGCTGGTAATAAATGAAAACAAAGATATAATACTCTTTCCTTACAACTTCAAGTGAGTGTTACTGTCTTGTGCGTATTCGGTTTCCCTTATATATTAGTCAAGGTTATAGTAATGTAATTGATGAGTTATGCATGCGTGTGCAGTTTCCACTATATTCTCCTAGAGATTAAGCTTGAGCAGGGACTAGTAACCGTCTTAGACTCAAGACGAAAAGATCCCCAGGACTATGCGGACATGACTCAAATGCTCGAGAAGTAAGTTAAATCGATCATTATCCACCATATCAACAACTTTGTTCATTTCCTGATATATCAAGTAATTGTTTTCTTTGTCTGGCAGGGTTTGGAAAAAAATTCACCAAAAAAGCTCCGGGACTCCCGAAGAAGCTGCAATTTAGACACCCGAAAGTAAGTACTATAGTAGCATGTTCCGCGCATCTCCTATTGATTCAAGCGCTAGTTTCATCAATACCATTTGGCATTCTTGCTTATCAGTTTGATTGACCTCTATTTCTTGTAAAGTGGTTGTGGCAGGAACAAGGGAATGATTTTCGTGGATACTACGTTTGCGAGTCCATCCGCCACACGACCTGTGAGCAGGGCTACTCTGACGAACAATATGAAGTGCGTAAATAACAACATTCACAATTTTATTTTATTACCATCATTTGTGTTGAGTTTCATTCATTCATATATATATGTATTGACCCCCTTCTTCAAATTAGATGTTTTGGAAGCGGGATGAACTCCTAGCACCAGCTCGCATGCGAGCAATTCAAGAGGAATTGGCGGCATTCTTTCTTGACCACGTGATCGCTGAAGATGGAGAATACTATGTGGACCATGAGTCCATATGTTAGGAGATTATATTTGTAAGAGATAATTATTGTATATATGTAGCCGGTAGTGTCGGATAGATATACGAGAACTTGTTGTTCGACCAATCTCTCGGAGAAGGAGAGGTGGTCGATATCACTTCTCTCTGTATGCATATATGTTCATGACGATATTCTCTTTCCTTCGTTTGCTTACTAGCTAGCTAGCGTGTCTAGTCCTCTCTATACGTATGTATAGTACGTAGCGTCGACCAAGCACGGACATAACAGAGGGCACTTCCCTCTATTAGTTATAGCTAGCTAACACAATATATGAAACACCTAAATTAACCCCCCAAAACCCCCAACCCCCCCCCCCCCCTTTCAAAAAAAAACAAAAACCCCAGCCACAGAAATGCTGACGCGTGGATGCCTATTGGTCCCGGTTGGTGCCACCAACCGAGACCAAAGGCCCTCCTGCCTGGGCTCTGCGCACAGGCCACGTGTAGGCCCATCTGTCCCGGTTCTGGATTGAACGGGGACTAAAGGGACATGGCATTAGTACCGACCCTTTAGTCCCGGTTCAGGAACCGGGACAAAAGGCCCTTACGAACCAGGACAACATGCCCTTTTTCTACTAGTGGTCATAGAGACGAATGTAGGGAACCAAGAAACCAATGGATTGGGAGGGATGTATATTGACAAGGTATGTTGCCATGGAGAGAGCCTCGGCCCAGTAGGAGGGCGGCATGGAGGATTGGAAGAGGAGAGTGCGAGTGACATCGTTGATCATGCAGATGGCATGTTCGGCCTTCCGATTTGGGCGGACGTGTAGGGGCACGAGAAACGAAGGTGAATACCGTGAGTGGAGAAGAAAGAGGTGACCGTGGTGTTGATAAACTCGGTCCCGTTGTCGGCTTGCATGGCCACAAGGGGACGTGAAAATTGTGTGCGAATGTAGGCAACAAAGTTAATAAGAGTATCCGCGGTGTCGGACTTGTTCCGGAGAGGAAAGGTCCACATAAAATGAGAAAAATCATCAACAATAACAAGATAGTACTTGAAACCGGAATTACTCAAAATTGGAGAAGTCCAAAGATCACAATGGATCAACTTAAATGGTCCGACGCTTATTGAGGTAGACCTAGCGAAGGGCAAGCGCACGTGTTTGCCAAGTTGACAAGCGTGGCAAATATGCGAGGCTGCCTTATTACATGAAATAAAGGAGTTCTTATGAAGTCGGGACATGGCGTCGCGTCCCGGATGACCTAGGCGGCGGTGCCAAAGCTCGGTGGAGGTAGTGGCAAGGAGTCCATGTGCGTGGTGGTGTAGGACCAATGATGGGAAGACGTAGAGGTCGCCGAGACTATTGCAACGAAGAATCACGACCTTGGTGCGAAGGTCCTTCACAGAGAAACCGAGGGGGTCAAACTCAATGGAACAAAGATTATCAATGGTGAAACGACGAACGGAAAGTAAATTCTTCATGATATGAGGAACAAGTAATACATTGCGAAGGAAAAGAGAACGATTGGAAGCGGGTATAGAGGTGTGTCCAGTGTGTGATATGGGTGATACGTCCATTTTGCATCATGCTTTTATATTGATATTTATTGCATCATGGCTGTTATTTCACATTATGTCACAATACTTATGGCTATTCTCTCTTATTTTGCAAGGTTTACATAAGGAGGGAGAATGCCGGCAGCTGGAATTCTGGGCTGGAAAAGGAGCAAATATTAGAGACCTATTCTGCACAACTCCAAAAGTCCTGAAACTCCACGGAATACTTTATAATAAATAATGAAAAATCCTCGCCAAAGATGAAGACCAGGGGGCCCACACCCTTTCCACGAGGGTGGGGGGCGCCCCCCCCTAGGGCACGCCCCCTACCTCGTGGGCCCCCTGGTGGCTCTCCGATGACCATCTTCTGCTATATGAAGTCTTTCGTCGAGAAAAAAACCAAAAGCAACCTTTCGGGACAAAACTCCGCCGCCATGAGGCGGAACCTTGGCGGAACCAATCTAGGGCTCCGGCAGAGCTGTTCTGCCGGGGAAACTTCCCTCCCGGAGGGGGAAATCATCGCCATCGTCATCACCAACGCTCCTCTCATCGGGAGAGGGCAATCTCCATCAACATCTTCATCAGAACCATCTCATCTCAAAACCCTAGTTCATCTCTTGTATCCAATTCTTGTCTCCAAGTCCGGGATTGGTGCTAGTAGGTTGCTAGTAGTGTTAATTACTCCTTGTAGTTGATGCTAGTTGGTTTAATTGGTGGAAGATCATATGTTCAGATCCTTTATGAATATTATTACCCCTCTGATTATGAATATGAATATGCTTTGTGAGTAGTTACGTTTTTTCCTGAGGACAAGGGAGAAGTCTTGCTATTAGTAGTCATGTGAATTTGGTATTCGTTCGATATTTTGATGAGATGTATGTTGTCTAGCCTCTAGTGGTGTTATGTGAACGTCGACTACATAACACTTCACCATTATTTGGGCCTAGAGGAAGGCATTGGGAAGTAATAAGTTGATGATGGGTTGCTAGAGTGACAGAAGCTTAAACCCTAGTTTATGCGTTGCTTCGTAAGGGGCTGATTTGGATCCATATGTTTCATGCTATGGTTAGGTTTACCTTAATACCTTTGTTGTAGTTGCGGATGCTTGCAATAGAGGTTAATCATAAGTGGGATGCTTGTTCAAGTAAGAACAGCACCCAAGCACCGGTCCACCCACATGTCAAATTATCAAAGTACTGAACGCGAATCACATGAACGTGATGAAAACTAGCTTGACGATATTCCCATGTGTCCTCGGGAGCGCTTCTCCTTATATAAGAGTTTGTCCAGGCTTGTCCTTTTGCTACAAAAAGGATTGGGCCACCTTGCTACACTTTATTTACTTTTGTTACTTGTTGCTCGTTACAAATTATCTTATCACAAAACTATCTGTTACCACTTATTTCAGTACTTGCAGAGAATACCTTACTGAAAACCGCTTATCATTTCCTTCTGCTCCTCGTTGGGTTCGACACTCTTACTTATCGAAAGGACTACGATAGATCCCCTATACTTGTGGGTCATCAAGACTCTTTTCTGGCGCCGTTGCCGGGGAGTGAAGCGCCTTTGGTAGGTGGAATTTGGTAAGGAAAAAATTTATATAGTGTGCTGAAATTTACTGTCACTTATTACTATGGAAAGTAATCCTCTGAGGGGCTTGTTTGGGGTATCTTCACCCCGACCAGTAGAGCAAAGAGTTGCTCCTCAACCTACTGAACCTATTGAAAATGAAATTCCTTATGAGTATCCTTCGGGTATGATAGAAAAACTGCTAGCTAATCCTTTTACAGGAGATGGAACAAAGCATCCTGATGAACACCTAATATATGTGGATGAAGTTTGTGGATTATTTAAGCTTGCAGGTATACCCGACGATGTTGCTAAGGAGAAGGTCTTCCCTTTATCTTTGAAGGGATATGCATTGACATGGTATATGCTATGTGATGATACGAGATCATGGAACTATAGAAGATTGAAATTGGAATTTCATCAAAAGTATTACCCTATGCATCTTGTTCATCTTGACCGCAATTATATATATAATTTTTGGCCTCGCGAAGGAGAAAGCATCGCTCAAGCTTGGGGGAGGCTTAAATCAATGTTATATTCATGCCCCAATCATGAGCTCCCAAGAGAAACGATTCTTCAAAAATTTTATGCTCGGCTTTCTGAAAATAATCGCACCATGCTCGATACTTCTTGTGCTAGCTCTTTTATGATGAAGACTATTGGATTTAGATGGGATTTATTGGATAGAATTAAACACAACTCTGAAGATTGGGATCTCGACAAAGGTAAGGAGTCAGGTATGACACCTAAGTTTTATTGTGTTAAATCTTTTATGGATACCGATACTTTCCGTAACTTTAGCACTAAATATGCACTTGATTCTGAGATTGTAGCTTCTTTCTGTGAATCTTTTGCTACTTATGTTGATCTCCCTAAGGAGAAGTGGTTTAAATACCATCCTCCCATAGAAGTAAAAGTAGCTGCACCTATTAAAGTTGAAGAAAAGACTGTCACTTATAATGATCCTATTGTTCCTACTTGTTATGTTGAGAAACCATCTTTCCCTATTAGGATAAAGGATCATGCTAAAGCTTCAACTGTGGTTCGTAAAAGCAATATTAAAACATATACACCTCCTGAGCAAGTTAAAGTTGAACCTAATATCGCTATTGTTAAAGATCTCTTGTCTGATAATATTGATGGGCGTGTTATTCAGTTCTACGATGAAACTGCTAGAATTGCTAAACCTTGTGCTAAAGATAAAAATAGACCTGTGGTAGGCATGCCTGTTATTTCTGTTAAATAGGAGATCATTGTTATCATGGCTTATGTGATATGGGTTCTAGTGCTAGTGCAATACCTATTGACTTATACAAAGAAATTATGCATGACATTGCACCTGTTGAGTTAGAAGAAATTGATGTTACTATTAAACTTGCTAATAGAGATACTATTTCACCAATGGGAATTGTTAGAGATGTTGAAGTCTTGTGTGGGAAAACTAAATATCCTGCTAATTTTCTTGTTCTTGGTTCCCCACAAGATAGCTTTTGTACCATTATATTTGGTAGACCCTTCTTAAATACTGTTAATGCTACCATAGATTGCACAAGGGATGTTGTTACTGTCGGCTTAGATGATATGACTCATGAGTTTAATTTCTCTAAATTTAGTAAACAACACCGTGAAGAAGAATTGCCTAGTAAGGATGAAATTATTGGTCTTGCTTCTATTGCCGTACCTCCTAGCGATCCTTTAGAACAATATTTGCTAGACCATGAGAATGATATGTTTATGAATGAAAGAAGGGAAATAGATGAAGTATTATTTAAACAAGAACCTATTCTGAAACACAATTTGCCTGTTGAAATCCTAGGGGACCCCCCTCCACCTAAGGGTGATCCCATGTTTGAGCTTAAGCTGTTGCCTGATAATCTTAAATATGCTTATCTTGATGAAAAGAAGATATATCCTGTTATTATTAGTGCTAACCTTTCAGAGCATGAAGAATAAAGATTATTGAAAACTCTGAAGAAGCACCGTGCTTCTATTGGATATACTCTTGATGATCTTAAGGGCATTAGTCCCACTCTATGTCAACATAAAATAAATTTGGAAGCAGATGCCAAACCAGTTCATGATCCTCAACGACGTCTGAATCCTAAAATGAAAGAAGTGGTAGGAGAAGAAATACTAAAACTTCTGGAGGCAGGTATAATTTATCCCGTTGCTGATAGTCAGTGGGTAAGTCCTGTTCATTGTGTCCCTAAGAAGGGAGGTACTACTGTTGTTCCTAATGATAAAGATGAATTGATTCCACAAAGAATTATTACAAGTTATAGGATGGTAATTGATTTACGCAAATTAAATAAGGCTACTAAGAAAGATCATTACCCCTTACCTTTTATCGATCAAATGCTAGAAAGATTATGCAAGCATACACATTACTGCTTTCTAGATGGTTATTCTGGTTTCTCTCAAATACCTGTGTCGGCTAAAGATCAATCAAAGACTACTTTTACATGCCCTTTTGGTACTTTTGCTTATAGACGTATGCCTTTTGGTTTATGTAATGCACCTGCTACCTTTCAAAGATGCATGATGGCTATATTCTCTGACTTCTGTGAAAAGATTTGTGAGGTTTTCATGGACGACTTTTCCATCTATGGATCTTCTTTTGATGATTGCTTGAGAAATCTTGATCGAGTTTTGCAGAGATGTGAAGAAACTAATCTTGTATTGAATTGGGAAAAGTGCCACTTTATGGTTAATGAAGGTATTTTCTTGGGGCATAAAGTTTCCGAAAGAGGTATTGAAGTTGATAAAGCCAAGGTTGATGCTATTGAAAAGATGCCATGTCCCAAGGACATCAAAGGTATAAGAAGTTTCCTTGGTCACGCCAGATTTTATAGGAGGTTCATTAAGGACTTCTCAAAAATTTCTCGGCCTCTGACTAATTTATTACAAAAAGATATACCATTTGTCTTTGATGATGATTGTGTAGAAGCATTTGAAATACTTAAGAAAGCATTAGTCTCTGCACCTATTGTTCAGCCACCTGATTGGAATTTACCCTTTGAAATTATGTGTGATGCTAGCGATTATGCTGTAGGTGCGGTTCTAGGGCAAAGAGTTGATAAGAAATTAAACGTCATCCATTATGCTAGTAAGACTCTAGACAATGCTCAAAGAAATTATGCTACTACTGAAAAAGAACTTTTAGCTGTTGTATTTGCTTGTGATAAGTTCAGACCTTATATTGTTGATTCTAAAGTAACTATCCACACTGATCATGCTGCTATTAAATATCTTATGGAGAAGAAAGATGCTAAACCTAGACTTATTAGATGGGTTCTCTTGCTACAATAATTTGATTTGCATATTGTTGATAGAAAAGGAGCTGAGAACCCCGTTGCAGACAACTTATCTAGGTCAAAAGAAAAAGTTCTTCTATGATTTGAGACATTACTTTTGCGATGACCCACATCTTTATAAAGAAGGAGTGGATGGTGTTATTAGACATTGTGTACCTGAGCATGAACAGGAACAAATCCTACGCAAGTGCCACTCCAAAACTTATGGAGGACACCACGCGGGAGATAGAACTGCACATAAGGTATTGCAATCCGGTTTTTATTGTCCTACTCTCTTCAAGGATGCCCGTAAGTTTGTCCTATCTTGTGATGAATGTCAAAGAATTGGTAATATTAGTAGACGTCAAGAAATGCCTATGAATTATTCACTTGTTATTGAACCATTTGATGTTTGGGGCTTTGACTATATGGGACCTTTCCCTTCCTCTAATGGTTATACACATATTTTAGTTGCTGTTGATTACGTTACTAAGTGGGTAGAAGCTATTCCAACTAGTAGTGCTGATCATAACACTTCTATTAAAATGCTTAAAGAAGTTATCTTTCCAAGGTTTGGAGTCCCTAGATATTTAATGACTGATGGTGGTTCACATTTTATTCATGGTGCTTTCCGTAAAATGCTTGCTAAATATGATGTTAATCATAGAATTGCATCTCCGTATCACCCACAGTCTAGTGGTCAAGTAGAATTGAGTAATAGAGAACTCAAATTAATTTTGCAAAAGACTGTCAATAGGTCTAGAAAGAATTGGTCCAAGCAACTTGATGATTCATTATGGGCCTATAGAACTGCATATAAAAATCCTATGGGTATGTCTCCGTATAAAATGGTATATGGAAAAGCATGTCACTTACCTCTCGAACTAGAACATAAGGCATATTGGGCTATTAAAGAGCTCAACTATGATTTCAAACTTGCCGGTGAAAAGAGGTTATTTGATATTAGCTCACTTGATGAATGGAGAACCCAAGCTTATGAAAATGCCAAGTTGTTTAAAGAAAAGGTTAAAAGATGGCATGACAAAAGGATACAAAAGCGTGAGTTTAATGTAGGTGATTATGTATTGCTATACAACTCTCGTTTAAGATTTTTTGCAGGAAAACTTCTCTCTAAATGGGAAGGCCCCTATGTTATCGAGGAGGTCTATCGTTCCGGTGCCATAAAAATAAACAACTTCGTGTTGGGGAACGTTACAGAAAACAAAAATTTTCCTACTCGTTTTACCAAGATCATCTAGGAGTTCATCTAGCAACGAGTCATTGGATGCATCTACATACCTTTGTAGATCGTGCACGGAAGCGTTCAAAAGAACGGTGATGATGTAGTCGAACACGACGTGATCCAAATCACCGATGACCAAGCGCCGAACGGACGGCACCTCCGCGTTCGACACACGTACGGGACGGGAGACGTCTCCTCCTTCTTGATCCAGCAAGGGGGAAGGAGAGGTTGACGAAGATCCAGCAGCACGACGGCGTGGTGGTGGATGCAGGGCGTCACAGTAGCAGGGCTTCACCTATACTACGAGGAATAGAAACGTAACGGGGAGAGAGGGAGGCGCCAGGGGCTGGTGTGTTCAATCCCTCCTCTCCCCCCACTATATATAGGGGTGCCAAGGGGGGGGGGGGGCGCCGGCCCTAGTAGATGAGATCTACTAGGGGGGCCGGCGGCCAAGGGGAGGTTTCCCTCCCCCCCAAGGCACCTAGGGGTGCCTTCCACCACTTGGACTCTTCCTTGGTGGAAACCCTAGGCGCATGGGCCTATAGGGGGTGGCGCCCCAGCCCACTATGGGCTGGGTTCCCTCCTATTTCAGCCCATGGGGCCCTCCGGGATAGGTGACCCCACCCGGTGGACCCCCGGGACCCCTCTGGTGGTCCCGGTACAATACCAATAACCCCGAAACTTGTCCCAATGGCCGAAACAGCACTTCCTATATATAATTCTTTACCTTCGGACCATTCCGGAACTCCTCGTGACGTCCGGGATCTCATCCGGGACTCCGAACAACATTCGGGTTACTGCATATACATATCTTCACAACCCTAGCGTCACCGAACCTTAAGTGTGTAGACCCTACGGGTTCGGGAGACAAGCAGACATGACCGAGACGACTCTCCGGTCAATAACCAACAGCGGGATCTGGATACCCATGTTGGCTCCCACATGCCCCACGATGATTTCATCGGATGAACCACGATGTCGAGGATTCAATCAACCCCGTACGCAATTCCCTTTGTCAATCGATATGTTACTTGCCCGAGATTCGATCGTCGGTATCCCAATACCTCGTTCAATCTCGTTACCGGCAAGTCACTTTACTCGTACCGTAATGCATGATCCCGTGACCAGACACTTGGTCACTTTGAGCTCATTATGATGATGCATTACCGAGTGGGCCCAGTGATACCTCTCCGTCATACGGAGTGACAAATCCCAGTCTTGATCCATGTCACCCAACAGACACTTTTGGAGATACCCGTAGTCTACCTTTATAGTCACCCAGTTACGTTGTGACGTTTGGCATACCCAAAGCACTCCTACGGTATCCGGGAGTTACACGATCTCATGGTCTAAGGAAAATATACTTGACATTGGAAAACTCTAGCAAACGAACTATACGATCTTGTGCTATGTTTAGGATTGGGTCTTGTCCATCACATCATTCTCCTAATGATCTGATCTCGTTATCAATGACATCCAATGTCCATAGCCAAGAAACCATGACTATCTGTTGATCAACGTGCTAGTCAACTAGAGGCTCACTAGGGACATGTTGGTGTCTGTTATTCACACATGTATTACGATTTCCGGATAACACAATTATAGCATGAATAAAGACAATTATCATGAACAAGGAAATATAATAATAATGCTTTTATTATTGCCTCTAGGGCATATTTCCAACAGTCTCCCACTTGCACTAGAGTCAATAATCTAGTTATATTGTGATGAATCGAACACCCATGGAATTCTGGTGTTGATCATGTTTTGCTCTAGGGAGAGGTTTAGTCAACGGATCTGCTATATTCAGGTCCGTATGTACTTTACAAATCTCTATGTCTCCATCTTGAACATTTTCACGAATGGAGTTGAAGCGACGCTTGATGTGCCTTGTCTTCTTGTGAAACCTGGGCTCCTTGGCAAGAGCAATAGCTCCAGTGTTGTCACAGAAGAGCTTGATCGGCCCCGACGCATTGGGTATGACTCCTAGGTCGGTGATGAACTCCTTCACCCATATTGCTTCATGTGCTGCCTCCGAGGCTGCCATGTACTCCGCTTCACATGTAGATCCCGCCACGACGCTTTGCTTGCAACTGCACCAGCTTACTGCCCCACCATTCAAGATATACACGTATCCGGTTTGTGACTTAGAGTCATCCAGATCTGTGTCGAAGCTAGCGTCGACGTAACCCTTTACGACGAGCTCTTCGTCACCTCCATAAACGAGAAACATTTCCTTAGTCCTTTTCAGGTACTTCAGGATATTCTTGACCGCTGTCCAGTGTTCCTTGCCGGGATTACTTTGGTACCTTCCTACCAAACTTACGGCAAGGTTTACATCAGGTCTGGTACACAGCATGGCATACATAATAGAACCTATGGCTGATGCATAGGGGATGACACTCATCTCTTCTATTTCTTCTGCCGTGGTCGGACATTGAGCTGAGCTCAATTTCATACCTTGCAACACAGGCAAGAACCCCTTCTTAGACTGATCCATATTGAACTTCTTCAATATCTTATCAAGGTATGTGCTTTGTGAAAGACCTATGAGGCGTCTTGATCTATCTCTATAGATCTTGATGCCTAATATATAAGCAGCTTCTCCAAGGTCTTTCATTGAAAAACTCTTATTCAAGTAGGCCTTGATGCTGTCCAAGAGTTCTATATCATTTCCCATCAAAAGTATGTCATCTACATATAATATGAGAAATGCTACAGAGCTCCCACTCACTTTCTTGTAAACGCAGGCTTCTCCATAGGTCTGCGTAAACCCAAACGCTTTGATCATCTCATCAAAGCGAATGTTCCAACTCCGAGATGCTTGCACCAGCCCATAAATCGAGCATTGGAGCTTGCACACCTTGTTAGCATTCTTAGGATCGACAAAACCTTCCGGTTGCATCATATACAATTCTTCCTTAAGGAAACCATTAAGGAATGCCGTTTTGACGTCCATTTGCCATATCTCATAATCGTAGAATGCGGCAATTGCTAACATGATTCGGACGGACTTCAGCTTCGCTACCGGTGAGAAAGTCTCATCGTAGTCAACCCCTTGAACTTGTCGATAACCCTTAGCGACAAGCCGAGCTTTATAGATGGTCACATTACCATCCGCGTTTGTCTTCTTCTTAAAGATCCATTTATTTTCTATGGCTCGCCGTTCAACGGGCAAGTCAGTCAAAGTCCATACTTCGTTTTCATACATGGATCCTATCTCGGATTTCATGGCTTCTACCCATTTGTCGGAATCCGGGCCCGCCATTGCTTCTTCATAGTTCGAAGGTTCACCGTTGTCTAACAACATGATTTCCAAGACAGGGTTGCCGTACCACTCTGGTGCGGAACGTGTCCTAGTGGACCTTCGAATTTCAGTTGGAGCTTGATCAGAAGTATCTTGATCATTATCATTAACTTCCTCTCTAGTCGGTGCAGGCACCTCAGGAACATTTTCTTGAGTTGCGCCATTTCCCGGTTCAAGAGGTAATACTTCATCAAGCTCTACTTTCCTCCCACTTACTTCTTTCGAGAGAAACTCTTTCTCTAGAAAGGACCCATTCTTGGCAACAAAGATCTTGCCTTCGGATCTGAGGTGGAAGGTGTACCCAATAGTTTCTTTTGGATATCCTATGAATACGCATTTTTCCGACTTGGGTTCGAGCTTCTCAGGTTGAAGTTTCTAGACATAAGCATCGCATCCCCAAACTTTTAGAAACGACAGCTTAGGTTTCTTCCCAAACCATAATTCATACGGTGTCGTCTCAACGGATTTCGACGGAGCCCTATTTAAAGTGAATGCAGTAGTCTCTAAAGCATAGCCCCAAAAAGATAGCGGTAAATCGGTAAGAGACATCATAGACCGCACCATATCTAATAGAGTGCGATTACGACGTTCGGACACACCGTTACGCTGAGGTGTTCCAGGCGGCGTGAGTTGTGAAACTATTCCACATTTTCTTAAGTGTGTGCCAAATTCGTGACTCAAGTATTCTCCTCCACGATCTGATCGTAGAAACTTGATTTTCCTGTCACGTTGATTCTCAACCTCACTCTGAAATTCCTTGAACTTTTCAAAGGTTTCAGACTTGTGTTTCATTAAGTAGACATACTCATATCTACTCAAGTCATCAGTGAGGGTGAGAACATAACGATAGCCACCGCGAGCCTCAACACTCATTGGACCGCACACATCAGTATGTATGATTTCCAATAAGTTGGTTGCTCGCTCCATTGTTCCTGAGAACGGAGTCTTGGTCATTTTACCCATAAGGCATGGTTCGCATGTGTCAAATGATTCATAATCAAGAGACTCCAAAAGTCCATCTGCATGGAGCTTCTTCATGCGTTTGACACCTATGTGACCAAGGCGGCAGTGCCACAAGTATGTGGTACTATCATTATCAACTTTACATCTTTTGGTACTCACACTATGAATATGTGTAGCAATACGTTCGAGATTCATTAAGAATAAACCATTTACCATAGGAGCATGACCATAAAACATATCTCTCATATAAATGGAACAACCATTATTCTCGGATTTAAATGAGTAGCCATCTCGAATTAAACGAGATCCCGATACAATGTTCATGCTCAAAGCTGGCACTAAATAACAATTATTGAGGTTTAAAACTAATCCCATAGGTAAATGTAGAGGCAGCGTGCCGACGACGATCACATCGACCTTGGAACCATTCCCGACGCACATCGTCACCTCGTCCTTCGCCAGTCTCCGTTTATTCCGCAGCTCCTGCTGTGAGTTACAAATATGAGCAACGACACCGGTATCAAATACCCAGGAGTCACTACGAGTACTGGTTAGGTACACATCAATTACATGTATATCACATATACCTTTTGTTTTGCCGGCCTTCTTGTCCGCTAAGTATTTAGGGCAGTTCCGCTTCCAGTGACCGCTTCCCTTGCAATAAAAGCACTCAGTCTCGGGCTTGGGTCCATTCTTTGGCTTCTTCCCGGCAGCTTGCTTGCCGGGCGCGGCAACCTCCTTGCCGTCTTTCTTGAAGTTCTTTTTACCCTTGCCTTTCTTGAACTTAGTGGTTTTATTGACCATCAACACTTGATGTTCCTTCTTGACTTCTACCTCCGCTGATTTCAGCATTGCAAACAACTCAGGAATGGTCTTTTGCATCCCCTGGATGTTGAAGTTCATCACAAAGCTCTTGTAGCTTGGTGGAAGCGACTGGAGGATTCTGTCAATGACCGCATCATCCGGGAGATTAACTCCCAGCTGAGACAAGCGGTTATGTAACCCAGACATAGTGAGTATGTGCTCACTGACAGAACTATTTTCCTCCATCTTACAGCTGAAGAACTTATCGGAGACTTCATATCTCTCGATCCGGGCATGAGCTTGAAAAACCATTTTCAGCTCTTCGAACATCTCGTATGCTCCATGTCTCTCAAAACGTTTTTGGAGCCCCGACTCTAAGCTGTAAAGCATGCCGCACTGAACGAGGGAGTAGTCATCAGCACGTGTCTGCCAAGCGTTCATAACGTCTTGGTTCTGTGGGACGGGAGGATCACCTAGCGGTGCTTGTAGGACATAATCTTTCTTGGCAGCTATGAGGATGATCCTCAGGTTCCGGACCCAGTCCGTATAGTTGCTGCCATCGTCTTTCAGCTTGGTTTTCTCTAGGAACGCGTTGAAGTTGAGGACTACGTTGGCCATTTGATCTACAAGACATATTGCAAAGATTTTAGACTAAGTTCATGATAATTAAGTTCATCTAATCAAATTATTAATGAACTCCCACTTAGATTAGACATCCCTCTAGTCATCTAAGTATTACATGATCCGAGTCAACTAGGCCGTGTCCGATCATCACGTGAGACGGACTAGTCAACGTCGGTGAACATTTTCATGTTGATCGTATCTTCTATACGACTCATGCTCGACCTTTCGGTCTACTGTGTTCCGAGGCCATGTCTGTACATGCTAGGCTCGTCAAGTTAACCCTAAGTGTTTTGCATGTGTTCCGAGGCCATGTCTGTACATGCTAGGCTCGTCAACACCCGTTGTATGTGAACGTAAGGATCCATCACACCCGATCATCACGGCGTGCTTAGAAACGACGAACTGTAGCAACAGTGCACAGTTAGGGGAGAACACTTCTTGAAATTGTTATGAGGGATCATCTTATTTACTACCGTCGTTTTAAGTAAACAAGATGCAAAACATGATAAACATCACATGCAATCAAATAATGAACGTGACATGATATGGCCAATATCACATAGCTCCTTTGATCTTCATCTTGGGGCTCCATGATCATCTTGTCACCGGCTTGACACTATGATCTCCATCATCATGATCTCCATCATCGTGTCTCCATGAAGTTGCTCGCCAACTATTAATTCTACTACTATGGCTAACGCATTTAGTAATAAAGTAAAGTAATTTACATGGCGTTTCTCAATGACACGCAGGTCATATAAAAGAATAAAGACAACTCCTATGGCTCCTGCCGGTTGTCATACTCATCGACATGCAAGTCGTGATTCCTATTACAATAGCATGAACATCTCATACATCACATATAGATCATTCATCATTCATCACAACTTTGGCCATATCATATCACAAACCACTTGCTGCAAAAACAAGTTAGACGTCCTCTAATTGTTGTTGCAAGTTTTACGTGGCTGATTTAGGGTTCTAGCAAGAACGTCTTCTTACCTACGTTAAAGCCACAACGTGATTTGTCAACTTCTATTTACCCTTCATAAGGACCCTGTTCATCGAATCCGCTCCAACTAAAGTGGGAGAGACAGACACCCGCCAGCCACCTTATGCAACTAGTGCATGTTAGTCGGTGGAACCGGTCTCACGTAAGCGTATGTGTAAGGTTGGTCCGGGCCGCTTCATCCCACAATGCCGTTGAATCAAGAAAAGACTAGTAACGGCAAGAAAGTTGACAAATCTACGCACACAACATATTGTGTTCTACTCGCGCAAGAAGAACTACGCATAGACCTAGCTCATGATGCCACTGTTGGGGAACGTTGCAGAAAACAAAAATTTTCCTACTCGTTTCACCAAGATCATCTAGGAGTTCATCTAGCAACGAGTCATTGGATGCATCTACATACCTTTGTAGATCGCGCACGGAAGCGTTCAAAAGAACGGTGATGATGTAGTCGAACACGATGTGATCCAAATCACTGATGACCAAGCGCCGAACGGACGGCACCTCCGCGTTCAACACACGTACAGGACGGGAGACGTCTCCTCCTTCTTGATCTAGCAAGGGGGAAGGAGAGGTTGACGAAGATCCAGCAGCACGACGGCGTGGTGGTGGATGCATCGCGTCACAGTAGCAGGGCTTCGCCTATACTACGAGGAAGAGAAACGTAACGGGGAGAGAGGGAGGCGCCAGGGGCTGGTGTGTTCAATCCCTCCTCTCCCCCCTACTATATATAGGGGTGCCAAGGGGGGAGGCGCCGGCCCTAGTAGATGAGATCTACTAGGGGGGCCGGCGGCCAAGGGGAGGTTTCCCTCCCCCCCAAGGCACCTAGGGGTGCCTTCCACCACTTGGACTCTTCCTTGGTGGAAACCCTAGGCGCATGGGCCTATAGGGGGTGGCGCCCCAGCCCACTATGGGCTGGGTTCCCTCCTATTTCAGCCCATGGGGCCCTCCGGGATAGGTGGCCCCACCCGGTGGACCCCCGGGACCCCTCCGGTGGTCCCGGTACAATACCGATAACCCCGAAACTTGTCCCGATGGCCGAAACAACACTTCCTATATATAATTCTTTACCTCCGGACCATTCCGGAACTCCTCGTGACGTCTGGGATCTCATCCGGGACTCCGAACAACATTCGGGTTACTGCATATACATATCTTCACAACCCTAGCGTCACCGAACCTTAAGTGTGTAGACCCTACAGGTTCGGGAGACAAGCAGACATGACCGAGACGACTCTCCGGTCAATAACCAACAGCAGGATCTGGATACCCATGTTGGCTCCCACATGCCCCACGATGATTTCATCGGATGAACCACGATGTCGAGGATTCAATCAACCCCGTACGCAATTCCCTTTGTCAATCGATATGTTACTTGCCCGAGATTCGATCGTCGGTATCCCAATACCTCGTTCAATCTCGTTACCGGCAAGTCACTTTACTCGTACCATAATGCATGATCCCGTGACCAGACACTTGGTCACTTTGAGCTCATTATGATGATGCATTACCGAGTGGGCCCAGTGATACCTCTCCGTCATACGGAGTGACAAATCCCAGTCTTGATCCATGTCACCCAACAGACACTTTCGGAGATACCCGTAGTCTACCTTTATAGTCACCCAGTTACGTTGTGACGTTTGGCATACCCAAAGCACTCCTACGGTATCCAGGAGTTACACGATCTCATGGTCTAAGGAAAAGATACTTGACATTGGAAAACTCTAGCAAACGAACTATACGATCTTGTGCTATGTTTAGGATTGGGTCTTGTCCATCACATCATTCTCCTAATGATGTGATCTCGTTATCAATGACATCCAATGTCCATAGCCAGGAAACCATGACTATCTGTTGATCAACGTGCTAGTCAACTAGAGGCTCACTAGGGACATGTTGGTGTCTGTTATTCACACATGTATTACGATTTCCGGATAACACAATTATAGCATGAATAAAGACAATTATCATGAACAAGGAAATATAATAATAATGCTTTTATTACTGCCTCTAGGGCATATTTCCAACACTTCGAAGGCACAAATCCGAAGGTGGTAAACGGTCAGAGAATTAAACATTATATCTCAGGTAATCCCATAAATGTTGAAACCAATATAATTGAAACCGTAACCCCGGAGGAATACATAAGGGACACTTTCCAGAACGTTTCAGACTCCGAAAAGGAATAGGTATGTGGTACGGTAAGTAAACCGATTCCAAAACAGTTTTTAAGGCAATATTTCTCCGTTTTGGAATATTTAGAAAAATAGAAAATTAAGCAGCAGTCCGGGAAGGACACGAGGGCCCCACGAGGGTGGAGGGCGCGCCCCCTATCTCGTGAGCACCTCGTGTGCCTTCCAGACTCCGTTTTCTTACACGATACATATTTTGGTCGGTAAAAATTCACTTTATATTCTCCCAAAGGTTTTGACTCCCGTATCACAAAAATATCCTCTGTTTTTGTTTCGAGCTGTTTCTACTGCAGATTAGAGCAAGATGTCTTCTCAAGAGTCAGTCGGGGAGAGCCGGGTATCTAATCCGGCACCGGAACCAAGGGCAAACAGCGACCCTGACCACTTTGGGCTAGCAACGGAGGAAGAGATGGAGGCTGACTTAATGAGGGTAGATGCCATGGAGGATCAACAAGTCACCTCTCGCTTCTGAGCTGGGTTCACGATGGGGGAACTACAGAGCTCAGCTATTCCAAACTCGGTTATCCCTTCCAATGTTAGATTTCTTTCTTATGAAAATATGAAGAGGAGTGTCACTTGTTCTCCCGCAGCTATGAAACACCCTTTGGTGCAAGGAGCTTTAGCCCTCACAGGAAAGCTTCGTAAGGAAACAATGGACCTCAAGCAGCAAGTCAACAAGCTCGAGGAGGAGAATCGTATCCTGAGAGGAATCATCGCCAAGAATATTTCACCAACAACAAAGAAGGAGACACAATCACATGGGTATGGGCACTCCCCTTGGCAACTGCCAAGCTTGGGGGAGGTGCCCCGGTATCGTATCACAATCACAACTCCTATCTTTACCATTTTCCTTAGTTTGATCCTGTTAGTAGTATTTTGATCTAGTAGAGTAAAGTTTATGGCATGATCTAGTTTTAAGTTTTGCTTTATGATCTCTCTATGTAATCGAGTCCGTGAGCTATATAATAAAGATTAGTGTTGAGTCAAGGGCTTGATTTTCTTGCTATGATCTTGGGTGAATAAAAGAAAAGAGAAAAATAATAAGAAGAAACAAAAGTTCATATTGATAGTAATGACTTCACATAGAAAGAGTGTGATGATTAAAAGTTGTTGGGAGTTGGCAGACATAGCTTTGGTCATCGTTGCAATTAATAGGAAGTAATCAGGAAAGAGAGGTTTCACATATAAATATACTATTATTGACATCTTTTATGATTGGGAGCACTCATCAAAATATGACATGCTAAAGAGTTGATGTTGGACAAGGAAGACAACGTAATGGGTTATGTTTTCTTATATCTGAGATAAAGTATGTTGTCATGGATCATCCAACATGTTGAGCTTGCCTTTCCCCCGCATGCTAGCCAAATTCTCAGCACCAAGTAGAGATACTACTTGTGCTTCCAAATACCCTTAAACCAGTTTTGTCATGAGAGTCCACCATATCTACCTATGGATTGAGTAAGATCCTTCAAGTAAGTTGTCATCGGTGCAAAGCAATAAAAATTGCTCTAAATATGTATGATTAGTGTGGGAGAAATAAGCTTTATACGATCTTGTGATGTGGAAGTAATAAAAGCGACAGACTGCATAATAAAGGTTCATATCACAAGGGGCAATATAAAGTGATGTTCTTTCGCATTAAGATTTTGTGCATCCAACCATAAAAGCGCATGGCAACCTCTGCTTCCCTCTGCGAAGGGCCTATCTTTTATTATTATCTTCTACCTTATGCAAGTGTCATGGTGATCTTCACCTCTCCCTTTTTCATTTTATCCTTTAGCAAGCCCAGCATGTTGGAAAGAACCTGATATATATATATATATATATATCTAATTGGATGTAGGGGGGCATGAGTTATTATTGTTGACACTACCCTCGAGGTAAAAGGTTGTGGGGCGAAACAATAAGCCCCTATCTTTCTCTGTGTCCGATTAAAACTCCGTAACCACAAGTATTGCGCGAGTGTTAGCAATTATGAAGGACTAGATGATAGTTGAGTATGTGGACTTGCTTTTTAGCTCTGACATAGACTCTTTCTGATGTTATGATAAATTGCAATTGCTTCAATGACTAAGGTTATCGTTTGTTGGTTCTCAATAAGGTTTCTGATTCATACTTTTGCATTGTGAATAGATCATCACTTGAACATAAGTAATCATATGACAATATCTATGTATGTTGCTGTTATGAGAATAATCATGATGCCCTCATGTCCGTATTTTATTTTTATCGACGCCTCTACCTCTAAACATGGGGACATATTTATTGTTATCGGCTTTCGCTTGACGACAAGCGAGGTCTAAGCTTGGGGGAGTTGATACGTCCATTTTGCATCATGCTTTTATATCGATATTTATTGCATTATGGGCAGTTATTTCACATTATGTCACAATACTTATGGCTATTCTCTCTTATTTTACTAGGTTTACATAATGCCAGCAGCTAGAATTCTGGGCTGGAAAAGGAGCAAATATTAGAGACCTATTCTGCACAACTCCAAAAGTCCTGAAACTCCATGGAATACCTTATAATAAATAATGAAAAATCCTCGCCAAAGATGAAGACCAGGGGGCCCACACCCTTTCCATGAGGGAGGGGGGCGCGCCCCCCTAGGGCGCGCCCCCTACCTCGTGGGCCCCCTGGTGGCTCTCCGATGACCATCTTCTGCTATATGAGGTCTTTCGTCGAGAAAAAAACCAGAAGCAACCTTTCGGGACCAAACTCCGCCGCCACGAGGCGGAACCTTGGTGGAACCAATCTAGGGCTCCGGCACAACTGTTCTACCGGGGAAACTTCTCTCCCGGAGGGGGAAATCATCACTATCGTCATCACCAACGCTCCTCTCATCACGAGAGGGCAATCTCCATCAACATCTTCATCAGCACCATCTCATCTCAAAACCCTAGTTCATCTCTTGTATCCAATTCTTGTCTCCAAGTCCGGGATTGGTGCTAGTAGGTTGCTAGTAGTGTTAATTACTCGTTGTAGTTGATGCTAGTTGGTTTAATTGGTGGAAGATCATATGTTCAGATCCTTTATGCATATTATTACCCCTCTGATTATGAATATGAATATGCTTTGTGAGTAGTTACGTTTGTTCCTGAGGACAAGGGAAAAGTCTTGCTATTAGTAGTCATGTGAATTTGGTATTCGTTCGATATTTTGATGAGATGTATGTTGTGTAGCCTCTAGTGGTGTTATGTGAACGTCGACTACATAACACTTCACCATTATTTGGGCCTAGAGGAAGGCATTGGGAAGTAATAAGTAGATGATGGGTTGCTAGAGTGACAGAAGCTTAAACCCTAGTTTATGCGTTGCTTCGTAAGGGGCTGATTTGGATCCATATGTTTCATGCTATGGTTAGGTTTACCTTAATACATTCGTTGTAGTTGCGGATGCTTGCAATAGAGGTTAATCATAAGTGGGATGCTTGTTCAAGTAAGAACAACACCCAAGCACCGTTCCACCCACATGTCAAATTATCAAAGTACCGAACGCGAATCATATGAACGTGATGAAAACTAGCTTGACGATATTCCCATGTGTCCTCGGGAGCGCTTTTCCTTATATAAGAGTTTGTCCAGGATTGTCCTTTGCTACAAAAAGGATTGGGCCACCTTGCTGCACTTTATTTACTTTTGTTACTTGTTGCTCGTTACAAATTATCTTATCACAAAACTATATGTTACCACTTATTTCAGTACTTGCAGAGAATACCTTGCTGAAAACCGCTTATCATTTCCTTCTGATCCTCGTTGGGTTCGACACTCTTACTTATCAAAAGGACTATGATAGATCCCCTATACTTGTGGGTCAACTCGTAGTGCATAGGAAGTGGAGTTGGTGAAGACCGTTGGTGTAGATCCCCACAACTAGGAATTTACAACCTCCCAACTACGACGATTTTCTCCCTCATACAGTCCCTCTAACGAAAGATCGAACATACAATCTCTGTACCGGGTTGCACACATATGGTGTCACCTATCCAATGGCGCTTTGTCGTCTAGGACTAATCTATATCGGAGACCAGGCGGCCTTTGGGTGCTATGAAAATATTTCGTGTACTAACTAGAGAGAGAGAAGGCATATCATTGCATGTATACCTCGCCATGGGAAACCTGGCCCGGAAAAGCCCGACCCAGCCAGGCATGGGCCTAGGTTTTGAGCCCGAACATGTGGATAGAGTCTACTATGTGCCGCAAAATCATATACTTACACATACTTGTGATAGTGCTCTCTGCAACCATCCGCAGCCACTAACATTTATTAAGGCATCAAATCTAACCACATACATAACTTTCTCTAGGGTCCCTATTCAATCCTTATGTTGTAATTCGTTGACTTAGGGAACAGTCATTTCTGTCACTCCGGCCTCCCACTATAAATTTTTTATAACACAATGCTTTCCTCTAGGCCCATATAAATGAAGTAATATAAAGTTGATGTGCTCATACCCATGGTCGTACCATTTTCCATCGACACCCTGACATCCAACCGGGCATAAAACGTCAAGTCTCATTTGCAACAGAGAGCCGCCCATCGATGAAACGGAGAACCAGAAGCCATCTACAAACCCTAATCACCGCCATTTCTCATCTCATATCCATAGCCATCACCACCTTCATCACTAGAGCCATTCTCTCCAAGTTAGTCATACTTGTAATCGGTCCATCCCAATCGACAACTATTATAAGACAAATTATCCAATCAATCATTCATCTTTATGTCATCTTCAATGATTTGTTCTTGTGATCCGATCATGATGTGTGAGTAAGTCCTTAAGGCAATGAGTTGAGGCAAGGCCTCGCAACCCGATGTATTTGTGCACAGAGTTGTTGGAATGACTTTGCTTGATCATAGTTATTTGTACGTGCGCTTCACAATGGAGTCGTCTTTTGTATTCTTCTCGTTCTAAGGCCCTGCAGGTACCCAGGAACCCGTAGATCGTTCAAGGAGGACGTAAGAAGTGAGGATGCATAGAACACTATTATAAACACTAGTGAAAGAAATGATTAGTGCGATAGCGGAAAGCAATTCCTTGGGGACAAATGAGGTGTAGTCATTGAACACCCAATGTTCTTGTGTCACGTATTTCTTAATAACTGAGGTAACTCCATGTGACGGTAACGGCCATCGATTGGACAACTGACTCTTGATGCAGGTCATGACTAGTCTTGACGTACTTTGTAAACATCTTCCACTTCATTGTGTTGTGAGCACGTCGTAACGGGTGTCTTCCAGGACTATGTTTATTATAAGATGAGATATCATGCACCTGTACAAGGATGTGAGAGTAAGACCTGATACCCATGCATATTTCCAAATAATTATTTACATCCAAAAAGGTATTGGGGAACGTAGTAATTTCAAAAAATTTCCTACGCACACGCAAGATCATGGTGATACATAGCAACGAGAGGGAAGAGTGTCGTCCACGTACCCTCGTAGACCGTTAAGCGGAAGCGTTATGACAACGTGGTTGATGTAGTCGTACGTCTTCACGATCGACCGATCCTCAGTACCGAACGTACGTCACCTCCGCATTCAGCACACATTCAGCTCGGTGACGTCCCGCGAACTCACGATCCAGTAGAGCTCGGGGAAGAGTTTTTTCAGCACAACGGCGTGGTGACGATGTTGATGAAGCTACCACAGCAGGGCTTCGCCTAAACACCGCTATAGTATGACCGAGGTGGATTATGGTGGAGGGGGGCACCGCACACGACTGGAGAGATCTCAATGATCAACTTGTGTCTCTAGAGGCCCCCCTGCCCCCGTATATAAAGGAGAAAGGGGGGAGAGGCGGCTGGCAGGAGGAGGCGCGCCAGGAGGAGTCCTACTCCCACCGGGAGTAGGACTCCCTCCTTTCCTAGTTGGAGTAGGAGAAGGGGGAAGGAGGAGGGAGAGAGGAAGGAAAGGGGGGCGCCGCCCCCTCCTTGTCCAATTCGTACTAGAGGGAGAGGGGGCACGCGGCCTTCCCTGGCAGCCCCTCCTCTCTTCCACTAAGGCCAATCTTCGCCCATTAACCCCCCCCCCCCCCGGGGGGGGGGGGGGTTCCGGTAACCCCCGGTACTCCGGTAAAATCCTGATTTCACCCGGAACACTTTTGATATCCAAATATAGGCTTCCAATATATAAATCTTTATGTCTCGACCATTTCGAGACTCCTCGTCATGTCCGTGATCACATCCGGGACTCTGAACTACCTTCGGTACATCAAAACATATAAACTCATAAAACCGATCATCACAGAACTTTAAGTGTGCGGACCCTACGGGTTCGAGAACTATGTAGACATGTCCGAGACACGTTTTCGGTCAATAACCAATACCAGAACATGGATGCTCATATTGGTTCCTACATATTCTACGAAGATCTTTATCGGTCAAACCGCACAACACTATACGCTGTTCTCTTTGTCATCGGTATGTTACTTGCCCGAGATTTGATCATCGGTATCCCAATACCTAGTTCAATCTCGTTACCGGCGAGTCTCTTTACTCGTTCCATAATACATCATCCCATAACTAACTCATTAGTTATCATGCTTGCAAGGCTTATAGTGATGTGTATTACCGAGAGGGCCCAGAGATACCTCTCTGACGATCAGAGTGACAAATCCTAATCTTGATCTATGCCAACTCAACAAGTACCATCGGAGACACCTGTAGAGCACCTTTATAATCACCCAGTTACGTTGTGATGTTTGGTAGCACACAAAGTGTTCCTCCGGTATTCGGGAGTTGCATAATCTCATAGTCATAAGAACATGTATAAGTCATGAAGAAAGCAATAGCAGTAAACAAACGATCAAGTGCTAAGCTAACGGAATGGGTCAAGTCAATCACATCATTCTCCTAAAGATGTGATCTCATTGATCAAATAACAACTCATGTCTATGGTTAGGAAACTTAACCATCTTTAATCAATGAGCTAGTCAAGTAGAGGCATACTAGTGACACTATGTTTGTCTATGTATTCACACATGTATTATGTTTCCGGTTAATACAATTCTAGCATGAATAATAAACATTTATCATAAAATAAGGAAATAAATAATAACTTTATTATTGTCTCTAGGGCATATTTCCTTCAGTCTCCCACTTGCACTAGAGTCAATAATCTAGATTACACAGTAATGATTTTAACACCCAAGGAGCCTTGGTGCTGATCATGTTTTGCTCGTGGAAGAGGCTTAGTCAACGGATCTGCAACATTTAGATCCGTATGTATCTTGCAAATCTCTATGTCTCCCTCCTGGACTTGATCCCGGATGGAGTTGAAGCATCTCTTGATGTGCTTGGTTCTCTTGTGAAATCTGAATTCCTTTGCCAAGGCAATGGCACCAGTATTGTCACAAAAGATTTTCATTAGACCCGATGCACTAGGTATGACACCTAGATCGGATATGAACTCCTTCATCCAGACTCCTTCATTCGCTGCTTCCGAAGCAGCAATGTACTTCGCTTCACATGTAGATCCCGCCACGACGCTCTGTTTAGAACTGCTCCAACTGACAGCTCCTGTAAGTGCATCTAGTGCCACCCCTAGTTGGTTTTGGAGTATTGACAACAAACCTAGTGAGGGACTAATGTGTTTGTGAGAATTACAGGATAACACAGGTAGACGTCCCTCATTGATTCGGTTTTCCTACCAGAGATGACCCCTAAAAATGTATGAAAACATTGATGTCAAAGGTGGTATATGAAGATATTCACATTGAAGACTATGACAAGAGAAGACATCGCATGAAGCCTATGGAGCTCGAAGACTTAGATCTTTCGTAGTTCTTTTTCTTCTTTGTTGAGTCATAGGAACCACCGTACTGTTAAGTGGGGTCCAAGAGAACCAGTCAGAATGACTGAAGTGATGCTTAAGCAAAACCTATGTCTTCGAGTGAAGACTATGAGAGCGAATCTTGTCCAGAGTCGGACAAGTCAGCTTTGCTTGTATCCCAAGTAAAGTTGCCGTGTGAGTTTGAAATCTGACCGTTGGAACACGTGTCAGTTCCTTAGTGACCCAGGGTCATTTCGGACAAATCAGGTCGGGTTGCCTAGTGGCTATAAATAGCCCACCCCCTACAACCATAAATGGTTGGCTGCTCAGAGTTAGTGTACGGCTTTTGTCGTTTGAGAGCAACCCACCTCGAAGCCTTTGAGAGAGAATTCCTTGCGAGGATAAAGCCCTAACCACCTAGAGCCAAAGAGAGTTAGGCATCACTTAAGTCTTCTTGTCTGTGTGATCTGAAGACTTATTACACTTGAGGATTGTGAATCCTCCAGCTGGTTAGGCGTCGCGTTCTGAGCATCCAAGAGACATTGTGGATCGCTGATGAACGAAGTCTGTGAAGGTTTGGGAGTCTACCTTGAAGACTTACTAGAGTGATTGGGCGAGGTCTGTGTGACCTTAGCTCAAGGGGAATACGGTGAGGACTGGGTGTCCTGAGCTGCGTGTTCAGGATTGGGTGTCCGGGACTGTGTGTCCTCAGGTTTAAATACCTAGCCGCCCTAACCAGACATACAGTTGTCACAGCAACTAGAACTGGTCCAACAAATCATTGTCTTCAACGAGTCACTGGTTTCATCTTTCCCTTCCCTTTACTTACTGTTGATCCTTGTGAAATCATTGTATGATTGCACTATCTTTTGTCTTCACTGAGTGACTGCGTGTTCTGTTTGGCTTCATAATATCTTCCTACCTGATCCTTACTACCTAGCTGCTATTAGTCATTGTGCTTTCACTTCATTGAATACTTGACTATGGTTTTGCCTAGTGTAGTCTACCTTCCGCTGCATGGTAATAGGTTTATTTCTATCGTCTGTCTTCGAAACTTCCACGTTTTGAAGACTTTCATAAAAATCGCCTATTCACCCCCCTCTAGTCGATATAACGCACTTTCAATTGGTATCATAGCAAGGTACTCCCTTGTTCTGTGTGATTCAGTTTAACCACCTGGAGTTTTAGCTATGTCGACTGCAGGGATAATTAAAGTCTCCGCTGCGTGCCCCGTCTTAGAAGGAACTGAATATCCCTACTGGAAGAATAAGATGCGCATGCATCTTGAAGCCATTGACGTCGACCTATGGTATGTCGTCAAGAACGACGTTCCCAAGCCTGGAGAAGGTGTCACTGCTGCTGATGTCAAGTAGTTCATTCAACTGGACTCTACTGCCAAGAATATCATCTGTGGTCATTTGACCAAAGGACAGTATGGCCGTGTGAGTGCTTTGGAAACATCTAAGCTAGTCTGGGACTGGCTCTCCAAGGTCAACGAAGGAGTCTCAACCCAGAGAGATCAGAGAATCAGTGTCCTTCGCAACCTCTTCAACCGCTTCAAGCGAAATGACAATGAGAATGTCCAGCTCACGTTTGATCGACTCACTGACATCACAAATGAGCTTCAAGCCCTCGGCGCTACTGAGATCACCAAGCATGAAGTCATCAAGACACTACTGAGATCACTTGACAGTTCATTTGACACCCTAGCCCTGATGATTCAAGAACGTCTTGATTTCAAGACACTCGATCCGTCCGACATACTTGAGAGGCTCAAAACACATGAGTTTCAGCTTTCTGAGAAAAGAGATATCTACGGTCCAAACTATGGGCGAACTCATGCCTTGAAGGCAAAAGCTGTCTGCTCATCTGAAGAAGAATCTGACAGCAGTTCTGATGACCCTGAAGACATTGGAAAGGAACTTGCTATGCTTGTGAAGAAGTTCCAAAAATTCACCAAGAAGAAAACATGCCACAAGTGCAAGAAAACTGGCCACTTCATCTCTGAGTGTCCGCACTGGGACAATGAGAACAGAAAGAAGAAGAAGAGCAAGGAATATGACTCTGACGATAAGAAGAAGAAGAAATACTCAAAGTCTTCTTCCAAGTCTTCCTCAAAGTCTTCATCACACAAGAAGAGCTCATCTGGCAAGGCACGTGCGTTTGTTGGCAAGGAAATGGATTCAGAGGAGGAGTCCGCTTCTGAGGAGGCGGAGGTGGAGTCTGAGGAGGAGTCTGATTCTGGCGTTGCAAGTCTGGCTACAGCATATGTTGCCAAGTCCATCTTCAACACTGAAGACAATGACTTCACCACCGACACCGATGCAAATGACAAGGACTACTCCGCTCCTACCTACTGCTTCATGGCACGCGGTGCCAAGGTAAACACACGCACTACTCACTATCAAACATCTAGTGACGATGACTCTGATTGTGGTTCAAGACCCAGCTACAAAACACTTGCTAAAATTGCAACTGAACAACAGAAAGCCATGGAACATATTCAAAAACTGTTAGACAAAAGCGATGATCTGTTAGGCGCTGAAATGACTCGATCTGAGTCCTTAATTGAAGACATAAAAAATCTTCACATTAAGTATGAGGAACTTGAAAGTCGTCATGAAACGCTCTCAACAACTCATGAAAAGATTTCCTATGATTATCTTCAAAGGAAGCAAGATCTTGAGAAATTGAGAGCGGCTCATGAAGATCTTCAAAAGGAAAATGAGTCACTTCGCGCCAAACAGATCAGTTCCGCTCAAGAAGGATTTGAATCACCATGTCTTAAATGCATCGACCGTGACAACGCTACTTCTGTTGCTGAGTGTTCTACTGCTGCTACTGTTGCAATATCTTCAACTGTTGATGTGGTAACTAACCCCTCTGTTGAGGATACCACTGCTATTGCTGATGAGAATGCTAGGTTGAAGACATTGCTTGAAACAGGGATGTACGAAAGTCTCAAAGGGCATCAGACACTATGTGATGTCCTCAAAAGGCAGATCCTGAACCGAAACCCTAGGAAAGAGGGTGTTGGGTTCGTAAGGAAAATGAATGCTGATGGCTCTTACTGGAAACCTGAGCAGTACCCCAAAACCACATGGGTTGCTACAAAGGAACCTTCAGCAGATCCATCCATTTTATCTGGCTTCACTTGTGCTAACCCCATTGTCATTGATGAATCCTTTGATGCAAACTATAAACTGTTTAAGAATCAGAATGGTGAAGTGTTTGCCAGGTACATTGGTACTAACTACAGGAATGGACCGCCTATGAAGAAGATCTGGGTGCCGAAAAGGTGTTTGGAAAGTCTTCCTATGAATGTCATCATGACATCACAGATGAAGAAGACAAACCCCAGACCACAGGCTTCATACGGCCCAAAGGCTTCATACAGACAGAGGACTCACCTGAGTCGCACTAACGCAAATGTTTTGCAGGGAAACCATACTCAGGCCTATGAATATGAGCGCGGTTCATCGAACCGCCATGTTCATAAGACCAAGAACTATTCTGCTTATTCTTATGAGTACTATTATCCGCCTGCAAGACTTTTTGCTAGGGCTCCAAAGCCAAAGTTCTCAGATGCTGCACTTAGACTTATTGCTTCTAAGCCACCCTTGAAGATGTGGGTGGCTAAGAAAGCTTAACTCTCTTTTGCAGGGAAAGATCTCCAGCAGAAAACCAAAATCGTCTGACGCTATTGCTGGGGACCTTAAACATCTTGTAGGGCGCAAGATCAAATGCCCGAATGGTCTTACTATGTACTTCGTTCCTGAATCGCTTGCTACTCTCCCTATTAGTCCTAATCTGGATCTAAGCTTTCATAACCCACTGGTTCGTCAAATGTTTTTGCTTCACAATTCTCTTCGTGAAGCCTATCCCCCTAACTGCACTGTAGGGTACGACACCAGTGTCTTCAGAATGGATTATTGATAGTGGGTGTACCAACCACATGACTGGCAAAAGAAGCCTTCTTATGGACTCAACCTTACGTCCATCCGACAAGAGTCACATCACATTTGCTGACACTGGTAAAAGTAAGGTATTGGGTCTAGGTAGAGTTGCAATCTCAAAGGATCAACACATGGATAAAGTCATGCTTGTTGAATCCCTTGGCTTCAACTTAATGTCCGTCTCAATGCTTTGCGATTTGAACATGGTCGTAATATTTGGAAAATATCGTTGCCTTGTTCTAATGGAATCTGACAAGTCTATAGTGTTTGAAGGGTATCAGAAAGATGATTTGTACGTGGTAGATTTCTCAGTAGGACCACAGCTTGCCATATGTCTTCTAGTAAAAGCTTCGGAATGCTGGCTCTGGCATCGGAGGCTAGGGCATGCCGGCATGAGGAACCTCCACACCATTGCAAAGAAGAAGCATGTCATAGGCATCAAGGGCGTCAAGTTCAAGAAAGATCACTTATGCGGTGCCTGTGAAGCAGGAAAGATGACGAGGGCCAAACATCCCTCAAAGACAATCATGACAACTACTCGACCCTTCGAACTGCTCCACATGGATCTTTTCGGTCCCACTCATTACTCAACTCTTACTACTACTACTTGTCTCTATGGCTTTGTCATTGTTGATGATTATTCTAGATATACTTGGGTGCACATAATCCTCTACAAGACTGAAGTGCAGGATGTCTTCAGACGCTTCACCAATCGAGCAATGAACAACTATGGCGCCAAGATAAAGCACATCAGAAGTGACAATGGCACTGAATTCAAGAACACTGGCCTTGATACATATCTTGATACTTTGGGCATCACACATGAATTCTCAGCCCCGTACACGCCACAGCAGAATGGCACCGTCGAACGCAAGAACAGAACACTCATTGAGATGGCCCGAACGATGCTTGATGAATACAAGACTCCAAGAAAATTCTGGCCTGAAGCCATTGATACTGCATGCCATATAATCAATCGTGTTTATCTTCACTAGCTTCTGAACAAGACATATTATGAGCTCCTTACTGGCAAGAAGCCAAATGTCAGTTACTTCAGAGTATTTGGCGCCAGGTGCTGGATCAAGGATCCACGTCACACTTCAAAATTTGCACCAAAAGCACATGAGGGTTTTATGCTTGGATATGGAAAGGATTCACACTCCTACAGAGTCTTCAATCTCTTTCATTATAAAGTGGTTGAAACAGTGGATGTGCGATTTGATGAGACTAACGGTTCACAAAGAGAACACCTGCCAAATGTGCTAGATGAAGTTCCATCCAGCGAATCAATCAAGCTAATGGGAACTGGAGACATCATACCCTCTGAAGCTCAACCTGAAGAGGAACTTATCATCTCCGCACCTGATCAACCTGAAGACAATGCTCAGCCTGAAGACAATCCCACTAACAATGACAATGATCAGCAAGAGCAAAATCTTTGCCCTGTACATCCTTGTGTTGCCAATGAAGTGCAGATTGAGAGAATAATTGATAGCATTAATGCACCTGGTCCGCGCACTCGTTCAAGGGCAACTCAGCTAGCAAATTTCTGTGGGCACTTCGCATTCATATCAATAACAGAACCCAAGAAATTTGAAGAAGCCTTCATGGAACCTGAATGGATTCAAGCTATGCAAGAAGAGCTTCAACAGTTTGAGCTGAATAATGTATGGGAACTGGTTAAGCGTCCTGATCCTCGGAAGCACAACATAATAGGCACCAAATGGATATACCGCAACAAGCAAGATGAGCATGGTCAAGTTGTCAGAAACAAAGCTCGTCTCGTTGCTCAAGGATATACTCAAGTGGAAGGCATTGACTTCGATGAAACATTTGCTCCTGTGGCTAAACTTGAAGCCATACGCATACTGCTGGCCTATGCAAATCATCATAACATACTTCTATATCAAATGGATGTGAAGAGTGCTTTTCTCAATGGCAAGATTGAAGAAGAAGTGTATGTTGCACAACCGCCTGGCTTTGAAGATCCAAAACATCCTGACATGGTATACAAGCTCAACAAGGCACTGTATGGCCTCAAACAAGCCCCTCGGGCTTGGTATGACACACTCAAATACTTCCTAAAGAGCAAAGGCTTCATACCTGGTTCCCTCGACCCCACTCTCTTCACAAAGACATATGATGGTGAACTGTTTGTGTGCCAAATATATGTTGATGACATTATCTTCGGCTGCACCAATCAGAAGTACAGTGAAGAGTTTGGGTATATGATGCAAGAGAAATATCAGATGTCCATGATGGGAGAGCTGAAGTTCTTCCTCGGTCTTCAAATATGACATCAACACAACGGCATCTTCATATCTCAAGAGAAGTATCTCAAAGATTGCCCGAAGAAGTTCGGTATGCAAGACTGCAAAGGCTTCACGACGCCAATGCTAGCCAAACATCATCTGGGTCCTGACGACAATGGTAAAGAGTTTGATCAAAAGGTATACTGCTCCATGATTGGTTCTTTACTTTATCTATGTGCATCTAGGCCAGATATTATGCTTAGTGTTTGCATGTGTGCTGGATTTCAAGCGGCACCAAAGGAGTCGCATCACTTAGCTGTGAAGCGAATTCTTCGATATTTGGCTCACACCCCAACTCTAGGATTATGGTATCCAAAGGGCTCAGAGTTTGATCTGGTTGGATTCTCGGATGCTGATTATGCTGGTGACAAAGTGGATCGCAAGTCTACATCAGGCACATGTCATTTTCTGGGACGATCAGTTGTATGTTGGTCTTCAAAGAAGCAGAACTGTGTATCTCTCTCCACTGCTGAATCTGAATACATTGCTGCTGGATCTTGCTGCGCTCAGCTTCTGTGGATGAAGCAAACACTCAAGGACTATGACATTCATCTGAAGCAAGTGCCACTTTACTGCGACAACGAAAGCGCCATCAAGATTGCCAACAACCCAGTTCAGCACTCGAAGACAAAGCACATTGAAATTCGTCATCACTTTCTCAGAGGTCATGTTGTGAAGGAAGATATTGATATCATACACGTCAACACTGAAGAGCAATTGGCAGATATCTTCACCAAGCCCTTGGATGAGAAGAGATTTTGCAAGTTACGGTGTGAGCTAAATATCTTGGAATCCTCAAATGTCCTGTGATCAGGCACACATCCTAACACTTATGCATATTGATGACTTAGATGTGCAACACACGAAGTAAAGTATATATATTCAATCAATGAAGACATACATTCTAAGTGTGAATACATTAATGTGGAATTTGACTTCGGAGTGCCACGATAATTGTGCGCCGTGTCTGGGTCTAATACTTCCTATACGGTGGGTAACGCCACCACCAAATGTTCTGTTGAAGTGTTTCACTCATGGCGTTGCATTTGCTATGTCTTCACATTTGGTTTGGCTTCAATCTCAACATGTCTTCATGATTATCTTCACTATGTTGAATATATATATATATATATATATATATATATATATACTTGTGTTCTGTCCTCTACAGCGTTCACTTATAGCTATGTCTTCTTATTGAATCTTTTGAACTAAGTGAATGTGATCGGACCCTAACCTCTCTATGCTTTCTATCTCAAACTCTATCTCTCCAAATCATATGCATTCTATTGAAACTGTCGAATGTCTTCTCTGCGTCCTTGTTAGCAGAAGATACAGAGACAAACATTAAGTCCGTTTTCAATGCTCATTCCTTCACCTGAAACCCGGAGAAGTGGGAACGACCACCCGACAACCCAGGCGTGCGTGGGACGTGGAACAACCCCCGATATGCTGCATGACGGCCACGTGTCCCTCAAATGTGAATCGCCAGGGGCACCTATGTAATAACGCAATGCCGCCCCTGTACCTATAAATACACGCCTCACAGCAGTCATTATCTCTTCTTCCACTCTTGCACGAACCCTAGCGCCACCGCTAGCCCTCGACGACGCCGGCGACGAAGCGCTTCGCTGCCGCAACCTCTCCGACGCCGTCTTCATGCTGACCGCGGATATCGTCTTCTCTGCCGTCGCCGTAGGTGTCCTCCGTCGCCAAGTTAGGGCACGGAAGATCGAACTGCTCGGACTCCTCTTCCACTCCGTCTAGTAGTTCTTCGTGTGGTAAATAAAACTTCCTTTTTACGGCCCCTTTGATCCTATAGCTTTGTCACTTTCTACCCCAAGAAGTTTCTATTCACACAAGTTGGATCTTTTTCATACTTCATCTCATAACATGCCTAGTATATTCACTTATGCTTCACAAAGTAGTTAGATTCCTCACTTGTACTGATCCGTGGATTCGTACAAATCTGGAAGCAACTCCTTATCTATGAGTGAATGTCTTCGCATGATGAGGTCAATGTCTTCTAAACTGATTTATCTTCAAAATCTTTTGAGAATGCATATGACCTCTTCCCCTTCCCTCGCACCTTACTGCTGTCACAGGTATATGTCTGTGGGAGAATCCCTTGGTTCTCATAGTCTGCATTCATTTGCAGAATTCTTACAACATCATATAAATTCTCCCGAAGCCAGTTCCTGTTTGTCCAGCAAGCGAAAACCTTTGAAGCCTTTTAGTTTAAAGTTCATGGCTTCAGAGAAATCTGCAAGGAAGGGAGGCAGACAACATCGTGGGGGAACATCAAGAGATTTGCCTGATGACCTCTCAGAACTTTACAAGACAGATCCTGAAGAGGATTATAATCAGCGCAAGGCCCGAATTCAGTGGATTCGAAGATATTGGGCAGAACAATGGTTCAAATACCGGTTTGTGACCCAAGAATATGCTGAGAAAAATGCCATCAAGCGACCGTGGGGAGACATCCTATACAAGAATCTTCAACCCAGGTCCAGAGAAGAAGCCATTGAACAAGGCTTCTATCCCTGCATGGTCCGTGGGCCACAGCCTACAGATGCACACTCATCGTCACTACTATGGTGTCGTGACGACAATTTGTTCAAGCGCAACTTCCAGTTTGCCCAGAACTCAGCGAAGCAGAACAAGAAGTCTCTGGGATTAAACTTCAACCCTGGTCCCTCTGCTCCCCGTGCTGATGGAACACGCGAAGCTGAACCCAATCTTGTTGGGCCCTTCTACAACTTGGAAGGTCTCATCACTCACATCGTGGTTCAAGGGACTGCCGTGAATGAGCCTGCAGTGGACGCTGAATCTGATGAAGCGCCTGCAGCGCCGAAGCCAAAGAAACTGAAGCAGCCAAAAGCTTCAAAGCCTGCCTCTACACCAAAAATCTCACAGGCGAAGCCACTGGCCACTGCACCTCCTGAAGATAGTGTGCAGTCTGAAGATTTGTCACGCATCTCCAAGCCCCAGAAGGTCAAGATGCCTCTGCCACACACCGGCCAAGAACTGACTGCTGCTGCCATTCTGCGCAATGATGCCATTGATCTGTCCAGTGATGAAGATCTGGCCGATGACGCTCTTGAGCAACTGATCAAGAGCAAAAAAGAAACAGAAATCTTCAACAATTTGCCTCTCTTTGACGTGGCAATCATCCACGACTTCATTGATGAGTGGTTTGAACGCCCAACCTCAGCTTCGAAGACCTGCAACTTCCCATTGGTCTCAGTGTCGCCTTCCATGGCGCCATTGCTTCAGAGCTAGCTCTCGCTCAGCGCATCGTCGAACTGAAGCAAAAGATTGACTATGAAAAGGCTCAGTTCAAGAAGCATATGTCCAAGCTCAGTGTACAAGAGGTCAAGAGCTTCAAGCTCATGCTGCACAAGCTTAAAGAAGCCTTTCTCGTGAAGAAGCTCAAGACTCTCGTGAGCGCATGAAGAGCCTGGGAGACAAGTGTGTGCAAGCCTACAATGAGGCTAAGAAGCGCAAGGCCCTTGGGCGTCCTGGCAGCGACCCCAGGATGGCTGCAAAGAAGAAGAAGAAGCCCGCTATGGTCGAACCCGACACACCAAGGCAGGAGGAAGATCCCATTGTCTTCCCAACTAGCATGACTGGCTCAAAGCCAAAGGCCCGGTCAACCGCTTCAGAGCTGAAGAAGACGAGGACTGCTGAGGCTGAAGCCAGAAAGAGGAAATATCCTGAAGCCTCTGCTACTGCTCCCTCCAAGAAGAAGCGGAAGACCAAGAAAGAAAGGGCTGCTCCCACAGAGCCCTTGATTATTGAACCCATCTCCATGGTTCGCCCTGACACTGAACCTCAGGAGCGTCAACTGACTGTCCATGAGTCTGCTTTCACAGAGGCTCATGAAGCTGAAGACATTGGTCACCATGACCATGTTGAAGATGATGCAGTTCTTCCTCAGCTCGAGCACCAACAGGTATCATCGCCTGTGCTAACGCACAGCGAACTCATCAGCATTGGTTGTCCTTTGACGCCAATCGCTCAGGATGCATCATGGGCTGATCGCCCACAAGCACAAGAGGAAGAAGACTTTGAGGCCCAGCCAACTCCAATTCCACAGGCGTCGCCAGCGTTACGCAGACTTCGCAAAAGGACCAAGGCCTCCAGTCTCTGAGTCTGAAGCTAAAGCTGCTGAAGACATTCCGGCTGCATCAGCCGATGAAGAAGAAACCCCAAAAGCTTCTACTCCCCCGTCCCACCAAGAAGCTGTTCTTGAGGAGAACGTGACTGTGACCGACCCTCCAGCTCGTCAAGTGGAGGTTGAGAATCTTGAGGCTGCCACCACCAACACCAATGAAGCCACTGACGCTGTCATGGCTGAAGCTAATGTGGAGTCTTCACCAACCCAAGCACCAGAAGTCAGTGAAGCCACTGATCCCACTGCTTCTGTTCCTGCGCCTGCTGCTGGTCCTTAGTTTGACTATCACGTTGAGCACAGGCCTCAGGTACAGAAGCCAATCCCAAGATTGCCCAGGTTTCCAGGTCCTGCATCAGCACCTGGATCCTTCAATGTCAATGGCTTCAAAGCAGACAACACTTTCTTCAATAGCTCCAGGAACCCCTACTCAAGGGAAAGAATATCATCTGATCGGTTCTGGAGCTATCCGCAGCGAAGCTATTACTCCTGCATTCTATACAATCAAGGTCGCATCTTCCCACATAAGCATCTTGACATTGAAGCAATAGCTGGTCTGCCCTGTCTGGAAGAAGCTCTGGATTGCTTCAAAGAAGTTGGATTGCTGCCATTTGTCACTGACCAAGAGCATTGGAATGAAGAGTTGCTGCTCCAATTCTATGCCACACTTCACATCCATGGGTACAACAGAGATCCGAAGACTTGGGTCCTGGAGTGGATGACAGGAAATGTTCATCATGAAGCCAAAGCCTCTGATATCATTGAGCTCACTGGTCTACCCACTCCTAGCGATCTCTACGAATCTGGCTGTCAACTTCACAGTGAAGCTGTGGAGAGCATCTTTCAGAAGCCTGAACCTAACACGAGTCAGATGCTCAGTATGATGAAGCCATTGCCCCAAGATGCTGCATATCCCAAGGAGTTCTTTGTTGAAGACCTTGAGTATCTGCTAAGGACTATTTATCACATCATAAGGCGAACTCTCTGGCCCATCAAAGGACATTCTCCACATGCCAAGCTGGAAGGTGCAATGAAGACTTTGGTCTTCTATATTCTTCATGGCAAATGCTTCAATGCACAGGACTTCTTCATCCGCCAACTTGCTGCATCAGGCTCTGATCTTTTTGGCTTGAAGTTCTACGCTCCATGGATAATGCGGCTGATCAAACTCCACTCCGCTATCTCATATCAACCATCTGCTCGCAATCATCGGATCTTTCTACCTGATGTGGATATGTCTATTAAAGCCATTTATCCTGAGCCTGCCAAGGAACCTCTAAGTCTTCAGAATGCGGAGCATCAAAGTTTTTCTCAGAACATTGAAGGAGTTGAAGCAGTCACTCATGTGTATCCTTTGGCTGGAACTACACGTGCACCACATCTTGCTCTCACTGAAGCCACCGATAGCACAATTACCCAACGACCCAAGAAGCGCACTCGTGTTCTCAATGACCGAGAGCTTCCTGTGACTCTTCATCAGAAACAGGATAGGCATCATGACTGGCTGAAGTGCCAAATGCAAAGCCTCTTGGTGGATGTTAACCGCATTCGCAATCTTGCCACCAAGAATGCCTTTGTTGCACACGAAACCTCTCGACGCACCTAGAAAGGGCTGACGCTAATGTGCTCTGACGATGATCTTCAAGAGGATGGCTTCTCTGAACGCTTCAAGTTTGACTCCACACCTCCTCGAAGGGCAGTGCTGCGATGAACTCCATCTCTTGAAGACTCTGAGTTCTCTTCCTCTGCTGCAACTGTGAATGCCAGAGTGATCGAGGATGAAGACGATGCTACTTCACCGCCACCTCCTTCAGCCCGCTTCGACACTGCCCCAAGTTCTTCTGCACCGCCGAACATCATCGACGACCCTGCTGCTTCACCTACTCTTCAAGGGAACGAGTAGATGCTCTATGTCTTCAAACCTTTTTGGTCCTTACTGACAAAAGGGGGAGAAGCATATGAGTTTGATAGTCTTCAAGCGGGTCCATATGGGCGGGTGCTTTATATTTTGCTTCGTGTTTTACAACTCTCGTTTTGATACATTTGATTCTTTGAGTTGTAACACTTAAACTCGATGGTCGTCTGCTACTTATTTGCCACTTTGTGATGCGATGATAAATTCCGCATCTGCGACGATAAATTCCGCACTTAGATCATTTTGCAGACGTCCATTTTCCATTATGCATGTCATTATCTTCACATACCCTCACATACATAGTAGATTGTCATCATAAGTTGAAGAGGATCTCCACAAGCACAACCTGCCATGTGCATTTGCATTCCAAAAGCAAATTACTTATATGCACATCTTCAGGGGGAGCCCTTGCAACTTATGAAGACAATTCCTTATCCTTTACAATTTCACATATTATATTCCCTGTCGGTGTCAAAACCGGTGGATCTCGGGTAGTGGGTCCCGAACTGTGCGTCTAGGCCGGATGGTAACAGGAGGGAGGGAACACGATGTTTTACCCAGGTTCGGGCCCTCTCGATGGAGGTAAAACCCTACGTCCTGCTTGATTAATATTGATGATATGGGTAGTACAAGAGTAGATCTACCACGAGATCAAGGAGGCTAAACCCTAGAAGCTAGCCTATGGTATGATTGTTGTATATGGAGTTGATTGCCTACGGACTACAACCCTCCGGTTTATATAGACACCGGATAGGGTTAGGGTTACATAGAGTCGGTTACAATGATAGGAGATCTTGAATATCCGCATCGCCAAGCTTGCCTTCCACGCCAAGGAAAGTCCCATCCGGACACGGGACGAAGTCTTCAATCTTGTATCTTCATAGTCCTGGAGTCCGGCTGAAGGTATAGTCCGGCTACCCGAACACCCCCTAATCCAGGACTCCCTCAGTAGCCCCTGAACCAGGCTTCAATGACGACGAGTCCTGCGCGCAAATTGTCTTCGGCATTGCAAGGCGGGTTCCTCCTCCAAGTCCTTCATAGAAGATTGTAAACACCAAGAGTAGTGTCCGGCTCTACAAAATAAGATTCCACATATTGCCATAGAGAGAATAATATTAACACAAATCAAATCTGCTGACGTATCCCACAGTGCGTCATCACACTACAGCCAAGTCCTTCATTCGAATCGTTTTCACTTTTCCACCTCAGCGTGTTTTGCGAGGCGGTTTCCTTGGCACGTCTTGTCAAAGCAGAGACCGTGTGCCCCCCTTTTACGGGATTCTCATCAATACGGACGTGGGCAACCCACTCGTGCCCGTTAGCATGTTTTCTCGATTAAAGGCGAGTCCCAAACGGTTACGGGGAGGGCTCCTGGTATTCAACCTCTTATAAAGAGACCAGGGCCTTACTCCTTTTCTCCAATCCCAAAACAAGTTCGCCCGTCGCCTCGAGTTCCAACACCCTAGGCTCCAGATTCCGGGCGCCTCAGACCTTCGACAATGTCCGGTTCCGACCTTCAAGGCCGATGGATGCCCTCCTCCGTCACGGAGGAGGACGTGCTAAAGTTGAGAGAGGCTAAGTTCTTGACCGCCGAAATTTCGCACATGTTGCCTACTCAAAGGCAGGCTATCCCTAGTCCCCAGCCCGGTGAGAGCGTAGTGTTCGTGTCTCACTTCCTTCGAGGGTTAGGCTTCCCGATGGACCCCTTTGTGAGGGGACTGCTGTTTTATTACGGGCTGGAATTCCATGACTTAGCTCCAGAGTCCATCCTCCATATCTCCTCGTTTATCGTTGTATGCGAAGCGTTCCTCCGTGTTACCCCTCACTTCGGATTATGGCTCAAGACTTTCAAAGTGGAGCCGAAGATGATCAAGGGACGGCACGCAGAGTGTGGAGGCGCTGTTATAAGCAAAAATGCTGATGCTCCATGGCCCGAGGGCTCTTTTCAAGAGGAGCTAGGCTTGTGGCAACGAGAGTGGTTTTATATTACCGCTTCCTGGAGCACCAAGTGGGTGGTGCTTCCTGCCTTTCGCTCGGGTCCCCCACCACGACTAGCGTCATGGGTTAACAGAGGGTTAGATTGGGGTTTGCCCAAAGACGTGCCCCTGTTACAGGGCCGAATTAAGGATCTCTTGGAAGGAGGCCTCAGCTTGGTCAAGGTGACGCAGGTCATGCTGATTCGCCGAATATTGCCCGGCAAACGTCGCCCCTTCGCCTGTGGGAGTTTAATCCAGAGGGACCGCGAGCTCTCCAGAACTTTATGGGCGCGACGCCCGTGGAGATGTATAGACTGTTCTTCGGATCACAAGAGATGTGTCCGGATTTAACCGAGGACGCAGGCCTAAGCTGCAATCGCCCGGATACTCAAGTAAGCAACCTTGTGCCCGGACCTTCTATCCGTATAATTGTCATAAACTTGCCCCTAAAAGAGCCGTCCTTTTAAATAGGAGTGGATAGCAAAGGCGAAGCTGATCAGGTGTCCGGCTCCCCTTCCTGAAACCAGGCCGGATCCCGTGCTGGTCAGGATGCTGGAGATAATGCCTTTGGAAGGAGAGGACAAGGAAGCTATGGCCTCCTCAAAGGAGGCTTCTCCAAAGGGAGGAACCGACAATTACTCTCCTAAGGGGAAGAAGAGAGCCGCCTCTGACGACCCGGAAACCATGGCCTCGAAACGGGGGAGAAAATCTTCGTCAGAGGGTCCGAAGCTGGGGAGTTCCTCGGCCGGACTACGCCCTCAAGGGGATCAGCCCTCGAGCGAGCCGTAAGTGGAGAAAAGATTTTCCTTTTGAGGGATGAGGGAAGTCCTTGATTTATATCTAAGAAGATTAACCAAACCTTTATCTTGTAGCTCGGACCTCAGCCCTTCTCAGCAGAGCTCGTCTTCGGGGGATCTCCTTCCGGAGATGATGGAAAGCGGGACGCCTCCCCCTGCCGTGCCGCCTAGTGAGGCGGGCAACCCTGGGGTGTTGTCACGGAGGGTTTCTCCAAATCCGCCAGGGGTGGAAGGTGGCTATGCGGCCCCCCGAGGTTCTCCGCGTCCGGCCTTCGAAAGAGGTCATGGGACGAGCCCGGCACCGTCTGGTGCTCGGCCGGAGGAGCTAAAGATTCTGCTGGGGCGAGCTTCTATCTCAGAGGAGCACCGCGCATTGATGGGCACGGTGATTGAAAGGATTTCATCCGTAGAGAGTGGATTGTATGAGGCCGTCAAAAGTTTACTGACGGGTTTCGAGGTACATTAGATAATGTATACTTTTGTCAGTTGCGCATGAATAAGATGCACCCTGTGTAGATAGTAGCCCCTGAGACTCTGCGCGTCGTCAAGAAATGATGGCACGCGGAGGATCATAATCCCAGGTCTAAGATGTCGCCTTTGAATGTAGGCGGCAGGGTGTCCGGAATCGAGCCGAACTGACGATTTTGCCGAACTAAAGCGGCAACTGGAAGTGGCAGATGCCGACATCACACTTGTCGATAAGCGGCTTGATGAGGCTCAAGGTATGTAATTCCTCGGGCGACATCAGGTAAGAACAGTTTTATGCCTGTGTCTTACGATGTGTGTGCTTGACGCAGATGGTGCGGCCGTCGTGGAGAGTCTTAGGGCAGAACTTGCCCGAACTAAACAACAAGCCAGCGAAAGTGATGCGACCACCAGGAAAGCCCTTGAAGAGCTAAGAGCCGAACAGGCTGCTCATTGCCGAAGCAAAGAAGAGATGGCCGAGATGGCCAAAAAGTTAAAAAGCGCTACAGACCATTGCAGACTTCTTGAAAAAGAAGACCTGGTGAAACAGACGGACTTAGAGAAGGCCATTGCCAATGCCAAGGACGCGCGCTCTGCAATGAGAGCTGCGAAGGAGGAGCCGCGTCAGGCAGAACAGATTGCGGCTGGAAAGCCCTTTATGCTGCGAAGGAAATTTTGTGATCCGAAGTTTGCTCCGTTGGACCGGATGTGGAGTGTGGAGGATACCTATCTGGACTTGGCAGCGAGTGCTGCTGATGCGACCGAACACTTTCGAGATCAGAAAGATCGCGAAGTGGAAAAGCTTTTCTGGTCGCAGTTTCACAATCCAGAGCGTCCACTGGCAGTGGATGATCGTTTGGCTCAATGGGCCGAACTGAATAGGTTGTCTGGACTCGCCATGAAGTACGTCATGGGTCACCTGTGGCCGGGGAGATCGGAGCCGAAGAGTTATTTCAGCTTGGTGCAGCAATTCCTTGATGCGGTGCCGTGTATAAATGCAATGAAGAGGTCAGCATGCATAGAGGGCGCTAGGATGGCTCTTGCCCGTGTTAAGACATACTGGGCAGAGATGGAGACCACCGTTGTTGCGTCCCGAGATTCGGACAAAAGCCGAGTACCATCCGAGCACTATTTTCAGGAAGTTCTTAAAGGCGCTCATGTAATAGAGACGCAGTGCCCGAAAGATGCTATGTTATGATAGCATATGTAATTATAAAGTAATATTTTGATAAACTGTAGTGGCCTTTTTTATACTTGTGCCTCCAAGTATTGGGAACACCTCCTGTGCAGCCATTTTAAGATATATATATATATATATATATATATATATATATATATAGAATCTGAAAGATGGCAGTCGTTGGCTTCAGCCCCCACGCACATAGTGCGGGGGTGCTTACAGAAGACACATTTTCACACTTAACCCAACGTCTTGGTCCTACAAAGGAGGTGATAGCACAGCGGGCCAGGCAACCGGACTATAATGCTTTAACACTTTTCCTTAGCCATAGGAGTTTGACAGTGAGACTATTTAGGTAGCCCCTTGGTGGTAACTGCGCTCGTCCGAGTTCGGGGCGCGTATGTGCCTGACCGGGAAGCGGCCCTTCGTTAAAGCGGAGGAATCCGATAGATTCCGATAGGTCATCGAGTGGCTGACCAGTCTCACGCTACATCATGACAGTCAGTTTTCGGCTTTCTCTACTGAGGTGCTCGCCCGGCCGAACCAGGGCACAATCGCAGTAGTTCTCCTGGTGCTACCTTAGCCGATAGAGCGGAATGTAAGGTAGCCGAACTCAGGAGCCGGGCAACCCAACATTTGACCAAAGACATGATTCAGAGCTGATGCATATAATGCCAAAACTCGCGACGCCGAACACTCCCTAAGGTGTTCGGTCTTTATGAGTGCGGGCGAAACAACACTCTTTATTAAAAAAGCCCCTAGTGTCCAGGTACGTGCAAAAATTCTGACGTGGCCACATGCCAAGACGCCAACCTCCTCCTTGGTTATATCAGAAAGAAAAAACCAGGGGATGTGTAGCAACAAGAGACAGTAAAAAAGGTTTATGCAGGGTCTTAATCTGAAAAGAATCCTTTAGGACGGGTCCCTACTGCACGTCTGCGCCTGTGTCTCCGTTGTGCCGTATCCTGGACGGGCGCCGCACGATGTTCATCTGTAAAAGAGAGGAACTGAGTTGAAAACGGGTCGTGCCGAAAAAGTTTAAAATAAGCAAAGTATAAAGTAAGCTATATAAGATTGAGCTTTATTGTCTCTTATTGTATATGCGTGGAGCCCCTAGTGCGGGGGTATATGGCTTCTAGGCCTGCATCAATGATGATTTTGCACCGAACTCGTCTATCCGCGTTTGTGGTCTTGAATGACCTATTTCGAAGTTTTTTTTGGCCGGTGAGGCCATTTTGCTGTGGGGCTGTCAAAGCGGCCGCACAGTCCTCCGCTTGGGGAGGCGCACTTTAGTGCTTTCCCTTCAAAGAGATGATGCCTCGTGGACCGGGCATCTTAAGTGTAAGAGATGCATAATGCGGTATTGCGTTAAAGCAAGCGAAAGCTTCGCGTCCCAGTAGTGCTTGATATCGACTTGAGAACGGGATGATATGGAAGGTCAGCTTTTCACGGCGGAGGTTATCGGCAGAGCCGAATATGACTTCGAGCTGGAGAAAACCCATACAATGGGTGTCCGGACCAGGTATTACCCCTTGAAAGGAGGTTTTGCTGCAGCGGATTCTTGCTGGGTTTATCCCCATGTGCTGGATTGTATCCTGATATATCAGGTTTAGTCCACTGCCGCCGTCCATAAGGACATTTGAAAAATGGAGTCCGCCAATTATTGGATCGAGTATCAAGGCAGTCCAGCCTACATTCTTGATATTCCTAGAATAATCTAGCTGATCAAAGATGATCGGTTTTGACAACCAGTGGCAGGACCCTTTGGGGATGGGCCGTGTGGTGCGTACCTTTACGGGCGCCGCACGTTTTGTTATGTGAAGTGAGTTCACTGTTTTTACTTCTTGTGGGAAGTTCTTTTGTTTCCTGGTGCTCTGCTTTTGGGTTCGTCCTCGTCTTCGCTTGGTGTGTCGAGCCCCTTGTGTTTGGCATTGAGTCTGCCGGATTGTTTGAAAACCCAACAGTCTCTGTGGGTATGGTTAGCAGGCTTCCCGGGAGTTCGGTGTATCTGACATATCCTGTCCAGGAATTTATTTAGGTTGGATGGATCATCCCTATTATTCTGGGGGGGGGGGCGATTTTTCCTGATTTTGTCGTGAGCCTTTGAATCCGGCATTGACTGCCGTGCTCTTCGGACTTTTGTCCTTAGTCCAGCGACGGTCCTTGTTGCGTCGCGGTTTTCCGTTTCCATCCCTAGTTTCGGATGTACTTGGGTTGCTGGGGCTGCACCTTGCCAACCAGCTGTCCTCCCCTGCACAAAAGTGGGTCATGAGGCTTGTTAGTGCGGCCATTGTTCTTGGCTTTTCTTGGCCGAGGTGTCTGGCGAGCCATTCGTCTCGGACGTTATGCCTGAAAGCTGCTAAGGCTTCGGCGTCCGGACAGTCGACTATCTGATTCTTTTTAGTGAGGAATCTATTCCAGAACTGCCGAGCTGATTCTCCGGGTTGTTGAGTTATGTGACTAAGATCGTCTGCATCCGGAGGGCGGACATAGGTCCCTTGGAAGTTTGCTCGGAAAGCATCCTCGAGCTCTTCCCAGCTTCCAATTGTGTTTTCGGGAAGGCTTTTAAGCCAATGCCGGGCTAGCCCTTTAAGCTTAAGGGGTAGATATTTTATGGCATGGAGATCATCTCCTCTAGCCATGTGTATGTGGAGGATATAATCCTCGATCCAAACTCCAGGGTCTGTTGTTCATCATATGCCTCTATGTTTACGGGTTTGAATCCCTCTGGGAATTCATAGTCCAGGACCTGATCGGTGAAACATAGGGGGTGTGCGGCGCCCCTGTATTTGGGTGTGCCGGATTCTGATGATGGCTTCATAGCGTTGCTTACGAGAGCTTGCTTTCTTGGCCCATAAATGGACCTGAGTGGGCCATGATGCGAGTCCTTAAGTGGGTCGCATGCCGATTTAGGTGCGGCGCCGCTTGCCGCTTTATGGGGTCGTCTATCCGACCGTGTGGCTTTTTCATTTTTTGAATGCGAGGGCTCTAGGGCCTCTTCGTCGAATTCAGGCAGTAGCTTTCTTTTCGGATAGCTTTTAGTGCGGCGACTATCGCCGTACTTATCTGTGGTATTGATTACTTTGCTCCATCTAATCCGGAGTGCATCTTCCGCTGTTTTTAGTTTCCGCTTCTACTTTTTTAGGCTGCGTGCAGTTGCAACGAGCCTCTCGTGGAGATTCTTCTGCTCCATGGGTTTATTCGGCGTGAGGTCGTCCGAAATGCCGTTTTCGCCGGAGGAGGGATGTTCGGTTTCTCTATCCGTGTTGCCCTGTTCGGACGGTTGCTCTAAGGCCTGCTCGTCGTCTACCGGCTTGTCCTGCTCTATGGCTGGGTTTTTGTCGAGGCGGGGCTTGGGTCGGTGTTTACGCCAACGCTTTGATTGCTTTTCGGGGGGTCGATCTCCCGTCCCATCCCCTTTTTCCTCGTTGTCGCTTCCTTTAGGGGTATCCAACATGTACACATCGTGAGATGAGGTGGCTGTCCAATGCCCTATGGGCGTTGGTTCGTCGGTATCTCCTGCATCGTCATCCATGCTGTCGATGTCTCCGGAGTCGAAGTTGAGCACGTTGTTTGAATTGTCGACAGTGGCTACCAAGTGGGTGGTGGGTGGGCTTTGAATTTCTTCATCGTCCGTATCCCATCCTCGCTGACCGTAGTTCGGCCAGGGCTCTCCTGATAAGGAGAGAGACTTGAGAGAGTTCAGGATATCGCCACAAGGCGAGTGCTGAAAGATGTCTGCGGTGGTGAACTCTATTATCGGCGCCCAATCGGATTCGATCGGCAGGGGCGCGGGGGGTTCGGAGTTCAGAAAGGAGTCCGGATCCTCGGAGTCACGGATCATGCAGAGTGCGGGGCTAGTGTTCGGCTCGATCGCCTTTGAGATCGAAGCCCCCGAGGTGACGTCCAACCGCTCATCCTCGATTGGCGCAATAGGCTCCGAGTTAGGGGTCGGAACCGATGCGTGTGCGGCCTCCAGGACACTGTCCGGAGGCAGAGCTAGGTCATGCCCCTCGAGATAGTGCGGCGCGCTTGGCTGTGGCTCGAACCCATCGAAGATCAAGTCTCCGCGGATGTCAGCCGTGTAGTTTAAGCTTCCAAACCTGACTTGATGGCCAGGGGCGTAGTTTTCGATCTGCTCCAGGTGGCCGAGCGAATTGGCCCGCAGAGCGAAGCCACCGAAGACGAAGATCTGTCCGGGGAGAAAAGTCTCACCCTGGACCGTATCGTTGTTGATGATCAAAGGAGCCATCGGGCCTAAAGGCGATGACACAGAGGAACCCTCAATAACAGCACCAATGTCGGTGTCAAAACCGGCAGATCTCGGGTAGTGGGTCCCGAACTGTGCGTCTAGGCCGGATGGTAACAGGAGGCATGGAACACGATGTTTTACCCAGGTTCGGGCCCTCTCGATGGAGGTAAAACCCTACGTCCTGCTTGATTAATATTGATGATATGGGTAGTACAAGAGTAGATCTACCACGAGATCAAGGAGGCTAAACCCTAGAAGCTAGCCTATGGTATGATTGTTGTACATGGAGTTGATTGCCTACGGACTACAACCCTCCGGTTTATATAGACACCGGATAGGGTTAGGGTTACATAGAGTCGGTTACAATGATAGGAGATCTTGAATATCCGCATCGCCAAGCTTGCCTTCCACGCCAAGGAAAGTCCCATCCGGACACGGGACGAAGTCTTCAATCTTGTATCTTCATAGTCTTGGAGTCCGGCTGAAGGTATAGTCCGGCTACCCGAACACCCCCTAATCCAGGACTCCCTCATTCCCCGTTGAAAACTTCAACTAGTTTTTCATCAATCACCAAAAAGGGGGAGATTGTAAGTGCATCTAGTGCCACCCCTAGTTGGTTTTGGAGTATTGACGACAAACCTAGTTGAGGGACTAATGTGTTTGTGAGAATTGTAGGATAACACAGGTAGAAGTCCCTCATTGATTCGGTTTTCCTACCAGAGATGACCCCTAAAAATGCATGAAGACATTGATATCAAAGGTGGTATATGAAGATATTCACATTGAAGACTATGACAAGAGAAGACATCGCATGAAGCCTATGGAGCTCGAAGACTTAGATCTTTCGTAGTTCTTTTTCTTCTTTGTTGAGTCATAGGAACCACCGTACTGTTAAGTGGGGTCCAAGAGAACCAGTCAGAATGACTGAAGTAATGCTTAACCAAAACCTATGTCTTCAAGTGAAGACTATGAGAGCGAATCTTGTCCAGAGTCGGACAAGTCAGCTTTGCTTGTAGCCCAAGTAAAGTTGCCATGTGAGTTTGAAATCTGACCGTTGGAACACGTGTCAGTTCCTTAGTGACCCAGGGTCATTTCGGACAAATCAGGTCGGGTTGCCTAGTGGCTATAAATAGCCCACCCCCTACAACCATAAATGGTTGGCTGCTTAGAGTTAGTGTACGGCTTTTGTCGTTTGAGAGCAACCCACCTCGAAGCCTTTGAGAGAGAATTCCTTGCGAGGATAAAGCCCTAACCACCTAGAGCCAAAGAGAGTTAGGCATCACTTAAGTCTTCTTGTCTGTGTGATCTGAAGACTTATTACACTTGAGGATTGTGAATCCTCCAGCCGGTTAGGCACCGCGTTATGAGCATCCAAGAGACATTGTGGATCGCCGGTGAACGAAGTCTGTGAAGGTTTGGGAGTCTACCTTGAAGACTTACCAGAGTGATTGGGCGAGGTCTGTGTGACCTTAGATGAAGGGGAATACAGTGAGGACTGGGTGTCCTGAGCTGCGTGTTCAGGACTGGGTGTCCGGGACTGTGTGTCCTCAGGTTTAAATACCTAGCCGCCCTAACCAGACATACAGTTGTCACAGCAACTGGAACTGGTCCAACAAATCATTGTCTTCAACGAGTCACTGGTTTCATCTTTCCCTTCCCTTTACTTACTGTTGATCCTTGTGAAATCATTGTATGATTGCACTATCTTTTGTCTTCACTGAGTGACTGCGTGTTCTGTTTGGCTTCATAATATCTTCCTACCTGATCCTTACTACCTAGCTGCTATTAGTCATTGTGCTTTCACTTCATCGAATACTTGACTATGGTTTGCCTAGTGTAGTCTACCTTCCGCTGCATGGTAATAGGTTTATTTCTATCGTCTGTCTTCGAAACTTCCACGTTTTGAAGACTTTCATAAAAATCGCCTATTCACCCCCCTCTAGTCGATATAACGCACTTTCAGCTCCACCGTTTAATACAAACACGTATCCGGTTTGCGATTTAGAATCGTCTGGATCAGTGTCAAAGCTTGCATCAACGTAACCATTTACGATGAGCTCTTTGTCACCTCCATAAACGAGAAACATATCCCTGGTCCTTTTCAGGTACTTCTGGATGTTCTTGACCGCTGTCCAGTGATCCACTCCTGGATTACTTTGGTACCTCCCTGCTAGGCTAATAGCAAGGCACACATCAGGTCTGGTACACAACATTGCATACATGATAGAGCCCATGGCTAAAGCATAGGGAACACTTTGCATTTTCTCTCTATCTTCTGCAGTGGTCGGACATTGAGTCTTACTCAACTTCACACCTTGTAACACAGGCAAGAACCCTTTCTTAGCTTGATCCATTTTGAACTTCTTCAAAACTTTATCAAGGTATGTGCTTTGTGAAAGTCCAATTAAGCGTCTTGATCTATCTCTATAGATCTTGATGCCCAATATATAGGCAGCTTCACCGAGGTCTTTCATTGAAAAACTCTTATTCAAGTATCCTTTTATGCTATCCAGAAATTCTATATCATTTCCAATCAGCAATATGTCATCCACATATAATATTATAAATGTTACAGAGCTCCCACTCACTTTCTTGTAAATACAGGCTTCTCCAAAAGTATGTATAAAACCATATGCTTTGATCACACTATCAAAATGTTTATTCCAACTCCGAGAGGCTTGCACCAGTCCATAAATGGATCGCTGGAGATTGCACACTTTGTTAGCTCCCTTTGGATCGATAAAACCTCCAGGTTGCATCATATACAACTCTTCTTCCAGAAATCCATTCAGGAATGCAGTCTTTACATCCTTTTGCCAAATTTCATAATCATAAAACGCGGCAATTGCTAACATGATTCGGACGGACTTAAGCATCGCTACAGGTGAGAAGGTCTCATCATAGTCAACTCATTGAACTTGTCGAAAACCTTTTGCAACAAGTCGAGCTTTGTAGACAGTAACATTACCGTCAGCGTCTGTCTTCTTCTTGAAGATCCATTTATTCTCGATGGCTTGCCGATCAGTGAGCAAGTCAACCAAAGTCCACACTTTGTTCTCATACATGGATCCCATCTCAGATTTCATGGCTTCAAGCCATTTTGTGGAATCTGGGCTCATCGTCGCTTCCTCATAGTTCGTAGGTTCGTCATGGTCAAGTAACATGACCTCCAGAACTGGATTACCGTACCACTCTGGTGCGGATCTTGCTCTGGTTGACCTACGAGGTTCGGTAGTAACTTGATCTGAAGTTGCACGATCATCATCATTAGCTTCCTCACTAATTGGTGTAGATGTCACAGGAACCGGTTTCTGTGGTGAACTACTTTCCAATAAGGGAGTAGATACAGTTACCTCATCAAGTTCTACTTTCCTCCCACTCACTTCTTTCGAGAGAAGCTCCTTCTTTAGAAAGGATCCATTCTTAGCAACGAATATCTTGCCTTCGGATCTGTGATAGAAGGTGTATCCAATAGTTTCCTTTGGGTATCCTATGAAGACACATTTCTCTGATTTGGGTTCGAGCTTATCAGCTTGAAGCTTTTTCACATAAGCATCACAGCCCCAAACTTTAACAAACGACAACTTTGGTTTCTAGCCAAACCATAGTTCATAAGGCGTCGTCTCAATGGATTTTGATGGTGTCCTATTTAATGTGAATGCAGCCATCTCTAGAGCATAACCCCAAAATGATAGCGGTAAATCAGTAAGAGACATCATAGATCACACCATATCTAGTAAAGTACGATTACGGCGTTCGGACACACCATTACGCTGTGGTGTTCCGGGTGGCGTGAGTTGTGAAACTATTCCTCATTGTTTCAAATGTAGGCCAAACTCGTAACTCAAGTATTCTCCTCCACGATCAGATCGCAGAAACTTTATTTTCTTGTTACGATGATTTTCCACTTCACTCTGAAATTCTTTAAACTTTTCAAATGTTTCAGACTTAAGTTTCATTAAGTAGATATACCCATATCAGCTCAAATCATCCGTGAAGGTGCAAAAATAATGATACCCGCCACGAGCCTCAATATTCATTGGACCACATACATCAGTATGTATGGTTTCCAACAAATCTGTTGCTCGCTCTATAGTTCCAGAGAACGGCGTTTTAGTTATCTTGCCCATAAGGCATGATTCGCAAGTACCAAGTGATTCATAATCAAGTGATTCCAAAAGTCCATCATTATGGAGTTTCTTCATGCGTTTTATACCAATATGACCCAAACGATAGTGCCACAAATAAGTTGCACTATCATTATGAACTCTGCATCTTTTGGCTTCAACATTATGAGTATGTGTATCACTACTATCGAGATTCAACAAGAATAGACCACTCTTTAAGGGTGCATGACCATAAAAGATATTACTCATATAAATAGAACAACCATTATTCTCTGATTTAAATGAATAACCATCTCGCATCAAACAAGATCTAGATATAATGTTCATGCTTAATGCTGGCACCAAATAACAATTATTTAGGTCTGAAACTAATCCCGAAGGTAGATGTAGCGGTAGCGTGCCGACGACGATCACATCGACTTTGGAACCATTTCCTACGCGCATCGTCACCTCGTCCTCATCCAGTCTTCGCTTAATCCGTAGTCCCTGTTTTGAGTTGCAAATATTAGCAACAAAACCAGTATCAAATACCCAGGTGCTACTGCGAGCTCTGGTGAGGTACACACCAATAACATGTATATCACATATACCTTTGTTCACCTTGCCATCCTTCTTATCCGCCAAATACTTGGGGCAGTTCCGCTTCCAGTGACTAGTCTATTTGTAGTAGAAGCACTCAGTCTCAGGCTTAGGTCTAGACTTGGGTTTCTTCTCCTGAGCAGCAACTTGTTTGCCGTTCTTCTTGAAGTTCCCCTTCTTCTTCCCTTTGCCCTTTTTCTTGAAACTGGTGGTCTTATTGACCTTCAACACTTGATGCTCCTTCTTGATTTCTACCTCCACAGCCTTTAGCATCGCAAAGAGCTCGGGAATAGTCTTATTCATCCCTTGCATATTGTAGTTCATCACGAAGCTTTTGTAGCTTGGTGGCAGTGATTGAAGAACTCTGTCAATGGCACTATCAATAGGAAGATTAACTCCCAGTTCAGTCAAGTGATTATGAAACCCAGACATTTTGAGTATATTCTCACTGACAGAACTATTCTCCTCCATCTTGCAGCTATAGAACTTATTGGAGATTTCATATCTCTCAATCCGGTCATTTGCTTGAAATATTAACTTCAACTCCTAGAACATCTCATATGCTCCATGACATTCAAAACATCATTGAAGTCCCGGTTCTAAGCCGTAAAGCATGGCACACTGAACTATCGAGTAGTCATCAGCTTTACTCTGCCAAACATTCTTAATATTGTCAGCAGCATCTGCAGCAGGCCTGGCACCCAACGGTGCTTCCAGGACGTAATTCTTCTGTGCAGCAATGAGGATAATCCTCAAGTTACGGACCCAGTCTGTGTAATTGCTACCATCATCTTTCAACTTTGCTTTCTCAAGGAACGCATTAAAATTCAACGGAACAACATAACGAGCCATCTATCTACAACAACATAGATAAGCTAAAATACTATTAGATACTAAGTTCATGATAAATTTAAGTTCAGTTAATCATATTACTTAAGAACTCCCACTTAGATAGATATCCCTCTAATCATCTAAGTGATCACTTCATCCATATCCACTAAACCATAACCGATCATCACGTGAAATGGAGTAGTTTTCAATGGTGAACATCACTATGTTGATCATATCTACAATATGATTCACGCTCGACCTTTCGGTCTCAGTGTTCCGAGGCCATATCTGCATATGCTAGGCTCGTCAAGTTTAACTCGAGTATTCTGCGTGTGCAAAACTGGCTTGCACCCGTTGTAGATGGACGTAGAGCTTATCACACCCGATCATCACGTGGTGTCTCGGCACGACGAACTTTGGCAACGGTGCATACTCAGGGAGAACACTTTTATCTTGAAATTTAGTGAGAGATCATCTTATAATGCTACCGTCAAACAAAGCAGAATAAGATGCATAAAGGATAAACATCACGTGCAATCAATATAAGTGATATGATATGGCCATCATCATCTTGTGCTTGTGATCTCCATCTCCGAAGCACCGTCATGATCACCATCGTCACCGGCGCGACACCTTGATCTCCATCGTAGCATCGTTGTCGTCTCGCCAACTATTGCTTCTACGACTATCGCTACCGCTTAGTGATAAAGTAAAGCAATTACAGGGCGATTGCATTGCATACAATAAAGCGACAACCATATGGCTCCTGCCAGTTGCTGATAACTCCGTTACAAAACATGATCATCTAATACAATAAATATATCATCATGTCTTGACCATATCACATCACAACATGCCCTGCAAAAACAAGTTAGACGTCCTCTATACTTTGTTGTTGCAAGTTTCACGTCGTTGCTACGGGCTGAGCAAGAACCGTTCTTACCTACGCATCAAAACCACAACGATAGTTCGTCAAGTTGGTGCTATTTTAACCTTCTCAAGGACCGGGCGTAGCCACACTTGGTTCAACTAAAGTTGGAGAAACTGACACCCGCCAGCCACCTGTGTGCAAAGCACGTCAGTAGAACCAATCTCGCATAAGCGTACGCGTAATGTCGGTCCGGGCCGCTTCATCCAACAATACCGCCGAAACAAAGTATGACATGCTGGTAAGCAGTATGACTTGTATCGCCCACAACTCACTTGTGTTCTACACGTGCATATAATATCAACGCATAAAACCAGGCTCGGATGCCATTGTTGGGGAAAGTAGTAATTTCAAAAAATTTCCTACGCACACGCAAGATCATGGTGATGCATAGCAATGAGAGGGGAGAGTGTCGTCCACGTACCCTCGTAGACCATTAAGCAGAAGCGTTATGACAACGTGGTTGATGTAGTCGTATGTCTTCATGATCGACCGATCCTCAGTACCGAATGTACGTCACCTCCGCGTTCAGCACACGTTCAGCTCGGTGACGCCCGGCGAACTCACGATCCAGTAGAGCTCGGGGAAGAGTTTCGTCAGCAAGACGGCATGGTGACGATGTTGATGAAGCTACCGTAGTAGGGCTTCGCCTAAACACCACTACAGTATGACCGAGGTGGATTATGGTGGAGGGGGGCACCGCACACGGCTGGAGAGATCTCAATGATCAACTTGTGTCTCTAGAGGTCCCCCCTGCCCCAGTATATAAAGGAGCAAGGGGGGAGAGGCGGCCGACCAGGAGGAGGCGCGCCAGGAGGAGTCCTACTCCTATCGGGAGTAGGACTCCCTCCTTTCCTAGTTGGAGTAGGAGAAGGGGGAAGGAGGAGGGAGAGAGGAAGGAAAGGGGGGCGCCGCCCCCCTCCTTGTCCAATTCGGACTAGAGGGAGAGGGGGCGCGCGACCTACCCTGGCAGCCCCTCCTCTCTTCCACTAAGGCCCATCTTGGCCCATTAACCCCCCCTCCCCCGGGGGGGGGGGGGTTCCGGCAACCCCCGGTACTCTGGTAAAATCCCGATTTCACCCGGAACACTTCTGATATCCAAATATAGGCTTCCAATATATAAATCTTTATCTCTCGACTTTCGAGACTCCTCGTCATGTCCGTGATCACATCCGGGACTCTGAACTACCTTCAGTACATCAAAACATATAAACTCATAAAACCGATCGTCACAGAACTTTAAGCGTGCGGACCCTACGGGTTCGAGAACTATGTAGACATGTCCGAGACACGTTTTCGGTCAATAACCAATACCAGAACATGGATGCTCATATTGGTTCCTACATATTCTACGAAGATCTTTATCGGTCAAACCGCACAACACTATACGTTGTTCTCTTTGTCATCGGTATGTTACTTGCCCGAGATTTGATCGTCGGTATCCCACACTACAAAAAAAGACACATCCATGACATTTTGGGCCGAATGAATTTTTTTCTGTCATACATATGACACTTCTATGACGATAATTGTGACAAAACCCAGTATCATCATAGATGTGGTGGGCTCCTACTTCTATGACAAAAAATCATGACAGAAAATGGGCTTTTCGTCCCGGGCAGGCCGGAGACGCAGCTACATGACATTCTTTGGGCCGTCCATGACAGAAAAAACCGTGGTAGAAGCGAGGGGGAGGAAAATTTCGGGGAGTTCCCGGTTACGGTGGGAGGTCGGGGGCCGAGCGATGCGCATTTCTCTCGTACATGTACGCGCGTGTGTGCGAGGCGTTGGCTCTAACTGAACCCGAGCGAGGCGTTGGGCTCTAACTGAACCCGAGCGATTGCACTGCAGGCTACGCGTTACTGAACCTGAGCGATCGATCAATGGCTGTTAACTGAACCCGATCGAGCGATTCCTTCGCTATTGCTGCTAACTGAAGCCGATCGATGCTGCCTCTGGGATGAACAGTGAGCGTTGCCGCGGGTGGGTGGGTGGGTTGGATGAACAGTGAGCGGTGGCATTGCCTCTGGATGAACAGGACCCCGTGGTGTGGTGGAGGGCTGGATGAACAATAGACGGTGGAGGGGTGCCCGTGGAGGGGTGGTTGAACAGGACCCCGTGGTGCGGAGGGCTGGATGAACTGTAGATGGTGGAGGGGTGCCCATGGAGGGGTGATTGAACAGTACCCGGTGGAGTAGCGCGCGGTGGAGGCTGGATGTATAGGAGCCCGTGGAGGCTGGAGGAGGTCGACGGTAGCCCGTGGAGGCTGGAGGAGGTCGACGGTGGAGATGAACAGTATCCCGTGGAGTCCCGTTTTGCGGTACGCCAGAACCCTCCCGATGAACAGGACCCCCGTTTCGACCGTAGCGCTCCAACACAAGTCCGTTTCGTCCGTTTTGCGGTACGCCACACCCCTCCCGATGAACAGGACCCCCGTTTCGACCGTAGAGGGTCCGTTTCATCCATTTTGCGGCACGCCACACCCCTCCCGATCAACAGGACCCCCGTTTCGACCGTAGGAGGTCCGTTTCCTCCGTTTTGCGGTAAGCTAGACCCCTCCCGATCAACAGGACCCAGTTCCGAACGTAGGAGGTCCGTTTCCTCCGTTGTGCGGTACGCCAGGCCTCGTTTCCATCGCCTGTTCTGTCCAAGCCCTCTCGATGAACACGACCACACATTCTGTTCTGACCCAGCCGGTTGGCTCCCACGCGTTCCGTTGCCTCCCGATGAACACGACGCATTCCGTTGCCTCCCCATGAACACGACGACGGCGCTATTTCTCCGTTCCGACCCAGCCATGTACACGAGCCCTGGCTGTACGTATGCGCGAGTAGGCGTTCGAGACCCCGCCCATATGTACACATACGTGGCCGTATTTTCTTTCTTGCACCCTGGCCGCTGGACATACGTGTACATGCTACGTGCGCGCCTCTAGTACGACAAATACGCGCCTCTACTACGACACGTGCGCGCCTCTACATCCACCAGTATATATGTACGTACACGTTCGCGACCAGAATGACAACGCTACATACGCTTCGACCAGGTGGGTCCCGACTGTCAGGCACTTCCTTGCGTGCGAAGATGTAGCTGGTGGGTCCCAGCAGTCAGGGGGGCGAATCGTTTTGTTATTTTTTGCCTGGACGCACTTCCTTGCTTGCGAAGGTGTAGGTGGTGGGTCCCAGCAGTTAGGGGGGAAATGTTTTTTTCACGAAATACGGTGGCCTGTCCAGTGGGTCCCTACTGTCAGGTGGAGGAATAATTATTTTGCGCGTAATAAGGAGGCACTTCCTTGCTGCGGCCGTGGACCCAGTTGTCAGCGTCTCCACACACAGTACTCTTCCGATGTAAGTTGGTCGTTGTCGGTGTCAAAACTGGCGGATCTCGGGTAGGGGGTCCCGAACTGTGCGTCTAGGCAGATGGTAACAGGAGACCGGGGACACGATGTTTTTACCCAGGTTCGGGCCCTCTCGATGGAGGTAAAACCCTACGTCCTGCTTGATTAATATTGATGATATGGGTAGTACAAGAGTAGATCTGCCATGAGATCAAGGAGGCTAAACCCTAGAAGCTAGCCTATGGTATGATTGTTGTTTGTCCTACGGACTAAAACCCTCCGGTTTATATAGACACCGGAGAGGGCTAGGGTTACACAGAGTCGGTTACAATGGTAGGAGATCTACATATCCGTATCGCCAAGCTTGCCTTCCACGCCAAGGAAAGTCCCTTCCGGACACGGGACGAAGTCTTCAATCTTGTATCTTCATAGTCCAGGAGTCCGACCAAAGGTATAGTCCGGCTATCCGGGCACCCCCAAATCCAGGACTTCCTCAGTAGCCCCTGAACCAGGCTTCAATGTCGACGAGTCCGGCGCGCAGATTGTCTTCGGCATTGCAAGGCGGGTTCCTCCTCCAAGTACTTCATAGAAGATCTTGAACATAAAGGTAGTGTCTGGCTCTACAAAATAAGTTTCCACATATTTCCATAGAGAGAATAATATTTACACAAATCTAATCTGTCGACGTATTCTGTAGCGTGACATCACACCACGGCCAAGTCTTTATTCGAATCATTTTACTGTCCCACCTCAGCGCGTTTAGCGAGGCGGTTTCCTTGGCACGTCTTGTCAAAGCAGAGATCGTGTCCCCTTATTCCGGGATTCTCATCAATACGGGCGTGGGTAACCCAACCGCGCCATTGATCACGGCGCTTGGGAGATAAGCGAGTTTTACCAGGCTGGTGGGGACGCATAGTCGCGTCCGCCCATATAAGGGGATCAGGATCCACCTTTTCATCCACGCCTTCTTCCTCCTTTGCCTATCCATTTCCGCGGACTCGAGCTCCAGCACCCAAGTCCGCACACCCCACCTCAACCTTCTCCAGTCATGTCCGGAGCGGGAGGCAAGTGGATGGTCTCCTCCGTCACGGAGGGACACATCAAAAAACTGAGGAAGGCCGGATACTTGTCTAACGACATTGCGCACCGGCTTCCTTAAGAGGGGCAGCTCATCCCCACCCCTAGGCCCCATGAGAGGGTGGTGTTCCTCCCCCATTTCCTCTGTGGACTGGGCTTCCCTCTCCACCCATTTGTCCGGGGGCTCATGTTCTACTATGGCCTGGATTTCCACGATCTGGCCCCGAACTTTGTCCTCAACATCTCGGCGTTTATCGTCGTGTGTGAGGCCTTCCTCCGCATCCGCCCCCATTTAGGCCTATGGCTCAAGACTTTCAATGTCAAGCCGAAGGTGGTGCGGAGGCTCCATGGTGGGCAAGATGCCCAACGTCCTATGGCTCGAGGGCTCCTTCGTGGAGACCCTAAAGGGGTGGCAATCGGGGTGGTTTTACATCACTGAGCCACGCGACCCTGAATGGGTCTGTAGGATCTAGAAGTAGATGTGTCTAGAGGGGGGTGATTAGACACTTAATGCTAAAGTTGCAATTTTTAAGCTTTTTTGGTTTGAGTGGAGTTTAGGCGCAATTTCAACACACACAATACATATCAAGCAAGCATGCAAAGAGTATATGAGCAGCGGAATGTAAAGCATGCAACTTGCAAGAATGTAAAGGGAAGGGTTTGGAGAATTCAAACGCAATTGGAGACACAGATGTTTTTCCCGTGGTTCGGATAGGTGGTGCTATCCTACATCCACGTTGATGGAGACTTCAACCCACAAAGGGTAACGGTTGCGCGAGTCCTCGGAGGGCTCCACCCACAAAGGGTAACGGTTGCGCGAGTCCACAAAGGGCTCCACCCACGAAGGGTCCATGAAGAAGCAACCACCCACAAAGGGTCCATGAAGAAGCAACCTTGTCTATCCCACCATGGCCATCGCCCACACAGGACTTGCCTCACTAGCGGTAGATCTTCACGAAGTAGGCGATCTCCTTGCCCTTACAAACTCCTTGGTTCAACTCCACAATCTTGTCGGAGGCTCCCAAGTGACACCTAGCCAATCTAGGAGACACCACTCTCCAAGAAGTAACAAATGGTGTGTAGGTAATGAACTCCTTACTCTTGTGCTTCAAATGATAGTCTCCCCAACACTCAACTCTCTCTCATAGGATTTGGATTTGGTGGAGAGAAGATTTGAGTGGAAAGCAACTTGGGGAAGGCTAGAGATCAAGATTCATATGGTAGGAATGGAATATCTTGGTCTCAACACATGAGTAGGTGGTTCTCTCTCAGAAATAGGATGCTGGAAGTGTAGGCTTAGTCTGATGGCTCTCTCTTCGAATGAAGAGGAGGTGGAGGGGTATATATAGCCTCCACACAAAATCCAACCGTTACACATAGTTTTCCAATCTCGGTGGTACCGAATCAACAAACTCGGTCGGACCGAAATGGTAAACCTAGTGACCGTTAGAGATTTCGGTGGGACCGACTGTATCAACTCGGTGGGACCGATGTGCTAGGGTTAGGGTAAATCCAAAACTTAGTTTGACCGATTACTTAAACTCGGTGGGACCGATTTGGGTAATAAGTGAAACTGAGATTTGGCCAAGCAAACTCGGTGGGACCGATTGCATATCTCGGTGGAACCAAGAATATTGCAATGGGTAACAGAAAGTTTGCAAGCCCATCTCGGTGAGACCGAACTGATTAGGGTTTGGCAGTGGCTTATGACAAGTGAAACTCGGTGGCACCGGATAGGAAAAATCGGTAGGACCGAGTTTGGCTTAGGGTTTAGGTCATATGTGGATATGGGAAAGTAGCTGAGGGTTTTGGAGCATATCACTAAGCACATGAAGCAAGAGGCTCATTAAGCAACACCTTATCCCTCCTTGATAGTATTGGCTTTTCCTATGGACTCAATGTGATCTTGGATCACTAAAATGTAAAATGAAGAGCCTTGAGCTTTAAGCTTTAGCCAATCCTTTGTCCTTAGCATCTTGAAGGAGTTCCCGCAACCTTTAGTCCATGCCACTCCATTGTTGAACTTATCTGAAACATGCTAGATAGAAATGTTAGTCCAACAAGAGATATGTTGTCATCAATTATCAAAACCACCTAGGGAGCACTTGTGCTTTCAGGGTCGCAGCCCCCGAGTTCCGATCCGGACCCCCTACGCGGCTCACCTCCTGGAAAGAGACGGGCCTGTCGTGGGGTAAAAAGGAGAGCTGACCGGACTCCAAACATGCGTCCAAACCCTGGTGGACAAGAGGCTCAAACTTGTCAACGTAGTCCAGGTTATGCTCATCCGCCGGATCCTCCCGTGTCAACAACGGGCTTTCAACCTGTGGGAGTTCGACCCGGCGCAGCACCGAACTCTGAGCAGGCTCTTCGACACGATGTACGAAGATGCCTGGAAGCTGCTTTTCAAGGGCGCCGAGGCCCCCGCATCCGCTACCGAGGATCGCGGATTCAGCATGCAGCGTCACACTAGTGCGGTAAGCCGTTTTTACCTTTTACAGGGTATTAGTTTTTCATAGTTTGACTCCATGCGGGATCTAAGCTCCCTTACCTTTGACAGGTTTGGCAGGAGACATCCGGACAGATCAAGTGTCCAGCTCCTTTGCCCGAAGGCCCAGAGGACGCTCGCTTGGCGAAGCTGCTGGTTCCGGCACCCTATGTGGTGCCAGAGAAGAAGGCCAAGAAGACGGCCACGAGGACTCGAAGGAGTGCCCGATGCCTGGAGGTGTCGGATTCATCATCCGACGACTGCAAGACGCACTCCTCCCGTGAAGATGAGGAGGAGGAAGAAGAGACCTCTCCCCCTCCAGTGGGGGGAGGGAAGAAAAGGAAGGCCGCCCCAACTGGGGAGGCCGAAGGGTCCAAGAAGGGGAAAACCCTTCCTCCGGACTACTCCACCAACACCGGCGACGACGAAGAGGAGTGGCCGCTCAGGGCCAAGCCCCTGGCGAAATCCTAAGTATCCGGATACCAGAGTGATTCATAGTATTCCTCCATTGCACAACTTTTCCTTACGTCGAACATGTTTATGCAGTCCACCCAATGACCGGCCCGACGTGTCGTCGAGTGGTTCCCTGGATTCGTCGGATGTGAATTCACTTCCGACAGCTACCTCCCCCCACCCTACAGACGACGCCGAGGTGGTGTCCCAACAGGTTCCAAGCCAGGAGGAGGTGGTCCTGGAGGCGCCGCAAGGCAACCTCCCGGACTCCAGGCGTAAAGGAGATAGAACCCCCAAGGGCTCCAAGTCCGGCCTTGAGCCGGACACCGTGCCGAAACTTTCAATGGTTCCGGACTCCGGTAGGCAGCCTCCTTCCAAGAGGAGCAAGCCCACCGAGCCAGCGACCTCCGTCCAACCGAAGGCATAGGACAATTTGCTGGAGGTGCTTAACGGCGCCTCCATCGACGAGGAGCATCGCACTATTATGAGTGCGGTGATCCAGAAGGTTCAGTCCGCCAAGAGCGGACTGACTGAAGCCTGTGCCAGCCTTTTAACAGGCTTTGAGGTAAGTAAGGAATATGTAAAAATATTATCGCATAGACAGTAACCCCCGATGCTTTGTTCGGCGTTCGGAAAGAAAAGCCGAATAGAGGATCTAATAACATTCGCAGGAGTCTAACGTAATCAAGTCAATATGCGTATGCAGGCTTCGCTGCTGTCCTCCGCCGCACTGACTGCGGAGGTGGATACGCTGAAGCAAAACCTCGCGCGGTCCGAGAATGAGCTCGGCCATGCCAAGAGGCAACTCGAGGAGAAGGAAGGTAAGTAATACCTTGCGCAAGTATATAGAGAAGATGTGGTTGCAAAAAAATGACAGGATCAACGTGCTATTATAGGGGCCACGACCGAGGTGGCAACCCTTAAGAAAGTGCTGTCCGAGGCCGAAAACAGAGCGGCCACGGAGCGCACAGAGAGAGGGAAGCAGGAGGCGCGGGTGGAGGAGGTGCAGAAAGAGCTCCAGGCTCTCGTGAAAAAACACGAGAGTTTGGAGCTTGACTCAAAGACGCAAGCATCCGAGCTTGCGGCAGCCCTCGAAAGCGTGAAGTCTGCCAAAGCCGAAGCCCAGAAAGCCCTCCAAGAAATTCAAGCGATGAAGAAGATAGCGGCGGGTAAGACATTCATTATGCAAAGCAAGCACGTGAAAGTGAATTACTTGTTACTTACCCGAGTCCGGAGCTCTCCAGGAGCATTCGTAGATTTGCCCCGCAGTGCGTCTGATGCCGCCGCCTACTACCGAGCCGAGGAGGGGAGCTCGATGGAGAAGGTGTTCTGGTCTCAGTATGCTGACGCCGGACACCTGGTGCCTTTGAGCGACCAGCTAAAGCAAATGGTCGAGCTCCACAAGGTGGCCGAACATGCCATAAAGGGCCTCATAGTTCGGCTTTGGCCTACAGAGGCTCTGCCTGGTAGCTACTTCGGGCTAGTGTGGCGGCTGGTGGATGCCTGTCCACGGCTTGAAGTAATCAAGCGCTCCGTCTACATCGAAGGTGCCCGTAGGGCGCTTGCCCGTGCTAAAGTGCACTGGGGCAAGATGGATGCGGAGAAGCTGGTGAAGGACGGGCCGCCGCCGGGCAAGGAGCATCGCGTCCCGGAAGCGTATTATGAGGGCGTCCTGAAGGGTGCCCGCCTTATAGCGGATGAATGCTCCAAAGATGTAATTTTTGAGTAAACTCGCATTTGTGATCCTGTACGCTGAAAACTTGTTCATATGCGCTAAGCAACGCTTTTGAATTTAAAATATTACCTTCTGTGCGGCCGTTTATGAAATTTGAGAGATGGCGAGTCGTCGGCTTCTGCCCCCATGCCACGAGTCCTGGGGTGTTCGGGATAAACATGATCGCTCTTTTTCCCATTCTTGGGTCCTTCGAGGGAGGCGCTCAACACAATGAACAAGGCAATCAGAGTATAATGCTTGAACACTCTCACTTAGCCATAGAATTCTATAATTTAAAATTTCAGCGAAGCCCCTAGTGTTCGGAAGACCGAGTTCGGGGCGCTATCCACGCCTAGGCCGGACAAAGCCGACTCCTCGCTCTAAGCGGCATAAGTCTTTAGGGACTCGAAAACCTCTCGAACAGCGACCAACTCTCGCCTCATCATGATGGTCAGTTTTAGCTTTCTCTACTAAGGTGCTTAGCCCAGCTCAACTGGGGCACAATCGCAGTAGTTCTCCTAGTGCTACCTTAGCCGATATAACGGAACGTAAGGTACCAAAACATAGGAGCCGGGAAAACCCAACTATTGACCCAAGACATGATTCGGAGCCGATGCATATAATGCTATAAGTTCGGGGTGCCGCACTTGTGAAAGTGTTCGGACTTCTCACACCGTATTGTGGGGTACTTAAGCCCCTGGCGTATTGGCCGTACCAAAGTGTACGAGTGCAACATGTCATTAATGAACATATATTCGTAAAAAAGAGTAATGCAATAATAGATGGAAGCTATGCATTGTTTATTTAAAAAGGCTGCGATCAAAGCAGAACGGTACAAGTAGTGCGATAAGCAAAAGATGGGACTATCTAACATGTCCTTTCCAGGGGCGAGCTACGGAATTGTATGTGAAACAGGTATACTGCTTGTTATAGAGACCACCTAGAGTTCTGTAGTGCGGCGTAGCTTTCTGCTCCCCTAGTTGTTGTATCGTTTGTGCGGCAATTGTACTGCCGGACAAGCCTTCAGAAGAATGGAGTCCTGAAAATAAGAGAAAATTAAGAAATCGGCAGCCCCTAGTGCGGTTTAAGCCACGTTTCGGGCGTGCCGTGATGGTGCCCCTCCCCCTGTGCCCCATGGTATTTCCAGAGCGTAGTTATGTACGCGCAACACTGGTTTCGCAAGTTCGCGAGGGCTGGGGTTGGGGCCGCATTGCTACGCTTGCTTGGAACGTGCCAGGCGGTCTTGTTGTAGGTTACTCCGGGCGCGCTTGACGGTGTCTAGACGTTTAATGGCCGGACTAGAGAATTGCCTTGAGAGGCTATTTTGTACTTCCGCTGCGATAGCCGCCGTATGCTCCTCCGTTCGGAGAGAGCGTTCGGTGTTTCCATTGACCGTGATGACTCCTCGAGGGCCTGGCATCTTGAGCTTGAGGTATGCGTAGTGCGGCACCACATTGAACTTGGCAAATGTGGTTCGCCCGAGCAGTGCGTGGTAGCCACTACGGAACATGACTATGTCGAAGATTAACTCCTCGCTTCGGAAATTATCCGGAGATCCGAAGACCACTTCAAGTGTAACTGAGCCTGTACAGTTGGCCTCTACACCTGGTATGACGCCTTTAAAGGTCGTTTTAGTGGGTTTAATCATCGAGGGATCAATGCCCATTTTCCGCACTATATCCTGGTAAAGCAGGTTCAGGCTGCTGCCGCCGTCCATAAGGACTCTAGTGAGGTGAAATCCGTCAATAATTGGGTCTAGAACCAATGCGGTGAATCCGCCATGACGGATGCTAGTGGGGTGGTCCCTTTGATCAAAAGTGATCAGGCAGGAAGACCATGGGTTGAACTTGGGGCGACTGGCTCCATTGCGTATACGTCCCTTAGCGCACGCTTCCGCTCCCTCTTGGGGACGTGGGTTGCGTATATCATGTTCACCGTCCGCACTTGTGGGGGAAAACCTTTCTATCCACTGTTGTTCGGTGGCCGGGGTTCCTCCTCGTCATCACTATGCAGCCCCTTGTCTTTGCTTTCGGCATTTAACTTGCCTGCCTGCTTGAACACCCAAAAATCCCTGTTGGTGTGATTGGCTGGTTTTTTGGGGGTGCCATGTATCTGGCATGAGCGGTCGAGTATTCGGTCCAAACTGGACGGGCCTGGTGTATTTCTTTTGAATGGCTTTTTCCGCTGACCGGGTTTAGAGCCACTGAATCCGGCATTAACTGCCGTATCCTCAGCATTGTCGCCGTTAATGCGGCGCTTTTGCTTGTTGCGACGCGACCTGCCACCGCTGTCCTTGGTATCTGAATTACCAGGGCTCTTGGTCATGTTATTGCTGCGAGCTAGCCAGCTATCTTCTCCCGCGCAAAAGCGGGTCATAAGTGTCGTGAGGGCTACCATAGATTTTGGCTTTTCTTGTCCTAGGTGCCGTGCAAGCCACTCGTCGCGGATGTTATGCTTGAAGGCTGCTAGGGCCTCTGCGTCCGGACAGTCGACGATTTGATTTTTCTTGGTTAGGAACCGTGTCCAGAATTGTCTGGCCGATTCCTCTGGCTGCTGAATTATGTGGCTTAGGTCATCGGCGTCTAGTGGTCGCACATAAGTGCCCTGGAAATTGTCGAGGAATGCGGCTTCCAGGTCCTCCCAACAACCAATTGATTCTGTTGGCAAGCTGTTAAGCCAATGCCAAGCTGGTCCTTTAAGCTTGAGTGGGAGGTATTTGATGGCGTGTAGGTCATCACCGCGGGCCATGTGGATATGAAGGAGATAGTCCTCGATCCATACCGCAAGATCTGTTGTGCCATTGTATGATTCGATGTTCACGGGTTTGAAACCCTCGGGGATTTGATAATCCATTACTTCATCTGTGAAGCATAGTGGGTGTGGGGCGCCTCTGTATTGGACTATATCCCGACGCAGCTCAAACGAGCTTTGTTTACTGTGTTCGGCCCGGCCGGATTTACTGTATCCAGCATGACGAGTACCGTCTCGTGCCGTGGGGCGCCCACACGATCCGTAGATCGATCTTGTTTGCCTTGCCTTGTCTTCCAATATATCTCGCAGGTCTGGCGCGTTTTCCCATTCCTTGATATTTTTTAAGCGGCACTGGGGTGCGGCTTGAGTGGAGGGCCGAGAGGCCTCTCTGTCGCGGCCACGGGGTGGCCAGTCGGCCACATCATGCACTGGTGATGTAGGTTTAGGTGCTTCCTCCTCTAATCGGGGTAGCAACCTGCGCTTTGGGTAGCTCTTGGAGGGGCATTCGAGTTCATACTCTTCGGCCGCAAGGACTTCAGTCCATCTGTCGGCTAGCAAATCATGATCAGCTCTAAGCTGTTGCTGTTTTTTCTTGAGGCCACTCGCCGTGGCCATAAGCCTGCGTTTGAAACGCTCTTGTTCGATGGGATCCTCCGGCACGACAAATTCGTCGTCGTAGAGGCTTGCCTTGTCTTCAGAGGGAGGCATATAATTATCGTCCTCGACCTCTCTGTCTGCCGCTCTCTCATGAGGGCTGGCTTCTCCATCCTCCTGTGCTGAATCTTGCTGGAGGTGGTTGTCTTCGGCACTGTCCGGGCTGTTATTATCTCCCGTGCCGAAATCACCGTTTTTCCTTTGGCGGGATTTAGAGCGGCGCCGCTGACGCCGGCGCTTAGGCTGCTTCTTGGAGGGGTCATCCTCCGCTGTTCCATCACCATTGCCTTCTTTTGGGGTGTCCACCATGTATATATCATACGACGAGGTGGCTTTCCAGTGCCCTATAGGCGCTGGTTATTGATCATCTCCTGCATTGGCGTCCATACCGTCGATGTCTTCGGAGTCGAAGTCAAGCATGTCGGTTAAATCATCGACAGTGGCTACGAAGTGGGTGGTGGGTCGGCTTTGAATTTCTTCATCATCCGCATCCCAACCTTGCTGACCATAGTCCGGCCAGGGCTCTCTTGATAAAGAGAGAGACTTCAGTGAATTCAGAATATCGCCGAAGGGCGAGTGCTGAAAGATGTCCGCGGCGGTGAAGTCCATGATCGGCGCCCAATCGGGTTCGATCGGTAGGGGCGCGGAGGGCTCGGAGTCTGGAGAGGAGTCCGGCTCCTTGGAGTCACGGGCTTCGCAGAGAATAGGGATGGTGTTCGGCTCGATCGCCGTAGAGATTGCAGCCCCCAAGGCGGTGTCCAACCACCCATCCTCGATTGGCGCAGTTGGCTCCGAATTAAGGATCAGAGCTGATGCGGGTGCGGCCTCTAGGGCACTGTTCAGCGGCAGAGCTAGATCATGCCCATCATGGCAGTGCGGCGCGCTCGGCTGTGGCTCGAATCCGTCGAAGATCAAGTCTCCGCGGAGGTCGGCCATGTAGCTCAAACTTCCAAATCTGACCTGATGGCCAGGGGCGTAGCTTTTGATCTGCTCCAGATGACCAAGCGAATTGGCTCGCAGTGCAAAGCCGCCGAATACGAAGATCTGTCCGGGGAGAAAGGTCTCACCCTGGATCGCACCGCTGTTGGTGGTCGGAGAAGCCATTGGGCCTAAAAGTGATGACACAGAGGAACTCTCAATGAAAGCACCAATGTCGGTGTCAAAACCGGCGGATCTCGGGTAGGGGGTCCCGAACTGTGTGTCTAGGCAGATGGTAATAGGAGACCGGGGACACGATGTTCTTACCCAGGTTTTGGCCCTCTCGATGGAGGTAAAACCCTACGTCCTGCTTGATTAATATTGATGATATGGGTAGTACAAGAGTAGATCTACCACGAGATCAAGGAGACTAAACCCTAGAAGCTAGCCTATGGTATGATTGTTGTTCGTCCTACGGACTAAAACCCTCCGATTTATATAGACACCGGAGAGGGCTAGGGTTACACAGAGTCAGTTACAATGGTAGGAGATCTACATACCCGTATCGCCAAACTTGCCTTCCACGCCAAGGAAAGTCCCTTCCGGACACGGGACGAAGTCTTCAATCTTGTATCTTCATAGTCCAGGAGTCCGACCGAAGGTATAGTCCGGCTATCCGGACACCCCCTAATCCAGGACTCCCTCAGTCGTTGACCACATTGACCATGCCACGCCGAGAGCACCACGGCGGTGGACGACGGTGAGGCCTAGGAAGGGGACGACACGGAGGCAGGGAAGACTCGGCAGTTGTTTCCCACGCGGAGGGGATTACGACTGTACGAGGGTTTACTGGTTCGTCTGCCGTCGCTGGAGAATAACAACCGGTGTGGGTGAGTAGAGGGATGGCTAGGACAGCGATGAGAGTACGGTGGCGCAGTGAGGCCTGCGCGACAGCACAGCCGGCCGCAAGGAGGAGGGAGCAGGCAGTCCCGTCGGCGCTTGTTTGAGCGGCTGGAGCAGGAAGAGCAGAGATTGAAGAAGCATGACGGCCGTTGGATGGACATCCAACAGTCAGTGCTTGTGCGTCAACCTTTTTTTAAGAAAGCCTCAAATCTGTGGAAAACAGCATACAACCCATCTGCCATTATTTCTAATAATTTACACCCCATTTGCTAATTCTTAAGGTTTTTCTGGAGCCCATATTCTTTTTGTTAGTATTAAAGCCCATATTGTGGCCACGGTTAAAAAATTATACGAAATTTTGCATATTTCGGTGCGGTCCGAACTATTTTTAATCCCGAAATTTCGACTCACATTCAAACTGATTTTAAAAATAAATGTATATCAATATAAATCCAACAAATTCTCCACGCATAAACATTAATTTAATTTAAAATCTTGAAATGAAAAAAAGATATTTGAAACTAATTGCCGGTTTGATGTGTTTTAAAAATGTACATCCCATTTCTCATTACTGATGGGCCATTTTCTCGGCCGGTCGAATGAAAGCTCTCCTTGTCTTGAAAGATTTGCTGCCCAACAGGCCTTACAAAGCGACTTACTTGGTAAATCACAAAAAAACTAGGCTGTGGCCGTGGACCCAGCTGTCAGCCTCTCCACGCACAGTACTCTTCCGATGGAAGTCGTTCCTTGACCATGTTGACCACGCCGCGTGGAGAGCACCATGGCGGTGGACGACGGCGAGGCCTAGGAAGGGGATGACGTGGAGCCGGGGAAGACGCGGCAGTGGAAGCCCATGCGGAGAGGAGTACGAGGGTTCATTGGTTCGGCTGCGGTGTGAGGCTGCCATCGCCGCAGGGCCTGGCCAGCGGTGGGAATAGTAGGGGGCGGTGAGGCCTCTGCGGCAGCACAGCCGGCCACGGGAGGCAGGAGCATGCGGCACGACCGAAGCTGCTTTGGGCGGCTAGAGCAACAAGACCAGAGGTTGAAGAAGCACTACGGCCGTTGGATGGACATCGTACGGTCACTGGAGCTAGAATCGTTCAGATTGACTAAGTTGAAAAAGCCCTTCGTCCCCGTCAACTTAGTAGGCCCACAAGTCAGCCTCCCACCAAGGTGGGTCCCAGCTAGTCGGGGGAGTATTCAATTTTTTGTGCGTAATAAGGTGGCACTTCCGGTGGGTCCGAGCTGACAGCGGGGGGAACGTTTTTTTCACGAAATACGGTGGCCCGTCCGGTGGGTCCCAACAGTCAGGGGAAACGATTTTTTTGCAAAATACTGGTGGCCCGTCTGGTGGGTCCCCGCTGTCAGGTGGAGGAATAATTATTTTCCGCGTAATAAGGAGGCACTTCCTTGCGGCTGCCGTGGACCCAGCTATCAGCCTCTCCACGTACAGTATTCTTTCGACGGAATTCGGTCGTTAACCACATTGAGCATGCCGCGCCGAGAGCACCACGGCAGTGGACGACGGCGAGGCCTAGGAAGGGGACGACGCGGAGCCGGGGAAGACGCGGCAGTGGATGCCCATGCGGAGAGGAGTATGAGGGTTCACTGGTTCGGCTGCGCTGCCATCGCCACAGAATAACAGGGGGTGTGGGTGAGTGGAGTGGAGGGATGGCCTGGCCAGCGGTGGGAGTAGTATGGGGGCGGTGAGGCCTCCGCGGCAGCACAGCCGGCCACGGGAGGCAGGAGCAGGCGGCACGACCGGCGCTGCTTTGGGCGGCTGGAGCAAGAAGACCGGAGGTTGAAGAAGCACTACGGCCGTTGGATGGACATCGTACGGTCAGTCGAGCTAGAATCATGCATATTGACTAAGTTGACAAAGCCCTTCATCCCCGTGAACTTAGTAGGCCCACTATACTGGGTCCCAGCTAGCAGGGGGAGTATTCATTTTTTTGTGCGTAATAAGGAGGCACTTACTTGCATGCGAAGATATAGCTGGTGGGTCCGAGCTATCAACGGCGGTAATGTTTTTTCGTGAAATACAGAGGCCCTTTCGGTGGGTCCCAGATGTTTGGTGGAGGAATCATTATTTTGCATGTAATAAGGAGGCATTTCCTTGCGTGCGGCCGTGGACCTAGCTGTCAGCCTCTCCACGTACAGTCCACTTCAGATGCATGTCAGTCGTTGACCACGCCATGCCGAGAGCACCAGGGCGGTGGACGACGGCGAGGCCTAGGAAGGGAACGACACGGAGGCAGGGAAGACTCAGTAGTTGTTTTTGTTTCCCACGCAGAGGGAAGTACGACTGTACGAGGGTTTACTAGTTCGTCTGCCGTCGCTGGTGAATAACAGCAGGTGTGGGTGAGTAGAGGGATGGCTAGGCCAGCGATGGGAGTACGGTGGGGCGGTGAGGCCTGCGTGGCAGCACAGCCAGCCACGGGGAGGAGCGAGCAGGCAGTCCCGCCGGCGCTTGTTTGAGTGGCTGGAGTAGGAAGAGCAGAGATTGAAGAAGCACGACGACCATTGGATGGACATCCAACAGTATACATGCCATCTGTGGAAAGCCTCAAATCTGTGGAAAACAGCATACAACCCATCTGCCATTATTTCAAATAATTTACAACCCATTTGCTAATTCTTACGGGTTTTTTGGAGCCCATATTCTTTTTGTTAGAATTACATCCCATATTATGGCCACGGTTAAAAAAATTATACGAAATTTTGCATATGTCGGTGCGGTCTAAGCAGTTTTTAATCCCGAAATTTCGAGTCACATTCAGACTGATTTTAAAAATAAATGTATATCAATATAAAATCCAATAAATTGTCCACGCATAAAAATCAATGCAATTTAAAATCTTGAAATGAAAAAAAGATATTTGAAACTAATTGCCGGTTTGATGTGTTTTAAAAATGTACAACCCATTTCTCATTACTGATAGGCCATTTTCTCGGCCAGCCGAATGAAGCTCTCCTCGTCTTGAAAGATTTGCAGCCCAACAGGCCTGATAAAGCGACTTACTTGACAAATCACAAAAAAACTAGGCTAGCCATTTTTAGAAAGAAAAAAAACTACTGGGCTGGTCTGTGGTAAACATAAAAGAAAAGGCTGTCTAGATAGGCCAGAGTGTCCCGCACAGCCCAGTTGACACCCTGCTTTCGTCTCAAAAACAAATTAGATAAATGCCACTCCAATTATGGGGATTCATAAAAATGCCACTGCAATTTCCAAACTTTGAAAAATGCCATTGCAATTTTTGCAAACTTTGAAAAACGTCACTGCAGTTTGCAAACTTTGAAAAACGCCACTCCAGACTTCAAAAAATGCCACTAGAAATGCCATGAAATGGCATTTTTCAAAGTTTGGAAATTGCATTGGCATTTCTCGGATACAGCAGATTTGGAGTGGCATTTATCAAATTAACCCAAACAAAAATAACTGGGCGAGATGCTAGGTCCCTGGTGTCAGCCGCTCATTGTGCAATTATCTCGTTTATTTACTACGTTGACAATGGCATGGGACCCAGATGTCAGAAATCCACTAGGAGGAGCCATTTTTTTATTGGCTTGAAATAAGGAGGCACTTGCTTGCGTACTGCCATGACCTTGGCGGGTCCCTGCTGTCATCCTCTCCATGTACAATCATCTCCTGATTGTGTACGCGTCAACTTGCTAGGCCCAGAAGTCAGCCTCTAAACCCATGGAGGACAAATACAACCCATTTAAAAAAATAACAGCCCATTCCATACGTTCAAACGGAAAGTTCAACATTCAGAGCAAAGTAACAGGTCTGATCCACATATAGAGTACTGAACTTCCACATTGACAACCATCATAGCTAAGTTAACTATCTACTCCCACTAATACTCTAGTAGCATACAAGTACTAACTTACTCTTAGCTAACTAGACGATGCCAGCTGCCATCTGTGGTACATGCTAAACGCCGGCACCGGCATCGTGTGCCTCGCCTCGGACTTGCAAGAGGTGCGATAGGGCGCGTTGCTCGCACGCGTTGGCCCTTTCCATGCCGACGTGGTCCAGTGAAGCTTCCGCTTCCAAGCGGGAAACCCACTTGACGAGCTGGTAGTAAAAATCGGCGTCGCGAACGCGTGCGTGCCCGACAGGATCCAGGGCAATTTGCCGGGCGCCGGCCTCCACGTAGTCGGTCCAGTTGAGGGCACTATGCTCGCGACTCAGAGCGTCGGTGCACTGCTGCTCCATGTCCCGTTGGCGGCGCAAATCGGTGATACGCTGCTCCTCCGCCAGGCGGTCGCGCTCCAACAACTCCTGCTCCTCCGCCATGTGGTCACGCTCCAACAACTCCTCGATCTCTGCATTGCCATCTAAAGACAGATAGAATGCCTCCTCCCTCCGTCTGCCTTCCGGTGAAAACCCGAACACTAGTTCTGGCAGTGACCACCTCCAGCGTCGCCTACCGCGGACGGGCGAGGGCATGGCGGACGTGGCGAGTGACGTCGGTCCGGTGGGGGCTTATGAGGATATGGCGAGTTGGGTCACGGTGGCACCAAAGAAGGCCGGGAAATAGTACTTATAGGCGGAAGGTAGCGCGACGATCATCGGAATTCAATGCATAATGGCTTAGCGCGCCAGCTTGTCGTGGAAAACTAGAGAAACTGAAATTATGACTGTGCCGTCCCGTCCCGTCTGGGTCACACACCAGCATGGTGGTCAAACGAGTGCACTCGAATCATGTCCCTCCTTGTCAATAATAATTCCACAGATTTAAAAAGCCCACAACAATTAAAGCGTATCTTTTTTCGCATCAGTTAGCTGCCTTAATTACGGCTGGCTGCATGCAGGCACTCAGAATCACTCGCAGGCAGTACATGAAGCAGCATGCAATGAGTCACAGCCGAGGGCACGCATGGATCCACTTAAATCGCTGGAATTAATTAGGCTTAAACTTCTGCATGCCGTTAATTATTGCCATGCCTTGGTCTTGCTGCTTTGCTCATAGAATTAATTAGGCTTAAACTTCTTCAGAGGTAGGCATTTTTATCAGTGTAGGATCGATAGTGTAGCTTATCAGTTTCTTCAGAGGTAAGCATTTTTATTCAAAAAACTGCCACTTCGCATCTTGCGTCGCAAATAAAACTGCCAAGAGCGCATTTGTAGGCTAGCTAGTGATCGATCAGTAACTTGTAAACACTGAGCGAACAAAAATAAGTAACTGTTAATGCATCTCAATGATTCACAGATCATATACAAATATGTAGCTCCAAAAGCAAAGATCAGCCACTTCGGATCCTGCGTCGCAACTAAAACTAACTAGTACGTTTCCCATACATAAGATCAGCATGTTAATGCATCTCAATGATTCACAGATCATATACAAATATGTAGCTCCAAAAGCAAAGATCTAGGAAAAACATCTGTTCTTCCTACTAACATGGATGCTTCTCTTGGCCAACATTCAGTATAGACTGAAAGACAAATTTGTTTGTGAAGTCTACAATTCCTCTTGCAAACATAAGTGGTTTCACCAATAGCTGGAGCCATGATAATGAACCACACATGATGGAAGAACATCCACTGCAATATGATTTGGTCTTCTCTCGATCACACCGCGAGACTATTTTCGGAATACAAACTTCAACTTAGGCAAAATGATGCCCATTGTATAATCAGACCAAAGCAATGAAGCACCTAGTGTTGGCCAATAAATAGTACAATACTACTTTTCTGCAGTCCATGAAGTGACTATCCAATCTTTTTGTGTCTATTTTCAAATGGCACTGCATGCAGTGACTATACTATTCTCTTGTGCAGTTCAACCAAAATTGCGGACACTTTGTTTGTTTGCCAAATAGCAACGGGCAGACATCTCTATCTGCACAAATATCAAGCAGCTAGTAAACATATACCACACCTTGTATTTTCGGTTTAAACATGTCTCTTCCGCTTAGCATCTGTCATGTTCTGCACTGGACAATCTGATACAGTTATGTTTTGCCCTGGACAATTTCATACTGAATTGATTTGCTGGTTCAGAGCAGAAATATAGCGCCTATTCTTCATCAGACCAAGGATATCCACGTTCGCAGTGATGGAAGAGGTGAAATCGGTACAACCGAAATTGAGCATCCAATCATTGAATCCTGTCCTGCACCTCCAATGTAGGTCCACCCTGCCAATAAATTCACATGCAAACCACTAGTATTAATATCTAATGACAATACAAAAAGAGTAGCAAGATAGTAGCAAACCATGTACCTTCGTAATGAACAGCTCATAGTGCCACCAATTGGATATAAAGGTTTGGAAAAAACATGCTCCTAATGTTGAACCAGTTGGACTTTTTCTGCAGTTCCACTAAAATTGAGCATCCCTGTTTGCATAGATATTGAAAGTGTGATTACTCTAAAAGTGGCACTAGTTGAAGCATAGACTCACAAATATAAGCATTCCAATTTCTTAATGGGAAAAGGTAGCAAGACTATTTCTAAGCCCCTGTTTGAAGGAATAAATAAAGCAACAACGGCTGATGTCAGGAAGGCATACATAGTTTTTTCTGAAAAACTGAGCCATTCCTGACCTTTCCTCTTCTTTTAAGCAAATTTTGTGCAGTTCTACTAAAATAAAATGCCATCACCGCCTTGACAATTTAGTGACACTGTACAAAAGGAAATGACTTAACATTACATCATGATGTCAGGTATGTAGTCGACAGGCATTAGAGACAAACATACAGACCTCCTCCGATAACATAATGAACATTAATTTTAACAAAGGTGTGACTAGCTTTACCGAGATAATTTGAGTGAACTCTACACCCTTTGTTCCTTAATATAAGACGTTTTCGCGATTCAATTTAAAGTACCCAAACATCTAGTATTTAGAAAAATAGGTAGTAGTTTTCTTGAGCACATATCTGGGAAAGCTTGCCACACTTTATTTATGTCCATATGCTAATGCAATACCATTTGAATACTACAAATATACACTAACCCAGTTGCTAGTGCAATAGTAGAGTAGTTAGTTTATTACAGGGTACAATACAATGGTTTTACTGAACAAATTTCAATAAACTCTAGCACTGGAAGGTTTCTATAAGAATTAACAATACAAAATGTAAATGTAACAAGTTTCAACATTGGTATACTAGCTGTGCATGAGCATTAAACCGAATACAAAAGTCTGAAGGTAACTAGCATTATTAACTAATGACAGTATAAAAAATTGCAAACCGTGTACCTCCAAGGTAAATATCATTTTGAACTCGGGGGGACCTTAAAAATTGCTATCCCAATCTTGATAATCAATCAAACATAAAAACTTGATTGAACGAATCAAGAGAACAGCTGGAGGAGGAGGTGCCCACTCTTGACCTTTCCTCTTGTCTTCATAATTGTCTGTGTAGTTTAACCAAAATAAAATGACATCAGCGCCTTGGGATTTTGGTGACACTGTACAAAAAAATTAACTTATCTCATGAAAGTGAGGTATGTAATCTATAAGCATTAACAGTGCAAAAATCTGAAGGTAGTAACAAGTTTCATCATTGGTATACTGGCTGTGCAACAGCATTAGAATGCCTTAGCTAAAAAATCTTGAATACATCCACAATCAACAACTAACCCTGAAATAATCCAGTGACATTAAATGGCATTGCTTAAATTTATCGGTGACATTAGACTGAGAGCGACATTAGTTAAATGTGGCATCACTTTAGCAGTAGCATTGCTTGACTTGACCACTGGCGTTATACTAACAACAAAAAAAGTGGCAATAAGAGCATAGGAGGCCCATTCGGACAGTGGGCACACCAGTACGATGTACCTCCACGGACGCAGAGTGGTGAGGGAGGTATGGCTGCGCAGAGCAACAAATATCCAGGCAACATATGTGGATTACGTCCCATTTTTGTTCTCTTTAGCCACCTTTTTCCTATGCGAGGACAACAAACCGATCAACCTAGTCATTCTCTATTGCGTGTCATGCCTTTCTACCCTTCTTCAACCAAGAGACACGAGACTCGTTCCTTAGCTACTGATTTTCCCCTTTTCAACCTAGATGCGGGTTCGATGCCTACTCTCTTGGATAGTACAGTCTCCCTTCCTTTCCTTATTCAACCCATACATGGATTAGTCTGCATGAAGTAGGGTTTCCTTTAATAGTGCAAATTATGGTTTTCGTCTGCGTGGCCAGCAGAGCAGAGGATAACAAATTGGGAAGATGGTAGAGTGGAAAAAGATCCACATGCAACGACGTGGCAGATGGGGCAATATAACAAGGTTATGGTTCGAAAAGAGGTAGCATACCTGAGGGTCAGCGGGAAGTGGCTTCGCTCGTGGTCGTCGTCCTCCGCACACACTACGACAGCGAGCTTGGGGATGGAGGCCATCCCGCGCGGGCGCTAGGTCTGAGAGGACGTCCTTGTCGTCAGTGCGTGACCTCGCTCGCCGACGACGAGTGCGTCAAAACTGCACGTACTTTTCTTCCCTGGTGGATCTGTGACCACCGGTGAGGAGGAAGAGAGGGGCCGTCTTTTTAGATCTGGAGAGAGGGTGGTAGTGTGAGAAGCAAGTGGGCAGCCCTTAGCAAGAAAGCGCTGAAGCTCCAGCCTATATATCTTTTTTATACTACTAGTACTAGAGGTGGAGTAGTGGTAGAGTAGTTTATATTTTCTCTGCGTACAGTACCAGTTAGTCGTGCTTCAAAACTGATCGGCACGCCATTAAAAAAAATAAAGGTCGATAACTAATGCGGCACCTCGGGCCATCGCATTTTGCACGAGAAATTACACACCATGTTTCGTTGACATGTGGTCCCGTTCCAACATATTAGTGAGACGACAGCGAGTAGTAGGAGTATTTCCGAACGGACGTGTAGGCCGGGGCACCTCTTCGTGAACCATGGCAAACTCGCAACCGTCCACCGACTCTTCGCCTTTCCCTCTCGATTTGGAACTGCTGTCGCACGCTCTTCCTCTCCCTCGTCCATTTTCCTTCAGCCCTTCACCCTTTCTTCTGCCATTGTTCGATCATCTTCTCCATGGAGGGAACAGGCCAAAAATGACCCCGTTATTCTTGCCCCGATCTGAAAGATGACGTGGTGGAGGAACTCATTGATCGGTGCGACGTCATCACCTCGGCTAGCATGGCAGGTTCGTTCAAGCCCATTCTCGACTCAACTAATAACATCATTACAAAGAACCCAAGAGTCAAGGAGCGGTTTGATCTCCCCTATCTTCTTCGCTGTGACCCTGATGACTGGCGCCGGCACGACGGAGGCCTCGCCCTATGCAAGTTGATGCCGCTTGATAATGACACGCATGATGTTAAGATGCCATCGCTTGAGGGCAAGGCTTGGGCAGACACAAATGGAGATTGGGTTGTTTACATTGGGTCCAACTGCGAGTGGGAACTTGTGAATGTGTACACTCGTGACCGGGTTCCACTTCCAAAAATCTCAGCAGACTTCCCAGAGGTTGAGCACACCGGTATTGTACGCATGTTCAAATATGATCATGGTGACTGTCTTCTACGAAAGATAGCAATTTGTCGAGTTCCCAACCTCTCTTGGAATTACAATAACTATCAAGTTGTTGCTATCTTCGACAAGCTTGTTGCCATCCTTGGTGGTTTGACTCGATGGATATTGCTCAAAAATCAGTTTCTGTACACGGATGAATACTGTGATGCAATTTAATAGGAGGGCCTTGTGTTTGCTGCCACCACTCGTGGCACCGTTTTTGCATGGGATCCTCGTAGTTTCGGTATGTTTGTCTTCCACCGTAATTATAATTGTTTCATCCACATGCATGCAGGTTAGCAAGTTTCCCTTTACTAATTAACCTTCTTCTTGTGTTTCCAAGGTCCTGTGAACATCCCACCACCTATAATTGAAATTTTTTATAACCAAGGGGGAGATGACGATGGTGATGATCACGAGCATGAGGACGAGCAGCGCCCATATACTCTGTGGCGCCTGGCAACTAATTCTGATGGATCACCTCTTCTTGTGTGTATACAGCCCACAGATGATGTTACTGCTAAGGAATCAGGTGTAGTCTCCTATGGTCGCACTCTCCGGACCTATTCCAACACCCGTTGCATGGTATTCGGGATGGATACTAGTGTGCTAGCGCCAACTCCTTCTCCCTGGTACAGAATTGATAGTCTTGGAGAAAACTCGCTCTTCCTTGGACAAAACTATCCGATGATGGTGAAAGGTGATCCAACTGCTGTTGACACAACGTTACTACCATTTATGAGAAGCAACTGTGTCTATACCTCGGACATTTGGGTGGTTTTTTTTGACATAAAGACTGTAAGGGACCCCCCTACAGTATAATTGGTGCAACAAACCCAAATTGCAAGTACCATGCCTTGAACCTGGGTGGGTGGGAAGGCATCAGCCCCTTCCCACCACTAGGCTATGCCTTAGTCTACGACATTTGGGTGGTTCCCTACCCTGGTACTGATATAGTAGGCCGCTTCAGCCTGGATGATCAGTCCTGTGTTGGTTTCCAGATCGACAATCGATGGCCCGTCCTAGAGAATCACTTGTGGTTCAAAGCAATCGTTTCCAATGCCGAGGAATGGTTGAGTTGAAGTTCATTTCATTGCTTGTTATTTGTTGTGTGGTGAAAACTTTAGTATTTATAATGTATCCTCGTTGTCGATGTGGGTTGATGACCTGTTGTATGTAATAAAATGATATGCCTGTGATAAACTTACTAAATTTATGAATGGCTTTCGAGTCGCTTCTCTGAGTGAGTGGTGCGACGAGGCAAAAAAATATTTTTCGAATACATAATTGTACGTGCATTGCAATAGGTTATCAGATGAGGCCAATCAACAATAGTAGTACAATATTTGTACTAGCTTCACATGCTTCACGCGTTGGGCGGGTGTTTTTACTGTAGCCATATGTTAATGTGTTCGCTGTACGTAACCAGCACCTTGAATCCTCGATACTAGTACTATATAGTAGGAGTAAGTAGTAGGAGTAGTAGGGTGGCATGGGCCAGAACAAGCATTCACGTCCAGGAGTACGGCACACGCCACCACCACGACATCCATCTGACACCATATTATTTCTTAGAGTACGTGCCAGAGCAATCTCTTCAACCTCGTCGTTTCTCTAACTTCAGCCATCACGCGGCGGGCGAGGTGGGGGTTTGTCGATAGTCGGTTTCCTTAACTACGGTCCCACTTGTAAGGCCAACTCCAACGCACGACCCCAAACGAACCTTCGTTTTGCACGAACTCCAATGATAATTTTGACTAGAAAAGCAAGACCAAAGAAAAGAAGAATCACAAGAATACATTTTACTACTCCTGTAAGTTGGATTAGTGCCTTCTCGATGCATTCATTGTTGATCCGCGGAGGCTCGATCTTGCGTGCTTCTTTCTTCTTCGAGTGTAAAGAAGTAGACATTGCTTCCTCGCATCTAGTCTCATGTCTAGCCTCTATTCTAGTAGGAGTATCAACAAGTGCACTAATCTCATCTCTAGCCTCTATGCTAGCTAAAATTATAGAACATCTACTAAATTGCGCTCTATCAATATATGGATGTACTCTTCTTCCCAATACAAAAACTTGCATCCATTCTACTCCCTCCCTTGCACAATACATGCCTTCTATTTGTCAAAATATATATGTATCTAGACATGTTTTAGTATATAGGTACATCCATTTTTGGACAAATGGAAGTCAAGTATTTTGGAACGGAGGGAGTACACAATAAAAAGTTTAAGTTAGCACAACTAGTCTAATCCGAGAGCACAACCGAAGATTTGGTTGGGTTCTTCCTCCTTTTGCCGACACGTGGTACATCCAACATCCAGGTCGTGTCATGAAAGAAAATAGAGTGGTCGTTGAAGCCACGAGATGTGCATCTTGGGTTAAACTATAAATAGAATATTACTACTCTTGGGTAACTCCAAAAGCGGCCACCGAAGATCTTTATTGGATTTGTTTTTCATCACCAGCACGTCGAGGTGAAAGATGTGCAGGTTCAGTGGGTCCTCTTGCGTTTTCACTGACATGTGGGGCCGCATGTGAGCAAAAAGACAATGGGCTCCACGCGTCCGCTGGCTGGCTGAGAAGAGAGATAGAGGAGGGCTGAGCACGGACTGCAGGAAATTTGTTCTACGTACCTCGATATAGGCTCGATATAGTGGGGTGGCATGGGCCATAACTAGCATTCACGTCTAGCAGTACGGCACACACCACCCACACGAGTCCCATCCGACACCAATTTCTTGGAGTCCGTGCTACAACCATCTCTTCTCCCTCCTGTTTTCTCAGCCATCGCGCTGGGCGGGGTGGGGGTTTGCCGATAGTCGGTTTGCTCAACTGCGGTCCCCACTTGTAAGTGAAAATGCAACACCACACGCATTCCCGCTTGAGCGGCGTGCCAGACCAACCGTGTGTGGGTGCGACGCGAACACGGTAGGCTTTTCCTTTTGAACTCATAAATTGTAAAATTTGGTTCTGCTCCATGGCGCGACTGATAGATAGAAAATAACTATTTTGCCTAGAGTAATGAGAAGTTTGGTTCTGGCGCTGTTCATGCATGGAGTACGTACGAAAATTATGAAGTTGATGCGAAAGGTAAGATAATTACTGTAGTATCATATACTACTACATGGATTTGACGGAAAGATAAAAATACATACGGATCCATCAATGACATCCTCACGCCCTAGTGCACCGGGTCACCAACCGACGTGTGAGGAGCAGCGGCGTTGGCGGCGAGCTCAACGTGCTTCTGAACAGTGCTATCCAAGGTTGCCCTGCGGTCCAAGAAGGCCAGCGTCCTATCGTCTTCCTCTTACATGTAGTAGTCCTTGTGGACGATTTGCGCATAGACGTGGGTGATTATGTCGATGGTGTCTTGCTGCGCCAGGCGCTGCGCGGCGAGCGCGACCTCGAGGTGGACATTCTCCGGCGCGACGGCAGGCAGTCGCAGGGCCACCAGTGCGTCGAAGAGGTTGTCACCATAGTGGCCGTTGAGGGTGGCGGGCATCACAGAGCCTGGGCGAGTCGGCTGGAGGCTTATGTCAAAGTCGTCCACAAGCTTCTTGACGACGGTGAACTTGTCGAGGAAATCGACGAGGACCTCGTCGAACAAGGAGACGAAGCTGTCGTCCAAGCGGCTCCTCGCCCTGGCGGCCTCAAGCAATACTACCTGGAGACGTTCCTTGGTGCTAGGCCGCAAGCCGGCGTCATGGACCATCTGGCACAGCAGGCTGATGCTCGCGCTCATCGCCTCCATCGGTCTAGCTTAGCTTCTAGTCAACCGATCTTGCGATTCGAGTGATCACTCTTGCCCTTGGTTAGCGTGCGTAGGTGCGTAGGATTTCGTACTACTCCTCGGCCCTCTACTGCACCTGCCTTTGGCTGTATGATAGGTGGGCTAGCCACCCCCTGGGCCCACGTGTCATTCACCCAAAGGAAGTTGCCGTAAGTCAATGAAGCTGCGTCCCCCTCTGTGCCGGTGCAGTATAGTCATCTCACCGGATCTCTAGTTGGGGCCAAACGAGAGAAGTTTGATGTTTACTAGTTTATTGGCCCCCTTTGCATTTTGTGCCAAGTTTTGACCTTTGATTTAACTAATAAAATGTTAATGCATGTAAACAAAAATGTTGTGTAAGTCACCTTACGAAAACCAAATAATCCCAAAATACTTAGGCATGATGCATTAACTCCCTCCTTGTTTCTTATTTCATGACATATCAACCAATGAGAGATGTGGGCCGTGCATGCTTTCAATGACTTGAGACTACAAAACATGACATGCAGTGTTTAGTTCATTGCATGTAATCCTATTAGTACTCTAGTTAGCAAAAAACATTAAGTTCTCTCGCCGATAGGAATAAAACACCATGTATTTATTTACAGAGGGAGTAGTACATTTTTTGTGACATGCATTACTAGATATTGCTAGTCAAATACTAAAATCCAGATGGACGTGGTAGTACTCCTAAATCCAGACGGTGGTGCTACTAGTACTAGTAGTAGTACTACCAATGTAGTAGTAGGAGTACTAACACTGTACTACCCATTGGTCAAATTATTATGTGCTGCTCCTCACAGTGAAGTGACAAGACCCCTGCACCGGAGATGACACCTGAGTATAGGCGCCGTGTTCGGCATACCATAGTCAGCCTCACCGTCTACAGTCACTATCATCATGGCTGTAGAGCTAGCCTGCTTACAACTATCCCTGTTCGACATAATTTCCCATGCATAGATGCCCGTGCATTGCATGGAACACCAAGATTGGGGGTGGACGGCTCCAGCAGCGGCCATCGCGCCAGATTTTTTCACGGCCTTATAGATGTGGTGGGGAGGAGATAAGGCTGATTGTGAGAGACAATGATTTTTTTGTAAATAGGGAACAAGTGCGGGAATCTTTTTGCAAAAATGGAGAAGCTTGGTTTGTATGCGTCAGATCTAGATCCGACGGCTATTGGCGAAAGATGGGAGGCACAACATCATCACCAACTCAGGACCCGTTTGATTCGCAGGATTTTGAAAATGCAGGAATAGGACATGGCAATATTACAAGTTTCAAACTGATATTACAAATGTTAGGAGTAATGCTGCACCTACGAAGAGGGAATTACTAGGAAGTTTATGTAAGAACTTTCGTTACTTTAGGTGGATGCAGCATTATCGTACAAACTAAAATCCACCTCCCTGACAAGTCACTAATGGGTAAATAAGTTTTCAAGTCTCTGGCCACTTGATGTTTCAAAAACAAATTCAGCTTCTGCGGTGACTTTGTCATTTAGGCTTAGACGCTTGCGGTGATCAGCACGCCATTCATTGTTGCGCCAGAGAATGCCAAACCTCATTACCTTGAGCACACTTGCCTCTAGAACAAAGAACCTGGCCAATTTAATCTCAAATGAGCTGCCTCGGTAGTCAATCAAATCAATTTCTGTAAGATGGAGATCAAGGCATTCGATGAGATTGTTATGGTGCAACACATTTTTCACTTCCGGGTCTTTTTTTATCTGCAAAAGAAGAGAACATATTAGAGCAACTGGCTGCATAAGATTGTCGTGTCATCAAGAGTACCAATATCATTCGCTCATACGATAGGGTTGGCTGGCTAGTGATATTTTTTCACTCTCTCTCTCTCTCTCTCTCTCTCTCTCTTTCTGTTTCCTCTCATTTAACTAGGAGCATGTGAAGAGCATGGGCATTTGTTGCCTTCCACTATGTGGCCGATGCCATATTTCACAAAATATGCCACATAATACGCATCGATGTCAAATCAAAAGATTTTGGCACCGCTCTCGCGATGTGAGAGAGTTGGCACCGCTGTGCACACAGACCCACATGTATAAACAAATCAATCAAACCAGCTACATCAGCCTCTCACTCTCCCAAACAAAAGGAAATATTTTACATCTCATGTCCACACCAGGCAGTACCGGCCATCAAGGCATGAGGGTCAGGTCACAAACCAAACTGACAAATAAAGTTTGAGAGAGATTGAGGAGCCCCGATAAGGCTGAGTGGTGTGTCAGATAGCTGAGAGGGGGAAAGAGATATTCCATCCGCTCGATAATGCAGTGCATGTAAAATTTTTATAAGTCAAACTTTGGAAACTTTGATCAGGTTTACGCAAATGTTATTTATATCTACAATACCAAAGATACATCATACAAAACTACATCTCATGGTGAATCTAATGGTATATGTTTGCCGTACTAGATGTAATTCTTTTTCTCCACGTACATGGTCAAACTTTGTGATGTTTGACTTTTCAATAAATCTATATGCTATGGACCGAGGAGAGTGCCTCAGTCAAGACAGATCAAGTGCGTGTGAAGGAGAATGAGTAAGTGTGCAAAAAGAGTATGTGTGTGAAAGAGAAAGTGACAACAAACGATAAATTAGAGAGAGAGAGAGTGTTTTTTTCGTTTCTTATGCGAACATATCATGCATGCATCTCCGAGATGGAAAAGCGAGGTGAGGAGATACACGAAGATAGCTAGTGTGTGATTGTTTGCAATGGAGAGAGACACCCCTGTAGCACATGTCCAATAGAGGTCTGGACAACAAGGAACAAAGGTCGAGAGGGACACATGGATGGCATGGACACATGCATGGGGAGGGAGAGAGGGTGTGTTTGTGATAGAGAGATCCCGTCGAGATCGTGAGGGGACTATATGGGTGGGAGATCGAGGGAGTGCGTGCGCGATAGAAAGATGCCCCGAGAGAAATCGAGATAGACCATCCACATGTTTGTGATGGAGACTAAGATTAGCTAGTCATATACATATAGGGGGACTGCATGTGCCTACAATTGAGTGAGAGACCATCATACTTGGCTAGCTGGGCATGAGATTGTGTGTGCGCGCGTGTGAGATGGAGAGAGAACGAGGGGGAGAGATAGAGTTTTAGATGGGCCTATCGAGTGCGAGTGAGATATGCATGTGTATGTGTGACCCAGGTGGATGGAGAGTTTGAGAGAGGGGGGAAGAGCTCCGAGACGACACAATGGTGCGTGAGAGAGTTACGGGCAAAGAGCCAGGAATTTATGTGTGTACGATGAGTGCACCCAAGATATCTAGCTTGGACTGGCTAGAGTATCATACATAGTGTGCGAGAGAGACCTATAGATGGTGTATATATGCATGCGAAATAGAAAGACCCCCCACATACACACACAAAGAGAGAGAGAGAGATGGAGAGAAAGGGAGAGGGACCAACACAGTTTTTGTGTCGGATGCATGCGACGGAATTGAAGATTGTCGGCGAGAGAGAGAGAGAGAGAGAGAGAGAGAGAGAGAGAGAGAGAGAACAGGAGTCCAGGAGAGGGGTGTCGTGGTTCTAACTCTGACAGTGATGTAGGGGGGTATGTATGGAGAGGCTAGATCTCAGCTATTGGGAAGTTGTAAACACACCAAGATGTACGAGTTCAGGCCCTTCGCGGAGGAAGTAACAGCCCTACGTCTCGGTGCCCGGAGGCGGTCGACTGGATTACTAGCGTGTGAATAAAAGGAGTGCGAACCCTCCATACTGAGGAGGGGGGTGGCTTATATAGAGTGCGCCGGCCCCCTCCTGCCCTCAGTAATGCAGGGTTTAAGGTACATTTAAGGTTGGGCGTTACCGGTAACGCCCTTAATAAAGTGTGATAATGACCATAAAGACTACTTAATAGCCGACCGTTTGCCTGTGGAGTGACTCTAGGTCTCCTGGCAGTCGAGTGGTTGGCTTCATGGTCGAGTGTCTTGAACCCGTCGAGTGGGATACCTTCAAGTCGATTGAAAGGTGACTTTTCCTAGGGATGTCCCAGGGTAGGGCTTTTTGGACAGGCCCGTGCCCCTACCCTAGGTACATGGCTTCATCATTAGCCCCCGAATGGATCGAGGTTAGAGTGGGGAAAGAGTTGGAGATCTTTCCGACCGGTTCTTTGGGCTACCTGAGCGCCTCGTCTTGGGCCAACCGTCACGGATGACGTCATCAACCTCTTTCAGTCGCCTTGATCCATTCCAGGCCTTTCGTCGAGTGAATTTCTTTATGTGTGACATACCGAGTGTCGGTGCGAGCGGGGTCTTCTGTTTTAGCAGGTTGTTCTGTGGCCCGCGGGTGTCGCGGGATTTGGATTTCGGGAAGCGCGCGGGACGGGAGCGGCCGCAGTAATTGGAAGCGATAAAGTGGAAGCTCCTCGATCCTCGCGTTGCCTTTTTCGCCACGTACTGCGCGCGCGTCTGTTGCCGGATTTGACTAGATAGCCTGGGCCTACCAGTCAGCCATTCGGGAGCGGCCCCTTATAAGTTGCCGGCTCGGGGTTTCCAAACAGTGCGCTTCCTTCTTCCTCTCTCCCTTCGCGAGGTCCTATGCCACCTCCGTTCTCACCCTAGCGCCGCGGGTCCATGCAAGATTTGCCGGCGACGATGGCGAAGGACAAGACATCTGCCCTGGAGCGCGCGAAGAAGGCGGCGGCGCAGGGGAAAGGGAAGAGGTCCGCGCGGGGCGGATCCTCCTCAAGTTCTGCTCTGCCCCGAGGCTGGATCCAAGGCGACTGGATGCCGTCGGTGATCCGGCAAGAAGATCTCGACGACATGGTCGAGGGGGGGGGGGTCATTCCCCATGAAGCCGCGCGTCTCCCGGGGAGAGAGACCGAACCTCAGCCCCGCGACGGTGAGTGCGTGCTCCTAGCCACCCATGTCGACCGCGGGTTTTCTCTGCCGCCCCATCCTTTTTCCGGAGCTTCCTGAACTTCTTCGGAGTGCAGCTTCACCACTTCACTCCCAACTCCATCGTATACCTTGCTGCTTTCATTTCCATGTGTGAGGGTTTCTTGGGTTGCCGCCCCCATTGGGGTCTCTTCAAGCACATCTTTACCTGTCGTTCTCAATCGGTCAAGAAGGCCAAGTCGAGTGATGAAAGGACGCAGGTGATCCAGCTGTGCGGGGGCCTGGCGATCCAGACGAGGGGAAAGAGTTGTTTTCCATCTATCACTTTCCCGGAGTCGGTCCGTGGCTGGCAGACGACCTGGTTCTACTGCCAAGACCAGGCGACCCCGGGATAGTCGACTGGTCTCCCCCCTTTCTCACTCGACCGAGCTGAAAAACCTGCTTCTCTGAAAGTGGCGCCGGAGGAAAGGGCCCAAGTCAAAGTGCTGGCCGGTCGAGTGGTTGAGCTTGTCCATGAGGGCGTGACGGGCATGGATTTGCTGGAGGTCTTCCTCCGGAGGCGCATCCAACCGCTCCAGGCTCGTGACCACCTGATGTGGCTGTACTCGGGTCTTGACGACACCACTCGGATCCACCCGGAGGAGGTCACTGATGAGATGCTGGAGGGGTGGCTGTCGAGCATCACAGGAAACAAGGACAACCCCCGAGGAGCCAGGAGGGTAATTCCACTCGACAACTCGTACGACGTGGACCAGGTATGTCTCTATGCTCCTGACTAAGATCTTGTTTTTCTTCATTGGTCTTCTTTGAGTTGGTCGATTGACCTTTGTCTTGTCTGTTGTTTTTCAGGCGACTACTGAGATGTACTCGACGCCCAATGGGGCAAAGGGGCCAACTGAGGAAGGGGAGGCGAGCGGAGGTGAGAGCGGGGATGATCAAGGCGAATGGGAGTCCGACGGTGAAGGAGAGGGAGGCGACGACGTCGACTCCAGCGAAGAGGAGGAGGAGGAGGTTGAACCCCCCCCGCCCGGAGGGGCGATCCAAGCTCACACACAATCCAGCGCGGGAGCGTGGTAGTGCGACTGCTCCTGTTGGGCAGTCATCGAAATGCCCCCGGACCTCTTCTCCTACGCCGACTGGAAAGGCTCCCAAGCACCCGCGCGCAGCGCCGTCCAAGCCGCCCAAGGCTCTGCCCAAGATGAAGATGGCCGTCCCCACCATTTCTGGGTAATAATAAAACTTGTTTTCCTTTATCGACCGTGGACGGATCCTTGGTCGATCCATTGAGCCAACCGACTGACTTTCGAGGCTTGCAGTGCTGCTACTTCTGAGATCTCCGCCAAGGACGACGACCAAGAGATGGAGGATGCTGTTACCTCCAACCCTGGTACGATTACTAACGTTCCGCTTTGAGTCGACTAAACATTTATTGCAACCCTGGTCGATTGAATGTTTCGTTTGTAGCCCCTGCTCATGTTATCGACCTCCCGGATGATGACGATAACGGTCCGTTGAGAGTGAGGAGGCACAAGAGGGCGTCGGCTGACAAGACCCCCCAATCCGCTCCGGCGTCCGAGGCCGTGGCTCGGGATGGTGGTGACACCACTCGGGCTTCTGTGACCTTCGCCGTTCCTCTGGCGAGTGCGCGGCCCTCGTCGTCGACTGCGGATCCGTCTTCGCTTTTTGCCGCATACCCCGTCCCTGAGGACCAAGCGGCTGCTGCAAAAGAGGCTATACGTTAGGCGGGGATCATGATGGAGCAAGTGAAGTTGGCTCGGGAGGCCAGCCAAGCAGCTTATGACGCGAGCTCGGCTCTTCAGAGCAACGTCCAGGTCAGTCGACTCAACGTTTGGTCTGTTATGATATGCTGTTTGAAGAATCTCTTTTCCAAAGATCTTTGTATCTGTACACCCACTGGGTGTGTCTGCCAATTCTTGGACGAGTGGGGGCACGCTAAGTGCACCCACTGGGTGTAGTCCCTGAGACTACGGTGGACTGCGGGCAGTCGACTGTAGTCTTTATATTGTGTTGCTGTAGCTGTATTTCTTCATTCGGTATGGTCAGGCCATGTCGAATGGGACTGTATCCGGTCGACTGTGGGCAGTCGACTTCTTCTTTTTTTTATAGTGGGAGCACGCTGAGTGCACCCACTGGGTGTAGTCCCCGAGACTACTGTCGAATGTTCTTGATTCGGCTGTAGTCTTAGAAACGTCATCATTGTCTCTTGGTTGCTCGGAAGCAACTTGTCTTGGACGTCTGTCGACTGATTTTTCTTTTTATAGAAATCTTGTGAACTTGTAGCTCGCTATACTGAGTTGGAGAATCAGCAGATCCAGCTCAACCTTAACTTGAAGCTTGCTCAGGAGAATTTGAAGAAGGCGCAAGAAGAAGCAAAAGGTATGGCTGGTGAGGTTCTCCATTCTTAATGGGTGGCTTTTCTTTCTTGTCCATTCTTGATGTTGGTTCCACTCGACGCGCCGCAGATAAACTGGAGGAAGCTCTGAAGAAGAAGGATCAAGACCTTGCAGAGGCACAGAAGGAGGCCTCGAGCAAAATGAAGCTCGCAGAAGAGAAACTGGCTTCGGTCGGAACTCTTGAACAGGAGAACTCCAGACTGAAAACTGCTCTCGAGACAGCTAATCGAGATGCCAGTCGACTGAAGAAAGAAAAGATGGCTCTGCACGACAAGGCGGGTGAGCTGGCGGGGAAGGTAAAAGATCTGGAGGCTTATCTCGGTGGACTCGCCAAGAAGCTGTTCGTCATGCTCGAAGGTAATTATTCCAACCCAGCTGTCTTGTAGTTGCCGAGCCCGCGTACGGCCACTGTCTTATTCTTGAATCGTGTTTGCAGAATTCTGCCAGAGCTTCAAAGAGGAAACCAGTCGAGTGGAGCCAGGCTTGGATCCCGCCAATTCTCTCGTGAAGGACGAGGCTGCTATGAACGTGCTCCGACTGGAGTCTCATGTTACCAGCGTTGTTGATTATCTTGCTCGGCTGAAGGTTGCGATGTCGCGGGTCGACACATCACTCTGGCCCGGAACGACACTTCAGAATGACCTCGAGTCCCTGATGGTCCGGCTGAATGAAGTCCCGGGTCGAGTGGCGGAATGGAAGAAATCTTCTGCTAGATGTGGTGCTGATGTCGCTCTGTCTCTGGTCCGCGTCCATTGCAAGGAGGCGCGAGAAGAAAAGCTGGCCGCCATCCAAGTTGCCAATACCAGGAAGCACAACTTTCAGGACTTCATGGAGACTTTTATTGCTGCTGCCACTCGTATTGCAGACGGGATCGACTTGGACGAGTTCGTCGCCCCTTCCAGTCCTCCTCCTGAGGAATGAAAAACTTTTATGCTTCACTTTAAATTTGCCTCGGAATGCCGAGTGGATTTGTAACCGTTAAACTCTGCCGAGCCGAGGGCTTGAGTCCTTTGATCTGAGGTCTGGGACCTTTTAGGCTTTATCTGATCTTGATTTCTCGTTGAATATCTTCATGGTTTGATTCGTCGAGTGGATCTTGATCTTCACTCGGAATAACATTGTATTTGTGGTGCAGCTCCGAAGGGGAAGGTAGCAGTCGACTCGCGGATTGGGTTGTGTCTTGTACTTAGGCAAGCACTGGGCTGCAGCTAAGCCTCCGAGTGAGAGGTTTGCTCTCCACTCGGTAGGATTTTTAAACACTTAGGCGAGCGTTGGGTTGCAGCTAAGCCCCCGAGTGAGAGGTTTGCTCTCCACTCGGTAGGATTTTTAAACACTTAGGAGAGCGCTGGGCTGCAGCTAAGCCCCCGAGTGGGAGGTTTGCTATCCACTCGGTAGGATTTTTAAACACTTAGGCGAGCGCTAGGCTGCAGCTAAGCCCCCGAGTGGGAGGTTTGCTCTCCACTCGGTAGGATTTTTAAACACTTAGGTGAGCACTGGGCTGCAGCTAAGCCTCCGAGTGGGAGTCTGGCTCGCCACTCGGTAGGATTTCTAATCACTTAGGCGAGGGCTTGGACTGCAGCTAAGCCCCCGAGTGGGAGGTTTGCTCTCCACTCGGTAGGATTTTTTCAAACTTAGGCGAGCGCCTGACTGCAGCTAAGCCTCTAAGTGAGAGAACTTAGGCGAGTACTGGACTGCGGCTAAGCCCCCGAGTGGGAGGGTTGCTCTCCACTCGGTAGGATTTTTTCAAACTTAGGCGAGCGCTTGACTGCAGCTAAGACTCTAAGTGAGAGAACTTAGGCGAGTACTGGACTGCAGCTAAGCCCCCGAGTGGGAGGATTGCTCTCCACTCGGTAGGATTTTTTCAAACTTAGGAGAGTGCCTGACTGCAGCTAAGTCTCTAAGTGAGAGAACTTAGGCGAGTACTGGACTGCAGCTAAGCCCCCGAGTGGGAGGATTGCTCTCCACTCGGTAGGATTTTTTCAAACTTAGGCGAGTGCCTGACTGCAGCTAAGTCTTTAAGTGAGAGAACTTAGGCGAGTACTTGACTGCAGCTAAGCCCCCGAGTGGGAGGATTGCTCTCCACTCGGTAGGATTTTTCAAACTTAGGCGAAATGGATTCGCAGCTAAGTCACCCACTTATGCAAACAAGAGTGACAGCAATTATTGGGACGCTCTTGTCTTTGGTAAAAATGAACTGCAGAAATTTTTTGTTATTACATCTCGTCCAAGGGAGAACTCAAGTGTAAAAGGGGCGGAGTAGTTCCGCATTCCAAGCTCGTGGTTCGTCAATCTGGTGGTCAACATTGTAGAGGTGATATGCTCCATTGTGGAGGACTCTGGTGACGATGAAGGGGCCTTCCCAAGTAGGAGCAAGTTTGTGTGGTTTCTGTTGATCCACTCGGAGGACCAAATCTCCTTCCTGGAAGGCTCGACTCTTCACATTTCTGGCATGGAATCGACGCAAGTCTTGCTGATAGATGGTCGATCTGATCATAGCCATTTCCCTCTCCTCCTCTAGGAGGTCGACTGCGTCTTGCTGGGCCTGCTCTACTTCGTCTTCGTTATAAAGCTCGACTCTGGGGGCGTTGTGAAGTAGATCACACGGCAGGACGACTTCGGCTCCGTAAACCAGAAAAAATGGCGTATTTCCGGTCGATCAGTTCGGGGTGGTCCTCAGCCCCCACAAAACCGACGGAAGTTCGTCGACCCAAGCGCCTGCTGCGTGCTTGAGATCACGCATCAATCGAGGCTTCAATCCTTTGAGAATCAGACCATTTGCTCTTTCAGCTTGTCCATTCGACTAAGGATGCGTGACCGACGCGTAGTCGACTCGCGTGCCTTGAGAGGCGCAAAAAGCTCTGAACTTGTCTGAATCAAAGTTTGACCCATTGTCGGTGATGATGCTATGCGGGACCCCACATCTGAACGTCAGCCCTCTGTCGAAACTGATAGCAGTGCAAGCATCGAGATTCTTGATAGGCTTGGCTTCAATCCATTTGGTGAACTTGTCGACTGCCACAAGCACATGCGTGAATCCGCTCCTGCCTGTTCTCAGTGGACCGACCATGTCCAGTCCCCAAACAGCAAAGGGCCAGACGAGTGGAATGGTCTTCAGGGCTGATGCAGGCTTGTGTGACATGTTGGAGTAGAACTGGCAACCTCCACACTTGTCGACTATCTCTTTTGCCATCTCATTTTCTCTTGGCCAGTAAAATCCTGCTTGGTATGCTTTAGCCACAATGGTCCGAGAGGACGCATGGTGACCACAGGTCCCCGAGTGGATATCATTAAGGATCATCTGACCCTCTTCTGGTGTTATGCATTTCTGACCGATTCCAGTCGCGCTTTCCCTATACAACTGTCCCTTTATGACTGTGAAGGCCTTGGATCGGCGGACGATCTGTCGAGCCTCTTCCTCGTCCTCCGGGAGTTCTTTCCTCAAGATATACGCGATGTATGGTACCGTCCAGTCAGGAGTGATAGCCAAGACTTCCATGACTAGGTCGACCACAGCAGGAATTTCGACTTCAGTCGGATCTGTGGCACTTTTCGGTTGCGGGGCTTCTTCTGCGAAGGGATCCTCCTGGACTGACGGTGAGCGGATGTGCTCCAAAAACACATTGCTGGGAATGACTTCTCTCTTGGAGCCTATCTTTGCCAGATCATCTGCTGCTTGATTTTTCAGTCGGGGGATGTGATGAAGCTCTAACCCCTCGAATTTCTTTTCTAGCTTTCTTACTGTGTTGCAATAGCCAGTCATAGCTGGGCTTCTGACGTCCCACACCTTCATCACCTGATTAACCACCAAATCTGAGTCGCCGTAGACCATGAGGCGCCGGACGCCGAGTGAAATGGCCATGCGCAACCCGTACAAGAGTGCTTCATATTCTGCTTCATTGTTGGAGGAATCGAAGTGAATCTGGAGAACGTATCTGAGCTTATCTCCTCGGGGGGAGACCAATACTACCCCAGCACTGGAACCATTCAGCATCTTAGATCCATTGAAGAACATGGTCCAGTGCTCCGAGTGAACTTGAGTCGGGAGTTGCTGTTCAATCCACTCGGCGACGAAATCTGCAATTGCTTGGGACTTGATAGCCTTCTTTGCTTCAAACTTGATATCTAGGGGGAGGAGTTCAATCGCCCACTTAGCCACTCGACCAGTTGCATCTCTGTTGTGCAAGATCTCTGACAGTGAAGCGTCGCTGACGACTGTAATGGAATGGTCAGAGAAGTAGTGTGCAACCTTCTTCGTGGTCATGTAGATCCCATATACAAGCTTCTGGTAATGGGGATATCTTTGCTTCGAAGGGATCAAAACTTCAGACACATAATATACTGGGCGCTGAACTCTGAAGGACTTTCCTTCTTCTTCCCTCTCGACCTTGAGTACTATACTGACAACTTGTCCCGTGGCCGCAATGTACAGCAGCAGAGGCTCTTTACTGATTGGGGCAGCAAGCACCGGCTGGGTGGAGAGCAGAGCTTTGAGCTCTGCAAACGCTGCGTCAGCTTCTGGAGTCCACTCGAACTTGTCAGACTTCTTCATCAGTCAGTAAAGAGGCAACGCCTTTTCGCCGAGACGAGAAATGAATCGACTTAGAGCGTCCAAGCAACCTGTAAGTTTCTGGACATCATGTACACGCACAGGGCGCTTCATCCGGAGTATGGTGCCAACTTTCTCGGGATTGGCGTTGATTCCTCGTTCGGAAACGAGAAAACCGAGTAACTTTCCACCTGGAACTCCGAATGTGCACTTTGATGGATTGAGCTTGATATCATATCCCCTGAGGTTAGCAAAGGTTTCGGCAAGGTCAGTCAGTAGGTCGGAACCTTTCCGTGACTTAACCACAATATCATCCATGTATGCTTCTACGTTCTGACTGATCTGAGTGAGTAAACACTTCTGAATCATCCTCATGAACGTGGCTCCGGCATTCTTGAGGCCGAAGGGCATGTTGACATAACAGAAGCACCCAAATGGGGTGATGAAAGCCGTTTTGATCTCGTCGGGTCCATACAGACGGATCTGATGGTACCCTGAATAAGCATCTAGAGAAGACAAACGCTCACACCCCGCGGTCGAGTCCACTACCTGGTCAATGCGGGGGAGAGGGAAATGATCTTTCGGGCAGGCCCGATTGATGTGTTTAAAGTCAATGCACATGCGAAGTGACTTGTCCTTTTTGGGGACCATGACAACATTGGCGAGCCACTCGGAGTGGTAAATCTCTCGGATGAATTCCGCTGCTAAGAGCCGAGCCACCTCCTCGCCAATAGCTTTCCTCTTCTGGACGGCGGACCGTCGAAGATGTTCTTTCACAGGCTTGAACTTCGGGTCGACTCGTAGACGGTGCTCAGCTAGCCCCCTGGGAACTCCAGGCATGTCAGAAGGCTTCCATGCGAAGACGTCCCAGTTCTCACGGAGGAACTGGATGAGCGCTTCTTCCTATTTGGAGTCGAGCGTCGTCGAGATGTGAGTCGGAGCAGCGCCGGGGTCGGTCGGGTGAATGTGAGCTGGCTTAGTTTCACCGGACGACTGAAAAGCAGATTCTGAAGCAGGCTTCTTGGCTCATAGCAATTCACTCGGATCAGCAGTCTTCTGGTACTCTTGTAGCTCAACAACTGCCATCTGAGCGTCAGCAATCTTCGATCCTTTCTGAAAACACTCTTCTGCTTTCTTCCGATTGCCGGTAACGGTGATCACACCTCTAGGGCCGGGCATCTTCAACTTGAGATACATGTAGCATGGTCGGGCCATGAAGCGTGCATAAGCTGGCCGGCCCAGAATAGCATGATAAGCACTTTGGAAGTCCACAACCTCAAATGTCAACTTTTCCCTGCGGTAATTCTTTGAATCACCGAAAACCACGTCGAGAGCAATCTGGCCGAGTGACTCGGCTTTCTTTCCAGGAATGACTCCATGGAAGCTCATGTTGCTGGCACTGAGCCTGGACATCGGAATGCCCATCCCTTTCAATGTTTCAGCATACAATATGTTCAGGCCACTGCCACCATCCATCAGGACTTTGGTCAGTCGAGTGCCTTCGACAACTGGGTCGACCACCAAAGCTTGCCTCCCAGGGGTGGCAATGTGTGTAGGGTGATCGGACTGATTGAATGTGATGGCAGTCTGAGACCACTTCAGATAACTGGGTGTCGCCGGAGCAACCATATTCACCTCACGGTTAATGACTTTCAGTCGACTTTTGCTTTCGACATCAGCAAAAATCATCAGGGTGGAATTGATTTGGGGGTATCCATCGTCGCGATCTTCCTTGTCCTCGACTCTGTCCGACTCTTTTTCCTTATCTTTGGGCTGTTTGCCCTGAAACTGCTGGATCAGGAGCCGGCACTGTCGAGTGGTATGCTTTGGGTAAATGAAATTACCCTCTTCATCTTTCTTGGTGTGGATGTGACATGGCAGATCCAAAACATCATTTCCATCTTGATCCTTGACTTTCTTGGGCTTCCAGGGGCCTTTGGGTTTTCCCTTCAAATTTCCCTGGGTTGCGGCCAGGGCCTCCCCAGGGGCGGCTGGCTCGGCCTTCCGCTTCTGCTTCCGACTGGAATTGCCTCCGGTTTCCTGGGCGACTGCTTTCTGCTTGCCACTCCGGAGTCGATCTTCATCTTCTCCGTTAGCGTATTTGGTGGAAATTTCCATCATCCGATTCAAGGACATTTCTCCGGTCCGACCGAACTTCAGTTTCAACTCTCTGTTCTTGACGCCTTCTTTAAAGGCACAAACTGCTTGGTGATCCGGTACGTTCTCAACTGTGTGATGCAAAGTGATCCACCTCTGGATGTAATCCTTCAGGGTTTCACTTGGCTTCTGCATGCAAGACCGCAATTCTGTAAGGCCTGCGGGTCGCTTGCATGTTCCCTCAAAGGTTGTGACAAACACTCGAGAGAGATCCTCCCAAGTGTAGATGCTGCTGGGTGCTAACTGATTCAGCCACGCTCTGGCCGAGCCCTCTAACAGGAGAGGCAGATGCTTCATAGCCACCTCATCATTGCCACCGCCAATCTGTACAGCCACTCGGTAATCTTCGAGCCAAGTGTCAGGCTTAGACTCACCGGTGAACTTGCTGACTCCAGTCGCCAACCGAAAGTTGGGAGGAATCACCGCGGCCCTGATGGCTCGACTGAAACACTCTGGCCCTGAAACACGTATTCTGCTGCTGGCGGGCGCACCTCTGTTCTGGCCTTCCCGATGAGCCCTGTTCTTGTCAACCAAGCCTTGAACGAGGACAGATCTCACGTCAAAGCCTGGGTCCCTGGGGTCGACGGGAATCCTCTGCCCAACGCTATGACGGCACCTGTCATCTCGATGTCGAGGCGCATATGACCCACTCCTCGGGGGGGGGGGGGGGGGGGGTTGGCACTCGACGTCGATCATCACGATCGGATCGGTGATCATACTGCTCATTCCTTCTGTACTGATCATGCCGGTCGCCACGTCCCTCACGCCTCGGGGGCGACCGCGGGCTGTGAGCCGACTGGACTGTATCTGTTGCAACGGATCGACTGTGGATCCTATTCCGCGACTGAGAAACAGCGGAATTCTGGTTTCCCGCCGCCCGGAGCAACGCTCTGATCTGTAACAAGCCCCTGCGAGCCTCCGACTGGGAGGGCTGAATCGATTCTGCTATACGGGCCGCGGCGGCCAAATTCTGAACTGGGGTTCGGTATACCTGCGTCGGCGGGAAGAGCTGGCGTCGACTAGACTCGGGAGCCCGCTGACGCGCTTGCTCGTCGAGTGCTCGCTGGAGATTCTCCAGTCGAGTGCGCTCGGCCAAATTAGCCAAGCGCGCGTCCTCCAAGGCCCGGGCCTTGGGGGACTCTCCGACGATAGGAGTGCGGAGTGCGTCCGTGTTCCGGCGGCGAAGCTCTTCTCGCTATAATGACGTGAGAGGTTCGGGGAGATACTCATCGTGGGGATGCGACGGGTCGCCCCCACCCGTGCCTCCATCAGCGCGAGGGAAACCGGGAGGACTGTGCGTTCCATCGACCGCCAGGATCTCAGCCGCCGGGTCGCTGCTGTCGCATTCGGATGCGGTCTCTGCGGAGCCAGTCGACAGGTCGAACAGGCCGCAGAGGGATTCGTCAGGCTCGATTGCCGCGACTTGCGGAGCGGCCGACTGGCGAGCCACGGCATGCCTCACCCACCTCTGAAGTCTCGACCGACCGGAGCGCTTGCGCCGGTGGGAGACAGAGCAGGGAGATGATACGGGGGCCGACCGATACTGGGTCGACGGCTGCCGCAGGAGGACGCCACGAACGCATGCGCGGAAATGCGTCGCACCGCGGACGGGGAGCGCGTCGATGTCGAGTGGCGACTCGTGAAGCCAGGCGGAGTCGTCGGTGATGAACGTGAGCGCGCCGAGGCGGATCTCGCTGCCCTCCACCAAAACTCCGCACGAAACCATGATCAAAGGGATCGGAAAAATCGCAACTTCTCCAATCAAGCGCTAAGATTCCTGCCCCACGGTGGGCGCCAACTGTCGTGGTTCTAACTCTGACAGTGATGTAGGGGGGTATGTATGGAGAGGCTAGATCTCAGCTATTGGGAAGTTGTAAACACACCAAGATGTACGAGTTCAGGCCCTTCGTGGAGGAAGTAACAGCCCTACGTCTCGGTGCCCGGAGGCGGTCGACTGGATTACTGGCGTGTGAATAACAGGGATGCGCCGGCCCCCTCCTGCCCTTAGTAATGCAGGGTTTAAGGTACATTTAAGGTTGGGCGTTACCGGTAACGCCCTTAATAAAGTGTGATAATGACCATAAAGACTACTTAATAGCCGACCGTTTGCCTGTGGAGTGACTCTAGGTCTCCTGGCAGTCGAGTGGTTGGCTTCATGGTCGAGTGTCTTGAACCCGTCGAGTGGGATACCTTCAAGTCGATTGAAAGGTGACTTTTCATAGGGATGTCCCAGGGTAGGGCTTTTTGGATAGGCCCGTGCCCCTACCCTAGGTACATGGCTTCATCAAGGGGGAGGTCGCGTTTTACGCATCAAAGACTAATATAAACCTTGTTTCGATATAAACTTGCATTCAAATATTTAAATTGGAGAACATATTGTCTGCAATCCACACATGAACGGATATATGCGTATATCAAACAAGTTGATTAATTTGACTTTCAACATGTTCATGGAGTACTATAATACTGTACCACATGCTACTCGTGTCACATCCCTAGTTCTGGTATGACCTAGACTACCTAGTCATGTGTGCATCATGTCTAAATTTCTGAAACTTGAATTGAGGATTGTTGAAACCTCAGAAATCTGATTAAAAGAAGGGCAAGCACCCTTTAAATTGCATTCTGTGAATCCAAAATGCCCTAAAAATAGTTTTGTGAATTTTGGCAAGAGTTATATATCAAACCAAAATTCTGGAACATTTTAAGAAATTATTTGGTCTCTGAATTTAAATCAATAATCTATTTGAATTTGGGGATATATTCATAATATATAATGAATATATTTTCAAATGCTTTCAAATGTTTTATGTACTTTTGGAATAGTCCTGAGAGGTAACATAAAATATCTCAGAATGTTTTGGCACTGTTTGAAATTATTTTGAATTTGAAAACAGTGGCAAAATAAAATGAAAAGGGAAACAAAACAGAAAAACAAAATAGAAAAACAGAAACAAAAGAAAAACGAAAGGCCACCGGGCCTCTTACCCGCACCCACCTGGCGGCCCACCTACCTGGTCCAACCCACCTACCCCTCACTGCATCGTCTTCCTCCTGCCAGTAGGAGCAGCTGCGTGTTGATGCACGTGCAGCTACGGCGACCTCCTGCTTCGCTCTGGAGGCACGTCCTTCTCCCTGATCCCGCTCTTGGAGATGCCCTGGAGCCCCTCTGTCCTCCTCCTGCTTCTCTGGTTCCCCACCTCCTCTGCTCCCTCGATCGCGTCCGAACGCAGCCGACGATCGCCGCCGCCGTTCGCGTAGCCAACGCCTCCCCCTTGACCGCTCGACGCATCCGGAAGAACCGCCATGACGCCTCGTCCTCGACGAGCCAAGCGACCAGGGACGCGCTGCATCGCCGCCACCATCGTCGTCTTCACCTCCGGCCGCCCGAGATCGCCGCCGTCGTTCCGGCTGCACCAATGCATCCCCAACCTCGCTCTCACGCCCGTCGACTTCACTGTGAGCACCACTTCGTTCTCCCCCTCTTCCAACCATCGATTGCGCTCCCTAGCCGTTGTTCCCGCCATGGCCAAAGCTTCTCGCTGCCGCGTTTGTCGCCGCCATCACTAGAGCTTGTGCTCGATGTTTCTGAGCGCGTCGGCGTGCCCCCCGTGCCTGTAGCTGTTGCCTAGCCACTTAGCTTGCCTGCTTGTAAGCTGCAGCCCTGAGCCCGAACAGAGCCGTGCTCCGGCCGCCGCCTTGCTCGACGTCGGCGCCATTCCCGGCCAACCCAGCAACTCCCACCACCCCCAATGGATGCGCGCTGCCCCCAGCTAGCCGTAGGTCCAAACGGCGCTCAATTCCGTGGACTACAGCGCGAACCCGACGCGTCTCCGCCGCTCGGTTTGGTCATCGCCGGCCCAACTCCGGTGAGGTGACATGGCGTCATTAGCCTGAGGCTAATTACCGCGTTAACCTCACCCTATGTCACTAACAGACCGGCCCCACCATGCTAATTAACCACGGGGTAAACCCCTGTTAGGTTTTAACCTAACCACAGTGGCCCACGCGTCAGCCTTGACCGTTCTGACATGGCCGTTGACTGGGCCCACAAGTCAGCGACCCTAGCTAGCACCGTGACACTGACCAGTGGGACCCACTGGTCAGGTTTGACCTGGACCAACCCCTTTGACCTGCTGATGTCATGCTTACACATTGCTGATGCAATAAAGGAATTTCTGGATTAAATCTAATTCAGGAAATTCCAGAAAATAACCAAAACTTCAAAAATCCATAGTAAATCAACCGTAACTCCAAATGAAATAAATTATATATGAAAAATTATCAGAAAAATCCAACCTATCCATTTATGCTACTTTCATGCATGTTAAACCAACTTATACCCCCTGTATAAGTGAAAACATGATAATGGCATATTAAATACCCCTTATGGAGTTTGCATATGAACCCTTGGTTCATATGGACTTCATTTAAATTGTTGCTAGATGCATTAGTACAAATCATATCATATTGCCATGTCATCATCATGCATCATATTGTCGCATTTGCATTGATTGTGTTCTTCTCTATTGCCGGTGCTTGTCCCCTCTCGGTAGGCGTATCCCGACGATGAGTTCGATGACACCGATGAAGAGCTATAATATCTTCAGAAGTGCCAGGCAAGCAAAACCCCCTTGTTCATTCCGATACAATCCCACTCTCTCGCTCCTGCTCTCTTTTACTGCATTATGACAACACCGTTTCAACTGTTACATGCTGCGGTAGCTGAACCCCTTTCCTCTGCATGACCTGTCATTGCCCCAGTAAATAGATGAAACCCACTAGCATGAGTAGGAATTGTTTGAGCCCTGATGTGCCTACTCATTCATTCTTGTTGTCATGCCTGCTATTGCTTAGAGTTGAGTCAGGTCTGATTCATCGGGAATGAATTGGAATGTGGTGAACATGTCCTACCATTGAGAGCTAAGTGTGTGACCATGATTTGGTAAAGGTAGCGGTGAGAGGCCATGTAGGAGTACATGGTGGGTTGTCTCATTGCAGCCGTTCTCAGGAACTGAGTTCTGTGTTTGTGATCCATGAACAGTTACTACCACACATTGGGTTCCGGTAACTCAGCCCCTCTCGGCTTATTAATCAACTCGATCTCTGTCCAGGACTTGCAACTAGTTTCTGGTGTTTGTAGTCTACCAAGTGGCACCCGGTACAGGTGGGCTTGGGACAGACAGGGCACAGTGGCACGGTGTACCAAGTGGCACCTGGATGGTGGGCTTGGGAACCTTGCTCACATAGTTTGGGGCCGTGAGCGACACCCCGGCCGGATCTCCTTGCGGATGGAACCCGAATAGGCGATAAACCTGGACTAGAGACTTGTTGGCTAGTCAGGTCGTGGCCGACTCCCTCGCCCGGCTTCCGCTTGATGGTTGCCGAGGTACATGACGTGTATAGGGCGATAAGTGGTGAGAGCGTGTGTGAAGAAGTACACCCCTGCAGGGTTATCATTATCTATTCGAATAGCTGGATTCCTCGGATATGGAAACTTGGACCCCTTGCATAGTTCATAGACAAGTGAAAGTGGATACTCTAAAATGCGCAAGATAAGTGTGAGTGCTATGGATGGCGTTCTCGCAGGGAGACGGGAGCGGATCCATAGTGGTGTATTGGTATGGTGAATTTGTGGACTCGTGTGCGCCACCTCAAAAGAGTTACTTGCAGTCGTAGTTCAGGTTAGCCACTGAGTCAAAGCTGGCTTGCTGCAGTTAAACTCCACCACCCCCTTTATTGATACCGATGCATATGTAGTTAGTTCTGATGTAAGTCTTGCTGGGTACATTTGTACTCACGTTTGCTTAATTTATGTTTTGCAGAGAGACTTCTGTCTCACTAGTAGTTCCATGTGGACTTCGAAGTTTAGCTTGTTACCTCAGCTACGATCTTGTACCCTTGGGAGGGTCTTGTAGATAGTCAGGCTTCTGAGCCTTCTTCATTTGTAGCTGTCTGTCCTCAGACAAGTTAAGCTTCCGCATGTGCTTGTTGCTTGTATGCTATGTATGTTGGGTCATGAGACCCATGTGTGTAATATCTCGCTCCTCGGAGCCTAATGAATAATACTCTGAGTCGTAGAGTCTTGTTGTGATGCCATGTTGTATTGCACATATTGAGCATATTGTGTGTATGATTGAAATGCTTGGTATGTGTGGGATCCGACAACCTAGTTGTTTATCCTTAGTAGCCTCTCTTATGGGGAAATGTAGTCTTGTGCTTCCATGAGCCATAGTAGTCCGCTATAGCCCGGTTCACCGGAGTCCTGCTATCCTAGCACTACTGCTCCAGAACACTTGACTGGCCGGCATGTGATTCACTTCATTCCTGTGTCTATCCCTTCGGGGAAATGTCACGCGGTGACATCCAGAGTCCTGTTAGCCCAGAGCTACAGCCCGGATTCGTATGCTGCTGACAGACATGCTCGATGTTGATTCATGTATGCCTGTCCCCGTAAGTTAGTGCCACTTTGGGTTCACGACTAGTCATGTCGGCCCGGGTTCTCTGTCATATGGATGCTAGCGACACTATCATATACGTGAGCCAGAAGGCGCAAACGGTCCCGGGCCATGGTAAGGCGACACCCGTGGGAATACCATGCGTGAGGTCGCAAAGTGATATGAGGTGTTACCGGCTAGATCGATGTGACTTGGAATCGGGTCCTGACAACTTTGGTATCAGAGCCTGACTGCCTGTAGGATTACCAAGCCAAGATGGTTGGAGTTGAGTCTAGAAATGCTTTAGCTATATAAGGGAATTGATTGTGGATGGGAACGTAAGGCTCTTTTTTACTCCTTATCCTCATGACCTTCTGAGCTGAGTCATCTTATCTTTTCTACGGGGTTAAGAACTAGGCTTGTCTTCTATCTCTCAGGATGACGTGTTACTAAACCGTAGTTGCTTAGGATTGTTGAGTTCAAGCCTCAGTTCAGTTCCTACTACTTCCATATGTTCATAGCTGGCCTCAGAACCTTGATATTGTGATGTTGAGTGGCTATGCCACCATTTTGCAGGATGTCTCAAATCATTTTGGGCATTTATAGCAGTTATGCTGTCCGAGTCATCCCAGGTTTCTAAATAGGCTGATGCATTTGCAAACCCCTTCTTTCGTTCCTGATGTCCCTTTGGGCCAGTTCAACCACACTAATCGGTGAGTTGAGGTACTTTATTGCCTCGACGTATATGTTGAAGCTTATTATGACCCTAGGTGTCTTAGGGAACAACCCAGTAATCTAGCCATGCTTTGTGTCCCAAGTGTGATCATTCTGGCCATCATTCTCGAAAGCATCCCGTGATGCCATTTAGTAGTAGGCATTCTACTCCTGCGTTCTTGACCCAAGATTCACCCTACTTACCTCATGTTGATAGTGTTTGCTCGTTCCTTTAGGATATTAGTAACCTTTGCGATAGTCCTCGAGGTCCGTGGTATTTCCTTCTTCCAAATACCATGAACCAATACGGTAGAAGTTATTTGAACCAAAAGATCACAATTGTGACTCTGCCAGTCCTACCTCTCTGCATGGGTTATCCGGAAGAAACATGTTGAACTTGGTTCGACATACTAATCTAAGCATCCACAACTCAGAAAGTTATATGTTCCTTTGAGTTGTCCCCCTTCCGTTATATTCCGACCCTCATCTATCAATTGATAGTCAAGGGTATGTGTGCGACCGTGTTCATCGATGCTTGCTATTCTTGTGGTCCGTCAAGCCGTTCTATTTCAGAAGGAATAGGAGAAATAAACTCCAGAACCTCATCCATATCTAGGATTGGGTCAAAGTAGTTGTATTCCACAAATCAAATGCCAAACCAGCTTTTGATTCTATTCTACCCTGAAGTATTATCCTCTTGATGTCAGGAATGTCATGAGAATTGCACCAACTCTTATAAATTCTTGATGGAGTGATACTTCTCGCCATCATCATTCGTTCCTCGGTTCCGTGTTGTTGCAACCGGAATACCGACAAGTGAACCGTGATGTTGTGAAATCAATACTCCTAGCAACCCCGTTGCTTGGTGGTTAATGGATGGTAATCTCATTCTTGGTGTGTTGATTGTGGAATCATCGTTCTAAGATTGATCATGCTACCTAGTCCATTTTCCTGGTGCACTCTTCGATCAAGAGTTGGGATTATGTCTATCCTTGCTTATTTGATCATATAATCTTGCCTAAAGAGCAATATTGATCTCGAGCTTAGTAACATGTCGGTGGTTCGTGATTTTCCGAATATCTTCTCGGAAGTATTACCAGGTTGTCACCTGACTACTATGTGGAGTTCATGATCAAGTTGGTTTTTCCATAAACCACTCTTTCTCTAAGAATCTGTGTTGCATACCCCTGAGCTAGTTGGTTAAGCCAAACAACAACTTGGAGAGATGGAAGATAAAAGCTTGCCTAACTTAGCTTGTTCCAAAAGGATATCCTTGTGTGTGTGTGTGTTGAAGAAAGATGATATCTTCATCGACTGATCCCCGTGATCAGTTGTTGAACCTATTGCCTTTTCCAAACCTTGATTTGAGTGTGGGCTATCGTCAAATCAAGTTAGAACCAACGATATTCGTAATGTTGTCTTACTCGTGGTTGATTCCTCGAGCATACACCATTATATCTTTTGGGACTGATCAATGCTATCACATTGTTCACATAATGGTGGAAGTCCAGTAATATGGAAATTCCGATGAGTTGCTATTGAGCCCATTGACAACATTTCATCTTGTCCATGATTCGTGTTGAACATCCAACTAGTATTGGAAACTTCTATAAGCATTATCTTTGTGCCCCGTTCATGAAGCATATGCTTGGATGAAAGAAGTGACTTTCTCTAATTCTTGTGCAATTGATGCAAGTTGCCGCCATGAAGTTGAGAAGACTTGTTTTACCTCCTCTGGAATCATTCCGAGTCAGCCATGCACGTGCAAAGTATTCCGTGGTCTGTTAGACTGATCATCTTCATTCCATATGAATTCCATAGCACACTAAGCCAATGATTGATTTGTTCAAGGATAATAAGTTCTAAGTGCTAGTCCTGAAGGTACCAGACGGATATGTACAAGATTCCGTTATCCTCGATGATGGTTCCCAGTTAGAACCCGGTAGTGTTTTGTTGTAAGACTACTATGTGGTCATGCTTGTCTGGGACAGCGTGTTCACATGTGTGTAGCAGAATGAGCTCATGTTTTGGAGCTTGCTATCGTAGTTCATTTCCCGAGAATCTCGCAACGTCATCTCGTCGATTTGTGTTTCAAACTTTCATTTTTCTTTCTAGACTTGATGAGTCTGGAATGTCCTGACCCAAGTAGATCTGAATCTCAGGCAGATATGATGGTTGGAACGTTTCCCAAGAACTATACTAATGGTCTCTCAGTAACCGGTAAGTGGATGTCATGGCCAACACACCCAGCCGGAAGACCTATTATTTTAGTTTCTTAATTGAGAAAGTTGGCCACCTCCCCATAAGGATTTCGTAGGATTTACTTCCGTAGTTTTCCTTATGGATTCTTGTGCTCCCGAAGTCCGACCTTTACTTGATGGCCATGTTGAGCTTTTAAGCATGACAATGGTAGCTAGAACATCAAGGAGAACATTGGAAGCGGAGTGCTAAATGTCTCTCGGTCGATCATCCAGATTTCGTTCCCTTGGCCTCGCTAAGGTAAAATCTGAGAAAGGGGTGTCTTTCTATGCATCTGCATTGTCCATCACTATTCGTCATGGTAGTAAGATATGTTGCCAGGATCCTCGAGACGGATGTTGGTAGAACCTTGATGAATATGGAAATGCTCAAGTTCTTGAGAGCACGCGCAAGCAAAATCATCCCTTGCGTTGTCTTCAACAAGGTAGTCCACACCATCCACTCTAGTTTGAGTATGCCACTCATTCGAACTCCATCAAATAATCGATTGTAAATTGCCTTAAGATGGCATGAAGAGTTTCAATGATCCATGGATCAAAAGTAATTCTTTTTGCCACTTAAGGGAATAGTTCCATGAGTCACCTCCCCCAAGGTGTCCCGCTATGGAATCATGGCAATTATCTCCTCGCCACTTTGAAACCATGCACCATCCCACTCCAACGTGAAGATGTTGCCTACCAAATTGAACCTTTGTCATCTGCTACTTTTCCTCATTCCAAATGTTTGTCTTGTGCCTCAGCTCAAGAGATGTCTCAATATCTCATCCCATGAGTTGATCCTCAGTTGTTTGATCTTCGAGAAGATCGATTCTTCTAGAGTTTTTACTTTCCTCTCTTTGTCATGTTAGTTGGAGTTCTCAGAGAAAGACATCGAGTCAATGATGGTGACCGGATCAACGTTCCTATGAAGGGCAGTTGGATCAGGAAGATCGTGTTAGCTTTGTATCCCCTCTGTTTTCTTACCTCACGTCTTGAATCTCGGGACGAGATTCTTGTTTAGCAGGGGTGAGTTGTCACATCCCTAGTTCTGGTATGACCTAGACTAGCTAGTCATGTGTGCATCATGTCTAAATTTCTGAAACTTGAATTGAGGATTGTTGAAACCTCAGAAATCTGATTAAAAGAAGGGCAAGCACCCTTTAAATTGCATTCTGTGAATCCAAAATGCCCTAAAAATAGTTTTGTGAATTTTGGCAAGAGTTATATATCAAACCAAAATTCTGGAACATTTTAAGGAATTATTTGGTCTCTGAATTTAAATCAATAATCTATTTGAATTTGGGGATATATTCATAATATATAATGGATATATTTTCAAATGCTTTGAAATGTTTTATGTACTTTTGGAATAGTCCAGAGAGGTAACATAAAATATCTCAGAATGTTTTGGCACTGTTTGAAATTATTTTGAATTTGAAAACAGTGGCAAAATAAAATGAAAAGGGAATCAAAACAGAAAAACAGAAACAAAAGAAAAACGAAAGGCCACCGGGCCTCTTACCCGCACCCACCTGGCGGCCCACCTACCTGGTCCAGCCCACCTACCCCAATTGTGTCGTCTTCCTCCTGCCAGTAGGAGCAGGTGCGTGTCGATGCACGCGCAGCTACGGCCACCTCCTGCTACGCTCTGGAGGCCTGTCCTTCACCCTGATCCCGCTCTTGGAGATGCCCTGGAGCCCCTCTGTCCTCCTCCTGCTTCTCTGGTTCCCCACCTCCTCTGCTCCCACGCTCGCGTCCGAACGCAGCCGCCGACCGCCACCGCCATTCGCGTAGCCAACGCCTCCCCCTTGACCGCTCAACGCATCCGGAAGAACCGCCATGACACCTCGTCCTCGACGAGCCAAGTGACCAGGGACGCGCTGCATCGCCACCACCATCGTCGTCTTCACCTCCGGCCGCCCGAGATCGCCGCCGTCGTTCCGGCCGCACCAACGCATTCCCGACCTCGCTCTCGCGCCCGTCGACTTCACTGTGAGCACCTCTTTGTTCTCCCCCTCTTCCAACCATCGATTGCGCCCCCTAGCCGCTGTTCCCGCCATGGCCGAAGCTTCTCGCTGCCGCGTTTGTCGCCGCCGTCACTAGAGCTTGCGCTCGACGTTTCTGAGCGCGTCGGCGTGCTCCCCGTGCCCTATAGCTGTTGCCTAGCCGCTTAGCTCGCCTGCTTGTAAGCCGCATCCTTGTGCCTGAACAGAGCCGTGCTCCGGCCGCCGCCTTGCTCGACGCCGGCGCCATTCCCTGCCACCCCAGCAACTCCCACCACCACCAATGGATGCGCGCTGCCCCCAGATAGCCGTAGGTCCAAACGGCGCTCGATTCAGTTGACTACAGCGCGAACCTGACGCGTCTCCGCCGCTCGGTTTGGTCGTCGCCGGCCCAACTCCGGTGAGGTGACGTGGCGTCATTAGCCTGAGGCTAATTACCGCGTTAACCTCACCCTGTGTCACTAACAGACCGGCCCCGCCATGCTAATTAACCACGGGGTAAACCCCTGTTAGGTTTTAACCTAACCACAGTGGCCCACGCGTCAGCCTTGACCGTGCTGACGTGGCTGTTGACTGGGCCCACAAGTCAGCGAGCCTAGCTAGCACCGTGACACTGACCAGTGGGACCCACTGGCCAGGTTTGACCTGGACCAGCCCCTTTGACCTGCTGAGGTCATGCTTACACATTGCTGATGCAGTAAAGGAATTTCTGGATTAAATCTAATTCAGGAATTCTAGAAAGTAACCAAAACTTCAAAAATTCATAGTAAATCAACCGTAACTCCAAATGAAATAAATTATATATGAAAAATTATCAGAAAAATCCAATCTATCCATTTATGATACTTTCATGCATGTTAAACGAACTTATACCCCCTGTATAAGTGAAAACATGATAATGGCATATTAAATACCCCTTATGGAGTTTGCATATGAACCCTTGGTTCATACGGACTTCATTTAAATTGTTGCTAGATGCATTAGTACAAATCATAGCATATTGCCATGTCATGATAATGCATCATATTGTCGCATTTGCATTGATTGTGTTCTTCTCTATTGCCGGTGCTTGTCCCCTCTCGGTAGGCGTATCCCGACGATGAGTTTGATGACACTGATGAAGAGCTATAATATCTTCAGAAGTGCCAGGCAAGCAAAACCCCCTTGTTCATTCCGATACAATCCCACTCTCTCGCTCCTGCTCTCTTTTACTGCATTAGGACAACACCGTTTCAACTGTTACATGCTGCGGTAGCTGAACCCCTTTCCTCTACATGACTTGTCATTGCCACAGTAAATAGATGAAACCCACTAGCATGAGTAGGAATTGTTTGAGCCCTGATGTGCCTACTCATTCATGCTTGTTGTCATGCCTGCTATTGCTTAGAGTTGAGTCAGGTCTGATTCATCGGGAATGAATTGGAACGTGGTGAACATGTCCTACCGTTGAGAGCTAAGTGTGTGAACACGATTTGGTAAAGGTAGCGGTGAGAGGCCATGTAGGAGTACATGGTGGGTTGTCTCATTGCAGTTGTTCTTAGGAACCGAGTTCTGTGTTTGTGATCCATGAATAGTTACTACCACACATTGGGTTTCGGTAAGTCAGCCCCTCTCGGCTTATTAATCAACTCGATCTCTGTCCAGGAGTTGCAACTAGTTTCTGGTGTCTGTAGGTAGTGTTAGTAGTCTACCAAGTGGCACCCGGTACAGGTGGGCTTGGGACAGACTAGGCACAGTGGCACAGTGTACCAAGTGGCACCCGGATGGTGGGCTTGGGAACCCTGCTCACATCGTTTGGGGCCGTGAGCGACACCCCGGCCGGATCTCCTTGCGGATGGAACCCGAATAGGCGATAAACCTGGACTAGAGACTTGTTGGTTAGTCAGGTCGTGGCCGACTCCCTCGCTTGAAGGTTGCCGAGGTATATGACGTGTACAGGGCGATAAGTAGCGAGAGCGTGTGTGAAGAAGTACACCCCTGCGGGGTTATCATTATCTATTCGAATAGCCGGATTCCTCGGATATGGAAACTTGGACCCCTTGCATAGTTCATAGACAAGTGAAAGTGGATACTCTAAAATGCGCAAGATAAGTGTGAGTGCTATGGATGGCGTTCTCGCGGGGAGACGGGAGTGGATCCATAGTGGTGTATTGGTATGGTGAATTTGTGGACTCGTGTGCGCCACCTCAAAAGAGTTACTTGCAGTCGTAGTTCAGGTTAGCCACTGAGTCAAAGCTGGCTTGCTGCAGTTAAACTCCACCACCCCCTTTGTTGATACCGATGCATATGTAGTTAGTTCTGATGTAAGTCTTGCTGGGTACATTTGTACTCACGTTTGCTTAATTTATGTTTTGCAGAGAGACTTCAGTCTCGCTAGTAGTTCCACATGGACTTCGACGTTTAGCTTGTTACCTCAGCTACGATCTTGTACCCTTGGGAGGGTCTTGTAGATAGTCAGGCTTCTAAGCCTTCTTCATTTGTAGTTGTCTGTCCTCAGACAAGTTAAGCTTCCGCGTGTGCTTGTTGCTTGTATGCTTTGTATGTTGGGTCATGAGACCCATGTTTGTAATATCTTGCTCCTCGGAGCCTAATGAATAATACTCTGAGTCGTAGAGTCTTGTTGTGATGCCATGTTGTATTGCACATATTGAGCATATTGTGTGTATGATTGAAATGCTTGGTATGTGTGGGATCCGACAACCTAGTTGTTTATCCTTAGTAGCCTCTCTTATGGGGAAATGTAGTCTTGTGCTTCCATGAGCCATAGTAGTCCGCTACAGCCCGGTTCACCGGAGTCCTGCTATCCCAGCACTACTGCTCCAGAACACTTGACTGGCCGGCATGTGATTCACTTCATTCCTGTGTCTGTCCCTTTGGGGAAATGTCACGCGGTGACATCCAGAGTCCTGTTAGCCCAGAGCTACAGCCCGGATTCGCACGCTGCTGACCGACATGCTCGATGTTGATTCATGTATGCCTTTACCCGTAAGTTAGTGCCACTTTGGGTTCACGACTAGTCATGTCAGCCCGGGTTCTCTGTCATATGGATGCTAGCGACACTATCATATACATGAGCCAAAAGGCACAAACGGTCCCGGGCCATGGTAAGGCGACACCCGTGGGAATACCGTGCGTGAGGTCGCAAAGTGATATGAGGTGTTACCGGCTAGATCGATGTGACTTGGAATCGGGGTCCTGACAACTCGATTGAGGTGTTCAATTTGGGATTTAGTTCACTATTTGACCTACTGAACGAGCTATTTCATTGAATCAAGATATTTCATTTTGGGTTTGATTCGCGTTTTGAGTGGGCAACTATTTGTCATATAGTAAATCGCTAGCAACGAGCGTGTAAAAACACATTACTCCCGAGCATCATCTCTCCATCTAAAAAAGAAGTGGCAAGCTAATATTTCAAAATTTGACCCGAATCGACTTGGTAAGGTAGACGTGGATGCTCGTTCTCCCAAAATTTGAACGAACCGTTAAACATCCTCTCTGCTCGGTGGAATTCTCCCGAGCAAATAAATGGGAGACACGAAATTACCGTCCTATGTGGGACACGCATCAATTGGCCCGTTGTACTGCGAGGGTAGGTTCGTAACTTCATCCAAGCGCGCCTTCTCCTCGGCCGAAATGACATGTGCCGAATAATTCATAAACCATGGTCGGCAAAACACGCTCTCCTCGCCCGAAATAGCTCGCGCCCACTATTTCAAAACACGCTCTCCTCGCCCGAAATCGCTCGCGCCCACTATAGTTCAAAACACGCCCTCCTCGCCCGAAATCGCTCCTGCCCACTATTTGGGGAGAAGCAAAGTTACTCTACTATCCCCGACCCTCAGTACACAGACCCAAGCCGAGAAGCCTATAGGCAAGGGTAGAACTGTAACTCCCCCTCACATTTCAGACAAATGAGTCCGTAAGACATGGTTCCACTCCCCTCCCAATTCCCCCCGCCCCCCCGCCCGCCCCCAGTCATACCTCGTGGGCGCCAAATCACCTTCTCCCCGGGAAGGTCCCTTCTCCCAAGCCGTGAAACCTCAGACCCACCTCCATGGAGCCCCCACCGCACCAATTTCACAGCCGCCCTCCTCCCTAATGCCGGAGACGCTATCCATTTGCCATCGTGCACTGGGCCATGTGCCTCTTACTCCATGCTGCTGGTTCTGCCTCGACGACGGCCGCGTGAACCATACCGGAGCCGATTCACCCCCGCCATTGTTCACGGTGCCGGAGCGGCTCCAACTTTGGATCCGTCGAGAGTCCTGGCGCTGCTTCCGCGTAGCCGTCGACCGTCGCGACATCGCTCTTTCCCTGCCGCCGGTCGCCACCGCAACCACGCTGGCCTCACCGACTCGGCAGCTGGACCTGCCTACTTCACCATGCCGCCAGATAGGTCGCACCCTCATCTCAAATCACTTTATTTAGGCGTCAGTTGTCTAAACTTTTATTCTGGGCCAATCGATTCCCGATGGGAAGCAACACCCCGCGAGGCGGCAGAGCTCCTAGGCTGCCGGTTGGCTGGTGTCTAACGTAAGGGTGCAGGGCCGTAAGTTCGCCGCGGAAGCAGCGCTTAGATGGCTATCTTTTAGAGTTGCGTGGGTTGAAGGTACTGCCGCCGCCGGATCTGGATGACGGGGAGGCTTTGTGGATTGGCCCGGGGGCGGCGCAACCACGGCAGTGCGGTGGGGCGAGGAGCGGGGTTTTGGCCGGGGCCACGGATGGCGGAGGCAGGCTGCACTGCCGTTGGTCGCTGGCTCTTCGGGGAAGATTCTGAACAGTGTCAGCCGGGAGGCACAAGACGGCCAGCCATCCAGCGTAGATCGGACAGTACCAAAATAAAATAAAATCGTGTGACCCCAATTTAGTCTTCAGTCAACAGACGTGTGACCACTCTTGTACCTTGCTGTTGATCTCTTAGTGTATTTCTTCATATCAAAGAGATATGTCATTCTTAACATTATGCGTTATTTGGATCTTCAGACACACCGTCTTCCGACTCACCGCAGCTGCTCCAACAAGGGAAGCATACACCAGAAGGGAGCTATAGTTCCCACTCAACAGTTCCCTACATCGAATGCGCGTGCCCGACATGGACAGCCACAACAACTGCAGGGCCATGGACAAGTCAGCACACGATGCTCACTCCTATGGATGGCAACCAGATAGGTTGTACCCTCATCTTACTTGTGTGCAACATTTATGGCTTTGTTATTCATCTAAGCATGGAAAATAGATCATCACATTTCACTGTATATTCATGCTGATCTTTTACGGGTCTTGTTCAGGAGTTAACACTGTTCCATAGTTCAGCTAAGATACTTGTTCTTTAGGTAACGCTGTTCCATAGTTATCATCCATCAGCCAATGCTATCCCACAGGCTGGTGATTATAGTATTATACCACTTCTAGTATTACCTATGTTGTTCTTTAATATTTTTGTGTGCCATCTAGTTAATCTCGAGTACAAACGATACATATTCTGTAGCTCTCATTTGTGTTCTCCCTTTAGTTTATGAGACCTGTTGCTGCTAGTTAACCCCAGTCCTACTATTTATGTCGTCTCCTACAGGCACTCATTACATAAATATAACTACTAGTTGTCTTCCATGCATGTCAGATATAATTGCACACACTGATATATCCACAAGAACCTCACGGAGCAATGTAAAGGCCAATAAACTTGATGTCAATGATACCCAATATGATGGAACATGTAAAGGCAGTTCTTCAGAAGACTTGCAGAAAGATGATGAATCCTCTTCACCCCACAAGGTCATTGCTCTAACTTGGCCTGTGATATGGGTACAACATGCATATAATGTCCTGGAGTGTATCTACTCTGTTGCAATGCCATGTGCTTAGCATGCTGATCATGCATGTAAATATGCCATGCCTTCCTGTTTTTCGGTACCTATTCCATTCATGATAACATGTGTTCAAATTCAAGTACTTTCATTCTACTCTATCGCAATGCCATCTGCTTAATTTGGACATCATGCTTCCGAATATCTTATGCGTTGTTATTCATCAGTATGTACTTCATCTGTCTACCATACCATGTTTTTTTACATTGAAGTGCTGTTCTAGTGCTGTGTTGCAATGCCATCTTATTTTCCCAATCATACACATGTATGTTTCCTTAGTTATTTCTGTACGTATTCTGCTAGCATACATTTTTACATTCAACTATTTTTTTTGCTGTGTTGTCCTGTCATATCCCTAGCTCTTACACCATACTCCCTCCGTCCGGATTACATGTTGCCGAAATGGATAAAAAGGATGTATCTAGAACTAAAATACGCCTAGACCCATCCATTTTTTTCCGGATGGAGGGAATACATGTCAATATGTCATGCCTTTCTATTCTTCAGTACCTATTCCATCTGTCTGCTGTCCGATGTTTTATAATTAAAGCACCATTCTTCTATACAAGGCATGCAAGGGGAAGATGACTATGTTAGAATCTAAAGGGTTACAAACAAGGCCTTTGCAAAAGATCCAAACGCTAGGAGATAATAAACCAACTCCAGTTTTTATAGATACTGCTTCAGCATAGAGAAACCCAACTCCTACTGATAATAAGCAGATTCTAGTGGCCAAAGAACTAGTCCGCTCCAGTCCAACAAAAATATGCCAACTCAATTCTAAGAAGCGTGTGCATATCCTTGCATCATGAAATTTTATAGCATGCTGATCATATTTTCTACATGTTTCTTACCCATCTCTCTTTTAGAAAATAAGCTTAACAGATAGAAGAATTTCTGCAATGGTATCGTTTATGAGGAAAGATTCTTGCAGGAATTCTCTGTGCTCCAATGTAGATGTAAGTACCTGTTGTATATCACTATATTTTTACATCAGCATGTATTTTATTAATTGGCGTGAATCCAACCTTTATCTGATCTAAATTTAGTTGTAGCAAAATGTATGAATAAAGGCCACAATGTTGATTTTTGCAAGGAAAACTGCCTGGTAGTTTTGCATCCCGAGCTGTATGAGTGTACTATCTCATATCAGTGGGTTTGAATACTTTGGTTCTGCAGTGGGTTTTTCAGTGTTTTTTTACTGTGTTGTCCTGTCGTATCCCTAGCTCTTACATCCTACTCCCTCTGTGTAACGCCCTGGACACACCCACCGGTGGCCGTTACTCCTGGCGGGATCTAGACTGGCCCCATAGATCAATACTAGTCTTTTCTGCGCACTTTGTCCTGACTCGTGCGCACCCGGGAGCAAATTCCCGGTTGATCACCCATCTTGAAACTACTCCAAGCTGAGCACGCTTAACTTTGGAGTTCTGTCCGAATGTAATCCCGGAAAAGAAGGAATTCCTTATTGATATGAGTAGTCTATCATCCCTAATAAGCTAGGCTATCACATACACCCCCACTTAGAGGAACCGACGTCCTCGTCGGGCCACAGGAACGTTCCCTCTTGGCACATACGTCTGTGCATCCAGTCCGGTACATGTGCCATGTTGGGTGCCACGACGGGTCACAAACATCATGAACAACATGACCGCACACCTGTCCGCAACCATCCGTGTAACTGCGAGGGTCGGCTCTGATACCAACTTGTAATGCCCCGGACACACCCACCAGTGGTCGTTACTCCTGGCGGGATCTAGACTCGCCCCATAGATCAATACTAGTCTTTTCTGCGCATTTTGTCCTCACTCGTGCGCACCCGGGAGCAACTTCCCGGCCGGTCACCCATCCTGAAACTACTCCAAGCTGAGCATGCTTAACTTTGGAGTTCTGTCCGAATGTGCTCCCGGAAAAGAAGGAATTCCTTCTTGATATGAGTAGTCTTTCATCCCTAATAAGCTAGGCTATCACACTCCGTCCGGATTAAATGTCGCAGAAATGGATAAAACTGGATGTATCTAGAACTGAAATATGCCTAGACCCATCAATTTATTTCCGGACGGAGGGAATACATGTCAATATTTCATGCCTTTCTATTCTTCAGTACCTATTCCATCTCTGCTGTAGCATGTCTTATAACTGAATCACCATTCTTCTATATGAGGCATGCAAGGGGAAGACGACTATGTTAGAATCTGAAGGGTTACAAACCAGGTCTTTGCAAAAGATCCAAACGCCAGGAGATAATAAACCAACTCCATTTTTCATAGATACCGCTCCAGCACAGAGAAACCCAACTCCCACTGATAATAAGCAGATTCCAATGGCCAAAGAACTAGTCTGCTTCAGTCCAACAAAAGAATGTCAAGTCCATTCTAAGAAGCGTGTGCGTATCCTCGCATCATGAAATTTTATAGCATTCTGACCATGTTTTCTACATGTTTCTTACCCATCTCTCTTTTAGAAAATAAGGATAAACGATACAAGACTTCCTCCATTGGGATCGTATTCGAGGAAAATATCTTGCGGGAATTCTCTTTGCTCTAATGCTAATGTAAGTAGCTGTTGTATATCACTATATTTTTACATCAGCATGTATTTTGTTAATCGGCGTGAATCTAACCTTTATCTGATCTAAAATTAGTTGTAGCAAAATGTTAAAGGCGCCAATGTTGATTTTTGTAAGGAAAACTGCCTGGTAGTTTTGCATACCGAGCTGCATGAATGTACTACCTCATATCACGCACATTACTGAATGGTAGTGCTTCTCTGGTTGCCCATTCATTCATTGTGTCAATGTTGCTTTCGTATTACCTTACCTGGCTGATGATAGCTGTGCCATATTGTGTTAATTTGGTGTACGCTAGTTGCCCAAACGTTTGTTGTGTCAATGTTGCTTTCCTATTATCTGACTTGGCCAATGATAGCAATGCTAGTGTGTTAATTTTGTGCAGGCTGCTGAAGATAAGAAGACAAACTCTGAAAACAGCAAGGCAACCCCATTGTTTCTTTCCAGTAAATCTAGGCCAGGTAATATGGCAATAACTCATGATTAATCTGTTTGGTTCCCATCCTAATTTATGTTATGATGTAGTGGTCGAGACACTCTCCACTATCAATAATACAAGCTTGCCAAAATCGCCATCTAAATCTGTTCAGTATCCTCTGTCTCGAATGCAATGGACTAAATGTATGTTTGTGAACCAATTAATGGCTGAAGCAATGATGGAAATGGTGGATGAATCAGAGGTGCAGAGTCGTGCGACACAACAACTGATCGATGTTTTAAGAGACAGTGTAGCAAAGCAGCAAGAACTTGCCCGCATGCTTATGGGCGTCATCTGTGCTGAGGTTGCGGATTGTGACGTTGTAGATGGTTAGGTTCTGCTCATTATTTGCACTGGCATCAATCTCTGATTGCCCAGTGGATGTAATTTCCTGTAATATATGCTGGATGTGCAACGTTATTCCCTGTATGCCGTACCTTTGCTTGATCGGTTTTAGTCCTGTGCATAATTGCTCGTCGTAATGGGCTCAAATTATCTAATTTGGCCTAAAGACATGAACGAACTTTAGTGGGCCCATTAAGTTAATGGGCCGTTACTAGGCCGAAAGTTAATGGTCGGCCCTCTTACCTCCCGGGTCGTTAACAGGCTGACATCGAAGCGACCAACAGGTGGCCCCAATTTATTTCATGGGCTGTTAACAGGCCGTACTAAGTTTGGGACATATGGCCCAACTATACTGTAGGCCTTTAGCAGGCCAAAAGAGGCAGCGGGCTTGTACTGGACCATGAAGAGCATGGGCCGCTAAGAGGCCGAAAGTCAGGTCGTATTGTAAACGGCCCAACTGTGTTGTGGGCCTTTAGCAGGCCGAAAGAGAAACCGGGCTGGTATTGGACCATGAAGGGCATGGGCCGTTAAAAGGCCAAAACTAAGGTCCGACTACAAATGGCCCAACTCATTTATGGTCCGTTAACAGGCCGAAAGGCACACAGGGCCGAGAATTGGCCCAACACTTAAATGGGTCGCTAAAAGGCCAAAACTCAGGTCCGACTACAAATGGCCCAACTGATTTATGGGCCGTCAACAGGCTGAAAGTGACACTGGGCCAGAAATTGGCCCAACACTTAAATGGGCCGCTAAAAGGCCGAAACTCAGGTCCGACTACAAATGGCCCATCAGATTTATGGGCCGTCAACAGGCTGATAGACACACCGGGCCGAAAATTAGCCCAACATTTAAATGGGTCGCTAAAAGGCCGAAAGATGTACATCCTGAAAATTGGCCTATCCATTAAATGGGCCGTTAACAGGCCGAAATCTCATCGGGCCGATATTGAGCCCAAATATATAGCGGGCTGTTAACGGGCTCGAACTGACGATGGGCTACAATGGTGTCAAATCTTTAATGGGCCGTTGACGGGCCGAATTGGCACATCTCGTACGGGCCGTGAGCTTAAATGGACCTGACACAAATAGGCCTTATCTGGGCCAGCCTGCTAATTTTTACTGGGCCGGCCTTTTTCACCGGAATGGGCCACTGTTGGGCCGTGCCACGTGTCAACCTATCATAAGCGCCTCCTGTCCAATGAGTGGATGACATCTGTCCCAACGGTGAGGCAACACGTGTTTCCTGCGGCCAATGATGAGTTTACACGTGGAAAATCCCCATTGGTCCAGGCTATTAACGGATTATCGGATCCAAAACCGGACCCAATAGCTTAAAGGCGTTCCGTTACACTGGATGCCACGTGTCAGTCACCGTTGACGAAAGCACTTCTGTGACGCGCGATTTATTGTCATGGAAGTGGACACTTCCGTGATGATAATTTTGGTAATGTCATGGAACACTTCTACGACAACACAGGTATGACTATATTGATTCTGCCATAAAATCGTCATGGATGTACATGCATGACAAAAAACGTGACCTACTGTGACAAACACGTATCATCACGGAAGTGTATTTTTTTGTAGTGCCAATACCTAGTTCAATCTCATTACCGGCGAGTCTCTTTACTCGTTCAGTAATACATCATCCCGTAACTAACTCATTAGTTATCATGCTTGCAAGGCTTATAGTGATGTGTATTACCGAGAGGGCCCAGAGATACCTCTTCGATGATCAGAGTGACAAATCCTAATCTTGATCTATGCCAACTGAACAAGTACCATCGGAGACACCTGTAGAGCAGCTTTATAATCACCCAGTTACGTTGTGATGTTTGGTAGCACACAAAGTGTTCCTATGGTATTCGGGAGTTGCATAATCTCATAGTCATAAGAACATGTATAAGTCATGAAGAAAGCAATAGCAGTAAACAAATGATCAAGTGCTAAGCTAACGGAATGGGTCAAGTCAATCACATCATTCTCCTAATGATGTGATCTCATTGATCAAATAACAACTCATGTCTATGGTTAGGAAACTTAACCATCTTTGATCAATGAGCTAGTCAAGTAGAGGCATACTAGTGACACTATGTTTGTCTATGTATTCACACATGTATTATGTTTCCGGTTAATACAATTCTAGCATGAATAATAAACATTTATCATGAAATAAGGAAATAAATAATAACTTTATTATTGCCTCTAGGGCATATTTCCTTCGAAAGGTTGTTAAAGTCCTGGTTAAAAAACTGAAGTTTAATCCGAGAATAATAACTTGGGTGACTCTTTGTCGTAGTGAAAATCTCTTGTGGTTTCGATATCTAGGGTAACTCCTTGGGGAAAAAGTAAAGGAACCCTTTTCTATCCAAACCAGGTCTCAAAGGGCATCAACATGGGATGGTCCCGGAAGCAGGTACATTAATGCAAACAGGTTACAACACTTCAAAAAAAGACCAAAAAGATAGAAATACAACACGTTCTTCCATTTTTGGATAGATAACCGCAAAGATAATATTCCAATTGTAATGTGGTCCGTGCACAACCAGTGACCTCACCAAAGCTGCTTTGGCCATACTCTTCGACAAAGACCTTACCGAGATAGGTCAAGGAACACATGGCCTATTGGGGAACACAGTATTTCAAAATTTTCCTACGATCACGCAAGATCTATCTAGGATATGCATAGCAACGAGACGTGGAGTGTATCCACGTGCCCTCGTAGACCGAAAGCGGAAGCGTTTAGTAACACAGTTGATGTAGTCGAACGTCTTCACGATCCAACCGATCCAAGCACCGAACGTACGGCACCTTCGTGTTCAGCACACGTTCAACATGATGACGTCCCTCGAGCTCTTGATCCATTTGAGGATGAGGGAGAGTACCGTCAGCACGCCGCCGTGGCGGCGGTGATGATGAAGCTACCGGCGCAGGGCTTCACCTGAGCACTATGACGATATGACCGAGGTGGTAAACTATGGAGGGGGGCACCACACATGGCTAAGAGATGTCTGTTGTGCCTTTCGGGTGCCCCTGCCTCCGTATATAAAGGGGGTAGGAGGATGTGGCCAGCCTAGGGGGCGCACCATAAGGGGGGAATCCTACTTGGACTCCTAGCACTACTGTAGGATGCTGCTAACGCGACACTACAATCAAAGACCCTTTGAGAAACTGTGTGCGATGCCATAATCGCAAACGGTGCTGTATGAAAACCATCAGGAATGTATAAAACGTTTGCGATGACGGATGCATCAAACACGGTTCATACAGTTCAGTTCAGTTGCTTGTGCAATGAAGGTCATACAATTCAGTTCAATTAACTGATTGCGATGAGGAGGAACAAAAGAAACGGCCAGCCAGATGAAGGCGTGTGCGATACACATCATACAGTTCACTCGGATGAACTGTTTGTGATTAGGCAACACAAAAGAAATGGGCAACCAGATGAAGGTGTGTGTGATATACAACATACGGTTCACTCGGATGAACTGTTTGTGATTAGGCAACACAAAAGAAACGGTTAGCCAGATCAAGGTGTGTGGGATATACGGCATGCGGTTCACTCGGATGAACTGTTTGCATTGACACAAGAGTACATAAACAGTTCAACTTAACAAGACATGTGTGTTGTGCGATGGGATTGCATGCGGTTCACTCGGCCCTTGTCGTCAGTGTGTGACCTCTGTGGCAACTGTTCACTCCCCAGGCGCCTCTTCGTGTACCGTGGCAACCGTCCACCGACTCTTCGCCTTTCCCTCTCAATTTGGAACTGCTGTCGCACGCTAGCTCTTCCCCTCCACCATTTTCCTTCACCCTTCCTTCTGCCATTGTTTGATCGTCTTCTCCATGGAGGGAACAAGCGGGAAACGACCATGTTATTCTTGCCCCAATATGAATGATGACACGGTGGAGAAACTCATTGATCGTTGAAACGTCATCACCTCGGCTAGCATGGCAGGTTCGTTCAAGACCATTCTCTACTCAACTAATAACATCATTACAAGGAACCCAAGGGTTTAGGAGCGGTTTGATCTCCCCTATCTTCTTCGTCGTGACCCTGCTGACTGGCGCGGGGACGAGGGAAGCCTCGCCTTGTGTAAGTTGATGCTGCTTGATAATGATACGTATGATGTTAAGATGCCATCGCTTGAGGGCAAGGCTTGGGCAGGCGCAAATGGAGATTGGGTTGTCTATATTGGGTACAACTGTGAGTGGGAACTTGTGAATGTGTACACTCGTCACCGGGTTCCACTTTGAAAAATCTCAGACGACCGCCCAGAGGTTGAGTACACCGGTATTCTACACGAGTTCAAATACGATCATGCTGACTGTCGTCTACGGAAGATAGCAATTTTTCGAGTTCCCAACCGCTCTTGGGGTTATAGGAATGCTTATGTTGCCGCTATCTTCGACAAGCTTGTTGTCGTCCTTCATGGTTCGGCTTGATGGATATTGCTCAAAAATCAGTTTCTATACACAGATGAGTACTGTAATGCAATTCAATACGAGGGTCTTGTGTTTGCTGCCACCACTCATGGCACTGTTTTTGCATGGAATCCTCATGATTTTGGTACATTTGTCTTCCACCGTAATTATAATTGTTTCATCCACATGCATGCGGGTTAGCTAGTTTCCCTTTACTAATTAACCTTCTTGTGTTTCCAAGGTCTTGTGAACATTCCACCACCTATACTTGAAAATATTATTCATGAGCATGAGGACGAGCAGGACCCATATACTCAGTGGGGCCTGGCAACTTACTCCGATGGATCACCTTTTCTTGTCTGTATACGGGGCACTGCTGATGTTACTAAGGAAGAAGGTGTTGTCTCGTATGGTCGCACTCTCCGGACCTATTCCAACATCCATTGCAGGGTATTCAGGATGGATACTGGTGTACTAGCGCCAACACCTTCTCCCTGGTTCAGTACTGAATGTCTTGGAGGAAACTCGTTCTTCCTTGGACAAAACTATCCAATGATGGTGGAAGGCGATCCAGCTGCTGTTGACACAACGTTACTACCATTTATGAGAAGCAACTGTATCTATACCTCGGACATTACTATGCTTCCCTACTGTCCCAATATGGGTATTGAAATAGGCCGCTTCAGCCTGGATGATCAGTCCTGCGTTGGTCTCGAGATTGACAGTAGCTGGCCCTTCCCAGAGAATCACTTTTGGTTCATAGCAAGCGTTTCCAATGCCGATGAGTGGTTGAGCTGAAGTTCATTTCATCGCTTTGTTATTTGTTGTGTGAGAAAAACTTTACTAGAATGTTTTGTTGGAAATGATCTATAATCCAACGTGTATCCTCGTTGTCATTGTGGGTTGATGACTTGTTGTATGTAATCAATGGTACATTTGCATATGCGTCCATGAACTCACGCCTGCTAGTGATGTCCATATGAACAGTGCTAGTGATTTTAGTTGCAAAAATTAGATAGTGCTAGTGATTTGTAGCTGCATATTTTGACAAATCGTAGTGTTACAAGGTTGACAAGTGGCAATGTTACTAGATAAACAAATGTCAATCTTCCCATTTTGAGAAATGGCAACATACGCAAAATGACAGATATGCAAATCTTACTCAATTGTTTGTACGTGGTTGCACACGGGTCATGCAAAACAACCGTTTGCGTTGAAGGGATGCATAAATCCTGCTCGGCACATTTTCCCTTGGCTTCCTGGGGAAGCTGTCGGTTTGCATACGGGTGTTCTAACTAAAACGTTTGCGATGAGTGTTTTATATTTAAAAACTGTTGACATTTTTTAAAGAAAATCGTTTGATAAGTCTGTACATTAAGAGAGAAAAACACAAGTTCGTTCAAACCATATCTTTCATTCAGTCACACTGTGAATTTATATTCATATGATCGAGAATTCGAGATACAGTATTAAACCCCAAAAAATCTATTTCCGGTGGCAGTGGAGGCAGCGTGCCGCGCCGTCGTTGTCGTCCTCCGGGACGCTGTTGTTGAAGTATTCAAGGCAGCACAAAATGTTCTTCACTTGTAAATCAAACATCATGTAGTCGCACGATCGACGGATGGGGTGCGTGAGGACGGCAACTGGCGCCGCTGAGAGGTAGAGGTCGACGGCAGCGTCCCATGCCGCTGAGGGGGGGTGGGGGTGGGGTGCACACGGGCATGGGCGCGGCGGGTGCAGCAAAATGCACGGGGACTGGCCCCGCGGTGGGTGGAGGGGCACGCACGGGCGCGGCAGATGTAGCCAAACGCACGGGGGCCGACGGCACAGTGGGTGGAGGGGCACGCACGGGCATGGGCACAGGCGCTGACACTGGCATGTACACGAGCTCGCACGGGTCCACGGAGACCCCGCTGACGCCCACGGCTTCTAGCTCTGCGATAGTGCTCGGCGACCAGCCCGTCAATGCTACGGGGATGGTCGCTAGCGCGGCCGCGTGTATGGGAGCTGGGACGGGAGTGAGGGCAGCAACCGTCGCGGCCAGCTTGTTCTGGGCCATGTCCATGAGGCCCCATTCCTCCTTATTTTCTATCTCCTCCGGCTCGGAGTCGACTTCACCAAACTTGAAGACTAGTGGCAGATGATCATTCTGCGCCTTGGCGATGGAGGTCTGCGGGGGGGGGGGGGGGGGGGGAAGGGAGGCGAACAGTAAGGCCACTTGTATTAAACAGCAGCTCGGGCGCCATTAATGGAGAGGAAGGCAAGTGGCCATGGAAGTCAAAGGGATCGCTTCCCAGTGAGCATGCGCAGCGTAAAGCTCGCACGCTTCCCGGTGAGCCTGTGCATTGCAGGACAACTTACACGCCTCTCGGTCAGCCTGCACACTGGACTGCGCTCGCACGCCTCCCGTTCAGTCAAGGTCAAGCAGCTGTCCGCAAGGCACCTCCTACAGCCATTAAAACCAAGACACGTGGCATCACGTGAATGGTTAACAGAACGCACACGTTTTGAATTATACACACGTTTGAGATATTAAGTGGCAGCTATTTTTTCAAAATGCCTTTGTTGGATGTCATTATTCGAGTGCGCCATCTCTCAAAATGGACACAAAAAATACCACATCATGTCGGGCGCCATTCCATGATAGCATGCCAAGTTTCATGAATTTCAGACGATTTTGGATTTACTGGAATTTAAAAACCAGGCATCTCAATGTTTTGTCGGCAATCAACGGTGGGCTGGTGTTTGAAATTCATTCCCATTTATTGCATGGGACCTAAGCATGCACCCAAGGACCCATATTTGATTTTTCAACCAATTTATATGCACTAGAGCATGTGCATGTAATTCAAATTTGAATTGTGCACATAAATGCATTGAAAACTCACTTAATGCATAAAAATGTCTAGAAGAACCCCGAAAAATCACAAAAATTGACACAACACTCCTGTTGTTCTATATTGACACGAGAAATTTTTTGGAAGCAATAAGAGGCAGTGGATATCATTTCATCCCCAAAGGTGGAACGTTCCTACCGAAACCATGATGCTTGTTGTGAGAAGCTCTGGTTTGTGAGAAGCATATACCCAAACCTGCCCCAAACGGGACAAATTTTTTACCACGGCATGTTGATGCCGCTCCATGAAAGCATGCCAAGTGTCATGAATTTCAGACAAGTTTCAGATTTACTAGAATTTAAAAACACGGCATTTCAATGTTTTGCCGGCAATCAACAGTGCCCTAGTGTTTGAAATTCATTCCCATTTCTTGCATGGGACCTAAGCATGCACCCAAGGACACAGATTTGATTTTTCAACCAATTTATATGCACTGGAGCATGTGCATGTAGTTCAAATTTGAATTATGCACATAAAGCATTGAAAACTCAGTTAATGCATAAAAATGTCCAAACGAACCCTGAAAAATCCCAAAAATTGACACAACACTCCTGTTGTTCTATGTTGACACGAGAATTTTTTTGAAAGCAATAAGAGGCAATGGATATCGTTTCGTCCCCAGTTCCCTACCAAAACCATCATGCTTGTTGTGAGAAGCTCTGGTTTGTCAGAAGCATATACCCGAACCTGCCCCAAATGGGACAAATTTTTTAACACGACATGTTGATGCCGCTCCATGATAGCATGCCAAGTTTCATGAATTTTAGACGAGTTTTGGATTTACTAGAATTTAAAAACCAGGCATCTCAATGTTTTGTCGGCAATCAACAGTGCCCTGGTGTTTGAATTTCATTCCCATCTCTTGCATGGGACCTAGAAATTCACCCAAGGACACATATTAGATTTTTCAACCAACCTTAGTGCATTGGAGCATGTGCTTGTAGTTCAAATTTGAATTATGCACATAAAATGCCTAGAAAACCCAGTTAATGCATAAAAATGTCTAAACGAACCCTGAAAAATCACAAAAATTGACACAACACTCTTGCTGTTCTATGTTGACACTAGAAAATATTTGAAAGCAATAAGAGGCAATGGATATCATTTCGTCCCCAAAGTTGGGACGTTCCCTATCGAAACGATCATGCTTGTTGTGAGAAGCTCTAGTTTGTGAGAAGCTTATACCCGAACCCAAATGGGACAATTTTTTATGATGGAATGTTGATGCCGCTCCATGATAGCATGCCAAGTTTCATGAATTTCAGACGAGTTTTGGATTTACTAGAATTTAAAAACCAGGCATCTCAATGTTTTGCCAGCAATCAACAGTGCCCTGGTGTTTGAATTTCATTCCCGTCTCTTGCATGGGACCAAGAAATTCATCCAAGGACACACATGTGATTTTTCAACCAACTTTAGTCATGCAGATAAAATGCCTAGAAAACCCAGTTAATGTATAAAAAGGCCAAACGAACCCCAAAAAATTCCAAGATTGAACACAACACTCCTATTGTTTTATGTTGACACTAGAATTTTTTGAAAGCAATAAGAGGCAACAGATCTCGTCCCGTCACCAAAGGTGGTACGTTCCCTATCAAAAACCATCATGCTTTTTGTGAGAAGCTTTGGTTTGTGAGATGCTTATACCCGAACCTGCCCCAAATGGGACAAAAATTTCACCACGGCATGTTGATGCCGCTCCATGATAGCATGCCAATTTTCATGAATTTCAGATGAGTTTTGGATTGACTAGAATTTAAAAACCAGGCATCTCAACATTTTGCCGGCAATCAACAGTGCCATGGTGATTGAATTTCATTCCCATCTCTTGCATGGGACCTAGAAATTCACCCAAGGACACACATGTGGTTTTTCAACCAACTGTGGTGCATTGGAGCATGTGCTTGTAGTTCAAATTTGAATTATGCACATAAAATGCCTAGAAAACCCAGTTAATGTATAAAAAAGGCCAAACGAACCCCGGAAAAATTCCAAGATTGAACGCAACACTCCTTTTGTTCTATGTTGACACTAGAAAATTTTTGAAAGCAATAAGAGGAAATGGATATCGTCTCGTCCCCAAAGGTGGTACATTCCCTATCGAAACCATCATGCTTGTTGTGAGAAGCTCTGATTTGTGAGAAGCTTATACCCAAACCGGCCCCAAATGGGACAAAATTTTCACCACGGCATGTTGATGCCGCTCCATGATAGCATGCCAAGTTTCATGAATTTCAGACGAGTTTTGGATTTACTAGAATTTAAAAACCAGGCATCTGAACGTTTTGCCGGCAATCAACAGTGCCCTGGTGTTTGAAATTTATTCCGATCTCTTGCATGGGACCTAGAAATTCACCCAAGGACACATATGTGATTTTTCAACCAACTTTGGTGCATTATTGGACCATGTCCTTGTAGTTCAAATTTGAATTATGCACATAAAATGCCTAGAAAACCCAGTTAATGTATAAAAAGCCCAGACGAACCCCGGAAAAATTCCAAGATTGAACACAACACTCCTGTTGTTCTATGTTGAAACTAGAAATTTTTTGAAAGCAATAAGAGGCAACAGATATCGTCTCGTCCCCAAAGGTGGTACGTTCCCTATCGAAACTATCATGCTTGCTGTGAGAGGCTCTGGTTTGTGAGAAGCTTATGCCCAAACCTGCTCCAAATGGGACAAAATTTTCACCACGGCATGTTGATGCCGCTCCATGATAGCATGCCCAAGTTTCATAAAAAGGCCAAACGAACCCCAAAAAATTCATTCCCATTTCTTCCATGGGACCTAAGCATGCACTGAAGGACACAGATTTGATTTTTCAACCAATTTGTATGCACTGGAGCATGTGCATGTAGTTTAATTTTGAATTGTGCACCTGAAATGGCTAGAAAACCAGTTTAGTGTATGAAATGTCCAAACGAACCCTGAATAATTCCAATTCATTTATGACACACATACAGTTGCATGTTCACTGTAGATAAAAGGTCTAGCAATTCAAACACCGTCCTTTGCCGCTGTGACCCCATTTTGTAATTCAAATCAAGTAGATCCCACACAGTTTATTCTCACCAACCGTGTGAGATGTAGTACAAAATATCTTGGAGCACCGTCGGTGTATAGTATGCCTATCGCTTACGCGAGAAGGTGTGTCGGCTACAGTCCACAGCCGGCGTGTCAAGTTCACTAGCTTGCTCCCCCCAAACTCCCGCCTCTGCATCCCTCTCTGCTTCACTCCCTTGATTCAAATTTTCAGTACCCCCAGCATTTACTCCCGCCTCTGCATCCCTCGCAATCTCAAAAATATCTGCTCGTCCTTGATCCAAATTTTCAGGAGCGCCGCCTTGTTACTCGCGCTTAGTAAAATTTTCAGTTGCCGCAATATTTACTCAAACACAACCTCCGCTCACACAGACACACACAATCCTCGAAACCATTGGTAGGTCGCCGCCATCGCCGGCTCCTCCATCCTCAACCTCTGCCTGTGTGCCGGGGAGCTCGAGTAGCCAATGGCCAAAAAGAGGTTTATCGCGGCCTTTTCTCCCTACGTCGGCGAGGTGGCCGCCGAGGTGTCCCCGTCGTCCTCTGTGGGCCCGATCCACCGTCGCCGGTCCCTCGATCCGCCCGCCGCCGTGCCCCTACGCCGGTTCGAGGACTTTCCCGTCCTCCCTGGACCCGACAGTCGATGAAGTCCTACCTCAGGGTCCGGCAGCGGCGGTGGGGGATGTGGGTCACTGAGATTACAGATCGAGAGACCCACACCCGCTGGTGGCTCGGTAGCTTCCACACGACCAAGCTCGTGGCCATGGAGTACGACCGCTGGCAGGTCCACTACCACGGCACGGTGGCTAGGCTCAATTTCCCCTTTGGCACATGTCCGGTCCACCTCGTTCCACCGGAGCCAGGGGTGGTGAGCTCGGCTATGACGCGGGAGGACCGCAAGGCGTGGGAGCGTCTCAAGGCTGAGACCGCCGATGAGGCCTACATGCAAGAGCTCCGCCGGCAGCACCCGGAGCTTGTGGAGGCGGAGCGGGCGATCTTTGCCAGTGCAGAGGGCGGCGAGGTTATCATGCTCTCCTCCGATGAAGAGGTCGAAGGCGGCGAGGACGGCGGCACGTTGGTTATCGCGCTCTCCTCTGATGACGAGGTCGAAGGCGGCAGCGACGGCGACATGGAGGGCGTCGAGGTGGGCCACCAGGACGAGGAGATCGACATCGACGAGTGGAGGAGTGCCTTCCCCAACGACCCCGACGATGGTACTGGCCCGGACCCGGCTCGCGGCACACCGTACATGACGAGGAAGGATTGGCTCGACCTCTACTTCAACCGAAAGTAGTTTAGCTTAGTTTAAATTTATGTTTTATGTTCGGTTATGAAAAACTGTCTATGTTTATGTTTGAATGCATGCTACTTTCGGTTGAACTTGCTTTGAACTTGATCAAATTGAAGTTTACAACCTTAAGTTTAGGGGATCGGCTAGAAAAGGCCAAAAATTGCTGGAGTATATATATATATATCCACTAAGGGTTTTAGTCCTTTAACTTTTTAAGGATCACCTAGAGATGTCCTTATGACTTGTTTATTTCAGTTCTTCACAATGTGATACTCTATATGTGCAACTATTTGCTGTGCAGTTCAATTTCATCAATAACAGTTTCAACAATACCACTATGAATTATGATATTTGGTTGCTGTTAAGGATATTGCAGTTAACATGCCTTTTCATTTTTCAATTGTTGTTTAGCAACATGCATTGTACTGAATGACTAAATATGCAATCCCATGCTACATAGCAACAAGGAAGAGTGTTACCTTAATGTTCTGATGATGTCTAGATATACATGTAATAAAATCTTATATAATGGGATGGATGGAATGTTGTACTACATCAGTTTTCAATTGTTGTTTAGCTTCTAATATTAACTTGGTGCTTTTAGGTACATATATCATCGCCAAAGATCCACACTTCGATCTTTTCTGCGCATGGGGCAATGAGATATTCATGAACCAGCATCAAGTGAGGAAACTGATAAAGATTGTTACTAAAATGGGTCAAAAGATGTCAATCGAACTATTTTTTTACACTTTATGCAAGATAATAGTGAACTGTAGGATGGTAAGTAAGAACCCTGTAGCCTTATTTTTACTGCCTGTAATGAGTTGTGTTAGATGACAATATCTGAATCTTTTTTCTTTTGCAGTGGATCCTGAAGCACTTTACTCAAGATTACCTCTCAAACTACAAGATTGGCGGCCGACCATCACAAGGGGTTGGACTAGAGTCCTGCATGCCTTCTACATCCAGGAGAGCACAATAGGGCCATTCCGCTTTACCTTGTTCAACAACTGGAATGTCTGTCGCCTCTTTCTTTACCATATGTAATAGTACAAGTATAGAACCCTAGTACATCATTCTTTATTTGGTGCTTCTGTAATTATTAAACATATGTACCTATGAATCGAATAATGCATTGGTTGTTTGGACCTGATGGATATGAATAAAGCTATAGCCCACTTTCAAGTTGAAATTAGGTACAATTTTAAATAACAGCAATTAAATTAGGGCGAAATTACGTTGTGCAGGTCATTACGGCACACAAGGTTGGTAAAACACAAACGTTTGCGATATACACCATAATCCGAGACGGTTCACAAAGAGGAAACATGTGCAAGCATGCACACAATTGCTATTCGCAAAGCGTGTGTGATGTCAGACACTATCACATACGATGCGGGAAAACTAAATTTGTGTGATTGTCTACCTATCATACACGGTTTATAGTCATGAACTGTTTGTGATGTGCCAGGCATCGTAAATCCCCGTGCCTGGAATCTGCCTGGAAAGCTCCCGTGCCTAGAGTCTGCCTGGTTTTAGGCAGAACCACAAAACTCCGACTGCGATGACAATGCGAGCACAAACGAGTAGCAAGGATGAAGCGTTTGGGATATTCGAGATACCAGAAATGGTTATATGGGGACAACTGTATGCATCAAGGCTCCCTATCCCCGACGATTTCTGGGTCATGTGGGAAGACCCCCCTATCGCCCACACTCACTTGGCAGCGGTTCCAAATGCCGTTGCGGAAAGGGGTAAAAAACTGTTTGTTTAGGACCGACGCGCACCAGTGTAGCCCAAGTAGGATTCACCCCCCCTCCTTCCTTCCACCGGAGAGGGAAAAGGGGAAGGGAGAGAGAGGGAGAAGGAAAGAGGGGGCCGACCCCCTCCCCTAGTCCAATTTGGTTTGGCCAAGGGGGGGCTCTCATGTGGCCTTTCTCCTCTCCTCCAATAAGGCCCAATAGGCCCAATACTTCTCCCAGGGGGTTCCGGTAACCTCCCGGTACTCCGGAAAAATGCCCGAACCACTCGGAACCATTCCGATGTCCAAATGCAACCTTCCAATATATGAATCTTTACCTCTCAACCATTTCGAGACTCCTTTTCATGTCCGTGATCTCATCCGGGACTCCGAACAAACTTCGGTCATCAAATCACATAACTCATAATATAAATCGTCATCGAACGTTAAGCGTGCGGACCCTACGGGTTCGAGAACTATGTAGACATGACCGAGACACATCTCCGGTCAATAAACAATAGCGGAACCTGGATGCTCATATTGGCTCCTACATATTCTACGAAGATCTTTATCGGTCAAACCGCATAACAACATACGTCATTCCTTTTGTCATCGGTATGTTACTTGCCCGAGATTCGATCGTCGGTATCATCATACCTAGTTCAATCTCGTTACCGGCAAGTCTCTTTACTCGTTTTGTAATGCATCATCCCGTAACTAACTCATTAGTCACATTTCTTGCAAGGCTTATAGTGATGTGCATTACCGAGAGGGCCCAGAGATACCTCTCCGATACACAGAGTGACAAATCCTAATCTTGATCTATGCCAACTCAACAAACACCATCAAAGACACCTATAGAGCTCCTTTATAATCACCCAGTTACATTGTGACGTTTGATAGCACACAAGGTGTTCCTACGGTATGCGGGAGTTGCATAATCTCATAGTCAAAGGAATATGTATAAGTCATGAAGAAAGCAATAACAATAAAACTAAATGATCAACATGCTAAGCTAACGGATGGGTCTTGTCCATCACATCATTCTCCTAATGATGTGATCCCATTCATCAACTGACAACACATGTCTATGGTCAGGAAACTTAACCATCTTTGATGAACGAGTTAGTCAAGTAGAGGCATACTAGGGACACTTTGTTTTGTCTATGTATTCACACATGTATCAAGTTTTCGGTTAATCAAATTCTAGCATGAATAATAAAAATTTATCATGATATAAGGAAATATAAATAACATATTAATTATTGCCTCTAGGGCATATTTCCTTCAGTCTCCCACTTGCACTAGAGTCAATAATCTAGATCACATTGTTATGTGATTTAACACCAATAGTTCACATCTTTATGTGATTAGTTCACCTCACCATGTGACTAATACCCAAAGGGTTTTACTAGAGTCAATAATCTAGTTCGCATCGCTATGTGATTAACACCCAAAGAGTACTAAGGTGTGATCATGTTTTGCTTGTGAGAGAAGCTTAGTCAATGGGTTTGTCACATTTAGAGCTGTATGTATTTTGCAAATTTTCTATGTCTACAATGCTCTGCATGGAGCAACTCTAGCTAATTGCTCCCACTTTCAATATGTATCCAGATTGAGACTTAGAGTCATCCGAATCGTGTAAAAGCTTGCATCGACGTAACTCTTTATGACAAACTCTTTATCACCTCCATAACCAAGAAATATCTCCTTAGTCTTCTAAGGATAATTTTGACCGCTGTCTAGTGATCCACTCCTGGATCAATATCGTACCCCCTTGCCGAACTTATGGCAAGGTACACAATAGGTTTGGTACACATCATAAAATAATTTATAGAACCTATGGCTGAGGCATAGAGAATGACTTTCATTCTCTTTCTATTTTCTGCCATGGTCGTGTTTTGGGTCTTCCTCAACTTTACAGCTTGCAATATAGGCAAGAATTCCTTCTTTAACTGTTCCATTTTGAACTACTTCAAAATCTTGTCAAGGTATGTACTCATTGAAAAATCTTATCAAGCGTCTTGATCTATTTCTATAGATCTTGATGCCCAATATGTAAGCAGCTACACCGAGGTCTTTCTTTGAAAAACTACTTTCAAGCACTCCTTTATGCTTTTCAGAAAATTCTACATCATTTTCGATTAACAATATGTCATTCACATATACTTATCATAAAGGCTTTAGTGCTCCCACTCACTTTCTTGTAAATACAGGCTTCACTACAAGTCTGTATAAAAATGTATGCTTTGATCAACTCATCAAAGTGTATATTCCAACTCCGAGATACTTGCACCAGTCCATAGATGGATCGCTGAAGCTTGCAAATTTTGTTAGCGCCTTCAGGATTGACAAAACCTTCTGGTTGTATCAGCACCTTCAGGATTGACAAAACCTTCTGGTTGTATCATATACAACTCTTCTTTAATACATCCATTAAGGAATGCAGTTTTGACATCCATTTGTTAGATTTCATAAAATGTGGCAATTGCTAACATGATTCTGACAGACTTTAAGCATCGATACGAGTGATAAAATCTTATTGTATTCAACACCTTGAACTTGTTAAAAACCCTTTTCGATAAGTCGAGCTTTGTAGATAGTAACACTACTATCAGCGTCCATCTTCCTCTTGAAGATCCATTTATTCTCAATGGCTTGCCGATCATCGGGCAAGTCCACCAAAGTCCACACTTTGTTCTCGTACATGGATTCTATCTCAGATTTCATGGCCTCAAGCCATCTATCGGAATTTGGGCTCATCATTGCTTCCTCATAGTTTTATAGGTTCATCATGGTCTAGTAACATGACTTCCAGAACAGGATTATCATACCACTCTAGTGCGGATCGTACTCTGGTTGACCTACGAGGTTCGGTAGTAACTTGATCTGAAGTTTCATGATCATCATCATTAACTTCCTCACTAATTGGTGTATGCATCGCTATAAGTGATTTCTATGATGAACCATTTTCTAATTCGAGAGAAGGTACAACTAACTCATCAAGTTCTACTTTCCTCCCACTCACTTCTTTTGAGAGAAACTCCTTCTCTAGAAAGGATCCACTCTTAGCAACGAATATCTTGCCTTCGGATCTGTGATAGAAGGTGTACCCAACAGTCTCCTTTGGGTATCCTATGAAGACACATTTCTATGATTTGGGTTCGAGCTTATTAGGTTGAAGCTTTTCCACATAAGCATCGCAACCCCAAACTTTAAGAAACAACATCTTAGGTTTCTTGCCAGACCACAATTCATATGGTATCGTCTCAACGGATTTAGATGGTGCCCTATTTAACGTGAATGCAGCTGTCTCTAATGCATAACCCCAAAATGATAGTGGTAAATCGGTAAGAGACATCATAGATCGCACCATATCCAATATAGTACGGTTACGACGTTCGAACACACCATTACGCTATGGTGTTCCAGGTGGTGTGAGTTGTGAAACTATTCCACATTGTGTTAAATGAAGGCCAAAACTCGTAACTCAAATATTCGCCTCTGCGATCAGATCGCAGAAACTTTATTTTCTTGTTACGATGATTCTCCACTTCACTCTGAAATTCTTTGAACTTTTCAAAATGATTTAGACTTGTGTTCCATTAAGTAGATATACCTATATCTTCTCAAATCAGCTGTGAAGGTTAGAAAATAACGATACCCGCCACGAGCCTCAACACTCATCGGACCGCATACATCGGTATGTATTATTTCCAATAAGTCAGCGGCTCCCTCCATTGTTTCGGAGAACAGAGTTTTAGTCATCTTGCGCATGAGGCATGGTTCGCAAGTATCAAATGATTCATAATCAAGTGATTCCAAAAGCCCATCCTCATGGAGTTTCTTCATGCGCTTTACACCAATATGATCAAAACGAGAGTGCCATAAATATGTTGCACTATCAGTATTAACTTTGCATCTTTCGGCATCAATATTATGAATATGTGTATCACTATGATCGAGATTCAACAAACCATTTACATTGGGTGTATGACCATAGAAGGGTTTATTCATGTAAGCAGAACAACAATTATTCTTTGACTTAAATGAATAACCGTATCGCAATACACATGATCCAATCATATTCATGCTCAACGCAAACACTAAATAACATTTATTTAGGTCCAACACTAATCCCAAAGATAGAGGGAGTGTGTGATGGTGATCTTATCAACCTTGGAATCACTTCCAACACACATCATCACCTCGTCCTTAACTTGTCTCTGTTCATTTTGCAACTCCTGTTTCAAGTTACTAATCTTAGCAACTGAACCGGTATCAAATAGCCTGGGGTTGCTATCAACACTAGTAAAGTACACATCAATAACATGTATATCAAATATACCTTTTCACTTTGCCATCATTCTTATCCGCTAAGTAATTGGGGTAGTTCTGCTTCTAGTGACCATTCCCTTTACAGTAGAAGCACTCAGTTTTAGGCTTAGGTCTAGCTTTGGTTTCTTCACGGGAGTGGCAACTTGCTTGCCATTCTTTCTTGGAGTTCCCTTTCTTTTCCTTTGCCCCTTTTCTTGAAACTAGTGGTCTTGTTAACCATCAACACTTGATGCTCTTTCTTGATTTCCACCTTCGCCGATTTTAGCATCGCGATGAGCTCGGGAATCATTTTCGTCATCCCTTGCATATTATAGTTCATCACGAAGTTCCAGAAAGTTGGTGATAGTGACTAGAGAACTCTATCAATCACTATCTTATCTGGAAGATTAACTCCCAGTTGATTCAAGAGATTGTAGTACTCAGACATTCTGAGCACATGCTAACTGGTTGAGCTATTCTCCTCCAACTTGTAGGAAAAGTACTTGTCAGAGGTCTCATACCTCTCGACTCAGGCATGAGTCTGAAATACTAATTTCAACTCTTGGAACATCTCATATGCTCCATGGAGTTCAAAATGTTATTGAAGTCCTGGTTATAAGCCATAAAGCATGGTGCACTAAACTATTAGGTAGTCATCATATCGAGCTTGCCAAACGTTCATAACGTCTGCATCTACTCCTGCAATTGGTCTGTCACCTAGCGGTCCATCAAGGACATAATTCTTCAGTGCTGCAACGAGGATAATCCTCAGATCATGGACCCAGTCCGCATCATTGCTACTATCATCTTTCAACTTAGTTTTCTCTCGGAGCATATTAAAATAAAATAAGGGAGCTATACGCGAGCTATTGATCTACAACATAGATATGCTAATACTATCAGGACTAAGTTCATTATAAATTAAGTTCAATTAATCATATTACCTAAGAACTCCCACTTAGATAGACATCCCTCTAGTCATCTAAATGATCTAGTGATCCATATCAACTAAACCATATCCGATCATCACGTGAGATGGAGTAGTTTTCAATGGTGAACATTACTATGTTGATCATATCTACTATATGATTCATGTTCGACCTTTCGGTCTCAGTGTTCCGAGGCCATATCTGCATATGCTAGGCTCGTCAAGTTTAACCCGAGTATTCTGCATGTGCAAAACTGGCTTGCACCCGTTGTATTTGAACGTAGAGCTTATCACACCCGATCATCACGTGGTGTCTCAGCACGACGAACTGTAGCAACGATGCATACTCAGGGGAACACTTATAGCTTGAAATTTAGTGAGAGATCATCTTATAATGCTACCGCCATAGTAAGCAAAATAAGATGCATAAAGGATAAACATCAAATGCAATGAAAATATGTGACATGATATGGACATCATCATCTTGTGCCTTTGTTCTCCATCTCCAAAGCACCGTCATGATCTCCATCGCCACCATCTTGACACCTTGATCTCCATAGTAGCGTCGTTGTCGTCTCACAAACTATTGCTTCTACGACTATTGCTACTGCTTAGTGATAAAGTAAAGCAATTACATGGCGATTGCATTTCATACAATAAAGCGACAACCATAAGGCTCTTGCTAGTTGCCTATTACTTTTACAAATCATGATCATCTCATACAACAATTTATATCGTATCATGTCTTGACCATATCACATCACAACATGCCCTGCAAAAACAAGTTAGACGTCCTCTACTTTGTTGCTGCAAGTTTTACGTGGCTGCTACGGGTTTCGAGCAAGAACTGTTCTTTCCTACGCATCAAAATCACAATGATTTTTCGTCAAGTGTGCTATTTTAACCTTCAACAAGGACCACACGTAGTCAAACTCGATTCAACTAAAGTTGGAGAAACAAACACCTGCCAGCCATTTGTGTGCGAAGCACGTCGGTAGAACCAGTCTCATGAACACGGTCATGTAATGTCGGTTCGAGCCGCTTCATCCAACAATACTGCCAAATCAAAGTAAGAAGTTGGTGGTAAGCAGTATGACTATTATCGCCCACAATCTTTGTGTTCTACTCATGCATATCGTCTACGCATAGACCTGGCTCGGATGCCACTATTGGGGAACACAATATTTCAAAATTTTCCTATGATCACCCAAGATCTATCTAGGAGATGCATAGGAACGAGACATGGAGAGTGTGTCCACGTACCCTCGTAGACCAAAAGCGGAAGCGTTTAGTAACGCGGTTGATGTAGTCGAACGTTTTCACGATCCAACCGATCCAAGCACCGGACGTATGGCACCTCCGTGTTCAGCACATGTTCAACATGATGACGTCCCTCGAGCTATTAATCCATTTGAGGACAAGGGAGAGTTCCGTCAACACGAAGGCGTGGTGACAGTGATGATGAAGCTACCAGCGCAGGGCTTCACCTAAGCACTACGACGATATGACCGAGGTGGTAAACTGTGGAGGGCGGCACCGCACACGGCTAAGAGATGTCTGTTGTGCCTTTGGGGTGCCCCTACCTCCGTTTATAAAGGGGGGAGGAGGAGGTGGCCGGCCTAGGGGGCGCGCCATATGGGGGAGTCCTACTTGGACTCCTATTCCAAGTAGGATTCGGCCCCCCTCCTTCCTTCCACTGGAGAGGGAAAAGGGGAAGGGAGAGAGAGGGAGAAGGAAAGATGGGGGCCGGCCCCCTCCCCTAGTCCAATTCGGTTTGGGCAAGGGGGGAGCCCCTCTCACGTGGCCTTTCTCCTCTCCTCCAATAAGGCCCAATAGGCCCAATACTTCTCCCAGGGGGGGTCCGGTAACCTCCTGGTACTCCGAAAAAATGCCCGAACCACTCGGAACCATTCCGATGTCCAAATGCAACCTTCCAATATATGAATCTTTACCCCTCGACCATTTCGAGACTCCTCTGAATGTTTGTGATCTCATCCGGGACTCCGAATAAACTTCGGTCATCAAATCATATAACTCATAATTCAAATCATCATTGAACGTTAAGCGTGCGGACCCTACAGGTTCGAGAACTATGTAGACATGACCGAGACACATCTCCGGTCAATAACCAATTGCGGAACCTGGATGCTCATATTGGCTCCTACATATTCTACGAAGATCTTTATCGGTTAAATCGCATAACAACATACATCATTCCCTTTGTCATCGGTATGTTACTTGCCCGAGATTCGATCGTGGGTATCATCATACCTAGTTCAATCTCGTTACTGGAAAGTCTCTTTACTCATTCCATAATGCATCATCTTGTAACTAACTCATTAGTCACATTGCTTGCAAGGCTTATAGTGATGTGCATTACTGAGAGGGCCCAGAGATACCTCTCCGATACACGGAGTGACAAATCTTAATCTCGATCTATGCCAACTCAACGAACACCATCGAAGACACCTGTAGAGAATCTTTATAATCACCTAGTTACGTTGTGACGTTTGATAGTACACAAGGTGTTCCTCCGGTATTCGGGAGTTTCATAATCTCATAGTCAAAGGAATATGGATAAGTCATGAAGAAAGCAGTAGCAATAAAACTGAATGATCAACATGCTAAGCTAACAGATCGGTCTTGTCCATCACATCATTCTCCTAATGAGGTCTATGCCAACTCAACAAACCCCATCAGATCCCGTTCATCAAATGACAACACATGTCTATGGTCAGGAAACTTAACCATCTTTGATGAATGAGCTAGTCAAGTAGAGGCATACTAGGGATGTTTTGTCTATGTATTCACACATGTATCCAGTTTCTGGCTAATACAATTCTAGCATGAATAATAAACATTTACCATGATATAAGGAAATATAAATAACATCTTTATTATTGCCTCTAGGGCATATTTCCTTCATGGCCTCACTATGGAGGTTCAAATAGGCGGCTGGAAACTTTTGTTGCTTTGATCTTCAGTCCTAGTGGCTGAGGTCGAAGTAGAGGCTAAATATAACACGATGAACAGAAGAAGTAGCTTCAAGATCCATCAAGCACCACATTCATACTGACAAAGTAAGGACCCACACCCTCTATTTCCCTTTGCCAAGTCGATGAAGAAAGGGGAAAGTATACTTCTGATACACCCGATCTAGCAACCCCGAGCTTATTTGGGGAGGATGGGGGGTGGTCACCATACTCCTCTTCCAGCCCGATGGTCCTTCATGGACGAGAAGCGGAAAGAGCCCCGGCCGCTAGATGGTGTCACTTGTGGACACCTTGTTGGGAATGCAGTATTTCAAAAATTTTACCTATGATCACGCAAGATCTATCTAGGAGATGCATAGCTATGAGCGGGGAGAGTGTGTCCACATACCCTCATAGACCGAAAGCGGAAGCGTTTAGTAACGCGGTGATGGCGGCTGGAACTACGTCAGTATTTCCCCAGAGAGGGAGGGATGATGTAGCACATGATGGTAGAGTATTTCCCTCGGTTATGAAACCAAGGTATCGAACCAGTAGGAGAACCAAGTAGCACCTGGACACAAATAACAACACCTCGCAACCCAACATGTTAAAGGGGTTGCCAATCCCTTTCCGGTAACGGCGCCAGAAATTGGCAAGTTGACGGGAGAAAGGTTGTAATAGATTGTATAAATAGATCGCAAATAAAATAAAGTGCAACAAAGTATCTTTGGATTTTTGGTTTAATAGATCTTAATATAAAAGGAAGGAAAAAGTAGATAGCAAAGGCAAATATATGAGAAATAAGACCCGGGGGCCGTAGGTTTCACTAGTGGCTTCTCTCGAGAAAAATAGCAAATGGTGGGTAAACAAATTACTGTTGGGCAATTGAAAGAACATCAAATAATTATGACGATATCCAGGCAATGATCATTACATAGGCATCATGTCCAAGATTAGTAGACCGACTCCTGCCTGCATCTACTACTATTACTCCACACATCGACCACTATGCAGCATGCATCTAGTGTATTAATTTCATGGAAAAATGGAGTAATGAAATAAGAACGATGACATGATGTAGACAAGAACCGTTTATCTATATGGCGGTAGATATAGATCTCATCTTTTTATCCTTAGTAGCAACGATACATACGTGTCGGTTCCCTTTCTGTCACTGGGATCAAGCACCGTAAGATCGAACCCACTACCGGGCACCTCTTCCCATTACAAGATAAATAGATCGAGTTGGCCATACAGAACCCAAATATCGGAGAAGAAATACGAGGCTATAAGAGATCACGCATAAAAGAGATCAAAGAAACTCAAATACTTTCATGAATATAAAAACATAGGTCTGATCATAAACTCGAAGTTCATTGATCCCAACAAACACACCACAAAAGAGTTGCATCATATGGATATCCAAGAGACCATTGTATTGAGGATCAAGAGAGAGAGAGAGAGAGAGAGAGATGAAGCCATCTAGCTACTAACTACGGACCCGAAGGTCTACAAAGAAGTACTCACGCATCATCGGAGAGGCACCAATGGAAGTGGTGAACCCCTCCGTGATGGTGTCTAGATTGGATATGGTGTTTCTGGACTCTACGGCGGTTGGATGAATATTTCATCAACTCTCCTAGGGTTTTGGGAATATTTGGATATTCATAGAGCAAAGAGGCGGTCTGGGGGGACACCCGAGGTAGGCACAACCCACATAGGCGCGCCAGGGCCTCCTGGCGCCCCCTGGTGGGTTGTGCCCCCCTCGGAGCACCCCCCCCAGGTGCAACCAGGGCCCCATCTGCTTCCTTTGGCCCATAAAAAATCATTGTAAATTTTCGTGCCATTTGGACTCCGTTTGATATTGATTTCCTGCGATGTAAAAAACATGGAAAAAACAGGAACTGGCACTGGGCACTATGTCAATAGGTTAGTACCAAAAAATGATATAAAATGACTATAAAATGATTATAAAACATCAAAGATTAATAATAAAATGGCATGGAACAATAAAAAATTATAGATACATTGGAGAAGTATCAGCATCCGCAAGCTTAACTCCTACTCGTCCTCGAGTAGGTAAGTGATAAAAACAGAATTTTTGATGTGGAGTGCTGTTCATCAAGTCATATCATATTTTTTCTTTATAGCATGGACATTTTCTTTTATGTGATTCAAAGCAATAGTCTAGTTTTGACCTAATAATTTAGATACTCAAGCATATCAACAAGCAACCATGTCTTTCAAAATATCAATGCTAAAATAAGTTATCCCTTGCCAATCATGCTCAAACATTGATCCATTCATGAAACACACTCGAATATTAACTACACCCAATACTTGAGCACGATCATATTGCCTCCTATAGTGCTTTTTATAAGAGAAGATGGAGACTCAAGTTTCAAAATAAAAATTGCATAAAGTAAAAGAAAGTCCCTTCGCAGATGGAAGTAGGGATTTGTAGAGGTGCTAGAGCTCAAAGCGAAAAATTTGAGATAAAAACTTTTTGGGAGGTGTATCCATCCCACCAACGAAAATGACTTAGAGTTACGAACACTTTCCATGCTAGATATGCCATAGGCGGTTCCCAAACAGAAAATAAAGTTTATTCCTTTTTCCACCATAACTTTCACTTTCCATGGCTAACCGTATCCACGGGTGCCCTCCATACCAACACTTCCCAAGGAATTTATTATTTGACAACATAAAGTAAATTCATTTGTTTTTGCATTTCAGGACTGGGCATCCCTAATACCTTTGCCTTACTATCGTGCAATGACAAGTGAATAAACACTCATCTTGAGAATAACATATCTAGCATGGAAAATATTAGCCACCCCTCACTGCTCCGCGAGCGAAACAAACACACAAAAGAGAAGTTTATTTTGAAAATTAGATATGGCACATGCAAATTTGCTTAGAACGGCAAAAGAATACAGCATATAGGTAGATATAGTGGACTCATGTGGCAAAACTGGTTTAAAGGATTTTGGATGCACAAGTAGAGGTCATAATTAGTGCAAAATGAAGGCTAGCAAAAGATTTGGAAGCGAACAACCAAGAAACGAATAATCTCGTAAAAGATATAAGTGAAGCACTAGAGCAAGTCCTAGCTCAGAAAAGATTTAAGTGAAGCATAGAGAGTAATTCTAACAAGTCATGACATAATTTTGGCTCTCTCAAATAGGTGTGTCCAGCAAGGATTGATAACTTAAAACACAAAATAAAACAAGAAAAGACACATATCATACAAGACGCTCCAAGCAAAACACATATCATGTGACGAATAAAAATATAGTCTCGAGTAAAATATTGATAGTTGTTGGAAGAAAGCGGGGATGCCACTCGGGGGCATCTGTCAGATTTCAGGTTCCGGCAAAACCCTTGAGGTTTTAACACTGGGGTGCGCATGAAAATCTCTCCCCCTTCTCTAGAGCGCACACATCATGATCTCACGGCCTAGCTCGACGAACCCAAATAACCAGAGACACAAGAGTTTATACTGGTTCGGGCAACTTATGTGGTGTAATACCCTACTCCAGTGTGGTGTGGTGGATTGCCGTTTGGGCTGAGGAGGAATAGTTACAAGGGAAGAACAGCCTCCTGAGAAGAGGTGTTCTTGTGCTTGGTGAACTTGTGTGGTTGAGGTTGACCTGAATGATCCGTCCGTCCTACTGTGGTGGCTAGTCCTATTTATAGTGGCCTCGGTCCTCTTCCCAAATATTGAGTGGGAAGGGATCCCACAACGGTCAAATTCGAAGGGAGACAACTAGTACAAGTTATCCTGACTAAAGGTGGTCTTCACCTGCCAAAGGCTCTGGTGGTGGGGCCGTCTTGGGCACCACGGTGACCTCCGTCCTGCCGTCCTGCTGGTCTTGGTCTTGTTGCACCGATGTGGAAACCTTTGCCTGATGCCTCGGGACTCCTCGCCTGTGCTTGCCTCTTTAGCACCAAAGAGGAAACGAGGACACTGCGTGCGCTGGCGCTCGCCTGGCTCCAGTCTTCACGGCTTGCGTCACAGAAACCACTTGAGGGGTCCCTTGCCTTGATCTCTCCGCCCCTCGCGAGCCTGCCTGGTGAAGCTGCCCCCGAGGAGGTATTGTGTCATCCGCCTCGTGAGGCTTGGCCCCTCGCGATGGTCTTGAGTGTTTGCTGGTTAAGATGGGCCGTACAGGGCCGCTGGTGGAGCCGCACTGTGTGCCGCAGGCAGGCAAGTCTGGGGAACCCCATTCCCAGGACGCCAGAAGTAGCCCCCAGGCCCAAGGCACGCTCGGGCTTGGCTTCGAGGCGAAGCCAAGGGGCAAGTGCGGAGCGCCGCGGGCCCCAATAGCCTGCGGCCCCGCTTGATGCATGGCGATTGATTGGACGTGGACATCTCCACTTCCCCATGCTGCCTCGGCAACTACCCAACTTGACGAGTCCTTGCTGCATGTAGAGAAAGATCATTATTACCTTAGATCATGGAGACCTGCGGTTGGCCTCCCCTTGGCTATAAATGGGAAGAGGGGGGCGGAGCCCCTGTCACCCATCTCTTCCTTCGCTTCTCCTGCTCCTTCTTCTTCCTCGCTTCATTGCCGGCAATGACACCCATGGCGCCTGCGAAGAGGCTCTCGGCCGCAGAGAAGGGGAAGGCTCACCAGGAGGGGCCTGGCTCACCGCCGCCCAAGAGGGGGCGCGGCCGCCCCCCCCCCCCCCCCAAGCACACCACGACCGCCGCCGCGGCCCCTCGTGGCCGCGATGGCGCCTCTTCGCATGGTGGTGGTCGCCCAGGTCGTGGAAGCCCCATCTATGAAGGGAGGCATGCCATGGTCGCACGGCCTCCCAGGCCGTGCTTCCACTCGGCAGAAGTGCCGCCGGAGTTAGTCGTGTGGTCAAAGACCCCGACCGGTACTTGGCTTCAGCTCCCGCGCTTCTTTTCCGGCGAGCTTTCAGCCACGGGTCCAGGCGGTCTTTGGCTGCAGGCGGACGGCTGCTGCAGCAAGGCTTCGTGGGTCGCGGTCGAGGTCTCTGTCGCAGGCAACGCAACCCTGGCCCGTGGCTGGCAGACGTTTGCCCGTGTGCACGGCCTAGGCCGGCGGTGCTCCCTCCACTTCAAGTACGATGGGAACGTGACCCTCTATGTGAGGGTGTTCGGGGAAGATGGCCGCCGCGTCGGGTGTTGCCCTGAGGACAACGACGGTGGTGAGGTGCTCAGCCTCGGCGACGGCCGCGACGAGAGTGAAGGCGGGCTTGCCCTCGGCGCCGGCCATGGCTCGTCCAGCTATGGCGACTCTTCTTCCGGTGGCAGCTCCAGTAGCGGCGGCTACGACCAGCCGCCATGCCCGCTTCGAATGTGGCAGCGGGTCGTCTCGTCGCTGCACTCCAGTGGAGCGCGAGGAGGGGTCTGGCTGAGCTCAGGGGAGCGCCCATGGGCCCATCCTCGCGAACTGCCTTGGAAGCACGTGTCGCTTTTGTTTCGTTCTTCCTTTCCTTCCCACATTAAGAGAGAGACAAGTCTGGGGCCCCGCTGGGGCGTGCAACAACTATGATTGCCAAGTGGCTGTGCTATGTTTATCACTCTTGTGTCGTTTTGTAGCGTCAAAGCGCGTAGGAATAACTTAGCTTGATGCGCCTAAAGTAGTTTTCGCCTCGCGAGGCGCACATTCCCCAGTGCCTGGCGAGGCCTCCTGTGCTCGAAAGGCGTCTGGGAACTGCAAAAATTCGTTAGGAAATTCTTATTCTTCCGAATCCTGGTCGCAGGGACTGCCGGCCATGACCCAGCGCTTCGCATCGCCGTACCTGGGGGCACGGATTGAGAGGGGTGTGGTAGCTTGCGAGCTCGAGCGAGGGTGCCTTTCAAAGAACAGGAAAATGAAAACGCTCACGAGGGCACTTGTCCAGCCCGCTCGCGAGGCAGGCGAGGGAGAGTATGGGTCAAAAACGAGGAACCATGGGAAGGAAAAGGAGGCAAAAGGCAATGGAACCATGCCAACAAGGAACACCAGAAAGAAAATTCTCACTAAAAAGGGGCAAGCCCACTGCGGAAAGCAAATGAAAATCCGCATCCGGCACCTAGTCTAGTCTTCTTGTCTTCTCACCAGCGCGGAGCTAAGTGCTGCCACTAGCACGTGGGAGGGAGCCCCCGAGGCCCGAGGGCGGCACTCCTGAGACTCCCGGGCGTGTACATCCCCACTCATTATTATGTGAGAGTGTCACGAGCGGAGATCTTCACAGGCCCTGGGCCTTGCTTCAGAGGCGCTGGGCCTTGCTTCATGGGTAGAACTTCCGAAGGTGCTGGATGTTCCAGGCGTTCTGGATGGGGATCCCATCTTGTGTCTCCAGGCGCGCGGCACCAGGCCTGGAGACGTGGGCGACCCAAAACGGGCCCTCCCACATGGGTGAGAGCTTGTTCAGCCCTTCCCTGGAGAGCACCCGCCCCAGGACGAGATCACCCACCTCGAGCATCCTGGAGCAGACGCTGTGGCAGTGGTACCGCCACAGCGCCTGCTGGTACCTCGCAGCTCGGAGCGAGGCTTCACGGTGGCGTTCCTTCCCCAGCACGAGGTCCATCCCCCGCATGGCGTCCTGTTGCATTTCATCAAACGCTAGGACCCGCGCGGAGCGATGCCTGACCTCGTGTGGGAGAACTGCTTATGCTCCATAGACGAGGAAGAACGGGGTCTCGCCTGTCGGCCTGGTGGCGGTGGTGCGGATGTACCACATCACGGACTAGAGCTCGTCATGCCAGCCCCTGCCACAGGCCTCGAGCTTCTTCTTGAAGGTCCTAGTCTTGAGACACCTCAGGACTTCTGCGTTGGCGCATTCGGCCTGGCCGTTGCTCCTCGGGTGCGCCACGAAGGCGTAGCAGATCTGCGTTCCAAGGTTAGCACAATATGTTTTGAAGAGATTGCTAGTGAACTACGAGCCGTTGTCGGTGATGATGCGATTAGGGACCCCAAATCGGCTTACGAGGCCCTTGATGAACTTGACTGCTGACCCGGCTGGGATGGTGCAGACGGCTTCCACGGTCCTCCACTTGGTGAATTTGTCGATGGCGACGTAGAGGTAGCGGTAACCTCCAGGCGCTCGAGGGAATGGGCACAGGATATCCAGCCCCCAGACCGCCAACGGCCATGAGAGCAGGATAGTCTGGAGGTCTTGAGCCGGCTGGTGGATCTGCTTGGCGTGGAATTGGTAGGCCTCACAGGATTTCACCAGCTCGTCCGCGTCGTTGAGTGTCGTGGGCTAGTAGAACTCGCTACGGAAAGCCTTGCTGACTAGGGTGCGCGATGACGAGTGGTGCCCGTAGTCTCCACCATGTATGTCAGCCAGCAGCTCATTCCCCTGTTCCCTGGAAATGCATCATAGAGAAACATCATTTGGCTGCTTCCTGTATAGCTTACCGTCCTAAATGCAGTACGCCATAGCCTGCCGGGCCACACGCTCCGCGTCTTCTTCCTTCTCCGGCAACATGCCTTGAGTCAGGTACGCCCTGAACTCCTCGATCCAGCACCCCTCCCGAGGCTCGAGCGCTAAGAGGAGGCGCGCTCCTGAGGTCGGGCCGCAGGCGGGGGCTCCCGAGGCTGGTGGCTGGGGGAGCTCCTCCTGAGGCGGCGCCGGCTCCGCGGGCGGAGGTCCTGCCGAAGGCTTGAAGAGCCGCTCCTCGAAGACGCCAGGCTCTTGGGGTAGCCGCTTGGATGCTCTTTTGATGATGTCATCGGCCTCCTTGTTGGTGCCACGAGGCACATGCTGTAGCTCCAGGCCCAGGAACTGCTTCTCCATTTTGCGTACCTCCGCGAGGTATGCCTCCATGTGCTCATCACTACAAAAAAAGACACATCCATGACATTTTGGGCTGAACGAAAAAACAATTCTGTCAGACATATGACACTTCTATGACGATAATTGTGACAAAACCCAGTATCATCATAGATGTGGTGGGCTCCTACTTCTATGATAAAAATCATGATAGAAAATGGGCTTTTTGTCCTGGGCGGGCCGGAGACGCAGCTGCATGACATTCTTTGGGCCGTCCATGATGGAAAAAACCGTGGTAGAAGCGAGGGGAGGAAAATTTCGGGGAGTTCCTGGTTATGGTGGGAGGTCGGGGGCCGAGCGATGCGCGTTTCTCTCGTACACTTACGCGCGTGTGTGTAGGGCGTTCGCTCTAATTGAACCCGTGTGAGGCGTTGGGCTCTAACTGAACCCGAGCGATTGCACTGCAGGCTACGCGTTACTGAACCCGAGCAATCGATCGATGGCTGTTAACTGAACCAGATCGAGCGATTCCTTCGCTACTGCTGCTAACTAAAGCCGATCGATGCTGCCTCTGGGATGAATAGTGAGCATTGCGGGGGGGGGGGGGGGGTTGGATGAACAGTGAACGGTGGCGTTGCCTCTGGATGAACATGACCCCGTGGTGTGGAGGGCTGGATGAATAGTAGACGGTGGAGGGGTGCCCGTGGAGGGGTGGTTGAACAGGACCCCGTGGTGTGGAGGGCTGGATGAACAGTAGACGGTGGAGGGGTGGTTGAACAGTAGCCGGTGGAGTAGCGCGCGGTGGAGGCTGGAGGAGGTCGACGATAGCCCGTGGAGTCTGGAGGAGGTCGACGGTGGAGATGAACAGTATCCCGTGGAGTCCCGTTTTGCGGCACGCCACACCCCTCCCGATGAACAGGACCCCTGTTTTGATCGTAGGAGGTCCGTTTCGTTCGTTTTGCGGTACGCCACACCCCCTCCCGATCAACAGGACCCCCGTTTCGACCGTAGGAGGTCTGTTTCGTCCATTTTGCGGTACGCCACACCCCTCCCGATCAACAGGACCCCTGCTTCGACCGTAGGAGGTCCATTTCCTTCGTTTTGCGGTACGCCAGACCCCTCCCGATCAACAGGACACCGTTCAGGCCTCGTTTCCATCGCCTGTTCCGTCCAAGCCCTCCCGATGAACACGACCACACATTCTGTTCCGACCCAGCCGGTTGGCTCCCACGCGTTCCGTTGCCTCCCGATGAACACTACGCATTTTGTTGCCTCCCCATGAACACAACACTTTCTGTTGCCTACCCATGAACACGACGCATTCCATTGCCTCCCCATGAACACGACGACGACGCTGTTTCTCCGTTTCGACCCAGCCATGTACACGAGCCCTGACCGTACGTATGCGCGAGTAGGCGTTCGAGACCCCGCCCGTATGTACACATACGTGGCCGTATTTTCTTTCTTGCACCCTGGCCGCTGTACGTACGTGTACATGCTACGTGCGCGCCTCTACTACGACACATACACGCCTCTACTACGACACGTACGCACCTCTACTACGACACGTACGTGCCTCTACTATGACACGTGCGTGCCCCTACATCCACCAGTATATATGTACGTACACGTTCGCGACCAGTATGACAACGCTACGTATGCTTCGACCAGGTGGGTCCTGACTGTCAGACACTTCCTTGCGTGCGAAGATGTAGCTGGTGGGTCCCAGCAGTCAGGGGGGCGAATCATTTTTTTGCCTGGACGCACTTCCTTGCGTGCGAAGATGTAGCTGGTGGGTCCCAGCAGTCAGGGGGGCGAATCGTTTTTTTGCCCGGACGCACTTCCTTGCGTGTGAAGATGTAGCTAGTGGGTCCCAACAGTCAGGGGGAAACGTTTTTTTCCTGAAATACGGTGGCCCGTCCGGTGGGTCCCCGCTGTCAGGTGGAGGAATCATTATTTTGCGCGTAATAAGGAGGCACTTCCTTGCTGCGGCCGTGGACCCAGCTGTTAGCCTCTCCACGTACAGTCCACGTCCGATGGAAGTCGTTGCTTGACCACGTTGACCACGCCGCGCCGAGAGCACCACGGCGGTGGACGACGGCGAGGACTAGAAAGGGGACGACTCGGAGCCGAGGAAGACACAGCAGTGGATTCCCACGCGAAGAGGAGTACGAGGGTTCACTGGTTCGGCTGCGGTGTGAGGCTGCTGTCGCCATAGAATAACAGGGGGTGTGGGTGAGTAGAGGGATGGCCTGGCCAGTGGTGGGAGTAGTAGGGGGCGGTGAGGCCCCCGCGGCATCACAGCAGGCCACGGGAGGCAGGAGCACGCGGTACGACCGGCGCTGGTTTGGGCGGCTAGAGTAAGAAGATCAGAAGTTGAAGAAGCACTACGGCCGTTGGATGAACATCGTACGGTAACAGGATCTAGAATTGTTCATATTGACTAAGTTGACAAAGCCCTCCATCCCTGTCAACTTGGTAGGCCCACAAGTCAACCTCCCACTATGCTGGGTTCCAGCTGGCAGGGGAATATTCATTTTTTTGTGCGTAATAAGGAGGCACTTCCTTGCGTGCGAAGATAGCTGGTGGGTCCGACATGTCAGCGGGGGGCACGTTATTTTTGCGAAATATAGAGGCCCTTCCGGTGGGTCCCAGATGTCAGGTGGAGGAATCATTATTTTGCGCGTAATAAGGAGGCATTTCCTTGTGTGCGGCCATGGACCCAGCTGTCAGCCTCTCCACGCACAGTATACTTCCGATGGTGTCGTTCGTTGACCACGTTGACCATGCCGCGCCGAGCGCATCCAAGGTGGTGGACGACGGCGAGGCCCTGGACAGCAACGAGCCGGAGATGGGAAGACGCGGGAGTAGAGTCGTAGACAGAGAGGTGTACGAGGGTTAACTGGTTCTAGTACGGTGTGGTTCGGTAGTCGGTGGAGAAGAAGAGGAGGTGTGGTGGGGTGGAGGGATGGCCTGGCCAACGGTGGAGTAGCGCTTCATAACAAAGCATGCTAAGCAGAGCTGCTAGCAGCAGGAGGCGGGAGGTAGACCCGACGGCGCTGGAGGAAGAAGACAAGAAATTGAAGATGGATGCCGGTCGTTGGATGTAAATCCAACGGCTAACATGTCAGAATCATTTGTTGACTAAATTTACAACGACTTGTGTTGGCTTCGACCTATTGGCCCACATTTCAGCCTCCAAAAATGTGGCACGTATTCAACCCATTTTTTCAGAATTTACAATCTTTTTTTTTGATTTACAGCCATTAGCTGGGTTGGGTGAACAAATAATGTAGCATCCATGCAGCCCATTTATTTTATTTCCTAAAAAATTACAGGCCATTTGCACTTTCTCGAAATACACGATTTTGCTGGGCTGATTCTAATTATAATGTTGGGCCGGGCCAGCAATGTTATCAAAAAATAAAAAGGGGTTGAGCATTTTGTTATAAATATATTTAAATAATAAGTGATATTATTACATTCGCCCTTAAATCTTACCAAGCTTTTGTACACAATCACTAGGATTTTCGTGCCAAAACAATCCAGGATTTTATTTGTTAAGAAATTATTTTTATAAGTTAATAAGATGTTTGATATTGTTTTCTTACATATGTAAGTGTCTGTTAAATATATGATGACAATAAAAATAATATATAATAACATATGAAATAATATATTTTTTAGAAAAACAGGGAGCATCTCCCCGGTTCCATTGCTAAGAAAAAAATCATAACATATTCTGATACAACAGCTCAAAGAGCAGTTCGAAAGCAAAGGTAGAAAAGCTACAAACTAGGGGGGTGGATGAACAAGTTCTCTGAATAACACAAATCACCCGAGCGGTGCGAAAGGCAGAGCGGATAGAGCACTCAAATGACACAAGGAGGGTTCAGCAAAGCCTTCATGGTCTTCAGCCAAGGGGTCATATCAGCCTGCGGCGACCAGTAAGCAAGCAGAGACACCAGGCTGGAAGGCGTAGCATGGTGGATGTCCCTCTTTTTCGGCGCTAGGTGCCCAACATCTTCATCATAGATCTTGAGACAAGCCCACGGGTCCAGCCCCAGAGCAGGCCGAGCCTTGTTTAGCCACAAGTGATTACCAACGGTTTCTAGAGGGATCTTGTTAGGGTTTCCACGAAGCTCATCAACTTGTCCTTGTCCGATCCGGAGGAGAGAATCGCCCAGTTCCTCACCATGTTCCTGATCAACCTCAAGACCTGCGGAATGGAAATCCAGGAGGTGTTACTAAAAATCATAGCATTTCTATATTTCCAGAGGCACCAAAGGACAGCTGAGCTAACAGTATTTAAAACTAAGCACTTTATGGTAGCAATCTACAATCTGGCGACAGATTCGAAGGATGAGCCAATCTAACTAGAGAAATATTCCTCAATGTGGGCCCAGAGATGTTTAGCAACTATACATTCATAAAATAGGTGAGAACAAGACTCTTGTTCCAAGCAGTAAACACAATCAAGGGGTTTGATGATGTGTCTCTTCCTAAGGTTATCCCTAGTCATCAATTTGTTTTTGGAGAGAAGCCAGAGAAATACATGAATTTTAGGGGGAACTCTCAATTTCCAGACAGCAGGGATAAACACGGGTTGAACCCCTCTAAAGTTGATAACATGATAGAGGGAGCTGGAGGAATACTTCCCCTTATTGTCCAGCTGCCAAATCAGGGCATCCGGCTCAGCAGTAAAGGTAATGCTTTTGGCAATTTCCTCCAACTGGAACCATTGTTCCATGAGACTATCACTAAAGTTCCTTCTAAAAGAGAGTTTTAGGCATTGACCGTCCCAAACTTCATTGACACTTTTGTTAAGCTCATTGCAGACAGAGTAAATAGGCCAAAATTGGACTGCTAGGGGGGATGTGCCAAACCAAGTATCTTCCCAGAACCTGGTTCTGCTCCCATCCCCTATGTTCCATCTGTAGCCAAATTTCACAGCATGCATAATAGATTTTAATCATTTCCAGAATCTAGAGGTATTAGGGTTGGAGGAAGGGACAAATATATTAGGTTTATTTCCTAGGTATTTATGGGTAATAAGAAGCTTCCAGGGTTTCAGGTCTTCCTCATAGAATCTTTTAATCCAAGACCCTAGAAGACAGATGTTAATTTCTTGGAGGTTAGGTATGCCTAGGCCTCCAAAATCTTTTTCCATAGAGACTAGGGCCCAATTAGTAAGGTGTAGCTTCCTATTTCCCTCAAAATCATTCCACAAGCAATGAGACATCTGAGAATTGATGAGGTTCACTGCCCATTTAGGGAACTTGAAGAAGGAGAGGAGATACACTGGAATGCTAGCCAAACAAGCTTGTATGAGGATCAATCTACCTCTGTAAGAGAGAAGTTTGCCCCTCCACCCAGCAATCCTTTTAATGATTTTATCCATAAGGGGTGGATATCCTCTCTCCCCAGTCTATCATAGTGGAGAGGGATACCTAGGTACTTAATGGGGAAGTTATCTTTATTACAGACTAGAATAGAGAGGAAGTCATCTAACTCCTGATCATTCATGTTGATAGGGATGAGTTCACTTTTAGAGTAGTTGATTCTCATGCCTGAGACTTCTTCAAAACAGGTTAGAACAGTTTTCAGATTGCTAGCATGTGCGTAGTCATTGTCTAAGAAAAGGGATGGTATCATCTGCATATTGAAGGCAGATGATGCACCAGGGCAGACCTCAGGACAGAGCCCTGCAATCAGACTATGATCAGCAGCTTTGCTCAGCATTTTAGTAAGAATGTATACTACTATATTAAACAAAAGCGGGGAGATGGGGTCACCTTGCCTAAGGCCTTTACCAGCAAGGAAAAAAATCACTTTCACAGTTATTTAACTTGACCCCAACAGACCCCCCCATGAGTAAGTTGTTGGATCCAACTAGTCCATTTACCCCCAAAACCTCTAAGCTCCAGGAGTTTCATAAGGAAATCAAGGTCAATTTTATCGAAGGCAGTCTAAACTAGAACTACCATCTAGAGAAAAATTCTCACAAACAGAGCCTTCAGATCTGTTTTGGTGAGGGTAAATAAAGGAAGAGCATTCAATGCCATCATTAAGAGAAGTAACATCTACACCAATCTTAGAAGCAATGGCATTGAAGGAAGGATCATTAAAGTTGGAGAAGGAAGTGTGTTTCATACCCTGGGGTTTTTGCACTTCCAGGTTCTGAACCTCTTTGAGCTGTTGAGCCTTTTCAATAATGGTTCTCTTGTCACCAGCTACCCTAGCACTGGTTCTGGTGGCTTGAACAGGACCCCATTTGGGAAGGTGCTTCTCCTTAGGAAGGGCAGGGAAGTCAGAGTTGTATTTTGAGTCCAAATTGTCTGGGAGTTCAGTTGTTTCAACAAGTGCCTCTTGATCCTCTTGTAGATCTACAAAACCTTCTAATTCCATCAGATCATCATCTTCCAGGAGCTCCATTTCCTTGAGGAGGTTGAATCCATCAGTTTCATCAAGCACATAATTTAAGATCTTTACCTGGATGCTGAGTTGAGGAGTGTATGGAGAATCAGGGAGGTGTGTCTTGAGGACTGAAGTGGTTGTAGTTTCTCCAAGCATCTGATTGTGGCCAAAAGACTGTCCTCCGATGTTAGGGGCCCCAGAATTGGCAACAGGCCCTTTATCTGATTTAGATCTAGAGCTCCTGTTGGATTCAGCATCTTCAGTAAGATTGGTACCAGTTTCAGCTGCAGAGACATATGTACCAACAGAGAGGTTGGTGGAGGTGACAGTTTCACTAGGGGTTAAGAACTCCACCTCAATGAGTAGCCTGTAGATTTTGTTCCCAACTCCAAAAAGCCTTTCAGCAGGGATTTTGGAGGGATTTTTACATAAGATTTTGACCCTAACAGTTTCATAGAATGACTTGAAATTATGCTGCCAATCCACATCCAGTAAGACCCCCAGAGTGGAAGTGATTTGATCCAGCATAGTCCAGTCACACCACTTGGGGGTTCAATTTCCTGATCTTGATCCAAGTTTCCTGGAGGTCCTCTTCAGCCTCAATCCTGCCTTTCCAGACTTCAACATTGACTACAACATTGTCTTTTTTGAGACCAAAACAGGGGTATCTAGCAACTTGAACTACATCTATTTCCGGAGGGAATTTGACCAAGAATGTCCACTCATCTAGGGCATTGATTGGCCAGGGCAAGTTGGTTTTGTAAATGTTTGCAAACTCAGCGGCAAGTTCCTGCTTGGTCACTTCACCAGCTTCTACCAGAACAATCCCCACATTCTTCAGGGAGCCATGATACTGAGCATTTTCATCAGGTGAGTCTATGTGGTAGAACCCTAATCCTGGAGCAGCACTTCCAACATATCTAGCAGAACTGTGGGTTTTCCTTCTAACAGGGCAATTCTCAACTTCATGGGTAACCATTTTGCAGATAAAACAACTCTTAGGCTTGACACATTTATCCAAATGATGCCCCGGTTCCCCACAGTTGTAGCAGATCACCTCAGAGTATGCCATAAGGCCCAAAGTAGGGGTAGGAGCAGTTTTCTGGATGTCCTATCTCTTCTTTTGCTGATTCTTGCCTTGAGATTTCCCACTGATCTGAGAGTTAGAACCACCAGCAGATTCATCTTGGGAAATTACGGGAGCCTGCCCAGATTGTGCCCCCATTTGGGGCGGAGGTGGGCCGTACCACTGCCAAACCGGCGCTCCCCCCATTGTGATAGGGGAAATTCATCGGAGTTCCTGGTTCCTTCTCATCCTCCAGCCAGATGTTGTCTCTCAGGAAGCAGAAATAACCACCAGACATCTCAATTGAAGCATATTGCAAGCCTAATTTCAATCTTCTGCAGGTTTGGGGAGAGGTAAGGTAGGGGATCCACCTGCTCCGGCTCCGGTGGCATGCTAGTGGGCATGAGTCCAGTCAAGCATTCCCATCTCGCAGCATGGTGTGGATCTCCTAAATTCACTTTTCTTTTCGCCCATCGAACGAACGCAATCAGCGGCTCCCTGAGGTGGGGCATCCTGTGCTTCTCCGAGAAATCTCCTTCGAAGTAGATCCGCAGGGCTAGATTCAGCAGCTCCCAATCCACATGATCCTTGCACATCCGAGCATACCTGCGCGAGTGAGAGAACGGATTTGGTCCCTCCTCGGCTTCCTCCCTTGCAGCTTCCTCCTCTGCTTCCCTCCATTTGTGTGTGCACTGGGTCCAGGAGAGAGCGTCATCGCGGATCCGCATCGCCCGCTCCCTCCATCTCCTCCCTCGAGTCTCCTGCAGCACCGCCGGCGCGGCGGAGTTGAGCGGCTGGAGCATCCGCGGGAAGGCTTTGTAGACATGTGGGAGATCCATCTTGTACATCTGCCTGTCTTCCAGCCATTCCCCCATGGATATGGCTGGCGACTCGATGGGGCGCGCTAGCGGACTTACTGAGGGGGCCAGGCGCGCCCGGAGTTAGGAGGCGGGGGGTGGCGGCGAGATCTATGGCGGCAGCGAGGGTGGAGGTGGTGGCGGGGGCGAAGGCGATCGCGAGTGCGGTCATCTATTTGCCAATTATGTGAACTAAATAGTCAACATATAAAATAATTTAAATATATATAATATAGTTAGAAGGGAAACATAAGTTGGACCTAGCGTTCCTATTCTTATATAGAAAAATAGAACAAACCTCTGCGTTTTCTTCAAAAAATACATAAATTGGGCTGCCAAAAATAAAACCTCGGATGGGAGGTCCATAGGCCAGTCGATACATGACGGCCCTAAGAAAATACAAACAGTCCTATGGACCTCCCATCCGAGGTCGTGGGCTGCGCATGTTAAAAATGAAAGCCTAGACGGGGCAGCCCAAAACCACGTCCAACACTTGCCAAAACTTCGTCCCTCATTTTCTCTATGTTTCGCACACTCGATATTGTGTGGGCATTTTGACTGTGCATCATATGAAGATGTGCTATGCATGAATGTTGATCAGCATGATGTTAACTGGCTGGTAGTTCCATTTTGGACCATGAATAAAACTTCCAACATGATGTTAACCCTGTTTGAAAAGGTCGTGTTAATATAAATGCTCTGCCTCTCAAAGTTGCAGTTTCTTATCTGAAACTGAACTTGCGGTTTCTTATCTGAAACTGAAACTTGCAGTTTCTTCTCTGAGAATCACATTGTCTGCACTTTTATACTCCTATGAAACTACATTTTTTAAGTGCTAAAAATAGATATCTAGAATTCATAAAATACTTCATATGCTCAATACTGCAAATCTGAAATTCAAAAGACATTCATATCTGAAAGTACTCTCAAAATACACAACACAAAACACAATTCACAACCTGTAAATACTGAAAACCCTAAGCTCCTCCTATCAATTCACAACCTGCCCGACTATTGGGCTGGGGGGCAGCCCCCTCCTATTCCTTGGCGGCAGACAGCCGCCCCGTGAGACAATGTGAACGGCGAGGGAGATGATGGCGGAGAAGCGTCATCGGGCCAACTGCTTTTCTCCTCTTGCAGTTGGGTTCGGTCGACGAAGACTCCACCGTCTCGCTCTGGCAGGACACCCTCACAAACGGCACCCTGTAGATGCTCGATCCTTCAATCTTTGGTGGATGCTCCATCTAGGATCGATACTCCAACCACCGCTCCCTCATGATCGGATTCGGTGAATCTGTTTGCTCCATGGCCCAGAGGAGCAGCTCTATGTACTCCGGCGCGACTCCCTCCGGGAGTATCGCCGCCTTTTCGCTCTGTTGTAGATATTTGGCCATGGATGTCGCCGTCGCCGCTAGTTGGTCCTTGTTGTCAAACCAAGACTGTATCTCCAATATCCTAGCTAGCTTCACAGGGTCGCCGTCTGTGATCCTCACGTATCGGTTGTACTCCTCCATCGATCTACTTCTCCACAGCACCTTCACTCACCGGCGGTGGTTTTTGAATGGAAGAGGAGAGGAGCAGCGCTGGTTTTGGATTAGAACGGGAGAGGAGCGACGCTGGTTTTGGACTGGAACAGGAGAGGAGGGGCGGTGGTTTTGAAATGTAAGAGGAGAGGAGCGGCGCTGCATTTAGATTGGAACAAGAGAGGAGCGGCGGTGGTTTAAGAGGAGAAGAGCGGCGCTGGTCTTGGAAGTATTTTTTTGTTGTTTTGCGTATTTTGGGTCAAAGTGTGACCACGTACTGTATTTGACAAGCAAAATGTGAATGCATGTCACCAAAAATTTTATCATTTGGTTCGTATCTGAATGTACTTTCAAATTATATTATTTTCGCAACGTATAACATATATTTTATGTGCAAAAATCATGGTCAATTATGACCCAGAATAAAAGGGAGACTAGTTAATGTGGGGTCACTTTCTTAATTGAAGGGTAAATTGATTTTGATTTTGATCCAGTCACAGCGCGCCGGCCCTCTCATCCAATCCTAAATCGCTGTCGCACGCTCCTGTCCCTCTTCGCCATTGCAAAACCACCTCCTCTCCTCTCTATCATCTCCATTCCAAAACCACCGTCTCGCCTCTCCCTCTTCTGATATTCTCCATTGCAAAACCACCTCCTCTCCTCTCCACCATCTCCATTCCAAAACCACCATCTCGCCTCTCCCTCTTCTCTATTGCAAGACCACCGTCACTCCTCCGTTTTATAGACGCTTTGCTCCATGGCGCGGGCGCAATCCATGGATAAAAAATCAGTATACTGTATACTATTTAAAAGTCGAGGGCGGGGCTTTTCCTGCGTGGTAGGCGGTGGGACAGTTCTGCCTAGTCGGTTCGACAGAGAGGTGAGAAGACGAGGGAGTAGGCTGCCACAAATGTAGGGCTGTGTGATTTGACAGTGAGTTACCGCTAGACAGGTGGGGCCCCGTGATTTGACTTGCCATTTTCATTTTAACTGCAGCGCTACGACCGGCGTGAGTCTCCCAATTCCTGACCACCTCCATACAGGTGCCTCTCCCAATGCTCCACCATGTAGTAGAGGCTGGCTCTTGCATGAGAGCCCACTTCTCCACTTTTTCCTTGCCTCTCTTTCCTCCACATATGCAAAAATGCCATGTAAAGCGCACTATTGTACTTACTTTTACTTGCTCCTACAGGTGCTTAAGCTTGCCACATAGGCATAAAGTCTGATGTGGCAAGTTAATCAAGAAGAGAGAGACTAGTTTGGTGACCCAAGGAAGAAACGGTGCTAAGCACGTGTACCTAGGTGAAAAGACAATTTTGAGTCTATAGCTAATTAAATGAAGCAAACTTAGCAACACCATTTCATTGGAAGAGGTCACTCCTTGGCAAATGCAATAAATACCAGTACTCCCTATGTCCCATAATATAAGAATGTTTTTGGCACTACACTAGTGTCAACAACATTCTTATATTATGGGACGGAGGGAGTACGACGAAAGAGATAGAGAGGAGTAAAAAATACACTTATAGCCAACCTTGTTGTAGTATGAGTGACTAAGTGATGACTATGTATGACATGCCAACATCAGATAGCCTAACGCACCGTGTTAAATCTCCAAGGGTGCGACCGCACGAGCGACATGACGGTCGTGGTAGGCGCGACCATGATACGGGCTGCTGGCAGCCCTTGGATCTGAGATCAAACGGTCGCATGCTAAGTTGCTAAAAATTTGCAGAATAACCCTCCAGGATAGGATATTCACCCATAGGTCTAGAATCACACCATGCAACCGTTCGATCTCAGATCCAAGGGCTCTCGGAAGCCCGTGTCATGGGAGAATGGAAAGCCACTACCCTGTCGTTCGCATGCTGGCAGTTCGCTCCTACTCGTCCCTGCACGTCGTTCGATACTACGGCGGTTCGCTCCTAGTCGTCCCGTCCATTCACATTACGGCAGTTCCACTAATCCTAACCCTCCTCCCAAATCCATGGCGTCCCAAATCTCCACGATCGGCGGTGAGTACAAGGTTAGAACCATCACCGGCGATGAGTTCGACATCATCTACACCCGTTCTTCCGCGACGGTGAAAGGATGCCTTTCTCGCTTCATACACATGTTCGAAAACTCAGATGATGAGTGGGTCACTGGGCTAGGTGTTGAGTACACCACAGTCCTGGGACTAGAGAAGGATCTAAAGGACGAAGAGAGGAAGAAGCCCGCTGTGATCCAGGTTTGCGTACATAACGTTTGCTTGGTCTACCACATATGCCATGCCGACGTTGAGTGCCAGGATTTTAAGAACTTCCTCAAGGACAAAACAGTGAAATTCGTTACTCTAGACTTTAAGAACGACAGGGATGTCCTGCGTCAGATAGGTCTCGTTGTAGGCAACCCCTTCGACTTCCAGAAGAATCGGTTGGTGTCCTCTCGTCAGCCTTCAATGCTGACCCTGGCAGGAGCCATGGTTCATCCTTCGTACGGTAAACTAGAGAAACCCCCATACATGTTTCATCATCATGCATGGCAGCAGAATGTACTAGATATAGACCACATCCACTACGCTGCAATGGATGGCTACCTTTGCTTTAATATCTACAAGGTTTGGATGAAGAGCAACAACCAAGTGTGCGGTTCAAGCAAAGAAGTATCGACCAAGAGGAAGAGGGACAAGGACGAAGTCGAGGACGTGGACGAGGACTCCGAGTAAGGTGGCAGTGTCGTTGCTCATGGTGGTTCTAATGTAGTGTCTACCGGAATAGTTGCAAAGTTTAATTTCAGGTGTGCTTAATTTAATTTGAGGGGTTTGTTGTGCTGAGCCCCCAGCAGAACTATGTTATGTTTCTTCTCGTTACTTTAACTCTTCAGTACGTACATACTAGTATTTCTTACATTTCATCTTTTAGTTGGTATAGTACTACCACTCATTTCTTCACATTATATACGTACAATATATATGGCCAACATCATATAGCCAGCAGTTTAGTTGTCAAAGAATTTTAGGGTGCTTAGTTTTGTCAAAGAATTCCAGGATGCTTAGAGGGTGCTTGGATCCAAGGGACTTATTTTAGTCTGACTAAAAATAGTCTCTTTATGAGGCTAAACTTCCAAGCACCCCTGACTAAAGAGGGGCTAAAACTAGTCTTGAGACTAATTTTTTTAGTCAGGGGTACCCCTACTAAAATGTGGATTAGACCTCTCTCTACTCATTTAACTCCTCTCCTTTAACACAGGCGAGTTCTGGATTGAAGGGTTTGGAGGATAATAAATGCTCATTAACTTATTTTAGCCTTTTTAGTATTTGGATCCAAGCATGGGTGAGGCTAGCATGTTTTAGTCCCACTACTTTTAGTCATGGGACTAAAACGTATCCAAGCACCCTCTTAGTTTTATTTGAGGGGTGGGTTGTGCTGGACACCATTATTGTGACTAGCCTTTTTAATAGTACTATATGCATAATTTGGCGACAAGCGCTCTCTATATGTACCACCTTTTTTTAATTTCAAGTTTTGCTCCATGGTGCAATCAATCGATACTACTGCTGTACAAAAGTATACATTTTTTAAAAGGCTAGAGGGCGGGGCAGTCTATCTTGGTTGGTTTCACGAGAGGCGAGGGCCTTTGTGATTTGACGGCTCATTACTGCTGGAAGGCAGGGCCTTGTGATTTGACTGCTCGTATAAATGCGCCGACGACCTGATTGAGGAGGAGCAAAGAACCGTGCGGTATACTCAAGTTTTCCACTAGAGTAGTACTGCGACGGAGGAGCACGAAACACGGCAGCTCAGTGCCATATGGCGATAAAAATGATCTAATTTGCTAGTCATCTCATTGTTAGCATTGTTCTATTCATTCCCTCAAAAAAAACCATTGTTCTATTCATGCCTCGCAGAGAACGTGACACGTGCGGCGAAACACCCGAAGAAAAAGATGAAACACAAGAGAAAAAGAAGAAGGAAGATTATCACCCCAAATGATCTAATTCGCCGCGGAGTCGTAACTGCTTCTTCATCTCCTCCACGACCTCCATCTCCTTGCGCGTCTCCTCCGCCATCTTCCTCATTCTGTCCATGACGCGGGATTTCTCGACGCGAGCCTTCATCATCTGTTCCACGGCCGCATTACGTACCATGACAGCAGCCGGGTGCTCGATGCGGAGCTTCGCCAACTCCTCCTTCTATTCCATGACGAGGGCCTGCAGCATCTTCATCGAGGAACTACTATTCTCATGCAGCTTCTTCCAGCCAACGTTCTTCTCCTTCAACATGTCGATCTCGTGGCAGAGCTTCGCCTTGTCCTCCTGAAGTCGCAGGATTTCGCCGGTTGCCTTCTTCTCCGAGGCAATGCTCTTCTTCAGCAGCATCACCAAGCCGGCGGTCAACTCCCCTTGCTGATTGAGCTCAGCAGGCATGTCGTCGAGGCTCTCCTTCAGCAAGTCCATCAAGCCTTGGATGAACTCCTTCTTCTTATTGAGGTGCTTATTAAGTTGATCGGGCATGCCGTCGAGGGATAACGACTCCAGCTCCGCCGGCTCGGCATGTTCACCTCCGTGGCTAGGGCGCTCCTGGGAGCCATCGCCTGCCCGTGAGAGATCTTTCGAGGTCTCTGCGTGGCGGCAAGCCCTCTCTTTTTTTCTGTAGCCTTGGTTGCCGCTCCCTTGTTACGAGTAGTTCTCGACCTAGAGCTCTGCTCACTGGCCATGGCAACGACGGACGAAGAAGAAGCACTTATGAGGAGGAAAGGTAGAGTAATTTTCGGTTAGGTAGTTCCCCTTTTTATAACCTAAGTACTAGCACTAGTACTAATAACTACATAGTGGGAACACGTTCAGGTTTGGTACGTACTAGTAGGTGTAAGCAGGCTTTCGAATGTGATGGGAACAAGGTAAAGATTAATTGATGGTTTTGATTTCGAGGCCCGAAACGGCTCCCGATGAGTTTAGCGGAACATAAATTTCAAGTACTACACTGCTCAAATGCGTAAATATTATGTTACTGTCAAAAATTAGCACAAAATACGAAGGAGACCAATGGAAGTACTACTAGCAACCCACGATTTAACTACTCGCATGCGCGCAATGGAGTAATAATGTATTTCTTCCGCCCTCACGTCCACTCAATTTGCATGCGCTGTATTAATTGACCATCAATGAAGTGAACGACTTTACACGCATCAAATTATCACATGGGGTGGATCTTGGCACAAAATTGAGTCCGCCCATGTACCCGCGTGTGCGTGCGAGGGAATGAGTGCGTGTGTGGCGTGCGTGCACATCTTCGCTTCGTGCATGTACCGCCAGTATGGCTCAAGGAGGACGAGTACATTCTTCTGGAACCAGCAGCACGTCACTGTGATCAATCCACGCAAGGAGGTCGTGACAACGCCTCCACATGTGCCACATGGCTTCATGAATTGTAAGAGAGACACTGTGTAGCGTGCCATTGGTATTCTAATTTACATGTTTTGCACATACTCGAAGTACTAGTAAGGTACAATTTTGCAACCAAATTATGAATAAATACCACACTATAGCATGTAAGCTCTGAGTCATATATGCCTGATGTAGCCCTTCATTTAATTCTTATAGTTCATCTCATTCAGAATCAATTATTTTTTATAAAAAAGCTAAGAACACGGGAATAGGAAAAACATGGGATTATAGTGGAATGTCGTCTTGAATCCTACAGGATTGTACGAGTGTTTGATTGTGCATAGAAAAAACGCAGAATTCTTTCAAAGAGGTTTGAGTGGATGGGATGTTTCCTATGAAATCTAGTGCAAATGAATCATATGGAAAAATTCCTATGGTTTACAATCCTACGAATCAAACAACCAAGATAGGAAAAATTCCTAATGATAAGAATCCTCCAAAATTCCTTTGAGAATCCTTTGAATCAAAGAAGCCCTTAATCTATTTTATGATTCATGGAATTGTGCGTTGTAAAGCATAAAGTAAAAACAAATAATGGCAATTCAAATAGAAAAAAAGTTTGGGCAGTTATGATACAGAAGATTCTAGAACAAAAGAGAACCACTGTTGTTTTGAGGTTTGTGCATTATGCTTAAGTTCAACCATGGAGTCTGCTAGATTATACATGTGGCAAAATCTGATGGGGGCTAGAAGATGGTGCGAGGGGCCGAGTGGAGAGAGACTATGAAGGAATGCACAAGTGCGAGACCGATATTTAGAGAGAGGAGGCGAACACGTGCGCTGTTGCGCGCAGTGGCGGAGCCATGAAAAATAAATGAGCTAGGGGGCCAAGCATTGCTAATCCTTTACGAGGAGGGTCAATTCATGAACTTAAACCATTTTTAGCAGCAATTGTCTAATGATCACATTCTTATTAGCCTCGATATATAGTGATGTTAGGGGGAGGGGGCAGGGCCCTTACTGCCCCCTGTCTTCACCATTGTGCACGCGTCTGAGAGATGAAGCGGAAGGCATGGATGATGAGAGGGGGACGTTAGATATATAATTAATGTGGATGTATTAGCTATATATGTTAATCCTATATAGAGAGGTATAGATTGATCAATGTGGACGTGGGAAAGAGGGTGATACCTCACTGGATATATCGATTGATCGGTTTGTGTGGAAAACTATGAAAGACCTAGCTATATACACACATACATAGAGGAACATCGATCGTTGCGCATGCACGCGTGAGAGATAAAGAATGCCCGATATGATGGAGAGGGGGATGTGTGTGGGTGTGTGCCTTCATGGGAGACCGACCTGAAGAAAAAGATTGCATGCGTGCGATGGATAATGCCGACTGGTAGTGTGTGTGCATGCATGCACGAGAGAAAGTTAGTGGTACAATTATAAAGATAAGACTACTGTGTGGGTGTAAAAGAATAGGTGAGGTCATAATCAATGTAAAGTTGAATTCAAATATTTGAATAAGAGATCGTAATGTTTGAAACCCATTCATGCATGAATATGACGGAGATCTGCGCGGTGTGGTTTGGAAACGAGCATGTTGTAATGTATACACATTGAACAAGGTCAGACTGATTTGAATTTGAGATACCGATGGCAGACATCATTTGGCCACGTCGCATCCGTGCATGGACACACTATTCTAATTGGAGATGATGGGCGGCTTTCGCATCACATATCTATATCTATACCCCTATATATATACATATTATTTATATTTTTTATATTGTGTGCAGGTAACTTTAACTTTTAAAGATGGTCGTTGGATGAGGCGAATCCGATGATCCAAAGATGGCAAATTTGAGCACTACCGGTCATTGGATATCATCTAGATTCCACCAGATTTCGCCACATGTATAATCTAGAAGACTCCATGGTTGAACTTAAGCATAATGCACAAACATCAAAACAAAAGCACTTCTTATTTGTTCTAGAATCTTCCATATCAGAATTGCCCAAATATATTTCTACATGATTTGCCATCATTTGTTTTTACTTTATGTCTTACGACGCACAATTCCATGAATCTTAAAATAGATTAGCTTTCTTATAAAAACTAGATGATTTTGAATGAAATGAACTATAAGAATTAAACGGACATCTACATCATGCATATATGACTCAAAGCTTGCATGCTATAATGTGGTATTTATTCATAATTTGGTTGGCAAATCTCATGCGTGCAATGAAAGTGTACCTTACTCTAGTCTAAATGGTGTTTGTGTGTGTGTTGTGCATGTTGAGGTGCAAATTGTCTTTTTTTGGTACACGTTAAGCTTGTTCTTCCGAAATTTCAAGCCACACCTTGTTATGCCGAAAATTCAAGCTAGCGTCTCTGTCTATCGTGCTGCGAAACTCCCGCCTCTTCAACCCGCGCCTTGTTAGCCCGAAATATTTAAGATATATCTTTGTCTCGTTGTGCTCCAACAACTCCCTCCATCTCAACCCGCACCTTGCTATTCCAAAATTACAACGCACGCGAAAACTCCCACCTCTTGTGAAATCCCGACACGCGAAATGCCCGTGGTACCCCTAAACCGAAAGAACCGCCTCAAATCAGTGGGGGTACTTTCATAACTTACCCCACATTTCGGACAAGCGCGTCTCTAAGCCATGGTTCCCCACTGCCATCCCATCCGCCCACCCATTCATACACCAAGGCCGCGAAAACCCGCGACGAAACCCCACACCCTACTCCGTCTGCCACCCAGCCGAAGCCTCTTCCCTGACGAAGTGGTCCAGAGCAACACCTCGACGTCCATCATCCACCGTACCGGATGAGGATCCGTCGTCGATCTCATCGTCCCGCCGGTTCAGTCACCCCGTCCTCCACCTCCAAGGAGCTGCCCCGACGTTCCCCTCGTCTTTCATGCCACCTCCATTCCCACACCGCTGTCTTCACCTGCACCACCGGAAGAGCATCATCATCACCGTTTCCTCGGATGAAGCTGCGGCCTAATCGGCGCCACCAAAGAGGTTGCACACTAATCGCCACATTTTCTTCTTGATTCGATCTCACGGTGCTGCCGGCACTCGGTCCTGAGCCGACACGGCGCGGCTCCATCCACGGCGGTGTCGCCGACCACTTCCTCCACGGCGTCACTCCCTCGGCGGTGACGTCCACATCCGTAGGAGATGCTGCTGCTTTAGCTCTCGCTCACGCTGCTGCTCTGCTCTTGCTCTCGGTCCCCTACCTGGTCTCTCTTTCTATTGCTCTTGCTCGCGCTGCTGCTCTCGCTCTTGCTCTTGCTTGCGATGCTGCTCCGATTTAGCTACACTTTAGTCGACTGAATCGACTTTTGGGTCAGTCGATTTTCAGGGGGTGGTGGGGCTCGTCGGGGTGAAGGAAGAACCAGCCGCAGCGGGGAGGGGGGCTCGCCGGAGAGGTACCCCACTATCTATCTTAGGGTTCAGGATGTGGGCGGTGGTGGCTGGCGGTGGCGGGGCGTTGGCGTGGCGGTGGCGTGGGGATCACCGGAGAAAAAGCTTGGCTCGGGGGGCCTAGAGGGATGGCCGGGGCGGTGGCGGACCGGCCGTGGGGAGTGTTTTTGGGGCGGGCGCAGCGGCGCACCACCGGCCGCGTGCGGCGGGGGGCTGCTGTTTGGCTGGTGGTGGCTGGCGGCTTAGGGGGGTGGAGGTTGAAGATGAACCACAGGCCCTTGATTTCGTATCCAACGGCTGCAAAATCGACTGACCAGAGATGAAAAAGTCAGTCGATCGACGTGTAGCCTCACCTTGCTAGTGCCTTCAGTTTCGACAGCAAAATTCAGTTTCGACAGCAAAATTCAGTTTCGACAGTTAAGTTCAGTTTTGACAGTTAAGTTCAGTTTCGACAGTTAAATTCAGTTTTGACAGTTAAGTTCAGAGATGAGCGGCTGATGTATTTTACATCTAGCACTTTGTGGTTATGTATTTTACGTCATGTATTGGAGATGCTATTAGAATTACACTCAGGTTAACATTGTTCATTGTCTCTCTTGTCCTGCTTCAGCCTCGGCGTCGTACAACTCACCGGAGCTGCTCCAACGAAAAAACCCTCCATCACACTTGAGCAGTATCTCGGGCTCCATCTCCAGACGCCTAAGATCTTCTTCCCCTCCTCCGACAGCCAAGTCAGCCGGAGTATCCTCACCGGCCAACCCAATCACACTGAGATCGACATGGCTTCGCCAAAGAGGTTGTACACTTGTTGCATCTCTTTTTTACTCTACATGTTACATATATTGTCCACCGAGCACTCGTAGTAACGGGAAATACGATTATTTTATCCTACTATATGACAAGTAGTGAGGTACCAGGCAACTTAGCTATCCGTGATGGACTCTCTAGAACGCCATCATTATTTATCTCTGCGCGTTTGAGCTGTGCATTTGTCGATGGGCCTTGGAGTAGAGCTAGTATGGCAGTGGCCTGGGTCCAAAGTAATAGAAGTAGCACAAAAACATTTTTTTAGTGTAGGATTTTCCTTGCTCAAGCCTGCCTACTAGAATCGCCAGTGCTTGAAAGGAAAAGTGAATGAAAAACATCAGAATTGGAAAGTTTCCTATGGTACTACTTTTCATGAATTTGGTGCAAAGGAATGGAGCAAAGGAAAACTGTAGGATTTGTTCCTTTAGTGTCTCCTTGAAAGAAAAACTGTAGGAATTCTAATTTCCACTTCTCCTCCTTTCATATTCCTATTCATCAAGCACAAGACTAAGAGATAGTAGCATAATAGCATTATAACCGTATATTTTCTTGTGGTTTGACTTAACCTCACCATGCTTTTTTGCATCCTGTGATCTTCCAATTGTTGTGAATCAAACACCCAGATTGGCAGAAATCCTGTGTTTTTAAATTCTCTGTTTTGCACGTGCATTCCTATCCTATTCCTGTCTATTTCCTATCCCTGCATTGTTAGAATCCTCAAATTCAAACAAGCCCTTACTCAATTACTTCTGTTAGAGATATGTGTCAAAGAAAACCTTGTGTGGTTTGTCCTGCTCCTGCGGCGCTGTGTTCCACCCCAACTCAGCTGCTCCAATGATGGAAGGGTTCACCACAGCAGGGATCCGCTCTCTAGACTGTCTTTCGCCGCCTTAGATCTTCTTCCCCGCCGCCAGCAGCCACGACAACTGCATTACCATCATCAACTGAGCAGATGACCTTGAGGACTACACGGGTCCGCAAGAGAGGTCGCACTCTTCCGTGTCTACTTACGTTATGCGTCGCTTAATATGATGACATGCTACATTATCGTCGTGTTCACCTATTATACTCCGAGTCAAGTCCAAACTAATGCTGAAACTTGAGTTTTTAAATGGTTGTGGGGTACATATTGGGGCAGCAATCAGTACTATTTGTCTATATCTGGTTAATCTCCGGTGTCTACTATGAGCTTCATGTTGGGTGCAAACAAACATTAAAGGAGCCATTATCTGTATTTTTTAACTAAAGCTATTATCTGCCTGCAATCATTGGTTTTGGGTCTATCCACAGTTTGCTACCATCACTCTGGATTTGTGCATGCACTCCTTACATAATCTCACTATGTTTTATCCCTATGCATGCCAGTTATTGTACACAATGGAATTGATCATGTAGAGCAAAAGAGACGAGCCTTGCGTGGCAATAAAATTTCATGCAAACGTCGTTCCATGATGGGCGCAAAGGCAGCCCCCTCCACCCCTTTCGGATCGTAATCAAGAGGAAGATAACTATTCTGGGGGGATTCAGAAGGAGAAGACCACTCCTATTTACCCCATGAGGTCTTCGCTCTAACTTGGCATGCTGATGTTGGTAATATCATGCATATGGTGCCTTGCATTGCTTACTGTATACATTAAAGATGTCATCTGCTTAGTTTAGACATGCTTTGTGTCAATGCCATCTATTTAGTTTCTTTATCGTATATGTGAATCATGCAATGCCATCTTGTCTAGCCAGGCATCATATATGTGAATTTTGCAATGCCACCCTGGTTAGCCAGTCATCTTATATGTGAATTATATCATGCCATTATTTTTTATTACGTGTTAAATTTGTCAACAATTTTAGTACATTCAATTACTCTTCCTGTGCATCAGCCATTCGGCACGGTCATGGAAAAATCTGGAGTGGAAACAAGGTCTTCAGAGCAGACAATGCTATCTGACGAAGCGCATGTCTTGCTGATTACCAATAGCTCCTCAGAGTAGGATTCAGAGACAGATGACCAGTCATATTTGCCCCCGAGGTGCATGCCCTAACTTGGCAGGGTTATGTTGCTCATATCATGCGTATGGTATCTTGCATTGCTATGTCATTTGCTTAGTTTAGACATGCTTTGTGTGAATGCCACCTGTTTAGTGTCTAATTACCATATATGTGAATTATGCAATGCCATCTTGTTGCAAGACATTATATATGTGTATGCAATGTTATCTTGTTGCAAGGCACTATGTATGTGAATTAGGCAATGCCATGCTGTTTAGGCAAGCATCATATATGTGAATTATATCATGCCGTCCTTTTTTTGTATTTCTCATTGCTTTTGTCGACAATGTTTGTATATTCAACTGCTCTTCCTGTGCATCAGCCATTTGAATTGGTGATGGAGAAATCTGGAGTGAAAACAAGGTCTTCAGAGCAGACAATGCTACCTGTTGAAGCAGATATCTTGCTGGTTACAGATAGCTCTCCAGAGGAGGATTCAGAGGTAGATGACCAGTCCTATTATCCCCCTGAGGTGTATGCTCAAACTTGGCAACGTTATATTACTCATATAATGCATATGTTGTATTGCAATGCTTAGTTTTTACATCATATACATAATATTGTCTCCTTAGTTGACACATCATATATGCGATTGCCCTCTGCTCACTTCCTTAGTAGATAAATCATATATTTGAATTATGTCATGCCATGATGCTTACATAGACAGCATGTATCTGAATTATGGCATGCCAACCCATTTTCTAAAGACATAATATAGTTATATCATCTCATCCTGTTTACATAGTCATCATATTTTAAATTATGTCATTCTATCCGTGAATTATATCATGCCATCATGTTTCCATCGAAGGCATGTTTGTGATTTATGGCATGCCAACCACTTTAATAGACACATCGTATAGTTATATCATGTCATCCTGTTTACATAGTCATCATATTTTGAAGTATGTCATTCTATCCTGTTTAGTTAGCCATCATACATGTGAAATTGTGTCATGCTATCCTGTTTAATTAGCCATCATATATGTGAAATTATGTCCTGCTATTCTGTTTCCTTAGACAACATAAATGTGAATTATTTCATGCCCTATTTTCTTCCCTGCTATCCATTGCACCTGTCTATCTTACAATGTCTGTACATTCAATTACTTTTCTAGTTTATCAGCCATTTCAATTGGAGGGAGTGATGGCAATATCTGTGGGCGTAAAAACACGGTTTTCAGAAAAGATCGTGCTACCTGCCGATGCAGATAGAACCACGGTTGTACTTGCCCAAGAACCAGCCCCACCACACATAACCCACACTCATGCAGATTGTACCCCTACCCAGTTGGACAGAGAACCAGCTACACCCCTTCGAACCCCAACCCCAGCAGATAGACACTCGGTTCCCGTTGACACAGCACCGTCTCCACCATAGAGCACCCAAACACGAGTAGTTAGTAAGGCAACTGCAGTGCCCAAATCACGAGGACCACCACTCCGAACCCGAAGTCAACGCTTAAATCAGAAGAAGAATTGTTCTCAGGTCAGGTTCCGTAGCTATGGTTCATACTACTTTGCTCTTGCATCACTGTATTTACTGATACCAACTAATTTCAAATTTGAAGGATGCAATTGAAACTCCAATGGCGCAACAGGTATGTTTTAAACATGTTTCTTCAACGTGTTTGGCTGTTTGCTGTTGTAACTTGCTCTATGTTGATTTCAGTTTCAATTGAATAAACAGTTATGTTCTCATGCCATGCACATTACAAGTGTTGTTATTGCTATGTAGTTTCCCACACTTATATTCTGTCTATGCTGCTTTGTCTTAAATAGATATGATTCAAACTATATCTATCTTGATTTGGCAACATAAACTAGAATGATATAGACCATACAGTGACCATACTACATAGATATATGTTTGTTTCATGCTATTATCCTGTCCACCTTACTACTGAACTGGTTTACCAAAATGATTTTCATATACTACATTGTAAACCTGAGATGTGTTTGTTTGTTTCTCTTTTAGAATGCGGATAAAATATTGGAGAAGAGTACCCTATTATGCAATGGTAAAGGAAGTAATGCAAATAAGGTTCAAGATAGTGAGACATCCCTGTTGGTCTCCAAGAAAGCTGATAAAAACTATACTAAAGACACTGAGACAACCCCAAAGTCTTGTCTTGATGTAGTGTTCGAGTTACTGGCTACCACTGCTGGCACCAGCTCTTCGAACTTGTTGCCTGAATCAGTTCGGCTTCTTGAGTCTCAACTTCAAGTTGAAAGACATCGATCAGATGTTATGCAACAGGAAGCCGAAGGACTGAGGAAGTCCCTGCAGAATTCAGATGCATACTTTCTGGTGCAACAGCAAGCGCTGGAGGACTTAAGCGCCAAACAAGCGAAAGTTAATAAGCTTGCTAAACATCTTGCCAGCATTATGGGTACCCATGATATTGTTTCTTGAGCTCTTCTGAAGTGGTTTTAGTTCTGGACTTGTTTTGCTGCGGCGTTTATATGCTGCTGTGTTCCCTATATTTGCACTGGTGGCGAACTTTGATGCCCAGTGCATGTAATATGTGTAATAGCCGTGATAGCCTAGTGTAAGTTGCTTGCTTATTTATTTCCTTGTTGTCTTGTTTATTTGTTTGCTTGTAGTCAGTGCAGTTCTTTTTCTGTGGTTTGCTAGTGGCTGCAATAACCTATTTTTTAAAACTAGGCCACAATAACCATGGGCTAATATTTTCTGTAGTGACACTTGGCCTCCTACGGGCCGTAGAAACCGTGGGCCTTCTACGGGCTGTATAAACAATGGGCCTTCTACGGGCCATAGAAATAGTGGGCCTTCTATGGGCCGTAGAAACAATGGGCCTTCTACGGGTCGTATCATCAATGGGCCTTATACGAGCCGTATGATCGATTGGCCAAACATGGGCCAAACAGACCGCATTATGGGCGTAAACGGGCTAGAGTTGGAATCGTCCGTTCAAGGGCCGACCATAACGGGGCATCCTTAATAGGCTGTATTTGATGACGCTATGAAAATGGCCCAACGTATTAACGGACCACAAACGGGCCGACTGTAACCACGGGCTGAATTTGGCCCACAAGAAGAAAATGACAGTAACGGGCCATAAGTAAAAGAATGCTGGAAAATAGCCCAAGAATAAATGGGCTCTGAGAGGGCCGATAGATAACATGGGCTGGAAACGGCCCAACGGAATAAGGGGCCGTTAATGGGTATAAAGTGATACACTGTTCTTTATGGGCCAGTTTCACCACGGGCCGTTAATGGGTGTAAAGTGATACACTGTTCATTACGAGCCAGTTCACCAAGGGCCATTAATAGGCCAAGAGTTACATAGGGCCTCATTTGGGCCGAAGGACGTCATGGGCCATACATGGGCCAGAAGTGAAAACAGGCTGGAATCATATTGGATGGCCCAGATGACGCTACTGGGCCTCATTCGAATAGGGCGTAACGAGCCTTGGGTTAGCGGGCTGTAAATGGGCTATATGCGAACATGTCGTTAACAGGCTTTCCATGGGCCGGCCCGCCACCTTTTGACCAAGTCAAACGGGCCGGCCTTTTCACTGGAATGGGCCTCTGTTGGGCCGTGCCATGTGTCGACGTATCATAGGCGCCTTCTGTCCAATGAGTGGATGACATCTGTCCCAGCGATGAGCCGACACGTGTTTCCTCCAGCCAATGATGATTTTACATGTGGAAAATCCCCATTGGTCAGGGCTGTTAACGGGTTATCGGATCCAAAACCCGACCCGATAGCTTAACGGCGTTCCATTACGGTGGATGCCACGTGTTGGTCACCCTTGACGAAAGCATTTCTGTGACGCGCGATTTATCGTCATGGAAGTGGACACTTCCGTGATGATAATTTTGGTAATGTCGTGGAACACTTCTACGACAGCACAGGTATGACTATCTTGATTCTGTCATAAATTTGTCATGGATGTACATGCATGACAGAAAACGGGACCTACTATGACAAACACGTATCATCACAAAAGTGTATTTTTTTTGTAGTGCATCCTTTGGCTCGTACACCTTGTTGGAGAAGTTGATGAGGAGTTGCGAGTCTCCCTTGATGGTGAGGCGTTTCACCCCCAGGTCCACCGCAGCCTTGAGGCTGGCGATGAGACCCTCGTACTCTGCGATGTTGTTGGAGACCTTCTCGCCCCGCTAGAAGTAGAGCTGCACGGCATAGTAAAGTTTGTCCTGAGTGGGCGAGATGAGCACAGCTCCAGCCCCCACGCCCTGGCATGCGAACGCGCCATCGAAGTACATGACCCAGCCATCCGGCGCTTCACTCCCCGGCGAGAGGGATCGGTTCTCGCCTACTTCGAGCTCCGGGGTGTCGGTCCATTCTGCCACAAAGTCAGTGAGTGTAGCCCCCTTGATGACCCTGGTTGTGCTGACCTCCAAGTCAAACGCTTGCAGCTCGATGTTCCATTCGGTGACCCTTCCCGCAGCATTGGGGCTCCTGAGCACTCTCTCCAACGGGTAAGCTGAGCGACCTTGATGGGGTGACCCTAGAAGTAGTGGCGTAGCTTACGCGAGGCCACCAGGAGCGCGAGCAAGAGCTTCTGAGGCATGGGGTATCGTGTTCTCGCATCTCGTAGCACTGTGCTAACGAAGTACACTAGGTGCTCGATGAGGGTGGGAGAGCTGAAGGAGTTTTTGGCTCCTGGGAGCTGAGGTGTTTCCTGTGGATCCCCAGCTTGATGACTAGCTAGGGCAGTTGCTGTCTCGGGAGCATCGCCTTGGTGTTGTGCTGCCTCATCCGGCTTGGCGGCTCCATTTGGCGGGCCCTCAACCTGGCGCTCCTCTCTGAGGGCCACCAACGCCGTGCTGGCGGAGTGGGGTGTGGCAGATAGGTAGAGTACCAAGGGCTCAAGAGGACGAGGCGCCACCATCACCGGCAGGCTGGTCAAGTATCTCTTGAGGTCTTGAAATGCCAGGTCAGCCTCGGGGGTCCACTCGAACGAACCATTCTTCTTCATAGGCTTGAAGAACGACAAGGCACGCTCCCCCAACTTCGAGATGAAGCGCCCCAGCGAAGTCATGCAGCCTGCAAGCTTCTGCATCTCCTTGAGGATTTGTGGTGGGCTCATGTCTTCAATTGCCTTGACCTTCTCCGGGTTGGCCTCGACCCCCCTATGGGACACGAGGAAGCCCAGCAGCTTGCCGGAAGGGACACCAAACACGCATTTCTCCGGGTTGAGCCACAAGTCCACCTAGCGCAGGCTCGCGAAGGTCTCCTCCAGGTCCTGAATCAAAGTTCTCGCCTCCCGAGATTTCACCACAATGTCGTCGACGTAGGATTCAGCGTTTCTCCCGAGCTGCCGCCCCAAGGCGATGTGCATCAGCCGCTGGAAGGTCGCTCCTGCGTTGCGCAGTCCGAATGGCATGCAAGTGTAGCAGTATACCCCGCATGGGGTCAATAAAGCCGTTTTCTCCACATCTTCCACCACCATCTTGATTTGGTGGTAGGCCGCGAACGCATCCAGGAAACATAACAGATCACACTCGGCAGTGGAGTCGACAATCTGGTCAATGCGCGGCAGCGGGAATGGATCTTGAGGGCAAGCTTTGTTGAGGTTGGTGAAGTCGACACACATGCGCTCCTTCCCTCCCTTCTTCGGCACGGCGACCGGGTTCGCCAGCCACTCTGGGTACCGGACCACGCGAATGACACCTGCTTCCTCCAGCTTGCGGGTTTCCTGAACGATGAAAGACTGCTTCTCCGTGGACTGTCGCCTTGCCCTCTGCTTCACAGGGTGCACGTTGGGGGCATAACCTCAGATGATGCTCAATCACTCCTCTCGGGACCCCAACTAGCTGCTTGGGCTCCCAGGCGAACACTTCCTTGTTTGCCCGCAGGAAGTCCACCAACTCCCTTTCTTGATCTGGGACGAGGTCGGCACCTATAGTAAACGTGGCGCCTGAGGCCCCGTCCTCGTCGACCGGTATCTGCTTTGTCTCGGCTTGACCTTGAGTGAACATCAGCTTCTTCTTGGTCGGCGCAGCCCCCTTGGTCCTGGGCACGGCCTTGTCGGCCGGGCAAGCTGCCACCGTGGCCCTGAAGGCGAGTTTGAGGGCCGCCAAGGCTTCCTTGGTGTCTCCGAACATGGTGAGGACACCCTTGCTCCCTGGCATCTTCATGAGGTTGTAGGCAGGATGAGTAGCTGCCATGAATTGGGCCAGCGCCGGTACCCGAGGATGGCGTTGTAGGGTAAGTCAATGCGGGTGATGTCGAAGTCGATTAGCTCGGTGGGGAAGTTGTCGCGTGTGCCGAAGGTCACGGGGAGACGGATTTGCCCCAGGGGGTTGGAGGAGCCGCCGCCGACTCCGGAGAAGGGCTTGCTGGGGCGGAGCCACTCAAGCGGTACGTGAAGGAGGCTAAAAGCCTCCATGGAGAGCATGTTGAGGCTGGCGCCGCCGTCGATGAGGGTCTTGGTAACAGCTACACTGCAGATGGTGGGCGTGCAAAGCATCGGGAGCACGCCCGAACCGACGGTGGTGACTGGGTGATCCCCCGAGTCGAAAGTTAGGTCAGCCTTGGGCGCCACCCAACCTGGGGGAGCCCCCTGCCACGTGGAGGCGGCGCTGATCTGGCGAAAAAACGACTTGGTGTGATGGTCCGAGGGCGGCGCCTGCGAGCCACCGAGGAGACCTGCGACGACGGGGGGTGCTGGTCCCCCGAAGCGCGCGATGAAGAGGTCGCGCAGCTCCCCCCTGGAGGCCACAGAAGATGCTGGCAGATGGAGGAGCTAGGTGCGTGGCACGCCAGCGAGGGCCATTGGGAGCCAGTTGGCCATGACCTTATCATCACCTCGGCCTCCAGAACAGCCTCCTCGTACGCCAGTAGGAAGGCCACCGGATCCGCCGCACCATCGTAACGGGGCGGCATCTCGGCTTGAACTTGTGCGGCCACCGCACGCGTCGCAAGGCGGGGGTGAAGGCCCGGAGCCCCATGGCGCTGCGGAGGGCGCCCGTCGATCCAGTAGGAGAAGCGGCGACGTCCATGAGAGCCGGTCGGAGAGGCGAGGCCGTCAGGGGGCAAAGCTTCGGCGCATCCCTACCTAGTGCGCCAAATGTCGGATTTCGGGTTCCTGCAAAACCCTTGAGGTTCAAACACTGGGGTGCGCACGAAGATCTCTCCCCCTTCTCTAGCGCGCACACATCATGATCTCACGGCCTAGCTCGACGAACCCAAAGAACAAGAGACACAAGAGTTTCTACTGGTTCGGGCCACCGATGTGTTGTAATACCCTACTCCAGTGTGGTGTGGTGGATTGCCACTTGGGCTGAGGAGGAACAGTTACAAGGGAAGAACAACCTCCTGAGGAGAGGTTTTCTTGTGCTTGGTGAACTTGTGTGGTTGAGGATGGCCTGAATGATCTGTCCGTCCTACTGTGGTGGCTAGTCCTATTTATAGTGGCCTCAGTCCTCTTCCCAAATATTGAGCGAGAAGGGATCCCAGAACGACCAAATTCAAAGGGAGACAACTAGTACAAGTTATCCTGACTAAAGGTGGTCTTCGCCTGCCAAAGGCTCTGGTGGTGACGCCGTCTTGGGCTCCACGGTGACCTCTGTCCTACCGTCCTGCTGGTCTTGGTCTTGTTGCACCGATGTGGAAACCTTTTCTTGATGCCTCGGGACTCCTCGCCTGTGCTTGCCTCTTTAGCACCAAAGAGGAAATGAGGACACTGCGCGCTGGCGCCTGCCTGGATCCAGTCGTTACGGCTTGCGTCACAGAAACCTCATGTGGTGTCCCTTGCCTTGATCTCTCCGCCCCCTCGCGAGCCTGCCTGGTGAAGTTGCCCCCGAGGAGGTCTTGTGTCGTCCGCCTCGCGAGGCTTGGCCCCTCGCGAGGGTCTTGAGTGTTTATTGGTGAAGATGGGCTGTACAGGGCCGCTGGTGGAGCCGCGCTATGGGCCGCAGGCAGGCAAGTTTGGGGACCCCTGTTCCCAGGACGCCGACAGCATCGCCAAGCTTAGTTGCTTGCTCATTCTTGGATAATAGCTTGGGATGTCGGGACATCACCAAGCTTAGGCTGTTACATCCTTCCTTCATCCACCTTAAGATAACCCAAAACTTGAAAACTTCAATCACACAAAAGACAAAACTCAACAAAGCCTCCGTGAGATCCGTTAGTATAAGAATAATAAACCACTACTATAAGTGATGTATCAAACCAATTCATATTTTGTTTTTGTATTATATCTACTGTATTCCAACTTTTCTATGGCAAAAGATCATCAAAGAAAACCATAGAGCTATCAAAGTAAGCACACAACACAAAGAAAACATAATCTGTCAAAATAGAACAGTCTGTATCAATCTGACTATTTTGAATACTTGTGTAACTCCAAAAACTATGAAAAATTAGGACGACCTGAGAAATTTGTGTATTGATCTACTGCAATAGGAATGGGTATTTTACCACTCTCTAGTAAAAAATGAAAATTAATTTCGTGAGCACAAACTTTCTGTTTTTCAGCAAGATCAAACAACTATTGCCCAAGAAGATCCTTGTCACATTTCAACTTTCGGCAGACCCTTGAGGTTCAAACACTAGGGTGCGCGCGGAGATCTCTCCCCTACCGATCTACGTCCAATCTCCTTGCGTGATCTAAGCTGGAAACAACGAACAACACAAGGGACACAAGGTTTATACTGGTTCAGGCCACCGTTGTGGTGTAATACCCTACTCCAGTGTGTGGTGTGGTGGATTGCCTCAGGGGGCTGATGATGAACAGTACAAGGGAAGAACAGCCTCGCGAGAGGTGTTCTTGAGCTGGTGCGATGAACTGCTAGGGTGAGTTCAGTCGCCTCTCTCTCTTTCTCCCCGGTATTTCCTCGGGGAGGGAGGGATGACGTAGCACAGCAACGATAGAGTATTTCCCTCAGTTATGAAACGAAGGTATCGAACCGGTAGGAGAACCAAGCAACACAACGTAAGCAGCACGTGCACACAAATAACAACACCTCACAACCTGACCTGTTAAAGGGGTTGTCAATCCCTTTCGGGTAACGGTGCCAGAAATTGGCAAGTTGATGGGAGAAAGGTTGTAATAGATTGGATAAATAGATCGCAAATAAAATAAAGTGTAGAAAATTATTTTTGGATTTTAGGTTTAATAGATCTGAAAATAAAAGCAAGGAAAAGGTAGATCGCAAAGGCAAATATATCAGAAATAAGACCTGGGGGCCGTAAGTTTCACTAGTGGCTTCTCTCGAGAAAAATAGCAAACAGTGGGTAAATAAATTACTGTTGTGCAATTGATAGAACATCAAATAATTATGACGATATCCAGGCAATGATCATTGCATAGGCATCACGTCCAATATTAGTAGACTGACTCGTGCCTGCATCTACTACTATTACTCCACACATCGACTGCTATCCATCATGCATCTAGTGTATTAAGTTCATGGAAAAACAGAGTAATGCAATAAGAACGATGACATGATGTAGACAAGATCCATTTATCTATATGGCGGTAGATATAGATCTCGTCTTTTTATACTTAGTAGCAATGATACATACGTGTCGGTTCCCTTTCTATCACTGGGATCAAGCACCGTAAGATCGAACCCACTACCGGGAACCTCTTCCCATTGGAAGATAAATAGATCGAGTTGGCCAGACAAAACCCAAATATCAGAGAAGAAATTCGAGGCTATAAGAGATCACTCATAAAAGAGATCAAAGAAACTCAAATACTTTCATGGATATAAAAACATAGATCTGATCATAAACTCGAAGTTCATCGATCCCAACGAACACACCACAAAAGAGTTACATCATATGGATCTCCAAGAGACCATTGCATTGAGGATCAAGAGAGAGAGATGAATCCATCTAGCTACTAACTACGGACCCGAAGGTCTACAAAGAACTACTCACGCATCATCGAAGAGGCACCAATGGAAGTGGTGAACCCCTCCATGATGGTGTCTAGATTGTCTGGTGTTTCTGGACTCTGCGGTGGCTGGATGAATATTTCGTCGACTCTCCTAGGGTTTTGGCAATATTTGGGTATTTATAGAGCAAAGAGGCGGTCCGGGGGGACCCGAGGTGGGTGTCGGTGTCAAAACCGGTGGATCTCGGGTAGGGGGTCCCGAACTGTGCATCTAGGGTCGATGGTAACAGGAGACAGGGGACATGATGTTTACCCAGGTTCGGGCCTTCTTGATGGAGGTAATACCCTACTTCCTGCTTGATTGATCTTGATGAATATGAGGATTACAAGAGCTGATCTACCATGAGATCGTAATGGCTAAACCCTAGACGTCTAGCCTGTATGATTTTGATTGCCTCTACGGACTAAACCCTCTGGTTTATATAAACACTGGAGGGGCCTAGGGCTGTACAGAGGCGGTTTACAGAGGAAGGAATCTTCATATCCGAATGCCAAGCTTGCCTTCCATGTAGAGGAGAGTCCCATCCGGACACGGGAGGAAGTCTTCATCCTGTATCTTCATGGCCCATCAGTCTGGCCCATGTCCCATAGGTCGAATGCCCGAGGACCCCTTAGTCCCGGAGTCCCTCAGTAGCCCCAGAACCAAACTTCAATGACGATGTTTCCGGCGTGCTGATAGTCTTCGGCATTGCAAGGAGGGTTCTTGCTCCGAATACTTCAAAGCATCTGATCCGAAGAGTTATACTCAGTTTTCCATTTAATGTCGTACCCATCGGCTTCTGTGCCTCCATTGCTTCGGCTTCCACGTGTCGAGCGAACACGAAAGGTCAGAGTATTTTTGCACATAACACCCTAGCCATGTAAGAAAGGTGTATATTTAAGTGGACTGGATCTCAGATGCCATATCACACCAGGCGGAAAATCCTTAGAGCTTGCTAGGAGAAACCATTCCAACATGGCTAGCGTTCCCAGTTCTTCCTCCCGCCCCCATGGCTCCGAAAAAGGCGATTGGGAGAAATGTTCAGTATCCCATGACCAACTGAGTAAGCTTCAAATGTAGGGATTCCTTCCCCCCACGGATCTAGTCCCGGTGCGAGCGGGATTAACTTCTTTTACGGGCGAAGCCCTGGCGGAAAATTTTCCGAATCCTTTAGAAGGGGAGCGAGTGTGCTTCATTTCCTTTCTCTTGCGAGGTGTTGGATTTCCAATCCATCCTTTCCTCCAAGGTCTCCTGGAGTATTATGGACTCCAACTGCACAATCTCACGCCAGGCTCCATTCTGCATATGGCGGGCTACATTGCTCTTTGCGAGCTATTCCTGGGCTGCGAGGCTCATTTTGAGCTATGGAGCAAACTGTTTTGCCTCGTCCCTCACTCCCAAAAGGGATCTATATTCGAGGTGGGCGGCGCCGAGATATGGCGCATAGCCGGAACCGGATACCTATCCGACATGCCTAAGAAGGCGTCTGAAGAGTGGCCCTCGGAGTGGTTCTATATCGAAGATGTCGTTCTCTCGGACCAAATCCGGCAAGGCCTTCCTGAGTTTTCCAGCGCTCCACTGAAGAAGCACCACAGCTGGCGCCCTCGGAGCCTCGAGGAGGAATATAGTGCGAAGGTCAAGATGTTAATGGGCAGGATAAGGACACTTGCCCAGTCCGGATTATCAATAATCGAGGTAATGGCAATTTCCATAATGCGAGGTGTTCAGCCACTCCAATTCAAAGGGCTCCCCATGTGGCACTATAATGGGGAAGACGACGCCTCACGCTGCGGAGGGAAGAGTCCGGATGCCCCTACCGCCCAGGCCACAATATTGGCTGATCTGTATAAAGGGGAAAAAGAGGAGTTTACTCATCTCAAACACCGAGAGGGATTCTCTATGTACAATCCCCCTAGCTGGGTGAGTTTTAATCCCACCTCCTTACTCAATCCTTTCCCTAAGTCATGTTTAATTGACATCTACCCATCCATTCTTAATAGGAATGGTGGAAGGCTATCATGGAGATTTATAGTCCCGCTCCACAGCCGGAGGACCATAACCGGGACCTCGATCCCGGATTTGAAGAGGATCCAGACATATTTGTAGAACTCAAAGAGGGAGTCTTCTACCAGGCGAGCTATGACGGCACAGAAGTGCCCATCATGGTCGATTATCCTAGCCTCCTTCCTGCCTCACATGTAAGTAATCAGGAGACACCTCCTCTGAAAGAGCTTCCTCATTATGCCTCACCCACCGCACTGCCTCGTGCTCCAAAGGGGAGGCGCTCGGCGCGTCATGCCGCACTAGAGGCGTCTCATAGGAGAGCGGCTCCTACACCCGGTGGGTCTTCGAAGAGGAAGTCAAATGACAACACGGCCGAGCCTTCATCAAAGAGGTATGGCTTTAAATATGCCCTCTGGCAGTCACATCGAACCATGACATTGTCCGCTATGTTTTATCAGGAAGAGTGTTCGCTGGACTATGTCCAGGGATCCTGCCGATCGCGCCTCCACCAGTCAAGTTCCAGACCCTTCCTCTAGGGCGGGGGCTGACACGAAAGCAATGCCAGACTGTCCTCCTTCAGAGGATTCGGATAATGTATCCATCACGAACTCTGAAGTGGAGAGCGCCATGAATCATCGGCGCCGGAGGGCTGCTCTTCGCGACCCTGATTTTACTAGAGGCATTCAATGCCTTGAGCTCGGCTGATGCGTACATCCGAGCTGCTCGGGATGGGCTTGCCCGAGCCACTGACTAACATTTGAAAGATATGCGGGTAAGTATGCATTGTTTAGATCTGGTAATCATATACCAGTAGCCCCTGAGACTTGAAATATTTGAAACAACTGATTTAAGGATCATTGTATAATCAGGTACTCACAGAGAAGAACAACACGCTGTCTCGTGAGCTGGAAAAGTGCCGGACTCAGCTAGCTGTTGTTACTACCGAACTGGATAAGTCCAAGGAGGCACCGCCTGGTAATGTTCCCTTCCATCCAGAAAAAGTGTAATCATGTACCAGTAATGTGAATACTATTGCGCTTCCGATGACAGGATCAGCGGATCAACTGAAAGAGGAACTTAAAGTCGCGCAGGCGGGTAAACAAGAGGTCGAAAGGTGACATGCTGTAGGCGAACGTGTGCTGACACGAGTCAGGGATGATAAGAACAAGCTACATGATTCCAACACCCTACTGGGTGAAAATCTAAAAGATGTACGAGCCCAGCTAGCTGACGCCGTAAGGAAAATAGGAGGCTACGAGGCGGCATATTCAATATGCTTTTGAACTTGCCTCTGTGTAATTCAATGAGAAAATGAGCTGACTGATTTATGTCTGCAGGTATGGTGACTAGTCGTCTCGAAGAGGAAATGTCCGGATCTCAAGCCGATATGCTGCAAGAGCTGTCCCAAGTGCACGAGCGAGATCGGCAAGCAATGCGGAGTGTTGCCAAGGCTTTGTGGCCATCCGCCTCCCCTCCAAGAAGTATGGAGGAGCTTGTAAAGCTATTCCAAGGGGCTCGGCGGCGCTTTCTCTTATGGAAGATATCAGCCTGCCGAGAAGGTGCGGGCGAGGCTTGGGCCATGGTAAAAACACAGTACACCAAGCTTGATCCGAATCATATGGCCCGGGTTGGACCTCGGGGGTCAGATGGACAAGAAATTCCAGTTAGTTTGGTATATGACCAAGTAAAGATAGCCACCAAGTTTCCCAAGAGGATTGTAAGCTAGACAGCCTGTTGGACGGCATAGAGGAAGAAGTTTTTGAGTCCAACTGACTATGTACTTCAATTGACAAATTTGTCCCTAGCCGGATTGTAAAACAATTGTCATGGCAGACCTTTTCGCTTCGACCTCTGAACCCAAAGGTGCGGAGTGTTCTGAACACCGGATCGGCAGCATAGCCCGGGGTATGCGTGGAAACCAGGAGTAGGGGTCATAGTAGCTTGAACAGACAAGTTGTATCCGGCTAGCTATGTTATATTACTTGTTGATTGTAAGAAACACCTTCCAGGTAGAATAGTCCCATTAAGGTTTCCTTTCCCTGGGTGGACATGCGTTAGTATGCATGCCCGAACTGTGATTGAAAAATTACAGTATACGTAACATCTGGGGTTCACAGTATAATTTGGGTATAACGTCTTTAGTCCGCCAACTGAATATTCCCTTAAGAATGCTAGCTTTCAACTTCACCCAGTCTGAGGTACAAGTCCATATGACCCGACTGTAAGAATCGCAGAGGTGCTCCCTTTATGCCCTAGCCGAACAAACGAGAACGTAGGGCATAAGCACAGGAGCCAGGCAACCCAGCTTGGCAAAAACTTAAGTCATAACGGTGCATATAATGGCGAAGAAAAGGTACATATGAGGAAAAGACACATATGTGGTGAGCTTGATGCTTGGAAAATAATAATAATAAGCTTCTGTAAAAGAAGCCCCCAGGTATTATGAGTGTATACATTTAAGGATGTGCGCGTCATGGGTGTGCAGTTTGGCCACACAAGAGCTATCAAGCTGGAGAAAAAAATTAAAGAGAGAAAAAATGGAAACAAAGGGAGAAGAAGACGAACAAAGAGTACGACTCTAGGCGTAGAATCTTTGGAGTCTGGCGGCATTCCACGGGTTCGGCTCTAAGCGATTGTCTGGTGCATCACGCAGGTGGTATGCTCCTCTAGTGAGAACTTCATCTATGATGAAGGGACCCTACCACTTGGGCTTGAGTTTGTCCTTTTTATTCTCTGGAAAGCGTAGAATGAGTTCACCAACATTATAAGTCTTGGCCTGCACTTCTCTGCTTCGGTATCTGTGAGCATGTTGTTGATAGAATGCAGAACGGGCTTTTGCAAGGTCGCGCTCCTCCTCCAGGGCATCTAGACTGTCCTGCCGATCAAGCTCGGCCTCTCTTTCTTCGTACGTGCGCACTCGAGGTGAGTCATGAATGATGTCGCAGGGCAAAACGGCCTCTGCGTCGTACACCATGAAGAATGGTATGTATCCAGTAGTGCGATTGGGCGTGGTCCGCAGCCCCCAGAGTACAGAGTCGAGCTCCTCAACCCAGTGCTTGTCTGATTCTTTCAAAGACCATACTAGTCTAGGCTTAATGCCGCTCATGATAAGACCATTAGCTCGCTCCATTTGACCATTTGTTTGTGGGTGATAGATGGAGGCATAAAGCAGACCAGGTTTTCACTTCATCGGCTGTAAAATTGGAGCCGTTATCGGTGATGATGCTGTGTGGGACATGCTACGTCTTGAGCTGGCGTTGGTTTTCCCCGAAGAGGAAGGGGTGACACACCAGAGTAGCATAAGTATTTCCCTCAGTTTTTGAGAACCAAGGTATCAATCCAGTAGGAGGCCACGCTCAAGTCCGTCGTACCTGCACAAAGCGATAGCTACTCGTAACCAACACGATTAGGGGTTGTCAATCCCTTCACGGTCACTTACGAGAGTGAGATCTGATAGATATAATATTTTTGGTATTTTTGGTATAAAGATGCAAAGTAAAAAGTAAAGGAAAAGTAAAAAGAAAATCAAGATTGAAGTGATGGAGATTGATATGATGAGAATAGACCCGGGGGCCATAGGTTTCACTAGTGGCTTCTCTCAAGAGCATAAGTATTCTACGATGGGTGAACAAATTACTATTGAGCAATTGACAGAATTGAGCATAGTTATGAGAATATCTAGGCATGATCATGTATATAGGCATCACGTCCGTGACAAGTAGACCGAAACGATTCTGCATCTACTACTATTACTCCACTCATCAACCGCTGTCCAGCATGCATCTAGAGTATTAAGTTAAAAACAGAGTAACGCCTTAAGCAAGATGACATGATGTAGAGAGATAAATTAATGCAATATGAAATAAACCCCATCTTGTTATCCTCGATGGCAACGATACAATACGTGCCTTTCTGCCCCTTCTATCACTGGGTAAGGAAACCGCAAGATCGAACCCAAAGCTAAGCACTTCTCCCATGGCAAGAACTACCAATCTAGTTGGCCAAACCAAACGGATAATTCGAAGAGACTTGCAAAGATAACCAATCATACATAAAAGAATTCAGAGAAAATTCAAATATTATTCATAGATAGACTTGATCATAAACCCATAATTCATCGGTCTCAACAAACACACCGCAAAAAGTAGATTACATCGAATAGATCTCCAGAAGAGAGGGGAAGAACTTTGTATTGAGATTCAAAGAGAGAGAAGAAGCCATCTAGCTACTAACTATGGACCCGAAGGTCTGAGGTAAACTACTCACACTTCATCAGAGAGGCTATGATGATGTAGAAGCCCTCCGTGATGACGGCCCTCTTCCGACGGAGCTCCGGAACAGGCCCCAAGATGGGATCTTGTGGATACAGAAAGTTGCGGTGGTGGAATTAGGTTTTTGGCTCCTATTCTAATTGTTTGGGGGTATGTGTGTATATATAGGAGGAAGAAGTACGCCGGAGGGGCAACGAGGGGCCCACGAGGCAGGGGGCGCCCCCACCCTCGTGACTGCCTCTTTTGTTCCTTGGAGCAGGGTCCAAGTCTCCTGGATCACGTTCGGTGAGAAAATCACGTTCCCGAAGATTTTATTCCGTTTGGACTCCGTTTGATATTCCGTTTCTTCGAAACACTGAAATAGGCAAAAATAGCAATTCTGGGCTGGGCCCATGGTTAATAGCTTAGTCCCAAAAATAATATAAAAGTGGAAAATAAAGCCCAATATAGTCTAAAACAGTAGATAATATAGCATGGAGCAATCAAAAATTATAGATACGTTGGAGATGTATCAGGCATCCCCAAGCTTAATTCCCGCTCGTCCTCGAGTAGGTAAATGATAAAAAGAGAATTTTTGATGCCGAGTGCTACTTGGCATAATTTCAAGGCAAATCTTCTTAATTGTGGTATGAATATTCAGATTAGAAAGATTCAAGACAAAAGTTTATATTGACATAAAAATAATAATACTTCAAGCATACTAACAAAGCAATTATGTCTTCTCAAAATAACATGGCCAAAGAAAGTTATCCCTACAAAATCATATAGTCTGGCTATGCTCTATCTTCACCACACAAAGTATTTAAATCATGCACAACCCCGATGACAAGCCAAGCAATTGTTTCATACTCTAACTTTTTCAAAACTTTTTCAATCTTCACGCAATACATGAGCGTGAGCCATAGATATAGCACTATAGGTGGAATAGAATTGTGGTTGTGGAGAAGACAAAAAGGAGAAGATAGTCTCACATCAACTAGGTGTATCAATGGGCTATGGAGATGCCCATCAATAGATATCAATGTGAGTGAGTAGGGATTGCCATGCAACGGATGCACTAGAGCTATAAGTATATGGAAGCTCAAAAAGAAACTAAGTGGGTGTGCATCCAACTTGCTTGCTCATGAAGACCTAGGGCAATTTGAGGAAGCCCATCATTGGAATATACAAGCCAAGTTCTATAATGTAAAATTCCCACTAGTATATGAAAGTGATAACATGAGAGACTCTCTACTATGAAGATCATGGTGCTACTTTGAAGCACAAGTGTGGTAAGAGGATAGTAACATTGTCCCTTCTCTCTTTTTCTCTCATTTTTTTGTTTTTTTTTATTTGGGCCTTTTCTCTTTTTTTTTTATTTCATGGCCTCTTTTTATTTGGGCTTCTTTGGCCTATTTTATTTATTTTTCGTCCGGAGTCTCATCCCGACTTATGGGGGAATCATAGTCTCCATCATTCTTTCCTCACATGGGACAATGCTCTAATAATGATGATCATCACACTTTTATTTTTCTTACAACTCAACAATTACAACTCGATACTTAGAACGAAATATGACTCTATATGAATGCATCCGGCGGTGTACCGGGATATGCAGTATGACAATGATGGAGTGTGTCATGATGAACTAGATGGTGGAAAGTTGCATGGCAATATATCTCGGAATGGCTATGGAAATGCCATAATAGGTAGGTATGGTGGTGTTTTGAGGAAGGTATATGGTAGGTGTATGATACCGGCGAAAGGTGCGCGGTATTAGAGAGGCTAGCAAAGGTGGAAGAGTGAGAGTGCGTATGATCCATGGACTCAACATTAGTCATAAAGAACTCATATACTTATTGCAAAAATCTAGAAGTTATCAAAGCAAAGTATTACGCGCATGCTCCTAGGGGGATAGATTGGTAGGAAAAGACCATCGCTCGTCCCCGACCGCCACTCATAAGGAAGACAATCAATAAATAAATCATGCTCCGACTTCATCACATAACGGTTCACCATACATGCATGCTACGGGAATCACAAACTTTAACACAAGTATTCTTTAAATTCACAACTACTCAACTAGCATGACTTTAATATTATCACCTCCATATCTCAAAACAATTATCATGCTTCAATATTTTCTTAGTATTCAACACACTCAAAAGAAAGTTTCACAAATCTTGAATACCAAGCATATTATTATTAAGCAAATTACCATGCTATTAAGAGACTCTCAAAATAATTTAAGTGAAGCATGAGAGATCAATAGTTTCTTTAAAACAAATCCACCACCGTGCTATAAAAGATCTAAGTGAAGCACATAGAGCAAAATTATAACGCTCAAAAGATATAAGTGAAGCACATAGAGCAAAACTACTTAGCTCAAAAGATATAAGTGAAGCACATAGAGAAAAACTACTTAGCTCAAAAGATATAAGTGAAGCACATAGAGTATTCTATCAAATTTTAATTCATGTATGGATCTCTCAAAAGGTGTGTACAGCAAGGATGATTGTGGCATACTAAGACACAAATAATACAAGACGCTCCAAGCAAAACACATATCATGTTGGTGAATAAAAATATAGCTCCAAGTAAATTACCGATGGAAGTGGACGAAAGAGGGGATGCCTTCCGGGCCATCCCCAAGCTTTGACTTTTTGGTGTCCTTGGATTATCTTGGGGGTGCCATGGGCATCCCCAAGCTTAGGCTCTTGCCACTCCTCGTTCCATGATCCATCAAAATAATTCACCCAAAACATGAAAACTTCACAACACAAAACTCAAAATAGAAAACTCGTGAGCTCTGTTAGCGAAAGAAAACAAAATACCACTTCAAGGTACTGTAATGAACTCATTATTTATTTATATTGGTGTTAAACCTACTGTATTCCAACTTCTCTATGGATTATAAACTATTTTACTAACCATAGATTCATCAAAATAAGCAAACAACACACAAAAACAGAATCTGTCAAAAACATAACAGTCTGTAGTAATCTGTAGCTAGCGAAAGATATGGAACCCCAAAAATTCTAAAATAAATTGCTGGACGTGAGAAATTTATCTATTAATCATCTACATAAAGAATTAACTAAATAGCACTCTTCAAATAAAAATTACAGCAGTTCTCGTGAGCGCTAAAGTTTCTGTTTTTTACAGCAAATTCAACAAGACTTTCCCCAAGTCTTCCCAACGGTTCTACTTGGCACAAACACTAATTAAACACAAAAAACACAACCCAAACAGAGGCTAAATAATTTATTTATTACGAATCAGGAGCAAAAATCAAGGAATAAAAATAAAATTGGGTTGCCTCCCAACAAGCGCTATCGTTTAACGCCCCTAGCTAGGCATAAAAGCGAGGATAGATCTAGGTATTGCCATCTTTGGTAGGCAATCCATAAGTGGCTCTCATGATAGTTTCATATGGTAATTTTATTTTCTTTCTTGGAAAGTGTTCCGTGCCCTTTTTTAATGGAAATTGAAATCTAATATTCCCTTCCTTCATATCAATAATCGCACCAACCGTTCTAAGGAAAGGTCTACCAAGAATAATAGGGCAAGAAGGATTGCAATCTATGTCAAGAACAATGAAATCTACGGGCACATAATTCCTATTTTCAACAATAATAACATCACTAATCCTTCCCATAGGTTTCTTAATAGTGGAATCCGCAAGGTGCAAGTTTAGAGAGCAATCATCAAAATTACGGAAATCTAGCAAATCACACAAATCTTGGGAATAGTAGAGACACTAGCACCCAAATCACACAAAGCATAAAACTCATGATCTATAATTTTAATTTTAATAGTTTGTTCCCACTCATCATAGAGTTTTCTAGGGATAGAAATTTTCAACTCAAGTTTTTCTTCATAAGATTGCATCAAGGCATCAACAATATGTTCGGTAAAGGCTTTATTTTGACTATAAGGAAATACAATCAATTAAAGAGCAACTTTCATAATTAAATTCTTTGAAATCCAATATAGTGGGTTTAGCAACATCTAGATTTTTATTTCTTTCAATCCCACTTTCATTAATTTCATCATTAAGATCTAAATACTCCAAATTTTTAGAATGCCTTCTAGGTAAAGGAAGATCATATTCAGTTTCATCAAGATTCATATTGCAAAACAAAGATTTAATAGGGGACACATCAATAACTTTTAGATCTTCATCTTGATTTTCATAGGAATTGGAAGAACACGCTTTAATAAAGGCATCTTTGGAAGCACGCATCCTAGCGGTTCTTTCCTTGCACTCATCAATGGAAATTCTCATGGCTTTGAGAGACTCATTGATATCATGTTTAGGAGGAATAGATCTAAGCTTTAAGGAATCAATCTCAAGAGAAATTCTATCAACGTTCCTAACCAAATCATCAGCTTTAAGCAATTTCTCTTCAAGCAAAGCATTAAAATTCTTTTGTGAATTCATAAACTCTTTAACACTATTCTCAAATTCAAAGGGCATCTTATTATAATTTCCATAAGAGTTGTTGTAGGAATTCCCATAATTATTAGAAGGATTACTAGGATATGGCCTAGGGTTAAAATTCCCGCTATAAGCGTTGTTACCAAAATTATTCCTACCAACAAAATTCACATCCATAGATTCATTGTTATTCTCAATCAAAGTAGACAAAGTCATATCATTAGGATCAGAAGAAACACTCTTAGTAGCAAATAATTTCATAAGTTCATCCATCTTTCCACTCAAAACATTGATTTCTTCTATCGCATGCACTTTTTTATTAGAAGATCTTTCAGTATGCCATTGAGAATAATTAACCATAATATTATCTAGGAGTTTAGTAGCATCTCCTAAAGTGATTTCCATAAAAGTGCCTCCCGCTGCCGAATCTAAAAGATTTCTATAAGCAAAATTCAATCCGGCATAAAAAATTTGTATGATCATCCACAAATTCAAACCATGAGTAGGGCAATTATGTATCATTAATTTCATTCTCTCCCAAGCTTGTGCAACATGTTAATGATCAAATTGTATAAAGTTCATAATATCGTTTCTAAGAGAGATGATCTTAGCGGGAGGAAAATACTTAGAGATAAAAGCATCTTTGCACTTGTTCCATGAATCAATACTATTCTTAGGCAAAGACAAAAACCAAGCTTTAGCACGATCTCTAAGCGAAAAAGGAAATAGCTTCAATTTAACGAAATCATTATTGAAATATTTTTTATTTTGCATATCACATAAATAAACGAATCTATTCAGATGAGTAGCGGCATATTCACTAGGAAGGCCGGCAAATTGATCTTTCATATCAAGATTCAACAAAGCAGTATTAATTTCACAAGATTCAGCAACGGTAAGAGGAGCAATCGGAGTGCTAAGGAAATCATTATTATTGCTATTGGTGAAGTCACACAATTTGGTATTATCTTGAGCCATCGTGACAAACAAGCAATCTAACACACGAGCAAACAAAAAGGCAAGCGGGCAAAAAGAGGCAAATAGAGAGGGAGGATAGAGAGAGAGAGGGCGAATAAAATGGCAAGGGTGAATTGGGGGGGAGAGGAAAACGAGAGGCAAATGGCAAATAATGTAATGCGAGAGATAGGGATTGTGATGGGTACTTGGTATGTTGACTTTTTGCGTAGACTCCCCGGCAACGGCACCAGAAATCCTTCTTGCTACGTCTTGAGCTTACGTTGGTTTTCCCCGAAGAGGAAGGGATGATGCAGCAGAGTAGCGTAAGTATTTCCCTCAGCTTTTGAGAACCAAGGTATCAATCCAGTAGGAGGCCACGCTCAAGTCCCTCGTACCTGCACAAAGCGATAGCTACTCGCAACCAACGCGATTAGGGGTTGTCAATCCCTTCACGGTCACTTACAAGAGTGAGATCTGATAGATATAATATTTTTGGTATTTTTGGTATAAAGATGCAAAGTAAAAAGTAAAGGCAAAGTAAAAAAGCAAAGCAAGATTAAAGTGATGGAGATTGATATGATGAGAATAGACCCAGGGGCCATAGGTTTCACTAGTGGCTTCTCTCAAGAGCATAAGTATTCTACGGTGGGTGAACAAATTACTGTTGAGCAATTGACAGAATTGAGCATAGTTATGAGAATATCTAGGCATGATCATGTATATAGGCATCAAGTCCGTGAAAAGTAGACTGAAACGATGCTGCATCTACTACTATTACTCCACTCATCGACCGCTGTCCAGCATGCATCTAGAGTATTAAGTTAAAAACAGAGTAAGGCCTTAAGCAAGATGACATGATGTAGAGAGATAAATTCATGCAATATGAAATAAACCCCATCTTGTTGTCCTCGATGGCAACGATACAATACGTGCCTTGCTACCCCTTCTGTCACTGGGTAAGGACACCGCAAGATCAAACCCAAAGCTAAGCACTTCTCCCATGGCAAGAACTACCAATCTAGTTCGCCAAACCAAACGGATAATTCGAAGAGACTTGCAAAGATAACCAATCATACATAAAAGAATTCAGAGAAGATTCAAATATTATTCATAGATAGACTTGATCATAAACCCACAATTCATCGGTCTCAACAAACACACCGCAAAAAGAAGATTACATCGAATAGATCTCCACAAGAGAGGGGGAGAACTTTGTATTGAGATTCAAAGAGAGAGAAGAAGCCATCTAGCTACTAACTATGGACCCGAAGGTCTGAGGTAAACTACTCACACTTCATCGGAGAGGCTATGATGATGTAGAAGCCCTCTGTGATGACGGCTCTCTTCCGACGGAGCTCCGGAACAGGCCCCAAGATGGGATCTCGTGGATACAGAAAGTTGCGGTGGTGGAATTAGGTTTTTGGCTCCTATTTTGATCATTTGGGGGTATGTGTGTATATATAGGAGGAAGAAGTATGCCGAAGGAGCAACGAGGGGCCCACGAGGCAGGGGGTGCGCCCTAGGGGGGGCGCCCCCCACCCTCGTGACCGCCTCTTTTGTTCCTTGGAGCAGGGTCCAAGTCTCCTAGATCACGTTCGGTGAGAAAATAACGTTCCCGAAGATTTTGTTCCGTTTGGACTCCGTTTGATATTCCGTTTCTTCGAAACACTGAAATAGGAAAAAAAACAGTAATTCTAGGCTGGGCCTCCGGTTAATAGGTTAGTCCCAAAAATAATATAAAAGTGGAAAATAAAGCCCAATATAGTCCAAAACAGTAGATAATATAGCATGGAGCAATCAAAAATTATAAATACGTTGGAGACATATCAGGACACCATAACGGTGCACGACACCGGATATAAAGTCTATCACTAGTCCGGCTTCGGCTGTTTTAACTGGTTTGGCCTCTATCCACTTGGTGAATTTATCTACCATGACCAACAGATATTTTTTCTAATGGCTTCCTCCTTTAAGGGGTTCGACCATATCAAGCCCCCAGACCGCGAGAGGCCAAGTAATGGGGATTGTTTGTAGAGTGGTAGGCGGCATATGGCTTTGATTGGCGAAAAGCTGGCATCCACCACAACGTTGGACAAGGTCCTTTGCATCTGCTCGGGCCGTCGGCCAAAAGAAACCTGTACGGAAGGCTTTACTTATGAGGGCCTGAGCTGCGGCGTGGTGACCTTCGAGACCAGCATGGATTTCGGCCAAGAGCTGTCGTACCTCTTCTTCGGAGATACATCTTTGAAGGACTCCCGTAGCGCTTTTTTTGTAGAGCTCTCCGTCATGGACCTTGTAGGCTTTCGAGCGCCGAACAATGCAGCGAGCCTCATTCTGATCCTCAGGGAGCTCTTGCCTATTAAGGTAGGCCAAGAAGGGTTCGGTCCATGGGGCAAATACTGCCATTATTAGATGGGCCGATGGTGTTATTTCGGTGGTTGAGCCCCCGATGATATCGGTATTGTGTTCGGAATCTAGGGGTATAATCGGATCCGGACTGGTGTTGCTGCTCTCACCCTGCCACACCACGGATGGCCTGAAAAGCCTTTCCAGAAAGATGTTAGGCAGGTCACGCTTGGCGCCTATGTGAGCGAGAACATCCGCCGCTTGATTACTTTCCGAGCCACATGATGAAACTCGAGTCCCTTAAACCGAGCTGATATTTTAAGTATGGCGTTATGATAGGCCGCCATCTTTGGATCTTTGGCGTCGAAGTCTCCATTTATTTGGGATATTGCGAGATTTGAATCCCCGCGCACCTCCAGGTGTTGTATGCCCATGGAGGCAGCCATCCAAAGACCGTGCAATAAGGCCTCGTATTCGGCTGCATTGTTGGAGTATGTGTATAATATTTGGAGTACGTATCGGACTGTGTCTCCGGTGGGGGACGTTAAGACGACGACCGCTCCTAAGCTGGCCAGCATTTTAGAGCCATCGAAGTGCATGACCCAGTTGGAATATGTACCATACTCTTTAGGGAGTTCAGCCTCTATCCATTCGGCGACGAAGTCGGCCAATACTTGGGATTTAATGGCTCGGTGCGGTTTGTATGTTATATCGAATGGCAGGAGCTCAATGGCCCACTTGGCAATCCGGCCCGTAGCATCGCAGTTGTTTATTATGTCATTGAGTGGTACTTCAGAAGCCATCGTGATTGAGCACTCTTGGAAGTAGTGTCGCAACTTCCGGGATGCCATGAAGACCGCATATGATATATTTTGGTAATGAGGGTACCAGGATTTGCATGGCGTGAGGACAGTAGATACGTAGTATACCGGTTTCTGAACTGGGAATTTGTGTCCGGCCTCCTCTCGCTCAACGACAAGCACCGCGCTCAACACCTAGTGTGTTGCTGAGATGTATAATGACATTGGTTCGCCGATGTTCGGCGCGGCCAGGATTGGGTTGCTTGCTGAAAGAGCCTTTATTTCTTCTAGTCCGGCCGTTGCCGCATCCGTCCACTCAAAGTGGTCGGTGCGTCGAAGAAGGCGATAAAGTGGCAATGCTTTTTCTCCTATTCTAGAGATAAAGCGGCTTAAAGCTGCCACGCATCCGGCTAGTTTTTGGACCTGTTTAAGGTCTGTTGGTGTAGCCAATTGTGACAAAGCTCGGATTTTGGCTGGATTTGCCTCAATTCATCTATTGGAAACGATGAAGCCCCGCAGTTTTCCAGCGGGAACGCCGAAATACACTTTTCCGGATTGATCTTGATGTCATATGTCCGGAGTTTGTCGAATGTGAGACGTGGGTCGTCTATTAATGACTCGACGTGTTTAGTCTTGACGACGACGTTGTCCACATATGCTTCAACTGTATTGCCGATTTGTTTTTCCAAGCATGTTTGAATCATGCGTTGGTAGGTGGCGCCGGCGTTTTTAAGCCCAAAGGGCATAGTGTTGAAGCAGAAAGGCCCGTATGGGGTAATGAATGTCATTGCGGCTTGATCGGACTACTTCATTTTGATTTGATGGTATCGGGAGTATGCGTCGAGGAAACGCAGTGAGTCATGTCCGACATAGCGTCAATAATCTGATCAATGTGGGGGAGGGGGAAGGGTATCCTTAGGGCAAGCCTTATTGAGGTCATTGAAATCGATGCATAGGCGCCAGGATTTATCCTTCTTTGGCATCATCACCAGGTTTGCTAGCCAGTCCGGGTGTTTTATTTCTCTGATGAATCCGGCCTCGATTAACTTGGCTAGCTCCTCCCCCATAGCTTGTTGTCTGGGTTCGGAAAAGCGCCAGCAGATGAATCCGGCTTCAATATATTGAGGCCGTGTTTTGCCAACCTGCATGGGATTCCTGGCATATCAGAAGGTTGCCAGGCGAATATGTCCCAGTTTTTGCGTAGGAACGCTCGTAATGCGGCATCAACCGTTGGGTCTAGCTATGCCCTGATGGAAGCTGTCTTCTTGGGGTCCGTTGGGTGGACTTCAAATTTGACTATTTCATCTGCTGGTTTGAAGGAGGTGGATTTGGGCCGCTTATCCAGGATTACGTCGTCCCTATCCATCGTGGAGCGTAGTGCGGTTAACTCTTTGGCCGTGAGGGCCTCGGACAGTGCCTCGAGGGCTAGGGACGTGGTTTTGTTTTCGGCGCGGACGGCTATGTCCGGATCACTGGTGAGAGTGATAATACCATTGGGCCCGGGCATTTTGAGCTTCATGTACCCGTAATGAGGTATAGCTTGAAAGCGTGTGAATGCATCTCGCCCCAACAGGGCGTGATATCCACTGTTGAAAGGGGCCACTTGGAAGGTTATCTCTTCAGACCGATAGTTCTCTGGCATGCCGAACACTATGTCGAGTGTAATTTTCCCGTGCATCGCTGAGGGAGTCCTGGACTAAGGGGTCCTCGGGCGTCCAACCTATTAGCCATGGGACGGATTGATGGGATGTGAAGATACGAAGACCGAAGACTGTACCCGTGTCCAGATGGGACTCTCCTTGGCATGGAAGGCAAGCTTGGCAACCGTATATGTAGATTCCTTTCTTTGTAACCGACCTTGTGTAACCCTAGACCCTCCCGGTGCTTATATAAACTAGGGGACTTAGTCCGGAGGGAGAGATTCATAACCATAGTCATACAAGCTAGACCTCTAGGGTTTAGCCATTACGATCTCGAGGTAGATCAACTCTTGTAATACTCGTATTCATCAATATCAATCAAGCAGGACGTAGGGTATTACCTCCATAGAGAGGGCCCGAACCTGGGTAAACATCATGTCCCTTGTCTCCTGTTACCATCGACCTTAGACGCACAGTTCGGGACCCCCTACCCGAGATCCGCCGATTTTGACACCGACATTGGTGCTTTCATTGAGAGTTCCACTATGCCGTAGACGTAAGGTTCGATGGCCCCTTCAATCATCGATAGTGACGCTGTCCAAGGAGAAACTTTCCTCCTCGCACAGATCTTCGTGTTCGGCGGCTTCGCACTACGGGCCAACTCGCTTGGCCATCTGGAGCAGATCAAAAGCTACGCCCCTGGCCATCAGGTCAGATTTGGGAATTTGAACTATGTTGCGGACATCCGTGGAGATTTGATCTTCGCTGGATTCGAGACCATAGCGACCGCTCCTGGTCACCTTGACGAACATGACCTAAATCTGTCGTTAGACCGCATCCAGGAGATAGCTCCTGTGACCACTCCGGCCATAGATCCAGAGCACACTACAACATCCGAGGATTGGAAGCTCAACCCCACCATGGAGGCCATAGATTCCCTAGCATTGGAGCCACACATAGACTTGATCTCACACGATACCCGTGTCACCGGAACTCCAAGCTCTTCTCTGGGTATAAGCTCCGAACCATGCGAGTCTGTGGATGCCGAACTTGATCGTTTATCGATCTTCGAGTTCAGCGCCGCAGACATCTTCCGGCACTCGCGTTTGGGCGACATGCTAAACTCATTAAAAAAACATGTCCTTGATGGAGGACTCATAGCCGAACTATATCTGGCCCGAACTAGGGGCTGATGTTGGAGAATTTTGCTTCCCACCCGCCACCCACTTCATAGCCATGGTCGAGGATTTGACCGACACACTTGATTACGACTCCGAGGACATCGACGGTATGGACCACGATGCCGGAGAAGAAGAGGCCCAGAACCCGCCGTTCACCAGACGCTGGACGGCCACTTCCTCGTATGATGTATACATGGTGGATGCACCAAAGGAGAACAGCGGCGATGACAAGTAAGATCCAGCTGAGGATAAACCTTTCGAAATACAATCCAAGCACCGGCGTCAGCGGCGCCGCTCTAAGTCACGCCGCAGCAAAGACAGCAACACCGGCACAGGAGAAGATAACACTCCAGAAGGTGCCAAAGACAACAAAGACCCCGTTGAAACAGCTAATGAACAAGATGAACGAGAAGATGGGCAGGCTAGCCCTGGTAAGCAGGCCACGCACGAAGACTCAGAGGACGGAAGTTATCTTCCGCTCTCCGAGGATGAGGTGAGCCTCGGCACCGACGATTTCCTCATGCCCGAGGAACCTCTTGAGCAGGAGTGCTTCAAGCGCTAGCTAATCGCCACTGCAAGGAGCCTGAAAAAGAAGCAGCAGCAGCTTCAAGCTGACCAAGATCTGCTCAATGATAAATGGACCAATGTCCTAGCAGCCGAAGAATATGGCCTCAAGCGCCCAACCAAAAGCTACCCAAAGCGCAAATTGCTACCACAGTTTGACGAGGAGGCGCTGGAATACATACCTCCATCACACAATGCGCCTGACCGACCACCACGTGGTCGGGACAAAATGGCAGCTCACGCCGAACACCAGCCAGCCCCGCCTCATCGCATAGGTAGAGGTAAATTAGCCCACGGTCATACATATGACCTTCGGCAAAACCTGAACAATAAAGCAGGACATACCAGATCGCGACAACGGATCGCGAGGACATGCCCCGACACGTGACAACGGCCACCTATTCGGACGCGACAAATTTAGTCATGCGCGGGCTGAAAAACACAGACGGACTCCATCAGAGCCACGTCGTGATATGACCCGATATAGAGGCGCCGCACACCCTCATTGCTTCACTGATGAGGTCCTGGATCATGAATTCCCAGAAGGGTTCAAACCCATGAATATAGAATCATACGATGGAACCACGGACCCCGCGGTGTGGATCAAAGACTTCATTCTCCACATTCATATGGCCCGCGGCGATGACCTCCACACCATCAAATACCTCCCTTTAAAACTCAAGGGGCCAGCTCGACACTGGCTCAACAGTCTGCCTGCAAATTCTATTGGCAGCTGGGAGGACTTGGAAGAGGCATTCCTCGATAACTTCCAAGGTACATATGTTCGACCTCCGGACGTTGATGACTTAAGCCATATAGTTCAACAGCCTGGAGAGTTCTCCAGGAAATTCTAGACCAGGTTCTTAACTAAAAAGAACCAAATCATCGATTGTCCGGATGCCAAAGCCCTAGCAGCCTTCAAACACATCATCTGCAATGAATGGCTCGCTCGCCACCTTGGCCAAGAAAAGCAAAAATCCATGGTAGCCCTCACGGCACTCATGACCCGCTTTTGTTCGGGCGAGGACAATTGGTTGGCCCGTAGCAAAAACAATGCAAGCGACACCGGCACCCCTGAAGCCAAAACTAGCAAAGACAAGTCTCGACGCAATAGATACAAGCATCGAAACAATAGTGATAACATCGAGGACACGACAGTCAATGCCGGATTCAGGGGCTCTAAGTCCGGTCAGCGGAAGAAGCCGTTCCAAAAGAACAATTCAGGCCCATCCATCTTGGACCGCATACTTGATCGTCCATGCCAGATTCATGGCACCCCAGACAAACCACCCAATCATACAAATAGAGATTGCTGGGTTTTTAAACAGGCCGACAAATTAAACACCGAGAACAGGGAAAAGGGATCGCAAAGCAAGGACGATGACGAAGAGCCCCAGCAACCGAACACAGGGGGGCAGAAGAAGTCCCCCCCCAGGTCAAAACGGTGAACATGATATACACTACCCACATCCCCAAGAGGGAGCACAAGCGTGCGCTCAGGGACGTCTACGCAATAGAGCCAGTTGCCCCAAAATTTAATCCATGGTCATCATGCCCGATCACTATTGACTGCCGGGATCATCCAACCAGTATCCGTCACGGTGGCTCAGCCGCACTAGTCCTAGACCCAATAATTGATGGGTTCCACCTGACCCGCGTCCTTATGGACGGAGGTAGCAGCCTTAATCTGCTCTATCAGGATACAGCGTGAAAAATGGGCATTAACCCATCTCGGATCAACCCCACAAGGACTACCTTCAAAGGAGTCATACCAGGTGTAGAGGCCCGCTGTATGGGCTGAATCACACTAGAGGTTGTCTTCGGATCTCCGGACAACTTCTGAAGCGAGGAGTTAATCTTCGATATCGCCGCCTTCCGCAGCGGCTATCACGCACTGCTCGAATGAACTACGTTCGCTCAATTCAAGGTAGTACCACACTATGCTTATCTCAAGCTCAAGATGCCCGGTCCACGCGGCGTCATAACAGTCAATAGAAATACGGAACGCTCCCTTCGTACAGAAGAGCACATAGCTGCCTTAGCAGCAGAAGTACAGAGCGGCCTTCTCAAGTAGAACCTTAATTCGGCTACCGAGCCCACGAACACCATTAAGAGGGTCCGAACTACTCTGCAGCAGAAGAGCTCGGCTCGTCATGAGCTCGACTAGCAATCCGGCCTCCGTCTCAGTCCCGATAAAGTGGTGGCATTCATGCTGCGCGTGCATAACCACGCACTCAAAATCCCAAGGGCATCGACGGGGGCATAACTAGCTTGTGGTCCATAGTACGGCTCAACCGACATTGGATACACATATACTTTCACTTTTTACTTGTTTCCTTTTCAGGTCTCAATCCCACAGGCACCATCTGGTGGTCTGGTCATCGGTCCTCTTGAAGGATAAACACACCAAGACGACGAGAAACGCAGACATATGGGGGACTTTTTAGGTGATTCTGTTAATGATAACTCTACCTGTTTTTCAGGACCCACATGCAGGTCTCCCTTGGTTTTGGCATGTCAAATAGCCTGTTGCTTATCTCACTACCTGTATCGATGTGCCTTGACATACTAGTTAAATTAGAATGAGAACAGTTTGTGGCTGGAGCTTTAGGACCCCAGCCTTTTACCTTTGTACCTTTTCTGTTTTCTTTCTCTTTTTCAGCTTCCCTGTGGATCACCCTATCAGGTAGCACCCATACACTTTGGTACGCTTGATGTTTGCCAGGGGCTTCATAGCACCCCACATTACGGCAACAAATGTCCGAACACTTTTTATAAGTATAAGTTCGGCACCCCGAATTTAGCATTATATGCACTGGCTCAGAATCATGTCTTTGGTCAATAGTTGGGTTGCCCGGCTCCTGTGCTTGCTACCTTACGGTCCGCTATATCGGCTAAGGTAGTAAAGGGAGAACTACTGCAATTGTGCCTTGGTTTATCTCAAGGAGCACCTTAGTAGAGAAAGCCGAAAACTGACTGTCATGATGCGGCAAGAGCAGGCCAGCTGTTCGGTGGTTGCAAATCGTTGGAGATTTGTTCCACATTACCCGAAGGATTGGTACTTCCCGATCAGACGCTTATAGCACTCTAGTTCGAATACTAGGGGTTGTGCCCATGTTTTTATTGTCGCACTCCTATGGCTAAGTGAGGGCATTACAGCCGCATAGTCTGGTTGCCTGGTTCGTTGCGCTAAACAACTCCTTCAAGGACCATCTAATTGGATCAAGATTGTTTAGATTCCATCCCGAACACCCCCGTACTATCTACGTTGGGGCAGAAGCCGACGACTGGTTAACCCTCGGATTTCATACAACACGGCCGCACAGGAAATAAAAATTTAAAAACATAACAAGCATTATATTGCATAAACACTCAGTTTCATCATACAAGGAAGAGGAAGCTCGAATACATCCATTCAAAGATAGTGTCTTTCACACAGTGATCCGCAACAATGTGACATCCCTCCAGGACACCATCAAAATACAACTCGGGTCGACGGTGCTCCTTGTCCTCAGGCGGCCCTTCGGTCATTAGCTTCTTGGCATCCATCTTCACCCTATGCGTTTTGACGCGAGCAAAGGCCATCCGTGCACCCTCGATACAGCCCGACCGCTTTATAACCACAAGCCGGGGGCAGGCATGAACAAGCCGCTTCACCAGTCCGAAGTAGCTGCTGGGCATGGGCTCGGCAGGCCATAGTCGGACTATTAGGCCCTTCATGGCTAGCTCGGTTGCCTTATGCAACTCGACCAGTTGTTTTAGCTGATCACTGAGAACAGAACAGCTTCTCCGTAGAACTCCCTTCTTCGGCTCGATAGAACTCAGCAGCATCCACTACGCTGCGCGGCAAATCCGCAAACGCCCCTAGAGAGCTCCAAATTCGGGTAAGTAAAAGGAACGTTTCCTTTGCAGACTTGCTTTGCATAACGAAAGCCTTACCAGTGGCGATCTTCTTGGCCGCCTGCATTTCCTGAAGGGCACTCTGGGCTTCGGCTCGGGCATCTTCTGCGCTCTGGCGGGCCTTCGCAAGTTCGGACCCTTGCATCTTAGAATCACGCTCCAGGGACTCGTTCTTCTTGACGGCGTCCTGGAGCTCTTGCTGGACCTCGCTGATCCGAGCCTCGTGCTTCTCGCATGCAACACATTCCTTGGTTGCTTTGTCCTCGGCCTCGGTTAACGCCCTTGAGGGCAGCCACCTCGGTCGTGGCCCCTAATAAAGTTCATGGCACTTTAGTCAGCACGAACCATTTATCCTTCCTAAATATACACGCAGGTTACTACATACCTCGGCTATCCTCCAGCTGCTTCATTATGAGGCCGAGCTCTTTCTCGGCCCGCTCCAGGTTCTGCTTCAGTCTGGAGACCTCCGCAGCATGAGCGGCAGCAGCCAGCAGCGACGCCTGCTTATTCACATAGACATCGTATGTTAGACTCCTGTGAAAATTATTTTGATCCTCTGTTCGGCTTTTCCTTTCCAGACACCGAACAGAGCATCAGGGGCTACTGTCTACACTGTGATATTCTTTCTACAATTACATTACTTACCTCAAAGCCTGTTAAAAGGCTAGAGCAGGCTTCGGTCAGTCCGCTTTTGGCGGATGAACCTTCTCGATTACCATGCCCATAAGGACACGATGCTCATCCACAATGGAAGCGCCTCGCAGCGCTTCCAGCAGATTATCCGGTGCCCCGGGTTGGACAGGGGTCACCGGCGGAATACGCATACCCCCTTCTTTCGAAGGAGGTTGCGTGCCGGATTTGGGAGACGCATTGGTCTCCGGAATCGAATCGGGCTGAGGGTTGGACTGAGCACAGCCCCCCTCACCACCAGTCTCCATGGGGATCGGCTCCCGCTGATGTCCGGCGATGGAGGCATCGCCTCCTGGTGCCTCCTGAGCCTCTCCCTGGCCCGGGAAATTCCTTCGGGACAACACCTATGCGCCGTCCTTGGCCTTGGGGGAGTGAGCGGGCGGCGGTGACACGCTGGTCGTCTCCTTTGAATCTAGCGAACCCTCTGTCAAGGATCGCAAGGAGCTGTCGCGGGCTGGACTGTGATGGCGTAATTTAAACATATTAATATCACAAAATGGAACGGCCAGACATTTGGATGTGCATAAGGTACTTACGAGGCAGCCTGAGGCTTGGTTCGGGGGGGTCGCTCCGGACTGCTATCGACATCCCACGCGGAGTTATCCGCGAGGGAGCACTTCCCCCTCTTGTACGCCTTCGCCTCCAGAGTTGGGGAGGCCCCCCTTTTCTTCCTTCCCTCCTTAGGGGGGGAGTCGTTTTCTTCCTCCTCTTCGTCGTCGTCTTCGGCAGCCGAAGAGGGAGTCTCGTATCCGGACGTCACGTCCGAAGCACCTTATCAGCGAAGGCCACTCCTGGCCCCTTTGGCCGTTTTCTTGGCCTTCTTCTCCGGCACCTCATAAGGCGCTGGAAACCGCATCTTCGTCAGAAGAGGGGTTTCTTGGTCTTCGGGTAGCGGAGCCGAACAGTTAATCTGCCCCGCTATATCGATCCAGGCCTGAAAAATTGATAGGAAGGCTCAAACTCCTTCCTCAAAATATGCCAGTAGGGGGTATACCTTGAAGACATGAAAGAACTTACCGAATTGGCTTAGCATTTTAATCTGAGCCCGCGATCCTCGGTCGTGGGCGGTGGTGTCTCGCCGGCCTTGAAGAGCATTTTCCAGATGTCTTCGTGCGTCGTGCCAAAGAGCTCTAGTAGCGTCTGGTGCTTGGCCGGATCGAACTCCCACAAATAGCAAGTCCAGAGTTGGCACGGAAGGATCCGGCGAATGAGCATAACCTGGATCACGTTGACGAGTTTGATCCTCTTGGTTATCATGTTCTGGACGCACGTCTAGAGCCCAGTGAGCTTGCTCAAAGATCCCCAGGTTAGGCCCTTCTCTTGCCAGGACGTGAGCTGCATCGGAGCTCCAGATCGGAATTCGGGGGCCGCCGCCCAGTTGGTGTTGCGTGGCTCGGTGATGTAGAACCACCCCGACTGCCACCCCTTCACCGTATCCACAAAGGAGCCTTCGGGACAGGTGACATTGGACATCTTGCCCACCATGGGGCCTCCACACTCTGCTTGTTGGCCGCTCACCACCTTCGGCTTCACGTTGAAAGTCTTTAGCCATAGGCCGAAGTGAGGTGGTATACGGAGAAAGGCCTCGCACACGACAATAAATGCCGAGATATTGAGGATAAAGTTGGGGGCTAGATCATGGAAGTCCAGCCCATAGTAAAACATCAGTCCGCAGACAAACGGGTGGAGAGGGAATCCCAGCCCGCAGACGAAGTGTGTGAGAAACACAACCCTCTCATGGGGCTCTGGGGTAGGGACGATCTATCCCTCGGCCGGGAGATGGTGAACTATCTCCTTGGCCAGGTATCTGGCCTCTCGGAGCTCCTTGATGTCTTTCCTCTTAACAGAGGAGGCCATCCATTTGCCACCAGCTCCGGATCCGGACATGGTTGGAGTGCTTTCTCCGATGTGGGAAGCTAGAGCTTGGGCGCTGGAGCTCAAGAATGGATGGGCATAGGAAGGAGAAGGCAGGGGTGAGTGAGAACGAATCCTTATCCTCTTATAAAGGCCGTGAATGTCGAACGCCTCCCTACTCGCCTATTCCCAAGGGCTGTGTAAACGGCACGGTTGGGTTACCCACGCCCGTATTGATGAGAATCCCGTAATAAGGGGACACAATCTCTGCTTTGACAAGACGTGCCAATGGCAACGCGTCTCGAGACGTGAAGCGGAAGACAAAAAACGGTTCGAAATTATGACCCGACAGATGTGATGTCATGTTACGAAAAGTTGTCAGCAGATTGGACTCGTGTAAAGTTATATTCTTTGTACAGTTGTGTGTGTGGTCTGTGTTACAGGTCCGGACATGATTGTTTCGTCCGAAGACTATCTTGGAGTTCGGAAGGAGGAACCCGCCTTGCAATGCCGAAGACAGATCTACGCGCCGGATACCTTGTCATTGAAGCCAGGTTCAGGGGCTACTAAGGGAGTCCTGGACTAAGGGGTCCTCGGGCGTCCGGCCTATTAGCCATGGGCCGGATTGATGGGTTGTGAAGATACGAAGACCGAAGACTGTACCCGTGTCCGGATGGGACTCTCCTTGGCATGGAAGGCAAGCTTGGCGACCGCATATGTAGATTCATTTCTTTGTAACCGACCTTGTGTAACCCTAGACCCTCCCGGTGCTTATATAAACTGGGGGACTTAGTCAGGAGGGAGAGATTCATTACCATAGTTATACAAGCTAGACCTCTAGGGTTTAGCCATTACGATCTCGAGGTAGATCAACTCTTGTAATACTCATATTCATCAATATCAATCAAGCAGGACGTAGGGTATTACCTCCATAGAGAGGGCCCGAACCTGGGTAAACATCATGTCCCTTGTCTCATGTTACCATCGACCTTAGATGCACAGTTCGGGACCCCCTACCCGAGATCCGCCAGTTTTGACACCGACAATCGCGCCTCCTGGCTGGGAATGATTCCTCAGAAGGTCGTATTACTTTGCTCGATGCGGCTCATGTCTATTTTCCATTTTATTGAGTGTGTCCTCGTAGATGAGGTTTAGTCCACTGCCGCTGTCCATGAGCACTTTAGTTAGTCGAAAGCCATCCACAATTGGATTAAGGACCAAGGTGGCTGGTGCTCGGACTGAACAGAATTTTGGTTCATCACTGGCATTGAAAGTTATGGCCGAGTCGTTCTAGGGGTTTACAGTTGCGACTTGGCAGACTTCGGCGAGGTCGCAGAGTGCCCTCTTGCGCCGATTGTTTGAAGCGAAAGTCTTGAAGACCGTCAATACTCAGAGGTCGTCGTCCTCCGGGGGGTGTTGCTCTTGGGTGTTTTTGGTGAGGATATCCTCGCCGCTCTTGGCCACTTGCTGGAGTATCCAATATGCTCTAAGGCTGTGGGTTGGTACGGTATCTGGTGTCATGTGTATTTTGCATGGCCTATTGAGCCATCCCTCCAGAACGGTTCTACGCCCCGTAATGGTTTTAGTTTTCTTCACTACGGGGACGGGTTCCCCATGAGGGTGCATCCTTTTTGCTCGCCATAGGAGTTGAGTGGAGACCAGTGGTTCCCAGTGAGCTGTCTGAGTTTTCCAGGTGCTTTCCATTGCACAATACTTCTGTACTATGGTTGCCAAGTCAGCGAAGTGTGATACGTGATGGCGGTTGATGGCGTTGAGGATTCCTTCATCCGTGCAATTATTACAGAATACTAAAATCGCATCTTCGTCGCGACAATCTTTAATCTTGTCTTTGATAAGGAGGAATCTGGCCCAAAAGCGATGGACTGTTTCCTGAGACTACTGCCGTACGTACATGAGGTCGCATATATCCGGCGGGCCGGAATTGCTTGGCGAATATTTCTTGTGGTGGGTGGGTGGCTTTAAATCCGAACCCTGACCCAATTTGGAATCTAGAGCTTGAAAAACTTCCAATCTTGTTAGTTCAGGCTCCGGGATGTCAAACGACTTTCCGGGCCCATCGCCCGATTCCAGGTTCGGAGGACTAGGTGTGTCGTTCTACGGACGGGTATCCGGCTCTTCAGGCTCGGAAGTCCGAACATAGTTCATCTTCAACATAGGGGAAGAATTGTTGTTTTGCTCCTCTCCGACCGCTATCTGATGGGGATCAGCGGAGATTTGATTTCTCTCTGATCGGGTCTAAGCCCAATCTTATCATAGTTTGTAGCGACCCCCATGGCGGCGATGTGATCCAGGAGTTCATTTAAAGCTGGCCACTCTGCCGGATCCATCCGTCTAGAATATTCAGAGTCAACACGGAGGCGATTCTCGATGACATGAGAAGTCATCATCGGCTTAATGACCGAACGGGCGGTCACGGTAAAGCCGCCCAGCCGGAGGGTTTGGCCCGAGGCCAGGGCTCCTCCGGAGGTGATACCATCCTTGATAATAAGGCGAGCCATCAATCCTATCTTTGACGTCACAGCGGAACTCTCAATGAAAGCACCAATGTCGGTGTAAAAACCGGCGGATCTCGGGTAGGAGGTCCCAAACTATGCGTCTAGGGTCGATGGTAACAGGAGACAGGGGACACGATGTTTACCCAGGTTCGGGCCCTCTTGATGGAGGTAATACCCTACTTATTGCTTGATTGATCTTGATGAGTATGAGGATTACAAGAGCTGATCTACCATGAGATCGTAATGGCTAAACCCTAGACGTCTAGCTTGTATGATTGTGATTGCCTCTACGGACTAAACCCTCTGGTTTATATAGACACCGGAGGGGCCTAGGGTTGTACAGAGTCGGTTTACAGAGGAAGGAATCTTCATATCCGAACGCCAAGCTTGCCTTCCATGCAGAGGAGAGTCCCATCCGAACACGGGAGGAAGTCTTCATCTTGTATCTTCACGGCCCATCAGTCTGGCCCACGTCCCATAGGTCGGATGCCCGAGGACCCCTTAGTCCAGGACTCCCTCAGTGGGCACAACCCACCTGGGTGCGCCAGGGCCTCCTGGCGTGCCCTGGTGGGTTGTGCCCCCCTCGGAGCACCCCCCCCTAGGTGCAACCAGGGCCCATCTGCTTCCTTTTGGACCATAAAAAATCATCGTAAAGTTTCGTGCCATTTGGACTCCGTTTGATATTGATTTCCTGCGATGTAAAAAACATGGAAAAAACAGGAACTAGCACTGGGCACTATGTCAATAGGTTAGTACCAAAAAATGATATAAAATGACTATAAAATGATTATAAAACATCCAAGATTGATAATAAAACGGCATGGAACAATCAAAAATTATAGATACGTTGGAGACGTATCAGTATCCGCAAGCTTAACTCCTACTCGTCCTCGAGTAGGTTAGTGATAAAAACAGAATTTTTGATGTGGAGTGATGTTCATCAAGTCATATCATATTTTTTTTCTTTATAGCATGGACATTTGAACTTTTATGTGATTCAAAGCAATAGTCTAGTTTTGACTTAATAATTTTATACTCAAGCATATCAACAAGCAACCATGTCTTTCAAAATATCAATGCTAAAATAAGTTATCCCTAGCCCATCATGCTCAAACATTGATCCATTCATGAAACACACTCGAATATTAACTACACCCAATACTTGAGCACGATCATATTGCCTCCTAGTTGGTGCTTTTTATAAGAGAAGATGGAGACTCGAATTTCAAAATAAAAATTGCATAGAGTAAAAGAAAGTCCCTTTCGCAGAGGGAAGTAGGGATTTGTAGAGGTGCCAGAGCTCAAAGTGAAAAATTTGAGATAAAAACATTTTGGGAGGTGTATCCATCCCACCAACGAAAACAACTTAGTGTTCCAAACACTTTCCATGCTAGATATGCCATAGGCGGTTCCCAAACAGAAAATAAAGTTTATTCTTTTTTCCACCATAACTTTCACTTTCCATGGTTAACCGTATCCACGGGTGCCCTCCATACCAACACTTTCCAAGGAATTTATTATTTGACAACTGTAACGCCCACGATGCGGCTATATCTCCCACGTGTCGAAGCACGACTTAGAGGCATAACCGCATTGTAAGCAATGTCGCAAGTGGGGTAATCTTCACACAACCCATGTATTGAATAAAGGAAAGAGATACATAGTTGGCTTACAATCGCCACGTCACACAATGCATAAATAACATTACAATCATCTAGATACAATCAAGGTCCGACTACGGAACCAAAATAAAGACAACCCCAAATGCATAATGTCCCCGATCGCCCCAACTGGGCTCCACTACTGATCGTCTGGAAAGGAAACGTAGTATCATCTTGAGTCCTCATCGAACTCCCACTTGAGCTCAGTCGAATCTCCTGGAGCGGTATCATCGGTCCCTGCATCTGGTTTTGAAGGAATCTGTGAGTCACGGGGACTCAGCAATCTCACACCCTCGCGATCAAGACTATTTAAGTTTATAGGTAGGGTAAAAGGTATGATGTGGAGCTGCAGCAAGCACTAGCATATATGGTGGCTAACATACGCAAATGAGAGCGAGAAGAGAAGGCAAAGGCGCGATCGATAAACTATGATCAAGAAGTGATCCTAGAACAACCTACGTTCAAGCATAACACGAGACCGTGTTCTCTTCCCGGACTCCGCCGAAAAGAGACCATCACGGTCACACGCTCTGTTGATTCATTTTAATTAAGTTAAGTTTTAGATTTTCTACAACCGGACATTAACAAATTCCCATCTGCCCATAACCGCGGGCACGGCTTTTGAAAGTTCAAATCCCTGCAGGGGTGTCCCAACTTAGCCCATCACAAGCTCTCACGGTCAACGAAGGATATCCTTCTCCCAAGACAGTCCGATCAGACTCAGAATCCCGGATACAAGACATCTCGACAATGGTAAAACAAGTCCAGCAAGACCACCCGCTGTGCCGACAAATCCCGATAGGAGCTGCACATATCTCGTTCTCAGGGCACACCGGATGAACACTACGTACAACTAAAACCAACCCTCAAGTTTCCCCGAGGTGGCGCTGCAAGTGGCTCTGTTTTGGACCAACACTCAAAGGAGCACTGGCCCGGGGGTTTAAAATAAAGATGACCCTTGAGTCCGCGGAACCCAAGGGAAAAAGGGGCTAGGTGGCGAATGGTAAAACCAAGGTTGGGCCTTGCTAGAGGAGTTTTATTCAAGGCGAACTGTCAAGGGGTTCCCATTATAACCCGACCGTGTAAGGAACGCAAAATCAAGGAACATAACCCCGGTATGACGGAAACTAGGGCGGCAAGAGTGGAACAAAACACCAGGCATAAGGTCGAGCCTTCCACCCTTTACCAAGTATATAGATGCATTAAAGTAGACAAGATATAATAATGATATCCCAACAATGAACATGTTCCAACAAGGAACAAACTCCAATCTTCACCTGCAACTAGCAACGCTATAAGAGGGGCTGAGCAAAGCGGTAACATAGCCACACAATGGTTTGCTAGGACAAGGTGGGTTAGAGGTTTGACATGGCAATATGGGAGGCATGATAAGCAAGTGGTAGGTATCGTAGCATAGGCATAGCAAAAGAGCGAGCATCTAGCAAGCAAAGATAGAAGTGATTTCGAGGGTATGGTCATCTTGCCTGCAAAGTTCTCCGAGTTGATGTAAGCTTGATCCTCGTAAACGTTCTCAACGGGTTCCTCGATCATGTACTCGTCTCCCGGCTCTACCCAAAGCAAGAACACAAGCAAAGGGAGACACAATCAACCACGTGCAATGCACAAACAACATGATGCAAAACATGGCATTATATGCGGGATGTGATATGCGATGCATATGCATGTTTCGGAAAGGAAAGATTGAACCTGGCCTCAACTTGGAAAAACCAAGAGTACCGCTGGAAAGATGATTTGATTTCGGTCGAAATCGATATAAAGATCACCGGAAACGGATGCACGGTTTGCAAATGGCAAGCAAAATAAATATGGCACCAATGTGCGATTAACAGCACGAGACCATCTAAATGCATCAAGAACAACAAGCTACTACACTCTAACATAGCAAAAAAGTACATGGCAGGGATCCAATCAAGATTCTTGACAAAAGATGAACACTGAGCTACGGCTAATTCACTCAATAGAAGGTTCAAACAAGCATGGCAAAAGTGCAAAAGATAACAGGTTACAGACTTAGTGAAAATAACATGTCAGGAATTTAACATCAGGAAGCAATGTTTAGAGCAAGATAACAACATGCTACAGGAACATATCATGGCAAAGCAAAGCATGGCATGAAGCTACTCAAAGCATACAACAAAAGTCCCTTACTGACCATAAGCCAAAAGGGATCAGAAAATACAATGGCAACCATGTGAACATAGCAAGTTTCGTTAACAGATTCAGACTTAGAAGAAAACTGGAACATGGCAAAAACAGATTCACGTAGGCATGTTTACGAGCTCGATGCACTCACCACAAAGCATGGCATGACAAACTAAGCATACACCCAGCAAGTAGACATGGCATAGAAGCTAAACATGGCAAGAACAACCTCATGGCATGCACGGATCAACTACAACAACCTCGGCAAAATTGCTTAACATGTAAACAATCTGCCAGGAACATTTTATAGCAAAAGTAGAGCTCGATTGAGTCAAGCTAGGGTGCTCCATAAATGCAAACAAAGACATGGATGGGTAGAGCACAACAATATCCAGAAAACATCCTTACTGATCATGCTCAAAAGAGGCATGGATCACTCTGTAGCAACATGAAGACATGGGATAAAAATATCAACAGGGCAAAGACTTAGAAGATTTCTAAGTCCCTGAAATCAGCAACATTACAAGAGCTACTTTGCATGCTTGTGCTAGTCATCACAGAGATCACAAAAATACATGGCATACACCCCTGTCAAGATGGCATGGCATACTTGAAAACACATGTAGGGCTCAAGTTAATAGGAGGCACACAACAATCATGGCAAAAATGACAAATGTCCAATTACTGATAAGAATCTGAAACTAACATTGCATAGCACTCTTGCAATAGCATTTAGGGCATCAAGATAAACTCAAATGAACATGGTGCAATGGAATGAAATGAAGTACTCGTCGAGGCGAACAATTTGATATGCTACACGCCCAAAACGGAGCCACGGATGCAGAGTTATGATGCGATGAAAAACGCTAAAATTATTGGGACTTAAGGAAAAATTAGGTCAACCTCTCAGATCCGGATCTAGATCGGGCACGCAATCCGAGGTTCGTCGCCGTGTCGCCAGAGTCCACGCCGGAGTTGGCCGAAATGGAGGAAGGAGAGCGGGGAGGCGCGGTGACGCGGTGGAGGCCGAGGGCGGCGGGGTCGCCAGCGATGGAGCGAGGCGGCGGCCGGCGGCGGCGATGCGGCGGGCGCCGGCGCGGGATGAAGGCGACGGCAGGGACCTGGGAGCCGGCGAGGTCGGGCGACCGCGGGCAGGCGAGCGAGCCCGTGCGGCGGCGGCTTCGGGCCCGGAGGGCCCCGCACGGGCTGAGCGGGCCGGCGGCGGCGGGAGGCGCCGGTGGGACACGTGGTGCACGCGGATTCGTCGGGCGGCGGCGGGATTTTTCGTCCGGCGGTGGGCGGACACGTCCGGCCGCGCGGAGGGGAGAGGGGTCTAGGGTTTGATCCAAAAATTTCGGGGGAGATGCCTTTTTATAGGTAGAGGGAGCTAGGAGGCTCCAAATTGAGCACGGTTTGCGGCCACGCGATCGTGATCGAACGACCGAGATGATGGAGGGGTTTTGGTGGGTTTTGGGCCACTTTGGAGGGGTGTTGGGCTGCAACACACACGAGGCCTTCTCGGCTCCTCGGTTAACCGTTGGAGTATCAAACGAAGTCGAAATGGCACGAAACTTGACAGGCGGTCTACCGGTAGTAAACCAAGGCCGCTTGGAAAGTCTCGGTCCAATCCGATAACGTTTAACACCCGCACAAGAAAAGAGGTAAAAGGGGACACCGGAGGACATAGGAGCGCCAGAATGCAAAACGGACAACGGGGAAAATGCTCGGATGCATGAGACGAACATGTATGCAAATGCGGTGCACATGATGACATGATATGAGATGCATGACAAAGACAAAACAACACGAAGACAAAAACCCGACAACGAGGAAATATCATAACTTAGTGCCGAAAATGGCAAGAGTTGGAATACAAATATGGTAGGTCACATACGGGGCGTTACAACAACATAAAGTAAATTCATTTATTTTTGCATTTCGGGATTGGGCATCCCTAATACCTTTGCCTCACTCTCGTGCAATGACAATTGAATAAACACTCATATCTTGAGAATAACACATCTAGCATATAGGTAGATATAGTGGACTCACAAACCTTAACACCAATATTCTTACTAAAGCATAATTACTCATCAAGATGAATCACATATCACATCATCATATCTCAAAACTATTACTAAGAATCAAGTTTATTTTTTCCAATGATCTTCATGAAAGTTTTTATTATATACTTCTTGGATATCTATCACTTTGGGACTAATTTTCATGTGTTGCTTTTCATAAGCTCAAACAAATATAAGTGAAGATCATGAGCATAATATTTCTTCTCTCAAATTAATTTAAGTGAAGCAAGAGAGATTTTCTTGAAAATTTTACTAACTCTCAAATAAATCTAAGTGAAGCAAGAGTGCATGTCTTCAAAAATACTAAGCACACCGTGCTCAAAAAGATATAAGTGAAGCACTAGAGCAAGTCCATAGCTCATAAAAATTTAAGTGAAGCATAGAGAGCAATTCTAACAAGTCATGACATAATTTCGGCTCTCTCAAATAAGTGTGTCTAGCAAGGATTGATGACTTAAAACACAAAATAAAACAAGCAAAGACTCATATCATACAAGACGATCCAAGCAAAACACATATCATGTGACGAATAAAAATATAGCTTCGAGTAAAATACCGATAGTCGTTGGAAGAAAGCGAGGATGCCACTCGGGGGCATCCCCAAGCTTAGTTGGTTGCTCATTTTTGGATAATAGCTTGGGATGTCGGGGCATCTCCAAGCTTAGGCTCTTCTATCCTTCCTTCATCCATCATAAGATAACTCAAAACTTGAAAACTTCAATCACACAAAACTCAACAAAACCTTTGTGAGATCCGTTAGTGTAAGAAAAATAAATCACTACGATAAGTGATGTATCAAACCAATTCATATTTTGTTTTTGCATTATATATATACTGTATTCCAGCTTTTCTATGGCAAAAACTCATCAAAGAAAACTATAGAGCCATCAAAATAAGCACACAACACAAAGAAAATAGAATCTGTCAAAACACAACAGTCTGTAGCAATCTGACTATTTCGAATAATTATGTAACTCCAAAAATTCCGAAATATTAGGAAAGCCCGAGAAATTTGCATATTGTTCTACTACAAGTGGAATGGGTATTTTATCGCTCTCTAGTAAAAAACGAAAATTATTTTCATGAGCGCAAAACTTTCTGTTTTTTCAGCAAGATCGAACAACTATTACCCAAGAAGATCCTAAAGGCTTTACTTCGCACAAACACTAATTAAAACACAAAAAACACAAACATAACAATAGCATAATTGTTCTTACACTCGAGAACAGAAAGCAAAAAGAAAAAAAATATTCATTGGGTTGCCTCCCAACAAGCGCTATAGTTTTACGCCCTTAGCTAGCCATAAGGCAATGATCTAAGTTTTGTCATCTTTGGTTCGAGATCCATAAGATGCCCTCATGATTGATTCATATGGTGGCTTAATTCTTGTTCTAGGAAAGTGTTCCATACCCTTCCTCATTGGAACTTAATATTGCCTTCTTTCATATCAATCACGACACCGATAGTGCGTAAAAATGGTCTACCAAGAATAATTGGACAAGATGGATTGCAATCAATATCAAGAACAATAAAATCTATGGGCACATAATTCCTATTTGCAAGAGTAAGAACATCATTAATTCTTCCCATAGGCTTTTTAATAGTAGAATCTGCTAAGTGCAAATTTAAAGAGCATGATTCAAGATCGGTAAGACCAAGCGCATCACATAAAGATTTTGGAATTGTAGAAACACTAGCACCCAAGTCACAGAAAGCAAAACACTCATAATTTTTAATCTTGACTTTGATAGTAGGTTCCCATTCATCATGCAATTTTCTAGTAATTCATACTTCTAATTCCATTTTTTCTTCAAAAGCTTTCATCATAACATCAACAATATGTTTAGTGAAAGCTTTATTTTGTTCATAGGCATGGGGTGAACTTAATGGATTGGAACAAAGAAATACAATCAATCAAAGAGCAACTATCATAATTAAAGTCTTTGTAATCCAAAAGAGTGGGCACATCACTAGTTAAAGTTTTGACCTCTCCAAACCCACTTTCATCAATTTTTGCAACAAGATTTTCACCCTCCGAAATATTGGGACGCCTTCTACCTAAAGTTGACTCTTCTCCAGTCCCTTTTTCATCAATCTTAACTTTCCTAAACAAAGAATCAATAGAAGAAACACCAATCATTTTAAGATCTTCATCACTTTTATCTTCTAACGAGATTAGTTTAGCAGCCATTTGATTTACTAAGGTAGCTTGTGCATCGGATATTTTTCCTAGCAAACTTTCAGCAAAAGCATACTTAGATTGAAGATTACAAGCTTCTCTACTAATATCATCAAGTTGTTTTGTGATAGAATCTAGCACAACAGAGTGTTCCTTAAGTTCTTCAGTAAAATACTTATTATGCTCAAATTGTGTAGTCATATATTCCTTAGTACTTTTCTCAATTTCAAGCAAAATATTTGTGTAAGGAACATCATAATATTTTCTTTGAGACATCATGACTACGCAAACAAGAAAGCACACACAAAAATAGATCCGACAAGAAAACGGCGAACAGAAAAGGAGGCGAATAAAACGACAAATTTTTGTGAAGTGGACGAGAGGAAAACGAGTGGCAAATGGTAAACAATGTAAATTGTGAGGAGATGAGATTTGTGATTAGGAACCTGGTATATGTTGAAGATCCTCCCCGGCAACGGTGCCAGAAATTCCTTTTGATGTCGCTTGAAGCTACGTCGGTATTTCCCCAAAGAAGAAGGGATGAAGCGGCACAACGGCGGTAGGTATTTCCCTCAGATATGAAACCAAGGTTATCGAACCAGTAGGAGAACCAAGCAACACAACGTAAATAGCCCCTGCACACAGATAACAAATCCTCGCAACCCGACATGTGATGTTTAGTACGCAACTTTATTCTTGTAGATACGTGTTGGGCCTCCAAGCGCAGAGTTTTGTAGGACTGTAGCAATTTTCCCTCAAGGGATGACCTAAGGTTTATCAATTCATGAGAGGTGTAGGATGAAGATGGTCTCTCTCAAACGACCCTGCAACCAAATACAAGAAATCTCTTGTGTCCCCAACACACCCAATACAATAGCAAATTGTATAGGTGCACTAGTTCGGCGAAGAGATGGTGATAAAAGTGTAATATTGATGGTAGAAATATATTTTTATACTCTGAATAAATAAAAACAGCAAGGTAGAAAATAGTAAATGGGCACAAAACGGTATTGCAATGCTTAAAAACAAGGCCTAGGGTCCGTACTTTCGCTAGTGCAACCTCTCAACAATGCTAACATAGTTGGATCATATGATTATCCCTCAAAGTGTAACAAAGAATCACTCCCAAGTTCCTATTAGCGGAGAACAAAAGATAGAAATTGTTTGTAGGGTACGAAACCTCCTCAAAGCTATTCTTTCCGTTTGATCTATTCAAGAGTTCGTACTAAAATAATGCAAAGCTATTTTTTCCGTTCGATCTATCCTTGAGTTCGTACTAGAATAACAGCAAAGCAAATTCATATTCATAATACTCAATCCACACAAAGAACTATAAAGAGACCCCAAAGTTTCCGTCGGAGAAAAGATAATAAAAATGTGCATCAACCCCTATGCATAGATTACCCCAATATCACCGCGGGAATCCGTGAGTTGAATGGCATAACATATATCAAGTGAATCAATAAGATACCCTGATTGTCACCTCAAGTATTCATACCACAAGACATATGTCATGTGTTCTCAAATCTAAACATTCAATCCAACATGACAAAACTTCAAAGGGTAAATATTCAATTCGTCACAAAACCCATGATATAGATCACATTAGAGAGAGAGAGAGAGAGTAAACACATACTCCCTCCGTCCGTGAATAAGTGTACATCTAGTTTTTGTCCTAAGTCAAAGTTTTAAAACTTTGACCAACTTTATAGGGAAAAGTAGCAGCATTTATGGCACTAAATTAGTATCACTGGATTTGTTTTGAAATGTAGTTTTCTATAAAGTTGGTCAAAATTTTAAAACTTTGACTTAGCACAAAAGCTAGATGTACACTTATTCGCGGACGGCTCTTGGCTGATGGCGATTTAATACGCCTCCATTGTAAACCGGAATTTTTGTAACCCGGCGGCTTATAGCCTTTGAGAAAATCAAGAATTGATAACCCTTTTGAGACACCAATTTCAATCTTTGATGATGGGCTTGAATTTAATCATTTATGTAAGTCATAGCTCTGTAAATCCTGCAGAGTTTAAACAACATATGCCCTGGCGACTTAATGTCAAAAGCCAGGGCGGGTAATCACCCAAATGTAGTCTTATCCTGCACACAAGTAGGTCACAAGATCCCTTGGCGGTTTACCATAGGGCAGGTCATAATATCTCACATATAACCACTGTGATATTGAATTTGTACTGCCGGTTTACATGACCTGTGCAGAAAGGGTGATAACCCAATCCTTAGAAGCCAGTGCTTCCACATAGATGATGATTGTCATAAGCTGGCGACTTATCATCGAAAATTAAACCGAGGTTAAATAGAAACCACTCATATACACTTTAGATATGATAAAAAAAGCTTCAAGTAAAATCCAAAAAATTGTTTGCAAAAAGAGACTTCAAAAATTTTGAGGCTTCTGATTCGAATACGATCAGAAAACCGTTCCAAAGGGGTTAAGCTAAGATTCGAATACGATCATATAGCCCCTAGTGGCTTTGGCGTTGCCGATCAAGAGGGTACCGACAGCTATGTTCTCTTTGGTTCGAATACAACCTATGTTTGAACAGGAAGCCCCCAAATGACCTTGAGAGTTTTTTAACGACGCTGATTCGAATACGATCCACGTCGGACCCAAAAGGGGTTTAAGCTATGATTCGAATACGATCAAGAAGCCCCCTAGTGAGTTTGGCGTTGTGCCGATCAAGAGGGTACCGACATCTATGTTCTCTTTGGTTCGAATACGACCTATGTTTGAACAGGAAGCTCCCAAGTGACCATATAAGTTTTGGCATTGCACCGATCAAGAGGGTATTGACAGCTATACTCGATGAGCAGAAAGCCCCCAAGTGACCATAATAAGATAAGCCGTAAAACGGAATACACATGTTTGAACCGTGCATCATGGCAGCAATCCCTTTTTAGCACCCTTTAATCTTTCTGAGAAGTCGAACTTTCGAGAGATTAATTTTTTTTGAACCGGAACTTTGAGCCGGATTTGAGAGCTTAAAAACTTTGTAAGAGACAAATTTACCATGAGCCGGATGTTTGAACCGGATTTGAGAGCTTCAAAACTTTGCGGGAGAGAGATGTCTCTTGAACCGGATCTTGAACCGACAATTTTCTGACGACCTTTAAATTTTGATCAATATGGCGGTGTCCTCCAGAACCGGGTTATCATTCTCTCCAATGACCCGGAGTTCCCAAGTCATGTCATTGTAGCCCCCGAGTCTTAAGACGACTCGAGGAGTTGGCTTGAGATTCTTCATATTTAACCATGATATAAACCGGCATGAGTTATCCAATAACTTAGTGATATAATAATCCCTTTTTGCAGTGGACAATTTTTCCTGTATTGGAAAACTTGCAAGCCAGAGTAATTGCTCTTTTTAAAGAAAGCAATATATAATATAAAAATATACTGGATGAATTTCACCTGATATGTTAAGCTAGAAATTATCCGCCGCAGGGTTAATGATCACCATGGTGAAGCTGAAATCAACCATGGCCGAGTCGGCCGCGGCAGCAGGTAGATGAGCCGGCCACGGCAATGTAAGCCGGCGCGGACGGGCGAGGCAATCACAGGCATGGGCGACGAGTCAGTTGCGTGTGTTGATGTAGCAGTGGCCGCGACTTGCGCACGTACGAGCAGCACGGTACGAACAAGCGCTAGTCCAAAAATAATTTGGTGTGCGCCCCTTTGCGACACCCTTATAATGATCCTGCAAACAAAAAAAATACCACAAACCAGGGTGATTGTTTTCAGACGAATTAATATGCTTATAAAATACAGAAAGATATCACCTGATGTTTTGTTAGGTGAACGCCATATTTCAGCAATTATAGACTTGTAGTCTCGTTTCTCTGTTTGATGTGACACCCATAAGAATAATACATGTATATACTAGTAGTGCACTAGTACGTAGTTGGTCTTTTTGCTGCCTTCTCCAATACATGATGTCAAAGGGTCTTGTATATTTTATATTCTATTGATAATCCAACAGGCAAATTCAACCAGCTCCTCGTACTCGTCCAATCCATGATGTCATGCTCAGCAGGTTACATAGTAGTACTGATGTAGTTGACCAATGAGACTTGGAGTGGATAGAGGCTGCCGTACCAAACGTCACACACTCTTTGAGGATCACGCAGTCTGAACTTCTTGGGCATCAAGCATCTTCCCTTAAGATATTTTTTTGCAGAATGTTCTTCCGCAAAAACGGCGATGTTGCCTTCCACGAGTTAGAGCCGTAAAAAGAAAAAAACTGCACTACCAGCAATACACTGGCAGAACAATCCGGTAATCACTCTAGGGGGTCTGCTTTGCTTGGCACGCTGGTAAGGCCGTGGGGGCGGCTTGACGCCCGACGGCAGAGCGATGCCGCGGCGACTTAACAATGACGGCATGAGGCAGTGGCAGAGGTGGCCCAACGTGACTCTGGCGGTTCAACGCGGAGGTGTAGCGCGAACTTGGCTTCGCGAATGACCATAGCGCCGATTAATCTTCTCTCAATGACTTCTCCATCATCTCATCCATCTCAACAATAATCTTGTTTTGAGACCACAGCCACCCACATTAGAAATCAAGGGCAGAGCCGACGGATCAGCTACAACAGTTCTAGCGGTTTAGCGACTTAAAACAGCCGGAGGCGCGGCGACTTGACCCGGCAGCGGCGGCGGCCGGCTCAAGACGTGGTGTGCCGGCGACCGCGGCAGAGGCGACTGACGGCCGGGCGGTTCGGCACGCCGAAGGCGAGGCGGAGCCGCGACAAAAACGGCTCAACGCGTCGGAGGCGGGGCGGAGCTGCAGCGAGGAGGCAACGCGGGCGGCTCAATAGCTGCTCACGGGTAGCAGCTCACTGGCGGCGCCGTAGCAGCTCGAGGACGGCACGAGACAGCAGGGCAGCCCGTTGATGGAGACGAGGGCCACGACCACGGCTCAATGTTTCAGTGGTCAAGGTGAGGTCGTGCAACTCTGAAGGCCACGGTATTGGGGGGTCTATGACGGAGGCGGGTCAAAGAGCCTCCCGGACTCTGGAACCATGAACTGCTCGAGGTGATGGTGGTGAGCAAAGAGACGAGCCGGAGACCGGCGGGTCAGGCGGGCCATCAAACGCCACACACGGACTCTGGCGAAAAAGTCTTCTTGTCGTATTTTCTATTTCCGTTTTCAGTAGATTTGACTGATGTACTGAGCTCTTGCCTGCATCTGTGCACGACCGGTCATTAAAGAAAAAATAGCAGCCGGTCCCGTTTGATGCAAAGGACTTCACGTGAGTAGCAATCCTGATCCGAACAGGGTAGTGCTCCTTGACTCCCGTGCTTATCAAGCAGTACTAGTACTAATAGTACTAGTATGGTTAATTGAATAGTCTTCTGGATTTTATAACTTCTCTGGTGGCGATTTTTTCCATGAGTGGAGCAGATATTCCTTTCAATCGCTGCTTGCTCTGCTTTTTCTTTTTTAAAATCGGACGCTGTTAGTACAACCAGCACTCTGATTTTGCTTGATTTAATCGCGTGATGTGACGGGAAAATATACTCTCACCTGTATGCGCACTTGATACCGGCAGCTGTCGGTATTACTTTTTGTTTGATCTCATAGAACAGTAGCAGCTTTAATCTTCTCGGGACTTACTCTGTGCAGGGAACAACATCACAAACGTGGCGATTCTTTCCAACTCAGCTTGCTCTTGACCCTCTGCATTTATATGTAGACGAAGAATACGCATACTAACAGTCGGACACGGCCGCCGCTCCGATAGAATACGCAGCAGGAATTTTGGACTGTCTTTGACTCGGCAACTTGCGGCGCCGCGCGGCCATAAACCCTAACCCATCCAATCAAACCTTGTGCACGCCGTTCCAACTGCCTGCTGATGATACAAATCCTCTGCGCCAGCTCTTTTTTTTTTCAATCCGGCTCATCATGAGCTTCTCGATCCCTAAAGAGATCCATTCAAGAACTCAACATCACCGTGCGCGAGCTCCACGGTGGACGCCAACTGTCGTGGAATTGTCACGGCAGATGTCTTAGTGTGAGGACTTAGTCGTGAGGCCAACGCATTTATTTGGTAGCTTGAATGGGGTTGGTCGGAATCGAGAGACACGAGGTTTTTACCCAGATTCGGCCCCTCACGGTGGAGGTAAAAGACTACATCCTGCTTCATTGATATTGATGATGATGATCACGATTACAAGGGTGCTCTGTTTCGAGAACTATTGACTTGTCTGTCTAAACCTAACTTGTGAAATCTTGTAAAACTTGTCCCTCTTGGGGTGCCCTGCCCCCCCTCCCTTATATATGTTGAAGGGGCAGCTTACATGACTAGTCCTATTAGGATTAGGATTACTCTATTACAAGTGGAGTCCTAGTCTTGCTTCCTTTATAAGAGAATATTCCTTATGCTTTTCCTCTTATGCCGGCCTTCCTTGAACCGCCTACTGGACCTCCGGGTCTTGTCGCTCCTCTAACCCACTGGTTGGGTCATCAATGAGACACCTGGCTCGGCCGGGTCATCAGTGAGTGGAGAGATCCGGGCATGTCACTTAGTGAGTCGCCAAGTCATGGCGGGTCACCTGTGAGTCGTCAAGTCCGGCCGGGTCATACATCCAGCCGGGTCATACCGCGGGGTATATCCCCGACATGTTGAGTCCGCTAACGAAGATCAAGCTTTCGACAACTCTGAGAACTTTTCAGGAAAGATGACCATACCCTCGAAATCACTTCTATATTTGCTTGCTAGTTGTTCGCTCTATTGCTATGACGCGCTACCTACCACTTGCTATATCATGCCTCACATATGGCCATGTCAAGCCTCTAACCCACCTTTCCTAGCAAACTGTTGTTTGGCTATGTTACCACTTTGCTCAGCCCCTCTTATAGCGTTGCTAATTGCAGGTGAAGATGAAGTTTGTTCCTTGTTGGAACATGGATATTGTTGGGATATCATTATTATATCTTATTTACTTTAATGCATCTATATACTTGGTAAAGGGTGGAAGGCTCGGCCTTATGCCTGGTGTTTTGTTCCACTCTTGTCGCCTTAGTTCCTGCCATACCGGTGTTATGTTCCTTGATTTTTGCGTTCCTTACGTAGTTGGGTGTTATGGGAACCCCTTGACAGTTCGCCTTGAATAAAACTCCTCCAGCAAGGCCCAACCTTGGTTTTACCATTTGCCACCTAAGCCTTTTTCCCTTAGGTTCCGCGGACTCAAGGGTCATCTTTATTTTAAACCACTGGGCCAGTGCTCCTCTGAGTGTTGGTCCAAACTGGGTGATGTCCGGCGCCCCCTGGGCAACCAAGGTCTATGCGAACCCGACGTCTTGCCCATCCGGTGTGCCCTGAGAACGAGATACGTGCGACTCCTATCGGGATTTGTCGGCACATCGGGTGGCTTTTCTCGTCTTGTTTTACCATTGTCGAAATGTCTTGTAACCGGGATTCCGAGACTGATCGGGTCTTCCTGCAAGAAGGAATATCCTTTGTTGACCGTGAGAGCTTGTGATGGGCTAAGTTGGGACACCCCTGCAGGGTTTTGAACTTTCGAAAGCCGTGCCTGCGGTTATGGGCAGATGGGAATTTGTCAATATCTGGTTGTAGAGAAATTGACACTTAACTTAATTAAAATAAATCAACCGCGTGTGTAGCTGTGATGGTCCTCTTTTCGGTGGAGTCCGGGAAGAGAACACGGTCTCGTGTTATGTTTGAACGTAAGTAGCTTCAGGATCACTTCTTGATCACTATTAGCTTCTCGACCGTGCTTTGCTTATCTTCTCTCTCTCATTTGCGTAAGTTAGCCACCATATATGCTTAGTGCTTTGCTGCAGCTTCACCTCACTACCCTTTCCTACCCTTAAGCTTAAATAGTCTTGATCTCGCGGGTGTGAGATTGTCGAGTCCCCGTGACTCACAGATACTTCCAAATAGATGCAGGTGTCGATGATGCCAGTGCCGGGGACGCTACCGAACTCAAGTGGGAGTTCGACGAGGATTCGGGCCGTTACTATGTATATTTTCCGGATGATCAGTAGAGGAGCCTAGTTGGGACGATCGGGGATCTAGCATTTGCAGTTGTCTTTCTTTATTTTGGTTCCGTAGTCAGACCTTTGATTGTACCTTGGATGATGTATGATATATTTATGTATTGTGTGAAGTGGCGATTGTAAGCCAACTCTTTATCCCTTTCTTATTCAGTACATGGGATGTGTAAAGATTACCCCTCTTGCGACATGCCTACCATGCGGCTATGCCTCTAAGTCGTGCCCCGACACGTGGGAGATATAGCCGCATTGTGGGTGTTACAAAAGTGCATAAGTTTGATCAATGATAATTTCAATCACTTTTCCTAGCATCATAACAACAATTCTTTCTTATGAAACTTCTCATGTTATAGTAGCAACCAGTTCACATGTTAAGGTTCAAACAATGAATTCTCTTGAAACTCAACAGCCTATGTTCTTAGTTACTAAGCAATTGCAATTCAACTTATTCAACAGAGTTTAAGTAAGAGTTCCACATACTCAACCATCATATAGTCTTCTATGATTTCTAACACTCATCTTGTACATATGAGCAAAACATTTCAACTGGACACATAGAAAGATAGGGGCTTATTATTTGCCTCCCAACGTATTCACCTCAAGAGTGATGTCAACAATAATAACTCATGCTACCCATATTCAACTGGACATATGTGCCTAGATCTTTCCTCACCACATGATGCTTGCCAAAAGAGAAAAATAAAAAGGAATAGAGAGAAATACTTTGACTCTTTGCATAAAAGTAAATACTGAAAAGTAAAAGATAGGCCCTTCGTAGAGGGAAGTAGGGATTTGTAGAGGTGCTAGAGCTCAAAGAGAAAATTGAGAGATAAATATTTTGAGAGGCATAATTTTCCCACCAACGAAAACGACTTAGAGCTCCCAACACTTTCCATGCTAGATATATCATAGGCGGTTCCCAAACAGAAAATAAAGTTTATTCCTTTTTCCACCATTCTCTTACTTTCCATGGCTAACCGTATCCACAAGTGCCCTCCATACCAACACTTTCCAAGGAATTTATTATTTGACAACATAAAGTAAATTCATTTTTCATTTCGGGACTGGGCATCCCTAATACCTTTGCCTTCCTCTCATGGAATGATAAGTGAATAAACACTCATCATGAGAATAACACATCTAGCATGGAAAATATTGGCCACCCCTCACTGCCTCGCGAGCGGTACGAGCACACAAAAGAGAAATTTATTTTGAATATTAGAGATGGCACATACAAATTTGTTTAGAATGGCAAAAGAATACCGCATATAGGTAGATATAATGGACTCTTGAAAATAAGATTTGGGTTTAAGGGTTTTTGGATGCACACGTAGTATCTCTACTTGGTGCAGAATTTTTGGCTAGCAAAGATGGGGGCAAGCACCACATGTTGAAGGATCTATAACAATATAACTTCTATGTGAATATGAACAAACATAAACCATTACGTTGTCTTCCTTGTCCAACGTCAACAATTTTGACATATAATATTTTGATGGGGGCTCATAATCACAAAAGATTTCCATGATAGCGTATTTATATGTGAAAGTTCTCTTCCTTATACTAATTATTCGTGAATTGCTTGTATGACTAATATTGTGATTGTCAAGGCTCAAAAGATTTCACTTTCTAAACCCAATGTGAGGCTACCACTAGGCATGATATGATTTCAACTTCATGACATTCAATTTATTCAACAATTTACTCATAGGATATAAGTGAAGCACAAGAGTAAATGACATAGAGAAGAGCTTCGTTGACAGGATGTGAATGCCGCTTACTTAGCCTCCCTGGCAACTATTTGAGGACTCTATTTTATTTAAAAACTTTCAGATCTAAGCATTTTATTAAAACAGCAAGCAAAGCAAAACAAATGACATTCCAAGAATAGCACACATCATGTGAATAAGCAAAAACTTAGGCTTAACCGATACTAACTGATAATTATTGAAGAAGAAAGGTGGATTGCCTACCAGGGCATCCCCAAGATTAGATGCTTGAGACTTTTTGAAATATTATCTTGGGATGCCTTGGGCATCCCCAAGCTTGAGCTTTTGTGTCTCGCTAATTCCTCTCATATCACAGTTTTCCTAAATCTCAAAAGCTTCATCCACACAAAACTCAACAAGAACTCGTGAGATAAGTTAGTATAAACCAATGCAAAACCCTTATCATTCTCTACTGTATCAAATAAATAAAATTATTATTCAACATTGCATACTAAATGCCTCTGCATATTTAATACTCCTATCCGCAAATAGAACCATTAAACAAGCAAACATATGCAAACATAACAACAAGCTGCCAAAACAGTACAGTCTGTAAAGAATGCAAGAGTATCATTACTTATTCAACTCAAAACGTTATGAAAATTCACCACACTCTAGAAAATTTATCAGGGCTCATTTTGCAAAAAAATCAACACTTTATCACATTCTGACTTTTCCAGGGAATTTTTGCAACGTCGGTAAAATTTCTGTTCTCAAGCAGCAACATGTATACTAGCAAAATAAGCATGGCAAAAAGCCTATCATTGCCACTTTTACTGAAATAAAAGATGAAAAAACATTATTCTAAATAACAACAAGAAAATCCTAACAAAATAAATTGATTCTCCAAGCAAAACACATATCATGTGATGAATGAAAACATAGCTCCAACCGGGGTTACCGATAATGTTGGAGACGAAAGAGGGGATGCCTTCCGGGGCATCCCCAAGCTTAGTTGCCTGGATCTTCCTTGAATATTTCCTTGGGGGTACTTTGGGCATCCCCAATCTTAGGTTCTTGTCACTCCTTATTCTCCTCATATCGATATCTCACCAAAACTTGAAAACTTCAATCACACAAAACTTAACGGAACTTTGTGAGATAGGTCAGTATGATAAAGAGCAAACCATTCCAGTTTTGGTACTGCCAAAGACAAGATTCATAATTGTTCTCACACAATGCCTACTGTATCATATCATTTCTACAATTTATATTGATCAATATAAGCCATAGAAACTAGAAAACAAGCAAACTATGCATTGAGAACAGAATCTGTCAAAAATAGAACAGTCTGTAGTAATCTGTACTCAAACCATACTTCTGCTACTCCAAAAATTCTGAAAACTTAGTAAAACCTGTGAAATTTGTATATTAATCTTCTGCAAAACGAATCAACTCAATATCGCTCTTCTGTTAACAACTAGAATTATTTTCGTGAGCGTAAAAGTTTCTGTTTTTCAGCAAGATCAAAGCAACTATCACCCAACAAGATCCTAAAGGCTTCACTTGGCACTTTATTGAAAAAAGCAATAAAACATGATTAATACAGTGGCATAAGCATGTGAACACACAAAAACAGTAGGTAAAAGTGTTGAGTTGTCTCCCAACAAGCGCTTTTCTTTTATGCCTTTTAAGCTAGGGATGATGATCTCGATGATGCTCGCATAAAATATAAGAATTGAAACATGTAGAGAGCATCTTGAAGCATAAGACTAGCACATTTACGTTTAACCCACTTCCTATGCATAGGGATTTTGTGAGCAAACAACTTATGGGAACAAGAATCAACTAGCATATGAAGGCAAAACAAGTGTAACTTCAAAACAATCAACACATAGAGAAGAAACTTGATATTATTGAGATAAGTAAGGGCACAAGTTCCTTTCTCATAATAATTTTCAGAGGAATCATGAATGAATTCAACAATATAACCATCACATACAGCACCCTTTTCATGATGCACAAGCATAGAGGATTTATCACTCTTTATGGCATAGATGTCATCATAATAATCATCATAGATAGCAACTTCATTGTCATAATCAATTGAAACCTCTTCAAAAATAGTGCATGTATCACTAAATAAAGTCATGACCTCTCCAAATCCACTTTCATCAATATTGTAATAAGATTCAACACCCTCCAAAATAGTGGGATCACTACTAGCTAGAGTTGACACTCTTCCAAACCCACTTTCATCAATGTAATCATCATAAATAGGAGGCATGCTATCATCATAATAAATTTTCTTATCGAAAGTAGAAGGAATCAAAGGATCATATTCATTAAGCAAAGCATCCCCAAGCTTAGGACAAACATTATTTCCAGCAAATAAATCTTCAAACATATCATACTCATCAAACATAGCATCCCCAAGCTTGTGGTTTTGCATATCATCACAATCATTCTTATCAATAGCATGAATGGCACCAATAGTATAGCAAACATTATTAACATATTATTCCAAGCAAGTACTAAAAAGATTTTCAAGATCATAAGTGATATCGTTGTCTTCCCAATCATAATCATTACAAAAAGTAGTAGGTATCACAAAATCATACTCAATATCATCATCCTCCATCAACATATTTGATTCACTTTCACGAGGCACAATGGTGATAGGAGCAACATTATTTGCGAGAGATACCTTTTTACCTCTACTCTTTATTCTTTTCTTCTTCTTCTTCACCACATCATGTGTGGGTTTAATTGATTCTTTCAATCTTCTTGTTGAAAAGATTGATTGCATAGGAAGCTCCTCCTTGTTGCCTGATTCATCATAGTAAACACTAGGAGGGTAATGGGAAACATTTTCCCTTTCATTAGTACTCTCTTCATAATCCATTTGTTCTTTTGCCTTTAGGTAGTTGGCAATATAATGATTCTCAATGCAATTTACTGTACAAAACATATAAATTTCCTCTAGATCAAAACCAAGAAATCTCATGGGATTTGGAAAACCCTTAGTTATACGTTTCATTTCTTCATGCCCCAAAAGAAGACTAAGCTCTTTATGATGCTCAAGGGTAATCAAGTTATCACAATTTTTGGACACGATTTGATCATGAAATAAATTGCATTGGAGATTCAAACGACCACATTCATTGCAAAGTCCATAAGGATGGCGATTTTTTTACACCTTTTTGCACAATCATCTAGCCTCTCTTGCAACCTTTTTGTTTCTAAATATTTATGCTTCTTACAAAATCTATCTTCCCTTTTTGGTGTGCAAAGGCACTCCCAATTCATTCCGCAAAAAGTGACATACTTATAAGAAATATTTTTTTCATGAATTGTGAAATCATCATTAGCATTTTGGATATTCAAAGAATTCACACTAACAACATTGCAATCATGCTCATTATTCAAATATTTTGTGCCAACCATTTATTGACTTCTTCTTCTAACAACTGAGCACAATTTTCCGAACCATCATTTTTATGAAAGATATTATAAAGATGATCAATAATAGGATGCAACCTAAATTCCATTTTTTGTAGTTTTCTTTTTACAAACCAAACTAGTGATAAAACAAGAAACTAAAATATTCAATTGCAAGATCTAAAGATATACCTTCAAGCACTCACCTCCCCGGCAACGGCGCCAGAAAAGAGCTTGATGTCTACTATGCAACTTTATTCTTGTAGACACGTGTTGGGCCTCCAAGCACAAAGTTTTGTAGGACAGTAGCAATTTTCCCTCAAGTGGATGACCTAAGGTTTATCAATCCGTGAGAGGTGTAGGATGAAGATGGTCTCTCTCAAATGACCCTGCAACCAAATACAAGAAATCTCTTGTGTCCCCAACACACCCAATACAATGGCAAATTGTATAGGTGCACTAGTTCGGCGAAGAAATGGTGATAAAAGTGTAATATTGATGGTAGAAATATATTTTTATAATATGAATAAATAATAACAGCAAGGTAGCAAATAGTAAACGAGCACAAAAACGGTATTGCAATGCTTAAAAACAAGGCCTAGGGTCCGCACTTTCGCTACTGCAACCTCTCAACAATGCTAACATAGTTGGATCATATGATTATCCCTCAAAGTGTAACGAAGAATCACTCCCGAGTTCCTATTAGCGGAGAACAAAAGATAGAAATTGTTTGTAGGGTATGAAACCTTCTCAAAGCTATTCTTTCCGTTCGATCTATCAGGAGTTCATACTAAAATAACGCAAAGCTATTTTTTCTGTTCGATCTATCCTAGAGTTCATACTAGAATAACACCAAAGCAAATTCATATTCATACTACTCAATCCACACAAATAGATATAAAGAGACCCCAAAGTTTCTGTCGGAGAAAAGATAATAAAAACGTGTATCAAGCCCTATGCATAGATTACCCAAATATCACCGCGGGAATCCGTGAGTTGAATGCCATAATATATATCAAGTGAATCAATAAGATACCCCAATTGTCACATCAAGTATTCATACCGCAAGATATATATCATGTGTTCTCAAATATGAACATTCAATCTGACATGACAAAACTTCAAAGGGTAAAGATTCAATTCATCACGACAAGTGTATAGAGGGGAGAAACATCATATGATCTGATTATATTAACAGAGCCCATGATATAGATCACGAGAGAGAGAGATTAAACACATAGCTACTAGTACAAACCCTCAGTCCCAAGGGTGGACTACTCCCTCCTCATCGTGGTGGCTGTTGGGATGATGAAGATGACCACCGGAGATGATACCCCCTCCGACAGGGTGCCGGAACTGGTCTAGATTGGTTTTCAATGGCTACGGAGTCCTGCGGTGGTGGAACTTCTGATCTAGGTTAACCCCAAAGGGTTTCGGAATATTTGGGAATTTATAGTGCAAAGAGGGGGTGCGAGAGGCCAGCGAGGTGGGCACAACCCACCTGGGCACACCAGGGGGCCCTGGCGCGCCCTGGTGGGTTGTGCCCCCCCCTCGGGGCACCCCCCAGGTGCAGCTTTGGCCCATTGGGTTCCTTCTGGTCCAAAAAAAAATCTCCAAAAAGTTTCGCGTTGTTTAGACTCCGTTTGATATTGATTTCATGTGATGTAAAAAACAAGCAAAAAACAACAACTGGCACTGGGCACTAGGTCAATAGGTTAGTCCCAAAAAATGATATAAAGTTGCTATAAAATGATTGTAAAACACCCAAGAATGATAAAATAACAGCATGAATACTTCATGAATTATAGATACATTGGAGATATATCAGCATCCCCAAGCTTAATTCCTACTCGTCCTCGAGTAGGTAGATGATAAAAGAAATAATTTATGAAGTGTGAATGCTAGCAAAGTGCATAAGTTTGATCAATGATAATTTCAATCACTTTTCCTAGCATCATAACAACAATTCTTTCTTATGACTGTTCCATTTTGAACTACTTTAAAATTTTGTCAAGGTATGTACTCATTGAAAAAATCTTATCAAGCGTCTTGCACTACCAAAAAAGACACATCCGTGACATTTAGGGCGGAACAAATTTTGTTTCTGTCATACTTATGACACTTCTATGACGATAATTGTGACAAAAACCGGTATCATCGTAGATGTGCTGGGGTCCTACTTCTATGACAAAAAATCATGACAGAAAATGGGCTTTTCGTCCTGGGCGGGCCGGAGACGCAACTGCATGACATTGTTTGGGCCGTCCATGACGAAAAAAACCGTGGTAGAAGCAAGGGCGAGGAAAATATCGGGGAGTTCCCGGTTACGGTGGGTGGTGGGGGGCCGAGCGATACGCATTTCTCTCGTACATACGCGCGTGTGTGAGAGGCATTGGGCTCTAACTCAACCCGAGCGAGGCGTTGGGCTCTAACTGAACCCGAGTGATTGCACTGTAGGCTATGCGTTACTAAACCCGAGCGATCGATCGATCCCTTGCTGTTAACTGAAACCGAGTGTGATTCCTTCGCTAGTGCTGCTAACTGAAGCCGATCAATGCTGCCTCTGGATGAACAGTGAGCGTTGTTGAGGGGGTTTGGATGAACAGTTCCCGGTGGGGGGTTGGATGAACAGGACCCCGTGGTAGTAGAGGCCATTGCCGCTGGATGAACAGTACCCCGATCGATCGAGCCGGTGGATGAACAGGACCCCGTGGAGGGCTGGTTGAATATTAGCCGGTGGAGGGCTGGTTGAACAGTAGCCGGTGGAGGGGTGGTTGAACAGTAGCCGTGGAGAGGGCTGGTTGAACAATAGCCGGTGGAGGAGCGCGTGGTGGAGGCTGGATGAACAGGAGCTCGTGGATGAACAATCGCAGGTGGAGTGGAGGAGGTCGACGGTGGATAAACAGTAGCCCGTGGAGGCAAGAGGAGGTCGACGTTGGATGAACAGTAGCCTGTGGAGTCCCATTTTGCGGTACGCCACACCCCTCCTGATGAACAGGACCCCCGTTTCGACCATAGCGCTCCAACACAAGTCTGTTTCCTCCGTTTTGCGGTACGCCACACCCCTCCCGGTCAACAGGACCCTGTTTCGACCATAGGAGGTCCAACAGAAGTCCGTTTCCTCTGTTTTGCGGTACGTCAGACCCCTCCCAATGAACACGATCCCGTTTTGACCGTGGCCGGTCGAACACAAGGCCGGTTCCTCCGTTCTGCGGTACGCCAGGCCTCGTTTCCATCGGCTGTTCCGTCCAAGCCAGTTGGCTCCTGATGAACACAACGACGCATTCCGTTTTGACCCAGCCGGTTGGCTCCCCATGAACACGACGACGACGCAGTTTCTCCGTTCCGATCCAACCATGTACACGAGCCCTGGCCGTACGTATGCGCGAGTAGGCGTTCGAGACCCCGCCCGTATGTACGTACATGGCCATATTTACTTTCTTGCACCCTAGCCGCTGTACGTACGTGTACATGCTACGTGCGCGCCTCTACATCAAATAGTATGTACGTACACGTTCGCGACCAGAATGACATAGCTACGTATGCTTCGACCAGGTGGGTCCCGACTGTCAGACACTTCCTTGCGCGCGAAGATGTAGTGGGTGGGTCCCAGCAGTCAGGGGGGAAACGTTTTTTTCGCGAAATATGGTGGCCCGTCTGATGGGTCCCTACTGTCAGGTGGAGGAATCATTATTTTCCGCGTAATAAGGAGGAACTTCCTTGCTGCGGCCGTGGACCCAGCTGTCAGCCTTTCCACGTACAGTACTCTTTCGATGGAAGTCGTTCCTTGACCACATTTACCACGCCGCGCCGAGAGCACTAGGGCGGTGGATGACGGTGAGGCCTAGGAAGGGGACGACGCAGATCTAGGGAAGACGCGATAGTGGATGCCCACGCGGAGGGGAGTACGTGGGTTGACTGCTTCGGTTGCGGTGTGAGGCTGCCGTCGCCAGAGAATAACATGAGGTGTGGGTGAGTATAGAGGGATGGCATGGCCAGCGGTGGCAGCACAGCCGAACACGGGAGGCAGGAGCCGGCGGCACGGCCGGCGCTTGTTTGGGCGGCTGGAGCAAGAAGACCAGAGGTTGAAGAAGCACTACGACCATTGGATGGACATCGTACAGTCGCTGGAGCTAGAATCGTTCATATTAACTAAGTTGACAAAGGCCTCCGTCCCCGTCATCTTAGTAGGCCCACAAGTCAGCCTCCCACAATGGTGGATCCCAGCTAGCAGGGGGAGTATTCATTTTTGTGCGTAATAAGGAGGCACTTCCTTGTGTGCGAAGATATAGCTGGTGGGTCTGAGCTGATAGCGGGGGGGGACATTTTTTCAAGAAATACAGAGGCCCTTCTGGTGGGTCCTAGCTGCCAGGTGGATGAATCATTATTTTACGCGTAATAAGGAGGCATGTCCTTGTGTGGACCCCTACTGTCAGCCTCTTCCGATGGCTATTGTTTGTTGACCATGTTGACCTCGCCGCGCCGAGAGCACAAACGCGGTGGACGAGGGCGAGGCCCAAGAAGGGAACGACCCGGAGCCGGTGAAGCCACCACAGCGGATGCCCACGCTGAGGGGTGTACGAGCACTGTCCGGTCGGCTGCTGGGTGAGGCTGACGTCGCCGGAAAATAATAGGATGTGCAGGTGGGTAGAGGGATGGCCTGGCGGCAGCACAGCCAGCCACGGGAGGAGGGAGCAGGCAGTCCTGCCGGCACTGGTTTGGGCAGCTAGAGCAGGAAGATCAGAGATTAAAGAAGCACGGCGGCCGTTGGATGGACATCCAACAGTCACTGCTCTGTGTTGACTAAGTTGACAAAGCCTTGCGTATGCGTCAAAAAAAAATTTAGGACAGCGTCATCGTCAACCTAGTAGGCCAAGAAGTCAGGCTCCAAATCTATGAAAACAACATACAATGCATTAGCCATTATTTTCAATAATTTACAGCCCATTTCCTAATTCTTAAGGATATTTTAAGCCCATATTCCTTTTATTAGCATTACAGACCATATATTCTGGGCATTGCTAAAAAATTCAACGAAATTTTACATATTTCGGTGGGGTCCGAACTCTTTTAATCACGAAATTTCGAGTCGCGTTAAAAATAATTTTTAAAAAATTATATCAAAATAAAATTCAAAAAAACAATTCTTCGCAAAAAAATGAATGAAATTTAAAATCCTAACTAGCAAGATGCACGTGTGTTGCACGGAACATGAAGATGCATTTGTATGAGTAGTTTATCTTGTGGGACAAAAGACGATCTTTTAATGTAATTGCCAGTTGGCTTTGGTTTTTATAAGAGTAGAGAGTAGAGAAATCCAGAAAAAATGATATTTTAATGTAATTGCCGGTTGGCTTTGGTTTAAAAATTTACAGCCCATTTCTTACAACTTATAGCCCATTTTCCGGGGAAGCCCATTTCTTACTACTTTACATCCCTCCCTCCTCGTCTTGAAAGATTTGCTACCCAGCAGGGCTGAGAAAAGCAAGTATGCCTCGGTTTTGGTGTTCTAAAAAAGAACTGGGCTAGCCATTTTCATAAAGAAAAAAGATATCAACTGGGCTCGTCATGTGCTTAAATAAAAGTGTAAGCGTGGGCTAGACGGGCCACAGCCCCCGCACAGCGCGCAGTTGAGCTCCATCTCTGAAACTAAAAAAACAACTGGGTGAGTTGCCGGGTCCCTGGTGTTATCCGCTCGTTGTGTAATTTTAACAAATCCGCCGCCGCGCCGGCCTATGCATCGCCGGTGTGAGGTGAGATGTCGATAACTTGTCCTGACTTGTAATAACAAGGCACCTGCTTGCGTAATGCAATGACCCTGTGGGTCCCTACTGTCAGCCTCTCCACGTACAGTTGTCTCCTAATTCCTCTTGGTTGTTGACCATGTCAACAATGCCAGACGGAGGCGGGCACATCGAGCGAACCAAGGCGGAGAACGACGGCGGGGCCTCGGACGAGAAGGAACAGCGGCCGTGGAAAATGCGACAGTGTAGTGGAAGGTGGAGGGTGTTGGGGAACATAGAAATTTGAAAAAAAATTCCTACGCACACACAGGATCATGGTGATGCATAGCAACGAGAGGGGAGAGTGTGTCTACGTACCCTCGTAGACTGAATGCGGAAGTGTTAGCACAACGCGGTTGATGTAATCGTACGTCTTCACGATCCGACCGATCCAAGTACCGAACGCACGACACCTCCGAGTTCTGCACACGTTCAACTCGATGACGTCTCGCGAGCTCCGATCCAGCAAAGCTTCACAGGAGAGTTTCATCAACACGACGGCGTGGTGAGGGTGATGATGATGCTACCGACGCAGGGCTTCGCCTAAGCACCGCTACGATGTGATCGAGGTGGATTATGGTGAGGGGGGCACCGCACACGGCTAAGAGATCAATGATCAATTGTTGTGCCTATGGGGTGCCCCCTGCCCCCGTATATAAAGGATCAAGGGGAGGAGGCGGCCGGCCAAGGAGAGGCGCGCCAAGAGGGGGAGTCCTACTCCCACTAGGAGTAGGACTCCTCCTTTTCCTAGTAGGAAGGGAGAGGAGGAGAAGGAAAGAGGGGGACGACCCCCTTTTCCCTAAACCAATTCGGTTTGGGCCTTTGGGGGGCGCACCCCACACTCCCCTTGCTGCCCTCTATTTCCACTAAGGCCCATGTAGGCCCATTAAGCCCTCCGGGGGTTCCGGTAACCTCCCGGTACTCTAGTATATGTCCGAAACCTTACGAAACCTTTCCGGTGTCCGAACATAGTCGTCCAATATATCGATCTTTACGTCTCGACCATTTCGAGACTCCTCGTCATGTTCGTGATCATATCCGGGACTACGAACTACCTTCGGTACATCAAAACACAAAAACTCATAATACCGATCGTCACCGAACTTTAAGCGTGAGGACCCTACGGGTTCGAGAACTATGTAGACATGACCGACACATGCCTCCGGTCAATAACCAATAGCGGAACCTGGATGCTCATATTGGCTCCCACATATTCTAGAAGATCTTTATCGGTCAAACCGCATAACAACATATGTTGTTCCCTTTGTCATCAGTATGTTACTTACCCGAGATTCGATCATCGGTATCTCAATACCTAGTTCAATCTCATTACCAGCAAGTCTCTTTACTCGTTACGTAATACATCATCATGCAACTAACTCATTAGTTACAATGCTTGCAAGGCTTATAGTGATGTGTACTACCGAGTGGACCCAGAGATACCTCTCCGACAATCGGAGTGACAAATCCTAATCTTGAAATACGCCAACTCAACATGTACCTTCGGAGACACCTGTAGAGCACCTTTATAATCACCCAGTTACGTTGTGACATTTGGTAGCACACAAAGTGTTCCTCCGGTAAACGGGAGTTGCATAATCTCATAGTCATAGGAACATGTATAAGTCATGAAGAAAGCAATAGTAACATACTAAATGATCAAGTGCTAAGCTAACGGAATGGGTCAAGTCAATCACATCATTCTCCTAATGATGTGATCCCGTTAATCAAATGACAACTCATGTCTATGGCTAGGAAACTTAACCATCTTTGATCAACGAGCTAGTCAAGTAGAGGCATACTAGTGACACTCTGTTTGTCTATGTATTCACACATGTATCATGTTTCCGGTTAATACAAATCTAGCATGAATAATAAACATTTATCATGATATAAGGAAATAAATAATAACTTTATTGTTGCCTCTAGGGCATATTTCCTTCAGTCTCCCACTTGCACTAGAGTCAATAATCTAGTTCACATCTTTATGCGATTAGTTCACATCTCCATGTGACTAATACCCAAAGGGTTTACTAGAGTCAATAATCTAGTTCACATCGCTATGTGATTAACACCCAAAGAGAGATCATGTTTTGCTTGTGAGAGAAGTTTAGCCTACGAGTCTGCAACATTCAGATCCGTATGTATTTCACAAATTTCTATGTCTACAATGCTTTGGACGGAGCTAATCTAGCTAATTGCTCCCACTTTCAATATGTATCCAGATCAAGACTTAGAGTCATCTAGATCGATGTAAAAAGCTTGCATCGACGTAACTCTTTACGACGAACTCTTTTTATCACTTCCATAACCAAGAAATATGTCCTTAGTCCTCTAAGGATAATTTTGACCGTTGTCCAGTGATATACTCCTAGATCACTATTGTACTCCCTTGCTAGAGAGATGCTAAGGTATACAATAGTACTGGTAAACAGCACAGCATAATTTATAGAACCTATGACTGAGGCATAGGGAATGACTTTTCATTCTTTTCTATTTTCTGCTGTGGTCGGGTTTTGAGTCTTTACTCAACTTCACACCTTGCAACACAGGCAAGAACTCCTTCTTTGACTGTTCCATTTTGAACTACTTCAAAATCTTGTCAAGGTATGTATTCATTGAAAAAACTTATCAAGCGTCTTGATCTATCTCTATAGATATTGATGCTCAATGTGTAAGCAGCTTCATCGAGGTCTTTCTTTGAAAAACTCTTTTCAAACACTGCTTTATGCTTTTCAGAAAATTCTACATTATTTCCGATCAACAATTTGTCATTCACATATACTTATCAAAAATGTTGTAGTGCTCCCACTCACTTTCTTGTAAATACAGGCTTCACCGCAAGTCTGTATAAAACCATATGCTTTGATCACTTTATCAAAGCATATATTCCAACTCCGAGATGCTTGCACCAGTCCATAGATGGATCGCTGGAGCTTGCTCACTTTGTTAGCACCTTTAGGATCGACAAAACCTTCTGGTTGCATCATATACAACTCTTCTTTTAAGAAATCCATGAAGGAATACAGTTTTGACATCCATTTGCCAGATTTTATAAAATGCGGCGACTACTAACATGATCCGGACAGACTTTTAAGCATCGATACGAGTGAGAAAATCTCATTGTAGTCAACACCTTGAACTTGTCGAAAACATTTTGCGACAATTCGAGCTTTGTAGAAAGTAACACTACTATCAGCATCCGCCTTCCTCTTAAAGATCCATTTATTCCTAATGACTCACCGATCATCGGGCAAGTCAATCAAAGTCCATACTTTGTTCTCGTACATGGATCCCATCTCAGATTTCATGGCCTCAAGCCATTTCGCGGAATCTGGGCTCATCATTGCCTCCTCATAGTTCGTTGGTTCGTCATGGTCAAGTAACATGACATCCAGAATAGGATTACTGTACCACTCTGGTGCGGATCTCACTCTGGTTGACCTATGAGGTTCGATAGTAACTTGATCTAAAGTTACATGATCATCATCATTAGCTTCCTCACTAATTGGTGTAGGAGTCACAGGAACAGATTTCTGTGATGAACTACTTTCCAATAAGGGACCAGGTACAGTTACCTCATCAAGTTCTACTTTCCTGCCACTCACTTCTTTCGAGAGAAACTCCTTCTCTAGAAAGGATACATTCTTAACAACGAATGTCTTGCCTTCGGATCTGTGATAGAAGGTGTACCCAACTGTCTCCTTTGGGTATCCTATGGGGAAACATTTCTCCGATTTGGGTTTGAGCTTATCAGGATGAAACCTTTTCACATAAGCATCGCAACCCCAAACTTTAAGAAACGACAACTTTGGTTTCTTGCCAAACCATAGTTCATATGGCATCGTCTCAACAGATTTAGATGGTGCCCTATTTAACATGAATGCAGCTGTCTCTAATGCATAACCCCAAAACGATAGTGGTAAATCGGTAAGAAACATCATAGATTGCATCATATCTAATATAGTACGGTTACAATGTTCGGACACACCATTACGCTGTGGTGTTTCAGGTGGTGTGAGTTGCGAAACTATTCCGCATTGTTTCAAATGAAGACTAAACTCGTAACTCAAATATTCTTCTCCACGATCAGATCGTAGAAACTTTATTTTCTTGTTACGATGATTTTCCACTTCACTCTGAAATTGTTTGAACTTTTCAAATGTTTCAGATTTATGTTTCATCAAGAAGATATACCCTATCTTACTCAAATCATCTGTGAAGGTCAGAAAATAACGATACCTGCCGCGAGCCTCAACACTCATTGGACTGCATACATCAGTATGTATTATTTCCAACAAGTCTGTTGCTCGCTCCGTTGTTCCATAGAACATAGTCTTATTCATCTTGCCCATGAGGCATGGTTCGCAAGCATCAACTGATTCATAATCAAGTGATTCCAAAAGCCCATCAGTATGGATTTTCTTCATGCGCTTTACACCAATATGACCTAAACGGCAGTGCCACAAATAGGTTGCACTATCACTATTAACTTTGCATCTTTTGGCTTCAATATTATGAATATGTGTATCACTACGATCGCGATTCAATAAACCATTCACCTTGGGTGTATGACCATTGAAGGTTTTATTCATGCAGACAGAACAACAATTATTTTCTGACTTTAAATGAATAAGCGTATTGCAATAAATATGATCAAATCATATTCATGCTTAACGCAAACACCAAATAACATTTATTTAGGTTCAACACTAATCCCAAAAGTATAGGGAGTGTGCGATGATGATCATATCAACCTTGGAACCACTTCCAACACACATCGTTACTTCACCTTTAACTATTCTCTATTCATTCTGCAACTCCCATTTCAAGTTACTAATCTCAACAACTGAACTAGTATCAAATACTGAGGGGTTGCTATAAACACTAGTAAAGTACACATCAATCACATGTATATCAAATATACCTTTGTTCACTTTGCCATCCTTCTTATCCGCCAAATACTTGGGGCAGTTCTGCTTCCAGTGACCAATCCCTTTGAAGTAGAAGCACTTAGTCTCAGGTTTAGGTCTAGACTTGGGCTTCTTGACTTGAGCAGCAACTTGCTTGCCGTTCTTCTTGAAGTTCCCCTTCTTCCCTTTGCCCTTTTCTTGAAACTAGTGGTCTTGTCAACCATCAACACTTGATGCTTTTCTTGATTTCTACCTTCGTTGATTTCAGCATCACGAAGAGCTTGGGAATTGTTTCTGTTATCCCTTGCATATTAGAGTTCATCAGGAAGTTCCAATAACTTGGTGATAGTGACTAGAGAATTATGTCAATCACCATCTTATCTGGAAGATTATCTCCCACTTGATTCAAGTGATTGTAGTACTCAGACATTCTGAGCACACGCTCACTAGCTGAGCTATTCTCCTCCATCTTGTAGGAAAAGTGCTTGTCAAAGGTTTCATACCTTTCGACATGGGCATGAGTCTGAAATACTAATTTCAACTCTTGGAACATCTGATATGCTCTGTGGCATTCAAAACGTCTTTGAAGCCCCGATTCTAAGCCGTAAAGCATGGTGCACTAAACTATCAAGTAGTCATCATACCGAGCTTTGCCAAACGTTCATAACGTCTGCATATGCTCCTGCAATCGGTCCATCACCTAGCGGTGCATCAAGGACATAATTCTTCTATGCAGCAATGAGTATAATCCTCAGATCACGGATCCAATCCGCATCATTGCTACTAACATCTTTCAACTTAGTTTTTCTCTAGGAACATATCAAAATAAACGGGGAGCTACATCGTGAGCTATTGATCTACAACATAGTTATGCAAATACTATCAGTACTAAGTTTGTGATAAATTAAAGTTCAATTAACCATATTACTTAAGAACTCCCACTTAGATAGACATCCCTCTAGTCATCTAAATGAGCATGTGATCCGAATCAACTAAACCATGTCCGATCATCACGTGAGATGGAGTAGTTTTCAATGGTGAACATCACTATGTTGATCATATATACTATATGATTCAAGCTCGACCTTTCCGTCTCCATGTGTTCTGAGGCCATATCTGCATATGCTAGGCTCGCCAAGTTTAACCCGAGTATTCTGCGTGTGCAAAATGTCTTACACCCGTTGTAGATGAACGTTGAGCTTATCACACCCGATCATCACGTGGTGTCTCAGCACGACGAACTTTGGCAACGGTGCATACTCAGGGAGAACACTTGTACCTTGAAATTTAGTGAGAGATCATCTTATAATGCTACCACTGAACTAAGAAAAAATAAGATGTATAAAAGATAAACATCACATGCAATCCAAATATGTGACATTATATGGCCATCATCATCTTGTGCTTTTGATCTCCATCTCTAAAGTACTGTCATGATCTCCATTGTTACTGGCATGACACCATGATCTCCATCATCTTGATCTTTTATCAATGTGTCGTCACATGGTCGTCTCACCAGCTATTGCTTTTGCAACTATTGTTATCGCATAGCGATAAAGTAAAGCAATTACATGGCACTTGCATCTTATGCAATAAAGAGACAACCATAAGGCTTCCGCCAGTTGCTGAAAACATGATCATCTCATACAACAACTTATATCTCATCACGTCTTGACCATATCACATCACAACAAGCCCTGCAAAACAAGTTAGACGTCCTCTACTTTGTTGTTGCAAGTTTTACGTAGCTGCTACGGGCTGAGCAAGAACCGTTCTTACCTACGCATCAAAACCACAACGATAGTTCGTCAAGTTAGTGCTGTTTTAACCTTCTCAAGGACCGGGCATAGCCACACTCGGTTCAACTAAAGTTGGAGAAACTGACACCCGCCAGCCACCTGTGTGCAAAGCACGTCAGTAGAACCAGTCTCGCGTAAGCGTACGCGTAATGTCCGTCCAGGACGCTTCATCCAACAATACCGCCGAACCAAAGTATGACATGCTGGTAAGCAGTATGACTTGTATCGCCCACAACTCACTTGTGTTTTACTCGTGCATATAACATCTACGCATATACCTGGCTCGGATGCCACTGTTGGGGAACATAGTAATTTCAAAAAATTTCCTACGCACACACAGGATCATGGTGATGCATAGCAACGAGAGGGGAGAGTGTGTCTACGTACCCTCATAGACCGAATGCGGAAGCATTAGCACAACGTGGTTGATGTAGTCGTACGTCTTCACGACCCGACTGATCCAAGTACTGAACGCACGACACCTCCGAGTTCTGCACACGTTCAACTCGATGACGGCCCGCGAGCTCCGATCCAGCAAAGCTTCACAGGAGATTTTTGTCAGCACGACGGTGTGGTGACGGTGATGATGATGCTACCGACGCAGGGCTTCACCTAAGCACCACTACGATATGATCGAGGTGGATTATGGTGGAGGGGGGCACCGCACATGGCTAAGAGATCAATGATCAATTGTTGTGTCTATGGGGTGCCCCTGCCCCCATATATAAAGGAGCAAGGGGAGGAGGCGGCCGGCCAGGGAGAGGCGCGCCAAGAGGGGGAGTCCTACTCCCACTAGGAGTAGGACTCCTCCTTTTCCTAGTAGGAGTAGGAGAGGAGGAAGGAAAGGGAGAGGAGGAGAAGGAAAGAGGGGGCCGGCCCCCTTTGCCCTAAAACAATTCGGTTTGGGCCTTGGGGGGGTGCCCCACACTCCCCTTGCTGCCCTCTATTTCCACTAAGGCCCATGTAGGCCCATTAAGCCCCCCGAGGGGTTCGGTAACCCCCCGGTACTCCGGTATATGTCTGAAAACTTCCGGAACCTTTCCGGTGTCCGAACATAGTCGTCCAATATATTGATCTTTATGTCTCGACCATTTCAAGACTCCTCGTCATGTCCATGATCATATCCGGGACTCTGAACTACTTTCGGTACATCAAAACACAAAAACTCATACTACCGATCGTCACCGAACTTTAAGCGTGCGGACCCTACGGGTTCGAGAACTATGTAGACATGACCGAGACACGTCTTCGGTCAATAACCAATAGAGAAACCTAGATGCTCATATTGGCTCCCACATATTCTACGAAGATCATTATCGGTCAAACCGCATAACAACATACGGTGTTCCCTTTGTCATCGGTATGTTACTTACCCGAGATTCGATCGTCGGTATCTCAATACCTAGTTCAATGTCATTACCGACAAGTGTCTTTAATCGTTCTGTAATACATCATCCCGCAACTAACTCATTAGTTACAATGCTTGCAAGGCTTATAGTGATGTGTACTACCGAGTGGGCCCAGAGATACCTCTCCGACAATCGGAGTGACAAATCCTAATCTCGAAATACGCCAACTCAACAAGTACCTTTGGAGACACCTGTAGAGCACCTTTATAATCACCCAGTTATGTTATGACATTTGGTAGCACACAAAGTGTTCCTCCGATAAATGGGAGTTGCATAATCTCATAGTCATAGGAACATGTATAAGTCATGAAGAAAGCAATAACAACATACTAAACGATCAAGTGTTAAGCTAACGGAATGGGTGAAGTCAATCAAATCATTCTCCTAATGATGTGATCCCGTTAATCAAATGACAACTCATGTCTATGGCTAGGAAACATAACCATCTTTGATCAACGAGCTAGTCAAGTAGAGGCATACTAGTGACACTCTGTTTGTCTATGTATTCACACATGTATCATGTTTCCGGTTAATACAATTCTAGCATGAATAATAAACATTTATCATGATATAAGGAAATAAATAATGACTTTATTATTGTCTCTAGGGCATATTTCCTTCAGAGGGGAGTACGAGGGCAACAACATGCAACTCAAGCTTAGAAACGGTACAAAAATCCCAAGGATTGATTGTTCATCAAATTTTTAGACAAAACCCAGATTGAACATGGCAGTAACATCTAACCCAACCACTCTTTTTCGCTGTCACAAACAAATAGAAGTCGAGCACGTTTAGAAGCCCATTTGTCCACCTAAAACTTCTTTTTTGCTCTTCAATGTGTCCATCCGTGATAAATCTCTTGCGGTAAAACTTAAGCCTCAAGGACAATAGTAACCTCGCATTCAATAGGAAGAATGTGACAAAGCTTCTGTTTGCTTGGTTGGATGCATATCCTTCCATCGTTATTGTCCTCAAACGAATGTCATGGGAACTGAGAAAATGCTGGTGCTTATTACGCCCCCGATTGGTTATACGTTTTTGTCCATGTACTTGCAGTACCTAAGTAGACATGAAGATTTGAAAATAGTTAAGGTCTGAAAAAAGAGTATGTCGAAAGAGCAACAACTGAACGGTTAATTCTAGTACAATATATACAGTCTTTCAATGTGCATGAAATCATCACCTCCATATATAAATTCTCCAGAGACAGAAAGCATTGCAGCAAGCCAATAATTATGTTCAGATCATAACTAAACATTCCGATATATAAGATCTTGACAGAATCCAGCAACATTGATAGGTTATCCATGGACGAACTCTTCATTGAGCATATAACATAATATTACTACCAAAAGTGTACTCCAAGATGATATAAAACTTATGCGCACAAATGAAAAATGCAGCTTATGATTACAAATGTGTAGATGATAATATACGGTACATAAAAAGTGAGGAGCCAAACACCACCTCTTTGTGATCATTAAACGGATCACGAATTACACCCAAGGTCTCTAGTTTGGGCACAGAGACGACAGTTATTTGCGAAGGTTTATAACAATTATCAAGGAGCAACCTTTCAAGTGAAGGGGCATCTTCGATGATGAGCTGTTGTCCTTCAAAACAAATTCCAATGCTTTTAAGGTGAGGTGGCTTTATTTGGAGACAACTGATAGGGATTTCTATTCCCAAAACAATCAGCAAGCGCTCCAGGGCAGGGCAACTGGAGTGGATGATGTTGTGCAGTGAGGCCTCCAACAGATAAACCACCACAAGCGAAAGTTTTTTTAGTAGTGGGAGTCGAAGCATTTGTACCAGATCGTCTGGTAGATGGCACCGGGCGAAGGTGGCGGTGTGGAGAGAGGAGGAAAACCGTGAGATGGACAACGGTGGTGTGGGCACGAATTCTTGGTATGTTCGTGGTATGAAACTTTCGTGGTAATGGTAGAACTCAAACTACTGGAGTTTTCCGAATTCAGGGGATGTCAGCCAAGCGTCCACTGTGCCAGGTATGGACAGCAGGTAGCGTGTCGGGATGCAGAGGCGTTGAACAGGGCCCTGCTGGTGAGAGGAGACGATGGCTCTGAGGAGATCAAATTCAGGAAGGACAGATATCTGACGACAGTCGAGATTGAGGGGCGCGGTGCGCCATAGAGGGCGCCACCGAGTTGAGAGGACTTGTGTGCGACAACAATCCTTGGTGGGGAGAAGCGAGATGATCTCCTCAAGGATGATGTCCGGGAGATCGCTGATGCGGTCGACCAGAGATTCTACCGGTTCCTTGGATCCGGGTGGGGGGCTCGCTGCTTCTCCCTACGATACCGGGTGCGGGATCTACAACCGGCGTTGCCGCTGGCGGGAGCCTTATCTTCTTGGCACTGGGGCCAGCCGACTCCATTTTCCTTGTGGGCGTCGCTCCGAGCTCACGGGTTTGAGCAGAGTAGCCAGAGACGAGCCTAGTGGAAGTGCGCGTGGGGAAGAAGGAGGGCTGGGGTTTTCTGTTGGAGTGGAAGAAGAGGAGCATGTGTTTTCTGTTCGAGTGAGGAAGAAGGGGAGCGGGGGGTTTCTGGACGAGTGAGGAAGATGGGGAGCGGGGGGAATTGGGGTGTGACGGAAGCAGGAGAGTCCAGCGAGCTGCAGTATAAGTGGAAGCGAGGAGGAAGGAGGGTTTTTCTAGGATCGCCCCTCTTCAAGAAATATGGGCTTCTCCTTGCAAAGAACAAAAACAAATGGTCTTTAAGATGGATAGGCTTTTGTATCGGCCCAGTCGGCTGCCCGTGTTTCGTACTGGAGGGCCTTAACACTAGAGGCAGCCCATTAGAGACACTCTCTAGCTCTCTAGCTTATTGCCCATTCGGAAGAAAAAATGAGACGCCTCCAGCTTATGGCTACTAATCGGTAACATTTTTCAACTTGGCATCCACCAAATTAGAGGATGCGGTACTGGATGCAGACACTCACACTGGTTGCGTAGCACGACAAAGTGAGGTGTCAAATAACAGACCTACAATATACTTACTAGATTGTGAAGGTTCACATGCTAGTCAGCATTTACATTAAACTAAGTTTTAGAATAAACGGTATGCATACTAACATTTAGAAGGACAAAAGTTCAGCATGTTTATGCATCTCATTTGATTCACCATACTATAACTAATACAAAGCTGTGAGAAGGTGTGGAAATAAAGAAAATCGGTCGATGCTTCTCTGAGCAAAGGGCCTCCCTGCGCACGCATTAATTTCCTTAATTTCCTGGGCATGCTTATTTCTTCTCAATGTTGCAAGCACTTTGAGCATGTTTGCAACTCCACAGCTAGCTAGCTGCCTCATCTTGCAATTGATGCTGACACCTTTACAACAAACACATGAGGCAATACAGATGACTCAACGTGAGTGCATATTGTGCAATTTCCCTGAAATCATCTTCATTGTCCTGAATCTGAAAAGATAGGAAAATAATAGCTATACTTAAATGGTGTTGCAAAACAGTAGCACATATCAATAGCTCGGCAAGACAAAACATGCTCATCTGGACGAAGGGGATACTGACCTGCCTGAGGAAGATTATATATAACTAGTCGTCAACCCGTGCAACCGCACGGGCTAGTTATGTTTGAAATAACTTTGAACAATAATTTTTTAAATATTGGTTAAATGTAAGAGGACATGTTTCTGAATTCATGCTCTTGAAATTTATTTCTTACCATAGTTTCTTCGTTAGTCATACATTTAAGTAACATTTTTATATCCCATCAAAACACAATAATTTGTTTTCCTTAGCATAGAAAATATTAATGGTTCCTTCAACATGTGTTAAAATGTGCCAAAAACAATTTTTTTAAAAAAATCACAATCTATGAAAGAAGTTCCACCATTTACTTACTCGCCCATGTGTATTTATTATATAAATAAGTTATGTGGAAAAAGTGAAGCATACAATCAATAATGCTTCAATTGCGGAAACAAATGAGATTCAGATGTTCACAAACAAAATGCTGACAATACTTTATTAAATATAGTGTACAATTATTGAACCACAGAGAGCAGCATGATGTTTGTAATCATGCCATACTGTCAAGCAACTAAATAAACTTGAGTCCATGAGTTTCTGCTATGCTATTATGTTGAGAAACACATGATTTATTCGTATACTCGTTAAGAATTGTCCACGTGGAAAAATTATCAAAAACTAATCATATAAAAATATAAACATACACAATTTTCACAGATAACAGTACACCTGCAGTGTCATCTACCTAAAAGAGAATCATATTGCCCAGTAGCAGCCACTTAATTATTTGCCCAATCTCATAAATCAAGTGGAAGTGCGATCAAATATTCAAATGTGTATACAGACCACATGCATTGCTTCACGTATTGTCCTATCCTAGTACGACCAATGACTTTCTCATAGAAAAATGCAACCAATGACATAGTAATATTGGTATCTTTCTTGTGTTCAACATGTATGGTCAACATTAGTGTCCAACCACCATCCGTTAATTAGCAAAGCATCGTGTGCGCACCATTTGTTTTTCCATGATTTGCAGTGTGGTGCTGATGTTTCCTGCCACTGCCATTGCATTGACCAGCCATTACTCAACAGTAATTATTGAAAACAGAAAAAGAAATTTGTACCTCATGGCTAGGCATAACCAACTTACATTTGATTCAGGTGAGGAAACAGAATTAGGAGGACAGAAAAGCTAAACTCAAGCGTATGTGTAGAGAGACTAAATACAGTCAAGTCTCGGAATGATAACTAGAAGGTATTCCTATAAGAACAGGAGGGCATGATCCCTGATGTCAACTTAGACATTGTTACTTAACAAAAGGACACATTAGGCACCTGCAAGGGAATCCATGACATTTTTTCCTTGTGCGTTTCATCTAACATACATGGGAAAATTGAGTGCTATTTGACATCGTATGGCCATATCTTATAGAAAAATATGATCATACTGACGGTGGAATTAGTATCATCTAAGCTATAAACATTTTCCTATCGAAATAGCATTTCCAATTTTGTTTGCTCTAAGCTACAATACCACTTATGTATGCTTTGCAGTAGTTCTTTGGTCACAGACGACCATATTATAATCTGGAGACACTAAAAAATATTGAGCGGTCTATCAACATGGAGGTATAATTGATCAAGTAGAAAGAAGACATTTTCTCCCTGAACTCGCACTTTTCGCGACATTGGCAGAGAGCAACCCCTCACAATTTTTTTCCAAGAAAAGATCCAATTAACTTTAACAAAGCGCTCTTAGTCTGCCCCCTGAGTGAACCTGTAAGTCTGTTAATCATGTTCCAGACCTGTTATGACCTTCATTGGCGCACTATTACCACTGCTGGCCAACACCTTTTCCTGCAAGCAGCGACCAGTTCGCTGACAAAGAAGATCTAAGAACAAAATTTGCATCATGTTGAATATCTTAAAAGCTACTGTATTTCCTAATACTTTCCATTAGGTACTTTAGAGCTAGAGTCATCTTCAGGACTTGAGCAGATGCCTAATTCACTACAAACAAAGCAAATCATCTCACTGGAAAGAACCTGTGGTAGCATGTAATATTAAATATAAACAAACTGCTTTAGTCATATCAGGGACCTCACCTGAGAACATCAAGAGTTTGTGCAATCTCTGATTAAGGGATGATCTAGAAGACACAGGGAGGCATATGTGGCTTCTCCATCGAGAATCCAATCATCCATGTATGCATCTATTTATTCAATCTATTCATCATCAAGTATGTAACTATGCATCGATTAATTATACTTATCCATCAATTCCATATTTGTATCACTGAGTACGATGGAGATAAAGTGTCAAATATATATTGTTTGGTCATAGGTTGTTTGCTGGCTACAAATACCTACATGAAGCACATGCACAAAGTAGTCCGAAACGTTGGATGAATTAACATTTTCATCAGGTATTGGAATATAGTTTAATTAGACACAGACTAAAAGATAAAGAAGCCTTATTTGACGATAATTAGAAGCCAGGGATGAAGGATTGATTTGTGAAGTAAAGTGAAACGATAAATCCCTCTTTGCCATTCAATATTCCATAGGCTCCAGATTTGTTCATGTATATAGTGAGCCTGTAACAGTTTTTTCATCTAATATGTGTACCAATGGATCAATGCAAGATTGTAGATGAATAAAAGTTATGTCCCTACTCAAAAAGGAAATCTTGTGATGATCCAAAAATCCTATGTAATTTAGGTGCCAGGGGAGATTACTATTCATAAGAATAGCAACATGCCAAAAATGTACTCTCCCTGAAACTGAAGGTTGTCCGTCATATCCATCGAGTAATGTGCTAGACAGAGGGCCGATCTAGGAGGAACTTATTGGGTGTCAGCATCAACCTTCTGAGATATTATTTTTGGTGGAAGATTTAATAAAGAAAATTACACACACACTCCATATCTATAGTATACCAAATTATAATAAGCTGGGAACACTTTGTATAGTCTGGCTTGAACACCAACAAAAACTGATATATCGAATGGTTTATTTGACCCAGTAAAGTGATGATTGAATTTTTCCATAATAGGAAAGTAAACGTAAATGCTTTAGGCGTATCAAAATAAGTGGTTTGCTATGCCAATTCACGTGCGCATCCCATCAGAACATAACTAAGAATAAATTGGAGGACTAAAAAGTTTCTAGTAACTCAATAAATAACTAATCTACTGTCTTTACCGGCTCAAATAATGAAGCATCTGTAGGGACCAGAATATCTCGATCTATTGTCTTTACTGGCTAAGCAGAACTCAGAAAATAGATAGGTCTGAAAAAATGCAAAAGGCCACATACCTTGAACCAGCTGTTATCAAACATCAAATATATCAGTTGTACATGACTGCCAACTATGTGCATCAGGGCATGTTGTCTAATAAAGTGATAAAAATGATAAACAAAGATTAGTCCATCCCAGTTTACTTAGATATGCACTTACCACAATTCTTCCTTACAAAATTGCAGAGCTTGCATCAACCATCTGGAGAGTGCATTAGAGATAAATTATGAGTAGAAGTTATGCAAATCAGGAGAATCTTCAAGATACAGGGGTGAGCGGCGACAAAAATTGAATGGTGTCGAGCAGGTAAACAACTTTGCAACCAAACCTCCATCATTGGTTGACAGAGACGGCGATTCAATCTACTTGAAACAGTCAACCACAATGGACATATTCATCTGTGGTCCTGAAAATATATGTTGGATTACTACGTGGCCAGAAGTTCAAGGCTGCATCCCAAGCAGCAGTGGATGATGGATTGGATCGTAATTCGTACCTAGCATTAGTACAGTTGGATCGTACCTAGTTTTTTCAGATCGATTCCAATGTGGATGAATACCTAGCAGCAGTAGAGGATGGATTGAATCGTACCTTGTTTTGTTAGATTGATTCCAATGCGGATAAGATGCGGCATGGAAGGGCGGTGGTCGGGGAAGCCAGATGATGCTGCAGTTTGGAAGAGGGGCGAACGGAAGGATTGAGGGAGACCTAGGGGGCGAGGCCTGATCTGTTTTGGAGAGGAGGATATGAGAGAAGAAGAGAGACATGAGAGATTGACAAAGTACTACCGTGAGAGAGTTATGGGCCTCTTTTTGGGCTTCAAAGATGATGGACTTTCTTGTTTTTTCTTTTTAGCCGATCTAATCTGGCTGAATGTTTTTTTACGAAAATTAATCTACACCGTAATAACTTGGTCCCATCTCAGATGTACGGCTCGTAAATTATGATTAACACTGGAATTTCTAGGAAGTCACAAATTAGTATAGGTATAGATAGATAGATAGATAGATTTCATAAGTCCTTGGTTGATTTCCACCTTTGGCTGCACTGCTTGTTTGCTACTCCACACATGACAGGATCGTTCCACAGTGCAATCAGTAAGTCAACGTATGAATAAGCTTATTTCATCTTGCAATGGTGATTGTACCTAGTTACGAATGTAGGAATACCTGGAGCACCATGAGGTTAGCTGACAGCAGGTAGATGCAGCCATATAAGTTTTGTGCGGTGCTACCAAAATTCAGTATAGCCAACATCCGGCTATATGAAGTTGACACATCATCTAGAACCAACCTAATACGGAGCCTGCTTACAATAGTTAGTCCCTTTAGTATAATATTATATCATTAATAATGGCCCCACCTTTTGTCTCACAAAGTATGTGTAGTCTGAAATGTCGGGCGTGCAGCGGGCGGTGCCCTCGGTCGGCGTGCCGCTTCAACGGCGGAAGCAGTGAGAGGTCGCGTCACCCTGACTTGCCATCAATGTAGAGCGGCGGGCTTAGCTGGCGCCGGGCGGGAAGGTTTCGATTTTTGATTCAGTTGTTGTGCTGCTACCGTCCAATATTCGCGTGTGGTTGTTTCTAGAATAAAAAAATGAGGTACTCCTACTTATGTTACTCCCACTATGGCTAGCCTTGCGCTTGGCTCTTCACCTCTTCCGGAAGTCGAACAATAATGGTGGTACTACAGTAGTATTTCTAGCAACCTGACAACAAATGAACTGTTGCACGTCCACCACTTATAAGCAAAAGTTTCTCCTCGTGCTAAGAGCCACCGCACATGCGTTGGCGAGGGAGAAGGCGTAGTAAGCAAGCTTCTCGTCGTTCTGCGAGTTGATGGGACACATCAAAGTTATTTAGTAGTACGTACTCTCTCCAAAATCACCATGTCATGGCTACCATCCCGTGCTCCGTCGTTGAGTAGGTGCCATCGAAGTGCACGACTCACTTACGCACTGTTTATCTGATTATCTCCATTTTATTACATGACACGTGCACCTTGATGCTAGATGTCTCACGTGTTGGCAAAAGGATGAACAAAGCTCACATAAAAAAGAGTGGAAGAACATAGATTCCCGATGACCGAGAAGAAGCAAGGAACCTCGCGGTGGAGCGTCTGCAAGGAACCTTGCGCGTTTTCCCCTATTTTTTGCTGCCTGCCCGCCTATAAACAAATAAAAGAACATGAACTCTTCGCTAACCACTAGAGATGATACATCAGGATGCTAAGTTGAAGATATTTTATTAGTTTATATTGATAACCACGCAAGAAGCCACGCATGTACAGGACACATGCAACCACGCATGTACACATGCCAACACACTAACTCATGCCAATCCAACTCATGCACAAACGGGCATAGTGGAGCACACAACGCACGTACACAACAGATGCATGCACACACACTCGGCCGCAGAATGCACGTGAATAACACATGCATGCGCACACACTCGGCTGCATGGAGGCGTGTGCCATCTACGGTGACGTCCGATTCGTCGTGCTATGGCGAAGCTCGCACACAACGGCGCCTACGCATCTCTTGCAGCGCCTCTTTGACGTCATTGCTCAATGACTAGCCGGAATCGAAGACGACCGCAACCTTGGCCTTAGAGCTAGCACCGATGGAAAAGCACGCCCGCTGCACGCACACGAGCACGTATGGAGTGCCCATGACATGGTGTGTCCCCAGTCGCCTCTACTCCTTCTGCGCATGTTGTCTATGAAGGCAGCTGCATGCCTAATGATGATGTAGGTGAGATCTTCTAGGACTCAGATGATGACGAGGAGGGTGTCTCCAACAGCGTTCCTCGGCTCGCGCCTCTTGCATCATGGTGATCGAGCTTGGAGTCATTCATCTGGTACATGTGGCATCTCAGATCTAGACACAAGGTGACGTGCACCGTCAAGGGGGTCAGGACGGACGCGACCTCTCACTGCATCCGCCATTTGAAGCGGCGTGCCGGCCCAAGGCGCCGGCGGCTGCACTCCCAGCTGTACCCGCCTCCTCGCTGCATTCAAAAACCTACGGGGCTGTTTGGATTGTGACTATGTTTGCCATATATTGCCACATGATTTTTGTCACACTTGCCTTAGTTGAGTTGCTCAAATTGTTAGCCATACTTTGGCTTCCCTAAGGGAATCTTGCCACACTTTTTGTGTCTATGACATGTGGGGTTCACTACTCATAAAAAAATCCTTACCTTAGGTGTGGCTAGAACCAAACACCTACCTAACTTGGTCAAACTTGTCTAAGGTTAGGCATGCCAAAGTGTGGCAAGGGGTGCCTGGGAACCAAACAGCCCCTACATTTACTAGTATGTATACACATGCAAGGCACGTCTTAATATAACAGAGTGATTTTGGTAAAAGGGAAAAAAGTAATATATGTGCTACTAGATTCAAAGAAAGAGAAATTATAGTGATGTATAAATGCCGATATTAGTTCAATATTGTAAAAGCGGGAAGTAGTATTCATGCCATAAAACTGTATGTTCATTTAAAAAGAACTGCACGTTGCTTCACTTTTTCCACGTGTTCTTTTTTTTGAGAAATATCCACATAATCCTACTAAACCATCTCGACTGGGCTCAATCAAACCATCTGGTGGTCATGTGGCAACACAGCCCATTGGAGCTAGTTATGCGGGTTTAATAGAGGGGTTTGATGGAGGCGAGGAGGCGTGTTCATCCGGGCGTGCAACAGACGGCGCAATACTATTCGATTTGACAGCTACTACTAGTATATTATAAAAACAAATAAGAGTAGTAGAGATAGAGATAAGAGTAGAGACTAGGGAGGAGCACCATCTACTGCTTTGTGGGCTACTCCTACGCTCCATTCGGCGGCCACAACGTCCCCTACAGCCACTCCCTCATGCGCTCCATTCGGCGGGCGCTGTTGAAATTTGGGGAGCACACTCTTGCAACTGCTGGCAGCAAAGACTTCTTCCCCGACCTCGGCAACCTCTTCCTCAACGACATGGGCGACAACCTCAACGCCAATGGTGCTGCTCCCGTTGCACCGTATGTGTTTCTTTCCTTCCTGTTGGAAATCGTGGTAGAATTCATGTTTCTAGTCTGTGTCCTAGATTCGATCTGTTTATCTACTATGCTAGTCCACATGATTAGTTTAATCTCTGTTATAGCCATCATGATTTATGTTGTGCTTATTCAGACTAAATCTCGTAGTAACTTGCTCATATATTTAACTGGCGCAACGTCCCCTACAGCCACTCCCTCATGGACGGCCTGGTCGATGCCTCCAAAGAGCCCTTCGTCTACTACTATGAGTGCCCGATGCCGTTTTGGGGCTCGCCGGTGGACATCGTGCGTCACGTCACGCAGGCGTGCGATGATCACTACTGGCCCTTGGCGGAGAACATCAAGTACGAGACGTGCTACCCATTCACCGTGCCGGAGTCGCTGGAGGATCACCGCTGCCTGCTAGTCTCGAAGGAGGATGGCAGCGTCTTCCTGTTGATCATGGGCACCGGCGAGGCCCGCGCAGGCCGCCGCCCCGTCTCTATTGTGTGCGTCAGGGGTGACGCCGCTAACGCTGACACTAACACGAGGCCGATGTACGGGTGCGTGCTCACTGTTACTACCCCTCAGAGGTACGTGGGCGGCAACACTGGCTAGGCTGGCTACATCAAGCTGACTAGGACTGTGCAGAGCTGGGACCTTCCCGCTAATGTGGACATGGAAGACGCATGGTATTATTTGGCCCCCAACGATGTGCACGGGGACTCCAAGGAGGTTCACCTAGACATATGCATTACCAAGTTAAATGTTAATCATTAGTCTTCGCTCAATCTAATCTGCTGTCTAAGCATGTGGAGACTTCCATGCATGATCTTGCTCTATTGGAGTATTGAGCATGAATAAAAGTGTATCCATTTATGGTTTAGTCTAGGATCTTCCATCTATGAATTTTTTACTATAGTACTGGTGAAAGACTTATGATGAACCATTTCTTACATCTCCTCTGCCCCCTTCCAAGTCATCCTTATTTAATCCCTCCGTCTAGGTGTATAAGGGCATGGTTAATACTTAATAGTATAGCCAACTGTTGACTATAAGAAAGTGCCATGTCATCTATAGCCAACATGTATAACAATCGATACTCAAAAAGTAATTCTTAAAGATCATTTCTTGCAAAGCACAATAAGTGTTATTTCTTCACAAGTTTTGGATGCAGGTTGAACAGTTGAACACTTTTGTTTGCAAAAGATACTTTTTATCTATTTCATCCGGATGTTTGTGAGCTCTAGAGATGAAATAATATTCGAAGAACAGTTTTGCTATGTCTCAGTCAACTGAGACTTCGTTATGTCTCAGTCGATGATATAGTCCTTTGATTTTAAATGGAGATTAGTACAAAAAAATTATTTCCAGCTTTTTTATTTTTCTTCTTATACTATATCATTTGACTGAGACTTGGACTGAGACCTAGCCACACCCTTCGAAGAAACCTATCGATACCCGTTACACATGAGATGACCCCCACATCCTTTGTTAAAATAGACAACTCCCCGATCAATGCATCTCACTGTTCCGTGCAACGCACGGGCACCTTACTATAGATTAGTACGACCAAAAATTAAACTAACATTATATATAGTATGATAAATGCTAATGCATGTCACCTAAAATTATATTATTGAAAACTATGTTCAGATACTAATCCAACGATATAGTTTTTGTTGACATGCACTAAAATTTTGTCTGTTAAATCTTCAGCCAAATTCAACGGGGGACTAATAAACCACGACCGATGTAGTACTAGTGTAGAGGGCGGCGCTACGCGCGAGTCTCGTGGCAGTAAAGCCGTCATATCACAAAACCCAACCACTAATAAGTGGCCTGGTAAAATAAACGGACAAGCAACCATCACATCCCTCCGTCTTGATTGTTCTAGAACACGGGTGAGGTAGCAGCAGTGTACTGTTCATGCGAATCCTACTGATATTGGCTATTGGATTTATAAGATCAACGGTTATGAGTGATGTTCTTAGTCCTACTTAAAATTGGTACACTATATAGTACTAGTAATTTGTACGTGCTTTGCATGTGAGATTATTATGTATAATCACAATACTAAGTCATTAAATTAAAATTAAAGAACCTATGTTTGATAAAATTATCATCTAATTTTGAAAAGGATATTTCCGCTTTCTAGTGGATTTTTTTTTGCTCTTCACTTGAAATCACAGTATCACAAATATTGGTTGTAATAACATCTTATATTATGAGAATTGAGGGAGTTGTTTTTAATATTTTTGAAATACGAAGAAAATTAGTTTGATGTAAATAATTCACCTTCTCATACCTTCAAGTCAGAGTTTTGTCATCATTTTCATTTCATTCTTGTGCCCTCGACCTCATGGTGTTTCAAGTGAACTTTTTTTGCGGGTAACTGTTTCAAGTAAAATAACATCATGTAAAAAAACTACATCTAAATTTTCTACTAGCTGGTTGATATTTCTTTCAAAACCAGCAATACTGCCATGTGCTACTCTTTTCTACGGTGTACTACTTGTTTTGAGGAAAAAAATGTTTCTACTGTGTTAAAGAATAAATAGTATACTGCAGTACTGTGGTACTATTGGCTGCTAGGTAGCTTCTGTATCGACACTTATGTAGGCAATTCTAGAATGTACACGCATATGCTACATGGCCAGCTCACAGCGTAAAGGTCCTCACGTGTTCTGAACAAAACATCACATCACATGGCTGATGAGAGGAGAATGGTGTCCCACAGCGTATCCCTGGGCTACTAGCCGTAGGATTGTCAGATCTAACGGCACTTGTGCAGCCACGTCTCATCCAGTTAGAAGCATTTAACTACAGCCGTCCGATTGAAAAGATCCAACAGTTCTTATGTCATATTATTGGTACACTATATAATATAGAATAGTATATATAATAGTATATATAGTAATATAAATATGTATAGTAGTATAGATATAGATATAGATATAGAAACCCGCATGGAATGCGAGAAACCAACTCCGGCCACACACGTCCGTTCAGGAGCAGGACGCTGGCCAAGCTCCTCCTTCCACCATTTTGTCCACTCTTTCGGCGGCATCCGACGAGAAGGAAGAGCAGTTCTCCGGCATAAAAGCCGTCTAGGTGGCCCGCCGAGCCCGGCAGCTTGCTTCTCCACCTACCTAGCCTAGCCCGTCGGAGGTAATTGCCGCACTAAGCCAGCGCGTGGTTCCGCAGCTGGCCTCTCCAATATAGCTCGAGGAAGAGTGCCGACTTGCTCCACGCCGGCTTGTCGGGGAGCACGGCGGCACAGGCATCGTCGCTGCCCTCGACGCCGCAGCGTCGTACAGCGCCTGCAGTGTCTGCGACTGCGCCATCCGCCGTCGACGCGCATAGCCGCGACATGCAGGCAGAGAAAGAAGCCACCGCGGATTTCGACGAGGTGATGCAGCTACGCGGATGTGGACGAGGTGACAGGCAGCACGTCCCCGCCCATCGCCATCATTGAGGAAAAGTAGAACACGGGAGGCTGGAGTCCGTCCACTCATGACGGTTGGTGCTGTTTCCAGCGACTTCGAGGCGACTCGCCAGCGTTCCTGGTCGGCATCTTTGCCGCTCATCCCTCGATCCAATTCCACCAAATACTCCAGATTTGACCTTTCCCTTCCTCAATCTCTTCCGTTGTGAGTGTGTTCTACTCATCCAAGGTTGATCTCGTTCAGAGTTCTTTGCGGGAGGTAAAAAATCCAGCCCGTAAGATCCACAAATCGCAGCCTAGGCGGAGCAATCAGAATCCTAAGGAAAACCACACCGATAGCTCTCGGGTGGTCCTAGGGTGCACGGAGCCGGCTGTGGCCGATGGCGGCTGGCGGGGCAGCCTTGGCTCAGAGTGGAAGGGGAGGCAGCGGTGGGCAGAGGCGTCTGGCAGGGCAGCATTGTCCAAGAGCTGCAGGGCGCAGCCAACATGGGCGACGGAAAGGCTGCTGCGATAGACAATGTGGAAGGAAAATTGAGGAATCTGAAGCTCTCAGATGCAGAAAAGAAAAGCATCAAGATTGGGAAGAAATATGCTTGTTCCCCTGAGGTGAGTAAGTTTCAGGTGGTGGGTAAACTTCTGTCTGAAAAACCAGTTAAAGCAGAGTATTTGGGTAGAGCATTGAGTGGTGCTTGGTGCCCCTTCTCAAGAGTAGAATGCAAGGGCCTGGGTAAGAATCGATTCCTGTTTAGATTCCATGATGAGGTGAGCAAGAACAAAGCACTAAAGAGCGGACCATGGATGTTTAACAAAGACTTACTGGTGATGGAAGACTTTATGCCAAGCAAAACTATAGATGATTATGAGTTTAAGTCGATTCCTATATGGGTGAGAGCTTACGGCATACCAATGGGAATGATGAGCCTAGAAACAGGGGAGTTGGTGGGAGATCAAATTGGTGATTGCTTGGATGTTGATCTGGACCGTGATGGAAATGCAATGGGACTATATATGTGAATCAAAGTAAAGATGGACATAACAGTCCCTATTATGAGGTTCATTACTATAGAATTAGATGAAGAGCAGGATGAGGAGCATGACCAAATATCTGAGGAATTAATGGGAGCTGAAGATATGAAGGAAAAGAAGATTTGTAAGAAAATTGTCTCCTTTGAGTACGAGCATCTCCCAGACTTCTTCTACAATTGTGGGATTATTGGCCACACGGAGAGGGCTTGCCCATCTAGAACTAGAAGAGAAAGTGATCAACAGTTTGGTCCGTGGCTGCGCGCAAACATGTACAGTGGAAGTTCTAGTGATGAACAAAGTAAAAGCTCAAGCGACCGGGGGGACTTCTGGAACACATACAGTGCAGGTAGTAAGGGCAGTAAACAAGGTAGTGATCATCCATCATGGAGAAAGAGCCTGCTAGAAGCGGGTATGAACGAAGAAAAATTGGGAATAAGAGGAGAAGAGAAAGAAGTCACCAGCCCCCTAAAGAAAACTCAAGATGATACACATGTAGCTGTGAAAGGCAGGGAGTTGGTGTTCGAAGAAAACAAGCAGTCAGAGAAGACTATGGATAAAAGTTTGGAGCCTAGCCCATGTAAACAGCCTGTACACCCTGTGGACCCTGGTGTGGGGATACATGAAAAGGAAATGCCAAAAGTTAGCACAACTTCAACGAAGATTACCCAAGGAGAAAAGGAGAGAGGTCAAAGGAGAGAAGATGAACATAATAAGGAAATAATTAAGGAAATCAGGTCAGGTACAAGTCTGAAGCTTGGCACTTTTAAGCGGCGTGAAAGAAATAAGGAGAAGCAACAACAAAATCAGTCCCCTGAAACTGTACTAAAGAAGAGAAATGTAGATATGATGGAGGTAGACTTGGAGGCAGACATATTAAAGAGAGCTAAAATGGGAGTTGATGGTGAGGTTGTTGTGCAAGGGGAAAAGGAAGGAAACACACGATTGAATGCAGGAAACGCTGGGCTGCAGGGACGGCCTGGTGAATCAAAATTAAAATAGTAGCTTGGAACTGCCGGGGATTGGGGAATGGCCTAGCAGTTCGCGGGCTTCTGGATCTTCAGAAGCGGGAGGACCCCGACATCCTATTCTTGTCAGAAACAAAGATGGATGGAAGGAGAATGGAGAAATTCAAGTGGATGTTAGGAATGAGTAATATGGTGGTAAGAGCTTGTGAAGGAAAAAGTGGAGGACTGGCTCTGTTTTGGAAGAAAGAGATAAGGATGGAGTTGCATAACTACTCAAGATATCATATTGATGCGGAAGTAATAGAAAAGGATGGTTTCAAATGGCAGTTCACAGGCATTTATGGGGAACCATCTAGTGATAGAAGGGAAATAACTTGGAGGCTCATGCACATACTTAAGCAACAGCTGAATCTTCCATGGTTATGTGCAGGCGACTTTAATGAAATATTGTTTAATCACGAGAAAAAAGGAGGACCAACTAGAGCTCAAAGTCAAATGGAGGGATTCAGATTGGCTCTTGTTGATTGTGGTCTTAAGGATTTGGGTTTTATAGGGGATAAGTACACTTGGCGCAACCATAGCTGGGATGCTAGCCGGTACATCAAGGAAATGTTAGATAGAGCGCTCGAGAAGCTGGTGTGCAAGGTTCCCACACTGTAAAGTGGTGAACGGAGACCCGTGTCATTCAGATCAAAGGCCAGTGACTATCCATATAAAAGGAGTTGTTGGGGCACAAAAATTCAGAAGAAGGGCACACAACTTCAGATTTGAGGCAAGATGGCTACAGGAGGAAGATTGTGAGGCCATTGTAAACAATGCCTGGGCCAAAGCAAAGCGGAGAGGGGAGACTACTATTCAAGGTATGCTGAGCATGGTTGCAAGGGACTTGAAAAACTGGGACGCCAATGTGTTTGGAGATCTTCAAAAAAGAATAAAAGATCTAAAGAAAGAGTTGGAGGAGGTAAGAAGAGGGGATATTAATCAAGACCAAGTTTCAAGAGGGCACTTCCTTAGAGAGAAATTGGATCACCTTGAATACCAACAGGACACTCATTGGAGACAACGTGCCCATGTCAAATGGCTACAAGACGGGGATAGAAATACGTCTTTCTTCCATGCTTTTGCCTCGGAAAGGAAAAGGAGAAACACCATCCAAAAATTACTGAGGGATGATGGGAGTTGGGCTGAAGGGGAAGACTCACTCAAGGAACATGTTACAAACTATTTTTCTAACATCTTTTCCTCCAAGATTATATGGAGCAACATTGAGGAAATTATGCAGGCTGTAGATGTAAAGGTGACAGAGCAAATGAACAATGGGCTGTGTGCTGAGTACACGGAAGAAGAGGTTAAAACAGCACTAAATTGCATCGGCGATCTTAAGGCGCCGGGTCCCGACGGAATGCCTGCTATTTTTTTCAAAAAGTTTTGGCAAACTGTTGGAGAACAGGTGGTCAAGCAAGCACTTCATATTCTAAGAGGGGGAGACATGCCAGAGGGTTGGAATGACACATTCATTGTTTTAATCCCGAAGAACAACAATCCAATGAAGATTAATGATCTCAGACCAATAAGCCTATGTAATGTGGTATACAAGCTGGTCTCAAAGGTAATTACAAATAGGCTTAAAGTAATTCTCCCCAACATTATCTCCCCTAACTAGAGTGCCTTCGTGCCTGGGCGCCTTATATCTGACAATTCACTACTGGCATATGAGCTAACACATTTCTTGCAGAGGAAAAGAAAGGGCTCGGTGGGTTATGCAGCAATAAAACTAGACATGATCAAGGCATATGATCGCGTCGAGTGGCCCTTTTTAAAGGAGATGATGCATAGACTGGGTTTTGACGGAGGGTGGATCAACTTGATAATGAAGTGCATCTCCACGGTCAAATACCGAATCAAAGTGAATGGGGCTATTACGGAAATAATCACACCTCAAAGAGGTCTTCGACAGGGCGACCCACTTTCCCCATACTTATTTCTAATTTGCGTAGAAGGGTTCTCTGCCATGCTGCATAATGCTGAAATGAGAGGGTCAATTAGAGGAATCAAAATATGCAGAAGAGCTCCTAGTGTAAGTCACCTTCTCTTTGCAGATGATTCTTTGCTGCTAATGGAGGCTAATGCAAGCAGTGCGCAAGAAGTTGAACGCATAATTAACATATATGGGAGCTGCTCAGGACAAATAATAAATAAGGACAAGTCTTCCATTTTGTTCAGTAAAAATACAAGGCCTTGGCAGAAGGAAGAAATGAAGAGCTGTCTGAACATTACGTCGGAAGGCCTCTCATCAAAATATTTAGGTCTTCCAACGTATGTGGGCAAAGAAAAAGTAAAGATGTTCGAATACGTGAAGGAAAGATTATGGAGAAGGATTCAAGGGTGGAAGGAGAAACTACTTTCGAAGGCAGGGAAAGAAATACTCATAAAGGCCGTAGCACAAGCTATTCCTGTTTACACCATGGCGTGCTTTGATCTCACTAAAGGCCTATGTGAAGAACTAAGCACCATGATTAATAGGTATTGGTGGAGCCAGATGGATAAGGAAAATAAAGTGCATTGGGTCAGCTGGGAGAGATTAACTAGGTCAAAAAGAAGTGGAGGCTTGGGGTTTAGGGACTTACATGCATTCAATCTGGCCATGCTAGCAAAGCAAGCATGGAGGCTGCTCCAAAATTCCACCTCATTATGCGCCCAGGTGCTCTCAGCAAGATACTACCCAGAGTGTTCAATAATACAAACAAGGCCAAGAAGTGGCATCTCCTATGTATGGCAAAGCATTCTAAAAGGCGTTGAACTACTGAAGAAGGGAATCATATGGAGAGTAGGTAGCGGTAAGAACATTGATATATGGTCAGACCCATGGATTCCAAGAGGCAACACCAGAAGGGTCATCACCCAAAAGGGTAATAACTTGGTAACTAAAGTTAGTGAGCTAATTAATCCAATCACGAACAAGTGGGACGAAGAATTAGTGAAGCAGATGCTCATTCCGGAAGATGCAAGAGTTATACTTCAGATCCTAGTCCAAGACCATATTGAGGACTTCATGGCATGGCACTATGATAAAAAAAGGTATATTTTCAGTTAAATCTGCATACCAAGTTGCAATTGACTGTGCTGCCCGGGAGTCTAGCTCGGGACTCTACTTCAAGTGCAGCTGAAGGAGAGGACGAATTTGATTGGCGAAAACTATGGTCGATGCCCCTCCCAAACAAGGTGCTTCATTTCCTGTGGCGTCTAGCTACAAATAGCTTACCGCTTCGGACAAAACTAAAAAGCAGAGGTATGAAAGTTGACACTCGGTGCCCTATGTGCCTTAGATTGGATGAGGATGGGGGGCACTGTTTTGTAAAGTGCAAGAAAGTAAAACAAGTGTGGAGAATGGCTCAACTTGAGCATGTCAGGCTGCAACTAGTTCCCTGTGATAATGCTTTGAACTTCTTAGGAAAAATCCTTAAATTGCAAGAGGACATTAAGTTAAAAACTTGCTTATTACTTTGGCGCTGGTGGCATGAGAGAAACAGTGCAAATAAAGGGAATGAGTTAAAATCATCTAGTGAGATTTGCTCTTCTATTGACTACCACTTTTTGAATGCTGTGAAGGCACATGAAGGGGACAGGCTAGCTCAACATCCAAAACATAAATGGACAAGACCACCTGCTGGAATTCTCAAGATCAATACAGATGGAGCTTTTCATGGCAATACCAATGATGGAGGTTGGGGCTTTGTTATTAGAAATGATAAGGGTGAAGCTCTAGCTGCAGGTGCAGGCAAACTTGAACAGATGGCTGATGCCTTCCAATCTGAAGCAATGGCGATGTTATATGCTATAAATATTGCGAGCCAAATGGGCTGTGACAGAGTATTGCTAGAAACAGATTCAATTCAGTTAAGGAAGGCTGTAGCTTCTGAAGAATATGACTTGTCTACACTAGGGTCCATTGTTAGAGAGATTAAGTATCAGCTACAAGTAGGGTTTGCTGATGTATGTGTTGTAAATTTCCCTCGAGCATGTAATCTGGTGGCACATGGCTTAGCGTCGTTTTATGCTAGGTTAAATTCTGATGAGTGTGTCACTTGGCTGGGGGATCTCCCAGAGTTTGCACTAGACTCTGTAGCTGGCGATCTGTCCAGCAATGATGTGTAAGAGGAATGCATGTGTGTTCCATTTCAAAAAAAAGAACACGGGAGGCTGCCGCCGATTGTATCCCATGAAGGCCACCGCCGAGGTGACGTCGGCGAATACAGCCGGTGTCTTGCTCGATTCTTCTTATGCCGGATGCTGGAGGAGGAAAAAAAGATCGGGCGGCGACCATTTAGATTAGGTATTTTAATTCTACCAGGCTGGTTGTAATGGGAGTATTATAGGTAGTATCATGCATGCCAACTACTCCCTCCATTCCTAAATATAGGAGTATTATAAGAGCATGGTTAATAGTATAACCAACTGATGGCTACATGACATTGCCACGTCATCTATAGCCAACCTTATAGCCTTCAAGTATAATACTCCCTCCGTCTAGGTGTCATCTTACGAAAACCAAATAATCCCAAAATACTTAGGCACGGTGCATTAACTTCTACCTTGTTTCTTGTTTCTTGACATATCAACCAAAGAGATGTGGGTGTGCATGCTTTTAATGACTTGAGACAAGAAAACACGACATGCAGTGGTTAGTTCATTGCATGCAATGCTATTAATTAGCAAATAAACATTAAGTTATCTCGTCTCTTCCGAAAGTCGAACTATGATGATGGTACTACAGTCGATAGTGTACTACTAGTAAGCAAAGCTTCTCCTCGTTTGCGAGTAGACCGGACGCATCAAAAGTATTGCATTGTCTCCAAAAAGGGTTGACCATGTCCATGGCTACCATCCTATGCTTCGTCATTCAGTGTGTGCTTCTTGTCGTTCTGCGAGTTGACGGGACACATCAAATTTAATACGTATTCACTACTCTCTCCAGAAAGGGCCGACCATGTCCATCAGTCCATGGCTACCATCCCGTGCTCCGTCATTGAGTACGTGTAGTATTCATGTGCCATCGAGGAGGAAAAATATTACTACGTAGTACTAGGTGCCATCGTAGTGCACGACTCACTTACGCACTGCTTATCTCCATTTTCTTGCATGACACATGCACCTTGATGCTAGATGTCCCGCGTGTTGGCAACAGGATGAACAAAGCTCATGTCAGAAAAAGAGAGTGGAAGAACATAGATTCCCGACGACCGAGAAGGAGCAAGGAACCTCATGGTGGAGCATCTGCACTCATAGTATTTGATGTTATTTAGCGATATAAAATCAACCAATCATGTCCACAGTAGACCGGAAGTGTACGAAACATGGGAGCCCAGTGTAGTTACATCATACTGTACATGGCCAATCCACGTTATCACCATATTTTTTGGCCTTCGTGCGACACCTAGCTCTAGTAATCCACCAGCCCGTATCGCTTCTCGCTCCTCATCTCTCTCAAAGTGCGGCGGGCTAGCGTTTTTGCCGTCTATTGAGGTCGGTTAACTCATCACATGTTAGCGACATGCCAAGAGCATTCTAAAAAAATTATTGTACTCTATTGTTATGCCAAGAAGAGGAACAAACCAAACAAGAGAGGCGTGCCATGCCATGAGTGGGTCCAATTTCTCGTTTTGAACTTGTTTGGTGTAGTAGTAACACTTGGTTTTCACTATTGGTAAGATTTTATATACTCCCTCTGTCTAGTGAATAAGTCATCTTAGATTGTGCACCATGACGAAGGAAGAGGGGAAATGAGAGAAATTAATATTTATTTGCTAATTAATAGCATTGCATGCAATGATCTAACCATTGCATGTCGTGTTTGGTAGTCTAAGGCTGGCCACAGTGGGAGTAACATCACTAGTAACGTCGCACTTTTCAAGATAATTTTGCTTATGTGGCACATATTTAATGATGAGAGAGGTGATGGTGGTAACTTAGCTAGTTACTGTAACATCACACATACCAAGACAATATGAGTCTATAGGCTAATAAATGAACCATAACATGACAACACACATATGTTACTACCCACTTTGGAGGTAGTAACATAGCCTAGTAAAATGTGATGTTACTAGTCTAAGTTACTCCCCATTGTGACTAGTCTAAGTCATTGAAAACATGCACGCCCCACATCTCTTATTGGTGGATATGTAAAGAAACAAGAAACATGGTGGGAGTTACTGCACCGCGCCTAAGTATTTTGGGATTATTTGGTTTTCGTAAGGTGACTTATACACCTAGACGGAGGGAGTAGGGCCTAATGTATTCTTCAAGGATGCCTTTAACTATTGATAAGATTTTATATAATTTGAAAATTATATCATTCGAAGATCCTTTCACGTTTTGTTTTCAAAAAGAAAAAAGATCCTTTCACGTACGAATTTGACTGTATGCTTTGAGCAACTTGCATGTCCTATACTGCTCCTATTTGGATACTCTAACTTAGCTAGAGTTTAGATTAACTCATGACTAACCCTGAACTAACTGTAGCCAAAGAGGTGTTTCGGTGACAGGGTTACATTGACAATAAGTGCACTTGATGGAGAGAGAAAAGTTATTTTTAGTGGGCCCAAGGAGCTACTTACTGTGGGAAAGGTGAAGTGATGGTTGCTTCGCCCGAGCAACTTATTACTCTAGGAATATGGGAGTACCAGCGGATTCAAGGAACAGAGAAATGATGGTTGCTTCATCCAAGCAACTTACTATGGCGAAGGTGGGGCTATGTGATTTGACTACTCACTAGTCATTACTAATGCGGTGCAACGACCAGGGTAAATCTTTCCCTGCAGTTGTGCACTCAATATTGCTGCACAGTAGGTGGAGCCGGATGAAGGATGTCCCACATGTCAGCGAAACGAAGTTGAATTGTTTCTGGCATTGCTATCAATCCTTCAGGATTTGTTTATATGTACACATAATTTTAATGAAATTGTACTATGATGATATGAAGGTTTCAACTTTGGTTCCCACAGGAAAAAAAGGTTTCAACTTAGGATTCATGTGTCCTCTTGCCTCAAGATTATATTGTTACAACATTCCATGAAATACAAATGAAACTACTACCATGGCTGCTAATGCATCTCAGTGGTTTGCAGATCAGCGCCAATATTCAGATCACAACTAAAGACAAAGTTGTGAGAAGGTGTACAAATAAAGAAAAATATATAATTGATCGATGTTGTTCATAGGCATGGGTCCATTTCCTGGGCACAATGTTCATTGCTTGGCAGCTAGTTTCACCCAACGCTGTAGCCAAAAAGGGGTGTACGGAGGACACCACAATCCGATCATTTTGTGCAGCTCCACTAAAATCGAGCTAAGCATCCCTGTTTGCAAAGATATTAAGTCAGTGTGATTACAATAAGAGTGGAACTAGATGATGAAACATAACACACACAAATAGAATCCGATCACCTCTGCGATCTCTCTTTAGGACCAACTACTTGTTGGAGAAGATTAGGCAGGAGTTGGATGAGGAGGATAGCAAAACCAATCTCCCTTTCTGCAGTCCCACAGAAATGTAAAAACGTTGCACGTGTGACATTTTGGCAGAACTACACAAAACACTCTTAAGAAAAAAGTGATTTGTGCAGTTCACCAAAAGGTCGCAATAGCAACGAGGTGAAATGGCTAGCCCTGTTTGCAATAAAGAGGTAGAAATGAAACAATTACTGGCGAATAACACGAGTTCAAGACACATATGCCGACAAAAAAGAAGCATATTCCATGTAATAAGGGAAAGATAGAAGCATGGTGGTTTATCAAAAATGGTTTGAGGACGAGATTGCAAGATGGAAAGTACGCTGACCGAGATACGTTTTAAGCAAACAACTAAAGAAGATCCACATGCAGCAACGTGGGAAGATGGGTAGTGGAGCAAGGCCGGAGGAAGCTGTACCTGAGGGTCATCGGGATGTTACTAGGAGGGCGCCGGCGGCCGGGATCTGCCCATACTGCGGTAGCGAGCAAGTGGCGAAGGCCCTATCGCGTCGAAGCTTGGTCAGAGAGAACGACGGGTATCGCAGATCGGGACGTGCTTCCTCAACACCGTCGAACGGAGAAACGATGCACATCCTCGCTTTCCGCCGGCGGATGGGATGCGGCTGGATCACTGACCAACAGTGAGAGAGAGAGAGAGGCAACCGCCGCCTTGTGTGAGATGGTGTGACGAGAGACAAACCCCAGCAGGCAGGCTCCATTGTATATAGTGGAGAGGATTTTTCCATTTTCCCCACGGAAATCGTTTTATATTCTGTACTACGCGCCATTGAGGAGGAATATATAACTTTATTTAATACAAACGCGTCAAGTAGAACTTTGTTCCGTCTAGGCATGGTACCCGACCCTCCTTCAAGTAAACAACCGCTACATGCGTCAAATTATCACGTGGGCTGCCTTTTCGTATAGAAACGAACTCCACCGTGTACCCGCGCGGGTGTGGCCGGGAACGAGACATGAGTACGTGTGTCCTGTGTGCACCTCTTCTTTAGGTGCAGGTACGTACGTGGGTGGGTGTGAGAGAGATGGTTTGTGCGAAACCGAGGCAATGTATCGATGATATCTCAAACAAAAAAACATAACATATGCAATGTGTGTGAAACAGAGTCATGGATATATCATATATAGAGGGAGCGATCCACGAGAAGAGAGTGGAGGGATCATCGGCATGAGATATCGATAGAATCAAAAACAAGGATGAAGTGTGTGGCTGCACGATCGATAAAGAGTGCCATCGAATTTGTGTTTGCCCATGTCAAAGATACAGGGCGGCTGGCCTATTGGAATTTGAGAGGGCAGAGGTGCAGTTTTTCTCTATGGCATGGATACTTACCTACAACATTCGACTATCGGTGGGGGGGTAGGGGGCAGAGACCTAACTATAGAGAGGTAGATCGACTAGTATATGTGTGGAGAAGGAGAGAGACCTAGCTATGCATAGAGGGAGATCGATCGGCATCCATGGATATGTGTAGCACAGGAATAAGGTTGGGAGAAAGACAAAGGTAGAGTGTCGGAGGGTTGGTGGTGGAGTGGCATCTCACAAATAGTGGGAGAGGCTTGCTAGACAAACGGAGGGTACGAGTGCAATATCAATAAGAGAGGGTGGGGATGTCTGTCTGTCTGTGCACGTGCGTGTGAGAGACGGGTCGGGAGGTATGCAAGGATTATGAGGGGAGACAATATGGTTGTGGTAAGCATACGTAACTACATAGGAAGATCAACTATCGTGTGTCCGAGAAAGGGAGAGACATAACTAGTGAGGTAAGTCTATCGGTGCGTGGGGAAAAGAATTATAGTCGACCTAGCTAGCTATATGTAGGGAGATCAGTATGTATACATGCATGCATGTGTGAGAAGCAAATAAGGTCCAGATAGACAGACAGGGGGAAAGGGGTGCGGCTAGGAGGTGGTGCGAGAGGCCTACTATGTCGAGGGGGAGGAGTGTGCGACTATGAGATCGATGAAAAGAGGGGCGGGAGTGTGCACCTGCGTGGAACCGTATTGGACATAGGGGGCATGGACGGTGAGAAGAGAAGAGGGGAAGTATGTGTTTGTGGTAGGCACACTTGGCTAGAGAGTTATATCGACCGGTGTGTGCCGGAAAGAAGGAGTCGGGGGACCTACACACACCACGGGTGAACGACCTAAAGAGAAATAACGAACGTGCGCGATGGAGGGGACGCTGAGGGAGGGTGAGAGGGGGGTGGGCGTGTGCATGAACGATAGAAAATTAGCGCTAGCTAGCTACAAAGAGAAGAGGATCGTGAAGGTGTTAAAGACGAACATATATCATAATTCATTATAAAAAGTGGATACAGATACTAGAAGAAGATATCATAATGTAGAACATTGATTATAATTTGGGCTAATGTGTGGCTTTTACAGCTCAGGGCTAAATACTTGTCATAATGTAGGGGGCGGGGCACTATACCTTGTGTGATAAACACAGTGTACGTATGGAACATGGTTTAGATTATGAATATATAGTTAGTACATCAAATGTACTATTATTTGGAATCAACATCAAGTGTATTCATAAGACTGAATTCGAGTTCATATAGTACACATAGTTCATATCTATCTCTATAGTAATCATGCAGTGTGTTGTTAAGGTAATACACGAATGATGGTTGAAGTTGGCAACAATCATGATTGTAGATTCTTATTGAATAGAGAAACGAATTCAAATTTAGTTCGAATTGTAGCGGTAGTATAGACATTTGGAATGCACTAAAATGTTGGCATGAGTAGGTTACATGCATTATACAACAGCGAAAAAATTTAATTGGACATAACATGGATCCATACTCCCTCCTTCCATCTATAGGGGGCCTAATGCGTTTTTAAGACCGCCTTTGACTATTGACAAGATTAATAGTACATGACATGCACAATGTGAAAATTATATCATTGAAAGCTCCTTTCACACACGAATTTAACGGTGTGCTTTGTGTAAGTTGCATGTCATATATTATTGCTCTAATATTTGGTTGGTCAAATTTAGCCTCGAAAAACGCATTAGGCCCTATATAGATGGAAGGAGGGAGTAGCTTCGAATAGCATTTGTATAGTAGAATGGGACAAGACTCTCTCTTTATGTGGTGTGAATAGTTCTTATTTTTTGTTTTTTTCGTTGAGGGAAGTGCGAATTGATTTGGTACGTACAAGTACAATATTACACGTTAGACTTGTCCCTAAAATTCAACCCGCGCCTTGTTATATCCCGAAAATTCAGACATCATGCTCCCAAAACTGGTGCCTTCATAACCCGCACCTTGCTATCCCGAAATTACAATGCGCGCGAAAACTCCCTCCAGCTGCCAAATCCCGACACGCAAAATCCCCCTTCTAACCCTGAGCCGAAAGGGCCACTAGTTCAAATCGGTGGGGGTACTTCACACCCTACATTTTGGACAAGCGCGTCCCTAAGTCATTGTTCCCCCCTCCCATCGCCTCCTTTTCGCCATTTGAAATCTGGCCGCCATAACCTCTCCGCTCCAGCCGCGAAACCCCACCCTCCTTCGTCTACCACCTCACTGCTGCCCAGCCAGAGCCTCTTCTGAGACGACTTCGTCCACCGCAACAGCTCGACGTCCCTCATCCGCCTCCCCAGATGAGAATTCGTCGTCCATCCCGTCTTCCCGCCGGTTTAGCCACCCCGTCCTCCACCTCCAACGAGCTGCTCCAACGATCGCCTCGTCTATCGCGGCTGCTCCATCCCCACAGCGCCGCCTTAACCTGCTCCACCGGAACCGCAGCATCATCATCGACTCCTCGGACGAAGCCGAGGCCTACTCGGCGCCACCAAAGAGGTTGTACACTCATCGCATCACACCTTCTCCTTAACTCGACCTCACGGTGCCGACGGTGATCCATCCCGCACCCCCATGGACCAGCTACCTCAAAGGCGGCGCCGTGAGCGACATCTCCACGGCGGCTCTCCCCAGTGCGAGGCGCCTTCGGCGGCGGCGCCCATACCAGCCGGATCTGCTGTTGCTACTCCGGCTGTCACTCGGTCGCTCGCGCTGCTGCTGCTTCGGCTCTCGCTCGCTTGCTCGCGCTGCTGCTGCTGCTGCTCCGGCTCTCGCTTGCTCACTCGCGCTGCTGCTCTTCCCCTCACTCGTGCTGCTGCTCTGCTCCGATTTAGCTACACTTCAGTCGACTGAATCGACTTTTGGGTCAGTCGATTTTCAGGGGGTGGTGGGTCTCGCCGGAGTTAAGGAAGAACCACCCGCAGCGGGGAGGGGGCTCACCGGAGAGGTACCCCACTATCTAACTTAGGGTTCTGAGTGGGGTGCTGCTCGCCAGCGGTGGGGCGGTGGCATGGGGATCGCTGGAGAAAATGCTTGGCACGGGGGGGGGGGGGGCTAGAGGGCTGGCTGGGGCGGCGGCAGACCGACGGTGGGGTGTTGTTTCGGGGCGGCGAGGCGGCGGTGGACCGGCGGTGGGGAGTTGTTTCGGGGCGGCGAGGCGGTGGCGGACCAGCGGTGGGTAGTTGTTTCGGGGCGGCGAGGCGCCGCGGGGTTCGGCCGGTGGTGGCTGGTGGCTCAGGGGGGTGCAGGTTGAAGATGAACTGCATGCCCTTCCTAAACTATCCCATGTGAAGTGCCTCTCTGCTACCATTGTGTTCAGTTTCGACAATAACATTCAGATTCCACAATAAATTTTAGTTTCGACAGTTAAGTTCAGAGTTAACAGTTTTTACCTCATCTGTTGTAGTCAGGTGGTTTTTGGTGATGTAAATTTTACATCTATCACTTTTTGGTAATGCATTTTACATCATCTATTGGAGATGCTATTAGAATCCCACTTGAGATTAACAATGTCTGTCTTGTGCTGCTTCAGCCTTGACGTCTTACGGCTCACCGAAGCTGCTCCAAGGACGGAACGATCCATCACAACAGAGCAGTGCCCTGGACGCCGTCTACAGATTCCTTAGATCTTCCTCCACACCTCTGACAACCACCTTTGCCTCAACTTCTTCAGCGACCAACCCAATGATGCTGAGGTCGACACGGCTACGGCAAAGAGGTTGTACACTTGTTGCATCACTTATTACTCTACATTCATGTCGATCCATTAGGGCTATTGTGGTTCAACCGGAAAACATAGCAATAGGAAATTTTCCTATGTCACTCTACTATTCAATTATTCATGCATTTTGTTGAAAGGAATGGAGCAAAACATCCACCTGGAACTACTTTTCAAAATCCTATGCATGAAAACAATATCAAGTGCATTAGTGGCATAATAACATTCTAACTGTACACGCTTTCATATGGTTTCACTTTATTTTGGCCATGTTTCTTTGCATTCGTCTGCTCCTCCTTTTCCTGTGAACCAAACACCCAAGTTGACAGAAATCATGTGTTCACAAATGCTCTGTTTCCCATGTGCATTCCTATCCTATTCCGGTGTTTTTCCTCCTATCCCTGCGTTTTTAGAATCATGCAAGCCAAATGAGCCCTTACAGAATTACTTCAGTTACATGTAGGTGTCAAAGAAAACTTTGTGTGATTTGTCCTACTCCTGCCACGACGTCGTCCACCTCACCTGAGCTGCTCCATTGACAGAAGCACCGACCAATCCAGACATCACGACTCCTGACCGTCTTTCGCCGCCTCAGATCTCCTTCCCTGCCGCCAGCACCCACCGCAACGGCATCACCATCATCGACTTAGCAGATGAACCTGAGGAGTACACGGGTCCACAAGAGAGGTCGCACTCTTTTGTTTCTGCTTATGTTATGCATTGCTTAATATTACCTGCTATTTTATTGTCCTGTTCACCTCTTAGACTCCATGTCAGGTCCAAATTGATCTTCAAACTTTAGTTCTAAATTAGTTGTGGGGCACATATCAAGGCAACAATGAATAGTATATCTGTCTAATATCTGGTTCACCTAGGGTATGCCTATGTTATTCATCTTGGGTGGGAAACAAATAGTAAAGCAATCATCATCTGTTTTTTATTAAATTAAAGCAATCATCAGCCTGCTATCATTATTTTTGGATCCATCCACTGGTTGTTACCATTACTCTAGATTTCTGCATTCTCTCCTTGCATAATCTCACTATATTTTTTTGTATGCATGTCAGATATTGTACACAGTCATGCTGAACATGTAGAGAAAAAGAGAAGAGTTTTGCGTGGCAATACAATGTCATGCAGACATCGCTCCATGGTGGGTTCAATGGCAAACCATCCCCCCCTCTCCAGATTGTAATCCTGAGGAAGATATTTGTTCTGAGGCGGATTCAGACGCAGCTGACTACTCCTATTTACCCCCAAGGTGTTTGCTCTAACTTGGCATGATGATGTTTGTCATATCATGCATATGTTGCCTTGCAGTGCCTACTTTCGACATCATATATGTCATCTGCTTAGATTACACATGTTCTGTAATGCCACCTGTTTAGTTTCAATATCATATATGGGAATTATGCAGTCTCATGTCTTTTAGCCAGCCATAATATATGTGAAATGTGAAATGCCATCCTGTTTAACCAGGCATCATATATTTGAATGATATCTAGCCCATCCTTTTCTTCATTAAATTTCCATTTGTCGACAATGTTTGTACATTAAACTACTCTTCCTGTGAATCATCCATTTGAGTGGGTGATGGAAAAATCTGGAGTGAAAACAAGGCCTTCAGAGCAGATAGTGCTACCTGTCGAAGCAGATCTCTTGCTGGGTTCTAATAGCTCCTCAGAGATGGATTCAGAGACAGATGACCAGTCATATTCCCCCACCAAGGTGTATGCTCTAACTTGGCATGGTTCTACTGCTCATATCATGCATATGGTGTCTTGCATTGCATAGTTTAGACATCATATACACAATATTCAACATCATGTTCTTAGTTCAGACATCATATATGTGAATGCCCTCCGCTTAGCATATAAATCACATATATGAATTAAATCATGTGATCCTAGTTACTTAGATAACATGTATGTGATTTATGTCATGCGATCATGTTTAGTTAGTCATCATATCTTTGAATTATGTTATGCTATGCTATCCAGTTTAGATAGACATCATATATGTGAAATTATGTCATGTTATCCATTTTAGTTAAACAATATACATGTCAATTATTTAATGCCCTCTTTTTGCACACTATCTATTGCATCTGTCTCTCATACAATGTCTGTACATTCAATTATGTTTCCTATTTATCAGCCATTTGAATTGGAGCGGGTGATGGCAGTATCTAGCGGAGTAGAAACATGGTCTTCAAATAAAATAGTGCTACTTCTTGGTAGAGATAGCACCCCGGTTGTACATGCACGAGAACCAGCCCTACCACACATAAGCCAGACTCTCGCAGATTTTACCCCTACTGCGATGGACAGAGAACCAGTTTCACCCAATCTAACCCCAAACCAAGCAGATAGTAACCCAGTTCATGTTGACACAACACCATCTCCACCATAGAGCTCCCAAACAAGAGCAGTTAGTAACGCAGCTCCAGTGCCCAAAGCGCCAGTACTACCACGGCGAACCCCAACTCCACCAGTTAGTACACCTATTCCTGTGGAGGAAGCACAACCATCCATTCATAGTTTAGCATCTATCACATTTGATGTTGTTAAATCCTATATGCGTATCTTCCCATCATGGAAATATTATACTGAAGATGAAGGAAAATGCCAGTTGCAGGTGTTTGTCCACGAGTTATGTGTAAGTAATGTTATTCATGGCAATTACTTTGCTTTGTCCCATACATTCTACCTCCATGATGGTTATAATACATCAAAATTTCCCATTTTTCTCTATAGAGAAGGACCGATTTGGAAACTCGGGATGAGGTAACCTGTGCTAATACCTCTGCTATCTTCAAGAATGCTTGGTGGCAGTATCGGAATTACCTGAAGAAAACATACTTCACTGGCAAAGAAACTCATCAAATTCCCTTACGTTCTCCTGAGACACATTTACTGAACAATGACTGGGAACACCTTGTTCTTTACTGGTCCTGAACCAAGAATGTGGTAAGGTCTATGAGCTCATTTTATTTTAAGTACTATATGCTTGCGTCTTACTGTACTCTGTTCATGTAGAACAAGTGTTTAAACCTGAAGAACAACTGTTCTCATTTAAGATTCCATTGCTATCGTGCATACTGCTTTTCTCTTGTATCACTGTATTTACTCATACAAACTTATTTTTAAATTGAACTATCCAATGGAAACTCCAATGGCACAACAGGTATGTTTACGCATGTTTCTTTAACAGGTTTGCTCTTATAAATAGCTCTGTTGATTTCAATTTCAATTGTGTATATAGTTGACTTCTCATATGATGCACATTACTAGCATCATAACACGGCCAATAGTGTTGTTGTACATGTAGACCCATGGTACCCATCTGAAATCTTGTTGTGTCGTTTAGTTTCCCACGCTTTGTATTATTTCAGTGCTGCTTTCTCTTGAACTGATATGATTTGAACTGTGTCTCTATTTTGATTTGGCAAGGCAATGTAGTGACCATAGGATATAGATATATTTTTGTTTGATGCTTTTATAATGTACTACTTGGCAATAGAAGACTTGGTAGTTTAACTGTGTCCACCTTACTAATGAACTGGTTCACCGAAATGAGTTTCATATACTAGTACATGCTAAACCTGTTATGTGTCTGCTTGTTTCTTCTTTTAGAATGCTGACAGAATATTGGGGAAGAGTGCCTTATTAAGCAATGATTAAGGAAGTAATGCAGATACGGTTCAGGATCGTGAGACATCCTTGTTGGTCTCCAACAAAGCTGATAAAACAGCTAAGGAAAACTATCTTGAAGACAGTGAGGCAACCCCAAAGTCCTGTCTTGGTTTACTGTTCGAGTTACTGGGCACTACCGCTTGCACAAGCTATTCAAACTCACTGTGTGAATCAGTTCGGTTTCTTGAGTCTCAACTACAAGCTAAAAGACATCGATCAGCTATGCTGCGACAAGAAGCGGAAGGACTACGGAAGTCCCTGGAGCATTCAGATGCATACTTTCTGGTGCAACAACAAGCGTTGGAGGATTTTAGCGCCAAACAGGACAAAGCTAATAAGCTTGCTAAGCTTATTGCCAGCATGGTGGATACCCAGGATAACGTTTCTTGAGCTCTTCTGAAGTTGTTTCAGTTATGGACTTGTTTTTCTACTGCGTTTATTTGCACTGGTGGCCAATTTTGACGGCCAGTGTATGTAATATGTTGCTTTGTTCCCTATATTTGCACTGGTGGCGAACTTTGATGCCCAGTGGATGTAATATGTGTAATAGTTGTAATAGGCTAGCGTTAGTTGCTTGCTTATTTATTTCCTTATTGTCTTGTTTAATTGTTTGCTTGTAGTCACTGCAGTTCTTTTTCAGCATTTTTTAGTGGCCACAATAACCTAGTTTTGGTAACTAGGCCACAATAATCATGGCAACACATGGACTGTTGTAACCATGGGCCTCCTGCGGGCCGTAGGATCCGTGGGCCTTCTACGGGCCATAGGATCCATGGACTTTCTACGGGCCGTATGATCCATGGGCCTTCTACGGGCCGTAGGATCCATTGGTCTTCTACGGGCCGTAGGATCCATGGACTTTCTATGGGTCGTAGGATCCATGGGCCTTTTACGGGCCGTAGGATCCATGGACTTTCTATGGGCCATATGATCCATGGGCCTTCTGTTGGGGAACGTAGCAGAATTTTAAAATTTTCTACGTATCACCAAGATCAATATATGGAGTCATCTAGCAACGAGGGAGAGAGGAGTGCATCTACATACCCTTGTAGATCGCGAGCGGAAGCGTTCAAGAGAACGAGGTTGATGGAGTCGTACTCGTCGTGATCCAAATCACCGAAGATCCTAGCACCGAACGGACGGCACCTCCGCGTTCAACACACGTACGGAGTGAGGACGTCTCCCGCGCCTTGATCCAGCAAGGAGGAGGGATAGGTTGAGGAAGAGGGCTCCAACAGCAGCACGATGGCGTGGTGGTGGTGAAGCTGCAGTACTCCGGCAGGGTTCGCCAAGCTCTTACGGAGGAGGAGAGGTGTTGGGGAGGGGAGGGGCTGCGCCTTGGATGTTGTCTGCAGCCCTCCCCTTGCCCCTCTATTTATAGGGGAAGGAGGAAGGGGGCCGACCCCCTCTAGATGAGATCTAGAGGGGGGGCGGCGGCCAAGGGGAGGGGGCTTGCCCCCCAAGCAAGGGGGGCGCCCCCTTTAGGGTTTCCCCCCCAACCCTAGGCGCATGGGCCCAAGGGGGGGATGTGGCCAGCCCATGTAGGGCTGGTTCCCTTTCCTCTACAGCCCATTAGGCCCTCCGAGAGAGGTGGCCCCTCCCGGTGGACCCTCGGAACCCCTCCGGTGGCCCCGGTACAATACCGATATGCCCCCGAACCTTTCCGGTGACCGTATGACAACTTCCTACATATAAATCTTCACCTCCGGACCATTCCGGAACTCCTCGTGACGTCCGGGATCTCATCCGGGACTCCGAACAACATTCGGTAATCACATACAAGTCTTCCTAACAACCCTAGCATCACCGAACCTTAAGTGTGTAGACCCTACGGGTTCGGGAGACATGCAGACATGACCGAGACGACTCTCCGTTCAATAACCAACAGCGGGATCTGGATACCCATGTTGGCTCCCACATGCTCCTCGATGATCTCATCGGATGAACCACGATGACGAGGATTCAATCAATCCGTATACAATTCCCTTTGTCAATCGGTACGTTACTTGCCCCAGACTCGATCGTCGGTATCCCAATACCTTTTCAGTCTCGTTACTGGCAAGTCACTTTACTCGTACCGTAATGCATGATCCCATGATCAACCACTTGATCACATTGAGCTCATTATGATGATGCATTACCGAGTGGGCCCAGAGATACCTCTCCGTCATACGGAGTGACAAATCCGAGTCTCGATTCGTGCCAACCCAACAGACACTTTCGGAGATACCTGTAATGTACCTTTATAGTCACCCAGTTACGTTGTGACGTTTGGCACACCCAAGGCACTCCTACGGTGTCTGGGAGTTGCTCAATCTCATGGTCTAAGGAAATGATACTTGACATTCAGAAAAGCTACAACAAACGAACTACACGATCTTTGAGCTATGCTTAGGATTGGGTCTTGTCCATCACATCATTCTCCTAATGATGTGATCCCGTTATCAATGACATCCAATGTCCATAGTCAGGAAACCATGACTATCTTTTGATCAACGAGCTAGTCAACTAGAGGCTCACTAGGGACGTGTTGTGGTCTATGTACTCACACATGTATTACGATTTCCGGATAACACAATTATAGGATGAACAATAGACAATTATCATGAACAAAGAAATATAATAATAACCATTTTATTATTACCTCTAGGGCATATTTCCAACAATCTCCCACTTGCACTAGAGTCAATATTCTAGTTACATTGTGATGAATCGAACACCCATGCAGTTCTGGTGTTGATCATGTTTTGCTCTAGGGAGAGGTTTAGTCAACGGATCTGCTACATTCAGGTCCGTATGTACTTTACAAATCTCTATGTCTCCATTTTGAACACTTTCACGAATGGAGTTGAAGCGACGCTTGATATGCCTGGTCTTCCTGTGAAACCTGGGCTCCTTGGCAAGGGCAATAGCTCTAGTGTTGTCACAGAAGAGAGTCATCGGACCCGACGCATTGGGTATGACTCCTAGGTCGGTAATGAACTCCTTCACCAAGACTGCTTCTTGTGCTGCCTCCGAGGCTGCCATGTACTCTGCTTCACATGTAGATCCCGCCACAACGCTTTTCTTGCAACTGCACCAACTTACTGCCCCACCATTCAAAATATACACGTATCTGGTTTGTGACTTAGAGTCATCCAGAACTGTGTCGAAGCTAGCATCGACGTAACCCTTTACGACGAGCTCTTCGTCACCTCCATAAACGAGAAACATTTCCTTAGTCCTTTTCAGGTACTTCAGGATATTCTTGACCGCTGTCCAGTGTTCCATGCCGAGATTACTTTGGTACCTCCCTACCAAACTTACGGCAAGGTTTACATCAGGTCTGGTACACAGCGTAGCATACATGATAGACCCTATGGCCGAGGCATAGGGGACGACACTCATCTTTTCTCTATCTTCTACCGTGGTCGGGCATTGAGCCGTGCTCAATCTCGTACCTTGCAATACAGGAAAGAACCCCTTCTTTGACTGATCCATTTTGAACTTCTTCAATATCTTGTCAAGGTACGTACTCTGTGAAAGACCAATGAGGCATCTCGATCTATCTCTATAGATCTTGATGCCTAATATATAAGCAGCTTCTCCAAGGTCCTTCATTGAAAAACACTTGTTCAAGTAGGCCTTTATGCATTCCAAGAATTCTATATCATTTCCCATCAACAGTATGTCATCCACATACAATATGAGAAATGCTACAGAGCTCCCACTCACTTTCTTGTAAATGCAGGCTTCTCCATAAGTCTGCATAAACCCAAACGCTTTGATCATCTCATCAAAATGAATGTTCCAACTCCGAGATGCTTGCACCAGCCCATAAATCGGGCGTTGGAGCTTGCACACCTTGTCAGCATTCTTAGGATCGACAAAACCTTCTGGCTGCATCATATACAATTCTTCCTTAAGGAAACCATTAAGGAATGCCATTTTGACGTCCATTTGCCATATCTCATAATCATAGAATGCGGCAATTGCTAACATGATTTAGACGGACTTCAGCTTCACTACGGGTGAGAAAGTCTCATCGTAGTCAACCCCTTGAACTTGTCAATAACCCTTAGCGACAAGCCGAGCTTTATAGATGGTCACATTACCATCCGCGTCTGTCTTCTTCTTAAAGATCCATTTATTTTCTATGGCTCGCCGATCAACGGGCAAGTCAGTCAAAGTCCATACTTCGTTTTCATACATGGATCCTATCTCGGATTTCAGGGCTTCCTGCCATTTGTTGGAATCCGGGCCCGCCATCGCTTCTTCATAGTTCGAAGGTTCACCGTTGTCTAACAACATGATTTCGAAGACAGGGTTGCCGTACCACTCTGGTGCGGAACGTGTCCTTGTGGACCTACGAAGTTCTGTAGAAACTTGATCTGAAGTTTCATGATCATCATCATCAACTTCTTCTCTAGTCGGTGCAGGCACCTCAGGAACATTTTCTTGAGCGGCGCCACTTACCAGTTCAAGAGGTAATACTTCATCAAGTTCTACCTTCCTCCCACTTATTTCTTTAGAGAGAAACTCTTTCTCTAGAAAGGACCCATTCTTGGCAACAAAGATCTTGCCTTCGGATCTGAGGTAGAAGGTATACCCAACAGTTTCTTTAGGGTATCCTATGAAGACGCATTTTTCCGACTTGGGTTCGAGATTTTCAGGTTGAAGTTTCTTGACATAAGCATCGCATCCCCAAACTTTTAGAAACGACAGCTTAGGTTTCTTCCCAAACCATAATTCATACGGTGTCGTCTCAACGGATTTTGACGGAGCCCTATTTAAAGTGAATGCGGCAGTCTCTAAAGCATAGCCCCAAAATGACAGCGGTAAATCGGTAAGAGACATCATAGATCGCACCATATCTAATAGAGTGCGATTACGATGTTCAGACACACCATTACGCTGAGGCGTTCCAGGCGGCGTGAGTTGTGAAACTATTCCACATTTTCTTAAGTGTGTGCCAAATTCGTGACTCAAGTATTCTCCCCCACGATCTGATCGCAAGAACTTGATTTTCCTGTCACATTGATTCTCAACCTCAATCTGAAATTCCTAGAACTTTTCAAAGGTCTCAGACTTGTGTTTCATTAAGTAGACATACCCATATCTACTCAAGTCATCAGTGAGGGTGAGAACATAACGATAGCCACCGCGAGCCTCAACACTCATTGGACCGCACACATTAGTATGTATGATTTCCAATAAGTTGGTTGCTCGCTCCATTGTTCCTGAGAACGGAGTCTTGGTCATTTTACCCATGAGGCATGGTTCGCATGTGTCAAATGATTCGTAATCAAGAGACTCTAAAAGTCCATCTGCATGGAGCTTCTTCATGCGTTTGACACCTATGTGACCAAGGCGGCAGTGCCACAAGTATGTGGGACTATCATTATCAACCTTACATCTTTTGGTATTCACCCTATGAATATGTGTAGCATTACGCTCGAGATTCATTAAGAATAAACCATTCACCATCGGAGCATGACCATAAAACATATCTCTCATATAAATAGAACAACCATTATTCTCGGATTTAAATGAGTAGCCATCTCGAATTAAATGAGATCCTGATACAATGTTCATGCTCAAAGCTGGCACTAAATAACAATTATTGAGGTTTAAAAATAATCCCGTAGGTAAATGTAGAGGTAGCGTGCCGACGGCGATCACATCGACCTTGGAACCATTCCCGACGCGCATCGTCACCTCGTCCTTCACCAGTCTCTGCTTATTCCGCAGCTCCTGCTTTGAGTTACAAATGTGAGCAACTGCACCGGTATCAAATACCCAGGAGCTACTACGAGTACTGGTAAGGTACACATCAATTACATGTATATCACATATACCTTTCATGTTGCCGGCCTTATTGTCCGCTAAGTATTTGGGGCAGTTCCGCTTCCAGTGACCACTTCCCTTGCAATAAAAACACTCAGTCTTGGGCTTGGGTCCATTCTTTGGCTTCTTCCCGGTAGCTTGCTTACCGGGTGCGGCAACTCCCTTGCCGTCCTTCTTGAAGTTCTTCTTACCCTTGCCTTTCTTGAACTTAGTGGTTTTATTCACCATCAACACTTGATGTTCCTTTTTGACTTCTACCTCTGCTGATTTCATCATTGAATATACCTCAGGAATGGTCTTTTCCATCCCCTGCATATTGAAGTTCATCACAAAGCTCTTGTAGCTCGGTGGAAGCGACTGAAGGATTCTGTCAATGACCGCGTCATCCGGGAGATTAACTCCCAGCTGAGTCAAGCGGTTATGCAACCCAGACATTTTGAGTATGTACTCACTGACAGAACTATTTTCCTCCATCTTACAGCTGAAGAACTTGTCGGAGACTTCATATTTCTCGACCCAGGCATGAGCTTGAAAAACCATTTTCAGCTCTTCGAACATCTCATATGCTCCGTGTCTCTCAAAACGCTTTTGGAGCCCCGGTTCTAAGCTGTAAAGCATGCCGCACTGAACGAGGCAGTAATCATCAGCACGTGACTGCCAAGCGTTCATAACGTCTTGGTTCTGTGGGACAAATGCGTCACCTAGCGGTGCTTCTAGGACATAATTTTTCTTGGCAGCTATGAGGATGATCCTCAGGTTCCGGACCTAGTCCGTATAGTTGCTGCCATCGTCTTTCAGCTTGGTTTTCTCTAGGAACGCGTTGAAGTTGAGGACAACGTGGGCCATTTGATCTACAAGACATATTGTAAAGATTTTAGACTAAGTTCATGATAATTAAGTTTATCTAATCAAATTATTCAATGAACTCCCACTCAGATAGACATCCCTCCAGTTATCTAAGTGAAACATGATCCGAGTTAACTAGGCCGTGTCCGATCATCACGTGAGACGGACTAGCCAACATCGGTGAACATCTTCATGTTGATCGCATCTTCTATATGACTCATGCTCAACCTTTCGGTCTTCCGTGTTTCGAGGCCATGTCTGTACATGCTAGGCTCGTCAAGTCAACCTAAGTGTATTGCGTGTGTAAATCTGGCTTACACCCATTGTATTCGAACGTTAGAATCTATCACACCCGATCATCACGTGGTGCTACGAAACAACGAACCTTCGCAACGGTGCACAGTTAGGGGGAACACTTTCTTGAAATTATTATGAGGGATCATCTTATATAAGCTACCGTCGTTCTAAGAAGATAAGATGTAAAACATGATAAACATCACATGCAATCAAATAGTGACATGATATGGCCAATATCATTTGCTCCTTTTGATCTCCATCTTCGGGGCTCCATGATCATCGTTGTCACCAGCATGACACCATGATCTCCATCATCGTGTCTTCTTGAAGTTGTCCCATCATCTATTACTTCTACTACTATGGCTAACGCTTTAGCAATAAAGTAAAGTAATTACATGATGTTTATGTTGACACGCAGGTCATAAATAAATAAAGACAACTCCTATGGCTCCTGCCAGTTGTCATACTCATCGACATGCAAGTCGTGATTCCTATTACAAGAACATGATCATCTCATACATCACATATATCATTCATCACATCCTTTGGCCATATCACATCACAAAACACTTGCTGCAAAAACAAGTTAGACGTCCTCTAATTGTTGTTGCAAGTTTTTACGTGGCTGCTATAGGATTCTAGCAAGAACGTTTCTTACCTACGCCAAAACCACAATGTGAATTGCCAATTTCTATTTACCCTTCATAAGGACCCTGTTCATCGAATCCGATCCAACTAAAGTGGGAGAGACAGACACCCGCCAGCCACCTTATGCAACTAGTGCATGTCAGTCGGTGGAACCAGTCTCACGTAAGCATACGTGTAAGGTCGGTCCGGGCCGCTTCATCCCACGATGCCGCCGAATCAAGATAAGACTAGTAACGGCAAGCAAATTGACAATATCGATGCCCACACCTACTTTGTGTTCTACTCGTGCATAGAAACTACGCATGGACCTAGCTCATGATGCCACTGTTGGGGAACGTAGCAGAATTTTAAAATTTTCTACGTATCACCAAGATCAATCTATGGAGTCATCTAGCAATGAGGGAGAGGGGAGTGCATCTACATACCCTTGTAGATCGCGAGCGGAAGCGTTCAAGAGAACGAGGTTGATGGAGTCGTACTCGTCGTGATCCAAATCACCGAAGATCCTAGCGTCGAACGGACGGCACCTCCGCGTTCAACACACGTATGGAGAGAGGACGTCTCCCGTGCCTTCATCCAGCAAAGAGGAGGGAGAGGTTGAGGAAGAGGGCTCCAACAGCAGCACGACGCCGTGGTGGTGGTGGTGAAGCTGCAGTACTCCGGCAGGGCTTCGCCAAGCTCTTACGGAGGAGGAGAGGTGTTGGGGAGGGGAGGGGCTGCGCCTTGGATGTTGTCTGCAGTCCTCCCCTTGCCCCTCTATTTATAGGGGAAGGAGGAAGGGGGCCGGCCCCCTCTAGATGAGATCTAGAGGGGGGCGGCGGCCAAGGGGAGGGGGCTTGCCCCCCAAGCAAGGGGGGCCCCTTTAGGGTTCCCCCCAACCCTAGGCGCATGGGCCCAAGGGGGGGATGCGGCCAGCCCATGTAGGGCTGGTTCCCTTTCCTCCACAGCCCATTAGGCCCTCTGAGAGAGGTGGCCCCTCCCGGTGGACCCCGGAACCCCTTCGGTGGCCCCGGTACAATACCGATATGCCCCCGAACCTTTCCGGTGACCGTATGACAACTTCCTACATATAAATCTTCACCTCCGGACCATTCCGGAACTCCTCGTGACGTCCGGGATCTCATCCGGGACTCCGAACAACATTCGGTAATCACATACAAGTCTTCCTAACAACCCTAGCATCACCGAACCTTAAGTGTGTAGACCCTACGGGTTCGGGAGACATGCAGACATGACCGAGACGACTCTCCGGTCAATAACCAACAGTGGGATCTGGATACCCATGTTGGCTCCCACATGCTCCTCGATGATCTCATCGGATGAACCACGATGTCAAGGATTCAATCAATCCGTATACAATTCCCTTTATCAATCGGTACGTTACTTGCCCGAGACTCGATCGTCGGTATCCCAATACCTTGTTCAGTCTCGTTACCGGCAAGTCACTTTACTCGTACCATAATGCATGATCCCGTGATCAACCACTTGATCACATTGAGCTCATTATGATGATGCATTACCGAGTGGGCCCAGAGATACCTCTCCATCATACGGAGTGACAAATCCCAGCCTCGATTCGTGCCAACCCAACAGACACTTTCGGAGATACCTGTAATGTACCTTTATAGTCACCCAGTTACGTTGTGACGTTTGGCACACCCAAGGCACTCCTATGGTGTCCGGGAGTTGCACAATCTCATGGTCTAAGGAAATGATACTTGACATTCAGAAAAGCTACAGCAAACAAACTACACGATCTTTGAGCTATGCTTAGGATTGGGTCTTGTCCATCACATCATTCTCCTAATGATGTGATCCCATTATCAATGACATCCAATGTCCATAGTCAGGAAACCATGACTATCTTTTGATCAACGAGCTAGTCAACTAGAGGCTCACTAGGGACGTGTTGTGGTCTATGTATTCACACATGTATTACGATTTCCAGATAACACAATTATAGCATGAACAATAGACAATTATCATGAACAAAGAAATATAATAATAACCATTGTATTATTGCCTCTAGGGCATATTTCCAACACCTTCTACGGGCCGTAGGATCCATTGGTCTTCTACGGGTCATAGGATCCATGGGCCTTCTATGGGGCGTATAATCATTTCACCAGACATGGGCCGTACTATTCATGGACCATAACAGGCCGTTAATAGGCCATATTTGATAACGCTGTGAGAACAACCCAATAGGTTAACGGGCCACAAACGGGCCGAATGTAACCACGGGTTGTATTTGGCCCACAAACGGAGGCCAGTAACGGACCGTATCTAACCGAATTCTAGAAATGAGCCCAAGAATAAATGGGCCCTTAGAAGGCTGAAAGTTAACACGGGCTGGAAACGGCCGACGGAATAATGGGTCATTAATGGGTAGAAAGCGATACACTGTTCATTATGGGCCAGTTTCATCTCGGGCCTTTAATGGGCCGAGAGTTACAAAGGGCCTCATATGGGCCGAAAGACATCACGGGCCATACATGGGTCGGAAGTTACAACGGGCCGGAACCATATTTGACGGCCCAGATGAAGCTACTCGGCTTAATTCCGATAGGCCGTAACGGTCCGGTAGTAAGCGGGCCGTAAATGGGCTATATACGAACATGCCGTTAACAGGCTTTCCGTGGGTCAGCCCGTTACCTTTTGACAAAGTCAAACGGGCTGGCCTTTTCACCGGAATGGGCCTCTGTTGCGCCGTGCCACATGTCGACGTATCATAGGCTCCTCCTGTCCAATGAGTGGATGGAATCTGTCCGAACGTTGAGCCGACACGTGTTTCCTCCGGCCAATGAGAAATTTATATGTGGAAAAATCCCATTGGTCCGGGCTATTAACGGGTTATCAGATCCAAAACCGGACCTGATAGCTTAACGGCGTCCCGTTATGGTGGATGCCACGTGTCGGTCACCCTTGACGAAAGCACTTCCATGACGCGTGATTTATCGTCATGGAAGTGGACACTTCCGTGATGATAATTTTGGGAATGTCATGGAACACTTCTACGACAGCACAGGTATGACTATCTTGATTCTGTCATAAATTTGTCATGGATGTACATGCATGACAGAAAACGTGACCTACTGTGACAAACACGTATCATCACGGAAGTGTATTTTTTGTAGTGTTGATCTATCTCTATAGATCTTGAGGCCCAATATGTAAGCAGATTTACCCAGGTCTTTCATTGAAAAAATCATTTCAAACATTCCTTTATGCTTTCCAAAAAATTATACATCATTTCCGATCAACAATATGTCATTCACATATACTTATTAGAAAGATTGTAGTGCTCCCACTCACTTTCTTGTAAATACAGGCTTCACCGTAAGTATGTATAAAACTACATGCTTTGATCAACTCATCAAAGCGTATATTCCAACTCCGAGATGCTTGCAGCAGTCCATAGATGGATCGCTGGAGCTTGCACATTTTGTTAGCACCTTTAGGATTGACAAAACCTTCTGGTTGTATCATATACAACTTCTTCTTTAATAAATCTATTAAGGAATGCAGCTTTGACATCCATTTGTCAGATTTCATAAAATGTGGCAATTGCTAACATGATTCCGACAGACTTTAAGCATCGATACGAGTGATAAAATCTCATCTAGTCAACACCTTGAACTTGTTAAAAACCCTTTTCGCCAAGTCGAACCTTGTAGATAGTAACACTACTATTAGCGTCCATCTTCCTCTCGAAGATCCATTTATTCTCAATGGCTTGCCGATCATCGGGCAAGTCCACCAAAGTCCACAATTTGTTCTCATACATGGATTCTATCTCAGATTTCATGGCCTCAAGCCATTTCGCGGAATCTGGGCTCATCATCGCTTCCTCATAGTTCGTAGGTTCGTAATGGTCAAGTAACATGACCTACGAGGTTCAGTGGTAACTTGATCAGAAGTTTCATGATCATCATCATTAGCTTCCTCACTAATTGGTGCAGGAATCACTGGAACTGGTTTTTGTGATGAACTACTTTCCAATTCATGAGAAGGTACAATTACCTCATCAAGTTATACTATCCTCTCACTCACTTCTTTCGAGAGAAACTCCTTATCTAGAAAGGATCCATTTTTAGCAACGAATATCTTGCCTTCGGATCTGTGGTAGAAGACGTACCCAACAATTTCCTTTGGGTATCCTATGAAGACGCATTTCTCCGATTTGGGTTCGAGCTTATCAGGTTGAAACTTTTTCACTTAAGCATTGCAGCCCCAAACTTTAAGAAATGACAGCTTAGGTTTCTTGCCAAACCACATTTCATATGGTGTCGTCTCAACGGATTTAGATGGTGCCCTATTAAACATGAATCCAGCCGTCTCTAAAGCATAACCCCAAAACGATAGTGGTAAATTGATGGCGCTTGAAGCTATGTCAGTATTTCCCCAAAGAGGAAGGGATGAAGCAGCACACCGGTGGTAGGTATTTCCCTCAGATATGAAACCAGGGTTATCGAACCAGTAGGAGAACCAAGCAACACAATGTAAACAGCCCCTGCACACAGATAACAAATCCTCGCAACCCGACGTGTTAAAGGGGTTGTCAATCCCTTTCAAGTAACGATGCCAGAAATTGGTGCGTGATGGTAAAAAGGACTGCTCCACGAGACTGGGCATTTTGGGACTGGGCATCCCTAATACCTTTTCCTTACTCTCGTGCAACGACAATTGAATAAACATTCATCTTGAGAATAACACATCTAGCATGGAAAATATTAGCCACCCCTCGCCGCGTCGCGAGCGAAACAAACACACAAAAGAGAAATTTATTTTTGAAAATTATAGATGGCACATGCAAATTTTCTTAGAACGGCAAAAGAATACCGCATATAGGTAGATATAGTGGACTCATGTGGCAAAACGGGTTTAAAGGTTTTTGGATGCACAAGTAGTGATCATACTTGGTGCAAAATGAAGGCTAGCAAAAGATTGAGAAGCGACCAACCAAGAAACGGATAATCTCATAAGCAAGCATTAAGCATAAATAACACCAAATAATGCACCATAAGTAGGATATAATTTCATTGCATGACTATTGACTTTCGTACTTGCATAGGGAATCACAAACCTTAACACCAATATTCTTACTAAAGCATAATTACTCATCAAGATGACTCAGATTTTAAATCATCATATCACAAAACTATTACTAAGAATGAAGTTTATTTTGTCCAATGATCTTCATGAAAGTTTTTATTATATCCTTATTAGATATCTATCACTTTGGGACTAATTTTCATGTGTTTCTTTTCATAAACTCGAACAAATATAAGTGAAGATCATGAGCATAGTATTTCTTCTCTCAAATTAATTTAAGTGAAGCAAGAGAGATTTTCTTGAAAATTTTACTAACTCTCAAATAAATATAAGTTAAGCAAGAGAGCATTTCTTCAAAAATACTAAGCACGCCGTGCTCAAAAAGATATAAGTGAAGCATTAGAGCATGTCCATAGCTCATAAAAATTTAAGTGAAGCATAGAGAGCAATTCTAACAAGTCATGACATAATTTTGGCTCTCTCAAATAAATATCTCCAGCAAGGATTGATGACTTAAAACACAAAACAAAACAAGCAAAGACTCATATCATACAAGATGCTCCAAGAAAAACACATATCATGTGACTAATAAAAATATAGCTTCAAGTAAAATACCGATAGTCGTTGGAAGAAAGCGGGGATGCCACTCGGGGGCATCCCCAAGCTTAGCTGGTTGCTCATTTTTGGATAATAGCTTGGGATGCTGGGGCATCCCCAAGCTTAGGCTCTTCTATCCTTCCTTCATCCATCGTAAGATAACCCAAAACTTGAAAACTTCAATCACACAAAACTCAACAAAACCTTTGTGGGATCCGTTAGTGTAAGAAAAATAAATCACTACTATAAGTGTTGTATCAAACCAATACATATTTTGTTTTTGCATTATATCTACTGTATTCAAACTTTTATATGGAAAAAACTCATCAAAGAAAACCATAGAGCCATCAAAATAAGCACACAACACAAAGAAAACAGAATTTGTCAAAATAGAACAGTCTGTAGCAATCTGACTATTTCGAATACTTATGTAAACCCGAAAATTCCGAAATAGTAGGAAGACCTGAGAAATTTTTATATTGATCTACTGCAAGTGGAATGGGTATTTTATCGCTCTCTGGTAAACGATGAAAATTATTTTCGTGAGTGTAAAACTTTCTGTTTTTTTAGCAAGATCAAACAACTATTGCCCAAGAAGATCCTAAAGGCTTTACTTGGCACAAACACTAATTAAAACACAAAAAACACAATCATACCATTAGCATAATTGTGCTAACACTCAAGAACAGAAATCAAAAAGCAAAAATAAAATTTATTCATTGGGTTGCCTCCCAACAAGCGCTATAGTTTTACGCCCTTAGCTAGGCATAAAGCAAGGATCTAAGTTTTGTCATCTTTGGTTCGAGATCCATAAGATGACCTCATGATTGATTCATATGGTGGCTTAATTCTTGTTCTAGGAAAGTGTTCCACACCCTTATTCATTGGAACTTAATATTGCCATCTTTCATATCAATCACGGCACTGATAGTGCATAAAAACGGTCTACCAAGAATAATTGGACAAGGCGGATTGCAATTAATACCAAGAACAATAAAATCCATGGGCACATAATTCCTATTTTCAAGAATAAGAACATCATTAATTCTTCCCATAGGCTTTTTAATAGTAGAATCCACTAAGTGCAAATTTAAAGAGCATGATTCAAGATCGGTAAGACCAAGCACATCACATAAAGATTTCAGAATTGTAGAAACACTAGCACCCAAGTCACACAAAGCAAAACACTTAATTTTTAATCTTGAATTTGATAGTAGGTTCTCATTCATCATGCAATTTTCTAGGAATTGATACTTCTAATTCCAATTTTCTTCAAAAGCTTTCATCATAACATCAACAATATGTTTAGTAAAAGCTTTATTTTGTTCATAAGCATGGGGTGAATTTATCATGGATTGCAACAAAGAAATACAATCAATCAAAGAGCAACTATCATAATTAAAGTCTTTGTAATCCAAAAGAGAGGGCACATCACTACTGAAAGTTTTGACCTCTCCAAACCCACTTTCATCAATTTTGTCAACAAGATTTTCACCCTTCAAAATATTGGGACGCCTTCTACCTAAAGTTAACTCTTATCCAGTCCCTTTTTCATCAATCTTAACTTTACTAAACAAAGAATCAATAGAAGAAACACGAATCATTTTAAGATCTTCATCACTTTTATCTTCTAACGAGATTGGTTTAGCAGCCATTTGATTTACTAAGGTAGCTTGTGCATTGGATATTTTTCCTAGAAAACTTTTAGCAAAAGCATACTTAGATTGAAGATTACAAACTTCGCTACTAATATAATCAAGTTGTTTTGTGATAGCATCTAGCACAACGGAGTGTTCCTTAAGTTCTTCAGTAAAATACTTATTATGCTCATGTAGTCATATATTCCTTAGTACTTTTCTCAATTTCAAGCAAAATATTTTGGTAAGGAACATCATAATATTTTCTTTGAGACATCATGACTATGCAAACAAGAAAGAACACACAAAAATAGATCAAGCAAGAAAGCAGCGAACGGAAAAAGAGGTAAATAAAACAGCAAATTTTTGTGAAGTGGGGGAGAGGAAAACGATTGGCAAATGGAAAACAATGTAAATTGCGAGGAGATGAGATTTGTGATTAGGAACCTAGTATATGTTGAAGATCCTCCCCGGCAACGGCGCCAGAAATTCCTTTTGATCTCGCTTGAAGCTACGTCGGTATTTCCCCAAAGAGGAAGGGATGAAGCAGCATAGCGGTGGTAGGTATTTCCCTCAGATATGAAACAAAGGTTATCAAACCAGTAGGAGAACCAAGCAACACAACATAAATAGCCCCTGCACACAGATAACAAATCCTCGCAACCCGACGTGTTAAAGAGGTTGTCAATCCCTTTCTGGTAACGGTTCCAGAAATTGGTGCGTGACAGTAAAAAGGTTGTAATAGGTTGGATAAATAGATCGCAAATAAAATAAAGTACAACAAAGAATTTTTGGGTTTTTGGATTAATAGATCTGAAAATAAAAGCAAATAAAAATAGATCGCAAAGGCAAATATATGAGAAAGAAGACCCGGGGCCGTAGGTTTCACTAGTGGCTTCTCTCGAGAAAAATAGCAAACAATGGGTAAACATATTACTGTTGGGCAATTGATAGAACTTCAAATAATCATGACGATATCCAAGCAATGATCATTATATAGGAATCACATCCAAGATTAGTAGACCGACTCCTGCCTGCATCTACTACTATTACTCCACACATCGACCACTATCCAGCATGCATCTAGTGTATTAAGTTCATGGGAAAATGGAGTAATGCAGTAAGAACGATGACATGATGTAGACAAGATCTATCTATGTAGAGATAGACCCCATCGTTTTATCCTTAGTAGCAATGATACATACGTGTCGTTTCCCTTTCTATCACTGGGATCAAGCACCGTAAGATCGAACCCACTACAAATCACCTCTTCCCATTGCAAGATAAATAGATCAAGTTGGCCAAACAAAACCCAAATATCGGAGAAGAAATACAAGGCTATAAGCAATCATGCATAAAAGAGATCAAAGAAACTCAAATACTTTCATGGATATAAAAAAATATAATTGATCATAAACTCGAAATTCATCAGATCCCAACAAACACACCGCAAAAGAGTTACATCATATGGATCTCCAAGAGACCATTGTATTGAGAATCAAGAGAGAGAGATGAAGTCATCTAGCTACTAACTACGAACCCGAAGGTCTACAACGAACTAATCACGCATCATCGGAGAGGCACCAATGGAGGTGATGATCCCCTTCTGAGATGGTGTCTAGATTGGATCTGGTGGTTCTAGACTCTGTGGCGGCTGGATGTATATTTCATCGATGCCTCTAGGGTTTTGGGATTTTTGGGGTATTTATAGAGCAAAGAGGCGGTCCGGGGGGCACCTGAGGTGGGCACAACCCACCAGGGCGTGCCTGGGCCTCCTGGCGCGCCCTGGTGGGTTGTGCCCCCCTCGGGGCACCCCTAGGCGCAGCCAGGGGCCGTTGTGTTCCTTCTGGCCCATAAAAATTCTCTGTTAAGTTTCGTGGCATTTGGACTCCGTCTGATATTGATTTTCTGTGATGTAAAAAACACGAAAAAAAAACAGGAACTGGCACTTGGCACTATGTCAATAGGCTAGTACCGAAAAATATATAAAATGACTATAAAATGATCACAAAACATCCAAGATTGATAATATAATAGCATGCAACAATAAAAAATTATAGATACGTTGGAGACGTATCATAAATTGGTAAGATACATCATAGATCGCACCATATCTAATAAAGTACGGATACGATGTTTGGACACACCATTACGCTGTGGTGTTCCAGGTGGCGTGAGTTGTGAAACTATTCCACATTATTTCAAATGAACACCAAACTCGTAACTCAAATATTCGCCTCTGCGATCATATCGTAGAAACTTTATTTCCTTGTTATTATGATTTTCCACTTCACCCTAAAATTCTTTGAACTTTTCAAATGTTTCAAACTTATGTTTCATTAAGATATACTCATATCTGCTCAAATCTATGAAGGTCAGAAAATAACGATGCCCGCTATGAGCTTCAACACTCATCGGACTGCATACATCAGTATGTATTATTCCCAATAGGTCAGTGGCTCGCTCCATTATTCTGAAGAACAGAGTTTTAATCATCTTGCCCATGCGGCATGGTTTGCAAGTATCAAGTGGTTCCAAAAGTCCATCAGCATGGAGTTTCTTCATGCGCTTTACACCAATATGACCTAAATGGCAGTGCCACAAATAAGTTGCACTATTATTATTAACTTTCTATCTTTTGGCTTCAATATTATGAATACGTGTATCACTACGATCGAGATTCAATAAACCATTTATATTGGGTGTATGACCATGGAAGGTATTTATTCATGTAAATAGAACAACTCTTACTTAAATGAATAACCCTATTGCAATAAACATGATCCAATCATATTCATGCTCAACACAAACACCAAATAACTTTTATTTAGGTTTAACACTAATCCTGAAGGTACAGCGAGTATGCGATGGTGATCTTATCAACCTTGGAATCTCTTCCAACACACATCGTCACTTTCCCTCAACTAGTCTCTGTTCATTTTGTAACTCCTGTTTTGAGTTACTAATCTTAGCAACTAAACCGGTATCAAATACCCTGGGGTTACTATGAACATTAGTAAAGTACACATCAATAACATGTATAGCAAATATACCTTTCACTTTGCCATCCTTCTTATCTGCCAAGTATTTGGGGTCATTCCGCTTCCAGTGACCAGTCCCTTTGTAGTAAAAGCACTCAGTCTTAGGCTTAGGTCCAGACTTGGGCTTCTTCACTTGAGCAGCAACTTGCTTGCCGTTCTTCTTGAAGTTCCCCTTCTTCCCTTTGCCCTTTTTCTTGAAACTAGTGGTCTTGTTAACCATCAACACTTGATACTCCTTCTTTATTTCTACCTCCGTAGCCTTTAGCATCGCGAAGAGCTCGGGAATTGTCTAATCCATCACTTGCATATTATAGTTCATCATGAAGCTTTTGTAGCTTGGTGGCAGTGATTGAAGAACTCTGTCAATGACACTATCATCAGGAAGATTAACTCCCAGTTGAGTCAAGTGGTTGTGGTACCCAGACATTCTGAGTATATGTTCACTGACAGAACTATTCTCCTCCATCTTGCAGCTATAGAACTTATTGGAGACTTCATATCTCTCAATTCGGGCATTTCTTGAAATATTAACTTCAACTCCTGGAACATCTCATATTCTCCATGACGTTCAAAACATTTTGAAGTCCCAATTCTAAGCCGTAAAGCATGGCACACTGAACTATCGAGTAGTCATCAGCTTTGCTCTGCCAGACGTTCACAATGTCTGGCCTTGCTCCTGCAGCGGGTCTTGCACCTAGCGATGCTTCAAGGACATAATTCTTCTATGCAGCAATGAGGATAATCCTCAGATCATGGATCCAGTCCACATCATTGCTACTATCATCTTTCAACTTATTTTTCTCTAGGAACATATCAAAAAATAAACGGGGAGCTATAATGTGAGCTATTGATCTACACCATAATAGACATGCAAAATACTATCAGGTACTAAGTTCATGATAAATTAAAGTTCAATTAATCATATTACTTAAGAACTCCCACTTAGATAGACATCTATCTAGTCATCTAAATGATCACATGACCCATATCAACTAAACCATGTCCAATCATCACGTGAGATGGATTAGCTTTCAATGGTGAACATCACTATGTTGATCATATCTACTATATGACTCACGTTTGACCTTTCGGTCTCAGTGTTCTGAGGCCATATCTGCATATGCTAGGCTCATCAAGTTTAACCCGAGTATTCTGCGTGTGCAAAACTGGCTTGCACCCGTTGTATGTGAACATAGAGCTTATCACACCCGATCAACACATGGTGTCTCGGCACGACGAACTGTAGCAACGGTGCATACTCAGGGAGAACACTTATACCTTGAAATTTAGTGAGAGATCATCTTATAGTGCTACCACCGTACTAAGCAAAATAAGATGCATAAAGGATAAACATCACATGCAATCAAAATAAGTGATATGATATGGCCATCATCATCTTGTGCCTTTGATCTCCATCTCCAAAGCACCGTCATGATCACCATCGTCACTGGCTTGACACCTTGATCTCCATTGTAGCATCGTTGTCGTCTCGCCAACTATTGCTTCTACGACTATCGCTACCACTTAGTGATAAAGTAAAGAAATTACATGGCGATTGCATTTCATACAATAAAGCGACAACCATATGGCTCCTACCAGTTGCCAATAACTTTTATAAAATATGATCATCTCATACAACAATTTATATCTCATCACGTCTTGACCATATCACATCACAACATGCCCTGCAAAAACAAGTTAGACGTCCTCTACTTTGTTGTTGCAAGTTTTACGTGGCTGCTACGGGCTTCTAGCAAGAACCATTCTTACCTACGCATGAAAACCACAACGATTTTTCGTCAAATGTGTTGTTTTGACCTTCAACAAGGACCAGGCGTAATCAAACTCGATTCAACTAAAGTTGGAGAAACAGACACCCGCTAGCCACCTGTGTGCGAAGCATGTCGGTAGAACCAGTCTCATGAATGCGGTCATGTAATGTCGGTCCGGGGCGCTTCATCCAACGATACCGCTGAATCAAAGTAAGACATTGCTGGTAAGCAGTATGACTATTATCGCCCACAACTCTTTGTGTTCTACTTGTGCATATAACATCTACGCATAGACCTGGCTCTGATGCCACTGTTGGGAATGCAATATTTCAAAAAAATTACCTACGATCACGCAAGATCTATCTAGGAGATGCATAGCTACGAGCGGGGAGAGTGTGTCCACGTACCCTTGTAGACCGAAAGCGGAAGCGTTTAGTAACGCGGTTGATGTAGTCGAACGTCTTGGTGATTCAACCGATCCTAGCACCGAACGTACGGGACCTCCGTGTTCAGCACACATTCAACTCGATGACGTCCCTCGAGATCTTGATCCAGTTGAGGACGAGGGAGAGTTTCATCAGCACGACGGCGTGTTGACGGTGATGATGAAGTTACCGGCGCAGGGCTTCGCCTAAGCACTACAACGATATGACCGAGGTGTGTAACTGTGGAGGGGGCACCGCACACGGCTAAGAGAAGACTTGGTGTGTCTTTGGGGTGCCCCCTGAGGGAGTCCTAGACTAAGGGCTCCTCGGGCATCCGGCCTATGGGACGTGGGCCGGACTGATGGGCCGTGAAGATACAAGATGAAGACTTCCTCCCGTGTCCGGATGGGACTCTCCTCTACGTGGAAGGCAAGCTTGGCGTTCGGATATGAAGATTCCTTCCTCTGTAACCGACTTTGTACAACCCTAGGCCCCTCCCGTGTCTATATAAATTGGAGGGTTTAGTACATAGAGGCAATCACAATCATACAGGCTAGACATCTAGGGCTTAGCCATTACGATCTCATGGTAGATCAACTCTTGTAATCCCTATATTCATCAAGATCAATCAAGCAGGAAGTAGGGTATTACCTCCATCGAGAGGGCCCGAACCTGGGTAAACATTGTGTCCCCCGTCTCCTGTTACCATCGACCTTAGACGCACAGTTCAGGACCCCCTACCCGAGATCTGCCGGTTTTGACACCGACATTGGTGCTTTCATTGAGAGTTCCGCTATGACATCGAAGATAGGATTGATGGCTCGCCTTGTTATCAAGGATAGTATCACCTCCGGGTGAGTCCTGGCCTCAGGCCAAACCCTCCGATTGGGCGGCTTTACCATGACCGCCTGTTCGGCCGTTAAGCCGATGATGACTTCTCAGGTCATCGAGAATCGCCTCCGTGTTGGCTCCGAATACTCTAGACGGGTGGATCCGGCGGAGTGGTCGTCTTTAAATGAACTCTTGGATCGCATAGCCGCCATGGGGGTCACTACAGACTATGATCATATTGTGCTTAAACCCGATCAGAGAGAAATCAAATCTCCGCCGATCAGCCATCAGATAGTAGTCGTGGAGGAGCAAAACAACAATTATTCCCCTATGTTGAAGACGAACTATGTTCGGATTTCCGAGCTCGAAGAGCCGGATACCCGTCTGTGGAACGACACTCCCAGTCCTCCAAACCTGGAATTGGGCGTTGGGCTCGGAAAATTGTCTGACATCCCGGAGCCCGAACTAATAAGCTCGAAAGCTTTTCAAGCTCCAGACTCCAAATTGGGCCAGGGTTCATATTTAAAGCCACCCACCCATCACAAGCAATATTCGCCAAGAAATTCTGGCCCGCCGGATATATGTGACCTCATGTACGTACGAGAGCAGTGTCAGGAAACAGTCCATCACTTTTGGGCCAGATTCCTCCTTGTCAAAGACAAGATTAAAGATTGTCGCGATGAAGACGCAATTTCAGTATTCTGCAATAATTGCACAGACAAAGGAATCCTCAACGCCATAAACCCCCGTTGCGCATTACACTTCGCTGACTTGGCAACCATCGTACAGAAGTACTACAGTAACGCCCCGAGACCGATGTGCCAGGTGTCTTCCAATTATTCGTTGTTGTTGCCTTGTCATTTGTTTGCGTGTCATGCATTTCATATCATGTCATCATGTGCATCGCATTTGCATACTTGTTCGTCTCATGCATCTGAGCATTTTCCCCGTTGTCTGTTTCGCATTCCGGCGCTCCTATGTCCTCCGGTGTCCCCTTTTGCCTCTTTTCGTGTGCGAGTGTTGAACGTTCTTGGATTGGACCGAGACTTGCCAAGCGGCCTTGGTTTACTACCGGTAGACCGCCTGTCAAGTTTCGTGCCATTTGGACTTCGTTTGATACTCCAACGGTCAACCGAGGAACCGAGAAGGCCTCGTGTGTGTTGCAGCCCAACACCTTTCCAAAGTGGCCCAAAACCCACCTAAACCCCCTCCATCATCTCGGTCGTTCGATCACGATTGCGTGGCCGAAAACCACACCTCATTTGGACTCTCCTAGCTCCCTCTAACTATATATATGTGTCTCCCTCTGATTTTCTCGCGCAGATCAAACCCTAGCACCGCTCCCTCCGCGGCCGCTGGACATGTCCGTCCGCGCCGGACGCGTCCACAGGCCACCTCACTCTGGCGAATCAGTGCCCGACACGTCACCTTCCCTGCTGCCGCAGCCAACCAGGCACCGCCACCTCAGCGCGCGGCCGGCTCCTCTCTCCCTCCTCCGCCGCCGCGGCCCTGCGGGCCCAGGCGCGGCCCGGCCGGCCCGGTTTTGCCGCCCCGCCGCCTCCCGCGGGCTCCTGAGCCCCGTGGAGCTGCACGCCGCCCACCGCCGACGTGCTCCGCCGCAGCCACGCCATCTCCGCCATCTCCTCAGCCCGCCGCTTCTCCTGCGCCGTAGCGCATCGCCGGCGCTGCCCATCGCCGCCGCCCCGCACCAGCGCCTCCAGCCGCCATTCCCCGCCGCGCTGAGGCAACGCCGGCGAGCACGCCGCTTTCCTCCGTCCGGTCGCCACGCCTAGCCCTCCACCGCGCGCCGTCTTCGGCCACCAGTCCGGCCATCTTCGTCGTCTCCGGCGAGGTCCGGTGGATCGGGACCAGATCCAAACGCCTCCCCTCGTCCCGATCTACTCCGTCCCGGAACCGCTCCGTCCCATGTTGACTTTCGCGGAGGTATAATTTTGGCTAAGTCCCCAGATCTGCATATTTTCATGCCATATTCATCATGTCATAACTTTGCATCCGTGGCTCCGTTTTGGGCGTGTAGCATATCAAATTGTTCGTCTCGACGAGCACTTCATTTCATTTCCATTGCACCATGTCCATTTGAGTTCATCTTGATGCTCTAAATGTTGTTGCAAGAGTGCTATGCAATGTTAGTTTCAGACTCTTATCAGCAATTGGTCATTTGTCATTTTTTGCCATGTTTAATGTGTGCCTCCTATGAACTTGAGCCCTACATGAGTTTTGAATTATGCCATGCCATCTTTACAGGGGTGTATGCCATGTATTTTTGTGATCTTTGTGGTGACTAGCACAAGCATTCAAAGTAGCCCTCATAATGTTGCTGATTTCAGGGACTTAGAAATCTTCCAAGTCTTTGCCCTGTCAATATTTTTATGCCATGTATTCTTGTTGCTAGAGAGTGATCCATGCCTCTTTTGAGCATGATCAGTAAGGATGTTTTGTAGATAATGTTATGCTCTATCCATCCATGTCTTTGTTTGCAATTATGGAGTCCCCTAGCATGACTCAATCTTTCTCTACTTTTGCTATAAAAATGTTCCTGGCAGATTGTTTACGTGTTAAGAAATTTTACCGAGGTTGTTGTAGTTGATCCATGCATGCTATGTTGTTGTTCTTGCCATGTTTAGCTTCTATGTCATGTCTACTTGCTGGGTGTATGCTTAGTTTGTCATGCAATGCTTTGTGGTGAGTGCATCGAGCTCGTAAACATGCCTACTTAATATATGTTTTGCCATGTTCCAGTTTTCTACTAAGTCTGAATCTGTTAACGATAATTGCTATGTTCACATGGTTGCCATTGTATCTTCTGATCCCTTTTGGCTTATGGTCAGTAAGGGACTTTTGTTGTATGCTTTGAGTAGATTCATGCCATGCCTTGCCTTGCCATGGTATGTTCCTGTAGCATGTTGTTATCTTGCTCTAAACATTGTTTCCTGATGTTAAATTCCTGACTTGTTATTTTCACTAAGTCTGTAACCTGATATCTTTTGCACTTTCGCCATGCTTGTTTGAACCTGCTCTTGTGTGATTTAGCCGTAGCTCAGTGTTCATATTTTGTCAAGAAACTTGAGTGGATCCCGGCCATGTGCTTTGTTGCTATGTTAGAGTGCAGTAGCTTGTTGTTCTTGATGCATCTATATGGCCTCGTGCTGTTAATCGCAGCTTTGTGCCATTATTGTTTTGCTTGTCATTTCCAAACCGTGCATCCGATTCCAGTGATCTTTATATCGATTTTGACCGAAATCAACTCATCTTTCCAGCGGCACTCTTGGTTTTCCAAGTTGAGGCCTGGTTCAATCTTTCCTTTCCGAAGCACGCATATGCATTGCATATCACATCCCGCATATCATGCCATGTTTTGCATCATGTTGCTTGCGCATTTCATCGTGGTTGATTGTTGCTCCCTTTGCTTGAGTTCTTGTCTTGGGTAGAGTCGGGAGACGATTTCATGTTCGAGGTACCCGTTGAGTACATTTACGAGGATCAAGCTTTCGTCTACTCGGAGAACTTTGTAGGCAAGATGACCATACCCTCGAAATCACTTCTATCTTTGCTTGCTAGTTGCTCGCTCTTTTTCTATGCCTATGCTACAATACCTACCACATGCTTATCATGCCTCCCATATTGCTAAGCCAAGCCTCTAACCCACCTTGTCCTAGCAAACCGTTGTTTGGCTATGTTACCGCTTTGCTCAGTCCCTCTTATAGCGTTGTTAGTTGCAGGTGAAGATTGGAGTTTGTTCCATGTTGGAACATGGATTTTTGTTGGGATATCACAATATATCTTATTTACTTAATGCATCTATTTACTTGGTAAAGGGTGGAAGGCTCGGCCTTATGCCTGGTGATTTGTTCCACTCTTTCCGCCCTAGTTTCCGTCATACCGGTGTTATGTTCCTTGATTTTGCGTTCCTTACACGGTTGGGTTATAATGGGAACCCCTTGACAGTTCGCCTTGAATAAAACTCCTCCAGCAAGTCCCAACCTTGGTTTTACTTTTGCACTAACAACCTATTCCCTTCCCTTGGGTCGGCCAACCCAAGGGTCATCTTATTTTAACCCCCCCGGGCCAGTGCTTGTCTAAGTGTTGGTCCAAAACAGAGCCACTTGCCGCGCCACCTCGGGGAAACTTGAGGGCTGGTTTTAGTTGTACATAGTGTTCATCCGGTGTTGCCCTGAGAACAAGATATGTGCAGCTCCTATCAGGATGTCGGCGCATCGGGCGGTCTTGCTGGACTTGTTTTACCATTGTCAAGATGTCTTGTAACTGGGATTCTGAGTCTGATCGGATGGTCTTGGGAGAAGGAATATCCTTCATTGACCGTGAGAGCTTGTGATGGGCTAAGTTGGGACACCCCTGCAGGGAGTTGAACTTTCAAAAGCCGTGCCCGCGATTATGGGCAGATGGGAATTTGTTAATGTCCGGTTGTAGAGAACCTGAAACTTAACTTAATTAAAATGCATCAACCGCGTGTGTAGCCGTGATGGTCTCTTTCCGGTGGAGTCTGGGAAGTGAACACGGTGTTGGAGTTATGCTTGAACGTAAGTAGTCTAAGATCACTTCTTGATCATAGATTCTCGACCGTGCTTTGCCTTCTCTCCTCGCTCTCATTTGCGTATGTTAGCCACCATATATGCTAGTGCTTGCTGCAGCTCCACCTCATACCTTCTACCTACCCATAAGCTTAAATAGTCTTGATCGCGAGGGTGTGAGATTGCTGAGTCCCTGTGACTCACAGATTACTTCCAAAACCAGTTTGCAGGTGCCGATGCAACCGTGCAGGTGACACAACCGAGCTCAAGGAGGAGCTTGATGAAGACCATGTTCGTTGCGTTGTTCCGTTTCAGTTGATCAGTAGTGGAGTCCAGTTGGGGCGATCGAGGATCTGTAGCATTAGGGGTAGCCTCCTTTTATTTTGGTTCCGTAGCCGGACCTTGATTGTATCTGGATGACGTAATGTTATAATCATGTATTGTGTGAAGTGGCGATTATAAGCCAACCATGTACCTCTTTTCCTTATTCAGTACATGGGATGTGTAAAGATTACCCCTCTTGCGACATGCCTACAATGCGGTTATGCCTCTAAGTTGTGCTCCAACACGTGGGAGATATAGCCGCATCGTGGGTGTTACAACTATGCAATGGAAAGCGCCTGGAAAACCCAGACAACTCGCTGGGAACCACCGGTCTCCACTCAACCCCTCTGGCGAGCAAAAAGGATGCACCCTCGCGGGGCACCCAATCCCATAGTGAAGAAAACTAAGCCCATTACAGGACGTGGTACCGTTCTTGAGGGATGGCTTGATAGACCATGCAAAATACAAACGACACCAGATACAGTAGCAACCCATAGCCTTAGAGCATGTTGGATACTCCGGCAAGTGGCCAAGAGCGGCGAGGATATCCTCACTAAAAACACCTCAGAGCAACACCCCCTGGAGGACGACGACCTCAGAGTATTGACGGTCTTCGAGGCTTTCGCTTCAAACAATCGGCGCAAGAGGGCACTCCGCGACCTCGCCGAAGTCTGCCAAGTCGCAGCAATAAACCCCTAGAATGACACGGCCATAACTTTCAACGCCAGTGACGAACCAAAATTCCGGTCAGTACGGGCACCAACCGCCTTGGTCCTTAATCCATTTGTGGATGGCTTTCGGCTCACTAAAGTGCTCATGGACGGCGGCAGCGGACTAAACCTCGTCTACGAGGACACACTCAATAAAATGGAAATAGACAGGGGCCGCATCGAGCAAAGTAATACAACCTTCCGAGGAATCATTCCCAGCCAGGAGGCACGATGTGCAGGAAACATTACATTCGACGTGGTATTCAGCACGCCGGAGAACTATCGTTCCGAAGAGATAACCTTCCAAGTGGCCCCTTCCAACAGTGGATATCACGCCCTGTTGGGGCGAGATGCAATCGCACGCTTTCAAGCTATACCCCATTACGGGTATATGAAGCTCAAGATGCCTGGACCCAACAGTATTATCACTCTCGCCAATGATCCGGACATAGCCCTTTGCGCCAGAAAAAAAACTGCATCCCTGGCCCTCGAGGCATTGTCTGAGGCCCTCGTGGCCGAAGAGTTAACCGTACTACGCTCCATGGTGGATAGGGACGACGTAATCCTTTATAAGCGGCCCAAATCCACCTCCTTTAAACCAGTAGACGAAATAGTCAAATTTCAAGTCCACTTGACGGACTCCAAGAAGACAGCTTCCATCGGAGCACAACTGGACCCAACGGCTGACGCCACACTACGAGCGTTCCTGCGTGAGAACTGGGACATATTCGCCTGGCACCCTTCTGATATGCCAGGAATCCCACGCAGGTTGGCCGAACACAACCTCAATATTTTGAAGGGATATAAGCCAGTCAAGTAAACACTGTGGCGCTTTTCCAAACCCAAACAACAAGCTATGGGGGAGGAGATAGCCAAGTTAATCGTGGCCAGATTCATCAGAGAAATAAAACACCCAGACTAGCTAGTAAACCTGGTGATGGTGCCAAAGAAGGATAAATCATGGCGCCTGTGCGTCGATTTCAAAGACCTCAACCAGGCTTGCCCTAAGGATCCCTTCCCCTCCCCCGCATCGATCATATTATTGATGCTACTGTAGGACACGACTCGCTATGTTTCCTCGACGCATACTCCGGATACCATCAAATCAAAATGAAGGAGTCCGATCAAGCCGCAACGGCATTCGTTACCCCATACGGGCCTTTCTGCTTCAACACTATGCCCTTCGGGCTTAAAAATGTCAGCGCCACATACCAACGCATGATTCAAACATGCCTGGAGAAACAAATCGGCAAGACAGTTTAGGCATATGTGGATGACCTCATCATCAAGACTAGGCATGTAGAGTCATTAATAGATGACTTGCGTCTCACATTCGACAACCTCTGCACATATGACATCAAGCTCAATCCGGAAAGGTGTGTTTTCGACGTCCCCGCTGGAAAACTGCTGGGCTTCATCGTTTCCAATAGTGAAATTGAGGCAAATTCAACCAAAATCCGAGCTTTGTCACAATTGGCTATACCAACAGACCTTAAACAGGTCCAAAAACTAGCCGGATGCGTGGCAGCTTTAAGCTGCTTTATCTCCAGACTAGGAGAAAAGGCATTGCCACTTTATCGCCTTCTCTGACACACCGACCACTTCGAGTGGACGGATGCGGCAACGGACGGACTGTAAGAAATAAAGGCTCTTTTAGCGAGCAACCCAATCCTGACCGCGCCAAACATCGGGAAACTGATGTTATTATACATCTCTGCAACACACCAGGTGGTGAGCGCAGTGCTCGTCGGTGAGCGAGAGGAGGACGGACACAAACTCCCACTTCAGAAACCAGTACACTACGTATCCACTGTCCTCACACCATGAAAATCCCGGTACCCTCATTACCAAAATATAGCATATGCGGTCTTCATGGCATCCCGGAAGCTACGACACTACTTCCAAGAGTTCTCAATCACGGTGGCTTCCGAAGTACTCCCTCCGTTCCAAATTACTCGTCGTAGAAATGGATGTATCTAGAACTAAAATGCATCTAGATACATCCAATTCTACGATGAGTAATTCGGAACAGAGGGAGTACCACTCAATGACATAATAAACAACTGCGATGCTACGGGCCGGATTGCCAAGTGGGCCATTGAGCTCCTGCCATTCGATATAACATACAAACCACCCCGAGCCATTAAATCCCAAGTATTGGCCGACTTCGTCGCCGAATGGACAGAGGTCGAACTCCCTAAAAAGTACGACACATATTCCAATTGGGTCATGCACTTCGATGGCTCTAAAATGCTGGCCGGCCTAGGAGCGAGCGTCGTCTTAACATCCCCCACTGGAGACACAGTCCAGTATGTACTCCAAATACTATACAAAGACTCCAACAACGCAGCCGAATACGAGGCCTTATTGCACGGTCTTCAGATGCCTGCCTCCATGGGCATACAACGCCTGGAGGAGTGTGGGGATTCAAATCTCATGATATCCCAAATAAATGGAGACTTCGACGCCAAAGATCCGAAGATGGCGGCCTATCGTAACGCCACACTCAAAATATCAGCTCGGTTCGAGGGACTCGAGTTTCATCATGCTCGAGAAAGTAATCAAGCGGTGGATGTCCTTGCTCGCATGGGCGCCAAGCGTGACCCCGTCCCACCTAACATCTTTCTGGAAAGGCTCTTCAAGCCATCCGTGGTGTGGCAGGACGAGAGCAGCAACACCAGTCTGAATCCGATCATACCGCCAGATTCAACATAATACCGATATCATCGGGGGCTCAGCCACCGAAATAACACCATCGGCCCATCTAATAATGGCAGTAATTTCCCCATGGACCTAACCCTTCTTGGCCTACCTTAATAGGCGAGAGCTCCCTGAGGATCAGAATGAGGCTCGCCGCATTGTTCGGCGCTCGAAAGCCTACAAGGTCGATGACGGAGAGCTCTACAAGAAAAGCGCTACCGGAGTCCTTCAAAGATGTATCTCCAAAGAAGAGGGACGGTGGCTCCTGGCCGAAATCCATGCTGGTCTCGGCAGTCAACATGTCGCGGCTCAGACCCTCGTAAGTAAAGCCTTTCGTACATGTTTCTTTTGGCCGACGGCCTGAGCAGATGCACAGGACCTTGTCCAACGTTGTGTCGGATGCCAGCTTTTCGCCAATCAAAGCCATATGCCGCCTACCACTCTACAAACAATCCCCATTACTTGGCCTTTCGCGGTCTGGGGCTTGATATGGTCGAACCCCTTAAAGGAGGAAGCCATAAGAAAAAATATATGTTGGTCATGGTAGATAAATTCACCAAATGGATAGAGGCCAAACCAATTAAAACGGCCAAAGCCAGGCCAATGATAGACTTTATATCTGGTGTCGTGCACCGTTATGGTGTCCCACACAACATCATCACTGGTAACGGCTCCAATTTTACAGCCAATGAAGTGAAAACCTAGTGTGCTAACTTGGGCATTAAGCTCGATTACGCCTCCGTCTATCACCCATAAACAAATGGTCAAGTCGAGCGAACTAATGGTCTTATCATGAGCGGCATTAAGCCTAGACTAGTGCGGTCTTTGAAAGAATTAGACAAGCACTGGGTTGAGGAGCTCGACTTCGTACTCTGTGGGCTGCGGACCACGCCCAATCGCACTACCGGATACACACCATTCTTCATGGTGTACGGCGCAGAGGCCGTTTTGCCCTGTGACATCATTCATGACTCACCTCGAGTGCACATGTATGAGAGAGAGAGGCCGAGCTTGATGGGCAGGACAGTCTAGATGCCCTGGAGGAGCAGCGCGACGTTGCAAAAGCCCGTTCTGCATTCTATCAACAACAGGCTCGCAGATACCAAAGTAGAGAAGTGCGGGCCAAGACTTATAATGTTGGTGAACTCGTTCTACGCTTGCCAGAGAAGAAAAGGACAAACTCAAGCCCAAGTGGGAGGGTCCCTTCATCATAGATGAAGTTCTCATTGGAGGAGCATACCGCCTGCATGATGTATTGGACAATCGCTTAGAGCCGAACCCGTGGAATGCCGCCAGACTCTGAAGATTCTACGGCTAGAGCCGTACTCTTTGTTCGTCTTCTTCTCCCTTTGTTTCTATTTTTCTCTCTTTAACTTTTTCTCTAGATATATAGCTCCTGTGCAGCCAAACCGCACACCCATGACGCGCACATCCTTGAATGTATACGCTCATAATACCTTTGGGCTTCTTTTACAGAAGCTTATTATTATTTTCCGAGCATCAAGCTCACCACATATGTGTCTTTTCCTCATATGTACCTTTTCTTCGCCATTATATGCACCGTCATGACTTAAGTTTTTGCCGAACTGGTTTTCCTGACTCCTGTGCTTATGCCCTACATTCCCGTTTGTTCGGCTAGGGCATAAAGGGAGCACCTCTGTGATTGTTACAGCCGGGTCATCCGGACTTGTACCTCAGACTGGGTGAAGCCGAAAGCTAGCGTTCTTAAGGGAATATTCGGTCGGTGGACTAAAGATATTATACCCTAATTACACTATGAACCCCCAGATGTTACGTATACTACGATTTTTCAATCACAGTCTGGGCGTGCATACTAACGCATGTCCACCCAGGGAAAGGAACCCTTAGCGGAACTATTCTCCCTGGAAGATGTTTCTTACAATCAACAAGTAATATAACATAGCTAGCCAGATACAACTTGTCTGTTCAAGCAACTATGACCCCTACGCCTGGTGTCCACGCATACCCCGGGCTATGCTGCTGATCCGGTATTCGGAAACACTCCGCACCTTCGGGTCCAGAGGTCGAAGCAAAAAGGTCTGCCATGACAATCGTTTTACAATCTGGCTAGGGACAAATTTGTCAATTGAAGTACATAGTCAGTTGGAATCAAAAACTTCTTCCTCTATGCCGTCCAACAGGCTGTCTATCTTACAATCCTGTTGGGAAAACTTGGCGGCTATCTTTACTTGGTCATATACCAAACTAACTGGAATTTCTTGTCCATCTGACCCCCGAGTTCCGAACCGGGCCATATGATTCGGATCAAGCTTGGTGTACCATGTTTTTACCATGGCCCAGGCTTCTCGCGCACCTTCTCGGTAGGCCGATATCTTCCATAATCAGAAGTACCGCCGAGCTCCCTGGAATAGCTTCACAAGCTCCTCCATACTTCCTGGAGGGGAGGCGGATGGCCACAAAGCCTTGGAAACACTCCGCATTGCTTGTCGAGCTCGCTCGTACACTTGGGACAGCTCTTGCAGTAGATCGCCTTGAGATCCAGACATTTCCTCTCTGGGACGACCAGTCAGCATACCTGCAGACATAAATCTGTCAGCTCATTTTCTCGCTGAATTACACGGAGGCAAGTTCAAAAGCATACTGAATATGCCGCCTCGTAGCCTCCTATTTTCCTTTACGGCATTAGCTAGCTGGGCTCGTACATCTTTTAGATTTTTTCCCAGCTGGGTGTTGGAATCCTATAGCTTGTTCATATCATCCCTGACTTGTGTCAGCACACGTTCGCCTGCGGCATGTAGCCTTTCGGCCTCTTGTTTACCCGCTTGCGTGACTTTCAGTTCCTCTTTTAGTTGATCTGTTGATCCTGTCATCGGAAGCGCAACAATATTCCATTACTGGTACATCACTATTGCAGGATGCTGCTAACGTGACACTACGATCAGAGACCCTTCGAGAAATTGTGTGCGATGCAATGATCGCCAACAGTGGTGTAGAAAAACCATCAGAAATGTATAAAACGTTTGCGATGAGGGATGCTTCAAACACGGTTCAGCTTTTAGTTGCGTGTGCGATGATGGGCATATGGTTCAGTTCAATTAACTATTTGCGATGAGGAGGAACAAAAGAACCGGGCAGCTAGATGTAGGTGTGTGCGATGTACAGCATACGGTTCACTCAGATTAACTATTTGTGATTAGGCAACACAAAAGAAACGGACAGCCCGATCAAGGTGTGTGCGATGTACAGCATACGGTTCACTCGGATGAACTGTTTGTGATTAGGCAAGAGAACAGAAACGGTTCAATATAACAAGATGTGTGTGATACACGGCAAACAGGTCTATAATCAGAAATGTGTGCGAAGACTGATAATAACACAGACGATTACTTCTAATAAGACGTGTGTGATATGCTCTGTCTACACAAATCTATTGGCCATTGTGAGACGGGCGGTCATCCGGATACGCCATAAGGATGCGAAGAGGCATTCCTGAAAGTGCTAGTGATCGACTAGAGGGGGGGTGAATAGGCGATTTTTATGGAAGTCTTCAAAACATGGAAGTTTCAAAGACAAACGATAGAAATAAACCTATTACCATGCAACGGAATGTAGACTACACTAAGTAAGCCATAGTCAAGTATTCAATGAAGTGAAAGCACAGTGACTAATAACAGCTAGACAGTGCCACGAAGCCATTCACATTGAAGACCCCAGGTGAAGTGGCAGTGCCTAGGAATCGTGGAAGTCTTAGCTTGGGCTTTTGGACTTGAGGTTTGTGCTCGACGTGATACTCAAATTGTGGACCCGCAGCAGGCGGAGGAGTCAGAATGGGCCATCGGACCATAACAGGCTGACCACGATTAAATGCAAGCTCAATTGTATGAGGTCTTGGAGGGGGAACAGGAGCATTGGCATTGTCTTCATGGGCTTCAGGGGCCACAGTTGCTTCAGGTGCTTGGACCTCAGGTGCTTCAGCATTGACTTCTGGTGCTGCATTGACTTCTGGCACCATAGTAGCTGCAGGCGCCTCATTGGCTTCAGGCGCCGCATTGGCTTCAGCCATGACGACGTCATTGGCGTCAGCGGTGTTGTTGGTGGCCGCCTCAGGGTTGTTAACCTCCACTTCAGAAGCTGGAGGGTCAGACACGTTCTCCTCGAGAACAACATCTTGGTGGGACAGGGGTGTAGCAACTCTTTCAACTCTTGGGGCTTCTTCATCGGCTGATGCAGCCGGAATTTCTTCAGCCATTTTGGCTTCGGACTCAGACACATGCATGGTGGGAGTGACTTGGGGCCTTGGTCCTTTGCGAAGCCTGTGTAATGCAGGCGGCGCTTGTGGAGATGGAGTGTGCTGGGCCTCGAAGTCATCATCATCTTGCACTAGTGGGGTAGCTTGCGGTTGGGGAGAGCTTGGAGTGTCTTGTCTCTATGGGTGATCAGCCCACGATGCATCCTGAGTAGTTGGCGTCAGAGGATGACCAATGCTGATGAGTTCGTTGTGCGTGAGCACAGGCGATGATACCAATTGGTGCTCGATCTGAGGAAGGACTTCATCATCTTCAACATTGTCACGAGGACCAATGTCTTCACCTGCGGTGGGGTCAATAGCTGGATTAACTTCAGGATTTTCTTCAGCTTCAGGAGCCTCTGTGGAAGCAGGCTCATGAACTATCAACTGGCGCTCGCGATGTTTAGATGCAGGAAGATCCACTGAGATTGGCTCGACATTAAGGGGCTCTGTGGGAGCAGCCCGATCTCTCTTCTTGGTTTTGCGTTTCTTGGTTGGAGGAGCATCATCAGTAGTGCCCTTGGTTTTGCGCTTTCTGGCTTCAGCTTCAGCAGCCCTTGTTTTCTTCAGTTCTGAAGCCACTATGGGGACCTTAGGCTTCGAGCTTGTCATACTGGCTGGGAAGACAATTGGATGTACTTCCTGCCTTGGTGCTTCGGGTTCTGCCACAACTGGCTTCTTCTTCTTCTTGTCCGCCATTCTGGGGTTGATTCCTGGTCGCCCCAAGGCCTTGCGCTTTTCAGCCTCATTGTATCCTTGGACACATTTAGCAGCAAGATCCTTCATGCGCTCACGAGAACCTTTGGCTTCTTCGCGTTTGGTTCGGAATGCTTCCTTAAGCTCATGCATCATGGTCTGAAAGTTCTGAATGTCTTCAACATTGAGCTTGGCCATGTGCTTCTTGAACTGAGCTTTTTCATAATCAATCTTATGCTTCAGTTCAACAATCTTCTGAGCTAGAGCCAGCTCAGCAGCAATGACTCCGTGGAAGGCGAAGCTCAGGCTAATCGGAAGCTGAAGATCATCAAAGCTGACATTTGGGCTGTCAAACCACTCATCAATGAAGGTGTTGATGATTTCAACATCAAAGAGAGGGAGGTCATTGAAGATTTCTGCCTCTTGCTTGCTCTTGATCAACTGCTCAAGAGCATCATCGCCAAGATCATCGTCGCTGTACAGATCAATGGTGTCATTGCGCAGAATGGCAGCAGCGGTCAGTGCTTGGCTAGTGGGTTGCAAGGGCATCTTCACTTTGGAGGGCTTCGAGATGCATGACAAATCTTCAGACTGCACACTGTGTTCAGGAGGTGCAGTGGCCAGAGGCTTCGCCCGTGAGACCTTTGGTGCTGGGGCAGGCTTTGAAGCTTTAGGCTTCTTCAGCTTCTTTAGCTTCGGTGGTGCAGGTGCTTCATCAGATTCAGCATCGTCTGCAGGTTGATCCACGACTGCCCCTTGAACCATAATATGAGTGATGAGACCTTCTAGGTTGTAGAAGGGCCCAACCAGATTGGGTTCAGCTTCTTGTGTGCCATCAGCACATGGCGCAGAGGGGCCTGGGTTGAAGTCTAATCCCAATGACTTCTTGTTTTCCTTGGTAGAGTTCTGTGCAAACTGATAGTTGCGCTTGAAGAGATTGTCTTCGCGACACCATAACAGAGAGGATGGGTCGGTATTAGCAGGCTGAGGTCCACGAAGCATGCAGGGGTAAAAGCCTTGAGCAATAGCTTCGGACTGTGATTTGGGCTGAAGACCTTTGTATATGATATCTCCCCAGGGGCCCTTGATGGCACTCTTCTCAGCATATTTGTCGGTGACGAATCTGTACTTGAACCATTCCTCTGCCCAATGTCTTCGAATCCATTAAGGATTCGGTTCTTGCGTTCTCCATAGGTCTCTTCTAGATCTGACTTGTATAGCTCATAGAGATCTGGTGGCAGGTCCTTAGCAGTGTTTCCACGGTGCTGTCTGCCTCCCTTCCTTGCAGATTTTTCTGATGACATGAAGTTTAAACTAAAAGGCTTCAAAACTGTCAAAGTCTTCCGTCTACTGGTCAAACAAGAATTGGCTTCCGGAGAATTTATATGATGCTGCAAGAATTCTGCAAATGAATGCAGACTATGAGAACCAAGGGATTCTCCCACGGACATGTACCTGTGACAGCATTAAGGTGCGAGGGAAGGGGAAGAGGTCATATGCATTCTCAGAAGATTTTGAAGATAAATCAGTTTAGAAGACATTGACCTCATAGTGCGAAGACATTCACTCATAGATAGAGAGTTGGTTCCAAATTTGTATGAATCCATGAATAAGTACAAGTGGGGAATCTAACTACTTTGTGAAGCATAAGTGAACATACTAGGCATATTATGAGATGCAGTATGAAATAGATCCAACTTGTGTGAACAGAAACTGCTTGTGGTAGAAAGTGATGAATCTATAGGATCAAAGGGGCCATAAAAAGGAGGTTTTATTTACCACACGAAGAACTACTAGACGGAGTGGCCGAGGAGGCCGAGCAGTTCGATCGTCCATGCCCTAACTTGGCGACGGAGGACACCTACGACGACGGCGGAGAAGACGATGTCCGCGGCCGGTGTGAAGATGGCGTCGGTGAGGTTGCGGCAGCTAGGCGCTTCGTCGCCGGCGTCGTCGAGGGCTAGCGGTGGCGCTAGTGTTTGTGCGAGAGTGGAAGAAGAGATAATGACTGTGGTGAGGCATGTATTTATAGGGATAGGGACGGCACAGTGTTATTACACAGGTGCCCCTGGTGATTCACATCTGAAGGACACGTGGCTATCATGCAACACATCGGAGGTTGTTACACGTCCCCACGCACGCCTGGATTGTCGGGTGGTCGTTCCCACTTCTCCGGGTTTTAGGTGGAAAGTATTTGGCATTGAAAACGGATTAATGTTTGTCTCTGTGTCTTCCACTGACAAGGATGCAGAGAAGACATTTTGACAGTGTCAATAGAATGCATATGATTTGGATAGATAGACTTAGGAAAGAAGCATAGAGGGGTTAGGGTCCGATCACATTCACTTAGTTCAAAAAATTCAGCAAGAAGCCATAGCTATAAGTGAATGCTGTAGAGGACAGAGACAAAATCAGTACGTTGAAGATAAACAGGGGAACTTTTTAATCATTGAAGACAAACAAAATGCGAAGACTTTGCAAATGTAACACCATGAGATAGACACTTTAAAGGAAAGAATTTTGGTGGTGGCGTTACCCACCATATAGGAAGTATTTGACCCAGACACGGCGCACAATTGTCATGGCACTCCGAAGTCAAATTCCACACTAATATATTCACACTCAGAATGTAAGTATTCATTGATTGAAGATATACTTTACTTCGTGTGTTGCACATCTATGTCATCAACATGCTTAAGTGTTAGGATGTGTGCCTGATCACAGGACATTTGAGGATTCCAAGATATTCAGCTCACACCGTAACTTGCAAAACCTCTTCTCATCCAAGGGCTTGGTGAAGACATCTGCCAATTGCTCTTCAGTGTTGACGTCTATGATATCAATATCTTCCTTCATAACATGATCTCTGAGAAAGTGATGATGAATTTCAATGTGCTTTGTCTTCGAGTGCTGAACTGGGTTGTTGGCAATCTTGATGGCGCTTTCGTTGTCACAGTAGAGTGGCACTTGCTTCAGATGGATGCCATAGTCTTTGAGTGTTTGCTTCATCCATAGAAGCTGAGCGAAGCAAGATCCAGCAGCAATGTATTCAGATTCAGCAGTGGAGAGAGATACACAGTTCTGCTTCTTTGAAGACCAACATACAAGTGATCGTCCCAGAAAATGACATGTGCCTGATGTAGGCTTGCGATCCACCTTGTCACCAGCATAATCAGCATCCGAGAATCCAACTAGATCAAACTCTGAGCCCTTTGGATACCATAATCCTAGTGTTGGGGTGTGAGCCAAATATCTGAGAATCGCTTCACAGCTAAGTGATGCGATTCCTTTGGTGCCGCTTGGAACCGGGCACACATGCAAACACTAAGCATGATATCTGGCCTAGATGCACATAAATAAAGCAAGGAACCAATCATGGAGCGGTATACCTTTTGATCGAACTCTTTACCATTGTCGTCGGGACCCAGATGATGTTTGGCTGGCATTGGCGTCGTGTAGCCTTTGCAGTCTTGCATTCCAAATTTCTTCAGGCAATCTTTGAGGTATTTCTCTTGAGATATAAAGATGTCGTTGCGTTGCTGACGTATTTGAAGACCAAGGAAGAACTTCAGCTCACCCATCATGGACATCTGATATTGCTCTTGCATCATATATCCAAACTCTTCACTGTATTTCTGATTGGTGGAGCCAAAGATAATGTCATCCACATATATTTGGCAGACAAACAGTTCACCATCATATGTCTTCGTGAAGAGAGTGGGATCGAGGGAACCAGGTTTGAAGCCTTTGCTCTTCAGGAAGTCTTTAAGCGTGTCATACCAAGCCCGAGGGGCTTGTTTGAGGCCATACAGTGCCTTGTTGAGCTTGTACACCATGTCAGGATGTTTTGGATCTTCAAAGCCAGGCGGTTGTGCAACATACACTTCTTCTTCAATCTTGCCATTGAGAAAAGCGCTCTTCACATCCATTTGATACAGAAGAATGTTATGATGATTTGCATAGGACAGCAGTATGCGTATGGCTTCAAGCCTAGCCATAGGAGCAAATGTTTCATCGAAGTCAATCCCTTCAACTTGAGTGTATCCTTGAGCAATGAGACGAGCTTTGTTTCTGACAACTTGACCATGCTCATCTTGCTTGTTGCGATATATCCATTTAGTGCCTATTATATTGTGCTTACGAGGATCAGGACGCTTAACCAGTTCCCATACATTATTCAGCTCAAACTGCTGGAGCTCTTGTTGCATAGCTTGAATCCATTCAGGTTCCATGAAGGCTTCATCAACTTTCTTGGGTTTAGATATTGATACGAATGCGAAGTGCCCACAGAAATTTGCTAGCTGTGTTGACCTTGAACGAGTGAGTGGACCCGGTGCATTGATGCTATCAATTATTCTCTCAATGTGTACTTCATTTGCAACACGAGGATGAACAGGACGAAGATTTTGCTCTTGCTGATCATTGTCATCGTTAGAAGGATTGTCTTCAGGCTGAGCATTGTCTTCAGGTTGATCAGGTGCGGAGATGATAAGTTCCTCTTCAGGCTGAGCTTCAGATGGTATGATTTCTCCAGTTCCCATAAGTTTGATTGATTCACTGGATGGAACTTCATCTAGCACATTTGGCAGGTGCTCTCTTTGCGAGCTGTTAGTCTCATCGAACCGCACATCCACAGTTTCAACCACTTTATAGTGAAAGAGGTTGAAGACTCTATAGGAGTGTGAATCCTTTCCATATCCAAGCATAAAACCTTCATGTGCTTTCGGTGCAAATTTTGAAGTGTGATGTGGATCCTTGATCCAGCACCTGGCACCAAATACTCTGAAGTAACTGACATTTGGCTTCTTGCCAGTAAGGAGCTCATAGGATGTCTTGTTCAGAAGCTTGTGAAGATAAACACGGTTGATGATATGGCATGCAGTATCAATGGCTTCAGGCCAGAACTTTCTTGGAGTCTTGTATTCATCAAGCATCGTCCGGGCCATCTCAATAAGTGTTCTGTTCTTGCGTTCCACGACGCCATTCTGCTGCGGCGTGTATGGAGCTGAGAATTCATGTGTGATGCCCAAAGTATCAAGATAAGTATCTAGGCCAGTGTTCTTGAATTCAGTGCCATTGTCACTTCTGATGTGCTTGATCTTGACGCCATAGTTGCTCATGGCTCGATTGGCGAAGCGTCTGAAGACATCCTGCACTTTAGTCTTGTAGAGGATTATATGCACCCAAGTATATCTTGAATAATCATCAACAATGACAAAGCCATAGAGACAAGCAGTAGTAGTAAGAGTTGAGTAATGAGTGGGACCGAATAGGTCCATGTGGAGCAGTTCGAAGGGTTGAGTCGTTGTCATGATTGTCTTCGAGGGATGCTTGGCCCTCGTCATCTTTCCTGCTTCACAGGCACCGCATAAGTGATCCTTCTTGAACTTGATGCCCTTGATGCCTATGACATGCTTCTTCTTTGCAAGGGTGTGCAGGTTCCTCATGCCAGCATGCCCTAGCCTCCGATGCCAAAGCTAGCATTCAGAAGCTTTTGCTAGAAGACATATGGCAAGTTGTGGTCCTGCTGAGAAATCTACCACGTACAAATCATCTTTCCGATACCCTTCAAAGACTAGAGACTTGTCAGATTCCATTAGAACAAGGCAACGATATTTTCCAAACATCACAATCATGTTCAAATCACAAAGCATTGAGACAGACATTAAGTTGAAACCAAGGGATTCAACAAGCATGACTTTATCCATGTGTTGATCCCTTGAGATTGCAACTCTACCTAGACCCAATACCTTGCTTTTACCAGTGTCAGCAAATGTGATGTGACTTTTGTCAGATGTACGTAAGGTTGAGTCCATGAGAAGACTTCTCTTGCTAGTCATGTGATTAGTACACCCACTATCAACAATCCATTCTGAAGCAGCTGGTGTCGTACCCTACAGTGCAGTTAGGGGGATAGGACGAAGAGAATTGTGAAGCATAAACATTTGACGAGCAAGTGGATTATGAAAGCTTAGGTCGAGGTTAGGACTGATAGGGCAAGTCGCAAGCGACTCAGAAACAAAATACATAATAAGACCATTTGGGCATTTGATCTTGCGTCCTACAAGATGTTTAAGGTCCCCAGCAATAGCTTCAGACGGTTTTGGTTTTCGGCTGGAGACCTTTCCTTGCAAAAGAGAGTTAAGATTTCTTAGCCACCCACATCTTCAAGGGTGGCTTCGAAGCAATGAGTCTAAGTGCATCATCTGAGAACTTTGGCTTTGGAGCCTAGCAAAAAGTCTTGCAGGTGAACAATAGTACTCATAAGAATAAGCAGAATAGTTCTTGGTCTTATGAACATGGCGGTTTGATGAAACACGCTCATATTCATAGGCCTGAGTATGGCTTCCCTACAAAACATTTGCATTAGTGCGACTCAGGTGAGTCATTTGTCTGTATGAAGCCTTTGGACCATATGAAACCTGTGGTCTGGGGTTTGTCTTCTTCACTTGTGGTGTCATGACAACATTCACAGGAAGATTCTCCAACAACCTTTTCGGCACCCAGACTTTCTTCATAGGTGGCCCATTCCTGCAGTTAGTACCAATATACCTGGCAAACACTTCACCATTCTGATTCTTAAACAGTTTATAGTTTGCATCAAAGGATTCATCAACAACAATGGGATTAGCACAATTGAAGCCTGACAGGGTGGATGGATCCACTGAGGGTTCCTTTGCAGCAACCCACGTGGTTTTGGGGTACTGCTCAGGTTTCCAGTAAGAGCCATCAACATTCATTTTCCTTTCGAACCCAAGACCCTCTTTCCTAGGGTTTCAATTCAGGATCTGCCTTTTAAGAACATCGCATAGTGTCGGATGCCCTTTGAGACTTTTGTACATCCCTGTTTCAAGCAATGTCTTCAACCTAGCATTCTCATCAGCAATAGCAGTGGTATCCTCAGCAGAGGGGTTAGTTACCACATCAACAGTTGAAGATATTGCAATAGTAGCAGCAGTAGAACACCCAGCAACAGAAGTAGCATTGTCATGCTCAATGCATTTAAGACATGGTGGTTCAAATCCTTCCTGAGCGGAATTGATCTGTTCGGCGCGAAGTGACTCGTTTTCCTTTTGAAGATCTTCATGAGCCGCTCTCAATTTCTCAATATCTTGCTTCCTTTGAAGATAATCATAGGAAAGCTTTTCATGAGTTGTTGAGAGCGTTTCATGACGACTTTCAAGTTCCTCATACTTAACATGAAGAATTTTTTATGTCTTCAATTAAGGACTGAGATCGAGTCATTTCAACGTCTAACAGGTAATCGCTTTTGTCTAACAATTTCTGAATATGTTCCATAGCTTTCTGTTGTTCAGTTGCAATTTTAGCAAGTGTTTTGCAGCTGGGTTTGGAACCACAATCAGAGTCATCTTCACTGGATGTTTGATAGTGAGTAGTGCGTGTGTTTACCTTGGCACCGCGTGCCATGAAGCAGTAGGTAGGAGCGGAGTAGTCCTTGTCATTTGCATCGGTGTCGGTGATGAAGTCATTGTCTTCAGTGTTGAAGATGGACTTGGCAACGTATGTTGTAGCCAGACTCGCAACGCCAGAATCGGACTCCTCCTCAGACTCCACCTCCGCCTCCTCAGAAGCGGACTCCTCCTCTGAATCCATTTCCTTGCCAACAAACGCATGAGCCTTGCCAGATGAGCTCTTCTTGTGTGATGAAGACTTTGAGGAAGACTTGGGAGAATATTTTGAGTATTTCTTCTTCTTCTTGTCGTCAGAGTCATACTCCTTGCTCTTCTTCTTCTTGTTCTCATTGTCCCACTGCGGACACTCAGAGATGTAGTGGCCAGGTTTCTTGCACTTGTGGCATGTTCTCTTGTAGTCATGAGCAGAAGCTTCATCATTCCTTGAGATTGATCGTGAAGACTTTCTGAAGCCTTTCTTCTTGGTGAATTTTTGGAACTTCTTCACAAGCATAGCAAGCTCCTTTCCAATGTCTTCAGGATCATCAGAACTGCTGTCAGATTCTTCTTCAGATGAGGAGACAGCTTTTGCCTTCAAGGCACGAGTTCGCCCATAGTTGGGACCGTAGATGTCTCTTTTCTTAGAAAGCTGAAACTCATGTGTGTTGAGCCTCTCAAGTATGTCAGATGGATCGAGTGTCTTGAAGTCAGGACATTCTTGAATCATCAGGGCTAGGGTGTCAAATGAGTTGTCAAGTGATCTCAGGAGTGTCTTGACGACTTCATGCTTGGTGATCTCAGTGGCGCCGAGGGCTTGAAGCTCATTTGTGATGTCAGTGAGTCGATCAAACGTGAGCTGGACATTCTCATTTCTCTTGAAGCGGTTGAAGACGTTGCGAAGGACACTGATTCCTTGATCTCTCTGGGTTGCGACGTCTTCGTTGACCTTGGAGAGCCAGTCCCAGACTAGCTTAGATGTTTCCAAAGCACTCACACGGCCATACTATCCTTTGGTCAGATGACCACAGATGATGTTCTTGGCAGTGGAGTCCAGTTGAACAAACTTCTTGACATCAGCAGCGGTGACACCTTCACCAGCCTTGGGAACGCCATTCTTGACGACATACCATAGGTCGACATCAATGGCTTCAAGATGCATGCGCATCTTATTCTTCCAGTAGGGATATTCAGTTCCATCGAAGACTGGGCACGCAGCGGAGACTTTGATTATCCCTGCAGTCGACATAGCTAAAACTCCAGGTGGTTAAACCGAATCACACAGAACAAGGGAGTACCTTGCTCTGATACCAATTGAAAGTGCTAGTGATCGACTAGAGGGGGTGAACAGGCAATTTTTATGGAAGTCTTCAAAACATGGAAGTTTCGAAGACAAACGATAGAAATAAACCTATTACCATGCAGCGGAAGGTAGACTACACTAAGCAAGCCATAGTCAAGTATTCAATGAAGTGAAAGCATAGTGACTAATAGCAGCTAGGCAGTATAGATCAGGTAGGAAGATAGTGTGAAGCCAATCAGAACAAGCAGTCACTCAGTGAAGACAAAAGATAATGCAATCATACAATGACTTCACCAGTGCCAACAGTAAGTAAAGGAAAGGGAAGGATGAAACCAGTGACTCGTTGAAGACAATGATTTGTTGGACCAGTTCCAGTTGCTGTGACAACTGTACGTCTGGTTAGGGAGGCTGAGATTCAACTCAGAAGACCGCATCTTCACCTTATTCCCCTTGAGCTAAGGACACCCAGTCCTCGCCCAATTACTCTGGTAAGTCTTCAAGGTAGACTTCCAAACCTTCACAGACTTCGTTCACCGGCGATCCACAACGACTCTTGGATGCTCAGAACGCGACGCCTAACCGGCTGGAGGATTCACAGTCCTCAAGTGTAATAAGTCTTCAGATCACACAGACGGGAAGACTTAAGTGATGCCTAACACTCTTTGGCTCTGGGTGTTTAGGGCTTTATCCTCGCAAGGAATTCTCTCTCAAAGGCTTCGAGGTGGGTTGCTCTGAAACGACAAAAGCTGTGCACTAACTCTGAGCAGCCAACCGTTTATGGTTGTAGGGGGTGGGCTATTTATAGCCACTAGGCAACCCGACCTGATTTGTCCGAAATGACCCTGGGTCACTAAGGAACTGACACGTGTTCCAACGGTCAGATTTCAAACACACACGGCAACTTTACTTGGGCTACAAGCAAAGCTGACTTATCCAACTCTGAATAAGATTTCCTCTCATAGTCTTCACTCGAAGACATAGGATTTTGATTAAGCATCACTTCAGTCATTCTGACTGGTTCTCTTGGACCCCACTTAACAGTACGGTGGTTCCTATGACTCAACAAAGAAAAAACAAAGAACGACGAAACTGCTAAGTCTTCGCGCTCCATAGTCTTCACACGATGTCTTCTCTTGTCATAGTCTTCAATGTGAATGTCTTCACATACCACCTTTGACTTCAATGTCTTCATACATTTTTAGGGGTCATCTCTGGTAGGAAAACCGAATCAATGAGGGACTTCTACCTGTGTTATCCTGCAATTCTCACAAACACATTAGTCCCCCAACTAGGTTTGTCATCAATACTCCAAAACCAACTAGGGGTGGCACTAGATGCACTTAAATTCCTATCAGCAAGGACTAGCTGTTCCACCAGTAGCTCATGTAAGAAAATTATAAAGTTAACTATGCTCAGGCTGGAGCAGCCATCGGATGGATGACTGGATGCGAAGTTGTGTCGATGTTAAATTAGGTGATGGGAAATTTAACCTCGAGGTCCTTGTTTTTTTAACACATGTTAAAGAAGGTCTACACCATTACATTTTGACAATGTGCGATACGTGGCATACAGTTGATCCATCTGACCTATTTGTGATGGAATAGGCTGTGTGTGTTATGGGCACACACTTGCTAGTATTCAACCGTTTGGGATTGATGAATTCATCACCGACGGGATCCCTAGTCTGGTCTGTGTTCATCTGATCATCATCTGCTTCTTGTGCTAGCTCGATGCTAAATTTCCATTAATTGATGGCGTTTTATGAACACGCCACCATTTCCCGCCATTTCCTCACCTGTTTCCCGCCACCCTGATATATTGCGCATAAGGGGGCGTGACGCACGGAGGCGACAAGCGCAGCCTGTAGCACGTCCACCTTTTCCAAGCATGACAACCCACCAAAGCGCCGCCTCTGCCATAAACCTCGTCGACGAGGAAAACGAGCAGTCGCCACGGCCCATCGAGGCCGAGGCGCTCCCCGGCAATGCGATGGATGACGTTGTGATGCGTGTCATCGCCAGGGTTGAGCAGACCTTTGGCGCATGGCGCTTGAGCGCCACGGATCAAGATAGGCATGTCAGCCCCGACAGGCTACAGCTCGTCGCACAACATGATCGATGGCGCGTCCGCGCCGATAGGCTGCGTCTCTCCGCACGGCGAGACCGTTGGAGCGCCGCAGAGCGAGAGGCGCGGCGCGCCGCACAGCAAGAGCGGATCCATCGGCGCTTGCCTGCTGTCGACACGGCGCCGTAGCTGGGTACACGTCCCGTCAGTACCTCTATTCCTTGCCAGGAGTGGGCAGAGGCCCTCGGCGTCATACTTGCACCAGATGTCGGCCACGCCGTACTTGCACTGGACTCCCGCTGCACCGTTCGCATGGGTGCCGCCGTTCGCCTTGTCCGCGGCCCGCTGGATGCCAACGCGCTGGTCCGTAGGCTCGACTGCCTCGGACACCTGGGCGCAGTAGAGGAACATGGCCGTCACATCCTTGAGCTAGTGATCTCTGATGAAATAGCCAACTTGGAGCTCGAGATCGCGCTCCAGATGTACCGCGAGCGTGTCGATCGCTTGGACGAACGCCTGCACGAGTTCAGGCAGAGCCAAGAGCTACCATAGACAAGGGCTGCTGGTCATGGTCTCATGGACGCGTTTTATTTTGAAAAATTGTTTCGACGTGGATAGATTTGTATTCACAGCAATCATAGTATTGCTTTGTTTATTGCTCTGTTTCAATGTGTGTACTCTGTTTTCCATTCTTATATGTTATGTTTCAATGTGTGTATATACGCTTTCCATTCTATATAAGTGGATGATAATAGCTAGATTCAAATTAGTATACAAAAACAGATAGAAAATGGAATTCATAATATATATATATATATTAATTGTTCATAGTACCAATCTGCCTCTTGCTGGCGGACGCGCGCGGCCGATCTTGCCATTTTGTTGGGCGCCCATCGGAGCTCCTTGTCGGTGGCACACTGGAGCTTATCGGCCCACCTCCACGCAGCGACGAGGCATCCAGCGCCTATGACCTTCCTCGCGAAGTACCCATCTTCGTACACCTCCTCGGCACGACGACGCGCCCGCCCCCAAAGCTCCGCCGCCTCCTTTTTCCAGGCGGCATCACGGGCTTCACAAGCCGCCTGGTACCTGGCTTCCTCCTCCGCCATCTCCTTCTTGAACACCACTTTCCTGGCTTTCTCAGCTGGCGGCAGCGACTTCCACAGACAAAGATTGTACTGGCCCCAAAACCAATCCAAAGTTGGGGTCCGGCGCAACCTCGTCAGGCGGCGCGTAGGGGTCCTCGTCGCTGCTAATCGAGTGAGCGTCCTCGGGGGGCGGCGACTCCTCGTCGGCGCGCGGGCAGACCGGCGGCACCATGGCAGAGATTTGAGAGAGAGAGAGGGCGAGCGAGGGGAGGATGTAGATGAGAATGCAGGCGGGACGACGTGAGCAAGGTAGTATTTATTGGCGGGCGGAATCTAGATCGACGGGGACAGTACACACGCCAGTCGCCGGAATTTACGAGTACTGTAGTTTGAATTACACACAATTCCCGCAGCAAATCCGTGTGTGAACATAATAGCCAAAATCCATGTGTGAACATAATAGCTCACGGTTTCCAATGCAGAACCATGTCTGATTAATGATCCCCTCCATTCAGCTACCAAACCTCGAGCCGCGAGATAGACTGCCAATCGTGTGGGGACCGGTTGTCTTGCCAGATCTTTACATTTTCTTTTTTGAACACCAGATATTTACATCGTCTGATTATTTTTTAACTCGCACACAAGTACACAAAAATATGATTTTTCAAACTGTTTAGGTTAGGCGTTGCATGTAGATGTAGTTCAAATTTGAATTACGGTCATTAAATGGTTAGAAAATCACTTAATGTATTTAAAAGGTCAAATGACCCCTGAGAATTTCCAAATTTTCACATGACAGTTGTATTAGTGCACGTTAAACGTAGGAAAAAATTTGAATGTCGTAAGAGGAAGCTATCTCCCGTCCGTCAGCAAACATGCATTGTTCCATCTCGGAACCACGAACCTTCTAGTGAGTTGCTCCGGTTTGTGAGGGGTGTGTGTCCAAAATTTCGTCAAACAGGCCAATTTTTTTACCACATCATCTTGGTGGCATGACATTAAATCAAGCAAGGTTTCATGTTTTTCTGATCATTTTTTAATTTTTTGGAATTAAAATGCCATGGAATGCACTCCACGCATGTGCCCATGCCTTGACACCAATATGTTTGAAAATTCATTCAAATTTACTACACATGGAATTAACTCGCACACAAGTACACAAAAAAATGATTTTTCAAACCGTTTTGGTTAGGCGTTGCATGCAGATGTAGTTCAAATTTAAAATACGGTCATTAAATGGTTAGAAAATCACTTAAATGTCTTTAGAAGGTCAAATGACCCCTGAAATTTACCAAATTTTCACATGACAGTTGTATTAGTGCACGTTAAACGTAAGAAAAAAATTTGAAGGCCATAAGAGGAAGCTATCTCCTGTTCGTCATCAAACATGCATTGTTCCCTCTTGGAACCACGAACCTTCTACCGAGTTGCTCCGATTTGTGAGGGGCGTGTGTCCAAACGTTCGTCAAACATGCCAATTTCTTTATCATATCATCTTGGTGGCATGACATTACATCAACCAAGGTTTCATGTGTTTCTAATCATTTTTCTATTTTTTGAATTAAAATGACATGTCACTCCATGCATACGTATGCATGTGTCCATGTCGTGAGACCAATGTATTTGAAAATTCCTTCTAATTTACCGCACATGGAATTAACTTGCACACAAGTACACTGATATGATTTTTTTAAACCGTTTTGGTAAGGCGTTGCATGTAGATGTAGTTCAAATTTGAATTACGGTCATTAAATGGTTAGAAAATCACTTAAATGTCTTTAAAAGGTCAAACAAGCCCTAGAATTTTCCACACATTAGACGTTGAAAAAATTTCAAGGCCGTAAGAGGAAGCTATCTCCCGTCCGTCATCAAACATGCATTGTTCCCTCTCGGAACCACGAATCTTCTAGCGAGTTGCTCCGATTTGTGAGGGGTGTGTGTCCAAACCTTCGTCAAACATGCCAATTTCTTTACCACATCATCTTGATGGCATGACATTAACTCAAGCATGGTTTCATATTTTTCTGATCAATTTTTAATTTTTTGGAATTAAAATGCCATGGCATGCACTCCATGCATGTGCCCATGCCTTGACAGCAATATGTTTGAAAATTCCTTCGAATTTACTACACATGGAATTAACTCGCACACAAGTACACAAAATATGATTTTTCAAACCGTTATGGTTAGGCGTTGCATGTAGATGTAGTTCAAATTTGAATTACGGTCATTAAATGGTTAGAAAATCACTTAAATGTCTTTAAAAGGTCAAATGACCCTTGAAATTTACCAAATTTTCACATGAAAGTTGTATTAGTGCACGTTAAACGTAGGAAAAAAATGAAGGCCGTAGGAGGAAGCTATCTCCCGTTCATCATCAAACATGCATTGTTCCCTCTCGGAACCACGAACCTTCTAGCGGGTTGCTCCGGTTTGTGAGGGGTGCGTGTCCAAACGTTCATCAAACAAGCCAATTTCTTTACCACATCATCTTGGTGGCATGACATTACATCAACCAAGGTTTCATGTGTTTCTCATCATTTTTCTATTTTTGAATTAAAATGCCATGTCACTCCATGCATACGTATGCATGTGTCCATGTCGTGAGACCAATATGTTTGAAAATTCCTTCTAATTTACTGCACATGGAATTAACTCGCACACAAGTACACATATATGATTTTTCAAAATGTTTTGGTTAGGCGTTGCATGTAGATGTAGTTCAAATTTGAATTACGGTCATGAAATGGCTAGAAAATCACTTAAATGTCTTTAAAAGGTCAAATGACCCCTAGAATTTTTCAATATTTCACATTACAGTTGTAGTAGTGCACGTTAGACGTAGAAAAAAATTTGAAGGCCGTAAGAGGAAGTTATCTCCCGTTCATCAAACATGCATTGTTCCCTCTCGGAACCACGAACCTTCTAGCGAGTTGCTCCGTTTTGTGAGGGGTGTGTGTCCAAACTTTCGTCAAACATGTCAATTTCTTTACCACATCATCTTGGTGGCATGACATTACATCAACCAAGGTTTCATGTGTTTCTGATTTTATTTTGGAATTAAAATGACATGCCACTCCATGCATATGTATTCATGCATATGTGTCCATGTCGTGATACAAATATGTTTGAAAATTCCTTCTAGTTTACTGCACATGGAATTAACTCACACACAAGTACACAAATATGATTTTTCAAACCGTTTCGGTTATGCGTTGCATGTAGATGTAGTTCAAATTTGAATTACAATCATTAAATGGCTAGAAAATCACTTAAATGTCTTTAAAAGGTCAAATGACCCCTAGAATTTAAAAAAAATCACATTACAGTTGTAGTAGTGCACGTTAGACGTAGAAAATAATTGAAGGCCGTAAGAGCAAGCTATCTCCCGTTCGTCATCAAACATGCATTGTTCCCTCTCGGAACCACGAGCCTTCTAGTGAGTTGCTTCGGTTTGTGAGGGGTGTGTGTCCAAACTTTGGTCAAACATGCCAATTTTTTACCACATCATCTTGGTGGCATGACATTACATCAACCAGGGTTTCATGTGTTTCTGATTTTTTTTAATTTTTTGGAATTAAAATGCCATGTCACACCATGCTTAATTGTGTCATAGCTGTTAGATCAATATGTTTGAAAATTCCTTCCAATTTATTGCACATGGAATTAAATCGCACACAAGTACAGAAAATATGAGTTTTCAAACCCTTATGGTTAGTTGTTGCATGTACATGTAGTTCAAATTTCAATTACGGTCATTAAATGGCTAGAAAATCACTTAAATGTCTTAGAAGGTCAAATGACCCCTGAAATTTTCCAAAATTTGACATGACAGTTGTATTAGTACTACAAAATTTCTCATTCATTTAAAACACCATCCGTTGGCACTTTATTCCAAATTCGTCTTTCACAGCTAATAAAAAAATATCTACAACATCACACATGGTTGTTTTCTAGGAACCGTTTGCGATGAAAATATCTGAGTCTACTTAAGTCTCCCTCCTTAAGCTTCATCGTCTCGTCTGCTCTAGTGTCGGCAACCCCCGAATCAACGAATCCCGATCCCCATTCTCGCACCCCCTTCTTGCAAAGATGATGTCGTGGAAACGCTTCGTGAAGTCCCATACGGTGGCCGCGTCGCCCCTGAGCGTCGCCGCCTGCGCTGAGAGTGCCGCCGCATCCGCATTGAGTGCGTCCGCTTCCGCCGAGAGGGCGTCTGCGGCAGCCGATAGGGCAGCTGCAGCAGCCGAGATGGCTGCAGCTGCTGCTGCGACGGCGGCGGCTACAAACGCAGAGAGCGCTCGAGCTGTCGTCTGTGCCGCTGATGTCGCCCTGGCCCAGGTCAAGGCCATCCACGCCAACATCGAGGATGCACACACCAAGATATTCTAGGCCACCTCGGACTCCAACATGCAACCCATGTCTGAAAAGGAGGCAGTGGCCATGGAGCACCTGCTTCCTCACGAGGTCGCCGAGCGGGAGCTGGAGATGCAGGAGGCGGCGGAGATCGAGGAGCGCCGGGAGGAGGAGTTGCGCGTGGACAAGGTCGAGGTAGAGAAGAGTCTGTCCATCGAGGAATCGGCGGTGGAGTACCAACGGAGCTCTGGCGCAGCCACTACTACGAGTACTACAACCTTGAGGGCGGCACTGAGGACAAGGATGAGGACAAGGACGCGGTCGACTTCAGCAGGGGGACGCGGAGTCCACCAATGGTGGCATGTCGCCAGGACAAGTCATCGATGTCTCATCTCACACCGGCGATGCATAGGCCGGCGCGGTGGCGGATTTTTAATTATGCGTACTTAGGCTTTGTTTTTAATGCTGGTCTTTTGTTAGAGCAATGTTTAGGTCAACTGGCTCTGTGTAATTACTGAAATTGCTCGATTCGGTAAGTGTGGTCTGTCTGTTGTACGCTCTTTTGTGTGCCCAAATTAGCAAGCGATGTTAAATTATGCAATGACGTACCCGGGGAGATTTCCACCAAAATTTGAATGATCAAACTCATCCCATGCACGTAAAGCAGAAGAATCATTTGCGATGCACACAATCGTTCAAAGTGAATGGTCTGGCGGCACCGCGCGCGTTCAAAGTGAATGTGCCCATGCCTTGAGACCAAAATTTGAATTATAAAACTCATCCCATGCATGTAAATAAGAAGAATTGTTTGCGATGCGCACAATCATTCAAAGTGAATGGTCCAGCAGCACCGCGCGCAAAGTTTCCCTCCACATTTCCAAAATTTTGGCCTACCGCCAAAATATCTACCCCTCCCCCCTTCCCTCCTTCCCCACCCCCTTTTCTCCCCGACCACAAGTCACATTTCCCCTTGTTTCCTCCTTCCTTCCTTGCTAAGCTATATCCACTTCCTCGATCTTGCCGTCTCGCATCCTACCACCGGGGTTGCCATGGTCTTCTTCAAAGACATCTCCAGCGGTTCCTCCTCCGGCGACTACTCCTTCACCACCCGGGTATGCCTCTCTTCTCTCTCTCGGGCTATGACTTGGAATGAAGGATTTTTACCCGGAGGTCAATTTGAGTCGTTTCTTCCTCTGGTAGATCCCTAAGACAATCAGTGGCAACGAATGGAGCAGGGTGGCTGAAGATCTATCTGCTCGTTGTCACCATCAATCTCCATGCGTGAAGCTACTTGCGTTTGATTCTGTGGACACTGGGAGGAAGTTTCTGGCATGTCCAGAGAAGGGTAGACCCTCTTCCGTTGTTACAAATCACTTGTTAGATGTGATTCAGACAGTGTCACGGTCCCAACCCATTCATACCACACCTTCAACCAAACGCATCCTAAGACAGTGTCACAGTTTGTACCTAGTATCTTAAATTGTTGCCATCTCATCAGTAGTGCCATTAGAAAATTATTTGGCACCGCTTCAATAGTTTGTGCAGCCAACTTTGATCCACACATCCGAGCAGCCAAGCAGTAAAATACTAAATCTTTATGGCACGAAGGAACTGGGCATCAGAGCAACTACGTGCTCTGGAGTCCGGGTCCCTGATTTTTTTTCTGCTGCATCGGCTCGCCAGTTCAGGGCACCGATGCGAGATGTAGCAACAATTGTCTTTACACCAGTTTTGGCATACATAGTGGACGGCCTTAGTGCTATTAGTTATATGTTACTAAATTTGTGCATGTACACACCTGTTAGTATCAATTTGCTGTCATCCAAACACTATCGCTATGCTGTTGCAGTTATATTTACCTTCCTGTTCAATTTGTTATTTATTGTACATGAGTAAGAACTTGTAGTGTCATTGTAGTTAATTATAGCTTCTGATGTTCTAGAATTTGGTTGTTGTCTCAGTACCAATTATTTCATTTGCACATTGATCTTTTTGAGAAGATATGTCATAATTAACATGTTTCTTCAGTTTTTCAAAATAAGCATTGGTGATTTTCTATGTTGCTATAAACCCATTTCCCCTACAATTGTTACTGATCTAGATTAAATATTATAGGATGAATGGAAGTGTTCTTACTTGGAGTGAGTTGATCAAGAGTGTCCACAGTCTTTGAAGATGTGCCTAACGAAGCTCTGGAGCATGTATGAGGAAGTGAACACAGCTAGGCTTAGAGAAAGTCTTGTCAACGCTGAAGCATATTTCAAGATGCGGGATAAAAAGTTGAAGGTGGAGAATGAGCTCAGATTTTTTTAAAAGACTTTGCTAAGATAGTGCTGGCGAAGGACGAGGCACTTTCCCAATTGGCCCATGCAAAAACGGGTTCTTACTGAACTGAAAAAAGAGGTGGATAAGATGAGCCTGGATGATCTCGATTAGGGAAATGAATATATTGTTCTTATGAAGTTGAATTAGCTATATGTTGTACTGTGCTGTTTTCATGTAGCTACCGTACTGTGATGTTATAATATATTTATGTGCCTGATATGAAATTGGCAAACAGTTGTTCGATATGAAATGTGAATTTGCGTAATACTGGAATTATTAATTGTAAACTAGTAAACCTGCTAAATGTGTCATGGACCTTTGCAAACGGTTCTAGCAGTAAAAGCGGTTGTGATGGATAGCCCAATGCCACATAGTTTTCTTCATCAAATCGTGTGTGATATAGTTGATAAAAGCAAACAGTTAACCAAAGAAGACCATGTGTGATAGTTACACCTTTCACACACGAGCCTACACATAAAACTGTGTGAGATTTACGTCCGAACGGAAACATTTTCCCTGGATTGACTTTGTGGGATGTACATAAGAACGGAAACATGTTCCTTGGATTGACTATGTGGGATGTACATACCTACGAAAATGATTTCTGGGATTCACCGTGTGGGATGAACATACCTACGGAAATGATTTCTGGGATTCACCGTGTGGGATGTACATACCTACGGAAATGATTTCTGGGATTCACCATGTGGGATGTACATACCTACGAAAATGATTTCTGGGGTTCACCGTGTGGGATGTACATACCTATGGAAATGATTGGGTTTCCATGCCTCGCCCGATCACACACGGCCCCAGCCTGGGTCCCACGAGGGCCTATCCCCGACGATTTCTGGGTCGTGTGGGAAGGACCCCCCTATCGCCCACACTCACTTGGCGATGGTTCCAAATGCCGCCGCGGAAAGGGGTAAAAAACTGTTTGTTTAGGACCAGCGTGCACTAGTGCATGATTATACTTTTTCTGGATGGAAGGGAACATTACCAGGCAGCGCCTCCTTGGACTTCTCCAGTTCGGCGGAAACAATAGCTAGCTTAGTCCGGCACTTTTCCAGCTCATGAGATAGCATGTTGTTCTTCTCTGTGAGTACCTGATTATACAACGATCCTTAAATCAGTTGTTTCAACTGTTTCAAGTCTCAGGGGCTACTGGTACATGATTACCATATCTGTACAATGTGTACTTACCCGCATATCTTTCAAATGCTGGTCAGTGGCTCTAGCAAGTCCGTCCCGAGCAGCTCGGATGTACGCATTAGCCGAGCTGAAGGCATTGAAAGCCTGATTCATAGCGCTCTCCATTTCAGAGTTCGTGACGAATACATTATCCGAATCCCCTGAAGGAGGACAATCCAGTGTCGCTCCCGTGTTAGCCCCCGCCCTAGAGGTAGGGTCTGGAACCTGACTGGTGGAGGCGCGACTGGCACGATCCCCAGACATAGTCCGGCGAACACTCTTCCTAATAAAACATGGCGGATAATGTCACGGTTCGATGTGACTGCCAGAGGGCATATTTAAAGCCATACCTCTTTGATGAAGGCTCGGCCTTGTTGTCATTTGCCTTCCTTTTCGAATATCCGCCCGGCGTAGGAGCCGCTCTCTTACGAGACGCCTCTGGTGCGGCATGAGGCGTCGAGCGCCTCCCCTTTGGAGCATGAGACAGTGCGGTGGGTGAGGCATAACGAGGAAGCTCTTTCGGAGGAGATGTCTCCTGGTTACTTACATGTGAGGAAGGAAGGAGGCCAGGATAATCAGCCATGATGGGCACTTCTGTGCCGTCATAGCTCGCCTGGTAGAGGACTCCCTCTTTGAGTTCTACAAATATATCCGAATCCTCTTCAAATCCGGGATCGAGGTCCCGGTTATGGTCCTCCGGCTGTGGAGCGGGACTATAAATCTCCACGATTGCCTTCCGCCATTCCTATTAAGAATGGACGATTAAATGTCAATTAAACATGGCTCGGGGAAAAGATTGAGTAAGGAGGTGGGATTAAAACTCACCCAGCTAGGAGGATTGTACATGGAGAATCCCTCTCGGCGCTTGAGATGAGTAAACTCCTCTTTCTCCCCTTTATACAGATCGGCCAATATTGTGGCTAGGGCGGCAGGGGTATCCGGACCCTTCCGTCTGCAGTGTGAGGCGTCATCTTCCCCATTATAGTGCCACATGGGGAGCCCTCTGAATTAGAGTGGCTGAACACCTCGCATTATGGAAGTCGCCATTACCTCGATTATTGATAATTCGGACTGGGCAAGTGTCCTTATCCTACCCATTAATTGTTGAACTTCTGCGCTGTCTTCCTCCTCGAGGCTCTGAGGACGCCAGCTGTGGTGTTTCCTCAATGGAGCGCTGGAAAATTCGGGAAGGCCCATTTAGACTGGGTCGGGGAGAGCGACATCTTCAATATAAAACCACTCCGAGGACCACTCTTCGGATGCCTTCTTCGGCGTGCTGGACAAGTATCCGGTCCCAGCTATGCGCCATATCTCGACGCCACCCACCTCGAATATGGATCCCTTTTGGGAACGAGGGACAAGGCAGAAAAGTTTCCTCCATAAATCAAAGTGGGCCTCGCAGCCCAGGAATAGCTCGCAAAGAGTGACGACACCCGCGATATGCAGGATGGAGGCTGGAGTGATGTTGTGTAGTTGGAGGCTGTAGTACTCCAGTATACCTCGGAGGAAAGGGTGGATTGGAAACCCGACACCTCTTATTAAGAAGGATACGGAGCACACCCGCTCCCCCCTGGTTGGATTAGGGAGATTTTCCGCCAGGGCTTCGCTTGCAAAGGAGGTTAATCCTGCCCGAACGGGGACTATATCCGCGGGGGGAAGGAATCCCTGCGTTTGAAGCTTACTCAACTGGTCATGGGGTACTGAACATTTCTCCCAATTGCCTTTTCTGGAGCCATGGGGGCGGGAGGAAGAACTAGGAACGCTGGCCATGTTGGAATGGTTTCTCCTAGCAAGCTCTAAGGATTTTCCGCCTGGTGTGAGATGGCATCTGAGATCCAGCCCACTTAAATATACACCTTTCTTACATGGCCAGGGTGTTATGTGCAAAAATACTTCGTCATTGAAGTCTTGTTCGGGGGCTATTGAGGGAGTCTTGGACTAAGGGGTCCTCAGGCGTCCAACCTATGGGACGTGGGCCAGACTGATGGGCCGTGAAGATACAAGACGAAGACTTCCTCCCATGTCCGGATGGGACTCTCCTCTGCGTGGAAGGCAAGCTTGGCGTTCGGATATGAAGATTCCTTCCTCTGTAAACTGACTCTGTACAACCCTAGGCCCCTCCGGTGTCTATATAAACCGGAGGGTTTAGTCCATAGAGGCAATCACAATCATACATGCTAGACATGTAGGGCTTAGCCATTACGATCTCGTGGTAGATCAACTCTTGTAATCCCTATATTCATCAAGATCAATCAAGCAAGAAGTAGGGTATTACCTCCATCGAGAGGGCTCGAACCTGGGTAAACATTGTGTACCCCGTATCCTGTGACCATCGACCTTAGACGCACAGTTCGGGACCCCCTACCCGAGATCTAGCTCATCCGAACATGATGATCGGAGGCAGGGCACAGTCCTCGGTCAAGCCAAGGTGACCAGTCGAGCCGGCGACGAAGATGCCGACATCGCTGTTGATCTGCAGGCGAGCCATTGATCCTTTGTCGATCTCACAGCGGAACTGTCAATGAAAGCACCATTATCGGTGTCAAAACCGGCAGATCTCGGGGTAGGGGGTCCTGAGCTGTGGATTCTCGGATCAATGGTAACAGGAACGAAGGAGACGGTGTTTTACCCAGGTTCAGGCCCTCTTGATGGAGGTAAAACCCTACGTCCTGCTCTTGTTTATATTGATGGAGTATCAAGTACATAGTCGATCTACCTCGAGATCATATGTTGTGGTCTAAACCCTAGGGGTATGATGATTGATGTCATAATGATCTAGCATATCCCTATCGACTAGCCCGGCCTCGGCTTATATAATGTACCAGAGGCCTAGGATAACAAGAGTCCTAGGCGAATATGTCGGTGGAGAGGAGTCCTTGTCTTGATCACCAAGTCTTGTGGAATCTTCCTCGTGTATGCATCGGCTGTCCGAACTGGCCCATGAGTAAATGGACATGGGGGTTCTCGGCCCAATCCAACTGATCATGACACCGACACCCCCCTCCCACGTATATAAAGGGGGTGGGTGGGGGAGAGGAGGCCGACCCAAGGGGGGCGCACCAAGGGGGAAAGTCCTACTTGGACTCCCGGTCCAAGTAGGATTCGACCCCCTCCTTTCCTTTCCGGAGAAGGGGGAAGGGGAAAGAGGTGGAGGACAAGAAGGAAAGGGGGGCGCCTAGTCCAATTCGGTTTGGGCTTGGGGGGGCGTGCGCCTCCACCTAGCCGCTGCCTCCTCTCTCCACTAGGGCCCATGAAGGCCCATTAACCCCCCCCCCCCGGGGGGGGGGGTCCGGTAACCTCCCAGTACTCCGGAAAATGTCCGAACCTTTCCGAAACCATTCCGGTGTCCAAACATAACCTTCCAACATATCAATCTTTACGTCTCGACCATTTCGAGACTCCTCGTCATGTCCGTGATCTTATTCAGGACTCCGAACAAACTTCAGTCATCAAATCACATAACTCATAACACAAATCTTCATCGAACGTTAAGCGTACGGACCCTACGGGTTCAAGAACTATGCAGACATGACCGAGACACATCTCCGGTCAATAACCAATAGCGGAACCTGGATGCTCATATTGGATCCTACATATTCTACGAAGATCTTTATCAGTCAAACCGCATAACAACATACGTTGTTCCCTTTGTCATCGGTATGTTACTTGCCCGAGATTCGATCGTCGGTATCATCATACTTAGTTCAATATCGTTACCGGCAAGTCTCTTTACTCGTTCTGTAATGCATAATCCCGTGACTAACTCATTAGTCACATTGCTTGCAAAGGCTCATAGTGATGTGCATTACCAAGAGGGCCCAGATACCTCTCCGATACACAGAGTGAAAAATCCTAATCTCGATCTATGCCAACTCAACAAACACCATCGAAGGCACCTGTAGAGCATCTTTATAATCACCCAATTATGTTGTGACGTTTGATAGCACATAAGGTGTTCCTTCGGTATTTGGGAGTTGCATAATCTCATAGTTAGAGGAACATGTATAAGTTATGAAGAAAGCAATAGCAATAAAACTAAACGATCATAATGCTAAGCTAACGGATGGGTCTTGTCCATCACATCATTCTCTAATGATGTGATCCCGTTCATGAAATGACAACACATGTCTATGGTTAGGAAACTTAACCATCTTTGATTAACGAGCTAGTCAAGTAGAGTACTAGGGACGCTCAGTTTTGTCTATGTATTCACACATGTACTAAGTTTCTAGTTAATACAATTCTAGCATGAGTAATAAACATTTATCATGATATAAGGAAATATAAATAACAACTTTATTATTCCCTCTAGGGCATATTTCCTTCACACCCATGGTCATCTCCCGTGCGACATAACAACAACCAATGCCATGACTTCATTCGCCCCGTAGGCAAATCTAACCCAAAACCTAGAACTAGTACCATCCGCACCTGCATCCCTGCCACATCTCCCAAAAATAGTGCCAGGAGTTCCTAATGTTTCTATTCCTATCAATCAAAGGGCCTAACATAGGAAAATTCCAAATGGTTGAAACCCTCCCAAACCCCATGCAATTCCTTTGAATGAAAGAAGCCCTTGCAATCGCTCAAAACTCCTTACGTTCCTATTTGCAAGAAACCAGGGAAAGACAATAGGTAGCATAATATTAAATTCATCTTACCATTGCATATGTTTTAACCTTAATTTAACCACACCTTTTACAATTCTTGTGTTTTTCTTATTCCTGCAAAACAAACATACTATTCTACAGTTTTCGTATGTTTTCACATTCCTATGCAATCCTAATCATGTTCATGTATTTTTTTCCTGTCACGAGAATAAAAAATACCCTATATGGGTCTCTTTGGTTCAAATGATTTTATAGTTTTTCTTGAAGGATTAGAACCCCATACCAATTTTTTGGTCAATTGGTTTGTAGAATTGAATCCTATAAAAAAAATCCTAAGTAATCCTTTCTTCGGGAAAAAAGGGATCTGACGCCCACGCCGTCCCCCAACAGGGTGGCTCGGGTTTCCTTCCTATCGGCAACCCTCCTTGCCCAGCTCCTTCCCCTTGCCGGCGCCGGTGACCGCTGCCGGGCAAAGCTCATGTGGTGGCTGCGGTGGCGATGAGACAACTTGGCTCGCCTCCTCTCTGTGGTGGCTGCTAGAACATCACAATAATGGATGGTGGTGGTGCATGAGACGGTCGGGAAGCGTCGCAGCGTCGTTTGCTCATGCCTCCTCTGTTGTGCTTGTGCTCCACGCATGGCGGGCTGCTCTCTTCAGTAGCGAGCAGGGCAGTGCGGCGCATGCTCCTGGCGGTGGCCGACGACTACGCCCACTAGGCGGTGAACGACTTCCCCGTTAGCCGGATCTATCCGGCGGCAGTAGTTCATTCGGCGGTGGTAGCTCAATTGACTAGCCGACCAGTGGCTTGGATGGTGAGACCGCTGGTGGAAGCCGATGACGGTGCGCCTGTGGGTGTCATTACCTTGATGAAGGCGTCAAAGATGCGATTTTTTCCTCGTGGCCTCCATTGCTCTCCAGGGGAAACCCTAGGTCCGAGTTTCTTCGGGTCGGAATGATGACGCCACATGTGTCATGTACCCTCTTGGGGGCATTGTTTTGGAGATGGTCTTGGCTAGAGGGACCTGTGGTTTGTAGGAGGTTTGTGCTGCACCTGCTGCCTCTCCTTGTCTCTCCGGTGCCCTGATTTGGGTGGTTGAGGTATGAAGACGGTGTGTGGCGAAACTGCGATACTCTACTGCAGTGTGGCTTTCCGAAGGTGGTGCATGGTGGCAGTGCCGCTGTTGTTGTCCACTGGTGCCAATGCCCGCTCAATGGTTGCTCGAGGAAGTTCATGGCAGACGATTTGATGCCATGGTGATAAAGTGGCAGCTTGTGGTGTACTGTCTGGGGCATTGGCCATGCCTAAATATACCACCGGTGTACACTTGCTTCATAGGGAGGGACAGTGTGAGATTTTGGTGGTTTTGCCTTCTCTCGCGAGGCAACAACAGTTGGTATTGGCTCCATAAACGGTTCTTGGCGTGTGGCTGCTTGCCTGGTGTGTGTCGTGCACACTTGCATCATATTTTTTGGTTCAGCAACTGCTCGGCGAGGATCAATGTTTTTTTTTTGTTTCTCTTCGCCCGGTATAGCTTTGGTCTTGTTTGGCTTTGTTTTTTGCCAGCGTGAACTTTTGTGTGCGTGTGTTAATATTGATCGTGTGCATCCTAACTATGCAAAGACCGAGTGTGTACTCATTATGTTTGTATCCCTTGATGCTATATTATGAGTCAATACAAAACGCCTTTTATCGAAAAAAGTAATCCTTTCTACTACATTACATAGAAAATCTAGCATCCACTTCAACCTTTTGGAAAAAATACTCTATTTTTCTTGCAATGCAATCAAACAAACTCAAATCCTATAGGATTCGAGTGTGCATAACATTCCAATCCTACGTTTTTTCTGTTCCTACATTTTTATATTCCTAAGAGTCATTTTTATATTCCTAAGAATTGAAGAAGACTGGACTTTGAACTACAAATGTATATATGTTTTGCATGCAGAAATAGTTTATGTTTTCAAAAAAGGACTTAGATCTATTACAAAGGTTCACTACAAGTACAAATCACACAAAACATAATAAAAATTACGTTCCTTGATTTGCGGGGAAAAGGGAAGACCGAGGGTAACTAGCTCTTTCTTGTGAAAAAATTATATCCCAGCTTGTTTTTATCGAGCCTTCCCCCCATTTGAAGTATAGCCAAGTGGTAAGGCATAGGTTTTTGGTACCGGCATGCTCCCATACCGGAGCGAATCGGACCTTGTTGATAAACAACCGAAAAGTCTTCGTGCACGTGCCCTTAAGGACCAGTGCCCTGTCGTCTCTGTTGAACCCTTGAAACGATCCAACCCTAATCTTTTTTTTTGAAGGCAAAGCATTGCTTTATAAATCAACGGTGGTTGGGCATATCGCCCAACACACGTTCAACCACAATGGGTGGTACAGTAGTGTTCCACTCCATACAAATGTCGGGCAAACACATGCGACCTATTTGACCCTAATCTTACTGTCCCAAGGAGCTGGCAAAAATCTAGACCAGAACTCATCTAATCTGTCCCGACGATGAACCTGAGGAGGATCGGTTCCCGGAAGACTGACTCAAACAAGCGTCACTCCTTCGAGGACAAAAAACTCCAACCTATCTAATAGCCGGAGCCACGGCATTAGGATTCCCCTCACCGCCAGGTCAGGCAAATCCCGTCACCGGCAGAGATCGAGGAGAGGAAGGCTTTTGCCCTAGTCACCTTGCAAAAGGGGAAAGAAAGACGTATGCATGCAGACAAAGTTTGACTATAAAGATGAAAAAAATTCAGTTGACATATAATAAAAAAATATGCATTTTGTTAATGATGTGATCACACAAACAAATGTTACTGTTTGAACTTCTAAATCTTTCAGTTTCCTCTGCCATAATCTATTCCTCTGATTTCGGAGGGAGTAGAAAAATTAGTTGCACATCATGCCTCCCGTTTCCCAAACAAATTCCCTTGTTCCGCCTAAAATGCAAATTCACTACAGAAAGTGGCCACCACATTTACAAGATGCTATGCGGCAAATAATATCCAGAGCATCATCAATGATTGAGGTTCAGGGACCTGACTGCCTTCGCTACTGACGCCTGAAGGTACCCCTGGATGGAAGAACGGAGGGCGCGATTAGGGATGAGAACACGATTTGGAAGTGCCAAGTTCGTCATCGGAGACCTATTGCTCCCGCCATCAAGCCAGCGTCTTATGGCTTCCGCTTCATAGGTAAATCCATCTGATGCCATTTGAGGATCGTTCATGATCTCCTGAAATACAGAAATTCACCACACAAACATCATCATTTAGAAATAAAGGGGGAATGTTGATAACTTGTACACACGTATAGAAGTTTCAGAAACATGTGTCCAGACTCCAGATTATCACAAATGCTGACAAAAGGTTTACCTGGAGGATTGGACAAATGAAGTGGGTAGGGCATGAGGGTGCAGGAGGCTTTCTGACCAGGGCCTCAACAACGGTCCAAACCTCAGTCAGATGAGGCCGCTTTTCCCTCGTCATTTCTACACACCTAAGGCCAAGGAGTGCTAACTGCTTGGCTTGTGTGTAAGGCCAGTCCCCGGCTGATTTATCTATCAGCAAGTGCAGGTTATCACTTTGAAATGCTTCTCTAACTTTCTTTGCGATAGCCAAAGGGGGCATTCCAGTCAAAAGGCGAAGGATAACAACACCCAGTGAGTAGACATCAGAAAGGGGTGTGAGGTCCCCAATGGTGAGGAACTCCGGATCCGTGTACGGAAGCCTTGCTGTTAGGTTTGGTGGACAGCTGCCAGGCTGGAGAAATAAGGTGGACATACCAAAGTTGTAGAGCTTGCTTCTGTAGTCAGCACCGATGAGGATGTTGCAAGGCCGGAGATCACCATGGACCGAGGCATTAGGCTTGTGTGAATGAAGGAAGAGTAGTGCACAGCAAACCTCACCGATGATCTGTGTACGGATGTGCCATGATAGAGGTGGAGTGTCATCGGCACACAAAATGCGGTCTTCAAGGTTTCCCTTAGGTAACCACTCGTACACAAGAGCCGAAACTTCAGAGCACATTCCAACAAAGGTGACAATGTTTGCATGTCTCCCTCCTTGACGAAGAACAGAGACCTGCATTAATCTCATGTTAAATCACAGAATCAAAGCTAAGTACCACTATGACAATAGGCGAAGGCTACCTCTTGTTGAAACAAACTCTTGGATTTGGACAGCTTGATTGCTACCGTAGTGTTGTTTATAATGCCTTTATACACACATCCATATTCAGTGTCCCCGATCTTGCACAGGTCCTTGAAATGCTCTGTTGCTTGTTCCAAACATGTAAAGCGGAACTCGAGAATAAATTGAGAGTTCCTATCCCATAATTCATCCACCTGTCGAACTGCATTATCTCGTTCATGCTTTAACTGACTACATTCTGCATTTACAAATGCAGGTTATATATTGCAGCTACCAATTTACGTTTTAGAGCAACTGAAGAATGAAAGAAAGACGAGAGGTTTTCACAGTCAATATACCCATTTTTGCCTCTTCTATTTGGATGCGACCCACAGTATTCTGATTCAGTAATGCATCTATCTGTCGCACTGCATTGTCTCGTTCATGTCTCAACTGGTTACACTCTGCTTAAATATATGAAGATTACTTACTGCTGCTACCAAGCTATATTTTCGGAAAGGAAAGAATGAAAAGCAAGACAACATAAATTTTCGCAATTTATTCATCCACCTTTTTTTGCCTCTTCTATTTGAAGGCGAACTAAATCATTCTGACCGCGAAACTCGTTCACCTGTTGCATTGCATTGTCTAGTTCATGTCTCAACTGGTTACACTCTGCATTATATATATGAAGATTACTTACTGCTGCTACCAAGCTATATTTTCGGGAAGGAAAGAATGAAAAGCAAGACAAGATGAATTTTCGCAATTATTCATCTACCTTTTTTTGCCTCTTCTATTTGAAGGCGAACTAAATCATTCTGACCCCGAAACTCATCCACCTGTAGCATTGCATTGTCTCGTTCATGTCTCAACTGAGTACATTCTGCATTATATAATGGTATGTTATATATTGCTGTAGCAATTGATATCTTCCATCAATTGGAATGTAAAACAAGATAAAAGAAGTTCTCGCGAAGTTGATCTACCCAAGTTTGCCGCTATATTAAGATCAGAAAGACGTCTGAATTCAACAATCTCCTCTTCTAGAGCACATATCTTCCTTCCTTCTTTCTACATGTCGTTGCATTAACAATGTTTTCTCAGTAGTTTAAACTACAAAGTACAAGAATTTTATACATAAAGGGAAGTAGTAAACTAGCATCATAAAATCAAGAACAACAAAATGTATGTTTTCTCTACCAGATTAGAAAGAGCCTTGACTTAGGTTTTCTCTCCCACTACTAAAAGAATGGTGTGTTACTTAGTCACAGCCAATCTGGATAGTAAGAATTAAGAAAAACAAAAAACAAAGGACTAAAATGTCTTTTAGTACCAAGGAATCATAGAGTAAACTTTCAAATTTGAAAATTCTTACATATAATATTTGAATTGTTTAACATATATTCTTATGACCGAATATGATTATACTACTCCCTCCGATCATACTTGTCCCTGGTTTAGTAAAACTTTAGTACAAAGTTGTACTAAACCAACGAAAGTTGTACTAAACCAAGGACAAGTAATATGGATCGGCGGGAGTACTAAATTGATATATTTTGTACAAAAAGGTTGTTTGTAAGTAGCCGTCCCTACTATTATGATAGATAGTTTTTAGAGTTAATTGCAATTTGGACCACATAATATTACACTAGTTGCAATCTGCACTCTGTATGTAGCCATTCCTACTGCATAAAATTGCTCAGTGTTAGGTGCCTAGAGGAGAAGAATGCATGTTTGACTAAAGATCTACTTCCTCTGTTCCAAAATATAAGATGTTTTGGCAGTTCTAGCCATCCCTACTTTTATGATAGTTTTTAGAGTTAATTGCAATTTGGACCACATAATATTACACTAGTTGCAATCTGCACTCTGTATGTAGCCATTACTGCATAGAATTGCTCAGTGTTAGGTTCCTAGAGGAGAAGAATGCATGTTTCACTAAAGATCTATACTCCCTCTGTTCCTAAATATAAGACTTTTTGGCAGTTCAACGGAGGGAGTAATAGTTTGAGACTCAACTTATCCTATTAAGAGTATAATAGGTATTATGGGCCTTTCTTAGAGTTTGTGTCCATGTCAAGTCTCCTATATACATCACCCCGCAAAAAAGAAGAAGAAGAGAAAAACATCATAATGTATATGGCAAAGCAGCCGATAAGCTGTGACCTACATGGTAGACAGAGAGGGGGATGAACAGGAGAGAGCAGAGTGAAAGGATAATATTCTAAGGTCAAACCACAGGAAGTATAAGGTCACTTTTTCTTATGGCCTACATTGCAGACGCCCTAAGAATAGAGTATCAACATTCCAAACAAACCATGTCCTTCAAACCCTATTTAAACCAATCTGTATCCCAAGTCAGTAGATACCCTTACTAACTAAGCAACCATCTAAACTTTATCTCCTTAATTCAGCAGCCATCATTCTATTCACGTGAACAGTAACTCCTACTGCACCATTGGGCCTTGGCCCAATACCCAGTATAATACTATCCAGCATGATTGTATGCTGAAAAAAAAAACATAGAAGGCACAACAAGATTCAAACAGTAGCAACAACACAAAAGCCTGTAGTCGCAAGAAAGTTGGTGCAGGCTGGAAAACAAGATTTAAGGTTAACTGGAAATGCAATCCTGCAGCTAGCAGGAAGCCACAATTTGAGTCCTGGAAGTAGAACAATAGAAAGGCTACCGTCAGTTTATGAACATGTTCGAGGAACAATTTAACAGAAGGGTATAAATGCTGGTTGCATGACTTGGGTCTTTTCTGGAAGCAGATGATGTCACCATTTTCAATCTGAAGAACGGGAGTGAAGAAAGTAAGTACTTGGGCTTAGGAGTAAGTGGAAAAGCAAAAAAACATGTATAACAAAACCAGACCTGGTTGACTGTAAAGGTATGATGAATGTCTAAGGCTTCACACATCACATTTGGTTCGAATTTGATTTCCTGAATGTAAAAGTGAGAAACTAGTGAGATATGGTGCAAAACCGTATCCATCAGACATTAGGAGTAGCAGCTTGCACTTGTGCAAAATCTGACCTCATACAATTCTATTTCCTCGTCTGCACAAAAACCAGCTAAACTTCTTAGTTTTGGGAGAATATCTAAAGGCCTTGATGAACAACTCACAAACAGCGTTCCGATATATCTGCGTGTCACATTCACAAGAACAAGATATAAGTAAGAATTTCCAATTGCTAAAAAGGAGAAAATAATGAATTTGAAGTAAGTGCTGACCGCAGCTGTGTTTGTTCTGGGTCATAGAACTTTAAAAACACCAATAGATATTCCCTGTTTAGATTTCGTGGAGAACAAGGATTGAGCACCTACAAGGAAATAATATTGAGGGAACTTCATAAATACAAAGATCACTGGATGGAACAAGAAAGGTCCTTTCACAAACAGCAAGGCCACAAAGGAAATGATAGAACTAGCAGGGATCTGTGGGCTTTAGGATCTACCTCCAAAAACAGCTTCACATCAGCCGAAAAAACCCTTCCGATCTACAAGGGTGATTATTTATATTTTAGCATGTCATGAAGAAAATGGAATTATCTTTGCGCAGGAGGCAATATCAGAACACAACATTGTTCGTTTGACATCCTTCAATAAAAAGAACATAAGACGATCACATTGCATACTTACAGATAGTTTCTTTTCTTTGGAATTCAATGGTCTGCTAGGGCGGCGTGTTCCGTTTTGCCGTCGCTGGCACAACCAGAGGCGTTGAAACTTAACAGGGGTACCAAGTTCTTTTGCGAGTTCCTCCTGTGCACGATTTAACCAATCAGTATTCTGAACTCATTATGAACTATGAGAAACAATAGGCTAGAGGAATAAACAGAGAGACACTTTTATCTGCTTAAGCAAGTTATATCTAGAGGCAGCACAAAATCATAAGTACATCATTCTATCTTACAAGGAGTGAAGGTATACATCAGATGGAAACTTCAATCATCTGGATATTTTAAAAAGTTAAAAAGGAAACTTTACTACAGGGGCAATTTTAAGTTAATAAATAAATAACACAGTGAAGGCTAACAGTAAGAAGCATTTAAAAGAAAGGAGCTGGAGTAAGGCGTGAGGAATCCTCATGCATGGTTCATGAACAAACGGGTATCTTGGTAGTTTTCCCACAGTTGGCACTGTCATGAAATGGAGTAGGGTACTAGGGTCGTTAGTGATGTACTTATGACTCTAATCAGGTCTTGGTAGTTTTCCTATCGTTGACCTTTTTTTATACAGGCATTTTCAGTCCAGCCACCAATTAAACAAGCTCTCATGACCTAGGAAGCATCTAGTTTGTTACATAGCATCACCGGAATAAATCCACTGTTGACCTTTGGAAGTGATTCTTAGCAATGGCAGGTGCAACATTTCTCCAACTCCTGTGGCATTTAAGCCATTCCTAAAAAGGCCTGATTAGAGTCAATATAGCAAGCTCATGATCATTTATGTTTAATTTCTGAGCTAGAAGCTAAATAGAATTATAGAACCATGATATATAAGAATAAGAGAATTATTTATGATGCAGTGTTAAGCTTGCCAAGTAATTAGCAAATATGTAGAATCTTAGCTAAGTACACCAAGTGCAAGAGCTACTTGAGACCTGGAAAGAACCTACCACTTTTGTAGCACAACCAGAAGATAAATTGATATCACTAGACCTACATTAAGTTCGCACATTACATGAGATATTCAGGGAAGGCACAAGCTTGAACCATTCAAATTGGTCATTAACAGAATAATATGGGATGCAAACAATACAACAGAACAATCTATTTCTCACATGCTTTCAAGGGCTCATTAGCCTTCCTATATTTGATTCAGTGGAGATGAACAGACCTCATACAGGAATAAGAGGACTAGAAATTTAACCAAAAAAACACGTCCACGAGGTATTTCAGCACATAATGGAGGTTGGCATCTCATTTCAAAGATAAAAGTAGGTCCGTCTGAAGGTCAGATAAAAAGGACAGGACACAAAGCACTAAACGTTTTTGAAGGATGATTTTAGTCCGTGTGGATTGGTATTATTCCTTGATGAAAAATATATTATGTGAACCTGTCATACGTTTCGAAACAAGGTTAGCACTAGAAGTGATTTTTGGAAGAATGTTCAGACGTAGATGGAAGATCTTGAGTTCCTCAGTTGGCACGTGCAGTCAGGAACAGAAACAACAGGTTGTCCTTTACTACTTTCGGTGGTCAAACTGTAATTGCATAATGAGTACCACAATAAACTAAAAAATATATGATGACATATAGAAACTAAATAAATTGCACGGTACAAGTCTGCAGCCACCCAAACCTATTTTTATACTGAACTAAAGCAAGGTGGAAATTTTTGGAACGGCTGCACTGTTGATTTCCTCAATTGACTTGCATTAATTATGAAATAACACTTCACACGAAAATGGACTGAATTGTTCAGCAGAGAGAATACAGCTCTGCACACTGAAAGTAGAGCACAAAACCAGAACCCGAAGTTGCTGAAATATTTTCAAGGCACCATATATGACACCAACACAAAAATACTATCTCGCGTAGCAGATTTTTTTTAAAGGAAAACAAAAATATGCCAAGGGACGTCAATTGCTACTTAATTGAGAAGTCATCTGCCTCGATGCCGTATAATTGCTTATATCTGAGGATTCATTCTCATATCCTAAAATTGGTAAGACCTGTTACAGTTTGGAGGACTTAGCGTCTCCAAACACTAGAAACCAGTAGGTCCGGGCACTTAAAATCTCACAGATCGATCTCTGAAAAGTAAAATTAAGGACCCAGTAACCCAATTTGTACTACAAGGATGTCGGGAGTTGGTTGAAGAACGCAGGATGTGGATATATACCATGAAAAGGATTACGGTGGTGTCAACCGGGACCTGGAAAGCCCGCACTCTGTCGAAGTCGACGAGATCAAAATAGAAGCCCCCGCTCCCAATCTGCGACCGCAAATCTTCATCCCTCGCCACCTGGAAGAGACGAAGCCCAATTATCAGGATCGGAGCCAACCCCCATGCTCTTGCTCTGCACAGATGGCCACCCGGTTCGGTTTACCCGCGAAGTAAAGCTGCGGCCGGGAAGGGAGCAAGAGCATACCTTGATAGTTCGATGATCCTGCGCCATGGCGGCGATGGGGAGAACTTCCGCCTGTCGTGGGGCTCCCGTAGTGCGCGTGGGCACTGTTGGGGTTTTTGGCCGGCGCTGCGCGCTGCGGCCGCGGGTTGTTGCCGCTGAAAAGGGAAACGTACCGAATTGTGTTTCTTTTTTGTTGATGAGAAAGCCCGAATTGTGTACGGGAGCCAAGAAAAAAAAATGAGGGGAAGTAAACGGGGCTGGGCCTAGATGAGAGAGGGGGGCTCCAATGGGGCCTAACTGATAGCTCAGCCCGTTTAATATTTCCGGTCACGGGTCCGATCCAGCCGCCTGCTTCGACTTCTCTTCTCTTCACAAGTCACAAGGAAGAAAGGATACAGGGAGAGAGGGCCACACCACCATCCCCAGCCGCAGCCGAGCCGAGGTTTTCCTCCGACGAGCGAAACCAAGCCGCATCAACCCCCCACGCGCACCAATGGACGCGACCGCGGCGGCGGCCGGAGGAGGAGATGGGACGCAGAGGACACTGTAAGCACTCTCCCGATTCCTCCGATCTGGATTTCCCCCTTGCTTGTCTGTCTGTTCCGGTGCTCGCGTCGCCCGGCGGCGGGGCCCGATCCAGAGGCTCGACTACGGGGCGCCCGGTCCGGAGGGTCGACGCCGGCGCCCCTCTGCTGGGCGGATCTAGGGGAAGGAACAAGGGGGAGAGGAAACTAGGGTTTTGCCAGCGGCGATACGATTTAGAATGCGATGTGGGACGATGCGTTATCCGTGAGAACCTGCTAGCGGAGCTTGCTCTGCGAAGCTTCTTATGCATTGACAGTATGGATGAATCTGCTAGTTAGTCTCAACTCATGGAATATTCCAGCTCATGACGAACCAGCCCAACAGTTACAAATGCCTTTTACATGCATTTATTTGTGTGAACTTGTTACCACAGCTTGTTGTCTGATTTTTTTTACTTTGATAGAATGGATGAATTTTTTGGTGTTAGTACAGGAGCTTCTCATCTGTATCAGCTTATGTTAACCAGCCCAACAGATATAATAGCCTTCTGTAATTGTACAAGATGGTCATAACAATTGTGTGTGTGTGTTAATTGTTTTTCTTTATCAAAATACATTCATTGGCCAAGTTGTCCCCTTAGTGTGCACCGGCACTTTTTTCATGGTGCTGTTGTGTCTTTCAGTAAATTTGTACATGCACGTGATTAACTCATGATGCCTTATTGCATCACCAGGAACCCTTATGTGACTGGTAACTCGGTGATTGCAATGAAATACAAGGATGGTGTGATCATGGCATGTGATACTGGAGGTTAGTTGTCACTTCTTCTGCACAGGTAAATATAGCTCCGGCGGTATGGAAGTCATTATATACTTTCTTGTGCTGCAGCCTCCTATGGGTCAACTTTGCGATACAAGAGTGTGGAGCGTATCAAGGCGGTTGGAAAGCATAGCCTTATTGGAGGGAGTGGGGAGTTCAGTGATTTCCAGGAGATTTTGCGCTATCTGGATGAATTAACGTAAGTTGCCTTTAATGGTGGTTAGATCATGTTTTCCTTCTCTCTGCTATGTATAATCCATGTGACATCTTCATTCACTTCATTTTCAGTTTGAATGATCATATGTGGGATGATGGGAACTCATTGGGCCCCAAGGAAATCCATGCCTACCTGACAAGAGTAATGTACAACAGGCGCAATAAGTTTGACCCTCTATGGAACTCCCTGGTGCTTGGTGGAGTGAAAAAGGGCCCAAAGGGCGATGAGAAGTATCTTGGCATGGTATATTATTCATTCAAACAAATAGTACTGTTCTTCTTACTGCTGCCGGTTTGTCGGCATTTTGTCTTATGCCTATTTTTGTTGTTGTTCAGGTTAACATGATTGGTACACACTTTGAGGAGAACCACATTGCCACTGGATTTGGGAACCATATGGCAATCCCAATACTTCGTGGTGAATGGCGCGAGGACATGACTTTTGAAGAAGCCGTTAAGCTGATTGAGAAGTGCTTGCTGGTCCTGCTGTACCGTGACCGGTCATCCATCAACAAATTCCAGGTTACAACTTGTTACTCTTAGTGAACTCACTGTCGCCTAGAAGAAAGTTTGGCAGATTACAGTCTGCAGCTACTGAATTGTTGTAACATTATACTTTTGCATGACAGATTGCCAAGATCACGACCGAGGGATCAACCATCTACCCGCCGTATGCTCTGAAGACCAACTGGGGGTTTGCCGCCTTTGAGAACCCGTCCAAGGGTGCTGTAGGAACATGGTAGGCCATGAGCTTGGAAACGAAGCAAACTGTGCTGCTGAAACAGTTTCAGCCCTTGTGAGCGTTTGATCCGAATATGACTGAAGTCCACATTTGCTCTGTATGGCATGTTTATAATTTGACTTAAAAGTCTTTGTGAACGTTTAAGGTTGATCTTGTCTTGTATGATGATGCCTCTTCACTCTATGTCAATCTGGAGTGGCCGAGGGTGCCTGCTCACCGTGCTCCCTTCGACTTGTTTTGGCTGCCCTTTCATAGTCGAAACCTGTTATTTTTCTCTTTAAAATAATTTGTTCGCGTCACTTGTCGGTCGTTGGCTTGTTGCATCGTTCACCAAAGATCACCATGGTGGCAGAAGTAATGATTCATGACGGCATCTACAAACTAGAGCAAGAACCAGGCTCCCTCGACAGTTGCAACAAAAGATACACCATTGCCTCCATAATCATGATTATCTCCTTGGAAATTTGGAACATGCGTGGTGTTCTCTTCTGAGTAACATCTACCGTCAAATTGGATCATCCTTAGCCGTCTGTCATGGAAAACAGAAAGGGATGCTGAAAATTGGAATCACAACAGAACTTGCTACTCAAAACGGAGAGTGAGAATTTCAGAGAAGGCATGGACATCACCACCCAGGGTTGTTGTTCCACTATTTTTCTTCTTCCACACAGGGAAACTGTCTGGTGTTAAAAAAATTGCCGTTGTTCAAAGGGTATATGCGCGTTTATGTGAGCGTCTGCAATTGTACTATGTTAAGAAAAAAAATTGCCGTTGTTCTCAACAAATGGATAACAACTAAGCGTCTATGATCCTCGTTGATCTCTTTACCTCCCAACTCTATTGCACTTACATGAGAGTAGAGCCTCTTGAGCCGCGGCACCCGGTAGCCTCCAGTGACGGCTACCAGCCGTTCGAGCGTGTTGTCATTGGAAGGCATGGCAGCATCTTCGCCATAGTCAGTCACCATGGGTTTGGGAGGAGAACCAGGTATTGAGAGGGCTTCAGCGAGCAACTGGTGCTTTGTTAGCGTCTTTCAAATGGCCATTTGAATCTGGACCTTTTGGAACTTCTTATGGGGAAGTTGGCTTTGAGAAATCTACATCACATGCCAAGGTAGAGCCAAAGTGTAAGGCTTTCATGTGGCTTTTCCTCCGTAGGAAAACCCTTACATATGGCGGACCGCCTCACCATCTGAAGGTGGCCACATGATGACATTTGCAAGCTTTGCCTCACCAGATACAAAACAAATGATCACCTCGCCCGCGAGTGCCTCTTCTCTCGTGGTGTTTGGGGCATCGTCTCATCTTGGCTATCAATACTTCATGGGTCGACACACAGGCTTTCCATTCTCGAAGAATGGTGGAACTCGAACATTAGCGACAAGGACACGACCTCGCGCAAGTGTTCGGCCAGGTGATCATGTATGTGTCGTGGAATGTTTGGAAGGAGGAAGATGGGCAGATGTTCAGCAATACTTCCCAATTCGTGTTTGACATTGCTTATCTCGCCATGGAGAGTAAAAAGCATAAAACCACCACAATTGTGCCCTCATTAGCAGTTGACCTACACTTAGAGAAAAAACATCCCATAGAACGCTAAACATTTTACATAATGCACTAAACAAAGCGCTTAACTCTCTTTAATGATGTGCCTGCGTGACACTTCTTTACCAATCCAACTCGACATGCAAGCCCACCAGTCCAAAACGTCATCATGGATTTCTTGTGCTCGACGAGAAGATATATTTGTCAAGGATTTCTTGGGCAACACGTCTCTGGTGCCTCTTAATTCTGACTTGTCGGCCCATGATGTGTGGACTTATATTTGGGGTGCAACATAATTCAAAACAAGAAGATATTACTTTTTTGTACATTAGAGAGATCCAGATTCATCAAGCTTATCTCTAGCTTTGGAGATCTAAGTGCACTATGGAAGTGAAGGTTTTTGGCTGGCTGCTACTCTTAGACAGACTCAACACAAGGAACGTGCTAAAAAGAAGGCACTACAACATCGGCGATGACACTGATTGCCTCCTCTGTGGAATGCATATTGAGAAAACCAGTGAGCATATGGTTTTTTCTTCTTGTCTTTTCAGTACTACTTGTTGGCCTAAACTAGGGATCACATAGCCTGTCCAAGGTTCTCGGCCTGATGGGTTGGTCGGAATAAAACTACTTGGGACTGGCCACTTTTCACAGAAATCTTCTTGGTTGTAGGTTGAAGCCTTTGGAAAGAAAGGAATAATAATCACTTTAGAGGTATCCCCCTAGCTCAGAAGGTTGAAAAAAGATTTTTTTACCTCCTTATGTATAGAGTTAGGAGGCCCACAAGCCTTTTATTTCTAGCTTTGAATATCCCTCCACTAGTTCACTTTGTTCCATACTTTGATTAAACCTTTAGGTTTTTCCCCAGCCCAAAGTGGCTAGGTCCATGTGTATATGATGTACAACCATTGTTTTATTTAGTTGAAATATCAAGCTGGAAGGGATTTTCACTGTTTCGGGGTAAAAAAACAGATGGAGGTGCTCTCCTCGGACGACGAGGAGCAGCAGCAGCCACCCCTCCTCGTTGAGACTGTGTGGACGAACGAGGAGTATGCGTGACACATTGAGCTGCTACTCTATCGATCGTGCTTCGACCTCGGTCGTGCGCAGCCCTCGCCGATGCTCCCGCCCAGCCGCGACATTCAAATCAGACGTCACATCAAGGAGGAGTTGCCATCTCTGTCGCGCATCAAGGTAGAGTTGTCATCCCCATCGTGCAGCCGTCTCTGCCACGGCAAAGAGTTGGCCCCGCCATCATTGCCCTTCTGGTAGTCCGGGAGCTAGTGCACCTAGTTGCCGTCAAGAAGGAGGACCCACCCTCCTTGGCGATCGTCGAGGCAAACGACCACCTAGCCTACTGTTGGGGAACGTAGCATGCAATTTCAAAAAAATTCCTACGCCCACGCAAGATCTATCTAGGAGATGCATAGCAACGAGAGGGGGAGAGTGTTTCCACGTACCCTCGTAGACCGAAAGCGGAAGCGTTTGACAACGCGGTTGATGTAGTCGAACTTCTTCTCGTTCTGACCGATCAAGCACCGAACGTACGACACCTCCGAGTTCTGCACACGTTCAGCTCGATGACGTCCCTCGATCTCTTGATCCAGCAAAGTGTCGAGGGAGAGTTTTGTCAGCACGACGGTGTGGTGACGGTGACGGTGAAGTGACCGCAGGGCTTCGCCTAAGCACTACGAAGATATGACCGGAGGCGTAAACTGTGGAGGGGGGCGCCGCACACGGCTAACAATTGTTGGTGTGTGTTCTAGCGGTGCCCCCCTTCATATATATAGGTTGGAGGGGAGGAGAGGCAGCCAAGGGGGCGCCCCGAGTAGGAGGAATCCTACTTGGGGTCCTCCCAATTCGACCTCCCCCCTTTCCTATTCCTATTCGGAGTAGGAAGGGAAGAGGGGGAAGGGGGAATCCTATTCCCTTTTTTCCTTTCCTCCTTCCCCTTTTCTACTCCAATTTGGCCAGCCCATATGGGAAGGGTGCACCAGCCCCTTAGGGGTTGGTCTGTCCCCCTCTTGGCCCATTAAGGCCCATGTAGTTGCCGGGGGGATGCCCGGAACCCCTTCCGGTGCCCCGATATGCACCCGGTACCCCCGGAACACTTCCGGTGTACGAATATCATCGTCCAATATATGAATCTTTACCTCTCGACTATTCCGAGACTCATTGTCATGTTCGTGATCTCATCCGGGACTCCGAACAACATTCAGTCACCAAATCACATAACTCATATAATACAAAATCATCATCGAACGTTAAGCGTGCGGACCCTATGGGTTCGAGAACTATGTAGACATGACCGAGACACCTCTCCGGTCAATAATCAACAGCGGAACCTGATGCTCATATTGGTTCCCACATATTCTACGAAGATCTTTATCAGTTGTACCGTAATAACAACATACGTTATTCCCTTTGTCATCGGTATGTTACTTGCCTGAGATTCGATCGTCGGTATCTCCATACCTAGTTCAATCTCGTTACCGGCAAGTCTCTTTACTCATTCTGTAATGCATCATCCCGCAACTAACTCATTAGTCACATTGCTTGCAAGGCTTATTATGATGTGCATTACTAAGAGGGCCCAGAGATACCTCTTCGATACTCAGAGTGACAAATCCTAATCTCGACCTATGACAACGCAACAAACACCTTCGGAGATACCTGTAGAGCATCTTTATAATCACCCAGTTACGTTGTGATGTTTGATAGCACACAAGGTATTCCTCCGGTAACCGGGAGTTGCATAATCTCATAGGCAAAGGAATATGTATATGACACGAAGAAAGCAATAGCAATAAAACTTAACGATCATTATGCTAAGCTAACGGATGGGTCTTGTCCATCACATCATTCTCCTAATGATGTGATCCTGTTCATCGAATGAAAACACATGTCTATTGTTGGGAAATGTAGCATGCAATTTCAAAAAATTTCCTACGATCACGCAAGATCTATCTAGGAGATGCATAGCAACGAGATGGGGAGAGTGTGTCCACGTACCCTCGTAGACCAAAAGCGGAAGCGTTAGGTTAACGCGGTTGATGTAGTTGAACATCTTCAAGATCCAACCAATCCAAGTACCGAATGTATGACACCTCCGTGTTCAGCACACGTTCAGCTCGATGACGTCCCTCGAGCTCTTGATCCAGTAGAGGGTCGAGGGAGAGTTCCGACAACACGACGGTGTGGTGACGGTGATGGTGATGCAATCCGCAAAGGGCTTCACCTAAGCACTATGACGCTATGACCGGAGGAGTAAACTGTGGAGGGGGGCACCGCACACGGCTAATAAACAACTGTTGTGTCTTTGGGGTGCCCCCGGCCCACGTATATAAAGGAGGGGGGAGGAGGAGGCTGGCCCAAGGGGGGGGGGCACGCCAAGAGGGGGGAGTCATAGTAGGACTCCGTTCCTAGTAGGATTCGCCCCCTTGTTAGGGAACGCAATATTTCAAAAAAAATCCTACGATCACGCAAGATCTATCTAGGAGATGCATAGCAACGAGAAGGGAGAGTGTGTCCACGTACCCTCGTAGACCGAAAGCGGAAGCGTTAAGAAACGCGGTTGATGTAGTCGAACATCTTCGCGATCCAACCGATCAAGTACTGAACGGACGACACCTCCATGATCTGCACATGTTCAGCTCAGTGACGTCCCTCGTACTCTTGATCCAATTGAGGCTGAGGGAGAGTTTCTTCAGCACGACGGCGTGTTGACGGTGATGATGAAGTTACTGACGCAGGGCTTCGCCTAAGCACTACGACGATATGATCGAGGTGTGTATCGATGGAGGGGGCACCACATACGGCTAAAACAATTGTCGACTTGTGTGTCTATGGGGTGTCCCCTCCCCCGTATATAAAGGAGGGGAGGAGGGGGCCGGCTGGCCCTCATGGTGCGCCCCCAAGGGGGGGGGGGGTTCCTACTCCTACTAGGAGTAGGTTTCCCCCTTTCCTAGTCCTAATAGGAGGGGGAAGGAAGGGGAAGAGGAGAAGAAGGAAAGGGGGGCCGGCCCCCCTCCCAATTCGGATTCGGCTTGGGGGCGCGCCCCCACCTCTTGGCCGCCTCCTCTCTCTTCCACTAAAGCCCATGTAGGCCCATTAAGCCCCCGGGGGGTTCCGGTAACCCCCCGGTACTCCGGTATATGCCCGAACTCATCCGAAACCATTCCGGTGTCCAAACATAACCTTCCAATATATCAATCTTCATGTCTCGACCATTTCGGGACTTGATAGGTCCATTTTGCATCATGCTTTTATATCGATATTTATTGCATTATGGGCTGTTATTACACATTATGTCACAATACTTATGCCTTTTCTCTCTTATTCTACAAGGTTCACATGAAGAGGGAGAATGCCGACAACTGGAATTCTGGGCTGGAAAAGGAGCAAATATTAGAGACCTATTCCGCACAACTCCAAAAGTCCTGAAACTCCACAAAAGTCAGTTTTGGAATATATTAAAAATATTGGGCAAAGAAAGAACCAGAGGGGGGCCAGCCACCGTCCACGAGGGTGGAGGGCGCGCCCCCCTGCCTCGTGTGCCACCTGGCAGGCCTCTGATGCCCATCTTCTGGTATAAGGTGTCTTTTTCCCTGGAAAAAAATAAGAAAAAGCTTTCGGGACGAAGTGCCGCCGTCTCGAGGCGGAACCTTGGTGGAACCAATCTAGGGCTCCGGTGGAGCTGTTCTGCCGGGGAAACATCCCTCCGGGAGGGGGAAATCGTCACCATCGTCATCACCATCGATCCTCTCATCAGGAGGGGGTCAATCTCCATCAACATCTTCACCAGCACCATCTCCTCTCAAACCCTAGTTCATCTCTTGTATCCGATCTTTGTCTCAAAACCTCAGATTGGTACTTGTGGGTTGCTAGTAGTGTTGATTACTCCTTGTAGTTGATGCTAGTTGGTTTATTCGGTGGAAGATTATATGTTCAGATCCTTTATGCATATTAATATCCCTCTGATTATGAACATGAATATGATTTGTGAGTAGTTACGTTTGTTCCTGAGGACATGGGAGAAGTCTTGCTATAAGTAGTGAGGTGAATTTGGTATTCGTTCGATATTTTGATGAGATGTATGTTGTCTTTCCTCTAGTGGTGTTATGTGAAAGTTGACTACATGACACTTCACCATTGTTTGGGCCTAGGGGAAGACATTGGGAAGTAATAAGTAGATGATGAGTTGCTAGAGTGACAGAAGCTTAAACCCTAGTTTATGCGTTGCTTCGTAAGGGACTGATTTGGATCCATATGTTTCATGCTATGATTAGGTTTTCCTTAATTCTTCTTTCATAGCTGCAGATGCTTGCGAGGGGGGTTAATCATAAGTGGGATGCTTGTCCAAGGAAGGGCAGTACCCAAGCATTGGTCCACTCACATATCAAATTATCAAAGTAACGAACGCGAATCATATGATCATGATGAAACCTAGCTTGACGATAATTCCCATGTGTCCTCGGGAGCGCTTTCCTTTATATAAGAGTTTGTCCAGGCTTGTCCTTTGGTACAAAAAGGATTGGGCCACCTTTCTGAACCTTGTTTACTTTTTTTACTTGTTACCCGTTACGATACCTTATCACAAAACTATCTGTTACCGATAATTTCAGTGCTTGCAGAGAATACCTTACTGAAAACCACTTGTCATTTCCTTCTGCTCCTCGTTGGGTTCGATACTCTTACTTATCGAAAGGACTACGATAGATCCCCTATACTTGTGGGTCATCAAGACTCCTCGTCATGTCCGTGATCACATCCGGGACACCGAACTACCTTCGGTACATCAAAACACATAAACTCATAATACCGATCGTCATCGAATGTTAAGCGTGCGGACCCTACGGGTTCGAGAACTATGTAGACATGACCGAGACTCATCTCCGGTCAATAAACAATAGCGGAACCTGGATGCTCATATTGGTTCCTACATATTGTACTAAGATCTGTATCGGTCAAAGCGCATGACAACATACGTTGTTCCCTTTGTCATCGGTATGTTACTTGCCCGAGACTCGATCGTCGGTATCATCATACCTAGTTCAATTTCATTACCGGCAAGTCTCTTTACTTGTTCCGTAATGCAACATCCCGTTACTAACTCATTAGTCACATTGTTTGCAAGGCTTATAGTGATGTGCATTACCGAGAGGGCCCAGAGATACCTCTCTGACAATCGGAGTGACAAATCCTAATCTTGATCTATGCCAACTCAACAAACACCATCGGAGACACCTGTAGAGCATCTTTATAATGACCCAGTTATGTTGTGACGTTTGATAGCACACAAGGTATTCCTCTGGTATTCGGGAGTTGCATAATCTCATAGTCTGAGGAACATGTATAAGTCACGAAGAAAGCAGTAGCAATGAAACTTTAACGATCATCGTGCTAATCTAACGGATGGGTCAAGTCAATCACATCATTCTCTAATGATGTGATCCTGCTTATCAAATGACAACTCTTTGTCCATGGCTAGGAAACTTAACCATCTTTGATTAACGAGCTAGTCAAGTAGAGGCATACTAGTGACACTTTGTTTGTCTATGTATTCACACATGTACTAAGTTTCCAGTTAATACAATTCTAGCATGAATAATAAGAATTTATCATGATATAAGGAAATATAAATAATAACTTTATTATTGCCTCTAGGGCATATTTCCTTCAGTCTGCCACTTGCACAGAGTCAATAATCTAGATTACATTGTAATGATTCTAACACCCATGGAGCCTTGGTGCTGAGCATGTTTTGCTCATGAGAGAGGCTTAGTCTACGGGTCTGCAACATTCAGATCCATATGTATCTTGCAAATCTCAATGTCTCCCTCCTTGACTTGATCGTGAATGGAATTGAAGTGTCTCTTGATGTGCTTGGTTCTCTTGTGAAATCTGGATTCCTTTGCCAATGCAATTGCACCAGTATTGTCACAAAAGATTTTCATCGGACCCGATGCACTAGGTATGACACCTAGATCGGATATGAACTCCTTCATCCAAACTCCTTCATTTGCTGATTTTGAAGCAACTATGTATTCCGCTTCACACGTAGATCCTGCCACGACGCTTTGCTTAGAAATTCAGTATCATTTCCGATCAATAATATGTCATCCACATATAATATCAGAAATGCTACTGAGCTCCCACTCACTTTCTTATAAATACATGCTTCTCCAAAAATCTGTATAAAACCATATGCTTTGATCACACTATCAAAGCATATATTCCAACTCCGAAATGCTTGCACTAGTCCATAAATGGATCGCTGGAGCTTACACACTTTGTTAGCACCTTTTGGATCGACAAAACCTTCTGGTTGCATCATATACAACTCTTCTTTAAGATATCCATTAAGGAATGAAGTTTTGACATTCATTTGCCAAATTTCATAATCATAAAATGCGGCAATTGCTAACATGATTCGGACGGACTTAAGCATCACTTCGGGTGAGAATGTCTCACCGTAGTCAACTCCTTGAACTTGTCGAAAACCTTTCGTAACAAGTCGAGCTTTGTAGACAGTACCGCCGAATAAAGAAACAACTAGTGACGGCAAGCAATATGTATATACCCACGCCCACAACTCCTTTGTGTTCTACACGTGCATATAACATCTACACATAGACCTGGCTCAAATGCCACTGTTGGGGAACGTAGTATTTCAAAAAAATTCATATGGTCACACAAGATCTATCTAGGAGATGCATAGCAACGAGAAGGGACAGTGTGTCTACGTACCCACATAGACCGAAAGTGGAAGCGTTAAGAAACACGGTTGATGTAGTCGAACGTCTTCGCGATCCAACTGATCAATTACCAAACGTACAACACCTCCGCGATCTGCACACGTTCAGCTCGGTGAAGTCCCTCATACTCTTGATCCAGTTGAGGCCGAGGGAGAGTTTCGTCAGCACAACAGCGTGTTGACGGTGATGATGAAGTTAGCGGTGCAGGGCTTCGCCTAAGCACTACGACGATATGACTGAGGTGTGTATCTGTGGAGGGGGGCACCACATACGGCTAAAACAATTGTCAACTTGTGTGTCTATGGGGTGCCCCCTCCCCCGTATATAAAGGAGGGGAGGAGGGGGCCAGCCGGCCCTCATGGCGCGCCCCCAAGGGGGGATTCCTACTCCTACTAGGAGTAGGTTTCCCCCCTTTCCTAGTCCTAATAGGAGGGGGAAGGAAGGGGAAGAGGAGAAGAAGGAAAGGGGGCCGGACCCCCTCCCAATTCGGATTGGGATTGGGGGGCGCGCCCCCACCTCTTGGCCGCCTCCTCTCTCTTCCACTAAAGCCCATGTAGGCCCATTAAGCATCCAGGGGGTTCCGGTAACCCCCCGGTACTCCGGTATATGCCCGAACTCATCCGAAACCATTCTGGTGTCCAAACATAACCTTCTAATATATCAATCTTCATGTCTTGACCATTTCGATTCTCCTCGTCATGTCCGTGATCACATCCGGGACTCCGAACTACCTTCGGTACATCAAAACACATAAACTCATAATACTGATCGTCATCGAACGTTAAGCGTGCGGACCCTACGGGTTCGAGAACTATGTAGACATGACCGAGACTCATCTCCGGTCAATAACCAATAGCGGAACCTGGATTCTCATATTGGTTCCTACATATTCTACGAAGATCTTTGTCGGTCAAACCGCATTGTCATTGGTATGTTACTTGCCCAAGAGTCGATTGTCGGTATCATCATACCTAGTTCAATCTCGTTACCGTCAAGTCTCTTTACTCGTTCCGTAATGCAACATCCCGTAACTAACTCATTAGTCACATTGCTTGCAAGGCTTATAGTGATGTGCATTACCGAGAGGGCCCAGAGATACCTCTTCGATAATCGGAGTGACAAATCCTAATCTCAATCTATGCCAACTCAACAAACACCATCGGAGACACCTGTAGAGCATATTTATAATCACCCAGTTACGTTGTGAAGTTTGATAGCACACTAAGTGTTCCTCCAGTATTCGGGAGTTGCATAATCTCATAGTCATAGGAACATGCATAAGTTATGGAGAAAGCAATAGCAATAAAGTAAACGATCATAGTGCTAAGCTAATGGATGGGTCAAGTCAATCACATCATTATCTAATGATGTGATCCCATTCATCAAATGTCAACTCATGTCTATGGATAGGAAACTTAACCATCTTTGATTAATGAGCTAGTCAAGTAGAGGCATACTAGTGACACTCTGTTTGTCTATGTATTCAAAAATGTACTAAGTTTCCGGTTAATACAATTCTAGAATGAATAATAAACATTTATCATGATATAAGGAAATATAAATAACAACTTTATTATTGCCTCTAGGGCATATTTCCTTCACCCCTTTCCTTCCAACGGAGAGGGGGAAATGGGAAAGGAGGGAGAAGGAGAAGGAAAGAGGAGGGCCGCGTCCCCTCCCCTTGTTCAATTCTGATTAGGCAAGGGGGCAGCGCACCACCTCCTGTGGCCTACCTCCTCGCCTCCATTAAGGCCCATTAGGCCCATTAACTTTCTCGTGGGGTTTCGGTAACCTCCCGGTACTCTGAAAAATCCCCGAACCTCTTCGGAACCATTCCGGTGTAGGTTTATAACCTTCCAATATATCAATCTTTACCTATCGACCATTTCGAGATTCCTCGTCATGTCCGTGATCTCATCCGGGACTCCGAACAAACTTCGGTCACCAAAACACATAACTCATAATACAAATCGTCATCGAACGTTAAGCTTGCGGCCTACGGGTTCGAGAAATATGTAGACATGGCCGAGACACATCTCCGGTCAATAACCAATAGTGGAACCTGGATGCTCATATTGGCTCCTACATATTCTACGAAGGTCTTTATCGGTCAAACCACATAACAATATACGTCATTCCCTTTGTCACCGCTATGTTACTTGCCCGAGATTCGATCGTCGGTATCATCATACCTAGTTCAATCTCTTTACCGACAAGTCTCTTTACTCGTTCTGTAATGCATCTTCTCAAAACTAACTCATTAGTCACATTGCTTGCAAGGCTTATAGTGATGTGCATTGCCAAGAGGGCCCAGAGATACCTCTCCGATACACAGAGTGACAAATCTAATCTTGATCTATGCCAACTCAACAAACACCTTCGGAGACACCTGTAGAACATCTTTATAATCACCTAGTTACGTTGTGATGTTTGACAGCAAACAAGGTGTTCCTCTGGTATTCGGGAGTTGCATAATCTCATAGTTAGAGGAAAATGTATAAGTCATGAAGAAAGCAATAGCAATAAAACTAACGATCATTATGATAAGCTAACAGATGGGTCTTGTGCATCACATCATTCTCTAATGATGTGATCCCGTTCATCAAATGACAATACATGTCTATGGTTAGGAAACTTAACCATCTTTGATTAACGATCTAGTCAAGTAGAGGCATACTAGGGACACTCTATTTGTCTATGTATTCACACATGTACTAAGTTTCCGATTAATACAATTCTAGCATGAATAATAAAAATTTATCATGATATAAGGAAATATAAATAACAACTTTATAATTGCCTCTAGGGCATATTTCCTTCAGTCTCCCACTTGCACTAGAGTCAATAATCTAGATTACATAGTAATGATTCTAACACCCATGGAGTCTTGGTGCTGATCATGTTTTGCTCGTGAGAGAGGCTTAGTCGACGGGTTTGCAACATTTAGATCTATATGTATCTTGCAAATCTCTATGTCTCCCTCCTTGACTTGATCGCAGATGTAATTGAAGCGCCTCTTGATGTGTTTGGTTCTCTTGTGAAATCTGGATTCCTTCGCCAAGGCAATTGCTCCAGTATTGTCACAAAAGATTTTCATTGGACCCGAAGCACTAGGTATCACACCTAGATCGGATATGAACTCCTTCATTTGCTGCTTCGAATGCAGCTATGTACTCCGCTTCACACATAGATCCCACCACGACGCTCTGATTGGAATTGCACCAACTGACAGCTCCACCATTCAATATAAATACGTATCCGGTTTGTGACTTAGAGTCATCCGGACCAGTGTTAAAGCTTGCATCGACATAACCATTTACGACAAGCTCTTTGTCACCTCCATAAATGAGAAATATATCCTTAGTACTTTTTAGTTATTTTAGGATGTTCTTGACCGCTGTCCAGTGATCCACTCCTGGATTACTTTGGTACCTCCATGCTAAACATATAACAAGGCACACATCAGGTCTGGTACACAGCATTGGATACATGAGGCCAACTCCACCGCGTGACCCCATCCTGTCCGGCCCTGTCCGTTTGGGGCAAAAGGGACAAACGAGGCGGCCCAGCGCGTGATGGCCCGGACCCATCCTGTCCATTTTGTGTCCGGGCCGACCCATTTCGAGCGCAAACTTGCGCTGGGTTTGGGTCGCGGCGGACACCACACGGACGCGCACCTCGTCCGCGTCGGGGCTGCGTGGCAGGCGGCCACCTACCTCCCACCCGCCCACATCAATGCACACGAGCAGGCGGCCCCACCTGTCATCCGCACATCGGACGGTCGTCGTCCTTCTTTAAGTGGGAAGTGTGGACCGATCGTCGTCCACACTGCCCCACGCCACCCCGCGGCCTCCTCAAAACCCGACAGCGCCGAATCCTAGCCGAAGCCCTCCATTGTCCTGGAGCTCGCCGGCCGGCCACCTCGCCATGGGCTGCTGGAACCGGAAGGGGAAGCACAACTGTGAGGCCGGCTCCTCCTCGGGGCGCCGCCGCGGCTCCGTGAAGAAGGAGGAGCCCGCGTCGCCGCCCGCATCTCCGCCCGCGTCTCCGCTGCGCTCCTCCCGTCAAGCCCCCGCCCCGGCCCCCTTCACCATCAACCCTAGGCCCGCCGGCGAGCGCGACCGGCAGTACCTCGCGGCGGACGTGTGTCGGAGGTACTGGGAGACGAGGACACCGGTCCGGTGGAGCGACGTCCACCTCCCCAACGGATGGCACCTCAGCGCCGACCGGGTCCCGATCCCTCCTGTGCCGGCGAGCGGCCGCGCGCGCCGCGATGAGATCGAGCGCCGCCGCCGCCTCCTCCCCGACGACCCGTTCTATGACGACAGGTACGCCCCAGATTCCGACCTCTGGGACACATGGCTCTGGGATGAGCACGACACGCGCCGCGCGTCATACTTCACCGGCACGGTGTAGGGGCTGCAGCGGCCACGTCGAGAGGTGCGCGGGCGTACGCGGCCTCACGCCCACGCCGTCGCCTTCCCCGTCTCCGTCACCACCTCCACCTCCTCGCATGACAGTGGAGGAGGAGGCCCGGCTAGTGCAGCGTGTCATGGACGACTCCATGTACACCCACGACGAGCGCCAATGGGATGGCTTGGAGGAGGCGATGGCACTCTCTGCCGCCAGCGACGTCGCCTTCCCCGAGCTGCAAATGGTGGCTGTGAAGGAGGAGGAGAGGAGGGAGGAGGCGATGGAGGAGGAGCCGGTGGCCGCATTCCACCCGGGCCTGGTGGGCCAGGGGTGGGGCTGGTCCTGCACTGCTCCAGAGATGGACGCCACCGTGGGCGTGAACTGGTGCGCCACTCCGCCGCGGTCATTGGAGCGGGAGGCGTCGCCACGGGAGGAGGTCGTGCAGGCACCTCCCGCCGTCAGCCCGCCCCGTCTACCACGCACCGCCGGCCCACCTTTGGACGCCGCCGGCCTACGTGGACCTCGTCAGCGACGACGACGACGCCGCCGATCACTGAAGACGGCGACGGCATCGAACGGGCACAGGCAGGAGCGCACTGGCGGCGGCCATTTTTTATTTTCTTTTTTATGTTTAATTATGTCTAGTTGGAAGTGAAAACTGGGCCGTTTTGTGGCCATGGACCCTAATTAAGTTTTAAGTTTTTTAAACTGCATTTATTTACCTTTTTAAGTCATTTTGTTTAAGTTTTTATGTTTTTTTAAACACGTCCAACACGGACAAGATTTGGGGTGCGGCCACGCGGTGGGCGCACGGACGACCCAACGGACAGAGGCGGACACGGGCGAACCCATCGGCGCCCCAAAGGGACAGAAACCGGCCAAAACGGACGTCCGTTTGGGGTCACGCGGTGGAGTTGGCCTGATAGAACCTACGGCTGAGGCACAGTGATTGACTTTCATTTTCTCTCTATCTTCTGAAGTGGTTGGGCATTGAGTCTGACTCGACTTCACACCTTGTAACACAGGCAAGAACCCTTTCTTTGACTGATCCATTTTGAACTTCTTTAGAACTTTATCAAGGTATGTGCTTTGTGAAAGTCCAATTAAGCGTCTTGATCTATCTCTATAGATATTGATGCCCAATATATAAGCAGCTTCACCGAGGTCTTTCATTGAAAAATTCTTATTCAAGTATCCTTTTATGCTATCCAGAAATTCTGTATTATTTCCAATCAACAATATGTCATCCACATATAATATTAGAAATGCTACAGAGCTCCCACTCACTTTCTTGTAAATACAGGCTTCTCCAAAAGTCTGTATAAAACCATATGCTTTGATCACACTATCAAAGCGTATATTCCAACTCCGAGAGGCTTGCACTAGTCCATAAATGGACCGCTGGAGCTTGCACACTTTGTTAGCACCTTTAGGATCGACAAAACCTTCTGGTTGCATCATATACAACTCTTCTTTAAGATATGCATTAAGAAATCCAGTTTTGACATCCATTTGCCCAATTTCATAATCATAGAATGCGGCAATTGCTAACATGATTCGGACAGACTTATGCATCACTACGGGTGAAAAGGTCTCATCGTAGTCAACTCCTTGAACTTGTCGAAAACCTTCGGCAACAAGTCGAGCTTTGTAGACAGTAACATTACCGTCAGCGTCAGTCTTCTTCTTGAAGATCCATTTATTCTCTATGGCTTGCCGATCATCGGGCAAGTCAACCAAAGTCCACACTTTGTTCTCATACATGGATCCCATCTCAGATTTCATGGCCTCAAGCCATTTTGTGGAATCTGGGCCCATCATCGCTTCCTCATAGTTCGTAGGTTCATCATGGTCTAGTAACATGACTTCTAGAACAGGATTACCGTACCACTCTGGTGCGGATCATACTCTGGTTGACCTACGAGGTTCGGTAGTAACTTGATCTAAAGTTTCATGATCATCATCATTAGCTTCCTCACTAATTGGTGTAGGAATCACTGGAACTGATTTCTGTGATGAACTACTTTCCAATTCAGGAGAAGGTACAATTACCTCATCAAGTTCTACATTCCACCCACTCACTTCTTTCGAGAGAAACTCATTCTCTAGAAAGGATCCTTTCTTAGCAACGAATATCTTGCCTTCGGATCTGTGATAGAAGATGTACCCAACAGTCTTCTTTGGGCATCCTATGAAGACACATTTCTCCGATTTGGGTTCGAGCTTATCAGGTTGAAGCCTTTTCACATGAGCATCGCAGCCCCAAACATTAAGAAACGATAGCTTAGGTTTCTTGCACCCGATGCACTAGGTATTACACCTAGATCGGATATGAACTCCTTCATCCAGACTCATTCATTTGCTACTTCCGAAGCAGCTATGTACTCCTCCTCACACGTAGATCCCGCCACGACGCTTTGCTTAGAACTGCACCAACTGACAACTCTACCATTCAATATAAACACGTATCCGGTTTGTGACTTAGAGTCATCTGGATCAGTGTCAAAGCTTGCATCGATGTAACCGTTTACGACGAGCTCTTTGTCACCTCCATAAACGAGAAACATATCCTTAGTCATTTTTAGGTATTTCAGGATGTTCTTGACTGCTGTCCAGTGATCCACTCCTGGATTACTTTGGTACCTCCCTGCTAAACTAATAGCAAGGCACACATCAGGTCTGATACACAACATTGCATACATGATAGAACCTATGGCTGAGGCATAGAGAATGACTTTCATTTTCTCTCTATCTTCTGCGCTGGTCGGGCATTGAGTCTGAGTCAACTTCACATCTTGTAACACAGGCAAGAACCCTTTCTTTGACTGATCCATTTTGAACTTATTCAAAACTTTTATCAAGGTATGTGCATTGTGAAAGTCCAATTAAGCGTCTTGATCTATCTCTATAGATCTTGATGCCCAATATATAAGCAGCTTCACCAAGGTCTTTCATTGAAAAATTCTTATTCAAGTATCCTTTTATGCTATTCAGAAATTCAGTATCATTTTCGATCAACAGTATGTCATCCACATATAATATCAGACATGCTACAGAGCTCCCATTCACTTTCTTCTAAATACAGGCTTCTCCAAAAGTCTGTATAAAACCACATGCTTTGATCACACTATCAAATCATATATTCCAACTCCGAGAGGCTTGCACTAGTCCATAAATGGATCACTGGAGCTTGCACATTTTGTTAGCACCTTTTGGATCGACAAAACCTTATGGTTGCATCATATACAACTCTTCTTTGAGATATCCATTAAGGAATGTAGTTTTGACATCCATTTGCCAAATTTCATAATCATAAAATGTGACAATTGCTAAGATGATTCAGACAGACTTAAGCATCGCTACGGGTGAGAAGGTCTCATCGTAGTCAACTCCTTGAACTTGTCGAAAACCTTTTGCAACAAGTCGAGCTTTGTAGACAGTAATATTACTGTCAATGCCAGTCTTCTTCTTGAAGATCCATTTATTCTCTATTGCTTGCCAATCATCGGGCAAGTCAACCAAAGTCCACACTTTGTTCTCATACATGGATCCCATCTCAGATTTCATGGCCTCAAGCCATTTCATGGAATCTGGGCTCATCATCGCTTCCTCCTCGTTTGTAGGTTCGTCATGGTCAAGTAACATGACCTCCAAAACAGGATTACATACCACTCTGGTGTTGATTTTACTCTGGTTGACCTATGAGGTTCGGTAGTAGCTTGATCAGAAGTTTCATGATCATTATCATTAGCTTCCTCACTAATTGGTGTAGGAATCACTGGAACCGATTTCCGTGATGAAGTACTTTCCAATTCGGAGAAGGTACAATTACCTCATCAAGTTCTACTTTGCCCCACTCACTTCTTTCGAGAGAAACTCCTTCTCTAGAAAGGATCCATTCTTAGCAACGAATATCTTGCCTTCGGATCAGTGATAGAAGGTGTACCCAACAGTCGACTTTGGGTATCCTATGAAGGCACATTTCTTCGATTTGAGTTCGAGCTTATCAGGTTGAAGCTTTTTCACATAAGCATTGCAGCCCCAAACTTTAAGAAACGACACCTTGGGTTTCTTGCCAAACCATAGTTCATATGGTGCCATCTCAACGGATTTAGATGGTGCCCTATTTAACTTGAATGCAGCCGTCTCCATAACCCCAAAACGATAGCGGTAAATCAGTAAGAGACATAATAGATCGCACCATATCTAATAAAGTACGGTTACAACGTTCGGACACACCGTTACGTTGTGGTGTTCCAGGTGGCGTGAGTTGCGAAACTATTACACATTGTTTCAAATTAAGACCAAACTCATAACTCAAATATTCACCTCCACGATCAGGTCGTAGAAACTTTATTTTCTTGTTACGATGATTTTCCACTTCGCTCTGAAATTCTTTGAACTTTCAAATGTTTCAGACTTATTTTTCATTAAGTAGATATAACCATGCATATCTGCTCAAATCATCTGTGAAGGTTAGAAAATAACAATACCCGCCGCGAGCCTCAACACTCATCGGACCGCATACATCATTATGTATTATTTCCAACAAGTCAGTTGCTCGCTCCATTGTTCCGGAGAATGGAGTCTTAGTCATCTTGCTTACGAGGCATGGTTCGCAAGCATGAAGTGATTCATAATCAAGTGATTCCAAAAGCCCATCAGCATGGAGTTTCTTCATGTGCTTTACACCAATATGCCCTAAACGGCAGTGCCACGAATAAGTTGCACTATCATTATTAACTTTGCATCTTTTGGCTTCAATATTATGAATATGTGTATCACTACCAATGTTGGGGATATCGCTTATCGGGAACTTATCGGTCGACCTACGATAAGGGGTAAATCGGCCAGTTTATCAGCATATCGGCCGATTTATCACCATATCGGTTGATTTATCGGCTGATTTATCTTATCGGTCAGACCACGATAAGGATAAATCGGCCGGTTTATCAGAATATCGGAAGATATCTTGAACAGTGATCACTACAATCGAGATTCAACAAAAATAGACCACTCATCAAGGGTGCATGACCATAAAAGATATTACTCATATAAATAGAACAACCATTATTCTCTGATTTAAATGAATAACTGTCTCGCATCAAACAAGATCCAGATATAATGTTCATGCTCAATGCTGCACCAATAACAATTATTTAGGTCTAAAACTAATCCCGACGATAGATGTAGAGGTAGCGTGCTAACGGCAATCACATCGACTTTGGAACCGTTTCCCACACGCATCGTCACCTCGTCCTTAGCCCCTGTTTCGAGTTGCAAATATGAGCAACATAACCAGTATCAAATACCCAGGCGCTACTACGAGCATTAGTAAGATACACATCAATAACATGTATATCAAATATACCTTTGAAGTCCCCCTTCTCCCCTTTGCTCTTTTCTTTAAACTAGTGGTCTTGTTAACCATCAACACTTGATGCTCCTTCTTGATTTCTACCTCCGCGGCCTTCAGCATCGCGAAGAGCTCGGGAATTGTCTTTTCCATCCCTTGCACATTATAGTTCATCACGAAGCCTTTATAGCTTGGTGGCAGTGATTGAAGAACTCTGTCAATGACACTATCATCAGGAAGATTAACTCCCAGTTGAGTCAAGTGGTTATGGTACCCAGACATTTTGAGTATGTGTTCATTGACAGAACTATCCTTGTCCATTTTGCAGCTGTAGAACTTGTTGGAGACTTCATATCTCTCAACTCGGGCATTTGCTTGAAATATTAACTTCAACTCCTGGAACATCTCATATGCTCCATGACGTTCAAAACATCTTTGAAGTCCCGATTCTAAGCCGTAAAGCATGGCACACTGAACTATTGAGTAGTCATCATCTTTGCTCTACCAGACGTTCATAACGTCCGGATTTGCTCGGTTTTGCACTTAGCGGTGCTTCCAGGACGTAATTCTTCTGTGCAGCAATGAGGATAACCCTCAAGTTACGGACCCAGTCCGTCTAGTTGCTACCATCATCTTTCAACTTAGATTTTGATGACCCAAAAGTATAGGGGATCAATTGTAGCTCTTTTCGATAAGTAAGAGTGTCAAACCCAACGAGGAGCAGAAGGAAATGACAAGTAGTTTCCGGTAAGGTATTGTTTGCAAGTGCTGAAATTGTAAGTAGCGGAGTAGTTTGATAGCAAGATAATTTGTAACGAGCAAGTAACGACAATAGTAACAGAAGTGCAGCAAGGTAGCCAATCCTTTTGAGGCAAAGGACATGACAAAACGGTCTCTTATTATAAGCAAAGCATTCTTGAGGGTACACGGGAATTTCATCTAGTCACTTTCATCATGTTGGTTTAATTCGTGTTCGCTACTTTGATAATTTGATATGCGGGTCAACCGGTGCTTAGGTGCTGTTCTTACTTGAACAAACCTCCTACTTATGATTGACCCTCCCTCAAGCATCCGCAACTACGAGAAAAGTATTAAGAATAAATTCTAACCATAGCATTAAACTTTTGGATCCAATCGGTCCCTTAAGGGATAGCGCATAAACTGGGGTTTAAGCGTCTGTCACTCTCGCAACCCACCATCTAATTGCTAATCCACAAAGTATTCCCTTAGGCCCAAATATGGTTAAGTGTCATGTAGTCGATGTTCACATGACACCACTAAAGGAATAACAACATACATACTATCAAAATAGCGAACACATATCAAATTCACATGATTACTTGCAACATGATTTCTCCCGTGACCTCAAGAACAAAGGTAACTACTCACAAATAATAATCATGCTCAAGATCAGAGGGGTATTAAATAGCATAATGGATCTGAACATATAATCTTCCACCAAATAAACCATATAGTAATCAACTACAAGATGTAATCAACACTACTAGTCACCCACAAGCACCAATCTATAGTTCCGGTAACAAGATTGAACACAAGAGATGAACTAGGGTTTGAGAGGAGATGGTGTTGTTGAAGATGTTGATGGAGATTGCCCTCCCCAAGATGGGAGAGTTGTTGGTGATGATGACGACGATGATTTCCCCCTCCGGGATGGAAGTTCCCCCGACGGAATCGCTCCGCTGGAGGGCAAAAGTGCTCCTGCCCAAGTCTAGACAATCCTCTCTTTATTTTTTCTAGGTCAAAATCACTTATATACCAGAAGATGGGCACTGGAGGTGGGCCAAGGAGGCCACAACCCACCAGGGCATGCATGGGGGGCCTGGCACGCCCAGGTTGGTTGTGCCCACCGGGTGGCCCCCTCTGGTGGTTATTGGCTCAAGTATTTCTTAAATATTCCATAAAAAAATCTCCGTGAAGTTTCAGATTATTTGGAGTTGCGCAGAATAGGTAGCCTGACGTAGCTTTTTTAGGTCCAGATTTCCAGCTGCCGGAATTCTCCCTCTTGATTTGTTCCTTGCAAATTATGAGAGATAAGGCATTATAATTACTCCAAAAATCATTATTATGGATAAAACATTATAAATAACAGTAAGAAAACATGATGCAAAATGGATGTATCAGCTTTCTCTAGGAATACATTAAAATTCAAGGGAACGGTAGCACGGGCCATTGATCTACAACAACATAGATATGAAAAAACTATCAGGTACTAAGTTCATGATAAATTAAAGTTCAATTAATCATATTACTAAAGAACTCCCACTTAGATAGACATCCCTCTAGTCATCTAAATGATCTCGTGATCCATATCAACTAAACCATGTCCGATCATCACATGAGATGGAGTAGTTTTCAATGGTGAACATCACTATGTTGATCGTATCTACTATATGATTCACATTCGACCTTTCAGTCTTAGTGTTCCGAGGCCATATTTGCATATGCTAGGCTCGTCAAGTTTAACCCGAGTATTCTGCACGTGCAAAACTGGCTTGAACCTGTTGTATGTGAATGTAGAGCTTATCACACCCGATCATCACGTGGTGTCTCGGCACGACGAACAGTAGCAATGGTGCATACTCAGAGAGAACACTTATACCTTGAAATTTAGTGAGGGGTCATCTTATAATGCTACCACCGTACTAAGAAAAATAAGTTGCATAAAGGATAAACATCACATGCAATCAAAATATGTGACATGATATGGCCATCATCATCTTGTGCCTTTGATCTCCACTCCAAAGCACCGTCATGATCTCCATTGTCACCGCCTTGACACCTTGATCTCCATCGTAGCATCATCGTCGTCTCGCCAACTATTGCTTCTACGACTATCGCTACCACTTAGTGATAAAGTGAAGAAATTACATGGCGATTGCATTTCATACAATAAAGCGACAACCATAAGGATCCTGCCAGTTGCCGATAACTTTTACAAAACATGATCATCTCATACAAAAATTTATATCTCATCATGTCTTGACCATATCACATCACAAAATGCCCTGCAAAAACAAGTTAGACGTCCTCTACTTTGTTGTTGCAAGTTTTACGTGGCTGCTACGGGCTTCTAGCAAGAGCTGTTCTTACCTACGCATCAAAACCGCAATGATTTTTCGTCAAGTGTGCTTATTTAACCTTCAACAAGGACCAGCCGTAGTCAAACTCGATTCAACTAAAGTTGGAGAAACAGACACCCGCGAGCCACCTGTGTGCAAAGCACGTCGGTAGAGCCAGTCTCATGAATGCGGCCATGTAATGTCCGTCCGGGCCGCTTCATCCAACAATACCGCTGAATCAAAGTAAGACGTTGGTGGTAAGCAGTATGACTATTATCGCCCACAACTCTTTGTGTTCTACTCGTGCATACAATCTACGCGTAGACCTGGCTCGGATGCTACTGTTGGGGAACGTACCATGCAATTTAATTTTTTTCCTACGATCACGCAAGATCTATCTAGGAGATGCATAGCAATGAGAAGGGGAGAGTGTGTCCACGTACCCTCGTAGACCGATAGCGGAAGCGTTAGGTTAACACAGTTGATGTAGTCGACCGTCTTCACGATCCAACCGATCCAAGTACAGAACGTATGTCAGCTCCGTGTTCAGCACACGTTCAGCTCAATGACGTCCCTCGAGCTCTTGATCCAGTAGAGGGTCGAGGGAGAGTTCCGACAGCATGATGGCATGGTGATGGTGATGGTTATGTGATACGCGCAGGGCTTCACCTAAGCACTACAACGCTTGACCAGAGGAGTAAACTGTGGAGGGGGGCACCGCACACGGCTAAGAAACAACTGTTGTGTCTTTGGGGTGCCCCCTGCCCACATATATAAAGGAGGGGGTGTTGGTGTCAAAACCGTCCGATCTCGGGTAGGGGGTCCCGAACCGTGCGTCTGAGGATCGAAGGTAACAGGAGACAAAGGGGACATGATGTTTACCCAAGTTTGGGCCCTCTTGATGGAGGTAATACCCTACTTCCTTCTTGATTGATCTTGATGAGTATAGGGGTTACAAGAGTTGATCTACCTCGAGATCGTAATGGCTAAACCCTAGATGTCTAGCCTATGTAAATTCTGATTGCCTCTACGAACTAAGCCCTCCGGTTTATATAGACACCGGAGGGGACTAGGGTTGTACAATGTCGGTTTACAGAGAAAGGAAACCATACGTCCAGACGTCAGACTTGCCATCCACGGAAAGGAGAGTCCCATATGGACACGGGGGGAGGCCTTCTGCCTTATATCTTCACGGCCCATCAGTCCGGCCCATATAACACAGCCCGGAGACCCGAGGACCCCATAATCCAGGACTCCCTCAGTAGCCCCCGAACTGGCCTTCAATGACGACGTAGTATTCGAATTATGTCTTCGGCTTTGCAAGGCGGGTTCTTCTTTATTCCTCGGACCAATGACAGTCCGGCCATGACCTCTTACGCTCCCTCCCTATTGTTGCTTCGATTTCCGTGTGCTGAGTGAATACAAACGGTCCATGCTTTTTTGTAAATAGGCCCCTCACCACGCCCGGATGGCATTTATATAAGGAGATGTAGATCCCCTAATGCCATTCCATATCGCGCAAAAAAGGGAAACTGCCAAGTTTAGCCACGAACAAAGTCTTCCGTCATGGCTAGTGCCCCAGGCTCCTCCTTGCGCCCCCATCGCCCTCAGGAGGGTGATTGGCAGAGTTCCTCCATGCCCCATCTTCAGCTAAGTCGACTCCAGACGCAGGGTGTGACGCCTCGAGACTGATGCGCCAGGTGTCTTCCGGTTATTCGCTCTTGTTGCCTTGTCTTTCGCTTGCGTGTTGCATCTTGTCATGTCATCATGTGCATTGCATCATCATGTTTTCAAAACTTGCATCCGTCCCGGTTTCCCCAGTTCTCTCCGTTGTTCGTTCTGAGCCCAACCACACTCGCACGCCCGCGGCATGTCCGAAATATAATTTTATAAGTGGATGGAAAATGTTCTTGGAATGGGATGAAAGTTGGCGTGCGGTGTTGTTGTGTTGTCAATAGACCGCTTGCCAAGTTTCATCTCATTCGGAGTTCGTTTGATAGCCCAACCATTAAACTTATAGCAGGATTATAGTCGGTCTTTTCGTCGGACGTTTTCGGTCTACGAAAACCTTGCCGGGCTGCATTTCCGTCTCTCTCCTCTCAGCCCAACCCACTCTCTACCACCCTCTAGGCCCAACCTACCCCTCCTCGCGTCCGGAGCCGTCCGATAGCGATCGCACGGTCCAGAAACCCCTCCTAACCCCCTAACCCTAGCAAATCTGCTATATATGCAACCCCTAGTCCATTTTTGGACAGACCTAGCTCTTTCCCAACCCATAGACCCCTTCTCCTCAGATACGCCGCCACCAGCCACAACCAACCCCCACCACCTCGAAATCCGCCGCCGACCAATCCCTCCCCACCACCTGTCGTCGCCGCCGCCACGCCATTCGGCCAATACCAGCGTGCCACCTCACCCCGCTAGGCGCTCCTAGCCAATCCCTTCGCGCCACGTCGCCCAACCATCCGCCCACCTTCCTGCGGCCCTCCCGGCCCGTAGCAAGCCCGCTCAGGCCCGAACCGTCGCGCCGTCGCCCGCGCGAGCCCGTCGCGCCGTCCTCCTTGTGCTCGATCTAGATCGAGGGAAGTAGCCCCTTGATCCCGAGCCGCCGTCCCGTGTGCTCGCCAACACCGTCGCTCCGCCTCCCGCTGGCGAGATCCATCGTCGGAGCACCCTCCAGGAGAGCCCCACCGCTGCAGATGAGCCCCGCCGCTCGCTCCCTTCCTCCCGTCAGTCTTCTTCTTCCTCCCTGCTCTCACGATCTCTCTCTCTCTCTCTCTCTCTCGCTCTCTCTCTCTCTCTCGCTCTCGCTCTCTTTCCCATGGCTCTATAGGAACCACCACCGCCGCTCGCGTACATCATCACTGGTGGCGCCAGATCTCGCTGGGAAGGGGCTCCCCATGCCCGGATCTACTACCCTTGCCGGTTTTGCGCCTTCGCGGGACTCCCCTGCTTCTGCCTCGAGCAGGAGGAGACGCTCGCATCACCCGCTCATCCCCGTTGACCGCAGCTGCGCCTGGGCCACGAGGGCGCCGAGGCCCAGCACCGCGCGCCTTGCCAGCCCATCGCCACCGAGCTGGCATGCCGCCTCGACCTCATCCTCGCACCGTCACGTGGGCCACATTCGCAGCCCATCCCCACCGACCGGCCTCGCTGGGCCGCAAGGTGAGATCCACCTCCATCTGCTGTTGGGCTTTGGCCCAATAGCGCTAGTGCTGGTTAGCGCTCAGTGCGCTTATTGTTATTCTGCACCCATGCCTGTTTAGCCTAGGCCACCTCAGTTTCGGCCTAGTGTTGTCTTTTTTCCTTTCAGCAAATTTAGCTAATTTCCAGAGGCTACCAGTTTTACAAAAAAGTCCCTAGAGTTCATGCATATAATAACTCACAAACCGTGCATCAGATTAAAATAAGTTATATATGAAACATGACTAGAATTTCGTCTAGTTTCATAATATCCAACTTTCATGCATGCTTAAAATGTTTAAAATGCTGTTTGAGTAAATTTGCCTATTGCCATGCTAAAATGATTTAATTCATAACTAATTAACCGTAGCTCGGTTTTAAATAATCTTTATATGTAAATGGGGTAGAAAGATGCCTAGTTTATCATGGTGTACTTACTTTGCATGTTAAACAACTCTAAAATATGCTTTAGGGCAGAACAGTACCAAATCTAATATATGCTCATGAGGATTTTCCAGTTTTGTTGTTTGTTGTTCCGACCTCATTTAAACTTGCCTAGATAGGTAGTTTTCATATGCTTCACTTCTTGCGATGTTAATAAACATTTAATATTGTTGGGTACATAAACAAGATCGAACTAAATAACTTGAATGTGGTGTTTCGTCAATATGCAACAGAGTTGCATATTGAGCTCGACTTAATTTGTAGGTTTGCTTGTGCACTTTGCCATGCCAGCTTCATTAAACCGGACATGCATCATACTTGATTGTGCATCAAGCCATGCTTATGTGATGGTTGTTTACTATGTTGTTTGCTTGTTTCCGGTGTTGCTTCTTCGGGTTGGTTCCAATAACGTCGTGTTTGTGAGGATCCGTTCGACTACGTCCATTTGTCTTCTTCATGGACTTGTTCTTCTTCCTTGCGAGATTTCAGGCAAGATGACCATACCCTCAAAATCACTTCTATCTTTGCTTGCTAGTTGCTTGCTCTATTGCTATGCCACGATACCTACCACTTGCTTTATCATGCCTCTCATATTGCCATGTCAAGCCTCTAACCCACCATTCCCAGCAAACCGTTGTTTGGCTATGTTACCACTTTTGCTCAGCCCCTCTTATAGCATTGTTAGTTGCAGGTGAAGATGGAGTTTTTGTAGGATCGAAAGTATGTCTAGAGGGGGCTGATTAGACTACTTGACCAATTAAAAATCTATCCTTTTCCCAATTTTAGTCTTCGGCAGATTTTAGCTATCTTAGCACAAGTCAAGCAATCTTAACACAATGCAAGCAAGCATGAAAAGAGTCTATGAGCAGCGGAAACTAAAGCATGCAACTTGCAAGAATGTAAAGGGAAGGGTTTGGACAATTCAAACACAGTTCGAGACACAGATGTTTTTATCGTGGTTCCGATAGGTGGTGCTATCGTACATCCACGTTGATGGAGACTTCAACCTATGAAGGGTAACGGTTACGCGAGTCCACGGAGGGCTCCACCCACGAAGGGTCCACGAAGAAGCAACCTTGTCTATCCCATCATGGCCATCGCCCACGAAGGACATGCCTCACTAGCGGTAGATCTTCATGAATTAGGCGATCTCCTTGCCCTTACAAACTCCTTGGTTCAACTCCACAATCTTGTTGGAGGCTCCCAAGTGACACCTAGCCAATCTAGGAGACACCACTCTCCAAGAAGTAACAAATGGTGTGTTGATGATGAACTCCTGGCTCTTGTGCTTCAAATGATAGTCTCCCCAACACTCAACTCTCTCTCACAGGATATGGATTTGGTGGAAAGAAGATTTGAGTGGAAAGCAACTTGGGGAAGGCTAGAGATCAAGATTCATATGGTGGGAATGTAATATCTTGGCCTCAACACATGAGTAGGTGGTTCTCTATCAGAAAATGTGTATTAGAAGTGTAGGTATGTTCTGATGGCTCTCTCCTCGAATGAAGAGTGGGTGGAGGGGTATATATAGCCTCCACACAAAAACTAACAGTTACACACAATTTACCAATCTCGATGAGACCGAATTGAGAAACTCGGTCAGACCGATTTAGCAAACCTAGTGACCATTAGGATTTTCGGTGGGACCGAGATGCAACTTGGTAGGACCGATATGGTTAGGGTTAGGGCATAACGTAATCTCGGTGTGACCGGTTACACAAACTCGGTGGGACCGATTTTGGTAATAAGCTAACCAGAGAGTTGGTCAGGTAAACTCGGTGGGACCGATTTGCTCATTTCGGTGGGACCGAAATGTTACAAAAGGGAAACAGAGAGTTTATATTGCAATCTTGGTGGGACCGATCGCTCATCTCGGTAGGACCGAAACGTTACGAAGGGAAACAGAGAGATTACAACCCCATCTCGGTGTGACCGAGATCCCTATCGGTGAGACCAATTTGCCTAGGGTTTGTGGCAGTGGCTATGACATCTGAACTCGGTGGCGCCGGATAGAAAGAATCGGTGGGGCCGAGTTTGACTTTTGGTTTAGGTCAAATGTGGATGTGGGAAGGTAGTTGAGGGTTTTGGAGCATATCACTAAGCACTATGAAGCAAGAACCTCATCAAGCAACACCTCATCCCTCCTTGATAGTATGGGCTTTTCCTATAGACTCAATGTGATCTTGGATCACTAAAATATAAAATGTAGAGTCTTGAGCTTTGAGCTCGAGCCAATCTTTTTGTCCTTAGTATTTTGAGGGGTCCACTTTCCTCATCCATGCCATGCCATTCATTGAGCTTTTCCTGAAATATTAATCTCGGAATAATGTTAGCTCAATGAGCTACATGTTGTTAGGAATTACCAAAACCACCCAGGGATAGTTGCACTTTCAATCTCCCCCTTTTTGGTAATTGATGACAACATATAGATCAAAGCTTCGACGAATGATAATAAGAGTGAAAAACATTGTCGCTTTGAGAAGTATGTGAAAAGAAAGAGCTCCCCCTAAATTTGTGCATAGTTTATGATTTGCTTTGGACTGCAAATGCATAGAGAGTTAGGCTCATGGGTTACTCTTCCATGTCACATACATCTTGGTGGAGCGCTCAAAATGATAATAATTAAATACATGCACTCATCACCAAGCAAAGTGAATGATCATATAGGGATAAAATGATAATGTCATCCAACAAGCATTAATGTAGCATATGATCAAACACACATGATCATCCAAGTATCACATAGACAGAAAGTATCTCAATCAAGCAAATAAAGTTCAACCACCAAAGCAAGAGAGAATAAAAAAGCAACACTCTCTCTAGAAGCCTATGATCTATAAATTTTTCTCCCCCTTTGGCAACAAGTTACCAAAAGTTTCATAGAAAATGCATAGCACTAAATCGTCTCTTAGGCTTGGTCTTCACGTGGTGGTGTCCGGAGAACTCCAAGAACGAAGGCTTCAGTCGATGTAGATGGAGCTGATGGAGTAGGTGCTGGAGCTTGTGGCACTGAAGCTGTAGCTGGTGCAGATGAAGTGGCTCTGGTGCCTGTTACTGGCACTGCAGTTGACCTCTGAGCTCTAGGCACTCTGGCAAATGCATCAGTGGTTGTCTTGCCCTTCCTCTCCCGCATATCATCCTGAAGTTGCTCCACAACAGACTGGATCTTAGTTACCTTCACATCCATGTCATAGAACTTCTGCTCCATGATCCTTTCCAAGCTCTCCTGGTTTTGAGTCAGGGTGGCCAGCCCTTTCTCAATCCTTAGAGTGGATGCAATCAAGTAGCCAAGCTGATCTTGCTTGCTCTTCAGAAGATACTGAGATGCCTCTTCCATGGTTGGCATCTTTGCAGCTTCCTCAGCCTTTGCCTTCTCCCTCTTTGCTTGAACGTGCACAAAATATGGTTCATCCTCATTCATAACCACTTGGTTGTCCTCAAAGTCTGGATAGATAGACATGTGCTCCTTGTCCAACAAGTATGTGCCAGTGCCCATCTTGGAGTTAATCAACTCCTGGATCTGTGGTGCATACCCACAGCTTCTCTTTTGGTCAGCAGCTGTCCTCTTGATAGTTTTAACTATAAGACTCATGACCTTGAACTTTTGTGGCACATCAAATATATGTAGCAGATTGATGGAGTGGCCTCTGATCATTCTGTGATCACCAGACTTGGGCAGAAGAGTGTGCCTGAGGATCTAATTGATAGTAGGCAGTCCTGACAGCAGGTGTTTCACTGATCCAAATTGGTGAGTCTCAAGATCTGCATCAGGAATCTCCTTCTACATGCTAGCCATGGAGTTGTGATCCTTCTTCTTGGCATAGACATCCAAGTCATCTTCATTTTCCTCAGGAGCATTGATCAATTGAGACCATTCTGCTACTGTTGACTGGTATCTAGTGCCTTCAGACATCCAAACTATCTTGCCATCTGGGTAGAAGTGAGCTGTGGAGTAGAACTGCATGATAAGCTCATCATTCCACTTTGTGAGCTTCTGAGCCACAAACTCATCAACTCCACAAGCCTTGAAACTGTCATATACTCCTGGATAGTGTTCTTCATTCTCCTTGATGTACTCCCAGTTGACCCATCTCATGTCACATACTATTGGTTTCTTGTTAAGCAACACTATCTCATAAAAATCCTGCTGTTCTTTGGTATGGAACCTGTAGTCCACAACAGTTCTCCTTCTGGTGGCATATGGATCTGACTCTCTCCATAGCCTCAATCCTAAGTCCTCCCCGATCTTCATGTTTTCTGCTACAGGATGAGCATCATTATGATCTGGAATTTTTGGCTTTAACTTCCTCAAAACATGTGTCTCATCATCTTCTTCTTCAGCAACAGTTTCAGGCACTGGGGCCTTGTTTTTCTCAGCAGCTGGAATGTTCCTGGTACTCCTCTTTGGTGCAGTTTTGGGTTTTGGGGCAGCTGGCTTGGGAGCTTCTTTGGGCTTAGATGAAGCAGCCCCTGTTCTTATGGCATCTCCCATAAGTTTCTGTGCCTTAGGTGCTGGTGCAGCATCCTCTTCCTCTTCCTCTTCTTCAGAGTCTTTCATGATTGAATATCTCCCAAGCACTCTGGCAGTGGTCTTCTTGACCCTTTCTTTCCTTTTCTTTTCTTCCAAAACCTGCTCTTTGGGTGCAGATCCCAAAGTCTCTTGAGTAGATGCTCTGGCTTTAGGCATTGGAGCTCTCTTGGCAGGAACCTTTTGCTTCATCCCTGGCTTGGTGGCAGCAGCAGTGCTATATTCCTTTTTAACCACTTTCTTCTTGGAAGTGGCATCATCCTCAATTGCCACATAGTCTTCATCTTCAGATTCAGAAGTTTTCTTCTTTTTGGCCTTGGTGGCAGCTTTTGGCAAGTTGCTGGGTGTGCTCCTGCTTCCATCATCTGAGCTGCTAGAGGGACTAGTGCCCTCACTCATGTGAACCCGCTCCTCTGACTTGTTCTGACTGTCACTTTGATCAGACATAATGCAATATCTGACAGCTGACCCTGTGAATAGATTATAGATGAGGTAGAGTGGATGAGCATCACAAAATACAGAGGTTTTTGCAAAAGAATGAATCAAAAACTTAGTTTTAGTTTTCCTCAAAAAGCATTTCGGATCAACCGATTTGTAAACTCGGTGATACCGAAGCAGCTGTTGGAACCTAAACTAGTGAACTCGGTCAGACCGAGTCACAGTTTGGTGGCACCGAGACTGCTAGGGTTTCACAAAGTCCTGAACTTGGTCACACCGATTTTCAATTCTCGGTCAGACCGAGAATCACATGTGCAATGGCCTGAGCCGAATCGGTGGTACCGAGTTCCACAACTCGGTTGGTCAGAGATGGTTTTGGCGGAAACCTAACCCTAAATTTTCAAATCATCTCTAATCTACGGAGTGTTTTTGACTGGATAAGATAGTTTGAATCGTGGCAAGATTCATGGCGAACACAATGTGCTAGGAATCAGATAAGGATAGCACAGTGATCAAGTTCATAACCTAGTTCGGCGATGAACTCGCTACGGCGGCAATAGCAGGGATGATTCCCGTTGACGGCGGCGGAGACCAGCGGCAGGAGGCAACTGGCGACGAGGAGGACGATCCAGAGACCCTGGAGGCAGAGCGGGCTAAGCGTGGGCGAAAGAGTTCGGAGAAAATTTCAAAAATTTTGCCCGTGGGTATATATAGCCCGACCCTGTCGGTGTGACTGAGTGGAACAACTCGGTGGCACCGAGATGCATAACTGCAAGCAGTTGCTGCAACTCGGTGTGATCGAAAAGTTCAAATCGGTTGCACCGAGATTGAAAACCTAGATCGACTTAGTGATCTCGGTATGACCGAAATTGGTGAATCGGTCAGACCAAAATGCACAAAGAAGTTTTGGAAGTTTAAGTCTATGACGAATCGGGGACTCTGAGTGCTCCTCAGACAGAGTGGTTTGAATCTGACTTGATCAAATTTTGTGATGTAGCATGAATAGAGTTTGAGACGAGAAAAGCATAGATAGCTAGAGAAGGTTCTTAGGCATTCTTGTCCATCCACTTGGCAAGAGAAAAAAGAAACCAATCAATCAAAGCAACAAGTGGATGTCCTTGAATGAGTAAATTATGCAACCAACATGGTCACACAATAAAACGGCAATTGAAATATGTGGCAAAGCATGCACAACCAATTCTAGCATCTATCAAGCAATTGGCGATGACTAGGTCATCTATATATGAGTATATTGACTTAGGAGTCAAATGAGGACATTTGATCATAGGTCATACTCATCGTTTAAGCACAAGTGGGGTTACCACTTTTGCATAAAGCGTTGTTGTTTTCACACCATTAGAGTTGCTTTAGCTCAATTCTTAGAGTAAAGCTCCCCCTAGATGTGAGATCCCCCCTTAAGAGGGATGAACTAACCTTGGGTTTTGTCGATGATGACTTCATGTAGATGTTGAAGATGTGGATGCTCAATGTTGATGTAGATCATTTGGAGCTATTCTTTGGAGTGAGTTGCACTTTCAATACCTACATGGGTTAGTCCCACAAGGAACAAACAAGGATATCCATAGGCATAGAGTGATGTGCACACAAGATGATGTCTATGAAAGCTTTAGGTTACCTTGTCCCTTGTCTTACCAACAAGAGGGTTTGTGACTCCTTGAACTAGTGCAAGATGTGGAAGTTGATTGCACTCGTTCTTGCCAAAATGATAAGAGTGAAGTATGTTGGCTGAGTCACCCTCAAGAACTCTCTAGTTCTTCTTCTTCGGGATCCACACCATCTTGATGGGAATCCTCGGAGTTGTAGTTGTACTTGATGAAGTGGAACTTGATGTAGTCTTGGGAACCCACTTGACCAAGGCCTTAGGAGCTTCTTCAAATGCATCAATTTCCTCTTGAAGCTTGTCCTTGCCTTTTTGCTTGTGGTCTTGTGGTGAAAGATCATCTTGAGCTTGTGTCCCTTGGAAAGAAGTAGGATCATACTTCTCTTGTTGAGGAACAAACTTCATCTTGGGGTATTGATCTTCTTCCCACTTAGCTCCATTGGCATTGAACTTCTGTTCAAAACCAACACCTTGGTTCTTCCGATGCCTTCCTTGCTTGCGTACAATTTACTCGAATTGCTTACTCCCGGCAAGGCTCCTGTAAACACCTTTCTCTATAATTCCCTTCAATAAGCTATTTTCTTTCTCAAGTGTAACTTGGCTAAGAGAATCATTAGTGGAATCAAGAGAACTACTAGAAGCAACAACATTGGATTTAGCATGATTATTGTTACTACTAGAGGAAGAATCTTTCTTGTTCTTGTTACTAGACTTGACTTGAGGCATGTAAGTGGATAAGAGTAAACGCTTGGCAATGTAAGAAGAACTTTTTTTGCGAAGATCATCATTGATTGCCTTCAAGAACTCATGCTCTTGCTCAAGGTTGAGCTTTTCAAAACGTAATTTCTCATGAGTCCTTAAAAGTTCTCGATGATCTCCTAAGATAGTTTCATAAGCTAACTTAAGAGTGTTTAGTTCTTTAGTTAGAGACTCAATCTTCTCCTTATCATTGTCATTCGTTTCATCTTGATTAGCATGATTAATTGACGTTTCATCATAGTATTCATCACTAGAGTTGTCAACAAGTAAATCATCATCACCTAACAAGTCATCTTCATCACTATTGAAATCAACATACTCGGGGTGTGATACCTTTGGACCTTTGGCCATGAAGCATCTTCCAATTCCTTCATTTGGTGAATCAAATATGTCATAGGAGTTGGTTGACACAAGTGCTAGACCGGCAACACCTTCATCTTGAGTATATTCGGAGTCGGAGTGATAGCTTTTCTCGAAGTGATTGTCGGAGTCGGAGCCGGATACCCATTCACCAACATGAGCTTGATGTCTTCGTTTTGTGTAGCTCCTTGATAACTTGTCCTTTCTTTCCGAATCCTTGCTTCTCCATGAGTGTCTTCGTTCATAACGATCATCTCTACTCCTTCTTTCTCTTGGTGGTGATTCTTCTCTTCTACTTCTTCTTTTTGGAGAATCTTCTCTTCTTTTGTGGGGTGCCGTACACTCATTGGAATAGTGTCCGGGCCTTCCACAATTGTAGCAGTTTCGCTCTTGACTAGAAGATCTTTTGTCATTGTAGGACCTTGACTTGGAGCTTCTCTCTTTGCTTCTACTCTTGTAGAATTTGTTGAAGTTCTTCACCACTAAGCTCAATTATTCATTGAAGGTTTGTTTCTCACTTGATGATGTGGGGGCTTCGCATGAGGCTTTGTAAGCACCACTTGATTTGTTGTGAAGGTCCTCCTTATCCTTGAGTGACATCTCATGAGCAACAATTCTTCCAATGACTTCCGTTGGCTTGAGATCTTTGTAATTGGGGATCATTTGAATCATTGTGCACATGGTATCATATTTTCCATCCAAGGCTCTTAGGATCTTCTTGATGATGAATCTATCGGTCTTCTCTTCACTTCCTAAGCCAGCAATCTCATTTGTGATAAGAGCAAGCCTAGAGTACATTTCAGCGACACCTTCACCATCCTTCATTTTGAACTTGTCAAGTTGACTTTGAAGCACATCCAACTTGGATTCCTTGACGGAGTCGGTACCTTCATGCATGTGAATCAAAGTATCCCAAATTTCCTTTGCATTCTCAAGACGGCTGATTTTGTTGAATTCTTTGGGGCACAATCCGTTGAAGAGGATATCACAAGCTTGAGCGTTGTATTGCAGCATTTTCAACTCTTCTGCGGTGGCTTCACGATTCGGTTCTCTCCCATCAAAGAATTCACCTTGCAAGCCAACACACACAATAGCCCAAACGGCGGGGTTATGTCCAAGAATATGCATTTTCATCTTATGCTTCCAACTAGCAAAATTAGTACCATCAAAGTAAGGACCTCTGCGATGATAATTTCCCTCGCTAGACGCCATACTCTCCTAGGTTGTGAAACCAAGGCTATGACCACCAAAAGCTACGGAAATCAAAGCAAATGGAAACCAAAGCTCTGATACCACTTGTAGGATCGAAAGTATGTCTAGAGGGGGGGGGGGTGATTAGACTACTTGACCAATTAAAAATATATCCTTTTCCCAATTTTAGTCTTTGGCAGATTTTAGCTATCTTAGCACAAGTCAAGCAATCTTAACACAATTCAAGCAAGCATGCAAAGAGTCTATGAGCAACGGAAAGTAAAGCATGCAACTTGCAAGAATGTAAAGGGAAGGGTTTCAAGAATTCAAACGCAATTGGAGACACAGATGTTTTTGTCGTGGTTCCGATAGGTGGTGCTATCGTACATCCACGTTGATGGAGACTTCAACCCACGAAGGGTAACGGTTGCGCGAGTCCACGAAGGGCTCCACCAATGAAGGGTCCACGAAGAAGCAACCTTGTCTATCCCATCATGGCCATCGCCCATGAAGGACTTGCCTCACTAGCGGTAGATCTTCATGAAGTAGGCAATCTCTTTGCCCTTACAAACTCCTTGGTTCAACTCCACAATCTTGTCGGAGGCTCCCAAGTGACACCTAGCCAATCTAGGAGACACCACTCTCCAAGAAGTAACAAATGGTGTGTTGATGATGAACTCCTTGCTCTTGTGCTTCAAATGATAGTCTCCTCAACACTCAACTCTCTCTCACAGGATATGGATTTGATGGAAAGAAGATTTGAGTGGAAAGCAACTTGGGGAAGGCTAGAGATCAAGATTCATATGGTGGGAATGTAATATCTTGGCCTCAACACATGAGTAGGTGGTTCTCTATCAGAAAATGTGTATTAGAAGTGTAGGTATGTTCTGATGGCTCTCTCCTCGAATGAAGAGTGGGTGGAGGGGTATATATAGCCTCCACACAAAAACTAACAGTTACACACAATTTACCAATCTCGATGAGACCGAATTGAGAAACTCGGTCAGACCGATTTAGCAAACCTAGTGACCATTAGGATTTTCGGTGGGACCGAGATGCAACTTGGTAGGACCGATATGGTTAGGGTTAGGGCATAATGTAATCTCGGTGTGACCGGTTACACAAACTCGGTGGGACCGATTTTGGTAATAAGCTAACCAGAGAGTTGGTCAGGTAAACTCGGTGGGACCGATTTGCTCATTTCGGTGGGACTGAAATGTTACAAAAGGGAAACAGAGAGTTTATATTGCAATCTTGGTGGGACCGATCGCTCATCTCGGTAGGACCGAAACGTTACAAAGGGAAACAGAGAGATTACAACCCCATCTCGGTGTGACCGAGATCCCTATCGGTGAGACCAATTTGCCTAGGGTTTGTGGCAGTGGCTATGACATCTGAACTCGGTGGCGCCGGATAGAAAGAATCGGTGGGGCCGAGTTTGACTTTTGGTTTAGGTCATATGTGTATGTGGGAAGGTAGTTGAGGGTTTTGGAGCATATCACTAAGCACTATGAAGCAAGAACCTCATCAAGCAACACCTCATCCCTCCTTGATAGTATTGGCTTTTCCTATAGACTCAATGTGATCTTGGATCACTAAAATATAAAATATAGAGTCTTGAGCTTTGAGCTTGAGCCAATCTTTTTGTCCTTAGTATTTTGAGGGGTCCACTTTCCTTATCCATGCCATGCCATTCATTGAGATTTTCCTGAAATATTAATCTCGGAATAATGTTAGCTCAATGAGCTATATTTTGTTAGGAATTACCAAAACCACCCAGGGATAGTTGCACTTTCAGTTTTGTTCCATGTTGGAGCATGGATATGTTGGGATATCACAATATCTCTTATTTTAATTAATGCGTCTATACACTTGGTAAAGGGTGGAAGGCTCGGCCTTATGCCTGGTGTTTTGTTCCACTCTTGCCGCCCTAGTTTCTGTCATACCGGTGTTATGTTCCTTGATTTTGCGTTCCTTACACGGTTGGGTGTTATGGGGACCCCTTGACAGTTCACTTCGAATAAAACTCCTCCAGCAAGGCCCAATCTTGGTTTTACCATTTGCCTCACCACCACCTACTTTTCCATTGGGATTCATGCTCCCAAGGGTCATCTTTATTTTAAGCCCACCCGTGCCAGTGCTTGTCTAAGTGGGTCCGAACCGAGCTGCCTGTGGGGCCACCTCGGGGAAACTTGAGGTTTGGTTTTACTCGTAGCTAGTCTCATTCGGTGTTGCCCTGAGAACGAGATACGTGCGACTCCTATCGGGATTGTCGGCACATCGGGTGGCTTTGCTTGTCTTGTTTTACCATTGTCAAAATGTCTTGTAACCGGGATTCCGAGTCTGATCGGGTCTTCCTAGGAGAAGGAATATCCTTCGTTGACTGTGAGAGCTTGTGATGGGCTAAGTTGGGACACCTCTGCAGGGTTTTGAACTTTCGAAAGCCGTGCCCGCGGTTATGGGCAGATGGGAATTTGTAAATATCCCGTTGTAGGGAACTTGACACTTAACTTAATTAAAATGCATCAACCGCGTGTCTAGCCGTGATGGTCTCTTCTCGGCGGAGTCCGGGAAGTGAACACGGTTCTTGTGTTATGCTTGAACGTAAGTAGTTTCAGGATCACTTCTTGATCACTTCTAGTTTACGACCGTGCCTTGCTTCTCTTCTCGCTCTCATTTGCGTAAGTTAGCCACCATATATGCTAGTGCTTGCTGCAGCTCCACCTCACTACCCTTTCCTACCGATAAGCTTAAATAGTCTTGATCTCGTGGGTGTGAGATTGCTGAGTCCTCGTGACTCACAGATACCTCCAAATAGTTGCAGGTGCCGATGATACCAGTGAAGTTGACACGACCCAGCTCAAGTGGGAGCTCGATGAATATCGTGTTCGTTGTGTTGTTTCGTTTCCAGATGATCAGTAGTGGAGCCCAGTCGGGATGATCAGGGATCTATGCATTTGGGGTTGTCTTTATTTATGTTGGTTCCGTAGTCGGACCTTGATTGTATTCTAGATGATGTAATGCTATATTTATGTATTGTGTGAAGTGGCGATTGTAAGCCAACTCTTTACCCCTTTCTTATTTAGTACATGGGATGTGTAAAGATTACCCCTCTTGCGACATGCCTACTATGCGGTTATGCCTCTAAGTCATGCTCCGACACGTGGGAGATATAGCCGCATCATGGGTGTTACACAGGGCCGAATACCTCCCCCTCGCAGATCTAGTCTCCGTTTGAGCGGGATTATGTTCAATCGGCAATGACGCGATGGCTGAGAACTTCCCCAACCCCAATAAGGAGGAGAGGGTGTGCTTCGTCCCATTCCTATTGCAGGGTCTGGGATTTCCAATCCACCACTTCCTCAGGGGGTTATTGGATTTTTACATCGTCCAACTACACAACCTCACCCTAGGTTCAATTTTGCACATCTCAGGTTTTGTTGCCCTCTGCGAGCTATTCTTAGGCATCGAGGCCCATTTTGAATTACGGAGGAAGTTCTCTTGCCTTGTTGCCTGCTACCTCTTGAGCACCGCGTTGGTTTTCCCTTGAAGAGGAAAGGTTGATGCAGTAAAGTAGCGTAAGTATTTCCCTCAGTTTTTGAGAACCAAGGTATCATTCCAGTAGGAGATCACGCTCGAGTCCCACGCACCTACACAAACAAATAAGAACCTCGCAACCAACGCGATAAAGGGGTTATCAATCCATTCACGGTTACTTACGAGAGTGAGATCTGATAGATATGATAAGATAATATTTTGGTATTTTTATGATAAAGAGAAATAAAGATGCAAAGTAAAATAAACGGCAATAGAAATAACTAAGTGTTGGAAGATCAATATGATGGAAGATAGACCCGGGGGCCATAGGTTTCACCAGTGGCTTCTCTCAAGAGCATAAGTATTACGGTGGGTAAACGAATTACTATCGAGCAATTGATAGAATTGAGCATAGTTATGAGAATATCTAGGTATGATCATGTATATAGGCATCACGTCCGCGACAAGTAGACCGAAACGATTCTGCATCTACTACTATTACTCCACACATCGACTGCTATCCAGCATGCATCTAGAGTATTAAGTTCATAAGAACAGAGTAATGCTTTAAGTAAGATGACATGATGTAGAGGGATAAACTCATGCAATATGATATAAACCCCATATTTTTATCCTCGATGGCAACAATACAATACGTGTCGTTTCCCTTTCTGTCAGTGGGATCAAACACTACAAGATTGAACCCAGAGCTAAGCACTTCTCCCATTGCAAGAAAGATCAATCTAGTAGGCCAAACCAAACTGATAATTCGAAGAGACTTGCAAAGATAAATCAATCATACATAAAATAATTCAGAGGAGATTCAAATATTGTTCATAGATAAACTTGATCATAAACCCACAATTCATCGGATCTCGACAAACACACCGCAAAAGAATATTACATCGAATAGATCTCCAAGAAGATCGAGGAGAACTTTGTATTGAGATCCAAAGAGAGAGAGAAGAAGCCATCTAGATAATAACTATGGACCCGTATGTCTGAAGTAAACTACTCACACATCACCGGAGAGGCCATGGAGTTGATGTAGAGGCCCTCCCTGATCAATGCCCCCTCCGGTGGAGCTCCGGAAAAGGCCCCAAGATGGGATCTCTCGAGTACAGAAGGTTACGACGGTGGAATTAGGTTTTCGTGGTGCTCCTGGATGTTTGGGGGGTACATGGATATATATATAGGAGGAAGAAGCACGTCAGTGGAGCAACGAGGGGCCCATAAAGGGTGGAGGGCGTGCCTAGGGAGGGTAGGCGCGCCCCCTGCCTTGTGGCCTCCTCGATTGTTTCTTGACACCCACTCCATGTCTCCTGGATCCCGTTTGTTGAGAAAATCACGTTCCCGAAGGTTTCATTCCGTTTGGACTCGTTTGATATTCCTTTTCGGCGAAACCCTAAAATAGGCAAAAAATAGCAATTTGGGCTGGGCCTCCGATTAGTAGGTTAGTCCCAAAAATGATATAGGAGTGTAAATTAAAGCCCATTAACATCCAAAATAGATAATATAATAGCATGGAGCAATCAAAAATTATAAATACGTTGGAGATGTATCGTTGCCCGCCACCGGGGAGGTTCCATATTTGAAGTGGGCGGTGCCGAAGTATGGCGTATAGCCGGATCCGGATACCTCGTAGGAACACCTAAAGAGGTATATCCGCAGTGGTCTTCAGAATGGTTCTATATGGACGATGTTCCGCTGCTGGATCTAGTTCTGCGTGGCCTCCCTAAATTTTCCAGTGCTCCTTTAAAGAAGTGCCTCAACTGGCGTCCCCGAAGCCCCAAGGAAGAGAACAGTGCAGAGATAAAGAGATTGGTCAGCAAGGTTAGGCTATTAGCCCATACCAAACTTTCGATAGTTCAGGTTATGGCCATTGCAATAAAGAGGTGTGTCCAGCCTCTTCAATCTAGAGTAACCCATTTATGGTGTTACAACGGAGAAGACGACGCATCTCGCTACAGACGGAAGGTTCTGGTACTCCTGCCGAACTGGCCTCAATTTTGGCTGATCTGTATAAGGGCGAGAAGGAAGAGTTTCTCTGGTTAAACTGCCAGGAGGGTTATTCCATGTACACCCCCATTGAATGGGTAAGATTTTGATCATCTGTATTTATTTTATTGCTTTACAGGCACTAATCAAATTTCCCCTTTGTTGCCACCAACAGTCATGGAGGAAGATGATCGAGGAAGTCCACTGTCTCGCTCCCCAGCCAGAGGATCATAACCGTGATAAAGATCCTGGCTTTTGTGAGGATCTGAACATATATATAGAGTTCAACGACGGGGTATTTTATCAAGCGAGCCATGACGGTTCGGAGGTGGCTATTACGGCTGACTACCCCCGCCTCTATCCCTTCTGCATTGTGAGTATTTGGAGAGTCCTTAAAAGGAAATCCTTATCTGCATTTTTATCACTTGTACTGATCCGGATTTTAATAGGATCGACGCTCTAGGGACAATATTCCCTCAAGGGCGGCCCCTACACAAGGCCGTTGTTCAAAACGAAAAGGGACCGGGAGTGCTGCGGAGACCTCACAACCTTCCAAGAGGAACATGTGCTTTAATACATGCCTAGGCATGAGTCCGGATTGTGAAAAGTCTCCTTTTATCCTTGACATCAGGAGGAGTACGCAGCGGGCAGTTGAAAAACTCCCGATTAGCCGAATGTCCACTGATCCGGTGCCGTACTCGTCAACTAGGACGCGAGCCAATGCAATGCTAGTTCTGCCTCCTCAAGAAGATTCAGATGACATATCCGTCACGAATTCTGAAGTGGAAAGCCTGATGAATCACTGTCGATTGAAAGAGGCTATGCGGGCTCCGGCGTTTTCCGAACAAGAGTTTACATCACTCAGTTTGGTGGATGCGTATCTCCGAGCTGCTCAAGACAGACTTGCCAGAGTCTTTCAGCTATTCTCGAAGGACATACAGGTAAAAGTTTACGCAATTTTTGATAGTCATGTGCCAGTGCTACCTCTTGAGCAAGCGTTGGTTTTCCCTTGAAGAGGAAAGGGTGATGCAGCAAACTAGCGTAAGTATTTCCCTCAGTTTTTGAGAACCAAGGTATCAATCCAGTAGGAGACTACACGCAAGTCGCCTAGTACCTGCACAAACAAATAAGAACCTTGCAACTAACGCAATAAAGGGGTTGTCAATCCCTTCACGTCCACTTGCAAAAGTGAGATCTGATAAAGATAATAAGATAAATATTTTTGGTATTTTTGTTGTATAGATTGGAAAGTAAAGATTGCAAAATAAACGGCGACAGAAATTGGCAAGTTGACGGGAAACTAATATGATGTAAAATAGACCCGGGGGCCATAGGTTTCATTAGTGGCTTCTCTCAAGAGAGCAAATATTACGGTGGGTGAACAAATTACTGCGGAGCAATTGATAGAAAAGCGCATAGTTATGAGAATATCTAGGCATGATCATAAACATGGGCATCATGTCTGTGTCAAGTAGACCGAAACGATTCTGCATCTACTACTATTACTCCACACATCGACCGCTATCCAACATGCATCTAGAGTATTAAGTTCATAAGAACAGAGTAACGCATTAGGCAAGATGACATGATGTAGAGGGATAAACTCAAGAAATATGATATAAACCCCATCTTTTTATCCTCGATGTCAAAAATACAATACATGTCGGTTCCCTTTCTGTCACTGGGATTGAGCACCTTAAGATTGAACCCAAAGCTAAGCACTTCTCCCATTGCAAGAAAGATCAATCTAGTAGGCCAAACCAAACTGATAATTCGAAGAGACTTGCAAAGATATCAAATCATGCATATAAGAATTCAGAGAAGAATCAAATATTGTTCATAGATAATCTTGATCATAAACCCACAATTCATCGGATCTTGGCAAACACACTGCAAAAAGTATTACATCGAATAGATCTCCAAGAACATCGAGGAGAACTTTTTATTGAGAACCAAAGAGAGAGATGAAGCCATCTAGCTAATAACTGTGGATCCAAAGGTTTGTGGTAAACTACTCACACATCATCGGAGAGGCTATGGTGTTCATGTAGAAGCCCTCCATGATCGAATCCCCCTCCGGCAGATCGCCGGAAAAGGTGCCCAGATGGGATCTCACGGGTACAGAAGGTTGTGGCAGTGGAAAAGTGGCTTCGTGGCTCTCTAGATGTTTTCAGGGTATAAGAGTATATATAGGCGAAAGAAGTAGGTCGGTGGAGCTATGAGGGGCCCATGAGGGCGGGGGGCGCACCGCCCTACCTCGTGGCTACCTCGTTGCTTCCTTGACCTCCACTCCAAGTCTCTTGGATTGCATTTGTTCCAAAAAAGATCCTTGCGAAGGTTTCGTCTCGTTTGGATTCCGTTTGACATTCCTTTTCCGCGAAACACTAAAATAGGTAAGAAACACTACAAAAAAACACACTTCCGTCATGATACGTGTTTGTCACAATAGATCGCATTTTTTGTCATGCATGTACATCCATGACGATTTTATGATAGAATCAAGATAGTCATACCTGTGCTGCCGTAGAAGTGTTCCATGACATGACCAAAATTATCATCACGGAAGTGTCCACTTCCATGACGATAAATCACGCGTCACAGAAGTGCTTTCATCAAGGGTGACCGACACGTGGCATCCACCGTAACGGAACGCCGTTAAGCTATCGGGTCGGATTTTGGATCCGATAACCTGTTAACAGCCCTGACCAATGGGAAATTTCCACGTGTAAAATTCTGATTTGCCGAAGGGAACACCTATCAGCTCGTCAGTGGGCCAGATGTCGCCCGTCCATTGGAGGAGACATGCCTATGATACGTCGACACGTGGCTGGGCCCAACAGAGGCCCATATAGGTTAAAAAGGCTGGCCCAGTCAAAGGCCCATAGAACTTAATCAGGTACTAGTGGGCTAGCCCAATAACGACATGCTTAATAAAGGCCATTTATGGCCCGAAGCCAGATCTGGCCCGTTAATTGTTCGCCCAATATTTGGGCCCATTTACGGACCGGAGCCAGATCTTGCCCGTTAATTGTTCGCCCAATATTTGGGCCCATTTGCGGCCCAAAGCCAGATCTGGCCCATTAATTGTTCGTCGAATATTTGGGCCCAACTACAGCCCAGTGACTTTCAGCCTGTTAGAGGCCTGATGTAGACATGGGCCCATTTTAGCCCGGTGTGACTTTCGGCCTAGGTATGGCCCGTGCTGCCCATGGGCCATATATGGTCCGACGGGACATCAGGCCCACTAACGGCCCGTGCTAAAGGTGGCAACAGTTAAGCCCAACGTGGCTTTGGGCCTATTAAAGGCCTGTCGCGTAATTCGGCCCGTTGATGCTTGTGCTAAGCTTTCGGCCTCTTAAAGGCCCATGATATCAGTCTGCCAACTAAGGCCCGAGATATTTTTCGGCCTGGTAACGGCCTGTGATCTAACTAGGCCCAAAATGGCTTGGTCTACATTTCGGCCTACTGAAGGCCTGTCGACGACTAGTGAAAATTGAGGCCCAACATGCATTTTGGCCTGCTAAAGGCCCGTGATTTCATCTCGGCCGTAACAGGCAAGTACAATATTCAACCTGTTAATGGCCCAACGCTACCTGGGCCAAACTAAGCGCTGGGTCGACAAAAGGCCCAATTAAAATATAGGCCGGTGTAAGTTTGGGCCTGGCGCAATGTGTGAAGGCCCCAATCATTCGGGCCCAAGAAATACGCATGCCGGCCCAATTGTGGCCCGCTAAAAACCTAGCCCATTAGAGTCGAATGTTTCGGTCCGGTCGACTACATCTGATTTTTTTTCAGATAGCGAATGATGGCAGTAACTAGTAGGAATTAAGAACAAACCTACTCTATACAATAAAGAAATTATGGCATAGTAACTAAGAATAAACCTACTATCGGTGTCAAAACCGGCGGATCTCGGGTAGGGGGTCCTGAACTGTGCGTCTAGGCCGGATGGTAACAGGAGGCAGGGGACACAATGTTTTACCCAGGTTCGGGCCCTCTTGATGGAGGTAAAACCCTACGTCCTGCTTGATTAATATTGATGATATGGGCAGTACAATAGTAGATCTACCATGAGATCAGAGAGGCTAAACCCTAGAAGCTAGCCTATGGTATGATTGTTGTTCGTCCTATGGACTAAAACCCTCCGGTTTATATAGACACTGGAGAGGGCTAGGGTTACACAGAGTCGGTTACAATGGGAGGAGATCTACATATCCGTATTGCCAAGCTTGCCTTCCACGCCAAGGAAAGTCCCATCCGGACACGGGACGAAGTCTTCAATCTTGTATCTTAATAGTCCGAGAGTCCGGCCAAAGGTTATAGTCCGGCTATCCGGACACCCCCTAATCCAGGACTCCCTCAGTAGCCCCCGAACCAGGCTTCAATGACGACGAGTCCGGCGCGCAGATTGTCTTCGGCATTGCAAGGCGGGTTCCTCTCCAAATTCCGTGTACCTGTTTAAATAGTGTCCGGCTTCTTGTGAATGTTGCACTCCTTCGCTTCCACGCCCAATAATGGCCACTTTCCACATGTCGAGCGAATGTGAAGAGCCAGGGTGTTTTTACATTTACCCTCCTAGCTGTGTGAATGAGCTGCCTATTAAAGAGACGAGGATTCAGATCCAAATCACACCATCCTACCTTGGCGAGCCTCCATCGGAGCGCATCTGACAGAGATCCATTCCATCATGGCCGGTCGACGCAGCTCCTCCTCTCGCTCCCCTAGCCCCAGGCCTGGAGATTGGGAGAGATGTTCCGTCCCGCACAGCAAATTAGTGATGCTTCAGACCAAGGGATTTCTTCCCCCAACATACATGGTCCCGGTTCGAGCTGGGCTCGCCACCTATAATGGCGGAGAGCAAGCGGAGAGCCTTCCCAATCCCTCCAAGGGAGAGCGGGTATGCCTTATCCCTCATTTGGTAAGAGGGCTCGGATTTCCAATTCATCCGTTTCTCTGGGGGCTACTGGAGTTCTACGGCCTCTAGTTGCTCAACCTTACGCCTGCCTCCATATTGCATATCGTGGGCTTCGTAGCCCTTTGCGAGCTGTTTTTGGGCTGTGAGGCTCATTTCGCGCTGTGGAAGAAGCTGTTCTGCCTTGTCCCCGTTCTCAGGAGGGGTCAATATATAAAGTGGGCAGAGCCGAAGTGTGGCGTATTGCCGGGACCGGATATCTATCCGGAACCCCAAAGAAGACGTCCGAAGACTGGCCTTCAGAATGGTTTTATAGAAGACGTCCCCCTCCTGGACCCTATTCGAATCAGCCTCCCAGAGTTCGACAATGCTCCTTTGAAGAAGCGCCGGAGCTGGCGTCCATGGAGCCCCCAGGAGGAAGATGACAGGGACGTTCTTTACCTGATGAGCCGGATAAGATTGTTAGCTCGATCCGGATTGACCATGATCAAGGTCATGGCCACATGTATTATGCGGGGGGTGCATCCGCTTCAGTATAGAGGCCACCCCATGTGGGATTTAACTGGGAGGATGACGCCACCTATCGGGACCCCGATCCTAAGTCACACCGATCTAGCATGTAACACCTCATATCGCTTTGCGGCCTCACGCACGGTATTCCCATGGGTGCCACCTTACCTGGCCCGGGACCGTTTGCGCCTTTTGGCTCACGTATATGATAGTGTCGCTAGCATCCATATGACAGAGAACCCTGGCCGACATGACTAGTCGTGAACCCAAAGTGGCACTAACTTACAGGGACAGGCATACATGAATCAACCTCGAGCATGTCGGTCAACAGCGTATGAATCCGGGCTGTAGCACTGGGCTAACAGGACTCCGGGAACCCGGGCTGTAGCAGGCTAGGCAGGACTCCGGATGTCACCGCATGACATTTCCCCGAAGGGACAGACACAGGAACAAAGTGAATCACATGCCGGCCAATCAAGTGTTCCGGAGCAGTAGTGTTGGGCTAGCAGGACTCCGGTGAACCGGGCTGTAGCGGACTACTATGGCTCATGGAAGCACAATACTACCTTTCCCCATAAGAGAGGCTACCAGGGATAAACAACTAGGTTGTCGGATCCCACACATAGCAATACACGTTACACATACGCATAACATGCAAGTATGTGCTGTACAACATGGCATCACAACATAACTCAAACTCATATAGATAAAGGCCCAGAAGAGCCACATAGCATTCAATACAAACAGGGGTCTCATGACCCATCATTCAGAGCATACAAGCAACGGAAGCATTACATGTCTGAGTACAGACAACTACAAAAGGAAAAGACTAAGAAGCCTGACTAAACACAATCCTCCCAAGGGTACAAGATCGTAGCTGGGATACAAGCTACTCGTCGAAGTCACTAGTGTAACCAACTACAAAACATAAATAAGCAAACGTGAGTACGAAGGTACTCAGCAAGTCTTACATCAGAACTATCTACATATGCAACATTATCATCAAGGGGGGTGGTGGAGTTAACAGCAGCAAGCCAGCTTTGACTCAGTGGCTAACCTATACTACGAGTATCAGAAACTTATTTGAGGTGAGGAGACGCACACGAGTCTACATATTCACCATATCAATAGCCCACTATGGATCCGTTCCCGTCTCCCTACGAGAAGGCCATCGATAGCACTCACGCTTATCTTGCGGATTTTAGAGTATCCACTTCAAGTTGTCTATGTACTACATAAGTCCTCCAAGTTTCCATATCCGAGGAAAACGGCTATTCGAATAGATAATGTTGACCCTATAGGGGTGTACTTCTTCACACATGCTCTCGCCACTTATAGCCCTGTACACATCATGTACCTCTCGGCCATGACCTAACTAACCACACAAGTCTCTCGTCCAGGTTTATCGCCTATTCGGGTTCCATCCGCAAGGAGATCCGGCCGGGGTGTCGCTCACGGCCCCAAACGATGTGTGCAGGGTTCCCAAGCCCACCATCCGGGTGCCACTTGGTACACCGTGCCACGGTGCCTAGTCTGTCCCAAGCCCGTCCCGTCGGACACCACCTGGTAGACAAGTAGCACTACCTGCAAACGCCAGAAACTAGTTGCAACTCCTGGACAGAGATCAAGTGGATTAACAAGCCGAGAGGGGCCGGATAACCGGAACCCAATGTGTGGTAGTAACTGGACTTGGATAACATACACAGAACTCAGTGCTTAGGGACGGTTCCAATGAGACATCCCACCATGTACTCCTACATGGCCTCTCATCGCTACCTTTACCAAAACGTGTTCACACACTTAGCCTTTATTGGTAGGACATGTTCACCACTCCGATTCATTCCCGATGAATCAGACCTGACACAACTCTAAGCATAGCTGGCATAAAGAAAACAAGCATGGATGAGTAGGCACATCAAGGCTCAAGAAACTCCTACTCATGCTAGTGGGTTTCAACTATTTACTGTGGCAATGACAGGTCATGCAGAGGAATGGGTTCAACTACCGCAGCAGAAAGTAGCAGTTTGAATCGTTGTTGTCCTAATGCAGTATAAGGAGCAGGAGCGAGAGTATGGGATTTATCGAAATGCTCAAGGGGGTTGCTTGCCTGATAGACGACGAAGGGGCACTGCTCCTCTAACAGGTTCTCGGGAACACCTTCTGGAGTGGGACCTATCGAGAAGAAACAGTGCCGGCAATCAATGCACAAACAAATGCAAAAAAATGATGCATGAACATGACATGTGCAAATGCTAGTGTTTGGGATAATGCAAGATGCTACCAAATTGGATGAAGCCCATTTGAATCAAAGATTCAAATGCAATTCAAAATGAAGCATTTGAAATGCCCATATTATGTTTTCACTTATACAACATGTATAAGTTGGTTTTTCATGCATGTAACTGGCATAAATGGATTCCTTGCATTTTTCTGATAATTTTTCATATATAATTTATTTCATTCTAAGCTATGGTTAAATTATTATGATTTTTTTTGAAGTTTAAGCAATATTCTGGAATTTCCTGAGTTAAAATAATTCCAGAAATCAATTATTGCGTCAGCTCTACGTCAGCATGACGTAAGCGAGTCAACAGGGCTAACCAGGTCAAACCTAACCAGTGGGTCCCACTAGTCAGTGACCCAGTCAACTAACTAAGTTCGTTAGTCCTAACTAACTGGGCAGGGCCCACTAGTCAGTGACTGTAGTAGCTAACCTAGTTAGTTAATTAGAGCTAACTAAAGTAATTAGTCGGGCAAGGCCCGCAAGTCAGTGAGAGAGAGGGGGAGGTCAAACTGGGCTGTGGGGTCAACCCACGCCGGTCAAAGGTCAGCGGTCGCCGGCGAGTCCAAACGCGGCGGTGCGCTGCGGGTTTGACCTACAGGGGGCCATTTGGCGCACGGAGTGCAGCTACGGGATGCGGACGCTCGTCCGCATCCAGCCGTGGTGGTGGCGCGGCCGAGGAGCGGCTGGAGTGGTGCCGGCGACGACGAGTGCGGCGGCCGGAGCTTGGGTGCGCGTGGGGTTAGCGTTGCGGGGTGCAAGCGGGCAAGGGGAGGCGCTAGCGAGGCTCAGCGTGGGGCAGCAAGCTCGGTGGACACGCGTCTGGGACCAAATGGTCACCGGAGCGTTGCCGCCGACGAGCTCGGGCGGCGGTGCGGTTCGGTCGACAAGGGGGTGACGGCTGCGGGGCGTAAACGAGCTCGGGAAGAGGGGGAACAGGCGCAGAAACTCACAGCGGAGGCGACGGGATGGTCAGCGGGCTCAGAGACGAGTCGGAGACGACGGACGGGCGCCGACGAACTTGGCGGCCGAGAGGTTGAAGACGATGGAATTGATGGCGAAGCAGTGCTCCCGGCGATGTGTGGCTCGACGATGAGGACGAAGGCGACGAGGCGAGTCCCTGGGGCACGTCGGGGAGGCGAGAGGGAGGCGGTGGCCGCGGCAACGGCGAGCGGTGGCGTCGGCTGCGTTCGGTGGCGCTGCGGGGAAGAGAAATCAGAGGAGGGGAGGAGCGCAGGAGAGAGTGAGAGAGGTCGGGGAGGCTGTGTGGCAACTCCAGGGACGTCCAGAGGGAGGCGGTAAGGAGGAGATGGCCGGGCGTGCGCCGGCGTGCGTCGGCCACGCGCCTCTCATCATCCTGGCGGGAGGTTGAAGGTGACTGGCAGGGCCAGCTGGCAGGGCCGGCCAGCTGGGCCGCACAGTGCTAGGCCTCAGGTGAGGCCCAGGTAAGTGTTTTCCCTTTTTTTTGTTTTCTTTTCTATTTCTGACATTTGTTTTTGACTTAAAAATAAATACCAGCCCAAATATAAAAATGTTGAGATTCCTTGTGACCACTAGTTATAATATACCAGAGGTCCTCACCAAATTCCAACATTTGGAGCCTCTAAAATATTTATATTATTTTAAACAGCTCCAATTCAAATACATATGGGTTCATGCAAAAATCCAAAATGTTTAGCAAAAATGTGCATCACCTCTGGTTGTTGCTTGCAACATTTTCCAAAGACCATGAACATTTTTGAAGAGCATTTTGGGTTTATTGAAATTCCATTTTTAAATTGAACCTATTTGAAATTTCTTTGGTGCTAGGGTTTGAAACATCCCCATTTCAATTTCATTTGAAACTTAACATGATGCACAAAGCAAACCTATAACATACCAGAACTAGGGATGTGACAACTCGCCCCCACTCGAAAAAATCTCATCCCGAGATTCAGGAGTTGGCAGAAAGAAAGTGGGGTACTCAAGTCGAAGACGATCTTCTCGCTCCCAAGTAGCTTCTCTCTCGGCATGATGAGACCACTGAACCTTGCGAAACTTGATGTTATGACATCGGGTGACACGCTCTACTTGATCCAGAATGCGAACGGGGTACTCTCGATAAGTGAGGTTATCTTGGAGATCAAGCGTTTCGTGGTCCACTCCGCGGATGGGATCCGAGAAGCAACGCCTGAGTTGAGAGACGTGGAGGACATCATGAACTCGAGAAAGATGTGGGGGTAGTTCCAACTAGTAGGCAACCTCTCCTTGTTTAGCGAGAATGAGAAAAGGACCGATGTAACAAGGAGCCAACTTGCCCTTGATACCGAAATGATGGGTACCCTTCAAAGGAGTAACCCGAAGGTAGGCCTTGTCGCCAACTTCATAAGCCACTTCCTTATGATGACGGTCATACTAGCTCTTTTGATGAGATTGGGCTGTTCTCAAATTCTCACGAATGATGTGAACTTGCTCTTCTGCCTCCTGGATCATATCTGGTCCAAAGAATTGTCTTTCACCGGTTTCAGACCAGTTCAAAAGTGTTCGACATCTTCGTCCATACAGAATCTCGAAGGGTGCTTTCTTAAGACTAGATTGGTAGCTATTGTTATAAGAAAACTCAGCAAAGGGAAGACATTTCTCCCAATCCATACCGAATGAGATAACGCAAGCTCTAAGCATGTCTTCGAGAATTTGGTTGACCCTTTCCACCTGACCACTTGACTGAGGGTGGAAAGCGGTACTGAAAGAAAGATGAGTTCCCATGGCATTCTGGAAACTTTCCCAGAAATGAGAGGTGAAATGACTGCCATAGTCTGAATTGATCTCTAGTGGAACACCATGGAGTGACACTATTTGGGAGATATATAAGTCAGCAAGCTGACTAGCAGTGATACTCTCTCGAACAGGTAGGAAGTGAGCCACTTTGGAAAGACGATCAATGACCACGAAGATAGCATTATTTCCTTTCTTGGTCCTGGGAAAGCCGGTGATGAAGTCCATACTAACTTTGTCCCATTTCCACTCGGGAATAGCTAAACGTTGAAGGGTGCCAGCAGGTATTTGATGCTCTGCCTTAACGCGACAACAAACGCCATAGTTGGCAATATACTGAGCGATTTCCCTCTTCATCCTAGTCCACCAGAACCTCTGACGTAGGTCCTGATACATCTTTGTACTACCGGGATGAATCGTGAGAGGAGAGTCATGGGCCTCCTTAAGGATCAGTTGCTGAATGTGTTGACATTTGGGAACCACCAAACGGTTTCCAAAGTAAACAACACCTCGTTCATCCATAGAGAAACAGCCAGCAACTCCCTTGGAAATATTTTTCTTGATCCGGGAGATTCCCGTATCATGCTTCTGAGCCTCTATGATCTGATCCGTAAGGGTAGGTTTCGCCACCAAGGTAGAAAGGGAACCATTAGGAGCTATGTGAAGGTTAAGCTTACAGAATTCCTCATGGAGGGGTGGTTGACATTGTTGCAACATGAGGTTGTTGCAATAGGATTTACGGCTTAAAGCATCAGCCATGACATTGGCTTTGCTTGGGGTGTAGGTGATTCCTAAGTCGTAGTCCGAGATCAACTCCAACCAACGTCTCTGTCTGAGATTCAGATCCGGTTGGGTGAAGATACACTTGAGACTCTGATGGTCAGTGTAGATTTCGCAATGGTTACCAAGAAGGTAATGTAGCCAGGTCTTAAGTGCATAGACTACGGCTGCAAGCTCCAGATCATGTGTAGGATAATTTTCCTCATGGGGATGCAACTGTCGAGATGCACAGGCAATCACATGACGATCCTGCATAAGAATGCAACCTAGTCCTTGACGCGAAGCATCGCAATAGATAACAAAGTCTTTAGTGCAATCCGGTGGCACGAGTATGGGCGCAGAAGTCAGGCGTCTTTTCAGTTCCTGAAAACTGTGCTCACACTGTGGGGACCACTCAAACTTTTTATCTTTCTTGAGAAGTTCCGTGAGGGGTTTGGCCACTTTGGAGAAGTTTTCAACGAAGCAGCGACAATAACTGGCTAGACCAAGGAAACTCCTAACTTGTTTGACCATTTTGGGTGGAGTCCAATCGAGAACGGCTTTAACTCTCTCGGGATTGACAGCAATGCCCTTACCAGAGATCACGTGGCCCAGATAGGTCACTTCTGGCAACCAAAATTCACACTTGGAGAACTTGGCATAAAGGCGGTGCTCTCTAAGTTTTTCTAACACAAGCCTAAGATGTTTGACATGCTCTTCCTCGTTCTTCGAGTAAATAAGAATATCATCGAGATAAACCACAACGAACTTATCTAAGTACTCCATAAAGATTGAGTTCATCAAGCGGGAGAAAGTAGCTGGAGCATTGGTTAGGCCGAAAGACATCACGGTGTACTCGTATTGACCATAACGAGTGACAAAGGCCGTTTTGGGGATGTCGCCGTTTCTGATTTTGATTTGGTGGTAGCCTAACCTCAAATCCATCTTGGAAAAGACTGAGGATCCAGCAAGATGATCATACAGGTCATTGATCCTGGGGAGCGGATACTTGTTCTTTATCGTGACCACATTAACGGGACGATAATCTACAACCATCCGATCTGTACCATCCTTCTTCTTGACGAAGAGGACAGGACAAGCCCAAGGAGAAGAACTGGGATGGATGAAACCCTTTTGCAAGGACTCATCAAGTTGTTTCTTAAGCTCAGCTAACTCCAAAGGTGCCATCTTGTATGGTCTCCTAGAGATTGGAACAGTTCCTGGGACAAGTTCTATGACAAACTCTACATCTCTGTTAGGTGGAACACCTGGCAGTTCTTCTGGAAAGACATCCGGGAAGTCATGGACTACCGGAATATCTTCAAGGTCTGGGAGAGGGCTGGCATTAAGAGAATAGAGTTGACGCCTTGCAACTCTAGTGGAGACAGTGACTATTTTGCTAGATGGATGTGTAAGTTGAACAGATCTGGTGTAACAATCTATCTTGGCATGATGAGCTGTCATCCAGTCCATGCCCAAGATGATGTTAATATATGAAGACTTGAGAGATATCAAAGAAGCAAGGAATAGCAGTCTGTCAACAAGGATTTCATTACCATGGCTTACCTTGGAGGTTTGCCATTTGGAACCAGGTGTCTGGATTATTAGTGGGGTTGGCATATCACAAAATGACATGTCGTGCAACCGAGCATAACCTTCGGATATGAAGGAGTGGGATGCTCCAGTATCGAACAGAACTGAAGCTGGGTGACAATTGACAAGAAGCGTTCCCAGTACGACGTCGGGATCATCTTGAGCTTCTGTAGCTGAGACATGGTGCACACATGCTCATTCAATGGAGACTAGCTTGGTACTGATCATCTTGCCTGATGGCTTTTCACGGCCAACAGACCTATCAGACTGGGGTGGAGTATAACTGGACAGAGGGCAGTCACGTGCGTAGTGTCCTGGTTCTCCGCAGGTGAAGCAAGTTCTTGAGGTAGGACGTGGTCCTACATTGGCAAGTGGTCCACTAATAGGCCTGGGTGGAGCACATTGCTGAGCTAGGTGAGGCGCCACATCGGATGGCCTCGGTGCATATCCAGGTGGAAGAGCCGAGTTCGGAATCCAAATCCGTCGCTTCTGAGAGCCAGAGCGGGAGGAAGAACCCAGATCAAGGTTGTGCTTACGAGACTCCTCGTAAGTGAGTTGAGCTGTCTCTGCATTAATGGCCTTGTTCACAAGAGCCTAGAAAGTATCACAATGATGCAGGTGGAGATCACGACGCAACTTAGGGTTGAGACCCTTCCGGAACCTAGCCTGCTTCTTAGCGTCCGTGGACACTTCTTCTGTAGCATAGCGGGCGAGGTTTCCAAACTCTCTATTGTAAGCATCAACAGACAGCTTACCCTCGGTAAAACTACAAAACTCTTCCCTCTTGCGGTCAATGAGAGCCTGAGGAATGAGGTGCTCACGAAAAGCCTCGGTGAAATCCCTCCAGGTAGGAATCTGGCCAGCTGGTAGCATAGCCTCATAGCTCTGCCACCAAATACTAGCAGGACCTTCCAGGTGATAGGTAGCATAGATGACCTTGTCACCTTCAGCCACGCTCGCAGAATGCAACTTGTGAGTGATGCTCCGGAGCCAGTCATCTGCATCGAGTGGCTCAATGGAATGATGGAAGGTGGGTGGTTTCAAACCAATGAAGTCGGTGATGGAAACCAACTTCTGACGCTGATGTGCGGTGTTCTACTCAATCTGTGCCAGCAAGCAGTTAGTCTCACGGTTGTTCCTCTCGGATGCTAACAAGAACTCTGCCATCAAAGGCTGGTCAGGAGGATCCTTGTCCCTACCATCTCCGTGGTTCTTGCTATGAGCAACTGAACCTCGGTTAGCAGACGACATCCTGGCACAGAAAGAAAGGAAACAAGGATGGAATTAGCATCGACATAAGGATGCGGAATGTAATGCAAAAGCATTGGAAACTCTTGAAATCCTAGGACAATTTCGGCAGCATAACGGCTGTAAATGCTCAAAAGGATTTTGAGACATTCATCAAAGGAATAGCATAATCAATCAACATCATAATATCAAGGTTCTGGGTCAAACTGAGGACACACGGAAGTAGCAAAACTAAACAGAGACACAAACCCAACAACCCTAAGACTTTACGGTTTACTAACACGTCATCCTGAGAGATAGAGGAGAAGCCTAGGCCTTAACCCTCATAGAAAAGAAGAGGCTGACTCAGAAAGAATGACATGAGGTAAAGGAGTAATTAAAAAGAGCCTTACGTTCCCTTCCACAATCAATTCCCTTATATAACTAAAGCATTTCTAGACTCAACTTCGACTAGTTTGGCTTGGTAATCCTACAGTCTGTCAGGCTCTGATACCAACGCTGTCGGGACCCTGATCCTAAGTCACACCGATCTAGCATGTAACACCTCATATCGCTTTGTGGCCTCATGCACGGTATTCCCACGGGTGCCACCTTACCTAGCCCGGGACCGTTTGCGCCTTTTGGCTCACGTTTATGATAGTGTCGCTAGCATCCATATGACAGAGAACCCGTGCCGACATGACTAGTCGTGAACCCAAAGTGGCACTAACTTATAGGGACAGGCATACATGAATCAACCCCGAGCATGTCGGTCAACAACGTATGAATCCGGGCTGTAGCACTGGGCTAACAGGACTCCGGGAACCCGGGCTATAGCAGGCTAGGCAGGACTCCGGATGTCACCACGTGACATTTCCCCAAAGGGACAGACACAGGAACGAAGTGAATCACATGCAGGCCAGTCAAGTGTTCCGGAGCAGTAGTGCTGGGCTAGTAGGACTCCGATGAACCGGGCTGTAGCGGACTACTATGGCTCATGGAAGCACAAGACTACATTTCCCCATAAGAGAGGCCACCAGGGATAAACAACTAGGTTGTCGGATCCCACACATAGCAATACACGTTACATGTACGCATAACATGCAAGTATGTGCTGTACAACATGGCATCACAACATAACTCAAACTCATATAGATAAAGGCCCAGAAGAGCCACATAGCATTCAATACAAACAGGGGTCTCATGACCCAACATTCAGAGCATACAAGCAACGGAAGCATTACATGTCTGAGTACAGACAACTACAAAAGGAAAAGACTAAGAAGCCTGACTAAACACGACCCTCCCAAGAGTACAAGATCGTAGCTGGGATACAAGCTACTCGTCGAAGTCACTAGTGTAACCAACTGCAAAACATAAATAAGCAAACGTGAGTACAAAGGTACTCAGCAAGTCTTACATCAGAACTATCTACATATGCAACATTATCATCAAGGCGGGTGGTGGAGTTAATAGCAGCAAGCCAGCTTTGACTCAGTGGCTAACCTATACTACGAGTATCAGAAACTTCTTTGAGGTGAGGAGACGCACATGAGTCCACATATTCACCATATCAATACTCCACTATGGATCCGTTCCCGTCTCCCTACGAGAAGGCCATCCATAGCACTGACACTTATCTTGCAGATTTTAGAGTATCCACTTCAAGTTGTCTATGTACTACATAAGTCCTCCAAGTTTCCATATCCGAGGAAAACAACTATTCGAATAGATAATGTTGACCCTGCAGGGGTGTACTTCTTCACACACGCTCTCGCCACTTATAGCCCTGTACACGTCATGTACCTCGGCAACCTTCAAGCGGAAGCCGGGCGAGGGTGTCGGCCACGACCTGACTAACCACACAAGTCTCTCGTCCAGGTTTATCGCCTATTCGGGTTCCATCCGCAAGGAGATCTGGCCGGTTTTCGCTCACGGCCCCAAACGATGTGTGCAGGGTTCCCAAGCCCACCATCCGGGTGCCACTTGGTACACCGTGCCACGGTGCCTAGTCTGTCCCAAGCTCGTCCCGTCGGACACCACCTGGTAGACAAGTAGCACTACCTACAAACGCCAGAAACTAGTTGCAACTCCTGGACAGAGATCAAGTGGATTAATAAGCCGAGAGGGGCCGGATAACCGGAACCCAATGTGTGGTAGTAACTGGACTTGGATAACATACACAGAACTCAGTGCTTAGGGACGGTTCCAATGAGACAGCCCACCATGTACTCCTACATGGCCTCTCATCGCTACCTTTACCAAAAAGTGTTCACACACTTAGCCTTTATTGGTAGGACATGTTCACCACTCCGATTCATTCCCGATGAATCAGACCTGACACAACTCTAAGCATAGCTGGCATAAAGAAAACAAGCATGGATGAGTAGGCACATCAAGGCTCAAGTAACTCCTACTCATGCTAGTGGGTTTCAACTATTTACTGTGGCAATGACATGTCATGCAGAGGAATGGGTTCAACTACCGCAGCAGAAAGTAGCAGTTTGAATCGTTGTTGTCCTAATGCAGTATAAGGAGCAGGAGCGAGAGTGTGGGATTTATCGAAATGCTCAAGGGGGTTGCTTGCCTGATAGACGATGAAGGGGCACTGCTCCTCTGACAGGTACTCGGGAACACCTTCCGGAGTGGGACCTATCAAGAAGAAATAGTGCCGGCAATCAATGCACAAACAAATGCAACAAAATGATGCATGAACATGACATGTGCAAATGCTAGTGTTTGGGCTAATGCAAGATACTACCAAATTGGTTGAAGCCCATTTGAATCAAAGATTCAAATGCAATTCAAAATGAAGCATTTGAAATGCCCATATTATATTTTCACTTATACAGCATGTATAAGTTGGTTTTTCATGCATGTAACTGGCATAAATGGATTCCTTGCATTTTTCTGATAATTTTTCATATATAATTTATTTCAGTCTGAGCTATGGTTGAATTATTATGATTTTTTTGAAGTTTAAGCAATATTCTGGAATTTCCTGAGTTGAAATAATTCCAGAAATCAATTATTGCGTCAGCTCTACGTCAGCATGACGTAAGCGAGTCAACAGGGCTAACCAGGTCAAACTTGACCAGTGGGTCCCACTGGTCAGTGACCCAGTCAACTAACTAAGTTAGTTAGTCCAAACTAACTGGGCAGGGCCCACTAGTCAGTGACTGTAGTAGCTAACCTAGTTAGTTAATTAGAGCTAACTAAAGTAATTAGTCGGGCGGGGCCCGCAAGTCAGTGAGAGAGAGGGGGAGGTCAAACTGGGCTGTGGGGGTCAACCCTCGCCGGTCAAAGGTCAGCGGTCGCCGGCGTTTAGCCGCCAGCGAGTCCAAACGCGGTGGCGTGCTGCGGGTTTGGCCTATAGGGGGCCATTTGGCGCGCGGAGTGCAGCTACGAGATGTGGACGCTCGTCCGCATTCGGCCGTGGTGGTGGCGCGGCCAGGGAGCGGCCGGAGTGGTCACTGGAGGCGCTAGCGAGGCTCAGCGCGGGGCAGCAAGCTCGATGGACACGCGTCTGGGACCAAATGGTCACCGGAGCGTTGCCGCCGACGAGCTCAGGCGGCGGCGCGGTTCGGTCGACAAGGGGGCGACGGCTGCGGGGCGTAAATGAGCTCGGGAAGAGGGGGAACAGACGTAGCAACTCACAGCGGAGGCGACGGGATGGTCAGCGGGCTCGGGGACAAGTCAGAGACGACGGACGGGCGCTGGCGATCTCGGCGGCCGAGAGGTTGAAGACAACGGAATTGATGGCGAAGCAGTGCTCCCGGCGATGTGTGGCTCGACGATGAGGATGAAGGCGACGAGGCGAATCCCTGGGGCACGTCGGGGAGGCGAGAGGGAGGCGGTGGCCGCGGCAACGGCGAGCGGTGGCGTCGGCTGTGCTCAGTGGCGTTGCGGGGAAGAGAAATCAGAGGAGGGGAGGAGCGCGAGAGAGAGTGAGAGAGGTAGGGGAGGCTGCGTGGCAACTCTAGGGACATCCGGAGGGAGGTGGTAAGCAAGAGGTGGCCGGGCGTGCGCCGGCGTGCGTCGGCCACGCGCCTCTCATCCTCCTGGTGGGAGGTTGAAGGTGACTGGCAGGGCCAGCTGGGCCGCACAGTGCCAGGCCTCAGGTGAGGCCCAGGTAAGTGTTTTCCCTTTTTTTGTTTTCTTTTCTATTTCTGACATTTGTTTTTGACTTAAAAATAAATACCAGCACAAATATAAAAATGTTGAGATTCCTTGTGACCACTAGTTATAATATACCAGAGGCCCTCACCAAATTCCAACATTTTTGGAGCCTCTAAAACATTTATATTATTTTAAACAGCTCCAATTCAAATACACATGGGTTCATTCAAAAATCCAAAATGTTTAGCAAAAATGTGCATCACCTCTGGTTGTTCCTTGCAACATTTTCCAAAGACCATGAACGTTTTTGAAGAGCATTTTGGGTTTATTGAAATTCCATTTTTAAATTGAACCTATTTGAAATTGCTTTGGTTCTAGTGTTTGAAACATCCCCATTTCAATTTCATTTGAAACTTAACATGGTGCACAAAGCAAACCTATAACATACCAGAACTAGGGATGTGACACCACCCGCTACGGCCGTAAAGGGCCGGAATTGGTTGCTGCTCTAATAAAGATCTTATCCACTTTCTACCAGGGACAAGAGGAGGAATTCCTCCGCGTCAACCCTCAGGGCAGATTTTCTATGTACAATCCTCCGGGCTGCGTAAGCGGACACTTTTTCTCGCCCATCCGTTTCATATTCCCATAGTTAAGTATTCAGTCTAGCGATTTCAACGCAGGAGCTGCGGCAGGCTATAAGGGAGATAAACAACCCTCCTCCAAAACACGAGGACCAGGGTCATTCCCTTGACCCGGCCTCCCAAGAGGATCCGGACATATCTGTGGAGCTGATCGATGGGGTATTTTACCAATTGAGCAATGACAACGCCTTGGTAGCCATTACGGCCGATTACCCTGGGCTACTTCCAGCCTCACAGGTAACTGAGACCAAAGTCCCAGTACTTTGAAAAGGGATCCGTCCTTGCGTGTTTTTGATTACCGTATAACAACCGTGTTTTGCAGGGGAGGTCCTCGAGGCGGAAGGCCGAGCCTGCAGCGACTAGCCAACAAGGGGCCGCGAGGCCAGGCAAGCTGAAAAGACACGCAGTCCGGATTGAGACACCGGCACAGCGGTACATCGCGTCGTCTTTATTCCAAGATATTATTCTCAGAGGCATACTAACGCCCATGCCTTATTTTTAGGAAAAAGAGCGCTCGCCGGACTATATCCGAAGAGGCTACTAATCGCGCCTCCACCAGCCAGGTTCCAAGGCCAGATTTGGAGGCAGGCACGAATACAAGGCGTGCGCCGGGCGCTCCTCCGACAGAGGATGCGGATAGACTGTCCACCACCAATTCCGAGGTGGAAAGTGCCATGAACCACAGGCGTCGCCGGACTGTTCTTCGTGATGCTTGTTTCTCCCAAGAGGCATTGGATTCCTTCAACTCGGGAGATGCGTACCTCCGTGCCGCTCAAAATGGTCTAGCCAGAGCCACGGAGCAGTATGTAAAAGACATACGGGTGAGAAAATTTGGTGATTATATATATCAGTAGCCCCTGAGACTTGAAACAGTTAAAATAACTGATTTAAGGATCATTTGTTATGCAGGTTCTTACAGAAAAGAATACCCAACTGTCCCAGGAGCTGGAAGAGTGCAAAGCCCAACTTCAGGCCGCACTGGCCGCAGCAGGGGAGCCCAAAAAGACCCCCTCTGGTAATATATCCTTCAAATGATAAGTATCATATAAAGTGAGGCGTATATGCAGATCTGACGATAAAATTGTTGATGACGCTGGCGTAAATCTGGATAAGCAAAAACTCCTACGCCAGCTGAAGGCTGGTGAGAGCGTGCTTACGAGGGTGAGGCAGGAGAAGAATGATCTCCTAGATGCCAACACCAAGCTGGGCGTGGAACTAAAGGATGTTCGTGCCCAACTGTTGGACTCCGTTAAGGAGAATCGGCGGCTTCGACGCGGGATATTTAGTAAGTGCTTGAATGAACTTTGAAAAAGAGTTCGACGAGGAAGTTGGCTGACAGAGTTATGTCTGTAGGTATGCTAACAGGTCATCCTGCAAAGGAAATGCCCGGTTCTACGGGTGACCTTCTTCCCGAGCTCTCACAACTGCATGAACGAGTTCGGCAGGTGATGCGAGGCATCGCCTAGGCCTTGTGGCCATCCGTCTCCGTGCCCGAAGGACTTGGAGATCTTGCGGAGAAGCTGAAGGGAGCGCGGTGGCGCTTCCGATTATGGAAGATATTGGCGTGCCGTCAAGGTGCCAGGGAAGCCTGGGCCATGGTGAAGACGCGGTACACGAAGGCTGACCCAAACCACATGGCCGAGGTCGGACCTGTGGGGCCCGATGGGAAGGAGATCCCTGTGAGCTTAGCGTACGGCCAAGTAGAATTGGCCGCAAAGTATTCCCAACAGGACTGTACACTAGACAGCCTATTGGATGGTATTGAAGAGGAATTCAACCAGTCAAATTGACTATGTAATTTAATGTGACATGTATAATGCCTTCTAGCCGGATTGTAGATCGTTTGTCATGGCGGACCTTTTCGCTTCAACCTCGGGACCCGACGGTCCGGAGTGTATCCGAATACCCTCTCGGTTATGTAAGAACCGGGGCATGCATGGAGACCAGGCGTAGGGGTCATTAGTGCTTGAACAGACAAGTGCCCAACTAGTTATGTTATATTACATGGTTAGTAAGAAACATCTTCCAGGGAGAATAGTTCCGTTAGGGGTTCCTTTCCCTGGGAGGCATGCCCTAAAGTGCATGTCCGGACTGTGAGAAGAGACCCAGAAAAAACATCTAGGGGCGCATAAGTAAATAAGTGAAAAATCATCTTTAGTTCACCGACCGAATATTCCCTTAAGAACGCTAGCTTTCGGTTTCACCTAGTCTGAGGTACACATCCGGCTGACCCGGCAGTAACAATCGTAGAGGTGCTCCCCTTATGCCCTAGCCGAATTAACGGGAACGTAGGGCATAAATACAAGAGCCAGGCAACCCAGCTTGGCCAAAACATAAGTCATATCGATGCATATAATGGTGAATAAAGGGTACATGTGGAAGGATAACACATGTGTTGGGCATAAAGCCCGTATGAATAAGCTTCTGTTTAAGGAAGCCCCCAGGTATGATGAGCGCGGATAGCGCGTCATTTGCATGCAAACAAGGCACAAATGGGCCTTTAAAGGCTGTGAGAGAAGAGAAGGGGAGAAGGAGAAAAATATAAGACAGAGGAAGGAGACGAACACAGAGTCCGGCGCTAGGCGTAGAATCTTCGGAGTCGGGCTGCGTTCCATGGGTTCGGCTCGAGTCGATTATCCGATGCATCCCGTAGACGGTACGCTCCACCAGTCAGGACTTGGTCAATAATGAAGGGACCTTCCCACTTGGGCTTGAGTTTGTCCTTTTTCTTATCCGGCAGGCGTAGAACTAACTCGCCAACATTGTAAGTTTTGGCCCGTACTTCTCTGCTTTGGTATCTTCGAGCCTGTTGTTGATAGAATGCGGAACGGCCTTTTGCCACGTCACGCTCCTCCTCCAAGGCGTCCAAACTGTCCTGCCGATCGAGCTCGGCTGCTCTTTCTTTGTACATGCGCACTCAAGGTGAGTCATGTATTATGTCGCAGGGCAGAACTGCCTCTGCGCCGTATACCATGAAGAATGGTGTGTATCCGGTAGTGCGTTTCGGCGTGGTCTGCAGCCCCTAGAGTACGGAGTCGAGCTCCTCTACCCAGTGCGTGTTAGATTCCTTGAGGGACCGCACTAACCTGGGTTTGATGCCGCTCATGATTAGACCATTTGCTTGCTCGACCTGACCGTTAGTTTGTGGGTGATAGACTGAAGCATAGTCGAGCTTGATGCCCATGTTTTTGCACCAGAGTTTTACCTCATCGGCCATAAGTTTGTGCCGTTATCAGTGATGGTGCTGTGGGGGACGCCGTAACGGTGTACGACCCCGGATATGAAGTCTGTCACTGGTCCGGATTCGGCCGTTTTAACAGGCTTGGCCTCTATCCATTTGGTGAAGTTATCCACCATGACCAGTAAGTATTTTTGCTTGTGGGTTCCTCCTTTAAGGGGTCCAACCATGTCAAGCCCCTAGACCGCGAAGGGCCAGGTGATGGGGATAGTTTGGAGGGCGGAGGTGGCATATGGCTTTGGTTAGCAAAAAGCTGGCAACCAACGCATCGTTGGACTAAGTCCTGAGCGTCTGCCCGGGCCGTCGGCCAATAGAAGCCTGTACGGAAGGCCTTGCTTACAAGGGCCCGTGCTGCAGCATGGTGACCGCCGAGTCCGGCATGAATTTCAGCCAGAAGATTCCACCCTTCCTCTTCGGAGATGCACCTTTGAAGGACTCCGGTGGTGCTTTTCTTATAAAGCTCTCCCTCATGGACTTTATAGGCTTTAGATCGTCGCACTATGCAGCGTGCCTCGTTTTGGTCCTCGGGAAGTTCCTGCTTAGTTAGGTAGGCTAGGAATGGTTCTGTCCACGGGGCGATGACTGCCATTATTACGTGGGCTGAAGATGTTATTTCGTTGGCAGAGCCTCCAATTATGTCAGAAAGTTCGGTGTCGGGCAGTGCGGTTGGGTCCGGGCTGTTATTTCCGGGTTCCCCTTCCCATACTACGGATGGCTTGAACAGCCTCTCCAAGAAGATGTTGGGAGGGACGGCATCGCATTTTGCGCCGATGCGTGCCAGGACGTCTGCTGCCTGATTGTTTTCCCGGGCTATATGGTGAAATTCGAGCCCCTCGAACCGAGCTCACATTTTTAGGATGGCGTTGCGATAAGCTACCATTTTCAGATCCTTGGCATCAAAGTCTCCATTTATTTGGGATATTGCGAGGTTCGAATCCCCGCGCACCTCTAGGCGTTGAATGCCCTTGGATACTGCCATCCGGAGACCATGTAGAAGGGCCTCATATTTGGCTGCGTTGTTGGAGTCCGTATACATTATCTGGAGTACGTATTGAACTGTATATCCTATTGGGGACGTCAAAATGATGCCAGCCCCCAGACCAGCCAACATTTTGGAGCCGTCGAAGTGCATGATCCAGTTGGAATATGTGCCGTACTCTTTAGGGAGTTCGGCTTGCGTCCATTCGGCGACAAAGTCGGCCAAAACTTGCGACTTAATAGCTCGCCGTGGCTTGTAAGTTATGTTGAACAGGAGGAGCTCAATGGCCCATTTGGCAATCCGGCCCGTCGCATCGCGGTTGTTTATAATATCGTTAAGTGGTACTTCCGAGGCTACCATTATCGAACACTCTTGAAAGTAGTGTCGCAGCTTCCGGGATGCCATAAATACCGTGTACGCTATCTTTTGATAATGCGGGTACCATGACTTGCATGGAGTAAGGACAGTGGACACATAGTAAACCGGCTTTTGAAGGGGGAATTTGTGTCCGTCCGTTTATCGTTCGACGACGAGCACTGCGCTTACAACTTGATGAGTTGCCGCAATGTATAATAGCATTGGTTCACCAATGTTTGGCATGGCCAGTACTGGGTTTGTTGCCAATATGGCTTTTATTTCGTCGAGTCGGGCCATGGCGGCATCCGTCCACTCGAAGTGTTCGGTGTGTCGGAGGAGGCGATAAAGGCGTAATGCATTTTCTCCCAAGTGGGAGATAAAGCGGCTTAGAGCCGCCACGCATCTGGTTAATTTTTGTATTTTTTTGAGGTCCTTTGGGATGTCCAATTGCGACAGAGCTCGAATCTTGGCTGGATTTGCTTCAATTCCTCTACCGGATACAATGAAGCCCAAGAGCTTCCGGGTGGTACGCCAAAAACGCATTTTTCCGGGTTGAGCTTGATGTCGTATGTTCGGAGGTTATCGAATGTGAGCCTCAAGTCGTCTACTAGAGATTCAACATGCTTGGTTTTGACGACCACGTCATCTACGTATGCCTCCACTGTTTTGCCGATCTGGTTTGCCAGACATGTCTGAATCATGTGCTGATATGTTGCGCTGGCGTTTTTGAGCCCGAAGGGCATTGTGTTGAAGCAGAATGGGTCGTATGGTGTGATGAATGCCGTTGCGGCTTGGTCTGGCTCTCCCATCTTAATTTGATGGTAGCCAGAGTATGCGTCGAGGAAACACAATGAATCGTGTCCTGCGGTAGCGTCGATAATTTGATCGATGCGGGGGAGGGGGAAGGGATCCATTGGGCAAGCCTTGCTGAGGTCCTTAAAATTGATGCACAAGCGCCAGGATTTGTCCTTCTTTGGTACCATCACCAGGTTTGCTAGCCAGTCCGGATGTTTTATGTCTCTGATGAATCCGGCCTACAATAGCTTGGCTAGTTCCTGTCCCATGGCTTGCCTCTTAGGTTCGAAGAAACGCCGAAGAGCCTGCTTGACTGGCTTGAATCCTTTTAGGATATTTAGGCTGTGCTCGGCCAGCCTGCGTGGGATTCCTGGCATGTCTGAAGGGTGCCAGGCAAAAATGTCCCAATTCTCGCGTAGGAACTCTCGTAGTGCGGCGTCTACATCAGGGTTTAATTGTGCCCCGATGGAAGCTGTTTTTGTAGGGTCCATTGGATGGACTTGGAATTTGACTATTTCGTCCGCCGGTTTAAAGGAGGTGGACTTGGATCTTTTATCGAGTATCACGTCGTCCCTGTTCACCATGGAGCACAGCGCAGTCAGTTCCTCGGCCGCTAGGGCTTCGGATAGTGCCTCGAGGGCCAGTGCGGCTGTCTTATTTTCGGCGCGGAGTGCTATGTCCGGATCACTAGCAAGAGTGATGATTCCATTGGGCCCGGGCATTTTGAGCTTCATGTACCTGTAATGGGGTATGGCTTGGAAGATTGTAAACGCCTCTCGCCCTAATAGAGCGTGGTATCCGCTACTGAACGGGGCCACTTGGAACGTGACCTCTTCGGACCTGTAATTATCCGGCGTGCCGAACACCACATCTAGTGTGATTTTTCCTGTACAGCGCGCTTCCCGACTGGGGATTATTCCTCTAAAGGTTGTGTTGCTTCGCTCAATGCGGTTCCAGTCTATTTCCATTTTTTGAAGGGTTTCCTCATAAATGAGGTTCCATCCGCTGCCACCGTCCATGAGTACCTTGGTGAGTCAAAAGCCGTCCACTATTGGACTGAGGACCAATGCGGCTGGTGCTCGGGCAGGTCGAAATTTAGGTTCGTCACTGGCATTAAAAGTAATAGCTGTGTCACTCCATGGTTTTATTGTTGCCACGTGGTAGACTTCGGCAAGGCTGCGGAGTGTTCGTTTTCGCATATTATTTGATGCGAAAGTCTCAAAGACTGTTAATATCGTACTGGTGCTCTGTGGCTTCTGGGGTTAGAAGATCTTCGCCATTTTGGCCACCTGCTGGAGTATCCAACATGCTCTAAGGCTATGAGTTGGTGTGGCGCCCTCTGCACTGTGAATTTTACAGGGTCCATTGAGCCATCCCTCCAGTATGGTTCCATGCCTTGTAGAGGGTTTTTGCTTTTTGGTGTTTAACCCGGGTGTCTGGCGATAATGCACCCTTTTATTTCGGACTGGGTTTGTATTCAGGGCCGGATTGTCCCAAAATTTTATTTTGGTTTTCCAGGCGCTTTCCATCGCATAGTACTTTCGTACTATGGACGCCAAGTCGGCAAAGCGTGTAATTTAATGGCGACTTATGGCATTGGGAATTCCCTTGTCCGTGCAATTATTGCAGAAGAATGAAATTGCGTCTTCCTCGCGGCAGTCCTTTATCCTGTTCGTAACCAGGAGGAATCTGGCCCAGTAATGGTGTACTGTTTCTTCGGGCTTTTGCCTAATTTGGGATAGATCGCTTATGTTTGGGTGGGTGGGTGGAATTGAATCCGAAACCTCACCCAATCTAAGACTTAGGGGCCAAGGAGTTTCCGAACTCGGAAGTTTGGATTCTTGGATGTTTTCCACTGAATCTAGCCCGCTGCCTGACTATAGGTTTAGGTCTTGAGTGACGTCCTCCCCTCCATGGGTATCCGGCTTGGAGAGATCAGGAATCCGGACATAGCTAGTCCTTAAGCTAGATGAAGGGTCGCCGCATTGTTCTTCCACCACTGCAATGTGATGGGTGACCTGGGGAGAGTTGATCTCTCTCAGATCGGGTTTAGGCCCAATCTGATCGTAATCTGCAGCGACTCCCAGGGCGGCGATGCGATCCAAGAGCTTGTTTACGGAAGAGAGCTCCATTGGATCTAATTGCTCGGTGAGTTCCGAGTTGACGTGAAGATTTCTTTTGATGACCCGAGAAGTCATCGTCGGCGCAGCGGCCGAACAGGCGGTCATAAGAAAACCACCTACCCGGAGAGTTTGGCCGACAGCCAAAGCTCCCTTAGCAACAGTGCCGTCTTTAAAGACAGGATGAGGCATCCTTCCTGATGGCGACGGCATAGCGGAACTCTCAATGAAAGCACCAATGTCGGTGTCAAAACCGGCGGATCTCGGGTAGGGGGTCCCGAACTATGCGTCTAGGCCGGATGGTAACAGGAGGCAGGGGACACAATGTTTTACCCAGGTTCGGGCCCTCTTGATGGAGGTAAAACCCTATGTCCTGCTTGATTAATATTGATGATATGGGCAGTACAAGAGTAGATCTACCACGAGATTATAGAGGCTAAACCCTAGAAGCTAGCCTATGGTATGATTGTTGTTCGTCCTATGGACTAAAACCCTCCGGTTTATATAGACACCGGAGAGGGCTAGTGAGGGAGTCCTGGATTAGGGGGTGTCCGGATGGCCGGACTATACCTTCAGCCGGACTCCTGGACTATGAAGATACAAGATTGAAGACTTCGTCCCGTGTCCGGAAGGGACTTTTCTTGGCATGGAAGGCAAGCTTGGCGATACGGATATGCAGATCTCCTACCATTGTAACCGACTTTGTGTAACCCTAACCCTCTCCGGTGTCTATATAAACCAGAGGGTTTTAGTCCGTAGGACAACATACAGAACAACAATCATACCATAGGCTAGCTTCTAGGGTTTAGCCTCTTCGATCTCGTGGTAGATCTACTCTTGTACTACCCATATCATCAATATTAATCAAGCAGGACGTAGGGTTTTACCTCCATCGAGAGGGCCCGAACCTGGGTAAAACTTCGTGTCCCTTGCCTCCTGTTACCATCCGGCCTAGACGCACAGTTCGGGACCCCCTACCCGAGATCTGCCGGTTTTGACACTGATATTGGTGCTTTAATTAGGAGTTCCTCTGTGTCATCGCCGTCAGGCTTGATGGCTCGTATGATCATCAATGGTGATGCAGTCCAGGGTGAGACCTTCCTTCCCAGACAGATCTTCATCTTCGGCGGCTTCACACTGCGGGCCAATTCACTTGGCCATCTGGAGCAGATCGAAAGCTATGCCCCTGGCCGTCAGGTCAGATTTGGAAGTTTAAACTACACGGCTGACATCCGCGGGGACTTGATCTTCGACGGATTCGAGCCACTGCCGAGCACGCCGCACTATCACGACGAACATGATCTAGCTTTGCCGCCGAACAGTGCCCTGGAGGCCGCACCCGCATCGGCTTCGACCCTTAATTTGGAGCCAACTGCGCCGATCGAGGATGGGTGGTTGGACGCCGCCTCGGGGGCTGCGATCCTAATGGCGATCGAGCCGAACACCAGCCCCGCACTCCGCGAGACTCGTGATTCTAAGGAGCCGGACTCCTCTCCGGACTCTGAACCATTCGCGCCTCTGCCGATCGAATCCGATTGGGCGCTGATCATGGAGTTTACTGCCGCGGACATCTTTCAGCAATCGCCCTTTGGCGATATTATGAAATCACTAAAGTCTCTCTCTTTATCAGGAGAGCCCTGGCCGGACTACGGTCAGCAAGATTGGGATACAGACGATGAAGAAATTCAAAGCCCACCCACCACCCACTTTGTAGCCACTATCGATGATTTAACCGACATGCTCGACTTCGACTCCGAAGACATCGATGGTATGGACGCCGATGAAGGAGACGATGAAGAACCAGCGCCTATTGGGCCCTGGAACGCCACCTCGTCATATGACGTATACATGGTGGACGCACCAAAAGATGACAACGAGGAGCGGAAGGACGCACCGAAGGCTTGTTCCCTGGAAAAGCAGCCAAAGCGGCGACGCAAGCGCCGCCCCAAATCCCACCTCAACAGAAATAGCGGTCACACAGACCCAGCGCTGGAGCGGGGCGAACCGCTGCCGGACAACGGCAATCCGGATAATCAAACCGAACAAACAAATCCTATCAAGGATAATGGTCCGGACGACATAACGCCGGACAGGCATCCGGAGCAGCAGACTTCCCGTAAAAGGCTTGTTGCCACCGCGAGGAGTCTTAAAAAGCAGAAGCAAAGGCTCAAGGCCGTGCAAGACACACTCCAAATCAGATGGAGTAAAATACTCAACACTGCAGCAAGGTACGGCGACAATCGCCCCTCCAAGAGCTACCCAAAGCGGAAGCTGCTACCTGAATTCGATGAGGAGGCCTCAGACCCCCCACAACCAAATATCAAAGCAGCCACCTGGTCGAATAGACGACCCCTCTACCAACACAGAGCGGCATACAACGCCGCTCACAACACAATACGCGACCCATGCGAGGGCTCGCACCCAAAGGACGGTGCAACAAGATCCATCTATGGACCACGCAAGCGCGCCCCAGCATACAATGCAACACAACAAACATCCTAAAAATGCGGTACACCCAGCTACAGGGGTCCCGCACACCCCCTATGTTTCACCGATGAGGTGCTGGACCATGAATTTCCAGAGGGATTCAAGCCCGTAAACATAGAGGCATACGACGGAACAACAGACCCTGGGTCTGGATTGAGGACTACATCCTTCACATCCATATGGCTCGAGGAGATGATCTCCATGCCATCAAGTACTTACCCCTCAAGCTCAAAGGGCCAGCTTGTCACTGGCTCAAAGGCCTCCCCGAAAGCTCCATTGGATGTTGGCAAGAGCTCGAAGACGCCTTTCAGGCAAATTTTCAAGGGACTTATGTCCAACCTCCGGATGCGGACGATTTGAGTCATATAACTCAATAGCCCGGAGAGTCAGCCCGAAAGCTTTGGAACAGGTTTCTTACTAAAAAGAACCAGATTGTCGACTGTCCGGATGCCGAAGCCTTGGCAGCTTTCAAGCATAGCGTCCGTGACGAATGGCTCGCCAGACACCTCGGCCAAAATAAGCCGAGAACGATGGCGGCATTAACAAACCTCATGACCCACTTTTGCGCGGGTGAGGACAGCTGGCTAGCCAGATGCAGCACCAGCGACCCCAATACATCTGAAGTTAGATATGGAAACAGGAAATCACGGTGCAACAGCAATAACAAACGCCGGAATAAAGAAGACAGCATGAAGGGCACGACAGTAAATGCCGGATTCAAAAGCTCTCGGCCAGGTCAAAAGCCGCCCCCTAAAGGCACCAGGGATGAACTGTCCAGCCTCAACAAAATTCTGGACCAAGTATGTCAGATCCATAGTACCCCTGGTAAACCTGCTAATCATACCCACAGAGAATGTTGGGTCTTCAAGCAGTCCGGCAAGCTCAACGCCGTACACAAGGGGGAGGATACACCAAGTGAAGACGAGGATGAGCCCCCCAAGCAAGACACGGGGGAACAAAAGAAATTTCCATCAGAAGTCAAAACAGTAAACGTGTTACACGTGATCAAGGGAAAAACAACGCGGCACTCCCAGGAAAATATACCCAAGTGCCTGTCACCGTGAAGTCCTGCCACTGGTCGTCTCAACGATCACTTTCGACCATCGCGATTACTCAGCAAGTATCCAACACGCAGGATGGGCTGCCCTGGTATTAGACCCAGTAATTGGCGGATATCACTTCACATGAGTCTTTATGGACGGCGGCAGTAGCCTAAACCTAATATATCAGGATACAATCCGCGGGATGGGGTTAGACCCAACACAAATTCGCCATAGCAATACTACCTTTAAAGGAGTAACGCCAGGCCTAGGGGCTCATTGTACGGGCTCCCTCCTACTACAAGTTATATTCACCCCCCCCCCCCCGATAACTTCCGTCGCGAGCATTTAACTTTCCACATCGCTCCGTTTCGAAGTGGCTATCAAGCACTGCTCGGACGCGAAGCTTTCGCTCGCTTTAATGCAATACCACACTACACCTCCCTCACACTCAAGATGCCCGGTCCACGTGGCATCATTACAGTGCATGGAAATATCAAGCGATCTCTGCGCGCCGAAGAGAGTGAGGCTACCTTGGCAGCCGCACACTAAAGGCGCCCGAACCAGCGAAAGCGTCCAATAGGTCGTCAAGACCTCAGACACAACTAATCAAGTCCGGCACCGCTACTTATACCGAATAAACGGTCACACTCCTATTTGTCAATACAAGGGGCTCAACACGCGCAGACAAGTGGCAATTTCTTCTCATCTTGAATTATACATGGTTTCTTTAACAAACTATCTTTTTGCACGACAACTTTTTCACCTAAATTCCTCTCTTTTAGAGACGATCATCGTGCTACACCCGTCCAGGATACGACACAACGGAGACACAGGCACAAACATGCAGCAGGGACCCGCTCCAAGGATTCTTTTTAGATTAAGACCCTGCGTAAACCTTTTTTACTGTCTCTTGTTGATACATATCCACCGTTGAGAAGGATGCTGACGTCTTGGCATGTGGCCACGCCAGAACAATGCACGTACCTGGACACAAGGGGCTTCTTACAAAGGCCATTATTTAGGTCCGGTTTATACCACAAAGACCGAATACCTTAGGGAGTGTTCGGCGTCGCGAGTTTGGCCCTATATGCATCAGCTCCGAATCATTGTCTTTGGTCAAATGTTGGGTTTGCCCGGCTCCTGTGTTTTGGTGCCTTACGTTCCACTTTACCGGCTAAGGTAGCACCAGGAGAACTACTGCGATTGTGCCCTGGTTCATCCGGACAAGCACCTTAGTAGAGAAAGCCGAAAACTGACTATCATAATATAGCGTGAGACTGGTCAACCACTCGATGACCTGTGGGAATGTTAGAATTCCTCCGCCTTAACGAAGGGCCGTTTTCCGGCCAGGCATGTACGCACCCCGAGATTGGGAGAGTGCGGAGCCACCAGGGGCTATCTAGTAGCCCCACTGTCAAACTCCTATGGCTAAGTGAAAGTGCTAAAGCATTATAGTCCGGTTTCCTCGCTCGCTCCGCTATCACCTCCTTAATAGGACCAAGACGTTGGGTTAAGTGTGAATGCGTGTTTTTGCGAGCACCTCCGCATTATATGCGTGAGGGTTGAAGCCGACGGCTGCAATCTTTCAGGTTATACACGTGTATACATAAACGGCCGCCCATGAGGCATCATATTACTTTCAGGAAAAAGTATAAAAATAGCCTTATAAAAATTTATAAAAGCATTTCGCTTACAATGAGATTACATATCACTCAAGCATAATATTTTTTGAGCACTGGGTCTCTATCGAACGAGCACCCTCAAGAACTTCTTCAAAGTAGTGCTCAGCAGCCCATCGACCTATGGCCGAATCCCGCGCTGCAACAATGGTAGCATCCATCTCCACCCAGTATGCTTTAACACGGGCAAAGGCCATCCGTGCCCCCTCTATGCACGCCGACCTCTTCATCGCATTAATGCGCGACACCACGTCAAGGAACTGCTGCACCAAGCTGAAATAGCTGTTCGGTTTTGACCTTTCCGGCCATAGCTGGTCCACAACAGACCTCATGGAAAGTCCGGACAACATATTTAGTTCGGCCCATTCGGCTAATTGGTCAGTCAATGAAAGCCGACACTCGGGAGAATGGAATTGTCTCCAAAATAACTGGTCTACTTCACGGTCCGTCTGACCCTGGAAATACTTGGCCGCATCGGCAGCGCTCGCCGCCAAATCCATATATACATCCTCCGAACTCCACAGCCGATCCAGAGGGGCATACCATGGATATCCGAACTTCCTCCGCAACATAAAGGATTTCCCAGCTACAATATCCCCGGCTTCCCGCAGCTCCTCCTTCTTTGCCCTCATAGCAGAGCGGAGGTCCTTTTTCGTCCCAGCAGCCTTCTCAAGGTCCGATGCCTTCGCTTGGTTTTCCTTTTCAAGAACCCGGCAATGGTCGGTGCGGCTTCTAATTCTATGTCCATCTTGGACATCTTGTCTCGGCTCTCGCCATGCGCGCCCTTCTCGGCTTGCAACTCTTCGTCCGCCTTCAAAGCAGCCGCATTATCCAACCTCTCTTGTTCCTTGGCTCGGGCAAGTTCTGCCCGCAAGGCTTCAATAGTGGCAGCTCCGTCTGCAGTCACAACATATTAAAGATACTGTCATCATGGTGCTCTTCCTATGTGGCCTTTACCAGATAATGACACTTACCCTGTGCCTCGTCAAGCCTTTTGTTAACAAGCTCGATGTCGGCGTCTGCCGCATCCAACTGCCGTTCTAAATGGGCAAATTCGCTAGTCCGGCTAGCCACCGGAGCTCCCATCACCTGCACATAGAGGCAGTATGGTTATTACCTAGGAATATGATCCTCTGTTCGCCGTCGTTTCTGATGACAGCCAGAGTCTCAGGGGCTACTATCCACACAGGGCACACCTAGCATGTGCAGGACTATCATACATTCTTTTACGTACCTCAAAGCCTGTCAGTAGACTCATAAAAACTTCATGCAATCCGCTTTCAGAAGACGATATTCTCTCCATCACCGTATTCATCAGCACACGGTGTTCATCTAAGATGGCCGCTCGCCCCACCAACTCCCTCAGAACATCCGATCGCACACTATACGGTGCCGGACTCTTTTGTCTGCTCTCTTCGGGAGCCGGACATTGGGAGCTTTGGGGGTCAATGGGATTATCTTCCGGTCTAACCGGACTCGGAGAGGCCCTCCACGACGACACTTCAGGGTCGCCCGCTTCCGAAGCGGAGGAGTTCGGAGGAGGCGTTTCGCTCTCCATCATCTCTGGAAGAAGATCCCCCAAATACGAGCTCATTTGAGAGGGGCTAAGGCCTGAACTGCAAAAATATATGCGGTGGTTATTTTCTCAGAAGAAAAAGATGGCATATCTGTACTATTAAAGTATTTCGGGTCACTTATGACTCGCGGGAGAATTGATCCTCCCACGGACATTGTGTGGCAACAGTGCCCCCCAAGGTAGGACCCTCTGTGGGAGAATTCTTCTCCTGTTTCGAAGCTTCGGCTTCCGAATCCCCGGGCGCAGTCCTTTTCCTCTTCTGGTCATCTTCCTTCATGGAGACACTTACTCCCTTGGCTAGAATGGGCCGCGTTGGGGGCCCGCGTCCGCCCGCATTATCCTCCACAGTATCTTCCTTCAAGGGCTCCGGGCAAGGTGCGGTCTGGAGCATCTTTTCCAATACCGGATTTTCCAAATCCTCAGGGAGGGGGGCCGAACACCGAATCAACTTCGCCTTTGTTAGCCAGTCCTGGTCAAAAAGCGAACTCTCAGAAATAACTTCGTAACAAAGGAGAGATAGTATGTTCGGCCGGAAGATGCCTTACCTGTTCGGCGGTGCGGTTACTACTCAGGCCCATGTCCTTGGTGATTTCCGGACACTCCACCTGATGTCCGAAGAATGACTTGTACATCTCCTCGTGCGTCAGGCCGAGAAAATTTTGAATGGCACGCGGTCCCTCGGGATTGAACTCCCACAGGCGAAGAGGCCGGCATTTGCAAGGCTGGACTTGACGAACCAGCATAACCTGTATTACCGCAACCAAACTGAAATCTCCATTGAAGAGATCTCGAATGCGGCTTTGCAGTATAGGAACGTCCTTGGCTGGACCCCAGCTCAGACCTCTGCTGATCCATGACATCAGCTGTGGTGGAGGGCCCGAGCGGAAAACAGGGGGGCTGCCTACTTGGCACTTCTAGGAGCCGTGATGTAGTACCACTCCTGTTGCCACAATTCAGACACCTCTGGGATGGAACCTTTGGGCCACGGAGCTCCCGTCATCTTGCGTATTGAGGCACCTCCACACGCTGCATATTGCCCCTCGATCATCTTCGGCTTCACTTCAAAGGTCTTGAGCCATAGGCCAAAGTGAGGGGTAACCCGGAGGAAGGCCTCGCACATGACAATAAATGTCGTGATTTGAAGAAAGGAGTCCGGAGCTAGATCATGGAAGTCTAGCCTATAGTAAAACATCAAACCCCTGATGAAAGGATCCAGAGCAAGGCCTAGACCTCGGAGGAAGTGGGAGACGAACACGACGTTCTCGTTGGGTTCGGGGGTGGGGACGGCCTGCCTCGGGGGGGGGGGGGCAATGCAAAATCTCGGCGGTCAGATATCTGGCCTCCCTCAACTTTTTGATGTTTTCTTCCGTGACGGAGGAAGGCACCCATCGGCCTTGAAGGCTAGATCCGGACATGACTGAAGGTTCGGAGCACCTGACCTGAACTTTGGGCGCTTGAGCTTGAGGTCGGGGAAGGATTCGATTGAGCACAGGAGGGAAAAATAAAAGCCTTGTCCCTTTATAAAGAGGGTGAATATCAAGTGTCCTCATCATGTTATTCTCTCTATGACAATATGTGGAAACTTATTTTGCAGAGCCGGACACTGTCTTTGTGTTCAAAATCTTCTATGAAGTACTTGGAGGAGGAACCCGCCTTGCAATGCCGAAGACAATCTGCGCGCCGGACTCGTCGTCATTGAAGCCTGGTTCAGGGGCTACTGAGGGAGTCCTGGATTAGGGGGTGTCTGGATGGCCGGACTATACCTTCAGCCTGACTCCTGGACTATGAAGATACAAGATTGAAGACTTCATCCCGTGTCCGGAAGGGACTTTTCTTGGCGTGGAAGGCAAGCTTGGCGATACGGATATGCAGATCTCCTACCATTGTAACCGACTTTGTGTAACCCTAACCCTCTCCGATGTCTATATAAACCGGAGGGTTTTAGTTCGTAGGACAACATACAGAACAACAATCATACCATAGGCTAGCTTCTAGGGTTTAGCCTCTTCGATCTCGTGGTAGATCTACTCTTGTACTACCCATATCATCAATATTAATCAAGCAGGACGTAGGGTTTTACCTCCATCGAGAGGGCCCAAACCTGGGTAAAACTTCGTGTCCCTTGCCTCATGTTATCATCCGGCCTAGATGCACAGTTCGGGACCCCCTACCCGAGATCCGCCGGTTTTGACACCGACAGCTAGGGTTACACAGAGTCGGTTACAATGGGAGGAGATCTACATATCCATATTGCCAAGCTTGCCTTCCACGCCAAGGAAAGTCCCATCCGGACACGGGACGAAGTCTTCAATCTTGTATCTTAATAGTCCGAGAGTCTGGCAAAAGGTTATAGTCTGGCTATCCGGACACCCCCTAATCCAGGACTCCCTCACCTACACTTAAGGTATATTACATCCACTAGGCATCGAAGTTCGCCTCCAGTGATCATAAAGCACAACGAAGAAGCAGATTACAAAAACTAGGCACCATTGCAGCGTAACAAAATAATACTAAACCGAGACCACTTCCAAGACAGTTCAAGAAAGGTTAGCCTTGTGGGGGAACTGCTGCGCAAGCTGCCGAACAAGGCTGTGAGACTGGCCTAGCATGTCGGTCATAGCTTCCAGGTGTAGCTGTTTAGCGATGAGGTTCTCATTGGTGTTCTCCGCAATCTTTCTTAGAGATAGGACTTCAAGTCAAAGTGGAGTTGCAGAATGCCTTTCTGCTTGAACTTGGGACTAAAGAAGTCGAACTGATTCAGACAATGAATTCTGTGAGCTTGTTTGACTGTTAGTCTCAAGTAACTTGAACACTGCATCAAGACAAGACTTTGAGGTTGTCTCGCTATCTTCAGGATGTTTTGCCTTCTTTGCTGCAATATATGTTGCGTTTGTCTCACAGCCTTCAACAGACTTGTGCATGCCATCAGGCATATCACCCTGAAACAAAGCAGAGAGATGACAGGTTTTGCATGTGTATAAACAAAGATGATAACTGTTTTTTCAATTCTATCCAATTTCAAATTAGAAAATAAAGAGTAAGTCCAAAATATCAATAGCATAATTTGGCATTGTTCATAATGCGGGGAGCTTCACCACACTACTGGATTACCATGTCAACATAACAAGCATAGATGAAGGGAAAAGAAAATCATTGTATCTATTTTGGATAATGTGCATGGCATGTTGTTTATATCATCAGCCACATCAGTAAGATAAAACAGGAGATGACAAGGTGCAAACGTGGGCTGCTTCACCACACACTGGATTATAGATCCACAAAACAAGCATACATATAGGGAGTATTAAGTAATGTGCATGGTATGAATAAGGAATTTGGTTTTACAAGTAAAACTTAGAACTTACGGTTCTTACGAACAAGCATTTTGGTAGAAACAGCAAACTAAACAGCAGTAAACGATAGGGAGTATGAGCAAATTAAACAGCAGTTGAGGATAAAGTCTTTAGAAGGACTGACTTACATTAACAGTTAACACTGGCTTTATAATGCCCTTCTCCATGTCAAGGGAAGGATAACTCAAGAATTTCAGCACATAATCTTCTTCATAAGCATTGCATGTACTCTACATTTTGTAGAGAGTAATTATAGATAGGATAATACTGGAAGGGATAGAGGATAATGAAGATAAGATGCAGATTGATGCTACATAATCAACTACCAATCCCTGGAAGTACAAGTGTTACAGGACAAAATGGATTGACAAGAGCAATGGGCTATACTTCTACACTTGCATTGTCTGTGTATTCTACTTGTTGGTAAGATTAAATATAGATCTGATCTTTTTTAGTAAATGGTGGGCGAGGGAGATAAGATGCAGAATGCTACAAAATGAACCAATCCCTCTTCCCATAATACAATAGTGTTTTGAACACTGGTGTACTGTACAAAACGTTCTTATATTATGGGACGGTGGGAGTAGCTGTTAATGTAAGTACAATGATAGACCATGTTCAGTCCTTACAAGAGGACTGCAGAGCTAAACCTATTCAAAAGCATTGGGTTGATTCTAAATTTATGTAAGAGTCCATACGGATCTTATAATGTCCACCAAATGGACGATTACGAGGCTAACATGTGCAGTGATGCTACATAATCAAATAGCTATGAAAGTATGTATGGTCATACAGGGCAAGAGGTACTCACAAGAGCAATGCAGTGTGCAGTATAGTTGCGAGATTCTGTGGTCCCTTGAGAACGAATGTTCTTCTGCTAACAGTTTTTGTACAAGTGAGACATTAAGGCAAATGCAGAAATGTAGTTCAAATTGTGATGTGATATCATAGACAGTACCTTACGCTGTAGCCAAGACCAATGTGTAACAAGATTATTCCAGTCACCATCGGATAAATGTAGCACCGGAGACTTTACAGAAATTTTGTTCAGAGGCTTGCCATCGAAGTGCGCTTGCCTCAGGTAGGAACGATACTTCATCAACGAGTGCTTGAAAAGTGCAACCAACCCTTGCTCGTCATCACAATCCAGTTTTCTCCTCGCCTATTTAAAAGAATGAAATCTTGTGTCTTCTGTCAGCAGAAACATATGCAGTAATGACCATGAATAAATACATTACTTACGCGTAAGTTGCGGAGGAAGACTGGAAATTCTTCTGTGTCTGCGGTATAATCTTTCCATGAAGAAAAGATGCGCACAATGTTCCTGACAACAACATAAGCTTCGTCTTATAAACTGGGAAGAAATGGAACAGGGTCCTATTTGCTGCAATTGGGGCTCTCTCTGGTTCGAAAAGGGATTTGGCAACTGGATTTGGTGTACTCTTTGCTAGAATGGGGGTTTTGCGTCGTACCGCTGGTGCTATGTCAACTAGCATAATCATACTGTTTGCTGCAGTTGGGGTCTGCTGAGTTGGGGCATCAGAAATGACCAGTATAGTAGGGCTAGAGTCTGCTAGAGTTAGGGTATTTTGTGGGTCAGGTGATATTGCAACTACACCTAATGGGCTATTTGATTTATCAGGTGCCACTACCTTTTCCAAATACTTTGCTTGTGCTCCTCCACGATCAGCAATCGCCCTCTTCGCTTTGAACGTCTGATACACAAGAACAACATTTGAATGGATAAATATGGTATGATGACAAATGGAATATGTACTGAAAATGGATAGGCAGGGCGTATTCACATACACGATGTGTAAACTAAGCTAATGGTAGTTCAACAAAGTAGAAGCAATGCAAAGCATCAGTTGCAAGATATGTGCGAGTAATGTAACCTTGGAAAGTTAGAGCAAGTACCTTGATGGGTGAATAAGATAGGGCATCTTCCTCTGACTCCTCCACTAGGGAGCTACATTGACTTAGGTCTCCCTCTAGCTCAGAATCACTATTAGGATCATATTCTAAGCATGAATCTGTAGGTGGAGAGCGTTTGCATTGCATTGCATCCAGACTTGATTTCACTCCCTAAATGCCAAGTTTGACAGCCATGGCATTGTCCTGCTTTATTCTTTTCATGCGCGCAAACTCATAATCATTATGATGCTGTTCAGAATCTGAGATTCATGAAAACATAAAAGTAGTCAGATTATCTATGGAATGCATCACGGATTCAACTCGGAGAGTGTCTCCCTATAAACCCCTGCATATGCAAAGTTCACCTCCCCAACCGTGCTGACAGACCACACACAGAAATACAAACCCCTTATGTCTCTATAACAGGCATGCACACATTTCAAAACTGAATTAGGAACATTAGAATCATATGAAATTCGTATTTGAACAAATAAACTAAGCAATTATGAGTGGCGTATGTTTAGCTTCAAGGGTGGAGTGTTGGTAGTGCGACACAAAGCAAGTAGGCAGATTGTATTCCATGTAAAAGATCGAAACCTATGTAAAAGCTGGAAATGACACTTTCTTTCTATACAATGCAGTGTTCGTTACCCACACATGATGGAAGAGATCACATAGAGAAATACTATTCACTCATGTCTACGGTTCCAGTATTTAGAAACAGGGTGGTCCACCCCAAAAGAATATTGACAACAAATATGACAAGGCAAGCATAGATGTAGTGAATCAATCATTTACTTGTGAGCTTACTAGGACAAGTATGCAGAATAGTAACTGCAGTAAGAGACCGTCCAAAATCTGAATGAAGAAATTTGTCTAGCACTTATTGTTTGCAACTAATCGACGTGAATAATTGGATATTATATCGAATGAGTAAGAAAGACAAGTAAAATTGTCAACAAACCTGGCTTGCAGTAGTAATCTGGGTCAATGTCACTATGACTAACAATCCAAAATGACTAGTTTCTGTTCCGAGGGCCGGAATTTTGAAAACCCTGTGAACTTTGGAGGTACTAAAGATTACCGAAATACATCTGAACCATTAAGTGTAGGTAGCACTGAGCACAAAACAAACCCTAATGACAATCCTGCCTAATGAGTAATGAATCAATTAGAAAATGGGTCATGAGGAGTGGCTGCTGAGTGTTGAGGACGTATCTCAGGATAAATCGGGTTGGCTTGGTGGGTGCTGCACGCCTGAGCCCTGAACGGACTGGGAAGGTACGCACAGCGGCGCGCCCGGGCAGCGGTGACGCTGTTGGGCGAGCGGCTCCTGGCCTCCTGTTAGTCCGGCATCTCCTCCTAGAGTCATGCCGTCCGGGGACGGCAAGTCGCCGGCGAGGCAGGCGGCTGGGGGCGAGTAGAGATTGGAAGCGCGCAGCAGAACAGAGGGGAATCGGGGCCTGGGACGACCCAAAATCCCAGGGTGGGCCAGCCCACCGTGGGCACCCTGTAGAGATACACACCCGAGTGGCGAACATGCATTTTCGAAACTAATTTAGGAACATTTAACTGACCAATTAAACAACTCTATTTTAATAATATCAGATTCGTATTTGAACAACTAAGCTTGTTTAGCTTGATGGGTGGAGCAGTGTTATTATGAAAGGAAGCACGTATTCTGATCGTATAGTGATCATAAAAGGGGGAAACTCTAAGCATATTTTTTTAGCAAAAGAGGGTTTCCCCTCCGATTTCTATTAAAGAAACCACCACGGAACCAACATGATCAATTAAACCCTAAGCATGATCAATTAAATCGTATTATGGCTGTGCCATGGCAGATTTGAGGCTGCAAACAGGAGAAATGATATTTAGCATCCATTGTTTGCTTCGAACTAAGAACTAAATTCTAAGAGCTGAAAAGAAAGTAGAGTAACCAAGTTAAGATCTATTTTTTGGTTGAGATCAAAAAGTTGAGGAGATATGAAGTACCACCTCTCTTGTGGCACCATGTAGGCATCGGGGGTGCGATGGCTGTCGGTGGTGTTGAAGCGGATCTGCGACGGTAGACGGGTGCATCGGGTGATAAGTCCTGTTGCGGTGGAAGAGAAAGTCGTGTGAGCAGCCCCGACAAAGAGGACGATGGCGCCGATGAAGCGAGAGGACGCGATGTAAGGCTATTGGTCCGTCGTCGTGGATGAGAAATGTCCATCTCTAGCAGTGGACGACGCGGTCTTGGTAGGCGCTTCGACATGGTGGAGGACGATGGAGATGGATGTGGTGGAGGACGGCGGTGATGGATGGGGTGGCGGACAGAGGCTGGTGTGGGGATGGGGTGTTCTAGCACAGACGATGTATGAATGGGAAAATGGAGGGAGAGGTACGGGGAACCATGTTTTTAGGACGCGCCTGTCTGAAATATGGGAAAGTTACGAACTTAGCCCCCGTTTAAAATTTGGATGTCTCATCGGTTGGGGATAGGACGGTAATCTCGCATCTCGCCAATATTTGCCCAGAGCGATTTCGGGCGAGGAGAGGGTGGTTGGCACCCATGGTTGGTGCCCATGGTGTATGAACAGGGCTGGCAGGTAGGGAGGTTGTGTCACGTCTGAGTGAAGTTACAAACCTGCCCCTATTGAAAATATTTGCCTACATCGATTTCGGCCGAGTCGAGTTTGTTTTGCCGCCCACCGTGTATGAATGGGGAATGGAGGGAGAAGCAGAGGTCTTTCGGACGAGCTTGAATCAAATGAGTTTTGCCGCCCATGTTTGTCGCCCACCGTGTCGGAATGGGCTCAGAGGTGGTCGTGTCACGTCTAATTGAAGTTACTAACCTACCCCTATTTAGAGCAGTGGAAATCGGGCCGATGGATTTTCTATGTAATGGGTAGACAGTAATTTCCATCTCCCAAACACTTGGCTTCAGGCAACCGACGTGGGAATGGAAATTTTGCTGCTTCTTTCGAATTTTGGGACAATAAGCATCCACATTTACCCTGGCAACTAAATTCGAATCCATGTTGTATTCCTATATGAATCTTTATAAATCATTCTATGTGTTTTTATATATCTTCAAAAGGACGACAAAGATGTATTCCACTATCATATATGAATATGGTTTACAAATGCCGATACTCAAATTCAGAAACTAGAATCCAGTTTAAGGTGAATTCGAATATTTGGAACATTTCATGTCCAACTCAAATGTCACATGCAGCATAATGTGTACTCCCATTTAGATATGTACACAAGCAATGTATCAAGATTGAAATACCGAGTCAATCAACCAAGAATGTACAGAACTAACAGACATATAAACACTTATAGAGTATATGGATCAATAATATCAACTAACATACATAAGCCAGGCCGATGTAATTTTTTTTGGCTACAACATCATCCTTTTTTTAGCCAGCATCTTGGCCCTTTCCGATGCGTGCCACTTATGGTCCATCTATACTACTACTATTACTGAATGCACATTCAGCCTGATTGGCGTATTTGTAGGTTTGGCACAACAATCCAAATGAAATGTCTCCGAGTCTTATCAATTAATACAGACTTGTGCTCAAATAAAATTACAAACCAAATTTTTTGTTACATGATCTCTAAAACAAATGGTTTGATTGATTACATGAATAGACAACACAAAGGTTATTCAACTATGGAAAGAACATTTCACCTATGATTTACCAAGTAGGAATTTAATTTCCTTTTTTCCTTCAGGACCTTAACAATCTGGTCAGTCTCAGCTTGCTTCATTTTGAAATCCACCAAATATTTAATGGTTGTCTTGAGTACTGCTTGTGATTGTGCTGTTTGCTTCCTCAACATGTCAACTTCATCTCCAAGTGCAGAAGCAGAATCTCTTTCTACCACTAGTTTAGCCTCTAGAGCATCAGCAGTTGGCAATTCATAATGCACGATTGGGCCAGTGCCACTGCTGTGGGATGATGCAACATCCATGGGGACCTCGCTCTTTGATCTTGGGCTAACCTATTTTGCCATTAAAGTTCCGATTGGATTCAGAAAAGTTGAAGTTAGCAAAACATCTCAACTGGGAGTTATAATAGCAAACCAGTTAAACAAACAAGGAATTAAAGAGTTTCAATTGGATGCTGAAAAGTAGTTATTAACATCATTGTAATCCGCTGTTGCAGCAGCAAAGCAGTTAAACAAACAAGTAGATATTTAAGTTAAGGCAAACAGGTAATTCTTAACAGTAAGTATCAAACACATAGATAGGCGCAGTCTACAATATGATTAATAGGCTGTGCCAGTATGTAATGAGTAGCAAACTAAATTAAGCCAAGCAACGTAATTGAACAATTTTGCAATAAGTGGCTAACTAAAATTCTGAGAAGCAGGTAACTGAATTTATGCTAGTTCTTTGTACAGGCACACTGCAACTTCTTTTTCGCTTACAAGGTTGTACGAAGGAGTCCATGGCATCAATTGATTGGATACGCAGTCCCAATACTTCTTTCTTCCCACACTGCATGGGTAAGTCGAATGGTTAATCTGGTAAGATGGTGCGTCCTTGATATGTTATATGAGGACGTGTAGTCAGACTAGTTGTAGCCAAACACATCACACTTGCTTTTACTGTATATTTCATGCGATTACTTTTGGCATATCGAGATCTAAGCAATCTACAATAGGATGAAAAGACTGGCATCCTTCACATTATTGGCGAACTCAGTTCATAGAAACAAGCAATTCAACCATTCTGTGGATAAATCAAAAGCGCCACTGGAATATTTTTCACTATCCAATCATACACGCAAAAAGGGGCGACGCCACCATAGGGGTTGGTATGGGCGGCTGCCTCAGGTGGCTGGAAAGTGTGCACCTAGTTTGAGTCGTCCAGGTTGGCCCACGTAGTTTTGTTCATCCTAACGCACGAGCAGGCAATGTATAAAATGAAGAAAAATGTTTCAATTTGGATGGGCCAATAACATAAGTGCAAGGTAGGCCCTATAGCAGGCTCGCGGCCCAAATGAGCGCCTCCCATATTGATCGACAGCAGGAAAAATCCCAATTCATTCGCTCTAGCCTCCAGTCTGGTTCGCTCCTAACCTAGCCGCCGCTGGACAGACCGACACTGCACTTCCTCGCGCCCTCGTTGGAGGGCGATCGCCGGGCTTCAAGCGAACGGAAGGACAAGAAGATGAAGATCCAACCCTGGGTGTAGCCTGCATGGGAGGCAGCGGCGGCAGCACGGGCATGGCATCGTGCTTGCGCAAACGGATAGTCGCAGCTTGCAAGAGTAGCATGCGCAACGAGCAGGTACATCACATCCTTGATTATATCTAATTCAACTCTTCAATTTCTGGCCAATAGTTAAACCTGACGGTGTTGTAAAACTGCTTGTATGTAGGGAATCTATGAGAAAATGAAACCAATTTCTACTTATTTTACAACTCCCCCAATCAATACTGAACTGACTGAATCTGATGTATCTAATCAAGTTTCTGGTGCAAACATACAAGCTCGTGTTGTTCTTGAGCCTGAAGTGTCTAATGAACAGACTTCTAATGAAGGATTTGATGCAAACATTTTACATGCTCCTGGTGATGAACATATAGTGTCTAATGAGGGATCTAATGCAAGCATTTTGCAAGCTCATTGAAGGATTTAGTGTCTAATGATGTTCTACTATGTTGAGAGAGACAGAGATTTGCAGGCATTGATGACAAGCAACTTATAGTGCATTTTCATAGCTTGAGGAAACATCGAGGCCATCTACCAGAAAGTCCTCGTATCATGACAACATAGCATAAATACTTTTCTAATCTGTTGTTTGAAACTATTGGCATACTTGTGCAGGATAGATATATTGATATGCAGTTTGCGCACTGGTTATACGTGCAATTACACTTCGATATTTTCATCCAGAGAATGAATAATTCAAGCAGGTACATACCATGTTTGTAGTCCTTGTACACCATGTTGCATTTTGTGTTTTTTGGTGCGTGCATCATTTAGTGTTTATAATCTGAACTACTTTGGATCATTAGCTAATTTTCAAAGTGCATGTAGCTTCACATTTCTCAAGTTATGTTGATTTCCGGAGTGCAAGTGACTTCATATTTTTTAAGTTAAATGTTCGCCCCTGGTAACTTGAATTCATGGATCAGCCACTGCACACAAATCATACACGAATGCTAGTACGAATTAAATGAAATGCAGGGACTTACGCTAGCTCATTGTACAGGCTCACTGCAGCTCTGCTTGCGCTTGGGATGTTCCATGTACAAGTCCATGTTACCACTTGCTTGGATGTGCAGGCATTGTGCTCCTTGCATCCACCTCTGCATTTCTGACACGGCGAATGGTTGATCAAATAAGAGGAATCGACCTTGATGTTGTACCGGAGGACAGATACTTACAAGGTTATACGGGTGTGCAGGATGTGTACCAGGTCCCGTAGCGCCGTCATGCTTCGCTAAAAAATGGGTTTGCTTGTTTCAGATGATATCTCCAGAAGAAATAAGAGTTAAAGTTAGAGTTGCATAGGCGTGTAAGCTAAGAGAGCAGTGAAAGGATATACAAACATCGTCGGAATAGTGCACAAGGGAGTGATGTGTGGATACCTAGTTCGGGCCGGCGTTTGGGCATGCTCGCCTAGCTAGAGTGTGGGTCACTTCATAGCCGTTGAGGGTGATGCACTGGCGTTGGCTGGCCGCGCACGGATGAAGATCTTGAGTGGCAGCGGAGCGCTACAATGCGCTGGACAAGACTGTTGGTGAAGCCCCAACGGCCTCGGGGGGCGGAGGTGCGACGATGTGCTCGGTGAAGTAGCCCTGGTGAGCTGGGAGACGGCGTCGGTGAAGCGCACCTGATGCGGTGGAAATCGGTGTCTGTGAGGCACGTCGATTGCGGCGGCCGACGTTGTCGGTGGACCACCCGGTGCGGTGGATGAGGGCGTAAATGAGGTAGCTCCGGTGCGGTGGTCAAACGTGACCGTCGTCTTCGTCATCGTCGTCGTCCGACACAGAGGTGGGGAACAGTGGGGAAAGAGACGAGACGAGGGGCGATTCGAGGGTTGGCGGCGAATTAGGGATTTGAGCATTCTGGGCGTGGAAGGGGATGGTGGAGAAGAGAGATTTTGCAGGGCTGGAATTGGGGCCGCCAGATATTTCAATCCTAAAGTGGAAGTGCGAACTTATATTGTCATCATCCTTCTTTTGGGGGGGAGGGGGGTGGGTGGCTGGGTGCTACGCGTCCATCCGACACACGCGACCACCCTGATAGGACTATGCTTCGGTGCCTTAAGGCACCTACCTTTGTGTCCATGACATGTGGGCCCAACAGGTGGCTGGCCCACATGTCAGTGACCCAAAGGCAGTTGCCTTTAAGGCACCAAAGCAGCGTCCACCCCGACACGACGCTGGTCCGCCTGGTGCGCCTACATTTGAGAATGCAAACGAATCTTCTTTCATTTGCAAACGAACCTGTATGTATTACCATGCCCGTGTTTTCCTTGCAACTATTAGTCTTTCGAAATGAGATACTCCATCTGTTCACTTTTGTAAGTCATTTCAAACAACTTAAGATGAACTGTTTTGCACATTGTCTGAAATGTCTTCAAGGTCTTATAAAAGTGAACATAGCGAGTGCTATAAATTAATCAATGAGGAGTTATTCGAAAGAAAATCGAAATGGTACCCACGCTAACGTGGATTAGAGTGCGTGTCACATAATTAGTTATTTGATATAGAGTGTGTGTCACGTAGTTAGTTATTTGAACTAGAGTGTGTGTCATGTAGCGATCTCCAATTCTAACGTGGATTTCGCATTTCACTGTATCCATGCTACTTTTTTAATACAAATTCATATGTATATGATGAACACCATGGTAGTGAGAAAACTTTTGGATGGATTCAAACATATGACCTACAAAATAGCACAACAAACTGAGTCAATGTCAACTTTTCGAAACTTAGTATGGCATGAATTCGAAATAATTACCCGTATGCCTGGTCCTCGGTTCAAATCTTACAATGTACACCGAATTGAAACATCGATATTAAGTCTCATACTATGTACATTCAAATGTTGTTTTTAGCCCCCCCCCCCCCGCACAAACGCTACATACTTCCTGTATCGGTCAATCTTCCTCTCCTAACCACCTTAGGAAGCTATCGGTTTCCAACACACGTTCATTCTTTCTCTCCATGTTTCGATCTCTAAGTCTCTCCACTACACAACACCTTTTCCCACTCTGTTACCGAATGTATTTACCTCACACACCCGCCATTGCACCCCATGCCGAGCTCTCTCTCTCTCCCCCCTCTCCCTCTCACCCTCTCACGCTAAATACATGCATTGCCTATCTAGCCCCCAACCTCTCGTGCACACGCACACACGTTGTATATCTAGGTCACTCCCTCGAGACTATCTCACTCTTTCTTCCGCACGGCAGGCCACACTTGCTCAATCTCGCTCTCTTTATCTGAGTCTCGTTTAACCTCATTTTATTTCACACACAAATGATATATCTCCCTGTTCGGGCCTCGATCGACACACTCTATACTCTCTCACACAGATTGTCTATCTAGGCCAGTCCATCCAAGCCTCCGCCACTCTTTCGACCTCATGGTGGGCCACACTCACTCAATCTCTCTCTCTCTGTATGTCTCGATTGACCTCGCTCTTTCTCGAACAAAAATGATATATCACCATGTTTGAGCCCAATTCGACCTATTCACATTGTATACTCTCTCACGCACATCGTCTATCTAGGTCACTCTCCAACCTGTCTCACTCTTTCGATCGCACGGCGACCCTATGTGATCGGTTGACCTTGCTTCCTCCCGCGCACAAAATATATCTACACGTCTGTGACTGGATCATCTCTCAAGCTCTATCTTACAGCCCTCACCCTTGCCAAAAAGCTCAATTGGACAATATCTCTCCAGAGCATATATATTTGTTCAATGAATGTCGGACCACACTCACTTTGTCTCTCTATCTACATGTCTCTCGATTGACCTCGCTTTCTCACACCGTATCTTCCACGCGTTGAAGCTACTACCTCTCCATCCCTCGCAAAGCCGGAGCTTTTTACATTGCGAGGGGCACTCCAACCTTGGATTAATTTGTGTAGGCATTTGTTCCGGTCGGTTTAGATTATATTTTTGTAGCATTCGGCCCACAACTACTCCAAACACCGTTGCAACCCACGCAACTCCCCTAGTTGATTTCCCTCTGGCTCGGTCATCGCTCTCTCGCATGTCCTTTCTCGCCTTCAACATCGCACCATGGTATTATTGAAAAAACTATGTTGTTCTCTTTAATTACTATAAATAAGCTTGAAAACTACACACCTATAGTCCACTTGGAATGGAACAAATTTCGACCCACAAATTAAAGTGCTACAAAATACACACTGAGGGGCCCACATGTCATGAAACAAATTTGGACCCATATACAAATTAAAAAATAAAGGACGAGGATCGAACATGCGACCGGGCCTTCAAGCCGCACGTCAATAGGCAACATACGTAGAATAGCAATGTTTGTTGTACCCCCTTTGTTCACATAATGTTTTTATATTACCACAGCCTAATTAATGGATAACATGTAATATTATTTTTAGTACTATTCGCCTTCACTTACTGGTGGGTTCCATGTGTGCTCTCTCTCTCCTCCCCTTCTATGTTTAGACGCACGGGCAAACAGGAAGAACTCGCGGGCGATGTTGCCGTTGACCATATCTGGACGCGTTCACAAGTCATGGCACCAGTTTCACGTACTAGCAGCACTAGTCAGTGTGTACGTGCAATGCACGTTAATTTGGAAGTATATTAAGTGCATGTGGATATTAAATACTAGGATATTATTTGCGTGTTGTCATGTGATTAGCACTATTTTTGGCATGAAATTAACTGCACGCTAAACATGTTGAACGCTAGACATTGAAGCAGTCTAGGTCGTTGGATGACAAGGAATACATGTGGCTTGATGATGTTTTATATTTAATTTGATACAACACTAGCAGAACATTCAATCGACCAAACCATACATTTCGTTTAGTCTGACTCTGACTTTAAATTATACGACAATCGATATAAAATAAACAGAAATGATAAACGTTCGAATTTTAAGCATGGCAATTCGAACGTTTTTCATGGCAAATTTATATTACGCGGTGGCGGCGGCGGCGGCTCGCGGTGGGAAGCAGCTCCTCTGCCGTGCTCTGTGTGTCATCGGGCCACTGACCGATGGCGACGGCAGTGTCTTGCGCCGATGTTGGCATACTCCTGGATGTTGGCCTAGCTTCAAGGAAGGCCAAAATGTTTTGGACTTCGGAGCGAGTCAACTGGCAGGAGGAGGCGACTGGCGTTGGTGCAAGGAAGCGGTCGACGGTGGCCATCCATGCCGCTGATGGGGGCACTGGCACCCGCGCGGGGACAGGCACTCTCAATGGCGCAGCGGAGACATTCGCGTGCACGGGCACCGGCACGGGCACACACGTCAGTGCACGCGCATGCGCATGCGCTGGCAGGTGCACGGGCACCGGCACGGGCGTGCACGTTAGTGCATGCGTAGGTGCATGCGCTGGCAGGTGCATGGGGATGGGCGCTGGCGCAGTCAGGGCGATAGGAGCCGGAATGGGAGCGGGGACAGGAGCGGCGTCTTCCCGCAAGGCCAGTTCAAGCTCGTCCCAAAGTGCCTTATGTTCTTGAGACTCCGGCTGGATGTCTTCCTCAGGAAACTGGAACACTAAGGGCAGACCATCGTGATGCGGCATGGCGTACGTTTAGGTCAGGCTAGTTGGAGGTAGACGACAGGAGAATCGGAGAGGAAGAGAGACCATTGTAGTGATACCGGGTAGTGCGGGGTTGATTTTAAACTGCGGCGCCGACGACATTAAAAGTGGGAGCAGCTGGGACGATGGTGGGCGGCGGAGCCTAGTCAAAGGGCTCGCCTCCCGATGAGCCTGCACAGCGGTCTGCTCGCACGCCTCCTTGACAGCCGGAGCGCCGGTCTGCTTGCACGCCTCCCATCGACTCACACGCTTGCTCGGACGACACCTGCCGATGAGAAGCGGGGACTCGTGGCGGCACGTAAGCGCCCACGGTTTCAATAGTGAAAGCATTCGCCGTAACATGACAGGTCTTTGTTCCAAAATACCTTGGCTCTTCATTTGTGCAACTTGTCATAAGCAGCTTGTCTCAAATTGAAGAAAAAACTTACGAAGTAATATTTGTGCCATATCACGTGACCATGCTTAGTTTCAAGAATTTATGCTCACTTTTGGATTTTCTGAAATTTAAGATCCAGGATTCAAAACAATATCATAACCTGCATCATGCAATAAATTTTCAAGTCGTACATCTGTCCTGTTGTATTTCTTAAGAAAGGATTTGGTCAACCATTTTGCTTAGTTAGACTTCAGACAAGTTATATATGCAGAGTAAAAGGATAATCCCTCCGTACCAGTGCATTGGCTGATATATTAACTCAAGTACTAGGCAGGAAAAATGGGCTCAATTCTGTGCTCATCCTGGTGTAGTAGTAGTAGTAGTACTAGGCAATGCAGTTGACCAGTGACCTTGACGAGCGGCGACCGAGGGAATTGAACCGTGCTTGGCACGGTAGGTAACGTTTTCTAGTTACTAAAGCATCCCTCCATTGTTCATCAGTAGTCATTATGGACTGGGGACATGAGAGGAATTTCCTAGGGCTGGAATTCTGGCCGCCAGATATTTTGACTTGAAACGCTGAGGCTCGACTGGTTGGGGTTGCCTAATGTGCGTACCACGCACGCCACCGAAGGACACGAGCCCAGTTTTTTTAGGATCAACACGAGCCAAGGTCTGGCTGGTACGCCGTTGGGTCCTACCATTCGAGAATACGAAAGGAACCTTTTAAATTGCCAAACGAATCTATGTGTATTACAATACCCGTATTTTCCTTGCAAATACTAATCTCAACGTGGTAATTGATTTATGACGAGTTGTTGAATTAGAGTGAGTTTGTGATATTGTGATCTCAACATGGATTTCACATTTCATGGTATCCCTAGTAAGTTTTCCAATGCAAATTTAAAAGATGAACAATATGGAGGTGAGAAAACTTTGTATGTATCAAGCATATGACCACACACACACACACACACACATAGAGACACACACGCACGAACACAACAACAATCCAATAAGTATAGTGCATCTATTTTTCCAAACCATGCATGTATGACACGAATTCAAAAATACTCCTTCTATTCCTAAATATTAGTCTTTTAGAGAGTTCAACAAGTGACTACATACGGAGCAAAATGAGTGAATCTAGACTCTAAAATATGTCTATATACATCCGTATGTGCCAGTCCATTTAAAGCCTCTAAAAAGACTAATATTTAGGAACGAAGGGAGTAAAATGTAAGACATCCATGGTCCTCAGTTCAATATTTAAAATGAACATGAAACTGAAACATGAATATTAAGTCTAGTACTACAGTACATGCAAATGTTGTGTTTAGGCGGAGGTATGATTGTCGGGGGTCAACCCCTCGACCTTAGATAAAATTGTGGAGCTCTGTTTAGGGTTGTATAGATTATATTTGTCCCCACCCTCCCAACCACCGATTGGTTGTGCACCCCCACCCCTCCTCCCGGGAGAATATCATGTGCCCCCATACCATAGATGCTATATGCCGATACGAGTTGCTTGGAGGTTGTAGATCTGAGATATAGCATCTCACATGATGTGTCTTAATATTTTTGCAGGAAACCTTGATGAGTTTGAGAATTGCACACAATTTGTACAAAAACTACTTAGATGCCCTTTGATCCCATATCCAGCGACCTCGAAGCTCGTATCACCGTAGCATCTAAGATGAAGGAGGACATCATATTCTCCTATATGTAAGAATATCATGTGCTACCACACCTTAGATGCTTTGGTGATACAAGCTCTTCGGAGGCGTTGGATTTGTGACCCAACACCTCCTCGGTGGTTCGAATGATTTTTTTGTAGAAAAGCCCCAAAAGAGTTCGGCCACTGCTTACAAGCACAAAGACTGCTCAGATGCCATTGGATCTCAGATCAAACGACCTCCAAGCTCGTATCACCGTAGCATCCAAGCTGCGATAGCACCTTATGTTTTCTCGCACGGGAGAGTATGAGGTGCTCCCGCACCGTAGATTCTATGGTGATACGAGTTCACTGAGATCTAACGGCCCACAGTAGGAGGTTTGAATGTTTTTGCAATATACGGCTGATAGAGTTTGGGAAATGTGCAGAAAGTACAAGTACTACACATGTGCCATCTGATCACTGATCATACGACCTAGATGCTCATATCACCGTAGCGGGTAATTAAGCTACGGGGAGCAACTAATATGAGCACTGTGGAGCCGTTGGATCGAAGATGCAGCGACACACATGAGGCCTGAATGTTTTATTTGCAAAAAAACCTTTGGAGAGTTTGGAAATTGCACATAATTACAAAGACTACTCCCAAGCCATTGGATCTCACTTCCAACGGTGTAAAAACTCATATCACCATAGTATCTAAGTTGCGGTGTGGATGTGATATTCTATGCCGCTATCATTTTTGTTCGTAAACTTGCAAAATACGTGCAACTCATGCCGTTACTTGTCTAACCGCGCAAAGTGTTTGTTCAAAAATAAACCATCCTACACTGAAATATCGGAACAACACACGGGGGTCCCACTTGTCATTAATCAAATTAGGACCTAAAACTAACAAATCTAAAAGACGAGATTCGAGCTGGCAACCTGGACTGAAAAAACAAACGGTTGTTGGCTTTGTCCCATAACTTGATTTTATACAGTACTTGCATTGACTAGAGTAGAGGGAGTGCCTCGTCAACACGTGCATGACCATTGTCTCACTTACTGGTGGGTCCCAGGTCTGCGATCTCAATCTCTCTTCTCTCCATCATCTAACCTTTGCACGGGCACACACGAAGAGTGGCGCTAGCTTGCCGTGGTGTTATTACAACTAAAAAAAGCTTGGAAAATAGAAGAATCGCCTAGAACAAGAGACGTTGTGGCTGGTCGAGACAGAGCTAACCACATCTATTCTCCATGCCACGTTTGCATGATGAAGTTGTGTGGCTAGTGGGGTGTTTTCGACCGACTGGCTGGGTCCCGAGGTCGAACCATAGGTACTACGTCTGATATAGTATATTTTTACACGCACATTTTTCCTCCGTGCCGAGACATGGTGCACCGTACCGCGCGGTTTCGGGGTCCTCCCGGGTGGTGCACACATATATTCTTCCTTACGTGGGATGCCCTACCACGTGTTTTCTGGGTCCTCCTCGGTCGTAGCGCCGAAGCAAGTAAATGAGTCGTGAATCACGAAAGACCACCTTTCCCACCAAGTACATCAGTGAAGCACGGTGGCTAGCTAGTTGGGCTAGTTCGACCGATTAGCTAGGCCGCCGCCACATTTGTTTTTTCACCCCTTTTTCTATCTACTTGCCGGCAGGTAAATTTAAATATCCACCGCGGCATTGCTCTGGTGTTTGGGTGCGGTAGGATTTTTATTTTTTTGATTGACGGGAGCAGGCGCGGCAGGATTTTTAATTTTTTGATTGACGGGAGCAGGCGCGGCAGCAATTAGTCACGATGACTCCACCTATAAAAACCCACTGCTCCCTGATGTGAGAAGTCGTCGACTGGTGTTTTACCATGGTGAAATCCAAAAGATTCCCCGTGTCAGTGGGAACGACACCTATGGGATCACAAGAATCCCTACTACGGTTGGCGGGGCGCGGGGTCGTGAGAAGAGCGGATCTAACAGGTAGCACACGGTTCGTTTATCCAGGTTCGGGCCGCGAGGATGCGTAAAACCCTACTCCTGCTTTGGTGGATTGTATATCTGTGTTCTTGAGCTAGCTATGGGGCGTGAGGAGCTCCAAAAAGCCGAATCCTTCCTCTGGTCGCCTCGGGCCTCCTTTTATAGAAAAAGGGGTTGCCACAGTGGCACATAGGAGGTGGAAAGGGTACAGTGATGCGAGGTTATCCCTCGCATTACATGAGAAGGCGCATTTAATGCGTCTTGCTTAGGTGTCCTTACTTTATCGGGGACGGGGGAGAAACCTGTCTCGTCCGTCGCCGCTCCTTCTTGTGTCGACACGCGCCCTGGCCAGCGACGCCTGAGATGCCATGTAGGTAGGCAGGCAGCTGAGGTGGCGCAGTGGTGGGTCTTCACGGAGATCTGCATGCCGCCACGCAGGTGCCTGCCCAGCTGGTTGGGTCGGCAGCTGCATGCATGCGGCGGTGGAGGTTTGGTCGGCATGGGCCTGATGGTGGCCCTGCGGGTGTCCTCGGTAAGGGCCTTGCCGGGGCCCCAGCAAGGGTCTTGCCGAGGTGCCTGCTGTCATCCCCGGCAAGGCGCTTGCCGGGGGCCTTGTGGTCTTCCTCGGCTGGGATCCCACCAAGGGTTATCGTCTCCTTAGTGCGTACCTGAACTTGAATGCCTTCACAAAGATCTGCATGTCGCCACGGGGATGTCTCCTGAATCCTTGCCCTTTGGGGGCAGTGGACTCAAGGGTGATTTGCTCCGTATGCGCGGGATGAGTCGCCGCGGCAAGGGTCTTGCCGGGCTGCTAGAACTGTCTCCCGGCAAGGATCTTGCCGGGGGAGTCCGCTTCGTCCCCTTTGCTCTTCGTGGTCTTGGCCTTGGCGTCGTAGTTCTCTTGAGCTTCAGTCTTACCCTGGCTCACCTCCCTTGCCTTGCTTGGTGTGGTGGTGCCCGTGGCTCAGACTGCCCGTGGACAGTTATAGGGGGTACAAAAAGTGTACCCCTCTTTTTGTACACCGACACCCCGCTCCCTCCGCCTTCCCATAGATTGCATTGCCTTTCAGCTGTTTCGCCCGCTTTGCTTCCTCTCCCCATTGCTTCTACCTGGTGCCATGGCGGCGCAGCAGATCACGGAGTCCGAGGTGAGGCTCCTGACATAGGAGCTCCATGCCAAGGATGCAGAGCTCAGGGCCAAGGACGTGCAGCTCCGTGAGCTCAAGGAGGAGAGGAGTTCCATGCTCCTCTGTTATGTGCGGGAGTTCATGGAGATTCAAAAGCGGCAGGCGTCCACCACAAAGATGCTTGAGGCGTCGGCGGTGTTGCTGCAGAAAGCGGGAGATACGATAGGCTGTCAGGGGAGCCGGCTGGAGCGCGAGCGGGCCGATCGTGACGGGGTCCAGGATCGCCTCAGCCACTTGGTGAACCAAGTTGCCACGCACGTGTTGAAGCTGCACGATGCCTACCGTCATGCCAGCGCGACGATGCCAGCCTTCGGGCTAAACCCGTTCGACCACCCGGTCAACTTCAATGAGCTGCGGCTTCCTTACCTGGTCTCCTTCTTCACCTATATCTCCGAGGAGCTGAGCCGTCTCCGCGCGATGGTGGGGGCTAAGCTGGACAAGGAGGGGTTGCGGGCTGCCATCGCTGTTGCCAGGCGAATCCTTTCAGGGCTCCGTCACTGGAATCCATTCGTGCCATTGGACGCCGTCTTTGACGAGCTGGCTCCCGTCGACCGGGAGCGGGCTCTGCGGGCGGTTGCACCCTGCATCACCAACGCCGTGCGCCTCGAGAAGCAGAGGGACTTCGGTGGTGTTTAGGCACCCTCTACATGGGCATGTCCATGTCTCGGTGCAACATGACCGTTGGATCAAACTCAGACGGTGCAAATCAGTCACTGTAGCACAAAGCATGTGGGTGTGTTTGGTTGCATTCTCATCTCAGTATAGTTGTTTCCTCTTTGTGTATTTTTGTCAACCTACTAGTGTGGACTCATGCACCCTTCATGCACTCTGCCAAACACCCAAAAGTGGGTCGAGAAGGGAACTTTTGCTCCCATCCCGTGCACCCTTCATACACCCTGCCTAACACTATTCGTGCTTCATATGGTTCATGTTTCGTGGAGTACTGTAGCACCGTACTCTCCGTGTGCTGTGGACCTAGTTCTGTTAACATTGATCTCACCGTTCATTCTCGACCGGACAGTCGGAAAAGCGGTACTATGTTACATATAGGAGTAGTTGACATGCGCACAACATAATTTGTTATCGTCATATCTTAGTACACTAGCAACAAGATTGTGTAGTACTGACGTATGAACCACTGCACATGCCTAGTAGTAGGAGCACTGTGTATGTTCAAGTGGCTACTGTGTTTCGCACTCCTCCGTCGTAAGAGTGGAAACACTTGCTGTAATCATTTTTTTCTTCAGAAAAACAGTGGACACGCTCTACCATGCGGATCCTCCTCCAGCCATGCACTAAATTACTCACTTTCGCCGACATGTGGGACAGCCAGCACCTGGGTCCACCAGCCATGCACTAAATTACTCCGTAGTAGAGTGACGGTAGACTACCCCGATCGAACCACCGCAGTAATGCCCAATGAGCCGTCAAATCACAAAACCCCCTCCTTTCCAGCAGTAAGTTGGACGGACAAAGCAACCATCATTTCACTCTTCTCTCTCGGCTTCCTCTCTTGAAGAAAACCCCCACTCGCTTAGCTTCTCCCTCATCTCATTCCTCCTTTCACTCTTCTCTCTCAGCTTCCTCTCTTGGATGGATGCCAGAGCACCAGCCGACGTGATGTCTATGGCTCTGGCCAAAACCATCGAGGCTCATGGTACGAAGAAGCGCAAGCACCCCGCCGAGACTACCGCAGACAAGCTCAAAGCCATCGCCCTGTCCAAGCCCCCCTCTCCGGGATCCCTCATTAAGCAAGTCCAGGTAATTTCTCTTGTTGACGATCTTTTTCTTGATCTTGATCGTGTTTTTTCATCTAACACGCAGTACTAGTACTGGTAGTACAACTTTCTGGGTGATCTTGCATGTGATTTTAGTGTGCCGAATGACGGTTCTAAATTCCTCTTTTGACCAAAACATGCGAGAGGTTGACACTGATTTCTTATAGATTACTTTCAACTACTCCCTCTGTCCCGAATTTCTTGTCTTAGATTTGTCTAGATACGGACATATCTAATACTAAAATGTGACTTGATACATCCGTATCTAGACAAATCTAAGACAAGAATTTTGGGACGGAGGGAGTACTTTATGAACATCAATGCTACCTTTTAAGAGGGTATATTTGCCTCAGTAACTTGTGTTATGGATATTGCATGTAATCCCTCTGCTCTCATGCCTTTGAAGACATGTTCTAGTGTCTTTGTTCACTCATTTCTATGCTTATATGTAGTCATATATGGAGTATAATATCGAAAATCATCTTATATTTCTGAACGGAGGTAGTAATAAAATATGGTTTTTGTTTGAACTAGAACCAGGTCCACGGTGGAGATGAAGTTCTCAAAGTCATGTCGTGTGAACTGGAAGACCTGATGATGAGTTCTACTGATGAACTATCTAGCTGTTGTGTCATTGTCGCCACGTGTCCTGAACTAGTGTTTTCCTGTAGCATTGTTGTCAGGCATGTTCTCAAGGCTGTACTTGACCACAAAAATTTCCTGGCTGTGCCTTCGATTACGAATGGTGTGGTTCTTGTAAAGCTTCCCAACAAATCTGATGCGGCCTGTCTTCATCATCATGTTTATGAGTGGAAAGACCACTCTGTTAGGTTCTCCAAGGTTGACAAGATGGTGATGGTGCATGTAGACATCTCACACGAAGTCCATGACCTAGTCAGTTATGCGGGGTTCATCCCGTAGGTCGGTGGAAAGAAATAGTCTGCAGAGTTTAGTTAGTGCAACTTTGCTTGTCTGTAGTAAGCACTATTGTTCAGTACTTGATTTGTGTTTGTGAAACCTGTATTGTTTATTAGTACTGCCGCTTTTGGTGTGTGGTCAGTCCTGAGAACAGTCTATGTTAGTGTCTGTCCACTCAATTCAGTCTGTATATTTTGAAGTATCCAGATCATATTTTTTGTGAGGACGGTTTATCAATTATGGTTACACTCCAATATCTATATGCATTGCAAGGTTTATCGCACCCACCAGGATTTCCAGTCCCATGGATGTTCGGTCCATACGATTTGTCACGACCTTTGGACTGTCCTGCTTGTGGGAGTAGGCGGGCCCCCTGCATGCCACGCATAGTTGGACGATCAATCTTCTGTTTAGTACTTCAACATAGTGATTTCCTGGTAAGGATTCACTCGTGTCACATCATGTAAATCTTATTGCTTTACTGTCTAAATCTTATTGATTTAATGTCATGTTTTCTTTCTTTTCCTGCAATTTTACGATGCAGGTTTTGCCATGTGACATTCATCACAGAATAAACCGTTTGGTTTGCTCTACGATGGCTATTTTTGCAGGTTTCACTTCTTATGTCATGTCAGTAATGAAGGCACTGTCCATCACATATATTACTGGAAAAAATTGGATCAGTCTATTGTATGAGTACAAGATGAATACCTATGATGAACTGCAGTTTGGTTTAACAAAAACACCACAATTAGTCCTTCTCGCATTTAAAAGAAATGAAGAAAAAAACTGGATCACGGTCACGGATCCTAGTCAAGTTAGAAAGCTGATCATAGCAGACCAGACACGATCGCCGCTGTCTCGCACAGATCGAGCACCAACAGTTGCTCTAGCACTGACAACGGCAGTAGCTCAGTCTGATCCAGCTGAGGATTGGGCACCGACCGTGTTAGCAGATCAGTATAATCTACAGGAGGATCGGGCATCGACACCGGCACCTGCTCCGACACCGGCACTAGCTCAACAAGGAGCACCATCTCCGGCAGCAGCAACGGCTTCGGCACCTGCACCAACACTTGCACTTGCATCTGCTCCAGCCCGTGCAGTTGCACCGGCAACAGACTGGGCTGCAGTTCGCACTTCATATACCAAAGTCCTTACAAAAATCGACATGTCCACCTTCTTAGTAAGCATTGGCTGCTCAAGTGCTTCGTTCTTTTTTCTTTCCATGTTGTTTCAAATGATTCACTGTGTTGATCTAACTGTTTGGGTATGTCTTCTTATTTGCAAACAGAGAATTCCTAGAGCAACGAGGGAGTCGTTCAACAATCCGGGCGACCGCAGCCAAGTTTCTCTTACCATGCGCAGCCTTGGTGTGAATGAACCTGCTCAATATACCGTAAGTACAAAGGATGGTCGCATGATGATTGATGCTAAAGGATGGTGAAGGTTCAAATCTAAATCATATCTTGCGGTAGGGGATGATGTCAAAATCGAACTTTCTCGGCAAGGAGAGCTGGTCCAAATCAACTTTGAAATTCTTCAGTAGCATCACGCAACTGTCGAACTGATCTATCCTCCGAGAGATTTTGATGTAATAATCTGGCATGGTGAAACAAGTGTCCTGTGTGTATAAGTAGTACGACAATATTATTTATTACATGGTATATCGTTGATAGAATTGCAACTCTGGTTGCTGGTTAGGAACTGTCGTTCGATTTCATTCCAACAGCTGTCGTGCTTTATTCAATTTTGTGAAAAGCGCTGAGGTAGAACACATGGGCCCCCAAACATGCAGGGTCGGCCTGCGGCCTAAAGTCCAGAACCGTGAGCCTATCTGAGTATTATATTCTCAGCTGAACCCCCATAAAAAAAGCTGAACCCCCATAATGCCTGTGCGTTGTAGAGGGAGTATATTTCTCGGCAAGGTGAGCCTGTCATATAAAAGATTTGTATATTTCTTTACAGAGGGAGTATCTCTCTGTCAAAATATATATTTATGTGTAACTAGTTACTCCTGTCTTTCTACTTCCTTTCGCTGATATGTGGGGCAACCGGCAACGGGGTCCACGTGCCATATGCACAAATTAGAGTGCACAACTTCACGGTAGACACACCTCGGTCGTAGCACCACAGTAATGCCCAATGAGCCGTCAAATCACAACCCCCTTTCCAGCTTTAGCAGTAAGCTGGACGGACGAAGCGGCAATAGTTCACTGGGCCTGAATCCCCTTCCCCCTCGTCTGCTTGTTCAGAGAAAACCCCTTCTCGGTGATTGCATAGGGTTTTCTCATGGAGAACCAGGTACGAATTCTTCATCCATCCCTGATAAATCCAAGTCCCTTGGTCGCAGGTAATCCTAGGATGGCAGCCGCCGCCGTTGATGCATTTTTCTTCCTACTGAATCTAGTGTGTTTCATTTGCAGTGCCCAAAGTGTGAGTACCCTTCAGGTTTCTGCGCCCTCGACAAGACACCACACTTGTTCCTTCTCATCCTAACACAACATTTTGAAACACGCACAATATGTTCCTAGAATCCTATTTTCTATCCCGGAGGGTGGGGTTTTTTTTGAACATGCTGTGTTCTCATATTATTTTTCCTGCAGTGTATTATTTGCTCTGCCAGAACACATGTACTCAAGATGCTTGGCCTTGCCATAACTGAATACACTAGTTTAATGGTCACAGTGAAGAGAAGCCATGGATATAAGTTCCAAGTTGGTTTCATGAACCAAGAAGATCGCTGCTTTTTTTATGGCCGAACTTGGATAAACTTTCTCAAGTGTTACAAACTGAAAGTTGACGCATGAATGTTGATGGAAATAGCAGAACCTGGTCTCATCTTCACTGCGATCTTCCACCCCGACGTCATTCCAATTGTTCATCCATGTTAGTTTTGTATCTGGTTCTTGCTTGTTTTTTTGAATATTTACTGTGAGGCAAAGCCCCACAGCCCTTTATTAAAATCTGGTTCTTGCTTGTTGCCTCGATTACTTCTTAATCCACCTATTCTGTCTAACTAATCACAATTTAACTTTTGAAGTAGCAATGAATCTCTCACGAAGATGCTACTTCTAACTAATATTTTCTTATAATTGGTGGCACGTGTAGGTTTTTTTAGAGTTAAGCAGTCTACTCGTTTGTTACTCTGTAATAACTTGGCTATTAGTAATGGCACTGAAGTTGACTGGATCGACATCCACAAGTTCCTACACTTTATTGATCGTCTTGAGGTCCATGTGGGGCGTTCCAATGGTGGAAGGCCACGTGGGATATGTGTGCCACTCCTGCATTCGTTGAACAGGTCCAACTGTGTCGAGAAACTTATGGTACGAGCTGTTTTCTGTTATATATGTTGTTCATAAACTATTGCTTATACACATTTTTACAGCTGTGATCTTCTTGAAACAGAAACTGCCGAGTTCTATTGTTCCTATATAGATGCCTGACCATGGTCGGGTCAGACTTGCGCTTGGTCACAACATGATGTTTATGTCGACCTACTCAATTCCCCTTGGAGGTGAAAAGATACTTATTCATGGGTGGTCTCGAATAATGAAGGCCCGTCCATCTTGGAGAATAGGACAGAAGATTATGTTCATGCTTTTCCATGGCTCTAAAGCGAATATCCTGTTTATTGACCACATTGCGAGATGAAGCCGCTTTCAGAAGGTTGTGGATGCGCGGGGTGGCGCCTGGGCCTTGTCCTGGGGCTTGGCGGCCTCAGCCTTGGTTAACTATCAAAGTAGCACTGTTCGAGGCGTGCTTTGTACGGTCGAACCTGTATAAGTACTCATACTGCTTTCAGCTTTGGTTGTTAAGTGCCCCTTCTGGTTTCAGTTAAGGTTGTTATGTACTCCTGCTGCTTTTACAGTCTGTCGTGTTTCTTCAGTCCTGTCTTCCTCCAACCGCCAAAACCAAACCAGCGCCGGCGGGGCCGCCTGCTTCCACCTCCCACGGCTGGCTGTGCCTCAGCGCATGCATCACCGCCCCACCGTCTCCAAAATCGTTAACGCCGATGTCCTCCACGCACTTTGGTGCGCTCGCCGCGGCGCCACCCTCTCGCATTCTCAACATGGTCAACAAACAACAGGAATCAGTAGAAGTACGTGAAGAGGATGATAGTAGGGGCCCACCACGTCAGCGTATGGAAAAATAAAATGCTTCCTCCTAGTGTTTTCCTGACATCTGGGACCCATGACATTGTGAGCGTATATAGTCAATAGACAAGAGAACAACACATGATCGGCTGACACCTAGGACGTAGCTACTCGAGCAGTATTTTTTTGTTTGGTATTGTTCAGACGAAGTAGGGTTTGAACTGGGCTGTGGCCCGTCTAGCCCAGGCTTATATTTTATGTTCACCATGTGACCAGCCCAGCTATTTTTTCTTTGTGAAAATGAGCCCAGTTTATTTTTTCTGAAGAATACCCAATCCAGGCCTACTTATTTTTCAATGCCCTGATGGGCTGCAACTCTTTCAAGACGCCTGCAAATCTTGAAAGTAATATGAAACGGGTTGTAAATATAAAAACAGATGACAAATTGGCAATTACTTTATAATTTCTGAATTTTTTCACATTTTTAGATTCCTATTTCACTGGGCATTAACCTAATTTAAATATATCTTCAAAGCACTTTAAATCTGGCTCGGCATTTCGGTATTAAAAATAGTTTGGAAACCACAGAAATATGCGAAATTGGCCCCCCTGACTGCTGGGACCCACCAGCTACATCTTCGCACGGAAGGAAGTGCGTCCGAAAAAAAACAATTCGCCCCCTTGACTGCTGGGACCCACCAGCTACATCTTCGCACGCAAGGAAGTGCGTTCGGGCAAAAAAACAAAACAATTCCCCCCTGACTGCTGGGACCCAGCAGCTACATCTTCGCACGCAAGGAAGTGCGTCCAGGCAAAAAAAACAAAACGATTCGCCCCCCTGACTGCTGGGACCCACCAGCTACATCTTCGCAGGCAAGGAAGTGCCCGACAGTCGGGACGCACCTGGTCGAAGCATACGTAGCATTGTCATTCTGGTCGCAAACGTGTACGTACATATATACTGGTCGATATAGAGGCGCGCATGTGTCGTAGTAGAGGCGCGTACGTGTCGTAGTGGAGGCGCGCACGTAGCATGTAAACGTACGTACATCGGCCAGGGTGCAAGAAAGAAAATACGGCCACGTACGTACATACGGGCAGGGTCTCGAATGCCTACTCGCGCATACGTACGGCCAGGGCTCGTGTACATGGCTAGGTCGGAACGGAGAAACAGCGTTGTCGTCGTGTTCATGGGGAGGCAACGGAATGGGTCGTGTTCATGGGGAGGCAACGGAATGCGTCGTGTTCATAGGGAGGCAACAGAATGCGTCGTGTTCATCGGGAGGCAACAGAATGCGTGGGAGCCAACCGGCTGGGTCAGAACGGAATGCATGGCCGTGTTCATCGGGAGGGCTTGGACGGAACATGCGATGGAAACGAGGCCTGGCGTACCGCAAAACGGAGGAAACGTCCTTGTGTTCGACCGGCCACGTTCGAAATGGGATCCTGTTCATCGGGAGGGGTCTGGCGTACCGCAAAATGGAGGAAACGGACCTCCTACGGTCGAACGGGGGTCCTGTTGATCGGGAGGGGTGTGGCGTATCGCAAAACGGAGGAAACGGACCTACTATGGTTGAAACGAGGGTCCTGTTGATCGGGAGGGGTGTGGCGTACCGCAAAACGGACCTCCTACGGTCGAAACGGGGGTCCTGTTCATCGGGGGGGGGGGGGGGTGGCGTACCGCAAAGTGGGACTCCACGGGATACTGTTCATCTCCACCGTCGACCTCCTCCAGCCTACACGGGCTCCTGTTCATCCAGCCTCCACCGCGCGCTACTCCACCGGCTAGTGTTCAACCACCCCTCCACGGGCACCCCTCCACCGTCTACTGTTCGTCCAGCCCTACACACCACGGGGTCCTGTTCAACCACCCCTCCACCGTCTACTGTTCATCTAGCCCTCCACCACACCACGGGGTCCTGTTCATCCAGAGGCAACGCCACCGCTCACTGTTCATCCAACCCCCCCCCCCCCGCAACGCTCACTGTTCATCCCAGAGGCAGCATCAATCGACTTCAGTTAGCAGCAGTAGCGAAGGAATCGCTCGATCGGGTTCTTTTAACATCCATCGATCGATAGCCTGAGTTCAGTAACGCGTAGCCTGCAGTGCAATCGCTAGGGTTTAGTTAGAGCCCAACGCCTCACTCGGGTTCAGTTAGAGCCAACGCCTCGCACACACGCGTGTACGTGTACGAGAGAAACGCGCATCGCTCGGCCCCCGACCTCCCACCGTAACCGGGAACTCCCCAAAATTTTCCTCCCCCTCGCTTCTACCACGGTTTTTTCCGTCATGGACGGCCTAAAGAATGTCATGCAGCTGCGTCTCCAGCCCGCCCAGGATGAAAAGCCCATTTTCTGTCATGATTTTTTGTCACAGAAGTAGGAGCCCACCACATCTATGATGATACCGAGTTTTGTTACAATTATCGTCATAGAAGTGTCATATGTATGACAGAATTTTTTTTCGTTCGGCCCAAAATGTCACGGATGTGTCTTTCTTTGTAGTGAAAACAACAATTTGCACTAGGCCTTCGGTTAATAGGTTAGTCCCAAAAATAATATAAAAGTGCATAATAAAGCCCATTAAACATCCAAAATAGATAATATAATAGCATGGAACAATCAAAAATTATAGATATGTTGGAGACGTATCAAGCATCCCCAAGCTTAATTCCTGCTCGCCCTCGAGTAGGTAAATAATAAAAACATAATTTTTGATGTGGAATGCTTCCTAACATAATTTTCAATGTATTTTTCTTTATTGTGGCATGAATATTCAGATCCGAAAGATTCAAGACAAAAGTTTAATATTGACATAAAAACAATAATACTTCAAGCATACTAACCAAGCAATTATGTATTCTCAAAATAACATGGCCAAAGAAAGCTATCCCTACAAAATCATATAGTCTGGCTATGCTCTATCTTCATCACACTAAGTATTTAAATCATGCACAATCCCGATGACAAGCAAAGCAATTGTTTCAAACTTTTGATATTCTCAAACTTTTTCAATCTTCACGCAATACATGAGCATGAGCCATGGATATAGCACTATAGGTGGATAGAATGGTGGTTGTGGAGAAGAAAAAATGGAGAAGATAGCCTCACATCAACTAGGCGTATCAACGGGCTATGGAGATGCCCATCAGTAGATATTAATGTGAGTGAGTAGGGATTGCCATGCAACGGATGCACTAGAGCTATAAATGTATGAAAGCTCAACAAAAGAAACTAATTGGGTGTGCATCCAACTTGCTTGCTCACGAAGACCTAGGGAAATTTGAGGAAGCCCATCTGAGGGAGTCCTGGATTAGGGGGTGTCCAGATAGCCGGACTATACCTTTGGCCGGACTCCTGGACTATGAAGATACAAGATTGAAGACTTCATCCCGTGTCCGGAAGGGACTTTCCTTGGCGTGGAAGGCAAGCTTGGCGATACGGATATGTAGATCTCCTACCATTGTAACCGACTCTGTGTAACCCTAGCCCTCCCCGGTGTCTATATAAACCGGAGGGTTTTAGTCCGTAGGACAGAACAACAATCATACCATAGGCTAGCTTCTAGGGTTTAGCCTCTCTGATCTCGTGGTAGATCTACTCTTGTACTACCCATATCATCAATATTAATCAAGCAGGACGTAGGGTTTTACCTCCATCAAGAGGGCCCGAACCTGGGTAAAACATCGTGTCCCCTGCCTCCTGTTACCATCCGCCTAGACGCACAGTTCGGGACCCCCTACCCGAGATCCGCCGGTTTTGACACCGACATTGGTGCTTTCATTGAGAGTTCCTCTGTGTCGTCACTTTTAGGCCCGATGGCTTCTCCGATCATCAACGACGATGCGATCCAGGGTGAGACTTTTCTCCCCGGACAGATCTTCGCATTTGGCGGCTTTGCACTGCGGGCCAATTCTCTTGGCCATATGGAGCAGATCGAAAGCTACGCCCGTGGCTATCAGGTCAGATTTGGAAGTTTGAACTACACGGCCGACCTCCATGGAGACTTGATCTTCGACGGATTCGAGCCGCATCCGAGCGCACCACACTGTCACGATGGGCATGATCTAGCTCTGCCGCCGAACAGTGCCCTGGAGGCCGCACCTGCATCAGCTCCGACCCTTAATTCGGAGCCAGCTGCGCCAATCGAGGATGGGTGGTTGGACACCGCCTCGGGGGCTGCAATCTCTACGGCGATCGAGCCAAACACCAGCCCTATTCTCTGCGAAGCTCGTGACTCCAAGGAGCCGGACTCCTCTCCAGACTCCGAGCTCTCCGCGCCCTACCAATCGAACCCGACTAGGCGCCGATCATGGAGTTCACCGCCGCTGACATCTTTCAGCACTCGCCCTTCGGCGACATTCTGAATTCACTCAGGTCTCTCTCTTTGTCAGGAGAGTCCTGGCCGGACTATGACCGGCAGGCTTGGGATGCGGACGACGAAGAAATTCGATGCCCACCCACCACCCACTTCGTAGCCACCACCGATAATTTAAATGACGTGCTCGACTTCGACTCCGAAGACATCGACGGTAGATGCAGGAGATGAACATGAACCAACGCCTATAAGGCACTAGACAGCCACCTCATCTCATGATGTATACATGGTGGACACACCCAAAGGAAGCGACGATGAGGAACACAGGGATGCAACGAGGGATCGTTCACTCGAAAAGCAATCAAAGTGGCGACGTAAGCACCGCTCCAAGCCCCGCCTCGACAGAGACAGCAGCCATATAGACCCAGCCATAGAGCAGGACGAGCCGGCGGACGACAAACATGCCTTCGAGAAACCGTTCGAACATGTCAACTTGGATAAACAAACCGAACACCCTGTCCCCAGCGAAAACAACAGTCTAGAGGACCTTACGCCGGATAGGCTCATGGAGCAGAAGAACCTCCGCAAGAGGCTTGTCGCCACCGCGCGTAGCCTGAAAAAGCAGAAGCGGGAGCTCAAAACTGTGGAAGATGCACTCAGAAACAGATGGAGCAAAGTATGCAACACCGCAGACAAATATGGCGGCAGTCACCGCACAAAAAGCTATCCAAAGCGAAAGCTACTGCCTGAATTCGACAAGGAGGCCTTAGAGCCCCTGTAGTTAAAAAATAGGAAAGCCACCCGGTCGGATAGACGACCGCATGGCCAGCATGGAGCGGCGAGCGACGCCGCACACAAGCCGGCATGCGATCCACCAAAGGATCCGCATCAAAAAGATGGTCCAGCCAGATCTATCTACGGGCCAAGAAAGCAAGCTCTAGTAAGCAATGCAACACAACAAATATTCGAACATCACGGCACACCCAAATACAGGGGTGCCGCACACCCCCTATGTTTCACCGATGAGGTGCTGGACCATGAATTTCTAGCGGGATTCAAGCCCGTAAACATAGAGGCGTACGATGGAACAACAGACCCTGGGGTCTGGATCGAGGATTATATCCTCCACATACACATGGCCAGAGGAGATAACCTCCACGCCATAAAATACTTACCCCTCAAGCTTAAAGGGCCAGCCCGGCATTGGCTTAAAAGCCTTCCAGAAAACACCATTGGAAGTTGGGAAGAGCTTGAGGATGCTTTCTGGGCAAATTTTCAAGGGACCTATGTCCGCCCTCCAGATGCAGACAATCTCAGTCACATAAATTAATAGCCCGGAGAGTCAGCCCGGAAATTCTGGAACAGATTTCTTACTAAAAAGAATCAGATAGTCGACTGTCCGGACGCTGAAGCCCTAGCAGCTTTTAAGCATAACGTTCGAGATGAATGGCTCGCCAGACACCTCGGCCAAGAAAAGCCAAGAACAATGGCTGCATTAACAAGCCTCATGACCCGCTTTTGCGTAGGAGAGGACAGCTGGTTGGCAAGATGTAGCACCACGACCCAAGTACATCTGAAGTTAGGGATGGAAATGGAAAACCCCGACGCAGCAAGGACCAATGTCGGAATAAGGGAAACAGCCCAAAGAGCACGGTGGTCAACACCGGATTCAAAAGCTCATGGCAGAATCAGAGAAAGCCGCCCCTCAAGGATAACAGGGACGAGCTATCCAACTTAAACAAAATCTTGGGCACGATATGTCAAATAAACAGTACTCCCGGGAAGCCTGCGAACCATACCCACAGAGATTGTTGGTTTTTCAAGCAATCCGGCAAACTCAACGCCGAACATAAGGGGCTCGACGCACCAAGTGAGGACGACGACGAACCCCACAAGCAGAGCACCAGGAAACAAAAGGATTTCCCACAAGAAGTCAAAACAGCAAAATTACTTCACGTGACGAACAGAATGGCGCCAACAGAGATACGCGCCATACAGCCTATCCCAAAGGAGTCTCGCCAATGGTTGTTAAAACCAATCACCTTCGACCATCAGGATTACTCTAGAAGTATCCGGAACGTAGGCTGGACTGCCTTGGTATTAGATCCAATAATCGGCGGACTCCACTTTACAAATGTCCTGATGGACGGCGGCAGTGGTCTAAACCTGTTATACTAGGACACAATCCGCAACATGGGGATAGACCCAACAAAAGTTTGCCATAGCAAAACCTCCTTTCAAGGGGTAATGCCAGGCCCGGATGCCCGTTGCATGGGTTCTCTCCGGCTAGAAGTTATGTTCGGCTCCCCCGATAACTTCCGCCGCGAACAGCTAACTTTCCACATCGCCCCATTCTCAAGTAGCTATCAAGCACTGCTGGGACGCGAAGCTTTCGCCCGCTTTAACGCAATACCGCATTATGCATCTCTTACGCTTAAGATGCCCGGTCCACGAGGCATCATCTCATTAAAGGGAAAACATTGAATGTTCCTCCCGCGCGAAAGACAGTGCGGCTGCCTTGACAGCCCCACAATAAAGCGGCTTCACCAGCCAAAGCACCTAAACAGGTTGTCAAGACCACGGACACAGCTAGACGAGTCCGGCATAAACATACAATTGATAAAGGCTTAATAGCCGTATACCCCTGTACTAGGGGCTCCGCGCATATAAAACAAGAGATAATAAAGCTCAAATTTATCCATTTCGATTTATCTTCGTTTATTTAGTATAACTCATGTTCGGCACGATCTTTCCTAAACTAAGTTCCTCTCTTTTACAGATGAACACCGTGCTACGCCCGTCCAGGATACGGCACAACGGAGACACAGGCGAAGACATGCAGCAGGGACCCGTTCCAAGGATTCTTTTCAGATTAAGACCCTATGTAAACCTTTTTTTACTGTCTCTTGTTGATACACATCCCCTGGTTTCTTGGTATAACCAAGGAGGAGGCTGGCGTTTTGGCATGTGGCCACGTCAGAGTTTCGCGCGTACCTGGACACTAGGGGCTTATTACTAAGGGCGTTATCCCGCCCGCCCTCATAAAGACCGAATACCTTAGGGAGTGTTCGGCGTCACGAGTTTGGCCTTATATGCATCAGCTCCGAATCATGTCTTTGGTCAAATGTTGGGTTTTCCCGGCTCCTGTGTTTTGCTACCTTACGTTCCGCTCTATCGGCTAAGGCGGTACCAGGAGAACTACTGTGATTGTGCCCCGGTTCGGCCAGGTGAGCACCTCAGTAGAGAAAGCCGAAAACTGACTGTCATGATATAGCGTGAGACTGGTCAACCACTCGATGACTTACCAGAATCTTTAGGATTCCTCCGCATTAACGAAGGGCCGCTTCCCGGCCAGGCAAATACGCGCCCTGAGTTCGGGCGGCCGTAGGCGCCACCAGGGGCTATATAAGTAGCCTCACTGTCAAACTCCTATGGCTAAGTGAAAGTGATAAAGCATCATAGTCCGATTACATAGTTCGCTACGCTATCACCTCCTTTGTAGGACCAAGACATTGGATCAAGTGTGAAAATGTGCCTTCTGCGAACACCCCCGCATTATGTGCGTGGGGGCTAAAGCCGACGACTACCATCTTTCAAATTATATATACATATATGTTAAATGGCCGCACAGGAGGTATTATAATACTTGCAGGCACAAGTATAAAAAGCTTCTACAATTTATCAAAATATTGTTCTACAATAACATATGCTATTCGAATATAGTATCCTTCGAGCATTGCGTCTCTATTAAACGAGCGCCTTGCAGAACTTCCTGAAAATAGTGCTCGGCAGGTACTCGGCTTCCATCCGAGTCTGGGGATGCAACAGCGGTGGCCTCCATTTCCGCCCAGTATGTCTTGACACGGGCAAGAGCCATCCATGCACCCTCTATGCACGCTGACCTGTTCATCGCATTGATATGCGGCGCCGCACCAAGGAACTGCTGCACCAAGTTGAAATAACTTTTCGGCTCTGGCCTCTCTTGCCTCAGATGACTCATGACATACTTCATGGCGAGTCCGGACAACCTATTTAGCTCGGCCCATTCGGCCAAACGATCGGCCAATGACAGTGGACGCTCCGGATTGTGGAACTGCGACCAAAAGAGCTTTTCCACTTCGCGATCTTCTTGATCTCGGAAGTGTTCGGCCGCATCTGCGGCACTTGCTGCCAAATTCAGATAGGTGTCCGCCGTACTCCACATCCGGTCTAATGGAGCATGTTTAGGATCACAGAACTTCCTCTGCAGCATAAAGGGCTTTCCAGCCGTGATCTATCTGGCCTGACGCAGCTCCTCCTTCATAGCTCTCATCGCAGAGCGAGCATCCTTGGCATCGGCAACGGCCTTCGCCAGGTCCGTCTATTCCGCCCGATCTTCTTTTTCAAGAAGCTTGCAATGGTCTGCAGCGTTCTTCAGCTTCACGGCCATCTCGGCCATTTCCTTCTTGCTTCGGCAGTGAGAAGCCTATTCGGCTTTCAGCTCTTCAATTGCCTTTCCGGCAGCCGCATCACTTTTCCTGGCTTGCTCCTCGGCTCGGGCAAGTTCCGCCCGAAGATTCTCCATGGCAGCAGCACCATCTGCATCAAGCGCACACATTGTAAGATACTGGCATAAAGCTCCTCTTACCAGGTGCCGCCGGAGGAATTACATACCTTGTTCCTTGTCAAGCCGCTCGTTGACAAGCGCGATGTCGGCATCTGCCACGTCAAGTTGCCGCTCTAGCTCGGCAAATTCATCAGTCCGGCTTGCCACCGGACACTTCGCCACCTACGTATGAAGGCGGCATGTTAGACCTAGGATTATGATCCTCTGCGCGCCATCACTTTGGACAACGCACAGAGTCTCAGGGGCTACTATCTACACAGGGCGCATCTTATTTATGCGCAACTGTCCAAAAAGGGTACATTATTTCGCGTACCTCAAAACCTGTCAGTAAACTCCCGACGGCCTCGTGCAATCCGCTCTCTGCGGATGAAATCCTCTCAATCACTATACCCATCAATGCACAGAGCTCCTCTGAGATAGACGCTCGCCCTAGCAGATCCTTCAGCTCCTCTGACCACGCACCAGACGGTGCCGGACTCGTCCGATCGCCCTTTTCGAAGGCCGGACAAGGAGGGCTTTGGGGGGCCATATGACTACCTTCCAGCCCTGCCGGATTCGGAGAAACCCTCCGTGATGATACCTCAGGATCGCCCGCCTCGCAAAGCGGTACGGCAGGGGGAGGCACTCCGCTCTCCATCATCTCTGGAAGAAGATCCCCCGAAGACGAGCTCTGCTGAGAAGGGCTAAGGTTCGAGCTACAAGGTAAATTTCGATTACTCTTCTCAGATATAACGCAAGGATTTCTCTCATTTCTTAAAAAAACTCCTCTCTACTTAAGGGTCGGTGGAGGGCTGATCCCCTTGAGGGCATAATTCGGCCGAAGTATCTCCTGGCGCAGGACCCTCTGACGAAGATTTCTTCCCCCGCTTTGAGGCCATGGTCCCCGGGTCGTCAGAGGTAGTCCTCTTCTTCCCCTGAGGAGAGGAATTTTCGATTCCTTCCTTCCGGACAACCTTCTTCGAGGAGGCTATAGCTTCCTTGTCCCCTCCCTCGCTTTCCTCCGAAGGCACAAGCTCCAACATCCTGACTAGCACGGGATCCGGCGTGGTCTCGGGGAGGGGGGCTGGACACCTGATTAGCTTTGCTTTCGCTATCCACTCCTGTTTAAAGGAAAACTCTTTTAGGGGCAATTTTATGATAAATATACGGATAGCGAGTCCGGGCACAAGGCTACTTACTTGAGTATCCGGACGATTGCAGCTCAGACCTGCGTCCTCCGTAGAATCCGGACACACTACTTGTGGTCCGAAGAACAATTTGTAGATCTCCACAGGTGTCATGCCAAGAAAATGTTGGAGAACTCGTGGTCCCTCCGGGTTGAACTCCCACAGGCGAAGGGGGCGACGTTTGCAGGGCAGAACTCGGCGAATTAACATAACCTGCATCACCACGACCAGAATGATGTCTCTTTCTAGGAGATCTCGGATGCGGCCCTGCAACAGGGGCACGTCCTTCACCAACCCCCAGTCCAGCCCCTTATTGACCCATGACACCGGTCGTGGCGGGGCCCCAGCGGAAAGCAGGCAGCGCCACCCACTTGGTGCTCCTGGGAGCTGTGATGTAAAACCACTCTTGTTTCCATAAGCTGGACTCCTCTTGAAAAGAGCCCTCTGGCCATGGAGCACCAGCATTCTTGCTTATAAAAGCACCTCCGCACTCCGCGTGCCGTCCCTCGATCATCTTCGGCTCTACTTTAAAGGTCTTGAGCCATAGTCCGAAGTGAGGAGTAATACGGAGGAAGGCTTCACAGACGACGATGAATGAGGAAATATGGAGGATGGACTCCGGAGCTAAGTCGTGAAATTACAGCCCATAATAAAACATGAGCCCTCATGAAGGGATCCGTCGGGAAGCCTAGCCCCCGAAGGAAGTGAGACATGAAAACCACACTCTCACCAGGCTTGGGAGTGGGAATGACCTGCCCTTGAGCAGGCTGCCTATGCCAGATTTCTCCGGTCAAGAACCTGGCCTCTCTCAACTTCAGCACATCCTCCTCCGTGACGGAGGAGGGCATCCATCAGCCTCGAACGTCGGAACCGGACATTGTCGAAGGTCCGAAGTGCCTGAAATCTAGAGCCTTGGGTGTTGGAACTCAAGGCGAAGGGCGGACTCATTTGAGATTGAAAGAAAGGAGTAGGGCCTTGGTCTCTTTATAAGAGGTTGAATACCAAGGGCCTCCCCATGACCATTTGGGACTCGCCTTTGATCGAGAAAACATACCAACGGGTATGGTTGGGTTACCCACGCCCATATTGATGAGAATCCCGGAATAAGGGGACACGATCTTTGCTTTAACAAGACGTGCCAAGGAAACTGCCTCGCTAAATGCGCTGAGGTGGGACAGTAAAACGATTCGGATAAAGACTTGGCCGTGGTGTGATGTCACGCTACGGAATACGTCAGCAGATTAGATTTGTGTAAATATTATTCTCTCTATGGCAATATGTGGAAACTTATTTTGCAGAGCCGGAAACTACCTTTGTGTTCAAAATCTTCTATGAAGTACTTGGAGGAGGAACCCGCCTTGCAATGCCAAAGACAATCTGCGCGCCGGACTCGTCGTCATTGAAGCCTGGTTCAGGGCTACTGAGGGAGTCCTGGATTAGGGGGTGTCCGGATAGCCAGACTATACCTTCGGCCGGACTCCTGGACTATGAAGATACAAGATTGAAGACTTCGTCCCATGTCTAGAAGGGACTTTCCTTGGTGTGGAAGGCAAGCTTGGCGATACGGATATGTAGATCTCCTACCATTGTAACCGACTCTGTGTAACCCTAGCCCTCCCCGGTGTCTATATAAACTGGAGGGTTTTAGTCCGTAGGACAGAACAACAATCATACCATAGGCTAGCTTCTAGGGTTTAGCCTCTCTGATCTCGTGGTAGATCTACTCTTGTACTACCCATATCATCAATATTAATCAAGCAGGACGTAGGGTTTTACCTCCATCAAGAGGGCCCGAACCTGGGTAAAACATCGTGTCCCCTGCCTCCTGTTACCATCCGCCAAGACGCACAGTTCGGGACCCCCTACCCGAGATCCGCCGGTTTTGACACCGACACCATCATTGGAATATAAAAGCCAAGTTCTATAATGAAAAATTCCCACTAGTGTATGAAAGTGACAACATAAGAGACTCTCTATCTTGAAGATCATGGTACTAGTTTGAAGCACAAGTGTGGAAAAAGGATAGTAGCATTGCCTCTTCTCTCTTTTTCTCTCATTTTTTTATTTGGGCCTTTTTATGGCCTCTTTTTTTTATCTTTATTTTTCGTCCGGAGTCTCATCCCGGCTTGTGGGGGAATCACAGTCTCCATCATCCTTTCCTCACTGGGACAATGCTCTAATAATGATTATCATCACACTTTTATTTACTTACAACTCAATAATTACAACTTGATACTTAGAACAAAATATGACTCTATGTGAATGCCTCCGGCGGTGTACCGGGATGTGCAATGAATCAAGAGTGACATGTATGAAAAATTATGAATGCTGGCTTTGCCACAACTACATGATCATGCAAATCAATATGACAATGATGGAGCGTGTCATAATAAATGAAATGGTGGAAAGTTGCATGGCAATATATCTCCGAATGGCTATGGAAATGCCATAATAGGTAGGTATGGTGGCTGTTTTGAGGAAGGTAAATGGTGGGTTTATGGTACCGGAGAAATTTGTGTGGTACTAGAGAGGCTAGCAAAGGTGGAAGGATGAGAGTGCGTATAATCCATGGGCTTAACATTAGTCATAAAGAACTCACATACTTATTGCAAAAATCTATTAGTTATCGAAATGAAGTATTACGCGCATGTTCCTAGGGGGATAGATTGGTAGGAAAAGACCATCGCTCGTCCCCGACTGGCACTCATAAGGAAGACAATCAATAAATAAATCATGCTCCAACTTCATCACATAACAGTTGACCATACATGCATGCTACGGGAATCACAAACTTCAACACAAGTATTTCTCAAATTCACAACTACTCAACTAGCATGACTCTAATATCACCATCTCCATATCTCAAAATAATTATCAACTATCAAACTTCTCATAGTATTCAGTGCACTTCTATGAAAGTTTTTATATTAGAGAAAATTTCCATATTGTTCTAAAGGAATATCAAAATAATATAAGTGAAGCATGAGAGATCAATTATTTCTATAAAATAAAACCACCGCCGTGCTCTAAAAGATATAAGTGAAGCACTAGAGCAAAAACTATATAGCTCAAAAGATATAAGTGAAGCACATAGAGTATTCTAATAAATTCCAATTCATGTGTGTCTCTCCCAAAAGGTGTGTACAGAAAGGATGATTGTGGTAAACTAAAAAGAAAAGACTCAAATCATACAAGACGCTCCAAGCAAAACACATATCATGTGGTGAATAAAAATATAGCCTCAAGTAAAGTTACAAATAGACGAAGACGAAAGAGGGGATGCCCCGGAAGGCATCCCCAAGCTTATGCTATTGGTTGTCCTTGAATTTTACCTTGGGGTGCCTTGGGAATCCCCAAGATTAGGCTCTTGCCACTGCTTGTTCCAAAATGCATCAAATCTTTACCCAAAAACTTGAAAACTTCACAACACAAAACTCAACAGAAAATCTCATGAGCTCCATTAGTATAAGAAAACAAACCACCACTTTAAGGTACTGTAATGAACTCGTTCTTTATTTATATTGGTGTTAAACCTACTGTATTCCAACTTCTCTATGGTTCATACCCCCCGATACTAGCCATAGATTCATCAAAATAAGCAAACAACACACGAAAAAAATAATCTGTCAAAAACAGAATAGTCTGTAGCAATATGTAGGTTTCGAATACTTATGTAACTCCAAAAATCCTGAGAAATTAGGACATCCTAAATAATTTGTATATTGATCTACTGTAGTTGGAATTGGTATTTATCGCTCTCTGGTAAAAAATGAAAATTATTCTCGTGAGCGCATACTTTCTTTATTTTGAGCAAGACCAAACAACAATCACCCAAGAAGATCATAAAGGCATTACTGGGCACAAACACTAATTAAAACATAAAAAACACAATCATAATAGAGGATAGATGATTTATTTATTACTAAACAGGAACAAAAAGCAAGGAACAAAAATAAAATTGGGTTGCCTCCCAACAAGCGCTATCGTTTAACGCCCCTAGCTAGGCATAAAAACAAGAATAGATCTAGGTATTGCCATGATAATGATAAGGCAAATCGCGAAAACTCATCTCATACTCCCTATGTTCAGCAGCAAGTTTTCTTTGTGGCAAGAAAAATTAATAAAAGGGCTAAATTTAATGGGACAAAAGTCCCCAAGATCAAGCTCGGGAGGTATTGGTTCCTCCTTTGGCCCCTCATATTGCACAACCAATTCATCATTATAAGCATTCTTTTGGCAAAAAGTCATGAGCCTCTATTCAAGGGGAAAACCTAACCCATTGTCTAGATAGAAAAATTGTCATTAAGTTCAGAAATCCCGTCAACTAGAACATCAGTAGGAACCTTTTTTATAAGGTTTTCATTAAAAGCAACATGATCTAAAGATCGTAAGCGCATCATGTCTTCTTGATAAAAAAGGATTGCTTCTATGGGAGGACTGCCAGCATCCACCCTATAATGTGCAAAAATTTGATTGGCATCTTTTATTATAAATCTGAACTCATGAGCTAAAAAGATGGTAGCTGCTCGCTTAACAGAAGAATGCTCAATATTAGAAAATTCTAGAAAAATCCTTTGTATGCAAGGATACATGTGGATAAATTTTCTTTCAAGTTCAACCACGAGCAAAGATATAGCATCCGTAAGACTACTAGTTTTATGAAGAATAGACTCGCTCATAGTGGGCAAAGCACCGGCGCAAGTAAAGAAATCTTGAATAACTCCTTTTCCAATAATATTACCACTACCAATCCGAAACTTTTTAGTATGTAAAATAGTAGGTTCTTAATGAGGATAATCAAAAGCATCAATGTTTCCCCCATCATTACTACTATCCTTTTCAATGATAACCTCCCCAGTTTCAGACATGATGGCAACAAAATGTACTAAGAACGAACACACAAAAGGCAAGCGGAAAGAAGCGAACGGAAAAGGGGGAATAAAACGGCAAAGGTGAAGCGGGGGAGAGGAAAACGAGAGACAAATGGCAAATAATGTAATGCGAGGGATAAGAGTTTGTGATGGGTACTTGGTATGCCTTGACTTGGCGTAGATCTCCCCAGCAACGGTGCCATAAATCCTTCTTGCTACCTCTTGAGCATGCGTTGCTTTTCCCTTGAAAAGGAAAGGGTGATGCAGCAAAGTAGCGTAAGTATTTCCCTCAGTTTTTGAGAACCAAGGTATCAATCCAGTAGGAGACTACACGCAGGTCACCTAGTACCTGCACAAACGAATAAGAACCTTGCAATCAACATGATAAAGGGCTTGTCAATCCCTTCACAGCCACTTGCAAAAGTGAGATCTGATAAAGATAATAAGATAAATATTTTTTTGTATTTTTGTTGTACAGATTGGAAAGTAGCGATTGCAAAATAAACGGCGACAGAAATTGGCAAGTTGATGGGAAACTAATATGATGTAAAATAGACCCCGGGGCCATAGGTTTCACTAGTGGCTTCTCTCAAGATAGCAAATATTACAGTGGGTGAACAAATTACTGCCGAGCAATTGATAGAAAAGCGCACAGTTATGAGAATATCTAGGCATGATCATAAACATAGGCATCACGTCCGTGTCAAGTAGACCAAAACGATTCTGCATCTACTACTATTACTCCCCACATCGACCGCTATCCAGCATGCATCTAGAGTATTAAGTTCATAAGAACAGAGTAACGCATTAGGCAAGATGACAAGATGTAGAGGGATAAACTCAAGCAATATGTTATAAACCCCATCTTTTTATCCTCGATGGCAACAATACAATAGGTGTCGGTTCCCTTTCTGTCACTAGGATCGAGCATCGCAAGATTGAACCCAAAGCTAAGCACTTCTCCCATTGCAAGAAAGATCAATCTAGTAGGCCAAACCAAACTGATAATTCGAAGAGACTTGCAAAGATATAAAATCATGCATATGAGAATTCAGAGAAGAATCAAATATTGTTCATAGATAATCTTGATCATAAACCCGCAATTCATCGAATCTCGGCAAACACACCACAAAAAGTATTACATCAAATAGATCTCCAAGAACATCGAGGAGAACTTTGTATTGAGAACCAAAGAGAGAGATGTGACGCCCCCAATTCAATCGTACACTAATCATACACGCAAACGTGTACGATCAAGATCAGGGACTCACGGGAAGATACCACAACACAACTCTACAAGTAAAAATAAGTCATACAAGCATCATATTACAAGCCAGGGGCCTCGAGGGCTCGAATACAAGAGCTCGATCATAGACGAGTCAGCGGAAGCAACAATATCTGAGTACAGACATAAGTTAAACAAGTTTGCCTTAAGAAGGCTAGCACAAACTGGGATACAGATCGAAAGAGGCGCAGGCCTCCTGGCTGGGATCCTCCTAAGCTACTCCTGGTCGTCGTCAGCGGGCTGCACGTAGTATTAGGCACCTCCCGAGTAGTAGTAGTCGTCATCGACATTGGCGTCTGTCTCCTGGACTCCATCGAATGGTCGCAGCAATCGGGTATAGCGAAGGGGAAAAGGGGGGAGAAAAGCAACCGTGTGTACTCATCCAAAGTACACGCAAGCAAGGAGCTACACTACATATGTATGCATTGGTATCAAATGGAATAAGGGTATCATATGTGGACTGAACTGCAGAATGCCAGAATAAGGGGGGATAGCTAATCCTTTCGAAGACTACGCTTCTGGTAACCTCCATCTTCCAGCAGGAGAAGATAGTAGATGGTAAGTTCACCAAGTAGCATCGTGTAGCATAATCCTAACCGATGATCCTCCCCTCATCGCCCTGTGATAGAGCGATCACCGATTGTATCTGGCACTTGGAAGGGTGTGTTTTATTAAGTATCAGGTTCTAGTTGTCATAAGGTCAAGGTACAACTCCAAGTCATCCTGTTACCGAAGATCATGGCTATTCGAATAGATTAACTTCCCTGCAGGGGTGCACCACATTTCCCAACACGCTCGATCCCCTTTGTCCAGACACAGTTTTCTGGGTCATGCCCGACCTCGGAAGATCAACACGTCGCAGCCCCACCTAGGCACAACAGAGAGGTCAGCACCCCGGTCTAAATCCTATGGTGCAGGGGTCTGGGCCCATCGCCTATTGCACACCTGCATGTTGCGAGGGCGGCCGGAGAGCAGACCTAGCAACCTCCATTACAAAGGGAGTTGCGTTACGCGGTCCAACCCGGCGCGCGCCGCTTAGTCGCTGACGTCATGAAGGCTTCGGCTGATACCACGACATCGAGTGCCCATAACTGTCCTCGCATAGATGGTTAGTGCATATAGGCTAGTGGCCAGACTCAGATCAAATACCAAGATCTCGTTAAACGTGTTATCTTGAAATAACCGTGAACGCCGGCCAGGGCCAGGCCCACCTCTCTCCTAGGTGGTCTCAACCTGCCCTGTCGCTTCACCACAAAGATCCACAGAGAGGGCCGTTGGGACAAAGGTCCTTTCAGCCCCCAATCCGTGAATCACTCGCGGGTGCTCCACGAGCCAACCCGACTTTAGTCACCACATGTATCATGTATAAAGTATATAGTATATACCCGTGATCACCTCCCGAGTGATCACGACCCAATAGTATAGCATGGCAGACAGACAAGTAGGTAGGGCCACTGATGATAAACTAGCATCCTACACTAAGCATTAGGATTGTAGGTAAAGGTAACAACAGTAGTAGCAAGGACAGGCTATGCATCAGGATAGGATTAACAGAAAGCGGTAACATGCTACACTACTCTAATGCAAGCAGTATAGAGAAGAGTAGGCGATATCTGGTGATCAAGGGGGGGGCTTGCCTGGTTGCTCTGGTAAGAGAGAGGGGTCGTCTTCGATGTAGTCGAACACACGGACATCGGCAGCGGTGTCGGAGTCTACCGGAAAGAAGTAACGAAGGGGGAACACAATAAATAATAGAGGAATCAAATGTAACACAAAGCAAGGCACAACAATACATTGTGCTAGGGGTACCTAACGCGGGGATAGGTGATACCGGCGAAGGGGGGAAACATCCGGGAAAATATTTCCGGTGTTTCGTGTTTATGGACAGATGGACCGAAGGGGGAAGTTTTGTGTTTGCTATGCTAGGGATGTGTGGCGGACGAACGGGCTGGGTATCCGGATTTGTCTCGTTGTTCTAAGCAACTTTCATGTACAAAGTTTTTCCATCCGAGCTACGGTTTATTTTATATTAATTTTAAAAGATTTGATTTAATTTTAGCATTTATTTAATTATTTTAATTCAACATTATCCAGAACAGTGCTTGTTGACGTCATCATGACGTCAGCAGTCAACAGAGGTGTTGATTGGTCAAACTGACGTGTGGGTCCAGTGGGACCCACCTGTCATTCACTATTTAGGCTAATTAGGGTTTAGCTAACTAATTAGTGTTTAATTAAACTAACAAGTTAATTAGATTAATTAATTAGGATTAATTAATTAATTATAATTTTTACTAATTTATTTTTATTTTTATTTTCATTTTTCTTAAAATGTTCTGGGGCTGGGCTCCATGTGTCTGTGGCCCAGAAGGGCTAACGGGCATGCGGTTAGCGGGCGTAGAGGGACGGGCGCCCGCTTGGAGGCCCGAGGCCAACAAGGGGGCCGCCGGCCACGGCGGCAGCCAGAGTAGTGCGGCGCGACATCGGCGCGAGCTCGGACTAGAGCGGGGCGAGGGGAGAGGAGGCGTGCAAGCGTGTAGGCGGCAGCACTGGCGGAGGTGGGATGGAGCAGGAGCAGCGATGGAGAGCGGCAGGCGTCGCGTGATGCGGTTGAGGGGTGCAACCGGCGTGAGCGGCAGGTGGCTCCGGCGTCTTGCGGCCGGTCGGAGCAAGGGCGCGGCTGGGCGAGCCAGCACGGGCGAGGGGAGCAGGCGGGTGAGGCAGGGGCGGTGGCACGGTGGTGGTCGCGAGGAGCGGTGGCGGCGCAGGGGCGGGTGGGGAGTGAAGCAGGGGCGGCGAGCGGGGCAGATGCGAGCCAGGGGGAGCGATGACGCGGCAGGCGCGGTTGTGGCGCATGCGGTGCATGCCACGACGGGGGAAGGACACAACGGCGACGGCGCGCAACAATAGCCGCAGAAGCAGAGAAGAAGGAGCGAGGCCGGAGCCCCGGGGCTCACCCTCGGTGCAGGGTCGAGGGGCGGCGTGGCTCGGGGTGCCTTTGTGGAGGAGGACGGGGATGAGCGACGTGGTGGTGGCGATGGGCGTAGTGGTCCTCGGGCGACGACGGTGTCCAACAGCGGCGTCGGGGAGGACGGCGCGGTGTTGGAGGGGGAGGAAGGAGACCGGGGCGCGGGGCCGGGTGCCTCCGATCCTGATCTGGATCGGGGAGGCATCGCAGAAGGGGGAAGTGGGACAAGTGGGGGGAAGTGGGTGCGGTCGATGGTGGCTAGGGTTTCGGTAGGATGGATAAGGGGAGTGGGGTGGGCTGGCCTGGCGGCCCAGAGGACAGATGGGTTGAAGCCCAGTGGGACATGGGGGCTTCTTTCTATTTAGTTTTGTTTTTGTTTCTTATTTATTTATTTATTTATTTCTTTTCTGTTTTATTACATTCATCAATTTATTTTAGTTTTGTAAAATATAATTTCAACACCTAAATTAGTATTTAGGAATACAACACTGCCACATTAATTTGGACAGCTAAATAAAATAGTTTAATATTTTATTAATTTGAAAAAGGTATTAAATTAAATGTTTTGCTGCTGTTTTAATTACCTTAGTGCATCTAAACACTTTACAAAAATGTGGTTTCTGTATCAATATTTTTTTTGATTTATTTTCTACAACTTGAACATTTTAGTTTTAATGTTTGAAAACTTTTGATGTTTGCTTTTAATTCAATTTGAATTTGAATCGGTTGTGAACTAACGCGAGATTATCAACAGTAATCGAGGTGACGTGGCATCATTAGCAGGGGATTACTGTAGTCTAATTATCCGGGCGTCATAATTCTCCACCACTACAAGAAATCTCGTCCCGATATTTAAGAGGTAGTGAAAGGGGGAAATGTTTTTGGTTACGAATCTAGCAGGACTTCTCATCCTGGCTTGCTCTTTGTGAAGAAGTTGATCCCTGTTGTTGATGTCTTCATTTCTCTACTTCAAGTCATCTTGACGAAGTCGCATCCTTTCTTCGGGGTCTGTCTCATAATTACGAATAGGTAAGGGGCAGTTCGGCTACGACAGAATGCTTATGAGGGAAACAATCTGGGGTTAACCCATGAATGAGCATAAGATTATCTCTCGAGTTGAACATATAAAATACACCGAGAGTAAGGTACGAAGGTACAATAAGAGGTTCCAAGCGGATAGATAGCTGCTCGAAGTCTGAACCAGAGTGAGAAAAGGGTTCAGAGCAGCGAGAGTAAGTATTGCGTCTGATACCAGAATAGAGCACTAGGAAGGTGGCCCATGAATTAAATACGAAGCCATGCGTGGAGAATAACCATTAGAAACAGGGTTGTACAGGAGAGTCAGGTTTCGATCATGTGAACTGTGGGTTATGGGCCCACCATGTGGGTTAAAAGTAGGAAGGGCGCTGACGTCTCGCACGGTCAGGGTGGCAAGGCATGTCAAAGGATAGCCTGCCAGTTATGTCGGCAATAACATCGGTACCAAGGGCGAGGAACAAAGAGAACCATTTTCCCGCTCGTTGAACGAGGCGGACCAATAGGCAAAGTTCTCATCCATCGGTGGTTACCTGAATGTCATCATCAATAGTAACAGGGTCTTACCGACACGATTGTGCACCTAGGTGTTTACATAAGCAGAAGAATATTGCTGCTTAGATCATATAGATCACCGGATAGGTTAAACAATCCAATGTAAAGGGAATGTGAGCATCAGATTAATAGAACAATGGAAAGGAAAATGTGTTTAAACACATATTTCAAGGGTATATCCTTCCCAAGGAAAAGCAGAATATGATATCCATGACATGATATAATGTAGAAAACTCTTTAGGTAAGGAGAGAGAAATTTCATGACTTTACCCATAGAGCGGTGTTTGGATAATTGAGCAGGAAACATTTAACATTAGGCTTTAAATGTTCTTGTTGATAATTGGAGTAAAATATATATGCTTCGAGATAGCATTGACATGGTGTTCAGGCAAAGGTCAGACTTTGGAAACACAAAGGATCCATCAGGAATAACTTGTAGAATAAGCCTTACAATTTCCTCATGGAAGAATGGATAACCTTGCCAAAAAGGAATCTATAACCATAGGGCCTCCGGCCGGGTGTGCTAAGCACGACATCCTGGATATAAAAGATGGTAATACTCCAAGGTAAAGAAGAACAAATGTTGGATAGCAAGGAACTCAAGGTATAACACAAAATAGGAACAAGTTTTGTGTTGGAGGGAATGCAATAATGTTGTCGATGATAACCCAAATCATCGAGGGCAAAGGAAGTTATTTCTCACCAAGAATTCGATAGATATCTTGGAAGAACTCAGAATGTTGATGATGATCACGACACATTTGTCGAGAGGTTTCGAGAAGATGTAACTGATCGACGATGACATCAAGTCAACAGAATGATGAAGCAAAAAGTTATTGGAACCATGGGTACGACACAAACTCGATATCAAGCTTGTTGTTCAAGGACAAACGATATGACGAGGAAGATTGATTGTAAGATTATCTCACCATCGAAATTTGTGCTCCGGGAAGAAGGACCAGGTAGCACAGTTAAGAGAAGCACGATAAGGATATAGCCGTTCAAGCTAGGAATGACTTGAAGGATTATTTAAACTCATAAGCAATGAAAATTATTTAGGGTTATTGAATCGGAGTGCGGACTCGATTCACTATTCGGTGTTCTCGGTTGACGACAACCCAGAACCCGAGAAAAATGGAATCAGTGAGAAATAATAGTTGATGAAGACTCATAAGATGCAACACAGTTCTTAGATATTCTCGAGATACCAGAGGGTAATACTCGACGGTAGATCAAGGTAGAGGTTGGACTGGTGTATTGACTTGCAAAAGACAAGTGCTTTAACTTGCCCGAGAAATGGGATCAAAGAGAAAATATGGTCGGAACCATGATTGCGTAGGATCCATTCACAGATAGTAGATGATATTATATCAATGAAATAGTTATTATAACAAGAAGCTTCTATGGTAGGTTCCACATCCTGTCCATGGGCATGAACACAAAGTTCAAGGTCGACTCCCACTTCTTCAATGTATAACGTTTCAATCACTTCTCGCTCTTCGAAAATGAAATTAGTTTTGAAAGCTTTACCTGGCGCAATACCAGATAAGTATGACCCGTGAAATCTTTCGGGTTCACACGGAGTAAGGAAGGCATAGGTTCAACCCATCAGGGTCTCTTAGGAACATATACCACAAACTTCAGGAGTAAATAGCACAAGCTCGAAAGTAGAGCATGGTTGGTCAATCAGAGGATAGGATTTACCAATGGTGAAAGAACATCCAAAGTGATTGAATATGAAGGACGCTATCGGATAAAATCCAACAAAGGATCCGGTGGTCCTCAAAGGATCTGAGGTGAGCATCGGTACTCAACCAGAGGAAGAAACCATGCAAGGAGATCAGACTATAGTAACAACTGACTAATTCAAAGCTCAAATGCAAAAGAATTATGATTTCCGATCAAGGGATCAGAAGCAAACACTCTGATTAAGGATAGATAAGTTGTGTATGCTTAGGGGTACAATCGATGGCAATCCGATTGGTCGAGAACCAGCTCATGTTTAAAATGATGTCTGAGCCGGAAGGATAAATGCTGAGGATTGCAAGAATCCGCAGCATACCGAATCAATAGACTCTAGATGATAATGACAAAGGATGCCAATAAGATTACCAGACTTATTGGATTAATCATAATGCTAGCAAGAAAGAATTTTCAAGAGCAATAGGCTGTTGAGGATTTTCATAAGAACGAGCGGTATTACGAAGACTTTTGTGAAATACTTGAATCAACTGGGGATGAGCGGATACTCGGTAAGTGCGAGAATTATCCGTAGGGGTTTTCAGGTGACAAATAACAACAAGGCACTAAGCTCAAAGGATTCTCGGAACAACAGAGAGAATTTCGGGGTATCTTGTAGTAACAAGATCAACTGGGAAACATTGTATGAATGGCGAGTATACGTGGTTATCCATAGGGGTTTATCGTTGGAAGGGAATTGCATAACCGATGGCACAAAGTAACGAGAGAACATCGGAGAGTATCTTCAGATCCTTCTGGTGCACCAGACGATCATCTATAACAAGGGGCTCTCCAGGAGAAAGTTGTTACGAGAACCTAATGTTAGAGTTTAGCAAATTCATTTAACCCAAATAGAAGAGAGATCAGAGCCCCAGAGTATAGGTCGAGGAATAAAAGATCCTAATACCACCCAATGGCGACGTGGGCCTGTAAGCCGCACAGCCATGTTAGTAAAAGTTTTTGAATGTCTAGACTCAACTTCGGCCAAGGAGTTTGGAAGGTGGATTCCTACAGGCAGTCGGCTCTGATACCAACTTGTGACGCCCCCGATTCAATCGTACACTAATCATACACGAAAACGTGTACGATCAAGATCAAGGACTCACGGGAAGATATCACAACACAACTCTACAAGTAAAAATATGTCATACAAGCATCATATTACAAGCCAGGGGCCTCGAGGGCTCGAATACAAGAGCTCAATCATAGATGAGTCAGCGGAAGCAACAATATCTGAGTATATACATAAGTTAAACAAGTTTGCCTTAAGAAGGCTAGCACAAACTGGGATACAGATCGAAAGAGGCACATGCCTCCTGCCTGGGATCCTCCTAAACTACTCCTGGTCGTCGTCAGCGGGCTGCACGTACTAGTAGGCACCTCCCGAGTAGTAGTAGTCATCATCGACAGTGGCGTCTGTCCCCTGGACTCCATCGACTGGTCGCAGCAATCGGGTATAGCAAAGGGGAAAAGGGGGGGAGAAAAGCAACCGTGAGTACTCATCCAAAGTACTTACAAGCAAGGAGCTACACTACATATGTATGCATTGGTATCAAATGGAATAAGGGTATCATATGTGGACTGAACTGCAGAATGCCGGAATAAGGGGGGGTAGCTAATCCTTTCGAAGACTACGCTTCTGGTAACCTCCATCTTATAGTAGGAGAAGAGAGTAGATGGTAAGTTCACCAAGTAGAATCATGTAGCATAATCCTAACCGATGATCCTCCCATCGTCGCCCTATGACAGAGCGATCACCGATTGTATCTGACACTTGGAAGGGTGTGTTTTATTAAGTATCCGGTTCTAGTTGTCATAAGGTCAAGGTACAACTCCAAGTCGTCCTGTTACCGAAGATCATGGCTATTCGAATAGATTAACTTCCTTGCAGGGGTGCACCACATTTCCCAACACGCTCGATCCCCTTTGTCCGGACACACTTTTCTGGTTCATGCCCGGCCTCGGAAGATCAACACGTCGCAGCCCCACTGTCGGTGTCAAAACCGGCGGATCTTGGGTAGGGGGTCCCGAACTGTGCGTCTAGGCCGGATGGTAATAGGAGGCAAGTGACACGAAGTTTTAGCCAGGTTCGGGCCCTCTTGATGGAGGTAAAACCCTTCGTCCTGCTTGATTAATATTGATGATATAGGTAGTGTCGGTGATATACCCCGCGGCGTAAACCGGCCGGAAGTATAACCCGGCCGGACTAGGCGTTTCATTGATAAACCGCCAGAGGATTGGCGGTTTACGTGATTGGCGGTTTACATGTCTGGCGGTTTACGTGTCTGGCGGTTCACTCGTATGACGATTCACGAGCCTGAAGACTCATTGGTGACCCGGCGTGTGTTTCGGACGGATGACAAGGCCCAAGGCCCAGCATGTCGGTTTATGTTAATGGTGGACCGATTTAAGAAGAAAGGCGTGAGGAATATTTACCTTATAAGGAGTTAATACCCGGACTTGTATCCAGTTTGTATTAGAGATAGACTAGTCCTAATCCCAATAGGACTCTACATGTAACCCGCCCCTCCAACATATATAAGTAGGGGCAGGGCTCCTGAAAAGGGGAGAAGAGGGACAAGTTCCACGGGTTGGACAAGTTAGGTTTAGACAATAACTCGCGAGATAGAGAAATCTTGTAACCATGGTCATCATCATCAATATCAATGAAGCAGGATGTAGGCTTTTACCTCCACCGTGAGGGGCCGAACCTGGGTAAAAACATCGCGTCTCTCGTCCCGCTCAACACCTCTTAAGCTACCACATAGATGCGTTGGCCTCGCGACTAAGTCCTGACACTAAGGACATCTGCCGTGACAATTCCACGACAGTTAGCGCCCACCGTGGAGCCTGCGCACGGTGGTGTTGAGTTCTCGGAGGGATCACTTCAGGAATCGAGAAGCTCGTGGTTGACTAGATGAAGAAGAATTGAAGAAAAGTTAAGGTTACGTTGCGCGCCATGGCATACACTTCGATCCGGCGGTTTGAAGCTAGATCAATTTTTGGAGCGCGTTCTTGAGACGATGGATTTGATCTGTACCTACAACTTGCGTTCGAATCAGAAGGATTTACCGATTCATATGTGCGGCAACGCGTGCACAGGAGGAAAAAACGCACCAGCACGCTGTTCAAAAACATGGAAAGATTGACTGAAAGCTGCGGTTGTTCCACGCATCAAGGAAACATGAAGCAATCTACTCCACGCATCAAGGCTCAAGGGGTATTTAAAAAAAATACAAAAAAATATGGAGGGAGACCACGACCTGGAAGACATGGAGGTGGATAGTCAAACCAACGACAACGACCAGGACACCGACGTGGAGAGGAGATGGAGTCAGACCATGAAGCCACAGGTCTCCGCCCCGTTGCCGTGGCCGGGCTAGAGCCACCAAGCCGGCCCTCCTGTCTCTGCTGCCGCGGCCGGCCACCGCGGTACATTGAGCCGCTTCCTCAGCCATCCCGTGCTGAGCTGCCTCCGCTTGTCTCCACGGCTGTGCGTTAACTCGGCCGGTCGCCGCTGCCTCAAGTTGCCATCGCCGCTCTAAAACCGTTTCGGCTATTCGCGGACCTGCGCCGTGCCGCAGAGATGCCCCGGCCTTGCTCCGGTGTCTGTCACTCGCCTTGCGGCTGCTGTTAAACCGTCGCTCCCCTAAGTTGCCTTTTCTCGGCTGTTTCTAATCCGCCGTTACGGCCTCGCTTCAAGACCGCCAACCCGCCCCTACATGGATTCATTCCGACCCGCGGTCTGCCTGTTTCAAGACGCAGCTCCAAGTCACTGCCGGCCTGCGAGTTGCCGCCGGTCTGCGAGTCGTCTTTCACGAGTGCCTGCCTTGGGTGTTTCTCATAAGCGAGGTGAGCCGGGGAGGTAGAGGTAGAGGTCGTTGCAAGCCCCCAGCCAGATGACACCAACCCGCCGCTACGGGCCGGTTTAGACATCAGTGTGAGCCGCCAGCGGCCAGATCAAGTCGCCAGCGCCAAGTTCTACAGCCACGGACAAATCGCCGAGCTCGTTTCCGTGTCCTGCACAGCACTCGCCCATGTTGGCTAAGTGCTAGTTGTTTGCGGGTACATGGTACAGACAGAAGCAGAGCGGAGGCTGGGGGTAGCATATACACCTCCAACTTTAAGTTTTCTAATACTCTGCTAAGTCCTTGGAAAGTGCTAGATGAAGCACGTATACAGTCAACGGCATTTTCATCCGAATTACCAAAGGAAAGGAGAAGGAAATTGGCGAATGTTGCGGTCTGACCACCACCACAGTCTCGCGATCTGCCACGTCAAGGATTGTTTTATATGCAGCCGTAACCCGCCGAGACCGACAATTAATCTCCGCTGTTGCGCCATCCTATAAAGGCATTACATTATCTATCAAATCACTAGGTCACGGATCATCTGCTCGGCTTGTTCGCCTGCGTGTGGTTGTGTACACACGTAAGTCCGGAGGAATACGGCTAGATGAAGTACTGCTCCCTGGCGTAAAGACCAAGGCCTGCAAATCAAGTTGCATTTTTTTAATATCCACCTGCTACACGGAGAGGACAACCTCACAAGGACGCAGGGTCCAGTACAGTCATTATTAAAAGCTAAAGCAGCACTACTGCCTATGTCTGTGGAGGTAAAAACAGTTATTGTGAGCAGTTTGTGCTAGTCTATTTATTGGCTACCAGGTGATGTTGGGATGGCCAAGCATCAAACAAAGAAACAAGATGGATTACAACTTTACCAGATTATCCAAGGACGATATATACAGATCATCGTTCATCTGAATATATCAGGTGATATCTCTTTAAACTTATTTTACTAGCATATATTGTTTCTATCAAAGAACAAATTACTTTGATTTGAATATTTTTATATACAGGACAATCATTCACTACAAATATGGTTTATACCATGGCTATGGAGCACGGGCTGACAATATTCCGCCCGGTGATAGTCCGTGACATATTACCCGATGAATGGACGCGCACAAGCTGCCGCCCGTACGGCCCAGTCTACATCAACTAGCCGGGACTGCGCCTGTGATTGACTCGCGCGTCCGCACCGGCTTACAACGCCACGGGCGACTCACCCGTCCGCTCTCGCGGCCGGTTCACGCATCCGTGCCGGTTTACAATGAGGAGGACAATTTGCTTGCCCGCACTGGCATACAACGCCGTGGCCGACTCATCTATGTTGCCTCTGATGCTGCGGTCGTTTTTACCGTCCGTCTCTCGTGGCCTGGTCTACATCAACACACCGGGCCGCACCTCTCTGCATGAGCTGTTTATTGGGTATGAGCAAGTCACATCTTGGGTAGCCCGGTTTTCTTTCAAATTGAAGACAAATTATCATCAACCTCCATTTGCACTGGATGGTTCAATGGGCAGGCGCACAAGTCGCCGCCACTACAGTTTTGATTAACTTCAAATCGCCAGTTGGAAGGAACCATTGGCCGAGTTGCTGACACGGCTCATATGGGATCATTTACAACCCGCCACAGTCACCTCAACCTTCTATGGATTCACATCGTGCTATCAACGCCAATGATATACAAGTTATGACGGTTTATATCACGGTCAAATATGGAGAGTTTCAAGCCAACTCCTCGAGTCACCTTTGAAACTCGGGGGCTACGATGACATAACTCAGCGAATCTTGCCAGTTTTAGCAAATTTAAGAACCCCAGGATGACGGAGGGAAGGATAACCCGGTCCCAGAGGCTACTGTTATATTGATGAAAGTTTAAAGGCCGTCAGAAAATTTCCGGCTTAGAAAGTATATGACAGTTATAAAAACTTGGCTCGATGAAGAAGTTCCAGGTCATCAGAAATGACTCCGGTTTAGAATCTGGCTCAAGAGACATCTTTCTCCCACAAAGCTCTGAAGCGCTCAAATCCGGTTTAACAATGTCCGGCTCAAAAAGGAATTAACTTCTCGCAAGTTCGAGTTTAAAGGCTGTCAGAAAATTTCCGGCTGAAAATGAAGATTCCGGTTTAAAATCCGGTTCAAGGGAAAGATATCTCCCACAAAGCTTTGAAGCTCTCAATATCCGGTTCAAGATCCTGGTTCAAGAAGAATTTATCTCTTGCGAAAAGTTGAAAATTGACAGAGAGGACCTGCTGCCATGATGCGCGGTTCAAACATGGGTATCCCGCCTTACTGGCCTGACATATTATTGATCACATGGGGGCTTCTGCTTCATAAAGCGGGGTCTCTATTCTTTTACATCATGCGTGGTTACACGGAGCTGTTCTGTCTTAAAGCGGCCTCCGGTTTACCCCTTGAAAATTTTATAAACATCACTTGGGGGCCTGGTCGTGTCCGAACCAATGCAACACCTTTTGATAGGCGAAAGCCACCAGATCACTTGGGGACATGGTCAAGTCTGAACCAGTCACGCCTCTTGATCGGCCTAAGGCCATAGAATCACTTGGGGGCTTGGTCGGAACCGAACCATTGCCACGCCTCTTGATCGGCATAATGCCACGGTTTCATTTGGGGACCTGGCTGACTTGAACCATAGCTACACCATTGGGGAGCTTGGTCGTGTCCGACCATGGTAACACCATCTGATCGGCTCAATAAGCCTCTTTTTGCAAATGGTTTTATCATTGCCTTTGCTTCAATATTTTCCTTGATAACTGTTTCTTTTATTTTTGTTGCGTTGTTAAACCGACAAAGTTTTAAACCGGTTCAAACTGTCAATTACAAATTGACGGAACACGGTCAAATCTTAATCCAGAGACTATCTGCCCGGTTTGATTTTCTGTTACCATCTTATTATGGAGGAAATCGGTGTTCGTTAACCCGGTTTGACCTTCAACTACAAGTTGTCAGTACATGACCAATTATAATCCGACGATTATTAACACGGTCTGGTTCGACTACAAGTCGCCAGTATTATATATGGATAATCCGGTGTCTATCATAACCCGGTATGGTTTTATCATAAACTGGCACAATATGGAAAGAGTTATCAGTACTCGAGATTGGGATTATCACCCTTACTACAAAAAGTTGGTAAAACCAATGATGTGATTCAATGTCACAGGTATGATATATTTTATATTTGATTATTCTTAAGTGCAGCCTTGGTTATAAACCCAGGTTATATGTTGGGCATTATGACCCGTCCGACGATAAACCGCCAGGACACTTTAAACTTGTTGTATGCAGAAACAGGTTGAACAAAGCATGATTATAAATTATCCGGTGTTTATTAAACCGGCTTGGCTGTAAGACAATAAGTCGCCAGTATATGATGAGAAATTATCCGGTGTTTGTTAAACCGGCCTGGCTTTGGACTATAAGTCGCCAGTATATATTTGGATTGCGCCATTGGAATTATGCGCTTATAAATCATTGGGTATATTATTAAAATAGCCAACATGGCTAGATTTTTATTATGGTTATCAATAGCCAGTATTATGATTAAGGTTTTCAAAGTCGCTTTAAGCGCAATGGCTATCATATTATCAATAGATATGATTTATTCTACAACTGAAGGAATAGTCCCGAGTCGCTGCAGGCTTACAACCCGGCACTTGGGGGCTACATTATTCAAATCGAGATTACATGCAAGTCTCATGTCGCTGGAAGCATGCATCATGACACTTGGGGGCTAATGTAAAGTCTTTTTTACTAGTCTTATTGAAGACCCGACTCATCATATTTTAATGAGCCGACCCTTGGGGGCTACCAATTGCTCATGTCAACAATTCAAGGTTGAAACACTTATTGGAGCAAGTCTTAAGTTATCACTATGTTCTCCTCTTAAGACTTGGGGGCTACATGTATTATGCATATCAAGGAGGAACATCTTCATTTTATCAGTTTTGAGCAAATCAGGAAGATCAATTACATGACCCGGTGTCGACAACAATTATGACCTGGCGCCACCAATGTTTATAAACTGGCCATTTTGGTAATATTAAACAGGCAAGTTTTACATCTTCAAACCGGCTGAATATCAGATAAGTATTTTCAGACCCATATTTCTTAAACCGGCGCTTTGGGAGCTGAGTCAAAGGAGTTATTCTTCACAATATTTCTCGGTGACAAACCAATGTCGGCAAATTGATTACGAAGCTGGTCTGTTGACCCGGATTTCCCAGAAGGAGGAAATAACAAGGACTTAAGGATGATCAGGTACCGGTTTACAAAAATTCTTAACCCGGAGCATAACCTGTCAAATTTGTTCTTGTGTTTATTTTGCAGCATAAGTTTACCATGAATAAATCCAAGCTAAACTTGGGGGCTAATGTCGGGGATATACCCCGTGGCGTAAACCGGCCGGAAGTATAACCCGGCCGGACTAGGCGTTTCATTGATAAACCGCCAGAGGATTGGCGGTTTACGTGATTGGCGGTTTACATGTCTGGCGGTTTACGTGTCTGGCGGTTCACTGGTATGACGATTCACGAGCCTGAAGACTCATTGGTGACCCGGCGCGTGTTCCGGATGGATGACAAGGCCCAAGGCCCAACATGCCGGTTTATGTTAATGGTGGACCGGTTTAAGAAGAAAGGCGTGAGGAATATTTACCTTACAAGGAGTTAATACCCGGACTTGTATCCGGTTTGTATTAGAGATAGACTAGTCCTAATCCTAATAGGACTCTACATGTAACCCGCCCCTCCAACATATATAAGTAGGGGTAGGGCTCCTCAAAAGGGGAGAAGAGGGACAAGTTCCACGGGTTGGACAAGTTAGGTTTAGACAATAGCTCGCGAGATAGAGCAATCTTGTAACCGTGGTCATCATCATCAATATCAATGAAGCAGGATGTAGGCTTTTACCTCCACCGTGAGGGGCCGAACCTGGGTAAAAACATTGCGTCTCTCGTCCCGCTCAACCCCTCTCAAGCTACCACATAGATGCGTTGGCCTCGCGACTAAGTCCTGACACTAAGGACATCTGCCATGAAAATTCCACGACAGGTAGTACAAGAGTAGATCTACCACGAGATCGGAGAGGCTAAACCCTAGAAGCTAGCCTATGGTATGATTGTTGTTCTATATGTTGTCCTACGGACTAAAACCCTCCGGTTTATATAGACACTGGAGAGGGTTAGGGTTACACAAAGTCGGTTATAATGGTAGGAGATCTATATATCCGTATCACCAAGCTTGCCTTCCACGCCAAGGAAAGTCCCTTCCGGACACGGGACGAAGTCTTCAATCTTGTATCTTCATAGTCCAGGAGTCCGGCTGAAGGTATAGTCCGGCCATCCGGACACCCCCTAATCCAGGACTCCCTCAGTAGCCCCCAAACCAGGCTTTAATGACGATGAGTCCGGCACGCAGATTGTCTTCGGCATTGCAAGGCGGGTTCTCCTCCAAATTCCGTGTACCTGTTGAATAAAGTCCGGTTTCTTGTAAATGTTGCGCTCCTCGACTTCTACGCCCAATAATGGCCGTCTCCCACGTGTCAAACGAATATGAAAAGTCTGAGTGTTTTTACATCCACACCCCTAGCCGCGTAAATGAGCCGCCCATTTAAGGGGACGAGGATTTAGATCCAAACCACACCTTCTCCCCTTCGCGAGTGTTCATAAGAGCGCATCCGACAAAGGTCCATGCCACCATGGCCAGCCGTCGCAACTCCTCCTCTCGCCCTTCCAGCCCTCAGCCTGGATATTGGGAGAGATGCTCCATCCTGCATAGCGAGCTAGTGACGCTCCAGACCAAGGGATTTTTCCCCCCGGCCTATATGGTCCCGGTTCGAGCCGGTCTTGCCATCTATAATGGCGGAGAGCAAGCAGAGAGTGCCCCTAATCCCTCCAAAGGAGAGCGGGTGTGCCTCGTCCCTTATTTAATAAGAGGGCTCGGATTTCCAATCCATCCATTTCTCCGGGGGCTCCTGGAGTTCTATGGCCTCCAGCTACACAATCTCACGCCTGCCTCCGTATTGCATATCGTGGGCTTCGTAGCCCTCTGCGAGCTGTTCTTGGGTGTTGAGGCTCATTTCGGGCTATGGAAAGAGCTATTCTGCCTTGTGCCCCGTTCTCAGAAGGGGTCGATATTTCAAGTGGGCGGAGCCGAAGTGTGGCGCATCGCCGGGACCGGATATCTATCCGGAACCCCAAAGAAGGCGTCTGAGGACTGGCCTTCAGAATGGTTTTACATAGAGTACGTCCCACTGCCGGATCCTGTCCGGATCAGCCTCCCTGAGTTCGACAGTGCTCCACTAAAGAAGTGCCTAAGTTGGCGTCCACGGAGCCCTCAGAGGGAAAGTGACAAGGACGTCCGTTACCTGATGGGCCGGATAAGATTGTTAGCTCATTCCGAACTGACCATGATCGGGGTCATGGCCGCATGCATCATGCGAGGGGTGCAGCCGCTACAGTACAGAGGCCACCCCATGTGGGACTTCAACGGGGAGGACGATGCCACCCGCTACGGCCGTAAGGGGCCGGATTCGGCTGCGGCTCTAACAAAGACCTTGTCCGCTTTGTACAAGGGAGAAGAGGAGGATTTTCTCTGCGTTGACCCAAAGGGTGGATTTTCTATGTACAATCCCCCAAGCTGGGTAAGTGGTCACATTTACCTGCCCATTCGTTTTATATTCCCATTGTTAAAATATTCAGTCTAATGACTTCAACGCAGGAACTGCGCCAGGCTGTTAAAGAAATGAACATCCCTCCTCCACAACCCGAGGACCCAGGACGGTCCCTTGGCCCGGCCTCTCAAGAGGATCCGGACTTATCTATGGAGCTGATTGATGGAGTGTTCCATCAATTGAGCAAGGACAACGCCTTGGTGGCCATTACGGCCGATTACCCAGGGCTAATCCCGGCCTCCCAGGTAACTGAGATCAAAGTCCCGCACCCCGAATAGGGGTCCACCCCCTCATGTTTTCAGTTTCCTGATTACAGCCAAACTTTGCAGGGGAGGTTTTTGAGACGGGAGGCCGAACCTGCGGCGACAAGCCAACGAGGGGCCGCAGGGCCCCGTGGGTAGAAAAGAGGTGTAGTCCGGACTGAGGCGTCAGCGCAAAGGTATGGCGCCCCCCCTTATCCAGGTGTTATACCTTCAAGGCATATTAACACTCGTGCTCTCTTCAGGACAAAGAGACCTCGCTGGACTATATCCGGAGAGGCTGCCAATCGCGCCTCCACCAGCCAGGCTCCAAAGCCTGGTCCGGGGGTGAACACAAGGCGCGCACGGGACGCTCCTCCGACGGAGGATGTGGACAGGTTGTCTGCCACCCACTCTAAGGTGGAGAGTGCCATGAACCACAGGCGTCGCCGGAAAATTCTTCGCGACGCTTGTTTCTCCCAAGAGGCATTAGATGCCTTTATTTCGGGAGATGTGTACCTCCGTGCCGCTCAAAATGGTCTAGCCAGAGCCACGGAGCCATATGTAAAAGACATACGGGTAAGAAAATTTTGGTAATTATATATATATGCCAGTAGCCCCCGAGACTTGAAACAGTTAGAATAACTGATTTAAGGATCATTTGTTATGCAGGTTCTTATAGAAAAGAATTCCCTACTGTCCAAGGAGCTGGAAGAGTGCAAATCCCAACTTGAGGCCGCACTAGCCGCGGCAAGGGAGCCCAAGGAGACCCCCTCTAGTAATATACACTTCAAAAGATAAGTATTTTGCGAAGCACGGCATGGGTGCGAATCTGACAAATGAAATTGCAGATGGCGCCGGATTGAATCCGGAAAGGCAACACCTCCTACGCCAGCTGAAGGCTGGTGAGAAGGTGCTGACAAAGGTGAGGGGGGAGAAGAACGATCTCCAAGATGCCAACACCAAGCTGGGCATCGACCTGAAAGATGTTCGTGCCCAGTTGTCAGACTCCGTTAAGGAGAATCAGCGGCTTCGGCGCGGCATATTTAGTAAGTGCTTGAACGAACCTTTGAAAAAAAAAGTTCGGCGGGGAAGTCGACTAATAGAGTAATGTCTGTAGGTGTGCTAACAGGTCGTCCTGCAGAGGAGATGCCCGGTTCTACGGGTGACCTTCTTCACAATTGCTCGAGCGAGTTCAGAAGGCGATGCAAGGCGTCGCCCAGGCCCTGTGGCCATCCATATCCATGCCCGAAGGTCTTGGAGAGCTTGCTGAGAAGCTAAAGGGAGCACGGCGGCGCTTCCGATTATGGAAGATATTGGCCTGCCATCAAGGCGCTAGATAGGCCTGGGCCATGGTGAAGACGCGGTACACCAAGGCTGACCCCAACCACATGGCCGAGGTCGGTCCTGTGGGGCCTGATGGGAAGGAGATCCCTGTAAGCTTAGTATACGGCCAAGTAGAATTGGCCGCAAAGTTTTCCCAGTAGGACTGTAAATTAGACAGCCTATTAGATGGTATTGAAGAGGAATACAATCAGTCAGAATGACTATGTAATTTAATTGACATTTATAATGCCTTGTAGCCAGATTGTAGATCGTTTGTCATGGCCGAACTTTTCGCTTCAGCCTCGGGACCTGACGGTCCGTAGTGTGTCCGAATTCCCATGCGGTTATATAAGAACCAGGGAATGCATGGAGACCAGGCGTAGGGGTCATTAGTGCGTGAACAGACAAGTGCCCGACTAGTTATGTTATATTACATGGTTAGTAAGAAACATCTTCCAGGGAGAATAGTTCCGTTAGGGGTTCCTTTCCCTGGGAGGCATCCCCTAAAGTGCATGCCCATTCTGCGAAAAAGACGCAGGAAAAAGCATCTGGGGGCGCATAAATAAATAAGTGAAAAGATCATCTTTTAGGTCACCGACCGAATATTCCCTTAAGAACACTAGCTTTCGGCTTCAGCCAGTCTGAGGTACACATCCGGCTGATCCGGCAGTAACAATCGCAGAGGTGCTCCCTTTACCGCCTACACGAAGAATCAGGAACGTAGGGGTAAGCACAGGAGCCAGGCAACCCAGCTTGGCCAAAACTTAAGTCATATCGATGCATATAATGGTGAAATAAAAGGTACATGCGGAAGTGTAACACATGTGTTGGGGATGAAGCCCGTATAAATAAGCTTCTGTTAAAAGAATCCCCCAGGTTTAATGAGTGCGAATAGCACGTCATTTGATGAGCCTTTAAAGGCTATAAGAGAAAGGAAGGGGAGAAGGAGAGAAATGTAAGACAGACAGTATATAAAAAATGGACAGAGGAAGGAGATGAACACAGAGTCCGACGCTAGGCATAGAATCTTCGGAGACGGGCTGCGTTCCATGGGTTCGGCTCGAGTCGGTTATCCGATGCATCTCACAGGCGATACGCTCCACCAGTCAGGACTTGGTCAATTACGAAGGGACCTTCCCACTTGGGCTTGATTTTGTCCTTTTTCTTGTCCGGAAGGCGTAGAACTAATTCGCCAACGTTGTAATTTTTGGCCCGTACTTCTCTGCTTTGGTATCTTTGAGCCTGCTGTTGATAGAATGCGGAATGAGCTTTTGCCACGTCACGCTCTGTAATGCCCTCGATGCGGCTATATCTCCCATGTGTCGAGGCACGACTTAGAGGCATAACCGCATTGAAAGCAATGTCGCAAGTTAGGCAATCTTCACAACATCCCATGTAATATAGATAATAAAAGGGGAGATACATAGTTGGCTTACACTCACCACGTCAATCAGAGTACATAAATAGCATTACAACATTCAAACACTCATGGCCCGACTACGGCACCAAAATAAAAGATAAACCCAACATGCGACACGGTCCCGATCGCCCCAACTGGGCACCACTACTGATCATCAGGGAAAGACACATAGTAACGGCGTGAGTCCTCGTTGAACTCCCACTTGAGCTCAAGCGCGTCATCTGGAACGGAATCATCAGGCCCTGCATCTGGTTTGGAAGTAATCTATGAGCCACAGGGACTCAGCAATCTCGCACCCTCGCGATCAAGACTATTCAAGCTTATAGGTAAGGCAAGGTAAATATATGGAGCTGCAGCAAGCGACTAGCATATATGGTGGCTAACCTGTTCGCAAAAGAGAGCGAGAAGAGAAGGCAAAGCGCGAACGAATAACTAGAGAACAACCTGCGGCAAGCATTACTCCAACACCGTGTTCACTTCCCGGACTCTGCCGAGAAGAGACCATCACGGTAACTCACACAGTTGATTCATTTTAATTAAGTTAAGGTTCAAGCTATCTACAACCGGACATTAACAAATTCACATTTGCCCATAACCGCGGGCATGGCTTTCGAAAGTTCAAATCCCTGCAGGGGAGTCCAAATTGAGCCCATGACAAGATCTCACGGTCAACGAAGGAATAGACCTCCTCCCGAGACATTCCGATCAGACTCGGTATCCCGGTTCTACAAGACACTTCGACAAGTTAAAACCAATCCAGCAACACCGCCCGAATGTGCCGACAAATCCCGGTAGGAGCTACACATATCTCATTCTCAGGGCACACTCAGATTGTCTTAGGTACGGGTAGGCCAGCCCAGAGTTGCCCCTGGTGGCCACCGGCAGCTGACATGTGGACCAACACTCAGAGGAGCACTGGCCCGGGGGGGGTTTAAAATAAGATGACCCTTGGGCTCCGGAAACCCCAGGGAAAAAGAGGCTAGGTGGAAAAAGGTAAAACCAAGGTTGGGCATTGCTGGAAAAAGCTTTAATCAAGGCGAGCTATCAAGGGGTTCCCATTATAACCCAACCGCGTAAGGAACGCAAAATTCGGGAACATAACACCGATATGACGGAAACTAGGGCGGCAAGAGTGGAACAAAACACAAGGCGAGAGGCCGAGCCTTCCACACTTTACCAAGTATATAGATGCATTAAGATAACAAGGCAATATAATGATATCCCAACAAGTAAATAATGTTCCAACAAGGAACGGTCTCCAATCTTCACCTGCAGCTAGCAACGCTATAAGAGGGGCTGAGCAAAGCGGTAATATAGCCAATCAATGGTTTGCTAGGACATGGTGGGTTAGAGCTTTGACATGGCAATTTGGGAGGCATGATAAGCAAGTGCTAGGCATTGTAGCATAGGCTTAGCAAAAGAGCGAGCATCTAGCAAAGCAAAGATAGTAGTGATTTCGAGGGTATGATTATATTGCCTGCAAAGTTGTCAGAGTTGAGTGGATCCTCGAAAGCAAACTCAACGGGCTCCTCGTTAGAGAACTCGTCTCCCGGCTCTACCCAAACAAGACAAACAAGCAACAAGGACACAATCAACCACGTGCAAACTCAAACAACATGATGCGAAGATGGTATGCTATGCGGGATGCAATATGTGATGCATATGCAAGATTTGACAATGAATGCATGAACCTGGCCTCAACTTGTAAATCCAAGTGTCTCACTAGAAAGGTGAGATTAAACCGCTTGAAAACGATATAAAGAACGCCGGAATCGGAGTTACGGTTTGGGAATGGCAAGCAATTCAAATATGACCACGTTCTGCGATTTACAGCAAGTAGCCATCTAAATGCAACAAGATGAACATGCTATAGCACCCAAACATGGCATCAAAATACATGGCAGGGATCCATTAATGATGCTTAACAGAAGAGGAACACTGAGCTATGGCCAATTCATCCATTAACAGGTTGAAACAAGCATGGCAAAAATGTATTTGGTAAACAGATTTCAGACTTAGTGAAATTAACACTTGTCTGGAATTTCAGATCAGGTAGCACACTTTGGAGCATGAAAACTATATGCTATAGGACCTGAACATGGCAAAGTAAAGCATGGCATGGAGCTACTCTAAGAGCTTAACAAAAGTCCCTAAGTGACCTTGAGCCAAAAGGGATCATAAAATACATTTGCAAGCATGTGAACATGGCAAAAACATAAGCAGTTCTCAGACTTAGTGAAAACTGAACATGCAAAATCAAATATCAAGTAGGCATGCTTACGAGCTCGATGCACTCACTACAGAGCATCTCATGACAATATAAGCATACACCCACCAAGAATGCACATTATACAAGCTAGACATGGCAAGAACAATAGCATGGCATGCACGAATCAATTACAACATCTTCGGCAAAATCGCTAACAAGTAGACAATCTGCCCAGATTCACGAAATAGCAAAAGTAGAGCTCGATTGACTCAAGCTAGGGTGCTCCATAATTGCAAACAAAGACATGGATGGATAGAGAACTACAAGATTAACAAAACATCCTTACTGATCATCCTCAAAAGAGGCACAGATCACTAGGAAACAACATGAACATATGGCATATTGAGATAAACAGGTCAAGGACATAGTGGAAATGCTAAGTCCCTGAAATCAGCATCAACGATTGCACCACTTTGCAAGCTTGTGCTAGTCACCACACACATCACAAAAATACATGGGTTGCACCTATGGATAGATGGCAAAACATATAACAAAACACATGTAGAGCTCAGGGGCATATCATGCACACAATAATCATGGCAAAAATGACAAATATCTAATTGGAGCAGCAGATCTGACAACTATCTGAAATAGCATTCTTCCAATAGCATTTCGGGCATCAAGCTGAACTCAAATGAAAATGATGCAATGAGATGAAATTATGTGCTCTCTGAGACGAACATTTTGATATGCTATATGCCCAAAACGGAGCTACGAATAAAGAGTTACCACATGACGAACATAGAAAAATAATTAGGGTTAGGGACGGAAAGTCAACCGATCCGAGATTCGGATCTAGATCTGGCCACACGGACTTCGAGGTTCGCCGGAATCGGAGGTCGCCGGAGATGGAGTTGACCGCTGGAGTGGAACTTGGGGCGTGGAGGAGGAGGCGGCGCCGGACTTGGGGCGGCGCGGGCGGAGTGGTGGCCGGGCGAGGCGGCGGCGGCTCGAGCTCGCCGGCCGTGGTGGTGCGCGGCGGCCGGTGGCCTTTGATGGCGAGGTGGCGGCGCCGGCGTCGGCTTACAGAGGCGGCAGGGCGACGAGCTAGGCGGCGGGGCGGAGGGAGAGGACGAAGGCGGGCGGCGGCGCGCCGGTTTGGGCCGCGGGGGCCCGTGGTGTGCTTCCCGGTCCGGCGGCAGAGGGAGGCGGCGATGGGCCACGTGGCGCGCGGCGGTTGGCCGGAGGCAGCGGCGGACGCTGTCCGGCCGGGGACAGACATGTCCGGTGCGGCGCGAGGTGGTTTTTTAGGGTTTGGATGGGGGAGATCCCGAATTTCGAGAGGGTGGTCTATATATAGAGGTAGAGGGAGATAGGAGTGTCCAAATGAGGTGCGGTTTTCGGCCATGCGATCGTGATCGAACGCTCTAGATGATGGAGAGTGTTTTGGTGGGTTTTGGGCCAAAATGGAGGGGTGTTGGGCTGCAACACACACGAGGCCTTTTCGGTCCCTCGGTTAACCGTTGGAGCATCAAACGAAGTTCAAATGGTACGAAACTTGATAGGCGGTCTACCGGTAGTAAACCAAGGCCGCTTGGCAAGTCTCGGTCCAATCCGGAAATGTTTAATCCCCACACACGAAAGAAAGGTAGAAATGACCACCGGAGGAGAACGAAGCGCCGGAATGCAAAACGGGCAATGGGGAAAATGCTCAGATGCATGAGATTAACACGTATGCAAATGCAATGCACATGATGACATGATATGAGATGCATGAAAATGACAACAACACACGAAGACAAAAATCCGAATTCGAGAAAATAAAATAACTTAACGCCGGAAATGACAAGAGTTGGATTACATATTAGGAAAATCATATCCGGGGTGTTACAACACTCCACCACTACGAAAGGATCTCGTCCCGAGATCTAGGACTGAAAGAACGCCGGGTACTCAGAACGGAGGTGATCCTCGCGTTCCCAGGTAGCTTCATGGTCGGAATGGTGTGACCACTTGACTTTGAGGAATTTGATTGACTTGTTGCGAGTCTTGCGTTCAGTCTCTTCAAGAATAGCAATGGGGTGCTCACGATAAGAGAGATCTTCTCAGAGCTCAATGTCCTCGAAGTTGACGGTGCGATCAGGAGTCTTGAAGCACTTTCGGAGCTGAGAGACATGGAACACGTCATGAACATTTGCAAAGTTTGAAGGAAGCTCGAGTTGATAGGCGAGATCGCCTCTCTTGTTGACGATCTTGAAAGGTCCCACGTATCTGGGGGCAAGCTTCCCTTTGATACCAAAGCGACGAGTACCTTTCATTGGAGAGACGCGGAGGTAAACATGATCTCCGATCTCGAAAGCCAAATCACGGTGCTTACTATCATAGTAGCTCTTCTGGCGGGATTGGGCTGCTTTGAGGTTATCTCGAATGACTTTACACATTTCCTCTGCCTCTGTGATTAAGTCATTTCCCAGAAGTTGATGTTCGCCGGTTTCAGACCAGTTGAGAGGGGTACGGCACTTCCTGCCATATAGAATTTCAAATGGGGCCTTGCCCGAACTTGCTTGAAAACTGTTGTTGTAGGAGAATTCAGCATATGGAAGACAATCCTCCCACTTCATGCCGAAGGAGATCACACAAGCCCTGAGCATATCTTCAAGAATCTGGTTGACACGCTCGACTTGACCGCTAGTTTGAGGATGGAAAGCTGTGCTAAAGCGGATGTTGGTGCCCATGGCCTTCTGAAAAGAATCCCAAAACTTGGAGGTAAAGATGCTGCCACGGTCTGAAGAGATCACTTGTGGAATACCGTGCAGATAAACAATCTGAGAGGTATACAGCTCCGCCAATTGAGCTGCAGTGATTGACTCTTTGATAGGAAGAAAATGAGCCACTTTAGTGAGTTTGTCGATGACAACGAATATAGCATCATTGCCATGCTTGGACTTTGGAAACCCAGTCACGAAGTCCATCTCAATGTGGTCAAACTTCCATTTTGGAATGGCAAGAGGTTGGAGGAGACCAGCTGGCCTTTGGTGTTCTGTCTTCACTCTTCTGTAGACATCACATTCATTCACGAACTAAGCAATCTCGCGCTTCATTCGAGTCCACCAATAAGTCTGCTTGAGGTCCTGATACATCTTCGTGCTCCCAGGGTGGATGGAGAGGAGAGAATTATGAGCCTCGTTCGTGATCACTTTACGAAGGTCACCTTTGGGTACAACAATACGATCCTCGAAGAAGAGAGTATCCTTGTCATCAAGGCGGTAGCACTTGTACTTGGGTTGACTCTTGGCAATCCCAATCTTCACCTTCTTCACCATAGCATCAAGAAGCTGGGCTTGGCGAATCTGGTCTTCCAAGGTAGGAGAGACTTGAAGGTTGGCGAGGAAACCTTGAGGAACAACTTGCAGATTAAGTTTGCGGAAAGCTTCACACAGCTCGGGTTGATAAGGCTTAAGAATCAGACTGTTGCAATAAGCCTTCCTACTCAATGCGTCAGCAATCACATTGGCCTTGCCTGGAGTATACTCGATACTTGGATTATACTCTTGAATCATTTCAACCCATCGAGTTTGCCTAAGGTTGAGATTAGGCTGAGTGAAGATGTACTTGAGACTCTTGTGGTCAGTGAAAATGTCCACTTTCCTTCCCAATAAGAGATGTCTCCAAGTCAAAAGAGCATGCACAACTGCCGCCAACTCAAGGTCATGAGTGGGGTAGTTATTCTCGTTGGGCTTCAACTGGCGAGAGGTATAAGCCACAACTTTCTTCTCTTGCATCAACACTGCGCCGAGACCTTGGAGAGAGGCATCGCAAAAGACCTCGTACGGCTTGGATTCATCAGGAGGAGTCAGAACTGGAGCAGTGACCAATTTCTCTTTCAAAGTGTTGAAAGCGATGTCACATTCCGGAGACCAAACGTACTTGACGTGCTTCTGGAGAAGATTTGAGAGAGGCTTCGCGATCTTAGAAAAGTTTTCAACGAATCTTCGACAGTAGCTTGCGAGACTGAGGAAGCTACGGAGTTGCTTCACGTTCTGAGGTGGTTCCCAATTCACAATTGCAGACACCTTCTCAGGATTCACCGCAATGCCCTTGGCAGAGATGATATGACCAAGATAAAGAACCTCATCGAGCCAAAATTCGCACTTGGAGAACTTGGCGTAGAACTGGTGTTCCCTCAGTTTATCGAGTACCAAACGCAAGTGCTTGGCATGATCTTCCTTGTTCTTCGAAAAGACCAGAATGTCGTCGAGATAGACCAAAATGAAGTCATTGGTGTAGGCGTTGAAGATGAAGTTCATCATGCGAGAGAAAGTCGGAGGAGTGTTGACGAGGCCAAAAGACATGACAGTGTATTCATATGAACCAAAGCTTGTCCTGAAAGCCGTCTTGGGAATATCTTGCTCACGGATTTGAATCTGGTGATAACCCATACGGAGATCAAGCTTGGAGAATACTTGGGCACCTTTGAGTTGTTCGAACAGCTCGTTGATGTTGGGAAGTGGGTATTTGTTCTTGATGGTCTTCTTGTTCAATGGACGGTAATCAACACAAAGTCGGTCCATTCCATCCTTCTTCTTCACAAAAGGAACACCACAACCCCACAGAGAAGAACTAGGCCGGATGAGACCCATTCTCTCTTGAACATCGAGTTGTTTCTTCAGCTCCTTCAACTCTTCAGGTCCGAGCTTGTAAGGACGTTTGCACACCAGTTCCGTAGCAGGCTCAAGATCAATGACGAATTCAACTGGCCAGTGCGGAGGCATTCCTGGAAGCTCTTCTGGAAAGACGTCTTGATATTCGCAAACGACTGGAATTTGCGAGATAGCATCCAGTTCACCCTTCTTATTGAGAGAAAATAGACGGATGGTATCATCACGAGCGGCAAAGACAATTACATCCTCAGACGAATGAGTCAATTGAATCTGCCTGGCAGCACAATCAAGATGCGCCTTGTGCTTAGAAAGCCATTCCATCCCGAGAATAAGATCAATATCCGATTCACCAAGAACCGTTGGAGAAGATAGAAATTTTTAGTCACCCAAAGTGATAGTAACATCCGAAGCAATGGAGTTAGCATGCATGCGCCTACCGGGAGAGACAACTGCTAAAGGACTAGGCAAAATTTGCAAAGCCAAACCATGCTTAGATGTAAACGGTCTCGAGATGAAACAATGCGACGCACCCGTGTCAAAAAGAACTTTTACAGGAATATCATTAACAGGAAGGTTACCCATGATGACATCCGATGAGTCCTCTGCCTGAGCTGCATTCATCAAGTTGACCTTGGCGTGCTTGGGGTTATGCTTGACCACAGCTGTACTTGCTGATCTCACAGGAGGAGGAAGAGGGAGACGCCTCTAATTGAAGCACTTGTTGGCGTAGTGACCCTTCTGTTGGCACTTGTTGCACGTGACCTATGAAAGCGGACGGTGATACAGAGCAATCGATCTTGGAGCTTGAGACGAAGTCTTGTTCTGAAAGCCAGGGTTGGGTGGGTGGGAAGATCCACTGCCACCTTTGCTCTTCTGCTGATACGGCTGACGGAACGGAGGAGGAGGAAGCCAATACTTCTGCTGCTTGGCCACTTGAGTAGAGGAAGAAGGAGTAGCATCTCTGACTCACTTCTTTGAAGCATCACACCTCAGTTGAGCGGCCTCTTGCTTCAATGCCATGTTGTAGAAATTGTCGTACCTCAAGGGCTCAAAGAGAACAAGAGCTAGCTGAATTTCTTCTCTGAGACCACCCCTGAACTGGTATATCATGCTCTTCTCGTCGGGGACATCCTACTTAGCAAAGCGTGCGAGCTTTTGAAACAACTTGTTGTAGTCATAGATAGACAAAGAGCCTTGCTTCAGGTTGCAGAATTCCTCACGCTTGCTCTCAACCACGCTCTGAGGAATATGATGAGCTTTGAAGTCTTGACGGAATTCATCCCAGGTAATCACATGGCCACCTCTGGAATCTTTGTACTGCTGGAACCATTCTGCAGCTTGATCTTTGAGTTGGAAGGAAGCGAACTTGACGAAGTCCTCAGGCCTGACGTTACTGCACTCGAAATGCTTGCACAGATCCACGAGCCAATCGTCAGCATCAGTTGCCTCAACACAATTGCTGAAAGTCTTTGGCCCGTTAGCAAGGAACTGGTTGAGTGTAGCATAGTGATTCTGATTGTTGCCTTGGTTGCCTTGGTTCGCTTGATTGCACTCTTGAAGAATTTGCATGATCAACTGTGTGTTTGCATTCGTTGTGGCCATCACAGCTTGCCATGCCTCCGGAGGAGGAGGAGGTGGTGGCGGATCCTGATTCTGATTCTGGTTGGTGCTCTTAGCGGGAGCCATCCTGAAGAGGGTGACAACCGTTAGCACATTGACAGATAAAATGAAGCTGAATCAAACGGGTTGAAATTGCAACATATAGTCTTCACATCCGAACATAAGAACGAATGCATTCCACTTGGAATTGTCACATATCCATAAATTGAGAAGCCACTTAGAATTTAGGTAGAGGAATAAATCAACAAGGTACGGATCAAGAACGAATACTCGGTAAGAAATCCCAATCTCAAACCAATTATCCGTGGAAGAAGAACTAGAGCTACAAGAATTCCCACCTATGAAACTCCCGAACCTTTCCGGTTATACAATCAGGTGTTGGGGATACAGGGGAAGCATAATATCTCACCCAAATCTAGCAAATCCTACATCCAGCTGTATCCATCCTTCAACACATAACCGAGAAAAACATCGGAAACCATCTACCTCAACCTTTGAAAAGCATCCGTTATACAAGTTATGGCGATACTCCTGAACTCCCGCCCCAGTACTGGGTGGCGTCGAGGTTATCTCACCAACGAACTGCATAAAAGAGATTTTCGATGTCGGTGTACTAAACTCAGGTATTCCAGAACTGCAACGATAAAATTGTGATGACAACACCTCGGAGCTCGACTCCCCGGGACACTGCCACAACCCCTAAAGACAGGAGGCACCAAGAACAATGTTCTCGTCACAAAACCATCGAAACAATTCCAAGATACCCGCGTGATCCTAAATTTTTTTAAGTGAAATTTGAGCAGAGGAGAGTCAAAACTCTACGTCAGGATGCCTTACCAGAGCGATGAGGAGACCGGGAAGTAAAAAAGAATTCCTAAACTCTCCGATATATAATTCCTAAATGACTCAAAACATTTTTTCTAGACTCAACAACGGCTGCTAAAAACGATCAAGCAATGGGGGCTCCTAAGGTCGGGGAAGGCTCTGATTACCAACTTGTAATGCCCTCGATGCGGCTATATCTCCCACTTGTCGAGGCACGACTTAGAGGCATAACCGCATTGAAAGCAATGTCTCAAGTTAGGCAATCTTCACAACATCCCATGTAATGTAGATAATAAAAGGGGAGATACATAGTTGGCTTACACTCGCCACGTCAATCAAAGTACATAAATAGCATTACAACATTCAAACACTCATGGCCCGACTACGGCGCCAAAATAAAAGATAAACCCAACATGCGACACGGTCCCGATTGCCCCAACTGGGCACCACTACTGATCATCAAGGAAAGACACATAGTAACGGCGTGAGTCCTCGTCGAACTCCCACTTGAGCTCAAGCGCGTCATCTGGAACAGAATCATCAGGCCCTGCATCTGGTTTGGAAGTAATCTGTGAGCCACAGGGACTCAGCAATCTCGCACCCTCACGATCAAGACTATTCAAGCTTATAGGTAAGGCAAGGTAAATATGTGGAGCTGCAGCAAGCGACTAGCATATATGGTGGCTAACCTGTTCGCAAAAGAGAGGGAGAAGAGAAGGCAAAGCGCGAACGAATAACTAGAGAACAACCTGCGGCAAGCATTACTCCAACACCGTGTTCACTTCCCGGACTCCGCCGAGAAGAGACCATCACGGTAACTCACAAAGTTGATTCATTTTAATTAAGTTAAGGTTCAAGTTATCTACAACCGGACATTAACAAATTCCCATCTGCCCATAACCGCGGGCACGGCTTTCGAAAGTTCAAATCCCTGCAGGGGAGTCCCAACTTAGCCCATGACAAGCTCTCACGGTCAACGAAGGAATAGACCTCCTCCCGAGACATTCCGATCAGACTCGGTATCCCGGTTCTACAAGACACATCGACAAGTTAAAACCAATCCAGCAACACCGCCTGAATGTGCGACAATTCCCGATAGGAGCTGCACATATCTCATTCTTAGGGCACACTCAAATTGTCTTAGGTACGGGTAGGCCAGCCCAGAGTTGCCCCTGGTGGCCACCGGCAGCTGACATGTGGACCAACACTCAGATGAGCACTGGCCCGGGGGGGAGGTTTAAAATAAGATGACCCTCGGGCTCCGAAAACCCTAGGGAAAAAGAGGCTAGGTGGCAAAAGGTAAAACCAAGGTTGGGAAGTGCTGGAAAAGCTTTAATCAAGGCGAACTATCAAGGGGTTCCCATTATAACCCAACCGCGTAAGGAACGCAAAATCCGGGAACATAACACCGATATGACGGAAACTAGGGCGGCAAGAGTGGAACAAAACACAAGGCGAGAGGACGAGCCTTCCACCCTTTACCAAGTATATAGATGCATTAAGATAACAAGGCAATATAATGATATCCCAACAAGTAAATAATGTTCCAACAAGGAACGGTCTCCAATCTTCACCTGCAGCTAGCAACGCTATAAGAGGGGCTGAGCAAAGCGGTAACATAGCCAATCAACGGTTTGCAAGGACATGGTGGGTTAGAGGTTTGACATGGCAATTTGGGAGGCATGATAAGCAAGTGGTAGGCATCGTAGCATAGGCATAGCAAAAGAGCGAGCATCTAGCAAAGCAAAGATAGTAGTGATTTCGAGGGTATGATCATCTTGCCTGCAAAGTTGTCAGAGTTGACTGGATCCTCGAAAGAAAACTCAACGGGCTCCTCATTAGCAAACTCGTCTCCCGGCTCTACCCAAACAAGACAAACAAGCAACAAGGACACAATCAACCACGTGCAAACTCAAACAACATGATGCGAAGATGGTATGCTATGCGGGATGCAATATGTGATGCATATGCAAGATTTGACAAGGAATGCATGAACCTGGCCTCAACATGGAAATCCAAGTGTGTCACTGGAAAGGTGAGACAAAACCGCTTGAAAACGATATAAAGAACGCCGGAATCGGAGTTACAGTTTGGGAATGGCAAGCAATTCAAATATGACCATGTTTTGTGATTTACAGCAAGTAGCCATCTAAATGCAACAAGATGAACATGCTACAGCACCCAAACATGGCATCAAAATACATGGCATGGATCCATTCATGATGCTTAACAAAAGAGGAAAACTGAGCTACGGCCAATTCATCCATTAACAGGTTGAAACAAGCTTCGAAAAAATGCATTTGGTAAACAGATTTCAGACTTAGTGAAATTAACACTTGTTTGAATTTCAGATCTGGTAGCACACTTTGGAGCATGAAAACTATATGCTACAGGACCTGAACATGGCAAAGTAAAGCATGGCATGGAGCTACTCTAAGAGCTTAACAAAAGTCCCTTAGTGACCTTGAGCCAAAAGGGATCAGAAAATACATTTGCAAGCATGTGAACATGGCAAAAACATAAGCAATTCTCAGACTCTATGAAAACTGGAACATGCAAAATCAGATATCAAATAGGCATGTTTACGAGCTCGATGCACTCACTACAGAGCATGTCATGAAAATATAAGCATACACCCACCAATAATACACATTATACAAGCTAGACATGGCAAGAACAATAGCATGGCATGCACGGATCAATTACAACATCTTCGGCAAAATCGCTAACAAGTAGACAATCTGCCCAGATACATGAAATAGCAAAAGTAGAGCTCGCTTGACTCAAGCTAGGGTGCTCCATAATAGCAAACAAAGACATGAATGGATAGAGCACTACAAGATTAACAAAAATACTTACTGATCATCCTCAAAAGAGGCACGGATCACTAGGAAACAACATGAACATATGGCATATTGAGATAAACAGGTCAAGGACTTAGTGGAAATGCTAAGTCCCTGAAATCAGCATCAACGATTGCACCACTTTGCAAGCTTGTGCTAGTCACCACATACATCACAAAAATACATGGGTTGCACCTCTAGATAGATGGCAAAACATATAACAAAACACATGTAGAGCTCAAGGGCATATCATGCACACAATAATCATGGCAAAAATGACAAATATCTAATTGGAGCAGCAGATCTGACAACTATCTTAAATAGCATTATTCCAACAGCATTTCGGGCATCAAGATGAACTCAAATGAAAATGATGCAATGAGATGAAATGATGTGCTCTTTGAGACGAACATTTTGATATGCTATATGCCCAAAACGGAGCTACGGATGTGGAGTTACGGCATGACGAACATAGCAAAATAATTAGGGTTAGGGACGGAAAGTCAACCGATCTGAGATCCGGATCCAGATCTCGCCGCACGGACTTCGAGGTTTGCCGGGATCGGAGGTCGCCAGAGATGGAGTTGACCGCCAGAGTGGAACTTGGTGCATGGAGGAGGAGGCGGCGCCGGACTTTGGGCGGCACGGGCGGAGTGGTGGCCGGGCGAGGCGGCGGCGGCTCGAGCTTGCCGGCCGTGGTGGCGCGCGGCGGCCGGTGGCCTTTGATGGCGAGGTGGCGGTGCCGGCGTAGGCTTCCAGAGGCGGCGGGGCGACGAGCTAGGCGGCGGGGCGGAGGGAGAGGACGAAGGTGGGCGGCAGCGCGCCGGTTTGGGCCGCGGGGGCCCGGGATGGGCTTCCCGGGCCGGTGGCGGAGGGAGGCGGCGATGGGCCACGTGGCGCGCGGCGGTTGGCCGGAGGCGGCGGCGGACGCTGTTCGGCCGGGGACGGACGTGTCCGGCGCGGCGCGAGGTGGTTTTTTTAGGGTTTGGACGGGGGAGATCCGGAATTTCGAGAGGGTGGTCTATATATAGAGGTAGAGGGAGATAGGAGTGTCCAAATGAGGTGCGATTTTCGGCCACGCGATCGTGATCGAACGCTCTAGATGATGGAGAGGGTTTTGGTGGGTTTTGGGCCAAAATGGAGGGGTGTTGGTCTGCAACACACACGAGGCCTTTTCGGTCCCTTGGTTAACCGTTGGAGCATGAAACGAAGTCCAAATGATACGAAACTTGACAGGCGGTCTACCGGTAGTAAACCAAGGCCGCTTGGCAAGTCTCGGTCCAATCCGGAAATGTTTAATCCCCACACACGAAAGAAACGTAGAAATGACCACCGGAGGAGAACGAAGCGCCGGAATGCAAAACGGACAACGGGGAAAATGCTCGGATGCATGAGATGAACACGTATGCAAATGCAATGCACATGATGACATGATATTTGATGCATGACAATGACAACAACACACGGAGACAAAAACCCGAACCCGAGAAAATAAAATAACTTAGTGCCAGAAATGGCAAGAGTTGGATTACATATTAGGAAAATCATATCCGGGGTGTTACACGCTCCTCCTCCAATGCGTCCAAACTGTCCTGCCGATCGAGTTCGGCCTCTCTTTCTTTGTACATGCGCACTCGAGGTGAGTCATGAATTATGTCGCAAGGCAGAACTGCCTCTGCGCCGTACACCATAAAGAATGGTGTGTATCCGGTGGGGCGATTCGGCGTGGTCCGCAGCCCCCAGAGTACGGAGTCGAGCTCCTCTACCCAGTGCGTGTTAGATTCCTTGAGGGACCGCACTAATCTAGGTTTGATGCCGCTCATGATAAGACCATTTGCATGTTTGACCTGACCGTTAGTTTGTGGGTGATAGACGGAAGCATAATCGAGCTTGATGCCCATGTTTTTGCACCAGAGCTTTACCTCGTCGTCCGTAAAGTTCGTGCCGTTATCAATGATGATGCTGTGGGGGACGCCGTAGCGGTGTACAACCCTGGATATAAAGTCTATCACCGGTCCGGATTTGGCCGTCTTAACAGGCTTGGCTTCTATCCATTTGGTGAACTTATCCACCATGACCAGTAAGTATTTTTTCTTGTGGGTTCTGCCTTTAAGGGGTCCAACCATGTCAAGCCCCCAAACCGCGAAGGGCCAAGTGATGGGGATAGTTTGGAGGGCGGTGGGTGGCATATGGCTTTGGTTTGCAAAGAGCTGGCAGCCGGCGCATCGTTGGACTAAGTCCTGGGCGTCTACCCGGGCTGTCGGCCAATAAAAGCCTATACAGAAGGCCTTGCTTACAAGGGACCAAGCTGCAGTGTGATGAACGCCGAGTCCGGCATGAATTTCAGCCAGGAGGTTCCGCCCTTCCTCTTCGGAGATGCACCTTTGAAGTACTCCGGTAGTGCTTTTCTTATAAAGCTCTCCCTCGTGGACTTTGTAGGCTTTGGATCGCCGCACTATGCAGCGTGCCTCATTTTGGTCCTCGGGGAGTTCCTGCCTAGTAAGGTAGGCGAGGAATGGTTCTATCCACGGGACGATGACGGCCATTATTACGTGGGCTGAAGGTGTTATTTCATTGGCAGAGCCTCCGATTGTGTCAGAATGTTCGGTGTCGGGCAGTGCGGTTGGGTCTGGGCTGTTATTGTTCGGCTCCCCTTCCCATACTACAGATGGCTTGAACAGCCTTTCCAAGAAGATGTTGGGGGGGACTACATCGCATTTTTTGCCGATGCGTGCCAGGACATCTGCCGCCTGATTATTTTCCCGGGCTATATGGTGAAATTCAAGCCCTTCGAACCGAGCTGACATTTTTAGGACGGCGTTGCGGTAAGCTGCCATTTTTGGATCCTTGGCATCGAAGTCTCCGTTTATTTGGGATATTGCGAGGTTCGAGTCCCCGCGCACCTCTAGGCGTTGAATGCCCATAGATACTGCCATCCGGAGACCATGTAAAAGGGCCTCATATTTGGCTGCATTGTTGGAGTCTGTGTACATAATCTGGAGTACGTATTGAACTGTGTCTCCTGTGGGGGAAGTCAAAACGACGCCAGCCCCCAGTCCGGCCAACATCATGGAGACGTCGAAATGCATGATCCAATTTGAATATGTGCCGTACTCTTTAGGGAGTTCGGCCTCAGTCCATTCTATGACGAAGTCAGCCAAAACTTGCGACTTGATGGTTCGTCGTGGCTTATAAGTTATGTCGAACAGGAGGAGCTCAATGGACCATTTTGTAATCCGGCCCGTTGCGTCACGGTTGTTTATAATATCGTTAAGTGGTACTTCCGAGGCTACTGTTATTGAACACTCTTGAAAGTAGTGGCGTAGCTTCCGGGATGCCATGAATACCGCGTAAGCAATCTTTTGATAATGCGGGTACCGTGATTTGCATGGAGTGAGGACAGTGGACACATAATAGACCGGCTTTTGAAGGGGGAATTTGTGTCCGGCCGTTTCTCGTTCGACGACGAGCACTGCGCTTACAACCTGATGTGTTGCTGCAATGTACAATAGCATTGGTTCGCCAATGTTTGGCGCGGCCAGGACTGGGTTTGTTGCCAATATGGCTTTTATTTCGTTGAGTCCGGCCATTGCTGCATCTGTCCATTCGAAGTGTTCGGTGCGCCGAAGGAGGCGGTAAAGGGGTTGGGCCTTTTCTCCCAAGTGGGAGATAAAGCGGCTTAGAGCCGCCATGCATCCGGTTAACTTTTGTATTTGTTTGAGGTCTTTTGGGATATCCAATTGTGACAGACCTCGGATCTTGGCTGGATTTGCTTCAATTCCTCTACCGGATACAATGAAGCCCAAGAGCTTTCCGGCTGGAATGCCAAAAACGCATTTTTCCGGGTTGAGCTTGATGTCGTATGTTCGGAGGTTATCAAATGTGAGCCACAATTTGTCTACTAGAGATTCGACATGTCTTGTTTTGACGACCACATCATCTACATATGCCTCCACTATTTTGCTGATCTGGTTTGCCATACATGTCTGAATCATGCGCTGATATGTTGCACCGGCGTTTTTGAGCCCGAAGGGCATTGTGTTGAAGCAGAATGGGCCATATGGTGTGATAAATGCCATTGCGGCTTGGTCTGATTCTGCCATCTTGATTTGATGGTAGCCGGAATATGCGTCGAGGAAACACAACGAATCGTGTCCTGTGGTAGCGTCGATAATTTGATCGATGCGGGGGAGGGGGAAGGGATCCTTTGGGCAAGCCTTGTTAAGGTCTTTAAAATCAACGCACATGCACCAGGATTTGTCCTTCTTTGGTACCATCACCAGGTTTGCTAGCCAGTCCGGATGTTTTATATCTCTGATGAATCCGGCCTCCAATAGCTTTTCTAGCTCCTCTCCCATGGCCTGTCTCTTAGGTTCGGAGAAACGTCGAAGGGCTTGTTTGACAGGTTTGAATCCTTTTAGGATATTTAAGCTGTGCTCGGCCAGCCTGCGTGGGATTCCTGGCATGTCTGAAGGGTGCCAGGTGAAAATGTCCCAGTTCTCTCGTAGGAACTCTCGCAGTGCGGCGTCTACATCAGGGTTTAACTGTGCCCCGATGGAAGCTGTTTTATTGGGGTCCGTTGGATGGACCTGGAATTTGACTATTTCATTCGCCGGTTTAAAGGAGGTGGACTTGGATCTTTTTTCGAGTACCACATCGTCCCTGTTCACCGTGGAGCGCAGCGCAATCAGTTCCTCAGCCGCTAGGGCTTCGGATAGTGCCTCGAGGGCCAGTGCGGCTGTCTTGTTTTCGGCGCGGAGTGCTATGTACGGATCACTAGCGAGAGTGATGATCCCGTTAGGCCCAGGCATCTTGAGCTTCATGTACCCGTAATGGGGTATTGCTTGGAAGATTGTAAACGCTTCCCGCCCTAGCAGAGCGTGATAACCGCTACTGAACGGAGCCACATGGAACGTGACCTCTTCGGACCTGTAATTATCCGGCGTGCCGAACACTACATCTAGTGTGATTTTTCCTGGACAGCGCGCTTCCCGATTGGGGATTATTCCTCTAAAGGTTGTGCTACTTCGCTCAATGCGGTTCCAGTCTATTTCCATTTTTTGAAGGGTTTCCTCATGAATGAGGTTCAATCCGCTACCGCCGTCCATGAGTACCTTGGTAAGAAGAAAGTCGTCCACTATTGGACTGAGGACCAATGCGGCTGGTGCTCGGGCTGTTCGGAATTTAGGTTCATCACTAGCGTTAAAGGTAATAGCCGTGTCACTCCATGGGTTTATTGTTGCTACTTCGTAGACTTCGCAAGGCTGCGGAGTGTCCTTTTTCGCATATTATTTGATGCAAAAGTCTCGAAGACTGTTAATACCGTATTGGTGTCTCTCGGGTGGCTTTCTGTGGCCTCCGGAATTAGGAGATCTTTGCCAATTTTAGCCATCTGCAGGAGTATCCAACATGCTCTAAGGCTGTGAGTTGGTGTGGCGTCCTCTGTACTATGAATTTTACAGGGTCCATTAAGCCATCCTTCTAGTACGGTTCCATGCCCTGTAGAGGGTTTTTGCTTTTTGGTGTTTGACCCGGGTGTCTGGCGATGATGCACCCTTTTATTTCGGACTGGGTTTGTATTCAGGGCCGGATCGTCCCAAAATTTTATTTCGGTTTTCCAGGCGCTTTCCATCGCACAGTACTTTCGTACCATGGATGCTAAGTCAGCGAAGCGTGTAATATCACGGAGACATATGGCGTTGAGGATTCCCTTGTCCGTGCAATTATTGCAGAAGATTGAGATTGCGTCTTCCTCGCGGCAGTCCCTTATCCTGTTCCTAACTAGGAGGAATCTGGCCCAGTAATGATGCACTGTTTCATTGGGCTCTTGCCTGATTTGGGATAGATCGCTTATGTTCGGGTCGGTGGGTGGAATTAAATCCGAAGCCTCACCCAATCTGAGGCTCGGAGGCTGAGGAATTTCCGAACTTGAAAATTTGGATTCCTGGATGTTGTCCAATGAATCCATCCAGTTGCCTGACTCTAAGTTCAGGTCTTGAGTGATATCCTCCCCTCCGCGGGTATCCGGCCTGGAGGGATCAGGAATCCGGACGTAGCTAGTCCTTAAGATAGATGAAGGGTCGCCACATTGTTCCTCTACCACAGCAACGTGATGGGTGACTTGGGGAGAGTTAATCTCTCTTAGATCGGGTTTAGGCCCAATCTGGTCATAATCCGTAGCGACTCCCAGGGCGGCGATGCGGTCCAAGAGCTCGTTTATGGAGGAGAGCTCCATTGGATCTAACTGCTCGGCGAGTTCCGAGCTGACATGAAGATTGTTTTCGATGGCTCGAGAGGTCATCGTCGGCGCAGAAGCCGAACAGGCGGTCATAAGAAAACCACCTAGCCGGAGGGTTTGGCCAACAGCCAAAGCTCCCTTAGCAACGGTGCCGTCTTTAAAGACGGGGCCAGGCATCCTTCCTGATGGTGACGACACAGAGGAACTCTCAATGAAAGCACCAATGTCGGTGTCAAAACCGGCAAATCTCGGGTAGGGGGTCCCGAACTGTGCGTCTAGGCCGGATGGTAACAGGAGGCAAGGGACACAAAGTTTTACCCAGGTTCGGGCCCTCTTGATGGAGGTAAAACCCTACGTCCTGCTTGATTAATATTGATGATATGGGTAGTACAAGAGTAGATCTACCAGGAGATCGGAGAGGCTAAACCCTAGAAGCTAGCCTATGGTATGATTGTTGTTCTGTTTATTGTCCTACGGACTAAAACCCTCCGGTTTATATAGACACCAGAGAGGGTTAGGGTTACACAAAGTCGGTTATAATGGTGGGAGATCTATATATCCGTATCACCAAGCTTGCCTTCCACGCCAAGGAAAGTCCCTTCCGGACACGGGACGAAGCTTCAATCTTGTATCTTCATAGTCCAGGAGTCCGGCTGAAGGTATAGTCCAGCCATCCGGATACCCCCTAATCCAGGACTCCCTCACCCACCTAGGCACAACAGAGAGGTCAACACGCCGGTCTAAATCCTATGGCGCAGGGGTCTGGGCCCATCGCCCATTGCACACCTGCACGTTGCGAGGGCGGCCGGAGAGCAGACCTAGCAACCTCCATTACAAAGGAAGTTGCGTTACGCGGTCCAACCCGGCGCGTGCCACTCAGTCGCTGACGTCACGAAGGCTTCGGCTGATACCACGACGTCAAGTGCCCATAACTGTCCCCGCGTAGATGGTTAGTGCGTATAGGCCAGTGGCCAGACTCAGATCAAATACCAAGATCTCGTTAAACGTGTTATCTTGAAATAATCGCGAACGCCGGCCAGGGCCAGGCCCACCTCTCCCCTAGGTGGTCTCAACCTGCCCTATCGCTTCGCCACAAAGATCCACACAGAGGGCCGTTGGGACAAAGGTCCTTTCAGCCCCCAATCCGTGAATCACTCACCGGTGCTCCACGAGCCGACCCGACTTTAGTCACCACATGTATCATGTATAAAGTATATAGTATATACCCGTGATCACCTCCCGAGTGATCACGGCCCGATAGTATAGCATGGCAGACGGACAAGTAGGTAGGGCCACTGATGATAAACTAGCATCCTATACTAAGCATTAGGATTGCAGGTAAAGGTAACAACAGTAGTATAAAGGACTGGCTATGCATCAGGATAGGATTAACGGAAATCAGTAATGTGCTACACTACTCTAATGCAAGCAGTATAGAGAAGAGTAGGCGATATCTGGTGATCAAGGGGGGGGGGCTTGCCTGGTTGCTCTGACAAGAGAGAGGGGTCGTCTTCGATGTAGTCAAACACACGGACATCGGCAATGGTGTCGGAGTCTACCGGAAAGAAGTAACGGAGGGGGAACACAATAAATAACAGAGCAATCAAATGTAACACAAAGCAAGGCGCGACAATACATTGTGCTAGGGGTACCTAACGCGGGGATAGGTGATACCGGCGAAGGGGGAAACATCCGGGAAAATATTCCCGGTGTTTCGTGTTTTTGGACAGACGGACCGGAGGGGGAAGTTGTGTGTTTGCTATGCTAGGGATGTGTTGCGGACGAACGGGCTGCGTATCCGGATTTGCCTCGTCGTTCTGAGCAGCTTTCATGTACAAAGTTTTTCCATCCGAGCTACGGTTTATTTTATATTAATTTTAAAAGATTTGATTTAATTTTAGCATTTATTTAATTATTTTAATTCAACATTATCCAGAATGGTGCTTGTTGACGTCATCATGACGTCAGCAGTCAACAGAGGTGTTGACTGGTCAAACTGACGTGTGGGTCCAATGGGACCCACCTGTCATTCACTATTTAGGCTAATTAGGGTTTAGCTAACTAATTACTATTTAATTAAACTAACAAGTTAATTAGATTAAGTTAATTAATTAATTATATTTTTATTTTCATTTTCCTTAAAACGTTCTGGGCTGGGCCCCACGTGTTTGTGGCCCAGAAGGGCTTACGGCCACGCGGTTAGCGGGTGTAGAGGGACGGTCGCCCGCTTGGAGGCCCGAGGCCAACAAGAGGGCCGCCGGCCACTGCGGCAGCCGGAGTAGTGCGGCGCGACGTCGGCGTGAGCTCGGACTAGGGCGGGGCAAGGGGAGCGGAGGCGTGCATGCGTGTAGGCGGCAGCACTGGCGGAGGTGGGATGGAGCAGGAGCGGCGATGGAGGGCGGCAGGCGTCGCACGATGCGGTTGAGGGGCGCAACCGGCGTGAGTGGCTGGTGGCTCCGGCGTCTTGCCACTGGTCGGAGCAAGGGCACGGCTAGGCGAGCCAGCGCGGGCGAGGGGAGGAGGCGGGTGAGGCGGGGGCGGTGGCACGGTGGTGGTCGCGAGGAGCGGGGGCGGCGCAGGGGCGGACGGGGAGTGAAGCAGGGGCGGCGAGCGGGGCATATGCGATCCAGGGGGAGCGATGACGCGGCCGGCGCGGTTGTGGCGCGTGTGGTGCGAGCCACGACAGAGGAAGGACACGACGGCGACGGCGCACAGCAATAGCCGCAGAAGCAGAGAAGAAGGAATGAGGCCGGAGCCCGGGGGCTCACCCACATTGCACGGTCGAGGGGAGGCGTGGCTCGGGGTGCCTTTGGGGAGGAGGACGGGGATGAGCGACGTGGTGGTGTGCTACGTCTTGAGCTTGCGTTGGTTTTCCCCGAAGAGGAATGGATGATGCAGCAGAGTAGCGTAAGTATTTCCCTCAGTTTTTGAGAACCAAGGTATCAATCCAGTAGGAGGCCACGCTCAAGTCCCTCGTACCTGCACAAAGCGATAGCTACTCGCAACCCACGCGATTAGGGGTTGTCAAGCCCTTCACGGTCACTTACGAGAGTGAGATCTGATAGATAGAATATTTTTTGGTATTTTTGATATAAAGATGCAAGATAAAAAGTAAAGGCAAACTAAATAGCAAAACAATACTAAAGTGATGGAGATTGATATGATGAGAATAGACCCGGGGGCCTTAGGTTTCACTAGTGGCTTCTCTCAAGAGCATAAATATTCTACGGTGGGTGAACAAATTACTGTTGAGCAATTGATAGAATTGTGCATAATTATGACAATATCTAGGCATGATCATGTATATAGGCATCACGTCAGTGACAAGTAGATCGAAATGATTCTGCATCTACTACTATTACTCCACTCATCGACCGCTATCCAGCATGCATCTAGAGTATTAAGTTAAAAACAGAGTAACACCTTAAGCAAGATGACATGATGTAGAGAGATAAATGCATGCAATATGAAATAAACCCAATCTTGTTATCCTCGATGGCAACTATACAATACATGCCTTGCTGCCCCTTTTGTCACTGGGTAAGGACACCGCAAGATCGAACCCAAAGCTAAGCACTTCTCCCATGGCAAGAACTACCAATCTAGTTGGCCAAACCAAACAGATAATTCGAAGAGACTTGCAAAGATAACCAATCATACATAAAAGAATTCAGAGAAGATTCAAATATTATTCATAGATAGACTTGATCATAAACCCACAATTCATCGGTCTCAACAAACACACCGCAAAAAGAAGATTACATCGAATAGATCTCCACAAGAGGGGGAGAATTTTGTATTGAGATTCAAAGAGAGAGAAGAAGCCATCTAGCTACTAACTATGGACCCGAAGGTCTGAGGTAAACTACTCACACTTCATCGGAGAGGGTATGATGATGTAGAAGCCCTCCGTGATGACGGCCCTCTTCCGGCGGAGCTCTGGAACAGGCCCCAAGATGGGATCTCATGGATACAGAAAGTTGTGGCGGTGGAATTAGGTTTTTGGCTCCTGTCCTGATCGTTTGGGGGTACGTGTGTATATATAGGAGGAAGAAGTACGTAGAAGGAGCAACAAGGGGCCCACGAGGCAGGGGGCGCACCCTAGGGGGGGGCGCCCCCACCCTCGTGACTGCCTCTTTTGTTCCTTGGAGCAGGGTCCAAGTCTCCTGGATCACGTTCGGTGAGAAAATCACGTTCCCGAAGATTTTATTCCATTTGGACTCCGTTTGATATTCCGTTTCTTCGAAACACTGAAATAGGCAAAAAAAACAACAATTCTTGGCTGGGCCTCCGGTTAATAGGTTAGTCCCAAAAATAATATAAAAGTTGAAAATAAAGCCCAATATAGTCCAAAACAGTAGATAATATAGCATGGAGCAATCAAAAATTATAGATACGTTGGAGACTCTCTACTATGAAGATCATGGTGCTACTTTGAAGCACAAGTGTGGTAAAAGGATAGTAACATTGTCCCTTCTCTCTTTTTCTCTCATTTTTTATTTTTTATTTTTATATGGCCTTTCTCTTCTTTTATTTAGGCTTCTTTGGCCTCTCTTTTTTCGTCCGGAGTCTCATCCCGACTTGTGGGGGAATCATAGTCTCCATCATTCTTACCTCACTGGGACAATGCTCTAATAATGATGATCATCACACTTTTATTTTTCTTACAACTCAACAATTACAACTCGATACTTAGAACAAAATATGACTCTATGTGAATGCATCCGGCGGTGTGCCGGGATATGCAATATGACAATGATGAATGTGTAATTATGAACTAGATGGTGGAAAGTTGCATGGCAATATATCTCGGAATGGCTATGGGAATGCCATAATAGGTAGGTATGGTGGCTGTTTTGAGGAAGGTATATGGTGGGTGTATGATACCGGCGAAAGTTGCGCGGTATTAGAGAGGCTAGCAAGGGTGGAAGGGTGAGAGTGCGTATAATCCATGGACTCAACATTAGTCATAAAGAACTCATATACTTATTGCAAAAATTTAGAAGCTATCAAAGCAAAGTACTACGCGCATGCTCCTAGGGGGATAGATTGGTAGGAAAAAACCCCGACCGCCACTCATAAGGAAGACAATCAATAAATAAATCATGCTCCGACTTCATCACATAACGGTTCACCATACGTGCATGCTACAGGAATCACAAACTTCAACACAAGTATTCTTTAAATTCACAACTACTCAACTAGCATGACTTTAATATTATCACCTCCATATCTCAAAACAATTATCATGCTTCAATCTTTTCTTAGTATTCAACACACTCAAAAGAAAGTTTCACAAATCATGAATACCAAGCATATTATTATTAGGCAACTTACCATGCTATTTAAGAGACTCTCAAATTAATTTATGTGAAGCATGATAGATCAATAGTTTCTTTAAAACGAATCCACCACCGTGCTCTAAAAGATCTAAGTGAAGCACATAGAGCAAAATTATCTAACTCGAAGGATATAAGTGAAGCACATAGAGCAAAATTATCTAGCTCAAAAGATATAAGTGAGGCACACAGAGAAAAATTATCTAGCTCAAAATATATAAGTGAAGCACATAGAGCAAAATTATCTAGCTCAAAAGATATAAGTGAAGCACATAGAGCAAAATTATCTAGCTCAGAAGATATAAGTGAAGCACATAGAGTATTCTAACAAATTTTAATTCATGTATGGCTATCTCAAAAGGTGTGTACAGCAAGGATGATTGTTGTATACTAGCAAACAAAGACATAAATAATACAAGACGCTCCAAGCAAAACACATATCATGTTGGCGAATAAAAATATAGCTCCAAGTAAATTACCGATGGAAGTGGACGAAAAGAGGGGATGCCTTCCGGGGCATCCCCAAGCTTTAACTTTTTGGTGTCCTTGGATTATCTTGGGGGTGCCATGGGCATCCACAAGCTTAGTCTCTTGCCACTCCTTGTTCCATGATCCATCAAAAGAATTCACCCAAAACTTGAAAACTTCACAACACAAAACTCAAAATAGAAAACTCGTGAGCTCCGTTAGCGAAAGAAAACAAAAGACCACTTCAAGGTACTGCAATGAACTCATTCTTTATTTATATTGGTGTTAAACCTACTGTATTCCAACTTCTCTATGGATTATAAACTATTTTACTAGCCATAGATTCATCAAAATAAGCAAACAACACACGAAAAACAGAATCTGTCAAAAACAGAACAGTCTGTAGTAATATGTAGCTAGCGCAAGATCTGGAACCCCCAAAATTCTAAAATAAATTGCTGGACGTGAGGAATTTATCTATTAATCATTTGCAAACATAATTAACTAAATAGCACTATTAAAATAAAAATGACATCAGTTCTCGTGAGCGCTAAAGTTTATGTTTTCTAAAGCATGTTCAACAAGACTTTCCCCAAGTCTTCCCAACGGTTCTACTTGGCCCAAACACTAATTAAACACAAAAAACACAGACTAAACAGAGGATAAATAATTTATTTATGACTAAACAGGAGCAAATAACAAGGAGTAAAAATAAAATTGGGTTGCCTCCCAACAAGCGCTATTGTTTAACGTCCCTAGCTAGGCATAACGAGCAAGAATAGATCTAGGTATTACCATCTTTGGTATGCAATCCATAAGTGGCTCTCATGATAGTTTCATATGGTAATTTTATTTTCTTTCTTGGAAAGTGTTCCATGCCCTTTTTTAATGGAAATTGAAATCTAATATTCCCTTCCTTCATATCAATAACCGCACCAACCGTTCTAAGGAAAGGTCTACCAAAAATAATAGGGCAAGAAGGATTGCAATCTATATCAATAACAATGAAATCTACGGGCACATAATTTCTATTTGCAACAATAAGAACATCATTAATTCTTCCCATAGGTTTCTTAATAGTGGAATCCGCAAGAAGCAAGTTTAGAGAGCAATCATCAAAATTACGGAAATCTAGTAAATCACACAAAGTCTTGGGAATAGTAGAGACACTAGCACCCAAATCACACAAAGCATAAAACTCATAATCTTTAATTTTAATTTTAATAGTTGGTTCCCACTCATCATAGAGTTTTCTAGGGATAGAAACTTTCAACTCAAGTTTTTCTTCATAGGATTGCATCAAGGCATCAACAATATGTTCGGTAAAGGCTTTATTTCGACTATAAGCATGTGGAGAATTTAGCACGGATTGCAACAAGGAAATACAATCAATTAAAGAGCAATTTTCATAATTAAATTACTTGAAATCCAATATAGTGGGTTTAGCAACATCTAGATTTTTATTTCTTTCCATCCTACTTTCATCAATTTCATCATTAAGATCTAAACACTCCAAATTTTTAGAATGCCTTCTAGGTAAAGGAAGATCATATTCAGTTTCATCAAGACTCATATTGCAAAACAAAGATTTAATTGGAGACACATCAATAACTTTTAGATCTTCATCATTACTTTCATAGGAATTGGAAGAACACGCTTTAGTAAAGGCATCTTTGGAAGCACGCATCCTAGCGGTTCTTTCTTTACACTCATCAATTGAAATTCTCATGGATTTTAGAGACTCATTAATATCATGCTTAGGTGGAATAGATCTAAGTTTCAAAGCATCAACATCAAGAGCAATTCTATCAACGTTCCTAGCCAAATCATCAATCTTAAGCAATTTTTCTTCAATCATAGCATTAAAATTCTTTTGTGAAGAAATAAATTATTTAATATTAGACTCAAAATCAGAGGGAATCTTATTATAATTTCCATAAGAGTTGTTGTAGGAATTCCCATAATCATTAGAAAGATTACTAGGATATGGCCTAGGATTAAAATTCCCTGTATAAGCGTTGTTACCAAAATTATTCGTACCAACAAAATTCACATCCATAGATTCATTTTTATTCTCAATCAAAGTAGACAAAGGCATATCATTAGGATCAGAGGAAACACTCTTAGTAGCAAATAACTTCATAAGTTCATCCATCTTTCCACTCAACACATTAATTTCTTCTATCGCATGCACTTTTTTATTAGATGTTCTTTCAGTACGCCATTGAGAATAATTAACCATAGTATTATCTAGGAGTTTAGTAGCATCTCCTAAAGTGATTTCCATAAAAGTGCCTTCCGCGGCCGAATCTAAAAGATTTCTAGAAGAAAAATTCAATCCGGCATAAAAATTTTGTATAATCATCCACAAATTCAAACCATGAGTAGGGCAATTACGTATCATTAATTACATTCTCTCCCAATCTTGTGCAACATGTTCATGATCAAGTTGTTTAAAGTTCATAATATCATTTCTAAGAGAGATGATCTTAGCGGGAGGAAAATACTTAGAGATAAAAGCATCTTTGCACTTGTTCCGTGAATCAATACTATTCTTAGGCAAAGACAAAAACCAAGCTTTAGCACGATGTCTAAGCGAAAAAGGAAATAGCTTCAATTTAACAACATCATTATTGACATATTTTTTCTTTTGCATATCACATAAATCAACGAAGCTATTCAGATGAGTAGCGGCGTCTTCACTAGGAAGGCCGGCGAATTGATCTTTCATAACAAGATTCAACAAAGCAGTATTAATTTCACAAGATTCAGCATCAGTAAAAGGAGCAATCGGAGTGCTAAGGAAATCATTATTATTGTTATTGGTGAAGTCACACAATTTGGTAGTATCTTGAGCCATCGCGACAAGCAAGCAATCTAACACATGAGCAAACAAAAGCAAAGGAGCAAAATGAGGCAAATAGAGAGGGAGGATAGAGAGAGAGGGCAAATAAAACGGCAAGGGTGACTTGGGGGGAGAGGAAAACGAGAGGCAAATGGCAAATAATGTAATGCGAGAGATAGGGATTGTGATGGGTACTTGGTGTATGACTTTTTGCGTAGACTCCCCGACAACGACGCCAGAAATCCTTCTTGCTACGTCTTGAGCTTGCGTTGGTTTTCCCCGAAGAGGAAGGGATGATGCAGCAGAGTAGCGTAAGTATTTCCCTCAGTTTTTGAGAACCAAGGTATCAATCCAGTAGGAGTCCATGCTCAAGTCCCTCGTACCTGCACAAAGCGATAGCTACTCGCAACCAACGCGATTAGGGGTTGTCAAGCCCTTCACGGTCACTTACGAGAGTGAGAACTGATAGATAGAATATTTTTGGTATTTCTTATATAAAGATGCAAGATAAAAAGTAAAGGCAAACTAAATAGCAAAACAATATTAAAGTGATGGAGATTGATATGATGAGAATAGACCCTGGGGCCATTGGTTTCACTAGTGGCTTCTCTCAAGAGCATAAGTATTCGACGGTGGGTGAACAAATTACTGTTGAGCAATTGATAGAATTGTGCATAATTATGAGAATATCTAGGCATGATCATGTATATAGGCATCACATCAGTGACAAGTAGATCGAAACGATTCTGCATCTACTACTATTACTCCACTCATCGACCGCTATCCAGCATGCATCTAGAGTATTAAGTTAAAAACAGAGTAACACCTTAAGCAAGATGACATGATGTAGAGAGATAAATGCATGCAATATGAAATAAACCCAATCTTGTTATCCTCGATGGCAACTATACAATACATGCCTTGCTGCCCCTTTTGTCACTGGGTAAGGACACCGCAAGATCGAACCCAAAGCTAAGCACTTCTCCCATGGCAAGAACTACCAATCTAGTTGGCCAAACCAAACAGATAATTCGAAGAGACTTGCAAAGATAACCAATCATACATAAAAGAATTCAGAGAAGATTCAAATATTATTCATAGATAGACTTGATCATAAACCCACAATTCATCGGTCTCAACAAACACACCGCAAAAAGAAGATTACATCGAATAGATCTCCACAAGAGAGGGGGAGAATTTTGTATTGAGATTCAAAGAGAGAGAAGAAGCCATCTAGCTACTAACTATGGACCCGAAGGTCTGAGGTAAACTACTCACACTTCATCGGAGAGGGTATGATGATGTAGAAGCCCTCCGTGATGACGGTCCTCTTCCGGCGGAGCTCCGGAACAGGCCCCAAGATGGGATCTCATGGATACAGAAAGTTGCGGCGGTGGAATTAGGTTTTTGGCTCCTGTCCTGATCGTTTGGGGGTACGTGTGTATATATAGGAGGAAGAAGTACGCCGGAGGAGCAACGAGGGGCCCACGAGGCAGGGGGCGCGCCCTAGGGGGGGCGCCCCCCACCCTCGTGACCGCCTCTTTTGTTCCTTGGAGCAGGGTCCAAGTCTCCTGGATAACGTTCGGTGATAAAATCATGTTCCCGAAGATTTTATTCCGTTTGGACTCCGTTTGATATTCCGTTTCTTCGAAACACTGAAATAGGCAAAAAAAAACAACAATTCTGGGCTGGGCCTTCGTTTAATAGGTTAGTCCCAAAAATAATATAAAAGTGGAAAATAAAGCCCAATATAGTCCAAAACAGTAGATAATATAGCATGGAGCAATCAAAAATTATAGATACGTTGGAGACGTATCATGGTGGTGACGGGCGTAGCGGTCCTCGGGCGACGGCAGTGTCCTACAGCGGCGTCGGGTAGGATGGCGCGATGTAGGAGGGGGAGGAAGGAGACTGGGAGGGTGGCGCCGCGGTGACCGAGCGGGGCGCGGGGCCGGGTGCCTCTGATCCCGTTCTGGATCGGGGAGGCAGCACAGAAGGGGGAAGTGGGACGAGTGGGGGGAAGTGGGTGCGGTCGGTGGTGGCTAGGGTTTTGGTATGATGAATAAGGGGAGTGGGGTGGGCCGGCCTGGCGGCCCAGAGGACAGATGGGTTGAAGCCCAGTGGGACATGGGGGCTTCTTTCTATTTAGTTTTGTTTTTGTTTCTTTGTTTATTTATTTATTTCTTTTCTGTTTTATTACATTCATCAATTTATTTTAGTTTTGTAAAATATAATTTCAACATCTAAATTAGTATTTATGAACACAACACTGCCACATTAATTTGGACAGCTAAATAAAATAGTTTAATATTTTATTAATTTGAAAAAGGTATTAAATTAAATGTTTTGCTGCTGTTTTAATTACCTTAGTGCATCTAAACACTTTACAAAAAATGTGGTTTTTGTATCAATATTTTTTTTGATTTATTTTCTACAACTTGAACATTTTAGTTTTAAAGTTTGAAAACTTTTGATGTTTGCTTTTAATTCAATTTGAATTTGAATCGCTTTTGAACTAACGCGAGATTATCAACAGTAATCGAGGTGACGTGGCATCATTAGCAGGGGATTACTGTAGTGTAATTATCCAGGCATCACAAGAGAATAAGCCACCTAGCTAATAACTATGGACCCAAAGGTTGTGGTAAACTACTCACACATCATCGGAGAGGCTATGGTGTTGATGTAGAAGCCCTCCGTGATCGAAGCCCCCTCCGACAGATCGCCGGAAAAGGTCCCCAGATGGGATCTCATGGTTACAGAAGGTTGCGGCGGTGGAAAAGTGGTTTCATGGCTCCCTGAATGTTTTTAGGGTATCAGAGTATATATAGGCGAAAGAAGTAGGTCCGCGGAGCTACAAGGGGTCCACGAGGGTGGGGGGCGCGCCGCCCTACCTCGTGGCCGCCTCATTGCTTCCTTGACCTACACTCCAAGTTTCCTGGATTGCGTTTGTTCCAAAAAGATCCTCGCGAAGGTTTCATTCCATTTGGATTCCGTTTGATATTCCTTTTCTGCGAAACACCAAAATAGGCAAGAAAACAACAATTTGCACCGGGCCTTCGGTTAATATGTTAGTCCCAAAAATAATATAAAAGTGCATAATAAAGCCCATTAAACATCCAAAACAGATAATATAATAGCATGGAACAATAAAAAATTATAGATACGTTGGAGACGTATCAGCCAGTAGCCCTCGAGACTTGAGGCGATGAGTTAAACCGATTTATGGATTGCTATCACCCGCAGGTTCTTAAAGAGAAAAATACCGCGCTGTCCCAGGAGCTAGAAGGAAATCAGACATAGTTAAATGCTATCACCGCCGAGCTAGCGGAAATGAAAAAGGGCACAATGAGTGTGTTTGGGAAGAATAAGCATGACGGGGAAAAAGAAAAACTATCTGAAGAGATAGAGAGCTTAAAGGCTCAGTTATCGGCCGCTCAGAAGGAAAATGAGAAGCTGAAAGGCGGCATGTTCGGTATGTCTTCCTCTCTTATTTAGAACCATGCTAGGTGCTTATGTGCGATCCCTTCATTCAAAATGTCATGACTCTGTTGCCGCTGGCCTGTTGACTGGTCGGCCGGAGGATGAAGTATCCGGATTTCAAGGCGATTAGCTGAAGGAACTGTCCGTGGTACAGGCTCGGGCCCGGAAAGCCATGAAAAGTATGGTGAAGGATTTATGGCCATCTGATACCCCTTCGAAAAGTATGGAGGGCCTGGCAGACCTGTTCAAAGGTGCCTGACGCCGGTTCGAGCTATGGAAGACATCGACCTGCCACGAAGGCGCACGAGAAGCCTGGGTCATGGTGAAGACACATTTCACCAAACTGAATCCAAATCATATGGCCTGAGTGGGACCACAAGGATCAGACGGGAAAGAAATTCCCGTGAATTTGGTGTATGACCAAGTAATGGTAGCTGCGAAGTATTCACAGGAAGACTTTAAATTAGACAGTCTTATAGATGGAATAGATAAGGAATAGGTTTATGTATCAATCAACCTATACCTTTATCCGAACATGTAAAGAGTTTGTCATCGCAGGCTTTCGGCTTTAACCTTCGAACCAAAAAATGGTGGAGTGTTTCCGGATACTTTTCGAAAAGAAGCATGCATTATGTTCGGAAACTAGGCAACCCAGTCATTGTGCTCAAACAGACAAAAAGTTTTAGTTCGGGTTGTATGTTATATTACGTGCTACCTCTTGAGCACTGCGTTGGATTTCCCCGAAGAGGAAGGGATGATACGTGCTACCTCTTGAGCACCTCTTGAGCAAAGTAGCGTAAGTATTTCCCTCAGTTTTTGAGAACCAAGGTATCAATCCAGTAGGAGGTTGCGCGCGCATCCCCTAGTACCTGCACAAAGCAAATAACTCCTCGCAACCAATGCGATAAGGGGTTGTCAATCCCTTCACGTTCACTTACGAGAGTGAGATCTGATAGATATGATAAGATAATATTTTTGGTATTTTTGTGATAAAGATGCAAAGTAAAATAAAGGCAAAGTAAAAGCAAAGGAAATAACTAAGTATTGGAAGATTAATATGATGAAGATAGACCCGGGGGCCATAGGTTTCACTAGTGGCTTCTCTCAAGAGCATAAGTATTCTACGGTGGGTGAACGAATTACTGTTGAGCAATTGACATAATTGAGCATAGTTATGAGAATATCTAGGTATGATCATGTATATAGGCATCACATCCGAGACAAGTAGACCGACTCCTGCCTGCATCTACTACTATTACTCCACTCATCCACCGCTATCCAGCATGCATCTAGAGTATTAAGTTCATGAAAACAGAGTAACGCCTTAAGCAAGATGACATGATGTAGAGGGATAAATTCATGCAATATGATAAAAAACCCATCTTGTTATCCTCGATGGCAACAATACAATACGTGCCTTGCTGCCCCTACTATCACTGGGAAAGGACACCGCAAGATTGAACCCAAAGTTAAGCACTTCTCCCATTGCAAGAAAGATCAATCTAGTAGGCCAAACCAAACTGATAATTCGAAAATACTTGAAAAGATAACCAATCATACATAAAAGAATTCAGAGAAGATTCAAATATTGTTCATATATAGACTTGATCATAAACCCACAATTCATCGATCTCAACAAACACACCGCAAAAAGAAGATTACATCGAATAGATCTCCACAAGAGAGGGGGAGAACATTGTATTGAGATCTAAAAAGAGGTGTGTAGCAACAGGGGCCCCACGAGGGTGGAGGGCACGCCTACGGGGGGGGGGGGGGGGGGGGGGGGTAGGTGCGCCCCCCTACCTCGTGGCCTCCTCATTTGTTTCTTGCCGTAGGGTCCAAGTCTCCTGGATCATGTTCGGCGAGAAAATCACGTTCCTGAAGGTTTCATTCCGTTTGGACTCCGTTTGATATTCCTTTTTTTCGAAACCCTAAAATAGGCAAAAAAACAGCAATTCTGGGCTGGGCCTCCGGTTAATAGGTTAGTCCCAAAAATAATATAAAAGTGGATAATAAAGCCCAATAATTTCCAAAATAGTAGATAATATAGCATGGAGCAATAAAAAATTATAGGTACATTAGAGACGTATCATTACTCATGTAAGAAACATCTTCCAAGTAAAATAGTTCTGTTAAACGTTCCTTTCCTTGGGTCGGCATACTATGCTTACACGTGCCGTGGTGTGTGATACATAATACGGAAAAACTGTCTCGCAGTGTTTTAAAGTAGTTGCAATACTGCAACAATTGGTCATTCGATTGCCGACCAATTATTCCCTTAAGAACGCTAGCTTTTGGCTTCACCCGTCTGAGGTACATGTCCGGATAACCCGGTTGTAACAATCACAGAGGTGCTCCCATTATGCCCTAGCCGAACAATCGGGAATGTAGGGTATAAGCACAGGAGCAAGGCAACCCAGCTTGGCAAAAACTTAAGTCATAGAGGTGCATATAATGGCAAAAAGGATGTATATCAACAAACAACACATATATTGTGAGCTCTAGGCTCGGGATAATAATAAGCTTCTACTTATGGAAGCCCCCAGTCATGGTGGGGTGTGTACATTTAAGGATGTGTGCCCCTCAAGTGTTCCGCTTATCCGAACATATCATGGAGATCGTGCAAAAACGAGAAAAATGAAAAACAGATGAAGAGAAAAAAGAAAAGGAGAATGAAAAGGAGTATGGCTGAACTTATGCGTAGAATCTTCGGAGCCGAGTAGCGTTCCACGGGTTCGACTCTAAGCGATTATCCAATGTATTGCGAAGGCGGTAGGCTCCTCTAGTGATAACTTCGCCTATAATGAAGGGACCTTCCCATTTTGGTTTGAGCTTGTCCTTTTTCTTCTCTGGGAGGCGTAAAACAAGCTCACCGATGTTATAAGTCTTTGCCCGCACTTCTCTGCTTTGGTACCGCCGAGCCTATTGTTGATAGAATGCGAAATGGGCTTTTGCAACATCACACTCCTCCTCCAGGCCATCCAGGTCGTCCTACAGATCAAGCTCGGCTTCTCTTTCTTCATACATGCGCACTCAAGGTGAGTCATGAATAATGTCGCAGTGCAAGACAACCTCTGCGCCATACACCACGAAGAAAGGTGTGTATCCGGTCGTGCGATTGGGCGTGGTCCACAACCCCCAGAGTACGGAATCGAGTTCCTTGACCCAGTGTTTATCCGACTCCCTTAGGGATCACACTATTCTGGGATTGATGCCACTCATTATCAGGCCATTAGGCCATTCGACCTGACCGTTTGTTTGAGGGTGATATACTGAGGCATAGTCGAGCTTAATGCCTAGATGAGCACACCAATTTTTCACCTCATCGGCTGTGAAGTTAGAGCCATTGTTGGTGATAATGCCGTGCGGGACACCATAATAGTGTACAACGCCGGATATAAAGTCGATCACCGGCCTAACTTCAGCTATTTTTACTGGTTTGGCCTCTATCCACTTAGTGAATTTATCCACCATGACCGGCAAATATTTCTTCTTATGGCTTCCCCCTTTAAGGGGTCCGACCATATCTAGCCCCCAGGCCGCAAAAGGCCAGGTAATGGGAATTGTTTTTAGGGCGGCGGGCGGCATATGACTTTGATTGACGAACAACTAGCATCTAACACGATGCTGCACAAGTGCCTGTGCATCTGCTTGGGTTGTGGTCCAAAAGAAACATCTACGGAAGGCCTTACTTACGAGCGCCTGAGCTGCGGCATGATGGCTGCCGAGACCAGCATGAATTTCGTCCAAGAGCTGACGACCCTCCTCTTCGGAGATAAGTCTTTGGAGGACTCCGGTAGTACTTTTCTTATAGAGTTCTCCTTCATGAACTTTGTAGGCTTTCGAGCAATGTGACGTGCCTCATTCTGGTCACTAGGGAGCTCCTGCCTATTAAGGTAGGCCAGGAAAGGTTCAGTCCATGGACCGATTACAGCCATGATCTCATGGGCAGAAGGTGTCATTTTGGTACCCGAGCCCCCGACGATATCAGAATTGAGTTCTGCGTCTGGAGGGTTGATCGGCTCTAGACTAGTATTGCCGCTCTCATCCTGCCATACCATGGATGGCTTAAAAAGCCTTTCCACAAAAGTGTTAGGTGGGACAGGGTCGCGTTTAGCGCCCATTCGAGCAGGGATGTCCACTGCTTGATTGTTGTCTCGAGCCACATGATGAAATTTGAGCCCCTCAAACCGAGCTGATATTTTGAGTACGCCGTTGCGGTAGGCCACCATCTTTGGAATTTTTGCGTCGAATTCTCCATTTATTTGGCATATTGCAAGGTTCTAATCCCCACGCACCTCGAGGTGTTGTATGCCCATAGAAATAGCCATCCGGAGACCGTGCAGTAGTGCCTCATATTCGGCTACGTTATTGGAGTCAGTATACATGATTTGTAGTACATAACAGACTATGTCCCCTGTATGGGATGTTAGGATGACACCAGCCCCCAATCCGGCTAGCATTTTAGAGTCATCGAAGTACATTACCCAGTTGGAGTATGTGTTGTACTCTTTAGGGAGTTTGGCTTCTATCCATTCATCGACAAAGTCGGCCAACACCTGAGATTTAATAGCTCGGCGTGGCTTGTATGTTATTTCAAATGGTAAGAGCTTGATAGCCCACATGGCAATGCGGCCGGTGGCATCCCGATTTTTTATGATGTCATTGAGTGGTACTTCGGAAGCCACCATGATCAAACACTCTTGAAAGTAGTGCCTCAGCTTCTGAGATGCCATAAAGACCGCATACGCTAGCTTTTGATAGTGTGGGTATTGGGATTTGCATGGTGTAAGGACTGCTAACACATAGTATACTGGTTTTTGGAGTGGGAGTTTGTGTCCCTCTTCCTCTCATTCGACGACGAGCACCACACTCCCCACCTAGCGAGTTACAGATATGTAACGCAACATAGGTTCGTTGATATTTGGTGCGGCAAGGATTGGGTTACTTGCTAACAAAATTTTTATTTCTTCCAATCCAGCTGTTGCCGCATCCGTCCACTCAAAGTGGTCGGTACGTCGGAGCAGGTGATAAAGTGGCAGTGCCTTTTCTCTCAATCTGGAGATAAAGCGGCTCAAAGTTGCCACACACCCAACTAGCTTTTGGACGAATTTTGGCTAGATTTGCTTCGATTCCCCTATTGGAAACAATGAACCCGAGCATCTTTCCGGCTGGAACGCTGAAAATGCATTTTTCCGGATTGAGCCATATGTCATATGTTCGGAGGTTGTCGAATGTAAGGTGTAAGTCGTCCACCAATGATTCAACGTGTTTAGTTTTGATGACTACATCATCTGCGTATACCTCCACCATTTTGCCGATTTGCTCTTCCAAGCATGTTCGAATGATGCCTTGGTAAGTGATCCCGGCGTTTTTGAGTCCGAAAGGCATAGTGTTGAAGCAGAAAGGCCCATACGGAGTAATGAATGCCGCTGCAGCCTGATCGGATTCCTTCATCTTAACTTGATGGTACCGGAATATGCGGCGAGGAAACACAGTGAATCGTGTCCTGCGGTCACGTCAATGATTTGGTCAATAGGGGGCAGCGGGAAGAGGTCCTTAGGGCAGGCTTTGTTGAGGTCTTTAAAATCGACACAAAGATGCTAGGATTTGTCCTTCTTTGGCACCATGACTAGGTTTGCTAGCCAGTCCGGGTGTTTGATCTCTCTGGCGAACCCGACTTCAAGTAGTTTGGCCAGCTCCTCCCCATAGCTTGTCGCTTGGGTTCAGAAAATTGCCACAATGTTTGCTTGACTGGCTTGAACCCCTTTATTATGTTGAGGCTCTGTTCGGCCAGTCTGCGTGGGATTCCCGGCATATCCGAAGGATGCCAGGAAATGATGTCCCAATTCTCGCGCAGGAATGCCCTTAGAGCGACGTCAATCATTGGATCCAGCTGTGCTCCAATGGTTGCTGTTTTATTAGGATCCATTGGGTGTACTTGAAATTTAACTATTTCGTTTGCTGGTTCGAAAGAAGTGGACTTGGGCCTCAGCTGGATCCCTCCCGATCATACAAGAACGTGGAGACTACAAGTCACTTGATCCCGCTGATATCCTTGAGAGGCTAAACATTCATGAGTTGCAACTTGCTGAGAAGAGAGATCTCTATGGAACGAGCTATGGCAGATCACATGCTCTAAAGGCCAAGGCAGTCTCTGAATCTGAAGGTGAGGATTCTGGTAGCAGCCTTGGTGATCCTAAAGAACTGAGCCAGGAGCTAGCAATGCTCGCGAGGAAATTCCATAAGTTCTCAAGACGTGGTCGCCTTGGTAAATCCTCAAGAGGTGATGACATGAGATCGGATTCCTCATCCCATGACTATAAGAAAAGAACTTGCCACAAATGCAAGAAACCTGGTCACTACATCGCTGATTGTCCTCAATGAGAGAAGGAATCAAAGAAGAAGAAGAAATACAAGGATTATAATTCTGATGACTCAAAGAAGAAGAAATCTTCAAAGTCCTCATCATCAAAACCTTTAAAGTCTTCATCTCACAAGAAGAGCAGCTCCAAAAAGGCTCAGGCATTCATTGGCAAGGAAATGGACCCCGAAGCTGAATCTAAGGAAAATGAGGAAGAGGAGGCATCTGAGGAGTCAGACTCTGGTGTGGCGAGCCTAGTCCTCGCTATTGCTTCCGTCAGGAAGTCCATCTTCAACTATGAGGAAAATGACTTCGCCAACACTGCTGACGACGGCGACGATGACTACACTCTCACCTATTGCTTCATGGCAAAAGGTGCAAAGGTACTCAAATATCCCTCCTCTGAATCAAGTGAGGATGAATCTGATGAAAATCTCAAGCCTAGCTACTCTAAACTTGCTAAGATTGCTATGAAACAACAAAAGGCCTTTGAAAAGGTTCAAAATATGCTAGACAAGAGCGATGGCCTGTTGGGTGAAGAAATGGATCGTACTCAAACTTTGAATAAAAATCTTCAGAGACTTCAGACTAAGTTTGATAATCTTCAGAGTCATCATAACACTCTCTTATCTGATCATGAGAAGCTTTCTTATGAATTTCTTCAAAGAAAGCAAGATCTTGAGCAGCTAAGGCTGAGTTATGAAGATCTTTAGAAGGAACATGATTCATTGCTTGCTCAACAGATCAGTTCCACTTAGGTTGAATTCATTCCACCATGTTTGAAATGCATTGAATGCGAATCTGCTAATTCTTCACCTGAAAGTTCAAATGCTTCTATTGCTGCAAATTCTTCAACTGTCTCTGCTATCACAAATTCCTCATCTGACGATGCTGCTAGTATCAGTGACCATGCAGGGCTGAAGGAATTGTATGTGATAGGCATGTAAAAATGCCTCAAAGGGCATCAGGCTCTTTGTGATGTGCTTAAAAAGCAGATCCTAAACAGGAACCCTAGGAAAGAGGGTATTGCCATTGAGAGGAAACTCAATGCTGATGGAACCTATTGGAAACCTGAGCAGTATCCCAAAACCTCATGGGTTGCGAAAGTGCATTAAGTCGACAAGAGGGGGTGAATAGGCAATTTTTATAAATTCTTCACTCAGGAATTTCAGGGTGAGGAAATTCCTAAGCGAAGAACTACTTGCAGTGGAATAAGTACTCAAATGCAAACATGACATAACATAAGCATGGACATCATGATGAATTGGAAACAAAACACAGAGTACAGAAAATGTAAGCACATGATAAAACAGAATGAAGACAAGCAGATTGAAGAAATTGAACTGAGGAAATTAATAATGTCTTCAGTCAAAGTCTTCAAACAGATATGAACAGGTACACAACACAGTAATGAAGAAATGATAGGGTTGAGGAAATAGAACCCGTAAGCTCGGTGAAGACAATGATTTGGTAGACCAGTTCCAACTGATGTGACAGTTGTATGTCTGGTTAGAGCGGCTAGGTAATTAAACCTGAGGACACACAGTCCCAGACACATAGTCCCGGACACACAGTCCCGGACACACAGTCCTCACCATATTCTCCTTGAACTAAGGTCACACAGACCTCGTCCAATCACTCGTGGTAAGTCTTCAGGTGACTTCCAAACCTTCACAAACTCGGTCACCCGGCGATCCACAATTCCTCTTGGATGCTCTAGACCATGATGCCTAACCATTTGGAGGATGCATAGTCCTCAAAGGTAACAAGCGTCGGTTCCACACAGGAACAATGTCTTCAGTGACGCTCAATCAATTTGAGTTTGTGGGTGTTTGGGTTTGGGTTTTTGGGTTTTTCCTCACTTGATGATTTTCGCTCAAAGTCCTCGGAGGATGAGATGCTCTCAATGACAAGTGTCGGTTTCTCGCAGAGCAGCCAACCAGCTAGTGGTTGTAGGGGGCGGCTATTTATAGCCTAGGGAGCAGCCCGACATGATAAGACATAAATTCCCTTCAATGATATGACCGTTAGGTGGGTAGATATTTTGGGACAGCTGGCGCATAGCACAACAACGGTCAGAAATTTGAGGTTCAAGTTCCTCAGGGCTATCATGTTCCTCACTTGTAGGCAATCCGCACTGGCAAATTCCTAACTCCTCAGTCAAGACAAATTCCTCAAAGACCAGGAGAACTTCGTCTCTGTCATTGAAGAAATTGACTGAACTGTATGAGATTTCCAATGGCTTCACTTGAAGGGATTGGTAGGTGTAGGATTTTGAGTTGAGCATGACCTGGAAATCTTTTCCTTAGTTTTACCACGACCCCCTTTAACAGTACGGTGTTTCCTATGGCTCAAGAAAGAGAAAATGAAACTATGAAAACAAGTCTTCACTCTTCATGTTCCTCGCATGAATGTTAAGTCTTCATGGTCACACCAATTTCTTCACTTTCAAAGTCTTCAGAAAGTCTTCAGTTGAAGACATTCATTTTTAGGGGTCGACTTTCTCTGTAAATATCAAACTCCTCATAGACTTATAGACCCGTGTACACTCACAAACGCATTAGTCCCTTAACCTATAACTCTTCAATACACCAAAATCACTATGGGGCACTAGATGCACTTACAATCTCCCCCTTTTTGGTGATTGATGACAATATAGGTTAAGTTTTCAACGGGGATAAACATGTGAAGTGTAAATACTGATATTGAGGAATTTGATTGCAAGATATAGAAGTACTCCCCCTAAAGATGTGCATAGTGAGGAATTTCCTTTTGAAGCATTGCACATTTGAAGTGTAGAATCATGGAGATCTCCCCCTATGTCTTGTAATTCATACACGCATTTAACATATGATTTGAAGAATTTAAAATGCATGATGAAATATGGGGGCTGATATAATACAACATCCGTGCATTATTATACATGAGGAAATAGCATGGAGAGGAATATAGCAAAAGTATCAAACCACCATCAGACTTAAGTTTACAACTCGATCCAATAAATCTTAAAAAGAACGAGAGTTGTAACTTAACAAGAAAAATGCCCATATAAGTAGACCCGTTTGAAGACTAACTCAAATTTCTCTCCCTTTGTCACTGAATGACCAAAAAGGGACGAAAAGTGAGGACTAACGCCCCTGAAGAATATCATCACTGAGTCGATGGAGGAGAGGCAACGTTGTTGGGGTCGGTTGTTGAAGTAGGTCCTACCACAGTGTCATCCAAATCTTCATGCTCATCAGTCTCGCGCGATGAAGAATACGAGATGGCTACCAAGGAAGGAACTTTGATTTTTCTTGAATTTCTTCGGCGGTGGCTGAGACAAGTCAAAGTCCTGCTTGAAGCCCATTTTCTTCAGATCTTCTTCACCATAAAGATGAGATAGAACAGCCCAGGTGTGATTGAATACTTCATGGTGGTAGAAGTGGTTCTTCTTCACTAGCACTCATGTTGTGAAGAATGGAACAAAACTGACACTTAAACCGTTTGTGGTTGCGATCGACCTTCTAGTGAAGACTGAGGAGAAGCTCACGATCATTCATTACTCTGGGAGCTGTGCCTTGAGGATTTTTCTTTGAGGCATTGGTGGCAGAGTCATGAGTGGCAGAGTCATCATTGGTGGAGTAAGATGCAGCTTTGCGGAACTAACAATCCAATGGACGAGTGCCTTCATTAATAACAGCATAGTCTTTCCCTTTTCGTCAGCTGAGGAAAATGTCCGCTTGAGGACTTTTATTGGTGGCAAGTAGGTGACGTGATTGTGCAAATCAACCTTGTAGTTGATTGAAGACCTTGATTTGAGGAATCTCATAATCCAAGGAGCATAAGGCTTCAATTCAAATGGATATAACGTAACATTGGCTAGAGTCCTCAAGGAGAAATCATGGTAGTTGATAGGAATGCCATGAATGATGTTGAATAGTAGATTCTTCATGATACCAAAGACCTCTTCTTCATTAGAGTCGTGGCCCTTGATTGGACTCAAGGTCTTGGTCAAGATGCGATGTACAGTCTATGGCACATACATCAATTTCTTCACGAGGAATTTGGTCCTTGAGGCTTGACCAGGCTTCAGCGGCTTCATCAACACTTGCATATAGTGGTCAGTAAGTTCAGGTTCATGATATATACAACGTGCACCTTCAAGGGGAGGACTGACATCAGGGCATGAAGCAATTCAGAGGTCGGTGCTTTGAAGTGTGTATTCTCTGTCATCCAGTCCAATACCCAAGAGTTCACATCTTCAGCATTTCCTGTGATGTGCAGCATTACATAGAACTGAAGAATTAGTTCTTGATTCCAATCACATATATCAGTGCAGAAGTTTAGCAGTCCAACATCGTGAAGAAGACTAAGGACTGGCGTGAAGCAATGCATTGATTCCATTTCCACATGAGGAATATGTGCATGGTCGAAGACTTTGTCCTTATCAAAAAGTAGTGAAGAATACAAGTTTGCTTGGCTGGCAGTCCAGAATCGCTTCCTTCTAAGATGAGCAGAGTCATATGGGTTGTAATCTATGAAGAATACATGCTCGTGGAAGAAGTCATCAGACTTGATTTTTTTGCTTCTTGGAGAAGGGATTCTTTGGCTTGGGCTGAAGAGCATCAGTTAGAGTCATCACAGCCTCAGGAATCACGTTCTCTGAAACCACAGGCTAAGGAATTTCAGTTTCTGCTTCAGTAGCAGCCTATGTCTTCAATTCTTCATCAACATTAACATCAGCACTAGTGGCTGGAATTTCTTCATGAATGGAAGGAGTGGAGTGATGATCTTTAGAGCCCATTTGAACTTCAGTGTGCACTAGGGACTGAGGGATTTGTTGCAGAGGTGTGAAGAGCGGAGAGTTGGGGTGCTGACTATCCCAATAATCATCATTCAACACTGGAGTGGAGCACCCAATGTCCACATCTTCATCTTCCTCATTCAATTCTTCAATGCCTGCCTCTTCAGCTATGAACTAAGGCATAGGCGATGAGATAACTGGGGTTGAAGGGATATCATCCGCTTTAATTTCTTCATCCAACTGCGCTAAAGAAGCAGCAGAAGGAACATCTTCATCAGATCTTCTTGGGATCTTATAATCTTCACCAAAGGGAACGAGTTCCTTTGATGGCATGCTTGAAATGGGAACAACATCTATGGGATTCTCAAAAGACCTTGTCAATGTCTTCATCTTCTTCGATGCTGAAGAATTTGATGAAGCAGATGCTTTCCTCTTCTTTACTGCTACTCGCTCCATAGCTCTGGTTTTCTTCGCTTCTGATGCAGAAGGAAGAACTATACTTGTTGTTGGTGCAGGAGGAGCAGAGGAAATAGGTTCAGTTTCTTCAGGCACAACTATTTTAGTTTGCCTAGTTGGTTTAGATTCTTCAGGCTCAGCGGTTGAAGCTTGAGCTGGCCTAGCTTGTTCTTCAGGTGCAACACTAGTGGTTGCCCTGGCAATGTCATCAGCGGCTGGAATGCAGTCATCAGCCCTGGTAGTCTCATGTTCTTCAGCAGCCTGATTTTCATCAGCGTTGCTGGCATGTTCTTCAGTCGGCTGAGCAGATGCTTCACCCTAAGGAGATTCAACCTTTGAAGTAAATTTCTCAGCCAACTTCACAAATCTGACTTTGACTCCAAGCCAGTTAGTGCGGTAGACATTGAATTCATCACTGAGTCCTTTGATCTCAGTTTGTATAGAAACAAGTTCATCAATTGTCATATTGACAACGTTTTTCTTTAGAAAGTGCTCCTTTTTGTATTGAGCTTTCCTCAGTTTCCTGGCCTTCTCAAACTTCCATTTTTCTTTGCCAATGAAGGCGGTCAGCATGTGACTTTGGCTAGGAGTGAGCTTGAAGTCAGGCAAAGGTGTGTTAGGATCCTTGTGCCAGAGATCAAGATACTCAAGGATCAGCTTGGGATCCAACATCAATGGTACATTTGTGCCTTTGGCTCTAGCGGCCCTTTCTTCCCTGTCTCTGATGATTTCTGCGAGTTCATCATCATCAGCTTTGTCATTAGAGGATGGTACTTGGAAGGTGACCTGCTTCTTTTGAGGACTTGGTCTAGTGCCTCTTCCAGCAGTGGCCTTGGTCTTCAGCAATGAGGGGCCTGTTGAGGAATGCAGAGGAGCTAAAAAGCTTGATGAGGCTCCTGAGGCAAGTGATTTTCCTGTGGTCCTTTGACACAAGGCAAGATGCACAGCTGCAGAGGACTTTGTCGGAGGAGCTGAGGACTTTGGAATTTGAGGAACTAGGGCAGCTTGCACTACTGCAGGATGCTGCTAACGCGACACTACGATCAGAGACCCTTGGAGAAACTATGTGCGATGCCATAATCGCAAACGGTGCTGTATGAAAACCGTCAGAAATGTGTAAAACGTTTGCGATGAAGGATGCATCAAACACGGTTCATGTTTTAGTTGCATGTGCGATGAAGGACATACGGTTGAGTTCAATGAACTGTTTGCCATGAGGAGGAATGAAAGAAACGGGCAGCCAGATGGAGGCGTGTGCGATACACAACATACGATTCACTCGGATGAACTAATTGATATTAGGCAACACAAAAGAAACGGTTAGCCAGATCAAAGGTGTGTGTGATATATGGCATGCGGTTCACTCGGATGAACTGTTTGCGTTGAGACATGAGAAGAGAAACGGTTCAACTTAACAAGATGTGTGTGATACGCGGCAAACAGGTCTGTAATCAGAAATGTGTCTGAATACCGATAAGAACACAAATGGTTGCTACTAATAAGACGTGTGTGTTGTGAGCAAACGATTGCTGGTATACAATTGTGAGTGATTGATGAAAACATCACCGACGAGTTCCATTATTTAGTCTGTGTGCGATGTGATTTTCTTTGTCCGCACACCATCAACGCTCTGTCTACAGAGCATCAACATATATACTTAAAAAGACATCATTGCATAACCAAATTAAGCATACAATTACACAAGTGACTACAGACATAACATTTGCACACACCAAAGTAAGCAATTACATGCATACTAAAGTAGGAGAAACAAGGATCTAATCATCTACTTATTGTTGTGACGATGCTTGCCATTGCTCTGCTTCTGGCTGGATCCCTGGCTGTTTTGGGGAAGGAGGGACTTCCTCATGTCAACGATCTACCAGTACATGTCATAGCTCGTGTACGCCTCCTTGGCCTGGTACACGACGTGAGTTTTGTCGAGTTTGTCCATCCAGGCCGAGTGCTAGGCACGCTTGTCCTTGTTGCAGGAATCCTTCATGTCTCTGTAGTAGGGGTCGATGATGGCCTTGGTGAGGTGAACCAATGAGTCCTTCTCATGCTCCTTGCTTCCCCAGATCTTGTATTGGCCCTGGATGTCGACAAGATTCTGGCAGGCGATGCCCGAACTCTCGAGCACCTTTACATCATTGGTGATGTCCACCGTAGCAAACATGTAGTGGGGGCTGTCGACAAACCTGGCAAAACGCTCGCAAGACCTTGTGGCTAGGCAGTAGTGGTAGACGAGGACGTGGTGGTGCACGCACATCTGGGCGACGGCGACCTTGTGACGAGACCCGGCACAAGCGCGGGTGTAATCGAGGTCGAACCCAACTACCTTGTACTTCTCCTCGGCAAGCAACAACTCCATGATGTGGATGGAGTGCTCTGCCTAGACCGGGTCGTTGGTGTACACCACCGAGAGGTCCATGAACCTTCTGTGGGTGTCCACCATGGCACGCACGGTGAAATGCTACTCGTCGTCGGCAGCCGCTCGGAGAGCCATTGGAGCCATGCATGATACCTTCTAAGAATTTCTCGTGGTGGGTGTGCTTCTTGGAATGGTGGGGTGCGATCGAAAGGTTGAAGAGACACAAGGGTAGGTTAAATAGCCACTGTAATAATAAATGGGGGCCGGCCGGCCTGTAATCATCATGTTGTCTTGTCACGGCGTTCATAGCGGAGGATTCCAAAATCCAGTGCATGCTTGACAACACCGCACCCCAGGCATGGACACTCGAGTGCGATAATTAATTATGCGCTCTACAGTGCACATGGTGGAAGAAACCAACTGTGTGCAATAATGTCGAAGATCGCAGTCGAGTTAGCTATACAGACCGTGTGCTGTGAGATCGACAAGGTAAACTGATTCGAGAATGGTTAATAAAATCTAAGACCATTACATATTAAGGTCAATATAGTGCTAGCAATATACGAGTCTCATACGATGCCATTTCAACGATTGTACCACAAAAGCTCGAAATGTTACAAGGTTCAAATTCCAGAGTTATATGGCTCAAATTCGAAGATTACAAGGTTCAACCTGATATTAGAAATGAAATTCAGCTCATCAGCTGCAAACGCTCGCGTTGATGCACTGAAAATGGATATCAGAGAGGTTCAAACTAATATCACCGCTTCTAAGTCTGGCTTCGAAACCTCACAATTTTTGCAAAGGGGTCAGCCACTGAGAAGTCATGTATGGGGTTGACCCGATGACTTCCAATTACTCTGTCATCTGAAGTTCCAAAATGAAATTCGGCATTTTTGGAGCCTACTCCATTCTGCCGCAGGCGCCGGCGCTGATCAACAGACCATTCATTTTTGTGAAATAAATGTAGGGAAAACCTCATTTCCTTCAGCACCCTTTCTCTGAGAACAAAGAACCTGGCGAATATAATCTCCGGTATGGTCCCTCGGTAGGAGTTCAAAGTAATTTCTGAGAGATGCAGATCTAGGCATTCGACGTGATTGTTATATTGTATCACATTATCCACCACTGGGCCTAATCTTATCTGCAAAGGAAGAAAACGTGTTAGTGCCTACATGCAGTTTTGAACATTACTACACAGGCCTAGCTATTTGGTTTGCAGGATTTGTAAAATGCACTAACATGCCATCTTCAATCTGACATGATTAACATGGGCATTTGATTACATTCTAGAAAAATGTAGCCTTCTTCACAAGAGGTTGGAGTGGATGAAAAGTTCTCTAAGAAAACTAGTATAGATGAATCCAAAGGAGAAATGCTTATTGATTGTAACCATATGGATCAAGCAACCAATATGGGGGGGCATGTATGTACTAAAATCCTCCAAAAGAACCTTCAGAAATCATATTACATTGTCATTGTAAACTTGGAAAAAGGTGTCACAAGTTGAACTCCCTTATGGTTAACATTTAACAGAAAAGGAACATCACCTCGATATATAGCTTCTCCAGGCACGGAAAGCATCTCAGGAAACTGAAAACTTGCTCTAGGTCAGGCTCGATAGATTCTAGTGCCAAGACCTTCACTGTGTGCAGTTTCGGGGTCAAGCTTGTCGGAATCATTTTCTGAATGACAGACGAACAAACATCTTCAAAATTAGAAATAATGTTAATTTATAGAAGGAGAGGTAGAAGGCGACTATTGTACCTGAACGAGTGTGGATCCAATAAGAAGTTCGGAGTATTTGTTAGACGAGTAGCCCACCACTGTCAATTTCGGCGCAGAAATGACATTGATTCTTGTTGGACCTTCTTGATCAACTACAAGTAATCTCTCAAGTGCAGGTGTGTCTTGGATGACCATACCGTGGTCCACCTTTTGTGATGTCTTCCTGCCGCATCAACAACACACATAAATAGTCCGGAGAGTCATGGATGTGATGTGGAAGGTACTCAACCCATTGATCGCCTAACGACGAAGGTACTCGAGTGCAGTACAACCACGGAGCAGGCGCTCCATGTCACCCTTTGAGAGGTAGACGGCGACGAGCTCGAGGTGCTCCAGTCATGGTAGAATAAGAGCGGGCGCATCATTAAGGGGCGGGAAATGGCAGTTCCTGAACTTGGCAACGCGCAGCGTGGGCGCGAGGTGGAGTGCAGACGTTGGCAGTGACCGCATATGCCCATCATCAAAAGTGAGCTTCTCGAGCTGATCTAGGGCGGGGGATCGGAAGCAGTCATCAAGCTTGGCTCGGTCCTTGCCATTGCAACAGAACTTGGCCATTCTAAGGCCTTTGGTTGGGCCAAGGTGACTGCCGAGGATCTTTGAGAACGCATCCAAGCTTTTGCGATAGCCATGGCAGAGCTCGTGGGTGTCGATGAGGTCGAGAGGGCTGGAGTTCCATAGGGGGCGCCACTGCCGGGAAAGGAGGGCTGTCCGCTCCCCATATTTGATTGGGAGGAGGGAGATGATGACTCTCAACATATCATCGGGGAGGCTGCTGATTAAGTCTAGGCCCGCTGGAGTCGCTTGCGGTTCTAGCTTGCCCCGCCTCTGCTTGTTGGCAGCCCCGTTCTCCACCTCCAGAGTCTCCTTATCAGCGGCGCTTTCTGATAGAAATGGGAGTACATGGAATATTTAGTTAAAACACGACAATAGAAAATTTTATTGGTAACTAGAAGTTATTAGGTAGGAATATAGTAAGATAAGGGAATAGCAATTGGTTGCTTAAATACTACACAATTCATTTGACATTGCTGGGTAAGTCAACATATGCAGATAGTTGAAAAGAAAACTTACTTCGAACAAAGTCTGGATGGATGATTTTGTCGGGGAAGTTAGCATATATCTCATGACCAGGCCCTTCTATGTGTAGTGCAATTTTAGTGCCAGCTTTCAGTACATAAAACTTTGCAATTTCATTCCAAAAGCCAGTGCCAAAATAGGAGTCACCATGTTCATCAAGTCTTACAGTAGAAACAATTGTAAATCCATGGTTTGTGCGCAGTATGACATTCGTGGAGCCTTGATGTATGTAAAGGGAAAAATTGTGCACTACATAATCTGTTGCATAGCAAGGGATGTCCTGCAGAAAATGGTAGGGTTGTTAAAGAAAATATGGTAACATGCAAATATGGGCCCAAATTGAAAGAACTGTACATCAGTTGAAATCAAAGGACAAAAGTCTATAATTAAATAGATAGGGTAAACATGATGTCATGGAAATATGAGAGTAATCGAAAGAACAATACATCATTAATTTGCCAAATATAGAAAGAAGAGGGGGAAAATCCCCTTTGACGTATATGGTGCATGTGGTACCTTTTATACAAATGTAGCAATATTTAGAATATGTTCAAGAAAGTAGGCCATGCCAACCGATTTAGGGTGATATTGAACATACCGTGCACGTCCTCAAGTTACCTGGTACGATGAGATGGAATCTCTGGCGGCGGTCGCCAAGTCCTGAAGTATCGGCGCACTGTACATTCTATGAATGAAAGAAAACCCTCAAATCAGCTCGAATAAAAATGAATTCACGGCGATTTCCGCCGGGTGATTAAAGGAGGCAGATGAACTGGGATAAGAGATGAGATAATATCTCGTTAAATTAGTTACCTTGTCGTCCATCAGAAAGAACCCTCAGTATGACAGATTCCCCAACCGAGCGGAGATGGGTCGACCATGAGCAGCGTCGAGGAAGTCGAGGGCAATAGGCGGCGGCAAGCGGAAGTGGCAAAATGCGGTGGGCTTTGTCGGCGGCCTGGCGGCGGCAAGCGTTGAGCTAAGTGTTTACTACCGCAATAGGCGGTGCCATGGCATAGACGCGGAGGAGCTTGTGCATGTGTGAATGGGGAACGTACCGGAGGGGCTGAGGTGGGTGGCGGGCGGGGTGAGGCTTTTTGTGACATGGGGATGGTAAGGGTTTTCTTTTTTCTTTTTTGAATTGGGTGGTGAGGGTTTTCTGTCCCACAAAAAATTTTGGGGGCGACGGTTTGCTAGAGCGAACCGTGTGTGATTGACGTAGCAGGCAAAATGAAAGTCATTGCACACGGTTCCAATTTTGGGAAGCGTGTGTGATTGACGTACTACCTCCGTCCTGGTTTATTGGTCCCCCGTTGTAATTTTTACCAAAATTTGGCGAAATAATTAACATACTCACACATAGATAATAAGCGTACACGTAGATAAGCATAGTTCAACCATAAGAAGTACATAGTTCGACAGTATTAAGCATACTCAAGCGTACATATATAGTTCCATCCATCCCACATCTCATCTCACAGGCCGACACGATCCTAAAGCTTCTCCAGGTACTCGGCGTAGGCGCCGTGCGCCACCCTGCGAGAATACTTCTGCTTGAAGGAGCCAACGACCCGTCCGCTTGCATGCGCCAGAACACTTAGATACGCATCATGAAGCTTCTGGTTGCAAAATGGGCATCCATAGCCGCCATTCCAGGTCCTAATACGCCTGTTATGCATTCCCACGTAAAGCTCCCTCAGGATTTGCCTATTGTACCTCCTCTGGACATCTTCATCCTCGCTGTCCAGATCGTCAGACAACACCTATACAAATAGTAAAACAAATTTGGCATCAAATCACTGATTGCATGCCGTGAAGTAGGATTAGGAATTTATGGCTATTTATTTGCACATATCCAGAGATAATGGTTCGATTTTTAAGCACAGTTGTCTATGTGCAGACCAATCTTGAAGAAAATAATGGCACAAACATAGCTAGGTCATTCAAAATCAATTGTCAATTCCTGGCTAGGAATTATTAACATGAACACTAACCCTAGTCGGATTACTTGGAGAAATCATTTGCACAGATGAAACAACTAATCACTTATCACTTGTACCATTCAAACAATCAATACACTACACGGATCTAACGAAACTTACTCAGATTTCATGGATTAGGAGAACATAACCACATGATTTCTATTCCAAAAAGGGGGAGGCAGGAGTAACCAGAGAAACCATATGATCTATTTGACACATAAATGGGTATAGATGACTAACCAGCTGTCCGTCGTTGTCGGAGTCGTCGCCGGAGTGGTCGTCGGAGTCGTCGCCAGAGTGGTCATCAGAGTCGGTGTGGAAATCCGCCTCCGGTTGTGGAAGCTCGACGACGTCAGGGTGCGGCAATAATTCGCCGGCGGTGACGGCAACCTCTGTCTCCATCTCCACGCCGTGCTCTGGTGCTTTTGCAGCCCCGGCGTCTCTACTCCCTCCGATGGGGCGCTTCGGCGGCATCCTCATACACTGACGGCTTTGGGGACTAAGAGCGGCGTCTAGGTTGCAAGCGGAGAGAGAGGATTGTGTGTGCGTAGCGAGGATGGTGGTGCGGCCTCTCGGGTGCACCATTAATATGGAGTAGTGGGAGTTGTGGGAGAGGGGCAGGCGACGGTCAAACCGATGGCTCGCCTCCCGGTGAGCCTGCACACCGGAGTACTGGCATGCCTACCAAAGTTTCACACAGCTACTCGCACACCTCCCGATGACACTGCGAGCGAGCACGCCTCCGTCAATTCACACACCTGCACGCACGCCTCCCCCTCTGCCTGCGCGGCGGACTGCTCGCATGCGTTCCGTCAACTCACGCCTGCTCGCATGCCACACGGGTCGCACGGTGGCAGGCATATTGTTTTTCTATTTGGATGATAAATGCTGCCCCTTTATTGCTTAACCGAAGCATGGCACGTATCCATTGTTGGTCTAACACTCACGGTTCGAATAAATAATCCGTTTGGGATATTAGTTCCCAATTATTAATAATCTCCCATCTGTAATTAGATAAAGATTACATCAAAACTGGTCTCAAATTTGAAAAATAAAAAGTACAATGCCACTTTGTATTGGTGTCCATATGACAACATGATAAGTTTCATGAACTTCAAATAAGTTTGGATGTACTAGAATTTTAAAATCAAGATTCTCAATGTTTGAAATTTGTTGCACGGGGAGTAAACATGCACCAAGTGAGACACATGTGTTTTTGCAATCCATTTAGGTGCACTGTCACGTGTGCATGTAGCTCAAATTTGATTTTTGCAAATTATAGCCATAGAAAATCAATCAATCAATGTACTAAAACGTCTTAATGATCTCTGTGAATTTTTTGAAATTAAAACGTACCTCCTTTGGTAACATGTATGTTCACCATGGGATAATTAATTTAACATTCATCATAGTTGTGATGGATTCGCGATGTGTGTGTGGGTGTGTGCGTCTGGGGGTGGCGGGTGGCTCGCAGTACACTACGAATTGTGAGCCACCGTGTGGGTTGGTCATTTTGTTAGGCAGGCTGGTGCCACATCAGAGTTGTGAAATCGTTATTTAAAACATTACACAACCCTTTCATACATAAATGTTTTGGCTACATGCAGTCGATGGTTGTCCTACACGACACTCGATACTCGCGTGTGTCGCTTTCTGTGGGCCCGTGAGGTCGCCATCCATCACTTTGACGAACAGTCGACAGTGAAGATTAATTTGACCAGCAAGGTATAATCTTTTTGTTTGTGTTATGGTGGTATATAGTACGCGTCGAAGAGGTGGGAGGGGACTAGCATATATACTATACGTATGCGTCCGTGTACAAGTACACCTCACTCAATGTTGGGACTTTTTGGTTACCAAGGCACGTGCCACATCAAAATTGTGAAATTGGTTATTCAAACATCACACAACACCTTTTTGGGCCACATGGATATATATCCTAGCTAGGACACTCACGTGTGACACTTCCATCTGTGGGCCCATGAGGCCATCGTCGATGCATGCATGCATGCGTCACTTTGACCTACATCGGGAGAGTTTAATTAATTTCACCATTGATGAGGATTCTTTTGGGTTGTACATATATTACGGCAGGAGCATATAGTATGCGGTGAAGAGGGGGGAAGGGGACCATCATATGTAGTACGCTTGATATGAACCTCGCTCTGTGTGGGTGCATGGTTTATGGTTTTTGAGGTATGTGGCACATCAAAGTTCTGCATTTTGGGTATTCAACATATATATGTTTGGCCCACATGCAAAGCGGAGGTGGTTGTCCTCTCGCACCCACTTAAGTGGTTATCAGCGATATCGATGCTTTCCATCTGTGGGACCGCTTGGTCCATCACTTCTTTTTGCTTGACAACAAGAGAGGTTAATTTGACTTAGGAGGGGATTATTATTTTTGCTCTGGGATGACATGCATGATACACTTTGAGCACACACATATGCATGTGTACGCATGAATCCCTCCCATCGAGTCGAAGTGGCTAGTACAACGACACCATCATGAACCGATCTCGCTCTGTGTGGGTAGCTAGTGTACGATTTTTGACACACGCGCCAGATCAATGTTGTGTATTCAAACATGCATGCACGCATCACCTCCATACACATGCATATAGTGGTTGCCTTCGAACGATACACTCCCTCGCGTGGTTATAGGAGACAAGCCTATATATTCGTCGGCCCGCATGGACATCCATGATCACCTTGACCAACAACAAGATAGGTTACCGGATTCTTCATTTGGTTAGTGTTATGGTAGTATAGGTCATGGTGAGATTCAGACCTAATTAAGTTTGAGCGCATATACTATGCACGCATGCATGCATATAAGAATACCCGTCGTTGGCTTGAAGTGTGGTGTAACATACATATGCATCGTAAACCTAACCCTCACTCAGAGTGGGGATTTCTAGTTCGAAATCACGGTGCCACATGAAAGCTGTTCATTGTTACTCAAAAACACACCTCTCCATACATATGTTTGTGCCACACGCATGCAGTGGTTGTCTTCGAGGACTAGCTACTTGCGTGATTATTGGTGATCTAGCCCATCTTCGGGGTCGCTTGGATGACCATGACTTTGACCAACAACAAGAGAGAGGTTGTACGACCAAGGTGGATTATTCTTAGTCCGTTTTACGATCCATCTTGGTGAGATATATGCCTCTCTGGCCCACCGACTGAAAGTGTGTGTGTGAGCGCGGGGGGGGGGGGGGGGGGTTGCTACACCGCACTTTGCTAGGTGAACCTCGGTTGGGGGGCATCCATTCATAGCTTAATTAGGATTCCCTTCGTGGAGACACGAGGGGGTGGGGGGCTGCTAGCTACTTCACACTTTGCTAGGTGAACCTCAGTTGGGGGGCATGCTCATAGCTTAGGATTCCCTTTGTGCCGACACGAGGGGGGGCTGCTAGGTACTTCGCACTTTGTTAGGTGAACCTCAGTTGGGGGGGGGGCATGCGCATTCATAGCTTAGGATTCCCTTCGTGCCAACACGAGGGAGGGATGGCTGCTAGCTACTTCACACTTTGCTAGGGTGAAACTCGGTTGGGGGGGCATGCATTCATATCTTAGCTAGGATTCCCTTCGTGCCAACATGAGGCAGGGGGGCTACTAGCTACTTCGCACTTTGCTAGGTGAACCTCGGTTGGGGGGCATGCATTCATAGATTAGGAATCCCTTCGTGCCGACACGAGGGAGGGGGGCTGCTAGCTCTACTTCACACTTTGCTAGGTGAACCTCGCTTGGGGGCATGCATTCATAGCTTAGGATTCCCTTCGTGCCGACATGAGGGAGGGGGGCTGCTAGCTACTTCGTACTTTGCTACGGTGAACCTCGGTTGGTAGGGCATGCGTTCATATATAGCTTAGGATTCCATTCGTGCCTACACGAGGGAGGATGGGGGACTGCTAGCTACTTCGCACTTTGCTAGGTGAACCTCGGTTGAGGGGGAGGGGGCATGCATTCATATATAGCTTAGGATTCCCTTTGTGCCGACATGAGGGAGGAGGGGGCTGCTAGCTACTTCGCACTTTGCTAGGTGAACCTCAGTTGAGGGGGAGGGGCATGCATTCATAGCTTAGGATTCCCTTCGTGCCGACACGAGAGGGTGGGAGCAAGCAATACCGTGCGCTTTGCGAGAGAGGTGCCACATCGAAGTTGCATTTGGTATTTGAAAATCAAACCACCCTTTCGATACATAAATTTGGTCCACATGCAAGTGTGTTCGTGTTCTGACCCTCTCCCGCGTTATTTTTCGCCAAATTTATGAACACTAGACCTGTCGGATGACGCAACAGACACGGTTCACTCAAACTAACCGTGTGCCACGCCGGTGCACCTGTCACGCATACATCCGCACAGTACATTGGGCCCCATGAGGCTCCCCCTCTCAAAAATATCTGCCTGCTTTGAGGGTTTTTCTGTTTCATAACACACGGTTGTTATCTCCGGACTGTGTGTGATGTTTCTTGTTCCCAATCCCGCTTGCATCAAAAATATCTGCCCGGCTCGAGGGTTTTTCTTTTTCATAACACACAGTTGTTATCTCCGGACCGTGTGCGATGCACTATCATCAAAATTTTCAATAGCCCAACATTTCACTCCTGTGTAGTAAAATTTTCAGTACCCGTGTCATTTCCTCAAACACCCCGTGCCCCCATCCACACACACACACACACCAAAACCTCCTCGGGCGTGTGCGCGCGCACACACACACAGACACACCCTCCCTCGCTCAAAACCCTAGCAAAGTCCCTGCTGCCGCCGCAAGGCCTCCATTGTCAACATCTGCTGGTTTGCCCGTGCAGCTTACCCACTGATCTCCATACCCAGGCCGCCCTGAGTTTCTTAGATGATGCCTGCCAAACGCCCTGTTTCCCACAGATCCCCATTCCCATCCCCCACTCCAGAGAGTCGCAGGCTAAGCCCGGCTACGCTTCCCGTGGAGCTCGAGGAGTGACTGGCCCAAAAGAGGTGTATAGCGGTCTCTTCACCTTACGTCGCCGAGGAAGCTGACAACCATTACTAGCGGCAAGCACTCAAGCAGCGGGCTAGAGTATGCGGGCATGTCTCATCCGCCGGCTACGACATCGAGGTCATCGACAGCGATGCCTTGAGGCGGGCTTTTTCACAGGTTAAGTGGACCACCCCCAACCCCTCGGGTTCAACCACCGTCGATCTCATCCATGGCCCCGCCACTGATCTCCTCTCACTCGCTATCAACAATTTGCCATTCTACATCGCCATCGAGCCCCTTTTATCATTTCTGAAGGACACGTTCTGCGACGCTGGCTTGGGATCCACAGCTTCCAAGTCAGACCTTATAGACAGCGACCACGAGGACGGCACCCTCTTTGGCTCTTCCAAGGGAAAAGAGCCCATCTGCTCTTCCAAGGGGAAAGCGCCCGTCTGCAACATCAGGGAGGGCACCCTACAGCCATGCTCTTCCAAGGGGAAGGAGCCCATCTGCGACAACATGGAGCGCATCCAGGGTCCATGCTCTTCCCACGGGAACGAGCCCATCTGTGACAAGTGAGGAAACCCATGATTTGTTTATTTCAGTTGTTCACAATGTGATGCTCTATATGTGCAATTATTTACTATGCAATACATTTCATCAATCCAGTTTTAAACATACCGATAGGAATGCATATATTTTCTTTCTATTAAGCCTATTATAGCTAGTATATGCCTCTTTTAAAGTTTTTTGATTGTTCGGTTGTTTGTAGTTAGCATATGTTCAGTGTCAAATGCTATCTTTGGTTGTTCGTAGTATGCCTTGTTTATTCTAGTTATTCACAACGTGATGTTCTATATGTGCAAGTATGAACTATGCAGTTCAATTTCATCAGTACCAGTTTCAACAATACCACTATGAATGACTACATTTGGTTGCTGCATCTTGTAGTTAACACGCCTTTCCATTTTTATTTAACCATAACCAGTGTACTTAGACCGGCACAATACCAGTTTGAATGACCATGTTTGCTTGTTGTTAAATATTAGGCCTGTTGCAGTTAGCACACCTTTCCACTTGTTTTGCTTTACTAGCATGCTTAAATCTGCACACTGAGGCTATATTTTGGAGATTATTTTGACTGCCATGTGTAATTTTGGTTGATGTTTAGCTTATTGTGCTTAACATGCTTCTTGATGTACTTACACAGGAAAATTTTGGGAACGACTTCTATTTGAATGACCATGGCTTATATCTGCTCACTGTTCAGGATATCCGTAGCTGGTACCATATAGGCCGGCGGCTGATAAGGGACTAATCGATGAATCGGACTTTTAACTGAATATATCTGCAACCCATTTTTCCTTAGGTTGACTAGGGCCATATGTAATATATCTGAGGGTACATAGCAACATGCACTATACTTAATGTCTAAATATGCAATCCTAGGCTACATAGCAACAAGGAAGAGTGTTACATTAATGTTCTAATGATGTATAGATATACATAGAAGAGCAGCAGCAGCAACAGCAACAACACAACCCTGTTTGGATACTCAACTTAGCTAGAGGTTAGAGTTAGTTTCTAGCTCATTACTAACCCTGAACTAACTCCATCCAAAGAGTTGTTTGGATGGAAGGGTTAGATTGACAATAAATGCACCAGGAGAACTAGCTCCAATTAGCACCTCTTGGGTTGGATACTAGTTTTTTGGGTGGGTTATAGATGCAACTAGCTCAAACTAGCCCTCATGTTTAGATATACTTTAGGGCTATTTGAGCCCGAACTAGCTCAAACTAACTGTAACCCGTGGATACAGCAGCAGATAATTTTTAAGAACGAACTAAACTCCTTACGACCCATAATATAAGATGTTAATTCATCTAATATGTGAGTATATTGGATGTTATAAGATACTCCCTACGTTCCTAAATATTTGTTCTTTTTAGAGATTTCAAATGGACTACCACATACAGATGTATATAGACATATTATAAAAGAGTGTTGTACTACATCATTTTGCCTTTGCTGTTTAGCTTCTAATATTAACTTGGTGCTTTTAGATATATATGTCATTGTTAAAGATCCGCGTTTCGACCCCTTCTGCGTATGGGGCAATGAGATATCGATGAACCAACATCAAGTGAGGAAGCTGATAAAGATTGTTAGTAAAATGGGTCCAAAGATGGCAATTAAACTATTTGTTTACACTTAAACAAGACAACAGCGAACTGCGGGATGGTAAGTAAGAACTCTGCAGCCTTCTTTTTACTGCCCATAATGAGTTATGTTAGACGACAATGTCTGAAATCTTATTCCTTTGCAGTGGTTGCCAAAGTATTTTACTCAAGATTACCTCTCAAACTACATGATTGGTGGGCATGCAAAGGTTAAAGTATTTCTACCAGAACACGATGATTATCTAGATGTTTTCATGAAGACCGTGAAGAATGGGAGGTCGGCCATCACAAGGGGTTGGACTAGAGTCGTGCGTGCCTTCTGCATGGAGGAGGGCACAATATGGGCATTGCGCTTCACCTTGTTCCACAGCCAGAATATATTTCGCCTCTCCCTTTACCGTCTTTAATAGTACAAGTATACAACTATGGTTCATCATTCTTTATTTGGTTCTTATGTAATTCTTGAACATATGTACCTATGAATCGAATAATGCATTGGTTGTTTGAACCTGATGGATATGAATAAAGCTGTAACATACATTCAAATCAAAATCCAAATCCGGCACAATTTGGAAAAATAGAAAATAAATTACGGTGAAATTACGCTCTCTAGGTTGTTACGGCACACATGGTTGAAAAAACACAAATGTTTGCGATATGCACCATAATCCGATACGGTTCACAGAGAGGAAACGTGTGCAAGCATACACACAGTTGTCGTTTCCAAAGCGTGTGTGATGTCAGACAATATCACAAATGGTGCGGGCAAACTAAACGTTTGTGTTAGTTACCTTATCGTAAACGATTCGCAACCATGAACTGTTTCTGATGAAGTATGCATCGTAAATGTTGCACCACAGAATAGTGTGTGCGATAGTTGTCATGTACGACGATGTTACGACAGTCTGACGTTTCGTAATCCTGTCCGACACTCATACGACAATTAGCTAATCTTCTTAACGGTGAACCGTTTGTGATGGGCCGCGCATCATACACGTTCTATAATAGTGAATTGTTTGTGATGGGCCATGCATTGTAAACGTAGCACCACAGAATACCGACTGCGATGGAAATGCGAGCTGAAACAAGTAGGAGTACTATATGGGCCCTATCCCCGACGGGTTCTAGGTCGTGTGGGAAGGACCCCCCTATCGCCCACATTCACTTGGCAACGGTTCCAAATGCTGTCGCAGAAAGGGGTTTCAAACCATTTGTTTAGGACCGACGCGCTCCCGTGTTGAGGAATTAGCAATGAGGGCTTAGCAGAACTAGGTCGTGAGGGCATAACTGAGGAGCTTGGCTATGAGCGCCTTGAAGAAGCACTGGGCTTATGTGCGGGCTTCTTAGGTGTCAGCGTCCTGGGAACGGGGGTCCCCAGACTTGCCTGCCTGCGGCCCGTGATGTGGCTCCCCAGTGGCCCTGTACGGCCCATCTTCACCAGAAAACACTCAAGTCCCTTGCGAGGGGCCAAACCTCGCGAGGCGGATGACGCAGGACTTCCTCGGGGGCGGCCTCACCAAGCTGGTTCGTGAGGGGCAGAGAGATCAAAGCAAGGGGCACATTGCAAGGTTCCTGTGACGCAAGCCATGACGACCAAGGCTAGGCGGACACCAGTCGGGCGCCAGCGTGCGCAGTGTCCTTGCTTCCTCTTTGGTGCTAAAGAAGCAAGCGCATGCGCGTAGTCCCGAGGCGTCAAGGAAAGGTTTCCATATCGGTGCAACGAGACCAAGACCAGCAGGATGGAGGTCACCATGGAGCCCAAGACGGCGTCATCACCAGAGTCTTTGGCAGGCGAAGACCATCTTTTGTCAGGATAGCCTGTACTAGTTGTCCTCCTTCGAACTTGCCATTGTGGGATCCCTTCCCGCCTAATATTTGGGAAGAGGACCGGGCCTCTATAAATAGGGCTAGCCAGCACCTTAGAAGAGAGGAGGATCCTCGACCGCATCAACTCACCAGGCACAAGAGCACCTCTCCTCAGGAGGCTGTTCTTACCTTGTAACTATTCATCCCCAGCCTAAGAGGAAATCCACCACACCACACTGGAGTAGGTTATTACACCACATCGGTGGCCCGAACCAATATAAATCTTGTGTCCCTTTGTTCTGCGAGTTCGATGCGCTAAGCGTTGAGATTGCGCTGAGGGCGTGAGCTAGAGGGAGGAGAGATCTTCGTGCGCACCCCTGTGTTCGAACCTCAAGGGTTTTGCCGGAACCCGAAATCCGACATTTGGCACGGCAGGTAGGGGTGCACCGAAGATCCGCCTCTTTGCTTGCTTCGTCCAGCTTCATGGAGGAGGCCACCCCTCCGGCTAGGCCGGCGTGCGCCCGCGAATGCGCCGCGGGCGTCCGGGCCTTCACCCACACCTTGTGGCAGGTGCGTTGGCCGCACAAGTTCAAGCCAGAGATGCCGCCCCACTACGATGGTGCGGCAGATCCGGCGGCCTTCCTGCAAGTGTATGAGAAGGCCGTCCTCAAAGCCGGAGGCGACAACCAGGTCATGGCCAACTGGTTCCCCCTGTCCTTGGCGAGCGCGCCACGCGCCTGGCTGCTCAGCATGCCAGGATCTTCGGTGACCTCCTGGGAGGAGTTGTGCGGTCTCTTCGTTGCATGCTTTGCGGCATCGGCGCCCCTCGCCATTGCGGCCCTCCTCGGCGGCTCGCAAGCACTACCCTCGGACCATCACACCAAGCCGTTCTTTCGTGAGATTGGCGCCGCCTCCGCGCGGCAAGGAGCTCCTCGGGTTGGGCGGCGCCCAAGGCCGACCTTACCTTCGACACGGGAGATCACCCCGCCTCCACCGTCGGCTCGGGCGTGCTCCCTATGTTGTGCACGCCCACCATCTGCAGTGTAGCTGTCACCAAGACTCTCATCGACGGCTGCGCCAGTCTCAACGTGCTCTTCGTGGAGGCTTTTAGCCTTCTTCATGTACCACTCCAATGGCTCCGACCCAGCAAGCCTTTCTCCGGGGTCGGCGGCGGCTCCACCAGCCCCTTGGGGCAGATCCGCCTTCCTATGACCTTCGACACCCGCGACAACTACCGCACCGAGCTGATCAACTTCGTTATCGCCCGCATCAGCCTTCCCTACAATGCCATCCTCGGATACCTGGCTCTGGCTCAGTTCATGGCGGCGACCCATCCAGCATACAACCTCATGAAGATGCCTGGGAGCAAGGACGTCCTTACCATAGTTCGAGATACCAAGGAGGCTCTAGCAGCACTCAAGTGCACCCTCAAAACTGCCGCAGTGGCACAACCGGCCAACAAGGCCACCCCAGGGGCTAAGGAGTCCGCACCAGCAAAGAAGAAGCGGTTTTTCACTCAAGATCGAGCGGAAACCAAGCAGGTGCCAGTCGAGGAAGATGGGTCCTCAGGAGCCACCTTCACCATAGGCGCCAACCTCGACCCAAAGCAAGAGGAGGCATTGGTGAGGTTCCTGCGCACAAACAAGGACGTATTCGCCTGGGAACCCAAGCAGCTAGTGGGGGTCCCAAGAGGGGTGATTGAGCATCACTTGAGGGTGTGCCCCAATGTGCGCCCCGTGAAACAGAAGGCGCGGTGACAGTCCACGGAGAAGCAGTCCTTCATCATCCAGGAAACCCGCAAGCTGGAGGCGGCAGGCGTCATTCACGAGGTTCGGTACCTCGAGTGGCTGGCGAACCCCGTCGTCGTGCCGAAGAAAGGCAGGAAGGAGCACATGTGTGTTGACTTCACCAACCTTAAAAAGGCTTGTCCCCAAGACCCGTTCCCACTCCCGCGCATCGATCAGATTGTTGACTCGACCGCCGAATGCGACCTGCTGTGCCTCCTGGACGCGTTCTCAAGTTATCACCAGATTAAGATGGCAGTAGAAGATGTGCAGAAGACGGCCTTCCTGACCCCGTATGGGGTATACTGCTACACTTGCATGCCGTTCGGACTGTGCAACGCAGGAGCGACCTTCCAACAGTTGATGCGCATCGCCCTGGGTCAGCAGCTCGGGAGGAACGCTGAAGCCTACATCGACGACATTGTGGTAAAATCTCGGGAGGCAAGAACTTTGATTTAGGACCTGGAGGAGACCTTCGCGAGCCTGCGACAGGTGGACTTGCGGCTCAACCCTGAGAAGTGCGTGTTTGGTGTCCCTTCCGGCAAGCTGCTAGGCTTCCTCGAGTCCCACAAGGGGATCGAGGACAACCCGGAGAAGGTCAAGTCGATAGAAGACATGAGCCCACCGCAAACTCTTAAGGAGATGCAGAAGCTTGCAGGCTGCGTGACCTCGCTGGGGCACTTCATCTCCAAGCTGGGAGAGCGTGCCCTGCCATTCTTCAAGCTGATGAAGAAGAAGGGCCCGTTCGAGTGGACCCCAGAAGCCGACCAAGCGTAACAAGACCTCAAGAGATACCTGAGAAGCCGTCCAGTGATGGTGGCGCCACGCCCTCTCGAGCCCCTAGTGCTTTACCTTGCCACCACTCCCTACTCCGCTAGCGTAGCTCTAGTGGCGGTCCGGGAGGAGTGCCAGGCCAGGGGGGCTGTCACACCACGCCGCGCCACAAGTCAAGGCAATGCAAGACCTAGAGGGCACCGCAAGGGCTCAAGCAATGTCAACGGGTGACCAGGTCCAGGAAGGCGGCGTTCGCGAGCCGGCAGAGGCCCCAGCAGGCAAACAGGCCCTTGAGGTCCCGTCATCTCAGGAGACGCCCCAACTGCTGGCAGGCGCAAACTCCATCGACGTTCCTGCCCTCGTTGAGCACCCGGTGTATTTCGTCAACATGGTACACTGGGATGCAAGGGCACGGTACCCCATGCCTCAGAAGCTCTTGCTCGCGCTTCTGGTGGCCTCACGCAAGCTGTGGCACTACTTCCAAGGTACCCAATTAAGGTCGTCTCGGCCTACCTGCTGGAGAGGGTACTCAGGAGCCCCAACGCTGCTGGAAGAGTCGCCAAATAGAACATCGAGCCGCAAGCATTCCAGCTGGAGTTCAGCACAACTAGGGTCATCAAGGGGGCCGCGCTCGCTAACTTCGTGGCAGAGTGGACTGACGCCCCGAGATTTGAAGCAGGTGAGGACTTGTCCCTCTCCCCAAGAAGTGAAGCTCCAGATGGCTGGGTCATGTATTTCGATGGCGTGTTCGCACGCCAGGGCTAGGGGGCTGGAGCAGTGCTCATCTTGCCTACTCGGGACAAGCTCTACTACGCCGTGCAACTCTGCTTCCAGCAGGGCGAGAAGGTCTCCAACAACATCACGGAGTACGAAGGCCTCATCGCCGGCCTCAAGGCCGCAGTGGCCCTGGGGGTGAAGCGCCTCACCATCAAGGGCGACTCGCAGCTCCTCGTCAACTTCTCCAACAAGGTATACAAACTGAAGGACAAGCACATGGAGGCATACCTCATGGAGGTACGCAAAATGGAAAAGTATTTCTTGGGTCTGGAGCTGCAGCACGTGCCCCGTGGCACCAACAAGGAGGCCGACGACATCGCCAGAAGGGCGTCCAAGAAGCAACCCCAGGAGCCTGGCGTCTTCGAGGAGAGGCTTTTCATGTCGTTGGCAGCACCTCCACTTTCAGGGCCGGCACTGCCTCGGGAGGAGCTCCCCCAACCACCTGTCTCGGGAGCCCCAGCCTGCGCCCCGACCTCAGGAGCGTGCCTGCTCCTGGCACTCGAGCCTCAGCAGGGTTGCTAGACCAAGGAGTTCAAGGAGTACCTGACGCAAGGGACACTGCCGGAGAAGGAGGAGGACGCGGAGCGCGTCTCCCGACAGGCTACGACATACTGCATCTAGGACGGTGAGTTATACAGGAAGTGGCCAAATGATGTTTCCTTATGATGCATCTCCAGGGAATAGGGGAATGAGCTACTGGCTAACATACACGGCGGAGACTGCGGGCACCACTCGTCATCACGAACCCTCGTCGACAAGGCGTTCCGTAGAGGGTTCTACTGGCCAACAGTGCTCAACGATGAAACCGAACTGGTGAAGTCCTGCGAGGCCGGCCAATTCCACGCCAAGCAGATCCTTCAGCCAACTCAGGGCCTCCAGACCATCCCGCTCTCGTGGCCGTTCGCAGTCTGGGGGATGGATATCTTAGGCCCATTCCCTCGAGCGCCTGGGGGCTACCGCTACCTCTACATCGCCATCAAGAAGTTCACCAAGTGGGCGGAGGTAGAAGCCATCCGTACCATCCCGGCCGGATCCGCGGTCAAGTTCATCAAGGGTCTCGTAAGCCGGTTTGGGGTCCCTAATCGCATCATCACCAACAAAGGCTCGCAGTTCACTAGCATTCTTTTCAAGGCATACTGTGCTAACCTTGGAACGCAGATCTGCTACGCTTCAGTGGCACACCCCAGGAGCAATGGCCAAGCCGAGCGCGCCAACGCAGAGGTCCTCAGAGGCCTCAAGAGCAGGACCTTCATGAAGAAGCTCGAGGCCTGCGGCAAGGGCTGGCACGATGAGCTCCAGTCTGTGATGTGGTCCATCCTCACCACCGCCACCAAGCCAACAGGAGAAACCCCGTTCTTCCTCGTGTACGGAGCAGAAGTTGTTCTCCCTCACGAGGTCAAGCATCGCTCCACGTGGGTCCTGGCATTCGATGAGACGCAGCAGGACGCCATGCGGGGGATGGACCTTGTGCTGGGGGAGGAACGCCCCTGTGAAGCCTCGCTCCGAGCGGCAAGGTACCAGCACGTCCGCTCCAGGATGCTGGAGGTGAGCGATCTTGCCCGGAGGCAGGTGCTCTCCAGGGAAGGGATGCACAAGCTCTCGCCCATGTGGGAGGGCCCGTTTAGGATCGCCCGTGTCTCTAGGCCTGGCGCCGCACGCCTGGAGACACAAGACGGGATCCCCAACCAGAACACGTGGAACATCCAGCACCTCTGGAAGTTCTACCCATGAAGCAAGGCCCAATGCCTGTGAAGCAAGGCCCCGTGCCTGTGAAGGTCTCCGCTCGTGACACTATCACGTAATAATGAGTGGGGTGTACACACCTCGGAGTCTCAGGAGTGCCGCCCTCGGTCCTCGGGGGTCCCTCCCACGTCTTAGTGGCAGCACTTAGCTCCGCGCTAGTGAGAAGACTAGACTAGGTGCCAAACGCGACTTTTCATTTGATTTCCGTAGTTGGCTTGCCCCTTTTTCTTAATGGAAGTTCGCATTTTGGTTTTTCTTGTAGTCTTGGTTCGATCGCCTTTTCCTCTGCTCTTCCTTGGATCTTCGTTTTGGTGCGTGCTCTCCCTTGCATGCCGCACGAGGGGGCTGGACAGGTGCCCTCGTGAGCGTTTTTTTTTCTTCACGAGGCACCCTCGCCCGAGCGCGCAAAGTGGCGCACCTCTCTCAATCCGTGCCCCTCAGGTACCGCAATACGAAGCACTGGCTCATGGCCGGCGCCGCCTGCGATCAGGATTCAGAAGAATAAGAGTTTCCTAACGAAATTTTTGCAGTTCCTAGACGCCTCCCGAGCAAAGGAAGCCTCGCTAGGCACTGGGAGATGCATGCCTCACGAGGAGGAAACTACTTCAGACACATCAAGCTAAGTTATCTCTATATGCCAACATAAAACATGATGCAGGGACTATAAACATAACATAGCAACTTGGAAATCATGGTTCATTACATGCCCCTGCAGGGCCCGTACTTGTTTCTTCTTAAATGAAGGAAGGAAAGAACAAAACAAAAGTGGCGAGTGCCCCACCAGTAGCTCTCGAGGATGGACCCATGGCGCTCCCCTGGGCTCAGCCGGACCCCTCGTCGCGCTTCACTGGAGCGCGGCGACGAGTCGACCCGCTACCACCCTCGAAACGGGCGCGGCGGCTGGTCATAGCCGCCACTGCTGGAGCTATTGCTAGAGGAGGAGCCGCCGTAGCTGGACAAGCCGCGACCAGCGCCGAGGATGAAGCCACCTTCATACTCGTCACGACCATCGCCAAGGCCGAGCACCTCGTCGCCGTTGTTGTCCTCGGGGCAGCACCCGACGCGGTGATACGTCTCCAACGTATCTATAATTTTTTATTGTTCCATGCTATTATATTATCTGTTTTGGATGTTTAATGGGATTTATTATACACTTTTATATTATTTTTGGGACTAACCAACTAACCCAAGGCCCAGTGCAAATTGCTGTTTTTTTGCCTATTTTAGTGTTTCGCAGAAAAGGAATATCAAACGGAATCTGAACGGAATGAAACCTTCGGGAGAGTTATTTTTGGAACAAAGGTGATCTAGAGGACTTGGAGTAGACGTCAAGAAAGAAGAGAGGAGGCCACGAGGCAGGGAGGCGTGCCTGCTCCCTGGGCGCGCCCCCACCCTCGTGGGCCCCTCGCAGCTCCACCGACCTACTTCTTCCTCCTATATATATATCCATATACCCCAAAAACATCCAGGAGCACCATGAAACCCTATTTCCACCGCAGCAACCTTCTGTACCCAAGAGATCCCATCTTGGGGCCTTTTCCGGAGCTCCGCCAGAGGGGGAATTGATTGCGGAGGGCTTCTACATCAATACAATAGCCTCTCCGATTATGTGTCAGTAGTTTATCACAGACTTTCAGGTCCGTAGTTATTAGCTATATGGCTTCTTCTCTCTCTTTGTATCTCAATACAAAGTTCTCCTTGATCTTCTTGGATATCTATTCGATGTAATTCTTTTTGTGGTGTGTTTGTCGAGATCCGATGAATTTTGGGTTTATGATCAAGATTATCTACGAACAATATTTGATTCTTCTCTGAAATCTTTTATGTATGATTTGTTATCTTTGCAAGTCTCTTAGAATTATCTGTTTGGTTTGGCCTACTAGATTGATATTTCTTGCAATGGGAGAAGGGCTTAGATTTGGGTTCAATCTTGCGATGTCCTTTCCCAGTGACAGCAGGGGCAACAAGGCACGTATTGTATTGTTGCCTTCGAGGATAAAAAGATGGGGTTTATATCATATTTCTTGAGTTTATCCCTCTACATCATGTCATCTTGCCTAATGCGTTACTCTATTCTTATGAACTTAATACTCTAGATGCATGCTGGATAGCGGTTGATCTATGGAGTAATAGTAGTAGATGCAGAATCTTTTCGGTCTACTTGTCACGGACGTGATGCTTATATACATGATCATGCCTGGATATTCTCATAATTATGCACTCTTCTATCAATTGCTTGACACTAATTTGTTTACCCACTCTAATACTTATGCTATATTGAGAGAAGCCACTAGTGAAACCTATGGCCCCCGGGTCTATTTTCCATCATATAAGTTTCCAATCTATTTTATTTTCCAATCTTTATTTTCCAATCTATATCATAAAAATACCAAAAATATTTATCTTATTATCTCTATTAGATCTCACTCTCGCAAGTGACTGTGAAGGGATTGACAACCCCTTTATCGCGTTGGTTGCGAGGTTCTTATTTGTTTGTGTAGGTGCAAGGTGACTTGCATGTAGTCTCCTACTGGATTGATACCTTGGTTCTCAAAAACTGAGGGAAATACTTATGCAACTTTGTTGCATCACCCTTTCCTCTTCAAGGGAAAACCAACGCAGTGCTCAAGAGGTAGCAAGAAGGATTTCTGGCACCGTTGCCGGGGAGATCTACGCACAAGTCAAGACATACCAAGTACCCATCACAAACTCTTATCCCTTGCATTACATTATTTTCCATTTGCCTCTCGCTTTCCTCTCCCCCACTTCACCATTGTCGTTTGATTCGCCCTCTTCTTTCGTTAGCCTCTTTTTCGCTCTCTTCTTGTGTGCTTGTGTGTTGGATTGTTTGTCACGATGGCTCAAGATAATACTGAATTGTGTGATTATTCCAATACCAACAATAATAATTTTATTAGCACTCCGATTGCTCCCCTTACCGATGCTGAATCTTGTCATGAAAAATCCGTCTTCTGGCCTTCCTAGTGAAGATGCCGCTACCCATCTAAATAGCTTTGTTGATTTGTATGATATGCAAAAGAAGAAAGATGTGGATAATGATATTTTTAAATTGAAATTGTTCCCTTTTTCGCTTAGAGGTCGTGCTAAGACTTGGTTTTCTTCTTTGCCTAAAACTAGTATTGATTCTTGAAATAAGTGCAAAGATGCTTTTATCTCTAAGTATTTTCCTCCTGCTAAGATCATCTCTCTTAGAAACGATATTATGAACTTTAAGCAACTAGATCATGAGCATGTTGCACAATCTTGGTTGCGGATGAAATTAATGATTCACAATTGCCCTACTCATGGTTTGAATTTATGGATGTTCATACCATTTTTTTGCGCTGGATTAAATTTTGCTTCTAGAAATCTTTTAGATTCGACCGCGGGAGGCACTTTTATGGAAATCACTTTGGGAGAAGCTACCAAATTCCTAGATAATATTATGGTTTACTATTCTCAATGACACACCAAAAGATCTACTAGTAAAAAGGTTCATGCTATAGAAGAAATTAATGTTTTGAGTGGAAAGATGGATGAACTTATGAAATTGTTTGCTAATAAGAGTGTTTCTTCTGATCCTAATGATATGCCTTTGTCTACTTTGATTGAGAATAATAACTAATCCATGGATGTGAATTTTTTTGGTAGGAACAATTTTGGTAACAACACGTATAGAGGAAACTTTAATCCTAGGCCGTATCCAAGTAATTCCTCTAATAATTATGGTAATTCCTACAACAATTCTTATGGAAATTATAATAAGATGCCTCTGATTTTGAATCTAGTATTAAAGAATTTATTAGTTCGCAAAAGAATTTCAATGCTTTGATTGAAGAAAATTTGTCTAAGATTGATGAGTTGTGTCGGGGATATACCCCGCGGTATGACCCGGCCGGATATATGACCCGGCCGGACTTGGCGTTTCATTGGTAACCCGCCAGAGGATTGGCGACTCATGTGTCTGGCGGTTCACTAGTGTGACGATCTCACGAGGCTGAAGACTCATTGGTGACCCGGCGGGTGTTTCAGATAGATGACAAGGCCCAAGCCTAGAAGGCCGGCTCATGTTATGATGGTCCGGATTAAGAAGAAAGGCATAAGGAATATTCTCCTACAAAGGAAGCAAGACTGGGACTCCACTTGTAATAGAGTAATCCTAATCCTAATAGGACTAGTCATGTAACCCGCTCCTTCAACATATATAAGGAGGGGCAGGGCATCCCAAGAGGGACAGAAAATAATTGCTAAGGCTAGACACAACTAAAGGGGAGCCGGATTATGCGGCAACTCCCTGATGAGAATAATGAGACCTAGCCACAAACATCACGTAGGGCTATTACCGGATGATGTTTCCCGGGGCCTGAAGCTGTCCAAGTCCTTGTCTTGCGTGTTGCATCTCTCGATTCCGATCAACCCCTTCAAGCTACCGCATAGATGCATTGGCCTCACGACTAAGTCCTCACACTAGGACATCTGCCGTGACAATTCCACAATAGTTGGCGCCCATCATGGGGCCTGCGCACGGTGGTGTTGAGTTCTTGGAGGGATTTTTCCTAGGGATCGAGGAGCTCGCAATTTTCCGGATGAAGAAGAACCGGTACGAGACGATCACACAGGATTTACTTTTTATCTGGGAGTACAAGATTTGAGTTGAAGAAAAATCAGGGTTGCATGGCGTGCACCGCTATGCTCGGATGATCCGGCAAGACCGGATTGAAAACGCCCTAAAGGAAATTTTAGCCCTGTCAGAGGGTCGCGTATAAGGACAACAGCAGTTGCGATCAAAGTTAAAAACGAGATCGAATTCCAATCAGCAGCAAACCAGTTCGTGACTTGAAACCGGATTTACTTAGCCCACCAGTTCAGATTCGAGTCGAGCCCATATCAATCAACCGAGTACGATTGGTACTCCGTCCCGTGAAGGAGTCCACAAGATAAGATTTTTTAAGATCCAATTGCTACAGACACAAGAGAATGTTACAGAGGCCTAGTCAGGATTTAAGGGATGGAAAAGTTACTACTAACATGTGGATCCCAAGAAAAAAACCGGTGTAGAAACCCCTGCGACCGGGAAGCGATTTAAGTCACGGGTTCAGTTTCTGCGGGCGGGTGGCTCTGGCCTCCACCGGGTTACCATCGCCGCTGCACGATACTGTCACCATCGTGAAGCTACCCCTGCCACTACCTCATGCCTTCATCACTAGAACGCTAGCGCATCATTCCACCGTCGGGCGTCGAGTCGCCAGGCGTCACTGCCTTCGCCGCCGTGGCCATCCCCGAAGCCACCCAGATTTATTCTGCCCAACGTAGAGCGTCCCTAAGTCACCGCCTGTTTCAGCCACTGCTAAAGCCTCGTGGTAAATCGCTGGTTATCGCCGTGACGCGCCTTGCCCCCGCCTCCACATAACGCCACAGCCGGTTCACCCCTGCCTTCGCGGCCTCATTCCGAGCCGCCGCCAGCGAGTCAGTCGCCCACTTCGGCCTCTGCTGCGTCTTGAGCAGCCAAGCCGCTCGCGGCCTCCGTCGCTTCAACTAGCAAGCCGCCGCACCGCTACAGGCCCGCCTGCGCCGAACCGCCGCCGTGGCCTCGCAATAGGCATCGAGCCGCCCGCAACCTTGTCGCGTGTTGAGCCGCCCTGTTGCCGTGGTTTCTACTTGCTGTCGCCTTCAAGCTTCCTGCGGCGCGCCTCTGCCTCGTGCTGTTCAAACTGCTGTCTTTGAGACGGGCCCTGCCTGCGAGAAGCCTCAAGTCGCAGCTTCTCCTTGAGTAAGAGTGAAATAGTAGTTTGAAGGATGCCGTAAGAGTAAAGATAGCTATATCAAGTAAAGAGGATCCAGTTCCGGTGAGTGGTGTCACATGGAGACCAAGGCAAAGATCAATCGGCATAGCCTCCACAGGCGTATGAAACATCTTCATGATCTTGTGCTAATTTTTCTCATAAAAAGGGGGCCAGTGCAGCCAGTACTGCTGGTTGATCAACAGTATAACCTGATGCATCAGTCAAAAAGCAAGCACGTGGCCATCAATTTGTGCTAATTGCCGCACGCATGTCAAACGAGTTGTGGTGATCGCTTTACCCGTAGAAGAACAATCTATCAAGTCAGATTCCCACGCAGTAGCAACTTCATTGTTATATGCTCACAGCCATTCTGATGGACAATGCATCACATGGCAATCATCTATCATCCAAATATATCAGGTGATATCTATCTAATTTATTTTTGTTGGTACTTATTTGTGAGAACAATTACTCTGGTCTGTGGTATTATTTCGCAGGACAATTATTCATTATAAATGAGGCATTATACGGAGCATGCGCTGGCAATGTTCTACACCGATCTTTCATCCGTGCCATGCTACCATAAGAGCGGACTTAAGTCGCCGCCCCTGAGGTCCGATCTACATCAACTTTGCCCGTCGGCGAGGCTGACCATGCCTGCGATTGACTTGATTTTCCGCGTGGCTTACCGCGTTTGCAATTAACTCGCCCATCTGCACCGGCTTATAGCGCCGCGGTCGATTCATCTGTTGTCCGGACGAATCAGGTGATATTCATCTAAGTTTGTTTTATTAATACATATTATTTTTGTCAAAGAGCAGTTTATCTTTGCCTTGGTCTGCAATATTGTTTATGCAGGACAATTATTCACTGCAAGAATGACCATTATGTCACGGATATAAAGCTCGCGCCAATGTTATCAAGCGCCAGCATCCAACATTACCGCATTGCTCAACAAATGTGTGTGCAAGGCGCCACCTTCTGTGGCCCAGTCTACAACAACGAATACCGCGGCCGGCTCACCAGTCTGCGCCGGTTTGCAACACCACAAATAAGTCACCCGTCCGCCCCCGCGACCGACTCTGCCGCCCGCACCGGCTTACAACACCATGGCCGACTCATCTGTCCGTGTCGCCTCTGATGCTGCAGCCGTCTTTACTGTCCGCCCTGTGGTCTGATCTATTCCAATAATTCTGGAGGCAAATTATCATAGATGGTCAGCCGCTATCTATACTGGATGACCCGATGGGCAGGCGCACAAGTCGCCGCCACTATAGTTTGGTTAAAACTTCAAACAAACAGCTGGGATGAACTGCTGGCCGGATTACTGACACAAATCATACGAAGTCATTTATAACCCGCCACGAACGACCTCAAGTTTCCGTGGATTCACATTGCGTTATCAACGCCAAGGATATACAATGAGCGTTGCAAAGATCATTAACTCGCCACCTTGCTTCCAGCTTCAACATATGACAGCGGTCCGCTGTTCAGGTATATGCTGGTTTATATCAGGGCCAAATATGAAGAATCTCAAGCCAACTCTTTGAGTCATCTTGAGACTCGGGGGTTGTGATGACATGACTCGACAGAATTGGCCGGTTTCAGTGAATTTAAGAACTCCGGGTCATTGTAGGAAAAAATAACCCGGTCCTGGAGGCTACTGTTATATTAAAGGCCGTCAGAAAATTTCCGGCTCAAAATGAAGATTCCGGTTTAAAATTCGGCTCAAGGAAAATCTGTCTCACACAAAGCTTTGAATCTCACAATATCCGGTTTAAAATTCCGGTTCAAAAAGAATCCATTTCTCGTATAGTTCAAGTTCTCAGGAAAAATTAAAGGTTGCCAAAGAGAACTTGCTGCCATGATGCGCGGTTCAAACATGGGTATCCTGCCTTATTGGCTTATCATATCATTGGTCACTTGGGGGCTTCATGCTCATTGAGCATAGCTATGACTACCCTCTTGATCTGGCTATCAAGCCCATATTATAAGAGCACGGCTCTGGTTACTTCGGTAATCTGGCTATCAAGCCCATATTATAAGAGCACGACTCTGGTTACTTTGGTAATCCGGCTATCAAGCCCATATTATAAGAGCACAGCTCTGGTTACCTTGGTAATCCGGCTATCAAGCCCATATTGTAAGAGCACAGCTCTGGTTACTTTGGTAATCCGGCTATCAAGCCCATATTATAAGAGCACAACTCTAGTTACTTCGGTAATCCGGCTATCAAGCCCATATTATAAGAGCACAACTCTGGTTACTTCGGTAATCTGGCTATTAAGCCCATATCATAAGAGCACAGCTCTGGTTACCACGGTAATCCGGCTATCAAGCCCATATTATAAGAGCATAGCTCTGATTACCTTGGTAATCCGGCTATCAAGCCAATATTATAACTTCATATGAGCATAGCTATGACCTACTTGGAGGCTTAATGCCCGGGTTAAAGGGACTAAAGAGAGTCTGTTGCACAGCACAACTCAAACATAGGTACCCGGCCTTGATGGTTCAAAATACATCCCTTGGGGGCTCCCTGATTCACAGAACATAGCTTTGATAACCCCTTCTTGGTTTGAAACGCCAGTATATTTTGGATTGCGCCATTAGAATCATGCGCTTATAAATCATTGGATGTGGCAATGTAAGACGACAGTATGAGCCAATTCTACAGATAAAGTATTCAAATCTTTAATAGCCAAACTTGGCTGGATTTTCATTATGATATTGAATGATTGAGGTTTTCATACCGGATTATATTATTCAAATCTTGAATAGCCAACATGGCTCGATTTTTGTTATGGTTATCAATAACCAGTATTATGATTGAGGTTTTCAAAGTAGCTTTCGCGCAATGGCTATTATTTATCAATGGATATGATTTATTCGACAAACGCAAGGAGTAGTCCCGAGTCGCTGCAGGCCTACGACCCGACACTTGGGGGCTACATTATTCAAATTGAGATTACATCAAATACGCAAGTCCCATGTCACTGCCAGCATGCACCATGGCACTAGGGGGCTAATGCAAAGTCATTTTTCCTCATCTTATTGAAGATCCGACTCGTCACATTATAATGAGCCGGCCCTTGGGGGCTACCAATTGCTCCTGTCAAAAATTCAAGATATACACACTTTAATATATTATATTGAAGGATACACTGCTCAGTTGATAGAGTACAAGGCTCTTAACCTTATGGACGTGGGTTCGAGCCCCATGGTGGGGGTTACATCATATGATGTTGTTTTTGATGAAGTCCTAGCTCAGTATTATCTTACTAAGCCGGCCCTTGGAGGCTACACGTTGATGTTCAAATCTAAATGATCATATCTACAAAGTCCCTGCTCATTATTGCATAATGACCCGGCCTTTGGGGGCTACATTGGTTGAAGTTTTTATGGGCATCAGGCAAATACAAGTCCCAGGTTGCTACAAGCATGACAACCCGGCACTTGGGAGCTACATATGTGAAATATTCAGTTTATGACAAATGATTGAGATGAACAAACCCGGATTTTTTCAAGGTTGCAACACTTATACTGGAGCAAGTCTTAAGCTATCACTATGTTCTCCTCTTAAGACTTGGGGGCTACAGATATTATGCATATAAAGGAGGAACGTCTTCAAATTATCAGTTTTTAGCAAATCAGGAAGATCAATTATATGACCCGGTATCAACAACAATTTTGACCCGACATCGTCTGTTTTATAACCCGGCAATTTTGGTAATGACAAACCGACTAAATATCCGCTGAATATCTGAAGACCAATATTTTTGTCAAGTCAGAGCATTGAAGGCCGATTCAAATGGATTCTTTATTTACAATATTTCTTCTACAAGCAACTTGATTATGAAGCTGGTCTATTGACCCGGATTTTCGAGAAGAAGGAAATGATAAGGACTTAAGGATGTTTAGGATCAGTTTAACATGGATAAATCCAAATTAAACTGGGGGCTAATGTCGGGGATATACCTCGTGGTATGACCCGGCCGGACTTGGTGTTCCATTGGTAACCCGCCAGAGGATTGGCGACTCACGTGTCTGGCGGTTCGCTGGTGTGACGACTCATGAGCCTGAAGACTCATTGGTGACCCAGCAGGTGTTTCAGATGGATGACAAGGCCCAAGGCCCAGAAGGCCGGCTCATGTTATGATGGGCCGGATTAAGAAGAAAGGCATAAGGAATATTCTCCTATAAAGGAAACAAGACTAGGACTCCACTTGTAATAGAGTAATCCTAATCCTAATATGACTAGTCATGTAACCCGCCCCTTCAACATATATAAGGAGGGGCAGGGCACCCCAAGAGGGACAAAAAATAATTGCTAAGGCTAGACACGACTAAAGGGGAGCCGGATTATGCGGCGACTCCCTGATGAGGATAATGAGACCTAGACACAAACAACACGTAGGGCTATTACCGGATGATGTTTCCCGGGGCCCGAAGTTGTCTAAGTCCTTGTCTTGCATGTTGCATCTCTCGATTCTGATCAACCCCTTCAAGCTACCGCATAGATGCGTTGGCCTCACGACTAAGTCCTCACACTAGGACATCTGCCGTGACAATTCCATAACAAGTTGGCTAGGAACGTGGATAGAATTTCTCTTGATATTGAGTCTTTGAAACTTAGATCTATTCCACCTAAGCATGATATCAATGAGTCTCTCAAATCCATGAGAATTTCCATTGATGAGTGCAAAGAAAGAACCGCTAGGGTGCGTGCAAAAAGGGTTGCTTTATAAAAGTGTGTTCTTCTAGTTTTGATGATAATAAGGATGAAGATCTAAAAGTGATTGAGGTGTCACCTATTAATTCTTTGTTTTGCAATATGAATCTTGATAATGATGGGTCTAGAGATGAGTCAAGTTTAGTTAAAAGGCGTCCCAATGATTCAGAGTTTTTAGATCTTGATGCAAAAATTAATAAAAGTGGGATTGAAGAGGTCAAAACTTTACATAGCAATGAATCCACTATTTTGGATTTTAAGGGATTTAATTATTATAATTGATCTTTGATAGATTATATTTCCTTGTTACAATCCGTGCTAAATTCTCCGCATGATTATAGTCAAAATAAAGCTTTTACCAAACATATCATTGATGCTTTAATGCAATCTTGTGAAGAAAAGCTTGAATTAGAAGTTTCTATACCTAGAAAACTTCATGTTGAGTGGGAACCTACTATTAAAATTAAGATTAAATATCATGAATGTTATGCTTTATGAGATTTGGGTGCTAGTGTTTCCACGATTCCAAAAAGTTTGTGTGATGTGTTAGGTTTTCGTGAATTTGATGATTGTTCTTTAAATTTGCATCTTGTGGATGCCACTATTAAGAAACCTATGGGAAGGATTAATGATGTTCTTATTGTTTCAAATAGGAATTATGTGCCCATAGATTTCATTGTTCTTGACATTGATTGCAATCCTACATGTCCCATTATTCCTGGTAGACCTTTCCTTAGAACGATTGGTGCAATTATTGATATGAAAGAAGGGAATATTAGATGAAAATTTTCGTTAAGGAAAGGCATGGAACAATTTACTAGAAAGAAAATTAAATTACCTTATGAATCTATTATGAGAGCCACTTATGGATTGCATACCAAAGATGATAATACCTATATCTATTCTTGCTTTTATGCCTAGCTAGGGGCGTTAAACGATAACGCTTGTTGGGAGGCAACCCAATTTTATTTTTGTTTCTTGATTTTTGGTTCTGTTTAGTAATAAATAATTCATCTAGCCTCTGTTTAGATGTGGTTTTATGCTTTTAATTAGTATTTGTGCCAAGTAGAACCTTTGGAAAGACTTGGGGGAAGTTTTTGCGATCTTGCTGTAAAAAACAAAAACTTTAGCGCTCACGAGATTTGCTGCCATTTTTTTACTGGAGAGTGCGATTAGGTTGATTATTTTTGCAGATGATTAATAGAAAAATTACTCACGTCCACCAATTTAGTTTTGAATTGTTGGGGTTACATAAGTATTCGAAACCTAAAGATTACTACAGACTGTTCTGTTTTTGACAGATTCTATTTTTTCGTGAGTTGTTTGCTTATTTTGATGAATCTATGGCTAGTATCGGAGGGTATGAACCATAGAGAAGTTGTAATACAGTAGGTTTAACAACAATATAAATAAATAATGAGTTCTTTACAGTACCTTAAGTGGTGGTTTGTTTTTTTACTAACGGAGCTCATGAGATTTTCTGTTGAGTTTTGTGTTGTGAAGTTTTCAAGTTTTGGGTAAAGATTTGATGGATTATGGAATAAGGAGTGGCAAGAGCCTAAGTTTGGGGATGCCCAAGGCACCCCAAGGTAAAATTCAAGGACAACCAAAAGCCTATGCTTGGGGATGCCCCGGAAGGCATCCCCTCTTTCGTCTTCGTCCATCGGTAACTTTACTTGAGGCTATATTTTTATTCAGCACATGATATGTGTTTTGCTTGGAGCGTCTTGTATGATTTGAGTCTCTGCTTTTTAGTTTACCACAATCATCCTTTCTATACACACATTTTGGGAGAGACACACATGAATCAAAATTTATTAGAATACTCTATGTGCTTCACTTATATCTTTTGAGCTAGATAATTTTGGTCTAGTGCTTCACTTATATCTTTTAGAGCACGGTGGTGGTTTTTATTTTATAGAAATTATTGACCTCTCATGCTTCACTTATATTATTTTGAGAGTCCTTTAGAACAGCATGGTAATTTTCTTTGGCTATAAAATTGGTCCTAATATGATAGGCATCCAAGATTGGAATAATAAAAACTTGCATAGAAAGGTGCATTGAATACTATGAGAAGTTTGATACTTGATAATTGTTTTGATATATAAAGATGGTGATATTAGAGTTGTGCTAGTTGAGTAGTTGTGAATTTGAGAAATACTTGTGTTGAAGATTGCAAGTCCCGTAGCATGCATGTATGGTAACCGTTGTGTAACAAATCTGAAACATGAGGTGTTCTTTGATTTTTTTTCCTTATGAGTGGCGGTTGGGGACGAGCGATGGTCTTTTCCTACCAATCTATCCCCCTAGGAGCATGCGCGTAATGCTTGGTTTTTTATGACTTGTAGATTTTTGCAATAAGTATGTGAGTTCTTTGTGACTAATGTTGAGTCCATGGATTATACGCACTCTCACCCTTCCATCATTGCTAGCATCTTCGGTACCGTGCATTGCCCTTTGTCACCTTGCGAGTTGGTGCAAACTTCGCCGGTGCATCCAAACCCCATGATATGATACGCTCTATCACACATAAACCTCATTATATCTTCCTCAAAACATGGCATTTCCATAGCCATTCCAAGATATATTACGATGCAACTTTTCACCATTTTATTTATGACACACTTCATGATTGTCATATTGCCTTGCATGATCATGTAGTTGACATCATATTTGTGTCAAATCCACCATCCATAATTCAACATACATGTCACTCTTGATTCATTGCCCTTCCCGGTACATCGCCGGAGGCATTCATATAGAGTCATATTTTGGTCTAGTATCGAATTGTAAATAAATAGAAGTGTGATGATCATCATTAATAGAGCATTGTCCCAAATAAAAAAAGGGGAAGGCCAAATAAAAAAAGAAAATGCCCCAAAAAAGGGACAATGCTACTATCCTTTTTTCACACTTGTGCTTTAAAGTAAACCATGATCTTTATGATAGAGAGTCTCTTGTTCTGTCACTTTCATATACTAGTGGGAATTTTTCATTATAGAACTTGGCTTGTATATTCCAACAATGGGCTTCCTCAAATGCCCTAGGTCTTCGTGAGAAAGCAAGTTGGATGCACACCCACTTAGTTTCTTTTGTTGAGATTTCATACATTTATAGCTCTAGTGCATCCGTTGCATGGCAATCCCTACTCCTTGCATTGACATCAATTGATGGGCATCTCCCTAGCCCGTTGATTAGCCGGGTCGATGTGATACTTTCTCCTTTTTTGTCTTCTCCACATAACCCCCATCATTATATTCTATTCCACCCATAGTGCTATATCCATGGCTCACGCTCATGTGTTGCGTGAAAGTTGAAAAAAGTTTGAGATTACTAAAGTATGAAACAATTGCTTGGCTTGTCATAGGGGTTGTGCTTGATGAGAGCATTCTTGTGTGACAAAAATGGAGCATGACCAAACTATATGATTTTGTAGGGATGAACTTTCTTTGGCCATGTTATTTTGAGAAGACATGATTGCTTAGTTAGTATGCTTGAAATATTATTATTTTTATGTCAATATTAAACTTTTGTCTTGAATCTTTCGGATCCGAATATTCATGCCACAATAAAGAAAATTACATTGAGAATTATGCTATGTAGCATTCCACATCAAAAGTTCTGTTTTTATCATTTACCTACTCGAGGACGAGCAGGAATTAAGCTTGAGGATTCTTGATACGTCTCCAATGTATCTATAATTTTTTATTGTTCCATTCTATTATATTATCTGTTTTGGATGTTTAATGGGCTTTATTATACACTTTTATATTATTTTTGGGACTAACCTACTAACCCAATGCCTAGTGCAAATTGCTGTTTTTTTGCCTATTTCAGTGTTTTGCGGAAAAGGAATGTCAAACAGAATCCAAACAGAATGAAACCTTCGAGAGAGTTATTTTTGGAACAAACGTGATCCAGGGGACTTGCAGTAGACGTCAAGAAAGAAGCAAGGAGGCCACGAGGCAGGGAGGCGAGCCTGCCACCTAGGCGCGCCCCCACCCTTGTGGGCCCATCACAGCTCCACCGACCTACTTCTTCCTCCTATATATATCCATATACCCCAAAAACATCCAGGAGCACCATGAAACCATATTTCCACCGCTGCAACCTTCTGTACCCAAGAGATCCCATCTTGGGGCCTTTTCTGGAGCTCCGCCGGAGTGGGAATCGATCACGGAGGACTTCTACATCAACACCATAGCCTCTCCGATGATGTGTGAGTAGTTTACCACAGACCTTCGGGTCCATAGTTATTAGCTAGATGACTTCTTCTCTCTCTTTGGATCTCAATACAAAGTTCTCCTTTATCTTCTTGGAGATCTATTCGATGTAATTCGTTTTGCGGTGTGTTTGTCGAGATCCGATGAATTGTGGGTTTATGATCAAGATTATCTATGAACAATATTTGATTCTTCTCTGAAATCTTTTATGTATGTTTTGTTATCTTTGCAAGTCTCTTCGAATTATAAGTTTGGTTTGGCCTACTAGATTGATCTTTAATTCAATGGGAGAAGTTCTTATCTTTGGGTTCAATCTTGTGGTGTCCTTTCCCAGTGACAGCAGGGGCAGCAAGGCACGTATTGTATTGTTGCCATCGAGGATAAAAAGATGGGGTTTATATCATATTGCTTGAGTTTATTGTTGGAAATATGCCCTAGAGGCAATAATAAAATGGTTATTATTATATTTCCTTGTTCATGATAATTGTCTATTGTTCATGCTATAATTGTGTTATCGGGAAATCGTAATACATGTGTGAATACATAGACCACAACATGTCCCTAGTGAGCCTCTAGTTGACCAGCCCGTTGATCAATAGATGGTTACGGTTTACTAACCATGGAGATAGGATGTCATTGATAATGGGATCACATCATTAGGATAGTGATGTGATGGACAAGACCCAAGCCTAAGCATAGCACAAGATCGTGTAGTTCGTCTGCTAAAGCTTTTCTAATGTCGAGTATCCTTTCCTTAGACCATGAGATTGTGCAATTCCCGGATACCATAAGGGTACTTTGGGTGTGCCAAACGTCACAACGTAACTGGGTGGCTATAAATCTACACTACGGGTATCCCCGAAAGTATATGTTGGGTTGGCACGAAATGATACTAGTATTTGTCACTCCATATGACGGAGAGGTATCTCTGGGCCCACTCGGTAGGACATCATCACAATGAGCTCAATGTGATCAAGGAGTTGTTCACGGGATGATGTGTCACTGGAATGAGTAAAGAGACTTGCTATAACGAGATTGAACAAGGTATCGGTATACCGACGATCGAATCTCGGGCAAGTATCATACCGATAGACAAGGGGAATTGTATACATGATTAATTGAATCCTCGACAGCGTGGTTCATCCGATGATATTATCGTGGAGCATGTGGGAGCCAACATGGGTAAACAGATCCCGCTATTGGTTATTAACCGGAGAGTTGTCTCGGTCATGTCTACGTGTCTCCCGAACCCGTAGGGTCTACACACTTAAGGTTCGGTGACGATAGAGTTGTAGAGATATTAGTATGCGGTTAACAAAAAGTTGTTCGGAGTCCCGGATGAGATCCCGGACGTCACGAGGAGTTCCGGAATGGTCTGGAGGTAAAGATTTATATATAGGAAGTCCAGTTTCGGCCACCGGGAGAGTTTCGGGGGTCACCGGTATTGTACCGGGACCACCGGAAGGGTCCTGGGGGTCCACCGGGTGGGGCCACCTATCCCGGAGGGCCCCATGGGCTGAAGTGGAGTGGGAACCAGCCCCTGGTGGGCTGGTGCGCCCCACACAGGGGCCCAAGGTGCCTACGGTTGGAAACCCTAGGGGGCCGTTGCCCCCCGAGGGGGCATGCGCCCCCTGGTTGGAAACCCTAAGGGGGCGTTGCCCCCCGAGGGGCCGCCGCCCCCCCTCTAGATGGGATCTCCAAGGGGCATGCGCCCCCTAGCCCCTATATATAGTGGAGGGGAGGGAGGGCAGCCGCACCCTAAGCCCTGGCGCCTCCCTCTCCCTCCCGTGACACCTCTTCCTCCTCCAATAGCGCTTGGCGAAGCCCTGCTGGAATCCCACTGCTTCCACCACCACACCGTCGTGCTGCTGGATCTCCATCAACTTCTCCTCCCCCCTTGCTGGATTAAGAAGGAGGAGACGTCTCCGCTCCGTACGTGTGTTGAACGCGGAGGTGCCGTCCGTTCGGCGCTAGGATCATCGGTGATTTGGATCACGACGAGTACGACTCCATCAACCCCGTTCTCTTGAACGCTTCCGCTCGCGATCTACAAGGGTATGTAGATGCACTCCTCTCTCTCTCGTTGCTAGATGACTCCATAGATTGATCTTGATGATGCGTAAAAAATTTAAATTTCTGCTACGATCCCCAACAGTGGCATCATGAGCTAGGTCTATGCGTAGTTTCTATGCACGAGTAGAACACAAGTTGTTGTGGGCATCGATTTTGTCAATTTACTTGCCGTTACTAGTCTTATCTTGATTTGTCGGCATCGTGGGATGAAGCGGCCCAGACCGACCTTACACGTACACTTACGTGAGACAGGTTCCACCGACTGACATGCACTAGTTGCATAAGGTGGCTAGCGAGTGTCTATATCTCCCACTTTAGTCGGATCGGATTCGATGAAAAGGGTCCTTTTGAAGGGTAAATAGAAATTGGCATATCACGTTGTGGTTTTGGCATAGGTAAGAAACGTTCTTGCTAGAAACCTATAGCATCCACATAAAAATTTGCAACAACAATTAGAGGACGTCTAACTTGTTCCTGCAGCATATGTCGTGTGATGTGATATGGCCAAAAGGATGTGATGAATGATATATGTGATGTATGAGATTGATTATGTTCTTGTAATAGGAATCATGACTTGCATGTCGATGAGTATGACAACCGGCAGGAGCCATAGGAGTTGTATTAATTTATTGTATGACCTGCGTGTCAATGAAAATGCCATGTAATTACTTTACTTTATTGCTAAACCGTTAGCCATAGTAGTAGAAGTAATAGTTGATGAGACAACTTCATGAAGACACGATGATGGAGATCATGGTGTCATGCTGGTGACGATGATGATCATGGCACCCCGAAGATGGAGATCAAAAGGAGGAAAATGATATTGGCCATATCATGTCACTATTTGATTGCATGTGATGTTTATCATGTTTTTATATCTTATTTGCTTAGAACGATGGTAGCATAAATAAGATGATCCCTCATTAAAATATCAAGAATTGTGTTCCCCCAAACTGTGCACCGTTGCTAAGGTCCGTTGTTCCGAAGCACCATGTCGGCGTTCTGGGAACGGGGGTCCCCAGACTTGCCTGCCTGCGGCATACGGCGTGGCTCAAGGGGGGGCCCAGCACGGCCCATCTTCATCAACACAGACCCAAGACCCTCGCGAGGGGCCAAGACTCGCGGGGCGGACGACACGGAGCTTCCTCAGGCACGGCCTCATCAGGCTGGCTCGCGAGGAGGTGGAGAGATCAAGGCGGGGTACCTCACGAGGTGCCCCTGATGCAAGCCATGACGACCAAGGGCGCCAGGCGGGTGCCAACCCGCGCAGTGTCCTCCTTTCCTCTTTGGTGCAAAGGGGGCAAGCGCAGCCGCGGAGTACTGAGGCATCAGGCAAAGGTGCCCATTTCAGTGCAACGAGACCAAGACCAGGAAGACTGCAAGACGGAGGTCATCGTGGAGCCCAAGACGGCGTCACCACCAGAGCTTTGTGCAGGCGAAGACTACTTTTGTCAGGGTAGCGAGTACTAGCTGTCCCCCTTCAAATTAGCTCGCCATTGCTGGCTCCCTTCCCGCTCGATATTTGGGAAGAGGACCAGGGCCTCTATAAATAGGACCAGCCACCCACAAAAGAGAGGGGTTCGGAGGGGTTAAGAGGAGAGGTTCGGTAGGAGGTTGAATCGGAGAAAGACAATCAGAGAGAGAGAGAAGGGTGGCTGAACTCCTCCCAGCAGTTCATCGCCCCAGCCAAGAACAGACCCTCGCGAGGCTGTTCTTCCTTGTATCATTCATCATCATCAGCCCAAGAGGCAATCCACCACGCCACAAACTGGAGTAGGGTATTACACCACAACGGTGGCCCGAACCAGTATAAACCCTGTGTCTCTTGTGTTGTTCTTTCCATAGCTAATATCTTAGCGAGGCAGAGGGGTGCAGGTAGGTAGGAAGCGAAATCTCCACGCGCACCCCAATGTTCGAACCTCAAGGGTCTGCCGGAACCCGAAATCCGACATTTGGCGCGCCACGTAGGGGTGTGCCGGAATTCGTCTTCCACCACCCCGTTCTCCTCCGACCATCGCACCCATGTCTGACACTTGTCGGGCCTGCGCCGAGCGCCGGGCCGCTCTCGCTTCCCGCGTCGCCCAGACGGCTCCTGTCGGCGGGCGTCCTCACCGTTCCCCGTCACCTGCCGTCAACGCCGCCACTGGCCCGGCGGGGGACGAGAAAGCATCGTCTCAGCATCCGTCCGTGCGGCAAGACGTCCGCACCGCAACTCCCTCGCTCCCCCCGGCTGGTTCTTCATCCCGCGCGCTCCGCGCACCCATGGAGGCTCGAGCTGTGCTCATCGCGGCAAACGAGCTCCTGCGCTACCGCCCCATCGACGATGTCTATGAAGAATGGCTCGACCGCATCGCCGAGCTCGTCCGCGCCACAAGGGACTCTCCTGCGCCGTCCATTCCACTGCACCGCACCCCGCCCCGCGCGGGCGGCGAAGCTCCGGCGGCGCCCCGGCCGCGTCCTCCCCAAGAAGGCGCCATGGCTCCAAGGCGCGTGGCCCCTGGGCGGAACCCGCTCTGTCAGGTGCCAGCGCAGCAAGAGCAGAGCTGCCAGGAAGTCCCTCGCCTGCAAGAAGCTGCCAAGGCGCTCCCTGCTCCAGCACGTCGCGACCATGCTCCTGCTCCTGCACGTCAAGACCCAGCTGCAGCGCGTAGGGACATGCAAGACCAAGCTCTCCGTCAGCCAAGACCTCCCGTTGCCACAGTAGGTTGCCGTGCCTTCGCCGCCGAGCTACGCAGTGTCGCGTGGCCTGGCAAGTTCAAGCCAGACCTGCCACCTTGCTACGACGGCACGGCTGACCCTGCGGAGTTCCTCCAGCTCTACGAGCTGGGCATCGAAGCTGCCAACAGAGACGAGAAGGTCATGGCAAACTGGTTTCCCATGGCGCTCAAGGACGGGGCCCGCACCTGGCTCCTGAACCTGGCTCCAGGCACGATCTCCTCCTGGGACGAGATGCGCACCCACTTCATCGCCAACTTCTAAGGTACTCGTGACCGGCCACCCACCGTGAGCGACATGCGCTGCATCAAGCAACAACCCGGGGAGACCCTGCAGAAGTACATCCAGCGCTTCAACAATGCACGCCTCAAGATTCCCAGGGTGACTGAAGAGGCCATCATCTCAGCTTTCTCCGACGGCGTGCGCGATGTCAAGATGAAGGAGGAGCTGGCGATGCATGACGACCTGTGCACTTCTTTGGAGCTGTTCAACTTGGCAACCAAGTGCGCCAAGGCTGAGGAAGGGCGTCTCTCCCTCCTCAAGCTACCTGCCGCGGACCCGGAAGAGAAGAAGCCCAAGGACAAGGATGTGAAGCGCAAGGGGGCTGCCGTGCTCGTGGCAGAACCAGACACTAAGCGGGGCAGAGATCAGCCCGAGCCTTCCAAGGGCAGCCGGTACTGCGTGTACCACGACCTCCACACCCACAACACCAACAAATGTCAAGAGCTCCGAGCCGTGCGAGAACGAAGGATCGGCCATCGCCCCGACCGCGGTGACCAGGGCTACGGTCGAGGAGGAGGAAGGAACGCAGGACGCTGGGAAGACCGTGGCCCACGCCAAGGGTGGCGCGATCAACCTCACGAGGATCGCTGGCAAGACCCGCCTCGCGAGGGAGACTGGAGGGGTCGGCCTCGCGAGGATCGCCCGCAAGGAAACGCAGGCCTCCCTCCGCTGCCGCCGCAACCAAGGAGAAATGAGGACCGCCACCAGGACGAGGAGGCTGGGGGCTTCCAGGAGCCGTGCGCGATCGCCTGCATCCTGGGCGGGGCTCAAGCCCCAGCCTCTCAACGCATCTTCAAGCAGTTCGCGCGCGAAGTGAATGCAGTCCTCCCCAAGCTCGAAGCCACGCGCCCTCTCAGGTGGTCGGCGTGCGCCATCACGTTCAGCTCGGCAGATCAGCTCAAGTGTGCGGCTACAGCCGGAGTCCTCCCGATGCTCTGTTCCCCAATCATCAGCAACGTGGTGGTCACCAGGACCCTCATCGATGGCGTGGCAGGGCTCAACGTCCTGTCCGTGGAAACATTCAACAATCTCCAAGTGCCCTACAGCCAGCTTCAACCAACCAAGCCTTTCTCCGGAGTCACCGACGGCTCCACGGTCCCGATCGGGCAGGTCCGCCTCCCTGTCACCTTCGGGGCACGCGACAACTACCGCACCGAGCTCATCGACTTCGACGTCGCTCACATTCGCCTGCCATACAACGCCATCCTCGGGTACGCAGCGCTGGCCAAGTTCATGGCCATAACTCACCACAGCTACAACGTCCTCAAGATGCCAGGAAGTGGCGGAGTCATCACGGTGCCTTGTGAAGAGAAGGATGCGGTGTGTTCCCTGGAACGAGCCTTTCAGGCCGCGTCACTAGAAGACCCGGATCGTGGAAGCAGGAGGCTTCCCGAGACCGCCCCCAAGAAGAAGAAGACATCGTCCGGCCCGGCTCCTCAGGAGGCAGGCCCCTCTGGGCCCGTGCCCGCCCAGGGGAACCACCTTCCATCGCATAGGAAAGCGTGCCCAGCGCCCTCCTCAGGCAGGGCTCAGGGGCTCTCCCCTGGAGGGCCACCAACCTAGCTAGGGTCACGAGGGAGGCGCTCGAGCACCACATGGAGGCGTGTTTCGAAGCACGTTTCCCTCAAGAAGGAGTAAGGCAAGGAGAGCCAGACCCTCAGGAGTTCATCAGCTAGGCCATTCAGGAGCTACAGGAGTCAAGAGTCATGAAAGGCGGCTGCCGTCTACCAGCAGTGGCTCCCCATCCAGGCGAGGATGGTGGGCTGCGCGTCTGCATCGACATACCAGGGCTCAACCGAGTCGCCTCTCTAGAGCGCCTCTGGCCCTCGCGAGTGGGGCACTGCGAAGGTCCACCCCACAGCTACGTTCGCATGCCTTACGGCTTGCCGAACGCGGCTACCATGTACCAGCGCCTCATGAGGGGCATCATGGAGGCACAAGAGGCCAGGCGTTCCGCAGCCCTGGCGGAGATGGAGATGGTCCGCGGGGAGCCGCCAGCACCTCTGGAGCCTCCCGAGGCCCCCGGGCCTGGGGGCTCATGAGGATTGGCTTCCGCAGCCCACCGAGTCTGCTACACCAACACCCCTTCGTCCTCAACGTCATCAGGTGACATCTTTCAAGTTTCACTTCCAGCTGGGAGCGCCCCCCCAGGGCTGCATTATTCCCAGGCCGCGTGGGTCCGTCCCTGCAGCATGTACCCTTTTTATTTCATGTTGTTAGCTTACCTTATTGGGGGCGCCCCTCGGGCTGCATGATTCCCAAGTCGCTCGGGCCAGACCCAGCGGCTTGTATCCCATTTGCGTTTATTCCCGGTTATGCGTTATACCCAGCATGCTAGATTATTTGATGCCGGTCCATGGCACCTCTTCTTCTCCATGCCGACCACTTGCACGTTAAAGGGGGGGTACCTGAGCATCGCGACTCAGGGCTCTTACTGGCTCTCCAGCCCTCACCCTCTGGCCTTGTCCACGGCATCGCGACCTGACATACCAGCGACGGCTGAGACAAGCTCGAGGGCCGGGACCCGAGGACGTAGAGTGCCGACATCTAACCGAATTTGCAGGGACACATCACAAGATAAGGCCCAGTGCCAGGCGCAACCCGCCTAGGGGTAGGGCCCCGTGAGTCCCGCACTGGCTCACGGGTGCCCAGATACACCTCGCCAGGCCCTACCGTGCCAGCCACGTGTCAAGGCGGGGCTGTACACCCCCGGGGGCTCCTCCCGGAGGGGGCCCCCTCCCACGTACCAGTGGAAGCACCATGCTCCGCACTGGCTGACGACACTGCCGAGGAGCGGCTATGCCCGTACACATACGGAAGTGCTATGCTCCACGCTGGTGATAAACAACTGAGGGTGGCCCCTGGGCCGCATCAACCTCAGGGAGCCCAGAGCTCAGTGTCTAGCCTCATCGCAACACCTTCCCTCGGGAGCGCCGTGCGAGGGGGCTGGGCACGGGGGCTGCGCCTAGGTCACGCCCAGACGCACGTCGCCCAGCCGGGCCCCCCGGGGCCTGGTTCATCGTGCGTCTCTCCCCAAGCGGAGCCAAGGTACGGAGGCCATTTGAGCGTCAAGGGGGACTCCTGAGCATCGCGACTCAGGAGCCTAACTGGTCACGTAGCCCCTCACTCCTTGGCCCCGTCCTGGTTTCCGGTCGGGACTAACGCTGGGTGAGGTATGCGCGCGGCCGGGCTCTGCAGATGTAGAACGGTAGATCCACCCACTTCACACCTCCCTACTTGCTGTTCATGCGCCAAGGGGGACTCCTGAGCATCGCGACTCAGGAGGCTAACTTGTCACGTAGCCCCTCACTCCTTGGCCCCGTCCTGGTTTCCGGTCGGGACTAACACTGGGTGAGGTACGCGCGGGGCCAGGCTCTGCCGGCATAGAACATAAGCAAGTAGGAAGGAAAAGCGCAAATTTCGAGGAATGCAAAAGCAAATATTACAGTCCACACTGTTATCTCAATGCCAAACGCAAGTTTAAACGCCTCCCCGAGGCATGATACATGTGCAGGAATTAAAGGCAGGACAGGAGCCACGACGGAGTCACTTGTCGGTGGAGGAGCAGCACAGAATGGGTTCGCCTTACGGAGCAGTGGGGTCGGCAGCGCCTTGCTTCGGCTTGGTGCTGAAGGCCCGAAACTTCCCCCACAGAGCCTCCGCACGACCCTTCACAGCCTCGGTAGCGGCAGCGGCACGCTCGCCGCTTACTGGCTCCAGCAGGCTGTCGAGGTCGACGCCGGGATCGCGAAGGTAGATGTGGGTGAGGACCCGCGTCAGTGCTGCAGAAGATAGGACACGCGCCTCAGCCTCAGCCATGGGGCCAAGGCCAAGGGCGACATCTTCGAGAGCACGAACCAGGAAGGGAAGCAGCTTGGCGGGGCCGTCCTCGGCGCCAGCCAGCGGGCTCTCCAGGCCGCTATCGTAAAGCGTCCTCAGCGAGGAGCGAGCCTTCGCCTCCATCTCCGTGAAGGCCACGCGGTCCTCAGCAAGAACCAGGGCCTTGTCGTCGACCTCGGCCTTCCTCGCTCACAACCCCTGCTCCAGCGCGCCTAGGCGGTCGCGGCGCTTCCTGAGCTTGGCCTCCCTCCTCTTGACGGCCGCCTCGCGAGCCTTCACGCCTTCTTCCTGCTCTTGGCGAAGGCGGGCCTCTTTCTCGAGCTGGTCCCGCAGGCCTTGCAGCTCGTCCTCCAGCGCCTTGCAGCGACCACGGGCGTCGACCGCCTCCCCTAGGGCTGCGTCATGAGGAGCCTTCGCCTCAAGAACGACCTGTTTCTCCTTATCGCAAGCCGTCGAGGCCTGGACCAGTGCCGCCCCGAATCGAAGCGTCGGAGCGAACCCATCCTGAAGCCAGCTCCAAGCGCCCGGCCACCAAGCGAGGGTCGGCGCCAAGAAGATCCTGCCGCAGTCAGTCTGGCTTAGCAGCAGCATGGTCCAGAACGGCAGAAGGAGTCAGAGAGACAGTAGCCGGTGGAGTAGGAGGAGAAGGCGGTAGCGCGGCCACAGCGTCCTGAGGCGGAGTCTGCTACGCCCCAACGGCTGAAGTGGCGGCGGCAGGCAAGGACACCTCGGGAGTCACATGGGCCGTGGGGGCTGAGCTCACCCCAGCCGGCTCAGCCTGGCCTCGCGAGGACGACCGGGCAGGAGAAGCCCGTGCATCGCGGTCACCCTCCTTCGCGGGCAGAGGCGCTGCCATGGGTGGAACCTCAGGAGCTCCCTTCGGCTTCTTTGCTGTGGGTGCCAGCCTATCCAAGAGATGCGGACGTCAAGCCTCAGAAGCAGGACAACAAATAAAGACAAGGATCAAACGCTTACGGGTCGTCGCCAGTGAGCTCGAGCGGCCTCCGGCCAAATTTGAAGCCCGAAAGCCGACTGGAAGGGTCAACCTCGGGAAGCTTGGAAGCGGAAGGTGCGTCTGCGGTCCGCCTCGGGGCCGGGGTAGACCCGCGGGAGATCAGCCCGGTCCTGTCCTTCTTCAGGATCGGGGGCAAGCTCCCGCCGTCCTGCTCGCTGTCATCCTCGTCGTCATCCTCATCGTCATCCTCGTCGTCATCGCTCGGAGAGAGGCGGAGAACACGGGACCTGCGCCGGGAGAGGGGAGCCCTCGACTCTCCGTCAGTCGCCTCGGAGTCAGGCCCTCTTTCCCGCTCCCCCTTCCTCCTCTTCGCTGGAATCGTCGGAGGGCACGTCCATCGGTTCCTCGGGAGTTTCCATGGGCACGGGCCCATCCCCGTTGAAGACGGGCGTGGACTCCACTACCTGCTCCCAGTCGTCGCGGAGGAACAAGGGCGTAGGAGCGCCCTCCAACCTCGCCACGTCACCCTCGACCAGAGATTGGAGGACCGCAGCCAGATCTCCATCGGCCCAGGCCACGGGGCTCGGATGGGGCCTCCACGTTGGAAGTGAGTACCGCCGAAGCGGAGCCAGCTGGTGCTCTAGGAATTCCCTCAGCAGCGACGCGCCAGTCAGCTTCGCCGCCGCCATGTTGGCCGGCCTCAGATCTGCGTCCATCTTCTCCAGCACCAGCTTCGCGCGGGTGTCCGCGAGCTCAGCTCAACCCCAATCGCTGGAGCTCGTGGGCTGCTCCATGGGCAAGATCAGCCGAGGGTGGATGCGCCCAGCACCCACCAAGACCCACTTGCTCCTGAAGCCCTCAATCCTTTTCCCGGGGTTCGAGATGGCAATGGCGCCACCGTACGCGATGAAGCTCGCGCACGCGGAAGCAGGACCGCGAGAAGTCCGGAGGTAGAAGTAGTGGCGCAGCAAGGCCATTAAGGGCTGCACCCCTACGTGAGCCTCGTAGTAATAGGCAAAGATTGCCAGGAGAAGGACGGAGTTGGGGTGGAGATGCAGAGCCTGTAGCTTGTAATGGCAGAGGACAGAGAAGAAGAACTCAGAGAAGGGAGGCACCAGGCCGGCGGCAATGGCACTTACGAAGAACGGATAGAAGGTGCTCCCTTGGCCTTCCGGGGTGCCGGAGCCGGCCTTGAGCGCATTCGCCCGGTTGATGCCCTGCGCCGCCGCCATCCGACGCAACCGGGCAAGGCTCGCCTCCGACACGTTTGGCGAGTCCAGGGTAGACAAGTACCAAGCTCCGGCCGGGGACTGACGAGGCGCCATGGCTTCCTAGGTCACGCGGTCGGAGTAGATCTGGAGATTTTGGAGGAAGGAATGAGAGGCGTAAGAAAGGGGATCTGAGCAGCAACCGGAGAAAGCAAAAAGCGAAGCCTGGGCAGATGCCGCTCCCTTATCAACTCGCGCGGCTGCTGAGGCGCCCACGTCCAGTCAACCGCCACGCGGCGCCCAAGGCCGCAGGCTGTTAGGGCCCGTGGCGCTTCGCTCTTGCCCTTCCGCCTCCCTGCACGGCCTAGTCTAGGCACGCCTTGGGCCCAGGGGCTACTATCGGTGTCCTGGGAATGGGGGTCCCCAGACTTGCCTGCCTGCGGCCTGTGGCGTGGCTCAAGGGGGGCCCATCACGGCCTGTCTTCATCAACACAGACCCAAGACCCTCGCGAGGGGCCAAGCCTCGCAGGGCGGATGACACGGAGCTTCCTCAGGCACGGCCTCATCAGGCTAGCTCGCAAGGAGGCGGAGAGATCAAGGCGGGGTACCTCACGAGGTGCCCATGACACAAGCCATGACGACCAAGGGCGCCAGGCGGGTGCCAGCCCGCGCAGTGTCCTCCTTTCCTCTTTGGTGCAAAGGGGGCAAGCACAGCCGCGGAGTACCGAGGCATCAGGCAAAGGTTGCCATTTCGGTGCAACGAGACCAAGACCAGGAAGACTGCAAGACAGAGGTCATCGTGGAGCCCAAGACGGCGTCACCACCAGAGCTTTGTGCAGGCGAAGACTACATTTGTCAGCGTAGCGAGTACTAGCTGTCCCCCCTTCAAATTAGCCCGCCATTGTTGGCTCCCTTCCCGCTCGATATTTGGGAAGAGGACCAGGGCCTCTATAAATAGGACCAGCCACCCACAGAAGAGAGGGGTTCGGAGGGGTTAAGAGGAGAGGTTCGGTAGGAGGTTGAATCAGAGAAAGATAATCAGAGAGAGAGAAGGGTGGCTGAACTCCTCCCAGCAGTTCATCGCCCTAGCCAAGAACAGACCCTCGCGATGTTGTTCTTCCTTGTATCATTCATCATCATCAGCCCAAGAGGCAATCCACCACGCCACAAACTGGAGTAGGGTATTAGACCACAACGGTGGCCCGAACCAGTATAAACCCTGTGTCTCTTGTGTTGTTCTTTCCATAGCCTAGATCTTAGCGAGGCGGAGGGGTGTAGGTAGGTAGGAAGCGAAATCTCCACGCGCACCCCAGTGTTCGAACCTCAAGGGTCTGCCGGAACCCGAAATCCGACACACCACGTGATGATCGGGTGTGATAGGTTCTAACGTTCGCATACAACGGGTGTAAGCCAGATTTACACACGCAATACACTTAGGTTGACTTGACGAGCCTAGCATGTACAGACATGGCCTCGGAACATGGAAGACCGAAAGGTCGAACATGAGTCGTATAGAAGATACGATCAACATGAAGATGTTCACTGATGATGAGTAGTACTTCTCACGTGATGATCGGACATGACCTAGTTGACTCGGATCATGTATCACTTAGAGGACTAGAGGGATGTCTATGTGAGTGGGAGTTCATTAAATAATTTGATTAGATGAACTTAATTATCATGAACATAGTCTGAAACTTTGCAATATGTCTTGTAGATCAAATGGCCCACGCTAATGTTGCCCTCAACTTCAACATGTTCCTAGAGAAAACCAAGCTGAAAGACGACGGGAGCAACTACACGGACTGGGTCCGTAACCTGAGGATTATCCTCATAGGTGCCAAGAAAGCATATGTCCTGGATGCACCGCTAGGTGAAGCACCTGTTTTCCCAGCAACTCAAGACATTATGAATGTCTGGCAGTCACGTAGTGATGATTACTCCCTGGTTCAGTGCGTCATGCTTTACAGCTTAGAACCGGGGCTCCAAAAGCGTTTTGAGCAGCACGGAGCATATGAGATGTTCCAAGAGCTGAAAATGGTTTTCCAAGCTCATGCCCGGGTCGAGAGATATGAAGTCTCCGACAAGTTCTACAGTTGTAAGATGGAGGAGAATAGTTCTGTCAGCGAGCACATACTCAAAATGTCTAGGTTGCACAACTGCTTATCTCAGCTGGGAGTTAATCTCCCGGATGATGCGATCATTGACAGAATCCTTCAGCCGCTCCCACCTAGTTACAAGAGCTTTGTGATGAACTTCAATATGCAGGGGATGGAAAAGACCATTCCTAAGGTATATTCAATGTTGAAATCAGCGGAGGTGGAGATCAAGAAGGAACATGAAGTGTTGATGGTGAATAAAACCACTAAGTTCAAGAAAGGCTAGGGTAAGAAGAACTTCAAGAAGGACGGCAAGGGAGTTGCCACGCCCGGTAAGCCAGTTGCCGGGAAGAAGCCAAAGCATGGACCCAAGCCTGAGACTGAGTGCTTTTATTGCAAGGGAAACCGTCACTGGAAGCGGAACTGCCCCAAGTACTTAGCGGATAAGAAGGCTGGCAATACCAAAGGTATATGTGATATACATGTTATTGATGTGTAGCTAACACTACAAAAAAATACACTTTCGTGATGATACATGTTTGTCACAGTAGGTCGCGTTTTCTGTCATGCATGTACATCCATGACGATTTTATGACAGAATCAAGATAGTCATACCTGTGCTATCGTAGAAGTGTTCCATGACATTACCAAAATTATCATCACGGAAGTGTCCACTTCCATGACGATAAATCGCGCGTCATAGAAGTGCTTTCATCAAGGGTGACTGACACGTGGAATCCACCGTAACGGAACGCCGTTAAGCTATCGGGCTGGGTTTTGGATCCGATAACCCGTTAATAGCTCCGACCAATGGGGATTTTCCACGTGTAAAATCATCATTAGCTGGAGGAGACACGTGTCAGGTCCACGTTGGCATAGGTGTCACTCATCCAATGGGAGAGACGCGCCTATGATATGTTGACACGTGGACCGGCCCATCAAGTTTAAATGGGCCGGCCCAACTGAAGGCCCACAAGATTTTGCGGAGCATAATGGGACGGCCCAGCTAAAGGCCCAGGAAATTTTACGGACCATAATGGGCTGGCCCATCTAAAGGCCCACAAGATTTTGCGGGCCATAATGGGCCGGCCCAGGTAAAGGCCCACAAGATTTTTCTGTGCCATAATGGGCCAGCCCAGGTGAAGGCCCATAAGATTCTTGCGTATTATAATGGGCCGGCCCAGCTAAAGGCCCACAAGATTTCGCCGACATTAATGGGCCGGCCCAGCTGTAGGCCCACAAGATTTTAAGGACCCTAGTAGGTCAGCCCATTAACTGGGTGCCATGTTTTGGGCCAAATGCCGGCCCATATTTGATCCGGTCCATTAATGGTCTGCCACGCTCCGGGCCTAATAGTGGCCCATATGAGATCCAGCCCGTTAAAAGCCTACCACGTTCTGGGCTAAATTACGGCCCAGATCAGGTCCGGCCCTTTAAGAGGCTTTGGGCTCAATTATGGCCCATATCAGATTTGGCCCGTCAACTAGACACTATGCTTTTGGGCCCACTTGCTAAAGGCCCACTTAGTAATTCGACCTGATATTAGTTATGGCCTGTTAAGGGCCCGTTTAACATTTCGGCCCTATATTAATTTCGGGATGTTAAAAGCCCGTCATATAGTTGGGCCTAACTACGGCCCGGTTTGCATCCGGCCTGCTCGCAGTTGATATCTGATTGGGCCAAGCAAGGACCGAGACAATTTTGGTCTGTTAAAAGCCCGTGATTTGATTCGCACAATCATGGGCCGGGGTTCATTTCGGGTTGCTGCCGGCCCGTGAGTTGTTCGGCATGTTTCAGGACCAACCTACATCGTGATTGCATGACGGCCCGATTATGTACCGTAATTTTACGGTTTGGTCGGATTACTTTGAAGACAGGATATTTATATATACAATAAAATAACGGCAACATCATGAATAAGAAAAAACCTAGACTATACAATAAAGAAATTATGGCATATTACATCCACTGGGCATCAAAGTTCGCCACTATGATAATAAAGCGCAAGCAGACAGTAGATTACATACACCGGGCATCAAAGATCGCCACCAGTGCAAATAAACACGCTGACAAAATAATATACAAAACCGATAGCACTTCAATAGAGTTCAAGAAAGGTTAGCCCTGCTGGGGATCTGCAGCGCAAGCAGCTGAGCAAGATGATGAGACTGCGCTTGTTCAACACTTATATCTTCCTCACTCTGAAAGATAAACAAGTAGACAGATGACAGGTTTTGCACATAAAAGTATCAGTGCCGACAATTCATCACATTTCTTACTAACGAATAAAGTGACTCAGTTTAAAATTGCATTAACACAATATGGTATTGTTCAGGTCAAGACATGGCAGGAAATGACATTGTGAAGGAGTTGGCAGCTTCACGACACCACTTGATTACAGATCAAGAACTCATAAGTATCAATGGTTTGTGTACTGTCAATTTATACCATTTCAGATTGGCAAATAAAGAGACAGTTTAAATAATAGTAGAATGATATGACATTGTTCATAGTTAAGACATTGCAGAATATGACATTATGCTGTAGTGGGTAGGTTCACCACACCACTGGATTACGGATGAAGAACAGAAGCATACATGCAGTGCAAAAGAAGGAACTTGGTTGTACAACTGAAAACTTAAATTGAGAAAGGACAAAATTTTGTTTATGAACTACATAATAAACTTTAAACAAGCAATTTGATGCAAACACCAAAAATAAAGAGCTGTTGCAGTCATGCCTAACCAAATATATAAAACAAAGTTTGAAAGCTTGAGATGAAAAAACTTACATTATTGGTGAAGACAGGCTCTATAAAGGCCTTGTCCATGCTGATGGGGGGGCAATTCAAGAAGTTTACCACATAATCTTCTTCAAAAGCATTGCCTTTATTCTACATTTTGTTAAGAGTAAATATAGATGTGATAATATACGAAAAATGGAGAATATTTAAGATAAGATTAAGAGTGATGTTGCATAACCAAGTAGCTATAAATGTAAGTGCAGCAATACATGCAAAAGGTACAGCCAAGAGTAATGCACAGCTAAACTTCTTCAGTACCAACCTTATGGTAAGAGTAAATATAGATCTCATGTGTAGAAAATGGAGGGCAAAGGAAAATAAGCTGTAGAGTGATGGTACATGAACAACTACCTGTCATTATAAGTACACTAATAAAGGACAACATGTACTTACAAGAACAATTTAGAGCTAAAAAACATTGGCATTGGCTATATTCTACACTAATGTAACCATTCATACAGATCAGATAATTTGGAGCGAACAATTGATAAGCAAGCTATCATGCATACTGCTGTCACATAATGAACCAGGTATGTATGCAAGTACAGTGATACAGGACTGAGGTACTAACAGAGCAAAGCAGCGGGCATCATATTTGCGATATCCTATCATTCTTGTCAAACCGGAATTCTTCTTCGAGCAGATTTCCTGCAAAAAAGATCCGTAAGGCACATGCGGAAAAGTAGAAGTTCAAATTGTCATGTGATTTCATAGACAGTACCTCATCCTGGGAACAAGACCAGTGCATAACAAGGTTTTTCCATTCAATTTCTTCTAAATTTAGCACAGGAGACTTCATCGGAAATTCGTTTATAGACTTGCCACCAAAGTGTGATTTCCTCAAGTAACACCGATACTGCTGCAATGCTTCCTTGAAAAGCACAAGCAAGCTTTGCTCGTCATGACTATCGAGATTGACCCTCGCCTAATTACAACAATGTAATGTAAATCATTGATGTGTTCAATCAGCGGAAAACAGGAAAATAATAACCATGAATAATAGCACTTACACGTAAGTTGGACAGGAAGATGTGAAAATGGTGTTTGTCTTCACAATAATCTTCCCCATGATGGGAATATATGCACGTAGTCCCTAACAACATTGAAAGCATTGTCTTTTAAACTGGGAATAAATGGAATGGGGTTCCAATCTGCAGGAATTGGTCGTCTCTGCAGTTGGGATAGGTCTTCGGCCGGTGGACTTGCTGTATTTTTTGCTGGAGTGGGATTTTTCTGTGGTACAGCTGGTGCTATGGCAAATGAAATTGGTATACCTTTTGCTGGAGTGCATGTCATGTGTGGTGGGTCTAGCGGTGTGGCCAGTGAAGTATGGGTACAGTCTGCTGGAGTCGGTCCTACGTTTTGTGTCACTGGTTGTACAACCAATATAAGTGGGGTGCTGTCTGATTTCTCCGGCACCACCACGTTTTTCAAAGACTTTGCTGGTGCTCCTTCAGGTTCGGCAATCACCCTCTTCCTTTTTTGATGTCTGATGCACAAGAATAGCATTTGAGTGAAAAAACATGGTATGATGACAGATGGAATATGTATTGATAATGGATGGGCATGGCATCCCGACATATATGATGAGTAAACTGAGCAGATGGCGGTGCAACAAAATAGAAGAAATGCAAGACAACATATGCAAGATACCCGCAATCAATAAGACATTGCCAAATTAGAACAGGCACCTTGATGGGTGAACAGGACATGCCATCTGCCTTTGACTCCTTGAGGTTAGAATAGTCATTAGGATCATATTCTGAACAACAATCAACAGGTGGGAAGCGTATGACTTTCATTGCATCTGGAATGGCACTCAATGCCTTGGTGCCAATTTTGTAAGTCATTGGAGTGTTTAGCTTCAAGAGTGGACTGCTACTAGTGCGACACAAAGCAGCTACACAGATCTTAGTTTAGATATAACAGGAAAACCTTAAGCATCAGAGTAAAATCAGCAAAGTGGAACTTGCTGGAATATATGTGCTAGTATTGCCGGTACGGCTAGAAAGGCTTCGGATACCAGCTCTCTTCAAGTGAAGGTGTGGTACTGTTAATATCAGTGTAATTCTCAAAGGCGACACAACTCCCCGCATTTCCTTGCTATTCTTATAGGATTCAAGTGGGCAGGCCACTACAAATCCTATTCCTATGTTTACAAGATCCTACGAAACAAAGAGGCTCAAAGTGTCCATCACAACCGACCGTATAGACCTCTACACTGCAAATGTCCCTGCTCATCTTCAGTACAAGGAACATACTATACTACTATCATACTCCTCCGTTCCAAAATATAAGCCTTGGTAGAGATTTCCACTATGGATCACATACAGATGTATCCAGATACATTTTAGAGTGTAGATTCACTCATTTTGCTCCATATGTAGTCCATGGTGGAATCTATACAAAGACTTGTATTTAGGAACGGAGAGAGTACATATTAAAGAAGAACGGAAGAGGAACATGGTAAAGAAGAGCAAGCAGATTTTGGATAATAAAATGTTAGTTGCGTAGTGCCCACACATGATGAACCAGAGCGCATTAAGAATGCAACTCCCAGCTGTCTCTCGACCATTTCAGGCGGTTGGATGAAGATCCTACGTCTCCTAACCCTTCTTCTTCCTCGTCGGAGAGAGTACATATTAAAGAAAAACGGAAGAGGAACATGGTAAAGAAGAGCAAGCAGATTTTGGATAATAAAATGTTAGTTGCGTAGTGCCCACACATGATGAACCAGAGCGCATTAAGAATGCAACTCCCAGCTGTCTCTCGACCATTTCAGGCGGTTGGATGAAGATCCTACGTCTCCTAACCCTTCTTCTTCCTCGTCTCTGATTCTTCCCATACAGAACACCGCACGGGCCGCCGGCCAGACCACCGGCCCCCATCGCCTGTGTTCCTCCGCCACCCCCACCCCCACCCCGCCCCAACCCCAACCCGCGTCGAGTTTTCTTCGTTCGGCGAGGCCCCACAACCACCCGAGCCCCTTCGATCGCACCGGCGAACTCCGGCGAGCTCTGAAAAATCGACTGACCCAATTTTGAAATTTAGTCTACTGTGATTTAACTAGTGTGGAATATAAAAGGGGAAAACCATATGCATTGGGAGTATAGTGTTGAGCGTGCCATGGCGGATCTGAAGGTGCAAACTGGACAAAGGCAACTTCGCAACCAAGACAAGAAATCGGAGTAAAGCAGTGGCGATCTATTTTCTTGCTATGATAAATAAGTTGAGCATATACGAAAGAGTACCGCCTCTGGTGCGGCGCCGTGTACGCATCTGCTGAGAATTTGACGGTGTTGCGGTAGCGATGGCTGTCGGCGGCGTGGAAGTAGATCTAGGAGGGTAGACGGTGGCGGCGGGGCGCGGCGGATGAGACGGTCGTAGGAGCGGTGCCGGCAAGGTGGACGACGGCGGGTATGAAGCGGGAGGACGGGATGCAAGGATCCTGGTCCGAAGCCGTGGATGAGAGAGGTCGATATCTTGTAATGGATGGCGGCGTCGGGGTATCAGCTCCGTCATGGTGGAGGAGGACGGCGGTGGATGGGGTGGAGGACGGCGGCCGGCGGAGGAGGGTGGGGTGGAGAGGGTGTTTTGGCGCCCACAGAGTACGAATGGGGAAAAGGGAGGTAGAGAGGAAGGGGGGAACCATGTATTCAGGGCGCGCTTGTCTCAAATGCAAGGAAATTTACAAACTTAGCCCCCGTTTCAAATTTCTACTACATCACAGCAACATTAGTCGGTTGGGGATAGGACGGTAATCTCGCATACACCGAATATTTGCTGATGAGAGTTTATTTTTGGCGCCCACCGTGTATGAATATGAATCGGGGAGGAAGTCGATTTCGGTCGAGGACACACTGTGTTTTGGCGACCATTGTTGGGGAACGTAGTAATTTCAAAAAAATTCCTACGCACACGCAAGATCATGGTGATGCATAGCAACGAGAGGGGAGAGTGTGTCCACGTACCCTCATAGACCAAAAGCGGAAGAGGTAGCACAACGCGGTTGATGTAGTCGTACGTCTTCATGATCCGACCGATCAAGTACCGAATGCACGACACCTCCGAGTTCTGCACACGTTCAACTCGATGACGTCCCTCGAACTCCGATCCAGCTGAGTGTTGAGGGAGAGTTTCGTCAGCACGACATCGTGGTGACGATAATGATGTTCTACCGACGCAGGGCTTCGCCTAAGCACCGCTACGATATGACCGAGGTGGATTATGGTGGAAGGGGGCAATGCACACGGCTAAGAGATCAAGAGATCAATTGTTGTCCCTATGAGGTGCCCCCTGGCCACGTATATAAAGAAGTGGAGGAAGGGAGGGGCCGGCCCTCTCTATGGCGCGCCCTAGGGTAGTCCTACTCCCACTGGGAGTAGGATTCCCCCTTTCCTAGTAGAACTAGGATCCCTTCCAAGTAGTAGGAATAGGAGAGAAGGAAAGGGAAGGAAAAAGGAGAAGGAAGGAAGGGGGCGCCCCCCTCCCTAGTCCAATTCGGACCAGCCCATTGGGAGGGGTGCGGCCACCCTTTGAGGCCTTTCTCTCCTTTCCCGTATGGCCCATTAAGGCCCAATACGAATTCCCGTAACTCCCCGGTACTCCCGAAAATACCCGAATCACTCGGAACATTTCCGATGTCTGAATATAGTCGTCCAATATATCGATCTTTACGTCTCGACCATTTCGAGACTCCTCGTCATGTCCCCGATCTCATCCGCGACTCCGAACTCCTTCGGTACATCAAAACACATAAACTCATAATATAACCGTCATCGAACTTTAAGCGTGCGGACCCTACGGGTTCGAGAACTATGTAGACATGACCGAGACATGTCTCCGGTCAATAACCAATAGCGGAACCTGGATGCTCATATTGGCTCCTACATATTTTCTGAAGATCTTTACCGGTCAAACCGCATAACAACATATGTTGTTCCCTTTGTCATCGCTATGTTACTTGCCCAAGATTCGATCGTCGGTATCTCAATACCTAGTTCAATCTCATTACCGGCAAGTCTCTTTACTCGTTCTGTAATACATCATCCCGCAACTAACTCATTAGTTGCAATGCTTGCAAGGCTTAAGTGATGTGTATAACCGAGAGGGCCCAGAGATACCTCTCCGACAATCGGAGTGACAAATCCTAATCTTGAAATACGCCAACCCAACAAGTACCTTTGGAGACACCTGTAGAGCACCTTTATAATCACCAAGTTACGTTGTGACGTTTGGTAGCACACAAAGTGTTCCTCCGGTAAACGGGAGTTGCATAATATTATAGTCATAGGAACATGTATAAGTCATGAAGAAAGCAATAGCAACAAACTAAACGATCAAGTGCTAAGATAACGAAATGGGTCAAATCAATCACATCATTCTCCTAATGATGTGATCCCGTTAATCAAATGACAACTCATGTCTATGGTTAGGAAACATAACCATCTTTGATCAACGAGCTAGTCAAGTAGAGGCATACTAGTGACACTCTGTTTGTCTATGTATTCACACATGTATTATGTTTCCGGTTAATACAATTCTAGCATGAACAATAAACATTTATCATGATATAAGGAAATAAATAATAACTTTATTATTGCCTCTAGGGCATATTTCCTTCAGTCTCCCACTTGCACTAGAGTCAATAATCTAGTTCACATCGCCATGTGATTTAATACCAATAGTTCACATCACCATGTGACTAACACCCATAGTTCACATCGACATGTGACCAACACCCAAAGGGTTTAATAGAGTCAATAATCTAGTTCACATCGCTCTGTTATTAACACCCAAAGAGTACTAAGGTGTGATCATGTTTTGCTTGTGAGAGAAGTTTAGTCAACGGGTCTGCCACATTCAGATCCATAAGTATTTTGCAAATTTCTATGTCAACAATGCTCTGCGTGGAGCTACTCTAGCTAATTGCTCCCACTTTCAATATGTATCCAGATTGAGATTCAGAGTCATTTGGATCAGTATCAAAATTTGCATCGACGTAACCCTTTACGACGAACCTTTTTGTCACCTCCATAATCGAGAAACAAATCCTTATTCCACTAAGGATTATTTTGACCGCTGTCCAGTGATCTACTCCTAGATCACAATTGTACTCCCTTGCCAAAAACAGTGTAGGGTATACAATAGATCTGGTACACAGCATGGCATATTTTATAGAACCTATGGCCAAGGCATAGAGAATGACTTTCGTTCCCTTTCTATCTTCTGCCGTGGTCGGGCTTTGAGTCTTACTCAGTTTCACACCTTGTAACACAGGCAAGAACTCTTTCTTTGACTGTTCCATTTTGAACTACTTCAAAATCTTGTCAAGGTATGTACTCAATGAAAAAGTTATCAAGCGTCTTGATCTATCTCTATAGATCTTGATGCTCAATATGTAAGCAGCTTCACCGAGGTCTTTCTTTGAAAAACTCCTTTCAAACACTCCTTTATGCTTTGCAGAATAATTCTACATTATCTCCGATCAACAATATGTCATTCACATATACTTATCAGAAATGCTATAGTGCTCCCACTCACTTTCTTGTAAATATAGGCTTCACCGCAAGTCTGTATAAAACTATATGCTTTGATCAACTTATCAAAGTGTATATTCCAACTCCGAGATGCTTGCACCAGTCCATAGATGGATCGTTGGAGCTTGCATATTTTGTTAGCACCTTTATGATTGACAAAACCTTCTGGTTGCATCATATACAACCCTTCTTTAATAAATCCATTAAGGAATGCAGTTTTGTTTATCCATTTGCCAGATTTCATAAAATGTGGCAATTGCTAACATGATTCGGACAGACTTAAGCATAGATACGAGTGAGAAACTCTCATCGTAGTCAACACCTTGAACTTGTCGAAAACCTTTTTGCAACAATTCTAGCTTTGTAGACAGTAACACTACTATCAGTGTCCGTCTTCCTCTTGAAGATCCATTTAATCTCAATGGCTCGCCGATCAATGGGAAAGTCAATCAAAGTCCATACTTTGTTCTCATACATGGATCTCATCTCAGATTTCATGGCCTCAAGCCATTTCGCGGAATCTGGGCTCATCATCGCTTCCTCATAGTTCGTAGGCTCGTCATGGTCAAGTAACATGACCTCTAGAACAGGATTACCATACCACTCTGTGCGGATCTCACTCTGGTTTACCTACGAGGTTCGGTAGTAACTTGATCTGAAGTTACATGATCATCATCATTAGCTTCCTCACTAATTTGTGTAGTAGTCACAGGAACAGATTTCTGTGATGAACTACTTTCCAATAAGGGAGCAGGTACAGTTACTTCATCAAGTTCTACTTTCCTCCCACTCACTTCTTTCGAGAGAAACTCCTTCTCTAGAAAGGATCCATTCTCAGCAATGAATATCTTGCCTTCGGATCTGTGATAGAAGGTGTACCCAACATTTTCTTTTGGGTATCCTATGAAGATGCACTTCTCCGATTTGGGTTTGAGCTTATCAGGTTGAAACTTTTTCACATAAGCATTGCAACCTCAAACTTTAAGAAACGACAGCTTAGGTTTCTTGCCAAACCATAGTTCATACGGTGTCGTCTCAACGGATTTAGATGGTACCCTATTTAATGTGAATGTAGCTATCTCTAATGCATAACCCCAAAACGCTAGTGGTAAATCGGTAAGAGACATCATAGGTCGCACCATATCTAATAAAGTACGGTTACGACGTTCGGACACACCATTACACTGTGGTGTTCCAGGTGGTGTGAGTAGTGAAACTATTTCACATTGTTTTAACTGAAGGCCAAACTCGTAACTCAAATATTTTACTTCTACGATCATATCGTAGAAACTTTTATTTTTGTTACGATGATTCTCCACTTCACTCTGAAATTCTTTCAACTTTTCAAATGTTTCAGACTTGTGTTTCATCAAGTAGATTTACTCATATCTGCTCAAATCATCTGTGAAGATCAGAAAATAATGATACCTGCCGCGAGCCTCAATATTCATTGGACCACATACATCAGTATGTATGATTTCCAACAAATCTGTTGCTCGCCCCATTGTTCCGGAGAACGGAGTCTTAGTCATCTTGCCCATGAGGCATGGTTCACAAGCATCAAGTGATTCCAAAAGCCCATCAGCATGGATTTTCTTCATGCGCTTTACACCAATATAACCTAAACGGCAGTGCCACAAATAAGTTGCACTATCATTATTAACTTTGCATCTTTTTTCTTTCAATATTATGAAAATGTGTATCACCACAATCGAGATCCAACAAACCATTTTCATTGGGTGTATGACCATAGATGGTTTTATTCATGTAAACAGAACAACAATTATTCTCTAACTTACATGAATAACCGTATTGCAATAAACATGATCCAATCATATTCATGTTCAACGCAAACATTAAATAACATTTATTTTAGGTTTAACACTAATCCCGAAAGTATAGAGAGTGTGCGATGATGATCATATCAATCTTGGAACCATTTCCAATACACATCGTCACTTCACCCTTAACTAGTCTCTGTTCATTCTGCAACTCCCGTTTCGAGTTACTATTCTTAGCAACTCAACTAGTATCAAATACTGAGGGGTTACCATAAACACTAGTAAAGTACACATCAATAACATGTATATCAAATATACCTATGTTCACTTTGCCATCCTTCTTATCCGCCAATTACTTGGGGTAGTTCCGCTTCCAGCGACCAGTCCCTTTGCAGTAGAAGCACTCAGTTTCAGGCTTAGGTCCAGACTTGGGTTTTTCACTTGAGCAGCAACTTGCTTGCCGTTCTTCTTGAAGTTCCCTTTTCTTCCCTTTGTCCCTGTACTTGAAACTAGTGGTTTTGTTAACCATCAACACTTGATGCTTTTCTTGATTTCTAACTTCGTCGATTTCAGCATCACGAAGAGCTTGGGAATCGTTTCCGTTATCCCTTGCATATTATAGTTCATCACAAGTTCTACTAACTTGGTGATGGTGACTAGAGAACTCTGTCAATCACTATTTTATCTGGAAGATTAACTCCCACTTGATTCAAGCGATTGTAGTACCCAGACAATCTGAGCACATGCTCACTACTTGAGCTATTCTCCTCCATCTTTTAGCTATAGAACTTGTTGGAGACTTCATATCTCTCAACTCAAGTATTTGCTTGAAATATTAACTTCAACTCCTGGAACATCTCATATGGTCCATGATGTTCAAAACGTCTTTGAAGTCCCGATTCTATGCCGTTTAAGCATGGTGCACTAAACTATCAAGTAGTCATCATATTGAGCTAGCCAAACGTTCATAACATCTGCATCTGCTCCTGCAATAGGTTTGTCACCTAGCGGTGCATCAAGGACATAATTCTTCCGTGCAGCAATCAGGATAAACCTCAGATCACGGATCCAATCCGCATCATTGCGACTAACATCTTTCAACTTAGTTTTCTCAAGGAACATATCAAAAATAAAACAGGGGAGCTAAACAGGGGAACATAGATATGCTAATACTACCAAGACTAAGTTCATGATAAATTAAAGTTCAATTAATCATATTACTTAAGAACTCCCACTTAGATAGACATCCATCTAATCATCTAAGTGACCACGTGATCCAAATCAACTAAACCATAACCGATCATCATGTGAAATGGAGTAGTTTTCAATGGTGAACATCACTATGTTGATCATATCTACTATATGATTCATGCTCGACCTTTCGGTCTCAGTGTCCCGAGGCCATATCTGCATATGCTAGGCTCGTCAAGTTTAACCTGAGTATTCTGCGTGTGCAAAACTGGCTTGCACCCGTTGTAGATGGACGTAGAGCTTATCACACTCGATCATCACGTGGTGTCTGGGTACGACGAACTTTGGCAACGGTGCATACTCAGGAAGAACACTTTTATCTTGAAATTTAGTGAGAGATCATCTTATAATGCTACCGTCAATAAAAGCAAGATAAGATGCATAAAAGATAAACATGACATGCAATCGATATAAGTGATATGATATGGCCATCATCATATTGTGCTTGTGATCTCCACCTCCGAAGCACCATCATGATCACCATCGTCACCGGCGCGACACCTTGATCTCCATCGTAGCATCGTTGTCGTCTCGCCAATCTTATGCTTCTACGACTATCGCTACCGCTTAGTGATAAAGTAAAGCATTACAGGGCGATTGCATTGCATACAATAAAGCGACAACCATATGGCTCCTGCCAGTTGCCGATAACTCGGTTACAAAACATGATCATCTCATACAATAAAATTTAGCATCATGCTTTGACCATATCACATCACAACATGCCCTGCAAAAACAAGTTAGACGTCCTCTACTTTGTTGTTGCAAGTTTTACGTGACTGCTACGGGCTAAGCAAGAACCGTTCTTATCTACGCATCAAAACCACAACGATAGTTTGTCAAGTTAGTGCTATTTTAACCTTCTAAAGGACCGGGCATAGCCACACTCGGTTCAACTAAAGTTGGAGAAACTGACACCCCCTAGTCACCTATGTGCATAGCACGGCGGTAAAACCAGTCTCGCGTAAGCGTACGCGTAATGTCGGTCCGGGCCGCTTCATCCAACAATACCGCCGAACCAAAGTGTGACATTCTAGTAAGCAGTATGACTTATATCGCCCACAACTCACTTGTGTTCTACTCATGCATATTACATCAACGCATAAAACCTGGCTCGGATGCCACTATTGGGGAACGTAGTAATTTCAAAAACCTATGCACACGCAAGATCATGGTGATGCATAGCAAAGAGAGGGGAGAGTGTGTCCACGTACCCTCGTAGACCGAAAGTGGAAGTGTTAGCACAACGCGGTTGATGTAGTCGTACGTCTTCACGATCCGACCAATCAAGTACCGAACGAACGGCACCTCCGAGTTCTGCAAACGTTCAACTCGATGACGTCCCTCGAACTCCGATCCAGCCGAGTGTTGAGGGAGAGTTTCGTCAGCACAACGGCGTGGTGATGATGATGATGTTCTACCGACGCAGGGCTTCGCCTAAGCACCGCTACAATATGACTGAGGTGGATTATGCTAGAAGGGGGCACCGCACACGGCTAAGAGATCAAGAGATCAATTGTTGTCCCTATGGGGTGCCCCCTGGCCACGTATATAAAGAAGTGGAGGAGGGGAGGGGCCGGCCCTCTCTATGGCGCACCCTAGGGGAGTCCTACTCCCACCGGGAGTAGGATTCCTCCTTTCCTAGTAGAACTAGGATCCCTTCCAAGTAGTAGGAGTAGGAGAGAAGGAAAGGGAAGGAAAAAGGAGAAGGAAGGAAGGGGGCGCCCCCCTCCCTAGTCCAATTCGGACCAGCCCATGGGGAGGGGTGCGGCCACCCTTTGAGGCCTTTCTCTCCTTTCCCGTATGGCCCATTAAGGCCCAATACGAATTCCCGTAACTCCCTGGTACTCCCAAAAATACCCGAATCACTCGGAACCTTTCCGACGTCCGAATATAGTCGTCCAATATATCGATCTTTACGTCTTGACCATTTCGAGACTCCTCGTCATGTCCCCGATCTCATCCAGGACTCCGAACTCCTTCGGTACATAAAAACACATAAACTCATAATATAACCGTCATCGAACTTTAAGCGTGCGGACCCTACGGGTTCGAGAACTATGTAGACATGACCGAGACACGTCTCGGTCAATAACCGATAGCGGAACCTGGATGCTCATATTGGCTCCTACATATTCTACGAAGATCTTTATCGGTCAAACCGCATAACAACATACGTTGTTCCCTTTGTCATCGGTATGTTACTTGCCCGAGATTCGTTCGTCGGTATCTCAATACCTAGTTCAATCTCGTTACCGGCAAGTCTCTTTACTCGTTCCGTAATACATCATCCCGCAACTAACTCATTAGTGGCAATGCTTGCAAGGCTTAAGTGATGTGTATTACCGAGAGGGCCCAGAGATACCTCTCCGACAATCGGAGTGACAAATCCTAATCTCGAGATACGCCAACCCAACAAGTACCTTTGGAAACACCTGTAGAGCACCTTTATAATCACCCAGTTACATTGTGATGTTTGGTAGCACACAAAGTGTTCCTCTGGTAAACGGGAGTTGCATAATCTTATAGTCATGGGAACATGTATACGTCATGAAGAAAGCAATAGCAACAAACTAAATGATCAAGTGCTAAGCTAACGGAATGGGACAAGTCAATCACATCATTCTCCTAATGATGTGATCCCGTTAATCAAATGACAACTCATGTCTATGGTTAGGAAACATAACCATTTTTGATCAACGAGCTAGTCAAGTAGAGGCATACTAGTGACACTCTGTTTGTCTATGTATTCACACATGTATTATATTTCCGGTTAATGCAATTCTAGCATGAATAATAAACATTTATCATGATATAAGGAAATAAATAATAACTTTATTATTGCCTCTAGGGCATATTTCCTTCAACCACCGTGTATGAATCCGGGTGAGAGGAGGTTACGTCACGTTTGGGTGAAATTACAAACCTACCCCTATCGAGACCTATAGAAATCCAGCAGATAGGCTTTGCGTGGCAGGGATAGGCAGTAGTGATTTCCATCTCGCAGATCTTCGTTTCGGACGGTTACTGCGACTTTCCCCGCTTCGTTCAAATTTTGCAGAGTGCACGTTTAGCGTGCCAACTCAATTCGAATCCCGTTTGTATTCTATATTTTTTCAGGCGGGACCCATTTTCAATTGGAATTACATTCTATATACATCATTTTTTTATATATACTTTCAAAAGCACAACAAAGAATTCTGCTCCTTTATATGTATAATATGATTTACAAATACAATGATCTCAAAATCTTAAGATTGAATTCGAAGAAATTTAACCAAATTATGTTCTACTAAAATGTATGGATTAGTAAGATCTACCTATTAAATAACATAGATGTGCGTGAATTCATATGAGTATGCATGTTTCATAGATCAATTTTGGTTCGAGTATGGATTACATGTATCATCATCTCGAATTCAAATATTTGAATCCCTTTTTTGTTCACTCCTTTCACGCCCATCTCTCTCACATGCATGCTCCTTCAGGTAGCTATCACTCTCTTTTCTCCAGCTCACCCGCACGCTCACTTCATGTTTCTCCTATCCTCGCAAACATGGTCTCTCGACGTCTCCCTTGAGAAGTGTCACACTCTCCCTATCATTATACATTACAATGTTTTCATTATCTCTCACGTCTCTACTGTTCTCTGGTATCACTCGGTACCTAAGCTTTCTTTTTATCCGCCACACACACAGTCTCCACTCGTCTTTCACTTTGTCTTTCTCTCTATGGGATTCTCTCACACACCCTATATGTCTCTACATATGACTCATACCACTAAAATTACTCTCTCTCTCGCTCTCCTGTAGACACAACATTTGTTGCGGTCTCCTTTTCGTCTCCATCCCAGACTGACATTATTCATTTGTTTACCGATCAGACAACCCCGACTACCGTCTCCTCTCTCTCTCTCTCACAAACACACACAACTCCTGCTTCCACTCCCCTTCCCGACTACCGTCTCTCTCTCTCACACACACAAAACTCTCTCTTTCGCACCCCGACTCGTATTTCTCTCACAAACATTTATCGACTAGCTAGCCTCTAGATTGGGTTATACACCCGCACACTCGTGCTTCCACCATCGCATACATGTCTCTCTCCTGCTCCTTGTATCTATGTAGATTTTTCTTCCCTTCTTGAGACACTCCCTCTCGATCGTGCACACAGACACTATCACCTCATTCTAAGCTGATACCTATCGCACACACACTCCTTGTGTCTTTGTCACACATGCACTCCGTCCTCCTCCACTCTCCCTCTCTCTCACACACACATGGGCTTTTTGCAACAACTAGCAAGATGCCCATGCGTTGCACGGAACATCAAGATGCATTTGTATGAGTAGTTTATCTTATGGGGGAAAATGATGAACGAGGGAAGGCCTTATTTGCAAATGTGGAGAGGGGTGTGGGTATCTTTTTGCAAAATTGCCATAGTTTCCTTCCTATCCGTCAGATATAGATCAGACGGCCTATATTGCAGGATGGCAGGCACACGATCATCACTGACAATGCTTTTTATAAGAGTAGGGATAAAAAATAGAGTTGGTGATGATGGTGGGCCTGCCATCCTGTAATGTAGGTCGTCTGATTTATATCTGACGGATAGGAAGGAAAATATGATAATTTATCCGCACTCTTCACCACATTTGCAGATAAGGCATTCCCTCGTTCATCCTTTTCTCCCACAAGATCTTGATGTTCCGTGCAACGCACAGACATCTTGCTAGTAAGAGTAGAACTTAGACATATACCACTTCTCGAATCTTGAAACCAACAACATTCCTCCCTTATATTTTGAGTGAAACATAACATATTTTTAGTGATATACGTATTTCAAAACTAGACTTTTTTTCCTATCAAATCGGTGAATATGTATTAATCTACTTTGATCGTGTGGCAACGCATTGGAACATTGCTAGTAGTTATTATAATTTTTTGAACACCAGACAAACGGTGGAGTACATATACGAAGAGAAGAGGCGCACGCACGCAGTCAGCCTCTCGCTGTCTCGCACACATGAGTGTTGCATAAAGGCGATGTTAACAAATAAACCCTAAAACCCTAGCTGCATGATTGCTGCATTCGCGGGTACTGGGTACGTGGTGGAGCACCTTTGTATGAGTAGTCAGCTCGCCTGATAATTTGATCCGTTGGAGTTGATGGTCGGGACCATAGGTGAACGACTTGGAGCGCGGTGGCTCGCCAGTGGCCACAGATCGAGTAGCCACGTTTAAAATATCGTTTTATAGCGGGGTTAATTTAATCTGCATGCATGACTCTCCTCCCCCACACTCATCCAATCCGTTGTGACCAGCAATATTTCCACCCCTTCGCTCCCCCGTAATTTACTCCAACAAATATGCCCACATAGTTGTTACTTAACTTTAGGTGCATTGGGTCACTGACATATGGGCCCAACAGGGATCTGGCCCACATGTCAGTGATGCAACTGGACCTGCAGTTAAGTCAGTGAAGCTCAGTCCATATCTTACGTAGGTGTGCCATAGCTCGCTATAAATACTGTGCCTCCCACAACATCGCTATCTCCTCCCCCTCACGTTCACGTTCATCGCTATCTCCTCCCCCCTCTCTCGTCGACCACCATGGCATCGCCCCTCCCAACCCCTAGGAGCCCCTCGCTGCACCACTCGGATGGTCACGCTTCGCTGTTCCGTTCCTCGCCGCCACTAGTCGAGGAGGACGCGTCGGTGTTCCGCTCCTCGCCGCCACTAGTCGAGGAGGACGCATTGGCATTCCGCTCCTCGCCACGACGCCTCGAGGTGGACGTGTTGGCGTTCCCAATCTCGCCAGCACGCGCGCCGGAGGACGCGTCGGCTCCCCGCTACGAGGAGAATGCCGCGCCACCCGCCGAGCCCCCCAGCCTTGAGGAGATCTGGAAAGAAATGGATGTCGCCTTATGGGAGGCTTTGCCTCCAGTAGAGCGCGCCAAAATAGAGGCGGAGAAGAAGGCCGAGGAAGAGAAGCACACCATGGAACAAGCTGCCTGGGAGGCCTATGTCGCGTCCGATAGAGTCAGGCAATTGGCTCTTTGGCAGAAGGCTCGTGCGAGGGCCGTGAGGGTGGCGGAGGACGCCCGTGCCGACGCCCTGAGTGCTGTCGGGCCCAAGCGCCTCATCTACGCTTGGCGGTACGTGGACCGGGTGCATGTTTCCAGCGAGGAGGAGTACCTGTTGGCGCCGGATCACCACACCGGTGAGATCGCGCTCGCCCGCCGGCAAGCCGCCAATCAGCACCTCGCGAGTTGCAAGGCTGAGGAAGAGGCGTTGTGTCGGCGTGCTGGGAAACGGCCGCGCACCAGGGCACTCATGGCGTGCTGAAAGCGCTCCTACGAGCGCCGTGGATTTTAGGAGGAGTATAATTTTTGTTTCGTAAGGCGATCTCATTAGTTTTGGGACATAAATGATAAATCTCGAACGTTCAGGAATTTTTAGCGTCCTTAATTAAGTATGTAAAAGGGAAAGTTTGGAAACCTTGTGTATTCGTATGCATTTTGCAAGTACGTGCATATAGCACAAACTTTACTATATACTATCACACTACACGTCTCTCTCGATATATGCTTGCAGACTGTGCTACTCCCTCCGTCCAGGTCAATAAGTCATCTTTGGTTGTGCACCGTGACGAAGAAGGAGGGAAGACTTATACAGCTAGACGGAGGGAGTACTACTATTACTTATGTACTCCCTCCGTCCGGGTTTGTTAGGCCTCTCATCATCACAAGCATGTCCCCTTTTATAAGGCCCCGCGTTGGAAAGGTGCATGGATGCAACCATTTCATTGGTTGTATTGAAAGCTATTGTTGTTGGTGCCATGGCAGAAAAGTTAATACACTTCGTGTGTGCTTTTTCATTGGCTGCATGCATGTGAGAGAGTGCATTGGGAGTGGAATGGAAGAATTAATGTGAGCAAATTACTATGTGTCTTGGTCTAAGAGAAGTTGTCTTTAGGCCTAATAAACCCGGTCGGAGGGAGTACGTGCAAATGCACGTTTTAACATTACGATGCGGTTTTTGTAAAAGTAGAAAAACAGAACTAGTCAAGCTTGTAAAACGATTCAATGCAAAACAAATGAAAAAATGCTCGTTTAATTGTTTACTTTTAGCTTCCTTCTCTGTGGTTATTTCTCTGTCGTACTTTGTACGGAGTATCTCATTGGTTGGAAAGGCATGCAAATTCCCAAACCACTTCCTACACCCTGTATCGAATTTTTTGTCTAACAAGTTGTGCCGTGCAATTGGAATTCCAACTTGAGTACTACTACTAGTAGGAGTACCAGGGGCCAGTTCTTTTAGGCTTCTAGATTAGTAATCCCATAACAACTACCTCCGTCCTGGTTTATTGGTCCCCATTGTAATCCGTGTCAAATTTGATCATAGATTTAACTAATGAAATGTTAGTGCATGTCACATTGTAACGCCCTCGATGCGGCTATATCTCCTACGTGTCGAAGCATGACTTAGAGGCATAACCGCATTGAAAGCAATGTCGCAAGTGAGGTAATCTTCACACAACCCATGTATTAGGGAAAGAGATACATAGTTGTCTTACAATCGCCACTTCACACAAATACATGAATAAAGCATTACATCATCCAAGTACAATCAAGGTCCGACTACGGAACCAAAATAAAAGAAGAACCCCAAATGCGACACGGTCCCGATCGACCCCAACTGGGCTCCACTACTGATCAACTAAAACGAAACAACACAAATGGCAAGATCTTCATCGAGCTCCTCCTTGAGCTTGGTTGCGTCATCTGCACGGACTCATCGGCACCTGCAAGCTGGTTTGGAAGTATCTGTGAGCCAGAGGGACTCAGCAATCTCGCACCTTCACGATCAAGACTATTTAAGCTTATGGGTAAGGTAAGGTATGAGGTGGAGCTGCAGCAAGCGAGCATATATGGTGGCTAACATACGCAAATGAGAGCGAGAAGAAAAGGCAAAGCACGATCGATAAACTATGATCAAGAAGTGATCCTAAAACAACCTACGTCAAGCATAACTCCAACACCGTGTTCACTTCCCGGACTCTGCCGGAAAGAGACCATCACGGTAACACACGCTGTTGATTCATTTTAATTAAGGTCAAATTCAGTTTTTCTACAACCGGACGTTAACAAATTCCCATCTTCCCATAACCGTGGGCACGGCTTTCGAAAGTTCAAATCCCTGCAGGGGTGTCCCAACTTAGCCCATGACAAGCTCTCATGGTCAACGAAGGAATAGACCTCCTCCCGAGACATTCTGATCAGGCTCGGTATCCCGGTTCTACAAGACATTTCGACAGGGTAAAACTAAACCAGCAACACCGCCCGAATGTGCCGACAAATCCCGATAGGAGCTGCACATATATCTTTCTCAGGGCACACCGGATCGTCCAATCTTCCGGTAGGCCAACCCAGAGTTGCCCCTGGTGGCCACCGGCGGCTGACAAGTTGGGCCAACACTCAGAGGAGCACTGTCCGGGGGGGGGGGTAAAATAATTATGACCCTCAGGAGTGCGACTCCCAAGGGAAAGGAAAAGGCTAGGTGGCAAATGGTAAAACCAATGTTGGGCATTGCTGGAGGAGCTTTACTTAAGGCAAACTATCAAGGGGTTCCCATTATTACCCAACCGCATAAGGAACGCAAAATCCGGGAACATAACACCGATATGACAGAAACTAGGGCGGCAAGAATGGAACAAAACACCAGGCATAAGGCCGAGCCTTCCACCCTTTACCAAGTATATAGATGCATTAAGTTAATAAGATATATAGTTGTATCCCAACAAGTAAGCATGTTCCATAAAGGAATGACATCTCCATGTTCCAACAAGGAACAAACTTCAATCTTCACCTGCAACTAACAACGCTACAAGAGGGGCTGAGCAAAGCGGTAACATAGCCAAACAACGGTTTGCTAGGACAAGGTGGGTTAGAGGCTTGGTTCAACAATATGGGAGGCATGATAAGCAAGTGGTAGGTATCGCAGCATAGGCATAGCAAAAGAGCGAGCATGTAGCAAAGAAAAGATAGTAGTGATTTCGAGGGTATGGTCATCTTGCCTGAAAACCCGCAAGGAAGAAGAACGAGTCCATGAAGAAGACAAACGGACATAGAAGAACGGGTCCTCACAAACGCGATGTAACCGGAACCAACCCGAAGAAGCAAACACCAGAAAGAAGCACACAACATAGTAAACAACCAACACATGAATATGGTATGATATGCGGGATGCGGTATGCGATGCATATGCATGATTGGACAAGGAATGCATGAACCTGGCCTCAACTTGGAAATCCAAGTGTGCCACTGGAAAGATGAGATGAAATCGCTTGAAAACGATATAAAGAACGTCGGAATCGGAGTAACGGTTTGGAAATGGCAAGCGATTCAAATATGACCACGTTCTGCGACTTACAGCAAGTAGTCATCTAAATGCAACAAGATGAACATGCTACGACACCCAAACAAGACAACAAAATACATGGCAGGGATGCATTCATGATGCTTAACAAAAGATGAACACTGAGCTACGGCCAATTCATCCATTAACAGGTTCAAACAAGCATGGAAAAAATGCATATGGTAAACAGATCTCAGACTTAGTGAAATTAACACTTGTTTGGAATTTCAGATCAGGTAGCACACTTTGAAGCAACAAAACTACATGCTACAGGACCTGAACATGGCAACGTAAAGCATGGCATGGAACTACTCAAAGAGCTTAACAAAAGTCCCTTAGTGACTTTGAGCCAAAAGGGATTAGAAAATACAATTGCAAGCATGTGAACATGGCAAAAACATAATCAGATCACAGATTTTGTGAAAACTGGAGCATGCTGAAACAGATATCAAGTAGGCATGTTTACGAGCCCGATGCACTCACTACAGAGCAAGTCATGATAAACTAAGCTTACACCCATCAAGAATACACAAAATGCAAGCTAGACATGGCAAGAACAATAGCATAGCATGCACAGATCAACTACAACATCCTCGACAAAATCGCTAACAAGTAGACAATCTGCCGAGATTCACGAAATGACAAAAGTAGAGCTCGATTGACTCAAGCTAGGGTGCTCCATAATTGCAAACAAAGACATGGATGGCTAGAGCGCTACAATATCAACAAAACATCCTTACTGACCATCCTCAAAAGAGGCACGGATCACTAGGAAACAACATGAACATATGGCATAATGAGATAAACGGGTCAAGGACTTAGTGGAAATGCTAAGTCCCTGAAATCAGCATTACCAAGTGCACCACTTTGCAAGCTTGTGCTAGTCACCACACACATCACAAAAATACATGGGTTGCACCTCTGGAAAGATGGCAAGACCCTTAACAAAACATATGTAGAGCTCAGGGGCATATCATGCACACGATAATCATGGCAAAAATGGCAAATATCTAAATGGAGCAGCAGATCTGGCAATTGTCTCAAGTAGCACTCTTGTAACAGCATTTAGGGCATCAAGATGAACTCAAATGAAAATGATTCAATGATATGAAATGATGTGCTCTCTGAGACGAACATTTTGATATGCTATATGCATGAATCGTAGCTACGGATGCAAAGTTACGATGCGATGAACCTGGGCATATGAAACTGGGAATTTCGAGGACTTAGTAGAAATTGGACTTCTCCGAGAAAGTCAAGCCGGGACGGAGTCGTGCGGGACGGAGGGATCCGGATCTGGACGGGGCGTTTGGTTGAGGGGAGGGGTGGATCTGATCCACTCCGAGTGGATCCGGCCGGAGTCTACTCCGGCGAACTCCGCGAGCTCCGACGAGGGGTGACTCGGGCTCCGGCGAGTGAACGAAGTCGAGGAGGAGGTCCAGCGATGCCCGCGGGCTACGGGCGGCGCGGGGCGCCACGCCGGCGACGAGGAAGCTTGGCGGCGGGGCGGAGCTGGCCGGAGATGATGCGGGCGGCGCGTGGCAGTTCTGGCGAGGGTGAGGCGCGGTTGCGCGCGACGGCCGGCGGCGAAGGCACGCGGGCGCGGGCGGTGGCTCGGGCGCCAGGCGGCGGCGCGGTGTACCTGGCCGGGGGGGGGGGGGGATCTAGGCCTCTCGGGCCCGCGCGGGAGAGGCGGCGGGGCAGGCCAGGTTGCGGCGCGCAGTAGGCTGGCGGCGGTGGCGGGGTGACGAGCGGACATGTCCATCCGGCGAGGATGTGTCTGACGGCGCGGAGGGAGTTGGATCTAGGGTTTGGGGTAGGAAAAATCCGAAAATTTCGGGGGAGACACATATTTATAGGTAGAGGGAGCTAGGAGAGTCCAAATGAGGTGCAGTTTTCGGCCACGCGATCTTGATCGAACAACCGAGATGATGGAGGAGGTTTAGGTGGGTTTTGGGCCACTTTGGAAGGGTGTTGGGCTGCAACACACACGAGGTCTTTTCGGCCCCTCGGTTAACCGTTGGAGTATCAAACGAAGTCCAAATGGCACGAAAATTGACAGGCGGTCTACCGGTAGTAAACGAAGGCCTCTTGGCAAGTCTCGGTCCAATCCGGAAATGTTTAACCCCCACACACGAAAGAAAGGTAGAAAAGAGCACCGGAGGAGAACGGAGCGCCGGATTGGAAAACGGACAACGAGGAAAATGCTCGGATGCATAAGATGAACAAGTATGCAAATGAAATGCACATGATGACATGATATGCAATGCATGACACGCAAGCAATGACAAGGCAACAACAGCGAATAACTGGAGGACACGTGGCACATCGGTCTCGGGGCGTTACACACATGCACTACTCCATCCGTCTAGGTGAGTAAGTCATCTTAGGCTGTGCACCGTGACCAAGGAGGAGGAGAAAATGAGAAACGTTAATGTTTATTTGCTAATTAATAGTATTGCATGCAATGAACTAACCACTGCATGTCATGTTTGATATCTCAAGTCATTAAAAGCATGCACACTCTTTATCTCTTATTGGTTGATATGTCAAGAAACAAGAAACGAGGTAGAAGTTAATGCACCGCGTTAAGTGTTTTGGGATTATTTGGTTTTTGTAAGATGACTTACACACCTAGACAGAGGGATTACAATGGTGAGGAATAAACCAGTTAAATCTTTGGTCAAAATTTAGCACAAATTACAATGGTGAGGAATAAACCGGGACCGAGTAGTAGTTTAGAAGCCCAAATAAATGAGTGAGGCGCCTTATTGTTACTCTCCACTTTGACTAGTCTTGTGGGAAAAGCTGGGGAAGCGGCCAAAAGAACTGGCCCTAGGAGTAGTAGCTAGGGATCGAGTTTGCGAGATGAACCGGAGAAAGTAAATGCAGAGAGATGAAATGCAAAAAAGATGGAGGGATGTGATGGTTGCTTGTCCGTTTATTTTACCAAGCCACTTATTACTGGGAGTGGTTGGGTATTGTGATATGACGGCTTTACTGCCGCGCCATGAGCGGGGTGAGAGGTGAGACTCCCGTGCAGTGCCACCCACTACACTTGTACTAGACGTGTCGTGGTTTATTAGTCCCCCATTGAATTTGATTGAAGATTTAACTAACATAATGTTAGTGCATGTCAACAAAAACTATATCGTTGGATTCGTATTTGAACATAATTTTGAATGATATAATTTTAGGTGACATGCATCAGCATTTATCATACTATATATAATGTTAGTTCAATTTTTGGTCGTACTAATCTATAGTAGTAAGGTGCCCGTGCGTTGCACCGAAGAGTGAAATGCATTGATCGGGGAGTTGTTTATTTTGACAAAGGATGTGTGGGTCATCTCATGTGTAACGGGTATCGATATGTTTCTTCAGATATTATTTCATCTCTAGAGCTCACGAACATCTGGGTGAAACAGATAAAAAGGTATCTTTTGCAAACAAAAGCGTTCAAATGTTCAACCTGCATCCAAAACTTGTCAAGAAATAACACTTATTGTTCTTTGCAAGAAATGATCTTTAAGAATTAGTTTTTGAGTATCGATTGTTATACTTGTTGGCTAAGATGACATGGCACTTTCTTATAGTCAACAGTTGGCTATACTATTAAGTAATATTAACCATGCCCTTATACACCTAGACGGAGGGATTAAATCAGGATGACTTGCAAGCGGGCAGAGGAGATGTAAGAAATGGTTCATCGTAAGTCTTTCACCAGTACTGTAGTAAAAATTCATACATGGAAGATTCTAGACTAAACCATAAATGGATACACTTTTATGCATGCGCGATACTCCAATAGAGCAAGATCTTGCATGGAAGTCTCCACATGCTTAGACAGCGGATTACATTGAGCGAAGACTAATGATCAACATTTAACTTGATAATGCGTATGTCCAGGTGAACCTGCTTGGAGTCCCCGTGCACCGAGTCGGTGGGTAAAGGATGCCATGGGTTTTCCAAGTCCACATTGGCGGGATAGTCCCAGCTCCCCGGAGTCCAAGTCCGGTCGATGAGGTCGGTGTTGCCACCCACGCGACCCGGAGGGGTAGTAACATTGACCACGCACCCGTACATCAGCCTCGTGTTAGTGTCAGCGTCAGTGGCGTCACCCCTTACGCACATTACAGAGACAGGGCGGCGGCCTACGCGGGCCTCGCCGGTGCCCATGATCAAGAGGAAGACGCTTCTGTCCTCCTCCGAGACTAGCAGGCGGTGGTGATCCTCCAGTGACTCCGGCATGGTGAACGGGTAGCACATCTCGTACTTGATGTTCTCCGCCAAGGGCCAGCAGTGACCGCTGCACGCATCCGTGAGGTGATGCACCATGTCCGCAGGCGAGCCACAAAATGGCATCGGGCACTCATAGCAGTGGACAAAGGGCTCCTTGGAGGCATCGACCAGGCCGTCCATGAAACGGGAGTGGCTGTAGGGGACATTGCGCCAGTTGAATATATGAGCAAATTACTACAAGATTTAATCTGAGTAAGCACAAAATAAATCATGAATTCTACCATGATTTCGAATAGGAAGGACAGAAACACATACGGTGCAACGGGAGCAGCACCGTTGGCGTTGAGGTTGTCACCCATGTCCAAACACCATGTAGACACGGTCTTTGAGCATGGTTCGTAGTCGTTCCATGCTCGGGCATTGAACTTTGTAACTATTTTAGATTAGAATATACTACTCCTCCGGTGCTAGTAGTAGAGCAGAGTCCTACTCTACTCAAGCAAGTTAGGGCATAGCACTGTAGGGAGTACCAGTACTGTGATCACTCAAGAAAGTTGTCTGGCATCGACATGACCCTACGCTGCTGGTATGTGTCTCGTAAGTCAAGCAGCGTGCTGTAGTCATCATCACCTGTCCACTTCCCGCATCACATATTCGCTTCTCCATCTTTGTCCACACATAATCTCTTCCAATCTTCCATCCCCGCTAAGGTGCCTCCCCCCTCGTCCGAAACCCAAGCACTAACAATGGCAGAATCGAGCAGCGTCTGCCGAAAGAGTGGTTGGAATTCGCTCTCCATAGAGGTAATCAAGCTCATTGTTTCGCGTGGAGACAATCTCAGTACCATGCCGCTCGCTGCGTGCTCGTCGGGGCTGTACCGTTTACTCAAAGCCCTCAGGCCGGAGCTTTTTAAGTCAGCTCCTTGCTTGCTGATGCCGCCTGATCTTCAGAAACGGCGTGTCACGTAGCATAACGATCATAGGGTGGCGAGCATCAACCCCCTTGACTGCGATCCGATCCTCGTCAACCTCAACTACATTAACGGTATGTACTGGGTCGACATGAACACGTCTTAGATGGTGCTCGTCGACGGTCGCGGCAGCTGGATACTCGTGGAGGTCTTCACTCTTCTGGCCTGCTTACTGCTTCTGTTGCACCCCCAGCCCTGGTTGCTGCTGCTGCTATTTTCAATGTACAATCAGTAGTATATTTCATCTGTTGGTTGAATAAATGTGTTATTAGAACGACAAACACAATGTTTTGGAAGTCGTTGCACGGTTTGATCCTTTAGTGCCCCATACCGTACGTAGCGCATACTATTTTTTCGTACATAACACATTTTCCACTTGTTGATAACATGCAGCCCACTAATGAAGGCCCAATAGAGAAGCCCATAATTAACTGGAAGGGAGGCTCTCACATGAATCCGGCCCAGGTACATGCTCATGGTCCCCTAAACATAAATAAGTAAATAAATAAATAAATAAAGCTAAATGCTCATGCACCAGTTCTTTGGGAAAATAGGTAGCCCAGTATTTCTTTTTGAAGAATACCCAAGCTAGGCCTATTTGTTTTCTCCGAATTACTGGTCTGCAAATCTTTCAAGACAAGGAGGGATGCATTCCGGCCTGGCTTAAGAGTATGATCAATGTCTGTTAAAAGTAATATCAAAAGGGGTTGAAAATTCCAAAAAAAATATAGCAAATGGGATATAAGTTTCTTTTTCTGTTTTTGTTCTTCACTGATATCTTATACGTATTTCATTGGATTTAACATGACATAGTACTAATTAATTTTTAAATTTGTTTTAGTATGGCTATTAATTTTTGGATTAAGAATATTTCATTCCCAAGCAAAAATTTGCGAATTTTTTCAAAATTTCCCACATATTTAGTTAATTTTTTGACCCTGGTACTGACCAAAAAATGGCCAGCAATTCTAAAAATGGAAAATGGGCTGCAATAAATTCCATATGAATTGGAAAATGAGTAAAAATTATAAAAATAATGGCAAATGGGTTGTACACGCCACAGATTTCGAGGCTGACTTGTTTACGCAAGGCTTTGTTAGTGAACACATGATTCTAGCAGCAATGACTGTTGGATGTCCATCCAACGGCCGATGTGCTTCTTGAATCTCTTATCTTCCTGCTCCAGCCGCCTAAACTAGCACCAGCGGGACTGCCTGCTCCCTCCTCTTGTGGCCCGCTGTGATGCCGCACAGGCTTCCCCGGCCCACCCTATTCCCTCTGCTGGCCTGGCCGCACGCAATCCTGCCTCCTTATTACGCAAAAAAAATGATTCCTCCCACTGACATCTGGGGTGCACCGGTTGGGAGGCTGACCTGTGGGCCTACTAAGTTGACGCGTATGCAGGGCTTGTCAACTTAGTCAACAAACGATTCTAGCAGCAGTAACCGTTGGATTTGAATCGAATGGTCCTGCTGCTTCTTCAATCGCTGCTCTTCTTGCACCAGCTGCCCAAACCAGCACCGGGGAGACCGCCTGCTCCTGCCTCTAGTGGCCGGCTATGCTGCCGTTGAGGCCTCATCGCCCCCTACTACTCCCACTGCTAGCCAGGCCCTGCGGCGACGGAAGCCTCACACCGCAGTCGAACCAGTGAACCCTCATACTCCTCTCCGCATGGGCATCCACTATCGCGTCTTCCCCGGCTCCACGTCGTCCCCTTCCTAGGCCTCGCCGTCGTCCACCGCCTTGGTGCTCTCGGCGCGGCGTGGTCAACGTGGTTAACGACATTCCATCGGAAGAGTACTGTACGTGAAGAGGCTGACAGCTGGGTCCACGGCCACAACCCAGTTTTTTTGTGATTTGCCAAGTAAGTCGCTTTGTCAGGCCTGTTGGGCTGCAAATCTTCCAAGACGAGGAGAGCTTTCATTCGGCTGGCCGAGAAAATGGCTCATCAGTAATGAGAAATGGGCTGTACATTTTTAGAACACATCAAAACGACAATTAGTTTCAAATACCTTTTTTTCATTTCGAGATTTTAAATTACATTAATTTTTATGCGTGGAGAATTTGTTGGATTTTATATTGATATACATTTAGTTTTAAAATTAGTTTGAATGTGAGTCGAAATTTTGGGATTAAAAACAGTTCGAACCACACTAAAATATGCAAAATTTCGTATAATTTTTTAACCGTGGCCACAATATGGGCTGTAATGCTAACAAAAAGAATATGGGCTCCAAAAAAACCTTAATAATTAGCAAATGGGCTGTAAATTATTGGAAATAATGGCAGATGGGTTGTATGCTATTTTCCACAGATTTGAGGCTTTCCTAAAAAAAGGTTGACGCACAAGCAGTGACTATTGGATGGCCATCCAACGGCCGTCGTGCTTCTTCAATCTCTTTTGTTCCCGCTCCAGCCGCTCAAACAAGCGCCGGCGGGACTGCCTGCTCCCTCCTCCCCCCGGCCGGCTCTGCTGCCGCGCAGGCCTCACCGCCCCATCATACTCCCATCGCTGGCCTAGCCATCCCTCTACTCACCCACACCTGCTGTTATTCTCCGGCGACGGCAGACGAACCAGTAAACCCTCATACAGTCATACTCCCCTCCGCTTGGGAAACAACTGCCGAGTCTTCCCTGCCTCCGTGTCGTTCCCTTCCTAGGCCTCGCCGTCATCCACCGCCCTGGTGCTCTCGGCGCGGCCTGGTCAACGTGGTCAACGACCGACATGCATCTGAAGTGGACTGTACATGGAGAGGCCGACAGCTGGGTCCACGGCCGCATGGAAGGAAATGCCTCCTTATTACACGCAAAATAATGATTCCTCCACCAGACATCAGGGACCCACCAAAAGGGCCTCTGTATTTCGCGAAAAAAACGTTACCTCCGCTGACAGCTCGGACCCACCAGCTATATCTTCGCACGCAAGGAAGTGCCTCCTTATTACGCACAAAAAAAAATGAATACTCCCCCTGTTAGCTGGGCCCAGCATAGTGGCAGGCTGACTTGTGGGCCTACTAAGTTGACGGGGACGGAGCACTTTCTCAACTTAGTCAATATGCACGATTCTTGCTCCAGTGACCTTACGATGTCCATCCAACGGCCGTAGTGCTTCTTCAACCTCTGGTCTTCTTGCTCCAGCCGCCCAAACCAGCATCGGTCGTGCCTCGTGCTCCTGCCTCCCGTGGTCGGCTGCGATGCGATGGAGGCCTCACCGCCCCCTACTACTCCCACCGCTGGCCAGGCCATCCCTCTACTCACCCACACCCCCTGTTATTCTGCGGCGACGGCAACCTCACACTATAGCGAACCAGTGAACCCTCATACTCCTCTATGCGTGGGCATCCACTCCCGCGTCTTCCCCGGCTCCATGTCGTCCCCTTCCTAGGCCTCGTCGTCGTCCACCGCCCTGGTGCTCTTGGCACGGCGTGGTCAATGTGGTCAAGGAACGGCTTCCATCGGACGTGGACTATACGTGGAGAGGCTGACAGCTGGGTCCATGGCCGCAGCAAGGAAGTGCCTCCTTATTACGTGCAAAATAATTATTCCTCCACCTGACAGCTGGGAACCACCGGATGGGCCACCATATTTTGCCAAAAAAATGTTCCCCCCTGACTGCTGGGACCCGCCAGCTACATCTTCGCATGCAAGGAAGTGCCTAACAGTCGGGACCCACCTGGTCGAAGCGTACGTAGCGTTGTCACTCTGGTCGCGAACGTGTACGTACATATATACTGGTGGATGTAGAGGCGCGCACATATCATATATACGTACGTATAGTGGCCAGGGTGCAAGAAAGAAAATACGGCCACGTATGTGTACATACGGGCGGGGTCTCGAACGCCTACTCGCGCATACGTACGGCCAGGGCTCGTGTACCTGGCTGGGTCGGAACGGAGAAACAGCATCGTTGTCGTGTTCATGGGGAGGCAACGGAATGTGTCGTCTTCATGGGGAGGCAACGGAATCCGTCGTGTTCATGGGGAGGCAACGGAATGCGTCATGTTCATCGGGAGGCAACGGAACGTGTGGGAGCCAACCGGCTGGGTCGAAACGGAATGCGTGGTCATGTTCATCTGGAGGCCTTGGACGGAACAGGGGATGGAAATGAGGCCTGGCGTACCGCAAAACAGAGGAAATGGACCTCCTACGTTCGGAATGGGGTCCTGTTGATCGGGAGGGGTGTGGCGTACCGCAAAACGGAGGAAACAGACCTCCTATGGTCGAAACGGGGGTCCTGTTGATCGGGAGGGGTGTGGTGTACCGCAAAACGGACGAAACGGACTTCCTACGGTCGAAACGGGGGTCCTGTTGATCGGGAAGGGGTGTGGCGTACCGCAAAACGGACGAAACGGACCTCCTACGGTTGAAACGGGGGTCCTCTTGATCGGGAAGGGGTGTGGCGTACCGCAAAACGGACGAAACGGACCTCCTATGGTCGAAACGGGGGTCCTGTTCATCGGGAGGGGTGTGGCATACCGCAAAACGGGACTCCACGGGATATTGTTCATCTCCACCGTCGACCTCCTCCAGCCTCCACGGGCTACCGTCAACCTCCTCCAACCTCCACGGGCTCCTATTCATCCAGCCTCCACCGCGCGCTACTCCACCAGCTACTGTTCAACCACCCCTCCACGGGCACCCCTCCACCATCTACTGTTCATCCAGCCCTCCACACCACGGGGTCCTGTTCAACCACCCCTCCACCGTCTACTGTTCATCCAGCCCTCCACACCACGGGGTCCTGTTCATCCAGAGGCAACGCCACCGCTTACTGTTCATCCAACCCCCCCCTCCGCAACGCTCACTGTTCATCTAATTGATCGACTTTAGTTAGCAGTAGTAGCGAAGGAATCGCTCGATCGGGTTCAGTTAACAGCCATCGGTTGATCGCTCGGGTTCAGTAATGCGTAGCCTGAAGTGCAATCGCTTGGTTTCAGTTAGAGCCCAACACCTCGCTCGGGTTCAATTAGAGCCAACGCCTCGCACACATGCGCGTACGTGTACGAGAGAAACGTGCATCGCTCGGCCCCCGACCTCCCACCGTAACCGGGAACTCCCTGAAATTTTCCTCCCCCTCGCTTCTACCATGGTTTTTCCATCATGGACGGCCCAAAGAATGTCATGCAGCTGCGTCTCCGGCCCGCCCAGGACGAAAAGCCCATTTTTTGTCGTGATTTTTTGTCATAGAAGTAGGAGCCCACCACATCTATGATGATACCGGGTTTTGTCACAATTATCGTGATAGAAGAGTCATATGTATGACAGGAAAAAAATTTGTTTGGCCCAAAATGTCACGGATGTGTCTTTTTTTGTAGTGTAACCAGCGCTCATAGTAGCTCCTGGGTATTTGATACTGGTGCAGTTGCTCATATTTGTAACTCAAAATAGGAGCTGCAGAATAAGCGGAGACTGGCGAAGGACGAGGTGACGATGCGCGTCGGGAATGGTTCCAAGGTCGATGTGATCGCCGTCGGCACGGTACCTCTACATTTACCTACAGGATTAGTTTTAAACCTGAATAATTGTTATTTAGTACCAGCTTCGAGCATGAACATTGTATCTGGATCTCATTTAATGCGGGATGGCAACTCATTTAAATATGAGAATAACGGTTGTTCTATTTATATGAGAGACATGTTTTATGGTCATGCCCCGCTGGTCAATGGTTTATTCTTATTTAATCTCGAGCGTGATGTTACACATATTTATAGTGTGAATGCCAAAAGATGTAAGGTTGATAATGATAGTCCCACATACTTGTGGCACTGCTGCCTTGGTCATATTGGTGTCAAACGCATGAAGAAACTCCATGCAGATGGACTTTTGGAGTCTCTTGATTATGAATCATTTGACACGTAAGAAACCATGCCTCATGGGAAAAATGACCAAGACTCCATTCTCTGGAACAATGGAGTGAGCAACCAACTTATTGGAAATCATACATACTGATGTGTGCGGTCCAATGAGTGTTGAGGCTCGTGGTGGTTATCGTTATGTCCTCACCCTCACTAATGACTTAAGTAGATATGGGTATGTCTACTTGATGAAACACAAGTCTGAGACCTATGAAAGTTCAAGGAATTTCAGAGTGAGGTTGAGAATCAACGTGACAGGAAAATAAAGTTCTTATGATCAGATCGTGGAGGGGAATATTTGAGTCACGAATTTTGCACGCACTTAAGGAAATGTGGAATTGTTTCACAACTCACGCCGCCTGGAACACCTTAGCATAATGGTGTGTCCGAACGTCGTAATCGCACTCTATTGGATATGGTGCGATCTATGATGTCTCTTACTGATCTACCGCTATCATTTTGGGGTTATGCTTTAGAGACTGCCGCATTCACTTTAAATAGGGCTCCGCCGAAATCCATTGAGACGACACCGTATGAATTATTGTTTGGAAAGAAACATAAGTTGTCGTTTCTGAAAGTTTGGGGATGCGATGCTTATGTTAAGAAACTTCAACCTAAAAAGCTCGAACCCAAGTAGAAAAAATGTGTCTTCATAGGATACCCTAAGGAAACTATTGGGTATACCTTCTACCTTAGATCTGAAGGCAATACCTTTGTTGCCAAGAATGGATCCTTTCTAGAGAAAGAGTTTCTCTCGAAAGAAGTAAATGGGAGGAAAGTAGAACTTGATGATGTACTACCTCTTGAACTGGAAAGTAGCACAACTCAAGAAAATGTTTATGTGGTGGCTGCACTGACTAGGGAGGAAGTTAATGATGATGATCAAGGAACTTCGGATCAAGTTACTACTGAACTTCGTAGGTCCACAAGGACACGTTCCACACCAGAATGGTATGGCAACCCTGTCCTAGAAATCATGTATTTAGACAATGGTGAACCTTCAAACTATGAAGAAGCGATGGCGGGCCCAGATTCCAACAAATGGCTTGAAGCCATGAAATCCGAGATAGGATCCATGTATGAAAACAAAGTATGGACTTTGACAGACTTGCCCCATGATCGGTGAGCCATAGAAAATAAATGGATCTTTAAGAAGAAGACAGACGCGGATGGTAATGTAACCATCTATAAGGCTCAGCTTGTCGCTAAGGGTTCTCGACAAGTTCAAGGGGTTGACTACGATGAGACCTTCTCACCCGTAACGAAGCTGAAGTCTGTCTGAATCATGTTAGCAATTGCCGCATTCTATGATTATGAGATATGGCAAATGGATGTCAAAACGGCATTCCTTAATGGTTTCCTTCAGGAAGAATTGTATATGATGCAGTCGGAAGGTTTTGTCGATCCTAAGAATGCTGACAAGGTATGCAAGCTCCAACGCTCGATCTATGGGCTGGTGCAATCATCTCGGAGTTGGAACATTTATTTTGATGAGATGATCAAAGCGTTTGGGTTTACACAGATTTATGGAAAAGCCTGTGTTTACAAAAAAGTGAGTGGGAGCTCTGTAGCATTTCTCATATTATATGTGGATGACATACTATTGATGGGAAATGATATAGAACTCTTGGAAAGCATAAAGGCCTACTTGAATAAGTGTTTTTCAATGAAGGACCTTGGAGAAGCTTCTTATACATTAGGCATCAAGATCTGTAGAGATAGATCGAGACGCCTCATTGGTCTTTCACAAAGCACGTACCTTGACAAGATATTGAAGAAGTTCAATATGGATCAGTCCAACAAGGGGTTCTTGCCTGTATTGCAAGGTGCGAGATTGAGCACAACTCAATGCCCGACCACGGCAAAAGATAGAGAAAAGATGAGTGTTATCCCCTATGCCTCGGCCATAGGGTCTATTATGTATGCCATGCTGTGTACTAGACCTGATGTAAACCTTGCCGTAAGTTTGGTGGGAAGGTAGCAAAGTAATCCCGGCATGGAACACTGGACAGCGGTCAAGAATATCATGAAGTACCTGAAAAGGACTAAGGATATGTTTCTCGTTTATGGAGGTGAAGAAGAGCTCGTTGTAAAGGTTTACATTATGCTAGCTTCGACACAGATCTGGATGACTCCAAGTCACAAACCGGATACGTGTATATTTTGAATGGTGGGGCAGTCAGCTGGTGCAGTTGCAAGCAAAGCGTCGTGCCGGGATCTATATGTGAAGCGGAGTACATGGCAGCCTCGGAGGAAGCACATGAAGCAATCTGGATGAAGGAGTTCATTACCGACCTAGGAGTTATTCCCAATGCGTCGGGCCCGATGACTCTCTTCTATGACAACACTGGAGCTATTGCCCTTGCCAAGGAGCCTAGGTTTCACAAGAAGACCAGGCATATGAAGCGTCGCTTCAACTCCATTCGTGAACATGTTCGAGATGGAGACATAGAGATTTGTAAAGTGCATACGGACTTGAATGTCACAGATCCGTTGACTAAACCTCTTCCACGTGCAAAGCATGATCAACACCAGAACTCTATGGGTGTTTGAGTCATCCCAATGTAACTAGGTTATTGACTCTAGTGCAAGTGGGAGACTATTGGAAATATGCCCTAGAGGCAATAATAAAATGGTTATTATTATATTTCCTTGTTCATGATAATGGTCTATTGTTCATGCTATTATTGTGTTATCCGAAAATCGTAATACATGTGTGAATACATAGACCACAACATGTCCCTAGTGAGCCTCTAGTTGAATTGCTTGGCTTGTCATCGGGGTTGTGCATGATGAGAGCATTCTTGTGTGATGAAAATGGAGCATGACTAAACTATATGATTTTATGATGTGATGGACAAGACCCAATCCTAAGCATAGCACAAGATCGTGTAGTTCGTCTGCTAAAGCTTTTCTAATGTCGAGTATCCTTACCTTAGACCATGAGATTGTGCAACTCCCGGATATCGTAAGGGTACTTTGGGTGTGCCAAATGTCACAATGTAACTGGGTGGCTATAAATGTACACTACGGGTATCCCCGAAAGTATCTGTTGGGTTGGCACGAATTGAGACTAGGATTTGTCACTCCGTATGACGGAGAGGTATCTCTGGGCCCACTCGGTAGGACATCATCATAATGAGCTCAGTGTGACCAAGGAGTTGATCACGGGATGATGTGTTACAGGAACAAGTAAATAGACTTGTCGTAACGAGATTGAACAAGGTATCGGTATACCGACGATCAAATCTCGGGCAAGTATCGTACCGATAGACAAAGGGAATTGTATACAGGATTGATTGAATCCTCGATATTGTGGTTGATCCGATGAGATTATCGTGGAGCATGTGGGAGCCAACATGGGTATCCAGATCCTGCTGTTGGTTATTGACCGGAGAGTTGTCTCAGTCATGTCTACGTGTCTCCCGAACCCGTAGGGACTACACACTTATGGTTCGGTGACGATAGAGTTGTAGAGATATTAGTATGCGGTTAACCGAAAGTTTTTTTGGAGTCCCGGATGAGATCCAGGACATCACGAGGAGTTCCGGAATGGTCCGGAGGTAAAGATTTATATATAGAAGTCCAGTTTCGGCCACCGGGAGAGCTTCGGGGGTCACCTGTATTGTACCGGGACCACCGGAAGGGTCCCGGGGGTCCATCGGGTGGGGCCACCTATCCCGGAGGGCCCCATGGGCTGAAGTGGTGTGGGAACCAGCCCCTGCTGGGCTGGTGCGCCCCACCCAAGGGCCCAAGGCACCTAGGGTTGGAAACCCTAGGGGGCCGTTGCCCCCCGAGGGGGCATGCGCCCCGTGGTTGGAAACCCTAAGGGGGCCGTTGCCCCCCGAGGGCCCCCCCTATAGATGGGATCTCCAAGGGGGCATGCGCCCCCCTAGCCCCTATATATAGTGGAGGGGAGGGAGGACAGCCGCACCCTATGCCCTGGCGCCTCCCTCTCCCTCCTGTGACACCCCTTCCTCCTTTAGTAGCGCTTGGCGAAGCCCTGCTGGAAACCTGCTGCTTCCACCACCATGCCATCGTGCTGCTGGATCTCCATCAACTTCTCCTCCCCCCCCTTACTGGATCAAGAAGGAGGAGACGTCTCCACTCCATATGTGTGTTGAATGCGGAGGTGCCGTCCGTTCGGCGCTAGGATCATCGGTGATTTGGATCACGACGAGTACGACTCCATCAACCCCGTTCTCTTGAACGCTTCCGCTCACGATCTACATGGGTATGTAGATCTACTCCTCTATCTCTCGTTGCTAGATGACTCCATTGATTGATCTTGGTGATGCGTAGAAAATTTTAAATTTCTGCTATGAGCTCCAACATTTATCCCTCTACATCATGTCATCTTGCCTAATGTGTTACTCTGTTCTTATGAACTTAATACTCTAGATGTATGATGGATAGCAGTCGATGTGTGGAGTAATAGTAGTAGATGCAGAATCGTTTCGGTCTACTTGTCGCGGACGTGATCCCTATATACATGATCATGCCTAGATATTCTCATAATTATGCATTTTTCTATCAATTGCTCGATAGTAATTTGTTTACCCACCGTAACACTTATGCTATCTTGGGAGAAGCTAGTAGTGAAACCTATGGCCCCCGGGTCTATTTTCCATCATATACGTTTCCAATCTATTTTATTCTGCAACCTTTATTTTCCAATTTATATCATAAAAATACCAAAAATATTTATCTTATTATCTCTATCAGATCTCACTCTCGTAAGTGACCGTGAAGGGATTGACAACCCCTTTATCGCGTTGGTTGCGAGGTTCTTATTTGTTTGTGTAGGTGCAAGGTGACTTGCGTGTAGTCTCCTGCTGGATTGATACCTTGGTTCTCAAAAACTGGGGGAAATACTTACGCAACTTTGCTGCATCACCCTTTCCACTTCAAGGGAAAACCAACGCAGTGCTCAAGAGGTAGAACGCGGTGACCATCTTCCCCAAATACCCTCACGTAGAGGGTCGCGTCGCTGTCAAACTTGAAGTCGAGGGCACACCGCCTGCCCAAGCCGCGTGCTCGGGCAAACGTCTGCCAGCTACGGGCCAGGGCTGCGTTGCCCGCGGCGGAGAGTTCCCCCGCGACCCACGAAGCCCTACTGCAGCAGCCATCCGCCTACAGCCAGAGACCGCCTAGACCCGTGGCTGGTAGTTCACCGGCGAAGAAGCGCGGGAGCTGAAGCCAGGTGCCAGCCGGGTTCTCCGACCACACGATGAACTCTGGCATCACCTCCACCTAATGGAAGCGCAACCGAGGAGGTCGCGCAAGATGGTGCGCCTCGCTTCATTGATGGGACTGACATGACCTGGGCGACTCCCGCCATGCGGGGAGGCGCCGCCGCTGTTGTGAGGGGCCACGGCGGGGGTCGCGGTGTGCTTGCGTGGGCGACCACGCCCCCTCTTGGGTGGTGGTGAGCCGAGCCCCTCCTGGCGGGCCTTGCCCTTCTTTGCGACTAAGAACCTCCTCGCTGGCCCCTCCTGGCGGGCCTTCCCCTTCTCCGCGGCCGAGAACCTCTTCACCTGCGCCATGAGTATCGCTGAAGCAAGGAAGAAGAAGGAGCAGGAGGAGCGAAGGAAGAGATGGGTGACGGGGCTCCGCTCCCCCTTCCCCTTTATAGCCAAGAGGAGGCCAACCGCCGGCCTCCATGATCTAAGGTAATAATGACCTCTTTCTGCATGCGGCAGGGACTCATCAAGTCAGGCAGTTGTCAAGGCAGTGTGGGGAAGCGGAGATGCACACGTCCAATCAACCGCCACACGTCAAACGAGGCCGCAGGCTGTTGGGGCCCGCGGCGCTCCGCACTTGTCCTTTGGCTTCGCCCCGAAGCCAAGTCCGAGCGCGCCTTGGGCCCGGGGGCTACTGTCGGCGTCCTTGGAACGGGGGCCCCCAGACTTGCCTGCCTGCGTCCCACAGCGTGGCTCCACCAGCGGCCCTATACGGCCCATCTTCACCAGTAAACACTCAAGACCCTCGTGAGGGGCCAAGCCTCGCGAGGCAGACGATGCAAGACCTCCTCGAGGGCGGCCTCACCAGGCTAGCTTGCGAGGGGCGGAGAGATCAAGGCAAGGGGCACCTCGTGAGGTTCCTGTGACGCAAGCCATGATGACCAAGGCCAAGCGGGCACCAGGTGGGCGCTAGCGTGCGGAGTGTCCTCGCTTCCTCTTTGGTGCTAAAGAAGCAAGCATAGGTGCGGAGTCCCTAGGCCTCAAGAAAAGGTTTCCATATCGGTGCAATGAGGCCAAGACCAACAGGATGCCAGGATGGAGGTCACCGTGGAGCCCAAGACGGCGTCATCACCAGAGCCTTTGACAGGCGAAGACCATCTTTTGTTAGGATAGCCTGTACTAGTTGTCCCCTTCAAACTAGCCGTTGTGGGATCCCTTCCCGCCTAATATTTGGGAAGAGGACCCGGGCCTCTATAAATAGGGCTAGCCACGACCTTAGAAGATAGGAGGATCCTCGACCGCATCAACTCACCAAGCACAAGAGCACCTCTCCTCAGGAGGTTGTTCTTCCCTTGTAACTGTTCATCCCAGCCTAAGAGGCAATCCACCACACCACACTGGAGTAGGGTATTACACCACATCGGTGGCCCGAACTAGTATAAATCTTGTGTCCCTTTGTTCTACGAGTTCGATGCGCCAAGCCTTGAGATTGCGCTGAGGGTGTGAGCTAGAGGGAGGAGTGATCTTCGTGCGCACCCCAGTGTTTGAACCTCAAGGGTTTTGCCAGAAAACGAAATCCGACATTAGGCATAGCCTTCTTGGGCTTGCTAGCAGAGGCCTTAGCAGTGGCAGCAACCACAGTAGAGTCTTCACTGAATTTCCTCACTGTCGTTTGCCAGTTTGCCCAGTTTAGCTTGATGCTTTGCCCATTCAGCAGGAAATTCCTCACCTCTTCTGATGCTAGAGGGATCAGCAGCTTGGCCTGGTGCCAATGGAGGTCTTGGGCATGGAGGGTGTACAGCGAATTTCTTCATGTACTTGGGAGTCACATATCTGTACTCCCTTCATTCTCTGGCCCATCTCCTCTCTATCTTCTGAATGCGCACTTTGTGTTCATTCATCGTTTCACAAGGAGGAGTGCAGTACCTTGCATAGATGTCGTCAGGAATCTCAAATGCAGTGTTGGCTTCCAATTATTTTCCCTCCTTTATGAGGTTTCTTGCCGTCAGCTATTTTCTTCAGCTGAGAGATCTGAGCAACAGAATTCTCTGAGGAGGTATGCAACTTTTCTTCGAGGAACGCTGCAAATGAGTTAAGTTGGTGTAAACCTAGTGATTTAGCAGTGGACATGAGTACCTGTGAATAGAGTATAGTTACGAAGAATTTGGAGAGGTTATATGTGTTCTCAGAAGTTTTTGCAAAAAGAACAAGTTTGAGGAATTTGACCAGATGTGTCTTGAGGAATTTTACTCAGCGTTCTTTGACTTAGGTTCCAGAGTTGTATAGATTGAAAATCCACACAATTGAGGAATCTTAAAGAAAAATGTTGCTTAGGGAAACAAATCAAGAACAGATGTTTGTATGAGGTGTTCAGAGTGTGAAGATTGAAGAATAAACACCTTTTAAAGATTTTGAAGAAATCACTGGAATCGATAAGGGCAGTAAAAGTAACTTTTAATTACCCTTGACGAAGAGCACGACGAACTGGGAATGTAGATTGGAAGCTCATCGGTTCAGATTTTCCACGCCCTAACCTGGCTGAGGAAGTCAGCTACGGTGGCGGCGGAGTGAAGAAATCCGCGGCCGGTGCGAGTACGACGGCGACGAGGTCGAGGCAGTGAAGCTTTTTCCTCACTGGCGACGATGGAAGTAGCGGCGGCGCAAGGTTTTGAGAGCTTGAGCGAGGGAGTGAGGTCGAGCGGCGTAAAAGTAGTATGAGGAGGGTGAGAGGTATTTATAGCCGAGGTGAATACCGCTCGTCTGAAGAAAATGGAAGAACGTGCCCCTGACCCTTATCATCCTTGTGACATGTGTCACCCACGTACAGAGAGGTGGAGATCGTGAGTGAATAGATAAGTATTGTCATGGGATGTGGAACAATTTACGCGGCAATAGCCGAAATCCAGATTAGAATATTTTAAAGTTTCATTCGCAGTTTCTTCAGCTGACAAGGACATAGTGAAGATTTTGAACGGGTTTCAAATAGAATGCACATGAATAATTTGTGAACGCACATGAAGAATTTGTGCATAGAGAGGGAAGGGTCCGATCACGTTCACTTAGCAGAAAGATCAACTTGAAGAAATAGTTATAAGTGAATGTTGTAGAGGACATAAACTCATATATATATATAGGTAAAATGTTTGGGGCACATAGGTAGGACGCGCGCATCCCCTGCGGCTCCCCACACCCGAAGCACCTCCTGCAGCGACCCCCCTTAGCCTCGCTGTCGCTCCCACCCGGACCCAGATGCATCCCCTGCAGCCGTCCCCTCCCCCTGGCCCGGACGAGCCTCCCACGGTTGGACCTCCAGAAGCAGAGCAGATCCCATGCTCCTGCAGGTCAACGGCGACTCCCGCGGAAGGTCAATCTCCACTGGCGCCCTTGCATCATCTCTTGCATCGCAAAAAATCTTTCTCCCCCTTAAACTGCCAGTGATGGCAGCGGTGTCGGGGCCAGTCCTGCTCGCCTCCTAACCAACCAGTGCCTCCCCATCCCTTCGGCCGACCTTCAGCTGGGTGAGGTGTCGAACTTCAGTTGGAGGAGGTCTCGACCTGCAGGTACGTATGCCTGAAAAGCTTGAACCTTACTGTGGATACTTGGTCTTCTACAAACAGTTGGGATTAGAAGAATACATGCAGTCACAAATTGTCATCAATGGTGGTGTCTTATTTCAGGGGACGATCTTACTAAAAGATTGATATGAGCTCAAGCGCGTTAGCTAGCTAGGCTTTGAGCACCATCTCCATGGATCGATCGCCCTGACTGAATGACCCAACCACGTTAATCAATAGGAAAAAGGTGAGAGAGAGAGAGTCTGGGTTACATACAGTGTACATTAGCTCTGGCAGAGAAAATTTATGTTCCAATTATTGCATCGTTGTGCTAGCTAACACAAGTTATTATTCAGTGATTTCCACAAACACTTCACCTGGAGTTATTGACTTGCAGCTTGTCGCGTCTGCCGCTGCCGCCGAGGTCCACCACATACAACCGACGCTGTGGCAACCACCCGCCACCATTGTCTATTGCCGATGCGTGCAACCACGTCCAGCCGCCCACTGGACGTGGGCACAGAGGAAGATCCACGCTGAGGGAGCTCGAGCTACACCAGCCGCAGCCGCTTCCCCTGCAGGTTGTACACCCCACCGACCACACCATCTTCTTCTCCTCCTCCTCTATTCTCTTGCCTCTTTGCTTCTGTAGTTCAAGATTTTTTAAAAAGGTTGGTATTTTTGCTCTCTGTAATGTTCAAAAGTTTGGTACTATAATTTTTTCGGATATGCAAAGATGTAATATCAGCAAGGTTGGACTATGTTAAAGTAAGATATTACCAAACAAGAAAAAAGAGAAATTCTGGTCTATGATTTCCCACTATATTTGCCCCAACTTGTGTTCTGAATTCATTTGAAAAATCTAGAAGTTCAATGATATAAAATATAAAAGTTCTGACTCCACAAGATGTATGTTTGGACAATAAAAACAATAGTTAAATGAACCCACCAGCAGAGTAAAAAAGAACCTATAAATTTGCATTATGGAGTTACAAAAATCCATTAAGGAATGTAGTTTTGTTTATCCATTTGCCAGATTTCATAAAATGTGGCAATTGCTAACATGATTCGGACAGACTTAAGCATAGATACGAGTGAGAAACTCTCATCGTAGTCAACACCTTGAACTTGTCGAAAACCTTTTTGCAACAATTCTAGCTTTGTAGACAGTAACACTACTATCAGTGTCCGTCTTCCTCTTGAAGATCCATTTAATCTCAATGGCTCGCCGATCAATGGGAAAGTCAATCAAAGTCCATACTTTGTTCTCATACATGGATCTCATCTCAGATTTCATGGCCTCAAGCCATTTCGCGGAATCTGGGCTCATCATCGCTTCCTCATAGTTCATAGGCTCGTCATGGTCAAGTAACATGACCTCTAGAACAGGATTACCATACCACTCTGTGCGGATCTCACTCTGGTTTACCTACGAGGTTCGGTAGTAACTTGATCTGAAGTTACATGATCATCATCATTAGCTTCCTCACTAATTTGTGTAGTAGTCACAGGAACAGATTTCTGTGATGAACTACTTTCCAATAAGGGAGCAGGTACAGTTACTTCATCAAGTTCTACTTTCCTCCCACTCACTTCTTTCGAGAGAAACTCCTTCTCTAGAAAGGATCCATTCTCAGCAATGAATATCTTGCCTTCGGATCTGTGATAGAAGGTGTACCCAACATTTTCTTTTGGGTATCCTATGAAGATGCACTTCTCCGATTTGGGTTTGAGCTTATCAGGTTGAAACTTTTTCACATAAGCATTGCAACCTCAAACTTTAAGAAACGACAGCTTAGGTTTCTTGCCAAACCATAGTTCATACGGTGTCGTCTCAACGGATTTAGATGGTACCCTATTTAATGTGAATGTAGCTATCTCTAATGCATAACCCCAAAACGCTAGTGGTAAATCGGTAAGAGACATCATAGGTCGCACCATATCTAATAAAGTACGGTTACGACGTTCGGACACACCATTACACTGTGGTGTTCCAGGTGGTGTGAGTAGTGAAACTATTTCACATTGTTTTAACTGAAGGCCAAACTCGTAACTCAAATATTTTACTTCTACGATCATATCGTAGAAACTTTTATTTTTGTTACGATGATTCTCCACTTCACTCTGAAATTCTTTCAACTTTTCAAATGTTTCAGACTTGCGTTTCATCAAGTAGATTTACTCATATCTGCTCAAATCATCTGTGAAGATCAGAAAATAATGATACCTGCCGCGAGCCTCAATATTCATTGGACCACATACATCAGTATGTATGATTTCCAACAAATCTCTTGCTCGCCCCATTGTTCCGGAGAACGGAGTCTTAGTCATCTTGCCCATGAGGCATGGTTCACAAGCATCAAGTGATTCCAAAAGCCCATCAGCATGGATTTTCTTCATGCGCTTTACACCAATATAACCTAAGCGGCAGTGCCACAAATAAGTTGCACTATCATTATTAACTTTGCATCTTTTGGCTTTCAATATTATGAAAATGTGTATCACCACAATCGAGATCCAACAAACCATTTTCATTGGGTGTATGACCATAGATGGTTTTATTCATGTAAACAGAACAACAATTATTCTCTAACTTACATGAATAACCGTATTGCAATAAACATGATCCAATCATATTCATGTTCAACGCAAACATTAAATAACATTTATTTTAGGTTTAACACTAATCCCGAAAGTATAGAGAGTGTGCGATGATGATCATATCAATCTTGGAACCATTTCCAATACACATCGTCACTTCACCCTTAACTAGTCTCTGTTCATTCTGCAACTCCCGTTTCGAGTTACTATTCTTAGCAACTCAACTAGTATCAAATACTGAGGGGTTACCATAAACACTAGTAAAGTACACATCAATAACATGTATATCAAATATACCTATGTTCACTTTGCCATCCTTCTTATCCGCCAATTACTTGGGGTAGTTCCGCTTCCAGCGACCAGTCCCTTTGCAGTAGAAGCACTCAGTTTCAGGCTTAGGTCCAGACTTGGGTTTTTCACTTGAGCAGCAACTTGCTTGCCGTTCTTCTTGAAGTTCCCTTTTCTTCCCTTTGTCCCTGTACTTGAAACTAGTGGTTTTGTTAACCATCAACACTTGATGCTTTTCTTGATTTCTAACTTCGTCGATTTCAGCATCACGAAGAGCTTGGGAATCGTTTCCGTTATCCCTTGCATATTATAGTTCATCACAAGTTCTACTAACTTGGTGATGGTGACTAGAGAACTCTGTCAATCACTATTTTATCTGGAAGATTAACTCCCACTTGATTCAAGCGATTGTAGTACCCAGACAATCTGGGCACATGCTCACTGCTTGAGCTATTCTCCTCCATCTTTTAGCTATAGAACTTGTTGGAGACTTCATATCTCTCAACTCAGGTATTTGCTTGAAATATTAACTTCAACTCCTGGAACATCTCATATGGTCCATGATGTTCAAAACGTCTTTGAAGTCCCGATTCTATGCCGTTTAAGCATGGTGCACTAAACTATCAAGTAGTCATCATATTGAGCTAGCCAAACGTTCATAACATCTGCATCTGCTCTTGCAATAGGTTTGTCACCTAGCGGTGCATCAAGGACATAATTCTTCCGTGCAGCAATCAGGATAAACCTCAGATCACGGATCCAATCCGCATCATTGCTACTAACATCTTTCAACTTAGTTTTCTCTAGGAACATATCAAAAATAAAACAGGGGAGCTAAACGCGAGCTATTGATCTGGAACATAGATATGCTAATACTACCAAGACTAAGTTCATGATAAATTAAAGTTCAATTAATCATATTACTTAAGAACTCCCACTTAGATAGACATCCATCTAATCATCTAAGTGACCACGTGATCCAAATCAACTAAACCATAACCGATCATCACGTGAAATGGAGTAGTTTTCAATGGTGAACATCACTATGTTGATCATATCTACTATATGATTCATGCTCGACCTTTCGGTCTCAGTGTCCCGAGGCCATATCTGCATATGCTAGGCTCGTCAAGTTTAACCTGAGTATTCTGCGTGTGCAAAACTGGCTTGCACCCGTTGTAGATGGACGTAGAGCTTATCACACTCGATCATCACGTGGTGTATGGGCACGACGAACTTTGGCAACGGTGCATACTCAGGGAGAACACTTTTATCTTGAAATTTAGTGAGAGATCATCTTATAATGCTACCGTCAATCAAAGCAAGATAAGATGCATAAAAGATAAACATGACAGGCAATCAATATAAGTGATATGATATGGCCATCATCATCTTGTGCTTGTGATCTCCATCTCCGAAGCACCGTCATGATCACCATCGTCACCGGCGCGACACCTTGATCTCCATCGTAGCATCATTGTCGTCTCGCCAATCTTATGCTTCTACGACTATCGCTACCGCTTAGTGATAAAGTAAAGCATTACAGGGCGATTGCATTGCATACAATAAAGCGACAACCATATGGCTCCTGCCAGTTGCCGATAACTCGGTTACAAAACATGATCATCTCATACAATAAAATTTAGCATCATGCTTTGACCATATCACATCACAAAATGCCCTACAAAAACAAGTTAGACGTCCTCTACTTTGTTGTTGCAAGTTTTACGTGGCTGCTACGGGCTGAGCAAGAACCGTTCTTATCTACGCATCAAAACCACAACGATAGTTTTTCAAGTTAGTGCTATTTTAACCTTCTAAAGGACCGGGCATAGACACACTCGGTTCAACTAAAGTTGGAGAAACTGACACCCGCTAGTCACCTATGTGCATAGCACAGCGGTAAAACCAGTCTCGCGTAAGCGTACGCGTAATGTCGGTCCGGGCCGCTTCATCCAACAATACCGCCGAACCAAAGTGTGACATTCTAGTAAGCAGTATGACTTATATCGCCCACAACTCACTTGTGTTCTACTCATGCATATTACATCAACGCATAAAACCTGGCTCGGATGCCACTGTTGGGGAACGTAGTAATTTCAAAAACCTATGCACACGCAAGATCATGGTGATGCATAGCAAAGAGAGGGGAGAGTGTGTCCACGTACCCTCGTAGACCGAAAGTGGAAGTGTTAGCACAACGCGTTTGATGTAGTCGTACATCTTCACGATCCGACCGATCAAGTACCGAACGCACGGCACCTCTGAGTTCTGCAGATGTTCAACTCGATGACGTCCCTCAAACTCCGATCCAGCCGAGTGTTGAGGGAGAGTTTCGTCAGCACGACGGCGTGGTTATGATGATCATGTTCTACCGACGCAGGGCTTCGCCTAAGCACCGCTACAATATGACTGAGGTGGATTATGGTGGAAGGGGGCACCGCACACGGCTAAGAGATCAAGAGATCAATTGTTGTCCCTATGGGGTGCCCCCTGGCCACGTATATAAAGAAGTGGAGGAGGGGAGGGGCCGGCCCTCTCTATGGCGCATCCTAGGGGAGTCCTACTCCCACCGGGAGTAAGATTCCCCCTTTCCTAGTAGAACTAGGATCCCTTCCAAGTAGTAGGAGTAGGAGAGAAGGAAAGGGATGGAAAAAGGAGAAGGAAGGAAGGGGGCGCCCCCCTCCCTAGTCCAATTCGGACCAGCCCATGGGGAGGGGTGCGGCCACCCTTTGAGGCCTTTCTCTCCTTTCCCGTATGGCCCATTAAGGCCCAATACGAATTCCCGTAACTCCCTGGTACTCCCAAAAATACCCGACTCACTCGGAACCTTTCTGATGTCCGAATATAGTCGTCCAATATATCGATCTTTACGTCTTGACCATTTCGAGACTCCTCGTCATGTCCCCGATCTCATCCGGGACTCCGAACTCCTTCGATACATAAAAACACATAAACTCACAATATAACCGTCACCGAACTTTAAGCGTGCGGACCCTACGGGTTCGAGAACTATGTAGACATGACCGAGACACATCTCGGTCAATAACCGATAGCGGAACCTGGATGCTCATATTGGCTCCTACATATTCTACGAAGATCTTTATCGGTCAAACCGCATAACAACATACGTTGTTCCCTTTGTCATCGGTATGTTACTTGCCTGAGATTCGTTCGTCGGTATCTCAATACCTAGTTCAATCTCGTTATCGGCAAGTCTCTTTACTCGTTCCATAATACATCATCCCGCAACTAACTCATTAGTTGCAATGCTTGCAAGGCTTAAGTGATGTGTATTACCGAGAGGGCCCAGAGATACCTCTCCGACAATCGGAGTGACAAATCGTAATCTCGAAATATGCCAACCCAACAAGTACCTTTGGAAACACCTGTAGAGCACCTTTATAATCACCCAGTTACGTTGTGACGTTTGGTAGCACACGAAGTGTTCCTCTGGTAAACGGGAGTTGCATAATCTTATAGTCATAGGAACATGTATACGTCATGAAGAAAGCAATAGCAACAAACTAAACGATCAAGTTCTAAGCTAACGGAATGGGTCAAGTCAATCACATCATTCTCCTAATGATGTGATCCCGTTAATCAAATGACAACTCATGTCTATGGTTAGGAAACATAACCATTTTTGATAAACGAGCTAGTCAAGTAGAGGCATACTAGTGACACTCTGTTTGTCTATGTATTCACACATGTATTATGTTTCCGGTTAATGCAATTCTAGCATGAATAATAAACATTTATCATGATATAAGGAAATAAATAATAACTTTATTATTGCCTCTCAGGCATATTTCCTTCAACCACCGTGTATGAATCCGGGTGAGAGGAGGTTACGTCACGTTTGGGTGAAATTACAAACCTACCCCTATCGAAACCTATAGAAATCCAGCAGATAGGCTTTGCGTGGCAGGGATAGGCAGTAGTGATTTCCACCTTGCAGATTTTGGTTTCGGACGGTTACTGCGACTTTCCCCGCATCGTTCAAATTTTGCAGAGTGCACGTTTACCGTGCCAACTCAATTCAAATCCCGTTTGTATTCTATATTTTTTCAGGCGGGACCCATTTTCAATTGGAATTACATTCTATATACATCATTTTTTATATATACTTTCAAAAGCACAACAAAGAATTCTGCTCCTTTATATGTATAATATGATTTACAAATACAATGATCTCGAAATCTTAAGATTGAATTTGAAGAAATTTAACCAAATTATGTTCTACTAAAATGTATGGATCAGTAAGATCTACATATTAAATAACATAGATGTGCGTGAATTCATATGAGTATGCATGTTTCATAGATCAATTTTGGTTCGAGTATGGATTACATGTATCATCATCTCGAATTCAAATATTTGAATCCCTTTTTTGTTCACTCCTTTCACGCCCATCTCTCTCGCATGCATGCTCCTTCAGGTAGCTATCACTCTCTTTTCTCCAGCTCACCCGCACGCTCACTTCATGTTTCTCCTATCCTCGCAAACATGGTCTCTCGACGTCTCCCTTGAGAAGTGTCACACTCTCCCTATCATTATACATTACAATGTTTTCATTATCTCTCACGTCTCTACTATTCTCTGGTATCACTCGGTACCTAAGCTTTCTTTTTATCCGCCACACACACAGTCTCCACTCGTCTTTCACTTTGTCTTTCTCTCTATGGGATTCTCTCACACACCCTATATGTCTCTACATATGACTCATACCACTAAAATTACTCTCTCTCTCTCCTGTAGACACAACATTTGTTGCGGTCTCCTTTTCTTCTCCATCCCAGACTGACATTATTCATTTGTTTACCGATCAGACAACCCCGACTACCGTCTCCTCTCTCTCTCTCACAGACACACACACAACTCCTGCTTCCACTCCCCTTCCCGACTACCGTCTCTCTCTCACACACACACACAAAACTCTCTCTTTCGCACCCCGACTCGTATTTCTCTCACAAACATTTATCGACTAGCTAGCCTCTAGATAGGGTTATACACCCGCACACTCGTGCTTCCACCATCGCATACATGTCTCTCTCCCACTCCTTGTATCTATGCAGATTTTTCTTCCCTTCTTGAGACACTCCCTCCCGATCGTGCACACACACACACACTATCACCTCATTCTAAGCTGATACCTATCGCACACACACTCCTTGTGTCTTTGTCACACATGCACTCCGTCCTCCTCCACTCTCCCTCTCTCTCACACACACATGGGCTTTTTGCAACAACTAGCAAGATGCCCATGCGTTGCACAGAACATCAAGATGCATTTGTATGAGTAGTTTATCTTATGGGGGAAAATGATGAACGAGGGAAGGCCTTATTTGCAAATGTGGAGAGGGGTGTGGGTATCTTTTTGCAAAATTGCCATAGTTTCCTTCCTATCCCTTATCTCATCAAAACCGCCAAAGGAATATATTTTGAGTGAAACATAACATATTTTTAGTGATATACGTATTTCAAAACTAGACTTTTTTTCCTATCAAATCGGTGAATATGTATTAATCTACTTTGATCGTGTGGCAATGCATTGGCACATTGCTAGTAGTTATTATAATTTTTTGGACACCAGACAAACGGTGGAGTACATATACGAAGAGAAGAGGCGCACGCACGCAGTCAGCCTCTCGTTGTCTCGCACACATGAGTGTTGCATAAAGGCGATGTTAACAAATAAACCCTAAAACCCTAGCTGCACGATTGCTGCATTCGCGGGTACCGGATACGTGGTGGAGCACCTTTGTATGAGTAGTCAGCTCGCCTGATAATTTGATCCGTTGGAGTTGATGGTCGAGACCATAGGTGAACGACTTGGAGTGCGGTGGCTCGCCAGTGGCCACAGATCAAGTAGCCATGTTTAAAATATCGTTTTATAGCGGGGTTTATTTAATCTGCATGCATGACTCTCCTCCCCCACGCTCATCCAATCCGTTGTGACCAGCAATATTTCCACCCCTTCGCTCCCCCGTAATTTACTCCAACAAATATGCCCACATAGTTGTTACTTAACTGCAGGTGCATTGGGTCACTGACATATGGGCCCAACAGGGATCTGGCCCACATGTCAGTGATGCAACTGGACCTGCAGTTAAGTTAGTGAAGCTCAGTCCATATCTTACGTAGGTGTGCCATAGCTCGCTATAAATACTGTGCCTCCCACAACATCGCTATCTCCTCCCCCTCACGTTCACGTTCATCGCTATCTCCTCCCCCCTCTCACGTCGACCACCATGGCATCGCCCCTCCCAACCCCTAGGAGCTCCTCGCTGCACCGCGCGGACGGTCACGCTTCGCCGTTCCGTTCCTCGCCGCCACCAGTCGAGGAGGACGCGTCGGTGTTCCGCTCCTCGCCGCCACTAGTCGAGGAGGACGCATTGGCATTCCGCTCCTCGCCACGACGCGTCGAGGTGGACGTGTCGGCGTTCCCAATCTCGCCAGCACGCGTGCCGGAGGACGCGTCGGCTCCCCGCTATGAGGAGAATGCCGCGCCGCCCGCCGAGCCCCCCAGCCTTGAGGAGATCTGGAAAGAAGTGGATGTCGCCTTGTGGGAGGCTTTGCCTCCAGCAGAGCGCGCCAAAATAGAGGCGGAGAAGAAGGCCGAGGAAGAGAAGCGCACCATGGAACAAGCTGCCTGGGAGGCCTATGTCGCGTCCGAGAGAGTCAGGCAATTGGCTCTTTGGCAGAAGGCTCATGCGAGGGCCGTGAGGGTGGCGGAGGACGCCCGTGCCGACGCCCTGAGTGCTGTCGGGCCCAAGCGCCTCATCTACGCTTGGCGGTACGTGGACCGGGTGCACGTTTCCAGCAAGGAGGAGTACCTGTTGGCGCCGGATCACCACACCGGTGAGATCGCGCTCGCCCGCCGGCAAGCCGCCAATCAGCACCTCACGAGTTGCAAGGCTGAGGAAGAGGCGTTGTGTCGGTGTGCTGGGAAACGGCCACGCACCAGGGCACTCATGGCGCGCCGAAAGCGCTCCTACGAGCGCCGTGGCTTTTAGGAGGAGTATAATTTTTGTTTCGTAAGGCGATCTCATTAGTTTTGGGACATAAATGATAAATCTCGAACGTTCAGGAATTTTTAGCGTCCTTAATTAAGTATGGTAAAGGGAAAGTTTGGAAACCTTGTGTATTCGTATGCATTTTGCAAGTACGTGCATATAGCACAAACTTTACTATATACTATCGCACTACACGTCTCTCTCGATATATGCTTGCAGACTGTGCTACTCCCTCCGTCCAGGTCAATAAGTCATCTTTGGTTGTGCACCGTGACGAAGAAGGAGGGAAGACTTATACACCTAGACGGAGGGAGTACTACTATTACTTATGTACTCCCTCCGTCCGGGTTTGTTAGGCCTCTCATCATCACAAGCATGTCCCCTTTTATAAGCCCCGCGTTGGAAAGGTGCATGCATGCAACCATTTCATTGGTTGTATTGAAAGCTATTGTTGTTGGTTCCATGGCTGAAAAGTTAATACACTTCATGTGTGCTTTTTCATTGGCTGCATGCATGTGAGAGAGTGCATTGGGAGTGGAATGGAAGAATTAATGTGAGCAAATTACTATGTGTCTTGGTCTAAGAGAAGTTGTCTTTAGGCCTAATAAACCCGGACGGAGGGAGTACGTGCAAATGCACGTTTTAACATTACGATGCGGTCTTTGTAAAAGTAGAAAAACAGAACTAGTCAAGCTTGTGAAACGATTCAATGCAAAACAAATGCAAAAATGCTCGTTTGATTGTTTACTTTTAGCTTCCTTCTCTGTGGTTATTTCTCTGTCGTACTTTGTACGGAGTATCTCATTGGTTGGAAAGGCATGCAAATTCCCAAACCACTTCCTACACCCTGTATTGAATTTTTTGCCTAACAAGTTGTGCCGTGCAATTGGAATTCCAACTTGAGTACTACTACTAGTAGGAGTACCAGGGGCCAGTTCTTTTAGGCTTCTAGATTAGTAATCCCATAACTACTACCTCCGTCCTGGTTTATTGGTCCCCATTGTAATCCGTGTCAAATTTGATCATAGATTTAACTAATGAAATGTTAGTGCATGTCACATTGTAACGCCCTCAATGCGGCTATATCTCCTACGTGTCGAAGCACGACTTAGAGGCATAACCGCATTGAAAGCAATGTTGCAAGTGAGGTAATCTTCACACAACCCATGTAATACATAAGGGAAAGAGATACATAGTTGGCTTACAATCGCCACTTCACACAAATACATGAATAAAGCATTACATCATCCAAGTACAATCAAGGTCCGACTACGGAACCAAAATAAAAGAAGAACCCCAAATGCGACACAGTCCCGATCGACCCCAACTGGGCTCCACTACTGATCAACTAAAACGCAACAACAGAAAGGGCAAGATCTTCATCGAGATCCACCTTGAGCTTGGTTGCGTCATCTGCACAGACTCATCGGCACCTGCAAGCTGGTTTGGAAGTATCTGTGAGCCAGAGGGACTCAGCAATCTCGCACCCTCGCGATCAAGACTATTTAAGCTTATGGGTAAGGTAAGGTATGAGGTGGAGCTGCAGCAAGCGACTAGCATATATGGTGGCTAACATACGCAAATGAGAGCGAGAAGAAAAGGCAAAGCACGATCGATAAACTGTGATCAAGAAGTGATCCTAAAACAACCTATGTCAAGCATAACTCCAACACCGTGTTCACTTCCCGGACTCCGCCGGAAAGAGACCATCACGGTAACACATGCTGTTGATTCATTTTAATTAAGGTCAAATTCAGGTTTTCTACAACCGGACGTTAACAAATTCCCATCTGCCCATAACCACGGGCACGGCTTTCGAAAGTTCAAATCCCTACAGGGGTGTCCCAACTTAGCCAATGACAAGCTCTCATGGTCAACGAAGGAATAGACCTCCTCCCGAGACATTCCGATTAGGCTCGGTATCCCGGTTCTACAAGACATTTTGACTGGGTAAAACTAAACCAGCAACACCGCCCGAATGTGCCGACAAATCCCGATAGGAGCTGCACATATCTCTTTCTCAGGGCACACTGGATCGTCCAAACTTCCGGTAGGCCAGCCCAGAGTTGCCCCTGGTGGCCACCGGCGGCTGACAAGTTGGGCCAACACTCAGAGGAGCACTGTCCCGGGGGGGGGGTAAAATAATGATGACCCTCAGGAGTGCGACTCCCAAGGGAAATGAAGAGGCTAGGTGGCAAATGGTAAAACCAATGTTGGGCATTGCTGGAGGAGCTTTACTTAAGGCGAACTGTCAAGGGGTACCCATTATTACCCAACCACTTAAGGAACGCAAAATCCGGGAACATAACGCCGATATGACGGAAACTAGGGCGGCAAGAATGGAACAAAACACCAGGCATAAGGCCGAGCCTTCCACCCTTTACCAAGTATATAGATGCATTAAGTTAATAAGATATATAGTGGTATCCCAACAAGTAAGCATGTTCCATAAAGGAACGACATCTCCATGTTCCAACAAGGAACAAACTTCAATCTTCACCTGCAACTAACAACGCTACAAGAGGGGCTGAGCAAAAGAGCGAGCATCTAGCAAAGCAAAGATAGTAGTGATTTCGAGGGTATGGTCATCTTGCCTGAAAACCCGCAAGGAAGAAGAACGAGTCCATGAAGAAGACAAACGGACGTAGACGAACGGGTCCTCACAAACGCGATGTAACCGGAACCAACCCGAAGAAGCAAACACCAGAAAGAAGCACACAACATAGTAAAGAACCAACACATGAATATGGCATGATATGCGGGATGCGGTATGCGATGCATATGCATTATTGGACAAGGAATGCATGAACCTGGCCTCAACATGGAAATCCAAGTGTGCCACTGGAAAGATGAGATGAAATCGCTTGAAAATGATATAAAGAACGTCGGAATCAGAGTTACGGTTTGGAAATGGCAAGCGATTCAAATATGACCACGTTCTGCGACTTACAGCAAGTAGTCATCTAAATGCAACAAGATGAACATGCTACGACACCCAAACAAGACAACAAAATACATGGCAGGGATGCATTCATGATGCTTAACAAAAGATGAACACTGAGCTACGGCCAATTCATCCATTAACAGGTTCAAACAAGCATGGAAAAAATGCATATGGTAAACAGATCTCAGACTTAGTGAAATTAACACTTGTTTGGAATTTCAGATCAGGTAGCACACTTTGAAGCAACAAAACTACATGCTACAGGACCTGAACATGGCAACGTAAAGCATGGCATGGAACTACTCAAAGAGCTTAACAAAAGTCCCTTAGTGACCTTGAGCCAAAAGGGATCAGAAAATACAATTGCAAGCATGTGAACATGGCAAAAACATAATCAGATCACAGACTTTGTGAAAACTGGAGCATGCTGAAACAGATATCAAGTAGGCATGTTTACGAGCCCGATGCACTCACTACAGAGCAAGTCATGATAAACTAAGCTTACACCCATCAAGAATACACAAAATGCAAGCTATACATGGCAAGAACAATAGCATAGCATGCACGGATCAACTACAACATCCTCGACAAAATCGCTAACAAGTAGACAATCTGCCGAGATTCACGAAATGACAAAAGTAGAGCTCGATTGACTCAAGCTAGGGTGATCCATAATTGCAAACAAAGACATGGATGGATAGAGCACTATAAGATCAACAAAACATCCTTACTGATCATCCTCAAAAGAGGCACGGATCACTAGGAAACAACATGAACATATGGCATAATGAGATAAACAGGTCAAGGACTTAGTGGAAATGCTAAGTCCCTGAAATCAGCATTACCAAGTGCACCACTTTGCAAGCTTGTGCTAGTCACCACACACATCACAAAAATACATGGGTTGCACCTCTGGAAAGATGGCAAAACCCTTAACAAAACATATGTAGAGCTCAGGGGCATATCATGCACACGATAATCATGGCAAAAATGACAAATATCTAAATGGAGCAGCAGATCTGGCAATTGTCTCAAGTAGCACTCTTCTAACAGCATTTAGGGCATCAAGATGAACTCAAATGAAAATGATTCAATGAGATGAAATGATGTGCTCTCTGAGACGAACATTTTGATATGCTATATGCATGAATCGTAGCAACGGATGCAAAGTTACGATGCGATGAACCTGGGCATATGAAACTGGGAATTTCGAGGACTTAGTAGAAATTGGACTTCTCCGAGAAAGTCAACCCGGGACAGAGTCGTGCGGGACGGAGGGATCCGGATCTGGACGGGGCGTTTGGTTGAGGGGAGGGGTGGATCAGATCCACTCCGAGTGGATCCGACCGAAGTCTACTCCGGCGAACTCCGCGAGCTCCGACGAGGGGCGATTCGGGCTCCGGCGAGTGAACGAAGTCGACGAGGAGGTCCGGCGATGCCCGCGGGCTACGGGCGGCGCGGGGCGCCACGCCGGCGACGAGGAAGCTTGGCGGTGGGGCGGAGCTGGCCGGAGATGATGTGGGCGGCGCACGGCAGTTCCGGCGAGGGTGAGGCGCGGTGGCGCGTGACGGCCGGCGGCGAAGCCACGCGGGCGCGGGCGGTGGCTCGGGCGCCAGGCGGCGGCGCGGTGTACCGGGCCGGGGGGGCGGATCTAGGCCTCCCGGGCCCGCGCGGGAGAGGCGGCGAGGCAGGCCAGGTGGCGGCGCGCAGTAGGCTGGCTGCGGTGGCGGGGTGACGAGCGGACATGTCCGTCCGGCGAGGATGTGTCCGACGGCGCGGAGGGAGTTGGATCTAGGGTTTAGGGTAGGAAAAATCCGAAAATTTCGGGGGAGACACATATTTATAGGTAGAGGGAGCTAGGAGAGTCCAAATGAGGTGTGGTTTTCGGCCACGCGATCGTGATCGAACGACCGAGATGATGGAGGAGGTTTAGGTGGGTTTTGGGCCACTTTGGAAGGGTGTTGGGCTGCAACACACACGAGGTCTCTTCGGCCCCTCGGTTAACCGTTGGAGTATCAAACGAAGTCCAAATGGCACGAAAATTGACAGGCGGTCTACCGGTAGTAAACCAAGGCCGCTTGGCAAGTCTCGGTCCAATCCGGAAATGTTTAACCCCCACACACGAAAAAAGGTAGAAAAGAGCACCGGAGGAGAACGGAGCGCTGGATTGCAAAATGGACAACGGGGAAAATGCTCGGATGCATAAGATGAACAAGTATGCAGATGAAATGCACATGATGACATGATATGCAATGCATGACACGCAAGCAATGACAAGGTAACAACAACGAATAACTGGAGGACACGTGGCACATCGGTCTCGGGGCGTTACAACACTCCACCACTACGAAAGGATCTCGTCCCGAGATCTAGAATGGCACCGGAGGGAAAACGGAAGAGAAGAGAGGTGAGGTAAAGCTAAGTTGCTTCTTTGACAAACGAGTGAAACCACGAACCTTGAAGAGGTTGAACACATTGGAAGAAAGGATACAACGGAGATGAACAAAGTTGAAGCTTTCCGTTTGAAAAAGAAAGTAATTGAATAGAACTTGATTAAGTGATAGAACTTGAAAAGAGGGCACGACACTCCGGTTAAATGGATAAGCACGACAAGAGCATGGTCCTAACACATTCGAGATGACGGGTTGAAAAGATGAGCATCACAATGCCTCCGGAACAAAAGTAAGAATGGGATGAAGTGAACGAAGGGAAAACAAGGTCTTGAGGGAGCAAGTTTACAACAAAAGCTAGAATGGAGTTGTTGGAAAAACCAACAACGAAAAGAATAAGTTTGATATGGTCTTATGGAATACATCTCGAATTATGAGGTGACAACCTGCCACTCACGGAAAAAGAATTGTATTGGAATGAACAAGGAGACGAGAAAATAGTTCACCGGGAGGATAAAGAAGAGCTTGGATCATTTATGAGCACCATAGATAGCAACAGTCCTTAGGGATGGCTTTAGGTGAAATATAACCCAAGACAATTCCAACCAATAGGTTGATGGATTTAAAATATCCCAATCTTGACAGCATGTGAATCATGAAAAACATGAACTCAAATTATCAAGAATGACATAATACCACCTCCAATGATACGATAGACAGAAATGCACTCCGGATTGCAAGATGAAGAAACTTAAGCTCCTTAGAAAAGAATCTTGATGAACGCTTCGAGAAGGAAATAAATCCTTGATGAACCATCATGTATAGCCTCCAAGAAGAAACTCCGGTAACGAAAGGATGATCAAACGGAAGGAAAAAGAAGTTGAAAACACAAGGTGAATCCTTGTAAAGATTTAGATGAATCTCCGTGATAATATAATTGCGAGAACTTGGAGTCCGGGAAAAAGAGAATATGACACAATTTAGATCAAGAATTTGATGAGCCTCCGGAATAGGGAATTAATCACTTGGATGAAACAAGAATAAGAATTATATTAAGCGTATCCTTCACCAGTTAAATTGATGACAATCAACGGATTTGGCACACTACTTATTCTCGTAGCAAGGATTAAGAGAGATATAGCGCCAACTTGGGAAGGTCTTCTTTCAACCACAGGTAGGATTGACAACGAATGAATTGATAAGGAAGAGAAACCTAGAAGAACCACCATAAGAAATGAAAATGAACGAAGATACTTGAGATAATTTAGATACAACTGAAACGAAGAGATCACGCGCTGATTAAAGAATATTGAATGATGCACCGGTGAGATTGGAGAATGATAACTGACAGCTGAGAATGAATAAATCTGAATTGATGGACTCCGGATAGCAAACTGAGAAGACTCTTGAATTACTCCGGATAGGTGAAAAGAATTCTCGCGATCAAAACAATTACGAGAGGATGGCAACAAGCTAGAATCACGAATCTTGAAGAGAACGGATAAGATATGGAGGCAAAATCTTCTTCGGTCTTCAATTGATGAGGAAGACGACGAGAAACACCACCGTGAATTATTGAGAAACTCCGGAATAAAGAAGAATAGGCAAGTTGAACCAATGATGAAAAAAATTGACAGATCTTGGAGAAAACATTTGACTGATGAAAACTTCATTCTTACATCAAACTTCGAAATGGATTTGAGAATAACTCCAGTAGAAATTAGAAGAGTCAGGTAAGATCCTGGGAAGAGACCTGTGGGTTAGGGCCCACTCAAAAGAAAACACCGTTGAAATGATTAGAAGGAGAGATTGCACTGGTTGAGTTAAATAGCTTGAATGAGATAAACATCCTCAAAATAGGATTAACGGATCTTGAATGACAAGACGATCCTTCTGAGATATCTTGAGCACTCTGGAACAAATGAATAGCGAGAAATGAATGGTTATGAGGTGCACCGGCATGAGAAAAGCATTTGAAATACAGAAAAGAATATGATCGACACTGAAAGCTTGAATTGGATCCACCGGAGAAGATAAAAGAACAAGGAATGATAAACTGGAAGCTCCGTTAGCATCTTCCTGAGAATCACCAGATAAGAACATTGACGGAAAAGAATGGAGAGACTTCATATGAATAAAAGGATACATGATTAAGAATTTTGAGTCCTTGAAGAAACAAGGGAGGGAGGGTGGGAAAACAAAGACAACTTGGGATGGACGAACGAACACCGTTGAGAAAGCTGAGATTGGATCTTGCGGATGTTGAAACGTTCAGATCCACTTGAAGAGAAGCACACTGGTTGAAAAGGATTGACAAGACAATCTTGATGATCAAGAAGGATTGGTATCCACATCGGAGTATGAGAACACCGCTTAGGGAAAGGTATGGAATCAACATTTGACTTTGAAGCAACTCGAATACCACAACTAAAAACAAAACAAAGGATTGGCTTGCAGAATAAGACGGAACAAACATATGATAGAGATTTCGTCCGAAGTTTTCGTGGTGGGGCCTACACGGGCTTGATCGTACAGCACCAATATGTACAAGGCAGTGCACATGACATACGAAGCATCCCCGAGTCGGCATAGCCAAGGACTCTTTAAGACACAACGAGACCACTGTAAAATCGACCGTGAATTGGCGGACCACTAGACGTCGAACCCCAATTTCATATCATACATCTGTTGGAAAGATATCTTAAGACCTACTTGAATTCCCACCTATGAAACTCCCGAACCTTTCCGGTTATGCAATCAGGTGTTGGGGATACAAGGGAAGCATAATATCTCACCCAAAACTAGCAAATCCTACATCCAGCTGTATCCATCCTTCAACACATAACCAAGAAACCTTCGGAAATCATCTACCTCAACCTTCGAAAAGCATCTGTTATACAAGTTATGGCGATACTCCCGAACTCCCGCCCCAGTACTGGGTGGCGTCGAGGTTATCTCACCAACGAACTGCATAAAAGAGATTTTCGATGTCAGCGTACTAAACTCAGGTATTCCAGAACTGCAACGATAAAATTATGACGACAACACCTCAGAGCTCAACTCCCCGGGACACTTCCACAAAACCCCTGACAGGAGGCACCAAGACAATGTTCTCGTCACAAAACCATCGGAACGATTCCAAGATACCCGCGTGATCCTAAATTTTTTTAGTGAAATTTGAGAAGAGAAGAGTCAAAACTCTACATCAGGATGCCTTACCAGAGCAATGAGGAGACTGAGAAGTAAAAAGAATTCCTAAACTCTCCGATATATAATTCCTAAATGACTCAAAACATTTTTCTAGACACAACTCGGCCGCTAATAACGATCAAGCAATGGGGCTCCTAAGGTCGGGGAAGGCTCTGATACCAACTTGTATCGCCCTCGATGCGGCTATATCTCCTACGTGTCGAAGCATGACTTAGAGGCATAACCGCATTGAAAGCAATGCCGCAAGTGAGGTAATCTTCACACAACCCATGTAATACATAAGGGAAAGAGATAAATAGTTGGCTTACAATCACCACTTCACACAAATACATGAATAAAGCATTACATCATCCAAGTACAATCAAGGTCCGACTACGGAACCAAAATAAAAGAAGAACCCCAAATGCGACAGGGTCCCGATCGACCCCAACTGGGTTCCACTACTGATCAACTAAAACGAAACAACACAAAGGGCAAGATCTTCATCGAGCTCCTCCTTGAGCTTGGTTGCGTCATCTGCACGGACTCATCGGCACCTGCAAGCTGGTTTGGAAGTATCTGTGAGCCACAGGGACTCAGCAATCTCGCACCCTCGCGATCAAGACTATTTAAGCTTATGGGTAAGGTAAGGTATGAGGTGGAGCTGCAGCAAGCGACTAGCATATATGGTGGCTAACATACGCAAATGAGAGGGAGAAGAGAAGGCAAAGCAAGGTCGATAAACTATGATCAAGATGTGATCCTAAAACAACCTACGTCAAGCATAACTCCAACACCGTGTTCACTTCCCGGACTCCGCCGGAAAGAGAACATCACGGTAACACACGCTGTTGATTCATTTTAATTAAGGTCAAATTCAGGTTTTCCACAACCGGACGTTAACAAATTCCCATCTGCCCATAACCACGGGCACGGCTTTCGAAAGTTCAAATCCCTGCAGGGGTGTCCCAACTTAGCCCATGACAAGCTCTCACGGTCAACGAAGGAATAGACCTCCTCCCGTGACATTCCGATCAGGCTCGGTATCCCGGTTCTACAAGACATTTCGACAGGGTAAAACTAAACCAGCAACACTGCCCGAATGTGCTGACAAATCCCGATAGGAGCTGCACATATCTCTTTCTTAGGGCACACCGGATCGTCCAAACTTCCGGTAGGCCAGCCCAGAGTTGCCTTGGTGGCCACCGGCGGCTGACAAGTTGGACCAACACTCAGAGGAGCACTGGCCTGGGGGGGGTAAAATAATGATGACCCTCAGGAGCGCGACTCCCAAGGGAAAGGAAAAGGCTAGGTGGCAAATGGTAAAACCAATGTTGGGCATTGCTGGAGGAGCTCTACTTAAGGCGAACTGTCAAGGGGTTCCCATTATTACCCAACCGCGTAAGGAACGCAAAATCCACGAACATAACACCGATATGACGGAAACTAGGGCGGCAAGAATGGAACAAAACACCAAGCATAAGGTCGAGCCTTCCACCCTTTACCAAGTATATAGATGCATTAAGTTAATAAGATATATAGTGGTATCCCAACAAGTAAGCATGTTCTAGAAAGGAACGACATCTCCATGTTCCAACAAGGAACAAACTTCAATCTTCACCTGCAACTAACAACGCTATAAGAGGGGCTGAGCAAAGCGGTAACATAGCCAAACAATGGTTTGCTAGGACAAGGTGGGTTAGAGGCTTGGTTCAACAATATGGGAGGCATGATAAGCAAGTGGTAGGTATCGCAGCATAGGCATAGCAAAAGAGCGAGCATCTAGCAAAGCAAAGATAGTAGTGATTTCGAGGGTATGGTCATCTTGCCTGAAAACCCGCAAGGAAGAAGAACGAGTCCATGAAGAAGACAAACGGACGTAGACGAACGGGTCCTCACAAACGCGATGTAACCGGAACCAACCCGAAGAAGCAAACACCAGAAAGAAGCACACAACATAGTAAAGAACCAACACATGAATATGGCATGATATGCGGGATGCGGTATGCGATGCATATGCATTATTGGACAAGGAATGCATGAACCTGGCCTCAACATGGAAATCCAAGTGTGCCACTGGAAAGATGAGGTGAAATCGCTTGAAAACAATATAAAGAACGTCGGAATCAGAGTTACGGTTTGGAAATGGCAAGCGATTCAAATATGACCACGTTCTGCGACTTACAGCAAGTAGTCATCTAAATGCAACAAGATGAACATGCTACGGAACCCAAACAAGACAAAAAAATACATGGCAGGGATGCATTCATGATGCTTAACAAAATATGAACACTGAGCTACGGCCAATTCATCCATCAACAGGTTCAAACAAGCATGGAAAAAATGCATATGGTAAACAGATCTCAGACTTAGTGAAATTAACACTTGTCTGGAATTTTAGATCAGGTAGCACACTTTGAAGCAACAAAACTACATGCTACAGGACCTGAACATGGCAACGTAAAGCATGGCATGGAACTACTCAAAGAGCTTAACAAAAGTCCCTTAGTGACCTTGAGCCAAAAGGGATCAGAAAATACAATTGCAAGCATGTGAACATGGCAAAAACATAATCAGATCACAGACTGTGAAAACTGGAGCATACTGAAACAGATATCAAGTAGGCATGTTTACGAGCCCGATGCACTCACTACAGAGCAAGTCATGATAAACTAAGCTTACACCTATCAAGAATGCACAAAATGCAAGCTAGACATGGCAAGAACAATAGCATAGCATGCACGGATCAACTACAACATCCTCGACAAAATCGCTAACAAGTAGACAATCTGCCGAGATTCATGAAATGCCAAAAGTAGAGCTCGATTGACTCAAGCTAGGGTGCTCCATAATTGCAAACAAAGACATGGATGGATAGAGCACTACAAGATCAACGAAACATCCTTACTGATCATCCTCAAAAGAGGCACGGATCACTAGGAAACAACATGAACATATGGCATAATGAGATAAACAGGTCAAGGACTTAGTGGAAATGCTAAGTCCCTGAAATCAGCATTACCAAGTGCACCACTTTGCAAGCTTGTGCTAGCCACCACACACATCACAAAAATACATGGGTTGCACCTCTGGAAAGATGGCAAAACCTTAACAAAACATATGTAGAGCTCAGGGGCATATCATGCACACGATAATCATGGCAAAAATGACAAATATCTAAATGGAGCAGCAGATCTGGCAATTGTCTCAAGTAGCACTCTTCTAACAACATTTAGGGCATCAAGATGAACTCAAATGAAAATAATTCAATGAGATGAAATGATGTGCTCTCTGAGACGAACATTTTGATATGCTATATGCATGAATCGTAGCTACGGATACAAAGTTACGATGCGATGAACCTGGGCATATGAAACTGGGAATTTCGAGGACTTAGTAGAAATTGGACTTCTCCGAGAAAGTCAACCCGGGACGGAGTCGTGCGGGACGGAGGGATCCGGATCTGGACGGGGCGCTTGGTTGAGGGGATGGGTGGATCTGATCCACTCCGAGTGGATCCGGCCGAAGTCTACTCCGGCGAACTCCGCGAGCTCCAGCGAGGGGCGACTCGGGCTCCAGCGAGTGAACGAAGTCGAGGAGGAGGTCCGGCGATGCCCGCGGGCTACGGGCGGCGCGGGGCGCCACGCCGGCGACGAGGAAGCTTGGCGGCGGGGCGGAGCTGGCCGGAGGTGATGCGGGCGGCGCGCGGCAGTTCCGGCGAGGGTGAGGCGCGGTTGCGCGCGACGGCCAGCGGCAAAGGCACGCGGGCGCGGGCGGTGGCTCGGGCGCCAGGCGGCGGCACGGTGTACCGGGCCGGGGGGGCCGGATCTAGGCCTCCCGGGCCCGCGCAGGAGAGGCGGCGGGGCAGGCCAGGTGGCAGCGCGCAGTAGGCTGGCGGCGGTGGCGGGGTGACGAGCGGACATGTCCGTCCGGCGAGGATGTGTCCGACGGCGCGGAGGGAGTTGGATCTAGGGTTTGGGGTAGGAAAAATCCGAATATTTCGGGGGAGACACATATTTATAGGTAGAGGGATCTAGGAGAGTCCAAATGAGGTGCGGTTTTCGGCCACGCGATCTTGATCGAACAACCGAGATGATGGAGGAGGTTTAGGTGGGTTTTGGGCCACTTTGGAAGGGTGTTGGGCTGCAACACACACGAGGTCTTTTCGGCCCCTTGGTTAACCGTTGGAGTATCAAGCGAAGTCCAAATGGCACGAAAATTGACAGGCGGTCTACCGGTAGTAAACCAAGGCCTCTTGACAAGTCTCGGTCCAATCCGGAAATGTTTAACCCCCACACACGAAAGAAAGGTAGAAAAGAGCACCGGAGGAGAACGGAGCGCCGGATTGCAAAATGGACAACGGGGAAAATGCTCGGATGCATGAGATGAACAAGTATGGAAATGAAATGCACATGATGACATGATATGCAATGCATGACATGCAAGCAATGACAAGGCAACAACAGCGAATAACTGGAGGACACGTGGCACATCGGTCTCGGGGCGTTACACACATGCACTACTCCATCCGTCTAGGTGAGTAAGTCATCTTAGGCTGTGCAGCGTGATCAAGGAGGAGGAGAAAATGAGAAACGTCAATGTTTATTTTCTAATTAATAGTATTGCATGCAATGAACTAGCCACTGCATGTCGTGTTTGATATCTCAAGTCATTAAAAGCATGCACACTCTTTATCTCTTATTGGTTGATATGTCAAGAAACAAGAAACGCGGTAGAAGTTAATGCACCGCGTTAAGTGTTTTGGGATTATTTGGTTTTCGTAAGATGACTTACACACCTAGACGGAGGGATTACAATGGTGAGGAATAAACCAGTTAAATCTTTGGTCAAAATTTAGCACAAATTACAATGGTGAGGAATAAACCAGGACCGAGTAGTAGTTTAGAAGCCCAAATAAATGAGTGAGGCGCCTTATTGTTACTCTCCACTTTGACTAGTCTTGTGGGAAAAGCTGGGGAAGCCGCCAAAAGAACTGGCCCTAGGAGTAGTAGCTAGGGATCGAGTTTGCGAGATGAACCGGAGAAACTAAATGCAGAGAGATGAAATGCAAAAAAGATTGAGGGGTGTGATGGTTGCTTGTCCGTTTATTTTACCAAGCCACTTATTACTGGGAGTGGTTGGGTTTTGTGATATGACGGCTTTACTGCCGCGCCATGAGCGGGATGAGAGGTGAGACTCCCGTGCAGCGCCGCCCACTACACTTGTACTAGACGTGTCGTGGTTTATTAGTCCCCCATTGAATTTGACTGAAGATTTAACTAACATAATGTTAGTGCATGTCAACAAAAACTATATTGTTGGATTCGTATTTGAACATAGTTTTGAATGATATAATTTTAGGTGACATGCATCAGCATTTATCGTACTATATATAATGTTAGTTCAATTTTTGGTCGTACTAATCTATAGTAGTAAGGTGCCCGTGCGTTGCACCGAAGAGTGAAATGCATTGATCGGGGAGTTGTTTATTTTGACAAAGGATGTGTGGGTCATCTCATGTGTAACGGGTATCGATATGTTTCCTCAGATATTATTTCATCTCTAGAGCTCACGAACATCCAGGTGAAATAGATAAAAAGGTATCTTTTGCAAACAAAAGCGTTCAACTGTTCAACCTGCATCCAAAACTTCTGAAGAAATAACACTTATTGTTCTTTGCAAGAAATGATCTTTAAGAATTAGTTTTTTAGTATCGATTGTTATACGTGTTGGCTAAGATGACATGGCACTTTCTTATAGTCAACAGTTGGCTATACTAGTAAGTAATATTAACCATGCCCTTATACACCTAGACGAAGGGATTAAATCAGGATGACTTGCAAGCGGGCAGAGGAGATGTAAGAAATGGTTCATCGTAAGTCTTTCACCAGTACTGTAGTAAAAATTCATACATGGAAGATTCTAGACTAAACCATAAATGGATACACTTTTATGCATGCGCGATACTCCAATAGAGCAAGATCTTGCATGGAAGTCTCCACATGCTTAGACAGCGGATTACATTGAGCGAAGACTAATGATCAACATTTAACTTGATAATGCGTATGTCCAGGTGAACCTGCTTGGAGTCCCCGTGCACTGCGTCGGTGGGTAAAGGATGCCATGGGTTTTCCAAGTCCACATTGGCGGGATAGTCCCAGCTCCCCGGAGTCCAAGTCCGGTCGATGAGGTCGGTGTCGCCGCCCACGCGACCCGGAGGGGTAGTAACATTGACCACGCACCCGTACATCGGCCTCATGTTAGTGTCAGCGTCAGTGGCGTCGCCACTTACGCACACTACAGAGACAGGGCGGCGGCCTCTGCGGGCCTCGCCGGTGCCCATGATCAAGAGGAAGACGCTGCCATCCTCCTCCGAGACTAGCAGGCGGTGGTGATCCTCCAGCGACTCCGACATGGTGAACGGGTAGCACGTCTCGTACTTGATGTTCTCCGCCAAGGGCCAGCAGTGACCGCTGCACGCATCTGTGAGGTGATGCACCATGTCCGCCGGCGAGCCATAAAACGGCATCGGGCACTCATAGAAGTGGACAAAGGGCTCCTTGGAGGCATCGACCAGGCCGTCCATGAAACGGGAGTGGCTGTAGGGGACGTTGCGCCAGTTGAATATATGAGCAAATTACTACGAGATTTAATCTGAATAAGCACAAAATAAATCATGAATTCTACCATGATTTCGAATAGGAAGGACAGAAACACATACGGTGCAACGGGAGCAGCACCGTTGGCGTTGAGGTTGTCACCCATGTCCAAACACCATGTAGACACGGTCTTTGAGCATGGTTCGTAGTCGTTCCATGCTCGGGCATTGAAGTTTGTAACTATTTTAGATTAGAATATACTACTCCTCCGGTGCTAGTAGTAGAGCAGAGTCCTACTCTACTACTCTACTCAAGCAAGTTAGGGCATAACACTGTAGGGAGTACCAGTACTGTGATCACTCAAGAAAGTTGTCTGGCATCGACATGACCCTACGCTGCTGGTATGTGTCTCGTAAGTCAAGCGGCGTGCTGTAGTCATCATCACCTGTCCACTTCCCGCATCACATATTTGCTTCTCCATCTTTGTCCGCACATAATCTCTTCCAATCTTCCATCCCCGCTAAGGTGCCTCCCCCCTCGTCCGAAACCCAAGCACTAACAATGGCAGAATCGAGCAGCGTCTGCCGAAAGAGTGGTTGGAATTCGCTCCCCGTAGAGGTAATCAAGCTCATTCTTTCGCGTGGAGACAATCTCAGTACCATGCCGCTCACTGCGTGCTCGTCGGGGCTGTACCATTTACTCAAAGCCCTCAGGCCGGAGCTTTTTAAGTCAGCTCCTTGCTTGCTGATGCCGCCTGATCTTCAGAAACGGCGTGTCACGTAGCATAACGATCGTAGGGTGGCGAGCATCAACCCCCTTGACTGCGATCCGATCCTCGTCAGCCTCAACTACATTAACGGTATGTACTGGGTCGACATGAACACGTCTTGGATGGTGCTTGTCGACGGTCGCGGCAGCTGGATACTCGTGGAGGTCTTCACTCTTCTGGCCTGCTTACTGCTTCTGTTGCACCCCCAGCCCTGGTTGCTGTTGCTGCTATTTTCAATGTACAATCAGTAGTATATTTCATCCAATGGCCGACGTGAACACATGATTCTAGCAGCAGTGACTGTTGGATGTCCATCTAATGGCCGACGTGCTTCTTCAATCTCTGATCTTCCTGCTCCAGCCGCCTAAACTAGCACCAGCGGGACTGCCTGCTCCCTCCTCTTGTGGCCCGCTGTGATGCCGCACAGGCTTCCCCGGCCCACCCTATTCCCTCCGCTGGCCTGGCCGCACGCAATCAACTGCCTCCTTATTACGCGAAAAAAAGATTCCTCCCACTGACATTTGGGGCGCACCGGTTGGGAGGCTGACCTGTGGGCCTACTAAGTTGACGCGTATGCAGGGCTTGTCAACTTAGTCAACAAACGATTCTAGCAGCAGTAACCGTTGGATTTGAATCGAATGGTCCTGTTGCTTCTTCAATCGCTGCTCTTCTTGCACCAGCTGCCCAAACCAGCACCGGGGAGACCGCCTGCTCCTGCCTCCAGTGGCCGGCTATGCTGCCGTTGAGGCCTCATCGCCCCCTACTACTCCCACTGCTAGCCAGGCCCTGCGGCGACGGCAGCCTCACACCGCAGTCGAACCAGTGAACCCTCATACTCCTCTCCGCATGGGCATCCATTGTCGCGTCTTCCCCGGCTCCATGTCGTCCCCTTCCTAGGCCTCGCCGTCGTCCACCGCCTTGGTGCTCTCGGCGCGGCGTGGTCAACGTGGTTAACGACATTCCATCGGAATAGTACTGTACGTGAAGAGGCTGACAGCTGGGTCCACGGCCACAACCCAGTTTTTTTGTGATTTGCACAATTCTAGCTCCAGTGACCGTACGATGTCCATCCAACGGCCGTAGTGCTTCTTCAACCTCTGGTCTTCTTGCTCCAGCCGCCCAAACCAGCGTCGGTCATGCCTCGTGCTCCTGCCTCCCGTGGTCGGCTGCGATGCGACGGAGGCCTCACCGCCCCCTACTACTCCCACCGCTGGCCAGGCCATCCCTCTACTCACCCACACCCCCTGTTATTCTGCGGCAACGGCAACCTCACACTATAGTGAACCAGTGAACCCTCATACTCCTCTATGCGTGGGCATCCACTCCCGCGTCTTCCCCGGCTCCACGTCGTCCCCTTCCTAGGCCTCGTCGTCGTCCACCGCCCTGGTGCTCTCGGCACGGCATGGTCAATGTGGTCAAGGAACGACTTCCATCGGACATGGACTATACGTGGAGAGGCTGACAGCTGGGTCCATGGCCGCAGCAAGGAAGTGCCTCCTTATTACGTGCAAAATAATTATTCCTCCACCTGACAGCTGGGAACCACCGGATGGACCACCATATTTTGCGAAAAAAAAGTTCCCCCCTGACTGCTGGGACCCGCCAGCTACATCTTCGCACGCAAGGAAGTGCCTAACAGTCGGGACCCACCTGGTCGAAGCGTACGTAGCATGGTCACTCTGGTCGCGAACGTGTACGTACATATATTCTGGTGGATGTAGAGGCGCGCACATAGCATATACATGTACGTATAGTGGCCAGGGTGCAAGAAAGAAAATACGGCCACGTATGTGTACATACGGGCGGGGTCTCGAACGCCTACTCGCGCATACGTACGGCCAGGGCTCGTGTACATGGCTGGGTCGGAACGGAGAAACAACATCGTCGTCGTGTTCATGGGGAGGCAACGGAATGTGTCGTCTTCATGGGGAGGCAACGGAATCCGTCGTGTTCATGGGGAGGCAACGGAATGCGTCGTGTTCATCGGGAGGCAACGGAACGTGTGGGAGCCAACCGGCTGGGTCAAAACGGAATGCGTGATCATGTTCATCTAGAGGCCTTGGACGGAACAGGCGATGGAAACGAGGCCTCGCGTACCGCAAAACAGAGGAAATGGACCTCCTACGTTCGGAACGGGGTCCTGTTGATCGGGAGGGGTGTGGCGTACCGCAAAACGGAGGAAACAGACCTCCTACGGTCGAAACGGGGGTCCTGTTGATCGGGAGGGGTGTGGTGTACCGCAAAACGAACGAAACAGACCTCCTACGGTCGAAACGGGGGTCCTGTTGATCGGGAAGGGGTGTGGCGTACCGCAAAACGGACGAAACGGACCTCCTACGGTCGAAACAGGGGTCCTGTTGATCGGGAAGGGGTGTGGCGTACCGCAAAACGGACGAAACGGACCTCCTATGGTCGAAACGGGGGTCCTGTTCATCGGGAGGGGTGTGGCATACCGCAAAACGGGACTCCACGGGATATTGTTCATCTCCACCATCGACCTCCTCCAGCCTCCACGGGCTACCGTCAACCTCCTCCAGCCTCCACGGGCTCCTGTTCATCCAGCCTCCACCGCGCGCTACTCCACCAGCTACTGTTCAACCACCCCTCCACGGGCACCCCTCCACCGTCTACTGTTCATCCAGCCCTCCACACCACGGGGTCCTGTTCAACCACCCCTCCACCGTCTACTGTTCATCCAGCCCTCCACACGACGGGGTCCTGTTCATCCAGAGGCAACGCCACCGCTTACTGTTCATCCAACCCCCCCCCCCTCCGCAACGCTCATTGTTCATCTAATTGATCGACTTTAGTTAGCAGTAGTAGCGAAGGAATCGCTCGATCGGGTTCAGTTAACAGCCATCGATTGATCGCTCGGGTTCAGTAACGCGTAGCCTGAAGTGCAATCGCTTGGTTTCAGTTAGAGCCCAACACCTCGCTCGGGTTCAATTAGATCGAACGCCTCGCACACACGTGCATATGTGTACGAGAGAAACGCGCATCGCTCGGCCCCCGACCTCGCACCGTAACCGGGAACTCCCATCATGGACGGCCCAAAGAATGTCATGCAGCTGCGTCTCCGGCCCGCCCAGGACTAAAAGCCCATTTTTTGTCGTGATTTTTTGTCATAGAAGTAGGAGCCCACCACATCTATGATGATACCGGGTTTTGTCACAATTATCGTCATAGAAGAGTCATATGTATGACAGAAAAAAAATCGTTTTGGCCCAAAATGTCACGGATGTGTCTTTTTTTGTAGTGTAACCAGCGCTCATAGTAGCTCCTGGGTATTTGATACTGGTGCAGTTGCTCATATTTGTAACTCAAAATAGGAGCTGCAGAATAAGCGGAGACTGGCGAAGGACGAGGTGACGATGCGCGTCGGGAATGGTTCCAAGGTCGATGTGATCGCCGTCGGCACGCTACCTCTACATTTACTACAGGATTAGTTTTAAACCTCAATAATTGTTATTTAGTACCAGCTTCGAGCATGAACATTGTATCTGGATCTCGTTTAATGCGGGATGGCTACTCATTTAAATATGAGAATAACGGTTGTTCTATTTATATGAGAGACATGTTTTATGGTCATGCTCCGCTGGTCAATGGTTTATTCTTATTTAATCTCGAACGTGATGTTACACATATTTATAGTGTGAATGCCAAAAGACGTAAGGTTGATAATGATAGTCCCACATACGTGTGGCACTGCTGCCTCGGTCACATTGGTGCCAAACGCATGAAGAAACTCCATGCAGATGGACTTTTGGAGTCTCTTGATTATGAATCATTTGACACGTAAGAAACCATGCCTCATGGGAAAAATGACCAAGACTCCATTCTCCGGAACAATGGAGTGAGCAACCAACTTATTGGAAATCATACATACTGATGTGTGCAGTCCAATGAGTGTTGAGGCTCGTGGTGGTTATCATTATGTCCTCACCCTCACTAATGACTTAAGTAGATATGGGTATGTCTACTTGATGAAACACAAGTCTGAGACCTTTGAAAGTTCAAGGAATTTCAGAGTGATGTTGAGAATCAACGTGACAGGAAAATAAAGTTCTTATGATCAGATCGTGGAGGGGAATATTTGAGTCACGAATTTTGCACGCACTTAAGGAAATGTGGAATTGTTTCACAACTCACGCCGCCTGGAACACCTTAGCATAATGGTGTGTCCGAACGTCGTAATCGCACTCTATTGGATATGGTGCGATCTATGATGTCTCTTACTGATCTACCTCTATCATTTTGGGGTTATGCTTTAGAGACTGCCGCATTCACTTTAAATAGGGCTCCGTCGAAATCCATTGAGACGACACTGTATGAATTATTGTTTGGAAAGAAACCTAAGCTGTCATTTCTAAAAGTTTGGGGATGCGATGCTTATGTCAAGAAACTTCAACCTAAAAAGCTCGAACCCAAGTTGAAAAAATGTGTCTTCATAGGATACCCTAAGGAAACTATTGGGTATACCTTCTACCTTAGATCCGAAGGCAATACCTTTCTTGCCAAGAATGGATCCTTTCTAGAGAAAGAGTTTCTCTCGAAAGAAGTAAATGGGAGGGAAGTAGAACTTGATGATGTACTACCTCTTGAACTGGAAATAGCACAACTCAAGAAAATGTTTATGTGGTGGCTGCACCGACTAGGGAGGAAGTTAATGATGATGATCAAGGAACTTCGGATCAAGTTACTACTGAACTTCGTAGGTCCACAAGGACACGTTCCACACCAGAATGGTATGGCAACCCTGTCCTAGAAATCATGTATTTAGACAATGGTGAACCTTCGAACTATGAAGAAGCGATGGCGGGCCCAGATTCCAAGAAATGGCTTGAAGCCATGAAATCCGAGATAGGATCCATGTATGAAAACAAAGTATGGACTTTGACAGACTTGCCCCATGATCGGTGAGCCATAGAAAATAAATGGATCTTTAAGAAGAGGACAGACGCGGATGGTAATGTAACCATCTATAAGGCTCAGCTTGTCGCTAAGGGTTCTCGACAAGTTCAAGGGGTTGACTACGATGAGACCTTCTCACCCATAACGAAGCTGAAGTCTGTCTAAATCATGTTAGCAATTGCCGCATTCTATGATTATGAGATATGGCCAATGGATGTCAAAACGGCATTCCTTAATGGTTTCCTTAAGGAAGAATTGTATATGATGCAGTCGGAAGGTTTTTTTGATCCTAAGAATGCTGACAAGGTATGCAAGCTCCAACGCTCGATCTATGGGCTGGTGCAATCATCTCGGAGTTGGAACATTCATTTTGATGAGATGATTAAAGCGTTTGGGTTTACGCAGATTTATGGAAAAGCCTGTGTTTACAAGAATGTGAGTGGGAGCTCTGTAGCATTTCTCATATTATATGTGGATGACATACTATTGATGGGAAATGATATAGAACTCTTGGAAAGCATAAATGCCTACTTGAATAAGTGTTTTTCAATGAAGGACCTTGGAGAAGCTTCTTATACATTAGGCATCAAGATCTGTAGAGATACATCGAGATGCCTCATTGGTCTTTCACAAAGCACGTACCTTGACAAGATATTGAAGAAGTTCAATATGGATCAGTCCAACAAGGGGTTCTTGCCTGTATTGCAAGGTGCGAGATTGAGCACAGCTCAATGGCCGACCACGGCAAAAGATAGAGAAAAGATGAGTGTCATCCCCTATGCCTCGGCCATAGGGTCTATTATGTATGCCGTGTTGTGTACTAGACCTGATGTAAACCTGGCCGTAAGTTTGGTGGGAAGGTAGCAAAGTAATCCCGGCATGGAACACTGGATAGCGGTCAAGAATATCATGAAGTACCTGAAAAGGACTAAGGATATGTTTCTCGTTTATGGAGGTGAAGAAGAGCTCGTTGTAAAGGTTTACGTTATGCTAGCTTCGACACAGATCTGGATGACTCCAAGTCACAAACCGGATACGTGTATATTTTGAATGGTGGGGCAGTCAGCTGGTGCAGTTGCAAGCAAAGCGTCGTGCCGGGATCTATATGTGAAGCGGAGTACATGGCAGCCTCGGAGGAAGCACATGAAGCAATCTGGATGAAGGAGTTCATTACCGACCTAGGAGTTATTCCCAATGCGTCGGGCCCGATGACTCTCTTCTGTGACAACACTGGAGCTATTGCCCTTGCCAAGGAGCCTAGGTTTCACAAGAAGACCAGGCATATGAAGCGTCGCTTCAACTCCATTCGTGAACATGTTCGAGATGGAGACATAGAGATTTGTAAAGTGCATACGGACTTGAATGTCGCAGATCCGTTGACTAAACCTCTTCCACGTGCAAAGCATGATCAACACCAGAACTCTATGGGTGTTCGATTCATCACAATGTAACTAGGTTATTGACTCTAGTGCAAGTGGGAGACTATTGGAAATATGCCCTAGAGGCAATAATAAAATGGTTATTATTATATTTCCTTGTTCATGATAATTGTCTATTGTTCATGCTATTATTGTGTTATCCGGAAATCGTAATACATGTGTGAATACATAGACCACAACATGTCCCTAGTGAGCCTCTAGTTGACTAGCTCGTTGATCAATAGATGGTTACGGTTTCCTAACCATGGACATAGGATGTCATTGATAACGGGATCACATCATTAAGATAATGATGTGATGGACAAGACCCAATCCTATGCATAGCACAAGATCGTGTAGTTCGTCTGCTAAAGCTTTTCTAATGTCAAGTATCCTTTCCTTAGACCATGAGATTGTGAAACTCCCGGATACCGTAAGGGTACTTTGGGTGTGCCAAATGTCACAACGTAACTGGGTGGCTATAAAGGTACACTACGGGTATCCCCGAAAGTATCTGCTGGGTTGGCACGAATCGAGACTAGGATTTGTCACTCTGTACGACGGAGAGGTATCTCTGGGCCCACTCGGTAGGACATCATCATAATGAGCTCAATGTGACCAAGGAGTTGTTCACGGGATGATGTGTTACGGGAACTACTAAATAGACTTGTCGTAACGAGATTGAACAAGGTATCGGTATACCGACGATTGAATCTCGGGCAAGTATCGTACCGATAGACAAAGGGAATTGTATAAAGGATTGATTGAATCCTCGATATCGTGGTTGATCCGATGAGATTATCGTGGAGCATGTGGGAGCCAACATGGGTATCCAGATCCTGCTGTTGGTTATTGACCGGAGAGTTGTCTCGGTCATGTCTACGTGTCTCCCGAACCCGTAGGGACTACACACTTATGGTTCGGTGATGCTAGAGTTGTAGAGATATTAGTATGCGGTTAACCGAAAGTTTTTTGGAGTCCCGGATGAGATCCAGGACGTCACGAGGAGTTCCGGAATGGTCCAGAGGTAAAGATTTATATATAGAAGTCCAGTTTCGGCCAGTGGGAGAGCTTCGGGGGTCACCTGTATTGTACCGGGACCACCGGAAGGGTCCCGGGGGTCCATCGGGTGGGGCCACCTATCCCGGAGGGCCCCATGGGCTGAAGTGGCGTGGGAACCAGCCCCTGCTGGGCTGGTGCGCCCCACCCAAGGGCCCAAGGCACCTAGGGTTGGAAACCCTAGGGGGCCGTTGCCCCCCGAGGGGGCATGCGCCCCCTGGTTGGAAACCCTAAGGGGGTCGTTGCCCCCCGAGCCCCCCCCCCTATAGATGGGATCTCCAAGGGGGCATGTGCCCCCCTAGCCCCTATATATAGTGGAGGGGAGGGAGGACAGCCGCACCCTATGCCCTGGAGCCTCCCTCTCCCTCCCGTGACACCCCTTCCTCCTCTAGTAGCGCTTGGTGAAGCCCTGCTGGAAACCCGCTGCTTCCACCACCATGCCATCGTGCTGCTGGATCTCCATCAACTTCTCCTCCCCCCCCTTGCTGTATCAAGAAGGAGGAGACGTCTCCACTCCATATGTGTGTTGAACGCGGAGGTGCCGTCCGTTCGGCGCTAGGATCATCAGTGATTTGGATCACGATGAGTACGACTCCATCAACCCCGTTCTCTTGAACGCTTCCGCTCGCGATCTACAAGGGTATGTAGATGCACTCCTCTCTCTCTCGTTGCTAGATGACTCCATAGATTGATATTGGTGATGCGTAGAAAATTTTAAATTTCTGCTATGAGCTCCAACATTTATCCCTCTACATCATGTCATCTTGCCTAATGTGTTACTCTGTTCTTATGAACTTAATACTCTAGATGTATGATGGATAGCAGTCGATGTGTGGAGTAATAGTAGTAGATGCAGAATCGTTTCAGTCTACTTGTCACGAACGTGATCCCTATATACATGATCATGCCTAGATATTATCATAATTATGCATTTTTCTATCAATTGCTCGATAGTAATTTGTTTAACCACCGTAACACTTATGCTATCTTGAGAGAAGCTAGTAGTGAAACCTATGGCCCCTGGGTCTATTTTCCATCATATACGTTTCCAATCTATTTTATTCTGCAACCTTTATTTTCCAATTTATATCATAAAAATACCAAAAATATTTATCTTATTATCTCTATCAGATCTCACTCTCGTAAGTGACCGTGAAGGGATTGACAACCCCTTTATCGCGTTGGTTGCGAGGTTCTTATTTGTTTGTGCAGGTGCAAGGTGACTTGCGTGTAGTCTCCTGCTGGATTGATACCTTGGTTCTCAAAAACTGGGGAAAATACTTACGCAACTTTGCTGCATCACCCTTTCCACTTCAAGGGAAAACCAACGCAGTGCTCAAGAGGTAGAACGCGGTGACCATCTTCCCCAAATACCCTCACGTAGAGGGTCGCGTCGCTGTCAAACTTGAAGTGGAGGGCACACCGCCTGCCCAAGCCGCGTGCTCGGGCAAACGTCTGCCAGCCACGGGCCAGGGCTGCGTTGCCCGCGGCGGAGAGTTCCCCCGTGACCCACGAAGCCCTACTGCAGCAGCCATCCGCCTACAGCCAGAGACCGCCTAGACCCATGGCTGGTAGTTCACCGGCGAAGAAGCGCGGGAGCTGAAGCCAGGTGCCAGCCGGGTTCTCCGACCACACGATGAACTCCGACATCACCTCCACCTAATGGAAGCGCAGCCAAGGAGGCCGCGCAACATGGTGTGCCTCGCTTCATCGATGGGACTGACATGACCTGGGCGACTCCTGCCGTGCGGGGAGGCGCCGCCGCTGTTGTGAGGGGCCACGGTGGGGGTCGCGGTGTGCTTGCGTGGGCGACCACGCCCCCTCTTGGGTGGCGGTGAGCCGAGCCCCTCCTGGCGGGCCTTGCCCTTCTTTGCGACTAAGAACCTCCTCGCTGGCCCCTCCTAGCGGGCCTTCCCCTTCTCCGAGGCCGAGAACCGCTTCACCTGCGCCATGAGTATCGCTGAAGCAAGGAAGAAGAAGGAGCAGGAGGAGCGAAGGAAGAGATGGGTGACGGGGCTCCGCTCCCCCTTCCCCTATAATAGCCAAGAGGAGGCCAACCGCCGGCCTCCATGATCTATGGTAATAATGACCTCTTTCTGCATGCGGCAGGGACTCATCAAGTCGGGCAGTTGTCAAGGCAGCGTGGGGAAGCGGAGATGCACACGTCCAATCAACCGCCACACGTCAAATGAGGCCGCAGGCTGTTGGGGCCCGCAGCGCTCCGCACTTGTCCGCAACCACAGTAGAGTCTTCAATGAATTTCCTCACTGTCGTTTGCCAGTTTGCCCAGTTTAGCTTGATGCTTTGCCCATTCAGCAGGAAATTCCTCACCTCTTCTGATGCTAGAGGGATCAGCAACTTGGCCTGGTGCCAATGGAGGTCTTGGGCATGGAGGGTGTACAGCGAATTTCTTCATGTACTTGGGAGTCACATATCTGTACTCCCTTCATTCTCTGGCCCATCTCCTCTCTATCTTCTGAATGCGCACTTTGTGTTCATTCTTCGTTTCACAAGGAGGAGTGCAGTACCTTGCATAGATGTCGTCAGGAATCTCAAATGAAGTGTTGGCTTCCAATTTTTTTCCCTCCTTTATGAGGTTTCTTGCCGTCAGCTATTTTCTTCAGTTGAGAGATCTGAGCAACATAATTCTCTGAGGAAGTATGCAACTTTTCTTCGAGGAACGCTTCAAATGAGTTAAGTTGGTGTAAACCTAGTGATTTAGCAGCGGACATGAGTACCTGTGAATAGAGTATAGTTACGAAGAATTTGGAGAGGTCATATGTGTTCTCAGAAGTTTTTGCAAAAAGAACAAGTTTGAGGAATTTGACCAGATGTGTCTTGAGGAATTTCACTCAGCGTTCTTTGACTTAGGTTCCAGAGTTGTATAGATTGAAAATCCACACAATTGAGGAATCTTGAAGAAAAATGTTGCTTAGGGAAACAAATCAAGAACAGATGTTTGTATGAGGTGTTCAGAGTGTGAAGATTGAAGAATAAACACCTTTTGAAGATTTTGAAGAAATCACTGGAATCGATAAGGGCAGTAAAAGTAACTTTTAATTACCCTTGACGAAGAGCACGGCGAACTGGGAATGTAGATTGGAAGCTCGTCGGTTCAGATTTTCCACGCCCTAACCTGGCTGAGGAAGTCAGCTACGGTGGCGGCGGAGTGAAGAAATCCGCGGCCGGTGTGAGTACGACGGCGACGAGGTCGAGGCAGTGAAGCTTTTCCTCACTGGCCATGATGGAAGTAGCGGCGGCACTAGGTTTTGAGAGCTCGAGCGAGGGAGTGAGGTCGAGCGGCGTAAAAGTAGTATGAGGAGGGTGAGAGGTATTTATAGCCGAGGTGAAAAATGCTCGTCTGAAGAAAATGGAAGAACGTGCCCCTGACCCTTATCATCCTTGTGACATGTGTCACCCACGTACAGAGAGGTGGAGATCGTGAGTGAATAGATAAGTATTATCATGGGATGTGGAACAGTTTAGGCGGTAATACCCGAAATCCAGATTAGAATATTTTAAAGTTTCGTTCGCAGATTCTTCAGCTGACAAGGACATAGTGAAGATTTTGAACGGGTTTCAAATAGAATGCACATGAATAATTTGTGAATGCACAAGAAGAATTTGTGCATAGAGAGGGAAGGGTCCGATCACATTCACTTAGCAGAAAGATCAACTTGAAGAAATAGTTATAAGTGAATGTTGTAGAGGACATAAACTCATATATATATAGGTAAAATGTTTGGGACACCTAGGTAGGACGCGCGCATCCCCTGCGGCTCCCCAGACCCGAAGCACCTCCTGCAGCGACCCCCCTTAGCCTCGCTGTCGCTCCCACCCGGACCCAGACGCATCCCCTGCAGCTATCCCCTCCCCCTGGCCCGGACGAGCCTCCCACGGTTGGACCTCCAGAAGCAGAGCAGATCCCATGCTCCTGCAGGTCAACTGCGACTCCCGCGGAAGGTCAATCTCCACTAGCGCCCTTGCATCATCTCTTGCATCGCAAAAAATCTTTCTCCCCCTTAAACTGCCAGTGATGGCAGCGGTATCGGGGCCAGTCCTGCTCGCCACCTAACCAACCAGTGCCTCCCCATCCCTTCGTCCGACCTTCGGCTGGGTGAGGTGTCGAACTTCAGTTGGAGGAGGTCTCGACCTGCAGGTACGTATGCCTGAAAATCTTGAACCTTACTGTGGATACTTGGTCTTCTACAAACAGTAGGGATTAGAAGAATACATGCAGTCACAAATTGTCATCAATGGTGGTGTCTTATTTCAGGGGACGATCTTACTAAAAGATTGATATGAGCTCAAGCGCGTTAGCTAGCTAGGCTTTGAGCACCATCTCCATGGATCGATCGCCCTGACTGAATGACCCAACCACGTTAATCAATAGGAAAAAGGTGAGAGAGAGAGAGAGAGAGTCTGGGTTACATACAGTGTACATTAGCTCTGGCAGAGAAAATATATGTTCGAATTATTGCATCGTTGTGCTAGCTAACACAAGTTATTATTCAGTGATTTCCACAAACACTTCACCTGGAATTATTGACTTGCAGCTTGTTGCGTCTGCCGCTGCTGCCGAGGTCCACCACATACAACCGACGCTGTGGCAACCACCCGCCACCATTGTCTATTGCCGATGCGTGCAACCACGTCCAGCCGCCCACTGGACGTGGGCACAGAGGCAGATCCACGCCGAGGGAGCTCGAGCTACACCAGCCGCAGCCGCTTCCCCTGCAGGTTGTACACCCCACCGACCACACCATCTTCTTCTCCTCCTCCTCTATTCTCTTGCCTCTTTGCTTCTGTAGTTCAAGATGTTTTAAAAAGGTTGGTATTTTTGCTCTCTGTAATGTTCAAAAGTTTGGTACTGTAATTTTTTCGGATATGCAAAGATGTAATATCAGCAAGGTTGGACTATGTTAAAGTAAGATATTACCAAACAAGAAAAAAGAGAAATTCTGGTCTATGATTTCCCACTATATTTGCCCCAACTTGTGTTCTGAATTCATTTGAAAAATCTAGAAGTTCAATGATATAAAATATATAAGTTCTGACTCCACAAGATGTATGTTTGGACAATAAAAACAATAGTTAAATGAACCCACCAGCAGAGTAAAAAAGAACCTATAAATTTGCATTATGGAGTTACAAAAATCCATTAAGGAATGCAGTTTTGTTTATCCATTTGCCAGATTTCATAAAATGTGGCAATTGCTAACATGATTCGGACAGACTTAAGCATAGATACGAGTGAGAAACTCTCATCGTAGTCAACACCTTGAACTTGTCGAAAACCTTTTTGCAACAATTCTAGCTTTGTAGACAGTAACACTACTATCAGTGTCCGTCTTCCTCTTGAAGATCCATTTAATCTCAATGGCTCGCCGATCAATGGGAAAGTCAATCAAAGTCCATACTTTGTTCTCATACATGGATCTCATCTCAGATTTCATGGCCTCAAGCCATTTCGCGGAATCTGGGCTCATCATCGCTTCCTCATAGTTCGTAGGCTCGTCATGGTCAAGTAACATGACCTCCAGAATAGGATTACCGTACCACTCTGTGCGGATCTCACTCTGGTTTACCTACGAGGTTCGGTAGTAACTTGATCTGAAGTTACATGATCATCATCATTAGCTTCCTCACTAATTTGTGTAGTAGTCACAGGAACAGATTTCTGTGATGAACTACTTTCCAATAAGGGAGCAGGTACAGTTACTTCATCAAGTTCTACTTTCCTCCCACTCACTTCTTTCGAGAGAAACTCCTTCTCTAGAAAGGATCCATTCCCAGCAATGAATATCTTGCCTTCGGATCTGTGATAGAAGGTGTACCCAACATTTTCTTTTGGGTATCCTATGAAGATGCACTTCTCCGATTTGGGTTTGAGCTTATCAGGTTGAAACTTTTTCACATAAGCATTGCAACCTCAAACTTTAAGAAACGACAGCTTAGGTTTCTTGCCAAACCATAGTTCATACGGTGTCGTCTCAACGGATTTAGATGGTACCCTATTTAATGTGAATGTAGCTGTCTCTAATGCATAACCCCAAAACGCTAGTGGTAAATCGGTAAGAGACATCATAGGTCGCACCATATCTAATAAAGTATGGTTACGACGTTCGGACACACCATTACACTGTGGTGTTCCAGGTGGTGTGAGTAGTGAAACTATTTCACATTTTTTTAACTGAAGGCCAAACTCGTAACTCAAATATTTTACTTCTGCGATCATATCATAGAAACTTTTATTTTTGTTACGATGATTCTCCACTTCACTCTGAAATTCTTTGAACTTTTCAAATGTTTTAGACTTGTGTTTCATCAAGTAGATATACTCATATCTGCTCAAATCATCTATGAAGATCAGAAAATAATGATACCTGCCGCGAGCCTCAATATTCATTGGACCACATACATCAGTATGTATGATTTCCAACAAATCTGTTGCTCGCCCCATTGTTCCGGAGAACGGAGTCTTAGTCATCTTGCCCCTGAGGCATGGTTCACAAGCATCAAGTGATTCCAAAAGCCCATCAGCATGGATTTTCTTCATGCGCTTTACACCAATATAACCTAAACGGCAGTGCCACAAATAAGTTGCACTATCATTATTAACTTAGCATCTTTTGGCTTTCAATATTATGAAAATGTGTATCACCACAATCGAGATCCAACAAACCATTTTCATTGGGTGTATGACCATAGATGGTTTTATTCATGTAAACAGAACAACAATTATTCTCTAACTTACATGAATAACCGTATTGGAATAAACATGATCCAATCATATTCATGCTCAATGCAAACATTAAATAACATTTATTTTAGGTTTAAAGTATAGAGAGTGTGCGATGATGATCATATCAATCTTGGAACCATTTCCAATACACATCGTCACTTCACCCTTAACTAGTCTCTGTTCATTCTGCAACTCCCGTTTCGAGTTACTATTCTTAGCAACTCAACTAGTATCAAATACTGAGGGGTTACCATAAACACTAGTAAAGTAGACATCAATAACATGTATATCAAATATACCTATGTTCACTTTGCCATCCTTCTTATCCGCCAATTACTTGGGGTAGTTCCGCTTCCAGTGACCAGTCCCTTTGCAGTAGAAGCACTCAGTTTCAGGCTTAGGTCCAGACTTGGGTTTTTCACTTGAGCAGCAACTTGCTTGCCATTCTTCTTGAAGTTCCCTTTTCTTCCCTTTGTCCCTTTACTTGAAACTAGTGGTTTTGTTAACCATCAACACTTGATGCTTTTTTTGATTTCTAACTTCGTCGATTTCAGCATCACGGAGAGCTTGGGAATCGTTTCCGTTATCCCTTGCATATTATAGTTCATCACAAGTTCTACTAACTTGGTGATGGTGACTAGAGAACTCTGTCAATCACTATTTTATCTGGAAGATTAACTCCCACTTGATTCAAGAGATTGTAGTACCCAGACAATCTGAGCACATGCTCATTGCTTGAGCTATTCTCCTCCATCTTTTAGCTATAGAACTTGTTGGAGACTTCATATCTCTCAACTCGGGTATTTGCTTGAAATATTAACTTCAACTCCTGGAACATCTCATATGGTCCATGATGTTCAAAACGTCTTTGAAGTCCCGATTCTATGCCGTTTAAGCATGGTGCACTAAACTATCAAGTAGTCATCATATTGAGCTAGCCAAACGTTCATAACATCTGCATCTGCTCCTGCAATAGGTTTGTCACCTAGCGGTGCATCAAGGACATAATTCTTCCATGCAGCAATCAGGATAAACCTCGGATCACGGATCCAATCTGCATCATTGCTACTAACATCTTTCAACTTAGTTTTCTCTAGGAACATATCAAAAATAAAACAGGGGAGCTAAACGCGAGCTATTGATCTGGAACATAGATATGCTAATACTACCAAGACTAAGTTCATGATAAATTAAAGTTCAATTAATCATATTACTTAAGAACTCCCACTTAGATAGACATCCATCTAATCATCTAAGTGACCACGTGATCCAAATCAACTAAACCATAACCGATCATCACGTGAAATGGAGTAGTTTTCAATGGTGAACATCACTATGTTGATCATATCTACTATATGATTCATGCTCGACCATTCAGTCTCAGTGTCCCGAGGCCATATCTGCATATGCTAGGCTCGTCAAGTTTAACCTGAGTATTCTGCGTGTGCTAAACTGCCTTGCACCCGTTGTAGATGGACGTAGAGCTTATCACACTCGATCATCACGTGGTGTCTGGGCACGACGAACTTTGGCAATGGTGCATACTCAGGGAGAACACTTTTATCTTGAAATTTAGTGAGAGATCATCTTATAATGCTACCGTCAATCAAAGCAAGATAAGATGCATAAAAGATAAACATGACATGCAATCAATATAAGTGATATGATATGGCCATCATCATCTTGTGCTTGTGATCTCCATCTCCGAAGCACCGTCATGATCACCATCATCACTGGCGCGACACCTTGATCTCCATCGTAGCATCGTTGTCGTCTCGCCAATCTTATGCTTCTACGACTATTGCTACCGCTTAGTGATAAAGTAAAGCATTACAGGGCGACTGCATTGCATACAATAAAGCGACAACCATATGGCTCCTGCCAGTTGCCGATAACTCGGTTACAAAACATGATCATCTCATACAATAAAATTTAGCATCATGCTTTGACCATATCACATCACAACATGCCCTGCAAAAACAAGTTAGACATCCTCTACTTTGTTGTTGCAAGTTTTACGTGGCTGCTACGGGCTGAGCAAGACCCGTTCTTATCTACGCATCAAAACCACAACGATAGTTTGTCAAGTTATTGCTATTTTAACCTTCTAAAGGACCGGGCATAGCCACACTCGGTTCAACTAAAGTTGGAGAAACTGACACCTGCTAGTCACCTATGTGCATAGCACGGCGGTAAAACCAGTCTCACGTAAGCGTACGCGTAATGTCGGTCCGGGCCGCTTCATCCAACAATACCGCCGAACCAAAGTGTGACATTCTAGTAAGCAGTATGACTTATATCGCCCACAACTCACTTGTGTTCTACTCATGCATATTACATCAACGCATGAAACCTGGCTCGGATGCCACTGTTGGGGAACGTAGTAATTTCAAAAACCTATGCACACGCAAGATCATGGTGATGCATAGCAAAGAGAGGGGAGAGTGTGTCCACGTACCCTCGTAGAACGAAAGTGGAAGTGTTAGCACAACGCGGTTGATGTAGTCGTACGTCTTCACGATCCGACCGATCAAGTACCGAACGCACGGCACCTCCGAGTTCTGCAGACGTTCAACTCGATGACGTCCCTCGAACTCCGATCTAGCCGAGTGTTGAGGGAGAGTTTCGTCAGCACGATGGCGTGGTGACGATGATGATGTTCTACCAACGCAGGGCTTCGCCTAAGCACCGCTACAATATGACTGAGGTGGATTATGGTGGAAGGGGGCACCGCACACGGCTAAGAGATCAAGAGATCAATTGTTGTCCCTATGGGGTGCCCCCTGGCCACGTATATAAAGAAGTGGAGGAGGGGAGGGGCCGGCCCTCTCTATGGCGCACCCTAGGGGAGTCCTACTCCCACCGGGAGTAGGATTCCCCCTTTCCTAGTAGAACTAGGATCCCTTCCATGTAGTAGGAGTAGGAGAGAAGGAAAGGGAAGGAAAAAGGAGAAGGAAGGAAGGGGGCGCCCCCCTCCCTAGTCCAATTCGGACCAGCCCATGGGGAGGGGTGCGGCCACCCTTTGAGGTCTTTCTCTCCTTTCCCGTATGGCCCATTAAGGCCCAATACGAATTACCGTAACTCCCTAGTACTCCCAAAAATACATGAATCACTCGGAACCTTTCCGATGTCCGAATATAGTCGTCCAATATATCGATCTTTACGTCTTGACCATTTCGAGACTCCTCGTCATGTCCCCGATCTCATCCGGGACTCCGAACTCCTTCGGTACATAAAAACACATAAACTCATAATATAACCGTCATCGAACTTTAAGCGTGCGGACCCTACGGGTTCGAGAACTATGTAGACATGACCGAGACACGTCTCGGTCAATAACCGATAGCGGAACCTGGATGCTCATATTGGCTCCTACATATTCTACGAAGATCTTTATCGGTCAAACCGCATAACAACATACGTTGTTCCCTTTGTCATCGGTATGTTACTTGCCCGAGATTCATTCGTAGGTATCTCAATACCTAGTTCAATCTCGTTACCGGCAAGTCTGTTTACTCGTTCCGTAATACATCATCCCGCAACTAGCTCATTAGTTGCAATGCTTGCAAGGCTTAAGTGATGTGTATTACCGAGAGGGCCCAGAGATACCTCTCCGACAATCGGAGTGACAAATCCTAATGTCGAAATACGCCAACCCAACAAGTACCTTCGGAGACACCTGTAGAGCACCTTTATAATCACCCAGTTACGTTGTGACGTTTGGTAGCACACGAAGTGTTCCTCCGGTAAACGGGAGTTGCATAATCTTATAGTCATAGGAACATGTATACGTCATGAAGAAAGCAATAGCAACAAACTAAATGATCAAGTGCTAAGCTAACGGAATGGGTCAAGTCAATCACATCATTCTCCTAATGATGTGATCCCGTTAATCAAATGACAACTCATGTCTATGGTTAGGAAACATAACCATTTTTGATCAACGAGCTAGTCAAGTAGAGGCATAATAGTGACACTCTGTTTGTCTATGTATTCACACATGTATTATGTTTCCGGTTAATGCAATTCTAGCATGAATAATAAACATTTATCATGATATAAGGAAATAAATAATAACTTTATTATTGCCTCTAGGGCATATTTCCTTCAACCACCGTGTATGAATCCGGGTGAGAGGAGGTTACGTCACGTTTGGGTGAAATTACAAACCTACCCCTATCGAGACCTATAGAAATCCAGCAGATAGGCTTTGCGTGGCAGGGATAGGCAGTAGTGATTTCCATCTCGCAGATTTTGGTTTCGGACGGTTACTGCAACTTTCCCCGCTTCGTTCAAATTTTGCAGAGTGCACGTTTACCGTGCCAACTCAATTCGAATCCCATTTGTATTCTATATTTTTTCAGGCGGGACCCATTTTCAATTGGAATTACATTCTATATACATCATTTTTTATATATACTTTCAAAAGCACAACAAAGAATTCTGCTCCTTTATATGTATAATATGATTTACAAATACAATGATCTCGAAATCTTAAGATTGAATTTGAAGAAATTTAACCAAATTATGTTCTACTATAATATATGGATCAGTAAGATCTACATATTAAATAACATAGATGTGCGTGAATTCATATGAGTATGCATGTTTCATAGATCAATTTTGGTTCGAGTATGGATTACATGTATCATCATCTCGAATTCAAATATTTGAATCCCTTTTTTGTTCACTCCTTTCACGCCCATCTCTCTCGCATGCATGCTCCTTCAGGTAGCTATCACTCTCTTTTCTCCAGCTCACCCGCACGCTCACTTCATGTTTCTCCTATCCTCGCAAACATGGTCTCTCAACGTCCCCCTTGAGAAGTGTCACACTCTCCCTATCATTATACATTACAATGTTTTCATTATCTCTCACATCTCTACTGTTCTCTGGTATCACTCGGTACCTAAGCTTTATTTTTATCCGCCACACACACATCTCCACTCATCTTTCACTTTGTCTTTCTCTCTATGGGATTCTCTCACACACCCTATATGTCTCTACATATGACTCATACCACTAAAATTACTCTCTCTCTCTCCTGTAGACACAACATTTGTTGCGGTCTCCTTTTCGTCTCCATCCCAGACTGACATTATTCATTTGTTTACCGATCAGACAACCCCGACTACCGTCTCCTCTCTCTCTCACAGACACACACACAACTCCTGCTTCCACTCCCCTTCCCGACTACCGTCTCTCTCTCACACACACAAAACTCTCTCTTTCGCACCCCGACTCGTATTTCTCTCACAAACATTTATCGACTAGCTAGCCTCTAGATAGGGTTATACACCCGCACACTCGTGCTTCCACCATCGCATACATGTCTCTCTCCCGCTCCTTGTATCTATGTAGATTTTTCTTCCCTTCTTGAGACACTCCCTCTCGATCGTGCACACACACTATCACCTCATTCTAAGCTGATACCTATCGCACACACACTCCTTGTGTCTTTGTCACACATGCACTCCGTCCTCCTCCACTCTCCCTCTCTCTCACACACACATGGGCTTTTTGCAACAACTAGCAAGATGCCCATGCGTTGCACGGAACATCAAGATGCATTTGTATGAGTAGTTTATCTTATGGGGGAAAATGATGAACGAGGGAAGGCCTTATTTGCAAATGTGGAGAGGGGTGTGGGTATCTTTTTGCAAAATTGCCATAGTTTCCTTCCTATCCGTCAGATATAGGTCGGACGGCCTATATTGCAGGATGGCAGGCACACGATCATCACTGACAATGCTTTTTATAAGAGTAGGGATAAAAAATAGAGTTGGTGATGATGGTGGGCCTGCCATCCTATAATGTAGGTCGTCTGATTTATATCTGACGGATAGGAAGGATAATATGACAATTTACCCGCACTCTTCACCACATTTGCAGATAAGGCCTTCCCTCGTTCATCCTTTTCTCCCACAAGATCTTGATGTTCCGTGCAACGCACAGACATCTTGCTAGTAAGAGTAGAACTTAGACATATACCACTTCTTGAATCTTGAAACCAACAACATTCCTCCCTTATCTCATCAAAACCGCCAAAGGAATATATTTTGAGTGAAACATAACATATTTTTAGTGATATACGTATTTCAAAACTAGACTTTTTTTCCTATCAAATCGGTGAATATGTATTAATCTACTTTGATCGTGTGGCAACGCATTGGCACATTGCTAGTAGTTATTATAATTTTTTGGACACCAGACAAATGGTGGAGTACATATACGAAGAGAAGAGCCGCACGCACGCAGTCAGCCTCTCGCTGTCTCGCACACATGAGTGTTGCATAAAGGCGATGTTAACAAATAAACCCTAAAACCCTAGCTGCACAATTGCTGCATTCGCGGGTACCGGGTACGTGGTGGAGCACCTTTGTATGAGTAGTCAGCTCGCCTGATAATTTGATCCGTTGGAGTTGATGGTCGGGACCATAGGTGAAGGACTTGGAGCGCGGTGGCTCGCCAGTGGCCACAGATCGAGTAGCCATGTTTAAAATATCGTTTTATAGCGGGGTTTATTTAATCTGCATGCATGACTCTCCTCCCCCACGCTCATCCAATCCGTTGTGACCAGCAATATTTCCACCCCTTCGCTCCCCCGTAATTTACTCCAACAAATATGCCCAGATAGTTGTTACTTAACTGCAGGTGCATTGGGTCACTGACATATGGGCCCAACAGGGATCTGGCCCACATGTCAGTGATGCAACTGGACCTGCAGTTAAGTCAGTGAAGCTCAGTCCATATCTTACATAGGTGTGCCATAGCTCGCTATAAATACTGTGCCTCCCACAACATCGCTATCTCCTCCCCCTCACGTTCACGTTCATCGCTATCTCCTCCCCCCTCTCACGTCGACCACCATGGCATCGCCCCTCCCAACCCCTAGGAGCCCCTCGCTGCACCGCACGGACGGTCACGCTTCGCCTTTCCATTCCTCGCCGCCACTAGTCGAGGAGGATGCGTCGGTGTTCCGCTCCTCGCTGCCACTAGTCGAGGAGGACGCATTGGCATTCCACTCCTCGCCACGACGCGTCGAGGTGGACGTGTCGGCGTTCCCAATCTCGCCAGCACGCGTGCCAGAGGACGCGTCGGCTCCCCGCTGTGAGGAGAATGCCGCGCCGCCCGCCGAGCCCCCCAGCCTTGAGGAGATCTGGAAAGAAATGGATGTCGCCTTGTGGGAGGCTTTGCCTCCAGCAGAGCGTGCCAAAATAGAGGCGGAGAAGAAGGCCGAGGAAGAGAAGCGCACCATGGAACAAGCTGCCTGGGAGGCCTATGTCGCGTCCGAGAGAGTCAGGCAATTGGCTCTTTGGCAGAAGGTTCGTGCGAGGGCCGTGAGGGTGGCGGAGGACGCCCGTGCCGACGCCCTGAGTGCTGTCGGGCCCAAGCGCCTCATCTACGCTTGGCGGTACGTGGACCGGGTGCATGTTTCCAGCGAGGAGGAGTACCTGTTGGCGCCGGATCACCACACCGGTGAGATCGCGCTCGCCCGCCGGCAAGCCGCCAATCAGCACCTCGCGAGTTGCAAGGCTGAGGAAGAGGCGTTGTGTCGGCGTGCTGGGAAACGGCCGCGCACCAGGGCAATCATGGCGCGCCGAAAGCGCTCCTACGAGTGCTGTGGCTTTTAGGAGGAGTATAATTTTTGTTTCATAAGGTGATCTCATTAGTTTTGGGACATAAATGATAAATCTCGAACGTTCAGGAATTTTTAGCGTCCTTAATTAAGTATGTAAAAGGGAAAGTTTGGAAACCTTGTGTATTCGTATGCATTTAGCAAGTACGTGCATATAGCACAAACTTTACTATATACTATCGCACTACACGTCTCTCTCGATATATGCTTGCAGACTGTGCTACTCCCTCCGTCCAGGTCAATAAGTCATCTTTGGTTGTGCACCGTGACGAAGAAGGAGGGAAGACTTATACACCTAGACGGAGGGAGTACTACTATTACTTATATACTCCCTCCGTCCGGGTTTGTTAGGCCTCTCATCATCACAAGCATGTCCCCTTTTATAAGGCCCCTTTCATTGGTTGTATTGAAAGCTATTGTTGTTGGTGCCATGGCTGAAAAGTTAATACACTTCATGTGTGCTTTTTCATTGGCTGCATGCATGTGAGAGAGTGCATTGGGAGTGGAATGGAAGAATTAATGTGAGAAAATTACTATGTGTCTTGGTCTAAGAGAAGTTGTCTTTAGGCCTAATAAACCCGGACGGAGGGAGTACGTGCAATGCATGTTTTAACATTACGATGCGGTTTTTGTAAAAGTAGAAAAACAGAACTAGTCAAGCTTGTGAAACGATTCAATGCAAAACAAATGCAAAAATGCTCGTTTGATTGTTTACTTTTAGCTTCCTTCTCTGTGGTTATTTCTCTGTCGTACTTTGTACGGAGTATCTCATTGGTTGGAAAGGCATGCAAATTCCCAAACCACTTCCTACACCCTGTATCGAATTTTTTGCCTAACAAGTTGTGCCGTGCAATTGGAATTCCAACTTGAGTACTACTACTAGTAGGAGTACCAGGGGCCAGTTCTTTTAGGCTTCTAGATTAGTAATCCCATAACTACTACCTCCGTCCTGGTTTATTGGTCCCCATTGTAATCCGTGTCAAATTTGATCATAGATTTAACAAATGAAATGTTAGTGCATGTCACATTGTAATGCCCTCGATGCAGCTATATCTCCTACGTGTTGAAGCACGACTTAGAGGCATAACCGCATTGAAAGCAATGTCGCAAGTGAGGTAATCTTCACACAACCCATGTAATACATAAGGGAAAGAGATACATAGTTGGCTTACAATCACCACTTCACACAAATACATGAATAAAGCATTACATCATGCAAGTACAATCAAGGTCCGACTACGGAACCAAAATAAAAGAAGAACCCCAAATGCGACACGGTCCCGATCGACCCCAACTGGGCTCCACTACTGATCAACTAAAACAAAACAACACAAAGGGCAAGATCTTCATCGAGCTCCTCCTTGAGCTTGGTTGCGTCATCTGCACAGACTCATCGGCACCTGCAAGCTGGTTTGGAAGTATCTGTGAGCCACAGGGACTCAGCAATCTCGCACCCTCGCGATCAAGACTATTTAAGCTTATGGGTAAGGTAAGGTATGAGGTGGAGCTGCAGCAAGCGACTAGCATATATGGTGGCTAACATACGCAAATGAGAGCGAGAAGAAAAGGCAAAGCACGATCGATAAACTGTGATCAAGAAGTGATCCTAAAACAACCTACGTCAAGCATAACTCCAACACCGTGTTCACTTCCCGGACTCCGCCGAAAAGATACCATCACGGTAACACACGCTGTTGATTCATTTTAATTAAGGTCAAATTCAGGTTTTCTACAACCGGATGTTAACAAATTCCCATCTGCCCATAACCGCGGGCACGGCTTTCGAAAGTTCAAATCCCTGCAGGGGTGTCCCAACTTAGCCCATGACAAGCTCTCATGGTCAACGAAGGAATATACCTCCTCCCGACACATTCCGATCAGGCTCGGTATCCCGGTTCTACAAGACATTTCGACAGGGTAAAACTAAACCAGCAACACCGCCCAAATGTGCTGACAAATCCCGATAGGAGATGCACATATCTATTTCTCAGGGCACACCGGATCGTCCAAACTTCCGGTAGGCCAGCCCAGAGTTGCCCCTGGTGGCCACCGGCGGCTGACAAGTTGGGCCAACACTCATAGGAGCACTGTCCCGGGGGGGGGGGAGGTAAAATAATGATGACCCTCAGGAGTGCGACTCCCAAGGGAAAGGAAAAGGCTAGGTGGCAAATGGTAAAACCAATGTTGGTCATTGCTGGAGGAGCTTTACTTAAGGCGAACTATCAAGGGGTTCCCATTATTACCCAACCGCATAAGGAACGCAAAATCCGGGAACATAACACCGATATGACGGAAACTAGGGCGGCAAGAATGGAACAAAACACCAGGCATAAGGCCGAGCCTTCCACTCTTTACCAAGTATATAGATGCATTAAGTTAATAAGATATATAGTGGTATCCCAACAAGTAAGCATGTTCCATAAAGGAACGACATCTCCATGTTCCAACAAGGAACAAACTTCAATCTTCACCTGCAACTAACAACGCTATAAGAGGGGCTGAGCAAAGCGATAACATAGCCAAACAACGGTTTTCTAGGACAAGGTGGGTTAGAGGCTTGGTTCAACAATATGGGAGGCATGATAAGCAAGTGGTAGGTATCGCAGCATAGGCATAGCAAAAGAGCGAGCATCTAGCAAAGCAAAGATAGTAGTGATTTCGAGGGTATGGTCATCTTGCCTGAAAACCCGCAAGGAAGAAGAACGAGTCCATGAAGAAGACAAAAGGACGTAGACGAACGGGTCCTCACAAACGCGATGTAACCGGAACCAACCCGAAGAAGCAAACACCAGAAAGAAGCACACAACATAGTAAACAACCAACACATGAATATGGTATGATATGCGGGATGCGGGATGCGATGCATATGCATGATTGGACAAGGAATGCATGAACCTGGCCTCAACTTGGAAATCCAAGTGTGCCACTGGAAAGATGAGATGAAATCGCTTGAAAACGATATAGAGAACGTCGGAATCGGAGTTACGGTTTGGAAAAGGCAAGCGATTCAAATATGACCACGTTCTTCGACTTACAGCAAGTAGTCATCTAAATGCAACAAGATGAACATGCTACGGTACCCAAACAAGACAACAAAATACATGGCAGGGATGCATTCATGATGCTTAACAAAAGATGAACACTGAGCTACGGCCAATTCATCCATCAACAGGTTCAAACAAGCATGGAAAAAATGCATATGGTAAACAGATCTCAGACTTAGTGAAATTAACACTTGTCTGGAATTTCAGATCAGGTAGCACACTTTGAAGCAACAAAACTACATGCTACAGGACCTGAACATGGCAATGTAAAGCATGGCATGGAACTACTCAAAGAGCTTAACAAAAGTCCCTTAGTGACCTTGAGCCAAAAGGGATCAGAAAATACAATTGCAAGCATGTGAACATGGCAAAAACATAATCAGATCACAGACTTTGTGAAAACTGGAGCATGCTGAAACAGATATCAAGTAGGCATGTTTACGAGCCCGATGCACTCACTACAGAGCAAGTCATGATAAACTAAGCTTACACCCATCAAGAATACACAAAATGCAAGCTAGACATGGCAAGAACAATAGCATAGCATGCACGGATCAACTACAACATCCTCGACAAAATCGCTAACAAGTAGACAATCTGCCGAGATTCACGAAATGACAAAAGTAGAGCTCGATTGACTCAAGCTAGGTTGCTCGATAATTGCAAACAAAGACATGGATGCATAGAGCACTACAAGATCAACAAAACATCCTTACTGATCATCCTCAAAAGAGGCACGGATCACTAGGAAACAACATGAACATATGGCATCATGAGATAAACAGGTCAAGGACTTAGTGGAAATGCTAAGTCCCTGAAATCAGCATTACCAAGTGCACCAGTTTGCAAGCTTGTGCTAGTCACCACACACATCACAAAAATACATGGGTTGCACCTCTGGAAAGATGGCAAAACCCTTAACAAAACATATGTAGAGCTCAGGGGCATATCATGCACACGATAATCATGGCAAAAATGACAAATATCTAAATGGAGTAGCAGATCTGGCAATTGTCTCAAGTAGCACTCTTCTAACAGCATTTAGGGCATCAAGATGAACTCAAATGAAAATGATTCAATGAGACGAAATGATGTGCTCTCTGAGACGAACATTTTGATATGCTATATGCATGAATCGTAGCTACGGATGCAAAGTTACGATGCGATGAAACTGGGAATTTCGAGGACTTAGTAGAAATTGGACTTCTCCGAGAAAGTCAACCCGGGACGGAGTCGTGCAGGACGGAGGGATCCGGATCTGGACGGGGCGTTTGGTTGAGGGGAGGGGTGGATCTGATCCACTCCGAGTGGCTCTGGCCGGAGTCTACTCCGGCGAACTCCGCGAGCTCCGACGAGGGGCGACTCGGGCTCCGGCGAGTGAACGAAGTCGAGGAGGAGGTCCGGCGATGCCCGCGGGCTACGGGCGGCGCGGGGCGCCACGCCGGCCATGAGGAAGCTTGGCGGCGGGGGGCGGAGCTGGCCGGAGATGATGCGGGCGGCGCGCGGTAGTTCCGGCGAGGGTGAGGCGCGGTCGCACGCGACGGCCGACGGCGAAGGCACGCGGGCGCGGGCGGCGGCTCGGGCGCCAGGCGGCGGCGCGGTGTACCGGGCCCGGGGGGCGGATCTAGGCCTCCCGGGCCCGCGCGGGAGTGGCGGCGGGGCAGGCCAGGTGGCGGCGCGCAGTAGGCTGGCGGCGGTGGCGGGGTGACAAGCGGACATGTCCGTCCGGCGAGGATGTGTCCAACGGCGCGGAGGGAGTTGGATCTAGTGTTTAGGGTAGGAAAAATCCGAAAATTTCGGGGGAGACACATATTTATAGGTAGAGGGAGCTAGGAGAGTCCAAATGAGGTGCGGTTTTTGGCCACGCGATCGTGATCGAACGACCGAGATGATGGAGGAGGTTTTGGTGGGTTTTGGGCCACTTTGGAAGGGTGTTGGGCTGCAACACACACGAGGTCTTTTCGGCCCCTCGGTTAACTGTTGGAGTATCAAACGAAGTCCAAATGGCACGAAAATTGACAGGCGGTCTACCGGTAGTAAACCAAGGCCGCTTGGCAAGTCTCGGTCCAATCCGGAAATGTTTAACCCCCACACACGAAAGAAAGGTAGAAAAGAGCACCGGAGGAGAACGGAGCGCCGGATTGCAAAACGGACAACGGGGAAAATGCTCGGATGCATAAGATGAACAAGTATGCAGATGAAATGCACATGATGACATGATATGCAATGCATGACACGCAAGCAAGGACACGGCAACAACAACGAATAACTGGAGGACACGTGGCACATCGGTCTCGGGGCATTACACACATGCACTACTCCATCCGTCTAGGTGAGTAAGTCATCTTAGGCTGTGCACCGTGACCAAGGAGGAGGAGAAAATGAGAAACGTTAACGTTTATTTGCTAATTAATAGTATTGCATGCAATGAACTAACCACTACATGTCGTGTTTGATATCTCAAGTCATTAAAAGCATGCACACTCTTTATCTCTTATTGGTTGATATGTCAAGAAACAAGAAACGAGGTAGAAGTTAATGCACCGCGTTAAGTGTTTTGGGATTATTTGGTTTTCGTAAGATGACTTACACACCTAGACAGAGGGATTACAATGGTGAGGAATAAACCAGTTAAATCTTTGGTCAAAATTCAGCACAAATTACAATGGTGAGGAATAAACTAGGACCGAGTAGTAGTTTAGAAGCCCAAATAAATGAGTGAGGCGCCTTATTGTTACTCTCCACTTTGACTAGTCTTGTGGGAAAAGCTGGGGAAGCCGCCAAAAGAACTAGCCCTAGGAGTAGTAGCTAGGGATCGAGTTTGCGAGATGAACCGGAGAAAGTAAATGCAGAGAGATGAAATGCAAAAAAGATGGAGGGATGTGATGGTTGCTTGTCCGTTTATTTTACCAAGCCACTTATTACTGGGAGTGGTTGGGTTTTGTGATATGACGGCTTTACTGCCGTGCCATGAGTGGGGTGAGAGGTGAGACTCCCGTGCAGCGCCGCCCACTACACTTGTACTAGATGTGTCGTGGTTTATTAGTCCCCCATTGAATTTGACTGAAGATTTAACTAACATAATGTTAGTGCATGTCAACAAAAACTATATCGTTGGATTCGTATTTGAACATAGTTTTGAATGATATAATTTTAGGTGACATGCATCAGCATTTATCCTACTATATATAATGTTAGTTCAATTTTTGGTCGTACTAATCTATAGTAGTAAGGTGCCCGTGTGTTGCACCGAAGAGTGAAATGCATTAATCGGGGAGTTGTTTATTTTGACAAAGGATGTGTGGGTCATCTCATGTGTAACGGGTATCGATATGTTTCTTCAGATATTATTTCATCTCTAGAGCTCACGAACATCCGGGTGAAATAGATAAAAAGGTATCTTTTGCAAACAAAAGCGTTCAACTGTTCAACCTGCATCCAAAACTTGTGAAGAAATAACACTTATTGTTCTTTGCAAGAAATGATCTTTAAGAATTAGTTTTTGAGTATCGATTGTTATACATGTTGGCTACAGATGACATGGCACTTTCATATAATCAACAGTTGGCTATACTATTAAGTAATATCAACCATGCCCTTATACACCTAGACGGAGGGATTAAATCAGGATGACTTGCAAGCGGGCAGAGGAGATGTAAGAAATGGTTCATCGTAAGTCTTTCACCAGTACTGTAGTAAAAATTCATACATGGAAGATTCTAGACTAAACCATAAATGGATACACTTTTATGCATGCGCGATACTCCAATAGAGCAAGATCTTGCATGGAAGTCTCCACATGCTTAGACAGCGGATTACATTGAGCGAAGACTAATGATCAACATTTAACTTGATAATGCGTATGTCCAGGTGAACCTGCTTGGAGTCCCCGTGCACCGCGTCGGTGGGTAAAGGATGCCATGGGTTTTCCAAGTCCACATTGGCGGGATAGTCCCAGCTCCCCGGAGTCCAAGTCCGGTCGATGAGGTCGGTGTCGCCGCCCACGCGACCCGGAGGGGTAGTAACATTGACCACGCACCCGTACATCGGCCTCGTGTTAGTGTCAGCGTCAGTGGCGTCGCCCCTTACGCACATTACAGAGACAGGGCGGCGGCTTGCGCGGGCCTCGCCGGTGCCCATGATCAAGAGGAAGACGCTGCCGTCCTCCTCCGAGACTAGCAGGCGGTGGTGATCCTCCAGCGACTCCGGCATGGTGAACGGGTAGCATGTCTCGTACTTGATGTTCTCCGCCAAGGGCCAGCAGTGACCGCTGCACGCATCCGTGAGGTGATGCACCATGTCCGCCGGCGAGCCACAAAACGGCATCGGGCACTCATAGCAGTGGACAAAGGGCTCCTTGGAGGCATCGACCAGGACGTCCATGAAACGGGAGTGGCTGTAGGGGACGTTGCGCCAGTTGAATATATGAGCAAATTACTACGAGATTTAATCTGAATAAGCACAAAATAAATCATGAATTCTACCATGATTTCGAATAGGAAGGATAGAAACACATACGGTGCAACGGGAGCAGCACCGTTGGCGTTGAGGTTGTCACCCATGTCCAAACACCATGTAGACACGGTCTTTGAGCATGGTTCGTAGTCGTTCCATGCTCGGGCATTGAAGTTTGTAACTATTTTAGATTAGAATATACTACTCCTCTGGTGCTAGTAGTAGAGCAGAGTCCTACTCTACTACTCTACTCAAGCAAGTTAGGGCATAGCATTGTAGGGAGTACCAGTACTGTGATCACTCAAGAAAGTTGTCTGGCATCGACATGACCCTACGCTGCTGGTATGTGTCTCGTAAGTCAAGCGGCGTGCTGTAGTCATCATCACCTTTCCACTTCCCGCATCACATATTCGCTTCTCCATCTTTGTCCGCACATAATCTCTTCCAATCTTCCATCCCCGCTAAGGTGCCTCCCCCTCGTCTGAAACCCAAGCACTAACAATGGCAGAATCGAGCAGCGTCTGCCGAAAGAGTGGTTGGAATTCGCTCCCCATAGAGGTAATCAAGCTCATTGTTTCGCGTGGAGACAATCTCAGTACCATGCCGCTCACTGCGTGCTCGTCGGGGCTGTACCGTTTACTCAAAGCCCTCAGGCTGGAGCTTTTTAAGTCAGCTCCTTGCTTGCTGATGCCGCCTGATCTTCAGAAACGGCGTGTCACATAGCATAACGATCGTAGGGTGGCAAGCATAAACCCCCTTGACTGCTATCCAATCCTCGTCAGCCTCAACTACATTAACGGTATGTACTGGGTCGACATGAACACGTCTTGGATGGTGCTTGTCGACGGTCGCGGCAGCTGGATACTCGTGGAGGTCTTCACTCTTCTGGCTTGCTTACTGCTTCTGTTGCACCCCCAGCCCTGGTTGCTGCTGCTGCTGTTTTCAATGTACAATCAGTAGTATATTTCATCTGTTGGTTGAATAAATGTGTTGTTAGAACGAAAAACACAATGTTTTGGAAGTCGTTGCACGGTTCGATCCTTTAGTGCCCCGTACCGTACATAGCGCATACTATCTTTTTGTACGGAACACATTTTCCACTTGTTGATAACATGCAGCCCACTAATGAAGGCCCAATAGAGAAGTCCATAATTAACTGGAAGGGAGGCTCCACATGAATCCGGCCTAGGTACATGCTCATGGTCCCCTAAACATAAATAAGTAAGTAAATAAATAAATAAATAAAGCTAAATGCTCATGCACCAGTTCTTTGGGAAAATAGGTAGCCCAGTATTTCTTTTTGAAGAATACCCAAGCTAGGCCTATTTGTTTTCTCCGAATTACTGGTCTGCAAATCTTTCAAGACAAGGAGGGATGCATTCCGGCCTGGCTTAAGAGTATGATACATGTCTGTTAAAAGTAATATCAAAAGGGGTTGAAAATTCCAAAAAAATTAGCAAATGGGATATAAGTTTCTTTTCTGTTTTTGTTCTTCACTGATATCTTATACGTATTTCATTGGATTTAACATGACATAGTACTAATTAATTTTTAAATTTGTTTTAGTATGGCTATTAATTTTTGGATTAAGAATATTTCGTTCCCCAGCAAAAATTTGTGAATTTTTTCAAAATTTCCCACATATTTAGTTAATTTTTTGACCCTGGTACTGACCAAAAAATGGCCAGCAATTCTAAAAATGGAAAATGGGCTGCAATAAAATCCATATGAATTGGAAAATGAGTAAAAATTATAAAAATAATAGCAAATGGGTTGTACATGCCACAGATTTCGAGGCTGACTTGTTTACGCAAGGCTTTGTCAGTGAACACATGATTCTAGCAGCAGTGACTGTTGGATATCCATCCAACGGCTGACGTGCTTCTTCAATCTCTGATCTTCCTACTCCAGCCGCCTAAACTAGCACCAGCGGGACTGCCTGCTCCCTCCTCTTGTGGCCCGCTGTGATGCCGCACAGGCATCCCCGGCCCACCCTATTCCCTCCGCTGGCCTGGCCGCACGCAATCAACTGCCTCCTTATTACGCGAAAAAAATGATTCCTCCCACTGACATCTGGGGCGCACCGGTTGGGAGGCTGACCTGTGGGCCTACTAAGTTGACGCGTATGCAGGGCTTGTCAACTTAGTCAACAAACGATTCTAGCAGCAGTAACCGTTGGATTTGAATCGAATGGTCCTGCTGCTTCTTCAATCGCTGCTCTTCTTGCACCAGCTGCCCAAACCAGCACCGGGGAGACCGCCTGCTCCTGCCTCCAGTGGCCGGCTATGCTGCCGTTGAGGCCTCATCGCCCCATACTACTCCCACTGCTAGCTAGGCCCTGCGGCAACGGCAGCCTCACACCGCAGTCGAACCAGTGAACCCTCATACTCCTCTCCGCATGGGCATCCACTTTCGCGTCTTCCCCGGCTCCACGTCGTCCCCTTCCTAGGCCTCGCTGTCGTCCACCACCTTGGTGCTCTCGGCGCGGCGTGGTCAACGTGGTTAACGACATTCCATCGGAAGAGTACTGTACGTGAAGAGGCTGACAGCTGGGTCCATGGCCACAACCCAGTTTTTTTGTGATTTGCCAAGTAAGTCGCTTTGTCAGGCCTGTTGTGCTGCAAATCTTCCAAGACGAGGAGAGCTTTCATTCGGCTGGCCGAGAAAATGGCCCATCAGTAATGAGAAATGGGCTGTACATTTTTAGAACGCATCAAACCGACAATTAGTTTCAAATACCTTTTTTTCATTTCGAGATTTTAAATTACATTAATTTTATGCATGGAGAATTTGTTGGATTTTATATTGATATGCATTTAGTTTTAAAATCAGTTTGAATGTGAGTCGAAATTTCGGGATTAAAAACAGTTCGAACCACACCGAAATATGCAAAATTTCGTATAATTTTTTAACCGTGGCCACAATATGGGCTTTAATGCTAACAAAAAGAATATGGGCTCCAAAAAAACCTTAATAATTAGCAAATGGGCTGTAAATTATTGGAAATAATGGCAGATGGGCTGTATGCTGTTTTCCACAGATTTGAGGCTTTCCTAAAAGAAGGTTGACGCACAAGCAGTGACCATTGGATGGCCATCCAACGGCCGTCGTGCTTCTTCAATCTCTTTTCTTCCTGCTCCAGCCGCTCAAACAAGCGCCGGCGGGACTGCCTGCTCCCTCCTCCCCGCGGTCGGCTCTGCTGCCACGCAGGCCTCACCGCCCCATCATACTCCCATCGCTAGCCTAGCCATCCCTCTACTCACCCACACCTGTTGTTATTCTCCGGCGACGGCAGACGAACCAGTAAACCCTCATACAGTCATACTCCCCTCCGCTTGGGAAACAACTGCCGAGTCTTCCCTGCCTCCGTGTCGTTCCCTTCCTAGGCCTCGCCGTTGTCCACCGCCCTGGTGCTCTCGGCGCGGCCTGGTCAACGTGGTCAACGACCGACATGCATCTGAAGTGGACTGTACGTGGAGAGGCCGACAGCTGGGTCCACGGCCGCATGCAAGGAAATGCCTCCTTATTACGCGCAAAATAATGATTCCTCCACCTGACATCAGGGACCCACCAAAAGGGCCTCTGTATTTCGCGAAAAAAACGTTACCGCCGCTGACAGCTCGAACCCACCAGCTATATCTTCGCACGCAAGGAAGTGCCTCCTTATTACGCACAAAAAAAATGAATACTCCCCCTGTTAGCTGGGACCCAGCATAGTGGCAGGCTGACTTGTGGGCCTACTAAGTTGACCGGGACGGAGCACTTTCTCAACTTAGTCAATATGCACGATTCTAGCTCCAGTGACCGTACGATGTCCATCCAACGTCCGTAGTGCTTCTTCAACCTCTGGTCTTCTTGCTCCAGCCGCCCCAACCAGCGTCGGTCGTGCCTTGTGCTCCTGCCTCCCGTGGTCGGCTGCGATGCGACGGAGGCCTCACCGCCCCCTACTACTCCCACCGCTGGCCAGGCCATCCCTCTACTCACCCACACCCCCTGTTATTCTGCGGCGACGGCAACCTCACACTATAGCGAACCAGTGAACCCTCATACTTCTCTATGCGTGGGCATCCACTCCCGCGTCTTCCCCGGCTCCACGTCGTCCCCTTCCTAGGCCTCGTCGTCGTCCACCGCCCTGGTGCTCTCGGCACGGCATGGTCAATGTGGTCAAGGAACGGCTTCCATCGGACGTGGACTATACGTGGAGAGGCTGACAGCTCGGTCCATGGCCGCAGCAAGGAAGTGCCTCCTTATTACGTGCAAAATAATTATTCCTCCACCTGACAGCTGGGAACCACCGGATGGGCCACCATATTTTGCGAAAAAATGTTCCCCCCTGACTGCTGGGACCCGCCAGCTACATCTTCGCATGCAAGGAAGTGCCTAACAGTCGCGACCCACCTGGTCGAAGCGTACGTACCGTTGTCACTCTGGTCGCGAACGTGTACGTACATATATACTGGTGGATGTAGAGGCGCGCACGTGTCGTAGTAGAGGCGCGCACATAGCATATACACGTACGTATAGTGGCCACGGTGCAAGAAAGAAAATACGGCCACGTATGTGTACACACAGGCGGGGTCTCGAACGCCTACTCGCGCATACGTACGGCCAGGGCTCGTGTACATGGCTGGGTTGGAACGGAGAAACAGCATCGTCGTCGTGTTCATGGGGAGGCAACGGAATGTGTCGTCTTCATGGGGAGGCAACGGAATCCGTCGTGTTCATGGGGAGGCGACGGAATGCGTCGTGTTCATCAGGAGGCAACGGAACGTGTGGGAGCCAACCGGCTGGGTCGAAACGGAATGCGTGGTCATGTTCATCTGGAGGCCTTGGACGGAACAGGCGATGGAAATGAGGCCTGGCGTACCGCAAAACAGAGGAAATGGACCTCCTACGTTCGGAACGGGGTCCTGTTGATCGGGAGGGGTGTGGCGTACCGCAAAATGGAGGAAACAGACCTCCTACGGTCGAAACGGGGGTCCTGTTGATCGGGAGGGGTGTGGTGTACCGCAAAACGGACGAAACGGACCTCCTACGGTCGAAACGGGGGTCCTGTTGATCGGGAAGGGGTGTGGCGTACCACAAAACGGACGAAACGGACCTCCTACGGTCGAAACGGGGGTCCTGTTGATCGGGAAGGGGTGTGGCGTACCGCAAAACGGACGAAACGGACCTCCTATGGTCGAAACGGGGGTCCTGTTCATCGGGAGGGGTGTGGCATACCGCAAAACGGGACTCCACGGGATATTGTTCATCTCCACCGTCGACCTCCTCCAGCCTCCACGGGCTACCGTCAACCTCCTCCAGCCTCCACGGGCTCCTGTTCATCCAGCCTCCACCGCGCGCTACTCCACCAGCTACTGTTCAACCACCCCTCCACGGGCACCCCTCCACCGTCTACTATTCATCCAGCCCTCCACACCACGGGGTCCTGTTCAACCACCCCTCCACCGTCTACTGTTCATCCAGCCCTCCACACCACAGGGTCCTGTTCATCCAGAGGCAACACCACCGCTTACTGTTCATCCAACCCCCCCCTCTGCAACGCTCACTGTTCATCTAATTGATCGACTTTAGTTAGCAGTAGTAGCGAAGGAATCGCTCGATCGGGTTTAGTTAACAGCCATCGATTGATCGCTCAGGTTCAGTAACGCGTAGCCTGAAGTGCAATCGCTTGGTTTCAGTTAGAGCCCAACACCTCGCTCGGGTTCAATTAGAGCCAACGCCTCGCACACACGCGCGTACGTGTACGAGAGAAACGCGCATCGCTCGGCCCCGACCTCCCACCGTAACTGGGAACTCTCCGAAATTTTCCTCCCCCTCGCTTCTACCATGGTTTTTCCATCATGGACGGCCCAAAGAATGTCATGCAGCTGCGTCTCCGGCCCGCCCAGGACGAAAAGCCCATTTTTTGTCGTGATTTTTTGTCATAGAAGTAGGACCCACCACATCTATGATGATACCGGGTTTTGTCACAATTATCATCATAGAAGAGTCATATGTATGACAGAAAAAAATTGTGGAATTGTTTCACAACTCACGCCGCCTGGAACACCTTAGCATAATGGTGTGTCCGAACGTCGTAATCGCACTCTATTGGATATGGTGCGATCTATGATGTCTCTTACTGATCTACTGCTATCATTTTGGGGTTATGCTTTAGAGACTGCCGCATTCACTTTAAATAGGGCTCCGTCAAAATCCATTGAGACGACACCGTATGAATTATTGTTTGGAAAGAAACCTAAGCTGTCGTTTCTAAAAGTTTGGGGATGCGATGCTTATGTCAAGAAACTTCAACCTAAAAAGCTCGAACCCAAGTCGAAAAAATGTGTCTTCATAGGATACCCTAAGGAAACTATTGGGTATACCTTCTACCTTAGATCCGAAGGCAATACCTTTCTTGCCAAGAATGGATCCTTTCTAGAGAAAGAGTTTCTCTCGAAAGAAGTAAATGGGAGGAAAGTAGAACTTGATGATGTACTACCTCTTGAACTGGAAAGTAGCACAACTCAAGAAAATGTTTATGTGGTGGCTGCACCGACTAGGGAGGAAGTTAATGATGATGATCAAGGAACTTCGGATCAAGTTACTACTGAACTTCGTAGGTCCACAAGGACACGTTCCACACCAGAATGGTATGGCAACCCTGTCCTAGAAATCATGTATTTAGACAATGGTGAACCTTCGAACTATGAAGAAGCAATGGCGGGCCCAGATTCCAACAAATGGCTTGAAGCCATGAAATCCGAGATAGGATCCATGTATGAAAACAAAGTATGGACTTTGACAGACTTGCCCCATGATCGGTGAGCCATAGAAAATAAATGGATCTTTAAGAAGAAGACAGACGCGGATGGTAATGTAACCATCTATAAGGCTCAGCTTGTCGCTAAGGGTTCTCGACAAGTTCAAGGGGTTGACTACGATGAGACCTTCTCACCCATAACGAAGCTGAAGTCTGTCTGAATCATGTTAGCAATTGCCGCATTCTATGATTATGAGATATGGCAAATGGATGTCAAAACGGCATTCCTTAATGGTTTCCTTATGGAAGAATTGTATATGATGCAGTCGGAAGGTTTTTTCGATCCTAAGAATGCTGACAAGGTATGCAAGCTCCAACGCTCGATCTATGGGCTGGTGCAATCATCTCGGAGTTGGAACATTCATTTTGATGAGATGATTAAAGCGTTTGGGTTTAGCAGATTTATGGAAAAGCCTGTGTTTACAAGAAAGTGAGTGGGAGCTCTGTAGCATTTCTCATATTATATGTGGATGACATACTATTGATGGGAAATGATATAGAACTCTTGGAAAGCATAAAGGCCTACTTGAATAAGTGTTTTTCAATGAAGGACCTTGGAGAAGCTTCTTATACATTAGGCATCAAGATCTGTAGAGATAGATCGAGACGCCTCATTGGTCTTTCACAAAGCACGTACCTTGACAAGATATTGAAGAAGTTCAATATGGATCAGTCCAACAAGGGGTTCTTGCCTGTATTGCAAGGTGCGAAATTGAGCACAGCTCAATGCCCGACCACGGCAAAAGATAGAGAAAAGATGAATGTCATCCCCTATGCCTCGGCCATAGGGTCTATTATGTATGCCATGCTGTGTACTAGACCTGATGTAAACCTTGCCGTAAGTTTGGTGGGAAGGTAGCAAAGTAATCCCGGCATGGAACACTGGACAGCGGTCAAGAATATCATGAAGTACCTGAAAAGGACTAAGGATATGTTTCTCGTTTATGGAGGTGAAGAAGAGCTCGTTGTAAAGGTTTACGTTATGCTAGCTTCGACACAGATCTGGATGACTCCAAGTCACAAACCGGATATGTGTATATTTTGAATGGTGGGGCAGTCAGCTGGTGCAGTTGCAAGCAAAGCGTCGTGCCGGGATCTATATGTGAAGCGGAGTACATGGCAGCCTCGGAGGAAGCACATGAAGCAATCTGGATGAAGGAGTTCATTACCGACCTAGGAGTTATTCCCAATGCGTCGGGCCCGATGACTCTCTTCTGTGACAACACTAGAGCTATTGCCCTTGCCAAGGAGCCTAGGTTTCACAAGAAGACCAGGCATATGAAGCGTCGCTTCAAATCCATTCGTGAACATGTTCGAGATGGAGACATAGAGATTTGTAAAGTGCATACGGACTTGAATGTCGCAGATCCGTTGACTAAACCTCTTCCACGTGCAAAGCATGATCAACACCAGAACTCTATGGGTGTTCGATTCATCACAATGTAACTAGGTTGTAAAGTGGGAGACTATTGGAAATATGCCCTAGAGGCAATAATAAAATGCTTATTATTATATTTCCTTGTTCATGATAATTGTCTATTGTTCATGCTATTATTGTGTTATCCGGAAATCGTAATACATGTGTGAATACATAGACCACAACATGTCCCTAGTGAGCATCTAGTTGACTAGCTTGTTGATCAATAGATGGTTACGGTTTCCTAACCATGGACATAGGATGTCATTGATAACGGGATCACATCATTAAGATCATGATGTGATGGACAAGACCCAATCCTAAGCATAGCACAAGATCGTGTAGTTCGTCTGCTAAAGCTTTTCTAATGTCGAGTATCCTTTCCTTAGACCATGAGATTGTGCAACTCCCGGATACCGTAAGGGTACTTTGGGTGTGCCAAATGTCACAACGTAACTGGGTGGCTATAAAGGTACACTACAGGTATCCCCGAAAGTATCTGTTGGGTTGGCACGAATCGAGACTAGGATTTGTCACTCCGTATGACGGAGAGGTATCTCTGGGCCCACTCGGTAGGACATCATCATAATGAGCTCAATGTGACCAAGGAGTTGTTCACGGGATGATGTGTTACGGGAACGAGTAAATAGACTTGTCGTAACGAGATTGAACAAGGTATCGGTATACCGACGATCGAATCTCGGGCAAGTATCGTACCGATAGACAAAGGGAATTGTATACAGGATTGATTGAATCCTCGATATCGTGGTTGATCCGATGAGATTATCCTGGAGCATGTGGGAGCCAACATGGGTATCCAGATCCTGCTGTTGGTTATTGACCGGAGAGTTGTCTCGGTCATGTCTACGTGTCTCCCGAACCCGTAGGGACTACACACTTATGGTTCGGTGACGCTAGAGTTGTAGAGATATTAGTATGCGGTTAACCGAAAGATTTTTGGAGTCCCGGATGAGATCCAGGACGTCACGAGGAGTTCCGGAATGGTCCGGAGGTAAAGATTTATATATAGAAGTCCAGTTTCGGCCAGCGGGAGAGCTTCGGGGGTCACCTGTATTGTACCGGGACCACCGGAAGGGTCCCGGGGGTCCATCGGGTGGGGGCACCTATCCCGGAGGGCCCCATGGGCTGAAGTGGTGTGGGAACCAGACCCTGCTGGGCTGGTGCGGCCCACCCAAGGGCCCAAGGCACCTAGGGTTGGAAACCCTAGGGGGCCGTTGCCCCCCGAGGGGGCATGCGCCCCCTGGTTGGAAACCCTAAGGGGGTCGTTGCCCCCCGAGGCCCCCCCCTATAGATGGGATCTCCAAGGGAGCATGCGCCCCCCTAGCCCCTATATATAGTGGAGGGGAGGGAGGACAGCCGCACCCTATGCCCTGGCACCTCCCTCTCCCTCCTGTGACACCCCTTCCTCCTCTAGTAGCGCTTGGCGAAGCCCTGCTGGAAACCCGCTGCTTCCACCACCATGCCATCGTGCTGCTGGATCTCCATAAACTTCTCCTCCCCCCCCTTGCTGGATCAAGAAGGAGGAGACGTCTCCACTCCATATGTATGTTGAACGCGGAGGTGCCGTCCGTTCGGCGCTAGGATCATCGGTGATTTGGATCACGACAAGTACGACTCCATCAACCCCATTCTCTTGAACGCTTCCGCTCGCGATCTACAAGGGTATGTAGATGCACTCCTCTCTCTCTCGTTGCTAGATGACTCCATAGATTGATCTTGGTGATGTGTAGAAAATTTGAAATTTCTGCTATGAGCTCCAACATTTATCCCTCTACATCATGTCATCTTGCCTAATATGTTGCTCTGTTCTTATGAACTTAATACTCTAGATGTATGATGGATAGCAGTCGATGTGTGGAGTAATAGTAGTAGATGCAGAATCGTTTCGGTCTACTTGTCACGGACGTGATCCCTATATACATGATCATGCCTAGATATTCTCATAATTATGCATTTTTCTATCAATTGCTCGATAGTAATTTGTTTACCCACCGTAACACTTATGCTATCTTGAGAGAAGCTAGTAGTGAAACCTATGGCCCCGGGGTCTATTTTCCATCATATACGTTTCCAATCTATTTTATTCTGCAACCATTATTTTCCAATTTATATCATAAAAATACCAAAAATATTTATCTTATTATCTCTATCAGATCTCACTCTCGTAAGTGACCATGAAGGGATTGACAACCCCTTTATCGCGTTGGTTGCGAGGTTCTTATTTGTTTGTGTAGGTGCAAGGTGACTTGCGTGTAGTCTCCTGCTGGATTGATACCTTGGTTCTCAAAAACTGGGGGAAATACTTACGCAACTTTGCTGCATCACCCTTTCCACTTCAAGGGAAAACCAACGCAGTGCTCAAGAGGTAGAACGCGGTGACCATCTTCCCCAAATACCCTCACGTAGAGGGTCGCGTCGCTGTCAAACTTGAAGTGGAGGGCACACCGCCTGCCCAAGCCGCGTGCTCGGGCAAACGTCTGCCAGCCACGGGCCAGGGCTGCGTTGCCCGCGGCGGAGAGTTCCCCCACGACCCACGAAGCCCTACTGCAGCAGCCATCCGCCTACAGCCAGAGACTGCCTAGACCCGTGGCTGGTAGTTCACCGGCGAAGAAGCGCGGGAGCTGAAGCCAGGTGCCAGCCGGGTTCTCCGACCACACGATGAACTCTGGCATCACCTCCACCTAATGGAAGCGCAGCCGAGGAGGCCGCACAACATGGTGCGCCTCGCTTCATCGATGGAACTGACATGACCTGGGCGACTCCCGCCGTGCGGGGAGGCGCCGCCGCTGTTGTGAGGGGCCACGGCGGGGGTCGCGGTGTGCTTGCGTGGGCGACCACGCCCCCTCTTGGGTGGCGGTGAGCCGAGCCCCTCCTGGCGGGCCTTGCCCTTCTTTGCGACTAAGAGCCTCCTCGCTGGCCCCTCCTGGCGGGCCTTCCCCTTCTCCGCGGCCGAGAACCTCTTCACCTGCGCCATGAGTATCGCTGAAGCAAGGAAGAAGAAGGAGCAGGAGGAGCGAAGGAAGAGATGGGTGACGGGGCTCCGCTCCCCCTTCCCCTTTATAGCCAAGAGGAGGCCAACCGCCGGCCTCCATGATCTAAGGTAATAATGACCTCTTTCTGCATGCGGCAGGGACTCATCAAGTCGGGCAGTTGTCAAGGCAGCGTGGGGAAGCGGAGATGCACACGTCCAATCAACCGCCACACGTCAAACGAGGCCGCAGGCTGTTGGGGCTCGTGGCGCTCCGCACTTGTCCTTTGGCTTCGCCCCGAAGCCAAGTCCGAGCACGCCTTGGGCCCGGGGGCTACTGTCGGCGTCCTTGGAACGGGGGCCCCCAGACTTGCCTGCTTGCGTCCCACAGCGTGGCTCCACCAGCGTCCCTATACGGCCCATCTTCACCAGTAAACACTCAAGACCCTCGTGAGGGGCCAAGCCTCGCGAGGCAGACGATGCAAGACCTCCTCGAGGCGGCCTCACCAGGCTAGCTTGTGAGGGGCAGAGAGATCAAGGCAAGGGGCACCTCGCGAGGTTCCTGTGACGCAAGCCATGATGACCAAGGCCAGGCGGGCACCAGGTGGGCGCCAGCGTGCGCAGTGTCCTCGCTTCCTCTTTGGTGCTAAAGAAGCAAGCATAGGTGCGGAGTCCCTAGGCCTCAAGAAAAGGTTTCCATACCAGAGCCTTTGACAGGCGAAGACCATCTTTTGTTAGGATAGCCTGTAATAGTTGTCCCCTTCAAACTAGCCGTTGTGGGATCCCTTCCCGCCTAATATTTGGGAAGAGGACCCGGGCCTCTATAAATAGGGCTAGCCATGACCTTAGAAGATAGGAGGATCCTCGACCGCATCAACTCACCAAGCACAAGAGCACCTCTCCTCAGGAGGTTGTTCTTCCCTTGTAACTGTTCATCCCAGCCACACCACACTGGAGTAGGGTATTACACCACATTGGTGGCCCGAACTAGTATAAATCTTGTGTCCCTTTGTTCTACGAGTTCGATGCGCCAAGCCTTGAGATTGCGCTGAGGGCGTGAGCTAGAGGGAGGAGTGATCTTCGTGCGCACCCCAGTGTTTGAACCTCAAGGGTTTTGCCAGAAAACGAAATCCGACATTAGGCATAGCCTTCTTGGGCTTGCTAGCAGAGGCCTTAGTAGTGGCAGCAACCACAGTAGAGTCTTCACTGAATTTCCTCACTGTCGTTTGCCAGTTTGCCCAGTTTAGCTTGATGCTTTGCCCATTCAGCAGGAAATTCCTCACCTCTTCTGATGCTAGAGGGATCAGCAACTTGGCCTGGTGCCAATGGAGGTCTTGGGCATGGAGGGTGTACAGCGAATTTCTTCATGTACTTGGGAGTCACATATCTGTACTCCCTTCATTCTCTGGCCCATCTCCTCTCTATCTTCTGAATGCGCACTTTGTGTTCATTCTTCGTTTCACAAGGAGGAGTGCAGTACCTTGCATAGATGTCGTCAGGAATCTCAAATGCAGTGTTGGCTTCCAATTTTTTCCCTCCTTTATGAGGTTTCTTGCCGTCAGCTATTTTCTTCAGCTGAGAGATCTGAGCAACAGAATTCTCTGAGGAAGTATGCAACTTTTCTTCGAGGAACACTGCAAATGAGTTAAGTTGGTGTAAACCTAGTGATTTAGCAGTGGACATGAGTACCTGTGAATAGAGTATAGTTACGAAGAATTTGGAGAGGTCATATGTGTTCTTAGAAGTTTTTGCAAAAAGAACAAGTTTGAGGAATTTGACCAGATGTGTCTTCAGGAATTTCACTCAGCGTTCTTTGACTTAGGTTCCAGAGTTGTATAGATTGAAAATCCACACAATTGAGGAATCTTGAAGAAAAATGTTGCTTAGGGAAACAAATCAAGAACAGATGTTTGTATGAGGTGTTCAGAGTGTGAAGATTGAAGAATAAACACCTTTTGAAGATTTTGAAGAAATCACTCGAATCGATAAGGGCAGTAAAAGTAACTTTTAATTACCCTTGACGAAGAGCACGACGAACTGGGAATGTAGATTGGAAGCTCGTCGGTTCAGATTTTCCACGCCCTAACCTGGCTCAGGAAGTCAGTTACGGTGGCGGCGGAGTGAAGAAATCCGCGGCCGGTGCGAGTACGACGGCGACGAGGTCGAGGCAGTGAAGCTTTTCCTCACCGGCGGCGATGGAAGTAGCGGCGGCGCTAGGTTTTGAGAGCTCGAGCGAGGGAGTGAGGTCGAGCGGTGTAAAAGTAGTATGAGGAGGGTGAGAGGTATTTATAGCCGAGGTGAAAACCGCTCGTCTGAAGAAAATGGAAGAACATGCCCCTGACCCTTATCATCCTTGTGACATGTGTCACCCACGTACAGAGAGGTGGAGATCGTGAGTGAATAGATAAGTATTATCATGGGATGTGGAATAGTTTAGGCGGCAATACCCGAAATCCAGATTAGAATATTTTAAAGTTTCGTTCGCAGATTCTTCAGCTGACAAGGACATAGTGAAGATTTTGAATGGGTTTCAAATAGAATGCACATGAATAATTTGTGAACGCACATGAAGAATTTGTGCATAGAGAGGGAAGGGTCCGATCACATTCACTTAGCAGAAAGGTCAACTTGAAGAAATAGTTATAAGTGAATGTTGTAGAGGACATAAATTCATATATATATATATATAGGTAAAATGTTTGGGGCACCTAGGTAGGACGCGCGCATCCCCTGCAGCTTCCTAGACCCGAAGCACCTCCTGCAGCGACCCCCCTTAGCCTCGCTGTCGCTCCCACCTGGACCCAGACGCATCCCCTGCAGCCGTCCCTCCCCCTGGCCCAGACGAGCCTCCCACGGTTGGACCTCCAGAAGCAGAGAAGATCCCATGCTCCTGCAGGTCAACTGCGACTCCCGCGGAAGGTCAATCTCCACTGGCGCCCTTGCATCATCTCTTGCATCGCAAAAAATCTTTCTCCCCCTTAAACTACCAGTGATGGCAGCGGTGTCGGGGCCAGTCCTGCTCGCCTCCTAACCAACCAGTGCCTCCCCATCCCTTCGGCCGACCTTCAGCTGGGTGAGGTGTCGAACTTCAGTTGGAGGAGGTCTCGACCTGCAGGTACGTATGCATGAAAAGCTTGAACCTTACTGTGGATACTTGGTCTTCTACAAACAGTTGGGATTAGAAGAATACATGTAGTCACAAATTGTCATCAATGGTGGTGTCTTATTTCAGGGGACGATCTTACTAAAAGATTGATATGAGCTCAAGCGCGTTAGCTAGCTAGGCTTTGAGCACCGTCTCCATGGATCGATCGCCCTGACTGAATGACCCAACCACGTTAATCAATAGGAAAAAGGTGAGAGAGAGAGAGTCTGGGTTACATACAGTGTACATTAGTTCTGTCAGAGAAAATATATGTTCGAATTATTGCATCATTGTGCTAGCTAACACAAGTTATTATTCAGTGATTTCCACAAACACTTCACCTGGAGTTATTGACTTGCAGCTTGTCGCGTCTGCCGCTGCCGCCGAGGTCCACCACATACAACCGACGCTGTGGCAACCACCCGCCACCATTGTCTATTGCCGATGCGTGCAACCACGTCCAGCAATGATATAAAGATGTTCAAAAGTTTGGTACTGTAATTTTTTCGGATATGCAAAGATGTAATATCAGCAAGGTTGGACTATGTTAAAGTAAGATATTACCAAACAAGAAAAAAGAGAAATTCTGGTCTATGATTTCCCACTATATTTTCCCTAACTTGTGTTCTCAATTCATTTGAAAAATCTAGAAGTTCAATGATATAAAATATATAAGTTCTGACTCCATAAGATGTATGTTTGGACAATAAAAACAATAGTTAAATGAACCCACCAGCAGAGTAAAAAAGAACCTATAAATTTGCATTATGGAGTTACAGAAATTCAGAGCCAGAAACATATATAAGTTCATAGAAGGCAGTGCTAAAAACATTCAAATTTTTCCCTTTGTTTCAGGTTGCAGCGGAAAAACAAAAAGCAGAAGTTCAAAGATGAAATTTGAAGAAGGAAATAGGCAACAATCAAAGAAGTGACGGTCTCATTACAGAGAAGGAGAACGCCTTGCGATCCAGCCGAGTTGACTCCTGCCAGCGACACTGCATAATTATCACTGGATGCCCATGGCCACCGGCGCTGGATAATTAGCACTGAACGACTAGCAATCCAGAAGAAAGTTGCGCCCATAACCCGTGGAGATCTATCACGTTGTGTAGTTGGTCGGGATGTCTCCTGGAGCATCAATTTTATGACCTGATGCATTTTCTTCTTTTTTGATGTGCCATTTGATGCATAAATTATCACTAGATGCCCATGGCGTCTGCACAGTATGTGTTTGTGTTAGTTCCCGACAGGTTCCATCACGTAATAAACGGTGATGGATAGAGAGATCCATTATTCATTTGTATAGAAGTTCAAATTTAAATAAAATAGAGGTTCATTATATAAATAAAATAGAGGTTCATTGTTTATGAAAGCTACTTTAGTAATTATTTATTAAAAGTATACTGGCGTTGCAGGTGGCATCCGTGGCATTTGTGTGTGTGTGTGAATAAAATGGAGAAGTTCAAGTTAAAATAATGGAAAAGTTGTTCTCTGTTCTTTATAGTAAAAAATGTATCATGTATTGGTTGGTTTACCAAACTAGTTAATCTTTGACGCACATTATGTTGCTGTTTTCCTACCCCTTCATGAAACTGTTACAAAAAAAGTAGAGCATAGAAGTTAAAAATAGAGCATAGAAGTTGAATATTAAAAGAAAAAAACAAGCACACATTTGTTGAAGACAAAAAAAGGTTGATGTGAAGTCCATCTTCTCTTCCGCGGATAGTTTAATATGTTCGCTTACGGGAAAACACACACATTGGGTATCCAAAAATAAAGAGGCGAACATACAAAAAAATCCGTGAAGTTCACATTTTCAAAAAAGAGAAGTCTGGAGTTTATTAAAAAAAGAACAAAATTTATTCGTTTCTAAAAAGTAAAATAAAAGGTTCAGGTTTAAATACCACAATAGTTGGATGTTCATTAAAATACTCCTAGCAAAATAAAAACTAGGAAGTTCAATTTTAAATAATAGAATAGTTTGATGTATATTAAAACCTTGGATTTTTCTCGTTATTAAAAGAATAAAACCAAGAAGTTAAACTAAAATAACGGAGTAGTTTAATGTATATAAAACTCGGATTTTTCTCATTACTAAAACAATAAACCCAAGAAGTTCAATTTATAATAGTAGAGTGGTTTGATGTTTTTTTACAATACTCGGATTTCTCCTGTTACTAAAGAATAAACAAAGAAGTTCAATTTATAATAACGGATTGCTTCAAAATTCAAATAACTTGGTTTTCCATACATATGCTTTTCCAAGTGGTATTATCATACCCTGGACATCGGACCGTGCGCCACCGGTTGTGGCTCCCATCTCGGCTACACCGCGGCGCCACCTTGCACCTCAGGGCGCCAAATATGGTAAGGATCCACTAAAAATTTGAAAACAAAAAGTAGAGATAAGTTCAAAGTGATAGCAACCAACGGGTTAACTACTACATGGAATGTGTTTCATATAAGAAAATAAAATAAAAGACAAGGTCTAAAAATACTTTAGCTAGAAGTTCCCAAGAAGTTCCAATATTCTTGTAAAGGAGGTTCGCCGTCTATTTACTTGTGCAAAAACACACACAAAACATTGTGCAACTCCGACGAATAGGTGAGGAATTATGAACAAAAAATACGTGACCAAAGTTCAATGTGAAAACAGCAAGAAGTTCAATGATTATATAGAATGTGTTTTCAGTTTAGAATAAAAAGAATACAAAACTAAAATCCTAAAAAGTTTGTAGCGAGAAGTTCACGTGCTTCTCCCTGCACAGTTCAAAAACGAAAGTGTGAGACATCCGACCTTCCATGACATGTAAAAAGGAAAACCAATGTTGTTTTCGTTATTTTTAAAACTGCTCTCAAATGGCAAGGAATTTGTAACAAGTGTCTACATGAAAAGGTTGCTCAGAATAAAACCAAGAAGTTTAATTTTTAAAAGCAGAACAATTTGATATTTATTTGAAAACTCAATTTTTTCGGTTACTAAAGAATATGACCAATAAGTTCTATTCAAAATAAAAAAGAAGTTTGATATTTCTAACAAAACTCCAATTTTCACATTTTGGAAAAACACACAAAGAAGTTCAAATAAAAAAAGTTAGAGCGGTTCGATGTCTATACAAAATTTAGATTTTTCTCTGTTACTAAAGCGAAACAGAGAGAAGTTCAAAGTGATAACAACCAGAAGTTCACATACTACATGGTGTGTGTTTTCATATGAGAAAATAGAATAAAAAAGCTAAAGTATAAAAAATTAGTTGCAAAGAAGTTCAGGTGCTCGACACGGGAAAGTTTAGAGCTTTTTGTGAGAGAGGTAATCGGCAAGGTATATCATTTGTGCAACTCCGATGAACGAGTGAGAAATTACAAACAAAAATACATGGTAGAAGTTCAAAGTGAAAACAACGAGAAGTTCAACTACTACACGGAATGTATTTCGAATGAGATGAAATGAATAAAAAAAACTAAAAACCTAACAGGTTTGTTGCAAGAAGTTCACGTGCTCCTCCCGGTGCAGTTCGAGATCTCTAGTGTGAGATGTCCGACCTTCAATTACCTGTTAAAAACAAACAAAAATGATGTTGTTTTGCCATTTTTAATACTGCTCTCAAAAGGCAACGAATTTCTAACGATTGTGTAGATGAAAAAGTTGCTCATATTCATAAGTTTTCCAACTGTTATATGATACATTCTGATAAATGGTTTAAAAGTTTTATGTACACCATTAAAAACACATTTTTACGCATTCAAAAAATATTTTGAACCGTCACAAGTATGAAAAAATGATCAACATGAAAAAGTTGTGTGTTTTCAATAGCTTTCCATCGGTATACCATTTGCTCAATTCCGGTAAGTGGTTGGGGAGTTACGGGCAAAAAAGAGCACGTCAAAAACAGAGCGAAGTTCAAATAGACATGCCCCAGAAGTTCAACGACTTCACGTAGTGCAAAAAATAGCACGTCGAAAACAAAGTGAATTTCAAATAGACATGCCCGAGAAATTCAACTACTTCACGCACTGCGTTTCCATTCGGAACGAAGGAAGAAATCATGATCTTGTCATTTCTCTAATTTACTTTAAAACGATGGGAATATCATTTGTGTAAGTTCAAGTCCTTGGTTGGAGAAAGTTAAAAAAATATTACGAGAGAGGTTTGTACAAAAAGAATAATATTTGTGTAACACTGACGAGATGGATGAGAAAATTACAAACGAAAATATGTCACAGAAGTTCAACATGAAAACAGCAGGAAGTTTGACTACTATAGTGAATGAATTTGAGATGAAAAACTTTTAAAACCGTCGCGAGTATGAAAAAATGATCAACACGGTAAAGTTGCATGTTTACATCAGCTTTCCACCGGTATATTACTGGCTCAATTCCGGTGAGTGGATGGAGAGCAACGTGCAAAAAAAGAAGCACATGCGAAACAGAGTGAAGTTCAAGTAGACATGCCGAGAAGTTCAGGTTCTTCACGCGGTGCATTTTCGAAGAATCTGTTTCGCGATAAAGGAAAAATGAATGATCTCACCATTTTTGAAATTACTTGAAAACGGCTAGGACCCACAAAAAATCATCAACATGAAAAAGTTTCGCATTTTCCCTAACTTTACAACGGTATATTATTTGACCTATTCCAATAAAGTTTGTAGAAATTACGGCAAAAATACGTTTTTAGCCATTTTCAAAATTGACTTAAAATAGTGAGGAATTGGCAGAAACAATATGTACCAAAACGTTCTGCATTTCCTCAAGCTCTTCAACGCCACATCATTTGCTGCATTCGGACGTAAAGTAAAAAATTATATCGAAAATACGAACTCGGTGGAACTTGTACCGTTTTCTAAATTACTCTTAAACCATTCAAAATTGGAAAAAAAAATTACATGAGAAAGTAGCGCATTTTCATAAGCTTTCCAACGCCACATCATTTGACTCAATTGGATTAGCCGTTTAGAAATGACATCAAAAATACGAACTCGGTTGTTCAGTTTGCGAAATTTTATGATTTTCCAAATTACTCTTTAAATGTAGGGAATTAGGGAAAACTTTCAACATGTGGAAGGAGCGGTCTTGCAGCAGCTTTCCAACGCCATATTATTTGCCTCATTTCGATAAATGGTTTAGAAATGCAGTCGAAAATACGATTCACATTTTTTGTATGAAGAAAAAACGGTTTTCAAAACTGCTCTTAAACCGCTTACATTTTGCCAAAAATTTAACTTGGGTCATGATACTGGTGTCCATAGCTTTTCGACGGTAGTCGCAATCCCCATTTGGGCAATGTTGGCGGAAGTTCCACCTAGCACTGGGAGAAGCTCAGGTCGAACAACTCAGGCAGTAAAATTACAAAAACACAATTTCATCACGACCCGAGAGCAAAATCTGCCGACGAGCGACTTTCCTATTTAAAAATGGTATTTAGTTGCTAAAAATGTTTCTAGATTACACTAACATCATATAGAACACGACTAACCAGAATAATTCTATCACATCCCTAGTTCTGGTTTGCTCTGGGCTAGCTAGTCATTTGTTGCATCATGTTTAAATTGCTTTTAAATTTGAAATGGGGATGACAAACCCTAGCACCAAAATTAAGTCAAATAGGTTCAACTTAAAAACATTTTCAAGAACCCAGAATGCTCTTTAGAAAAGTTCATCATTTTTGAATTGGTCTAGAACCTCTGATAAAAATGGCGCACATTTTTGTGGGACACTTTGGATTTTTGAATTAATCCATAAGTATTTGCATTTGGACATTTAAATCTTGTAAATCTTTTTAATTGTCCAAATAATCCTGAAAGTACTTGAGGGCTGTTGGGAAATATTTCAAAGGTGCCTAAAATTATTTCCAGGATTTTACCAAGTGGATTAGTATTTTTACTAAACCAAAAACAACAGAAATGAAAATAGAAAATAGAAACTAAGAAAAGACAGAAACCTCACCTGGGCCTTACCTGGCAGAAGAGGCCCAGCCCACCAGGGGCTGAGTGGTCTTCTTCCTCCTGCCAGGAGGACAGACAGGTGCGTGGCGTGCGCGCCGACGACGCCTTGCCACCTCCTGCTTCAGCCGCGCAACCCCGACCCATCTAGACGTGCCACGGAGACGCCCACCTTCCCCTCTTCCATCTTCCCCTTTCTCTGGTCACCTCCCCTTCTCTGTTCCTCGTGCGCACAACCACCGAGCGCCTCGCAGCGCGCCGACGAGCTCCAGCGTAGCCACCTCGCACGCCTCGCGTCGCCGTTCGGTCCCCTAGCTCCGCCTCGATGCCGTGGAGCCGCACGCTAAAGAATGCGACCGTGGGAGCCCCTGCAACGCCGCCTATATCGCCTTCTTCTCCCTCCGGCTGCCGAGATCGCTGGTAATTCCACGACGCCGTCCGTGCTTCCCCGAGCCCACTTCGACGGCCCCTACAACTGCCGTGAGCCACTACACCGAAACCCTCTCTCCCCGTGCTCGTTTTCCCCCTCTGGCTGTCGCTTTTGTCTAGCCCGAGACCTCACTGCCGCCGGCCATGGCGCCACCGCGGCTACTGACGCCATAGCTCGTGCCTGAGCGTGTCCCCGTGTTCAGTACTTCCCCAGGAGCACGTAGCACCCATCAGTTCCTCCCCTAGTGCACCGTAGCGTCGAGTCGGTCGGCGCCCGAGCTCCGGTCGCTGCTGTTGAGGTCGCCGCCGCCGTTTCCGGCCACCGCAGCCGCTGACTTCGGTCCCATTGGATGCGGAAGAGCGCTAGCTACGCATAGAGCCTCTCTGCCGCTTGTTTGGTCACCGGATGGCAAAACCCGATGCCCTTCGCCGCGTCCATCGACGCCGGCGTCGAGCCGTGGACCAAGTCCGGTAGGTTTGAACCGCTGACCAGGGGTTTGACCTCCCCTGGCTGACTGACGTGTGGGCCAAGCCCCTTTTTTTAACTAGTGTTAGATTTAGTTAGCACTAATTAACTTAGTTAATTAGATTAGACACTAACATGCGGGCCCAGGCTCTAGTTAACTTAGGTTAGTTAGTTAGTCACTGACCAGTGGGCCCCACTGGTCAGGTTTGACCTAGACCGGCCCTGTTGACCTGCTGCCGTCATAATGACGCAGTGCCGATGCAATAAGCTATTTTATGGGTTTAATTTAATCCAGGAAATTCCAGAAAATGTTTTAAACTTCTAAAAATCATATAAAATCAGAAAAATTCAAGAAATCCATCTGTACCATTTTCATACATGTTTGAGCAAGTTAACCTCACTGTTTAGGATGGAACATGATTAGGGCAAATTTCATAATAGGTTTGGAGTTGGAATTTGATATAGTTTTGAATTCCACTTCAATTTAAATGACTTTCTGTTGGATTAGCCCAAAACACATTCATATTGCCATGTCATAGCATGCATCATATTGTTGCATATCGCCATGTGTTGATTGTGTTCTTTCTCAGTTGCCGGTGTTTGTCCCTCCTCAGTAGACATTGATCCAGCGATGAATTCGATGACACCGATGAAGAGCTATTCTATCTTCAGAAGTGCCAGGCAAGCAGAACCCCCCTTGTTCATTTCGATACAATCCCACTCTCTCGCTCCTGCTCCCTTTTACTGCATTAGGACAACAACGTTTGAACTGTTACATGCTGCAGTAGCTGAACCCTTTTTCCTCTGCATGACCTGTCATTGCCACAGTAAATAGATGAAACCCACTATCATGAGTAGGAGTTGTTTGAGCCCTGATGTGCCTACTCATTCATGATCATTTGTCATGCCTGCTACTGCTTAGAGTTGAGTCAGGTCTGATTCATCGGGGATGAATTGGAATGGTGTTGAACATGTCCTACTGTGTGTGAGCTAAGTGTGTGAACATGATTTGGTAAAGGTAGCGGTGAGAGGCCATGTAGGAGTACATGGTGGGTTGTCTCATTGCAGCCATCCTCAGGAACTGAGTTCTGTGTTTGGTGATCCATGAACAGTTACTACCACACATTGGAATGCTTAAGTGCCCCTCTCGACTTATTAATCAACCCGATCTCTGTCCAGGAGTTGCAACTAGTTTCTGGTGTTTGTAGGTAGTGTTAGTAGTCTACCAAGTGGCACCCGGTACAGGTGGGCTTGGGACAGACTAGGCACAGTGGCATGGTGTACCAAGTGGCACCCGGATGGTGGGCTTGGGAACCCTGCACACATCGTTTGGGGCCGTGAGCGACACCCCGGCCGGATCTCCTTGCGGATGGAACCCGAATAGGCGATAAACCTGGACTAGAGACTTGTTGGTTAGTCAGGTCGTGGCCGACTCCCTCGCATGCCTTCCATTGAAGGTTGCCGAGGTACATGACGTGTACAGGGCGATAAGTGGCGAGAGCGTGTGTGAAGAAGTACACCCCTGCAGGGTTATCATTATCTATTCGAATAGTCGGATTCCTCGGATATGGAAACTTGGACCCCTTGCATAGTTCATAGACAAGTGAAAGTGGATACTCTAAAATGCGCAAGATAATCGTGAGTGCTATGGATGGCGTTCTCGTAGGGAGACGGGAGCGGATCCGTAGTGGTGTATTGATATGGTGAATATGTGGACTCGTGTGCGCCACCTCAAAAGAGTTACTTGCAGTCGTAGTTCAGGATAGCCACCGAGTCAAAGCTGGCTTGCTGCAGTTAAACTCCACCACCCCCTTTATTGATACCGATGCATATGTAGATAGTTCTGATGTAAGTCTTGCTGGGTACATTTGTACTCACATTTGCTTAATTTATGTTTTGCAGAGAGACAGTTTCGCTAGTAGTTCCGCGTGGACTTCGACGTTTAGCTTGTTACCTCAACTACGATCTTGTACCTTGGGAGGGTCTTGTAGATAGTCAGGCTTCTGAGCCTTCTTCATTTGTAGTGGTCTGTACTTAGACAAGTTAAGCTTCCACATGTGCTTGTTGCTTGTATGCTCTGGATGTTGGGACATGAGACCCATGTTTGTAATATCTCGCTCTTCGGAGCCTAATGGATAAATACGTGAGTCGTAGAGTTATGTTGTGATGCCATGTTGTATTTACACATATCGAGCATATTGTGTGTATGATTGAAATGCTTGGTATGTGTGGGATCCGACAATCTAGTTGTTTATCCTTGGCAGCCTCTCTTATGGGGAAATGTAGTCTAGTGCTTCCATGAGCCATAGTAGTCCGCTACAGCCCGTTTCACTGGAGTCCTGCTAGCCCAACACTACTGCTCAGGACAACTGACTGGCCGGCATGTGATTCACTTCGTTCCTGTGTCTGTCCCTTCGGGGAAATGTCACGCGGTGACATCCGGAGTCCTGCCTAGCCTGCTATAGCCCGGGTTCCCGGAGTCCTGCTAGCCCAGTGCTATAGCCCAGATTGACATGCTGCTGACCGACATGCTCGATGTGATTCATGTATGCCTGTCCCCATAGTTTGGTGCCTCTTTGGATTCATGACTAGCCATGTCGGCCCGGGTCATGGTAAGGTGACACCCGTGGGAATACCGTGCGTGAGGCTGCAAAGTGATATGAGGTGTTACCGGCTAGATCAATGTGACTTGGAATCGGGGTCCCGACAGCTTTAGTATCAGAGCCTGACTGCCTATAGGTTTACCAAGCCAAACTAGTCGAAGTTATGTCTAGAAATGCTTTAGTTATATAAGGGAATTGATTGTGGAAGGGAACGTGAGGCTCTTTTTACTCCTTATCCTCATGACCTTCTGATCTGAGTCATCTTATCTTTTTCTATGGGGTTAAGAACTAGGTTTCTCTTCTATCTCTCAGGATGACGTGTTACTAAACCGTAGTTGCCTAGGATTGTTGAGTTCAAGCCTCAGTTCAGTCCCTACTACTTCCATATGTTCATAGCTGGCCTCAGAACCTTGATATTGTGATTTTGAATGGTTATGCCACCATTTTTGCAGGGTGTCTCAAATCTTTTTAGCAATTACAACCGTTATGCTGTTTGAGTCATCCCAGGATTATAGATAGTCTGATGCACTTGCAATCATTCCTCCATGTTCCTGTTGTCCATTTGGGCCAGATTAATCACACTAATCGGTGAGTTGAGGTACTCTGTTGCCTCGACATATATGTTGGAGCTATTATTATGACCCTAGGTGTTTTAGGGAGTCACCTAGTAATGTAGCCATGTTTTGTGTTCCCAGTGTGATGATTCTGGCCACCATTCTCGAAAGCACCTCATGATGCCATTTAGTAGTAGGTATTCTATTCCTGGGTTCTTGAACCCGAGATTTACCCCACTTACTTCATGTTGATAGTGTTTGCTAGTTCCTTTAGGTTATTAGTAACCTTTGTATTAGTCCTCAAGGTCCGTGGTGTTTCCTTCTTCCGAATACTATGACCCATTTATGGCAGAAGTTTGTTTAAACCAAAAGATCACAACAAAGTGCTCTTGATGAGTTCTCCATTCTTATTGTGACTCTGCCAATTCTACCTTCTGCATGGGTTATCTGGAAGAAACCTGTTGAACTTTGCTCGACATGCTAATCCATGAATCCACAACTCGAAAAGTTCTATGTTCCTTGAGTTGTCCCTCTTTAGTTGTCTTCTGACCTTCGTCTATCAATTGATAGTCAAGAGTATGCATGCATTTGTTCATCGATGCCTATCATTTGTGTGGTCCGTTAAGCTATTCTACTACAGAATGACCAGGAGAAACAAACTCCAACATCTCATCCATATCTAGGATTGGGTCAAAGCAATTGTATTCCGCAGATTAAGAATGCTAATCCAGCTTCTAGTCCGTTCTACCTTGGAGTGTTACCATCTTTCTGTCAGGAGTGTCATGAGAATTGCACCACCTCCTATAAATTCTTGATGCAGTAATACTTCTTGCCATCATTGTTCATTCCTCGGTTCCGTGTTATTATAACCGGAATGCCGACAAGTGTAAAGTGATGTTAGAAATCAATACTCCTAGCAACTCCGTTGCTTGGTAGTTAATGGACAATACTCTCAATCTTAGTGTGCTGGTTATTGAATCATCATCCTAAGATTGATCAGGCTACCTAGTCCATATTTCCGGGTGTACTCATCGACCAAGGAGTTAGGATTGTGACAATCCCTCACTCTTTGATCATATCGTCTTGCCTAAAAAGCAAGATTGTTCTCGAGCTTAATAACATATCGGTGGTTCATGATTTTCCGAATATCTTCTCGGAAGTATTACCCGATTGTCACCTGACCGCTATGTTGACTTCGTGATCATGTTGGTTTTCCTCCAAACCACCCATTCTCCAAGAATCTGTGTTGGATACCTTGAGCTAGTTAGTTAAGCTAAACAACAACTTGGAGAGTTGGAAGATGAAAACTTGTCCGACTTAGTTCATCACTAAGGGATATCCTTGTGTGTGTGTGTTGAAGAAATATGATATCTTCATCGACTGATCCCCGTGATCAGCTGTTGAATCTATTATCTTGTCCAAACCTTGATTTGAGTGTGGGCTATCATCAAATCAAATCAGAACCAACGACAATAAATATGTCAACTTATGACCTTCTGTCAGTGACCCTCGAAGAATTGGTCATAAATTTATGACCATTTTAGACCAATTGGTCAAAAGCTGTCTGGGGGGCTCTAAACCCTAAACCATAATGACCATTTTGGTCAGAAAGGTCATAATTTCATTAGAGGAAATGGTCGTAAAGCTAGTAGCACTGTCCACTGCCTCATGCCTAGCTGATAAGGACCAATATAAAATGGTCACTACACTTGAGTTTGAATGAATTAGGATGATTAGGCAGCCACCTCAGCAACCTCGCTTATGTGTCACTGTCTAGGTGTCATTTTTGCTTGAGTTTTAATATTAAATAGACAGACGGGGCACACACTGACAGGCGGGACCCATTTGACACGTGGGGCCGAGCGCTTAATTCGCCCAAAAAAGATGCACGAGGCGGGACTCGAACCCACGACCTCGCGCTTGGTTTGTTCGCATGCTACCCCTGGGCTAGAGAGGGACAGTTGCTCACATCTGGGAGTTTATCTATACATTATATAGAACTACGGCTCTCTCGTATCATTGACAAGTGGGACCTTCCGACCAGGTGGCATCGAACAGAGAATAGATTTGCGACACTGACAGGCAGGGCCTATTTGACAGGTGGGTGAGCGAGCGTTTAATTCCCTAAAAAATATGCGCTAGCGGGGACTCGAACCCACGACCTCGCGCTGGGTTCGCTCGTTCGTTACCGCTGGGCTAGAGAGAGATTGTTGCTAATGTGTGGGTAGTTTTCCATATAGTATATAAAACCACGGCTCTCACGTATCAGTGTCAAGTGGGACCTTCCGACCAGGTGGCGGCGGGTGGCATCGAACAGAGCAACACTTAGCGTTTTTCTAGGTCTTTCGACCAGGTGGCGGCGGGCGCGGCGGAAGCAACCAGGTGACCTCGCCCACGGCCTCGCCGCAGGTGACCTCGCCCACGGCCTCACGGCGGAAGCAACTAGCAGGGGGCGGAGGCGGGGGCGGGGCCGGCAGCGGAGGCGGGGGCGGGGCTGGCAGGGGGCGGAGGCGAGGCAGGGCGTGGAGGCGGGGCCAGTAGGGGCGTAGGCGACCGACGGTGGTGGGGGCTTGCCGAGCATGGGGGACTCGCCGCCGCCGCAAGCACACCTCCCGGTATGCACCCCTCACCTCTTCCCCCCTCTCCTCTCTCGCCACCCGAGCAGTGGGAGATGGATTTCAGTCAGATGTTCTTCAACATAGATGAATTTTGTTGATGCACTGTTAGTAGTTAGGAGATAGCTTGCTTGTTTGGTAGATATTGCATAGATGAATTTTCTTGATGTACTGTTAGGAATTGTTCAGCTTGTTTGTTAAGAATTCTTCAGGCCTTGTGGTTAGGCAATTTCATATAAAATTTTCTAGAATTTTAGCTTCCATTACTTCCATCCATTTTCATTAATTAATGTTGATGCACTTAGATTGATTTGCTAAGTTGCAACAATTTGTTGTCTTTGGCAGATGGACAGAAGCTGGATTAGAGAAGGAGTTATAAAGTTTTCGAAAGAACATATGAAAGGAGTTGGTGATTTCATGGCATTTGTTCGGGCAAATTTTGCCAACGATGCTCACATTCTTTGCCCATGTTGTGAATTCCTCAACCGTCCAAGAATGGCTCAAGGAAGAGTGGAAGATCATCTGCTTCTTAATGGGATGTCCAGCACATATGATAGATGGATATATCATGGAGAACCTTTAGACAGACAACCTCAACATTTTGAAGCTGATACAGAGGCCCCTTATATGATGGGTGGTGGTGATGCTGGCATTGATTTCATGGAAAAGGTTTTGTGAGATAATGCTGTTTTGGAGGAAGAGGATGGGCATGAAGATGATATGATTCCTGACCTATTGAAGAATTTGTACGATGCTGAAGATCGTGCTGATGGACAGAAATCGTTGTTTGCTGAGGTGTTAGAGGAGGCGAAGCGCGCAGCTCATGAAGGGGGTAAATTTTCAAGATTTACATTCACCGTGAAGTTACTCCACATCAAGTCTTTCTACCGGATTAGCAATGCCGCATGCAACGCAATACTCCATCTTTTGAGCTTGCAATTCCCTAATAGTTGTGTTCCCAGATCTTATGATGAAGCATTGAGCATAATCTGCAGGCTGGGGTTAGGTTATGTGTCAATACATGTGTGCCCAAATAACTGTGTCTTGTTTCGGAAGGATTTACCAAAGCATGACAACTGTCCAAAATGCAATGCATCTTGGTGGAAAGATGCTGATGGGAAGAAGTCAATACCGGAGAAGGTACTGAGGCACTTTCCCTTGATACCAAGGCTGCAGCGGATGTTCATCTCGAAGAAATCATCACGTGAGGTACAGTGGCACAAGCTGAAGCGGCAACCTATCGACAATGAGCTGAGCCATCCAGCGGATGGAGAGGCATGGAAAGAGTTTGACCGGATACATTTAGATTTTGCTGCAGATCCAAGGAACATAAAACTTGGCATTGCCACAGATGGGTTTAATCCGTTTGGGAACATGAGCACGTCTTATAGCATGTGGCCAGTTTTTGTGGTGCCATACAACCTGCCACCATGGGCATGCATGGATCAGTCCAACTTCATGATGTCATTGCTTATCCCGGGTCCAGATTCTCCAGGAAAGGATTTTGATGTCTATATAGAGCCCCTCATAGAAGAACTGCTCCAGCTCTGGACTGGTGTACCTACATACGATGCCTTGAGTCCGGAAGAAAAGTTCAATCTACGTGCTGTGATCATATGGTCCATCCATGATTTCCCGGCTCTGCACACTCTATCTAGGATCACAGCGGGTTATCAGGCTTGTGTCCATTGTGACAAAGACCCTTGCTCAAAGAGAATAAGGACCAAGATCTGCTATATTGGGCACCGCCGCTTTCTTCACTGAAACCATCGCTGGTGAAGAAGCAAAGATTTTAATGGTGAGAATGAAACCCGTGACAATCCAGCTGAATTCACTAAAGAAGAGCTAGAGCAGCAACTTGAAAAGGTGAAAGATGTGAGACCAGGAAAGCTAGCGAACAAAAGAAAGCGTGAGGAAGGTCAATGTTGGGACCGGAGGTCTTGTTTGTGGGACCTGCCATACTGGGATGATCTGAAATTAAGGCATAATCTCGATGTAATGCACATTGAGAAAAACATATGCGAGAATCTGCTAGGGACGTTTCTGAACATTGAAGGGAAGACAAAGGACACGGTTAGTTCTAGGCTTGATTTGGAGGACATGGGCATAAGAGAAGATTTGCATCTACAGCACAATGAAGATGAAGATTCATTTGAAATTCCACGAGCATGGTATACAATGAATAAAGAACAGAAGCTTGCATTCTGTGAATTCCTAAGAGCGGTGAAATTTCCAGATGGTTATGCTGCTAACCTAGCAAAGTGTGTTACTTCTGATGGATTCAAGCTTTCAGTACTGAAAACCCATGATTGTCATATCCTCCTCCAAAGGATTTTACCGGCGGTCCTTCGAGGAATCATGCACAAGGATATATCTGAAGCGGTTGCTGAGCTGGGAAATTTCTTTAGAGAACTGTGCTGCAAAACCCTCAAGTTAATTGTCCTGGAAAGACTTGAAAAACAAATCCCAATTATTCTTTGCAAGCTCGAGAAGATTTTCCCTCCAGCTTTCTTCACTGTGATGGTCCATTTGGCGGTGCACTTACCCAAAGAGGCAATGCTTAGAGGCCCTGTGTAATATGGTTGGATGTACCCAATCGAAAGCAAGCTGCTTACTTGTAAGCGTTATGTGCAAAACACGGCAAGACCTGGAGGTTCTATTGCTGAATCATATGTCATTGACGAGTGCTTGACTTTTTGCTCTAGATACTTTGGTGATGTGGAAACAGGATGGAACCGGCCGGGCAGAAATAGAGAGTGGTCTAATTCGCAAAGTGGTGATGTCTCTGTTTTCAACCATGGTGTGAACTTTCTTGGAGCCTCACAATACTTGGAGGCTGGTGATGAGTATGACAAGATGGTTTTGTTTGTGCTAAGCAATTGCGCCGATTTTCTACCATATATCGAGTACGTTATATCTTGTGCACTCATTATATATATTGTTTTGCTTGGTTTGGCACCAGCCTAATGTTTTAATTCACATGTTTTGTTGGCATTGCAGGAAATGCAAGGAAGAGTTAAATCAGGAAGAAAGCAATATCAATGTTGATAAAAGGGTTGCCAAGGGGTTTGCTAAGTGGTTTAAGAATCATGTGAGATCTTTAGCCACATGTTTTATGTTTTCTATGTTATTCACCCATTGTTAAATACCATTGTTTGCTAAATGGTTTATTTGTGCAGATTGGAAAGTTGCATGAGGAGAAGAAGGTCAGTGATGATCTATTTTCTTTGGCATGCTTACCGGATAAGCGAGTGAGAGTGTATTCAGCATGCATTGCTGACGGTGTCCGGTACCACACCGTTGATCGCAAGGAAAAAAGGAAGACACAGAATAGTGGAATCGTCACTGAGGGTTCACATGATGGTGAGATCATTGACTTCTATGGTCAGTTGAGAAGCATCGTAGAGTTGCAGTACAACTCTAGTGGAGGCATCCATCGCTCGGTTGTCTTATTTCGCTATGACTGGTTTGAGCTTGGTAGCAAGAAGAGGAGAGACTCTTTTGTCAAATATGATGGCCACTTCAAAAGCATCAACACTTCAAGGTGCTGGTATAAGAGTGATCCCTTTATTCTAACAACACAAGCAACAATGGTGTTTTATCTGCCAGACACTCTTTTGCACGGAAAATGGCGAGTTGTGCAAAACTTTCAGCACAGACACTTGTGGAGTGTGACTGAAACTGAAGTGGCAAAGGGCCCCGGTGATGGTGGACTAACATACCAAGATGATGACTCTACGGAAGTTCCGTTGCAAGCTGATGATGACTCTATGGAAGTTCCGGTGCAAAGCAGAGTGCGAAGGGACCGGGAACGTGTGATTGTTGGTGCTGCAACAGTTGAAGGCATCAAGAAAAGAAGAAAGGTGGTAGAGGATGGACATGAAAGCGAGGATGAGGAAAACCGGACTGATCATACTATGCTACAATATTGTAGGGATGATGAGGAAAACAGGAGTGGGCATAGAGTTCCTTGTTTTCGTATCGACGACGATGAGTAGCGAATGGACATGAAGGTAAATTTGGTCTCCTTGGTGATCCTTTTAACTCTCTGTAGTTTTCCTTCTTGTGCATATGCATGGTGATCCTGATGTACTACAATTATCTCCAGGTAGCAAAATGCTTGAAGATCCTGATGGCTGTAGTGGTGTGATCCTGATGGCTGTAGTGGTGTGGTCTTATAGCATGGAGCTGATGGCAAAATGAAGTTGTGCTCAGAATATTGTCAAAATGTTGTCTTGTAATGCAAAAGATTGCAAAATGATCATTTAGGTATTGGTGATCATTTAGTTCAAGTTTTGGTGATCATACAGAATGTTGTCTAGTAGTTTTTGTGATCATGTAGTAGTTCTTTTGGACTGAAGTGGATGATGTCTTGTTTTGCTTCAACTGAATTTTAACTGAATTTTGCACTATTTTAACTGAATTTTGCTTCAACTGAACCCATTTCATTGTGAGCAAAAAGATATGCGCCAGCCGGGACTCGAACCCACGACCATACGCTTGTTTCACTATGTTTCTACCACTGGGCTAGGAAGAGGCTGTTGGTTTTGTACTCTATGCCAACCCTTTTGACTATATCAAACTAGTCAAGTATCAAGCACACACCTCACTGACAAGTGGGCCACTCGACCCACTCACTGATAAGTGGGCCATTTTGCTATTGTACCAAAGCTACCAAAAATATGCGCGTGGCCAAAAAATATGCGCGCGCGGGGGCTCGAACCCACGACTGTGCGCTTAGTTCACTTGGTTTCTACCACTGGGCTAGGAAGAGGTTGTTGGTTTTGTACTCTATGCACCTTTTCAATATATCAAACAACTCGCTGATAATTGGGCCCGCTCCTCCTCCTATCCACTCTTTTCCCCACTCCCCCTCTCCATTCCTCCTATCCACTCGACCCGCTCCTCCTCTCCACCGCCACCGGCTTATTCCTCTCCCACCGCCGCCGCCAGCTTCTTTCTCTCCGTCGCCGTGGGTATGAATCCGCTTCCTCTTCCTCTTCCTATCTACTGTTATGATAGATTAGGGTTCTTGCCGCCGGATTAGGGTTTGATTAGGATGTTTTTTAGGGTGACGACGACGCCTCCCCGGTGCCTGTGCTGGTCTGACACCTCCCGCGCGGCTTGCCCTACGCCGCCGGCGATCACTTCTTCTCGGACTTCGCTGCGGTAAGCCATCCACTTCATATCCTCTCTCATTTCTCTTCTGCTCTAGGGTTTGAGAATCTAGGATTTGTTATGCATACTAGGCATCTATTGGTGGATTTAGGCATATTGTTCTTGGTGGATTTAGTATGCTCTGTTGGTGGATCTAGTGTGGTTGAATTGCTGTTTGATTACTATGTTGTTGCTGTTGGTAGTCACTGATAGCAATTAACTGTTGCTGTGGTAGGTAGTGTGGTAGACATGCTGTTCTGTTGCTGTTGAATTCTATGGTTAATTAACTAAATTAACTGAATTCTGTTGCTGTTGAATTCTATGGTGAACATGCTGTTACTGTTGCCAGAACATGTTGTTGAATTCTGTTGCTGTTGAATTCTGTGGTTGAACATGTTGTTGTGGTTATTCTTGTTGACAAGTCTTGTGCTGCAGTGGGATTCATGCATATGCAGGTGTAGTGACCTGCATGAATATGGGCAGAGTAGTAGCAGCAGTAGATGCCAACATTTGATATGCATGCATGCATTCTTGCTTGTTTATATTCTTTTAAAACTGAACATGCTCAAGTATGGAAACATTACATTCTTCTTCTACTCATTTCCCCTTTGCCAAGATAGAGTAGGAGCAAATTGAGGCCATTGCCATTTATAGTAGTATTCCAAATTGAGGCCCTGGCAAACACATGTAATAATTATTCTACTGTTTTGATTTACAATGCTGCTTGTTTCCTATTTCTGTCCAGTCATGTTGTTTAATTTACTATTGCTTGTTTAGAGTAGAAGTGAGATGGATGGATTGGAAGGTTTTGAGTTCTTCGAGATCGTAATTGAGAAATCTTGCAGTAGGCAGGTATATTTATCATCACTCATTTCTTTATCATCACTCTGCTGTCTAGTGCTTGATTGCCACAATTAACCACTGCTTGACCCTCGCTGCAGAGACTGCCTGACAAGTTTGCGAAGATGCTCGCCAGCCGTGAGCCCCACAAAGTGAAGCTACGGGAGGCCGGCAGCGGGCTTCACAGGCTGTGGGAAGTGTTGGTGGTGTTTGATGGTGAAGGCCACATGTACCTAGGGCCCGGCTGGGAGCATTTCGCCCACGCCCATGAGCTACAGCTCGGGTACTTCCTTGTCTTCTGCTACGACGGCGACGCCATGTTCACCGTGAAGATGTTCGACAACACCATGTGCCGCATGTACTACCAGCACGACGATGATGCCAGTAAGCACTCTACCTCTCTTCTTCCTGTCCTTTTGGCTTCCTCTACCTGCACGATGACAACACTTTGTTGCATTTGGCCAGGCAATGGGAGCAGCAGCGGGGATGACGAGGAGCAGAGCGGGGATGACTACGAGGAGCAGAGCGGGGATGACAAGCAGAGCGGGGATGACGAGGAGCAGAGCAGGGATGACGAGGAGTAGCCTATTCTGGCTGACGACGAACATGCTATGGTGGTGGCTGACGATGACCCTGCTATGGTGGTGGCGGATGACGACCTTGCTATGGTGGTGGCAGACGACGACCTTGCTATGGTGGTGGCGGACGACGACCTCGCGATGGTGGTGGCGGACGACGACCTTGCTATGGTGGTGGCGGACGACGACCTCGCGATGGTGGTCGCGCCTGCAATCCCATAGCTTGGCGACAGGACCATGCCAATGTGGTAGAGGAGTACATCCGCGTTGGGATTTGCCACTCTGAGCGCATCAGGTTGATGAAGGAGAAGAAGGAGTGAAGATGTTAAGAAGGTGTTCAGCATGTTAGGTTTAAGATTATTAGTGTAATATGAACATGTCAATGTTAAGTATGTCAGGTTTAATTTTGTGCATGCTCATGGATGCTGTATGACAGTGTCATCTAAACAAGTCATGTTTTTAACAATGAATATTCAGTTTGGTAATTGATGGGATTTGAAATTTTTTATGCATGCTCATGGATGAAAGATAAAATTATGGGTTTTTGTGCATGCTCATGTATGAAACAATATAAGTTTCATTTTTTGAATGCTAAAAACATGACTCAAACCCTAGCCACGGACGACCGCCGTGACTAAATCCGCCAGTTTTTGAAAACACCGTAAAAATTCAAAAACCGTTTTTCATTTTTTGAATGCAAAAGACATGCGTTTCTCGTGAAGCAGCTACAAGGAGGGGCACCCCAAACGGCGCCATTCCATGTCTATCTCAAAGTAGACCCTATTTTACGGACGGTCGCCAAAAAAGCAAGCATTTCCGACCCTCGTAGCTACTCCCGGCAATTAGGACCACTTTTGGCCGATTCAGCTGGAACCGGCTGGAATTTGAACTGCGGGTCCTCCATAGCTTGCCCGTTATTTTCAATAAAAATGCTTTTTAGCTTCATAGGTAGGCTTTTCATCACAGAATCGACAACAGATTTGCACGGCTCAAACCCTAGCCACGGACGGCCGCCGCGACGAAATCGGCCGGTTTTTGAAAACACCGTAAAAAATTAAAAAAAAATCAAAAAAATTGGAGACCTCCGCGTCACATCATCAAATGTGGCCTACCAACTAGCAAAAATACTAAGCTTGCAATACCGGCGTTTTCTTGAAAAAGTGTTCTCAAAAACGACCTACCATGAACGAAGATTCATGGCTTTCAAGCCACACTAGCAATGATATGGCCGCATTCGTTGAATAGTTTCTGATAATATGCCCAAATTGGGCGCATGCCTCCGTCTTGTGATGGCAAACAATGTTGCCAAAGCGAGGTTCCAACTTGTTTAACAAAAAAAATCGTTTTTCATTTTTTGAATGCAAAAGACATGCGTTTTTTGTGAAGCGGCTACAAGGAGGGGCACCCCAAATGGTGCCATTCCATGTCTATCTCAAAGTAGACCCTATTTTACGGACGGTCACAAAAAAGCATGCATTTCCGACCCTCGTAGCTACTCCCGGCAATTCGGACCACTTTCGGCCGATTCAGCTGGAACCAGCTGGAATTTGAACTGCGGGTCCTCCATAGCTTGCCCGTTATTTTCAATAAAAATGCTTTTTAGCTTCATAGGTAGGCTTTTCATCACAGAATCGACAACAGATTTGCACGGCTCAAACCCTAGCCACGGACGGCCGCCGCGACGAAATCGGCCGGTTTTTGAAAACACCGTAAAAAATTAAAAAAAATCAAAAAAATTGGAGACCTCCGCGTCACATCATCAAATGTGGCCTACCAACTAGCAAAAATACTAAACTTGCAATACCGGCGTTTTCTTGAAAAAGTGTTCTCAAAAACGACCTACCATGAACGAAGATTCATGGCTTTCAAGCCACACTAGCAATGATATGGCCGCATCCGTTGAATAGTTTCTGATAATATGCCCAAATTGGGCGCATGCCTCCGTCTTGTGATGGCAAACAATGTTGCCAAAGCAAGGTTCCAACTTGTTTAACAAAAAAAACCGTTTTTCATTTTCTGAATGCAAAAGACATGCGTTTTTCGTGAAGCGGCTACAAGGAGGGGCACCCCAAACGGTGCCATTCCATGTCTATCTCAAAGTAGACCCTATTTTACGGACGGTCACCAAAAAGCATGCATTTCCGACCCTCGTAGCTACTCCCGGCAATTCGGACCACCTTCGGCCGATTCAGCTGGAACCGGCTGGAATTTGAACTGCGGGTCCTCCATAGCTTGCCCGTTATTTTCAATAAAAATGCTTTTTAGCTTCATAGGTAGGCTTTTCATCACAGAATCGACAACAGATTTGCACGGCTCAAACCCTAGCCACGGACGGCCGCCGCGACGAAATCGGCCGGTTTTTGAAAACACCGTAAAAAATTTAAAAAAATCAAAAAAATTGGAGACCTCCGCGTCACATCATCAAATGTGGCCTACCAACTAGCAAAAATACTAAACTTGCAATACTAGCGTTTTCTTGAAAAAGTGTTCTCAAAAACGACCTACCATGAACGAAGATTCATGGCTTTCAAGCCAAACTAGCAATGATATGGCCGCATCCGTTGAATAGTTTCTGATAATATGCCCAAATTGGGCGCATGCCTCCGTCTTGTGATGGCAAACAATGTTGACAAAGCAAGGTTCCAACTTGTTTAACAAAAAAAACCGTTTTTCATTTTTTGAATGCAAAAGACATGCGTTTTTCTTGAAGCGGCTACAAGGAGGGGCACCCCAAACGGTGCCATTCCATGTCTATCTCAAAGTAGACCCTATTTTACGGACGGTCACCAAAAAGCATGCATTTCCGACGCTCGTAGCTAGTCCCGGCAATTCGGACCACCTTCGGCCGATTCAGCTGGAACCGGCTGGAATTTGAACTGCGGGTCCTCCATAGCTTGCCCGTTATTTTCACTAAAAATGCTTTTTAGCTTCACAGGTAGGCATTTCATCACAGAATCGACAACAGATTTGCACGGCTCAAACCCTAGCCACGGACGGCCGCCGCGACGAAATCAGCCGGTTTTTGAAAACACCGTAAAAAATTCAAAAAAAAATCAAAAAAATGGAAGACCTCCGCGTCACATCATCATATGTGGCCTACCAACTAGCAAAAATACTAAACTTGTAATACCGACGTTTTTTTTGAAAAAGTGTTCTCAAAAACGACCTACCATGAACGAAGATTCATGGCTTTCAATCCACACTAGCAGTGATATGGCCGCATCCGTTGAATAGTTTCTGATAATATGCCCAAATTGGGCGCATGCCTCCGTCTTGTGATGGCAAACAATGTTGCCAAAGCAAGGTTCCAACTTGTTTAACAAAAAAAACCGTTTTTCATTTTCTGAATGCAAAAGACATGCGTTTTTCGTGAAGCGGCTACAAGGAGGGGCACCCCAAACGGTGCCATTCCATGTCTATCTCAAAGTAGACCCTATTTTACGGACGGTCACCAAAAAGCATGCATTTCCGACCCTCGTAGCTACTCCCGGCAATTCGGACCACCTTCGGCCGATTCAGCTGGAACCGGCTGGAATTTGAACTGCGGGTCCTCCATAGCTTGCCCGTTATTTTCAATAAAAATGCTTTTTAGCTTCATAGGTAGGCTTTTCATCACAGAATCGACAACAGATTTGCACGGCTCAAACCCTAGCCACGGACGGCCGCCGCGACGAAATCGGCCGGTTTTTGAAAACACCGTAAAAAATTAAAAAAAATCAAAAAAATTGGAGACCTCCGCGTCACATCATCAAATGTGGCCTACCAACTAGCAAAAATACTAAACTTGCAATACTAGCGTTTTCTTGAAAAAGTGTTCTCAAAAACGACCTACCATGAACGAAGATTCATGGCTTTCAAGCCAAACTAGCAATGATATGGCCGCATCCGTTGAATAGTTTCTGATAATATGCCCAAATTGGGCGCATGCCTCCGTCTTGTGATGGCAAACAATGTTGACAAAGCAAGGTTCCAACTTGTTTAACAAAAAAAACCGTTTTTCATTTTTTGAATGCAAAAGACATGCGTTTTTCTTGAAGCGGCTACAAGGAGGGGCACCCCAAACGGTGCCATTCCATGTCTATCTCAAAGTAGACCCTATTTTACGGACGGTCACCAAAAAGCATGCATTTCCGACGCTCGTAGCTAGTCCCGGCAATTCGGACCACCTTCGGCCGATTCAGCTGGAACCGGCTGGAATTTGAACTGCGGGTCCTCCATAGCTTGCCCGTTATTTTCACTAAAAATGCTTTTTAGCTTCACAGGTAGGCATTTCATCACAGAATCGACAACAGATTTGCACGGCTCAAACCCTAGCCACGGACGGCCGCCGCGACGAAATCAGCCGGTTTTTGAAAACACCGTAAAAAATTCAAAAAAAAATCAAAAAAATGGAAGACCTCCGCGTCACATCATCATATGTGGCCTACCAACTAGCAAAAATACTAAACTTGTAATACCGACGTTTTTTTTGAAAAAGTGTTCTCAAAAACGACCTACCATGAAGGAAGATTCATGGCTTTCAAGCCAAACTAGCAATGATATGGCCGCATCCGTTGAATAGTTTCTGATAATATGCCCAAATTGGGCGCATGCCTCCATCTTGTGATGGCAAACAATGTTGCCAAAGCAAGGTTCCAACTTGTTTAACAAAAAAAACCGTTTTTCATTTTTTGAATGCAAAAGACATGCGTTTTTCGTGAAGCGGCTACAAGGAGGGGCACCCCAAACGGCGCCATTCCATGTCTATCTCAAAGTAGACCCTATTTTACGGACGGTCGCCAAAAAGCATGCATTTCCGACCCTCGTAGCTACTCCCGGCAATTAGGACCACTTTTGACCGATTCAGCTGGAACCGGCTGGAATTTGAACTGCGGGTCCTCCATAGCTTGCCCGTTATTTTCAATAAAAATGCTTTTTAGCTTCACAGGTAGGCTTTTCATCATAGAATCGACAACAGATTTGCACGGCTCAAACCCTAGCCACGGACGGCCGCCGCGACGAAATCGGACGGTTTTTGAAAACACCGTCAAAAATTCAAAAGAAATGAAAAAAATGGGAGACCTCCGCGTCACATCATCAAATATGGCCTACCAACTAGCAAAAATACTAAACTTGCAATACCGGCGTTTTCTTGAAAAAGTGTTCTCAAAAACGACCTACCATGAACGAAGATTCATGGCTTTCAAGCCAAACTAGCAATGATATGGCCGCATCCGTTGAATAGTTTCTGATAATATGCCCAAATTGGGCGCATGCCTCCGTCTTGTGATGGCAAACAATGTTGCCAAAGCGAGGTTCCACCTTGTTTAACAAAAAAAACCGTTTTTCATTTTTTGAATGCAAAAGACATGCATTTTTCGTGAAGCGGCTACAAGGAGGGGCACCCCAAACGCTGCCATTCCATGTCTATCTCAAAGTAGACCCTATTTTACGGACGGTCGACAAAAAGAATGCACTTCCGACCCTCGTAGCTACTCCCGGCAATTCGGACCACCTTCGGCCGATTCAGCTGGAACCGGCTGGAATTTGAACTGCGGGTCCTCCATAGCTTGCCTGTTATTTTCAATAAAAATGCTTTTTAGCTTCATAGGTAGGCTTTTCATCACAGAATCGACAACAGATTTGACGGCTCAAACCCTAGCCACGGACGGCCGCCGCGATGAAATTGGCCGGTTTTTGAAAACACCGTAAAAAATTCAAAAAAAATCAAAAAATGGGAGACCTCCGCGTCACATCATCAACTGTGGCCTACCAACTAGCAAAAATACTAAACTTGCAATACCGGCGTTTTCTTGAAAAAGTGTTCTCAAAAATGACCTACCATGAACGAAGATTCATGGCTTTCAAACCAAACTAGCAATGATATGGCCACATTCGTTGAATAGTTTCTGATAATATGCCCAAATAGGGCGCATGCCTCCGTCTTGTGATGGCAAACAATGTTACCAAAGCGAGGTTCCAACTTGTTTAACAAAAAAAACCGTTTTTCATTTTTTGAATGCAAAAGACATGCGTTTTTCGTGAAGCGGCTACAAGGAGGGGCACCCCAAACGGCGCCATTCCATGTCTATCTCAAAGTAGACCTTATTTTACGGACGGTCGCCAAAAAGCATGCATTTCTGACCCTCGTAGCTACTCCCGGTAATTCGAACCACTTTCGGCCAATTCAGCTGGAACCGGCTGGAATTTGAACTGCGGGTCCTCCATAGCTTGCCCGTTATTTTCAATAAAAATGCTTTTTAGCTTCATAGGTAGGCTTTTCATCACAGAATCGACAACAGATTTGCACGGCTCAAACCCTAGCCACGGACGGCCGCCGCGACGAAATCAGCCGGTTTTTGAAAACACCGTAAAAAATTCAAAAAAAAATCAAAAAAATGGGAGACCTCCGCGTCACATCATCAAATGTGGCCTACCAACTAGCAAAAATACTAAACTTGCAATACCGGCGTTTTCTTGAAAAAGTGTTCTCAAAATTGACCTACCATGAACGAAGATTCATGACTTTCAAGCCAAACTAGCAATGATATGGCGGCATCCGTTGAATAGTTTCTGATAATATGCCCAAATTGGGCGCATGCCTCCGTCTGGTGATGGCAAACAATGTTACCAAAGCGAGGTTCCAACTTGTTTAACAAAAAAAACTGTTTTTCATTTTTTGAATGCCAAAGACATGCGTTTTTCGTGAAGCGGCTACAAGGAGGGGCACCCCAAACGGTGCCATTCCATGTCTATCTCAAAGTAGACCCTATTTTACGGACGGTCGCCAATAAGCATGCATTTCCGACCCTCGTAGCTACTCCCGGCAATTCGGACCACCTTCAGCCGATTCAGCTGGAACCGGCTGGAATTTGAACTGCGGGTCCTCCATAGCTTGCCCGTTATTTTCAATAAAAATGCTTTTTAGCTTCATAGGTAGTCTTTTCATCACAGAATCAACAACAGATTTGCACGGCTCAAACCCTAGCCACGGACGGCCGCCGCGACGAAATCGGCCGGTTTTTGAAAACACCGTAAAAAATTCAAAAAAAAATCAAAAAATGGGAGACCTCCGCGTCACATCATCAATTGTGGCCTACCAACTAGCAAATATACTAAACTTGCAATACCGGCATTTTCTTGAAAAAGTGTTCTCAAAAACGACCTACCATGAACGAAGATTCATGGCTTTCAAGCCAAACTAGCAATGATATGGCCGCATTCGTTGAATAGTTTATGATAATATGCCCAAATTGGGCGCATGCCTCCGTCTTGTGATGGCAAACAATGTTGCCAAAGCGAGGTTCCAACTTGTTCAACAAAAAAAACCGTTTTTCATTTTTTGAATGCAAAAGACATGCATTGTTCGTGAAGCGGCTACAAGGAGGGGCACCCCAAACGGTGCCATTCCATGTCTATCTCAAAGTAGACCCTATTTTACGGACGGTCGCCAAAAACCATGCATTTCCGACCCTCGTAGCTACTCCCGGCAATTCGGACCACCTTCGGCCGATTCAGTTGGAACCGGCTGGAATTTGAACTGCGGGTCCTCCATAGCTTGCCCTTTATTTTCACTAAAAATGCTTTTTAGCTTCAGAGGTAGGCATTTCATCACAGAATCGACAACAGATTTGCATGGCTCAAACCCTAGCCACGGACGGCCGCCGCGACGAAATCGGCCGTTTTTTGAAAACACCATAAAAAATTCAAAAAAAATCAAAAAAATGGGAGACCTCCGCGTCACATCATCAAATGTGGCCTACCAACTAGCAAAAATACTAAACTTTCAATACCGGCGTTTTTTTGAAAAAGTGTTCTCAAAAACGACCTACCATGAACGAAGATTCATGGCTTTCAAGCCAAACTAGCAATGATATGGCCGCATCAATTGAATAGTTTCTGATAATATGCCCAAATTGGGCGCATGCCTCCGTCTTGTGATGGCAAACAATGTTGCCAAAGCGAGGTTCCAACTTGTTTAACAAAAAAAAACTGTTTTTCATTTTTTGAATGCAAAAGACATGCGTTTTTTGTGAAGCGGCTACATGGAGGGGCACCCCAAACGGTGCCATTCCATGTCTATCTCAAAGTAGACCCTATTTTACGGACGGTCGCTAAAAAGCATGCATTTCCGACCCTCGTAGCTACTCCCGGCAATTCGGACCACCTTCGGCCGATTCAGCTGGAACCGGCTGGAATTTGAACTGCGGGTCGTCCATAGCTTGCCCGTTATTTTCAATAAAAATGCTTTTTAGCTTCATAGGTAGGCTTTTCATCACAGAATCGACAACAGATTTGCACGGCTCAAAACCTAGCCACGGACGGCCGCCGCGACGAAATCGGCCGGTTTTTGAAAACACCGTAAAAAATTCAAAAAAAATCAAAAAAATTGGAGACCTCCGCGTCACATCATCAAATGTGGCCTACCAACTAGCAAAAATACTAAAATTGCAATACCGGCGTTTTCTTGAAAAAGTGTTCTCAAAAATGACCTACCATGAACGAAGATTCATGGCTTTCAAGCCAAACTAGCAATGATATGGCCGCATCCGTTGAATAGTTTCTGATAATATGCCCAAATTGGGCACATGCCTCCGTCTTGTGATGGCAAACAATGTTGCCAAAGCGAGGTTCCAACTTGTTTAACAAAAAAAAACTGTTTTTCATTTTTTGAATGCAAAAGACATGCGTTTTTCGTGAAGCGGCTACATGGAGGGGCACCCCAAACGGTGCCATTCCATCTCTATCTCAAAGTAGACCCTATTTTACGGACGGTCGCAAAAAGCATGCATTTCCGACCCTCGTAGCTACTCCCGGCAATTCGGACCACTTTCGGCCGATTCAGCTGGAACCGGCTAGAATTTGAACAGCGGGTCGTCCATAGCTTGCCCATTATTTTCAATAAAAATGCTTTTTAGCTTCATAGGTAGGCTTTTCATCACAGAATCGACAACAGATTTGCACGGCTCAAACCCTAGCCACGGACGGCCGCCGCGACGAAATCGGCCGGTGTTTGAATACACCGTAAAAAATTAAAAAAAAAATCAAAAAATTGGAGACCTCCGCGTCACATCATCAAATGTGGCCTACCAACTAGCAAAAATACTAAACTTTCAATACCGGGGTTTTCTTGAAAAAGTGTTCTCAAAAATGACCTACCATGAACGAAGATTCATGGCTTTCAAGCCAAACTAGCAATGATATGGCCGCATCCGTTGAATAGTTTCTGATAATATGCCCAAATTGGGCGCATGCCTCCGTCTTGTGATGGAAAACAATGTTGCCAAAGCGAGGTTCCAACTTGTTTAACAAAAAAAACCGTTTTTCATTTTTTCAATGCAAAAGACATGCGTTTTTCGTGAAGCGGCTACAAGGAGGGGCACCCCAAACGGTGCCATTCCATGTCTATCTCAAAGTGGACCCTATTTTATGGACGGTCGCCAAAAAGCATGCATTTCCGACCCTCGTAGCTACTCCCGGCAATTCGGACCACCTTCGGCCGATTCAGCTGGAACCGGCTGGAATTTGAACTGCGGGTCCTCCATAGCTTGCCCGTTAGTTTCAATAAAAATGCTTTTTAGCTTCATAGGTAGGCTTTTCATCACAGAATCGACAACAGATTTGCACGGCTCAAACCCTAGCCACGGACGGCCGCCGTGACGAAATCGGCCGGTTTTTGAAAACACCGTAAAAAATTCAAAAAAAATCAAAAAATGGGAGACCTCCGCGTCACATCATCAAATGTGGCCTACCAACTAGCAAAAATACTAAACTTGCAATACCGGCGTTTTGTTGAAAAAGTGTTCTAAAAAACGACCTACCATGAACGAAGATTCATGGCTTTCAAGCCAAACTAGCAATGTTATGGCCGCATTCGTTGAATAGTTTCTGATAATATGCCCAAATTGGGCGCATGCCTCCGTCTTGTGATGGAAAACAATGTTGACAAAGCAATGTTCCAACTTGTTTAACAAAAAAAACCATTTTTCATTTTTTGAATGCAAAAGACATGCGTTTTTCGTGAAGCGGCTACAAGGAGGGGCACCCCAAACGGTGCCATTCCATGTCTATCTCAAAGTAGACCTTATTTTACGGACGGTCACCAAAAAGCATGCATTTCCGACCCTCGTAGCTACTCCTGGCAATTCGGACCACCTTCGGCCGATTCAGTTGGAACCGGCTGGAATTTGAACTGCGGGTCCTCCATAGCTTGCCCGTTATTTTCACTAAAAATTCTTTTTAGCTTCACAGGTAGGCATTTCATCACAGAATCGACAACAGATTTGCACGGCTCAAACCCTAGCCACGGACGGCCGCCGCGATGAAATCGGCCGTTTTTTGAAAACACCGTAAAAAATTCAAAAAAAGTCAAAAAAATGGGAGACCTCCGCGTCACATCATCAAATGTGGCCTACCAACTAGCAAAAATACTAAACTTGTAATACCGGCGTTTTTTTGAAAAAGTGTTCTCAAAAACGACCTACCATGAACGAAGATTCATGGCTTTCAAGCCAAACTAGCAATGATATGGCCGCATCCATTGAATAGTTTCTGATAATATGCCCAAATTGGGCGCATGCCTTCGTCTTGTGATGGCAAACAATGTTGCCAAAGCAAGGTTCCAACTTGTTTAACAAAAAAAACCGTTTTTCATTTTTTGAATGCAAAAGACATGCGTTTTTTGTGAAGCGGCTACAAGGAGGGGCACCCAAATGGCGCCATTCCATGTCTATCTCAAAGTAGACCCTATTTTACGGACGGTCGCCAAAAAGCATGCATTTCCGACCCTCTTTGCTACTCCTTGCAATTAGGACCACTTTTGGCCGATTCAGCTGGAACCGGCTGGAATTTGAACTGCGGGTCCTCCATAGCTTGCCCGTTATTTTCAATAAAAATGCCTTTTAGCTTCACAGGTAGGCTTTTCATCACAGAATCGACAACAGATTTGCACGGCTCAAACCCTAGCCACGGACGGCCGGCGCGACGAAATCGGACGGTTTTTGAAAACACCGTAAAAAATTCAAAAAAAAATCAAAAAAAATGGGAGACCTCCGCGTCACATCATCAAATGTGGCCTACCAACTAGCAAAAATACTAAACTTGCAATACCGGCGTTTTCTTGAAAAAGTGTTCTCAAAAACGACCTACCATGAACGAAGATTCATGGCTTTCAAACCAAACTAGCAATGATATGGCCGCATTCGTTGAATAGTTTCTGATAATATGCCCAAATTGGGCGCATGCCTCCGTCTTGTGATGGCAAACAATGTTGCCAAAGCGAGGTTCCAACTTGTTTAACAAAAAAATCGTTTTTCATTTTTTGAATGCAAAAGACATGCGTTTTTCGTGAAGCGGCTACAAGGAGGGGCACCCCAAACGGTGCCATTCAATGTCTATCTCAAAGTAGACCCTATTTTACGGACGGTCACCAAAAAGCATGCATTTCCGACCCTCGTAGCTACTCCCGGCAATTCGGACCTCCTTCGGCCGATTCAGCTGGAACCGGCTGGAATTTGAACTGCGGGTCCTCCATAGCTTGCCCGTTATTTTCAATAAAAATGCTTTTTAGCTTCATAGGTAGGCTTTTCATCACAGAATCGACAACAGATTTGCACGGCTCAAACGCTAGCCACGGACGGCCGCCGCGATGAAATCGGCCGGTTTTTGAAAACACCGTAAAAAATTCAAAAAAAATCAAAAAAATTGGAGACCTCCGCGTCACATCATCAAATGTGGCCTACCAACTAGCAAAAATACTAAACTTGTAATACCGGCGTTTTCTTGAAAAAGTGTTCTCAAAAACGACCTACCATGAACGAAGATTCATGGCTTTCAAGCCAAACTAGCAATGATATGGCCGCATCCGTTGAATAGTTTCTGATAATATGCCCAAATTGGGCGCATGCCTCCGTCTTGTGATGGCAAACAATGTTGCCAAAGCGAGGTTCCAGCTTGTTTAACAAAAAAAACGTTTTTCATTTTTTGAATGCAAAAGACATGCGTTTTTCGTGAAGCGGCTACAAGGAGGGGCACCCCAAACGGTGCCATTCCATGTCTATCTCAAAGTAGACCCTATTTTACGGACGGTCGCCAAAAAGCATGCATTTCTGACCCTCGTAGCTACTCCCGGCAATTCGGACCACCTTCGGCCGATTCAGCTGGAATCGGCTGGAATTTGAACTGCGGGTCCTCCATAGCTTGCCCGTTATTTTCAATAAAAATGCTTTTTAGCTTCATAGGTAGGCTTTTCATCACAGAATCGACAACAGATTTGACGGCTCAAACCCTAGCCACGGACGGCCGCCGCGAGGAAATCGGCCGGTTTTTGAAAACACCGTAAAAAATTCAAAAAAAATCAAAAAATGGGAGACCTCCGCGTCACATCATCAAATGTGGCCTACCAACTAGCAAAAATATTAAACTTGCAATACCGGCGTTTTCTTGAAAAAGTGTTCTAAAAAACTACCTACCATGAACGAAGATTCATGGCTTTCAAACCAAACTAGCAATGATATGACCGCATTCGTTGAATAGTTTCTGATAATATGCCCAAATTGGGCGCATGCCTCCGTCTTGTGATGGCAAACAATGTTGCCAAAGCGAGGTTCCAACTTGTTTAACAAAAAAATCGTTTTTCATTTTTTGAATGCAAAAGACATGCGTTTTTCGTGAAGCGGCTACAAGGAGGGGCACCCCAAATGGTGCCATTCCATGTCTATCTCAAAGTAGACCCTATTTTACGGACGGTCACAAAAAAGCATGCATTTCCGACCCTCGTAGCTACTCCCGGCAATTCGGACCACTTTCGGCCGATTCAGCTGGAACCGGCTGGAATTTGAACTGCGGGTCCTCCATAGCTTGCCCGTTATTTTCAATAAAAATGCTTTTTAGCTTCATAGGTAGGCTTTTCATCACAGAATCGACAACAGATTTGCACGGCTCAAACCCTAGCCACGGACGGCCGCCGCGACGAAATCGGCCGGTTTTTGAAAACACCGTAAAAAATTAAAAAAAATCAAAAAAATTGGAGACCTCCGCGTCACATCATCAAATGTGGCCTACCAACTAGCAAAAATACTAAACTTGCAATACCGGCGTTTTCTTGAAAAAGTGTTCTCAAAAACGACCTACCATGAACGAAGATTCATGGCTTTCAAGCCACACTAGCAATGATATGGCCGCATCCGTTGAATAGTTTCTGATAATATGCCCAAATTGGGCGCATGCCTCCGTCTTGTGATGGCAAACAATGTTGCCAAAGCAAGGTTCGAACTTGTTTAACAAAAAAAAACCGTTTTTCATTTTCTGAATGCAAAAGACATGCGTTTTTCGTGAAGCGGCTACAAGGAGGGGCACCCCAAATGGTGCCATTCCATGTCTATCTCAAAGTAGACCCTATTTTACGGACGGTCACCAAAAAGCATGCATTTTCGACCCTCGTAGCTACTCCCGGCAATTCGGACCACCTTCGGCCGATTCAGCTGGAACCGGCTGGAATTTGAACTGCGGGTCCTCCATAGCTTGCCCGTTATTTTCACTAAAAATGCTTTTTAGCTTCATAGGTAGGCTTTTCATCACAGAATCGACAACAGATTTGCACGGCTCAAACCCTAGCCACGAACGGCCGCCGCGACGAAATCGGCCGGTTTTTGAAAACACCGTAAAAAATTAAAAAAAAATCAAAAAATTGGAGACCTCCGCGTCACATCATCAAATGTGGCCTACCAACTAGCAAAAATACTAAACTTGCAATACCGGCGTTTTCTTGAAAAAGTGTTCTCAAAAACGACCTACCATGAGCGAAGATTCATGGCTTTCAAGCCAAACTAGCAATGATATGGCCGCATCCGTTGAATAGTTTCTGATAATATGCCCAAATTGGGCGCATGCCTCCGTCTTGTGATGGCAAACAATGTTGCCAAAGCGAGGTTCCAACTTGTTTAACAAAAAAATCGTTTTTCATTTTCTGAATGCAAAAGACATGCGTTTTTCGTGAAGCGGCTACAAGGAGGGGCACCCCAAACGGTGCCATTCAATGTCTATCTCAAAGTAGACCCTATTTCACGGACGGTCACCAAAAAGCATGCATTTCCGACCCTCGTAGCTACTCCCGGCAATTCGGACCACCTTCGGCCGATTCAGCTGGAACCGGCTGGAATTTGAACTGCGGGTCCTCCATAGCTTGCCCGTTATTTTCAATAAAAATGCTTTTTAGCTTCATAGGTAGGCTTTTCATCACAGAATCGACAACAGATTTGCACGGCTCAAACCCTAGCCACGGACGGCCGCCGCGATGAAATCGGCCGGTTTTTGAAAACACCGTAAAAAATTCAAAAAAAATCAAAAAAATTGGAGACCTCCGCGTCACATCATCAAATGTGGCCTACCAACTAGCAAAAATACTAAACTTGTAATACCGGCGTTTTCTTGAAAAAGTGTTCTCAAAAACGACCTACCATGAACGAAGATTCATGGCTTTCAAGCCAAACTAGCAATGATATGGCCGCATCCGTTGAATAGTTTCTGATAATATGCCCAAATTGGGCGCATGCCTCCGTCTTGTGATGGCAAACAATGTTGCCAAAGCGAGGTTCCAGCTTGTTTAACAAAAAAACGTTTTTCATTTTTTGAATGCAAAAGACATGCGTTTTTCGTGAAGCGGCTACAAGGAGGGGCACCCCAAACGGTGCCATTCCATGTCTATCTCAAAGTAGACCCTATTTTACGGACGGTCGCCAAAAAGCATGCATTTCTGACCCTCGTAGCTACTCCCGGCAATTCGGACCACCTTCGGCCGATTCAGCTGGAATCGGCTGGAATTTGAACTGCGGGTCCTCCATAGCTTGCCCGTTATTTTCAATAAAAATGCTTTTTAGCTTCATAGGTAGGCTTTTCATCACAGAATCGACAACAGATTTGCACGGCTCAAACCCTAGCCACGGACGGCCGCCGCGACGAAATCGGCCGGTTTTTGAAAACACCGTAAAAAATTAAAAAAAAATCAAAAAAATTGGAGACCTCCGCGTCACATCATCAAATGTGGCCTACCAACTAGCAAAAATACTAAACTTGCAATACCGGCGTTTTCTTGAAAAAGTGTTCTCAAAAACGACCTACCATGAACGAAGATTCATGGCTTTCAAGCCACACTAGCAATGATATGGCCGCATCCGTTGAATAGTTTCTGATAATATGCCCAAATTGGGCGCATGCCTCCGTCTTGTGATGGCAAACAATGTTGCCAAAGCAAGGTTCGAACTTGTTTAACAAAAAAAACCGTTTTTCATTTTCTGAATGCAAAAGACATGCGTTTTTCGTGAAGCGGCTACAAGGAGGGGCACCCCAAACGGTGCCATTCCATGTCTATCTCAAAGTAGACCCTATTTTACGGACGGTCACCAAAAAGCATGCATTTCCGACCCTCGTAGCTACTCCCGGCAATTCGGACCACCTTCGGCCGATTCAGCTGGAACCGGCTGGAATTTGAACTGCGGGTCCTCCATAGCTTGCCCGTTATTTTCAATAAAAATGCTTTTTAGCTTCATAGGTAGGCTTTTCATCACAGAATCGACAACAGATTTGCACGGCTCAAACCCTAGCCACGGACGGCCGCCGCGACGAAATCGGCCGGTTTTTGAAAACACCGTAAAAAATTAAAAAAAATCAAAAAAATTGGAGACCTCCGCGTCACATCATCAAATGTGGCCTACCAACTAGCAAAAATACTAAACTTGCAATACTAGCGTTTTCTTGAAAAAGTGTTCTCAAAAACGACCTACCATGAACGAAGATTCATGGCTTTCAAGCCAAACTAGCAATGATATGGCCGCATCCGTTGAATAGTTTCTGATAATATGCCCAAATTGGGCGCATGCCTCCGTCTTGTGATGGCAAACAATGTTGACAAAGCAAGGTTCCAACTTGTTTAACAAAAAAAACCGTTTTTCATTTTTTGAATGCAAAAGACATGCGTTTTTCTTGAAGCGGCTACAAGGAGGGGCACCCCAAACGGTGCCATTCCATGTCTATCTCAAAGTAGACCCTATTTTACGGACGGTCACCAAAAAGCATGCATTTCCGACCCTCGTAGCTAGTCCCGGCAATTCGGACCACCTTCGGCCGATTCAGCTGGAACCGGCTGGAATTTGAACTGCGGGTCCTCCATAGCTTGCCCGTTATTTTCACTAAAAATGCTTTTTAGCTTCACAGGTAGGCATTTCATCACAGAATCGACAACAGATTTGCACGGCTCAAACCCTAGCCACGGACGGCCGCCGCGACGAAATCGGCCGGTTTTTGAAAACACCGTAAAAAATTCAAAAAAAAATCAAAAAAATGGAAGACCTCCGCGTCACATCATCATATGTGGCCTACCAACTAGAAAAAATACTAAACTTGTAATACCGACGTTTTTTTGAAAAAGTGTTCTCAAAAACGACCTACCATGAACGAAGATTCATGGCTTTCAAGCCAAACTAGCAATGATATGGCCGCATCCGTTGAATAGTTTCTGATAATATGCCCAAATTGGGCGCATGCCTCCGTCTTGTGATGGCAAACAATGTTGCCAAAGCAAGGTTCCAACTTGTTTAACAAAAAAAACCGTTTTTCATTTTTTGAATGCAAAAGACATGCGTTTTTCGTGAAGCGGCTACAAGGAGGGGCACCCCAAACGGCGCCATTCCATGTCTATCTCAAAGTAGACCCTATTTTACGGACGGTCGCCAAAAAGCATGCATTTCCGACCCTCGTAGCTACTCCCGGCAATTAGGACCACTTTTGGCCGATTCAGCTGGAACCGGCTGGAATTTGAACTGCGGGTCCTCCATAGCTTGCCCGTTATTTTCAATAAAAATGCTTTTTAGCTTCACAGGTAGGCTTTTCATCACAGAATCGACAACAGATTTGCACGGCTCAAACCCTAGCCACGGACGGCCGCCGCGACGAAATCGGACGGTTTTTGAAAACACCGTAAAAAATTCAAAAGAAATGAAAAAAATGGGAGACCTCCGCGTCACATCATCAAATGTGGCCTACCAACTAGCAAAAATACTAAACTTGCAATACCGGCGTTTTCTTGAAAAAGTGTTCTCAAAAACGACCTACCATGAACGAAGATTCATGGCTTTCAAGCCAAACTAGCAATGATATGGCCGCATCCGTTGAATAGTTTCTGATAATATGCCCAAATTGGGCGCATGCCTCCGTCTTGTGATGGCAAACAATGTTGCCAAAGCGAGGTTCCACCTTGTTTAACAAAAAAAACCATTTTTCATTTTTTGAATGCAAAAGACATGCGTTTTTCGTGAAGCGGCTACAAGGAGGGGCACCCCAAACGCTGCCATTCCATGTCTATCTCAAAGTAGACCCTATTTTACGGACGGTCGACAAAAAGCATGCACTTCCGACCCTCGTAGCTACTCCCGGCAATTCGGACCACCTTCGGCCGATTCAGCTGGAACCGGCTGGAATTTGAACTGCGGGTCCTCCATAGCTTGCCTGTTATTTTCAATAAAAATGCTTTTTAGCTTCATAGGTAGGCTTTTCATCACAGAATCGACAACAGATTTGACGGCTCAAACCCTAGCCACGGACGGCCGCCGCGATGAAATTGGCCGGTTTTTGAAAACACCGTAAAAAATTCAAAAAAAATCAAAAAATGGGAGACCTCCGCGTCACATCATCAACTGTGGCCTACCAACTAGCAAAAATACTAAACTTGCAATACCGGCGTTTTCTTGAAAAAGTGTTCTCAAAAATGACCTACCATGAACGAAGATTCATGGCTTTCAAACCAAACTAGCAATGATATGGCCGCATTCGTTGAATAGTTTCTGATAATATGCCCAAATTGGGCGCATGCCTCCGTCTTGTGATGGCAAACAATGTTGCCAAAGCGAGGTTCCAACTTGTTTAACAAAAAAAACCGTTTTTCATTTTTTGAATGCAAAAGACATGCGTTTTTCGTGAAGCGGCTACAAGGAGGGGCACCCCAAACGGCGCCATTCCATGTCTATCTCAAAGTAGACCCTATTTTATGGACGGTCGCCAAAAAGCTTGCATTTCCGACCCTCGTAGCTACTCCCGGCAATTCGTACTACCTTCGGCCGATTCAGTTGGAACCGGCTGGAATTTGAACTGCGGGTCCTCCATAGCTTGCCCGTTATTTTCAATAAAAATGCTTTTTAGCTTCATAGGTAGGCTTTTCGTCACAGAATCGACAACAGATTTGCATGGCTCAAACCCTAGCCACGGACGGCCGCCGCGACGAAATCGGCCGGTTTTTGAAAACACCGTAAAAAATTCAAAAAAAATCAAAAAAATGGGAGACCTCCGCGTCACATCATCAAATGTGGCCTACCAACTAGCAAAAGTACTAAACTTGCAATACCGGCGTTTTTTTGAAAAAGTGTTCTCAAAAACGACATACCATGAATGAAGATTCATGGCTTTCAAGCCAAACTAGAAATGATATGGCCGCATCCGTTGAATAGTTTCTGATAATATGCCCAAATTGGGCGCATGCCTCCGTCTTGTGATGGCAAACAATGTTGCCAAAGCGAGGTTCCAACTTGTTTAACCAAAAAAAAACCGTTTTTCATTTTTTGAATGCAAAAGACATGCGTTTTTCGTGAAGCGGCTACAAGGAGGGGCACCCCAAACGGCGCCATTCCATGTCTATCTCAAAGTAGACCCTATTTTATGGACGGTCGCCAAAAAGCATGCATTTCCGACCCTCGTAGCTACTCCCGGCAATTCGGACCACTTTCGGCCGATTCAGCTGGAACCGGCTGGAATTTGAACTGCGGGTCCTCCATAGCTTGCCCTTATTTTCAATAAAAATGCTTTTTAGCTTCACAGGTAGGCATTTCATCATAGAATCGACAACAGATTTGCACGGCTCAAACCCTAGCCACGGACGGCCGCCGTGATGAAATCGGACGGTTTTTTGAAATCACCGTAAAAAATTCAAAAAAAAAATCAAAAAATGGGATACCTCCGCGTCACATCATCAAATGTGGCCAACCAACTAGCAAAAATACTAAACTTGCAATACCGGCGTTTTCTTGTAAAAGTGTTCTCAAAAATGACCTACCATGAACGAAGATTCATGGCTTTCAAGCCAAACTAGCAATGATATGGCCGCATCCGTTGAATAGTTTCTGATAATATGCCCAAATTGGGCGCATGCCTCCGTCTTGTGATGGCAAACAATGTTGCCAAAGCGAGGTTCCAACTTGTTTAACAAAAAAAAACGTTTTTCATTTTTTGAATGAGAAAGACATGCGTTTTTCGTGAAGCGGCTACAAGGAGGGGCACCCCAAACGGTGCCATTCCATGTCTATCTCAAAGTAGACCCTATTTTACGGATGGTCGCCAAAAAGCATGCATTTCCGACCCTCGTAGCTACTCCCGGCAATTCGGACCACCTTCGGCCGATTCAGTTGGAACCGGCTGGAATTTGAACTGCGGGTCCTCCATAGCTTGCCCGTTATTTTCAATAAAAATGCTTTTTAGCTTCATAGGTAGGCTTTTCATCACAGAATCGACAACAGATTTGCACGGCTCAAACCCTAGCCACGGACGGCCGCCGCGACGAAATCTGCCGGTTTTTGAAAACACCGTAAAAAATTCAAAAAAAAATCAAAAAATGGGAGACCTCCGCGTCACATCATCAAATGTGGCCTACCAACTAGCAAAAATACTAAACTTGCAACACCGGCACTTTCTTGAAAAAGTGTTCTCAAAAACGACCTACCATGAACGAAGATTCATGGCTTTCAAGCCAAACTAGCAATGATATGGCCGCATTCGTTGAATAGTTTCTGATAATATGCCCAAATTGGGCGCATGCCTCCGTCTTGTGATGGAACAATGTTGCCAAAGTGAGGTTCTAACTTGTTTAACAAAAAAAACCGTTTTTCATTTTTTGAATGCAAAAGACATGCGTTTTTCGTGAAGCGGCTACAAGGAGGGGCACCCCAAACGGCGGCATTCCATGTCTATCTCAAAGTAGACCCTATTTTATGGACGGTCGCCAAAAAGCATGCATTTCCGACCCTCGTAGCTACTCCCGGCAATTCGGACCACTTTCGGCCGATTCAGCTGGAACCGGCTGGAATTTGAACTGCGGGTCCTCCATAGCTTGCCCTTATTTTCAATAAAAATGCTTTTTAGCTTCACAGGTAGGCATTTCATCATAGAATCGACAACAGATTTGCACGGCTCAAACCCTAGCCACGGACGGCCGCCGCGACGAAATCGGACGGTTTTTTGAAATCACCGTAAAAAATTCAAAAAAAAATGAAAAAATGGGAGACCTCCGCGTCACATCATCAAATGTGGCCAACCAACTAGCAAAAATACTAAACTTGCAATACCGGCGTTTTCTTGTAAAAGCGTTCTCAAAGATGACCTACCTTGAACGAAGATTCATGGCTTTCAGGCCAAACTAGCAATGATATGGCCGCATCCGTTGAATAGTTTCTGATAATATGCCCAAATTGGGCGCATGCCTCCGTCTTGTGATGGCAAACAATGTTGCCAAAGCGAGGTTCCAACTTGTTTAACAAAAAAAACCGTTTTTCATTTTTTGAATGCAAAAGACATGCGTTTTTCGTGAAGCAGCTACAAGGAGGGGCACCCCAAACGGCGCCATTCCATGTCTATCTCAAAGTAGACCCTATTTTATGGACGGTCGCCAAAAAGCATGCATTTCCGACCCTCGTAGCTACTCCCGGCAATTCGGACCACTTTCGGCCGATTCAGCTGGAACCGGCTGGAATTTGAACTACGGGTCCTCCATAGCTTGCCCTTATTTTCAATAAAAATGCTTTTTAGCTTCACAGGTAGGCATTTCATCATAGAATCGACAACAGATTTGCACGGCTCAAACCCTAGCCACGGACGGCCGCCGCGACGAAATCGGATGGTTTTTTGAAATCACCGTAAAAAATTCAAAAAAAAATGAAAAAATGGGAGACCTCCGCGTCACATCATCAAATGTGGCCAACCAACTAGCAAAAATACTAAACTTGCAATACCGGCGTTTTCTTGTAAAAGCGTTCTCAAAGATGACCTACCTTGAACGAAGATTCATGGCTTTCAGGCCAAACTAGCAATGATATGGCCGCATCCGTTGAATAGTTTCTGATAATATGCCCAAATTGGGCGCATGCCTCCGTCTTGTGATGGCAAACAATGTTGCCAAAGCGAGGTTCCAACTTGTTTAACAAAAAAAACCGTTTTTCATTTTTTGAATGCAAAAGACATGCGTTTTTCGTGAAGCAGCTACAAGGAGGGGCACCCCAAACGGCGCCATTCCATGTCTATCTCAAAGTAGACCCTATTTTATGGACGGTCGCCAAAAAGCATGCATTTCCGACCCTCGTAGCTACTCCCGGCAATTCGGACCACTTTCGGCCGATTCAGCTGGAACCGGCTGGAATTTGAACTACGGGTCCTCCATAGCTTGCCCTTATTTTCAATAAAAATGCTTTTTAGCTTCACAGGTAGGCATTTCATCATAGAATCGACAACAGATTTGCACGGCTCAAACCCTAGCCACGGACGGCCGCCGCGACGAAATCGGATGGTTTTTTGAAATCACCGTAAAAAATTCAAAAAAAAATGAAAAAATGGGAGACCTCCGCGTCACATCATCAAATGTGGCCAACCAACTAGCAAAAATACTAAACTTGCAATACCGGCGTTTTCTTGTAAAAGCGTTCTCAAAAATGACATACCATGAATGAAGATTCATGGCTTTCAAGCCAAACTAGCAATGATATGGCCGCATCCGTTGAATAGTTTCTGATAATATGCCCAAATTGGGCGCATGCCTCCGTCTTGTGATGGTAAACAATGTTGCCAAAGCGAGGTTCCAACTTGTTTAACAAAAAAAACCGTTTTTCATTTTTTGAATGCAAAAGACATGCGTTTTTCGTGAAGCGGCTACAAGGAGGGGCACCCCAAACGGTGCCATTCCATGTCTATCTCAAAGTAGACCCTATTTTACGGATGGTCGCCAAAAAGCATGCATTTCCGACCCTCGTAGCTACTCCCGGCAATTCGGACCACCTTCGGCCGATTCAGTTGGAACCGGCTGGAATTTGAACTGCGGGTCCTCCATAGCTTGCCCGTTATTTTCAATAAAAATGCTTTTTAGCTTCATAGGTAGGCTTTTCATCACAGAATCGACAACAGATTTGCACGGCTCAAACCCTAGCCACGGACGGCCGCCGCGACGAAATCGGCCGGTTTTCGAAAACACCGTAAAAAATTCAAAAAAAAATTAAAAAATGGGAGACCTCCGCGTCACATCATCAAATGTGGCCTACCAACTAGCAAAAATACTAAACTTGCAATACCGGCACTTTCTTGAAAAAGTGTTCTCAAAAACGACCTACCATGAACGAAGATTCATGGCTTTCAAGCCAAATTAGCAATGATATGGCCGCATTCGTTGAATAGTTTCTGATAATATGCCCAAATTGGGCGCATGCCTCGGTCTTGTGATGGCAAACAATGTTGCCAAAGCGAGGTTCCAACTTGTTTAACAAAAAAAACCGTTTTTCATTTTTTGAATGCAAAAGACATGCGTTTTTCGTGAAGCGGCTACAAGGAGGGGCACCCCAAACGGTGCCATTCCATGTCTATCTCAAAGTAGACCCTATTTTACGGATGGTCGCCAAAAAGCATGCATTTTCGACCCTCGTAGCTACTCCCGGCAATTCGGACCACCTTCGGCCGATTCAGCTGGAACCGGCTGGAATTTGAACTGCGGGTCCTCCATAGCTTGCCCGTTATTTTCACTAAAAATGCTTTTTAGCTTCATAGGTAGGCTTTTCATCACAGAATCGACAACAGATTTGCACGGCTCAAACCCTAGCCACGAACGGCCGCCGCGACGAAATCGGCCGGTTTTTGAAAACACCGTAAAAAATTAAAAAAAAATCAAAAAATTGGAGACCTCCGCGTCACATCATCAAATGTGGCCTACCAACTAGCAAAAATACTAAATTTGCAATACCGGCATTTTCTTGAAAAAGTGTTCTCAAAAACGACCTACCATGAGCGAAGATTCATGGCTTTCAAGCCAAACTAGCAATGATATGGCCGCATCCGTTGAATAGTTTATGATAATATGCCCAAATTGGGCGCATGCCTCCGTCTTGTGATGGCAAACAATGTTGCCAAAGCAAGGTTCCAACTTGTTTAACAAAAAAAACCGTTTTTCATTTTCTGAATGCAAAAGACATGCGTTTTTCGTGAAGCGGCTACAAGGAGGGGCACCCCAAACGGTGCCATTCCATGTCTATCTCAAAGTAGACCCTATTTCACGGACGGTCACCAAAAAGCATGCATTTCCGACCCTCGTAGCTACTCCCGGCAATTCGGACCACCTTCGGCCGATTCAGCTGGAACCGGCTGGAATTTGAACTGCGGGTCCTCCATAGCTTGCCCGTTAGTTTCAATAAAAATGCTTTTTAGCTTCATAGGTAGGCTTTTCATCACAGAATCGACAACAGATTTGCACGGCTCAAACCCTAGCCACGGACGGCCGCAGCGACGAAATCGGCCGGTTTTTGAAAACACCGTAAAAAATTAAAAAAAATCAAAAAAATTGGAGACCTCCGCGTCACATCATCAAATGTGGCCTACCAACTAGCAAAAATACTAAACTTGCAATACCGGCGTTTTCTTGAAAAAGTGTTCTCAAAAACGACCTACCATGAACGAAGATTCATGGCTTTCAAGGCAAACTAGCAATGATATGGCCGCATCCGTTGAATAGTTTCTGATAATATGCCCAAATTGGGCGCATGCCTCCGTCTTGTGATGGCAAACAATGTTGCCAAAGCTAGGTTCCAGCTTGTTTAACAAAAAAAAACTGTTTTTCATCTTTTGAATGCAAAAGACATGCGTTTTTCGGGAAGCGGCTACATGGAGGCACCCCAAACGGTGCCATTCCATGTCTATCTCAAAGTAGACCCTATTTTACGGACGGTCGCCAAAAAGCATGCATTTTTGACCCTCGTAGCTACTCCCGGCAATTCGGACCACCTTCGGCCGATTCAGCTGGAACCGGCTGGAATTTGAACTGCGGGTCCTCCATAGCTTGCCCGTTATTTTCAATAAAAATGCTTTTTAGCTTCATAGGTAGGCTTTTCATCACAGACTCGACAACAGATTTGCACGGCTCAAACCCTAGCCACGGACGGCCGCTGCGACGAAATCGGCCGGTTTTTGAAAACACCGTAAAAAATTCAAAAAAAAATCAAAAAATGGGAGACCTCCGCGTCACATCATCAAATGTGGCCTACCAACTAGCAAAAATACTAAACTTGCAATACCGGCGTTTTCTTGAAAAAGTGTTCTCAAAAACGACCTACGATGAACGAAGATTCACGGCTTTCAAGCCAAACTAGCAATGATATGGCCGCATTCGTTGAATAGTTTCTGATAATATGCCCAAATTGGGCGCATGCCTCCGTCTTGTGATGGCAAACAATGTTGACAAAGCAAGGTTCCAACTTGTTTAACAAAAAAAACCGTTTTTCATTTTTTGAATGCAAAAGACATGCGTTTTTCTTGAAGCGGCTACAAGGAGGGGCACCCCGAACGGTGCCATTCCATGTCTATCTCAAAGTAGACCCTATTTTACGGACGGTCACCAAAAAGCATGCATTTCCGACCCTCGTAGCTACTCCCGGCAATTCGGACCACCTTCGGCCGATTCAGCTGGAACCGGCTGGAATTTGAACTGCGGGTCCTCCATAGCTTGCCCGTTATTTTCAATAAAAATGCTTTTTAGCTTCATAGGTAGGCTTTTCATCACAGAATCAACAACAGATTTGCACGGCTCAAACCCTAGCCACGAACGGCCGCCGCGACGAAATCGGCCGGTTTTTGAAAACACCGTAAAAAATTAAAAAAAAATCAAAAAAATTGGAGACCTCCGCGTCACATCATCAAATGTGGCCTACCAATTAGCAAAAATACTAAACTTGCAATACCGGCGTTTTCTTGAAAAAGTGTTCTCAAAAACGACCTACCATGAACGAAGATTCATGGCTTTCAAGCCAAACTAGCAATGAAATGGCCGCATCCGTTGAATAGTTTCTGATAATATGCCCAAATTGGGCGCATGCCTCCGTCTTGTGATGGAAAACAATGTTGCCAAAGCTAGGTTCCAGCTTGTTTAACAAAAAAAACTGTTTTTCATTTTTTGAATGCAAAAGACATGCGTTTTTCGTGAAGCGGCTACAAGGAGGGGCACCCCAAACGGTGCCATTCCATGTCTATCTCAAAGTAGACCCTATTTTACGGATGGTCGCCAAAAAGCATGCATTTTCGACCCTCGTAGCTACTCCCGGCAATTCGGACCACCTTCGGCCGATTCAGCTGGAACCGGCTGGAATTTGAACTGCGGGTCCTCCATAGCTTGCCCGTTATTTTCAATAAAAATGCTTTTTAGCTTCATAGGTAGGCTTTTCATCACAGAATCGACAACAGATTTGCACGGCTCAAACCCTAGCCACGGACGGCCGCCGCGACGAAATCGGCCGGTTTTTGAAAAAACCGTAAAAAATTCAAAAAAAAATCAAAAAATGGGAGACCTCCGCGTCACATCATCAAATGTGGCCTACCAACTAGAAAAAATACTAAACTTGCAATACCGGCATTTTCTTGAAAAAGTGTTCTCAAAAACGACCTACCATGAACGAAGATTCATGGCTTTCAAGCCAAACTAGCAATGAAATGGCCGCATCCGTTGAATAGTTTCTGATAATATGCCCAAATTGGGCGCATGCCTCCGTCTTGTGATGGCAAACATTGTTGCCAAAGCTAGGTTCCAGCTTGTTTAACAAAAAAAACTGTTTTTCATTTTTTGAATGCAAAAGACATGCGTTTTTCGTGAAGCGGCTACAAGGAGGGGCACCCCAAACGGTGCCATTCCATGTCTATCTCAAAGTAGACCCTATTTTACGGATGGTCGCCAAAAAGCATGCATTTTCGACCCTCGTAGCTACTCCCGGCAATTCGGACCACCTTCGGCCGATTCAGCTGGAACCGGCTGGAATTTGAACTGCGGGTCCTCCATAGCTTGCCCGTTATTTTCAATAAAAATGCTTTTTAGCTTCATAGGTAGGCTTTTCATCACAGAATCGACAACAGATTTGCACGGCTCAAACCCTAGCCACGGACGGCCGCCGCGACGAAATCGGCCGGTTTTTGAAAACACCGTAAAAAATTCAAAAAAGAATCAAAAAATGGGAGACCTCCGCGTCACATCATCAAATGTGGCCTACCAACTAGCAAAAATACTAAACTTGCAATACCGGCGTTTTCTTGAAAAAGTGTTCTCAAAAACGACCTACCATGAACGAAGATTCATGGCTTTCAAGCCAAACTAGCAATGATATGGCCGCATTCGTTGAATAGTTTCTGATAATATGCCCAAATTGGGGGCATGCCTCCGTCTTGTGATGGCAAACAATGTTGACAAAGCAAGGTTCCAACTTGTTTAACAAAAAAAACCGTTTTTCATTTTTTGAATGCAAAAGGCATGCGTTTTTCTTGAAGCGGCTACAAGGAGGGGCACCCCAAACGGTGCCATTCCATGTCTATCTCAAAGTAGACCCTATTTTACGGACGGTTACCAAAAAGCATGCATTTCCGACCCTCGTAGCTACTCCCGGCAATTCGGACCACCTTCGGCCGATTCAGCTGGAACCGGCTGGAATTTGAACTGCGGGTCCTCCATAGCTTGCCCGTTATTTTCACTAAAAATGCTTTTTAGCTTCACAGGTAGGCATTTCATCACAGAATCGACAACAGATTTGCACGGCTCAAACCCTAGCCACGGGCGGCCGCCGCGACGAAATCGGCCGGTTTTTGAAAACACCGTAAAAAATTCAAAAAAAATCAAAAAAATGGGAGACCTCCGCGTCACATCATCATATGTGGCCTACCAACTAGCAAAAATACTAAACTTGTAATACCGGCGTTTTTTTGAAAAAGTGTTCTCAAAAACGACCTACCATGAACGAAGATTCATGGCTTTCAAGCCAAACTAGCAATGAAATGGCCGCATCCGTTGAATAGTTTCTGATAATATGCCCAAATTGGGCGCATGCCTCCGTCTTGTGATGGCAAACAATGTTGCCAAAGCTAGGTTCCAGCTTGTTTAACAAAAAAAACTGTTTTTCATTTTTTGAATGCAAAAGACATGCGTTTTTCGTGAAGCGGCTACAAGGAGGGGCACCCCAAACGGTGCCATTCCATGTCTATCTCAAAGTAGACCCTATTTTACGGATGGTCGCCAAAAAGCATGCATTTTCGACCCTCGTAGCTACTCCCGGCAATTCGGACCACCTTCGGCCGATTCAGCTGGAACCGGCTGGAATTTGAACTGCGGGTCCTCCATAGCTTGCCCGTTATTTTCAATAAAAATGCTTTTTAGCTTCATAGGTAGGCTTTTCATCACAGAATCGACAACAGATTTGCACGGCTCAAACCCTAGCCACGGACGGCCGCCGCGACGAAATCGGCCGGTTTTTGAAAACACCGTAAAAAATTCAAAAAAAAATCAAAAAATGGGAGACCTCCGCGTCACATCATCAAATGTGGCCTACCAACTAGAAAAAATACTAAACTTGCAATACCGGCGTTTTCTTGAAAAAGTGTTCTCAAAAACGACCTACCATGAACGAAGATTCATGGCTTTCAAGCCAAACTAGCAATGAAATGGCCGCATCCGTTGAATAGTTTCTGATAATATGCCCAAATTGGGCGCATGCCTCCGTCTTGTGATGGCAAACAATGTTGCCAAAGCTAGGTTCCAGCTTGTTTAACAAAAAAAACTGTTTTTCATTTTTTGAATGCAAAAGACATGCGTTTTTCGTGAAGCGGCTACAAGGAGGGGCACCCCAAACGGTGCCATTCCATGTCTATCTCAAAGTAGACCCTATTTTACGGATGGTCGCCAAAAAGCATGCATTTTCGACCCTCGTAGCTACTCCCGGCAATTCGGACCACCTTCGGCCGATTCAGCTGGAACCGGCTGGAATTTGAACTGCGGGTCCTCCATAGCTTGCCCGTTATTTTCAATAAAAATGCTTTTTAGCTTCATAGGTAGGCTTTTCATCACAGAATCGACAACAGATTTGCACGGCTCAAACCCTAGCCACGGACGGCCGCCGCGACGAAATCGGCCGGTTTTTGAAAACACCGTAAAAAATTCAAAAAAAAATCAAAAAATGGGAGACCTCCGCGTCACATCATCAAATGTGGCCTACCAACTAGCAAAAATACTAAACTTGCAATACCGGCGTTTTCTTGAAAAAGTGTTCTCAAAAACGACCTACCATGAACGAAGATTCATGGCTTTCAAGCCAAACTAGCAATGATATGGCCGCATTCGTTGAATAGTTTCTGATAATATGCCCAAATTGGGGGCATGCCTCCGTCTTGTGATGGCAAACAATGTTGACAAAGCAAGGTTCCAACTTGTTTAACAAAAAAAACCGTTTTTCATTTTTTGAATGCAAAAGGCATGCGTTTTTCTTGAAGCGGCTACAAGGAGGGGCACCCCAAACGGTGCCATTCCATGTCTATCTCAAAGTAGACCCTATTTTACGGACGGTTACCAAAAAGCATGCATTTCCGACCCTCGTAGCTACTCCCGGCAATTCGGACCACCTTCGGCCGATTCAGCTGGAACCGGCTGGAATTTGAACTGCGGGTCCTCCATAGCTTGCCCGTTATTTTCACTAAAAATGCTTTTTAGCTTCACAGGTAGGCATTTCATCACAGAATCGACAACAGATTTGCACGGCTCAAACCCTAGCCACGGGCGGCCGCCGCGACGAAATCGGCCGGTTTTTGAAAACACCGTAAAAAATTCAAAAAAAATCAAAAAAATGGGAGACCTCCGCGTCACATCATCATATGTGGCCTACCAACTAGCAAAAATACTAAACTTGTAATACCGGCGTTTTTTTGAAAAAGTGTTCTCAAAAACAACCTACCATGAACGAAGATTCATGGCTTTCAAGCCAAACTAGCAATGATATGGCCGCATCCGTTGAATAGTTTCTGATAATATGCCCAAATTGGGCGCATGCCTCCGTCTTGTGATGGCAAACAATGTTGCCAAAGCAAGGTTCCAACTTGTTTAACAAAAAAAAACCGTTTTTCATTTTTTGAATGCAAAAGACATGCGTTTTTCGTGAAGCGGCTACAAGGAGGGGCACCCCAAACGGCGCCATTCCATGTCTATCTCAAAGTAGACCCTATTTTACGGACGGTCGCCAAAAAGCATGCATTTCCGACCCTCGTAGCTACTCCCGGCAATTAGGACCACTTTTGGCCGATTCAGCTGGAACCGGCTGGAATTTGAACTGCGGGTCCTCCATAGCTTGCCCGTTATTTTCAATAAAAATGCTTTTTAGCTTTTCAGGTAGGCTTTTCATCACAGAATCGACAACAGATTTGCACGGCTCAAACCCTAGCCACGGATGGCCGCCGCGACGAAATCGGACGGTTTTTGAAAACACCGTAAAAAATTCAAAAGAAATGAAAAAAATGGGAGACCTCCGCGTCACATCATCAAATGTGGCCTAACAACTAGCAAAAATACTAAACTTGCAATACCGGTGTTTTCTTGAAAAAGTGTTCTCAAAAACGACCTACCATGAACGAAGATTCATGGCTTTCAAGCCAAACTAGCAATGATATGGCCGCATCCATTGAATAATTTCTGATAATATGCCCAAATTGGGCGCATGCCTCCGTCTTGTGATGGCAAACAATGTTGCCAAAGCGAGGTTCCAACTTGTTTAACAAAAAAAACCGTTTTTCATTTTTTGAATGCAAAAGACATGCGTTTTTCGTGAAGCGGCTACAAGGAGGGGCACCCCAAACGGTGCCATTCCATGTCTATCTCAAAGTAGACCCTATTTTACGGACGGTCGACAAAAAGCATGCACTTCCGACCCTCGTAGCTACTCCCGGCAATTCGGACCACCTTCGGCCGATTCAGCTGGAACCGGCTGGAATTTGAACTGCGGGTCCTCCATAGCTTGCCCGTTATTTTCAATAAAAATGCTTTTTAGCTTCATAGGTAGGCTTTTCATCACAGAATCGACAACAGATTTGCACGGCTCAAACCCTAGCCACGGACGGCCGCCGCGACGAAATCGGCCGGTTTTTGAAAACACCGTAAAAAATTCAAAAAAAAATCAAAAAATGGGAGACCTCCGCGTCACATCATCAAATGTGGCCTACCAACTAGCAAAAATACTAAACTTGCAATACCGGCGTTTTCTTGAAAAAGTGTTCTCAAAAACGACCTACCATGAACGAAGATTCATGGCTTTCAAGCCAAACTAGCAATGATATGGCCGCATTCGTTGAATAGTTTCTGATAATATGCCCAAATTGGGGGCATGCCTCCGTCTTGTGATGGCAAACAATGTTGACAAAGCAAGGTTCCAACTTGTTTAACAAAAAAAACCGTTTTTCATTTTTTGAATGCAAAAGGCATGCGTTTTTCTTGAAGCGGCTACAAGGAGGGGCACCCCAAACGGTGCCATTCCATGTCTATCTCAAAGTAGACCCTATTTTACGGACGGTTACCAAAAAGCATGCATTTCCGACCCTCGTAGCTACTCCCGGCAATTCGGACCACCTTCGGCCGATTCAGCTGGAACCGGCTGGAATTTGAACTGCGGGTCCTCCATAGCTTGCCCGTTATTTTCACTAAAAATGCTTTTTAGCTTCACAGGTAGGCATTTCATCACAGAATCGACAACAGATTTGCACGGCTCAAACCCTAGCCACGGGCGGCCGCCGCGACGAAATCGGCCGGTTTTTGAAAACACCGTAAAAAATTCAAAAAAAATCAAAAAAATGGGAGACCTCCGCGTCACATCATCATATGTGGCCTACCAACTAGCAAAAATACTAAACTTGTAATACCGGCGTTTTTTTGAAAAAGTGTTCTCAAAAACGACCTACCATGAACGAAGATTCATGGCTTTCAAGTCAAACTAGCAATGATATGGCCGCATCCGTTGAATAGTTTCTGATAATATGCCCAAATTGGGCGCATGCCTCCGTCTTGTGATGGCAAACAATGTTGCCAAAGCAAGGTTCCAACTTGTTTAACAAAAAAAAACCGTTTTTCATGTTTTGAATGCAAAAGACATGCGTTTTTCGTGAAGCGGCTACAAGGAGGGGCACCCCAAACGGCGCCATTCCATGTCTATCTCAAAGTAGACCCTATTTTACGGACGGTCGCCAAAAAGCATGCATTTCCGACCCTCGTAGCTACTCCCGGCAATTAGGACCACTTTTGGCCGATTCAGCTGGAACCGGCTGGAATTTGAACTGCGGGTCCTCCATAGCTTGCCCGTTATTTTCAATAAAAATGCTTTTTAGCTTCATAGGTAGGCTTTTCATCACAGAATCAACAACAGATTTGCACGGCTCAAACCCTAGCCACGAACGGCCGCCGCGACGAAATCGGCCGGTTTTTGAAAACACCGTAAAAAATTAAAAAAAATCAAAAACAATTGGAGACCTCCGCGTCACATCATCAAATGTGGCCTACCAATTAGCAAAAATACTAAACTTGCAATACCGGCGTTTTCTTGAAAAAGTGTTCTCAAAAACGACCTACCATGAACGAAGATTCATGGCTTTCAAGCCAAACTAGCAATGAAATGGCCGCATCCGTTGAATAGTTTCTGATAATATGCCCAAATTGGGCGCATGCCTCCGTCTTGTGATGGCAAACAATGTTGCCAAAGCTAGGTTCCAGCTTGTTTAACAAAAAAAACTGTTTTTCATTTTTTGAATGCAAAAGACATGCGTTTTTCGTGAAGCGGCTACAAGGAGGGGCACCCCAAACGGTGCCATTCCATGTCTATCTCAAAGTAGACCCTATTTTACGGATGGTCGCCAAAAAGCATGCATTTTCGACCCTCGTAGCTACTCCCGGCAATTCGGACCACCTTCGGCCGATTCAGCTGGAACCGGCTGGAATTTGAACTGCGGGTCCTCCATAGCTTGCCCGTTATTTTCAATAAAAATGCTTTTTAGCTTCATAGGTAGGCTTTTCATCACAGAATCGACAACAGATTTGCACGGCTCAAACCCTAGCCACGGACGGCCGCCGCGACGAAATCGGCCGGTTTTTGAAAACACCGTAAAAAATTCAAAAAAAAATCAAAAAATGGGAGACCTCCGCGTCACATCATCAAATGTGGCCTACCAACTAGAAAAAATACTAAACTTGCAATACCGGCGTTTTCTTGAAAAAGTGTTCTAAAAAACGACCTACCATGAACGAAGATTCATGGCTTTCAAGCCAAACTAGCAATGAAATGGCCGCATCCGTTGAATAGTTTCTGATAATATGCCCAAATTGGGCGCATGCCTCCGTCTTGTGATGGCAAACAATGTTGCCAAAGCTAGGTTCCAGCTTGTTTAACAAAAAAAACTGTTTTTCATTTTTTGAATGCAAAAGACATGCGTTTTTCGTGAAGCGGCTACAAGGAGGGGCACCCCAAACGGTGCCATTCCATGTCTATCTCAAAGTAGACCCTATTTTACGGATGGTCGCCAAAAAGCATGCATTTTCGACCCTCGTAGCTACTCCCGGCAATTCGGACCACCTTCGGCCGATTCAGCTGGAACCGGCTGGAATTTGAACTGCGGGTCCTCCATAGCTTGCCCGTTATTTTCAATAAAAATGCTTTTTAGCTTCATAGCTAGGCTTTTCATCACAGAATCGACAACAAATTTGCACGGCTCAAACCCTAGCCACGGACGGCCGCCGCGACGAAATCGGCCGGTTTTTGAAAGCACCGTAAAAAATTCAAAAAAAAGTCAAAAAATGGGAGACCTCCGCGTCACATCATCAAATGTGGCCTACCAACTAGCAAAAATACTAAACTTGCAATACCGGCGTTTTCTTGAAAAAGTGTTCTCAAAAACGACCTACCATGAACGAAGATTCATGGCTTTCAAGCCAAACTAGCAATGATATGGCCGCATTCGTTGAATAGTTTCTGATAATATGCCCAAATTGGGGGCATGCCTCCGTCTTGTGATGGCAAACAATGTTGACAAAGCAAGGTTCCAACTTGTTTAACAAAAAAAACCGTTTTTCATTTTTTGAATGCAAAAGGCATGCGTTTTTCTTGAAGCGGCTACAAGGAGGGGCACCCCAAACGGTGCCATTCCATGTCTATCTCAAAGTAGACCCTATTTTACGGACGGTTACCAAAAAGCATGCATTTCCGACCCTCGTAGCTACTCCCGGCAATTCGGACCACCTTCGGCCGATTCAGCTGGAACCGGCTGGAATTTGAACTGCGGGTCCTCCATAGCTTGCCCGTTATTTTCACTAAAAATGCTTTTTAGCTTCACAGGTAGGCATTTCATCACAGAATCGACAACAGATTTGCACGGCTCAAACCCTAGCCACGGGCGGCCGCCGCGACGAAATCGGCCGGTTTTTGAAAACACCGTAAAAAATTCAAAAAAAATCAAAAAAATGGGAGACCTCCGCGTCACAACATCATATGTGGCCTACCAACTAGCAAAAATACTAAACTTGTAATACCGGCGTTTTTTTGAAAAAGTGTTCTCAAAAACAACCTACCATGAACGAAGATTCATGGCTTTCAAGCCAAACTAGCAATGATATGGCCGCATCCGTTGAATAGTTTCTGATAATATGCCCAAATTGGGCGCATGCCTCCGTCTTGTGATGGCAAACAATGTTGCCAAAGCAAGGTTCCAACTTGTTTAACAAAAAAAACCGTTTTTCATTTTTTGAATGCAAAAGACATGCGTTTTTCGTGAAGCGGCTACAAGGAGGGGCACCCCAAACGGCGCCATTCCATGTCTATCTCAAAGTAGACCCTATTTTACGGACGGTCGCCAAAAAGCATGCATTTCCGACCCTCGTAGCTACTCCCGGCAATTAGGACCACTTTTGGCCGATTCAGCTGGAACCGGCTGGAATTTGAACTGCGGGTCCTCCATAGCTTGCCCGTTATTTTCAATAAAAATGCTTTTTAGCTTTTCAGGTAGGCTTTTCATCACAGAATCGACAACAGATTTGCACGGCTCAAACCCTAGCCACGGATGGCCGCCGCGACGAAATCGGACGGTTTTTGAAAACACCGTAAAAAATTCAAAAGAAATGAAAAAAATGGGAGACCTCCGCGTCACATCATCAAATGTGGCCTAACAACTAGCAAAAATACTAAACTTGCAATACCGGCGTTTTCTTGAAAAAGTGTTCTCAAAAACGACCTACCATGAACGAAGATTCATGGCTTTCAAGCCAAACTAGCAATGATATGGCCGCATCCATTGAATAATTTCTGATAATATGCCCAAATTGGGCGCATGCCTCCGTCTTGTGATGGCAAACAATGTTGCCAAAGCGAGGTTCCAACTTGTTTAACAAAAAAAACCGTTTTTCATTTTTTGAATGCAAAAGACATGCGTTTTTCGTGAAGCGGCTACAAGGAGGGGCACCCCAAACGGTGCCATTCCATGTCTATCTCAAAGTAGACCCTATTTTACGGACGGTCGACAAAAAGCATGCACTTCCGACCCTCGTAGCTACTCCCGGCAATTCGGACCACCTTCGGCCGATTCAGCTGGAACCGGCTGGAATTTGAACTGCGGGTCCTCCATAGCTTGCCCGTTATTTTCAATAAAAATGCTTTTTAGCTTCATAGGTAGGCTTTTCATCACAGAATCGACAACAGATTTGCACGGCTCAAACCCTAGCCACGGACGGCCGCCGCGACGAAATCGGCCGGTTTTTGAAAACACCGTAAAAAATTCAAAAAAAAATCAAAAAATGGGAGACCTCCGCGTCACATCATCAAATGTGGCCTACCAACTAGCAAAAATACTAAACTTGCAATACCGGCACTTTCTTGAAAAAGTGTTCTCAAAAATGACCTACCATGAACGAAGATTCATGGCTTTCAAGCCAAACTAGCAATGATTTGGCCGCATTCGTTGAATAGTTTCTGATAATATGCCCAAATTGGGCGCATGCCTCCGTCTTGTGATGGCAAACAATGTTGCCAAAAAGAGGTTCCAACTTGTTTAACAAAAAAAACCGTTTTTCATTTTTTGAATGCAAAAGACATGCGTTTTTCGTGAAGCGGCTACAAGGAGGGGCACCCCGAACGGTGCCATTCCATGTCTATCTCAAAGTAGACCCTATTTTACGGACGGTCACCAAAAAGCATGCATTTCCGACCCTCGTAGCTACTCCCGGCAATTCGGACCACCTTCGGCCGATTCAGCTGGAACCGGCTGGAATTTGAACTGCGGGTCCTCCATAGCTTGCCCGTTATTTTCACTAAAAATGCTTTTTAGCTTCACAGGTAGGCATTTCATCACAGAATCGACAACAGATTTGCACGGCTCAAACCCTAGCCACGGACGGCCGCCGCGACGAAATCGGCCGGTTTTTGAAAACACCGTAAAAAATTCAAAAAAAATCAAAAAAATGGGAGACCTCCGCGTCACATCATCATATGTGGCCTACCAACTAGCAAAAATACTAAACTTGTAATACCGGCGTTTTTTTGAAAAAGGGTTCTCAAAAACGACCTACCATGAACGAAGATTCATGGCTTTCAAGCCAAACTAGCAATGATATGGCCGCATCCGTTGAATAGTTTCTGATAACATGCCCAAATTGGGCGCATGCCTCCGTCTTGTGATGGCAAACAATGTTGCCAAAGCTAGGTTCCAGCTTGTTTAACAAAAAAAACCGTTTTTCATTTTTTGAATGCAAAAGACATGCATTTTTCGTGAAGCGGCTACAAGGAGGGGCACCCCAAACGGCGCCATTCCATGTCTATCTCAAAGTAGACCCTATTTTACGGACGGTCGCCAAAAAGCATGCATTTCCGACCCTCGTAGCTACTCCCGGCAATTAGGACCACTTTTGGCCGATTCAGCTGGAACCGGCTGGAATTTGAACTGCGGGTCCTCCATAGCTTGCCCGTTATTTTCAATAAAAATGCTTTTTAGCTTCACAGGTAGGCTTTTCATCACAGAATCGACAACAGATTTGCACGGCTCAAACCCTAGCCACGGACGGCCGTCGCGACAAAATCGGACGGTTTTTGAAAACACCGTAAAAAATTCAAAAGAAATGAAAAAAATGGGAGACCTCCGCGTCACATCATCAAATGTGGCCTACGACTAGCAAAAATACTAAACTTGCAATACCGGCGTTTTCTTGAAAAAGTGTTCTCAAAAACGACCTACCATGAACGAAGATTCATGGCTTTCAAGCCAAACTAGCAATGATATGGCCGCATCCATTGAATAGTTTCTGATAATATGCCCAAATTGGGCGCATGCCTCCGTCTTGTGATGGCAAACAATGTTGCCAAAGCGAGGTTCCAACTTGTTTAACAAAAAAAACCGTTTTTCATTTTTTGAATGCAAAAGACATGCGTTTTTCGTGAAGCGGCTACAAGGAGGGGCACCCCAAACGCTGCCATTCCATGTCTATCTCAAAGTAGACCCTATTTTACGGACGGTCGACAAAAAGCATGCACTTCCGACCCTCGTACCTACTCCCGGCAATTCGGACCACCTTCGGCCGATTCAGCTGGAACCGGCTGGAATTTGAACTGCGGGTCCTCCATAGCTTGCCCGTTATTTTCAATAAAAATGCTTTTTAGCTTCATAGGTAGGCTTTTCATCACAGAATCGACAACAGATTTGCACGGCTCAAACCCTAGCCACGGACGGCCGCCGCGACGAAATCGGCCGGTTTTTGAAAACACCGTAAAAAATTCAAAAAAAAATCAAAAAATGGGAGACCTCCGCATCACATCATCAAATGTGGCCTACCAACTAGCAAAAATACTAAACTTGCAATACCGACACTTTCTTGAAAAAGTGTTCTCAAAAATGACCTACCATGAACGAAGATTCATGGCTTTCAAGCCAAACTAGCAATGATATGGCTGCATTCGTTGAATAGTTTCTGATAATATGCCCAAATTGGGCGCATGCCTCCGTCTTGTGATGGCAAACAATGTTGCCAAAGCGAGGTTCCAACTTGTTTAACAAAAAAAACCGTTTTTCATTTTTTGAATGCAAAAGACATGCGTTTTTCGTGAAGCGGCTACAAGGAGGGGCACCCCAAACGGTGCCATTCCATGTCTATCTCAAAGTAGACCCTATTTTACGGATGGTCGCCAAAAAGCATGCATTTCCGATCCTCGTAGCTACTCCCGGCAATTCGGACCACCTTCGGCCGATTCAGCTGGAACCGGCTGGAATTTGAACTGCGGGTCCTCCATAGCTTGCCCGTTATTTTCACTAAAAATGCTTTTTAGCTTCATAGGTAGGCTTTTCATCATAGAATCGACAACAGATTTGCACGGCTCAAACCCTAGCCACGGACGGCCGCCGTGACGAAATCGGCCGGTTTTTGAAAACACCGTAAAAAATTAAAAAAAATCAAAAAAATTGGAGACCTCCGCGTCACATCATCAAATGTGGCCTACCAACTAGCAAGAATATTAAACTTGCAATACCGGCGTTTTCTTGAAAAAGTGTTCTCAAAAACGACCTACCATGAACGAAGATTCATGGCTTTCAAGCCAAACTAGCAATGATATGGCCGCATCCGTTGAATAGTTTCTGATAATATGCCCAAATTGGGCGCATGCCTCCGTCTTGTGATGGCAAACAATGTTGCCAAAGCAAGGTTCCAACTTGTTTAACAAAAAAAACCGTTTTTCATTTTCTGAATGCAAAAGACATGCGTTTTTCGTGAAGCGGCTACAAGGAGGGGCACCCCAAACGGTGCCATTCCATGTCTATCTCAAAGTAGACCCTATTTTATGGACGGTCACCAAAAAGCATGCATTTCCGACCCTCGTAGCTACTCCCAGCAATTCGGACCACCTTCGGCCGATTCAGCGGGAACCGGCTGGAATTTGAACTGCGGGTCCTCCATAGCTTGCCCGTTATTTTCAATAAAAATGCTTTTTAGCTTCATAGGTAGGCTTTTCATCACAGAATCAACAACAGATTTGCACGGCTCAAACCCTAGCCACGAACGGCCGCCGCGACGAAATCGGCCGGTTTTTGAAAACACCGTAAAAAATTAAAAAAAATCAAGAAAATTGGAGACCTCCGCGTCACATCATCAAATGTGGCCTACCAATTAGCAAAAATACTAAACTTGCAATACCGGCGTTTTCTTGAAAAAGTGTTCTCAAAAACGACCTACCATGAACGAAGATTCATGGCTTTCAAGCCAACTAGCAATGATTTGGCCGCATTCGTTGAATAGTTTCTGATAATATGCCCAAATTGGGCGCATGCCTCCGTCTTGTGATGGCAAACAATGTTGCCAAAGCGAGGTTCCAACTTGTTTAACAAAAAAAACCGTTTTTCATTTTTTGAATGCAAAAGACATGCGTTTTTCGTGAAGCGGCTACAAGGAGGGGCACCCCAAACGGTGCCATTCCATGTCTATCTCAAAGTAGACCCTATTTTACGGACGGTCGACAAAAAGCATGCACTTCCGACCCTCGTAGCTACTCCCGGCAATTCGGACCACCTTCGGCCGATTCAGCTGGAACCGGCTGGAATTTGAACTGCGGGTCCTCCATAGCTTGCCCGTTATTTTCAATAAAAATGCTTTTTAGCTTCATAGGTAGGCTTTTCATCACAGAATCGACAACAGATTTGCACGGCTCAAACCCTAGCCACGGACGGCCGCCGCGACGAAATCAGCCGGTTTTTGAAAACACCGTAAAAAATTCAAAAAAAAATCAAAAAATGGGAGACCTCCGCGTCACATCATCAAATGTGGCCTACCAACTAGCAAAAATACTAAACTTGCAATACCGGCACTTTCTTGAAAAAGTGTTCTCAAAAATGACCTACCATGAACGAAGATTCATGGCTTTCAAGCCAAACTAGCAATGATTTGGCCGCATTCGTTGAATAGTTTCTGATAATATGCCCAAATTGGGCGCATGCCTCCGTCTTGTGATGGCAAACAATGTTGCCAAAAAGAGGTTCCAACTTGTTTAACAAAAAAAACCGTTTTTCATTTTTTGAATGCAAAAGACATGCGTTTTTCGTGAAGCGGCTACAAGGAGGGGCACCCCGAACGGTGCCATTCCATGTCTATCTCAAAGTAGACCCTATTTTACGGACGGTCACCAAAAAGCATGCATTTCCGACCCTCGTAGCTACTCCCGGCAATTCGGACCACCTTCGGCCGATTCAGCTGGAACCGGCTGGAATTTGAACTGCGGGTCCTCCATAGCTTGCCCGTTATTTTCACTAAAAATGCTTTTTAGCTTCACAGGTAGGCATTTCATCACAGAATCGACAACAGATTTGCACGGCTCAAACCCTAGCCACGGACGGCCGCCGCGACGAAATCGGCCGGTTTTTGAAAACACCGTAAAAAATTCAAAAAAAATCAAAAAAATGGGAGACCTCCGCGTCACATCATCATATGTGGCCTACCAACTAGCAAAAATACTAAACTTGTAATACCGGCGTTTTTTTGAAAAAGGGTCCTCAAAAACGACCTACCATGAACGAAGATTCATGGCTTTCAAGCCAAACTAGCAATGATATGGCCGCATCCGTTGAATAGTTTCTGATAACATGCCCAAATTGGGCGCATGCCTCCGTCTTGTGATGGCAAACAATGTTGCCAAAGCTAGGTTCCAGCTTGTTTAACAAAAAAAACCGTTTTTCATTTTTTGAATGCAAAAGACATGCGTTTTTCGTGAAGCGGCTACAAGGAGGGGCACCCCAAACGGCGCCATTCCATGTCTATCTCAAAGTAGACCCTATTTTACGGACGGTCGCCAAAAAGCATGCATTTCCGACCCTCGTAGCTACTCCCGGCAATTAGGACCACTTTTGGCCGATTCAGCTGGAACCGGCTGGAATTTGAACTGCGGGTCCTCCATAGCTTGCCCGTTATTTTCAATAAAAATGCTTTTTAGCTTCACAGGTAGGCTTTTCATCACAGAATCGACAACAGATTTGCACGGCTCAAACCCTAGCCACGGACGGCCGCCGCGACGAAATCGGACGGTTTTTGAAAACACCGTAAAAAATTCAAAAGAAATGAAAAAAATGGGAGACCTCCGCGTCACATCATCAAATGTGGCCTACGACTAGCAAAAATACTAAACTTGCAATACCGGCGTTTTCTTGAAAAAGTGTTCTCAAAAACGACCTACCATGAACGAAGATTCATGGCTTTCTAGCCAAACTAGCAATGATATGGCCGCATCCATTGAATAGTTTCTGATAATATGCCCAAATTGGGCGCATGCCTCCGTCTTGTGATGGCAAACAATGTTGCCAAAGCGAGGTTCCAACTTGTTTAACAAAAAAAACCGTTTTTCATTTTTTGAATGCAAAAGACATGCATTTTTCGTGAAGCGGCTACAAGGAGGGGCACCCCAAACGCTGCCATTCCATGTCTATCTCAAAGTAGACCCTATTTTACGGACGGTCGACAAAAAGCATGCACTTCCGACCCTCGTACCTACTCCCGGCAATTCGGACCACCTTCGGCCGATTCAGCTGGAACCGGCTGGAATTTGAACTGCGGGTCCTCCATAGCTTGCCCGTTATTTTCAATAAAAATGCTTTTTAGCTTCATAGGTAGGCTTTTCATCACAGAATCGACAACAGATTTGCACGGCTCAAACCCTAGCCACGGACGGCCGCCGCGACGAAATCGGCCAGTTTTTGAAAACACCGTAAAAAATTCAAAAAAAAATCAAAAAATGGGAGACCTCCGCATCACATCATCAAATGTGGCCTACCAACTAGCAAAAATACTAAACTTGCAATACCGGCACTTTCTTGAAAAAGTGTTCTCAAAAATGACCTACCATGAACGAAGATTCATGGCTTTCAAGCCAAACTAGCAATGATATGGCTGCATTCGTTGAATAGTTTCTGATAATATGCCCAAATTGGGCGCATGCCTCCGTCTTGTGATGGCAAACAATGTTGCCAAAGCGAGGTTCCAACTTGTTTAACAAAAAAAACCGTTTTTCATTTTTTGAATGCAAAAGACATGCGTTTTTCGTGAAGCGGCTACAAGGAGGGGCACCCCAAACGGTGCCATTCCATGTCTATCTCAAAGTAGACCCTATTTTACGGATGGTCGCCAAAAAGCATGCATTTCCGATCCTCGTAGCTACTCCCGGCAATTCGGACCACCTTCGGCCGATTCAGCTGGAACCGGCTGGAATTTGAACTGCGGGTCCTCCATAGCTTGCCCGTTATTTTCACTAAAAATGCTTTTTAGCTTCATAGGTAGGCTTTTCATCATAGAATCGACAACAGATTTGCACGGCTCAAACCCTAGCCACGGACGGCCGCCGTGACGAAATCGGCCGGTTTTTGAAAACACCGTAAAAAATTAAAAAAAAATCAAAAAAATTGGAGACCTCCGTGTCACATCATCAAATGTGGCCTACCAACTAGCAAGAATACTAAACTTGCAATACCGGCGTTTTCTTGAAAAATTGTTCTCAAAAACGACCTACCATGAACGAAGATTCATGGCTTTCAAGCCAAACTAGCAATGATATGGCCGCATCCGTTGAATAGTTTCTGATAATATGCCCAAATTGGGCGCATGCCTCCGTCTTGTGATGGCAAACAATGTTGCCAAAGCAAGGTTCCAACTTGTTTAACAAAAAAAACCATTTTTCATTTTCTGAATGCAAAAGACATGCGTTTTTCGTGAAGCGGCTACAAGGAGGGGCACCCCAAACGGTGCCATTCCATGTCTATCTCAAAGTAGACCCTATTTTACGGACGGTCACCAAAAAGCATGCATTTCCGACCCTCGTAGCTACTCCCGGCAATTCGGACCACCTTCGGCCGATTCAGCTGGAACCGGCTGGAATTTGAACTGCGGGTCCTCCATAGCTTGCCCGTTATTTTCAATAAAAATGCTTTTTAGCTTCATAGGTAGGCTTTTCATCACAGAATCGACAACAGATTTGCACGGCTCAAACCCTAGCCACGGACGGCCGCCGCGACGAAATCGGCCGGTTTTTGAAAACACCGTAAAAAATTCAAAAAAAAATCAAAAAATGGGAGACCTCCGCGTCACATCATCAAATGTGGCCTACCAACTAGCAAAAATACTAAACTTGCAATACCGGCACTTTCTTGAAAAAGTGTTCTCAAAAATGACCTACCATGAACGAAGATTCATGGCTTTCAAGCCAAACTAGCAATGATTTGGCCGCATTCGTTGAATAGTTTCTGATAATATGCCCAAATTGGGCGCATGCCTCCGTCTTGTGATGGCAAACAATGTTGCCAAAGCGAGGTTCCAACTTGTTTAACAAAAAAAACCGTTTTTCATTTTTTGAATGCAAAAGACATGCGTTTTTCGTGAAGCGGCTACAAGGAGGGGCACCCCAAACGGTGCCATTCCATGTCTATCTCAAAGTAGACCCTATTTAACGGATGGTCGCCAAAAAGCATGCATTTCCGACCCTCGTAGCTACTCCCGGCAATTCGGACCACCTTCGGCCGATTCAGCTGGAACCGGCTGGAATTTGAACTGCGGGTCCTCCATAGCTTGCCCATTATTTTCACTAAAAAATGCTTTTTCGCTTCATAGGTAGGCTTTTCATCATAGAATCGACAACAGATTTGCACGACTCAAACCCTAGCCACGGACGGCCGCCGTGACGAAATCGGCCGGTTTTTGAAAACACCGTAAAAAATTAAAAAAAAATCAAAAAAATTGGAGACCTCCGCGTCACATCATCAAATGTGGCCTACCAACTAGCAAGAATACTAAACTTGCAATACCGGCGTTTTCTTGAAAAAGTGTTCTCAAAAACGACCTACCATGAACGAAGATTCATGGCTTTCAAGCCAAACTAGCAATGATATGGCCGCATCCGTTGAATAGTTTCTGATAATATGCCCAAATTGGGCGCATGCCTCGTCTTGTGATGGCAAACAATGTTGCCAAAGCAAGGTTCCAACTTGTTTAACAAAAAAAAACGTTTTTCATTTTCTGAATGCAAAAGACATGCGTTTTTCGTGAAGCGGCTACAAGGAGGGGCACCCCAAACGGTGCCATTCCATGTCTATCTCAAAGTAGACCCTATTTTACGGACGGTCACCAAAAAGCATGCATTTCCGACCCTCGTAGCTACTCCCGGCAATTCGGACCACCTTCGGCCGATTCAGCTGGAACCGGCTGGAATTTGAACTGCGGGTCCTCCATAGCTTGCCCGTTATTTTCAATAAAAATGCTTTTTAGCTTCATAGGTAGGCTTTTCATCACAGAATCAACAACAGATTTGCACGGCTCAAACCCTAGCCACGGACGGCCGCCGCGACGAAATCGGCCGGTTTTTGAAAACACCGTAAAAAATTAAAAAAAATCAAAAAAAATTGGAGACCTCCGCGTCACATCATCAAATGTGGCCTACCAACTAGCAAAAATACTAAACTTGCAATACCGGCGTTTTCTTGAAAAAGTGTTCTCAAAAACGACCTACCATGAACGAAGATTCATGGCTTTCAAGCCAAACTAGCAATGAAATGGCCGCATCCGTCGAATAGTTTCTGATAATATGCCCAAATTGGGCGCATGCCTCCGTCTTGTGATGGCAACAATGTTGCCAAAGCTAGGTTCCAGCTTGTTTAACAAAAAAAACTGTTTTTCATTTTTTGAATGCAAAAGACATGCGTTTTTCGTGAAGCGGCTACATGGAGGCACCCCAAACGGTGCCATTCCATGTCTATCTCAAAGTAGACCCTATTTTACGGATGGTCGCCAAAAAGCATGCATTTTCGACCCTCGTAGCTACTCCCGGCAATTCGGACCACCTTCGGCCGATTCAGCTGGAACCGGCTGGAATTTGAACTGCGGGTCCTCCATAGCTTGCCCGTTATTTTCAATAAAAATGCTTTTTAGCTTCATAGGTAGGCTTTTCATCACAGAATCGACAACAGATTTGCACGGCTCAAACCCTAGCCACGGACGGCCGCCGCGACGAAATCGGCCGGTTTTTGAAAACACCGTAAAAAATTCAAAAAAAAATCAAAAAATGGGAGACCTCCGCGTCACATCATCAAATGTGGCCTACCAACTAGCAAAAATACTAAACTTGCAATACCGGCGTTTTCTTGAAAAAGTGTTCTCAAAAACGACCTACCATGAACGAAGATTCATGGCTTTCAAGCCAAACTAGCAATGATATGGCCGCATTCGTTGAATAGTTTCTGATAATATGCCCAAATTGGGGGCATGCCTCCGTCTTGTGATGGCAAACAATGTTGACAAAGCAAGGTTCCAACTTGTTTAACAAAAAAAACCGTTTTTCATTTTTTGAATGCAAAAGGCATGCGTTTTTCTTGAAGCGGCTACAAGGAGGGGCACCCCAAACGGTGCCATTCCATGTCTATCTCAAAGTAGACCCTATTTTACGGACGGTTACCAAAAAGCATGCATTTCCGACCCTCGTAGCTACTCCCGGCAATTCGGACCACCTTCGGCCGATTCAGCTGGAACCGGCTGGAATTTGAACTGCGGGTCGTCCATAGCTTGCCCGTTATTTTCACTAAAAATGCTTTTTAGCTTCACAGGTAGGCATTTCATCACAGAATCGACAACAGATTTGCACGGCTCAAACCCTAGCCACGGGCGGCCGCCGCGACGAAATCGGCCGGTTTTTGAAAACACCGTAAAAAATTCAAAAAAAATAAAAAAAATGGGAGACCTCCGCGTCACATCATCATATGTGGCCTACCAACTAGCAAAAATACTAAACTTGTAATACCGGCGTTTTTTTGAAAAAGTGTTCTCAAAAACGACCTACCATGAACGAAGATTCATGGCTTTCAAGCCAAACTAGGAATGATATGGCCGCATCCGTTGAATAGTTTCTGATAATATGCCCAAATTGGGCGCATGCCTCCGTCTTGTGATGGCAAACAATGTTGCCAAAGCAAGGTTCCAACTTGTTTAACAAAAAAAACCGTTTTTCATTTTTTGAATGCAAAAGACATGCGTTTTTCGTGAAGCGGCTACAAGGAGGGGCACCCCAAACGGCGCCATTCCATGTCTATCTCAAAGTAGACCCTATTTTACGGACGGTCGCCAAAAAGCATGCATTTCCGACCCTCGTAGCTACTCCCGGCAATTAGGACCACTTTTGGCCGATTCAGCTGGAACCGGCTGGAATTTGAACTGCGGGTCCTCCATAGCTTGCCCGTTATTTTCAATAAAAATGCTTTTTAGCTTTTCAGGTAGGCTTTTCATCACAGAATCGACAACAGATTTGCACGGCTCAAACCCTAGCCACGGACGGCCGCCGCGACGAAATCGGACGGTTTTTGAAAACACCGTAAAAAATTCAAAAGAAATGAAAAAAATGGGAGACCTCCGCGTCACATCATCAAATGTGGCCTAACAACTAGCAAAAATACTAAACTTGCAATACCGGCGTTTTCTTGAAAAAGTGTTCTCAAAAACGACCTACCATGAACGAAGATTCATGGCTTTCAAGCCAAACTAGCAATGATATGGCCGCATCCATTGAATAATTTCTGATAATATGCCCAAATTGGGCGCATGCCTCCGTCTTGTGATGGCAAACAATGTTGCCAAAGCGAGGTTCCAACTTGTTTAACAAAAAAAACCGTTTTTCATTTTTTGAATGCAAAAGACATGCGTTTTTCGTGAAGCGGCTACAAGGAGGGGCACCCCAAACGCTGCCATTCCATGTCTATCTCAAAGTAGACCCTATTTTACGGACGGTCGACAAAAAGCATGCACTTCCGACCCTCGTAGCTACTCCTGGCAATTCGGACCACCTTCGGCCGATTCAGCTGGAACCGGCTGGAATTTGAACTGCGGGTCCTCCATAGCTTGCCCGTTATTTTCAATAAAAATGCTTTTTAGCTTCATAGGTAGGCTTTTCATCACAGAATCGACAACAGATTTGCACGGCTCAAACCCTAGCCACGGACGGCCGCCGCGACGAAATCGGCCGGTTTTTGAAAACACCGTAAAAAATTCAAAAAAAATCAAAAAATGGGAGACCTCCGCGTCACATCATCAAATGTGGCCTACCAACTAGCAAAAATACTAAACTTGCAATACCGGCACTTTCTTGAAAAAGTGTTCTCAAAAATGACCTACCATGAACGAAGATTCATGGCTTTCAAGCCAAACTAGCAATGATTTGGCCGCATTCGTTGAATAGTTTCTGATAATATGCCCAAATTGGGCGCATGCCTCCATCTTGTGATGGCAAACAATGTTGCCAAAGCGAGGTTCCAACTTGTTTAACAAAAAAAACCGTTTTTCATTTTTTGAATGCAAAAGACATGCGTTTTTCGTGAAGCGGCTACAAGGAGGGGCACCCCAAACGGTGCCATTCCATGTCTATCTCAAAGTAGACCCTATTTTATGGATGGTCGCCAAAAAGCATGCATTTCCGACCCTCGTAGCTACTCCCGGCAATACCGGCTGGAATTTGAACTGCGGGTCGTCCATAGCTTGCCCGTTATTTTCACTAAAAATGCTTTTTCGCTTCATAGGTAGGCTTTTCATCATAGAATCGACAACAGATTTGCACGGCTCAAACCCTAGCCACGGACGGCCGCCGTGACGAAATCGGCCGGTTTTTGAAAACACCGTAAAAAATTAAAAAAAAATCAAAAAAATTGGAGACCTCCGCGTCACATCATCAAATGTGGCCTACCAACTAGCAAGAATACTAAACTTGCAATACCGGCGTTTTCTTGAAAAAGTGTTCTCAAAAACGACCTACCATGAACGAAGATTCATGGCTTTCAAGCCAAACTAGCAATGATATGGCCGCATCCGTTGAATAGTTTCTGATAATATGCCCAAATTGGGCGCATGCCTCCGTCTTGTGATGGCAAACAATGTTGCCAAAGCAAGGTTCCAACTTGTTTAACAAAAAAAAACCGTTTTTCATTTTCTGAATGCAAAAGACATGCGTTTTTCGTGAAGCGGCTACAAGGAGGGGCACCCCAAACGGTGCCATTCCATGTCTATCTCAAAGTAGACCCTATTTTACGGACGGTCACCAAAAAGCATGCATTTCCGACCCTCGTAGCTACTCCCGGCAATTCGGACCACCTTCGGCCGATTCAGCTGGAACCGGCTGGAATTTGAACTGCGGGTCCTCCATAGCTTGCCCGTTATTTTCAATAAAAATGCTTTTTAGCTTCATAGGTAGGCTTTTCATCACAGAATCAACAACAGATTTGCACGGCTCAAACCCTAGCCACGGACGGCCGCCGCGACGAAATCGGCCGGTTTTTGAAAACACCGTAAAAAATTAAAAAAAATCAAAAAAATTGGAGACCTCCGCGTCACATCATCAAATGTGGCCTACCAACTAGCAAAAATACTAAACTTGCAATACCGGCGTTTTCTTGAAAAAGTGTTCTCAAAAACGACCTACCATGAACGAAGATTCATGGCTTTCAAGCCAAACTAGCAATGATATGGCCGCATCCGTTGAATAGTTTCTGATAATATGCCCAAATTGGGCGCATGCCTCCGTCTTGTGATGGCAAACAATGTTGCCAAAGCTAGGTTCCAGCTTGTTTAACAAAAAAAAAACTGTTTTTCATTTTTTGAATGCAAAAGACATGCGTTTTTCGTGAAGAGGCTACATGGAGGCACCCCAAACGGTGCCATTCCATGTCTATCTCAAAGTAGACCCTATTTTACGGACGGTCGCCAAAAAGCATGCATTTTCGTCCCTCGTAGCTACTCCCGGCAATTCGGACCACCTTCGGCCGATTCAGCTGGAACCGGCTGGAATTTGAACTGCGGGTCCTCCATAGCTTGCCCGTTATTTTCAATAAAAATGCTTTTTAGCTTCATAGGTAGGCTTTTCATCACAGAATCGACAACAGATTTGCACGGCTCAAACCCTAGCCACGGACGGCCGCCGCGACGAAATCGGCCGGTTTTTGAAAACACCGTAAAAAATTCAAAAAAAAATCAAAAAATGGGAGACCTCCGCGTCACATCATCAAATGTGGCCTACCAACTAGCAAAAATACTAAACTTGCAATACCGGCGTTTTCTTGAAAAAGTGTTCTCAAAAACGACCTACCATGAACGAAGATTCATGGCTTTCAAGCCAAACTAGCAATGATATGGCCGCATTCGTTGAATAGTTTCTGATAATATGCCCAAATTGGGGGCATGCCTCCGTCTTGTGATGGCAAACAATGTTGACAAAGCAAGGTTCCAACTTGTTTAACAAAAAAAACCGTTTTTCATTTTTTGAATGCAAAAGGCATGCGTTTTTCTTGAAGCGGCTACGAGGGGCACCCCAAACGGTGCCATTCCATGTCTATCTCAAAGTAGACCCTATTTTACGGACGGTCACCAAAAAGCATGCATTTCCGACCCTCGTAGCTACTCCCAGCAATTCGGACCACCTTCGGCCGATTCAGCTGGAACCGGCTGGAATTTGAACTGCGGTTCCTCCATAGCTTGCCCGTTATTTTCACTAAAAATGCTTTTTAGCTTCACTGGTAGGCATTTCATCACAGAATCGACAACAGATTTGCACGGCTCAAACCCTAGCCACGGACGGCCGCCGCGACGAAATCGGCCGGTTTTTGAAAACACCGTAAAAAATTCAAAAAAAATCAAAAAAATGGGAGACCTCCGCGTCATATCATCATATGTGGCCTACCAACTAGCAAAAATACTAAACTTGTAATACCGGTGTTTTTTTGAAAAAGTGTTCTCAAAAACGACCTACCATGAACGAAGATTCATGGCTTTCAAGCCAAACTAGCAATGATATGGCCGCATCCGTTGAATAGTTTCTGATAATATGCCCAAATTGGGCGCATGCCTCCGTCTTGTGATGGCAAACAATGTTGCCAAAGCAAGGTTCCAACTTGTTTAACAAAAAAAACCGTTTTTCATTTTTTGAATGCAAAAGACATGCGTTTTTCGTGAAGCGGCTACAAGGAGGGGCACCCCAAACGGCGCCATTCCATGTCTATCTCAAAGTAGACCCTATTTTACGGACGGTCGCCAAAAAGCATGCATTTCCGACCCTCGTAGCTACTCCCGGCAATTAGGACCACTTTTGGCCGATTCAGCTGGAACCGGCTGGAATTTGAACTGCGGGTCCTCCATAGCTTGCCCGTTATTTTCAATAAAAATGCTTTTTAGCTTTTCAGGTAGGCTTTTCATCACAGAATCGACAACAGATTTGCACGGCTCAAACCCTAGCCACGGACGGCCGCCGCGACGAAATCGGACGGTTTTTGAAAACACCGTAAAAAATTCAAAAGAAATGAAAAAAATGGGAGACCTCCGCGTCACATCATCAAATGTGGCCTACCAACTAGCAAAAATACTAAACTTGCAATACCGGCGTTTTCTTGAAAAAGTGTTCTCAAAAACGACCTACCATGAACGAAGATTCATGGCTTTCAAGCCAAACTAGCAATGATATGGCCGCATCCATTGAATAGTTTCTGATAATATGCCCAAATTGGGCGCATGCCTCCGTCTTGTGATGGCAAACAATGTTGCCAAAGCGAGGTTCCAACTTGTTTAACAAAAAAAACCGTTTTTCATTTTTTGAATGCAAAAGACATGCGTTTTTCGTGAAGCGGCTACAAGGAGGGGCACCCCAAACGCTGCCATTCCATGTCTATCTCAAAGTAGACCCTATTTTACGGACGGTCGACAAAAAGCATGTACTTCTGACCCTCGTAGCTACTCCCGGCAATTCGGACCACCTTCGGCCGATTCAGCTGGAACCGGCTGGAATTTGAACTGCGGGTCCTCCATAGCTTGCCCGTTATTTTCAATAAAAATGCTTTTTAGCTTCATAGGTAGGCTTTTCATCACAGAATCGACAACAGATTTGCACGGCTCAAACCCTAGCCACGGACGGCCGCCGCGGCGAAATCGGCCGGTTTTTGAAAACACCGTCAAAAATTCAAAAAAAATCAAAAAATGGGAGACCTCCGCGTCACATCATCAAATGTGGCCTACCAACTAGCAAAAATACTAAACTTGCAATACCGGCGTTTTCTTGAAAAAGTGTTCTCAAAAACGACCTACCATGAACGAAGATTCATGGCTTTCAAGCCAAACTAGCAATGATATGGCCGCATTCGTTGAATAGTTTCTGATAATATGCCCAAATTGGGCGCATGCCTCCGTCTTGTGATGGCAAACAATGTTGCCAAAGCGAGGTTCCAACTTGTTTAACAAAAAAAACCGTTTTTCATTTTTTGAATGCAAAAGACATGCGTTTTTCGTGAAGCGGCTACAAGGAGGGGCACCCCAAACGGTGCCATTCCATTTCTATCTCAAAGTAGACCCTATTTTACTGATGGTCGCCAAAAAGCATGCATTTCCAACCCTCGTACCTACTCCCGGCAATTTGGACCACCTTCGGCCGATTCAGCTGGAACCGGCTGGAATTTGAACTGCGGGTCCTCCATAGCTTGCCCGTTATTTTCACTAAAAATGCTTTTTAGCTTCATAGGTAGGCTTTTCATCACAGAATCGACAACAGATTTGCACGGCTCAAACCCTAGCCACGGACGGCCACCGCGACGAAATCGGCCGGTTTTTTAAAACACCGTAAAAAATTAAAAAAAAATCAAAAAAATTGGAGACCTCCGCGTCACATCATCAAATGTGGCCTACCAACTAGCAAAAATACTAAACTTGCAATACCGGCGTTTTCTTGAAAAAGTGTTCTCAAAAACGACCTACCATGAACGAAGATTCATGGCTTTCAAGCCAAACTAGCAATGATATGGCCGCATCCGTTGAATAGTTTCTGATAATATGCCCAAATTGGGCGCATGCCTCCGTCTTGTGATGGCAAACAATGTTGCCAAAGCAAGGTTCCAACTTGTTTAACAAAAAAAAACCGTTTTTCATTTTCTGAATGCAAAAGACATGCGTTTTTCGTGAAGCGGCTACAAGGAGGGGCACCCCAAACGGCGCCATTCCATGTCTATCTCAAAGTAGACCCTATTTTACGGACGGTCACCAAAAAGCATGCATTTCCGACCCTCGTAGCTACTCCCGGCAATTCGGACCACCTTCGGCCGATTCAGCTCGAACCGGCTGGAATTTGAACTGCGGGTCCTCCATAGCTTGCCCGTTATTTTCAATAAAAATGCTTTTTAGCTTCATAGGTAGGCTTTTCATCACAGAATCGACAACAGATTTGCACGGCTCAAACCCTAGCCACGGACGGCCGCCGCGACGAAATCGGCCGGTTTTTGAAAACATCGTAAAAAATTAAAAAAAATCAAAAAAATTGGAGACCTCCGCGTCACATCATCAAATGTGGCCTACCAACTAGCAAAAATACTAAACTTGCAATACCGGCGTTTTCTTGAAAAAGTGTTCTCAAAAACGACCTACCATGAACGAAGATTCATGGCTTTCAAGCCAAACTAGCAATGATATGGCCGCATCCGTTGAATAGTTTCTGATAACATGCCCAAATTGGGCGCATGCCTCCGTCTTGTGATGGCAAACAATGTTGCCAAAGCTAGGTTCCAGCTTGTTTAACAAAAAAAACTGTTTTTCATTTTCTGAATGCAAAAGACATGCGTTTTTCGTGAAGCGGCTACAAGGAGGGGCACCCAGAACGGCGCCATTCCATGTCTATCTCAAAGTAGACCCTATTTTACGGACGATCACCAAAAAGCATGCATTTCCGACCCTCGTAGCTACTCCCGGCAATTCGGACCACCTTCGGCCGATTCAGCTCGAACCGGCTGGAATTTGAACTGCGGGTCCTCCATAGCTTGCCCGTTATTTTCAATAAAAATGCTTTTTAGCTTCATAGGTAGGCTTTTCATCACAGAATCGACAACAGATTTGCACGGCTCAAACCCTAGCCACGGACGGCCGCCGCGACGAAATCGGCCGGTTTTTGAAAACACCGTAAAAAATTAAAAAAAATCAAAAAAATTGGAGACCTCCGCGTCACATCATCAAATGTGGCCTACCAACTAGCAAAAATACTAAACTTGCAATACCGGCGTTTTCTTGAAAAAGTGTTCTCAAAAACGACCTACCATGAACGAAGATTCATGGCTTTCAAGCCAAACTAGCAATGATATGGCCGCATTCGTTGAATAGTTTCTGATAATATGCCCAAATTGGGCGCATGCCTCCGTCTTGTGATGGCAAACAATGTTGCCAAAGCGAGGTTCCAACTTGTTTAACAAAAAAAACGGTTTTTCATTTTTTGAATGCAAAAGACATGCGTTTTTCGTGAAGCGGCTACAAGGAGGGGCACCCCAAACGGTGCCATTCCATGTCTATCTCAAAGTAGACCCTATTTTACGGATGGTCGCCAAAAAGCATGCATTTCCAACCCTCGTAGCTACTCCCGGCAATTCGGACCACCTTCGGCCGATTCAGCTGGAACCGGCTGGAATTTGAACTGCGGGTCCTCCATAGCTTGCCCGTTATTTTCACTAAAAATGCTTTTTAGCTTCATAGGTAGGCTTTTCATCACAGAATCGACAACAGATTTGCACGGCTCAAACCCTAGCCACGGACGGCCACCGCGACGAAATCGGCCGGTTTTTTAAAACACCGTAAAAAATTAAAAAAAAATCAAAAAAATTGGAGACCTCCGCGTCACATCATCAAATGTGGCCTACCAACTAGCAAAAATACTAAACTTGCAATACCGGCGTTTTCTTGAAAAAGTGTTGTCAAAAACGACCTACCATGAACGAAGATTCATGGCTTTCAAGCCAAACTAGCAATGATATGGCCGCATCCGTTGAATAGTTTCTGATAATATGCCCAAATTGGGCGCATGCCTCCGTCTTGTGATGGCAAACAATGTTGCCAAAGCAAGGTTCCAACTTGTTTAACAAAAAAACCGTTTTTCATTTTCTGAATGCAAAAGACATGCGTTTTTCGTGAAGCGGCTACAAGGAGGGGCACCCCAAACGGCGCCATTCCATGTCTATCTCAAAGTAGACCCTATTTTACGGACGGTCACCAAAAAGCATGCATTTCCGACCCTCGTAGCTACTCCCGGCAATTCGGACCACCTTCGGCCGATTCAGCTCGAACCGGCTGGAATTTGAACTGCGGGTGCTCCATAGCTTGCCCGTTATTTTCAATAAAAATGCTTTTTAGCTTCATAGGTAGGCTTTTCATCACAGAATCGACAACAAATTTGCACGGCTCAAACCCTAGCCACGGATGGCCGCCGCGACGAAATCGGCCGGTTTTTGAAAACACCGTAAAAAATTAAAAAAAATCAAAAAAATTGGAGACCTCCGCGTCACATCATCAAATGTGGCCTACCAACTAGCAAAAATACTAAACTTGCAATAGCGGCGTTTTCTTGAAAAAGTGTTCTCAAAAGCGACCTACCATGAACGAAGATTCATGGCTTTCAAGCCAAACTAGCAATGATATGGCCGCATCCGTTGAATAGTTTCTGATAATATGCCCAAATTGGGCGCATGCCTCCGTCTTGTGATGGCAAACAATGTTGCCAAAGCTAGGTTCCAGCTTGTTTAACAAAAAAAACCGTTTTTCATTTTTTGAATGCAAAAGACATGCGTTTTTCGTGAAGCGGCTACAAGGAGGGGCACCCCAAACGGTGCCATTCCATGTCTATCTCAAAGTAGACCCTATTTTACGGACGGTCGCCAAAAAGCATGCATTTCCGACCCTCGTAGCTACTCCCGGCAATTCGGACCACCTTCGGCCGATTCAGCTGGAACCGGCTGGAATTTGAACTGCGGGTCCTCCATAGCTTGCCTGTTATTTTCAATAAAAATGCTTTTTAGCTTCACAGGTAGGCATTTCATCATAGAATCGACAACAGATTTGCACGGCTCAAACCCTAGCCACGGACGGCCGCCGCGACGAAATCGGACGGTTTTTGAAACACCGTAAAAAAATCAAAAAAAAATCAAAAAAAATGGGAGACCTCCGCGTCACATCATCAAATGTGGCCTACCAACTAGCAAAAATACTAAACTTGCAATACCGGCGTTTTCTTGAAAAAGTGTTCTCAAAAACGACCTACCATGAACGAAGATTCATGGCTTTCAAGCCAAACTAGCAATGATATGGCCGCATCCGTTGAATAGTTTCTGATAATATGCCCAAATTGGGCGCCTGCCTCCGTCTTGTGATGGCAAACAATGTTGCCAAAGCGAGGTTCCATCTTGTTTAACAAAAAAAAACTGTTTTTCATTTTTTGAATGCAAAAGACATGCGTTTTTCGTGAAGCAGCTACAAGGAGGGGCACCCCAAACGGTGCCATTCCATGTCTATCTCAAAGTAGACCCTATTTTACGGACGGTCGCCAAAAAGCATGCATTTCCGACCCTCGTAGCTACTCCCGGCAATTCGGACCACCTTCGGCCGATTCAGGTGGATCCGGCTGGAATTTGAACTGCGAGTCCTCCATAGCTTGCCCGTTATTTTCAATAAAAATGCTTTTTAGCTTCATAGGTAGGCTTTTCATCACAGAATCGACAACAGATTTGCATGGCTCAAACCCTAGCCACGGACGGCCGCCGCGACGAAATCGGCCGGTTTTTGAAAACACCGTAAAAAATTCAAAAAAAATCAAAAAGTGGGAGACCTCCGCGTCACATCATCAAATGTGGCCTACCAACTAGCAAAAATACTAAACTTGCAATACCGGTGTTTTCTTCAGCTACTCGGTATGATTTTAACCTTGATTTCTACAAAATTTACAAAAAACCCTATTTTTTTCTACACCCAAACCCAAAAGGATTTCCCTCCCACACCAAAATTTTCCCTCCACCAAAATTTCCCTCTCCCAAAATTTCCCTCCTCTCCCTCTCCCACTACCAGGCGGGACCCACCACTCCCTCTCCCTCTACCAGGCGGGACCCACCACTCCCTCTTCCACTAACACGCGGGTTCCCCTCCCTCCCCTCCCAAAATTTCCCCATTCCCCTCCCCTATCCACGACGAACCCTCCCCTCCCCTCCCCACCTCCGCACCGCCCCGCTCCCACTCCCTCCCCTCCCCTCCCCTCCTCCGTGCCGCCCCGCCACTACACCGCCCCGCCACGCCACGGTGCGCCGCCCACATCGACGATGATGACGACGACGCGATCGACTACGTCGACGAGGACGTCAGCTACATCGATGACGGCACGATCGACGACCACCGCTGCATCGTCAACATCATCTCCCCCTAGGTACTTCTCCCCTCCTCTGGTGGATCCATCTCCCCTCCTCTCGTGGATCCACCTCCCCTCTGGTCGATCCATCTCACCTCTGGTAGATCCCCTCATGGGTTAGGATTTTCTAGGGTTAGGATCTCCTGCTAGTTCGGTAGGTCCTTGTTCTTGGGGTTAGGGTTCATTTTAATTGTTGCGTGGGGATGATCTCCCTCTAGTTCATGGGGTTAGGGTTAGGGTTCATGGGGCCAGGGTTAGGGTTCATGGGGTTCATGGGGTTAGGGTTCATGGGGTTCATGGGGTTAGGACCTCCTGGTGGTTCATTTGGTTCTAATTTATTCTAATTGTCAAAATGTCTTAACTTGTGTCATCTAGGCTGTAGCCATTTTTGGTGTGTAGAGGCAGGATAATCAATAGTTGAGTATAGTTTTTTCATCTGCTTTTGTACTGCTGCAAGTATAGTTGTTTCATGCTTTACCAGTGGCAACATCTAGTTGATTTGAAGGTCCTCATGATATACTCGTCTAGCTTGCTGTCAGACTGTCTAAGCATGTGTACATGACACCAATTCACTAGTTCATGTTGCTTGCTTGCTAGCATACATGTTGCTTGCTGGCATACATGCTTAATTAGGGTTTCCATCAGCATTACTTGCTTGTATCACTAGCACTTGAAGAAGAATATACTCGCTTGCTTATTAATTAAGGTTTGTATCAATAGTACTTGCTTCCTTCTCTTCATTTTCCTTCATTCCTTGCTTGTTTCTATCAGTAGCACTTTGCTTGCTGGTTTCTATCTGTAGCAATTTGCTTGCTTGCTTGCTTGTATTAGTAGCACTTATGCACTTTGCTTGCTTGCTACTGGTGTACATGCATGCTTGTTTAGTGCACTTACATGTTTTCTTAATTAATAACACTAGATCACTGTATTGTTGATCCATCAAGTTTGTTTCACATGTATTACATGTATGTGCATGATGGTCCAAATGCTTTCCTTTATTGATACAAGTGCATCATTTTACTTTATCCCTGCTGTATCTGATTGTTGTTTATTCTATTTTGCAAGCACCACCTCAAGATCATCCATGGAAAGGATGACAAGGTCAAGCATGAGGCCAACCGTTGGTATGCAACTTGCTCCTTGTGGTTATACTGTCAGTTTCATAAAATCTGTGTCTTAATATGCTAAGTGAAATGTATTGCTACAATCTGAATAAGCTGGCTTAATTGTGCCTGTGTGCTGTTAGTCTTCCTTACCTGAATAACTAGGATTAAATGATAATAAAATTTCATAAGATATGTTTGGCTGCCTGTCCATGCATTCCAAACATTCACCTAATAGTTACGTTTCCTTTATCATGCAAAGAAGAGCCTCTCACCGAGTACGAGAAGGTTAGGGCTAGAAATATCATGAGGAACAATCGGATGTTCCAGTCCCTTGGCATCGGTGCAATAGCGTCGATGATTAGGAAAACAAATGGTGTACAAGAAGGTAGAAGTGATGAGGTTCAAGAGGGTAGTGCAGTTATCAATGATGACCCAGAGTACAATCCTAAGGAGGATGAAGTTATTGATGGAGAGGAAGTGGATGATGTTGTACTGAACAAGATTGTTAAGGTGCAAACTCTGTCTTGCTTGGAGGGTTGGGGTTCTGTTATTCTATGTTATTCCTTGTGCTCACATATTTCTCTTGTGATCTAATGCTTTTTTCCGTGCTGTTTATACGAGGCACTGAAGGAATCTAGGACAAAGAGGCCTGGTGTTAAGAAGACAGTCAGCAAGAAGAACAAGAGCTCAGAAACATCTTCTGCAATGCCTCCAGGAAGGGTGATGGCCCCAGCTCCAGGACAAAAAAAGAGGATCCTGGAACCTGATGAACCTGCCCTTGATAGAGTCACAAGGCAGAAAGCAAGGATGGCAACTGCGATGGACCATCAGGAAAGTATGCTGCACATGGACTCTCAGACGTCGGTGCAAATGGGTGATGAGTTGCCGCCCATGGATGAAGGAACCACTCTCAGCATGGATGGAAGTGGCACTGTCTGCCTAGATGAAGCAGGAACCATCTACATTGATGAAGCAGGCACTGTCCACACAGACCTCAGCCCTGTTGCACCTTCTATTGACAGGAACGCTGTCATCAATGAAGAAGAAGAGCAGCTTGTGCTTCAATCAGGCAAGTTGACCTTTGCAATGCTATCTTTTACTAGTGCATTTTCCAAATGGAATGATCATATATGCTTTTGTCGATTCCTGCATTTGTCGATTTCTATTCTAATTTATGAGTTCAGTTTCATTTTCAGATGCAATGACTCCCAAGACTAGACTTAGAAAGGGCAAAGGGCTAGAGAGGATCACCAAGTCGCTTGGTAGCAAGGTGCCTATCCAAATTGCCGAAGGGATGATGCATCCAGAGAAGCCTCTGCAGGCAGCAAAGCTTGCTTCTGAGTGTGGACTCGTTGCAAAAAGCCATCTTCCGGTTCTTCCTCACTTCAAGCTATACAAAAAATACTAGTCTATTGGAGAACTACATTGGGAAAGTTGCTGTAAGCTACTTGTTTCATAGTTAATGTGTTATCTATTTTCTGTTACACCTATGCATGATCACTAATATTGTTCCTACCTTGTTTTCTATCTTGGTAGGCAAATTTTGAGATGAACACGGACTCGGAGACCATCAAGACCGCGTGAAAAGATATTCTACAGAAATATTCAAAGAACAGATGCCATCAGATCAAGAAGAAGTATTTTGATACCGTAGCCGCAAATAAAGTCAGCATTAAGTCTCCGGTGCCTGATCTAACGGATGGTGAATGGCAAGCTCTGGTGGAGATGTGGTCTACCCCAAGACACAAGGTTTGTCTCTGCTTTGTTTGATGCTTTATGTTCTGCACATGATATGGTAGTGATAGATCATGCTGACAGTATGCTTTTTTGTAGGAAACCTGTGTGTCGAACAAGATGAATTGAGAAAAAGTCGTGTACAATCACAGAACTGGTTCCAGGCACTACACAACACACATTTTTGCCACTGTGAGAACTCTTCTCTAGAGACCTTACCGTTTGATCCTCATTGAATAACATTTCTGATTCTTGGTGAATAACATTTTGATTTTTTTTGAAAACATTTTAGAAAGAAGAGCGTAAGGGTGAGGAGCTCTCTGGGATTGACTTGTTTAAGGCCACCCACAACAGCAAGAAGAACGGGTTTTCGGAGCCAGTCAAGACTGCTATAGTAAGTCACTCCATGCTTTGCCCTGTTTGATTCACAGCCAGCTTTGATGCTTTGATGATTTGATGTTGTTTGATTCAGAGCCAGTCAAGAACACACGCTATGTTCCATGCTTTGATGTTGTTTGATAGTTCAACAAAGATATCAGAACTTGTTGTAGCTATTTGATGCATTTTTTATGATATGATGATATTTGATCTGAATGTTAGTTTGATGATCGGCTCACTCGGGAAGCCATCTTATATAGAACCACCATTCTAGGCTTAATGAAGTGATCATATTGTTCCAATTGCATGTCTCCAGGTCACTAGTCATCATCTTCTTGTATAGATTTTGTGTGCTGGTTTGGTTACTTCAAATAATCCATTTGTGTGCTGGTTTGGTTTCTCTTCCTTGGTTTGGTTTGCAAAATGTGAAATAGATCTCCCACTAATGCCTATCATTTTCCTCCATATGCTAGCTTCAGATGGAAAAAATGAAGGACGCGCCGGTACCAGAAGGTGAAGAGCCAAAGTCTTCTGTTGAAATTGTCGAACAAGTCCTCAAGACCAAAGTCAAGCAAAGCACATTCCTCAGGAATGTTGGGCTCCAGTCATCTAGGAACAACTCCGGCAAAGCAACTGCTGAAGTGGCTGCTCATGTTCGTGACCTTGAGTAGAAGCTGGAGAGGTCTGAGCTTCAAGCTGAAGTGATGCAAGAAGAATTGGCAGCAATCAAGATGAAGGCGAAAGAATCTGAAGCTGCACGCGACAAGGAACTTGAGCTGCTGCACAAGAAGTCTCAAGAGCAGGAAGAGTAGTTAGCCCACTTGATGGCTCTCTTTGGAGCTAAGGCAGTTTGATGGTCTTTGAACCTGCTGTGCAGTTTGTCTTTGTACTTGATGTGAAGTTATGTCGTAGTAGGTCGTGAACTTATGTGGATCTGGTAGTGTTTTGCATCTGGTAGTGTTTGTTGCATTTTGCACTTGGTAGTGTTTTGCATCTGGTAGTGTTTTGCACCTGGCTGTTTTATGCCTTGTGGATCACTTGTGGATCTAGTGAACCTGGGCTTGTGAATCATTTTCTGAAGTCATGCAAAATATGAACCTGGGCTCTAAAAAGGCCGATGCCCAAACAAGAATTAGACTAAAAAGGCTTGGGCCTAAAAAAGAAATGACTGTAAGAATTTTTTTTACAAAAGGCAGCATAACACAAAATAAAAAGGCCAAGGCCCAAATTCGAACTAGACTAAAAAGGCTGTGGCCCAAAACAATAGTGGAATATAAAAAAATTCATCAGAAAAAGGCTCCATTCCCAGAAAAAAAAAGGCCAAATTATTGGGCCAGGCCCATGCAGATAACCAAAATAAAGAGAAAAAAATTAAATGGGCTGAATTATTGGGCTTGGCCCATCAAGAACGCTGAAATGGACTGGGCTGATTCTATTTTACGACCTTCTCATTTGGTCGTAATTCTGCCACGTCAGCTTGCCACGGTGGATCTGACGTGGTGTGGTCGGATTGCTAGTGACCAAAACAGTTGGTCGTTAAATCTACGACCTTTTTTTTGGTCATAAACATTTACGACCATTCCAGAAGAAAGGTCGCTAATGTCAGTTTATGACGGCTAGCTTTTGACCTTATGTTTTTGGTCACAAAAAGGTCACAAATGGAAATTTGTGACCATTCAGTGACCAATAGTGGTGGTCACAAGTTGACATATTTCTTGTAGTGTGTCTTACTTGCGGTTGTCCCTCGAGCATACACCATTATATCTTTCGGGTCTGACCAATGCTATCACCTTGTTCATATGATTGTGGAATTCGATTTATATGGAAACCTAGATGAATTGTTGTTGAGCCCATCGACAACATCCTTGTCTTCTCCATGATTTTGTTGGATATCAAGATAGTGTTGGAAAATTTTGTAAGCATTATCTTCATGTCCCGTTCATGAAATACATGTTTGGTGTAAGAAGTGACTTTCTCCAGGTTCATGTGCATTATGTGCAAGTTGCCACCGTGAATTCGAGAAAGATTGTTTTTGTTTCCTTTGGAATCGTCCCAAGTCAGTCATGTACGTGCGAAGTATTCTATGGTCTGATAGACTGATCATCTTCATTCTATACGTATCCCTAGCACACCAAGCCACTGATTGATTTGTTCAAGGAGAAGAAGTTCCTTCTTAAGAATCATGACTTATGTTAGGACTTTGTTATCCTCGATAATAGTTCTCCACCTGAACTCGGTAGTGTTTTATTATAAGACTACTATGTGGTCATGCTTGTCTGGGACAACATGTTCACATGTGTTAGCAGAACCAGCTCATGTTTTAGAGCTTACTACCATAGTCCATTTCCCGAGAATCTCGCAACGTCATCTCGTCGATTTGTGTTGCAAACTTTCATTTTCTTCTAGGCTCGATGGGTCTGGAATATCCTGTTGCCAACCAGATCTGAATCTCAGGAAGATATGATGGTTGGAAATTTTCCAAGATCTATGATGTAGGTCCCCGACAAGGTTGATGTTCTGGCCTGCACACCTAGCCAGAAGATCTATCATTGTAGTATCTTGATTGAGCTATTTGACCATCTTCTCCATGAGGATTTAGTGTGACCTGTCACGACCGGGTTTTCCAGGTTTTAAATTCCAGAAAAAGACCGTCGTGCTCATCAGCCCCAGGATTACTGTTAGCTGATGAGGCTCCAACTTGATACAGAAATTCCAAGCAAAATACAACATATGTAGTACAAGACCATTCTGGCCTGTGAGTACAACAATTGGGTTTCTAGTGGTCGATGGCGGAAGCGGTTTGAGGATCATCAGCGTATAGGGGACTCCATTTCCCACAGGAACAGCTGACCAGGTTAACTCCTATCTTCGCGAGGCTGCTATCACCGTTGCTTAGGTCTCGAGGCTGTCATTGTCACGCTCCTCTCCAAGCAGAAATCTGGCCAAGACAATAGCCAGGGACAAGCCAGTGAGTACTTTGAATGTACTCGCAAACATTAAGAACACAGGTATAATATAATTGATAATCATGCACTGAAAATTCTATGATCACATCGCGAGTCATAAATAAAACATCTTTTATGCATGCAAGCAGGTTATTATCATGCAACATGAATAAGCAGTAATAGAGTGGGAATAAAATGCCGCAGTCGGGCGTCTAAGCGACACCACATAAAGGGCTTTAAAAGAAATGCCACAGTCGGGCGTCTGAGCGACACCACATAAAGGGCTTTAAAAGAAATGCCACAGTCGGGCGTCTGAGCGACACCACATAAAGGGCTTTAAAAGAAATGCCACAGTCGGGCGTCTGAGCGACACCACATAAAGGGCTTTAAAATAAATAATCATAATGAATATCCAAGAGGTAGAACCATCCCAGGGATACTCAATAATACAAATAATGCAACAGGTTAGTCCATCATAAAATAATAATCATGGTCCTCACAAGTAACCAGTCGGTATCCAAGTTTGGTTTAACAATATCTCCTCCGAAGACCGACACTAAGACCAACACTTGACCCATCCCAGACTGTAATCCTTAACCATGGACACGGCTATTCGAATAGGTTTTAATCTCTGCAGAGGGTGTACTCTTTACCCACGAGTAACGGATTCCTTTAGTCCATCGGGACTAATTCCGTCTACGGCCTTTTAGTAGAAAACACGCCTAACTTGCACACACCAGCTTAACTCACCGGTGTCTGGAATCACCCACGACACTTGTTAAGAAAAACTCTAAGTGGGGAGGCTACAACCTCGCGTAGCATGGGATCAAATTTATATCGCGCGCTCTAAGGGGTGGCCTCCCCTCTCGGTCCCAACCGGAAACACCCATGCCCCCGGACCAGGTGGCCTGCCTACCAGCTACAACCGGTATCTTCCACCATGGCCTCTCTGTACGGTGTGTGCTTGAAAGGGGTTGACGACTTACTGAACCATACCCTACCTTCGGCAGGGACAAGTGGTAGTACATAGCAAGTATGGGGGTTACTGGAAACAAGACTCGGTCTATGGTCGACTCAGGAGGTTTATAAGTTCCCTGCACGACATGTAAACAAATATATTTCAATCAACAAAATCACCACTCAATATACCTTACCATGCCATACCGGACATAACCGTCCCGACGGGGACCGACGACAAGCTCACTCCTACCCAAGGCAGAGGCTTTCCCGGATTCCTTTCCGGCATGCATGCAAGGCACATGAGGGTGATTACCATCACAAGTATGTTCATTTCCAACAGCAAGGAAATCACTAATATGCATTCATGCAAATGATCATATCACATGAAATAACAAGTTCTTCGATATAAGGTGGTGTTATAAATGTGTCAATTAGCACACCAAAAATATTATTCCGGGGTTCAGAATGATTGCCTTTAATGGTGTGGAGAGGTGGGGGTGCTCTCCAAAATTTTTGAAAGCTTCCTTCTTTCCCAAAAATCCTATTTCCAAAAATATGCAAATGACACATATTTCAAAAACAGTATAAAAACGTTGTTTGGAAAAATTTCAAATAAATCTTAAAATAAACTAGACAGAATTTGGGAGATGTAGGAAAAAGAATCAATTCATTTGGAGTTATAATTAAAAAGTTATAGCCAGTCAAAGTTGTGGTCAAAATCTGTTTTTAATAAAAACAGGAAAAAGAAAACGTTTCAAAAGAGATTACGCCTTCGGTGAAGAGAAAATGTACTGGGGAATTATACGCTTTCACTTAATCCCACGTGGACAGAAGCGGGGTCGCTGACAGTGGGTCCAGGGGGCCCACTGGTCAGGTTTGACCAGTCTATCCCTCCCTCCTCTTCCTCTGCCCGAACGGAGGCGAGGCAACGGCGATCGTCGCCGGCGAACGGCGGCTCCCCGTGGGTTCCAGAGGGTCTGGATGGATCCGCGAGACTGAGGCGGTCCTTCCAGTGGTCGCTGGGTAGACGGGGGTGGAAAGAGTCATCGGCGGTGAGCTTCGCGGCGGAGGGGAGCTTCGGGAGCAGAGTGGTTTTGGGGCTACGGTGGTTCCCGATCAAAATCGAGTAGGGGGATGTGTTCACGGGAGGATGAGGAGGTTCCTGGCGAAGAGAACGGAGCGGGGGAGGCCCTGGTGGTGCCGGAATGGCCGGGGCAGTGGCGGCGGCCGCGGTTGCCGAAGATGAGGAAGGAGGCCTCCCCGGGTCGAATGCGAGCTAGGGGAACGCCATTGGGGTGGCCTGAGGTTGCCTGCGTGCTCGGGGAAGCTCGGGGGCCTCCTTTTATAGCGCGACAAGGTTGGTTCCGCGGCGGTGGATGAGGATGCTGGCGAACCGCCTCTCTGTAGCTTGCAGGGCGACGTGGAGGTGACGAGAGCTAGCCGACGAGCGAGGAGATAAGTTCACGATGTTCCCAGGGGCATGTGGCGAGCCGGGGTGGCTTTGGCGGCGCCGACCGTGGCAGAGGCGCGCTGCGGACGCCGGTGTGCCGCCAAAAGCTCTGTCGGCATCGTTGTAGGCTGCCAGGGCGGCTTGGCGCGTTGCTGTGAGGGGGATAGCGAGTGGCGTGGCTCTGCAGAGCGGGCCAAAACCAGGGGGCCAGCGTGTCGGCTCGGGCGCGGGTCGTGCAATACGCGCGTTCTGGGAGCGTCCCGTGCACGCACTGAATGTGCTCGACGAAATGCTAAAGCATGTTAGAGGTCGCGGTTGAGGCTTGGTAGAAACAGGGCTAGGTTAGGGTTAGTTAGAGGGTGAATGGACATGGTGGTTAGGTCAGGTGGCCAAGTTCACAGTGCAAAAATCAAGATTCATGTCAAATCTGGCCATGCTCTCCAGGTGTTTGACAGAATGCCACAGGCACCTAGGCTCTTCTTGGGGTGGCCAAAACTTCCAGATTGGGGTCTCTTTAGATGAACAAGAGGGTGGTGAGGTCATTTGGACAAAAGGAGAAACTTACTAGTGCAAGTTTTGCAAAACTTGAATTCTGGACAGGAAATAAATGACATTATTTCATGAACCAAAAATATGCCAATGGGTGCATGCTCCTGGACTTAGAGGTTTGGTAGGGCTGTCTACAAGTAGGAGAAAGCACAAGATCTTTGGAGAAAAATTAAATAGGGTTGCAGTAGAAATCACAAGGCTGGACCAGAATGGAAAAGAGGTTGATTCACTCAAAATTTTCAAATAACAACATAGGGTTTTTGCATAAAGTTGAATCATATGTTACTACCAATATCCCATAATTTTGGTGGAGGCCAGAAAGAAATATTTAAATGGGTTGTAGTGCAAATTGCACTCTGGACCAGAGAAGAAAAATTGAGTGTAGAGCTCAAAATATAACATGAATAGAAGATATTTTTGTACAAAAGTGATTTAAAAACATCACATGACATCTCCAAATTTGGTTAGAATTTTTAAGTGAATCTATCAAATGGTTGTAGTTCAAATATGGCCATTTAACCTTGAAAAACCATTTTCAAGAAAGTAAAGATCAAGCAACTTAATTATTTAATTAGTTATATTAAATAAGGGAAAGTTTCTCTTGAGAGATTAAATATGTCCAATGACATATTTGAAAAGTTTTCTCTTTGGGAAAAACTCATCATAACAGGGAAGGAAATGATTTAAAAATCAAAAATGGAGCTCAGAAATTCAAAGTTTTAATTCCTGGCAAAATTTTTAATTCATTAAAACAAGGCCAAATTTTTGGGGTGTCACAACACTACCCCCCTTGAGAAAAATCTCGTCCTCGAGATTTGTTAAAAGTTGTGTTAAGAAAATATTACGCAATAAAGATGTGGCTATAGTGAGAGGGAAATAAGTGGTGAAAAACCACAGTGTGAATACTGGTGCCGCGTGGAAAAGTCTACGGTTCGGGACAAAATCGTGAGATTTCTACGCTGGATATAAATTTAGAATAACTTCTAAATTTAAATATACGCTGGTCGTACCCGAGAGCACAGTGCTCTCTCTGGCTGACAGGTGGACCCGGGGCCCATTGTCAGCCTCTTCTTCTCCCTCTGGTTCTCTCTATTTCCTCTCTCTCGCGCGCTTTCTCCACCGGCGACGCCTAGCGCGTAGGGAATCTAGGCCGTATCGCGGTAGTGCGTGGTGTGCTAGCTGCCGGTGCAGCGTGCACTCACCTCGCGGGCCAGCGTGATGTCGGCACTGCTCGCGGATTCGACTCCGAACACCGGCGATCGGGCGACGAGCGGCGTTGGTGGACTTCGCCCACCGTACACCGAGCTCGAGCTATAAAAACGGTCGAGGTGTCCCTCTCTTCTTCCTCACACCTGGCCTCACTTCTCCTCCTCCTTCTTTCTCCATTACTGCTTACAGAAGCTCGGGTGAGGCTCTAATGGCGGAGGCGATGCGGGACTGGTTTGTGATCCTGATATTTGGAGGGCTGGCGACACTACTGGGGCTCTCTGTGCTCCTGTGCGCGATGATCCTCGACGATCGTCACGACGCTGCTGCTCGGGTGTTGGCTCTCCGCGGTGGTGGTGATCATGAGGAGTAGATGGGGTGTGCCGGGTGCTAACTGTTGTTAGGGGGGGTGATTAGCGGGATGTAACACCGTTGCAAAGTTTTGCAAACAGTGTATGTGTTCGAATGGTAATGGTTGTGAGTCTGCTGCGTGGTGCTGTGTGAAATTAAATAATCCACGTCGTGAGAAGGGGCAGATGTAGCAACTCAGGGAAAAGAAATCTCACTCCAGGATTTTGCGAGGGAAAAACAGTTAATTTAAAGGAGCATAAACCACAACAAAAACTACACACATTAGTAGAAAGCAAATAATTGACTCGTCGTACAAACTCAGGGTATCACGCATAAGTCACACACATAAATAAATGTTGTAATAATGAACACCGCAGCGATGTTCTAAAATGGAAACGGTAACTGGACGGGGTCCCTAGAAAACGTCTCTGGTACTGCGATACACTCCTCTTCCATCAGGGAAAGTGGATTGACCAGTCGATGTACGTGTCTCTCCTGGTCGGGCCTTAGTGCTCTGCCGATGGCGATCTGAGGATTTAAATCTGCGAGGCTCTGGAGATAACCCATCACATGTTGGGATCAATGCTCTTGAGCGATGACATACTGAACAAGGTTGGCCAGGACTGGGTCTCTCTCAATTCGTCCACCGGGAAAAGATGTCACTCCTCCGGGTGCTGCACGGCTCGGGAAGTAATAATACCCTCGTTCGCTGGCATAGGGTACCGCGAATCGAAGGCGAGCAAGCGCTTCGTATGCAACAGCTTATATGGCCATATGTGGGGTTGGCATAGATTTCCCCATGAAGGAGACTTCCGTTGGATCTTGGTTTGAGTTTACGGGAGGGATGTGTACTGCTACCCAATATCTTGAGGTGGAAGGGGTAATTCTTGATTTGAACAGCTCGTACTGGGGTGGCTGGTTAGCGCCCATGGTACTGCAGGTAAAATCCCGCAATATCTTGACAAAACTACCCGGGTTTGCATCTGGGGTTCTCAGATAAATGCTAGGGCTCGGCATGGCTAGGAAATGGTTGTGAGGGTGGTGCACAAGGTAAGAGGTGCTTGGCAAGGTCACGCGGTGGCCTTTTTATAGCACCGGAGCTGGGTCATTTTACCGAGGTGAATGGTAAAGAAAAAATTTTCAGCTCAGTCCCAAGGGTCGGGGTCAAGCCACAGATTCACACATTTCACTATAGTGATGTGTTACTATGGGGTTGACGGGGTGATTCTTGGTAACTGTGTCCGGGATAGAAATCTTATACTGCATACTGGCGTATCCAGGCAAGGCTACTATTAAAACAGAGGCACGACAACAGGCGGCATTTAATCACGAGGCCACACGATTACAAAGCGAGGGTACACTGGAACTCGATACGACTCAGGTGACTTAGTCTACCTCGTTTACATCCAAGTGGCCGTGCCTTGAGGCTCCTCCACGGGTCTCGTCGTCGGAATTAGCTGGAGTGGGTTGAGGGGCTGCAGGCTCGGGGTAGCGATGAGGACCATCTCGGGGATTGTTGGCCACAATCCCGTTGGAGTGTGCTCCCAATATGCGACGAAGCACTTCTGGGGTTATCGCAGCACCTTGGCCTATGGCTGGGGCAGGCCTCAGGGACTCGATCGGGTGTCCAAACAGCACGACTGGGTTGTCGGTGTTGGTCTCGTTTTCTTCTCTCGCCAGGGCTCGACGAACCAGCTCTCCATGAGCTGCGATTAGATCAATAGTGATTTGATCGCACAGTTCCTCTAGTGCACTTACATAGCGCACTAGGTGCAACAATGCAGGATCCGTCTCGTGATCTCCGTTGGCAACTTGGGGTGGTCTACCATACCCTTCACATCTGGGGTAGTAGTGGAACGAGCGACAGTTAACTCTGGGCGACAAGTGCCGGAGATGAACTATAGCCTCTCGAGCAGCTAGTTGGATGGCTTGAAGCTCAAAGGAAGTTGTTCTTCCGGTGAACCTGTAGGGGCGCTCGGGCTCTAGACCCCTACCGTAGATGTGTACAGTGGCCCAGAATTGACGGTTCTCACCGGTCATGGGTCCTTGGTACACAACATATTCTGGGGGCTCTTCTAACGCATAGGCACGACGGGCGAGGTTTGCGAGTATGGCACAAAGCCTCCAAGGTTGTTTGCCGTGGTTTCATTGTGCACGACAGGGCCAGGCATTGTAGCTTGGTTTGGGGTAGAGGTTGTGCTGTGCTGTGTTGGGGCTAGCGTGCCCCTTTTTATAGGAAAAAGGGGACGGAGTCTTCCTTTGCACGCTTGCGAGAAAGGACTATTTAGGGGCCGGTCACTGGCGCATGAGTGACAGGTTAGGTTGATAGGTTGGGCACCGACTGCCAAAAAGGTGTTGGGTCACTGTGTGGCTATCTTGTACGAGAAGCTTGGCTGGGGTTTGGTTATGGTTTGGTGGGTTGGTTTGCCTAAGTTTATAGATCCGGCTAAGATAGGATTAGCCAATGGTCAGCCTGGCTCTGATACCAAGTCTGTCACGACCGGGTTTTCCGGGTTTTAAATTCCAGAAAAAGACCGTCGTGCTCATCAGCCCCAGGATTACTGTTAGCTGATGAGGCTCCAACTTGATACAGAAATTCCAATCAAAATACAACATATGTAGTACAAGACCATTCTGGCCTGTGAGTACAACAATTGGGTTTCTAGTGGTCGATGGCGGAAGCGGTTTGAGGATCGTCAGCGTATAGGGGACTCCATTTCCCACAGGAACAGCTGACCAGGTTAACTCCTATCTTCGCGAGGCTGCTATCACCGTTGCTTAGGTCTCGAGGCTGTCATCGTCACGCTCCTCTCCAAGCAGAAATCTGGCCAAGACAATAGCCAGGGACAAGCCAGTGAGTACTTTGAATGTACTCGCAAACATTAAGAACACAGGTATAATATAATTGATAATCATGCACTGAAAATTCTATGATCACATCGCGAGTCATAAATAAAACATCTTTTATGCATGCAAGCAGGTTATTATCATGCAACATGAATAAGCAGTAATAGAGTGGGAATAAAATGCCGCAGTCGGGCGTCTGAGCGACACCACATAAAGGGCTTTAAAAGAAATGCCACAGTCGGGCGTCTGAGCGACACCACATAAAGGGCTTTAAAAGAAATGCCACAGTCGGGCGTCTGAGCGACACCACATAAAGGGCTTTAAAAGAAATGCCACAGTCGGGCGTCTGAGCGACACCACATAAAGGGCTTTAAAATAAATAATCATAATGAATATCCAAGAGGTAGAACCGTCCCAGGGATACTCAATAATACAAATAATGCAACAGGTTAATCCATCATAAAATAATAATCATGGTCCTCACAAGTAACCAGTCGGTATCCAAGTTTGGTTTAACAATATCTCCTCCGAAGACCGACACTAAGACCAACACTTGACCCATCCCAGACTGTAATCCTTAACCATGGACACGGCTATTCGAATAGGTTTTAATCTCTGCAGAGGGTGTACTCTTTACCCACGAGTAACGGATTCCTTTAGTCCATCGGGACTAATTCCGTCTACGGCCTTTTAGTAGAAAACACGCCTAACTTGCACACACCAGCTTAACTCACCGGTGTCTGGAATCACCCACGACACTTGTTAAGAAAAACTCTAAGTGGGAAGGCTACAACCTCGCGTAGCATGGGATCAAATTTATATCGCGTGCTCTAAGGGGTAGCCTCCCCTCTCGATCCCAACCGGAAACACCCATGCCCCCGGACCAGGTGGCCTGCCTACCAGCTACAACCGGTATCTTCCACCATGGCCTCTCTGTACGGTGTGTGCTTGAAAGGGGTTGACGACTTACTGAACCATACCCTACCTGCGGCAGGGACAAGTGGTAGTTCATAGCAAGTATGGGGGTTACTGGAAACAAGACTAGGTCTACGGTCGACTCAGGAGGTTTATAAGTTCCCTGCATGACATGTAAACAAATATATTTCAATCAACAAAATCACCACTCAATATACCTTACCATGCCATACCGGACATAACCGTCCCAACGGGGACCGGCGACAAGCTCACTCCTACCCAAGGCAGAGGATTTCCCGGATTCCTTTCCGGCATGCATGCAAGGCACATGAGGGTGATTACCATCACAAGTATGTTCATTTCCAACAGCAAGGAAATCACTAATATGCATTCATGCAAATGATCATATCACATGAAATAACAAGTTCTTCGATATAAGGTGGTGTTATAAACGTGTCAATTAGCACACCAAAAATATTATTCCGGGGTTCAGAATGCTTGCCTTTAATGGTGTGGAGAGGTGGGGGTGCTCTCCAAAATTTTTGAAAGCTTCCTTCTTTCCCAAAAATCCTATTTCCAAAAATATGCAAATGACACATATTTCAAAAACAGAACAAAAAAGTTGTTTGGAAAATTTTCAAATAAATCTTAAAATAAACTAGACAGAATTTGGGAGATGTAGGAAAAAGAATCAATTCATTTGGAGTTATAATTAAAAAGTTATAGCCAGTCAAAGTTGTGGTCAAAAATTGTTTTTAATAAAAACAGGAAAAAGAAAACGTTTCAAAAGAGATTACGCCTTCGGTGCAGAGAAAACGTACTGGGGAATTATACGCTTTCACTTAATCCCACGTGGACAGGCGCGGGGTCGCTGACAGTGGGTCCAGGGGGCCCACTGGTTAGGTTTGACCAGTCTATCCCTCCCTCCTCTTCCTCTGCCCGAACGGAGGCGAGGCAACGGCGATCGTCGCCGGCGAACGGCGGCTCCCCGTGGGTTCCAGAGGGTCTGGATGGATCCGCGAGACTGAGGCGGTCCTTCCGGTGGTCGCTGGGTAGACGGGGGTGGAAAGAGTCGTCGGCGGTGAGCTTCGCGGCGGAGGGGAGCTTCGGGAGCAGAGTGGTTTTGGGGCTACGGTGGTTCCCGATCAAAATCGAGTAGGGGGATGTGTTCACGGGAGGATGAGGAGGTTCCTAGCGAAGAGAACGGAGAGGGGGAGGCCCTGGTGGTGCCGGAATGGCCGGGGCAGTGGCGGCGGCCGCGGTTGCCGGAGATGAGGAAGGAGGCCTCCCCGGGTTGAATGCGAGCTAGGGGAACGCCATTGGGGTGGCCTGAGGTTGCCTGCGTGCTCGAGGAAGCTTGGGGGCCTCCTTTTATAGCGCGACGAGGTCGGTTCCGCGGCGGTGGATGAGGATGCCGGCGAACCGCCTCTCTGTAGCTTGCAGGGCAACGTGGAGGTGACGAGAGCTAGCCAACGAGCGAGGAATAAGTTCACGCTGTTCCCAGGGGCATGTGGCGAGTCGGGGTGGCTTTGGCGGCGCCGACCGTGACAGAGGCACGCTGCGGACGCCGGTGTGCCGCCAAAAGTTCTGTCGGCATCGCTGTAGGCTGCCAGGGCGGCTTGGCGCGTTGCTGTGAGGGGGATAGCGAGTGGCATGGCTCTGCAGAGCGGGCCAAAACCAGGGGGCCAGCGTGTCGGCTCGGGCGCGGGTCGTGCAATACGCGCGTTCTGGGCGCGTCCCGTGCACGCACTGAATGTGCTCGACGAAATGCTAAAGCATGCTAGAGGTCGCGGTTGAGGCTGGGTAGAAACAGGGCTAGGTTAGGGTTAGTTAGAGGGTGAATGGACATGGTGGTTAGGTCAGGTGGCCAAGATCACAGTGCAAAAATCAAGATTCATGTCAAATCTGGCCATGCTCTCCAGGTGTTTAACAGAATGCCACACGCACCTAGGCTCTTCTTGGGGTGGCCAAAACTTCCAGATTGGGGTCTCTTTAGATGAACAAGAGGGTGGTGAGGTCATTTGGACAAAAGGAGAAACTTGCTAGTGCAAGTTTTGCAAAACTTGAATTCTGGACAGGAAATAAATGACATTATTTCATGAACCAAAAATATGCCAATGGGTGCATGCTCCTGGACTTAGAGGTTTGGTAGGGATGTCTACAAGTAGGAGAAAGCACAAGATCTTTGGAGAAAAATTAAATAGGGTTGCAGTAGAAATCACAAGGCTGGACCAGAATGGAAAAGAGGTTGATTCACTCAAAATTTTCAAATAACAACACAGGGTTTTTGCATAAAGTTGAATCATATGTTACTACCAATATCCCATAATTTTGGTGGAGGCCAGAAAGAAATATTTAAATGGGTTGTAGTGCAAATTGCACTCTGGACCAGAGAAGAAAAATTGAGTGTAGAGCTCAAAATATAACATGAATAGAAGATATTTTTGTACAAAAGTGATTTAAAAACATCACATGACATCTCCAAATTTTGGTTAGAATTTTAAGTGAATCTATCAAATGGTTGTAGTTCAAATATGGCCATTTAACCTTGAAAAACCATTTTCAAGAAAGTAAAGATCAAGCAACTTAATTATTTAATTAGTTATATTAAATAAGGGAAAGTTTCTCTTGAGAGATTAAATATGTCCAATGACATATTTGAAAAGTTTTCTCTTTGGGAAAAACTCATCATAACAGGGAAGGAAATGATTTAAAAATCAAAAATGGAGCTCAGAAATTCAAAGTTTTAATTCCTAGCAAAAATTTTAATTCATTAAAACAAGGCCAAATTTTTGGGGTGTCACATGACCTATTCTTGAAGTTGTTCCTTAGGGATCCTTGTGCACTCAGTTTCTTCGATGATTCTATAACCATTGGAACGTTGGAAACACTCTCGATTTTTGAGTTCTTCCCCAGTTACCAGAATCATTCCCAACATTTGCATTTTGTTCCCAGCTTGCACCTTAGTAGTTGTTGTTTAGGATCGTCTTCAAAAGTGGACTTACCATGGGTCCCATCCATTTCCGATGTTAAGCTAAAAATCATCCATTGCGTTGTCTTCAACAAGGTAGTCCACATCATCCATCCTAGACGGAGTATGCCATTCTTTCGAACCCCTTCCAATGATCGATTGTGATTACCTCAGGCTGGCATAAAGCGTTTCAATGATCTTTGTATCAAAAGTAATTCTTTTTGCCACTTAAGGGAAATGATATACGAGTCACCTTTCCCTAAGGTGTCCCGTTATGGAATCATGGCAATTACCTCCTCGCTACTTTGAAACCATGCACCATACTACTCCAACGTGGAATTGTTGCCTACCAATTTGAACCCTTGTCATCTATCACCTCCCATCTCTCTCGATGTGTGTTTTGTGTCTCAGCCAAAGAGATGTTTCAACGTCTCACTCCATGAGTTGATCTTGAGTTGCTCGATCTTTGAGAAGATCGTTTCCTGTAGAGTTTCCTTCTGTCGCCATCATGTTGGATGAAGAGCTCAAACGCAAAGACGTCAAGATCAATTGGAGAAATGAATCAACATCTTTGAGAAGGGCAATCGGATCATGAAGATGGTTTTAGCTTTGTGTCCCCTCTGTCTTCTTACCTCACGTCTTGAATCTTGGGACGAGATTCTTGTTTTAGTGGGGGTGAGTTGTCACATCCCTTGTTCTGGTTTGCTTTGGGCTAGCTAGTAAATGTTTTGCATCATGTTTAAATTGCTTTTAAATTTGAAATGGGGATGACAAACCCAAGCACCAAAATTAAGTCAAATGGGTTCAACTTAAAAACATTTTCAAGAACCCAGAACGCTCTTTAGAAAAGTTCATCATTTTTGAATTGGTCTAGAACCTCTGATAAAAATGGTGCACATTTTTCTAGGACACTTTGGATTTTTGAATTAATCCATAAGTATTTGAATTTGGACATTTAAATCTTATAAATCTTCTTAATTGTCCAAATAATCCTGAAAGTACTTGAGGGCTGTTGGGAAATATTTCAAAGGTGCCTAAAATTATTTCCAGGATTTTACCAAGTGGATTAGTATTTTTACTAAACCAAAAACAATAGAAATGAAAATAGAAAATAGAAACTAAGAAAAGACAGAAACCTCACCTGGGCCTTACCTGGCAGAAGAGGCCCAGCTCACCAGGGGCTGAGTGGTCTTCTTCCTCCTGCCAGGAGGACAGACAGGTGCGTGGCGTGCGCGTCGACGACGCCTTGCCACCTCCTGCTTCAGCCGCGCAACCCCGACCCCTCCAAACGTGCCACGGAGACACCCAACTTCCCCTCTTCCATTTCCCCGTTTCTCTGGTCGCCTCCCCTTCTCTGTTCCTCATGCGCGCAACCACCGAGCGCCTCGCAGCGCGCCGACAAGCTCCAGCGCAGCCACCGCGCACGCCTCGCCTTGCCGTTCTGTCCTGTAGCTCCGCCTCGACACCGTCGAGCCGCACGCTAAAGAACGCGACCGTGGGAGCCCCTGCAACGCCACCTGCATCGCATTCTTCTTCCTCCGGCCACCGAGATCGCCGGCAATGCCATGATGCCTTCCGTGCTTCCCCGAGCCCACTTCGACGCCCCCTACAACCGCCGTGAGCCACTACACCAAACCCCTCTCTCCCCGTGCTCCTTTGCCCCTCTGGCTGTCGCTTTCGTCAAGCCCGAGACCTCACTACCGCCGGCCATGGCGCCACCACGGCTACTGACACCATAGCTCATGGCTGAGCATGTCCCCGTGTTCAGTACTTCCCAGGAGCACGTAGAACCCATCAGTTCCTCCCCTAGTGCACCGTAGCGTCGGGTCGGTCGGCGCCCGAGCTCCGGCCGCCGCTGTTGAGGTCGCCGCCGCCGTTTCCGGCCAACGTAGCCGCTGACTTCGGTCCCATTGGATGTGGAAGAGCGCCAGCTATGCATAGAGCCTCTCCGCCGCTTGTTTGGTCACCAGACGACAAAACCCGATGCCCTCCGCCGCGTCTGTCGACGCCGGCGTCGAGCTGTGGACCAAGTCCAGTAGGTTTGAATCGCTGACCAGGGGTTTGACCTCCCCTGGCTGACTGACGTGTGGGCCAGGCCCCTTTTTTAATTAGTGTTAGATTTAGTTAGTACTAATTAACTTAGTTAAGTAGATTAGACACTGACATGCGGGCCCAGGCTCTAGTTAACTTAGGTTAGTTAGTTAGTCACTGACCAATGGGCCCCACTGGTCAGGTTTGACCTGGACCGGCCCTGTTGACCTGCTGCTGTCATAATGACGCAGTGCTGACGCAATAAGCTATTTTCTTGGTTTAATTTAATCAAGGAAATTCCAGAAAATGTTTTAAACTTCTAAAAATTATATAAAACCAACCGTAGCTCAGAATGAAATAAATTATATATGAAAAATTATCAGAAAAATTCAAGGAATCCATCAGTACCATTTTCATGCATGTTTGAGCAAGTTAACCTCACTGTTTAGAATGAAACATGATTAGGGCAAATTTCATAATAGGTTTGGAGTTGGAATTTGATATAGTTTTGAATTCCACTTCAATTAAAATGAATTTCTGTTGCATTAGCCCAAAACACATTCATATTGCCATGTCATAGCATGCATCATATTGTTGCATATCGCCATGTGTTGATTGTGTTCTTTCTCAGTTGCCGGTGTTTGTCCCCCCTCAGTAGACATTGATCCAGTGATGAATTCGATGACACCGATGAAGAGCTATTCTATCTTCAGAAGTGCCAGGCAAGCAAAACCCCCCTTGTTCATTCCGATACAATCCCACTCTCTCGCTACTGCTCCCTTTTACTGCATTAGGACAACAATGTTTCAGCTGTTACATGCTGCGGTAGCTGAACCCCTTTTCCTCTGCATGACCTGCCATTGCCACAGTAAATAGATGAAACCCACTAGCATGAGTAGGAGTTGTTTGAGTCCTGATGTGCCTACTCATTCATGCTTGTTTGTCATGCCTGCTACTGCTTAGAGTTGTGTCAGGTCTGATTCATCGGGGATGAATTGGAATGGTGTTGAACATGTCCTACTGTGTGTGAGCTAAGTGTGTGAACACGATTTGGTAAAGGTAGCGGTGAGAGGCCATGTAGGAGTACATGGTGGGTTGTCTCATTGCAGCCATCCTCAGGAACTGAATTCTGCGTTTGGTGATCCATGAACAGTTACTACCACACATTGGAATGCTTAAGTGCCCCTCTCGACTTATTAATCAACCTGATCTCTGTCCAGGAGTTGCAACTAGTTTCTGGTGTTTGTAGGTAGTGTTAGTAGTCTACCAAGTGGCACCCGGTACAGGTGGGCTTGGGACAGACTAGGCACAGTGGCACGTCGTACCAAATGGCACCCGGATGGTGGGCTTGGGAAGGATGCACACATCATTTGGGGTCGTGAGTGACACCCCGGCCGGATCTCCTTGCAGATGGAACCCGAATAGGCGATAAACCTGGACTAGAGACTTGTTGGTTAGTCAGGTCGTAGCCGACTCCCTCGCCCGGCTTCCGCTTGAAGGTTGCCGAGGTACATGACGTGTACAGGGCGATAAGTGGCGAGAGCGTGTGTGAAGAAGTACACCCCTGCAGGGTTATGATTATCTATTCGAATAGCCGAATTCCTCGGATATGGAAACTTGGACCCCATGCATAGTTCATAGACAAGTGAAAGTGGATACTCTAAAATGCGCAAGATAAGCGTGAGTGCTATGGATGGCGTTCTCGTAGGGAGACGGGAGCGGATCCATAGTGGTGTATTGATATGGTGAATATGTGGACTCATGTGCGCCACCTCAAAAGAGTTACTTGCAGTCGTAGTTCAGGATAGCCACCGAGTCAAAGCTGGCTTGCTGCAGTTAAACTCCACCACCCCCTTTATTGATACTGATGCATATGTAGATAGTTCTGATGTAAGTCTTGCTGGGTACATTTGTACTCATGTTTGCTTAATTTATGTTTTGCAGAGAGACTCCAGTCTTGCTAGTAGTTCCGTGTGGACTTCGACGTTTAGCTTGTTACCTCAGCTACGATCTTGTACCTTGGGAGGGTCTTGCAGATAGTCAGGCTTCTGAGCCTTCTTCATTTGTAGTGGTCTGTACTCAGACAAGTTAAGCTTCCGCATGTGCTTGTTGCTTGTATGCTCTGGATGTTGGGTCATGAGACCCATGTTTGTAATATCTCGCTCTTCGGAGCCTAATGGATAAATACTTGAGTCGTAGAGTTATGTTGTGATGCCATGTTGTATTTATACATATCGAGCATATTGTGTGTATGATTGAGATGCTTGGTATGTGTGGGATCCGACAATCTAGTTGTTTATCCTTTGCAGCCTCTCTTATGGGGAAATGTAGTCTAGTGCTTCCATGATCCATAGTAGTCCGCTACAGCCCGGTTCACCGGAGTCCTGCTAGCCAGCACTACTGCTCAGGACAACTGACTGGCCGGCATGTGATTCACTTCGTTCCTGTGTCTGTCCCTTCGGGGAAATGTGATGCGGTGACATTCGGAGTCCTGCCTAGCCTGCTATAGCCCGGGTTCCCAGAGTCCTGTTAGCCCAGTGCTATAGCCCGGATTCACACGCTGCTGACCGACATGCTCGATGTGATTCATGTATGCCTGTCCCCATAGGTTGGTGCCGTTTTGGATTCACGACTAGCCATGTCGGCTCGGGTTCCCTGTCATATGGATGCTAGCGACACTATCATATACATGAGCCAAAAGGCGCAAACGGTCCCGGGCCATGGTAAGGCGACACCCATGGGAATACCGTGCGTGAGGCCGCAAAGTGATATGAGGTGTTACCGGCTAGATCAATGTGACTTGAAATCGGGATCCCGAAAGCTTTGGTATCAGAGCCTGACTGCCTGTAGGTTTGCCAAGCCAAACTGGTCGAAGTTATGTCTAGAAATGCTTTAGTTATATAAGGGAATTGATTGTGGAAGGGAATGTAAGGCTCTTTTTACTCCTTATCCTCATGACCTTCTGATCTGAGTCATCTTATCTTTTTCTACGGGGTTAAGAACTAGGCTTCTCTTCTATCTCTCAGGATGACGTGTTACTAAACCGTAGTTGCCTAGGATTGTTGAGTTCAAGCCTCAATTCAGTTCCTACTACTTCCATATGTTCATAGCTGGCCTCAGAACCTTGATATTGTGATGTTGAGTGGTTATGCCACCATTTTTGCAGGGTGTCTCAAATCTTTTGAGCAATTATAGCCATTATGCTGTCCGAGTCATCCCAGGATTCTAGATAGTCTAATGCACTTGCAATCATTCCTCCATGTTCCTGTTGTCCATTTGGGCTAGATTAATCACACTAATCGGTGAGTTGAGGTACTCTATTGCCTCGACATATATGTTGGAGCTATTATTATGACCCTAGGTGTTTTAGGGAGTCACCTAGTAATGTAGCCATGTTTTGTGTTCCCAGTGTGATGATTCTGGCCACCATTCTCGAAAGCACCTCGTGATGCCATTTAGTAGTAGGTATTCTATTCCTGGGTTCTTGAACCCAAGATTCACCCCACTTACTTCATGTTGATAGTGTTTGCTAGTTCCTTTAGGTTATTAGTAACCTTTGTATTAGTCCTCGAGGTCCGTGGTGCTTCCTTCTTCCGAATACTATGACCCATTTATGGCAGAAGTTTGTTGAAACCAAAAGATCACAACAAAGTGCTCTTGATGAGTTCTCCATTCTTATTGTGACTTTGCCAATTCTACCTTCTGCATGGGTTATCTGGAAGAAACATGTTGAACTTTGCTCGACATGCTAATCCATGAATCCACAACTCGGAAAGTTATATGTTCCTTGAGTTGTCCCTCTTTAGTTATCTTCTGACCTTCGTCTATCAATTGATAGTCAAGAGTATGCGTGCATTCGTTCATCGATGCCTATCATTCGTGTGGTCCGTTAAGCTATTCTACTACAGAATGACTAGGAGAAACAAACTCCAGCACCTCATCCATATCTAGGATTGGGTCAAAGCAATTGTATTCCACAGATTAAGAATGCTAATCCAGCTTCTAGTCTGTTCTACCTTGGAGTGTTACCATCTTTCTGTCAGGAGTGTCATGAGAATTGCACCACCTCCTATAAATTCTTGACGCAGTAATACTTCTTGCCATCATTGTTCATTCCTTGGTTCCGTGTTATTATAACCGGAATGCTGACAAGTGTACTGTGATGTGCGAAATCAATACTCCTAGCAACTCCATTGCTTGGTAGTTAATGGACAATACTCTCAATCTTAGCGTGCTGGTTATTGAATCATCATCCTAAGATTGATCGGGCTACCTAGTCCATATTTCCGGGTGCACTCATCGACCAAGGAGTTAGGATTGTGACAATCCCTCGCTCCTTGATCATATCATCTTGCCTGAAATGCAAGATTGTTCTCGAGCTTAATAACATATCGGTGGTTCGTGATTTTCCGAATATCTTCTCGGAAGTATTAGCCGATTGTCACCTGACCGCTATGTTGAGTTCGTGATCATGTTGGTTTTCCTCCAAACCACCCATTCTCCAAGAATCTGTGTTGGATACCCTGAGCTAGTTGGTTAAGCTAAACAACAACTTGGAGAGTTGGAAGATGAAAGCTTGTCCGACTTAGTTCATCACTAAGGGATATCCTTGTGTGTGTGTGTGTGTGTTGAAGAAAGATGGTATCTTCATCGACTGATCCCCATGATCAGCTGTTGAATCTATTATCTTGTCCAAACCTTGATTTGAGTGTGGGCTATCGTCAAATCAAATCAGAACCAACGATGTTCGTAATGTTCTCTTACTTGCGGTTGTCCCTCGAGCATACACCATTATATCTTTCGGGTCTGACCAATGCTATCACCTTGTTCATATGATTGTGGAATTCCATTTATATGGAAACCTAGATGAATTGTTGTTGAGCCCATCGACAACATCCTTGTCTTCTCCATGATTTTTTTGGATATCAAGAGAGTGTTGGAAACTTTTGTAAGCATTATCTTCATGTCCCGTTCATGAAATACATGTTTGGTGTAAGAAGTGACTTTCTCCAAGTTCACATGCATTAGGTGCAAGTTGCCGCCGTGAATTCAAGAAAGATTGTTTTTGTTTCCTTTGGAATCGTCCCAAGTCAGTCATGTACGTGCGAAGTATTCTATGGTCTGATAGGCTGATCATCTTCATTCTATATGTATCCCTAGCACACCAAGCCACTGATTGATTTGTTCAAGGAGAAGAAGTTCCTTCTTAAGAATCATGACTTATGTTAGGACTTTGTTATCCTCGATAATGGTTCCCCACCTGAACTCGGTAGTGTTTTATTATAAGACTACTACGTGGTCATGCTTGTCTGGGACAACATGTTCACATGTGTTAGCAGAACCAGCTCATGTTTTGGAGCTTACTACCATACTCCATTTCCCGAGAATCTCGCAACGTCATCTCATCGATTTGTGTTGCAAACTTTCATTTTCTTCTAGACTCGATGGGTCTGGAATATCCTGTTGCCAACCAGATCTGAATCTCATGTAGATATGATGGTTGGAACTTTTCCAAGATCTATGATGTAGGTCCCCGACAAGGTTGATGTTCTGGCCGACACACCTAGCCAGAAGATCTATCATTGTAGTATCTTGATTGAGCTATTTGACCATCTTCTCCATGAGGATTTAGTGTGACCTATTCTTGAAGTTTTTCCTTAGGGATCCTTGTGCTCTCAATTTCTTCGATGATTCTATAACCATTGGAACGTTGGAAACACTCTCGATTGTTGAGTTCTTCCCCAGTTACTAGAATCATTCCCAACATTTGCATTTTGTTCCCAGCTTGCACCTCGGTAGTTGTTGTTTAGGATCCTCTTCAAAAGTGGACTTACCATGGGTCCCATCCATTTCCGATGATAAGCTAAAAATCATCCATTGCGTTGTCTTCAACAAGGTAGTCCACATCATCCATCCTAGTCGGAGTATGCCATTCTTTCGAACCCCTTCCAATGATCGATTGTGATTACCTCAGGATGGCATAAAGAGTTTCAATGATCTTTGTATTAAAAGTAATTCTTTTTGCCACTTAAGGGAAATGCTATACGAGTCACCTTTCCCTAAGGTGTCCCGTTATGGAATCGTGGCAATTACCTCCTCGCTACTTTGAAACCATGCACCATCCTACTCCAGCGTGGAATTGTTGCCTACCAATTTGAACCCTTGTCATCTATCACCTCCCATCTCTCTCGATGTGTGTTTTGTGTCTCAGCCCAAGAGATGTTTCAATGTCTCACTCCATGAGTTGATCTTGAGTTGCTCGATCTTTGAGAAGATCGTTTCCTGTAGAGTTTCCTTCTATCGCCATCATGTTGGATGAAGAGCTCAAACGCAAAGACGTCAAGATCAATTGGAGAAATGAATCAACATCTTCGAGAAGGGAAATCGGATCATGAAGATGGTGTTAGCTTTGTGTCCCCTCTGTCTTCTTACCTCACGTCTTGAATCTCGGGACGAGATTCTTGTTTTAGTGGGGGTGAGTTGTCACATCCCTAGTTCTGGTTTGCTCTGGGCTAGCTAGTCATGTGTTGCATAATGTTTAAATTGCTTTTAAATTTGAAATGGGGATGACAAACCCTAGCACCAAAATTAAGTCAAATAGGTTCAACTTAAAAACATTTTCAAGAACCCAGAATGCTCTTTAGAAAAGTTCATCATTTTTGAATTGGTCTAGAACCTCTGATAAAAATGGTGCACATTTTTCTAGGACACTTTGGATTTTTGAATTAATCCATAAGTATTTGAATTTGGACATTTAAATCTTATAAATCTTTTTAATTGTCCAAATAATCCTGAAAGTACTTGAGGGCTGTTGGGAAATATTTCAAAGGAGCCTAGAATTATTTCCAGGATTTTACCAAGTGGATTAGTATTTTTACTAAACCAAAAACAACAGAAATGAAAATAGAAAATAGAAACTAAGAAAAGACAGAAACCTCACTTGGGCCTTACCTGGCAGAAGAAGCCCAGCCCACCAGGGGCTGAGTGGTCTTCTTCCTCCTGCCAGGAGGACAAACAGGTGCGTGGCGTGCGCGCCGACGACGCCTTGCCACCTCCTGCTTCAGCCGCGCAACCCCGACCCCTCCAGACGTGCCACAGAGATGCCCAGCTTCCCCTCTTCCATTTCCCCCTTTCTCTGGTCGCCTCCCCTTCTCTGTTCCTCGTGCGCGCAACCACCGAGCGCCTCGCAGCGGGTCTACGAGCTCCAGCGCAGCCACCGCGCACGCCTCACCTCGCCGTTCGGTCCCCTAGCTCCGCCTCAACGCCGTGGAGCCACACACTAAAGAACGCGACCGTGGGAGCCCCTGCAGCGCCGCCTACATCGCCTTCTTCTCCCTCCGGCTGCTGAGATCGCCGGCAATGCCACGACGCCGTCCGTGCTTCCCCGAGCCCACTTCGACGCCCCCTACAACCACCGTGAGCCACTACACCGAACCCCTCTCTCCCCATGCTCGTTTGCCCCCTCTGGCTGTCACTTTCGTCAAGCCCGAGACCTCACTGCCGCTGGCCATGGTGCCACCGCGGCAACTGACACCATAGCTCGCGCCTGAGCGTGTCCCCGTGTTCAGTACTTCCCCAGGAGCACGTAGCACCCATCAGTTCCTCCCCTAGTGCACCGTAGCGTCGAGTTGATCGGCGCCCGAGCTCCGGCCGCCGCTGTTGAGGTCGCCGCCGCCGTTTCCGGCCACCGCAGCCGCTGACTTCGGTCCCATTGGATGCGGAAGAGCGCCAGCTATGCATAGAGCCTCTCCGCCGCTTGTTTGGTCACCGGACGGCAAAACCCGATGCCCTCCGCCGCGTCTGTCGACGCCGGCGTCGAGCCGTGGACCAAGTCCGGTAGGTTTGAACCGCTGACCAGGGGTTTCACCTCCCCTGGCTGACTGACGTGTGGGCCAGGCCCCTTTTTTTAATTAGTGTTAGATTTAGTTAGTACTAATTAACTTAGTTAAGTAGATTAGACACTGACATGCGGGCCCAAGCTCTAGTTAACTTATGTTTGTTAGTTAGTCACTGACCAGTGGGCCCCACTGGTCAGGTTTGACCTGGACCAGCCCTGTTGACCTGCTGCTGTCATAATGACGCAGTGCTAACGCAATAAGCTATTTTCTGGGTTTAATTTAATCCAGGAAATTCCATAAAATGTTTTAAACTTCTAAAAATCATATAAAATCAACCGTAGCTCAGAATCAAATAAATTATATATGAAAAATTATCAGAAAAATTCAAGGAATCCATCTGTACCATTTTCATGCATGTTTGAGAAACTTAACCTCACTGTTTAGGATGAAACATGATTAGGGCAAATTTCATAATAAGTTTGGAGCTGGAATTTGATATAGTTTTGAATTCCACTTCAATTAAAATGACTTTCCGTTGCACTATCCCAAAACACATTTATATTTCCATGTCATAGCATGCATCATATTGTTGCATATCGCCATGTGTTGATTGTGTTCTTTCTTAGTTGCCGGTGTTTGCCCCCCTCAGTAGACATTGATCCAGCGATGAATTCGATGACACCGATGAAGAGCTATTCTATCTTCAGAAGTGCCAGGCAAGCAAAACCCCCCTTGTTCATTCCGATACAATCCCACTCTCTCGCTCCTGCTCCCTTTTACTGCATTAGGAAAACAACGTTTCAACTGTTACATGCTGCGGTAGTTGAACCCCTTTTCCTTTGCATGACTTGTCATTGGCACAGTAAATAGATGAAACCCACTAGCATGAGTAGGAGTTGTTTGAGCCTTGATGTGCCTAATCATTCATGGTTGTTTGTCATGCCTGCTACTGCTTAGAGTTGAGTCAGGTCTGATTCATCGGGGATGAATTGGAATAGTGTTGAACATGTCCTATTGTGTGTGAGCTAAGTGTGTCAACACGATTTGGTAAAGGTAGCGGTGAGAGGCCATGTAGGAGTACATGGTGGGTTGTCTCATTGCAGCCGTCCTCAGGAACTGAGTTCTGTGTTTGGTGAGCCATGAACAGTTACTACCACACATTGGAATTCTTAAGTGCCCCTCTCGACTTACCGATCACCGGAAATATTCGGGGGTATACCGGTATTGTACCGGGACCACCGGAGGGGTTCCGGGGGTCCACCTGCCCCGGAGGGCCTTATGAGTTGTAGGTGGAAGAGAACCAGACCCTAGTGGGCTGGGCACCATTCCCCCTAGGGCCCATGCGCCTAGGGTTTGGGGGGAATCCTAAAGGGGGGCGCCCCCCTTGCTTGGGGGGCAAGCCCCTCCCCCTTGGCCGCCGCCCCCCTCTAGATCTCATCTAGAGGGGCCGGCCCCCTTCCCCCTTCTCCCTATAAATAGAGGGGCGAGGGGAGGGCTGCAGCACCACATCCAAGGCGCAGCCCCTCCCCTCCCCAACACCTCTCCTCCTCCGCGTGAGCTTGGCGAAGCCCTGCCGGAGAACTGCCACTTCATCACCACCACGCCGTCGTGCTGCTGTTGGAGCCTTCTTTCTCAACCTCTCCCTACTCCTTGCTGGATCAAGGCGCGGCAGACGTCAACGGGCTGCACGTGTGTTGAATGCGGAGGCACCATTGTTCGGTGCTTAGATCGGATTTGGCCGCGATCTGAATCGCTACGTGTACGACTCCTCCAACCGCGTTCTTGCAACGCTTCCGACTCACGATCTTCAAGGGTATGAAGATGCACTCCCCTCTCATTGCTAGTTACTCCATATGTTGATCTTGGTGATGCGTAGATTTTTTTTAATTTCTGCAACGATCCCCAACAGTGGTATCAGAGCTAGGTCTATGCGTAGTTTCTATGCACGAGTAGAACACACGTTGTTGTGGGCATCGATTTTGTCAATTTACTTGTTGTTACTAGTCTTATCTTGATTCGGCAGCATCATGGGATGAAGCGGCCCGGACCGACCTTACACGTACGCTTACGTGAGACTGGTTCCACTGACTGACATGCACTAGTTGCATAAGGTGGCTAGCGGGTGTCTGTCTCTCCCACTTTAGTCGGATCGGATTCGATGAAAAGGGTCCTTATGAAGGGTAAATAGAAATTGGCATATCATGTTGTGGTTTTGGCGTAGGTAAGAAACGTTCTTGCTATAAACCTATAGCAGCCACGTAAAAACTTGCAACAACAATTAGAGGACGTCTAACTTGTTTTTGCAGCATATGTCGTGTGATGTGATATGGCCAAAAGGATGTGATGAATGATATATGTGATGTATGAGATTGATCATGTTCTTGTAATAGGAATCACGACTTGCATGTCGATGAGTATGACAACTGGCAGGAGCCATAGGAGTTGTCTTAATTTTTTTATGACCTCCGTGTCAACATAAACGTCATGTAATTACTTTACTTTATTGCTAACAGCCCTAGTAGTAGAAGTAATAGTTGGCGAGACAGCTTCATGAAGACACAATGATGGAGATCATGATGATGGAGGTCATGGTGTCATGCCGGTGACAATGATGATCATGGCGCCCCAAAGATGGAGATCAAAAGGAGCAAAATGATATTGGCCATATCATGTCACTATTCGATTGCATGTGATGTTTATCATGTTTTACATCTTATTTGCTTAGAATGACGGTAGCATAAATAAGATGATCCCTCGCAATAATTTCAAGAAAGTGTTCCCCTAACTGTGCACCGTTGCTAAGGTCCGTTGTTCCGAAGCACCACATGATGATCAGGTGTGATAGGTTCTAACGTTCACATACAACGGGTGTAAGCCAGATTTACACACGCAATACACTTAGGTTGACTTGACGAGCCTAGCATGTAGAGACATGGCCTCAGAACACGGAAGATCGAAAGGTCGAATATGAGTCGTATAGAAGATATGATCAACATGAAGATGTTCACCGATGATGACTAGTCCGTCTCACGTGATGATCGGACACGGCCTAGTTGAATCGGATCATGTATCACTTAGATGACTAGAGGGATGTCTATCTGAGTGGGAGTTCATTAAATAATTTGATTAGATGAACTTAATTATCATGAAAATAGTCTAAAACTTTGCAATATGTCTTGTAGATCAAATGGCCCACGCTAATGTTGCCCTCAACTTCAACGCGTTCCAAGAGAAAACTAAGCTGAAAGACGATGGTAGCAACTACACGGACTGGGTCCATAACCTGAGGATTATCCTCATAGCTGCCAAGAAAGCATATGTCCTTGAAGCACCGCTAGGTGATGCACCTGTTTTCCCAGCAACTCAAGACGTTATGAACGCCTGGCAGTCGCGTAGTGATGATTACTCCCTGGTTCAGTGCGGCGTGCTTTACAGCTTAGAACCGGGGCTCCAAAAGCGTTTTGAGCAGCACGGAGCATATGATATGTTCCAAGAGCTGAAAATGGTTTTCCAAGATCATGCCCGAGTCAAGAGATATGAAGTCTTTGACAAGTTCTACATTTGTAAGATGGAGGAGAATAGTTCCGTCAGCGAGCACATACTCAAAATGTCTGGGTTGCACAACCGCTTGTCTCACTTGGGAGTTAATCTCCCGGATGATGCGGTCGTTGACAGAATCCTTCAGTCACTCCCACCTAGCTACAAGAGCTTTGTGATGAACTTCAATATGCAGGGGATGGAAAATACCATTCCTGAGGTATATTCAATGCTAAAATCAGCGGAGGTGGAGATCAAAAAGGAACATCAAGTGTTGATGGTGAATAAGACCACTAAGTTCAAGAAAGGCAAGGGTAAGAAGAACTTCAAGAAGGATGGCAAGGGAGTTGCCACGCCCGGTAAGCCAGTTGCCGGGAAGAGGCCAAAGCATGGACCCATGCCTGAGACTGAGTGCTTTTATTGCAAGGTAAACGGTCACTGGAAGCGGAACTGCCCCAAGTACTTAGCGGATAAGAAGGCCGGAAATACCAAAGGTATATGTGATATACATTTTATTGATGTGTACCTAACCAGCGCTCGTAGTAGCTCCTGGGTATTTGATACCGGTGCAGTTGCTCATATTTGTAACTCAAAACAAGAGCTGCGGAATAAGCGGAGACTGGCGAAGGACGAGGTGACGATGCGCGTCGGGAATGGTTCCAAGGTCGATGTGATCGCCGTCGGCACGCTACCTCTACATTTACCTACGGGATTAGTTTTAAACCTCAATAATTGTTATTTAGTACCAGCTTTGAGCATGAATATTGTATCTGGATCTCGTTTAATGCGAGATGGCTACTCATTTAAATCTGAGAATAATGGTTGTTCTATTTATATGTGAGACATGTTTTATGGTCATGCCCCGCTGGACAATGGTTTATTCTTATTTAATCTCGAACGTGATGTTACACATATTTATAGTGTGAATGCCAAAAGATGTAAGGTTGATAATGATAGTCCCACATACTTGTGGCACTGCTGCCTTGGTCACATTAGTGTCAAACGCATGAAGAAACTCCATGCAGATGGACTTTTGGAGTCTCTTGATTATGAATCATTTGACACGTAAGACCTTCTCACCCGTAGCGAAGCTGAAGTCTGTCTGAATCATGTTAGAAATTGCCGCATTCTATGATTATGACATATGGCAAATGGACGTCAAAACAGCATTCCTTAATGGTTTCCTTAAGGAAGAATTGTATATGATGCAGCTGGAAGGTTTTGTCGATCCTAAGAATGCTGACAAGGTATGCAAGCTCCAACGCTCGATCTATGGTCTGGTGCAATCATCTCGGAGTTGGAACATTTGTTTTGATGAGATGATCAAAGCGTTTGGGCTTACGCAGATTTATGGAGAAGCATGTGCTTACAAGTAAGTGAGTGGGAGCTCTGTAGCATTTCTCATATTATATGTGGATGACATACTATTGAAGGGAAATGATATAAAACTCTTGGAAAGCATAAAGGCCTACTTGAATAAGTGTTTTTCAATGAAGGACCTTGGAGAAGCTGCTTATATATTAGGCATCAAGATCTATAGAGATAGATCGAGACGCCTCATTGATCTTTCACAAAGCACGTACCTTGAAAAGATATTGAAGAAGTTCAATATGGATCAGTCCAAGAAGGGGTTCTTGCCTGTATTGCAAGGTGTAAGATTGAGCACGGCTCAATGCCCGACCACGGCAGAAGATAGAGAAAAGATGAGTGTCATCCACTATGCTCGGCCATAGGGTCTATTATGTATGCCATGCTGTGTACCAGACCTAATGTAAACCTTGCCGTAAGTTTGGTAGGAAGGTACCAAAGTAATCCCAGCATGGAACACTGGACAACGGTCAAGAATATCCTAAAGTACCTCAAAAGGACTAACGATATGTTTCTCGTTTATGGAGGTGACGAAGAGCTCGTCGTAAAGGGTTATGTCGATGCTAGTTTCGACACAGATCTGGATGACTGCAAGTCACAAACCGGATACGTGTATATTTTGAATGGTGGGCAGTCATCTGGTGTAGTTGCAAGCAAAGCGTCGTGGCGGGATCTACATGTGAAGCGGAGTACATGGCAGCCTCGGAGGCAGCACAAGAAGCAATCTGGATGAAGGAGTTCATTACCGACCTAGGAGTTATTCCCAATGTGTTGGGCCCGATGACTCTCTTCTGTGCAACACTAGAGCTATTGCCCTTGCCAAGCACCCCAGGTTTCACAGGAAGACCAGGCATATCAAGCGTCGCTTCAACTCCATTCGTAAAAATGTTCAAAATGGAGACACAGATATTTGTAAAGTGCATGCGGACCTGAATGTCGCAGATCCGTTGACTAAACCTCTTCCTCGAGCAAAACAGGATCAACCCCAGAACTCTATGGGTGTTCGATTCATCACAATGTAACTAGATTATTGACTCTAGTGCAAGTGGGAGACTATTGGAAATATGCCCTAGAGGCAATAATAAAATGGTTATTATTATATTTCCTTGTTCATGATAATTGTCTATTGTTCATGCTATAATTGTGTTATTCGGAAATCGTAATACATGTGTGAATACATAGACCACAACATGTCCCTAGTGAGCCTCTAGTTGACTAGCTCGTTGATCAATAGATGGTTATGGTTTCATGACCATGCACATTGGATGTCATTGATAACGGGATCACATCATTAGGAGAATGATGTGATGGACAAGACCCAATCCTAAGCATAGCGCAAGATCGTGTAGTTCGTCTGCTAAAGCTTGTCACATCCCTGCTTCTAGTCATGCAATAGGGTTGGTTGAACTTGTGCATCATGTTTAAATTTCTCTTAAACTTGAAATGGGGCCTAATCAACCCCAACATCCCCCTAAAAATGCTATTTTCCAACAATTGGAATTTCAATGAACCCAAAATGCCCTTCATAAAAGCCCACCATTTTTGGTCTTGACTAAAACCTCTGCCAAAAATGGTCTTGCAATTTATGGAGCCATTCTGGATTTTTTTGAACAAGCCATAAGTATTTGAATTTGGGCATTTTAAATGCTATAAATATTTTAAAGTGCTCAAATAATCTTGGAAGCATTTTTAGGCAGTTGGGAATATTCCCAAATGTGTCTCTAAATATTTCCAGAGTTTTTGGAAATGAAATAGTATTTATTCTATTTCAATACACATAGCAGGAAATAATTAAAAGCAAACAGAAAGAGAGAGAGAGAGTTAGAGGACTTACCTGTCACCTGGCCTGGCCCAGCACGTCCCAGCCCACTGGCTCCTGCCAGTCGTCCTCCTCTCGCCAGGAGGACGAGAGGCGCGTGGCCGGCGCCCGCGGCCACACGCCGGCCACCTCCTGCTTCTGCCGACGCCCCGGGCGCGCCTACGAGTGCCACACACTCCCCCTCATTCCCCTCTCTTTCTCCCCACTCTCCCCGTGCCCCTCTCCCTCCTCTGGTTCTCTCCCCATCCCCTGCCGAGCGCAGTCGTCGCCGCCGACAAGTACCACCGCGGCCACCGCCTCTCCCTCGCTTCTCTAACCGGCCCAGAGGCTCTGCCACGACCCTCTCTTCCTTCCACCCTGAGCCACGCCACCGCGGGAGCCCCACATCACCGCCACGAGTCGTCTTCCCCGAGCACGGCCGCCGGACTCCATCGACGGATTCACCATCGCCAAGCCGTCTCTGAGCAAGCTGAGCCCCTCTTCGTGATCGATGTGAGCTCCGCCACCGTTTCCCCCTCTCTCCGCGCACGTCCGCGTCCTCTAACCACCATGGCCATCAGAGCCGAAGCTTGCCGCCACCACAGCACGTCGCCGTCGTGGCCACAGCCACGTTGGGTCACAACCGAGCACGCCATCGTCTTCAACGCACTCGCAGGAGCCTATAGCACCCCCGCACGCCCCTCGCCGTGCCTGCTAGCGACTAGTTCGACCTCGCCCGAACTCCGGCCGCCGCGGACGTGCTTGCCGCCGTCGTTTCCGGCCACCCCGGCTCCACCCACTGCCACCACTCGACGCGGCTCACTGCCCGCATCACGTAGATGGTCTCCGCCGTCCTTTTGGTCACCGGAGTGCAAAACCCGCGCTGCTCCGCCGCGTCTGGCCTCGCCGGCGGCTAAACGCCGGCGAGTTTGACCACTTTTTGACCGTGGACTGACGCGTGGGCCCAGGTTGACTTCCCCCCAGAGCCTATGACAGGTGGGGCCGGCTTGCTAATTAGTATAGGATTAATGCTAACTAATTATAATTAGTTTAGTCACTGACATGTGGGCCCAGGCCCCACTGATAGTTAATTAGTACTAACTTAATCCTGTTAATTAGCTGAGACACTGACAGATAGGGCCCTCCAGTCAGGTTTGACTGGCCCTGGCGCCTTTGACTCACTGACGTCATAGTGACGTACTGCTGACGCATTTATTCTTTTTCTAGATTTATTTTTATATAGGAAATTCCAGAAACTAGGCAAAACTTCTAAAAATCATAGAAAATCAACCATAGCTCCAAATCAAACAAATTATATATGAAAAATGATTAGAAAAATTCAATCTATCCATATGTAATGGTTTCATGCATGACAAAATAAGTTAACCTTGCTGTTTAAGAAAAATAAGATAATGCACTAATATGGCTATGTTAAATGAACTAACATTTGAATCTTTGATTCAAATGAGTTCATTCCTTTCTGTTTTAGCTTGCATTAGGCCAAGACACATTCATTTTGCCATGTCATAGCATGCATCATAATGTTGCATATTGTCATGTGTTGTTTATGTTCGGTGTGTCTTTCGTGGTAGGTTCTGCCTCCGAGGATAACCCTGAGTATCCGTCTGAAGGGCAATACCCTACTACCACTACATCCGGCAAGCAACCCATTGATCATTCCGATACAAACCCATGTTCTCGCTTCTGCTCTTGTTTACTGCATTAAGACAACACGATTCAAACTGCTGTGTGCTACGGTAGTAGAACCGTTATCCTCTGCATGACCTGTCATTGCCACAGTAACTAGATGAAACCCACTAGCATGTGTAGGAGTTGATTGAGCCATGTATGTGTTTCCTACCTTGCTATGCCTGCTATGCTTAGAGTTGTGTCAGGTCTGGTTCATCTGGGTGATGGGCTAGAGTGAAATGATTATGTCGGTAATGTGAGGGATGTGTTGAACATGTTTTGGTAAAGGTATCGATGAGAGGCCATGTAGGAGTACATGGTGGGTTGTTTCATTGAGGCCGTCCATAAGAACTGAGATCTGTATGCATGATTTAAGATTCAGCTACTACCACACATTGGGCCCTGAAATATGACCCCGCTCGACTTACTGACCCCTCTCGTCCTTTGTCCAGGAGTTGCAACTAGTTTCTGGTGTTTGTAGGTTATGTGTTGACGGCCGTGCGTAGCGCTGACCCTAGGGGTGGGCTATGATGCGGTAGATACACCGTGGCACGGTGTACCAAGTTGCCCGTTTCGTGTCTCGAGAACCCTGCACACATCGTTTGGGGCCGTTGAGGACACCTCGGCTGGATCTCCTTGCGGATGGAACCTGAATAGGCGATAAACCTGGACTAGAGACTTGTGCCATTAGTTAGGTCGTGGTCTACACCCACGTCGGTTTTCGCTTGAAGTTTGCCGAGCACATATCGTGTGCAGACGCTAAGTGGTGGAAACATGTGTGATGAAGTACACCCCTGCAGGGTATAAATCTATTCGAATAGCCGCGTCCGCGGTAAAGGACTACTTGGTTGCCTATACAGTTCATAGACAAGTTAATGGATACTACTAAAAGACTCAAGATAAGTGTGAGTACCGAGGATGGCCCTCTCATAGGATGACGAGGGAGGATCCCCAGTGGAGTATTGTGTTGGTGAGTAGTGGACTCATGTGCGAAAACTATTTTACTAGTGGAGTCTCGTAGGATAGTTAGCCAAGAGTCAAAGCTGGCCTGCTGCAATAACTCCACCACCTCCTTGAGAACAAGCATGTATAGTAGGTTCTGTTGTAAGACTTGCTGAGTACCTTTGTACTCATGTTTGCTTAATTACTGTTTTCAGACGACAACACCGCCCCCTCCAATGGGTTTTATGTAGACCTCAACATCGATGAGTATTGCCACCCAGGTGGTGATCCTGGCCATGGAGGGCCCCATCTAGATAGACAGGCTTCGAGAAGCCTTCTTTCTTTCTAGTGTCTGTACTTAGACTATTTGCTTCCGCATGTGCTTGTATGCTTGTATGACTTGAGTGTTGGGTCATGTGACCCCTACCTGTATGAACATGTTATGTATGGCTCTCTAGAGCCTTTAAATAAAGTACTTGAGTTTGAGAGTTTTGTTGTGATGCCATGTTGTATGTACTCATATCGGGCATATTGTGTGTATGATTGAAATGCTTGGTATGAGTGGGATCCGACAATCTAGTTGTTTATCCTTGGCAGCCTTTCTTATGGGGAAATGTAGTCTAGTGTTCCTCGAGCCATAGAAGTCCGCTACAGCCCGGTTCACTAGAGTCCTGCTAGCCCAGCACTACTGCTCAGGACACTTGACTGGCCGGCATGTGTTTCACTTTGTTCCTTTGTCTCTCCCTTCGGCGAAATGTCACGCGGTGACATCCGGAGTCCTTCCTAGCCTGCTACAGCCCGGGTTCCCCGGAGTCCTGTTAGCCCAGTGCTACAGCCCGGATGTATGCCTGTCTCCATAGGTCTGTGCCGCTTTGAGTTCACAACTAGCCATGTCGGCCCGGGTTCTCTGTCATATGGATACTAGCGACACTATCATATATGTGAGCCAAAAGGCGCAAACGGTCCCGGGCCATGGTAAGGCGACACCCGTGGGGATACCGTGCGTGAGGCCGCAATGTGATATGAGGTGTTACCGGCTAGATCGATGTGACTTGGAATCGGGGTCCTGACAGCGTTGGCATCAGAGACGGACTGCCTGTAGGTTCGTTGAGCCAAACTGGTTGATGTCGAGTCTAGAAATGCTTTAGTTATATGTAGGGGAATTGATTGTGGGAGGGAACGTAAGGCTCTTTTAATCCTTTACCTTATGCCCCCTGCTCTGAGTCATTCTCTTCCCTTTCAGCGTGGGTTAAGGACTAGGCTCTCTTCTTCTATCAGGTTCACGTGTTACTAATCCGTAGTAGCTTATAGGGTTGTTGTTACAAGCCTTAGTATAGTTTCTACTACTTTTAGTATGTTGCCAGTTGAATCAAAACCTTGATATGATGTTGTTGAGTGGTATTGCAAAGTGTTGTGGATGTCTCAAATCTTTTTCTGAGCATTTACAGCTGTTATGTTGTCCAATTTTCCCTAGAAATTCTAATGTCTTTGCATTGTGGTTTTGCTTTCAGATGGCCACTCGTGCTCAAAACCAAGTGGTTCGCCTGACCTAGTGCCTCGATGTGCCCGGTCATACTGCTATGTTAGTCCGGGTAATGATCGAGACGGGTTACCATTGGTATCCAGAATACACTGTCGAAGAGCAATTCCGAGACTTCAACCAGAGCCAGTACCTCTGCACCGTCAGGACATATCCATCTTATCCTGGAGCCATTGAGCCCCTTCACTGTTCCTATGGACTCGGGGTTATTGTTGAGATGGCTGTGCAGGATGCTGCCTATTCCATGATGACCATCATGCGAGTCCGGACTGGCCTGCTTCGGAACACCGACTTCCGTTATATGCCAGTTGAACTTCCGGGAGCGCAAGGGTATCTCTAGGCTATCTATGCTGACCCCACACATGAGGAGTCACTACTCCGCACCACTGCCGAGATGCTCGAGGATAAGGACCGCGAAAATCGGGCCTTGCGTATGGAGCTTTTTAACTCTCGTCCTGATCACTGGGCCACTTTGACTCGGTTTGCACCGGCGGTTCAGGCTGGATACATGGATCTGAGGGATCTGTACCCTGTACGGTTTGGATTGCCAGATTGTATGGAGTGGCACGATGTAGGAGGCATCACCCCTCCTCGTGGTCCCCGTCTGCCACCACCTGTGGGACCGAGGCCACATCCGAGTCCCTATGGTCCGCAGGCTCCGCCTGACCGTCTGTTCCCAGTTGATCATGTTCCACTTCCAGGTTTTGGTGGCGACTTCTATGAGGATTACTACGGAGCCGTCTGAGCTAGTAGTAGTTTCACTAGTATTGTAGTAGTTGTATCTCCACTGTCCTGCGTGACTTGTGGAATATGACTTAGTGTGTAATCAATTCCGGAGGTGTAGACAAATAATGTATAGGAGCTTGGAATGCCTCCGATGAGATGTAACGTCTTTCATCATAGTTGTACTGTAGCCTGGGCTTGTACTAAACTATGTATGGTGTGTATGACCATTGGTATATATATGGCAGTTCTATATTACCATGACATACGGATGAACATCTCTGCATTCCGTGTTATCCATTACATTCTGCACTTCCTTGCTAAGTTTGTGCCATCTTTATCTAAACCGTTGTCTTGTTTTTTCCTAGGATGGTCAACACCCGCAGTAACCCTGCTGCCCTGGAGCAGGGGAAGCCAGTGCAGCTAGGGGTGAAAATCTTCCTTACCCGCCTTCTCTGGACGAAGTGATGCTGGAGGCGGAAAGAAACAAGCGTGAGACTAACCGCTTGCTGGAGCGGATTGAGTGGAACACTGCACGCCATCAGCGTAATGACTTGGTGTCAATCAATGACTTCATCAAGTTGTACCCACCAAAGTTTAATCATTCCGTCGAGCCCCTCGACGCGGATGACTGGCTTCGCAACATCACCCACAAGCTACGTTCTGCCAACGTAGCCGAAGCTGATAAGGTTACTTATGCTGCCTATCACCTCGAAGGCCCTGCTAGCCTTTGGTGGGAAAATTTTGAAGCTATGCGCCCGGTCGGCCAAATCACTAATTGGGCTGAATTCAGTGAGGCTTTCGGTGAGCATCACATCCCGGAAGGTCTCATAGATCGCAAGAGGGAAGAGTTCTGCAATTTCACCCAAGGAAGACTGACTGTGGATGCATATAGTCGTGAATTTGGGAATCTGGCACGTTATGCTCCTGAAGAAGTATCTACTGACGCTAAGAAGCAGGCAAGGTTCCGCAAGGGACTTAGACCCAAGCTTCACCGTGATCTTCGTCTGGACGAGTGCACCTCCTTTCAGAAGTTGGTCAATAAAGCCATCAGTGCTGAGACAGGCCAGACTGACTATGATGCTTCACGCAAGCACTCTCATGATTTTGGCTCTTCATCCGGCTCTGGGTCTCAGAAGCGCCGGGTGTGGATTCCAAGCACGGCACTGCCACCCAGGTTCATTCTGAGGCCATCCTTTGAGGCGCCTCGTCCCAACCAGCAATTTGCATCGTCCAAGCCCTATGGTGGCCCCGCTGCTAATGCTGCTCCACGCCCCAATGTTGTGACATGTTTCAAGTGTGGAGAGCCGGGTCACTATAGTCGAGAGTGTCCCCAGAAAAACAACCCCAATCAGTCCGGAAAGTCCGTTGGCCGTGGTAAGCCAGCGGGAAAGACATTCTACGCCAAGCCGGTCACCACTTCACGTGGCCATGTCAACTATGTTTTAGCCGAGGAGGCTCATGAGGATCCTAACGTCGTCCTTGGTACGCTCCTTGTTAACTGCCATCCGGCATCTGTTCTTTTCTATACTGGAGCATCTCATTCATTCATATCCGAGAACTATGCTCTATTGCATAACACGACATTCTGTGACATGCCCACTTCCATGGTAATTCAAACTGCGGGTTCCAAATGGCAAACTTCTAGAGTAAGCCATGGGAACGAAATTCTTGTGGATAGACTTGTCTTCCTTGCATCCTTAATAGCTCTCAAGTCCTCGGACATAAACATCATCTTGGGTAAGGACTGGATGTCAGCTCATTATGCTAAGATTGATTGTGCCACTAGAACCATTCAACTTACTCACCCATCGGGCAAGACAGTCAATGTCTTAACTCGAGTGGCCAAGCGCCAGCTTTACTCCCTAAATGCCAACCCCCTTCCAGACCTTGAGGATGTTCCGGTAGTCCGATACTTTCCGGATGTCTTTCCAGAGGAACTACCAGGTGTTCCACCTGACAGGGATATCGAGTTTGTGATAGACCTTGTTCCAGGAACCGTTCCAATTTCTAGAAGACCCTATAAGATGGCACCCTTAGAACTAGTCGAGCTTAAGAAGCAACTCGATGAGTCCTTGAAAAAGGGTTTCATCCGTCCTAGTTCCTCTCCTTGGGCTTGCCCTGTTCTCTTCGTCAAGAAGAAGGATGGAACGGATCGGATGGTTGTAGATTACCGACCTGTCAACTTGGTCACTATCAAGAACAAGTATCCGCTTCCCAGGATCAACGATCTGTATGACCAGCTCGCTGGATCCTCAGTCTTTTCCAAGATGGATTTGAGGTTGGGCTACCATCAAATCAAAATCAGAAACAGGGACATTCCCAAAATGGCCTTTGTTACTCGTTATGGCCAATACGAGTACACCGTTATGTCCTTCAGTTTAACCAATGCCCCAGCCACTATCTCTCAGTTAATGAACTCGGTCTTCAGGAGTATTTGGATAAATTCGTCGTAGTATACCTCGATGACATACTCATCTACTCCAAGAATGAAGAGGAACATGCCGAACATCTAAGGCTGGTATTGAGGAAACTTCGAGAGCATCGCCTTTATGCCAAATTCTCCAAGTGTGAATTTTGGTTGCCAGAAGTGACCTGTTTAGGCCATGTAATCTCTAGTAAGGGTATTTCTGTCAATCCCAAGCGAGTTCAAGCTGTCCTTGATTGGACTCCACCTGAGATGGTCAAGCAAGTTCGGAGCTTCCTTGGCTTAGCGAGCTATTGCCGCTGCTTCGTCGAGAATTTCTCCAAGGATACTAAACCTCTAACTGAACTCCTCAAGAAAGATAAAAAGTTCGAGTGGACCCCACAGTGCGAGTTCAGCTTTCAGGAACTGAAAAGACGCCTGACATCTACTCTCGTACTGGTACCACCATATTTCTCCAAGGACTTTATTATCTATTGCGACACCTCGCGACAAGGACTAGGTTGCATACTAATGCAAGATCGTCAGGTAATTGCCTATGGTTCACGGCAATTACACCCACATGAGGAAAATTATCCCACACATGATCTAGAGCTTGCAGCTGTAGTCCATGCACTTAAAACTTGGCGACATTACCTCCTCGGTAATCGTTGTGAGATCTTCACCGATCACCAAAGTTTGAAATATATCTTCACCCAACCGGATTTGAATCTCAGGCAACGACGTTGGGTCGAGTTGATCTCAGATTACGACTTAGGAATAACTTACACCCCGGGCAAAGCCAATGTCATGGATGATGCGCTAAGTCGTAAATCTTATTGTAACAACCTGATGTTACAACAAAGTCAACCACTTCTGCACGAGGAATTTCGTAAGCTTAATCTTCACATTGTTCCTCGAGGATTCCTATCCACCCTGGTGGCGAAGCCTAACCTTACGGATCAAATCATAGCTGCCCAGAAGAGTGATAAGGGCATATTCCGGATTAAGGAAAACATTGCTAGCGGAGTTGCTAAATGTTTTTCCATGGATGAGCGAGGTGTTGTCTTCTTCGAGAACCGCTTGGTGGTTCCCAAGAAACAACATTTACGCCAGTTGATTCTTAAGGAGCTCATGACTCCCCTCTCACCATTTATCCCGGTAGTACCAAGATGTATCAAGACGTACGCCAGAGGTTTTGGTGGACTAGGATGAAGAGAGAAATTGCTCAATACATTGCTAGCTGCGACGTCTGTCGTCGTGTTAAAGCAGAACATCAACATCCTGCTAGCACCCTTCAACCTTTGGCTATTCCTGAGTGGAAATGGGATAAAATCAGTATGGATTTCATTACCGGGTTTCCCAGGACCAAGAGAGGGAATAATTCCATCTTCGTCGTGATCGACCATCTTTCCAAAGTAGCCCATTTCCTACCTGTTCATGAGAGTATCACCGCTAGCCAGCTAGCTGATTTATACATCTCCCGAATAGTGTCTCTTCATGGTGTCCCATTGGAAATTAACTCAGACCGTGGGAGTCTCTTCACCTCTCGATTTTGGGAAAGTTTCCAAAATGCTATGGGAACTCGTCTCTCTTTTAGCACCGCATTCCATCCTCAATCAAGTGGTCAAGTAGAGCGAGTCAATCAAATTCTGGAAGATATTCTCCGAGCTTCTGTCATCTCATTCGGAATGGGTTGGGAGAAATGCCTTCCATTCGCGGAGTTTGCTTATAACAATAGTTATCAAGCTATCTTGGGTAAAGCTCCTTTCGAAGTTCTCTATGGACGAAAATGTCGAACGCCTCTTAACTGGTCAGAAACCGGGGAAAGACAACTCTTTGGCCCGGATATGATTCAGGAAGCAGAAGAGCAGGTTCGTGTTATTCGTGAGAAATTGAAAACAGCCCAATCTCGTCAAAAGAGCCAATATGATCGTAAACATAAGCTCATGACTTATGAAGTCGGCGAGAAGGCTTACCTTCGGGTTACTCCGTTAAAGGGAACCCATCGTTTCGGTATCAACGGCAAATTGGCTCCTCGTTACATCGGACCCTTTCGCATTCTTGCCAAACGAGGAGAAGTTGCCTACCAATTGGAACTACCTTCGCAACTTTGCAGAGTTCATGATGTCTTCCATGTTTCTCAACTCAGGCGTTGCTTCGCGGATCCTATCCGTGGAGTGGACCACGAAACGCTTGATCTACAAGATAACCTCTCATATCGGGAATATCCCGTTCGTATCCTTGATCAAGCCGAGCGTACCACTCGATGCCATAATATCAAGTTTCTCCAAGGTTCAATGGTCACACCATTCCGAGAAAGAAGCCACATGGGAAAGGGAGGATCGCCTTCGACTCGAGTACCCCAACTTCTTCCCGGAGGATCCTAAATCTCGGGACGATATTCTTTTGAGTGGGGGTGAGTTGTCACATCCCTGCTTTTAGTCATGCATTAGGGTTGGTTGAACTTGTGCATCATGTTTAAATTTCTCTTAAACTTGAAATGGGGCCTAATCAACCCCAACACCCCCCTGAAAAATGCTATTTTCCAACAATTGGAATTTCAATGAACCCAAAATGCCCTTCATAAAAGCCCACCATTTTTGGTCTTGACTAAAACCTCTGCCAAAAATGGTCTTGCAATTTATGGAGCCTTTCTGGATTTTTTTGAACAAGCCATAGGTATTTGAATTTGGGCATTTTAAATGCTATAAATATTTTAAAGTGCTCAAATAATCTTGGAAGCATTTTTAGGCAGTTGGGAATATTCCCAAATGTGTCTATGAATATTTCCAGAGTTTTTGGAAATGAAATAGTATTTATTCTATTTCAATACACATAGCAGGAAATAATTAAAAGCAAACAGAAAGAGAGAGAGAGTTAGAGGACTTACGTGTCGCTTGGCCTGGCCCAGCTCGGCCCAGCCCGCTAGCTCCTGCCAGTCGTCCTCCTCTCGCCAGGAGGACGAGAGGCGCGTGGCCGGCGCCCGCAGCCACACGCCGGCCACCTCCTGCTTCTGTCGATGCCCCGAGTGCGCCTACGAGTGCCACGCACTCCCCCTCGTTCCCCTATCTTTCTCCCCACTCTCCCCGTGCCCCTCTCCCTCCTCTGGTTCTCTCCCCATCCCCTGCCGAGCGCAGCCGTCGCCACCGACAAGCACCACTGCGGCCACCGCCTCTCCCTCGCTTCTCTGACCGGCCCAGAGGCTCCGCCTCGACCCCCTCTTCCATCCACCCTGAGCCACGCCACCGCGGGAGCCCCACATCACCGCCACGAGTCGTCTTCCCCGAGCACGGCTGCCGGACTCCATCGACGGATTCACCATCGCCAAGCTGTCTCCGACCAAGCCGAGCCCCTCTTCGTGATTGTTGTGAGCTCCGCCACCGTTTCCCCCTCTCCCCGCGCTCGTCCACCTCCTCTAACCACCATGGCCATCGGAGCTGAAGCACGCCGCCGCCACCGCACGTCGCCGTCATGGCCACAGCCACGTTGGGTCGCAACCGAGCATGCCATCGTCTTCAACGCACTTGCAGGAGCCCATAGCACCCCCGCACACCCCTCGACGTGCCTGCTAGCGACTAGTTCGACCTCGCCCGAACTCCGACTGCCGCCGACGTGCTCACCGCCGTCGTTTCCGGCCACCCCAGCTCCACCCACTACCACCACTCGACGCGGCTCACTCCGCGCATCACGTTGATGGTCTCCGCCGTCCTTTTGGTCGCCGGAGTGAAAAACCCGCGCTGCTCCGCCGCGTCTGGCCTCACCGACGGCTAAACGCCAGCGAGTTTGACCACTTTTTGACCGTGGACTGACGCATGGGCCCAGGTTGACTTCCCCCCTGAGCCTATGACAGGTGGGGCCGGCCTGCTAATTAGTTTAGGATTAATGCTAACTAATTATAATTAGTTTAGTCACTGACATGTGGGCCCAGGCCCCACTGATAGTTAATTAGTACTAACTTAATCCTGTTAATTAGTTGAGACACTGACAGATAGGGCCCACCAGTCAGGTTTGACTGGCCCTGGCGCCTTTGACTCACTGACGTCATAGTGACGTACTGCTGACGCATTTATTCTTTTTCTGGATTTATTTTTATATACGAAATTCCAGAAAATAGCCAAAACTTCTAAAAATCATAGAAAATCAACCATAGCTCCAAATCAAACAAATTATATATGAAAAATGATTAGAAAAATTCAATCTATCCATATGTAATGGTTTCATGCATGACAAAACAAGTTAACCTTGCTATTTAAGCAAAATAATATAATGCACTAATAAGGCTATGTTAAATGAACTAACATTTGAATCTTTGATTCAAATGAGTTCATTCCTTTCTGTTTTAGCTTGCATTAGGCCAAGACACATTCATTTTGCCATGTCATAGAATGCATCATATTGTTGCATATTGTCATGTGTTGTTTATGTTCGGTGTGTCTTTCGTGGTAGGTTCTGCCTCCGAGGATAACCCCGAGTATCCGACTAAAGGGCAGTACCCTACTACCACTACATCAGGCAAGCAACCCATTGATCATTTCGATACAAACCCATGTTCTCGCTTCGGCTCTTGTTTACTGCATTAAGACAACACGAATCAAACTGCTGTGTGCTACGGTAGTTGAACCCTTATCCTCTGCATGACCTGTCATTGCCACAGTAACTAGATGAAACCCACTAGCATGTGTAGGAGTTGATTGAGCCATGTATGTGTTTCCTACCTTGCTATGCCTGCTATGCTTAAAGTTGTGTCAGGTCTGGTTCATCTGGGTGATGGGCTAGAGTGAAATGATTATGTCGGTAATGTGAGGGATGTGTTGAACATGTTTTGGTAAAGGTATCGATGAGAGGCCATGTAGGAATACATGGTGGGTTGTTTCATTGAGGCCGTCCATAAGAACTGAGATCTGTATGCGTGATTTAAGATTCAGCTACTACCACACATTCGGCCCTGAAATATGACCCCGCTCGACTTACTGACCCCTCTCGTCCTCTGTCCAGGAGTTGCAACTAGTTTCTGGTGTTTGTAGGTTATGTGTTGGCGGCCGTGCGTAGCGCTGACTCTAGGGGTGGGATATGATGCGGTAGATACACCGTGGCACGGTGTACCGAGTCGCCCGTTTGGTGTCTCAGGAACACTGCACACACTGTTTGGGGCCGTTGAGGACACCCCGGCCGGATCTCCTTGCGGATGGAACCTGAATAGGCGATAAACCTGGACTAGAGACTTGTGCGGTTAGTCAGGTCGTGGTCTACACCCACGTCGGTTTTCGCTTGAAGTCTGGTGAGCACATATCATGTGCAGACGCTAAGTGGTGGAAACATGTGTGATGAAGTACACCCCTGCGGTAAAAGGACTACTTGGTTGCCTATACAGTTCATAGACAAGTTAATGGATACTACTAAAAGACTCAAGTTAAGTGTGAGTACCGAGGATGGCCCTCTCGTAGGATGACGAGGGAGGATCCCCAGTGGAGTATTGTGTTGGTGAGTAGTGGACTCGTGTGCGAAAACTATTTTACTAGTGGAGTCTCGTAGGATAGCTTAGCCAAGAGTCAAAGCTGGCCTGCTGCAATAACTCCACCACCTCCTTGAGAACAAGCATGTATAGTAGGTTCTGATGTAAGACTTGCTGTGACCCCTACCTGTATGAACATGTTATGTAAGGCTCTCCAGAGCCTTTAAATAAAGTACTTGAGTTGTAGAGTTTTGTTGTGATGCCATGTTGTATGTACTCATATCGGGCATATTGTGTGTATGATTGAAATGCTTGGTATGAGTGGGATCCGACAATCTAGTTGTTTATCCTTGGCAGCATTTCTTATGGGGAAATGTAGTCTAGTGTTCCTCGAGCCATAGTAGTCCACTACAGCCCGGTTCACCGGAGTCCTGCTAGCCCAGCACTACTGCTCAGGACACTTGACTAGCCGGCATGTGTTTCACTTTGTTCCTATGTCTGTCCCTTCGGGGAAATGTCACGCGGTGACATCCGGAGTCCTGTCTAGCCTGCAATAGCCCGGGTTCCCCGGAGTCCTGTTAGTCCAGTGCTACAGCCCGGATTCACACGCTGATGACCGACATGCTCGATGTGATTCATGTATGCCTGTCTCCATAGGTCTGTGTCGCTTTGAGTTCACGACTAGCCATGTCGGCCCGGGTTCTCTGTCATATGGATGCTAGCGACACTATCATATACGTGAGCTAAAAGGCGCAAACGGTCCTGGGCCATGGTAAGGCGACACCCATGGGGATACCGTGCGTGAGTCCGCAATGTGATATGAGGTGTTACCGGCTAGATCGATGTGACTTAGAATCGGGGTCCTGACAAAGCTTTTCTAATGTCAAGTATCTTTTCCTTAGACCATGAGATTGTGCAACTCCCGGATACTTTAGGAATACTTTGGGTGTGCGAAACGTTACAACATAACTAGGTGAATATAAAGGTGCACTACGGGTATCTCTGAAAGTGTCTGTTGGGTTGGCACGAATCGAGACTGGGATTTGTCACTCCGTACGACGGAGAGGTATCTCTGGGCCCACTCGGTAAGACATCATCGAAATGAGCTCAATGTGACTAAGGGTTGGTCACGGGATGATGTGTTACGCAACGAGTAAAGTGACTTGCCGGTAATGAGATAGAACGAGGTATTGGGATACCGATGATCGAATCTCGGGCAAGTAACGTATCGATTGACAAAGGGAATTGTATACGAGATTGCTTGAATCCTTGACATCCTGGTTCATCCAATGAGATCATCATGGAACATGTGGGAGCCAACATGGGTATCCAGATCCCGCTGTTGGTTATTGGCGGGAGAGTTGTCTCAGTCATGTCTGCATGGTTCCCGAACCCGTAGGGTCTACACACTTAAGGTTCGATGACGCTAGGGTTATTAGGAATATTTGTATGTGATTACCGAATGTTCTTCGGAGTCCCGGATGAGATCCCGGACATCACGATGAGTTCCGGAATAGTCCGGAGGTGTAGATTTATATATGGGAAGTCATCATATGGTCACCGGAAGTATTCGGGGGTATACCGGTATTGTACCGGGACCACCGGAGGGGTTCCGGGGGTCCACCAAGAGGGTCCACCTGCCCCGGAGGGCCTTATGGGCTGTAGGTGGAAGGGAACCAGCCCCTAGTGGGCTGGGCGCCATCCCTCCTAGGGCCCATGAGCCTAGGGAACCCTAAAGGGGGGCGCCCCCCTTGGTTGGGGGGCAAGCCCCTCCCCCTTGGCCGCCGCTCCCCTCTAGATCTCATCTAGAGGGGCCGGCCCCCTTCCCCCTTCTCCCTATAAATAGAGGGGCGAGGGGAGGGTTGAAGCACCACATCCAAGGCGCAGCCCCTCCCCTCCCCAACACCTCTCCTCCTCTGCGTGAGTTTGGCGAAGCCCTGCTGGAGAACTGCCACTCCATCACCACCACGCCGTCGTGCTGCTGTTGGAGCCTTCTTTCTCAACCTCTCCCTCCTCCTTGCTAGATCAAGGCGCGGGAGACGTCAACGGGCTGCACGTGTGTTGAACACGGAGACACCGTTGTTCGGTGCTTAGATCGGATTCGGTCGCGATCTGAATCGCTATGTGTACGACTCCTCCAACCGCGTTCTTGCAACGCTTCCGACTCGCGATCTTCAAGAGTATGAAGATGCACTCCCCTCTCGTTGCTAGTTACTCCATAGATTGATCTTGGTGATGCGTAGAATTTTTTTAATTTCTGCAACGATCCCCAACAGGATGGCCTGGCCAGCGGTGGGAATAGTAGGGGCGGTGAGGCCTCCAGGGTAGCACAGCCGGCCACGGGAGGCAGGAGCATGCGGCACAACCGGCGCTGCTTTGGTCGGCTGGAGCAACAAGACCAGAGGTTGAAGAAGCACTACGGCCATTGGATGGACATCGTACGGTCACTACAGCTAGAATCGTTTATATTGACTAAGTTGACAAAGCCCTTGGTACGCGTCAACTTAGTAGGCCCACAAGTCAGCTTTCAAAACGGTGCGCCCCAGATGTCAGGGGTAGGAATCATTTTTTGGGCGGGTGAAGCTAGAATATCCGAGATTGAAGAAGAAGCACGACATCCATTGGATGGACATCCAACGGCCACTGCTGCTAGAAGCGTGTGTTGACTATAAGTTGACAAAGCCTTGCATACGCGTCAACTCTCTTTTTTTAGGGGACGCGTCAACTTAGTAAGGCCACAAGTGTGTGGAAGAGAACTTATAGCCCATTTGAGATCTGTAAGAATGTGCAACCAATGTTTGAGTTCTAATGGAATTTACTACAGCCCATTTACAGTTTGTTAAAAGTATAGCCCATTTCAACCAACTGTTCAAAACAGAATTCAATAAAATTTCCCACATTTTGATGGGATCCAAAATATTTTTATCCCGAAATTTCTAGTCAAATTAAATACAATTTCAATGTAAATTTATATTACGTAAAAATCCAACGAAACATTGCACTCGCAACAATTAATGGAATTAAAATTTTCAATATCCAAAAATAATATTTTATAAAGTAATTACGTGTTTGGTGCATTGTTTATAGTTATTGCCCAGTTTTTATAATTACATCCCATTTATTACTTCTTAAAGCCCATTTTCTTGTTAAGCCTAATGCATCCCTCCTAGGAAAGATTTGCAGCCCAGCGGGGCGGAGAATAACAACTTGACATTGCCTGGGTATTCCTAAAAAAAAGTATAGCTAGGCTAGCCATTTTCAGCTTGAAAAAAATTAATTTCTCGGCTGGATATCTGGCCTGGGCTAGACGGGCCACAACCCACCCAGTTAATAGCTGCAGAGATGTTTTCGTTGTTGTTCAGATGAGAAAAATTAATATCTAGGCTAAACATCGCTCAAGAAAAACTCTGAAGTGCTCACACCTCAAAAACACAAATACTGCTCGAGCTGCTTAGTCCCAGCTGTCGGGCGCATCTTGTGCAATTCTCTCGTTTATTGACTACATAGGTTGACAATGGTGTGGGATCCTGATGTCAGGAAACCAGGAGGAAGCAAAAAAATATTGTTTTATATACTAATAAGGAGGCACTTGCATACGTGCGGCTATGGCCCTGGTGGGTCCCCATTGTCATGCTCTCCAAGGAAAGTCATCTCCTCATCCTCATGTCCGTTGACCATGTTGACAATGCAAGACGGCGGCGCCACGGCGAGCGCAACAACTCAAAGGACGACGGAGAGGGCCTCGCGGGCCCTACGGATGGTCTGATAAAGTGCCGGCTGCTCACATGTCCGCGACGGCATTGTCGTTCGCTTGTTCACCGGTGCTCGTTAAGGAGACGGAGGTTGGAGCACAGGTCCTCCCGTGCTGGTAGCTCTTCTGCCATTAGGGCATCGAAGTGCGGCCGCACCTGCTCTATGGTGAAAATGGCATGAACCGGCTTGGACAGTGGCACCAGCTCCTGGTCGGAAGCTACGTCCATCGTCTGATTGTTGTCGCTCAGCTCGGCGAGGTAGCTGGAGAGCCAGCATGTCCGGCTGCTGGACCAACCCGCTGCCAAGCACGAGTCTGACTGCCCAGGCCCACCCAGACCGCCTCCCTCGCCCCCGCGTGCTTTCCGCCAAAAACGGTCAGCGCCGGCCACCCCGCTTCCCGGTGCATGCGATTGCTCCGCCTTCAAACGACACAAGTGTCGTCCGTCCATCCTTCTGCCGCCGACATTAATGATACACGGTTGCCGAGGCAGCTACTCCGGCGCCACACGTCCATCCCTCCGCCGCCCACCATTGCTATATAAACTGCTGCGCCGGCCATAGCCGCAGTCATCCGCATCCGTTCCTATTCTCCTGTCCACACCACTACTACCACTGTCGGTGTCAAAACCGGCGGATCTCGGGTAGGGGGTCCCGAACTGTGCGTCTAAGGCGAATGGTAACAGGAGGCAGTGGACACGATGTTTTACCCAGGTTCGGGCCCTCTTGATGGAGGTAAAACCCTACGTCCTGCTTGATTTATTCTTGATGATATGAGTATTACAAGAGTTGATCTACCACGAGATCGGAGAGGCTAAACCCGAGAAGCTAGCCTATGGTCTGATTGTATGTTGTCCTACGGACTAAAACCCTCCGGTTTATATAGACACCGAAGGGGGCTAGGGTTACACAAGGTCGGTTACAAAGGAGGAGATATCCATATCCGTACTGCCTAGCTTGCCATCCACGCCAAGTAGAGTCCAATCCGGACATGAGACGAAGTCTTCAATCTTGTATCTTCATAGTCCAACAGTCCGGCTGTCCGGAGACCCCCTAATCCAGGACTCCCTCAGTAGCCCCTGAACCAGGCTTCAATGACGATGAGTCCGACGCGCAGTGTTGTCTTCGGCATTGCAAGGCGGGATCCTCCTCCGAATACACCACGAAAGAATTTGAATACAAGGATAGTGTCCGACCCTGCAAAATAAGTTCCACATACCACCGTAGAGAGAATAATATTTCCACAAATTTAATCTGCTGACATGCTCCGGCAACATGACATCATGCCGTGGCCCGGTGATTATTCGAACCGTTTCTTCTAACTAGCCCCGCACATAACGCGAGGCAGTTTCTTGACACGCCTTGTCAAAGCAGAGATCTTGTCCCCCTTATTACGGTAGTCTCATCAATACTGGTGTGGGTAACCCAACCGCGCCATCAATTACGGCGCTTGGGGGATAAGCGAGTTTTACCAGGCAAGTGGGGGCGCATAGTTTTGGCCGCCCTTATAAGGGGATAAGGTTTAACCTTTCTCTACCCACGCCTTCTTCCACCTTGCTCATCCATTCTTGCACACTCGAGCTCCAACGCCCAAGTCCACATCCTTCCCCTCAACCTTCTCCAAACATGTCCAGAGCGGGAGGCAAATGGATGGCTTCCTCCGTTACGGAGGGACACATCAAGAAGCTGCGCGGAGCCGGATACTTAGCCGCGAATATCGCGCATCGGCTGCCCGCTGCAGGGCAGATTGTTCCTACCCCGGAACCTCATGAGAGAGTAGTTTTCCTCCACCACTTCCTTCGCAGACTGGGGTTTCTCCTCCATCCATTCGCCCGCGGTCTCATGTTCTACTACGGGCTGGACTTCCATGACCTGGCCCCGAACTTCATCCTCAACATTTCGGCGTTCACCGTCATGTGTGAGGCTTTCCTCCGCATCCGGCCCCACTTCGGCATGTGGTTAAAGACCTTCAATATCAAGCCGAAGGTGGTGGGAGGCCAACAGGCGGAATGCGGCGGAGCCATGGTGGGCAAGATGCCCAATGTTACATGGCTTGAAGGCTCCTTCGTGGAGACCATAAAGGGGTGACAATCGGCGTGGTTCTACATCACCGAGCCGCGCGACACCAACTGGGTGGTGGCCCCCGAGTTTCGATCTGGAATCCCCACGTGGCTCACCTCCTAGAAAGAGAAGGGCCTGCCCTGGGATTTATCGGTGGAGCTGGACGGACTCCAGAAATGTATTCGGAATATGGCAAGCAAGAAGCTCAAGCTTGTCAACATAGTCCAGGTCATGCTCTTCCGCCGGATCCTCCCGTGTCAACAACAGGATTTTAACTTATGGGAGTTCGACCCGGCCCGGCACCAGACTCTAAGCAAGCTCTTCGACACGATGCACAAGGACGTCTAGAGGGTGTTGTTCAAGGGCGCCGAGGTACCTCCCTCTCTCACCGAGGACCGCGGGCTAAGCGCGAAGCGCCCTACGAATCTGGTAGGTTCTGTACATCTGGTAGGATTTTTACTTCCCATAGCTTAACCACGTGTGGGGTCTGAGCTCCCATGCCTTTGACACGACAGGGTGGGGGCATCAGAGAAGATCAACTGTCCGGCCCCTCTGCCCGAAGACACTGCGGACGCTCTCCTGACGGAGATGCTGAATCCGGCTACTTACAAGGTGCCGAAGAAGACCAAGAAGGCCAAGGGAACCCGAAAGATTTCCCGACGCCAGGTAGTACCGGACTCATCGTCCGGTGACTCTGCGACACACTCCTCCCCCGAAGGCGAGGAGGAAGATGAAGACGCTCCCCCTCCAGTCGGGGGAGACAAGAAAAGGAAGGCCGCCCCACCCGGGGGGGCGAAGGGTCCAAGAAGGGAAGGACTCTCCTTCCGGACTGCTCCACCACCGCCGCCGAAGACGAAGACGAGTGGCTACTCAGGGCCAAGCCCCTGGCGAAGTCGTAAGTATTCAGATACCAGAGTAACTCATGGAATACCTTTGTCGCACTGCTTCCCCTAACGACGAATATGATTATGCAGACCGCCCTAAGCCCATATCGACGTATCTTTGTCGGCCGGCTCCTTGGATTCGTCAGATATGGATAGCGATCCACTTCCGACCGCCACCTCCCCTTGCCCTACGGACAATGCCGAGGTATTTTCTCAAGAGGCACCGGGTCGAGGGGAGACAATCCCGGAGGTGCCTCAAGGCGACCTTCCGGACTCCAGGAGCAGAGAGGGGGAGGCTCCCGAGGGCTCAGAGTTCGGCCTTCAGCCGAACACCGCGCTGGAACCTCCAGTGGTTCCGGACTCAGGCAGGCGGCCTCCTTCCAAAAGGGGCAAGACGCCTGTGCCGGTGACCTCTGTCCATCCAGAGGCACCGGACAATCTACTGGGAGCGCTTCGCAGCGCTTCCATCAATGAAGAGCACCGCACTATTATGAGTGCGGTGCTCCAGAAGGTTCAGTCTGCCAAGAGCGGACTGACTGAAGCCTGTGCCGGCCTTCTAACAGGCTTTGAGGTAAGTATTTGAAATATAGGAAAAATATTACCGCATAGACAGTAGCCCCTGATGCTCTGTTTGGTGTTCAAAAACAAAAGCCGAATAGAGGATCAACTAATATCTGCAGGAGTCTAATATAAGTATGTCTATATGCGTATGCAGGCTTCGCTGCTGACCTCTGCTACACTGACTACGGAGGTCGCCGTACTGAAGCAGGACCTCAAAGGGTCCAAGAAAGAGCTCGGCCTTGCCAAGAGGCGGCTCGAGGAGAACAAAGGTAAGTAGTACCTAGTCTATGGATATATATAAAAAGAATGCGATTGCAAAATGACAGGATCATCGTAAATTTGGCAAGGGCCACGACCGAGGTGGCGACCCTGAAGCAAGCACTATCCGAGGCCGAAAACAAAGCGGCCACGGAGCGCACCGAGCGGGAAAGGCAGGAGGCACGGGTGGGTGAGGTGCAGCAAGAGCTCCACGCTCTCGTGACGAAGCACGAGGCGTTGGAGCTTGACTTGAAGATGTGAGAGTCCGAGCTTGCCGCGGCCCTCCAAAGCATAAAGAATGCCAAGGATGAGGCCCAAAAGGCCCTCCAGGAGATTGATGCGATGAAGAAGATAGCGGCAGGTAAGGCATTCAATATGCAAATCAAGCATGTGAAAGTAAATTACTTGTTACTTACCCGAGTCTGGAGCTCTCTAGGAGCATTCGTAGATTTTCCCCGCAGCATGTCGGATGCCGCACAGTTTTATCAGGCCCAGGAGGGAAGCTCAACGGCGAAGCTGTTCTGATCTCAGTATACTTGGACCAAACACCCGATGCCTCTGAGCGACCAGCTGAAGCAACTGGTCGAGCTGCACAAGGCAGCTGAACAGGCCATGAAGGGCTTTATAGTCCGGATGTGGCCTGGCGACGCCCTTCCCAATAGCAACTTCGGCCTGGTGAGGCGGCTTGTGGATGCCTGCCCACGGCTGGAAGTCATCAAGCGGTCCGTCTGCATCGAAGGTGCACGGCGGGCTTTCGCCCGTGCGAAGGTGCACTGGGCTAAGATGGACGCTGTGAAGCTGGTGAAGGAGGGGCCGCCGTAGGGCAAGGAGCATCGCCACCTCGAGATGTACTATGAGGGTGTCCTGAAGGGTGCCCATCTTGTAGCGGACGAGTGTGCGAAAGATGTAATATTTGAATAAACTTGCTCGTGTAATCCTGTATTATGAAAACTTGTTCATATGCGCTATGCAACGCTTGTCTGAATTTAAAATGTTACCTTCTGTTCAGCTGTTTATCAAATCTGAGAGATGGCTAGTCGTCGGCTTCTGCCCCCACACCACGAGTGCTGCGGTGTTCGGGATAAACCTGAGCACTCTTGTTCCCATTTTTGGGTCCTTCGAGGGAGGTGCTCAGCACAACGAACAAGGCAATCAGACTATAATGTGTTATCACTCTCACTTAGCCATATAATTCTATAATTTTAAATTTCAGCGAAGCCCCTAGTATTCGGAAGGCCGAATTTGGGGCGCAATACACACCTTAAGCCGGACAGGGCCGACTCCTCGCTCTAAGCAGCATAAGTCTATAGGGACTTGCAACCTCTCGAACAGCGACCAGTCTCTCACCTTATCATGATAGTCGGTTTTAGCTTTCTGTACTGAGGTTCTTAGCCTAGCAGAACCAGGGCACAATCGCAGTAGTTCTCCCAGTGCTACCTTAGCCGATATAGCGAAACGTAAGGTACCAAAACATGGGAGCTGGGCAAACCCAACTATTGACCCAAGACATGATTCGGAGCTGATGCATATAATGTTATGAGTTCGGGGTGCCGAACTGTCGAAAGTGTTCGGACTTCTCACGCCGTATTATGGGTATGCTTAAGCCCCTAGCGTATTGGTTGTACCAGAGTGTACGGGTGCTAGATGTCATGAATGAACATATATATATAGAAAGGAAGAATGCAATAATAGTCTTAATGCTATGCATTGTTTATTCAAAAAGGTGCGTTAAAGCAGAATGATACAAGTAGTGCGATAAGCAAAAAGTAGGACTGTTTGACATGTCCCTTCCAAGGGCAAGCTGAGGAATAGTATTAAAGCAAATATTTCACTCGTTATCATAATCCACCTAGGAGTTCCATGGTGTGACGTAGCTTTCTGCCTCCTTGGTTGCTGCATCATGTGTTCGGCAATCATGCTGCCGGACAGGGTTTCCAGAGATTAAAGTCCTGAAAGAGAAAAATAACAAAGCGGGAAGCCCCTACTGCGGTTTAAGCCGCGTCTTGGGGCGTGCCGTAGTTGTACTCCCCTCCCCACATGTGCCCATGGTATTTTTAATGCATAATTATCTACGCGTGGCACGGATTTCGCTGTTTGGCTGGGACCAGGGTGGGGGCCGTATTGCTATGCGAGCTCGGTACGTGCCAGGCGGTCCAATTGCCGATTACTCCGGGCACGCTTGAAGGTGTCCTGGTCCTTAATCGCTGAACTAGTGGATTGCCTTGAGAGGCTCCTTTGCACTTCTGCTGTGAGGGCCGTAGTGTGCTCCTCCGTGCAGAGAGAGCGCTCTGTGTTTCCATTGACTTTTATGACCCCCCGAGGTCCTGGCATCTTGAGCTTGAGATATGCATAATGCGGTACCGCATTGAATCTCGCAAATGCGGTTCGCCCGAGCAGTGCATGGTAGCCACTGCGGAACGGGACTATGTCGAAGATTAACTCTTTGCTTCGGAAGTTATCCGGGGATCCGAAGACCACTTCCAGTGTGACTGAGCCTATGCAATGGGCCTCTACACCTGGTATGACACCTTTAAAGGTCGTTTTTGTGGGTTTGATCCTCGAGGGGTCTATACCCATTTTGTGCACTTTGTCCTGATAAAGCAGGTTCAGGCTGCTACCGACATCCATTAAGACTCGAGTGAGGTGAAATCCGTCAATGATTGGGTCTAGGACCAGTGCGGCGAATCCTCCATGACGGGTACTAGTGGGGTGGTCTCTGCGATCGAAGGTGATCGGACAGGAGGATCATGGGTTGAACTTTGGGGCGACTGGCTCCAACGCATATACGCCCCTGAGCACACGCTTTCGCTCCCTCTTGGGGATGTGGGTTGCGTATATCATGTTCACCGTCCGCACTTGTGGGGGGAACCTCTTCTGTCCTCCGGGTTCGGCTGTCGGGGCTCCTCCTCGTCATCGCTATGTGACCCCTTATCTTTGTCTTCGGCATTTAACTTGCCGGCCTGCTTGAACACCCAACAATCCCTGTTGGTGTGGTTGGCTGGCTTGTCGGGGGTGCCGTGTATTTGACATGAGCGATCGAGTATACGGTCCAAACTGGACGGGCCCGGAGTGCTTCTTTTGAATGGCTTTTTCCGCTGACCAGGTTTAGAGCCTTTGAATCCGGCATTGACTGCAGTATCCTCGGTATTGTCGCTGTTAATGCGGCGCTTATGTTTGTTGCGACGTGACCTGCCATTGCCATCCTTGGTATCCGAAGTACCATGGTTCTTTGATATGTTATTGCTGCGAGCCAGCCAGCTGTCTTCTCCCGCACAAAAGCGGGTCATGAGTGTCGTGAGGGCTGCCATAGATTTTGGCTTTTCCTGACCAAGGTGCCGGACGAGCCACTCGTCGCGGATGTTGTGCTTAAAAGCTTCTAGGGCCTCTACATCCGGACAGTCGACGATCTGATTTTTCTTTGTTAGGAATCGTGTCCAGAATTGCCTGGCCGATTCCTCTGGCTGCTGAATTATGTGGCTCAAGTCATTGGCATCTGGTGGTCGCACGTAAGTGCCCTGGAAGTTGTCGAGGAATGCAGCTTCCAGATCCTCCCAACAGCCAATGGACTCTGCTGGCAAGCTATTGAGCCAATGCCGAGCTGGTGCTTTGAGCTTGAGTGGGAGGTATTTAATGGCGTGTAGATCATCACCGCGGGCCATGTGGATATGTAGGAGGAAATCCTCGATCCGTACCGCAGGATCTGTTGTGCCATCGTATGATTCTATATTTACGGGTTTGAAACCCACTGGGATTTGATGATCCATTACTTCATCTGTGAAGCATAGGGGGTGTGCGGTGCCTCTGTACTGGGCTATGTCGCGACGCAGCTCGAATGAGTCTTACCCGCTGTGTTCGGCCCGGCCGGACTTACTTTTACTGTATCCGGCGTGACGATTATCGTCTCGCATAGTGGCGCGCCCTCGTGATCCGTAGATCGATCTTGCATGTTTTGCTTTGTCCTCCAATACGTCTCGCACGTCCGGCGTATTTCCCCATGCCTTGACGTTTTTTTGTGAGTGGCGTTGGAGTGCAGACTGAGCTTTTGGATGAAATGCCTCTCTGTCGCGACCACGAGGTGGCCGGTCAGACGCATCATGTGCTGGAGATGTGGGTTTGAATGCTTCCTCCTCCAGTCGGGGTAGCAACCTGCGCTTTGGGTAACTCTTGGAGGGATGTTCGAGTTTATATTCCTCGGCCGCAAGGACTTTGGTCCATCTGTCGGCTAGCAAATATTGATCAGCTTGAAGCTGTTGTTGCTTTTTCTTAAGGCTATTTGCCGTGGCTATAAGCCGGTGCTTGAAGCGCTCTTGTTCGAGGGGATCCTCAGGCACGACGAATTCGTCATCGTCGAGGCTTGCCTCGTCTTCGGAGAGAGGCATGTAATTATCATCCTCTGCCTCTCCATCTTTCGCTCTCTCTGGAGGGCTGGCTTGTTCATCCTCCTGCCCTAAATCTTGCTGGAGGGGATTGTTGCCGTCTTTGGCACTGTCCGGAGTGCTATTACCTCATGTGCCAGTATCACCGCTTTTGCCTTGGCAGGACTTAGAGCAGCGCCGCTGACGCCGGCGCTTGGGTTGCTTCTTGGAGGGTTCATCCTCCGTTGTCTCGTCGCCATTGCCTTCTTTGGGTGTGTCCACCATGTATATATCGTATGATCAGGTGGCTATCAAGTGCCCTGTGAGCAGTGGTTCCTCTTCGTCTCCCGTATCGTCGTACATACCGTCGATGTCTTCAGAGTCGAAGTTGAGCATGTCGGTTAAGTCGTCGACAGTGGCTACTAAGTGGGTGGTGGGTGGGCGGTGAATTTCTTGGTCATCCACAGCCCAATCCTGCCAGACATAGTTCAGCCAGGATCCTCCTGGCAAGGAGAGATACCTTAATGAGTTCAATATGTCGCCGAAGGGCGAGTGCTGAAAAATATCCGCGGAGGTAAACTCCATGATCGGCGCCCAATCGGATTCGATCGGAACGGGCGCAGGCGGTTCGGAGTCTGTGGCCGGGGAAGGATCCGTCAGTTTGGCAACACGGCTCTCGTGAAGGGTAAGGTCGATATTCGGCTCGATAGCCACTGAGGATACGGCCTCCGTGACGGGGTCTATCCACTCGTCCATGGATGGCACAACTGGCTCCAAATTGAGGCTCGGAGCGGCTGCCGGTGCGATCTCCTGAATACGGTCCGATGGTAGAGCTAAATCGTACTCATCATGACCGCGTGGCGCACAAGGCAGGGGCTTGAATCCGTCGAAGATCAAGTCTCCGCGGATATCGGCCGTGTAATTTAAGCTTCCAAACCTGACCTGGTGGCCAGGGGCGTAACTTTCGATCTGCTCCAGATGGCCAAGCAAGTTGGCCCGCAGTGCGAAGCCGCCGAACACAAAGTTCTATCCGGGGAGAAAAGTCTCACCCTAGACTGCATCGCTATTGAGTCATCAAGCCTAATGGCGACGACACAGAGGAACTCTCAATGAAAGCACCAATGTCGGTGTCAAAACCCGCGGATCTCGGGTAGGGGGTCCCGAACTATGCGTCTAAGATGGATGGTAACATGAGGCAGGGGACACGATGTTTTACCCAGGTTCGGGCCCTCTTGATGGAGGTAAAATCCTACGTCCTGCTTGATTTATTATTGATGATATGAGTATTACAAGAGTTGATCTACCATGAGATCGGAGAGGCTAAACCCTAGAAGCTAGCCTATGGTCTGATTGTATGTTGTCCTACGGACTAAAACCCTCCGGTTTATATAGACATCGGAGAGGGCTAGGGTTACACAAGGTCGGTTACAAAGGAGGAGATATCCATATCCGTACTGCCTAGCTTGCCTTCCACCCCAAGTAGAGTCCCATCCGGACATGAGACGAAGTCTTCAATCTTGTATCTCCATAGTCCAACAGTCCGACCAAAGGATATAGTCCGGCTGTCCGGAAACCCCCTAATCCAGGACTCCCTCAACCACCATGGCTTCCTCGCGCTCCATCGCTCTTCGGGACGGGCGGATGACGGACCACAAGGAGATGGCAGCTATTGCTGCCCACTGGCTGGCTGGCTGGTAGCTGGAGGACGACGACGTCCCAATGGAGAACATGGTAGTCAACGATCCGGCGCCAACCACCTCCTCCGCGCCATCCTCGCCGGTGCATTGCACCATGACCATCGGCGAGGCCCAAGCCCAATATATGGACCACGGTGAGGCAGATGCGTGAGGACCAGTTCCGGGAGGCGTAGGCCGATGCCCCCTACAACCACCATCTCCTCCAGGAGCAACTGCAGGCGGAGGAGCAGATCGCCACAGAGCGGGCGGAGCAGGAGGCGCTGCTCAACTCGTACCGCTCCGCCAGCGAGGGCCGCCTCGAGCACTGGTGGTACCGCATGCGGGTGGCAGAGGCTGCGGCCGCCTACAAAAAGGGCGATGAAGCGGGCGAGGCACTGTTTGGCGGGACCGAGGACGAGGCAGAGGACAATGCCGGCTCCGACGAGTCCCCGCTCCGCTGGCGTCGACGAGGCCCTGTTCCGCCGAGGCCCCGCGGCGCCAACAATGAGGCAGAGGACACCGATGGCTCCGCCGTGGCTCTGCCGAGGCCCCACCCTTCCGGCAACGAGGGGGAGGATTTCCCCACTCCGTCGAGGAGCCGCCCGCCGGCAACGAGACAGAGGACATCGCTGGCTCCGCCGAGGCCCCGCCCCACTGGCAGCGAGGCCGCGCCACACAGAAAACGAGGAAGAGTAGAACACGGTAGGTCGCCACCGCTCGGGTCGAAGTAAGGCCACTGCTGCTACCCTCGGTTGAAGCCAAGCTGGGCGGGTTGACCACTGACGGCTGATTAGCTTCTTCGCGACGACGTGGAGTCAGAGAGCTATGTTGGAGAAGGACGCTGCTTCTACTTAACTGCTGGTGCAGTTGGCTGACTAACAAGTGGGCCCAACAGGCATCTGGGCCACATGTCAGTTACGCAACTGCACCTGCAGTTAATTCACTGAAGCTTCTGTTCGGCTCAGCAGGACACAGGTGGGTAGCTTCGGTTAATTAATTATACCTCCAGCACACCCCTTTTTAGTTGAAGAATGTATGGAATGTAATGAAATCCTTCATGTTTATATGAAATCCGACCGTGTTTGAATGAATTTATTTCGATTAGTTTGAATTCTTGTATCACCTGCATTGGATGAACATGCAAAACAATACGTACTAGCATTATTCCCAGGGTGATCACCTCGTTTGCAACAGTTTCACTTGTACTCCCTCCGGTCCTTTCTAGTCTGCATACAAGTTTTTTCTGTAGTCAAAGTATCTCTACTTTGACCAATCTTATAGAAAAAAGTATACACTTTCACAATGTGCGAAGTAAAAAGGAACGGAAGGAGTACAAAGAGTTTGAGCAGCTTTTTAGCGTTCCTGTACATTGCAATCAAACACACAGGCGTGGCAATTCATAGAGAACATTCAAAACAATCGATGATTATGCATCTTAGCGATTCACATGTCAGAACCAATATTAACTTCACAACTAAAGAATAAATACAAAATGGATCGACGCTGCTGACAGCAAAGGGCGTCCCATTCGAAAATATCAAATGCATGTCTTCTTGCTAAAATCAATGAGCAAAATTTGACAAGGTTTTCCCATACCAAAATATCAAATGCCTACGATTGTGGAATGGGCAGGGTTTGCCATCATTTTGGACATTGACATGGCACCTCGTGCTAAATAAACCAGTTGTTCTTTTTGTGCAGTTCCACAAAAATCAACCAAATTCACGCGTAGCTTGTATGATTTCGCCCTTATATGTTGCAACACCTTGAACTTATCGGCACCTCCTTTCTTGTGGTGGAAATGAATGATTCGATGTATTCATGAACATTTTGTGCAGTTCCCATTGAAATCAAGCTGAGCACCCTATTTGCACAAATACAAAAAAGTGATTAGTATAAAGCAAACTGTACTATGAATTGACAGTTTAAACAGGCACCGACATGGTCCATATAGAGCACACTTCTCGAAAAATGGAACTCACCGGAAAGAATCCTAGAACAACATTGTACTAGCGCATCACAGCAAGAAAATGGAGATTTGTCAGTCCTTTTGAGATGAAGTTAGTTTGGTTTAGTGGGGGGTAATGTAACCATCCTTCTGATGAGAAGATAGACAGGGCTTCTTCATCCTGGCATAATCGAAACTAGTCACTTCACGTACTCCATATTCTTCTTCAGAGGAGGATGATCCTGTTGTGCAAAGACAATAGGATAACTAAATGTTAGCATCCTTGTTTGCTCGAAAAAAAGGAAAGGAAATATTTAAAACGGCATAGATGAAGCACTTCTCAAGGACAATACCACTTTTTGATGACAGTATCTAAACAGTAGCAGAACACCAATAGAGATGACAAAGCTCAATCATATGGATGAAATCAGTGGGCGAGTACCAACCTTTGTCAGGAGGCTTATTATGTAGAGCATACAGATGAAGCACTTCTCTAGAACCATCTATTGCTATCTACTTTGGTGGCCATGCTTACTATATACTCCTTGATTAGATTAATGTTTCCAACATCTTCTTGTGCAGTTCCACTAAAATATATGGTATCTTCAAAGAAGATCCCTATTTGCACAAGTAGAGATAATTACATATTACATTAAGAGTGGCATCAAATCAATGGCAAACCAATTGATCGTTCCAGCCATAGCAATAAATTAAGATGCAAAACTATATCATTACTTGTGTCATCACAGTTCTAGTGCTTCATTACAGCACCCGGAGTTGATTTTTGTTTTTCTTCTGCTTGTTCTCCCCCTTCATCACTTGGTTCAATAACAGACAAGCTTCGCCATCAATGTAAGATTTGGCATGTCAATTAGGTTGCACAAGTATAGCACTAGACAATGAAATTAATTTTCTGATGAAAGTGGCAAAATACAGGCCAACAGTTGTGAAATATCCTTATCTTACCTCAATGGGATATTGTGGTGCACATACGGATTGGAAGTCTTGTCTCCATTTGTGCATTTCACTAAACTCAAGCAACATTACTGTACAAGTAGCACAACATATGAAAGCACACTACTAAATCATCTGAAAGAAGGCTAGTACAGACCTCTGATGATGCGGAATTCAAACAACTCACAAGAAGAAGATCTGAACCAAATTTGCCAACACGGATAGGAAGTAAGATCTCCTCTTGTGCAGTTCCACTAAGATCAACAAATAAACCAACGTTGTCGGTGTGACATTTTGGTTGAACTGGACAAAACACTCTTAAAACAAAATTGCTTTGTGCAGTGCAACAAAAGGTCACAATGGCAACGAGGTGAAGTAGATAACCCTGTTTACATAGAGGTGCAAAGGAAACTACTAGTGGTCAATAACGATGGATGACACAGAAGCCAACAAAAAGAAGCATCTACCTTACCTAAATGGGAAAGAAAGCAAGACAGTAGCATTTCTCAAATGGTGGCATTGATTAATATTACCAGAGAGATTATATTAACAATAAAATTCATTAAACATGTAATTTTCTTTTAACTATGGCATTGCATCAATTTTCCAGCGGCATTATTAGAGGGTGCTTGTTTACAGGGACATTTTGGTGGAGGGACTAAAAAACTCCATGTTAGTCCCATCTAAACCAAACAGGAGGGACTTTCATGGACTAAAAGTGGGCATTTGGGACTAAAGAAAGAAGACCCCGAGGGAGATTCTTTTTGGGACTTTTTCCAACAGTTACCCCTGCCACGCATCGCACCTTGTCTCTATTAGTTCATTACTAGGGGTAACATGGTGTTTTAGCATGTCATTTAATAACCTCTAGTCCATGTTTAGTCCCTAGAACCAAGTAGGTAGGGACTAGGGATTTTTTTAACCAAACAGGGCCTTAGATTAACAACAGCTAAAGAGTTGCACGGGATAGTGGACGCGCCAGCACCATGTGCATCTACCGATGTACTGGGGTGATGCACAGTCTGTTGCAACAAAGAACAAACAACCAAGGAGCATATTTGTGTTGGTCCCAATTTTGTTATCTTTAGACACCTTTCCCTATGTGAGCACAGCAAATCTAGTCCTGCTCAAACTCTACAGCCTTGTCCCCCAAAACAAAAGATCAGTTCGCTACAGATGTGTGTACTGTGTTTGTCATTGTTTTCCCTTTTCGACCAACGTAGGTGCTGGATAGCCAGTCTGTACTAGTACTTTCCCCACTTCCTTTCCTCTGTGAACCATGTCCTAAATTTATGTTATACAACTTTCCCCACTACTTTCCCCCATTCCTGTCCTCTTTGAACCACGTCTTAGATTCATGCGATACAACTTTACCCACTACTTTCCCCCTTCCTTTCCTTTTTGAACCGCGTCCTAGATTCATGCTATACAACTTTTCCCACTACTTTCCCCCATTCCTTTCCTCTTTGAACCACGTCCTAGATTCATGGTATACAACTTTCCCCACTACTTTCCTGTTTGACCCAACACCTAGATTCGAGTGCAGAAGCGGAAAAATCCCACATGCAGGTAGAGCAATGCATGTGGAATAAGTAAATTATACCTTAAGGTTCTTGGGGTGTGGTTCGGTGGGCGATCGGAGGCCGTTCGATACACACTATGTACGACGCCGAAGAAGAAGGGGTTGGAGACCCTCCCGCGCCGCCGCTGGGTGAAAGTGAACAGCTGCGCCGGTAGTGGATTCCCTCCTCCCTCGTCAACGGCGACAACATTAAGCCTCCTTCCCTTCCCGTCGGACGGATCCTGCCGGCTCTTTGACCAGCAGTGAGGGGAGAGAGAGAGGCCAACGAGGTCTTCTTTAGATCTGGAGAGGGTGAGAGAGTGTGAAGAGAGCAACTACAAGCAGACCAGCAGTGAGGGGAGAGAGAGGCCAACGAAGTCTTGTTTAGATCTGGAGAGGGTGAGAGACTGTGAAGAGAGCAACTACAAGCGTTGAGGCTCCAGTGTGTATATATATATATACTGGAGAGAGTGTGAAGAGTGCAAACCCTAGAAAACAAGCATCGAGGCTGCAGCTTATACGTGATGAGGTGATTATACAGTCACTACGAGATCGTATAGCTCCGTATCCATCCATTTTGACCAGTCAAAGAATCGTCCTGGCACGAATTATGCTCAAGTGTAGTTATCGAACCCGAGACCTCAAGTTTGATGAGCGAACAGGCTAACCTGCTACACAACCCTCCCATTATGTTCAACGAGGGGAAAATAACCTTTTATACATTCCTGCATTCGTATGACAAGCATGTCATGTTTTTTTGTGTGTGGGAGTCATTGGGATTTAAATCATAATCGTGTGATGTGGATTTGGTGGTAAGACTATCCACAGTGGTGCATAAATAATGCAGCCTTAGTCACCTTACCTCTCTACACGTAGTACATTGGGTCCCACCAGTCAGAGGGTGAAACAAACAAATTAATAAGAAAAACTAAAAGCGCCAGCGGTGTATCTTACCTCACACATCTCGCTACTGCTCGGGAGCACTATCCAATTGATGCCTCTGTTTGCTCACATACTATTTTAAGTGAATCCTTATTATAACATGCACACAATTTTGGGCACTTGTATTCGACCTAAGTTAGTGTGCCACCATATCTCGTACGACTCCCTCCATCTAGGTGTAATAAGTCACGTTAGAAGGTGCAGCGGGACCAAGGTGCAAGCAGATTGGAGGAGAAGGAGAAACTTGACCAGTCATTCCTCCAATCAAAGCCCTGATTTCTATCTCTAAATGCAACAATTAATCCAAACAACTAAGAGATGCCGTTTTAGCTACCATGTAGGGCCACGTATTAACTCGCATGCAAACCAACTTTGATTTCTTGACTGATCAACGCGTAGTTGCGCTCCATGCATTGCGTTTTTGGGGGAGATAACAAGGCAGAGTAAGGAGCGTTTTGTTACATTGATTAGGCTGGTCATAGTGGTGAGTAACTTGGACTAGTACAACATGCATATGTTACTAGTCTATGTTACTACTACGCAAAGTTTGCCGTCGAAAGCGAGCCGATCTGGCTCTCCTGAGCTAGCAAGGTTTTTCTAGCCCACCCAAGCTAGCTGGCCCACAAAAGCTAACATATTTTAATAGTTACAAACGCCTAACCTTGCTCGGCTATGCTATAAGTTGTTCTTGCTAAGGATCTAAATGCTCCCTTAGTAACAACACTCGCTAGCAACGAGGCCAGGAGGGGATTGAGATGGGAAGTTAATGGACGACGCCTAAACATTTCGGAATATCTAATTTCTATAGGATGACTTACCACCTAGACGGAGGGAGTACTACTCCTCAGTCCAGGTTTGATGGAATATTGTCACCTCTTCTCTTCTTGTACGCACTCCATTTGTATCTCACTTCCTGTGGCTTCGCACTCGCACGATTTTCCTATTCTATGAACCTGTGTGTGCATGTGTGTGTTTAACTACATGTGTGTGTTAGAGAGAGCGACAGATCGACCTACTCCTACAGAGAGATGGTGTGTAGTGTATGATTTTAGCCGCCAGAGTCGGTGCATCCTCTCGTTTCCGGGCATCCGGTAGGGACAGGCGGACAGCTGCCACGCCCGCTCCTGAGAATCCTGGCCCACCCAAAGCCCCTCCATCGCCCGCGCGCACTTCCCGCCCGAAATGGTCAGTGCCGCATTCATGCCCGGTCAGAGTGGGCGTGACCTCTCACTGGCGCCTGCGTTGAAGGGAGAAGCGGATTCAAGAGTGATGGTTGCTTCGTCCGTCCAACTTACTGCTGGGTCTATGTGATTTGATGGCTCATTGGTCATTATTACTGAGGTGGTAGGACTGCTGGATGTCCCACGCTTTCGGTGCAAGGATGTACTACTAGATTACAATTTTACCCATTCTTACGCCAGAGGAGTGCAAGAGCAGTGAAAACACGCAGGCTCAGTGATTACATGGCCGACCTCACACTATCACCATATTTTCTGAACACTGTGCGACACCTAACTCTTTACATAGTACTCCCTCCACTCCTAAATATAATCTTTGTAGAGATTCCACTACGTGGACTACATACGGAACAAAATGAATGAATCTACACTTAAAATGCATCTATATACATCCGTATGTGGTTCATGGTGAAATCTCTACAAAGACTTATATGTAGGAACGAAGGAAGTACTTTTATAGTACGTACTATAATTTATCAGCGAGATAGTACAATGCTATGAAGCTTCCAGCTTCTGTTACATGTATCTTGCATCCAAGGTTGCCCGTTGCAACATTTCATCAAATACAAAGGAGACTAACATGCATGCTATTGCATCTCAATGATTGACAGATCATAGCAAATATGTACTCCCTCTGTTCCAAAATAAGGGTCTCAACTTTATGCTACATACGGAGCAAAATGAGTGAATCTACACTCTAAAATATGTCCGTATACATCAGTGTTTGGAGTATGTACTAGTAGTTCATATTGAAATCTACTAAAGGACATATATATTCCAAAAAATATGATAATCTCTCTAACCAAGGTAGTAGGGACGAGGAGTAAACGGAGGGAGTAGTAAAATGTTCTCCTCGTCCCGCGAGCCATCGCGCGCGTGGGCGAGGGAGCGGGCGTAAGGCGTACAATACTACTACTACTACTCATGCAGTCCCTAGCCATTGAAACAGAGACAGCTAAAGAAAAAACGATCCATGCAGTCCCTAGCCCTTGAACCGTAAACCCTAACCAGGCTTTAATTTGCTGGCAACATCGGCGCTTCCTAAGAAATGAAGTTTGCAACCCTTTGACCATCGGATCATTTTGTGCAATTTCACCAAAATCGAGATGAGCATCCATGTGGCAAAGAAATTGAAGAAGCGTGATTAGAATAAGATTACTGGGACTAGTTGATGAGACATAAACTCATCACAAATACAGTACGTAGAAGCCAGTAGAGGTATGTGCGGGGCAAAGAAGTAGAGAAATATCCACATGGAGTGATGTGGGCAGCTGGAGCAGTGGTGCAAGCCGACTGTAAAGGGTGTTGTACCTGAGGGATGTCGGGACGTAGCTTAACCTAGAGGAGGGCGGCGGGAGGAGGCAACTACCCACGTCGCGGCAATGAGCAGTGGATGAAGGCCACCTCACTGGTTTTGTGAGAGAGAATGGAGGGGACCCATGATCAGGACATGCCGACAGTGGGTTTTCGCCGTCGGCGATAGTGACCGCATCTACACTAAGCATCCACCCCTTCCCCCGGCGGACGTGATCCACCGGGATGTTAGAGATGTGGCCACAATGGTTTTGTGCGAGAGAGTGTGAAAACTGAAGAGAGCAACCCCAGCAAGCAACCGTGTAGGCTCGTCCTACCTATGTATATACTGGAGCGGTTTCCTTTTCTCTCCATATGAACCTATTTATATTGCGTACGTGCCACTGAAGAAAAAAACTTTATTTATAAATGACGCGGCACCTACTACTCATTCTCCTATAAACCTTGCGCTTGGCATCTCCAAACTATTAACCTTGCGATTGGCTCTTCGCCTCTTCGGGAAGTCGAGCAATAATGGTACTGCAGTATATATCGTTCTGGCTATATGAGACCGAATGAATTGCTGCACGTCCACCACGTGGCGAGGGTCGAGGGGCGAGGGAGAGTGCGTACTATTACGTCTGTTTCAATATGGACTACATACGGAGCAAAATGAGTGAATCTACACTCTAAATACATCTATATACATCAGTGTTTGGAGTATGTACTAGTACTTCATATTGAAATCTACTAAAGGACATATATTCCAAAAAATATGATAATCTCTCTAACCAAGGTAGGGACTAGGAGTAAACGCGGGGAGTACTAGTAAATTTTTCTCCTCGTCCTACGAGCCACCGCACGCGTGGGCGAGGGAGCGGGCGTACTAAGCAAGCTTCTCCTCGTTCCGCGAGTTGACGGGACACATCAAAAGTACTCCAGTGTATAGAGCCTTGCCTCTAAGGTAGGCCCCACATGGTTTGCCTCTTTTTTAACATAACGCGTCAAGTCGCAATTTGTTTGTTCACCCGTGGTAGACGATCCTCCCTCCATCTAGTGGACAACTAGTACACGTGTCAAGTTACCACGTGGGCTGTCTTTTCGTACAGAAATGAGCTCCACCGTGTACCCGCGCGGGTGTGGTTGGGAAAGGGACGGGAGTACATGCGTCGTGCGTGCACCTCTTCTCTTCGTGCACGTCCCCCACCTACGTGGGTGTGTGTGAGAGATACAAACCTAGACAAATGGCTTGTGCGTTCGTGAGTGTTTTTTGTTTTGGGGGGAGGTTGATTTCGTGAATGTATTTGTGGGAATATGTGTCGATGACATCTCAAACAAATTTTTGCATGCAATGTGTGTGAAATGGAGGCCTATCCATATCATATATAGAGGGTCGGGCGATCCACGAGAAGAGAGGGAGGGGTCATAGATATCGATAGTGTCGAAGAGAGGATCAAGTGGGTGGGTGTGAGATCGATGAAGAGAGCCATCGAAATTGAGCGTGTGTGCAAGTCAAAGATATAGGGCGACTGACCTAGCTACCGGAACGTCAGAGGGCACAGGTCAAGTTTGTGTGTGGCAGGGAGACATGACTAGAGCGCTCGATGTATCGGTGTGTGTGTGTGTGTGTGTGAGTGTGCAAGGGGGTGGGGGAAGGGGTAGGCAGAGACCAAACTATAGAGGTAGAACGACTCGTATATGTGTTGAGAAGGAGAGACCCAGCTATTTCTTGAGGAAGATCGGTTGACATCCATACATAACTGAAGGACGGGAAATAGGATGGGATAGAGAGAGAGAGAGGAGGGAGAGGGAGGGAGAGGGGTAGAGTGCTGGATGGGTGATGGAGTTGCTTCTCGAAGATGGTGGGAGAGGCCTACTAGACAAACTAAGGGTGGAACTGCAATATTATCAATAAGAGTGGGGATGTGTTTCTGTGTGTGCCTGTGCGTGATAGATCTGTCGGGACACATCCATGGATGATCAAGGGGAACCATGTGTTTGGTAAGCAAACCTACCTAGATCGGTAGATCAATTGTTGTTTGTCGGAGGAAGGGAGAGACACAACTAATGAGGTAGATCGATCGATGAGTGGGGGGAAATGAGTTATAGGGACCTAGCTAGCTATATGTATAGCGGGAGATCGGTCGGTGTACGTCCATCTGTTAGAGGCAAATAAGGCCCGGCGAGACGGATAGACAGAGAGAATGGAGATAGGAGGTGGTGCGAGAGGCCTAGCTACTAGCTAGATAGGGGGAGGAGTGTGCGGTTGTGAGATCGATGAAAAGAGGGGTGAGAGTTTACACGTGTGTGGGACCGTATGAGAGACACGAGGCAAGGACACATAAAGGAGGAGATTGAAGGTGCGTGTGTATGTTGTAGGCAGACATCGCTGGAGAGGTTTATCGATCGGTGTTTGTCGGAGAGGAGTTGTGGAGACTGTGGGAGAACGAGCTAAAGAAAAAAAATGAATGTGCGCGATGGATAGAATGCTGAGGGATGGGAAGGGCGAGGAGGGCATGTGCATGCACGAGAGAAAGTTAGTGGTAGCTACAAAGGTTAGAGGATTGTGTGGTTGTAAGAGACTAACAAAGATCATAATTTGATATGAAAGTGGATTCATATATTTGATCAGGAGATCAGAGTGTTTTAGACATATGCATGCATGAATATAGCGGTGATACGCGTGTTGTGGTTTTTCACATGTTATACCATAATGTGATAATGCATGGCGTTTGCAACTCACAGCAAAATGTCAAACAATCTAAACCATACTATACATCGAACAATCTCACATTTTATTTGAATTTGTGATAATGTGTGGCGTTTGCAGCTTACAACTAAATATCGAACAATCTAAACAATACTATATATCGAACATTCTCACATTTTATTTGAATTTGTGATAATGTGTGGTGTTTGCAACTCACATCTAAATACTTGTAGGCGTAGGGGGCGGGGCACCATACATAATGTGATAAACACATTATACATATGAGACATGGTTTAGTTTGTGAAGATCTAGCTAGAGATTGAAATGTACTATGATTTGAAATCAACATAAAGTGGATTCAAAAAATCGAGTTCGAGTTCATATAGTACACATAGTTCATATGTAACTCGAGACTAATCATGTGGTGTGCTGTGAAGATAATACACAAACGATGGTTTAACTTGGCAATAATGACGATTGTAGATCTTATTAAAATAGAGAAACGAATTCAAATGCTTTGAGTTCACAACAATCATTATTGTAGATCTTATTCAAATACAGAAATGAATTCAAATTTAGTTCATATTGAAGCGGTAGTATATACGTTTGGAATGCACTAAAACGTTCATTTGAGTACTAGCTTGCATGCATTATACACGCAGCGAAATATTTTAATTGAACATAACATGAATTCAAAGTTTTAAATGACATTTGTAGTGCGAATTGATTTGGTATAGTACAAGTTAGGCTTGTCCGAAAATTTCAACCCGTGCCTTGTTAGCCCAAAATATTTAAGATATATCTTTGTCTCGTTGTGCTCTGACAACTCCCTCCATCTCAACGCGTGCCTTGCTATTCCAAAATTACAACGCACGCAAAAACTCCCACCTCCTGTGAAATCCCGACACGCGAAATGCCCATGATACCCAAGAACCAAAAGAACCGCCTCAAATCGGTGGGGGTACTTTCATAACTTACCCCACATTTCGGACAAGTGCGTCCCTAAGCCATGGTTCCCCACTCCCATCCCATCCGCCTACCCAATCGTACACCGAGGCTGGGAAAACCCGCCAAGCCCCACACCCTCTTCCGTCCACCACCCAGTCGGAGCCTCTTCCCCGACGACGTCGTGCACAGCAACACCTTGACGTCCCTCATCCAACGTACCGGATGAGGATCCGTCGTCGATCTGGTCGTCCCGCCGGTTCTGCCACCCTGTCCTCCACCTCCAAGGAGCTGCCCCGATGTTCCCCTCATCTTTCAGGCCACCTCCATTCCCACACCGCCGTCTTCACCTGCACCACTGGAAGAGCATCATCATCACCGTTTCCTCGGATGAATCTGCGGCCTAATCGGCGCCACCAAAGAGGTTGTACACTAATCGCCGCATTTTCTTCTTGATTCGATCTCACGGTGCTGCCGGTTCTCGGTCCCGAGCCAACACGGCACGGCTCCATCCACGGCGGCGGCATCGGTCACTTCCTCCACGGCGTCGCTCCCTCGGCGACGGCGGCCATATCAGCAGGAGCTGTTCTTGCTTTAGCTCTTGCTCGCGCTGCTGCTTTGCTCTTGCTCTCGGTCCCCTGCCTGGTCTGCTCTTGCTCTTGCTAGCGCTGCTGCTCTCGCTCTTGCTTGTGATGTTGCTCTGATTTAGCTACACTTCAGTCGACTGAATCGACTTTTTAGTCAGTCGATTTTCAGGAGGTGGGGGGGCTCGCCGGAGTTAAGGAAGAACCAGCTGCAGCAGGGAGGGGGGCTCGCCTGAGTGGTACCCCAGTATCTATCTTAGGGTTCAGGGTGGTGGCGGTGGTGGCCGGTGGTGGTTGGGAGGTGGCATGGGGATCACTGGATAAAAAGCTCAGCACAGGGGGGGGGCTACAGGGATGGACGGGGCAGCGGCGGACCGGCGGTGGGGAGTGTTTTTTGGGGTGGGCGGGGCGGCGCACCACCGGCCACGGGCGGTGGGGGGCGGCTGTTTGGCCAGTGGTGGCTGGCGGCTCAGGGGGTGGAGGTTCAAGATGAACTGCAGGACCTTGATTTCGTATCCAACGTCTGCAAAATCGACTGACCAGAGATGAAAAAGTCAGTCGACTAACGTGTAGCCTCACCACTAGTGCGTTCAGTTTTGATAGTAAAATTCAGTTTCGACAGCAAATTTCAGTTTCAACAGTTAAGTTCAGTTTCGAAAGTTAAATTCAGTTTCGACAGTTAAGTTCAGAGATGAGCGGCTGATGTATATATCTAGTACTTTGTGGTTATGTATTTTACGTCATCTATTGGAGACGCTATTAGAATTCTACTCATGTAAACGTTGTCTCTCTTGTCCTTCTTCAGCCTCGGCGTCGTACAACTCACCGGAGCTGCTCCAATGACGAAACCCTCCATCATAGTGGAGCAGTACCTCGGGCTCCATCTCCAGACGCCTAAGATCTTCTTCCCCTCCTCTGACAGCCAAGTCAGCCAGAGCATCCTCACCGGCCAAGCCAATCACGCTGAGATCGACATGGCTTCGCCAAAGAGGTTGTACACTTGTTGCATATCTTTTTTACTCTACATGTTATATATATTGTCCACTGAGCACACGGAGTAATAGGAAATATGATCATTTTATCCTACTATGTGATAAGCAGTGAGGTACCAGGCAACTTAGCTATCCGTGATGGACTCTCTTGAACGCCATCATTATTTATCTCTGCGCGTTTGAGATGTGCATTTGTCGATGGCCCTGGGAGTTGAGCTAGTAGGGAAGTGGCCTGGGTCCAAAGTAATAGAAGTAGCACAAAAACATTTTGTTAGTGTAGGCTTTTCCTTGCTCAATCTTGCCTACTGGAATCGCCAGTGCTTGAAAGGAAAAGTGAACGAAAAACATAGGGATTGGACAGTTCCGTATGGTACTACTTTTCATGAATTTGGTGCAAAGGAATGGAGCAAAGGAAAACTATAGGATTTGTTCCTTTAGTGTCTCGTTGAAAGAAAAACTATAGGAATTTTAATTTCGACTTGTTCTCGTTTTCAAATTCCATTTCATGAAGCACAAGACTAAGAGATAGTAGCATAATAGCATTATAACCATACATTTTCTTGTGGATTGACTTAATCTCACCATGCTTATTTGCATCCTGTGATCTTCTAGTTCTTGTGAACCAAACACATAGATTGGCAGAAATCCTCTGTTTTTAAATTCTCTATTTTGCACGTGCATTCCTATCCTATTCCTATCTATTTCCTATCCCTGCATTGTTAGAATCCTCAAATTCAAACAAGCCCTTACACAATTACTTCTATTACAGATATGTGTCAAAGAAAACCTTGTGTGGTTTGTCCTGCTCCTGCGGTGCTGTGTTCCACCCCAGCTCAGCTACTCCAACGACGGAAGGGTTCACCACAGCAGGGATCCGCTCTCCAGACTGTCTTTCACCGCCTCAGATCTTCTTCCCCGCCGCCGGCAGCCACGACAACTGCATTACCATCATCAATTGAGCAGATGACCTTAAGGACTACACGGGTCCGCAAGAGAGGTCACACTCTTCCGTGTCTGCTTACGTTATGCATCGCTTAATATGATGACATGCTACTTTATCGTCGTGTTCACCTATTAGACTCCGTGTCAGGTCCAAACTTATGTTGAAACTTGAGTTTTTAAATGGTTGTGGGGTACATATTGGGGCATCAATCAGTACTACATGTCTACTATCTAGTTAATCTCGGGTGTCTACTATGAGTTTCATGTTGGGTGCAAACAAACATTAAAGGAGCCATTATCTGTATTTTTTAACTAAAGATATTATCTGCATGCTATCATTGGTTTTGGGTATATCCACAGTTTGCTACCATCACCTTGGATTTGTGCATGCACTCCTTACATAATCTCACTATGTTTTATTCCTATGCATGTCAGTTATTGTACACAGTGGAACTGAACATGTAGAGCAAAAGAGACGAGCCTTGTGTGGCAATAAAATTTCATGTAGACGTCGCTCCATGGTGGGCGCAAAGGCAGCCCCCCTCCTCCCATTTCGGATCGTAATCAAGAGGAAGATAACTGTTCCGAGGGGGATTCAGAAGTAGAAGACCACTCCTATTTACCCCATGAGGTCTTCGCTCTAACTTGGCATGCTGATGTTGGTTATATCATGCATATGGTGCCTTGCATTGCTTACTTTATACATCAAATATGTCAACTGCTTAGTTTAGACATGCTTTGTGTGAATGCCACCTGTTTAGTTTATTCATCGTTTATGTGAATTATGCAATGCCATCTTGTTTAGCCAGGCATCATATATGTGAATTTTGCAATGCCATCCTGCTTAGCCAGTCATCTTATATGTTAATTATATCATGCCATCCTTTTTTTTGTTACGTATTACATTTGTCAACAATGTTAGTACATTCAACTGCTCTTCGTGTGCATCAGCCATTTGACACGGTGATGGAAAATTCTGGAGTGAAAACAAGGTCTTCAGAGCAGACTATGCTATCTGACGAAGCGCATATCTCGCTGGTTACGGATAGTTCCTCAAAGGAGGATTCAGAGACAAATAACCAGTCCTATTCCCCCCCCCCCCCGAGGTGTATGCTCTAATTAACTTGGCAGGGTTATGTTGCTCATATCGTGTGTATGGTGTCTTGCATTGCGATGCCATTTGATTAGATTAGACATGCTTTGTGTGAATGCCACTTGTTTAGTGTCTAATTACCATATATGTGAATTATGCATTGCCATCTTGTTGCAAGACATTATATATGTGAATTATGCAATGCTATATTGTTGCAAAGGCATTATCTATCTATCTATCTATCTATCTATCTATCTATCTATCTATATCTACCTATATACCTCTACTAATTACACACTCCCTAAGAATTACCATGTTAATTAGAATTTACTGACCGTTCATCTGGTGGAACCGAATTATTGCGGTGGAGATTAACCCACATATTTTTTGCTTAATTATGTGCTTAGTTTCGGCAAAAAAAATTCTAAATGCCCATAGTCCTTTCATGACGGCTGTAGAAATAGAAGCCGTCCAATTAAAAAAGAAATAGAAGTCGTCATCCTTATCCCTAACCTCCTGACCCCAACCATCCCACACATCGCGCCATGGATTGCGCCGCCACCCTTCTCAACGGCCATTGCCGTCGCTCCGTGCCCCATCCGTCGTCCCTCCCCGCCGCATCAACCCTCTGCCGCATCCCACCGCCACCATGAACTATCTCTCTCCTTGGTCTTCTGTCTTTGACCAATATGGGGCGGCGGCTGTGCTTCCGGTCGCGTGGTGGCGATGTGGCTGGTCGAGGGAACTCAGGTGAGGCGGACTATCACTTGTTTGTCGATCTGTGCCCACCTCATATTCTTCCTCTCCCAACGAACATCATGTCCGCAGTTACTGCCACACATGGCGCTCTCCTCTCCTACAACGATTTTGTTGTGCCCCTTCACACATCGGACCACCGTGGCGCGGAAGTACCCGGAGAAGATCGCGCTCCACTTAGCAAATTCGGGTGTTTTGAGTTGGCTACCCGGCAAGGTAATTTTTTCCTTCTCAGAAGTTCTCTCATGGAACTTGGGTGGAATGGATTCGTGGGTGTGCTAGGTGGAGTGCCATAGGTTGCAATGTTAGTGGGCAGAATATCATCTCCTGCACACACAAACTTGGGTTTGCCAAGGAAATAGGTCAATACTACTATCATTTGGCTTTGCAATGGTCATTTACATAGTTCTGTTTTTTCGAATCATGATGGTTTAGTTTGTTTGTTACCAGTTGCTTCAATTAGGACTAACAGTCGGGAGTTGTCGATTGGATTGAATTTGGAAGAGGACAATATAATTTTGTTATAGTTCGTGGTTCAGTTAGCTTTGAAAAAAATGTTTCGGTGATGAATAATACACAATGAATTGCTTTCTGTTGCCCAGTGTACTACAATTTAATATGCAGAATGTGAGCTTAAACTTTTTGCCGAGAAAATGTCTGTGCTAAATTGGTAATTCCCACAAGGAGTAATTCATTCCCCGTCCAAGTATTTATTATTGATTGATGCTTCATCTGTTTGTGCTGCAGAGGCATGGTCACATAGATGATTAGCATCTTTTGGCAAAGCATGTTAATTCACTAAAGAAAATCTACTGCACCTATGAATATCAGCGAAGATGTCCACTCATGATTTTTGAGGATCACTTGAGGATGTGATCAGTAGTGCAACTTCAAAGCAGCTTGATATGACATAGCGTTTGATTTTTACAAATCTGAACCTTATAGTTACTGAGCAATGTTACGGTTCATATCTAAACCTTATAGTTACTGATTATCTGTTGTGTGTTGCTAATCTTACCGGCCATCAATCTCCACCTTAACATTTTTTATCTTTCTTATTAGCTCCATGTCTCTAGCGTCTATAGAGTCCTAACCCAAGAATCTCTTCTCCCGCCTTGAGTCCAAACCCTCGGCAAGAGTCTCCCCTACATCCTCCTCTTCTCCTTGCTGCCTATGTCTCCTTATTTTGCTCCTCGGGTCGCTATTGTGACGTGTCCGTCATCTTTTTAATGAGAAGCTAGATGATTTCAGTCTGAGATTACATCCTCCTACAGAGAATCCTACCCTTTCCATGTTGTCACTGTAGCCAGGTCTAGCAAACTGGTCGTCCCGATGGTGTTGGGGCTTTCCCTGAGTGGATGATCTGGTCTTTTTTATGCGATGTCCAAAGAGTTGCTTGCTGCAATGATCAATAAGGAGACTATGAGTCCCGAGTCCCTTTTGGTGCCGATCTAGGTATGTGTTATGTATCCAATTACAGTTGTTTTAAGTAGCCAACATTGGCTGCAAAGCAGCATCTTATCTGTTAGTTTTTCACCAATCTGATTAATACACTGTAGTTCATTACGTTCACATGACAAAAGAATTTGAAGTTAATAAAAAACTGAGTGTTACTCCACGCAATTAGTTGTCATTAGAGGACACTGGGAAATAAAGTTTCAATCAGTCCACTGCTACTGTATGCGAATAATTATATAAGTTGGTATATTTGAAGGATGTGAAGAAAAAATCATAGTATTTACAACAGAATCTTTTTTGCTTACATATTGAGCATGCTCTCCATGCATGTTGTGGTCTTTGTTTCTTATGCTCCCAAACTATGCTTAAGGAGCCTTATGGAGATGGAGATGGTCACACACCGACAGGTTAGGGATTTCGAGGTATGATCAAGTTTTAGTGTACACTACGGAATATACCTGATATGACTAGGGTAGAAAAAACATTTGATATGGTATTTTTCTTGCATATATTCAGTAATTAGGCCTCTTTCCATTTTCTGAAACAAAACTGATGTATGTTGCCCTGATTTTTCAGTGTAGGTTTGGGCATGCCTAAGGACGAATCCAATAATCAATCGCAAACTGATCGTATCGTATATTGTGTACTATCGACACGTTTTCTTGGGTTGAAAAGTCTCACTTCTGATTATAGCGCTTTCAGAAGACAGAAGAAGTCATTTGGTTCAGCCCTTCTATTTTGTGTTATGTTACTATCAGATACATCGCTTCACTTTGCTTCCGCAAAAATGTCCGATCACGGCTGGATACGAAATCCTCTCCGCTACGCATTCCCTCGCGGCCGAACCAAACAAAACGTGTATTCGGGAGGAAATATCAGAGGCAAAGCTTCCCGACAATAAAAATCGAAAACGATACCAACGTGGAACCAAACACCTCCTATATTTCTTCAGTTCCACAGGGAAAACATAGATTGATTATGTATCAATAAACCATGTGTTAGTCAAGACAAAAGCATGGATGTAAAGCTCCGGTTTGTTAAGTTGTTTGGTTGTATGTGTGACATGGTTCATATACATACTGCTAGCTACTTTATTTTTGGTTCATTACTAATACTATATTTAATAAAATTACCATGTTATTTTGGTTAACTTTGTCATTTACTATCGAATACTATTTTACCCCATGGTTAGTTATATTTTCAAATACATATCAATGTGCTTTATATTTTATGTGGAACTTTCACTTATTGGGAAGTGAACAAATGTGAGCCATCCTTCCATATGAAAATGACATGGCACTTTTCTTAAGTATGTTATTATCCTGTTATGCAGTAGAATAATAAGGGTTCTCTAATTAATAATTCAATCAAATCAGTCCTAACGGTTGTCAAATTGCATCTTAGATTGTCTACTTTTGTGAGAGAAAGATAATTTGGTAACTCAGTTGGACATGCTCTTTCAATTATAAAATGAGTTGCTGCAGGGTCAAATGGTCCAGAACTCCATAGCATAGACACTGGCTAAAGTTAGATGGTGCCTTAGTGGATAAAAGAAAAGAAAAATAATACTATTACATGGAAAATATTTCAAGTTTTTACCATGTGAACCTAAGTGTAAGTTCGTTCTGTTCTAACCTTTTGGTTTTCCTGCGCGCTTCATTGTGACAGAGTTGCTATTAAGAAAACAATAGGTGTTTTGAATATGATTATTTTATACAATTAGTCTATCCTTTATAAAATATCCGTAATCAGAACGCCCTAAAAGTAATAACATGAGAAATATTAAGTGAATCAAACTAGCATTTTCTAATATTTAACTTTCGGGCTATATTAGTTGTATAAATATCGATTCTTCTTCACGATGCCTAAGCAAAAACATATTTTTTTGTCGAATCTGGTGTACAATGAAATAAGCATCCTGTGATGCATGTGTTCCAAAACAAACTGTAGTGTGAAGAAATTAAACTTTAAACAGCTTAACTATAAGGCTATATTCATCATACCTTTTCTCCTAAGGGCTTAACTAATGCATTGTTAAAAGCTAGCCCATGCAGGTGCACGGGTTGACGACTAGTATATGTCAATTATGCAATGTCATGTTGTTGAGCCAATCATCATGTATGTGAATTATATCATGCTATCATTTTTTTGTATTACGTGTTCCAGTTGTTGACAACGTTTGTATATTCAACTACTCTTCCTGTGCATCAGCCATTTGAAGCGGTGATGGAAGTATCTGAAGAGAAAATAAGGTATTTAGAGCAGACAATGCTACCTGCTGAAGCAGACATCTTGCTGGATACAGAGAGCTCCTCAGAGGAGGATTCAGAGACTGATGACCAGTCCTATTTCCCCCCTGAGGTCTATGCTCAAACTTGGCAGGGTTATATTACCCATGTCATGCACGTTGTCTTGCATTGCTTAGTTATTACATCATATATGGATTGCCATCTACTTACTTACTTACTATATAAATCATATATTTGAATTATATCATGCCATCATGTTTACATACACAACATCTATCTGAATTATGGCATGGCAACCCATTTAATAAAGACATCATATAGTTATATCATCTCATCCTATTTTGTGTTACAGTCATCATATTTTCAATTACGTCATTCTATCCAAGAATTATATCATGCTATCATGTCTCCATAGGCGGCATGTATGTGAACTATGGCATGCCAACCTATTTAATAAAGACATTATATAGTTATATCATGTCATCCTGTTTACATAGTCATCATATTTTGAACTTTTTCTTTCCATCTTTCTTAGTTAGCCATCATAATGTGAAATTGTATCATGCTATCCTGTTTAGCTAGACATCATATATGTGAAATTGTGTCATGCTATCCTGTTTGGTTAGAAAACATAAATGTGAATTATTCCATGCCCTCTTTTATTCCCCACTATCAACTGCACCTGTCTATCCTACAATGTGTGTACATTCAATTAGTTTTCTTGTTTATCAGCCATTTGAATTGGAGAGGGTTATGGCAGTATCTAAGGGAGTAACAACACGGTCTTCAGAAAAGTTAGTGCTACCAGTTGATGCAGATAGAACCACGGTTGTACTTGCCCAAGAACCAGCCCTACCACACATAACCCAGACTCTCGCAGATTCTACCCCTACCCAGTTGGACAGAGAACCAGCTACACCCCTTCTAACCCCAACCCTAGTAGATAGTTACCCAGTTCCAGTTGACACAGCACCGTCTCCACCACAGAGCACCCAAACACGAGCAGTTAGTAAGGGAACTGCAGTGCCCAAAGCACGAGGACCACCACTCCGAATCCCAACTCAACGCTTAAAGGAGAAGAAGAATTGTTCTCAGGTCAGCTTCTGTAGCTATGGTTCATACTCCTTTGCTCTTGCATCACTGTATTTACTCGGACCAACTATTTTCAAATTTGAAGGATGGAATTGAAACTCCAATGGCGCAACGGGTATGTTTTAAACTTGTTTCATTAACTGGTTTGCTGTTGTAACTTGCTCTATATTGATATCAGTTTCAATTGAATAAACAGTTATGTTCTCATGTCATGCACATTAAAAGTGTTTCTATAGTTTCCCACACTTATATTCTGCCTATTCTGCTTTGTCTTGAACAAATATTATTTGAACTGTGTCTCTATCTTGATTTGGAAACAAAAACTAGAATGATATAGACCATAAAGTGACCATGGTACATAAATATATGTTTGTTTCATGCTGTTTTCCTGTGCAATTTACTATTGAAATGATTTACCAAAATGAGTTTCATATACAACATGGTAAACCTGTGACGTGTCTTCTTGTTTCTCTTTTAGAATGCGGACAAAATATTGGAGAACAATACCCGTTATGCAATGGTGAAGGAAGTAATGCAGATAAGGTTCTAGATAGTGAGACATCCCTGAGGGAGTCCTGGATTAGTTGGTCCTCGGACAGCCGGACTGTTGGACTATGAAGATACAAGATTGAAGACTTCGTCCCATGTCCGGATGGGAATCTCCTTTGCGTGGAAGGCCAGCATGGCGATTCAGATATGTAGATCTCCTCCTTTGTAACCGACTCTGTGCAACCCTAGCTCCTCCGGTGTCTATATAAACCGGAGGGTTTTAGTCCATAGGACAACAACAATCATACCATAGGCTAGCTTCTAGGGTTTAGCCTCTCCGATCTTGTGGTAGATCAACTCTTGTAATACTCATATCATCAAGATCAATCAAGCAGGAAGTATGGTATTACCTCCATCGAGAGGGCCTGAACCTGGGTAAACATTGTGTCCCCCGCCTCCTGTTACCATCCGCCTTAGATGCACAGTTCGGGACCCCCTACCCGAGATCCGCCGGTTTTGACACCGACATTGGTGCTTTCATTGAGAGTTACACTGTGCCGTCACAGTAAGGCCTGATGGCTCGCCTTGTTATCAGGGACAACATCACCTCTGGGAGAGCCCTGGCTGTAGGCCAAACTCTTCGATTAGGCGGCTTCGTCGTGACTGCCCCATGGGCCGTCGCGCCGACGATGACTTCTCGGGTCATCAAAAACATCCTCCATGTTGGCTCGGGATTCATCGAGCAGATGGATCCAATGGATCTCTCTTCTTTGAAAGAACTCTTGGATCGCATTGTCGCCTTGGGAGTCGCTACAGACTATGATCAGATCGGGCTTAAACCCGACCAAAGGGAGATTAACTCTCCGCCGGTTACTCATCAGATAGCTGTGGTGGAGGAGCGATGCAGCGATTCTTCCTCTATTTTGAGGACAAACTATGCCCGGATTCCCGAGCTCTTCGAGCCGGATACCCATCTACGGGAGGACATGGCCCAAGCTTCGAACCTGGAGTCGAATAGCGGGCTAGTACCGTTGGGCAACGTCCCAGAGCCCGAAGTACCAAGCTCGGAAACCCCTTTGGGTCTTAGACCGGGCCGGGGTTAGGACTTAAATCTACCCACCCACCCTCACATAAGTGATCTTTCCCATATTAGACAAGAGCCCCAAGAGACAGTACATCACTATTGGCCAGATTCCTCCTTGTAATAAGCAAGGCGAAGGATTGTCGCGAGGAAGACGCAATTTCATTCTTTTACAAAAATTGCACAGACAAGGGAATCCTCAACGCCATAAGTCCCCATGATATAACACACTTCGCTGACTTGGCGTCCATAGTATGGAGGTACTGTGCGATGGAAAGCACTTGGAAATCCCAAACACAATTCTGGGACCCTCCGTCTCTAACTAAACCCTTTGTCCGAACTAAAAGGGTGTACTCTCGTAAGTCACCCAATCCAATTACAAAGAAGCGAAAACCCACTGCAGGGCGCGGAACATGCAAAATTCACAGTACATCGGATACCATGCCAACACACAGCCTTAGAGCATGTTGGATACACCGGCAGGTGGCCAGGAGCGGCGAAGAACTCCTCGTCAATAATACCGCAGAGCACCCTCCCGCGGAAAATAACAATACAATACTGACAGTCTACGAGACTTTCACCTCAAACAATATGTAACACCCACGATGCGGCTATATCTCCCACGTGTCAGAGCACGACTTAGAGGCATAACCGCATAGTAGGCATGTCGCAAGAGGGGTAATCTTTACAAATCCCATGTACTGAATATGAAAGGGATAAACTGTTGGCTTACAATCGCCACTTCACACAATACATAAATATAGCATTACATCATCCAGAATACAAGCAAGGTCCGACTACAGAACGAAATAAAGAAAGACAACCCCTAATGCTAGATCCCCGATCGCCCCAAATGGGCTCCACTACTAATCGAAAGGAAACAAAACAAAACAAAACAACGACCAAGATCTTCATCGATCTCCCCCTTGAGCTGGGTTGCGTCACCTGCACTGGTATCATCGGCACCTGCATCTGTTTTGGAAGTATCTGTGAGTCACGGGGACTGAGCAATCTCACACCCTCGCGATCAAGACTATTTAAGCTTAAAGGTAGGGAAGGGTAGTGAGGTGGAGCTGCAGCAAGCACTAGCATATATGGTGGCTAACTTACGCAAATGAGAGCGAGAAGAGAAGCAAAGCACGGTCGTGAACTAGAAGTGATCAAGAAGTGATCCTGAAACTACTTACATTCAAGCATAACACGAGGCCGTGTTCTCTTCCCGGACTCCGCTGAAAAGAGACCATCACGGCTACACACGTTGTTCATTCTTTTTAATTAACTTAAGTGTCAGGTTTTCTGCAACCGGATATTAACAAATTCCCATCTTCCCATAAACGCGGCCACGGCATTCGAATGTTCAAAACCCTGTAGGGGTGTCCCAACTTAGCCCATCACAGGCTCTCACGGTCAATGAAGGACGATCACTACAAAAAAATACACATCCGTGATGTGATAACCCACAAGTATAGGGGATCGCAACAGCTTTCGAGGGTACAGTATTCAACCCAAATTTATTGATTCGACACAAGGGGAGCCAAAGAATATTCTCAAGTATTAGCAGCTGAGTTGTCAATTCAACCACACCTGGAAATTTAGTATCTGCAGCAAAGTGTTTAGTAGCAAAGTAATATGATAGTGGTGGTCGCGGCAATAATAGTAAAGACAGCAAAAGTAATGTTTTGGGTATTTTGTAGTGATTGTAACAGTAGCAGCGGGAAAGTAAATAAGCGTAAACCAATATATAGAAAACTCGTAGGCACCGGATCAGTGATGGATAATTATGCCGGATGTGGTTCATCATGTAACAGTCATAACATAGGGTGACACAGAACTAGCTCCAATTCGTCAATGTAATGTAGGCATGTATTCTGTATATTGTCATACGTGCTTATGGAAAAGAACTTGCATGACATCTTTTGTCCTACCCTCCCGTGGCAGCGAGGTCCTATTAGAAACTAAGCGATATTAAGGCCTCTTTTTAATAGAGAACCGGAACAAAGCATTAGCACATAGTGAATACACGAACTCCTCAAACTATGGTCATCACCGGGAGTGGTCCCGATTATTGTCACTTTGGGGTTGCCGAATCATAACACATAGTAGGTGACTATAGACTTGCAAGATAGGATCAAGAACTCGCATATATTCATGAAAACATAATAGGTTCAGATCTGAAATCATGGCACTCGGGCCCTAGTGACAAGCATTAAGCATAGCAAAGTCATAGCAACATCAATCTCAGAACATAGTGGATTCTAGGGATCAAACCCTAACAAAACTAAATCGATTACATGATAAATCTCATCCAACCCATCACCGTCCAGCAAGCCTACGATAGAATTACTCACACACAGCGGTGAGCATCATGAAATTGGTGATGGAGGATGGTTGATGATGACGACGACGACGAATCCCCCTCTCCGGAGCCCCTAACGGACTCCAGATCAGCCCTCCCGAGAGGTTTTAGGGCTTGGCGGCGGCTTCGTATCGTAAAACGCGATGATTTCTTCTCTCTGATTTTTTTTCTCATTGAAACTCAATATATGCAGGTGGAGTTGGAGTCGGAGACGCAACAGGGGGCCCACGAGGTAGGGGGGCGCGCCCTAGGGGGGGCGCGCCCCCCACCCTCGTGAGAAGGGTGTGGGGCCCCTGGTCTTCATCTTTGGCGAGGATTTTTTTATTGTTTTTTCTAAGATGTTCCATGGAGTTTCAGGTCATTCCGAGATTATTTGTTTTCTGCACATAAAACAACACCATGGTAATTCTGCTGAAAACAGCGTCAGTCCGGGTTAGTTCCATTCAAATCATACAAGTTAGAGTCCAAAACAAGGGAAAAAGTGTTTGTAAAAGTAGATATGACGGAGACGTATCAACTCCCGCAAGCTTAAACTCTTGCTTGTCCTCAAGCAATTCAGTTGACAAACTGAAAGAAAGAAAGAAAAACTTTTACAATCTCTGTTTGCTCTTGTTGTTGTAACTATGTCAAGCCAGCATTCAAGTTTTCCGCATAGATCATAACTAACCACACTTGCAATAATTCTCAGGTCTCATCATTACTCATATCAATAGCATAATAAACTAGCAAGTCATAATAATAAATCTCGGATGACAACACTTTCTCAAAACAATCATAATATGATATAACAAGATGGTATCTCGCTAGCCCTTTCTGAGACCGCAAAACATAAATGCAGAGCACCTTTAAAGATCAAGGACTGACTAGACATTGTAATTCATGGTAAAAGAGATCCAATCATAGTCACACCCAATATAAATTAATAGTGATGAATGCAAATGACAGCTGTGCTCTCCAGCTAGTGCTTTTTAATAAGAGGGTGATGACTGAACATAAAAGTAAATGGATAGGCCCTTCGCAGAGGGAAGCAGGGATTTGTAGAGGTGCCAGAGCTCGGTTTTGCAATAGAGATAAATTGTATTTCGAGTGGTATACTTTCATTGTCAATCTAGCAACTAAGAGATGGCGATATCTTCCATGCTAAACACATTATAGGCGGTTCCCAAACAGAATGGTAAATTTTATACTCCGCCTCCACCAACAAGCATCAATCCATGGCTTGCTCGAAACAACGAGTGCCTCCAACATACATCAGGTCCCAGGGGGAGTTTTGTTTGCAATTAATTTTGATTTAGTTTGCATAAAGCATGGGACTGGGCATCCCGGTGACCGGCCATTTTCTCGTGAGTGAGGAGCGGAGTCCACTCCTCTTGAGAATAACTCGCCTAACATGGAAGATAAGGACAGCCTTGGTTGATACATGAGCTATTCGAGCATACAAAACAAAATGTTTATTTGAAGGTTTAGAGTTTGGCACATACAAATTTACTTGGAACGGCAGGTAGATACTGCATATAAGAAGGTATGGTGGACTCATCTGGAATAACTTTGGGGTTTAAGGGATTGGATGCACAAGCAGTATTCCCGCTTAGTACAAGTGAAGGCTAGCAAAAGACTGGGAAGCGACCAACTAGAGAGCGACAACAGCCATGTACATGCATTAAAATTAATAAACATTGGATGCAAGCATGAGTAGGATATAATCCACCATGAACATAAATATCGTGAAGGCTATGTTGGTTTTGTTTCAACTACATGCGTGAACATGTGCCAAGTCAAGTCACTTAAATCATTTAAAGGAGGATACCACCCCATCATACCACATCATAACCATCTTAATAGCATGTTGGCAAACAAGGTAAATCATTATAACTCATAGCAAATCAGGCATGGCACAAGCAACTATGATCTCTAATTGTCATTGAAAACATGTTTATTCATAATAAGCTGAATCAAGAATGAGGGACTCATCATATTTACAAAAACAAAAGAGGTTGAGTTCATACCAGCTTTTCTCATCTGAGTCAGCCCATCATAATTGCCTTTCACTTGCACGACCGAACGGTGTGAATAATAATAAGAGTGCACGTGCATTGGACTAAGCTGGAATCTACGAGCATTCAATAAACATGAGAAGACAAGGCAATATGGGCTCTTGGTTAAATCAACAATAATTCATATAAGAGCCACTTCAACAATTTAATTATGGTCTTCTCCTACTGACCCCCAAAGAAAAGAAAAGAAATAAAACTATTTACACTAGAAAGCTCCCAACAAGCAATAGAATAACGGGAAATATTTTTAGGTTTTTCTTTTTAATTAATACTACCACAGCAGAAAAATAAACTACTTACTAATTTTTTTGGTTTTTCTTAAGGTTTTAACAAACACACAAGAAGAAAGCAGGAAAAAGAAAATAAACTAGCATGGATATTACAGTGAAAAAGTATGAGCACCGACATCTAGCAATGAGTGTGTGTGAACATAAATGTAATGTCGGTGAGAAATACATACTCCCCCAAGCTTAGGCTTTTGGCCTAAGTTGGTCTATGGCCACGGCTGGCCTGGCGGATACCCATAATAATAGTTGTTGGGGTCGTACTGTGACGAGGAAGGATAGTTGGGATCATACTGATGTGCAGCGGTTATCGCCTGCTGAGCTGCAGCATGGAGTCGGGCTGCCTCTGCTCTCCTCTCGTACTCTTCTGCCTCCTCTTTGGTAATAACATATCTTCCTTTTGTCGGTGAATCAAAGAAGGCAGGAGCAGGGAGAGTAATACGGAAAACACGTCGTTTATCAAAAATTAAGTGATATAAGAGAGGTGATTCAGGCCTCTCGACAAACTGGTGCGAAGCCATAGATTTATAATCTAAATATGCAGGAGGCAACTCCATATCACCCTCACAAATGTCTATTTCAAGAAAATGAGCTAAGCGGGCTGCATAAATTCCTCCAAAGAAATCTCCATTATGTCTATTATGATGCAACCTACGAGCTACAATGGCTCCCATATGATAAGATTGGTCTCCTAACACAGCACTCCTAAGAATGCTGAGATAAGGGACACACATGTGACATGCTTCATCCTTAGCATTTATGAATCTACCGATGAAAAGGGCAAAATAATGTATAGCAGGAAAGTGAATGCTCCCTATGGTAGCCTGCGTTATATCTCTGGATTCCCCCACAGTTATACTAGCAAGAAAGTTTCTAAATTCAGATTTAGGGGGATCCCTAATACTGCCCCATGATGGAAGTTCCCAAGCAGAAGTGAAATCCTCTAGGTCCATGGTATAAGATATGTCATAAAGATCAAACATGACTGAAGGAGAATTACGCGAAGATGAATAGTCAAACCTCCTCACCAATGAACTTGTGAGATCATGATACTGGGGGCATTTGTTAGCCTCAAAATCCTCAAGACCAGCATTGCGCAAATATGATTTGAATTCTTCTTTAATTCTCGCACGGTCCATAAAATTTTCCGACGGCCATTTGCAAGGCCGTACTGGAGCGTCTCTTGGTGGATCCTCATCAGCATCGCGCATAGCAATTCTGGGTCCTTGCTTCTTAGAGGAACCACCTTGGAACATCTTCCTAAAAATATTGTTTTTCTCTGAAAAATTCTAAAAATTTTAGTAACTTCGAAATAAAAGTGAATCAAACTCAATAAAACTGATAACAACTACTCCTACAAGTGCCTAGAGCCTATATCAAGCATTAGAACTACTTGGAACCATATAAATTTGACATGCAAGCTCAAGAACATGGTCATCTATGCAGCACAAATTTACAAAGAACAAAGAACTAGAACAAAAACTAATTGGACCAATGGAGGAGTCACATACCAAGGAACAATCTCCCCAAGCAGTTTTGAGAGAGGTGCTTTGAGCAAGGAGATCGAAAATCACAGCAAAAGTGGCTGGAACTCGTGCTTGAGTTGGTTTTTCGGGTTTGTGTGAGATAGAGGAAGAAGATGGGTGCTGGGATAAGTGGAGGAGGGCCACCGTAGGCCCACGAGGTAGGGGGCGCGCCCTATAGGGGGGCGCGCCCACCACCCTCGTGGCCAGGTGGCAGCTCCTCCCGCGGTAATTTTTGCACAGTAAATCCTCAAATATTCCTGAAAAATCATATTAAATTGGCATGGCATTCTGAGGACTTTTATTTTCGGGATATTTTTATATTGCACAGATAAGCCAGGAAACAGACAGAAAATACTATTTTTACTTTATTTAATATAAATAACAGAAAATATAGAGAGGGTACAGAAGTTTTGTGCTTCTAGTTTCATCCATCTCATGCTCATCAAAAAGAATCCACTAACAAGGTTGATCAAGTCTTGTTAACAAACTCATTTCGATAATCATGAAACCGGAGAAATTACAAATAACACTAAGTTACCTCAACGGGGATATGCACATCCCCTATAATAAGAATATCATATTTCTTTTTGACAGTAGGAAGAGGAAATTCAAAACCTCCAAATATAATCGATGGAATTTTTCCAATAGAGTTGATACTATGAACTTGAGGTTGTTTCCTCGGAAAGTGTACCGTATGCTCATTACCATTAACATGAAAAGTGACATTGCCTTTGTTGCAATCAATAACATCCCCTGCAGTATTAAGAAAAGGTCTTCCAAGAATAATAGACATACTATCATCCTCGGGAATATCAAGTATAATAAAGTCCGTTAAAATAGTAACCTTTGCAACCACAACAGGCACATCCTCACAAATACCGACAGGTATAGCAGTTGATTTATCAGCCATTTGCAAAGATATTTCAGTAGGTGTCAACTTATTCAAGTCAAGTCTACGATATAAAGAGAGAGGCATAACACTAACACCGGCTCCAAGATCACATAAAGCAGTTTTAATATAATTCATTTTAATGGAGCAAGGTGTAGTAGGTACTCCGGGGTCTCCAAGTTTCTTTGGTATTCCACCCTTAAAAGTATAATTAGCAAGCATGGTGGAAATCTCAGCTTCCGTTATCTTTCTTTTATTAGTAATGATATCCTTCATATATTTAGCATAAGGATTTGTTTTGAGCACATCAGTTAATCTCATACGCAAAAAGATAGGCCTAATCATTTCTTTTTCTTGGATGGTTTCGGAGGAAAAAGCATGGGTTTCTGGACCCAAGGTTCCCTTTCTCTACCATGTTTCCTAGCAACAAAGTCTCCTTTATCATAACGTTGATTCTTTGATTGTGGGTTATCAAGATCAACAGCAGGTTCAATTTCTACATCATTGTCATTACTAGGTTGAGCATCATCATGAACATCATCATTAATATTTTTACTAGGTTCATGTTCATTACCAGATTGTGTTTTAGCATCAGACATAGATATATCATTTGGATTATGAGGTGGTTCAGCAATAGGTTCACTAGAAGTTTGCACAGTTCTATCATTTTTCTTCTTCTTCTTTTTAGAAGAACTAGGAACATCAATATTATTTCTTTGAGAATCTTTCTTGATTCTCTTAGGGTGGCCTTCAGGATACAAAGGTTCCTGAGTCATTCTACCAGTTCTAGTAGCCACTCTAACAACATAATCATTTTTCTTTCTATTCATTTCATCAAGAAATTCTTTTTGAGCCTTAAGTACTTGTTCTACTTGAGTGGTAACCATAGAAGCATGTTTGCTAACAAGTTTAATTTCACCTTTAATGTCAACCATATAATCACCCAAGCGTCTAATCATATAAGCATTTTCTTTTAATTGTCTACCAAAATAAGCATTGAAGTCATCTTGCTTATACATAAAGTTATCAAACTCATCCAAGCATTGACTAGAAATTTTAGTAGGAGGGACTTCAGCTTTATCATATCTATAGAAAGAATTTACCTTTACTACCTGTGTCGGGACATCGGGATCAGGAGGTTCTTCAGTAAATAAATAATTGAGATCATAGGTTTCTTCAAATGGCGATGAATTAAGACCATGTATTTCATCAATAGGAGGTAAATTCTTAACGTCTTCAGCTTTAATACCTTTTTCTTTCATAGATTTCTTTGCCTCTTGCATATCTTCGGGATTGACAAATAAAACACCTCTCTTCTTCAGAGTTGGTTTAAGAATAGGCTCAATAATTGGAGCAGGAGATGGCTCAGGAGCTGGCTCAGGAGGTGCCCAATTATTTTCATTTGTCAACATATTATTCAATAGAATTTCAGCTTCATCCGGTGTTCTTTCCCTGAAAAGAGAACCAGCACAACTATCCAGGTAATCTCTGGAAGCATCAGTTAGTCCATTATAAAACATATCAAGTATTTCAGGTTTCTTAAGAGGATGATCAGGCAAAGCATTAAGTAACTTGAGAAGCCTCCCCCAAGCTTGTGGGAGACTCTCTTCTTTAATTTGCACAAAGTTGTATATTTCCCTCAAAGCAGCTTGTTTCTTATGAGCAGGGAAATATTTAGCAGAGAAGTAATAAATCATATCCTGGGGACTACGCACACAACCAAGATCAAGAGAATTAAACCATATCTTAGCATCACCCTTTAATGAGAACGGAAATATTTTGAGTATATAAAGGTAACGTGATCTCTCATCATTAGTAAACAGGGCAGCTATATCATTTAACTTAGTAAGATGTGCCACAACAATTTCAGATTCATAGCCATAAAATGGATCAGATTCAACCAAAGTAATTATATCAGGATCAACAGAGGATTCATAATCCTTATCAGGAACACATATAGGTGAAGTAGCAAAAGCAGGGTTGGGTCTCATTTTATCTATAAGTGATTCTTTGTTCCATTTAATCAATAACCTCTTAAGCTCATATCTATCTTTGCAAGCAAAAATAGCGGCAGAAGATTCCATATCAAAAAGATAACCCTCAGGAATAACAAGCATATTTTCATCATCACTATCATCATCGTATTCAGATTCAATAATTTATTTTTCTCTAGCCCAAGCAATTTGTTCATCAAGAAATTCACTAATGGGCACAGTAGTATCAGGCATAGAAGCAGTTTCATCATAAGTATCATGCATAGCAGAAGTGGCATCATCGATAACATGTGACATATCAGAACGAACAGCAGAAGCAGATGTAGGTGTCGCAAACATACTCATAACAGAAGGTGAATCAAGTGCAGAGCTAGATGGCAGTTCCTTACCTCCCCTCGTAGTTGAGGGATAGATATTGGTTTTTGGATCTCTCAAGTTCTTCATAGTGTCCAGCAGATATAAATCCCAAGTGACTCAAAGAATAGAGCTATGCTCCCCGGCAACGGTGCCAGAAAAAGGTCGTGATAACACACAAGTATAGGGGATCGCAAGAGCTTTCGAGGGTACATTATTCAATCCAAATTTATTGATTTGTCACAAGGGGAGCCAAAGAATATTCTCAAGTATTAGCAGCTGAGTTGTCAATTCAACCACACCTGGAAACTTAGTATCTGCAGCAAAGTGTTTAGTATCAAAGTAATATGATAGTGGTGGTAGCGGCAACAAAAGTAAAGACAGCAAAAGTAATGTTTTTGGTATTTTGTAGTGACTGTAACAGTAGCAGCAGGAAAGTAAATAAGCGTAAACCAATATATGGAAAACTCGTAGGCACCGGATTAGTGATGGATAATTATGCCGGATGTGGTTCATCATGTAACAGTCATAACATAGGGTGACACAGAACTAGCTCCAATTCGTCAATGTAATATAGGCATGTATTCCGTATATAGTCATATGTGCTTATGGAAAAGAACTTGCATGACATCTTTTGTCCTACCCTCCCATGGCAGCAGGGTCCTATTGGAAGCTAAGGGATATTAAGGCCTCCTTTTAATAGAGAACCAGAACAAAGCATTAGCACATAGTGAATACATGAACTCCTCAAACTATGGTCATCACCGGGAGTGGTCCCGATTATTGTCACTTCGGGGTTGCCGGATCATAACACATAGTAGGTGACTATAGACTTGCAAGATAGGATCAAGAACTCACATATATTCATGAAAACATAATAGGTTCAGATCTGAAATCATGGCACTCGGGCCCTAGTGACAAGCATTAAGCATAGCAAAGTCATAGCAACATCAATCTCAGAACATAGTGGATACTAGGGATCAAACCCTAACAAAACTGACTCGATTACATGATAAATCTCATCCAACCCATCACCGTCTAGCAAGCCTATGATAGATTTACTCATGCACGACGGTGAGCATCATGAAATTGGTGATGGAGGATGGTTGATGATGATGACGGCGACGAATCCCCCTCTCCGGAGCCCCGAACGGACTCCAGATCAGCACTCCCGAGAGGTTTTAGGGCTTGGCGGCGGCTCCCTATCGTAAAACGCAATGATTTCTTCTCTCTGATTTTTTTCTCATCGAAACTCAATATAAGGAGGTGGAGGTGGAGTTGGAGTCAGAGACGCAACAGGGGGCCCACGAGGTAGGGGGCGCGCCCTAGGGGGGGCGCGCCCCCCACCCTCGTGAGAAGTGTGTGGGCCCCCTGGTCTTCATCTTTAGCGAGGATTTTTTATTGTTTTTTCTAAGATGTTCCATGGAGTTTCAGGTCATTCCGAGAATATTTGTTTTCTGCACATAAAACAACACCATGGTAATTCTGCTGAAAATAGCGTCAGTCCGGGTTAGTTCCATTCAAATCATACAAGTTCGAGTCCAAAACAAGGGCAAAAGTGTTTGGAAAAGTAGATACGACAGAGACGTATCATGATGATACGTGTTTGTCACAGTAGGTTGCGTTTTTTGTCATGCATGTACATCCATGACAATTTTATGACAGAATCAAGATAGTCATACCTATGCTGTCGTAGAAGTGTTCCATGACATTAGCAAAATTATCATCACGGAAGTTTCCACTTCCATGACGATAAATCGCGCGTCACAGAAGTGCTTTCGTCAAGGGTGACCGACACGTGGCATCCACCATAACGGAACACCGTTAAGCTATCAGGTCGGGTTTTGGATCCGATAACCCGTTAACAGCCCCGGCCAATGGGGATTTTCCACGTGTAAAATCATCATTGGCTGGAGGAAACACGTGTCGGCTCATCGTTGGGACAGATGTCATCCACTCATTGGACGGAAGGCGCCTATGATACGTCGACACGTGGCACGGCCCAACAGAGGCCCATTCCTATGAAAAGGCCGGCCCGTTTGACTTGGTCAAAAGGTGGCGGGCCGGCCCATGGAAAGCCTGTTAATGGCCTGTTCGCATATAGCCCATTTACAGCCCACTAACCCATGGCCCGTTACGCACTATCCGAATTAGGCCCAGTAGCGTCATCTGGGCCATCCAATATGATTCCAGCCCGTTTTCACTTCTGGCGCATGTATGGCCCATGACGTCTTTCGGCCCATATGAGGCCCTATGTAACTCTTGGCCTATTAACGGCCCCTACTGAACAGTGTATCACTTTACACCCATTAACGGCCCGTGGTGAAACTGGCCCGTAATGAACAGTGTATCACTTTATACCCATTAATGGCCCGTTATTCCGTTGGGCCGTTTCTAGCCCATGTTATCTTTCGGCCTTCTCAGAGTCCATTTATTATTGGGCTCATTTCCAGCATTCGTTTACTTATGGCCCATTACTGTCATTTTGTGCTTGTGGGCCAAATTCAGCATGTGGTTACAGTCGGCCCGTTTGTGGTCTGTTAATACGTTGGGTCGTTTTCATAGCATCATCAAATACGTCCTATTAACGATGGCCCATTATGGTCAGCTCATGAACGGACGATTCCAACTCTAGCCCATTTACGGCCATAATGCGGTCTGTTTGGCCCATGTTTGGCCAATCGATCATACAGCCCGTATAAGGCCCATTGATGATACGGCCCGCAGAAGGCCCATTGTTTCTACGGCCCGTAGAAGGCCCACTATTTCTATGGCCAGTAGGAGGCCTAGTGTCACTACAGTAATTATTAGCCCATGGTTATTGTGGCCTAGTTTTAAAAATAGGTTATTGCAGCCACTAGCTAACCGCGGAAAAATAACTGCAATGATTACAAGCAAACAAATAAACAAGACAATAAGGAAATAAATAAGCAAGTAACTAACGCTAGGCTATCACGGCTATTACACATATTACATCCACTGGGCATCAAAGTTCGCCACCAGTGCAAATATAGGGAACAAAGCAGCATATCATATACACTGGTTGTCAAAGTTGGCGACCAGCGCAAATAAACGCCGTAGCAAAACAAATCCAGAACTGAAACCACTTCAGAAGATCTCAAGAAACAATATCCTGGGTACCCATAATGCTGGCAAGATGCTTAGCAAGCTTATTAACTTTCTCTTGTTTGGCGCTTAAATCCTCCAGCGCTTGCTGTTGCACCAGAAAATATGCATCTGAATTCTGCAGGGACTTCCTCAGTCCTTCAGCTTCCTATCGCAGCACATCTGATCGGTGTATTTCAACTTGAAGTTGAGACTCAAGAAGACGAATTGATTCAGGCAGCGAGTTTGAAGAGCTTGTGCCAGCAGTAGTGGCCAGTAACTCGAACACTACATCAAGACAGGACTTTTGGGTTCCCTCACTATCATCAAGATAGTTTTATCAGCTTTCTTGGAGACCAACAGGGATATCTCACTATCTTGAACCTTATCTACATTACTTCCTTTACCATTGGATAACGCGGTACTGTTCTCCAATATTTTGTCCGCATTCTAAAAGACAAACAAGCAGACATATCACATGTTTACCATGTTGTATATGAAACTCATTTTGGTAAATGATTTTAGTAGTAAAGTGGACAAGATAACACCATGAAACAAACATATATCTATGTACGATGGTCACTTTATGGTCTATATCATTCTAGTTTTTGTTGCCAAATCAAGATAGAGACACAGTTCAAATAATATTTGTTCAAGACAAAGCAGAATGGACAGAATATAAGTGTGGGTAACTATAGAGCAATAACAACACTTGTAATGTGCATGACATGAGAACATAGCTGTTTATTCAACTGAAACTGAAATCAACATAGAGCAGGTTACAACAGCAAACCAGTTAAAGAAACAGGTTTAAAACATACCTGTTGTGCCATTAGAGTTTGAATTCCATCCTTCAAATTTGATTATAGTTGGTATGAGTAAATACAATAATGCAAGAGCAAAGGAGTATGAACCATAGCTATAGAACCTGACCTGAGAACAAATCTTCTTCTCCTTTACACTACTAGGAAAAGGGCTATAGATAGGATTGATACTAATGGCGCACCAGTGAAGCAGTGCGCCACTACTATATACTAATGGCGCACCTGTTGGTGATGCGCCATTAGTGTGGAAGACACTAATGGCGCACCGGAAACAGGGTCCGCCACTAGTATTAATTTTTTTCTCCATTTTTCCATACATACTAATGGCGCATCAGGTAGACAATGCGCCATTACTAGTTCTAACTAGTAATGGCGCACCTGGCAGAGCGTGCACCATTACTGTAATTTTTTTCTTAATCTTTTTTTTTGCAAAACTACTAATGGCACACCGTTTCACAGTGCGCCATTACTAGTTTAAACTAGTAATGGCGCACTATTAGGCGGTGCGCCATTAATATATATATTTATATTTTTTACTTTTTTGCAAAACAGTAATATTTTTTGAACTCATGCATGAATACTTTTGAATTTCATGGGCACATTTTGAATTCATGAATATTTTTTCAAATTTGATGATATTTTTTCATATTCATAAATGTTTTACCAATTCACAAATGAATGCAACTAAAAATCCAAAAAAACAAATTTGATGATATTTTCAAATAACAAATTTGATGATATTTTTTCATATTCATAAATATTTTCAAATAACAAATTTGATGATATTTTTTAAAAAATTATTACTGTTTCATATTCATATTCATTTTCTAAAAACTTATTCGATGCAAATAATAATAATAATAATAATTACTAATGGCGCACCGCTGGGTGGTGCGCCATTGATATACAAAAAAAAGTTACTTATGGCGCACCGCTAGGTGGTGCGCCATTGCTATCCCTCCCCCAACTAAAATCCCCAATCCCCATCACGGTAGCCCCTCCACCATCCTCTGCCGCCCCAACAACCACTCCACTACTCCCGGCCACCACCGTCGTCGCCCCACTCCAGAGCAGCGCCGTCGAGCACCCGTTTGACAGGGAGCACCACCATCATCATGGAGCCACTCCACCGGCAGCCACCATCCTCGCGCACTTCCTCCTCGAGCAGGCTCCTCATGATTTAGGGTTTGCTGGCGCCGCCGACCACCGGCGCGGCCCCTCCTCAACCACCGCCACGGGAGCTCCCACCCACGCCCGCCTCCTCTTCCATCTTCTCTGGCCGCCGCCCAGCTGCTCTCCACCGGCGCTGCCCCTCGTCGACCACCGCCAATGGCCAACGCAGGAGCCTCACCGCCCCCGGGTCCACCTCGAGCAGCAGGAGCTCCACCTCTGCCTGCATCCGCCATCCCCATCCACCTCAAGCAGCAGGAGCACGCCTTGAGTCTCTGCTCTTCCCCTCCTCCCTGTAACCAGAGGTAAAGAAGCAAACTTACTTGCATATGGTGCTTCTATGTTTCTAATTCTTATGGATAAATCCCAGCATGAAAACATATGTGTAGATTCGTATGTTGTGTGTGTCCTCAACATGCATTATTTCCTGGTTATGTTGATACATAGCAGCTTGTGTGTGAAACATGTACTACTATTACTTCCTGGTTATGTTGATGTGAAGTGTGTGGCAGTTTACCTTTCATACATGCTTGATTGAAATTTGTGATGTGAAATGGATGAAAAAGAAAAAGGCAAATTGGGATATGCACACCACATAGCCATTTTATGTCAGTATATGCAAAGAAGAGGTTGAAAATCATAACAGGCCAGGGGGATGTTTGAACCGTAGAGGTTATGATAAAAATCTTGGAGAGAAGTTCTTGGCTAGGTTCTTTGGTTACTAGCAACTAGCATTGTTAGATGAGTTCTTATGCTATCTTGTGATAATTGTAGTAGATTATAGCTTGCTTCAGTTTTTCATCATAAGTTGGTTAATTAGATTTTAGATTTATAAGAAACAGGGTCACTAGGTGCACCCTATAGCTAGCAGGTCTTGATTGAGGAGATTATGTAGCCACCAACATCTGTGACGTAAGTTAGTCCATAGTTCACCTGGTCCTTAGTTGCCCATGAAAATGAAATTTTTTGCTTGCTGTAACAAGGTGATTGGTGAACGTGGATGATTTTTTTATCCTATGAACTCATTGTACTACTACAAGAATTTGGTATCATCATGGTGTAATTGACTGCTTGAGAAAACTGGGTAATTTGGCAGTAGAAACAACTATTTTTTGCAGTCAAACAGTTCTTGATGCTTTGGTTCTCTTAGCTAGCTTAGTGTTGGGTCCCTTGGTGTCAGGCTGTGCTATCTATACATGCATGCCCTTTTTGTCACTGATGATTGTTAGATTTGGTTCCTACTGCTGTCATGGGGTGGATGATCCTGCTGCTTTGTATATGGATATACTGCAATTTCATTTATGTTGTTATAAGTTTGTTGTTGTCAGCATGAGTTAACTTGCTGTCATTTATCGAAATTCAGAATGTGTTGGACTATATGTTCATTGGTACTACTTGTGATGCTGCTGTACTACTCGGGAATTTTGTCAACTTGTGATGCTGCTGTTGTACCCCGAGAGGCCCTTGAGTTTGCCGGAATGTCGATTAACTTCCGTTCCGGCAAATTCGGGTACTCCATATGTCCTATTTTTTGCAAAGGTCATGCTGAATTTTTCCGTGAATTTTAGCATGACTTTGCTAAAAATCGGACATATGAGGTACTTGCTACTAATGCATGGGCCGGGGTATCTTAGTACTTAGTTAAGTAGGATCAACTGCCCCTTTATTCTTGCTGCATTAAACCATAGTGGCAATAGAGCCAAGTGATTAGTGCCAAGTGATTAGGCCCAACCTAGGGTGCCTCGGCATCGATAAACCCTAAATGATGAAAACTTAACTTGGCTGCCCCGGATGCCTCGGTGTCGATCAGAACCTAAATGATGCACGCTTAGGCTTTTAGGGTGCCTCGGCGTCGACAAACCCTAAATGATGAAAGCTTAGGCTTTTAGGGTGCCTCGGTGTCGACAAACCCTAAATGATGAGACCATGATCTTGTTCCTTGACAATAACCAACTTTTTGACCAAACTTTTTTCCTATTTAGAGCGAAACATGGCCCACAACGATGAGGCCGGTGGTTCAGGCGGCAAGAAATTCTGGGAGCTGTCCCAGGAGATGGAGGAACAACCTCACCGCTATGAGGATGCAGCGGAAGACACCGATCCTGATTACACAACCCCTAGTGGCGTCGGGGATGACACCACTGATGGTGCTGCCGAGGATGCCACCACTGATGATGGCAGCGCACACACAGATGGTAGCCAACCGAAGAAGCAAAGGAAGGACCGGCGCTCGAATGCGCTCCGCACCCTCAAGGAGGAATTCACTCAAGTGGACTCCGACGGGAATCCAACGAAGCCCAAACATATAGTCAAGGGGTACTCGCTTCAGCTCGGGTGCATTCTCCGGAGCACCGTCTCGATCAACACCGAGAACCTTAGGCATAAGGACCGAGGGAATTTGCGCAACCTCCTCTTCACGAAGCTGCACGAACGATACAAGTTCCCCACCGAATTTGAAAACACACGCCTCTCAGGGAATAAAGTGAACAGTACTGCCCTCACGAAGATGAGCACGACCCTGTTTACTTGGAAAAGCACGGTGAAGAGAATGATTGATAAAGGTGATAGTTATGAGAAGATCAAGGCGAAATATCCTTTGATGAGCGAAGATGAGTACAAGGAGTTCAAGATCAAGTGCGAGAGCAGTGCAACCTCCGAATCAAGTCAGTGGGGGAAAGAAATGCGGGAGTTGAACTTAGGGGAACACAAACTCGGTCTCGGCGGTTACAGAGTGGCGGAGCCTATATGGGACAAGGAGGACGCGGAGCGTGCCGAGCAAGGCCTACCGCCCCGCTTCGAGAAATACAGCTGTGACAAGCAGACCAGGAACTATGTCAGGGCCCAGTACAAGGAGGACCCGATAACAAAGGAGCTTACCACGGATCCGAAGACCAGGGCGCTTGAGCTTCTTCTGGTAAGGAATACACCCCCGCGTAATTAGCTCCATATGGTTGCACTCTAATTAATCCCCAATATTTCTAAATGGTTCACGTTCCTTTCGCAGGACACTGAAAGCAGTAGCGCGGGGTCGTCTAAGAGCTCCCCTTTTGACACCCCTTTAAATAGGGCGTTGAACGTAATGAAAAACAAGGATAAGCTCACTAAGCCGACATCAGCTGGTCGTGTGGCCGGCAAAGGCTTGTCCACAAAATGGGGGTCATACTATACCGCTGGTGTGCGGAAGGAGAAAAAGACCAGCTCGGAAAGCCAGACGCGCGAGGTTGAAGAACTCAGGGCACAAGTGGCACGGATTCCGGAGCTTGTCCAAGAGCAAGTGCAACAACAACTTGGAACGACGCTCAACGCCATAGTGCCTACGTTGATTCATGGGCTGACGACGTGGATTGCGGGCGGCCAACAGGGGCCTCCCCCGATTCCCAGCTTCACGGCTAGCAACTCGCATAGCGCGCAGGCGGCGCCATTGGTGTCTCCGGCGGCGCCATTGGTGTCTTCGGCGGCGGCGCCATTGGTGTCTCCGGCGGAGGCGGTATTCGTGTCTCCGGCACCGGCACGGGCATTGGAGCTTAATGCACCCGGATGTACGCCAGCCGGCACCTCGCCAGCAAGCGCCCCCTCCGTCAGTTGCACGCCCGCCGTTGGCGGTGCCTCGACATTAGCCGAGCTCGACGGCATCACGGTAACCAAGCCTCTCGGCCGATGAATTCATCTCCTTGCCTTTAACTGGGCATCCCTAACGCCCTGTACATGTTTTCGCAGGGCACCGCCGACGTTCCTTGCACTCTTCTGCATTTCGTGGGCGCCGAGTTGGTCGATGTCGCCAATGGCAGAATCGTTCAATCGGGCAACCCCATGTTCCACGGTAATCCGATGCCACCCACAATGTATAGGGTTGAAGTGGTTCGGGTGCTGCCAGGCTGCGACGAGCTGTTACCTCCGATTCGACCCGCTGGGGCCGACGAAGAAGATGAGATGACCCTCAACACCTGCGTAAACTGGCCCCTGCTTTGGCCGAAGAGCCAGATTCGTTTGGGGGCGGGGGACACCACCCACAGACAAGACCGCCAGTTGTGCCGGCGCCAAGCCATGGCAAGAACGCCGCAACGCTACCGGACCTGCCGGACATCCCTATGGCACAGGATCCGGACAGCCCTATGGCACAGGATCCGGACGGCGACGACAACGACGACGGTACATTTACCAAAGTTGATAAGTACTTTGCTGAACATGGGTACGCTGACGAGTTCTGCGGGCCTCTTTCTCAAGAACCCAACCAAGACGACCGCGATCTAGCTAGTACGGCGGAGAAATCCAATTGCAACAGGCATCGTCTGGCGTTCAGTTCTCAGGACACGCCTCCAGCTCCCGCCTTCACCGAGCCTCAGATAGCTGAGGTGCGAAATATTATCAGCCCCAACACGCTCAAGAAGGCGGTCTGTGAGCAGAACTCGGTCCCATTACAGGAGATCAAGAAGAAGGGACGGAAACGAAAGACTAACAAGGGCGCCGGTGCGAGCCAGCCGGCACCGAGTTCGATCCGTGCTCAGGATGGGCCACCTTCACCTAAGGATATCTCGAGGAGGGTGCATGTGACGGGTAGGGCGATGCTACCGCCAAATATGCTGAATGCTGCAACCGGTGCTATGCGGAGTCTGCACGACAGTGTTCTTTTTTTGGAGAAGCGGCGTCTCAGAGAGAAGGATGTGGCATACCCGGTTTTCGTGGCCAAGGTGCCAGAGGGCAAGGGCTTTGTGGATGGCGACATCGAGGGTACGATCGTCCTGCGGTTTGATGACATCTTTGCTATGTTTAACCTTCATCCGCTGCATTACACCTTCGTTCGGCTGTTTTCGCTGAGTATGGAGATGAGGATCATTAGAGACAAGACCCCGGACATCGTGATAGTCGACCCCTTCTACATGCGTGCCAAGCACTTGAGCAGCGCTGGGGACCGCCAAGTTGCGAGTTCACACCTCGAAGGCGTCATTCTGGCAAACCCAGATAAGGATAACTTCCTTGTGCCTTACTTTCCCGAGAAAGTCATCCCTTAACCGCCCCGTAACATATGATTTCTTAGATTTCGATCGTTTTTTTTCTTACATTCCGTGTTCTGTGCAGTGACACACATTGCACACTCATCCTCTTAAGCCCGAAATATTCCGTGGCCACGTATTTAGACCCAAACCGTAACTCGAAGATAGACTACACAAATGTCAAGCAAGTTCTTGATGATGTTCTCCCCGCCTACGCCAAATCTAGAGGCACCTTCACTAGGGCAGTTCGTAAGCACGGCAAGCACATGTTCTCACACAATACAAAGTTCTGCTACGTCAAGTAGCTGCCTGGCGGTCAGAAGGATGCCTACTACGCCCTCCATCACATGCGGGCGATCGTAAGGGACCATCATCAACTTCTGCTACCAGATAATCTCAAAGATTGGGCCACGAGCTTGTCGGCAGTCCAGGACGACAAGAATTCTTTCGCATCCAGTAGGAGTTTGCGGACATCATCCATCAAGATGTCCTTCATACCTCGGGGCAGTTCTTCCTCAGATATCAACCGTCCAACAGTGAGATAGATGAAATGCTACAAATGCAGGGTGACAACGACCGCGATTTCATGACCATCACGACAGACGGCGGCTTCATCCACGTTCCTGTCCGATGAGTCGAGTCAAAAGTAGTGATGTGTAGTTCTGAAACATTGATTGGCTCATGTTGTAATTATACTTTAATGAATTCGTATGTTTCTTTGGTTTGGACAGTCGTTCAACTTAGATGTAATCGATGCTATTTATTAGTAGGACCATGAATCGTGCTATTAATGTCTTGCTTTTCTCTTCTGATCCTTTTGTTGCATACTTACATATTGCTTATGTATTGTCTGTTGTTTGGCTTGTGCATAAAGATGCCGTCGTATGTCGTGTACAAGGTAAGGTTCCCGGAGTCTACGACGACTGGGAGGAGTGTCGGAGACAGGTTCACCGTTTCAACGGTAATAGTTACAAAGGGTACACCACTACGGTGGAGGCCGAATCTAGATACGCCCGCTATCTAGCGGGAGAGAGGAGGGAGCGTTGGAGGAACCAGATGAAGACCAGTTTGATCGCGATGATGCTCATCGTGATGACCACAGCTCTCTTCTATGTGATGGTAGTTTAGATGATCGATATCGACTTGTAATGTGAAGACAAACTCGATACTCGCGGTCTTGAGACTTGTAGTGTTTTATCTTTGTTCGGTCTTTTGAATTCGGAGACTAATATGATGAATTGTATTCGGAGACTAATCTTCTATTGTATTCGATGAATCTGATGTTGCTGTCTATATTCTGTCTAATAATATATTTTATATTCTGTCTAATAATATATTTTATAACCTGCAGAAAAATCAGAAAAGGAAAAAAACCAAATATTCATACTAATGGTGCATCACCACCAGGTGCGCCATTAGTATGCCAAAGGATACTAATGGCGCATCAACAGAGAATGCGCCATTAGTATGACAAAGCCATGCTTACGTATGGCCCCCCGGGAGGCACACTAATGGCGCATGCTGTTACATACTAATGGCGCACTAGTTGGTGCGCCATTAGTATACCAGATACTAATGGCGCACCCGTGGTGCGCCATTAGTAAGATATACTAGTGGCGTGCTACTAATGGTGCACTGGTAATGCGCCATTAGTAGGCAAAACCAGTGCGCCATTAGTAGGCCTTTTCCTAGTAGTGTTAAGCATTGAGTTGGGATTCGGAGTGGTGGTCCTCGTGCTTTGGGCACTGAAGTTCCCTTACTAACTGCTCGTGTTTGGGTGCTTTGTGGTGGAGACGGTGATGTGTCAACTGGAACTGGGTTACTATCTGCCGGGGATGGGGTTAGAAGGGGTGTAGCTGGTTCTCTGTCCAACTGGGTAGGGGTACATTCCGTGGTTCTATCTACATCAACTGGTAGCACTATCTTTTCTGAAGACCGTGTTGTTAATCCCTTAGATACTGCCATCACGCTCTCCAATTCAAATGGATAATAAACAATAAAAGTAATTGAAAGTATAGACATTGTATGATAGACAGGTGCAATGGATAGTGGGGAATAAAAGAGGGCATGAAATAATTCATATTTGTGTTGTCTAACCAAACAGGATAGCATGACACAATTTCACATATATGATGGCTAACTAAACAGGATAGCATGACACAATTTCACATTATGATGGCTAACTAAAAAAGATGGAAAGACATAGTTCAAAATATGAGACTATGTAAACAGGATGACATGACTTGACTATATAATGTGTTTATTAAATAAGTTGGCATGCCATAATTCACATACATTCACAGATAGAATGACATAATTCAAAATATGATGACTGTAAACACTAAACAGGATGAGATGATATAACTATATGATGTCTTTATTAAATGGGTTGACATGCCATAGTTCAGATAGATGATGTGTATGTACTATGTAAACACGATGGCATGATATAATTCAATTATATGATTTATACAGTAAGCAAGTAAGAAGATGGTAATCCATATATGATGTAAAAACTAAGCAATGCAAGACAACATGCATGACATTGGTAATATAACCCTGACAAGTTTGAGCATAGACCTCAGGGGGGGAATAGGACTGGTCATCAGTCTCTGAATCCACCTTTGAGGAGCTCTCTGTAACCAGCAAGATGTCTGCTTCAGCAGGTAGCATTGTCTGCTCTGAATACCTTGTTTTCACTCCATATACTTCCATCACTGCTTCAAATGGCTGATGCACAGGAAGACTAGTTGAATATACAAACGGTGTCGACAAATGGAACACGTAATACAAAAAAAAGATAGCATGATATAATTTACATACATGATGATTGGCTAAACAGCATGGCATTGCATAATTCACATATATAATGCCTTTGCAACAAGATAGCATTGTATAATTCACATATATAATGTCTTGCAACAAGATGGCAATGCATAATTCACATATATGGTAATTAGACACTGAACAGGTGGCATTCACACAAAGCACGTCTAAACTAATCAAATGACATAGCAATGCGAGACACCATACGCACGATATGAGCAACATAACCCTGCCAAGTTAGAGCATACACCTCAGGGGGGAATAGGACTGGTCATCTGTCTCTGAATCCTCCTCTGAGGAGCTATCCGTAACCAGCGAGATATGTGCTTCGTCAGATAGCATAGTCTGCTCTGAAGACCTTGTTTTCACTCTAGAATTTGCCATCACCGTGTCAAATGGCTGATGCACACGAAGAGCAGTTGAATGTACTAACATTGTTGACAAATGTAATATGTAATGAAAAAAGGATGGCATGATATAATTTACATATAAGATGACTGTCTAAGCAGGACGACATTGCAAAATTCACATATATGATGCCTGGCTAAACAGGATGGCATTGCATAATTCACATAAATGATGAATAAACTAAATAGATGGCATTCGCAAAAAGGATGTCTAAACTAAGTAGATGACATATTTGATGTATAAAGTAAGCAATGCAAGACACCATATGCATGATATAACCAACATCAGCATGCCAAGTTAGAGCGAAGACCTCAGGGGGTAAATAGGAGTTATCTTCTCCTTCTGAATCCCCCGCAGAATAGATATCTTCCTCTCGATTACAATCCGAAATGCATGGAGGGGGGCTGCCTTTGCGCCTACCATGGAGCGATATCTGCATGAAATTTTATTGCCACGCAAGGCTCGTCTCTTTTTCTCTACATGTTCAGTTCCATTGTTTACAATAACTGTCATGCATAGGAATAAAACAGAGTGAGATTATGTAAGGAGTGCATGCAGAAATCTAGAGTGATGGTAGGAACCTGTGGATAGACCCAAAACCAATAATAGCAGGCAGATAATGGCCTCAATTAAAAAATACAGATAATGGCTTCTTTACTGTTTGTTTCCCACCCAACATGAAACTCATAGTAGACACCGGAGATTAACCAGATAGTAGATAGATACTATTGATAACGGCCCCGATATGTACCCCACAACCATTTAAAAACTCAAGTTTGCCCATTAGATTGGAGCTGACTCAGAGTCTAATCGGTGAACAGGACGGTAAAGTAGCATGTAATATTAAGCGATGCATAACGTAAGCAGACACAAAAGAGTACAACCTCTCTTGCGGACCCGTGTAGTCCTCAAGCTCATCTGCTCAGTTGATGATGGTAATGCAGTTTTCATGGCTGCCAGCGGAGGGGAAGAAGATCTGAGGCGGCAAAAGATAGTCTGGAGGCCAGATCCATGCTGTCCTGGACACTTCTGTCGTTGGAGCAGATGAGCTAGGGTGGACGACGGCGCAACAGGAGCGGGACAAACCACGCAAGGTTTTCTTTGACAACTATCTGTAAGAGAAGCAATTCTCTAAGGGCTCGTTTGAATTGGAGGATTCCAACAATGAAGGGATAGGAAATAGACAGGAATAGGATAGGAATGCACGTGCAAAACAGAGAATTTAAAAACACAGGATTTCTGCCAATCTGGGTGTTTGATTCACAACAATTGGAAGATCACATGATGCAAATAAGCATGATGAGATTAAGTCAAACCACAAGAAAATGTACGGTTATAATGCTATTATGCTACTATCTCTTAGTCTTGTGCTTCATGAATAGGAATTTGAAAAGGAGGACAAGTGAAAATTAAAATTCCTACGTTTTTTCTTTAAAGGAGACACTAAAGGAACAAATTTGTGTGCTCAGTGGACAATATATATAACATGTAGAGTAAAAAAGAGATGCAACAAGTGTACAACCTCTTTGGCGAAGCCAGGTCGATCTCAGCGTGATTGGGTTGGCCGGTGAGGATGCTCCGGCTGACTTTGCTGTCGGAGGAGGGGAAGAAGATCTTAGGCGTATGGAGATGGAGCCCGAGGTACTGCTCCGCTGTGATGGAGGGTTTCGTCGTTGGAGCAGCTCCGGTGAGTTGTACAACGCCGAGGCTGAAGCAGGACAAGAGAGACAACGAACAACGTTAACCTGAGTGGAATTCTAATAGCATCTCCAATACATGACGTAAAATACATAACCACAAAGTGCTAGATGTAAAATACATCAGCCGCTCATCTCTGAACTTAACTGTCGAAACTGAACTTAACTGTCGAAACTGAATTTTGCTGTCGAAACTGAATTTTGCTGTCGAAACTGAACACACTAGCAAGGTGAGGCTACACGTCGGTCGACCAACTTTTTCATCTCTTGTCAGTCGATTTTGCAGCCGTTGGATACGAAATCAAGGGTCTGCAGTTCATCTTCAACCTCCACCCCCCTGAGCCGCCAGCCACCACCGGCCAAATAGCAGCCCCCCGCCGCCCACGGCCGGCGGTGCACCGCCCCGCCCGCCCCGAAAACACTCCCCACCGCCGGTCCGCCACCGCCCCAGCCATCCCTCTAGCCCCCCCCCCCCCCCCCCCCCGTGCCGACCTTTTTCTCTGGCGATTCCCACGCCACCGCCCCGCCAACGCCCTGCCACCGCCGGTGACCAAAGCCCCCATCCTGAACCCTAAGATAGATAGTGGGGTACCTCTCCAGCGAGCCCCCCTCCCCGCGGCGGCTGGTTCTTCCTTCACCCCGGCGAGCCGCCCCCCTGAAAATCGACTGACCCAAAAGTCGATTCAGTCGATTGAAGTGTAGCTAAATCAGAGCAGCATCGCAAGAAAGAGCAAGAGCGAGAGCAGCAGCGCGAGCAAGAGCAATAGCAAGAGCAGACCAGGCAGGGGACCGAGAGCAAGAGCAGAGCAGCAGCACGAGCGAGAGCTAAAGCAGCAGCAGCTCCTACTGATGTGGACGTTGCCACCGAGGGAGCGATGCTGTGGAGGAAGTGGCCGGCGACGCCGCCGTGGATGGAGCCGCGCAGTGTCGGCTCGGGACCGAGCGCCGGCAACACTGTGAGATCGAATCAAGAAGAAAATGCGGCAATTAGTGTACAACCTCTTTGGTGTTGCCGATTAGGCCGCAGCTTCATCCGAGGAAACGGTGATGATGATGCTCTTCCGGTGGTGCAGGTGAAGACGGCGGTGTGGGAATGGAGGTGGCGCGAAAGACGAGGGGAACATCGGGGCAGCTCCTTGGAGGTGGAGGACGGGGTGGCTGAACCGGCGGGACGATGAGATCGACAACGGATCCTCATCCAGTACGGTGGATGACGGATGTCGAGGTGTTGCTGTGGACGATGTCGTCGGGGAAGAGGCTCCGGCTGGGTGGCGGACGGAGCAGGGTGTGGGGTTTCGTCGCGGGTTTTCGCGGCCTCGGTGTACGAATGGGTGGGCGGATGGGATGGCAGTGGTGAACCATGGCTTAGAGACGCGCTTGTCCGAAATGTGGGGTAAGTTACGAAAGTACCCCCACCAATTTGAGGCGGTTCTTTCTGTTCACGGGTACCACGGGCATTTCGCGTGTCGGGATTTCATGGGAGGTGGGAGTTCTCGCGCGCATTGTAATTTCAGAATAGCAAGGCGCGGGTTGAGATGGAGGAAGTTGTCGGAGCACAACGAGACAAAGATATATCTTAAATATTTCGGGCTAACAAGGCGCGGGTTGAAATTTCCAGACAAGCCTAACGTGTACTGTACCAAATCAATGCGCACTACAAATGTCATTCAAAACTTTGAATTCATGTTATGTTCAATTAAAATATTTCGCTACGTGTATAATGCATGCAACCTACTACTCAAATGAACATTTTAGTGCAGTCCAAACGTATATACTACCGCTTCAATATGAACTAATTTGAATTCATTTCTCCATTTGAATAAGCTCTACAGTAATGATTGTTGTGAAGTTAAAGCATTTGAATTCGTTTCTCTGTTTTAATAAGATCTACAATCATCATTATTGTCAAGTTAAACCATTGTTTGTGTATTATCTTCACAGCACACCACATGATTAGTCTCGAGTTACATATGAACTATGTGTACTATATGAACTCGAACTATATTTTTTGAATCCACTTTATTTTGATTTCAAATCACATTACATTTCTAGCTCTAGCTAGATTTTCATAATCTAAACCATGTCTCATATGTATAATGTGTTTATCACATTATGTATGGTGCCCCGCCCCCTACGCCTACAAGTATTTAGATGTGAGTTGCAAACACCACACATTACCACAAATTCAAATAAAATGTGAGAATGTCTGATATATAGTATTGTTTAGATTGTTCGATATTTAGTTGTAAGCTGCAAATGCCACACATTATCACAAATTCAAATAAAATGTGAGATTGTTTGATGTATAGTATGGTTTAGAATGTTCGGTATTTAGTTGTGAGTCGCAAACGCCATGCATTATCACATTATGGTATAACATGTGCACAACACGTGTATCACCGCTATATTCATGCATGCAATGTTTAAAACACTATGATCTCCTATTCAAATATATGAATCCACTTCATATGAAATTATGATCTTTGTTAGTCTCTTACACCCACACAATCCTCTAACCTTTGTAGCTACCACTAACTTTCTCTCGTGCATGCACACGCCCTCCTCGCCCTCCCCCTCCCTCGGCATTCTATCCACCGGGCACATTCATTTTTTCTTTAGGTCGTTCTCCCAGAGTCTCCACAACTCCTTTCCGACACACACCGATCGATAAACCTCTCCAGCAATGCCTTCCTACAACATACACACACACCATCAATCTCCTCCTTTATGTGTCCTTGCCTCGTGTCTCTCATACGGTCAGACACACGTGTAAACTCTCGCTCCTCTTTTCATCTATCTCACAACCGCACAATCCTCCCCTATCTAGCTAGTAGTTGGGCCTCTCGCACCACCTCCTAGATCCATCCTCTCTGTCTATCCGTCTTGCTGGGCCTTATTTGCCTCTAACAAATGGGCGTACACCGACCGATCTCTCGCTATACATATAGCTAGCTAGGTCCTTATAACTCGTTTTTACCCACACGTCAATCGATCTACCTCATTAGTTGTGTCTCTCCCTTCCTCCGACAAACAACAATTGATCTACCGATCTAGTTATGTTTGCTTACCAAACACATGGTTCCCCTTCATCATCCATGGATGCGTCCCGACAGATCTATCACGCACAGGCACACATAGAAACACATCCCCACCCTTATTGATAACATTGCAGTTCCACCCTCAGTTTGTCTAGTAGGACTCTCCCACCATCTTCGAGAAGCAACTCCATCACCCATCGAGCACTCCACCCCTCTCCCTCCCTCTCCCTCCCTCTCTCTCCTATCTCTCTCTCTGTCCCATCATATCTCCCGTCCTTCAGTTATGTATGGATGTCCACCAATCTCCCTCAAGACATAGCTGGGTCTCTCCTTCTCAACACATATACGAGTCGTTCTACCTCTATAGTTAGGCCTCTGCCTACCCCTCCCCCACCCCCCCCCACACACACCGATACATCGAGCGCTCTAGTCATGTCTCCGTGCCACACACAAACATGACATGTTCCCTCTAACGTTCCGGTAGGTCAGTCGCCCTATATCTTTGACTTGCACACACACACACACAATTTCGATGGCTCTATTCATCAATCTCGCACCCACCCGCTTGATCCTCTCTTCGACTCTATTGATAGCTATGCCCCTCCCTCTCTTCTCGTGGATTGCCCGACCCTCTATGTATGATATGGATAGGCCTCCATTTCACACACATTGCATGCAAAATTTTGTTTGAGATGTCATTGACACATATTCCCACAAATAATTCACGAAATCGACCCCCACCCCAAAACAAAAAACACTCACGAACGTGGTTTTGAAAGTGCTAGTGATCGACTAGAGGGGGGGGTGAATAGGCGATTTTTATGAAAGTCTTCAAAACAAGGAAGTTTCCAAGACAAACGATAGAAATAAACCTATTACCATGCAGCGGAAGGTAGACTATACTAGGCAAACCATAGTCAAGTATTCTATGAAGTGAAAGCACAATGACTAATAGCAGCTAGGCAGTAAAGATCAGGTAGGAAGATAATGTGAAGCCAATCAGAACAAGCAGTCATTCAGTGAAGGCAAAAGATAATGCAATCATACAATGACTTCACAAGGACCAACAGTAAGTAAAGGGAAGGGAAGGATGAAACCAGTGACTCGTTGAAGACAATGATTTGTTGGACCAGTTTCAGTTGCTGTGACAACTGTACGTCTGGTTAGGGCGGCTAGGTATTTAAACCTGAGGACACATAGTCCCGGACACCCAGTTCTGAACACGCAGCTCAGGACACCCAGTCCTCACCGTATTCCCCTTGAGCTAAGGTCACACAGACCTCACCCAATCACTCTGGTAAGTCTTCAAGGTAGACTTCCAAACCTTCACAGACTTCGTTCACCGGCGATCCACAATGACTCTTGGATGCTCAGAACGCGACGCCTAACCGGCTGGAGGATTCATAGTCCTCAAGTGTAATAAGTCTTCAGATCACACAGACAGGAAGACTTCAGTGATGCCTAACACTCTTTGGCTCTGGGTGGTTAGGGCTTTATCCTCGCAAGGAATTCTCTCTCAAAGGCTTCGAGGTGGGTTGCTCTCAAACAACAAAAGCCGTACTCTAACTCTGAGCAGCCAACCGTTTATGGTCGTAGGGGGTGGGCTATTTATAGCCACTGGGCAACCCGACCTGGTTTGTCTGAAATGACCCTTAGTCACTAAGGAACTGACATGTGTTCCAACGATCAGATTTCAAACACACACAGTAACTTTACTTGGACTACAAGGAAAGCTGACTTATCCAACTCTGGACAAGATTTGCTCTCATAGTCTTCACTTGAAGACATAGGATTTTGGTTAAGCATCACTTCAGTCATTCTGACTGGTTCTCTTGGACCCCACTTAACAGTACGGTGGTTCCTATGACTCAACAAAGAAAAACACAGAATGACGAAACTGCTAAGTCTTCGCGCTCCATAGTCTTCACGCGATGTCTTCTCTTATCATAGTCTTCAATGTGAATGTCTACACATACCACCTTTGACTTCAATGCCTTCTTACATTTTTAGGGGTCATCTCTGGTAGGAAAACCGAATCAATGAGGGACTTCTACCTGTGTTATCCTGCAATTCTCAGAAACACATTAGTCCCTCAACTAGGTTTGTCGTCAATACTCCAAAACCAACTAGGGGTGGCACTAGATGCACTTACAATCTCCCCCTTTTTGGTGATTGATGACAAACTAGTTGAAGTTTTCAACAGGGAATATAATATGTGAAATTGTAAAGGATAGGGGATTGTCTTCATAAGTTGCAAGGGCTCCCCCTGAAGATGTGCATATAAGTAATTTTCTTTTGGAATGCAAATGCACATGGCAGGTTGTACTTGTGGAGATCCTCTTCAACTTATGATGACAATTCGTCATGCATGAAATGTATGTGAAGATAATGACATGCATAATGAAAAATGGACGTCTGCAAAATGATCTAAGTGCGGAATTTATCGTTGCACATGCGGAATTTATCATCGCATCCCAAAAAAGCAAATAAGTAGTAGACGACCATCGAGTTTGATTGTTACAACTCAAAGAACCAGATGTATTAAAACGCGAGAGTTGTAAACACTAGGAAAAATATAAAACAACCGCCCATATGGACCCGCTTGAAGACTATCAAACTCATATGCTTCTCCCCCTTTTGTCAGTAAGGATAAAAAAGGTTTGAAGACATAGAGCATCTACTCGTTCCCATGAGGAGTAGGTGAAGCAGCAGGGTCGTCGGTGTTGTTAGGCGGTGTAGACGAACTCGGGGCAGTGTCGATGCGTGCAGCTGTAGGGGGCAGTGAAGTAGCATCGTCTTCATCATCGATCACTCTGGCATTCATAGTTGCCGCAGAGGAGGAGAACTCAGATTCTTCAAGAGAGGGAGTTCGTCGCAGCACAGTCCTTCTTGGAGGTGTTGAGTCAAACTTGAAGCGTTCAAAGAAGCCATCCTCTTGAAGGTCATCTTCGGAACACATAAGCGTCAGCCCTTTCCATGTACGCCAACAGGTTTCATGGGCAACAAAGGCATTCTTGGTGGCAAGGTTGCGAATCCTGTTTACGTCCACCAAGAGGCTTTGCATTTGGCGCTTCAGCCAGTCATGATGCTTATCCTGTTTCTGAAGAAGGGCAACCAGAAGCTCTCAGTCGTTGAGAACACGAGATCGCTTCTTGGGCCGTTGGGCAATGGTGCTTTCAGTGGCTTCAGTGAGGGCACGATGAGGTGCACGTGTAGTACCAGCCAGAGGATAAACACAAGTGACTGCTTGAACTCCTTCAATGTTTCGAGAGAAGCTTTGATTCTCAGCATTCTGAAGACTAAGAGGCTCCTTGGCAGGCTCTGGATAGATGGCTTCAACTGACATATCGACGTCAGGCAGAAAGATCCGATGATTGCGAGCAGAGGGCTGATAGGTGACAGCTGAGTGTAGTTTGATCAGTCGCATAATCCATGGAGCGTAAAACTTCAAGCCAAAGAGATCAGATCCTGATGCAGCAAGTTGGCGGATGAAGAAGTCTTGTGCATTGAAGCTTTTGCCATGAAGAATATGAAAGACCAACGTCTTCATTGCGCCTTCTAGCTTGGCATGTGGAGAATGTCCTTTGATGGGCCAGAGAGTTTGCCTTATGATATGATAGATAGTACGTGGCAGATACTCAAGGTCTTCAATAAAGAACTCCTTAGGATATTCAGCATCTGGAGGCAAAGGCTTCATCATGCTAAGCATCTGACTCATATTGGGCTCAGGCTTGTGGAAGATGCTTTCCATAGCAGCACTGTGAAGCTGACAACTAGGTTCATACAGATCTCCTGGAGTGGGCAGGCCAGTAAGCTCAATGATATCAAAGGCTTTGGCTTCATGATGAACATTGCATGTCATCCACTCAAGGACCCAAGTCTTCAAATCCCTGTTGTAGCCATGGATATGAAGAGTGGCATAGAATTGGAGCAGCAATTCTTCATTCCAGTGCTCCTTATCAGTGACGAACTGCAGCAAGCCAGACTCTCTGAAGCAATCCAGAGCTTCTTCCAAACAAGGCAGTCTAGTTATGGCTTCAGTGTCAAGACGCATATGTGGGAAAATGCAACATTGATTGTACAGAATGCATGAGTAATAACTGCGCTGATGATAGCTCCAGAACCGATCAGAAGATATTCTTGCCTTGGTGTAGGGGTTCTTGGCGCTATCAAAGAAGGTGTTGTGTGCCTTGAAGCCATTGATATTAAAAGATCCGGGTGCAGATGCAGTACCTGGAAACCTGGGCAACCTTGGCATTGGCTTCTGAACCTAAGGCCTGTGCTCAACATGATAGTCAAACTGAGGACCAGCAGCAGGCGGAGGAGTCAGAAAAGGCCATTTGACAGTGATAAGTTGGCCATAGTTGAATGCTTGCTCGCTAGTGTGTGGCCTTGGTGGCGGAACAAGAGCAATGGCATCAATAGAGGCGTCAGGCTGCACATCTGTTGCAGGTGCATCATTGGCTTCATTGGCCTCTGGCACAGTGTTAAGTGCAGCCTCCATAGTGTCTTCAGCCATAACCACGTCATTGGCTTCAGTGATGTTAGTGGTGGCAGCCTCAGGATTCTCAACCTCCACTTCAGAAGCTGGAGGGTCGGTCACGTTCTCCTCAACAACAACATCTTGGTGAGACGGGGGTGTAGCAACTCTTGGGACTTCTTCTTCATCGGCTGATGCAGCCGGAACATCTTCAGCCATTTTAGCTTCGGATTCAGAGACAGTCACAGTAGGAGTGGCATCTGGAAACACTTGACGTGCAACAGATTGGTGGTGCACTTCTCCTTCTGGAACGCTCGGAAGAGGGACTTGAGACCTTGGTCCTTTGCGAAGCCTGCGTAGCGCTGGCGACGCCTGTGAAGATGGAGTTGGCTGGGCCTCAAAGTCATCCTCTTCTTCTTGCACAGGTGGTGTGACTTGTTGTTGTTGGGGAGTACTCGGGGTGTCTTGTTGTTGTGGGTGATCAGCCCATGATGCATCCTGAACAGTTTGCGTCAGAGGACGACCAATGCTGATGAGTTCGCTGTGCGTGAGCACAGGCGATGATACCAGTTGGTGCTCGATCTGAGGAAGGACTACATCATCTTCAACATTGTCATGGTGACCAATGTCTTCAGCAGTGGTGGGATCAACTGCTGGAATGTCTTCAGCTTCATGAGCCTCTGTGGAAGCAGGCTCATGAACAATCAGTTGGCGCTCGTGGTGTTCAGATGCAGGGCGAACCATTGAGATAGGTTCAACAACTAAGGGCTCTATGGGAGCAGCCCGATCCTTCTTGGTTTTGTGCTTCTTCTTAGAGGGAGCGGCATCAGAAGCTTCAGGATTTTTCCTTTTTCTAGCTTCAGCCTCGGCAGTCCTCGTCTTCTTCAGTTCTGAAGCGGTTGACCTGACCTTTGGCTTTGAGCCAGTCATGCTGCTTGGGAAGACTATGCGAGGTTCTTCCTGCCTTGAAGGTGCAGATTGGTCAGTCGATGGCTTCTTCTTCTTTGCAGCCATTCTGGGGTCAATGCCAGGACAACCAAGAGCCTTGCGCTTCTCAGCCTCATTGTAGGCTTGCACACACTTGTCAGCCAGGCTCTTCATGCGCTCACGAGAACCTTTAGCTTCTTCACGCTTCTTGAGAAAGGCTTCCTTGAGCTCATGCAGCATAATCTTGAAGTTTTTCACATCCTGCATGCTGAGCTTGGCCATGTGCTTCTTGAACTGAGCTTTCTCATAGTCGATCTTTTGCTTCAGTTCAACGATGCGCTAAGCTAGAGCTAGCTCAGAAGCAATGGCACCAGTGAAGGTGACACTAAGGCCAATTGGAAGTTGCAAGTCTTCAAAGCTGAGGTTGGGCGTGTCAAACCACTCATCAATGAAGTTATGGATGATTGCCACATCAAAGAGAGACAAATCATTGAAGATATCTGCTTCTTCCTTGCTCTTGATCAGTTGCTCAAGAGCGTCATCTGCAAGATCTTCATCGCTGGACAGATCAATGGCATCATTGCGCAGAATAGCAGCAGCAGTCAGTGCCTGATCAGTACTCTTTCTCATCTCAGTCTTCTTGGAGATGCGTGATAGATCTTCAGACTGCACACTATCTTCAGGAGGTGCAGTAGCCAGTGGCTTCGCCCGTAAGATTTTTGGTGCTGAGGCAAACTTTGAAGCATTAGGCTTCTTCAGCTTCTTTGGCTTCGGCGGTGCAGGCGCTTCATCAGATTCAGCGTCATCTGCAGGCTCATCCACGGCTGTCCCTTGAACCATGATATGAGTGATGAGACCTTCCAGGTTGTAGAAGGGCCCAACAAGATTGGGTTCAGCTTCACGGGTGCCATCGGCACGGGGAGCAGAAGGACCAGGTTTGAAGTCTAGTCCCAATGACTTCTTGTTTTGCTTTGCCGAATTCTTGGCAAACTGGAAGTTGCGCTTGAACATATTGTCGTCACGACACCATAACAGAGAGGATGGGTCGGCATTAGCAGGCTGAGGTCCACGGACCATGCAGGGATAGAAGCCTTGTTCAATGGCTTCATCTTTGGACCTGGGTTGAAGATTTCTATATAGGATGTCTCCCCATGGTCGCTTGATGGCATTCTTATTAGCATATTCCTGGGTCACAAACTTGTACTTGAACCATTGCTCGGCCCAGTATCTTCAAATCCATTAGATTCATTTCTTGCGCTGATTGTAATCCTCTTCTGGATCTGTCTTGTACAGCTCTGAGAGGTCATCAGGCAGATCTCTTGATGTTCCCCCTCGACGCTGTCTGCCACCCTTCCTTGCTGATTTCTCTGTAGCCATGAACTTCAAAGTGAATGGCTTCAACACGTTCAAAGGTTTCAAAGGCTTCCGCTTGCTGGTCAAACAGGAACTGGCTTCGGGAGAATTTATATGATGCTGTAAGAATTCTGCAAATGAATGCGGACTATGAGAACCAAGTGATTCTCCCACGGACATGTACCTGTGACAGCATTAAGGTGTGAGGGATGGGGAAGAGGTCATATGCATTCTCAGAAGATTTTGAAGATAAATCAGTTTAGAAGACATTGACCTCATAGTGCGAAGACATTCACTCATAGATAGAGAGTTGGTTCTAGATTTGTACGAATCCACGAATAAGTACAAGTGAGGAATCTAACTACTTTGTGAAGCATCAGTGAACATACTAGGCATATTATGAGATGCAGTATGAAATAGATCCAACTTGTGTGAACAGAAACTGCTTGTGGTAGGAAGTGATGAATCTATAGGATCAAAGGGGCCATAAAAAGGAAGTTTTATTTACCACACAAAGAACTGCTGGACGGAGTGGGAGAGGAGGACGAGCAGTTCGATCATCCGTGCCCTAACTTGGCGACGGAGGACACCTATGGCGACGGCGGAGAAGATGATGTCCGCGGCCGGCGTTAAGACGGCGTCGATGAGGTCGCGGTAGCTAAGCGCTTCGTCGCCGGCGTCGTCGAGGGCTAGCGGTGGCGCTAGGGTTTGTGCGAGAGTGGAAGAAAGGATAATGACTGTGGTGAGGCGTGTATTTATAGGGACAGGGACGGCATAGTGTTATTACACAGGTGCCCCTGGCGATTCACATCTGAAGGGCACGTGGCTATCATGCAACATATCGGAGGTTGATCCACGTTCCCATGCATGCCTGGATTGTCGGGTGGTCGTTCCCACTTCTTCGGGTTTCAGGTGAAAGGATTTAGCATTGAAAACAGACTTAATGTTTGTCTCTGTATCTTCTGCTGACAAGGACGCAGAGAAGATATTCGACAGTTTCAATAGAATGCATATGATTTGGAGAGATAGAGTTTGAGATAGAAAGCATAGAGAGGTTAGGGTCCGATCCATTCACTTAGTTCAAAAGATTCAACAAGAAGACATAGCTATAAGTGAATGCTGTAGAGGACAGAACACTAGTATATATATGAGAAAGACAATCAAATCAACATGGTGAAGATAATCATGAAGACAAGTTGAGATTGAAGCCAAACCAAAAGTGAAGACATACCAAACGTAACGCCATGAGTGAAACACTTCAAACAGAAAAGTTTGGTGGTGGCGTTACCCACCGTATAGGAAGTATTAGACCCAGACACAGCGCACAATTATTGTGGCGCTCCGAAGTCAAATTCCACATTAATGTATTCACACTTAGAATGCAAGTCTTCATTGATTGAAGATATACTTTACTTCGTGTGTTGCACATCTAAGTCATCAATATGCATAAGTGTTAGGATGTGTGCCTGATCACAGGACATTTGAGGATTCCAAGATATTTAGCTCACACTGTAACTTGCAAAACCTCTTCTCATCCAAGGGCTTGGTGAAGATATCTACCAATTGCTCTTCAGTGTTGATGTGTATGATATCAATATCTTCCTTCACAACATGATCTCTGAGAAAGTGATGACGAATTTCAATGTGCTTTGTCTTCGAGTGCTGAACTGGGTTGTTAGCAATCTTGAGGGCGCTTTCATTGTCGTAGTAGAGTGACACTTGCTTCAGATGAATGCCATAGTCTTTGAGTGTTTGCTTCATCCATAGAAGCTGAGCGCAGCAAGATCCAGCAGCAATGTATTCAGATTCAGCAGTGGAGAGAGATACACAGTTCTGCTTCTTTGAAGACCAACATACAAGTGATCGTCCCAGAAAATGACATGTGCCTGATGTAGACTTGCGATCCACCTCGTCACCAGCATAATCAGCATCTGAGAATCCAACTAGATCAAACTCTGAGCCCTTTGGATACCATAATCCTAATGTTGGGGTGTAAGCCAAATATTGAAGAATTCGCTTCATAGCTAAGTGATGCGATTCCTTTGGTGCCGCTTGGAATTGAGCACACGTGCAAACACTAAGCATAATATCTAGCCTAGATGCACATAGATAAAGTAAAGAACCAATCATGGAGCGGTATACCTTTTGATTGAACTCTTTACCATTGTCGTCGGGACCCAGATGATGTTTGGCTGGCATTGGCGTCATGTAGCCTTTGCAATCTTGCATTCCAAATTTCTTCAGGCAATCTTTGAGGTATTTCTCTTGAGATATAAAGATGTCGTTGTGTTGCTGAAGTATTTGAAGACCAAGGAAGAACTTCACCTCACCCATCATGGACATCTGATATTGCTCTTGCATCATATATCCAAACTCGTTAGTGTATTTCTGATTGGTGCAGCCAAAGATAATGTCATCCACATATATTTGGCACACAAACAGTTCACCGTCATATGTCTTCGTGAAGAGAGTGGGGTCGAGGGAACCAGGTTTGAAGCCTTTGCTCTTCAGGAAGTCTTTGAGTGTGTCATACCAAGCCCGAGGGGCTTGTTTGAGGCCATACAGTGCCTTGTTGAGCTTGTACACCATGTCAGGATGTTTTGGATCTTCAAAGCCAGGCGGTTGTGCAACATACACTTCTTCTTCAATCTTGCCATTGAGAAAAGCGTTCTTCACATCCATTTGATACAGAAGAATGTTATGATGATTTGCATAGGCCAGCAGTATCCGTATGGCTTCAAGTCTAGAGCAAATGTTTCATCGAAGTCAATCCCTTCAACTTGACTGTACCCTTGAGCAACGAGACGAGCTTTGTTTCTGACAACTTAACTATGCTCATCTTGCTTGTTGCGATATATCCATTTGGTGCCTATTATATTGTTCTTGCGAGGATCAGGACGCTTAGCCAGTTCCCATACATTATTCAGCTCAAACTGTTGTAGCTCTTCTTGCATAGCTTGAATCCATTCAGGTTCCATGAAGGCTTCTTCAACTTTCTTGGGTTCAGATATTGAGACGAATGCGAAGTGCCCACAGAAATTTGCTAGCTGTGTTGCCCTTGAACGAGTGAGTGGACCTGGTGCATTGATGCTATCAATTATTCTCTCAACCTGTACTTCATTTGCAACACGAGGATGTACAGGACGAAGATTTTGCTCTTGCTGATCATTGTCATCGTTAGAAGGATTGTCTTCAGGCTGAGCATTGTCTTCAGGTTGATCATTGTCTTCAGGTTGATCAGGTGCGGAGATGATAGGTTCCTCTTCAGGCCAAGCTTCAGAAGGTATGATTTCTTCAGTTCCCATAAGTTTGATTGATTCACTGGATGGAACTTCATCTAGCACATTTGGCAGGTGCTCTCTTTGTGAGCCGTTAGTCTCATCGAACCGCACATCCACTATTTCAACCACTTTATAGTCAAAGAGGTTGAAGACTCTGTAGGAGTGCGAGTCCTTTCCATATCCAAGCATAAAACCTTCATGTGCTTTTGGTGCAAATTTTGAAGTGTGATGTGGATCCTTGATCCAGCACCTAGCACCAAATACTCTGAAGTAACTGACATTTGGCTTCTTGCCAGTGAGGAGCTCATAGGATGTCTTGTTCAGAAGCTTGTGAAGATAAACACGGTTGATGATATGGCATGCAGTATCAATGGCTTCAGGCCAGAACTTTCTTGGAGTCTTATATTCATCAAGCATCGTCTGGGCCATCTCAATAAGTGTTTTGTTCTTGCGTTCCACGACGCCATTCTGCTACAGTGTGTACGGAGCTGAGAATTCATGTGTAATGCCCAATGTATCAAGATAAGTGTCTAGACCAGTGTTCTTGAATTCAGTGCCATTGTCACTTCTGATGTGCTTGATCTTGACGCCATAGTTGTTCATGGCTCGATTGGCGAAGCGTCTGAAGACATCCTGCACTTCAATCTTGTAGAGGATTATATGCACCCAAGTATGTCTTGAATAATCATCAACAATGACAAAGCCATAGAGACAAGCAGTAGTAGTAAGAGTTGAGTAATGAGTGGGACCGAAAAGATCCACGTGGAGCAGTTCGAAGGGTTGAGTCGTTGTCATGATTGTCTTCAAGGGATGCTTGGCCCTCGTCATCTTTCTTGCTTCACAGGCACCGCATAAGTGATCCTTCTTGAACTTGAAGCCCTCGATGCCTATGACATGCTTCTTACTTGCAAGGGTGTGGAGGTTCCTCATGCCAGCATGCCCTAGCCTCCGATGCCAGAGCCAGCATTCAGAAGCTTTTGCTAGAAAACATACGGCAAGTTGTGGTCCTACTGAGAAATCTACCACGTACAAATCATCTTTCCGATACCCTTCAAACACTAGAGACTTGTCAGATTCCATTAGAACAAGGAAACGATATTTCCAAACATCACAATCACGTTTAAATCGCAAAGCATTGAGACAGACATTAAGTTGAAACCAAGGGATTCAACAAGCATGACTTTATCCATGTGTTGATCCTTTGAGATTGCAACTCTACCTAGACCCAATACCTTGCTTTTACCGGTGTCAGCAAATGTGATGTGACTTTTGTCAGATGGACGTAAGGTTGAGTCCATGAGAAGGCTTCGCTTGCCAGTCATGTGATTAGTACACCCACTATCAATAATCCATTCTGAAGCAGCTGGTGTCGTACCCTACAGTGCAGTTAGGGGGATAGGCTTCACGAAGAGAATTGTGAAGCATAAACATTTGACAAGCAAGTGGATTATGAAAACTTAGATCGAGGTTAGGACTGATAGGGAAAGTGGCAAGTGACTCAGGAACAAAATACATAATAAGACCATTTGGGCATTTGATCTTGCGCCCTACAAGATGTTTAAGGTCCCCAGCAATAGCGTCAGACGATTTTGGTTTTCGGCTGGAGACCTTTCCCTGCAAAAGAGAGTTAAGCTTTCTTAGCCACCCACATCTTCAAGGGTGGCTTCGAAGCAATGAGTCTAAGTGCAGCATCTGAGAACTTTGGCTTTGGAGCCCTAGCAAAAAGTCTTGCAGGTGGACAATAGTACTCATAAGAATAAGCAGAATAGTTCTTGGTCTTATGAACATGGCGGTTTGATGAACTGCGCTCATATTCATAGGCCTGAGTAAGGTTTCCCTTCAAAACATTTGCGTTAGTGCGACTCAGGTGAGTCCTCTGTCTGTATGAAGTCTTTGGACCATATGAAGCCTGTGGTCCGGGGTTTGTCTTCTTCACGTGTGGTGTCATGAAGACATTCACATGAAGATTCTCCAAACACCTTTTCGGCACCCAGACTTTCTTCATAGGCGGCCCATTCCTGCAGTTACTACCAATATACCTGGCAAACACTTCACCATTCTGATTCTTAAACAGTTTATAGTTTGCATCAAAGGATTCATCAATAACAATGGGATTAGCACAAGGGAAGCCAGATAGGGTGGATGGATCCGCTGAAGGTTCCTTTGCAGCAACCCATGTGGTTTTGGGGTACTGCTCAGGTTTCCAGTAAGAGCCATCAGCATTCATTTTCCTTTCGAACCCAACACCCTCTTTCCTAGGGTTTCGGTTCAGGATCTGCCTTTTGAGGACATCACATAGTGTCTGATGCCCTTTGAGACTTTTGTACATCCCTGTTTCAAGCAATGTCTTCAACCTAGCATTCTCATCAGCAATAGCAGTGGTATCCTCACAAGAGGGGTTAGTTACCACATCAACAGTTGAAGATATTGCAGTAGTAGCAACAGTAGAACATTCAGCAACAGAAGTAGCGTTATCACGCTCAAGGCATTTAAGACATGGTGGTTCAAATCCTTCCTGAGCTGAACTGATCTGTTCGGCGCGAAGTGACTCATTTTCCTTTTGAAGATCTTCATGAGCCGCTCTTAATTTCTCATGATCTTGCTTCCTTTGAAGATAATCATAGGAAAGCTTTTCATGAGTTGTTGAGAGCGTCTCATGACGACTTTCAAGTTCCTCATACTTAACGTGAAGATTTTTTATGTCTTCAATTAAGGACTGAGATCGAGTCATTTCAGCGTCTAACAGATCATCGCTTTTGTCTAACAGATTTTGAATATGTTCCATAGCTTTCTGTTGTTCAGTTGCAATTTTAGCAAGTGTTTTGTAGCTGGGTCTGGAACCACAATCAGAGTCATCTTCACTAGATGTTTGATAGTGAGTAGTGCGTGTGTTTACCTTGGCACCGCGTGCCATGAAGCAGTAGGTAGGAGCGGAGTAGTCCTTGTCATTTGCATCGGTGTCGGTGATGAAGTCATTTTCTTCAGTGTTGAAGATGGACTTGGCAACGTATGCTGTAGCCAGACTCGCAACGCCAGAATCGGACTCCTCCTCAGACTCCACCTCCGCCTCCTTAGAAGCGGACTCCTCCTCAGAATCCATTTCCTTGCCAACAAACGCACGTGCATTGCCAGATGAGCTCTTCTTGTGTGATGAAGACTTTGAGGAAGACTTGGAAGAAGACTTTGAGTATTTCTTCTTCTTCTTGTTGTCAGAGTCATACTCCTTGCTCTTCTTCTTCTTCTTGTTCTCATTGTCCCACTGCGGACACTCAGAGATGTAGTGGCCAGGTTTCTTGCACTTGTGGCATGTTTTCTTCTTGTAGTCATGAGAAGAAGCTTCATCATTCCTTGAGCTTGATCGTGAAGACTTTCTGAAGCCTTTCTTCTTGGTGAATTTTTGGAACTTCTTCACAAGCATAGCAAGCTCCTTTCCAATGTCTTCAGGATCATCAGAACTGCTGTCAGATTCTTCTTCAGATGAGGAGACAGCTTTTGCCTTCAAGGCACGAGTTCGCCCATAGTTGGGACCGTAGATGTCTCTTTTCTCAAAAAGCTAAAACTCGTGTGTGTTGAGCCTCTCAAGTATGTCAGACGGATCGAGTGTCTTGCAGTCAGGACGTTCTTGAATCATCGGGTCTAGGATGTCAAACGAGCTGTCAAGTGATCTCAGGAGTGTCTTGACGACTTCATGCTTGGTGATCTCAGTGGCGCCGAGAGCATGAAGCTCATTTGTGATGTCAGTGAGTTGATCAAACGTGAGCTGGACATTCTCATTGTCATTTCTCTTGAAGCGGTTGAAGAGGTTGCGAAGGACACTGAATCTCTGATCTCTCTGGGTTGAGACGCCTTCATTGACCTTGGAGAGCTAGTCCCAGACTAGCTTAGATGTTTCCAAACCACTCACGCGGCCATACTATCCTTTGGTCAGATGACCATAGATGATGTTCTTGGCAGTGGAGTCCAGTTGAACGAACTTCTTGACATCAGCAGCGGTGACACCTTCACCAGTCTTGGGAACGCCATTCTTGACGACATACCATTGGTCGACATCAATGGCTTCAAGATGCATGCGCATCTTATTCTTCCAGTAGGGATATTCAGTTCCATCGAAGACGGGGCATGCAGCGGAGACTTTAATTATCCCTGCAGTCGACATAGCTAAAACTCCAGGTGGTTAAACCGAATCACACAGAACAAGGGAGTACCTTGCTCTGATACCAATTGAAAGTGCAAGTGATCGACTAGAGGGGGGTGAATAGGCGATTTTGATGAAAGTCTTCAAAACATGGAAGTTTCGAAGACAAACGATAGAAATAAACCTATTACCATGCAGCGGAAGGTAGACTACACTAGGAAAACCATTGTCAAGTATTCTATGAAGTGAAAGCACAATGACTAATAGCAGCTAGGCAGTAAAGATCAGGTAGGAAGATAATGTGAAGCCAATCAGAAAAAGCAGTCACTCAGTGAAGGCAAAAGATAATGCAATCATACAATGACTTCACAAGGACCAACAGTAAGTAAAGGGAAGGGAAGGATGAAACCAGTGACTCGTTGAAGACAATGATTTGTTGGACCAGTTCCAGTTGCTGTGACAACTGTATGTCTGGTTAGGGCGGCTAGGTATTTAAACCTGAGGACACACAGTTTCGGACACCCAGTCCTGAACACGCAGCTCAGGACACCCAGTCCTGAACACGCAGCTCAGGACACCCAGTCCTCACCGTATTCCCCTTGAGCTAAGGTCACACAGACCTCGCCCAATCACTCTGGTAAGTCTTCAAGGTAGACTTCCAAACCTTCACAAACTTTGTTCACCGGCGATCCACAATGACTCTTGGATGCTCAGAACGCGACGCCTAAACGGCTGGAGGATTCACAGTCCTCAACTGTAATAAGTCTTCAGATCACACAGACAGGAAGACTTTAGTGATGCCTAACACTCTTTGGCTCTGGGTGGTTAGGGCTTTATCCTCGCAAGGAATTCTCTCTCAAAGGCTTCGAGGTGGGTTGCTCTCAAACGACAAAAGCCATACTCTAACCTTGAGCAGCGAACCGTTTATGGTTGTAGGGGGTGGGCTATTTATAGCCACTGGGCAACCTGACCTGGTTTGTCCGAAATGACCCTTGGTCACTAAGGAACTGACACGTGTTCCAACGGTCAGATTTCAAACACACACAGTAACTTTACTTGGACTACAAACAAAGCTGACTTATCCATCTCTGGACAAGATTTGCTCTCATAGTCTTCACTCGAAGACATAGGATTTTGGTTAAGCATCACTTCAGTCATTCTGACTGGTTCTCTTGGACTCCACTTAATAGTACGGTGGTTCCTATGACTCAACAAAGAAAAACATAGAACGACGAAACTGCTAAGTCTTCACATTCCATAGTCTTCACGCGATGTCTTCTCTTATCATAGTCTTCAATGTGAATGTCTTCACATACCACCTTTGACTTCAATGTCTTCTTACATTTTTAGGGGTCATCTCTGGTAGGAAAACCGAATCAATGAGGGACTTCTACCTGTGTTATCCTGCAATTCTCACAAACACATTAGTCCCTCAACTAGGTTTGTCGTCAATACTCCAAAACCAACTAGGGGTGGCACTAGATGCACTTACAGGTTTGTATCTCTCACACACACCCACGTAGGTGGGGGGCGTGCACGAAGAGAAGAGGTGCATGCACGGCGCACGTACTCCCGTCTCTTTCCCATCCACACCCGCGCGGGTACACGGTGGAGCTCATTTCTGTATGAAAAAGGCAGCCCACGAGGTAATTTGGCACGTGTACTTGTTGTCCACTTGGTGGAGGGAGGATCGTCTACCACGGATGAACAAACAAATTGCGACTTGACATGTTATGTTTAAAAAAAGAGGCAAACCATGTGGGGCCTACCTTAGAGGCAAGGCTCTATTCACTGGAGTACTTTTGATGTGTCCCGTCAACTCGTAGAACGAGGAGAAGCTTGCTTAGTACGCCGTCTCCCCCGCCCACGGGCGCGGTGGCTCGCAGGATGAGGTGAAGCTTGCTCCGCCTTACGCCTGCTCCCTCGCCCATGCGCGCGGTGGTTCGCAGGACGAGGAGAAAAATTTGCTACTCCCTCCGTTTACTCCTCGTCCCTACTACCTTGGTTATAGAGATTATATCATATTGTTTGGAATATATATGTCCTTTAGTAGATTTCAATATGAACTACTAGTACATAGTCCAAACACTAATGTATATAGACATATTTTAGAGTGTAGATTCACTCATTTTGCTCCGTATGTAGCACTCTTCCTCGTCCCTCGACCCTCGCCCACGTGGTGGACGTGCAGCAATTCATTCGGTCTCATATAGCCAGAACGATATATACTGCACTACCATTATTGCTCGACTTCCCGAAGAGGCGAAGAGCCAATCGCAAGGTTGATATTTTGGAGATGCCAAGTGCAAGGTTATAGGAGAACGAGTAGTAGGTGCCGCGTCATTTATAAATAAAGTTTTTTTCTTTAGTGGCACGTACGCAATATGATAGGTTCATATGGAGAGAAAAGGAAACCGCTCCACTATATACATAGTCAGGACGGGCCAGCCTACATGGTTGCTTGCTGGGGTTGCTCTCTTCACACTCTCTCGCACAAAACGACTGTGGCCACATCTCTAACATCCCGGTGGATCACGTCCGCTTGGGGAAGTGGTGGATGCTTTGTGTAGATGCGGTGGCCGTCGCTGACGGTGAAAACCCACTGTCGGCACGTCCCGATCAGGGGTCCCCACCGTTCTCTCTCACAAAGCCGGTGAGGTTGCCTTCGTCCCTTGCTCACTGCCGCGACGTGGGCATTTGCCGCCTCCCGGCGCCCTCCTCAAGGTTGAGCTACGTCCCTCAGGTACAACTCCCTTTACAGCCGGCTTGCACCACTGCTCCAGCTGCCCACATCACTCCCTGTGGATATTTCTCTACTTCTTTGCCTCGCACATACCTCTACTGGCTTCTATGTACTGTATTTGTGATGAATTTATGTCTCATCAACTAGTCCCAGTAATCTTATTTAGATATATTAAAATTGAGCACCCTCCCAGCCCTCTTAGGCCATCAGTGATTTTGGCCTTTAGATCTCACTGCTTCGGACATCCCTAGTCGTTCGATCAACTCAACTTTGCAAACTGGGCCACTCGTCCTTAAGGGAAGCTACTCCGGGAGAAAAAACTGAAGTCTGTGGTTAACTAGGCCGCCACCCCTTTGGCATTGCAGGCTTCCAACCTATTCTGGCAGCGCCTCATCCCCTTCCCCGACACCGCCGCCACCGCCGAAGGGATCTCACGCAGCGGCACCCTTCCCTCCTCTTGCTCACTCTGCACCTAATGATTTGCGCAACCCTCTCCTTCATTGTCCCTCGTTTTTTCCCTCCAGTTCCATGTGCTACATCCCCATGGCGCCTCCCTGTCCCATTGTTCCATGAAGGTCGAAGCTGTGACAAAGATGAGAGGATGAGGACGGCAGGATGGGAAGACGAGTCGAGCTGGAGCAAGGTGGGGACTTCCCAGCTGCCAATGTATTCCTCCCCGTCATGCAGGCGTTCCCGTCCTTACGACCTCAGCAGGCACCATCAACGATGGATGTGCTCATATGCTGGTCATGACCGCTGGTGATGTCCTCTCCTCCAATGGAAGTTGATGTCAAATCTCCTCCTCCAAGGTAATAATCTACTCATGCATATTTGATTCTCCGGGTATTTCACTCAACCCCTACAAATATTTCATGGAATCCATGAGTTCTCTTCTGTACTGATTAAGCCAGTTGCAGGTAAAAAGATTGTGCTATGAGGCAAATGAGATATTAGGGAGGAAGCTAATGTTCAGGTATTGTAGATCCTTCTCATAATTTTGCAATGGCGTCAGTTAATAGGTAATAGGGTGTTACAAAATATAATGGTGATATGCTCTATTCAGTTGTAGACTTGTAGTAACATCATGCCAGTATCCTCTTCGGCGTCTTCTGCTCTGTTCACTTTGCTCAAAATTTTGTAATGGAATTATTTTGTTTTGTTAATAGTATGGAATGAACCAACTAGAAAAAGTTAGGAAGAATGTCTTCATGATCATTTTTTCGGTGCTGCGTACATGAAATACCTTCTCCAAGTTTTAATTTATGAAGCGGACTAGGACCTTTTCTCCAAGCACCTGTGGAAGATACTAGCCGATCTATGAACTGGTGAGCCGCGGGCAAAAGAAAATATTGTAGATGCAGTCACAGGTTGTGGGTGGATAAGTCGATGTGGGCGATGTGTTAACACGGGCATCCACCATCCGATCGGTGGTGATATGTTTATTTGATTTTGCAGGGCCTGGGTGATGGCCTTCCTCAGGATGCGTGAACCTCTTGATGTTGATGGTCAAGAAGGGAAGGGCCACATGACAACAATGCGAACAAGTGAACCAGAGGCTCCTATTGTGGACGCTACAAGAATGTTTTTAGTAAATCGGAAACAACCATTTATGCATTATTAGCTATTCATATTTTCTACTATCTGTATACTATAGGAGGGTGATAATGCAAGTACATTATTATTAAAGCTAATTAGGCATGAACCCATGTTCATGGAATACAGATTGTTTGCTTTGGTAAGACACTGGTACTATTTACAAGTACAAAATTAAGTCTGCCTTTGTTTCTGTTCTTCACAGTGCTATCATTTATCAACTAGAAGGAATCAGAATTAATAGAATATACATGGTTCATGAATCATGATAAGACGCAACTATTGATCAGACATGGCTCCTGTTACTGTTAGTTTTGAGCATCAACTAAAAAAAGGGATAGCTAAATGCAAATATTCCAGTTCTGTCTAATTCCCTGTGTTAGCACGACATTCCTTCTGTAATGAAAGAATTTATTTAATATATAAGTAGAATTTTATTCTAAATCATGTGATGTGTCCCATTTCTCTCAATGCCAACTTTCGGAGAGGAGATGGGCGTGGGTGATGTTAATGATTTTTGAGACATGGTAAATCTCAACCTATCTCTTGCCTTTGTCGTTCCTGATCTGGCAACCTCTTTAATTAAATCCCAACCCAATACTATTTGGTTCGGTGGTTATTTGCTATTTATAATTAAATTCTGTCAACGTGGTCTCTCTTTTCTACATTGATTACAATTCCCTTTTTTAATTAATGAACAGAAAAAGGGGGAAGTGTAAAGAAATGCTCCTGGACTAGCATTTTGTATTTTTTTACTTTTTATGAAGTACATTGGAATGCCATTATTTGTTTTGTCAGTTGTGCTGGTGGCGACTTGAAAATATATGAATATATTTGTCTTCTCTTTCTTTAAGGTTGTCTGTTGCAGAATATGTGATAATGGAGGTTTGCATTCATGGAGCTATCTGTGTTATTAGAGTGGACTTTATATTGTTGTTAGTTTGTTGAATGATGATAGCATTTTCAGTTACACAAGGAGCACTTCAGCCTTGTAGATGCAGGATTAGAGATGTTACTATTTTTCTGCCAAAACTGTGCCATGTAACTAAGATACATTTTTGTTTGTCATTTTACTGAAAGATATATAACTGGTGTCGCTGATGTATCGTATACTATCTATCTATGGAGTGTTTTTTTGTCCCCTGTCTTCTCTTTAATACCAATGCCATTTTTCAATCTGCCAGCTATATTTTGCATGCATCAAGTTTCAATTATTCTTGATTAACAACTATATTCTCTGCTGGCAAAATTTCTAGCACTTCCACTACGCATGCATAGTCATGATCTGTTGAAGGAACTAGGATAGTTGTTTCATACCTCACTAGCATTCTCTGTTGGTCCACAATACACGTGCTATTATTCCGGTACACTTCTAAATGCCTCTCCTACAGTAGTTACTTCGTAGAATATCATTGTACAGCCAAATTTAGGTGCTTTTGGAGGAAGATTACTCTGGTTTGATGCTTTCATTCTCACTTACATTTTCACACACAGACACACACACACACACACACACATATATATATATATATTTGATTCATTAGTTTTATTTGAGTTCAAAACTATGTATTTCGTCACAAATCTGCTAGGAAATTGTCTTCCCGTAACACCTATTTATTCTTGCTTCTTGGTCAATTAAATCCTGAAGATAGATTATATGGATAAATGGGAAAGCCAACATGCGACATGAAGGTTTGTGTTGGGGTCCATGTGCAATGCAAACAAATAAGTCCAAGAACAAGGCCAATGGAGATGTGATGGAACTTATAGTCTGCACTCTCTCATTTCAAAATAAACAAGAACTCTATGTTGTACATAAATTTCTAACCCTATCATATTACATTCAAAATGGACGGGTGCGGCAACGCGCGCAATCAATGATCTAGTTCTAATCACGCTTCTTCAATTTCTTTGCCACGGGGATGCTCATCTCGATTTTGGTGAAACTGCATAAAATGATCCGATGGTCAAAAGGTTGCAAACTTCATTTATTAGGAAGCTCGAACATTGCCAGCAAATTGAAGCCTGGTCAGGGTTCATGGTTCAAGGGCTAGGGACTGCATGGATCGTTTTTTCTTTACCTGTCTCTGTTCCAAAATAAGTGTCAACTTTAGTAGTAGTACAACTTTGTACTAAAGTTTGCACAAAGTTGAGACACTTATTTTGGAATGGAGGGAGTACATATTTGCTATGATCTGTCAATCATTGAGATGCAATAGCATGCATGTTAGTCTCCTTTGTATTTGATGAAATGTTGCAACGGGCAACCTTGGACGCAAGATACAGGTAACAGAAGCTGGAAGCTTCATAGCATTGTACAAATTTATCTCGCTGATAAATTATAGTACGTACTATACTAGTACTTCCTCCGTTCCTAAATATAAGTCTTTGTAGAGATTTCACCATGAACCACATGCGTATGTATGTAGATGCATTTTAAGTGTAGATTCATTCATTTTGTTCCGTATGTAGTGGAATCTCTACAAAGACTTATCTACTAGTAATAGCTAGCCCCCACTACTAGGAATTCTCTATACTCTCCTTGAGCCACATCATCAAAATTGATGTAGCCGTTAGATGAAGTAAATCAGTCCATAATAGCCGTCTGATCTAGACATTGAGAGGCTCCGCACTAAGCCACATGCAAGCATGCAGAAATACCGTGGCACATGCATGTGAGTGGGTTTTAAATCACATCAAGATGTCTGCATGCAAGCATGCACCGGTAGCATGCATGTAAGTGAGCTTTTAAGTCCCATTAACATGTCAAAAAGAAAAATATAATCCCATTATGCAGTAGGAGTTGGCTAATCTTGTTTCCTTACGTGGGATGATCTAAATGATGATGGGAGTTTATTTAGTTTGGCTACCACATTTTTCATGCGGTTATATAGTTTTTTTAGTTCTATGAAATCGATAATTTTGCGCAGAGAGATATACCGCTGTTTTGTGGCAACGCGCGGGGACTCATCTAGTAATATTTAGGAACGGAGGGAGTACTATGTAAAGAGCTAGGTGTCGCACGGTGATAGTGTGAGGTGGGCCATGTAATCACTGAGCCTGCGTGTTTTCATTGCTCTTGCACGCCTCCGCTGTAAGAATGGAGAAAATTGTAATCTAGTAGTATTACCTCCGTTCGCCGAAAGCGTGGGACATCCAGCAGTCCTACCACCTCAGTAATAAAGACCAATGAGCGGTCAAATCACATAGACCCAGCAGTAAGTTGGATGGACGAAGCAACCATCACTCTTGTGCTAGTGAGAGGTCGCGTCCGCTCTGCCCGGGCATGAATGTGGCAGCGATTCTTTGGAGCGCCGCTGACCGTTTCGGGCGGGAAGCGTGCGCGGGCGATGGAGGGGCTTTCGGTGGGCTAGACTGGTCAGGAGCGGGCGTGGCAGCTGTCCGCATGTCCCTACCGGACACGCCCGGAAACGAGAGGATAAACCGACTCTCGTGGCTAAAATCATACACTACACAACATCTCTCTATAGGAGTAGGTCGATCTGTCGCTCTCTCTAACACACACATGTTGTTAAACACACACACACATGCGCGCGCACACACACACACACATGCACGCACGCACCTTGGTCCCGTTGCACCTTCTAACGTGACTTATTAGACCTAGATGGAGGGAGTAGTAAGTATACGAGATACGGTGGCACACTAACTTAAGTCGAATACAAGTGCCAAAATTTGTGTGCATGTTATAATAAGGATTCACTTAAAATAGTACGTGAGCGAACAGACGGATCAATTGGACAGTGTTCCCGAGTAGTAGCGAGATGTGTGAGCTAAGATACACTGCTGGCGCTTTTAATTTTTCTTATTAATTTGTTTGTTTCACCCTCTGACTGTTGGGACCCAACGTACTACGTGGAGAGAGGTAAGGTGAATAAGGCTGCATTATTTCTACACCACTGTGGATAGTCTTACCACCAAAGCCACATGACACGGTTATGATTGAAATCCCAATGACTCCCACACACACACACAAAAACACGGCATGCTTGTCACACGAATGCAGGAATGTATAAAAGGTTATTTCCCTCTCGTTGAACATAACGGGAGGGTTGTGTAGCTGGTTAGCCTGTTCGCTCATCAAACTTGAGGTCTCGGGTTCGATAACTACACTTGAGCATAATTTGTGCTAGGAGGATTCTTTGGCTGGTCAAAATGTTTTCTAGGGTTTGCACGCTTCACACTCTCTCTCCAGTATATATATACACGATGAAGCCTCAGCACTTGTAGTTGCTCTCTTCACACTCTCTCGCCCTCTCTAGATCTAAACAAGACTTCGTTGGCCTCTCTCTACCCTCACTGCTGCTCAAAGAGTCGTCAGAATCCGTCCGCCGGGAAGGGAAGGAGGCTTAACGCTCTCGCCGTCGGTGATGGACTACCGGTGCAGTTGTTCAGTTTCCACCCAGCGGCAGCGCGGGAGGGCCTCCGACCCCTTCTTCTTCGCCGCCGTCCCATCGCCCGCCGAACCACGCCCCAAGAACCTTAAGGTATAGTTTACTTACTCCACATGCATTGCTCTAGCTGCATGTATACCATGAATCTAGGACGTGGTTCAAAGAGGAAAGGAGTGGGGGAAAGTAGTGGGAAAAGTTGTATATAGCATGAATCTAGGACGTGGTTCCAAGAGGAAATGAAGGGGGAAATTTGTATAGCATGAATCTAGGATGTGGTTCAAAGAGGAAAGGAATGGGGGAAAGTAGTGGGGAAAGTTGTATCGCATAAATCTAGGACGTGGTTTAAAGAGGAAAGGAAGGGGCGAAAGTACTAGTTCAAAAAGGAAAGGAAGGGACAAGGCTATATAGTTTGAGCAGGACTAGATTTGCTGCGCTCACATAGGGAAAGGTGTCTAAAGATAACAAAACTGGGACCAACACAAATATACTCCTTGGTTGTTTGTTCTTTGTTGCAACAGACTATGCATGACCACAGTACATCTGTAGATGCACATGGTCCTGGTGCGTCCACTGTCCCGTGCAACTTATTAGCTGTTGTTAATCTAAGGCCATGTTTGGTTAAAAACTCCCTAGTGCCTACCTACTTGGTTCCAGGGACTAAACATGGACTAGAGGTTATTAAATGACATGCTAAAAGACCATGTAACCCCTAGTAATGAACTAATAGAGACAAGGTGCGATGCGTGGCAGGGGCAACTGTTGGAAAAAGTCCCAAAAAGACTCCCTCGGGGTCTTCTTTCTTTAGTCCCAAATGCCCAGTTTTAGTCCCTAAAAGTCCCTCCTGTTTGGTTTAGATGGGACTGACATGGAGTTTTTTTAGTCCCTACACCAAAATGTCCCTGTAAATAAACACCCTCTAATAATACCGCTGGAAAATTGATGCAAGGTCACAGTTAAAAGAAAATTACATGTTTAACGAATTTTATTGTTAATATAATCTCTATGTTAATATTAATCAATGCCACCGTTTGAGAAATTCTACTGTCTTGCTTTCTTTCCCATTTAGATAAGGTAGATGCTTCTTTTTGTTGGCTTCTGTGTCATCCACCGTTATTGACCACTAATTGTTTCCTTTGCACCTCTGTGTAACCAGGGTTATCTACTTCACCTCGTTGCCATTGTGACCTTTTGTTGCACTGCACAAAACACTTTTGTTTTAAGAGTGTTTTGTGCAGTTCAACCAAAATGTCACACCGACAATGTTGCTTGATTGCTTGATCTTAGTGGAACTGCATGAGAGGAGATCTTACTTCCTATCCGTTAAGGCAAATTTGGTTCAGATCTTCTTCTTGTGAGTTGTTTGAATTCCGCATCATGAGAGGTCAGTACTAGCCTTCTTTCACATGATTCTGCAGTGTGCTTTCATATGTTGTGCTACTTGTACGGTAATGTTGCTTGATTTTAGTGAACTGCACAAATGGAGACAAGACTTCCAATCTATATGTGCACCGTAATATCCCATTGAGGTAAGATAAGGATATTTCACAACTGTTGGCCTGTATTTTGCCACTTTCATCAGAAAATTAAGTTTAGTACTATACTTGTGCTCCCTAATTGACATGCCAAATCTTACATTGAAGGCAAGGCTTGTCTATTATTGAACCAAGTGATGAAGGGGAAGAACAAGCAGAAGAAAAGCAAAAATCAACTCCCGGTGCTATAATGAAACACTGGAACTGTGATGACACAAGTAATTATATAGTTTTGCATCTTAATTTATTGCTATGGCTGGAACGAGCAATTGTTTTGCCACTGATTTGATGCCACTCTTAATGTAATATGTAATTATCTCTACTTGTGCAAACAGGGATCTTCTTTGAAGATACCATATATTTTAGTGGAACTGCACAAGAAGATGTTGGAAACATTAAACTAATCAAGGAGTATACAGTAAGCATGGCCACCACTGTAGATAGCAACATATGGTTCCGGAGAAGTGCTTCATCTGTATGCTCTACACAATAAGACTCCTGACAAAGGTTGGTACTCGCCCACTCATTTCATCCATATGATTGAGCTTTGTCATCTCTATTGGTGCTGTGCTACTGTTTAGATACTCTCATGAAAAAGTGGTATTGTCCTTGAGAAGTGCTTCATCACTGTTGTTTTAAACATTTCCTTTCCTTTTTTCGAGCAAACAGGGATGCTAGCATTTAGTAGTCCTCTTGTCTTTGCACAACAGGATCATCTTCCTCTGAAGAAGAATATGGAGTACGTGAAGTGCCAAGTTCCGATTATGCCAGGATCAAGAAGCCATGTCTATCTTCTCATCAGAAGGAGCAGTTGAAGGATGGTTACATTACTCCCCACAAGACCAAACTAACTTCATCTCAGAAGGACTGACAAATCTCCATTTTTTTGATGTGATGCATGAGTACAATGTTATTCTAGGATTCTTTCTGGTGAGTTCCATTTTTCTAAAAGTGTGCTCTACATGGACCATGTATGTGCCTGTTGAAACTGTCAATTCATAGTACAGTTTGGTTTCTACTAATCACTTTTTTGTATTTGTGCAAACAGGGTTGCTCAGCTTGATTTCAATGGGAACTGCACAAAATGTTCATGAATACATCAAATCATTCATTTCCACCACAAGAAAGGAGGTGCCGATAAGTTCAAGGCATTGCAACATATAAGGGCGAAATCATACAAGCTACGCGCGAATTTGGTTGATTTTGGTGGAACTGCACAAAAGAACATCTGGTTTATTTAGCATGAGGTGCCATGTCAATGTCCGAACTGATGGCAAACGCTGCCCATTCCACAATCGCAGGCATTTGATATTTTAGAATGGGACAACCTTGTCAAATTTTGCTCATTGATTTTAGCAATACATGCGTTTGATATTTTCAAATGGGACGCCCTTTGCTATCAGCAGCGTCGATGAATTTTTTCTTTATTATTTAGTTGTGAAGTAAATATTTCCTCTAACATGTGAGTCACTGAGATGCATAATCATCGATTGTTTTGAATGTTCTCTATGAATTGCCAGGCCTGTGTGTTTGATTGCAATGTACAGAAACGCTAAAAAGATGCTCAAACTCTTTGTACTCCTTCTATTCCTTTTTACTTTGCACATTGTGAAAGTGCATACTTTTTTGTATAAGATTGGTCAAAGTAGAGATACTTTGACTGCACACAAAACTTGTATGCAGACTAGAAAGGACCGGAGGGAGTACATGTGAAACTGCTGCAAACGAGGTGATCACCCTGGGAATAGTGCTAGTACGTATTGTTTTGCATGTTCATCCAATGCCAGTGATACAGGAATTCGAACTAATCAAAATAAATTCATTCGTACATGGTCGGATTTCATATAAACATGCCAGATGTCATTACATTTCATACATTCTTCAACTAAAAAGGGGTGCGCTGGAGGTATAATTAATTAACCAAAGCTACCCACATGTGTCCCGCTGAGCCAAATAGAAGCTTCAGTGACTTAACTACAGGTGCAGTTGCATAACTGACATGTGGCCTGTTGGGACCATGTGTCAGTCAGCCAATTGCACCATCAGTTAAGTAGAAGCAGCGTTCTTCTCCAGCGCAGCTCTCCGACTCCATGTCGTCGCCAAGAAGCTAACCGGGCGTCAATGGTCAACCCGCCTAGCTTGGCTTCAACCGGAGGGTAGAAGCGGTGGTCTTACTTGGACCCGAGCGGCGGCGACCTATCATGTTCTACTCTTCCTCGTTTTCTGTGTGGCGCGGCCTCGTTGGCAGCGGGGCGGGGCCTCGACGGAGCCGGCGATGTCCTCTGTCTCGTTGCCGGTAGGTGGCGCCTCAGCGGAGCGGTGGAAATCCTCCCCCACGTTGCCGGCAGGGTGGGGCCTCGGCTGAGCCGGCGATGTCCTCTGCCTTGTTGTTGGCGGGGCGGGGCCTCAGCGGAGCCGGCGGTGTCCTTTGCCTCGTTGTTGGCGCCGCGGGGCCTCGGCGGAGCAGGGCCTCGTCGACGCCAGCGGAGCGGGGACTCGTCAGAGTCGGCATTATCCTCTGCCTCGTCCTCGGTCTCGCCAAACAGCGCGTCGCCCACTTCATCGCCCTCTTTGCTAGCCTCTTCGTAGTCGGCCGCAACCTCCGCCACCCACATGCGGTACCGCCAGCGCTCGAGGCGGCCCTTGCGAGCGGAGCGGTACGAGTCGAGCAGCGCCTCCTGCTCCGCCCGCTCTGCGGTTATCTGCTCCTCCGCCTACAGGTGCCCCTAGAGGAGATGGTGGTTGTAGGCGGTGTCGGCCTGCGCCTCCCGGAACTGCTCCTCATGCATCTGCCTCACCCTATCCATATATTGGGCACGGGCCTCGCCGATGGTCATGGTGCAATGCACCGGCGAGGATGGCGCAGAGGAGGGGGTTGGCGCCGAATCGTCGACTACCATGTTCTCCATTGGGACGTCGTCGTCCTTCGGCTGCCTGCCAGCCAGCCGGTCGGCAGCAATGGCTGCCATCTCCTTGTGGTCCGTCGTCCGCCCGTCCCGAAGAGCACTGGAGCGCGAGGAAGCCATGGTGGGCAGTAGTGGTTTGGCCAGGAGAAAGGGAACGGATGTGGATGACTGCGGCTATGGCCGGCGTAGCAGTTTATATAGCAATGGTGGGCGGGCGGAGGGACGGACGTGTGGCACCAGAGTAGCCGCCTCGGCAACCGCGTATCATTAATGTGGGAGGTAGATGCATGGACTGACGGCACTTGTGTCGTTTGAAGGCGGAGCAATCACCTGCACCTGGAAGCGGGGCGGGCGGCGCTGACTGTTTTGGGCGGAAAGCGCGTGCGGGCGAGGAGATGACTTTCCTTGGAGAGGATGACAATGGGGACCCACCAGGTCCATAGCCTCACGTACGCAAGTGCCTCCTTATTATATATATATAACTATAATTTATTTTGCTTCCTCCTGGTTTCCTGACATCACGGTCCCACACCATTGTCAACCTATGTAGTAGTCAATAAACGAGAGAATTGCACAAGAAGCGGCCGACAGCTGGGACCAAGCAGCTCGAGCAGTATTTGTGTTTTTGAGGTGTGAGCACTGCAGAGTTTTTCGATGTTTATCCCAGATATTAATTTTTCTCCCCTGAACAACAACGAAAACTTCATTGCAGGTATTAACTGGGCGGGCTGTGGCCCGTCCAGTCCAGGCCAGATATCTAGCCCAGATATTAATTTTTTTCAGGCAAGGTCAAGTTGTTATTCTCCGCCCCGCTGGGCTGCAAATCTTTCCTAGGAGGGATACATTAGGCTTAACAAGAAAATGGGCTTTAAGAAATAATAAATGGGATGTAATTATAAAAACTGGGCAGTAACTATAAAAAATGCACCAAACAGGTTATTACTCTATAAAATATTATTTTTGGATATTGAAAATTTTAATTTCATTAATTGTTGCGAGCGCAATGTTTTGTTGGATTTTCACGTAATATAAATTTATATTGAAATTGTATTTAATCTGACTAGAAATTTCGGGATAAAAATATTTCGGATCCCATCAAAATGTGGGAAATTTTATTGAATTCTGTTTTGTACGGTTGGTTGAAATGGGATGTGCTTTTAACAAACTGTAAATGGTCTGTAGTAAATTCCATTAGAATTCAAAAATGGGCTACAAATTCTTAAAAATCTCAAATGGACTATAAGTTATCTGCCACACACTTCTGGCCTTAGTAAGTTGACGCGTCCCCTAAAAAAACAGAGTTGACGCGTATGCAAGGCTTTGTCAACTTATAGTCAACACACGGTTCTAGCAGTAGTGGCCGTTGGATGTCCATCCAATGGATGCCGTGCTTCCTCTTCAATCTCGGATATTCTAGCTTCCCCCGCCCAAAAAATGATTCCTCCCCCTGACATCTGGGGCGCACCATTTCGGAAGCTGACCTATGGACCTACTAAGTTGACGTACCAAGGGCTTTGTCAACTTAGTCAATATAAACGATTCTAGTTGCAGTGACCGTAGGATGTCCATCCAACGGTCGTCATGCTTCTTCAACCTCTGGTCTTCTTGCTCCAGCCACCCAAAGCAGCGTCGGTCGTGCCGCCTGCTCCTGCCTCCCGTGGCCGGCTGTGCTACCGCGGAGGCCTCACTGCCCCCTACTACTCCCACCGCTGGACAGGCCATCCCTCCACTCACCCACACCCGCTGTTATTCTGCGGCAATGGCAGTGCAGCCGAACCAGTGAACCCTCGTACTCCTCTCTGTGTGTGCATCCACTGCCGCGTCTTCCCCGCCTCCGCCTCTTCCCCTTCCTAGGCCTCGCCCTCGTCCACCGCCCTGGTGCTCTCGGTGCGGCATGGTCAACGTGGTCAAGGAATGACTTCCATCCGACGTGGACTGTACGTGGAGAGGCTGACAGCTGGGTCCACGGCAGCCGCAAGGAAGTGCCTCCTTATTACGCGCAAAATAATTATTCCTCCACGAGACAGCGGGGACCCACCGGACGGGCCACCGTATTTTGCGAAAAAAATGATTCGCCCCCTAACTGCTGGGACCCACGAGCTACATCTTCGCACGCAATGAAGTGCGTCCGGGAAAAAAATGATTCGCCCCTGACTACTGGGACCCAGCAGCTACATCTTCACACGCAAGGAAGTGCGTCCAAAAAAAATGATTTGCCCCCGACTGCTGGGACCCACCAGCGACACCTTCGCACGCAAGGAAGTGCGTTCGGGAAAAAAACGATTCGCCCCCTGACTGCTGGGACCCAGCATCTACACCTTAGCACGCAAGGAAGTGCGTCCGGGTAAAAAAACAAAAAACAAAACGATTAGCCCCCCTGACAGCTGGGACCCACCAGCTACATCTTCGCAGGCAAGGAAGTGCCTGACAGTCGAGACCCACCTAGTCGAAGCGTACATAGCGTTGTCATTCTGGTCGCGAACATGTACGTACATACTGGTCGATGTAGAGGCGCGCACGTGTGATACGCCTCCAACGTATCTATAATTTTTGATTGCTCCATGCTATATTATCTACTGTTTTGGACTATATTGGGCTTTATTTTCCACTTTTATATTATTTTTGGGACGAACCTATTAACCGGAGGCCCAACCCAGAATTGCTCTTTTTTTCCTATTTCAGTGTTTCGGAGAAACAGAATATCAAATGGAGTCCAAACGGAATGAAACCTTCGGGAATGTGATTTTGTCACCAGATAAGACCCAGGAGACTTGGACCCTCTGTCAAGAAAGTCACGAGGGTGGAGGGCGCCCCCCCCCCCCCGAGGGCGCGCCCCAAGCCTCGTGGGGCCCTTGAAACTCCACCGACGTACTTCTTCCTCCTATATATATCCACGTACCCACAAACGATCGGAACAGGAGCCAAAAACCTAATTCCACCGCCGCAACTTTCTGTATACACGCGATCCCATCTTGGGGCCTGTTCCGGAGCTCTACCGGAGGGGGCATCGATCACGGAGGGCTTCTACATCATCATCCAAGCCTCTCCGATGAAGTGTGAGTAGTTTACTTCAGACCTACGGGTCCATAGTTAGTAGCTAGATGGCTTCTTCTCTCTTTTTGGATCTCGATACAATGTTCTCCCCCTCTCTCGTGATCTATTCGATGTAATCTTCTTTTTGCGGTGTGTTTGTTGAGACCGATGAATTGTGGGTTTATGATCCAGTCTATCTATGAATTCTATTTGAATCTTCTCTGAATTCTTTTATGTATGATTGGTTATCTTTGCAAGTCTCTTTGAATTATCAGTTTTGTTTGGCCTACTAGATTGGTTGTTCTTGGCATGGGAGAAGTGCTTAGCTTTGGGTTCGATCTTACGGTGTCCTTTCCCAGTGACAGAAGGGGCAGCAAGGCACGTATTGTATCATTGCCATCGAGGATAACAAGACGGGTTTTTTATCATATTGCATGAAACTATCCCTCTACATCATGTCATCTTGCTTAAGGCGTTACTCTATTTTTAACTTAATACTCTGGATGCATGCTGGATAGCGGTCGATGAGTGGAGTAATAGTAGTAGATGTAGAATCGTTTCGGTCTACTTGTCTTAGACGTGATGCCTATATACATGATCATAGCTAGATATTCTCATAACTATGCTCAATTCTGTCAATTGCTCAACAGTAATTTGTTCACCCACCGTAGAATACTTATGCTCTTGAGAGAAGCCACTAGTGAAACCTATGGCCCCCGGGTCTCTTTCTCATCATATCAATCTCCATCACTTTATTATTGCTTTGCTTTTACTTTTCTTTTACCTTTTACTTTGCATCTATATACCAAAAATACCAAAAATATTATTTATCATCTCTATCAGATCTCACTTTCGTAAGTGACCGTGAAGGGACTGAAAACCCCTAAGCGCGTTGGTTGCGTTGAGCTATTGTTTTTGTGTAGGTACGAGGGACTCGCGCATAGCCTCCTACTGGATTGATACCTTGGTTCTCAAAAACTGAGGGAAATAATTACGCTACTTTGCTGCATCATCCTCTCCTCTTCGGGGAAATCCAACACAGTACTCAAGAGGTAGCAAGAAGAATTTCTAGCGCCATTGCTGGGGAGTCTGCGCAAAGGTCAACATACCAAGTACCCGTCACAATCCCTATTTCCCGCATTACATTATTTGCCATTTACCTTTCGTTTTACTCTCCCCCACTTCACCCTTGCCGTTTTATTCGCCCTCTCTCTCTCTATCCTCCCTCTCTTTCTCTATTTACCTCTTTTTGCCCGTTTGCTTTTTGTTTGCTCGTGTGTTAGTTTGCTAGCTTGTCGTTATGTCAAGTCCTTTACCTTCTGCCTCTATGTCTGAAATTGGGGAAATTATTGTCGATATGCACAATAATAATATCATGAAAATTTTTGATGCTCCTGCTAAGGAACCTACCATCTTTCATACAAAAAAATCCATGTTGGTAGTGGTAATATTATTGGAAAAGGAGTTATTAAAGATTTCTTTACTTGTGCCAGTGCTTTACCTTCTATGGGTAGTGTAAGTGCATCTAGTGCCACCCCTAGTTGGTTTTGGAGTATTGACGACAAACCTAGTTGAGGGACTAATGTGTTTGTGAGAATTGCAGGATAACACAGGTAGAAGTCCCTCATTGATTCGGTTTTACTACCAGAGATGACCCCTAAAAATGTATGAAGACATTGAAGCCAAAGGTGGTAGATGAAGATATTCACATTGAAGACTATGACAAAAGAAGACACGTTATGAAGCCTATGGAGCTCGAAGACTTAGATCTTTCGTAGTTCTTTTTCTTTTGTGTTGAGTCATAGGAACCACCGTACTGTTAAGTGGGGTCCAGGAGAACCAGTCAGAACGACTGAAGTGATGCCTAAACCAAAAACCTATGTCTTCGAGTGAAGACAATGAGAGCGAATCTTGTCCAGAGCCGGACAAGTCAGCTTTGCTTGTAGCCCAAGTAAAGTTTCCATGAGAGTTTGAAATCTGACCGTTGAGACACATGTCAGTTCCTTAGTGACCCAGGGTAATTTCGGACAAATCAGGTCAGGTTGCCAAGTGGCTATAAATAGCCCACCCCCTACAACCATAAACGGTTGGCTGCTCAGATTTCAGTGCACGGCTTTTGTCGATTGAGAGCAACCCACCTCGAAGCCTTTCAGAGAAAATTCCTAGCGAGGAGAAAAAGCCCTAACCACCCAGAGCCAGAGAACATTGGGCATCACTTAAGTCTTCTTGTCTGTGTGATCTGAAGACTTATTACACTTGAGGACTGTGAATCCTCCAGACGGTTAGGCGTCGCGTTTAGAGCATCCAAGAGACATTGTGGATTGCCAGTGAACGAAGTCTGGGAAGGTTTGGGAGTCTACCTTGAAGACTTACCAGAGTGATTGGGCGAGGACTATGTGACCTTAGCTCAAGGAGAATACGGTGAGGACTTGGTGTCCTGAGCTGCGTGTTCAGGACTGGGTGTCCGGGACTGTGTGTCCTAAGGTTTAAATACCTAGCCGCTCCAACCAGACGTACAGTTGTCACAGCAACTGGAACTGGTCCAACACATCATTGTCTTCAACGAGTCACTGGTTTCATCTTCACTTCCCTCTTCTCACTGTTACTCATTGTGAAGCCATTGCATGCTTGCTCTATCTTTTGTCTTCACAACGTGAATGTATGATCTGTTTGGCTTCATAACTTCTCCCTACCTGATCCTTATTACACTGCAGCTATTTGTCATTGTGCTTTCACTCTATTGAATACTTGACCATGGCTTGCCTAGTGTAATCTAACTTCCGCTGCATAGTAATAGGCATATCTTCACTGTCTGTCTTCATAACTCCCACGTCTTGAAGACTTTCATAAAAATCGCCTATTCACCTCCCCTCTAGTTCATATAACGCACTTTCAGGTAGTTCTATCCTTCACAGAACTAGTAGTTTTGCGGACGCTATTGCCATGCTTGTAGTTGAACTTGAAAGACAATTCATGCACATGCATCCTTCCATACAAAGGATTTTTCTGGAATTTTCTAATATTGAGCATTCTTCTGTTAAGCGTGCCGCTACTATCTTTTTGGCTCATGAGTTTAGATTCATAATAAAAGAAGCCAAAGAAATCTTTGTGCATTATAGGATGGACGCTTGCCGTCCTCCCATAGAGGCTATCCTCTTTGATCAAGAAGAAATAATGCGTTTTCAATCTCTAGACTATGTTGCTTTCAATGAAAATTTTAGAAAAAGGGTTCCTACCAATGTCTTAGTTGATAGAATTTCTGAACTTAATGATGATTTAGCTATTTGAAATAATGAACTAGGATATTCTCTTGAATATAGGCTCAGAAAGTTCTGTCAAAAGCATGCTTATAATGATGAATTGGTTGTGCATTATGAAGGACCAAAGGAGGAACCTATACCTCCCAAGGTTGATCTTGGGGACTTTTGTCCCATTAAATTTAGTCCTTTTGATTACTTTTGCTTGCCTCAGAGAAAACTTGCTGCCGAACGTAGAGAATATGAAATGAGTTTTAATAATCTATCTTACTATTATGGCAATACCTAGATCTATTCTTGCTTGTTATGCCTAGCTAGGGGCGTTAAACGATAGCACTTGTTGGGAGGCAACCCAATTTTATTTTTATTCCTTGCTTTTTGCTCCTGTTTAGTAATAAATAAATTATTTAGCCTCTGTTTTGGTTGTGTTTTTTGTGTTTAATTAGTGTCTGTGCCAAGTAGAACCGTTGGGAAGACTTGGGGAAAGTCTTGTTGAACTTGCTGTAAAAAACAGAAACTTTAGCGCTCACGAGAACTACTGCCATTTTTATTTGGAGAGTGATATTTAGTTAATTATTTTTGCAGATGATTAATAGATAAATTCCTCACGTCCATCAATTTATTTTAGAATTTTTGGGGTTCCAGATCTTGCGCTAGCTACAGATTACTACAGACTATTCTGTTTTTGACAGATTCTGTTTTTCGTGTGTTGTTCGCTTATTTTGATGAATCTATGGCTAGTAAAATAGTTTATAATCCATAGATAAGTTGGAATACAGTAGTTTTAACACCAATATAAATAAATAATGAGTTCATTACAGTACCTTGAAGTGGTCTTTTGTTTTCTTTCGCTAACGGAGCTCATGAGTTTTCTACTTTAAGTTTTGTGTTGTGATGTTTTCAAGTTTTGGGTAAAGGTTTGATGGATCATGGAACAAGGAGTGGCAAGAGCCTAAGCTTGGGGATGCCCATGGTGCCTCCAAGATAATCTAAGCACACCTAAAAGCCAAAACTTGGGGATGCCTCGGAAGGCATCCCCTCTTTCGTCTACTTCTATCGGTAACTTTACTTGGAGCTATATTTTTATTCACCACATGATATGTGTTTTTCTTGCAGCATCTTTTATGATTTGAGTCTTTGCTTGTTAGTTTAAAACAATCATACTTGCTGTACACACCTGTTGAGAGAGCCATACATGATTTGGAATTTGTTAGAATACTCTATGTGCTTCACTTATATCTTTTGAGCGTTATAGTTTTTGCTCTAGTGCTTCACTTATATCTTTTAGAGAACGGTGGTGGATTTGTTTATTAGAAACTATTGATCTCACATGCTTCACTTAGATTATTTTGAGAGTCTTATTAGCATGGTAATTTGCTTAAAATCCTAATATGCTTGGTATGCAAGATTAATAATAAAACTTTCGTTTGAGTGTGTTGAATACTAAGAAAAGATTGATGCTTGATGAATCTTTTGAGATATGGAGGTAATAATATCAAAGTCATGCTAGTTGAGTAGTTGTGAAATTGAGAAATACTTGTGTTGAAGTTTGCAAGTCCCGTAGCATGCACGTATGGTAAACGTTATGCAACAAATTTGAAACATGAGGTGTTATTTGATTGTCTTCCTTATGAGTGGCGGTCGGGGACGAGCGATGGTCTTTTCCTACCAATCTATCCCCCTAGGAGCATGCACGTAGTGCCGAGGTTTTTGATGACTTGTAGATTTTTGCAATAAGTATGTGAGTTCTTTATGACTAATGTTGAGTCCATGGATTATACGCACTCTCAGCCTTCCATCCTTGCTAGCCTCTTCGGTATCATGCATTGCCCTTTCTCAGATTGAGAGTTGGCGCAAACTTCGCCGGTGCATCCAAACCCCGTGATATGATACGCTCTTTCACACATAAAACTCCTTATATCTTCCTCAAAACAGCCACCATACCTACCTATTATGGCATTTCCATAGCCATTCCGAGATATATTACCATGCAACTTTCCAACATTTCGTTCATCATGACACATTCATCATTGTCATATTGCTTAGCATGATCATGTAGTTGACATAGTATTTGTGGCAAAGCCACCATTCATAATTCTTTCATACATCTCACTCTTGGTTCATTGCATATCCCGGTACACCGCCAGAGGCATTCATATAGAGTCATCTTTGTTCTAGTATCGAGTTGTAATCATTGAGTTGTAAATAAATAGAAGTGTGATGATCATCATTATTAGAGAATTGTCCCAAGTGAGGAATAAAAAAAGGCCATAAAAAAGACCCAAAAATGAGAGAAAAAGAGAGAAGGGACAATGTTAATATCCTTTTACCACACTTGTGCTTCAAAGTAGCACCATGATCTTCATAGTAGAGAGTCTCTCATGTTATCACTTTCATATACTAGTGGGAATTTTTCATTATAGAACTTGGCTTGTATATTCCAACAATGGGCCTCCTGAAGTGCCCTAGGTCTTCGTGAGCAAGCAAGTTGGATGCACACCCACTAGTTTCTTTTGTTGAGCTTTCATACATTTATAGCTCTAGTGCATCCGTTGCATGGCAATCCCTACTCCTTGCATTAACATCAATCGGTGGGCATCTCCATGGCCCATTGATTAGCCTTGTTGATGTGAGACTTTCTCCTTTTTGTCTTCTCCACATAACCCCCTCATTATATTCTATTCCACGCATAGTGCTATGTCCATGGCTCGCGCTCATATATTGCATGAAAGTTTATAGGTTTGAGATTACTAAAGTAAGAAACAATTGCTTGGCTTGTCATCGGGGTTGTGCATGATGAGAGCATTCTTGTGTGACGAAAATGAAACATGACTAAACTATATGATTTTGTAGGGATGAACTTTCTTTGGCCATGTTATTTTGAGAAGACATAATTGCTTAGTTAGTATGCTTGAAGTATTATCATTCTTATGTCAATATGAACTTTTGTCTTGAATCTTTCAGATCTGAATATTCAAACCACAATTAAGAAGAATTAGATTAAAATTATGCCAAGTAGCACTCCGCATCAAAAATTCTGTTTTTATCATTTACCTACTCGAGGACGAGCAGGAATTGAGCTTGGGGATGCTTGATACGTCTCCAACGTATCTATAATTTTTGATTGCTCCATGCTATATTATCTACTGTTTTGGACTATATTGGGCTTTATTTTCCACTTTTATATTATTTTTGGGACTAACCTATTAACCGGAGGCCCAGCCCAGAATTGCTGTTTTTTGCCTATTTCAGTGTTTCGGAGAAACAGAATATCAAACGGAGTCCAAATGGAATGAAACCTTCGGGAACATGGTTTTCTCATCAGATAAGACCCAGGAGACTTGGACCTTCCATCAAGAAAGCCACGAGGCGGTCACGAGGGTGGAGGGCGCCCCCCCTAGGGCGCGCCCCCTTCCTCGTGAGCCCCTCGAAGCTCCACCGACGTACTTCTTCCTCCTATATATATCCACGTACCCCCAAACGATCAGAACAGGAGCCAAAAACCTAATTCCACCGTCGCAACTTTCTGTATGCACGAGATCCCATCTTGGAGCTTGTTCTGGAGCTCCACCGGAGGGGGCATCGATCACGGAGGGCTTCTAGATCATCATCCAAGCCTCTCCGATGAAGTGTGAGTAGTTTACTTCAGACCTACGGGTCCATAGTTAGTAGCTAGATGGCTTCTTCTCTCTTTTTGGATCTCAATACAATGTTCTCCCCCTCTCTCGTGGAGATCTATTCGATGTAATCTTCTTTTTGCGGTGTGTTTGTTGAGACCGATGAATTGTGGGTTTATGATCCAGTCTGTCTATGAATAATATTTGAATCTTCTCTGAATTCTTTTATGTATGATTGGTTATCTTTGCAAGTCTCTTCGAATTATCAGTTTGTTTTGTCCTACTAGATTGGTTGTTCTTGCCATGGGAGAAGTGCTTAGCTTTGGGTTCGATCTTGCGGTGTCCTTTCCCAGTGACAGAAGGGGCAGCAAGGCACATATTGTATCGTTGCCATCGAGGATAACAAGATGGGGTTTTTATCATATTCCATGAAACTATCCCTCTACATCATGTCATCTTGCTTAAGGCGTTACTCTATTTTTAACTTAATACTCTAGATGCATGCTGGATAGCGGTCGATAAGTGGAGTAATAGTGGTAGATGCAGAATCGTTTTGGTCTACTTGTCTCGGACGTGATGCCTATATACATGATCATACCTAGATATTCTCATAACTATGCTCAATTCTGTCAATTGCTCAACGGTAATTTGTTCACCCACCATAGAATACCTATGCTCTTGAGAGAAGCCACTAGTGAAACCTATGGCCCCCGGGTCTCTTTCTCATCATATCAATCTCCATCACTTTATTATTTCTTTGCTTTTACTTTTTACTTTGCATCTCTGTACCAAAAATACCAAAAATATTATTTATCATCTCTATCAGATCTCACTTTCATAAGTGACCGTGAAGGGATTGACAACCCCTAAGCGCGTTGGTTGCGTTCAGCTATTGTTTTTCTGTAGGTACGAGGGACTCGCGCGTAGCCTCCTACTGGATTCATACCTTGGTTCTCAAAAACTTAGGGAAATACTTACGCTACTTTGCTGCATCATCCTCTCCTCTTCGGGGAAATCCAACACAGTGCTCAAGAGGTAGCAACGTGTCGTAGTAGAGGCGCGCATGTAGCACGTACACGTACGTAAAGTGGCCAGGGTGCAAGAAAGAAAATACGGCCACGTATGTGTACATACGGGCAGGGTCTCGAACGCCTACTCACGCATAAGTATGGCCAGGGCTCGTGTACATGGCTGGGTCAGAACGGAGAAACAACGTCGTCGTCGTGTTCATGGGGAGGCAATGGAATGCGCCGTGTTCATGGGGAGGCAACGGAATGCATCGTGTTCATCGGGAAGCAACGGACTGCGTCGTGTTCATCGGGAGGCAACGGAACGCGTGGGAGCCAACCGGCTGGGTCGGAACGGAATGTGTGGTCGTGTTCATCGGGAGGGCTTGTACAGAACAGGCGATGGAAACGAGGCCTGACGTACCACAGAATGGAGGAAACGGACCTCCTACGGTCGAAATGGGGGTCATGTTGATCGGGAGGGGTGTGGCGTACCACAAAACGGAGGAAACGGACCTCCTACGGTCGAAACGGGGGTCCTGTTGATCGAGAGGGATGTGGCGTACCGCAAAACGGACGAAATGGACCTCCTATGGTCGAAACGGGGGTCCTGTTCATCGGGAGGGGTGTGGCGTACCGCAAAACGGGACTCCACGGTATACTGTTCATCTCCACCGTCAACCTACTCCAGCCTCCATCGTGCACAACTCCACCGGCTAGTGTTCAACCACCCCTCCACCATCTACTATTCATCCAGCCCTCCACACCACGGGGTCCTGTTCAACCACCCCTCCACCATCTACTGTTCATTCAGCCCTCCACACCACGGGGTCTTGTTCATCCAGAGGCAACGCAACCGCTCACTGTTCATCCAACCCCCCCCCCCCCCCGCACAACGCTCACTCTTCATCCAATTGATCGGCTTCAGTTAGCAGCAGTAGTGAAGGAATCGCTCGATCCGGTTCAGTTAACAGCCATCGATCGATCGCTCGGGTTCTGTAACGCGTAGCCTGCAGTGCAATCGCTTGGGTTCAGTTAGAGCCCAACGCCTCGCTCGGGTTTAGTTAGAGCCAACGCCATGCACACACGCGCGTATGTGTACGAGAGAAACGCGCATCACTCGGCCCCCGACCTCCCACCATAACCGGGAACTCCCCGAAATTTTCCTCGCCCTCGCTTCTACCATGGTTTTTTCCATCATGGACGGCCCAAAGAATGTCATGCAGCTGCATCTCCGGCCCACCCAGGACGAAAAGCCCATTTTCTGTCATGATTTTTTGGCATAGAAGTAGGAGCCCACCACATCTATCATGATACTGGGTTTTGTCACAATTATCGTCATAGAAGTGTCATATGTATGACAGAAAAAAATTTCGTTCGGCCCAAAATGTCACGGATGTGTCTTTTTTTTGTAGTGGATATTCCTTCTCCCGGGAAGACCCGATCAGACTTGGAATCCCGGTTACAAGACATTTCGATAATGGTAAAACAAGACCAGCAAAGCCGCCCGATGTGCCGACAAATCCCGATAGGAGTCGCACATATCTCGTTCTCAGGGCACACCGGATAGGTCAAGCTACGAGTAAAACAAACCCTCGAGTTGCCCTGAGGTGGCCCCGCAGGCTTCCCGTTTCGGACCAACACTGAGTGGAGCACTGGCCCGGGGGGTTTAAAATAAAGATAACCCTTGAGTCTACAGAACCCAAGGGAAAAAGGCTTAGGTGGCAAATGGTAAAACCAAGGTTGGGCCTTGCTGGAGGAGTTTTATTCAAATCAAACTGCCAAGGGGTTCCCATGACACCCAATCGCGTAATGAACGCAAACTCAAGGAACATAACACCGGTAAGATGGAAACTAGGGTGGCAAGAGTGGAACAAAACACCAGGCATAAGGCCGAGCCTTCCACCCTTTACCAAGTATATAGATGCATTAAAGTAAACAAGACATAATAATGATATCCCAACAATATCCATGTTCCAACATGGAACAAACTCCATCTTCACCTGTAGCTAACAACGTTATAAGAGGGGCTGAGCAAAACGGTAACATAGCCAAACAATGGTTTGCTAGGACAAGGTGGGTTAGAGGCTTGACATGGCAATACGGGAGGCATGATATAGCAAGTGGTAGGTATCGCGGCATAGTGAAAGAGCGAGCAACTAGCAAGCAAAGATAGAAGTGATTTCAAGGGTATGGTCATCTTGCCTGCAAAGTTCTCAGAATTGACGAAAGCTTGATCCTCGTAAGCGTACTCAACGGGTACCTTGATCAAGTACTCGTCTCCTGGCTCTACCCAAAGCAAGAACACAAGCAAAGGAAACAACAATCAACCACGGTGCAATGCCTAAGCAACATGATGCAAAAACATGGCATGATATGCGAGGTGTGATAAGCAATGCATATGCGTGATCCGGAAGGAAAAGATTGAACCAGGCCTCAACTTGGCAAACCAAGTGCGCCGCTGGAAAGATGAGTTGATTTTGGTCAAAATCGATATAATGATCACTGGAATCGGATGCACGTTTTGCAAATGGCAAGCGAAACAAAAATGGCACAATTCTGCGATTAACAGCATGATGCCATCTAGAATGGAACAAGAAACTAAGCTACTGTACTCCAACATAGCAACAAAGCACATTTCAATTATCTACTAAAGATATTTGACAAAATATGAACACTGAGCTACGGCTAAATCACACAAGAGCAAGTTCAAACAAGCATGGCAAAAGTGTAAAAGATATCAGCATCACATACTTGGTGAAAATACTAACATGCATCAAAGTGCACATGGCTTGATTCACTCAACACAAGGCATTGCATGACAAGCTAAGCATACTACCAGCAAGAAGACGTGTTTATAAACCTAACCAAAGCAAGAACAAACTCATAGCATGCATGGATCAACTACAACGACCTTGGCAAAATTGATTAACATGTAAACAATCTGCCAGGAACATTTTATAGCAAAAGTAGAGCAAGATTGAGTCATGCTAGGGCACTCCACAAATGCAAACAGGGACATGGATGGATAGAGCACAACCATATGTTAAAATTATCCTTACTGAACATACTCAAAAGAAGCACGGATCTCTCTGTAGCAACATGAATACATAGCATAAAAATAACAGCAGAGCAAAGACTTAGTGAAATTCTAAGTCTCTAAAATCAACAATATCACGAGAGCTACTTTGCATGCTTGTGCTAGTCACCACATTGATCACAAAAATACATGGAATACACCCCTGTAAAGATGGCATGGCATATCCCAAAACACATGTAGAGCTCATGCCCATATGAAGCACACAATAAATGTAGCAAAAATGACAAATGCTCATACTCTACTAAGTAACAGGAACTAACATTTTATAGCATCTTGCATCAACGATTTGGGCATAAAGATGGACTCAAACAAGCAGGGCACAATGGAACAAAATGAAGAGCACATCATGATGAACATTTTGATATATGGAACGCATAAAACGAAGCTAGGGATGAGGAGTATGGCATGATGAACAGAGCAGTAAAATATGAGGGGGAAATGACTTAGTGGAATTTTCACCTTGCGAGAAGTCAACACGGGACGAGGGCGAGCGGGACGGAGAGATCCTGGGAGCAGGAACAACGTTTGGTTGGGCGCGCCGGTGGATATGATCCAGGCGGGGGTTCCGGGGCGGACCCGGCGAGGGGTCGTAGCGGTGCGGGATGGCGTCGTCCCAATCCAGGTCAACAGCGGCGGTTGCCGGAACTCCAGCTCTGGCGAGGGCATGGGAAGGCCCGAGCGAGGCGAGGAGCACCGGGGCAAGGTGGATCTGGTCGGCCCCGACCCGGATCTGGCCGGAGGGGGTTGCGGGCGACGAGGAGGAGGCCGAGCGCAGCGGCGGCGACGGGCGAAGGCAAGGCGGCGGTGGCGCGCGCTGGCGGAGCTGGTGAGGCGGCGAGGTAGTCCGGCGGCATAGGGAGGCAGAGCCGCGGCGGAGACGGGCGGTCGGCGGCAGCGGGATGGGCGGTGCACGCGTGGCACGCGGGCGAGCAGCTCGGGCGGCCGGCTCGGGCGCGCGGGCCGGGAGGGCCCGACCCGGGCCACGGCGGGCCTGGCGGCGGGGAGGAGAGAGAGGGCGCAGGCGAGGTGGCGCGCTATGGTTGGTGGAGAGCGGCGGTGGGGTGACGTGGCATCCCCGGATTGGTCCGGGCGACGTGGAGGCTGGACATGTCCGGCGCGGGAGGAAGAAACGTCTGGCGGCGCGAGGGTAGTGGTGCTAGGGTTTGTACTGCGCGAAAAATTTGGAGGGAGACACATATTTATAGGTAGGAGGAGCTAGGAGAGTCCAAATGGAGTGCGGTTTTCGGCCACACGATCATGATCGAATGGCCGAGAGGATGGAGGGTGTTTGGATGGGTTATTGGGCCATTTTGGAGGGGTGTTGGGCTGCAACACACACGAGGCCTTTACGGTTCCCCGGTTAACCGTTGGAGTATCAAATAGACTCCAAATGGCACGAAACTTGACAGGCGGTCTACCGGTGGTGTACTAAGGCCGCTTGGCAAATCTCGGTCCATTCCAAGACAGTTTAACACCCGCACATGAAAAGAGACAAAAGAGGGCGCTAGAGGCCGTAGGAGTGCTGGATTGCAAAACGGACAACGGGGAAAATGCTCGGATGCATGAGACGAACACGTATGCAAATGAGATGCACATGATGACATGATATGCAATGCATGACATGAACAAAATGCAAAATGAAGACAAAACGAAACCATGAGGGAATCTCATATCGCATCTCCGGAAAAGGCAAGAGTCGGAGTACAAATATGGAAAGTTGTATCCGGGGCATTACAACACTCCATCACAACGAAAGGATCTCGTCCCGAGATCTAGGATGGCTCTGGAGGGAAAAAGAAGAGGAAGATAAGAGGTAAAACAAAGTTGCTTCTTTAACAAACGAGTGAAACTAAGAGCCTTGATAGGTTAAACCATCTTAGAGAATGGAATACAACAAAGATGAACAATGTTGAAAACACTCCGTTAGAAAAGAGAAACAAGGAAGAACAAATTCGGACAGCACTCCGGTTGAAAAGAGATGCAAGACTTGATAGGATGAAAAGAACTTGAGCAGAGGGCACAACACTCCGATTAAATGGATAAGCAAAGGAAAGAACATGATCTTGACAAAACAAGATGATGGGTCGAAGAGAGAAACATCACAATGCCTCCGGAAGAAATGAGAGAATGGAATGGCATGAACGGAGGAGAAAACAATATCTTCTACCTCAAATGAGCTTGAAAAGCATCTTTAGGAGAAGGGTCGTACGGAGTTGTTGGAAAACCAACAATGAAAAGAACAGGGTTGTAGTGGGCTTATGGAGAACGTCTCAAAACTATGAGGTGAAATTCTGCCACTAACTGAAATAATAGATTGGATTGATATCAACAAGGAGACGAGAACCTTATTTCACCGGGAGGATAAATGAAGAACTTGGGTCATTTATGAGCACCATAAATAGCAACAATCATTAGGGAAGGCTTTAGGTGAAACATGACACAAGATAACTCCAACAAAGAGATTGGTGGATTTAAAATATCTCATTCTTGACAACATGTGAATCATGAAACACGAGCTCAAATTGTCAAGAATGACATAACGCCACCTCAAAAGATAAGGTAGAAAGAATTGCACTTCGGAATGCAAGATGAAGAATACTTGAGCTCCTATGAAAAGAATCTTGATGAGCACTTCGAGAAGGAATTAAATCCTTGATGAACCATCATGTAGAGCCTCCATGAAGAACTCCGGTAATGATAGAATGATCAAAAAGAAGTGAAGGATGAAAGAATAAGATTGAGGCCTTGAAATGATTGGATGAAGCTTTGCGACGAGATAAAGTGGAAACTTGGAACTACGGAAGAAAAGAATTGAATCACCTCAAAGAAAACAAGAATTAGATTTACTGTATGTTTATCCTTCATCCACTTAACTTGATGATAAGCAACAGATTTAGCATACTGCTCATTCTCGTAGAAAGGATTAAGAGAGATATAGCGTAAATTGGGAAGGTCTTCAACGAACCACCGATATGATTGAAACAACGAATAAATTGATATGATAATGAAGGAAAAGAAATCTTGAATGAACCACAGTAAGAATTTGAAATGAACGAAGTAAAGGGATGAATCAACGGTAAGAATTAGAGAACGAATGAATATACTTTGAGGGAATTTGATACAAGTGAAACGAAGAGCTGATGAACTAACTAGAGAATACTTGAGCGATGCACCGGTAAGATTTGGAGAATGAGAGTTGAAAGCTGGAATGAATAATCGTAAGATGATGGGCTCCGGATGATCAAACTAAAAAGACTCCTGAATTGCTCCGGGTAGGTGGAAATAATTCTCACAATCAGAAATAATTATGAGAGGATGGCATAAGGCTAGCACCATGAATCTTGAAGAGAATGGAGCAAGATATGGAGGAGAACTCTTTTTTGGTCTTCAAATGTTGAGCTACTTCGGGATGACGAATTTAAAGGTTGAACCAACGGTGATAGGAATTTGACAGATCTTGGAGAAAGGCATTTGACTGATGATAACTTATTCTTACGTCAAACTTTGAAAGATTTGAGAATAACTCCGGTAAAATTAGAATAGTCATGTAAGATCCTGGGAAAAGACATGTGGGTTAGGGCCCACTCAAAAGAAACACCGTTGAAGGATTGCTTGAAAAGAGATATTGCACCGGTTGAATTAAATGGCTCAAAAGAGATAACATCCTCAAAAGAACTTGAACGAATGCAAAGTGGAAACATGAATCTTTGAGATATCTTTAGCACTCTAGAACAATTGAATAGCAAGCGGGGAATGATTAAGAGGTGCACTGGCATAAGAAAATCATTGGGCAAAATGAAAGGACTATGCTCAATACCAAAGTTTGAATTGAATCCACCGGAGAAGGAAAAGAACGAAGAATGATGAACTTGAAGTTTCGTTAGTATCTTCCTGAGAATCACCGGATAAGAATATTGAAGCAAAATAATGAAGAGACTTAATAGCAATAAAAATGGATGCTAGATTAAGAAGTCTGAGTCCTTGAAGAAAAAAGCTGGGAGGGCGGGAAAAACAAAGACAACTACGGGATGGATGAAACAAATAACGTTGAGAAGACTTTGCGTTGATCTTGCGGATGGGAAAAATGATAGGATCATCTTGAAGAGAATCACACCGGTCAGAAAAAATTGACAAGACAATCTCGATAAACGAGAAGGATTAGTATTCACATGGGAATATGAGAACACCGCTTAGGAAAGGTATGGAATCAACACTTGACATTGAAGCAACTCGAATACCACAACTCAAAACAAAATAAAGGATTGTCTTGCAAAATAAGCCGGAAACAAACTTATGATAGATCCCATGTCGTATCATGTGTCTGTTGGAAGGATATCCTACGATATACTTGAATTCCGACTTATAAACTCCCGAAACTTTCTGGTTATGCAATCAGGTGTTGGGGATACAGGGGAAGCATAATATCTCACCCAAAACTAGCAAATCCTACATCCAGCTGTATCCATCCTTCAACACATAATCAAGAAACCTTCAGAAATCATGTACCTCAACCTTCGAAAAGCATCCGTTATACGTGTTATATCAATACTCCCGAACTCCCGCCCTAGTACTGGGTGGCGTCGAGGTTATCTCACCAACAACTGCATAAAAGAGATTTTCGATGTCGGCAAACTCAGGTATTCCAGAACTGCAACGATAAAATTGTGACGACAACACCTCGGAGCTCAACTCCCCGGGACACTGCCACAACCCCTAAATGTCAGGAGGCACCAAGAACAATGTTCTCATCCCAAAACCATCAAAACGATTCCAAGATACCTGCGTGATCTTAAAAAATTAGTGAAATTTGAGAAGAGAAGAGTCAAAACTCTACGTCAGGAGGCCTCACCAGAGCGATGAAGGGACTGGGAGTAAAAAGAATCCTAATCTCCGATATATATAATCCTAAAAGACTCAAAACACTTTTCTAGACTCAACAACGCCAGCGATTCGATCAAGCAGGGGGCTCCTAAGTCGGGGAAGGCTCTGATTACCAACTTGTAACAGCCACGATGCGGCTATATCTCCCACGTGTTGGAGCACGACTTAGAGGCATAACCGCATAGTATGCATTTCGCAAGAGGGGTAATCTTTACACATCCCATGTCGTGAATATGAAAGGTATAAAGAGTTGGCTTACAATCGCCACTTCACACAATACATAAATATAGCATTACATCATCCAGAATACAATCAAGGTCCGACTACGGAACCAAATAAAGAAAGACAACCCCTAATGCTAGATCCTCAATCGCCCCAACTAGGCTCCACTACTGATCGAAAGGAAAAAAACAAAACAACGACCAAGATCTTCATCGAGCTCCCCCTTGAGCTGGGTTGCGTCACCTGCACTGGTATCATCGGCACCTTCATCTATTTTGGAAGTATCTGTGAGTCACGGGGACTCAGCAATCTCACACCCCCGCGATCAAGACTATTTAAGATTAAAGGTAGGGAAGGGTAGTGAGGTGGAGCTGCAGCAAGCACTAGCATATATGGTGGCCAACTTACGCAAATGAGAGCGAGCAGAGAAGCAAAGCACGGTCGTGAACTAGAAGTGATCAAGAAGTGATCCTGAAACTACTTACGTTCAAGCATAACACGAGGCTGTGTTCTCTTCCCGGACTCCGCCGAAAAGAGACCATCACGGCTACACACGCTGTTGATTCATTTTAATTAAGTTAAGTGTCAGGTTTTCTACAGCCGGATATTAACAAATTCCCATCTGCCCATAACCGCGAGCACGGCTTTTGAAAGTTCAAAACCCTGCAAGGGTGTCCCAACTTAGCCCATCACAAGCTCTCACGGTCAACGAAGGATATTCCTTCTCCCAGGAAGACCTAATCAGACTCGGAATCCCGGTTACAAGACATTTCAACAATGGTAAAACAAGACCAGCAAAGCCGCCCGATGTGCCAACAAATCCCGATAGGAGCCGCACGTATCTCGTTCTCAGGGCACACCGGATAGGTCAAGCTACGAGTAAAACCAACCCTCGAGTTGCCCCAAGGTGGCCCCGCAGGCTACCCATTTCGGACCAACACTCAGAGGAGCACAGGCCCAGGGGGGTTTAAAATAAAGATGACCCTTGAGTCTGCAGAACCAAAGGGAAAAAGGCTTAGGTGGCAAATGGTAAAACCAAGGTTGGGCCTTGCTGTAGGAGTTTTATTCAAAGTGAACTGCCAAGGGGTTCGCATAACACCCAACCGCCTAAGGAACGCAAAATCAGGGGACATAGCACCGGTATGACGGAAACTAGGGCGGCAAGAGTGGAACAAAACAACCTGCATAATGCCGAGCCTTCCACCCTTTACCAAGTATATAGATGCATTAAAGTAAACAAGATATAGTAATGATATCCCAACAATATCCATGTTCCAACATGGAACAAAACTCCATCTTCACTTGCAGCTAACAACGCTATAAGAGGGGCTGAGCAAAACGGTAACATAGCCAAACAATGGTTTGCTAGGACAAGGTGGGTTAGAGGCTTGGCATGGAAATATGGGAGGCATGATATAGCAAGTGGTAGGTATCACGGCATAGCAAAAGAGTGAGCAACTAGCAAGCAAATATAGAAGTGATTTCGAGGGTATGGTCATCTTGCCTACAAAGTTCTCAGAGTTGACGAAAGATTGATCCTCGTAAGCGTACTCAACGGGTACCTCGATCACGTACTCGTCTCCCGGCTCTACCCAAAGCGAGAACACAAGCAAAGGAAACAACAATCGACCACGGTGCAATGCGCAAGCAACATGATGCAAAAACATGGCATGATATGGGAGATGTGATAAACAATGCATATGCGTGCTCCGGAAGGAAAAGATTGAACCAGGCCTCAACTTGGCAAACCAAATGCACCGCTGGAAAGATGAGTTGATTTCGGTCGAAATCGATATAAAGATCACCGGAATCGGATGCACGGTTTGCAAATGGCAAGCGAAACAAGAATGGCACAATTCTGCGACTAACAGCACGATGCCATCTAGAATGCAACAAGAAACTAAGCTATTGCACTCCAACATAGCAACAAAGCACATGGCAGTGATCTACTCAAGATTCTTGACAAAAGATGAACACTGACCTATGGCTAAATCACACAAGAGCAGGTTCAAACAAGCATGGCAAAAGTGCAAAAGATATCAGCATCACAGACTTGGTGAAAATACTAACATGCCAGGAATTAACATCAGGAAGCAGTGTTTAGAGCAAGATAACAACATGCTACAGGAACAAAACATAGCAATACAAGGCATGACATGAATCTACTCAAATCATAGCACAGAAGTCCCTTACTGACCATAAGCGAAAAAGGATCAGAAGATATGATGGCACCCATGTAAACATAGCAAGTTTCGCTAACAGATTCAGACTTAGCAGAAAACTGGACATGGCAAAAATAGAATTATGAAGGCATCTTTGCGAGCTTAATTCACTCAACACAAGGCATTGCATGAAAAGCTAAGCATACTACCAGCAAGAAGACATGTTCATTAATCTAACCAAAGCAAGAACAAACTCATAGCATGCATGGATCAACTACAACGACGTTGGCAAAATTGATTAACATGTAAACAATCTGCCAAGAACATTTTATAGCAAAAGTAGAGCAAGATTGAGTCATGCTAGGGCACTCCATAAATGCAAACAGGGACATGGATGGATAGAGCACAACCTTATGTCAAAATTATCCTTACTGAACATACTGAACATACTAAGTCTCTGAAATCAGCAATATCACGAGAGCTACTTTGCATGCTTGTCCTAGTCACCACATTGATCACAAAAATACATGGCATACACCCCTGTAAAGAGGGCATGGCATAGCCCAAAACAGATGTAGAGCTCATGCCCATATGAAGCACACAATAAATGTAGCAGAAATGACAAATGCTCATACTCTGCAAATTAACAGGAACTAACATTGTATAACACTTTTGAATCAATGATTTGGGAATCAATATGGACTCAAACAAGCACGGCACAATGGAACAAAATGAAGAGCGCGTCATGATGAACATTTTGATATATGGCACGCACAAAACGAATCTACGGATGAGGAGTTATGGCATGATGAACAGAGCAATAAAATATGAGGGGGAAATGACTTAGTGGAATTTTCACCTCGCGAGAAGTCAACGCGGGACAAGGGCGAGCGGGACGGAGAGATCCGGGGAGCAGGGACGACGTTTGGTTGGGCGCACCGGTGGATCTCATCCAGGCGGGGGTTCCGGGACGGATCCAGCGAGGGGATGGAGCAGTGCGGGACGGCGTCGTCCTGATCCAGGTCAACGGCGGCGGTTGCCGGAACTCCGGCTACGGCGAGGGCACGGGAAGGCTCGAGCGAGGCGAGGAGCACCGGGGCAAGGCGGATCTGGTCGGCCCTGACCCGGATCCAGCCGGAGGGGGTTGCCGGCGACGAGGAGGTGGCCGGGCGTAGCGGCGGCGATGGGCGAAGGCAAGGCGGCGGTGGCGCGCGCTGGCGGAGCAGGCGAGGCGGCGAGTTAGTCCAGCGGCGCAGGAAGGCGGAGCCGCGCCGAAGACGGGATGTCGGCGGCGGCGGGATGGGCGGCGCACGTGGGGCATGTGGGCGAGCGGCTCGGGCGGCTGGCTCAGGCGCGCGGGCTGGGAGGGCCCGACCCGGGCCACGGCGGGCCTGGCGGCGGGGAGGAGAGAGAGGGCGCGGGCGCGGGCGAGGTGGCGCGCTACGGTTGGTGGAGAGCGGCGGCGTGGTGACGTGGCGTCCCCGGATTGGTCCGGGCGACGTGGAGGCTGGACATGTCCGGTGCGGGAGGAAGAAACGTCCGGCGGCGCGAGGGGAGTGGTGCTAGGGTTTGTACTGCGCGAAAAATTCGGAGGTAGACACATATTTATAGGTAGGAGGAGCTAGTAGAGTCCAAATGAAGTGCGGTTTTCGGCCACGCGGTCGTGATCGAACGGCCGAGAGGATGAAGGGGGTTTGGATGGGTTATTGGGCCATTTTGGAGGGGTGTTGGGCTGCAACACGCACGAGGCCTTTACGGTTCCCGGGTTAACCGTTGGAGTATCAAATAGACTCCAAATGGCACGAAACTTGACAGACGGTCTACCGGTGGTGTACCAAGGCCGATTGGCAAATCTCGGTCCATTCTAAGACAGTTTAACACCCGCACACGAAAAGAGACAAATGAGGGCGCCGGAGGCCGTACGAGTGCCGGATTGCAAAACGGACAACGGGGAAAATGCTCGGATGCATCAGACGAACACAAGTGCAAATGAGATGCACATGATTGCATGATATGCAATGCATGACATGAACAAAATGCAAAACGAAGACAAAACCCAACCACGAGGGAATCTCATATCGCATCTCTGGAAAAGGCAAGAGTCAGAGTACAAATATGGAAAGTTGTATCCGTGGCGTTACACAATAGGCGCAAGCGGGCACTTCGCAGCCTCGCCGAAGTTTGCCACGTCGCAACGATAAATCCATGGAACGACACGGCCAAAACCTTCAATGCCAGTGACAAACCTCAATTCCGCACAGCCCGAGCTCCAGCCGCTTTGGTCCTTAGTCCAATTGTGGACGGCTTCCGGCTTACTAAAGTACTCATGGACGATGGCAGCGGATTAAACCTCATCTATGAGGATACTCTTCAAAAAATGGAAATAGACAAGATCCGCATTGAGCACAGCAGCACGACCTTCAGAGGAATCATCCCTAGTCGGGAGGCACGATGTGCGGGGAAAATCACACTAGATGTGGTATTCAGCACGCCGGAGAATTACAGGTCCGAGGAAATCACATTCCAAGTGGCCCCATTTAGTAGTGGATACCACGCCCTTTTAGGACGGGAGGCATTCACGATCTTCCAAGCTATACCCATTATGGGTACATGAAGCTGAAGATGCCTGGGCCCAATGGAATCATCACTCTAGCTAGTGATTCGGACATAGCACTCCGCGCCGAAAACAAAATCGCCACACTGGCTCTCGAAGAGTTATCCGAAGCCCTCGCGACTGAAGAACTAACTACGCTTCGCTCTATAGTGGACAGGGACGACGTGATACTCGACAAAAGACCCAAGTCCACCTCTTTTAAACCAGCGGACGAAATAGTCAAATTCCAGGTCCACCCAACGGACCCTTCAAAAACAGCATCCATCGGGGCACAGCTGAACCCCACAACAGACGCCGCACTGCGGGAGTTCTTACGTGAGAATTGGGACATCTTCGCCTGGCATTGTTCAGATATGCCAGGCATCCCACGCAGGCTGGCCGAGCATAGCCTAAACATTCTAACGGGATACAAGCCGGTCAAGCAAACTCTGCGGCGTTTCTCCGAACCCAAGCGGCAAGCTATGGGAGAAGAACTAGCCAAGTTACTCGAGGCCGGATTCATTAGAGAAATAAAACATCCGGACTGGCTAGCAAACCTGGTGATGGTACCAAAGAAGGACAAATCATGGCGCGTATGTGTCGATTTTAAGGACCTTAACAAGGCTTGCCCCAAGGATCCCTTCCCCCTTCCCCGCATCGATCAAATTATCGATGCTACCGCGGGACACGACTCGTTGTGTTTCCTCGACGCATACTCCGGATACCATCAAATCAAGATGGCAGAGCCCGATCAAGCCGCAACGGCATTCATTACTCCATACGGCCCCTTCTATTTCAACACCATGCCTTTCGGGCTCAAAAACGTCGGTGCGACCTATCAACGCATGATTCAGACATGCCTAGAAGCACAAATTGGCAAAACAGTGGAGTCATACGTAGATGATGTGGTAATTAAAACTAGACACGTCGAATCCATGATAGACGACTTGAGGCTCACATTCGACAATCTCCGAGCATATGACATTAAGCTCAATCCAGAAAAATGTGTTTTCGGCGTACCCGCCGGAAAGCTCTTGGGCTTCATTGTTTCCAACAGAGGAATTGAAGTGAATTCGCCTAAAATCCCAGCTCTGTCAGAGTTGGCTATCCCAACAAACCTCAAGCAAATCCAGAAATTAACTGGATGTGTGGCTGCCTTAAGCCGTTTTATCTCCCGATTGGGAGAAAAGGCATTACCTCTTTATCGCCTTCTTCGGCACACCGAACACTTCGAGTGGACGGACACGGCTACGGCCGGATTGGAAGAAATCAAAGCTGCCTTGGCCAGCAACCCAATCTTGGTCGCGTCGAATATCGGCGAACCAGTGCTGTTGTAAGCGCAGTACTCGTCCTCGAACGAGAAACGGACAGACATAAGTTCCCGCTTCAAAAGCCGGTATACTACATCTCTACTGTCCTCACTCCATGGAAATCCCGGTGCCCACATTATCAAAAGATAGCATATGCGGTCTTCATGGCATCCCGAAAACTACGACACTACTTTCAAGAGTGTTCAATTACGATGGCCTCCGAGGTTCCACTCAATGACACTATAAACAACCGCGATGCCACGGGACGGATTGCTAAATGGGCTATTGAGCTCCTCCCGTTCGACATATCATACAAACCACAGCGAGCCATTAAGTCACAAGTACTGGCTGATTTCGTCGCCGAATGGACAGAAGCCGAACTCCCTAAAGAATACGGCATGTACTCCAATTGGATCATGCACTTTGACGGCTCTAAAATGCTGGCGGGTCTGGGAGCAGGCGTCGTCCTAACATCACCAACCGGAGATACAGTCCAATACGTACTCCAAATATTATACACAGACTCCAACAACGCAACCGAATATGATGCCATGTTGCATGGTCTCCGGATGGCATTCTCCATGGGCATTCAACGCCTAGAGGTGCAAGGGGATTCAAGCCTCGCAATATCCCAGATAAATGGAGATTTTGATGCTAAGGCCCCAAAAATAGCGGCTTACCGCAATGTTGTCCTCAAAATGTCAGCTCGACTCGAGGGGCTCGAATTCCACCATGTGGTCCGAGAAAACAATCAAGCGACGGATATCCTCGCCCGAATCGGCGCTAAGCGCGACCCTGTCCCACCTAATATTTTCCTGGAAAGGCAGTTTAAGCCATCTGTGGTGTGGGAAGGGGATACTGGCAACAACAGTCCGGATCCGGCCACAACACCAGCCCCCAAACACTCTGACGTAATCGGAGGCTGTGCCACCGAGATAACACCTTCGGGCCACGTGATTATGGTTGTCATTGCCCCGTGGACAGAACCCTTCTTGGCTTACCTAAATAGGCAAGAACTCCTGGAGGACCCAAACGAGGCACGTTGCATTGTGCGGCGGTCTAAAGCCTACAAGGTCCACGAGGGAGAGCTTTATAAGAAAAGCGCTACCAGAGTACTGCAAAGGTGCATCTCCGAGGAGGAAGGACGGTAACTCTTGGCGGAAATTCATTCTTGACTCGACGGCCATCACGCCGCAGCTCGGGCCCTTGTAAGTAAGGCCTTCCGTACAGGTTTCTACTGGTCGATAGCTCGAGCAGATGCACAGGACCTCGTTCAACATTGCGTCGATTGCCAGCTCTTTGCAAACCAAAGCCATATGCCACCTACCGCTCTCCAAACAATCCCCATTACTTCGCCCTTTGCGGTCTGGGGGCTTGATATGGTCAGACCCCTTAAAGGAGGAAGCTATAAGAAAAAGTACCTATTGGTAATGGTGGATAAATTCACCAAATGGATAGAGGCCAAACCAGTTAAAACGGCCGAATCCGGACCAGTGATAGATTTCATATCTGGGGTTGTGCACCGCTATCGTGTCGCCCACAGTATCATCACCGATAACGGCTCAAACTTTATAGCTGATGAGGTAAAAACTTGGTGCAGCAAAATGGGCATTAAGCTCGATTATGCATCCGTCTATCACCCTCAAACTAATGGTCAAGTCGAACGAGCAAATGGTCTTATAATGAGCGGCATTAAACCCAGACTTGTGCGGTCCTTGAAGGAATCAGATACGCACTGGGTCGAGGAGCTCAACTCCGTACTATGGGGGCTGTGGACCACGCCAAATCGCACTACCGGATACACACCTTTCTTCATGGTGTATGGCGTAGAGGCGGTACTGCCCTATGACATCATTCATGACTCACCTCGCATGCGCATGTACGAAGAGAAAGAAGCCGAGCTACATCTGTAGGATAGTTTGGACGCCCTGGAAGAGGAGCGTGACGTGGCAAAAGCCCGATCTGCATTCTATCAACAACAGGCTCAACGATATCAAAGAAGAGAAGTACGGGCCAATACTTATAATGTTGGCGAACTCATTCTACGCCTACCAGAGAAGAAAATGGACAAGCTCAAACCCAAATGGGAAGGGCCCTTCATTATTGACAAAGTTCTGACCGGTGGAGCGTACCGTCTACGGGATGCATCGGATAATCGACTCGAGCCAAACCCATGGAACGCGGCCAGACTCCGAAGGTTCTACGCCTAGCGTCGGACTCTGTGTTCGTCTCCTTACCTCCGTCAATTATATATATATATATATGTTATCTATATTTTTCTGTCTTTCTTCCTTTTCTTCACGACCTTCAAAGGTTAAACTGTGTCTTGATTGCAAAATTTGTATGCACTAAGGGCGCTCATTATACCTGGGGGCTTCTTATACAGAAGCCGAATGTAATTATGATCCGGGCTCTATGCCTGCCACACATGTGTTATTTTTACACATGCACCTTTTCTGTGCCATTATATACATCGATATGACTTAAGTTTTAGCCAAGCTGGGTTGTCTGGCTCTTGTGTTTATGCCCTATGTTCCCATTAATTTGGCTAGGGCATAAGGGGAGCACCTCTGCGATTGTTACTGCCAGGTCAGTCGGACATGTACCTCAGACCGGGTGAAGCTGAAAGCTAGCGTTCTTAAGGAAATATTCGGTCGGTGAACAAAGGATGACTCTTTTACTTATTAGAATACATACCCCCAGATGTTTATATCCTGCGTCTCTTGTCGCAGTTCGGACATGCACATTAATGCATGCGTACCCAGGGAAAGGAACCCTTAACGGAACTATTCTCCCTGGAAGATGTTTCTTACTATACATGTAATATAACATAACTAGTCGAGTACTTGTCTGTTCAAGCACTTATGACCCCTACGCCTGGTTTCCACGTGTACCCCGGTTTTTACATAACTGAGCAGGTATTCGGATACACTCCGGACTATCGGGTCTGGAGGTCGAAGCGAAAAGGTCCGCCATGACAAATGATTTACAATCCAGCTAGGGACAATATATGTCACTTGAAGTACAAACTCACTTAGACTGACTAAATTCTTCTTCTATACCATCCAACAGGCTGTCTAGCCTACAATCATGTTGGGAATACTATGCGGCTAATTTCACCTGGTCATACACCAAGTTGACAGGGATCTCTTTCCCGTCAGGCCCTACAGGTCCGACCTCGGCCATATGGTTCGGGTCAGCATTGGTATATCGAGTCTTCACCATGGCCCAGGCTTCCCTTGCACCTTGTCCGCAGGCAGATATCTTCCATAATCGGAAGCGCCGCCGCGCTCCCTTGAGTATCTCTACAAGCTCTCGCATGCCTCCTGGCAAGGAGGCGGACGGCCACAAGGCCTGGGCAAGGTCCTGCATCACCTGCCGAACGCATTCGTGCAGTAGTGAGAGCTCTGGCAGAAGATCTCCCGCAGACCCGGGCATCTCCTCTCTGGGACGGCCCGTCAGCATACCTACAGATATATCTCTGTTAGCTGGTTTCTTCGCCGAACTCTATAGGAATTCACTTAAGCACTTACTGAAAATGCTGCGTCGAAGCCTTTTATTCTCCTTTACGGAGTCAGCCAGCTAGGCCCGAACATCCTTGAGTTCAACATCCAGCCGGGTATTGGCATCTTGGAGATTGTTTTTCTCCCTTCTTACTTGTGTAAGCACGCGCTCGCCGGCCTTCAGCTATCGTTGAGCATGTTGCTCCTCCAGATTCAGTCTGGGATCATCTACAGAATCTATTGATTAGATTAGTATGCAAGCCAAATATTAACTGATACATCTCGTTCTTTTCGATAGGAACAAGGGTTACCATATAGGGCCTTCTGGGACTCCTCCATTTTGGCAACTGCGGCCCGCAGCTGGGCTTTGCACTCCTCCTGCTCTGGAGACAACTGGGCATTCTTCTTAGTAAGAACCTATGCAAATAATGATCCATAAATCAGTTCTGGCAACTGTTTCAAGTCTCAGGGGCTACTGGCATATATAATTATCAGATTTTCTTACCCGTATATCCTTTACATACTGGTCCGTGGCACTGGCTAGACCATTTTGAGCAGCTCGGATGTACGTGTCCCCCGATTTGAAGGCATCAAACGCCTCTTCAGAAAAACCGGGGTCGCAGAGAAAGCCCCAGCGACGCTGGTGCTTTATGGCACTCTCCACCTCGGAATTTGTGGCGGACAGCCTATCCGCATCCTCGGTAGGAGGAATATTCAGCGTTGTCCCCATGTTAGCATCTGCCTCCAAGTCCGGCTCTGGAGCCCGGCTGGTGGAGGCATGGCCGCGAGGCTCTCCAGATACGGTCCAGCGAGCGTTTTTCCTGGTTTTAACCACGGGCGTTATTATATTTTAAAGACAATAACCATGGAGCAGGGTTCTTTTTCATACCTCTGCGATGGCATCTCAGTCCTGACCGCCTTCCTTTTAAGCCTGCCCAGTTTCGGTGCCCCTTGTTGAGTCACTGCGGGTTCGGCATGGCGTCCCGAGGGCCTTCCCTGCAAGGCACCATACGTGTGCGGTGGGTGAAGTGCAAAAAAGTGGATCCTTCTTGGAAGTTGGGACTCCTGTTTTACTTACATGTGATGCAGGGAGCAGTCCAGGATAATTGGCGGTGATGGCCACCAAGGCTCAACGCATATGTCCTGTCAATGAGCTCAACGAATATGTCCGGATCTTCTTCGAGTCCGAGATCGAGGGCCCGATCAGGGTCCTCTGGCTATGGAGATGGGCTGTGAATCTCCCTCACAGCTTTTCGTAGTTCCTGCTATGAGATAGCAAGGCAAATATTTATGACAAAGAAATCGGGAAGGTCTGGAGTAAAAAGCAGCAGCTCACCCAGTTTGGGGGGTTGTACATGGAGAATCCATCCCGTGGCTTAATACGGATGAACTCCTCTTCCTCTCCCTTATATAAATTGGATAGTATTTTCGCCAGAGCGGGGCGGAGTTCGGACCTTTTCGGCCGCAGCGGGTGGCATCATCTTCTCCATTGAAGTGCCACATGGGTTGTCCCCGATATTGAAGTGGCTGCACCCCCGCATTATACATATTGACATAACCTCGATTATTGCCAGTACTGATTCGGCTAGTGTCTTTATCCGGCTCATTAGGTAAAGGACCTCTCTGTTAGCTTCCTCCTAGGGGCTCCGAGGGCACCAGCTACGGTGTTTCTTCAAAGGGGCATTGTTGAACTCAGGAAGGCCCATCCGCATAGGGTCCGGGAGGGGAATGTCCTCCATATAAAACCACTCCGAGGGGCAGTCTTCGGATGTCTTCTTCAGAGTACCGGACAGGTATCTGGTCCCGGCGATGCACCATATTTCGGGTCCGCCCACTTGAAATATTGACCCCTTCTATGTACGGGGCACGAGGCAGAATAGCCTCTGCCATAGCTCGAAATGAGCTTCGCAGCCCAGGAACAGCTCGCAAAGGGCAACTTAGCCTGCGATGTGTAATATGGAGGCGGGAGTAAAATTATGCAGCTGGAGGCCATAGAACTCCAGGAGCCCGTGGAGGAATGGATGGATTGGAAATCCAAGTCCCCTCAATAAATAAGGGACGAGGCATACCCGCTCCCTCGTGGATGGGTTGGGGAAGCTTTCCGCTTGCTCCCCGCCATTATAAGTGGCTAGTCCGGCTCGAACAAGGACCATGTACGCAGGAGGAAGAAACCCCTAGGTCCGCAACTCCACTAGTTGGCCTTGGGGAATAGAGCACTTCTCCCAACTACCTGGCTTAGGGCTACGGGGGCGAGAGGAGGAGCTACGGTGGCCGGCCATGATGGAATGGATTTTTCCGGGACGCTCCGATGGGTACTCGCTGTGGGAAGGTGGTGTGATCTGGATCTGAAGATCCCCGACTATTTAAATAGACGATTCATATACCTGGTTAGGGTGGTAAATGCAAAAATACCATGACCTCTCGCATTCGCTCGACACGTGGAAGATATTCATTATTAAGGAGAGAAGCCGAGGAGTGCAACATTCATGGTAGGCCGGATAAAACTCGCTACGACAGGTACTCAAGACTTGGAGGAGAACCCGCCTTGCAATGCCGGAGACAATCTGCACGCCGGACTCGTCGTCATTGAAGCCTGGTTCAGGGGCTACTGAGGGAGTCCTGGATTAGGGGGTCCTCGGACATCCGGACTATATACTTTGGTCGGACTATTGGACTATGAAGATACAAGATTGAATACTTCGTCCCGTGTCTGGATGGGACTCTCCTTTGCGTGGAAGGCAAGCTTGGCGATTCAGATATGTAGATCTCATCCCTTGTAACCGACTCTGTGTAACCCTAGCCCCTTCGGTGTCTATATAAACAGGAGGGTTTTAGTCCGTAGGACAACAACAACCATACCATAGGCTAGCTTCTAGGGTTTAGCCTCTCCGATCTCGTGGTAGATCAACTCTTTTAATACTCATATCATCAAGATCAATCAAGCAGGAAGTAGGGTATTACCTCCATCGAGAGGGCCCGAACCTGGGTAAACAATGTGTCCCCCGCCTCCTGTTACCATCCTCCTTAGACGCACAGTTCGGGACCCCCTACCGGAGATCCGCCGGTTTTGACACCCACAATCCCTGTTGGTCTCCAAGAAAGCTGATAAAAACTACCTTGACGACAGTGAGAGAACCCAGAAGTCCTGTCTTGATGTAGTGTTCGAGTTACTGGCCACTACTGCTGGCACAAGCTCTTCGAACTCGCTGCCTGAATTAGTTCGTCTTCTTGAGTCTCAGCTTCAAGTTGAAAGACATCGATCAGATGTGTTGCGACAGGAAGCTGAAGGACTGAGGATGTCCCTGCAGAATTCAGATGCATAATTTCTGGCGCAAAAGCAAGCGCTGGAGGTTTAAGCGCCAAAAAAGAGAAAGTTAATAATCTTGCTAAGCATCTTGCCAGCATTATGGGTACCCAGGATATTGTTTCTTGAGATCTTCTGAAGTGGTTTCAGTTCTAGACTTGCTTTGCTGCGGCGTTTATTTGCACTGTCGCCAACTTTGACAACCAGTGTATATGATATGCTGCTTTGTTCCCTATATTTGCACTGGTGGCGAACTTTGATGCCCACTGGATGTAATATGTGTAATAGCCGTGATAGCCTAGCGTAAGTTGCTTGTTTATTTATTTCCTTGTTGTCTTGTTTATTTGTTTGCTTGTGGTCAGTGTTGTTCTTTTTCCGTGGTTTGCTAGTGGCCGCAATAACCTATTTTTTAAAACTAGGCCACAATAACCATGGGCTGCATATTTACTGTAGTGACACTGGGCCTTCTACGGGCCGTAGAAACAATGGGCCTTCTACGGGTCGTATCATCAATGGGCCTTATACAGGCCGTATGATCGATTGTCCAAACATGGGCCAAGAACATACCGCTTTATGGCCGTAAACGGGCTAGAGTTGGAATCATCCATTCATGGGCCGACCATAATGTGCCTGAGGGAGTCCTGGACTAGGGGGTCTCCGGACAGTTAGACTATATCCTTTGGCCAGACTGATGGACTATGAAGATACAAGATTGAAGACTTCGTCCCTTGTACGGATGGGACTCTCCTTGGCGTGGAAGGCAATCTTGGCAATACGGATATTAGATCTCCTCCCTTGTTACCGACTCTATGTAACCCTAGCCCCCTCCGGTGTCTATATAAACTAGAGGTTTAGTTCGTAGGACAACAGTCAATCATACCATAGGCTAGCTTCTAGGGTTTAGCCTCTACGATCTCGTGGTAGATCAACTCTTGTAATACTCATATCATCAAGATCAATCAAGCAGGACATAGGGTATTACCTCCATCAAGAGGGCCCGAACCTGGGTAAACATTGTGTCCCCCGCCTCCTGTTACCATCCGCCTTAGACGCACAGTTCGGGACCCCCTACCCGAGATCCGCCGGTTTTGACACCGACATTGGTGCTTTCATTGAGAGTTCCACTGTGTCGTCATCATAAGGAGGGATGGCTCGTCTCGTTGTCAAGAACAACATCACCTCTGCGGGAGTCCTGGCTGTAGGCCAAACTCTCCGACTAGGCGGCTTCGTCATGACCGCCCGCTCAGCCGCTGCGCCGAGGATGACTTCTCGGGTCATCGAAATATGGAGCTCTCCTCTTTGAACGAGCTCTTGGATCGCATCGCCACTCTGGGAGTCGCTACGGACTATGATCTGATTGGGCTTAAACCCGACCAAAGGGAGATTAACTCTCCGCCGGTCACCCATCAGTTAGCGGTGGTGGAGGAGCAATGCGGCGAATCTTCCTCTATCCTGAGGACGAACTATGTTCGGATTCCCAAGCTCTCCGAGCCAGATACCCGTCCACGGGAGGACATCGCCCTAAACCTGAACCTAGAATGAGGTTGCATGCCAAACCTGCGGGGCAACATCCCGGACCCCGAACTTCCAAGATCGGAAACTCCTACGCCCCTGGGTCTCAGATTGGGTCAAGGTCTGGACTTAAATCCACCCACCCACCCAGATATAAATAATCTTTCCCATATTAGGCAAGATCCCCAAGAGACAGTACATCACTATTGGGCCAGATTCCTCCTTGTAATGAACAAGGCCAAGGACTGTCGCGAGGAAGACGCAATTTCGTTTTTCTGCAAAAATTGCACAAACAAGGGAATTTTCAACGCCATAAGTCGCCGTGACATTGCACACTTCGCTGACTTGGCGGCCATAGTATGGAAGTACTGTGTTATGGAAAGCAGCTGGAAAACCCAAACAAAATTTTGGGATAATCCGGCTCTGAAAAAAAAACCCAGTCTGAACTAAAAGGGCGCACTCTCATAAGTCGCCTGACTCAATTACAAAGAAGCAAAATTCAACTACAGGGCGTGGAACCGTATTGGAGGGATGGATTAATGGGCCCTGCAAAATTCATAGTACAGCGGATACCATACCAACACACAGCCTTAGAGCATGTTGGGTACTCCGGCAGGTGGCCAAGAGCGGTGAGGATCTCCTCATTCAAAACACCGCAGAGCACCATCCCGTTGATAACAATACAGTACTAACAGTCTTCGAGACCTTTGCCTCAAATAATAGGCGTAAGCGAGCACTCCACAACCTTGCCGAAGTCGGCCACCTGGCAGCAATAAATCCATGGAGCGACATGGCTATCACCTACAATGCCAGTGACGAACCTAAATTCCGAACAGCCTGAGCACCAGCCGCTTTGGTACTCATTCCAATTGTGGACGACTTTCGGCTTAATAAAGTGCTCATGGACGGCGGCAGCGGATTAAACCTCATTTATGAGGAAACTCTTCAAAAAATGGAAATAGACAGAAACCATATTGAGCAAAGCAGCACAACCTTTCGAGGAATCATCCCCACTCGGGAGGCACGTTGCACTGGGAAAATCACACTAGATGTGGTATTCGGCATTCCGTAGAATTACAGGTCCGAAGAAATTACATTCCAAGTGGCCCCGTTCAGTAGTGGATACCACGCCCTTCTAGGGCGCGGCACATTCATGATCTTCCAAGCCATACCTCATTACTGATACATGAGGCTCAAAATGCCTGGGCCTAATGGATTCATCACTCTAGCTAGTGATCCGGACATAGCACTCCGCGCCGAAAACAAGACAACCGCACTGGCCCTCGAGGCATTCTCCGAAGCCCTTGTGGCGGAGGAATTAACCGCGCTGTGCTCCATAGTGGACAGGGACGACGTGATACTCGACAAAAGATCCAAGTCCACCTCTTTTAAACCAGGAGATGAAATAGTCAAATTCCAAGTCCATCCAACAGACCCCACAAAAACAGCATCCATCGGGGCACAGTTAAACCCAGCTGTAGACGCCGCACTACGGGAGTTCCTGTGTGAGAATTGGGACATATTCTCCTGGCATCCTTCATACATGCCAGGAACCCCACACAGGCTGGCCGAGCATAGACTTAAAATTCTAAAGGGATTCAAGCCGGTCAAGCAGATTCTTCGGCATTTCTCTGAACCTAAGCGACAAGCCATGGGAGAGGAGCTAGCCAAGTTACTGGAGGCCGGATTCTTTAGATAAATAAAGCATCCGGACTGGCTAGCAAACTTGGTGATGGTACCAAAGAAGGACAAATCCTGGCGCCTATGCGTCGACTTCAAGGACCTTAATAAGGCTTGCCCAAAGGATCCCTTCCCCCTCCCTCGCATCGATCAAATTATCGACGCCACTGCAGGACACGACTCATTGTGATTCCTCGACGCATACTCCGGTTACCACCAAATTAAGATGGCGGAGTCTGATCAAGCTGCAACGGCATTTATCACTCCATACGGCCCCTTCTGTTTTAACACAATGCCCTTCGGGCTCAAAAACGCCGGTGCAACGTATCAGCGCATGATTCAGACATTTCTGGAAAAGCAGATCGGCAAAAAAGTGGAGGCATACGTAGATGATGTGGTCGTTAAAACCAGACACGTTGACTCCTTAATAGACGACTTGAGGCTCACGTTCGACAATCTCCAAACATACGACATTAAGCTCAATCCGGAAAAATGCGTTTTCGGCATACCCGTCGGAAAGCTCCTGGGCTTCATCGTCTCCAGTAGAGGAATTGAAGCAAATCCAGCTAAAATCCGAGCTCTATCGAAGTTGGCTATCCCTACTGACATCAAGCAAATCCATAAGTTAACTGGATGTGTGGTGGCCTTAAGCTGCTTTATCTCCCGATTAGGAGAAAAGGCACTCCCCCTTTATTGCCTTCTTCGGCGCACCGAACACTTCGAGTGGGCGGATGCAGCCACGGCCAGATTGGAAGAAATAAAAGCCATCCTAGCCACCAACCCAATTTTGGCCGTGCCAAATGTCGGCGAACCAATGATGTTATATATAGCGGCAACTCACCAAGTTGTAAGTGCAGTGTTCGTCGTCGAACGAGAGACGGACGGACATAAATTCCCACTTCAAAAGCCGGTATATTATGTATCCACTGTCCTCACTCCATGCAAATCACGGTACCCACATTATCAAAAGATAGCATACGCGGTATTCATGGCATCCTAGAAATTACAACACTACTTTCAAGAGTGTTCAATTACGGTGGCCTCAGAAGTACCACTCAACGACATAATAAACAACCGCGACGCCACGGGCCGGATTGCCAAATGGGCTATCGAGCTCCTCCCGTTCGACATAACATATAGACCACGGCGAGCCATTACGTCGCAAGTACTGGCCGATTTCATCGCCGAGTGGACAGAAGCTGAACTCCCTAAAGAGTACGGCATGTACTCCAATCGGATCATGCACTTTGACGGCTCTAAAATGCTGGCTGGTCTGGGGGCTGGCGTCGTCCTGACGTCCCCCACCTGAGATACAGTCCAATATGTACTCCAAATAATATACACAGACTCCAACAACGCAGCCGAATACGAGGCCCTATTACACGATCTCCGAATGGCAGTTTCCATGGGCATTCAACGCCTGGAGGTGCATGGGGACTCGAACCTCGCAATATCTCAAATAAATGGGTATTTCGATGCCAAAGATCCGAAAATGGCGGCATATCGCAACGCCATCCTCAAAATGTCAGCTCAGTTTGAGGGGCTTGAATTCCACCATGTGGCTCGGGAAAACAATCAGGCGGCGGATATCCTCGCCCGTATCGGTGCTAAGCGCGATCCTGTCCCACCTAACATCTTCTTGGAAAGGTTGTTTAAGCCATCTGTGGTATGGGAAGGGGACACCGGTAACAATATTCCGGACCCGGCCACCACACCAAATACCGAACACTCTAACACAATCGGAGGCTCTGCCATTGAAATAACACCTTCAGCCCACGTGATAATGGCCGTCATCACCCCGTGGACAGAACCATTCCTGGCCTACGTAACTAGGCAGGAACTACCCGAGGACCAAAATGAGGCACGCTGCATAGTGCGGCGATCTAAAGCCTACAAGGTCCACGAGGGAGAGCTTTATAAGAAAAGCACTACCGGAGTCCTTCAAAGATGCATCTCCGAAGAGCAAGGGCGGAAGCTTTTGGCAGAAATCCATGTTGGACTCGGCTGCCACCACGCCGTAGCCCGGGCCCTTGTAAGCAAGGCCTTCTGTATAGGTTTCTATTGGCCGACGGCCCGAGCAGATGCACAGTATCTGGTCCAACATTGCGTCGGTTGCCAGCAGTTTGCAAACCAAAGCCATATGCCGCCTACCGCTCTCCAAACAATCCCCATTACTTGGCCCTTTGCGGTCTAGGGGCTTGATATGGTCAGACCCCTCAAAGGGGGAACCCATAAGAAAAAATACTTACTGGTCATGGTGGATAAATTCACCAAATGGATAGAAGCCAAACCCGTCAAAACGGCTGAATTCGGACCGGTGATAGACTTCATATCTGGGTTTGTACACCGTTATGGCATCCCCCACAGCATCATCACTGACAAAGGCACAAACTTTAGAGCTGACGAGATAAAACTTTGGTGCAGCAACATGGGCATCAAGCTCGATTATGCTTCTGCCTATCACCTGCAAACTAACGGTCAAGTCGAGCGAGCAAATGGTCTTACCATGAGCGGCATCAAACCTAGATTAGTGCAGTCCTTAAAGGAAACAAACACGCACTGGGTAGAGGAGCTCGACTCCATACTATGGGGGCTATGGACCACGCCGAATCACACTACCGGATACACACTGTTCTTTATGGTGTACAGCGCAGAGGCGGTTCTACCCTGCGACATAATTCATGACTCACCTCGAGTGCGCATGTACGAAGAAAAAGAGGCCGAGCTCGATCAGCAGGACAGTTTGGACGCCCTGAAGGAGGAGCGCGACGTAGCAAAAGCCCGTTCCACATTCTAACAGCAACAGGCTCGAAGGTATCAAAGTAGAGAAGTACGAGCCAAAACCTATAACGTTGGCGAACTAGATCTACGCCTGCCGGAGAAGAAAAAGAACAAGCTCAGGCCCAAATGGGAAGGTCCCTTCATTATTGACCAGGTTCTGACTGGTGGAGCGTACCGTCTGTGGGATGCATCGGACAATCGACTCGAGCCAGACCCATGGAACGCAGCCAGACTCCGAAGATTCTACGCCTAGTGCCGGACTCTATGTTTGTCTCCTTACCCCCGTCAATTTTTTGCGTATCAAAAAGGCTAACTTGTGTCTTGGTTACACAATCTTGACGCGCTAACCGCGCTCATTATACCTGGGGGCTTCTTATACAGAAGCTTAATATAACTATTTTTCTGGGCTTTATGCCCCACACATGTGTTATTCTTCCACATGTACCTTTTTTCACCATTATATGCATCGATATGACTTAAGTTTTGGCCAAGCTGGGTTGCCTGGCTCTTGTATTTATGCCCTGCGTTCCCGTTAATTCGGCTAGGGCATGAGGGGAGCACCTCTGCGATTGTTACTGCCGGGTCAGCCGGATGTGTACCTCAGACTGGGTGAAGCCAAAAGCTAGCGTTCTTAAGGGAATATTCGGTCGGTGAACAAAAGATGATTTTCATTCATTTTGATACATGCCCCCAGATGTTATATCCTGCGTTTCTTTTCGCAGTTCGGACATGCACATTAGGGAATACGTACCCAGGGATAGGAACCCTTAACGGAACTATTCTCCCTGGAAGATGTTTCATACTACCATGTAATATAACATAGCTAGTTGGGTACTTGTCTGTTCAAGCACTTATGACCCCTACGCCTGGTTTCCACGCATACCCCGGTTTTTACATAAGCAAGCGGGTATTCGGATACACTCCGGACTATCGGGTCCAGAGGTCGAAGCAAAAAGGTCCGCCATGACAAATGATTTACAATCCAGCTAGGGACATTATATATTTCACTTAAAGTACACAGTCACTTAGACTGACTAAATTCTTCTTCTATACCATCCAACAGGCTGTCTAGCCTACAATCCTGTTGGGAATACTTTGCGGCTAATTCTACTTGGTCATACACCAAACCGACGGGGATCTCTTTCCCATCGGGCCCCATAGGTCCGACCTCGGCCATGTGGTTTGGGCCAGCTTTGGTACTCCCTCCTTCCATCTATATAGGGCCTAATGCGTTTTTTAAGACCGTCTTTGACTATTGACAAGATTAATAGTACATGACATGCACAATGTGAAAATTATATAATTGAAAGCTCCTTTCACACACGAATTTAACGATGTGCTTTGTGTAATTTGCATGTCATATATTATTGCTCTAATATTTGGTCAAAGTTAGCCTCGAAAAATGCATTAGGCCCTATATAGATGGAAGGAGGGAGTATATCACATCTTCACCATGGACCAGGCTTCCCTTGCACCTTGTAGGCAGGCTGATATCTTCCAAAATTGGAAGCGCTGCCGCTCTCCCTTGAGCTTCTCTACAAGCTCCCCCATGCCTCCTGGCAGGGAGGCGAATGGCCATAAGGCTTGGGCAATACCATTCATCACCTGCCGAACTTGTTCGTGCAGTTGTGAGAGCTCTGGTAGAAGATCACCCGCAGACCCGGGCATCTCCTCCGCGGGACGACCCGTCAGCATACCTGCAGACATAACTCTGTTAGCCAGCTTCTTCACCGAACTCTTTCAAAAGTTCGTTCAAGCACTTACTAAAAATTCCGCGTCGAAGCCGCTTACTCTCCTTCACGGAGTTCGCAAGCTGGGCTTGGACATCTTTCAGTTCCACGCCCAGCCAGATATTGGCGTCCTGGAGATTATTTTTCTCCTACCTGACCCGCGTAAGCACGCGCTCGCCAGCATTTAGCTGTCGATAAGCACGTTGCGCATTCTCCGACACAGCCTCCGTATTCACTCTGGAGTCATCTGCAACATCTGTTGTTAGATTTGCATACATGTCGCATACTATATGGTACCTGTCATTCTTTGCTATGGAAACAAGTGTTACCTGAGGGGTCCTTCTCGGACTCCTTCAACGCGGCAACCGCGGCCCATAGCTGGGCTTTGCGCTCTTCTAGCTCTTGAGACAATTGGGTATTCTTCTCTGTAAGAACCTGCGCAAATAATGATCCTTAAATCAGTTGTGTCAACTGTTTCAAGTCTCAGGGGCTACTGATATATATAATCGTCAGATTTTCTTACCTGTATATCCTTTACATACTCGTCTGTGGCTCTAGCAAGACCGTTTTGAGCAGCATGGATGTACGCATCTCCTGAGTTGAAGGCATCGAACGCCTCTTGGGAGAAACAAGCATCACGGAGTACGGCCCGACGACGCCTGTGATTCATGCCGCTCTCCACTTTGGAATTTGTAGCGGATAGTCTATCTGCATCCTCTATAGAAGGAGCATCCGGCATTAGCCCTGTGTTAGCTTCCGCCTCAATGTTCGGCCCTGCAGCCCGACTGGTGGAGGCGTGATCGGCAACCTCTCCGGATATAGTCCAGCGAGCGTTTTTCCTACTAGGAAACATGGACATCATTATATTTTAAGAAAGACGACAACCACGGAGCGAGGTTATGTATCATACCTCTGCGCTGGCGTCTCAGTCCTGACCGCCTTCCTTTTTTACCTACTCGACTTCGGTGTCCCTTGTTGGCGAGTCACTGCGGGTTCGGCATGGTGTCCCGAGGGCCTTCCCTGTAAAGCGCCATATGTGTACGGTAGGTGAAGTACATAATAGGGGATCCTTCTTGGAAGTTGGGGCTCTAGTTTTCCTTACATGCGATGCAGGGAGTAGCCCAGGATAGTCGGCTATGATGGCCACCATGGCATCATCGCAGCTCAACTGATAGAATGTCCTGTCGATCAGCTCCAGAAATATGTCCAGATCCTCTTCGATTCCGGGATCGAGGGCCCGGTCAGGGTCCTCCGGTTGTGGAGGTGGGCTGTTGACCTCCCTTACAGCTTTTCGCAGTTCCTGCCATGAAACGGCAAGGTGAGTATTTATGACGAAGAATGCGGGAAGGTTGGGAGTAAAAAGTGACAGCTCACCCAGCTTGGGGGGTTGTACATGGAGAATCCATCCCGTGGCTTAATATGGATGAACTCCTCTTCCTCTCCCTTGAACAACTCGGACAGAATTTTTGCTAGAGCAGCAGCGGAGTCCGGTCCCTTACGCCCGCAGCGGGTGGCATCATCTTCCCCGTTAAAGCGCCACATGGGGTGCCCTCGATATTGAAGTGGTTGCACCCCTCGCATTATACATATTGACATAACCTCGATTATTGTCAATCCTGATTGAGCCATCGTTTTTATCCGGCCCATCAGGTAAAGGACTTCTCCGTTATCTTCCTCTTGAGGGCTCCGCGGGCGCCAGCTTCGGCGTTTCTTCAAAGGGGCATTGTCGAACTCGGGAAGACCCCTCCGAATAGGATCTGGAAGGGGGACGTCCTCCATGTAAAACCACTCCGAAGGCCAGTCTTCGGACGTCTTCTTTTGGGTACCGGACAGGTATCCGGTCCCGGCGATGCACCATATTTCAGCTCCGCCCACTTGATATATTGACCCCTCATGTGTATGGGGAACAAGGCAGAATAGCCTCTTCCACAGCTTGATATATTGACCCCTCATGTGTATGGGGAACCAGCGATGTGTAATATGGAAGCGGGGGTGAAATTATGCAACTGGAGGCCGTAAAACTCCAGGAGCCCGCGGAGGAACGGATGGATTGGAAATCCAAGTCCCCTTAGTAAATAAGGGACAAGGCATACTCGCTCCCCCTTGGAGGGATTGGGGAAGCTCTCCGCTTGCTCCCCGCCATTGTAGATGGCGAGCCCGGCTCGAACGGGGACCATATATGCTGGAGGGAGAAATCCCTGGGTCTTTAACTCTACTAATTGGCTGTGCGGGACGGAACACTTCTCCCAATCACTGGGCTTAGGGCTATGGGAGTGGGAGGAGTAGCTGCGATGGCCGGCCATGTTGGAATGGATTTTTCCGAGCACGCTCTGATGGATACTCGCCGTGGGAGGATGGTGTGGTTTGGATCTAAGAATCCCCGTCCCTTTAATAGACAGATTACTTACATGGCTACGGTGGCGAATGTAAAAATGCCCTGGCTCCTCGCATTCACTCGACATGTGGAAGATAGCCCTTATTGGGCGTAGAAGCCAAGAAGTGCAACATTTATGGGGAGATGGACACTACTCAGCAGATATTCAGAATTTGGAGAAGAACCCTCCTTGCAATGCCAAAGACAATTTGCGAGCCGGACTCATCGTCATTGAAGCCTAGTTTGGGGCCTACTGAGGGAGTCCTGGATTAGGGGGTCTCTGGACAGCCGGACTATATCCTTTGGCCGGACTGATGGACTATGAAGATACAAGATTGAAGACTTCGTCCCGTGTCTGGATGGGACTCTCCTTGGTGTGGAAGGCAAGCTTGGCAATACGGATATTAGATCTCCTCCCTTGTAACCGACTCTATGTGACCCTAGCCCCCTCTGGTGTCTATATAAACCGGAGGGTTTAGTTCGTAGGACAACAGACAATCATACCATAGGCTAGCTTCTAGGGTTTAGCCTCTACGATCTCGTGGTAGATCAACTCTTGTAATACTCATATCATCAAGATCAATCAAGCAGGACGTAGGGTATTACCTCCATCAAGAGGGCCCGAACCTAGGTAAACATCGTGTCCCCTGCCTCCTGTTACCATCCGCCTTAGACGCACAGTTCGGGACCACCACCCGAGATCCGCCGGTTTTGACACCGATAGGGTCATCGTTAATCGGTCGTATTTGATGATGCTATGAAAACGGCCCAACGTATTAATGGGCCACAAACGGGCCGACTATAAGCACGGGCTAAATTTGGCCCACAAGCAGAAAATGACAGTAACGGGTCGTAAGTAACCAAATGCTGGAAATGAGCCCAAGAATAAATGGGCCCTGAGAAGGCCAAAAGATAACATGGGCTGGAAACGGCCCAACGGAATAATGGGCCATTAATGGGTATAAAGTGATACACTGTTCATTACGGGCCAGTTTTACCACGGGCCGTTAATGGGCCGAGGGTTACTAAGGGCCTCATATGGGCCGAAATACGTCATGGGCCATACATGGGCCGGAAGTTAAAACGGGCTGGAATTATATTGGACGGCCCAGATGACGCTACTGGGCCTAATTCGGATAGGCCGTAAACGGGCCCTGGGTTAGCGGGTTGTAAATGGGCTATATGCGAACAGGCCATTAACAAGCTTGTTGTGGGCCGGACCGCCACCTTTTGACCAAGTAAAATGGGCCCGCCTTTTCACAGGAATGGGCCTCTGTTGGGCCATGCCACGTGTCGACGTATCATAGGCGCTTTGGGTCCAATGAGTGGATGACATCTGTCCCAACGGTGAGCCGACACGTGTTTCCTCCAGCCAATGATTATTTTACACATGGAAAATGCCCATTTGTCGGGGCTGCTAATGGGTTATCGGATGCAAAACCGGACCCGATAGCTTAACGGCATTCCGTTACGGTGGATGCCACGTGTCAGTCACCCTTGACGAAAGCACTTCTGTGACGCGCGATTGATACGTCTCCGTCGTATCTACTTTTCCAAACACTTTTCCCCTTGTTTTGGACTCTAACTTGTATGATATGAGTGGAACTAACCCGGACTGACGCTGTTTTCAGCAGAATTGCCATGGTGTTGTTTTATGTGCAGAAAACAAATATTCTCGGAATGACCTGAAACTCCATGGAACATCTTGGAAAAAATAATAAAAAATCCTCGCCAAATATGAAGACAAGGGGGCCCACACCCTGTCCACGAGGGTGGACCCCCCCCCTCTAGGGCGCGCCCCCCTACCTCATGGGCCTCCTAGATGCCCTCCGACGCCAACTCCAACTCTATATATTTGCTTTTGGAGAGAAAAAATTCAGAGAGAAGAAATCATCGCATTTTACGATACGGAGCCGCCGCCAAGCCCTAAAACCTCTTGGGAGGGCTGATCTGGAGTCCGTTCGGGGCTCCGGGGAGGGGGATTCGTCGTTGTCATCATCAACTATCCTCCATCACCAATTTCATGATGCTCACCGCCGTGCGTGAGTAATTCCATCGTAGGCCTGCTGGACGGTGATGGGTTGGATGAGATTTATCATGTAATCGAGTTAGTTTTGTTAGGGTTTGATCCCTAGTATCCACTATGTTCTGAGATTGATGTTGCTATGACTTTGCTATGCTTAATGCTTGTCACTAGGGCCCGAGTGCCATGATTTCAGATCTGAACCTATTATGTTTTCATGAATATATGTGAGTTCTTGATCCTATATTGCAAGTCTATAGTCACCTACTATGTGTTATGATCCGGCAACCCCGAAGTGATAATAATCGGGACCACTCCCGGTGATGACCATAGTTTGAGGAGTTCATGTATTCACTATGTGCTAATGCTTTGTTCCGGTTCTCTATTAAAAGGAGGCCTTAATATCCCTTAGTTTCCAATAGGACCCCGCTGCCACAGGAGGGTAGGACAAAAGATGTCATACAAGTTCTTTTCCATAAGCACGTATGACTATATACGGAATACATGCCTACATTACATTGATGAATTGGAGCTAGTTTTGTGTCACCCTATGTTATGACTGTTACATGGTGAACCGCATCCGGCATAATTATCCATCACTGATCCGGTGCCTACGAGTTTTCCATATACTGGTTCTCGCTTATTTACTTTCCCGCTGCTACTGTTACAATCACTACAAAATACCAAAAACAATAGTTTTGTTGTCTTTACTTTTGTTGCCGCTACCACCACTATCATATTACTTTGCTACTAAACACTTTGCTGCAGATACTAAGTTTCCAGGTGTGGTTGAATTGACAACTCAGCTGCTAATACTTGAGAATATTCTTTGGCTCCTCTTGTGTCAAATCAATAAATTTGGGTTGAATACTCTACCCTCGAAAGCTGTTGCGATCCCCTATACTTGTGGGTTATCAAGACCAATTTCTGGCGCCATTGCAGGGAAGCATAGCTCTATTCTTTGAGTCACTTGGGATTTATATCTGCCGGACACTATGAAGAACTTGAAAGACGCTAAGACAACAATTTATCCCGCAACTACGAGCGGAGGTAAGGAACTGCCATCTAGCTCTGCACTTGATTCACCTTCTGTTATGAGTAGGCTAGCGACACCTAAACCTGCTTCTGCTATTTGTTCCGATATGTCGCATGTTATTGATGATGCCACTTCTGCTATGCATGATACTTATGATGAAACTACTTCTATGCCTGATACTACTGTGCCCCTTGGTGAATTTCTTGATGAAAAAATTGCTAGGGCTAGAGAAAAAGAAATTATTCAATCTGAATACGATGATGATAGTGATGATGAAAATATGCCTGTTATTCCTGAGGGCTTTCTTTTTTATATGGAATCTTCTGCCGCTATTTTAGCTTGCAGGGATAGATATGAGCTTAAGAGGTTATTAGTTAAATGGAACAATGAATCACTTAGAGATAAAATGAAACCCGACCCTGCTTTTGCTACTTCACCTATTTGTGTTCCTGATAAGGATTATGAATTCTCTGTTGATCCTAATATAATTACTTTGGTTGAATCTGATCCATTTTATGGCTATGAATCTGAAACTGTTGTGGCACATCTTACTAAGTTAAATGATATAGCTGCCCTGTTTACTAATGATGAGAGATCGTGTTACTTTTATATACTCAAAATATTTCCGTTCTCATTAAAGGGTGATGCTAAGATATGGTTTAATTCTCTTGATCCTGGTTGTGTGCGTAGTCCCCAGGATATGATTTATTACTTCTCTGCTAAATATTTCCCTGCTCATAAGAAACAAGCTGCTTTGAGGGAAATATACAACTTTGTGCAAATTAAAGAAGAGAGTCTCCCACAAGCTTGGGGGAGGCTTCTCAAGTTACTTAATGCTTTGCCTGATCATCCTCTTAAGAAACCTGAAATACTTGATATCTTTTATAATGGACTAACCGATGCTTCCAGAGATTACCTGGATAGTTGTGCTGGTTCTCTTTTCAGGGATAGAACACCGGATGAAGCTGAAATTCTATTGAATAATATGTTGACAAATGAAAATAATTGGGCACCTCCTGAGCCAGCTCCTGCTCCAATTACTAAGTCTATTCCTAAACCAACTCCAAAGAAAAGAGGTGTTCTATTCCTTAGTCCCGAAGATATGCAAGAGGCAAAGAAATCTATGAAAGAAAAAGGTATTAAAGTTGAAGATGTTAAGAATTTACCTCCTATTGAAGAAATACATGGTCTTAGTATACCGCCTGTTGAAGAAACATATGATCTCAATTCTTTATTTACTGAAGAACCTCCTGATCCGATATCCCGACACAGGTAGTAAAGGTAAATTCTCTCTATAGATATGATAAAGCTAAAGTCCCTCCTACTAAAATTGCTAGTTAGTGCTTGGATGAGTTTGATAACTTTATGTTTAAGCAAGACAACTTCAATGCTTATTTTGGTAGACAATTAAAAGAAAATGCTTATATAATTAGACGCTTGGGTGATTATATGGCTAATATTAAAGGTGAACTTAAACTTGTTAGCAAACATGCTTCTATGGTTACCACGCTAGTAGAACAAGTGCTTAAAGCTCAAAAAGAAGTGCTTGATGAAATGAATAGTAAGAAAAATGATTATGCTGTTAGAGTGGCTACTAGAACTAGTAGACTGACTCAGGAACCTTTGTATCCTGAAAGCCACCCTAAGAGAATCGAGCAAGATTCTCAAAGAAATAATATTGATGTTCCTAGTTCTTCTAAAAAGAAGAAGAAGAAAAATGATAGAACTGTGCGAACTTCTAGTGAACCTATTGCTGAACCACCTAATAATCCAAATGATATATCTATGTCTGATGCTGAAACACAATCTGGTAATGAACATGAACCTAGTGAAAATATTAATGATGATGTTCATGATGATGCTCAACCTAGTAATGACAATGATGTAGAAATTGAACCCGCCATTGATCTTGATAACCCACAATCAAAGAATCAACGTTATGATAAAAGAGACTTTATTGCTAGGAAACATGGTAAAGAAAGGGAACCTTGGGTTCAGAAACCCATGCCTTTTCCTCCAAAACCATCCAAGAAAAAGGATGATGAGTATTTTGAGCGCTTTGCTGAAATGATTAGACCTATATTTTTGCGTATGCGATTAACTGATGTGCTCAAAACAAATCCTTATGCTAAATATATGAAGGATATCATTACTAATAAAAGAAAGATACCGGAAGCTGAGATTTCCACCATGCTTGCTAATTATACTTTTAAAGGTGGAATACCAAAGAAACTTGGAGACCCCGGAGTACCTACTATACCTTGCTCCATTAAAAGAAATTATATCAAACTGCTTTATGTGATCTTGGAGCCGGTGTTAGTGTTATGCCTCTCGCTTTATATCGTAGACTTGACTTGAATAAGCTGACACCTACCGAAATATCTTTGCAAATGGCTGATAAATCAACTGCTATACCTGTCGGTATTTGTGAGGATGTGCCTATTGTGGTTGCAAATGTTACTATTTTAACGGACTTTATTATTCTTGATATTCCCGAGGATGATAGTATGTCTATTATTCTTCGAAGACCTTTTCTTAATACTGCAGGGGATGTTATTGATTGCAACAAAGGCAATGTCACTTTTCATGTTAATGGTAATGAGCATACGGTACACTTTCCGAGGAAACAACCTCAAGTTCATAGTATCGACTCCCTTGGAAAAATTCCATTGATTATAATTGGAGGTTTTGAATTTCCTCTTCCTACTGTCAAAAAGAAATATGATATACTTATTATAGGGGATGTGCATATCCCCGTTGAGGTAACTTAGTGTTATTCGAAATTTCTCCGGTTTCATGATTATCGGAATGAGTTTGTTAACAAGACTTGATCAACCTTGTTAGTGGATTCTTTTTTATGAGCATGAGATGGATGAAAATAGAAGCACAAACTTCTGTACCCTCTCTATACTTTCTGTTAATTAGTAGAAATAAAGTAAAAATAGTATTTTTCTGTCTGTTTCCTGACTTATCCGTGCAATATAAAAATATCCCGAAAATAAAAGTCCTCAGAATGACATGCCAATTTAATATGATTTTTTCGGGAATCTTTGAGGATTTACTTTGCAAAAATTACCGTGGGAGGAGCTGCCACCTGGCCATGAGGGTGGTGGGTGCGCCCCCCCTCTAGGGGGTGCCCCCTGCCTCGTGGGCCCATGGTGGCCCTCCTCCACTTATCCCAGCACCCATCTTCTTCCTCTATCTCACACAAACCCGAAAAACCAACTCAAGCATGAGTTCCAGCCACTTTTGCTGTGATTTTCGATCTCCTTGCTCAAAGCACCTCTTGCAAAGCTGCTTGGGGAGATTGTTCCTTGGTATGTGACTCCTCCATTGGTCCAATTAGTTTTTGTTCTAGTGCTTTATTCTTTGCAAATTTGTGCTGCATAGGTGACCATGTTCTTGAGCTTGCATGCCAAATTTATATGGTTCCAAGTAGTTCTAATGCATGATATAGGCTCTAGGCACTTGTAGGAGTAGTTGCTATCAGTTTTATTGAAGTTGGTTCACTTTTGTTTGAAGTTACTAAAAATTTCAGATTATTTCATAAAAATAATGAGGAGACTTTTGAGGGGTTCATCGAGCCGAAGCTCAAAGGATAAACAAAATGAAGAAGCTCAGAGGCCCAAATATAATTTGCCTCGTACCGCGGAGATCCGTCCGTGTGAATGGCCTTCTGATAATTTCTTGAGAGAGGCGGGATTTATGAGGATTTCTATTCATTGATTAAGAATGTTGGCCTCACCGACTTCGTCCGCGACCAACGTCCACAGTATCTCTTACTCACAAATACTTTTGTGCAAAACTTCTACTTTTTCCCTAAAGAGTCACCTCCTTCAGTAGAGTTTCATTTATATGACGTTGTGAAGAAAATGCCATTGTCTGAAATTTGCACAGTCTGCAACATACCTCCTGATGGTATCTTAGAGGAACCACCTCGTAAAGAGTTGGAACCATTTATTAACCTTATCTCTATGGGAGAAACCAGGAAGGTTTCTGATGCAAGAATCACTAGCATACATTTTCCTGTGTTACGCTATTTTGCTTTATTTGCTAGTCGATGATTGATTGGTCGTGGGAACTGTGGAAACCTTAGTGCTCTTGATATTACTATTCTGTTCCATGGTTTATACCATGACAACACTGTCAGTATGGGCGGAATTATTGCTAGGCGGTTGAGTCTAAACCGTACTAAAGGCCCCATCTTTTGAGGCATTTATGCTTCTCGCCTTGCTGCACACTTTAACATAGCTATTAGGCATTATGAGAAAGAAGAAAAATTGCTGCCTAATGCTTATCTAGACTATAAGAGCATGATAGCTCATGATTTTCTTGTTAAGGACAGGAATGGAGAGCTCAAATATAAGTTATACTTTGAAAAACATTATCCTGAAACTATTACGTTGCCTGCTCCTTCTTTGTTTAATTTTGTAGGACCCTACCTCATTATGTGGGCTGCCGTCCAAGCTTACAAGAATCCTGCACCAACCCCAGAACAGGAACCACAAGATGAGCCTCCACGACAATCTGTTTATTCTTGGGATCCAGAGATGACTGTCAGCCAGTGGCAGTCAGAGTCTTCTTCTTCATCATAGTACGATCCCATCTATTCTTCGTCACAGTACGACCCCAGCTACACCTACGGGTACCCGCCAGGCTATCCCTGGCAATAGACCAACTTAGGCCAAAGCCTAAGCTTGGGGGAGTACGTATTTCTCACCGACATTACATTTATGTTCACACACACTCATTACTAGATGTCGGTGCTCATACTCTTTCACTGTAATATCCATGCTAGTTTATTTTCTTTTTCCTGCTTTCTTCATGTGTGTTTGCTAAACCTTAAGAAAAACCAAAAAAAATAGTAGTAGTTTATTTTTCTGCTGTAGTAGTAATAATTAAAAAGAAAACCCAAAAATATTTCCCGTTCTTCTTTTGCTTGTTGGGAGCTTTCCCGTGTAAATAGTTTTATTTCTTTTCTTTTCTTTGGGGGTCAGTAGGAGGAGACCATAATTAAATTGTTGAAGTGGCTCTTATATGCATTATTATTGATTTAACCAAGAGCCCATATTGCCTTGTCTTCTCCTGTTTATTGAATGCTCGCATATTCCAGCTTAGTCCAATGCACGTGCACTCTTATTATTATTCACACCGTTCGGAAGTGCATGTGAAAGGCAATTATGATGATATATGATGGACTGACTGAGATGAGAAAAGCTGGTATGAACTTGACCTCTTTTGTTTTTGTAAATATGATGAGTCCCTCGTTCTTGATTCAGCTTATTATGAATAAACATGTTTGCAATGACAATTAGAGATCATAGTTTCTTGTGCCATGCTTGATTAGCTATGAGTTATAATGATTTACCTTGTGTGCCAACATGATATTGAGATGATTATGATGTGGTATGATGGGGTTGTATCCTCTTTTGAATGATTTAAGTGACTTGACTTGGCACATGTTCACGCATGTAGTTGAAACAAATCAACATAGCCTTCATGATATTTATGTTCATGGTGGATTATATCCTACTCATGCTTGCATCCAATGTTTATTAATTTTAATGCATGTACATGGCTGTTGTCGCTCCCTAGTTGGTCGCTTCCCAGTCTTTTGCTAGCCTTCACTTGTACTAAGCGGGAATACTGCTTGTGCATCCAATCCCTTAAACCCCAAAGTTATTCTAGATGAGTCCACCATACCTTCCTATATGCGGTATCTACCTGCCGTTCCAAGTAAATTTGTATGTGCCAAACTCTAAACCTTCAAATAAACATTCTGTTATGTATGCTCGAATAGCTCATGTATCAACCAAGGCTGTCCTTATCTTCCGTGTTAGGCGGGTTATTCTCAAGAGGAGTGGACTCCGCTCCTCACTCACGCGAAAATGGCTGGTCACCGGGATGCCCAGTCCCATGCTTTATGCAAACTAAATCAAAATTAATTGCAAACAAAACTCCCCCTGGGACCTGATGTATGTTGGAGACACTCGTTGTTTCGAGCAAGTCATGGATTGATGCTTGTTGGTGGAGGGGGAGTATAAACTTTACCATTCTGTTTGGGAACCGCCTATAATGTGCTTAGCATGGAAGATATCGCCATCTCTTAGTTGTTACGTTGACAATGAAAGTATATCGCTCAAAATACAATTTATCTCTATTTCAAAACCGAGCTGTGGCACCTCTACAAATCCCTACTTCCCTCTGCGAAGGGCACCTCTTAAAAAGCACTAGCTGGAGAGCGCAGCTGTCATTTGCATTCATCACTATTAATCTATGTTGGTTGTGACTATGATTGGATCTTTTTTACCATGAATTACAACGTCTACTCAGTCCTTGATCTTTAAAGGTTCTCTGCATTTACGTTTTGTGGTCTCAGAAAGGGCTAGCGAGACACCATCTTGTTATATCATATTATGTAACATCCCAAATTTTCAATTTGGAATGTTATACACTAGATCATATGCATATCATATTTTCTTGCATTTTGGTTGATCCTAGAAATTTCACGCAACTCAAGGACCCTCGGAGAGAGTTGGAGATTTCGTTATTTTCATATTTGAGAGTTCTCTCGAATTTTGAAAATAGGATCATTTGATTTATTTATTTTATCTTCAATAATTTTTCCGGTGTCAAAATATATGAGAGAGGGAATAATATGACTTTCCCAAATTTAGGAAAAATGAAGATATAATAAATAGATCAATTTTGCTTTCCGGTGTTTATTTGCATTTTATTCGGATAGGGAAAAATGCGTGTTTTCAAAAATTGCATTTTAGGTCCGGAGAAAAGTTCATTTTGTTCGGCTCATTTTTAGGAGTCGGGGAAAATTTACTTTAGATTTTTCGGAGTTCGTTTAGATCCCTTTTTGTTTTTTTTTCTGCGCGAGGAAACTATTTAAAAAAAAAATTGAGCAGCGCCTTGGGCCAAAGGCCCAAGCCAAGCTACCTACCGCCGCGCTCCCAGGCGCCAGGCGCCGAGCCAGGAGCCGGTCGGCCGCCGCCACCTCTTGCTAGGACCGAATCCTTTTAGGATTCTAGGGCGCCCCCTTGTCCCTTTTCCTTATTCCGTTTATTTTCTAGATCTTTCCTACTCTTATTCTTATTTCTTGTCCTCTACCCCAAGTAAACCCCCTCCCCTCCCCAATATAAATACCCAAGCACCCCCCCTCTAAACACATCAAATCAAAGCCCTCCCTCACCCGCGCCGCCACCCCACACTCGCGTCACCGCCGCCGCGCCGCCGCACCTTGCCGCCGCCACCCCACACCCGCGCCGCCGCCGCACCTTACCGCCGCCGCCCCACACCCCGCGCCGCCGCCGCACCTTGCCTACGCCGCCACCGCCGCCCAACGCCGCCCCCGCCGGAGCCCCTCACCGGAGACCTCGCCAAGGTTGCCCCGCGCTACATCTATTCTTTTTCTCGGATCGTTTTCTTCTAATCGTTCTGATTCTTTTCTTCTCTAAACCGTTCCGGTTTTCTAGATCGGTTTTTCGATCGGTTTTTCTTCTCCGAAACCCTAGATCGGATTCGTTTTCTTCTCCGATTTAGTTGCCTTTGGACCGTTCGCCGGACCGTTCGTCCTAACAAACGTGATCACCAGATTCTTCTAGGTTAACGACGTCCGTTCGTTTAACCGTTCTTCTTTTTCTTTTCGTCGGATTTATTCCGCGATCGTGATCTCAGATCCGATCTTCTTCCTAGTCTATCTTTTCGCTCGTTTATCGGAATCAGGTGATTCAAGCGCCTGGAGTTTCGTCTCGAAACCGCCGTTCCGTCTAATCAACTTGAACAAGCTTTTGTTACAGTAAAATTTTGACCTAGATTCAACTTGCTAGAACCAAGTTGTTTTCTTCTGCCGTTTGTTTTTCGTTCTTTCTTTGCAACCGGAGTTCTTAAGTTGAACTACCTGGTTCGTTCTCTTGTTCGAGTTTTACCTGTGCATTAGATGAGTACTTATTGTATGCTTGTTGTTTGTCTGCGATAGATTACCCGGATTGCGCCGCTTGTTACTTCGAAAGCCTAGGACTCGCGGATCATCAGCAAGGCAAGTAACACTTTGATCATACCTTTTCTACAACCCATGTTTTATTGCATTAGATCAATCCTCACACATTGCATGATTAGGATCTAATTAAATTGTGGGATGGGAAGTAGATGAGGTAGTACCTATTACCTGTATTATTATGAAACCTTTGGGAGTTACTTCTACGTTTGCTTATTATGCCATGCTATGCTAGTAGACGTGGATTGGGTGAGTGATATCCATGACAGATGTGAGATTGATAATTTTAATGGTTTATCTAAGGTGGCAACTTAAACATACATCTGGGTGGATTGAGGCACCTGATGTCTATCAGGACTTGCCTGTTTTTTTTGGACCGCCACCCAGGCTCAAAGGGATCATAAGATAATTCATGCTAGAAACTTCCATGTGCAGCCACATGCTACTATGGGCTCTAGCATAGTTGACTAAGTTGTGCGAACTCTTACGGGGTGGACTAGCAGATGTAGGGGATGTAGGTGTACCGGTCTACCCCACATGTAAGGTGCTAGTGCTTCTGAAAGACTATGTCTCGGTCATCCGTCTCTCAAACACCATGTAGTGCGAGAAAACAAACGGAGGCGATCGAGTCATGTGGGGAAAAGTGCGCAACCTCTGCAGAGTAACAAACTAATCATGATTAGCCGTGTCCCCGGTTATGGACAACTTGAGTATCTAGTACTTGAATATCATTGTGAATCTCAACATGTTACTTCTAATTAATGTTATTGGGTTTTAATTACTTTTAATTGGGATTGAGAATGCTGTCAACCATTCTCAATGTTTCACAACCACCATGATAGTAAATAAAATTTATTCCTTTGCAGTAGGGAAAAACTGGCTTTACGCAAAACTGTAACCATAGAGCTTTCCACCAGCCATATATGCATACAGTATAGCTGTTTCATTCCATTACTCTCTATGTGTTACTTTGCCAGCATATTCCATGTGCTGACCCGTTTTCGGGCTGCAACGTTAATGTTGCAGACTTTTCAGACGACGATTGAGGTGTTTTAGGTCGTGGTTCTATACTCAGTGATGCCGCTGGAGTTGATGGACCCATTTATCTTCCAAGTCTTCCGCTGTTATCTTTAAAATATGGCCTTAAGCCATATTTATTGTAATAAGTTCTTTTTGAGCCATCGATGTAATAAGTGTGTGATTGCAACTCTGCTATAAAACCTCGATGTACTGTGTGGTGTCAGCATTACTGATCCAGGGATGACACCGTAGCACAGTAGACGTGATCCATTCGGGTCAGGTCGCTACAGAGATGGTATCAGAGCACACGCTGACTGTAGGACACGACCACTAAGTTAAAGCCATAGTTCACCATTCTCTCCTCATTTTCTAACTCCTCATCTTTTCTACTCTTTTAGGATAACGCACGCGAAGATTAAGTACGCTCAACCGGATGAAGGCACACCATTTGGATTTCACCTGAAAGAAGTCACCAAGTACCTGAACATTGGATTACCAAGCTTCACGGGAACCTTCAACGCCACTGTGCCTGAAGAGGAGCGCTGGAAGATTCAAGCTCAGGTTCCGGGAAGAACATTCACGCCAATCACGAAGCCCATAGATAGTGTTTTCAATGCACCAACCTGGAGTCTAGGAAGGAGCATGGCAGCTCATATCACCATAGGACGCATTGGAGAAGTTTATCAAGAAGACCTCAAGGACACTATCTACCAGATTTGCGGACGCCGTGATGAACAATGGGAGTTAGTCAGCACCAAGAAAGATAGATCCATTGCATCTTTCATCCAGGAGTTAAACCAGCACATTCGACGCCACGAGAACCAGATGTGCAATGATATGGTAGAGTTGAAGAATGCGAAGGCAAGGATCATCGAGCTAGAAGGAGAACTAAAGTCTACACGCAAGGACTACATGGACGAGATCGTAGCTCTAGCAAGGCACAATGGCGATCTTAAGCAGGAGATTGAAGAACTCAAGAGGAAGTTAGCATCCCAGGAGGAAGACGAGTACGTCGCATGTCCGGACAACTACATCATCATCGACGACACCGATTCAGATCCAAGTGAACCCGACTTTGAAGACGAAGCTGGAGTAGATATCATGGAGTCTTCCACTGGATCAAATTTCTAGATGACCACCAGATAGTAGTAGTATTCCCCCATGTAAACACATTATAGTCGAGCACTTTTGCGATAGTTAGACCGTTTGTAAGCCCTTGTTTGATTGATTGAAGTGAATTGTGTGCTTTTGCCTCATGTGCATATGGGTAGTGTTTTCCCTTTAGACCCCCTCTATTCTTAATTCTCGTCTTTTCTAAACCTTCAGATGCCTCCGAGACGTGATAATGGATTTCCACCGGAGCTCACTCAGTTGATCCAGTAGCAGAATCAATTGATGCAAATGTTAGTTCAGAATCAGCAGAACAACAACAACAACCCACCACCACCACCTGTTGACCACTTAGCCCGTTTCCTTAGGCTGAATCCGCCAGTGTTTTCTAGTAGCACCGAGCCGATAGTAGCAGACGATTGGCTCCGCAAGATAGGAAGGGAGTTGACCACTGCAGGATGCACGGATGGTGAGAAAGTGAAGTTTGCCGCACACCAGCTTGACGGACCCGCGGCAGCATGGTGGGAGAATTTCACAGCCACTTACCCAGTTGACACTGTCACATGGGATCAGTTTCAGCAAGCTTTCCGCACTGCCCATGTTTCAGCAGGAGCTATGGCCATAAAGAAGCGTGAGTTTCGCAACTTACGCCAAGGAGGAAGGACTGTTGGCCAGTATGTGGAAGAGTTTAGTAAGCTAGCCCGTTATGCCCCAGATGACGTTGCTACGGATGCAGCCAAGCAGGAGAAGTTTCTGGAAGGATTGAATGATGAACTAAGCATGCAGTTGATGGTAGCAAGTTTCAACAACTACCAGGAGTTGGTAGATCGTGCCATCATGATTGAAGGGAAGCAACAGCAGATTGAGAACCGTAAGAGGAAGTATGGACAGGGGAAGTATAACTCTGGAGCCCAGCAGAAGCCCCGTTTTACACCTAAACCGGGATTTAAGTTTCAGCACACCCATGGAGGAGGTAGCTCGCACAACCATAATGGCCACAAGAATGGTAATGGGAATGGAGGAAGCAACGGCCAGAACCGAACAACCCCATCAACCCCAACCAAGAGAGACCTGAGTCAAGTCACCTGTTTCAAGTGTTCGAAGACCGGACATTATGCCAATGAATGTCCTGAAGGCCAGAATGGAAATGGCAATGCAAGCTCTGGGAAGAAGCCGAACCCTTTCAATAGGGGACAGGTGAACCACGTTAATGTGGAGGAGATTGAAGATCAGCCCGATGCAGTAATCGGTAAATTTTTGGTTAAGTCATTTACTGCACTCGTTCTTTTTGATACTGGTGCATCGCATTCATACATATCAAGGGGATTTGTGGAAAAGTATAGCCTGCCCACTAGGATTCTTAAAACACCGATGCTAGTAAGCTCGCCAGGAGCAGAATACATGGCCAGACAAGGATGTTTTCAAGTACCATTAAGTATAGGAAGGCATGTATTCCCAACGGATTTAATTATTCTGGAATCCCAAGGTCTGGATGTGATTCTTGGTATGGATTGGCTGTCGATGTATGGAGGAAACATCGATTGCGCCAGTAAGACAATTTTGCTTACCACACCAGGAGGAAGAAGGATCAAGTATGTATCCCGGCATGTGCCAAACAGGACACAAGTGAATTGCTTATCAGGAGTTGTGCAGGAGGAAGTACCAGTGGTAAAGGATTTTCCTGATGTATTTCCTGAGGAATTACCAGGCATGCCACCGGATAGAGACATTGAGTTTTTGATTGAGTTATTGCCAGGAACAGGCCCAATATCGAAGCGACCGTACCGGATGCCAGCAAAGGATTTGGTGGAAATTAAGAATCAGATTAAGGAGTTATTGGATAAAGGTTACATTCGCCCAAGTTCTTCGCCTTGGGGATCACCCGTACTTCTAGTGGAAAAGAAGGATGGATCATTAAGGATGGTTGTTGATTATCGGGGATTGAATGAAGTAACCATCAAGAATAAGTACCCACTGCCAATGATCAACGATCTGTTTGATCGATTGCAAGGAGCTAAAGTGTTTTCCAAGATCGATTTGCGATCAGGGTACCATCAGTTGAAGATTCGAGAGCAGGACATACCTAAGACAGCCTTCACCACAAGATATGGACTGTATGAGTATACCGTTATGTCATTTGGATTGACTAACGCACCTGCCTATTTTATGAACCTGATGAACAAAGTGTTTATGGAGTTTTTGGATAAGTTCGTCGTAGTGTTCATCGATGACATTTTGGTTTATTCAAAGAATGAAGAGGAGCATAAGGAACATTTGCGTTTGGTGTTGGAGAAATTAAGGGAACATCAGTTATATGCCAAATTCAGCAAATGTGAGTTTTGGTTGAAGGAAGTTGGATTCCTCGGACACGTTATATCCGGAGAAGGTATAGCAGTTGACCCCACAAAGGTTGAGACCGTAACCGAATGGGAAGCACCAACAACAGTTGGAGAGATCCGGAGTTTTCTTGGACTCGCAGGATACTACCGGAGATTCATTGAGAACTTTTCAAAGATTGCAAAGCGTATGACTGAATTGTTGAAGAAGGATACTAAGTTCAAATGGACTGAGGAGTGTGAGGCTAGTTTCCAGGAGTTGAAGAAACGTTTGGTTACCTCACCGGTATTGATTTTGTCAGATCAGACCAAGGATTATGAGGTGTATTGCGACGCTTCACGTCGAGGACTTGGAGCAGTGCTTATGCAGGAAGGGAGAGTTGTTTCGTATGCATCACGACAACTGAAGCCTCATGAGTTGAATTATGCCACGCATGATTTGGAGTTAGCAGCCGTTGTGCATGCATTGAAGACGTGGAGACATTTCCTCATTGGAAATCATTGTGAGGTGTACACGGATCATAAGAGTTTGAAGTACATTTTCACGCAGAAGGAGTTGAACCTCCGACAAAGGAGATGGTTGGAGCTCATCAAGGATTATGACATGAGATTGCATTACCATCCCGGAAAGGCTAATGTAGTAGCTGACGCATTGAGCCGTAAGAGCCATGTCAATACCCTAGTGACGGGGAAAATACCAAAGGAATTAGCAGAAAACCTTCGTGAACTAAGCTTAGAAATAGTTCCGAGAGGCTATGTAGCAGCATTGGACATTCAGTCAACATTGATGGATAAGATCGGAGAAGCTCAGAAATCTGACAAGGAGATTGCTGCTACAAAGGAGAGACTTAGCAAAGGAAAAGCAAAGGGATTTCGTGAGGATGAGCACGATACCTTATGGTTTGAGGACCGTGTTTATGTGCCCAATGACCCGGAGATCAGGAAGTTGATTTTGCAGGATGCACATAATTCACCATATTCGATTCACCCAGGGAATACCAAGATGTATTTGGATTTGAAGGAAACATTTTGGTGGACCGGAATGAAGGAGGATATTGCAGCATATGTAGCAGTTTGTGACGTATGTCAGAGAGTAAAAGCAGAACATCAAAAGCCAGCAGGATTGTTACAACCATTGCCGATACCCGAATGGAAGTGGGATAAGATAGGCATGGATTTTATCACAGGACTACCCAGGACGAAAGCAGGCTATGACTCGATATGGGTAGTAGTTGATCGTTTGACGAAGGTAGCACATTTCATTCCAGTTAAGACCACTTACACCAGTGCTAAGTTGGCAAAGATATACATGACTAGAATCGTTTGTTTGCATGGAGTCCCGAGGAGTATCGTATCAGATAACAGTTTCGTTCCATGACAACAGTAACGAAGTTGGAGACCGTCAATTCTTTGGACCAGATTTGATTAAGGAGTCTGAACGGAAGGTTAAGTTGATTCGCGATAGGCTCAAGGTAGCCCAGTCCAGGCAGAAGAGCTACGCAGATTCTAAACGCAAGGAGACAGTTTACGGAACCGGGGACAGAGTTTACCTTCGAGTATCCCCACTTCGAGGAGTTAAGCGCTTTGGAGTTAAGGGAAAGTTAGCACCGCGTTTCGTTGGACCGTTTTAAGATCGTGAAACGTATGGGAGAAGTCGCTTATAAGTTGGAACTACCAGAAGGACTGTCAGGAGTTCATGATGTATTCCATGTTTCTCAGCTGAAGAAATGTCCCGCCGAGATGGCGGAGGTACCGCTAAGAGATACAGTGCCATTAGAAGCGATTCAGTTAAAGGATGACCTAACATATGAGGAGAAACCAGTCAAGATTCTCGAGTATGCCAGCAGAGTTACTCGCAGCAAGGTTATCAAGTTTTGCAAAGTTCAGTGGAACCACCACTCAGAAGATGAAGCCACCTGGGAGAGAGAAGAAGATTTTCTCAAAGACCACCCTCACATATTTTCTAGCCAACCCGAATCTCGAGGGCGAGATTCATCTTAAGGGGGGTAGGTTTGTAACATCCCAAATTTTCAATTTGGAATGTTATACACTAGATCATATGCATATCATATTTTCTTGCATTTTGGTTGATCCTAGAAATTTCACGCAACTCAAGGACCCTCGGAGAGAGTTGGAGATTTCGTTATTTTCATATTTGAGAGTTCTCTCGAATTTTGAAAATAGGATCATTTGATTTATTTATTTTATCTTCAATAATTTTTCCGGTGTCAAAATATATGAGAGAGGGAATAATATGACTTTCCCAAATTTAGGAAAAATGAAGATATAATAAATAGATCAATTTTGCTTTCCGGTGTTTATTTGCATTTTATTCGGATAGGGAAAAATGCGCGTTTTCAAAAATTGCATTTTAGGTCCGGAGAAAAGTTCATTTTGTTCGGCTCATTTTTAGGAGTCGGGGAAAATTTACTTTAGATTTTTCGGAGTTCGTTTAGATCCCTTTTTGTTTTTTTTTCTGCGCGAGGAAACTATTTAAAAAAAAATTTGAGCAGCGCCTTGGGCCAAAGGCCCAAGCCAAGCCACCTACCGCCGCGCTCCCAGGCGCCAGGCGCCGAGCCAGGACCCGGTCGGCCGCCGCCGCCTCTTGCTAGGACCGAATCCTTTTAGGATTCTAGGGCGCCCCCTTGTCCCTTTTCCTTATTCCGTTTATTTTCTAGATCTTTCCTACTCTTATTCTTATTTCTTGTCCTCTACCCCAAGTAAACCCCCTCCCCTCCCCAATATAAATACCCAAGCACCCCCCCCTCTAAACACATCAAATCAAAGCCCTCCCCCACACCACGCCTTGCGCCGCCTCACCCGCGCCGCCACCCCACACTCGCGTCACCGCCGCCGCGCCGCCGCACCTTGCCGCCGCCACCCCACACCCACGCCGCCGCAGCACCTTACCGCCGCCGCCCCACACCCCGCGCCGCCGCCGCACCTTGCCTACGCCGCCGCCGCCGCCCAACGTCGGCCCCGCCGGAGCCCCTCACCGGAGACCTCGCCAAGGTTGCCCCGCGCTACATCTATTCTTTTTCTCGGATCGTTTTCTTCTAATCGTTCCGATTCTTTTTTTCTCTAAACCATTCCGGTTTTCTAGATCGGTTTTTCGATCGGTTTTTCTTCTCCGAAACCCTAGATCGGATTCGTTTTCTTCTCCGATTTAGTTGCCTTTGGACCGTTCGTCGGACCGTTCGTCCTAACGAACGTGATCACCGGATTCTTCTAGGTTAACGACGTCCGTTCGTTTAACCGTTCTTCTTTTTCTTTTCGTCGGATTTATTCCGCGATCGCGATCTCAGATCCGATCTTCTTCCTAGTCTATCTTTTCGCTCGTTTATCGGAATCGGGTGATTCAAGCGCCTGGAGTTTCGTCTCGAAACCGCCGTTCCGTCTAATCAACTTGAACAAGCTTTTGTTACAGTAAAATTTTGACCTAGATTCAACTTGCTAGAACCAAGTTGTTTTCTTCCGCCGTTTGTTTTTCGTTCTTTGTTTGCAACCGGAGTTCTTAAGTTGAACTACCTGGTTCGTTCTCTTGTTTGAGTTTTACCTGTGCATTAGATGAGTACTTATTGTATGCTTGTTGTTTGTCTGCGATAGATTACCCGGATTGCGCCGCTTGTTACTTCGAAACCCTAGGACTCGCGGATCATCAGCAAGGCAAGTAACACTTTGATCATACCTTTTCTACAACCCATGTTTTATTGCATTAGATCAATCCTCACACATTGCATGAATAGGATCTAATTAAATTGTGGGATGGGAAGTAGATGAGGTAGTACCTATTACCTGTATTATTATGAAACCTTTGGGAGTTACTTCTACGTTTGCTTATTATGCCATGCTATGCTAGTAGACGTGGATTGGGTGAGTGATATCCATGACAGATGTGAGATTGATAATTTTAATGGTTTATCTAAGGTGGCAACTTAAACACACATCTGGGTGGATTGAGGCACCTGATGTCTATCAGGACTTGCCTGTTTTTTTGGACCGCCACCCAGGCTCAAAGGGATCATAAGATAATTCATGCTAGAAACTTCCGTGTGCAGCCACATGCTACTATGGGCTCTAGCATAGTTGACTAAGTTGTGCGAACTCTTACGGGGTGGACTAGCAGATGTAGGGGATGTAGGTGTACCGGTCTACCCCACATGTAAGGTGCTAGTGCTTCTGAAAGACTATGTCTCGGTCATCCGTCTCTCAAACACCATGTAGTGCGAGAAAACAAACGGAGGCGATCGAGTCATGTGGGGAAAAGTGCGCAACCTCTGCAGAGTAACAAACTAATCATGATTAGCCGTGTCCCCGGTTATGGACAACTTGAGTATCTAGTACTTGAATATCATTGTGAATCTCAACATGTTACTTCTAATTAATGTTATTGGGTTTTAATTACTTTTAATTGGGATTGAGAATGCTGTCAACCATTCTCAATGTTTCACAACCACCATGATAGTAAATAAAATTTATTCCTTTGCAGTAGGGAAAAACTGGCTTTACGCAAAACTGTAACCATAGAGCTTTCCACCAGCCATATATGCATATAGTATAGCTGTTTCATTCCATTACTCTCTATGTGTTACTTTGCCAGCATATTCCATGTGCTGACCCATTTTCGGGCTGCAACGTTAATGTTGCAGACTTTTCAGACGACGATTGAGGTGTTTTAGGTCGTGGTTCTATACTCAGTGATGCCGCTGGAGTTGATGGACCCATTTATCTTCCAAGTCTTCCGCTGTTATCTTTAAAATATGGCCTTAAGCCATATTTATTGTAATAAGTTCTTTTTGAGCCATTGATGTAATAAGTGTGTGATTGCAACTCTGCTATAAAGCCTCGATGTACTGTGTGGTGTCAGCATTACTGATCCAGGGATGACACCGTAGCACAGTAGACGTGATCCATTCGGGTCAGGTCACTACATATTATGATTGTTTTGAGAAAGTGTTGTCATCCAAGATTTATTATTATGGCTTGCTAGTTGATTATGTTATTGATATGAGTAATCATGAGACCTGAGAATTATTGCAAATGTGGTTAGTTATAATCTTTGCTGAAAACTTGAAAGCTAGCTCGACATATTTACAACAACAAGAGCAAACAGAATTTGTAAAAGTTTTTCTTTCTTTCTTTCAGTTTGTCAACTGAATTGCTTGAGGACAAGCAAGGGTTTAAGTTTGGGGGAGTTGATACGTATCAGTCGTATCTACTTTTCCAAACACTTTTGCCCTTGTTTTGGACTCTAACTTGTATGATTTGAATGGAACTAACCCGGAATGACGTTGTTTTTAGCAGAATTGCCATGGTGTTGTTTTATGTGCAAAAAACAAATATTCTCGGAATGACCTGAAACTCCACGGAACATCTTAGAAAAAATAATAAAAAATCCTCGCCAAAGATGAAGACCAAGGGGCCCACACCCTGTCCACGAGTGTGGGGGGTGCCCCCCCCTCTAGGGCGCGCCCCCCTACCTCGTGGGCCCCCTGGGTGCCCTCCGACGCCAACTCCAACTCTATATATTTGCTTTCGGAGAGAAAAAATCAGAGAGAAGAAATCATCGCGTTTTACGATACGGAGCCGCCGCCAAGGCCAAAAACCTCTCGGGAGGGCTGATCTGGAGTCCGTTCGGGGCTCCGGAGAGGGGGGATTCATCGCTGTCATCATCATCAACCATCCTCCGTCACCAATTTCATGAGTGCTCACCACCGTGCGTGAGTAATTCCATCGTAGGCTTGCTGGATGGTGATGGGTTGGATGAGATTTATCATGTAATCGAGTTAGTTTTGTTAGGGTTTGATCACTAGTATCCACTATGTTCTGAGATTGATGTTGCCATGACTTTTCTATGCTTAATGCTTGTCACTAGGGCCCGAGTGCCATGATTTCAGATCTGAACCTATTATGTTGTCATGAATATATGTGAGTTCTTGATCCTATCTTGCAAGTCTATAGTCACCTACTATGTGTTATAATCCGGCAACCCCGAAGTGACAACCACTCCCGGTGATGACCATAGTTTGAGGAGTTCATGTACGCACTATGTGCTAATGCTTTGTTCCGGTTCTCTATTAAAAGGAGGCCTTAATATCCCTTAGTTTCCAATAGGACCCCGCTGCCACGGGAGGGTAGGACAAAAGATGTCATGCAAGTTCTTTTCCATAAGCACGTATAACTATATACGGAATACATGCCTACATTACTTTGATGAATTGGAGCTAGTTTTGTGTCACCCTATGTTATGACTGTTACATGATGAACCGCATCCGGCATAATTATCCATCACTGATCCGGTGCCTACGAGCTTTCCATATACAGGTTCTCGCTTATTTACTTTCCCGCTGCAACTGTTACAATCACTACAAAATACCAAAAACATTACTTTTGCTGTCTTTACTTTTGTTGCCGCTACCACCACTATCATATTACTTTGCTACTAAACACTTTGCTGCAGATACTAAGTTTCCAGGTGTGGTTGAATTGACAACTCAGCTGCTAATACTTGAGAATATTCTTTGGCTCCCCTTGTGTCGAATCAATAAATTTGGGTTGAATACTCTACCCTCGAAAGTTGTTGCGATCCCCTATACTTGTGGGTTATCAGCCATTTATCGTCATGGAAGTGGACACTTCCGTGATGATAATTTTGGTAATGTCATGGAACACTTCTACGACAGCACAGGTATGACTATCTTGATTCTGTCATAAATTTGTCATGGATGTACATGCATGACAGAAAACATGACCTACTAGGACAAACACGTATCATCACGGAAGTGTATTTTTTTTAGTGTATGCTTGAAAGGACGCAAGCTAATAATGAAGAAATGAATTTTCATTTCTCACGTCCTCATACTGCTATATCTTTTCTATTGCTTGATGAAATTGATCTGATGAATTTGATGTCATATTCTTCACGGCTGAAGTATATGAGTTCGTAAGATGCACTAATTCATCTGCAGGATGATCAACCCAAAACCACCGAGTGGGTCCTCGACAGTGGATGTACTAATCACATGACTGGTGACAGGAACTTATTGATGGACACTACTTTATCTCCATCGGATCTAAAGCATATCACCTACGCTAATAAAGGAAAAAAGAAAGGTATTGGGTCTAGGTAAGGTTGCAATCTCAAAGGATCGACACATGGACAAAGTCATGCTTGTCGAGTCCTTAGGGTTCAACCTCATGTATGTCTCAATGCTTTGTGATCTTGATATGGTTGTTGTCTTTGGCAAGTATCGTTGTGTTGTGATCATGGAAGCCGACAATTCTAAAGTCTTCGAAGGCTTTAGGAGAGGAGATTTGTATATTGTTGATTTCTCTATAGGACCACAACCTGCTACATGTCTACTTGCAAAAGCATCAGAAGGCTGGCTATGGGATCGATGACTTGGTCATGCTGGCATGAGGAACTTGCACATGCTCGTGAAGAAGAAGCATGTCATTGGCATCGAGGGTGTCAAATTCCTCAAGGATCATCTATGTGGAGCTTGTGAAGCTGGAAAGATGACCAAGGCCAAGCATCCCTCAAAGACCATCATGACCACCACTCGTCCATTTGAATTGCTTCACATGGATCTCTTTGACCCTACTCATTGTGCCACATTCACTAATGCTGCATCTTTATATGGCTTTCTCATTGTTGATAACTATTCTTGTTACACATGGGTGCATATCATCACTTACACAACTGAAGTGCAGGAAGTCTTCAAATGATTTTCCTTAAGGGCTTCAACCAACTTTGGTGTGAAGATCAAGCACATTAGAGGTGACAATGGGACCGAGTTCAAGAATACTGGTCTTGATGACTATCTTGATGAACTTGGTATTACTCACGAGTTATCTGCTCCCTATACTCCTCAGCAGGATGGCGTCGTGGAGCGCAAGAACAGGACTCTTGTTGAGATGGCTCGCACTATGCTTGATGAATACAGATGCCTCCTCGCTTCTGGCCTGAGGCAATTGATACTGCGCGCAACATCATCAACAGGGTATATCTTCACAAATTCTTCAAAAAGACCTCATATGAACTCCTCACTGACAAGAAATCCAATGTGAGTTATTTCAAAGTCTCCGGTGCAAAATGTTGGATTAGAGATCCTCATCACAATTCTAAATTTGCACCGAAAGCACATGAAGGTTTTATGCTTGGTTACGGAAAGGACTCACACACCTATAGAGTCTACAACACCTATCACCGCAAGGTTGTTGAAACTGTAGATGTGCGATTCGATGAAACTAACGGCTCGCAAAGAGAGCACCTACCTCCTGTGCTAGATGAAATATCACCTGAGGAATCCATTAAGTTCAAGGCTACTGAGGATGTCATTCCTACTGAAGAATCTGCTGAAGAAGTCATTCTAGAACGTGAAGAACATCATGCTGGTGCACCTGAGGAAAATGGCTTTGAAGAAAATGTTGAGGCCACTCAACGTCGTCAACCCGTGTGGCACCCCAGCTCAGAGAAACCAGAATGCCCCGTATTCCAGCCTAGAGATCGAGGCAAAGTTTTCTGGAATACGGCACTACTTAGCATAGAACAAACCAGCTCTCTATTACAGCACGAATATGAATACAAGGTCTCCGATATTATAATGAATAACACCGGCACTACTACACTACGCCAACCACAGTTGCTCTATGCAAGCAGCATAACAACTCGAGGAAGCGGAACCTCTACTGGCAGCGGACCAACGAACGACGATGATGAAGGAAACATTGTCACCACGCCATCCTGCTGACGAAACTCTTCCCCGAGATCTACTGGATCGTGAGTTCGCGGGACGTCACCGAGTTGAACGTGTGCTGAACACGGAGGTGTCGTACGTTCGGTACTGAGGATCGGTCGATCGTGAAGACGTACAACTACATCAACCGCGTTGTCATAACGCTTCCGCTTAACTGTCTACGAGGGTACATGGACGACACTCTCCCCTCTCATTACTATGCATCACCATGATCCTGTGTGTGCATAGGAAATTTTTTGAAATTACTACGTTCCCCAACAGTGGCAGCTGAGCCTGGTTTTATGCGTACATGTTATATGCACGAGTAGAACACAAGTGAGTTGTGGGCGACACAAGTCATACTGCTTACCAGCATGTCATATTTTGGTTCAGCGGTATTGTTGGATGAAGCGGCCCGGGCCGACATTATGCGTACGCTTATGCGAGACTGGTTCTACCGACGTGCTTTGCACATAGGTGGCTGGCCGGGTTTCAGTTTTCTCCAACTTTAGTTGAACCGAGTGTGGCTACACCCGGTCCTTGAGAAGGTTAAAATAGCACTAACTTGACAAACTATCGTTGTGGTTTTGATGCATAGCTAAGAACGGTTCTTGCTCAGCCTGTAGCAGCCATGTAAAACTTGCAACAACAAAGTAGAGGACGTCTAACTTGTTTTTGCAGGGCATGTTGTGATGTGATATGGTCAAGACATGATGCTATATTTATTGTATGAGATGATCATGTTTTGTAACAGAGTTATCGGCAACTAGCAAGAGCCATATGGTTGTCGCGCCGGTGATGATGGTGATCATGACGGTGCTTTGGAGATGGAGATCACAAGCACAAGAGGATGATGGCCATATCATATCACTTATATTGATTGGACGTGATGTTTATCCTTTATGCATCTTATTCTGCTTTGTTCGACGGTAGCATTATAAGATGATCTCTCACTAAATTTCAAGATAAAAGTGTTCTCCCTGAGTATGCACCGTTGCCAAAGTTCGGCGTGCCTAGACACCACGTGATGATCGGGTGTGATAAGCTCTACGTCCATCTACAACGGGTGCAAGCCAGTTTTGCACACGCAGAATACTCAGGTTAAACTTGACAAGCCTAGCATATGCAGATATGGCCTCGGAACACTGAGACCGAAAGGTCGAGCTTGAATCATATAGTAGATATGATCAACATATTGATGTTCACCATTGAAAGCTACTCCATTTCACGTGATGATCGGTTATGGTTTAGTTGATTTGGATCACGTGATCACTTAGAAGATTAGAGGGATGTCTTTCTAAGTGGGAGTTCTTAAGTAATATGATTAATTGAACTTTAATTTATCATGAACTTAGTCCTGGTAGTATTAGCATATCTATGTTGTAGATCAATAGCTCGCGTCTAGCTCCCCTGTTTTATTTTTGATATGTTCCTAGAGAAAACTAAGTTGAAAGATGTTAGTAGCAATGATGCGGATTGGATCCGTGATCTGAGATTTATCCTCATTGCTGCACAGAAGAATTATGTCTTTGATGCACCGCTAGGTGACAAACCTATTGCAGGAGCAGGTGTAGATGTTATGAACATTTGGCTAGCTCAATATGATGACTACTTGATAGTTTAGTGCACCATGCTTAAACGGCTTAGAATCGGGACTTCAAAGACGTTTTGAATGTCATGGACCATATGAGATGTTCCAGGAGTTGAAGTTAATATTTCGAGGAAATACCCGAGTTGAGAGATATGAAGTCTCCAACAAGTTCTATAGCTAAAAGATGGAGGAGAATAGCTCAAGCAGTGAGCATGTGCTCAGATTGTCTGGGTACTACAATCGCTTGAATCAAGTGGGAGTTAATCTTCCAGATAAAATAGTGATTGACAGAATTCTCTAGTCACCATCACCAAGTTAGTAGAACTTCGTGATGAACTATGATATGCAAGGGATAACGGAAATGATTCCCAAGCTCTTCGTAATGCTGAAATCGACGAAGACGTACGACTACTTCCTCTACATTGTGTCAACACTTCCGTTGCCGGTCTACGAGGGTACGTAGACAACACTCTCCCCTCTCGTTGCTATGCATCACCATGATCTTGCATGTGTGTAGGAATTTTTTTTGAAATTACTACGTTCCCCAACAGTGGCATCCGAGCCTATGTTTTATGCGTTGATGTTGTCCACGAGTAGACCACAAGTGAATTGTGGGCGATATAAGTCATACTGCTTACCAGCATGTCATACTTTGGTTCGGCGGTATTGTTGGATGAAGCGGCCTGGACCGACATTATGCGTACACTTACGCGAGACTGGTTCTACCGACGTGCTTTGCACACAGGTGGCTGGGGGGTGTCAGTTTCTCCAACTTTAGTTGAACCAAGTGTGGCTAAGCCCGGTCCTTGCGAAGGTTAAAATAGCACCAACTTAACAAACTATCATTGTGGTTTTGATGTGTAGGTAAGAACGGTTCTTGCTAAGCCCGTAGCAGCCACGTAAAACTTGCAACAACAAAGTAGAGGACGTCTAACTTGTTTTTGCAGGGCATGTTCTGATGTGATATGGTCAAGACATGATGCTAAATTTTATTGTATGAGATGATCATGTTTTTAACCGAGTTATCGGCAACTGGCAGGAGCCATATGGTTGTCGCTTTATTGTATGCAATGCAATTGCGCTGTAATGCTTTACTTTATCACTAAGCGGTAGCGATAGTTGTGGAAGCACAAGATTGGCGAGACAACAACGATACTACGATGGTGATTGAGGGAGTCCTGGATTAGGGGGTGTTCGGATAGCCGAACTATACCTTCAGCCGGACTCCTGGACTATGAAGATACAAGATTGAAGACTCCGTCCCGTGTCCGGAAGGGACTTTCCTTGGCGTGGAAGGCAAGCTTGGCGATACGGATGTTCAGATCTCCTACCATTGTAACCGACTCTATGTAACCCTAACCCTCTCCGGTGTCTATATAAACTGGGGGGTTTTAGTCCGTAGGACAACATAAACATCAACAATCATACCATAGGCTAGCTTCTAGGGTTTAGCCTCTCTGATCTCGTGGTAGATCTACTCTTGTACTACCCATATCATCAATATTAATCAAGCAGGACGTAGGGTTTTACCTCCATTGAGAGGGCCCGAACCTGGGTAAAACTTCGTGTCCCTTGCCTCTTGTTACCATCCGGCCTAGACGCACAGTTCGGGACCCCCTACCCGAGATCCGCCGGTTTTGACACCGACATTGGTGCTTTCACTGAGAGTTCCTCTGTGCCGTCGCTGTCAGGCCCGATGGCTCCTACGATCATCAATGGCGATGCATTCCAGGGTGAGACCTTCCTCCCCGGACAGATCTTCGTCTTTGGCGGCTTCGCACTGCAGGCCAATTCACTTGGCCATCTAGAGCAGATTGAAAGCTATGCCCCTGGCCGTCAGGTCAGATTCGGAAATTTAAACTACACGGCTGACATCCGCGAGGACTTGATCTTCGGCGGATTCGAACCACCGCCAAGCGTGCCGCACTATCACGACGAGCATGATCTAGCTCTGCCGCCGAACAGTGCCCTGGAGGCCGCACCCGCATCGGCTCCGACCCTTAGTTCGGAGCCAACCGTGCCGATCGAGGATGGGCGGTTGGACGCCACCTCGGGGGCTGTGATCCCAACGGCAGTTGAGCCGAACACCAGCCCCGTACTCTGCGAGACTCGTGACTCCACGGAGCCGGATTCTTCTCCGGACTCCAAACCCTCCGTGCCCCTGCCAATCGAATCCGATTGGGCGCCGATCATGGAGTTCACGGCCGAGGACGTCTTTCAGCACTCGCCTTTCGGCGATATCCTGAAGTCAGTGAAGTGTCTCTCTTTATCAGGAGAGCCTTGGCCGGACTACGGTCAGCAAGGTTGGGGTACGGATGATGAAGAAATTCAAAACCCACCCACCACCCACTTTGTAGCCACTATCGACGACTTAACCGACATGCTCGACTTCGACTTCGAAGACATCGACGGTATGGACGCCGATGAAGGAGATGATGAAGAACCAGCGCCTACTAGGCCCTGGAAAGCCACCTCGTCATATGACATATACATGGTGGACACCCCAAAAGAGGGTGAGGGCGATGGAACAGTGGAGGATGACCCCTCCAAGAAACAGCCCAAGCGCCGGCGTTAGCGGCGCCGCTCAAAATCCCGCCAACACAAAAACGGTTATTCCAGCATGGGCGATAATAATACTCCGGAGAGCGCTGAAGAAAACCCCCTCCAGCAAGGTTTAGCACAGGAGGATGGAGAAACCAGCCCTCATGAGAGAGCGGCAGACAGAGGGGTCGAGGACGATAATTATATGCCTCCCTTCGAAGACGAGGCAAGCCTCAACGACGACGAATTCGTCGTGCCAGAGGATCCCGTTGAGCAAAAGCATTTCCAACACAGTCTTATGGCCACGGCAAGAAGCCTCAAGAAAAAACAGCAACAGCTCCGAGCTGATCAAGATTTGCTGGTTGACAGATGGACCGAAGTCCTTGCGGCCGAAGAGCATAAACTCGAACGCCCCTCCAAGAGTTACCCAAAGCGCAGGTTGCTACCCCAATTAGAGGAGGAAGCACTTGATGCGGCCGAACGGCCACCTCGTGGCCGCGACAAAGAGGCCTCCCGACCCTCCACTCTAGCCGCACCCCATACCAAGGCACAGGAATATGCGCCGGACTAACGAGACATGTTGGAGGACAAGGCAAGGCAAACACGATCAATCTACGGATTGCGTGGGCACCCCACGGCTCGAGACGGCAACCGTCACGCCGGCCACAAATTCGGCAGGGCCGAACACAGTAGACAAAACTCATTGGAGCTACGTCATGATATCGCCCAGTACAGAGGCGCCGCACACCCACTGTGCTTTACAGACGAAATAATGGATCATCAAATCCCGAGGGTTTCAAACCCGTAAACATCGAATCATATGATGGCACAACAGACCCTGCGGTATGGATCGAGGATTATCTCCTTCATATCCACATGGCCCGCGGCGACGATTTTCACCCCATCAAATACCTCCCACTCAAGCTTAAAGGACCAGCTTGGCATTGGCTCAACAGCTTGCCAACAGGATCAATCAGTTGTTGGGAGGACCTGGAAGCCGCATTCCTCGACAATTTCCAGGGCACTTATGTGCGACCCCCAGACGCCGATGACCTAAGTCACATCATTCAGCAGCCAGAGGAATCGGCTAGGCAATTTTGGACACGGTTCCTAACAAAGAAAAATCAAATAGTCGACTGTCCGGACACTGAGGCCCTAGCAGCCTTCAAGCACAATATCCGTGACGAGTGGCTGGCCCGGCACCTTGGACAGGAAAAGCCGAAATCTATGGCAGCACTCACGACACTCATGACCCGCTTTTGCGCGGGAGAAGACAGCTGGCTTGCTCGTAGCAACAATATGACCAAGAACCCTGGTAGTTCGGACACCAGGGACATTAGTGGCAGGTCGCGCCGCAACAAGCAGAAGCGCCGCATTAACGGCGACAATGCTGAGGATACGGCAGTTAGTGCCTGATTCAAAGGCTCTAAATCCGGTCAGCGGAAAAAGGCATTCAAAAGGAATCCTAGGGGCCCATCCAGCTTGGACCGAATACTCGACCGCTTGTGCCAAATACATGGCACCCCCGAAAAGCCAGCCAATCACACCAACAGGGATTGTTGGGTGTTCAAGCAGGCAGGCAAGTTAAGCGCCGACAATGAAGACAAGGGGCTGCATAGCGGTGACGACGAGGAGCCCCGGCCGCCGAACAACAATGGACAGAAGGGTTTTCCCCCACAAGTGCGGACGATGAACATGATATACGCCACCCACTTCCTAGAAAGGGAGCGGAAGCGCGCGTTAAGGGACGTATACACGGTAGAGCCAGTCGCCCCAAAGTTCAACCCATGGTCCTCCTGCCCGATCACCTTTGATCTAAGAGACCATCCCACTAGCATCCGTCATGGCGGATTTGCCGCATTAGTTCTAGACCCAATTATTGATGGATTTCATCTCACTAGAGTCCTCATGGACGGTGGCAGCAGCCTGAACCTGCTTTACCAGGATATAGTGCGAAAAATGGGCATCGATCCCACGAGGATTAAGCCCACCAAAACGACCTTTAAAGGCGTAATACCAGGTGTAGAGGCCAACTATGCAGGCTCAGTCACACTTGAAGTGGTGTTCGGATCCCCGAATAATTTCTAAAGCGAGGAATTGGTCTTCGACATAGTCCCATTCCGCAGTGGCTATCATGCACTGCTCGGACGAACCGCATTCGCCAAATTCAATGTGGTACCGCACTACGCATACCTTAAGCTCAAGATGCCAGGCCCTCGTGGAGTAATTACGGTCAATGGAAACACCGAACGCTCCCTCTGAACGGAGGAGCACACGGCGGCCCTTGCAGCGGAAGTACAAAGCAGCCTCTCCAGGCAGTTCTCCAGTCCGGCCATTAAATGTCCGAACACCGTCAAGTGCGCCCGGAGTAACCTACAACAAGACCGCCTGGCACATTCCGAGCAGGCGTAGCAATACGGCCCCAACCCCAACCCTAGCAAAAAGGCGACGCTAGTACATCGCGTACATAATTACGCTCTAGAAATACCATGGGCATAGGGTGAGGGGCACCATCACAGCACGCCCAAAACATGGCTTAAACCGCACCAGGGCTGCCGATTTTTTACTTTTCTGTTACTTCCAGGACTCTACTCTTCGGAAGGCCTGTTCGGCAGTTCAATTGCCGCACAAATGATGCAAGAACCAGGGAAGCAGACAAGCCATGCCGCATTACGGAAATCCCAGGTGGTCTCTATCACGAGCAGTATACCTGTTTCGCATACTATTCCACAGCTTGCCCCTGGAGCAGACATGTTAAATAGTCCAACTTTTCGTTTATCGCACTACTTGTATCGTTTTGCTTTGATCGCAGCTATTTTTAATAAACAATGCATAGCTTTTGTCTATTTTTGCACTATCTTTTCATAAATAAATGTTCCTTAACGACATGTTGCACCCGTACAACTTGGTACGGCCAAAATACGCCAGGGGCTTTTAGCACCCCTCAATATGGTGTGAGAAGTCCGAACACTTTCACAAGTGCGGCACCCCGAACTTATAGCATTATATGCATCGGCTCCGAATCATGTCTTGGGTCAATAGTTGGGTTTGCCCGGCTCCTATGTTTTGGTGCCTTACGTTCCGCTATATCGGCTAAGGTAGCACTAGGAGAACCACTGCGATTGTGCCCCAGTTGAGCTGGGCCGAGCACCTCAGTGGAGAAAGCTAAAACTGACTGTCATGATGAAGCGAGAGCTGGTCGCTGTTCGAGAGGTTTTTTTCGAGTCCCTAAAGACTTATGCCGCTTAGGGCAACGAGTCGGCTCTGTCTGGCCAAAGCATGGATAGCGCCCCGAACTCGGTCTTCCGAATACTAGGGGCTTCACCGAAATTTAAAATTATAGAATTATATGGCTAAGTGAGAGTGTTCATGCATTATAGTCTGATTGCCTCGTTCGTCGGGCTGAGCACCTCCCTCGAAGGACCCAAACATGGGAAAAAGAGCGCCCAGATTTATCCCCGAACACCCCAGCACTAGTGGCAAGGGGGCAGAAGCCGACGCCTCGCCATCTCTCAGTATTGATAAACAGCCGCATAGAAGGTAATATTTTAAATTCAAGCAGCATTGCTCAGCGCATATGAAAAAGTTTTCAGCGCACAGGACAAAAACGAGTGAGTTTTACTCAAAAATTACATCCCTAGTACATTCATCCGCCACAAGGCGGGCACACTTCAGAACATCCTTATAGTAATTTTTGGGCTTGCGATGCTCTTTCCCCGCTAGTGGCCCGTCCTTCACAAGCTTCTCCGCATCCAGCCTGCCCCAGTGCACCTTAGCGCGGGCAAAGGCCCTACGGGCACCTTCAATACAGACGGAGTGCTTGATGACTTCGAGCCTTGGACAGGCCTCCACCAGCCGCTGCACCAGCCAGAAATAGCTCCCAGGCAGAGCCTCTCCAGGCCACAGCCGAACTAGGAGGCCCTTCATGGCCTGTTCGGCCGCCTTGTGGAGCTCGACCAGTTGCTTCAGCTGGTCGCTCAGGGGCACGGGGTGTCCGGCCTCAGCATACTGAGACCAGAACACCTTCTCCGTCGAGCTACCCTCCTCGGCTCGATAGAATGCGGCACCATCGGATACACTCCGGGGAAGATCTGCAAATGCCCCTGGAGAGCTTCGGATATGGGTAAGTATCAAGTAACTCACGTTTATGTGTTTACTTTGCATAAAGAATGCCTTACCCGCCGCTATTTTCTTCACCTCATCCAACTCCTGGAGGGTCTTCTGGGATTCGGCCTTAGCAAACTTGGCATTTTCAATAGCCGCCGCGAGCTTGGACGCTCGCGTCTTCGAGTCAAGCTCCAAACTCTCATGTTTCTTCATGAGAACCTGGAGCTCTTGCCGCACCTTGCCAACCTCGGCCTCATACCTCTCCCGCTCGGTGCACTCCGCGGCCGCACTCTTCTCGGCCTTGAGCAGCGCTAGCTTAAGGGTCGCCACCTCAGATGTGGCCCCTACAATAGCCATGTTAATCCTGTCATTTCTTGCAATTGCATCTTTTTTATATACATGTTCAACCAAGGTATTTCTTACCTTCCTTCTCCTCGAGCTGCTTCTTGGCACGCCCGAGCTCTTGCTCGGACTTCTCGAGGCTCTGCTTCAGCGTGTTGACTTCCGCAGTGAGTACGGCGGACGCCAGCAGAGAAGCCTACACACGCATATTGACTCCTTTTGTTAGACTCTTGCGAATTTTTTGATCCTCTATTCGGCTTTTCTTCTCGAACGCCCAACAGAGCATCAGGGGCTACTGCCTATGCGGTAATATTATTCACACATTATTTACTTACCTCAAAGCCTGTCAAAAGGCTAGTACAAGCTTCAGTCAGTCCGCTCTTGGTGGACTGAACCTTCTGGACCACCGCACTCATAATAGCGCGGTGCTCCTCGTCGATGGAGGCGCCTTGGAGCGCCTCCAACATATTGTCCGGCGCCTTCGGGTGGGCGGGGGTCGCCGGCACGGTGGACTTGCTCGTCTTGGAAGGAGGTCCCCCGCTGGACTCCGGAACCCTTGAAGGTTCCGGAGCGGTGTCCGGCCTAGGGCCGGACTTGGAGCCCTGGGGGGTTTCATCCCCTATACTCCTGGAGTCCGGGAGGTCGCCTTGCGGCGCCTCCGGGACCACCTTCTCCCTGCTTGGAACCTGTTGGGACAACACCTCGGTGTCGTCCATAGGGCGGGGGGAGGAAGCCGTCGGAAGCGAGTTCACATCCGACGAGTCCAGTGAGCCGCTCGACGACGCGTCAAGCCGGTCTTTGGGTGGGCTGCATAAGCATGTTCGACATAAGGGAAAGCTGTGCAATAAACGAATACTATGAATTACTCCGGTATCCGGATACTTACGATTTTGCCAGGGGCATGACCCTGGGCTGCCACTCCTCTCCGCCATCATCGGCGTCGTTGGAGTAGTCCGGAGGAAGGGTTTTCCCCTTATTGGACCCTCCGGCATCCTCAGAGAGGGCGCCTTCCTTTTCTTCTCTCCTCCCGCTAGAGGGGGAGAGGTCTCTTCTTCTTCCTCCTCGTCTTCACGAGAGGAAGGCGCTTCGGGACCGTCGGATGATGAATCCGACACCTCCTGGCGCCAGGCACTCTTTCGAGTCCCCGTGGCCCTTTTTGTGGCCTTCTTCTCCGGCACCACATAGGGCGCCGGAACCAGCAGCTTCGCCAAGCGAGCGTCCGCTGGGCCTTCGGGCAAAGGAGCCGGAAAGTTGATCCGTCCGGACGTCACCTCCCAATCCTGTCAAAGATAAGGGAGCTTAGATCCCGCATAGAGTCAAACTATGAAAAACTAATACCCTGTAAAAGGACAAAAACAGCTTACCGCATGAGCGTGATGCTGAGTACTGAATCCGCGATCCTCGGTAGCGGATGCGGGAGCCTCAGCGCCTTTGAAAAGCATCCTCCAGGCATCTTCGTACGTCGTGTCGAAGAGCCTGTTTAGAGTTCGATGATGTGCCGGGTCGAATTCCCACAGGTTGAAGGCCCGTCATTGACATGGGAGGATCAAGCGGATGAGCATAACCTGGACTACGTTGACAAGCTTGAGCTTCTTGTCCACCAGGGTTTGGATGCATGTTTGGAGTCCGGTCAGCTCTCCTTTTTTACCCCAAGACAGGCCTGTCTCCTTCCAGGAGGTGAGCCGCGTAGGGGGGCCGGATCGAAACTCAGGGGGTGCGACCCATTCTGCGTCGCACGGCTCGGTGACGTAAAACCACCATGATTGCCACCCCTTCAGGGTATCCACAAAGGAGCCCTCGAGTCACAGGACGTTGGCCATCTTGCCAACGATGGCACCGCCGCACTCCGCCTGGCTGCCGCGCACCACCTTTGGCTTGACGTTGAGAGTCTTAAGCCATAGGCCGAAATGGGGGCGGATGTGGAGGAACGCCTTGCACACGACGATAAACGCCAAGATGTTGAGGACGAACTTCGGGGCCATATCGTGGCAATCCAGGCTGTAGTAGAACATGAGCCCCCAGACAAATGGATACAGAGGGAAGCCCAGTCCGCGGAGGAAATGGGGGAGGAATGCCACCCTCTCATGGGGCCTAGGAGTGGGGATGTGCTGCCCCTTTTCGGGAAGCCGGTGCGTGATGTCGCTAGCCAGATATCCGGCCTTCCTCAGCTTTTTGATGTGTCCCTCCGTGATGGAGGAGACCATCCACTTGCCTCCCGCTCCGGACATGACTGGAGAAGGTTGAGGTGGTAGTGCGGGCTTGGGCGCTGGGGCTCGAGTGTGCAATAATGGATAGGCAAAGGAGGAAGAAGGCGTGGGTGAAAAGGTGGATCCTTATCCCCTTATATGGGTGGACGCAACTACATGTCCGCACCAACCTGGTAAAACTCGCTTATCTCCAAGCGCCGTAATCAAAGGCGCGGTTGGGTTACCCACGCCCGTATTGATGAGAATCCCGGAATAAGGGGACACGATCTCTGCTTTGACAAGGCGTGCCAAGGAAACCGCCTCGCATGACGCATTGAGGTGGGATAATGAAACGACTCGGATAAAAGCTTGGCCGTGGTGTGTCGCGCTACGGAATACGTCAGCAGATTAGATTTGTGTAAATATTATTCTCTCTATGGAAATATGTGGAAAACTTATTTTGCAGAGCCGGACACTATCTTTGTGTTTAAAATCTTCTATAATGTACTTGGAGGAGGAACCCGCCTTGCAATGTCGAAGACAATCTGCGCGCCGGACTCGTCGTCATTAAAGCCTGGTTCAGGGGCTACTGAGGGAGTCCTGGATTAGGGGGTGTTCGGATAGCCGAACTATACCTTCAGCTGGACTCCTGGACTATGAAGATACAAGATTGAAGACTCCGTCCCGTGTCCGGAAGGGACCTTCCTTAGCGTGGAAGGCAAGCTTGGCGATACGGATGTTCAGATCTGCTACCATTGTAACCCACTCTATGTAACCCTAACCCTCTCCGCTGTCTATATAAACCGGGGGGTTTAAGTCTGTAGGACAACATAAACATCAGCAATCATACCATAGGCTAGCTTCTAGGGTTTAGCCTCTCTGATCTCGTGGTAGATCTACTCTTGTACTACCCATATCATCAATATTAATCAACCAGGACATAGGGTTTTACCTCCATCGAGAGGGCCCGAACCTGGGTAAAACTTCGTGTCCCTTGCCTCCTGTTACCATCCGGCCTAGACGCACAGTTCGGGACCCCCTACTCGAGATCCGCCGGTTTTGACACCGACAGTGATCAAGGTGTCGCGCCGGTGACGATGGTGGTCATGACGGTGCTTCGGAGATGGAGATCACAAGCACAAGATGATGATGGCCATATCATATCACTTATATTGATTGCATATGATGTTTATCTTTTATATATGCATCTTATATTGCTTTGATTGACGGTAGCATTATAAGATGATCTCTCACTAAATTTCAAGATAAAAGTGTTCTCCCTGAGTATGCACCGTTGCCAAAGTTTGTCGTGCCGAGACACCATGTGATGATCGGGTGTGATAAACTCTACGTCCATCTACAACGGGTGCAAGCCAGTTTTGCACAAGCAGAATACTCGGGTTAAACTTGACGAGCCTAGCACATGCAGATATGGCCTCGGAACACTGGAGACCGAAAGGTCGAACGTGAATCATATAGTAGATATGATCAACATAGTGATGTTCACCATTGGAAACTAATCCATCTCACGTGATGATCGGACATGGTTTAGTTGATTTGGATCACGTGATCATTTAGATGACTAGAGGGATGTCTATCTAAGTGGGAGTTCTTAAGTAATATGATTAATTGAACTTTAATTTATCATGAACTTAGTCTTGATAGTATTTGCATATCTATGTTGTAAATCAATAGCTCGCACATAGATTCCCCGTTTATTTTTTATATGTTCCTAGAGAAAAATAAACTAAAAGATGTTAGTAGCAATTATGTGTATTAGATCCGTGATCGGAGGATTATCCTCATTGCTGCACGGAAGAATTATGTCCTTGGTGCACCGCTAGGTGATGGGCCTATTGCAGGAGCATATGCAGACGTTATGAACGTTTGGCAAACTTCGGTATGATGACTACTTGATAGTTTAGTGCACCATGCTTTACGGCATAGAATCGGGACTTCAAAAATGCTTTGAACGCCACGGAGCATATAATATGTTCCAAGAGTTGAAATTGGTATTTCATACTCATGCCCGTGTCGAGAGGTATGAGACCTCTGACATTAATTTTCCTAACAAGATGGAGGAGAATAGCTCAACCAGTAAGCATGTGCTCAGATTGTCTGGGTACTACAATCGCTTGAATCAAGTGGGAGTTAATATTCTAGATAAAATAGTTATTGATAGAATTCTCTTGTCACCATCACCAAGTTAGTAGAACTTCCTGATGAACTATAGTATGCAAGGGATGATGAAAACGATTCCCGAGCTTTTCATGATGATGAAATCGATGAAGGTAGAAATCAAGAAAGAGCATCAAGTGCTGATGATTAACAAGACCACTAGTTTCAAGAAAAGGGCAAAGGGAAAGAAAGGGAACTTCAAGAAGACGGCAAGCAAGTTGTTGCTCAAGTGAAGAAGCCCAAGTCTGGACCTAAGCCTGAGACTAAGTGCTTCTACTGCAACGGGACTGGCCACTGGAAGCGGAACTGCCCCATGTATTTGGCGGATAAGAAGGATGGCAAAGTGAACAATGCTATATTTGATATACATGTTATTGATGTGTACTTTACTAGTGTTTATAGCAACCCCTCGGTATTTGATACTGGTTCAGTTGCTAAGAGTAGTAACTCGAAATGGGAGTTGCAGAATGAACAGAGACTAGTTAAGGGTGAAGTGACGATGTGTGTTGGAAGTGGTTCCAAGATTGATATGATCATCATCGCACACTCCCTATACTTTCGGGATTAGTGTTAAACCTAAATAAATGTTATTTGGTGTTTGCGTTGAGCATGAATATGATTTGATCATGTTTATTGCAATACGGTTATTCATTTAAGTTAGAGAATAATTGTTGTTATGTTTACATGAATAAAACCTTCTATGGTCATACACACAATGAAAATGGTTCGTTGGATCTCGATCGTAGTGATAAACATATTCATAATATTGAAGCCAAAAGATGCAAAGTTAATATTGATAGTGCAACTTATTTGTGGCACTGACGTTTAGGTCATATTGGTGTGAAGCGCATGAAGAAAATCCATGCGGATGGGCTTTTGGAATCACTTGATTATGATTCAATTGATGCTTGCGAACCATGCCTCATGGGCAAGATGACTAAGACTTCGTTCTCCGGAACAATGGAGCGAGCAACAGACTTGTTGGAAATAATACATAGTGATGTATGCAGTCCGATGAGTGTTGAGGCTCACGTCAGGTATTGTTATTTTCTGACCTTCACAAATGATTTGAGTAAGATATGGGTATATCTACTTGATGAAACATAAGTCTGAAACATTTGAAAAGTTCATATAATTTAAGAGTGAAGTGGAAAATCATCGTAACAAGAAAATAAAGTTTCTACGATCTAATCATGGAAGAGAATATTTGAGTTACAAGTTTGGTCTTCATTTGAAACAATGTGAAATAGTTTCGCAACTCACACCACCTAGAACACCACAGCGTAATGGTGTGTCCGAACATCATAACCGTACTTTATTAGATATGGTACAATCTATGATGTCTCTTACCGATTTATCACTATCATGTTGGGATTATGCATTAGAGATAGCTACATTCACGTTAAATAGGGCACCATCTAAATCCGTTAAGACGACACCATATGAACTCTGGTTTGGCTAGAAACCTAAGCTGTCGTTTCTTAAAGTTTGGGGCTGTGATGCTTATGTGAGAAATTTTCAACCTGATAAGCTCAAACCCAAATCGGAGAAATGTGTCTTCATAGAATACCCAAAGGAAACTGTTGGGTACACCTTCTATCACAAATCCAAAGGCAAGATCTTTGTTGCTAAAAGTGGATCCTTTCTAGAGAAGGAGTTTTTCTCGAAAGAAGTGAGTGGGAGGAATGTAGAACTTGATGAGGTAATTGTACCTTCTCCTGAATTGGAAAGTAGTTCATCACAGAAATCAGTTCCAGTGATCTCTACACCAATTAGTAAGGAAGCTAATGATGATGATCATGAAACTTCAGATCAAGTTACTACCGAACCGCGTAGGATAACCAGAGTATGGTCCACACTAGAGTGGTATGGTAATCCTTTCTGGAAGTCATGTTACTAGACCATGACGAACCTACGAACTATGAAGGAAGCAATGATGAGCCCAGATTCCGCGAAATGGTTTGAGGCCATGAAATCTGAGATAGGATCCATGTATGAGAACAAAGTGTGGACTTTGGTTGACTTGCCCGATGATCGGCAAGCCATAGAAAATAAATGGATCTTCAGACACTGATAGTAGTGTTACTATCTACAAAGCTAGACTTGTCGAAAATGGTTTTGACAAAGTTCAAGGTGTTGACTGCGATGAGATTTTCTCACTCGTATCGATGCTTAAAGTCTGTCCGAATCATGTTAGCAATTGCCGCATTTTATGAAATCTGGCAAATGGATAACAAAACTGAAATCCTAAATGGATTTATTAAAGAAGAGTTGTATATGATGCAACCAGAAGGTTTTGTAAATCCTAAAGGTGCTAACAAAATGTGCAAGCTCCAGTGATCCATCTATGGACTGATAAAGTGATCAAAGCATATGGTTTTATACAGACTTGCGGTGAAGCCTGTATTTACAAGAAAGTGAGTGGGAGCACTACATCATTTCTGATAAATATATGTGAATGACATATTGTTGATCAGAAATAATGTAGAATTTTCTGTAAAGCATAAAGGAGTATTTGGAAGGAGTTTTTCAAATAAAGACCTCGATGAAGCTACTTACATATTGAGCATCAAGATCTATAGAGATAGATCAAGATGCTTGATAAGTTTTTTCAATGAGTACATACCTTGACAAGATTTTGAAGTAGTTCAAAATGGAACAGTCAAAGAAAGAGTTCTTACCTGTGTTACAAGGTGTGAAATCGAGTAAGACTCAAAGCCCGACCACGACAGAAGATAGAAAGAGAATGAAAGTCATTCCCTATGCCTCAGCCATAGTTTCTATAAAGTATGACATGCTGTGTACCAGATCTATTGTATACCCTACACTGAGTTTAGCAAGGGAGTACAATAGTGATCTAGGAGTAGATCACTGGACAGCGGTCAAAATTATCCTTAGTGGAATAAGGATATGTTTCTCGATTATGGAGGTGACAAAAGGTTTCTCGTAAAGGGTTACGTCGATGCAAAATTTTGACACTGATCCATATGACTCTAAGTCTCAATCTGGATACATTTTGAAAGTGGGAGCAATTAGCTAGAGTAGCTCCGTGCAGAGCATTGTTGACATAGAAATTTGCAAAATACATACGGATCTGAATGTGGCAGACCCATAGACTAAACTTCTCTCACAAGCAAAACATGATCACACCTTAGTACTCTTTGGGTGTTAATCACATAGCGATGTGAACTAGATTATTGACTCTAGTAAACCCTTTGGGTGTTGGTCACATGATGATGTGAACTATGGGTGTTAAGCACATGGTGATGTGAACTATTGATGTTAAATCACATGGCGATGTTAACTAGATTATTGACTCTAGTGCAAGTGGGAGACTGAAGGAAATATGCCCTAGAGGCAATAATAAAGTTATTATTTATTTCCTTATTTCATGATAATTTTTTATTATTCATGCTAGAATTGTATTAACCGGAAACATAATACATGTGTGAATAGACAAACATAGTGTCACTAGTATGCCTCTACTTGACTAGCTCGTTAATCAAAGATGGTTAAGTTTCCTAACCATAGACATGATTTGTCATTTGATTAACGGGATCACATCATTAGGAGAATGATGTGATTGAATTGACCCATTCCGTTAGCTTAGCACTTGATCGTTTAGTTTGTTGCTATTGCTTTCTTCATGACTTATACATGTTCCTATGACTATGAGATTATGCAACTGACGTTTACTGGAGGAACACCTTGTGTGCTACCAAACATCACAACGTAACTGGGTGATTATAAAGGTGCTCTACAGGTGTCTCCGAAGGTACTTGTTGAGTTGGCGTATTTCGAGATTAGGATTTGTCAATCCGATTGTCGGAGAGGTATCTCTGGGCCCTCTCGGTAATGCACATCACTATAAGCCTTACAAGCAATGTGACTAATGAGTTAGTTGCGGGATGATGCATTACGGAACGAGTAAAGAGACTTGCCGGTAATGAGATTGAACTAGGTATTGAGATACCGATGATCGAATCTCTAGCAAGTAACATAATGATGACAAAGGGAACAACGTATAGTGTTATGCGGTTTGACTGATAAAGATCTTCGTAGAATATGTAGGAACCAATATGAGAATCCAGGTTCCGCTATTGGTTATTGACCGGAGAGATGTATCGGTCATGTCTACATAGTTCTCGAACCCGTAGGGTCCGCATGCTTAAAGTTCTGTGACGATTGGTTTTATGAGTTTATATGTTTTGATGTACCGAAGGTAGTTTGGAGTCCAGATATGATCATGGACATGACGAGGAGTCTCGAAATGGTCGAGACATAAAGATTGATATATTGTAAGCCTACATTTGGACATCAGAAGAGTTCCGGGTAAAATCAGGATTTTACCGGAGTACCAGAGGGGTTACCGAAACCCCCCGGGGGCTAATGGGCCTTGTTGGGCCATAAGGGAAAGAGAGAGGGGCAAGCCTAGGGCAGGCAGCGTGCCCCTCCCCTCTGTCCGAATTGGAGTAGGAGAGGGGGGCGGCGCCCCCCTTTCCTCCTCTTTCTCTCCCTTCCTTTCCCCCTCCTAGTAGGAGTAGGAAAGGGAGGAATCCTACTCCTACTAGGAGGAGGATTCCTCCTCCTGGCGCGCCAACAGGGGCCGGTCGGCCTCCCCCTTGCTCCTGTATATACATGGGCAGGGGGCACCTCTAGACACACAAGTTGATCACAAAGATATCTCCCAGCCGTGTGCGGTGCCCCCTCCACCATAATCCACCTCGGTCATACTGTAGCGGTGTTTATGCGAAGTCCTGCTGAGGTAGCTTCATCAACATTGTCACCATGCCGTCGTGCTGACGAAACTCTTCCCCGAGCTCAACTGGATCATGAGTTCGCGAGACGTCACCGAGCTAAACGTGTGCCGAACGCGGAGGTGCCGCATGTTCGGTACTGAGGATCGGTCGATCGTGAAGACGTACAACTACATCAACCACATTGTCATAACGCTTCTGCTTAACCGTCTATGATGGTATGTGGACGACACTCTCCCCTCTCATTGCTATGCATCACCATGATCCTACGTGTGCATAGGAAATTTTTTGAAATTACTATGTTCCCCAATAGATGATGGACTCCAATCCGCAAGGACTCTGGCTGGAACATTTATCCTAGCTCGCGAACACAGGAACCACACCAAACAAGCAAGAAAACCAGGCACGACCTGCAAACTGGCATGGCATGCCAGGTCAGTACATTGAATGTACTTGCAAGCTCACAATAACCAAAAGCAATCAAGACAGACAACAGCATTGCAATTACAGGTTAACAAGGATTAACATGATACTATCAGATCAATCTTAGCATGAACAAGATGAACATGTTATAGCTAGCACAGTATAATTATGGCATGAACTTATGAACATGATGATACTAGCATGCAACAGGTTAACATTATCAAGCACCAACTTACTCTGCTCGGGTTACTTCGTAACCATCTCATGCATCCACTTACCAACATCGGTATGCATGATACCTCTGTGATCCTCTCGTGATCACAACCAATCTCTTTCTCATCCACGAACCGGGGTTGTTATTAACCAAGTTATTATTATTGTTGGCTCACAGTGTGACCGTCACGAACTGGGCCCATATCCATGGGCACGGCTATCGGTAGATTTAACACGCACACTCTGCAGAGGTAGCGCACTTTACCCACACCACGGAACCCATGGCCTCGCACTCCCATACATGTGGACCAACGGCGTTCTGACAAAACCGATCTACTGCCATGACACTCTCCCGGCCACTCTGACCAACTCCCCTTTGGGCTAAGTCATGGGTGGCCCCGTGCCTACCAAAGGCACCAACGGCCACAGTCGTGGCAAAACAAAAACGGTCCCAAACGGGGACAATGGATCCATACTCAACAACGGGCACACAAGGCTTATGTCGTCCTGCCTGGCCAAGGTAGCGTCCGCGCATAACCTTCCCTCATTGGCGGCACCGGTGAGAGGCATGACAATAGACCGCATTAGGGCCTCCCATAAAAGCAAATGTGGTTGCACTGGTCAGCTCGATTCGGTGGCACCATGACTCAGCCAACAATTGTTCAAGTTCATTATTATCCAGTTAAACTTGAATGCAATAAGCTGAGCCATAATAGAAAAACATGATGCAACTACAATGCATGAACATGATACCAACATGAGCATGGTTGTGCAACCCTACTAAATCATCAAGCATAACCACAATGAATCATATATCCGAATGAGCATGACATACTGACGAGCATGAAAAACACAAGCATAACTCTACCATAAGCATAGCATGACTACTGGCATCATAAAGAAATGTCATGCAAGAACATAACAAGAATACTACCAAGTGAGCATGTAACCATCTGGATGCAACGGAACAAACATAGCAATGGTACTGAATAACAAACTAAGCATGCATCCGAAGAACATCACTGCTACCAACATGTATTACTACTACGAAGCATGACTTACGAACATGATACTAGCATGTAGTACAAGATAACAAGATGCATCGGAACATAGCATGAAAGTGAACAAGAATCCACGAGCATAACTGAAACAACGATAGAAGTAGCAAACAAGTAGGTAGATAACGACAAAATTTTAGTAAATATTCAAGTTGAAAACCAAGGCTGCTGCATGACTATCATCCAAGTGGCTGTTGTGGCTTGGCTGGGGGTGGCGGAGACTCCGGGAAGAAATGCAGTGAAGCCGCGGAACGAAATGCCGGACGGTTCTCTCTCGGAGGGGGCCGATTTAAGGCAAGGGAATAATGGTCATTTTCATAGTGTGAACACCTTATGAAAATGGTACCAACAGAAAGAGCTCGAAGATACGAAGACGTGGGCGTTGGTTTCACCTCAGTCGGAGTTACGGTTGCGGATTTATGAAGTGTGGAAGAAGAAGGACCAATCTATGAATATTTCTTTAGCAAACAGGTCCCCAGAGCAGAAAACAGAAAGCACCTTCGGTCGAATACGTTTTCTGAAAGGGAAAGCGTAGTTTTAGGAGAAGGCGGCTAAGAATACGCTTTCGGAATAATGAAAACGTATTCCTGAATTACGCTTCCACGGGTTATGTACACGTGGGGTCGGGCGAGGTCCACGGGCAGGAGGAGGGGGCACGGGCCTCGTCTTCTTCCTCCTCCCTCTGTCTCGATCGAGACAAAGGAGGAGCAGGGTAGGGGCGACGTCGGCGAGGGGCCTGGGCGGCTCTGTCCGTCTCCCGCCCGACAGAGGCCACCAGCGGGTGTGTGGCGGCCTACCGCACCCGTCCAGAGGCAGCAGGGGTGCCGGGGAGGAGTGGACAAGAGGGGAGGCCGCGATGACAGAGGAAGCTACTGGGGCGCCGGCGAAGTAAGCCGCTCCGGCAATGGGAAAGTGGGTGGGGCGAACCGTGGGGATGAGGGGGACTTGGTGGACGTGATGGGAGGAGGAGAGGAGGGCTGAGGTGGCCGGAACAGAGAAGACCGGTGATGGCCGAGGTGAACTCCGGCGAAAAGAGGAGGAGGCCGAGGACTTCGGGGGTCTAGGAGGAACGAGGAGAGGCTGATGAGGTGCGGAACACCTCGGTGCATCTATATATAGGCCAAGGAAGGGCTCGGGGACGCTCTAGAGGGCTCAGCCGACAAGCCAAAATGGAGCAGAGGAGGGTTGTGGCACGGGCGCGGCGATTGCGTCTTGACCACGGCAAGTCCCGACGGTGCATTGATGTAGGAAGATGCGGGCTAGCACGGGCGAGCTAGAGGACATGATGTGGACTCGAGAGGCAGAGGGGAACGGACGAACATAGCGCTGCGGTTTGGCAGAGCGCGAGATTTGACTGGTGCACCCCGTGGTCACCGCGTGCACTGGTGCAAATGGCGTGTTCTGGCCGGGCCGACCATGTCTAGTAGAATGACCTACGTGCCTTGAGTCCACACGGAGCAACAAGTCGGTCCAGGGGCAAATAAGTGATTTGCAGGAGGAGCCAAAATATTTTGGCTGCAAGGTGTTTGATGACATTTGCAGAGGATTGGTCCTGTGGACTAGACTGAGACTTGACTGGGGTTTATCACTCACTAAGGTGAGTAATATCACAGGGTTTCAGCTCATTCCGAGTGGTTTAGCTAGTACTTGTAGTGCAACTTGCCATACTCACCAGAATAGCAAACTTTGAAGTAGCACTCACATACTAGCTTGGATTGAGCTGAACATTGGCATGGATGTGTTATTTGATCATATGAAGCTGCTGTAAAAGTTTAATGCCAGTTAGAAATACGAAAATGGGACTTGCTTCACAATGCTTCATTTTGATCAGAATTTTGGAAATATTGCACAGGGAAAATGGAGCAATGGATTGAGCCAAAACTTTGTGGAGAGAGTTTATATGGATATGAGAATGTTCTAGTTTATTTTCAGATTAATTAAAGCAATATAAAATATAGCTTCACAAACTGAAAATCTGACCCAAAAACTAAGATTTGGAGCTGGGCTCACATAGATGAGTTACATGAGCTCAAATTTGTTCGAGAGTCATGATTTCATCATATGAAGGACCCTGCAAAATTTCAACTCATTTGGATATGCCTAGCTAGTACTTCCTTCACAATGTCTTCCCTCAAACAGGAACTTTGAACAATTGCTCAGGAATATTTATTAGGAAAGTTAAGTTGAATTTTGGCAAGAGGCAATGATATGGACAGGAAAAGTTGTCCAAAAAGTTTGGAGGCAATTGGGCAAAGATAAATAGCACTTGCTTCACAAAGTGCCATTTAGGGCAGAAAGGGAAAAGAATTATTGGAGAATTAGTTTTGAACATGGCAATGGAATTTTTTGCCATATTTGAGCAATATATGACCCAAAAAATTTATGTGAATTATTTGGGAATTTTGGGAGTGACAGAAATATAGGTTGCTTCACAACCTAGGGTTTAAAGGGTCATTCCTTTAATAGATAAAGGAATATTCCCAATAAAAAGAATATTGGGTTAGGTCAAGGATGACATGATCTAGGGATGATAATGAGAATGACAAGCCACTATAAAACCTAGGAAGACATGATCTTCCCAAGTTTTGGAACCACATAGCCACCGAATAGCAATTTAAATCAAGAAATCCAAGAAAATTAAAGGAAAAGGAAAGGGCAAAATCCAGGGTGTTACAAACTTTCCCCCCTTAAAGAAATCTCGTCCTCGAGATTTGGTTGCTCAGGGATAAATAATTTTTCTGACTTGAAGAAACCGTTTCCAACTCGGGTTTCTTTTATTCATTCTCATATAATGTCCCCACTGAGTTGGATCTGACAGACTATCTTGATGTGGGGTGGTTTGCTTCACTGTATCTGACATCCTGACAGGACTTTCCTTATATTTCCTCTTCATACTGACTCAAATTTTCTTTCATATCTGCTGGCTTAGATGAGGTCCAAAAAATTATCATTACTGACTTAGGTGTCCTTCTCGATACTGATCCTTGCTAAAGATGTTCTTCTCGTATCGACTACCGAGAGTATTCCACGGAGTTGGGAACACATCTTCCCATGGAACAAAGAATCTCTTCTATCCAGATATCATGCTGCTTGAATATATGCATACCTTCTGGGTTCAAAACAGTGATAGGAATCATACTTGGCCTTCTGATGGATTCTGACATCTGGCAGGAGTTTCTGACTTAGCTTGACTTGCTTTACTGTCTTTCATATCCAATCTGTACCAAAAGTTTGATTGTCGCTTGACGTGACTGATAGAAGAATGCACCATCACCTAATGATCACATTTGCAGACTTGACTGGCGGTGATCTTGGCAAAGAATCCCATTCACGGCAGGTTATTCGGTAATTGCTTCCCATATGCGAGAGATAACAATCCTCAAAGTATGTGCTCTTACATTGATTCTTCATTTTACCAGTATATCCATGGGGATAATAGTTCGTGCTATGCTTCGGCACGGTTGCTGAGGTCAATATGTTGAGTTGTCTTGGTTTCGGACTTGACAGACTTGAGTATTCAATGCTGACAGTTCTGATCACACGCTGTTGGCTGAGCTGGTTGCCTTGCTATGAGGCCCTTACCGCAATGAATTAGACCTCTCATGCGTATCTTCACTTGGTATTTGATATGAAATATTAGACTATCTTGGGCATACATACCACATTGTTCGCACAATAATTGGCATAACTGTATTGTTGGTCTTGCTCCTTCATTATTCTTTATCTGGATCCTTAGCTGAAAGAGTGGGGCCGTATATATCCTTGATTATTTTCGTGGCCCTCACTACAAAAAAATACACTTCCGTCATGATACGTGTTTGTCACAGTAGGTCGCGTTTTCTGCCATGCATGTACATCCATGACAAATTTATGACAGAATCAAGATAGTCATACCTGTGCTGTCGTAGAAGTGTTCCATGACATTGCAAAAATTATCATCACGGAAGTGTCCATTTCCATGACGATAAATCGCGCGTCACAGAAGTGCTTTCGTCAAGGGTGACCAACACATGGCATCCACCGTAACGGAACGTCGTTAAGCTATCGGGTCGGATTTTGGATCCAATAACCCGTTAACAGCGACGACCAATGCCGATTTTCCACGTATAAAATTCTCATTGGTTGACGGATCCAATGGGCGAGATGGGCCTATGATATGTTGACACGTGGACCGGCCCAAAAGTGGCCCACAAAGATTAAATGGGCCAGCCCAACTGAAGGCCCATAAGATTTAGCGGACCATAATGGGCCGACCCAGCTAAAGGCCCACAAAATTTAGCGGACCATAATGTGCCGGCCCAGCTAAAGGCCCCCACGATTTTGCAGACCATAATGGGCCGGCCCAGCTAAAGGCCCACAAGATTTTGCGGACCATAATGGGCCAGGCCAGCTAAAGGCCCACAAGATTCTGCCGACCATATTGGGCCGGCCCAGCTAAAGGCCCAACATTCTCTGTCAAATCGGTCCGTCAACGGCCTGTCCTAAACTTGTCATCAACACAGCCCATGGTCACTTCTGGCCCGTTAACAGTCCGCTAAGTAATTGGGCCGAATTATGGCCCGGTGTATTTCCGGCATGTTAAAGGTCCGGCTTCATTTGGGCCCATTTACAGGCCATCAAAACTTTCGGCCCATAAACGACCGTGAAGGATTTGGGCCATATTCGGCCATGTCTGACATTCGGCCTGTTAGAGGCCCACTATAGCTTTGGGCCACTTTCGGCCTGTTGTCATTTTCGGCCTGTTAAAGCCGAACGTAAACCATGGGCCATATGTGGCCCAACGTCATATCGGGCCCATTAACGGCCCATATAGAAATGACAATAATCTAGCCCGACCGAAGTTCTGACCTATTAAAGGCCCGTGTATTAGGTCGGCGCATTTACGGCCCATCCGAATTTCGGCCTGTTAAAGTCCAGTGGGTTATTTGGCACAATCAGGGCCCAATCTCACTTTCGGTCTATTAAAGGCCCATGTATTTTATGGGCTCGAGATATTTACACCTGTAAATGGCCTATTTTTACTTGAGGGCCCAGATTATGTTTAGGCCTGTTGAAGGCCCACTATGGGCACATGCCTACCAGAAAAATATGAAAGCTTATGATGATTTAGGCCCAGATATTTTTAGTGGGCTACATGCCAATTTCGTCCCGTAATCGTTTTTAGCCCAATTGGAATGGGCCCGCGAATGTTGGCTTGTTGGGCTCCTACGAAGCTTTCGGCCGATTACATTACTAAGATAAACCTACACTATACAAAAATAGTGTCGTAAATACTATAGCCTGAGGCAGCATCATAAATGTTGTATCACAACAAAATAAATTCCAACCATACAACAAAAGGCCTGTTGGCATAAAGTTTACAGTCCTTCCAGATAAAAGCACCATCAGATGTATAGAAGCACAGATCATTTAACCTGAGTGCTAATGTTTCAGGCTATAGAATCTGATGGAGCAGCACGATCTCCACCTTTTTTCCGCCATTGCTCTTGAACAACGAAGGGGATGTCTGATAGTCTGGTTTCAAAACCATTCATATCTTGACGACATTTCTCAACCACTATTCTTGTTTCCGAAACAACGTCCATTAGGGATTGGACTTGTGTCTGGAGCACAAATATATCACTCTGTCTAGCAGGAAGATTTTGTTCAGTAGGTGATTTGGATGAGGTTACCTTGACAACCAACCCAGAATTACACAGGAAGGTGCTTTTTGCACTGTTAGTGGAGAGATACTGACGCACTGCAGCAAGAGGTTACATTGTGCCTGTAGTAGCCTCGTCACCTTCAGGTGGTTGTGGATGTTCAATCATTTGTTCCATAGCTTCATGAAAGTTTGAACTTGTAGATTAGTGTACCAGATAAGTTACTAATGAGACAAAAACAAACAAAGTAGGTTAAACGTTTATACATAACTTATTTTGGTGAACTACTGTAATACATTAGCATGTATTGTAGTGCCAACTACATAATAAAATCACTTTCGGAACATATGTCCATGTAGAATGCCTACTATATTGTCTATTTCCTCACATTCGTTGACATCTAAGGATAAAGAGACATGTTTTAAAGTAGGATGAACATAGTATGACATCATTCATATCATGGGCAAACATATATAAAACAAACAGGCTATTTTATCATTGTGTGCGCACGTGAACATAACAACTAGATTACAGATCAAGACCAAAAGAATATGCTTCATCTCTTTTAAACCATGTAAGGTGAAATGATACGTTAAGACAACTGTGAATAAAAGTGAATAGAGTAACTGACATTGGCTGCAAACCAAGTAGTTAAATGAACACATCACAGTACCAATCAGTTCAAGGCAGCCGGAGTAAGGACTTACAACAGCGGCTTGAACTGGTGTGCTCATGCCCTTAATCTTGCTGGTGTGGCAATCCTTGAAGATTTGCACTGCATTCGGTTCAGGTTCTTTTTGGTCCGCACGGGATTTCCTCTGTATTTGGAATAAGTCAATATAGATACGATAATATGGCAAAAAAAGAAGGATGTAGCAGCTATTTACAAGAGCCTCGCAGTGTGCAATATAGCTACGAGATCCTGTGGTCTATTGGAATTTCACTTTAGAACGGTTGGTTTTGTTCTTCAAACAATTAGCCTAGAAGAAGATACACTTGTAAGGCACATACATAAATACAAGTTGAATATGTGGTCTGATCAAATACATATAGCCTACCTGATACTTTGGATCATACCAGTGTTTAACAAGGGCTGTCCGGTCTTCATCTGTAATATATTCCACTGGAGATGTTTGGGCGATTTCATTGTTAGCCTTGCCTTCAAAGTGAGATTTTCTAAGGTGGTACCGATACTGTCGTAGAGCAGACTGAAAAACATGAGTGCATGCTTGTCTAGTTGCATCATCTTTCGGATCCAACTTGAACCTCATCTGTTGAAAAAAGAATGTGAGTCTTATTAGGAGGAAGCTAGAAAGTATGGGACAGAGCAAGACAATATTACTAATTGCGATGAATAACATTACTTACGGATAAATGGTCAAGGAAGGTGTTAAACTGGGTATTGTCTTTGTCATTCCTGTACTGGATCCACGTTGGGAGGATACATGCATGACACCTAATGGCAACGGCCGCCTCTGATACTAACTTGGCCGACTCTGTAGCATCACGTGGCCTTTTTAAACCTGCCTCAAAATGGATCTCCATTCTTCCTCCTTTAGATTTTGTTAATCTGTCAAGTATTATCCCTGATGTCTGTTTCCGCTTGCGCCATGATGCTAGTTCAACAACGAATATGGAAAGTGTTAGTGTACATCAAACTGTGAGAGTACATATAAAGGAGCATGCAACTGCAACTTGACTCGGTCAGGTACCGTCTTGGTGTTGATGCTCATGAGGTTCATCAGATCTTGCCAAGTCCTGTTGTGTCAGCAGTGCTTCGGAAATAGTGTTAGGTGTGAAGGCAGCTAGGGAACTGGCCAGTTCCAGAGCAAACGAATGAGTAACTGGTTGAGATGTTGGTACAGTTGAAGCGGATGCTGCAGCTGGTGGAGCAGGTGATACTGTGTTTGTAGATTTAGACAGTGGACTTGGACCTTCTACTGCACTATAAGTACCAGCAGAATCTCGACGGTAGAACCTTTTCTGTTTCACCGGACGAGTAACAGCACTCCCTACTATATTATTTTCCTTGCTCTTTTTTGACTTTGCCATGTCAAGCTGTACCCACAACACAAAAGAATAAAAATCACTCTTCAGAACTCATTGATGCATGATAAAGACAAGCAATACTTTGATGTAAGACAACCATATGAGGATGGAATATCTAAGAAAAATAGGACGGCATGACATATTCACAGCTACGATGTGCAAACTAAGCAGAAGGATTTTCAAGAAAATAGAAGTGTCTTGGAGACACCATATGAAAGATGCAACCAATATTACTCTGCCAAGTTAAAAGTGTCTTGTCATAAGTGGCAATTCGAAAAATTAGAAGCAGTACAATGTAGAAATCAATGCAAGATGCAACCACTATCAAACTGCCATGTTAAAAGCGTCCAATCATGAGTGACTGATGCAGGATACACAACAGCAGTACTTTGATGTAAGAACATGGTATTATAGATAGATGCAGTGTATTCTAGACACAGAAAGCCATGTCATATGCACATGTATAACGTATAAACTCAGCAGGTGCAATTTAATCAAAATAGAAGAAATACAGGCTAGACAACATATGCAACATGAAACCAATTATCACACTGTCAACTTAGAGCAAGCACCTGCGATGGTGGAGTACGGGAGATGAACTCATCATGTAGACTTGGGACTTCAACTTCATTAGCAGTAGCAGTGGCAAATCTAGAGAGTCTCTGTTTGCGTCGGTGCGGAGGACCACCAACATCCCCTAACTTACTCTTTTCCTTCCTATTTTCTGATATTGCCTTATGAAGTCAAAACCACAAGAAGATGAATAAAATTAGCTCAGCATAACTGGTTGATGCATGATACAGATGAACACTAATTAGATGTAAGACAAGCGCTGGATAGGAGGATGGAATATATACAAAAAACGACAGCGTTTCATATTCACACGTACGGTAGCGTGTCTTATGGGTAAGTAATCGTTGCAGGTATAAGTTGTAAGCTACACAGATGCAATTCAACATAATCAGAAGCAATACAAACTAGACATCATACAGAAAACGCAACCACGTATAACAGTTCCAAGTAAGACCAAGCACCGGTGATGGTGGAGTAGGGGAGATGTGCTCATCATGTACATGTATGTTCTAGAAACAGGAACACGTGTCATATTCACAAGCATTATGTGTAAAGTAAGCAGACGCAATTCAAGTTAGAAGCAATACAAGCTAGACATCATACGCAACATGCAACCACATATAATAGTGACGAGTTAGAGCAAGCACATGTGATGGTGGAGTAGGGGAGTCATCATCTACACAGCTACGTTGACTGTCCAACCTTGTGTTGTCTTGCGAATCTTGTTGGGAGGATGGCGGAGTAGAATCTGTAGAGACCCCCTGTTTGAGTTGCTTCGAAGGACCACCATCATCCACTGTCGGACTAATTTCCTTCAGTTGTAATGATTTTGCATTGTGAAGTCAAACCGATAAGAAAAAGGGATTAGAAACACTGCAATACACCATATGGAAGGTGCAATCAATATCACTCTGCCAAGTTAAAACTGTCTCGTCATAGGTGGCGTTCATCAAACTAGAAGCAATACATGCTAGATATCATATTCAAGACGCAAACCAATATCACACTGCCAACTTAAAGGTGTCCCATCATAAGTGACTGATGCAGGATACACAAGAAGAGTAGTTTCATGTAAGAACATGGTGTGATAGACAGATATAGTATGTACCAAAAACAGGAAAGCGTGTCATATTCACATGTATCATGTGTAAGCTAAGCATATGTATCATGGAGCAATACGAGCTAGACACCATATGCAACATGCAACCAGATATCACACTGCCAAGTTAGAGCAAGCACCTTGGATGGTGGAGTAGGGGAGCGGAGACTTGGACCTTGTAATGCACTATCAGTACAAGGAGAATCGGTACAGATGCTCCGTTTACGTTGCTGCAGAGGACCACCATCATCGCCTTCCTTACCCTTTTCCTTCCTCTTTCTTGATTTTTCCTTGTCAAGTCAAACTCACAAGAAAAAGGAATAAAATTTGCTCTTCAGAACTCATTGATGCATGATACTGACGAACACTACTTTCATGTAAGGCAGCCGCATGATAGGAGGATGGAATATGTATGAAAAACAGGACGGCGTGACATATTGACATGTATGATGTATAAAGTGTAAACTAAGCACAAGGTGATTGAACTTGTTAGAATCGATGCAAGCTAGAAACCATATGAAAGATGAAACCAATATCACTCTGCCAAATTAAAAGGGTGCCCTAACAAATGTATTTGACCAAATTAGAAGCAATACATGGCAACAGGCTAGAAATAATATGCAATATGCAACGAATAAAGGTGACTCATCGTAAGTGATTGATGCAGGATACAGAAGAGAGGTAGTTTCATGTAAGAACCAGGTTAACACATAGATGTAGTCAGGGCCGGTCCTGAGATTTTAGGGGCCCGGGGCGAATCTAAATTTTGGAGCCCTTAATAATAATTCAATACATGTATATATAAAAAATGTTTTTGGTGAACACTTGATATTTGTGTTATTGTGATCTTACAAGTATCCCTATATATTGAAAATATATGAATGTCGTTATCAAAAGACATCTTTGGAAATACAAAGGCATGTTAATTATCAAGGTTACTAGAACAATGGAGCATAGTTATATGGTTTCAGATACAGAAGGTTCGAAGACAATGACACCATGAATAGTGCTAAAAGAAATTTGATAAAAAAGCATAGTTGTTCTTGGACTGCTTAATGGTAAGATTATTATTCTATAAATAGCAGTGTCCAAGAAATTAAGATTAGAGGAGCAAATAAATAAAAATGATATGCAAAATATTCTTCATAGATTAGAAATCAAATCAGCAACCATGAAAAGTTACTCCTACTAGTTGTGCAAATTTATTGTGCCATCCTATAATTCAACCCAAAACTACTCGTCACGATTTGCATCCAGAACATCATCCTGTTCTTAATCTATTTGAGATCTACACCCTAACATCCTTGTTCCCAAACTGTAGAAGCATATCGGTCAGTGATATGTACAGCGGAAGACATTGACCTGGCAGACAACGCTCAGATCCACAAACTACACGCCGTGCGCCGCCGTCTCCGACGCGCAGCCATGTATCTTTGGGTCTCCTTCTCGAGCAAGCGTTAGGTTAACTGTGGCGATCTCATAGCTAGGCAAAAAGGGCAGCGCGTGCTAGTAGAATGTGCCCTGGCTCCTAGCCCCCGATCCTGACCGATGGTCCAGCTTTATTTAAGGGGATTAGACACTCCAGATAAATCAACGTAGCTACTACTTCTTGGGGTAGGTGGAGCGATCCAGTATAGGCCCAACTACCTTGGGCATTCAGCGATCAGAGAAGAATGAAAGCACTACGTGCGCTCGGCTGCATTTTCTCCACACAAAAAAACGTGACCTTGGCTGCACTGCGTGCGTACGCTACAGGATATACGTACGTACTTAGGAGGGGGCCCCTCGATCGTGGGGGCCCGGGGCGGTTGCCCCTCCTGCCCCCCTCAGGACCGGCCCTGGATGTAGTGTGTACCAAAAATAGGAAGGCATGTCATATTCACAGGTATAGTGTGTAAACTAAGCAGATGGAATTTACCCTAATTAGAAGCATTACAAGCTAGACACCATATGCAACATGCAACCACATATCACACTGCCAAGTAAGAGCAAGCACCTGCGATGGTGGTGTGGGGGAATTGTGGTGATCAACTAGAGAGCTATGTTGACTATCTTCATTTAGCCTTGCTGTTTCTTGAGAATCATGTGGGGAGGATGACACTACACTCTTTAAACGAGTATGGGGTCTCATAGTAACCCACCCGGGTGACTGTCTCATCATAAGTGATTGACGAGGGATACAAAAGAGCATTAGTTTGATGTACGAACATGGTTAATAGACATATGTAGTATGTATCGAAAAAACGAAGGCATGTCATTATCAAAGGTATAATGTGTAAAGAAAGAAGATGCAATTTAACCAAATTGGAAGCAATACAAGCTAGACACCATATGCAACATGCAACCACATTTGACAGCGTGAAGTTAAAGCAAGCACCTGGGATGGTTGTGTGTGGCAATTGAGATCATCAACTGCAGAGCTACGTTTACTGTCTCCAACTGCTGACACTGCACCCGTTAGAGCGCTGGAACACTTAGTGCTTATCTTCGAATTACACTGGAGCGACTTATGTCTTTTCTTTTCTGCATTCATCAACACTGCGTCAGAGTCTAAAATACCCATGCATAAAAAAACAATAGTGTGAGTATGGGTGAAGTGTGTGCCCAATTAGTACAGTGTAAAGGTAGCAGATAGCAGGTCGGTGAGAAATAAATGACGGGAGACATATGATAGCTCTACAACATGCATGGCACACTAAATTACTATAGGATTCTATGAAAATAATAGTCGACTGAAGGCAAATAGGTCAGTCCATTTTTTCTGCACCGTCCGATGTACAAAGAACAGGCAGATTGCCGTCATCTACCTCCAGCCAGTCAGTGTTGACGATCTTCCTCGAAACGCCAGCGACCACCGGCCCAGTATTCCCCCCTGCCTGCGCCCTCCCATCGACCTCACCGCACCGCCGTGCTTGGCACCGCCCCCCGGCCATCCATTCAAGCCCCGCCGACCTCCAGATCGAGCGCAAGCAGCTCCTGTGCCCCACACCCCGCTTCCCCGGTGAGCAAGCGGACTAGGTGCTTCACGCGCCTAAGCGGGTGCTGCTTCTTTTAATTGTGGTTCGACTGACCCTGAATTGAAATCCAGGCGGGCTACTGACCTCTAGAAAAGGTGAAATAGTAAAACGGAGGAAACCTTGTGCATTTAGTATCACGAAGAAGATGCAGTAAGAAGCGCTCAACTAGTTTCTTTCGTGGGATGAATACGGTGTGAGCGGAGACATAAGATTTGCACGAATATGGGAAGAGGAGTACCTCTTTCTGCTGGCAGTGCTATGTCCTCCTTCTGTTTTTTCGATGATCTTCTTGTTGTTCGCCAGAAACCAGAAGTTGTGGAGGATGGTGCAGCCTTGGACGAACCCATGGCCAAGTTGTTGAGTGTGGTGCGGTGGCCGTCTGTCGGCAGCGGGGAAGCAGATCCGAGGCGGCGAACGACGGCGTAGCGGGAACAGCTCCGGTGCGGTGGACGGTTGCGACAGTGGAGCCGCAGCAGTGAGGCGCGGGACGGCGTGGTCGGAGTGGTTCTGGTACGGCGCACATCGGCGTCGGCGTCGTGGAGGCATCTCTGCCTCGGCTTCAGCTGCTAAGTCCTTGAGGGCGTTGCGGTTGCGGATGCGTTGGATGACGACGTCGGGGTACCGGCTCCAGCGTGATGGAGGAGGGCGGCAGTGGATTGGCTGCTATGGGGTGGAGGACGGAGGATACTGGGGTTTCACGGCTGGTGGAGAGGGCGTTTTCGCGCCCACGGAGTATGAATGGGGAAACGAAGGGAGGCGGGGAACTAAGGAGGAACAATGTTTTGGTTTGAGATGCGCTTGTTTGAAATTTGGGGAAAGTTACAAACTTTACCCCCATCTAAAATTTCGGACATATTGCGGGTTGGGGGTAGGACAGTCATGTCAGGTGTCCCAAATGTGGGCGGGATAGATTTCGGTCGAGCGCATGGGTAGGCGCCCACGGCGTATGAATGCTTCTCTGGCGTCTTGGTGAAGTTACAAACCTACCCCAGTTTAGACCCTTGGACATCGGGCCGATAGGCTACACGGGCCAGAGTCAGGACAGTAATTTCCTACCACCAAAACATTAGTCTCATGCGGTTTCGGGTGACCAGAGCCCTATTTGGCGCTTCGTTCAATATTTGGGAGCAGAAGCATTAATGTTTTCGGTTCTCTTGAATTGAACTTTTAGGATTTGTCAAACTTCACAAATCTTTACTCTTGAAAATCCTAAAGCTACGATTATTTTGGAATGGAGGGGGTACATTTGAATATACATTGTACATGAGTATATATTAAAAAATATGCCACTTACCTCAGTTCATGCATGGTTCCAGATATAATCTCCTTGGTTCATGCTATGGGGTGCGCGGAGAGCGGCGAGTCAGTGGCCAGCGCCTCCACGTCCGCTGCCATCATGGAGGAGAAGTAGAACACGGGAGGCCGCCGCCGCTTGGGTCCCATGAAGGCCACCGCAGAGGTGACGTCGGCGTACACAGTAGGTGTCTTGCCGGATCCTTTTGTTGCGAAGACCTTCGTCGACCCCGCATGGGCTCCACAGAAGAGGGCAATGTTAGGATGAACTCGAGCCGGTGCCGGCCATGGCGAAGTAGTCGCCAATATTTTGGCTACCCCGGGCAAGATCCAAACAGCCCCTCCCAACAGATTCAAATCCCTCATTCGCCATGGAATTTTGCCATGTGTTGTTTTCATGGACTAGCAAGATGCCCGTGCATTGCACGGAACATCAAGATGCATTTTTTTTGCAAACTCCCGCATGCATGCAAGGGATATTTAATGTCCTCCTTTGCTAGTACCACGAGGCAAACACCATTAATATTGCATCGATTAGTGTTAGTGGCCTTGTATATCTGCAAATTGTAATTTTGATAGTGGCCCCTTGTATATAAAAATGGAGGGAGAAAGATGAGAGATAAGGCGAGGAGGAGTGGGGCGTGGTGGTGACTGGTGGTCGGACTGGGCGGAGGCATGGGGATGGACGGCGCATTATGTCTAGGTTTGTATCTCTCTCACACACACCCACGTAGGTGGGGGACGTGCACGAAGAGAAGAGGTGCACGCACGGCGCACGTACTCCTGTCTCTTTCCCAACCACACCCGCGCGGGTACACGGTGGAGCTCATTTCTGTACGAAAAAGGCAACCCACGTAGTAATTTGGCACGTGTACGGGTTGTCCACTTGGTGGAGGGAGGATCGTCTACCACGAGTGAACAAACAAATTGTGACTTGACGCGTTATGTTAAATTAAAAAAAGAGGCAAACCATGTGGGGCCTACCTTAGAGGCAAGGCTCTATACACTGGAGTACTTTTGACGTGTCCTGTCAACTCGCAGAACGAGGAGAAGCTTGCTTAGTACGCCATCTCCCCCGCCCACGGGCGCGGTGGCTAGCAGGATGAGGTGAAGCTTGCTTACCATGCCTTACGCCCGCTCCCTCGCCCACGCGTGCGGTGGCTCGCAGCCCGAGGAGAAAATTTTACTACTCCCTCCGTTTACTCCTCGTCCCTACTACGTACTTTGGTTAGTACTCCCTCCATTTACTTATACAAGGCCACTATAAAAAAATACATTTTGCATCTATACAAGGCCACAAATAGTAATCGAGACAAAAGTTACTACTCCCTCCTTTCCAGATTATGGCTCAATTTCAAAATCTCTCCAACCAAGGTAGACGGTGAGTTGTCGAATTAATTTCGTAGTTTGCACAAGTAATTAGTACGCTCATTTTTCTCAAGAAGTTGTGTTTACCGAGGCATTAATTAGAACGAATGCATGAATGACGACTAAATTTCCATGAACTTGTACATGCATTGGTTAGTTTCCTCTTGACACTGCTTGCGTCGGGTGATCTAACGCACCTCGAAATCCAACATGTAATGGTACTACTACTAGTATAGTACTCCCTCTGTCCCAGAATATAAGAACGTTTTTGATACTATGTTAGTGTTATAAACGTTCTTATATTTTGGAACGGAGGGAGTAGAATTGAGACTTATCAAACGGAAAAATGAATGTTTTTTAGATGAGCCCTATAAACCCTAGTGGGTATGTACTCCGTAAAAACAGATTTTTCCAAAACTATGTCGCTCCCTTTCATGAATTTTGTAGTAGTATACTCCTCCGTCGATGCTCCCTTTCATGAATTCTGTACTTCCTGTCGCCGACATGTGGGACATATATCAACCGGGTCGACGTATCAAGCACCAAATAACAGTGCAGAACAGCAGGGGGACGCACCCCACTCGTACCGGCCCAGTAGTAGTAATGAGCAATGAGACATCAAATCACAATGCCGCACTTTCCCAGACGGACGAAGCAACCCTTATTTCACACTTCGGTTGGCCATCATCTCAAACCACGTACTAGTATCACTTCTACCTCAAGAGCGACACGCGCATCGCCTTGGTACATCATGACACGTGGGACCGCATGACAGGCCATGCTCCCTCGCCGATCGCTCGGTAAAATCACCTCATTTTTACTATACTTCCTCCGTAGCAGTTTACTACATGGCATGCACGTCGTTTTAGGTTGAGAATTTAACTGGCTATATATGTGATGAACAGTGCTCTAGCCTTTTAAAAAATGTATACTTTTGTACAGTAGTACTATCGATGGATTGGGCTATGGAGCAAAACTTGAAATTAAAAAAAAGGTGGTACATATAGAGAGCGCTTGTCGCCAAATTATGCATATAGTACTATTTAAAAAGCTAGTATGTGCTTAATTGGGGTGCTAAATTCAATTAAAGAAATACTAGTAGTATGTACATACTGAAGAGTTAAAGTAACGAGAAGAAGCATAACATAGTTCTGCTGGGGGCTCAGCACAACACACCCCTCAAATTAAACTAAGCACACCTGAAATTAAACTATGCAACTAATCTGGTAGACACTACATTAGAAGTTTAGAACCACCATGAGCAACAACACTGCCACCTTACTCGGAGTCCTCGTCCACGTCCTCGACTTCGTCCTTGTCCCTATTCCTCTTGGCCGATACTTCTTTGCTTGAACCACACACTTGGTGGTTGCTCGTCATCCAACCCTTGTAGATATTGAAGCAAAGGTAGCCATCCATTGCAGCATAGTGGATGTGGTCTATATCTAGCACATTCCGCTGCCATGCATGACGATGAAACGTGTATTGAGGTTTCACCAGTTTACCGTACGAAGGATGAACCATGGCTCCTGCCAGGGTCAGCATTGAAGGCTGACGAGAGGGCACCAGCCGATTCTTCTGGAGGTCGAAGGGGTTTCCTACAACGAGGCCTATCTGACCCAGGATTTCTTTGTCGTTACCAAAGTCTACAGTAACGAATTTGACTAGGTTGCTCCCGAGGAAGTCCTTAAAATCTTGGCACTCAACGTCGGCATGGCATATGTGGTAGACCAAGCATAAGTCATGCATGCATACCTGGATCACGGCGGGCTTCTACCTCTCTTCGTCCTTTAGATCCTTCTCTCGTCCTAGGACTATGGTGTACTCAACATCTAGCCCAGCGACCCACTCATCATCTGAGTTTTCAAACATGCGTCTGAAGCAAGAAAGGCATCCTTTCACCGTCGCGGAATAACGGGTGTAGATGACGTCGAACTCATCGCCGGTGATGGTTATAACCTTGTACTCACCGTCGATCATGGAGATTTGGGACGCCATCGATTTGGGAGGAGGGTTAGGATTAGTGGAACTGTCGTAATGTGAATGGACGGGGCGACTAGGAGTGAACTGCCGTAGTATTGAAGGACGTGCGGGGACGAGTAGGAGCGAACTTCCAGCGTGCGAACGGCAAGGTAGTGGCTTTCCATTCTCCCATGATACGGGTTTCCGAGAGCCCTTGGATCTGAGATCAAATGGTTGCATGGCATGATTCTAGACCTATGGGTGAATATCCTATCCTGGAGGGTTATTCTGCAAATTTTCAGCAACTTAGCATGCGACCGTTTGATCTCAGATCCAAGGGCTGCCAGTAGCCCGTATCATGGTCGCGCCACCGTCGCGTTGCTCGCGCGGTCGCGCCCTTGGAGATTTAACACGGTGCGTTAGGCTATCTGATGTTGGAATGTCATACATAGTCATCACTTAGTCACTCATACTACAAAAAGGTTGGTTATAAGTGTATTTTTTGTTACTCCTCTCTATCTCTTTCTTCGTACTCAAGGAAGAAACGGTGCTAGTAAGCGCGTGTATTTATTGCATTTGCCAAGGAGTGACCTCTTCCAATGAAATGGTGTTGCTAAGTTTGCTTCATTTAATTAGCTATAGACTAAAAATTGTCTTTTCACCTAGGTACACGTGCTTAGCACCGTTTCTTCCTTGGGTCACCAAACTAGTCTCTCTCTTCTTGATTAACTTGCCACATCAGACTTTATGCCTATGTGGCAAGCTTAAGCACCTGTAGGAGCAAGTAAAAGTAAGTACAATAGTGCGCTTTACATGGTGGAGCATTGGGAGAGGCACCTGTATGGAGGTGGTCAGGAATCTGGGAGACTCACGCTGGTCGTAGCGCCGCAGTTAAAATGATAATGGCAAGTCAAATCACGGGGCCCCACCTGCTAGCAGTAACTCACTGTCAAATCACACAGCCGTACGTTTGCAGCAGCTACTCCCTCGTCTTCTCGCGTCTCTGTCGAACCAACTAGGCGGAACTGCCCCGCCGCCTACTGCGCAGGAAAAGCCCCGCCCTCGACTTTTAAATACAACTACATCCGCTTAAGAATCCAATGATATACTTTTTGTGACATAGTAACTCCAATTTAGTTAGTCAAATGGATGACCTAGAACTACGTGCACGCCCTATAAACCGAGACGCCTAAAAATAAAAAAACCGAGACGGAGAGGGTAGTTCAGCACGTATCTTTTTAGATCAATATAGTCGGGATTCACCAAGGAGCAAAACCAAGTGGTAGGCTGCTCCTGTCGTGTTGGCGTAGCAACTCAAGCAGGGTCAGTCCACACACGAAATGGTGACACACTTAACAGGACTCCTTTGGCTGACATGTGGCTCATCCACCGTCTTGTTCCACGTGCGATGCACCAAATTATAGTTCGGAGCAGCGGTTGGAATTGTAGGCACCCCGGTCGTAGCGCCGCAGTAGTAGAAAATGAGCGACGAGGGGTCAACTCACAAAGCCCCACCTTTCCCGCATTAAGCTGGACGGACGAAGCAACCATCATTTCACTCTAGGGCGCAAGAGCATAAAGAAAAGAGAAAACAATGATGCGTGCGGCAGCTACCTAGGGCACCCTAGGGTAGTGGTCTCCACTGCAGATCCTTTTTTTGAAAGCGCCTCCACTACAAATCGGCTTCTCCCTCGTCCTCTTGAAGAAAACCGATGATGAGTGCGGCGGTAGGGTTTGTAGGAGTACTACGGCGTGCGGGGCCATGTCGTAGTAAACGGGTTCGAGTCGACGCCTTAAATATGTGTGGGCCGCTTGGTTTTACGGGAACGAGGCAGCATTTTGGGTTCGGGGACCAGTGGAGATATAGTACGTACAAAAAATTGTGGACGTAGGTTCGACCGAAAAGCAATGATGCACGGGCCCTGCATTTTGATATACCCGGGGCCGTGTGAAATTTGCTACTCTACTCAAAACTACTAGTAAGGTACTCCCTTCGTCCATGAATAAGTGTACTTCTAGCTTTTGTCGTAAGTCAAAGTTTTAAAATTTTGACCAACTTTATAGGGAAAACTAGCAGCATTTATGACACTAAATTAGTATCACTAGATTCATTTTGAATTGTAATATCATAATATATCAATTTTATGTCATATATGTTACTACTCTTTTGTATATATTTGGTCAAAATTTTAAAACTTTGACTTAGAACAAAGGCTACAAGTACACTTATTCGTGGACGAAGGGAGTACACATGTATTGAACGCATGAGATTTCGAAACCAAATTATGAATAAATACACACTATAGCATGTAAAGCTTTGAGTCATATATGGATGATGTAGATGTTCGTTTAGTTCTTATATTTCATCTCATTAAAAATCAATAAGTTTTATAAAAATGTTAAGATTCATGGGGTTGTGCATTGTACTCCCTCCGTTCCAAAATAGATGACCCAACTTTGCACTAACTCACTAACTTTGAGTTAGTGCAAAGTTGGGCATCTATTTTGGAAGGGAGGGAGTAAATCATAAAGTAAAAAACAAATAATGGCAATTCATTTAGAAAAAAAATAATCAATTATGATACAGAAGATTCTAGAACAAAGGAGAAGTGCTTGTGTTTTGAGGTTTGTGCATTATGCTTAAGTTCAACCATGGAGTCTTCTAAATTGTACATGTGGCAGATCTGGTGGAATGTTGATGATATCCAACGGCCAGTAGTGCTCGGATTTTCCTATCTCTGCACTGTCGGGTTAGCTTCATCCAGCGACCATCTTTCAAAGTTATTGGCACACTATATAGTTCTTGTGCCATAGTTGCATGTTTTGGAAAAAAGCTACTAGTGGGTTGTACTATCTATTTAGGAATAGAAGATGTATACATGGAAGTTGTAGGGAAGAGATGACATGGAGCATCTCAATTCCTATGAGTAGGGATTGGAAAATAGATGTCATTTGGTTCACATCATAGGAACTTTTCTATTGAATCTAGAGATGACATGTATCTCAATTCCTATGAGGAGGGATTAGAAAACAGATGTAATTTGGTTCATATCATAGGAACTTTTCTATTGAATATACACTAATTTTTATTTTCCTTTGAAATTAAGGGAGTATAGGAATCCATTCATATGAACCAAGTGGCTCTAAAGCTATAGAAATGATATCATGTTTACTTCCTTTGAAATGTGGAGTATATGAATATATTCCTATGAACCAATTGGCTCTAAAGGAAAAAATCCTATAAAAATCATATCATATAGAGTTCCTATGATATTCCTCGACACTAAAGGATGCCTGAAATTGCTGCGGGTGATACAATGGTATTTCTTTGTAGACTCCTCAACCAACTTTATAGTTACCTCTCGAAGATGAATGAAATAACATATACATGGTATTCTACATGTGCAATTTGGTACACGAAAACTCGGTAAAAGTTTGCGAGGTTCGAATTTTCAATAAAGCTATATGCACTGCATTTCGGAACGGATGGAGCATACGGCAGTTGCTAACACTCACGTGGAAGATTTGTGTGTAGGAGGAGTGGCTGTTCTGTTAAATGACATGGCAAAACTGACACTGTCGGATGCCGATCTAATGGTTCTTACGGCGTTCGTCAGGAAAAGGCTTGTGGCGAACGTTTGTCGGATAATGATTTACGGACACATGCATTGCATTGATAAGTGCCCCCCTCTCTCTCACGCACATGCACCCTCACGAGTCACGACTCTCCCGAGTCCTCTCACAGACTCGCACGTCGCACCCACCGTCTATCTGTTGGTAGACGTCACGCACATATGTGCTCTTCACACCCTACCCTCAGAACTTCTAAAAAACAAAAGACGGCGCGCACATTTTATTTTAGCTCACATGTCACACACTTGTACTATTACTCTTGCGGCGAACGTTCTTTGGGCATAGTATATTGTACTCTCACGAAGAGAAGCGGTGCACGCACGCACTAGTTCTCTCACACCCACTCGCGGGTACACGTAGGAGCGCATTTTATTGAAGCTGGTACAACAAAATCACTCCACTATATATAAAAGCAGGAGCCTTAGCGCTTACTTTACTAGGGTTCCTCTCGTTCACTCTCTCATGCTCTCTAGATCTAAGCAACACATAGGTGGCCACACTCTCTCTCAGCTCATGGCTGGTCACAAATCCGGCCGGACAACCTCGACCGGGGCAGAGGTGTAGGTGCATTGTTCACGCTGTCGTCGGCGGCGGGGGAGGAGACCAACGGCTGCCCACGCGTCCCGATCGGCAGCCGTGCCGTTCTCTCTGAGAGAGCACCGGCTCGGGAGGGCCTCCGACCCCTTCTTCCTCACTGCGGTATTGTGGCCAAGATGCGGCTTCCCGACGCCGTCTTTGCGACATGCCGAAGACCCTCAGGTATATATTCCTTCGAAACCTGCCTTGCTCTAGTGCCCCAGCTCCCTTCGTGTGGATCCTTTTCTACTTCCGTCCACTGTTCCAAAGCCACCTATACTTCTACTATTATTAGAAGTAAAGCTATTTCATATAGTCGACTCAAAGCGTTGGTTCAAACAGGGAATAAAGTGGGAAAGCTGTAGCATGAATCTAGGACTTGGTTCTAAGAGGAAACGGGGGAAAGTAGTAATATCTGTCACTGTTTAAATAACCGTAGTTCTTATTTGCGCAAACAGGGATGTCTGTCTCCATATTGTTTCGGGATGTCTGTCTCCATATCGTTTCTATGCGCGCAATCAAAAGCACACACCTCAGTTTTAGTACAACGGCGCAAAATGAGATGGCTATCCCACGTTGCCGTCGTCTAACCTCCCGTCTTCAAGGTAGTAACTAAGGTAGAATGACCAACGCAATCTAAAAGAAGCTGATTCATACATTTTACTTCCTGATTGCAGTGCAGGGACGAGCGAAAACAACTGCATCCTAGTCCAGAATGCACTTTCTACTAGTTCATCCATGGACCGAGGACTAGCTGGCACGGCTGCACGGCGGTTTTTTGGACAGGTGCGCGGACAAGAGGCATTGTGGTCTGCTTATTTATGCAAATAGTGGTGCTTAAATTTAGTGGAATGCACAAGAATTTCACCTGGTCAGTACACTGCATGGTTCAGTTCAGCATTCCAGCTGAGACCACAATTATAATTGGTTATTCTGGAATGAGAGAACCTAACCCTGAATGGTGGCAACAAGAAAAAACCAGAGTGAACTCCAGGAAATTTAAGCCTGCCGGGAGGCCATTTGCTCAGAGAGAAGCCTTGCTTGTTTTTTCCTGATTTGTAAACCTTCTCACAACTTTGTCTTTTGCTGTGAACTAGTATATGTTTGATATGTTCTATGAATCATTGAAATGTATAAAATTGCTGAACTTATGCTTTTCAAGTTTTTTATGAAGATGAGTTTAATGTGAGTGTTCCACATGAGCGCTAGACTAGCGTGTGAACATTTGGAATTTATTACATTGTGGCCTCAATTAACTGCATGAACCACTGTAACAAGATACATAGTTGCTTATATGTCAGACAGCAGATTGTTGATTGTTAGCTGGTCGATAGCCTAGTGTTGAAGCGAGCTGAGCCAATGTGCCGTGTTTTGCACAACTACTTACAAGTGGGGTAGCACCAACAGTGTTTACAAGTACTTATGTATACGTCGGCACACGGTTCTCGAACGAGTGCTCTATTTCATCAAAACACACACTGCTCGTATGATAAACCATGACAACTTATGTCTTACCATGACATATTCATGAAAAAAACTAGTGAGGACACATCTGTTTCGGCAACAATTACGATGGTTCTTACATGATTCATGGGCACACAAAAGTAGCAGCAGTTCCCATAGACGGATTCAAACAGAGTACTAGCCCAAGAGGGGTCGATAATAGGCAAGGTTCGGATAATTAGACACAATCTAAACTACTATTAAACACTAGCTGGGGCAACTATTTCATGCCTCCATCTAATTTGGGCTCGACACAAGACGGACCTTGCCATGAACATCATCGAGGACGTCCAGCAGCAGCTCAATCCTGTGAACCTTCATGAAGACAACCTTGTGGCCTTGCCACTGATAAACTTGTTTGTGGAGGCATGCCACATCATCTTCCTGCGTAAGCTTGACAAGAACAGTATTCCTCACAAACGAAGGAGTAGCTTTGAACTTCTTGTGCTTCAATACACCCTGGACAACACGCCTGACAATAGTGAGGCTGGAATACAACTCTTCATTGGTATAACCGCAAATGGCTTCCAGGATCCAACAGCCTAAGAACTTTGTTTTCCCAGTGCGTATATTCTGGTCGTCCGCCTCATAGCGAGTGACATGTACAACCACACAATCCTTGTCTGCATCAGGGCTCTAATTGAAACAAAAACAAATTTTGAATTACTTTTCAGTATAAGAAACACAAGTTATTTAAACCACTACGTATACCATGGCATCGAAGCTAATAAAATTTTGCATTATTAATCACCACATACTTCCTTTTCTAAAAAAATCACCACATACTTAGATGAAAAACCACAATCGAGATCGGCAAAGAAGGAAATCACCTTCGGCAGCTCAGCAGGGGGACACATCCTCGAAGGGGGAAAACTGCTCCTGGAGTACCACGGGGGCTGTAACCTCAAACGGGGCGTTGACCATCTCAGTATCTGGGGTCGCCTCGGTGGTTGCCTCCATCTTCTTGGAGCTCTCTATCTCGTGGGGATCAGCCTCCCACGTCTGCTCCAATATCGGCAGATCTTTGCCTGGTTCTCCTTGGTCCATCATGAAACTGACGAATACTAGGAGACCACAGAAAGGAAAACACAATCGCAATGACAATGAAACGAAAAAGAGAGTGAGGATCGGTTACTGCTTTGCAAAAGTTCTTTTTTTCCTCTGAACGAAAATATACCAACATCACGGGTCCGCTTACCTTCCCTTCGTTCGGAGAGAAGAACAGTGGCAGATGCAAGTGTTGCCTTTCTTGAAGATGGTGAGGGAGAAGGGGATTCAGCGAAGAGTGAAATGATGGTTGCTTCGTCCGTCAAACTTAGACTGCGGGGAGGTGGGGTTTTGTGATACGACGGCTCGTTACTGCCGCGCTATGACCGGGGTGACTCTCCGCCTGCATACTTCCTTCTAATTTGGTGGATGGCATTTGGGCCTGCGTGCTGCATGGCCCGCATGTTGGTGAACAAAAGTATAACGACATTCAGTAGAGGGAGACGTTTCAATTACCTAGGAGGAGCTAGAAGCGGTAGAGTGTCTCCACTATACTAGTAGTAATTGTTTTTCTCGGTAGCTGTAGAGTGTCTCCACTCTACTAGTAGTAATTGTTTCTCGGGTCCCAAGACAAAACAGCCCATCCACACTAGTAAATAGTAAAATCAATTCAAAAGCCCATATATTTACTGAATGAAATGCGCTACCCACACCCAGCACACCCCGCCCCCCCCCCAAAAAACCTGGGTGCTCTTCTTCCTCCTCGCTCCTACGGAAAACCCCAGCTCCCCTTCTTCCTCACTCCTACAGAAAACCCCTAGCTCCCCTTCTTCTTCGCTCGCACTACAACTAGGCTCGTCATTCGTTACCCTGCTCAAATCCGTGAGCGCGATGCGACGCCCTCAAGGAAAATGGAGTCGGCTGACCCCAGCACCAAGAAGATGAGGCTCCCGCCAGCGGTGACGCCTGTTGTAGCTCCTGCACCCGGCAGCGCGGGGAGAAGCGGCGACCCCGCCCCCACCGGATCCCAGGAACTCGTAGAATCTCGGCTGGACCACATCAGCGATCTCACGGATGCCATCCTTGGGGAGATCATCTCGCTTCTCCCCACCAAGGATTGCTGCCGCACCCAAATCCTCTCAATTCGGTGGCGCCCTCTATGGCGCGCCGTTCCCCTTAATCTCGACTGTCGTCAGCTATCTCTATTCAATGATTTTGAAATCCCCAGAATCTCCTCCCACCAGGGCTCCGTTCAAAGCCTCTGCATCCCATCATGCTACCTGAGCAAGCATACCATGCCCTGCACGGTGGACGCCTGGCTGGAATCCCCTGAATTCACAGAACTACAGCTGCTTGAGTTCTACTATTCCCCTGGAAATCACATACCACATACCGAACGCCATGAACTTGTGCCCTCAGCACCGATGTCCATCTCGGGGTTTTCGTCCTCTCTCCACACTACCACCTTTGCACAGTGCTACCTACCAGACAATCTTGTACTAAACCTTCGACTCCCATTTCTCAAGAAACTTTCACTTGTGCGGGTTCGTATATCAGAGGCATCATTGCACAGCATCATCCACTCCAGTTGCCCTGCGCTGGAGTGCTTGGTGCTTGTTTTCATAGTTAGAATCAGTTGTCTCCAAATAAAGTCACCTAACCTTGTAAGAATTGGAATTTCTTTTGACAGAAGGCAGCTCATCATCCAAGATGCCCCTTCACTTCAAAGGTTGATCCTTGATTCTAGTTATTCACCGTTGCAAATAACCGTCCTCTCTGCGCCTAAACTGGAGACCTTGGGTGTAATACATGATCTATGTGCTCATTTCAATATGGTGTTTGGCTCCACAGTTCTTTAGGTACTTTATATTATCATCTACACTTGTAACCATAAGCTGCATTTTAAATTTCTGCGCATAATTTATATATCATCTTGGAGTACACATTTTGTACTAATATTATGTTCTATGCTCAATGAAGAGTTTCTCCATGGATGGCCTATCAATGGTGTTGGATTCTGTCAAGATCTTATATATCCAAATGAATAGTTTTGATCTGAACAAGATTATTGGCTTGCTACAGTGCTTTCCATGTCTGGAGAAGTTGTATATAAAGGAGATAATTTCACACACATTGGAAGCCTGCATATAGTGTACTAGAATTAATCGTTCAGCTGTTGCTCTTTTGACACTCTTCTTTTAGACCTTAACTGTTTTCAATCTTCATGTCTATTTAGGCAACAGGACGGGGTAAGAAAGTCATAACCAATTGATGGATTCGTAAGCATCGGGATTTTCTCACTTCTCATGAGATTCGATTAAAGACAATAACGCTAGAACGATATGTAGCCAACCGTGCAAACACAAGATTTGTCACATTCTTCCTGCTGAATGCGAGGTTACTATTGTCCATCAGGCTTAAGTTTATCAGCAGCATGGTTTTGACGGATGGGTATGTCGAAGAGCAAAAAAAGGAGTTTCAGGTGGGAAAAAGAGCTTCTGAACGTGCCGGGCTTCTATTTACAACATATTGTGGTCATCATCTAGTAAATTTTATGACCCAGGATGTTCATTCTATGGACCAGACCGATCCATTTGACTGTGACTGCCGAAAATAGTGCTGGAGTTAGATGTTGTTGCCCTTTTCAATCTGGTTTTTTTGTAAACCTGATGAACAATTAACCCTCGTGCTTTTGTACAGTTTGTAAGCTGGAGTTAGATGTTCCTGCCCTTTTCAACTCGGCTGTGACTATCATATTTTCTTTGAAACAAGGCAAATGGCTTGCCATTCGTTTAATTTAGAGTGAAATATTGTAACAAATCCAAACCAAGGGAAATAACATCACTCTTGCCGGCTGCTTGAGCTCACTGTGCATTACAGAAGCCAAGTGATTAGCCCCCACGAGCACCCACAAACTTATTTCGAACTAGCACATCAAATGGGCTCTAAATTTTCATAGGAAAGGCTGGACATCTGGGGCTCACGCCATTGTCAACGTAGTCAATAAACGAGAGAATTACACTACGAGCGGCTGACACCAGGGGCCCAGCAAGTCGTGTAGTTTTTTTTTTGAGGAACAAGCAGTTGTTATTTATACTAGTTTTAGCGACGGATCAGGGTAACAATGGGGTTGTGCGGGGGCTGTGGCCCGTCTAGCCAGGGTTTTATTTATGTTTACCACATCATGAGCCCAGTTGTGTTTTTTTCTTGCTGAAAATGGCTAGCCCAGTTCTATTTTTTTAAAGAAACACCCAAACAAGGCCTACTTGCTTTATCAGCCCTGCTGGGCTGCAAATCTTTTAAGACGAGGAGAGTTTCATTCGGTTTGCCTAGAAATGGGCTGTACATTTTTGAAACACATCAAACCAGGAATTAGTTTCAATTTTTTTTCATTACAAGATCTTAAATTCCATTGATTTTTATGCGTGGACAATTATTTGGATTTTATATTTATATAAATTATTTTTCAAAATAGTTTGAATGTGATTCGATATTTCTGGATTAAAAACAGTTGACCGCACCAAAATATGCAAAATTTCGTATACTTTTTAACCATGGCCACAATATGGGGTGTGATGCTAACAAAAAGAAGATGGGCTCCAAAAAAATTCTTAAGAATTAGCAAATGGGTTGTACATTATTAGAAATAATGCCAGATGGGTTGTATGATGTTTTCCACAGATTTGAGGCTGACTTGTGCGCCAACTACAGGTTGACGCGTATGCTTTCATAAAAAAAAGGTTGACGCACACGCAACGCCCTGTCAACTTAGTCAACACATGAGAGCAGTGACTGTTGGATGTCCATCCAACGGCTATCGTGCTTCTTTAATCTCTGCTCTTCATGCTCAAGCTGCTCAAACAAGCGCCAGCGGGACTGCCTGCTCCCTCCTCCGCACGGCCGGCTGTGCTGCCGCGCAGGCCTCACCGCCCGACCGTACTCCCATCACTGGCCTAGCCATCCCTCTACTCACCCACACCTGCTGTTATTCTCCAGCGACGGCAGACAAACCAGTAAACCCTCGTATAGTTGTACTCCCCTCCGCGTGGGAAACAACTACCGAGTATTCCCTGGCTCCATGTCGTTCCCTTCCTAGGCCTCGCCGTCGTCCACCGCCCTGATGCTCTCGGCGCGGCCTGGTCAACGTGGTCAATGAACGACATCCATCGGAAGTGGACTGTACGTGGAGAGGCTGACTACTGGGTCCACAGCCGCATGCAAGGAAATGCCTCCTTATTCGGAAGTGGACTATACGTGGAGAGGCTGACAGCTAGGACCCACAGGAAGGGCCTCTGTATTTCGCGAAAAAAACGTTCCCCCCACTGACAGGTCGGACCCACCAGCTATATCTTCGCACGCAAGGAAGTGCCTCCTTATTACGCCCAAAAAAATGAATACCCTCCTGCTAGCTAGGACCCACCATAGTGTTGGGCTGACTTGTGGGCCTACTAAGTTGACACGGACGGAGAGCTTTGTCAACTTACTCAATACTCCAGTGACCGTGTGATGTCCATCCAACGGCCATAGTGCTTCTTCAACCTCTGGTCTTCTTGCTCCAGCCGCCCAAAGCAGCGCCGGTCGTGCCGCCTGCTCCTGCCTCCCGTGGCCGGCTGTGCTACCACGGAGGCCTCACCGCCCCCATACTACTCCCACCACTGGCCAGGCCATCCCTCCACTCACCCACACGCTCTGTTATTCTGCAGCGACTGCAGCCGAACCAGTGAACGCTCGTACTCCTCTCCGCGTGGGCATCCACTGCCGCGTCTTGCACGGCTCCGCGTCATCCCCTTCCTAGGCCTCACCGTCGTCCACCGCCGTGGTGCTCTCGGCGCGGCATGGTTAATGTGGTCAACGACCGACTTCCATCAGAAGAGTACTGTACGTGGAGAGGCTGACAGCCGGGTCGATGGCAGCGGCAAGGAAGTGCCTCCTTATTACGCAGAAAATAATTATTCCTCCACCTGACAGCGGGGACCACCAGACGGGCCACCATTATTTTGCGAAAAAAATTGTTTCCCCCTGACTGCTGGGACCCACCGGACGGGCCACCGTATTTCACGAAAAAAACATTCCCCCCGCTGTCAGCTCGGACCCACCGGAAGTGCCTCCTTATTACGCACAAAAAAATGAATACTCCCCCGGCTAACCGGGACCCACCTTGCTGGGAGGCTGACTTGTGGGCCTACTAAGTTGACGGGGACGAAGGGTTTGTCAACTTAGTCAATATGAACGATTCTAGCTCCAGTGACCGTATGATGTCCATCCAACGGCCGTAGTGCTTCTTCAACCTCTGGTCTTCTTGCTCCAGCCGCCCAAAGCAGTGCCGGTCGTGCCGCATGCTCCTGCCTCCCGTGGCCGGCTGTGCTGCCGCAGAGGCCTCACCGCCCCCTACTATTCCCACCGCCGGCCAGGCCCTGCGGCGACGGCAGCCTCACACCGCAGCCGAACCAGTGAACCCTCATAGTCCTCTCCGCGCGGGCTTCCACTGCCGCGTCGTCCCCTTCCTAGGCCTCGCCGTCGTCCACCGCGGTGGTGCTCTCCGCGCGGGGTGGTCACGGAACGACTTCCATCGGAAGAGTACTGTACGTGGAGAGGGTGACAGCTGGGTCCACGACCACAGCCCAGTTTTTTTGTGATTTGCCAAGTAAATCGCTTTGTCAGGCCTGTTGGGCTGCAAATCTTTCAAGACGAGGAGAGCTTTCATTCAGCTGGCCGAGAAAATGGCCCATCAGTAATGAGAAATGGGTTGCACATTTTTAAAACACATCAAACCGGCAATTAGTTTCAAATATCTTTTTTTCATTTCAAGATTTTAAATGACATTAATTTTTATGCGTGGAGAATTTGTTGGATTTTATAATGATATACATTTATTTTTAAAATCAGTTTGAATGTGAGTCGAAATTTCGGGATTAAAAACAGTTTGGACCGCACCGAAATATGCAAAATTTCGTATAATTTTTTAACCGTTGCCACAATATGGGTTGTAATGCTAACAAAAAGAATATGGGCTCCAAAGAAAACCTTAAGAATTAGCAAATGGGCTGTAAATTATTAGAAATAATGGCAGATGGGTTGTATGCTGTTTTCCACAGATTTGGGGCTTTCCTAAAAAAAGGTTGATGGACAAGCACTGACTGTTGGATGTCCATCCAATGGCTGTCGCGCTTCTTCAATCTCTGCTCTTTCTGCTCCAGCCGCTCAAACAAGCGTCGGCGGGACTGCCTGCTCCCTCCTCCGCGCGGCCGGCTGTGCTGCCGCGCAGGCCTCACCGCCCGACCGTACTCCCATCGCTGGCCTAGCCATCCCTCTACTCACCCACACCTGCTGTTATTCTCCGGCGACGCCAGACGAACCAGTAAACCCTCGTACAGTCGTACTCCCCTCCGCGTGGGAAACAACTACCGAGCCTTCCCTGCCTCCGTGTCGTCCCCTTCCTAGGCCTCGCCGTCGTCCACCGCCCTGGCGCGGCATGGTCAACGTGGTCAAGGAACGACTTCCATCGAACGTGGACTGTACATGGAGAGGCTGACAGCTGGGTCCACGGCGGCAGCAAGGAAGTGCCTCCTTATTACGCGGAAAATAATGATTCCTCCACCTGACAGCAGGGACCCACCGGACAAGCCACCGTATTTCGTGAAAAAAACGTTTCCCCCCAGACTGCTGGGACCCACCAGCTACACCTTCGCACGCAAGGAAGTGCATCCGGGCAAAAAAATGATTCGCCCCCCTGACTGCTGGGACCCACCAGCTACATCTTCGCACGCAAGGAAGTGCGTCCGGGCAAAAAAACCAAAACGATTCGCCCCCCTGACTGCTGGGACCCACCAGCCCCCCGACTGCTGGGACCCACCAGCTACATCTTCGCACGCAAGAAAGTGCATCCAGGAAAAAAACAATTCGCCCCCTGACTGCTGGGACCCACCAGCTACATCTTCGCAGGCAAGGAAGTGCCTGACAGTCGGGACCCACCTGGTCGAAGCATACGTAGCGTTGACATTCTGGTCGCGAACGTGTACGTATAGACTGGTCGATGTAGAGGCGCGCACGTGTCGTAGTAGAGGCGCGCACGCAGCATGTACACGTACATACAGCGGCCAGGGTGCAAGAAAGAAAATACGGCCACGTATGTGTACATACGGGCGGGGTCTCGAACGCCTACTCGCGCATACGTACGGCGAGGGCTCATGTACATGGCTGGGTCGGAACAGAGAAACAGTGTCGTCGTCGTGTTCATGGGTCGGCACAGAATGTGTGGTCGTGTTCATCGGGAGGGCTTGGACGGAAGAGGCAATGGAAACGAGGCCTGGCGTACCACACAATGGAGGAAACGGACCTCCTATGGTCGAAACGGTGGTCCTATTGATCGGGAGGGGTGTGGCGTACCGCAAAACGGAGGAAACGGACCTCCTACGGTCGAAACGGGGGTTGTGTTTATCGGGAGGGGTGTGGCGTACCGCAAAACGGAGGAAACAGACCTTCTACGGTCGAAACGGGGGTCCTGTTGATCGGGAGGGTGTGGCTTACCGCAAAACGGAGGAAACGGACTTGTGTTGGAGCGCTACGGTCGAAACGGGGGTCCTGTTCATCGGGAGGGGTGTGGCGTACCGCAAAACGGGACTCCACGGGATACTGTTCATCTCCACCATCGACCCCCTCCAGCCTCCACGAGCTACTGTTCATCCACCGTCGACCTCCTCCAGCCTCCACGGGCTCCTGTTCATTGAGCCTCCACTGTGCGCTACTCCACCGGGTACTGTTCAACCACCCCTCCACCGTCTATTGTTCATCCAGCCCTCCACACCACGGGGTCCTATTCAACCACCCCTCCACGGGCACCCCTGCATCATCTACTGTTCATCCTGCCCTCCACACCACGGGGTCATGTTCATCCACCCCTCCACAGGCACCCCTCCACAGGCACCCCTCCACCATCTACTGTTCATCCAGCCCTCCACCACACCACGGGGTCCTGTTCATCCAGAGACAACGCCACCACTCACTATTCATCCAACCCCCCCTCCCCCCGCAGCGCTCACTGTTCATCCCATCGACCGGCTTCAGTTAGTAGCAGTAGCCAAGGAATCATTCAATCGGGTTCAGTTAATAGCCATCGATCGATCGCTCGAGTTCAGTAACGCGTAGCTACAGTGCAATCACTCGGGTTCAGTTAGAGCCCAACACCTCGCTCGGGTTCAGTTAGAGCCAATGCCTCGCACACACGCGTGTACGTGTACGAGAGAAACACGCATCGCTCGGCCCCCAACCTCCCACCGTAACCGCGAACTCCCGAAAATTTTCCTCCCCCTTGCTTCTACCATGGTTTTTTCCGTCATGGACGGCCCAAAGAATGTCATGCAGCTGCGTCTCCGGCCTGCCCAGGACAAAAAGCCCATTTTCTGTCATGATTTTTTGTCATAGAAGTAGGAGCCCACCACATCTATGATGATACCGGGTTTTGTCACAATTATCGTCATAGAAGTGTCATATGTATGACAGGAAAAAAATTCGTTCGGCCCAAAATGTCACGGATGTGTCTTTTTTTGTAGTGCCTGAATATTGTCATGCGCTATATCTTGTAGTCATACCTTGCTCTGGTTCATGTCTTGAGTCTCAGGATATTTATCTAGTTCACATGTGCTTATACAGATCTCATTACTGTTGCTGACTATGCCGGGCAGTGACAGGATTAATAGGATCACCTTGTTGGGTGTGTGGGGCTGATCTCGAGAATTACTGCCAAGATTGTGGCCTCAATGTGGTCTTTCTTCAAGACTTGTCGATTCTTGCATCACCCACTGGTTTTCCTTCACTTACATATCCAGTGAGGTTGTCAGCTGCGTACCATGAATTCTTCTTTGTGCGAGAGACTTGCATGAACTTGGTAGCATACTCATTGTATGAACAAATATCCGATTCTCGAGGTATGCCTTTGTTCTGACTGATTCTTATTTCTGACTTAACTGTTGCAGATTTTCCACTTGGAAAACACTGACATATACTGGCAGTCCATTGCTTATTTTCTTGTATGAGTGCCATACTGAAGAATACTGGGCAGCTTGCTTCGGAATCCATCGGGGTATCGTGTTGCGGAAGACTGGATAGCTTGTGCTCGAAGCTTTCTGCGGATATCTTGCTGATGAAGGATGGGTACCGTACCTCATAAGCTTCCCCCCTTAAAGACTTACTTGGGAAGACTTGGTACCTTCTGCCAGAGGCTTTTGCAGTATCCAATTGAAATGACTGAATATCTTGCACTGGAATCCATTCATACCTTTCTGATGCAGACTAGTAAATCGCGTCTTGTACGCTTTGCTAGTAAACTGTGGAAGAGGACTAGACTGATCTTCTTTGTGAACGGATATATATATTCTTGTCATTCCGGTTGCTGATAACTTGTATGACAAGAATTGTCTGACTATCCTTCTTGCCGAATTCATTTCATATTCGGACTGACCTCGGGGTGTCGCATGCTTTAAATTTGACTTATTGCAGAATCAATCACACATCTGACTTGAATTACACGGTTGGACTTGGATCCAATTTAGTTCTCTTGCTGATTTAATCATTGCTACAATAAAGGTGTATCTCTGACGGGTACTTGTTACTAGAAGTCTGAGCAAAATGTTCTTGTATTCAGACCGAATGTCCGCAATACAATGCTCTCAGCTGAAAATCTCATTGCTTTTAACTGCCTTGGTGTATATCTGTACTTCTCACGACTTCTTCTGATTCGGTGTCGGTTGATGAGCAATTTCCATAAGGGGGTAACACCGAAGATTCAAAACCAAGAAGCACGAGAAAACAATCGATTGCAATAAAGCACACAACAAACAAGCTAAATAAAGCATAAACAATCTAGATAAAGCATACAGCAAACAAGCTACAAAACTACTCCACACAGGCACACACAAACACACAAAAGCATAAACCAGCAATGACACTACAACAGATGCACATGCACTACACGACTGACTACACCCTACGCTTGAGCAAACGCTTTGGACCCGACGAAGAAGCTAAGGGAGTAGCGAGTGGAGCTGCTGACTCCGAAACTCCAGAGGGACGAGGCGGAGGGGTTGGCGAAGTTGGCAGAGATTGAGGTAGGGTGGCACCAAGCATTCTCCTAGCTCAAATGGCGTCTCGGACTAACTCGGAAATAAGAAGGCACTCGACTGTCATGTAACGGGACATGGCGAAGATAGTTGGGTCATCTTGGGGGCTGACAGACGGGAACTTGATCCGCTTAGGATTCTTGAGATGGTGGGATAATACTGATAAGCACGGTTCTCTTGCACCATGCTCTCTTGATGACGAAGACCGGTGATTCATGCCATTTGTGGCAAGCTAGACGACACGCTCAGGAGTAGCGCCATAACCACCATGGAAACTGTAGGTGCGCTTACCAACAGGAATCGAGGCTGACAGATGGACATGAGCAACATATTCCAGGATTCTTCCTTCGGTAGAAAACTGGAAGACTTGATAATGGGGTGGATATCCGTGGGGATAAATGCTATGCTACATGTCGCCATGCAGGGTGGCAAAGCTGAGAGGAGCAGGAGTGGGGTTGAAAGAAATAGGAACATCATTGGGAGCTATGGGGAGGGCATTGAACTCATGGAAAGCTGACCGCCATCTACGCACGAAACAGGGGTTAGGGGTAACCGAATAAGACTATATGCAGCAAACAAATGCAACAGTCAAATACAGCAAGCAAGGGCAACAACCAGACCCTATACTACTGTTTTCTAACGTTCCAACGCACTAGGGTGCTTTAAGCTCTACAGCCAGACCTGCTTTGATACCAAGCGTTGTGGCACCCCGGCTCAGAGAAACCAGAACGCCCCGTATTCCAGCCCAGAGATCGAGGCAAAGTCTTTTGGAATATGGCACTGCTTAGCATATAACAAACCAGCTCTCTATTACAACACGAATATGAATACAAGGTCTTCGATATTATAATGAATAACACTTGCATGACTACACTACACCAAGCACAGTTACTCTATGCAAGCAGCATAAAAACTCGAGGCAGCGGAACCTCTACTGGCAGCGGAACAACGAACAACGATGATGGACTCCGATCCGCAGGGACTCTGGCTGGAACATTTATCCTAGCTCGCGAACACAGGAACCACACCAAACAAGCAAGCAAAGCAGGCACGACCTGCAAACTGGCATGACACGCCAGGTCAGTACATTGAATGTACTTCCAAGCTCACAATAACCAAAAGCAATCAAGACAGACGATAGCATGTCAATTATAGGTTAACAAGGATTAACATGATACTATCAAATCAATCTTAGCATGAACAAGATGAACATGATACAGCTAGCGCAGTATGAGGATGGCATGAACTTATGAACATGATGATACTAGCATGCAACAGGTTAACATTATCAAGCACCAACTTACTCTGCTCGGGTTACCTCGTAACCATCTCATGCATCAACTTACCAACATCGGTATCCATGATACCTTCATGATCCTCTCGTGATCACAACCAATCTCTTTCTCATCCATGAACCGGGGTTGTTATTAACCAAATTATTATTATTGTTGGCTCACAGTGTGACCAACAAGAACTGGGCCCATATCCTCGGGCGCGGCTATCGATAGATTTAACACACACACTCTGCAGAGGTAGCGCACTTTACCCACACCATGGAACCCATGGCCTCGCACTCCCGTACGTGTGGACCAACGGCGTTCCGACAAAACCGATCTACTGCCATGAAACTCTCCCGGCCACTCCGACCAACTCCCCTTTGGGCTAAGTGATGGGTGGCCCCGTGCCTACCAAAGGCACAAACGACCACCGTCGTGGCTAAAAAAAATGGTCCCAAACGGGGACAATGGATCCATACTCAACAACGGGCACACAAGGCTTATGTCGTCCTGCCTGGCCAAGGTTGTGCCTGCGCATAACCTTCCCTCGTTGGAGGCACCGGCGAGAAGCATGACAATAGACCGCATTAGGGCCTCCCATAAAAGCAAATGTGGTTGCACTGGTCAGCCCGATTCAGTGGCACCATGACTCGGCCAACAGTTGTTCAAGTTCATTATTTTAAAGTTAAACTTGAATGCAATAGGCTGAGCCATAATACAAACATGATGCAACTACAATGCAACATGATACCAACATGAGCATTGATGTGCAACCCTAATAAATAATCGAGCATAACCACAATGAATCATATATCCGAATGAGCATGACATACTGACGAGCATGAAAAACACAAGCATAACTCTACCATAAGAATAGCATGACCACTGGCATCATAAATAAATGTCATGCCAGAACATAACAAGAATACTACCAAGTGAGCATGTAACCATCTAGATGCGAAGGAACAAACATAGCAACGGTACTGAATAACAAACTAAGCATGCATCTGAAGAACATCACTGCTACCAGCATGTATTACTACTACCAAGCATGACTTACGAACATGATACTAGCAAGTAGTACAAGATAACAAGATGCATCGGAACATAGCATGAAAGTGAGCAAGAATCCAAGAGCATAACCGAAACAATGACAGAAGTAGCAAACAAGCAGGCAGATAACGGCAAACTTTTAGTAAATATTCAAGTTGAAAACCAAGGCTACTGCATTACTATCATGCAAGTGGCTGTTGTGGCTTGCCTGGGGGTGACGGAGACTCCGGGAAGAAATGCAGTGAAGCCGCGGAACAAAATGACGGACGGTTCTCTCTCGGAGGGGGCCGATTTAAGGCAAGGGAATAATGGTCATTTTCACAGTGTGAACACCTTATGAAAATGGTACCAACAGAAAGAGCTCGAAGATACAAAGACGTGAGCGTTGGTTTCACCTTAGTCGGAGTTACGGTTGTGGAGCTATGAAGTGTGGAAGAAGAAGGACCAATCTGTGAATATTTCTTTAGCAAACAGGTCCCCGGAGCAGAAAACAGAAAGCACCTTCGGTCAAATACGTTTTCTGAAAGGGAAAGCATAGTTTTAGGAGAAGGCGGCTAAGAATACGCTTTCGGAATAATGAAAACGTATTCCTGAATTACGCTTCCACTTAAAACACGCGGGCCCGGGGCTGGGGTCACGTACACGTGGGGTTGGCCGGGGTCCACGGGCAGGAGGAGGGGGCACGGGCCTCGTCTTCTTCCTCCTCCCTCTGTCCCGATCGAGACAGAGGAGGAGCAGGGGAGGGGCGACGCCGACGAGGGGCTCGGGCGGCTCTGGCCGTCTCCCGCCCGGCAGAGGCCACCTGCGGGTGCGTGGCGGCCTACCACACCCGTCCAGAGGCAGCAGGCGCGCCTGGGAGGAGTGGAGAGGAGGGGAGGCCGCAGCGATGGAGGAAGCTACAGAGAGCTCGGCCGGTGGAGGGGCTTGGCGAAGCAAGGCGCTCCAGCGATGGGAAACTGTGTGGGGTGAACCACGGGGATGAGGGGGACTCGGTGGACGTGATGGGAGGAGGAGAGGAGGCCTGAGGTGGCCGGAACAGAGAAGATCGGAGACTGCCGAGGCGAACTCTGGCGAAAAGAGGAGGAGGCCGAGGACTTCGGGGGTCTAGGAGGAATGAGGAGAGGCTGATGAGGTGCGAAACACCTCGGTGCATCTATATATAGGCCAAGGGAGGGCTCGGGGACACTCTAGAGAGCTCGGCCGACATGCCAAAAACGGAGCAGAGGAGGGTTGTGGCACGGGCGCGGCGATTGCGACTCGACGACGGCGAGTCCGGACGGGGCATTGATGCTGGAAGATGCAGGCGAGCACGGGCGAGCTAGAGGACATGATGTGGACTCGAGAGCCAGAGGGGAACGGACGAACACAGCGTCGCGGTTTGGCGGAGCGCGAGATTTGACTGGTGCACCCCGTGGTCACCGCGCGCACTGGTGCAAACGGCGTGTTCTCGCCGGTCCGACCATGTCTTGTAGAATGACCTATGTACCCTGAGACGAAACGGAGCAACAAGTCGGTCCAGGGGCAAAGAAGTGATTTGCAGGAGGAGCCAAAATATTTTGGCTACAAGGTGTTTGATGACATTCGCAAAGGATTGGTCGGGAGGATTAGACTGAGATTTGACTGGGTTTATCACTCACTAAGGTGAGTAATATCGCAGGGTTTCAACTCATTCCGAGTTGTTTAGCTAGTACTTGTAGTGTAACTTGCCATATTGACTAGAATAGCAAACTTTGAAGTATCACTCAGATACTAGCTTGGATTGAGCTAAACATTGGCATGGATGTGTTATTTGATCATATGAAGCTGCTGTAAAAGTTTAATGCCATTTGGAAATACGAAAATGGGACTTGCTTCACAATGCTTCATTCTGATCAGAATTTTGGAAATATTGCACATGGAAAATGGAGTAATGGATTGAGCCAAAACTTTGTGGAGAGAGTTGATATGGATATGAGAATGTCCTGGTTAATTTTCAGCTTAATTGAAGAAACATAAAATATAGTTGCTTCACAAACTGAAAATCTGACCGGAAACTAAGATTTGGAGCTGGGCTCACATAGATGAGTTACATGAGCTCAAATTTGCTCGAGAGTCATGATTTCATCATATGAAGGACCTTGCAAAATTTCAACTCATTTGGATATGCCTAGCTAGTACTTCCTTCACAATGTCTTCCCTCAAACAGGAACTTTGAACAATTGCTCAGGAATATTTATTAGGAAAGTTAAGTTGAATTTTGGCATGAGGCAATGATATGGACAGGAAAAGTTGTCCAAAAAGTTTGGAGGCAACTGGGCAAAGATAAATAGCACTTGCTTCACAAAGTGCCATTTAGGGCAGAAAGGGAAAAGAATTATTGGAGAATTATTTTTGAACATGGCAATGAAAGTTTTTGCCATATTTGAGCAATATAGGACCCAAAAAATTTATGTGAATTATTTGGGAATTTTTGGAGTGACAGAAATATAGGTTGCTTCACAACCTAGGGTTTAAAGGGTCATTCCTTTAATCGATAAAGGAATATTCCCAATAAAAAGAATATTGGGTTAGGTCAAGGATGACATGATCTAGGGATGATAATGAGAATGACAAGCCACTATAAAACCTAGGAAGACATGATCTTCCCAAGTTTTGGAACCACATAGCCACAGAAAAGCAATTTAAATCAAGAAATCCAAGAAAATTAAAGGAAAAAGGAAAGGGCAAAATCCAGGGTGTTACAACCCGCTCATCCTCGCATTGCTAATGAAGTCATGATTGAGAGAATCATCAAAAACATCAAAGCACCAGGTCCTCTCACACGCTCAAAAGCTTCACATTTGTCTAACTATTGTGGGCACTTTGCTTTTATCTCTATCACAGAGCCCACCAAAGTAGATGAGGCATTTATGGATCCTGAGTGGATTCAAGCGATGCAAGAGGAATTACATCAATTTGAGCTCAACAATGTCTGGGAACTTGTCAAGCGACCATACGCACACAAAGCACAATATCATCGACACCAAATGGATCTACCGCAACAAGCAAGATGAAAATGGCCTCGCTGTAAGGAATAAGGCACGGCTTGTAGCTCAAGGCTGCACACAGGTTGAAGGAATTGATTTCGATGAAACTTTTGCACCTGTTTCTAGCCTTGAGGCTATTCACATATTGCTTGCTTATGCTAACCATCATAATATCATCTTATATCAAATGGATGTGAAAAGTGCATTCCTCAATGGTAAGCTTTAGGAAGAAGTATATGTTGCTCACCCCCGGGTTTTGAAGATCCAAAGAATCCTGACAAAGTCTTCAGACTCAATAAGGCCCTCTATGGCCTCAAGAAGGCCCCTCGGGCGTGGTATGATACTTTGAAGGAATTCCTCATGAAGAAAGGCTTCAAACCCGGTTCACTTGACCCAACTCTTTTCACCAAAACCTATGATGATGAATTATTCGTTTGCCAAATCTATGTTGATGATGTTATCTTTGGTTGTACTAACCAATGTTACACTGACGATTTTGCCTATATTGTCGTGGTTCTAAGTCTGACAGTAGAATATGGGGGTAGTAATGGAGAGGCAAGATCTTAGCTATGGAGGAGTTGTACACACAAGGTTTACGAGTTCAGGCCCTTCTCGGAGGAAGTAACAGCCCTACGTCTCGGAGCACAGAGGCGGTCGACTGGATTATACGTGTGTGAGTTACAGGGGGTGCGAACCCTTGTCCCAGAGGAGGGGGTGGCTTATATAGATTACGCCAGGACCCTAGATCCCCTCCGTTACACAGGGTTCAATATGCATTAAGAAGAGGCGTTACAGGTAACGCTTATATTAAAGTGCTACAAATGACCATTAAGTATGCGAATGAATTCTTGACCGTTGCTGCGCAGAGCGGCTTTAGGTCTTCTGATATGTCGAGTGGTTTGGTGGTCGAGTGACGTGGGTAAGAGAGGTCTCTAAGTGATTGATAGGTCGAGTGGACTTAGCTCGACACCTCTGCGGGTCCTCTGCTTCTGATTCTTGAACTTCTTAGTTCTTAGGACAAGACTTTAGGTGGGGCGTATAGGTCAGGCCTATTACCCTACCCTAGGTCTGTGTCTACATCATTAGCCCCCGAATGGATCGAGGTTTGAGTGAAAAAGAAGGATGGTAGTTGACCTAGTTCCCGCCCTTGATCTGCCTTGTCTTCATCTCCAAGTGGAGGTCAGCTGCTGAAACTTTCGACTTCGTTTCAGTCGCCTTGATCGATTCAAAAATCACCGACTGGTTTGTTTAGTGCCATCTGTCGAGTGATATCTCTGATTGGAATCTTTGGGGAGATCGGTTACAGAGGATCCCGGATCTCACGGGATTCGAAATTTGGGTGGAAGCGTGCTAGGCGGAGCGTCCTGCGGTAAGTGGAGTAGATAAATCGAACGTTTCGATTTCCGCGCCACCTTTTTCGCCACGTATCACGTGTGCAATTGTTGGGGGGATTTGACAGGATTGATCGGGCCCACGCGTCAGCCACTCGGAAGTAGGCCTTTAAAAGCAGTGAGGCCGAGGTATTTGTACTGCGCGTGCCCATTCCCCTTCTTCTTCCTCTCGCGTCTCCACCTCGCCTAGCACGACCAATCTCGACACCGTTGTTCTGCCGCCATGGGGAAGGACAAAACAGCGGCGTTAGAGCGTGCGAAGAAGGCGACGGGGGCGGCTAAGAACAAGAAGATGAATCAGGGGTCTTCATCGCGCTCGAGGCTACCGTTAGGTTGGATCCAGGGAGACTAGATCCGATCTTCGCTCCGGCAAGAGGACTTGGATGATTTGGCCGAGTTAGGGCTGATCATCCATGAGTCCGCGCGCCTGCCGAGGGGAATCGAAGCCGCAGCCGCAACCGGGTAAGTGTGTCCTGCTCGCCACCCATGTCGACCGTGGTTTCTCGCTTCCACCACATCCTTTCTTTCGGGGCTTCTTAAACTTTTTCGGTGCCCAAATCCATCACTTTACTCCCAATACCATCACGTACCTTGCTACGTTCGTCTCTATGTGTGAGAATTTTTTGGGGTGTCGACCGCACTGGGGCCTCTTCAAACACATCTTTACCATCTGATCCCAAACCGTGAAGAAAGTGAACTCGAAAGACGAGAAAACCCACGTTATCCAGATGTGCGGGGGCATGGGCATTCAGAAGAGGAAGAGGAGCTCTTTTCCTCCGATGAATCTTCCTGAATCAGTCAGGGGCTGGCAGTCGACCTGGTTCTACTGCCAGGATATCGCAACCCCAGGCCAGTCGACCGGACTTCCCCCTTTTTCTGTTGACCGTGTCCAAACTCCATATTCCTTGCAAGTGACCGCTGCTGAAAAGGCAGAGACAGGCATGCTAGTTGAGAGAGTAGTCCAACTAATCAATCAGGGTGTCACTGGTATGGACCTGCTCAAGGTGTTCCTCAGTCAGCGGATCCAACCCCTCCAAGCTCGCGATCATTCTATGTGGATGTACACCGGGGCTGGCGACACTGCTCGGGTTCATCCGGAGGAAGTGGAGGCCAAAACCGTGGCCGATTGGTTGATGAGCATTACCGGGAACAAAGACAACCCAGGGGTGCCAGGAGAGTTGACCCTTTCAGCGACAGCAACCTGCCAGACAAGGTCTGGTCGTCATAACTGAATTTTTGAACATATTTTCCGACTGATTGAGGTTCCGACTGACTTATGATCGGTTCCTTGTTTTGAAGATTTACATGAAGATGTATTCGATGCCCAATGGTGAACAAGCCCTAGAGCAAGACCAAGAGGGCGGGGACAGCGCCGAGGAGAGTGGCGAGTGGGAGTCCCCAGCTGATGGCGAAGATGATGAGAGTGACGAGTCCGACGATGAGGAGGTGGCCGACTCGCCGCCTCGCTCTAAACATCGATCCAAGCAGCGGCACGACCCCGTGAACAGACGCGGCAAAGCTGTGGCGTCGAGTGCTCCATCTCACAAGCGCGCTCGGTCTCCGACTCCAGAGTTGACTGAGACAGTCCCCAAGCAGCCCAAAGCTAATCCTTTGAAGGCTCGGAAGACCTTGCCCAGGATCAAGATGGATGTCCCAGTTGCCTCTGGGTAAATGTTCTTCTCATATTTTCTCGTTCTGATCGGTTTTCTTGTTTTGACCGAGCGGATGATGAACCTGTATAGCCCGACCTCGGCTGCAACTGATATGGATGTTAACAAGACCCCTGCCGACGAGGAAGTTGATGATGCTGTCACCTCCAAAGCCAGTAAGTTTGCCCGACTCGAAGTTTGTCTGGTCGACTGGAATGTTGGTCGGTTGTCTTTATGGCTCTCTCTGTTTATTGCAACCCCACGAGACATTGTTGTGCTCCCAGACGATGAAGAGGAAGTACCGCTGAGATGAAGGAGGAGGAAGGACAAGGAGCCGGGCAGGAAGGTGTCTGAAGCCCAAGTTCTTCGGTCGACTAGGACGCCTGGGGCGACGGTCGAGCGATCGACAGACCCGGCTCGAACCAACGTCACCTTCACTGTTCCTCTGTCGACTGATTGTCCCTCGGGATCAGCTGCTCAGGCTCCTGCTGCGCCGACGTCACTCCATGCTTCAGATCCGGCGGCTGCTTCGATTTCTCTACCTCCGCCACTTTTTACTACATATCAAACTCTGGACGATCCACCGGCTGCTACTAGAGAAGCTCTTCTTCAACTGAACCTTGTGATGGGGCAGCTGAAGGTGGTGCATGAGGCCAGTCAGGTGGCCTTCAACGCCGGAGCTGCCATGCAAGCCAATGTCCAGGTTAGTTGATTTTTTGGTCGACCGTTTTTCTTGTCTGATCACCCACTGGAGTGTGGCTGTTTGGAAATAGTATATCTCTTTGTGTCAGTTCAAACTGATTCTTTGCACTAGTGGGGGCACGCTGAGTGCACCCACTAGGTGTAGTCCCCGAGACCGTAGTTGACTGCGGGCAGTCAACTATGGTCTGAGAATTTGGATCTGTCTTTTTTTTTGAAATCCAGTCGACCGTCGACTCTGGTCTGAAAATCAGTGGGGGCATGCTAAGTGCACCTACTGGGTGTAGTCCCCGAGACTGCCGTTGAATGTTTGAATCGGCGATAGTCTTAGAATAATTATCTCTTTTTATCTCTGTTGACTGATATGGCTGTGACTGCAGAAATCTTGTGATCTTGGGGCTCAACTTTCTGACATGAACAAACAACAAATCAGCCTCAACCTTGATTTGGTACTGGCCAAGAAGAACCTCAAGACCGCTCATGATGAAGTAGCTGCCATGGGAGGTAACCAATCGACCACTTCATATCCCAACACTGGCACTTTTCCTTTCCATCTTTGAACCGAGTGGCTTCACTCGAGCAGATGTATGTAGTGAAAACCACCAACTCCAAGCTCGCCTAAAGAATGTTATTTCTTTAGAGAAAATGAAGGAAGCTTTGGAGAAGAAGGATCTGGATCTTGCCGCAGCATAGAAGGAGGCACGCGAGAAGACAACGCTTGCTGACAAGAAGCTTGCTTCAGTCGGCAAGTTAGAAGAAGAAAACTCCAAGCTGCAGACTGCTGTATCTGACGCCAATCAGGAGGTCGAGCGACTGAAGAAGAACAAAGAGAAGTTGACCGACAAACTTGGAAGCCTCAAGGCCAAGAATGGCGAGCTAGTCTTATCTGGGCCAACTTGCTGCGAAGCTAGTCTTGAAACTTGAAGTTATTGACTAATCTGTCTTATTTCTGTCGACTGACAAGTCTAATGGTGCCATCGACTCATAATTCACTTGATCATGCAGAACTTTGCCAAGACTTTGAAGTAGACACTGGGCGGGTCGAGACGGGTCTCGATCCCATCAACTGTCCAGTCAAAGATGATGTTGCAATGAACATGTTACGGTTGGAGTCTCACATGGACAGCGCGGTTGCTTATCTGGCACGCTTGAAAGCTACAATGACTCGGGTTGATGCTGGTCTTTGGCCTCAGGCGGAGCTGTCTCAAGATCTCGAGTCTTTGATGGCTCGACTGAATCAAATCCCTGAACGCGTGCGAGAATGGAAGAAGTCATCTACTCGATGTGGTGCTGACGTCACTCTGTCTCTGGTTCGAGTGCACTGCAAGGATGTCAAAGAAGACAAGCTGGCAGAGCTCAAGGTTGCTAACACGAGGAAGCACACGTTCCAGTCTTTCATGGACACCTTCCTTGATGCCGCCACTCGCATTGCAGACAGCATTGACCTCAACAGTTTCTGCGACCCAGCTAGTCCTTCTCCTGATGCGTAACCGAAAAACATTAAGCTCCACTTTTATTTGCCTTGGAATGCCGGGTGATTGTGTAACCGTTAAACTTCTTCGGGCTTGATGCTCGAACACTTTTGATCTGCCGTATGGAACCTTGGGGTTTATCCGAACTTGGTTTATTTCTGAATATGCTGGTGTTTGCTTTCGACTGGAATTTGTTTTTTACTCGGAATACTCTTTGTTCTTGGAATGCACCTCTGAGGTGGAGAATACTTAGGTGAGTACTTGGACTGCAGCTAAGCCCCCGAGTGGGAGGATCGCTCACTACTCGATAGGATTTTTAAAACTTAGGCGAGTACTTGGACTGCAGCTAAGCCTCCGAGTGGGAGGATCGCTCACCACTTGGTAGGATTATTAAACTTAGGCAAGTACTGCGGCTAAGCCTCCGAGTGGGAGGATCGCTCACCACTCGGCAGGATTTTTAAAACCTAGGCGAGTACTTGGACTGCAGCTAAGCCTCCGAGTGGGAGGATGCTCACCACTCGGTAGGATTTTTAAAACTTAGGCGAGTACTTGGACTGCAGCTAAGCCTCCGAGTGAGAGGATCGCTCACCACTCGGTAGGATTTTTAAAACTTAGGCGAGTACTTGGACTGCCGCTAAGCCTCCGAGTGGGAGGATCGCTCACCGCTCGGTAGGATTTTTAAAACTGAGGCGAGTACTTGGACTGCAGCTAAGCCCCCGAGTGGGAGGATCGCTCACCACTCGGTAGGATTTTTAAAACTTAGGCGAGTACTTGGACTGCAGCTAAGCCTCCGAGTGGGAGGTTGGCTCACCACTTGGTAGGATTTTTAAAACTTAGGCGAGTACTTGGACTGTAGCTAAGCCTCCGAGTGGGAGGCTGGCTCGATAGGATTTTTAAAACTTAGGCGAGTACTTGGACTGCAGCTAAGCCCCCGAGTGGGAGGCTGGCTCACCACTCGGTAGGATTTTTAAAACTTAGGCGAGTACTTGGACTGCAGCTAAGCCCCCGAGTGGGAGGCTGGCTCACCACTCGGTAGGATTTTTAAAACTTAGGCGAGTACTTGGACTGCAGCAAAGCCCCCGAGTGGGAGGCTGGCTCACCACTTGGTAGGATTTTTCAAACTTAGGCGAAATGGATTCGCAGCTAAGCCCCCGAGTGAGAGGCTTGCTCACCACTCGGTAGGATTTTTACAAACTTAGGCGAAACAGACTCACGGCTAAGCCACCCACTGGGGGATTTCTCACATAAACAAAAGCAACAACAATCACTGGGAAAATTATAACACTTTTGTCTTTTGATAAATAAACTACAGAGGTATCTCTTATTACATCTCATCCGAGTGAGTACTTAAGTATAAAAGGGGCGGAGTAGCTCTGCATTCCAAGCTCGTGGCTCATCAATCTGGCGATCAACATTGTAAAGATGGTATGCTCCATTGTGGAGAACTCTGGTGACGATGAAAGGACCTTCCCAAGTGGGAGCGAGCTTGTGTGGTTTCTGTTGATCCACTCGGAGGACCAAGTCTCCTTCTTGGAAGGCTCGACTCTTCACATTTCTGGCATGGAATCGACGCAAGTCCTGCTGATAGATGGTCGATCCGATCATGGCCATCTCTCTTTCCTCTTCTAGGAGGTCGACTGCGTCCTGCCGGGCTTGTTCTGCTTCATCCTTAGAGTAGAGTTCGACTCGGGGTGCATTGTGAAGCAAGTCACTCGGCAAAACCGCTTCAGCTCCATAGACCGGAAATAATGGAGTTCGTCCAGTCGACCGATTAGGGGTGGTCCTCAATCCCCAAAGAACTGACGGAAGCTCGTTGACCCATGCGCCTGCTGCATGCTTGAGATCGTGCATCAGTCGGGGTTTTAGTCCTTTGAGAATTAGACCATTTGCTCTTTCTGCTTGTCCATTCGACTGGGGGTGAGCGACTGAGGCGTAGTCGACTGTCAAAAGGCTAGTACAAGCTTCAGTCAGTCCGCTCTTGGTGGACTGAACCTTCTGGACCACCGCACTCATAATAGCGCGGTGCTCCTCGTCGATGGAGGCGCCTTGGAGCGCCTCCAACATATTGTCCGGCGCCTTCGGGTGGGCGGGGGTCGCCGGCATGGTGGACTTGCTCCTCTTGGAATGAGGTCCCCCGCCGGACTCCGGAACCCTTGAAGGTTCCGGAGCGGTGTCCGGCCTAGGGCTGGACTTGGAGCCCTGGGGGGTTTCATCCCCTTTACTCCTGGAGTCCGGGAGGTCGCCTTGCGGCGCCTCCGGGACCACCTCCTCCCTGCTTGGAACCTATTGGGACAACACCTCGGTGTCGTCCATAGGGCGGGGGGAGGAAGCCGTCGGAAGCGAGTTCACATCCGACGAGTCCAGGGAGCCGCTCGACGACGCGTCAAGCCGGTCTTTGGGTGGGCTGCATAAGCATGTTCGACATAAGGGAAAGTTGTGCAATAAACGAATACTATGAATTACTCCGGTATCCGGATACTTACGATTTTGCCAGGGGCTTGGCCCTGGGCTGCCACTCCTCTCCGCCGTCGTCGGCGTCGTTGGAGTAGTCCGGAGGAAGGGTTTTCCCCTTATTGGACCCTCCGGCATCCTCAGAGAGGGCGACCTTCCTTTTCTTCTCTCCTCCTGCTGGAGGGGGAGAGGTCTCTTCTTCTTCCTCCTCGTCTTCCCGAGAGGAAGGCGCTTCGGGACCGTCGGATGATGAATCCGACACCTCCTGGCGCCGGGCACTCTTTCGAGTCCCCGTGGCCCTTTTTGTGGCCTTCTTCTCCGGCACCACATAGGGCGCCGGAACCAGCAGCTTCGCCAAGCGAGCGTCCGCTGGGCCTTCGGGCAAAGGAGCCGGAAAGTTGATCTGTCCGGACGTCACCTCCCAATCATGTCAAAGATAAGGGAGCTTAGATCCCGCATCGAATCAAACTATGAAAAACTAATACCCTATAAAAGGACAAAAATAGCTTACTGCATGAGCGTGATGCTGAGTACTGAATCCGCGATCCTCGGTAGCGGATGCGGGAGCCTCGGCGCCTTTGAAAAGCATCCTCCAGGCATCTTCGTACGTCGTGTCGAAGAGCCTGTTTAGAGTTCGATGATGTGCCGGGTCGAACTCCCACAGGTTGAAGGCCCGTCATTGACACGGGAGGATCAAGCGGATGAGCATAACCTGGACTACGTTGACAAGCTTGAGCTTCTTGTCCACCAGGGTTTGGATGCATGTTTGGAGTCCGGTCAGCTCTCCTTTTTTACCCCAAGACAGGCATGTCTCCTTCCAGGAGATGAGCCGCGTAGGGGGCCGGATCAAAACTCAAGGGGTGCGACCCATTCTGCGTCGCGCGGCTCGGTGACGTAAAACCACCATGATTGCCACCCCTTCAGGGTCTCCACAAAGGAGCCCTCGAGTCACAGGACGTTGGCCATCTTGCCAACCATGGCACCGCCGCACTCCGCCTGGCTGCCGTGCACGACCTTTGGCTTGACGTTGAAAGTCTTAAGCCATAGGCCGAAATGGGGGCGGATGCGGAGGAACGCCTTGCACACGACGATAAACGCCGAGATGTTGAGGACGAACTTTGGGGCTAGATCGTGGCAATCCAGGTTGTAGTAGAACATGAGCCCCCAGACAAATGGATGCCGAGGGAAGCCCAGTCCGCGGAGGAAATGGGGGAGGAATGCCACCCTCTCATGGGGCCTAGGAGTGGGGATGAGCTGCCCCTTTTTGGGAAGCCGGTGCGCGATGTCGCTAGCCAGATATCCGGCCTTCCTCAGCTTTTTGATGTGTCCCTCTGTGATGGAGGAGACCATCCACTTGCCACCCGCTCCGGACATGACTGGAGAAGGTTGAGGTGGTAGTGCGGACTTGGGCGCTGGGGCTCGAGTGCGCAATAATGGATAGGCAAAGGAGGAAGAAGGCGTGGGTGAAAAGGTGGATCCTTATCCCCTTATATGGGTGGACGCAACTACATGTCCCCACCAGCCTGGTAAAACTCGCTTATCTCCAAGCGCCGTAATCAAAGGCGCGGTTGGGTTACCCACGCCCGTATTGATGAGAATCCCGGAATAAGGGGACACGATCTCTGCTTTGACAAGGCGTGCCAAGGAAACCGCCTCGCATGACGCATTGAGGTGGGATAATGAAACGACTCGGATAAAAGCTTGGCCGTGGTGTGTCGCGCTACGGAATACGTCAGCAGATTAGATTTGTGTAAATATTATTCTCTCTATGGCAATATGTGGAAAACTTATTTTGCAGAGCCGGACACTATCTTTGTGTTTAAAATCTTCTATAAAGTACTTGGAGGAGGAACCCGCCTTGCAATGTCGAAGACAATCTGCGCGCCAGACTCGTCGTCATTAAAGCCTGGTTCAGGGGCTATTGAGGGAGTCCTGGATTAGGGGGTGTTCGGATAGCCGAACTATACCTTCAGCCGGACTCCTGGACTATGAAGATACAATATTGAACACTCCGTCCCGTGTCCGGAAGGGACTTTCCTTAGCGTGGAAGGCAAGCTTGGCGATACGGATGTTCAGATCTCCTACCATTGTAACCGACTCTATGTAACCCTAACCCTCTCCGGTGTCTATATAAACCGGGGGGTTTTAGTCCGTAGGACAACATAAACATCAACAATCATACCATAGGCTAGCTTCTAGGGTTTAGCCTCTCTGATCTCGTGGTAGATCTACTCTTGTACTACCCATATCATCAATATTAATCAAGCAGGACATAGGGTTTTACCTCCATCGAGAGGGCCCGAACCTGGGTAAAACTTCGTGTCCCTTGCCTCCTGTTACCATCCGGCCTAGACGCACAGTTCGGGAACCCCTACCCGAGATCCGCCGGTTTTGACACCGACAGTGATCAAGGTGTCACGCCGGTGACGATGGTGGTCATGACGGTGCTTCGGAGATGGAGATCACAAGCACAAGATGATGATGGCCATATTATATCACTTATATTGATTGCATGTGATGTTTATCTTTTATGCATCTTATCTTGCTTTGATTGACGGTAGCATTATAAGATGATCTCTCAATAAATTTCAAGATAAAAGTGTTCTCCCTGAGTATGCACCATTGCCAAAGTTTGTCGTGCCGAGACACCATGTGATGATCGGGTGTGATAAACTCTACGTCCATCTATAATGGGTGCAAGCCAGTTTTGCACAAGCAGAATACTCGGGTTAAACTTGACGAGCCTAGCACATGCAGATATGGCCTCGGAACACTGGAGACCGAAAGGTCGAACGTGAATCATATAGTAGATATGATCAACATAGTGATGTTCACCATTGGAAACTAATCCATCTCACGTGATGATCGGACATGGTTTAGTTGATTTGGATCACGTGATCATTTAGATGACTAGAGGGATGTCTATCTAAGTGGGAGTTCTTAAGTAATATGATTAATTGAACTTTAATTTATCATGAACTTAGTCCTGATAGTATTTGCATATCTATGTTGTAAATCAATAGCTCGCACATAGATTCCCCGTTTATTTTTTATATGTTCCTAGAGAAAAATAAACTGAAAGATGTTAGTAGCAATTATGTGTATTAGATCCGTGATCGGAGGATTATCCTCATTGCTGCACGGAAGAATTATGTCCTTGATGCACCGCTAGGTGATGGGCCTATTGCAGGAGCATATGCAGACGTTATGAACGTTTGGCAAACCTCGGTATGATGACTACTTGATAGTTTAGTGCACCATGCTTTACGGCATAGAATCGGGACTTCAAAAATGTTTTGAATGCCACGGAGCATATAATATGTTCCAAGAGTTGAAATTGGTATTTCATACTCATGCCCGTGTCGAGAGGTATGAGACCTCTAACATTACTTTGCCTAACAAGATGGAGGAGAATAGCTCAACCAGTAAGCATGTGCTCAGATTGTCTGGGTACTACAATTGCTTGAATCAAGTGGGAGTTAATATTCTAGATAAAATAGTTATTGATAGAATTCTCTAGTCACCATCACCAAGTTAGTAGAACTTCCTGATGAACTATAGTATGAAAGGGATGATGAAAACGATTCCCGAGCTTTTCATGATGATGAAATCGATGAAGGTAGAAATCAAGAAAGAGCATCAAGTGTTGATGATTAACAAGACCACTAGTTTCAAGAAAAGGGCAAAGGGAAAGAAAGGGAACTTCAAGAAGACGGCAAGCAAGTTGTTGCTCAAGTGAAGAAGCCCAAGTATGGACCTAAGCCTGAGACTAAGTGCTTCTACTGCAACGGGACTGGCCACTGGAAGCGGAACTGCCCCAAGTATTTGGCGGATAAGAAGGATGGCAAAGTGAACAATGCTATATTTGATATACATGTTATTGATGTGTACTTTACTAGTGTTTATAGCAACCCCTTGGTATTTGATACTGGTTCAGTTGCTAAGAGTAGTAACTCGAAATGGGAGTTGCAGAATGAACAGAGACTAGTTAAGGGTGAAGTGACGATGTGTGTTGGAAGTGGTTCCAAGATTGATATGATCATTTTCGCACACTCCCTATACTTTCGGGATTAGTGTTAAACCTAAATAAATGTTATTTGGTGTTTGTGTTGAGCATGAATATGATTTGATCATGTTTATTGCAATACGGTTATTCATTTAAGTTAGAGAATAATTGTTGTTATGTTTACATGAATAAAACCTTCTATGGTCATACACACAATGAAAATGGTTCATTGGATCTCGATCGTAGTGATACACATATTCATAATATTGAAGCCAAAAGATGCAAAGTTAATAATTATAGTGCAACTTATTTGTGGCACTGACATTTAGGTCATATTGGTGTGAAGCGCATGAAGAAAATCCATGCGGATGGGCTTTTGGAATCACTTGATTATGAATCAATTGATGCTTGCGAACCATGCCTCATGGGCAAGATGACTAAGACTTCGTTCTCTGGAACAACGAAGCGAGCAACAGACTTGTTGGAAATAATACATAGTGATGTATGCAGTCCGATGAGTGTTGAGGCTCACGTCAGGTATCGTTATTTTCTGACCTTCACAGATGATTTGAGTAAGATATGGGTATATCTACTTGATGAAACATAAGTCTGAAACATTTGAAAAGTTCATATAATTTCAGAGTGAAGTGGAAAATCATCGTAACAAGAAAATAAAGTTTCTACGATCTGATCATGGAAGAGAATATTTGAGTTACAAGTTTGGTCTTCATTTGAAACAATGTGAAATAGTTTCGCAACTCACACCACCTAGAACACCACAGCGTAATGGTGTGTCCGAACATCATAACTGTACTTTATTAGATATAGTACAATCTATGATGTCTCTTACCGATTTATCACTATCATGTTGGGATTATGCATTAGAGATAGCTACATTCACGTTAAATAGGGCACCATCTAAATCCGTTAAGACGACACCATATGAACTCTGGTTTGGCTAGAAACCTAAGCTGTCGTTTCTTAAAGTTTGGGGCTGTGATGCTTATGTGAAAAAGTTTCAACCTGATAAGCTCAAACCCAAATCGGAGAAATGTGTCTTCATAGAATACCCAAAGGAAACTTTTGGGTACATCTTCTATCACAAATCCAAAGGCAAGATCTTTGTTGCTAAAAGTGGATCCTTTCTAGAGAAGGAGTTTTTCTCGAAAGAAGTGAGTGGGAGGAATGTAGAACTTGATGAGGTAATTGTACCTTCTCCTGAATTGGAAAGTAGTTCATCACAGAAATCAGTTCCAGTGATCTCTACACCAATTAGTAAGGAAGCTAATGATGATGATCATGAAACTTCAGATCAAGCTACTACCGAACCGCGTAGGACAACCAGAGTATGGTCCACACCAGAGTGGTATGGTAATCCTTTCTGGAAGTCATGTTACTAGACCATGACGAACCTACGAACTATGAAGGAAGCGATGATGAGCCCAGATTCCGCGAAATGGTTTGGGGCCATGAAATCTGAGATAGGATCCATGTATGAGAACAAAGTGTGGACTTTGGTTGACTTGCCCGATGATCGGCAAGCCATAGAAGATAAATGGATCATCAAGAGGAAGATGGACACTGATAGTAGTGTTACTATCTACAAAGCTAGACATGTCGAAAATGGTTTTGACAAAGTTCAAGGTGTTGAATGCGATGAGATTTTCTCACTCGTATCGATGTTTAAAGTCTGTCCGAATCATGTTAGCAATTGCCGCATTTTATGAAATTTGGCAAATGGATAACAAAACTGAAATCCTAAATCGATTTATTAAAGAAGAGTTGTATATGATGCAACCAGAAGGTTTTGTAAATCCTAAAGGTGCTCACAAAATGTGCAAGCTCTAGCGATCCATCTATGGACTGGTGCAAGCATCTCGGAGTTGGAATATATGCTTTGATAAAGTGATCAAAGCATATGGTTTATACAGACTTGCGGTGAAGCCTGTATTTACAAGAAAGTGAGTGGGAGCACTACATCATTTCTGATAAATATATGTGAATGACATATTGTTGAACGGAAATAATGTAGAATTTTCTGGAAAGCATAAAGGAGTATTTGGAAGGAGTTTTTCAAATAAAGGCCTCGGCGAAGCTACTTACATATTGAGCATCAAGATCTATAGAGATAGATCAAGACGCTTGATAAGTTTTTTCAATGAGTACATACCTTGACAAGATTTTGAAGTAGTTCAAAATGGAACAGTCAAAGAAAGAGTTCTTACCTGTGTTACAAGGTGTGAAATCGAGTAAGACTCAAAGCCCGACCACGACAGAAGATAGAAAGAGAATGAAAGTCATTCCCTATGCCTCAGCCATAGTTTCTATAAAGTATGACATGCTGTGTACCAGATCTATTGTATACCCTACACTGAGTTTAGCAAGGGAGTACAATAGTGATCTAGGAGTAGATCACTGGACAGCGGTCAAAATTATCCTTAGTGGAATAAGGATATGTTTCTCGATTATGGAGGTGACAAAAGGTTTCTCGTAAAGGGTTACGTCGATGCAAAATTTTGACACTGATCCAGATGACTCTAAGTCTCAATCTGGATACATTTTGAAAGTGGGAGCAATTAGCTAGAGTAGCTCCGTGCAGAGCATTGTTGACATAGAAATTTGCAAAATACATACGGATCTGAATGTGGCAGACCCGTAGACTAAACTTCTCTCACAAGCAAAACATGATCACACCTTAGTACTCTTTGGGTGTTAATCACATAGCGATGTGAACTAGATTATTGACTCTAGTAAACCCTTTGGATGTTGGTCACATGACGATGTGAACTATGGGTGTTAAGCACATGGTGATGTGAACTATTGGTGTTAAATCACATGGCGATGTGAACTAGATTATTGACTCTAGTGCAAGTGGGAGACTGAAGGAAATATGCCCAGAGGCAATAATAAAGTTATTATTTATTTCCTTATTTCATGATAATTTTTTATTATTCATGCTAGAATTGTATTAACCGGAAACATAATACATGTGTGAATAGACAAACATAGTGTCACTAGTATGCCTCTACTTGACTAGCTCGTTAATCAAAGATGGTTAAGTTTCCTAACCATAGACATGAGTTGTCATTTGATTAACGGGATCACATCATTAGGAGAATGATGTGATTGAATTGACCCATTCCGTTAGCTTAGCACTTGATCGTTTAGTTTGTTGCTATTGCTTTCTTCATGACTTATACATGTTCCTATGACTATGAGATTATGCAACTCCCGTTTACTGGAGGAACACCTTGTGTGCTACCAAACATCACAACGTAACTGGGTAATTATAAAGGTGCTCTACAGGTGTCTCCGAAGGTACTTGTTGAGTTGGCGTATTTCGAGATTAGGATTTGTCAATCCGATTGTCGGAGAGGTATCTCTGGGCCCTCTCGGTAATGCACATCACTATAAGCCTTGCAAGCAATGTGACTAATGAGTTAGTTGCGGGATGATGCATTACGGAACGAGTAAAGAGACTTGCCGGTAATGAGATTGAACTAGGTATTGAGATACCGACGATCGAATCTCTGGCAAGTAACATAACGATGACAAAGGGAACAACGTATAGTGTTATGCGGTTTGACCGATAAAGATCTTCGTAGAATATGTAGGAACCAATATGAGCATCCAGGTTCCGCTATTGGTTATTGACCGGAGACATGTATCGGTCATTTCTACATAGTTCTCGAACCCGTAGGGTCCGCACGCTTAAAGTTCTGTGACGGTTGGTTTTATGAGTTTATATGTTTTGATGTACCGAAGGTAGTTTGGAGTCCCGGATATGATCATGGACATGATGAGGAGTCTCGAAATGGTCGAGACATAAAGATTGATATATTGTAAGCCTACATTTGGACATCAGAAGAGTTCCGGGTAAAATCAGGATTTTACCGGAGTACCAGAGGGGTTACCGGAACCCCCCGGGGGCTAATGGGCCTTGTTGGGCCATAAGGGAAAGAGAGAGGGGCCGGCCTAGGACAGGCAGCGTGCCCCCTCCCCTCTGTCCGAATTGGACTAGGAGAGGGGGGGCGGCGCCCCCCTTTCCTCCTCTTTCTCTCCCTTCCTTTCGCCCTCCTAGTAGGAGTAGGAAAGGGAGGAATCCTACTCCTACTAGGAGGAGGATTCCTCCTCCTGGCGCGCCAACAGGGGCCGGTCGGCCTCCCCCTTGCTCCTGTATATACATGGGCAGGGGGCACCTCTAGACACACAAGTTGATTACAAAGATCTCTCCCAGCCGTGTGTAGTGCCCCCCTCCACCATAATCCACCTTGGTCATACTGTAGCGGTGTTTATGCGAAGTCCTGCTGAGGTAGCTTCATCAACATTGTCACCACGCTGTCGTGCTGACAAAACTCTTCCTCGAGCTCTACTGGATCGTGAGTTCGCGGGATGTCACCGAGCTAAACGTGTGCTGAACGCGGAGGTGCCGTATGTTCGGTACTGAGGATCGATCGATCGTGAAGACGTACGACTACATCAACCGCGTTGTCATAACGCTTCTGCTTAACCATCTATGAGGGTATGTGGACGACACTCTCCCCTCTCATTGCTATGCATCACCATGATCCTACGTGTGCATAGGAAATTTTTTGAAATTACTATGTTCCCCAATAGATGATGGACTCCAATCCGCAAGGACTCTGGCTGGAACATTTATCCTAGCTCGCGAACACAGGAACCACACCAAACAAGCAAGAAAACTAGGCACGACCTGCAAACTGGCATGGCACGCCAGGTCAGTACATTGAATGTACATGCAAGCTCACAATAACCAAAAGCAATCAAGACAGACAACAACATTGCAATTACAGGTTAACAAGGATTAACATGATACTATCAGATCAATCTTAGCATGAACAAGATGAACATGTTATAGCTAGCACAGTATAATTATGGCATGAACTTATGAACATGATGATACTAGCATGCAACAGGTTAACATTATCAAGCACCAACTTACTCTGCTCGGGTTACTTCGTAACCATCTCATGCATCCACTTACCAACATCGGTATGCATGATACCTCTGTGATCCTCTCGTGATCACAACCAATCTCTTTCTCATCCACGAACCGGGGTTGTTATTAAACAAGTTATTATTATTGTTGGCTCACAGTGTGACCGTCACGAACTGGGCCCATATCCATGGGCACGGCTATCGGTAGATTTAACACGCACACTCTGCAGAGGTAGCGCACTTTACCCACACCACGGAACCCATGGCCTCGCACTCCCATACATGTGGACCAACGGCGTTCTGACAAAACCGATCTACTGCCATGACACTCTCCCGGCCACTCTGACCAACTCCCCTTTGGGCTAAGTCATGGGTGGCCCCGTGCCTACCAAAGGCACCAACGGCCACAGTCGTGGCAAAACAAAAACGGTCCCAAACGGGGACAATGGATCCATACTCAACAACGGGCACACAAGGCTTATGTCGTCCTGCCTGGCCAAGGTAGCGTCCGCGCATAACCTTCCCTCATTGGCGGCACCGGTGAGAGGCATGACAATAGACCGCATTAGGGCCTCCCATAAAAGCAAATGTGGTTGCACTGGTCAGCTCGATTCGGTGGCACCATGACTCAGCCAACAATTGTTCAAGTTCATTATTATCCAGTTAAACTTGAATGCAATAAGCTGAGCCATAATACAAAAACATGATGCAACTACAATGCATGAACATGATACCAACATGAGCATGGTTGTGCAACCCTACTAAATCATCGAGCATAACCACAATGAATCATATATCCAAATGAGATTGACATACTGACGAGCATGAAAAACACAAGCATAACTCTACCATAAGCATAGCATGACTACTGGCATCACAAAGAAATGTCATGCAAGAACATAACAAGAATACTACCAAGTGAGCATGTAACCATCTGGATGCAACGGAACAAACATAGCAATGGTACTGAATAACAAACTAAGCATGCATCCGAAGAACATCACTGCTACCAACATGTATTACTACTACCAAGCATGACTTACGAACATGATACTAGCATGTAGTACAAGATAACAAGATGCATCGGAACATAGCATGAAAGTGAACAAGAATCCACGAGCATAACTGAAACAACGACAGAAGTAGCAAACAAGTAGGCAGATAACGACAAAATTTTAGTAAATATTCAAGTTGAAAACCAAGGCTGTTGCATGACTATCATCCAAGTGGCTGTTGTGGCTTGGCTGGGGGTGGCGGAGACTCCGGGAAGAAATGCAGTGAAGCCGCGAACGAAATGCCGGACGGTTCTCTCTCGGAGGGGGCCGATTTAAGGCAAGGGAATAATGGTCATTTTCACAGTGTGAACACCTTATGAAAATGGTACGAACAGAAAGAGCTCGAAGATACGAAGACGTGAGCGTTGGTTTCACCTCAGTCGGAGTTACGGTTGCGGAGTTATGAAGTGTGGAAGAAGAAGGACCAATCTGTGAATATTTCTTTAGCAAACAGGTCCCCAGAGCAGAAAACAGAAAGCACCATCGGTCGAATACGTTTTCTGAAACGGAAAGCGTAGTTTTAGGACAAGGCGGCTAAGAATACGCTTTCGGAATAATGAAAACATATTCCTGAATTACGCTTCCACGGGTTATGTACACGTGGGGTCGGGCGAGGTCCACGGGCAAGAGGAGGGGGCACGGGCCTCGTCTTCTTCCTCCTCCCTCTATCTCGATCGAGACAGAGGAGGAGCAGGGGAGGGGCGACGCTGGCGAGGGGCCTGGGCGGCTCTGTCCGTCTCCCGCGCGACAGAGGCCACCAGCGGGTGTGTGGCGGCCTACCACACCCGTCCAGAGGCAGCAGGGGCGCCGGGGAGGAGTGGAGAGGAGGGGAGGCCGCGATGACAGAGGAAGCTACAAAGAGCTCGGGCGGTGGAGGGGCTCGGCGAAGTAAGGCGCTCCGGCGATGGGAAAGTGGGTGGGGCGAACCGTGGGGATGAGGGGGACTTGGTGGACGTGATGGGAGGAGGAGAGGAGGGCTGAGGTGGCCGGAACAGAGAAGACCGGTGATGGCCGAGGTGAACTCCGGCGAAAAGAGGAGGAGGCCGAGGACTTCGGGGGTCTAGGAGGAACGAGGAGAGGCTGATGAGGTGCGGAACACCTCAGTGCATCTATATATAGGCCAAGGAAGGGCTCGGGGATGCTCTAGAGGGCTCAGCCGACAAGCCAAAATGGAGCAGAGGAGGGTTGTGGCATGGGCGCGGCGATTGCGTCTTGACCACGGCAAGTCCCGACAGTGCATTGATGTAGGAAGATGCGGGCTAGCACGGGCGAGCTAGAGGACATGATGTGGACTCGAGAGGCAGAGGGGAACGGACGAACATAGCACTGCGGTTTGGCAGAGCGCGAGATTTGACTGGTGCACCCCGTGGTCACCGCGCGCACTGGTGCAAATGGCGTGTTCTGGCCGGGCTGACCATGTCTAGTAGAATGACCTACATGTCCTGAGTCCAAACGAAGCAACAAGTCGGTCCAGGGGCAAATAAGTGATTTGCAGGAGGAGCCAAAATATTTTGGCTGCAAGGTGTTTGATGACATTTGCAGAGGATTGGTCCGGTGGATTAGACTAAGACTTGACTGGGGTTTATCACTCACTAAGGTGAGTAATATCACAGGGTTTCAGCACATTCCGAGTGGTTTAGCTAGTACTTGTAGTGCAACTTGCCATACTCACTAGAATACCAAACTTTGAAGTAGCACTCACATACTAGCTTGGATTGAGCTAAACATTAGCATGGATGTGTTATTTGATCATATGAAGCTGCTGTAAAAGTTTAATGCCAGTTAGAAATACGAAAATGGGACTTGCTTCACAATGCTTCATTTAGATCAGAATTTTGGAAATATTGCACAGGGAAAATGGAGTAATGGATTGAGCCAAAACTTTGTGGAGAGAGTTTATATGGATATGAGAATGTTCTAGTTTATTTTCAGCTTAATTGAAGTAATATAAAATATAGCTTCACAAACTGAAAATCTGACCCAAAAACTAAGATTTGGAGCTGGGCTCACATAGATGAGTTACATGAGCTCAAATTTGCTCGAGAGTCATGATTTCATCATATGAAGGACCTTGCAAAATTTCAACTCATTTGGATATGCCTAGCTAGTACTTCCTTCACAATGTCTTCCCTCAAACAGGAACTTTGAACAATAGCTCAGGAATATTTATTAGGAAAGTTAAGTTGAATTTTGGCAAGAGGCAATGATATGGACAGGAAAAGTTGTCCAAAAAGTTTGGAGGCAATTGGGCAAAGATAAATAGCACTTGCTTCACAAAGTGCCATTTAGGGCAGAAAGGGAAAAGAATTATTGGAGAATTATTTTTGAACATGGCAATGTAAGTTTTTGCCATATTTGAGCAATATAGGACCCAAACAATTTATGTGAATTATTTGGGAATTTTGGGAGTGACAGAAATATAGGTTGCTTCACAACCTAGGGTTTAAAGGGTCATTCCTTTAATAGATAAAGGAATATTCCCAATAAAAAGAATATTGGGTTAGGTCAAGGATGACATGATCTAGGGATGATAATGAGAATAACAAGCCACTATAAAACCTAGGAAGACATGATCTTCCCAAGTTTTGGAACCACATAGCCACCGAATAGCAATTTAAATCAAGAAATCCAAGAAAATTAAAGGAAAAGGAAAGGGCAAAATCCAGGGTGTTACAAACTTTCCCCCCTTAAAGAAATCTCGTCCTCGAGATTTGGTTGCTCAGGGATAAATAATTTTTCTGACTTGAAGAAACCGTTTCCAACTCGGGTTTCTTTTATTCATTCTCATATAATGTCCCTACTGAGTTGGATCTGACAGACTATCTTGATGTGGGGTGGTTTGCTTCACTGTATCTGACATCCTGACAGGACTTTCCTCATATGTTCCTCTTCATACTGACTCAAATTTTCTTTCATATCTGCTGGCTTAGATGAGGTCCAAAAAATTATCATTACTGACTTAGGTGTCCTTCTCGATACTGATCCTTGCTAAAGATGTTCTTCTCGTATCGAGTACCGAGAGTATTCCACGGAGTTGGGAACACATCTTCCCATGGAACAAAGAATCTCTTCTATCCAGATATCATGCTGCTTGAATATATGCATACCTTCTGGGTTCAAAACAGTGATAGGAATCATACTTGGCCTTCTGATGGATTCTGACATCTGGCAGGAGTTTCTGACTTAGCTTGACTTGCTTTACTGTCTTTCATATCCAATCTGTACCAAAAGTTTGATTGTCGCTTGACGTGACTGATAGAAGAATGCACCATCACCTAACGATCACATTTGCAGACTTGACTGGCGGTGATCTTGGCAAAGAATCCCATTCACGGCAGGTTATTCGGTAATTGCTTCCCATATGCGAGAGATAACAATCCTCAAAGTATGTGCTCTTACACTGATTCTTCATTTTGCCAGTATATCCATGGGGATAATAGTTCATGCTATGCTTTGGCATGGTTGCTGAGGTCAATATGTTGAGTTGTCTTGGTTTTGGACTTGACAGACTTGAGTATTCAATGCTGATAGTTCTGATCACACGCTGTTGGCTGAGCTGGTTGCCTTGCTATGAGGCCCTTACTGCAATGAAGTAGACCTCTCAGGCGTATCTTCACTTGGTATTTGATATGAAATATTAGACTATCTTGGGCATACATACCACATTGTTCGCACAATAATTGGCATAACTGTATTGTTGGTCTTGCTCCTTCATTATTCTTTATCTGGATCCTTAGCTGAAAGAGCGGGGCCGTATATATCCTTGATTATTTTCGCGGCCCTCACTACAAAAAAATACACTTCCGTGATGATACGTGTTTGTCACAGTAGGTCGCGTTTTCTGTCATGCATGTACATCCATGACAAATTTATGACAGAATCAAGATAGTCATACCTGTGCTGTCGTAGAAGTGTTCCATGACATTGCCAAAATTATCATCACGGAAGTGTCCACTTCCATGACGATAAATCGCACGTCACAGAAGTGCTTTCGTCAAGGGTGACCAACACGTGGCATTCACCGTAACGGAACGCCGTTAAGCTATCGGGTCGGATTTTGGATCCGATAACCCGTTAACAGTGACGACCAATGCCGATTTTCCACGTGTAAAATTCTCATTGGCTGACGGATCCAACGGGCGAGATGGGCCTATGATATGTTGACACGTGGACCGGCCCAAAAGTGGCCCACAAATATTAAATGGGCCAGCCCAACCGAAGGGCCATAAGATTTAGCAGACCATAATGGGCCGACCCAGCTAAAGGCCCGCAAAATTTAGCGGACCATAATGGGCCAGCCCAGCTAAAGGCCCACACGATTTTGCAGACCATAATGGGCCGGCCCAGCTAAAGGCCCACAAGATTTTGCGGACCATAATGGGCCAAGCCAGCTAAAGGCCCACAAGATTCTGCCGACCATATTGGGCCGGCCCAGCTAAAGGCCCAACATTCTCTGTCAAATCGGTCCATCAACGGCCTGTCCTAAACTTGTCATCAACGCAGCCCATGGTCACTTCTGGCCCGTTAACAGTCCGCTAAGTAATTGTGCCGAATTACGGCCCGGTGTATTTCCGGCATGTTAAAGGTCCGGCTTCATTTGGGCCCATTTACAGGCCATCAAAACTTTCGGCCCATAAACGACCGTGAAGGATTTGGGTCATATTCGGCCATGTCTGACATTCGGCCTGTTAGAGGCCCACTATAGCTTTGGGCCACTTTTGGCCTGTTGTCATTTTCAGCCTGTTAAAGCCGGACATAAACCATGGGCCATATGTGGCCCAACGTCATATCGGGCCCATTAACGGCCCATATAGAAATGACAATAATCTAGCCCGACCGAAGTTCTGGCCTGTTAAAGGCCCGTGTATTAGGTCGGCGCATTTACGGCCCGTCCGAATTTCAGCCTGTTAAAGTCCAGTGGGTTATTTGGCACAATCAGGGCCCAATCTCACTTTCGGTCTATTAAAGGCCCATGTATTTGATGGGCTCGAGATATTTACACCTGTAAATGGCCTATTTTTACTTGAGGGCCCAGATTATGTTTAGGCCTGTTGAAGGCGCACTATGGGCATATGCCTACCAGAAAAATATGAAAGCTTATGCTGATTTAGGCCCAGATATTTTTAGTGGGCTACATGCCAATTTCGTCCCGTAATCGTTTTTAGCCCAATTGGAATGGGCCCGACGAATGTTGGCTTGTTGGGCTCCTACTAAGCTTTCGGCCGATTACATTACTAAGATAAACCTACACTATACAAAAATAGTGTCGTAAATACTACAGCCTGAGGCAGCATCATAAATGTTGAATCACAACAAAATAAATTCCAACCATACAACAAAAGGCCTGTTGGCATAAAGTTTACAGTCCTTCCAGATAAAAGCACCATCATATGTATAGAAGCACAGATCATTTGACCTGAGTGCTAATGTTTCAGGCTGTAGAATCTGATGGAGCAGCACGATCTCCACCTTTTTTCCGCCATTGCTCTTGAACAACGAAGCGGATGTCTGATAGTCTGGTTTCAAAACCATTCATATCTTGACGACATTTCTCAACCACTATTTCCGAAACAACGTCCATTAGGGATTGGACTTGTGTCTGGAGCACAAATATATCACTCTGTCTAGCAGGAAGATTTTGTTCAGTAGGTGATTTGGACGAGGTTACCTTGACAACCAACCCAGAATTACGCAGGAAGGTGCTTTTTGCACTGTTAGTGGAGAGATACTGACGCACTGCAGCAAGACGTTACATTGTGCCTGTAGTAGCCTCGTCACCTTCAGGTGGTTGTGGCTGTTCAATCATTTGTTCCATAGCTTCATGAAAGTTTGAACTTGTAGATTAGTGTACCAGATAAGTTACTAATGAGACAAAAACAAACAAAGTAGGTTAAACGTTTATACATAACTTATTTTGGTGAACTACTGTAATACATTAGCATGTATTGTAGTGCCAACTACATAATAAAATCACTTTCGGAACATATGTCCATGTAGCATGCCTACTATATTGTCTTTTTCCTCACATTCGTTGACATCTAAGGATAAAGAGACATGGTTTAAAGTAGGATGAACATAGTATGACATCATTCATATCATGGGCAAACATATATAAAACAAACAGGCTATTTTATCATTGTGTGCGCACGTGAACATATCAACTAGATTACAGATCAAGACCAAAAGAATATGCTTCATCTCTTTTAAACCATGTAAGGTGAAATGATACGTTAAGACAACTGTGAATAAAAGTGAACAGAGTAACTGACATTGGCTGCAAACCAAGTAGTTAAATGAACACATCACAGTACCAATTAGTTCAAGGCAGCAGGAGTAAGGACTTACAATAGCGGCTTGAACTGGTGTGCTCATGCCCTTCATCTTGCTGGTGTGGCAATCCTTGAAGATTTGCACTGCATTCGGTTCAGGTTCTTTTTGGTGCGCATGGGATTTCCTCTGTATTTGGAACAAGTCAATATAGATACGATAATATGGCAAAAAAAGAAGGAAGTAGAAGCTATTTACAAGAGTATCGCAGTGTGCAATATAGCTACGAGATCCTGTGGTCTGTTGGAATTTCACTTTAGAACGGTTGGTTTTGTTCTTCAAACAATTAGCCTAGAAGAAGATACACTTGTAAGGCACATACATAAATACAAGTTGAATATGTGGTCTGATCAAATACATATAGCCTACCTGATACTTTGGATCGTACCAGTGTTTAACGAGGGCTGTCCGGTCTTCATCTGTAATATATTCCACTGGAGATGTTTAGGCAATTTCATTGTTAGCCTTGCCTTCAAAGTGAGATTTTCTAAGGTGGTAACGATACTGTCGCAGAGCAGACTGAAAAACATGAGTGCATGCTTGTCTAGTTGCATCATCTTTCGGATCCAACTTGAACCTCATCTATTGAAAAAAGAATGTGAGTCTTATTAGGAGGAAGCTAGAAAGTATGGGACAGAGCAAGACAATATTACTAATTGCGATGAATAACATTACTTACGGATAAATGGTCGAGGAAGGTGTTAAACTGGGTATTGTCTTTCTCATTCCTGTACTGGATCCACGTTGGGAGGATACGTGCATGACACCTAATGGCAACAGCTGCCTCTGATACTAACTTGGCCGACTCTGTAGCATCACGTGGCCTTTTTAAACCTGCCTCAAAATGGATCTCCATTCTTCCTCCTTTAGATTTTGTTAATCTGTCAAGCATTATCCCTGATGTCTGTTTCCGCTTGCGCCATGATGCTAGTTCAACAACGAATATGGAAAGTGTTAGTGTACATCAAACTGTGAGAGTACATATAAAGGAGCATGCAACTGCAACTTGACTCGGTCAGGTACCGTCTTGGTGTTGTTGCTCATGAGGTTCATCTGATCTTGCCACGTCCTGTTGTGTCAGCAGTGCTTCGGAAATAGTGTTAGGTGTGAAGGCAGCTTGGGAACTGGCCAGTTCCAGAGCAAACGAATGAGTAACTGGTTGAGATGTTGGTACAGTTGAAGCGGATGCTGCAGCTGGTGGAGCAGGTGATACTATGTTTGTAGATTTAGCCGGTGGACTTGGACCTTCTACTACACTATAAGTACCAGCAGAATCTCGATGGCAGAACCTTTTCCGTTTCACCGGACGAGTAACAGCACTCCCTACTATATTATTTTCCTTGCTCTTTTTTGACTTTGCCATGTCAAGCTGTACCCACAACACAAAAGAATAAAATCACTCTTCAGAACTCATTGATGCATGATACGGACAAGCAATACTTTGATGTAAGACAACCGTATGAGGATGGAATATGTAAGAAAAATAGGATGGCATGACATATTCACAGCTACGATGTGCAAACTAAGCAGAAGGATTTTCAAGAAAATAGAAGTGTCTTGGAGACACCATATGAAAGATGCAACCAATATTACTCTGCCAAGTTAAAAGTGTCGTGTCATAAGTGGCAATTCGAAAAATTAGAAGCACTACAATGTAGAAATCAATGCAAGATGCAACCACTATCAAACTACCATGTTAAAAGCGTCCAATCATGAGTGACTGATGCAGGATACACAACAGCAGTACTTTGATGTAAGAACATGGTATTATAGATAGATGCAGTGTATTCTAGACACAGAAAGCCATGTCATATGCACATGTATAACGTATAAACTCAGCAGGTGCAATTTAATCAAAATAGAAGAAATACAGGCTAGACAACATATGCAACATGAAACCAATTATCACACTGTCAACTTAGAGCAAGCACCTGCGATGGTGGAGTACGGGAGATGAACTCATCATGTAGACTTGGGACTTCAACTTCATTAGCAGTAGCAGTGGCAAATCTAGAGAGTCTCTGTTTGCGTCGGTGCGGAGGACCACCAACATCCCCTAACTTACTCTTTTCCTTCCTATTTTCTGATATTGCCTTATGAAGTCAAAACCACAAGAAGATGAATAAAATTAGCTCAGCATAACTGGTTGATGCATGATACAGATGAACACTACTTTGATGTAAGGCAAGCGCTGGATAGGAGGATGGAATATATACAAAAAAAGACAGCGTTTCATATTCACACGTAAGATAGCGTGTCTTATGGGTAAGTAATCGTTGCAGGTATAAGTTGTAAGCTACCCAGAAGCAATTCAACATAATCAGAAGCAATAGAAACTAGACATCATACGGAAAACGCAACCACGTATAACAGTTCCAAGTAAGAGCAAGCACCGGTGATGGTGGAGTAGGGGAGATGTGCGCATCATGTACATGTATGTTCTAGAAACAGGAACACGTGTCATATTCACAGGCATTATGTGTAAAGTAAGTAGACGCAATTCAAGTTAGAAGCAATACAACCTAGACATGATACGCAACATGCAACCACATATAATAGTGACAAGTTAGAGCAAGAACCTGTGATGGTGGAGTAGGGGAGTCATCATCTACACAGCTATGTTGACTGTCCAGCCTTGTGTTTTCTTGCGAATCTTGTTGGGAGGATGGCGGAGTAGAATCTGTAGAGACCCCTGTTTGAGTTGCTTCGAAGGACCACCATCATCCACTGCCGGACTAATTTCCTTCAGTTGTAATGATTTTGCATTGTGAAGTCAAACCGATAAGAAAAAGGGATTAGAAACACTGCAATACACCATATGGAAGGTGCAATCAATACATGCTAGATATCATAGGTGGCGTTCATCAAACTAGAAGCAATACATGCTAGATATCATATTCAAGACGCAAACCAATATCACACTGCCAACTTAAAGGTGTCCCATCATAAGTGACTGATGCAGGATACACAAGAAGAGTAGTTTCATGTAAGAACATGGTGTGATAGACAAATATAGTATGTACCAAAAACAGGAAAGCGTGTCATATTCACATGTATCATGTGTAAGCTAAGCAGATGCAGTTTACACTAATTAGGAGCAATACGAGCTAGACACCATATGCAACATGCAAGCAGATATCACACTGCCAAGTTAGAGCAAGCACCTTGGATGGTGGAGTAGGGGAGCGGAGACTTGGACCTTGTAATGCACTATCAGTACAAGGAGAATCGGTACAGATGCTCCGTTTACGTTGCTGCAGAGGACCACCATCATCGCCTTCCTTACCCTTTTCCTTCCTCTTTCTTGATTTTTCCTTGTCAAGTCAAACCCACAAGAAAAAGGAATAAAATTTGCTCTTCAGAACTCATTGATGCATGATACTGACGAACACTACTTTCATGTAAGGCAGCCGCATGATAGGAGGATGGAGTATGTATGAAAAACAGGACGGCGTGACATATTGACATGTATGATGTATAAAGTGTAAACTAAGCACAAGGTGCTTGAACTTGTTAGAATCGATGCAAGCTAGAAACCATATGAAAGATGAAACCAATATCACTCTGCCAAATTAAAAGGGTGCCCTAACAAATGTATTTGACCAAATTAGAAGCAATACATGGCAACAGGCTAGAAATAGTATGCAATATGCAACGAATAAAGGTGACTCATCGTAAGTGATTGATGCAGGATACAGAAGAGAGGTAGTTTCATGTAAGAACCAGGTTAACACATAGATGTAGTCAGGGCCGGTCCTGAGATTTTAGGGGCCCGGGGCGAAACTAAATTTTGGGGCCCTTAATAATAAATCAATACATGTATATATAAAAAATGTTTTTGGTGAACACTTGATATTTGTGTTATTGTGATCTTACAAGTATCCCTATATATAGAAAATATATGAATGTCGTTATCAAAAGACATCTTTGGAAATACAAAGGCATGTTAATTATCAAGGTTACTAGAACGATGGAGCATAGTTATATGGTTTCAGATACAGAAGGTTCAAAGACAATGACTCCATGAATAGTGCTAAAAGAAATTTGATAAAAAAGCATAGTTGTTCTTGGACTGCTTAATGGTAAGATTATTATTCTATAAATAGCAGTGTCCAAGAAATTAAGATTAGAGGAGCAAATAAATAAAAATGATATGCAAAATATTCTTCATAGATTACAAATCAAATCAGCAACCATGAAAAGTTACTCCTACTAGTTGTGCAAATTTATTGTGCCATCCTATAATTCAACCCAAAACTACTCGTCACGATTTGCATCCAGAACATCATCCTGTTCTTAATCTATTTGAGATCTACACCCTAAAATCCTTGTTCCCAAACTGTAGAAGCATATCGGTCAGTGATACGTACAGCGGAAGACATTGACCTGGCAGACAACGCTCAGATCCACAAACTACACACCGTGCGCCGCCGTCTCCGACGCGCAGCCATGTATCTTTGGGTCTCCATCTCGAGCAAGCGTTAGGTTAACTGTGGCGATCTCATAGCTAGGCAAAAAGGGGATTAGACACTCCTAGTGCTAGTGGAATGTGCCCTGGCTCCTAGCCCCCGATCCTGACCGATGGTCCAGCTTTATTTAAGGGGATTAGACACTCCAGATAAATCAACGTAGCTACTACTTCTTGGGGTAGGTGGAGCGATCCAGTATAGGCCCAACTACCTTGGGCATTCAGCGATCAGAGAAGAATGAAAGCACTACGTGCGCTCGGCTGCATTTTCTCCACACAAAAAAACGTGACCTTGGCTGCACTGCGTGCGTACGCTACAGGATATACGTACGTACTTAGGAGGGGGCCCCTCGATCGTGGGGGCCCGGGGCGGTTGCCCCTCCTGCCCCCCTCAGGACCGGCCCTGGATGTAGTGTGTACCAAAAATAGGAAGGCATGTCATACTCACAGGTATAGTGTGTAAATTAAGCAGATGCAATTTACCCTAATGAGAAGCATTACAAGCTAGTAACCATATGCAACATGCAACCACATATCACACTGCCAAGTAAGAGCAAGCACCTGCGATGGTGGTGTGGGGGAATTGCGGTGATCAACTAGAGAGCTACGTTGACTATCTTCATTTAGCCTTGCTGTTTCTTGAGAATCATGTGGGGAGGATGACACTACACTCTTTAAACGAGTATGGGGTCTCATAGTAACCCACCCGGGTGACTGTCTCATCATAAGTGATTGACGAGGGATACAAAAGAGCATTAGTTTGATGTGCGAACATGGTTAATAGACATATGTAGTATGTACCGAAAAAAGGAAGGCATGTCATTATCAAAGGTATAATGTGTAAAGAAAGCAGATGCAATTTAACCAAATTGGAAGCAATACAAGCTAGACACCATATGCAACATGCAACTACATTTGACAGCGCGAAGTTAAAGCAAGCACCTAGGATGGTTGTGTGTGGCAATTGAGATCATCAACTGCAGAGCTACGTTTACTGTCTCCAACTGCTGACACTGCACCCGTTAGAGCACTGGAACGCTTAGTGCTTATCTTCGAATTACACTGGAGCGACTTATGTCTTTTTTTTCTGCATTCATCAACACTGCGTCAGAGTCTGAAATACCCATGCATAAAAAAACAATAGTGTGAGTATAGGTGAAGTGTGTGCACAATTAGTACAGTGTAAAGGTAGCAGATAGCAGGTCGGTGAGAAATAAATGACGGGAGACATATGATAGCTCTACAACATGCATGGCACACTAAATTACTATAGGATTCTATGAAAATAATAGTCGACTGAAAGCAAATAGGTCAGTCCATTTTTTCTGCACCGTCCGATGTACAAAGAACGGGCAGATCGCCGTCATCTACCTCCAGCCAGTCAGTGTTGACGATCTTCCTCGAAACGCCAGCGACCACCGGCCCAGTATTCCCCCCTGCCTGCGCCCTCCCCTCGACCTCACCGCACCGCCGTGCTTGGCACCACCCCCCGGCCATCCATTCAAGCCCCGCCGACCTCCAGATCGAGCGCAAGCAGCTCCTGCGCCCCACACCCCGCTTCCCCAGGGAGCAAGTGGACTAGGTGCTTCGCGCGCCTAAGCGGGTGCTGCTTCTTTTAATTGCGGTTCGACTGACCCTGAATTGAAATCCAGGCGGGCTACTGACCTCTAGAAAAGGTGAAATAGTAAAACGGAGGAAACCTTGTGCATTTAGTATCACGAAGAAGATGCAGTAAGAAGCGCTCAACTAGTTTCTTTCATGGGATGAATACGGTGTGAGCGGAGACATAAGATTTGCACGAATATGGGAAGAGGAGTACCTCTTTCTGCTGGCAGTGCTATGTCCTCCTTCTGTTTTTTCGATGATCTTCTTGTTGTTCGCCGAAAACAAGAAGTTGTGGAGGATGGTGCAGCCTTGGACGAACCCATGGCCAAGTTGTTGAGTGTGGTGCGGTGGCCGTCTGTCGGCGGCGGGGAAGCAGATCCGAGGCGGCCACCGACGGCGTAGCGGGAACAGCTCCGGTGTGGTGGACGGTTGCGACAGTGGAGCCGCAGCAGTGAGGAGCGGGACGGCGTGGTCGGAGTGGTTCTGGTACGGCGCACGTCGGCGTCGGCGTCGTGGAGGCAGCTCTGCCTCGGCTTCAGCTGCTAAGTCCTTGAGGGCGTTGCGGTTGCGGATGCGTTGGATGACGATGTCGGGGTACCAGCTCCAGCGTGATGGAGGAGGGCGGCGGTGGATTGGCCGCTATGGGGTGGAGGACGGAGGATACTGGGGTTTCGCGGCTGGTGGAGAGGGCGTTTTCGCGCCCACGGAGTATGTATGGGGAAACGGAGGGAGGCGGGGAACTAAGGAGGAACAATGTTTCGGTTTGAGATGCGCTTGTTTGAAATTTGGGGAAAGTTACAAACTTTACCCCCATCTAAAATTTTGGACATATTGCGGGTTGGGGGTAGGAGAGTCATGTCAGGTGTCCCAAATGTGGGCGGGATAAATTTCGGCCGAGCGCATGGGTAGGCGCCCACGGCGTATGAATGGTTCTCTCGCGTCTTGGTGAAGTTACAAACCCACCCCGGTTTAGACCTTTGGACATCGGGCCGATAGGCTACACGGGCCAGAGTCAGGACAGTAATTTCCTACCACCAAAACATTAGTCTCACGCAGTTTCGGGTGACGAGAGGCCTATTTGGCGCTTCGTTCAATATTTGGGAGCAGAAGCATTAATGTTTTTGGTTCTCTTGAATTAAACTTTCAGGATTTGTCAAACTTCACAAATCTTTACTCTTGAAAATCCTAAAGCTATGATTATTTTGGAATGGAGGGGTACATTTGAATATACATTGTACATGAGTATATATTAAAAAATATGCAACTTACCTCAGTTCATGCATGGTTCCAGATATAATCTCCTTGGTTCATGCTATGGGGTGCGCGGAGAGCGGCGAGTCAGTGTCCAGCGCCTCCACGTCTGCTGCCATCATCGAGGAGAAGTAGAACACGGGAGGCCGCCGCCGCTTGGGTCCCATGAAGGCCACCGCGGAGGCGACACCGGCATACACAGCAGGTGTCTTGCCGAATCCTTTTGTTGCGAAGACCTTCGTCGACCCCGCATGGGCTCCACAGAAGAGGGCAATGTTAGGATGAACTCGAGCCGGTGCCGGCCATGGCGAAGTAGTCGCCAATATTTTGGCTACCCCGGGCAAGATCCAAACAGCCCCTCCCAACAGATTCAAATCCCTCGTTCGCCATGGAATTTTGCCATGTGTTGTTTTCATGGACTAGCAAGATGCCCGTGCATTGCACGGAACATCAAGATGCATTTTTTTACAAACTCCCGCATGCATGCAAGGGATAATTAATGTCCTCCTTTGCTAGTACCACGAGGCAAACACCATTAATATTGCATCGATTAGTGTTAGTGGCCTTGTATATCTGCAAATTGTAATTTTGATAGTGGCCCCTTGTATATAAAAATGGAGGGAGAAAGATGAGAGATAAGGCGAGGAGGAGTGGGACGTGGTGGTGACTGGTGGTCGGACTGGGCGAAGGCATGGGGATGGACGGCGCATTATGTCTAGGTTTGTATCTCTCCCACACACACCCACGTAGGTGGGGGACGTGCACGAAGAGAAGAGGTGCACGCACGGCGCATGTACTCCCGTCTCTTTCCCAACCACACCCGCGCGGGTACACGGTGGAGCTCATTTCTGTACGAAAAAGGCAACCCACGTGGTAATTTGGCACGTGTACTGGTTGTCCACTTGGTGGAGGGAGGATTGTCTACCACGAGTGAACAAATAAATTGTGACTTGACGTGTTATGTTAAATTAAAAAAAGAGGCAAACCATGTGGGGCCTACCTTAGAGGCAAGGCTCTATACACTGGAGTACTTTGATATGTCCCGTCAACTCGCAGAACGAGGAGAAGCTTGCTTAGTACGCCATCTCCCCCGCCCACGGGAGCGGTGGCTCGCAGGATGAGGTGAAGCTTGCTTACCACGCCTTACGCCCGCTCCCTCGCCCACGCGTGCGGTGGCTCGCAGCCCGAGGAGAAAATTTTACTACTCCCTCCGTTTACTCCTCGTCCCTACTACGTACTTTGGTTAGTACTCCCTCCATTTACTTATACAAGGCCACTATAAAAAAAATACATTTTGCATCTATACAAGGCCACAAATAGTAATCAAGACAAAAGTTACTACTCCCTCCTTTCCAGTTTATGGCTCAATTTCAAAATCTCTCCAACCAAGGTAGACGGTGAGTGGTCGAATTAATTTCGTAGTTTGCACAAGTAATTAGTACTCTCATTTTTCTCAAGAAGTTGTGTTTACCGAGGCATTAATTAGAACGAATGCATGAATGACGACTAAATTTCCATGAACTTGTACATGCATTGGTTAGTTTCCTCTTGAAACTGCTTGCGTCGGGTGATCTAACGCACCTCGAAATCCGACATGTAATGGTACTACTACTAGCATAGTACTCCCTCTGTCCCAGAATATAAGAACATTTTTGATACTATGTTAGTGTTATAAACGTTCTTATATTTTGGGACGGAGGGAGTAGAATTGAGACTTATCAAACGGAAAAATGAATTTTGTAGTAGTATACTCCTCCGTCGACGCTCCCTTTCATGAATTCTGTACTTCCTGTCACCGACATGTGGGACATATAGCAACCGGGTCGACGTGTCAAGCACCAAAAAACAGTGCAGAACAGCAGGGGGACGCACCCCACTCGTACCGGCCCAGTAGTAGTAATGAGCAATGAGACATCAAATCACAATGCCACACTTTCCCAGACGGACGAAGCAACCCTTATTTCACACTTCGGTTGGCCATCATCTCAAACCAAGTACTAGTATCGCTTCTACCTCAAGAGCAACACGCGCATCGCCTTGGTACATCATGACACGTGGGACCGCATGACAGGCCATGCTCCCCCGTCGATCGCTCGGTAAAATCACCTCATTTTTACTATACTTCCTCCGTATCAGTTTACTACATGGCATGCACGTCGTTCTAGGTTGAGAATTTAACTGGCTATATATGTGATGAACAGTGCTCTAGCCTTTTAAAAATTGTATACTTTTGTATAGTAGTACTATCGATGGATTGCGCTATGGAGCAAAACTTGAAATTAAAAAAAAGTGGTACATATAGAGAGCGCTCGTCGCCAAATTATGCATATAGTACTATTTAAAAAGCTAGTATGTGCTTAATTGGGGTGCTAAATTCAATTAAAGAAATACTAGTAGTATGTACATACTGAAGAGTTAAAGTAACGAGAAGAAGCATAACATAGTTCTGCTGGGGGCTCAGCATAACACACCCCTCAAATTAAACTAAGCACACCTGAAATTAAACTATGCAACTAATCTGGTAGACACTACATTAGAAGTTTAGAACCACCATGAGCAACAACACTGCCACCTTACTCGGAGTCCTCGTCCATGTCCTCGACTTCGTCCTTGTCCCTATTCCTCTTGGCCGATACTTCTTTGCTTGAACCGCACACTTGGTTGTTGCTCGTCATCCAACCCTTGTAGATATTGAAGCAAAGGTAGCCATCCATTGCAGCGTAGTGGATGTGGTCTATATCTAGCACATTCCGCTGCCATGCATGACGATGAAACATGTATGGAGGTTTCACCAATTTAACGTACGAAGGATGAACCATGGCTCCTGCCAGGGTCAGCATTGAAGGCTGACGAGAGGGCACCAGCCGATTCTTCTGGAGGTCGAAGGGGTTTCCTACAACGAGGCCTATCCGACCCAGGATTTCTTTGTCGTTACCAAAGTCTACAGTAACGAATTTGACTAGGTTGCTCCCGAGGAAGCCCTTAAAATCCTGGCACTCAACGTCGGCATGGCATATGTGGTAGACCAAGCATAAGTCATGCATGCATACCTGGATCACGGCGGGCTTCTTCCTCTCTTCGTCCTTTAGATCCTTCTCTCGTCCCAGGACTGTGGTGTACTCAACATCTAGCCCAGCGACCCACTCATCATCTGAGTTTTCGAACATGCGTCTGAAGCGAGAAAGGCATCCTTTCACCGTCGCAGAAGAACGGGTGTAGATGACGTCGAACTCATCGCCGATGATGGTTATAACCTTGTACTCACCGTCGATCATGGAGATTTGGGACGCCATCGATTTGGGAGGAGGGTTAGGATTAGTGGAACTGTCGTAATGTGAATGGATGGGGCGACTAGGAGCAAACTGCCGTAGTATTGAAGGACGTGCGGGGACGAGTAGGAGCGAACTGCCAACGTGCGAACGGCAAGGTAGTGGCTTTCCATTCTCCCATGATACGGGCTTCCGAGAGCCCTTGGATCTGAGATCGAACGGTTGCATGGCGTGATTCTAGACCTATGGATGAATATCCTATCCTGGAGGGTTATTCTGCAAATTTTCAGCAACTTAGCATGCGACCGTTTGATCTCAGATCCAAGGGCTGCCAGTAGCTCGTATCATGGTCGCGCCACCGTCGCGTTGCTCGCGCGGTCGCGCCCTTGGAGATTTAACACGGTGCGTTAGGCTATCTGATGTTGGAATGTCATACATAGTCATCACTTAGTCACTCATACTACAACAAGGTTGGTTATAAGTGTATTTTTTGTTACTCCTCTCTATCTCTTTCTTCGTACTCAAGGAAGAAACGGTGCTAGTAAGCGCGTGTATTTATTGCATTTGCCAAGGAGTGACCTCTTCCAATGAAATGGTGTTGCTAAGTTTGCTTCATTTAATTAGCTATAGACTCAAAATTGTCTTTTCACCTAGGTACACGCGCTTAGCATCGTTTCTTCCTTGGGTCACCAAACTAGTCTCTCTCTTCTTGATTAACTTGCCACATCAGACTTTATGCCTATGTGGCAAGCTTAAGCACCTGTAGGAGCAAGTAAAAGTAAGTACAATAGTGCGCTTTACATGGTGGAGCATTGGGAGAGGCACCTGTATGGAGGTGGTCAGGAATCTGGGAGACTCACGCTGGTCGTAGCGCCGTAGTTAAAATGATAATGGCAAGTCAAATCACGGGGGCCCACCTGCCAGCAGTAACTCGCTGTCAAATCACACAGCCCTACGTTTGCAGCAGCTACTCCCTCGTCTTCTCGCGTATCTGTCGAACCAACTAGGCGGAACTACCCCGCCGCCTACCGTGCAGGAAAAGCCCCGCCCTCGACTTTTAAATACAACTACATCCGCTTAAGAATCCAATGATATACTTTTTGTGACATAGTAACTCCTATTTAGTTAGTCAAATGGATGACCTAGAACTACGTGCACGCCCTATAAACCGAGACGCCTAAAAATAAAAAAACCGAGACGGAGAGGGTAGTTCAGCACGTATATTTTTAGATCAATATAGTCGGGATTTACCAAGGAGCAAAACCAAGTGGTAGGCTGCTCCTGTCGTGTTGGCGTAGCAACTCAAGCAGGGTCAGTCCGCACACGAAATGGTGACACACTTAACAGGACCCCTTTGGCTGACATGTGGCTCATCCACCGTCTTGTTCCACGTGTGATGCACCAAATTATAGTTCGGAGCAGCGGTTGGAATTGGAGGCACCCCGGTCGTAGCACCGCAGTAGTAGAAAATGAGCGACGAGGGGTCAACTCACAAAGCCCCACCTTTCCCGCATTAAGCTGGACGGACGAAGCAACCATCATTTCACTCTAGGGCGCAAGAGCATAAAGAAAAAAGAGAAAACAATGATGCGTGCGGCAGCTACCTAGGGCACCCTAGGGTAGTGGTCTCCACTGCAGATCCTTTTTTTGAAAGCGCCTCCACTACAAATCGGCTTCTCCCTCGTCCTCTTGAAGAAAACCGATGATGAGTGCGGCGGTAGGGTTTTGCAGGAGTACTACGGCGTGCGGGGCCATGTCGTAGTAAACGGGTTCAAGCCGACGCCTTAAATATGTGTGGGCTGCTTGGTTTTACGGGAACGAGGCAGCATTTTGGGTTCGGGGAGCAGTGGAGATATAGTACGTACAAAAAATTGTGGACGTAGGTTTGACCGAAAAGCAATGATGCATGGGCCCTGCATTTTGATATACCCGGGGCCGTGTGAAATTTGCTACTCTACTCAAAACTACTAGTAAGGTACTCCCTTCGTCCATGAATAAGTGTACTTCTAGCTTTTGTCGTAAGTCAAAGTTTTAAAACTTTAACCAACTTTATAGGGAAAAGTAGCAGCATTTATGACACTAAATTAGTATCACTAGATTCATTTTGAATTGTAATTTCATAATATATCAATTTTATGTCATATATGTTACTACTCTTTTGTATATATTTGGTCAAAATTTTAAAACTTTGACTTAGAACAAAGGCTAGAAGTACACTTATTCACGGATGAAGGGAGTACACATGTATTGAACGCATGAGATTTCGAAACCAAATTATGAATAAATACACACTATAGCATGTAAAGCTTTGAGTCATATATAGATGATGTAGATGTTCGTTTAGTTCTTATAGTTCATCTCATTCAAAATCAATAAGTTTTATAAAAATGTTAAGATTCATGGGTTTGTGCATTGTACTCCCTCCGTTCCAAAATAGATGACCCAACTTTGCACTAACTCACTAACTTTGAGTTAGTGCAAAGTTGGGTCATCTATTTTGGAGGGAGGGAGTAAATCATAAAGTAAAAAACAAATAATGGCAATTCATTTAGAAAATAATAATCAATTATGATACAGAAGATTCTAGAACAAAGGAGAAGTGCTTGTTTTTTGAGGTTTGTGCATTATGCTTAAGTTCAACCATGGAGTCTTCTAAATTGTACATGTGGCAGATTTGGTGGAATGTTGATGATATCCAACGGCCAGTAGTGCTCGGATTTGCCTATCTCTGCACTGTCGGGTTAGCTTCATCCAGCGACGATCTTTCAAAGTTATTGGCACACTATATAGTTCTTGTGCCCTAGTTGCATGTTTTGGAAAAAAGCTACTAGTGGGTTGTACTATCTATTTAGGAATAGAGTATACATGGAAGTTGTAGGGAAAGAGATGACATGGAGCATCTCAATTCCTATGAGTAGGGATTGGAAAACAGATGTCATTTGGTTCACATCATAGGAACTTTTCTATTGAATCTAGAGATGACATGTATCTCAATTCCTATGAGGAGGGATTAGAAAAGAGATGTAATTTGGTTCATATCATAGGAACTTTTCTATTGAATATACGCTAATTTTTATTTTCCTTTGAAATTAAGGGAGTATAGGAATCCATTCATATGAACCAAGTGGCTCTAAAGCTATAGAAATGATATCATGTTTATTTCCTTTGAAATGTGGAGTATATGAATATATATTCCTATGAACCAATTGGCTCTAAAGGAAAAAATCCTATAAAAATCATATCATATAGAGTTCCTATGATATTCCTCGACACTAAAGGATGCTTGAAATTGCTGCGGGTGATACAATGGTATTTCTTTGTAGACTCCTCACCCAACTTTATAGTTACCTCTCGAAGATGAATGAAATGACATATACATGGTATTCTACATGTGCAATTTGGTACACGAAAACTCGGTAAAAGTTTGCGAGGTTCGAATTTTCAATAAAGCTATATGCACTGCATTTCGGAACGGATGGAGCATACGGCAGTTGCTAACACTCACGTGGAAGATTTGTGTGTAGGAGGAGTGGTTGTTCTGTTAAATGACATGGCAAAACTGACACTGTCGGATGCCGATCTAATGGTTCTTACGGCATTCGTCAGGAAAAGGCTTGTGGCGAACGTTTGTCGGATAATGATTTACGGACACATGCATTGCAATTATACGTGCCCCCCTCTCTGTCACGCACACGCACCCTCACGAGTCACGACTCTCCCGAGTCCTCTCACAGACTCGCACGTCGCACCCACCGTCTATCTATTGGTAGACGTCACGCACATATGTGCTCTTCACACCCTACCCTCAGAACTTCTAAAAAACAAAAGACGACGCGCACATTTTATTTTAGCTCACACGTCACACACTTGTACTATTACTCTTGCGGCGAACGTTCTTTGGGCATAGTATATTGTACTCTCACGAAGAGAAGCGGTGCACGCATGCACTAGTTCTCTCACACCCACTCGCGGGTACACATAGGAGCGCATTTTTTTGAAGCTGGTACAACAAAATCACTCCACTATATATAAAAGCAGGAGCCTTAGCGCTTACTTTACTAGGGTTCCTCTCGTTCACTCTCTCATGCTCTCTAGATCTAAGCAACACATAGGTGGCCACACTCTCTCTCAGCTCATGGCTGGTCACAAATCCGTCCGGACAACCTCGACCGGGGCAGGGGTGTAGGTGCATCGTTCACGCTGTCGTCGGCGGCGGGGGAGGAGACCAACGGCTGCCCGCGCGTCCCGATCGGCAGCCGTGCCGTTCTCTCTGAGAGAGCACCGGCTCGGGAGGGCCTCCGACCCCTTCTTCCTCACTGCGGTATTGTGGCCAAGATGCGGCTTCCCGACGCCGTCTTTGCGACATGCCGAAGACCCTCAGGTATATATTCCTTTGAAACCTACCTTGCTCTACTGCCCCAGCTCCCTTCGTGTGGATCCTTTTCTACTTCCGTCCGCTGTTCCAAAGCCACCTAGACTTCTACTATTATTAGAAGTAAATCTATTTCATATAGTCGACTCAAAGCGTTGGTTCGAACAGGGAAGAAAGTGGGAAAGTTGTAGCATGAATCTAGGACTTGGTTCTAAGAGGAAACGGGGGAAAGTAGTAATGTCTGTCACTGTTTAAATAACCGTAGTTCTTATTTGCGCAAACAGGGATGTATGTCTCCATATCGTTTCGGGATGTCTGTCTCCGTATCGTTTCTATGCGCGCAATCAAAAGCACACACCTCAGTTTTAGTACAACTGCGCAAAATGAGATGGCTATCCCTTGTTGTCGTCGTCTAACCTCCCGTCTTCAAGGTATCCCTACATTGGTAGTAACTAAGGTAGAATGACCAACGCAATCTAAAAGAAGCTGATTCATACATTTTACTTCCTGATTGCAGTGCAGGGACGAGCGAAAACAACTGCATCCTAGTCCGGAATGCACTTTCTACTAGTTCATCCATGGACCGAGGACTAGCTGGCACGGCTGCACGGCGGTTTTTTGGACAGGTGCGCGGACAAGAGGCATTGTGGTCTGCTTATTTATGCAAATAGCGGTGCTTAAATTTAGTGGAATGCACAAGAATTTCACCTGGTCTGTACACTGCATGGTTCAGTTCAGCATTCCAGCTGAGACCACAATTATAATTGGTTATTATGGAATGAGAGAACCTAACCCTGAATGGTGGCAACAAGGAAAAACCAGAGTGAACTCCAGGAAATTTAAGCCTGCCGGGAGGCCATTTGCTCAGAGAGAAGCCTTGCTTGTTTTTTCCTGATTTGTAAACCTTCTCACAACTTTGTCTTTTGCTGTGAACTAGTATATGTTTGATATGTTCTATGAATCATTGAGATGTATAAAATTGCTGAACTTATGCTTTTCAAGTTTTTTATGAAGATGAGTTTAATGTGAGTGTTCCACATGAGCGCTGGACTAGCGTGTGAACATTTGGAATTTATTACATTGTGGCCTCAATTAACTGCATGAACCACTGTAACAAGATACATAGTTGCTTATATGTCAGACAGCAGATTGTTGATTGTTAGCTGGTCGATAGCCTAGTGTTAAAGCGAGCTGAGCCAATGTGCCGTGTTTTGCACAACTTCTTACAAGTGGGGTAGCACCAACAGTGTTTACAAGTACTTATGTATACGTCGACACACGGTTCTCGAACGAGTGCTCTATTTCATCAAAACACACACTACTCGTATGATAAACCGTGACAACTTATGTCTTACCATGACATATTCATGAAAAAACTAGTGAGGACACATCTGTTTCGGCAACAATTACGATGGTTCTCACATGATTCATGGGCACACAAAAGTAGCAGCAGTTCCCATAGACGGATTCAAACAGAGTACTAGCCCCAGAGGGGTCGATAATAGGCAAGGTTCGGATAATTAGACAGAATCCAAACTACTATTAAACAAATTCTGAATTACTTTTCAGTATAAGACACACAAGTTATTTAAACCACTACGTATACCATGGCATCGAAGCTAATAAAATTATGCATCATTAATCACCACATACTTCCTTTTCTAAAAAAATCACCACATACTTAGATGAAAAACCACAATCGAGATCGGCAAAGAAGGAAATCACCTTCGGCAGCTTAGCGGGGGGACACATCCTCGAAGGGGGAAAACTGCTCCTGCAGTGCCACGGGGGTTGTAACCTCAAACGGGGCGTTGACCATCTCAGTATCTGGGGTCGCCTCGGTGGTTGCCTCCATCTTCTTAGAGCTCTCTGTCTCGTGGGGATCAGCCTCCCACATCTGCTCCAATATCGGCAGATCTTTGCCTGGTTCTCCTTGGTCCATCATGAAACTAACGAATACTAGGAGACCACTGAAAGGAAAACACAATCGCAATGACAATGAAACAAAAAAGAGAGTGAGGATCGGTTACTGCTTTGCAAAAGTTCTTTTTTTCCTCTGAACGAAAATATACTAACATCACAGGTCCGCTTACCTTCCCTTCGTTCGGAGAGAAGAACAGTGGCAGATGCAAGTGTTACCTTTCTTGAAGATGGTGAGGGAGAGGGGGATTCAGCGAAGAGTGAAATGATGGTTGCTTCGTCCGTCAAACTTAGACTGCGGGGAGGTGGGGTTTTGTGATACGACGGCTCGTTACTGCAGCGCTATAACCGGGGTGACTCTCCGCCTGCATACTACCTTCTAATTTGGTGGATGGCATTTGGGCCTGCGTGCTGCATGGCCCGCATGTCGGTGAACAAAAGTATAACGACATTCAGTAGAGGGAGACGTTTCAATGACCTAGGAGGAGCTAGAAGCGGTAGAGTGTCTCCACTGTACTAGTAGTAATTGCTTTTCTGGGTAGCTGTAGAGTGTCTCCACTGTACTAGTAGTAATTGTTTCTCGGGTCCCAAGACAAAACAGCCCATCCACACTAGTAAATAGTAAAATCAATTCAAAAGCCCATATATTTACTGAATGAGATGCGCTACCCACACCCAGCACACCGCCCCCCCCCCAAAAAAAACCTGGGTGCTCTTCTGCCTCCTCGCTCCTACAGAAAACCCCAGCTCCCCTTCTTCCTCACACCTACAGAAAACCCCCAGCTCCCCTTCTTCTTCTCTCGCACTACAACTAGGCTCGTCATTTGTTACCCTGCTCAAATCCGTGAGCGCGATGCGACGCCCTCAAGGAAAATGGAGTCGGCTGACCCCAGCGCCAAGAAGATGAGGCTCCTGCCAGCGGTGATGCCTGTTGTAGCTCCTGCACCCGGCAGCGCGGGGAGAAGCGGCGACCCCGCCCCCACCGGATCCCAGGAACTCGTAGAATCTCGGGTGGACCGCATCAGCGATCTCATGGACGCCATCCTTGGGCAGATCATCTCGCTTCTCCCCACCAAGGATTGCTGCCGCACCCAAATCCTCTCAATTCGGTGGCGCCCTCTATGGCGCGTCGTTCCCCTTAATCTCGACTGTCGTCAGCTATCTCTATTCAACGATTTTGAAATCCCCAGAGCCATCATCTCCTCCCACCAGGGCTCCGTTCAAAGCCTCTGCATCCCGTCATGCTACCTGAGCAAGCATACCATGCCCTGCTGGTGGACGCCTGGCTGGAATCCCCTGAATTCACAGAACTACAGCTGCTTGAGTTCTACTATTCCCCTGGAAATCACATACCACATACCGAACACCATGAACTTGTGCCCTCAGCACCGATGTCCATCTCGGGGTTTTCGTCCTCTCTCCACACCACCACCTTTGCGCAGTGCTACCTACCAGACAATCTTGTACTAAACCTTCGACTCCCATTTCTCAAGAAACTTTCACTTGTGCGGGTTCGTATATCAGAGGCATCATTGCACAGCATCATCCACTCCAGTTGCCCTGCGCTGGAGTGCTTGGTGCTTGTTTTCACAGTTAAAATCGGTTGTCTCCAAATAAAGTCACCTAACCTTGTAAGAATTGGAATTTCTTTTGACAGAAGGCAGCTCATCATCCAAGATGCCCCTTCACTTCAAAGGTTGATCCTTGATTCTAGTTATTCACCGTTGCAAATAACCGTCCTCTCTGCGCCTAAACTGGAGACCTTGGGTGTAATACATGATCTCTGTGCTCATTTCAATATGGTGTTTGGCTCCACAGTTCTTCAGGTACTTTATATTATCATCTACACTTGTAACCATAAGCTGCATTTTAAATTTCTATGCATAATTTATATATCATCTTGGAGTACACATTTTGTACTAATATTATGTTCTATGCTCAATGAAGAGTTTCTCCATGGATGGCCTATCAAAGGTGTTGGATTCTGTCAAGATTTTATATATCCAAATGAATAGTTTTGATCTGAACAAGATTATTGGCTTGCTGCAATGCTTTCCATGTCTGGAGAAGTTGTATATAAAGGTGATAATTTCACGCACATTGGAAGCCCGCATATAGTGTACTAGAATTAATCGTTCAGCTGTTGCTCTTTTGACACTCTTCTTTTAGACCTTAACTGTTTTCAATCTTCATGTCTATTTAGGCCACAGGACGGGGTAAGAAAGTCATAACCAATTGATGGATTCATAAGCATCGGGATTTTCTCACTTCTCATGAGATTCGATTAAAGACAATAACGCTAGAACGATATGTAGCCAACCGTGCAAACACAAGATTTGTCACATTCTTCCTGCTGAATGCGAGGTTACTATTGTCCATCAGGCTTAAGTTTATCAGCAGCATGGTTTTGACGGATGGGTATGTTGAAGAGCAAAAAAAGGAGTTTCAGGTGGGCAAAAGAGCTTCTGAACGTGCCGGGCTTCTATTTACAACATATTGTGGTCACCATCCAGTAAATTTTATGACCCAGGATGTTCATTCTATGGACCTGACCGATCCATTTGACTGTGACTGCCGAAAATAGTGCTGGAGTTAGATGTTGTTGCCCTTTTCAATCTGGTTTTTTTGTAAACCTGATGAACAATTAACCCTCGTGCTTTTGTACAGTTTGTAAGTTGGAGTTAGATGTTCCTGCCCTTTTCAACTCGGCTGTGACTGTCATATTTTCTTTGAAACAAGGCAAATGGCTTGCCATTCGTTTAATTTAGAGTGAAATATTGTAACAAATCCAAACCAAGGGAAATAACATCACTCTTGCCGGCTGCTTGAGCTCACTGTGCATTACAGAAGCCAAGTGATTAGCCCCCACCAGCACCCACAAACTTATTTCGAACTAGCACATCAAATGGGCTCTAAATTTTCATAGGAAAGGCTGGACATCTGGGGCTCACGCCATTGTCAACGTAGTCAATAAACAAGAGAATTACACTACGAGCTGCTGACACCAGGGACCCAGCAAGTCGCGTAGTTTTTTTTTGAGGAACAAGCAGTTGTTATTTATACTAGTTTTAGCGACGGATCAGGGTAACAATGGGGTTGTGCGGGGGCTGTGGCCCGTCTAGCCAGGGTTTTATTTATGTTTACCACATCATGAGCCCAGTTGTGTTCTTTTCTTGCTGAAAATGGCTAGCCCAGTTCTATTTTTTTAAAGAAATACCCAAACAAGGCCTACTTGCTTTATCAGCCCTACTGGGCTGCAAATCTTTTAAGACGAGGAGAGTTTCATTCGGTTTGCCCAGAAATGGGCTGTACATTTTTGAAACACATCAAACCAGGAATTAGTTTCAATTTTTCTTCATTACAAGATCTTAAATTCCATTGATTTTTATGCGTGGACAATTATTTGGATTTTATATTTATATAAATTATTTTTCAAAATAGTTTGAATGTGATTCGATATTTCTGGATTAAAAACAGTTGACCGCACCGAAATATGCAAAATTTCGTATACTTTTTAACCGTGGCCACAATATGGGGTGTGATGCTAACAAAAAGAAGATGGGCTCCAAAAAAATTCTTAAGAATTAGCAAATGGGTTGTACATTATTAGAAATAATGCCAGATGGGCTGTATGATGTTTTCCACGGATTTGAGGCTGACTTGTGCGCCTACTACAGGTTGACGCGTATGCTTTCATAAAAAAAGGTTGACGCACACGCAACGCCCTGTCAACTTAGTCAACACACGAGAGCAGTGACTGTTGGATGTCCATCCAACGGCTATCGTGCTTCTTTAATCTCTGCTCTTCATGCTCAAGCCGCTCAAACAAGCGCCGGCGGGACTGCCTGCTCCCTCCTCCGCACAGCCGGCTGTGCTGCCACGCAGGCCTCACCGCCCGACCGTACTCCCATCGCTAGCCTAGCCATCCCTCTACTCAACCACACCTGCTGTTATTCTCCAGCGACGGCAGACAAACCAGTAAACCCTCATACAGTTGTACTCCCCTCCGCGTGGGAAACAACTGCCGAGTATTCCCTGGCTCCATGTCGTTCCCTTCCTAGGCCTCGCCGTCGTCCACCGCCCTGATGCTCTCGGCGCGGCCTGGTCAACGTGGTGAATGAACGACATCCATCGGAAGTGGACTGTATGTGGAGAGGCTGACTGCTGGGTCCACAGCCGCATGCAAGGAAATGCCTCCTTATTCGGAAGTGGATTGTACATGGAGAGGCTGACAGCTAGGACCCACAGGAAGGGCCTCTATATTTCGCGAAAAAAACGTTCCCCCACTGACAGGTCGGACCCACCAGCTATATCTTCGCACGCAAGGAAGTGGCTCCTTATTACGCCCAAAAAAATGAATACCCTCCTGCTAGCTAGGACCCACCATAGTGTTGGGCTGACTTGTGGGCCTACTAAGTTGACACGGACGGAGAGCTTTGTCAACTTACTCAATACTCCAGTGACCGTATGATGTCCATCCAACGGCCATAGTGCTTCTTCAACCTCTGGTCTTCTTGCTCCAGCCGCCCAAAGCAGCGCCAGTCGTGCCGCCTGCTCCTGCCTCCCGTGGCCGGCTGTGCTACCGCGGAGGCCTCACCGCCCCCATACTACTCCCACCACTGGCCAGGCCATCCCTCCACTCACCCACACGCTCTGTTATTCTGCAGCGACCGCAGCCGAACCAGTGAACGATCATACTCCTCTCCGCGTGGGCATCCACTGCCGCGTCTTGCACAGCTCCGCGTCGTCCCCTTCCTAGGCCTCGTCGTCGTACACCGCCGTGGTGCTCTCGGCGCAGTGTGGTCAATGTGGTCAACGACCGACTTCCATCAGAAGAGTACTATACGTGGAGAGGCTGACAGCCGGGACCACGGCAGCCGCAAGGAAGTGCCTCCTTATTACGCGGAAAATAATTATTCCTCCACCTGACAGCGGGGACCAACCAGACGGGCCACCATTATTTTGCGAAAAAATTCGTTTCCCCCTGACTGCTGGGACCCACCGGACGGGCCACCGTATTTCACGAAAAAAACATTCCCCCCGCTGTCAGCTCGGACCCACCGGAAGTGCCTCCTTATTACGCACAAAAAAAAATGAATACTCCCCCGGCTAACCGGGACCCACCTTGCTGGGAGGCTGACTTGTGGGCCTACTAAGTTGACGGGGACGAAGGGTTTGTCAACTCAGTCAATATGAACGATTCTAGCTCCAGTGACCGTATGATGTCCATCCAACGGCCGTAGTGCTTCTTCAACCTCTGGTCTTCTTGCTCCAGCCGCCCAAAGCAGCGCCGGTCGTGCCGCATGCTCCTGCCTCCCGTGGTCGGCTGTGCTGCCGCAGTGGCCTCACTGCCCCCTACTATTCCCACCGCCGGCCAGGCCCTGCGGCGACAGCAGCCTCACACCGCAGCCGAACCAGTGAACCCTCGTAGTCCTCTCCGCGCGGTCTTCCACTGCCGCGTCGTCCCCTTCCTAGGCCTCGCAGTCGTCCACCGCCGTGGTGCTCTCCGCGCGGGGTGGTCAAGGAACGACTTCCATCGGAAGAGTACTGTACGTGGAGAGGGTGACAGCTGGGTCCACGACCACAGCCCAGTTTTTTTTGTGATTTGCCAAGTAAGTCGCTTTGTCAGGCCTGTTGGGCTGCAAATCTTTCAAGACGAGGAGAGCTTTCATTCGGCTGGCCGAGAAAATGGCCCATCAGTAATGAGAAATGGGTTGCACATTTTTAAAACACATCAAACCGGCAATTAGTTTCAAATATCTTTTTTTCATTTCAAGATTTTAAATGACATTAATTTTTATGCGTGGAGAATTTGTTGGATTTTATATTGATATACATTTATTTTTAAAATCAGTTTGAATGTGAGTCGAAATTTTGGGATTAAAAACAGTTTGGACCACACCGAAATATGCAATATTTCGTATAATTTTTTAACCGTTGCCACAATATGGGTTGTAATGCTAACAAAAAGAATATGGGCTCCAAAGAAAACCTTAAGAATTAGCAAATGGGCTGTAAATTATTAGAAATAATGGCAGATGGGTTGTATGCTGTTTTCCACAGATTTCAGGCTTTCCTAAAAAAAGGTTGATGGACAAGCACTGACTGTTGGATGTCCATCCAACGGCTGTCGTGCTTCTTCAATCTCTGCTCTTTCTGCTCCAGCCGCTAAAACAAGCATCGGCGGGACTGCCTGCTCCCTCCTCCGCGCGGCCGGCTGTGCTGCCGCGCAGGCCTCACCGCCCGACCGTACTCCCATCGCTGGCCTAGCCATCCCTCTACTCACCCACACCTGCTGTTATTCTCCGGCGACGCCAGACAAACCAGTAAACCCTCGTATAGTCGTACTCCCCTCCGCGTGGGAAACAACTACCAAGCCTTCCCTGCCTCCGTGTCGTCCCCTTCCTAGGCCTCGCCGTCGTCCACCGCCCTGGCGCGGTATGGTCAACGTGGTCAAGGAACGAATTCCATCGGACGTGGATTGTACATGGAGAGGCTGACAGCTGGGTCCACGGCGGCAGCAAGGAAGTGCCTCCTTATTACGCGGAAAATAATGATTCCTCCACCTGACAGTAGGGACCCACCGGACAAGCCACCGTATTTCGCGAAAAAAACGTTTCCCCCCAGACTGTTGGGACCCACCAGCTACACCTTCGCACGCAAGGAAGTGCGTCCGGGAAAAAAAATGATTCGCCCCCCTGACTGCTGGGACCCACCAGCTACATCTTCGCACGCAAGGAAGTGCGTCCGGGCAAAAAAACCAAAACGATTCGCCCCCCTGACTGCTGGGACCCACCAGCCCCCCCACTGCTGGGACCCACCAGCTACATCTTCGCACGCAAGGAAGTGCATCCGGGAAAAAAACAATTTGCCCCCTGACTGCTGGGACCCACCAGCTACATCTTCGCAGGCAAGGAAGTGCCTGACAGTCGGGACCCACCTGGTCGAAGCGTACGTAGCGTTGACATTCTGGTCGCGAACGTGTACGTACATACTGGTCGATGTAGAGGCGCGCACATGTTGTAGTAGAGGCGCGCACGTAGCATGTACACGTACATACAGCGGCCAGGGTGCAAGAAAGAAAATACAACCACGTATGTGTACATACGGGCGGGGTCTCGAACGCCTACTCGCGCATACGTACGGCGAGGGCTCGTGTACATGGCTGGGTCGGAACAGAGAAACAGTGTCGTCGTCGTGTTCACGGGTCGGCACGGAATACGTGGTCGTGTTCATCGGGAGGGCTTGGACGGAAGAAGCGATGGAAACGAGGCCTGGCGTACCACACAACGGAGGAAACGGACCTCCTATGGTCGAAACGGTGGTCCTATTGATCAGGAGGGGTGTGGCGTACCGCAAAACGGAGGAAACGGACCTCCTATGGTCGAAACGGGGGTCCTGTTGATCGGGAGGGGTGTGGCGTACCGCAAAACGGAAGAAACGGACCTTCTACGGTCGAAACGGGGGTCCTGTTGATCGGGAGGGGTGTGGCGTACCGCAAAACGGAGGAAACGGACTTGTGTTGGAGCGCTTCGGTCGAAACGGGGGTCCTGTTCATCGGGAGGGGTGTGGCGTACCGCAAAACGGGACTCCATGGGATATTGTTCATGTCCACCGTCGACCCCCTCCAGCCTCCACGAGCTACTGTTCATCCACCGTCGACCTCCTCCAGCCTCCACGGGCTCCTGTTCATCCAGCCTCCACCGCGCGTTACTCCACCGGCTACTGTTCAACCACCCCTCCACCGTCTATTGTTCATCCAGCCCTCCACACCACGGGGTCCTGTTCAACCACCCCTCCACGGGCACCCCTGCATCGTCTACTGTTCATCCTGCCCTCCACACCACGGGGTCCTGTTCATCCACCCCTCCACAAGCACCCCTCCACAAGCACCCCCCCACCATCTACTATTCATCCAGCCCTCCACCACACCACGGGGTCCTGTTCATCCAGAGGAAACGCCACCGCTCACTGTTCATCCAACCCCCCCCCCCCCCCCCCGCAACGCTCACTGTTCATCCCATTGACAGGCTTCAGTTAGTAGCAGTAGCCAAGGAATCATTCGATCGGGTTCAGTTAACAGCCATTGATCGATCGCTCGAGTTCAGTAACGCGTAGCCTATAGTGCAATCGCTCGGGTTCAGTTAGAGCCCAACACCTTGCTCGGGTTCAGTTAGAGCCAACGCCTCGCACACACGCGCGTACGTGTACGAGAGAAACGCGCATCGCTCGGCCCCCAACCTCCCACCGTTACCGGGAACTCCCCAAAATTTTCCTCCCCTCGCTTCTACCATGGTTTTTTCCGTCATGGACGGCCCAAAGAATGTCATGCAGCTGCGTCTCCGGCCTGCCCAGGATAAAAAGCCAATTTTCTGTCATGATTTTTTGTCATAGAAGTAGGAGCCCACCACATCTATCATGATACCGGGTTTTGTCACAATTATCGTCATAGAAGTGTCATATGTATGACAGGAAAAAAATTCGTTCGGCCCAAAATGTCACGGATGTGTCTTTTTCGGTAGTGCCTGAATATTGTCATGCGCTATATCTTGCAATCATACCTTGCTCTGGTTCATGTCTTGAGTCTCAGGATATTTATCTAGTTCACATGTGCTTATACAGATCTCATTACTATTGCTGACTATGTCGGGCAGTGACAGGATTAATAGGATCACCTTGTCGGGTGTGTGGGGCTGATCTCGAGAATTACTGCCAAGATTGTGGCCTCAATGTGGTCTTTCTTCAAGACTTGTCGATTCTTGCATCACCCACTGGTTTTCCTTCACTTACATATCCAATGAGGTTGTTGGCTGCGTACCATGAATTCTTGTTTGTGCGAGAGACTTGCATGAACTTGGCAGCATACTCATTGTATGAACAAATATCCGATTCTCGAGGTATGCCTTTGTTCTGACTGATTCTTATTTCTGATTTAACTGTTGCAGATTTGCCACTTGGAAAACACTGACATATACTGGTAGTCCATTGCTTATTTTCTTGTACGAGTGCCATACTGAAGAATATTGGGCAGCTTGCTTCGGAATCCATCGGGGTATCGTGTTGCGGAAGACTGGATAGCTTGTGCTCGAAGCTTTCTGCGGATATCTTGCTGATGAAGGATGGGTACCGTACCTCATAAGCTTTCCCCCTTAAAGACTTACTTGGGAAGACTTGGTACCTTCTGCCAGAAGCTTTTGCAGTATCCAATTGAAATGACTGAATATCTTGCACTGGAATCCATTCATACCTTTCTGATGCAGACTAGTAAATCGCGTCTTGTACGCTTTGCTAGTAAACTGTGCAGAAGGACTAGACTGATCTTCTTTGTGAACGGATATATATATTCTTGTCATTCCGGTTGCTGATAACTTGTATGACAAGAATTGTCTGACTATCCTTCTTTCCGAATTCATTTCATATTCGGACTGACCTCGGGGTGTCGCATGCTTTAAATTTGACTTATTGCAGAATCAATCATGCATCTGACTTGAAATACACGGTTGGACTTGGATCCAATTTAGTTCTCTAGCTGATTTAATCATTGCTGCAATAAAGGTGTATCTCTGACAGGTACTTGTTACTGGAAGTCTGAGCAGAATGTTCTTGTATTCAGACCAGATGTCCGCAATACAATGCTCTCAGCTGAAAATCTCATTGCTTTTAACTGCCTTGGTGTATATCTGTACTTCTCACGACTTCTTCTGATTTGGTGTCGGTTGATGAGCAATTTCCATAAGGGGGTAACACCGAAGATTCAAAACCAAGAAGCACGAGAAAACAATCGATTGCAATAAAGCACACACCAAACAAGCTAAATAAAGCATAAACAAGCTAGATAAAGCATACAGCAAACAAGCTACAAAACTACTCCACACAGGCACACACAAACACACAAAAGCATAAACCAGCAATGGCACTACAACAGATGCACATGCACTACACGACTGACTACACCCTACACTTGATCAAATGCTTTGGACCCGACGAAGAAGCTAAGGGAGTAGCGAGTGGGGCTGCTGACTCCGAAACTCCAGAGGGACGAGGCGGAGGGGTTGGCGAAGTTGGCAGAGATTGAGGTAGGGTGGCACCAAGCATTCTCCTAGCTCAAATGGCGTCTCGAACTAACTCGGAAATAAGAAGGCACTCGACCGTCATGTAACGGGACATGGCGAAGATAGTTGGGTCATCTTGGGGGCTGACAGACGGGAACTTGATCCGCTTAGGATTCTTGAGATGGTGGGATAATACTGATAAGCATGGTTCTCTTGCACCATGCTCTCTTGATGACGAAGACCGGTGATTCATGCCATTTGTGGCAAGCTAGACGACACGCTCGGGAGTAGCGCCATAACCACCATGGAAACTGTAGGTGCGCTTACCAACAGGAATCGAGGCTGACAGATGGACATGAGCAACATATTCCAGGATTCTTCCTTCGGTAGAAAACTGGAAGACTTGATAATGGGGTGGATATCCGTGGGGATAAATGCTATGCTACATGTCGCCATGCAGGGTGGCAAAGCTGAGAGGAGCAGGAGTGGGGTTGAAAGAAATAGGAACATCATTGGGAGCTATGGGGAGGGCATTGAACTCATGGAAAGCTGACCGCCATCTACGCACGAAACAGGGGTTAGGGGTAACCGAATAAGACTATATGCAGCAAACAAATGCAACAGTCAAATACAGCAAGCAAGGGCAACAACCAGACCCTATACTACTGTTTTCTAACGTTCCAACGCACTAGGGCACTTTAAGCTCTACAGCCAGACCTGCTTTGATACCAAGCGTTGTGGCACCCCGGCTCAGAGAAACCAGAACGCCCCGTATTCCAGCCCAAAGATCGAGGCAAAGTCTTTTGGAATATGGCACTGCTTAGCATATAACAAACCAGCTCTCTATTACAACACGAATATGAATACAAGGTCTTCGATATTATAATGAATAACACTGGCATGACTACACTACACCAACCACAGTTACTCTATGCAAGCAGCATAACAACTCGAGGCAGCGGAACCTCTACTGGCAGCGGAACAACGAACGACAATAATGGACTCCAATCCGCAGGGACTCTCGCTGGAACATTTATCCTAGCTCGCGAACACAGGAACCACACCAAACAAGCAAGCAAACCAGGCACGACCTGCAAACTGGCATGACACGCCAGTTCAGTACATTGAATGTACTTGCAAGCTCACAATAACCAAAAGTAATCAAGACAGACGATAGCATGTCAATTATAGGTTAACAAGGATTAACATGATACTATCAAATCAATCTTAGCATGAACAAGTTGAACATGATACAGCTAGCGCAGTATGAGGATGGCATGAACTTATGAACATGATGATACTAGCATGCAACAGGTTAACATTATCAAGCACCAACTTACTCTGCTCGAGTTACCTCGTAACCATCTCATGCATCAACTTACCAACATCGGTATCCATGATACCTTCATGATCCTCTCGTGATCACAACCAATCTCTTTCTCATCCATGAACTGGGGTTGTTATTAACCAAATTATTATTATTGTTGGCTCACAGTGTGACCGACAAGAACTGGGCCCATATCCTCGGGCGCGGCTATTGATAGATTTAACACACACACTCTGCAGAGGTAGCGCACTTTACCCACACCATGGAACCCATGGCCTCGCACACCCGTACGTGTGGACCAACAGCGTTCCGACAAAACCGATCTACTGCCATGACACTCTCCCGGCCACTACGACCAACTCCCCTTTGGGCTAAGTGATGGGTGGCCCCATGCCTACCAAAGGCACAAACGACCACCGTCGTGGCTAAACAAAAACGGTCCCAAATGGGGACAATGGATCCATACTCAACAACGGGCACACAAGGCTTATGCCATCCTGCCTGGCCAAGGTTGTGCCCGCGCATAACCTTCCCTCGTTGGAGGCACCGGCGAGAAGCATGACAATAGACCGCATTAGGGCCTCCCATAAAAGCAAATGTGGTTGCACTGGTCAGCTCGATTCAATGGCACCATGACTCGGCTAACAGTTGTTCAAGTTCATTATTATAAAGTTAAACTTGAATGCAATAGGCTGAGCCATAATACAAACATGATGCAACTACAATGCAACATGATACCAACATGAGCATTGATGTGCAACCCTAATAAATAATCGAGCATAACCACAATGAATCATATATCCGAATGAGCATGACATACTGACGAGCATGAAAAACACAAGCATAACTCTACCATAAGAATAGCATGACCACTGGCATCATAAATAAATGTCATGCCAGAACATAACAAGAATACTACCAAGTGAGCATGTAACCATCTAGATGCAAAGGAACAAACATAGCAACGGTACTGAATAACAAACTAAGCATGCATCTGAAGAACATCACTGCTACCAGCATGTATTACTACTACCAAGCATGACTTACGAACATGATTCTAGCAAGTAGTACAAGATAACAAGATGCATTGGAACATAGCATGAATGTGAGCAAGAATCCAAGAGCATAACCGAAACAACGACAGAAGTAGCAAACAAGCAGGCAGATAACGGCAAACTTTTAGTAAATATTCACGTTGAAAACCAAGGCTACTGCATTACTATCATGCAAGTGGCTGTTGTGGCTTGCCTGGGGGTGATGGAGACTCCGGGAAGAAATGCAGTGAAGCCGCGGAACGAAATGACGGACGGTTCTCTCTCGGAGGGGGACGATTTAAGGCAAGGGAATAATGGTCATTTTCATAGTGTGAACACCTTATGAAAATGGTACCAACAGAAAGAGCTCGAAGATATGAAGACGTGAGCGTTGGTTTCACCTTAGTCGGAGTTACGGTTGCGGAGTTATGAAGTGTGGAAGAAGAAGGACCAATCTGTGAATATTTCTTTAGCAAACAGGTCCCCAGAGCAGAAAACAGAAAGCACCTTCGGTCGAATACGTTTTCTGAAAGGGAAAGCGTAGTTTTAGGAGAAGGCGGCTAAGAATACGCTTTCGGAATAATGAAAACGTATTCCTGAATTACGCTTCCACTTAAAACACGCGGGCCGGGGGCTGGGGTCACGTACACGTGGGGTTGGGCGGGGTCCACGGGCAGGAGGAGGGGGCACGGGCCTCGTCTTCTTCCTCCTCCCTCTGTCCCGATCGAGACAGAGGAGGAGCAGGGGAGGTGCGACGCCGACGAGGGGCTCGGGCGGCTCTGGCCGTCTCCCGCCCGGTAGAGGCCACCTGCGGGTGCGTGGCGGCCTACCACACCCGTCCAGAGGCAGCGGGCGCGCCGGGGAGGAGTGGAGAGGAGGGGAGGCCGCAGCGATGGAGGAAGCTACAAAGAGCTCGGCAGGTGGAGGGGCTCGGCGAAGCAAGGCGCTCCAGTGATGGGAAACTGTGTGGGGTGAACCGCGGGGATGAGGGGGACTCGGTGGACATGATGGGAGGAGGAGAGGAGGCCTGAGGTGGCCGGAACAGAGAAGATCGGAGACTACCGAGGCGAACTCCGGTGAAAAGAGGAGGAGGCCGAGGACTTCGTGGGTCTAGGAGGAATGAGGAGAGGCTGATGAGGTGCGGAACACCTCGGTGCATCTATATATAGGCCAAGGGAGGGCTCGGGGACACTCTAGAGAGCTCGGCCGACATGCCGAAAACGGAACAGAGGAGGGTTGTGGCACGGGCGCGGCGATTGCGACTCGACCACGGGGAGTCCGGATGGGGCATTGATGCAGGAAGATGCAGGCGAGCACGGGCGAGCTAGAGGACATGATGTGGACTCGAGAGCCAGAGGGGAACGGACGAACACAGCGTCACGGTTTGGTGGAGCGCGAGATTTGACTGGTGCACCCCGTGGTCACCACGCGCACTGGTGCAAACGGCGTGTTCTTGCCGGTCCGACCATGTCTTGTAGAATGACCTACGTACCCTGAGTCCAAACGGAGCAACAAGTCGGTCCAGGGGCAAAGAAGTGATTTGCAGGAGGAGCCAAAATATTTTGGCTACAAGGTGTTTGATGACATTCGTAGAGGATTGGTCGGGAGGATTAGACTGAGATTTGACTGGGTTTATCACTCACTAAGGTGAGTAATATCGTAGGGTTTCAGCTCATTCCGAGTTGTTTAGCTAGTACTTGTAGTGTAACTTGCCATATTGACTAGAATAGCAAACTTTGAAGTAGCACTCACATGCTAGCTTGGATTGAGCTAAACATTGGCATGGATGTGTTATTTGATCATATGAAGCTGTTGTAAAAGTTTAATGCCATTTGGAAATACGAAAATGGGACTTGCTTCACAATGCTTCATTCTGATCAGAATTTTGGAAATATTGCACATGGAAAATGGAGTAATGGATTGAGCGAAAACTTTGTGGAGAGAGTTGATATGGATATGAGAATGTCCTCGTTAATTTTTAGCTTAATTGAAGAAACATAAAATATAGTTGCTTCACAAACTGAAAATCTGACCGGAAAATAAGATTTGGAGCTGGGCTCACATAGATGAGTTACATGAGCTCAAATTTTCTCGAGAGTCATGATTTCATCATATGAAGGACCTTCCAAAATTTCAACTCATTTGGATATGCCTAGCTAGTACTTCCTTCACAATGTCTTCCCTCAAATAGGAACTTTGAACAATTGCTCAGGAATATTGATTAGGAAAGTTAAGTTGAATTTAGGCATGAGGCAATGATATGGACAGGAAAAGTTGTCCAAAAAGTTTGGAGGCAACTGGGCAAAGATAAATAGCACTTGCTTCACAAAGTGCCATTTAGGGTAGAAAGGGAAAAGAATTATTGGAGAATTATTTTTGAACATGGCAATGAAAGTTTTTGCCATATTTGAGCAATATAGGACCCAAACAATTTATGTGAATTATTTGGGAATTTTGGGAGTGACAGAAATATAGGTTGCTTCACAACCTAGGGTTTAAAGGGTCATTCCTTTAATAGATAAAGGAATATTCCCAATAAAAAGAATATTGGGTTAGGTCAAGGATGACATGATCTAGGGATGATAATGAGAATTACAAGCCTCTATAAAACCTAGGAAGACATGATCTTCCCAAGTTTTGGAACCACATAGCCACAGAAAAGCAATTTAAATCAAGAAATCCAAGAAAATTAAAGGAAAAAGGAAAGGGCAAAATCCAGGGTGTTACAACCCGCTCATCCTCGCATTGCTAATGAAGTGATGATTGAGAGAATCATCAAAAACATCAAAGCACCAGGTCCTCTCACACGCTCAAAAGCTTCACATTTGTCTAACTATTGTGGGCACTTCGCTTTTATCTCTATCACAGAGCCCACCAAAGTAGATGAGGCATTTATGGATCCTGAGTGGATTCAAGCGATGCAAGAGGAATTACATCAATTTGAGTTCAACAATGTCTAGGAACTTGTCAAGCGACCAAATGGATCTACCGCAACAAGCAAGATGAAAATGGCCTCGCTGTGAGGAATAAGGCACGACTTGTAGCTCAAGGCTGCACACAGGTTGAAGGAATTGATTTCGATGAAACTTTTGCACCTGTTTCTAGCCTTGAGGCTATTCACATATTGCTTGCTTATGCTAACCATCATAATATCATCTTATATCAAATGGATGTGAAAAGTGCATTCCTGAATGGTAAGCTTTAGGAAGAAGTATATGTTGCTCACCCCCGGGTTTTGAAGATCCAAAGAATCCTGACAAAGTCTTCAGACTCAATAAGGCCCTCTATGGCCTCAAGAAGGCCCCTCGGGCGTGGTATGATACTTTGAAGGAATTCCTCATGAAGAAAGGCTTCAAACCCGGTTCACTTGACCCAACTCTTTTCACCAAAACCTATGATGATGAATTATTCGTTTGCCAAATCTATGTTGATGATGTTATCTTTGGTTGTACTAACCAAGTTACACTGACAATTTTGCCTATATTGTCGTGGTTCTAAGTCTGACAGTAGAATATGGGGGTACTAATGGAGAGGCAAGATCTTAGCTATGGAGGAGTTGTACACACAAGGTTTACGAGTTTAGGCCCTTCTCGGAGGAAGTAACAGCCCTACGTCTCGGAGCACAGAGGCGGTCGACTGGATTATACGTGTGTGAGTTATAGGGGGTGCGAACCCTTGTCCCAGAGGAGGGGGTGGCTTATATAGATTACGCCAGGACCCTAGATCCCCTCCGTTACACAGGGTTCAATATGCATTAAGAAGAGGCGTTACAGGTAACGCTTATATTAAAGTGCTACAAATGACCATTAAGTATGCGAATGAATTCTTGACCGTTGCTGCGCAGAGCGGCTTTAGGTCTTCTGATATGTCGAGTGGTTTGGTGGTCGAGTGACGTGGGTAAGAGAGGTATCTGAGTGATTGATAGGTTGAGTGGACTTAGCTCGACACCTCTGCGGGTCCTCTGCTTCTGATTCTTGAACTTCTTAGTTCTTAGGACAAGACTTTAGGTGGGGCGTATAGGTCAGGCCTATTACCCTACCCTAGGTCTGTGTCTACATCATTAGCCCCTGAATGGATCGAGGTTTGAGTGAAAAAGAAGGATGGTAGTTGACCTAGTTCCCGCCCTTGATCTGCCTTGTCTTCTTGTCCAAGTGGAGGTCAGCTGCTGAAACTTTCAACTTCGTTTCAGTCGCCTTGATCGATTCAAAAATCACCGACTGGTTTGTTCAGTGGCATCTGTCGAGTGATATCTCTGATTGGAATCTTTGGGGAGATCGGTTACAGAGGATCCCGGATCTCACGGGATTCGAAATTTGGGTGGAAGCGTGCTAGGCGGAGCGTCCCGCGGTAAGTGGAGTAGATAAATCGGACGTTTCGATTTCCGCGCCACCTTTTTCGCCATGTATCACGTGTGCAACTGTTGGGGGGATTTGACAGGATTGATCGGGCCCACGCGTCAGCCACTCGGAAGTAGGCCTTTAAAAGCAGTGAGGCCGAGGTATTTGTACTGTGCGTGCCCATTCCCCTTCTTCTTCCTCTCGCGTCTCCACCTCGCCTAGCACGACCAATCTCGACACCGTTGTTCTGCCGCCATGGGGAAGGACAAAACAGCGGCGTTAGAGCGTGCGAATAAGGCGACGGGGGCGGCTAAGAACAAGAAGATGAATCAGGGGTCTTCATCGCGCTCGAGGCTACCGTCAGGTTGGATCCAGGGAGACTGGATCCGATCTTCGCTCCGGCAACAGGACTTGGATGATTTGGCCGAGTTAGGGCTGATCGTCCATGAGTCCGCGCACCTGCCGAGGGGGAATCGAAGCCGCAGCCGCAACCGGGTGAGTGTGTCTTGCTCGCCACCCATGTCGACCGTGGTTTCTCGCTTCCACCACATCCTTTCTTTCGGGGCTTCTTAAACTTTTTCGGTGCCCAACTCCATCACTTTACTCCCAATACCATCACGTACCTTGCTGCGTTCGTCTCTATGTGTGAGAATTTTTTGGGGTGTCGACCGCACTGGGGCCTCTTCAAACACATCTTTACCATCTGATCCCAAACCGTGAAGAAAGTGAACTCGAAAGACGAGAAAACCCATGTTATCCAGATGTGCGGGGGCATGGGCATTCAAAAGAGGAAGAGGAGCTCTTTACCTCCGATGACTCTTCCTGAATCAGTCAGGGGCTGGCATTCGACCTGGTTCTACTGCCAGGATATCGCGACCCCAGGCCAGTCGACCGGACTTCCCCCTTTTTCTGTTGACCATGTCCAAACTCCATATTCCTTGCAAGTGACCGCTGCTGAAAAGGCAGAGACAGGCATGCTAGTTGAGAGAGTAGTCCAACTAATCAATCAGGGTGTCACTGGTATGGACCTGCTCGAGGTGTTCCTCAGTCGGCGGATCCAACCCCTCCAAGCTCGCGATCATTCTATGTGGATGTACTCCGGGGCTGGCGACACTGCTCGGGTTCATCCGGAGGAAGTGGAGGCCAAAACCGTGGCCGATTGGCTGATGAGCATTACCGGGAACAAAGACAACCCCAGGGGTGCCAGGAGAGTCGACCCTTTCAGCTACAGCAACCTGCCAGACAAGGTCTGGTCGTCATAACTGAATTTTTGAACATATTTTCCGACTGATTGAGGTTCCGACTGACTTATGATCGGTTCCTTGTTTTGCAGATTTACACGGAGATGTATTCGATACCCAATGGTGAACAAGCCCTAGAGCAAGACCAAGAGGGCGGGGACAGCGCCGAGGAGAGCGGCGAGTGGGAGTCCCCAGCTGATGGTGAAGATGATGAGGGTGACGAGTCCGACGATGAGGAGGTGGCCGACTCACCGCCTCGCTCTAAACGTCGATCCAAGCAGCGGCACGACCCCGTGAACAGACGCGGAAAGCTGTGGCGTCGAGTGCTCCATCTCACAAGTGCGCTCGGTCTCCGACTCCAGAGTTGACTAAGATAGTCCCCAAGCAGCCCAAAGCTAATCCTTCGAAGGCTCGGAAGACCTTGCCCAGGATCAAGATGGACGTCCCTGTTGCCTCTGGGTAAATGTTCTTCTCATATTTTCTCGTTCCGATCGGTTTTCTTGTTCTGACCGAGCGGATGATGAACCTGTATAGCCCAACCTCAGCTGTGACTGATATGGATGTTGACAAGACCCCTGCCGATGAGGAAGCTGATGACGCTGTCACCTCCAAAGCCAGTAAGTTTGCCCGACTCAAAGTTGGTCTGGTCGACTGGAATGTTGATCAGTTGTCTTTATGGCTCTCTCTGTTTATTGCAGCCCCATGAGACATTGTTTTGCTCCCAGACGATGAAGAGGAAGTACCGCTGAGATGAAGGAGGAGGAAGGACAAGGAGCCGGGCAGGAAGGTGTCTGAAGCCCAAGTTCTTCGGTCGACTGGGACGCCTGGGGCGACGGTCGAGCGATCGACAGACCCGGCTCGAACCAACGTCACCTTCACTGTTCCTCTGTCGACTGATTGTCCCTCGGGATCAGCTGCTCAGGCTCCTGCTGCGCCGATGTCACTCCATGCTTCAGATCCGGCGGCTGCTTCGATTTCTCTACCTCCGCCACTTTTTACTACATATCAAACTCTGGACGATCCACCGGCTGCTGCTAGAGAAGCTCTTCTTCAACTGAACCTTGTGATGGGGCAGCTGAAGGTGGTGCATGAGGCCAGTCAGGTGGCCTTCAACGCCGGAGCTGCCATGCAAGCCAATGTCCAGGTTAGTTGATTTTTTTATCGACCGTTTTTCTTGTCTGATCACCCACTGGAGTGTGGCTGTTCGGAAATAGTATATCTCTTTGTGTCAGTTCAAACTGATTCTTTGCACTAGTGGGGGCACGCTGAGTGCACCCACTGGGTGTAGTCCCCGAGACCGTAGTTGACTGCGGGCAGTCGACTATGGTCTGAGAATTTGGATCTGTCTTTTTTTTGAAAGACAGTCGACCATCGACTCTGGTCTGAAAATCAGTGGGGGCACGCTAAGTGCACCTACTGGGTGTAGTCCCCGAGACTGCCGTTGAATGTTTGATTCGGCGATAGTCTTAGAATAATTATCTCTTTTTATCTCTGTTGACTGATATGGCTGTGACTGCAGAAATCTTGTGATCTTGGGGCTCAACTTTCTAACATGAACAAACAACAAATCAGCCTCAACCTTGATCTGGAACTGGCCAAGAAGAACCTCAAGACCGCTCGTGATGAAGTAGCTGCCATGGGAGGTAACCAATCGACCGCTTCATATCCCAACACTGGCACTTTTCCTTTCCATCTTTGAACCGAGTGGCTTCACTCGAGCAGATGTATGTAGTGAAAACCACCAACTCCAAGCTTGCCTGAAGAATGTTATTTCTTTAGAGAAAATGAAGGAAGCTTTGGAGAAGAAGGATTTGGATCTTGCCGCAGCACAGAAGGAGGCACGCGAGAAGACAGCGCTTGCTGACAAGAAGCTTGCTTCAGTCGGCAAGTTAGAAGAAGAAAACTCCAAGCTGAAGACTACTGTATCTGACGCCAATCAGGAGGTCGAGCGACTGAAGAAGAACAAAGAGAAGTTGACCAACAAACTTGGAAGCCTCAAGGCCAAGAATGGCGAGCTAGAGTCTTATCTGGGCCAACTTGCTGCGAAGCTAGTCTTGAAACTTGAAGGTATTGACTAATCTGTCTTATTTCTGTCGACTGACAAGTCTAATGGTGCCAGCGACTCATAATTCACTCAATCATGCAGAACTTTGCCAAGACTTTGAAGTAGAAACCGGGTGGGTCGAGACGGGTCTCGATCCCATCAACTGTCCAGTCAAAGATGATGTTGCAATGAACATGCTGCGGTTGGAGTCTCGCATGGACAGCGCGGTTGCTTATCTGGCACGCTTGAAAGCTACAATGACTCGGGTTGATGCTGGTCTTTGGCCTCAGGCGGAGCTGTCTCAAGATCTCGAGTCTTTGATGGCTCGACTGAATCAAATCCCTGAACGCGTGCGAGAATGGAAGAAGTCATCGACTCGATGTGGTGCTAACGTCGCTCTGTCTCTGGTTCGAGTGCACTGCAAGGATGTCAAAGAAGACAAGCTAGCAGAGCTCAAGGTTGCTAACACGAGGAAGCACACGTTCCAGTCTTTCATGGACACCTTCCTTGATGCCGCCACTCGCATTGCAGACACCATTGACCTCGACAGTTTCTGCGACCCAGCCAGTCCTTCTCCTGATGCGTGACCGAAAAACATTAAGCTCCACTTTTATTTGCCTTGGAATGCCGGGTGATTGTGTAACCATTAAACTTCTTCGGGCTTGATGCTCGAGCACTTTTGATCTGCCGTATGGAACCTTGGGGTTTATCCGAACTTGGTTTATTTCTGAATATGTTGGTGTTTGCTTTCGACTGGAATTTGTTTTTTACTCGGAATACTCTTTGTGCTTGGATTGCACCTCTGAGGTGGAGAATACTTAGGTGAATACTTGGACTGCAGCTAATCCCCCGAGTGGGAGGATCGCTCACCACTCGGTAGGATTTTTAAAACTTAGGCGAGTACTTGGACTGCAACTAAGCCTCCGAGTGGGAGGATCGCTCACCACTTGGTAGGATTTTTAAACTTAGGCAAGTACTGCGGCTAAGCCACCGAGTGGGAGGATCGCTCACCACTCAGTAGGATTTTTAAAACTTAGGCGAGTACTTGGACTGCAGCTAAGCCTCCGAGTGGGAGGATCGCTCACCACTCGGTAGGATTTTTAAAACTTAGGCGAGTACTTGGACTGCAGCTAAGCCCCCGAGTGGGAGGCTGGCTCACCACTCGGTAGGATTTTTAAAACTTAGGCGAGTACTTGGACTGCAGCTAAGCCCCCGAGTGGGAGGCTGGCTCACCACTCGGTAGGATTTTTCAAACTTAGGCGAAACGGATTCGCAGCTAAGCCCCCGAGTGAGAGGCTTGCTCACCACTCGGTAGGATTTTTACAAACTTAGGCGAAACAGATTCACGGCTAAGCCACCCACTGGGGGATTTCTCACGTAAACAAAAGCAACAACAATCACTAGGAAAATTATAACACTTTTGTCTTTTGATAAATAAACTACAGAGGTATCTCTTATTACATCTCATCCGAGTGAGTACTTAAGTATAAAAGGGGCGAAGTAGCTCTGCATTCCAAGCTTGTGGCTCATCAATCTGGCGATCGACATTGTAAAGATGGTATGCTCCATTGTGGAGAACTCTGGTGACGATGAAAGGACCTTCCCAAGTGGGAGCGAGCTTGTGTGGTTTCTGTTGATCCACTCGGAGGACCAGGTCTCCTTCTTGGAAGGCTCGACTCTTCACATTTCTGGCATGGAATCGACGCAAGTCCTGCTGATAGATGGTCTATCGGATCATGGCCATCTCTCTTTCCTCTTCTAGGAGGTCGACTGCGTCCTACCGGGCTTGTTCTGCTTCATCCTCAGAGTAGAGTTCGACTCGGGGTGCATTCTGAAGCAAGTCACTCGGCAAAACCGCTTCAGCTCCATAGACCAGAAAGAATGGAGTTCGTCCAGTCGACCGATTAGGGCTGGTCCTCAATCCCCAAAGAACTGACGGAAGCTCGTCGACCCATGCGCCTGCTGCATGCTTGAGATCGTGCATCAGTCGGGGTTTTAGTCCTTTGAGAATTAGACCATTTGCTCTTTCTGCTTTTCCATTCGACTAGGGGTGAGCGACTGACGTGTAGTCGACTGTCAAAAGGCTAGTACAAGCTTCAGTCAGTCCGCTCTTGGTGGACTGAACCTTCTGGACCACCGCACTCATAATAGCGCGGTGCTCCTCGTCGATGGAGGCGCCTTGGAGCGCCTCCAACATATTGTCCGGCGCCTTCGGGTGGGCGGGGGTCGCCGGCATGGTGGACTTGCTCCTCTTGGAAGGAGGTCCCCCGCCGGACTCCGGAACCCTTGAAGGTTCCGGAGCGGTGTCCGGCCTAGGGCTGGACTTGGAGCCCTGGGGGGTTTCATCCCCTTTACTCCTGGAGTCCGGGAGGTCACCTTGCGGCGCCTCCGGGACCACCTCCTCCCTGCTTGGAACCTGTTGGGACAACACCTCGGTGTCGTCCATAGGGCGGGGGCAGGAAGCCGTTGGAAGCGAGTTCACATCCGACGAGTCCAGTGAGCCGCTCGACGACGCGTCAAGCCGGTCTTTGGGTGGGCTGCATAAGCATGTTCGACATAAGGTAAAGCTGTGCAATAAGGGAATACTATGAATTACTCCGGTATCCGGATACTTACGATTTTGCCAGGGGCTTGGCCCTGGGCTGCCACTCCTCTCCGCCGTCGTCGGCGTTGTTGGAGTACTCCGGAGGAAGGGTTTTCCCCTTATTGGACCCTCCGGCATCCTCAGAGAGGGCGACCTTCCTTTTCTTCTCTCCTCCCGCTGGAGGGGGAGAGGTCTCTTCTTCTTCCTCCTCGTCTTCACGAGAGGAAGGCGCTTCGGGACCGTCGGATGATGAATCCGACACCTCCTGGTGCCGGTCACTCTTTCGAGTCCCCGTGGCCCTTTTTGTGGCCTTCTTCTCCGGCACCACATAGGGCGCCGGAACCAGCAGCTTCGCCAAGCGAGCGTCCGCTGGGCCTTCGGGCAAAGGAGCCGGAAAGTTGATCTGTCCGGACGTCACCTCCCAATCCTGTCAAAGATAAGGGAGCTTAGATCCCGCATAGAGTCAAACTATGAAAAACTAATACCTTGTAAAAGGACAAAAACAGCTTACCGCATGAGCATGATGCTGAGTACTGAATCCGCGATCCTCGGTAGCCGATGCGGGAGCCTCGGCGCCTTTGAAAAGCATCCTCCAGGCATCTTCGTACGTCGTGTCGAAGAGCCTGTTTAGAGTTCGATGATGTGCCGGGTCGAACTCGCACAGGTTGAAGGTCCGTCATTGACACGGGAGGATCAAGCGGATGAGCATAACCTGGACTACGTTGACAATCTTGAGCTTCTTGTCCACCAGGGTTTGGATGCATGTTTGGAGTCTGGTCAGCTCTCCTTTTTTACCCCAAGACAGGCATGTCTCCTTCCAGGAGGTGAGCCGCGTAGGGGGGCCGGATCGAAACTCAGGGGGTGCGACCCATTCTGCGTCGCGCGGCTGGGTGACGTAAAACCACCATGATTGCCACCCCTTCAGGGTCTCCACAAAGGAGCCCTCGAGTCACAGGACGTTGGCCATCTTGCCAACCATGGCACCGCCGCACTCCGCCTGGATGCCGCGCACCACCTTTGGCTTGACGTTGAAAGTCTTAAGCCATAGGCCGAAATGGGGGCGGATGCGGAGGAACGCCTTGCACATGACGATAAACGCCGAGATGTTGAGGACGAACTTCGGGGCCAGATCGTGGCAATCCAGGCAGTAGTAGAACATGAGCCCCCAGACAAATGGATGCAGAGGGAAGCCCAGTCCGCGGAGGAAATGGGGGAGGAATGCCACCCTCTCATGGGGCCTAGGAGTGGGGATGAGCTGCCCCTTTTCGGGAAGCCGGTGCGTGATGTCGCTAGCCAGATATCCGGCCTTCCTCAGCTTTTTGATGTGTCCCTCCATGATGGAGGAGACCATCCATTTGCCTCCCGCTCCGGACATGACTGGAGAAGGTTGAGGTGGTAGTGCGGACATGGGCGCTGGGGCTCGAGTGCGCAATAATGGATAGGCAAAGGAGGAAGAAGGCATGGGTGAAAAGGTGGATCCTTATCCCCTTATATGGGTGGACGCAACTACATGTCCCCACCAGCCTGGTAAAACTCGCTTATCTCCAAGCGCCGTAATGAAAGGCGCGGTTGGGTTACCCATGCCCGTATTGATGAGAATCCCGGAATAAGGGGACACGATCTCTGCTTTGACAAGGCATGCCAAGGAAACCGCCTCGCATGACGCATTGAGGTGGGATAATGAAACGACTCGGATAAAAGCTTGGCCGTGGTGTGTCACGCTACGGAATACGTCAGAAGATTAGATTTGTGTAAATATTATTCTCTCTATGGCAATATGTGGAAAACTTATTTTGCAGAGCCGGACACTATCTTTGTGTTTAAAATCTTCTATAAAGTACTTGGAGGAGGAACCTGCCTTGCAATGTCGAAGACAATCTGCGCGCCGGACTCGTCATCATTAAAGCCTGGTTCAGGGGCTACTGAGGGAGTTCTGGATTAGGGGGTGTTCGGATAGCTGAACTATACCTTCAGCCGGACTCCTGGACTATGAAGATACAAGATTGAAGACTCCGTCCCGTGTCCGGAAGGGACTTTCCTTAGCGTGGAAGGCAAGCTTGGCGATACGGATGTTCAGATCTCCTACCATTGTAACCGACTCTATGTAACCCTAACCCTCTCCGGTGTCTATATAAACCGGGGGGTTTTAGTCCGTAGGACAACATAAACATCAACAATCATACCATAGGCTAGCTTCTAGGGTTTATCCTCTCTGATCTCGTGGTAGATCTACTCTTGTACTACCCATATCATCAATAGTAATCAAGCAGGACATAGGGTTTTACCTCCATCGAGAGGGCCCGAACCTGGGTAAAACTTCGTGTCCCTTGCCTCCTGTTACCATCCGGCCTAGACGCACAGTTCGGTACCCCTACCCGAGATCCGCCGGTTTTGACACCGACAGTGATCAAGGTGTCGCGCCGGTGACGATGGTGGTCATGACGGTGCTTCGGAGATGGAGATCACAAGCACAAGATGATGATGGCCATATCATATCACTTATATTGATTGCATGTGATGTTTATCTTTTATGCATCTTATCTTGCTTTGATTGACGGTAGCATTATAAGATGATCTCTCACTAAATTTCAAGATAAAAGTGTTCTCCCTGAGTATGCACCGTTGCCAAAGTTTGTCGTGCCGAGACACCATGTGATGATCGGGTGTGATAAACTCTACGTCCATCTACAACAGGTGCAAGCCAGTTTTGCACAAGCAGAATACTCGGGTTAAACTTGACGATCCTAGCACATGCAGATATGGCCTCGGAACACTTGAGACCGAAAGGTCGAACGTGAATCATATAGTAGATATGATCAACATAGTGATGTTCACCATTGGAAACTAATCCTTCTCACGTGATGATCAGACATGGTTTAGTTGATTTGGATCACGTGATCATTTAGATGACTAGAGGGATGTCTATCTAAGTGGGAGTTCTTAAGTAATATGATTAATTGAACTTTAATTTATCATGAACTTAGTCCTGATAGTATTTGCATATCTATGTTGTAAATCAATAGCTCGCACATAGATTCCCTGTTTATTTTTTATATGTTCCTAGAGAAAAATAAACTGAAAGATGTTAGTAGCAATTATGTGGATTAGATCCGTGATCGGAGGATTATCCTCATTGCTGCACGGAAGAATTATGTCCTTGATGCACCGCTAGGTGATGGGCCTATTGCAGGAGCATATGCAGACGTTATGAACGTTTGGCAAACCTCGGTATGATGACTACTTGATAGTTTAGTGCACCATGCTTTACGGCATAGAATCGGGACTTCAAAAATGTTTTGAACGCCACGGAGCATATAATATGTTCCAAGAGTTGAAATTGGTATTGCATACTGATGCCCATGTCGAGATGTATGAAACCTGTGACATTACTTTGCCTAACAAGATGGAGGAGAATAACTCAACCAGTAAGCATGTGCTCAGATTGTCTGGGTACTACAATCGCTTGAATCAAGTGGGAGTTAATATTCTAGATAAAATAGTTATTGATAGAATTCTCTAGTCACCATCACCAAGTTAGTAGAACTTCCCTGATGAACTATAGTATGCAAGGGATGATGAAAACGATTCCCGAGCTTTTCATGATGATGAAATCGATGAAGGTAGAAATCAAGAAAGAGCGTCAAGTGTTGATGATTAACAAGACCACTAGTTTCAAGAAAAGGGCAAAGGGAAAGAAAGGGAACTTCAAGAAGACGGAAAGCAAGTTGTTGCTCAGGTGAAGAAGCCCAAGTCTGGACCTAAGCCGGAGACTAAGTGCTTCTACTGCAACGGGACTAGCCACTGGAAGCGGAACTGCCCCAAGTATTTGGCGGATAAGAAGGATGGCAAAGTGAACAATGCTATATTTGATATACATGTTATCGATGTGTACTTTACTAGTGTTTATAGCAACCCCTCGGTATTTGATACTTGTTCAGTTGCTAAGAGTAGTAACTCGAAATGGGAGTTGCAGAATGAACAGAGACTAGTTAAGGGTGAAGTGACGATGTGTGTTGGAAGTGGTTCCAAGATTGATATGATCATCATCGCACACTCCCTATACTTTCAGGATTAGTGTTAAACCTAAATAAATGTTATTTGGTGTTTGCGTTGAGCATGAATATGATTTGATCATGTTTATTGCAATACGGTTATTCATTTAAGTTAGAGAATAATTGTTGTTATGTTTACATGAATAAAACCTTCTATGGTCATACACACAATGAAAATGGTTCGTTGGATCTCGATCGTAGTGATACACATATTCATAATATTGAAGCCAAAAGATGCAAAGTTAATAATGATAGTGCAACTTATTTGTGGCACTGACGTTTAGGTCATATTGGTGTGAAGCGCATGAAGAAAATCCATGCGGATGGGCTTTTGGAATCACTTGATTATGAATCAATTGATGCTTGCGAACCATGCCTCATGGGCAAGATGACTAAGACTTCGTTCTCCGGAACAATGGAGCGAGCAACAGACTTGTTGGAAATAATACATAGTGATGTATGCAGTCCGATGAGTGTTGAGGCTCACGTCAGGTATCGTTATTTTCTGACCTTCACAGATGATTTGAGTAAGATATGGGTATATCTACTTGATTAAACATAAGTCTGAAACATTTGAAAAGTTCATATAATTTCAGAGTGAAGTGGAAAATCATCGTAACAAGAAAATAAAGTTTCTACGATCTGATCATGGAAGAGAATATTTGAGTTACAAGTTTGGTCTTCATTTGAAACAATGTGAAATAGTTTCGCAACTCACACCACCTAGAACACCACAGCGTAATGGTGTGTCCGAACATCATAACCGTACTTTATTAGATATGGTACAATCTATGATGTCTCTTACCGATTTATCACTATCATGTTGGGATTATGCATTAGAGATAGCTACATTCACGTTAAATAGGGCACCATCTAAATCCGTTAAGACGACACCATATGAACTCTGGTTTGGCTAGAAACCTAAGCTGTCGTTTCTTAAAGTTTGGGGCTGTGATGCTTATGTGAAAAAGTTTCAACCTGATAAGCTCAAACCCAAATCGTATAAATGTGTCTTCATAGAATACCCAAAGGAAACTGTTGGGTACACCTTCTATCACAAATCCAAAGGCAAGATCTTTGTTGCTAAAAGTGGATCCTTTCTAGAGAAGGAGTTTTTCTCGAAAGAAGTGAGTGGGAGGAATGTAGAACTTGATGAGGTAATTGTACCTTCTCCTGAATTGGTAAGTAGTTCATCACAGAAATTAGTTCGAGTGATCTCTACACCAATTAGTAAGGAAGCTAATGATGATGATCATGAAACTTCAGATCAAGTTACTACCGAACCGCGTAGGACAACCAGAGTATGGTCCACACCAGAGTGGTATGGTAATCCTTTCTGGAAGTCATGTTACTAGACCATGACGAACCTACGAACTATGAAGGAAGCGATGATGAGCCCAGATTCTGCGAAATGGTTTGAGGCCATGAAATCTGAGATAGGATCCATGTATGAGAACAAAGTGTGGACTTTGGTTGACTTGCCCGATGATCGGCAAGCCATAGAGAATAAATGGATCTTCAAGAGGAAGACGGAAACTGATAGTAGTGTTACTATCTACAAAGCTAGACTTGTCGAAAATGGTTTTGACAAAGTTCAAGGTGTTGACTGCGATGAGATTTTCTCACTCGTATCGATGCTTAAAGTCTGTCCGAATCATGTTAGCAATTGCCGCATTTTATGAAATCTGGCAAATGGATAACAAAACTGAAATCCTAAATGGATTTATTAAAGAAGAGTTGTATATGATGCAACCAGAAGGTTTTGTAAATCCTAAAGGTGCTAACAAAATGTGCAAGCTCCAGCGATCCATCTATGGACTGGTGCAAGCATCTCGGAGTTGGAATATATGCTTTGATAAAGTGATCAAAGCATATGGTTTTATACAGACTTGCGGTGAAGCCTGTATTTACAAGAAAGTGAGTGGGAGCACTACATCATTTCTGATAAATATATGTGAATGACATATTGTTGATCGAAAATAATGTAGAATTTTCTGGAAAGCATAAAGGAGTATTTGGAAGGAGTTTTTCAAATAAAGACCTCGGTGAAGCTACTTACATATTGAGCATCAAGATCTATAGAGATAGATCAAGACGCTTGATAAGTTTTTTCAATGAGTGCATACCTTGACAAGATTTTGAAGTAGTTCAAAATGGAACAGTCAAAGAAAGAGTTCTCACCTGTGTTACAAGGTGTGAAATCGAGTAAGACTCAAAGCCCGACCACGAAAGAAGATAGAAAGAGAATGAAAGTCATTCCCTATGCCTCAGCCATAGTTTCTATAAAGTATGACATGCTGTGTACCAGATCTATTGTATACCCTACACTGAGTTTAGCAAGGGAGTACAATAGTGATCTAGGAGTAGATCACTGGACAGCGGTCAAAATTATCCTTAGTGGAATAAGGATATGTTTCTTGATTATGGAGGTGACAAAAGGTTTCTCGTAAAGGGTTACGTCGATGCAAAATATTGACACTGATCCAGATGACTCTAAGTCTCAATCTGGATACATTTTGAAAGTGGGAGCAATTAGCTAGAGTAGCTCCGTGCAGAGCATTGTTGACATAGAAATTTGCAAAATACATACGGATCTGAATGTGGCAGACCCGTAGACTAAACTTCTCTCACAAGCAAAACATGATCACACCTTAGTACTCTTTGGGTTTTAATCACATAGCAATGTGAACTAGATTATTGACTCTACTAAACCCTTTGGGTGTTGGTCACATGACGATGTGAACTATGGGTGTTAAGCACATGGTGATGTGAACTATTGGTGTTAAATCACATGGCGATGTGAACTAGATTATTGACTCTAGTGCAAGTGGGAGACTGAAGGAAATATTCCCTAGAGGCAATAATAAAGTTATTATTTATTTCCTTATTTCATGATAATTTTTTATTATTCATGCTAGAATTGTATTAACCGGAAACATAATACATGTGTGAATAGACAAACATAGTGTCACTAGTATGCCTCTACTTGACTAGCTCGTTAATCAAAGATGGTTAAGTTTCCTAACCATAGACATGAGTTGTCATTTGATTAACGGGATCACATCATTAGGAGAATGATGTGATTGAATTGACCCATTCCGTTAGCTTAGCACTTGATCGTTTAGTTTGTTGCTATTGCTTTCTTCATGACTTATACATGTTCCTATGACTATGAGATTATGCAACTCCCGTTTACTGGAGGAACACCTTGTGTGCTACCAAACATCACAACGTAACTGGGTGATTATAAAGGTGCTCTACAGGTGTCTCTGAAGGTACTTGTTGAGTTGGCGTATTTCGAGATTAGGATTTGTCAATCCGATTGTCGGAGAGGTATCTCTGGGCCCTCTCGGTAATGCACATCACTATAAGCCTTGCAAGCAATGTGACTAATGAGTTAGTTGCGGGATGATGCATTACGGAACGAGTAAAGAGACTTGCCGGTAATGAGATTGAACTAGGTATTGAGATACCGACGATCGAATCTCTGGCAAGTAACATAACGATGACAAAGGGAACAACGTATAGTGTTATGCGGTTTGACCGATAAAGATCTTCGTAGAATATGTAGGAACCAATATGAGCATCCAGGTTCCGCTATTGGTTATTGACCGGAGACATGTATCGGTCATGTCTACATAGTTCTCGAACCCGTAGGGTCCGCACGCTTAAAGTTCTGTGACGATTGGTTTTATGGGTTTATATGTTTTGATGTACCGAAGGTAGTTTGGAGTCCCGGATATGATCATGGACATGACGAGGAGTCTCGAAATGGTCCAGACATAAAGATTGATATATTGTAAGCCTACATTTGGACATGAGAAGAGTTCCGGGTAAAATCAGGATTTTACTGGAGTACCAGAGGGGTTACCGGAACCCCCCGGTGGCTAATGGGCCTTGTTGGGCCATAAGGGAAAGAGAGAGGGGCCGGCCTAGGACAGGCAGCGTGCCCCCTCCCCTCTGTCCGAATTGGACTAGGAGAGGGGGGCGGCGCCCCCCTTTCCTCCTCTTTATCTCCCTTCCTTTCCCCCTCCTAGTAGGAGTAGGAAAGGGAGGAATCCTACTCCTACTAGGAGGAGGATTCCTCCTCCTGGTGCGCCAACAGGGGCCGGTCGGCCTCCCTCTTGCTCATGTATATACATGGGCAGGGGGCACCTCTAGACACACAAGTTGATCACAAAGATCTCTCCCAGCCGTGTGCGGTGCCCCCTCCACCATAATCCACCTCGGTCATACTGTAGCGGTGTTTATGCGAAGTCCTGCTGAGGTAGCTTCATCAACATTGTCACCACGCCGTCGTGCTGACGAAACTCTTCCCCGAGCTCTACTGGATCGTGAGTTCGCGGGACGTCACCGAGCTAAACGTGTGCTGAACGCGGAGGTGCCGTATGTTCGGTACTGAGGATCGGTCGATCGTGAAGACGTACGACTACATCAACCGCGTTGTCATAATGCTTCTGCTTAACCGTCTATGAGGGTATGTGGACGACACTCTCCCCTCTCATTGCTATGCATCACCATGATCCTACATGTGCGTAGGAAATTTTTTGAAATTACTATGTTCCCCAATAGATGATGGACTCCAATCCGCAAGGACTCTGGCTGGAACATTTATCCTAGCTCGCGAACACAGGAACCACACCAAACAAGCAAGAAAACCAGGCACGACCTGCAAACTTGCATGGCATGCCAGGTCAGTACATTGAATGTACTTGCAAGCTCACAATAACCAAAAGCAATCAAGACAGACAACAACATTGCAATTACAGGTTAGCAAGGATTAACATGATACTATCAGATCAATCTTAGCATGAAAAAGATGAACATGTTATAGCTAGCAAAGTATAATTATGGCATGAACTTATGAACATGATGATACTAGCATGCAACAGGTTAACATTATCAAGCACCAACTTACTCTGCTCGGGTTACTTCGTAACCATCTCATGCATCCACTTACCAACATCGGTATCCATGATACCTCTGTGATCCTCTCGTGATCACAACCAATCTCTTTCTCATCCATGAACCGGGGTTGTTATTAACCAAGTTATTATTATTGTTGGCTCACAGTGTGACCGTCACGAACTAGGCCCATATCCACGGGCACGGCTATCGATAGATTTAACACGCACACTCTGCAGAGGTAGTGCACTTTACCCACACCACGGAACCCATGGCCTCGCACTCCCATACGTGTGGACCAACGACGTTCTGACAAAACCGATCTACTGCCATGACACTCTCCCGGCCACTCTGACCAACTCCCCTTTGGGCTAAGTCATGGGTGGCCCCGTGCCTACCAAAGGCACCAACGACCACCGTCGTGGCAAAACAAAAACGGTCCCAAACGGGGACAATGGATCCATACTCAACAACGGGCACACAAGGCTTATGTCGTCCTGCCTGGCCAAGGTAGTGTCCGCGCATAACCTTCCTTCATTGGCGGCACCGGTGAGAGGCATGACAATAGACCGCATTAGGGCCTCCGATTCGGTGGCACCATGACTCAGCCAACAATTGTTCAAGTTCATTATTATCCAGTTAAACTTGAATGCAATAAGCTGAGCCATAATACAAAAACATGATGCAACTACAATGCATGAACATGATACCAACATGAGCATGGTTGTGCAACCCTACTAAATCATCGAGCATAACCACAATGAATCATATATCCGAATGAGCATGACATACTGACGAGCATGAAAAACACAAGCATAACTCTACCATAAGCATAGCATGACTACTGGCATCATAAAGAAATGTCATGCAAGAACATAACAAGAATACTACCAAGTTAGCATGTAACCATCTGGATGCAACGGAACAAACATAGCAACGGTACTGAATAACAAACTAAGCATGCATCCGAAGAACATCACTGCTACCAACATGTATTACTACTACCAAGCATGACTTACGAACATGATACTAGCATGTAGTACAAGATAACAAGATGCATCGGAACATAGCATGAAAGTGAACAAGAATCCACGAGCATAACTGAAACAACGACAGAAGTAGCAAACAAGTAGGCAGATAACGACAAAATTTTAGTAAATATTCAAGTTGAAAACCAAGGCTGCTGCATGACTATCATCCAAGTGGCTGTTGTGGCTTGGCTGGGGGTCGCGGAGACTCCGGGAAGAAATGCAGTGAAGCCGCGGAACGAAATGCCGGACGGTTCTCTCTTGGAGGGGGCCGATTTAAGGCAAGGGAATAATGGTCATTTTCAAAGTGTGAACACCTTATGAAAATGGTACCAACAGAAAGAGCTCGAAGATACGAAGACGTGAGCGTTGGTTTCACCTCAGTCGGAGTTACGGTTGCGGAGTTATGAAGTGTGGAAGAAGAAGGACCAATCTGTGAATATTTCTTTAGCAAACAGGTCCCCAGAGCAGAAAACAGAAAGCACCTTCGGTCGAATACGTTTTCTGAAAGGGAAAGTGTAGTTTTAGGAGAAGGCGGCTAAGAATACGCTTTCAGAATAATGAAAACGTATTCCTGAATTACGCTTCCACGGGTTATGTACACGTGGGGTCGGGCGAGGTCCACGGGCAGGAGGAGGGGGCACGGGCCTCGTCTTCTTCCTCCTCCCTCTGTCTCGGTCGAGACAGAGGAGGAGCAGGGGAGGGGCGACGCCGGCGAGGGGCCTGGGCGGCTCTGTCCGTCTCCCGCCCGACAGAGGCCACCAGCGGGTGTGTGGCGGCCTACCGCACCCGTCCAGAGGCAGCAGGGGCGCCGGGAGGAGTGGAGAGGAGGGGAGGCCGCGATGACAGAGGAAGCTACAGAGAGCTCGGGCGGTGGAGGGGCTCGGCGAAGTAAGGTGCTCCGGTGATGGGAAAGTGGGTGGGGCGAACCGTGGGGATGAGGGGGACTTGGTGGACGTGATGGGAGGAGGAGAGGAGGGCTGAGGTGGCCGGAACAGAGAAGACCGGTGATGGCCGAGGTGAACTCCGGCGAAAAGAGGAGGAGGCCGAGGACTTCGGGGGTCTAGGAGGAACGAGGAGAGGCTGATGAGGTGCGGAACACCTCGGTGCATCTATATATAGGCCAAGGAAGGGCTCGGGGACGCTCTAGAGGGCTCAGCCGACAAGCCAAAATGGAGCAGAGGAGGGTTGTGGCACGGGCGCGGCGATTGCGTCTTGACCACGGCAAGTCCCAACGGTGCATTGATGTAGGAAGATGCGGGCTAGCACGGGCGAGCTAGAGGACATGATGTGGACTCGAGAGGCAGAGGGGAACGGACGAACATAGCGTTGCGGTTTGGCAGAGCGCGAGATTTGACTGGTGCACCCCGTGGTCACCGCGCGCACTGGTGCAAACGGCGTGTTCTGGCCGGGCCGACCATGTCTAGTAGAATGACCTACGTGCCCTGAGTCCAAACGAAGCAACAAGTCGGTCCAGGGCAAATAAGTGATTTGCAGGAGGAGCCAAAATATTTTGGCTGCAAGGTGTTTGATGACATTTGCAGAGGATTGGTCCGGTAGATTAGACTGAGACTTGACTGGGGTTTATCACTCACTAAGGTGAGTAATATCACAGGGTTTCAGCTCATTCCGAGTGGTTTAGCTAGTACTTGTAGTGCAACTTGCCATACTCACCAGAATAGAAAACTTTGAAGTAGCACTCACATACTAGCTTGGATTGAGCTGAACATTGGCATGGATGTGTTATTTGATCATAGGAAGCTGCTGTAAAAGTTTAATGCCAGTTAGAAATACGAAAATGGGACTTGCTTCACAATGCTTCATTTTGATCAGAATTTTGGAAATATTGCACAGGAAAATGGAGTAATGGATAGAGCCAAAACTTTGTGGAGATAGTTTATATGGATATGAGAATGTTCTAGTTTATTTTCAGCTTAATTGAAGCAATATAAAATATAGCTTCACAAACTGAAAATCTGACCCAAAAACTAAGATTTGGAGCTGGGCTCACATAGATGAGTTACATGAGCTAAAATTTGCTCGAGAGTCATGATTTCATCATATGAAGGACCTTGCAAAATTTCAACTCATTTGGATATGCCTAGCTAGTACTTCCTTCACAATGTCTTCCCTCAAACAGGAACTTTGAACAATTGCTCAGGAATATTTATTAGGAAAGTTAAGTTGAATTTTGGCAAGATGCAATGATATGGACAGGAAAAGTTGTCCAAAAAGTTTGGAGGCAATTGGGCAAAGATAAATAGCACTTGCTTCACAAAGTGCCATTTAGGGCAGAAAGGGAAAAGAATTATTGGAGAATTATTTTTGAACATGGCAATGGAAGTTTTTGCCATATTTGAGCAATATAGGACCCAAACAATTTATGTGAATTATTTGGGAATTTTGGGAGTGACAGAAATATAGGTTGCTTCACAACCTAGGGTTTAAAGGGTCATTCCTTTAATAGATAAAGGAATATTCCCAATAAAAAGAATATTGGGTTAGGTCAAGGATGACATGATCTAGGGATGATAATAAGAATGACAAGCCACTATAAAACCTAGGAAGACATGATCTTCCCAAGTTTTGGAACCACATAGCCACCGAATAGCAATTTAAATCAAGAAATCCAAGAAAATTAAAGGAAAAGGAAAGGGCAAAATCCAGGGTGTTACAAACCTTCCCCCCTTAAAGAAATATCATCCTTGAGATTTGGTTGCTCAGGGATAAATAATTTTTCTGACTTGAAGAAACCATTTCCAACTCGGGTTTCTTTTATTCATTCTCATATAATGTCCCCACTGAGTTGGATCTGACAGACTATCTTGATGTGGGGTGGTTTGCTTCACTGTATCTGACATCCTGACAGGACTTTCCTCATATGTTCCTCTTCATACTGACTCAAATTTTCTTTCATATCTGCTGGCTTAGATGAGGTCCAAAAAATTATCATTACTGACTTAGGTGTCCTTCCCGATACTGATCCTTGCTAAAGATATTCTTCTCGTATCGAGTACCGAGAGTATTCCACGGAGTTGGGAACACATCTTCCCATGGAACAAAGAATCTCTTCTATCCAGATATCATGCTGCTTGAATATATGCATACCTTCTGGGTTCAAAACAGTGATAGGAATCATACTTGGCCTTCTGATGGATTCTGACATCTGGCAGGAGTTTCTGACTTAACTTGACTTGCTTTACTGTCTTTCATATCCAATCTGTACCAAAAGTTTGATTGTCGCTTGACGTGACTGATAGAAGAATGCACCATCACCTAACGATCACATTTGCAGACTTGACTGGCGGTGATCTTGGCAAAGAATCCCATTCACGGCAGGTTGTTCGGTAATTGCTTCCCATATGCGAGAGATAACAATCCTCAAAGTATGTGCTCTTACACTGATTCTTCATTTTGCCAGTATATCCATGGGGATAATAGTTCGTGCTATGCTTCGGCACGGTTGTTGAGGTCAATATGTTGAGTTGTCTTGGTTTCGGACTTGACAGACTTGAGTATTCAATGCTGACAGTTCTGATCACACGCTGTTGACTGAGCTGGTTGCCTTGCTATGAGGCCCTTACCGCAATGAAGTAGACCTCTCAGGCGTATCTTCACTTGGTATTTGATATGAAATATTAGACTATCTTGGGCATACATACCACATTATTCGCACAATAATTGGCATAACTGTATTGTTGGTCTTGCTCCTTCATTATTCTTTATCTGGATCCTTAGCTGAAAGAGCGGGGCCATATATATCCTTGATTATTTTCGCGGCCCTCACTACAAAAAAATGCACTTCCGTGATGATACGTGTTTGTCACAGTAGGTCGCGTTTTCTGTCATGCATGTACATCCATGACAAATTTATGACAGAATCAAGATAGTCATACCTGTGCTGTCGTAGAAGTGTTCCATGACATTGCCAAAATTATCATCACGGAAGTGTCCACTTCCATGACGATAAATCGCGCGTCACAGAAGTGCTTTCGTCAAGGGTGACCAACACGTGGCATCCACCGTAACGGAACGTCGTTAAGCTATCGGGTCGGATTTTGGATCCAATAACCCGTTAACAGCGACGACCAATGCCGATTTTCCACATGTAAAATTCTCATTGGCTGACGGATCCAATGGGCGAGATGGGCCTATGATATGTTGACACGTGGACCGGCCCAAAAGTGGCCCACAAAAATTAAATGGGCCAGCCCAACCGAAGGCCCATAAGATTTAGCGGACCATAATGGGCCGACCCAGCTAAAGGCCCACAGAATTTAGCGGACCATAATGGGCCGGCCCAGCTAAAGGCCCACATGATTTTGCAGGCCATAATGGGCCGGCCCAGCTAAAGGCCCACAAGATTTTGCGGACCATAATGGGCCAGGCCAGCTAAAGGCCCACAAGATTCTGCCGACCATATTGGGCCGGCCCAGCTAAAGGCCCAACATTCTTTGTCAAATCGGTCCGTCAACGGCCTGTCCTAAACTTTTCATCAACGTAGCCCATGGTCACTTCTGGCCCGTTAACAGTCCGCTAAGTAATTGGGCCGAATTACGGCCCGGTGTATTTCCGGCATGTTAAAGCTCCGGCTTCATTTGGGCCCATTTACAGGCCATCAAAACTTTCGGCCCATAAACGACCATGAAGGATTTGGGTCATATTCGGCCATGTCTGACATTCGGCCTGTTAGAGGCCCACTATAGCATTGGGCCACTTTCGGCCTGTTGTCATTTTCGGCCTGATAAAGCCGGACGTAAACCATGGGCCATATGTGGCCCAACGTCATATCGAGCCCATTAATGGCCCATATAGAAATGACAATAATCTAGCCCGACCGAAGTTCTGGCCTGTTAAAGGCCGGTGTATTAGGTCGGCGCATTTACGGCCCGTCCGAATTTCGGCCTGTTAAAGTCCAGTGGGTTATTTGGCACAATCAGGGCCCAATCTCACTTTCGGTCTATTAAAGGCCCATGTATTTTATGGGCTCGAGATATTTACACCTGTAAACGGCCTATTTTTACTTGAGGGCCCAGATTATGTTTAGGCCTGTTGAAGGCCCACTATGGGCACATGCCTACCAGAAAAATATGAAAGCTTATGCTGATTTAGGCCCAGATATTTTTAGTGGGCTACATGCCAATTTCGTCCCGTAATCGTTTTTAGCCCAATTGGAATGGGCCCGACGAATGTTGGCTTGTTGGGCTCCTACGAAGCTTTCGGCCGATTACATTACTAAGATAAACCTACACTATACAAAAATAGTGTCGTAAATGCTACAGCCTGAGGCAGCATCATAAATGTTGTATCACAACAAAATAAATTCCAACCATACAACAAAAGGCCTGTTGGCATAAAGTTTACAGTCCTTCTAGATAAAAGCACCATCAGATGGATAGAAGCACTGATCATTTGACCTGAGTGCTAATGTTTCAGGCTGTAGAATCTGATGGAGCAGCACGATATCCACCTTTTTTCCGCCATTGCTCTTGAACAACGAAGCGGATGTCTGATAGTCTGGTTTCAAAACCATTCATATCTTGACGACATTTCTCAACCACTATTCTTGTTTCCGAAACAACGTCCATTAGGGATTGGACTTGTGTCTGGAGCACAAATATATCACTCTGTCTAGCAGGAAGATTTTGTTCAGTAGGCGATTTGGACGAGGTTACCTTGACAACCAACCCAGAATTACGCAGGAAGGTGCTTTTTGCACTGTTAGTGGAGAGATACTGACGCACTGCAGCAAGAGGTTACATTGTGCCTGTAGTAGCCTCGTCACCTTCAGGTGGTTGTGGCTATTCAATCATTTGTTCCATAGCTTCATGAAAGTTTGAACTTGTAGATTAGTGTACCAGATAAGTTACTAATGAGACAAAAACAAACAAAGTAGGTTAAACGTTTATACATAACTTATTTTGGTGAACTACTGTAATACATTAGCATGTATTGTAGTGCCAACTACATAATAAAATCACTTTCGTAACATATGTCCATGTAGCATGCCTACTATATTGTCTATTTCCTCACATTCGTTGACATCTAAGGATAAAGAGACATGGTTTAAAGTAGGATGAACATAGTATGACATCATTCATATCATGGGCAAACATATATAAAACAAACAGGCTATTTTTATCATTGTGTGCGCACGTGAACATAAGAACTAGATTACAGATCAAGACCAAAAGAATATGCTTCATCTCTTTTAAACCATGTAAGGTGAAATGATACGTTAAGACAACTGTGAATAAAAGTGAACAGAGTAACTGACATTGGCTGCAAACCAAGTAGTTAAATGAACACATCACAGTACCAATCAGTTCAAGGCAGCAGGAGTAAGGACTTACAACAGCGGCTTGAACTGGTGTGCTCATGCCCTTCATCTTGCTGGTGTGGCAATCCTTGAAGATTTGCACTGCATTCGGTTCAGGTTCTTTTTGGTCCGCACGGGATTTCCTCTGTATTTGGAACAAGTCAATATAGATACGATAATATGGCAAAAAAAAAGAAGGAAGTAGCAGCTATTTACAAGAGCCTCGCAGTGTGCAATATAGCTACGAGATCCTGTGGTCTGTTGGAATTTCACTTTAGAACGGTTGGTCTTGTTCTTCAAACCATTAGCCTAGAAGAAGATACACTTGTAAGGCACATACATAATTACAAGTTGAATATGTGGTCTGATCAAATACATATAGCCTACCTGATACTTTGGATCATACCAGTGTTTAACGAGGGCTATCCAGTCTTCATCTATAATATATTCCACTGGAGATGTTTGGGCGATTTCATTGTTAGCCTTGCCTTCAAAGTGAGATTTTCTAAGGTGGTACCGATACTGTCGTAGAGCAGACTGAAAAACATGAGTGCATGCTTGTCTAGTTGCATCATCTTTCGGATCCAACTTGAACCTCATCTGTTGAAAAAAGAATGTGAGTCTTATTAGGAGGAAGCTAGAAAGTATGGGACAGAGCAAGACAATATTACTAATTGCGATGAATAACATTACTTATGGATAAATGGTCAAGGAAGGTGTTAAACTGGGTATTGTCTTTCTCATTCCTGTACTGGATCCACGTTGGGAGGATACGTGCATGACACCTAATGGCAACGGTCGCCTCTGATACTAACTTGGCCGACTCTGTAGCATCACGTGGCCTTTTTAAACCTGCCTCAAAATGGATCTCCATTCTTCCTCCTTTAGATTTTGTTAATATGTCAAGCATTATCCCTGATGTCTGTTTCCGCTTGCGCCATGATGCTAGTTCAATAACAAATATGGAAAGTGTTAGTGTACATCAAACTGTGAGAGTACATATAAAGGAGCATGCAACTGCAACTTGACTCGGTCAGGTACCGTCTTGGTGTTGATGCTCATGAGGTTCATCTGATCTTGCCAAGTCCTATTGTGTCAGCAGTGCTTCGAAAATAGTGTTAGGTGTGAAGGCAGCTTGGGAACTGGCTAGTTCCAGAGCAAACGAACGAGTAACTGGTTGAGATGTTGGTATAGTTGAAGCGGATGCTGCAGCTGGTGGAGCAGGTGATACTGTGTTTGTAGATTTAGCCGGTGGACTTGGACCTTCTACTGCACTATAAGTACCAGCAGAATCTCGACGGCAGAACCTTTTCCGTTTCACCGGACGAGTAACAGCACTCTCCACTATATTATTTTCCTTGCTCTTTTTTGACTTTGCCATGTCAAGCTGTACCCACAACACAAAAGAATAAAATCACTCTTCAGAACTCATTGATGCATGATACAGACAAGCAATACTTTGATGTAAGACAACCGTATGAGGATGGAATATGTAAGAAAAATAGGACGGCATGACATATTCACAGCTACGATGTGCAAACTAAGCAGAAGGATTTTAAAGAAAATAGAAGTAATGCAAGCTAGACACCATATGAAAGATGCAACCAATATTACTCTGCCAAGTTAAAAGTGTCTTGTCATAAGTGGCAGTTCAAAAAATTAGAAGCAGTACAATGTAGAAATCAATGCAAGATGCAACCACTATCAAACTGCCATGTTAAAAGCGTCCAATCATGAGTGACTGATGCAGGATACACAACAGCAGTACTTTGATGTAAGAACATGGTATTATAGATAGATGCAGTGTATTCTAGACACAGAAAGCCATGTCATATGCACATGTATAACGTATAAACTCAGCAGGTGCAATTTAATCAAAATAGAAGAAATACAGGCTAGACAACATATGCAACATGAAACCAATTATCACACTGTCAACTTAGAGCAAGCACCTGCGATGGTGGAGTACGGGAGATGAACTCATCATGTAGACTTGGGACTTCAACTTCATTAGCAGTAGCAGTGGCAAATCTAGAGAGTCTCTGCTTGCATCGGTGCGGAGGACCACCAACATCCCCTAACTTACTCTTTTCCTTCCTATTTTCTGATATTGCCTTATGAAGTCAAAACCACAAGAAGATGAATAAAATTAGCTCAGCATAACTGGTTGATGCATGATACAGATGAACACTACTTTGATGTAAGGAAAGCGCTGGATAGGAGGATGGAATATATACAAAAAAAGACAGCGTTTCATATTCACACGTACGATAGCGTGTCTTATGGGTAAGTAATCGTTGCAGGTATAAGTTGTAAGCTACGCAGATGCAATTCAACATAATCAGAAGCAATACAAACTAGACATCATACGGAAAACGCAACCATGTATAACAGTTCCAAGTAAGAGCAACCACCAGTGATGGTGGAGTAGGGGAGATGTGCTCATCATGTACATGTATGTTCTAGAAACAGGAACACGTGTCATATTCACAGGCATTATGTGTAAAGTAAGCAGACGCAATTCAAGTTAGAAGCAATACAAGCTAGACATCATACGCAACATGCAACCACATATAATAGTGACAAGTTAGAGCAAGCACCTGTGATGGTGGAGTAGGGGAGTCATCATCTACACAGCTACGTTGACTGTCTAGCCTTGTGTTGTCTTGCGAATCTTGTAGGGAGGATCGCGGAGTAGAATCTGTAGAGACCCCCTGTTTGAGTTGCTTCGAAGGACCACCATCATCCACTGCCGGACTAATTTCCTTCAGTTGTAATGATTTTGCATTGTGAAGTCAAACCGATAAGAAAAAGGGATTAGAAACACTGCAATACACCATATGGAAGGTGCAATCAATATCACTCTGCCAAGTTAAAACTGTCTTGTCATAGGTGGCGTTCATCAAACTAGAAGCAATACATGCTAGATATCATATTCAAGACGCAAACCAATATCACACTGCCAACTTAAAGGTGTCCCATCATAAGTGACTGATGCAGGATACACAAGAAGAGTAGTTTCATGTAAGAACATGGTGTGATAGACAGATATAGTATGTACCAAAAACAGGAAAGCGTGTCATATTCACATGTATCATGTGTAAGCTAAGCAGATGCAGTTTACACTAATTAGGAGCAATACGAGCTAGACACCATATGCAACATGCAACCAGATATCACACTGCCAAGTTAGAGCAAGCACCTTGGATGGTGGAGTAGGGGAGCGGAGACTTGGACCTTGTAATGCACTATCAGTACAAGGAGAATCAGTACAGATGCTCCGTTTACGTTGCTGCAGAGGACCACCATCATCGCCTTCCTTACCCTTTTCCTTCATCTTTCTTGATTTTGCCTTGTCAAGTCAAACCCACAAGAAAAAGGAATAAAATTTGCTCTTTAGAACTCATTGATGCATGATACTGACGAACACTACTTTCATGTAAGGCAGCCGCATGATAGGAGGATGGAATATGTATGAAAAACAGGACGGCGTGACATATTGACATGTATGATGTATAAAGTGTAAACTAAGCACAAGGTGCTTGAACTTGTTGGAATCGATGCAAGCTAGAAACCATATGAAAGATGAAACCAATATCACTCTGCCAAATTAAAAGGGTGCCTTAACAAATGTATTTGACCAAATTAGAAGCAATACATGGCAACAGGCTAGAAATAATATGCAATATGCAACGAATAAAGGTGACTCATCGTAAGTGATTGATGCAGGATACAGAAGAGAGGTAGTTTCATGTAAGAACCAGGTTAACACATAGATGTAGTCAGGGCCGGTCCTGAGATTTTAGGGGCCCGGGGCGAAACTAAATTTTGGGGCCCTTAATAATAAATCAATACATGTATATATAAAAAATGTTTTTGGTGAACACTTGATATTTGTGTTATTGTGATCTTACAAGTATCCCTATATATAGAAAATATATGAATGTCGTTATCAAAAGACATCTTTGGAAATACAAAGGCATGTTAATTATCAAGGTTACTAGAACGATGGAGCATAGTTATATGGTTTCAGATACAGAAGGTTCGAAGACAATGACTCCATGAATAGTGCTAAAAGAAATTTGATAAAAAAGCATAGTTGTTCTTGGACTGCTTAATGGCAAGATTATTATTCTATAAATAGCAGTGTCCAAGAAATTAAGATTAGAGGAGCAAATAAATAAAAATGATATGAAAAATATTCTTCATAGATTAGAAATCAAATCAGCAACCATGAAAAGTTACTCCTACTAGTTGTGCAAATTTATTGTGCCATCCTATAATTCAACCCAAAACTACTCGTCACGATTTGCATCCAGAACATCATCCTGTTCTTAATCTATTTGAGATCTACACCCTAAAATCCTTGTTCCCAAACTGTAGAAGCATATCGGTCAGTGATACGTACAGCGGAAGACATTGACCTGGCAGACAACGCTCAGATCCACAAACTACACGCCGTGCGCCGCCGGCTCCGACGCGCAGCCATGTATCTTTGGGTCTCCTTCTCGAGCAAGCGTTAGGTTAACTGTGGCGATCTCATAGCTAGGCAAAAAGGGCAGCGCGTGCTAGTGGAATGTGCCCTGGCTCCTAGCCCCCGATCCTGACCGATGGTCCAGCTTTATTTAAGGGGATTAGACACTCCAGATAAATCAACATAGCTATTACTTCTTGGGCTGGGTGGAGCGATCCAGTATAGGCCCAACTACCTTGGGCATTCAGCGATCAGAGAAGAATGAAAGCACTACGTGCGCTCGGCTGAATTTTCTCCACACAAAAAAACATGCGCTTGTGCACTGCGTGCGTACGCTACAGGCTATACGTACGTACTTAGGAGGGGGCCCCTCGATCGTGGGGGCCCGGGGCGGTCGCCCCTCCTGCCCCCCTCAGGACCGCCCCTGGATGTAGTGTGTACCAAAAATAGGAAGGCATGTCATATTCACAGGTATAGTGTGTAAACTAAGCAGATGCAATTTACCCTAATTAGAAGCATTACAAGCTAGACACCATATGCAACATGCAACCACATATCACACTGCCAAGTAAGAGCAAGCACCTGCGATGGTGGTGTGGGGGAATTGCGGTGATCAACTAGAGAGCTACGTTGACTATCTTCATTTAGCCTTGCTGTTTCTTGAGAATCATGTGGGGAGGATGACACTGCACTCTTTAAACGAGTATGGGGTCTCATAGTAACCCACCCGGGTGACTGTCTCATCATAAGTGATTGACGAGGGATACAAAAGAGCATTAGTTTGATGTACGAACATGGTTAATAGACATATGTAGTATGTATCGAAAAAAGGAAGGCATGTCATTATCAAAGGTATAATGTGTAAAGAAAGCAGATGCAATTTAACCAAATTGGAAGCAATACAAGCTAGACACCATATGCAACATGCAACCACATTTGATAGCACGAAGTTAAAGCAAGCACTTGGGATGGTTGTGTGTGGCAATTGAGATCATCAACTGCAGAGCTATGTTTACTGTCTCCAACTGCTAACACTGCACCCGTTAGAGCGCTGGAACGCTTAGTGCTTATCTTCGAATTACACTGGAGCGACTTATGTCTTTTCTTTTCTGCATTCATCAACACTGCGTCAGAGTCTAAAATACCCATGCATAAAAAAACAATAGTGTGAGTATGGGTGAAGTGTGTGCATAATTAGTACAGTGTAAAGGTAGCAGATAGCAGGTCGGTGAGAAATAAATGACGGGAGACATATGATAGCTCTACAACATGCATGGCACACTAAATTACTATAGGATTCTATGAAAATAATAGTCGACTGAAAGCAAATAGGTCAGTCCATTTTTTCTGCACCGTCCAATGTACAAAGAACGGGCAGATCGCCGTCATCTACCTCCAGCCAGTCAGTGTTGACGATCTTCCTCAAAACGCCAGCGACCACCGGCCCAGTATTCCCCCCTGCCTGCGCCCTCCCCTCGACCTCACCGCACCGCCGTGCTTGGCACCGCCCCCCGGCCATCCATTCAAGCCCCGCCGACCTCCAGATCGAGCGCAAGCAGCTCCTGCGCCCCACACCCCGCTTCCCCAGGGAGCAAGCGGACTAGGTGCTTAGCGCGCCTAAGCGGGTGCTGCTTCTTTTAATTGCGGTTCGACTGACCCTGAATTGAAATCCAGGCGGGCTACTGACCTCTAGAAAAGGTGAAATAGTAAAACGGAGGAAACCTTGTGCATTTAGTATCACGAAGAAGATGCAGTAAGAAGCGCTCAACTAGTTTCTTTCATGGGATGAATACGGTGTGAGCGGAGACATAAGATTTGCACGAATATGGGAAGAGGAGTACCTCTTTCTGCTGGCAGTGCTATGTCCTCCTTCTGTTTTTTCGATGATCTTCTTGTTGTTCGCCGGAAACCAGAAGTTGTGGAGGATGGTGCAGCCTTGGACGAACCCATGGCCAAGTTGTTGAGTGAGGTGCGGTGGCCGTCTGTCAGCGGCGGGGAAGCAAATCCGAGGCGGCAAACGACGGCGTAGCGGGAACGGCTCCGGTGCGGTGGACGGTTGCGACAGTGGAGCCGCAATAGTGAGGCGCGGGACGGCGTGGTCGGAGTGGTTCTGGTACGGCGCACGTCGGCGTCGGCGTCGTGGAAGCAGCTCTGCCTCGGCTTCAGCTGCTAAGTCCTTGAGGGCGTTGCAGTTGCGGATGCGTTGGATGACGACATCGGGGTACCGGCTCCGGCGTGATGGAGGAGGGCGGCGGTGGATTGGCCGCTATGGGGTGGAGGACGGAGGATACTGGGGTTTCGCGGCTGGTGGAGAGGGCGTTTTCGCGCCCACGGAGTATGAATGGGGAAACGGAGGGAGGCGGGGAACTAAGGAGGAACAATGTTTCGGTTTGAGACGCGCTTGTTTGAAATTTGGGGAAAGTTACAAACTTTACCCCATCTAAAATTTCGGACATATTGCGGGTTGGGGGTAGGACAGTCATGTCAGGTGTCCCAAATGTGGGCGGGATAGATTTCGGCCGAGCGCATGGGTAGGCGCCCACGGCGTATGAATGCTTCTCTGGCGTCTTGGTGAAGTTACAAACCTACCCCGGTTTAGACCTTTGGACATCGGGTCAATAGGCTACACGGGCCAGAGTCAGGACAGTAATTTCCTACCACCAAAACATTAGTCTCACGCGGTTTCGGGTGACTAGAGGCCTATTTGGCGCTTCATTCAATATTTGGGAGCAGAAGCATTAATGTTTTCGGTTCTCTTGAATTGAACTTTCAGGATTTGTCAAACTTCACAAATCTTTACTCTTGAAAATCCTAAAGCTACGATTATTTTGGAATGGAGGGGGTACATTTGAATATACATTGTACATGAGTATATATTAAAAAATATGCAACTTACCTCAGTTCATGCATGGTTCCAGATATAATCTCCTTGGTTCATGCTATGGGGTGCGCGGAGAGCGGCGAGTCAGTGGCCAGCGCCTCCACGTCCGCTGCCATCATCGAGGAGAAGTAGAACACGGGAGGCCGCCGCAGCTTGGGTCCCATGAAGGCCACCGCAGAGGCAACGCCGGCGTACATAGCAGGTGTCTTGCCGGATCCTTTTGTTGCGAAGACCTTCGTCGACCCTGCATGGGCTCCACAGAAGAGGGCAATGTTAGGATGAACTCGAGCCGGTGCCAGCCATGGCGAAGTAGTCGCCAATATTTTGGCTACCCCGGGCAAGATCCAAACAGCCCCTCCCAACAGATTCAAATCCCTCGTTCGCCATGGAATTTTGCCATGTGTTGTTTTCATGGACTAGCAAGATGCCCGTGCATTGCACGGAACATCAAGATGCATTTTTTTACAAACTCCCGCATGCATGCAAGGGATAATTAATGTCCTCATTTGCTAGTACCACGAGGCAAACACCATTAATATTGCATCGATTAGTGCTAGTGGCCTTGTATATCTGCAAATTGTAATTTTGATAGTGGCCCCTTGTATATAAAAATGGAGGGAGAAAGATGAGAGATAAGGCGAGGAGGAGTGGGGCGTGGTGGTGACTGGTGGTCGGACTGGGCCGAGGCATGGGGATGGACGGCGCATTATGTCTAGGTTTGTATCTCTCTCACACACACCCACGTAGGTGGGGGACGTGCACGAAGAGAAGAGGTGCACGCACGGCGCATGTACTCCCGTCTCTTTCCCAACCACACCCGCGCGGGTACACGGTGGAGCTCATTTCTGTATGAAAAAGGCAACCCACGTGGTAATTTCACACGTGTACTGGTCGTCCACTTGGTGGAGGGAGGATCGTCTACCACGAGTGAACAAACAAATTGTGACTTGACGCGTTATGTTAAATTAAAAAAAGAGGCAAACCATGTGGGGCCTACCTTAGAGGCAAGGCTCTATACACTGGAGTACTTTTGATGTGTCCCGTCAACTCGCAGAACGAGGAGAAGCTTGCTTAGTACGCCATCTCCCCAGCCCACGGGCGTGGTGGCTCGCAGGATGAGGTGAAGCTTGCTTACCACGCCTTACGCCCGCTCCCTCGCCCACGCGTGCGGTGGCTCGCAGCCCGAGGAGAAAATTTTACTACTCCCTCCGTTTACTCCTCGTCCCGACTACGTACTTTGGTTAGTACTCCCTCCATTTACTTATACAAGGCCACTATAAAAAAATACATTTTGCATCTATACAAGGCCACAAATAGTAATCGAGACAAAAGTTACTACTCCCTCCTTTCCAGTTTATGGCTCAATTTCAAAATCTCTCCAACCAAGGTAGATGGTGAGTGGTCGAATTAATTTCGTAGTTTGCACAAGTAATTAGTACGCTCATTTTTCTCAAGAAGTTGTGTTTACCGAGGCATTAATTAGAACGAATGCATGAATGACGACTAAATTTCCATGCACTTGTACATGCATTGGTTAGTTTCCTCTTGACACTGCTTGCGTCGGGTGATCTAACGCACCTTGAAATCCAACATGTAATGGTACTACTACTGGTATAGTACTCCCTCTGTCCCAGAATATAAGAACGTTTTTGATACTATGTTAGTGTTAAAAACGTTCTTATATTTTGGGACAGAGGGAGTAGAATTGAGACTTATCAAACGGAAAAATGAATGTTTTTTAGATGAGCCCTATAAACCCTAGTGGGTACGTACTCCGTAAAAACAGATTTTTCCAAAACTAAGTCGCTCCCTTTCATGAATTTTGTAGTAGTATACTCCTCCGTCGACGCTCCCTTTCATGAATTCTGTACTTCCTGTTGCCGACATGTGGGACATATAGCAACCGGGTCGACGTGTCAAGCACCAAATAACAATGCAGAACAGCAGGGGGACGCACCCCACTCGTACTGGCCTAGTAGTAGTAATGAGCAATGAGACATCAAATCACAATGGCGCACTTTCCCAGACGGACGAAGCAACCCTTATTTCACACTTCGGTTGGCCATCATCTCAAACCACGTACTAGTATCGCTTCTACCTCAAGAGGGACACGCGCATCGCCTTGGTACATCATGACACGTGGGACCGCATGACAGGCCATGCTCCCCCGCCGATCGCTCGGTAAAATCACCTCATTTTTACTATACTTCCTCTGTATCGGTTTACTACATGGCATGCACGTCGTTCTAGGTTGAGAATTTAACTGGCTATATATGTGATGAACAGTGCTCTAGCCTTTTAAAAAATGTATACTTTTGTACAGTAGTACTATCGATGGATTGCGCTATGGAGCAAAACTTGGAATTAAAAAAAAGTGGTACATATAGAGAGCGCTCGTCGCCAAATTATGCATATAGTATTATTTAAAAAGCTAGTATGTGCTTAATTGGGGTGCTAAATTCAATTAAAGAAATACTAGTAGTATGTACATACTGAAGAGTTAAAGTAATGAGAAGAAGCATAACATAGTTCTGCTGGGGGCTCAGCACAACACACCCCTCAAATTAAACTAAGCACACCTGAAATTAAACTATGCAACTAATCTGGTAGACACTACATTAGAAGTTTAGAACCACCATGAGCAACAACACCGCCACCTTACTCGTTGTCCTCGTCCACGTCCTCGACTTCGTCCTTGTCCCTATTCCTCTTGGCCGATACTTCTTTGCTTGAACCGCACACTTGGCTGTTGCTCGTCATCCAACCCTTGTAGATATTGAAGCAAAGGTAGCCATCCATTGCAGCGTAGTGGATGTGGTCTATATCTAGCACATTCCACTGCCATGCATGACGATGAAATGTGTATGGAGGTTTCACCAGTTTACCGTACGAAGGATGAACCATGGCTCCCGCCAGGGTCAGCATTGAAGGCTGACGAGAGGGCACCAGCCGATTCTTCTGGAGGTCAAAGGGGTTTCCTACAATGAGGCCTATCCGACCCAGGATTTCTTTGTCGTTACCAAAGTCTACAGTAATGAATTTGACTAGGTTGCTCCCGAGGAAGTCCTTAAAATACTGGCACTCAACGTCGGCATGGCATATGTGGTAGACCAAGCATAAGTCATGCATGCATACCTGGATCATGGCGGGCTTCTTCCTCTCTTCGTCCTTTAGATCCTTCTCTCGTCCCAGGACTGTGGTGTACTCAACATCTAGCCCAGCGACCCACTCATCATCTGAGTTTTCGAACATGCGTCTGAAGCGAGAAAGGCTTCCTTTCACCGTCGTGGAAGAACGGGTGTAGATGACGTCGAACTCATCGCCGGTGATGGTTATAACCTTGTACTCACCGCCGATCATGGAGATTTGGGACGCCATCGATTTGGGAGGAGGGTTAGGATTAGTGGAACTGCCATAATGTGAATGGACGGGACGACTAGGAGCGAACTGCCGTAGTATTGAAGGACGTGCGGGGACGAGTAGGAGCGAACTGCCAGCGTGCGAATGGCAAGGTAGTGGCTTTCCATTCTCCCATGGTACGGGCTTCCGAGAGCCCTTGGATCTGAGATCGAACGGTTGCATGGCGTGATTCTAGACCTATGGGTGAATATCCTATCCTGGAGGTTATTCTGCAAATTTTCAGCAACTTAGCATGCGACCGTTTGATCTCAGATCCAAGGGCTGCCAGTAGCCCGTATCATGGTCGCGCCTACCACGACTGTCGCGTTGCTCGCACGGTCGCGCCCTTGGAGATTTAACACGGTGCGTTAGGCTATCTGATGTTGGAATGTCATACATTGTCATCACTTAGTCACTCATACTACAACAAGGTTGGTTATAAGTGTATTTTTTGTTACTCCTCTCTATCTCTTTCTTCGTACTCAAGGAAGAAACGGTGCTAGTAAGTGCGTGTATTTATTGCATTTGCCAAGGAGTGACCTCTTCCAATGAAATGGTGTTGCTAAGTTTGCTTCATTTAATTAGCTATAGACTCAAAATTGTCTTTTCACCTAGGTACACGCGCTTAGCACCGTTTCTTCCTTGGGTCACCAAACTAGTCTCTCTCTTCTTGATTAACTTGCCACATCAGACTTTATGCCTATGTGGCAAGCTTAAGCACCTGTAGGAGCAAGTAAAAGTAAGTACAATAGTGCGCTTTACATGGTGGAGCATTGGGAGAGGCACCTATATGGAGGTGGTCAGGAATCTGGGAGACTCACGCTGGTCGTAGCGCCGCAGCTAAATGATAATGGCAAGTCAAATCTCGGGGCCCCACCTGCCAGCAGTAACTCACTGTCAAATCACACAGCCCTACGTTTGTAGCAGCTACTCCCTCGTCTTCTCACGTCTCTGTCGAACCAACTAGGCGGAACTGCCCCACCGCCTACCGCGCAGGAAAAGCCCCGCCCTCGACTTTTAAATACAACTACATCCGCTTAAGAATCCAATGATATACTTTTTGTGACATAGTAACTCCTATTTAGTTAGTCAAATGGATGAACTAGAACTACGTGCATGCCCTATAAACCGAGACACCTAAAAATAAAAAAACCGAGACGGAGAGGGTAGTTCAGCACGTATCTTTTTAGATCAATATAGTCGGGATTCACCAAGGAGAAAAACCAAGTGGTAGGCTGCTCCTGTCGTGTTGGCGTAGCAACTCAAGCAGGGTCAGTCCGCACACGAAATGGTGACACACTTAACAGGACCCCTTTGGCTGACATGTGGCTCATCCACCGTCTTGTTCCACGTGCGATGCACCAAAGTATAGTTCGGAGCAGCGGTTGGAATTGGAGGCACCCCGGTCGTAGCGCCGCAGTAGTAGAAAATGAGCGACGAGGGGTCAACTCACAAAGCCCCACCTTTCCCGCATTAAGCTGGACGGACGAAGCAACCATCATTTCACTCTAGGGCGCAAGAGCATAAAGAAAAGAGAAAACAATGATGCGTGTGGCAGCTACCTAGGGCACCCTAGGGTAGTGGTCTCCACTGCAGATCCTTTTTTTGAAAGCGCCTCCACTACAAATCGGCTTCTCCCTCGTCCTCTTGAAGAAAAACGATGATGAGTGCGGCGGTAGGGTTCATAGGAGTACTACAGCGTGCGGGGCCACGTCATAGTAAACGGGTTCGAGCCGACGCCTTAAATATGTGTGGGCCGCTTGGTTTTACGGGAACGAGGCAGCATTTTGGGTTCGGGGACCAGTGGAGATATAGTACGTACAAAAAATTGTGGACGTAGGTTCGACCGAAAAGCAATGATGCATGGGCCCTGCATTTTGATATACCCGGGGCCGTGTGAAATTTTCTACTCTACTCAAAACTACTAGTAAGGTACTCCCTTCGTCCATGAATAAGTGTACTTCTAGCTTTTGTCGTAAGTCAAAGTTTTAAAACTTTGACCAACTTTATAGGGAAAAGTAGCATCATTTATGACACTAAATTAGTATCACTAGATTCATTTTGAATTGTAATTTCATAATATATCAATTTTATGTCATATATGTTACTACTGTTTTGTATATATTTGGTCAAAATTTTAAAACTTTGACTTAGAACAAAGGCTAGAAGTACACTTATTCGCGGACGAAGGGAGTACACATGTATTGAACGCATGAGATTTCGAAACCAAATTATGAACAAATACACACTATAGCATGTAAAGCTTTGAGTCATATATGGATGATGTAGATGTTCATTTAGTTCTTATAGTTCATCTCATTCAAAATCAATAAGTTTTATAAAAATGTTAAGATTCATGGGGTTGTGCATTGTACTCCCTCCGTTCCAAAATAGATGACCCAACTTTGCACTAACTCACAAACTTTGAGTTAGTGCAAAGTTGGGTCATCTATTTTGGAAGGGAGGGAGTAAATCATAAAGTAAAAAACAAATAATGGCAATTCATTTAGAAAAAATAATCAATTATGATACAGAAGATTCTAGAACAAAGGAGAAGTGCTTGTGTTTTGAGGTTTGTGCATTATGCTTAAGTTCAACCATGGAGTCTTCTAAATTGTACATGTGGCAGATCTGGTGGAATGTTGATGATATCCAACGGCCAGTAGTGCTCAAATTTGCCTATCTCTTTACTTTCGGGTTAGCTTCATCCAGCGACCATCTTTCAAAGTTATTGGCACACTATATAGTTCTTGTGCCATAGTTGCATGTTTTGGAAAAAAGCTACTAGTGGGTTGTACTATCTATTTAGGAATAGAAGATGTATACATGGAAGTTGTAGGGAAAGAGATGACATGGAGCATCTCAATTCCTTTGAGTAGGGATTGGAAAACAGATATCATTTGGTTCACATCATAGGAACTTTTCTATTGAATCTAGAGATGACATGTATCTCAATTCCTATGAGGAGGGATTAGAAAAGAGATGTAATTTGGTTCATATTATAGGAACTTTTCTATTGAATATACGCTAATTTTTATTTTCCTTTGAAATTAAGGGAGTATAGGAATCCATTCATATGAACCAAGTGGCTCTAAAGCTATAGAAATGATATCATGTTTATTTCCTTTGAAATGTGGAGTATATGAATATATTCCTATGAACCAATTGGCTCTAAAGGAAAAAATCCTATAAAAATCATATCATATAGAGTTCCTATGATATTCCTCGACACTAAAGGATGCTTGAAATTGCTGCGGGTGATACAATGGTATTTCTTTGTAGACTCCTCACCCAACTTTATAGTTACCTCTCGAAGATGAATGAAATGACATATACATGGTATTCTACATGTGCAATTTGGTACACGAAAACTCGGTAAAAGTTTGCGAGGTTCGAATTTTCAATAAAGCTATATGCACTGCATTTCGGAATGGTTGGAGCATACGGCAGTTGCTAACACTCACGTGGAAGATTTGTGTGTAGGAGGAGTGGCTGTTCTGTTAATGACATGGCAAAACTGACACTGTCGGATGCCGATCTAATGGTTCTTACGGCGTCCGTCAGGAAAAGGCTTGTGGCGAACGTTTGTCGGATAATGATTTACGGACACATGCATTGCATTGATACGTGCCCCCCTCTCTCTCACGCACACGCACCCTCACGAGTCACGATTCTCCCGAGTCCTCTCGCAGACTCGCACATCGCACCCACCGTCTATCTGTAGGTAGACGTCACGCACATATGTGCTCTTCACACCCTACCCTCAGAACTTCTAAAAACAAAAGACGGCGCGCACATTTTGTTTTAGCTCACATGTCACACACTTGTACTATTACTCTTGCGGCAAACGTTCTTTGGGCATAGTATATTGTACACTCACGAAGAGAAGCGGTGCACGCACGCACTAGTTCTCTCACACCCACTCGCGGGTACACGTAGGAGCGCATTTTTTTGAAGCTGGTACAACAAAATCACTCCACTATATATAAAAGTAGGAGCCTTAACGCTTACTTTACTAGGGTTCCTCTCGTTCACTCTCTCATGCTCTCTAGATCTAAGCAACACATAGGTGGCCACACTCTCTCTCAGCTCACGGCTGGTCACAAATCCGGCCGGACAACCTCGACCGGGGCAGGGGTGTAGGTGCATCGTTCACGCTGTCGTCGGCGGCGGGGGAGGAGACCAACGACTGCCCGCGCGTCCCGATCGGCAGCCGTGTCGTTCTCTCTGAGAGAGCACCAGCTCGGGAGGGCCTCCGACCCCTTCTTCCTCACTGCGGTATTGTGGCCAAGATGCAGCCTCCCGACGCCGTCTTTGCGACATGCCGAAGACCCTCGGGTATATATTCCTTCGAAACCTGCCTTGCTCTACTGCCCCAGCTCCCTTCGTGTGGATCCTTTTCTACTTCCGTCCGCTGTTCCAAAGCCACCTAGACTTCTACTATTATTAGAAGTAAAGCTATTTCACATAGTCGACTCAAAGCGTTGGTTCAAACAGGGAAGAATGTGGGAAAGTTGTCGCATGAATCTAGGACTTGGTTCTAAGAGGAAACGGGGGAAAGTAGTAATATATGTCACTGTTTGAATAACCGTAGTTCTTATTTGCGCAAACAGGGATGTCTGTCTCCATATCGTTTCGGGATGTCTGTCTCCGTATCATTTCTATGCGCGCAATCAAAAGCACACACCTCAGTTTTAGTAGAACTGCGCAAAATGAGATGGCTATCCCTCGTTGCCGTCGTCTAACCTCCCGTCTTCAAGGTATCCCTACATTGGTAGTAACTAATGTAGAATGACCAACGCAATCTAAAAGAAGTTGATTCATACATTTTACTTCCTAATTGCAGGGCAGGGATGAGCGAAAACAACTGCATCCTAGTCCGGAATGCACTTTCTAGTAGTTCATCCATGGACCGAGGACTAGCTGGCATGGCTGCACGGCGGTTTTTTGGACAGGTGCGCGGACAAGAGGCATTGTGGTCTGCTTATTTATGCAAATAGCGGTGCTTAAATTTAGTGGAATGCACAAGAATTTCACCTGGTCAGTACACTGCATGGTTCGGTTCAGCATTCCAACTGAGACCACAATTATAATTGGTTATTCTGGAATGAGAGAACCTAACCCTGAATGGTGGCAACAAGAAAAAACCAGAGTGAACTCCAGGAAATTTAAGCCTGCCGGGAGGCCATTTTCTCAGAGAGAAGCCTTGCTTGTTTTTTCCTGATTTGTAAACCTTCTCACAACTTTGTCTTTTGCTGTGAACTAGTATATGTTTGATATGTTCTATGAATCATTGAGATGTATAAAATTGCTGAACTTATGCTTTTCAAGTTTTTTATGAAGATGAGTTTAATATGAGTGTTCCACATGAGCGCTGGACTAGCGTGTGAACATTTGGAATTTATTACATTGTGGCCTCAATTAACTGCATGAACCACTGTAACAAGATACATAGTTGCTTATATGTCAGACAGCAGATTGTTGATTGTTAGCTGGTCGATAGCCTAGTGTTGAAGCGAGCTGAGCCAATGTGCCGTGTTTTGCACAACTGCTTACAAGTGGGGTAGCACCAACAGTGTTTACAAGTACTTATGTATACGTCGGCACACGGTTCTCGAACGAGTGCTCTATTTCATCAAAACACACACTGCTCGTATGATAAACCGTGACAACTTATGTCTTACCATGACATATTCATGAAAAAACTAGTGAGGACACATCTGTTTTGGCAACAATTACGATGGTTCTCACATGATTCATCGGCACACAAAAGTAGCAGCAGTTCCCATAGACGGATTCAAACAGAGTACTAGCCCCAGAGGGGTCGATAATAGGCAAGGTTCGGATAATTAGACACAATCCAAACTACTATTAAACACTAGCTGGGGCAACTATTTCATGCCTCGATCTAATTTGGGCTGGACACAAGACGGACCTTGCCATGAACATCATCGAGGACGTCCAGCAGCAGCTCAATCCTGTGAACCTTCATGAAGACAACCTTGTGGCCTTGCCACTGATAAACTTGTTTGTGGAGGCATGCCACGTCATCTTCCTGCGTAAGCTTGACAAGAACAGTATTCCTCACAAACGAAGGAGTAGCTTTGAACTTCTTGTGCTTCAATACACCCTGGACAACACGCCTGACAATAGTGAGGCTGGAATACAACTCTTCATTGGTATAACCGCAAATGGCTTCCAGGATCCAACAGCCTAAGAACTTTGTTTTCCCAGTGCATATATTCAGGTCATCCGCCTCATAGCGAGTGACATGTACAACCACACAATCCTTGTCTGCACCAGGGCTCTAATTGAAACAAAAACAAATTCTGAATTACTTTTCATTATAAGAAACACAAGTTATTTAAACCACTACGTATACCATGGCATCGAAGCTAATAAAATTTTGCATTATTAATCACCACATACTTCCTTTTCTAAAAAAATCACCACATACTTAGATGAAAAACCACAATCGAGATCGGCAAAGAAGGAAATCACCTTCGGCAGCTTAGCGGGGGGACACATCCTCGAAGGGGGAAAACTGCTCCTACAGTGCCACGGGGGCTGTAACCTCAAACGGGGCGTTGACCATCTCAGTATCTGGGGTCGCCTCAGTGGTTGCCTCCATCTTCTTGGAGCTCTCTGTCTCATGGGGATCAGCCTCCCACGTCTGCTCCAATATCGGCAAATCTTTGCCTGGTTCTCCTTGGTCCATCATGAAACTGACGAATACTAGGAGACCACTGAAAGGAAAACACAATCGCAATGACAATGAAACAAAAAAGAGAGTGAGGATCGGTTACTACTTTGCAAAAGTTCTTTTTTTCCTCTGAACGAAAATATACCAACATCACGGGTCCGCTTACCTTCCCTAAGTTCGGAGAGAAGAACAGTGGCAGATGCAAGTGTTGCCTTTCTTGAAGATGGTGAGGGAGAAGGGGATTCAGCGAAGAGTGAAATGATGGTTGCTTCGTCCGTCAAACTTAGACTGCGGGGAGGTGGGGTTTTGTGATACGACGGCTCGTTACTGCCGCGCTATGACCGGGGTGACTCTCCGCCTGCATAGTGCCTTCTAATTTGGTGGATGGCATTTGGGCCTGCGTGCTGCATGGCCCGCATGTCGGTGAACAAAAGTATAACGACATTCAGTAGAGGGAGACGTTTCAATGACCTAGGAGGAGCTAGAAGCGGTAGAGTGTCTCCACTGTACTAGTAGTAATTGTTTTTCTGGGTAGCTGTAGAGTGTCTCCACTGTACTAGTAGTAATTGTTTCTCGGGTCCCAAGACAAAACAGCCCATCCACACTAGTAAATAGTAAAATCAATTCAAAAGCCCATATATTTACTGAATGAGATGCGCTACCCACACCCAGCACACCCCCCCCCCCCCAAAAAAAACCTGGGTGCTCTTCTTCCTCCTCGCTCCTAAAGAAAACCCCAGCTCCCCTTCTTCCTCACTCCTACAGAAAACCCCCAGCTCCCCTTCTTCTTCGCTCGCACTACAACTAGGCTCGTCATTCCTTACCCTGCTCAAATCCGTGAGCGCGATGCGACGCCCTCAAGGAAAATGGAGTCGGCTGACCCCAGTGCCAAGAAGATGAGGCTCCCGCCAGCGGTGACGCCTGCTGTAGCTCCTGCACCCGGCAGCGCGGGGAGAAGCGGCGACCCCGCCCCCACCGGATCCCAGGAACCCATAGAATCTCGGGTGGACCGCATCAGCGATCTCATGGACGCCATCCTTGGGGAGATCATCTCGCTTCTCCCCACCAAGGATTGCTGCCGCACCCAAATCCTCCCAATTCGGTGGCGCCCTCTATGGCGCACCGTTCCCCTTAATATCGACTGTCGTCAGCTATCTCTATTCAACGATTTTGAAATCCCCAGAGCCATCATCTCCTCCCACCAGGGCTCCGTTCAAAGCATCTGCATCCCGTCATGCTACCTGAGCAAGCATACCATGCCCTACACGGTGGACGCCTGGCTGGAATCCCCTGAATTCACAGAACTACAGCTGCTTGAGTTCTACTATTCCCCTGGAAATCACATACCACATACCGAATGCCATGAACTTGTGCCCTCAGCACCGATGTCCATCTCGGGGTTTTCGTCCTCTCTCCACACCGCCACCTTTGCGCAGTGCTACCTACCAGACAATCTTGTACTAAACCTTCGACTCCCATTTCTCAAGAAACTTTCACTTGTGTGGGTTCGTATATCAGAGGCATCATTGCACAGCATCATCCACTCCAGTTGCCCTGCGCTAGAGTGCTTGGTGCTTGTTTTCACAGTTAGAATCGGTTGTCTCCAAATAAAGTCACCTAACCTTGTAAGAATTGGAATTTCTTTTGACAGAAGGCAGCTCATCATCCAAGATGCCCCTTCCCTTCAAAGGTTGATCCTTGATTCTAGTTATTCACCGTTGCAAATAACCGTCCTCTCTGCGCCTAAACTGGAGACCTTGGGTGTAATACATGATCTCTGTGCTCATTTCAATATGGTGTTTGGCTCCACAGTTCTTCAGGTACTTTATATTATCATCTACACTTGTAACCATAAGCTGCATTTTAAATTTCTGCGCGTAATTTATATATCATCTTGGAGTACACATTTTGTACTAATATTATGTTCTATGCTCAATGAAGAGTTTCACCGTGGATGGCCTATCAATGGTGTTGGATTCTGTCAAGATCTTATATATCCAAATGAATAGTTTTGATCTGAACAAGATTATTGGCTTGCTGCAATGCTTTCCATGTCTGGAGAAGTTGTATATAAAGGTGATAATTTCACGCACATTGGAAGCCCGCATATAGTGTACTAGAATTAATCGTTCAGCTGTTGCTCTTTTGACACTCTTCTTTTAGACCTTAACTGTTTTCAATCTTCATGTCTATTTAGGCCACAGGACGGGGTAAGAAAGTCATAACCAATTGATGGATTCATAAGCATCGGGATTTTCTCACTTCTCATGAGATTCGATTAAAGACAATAACGCTAGAACGATATGTAGCCAACCGTGCAAACACAAGATTTGTCACATTCTTCCTGCTGAATGCGAGGTTACTATTGTCCATCAGGCTTAAGTTTATCAGCAGGATGGCTTTGACGGATGGGTATGTCAAAGAGAAAAAAAAGGAGTTTCAGGTGGGCAAAAGAGCTTCTGAACGTGCCGGGCTTCTATTTACAACATATTGTGGTCATCATCCAGTAAATTTTATGACCCAGGATGTTCATTCTATGGACCTGACCAATCCATTTGACTGTAACTGCCGAAAATAGTGCTGGAGTTAGATGTTGTTGCCCTTTTCAATCTGGTTTTTTTGTAAACCTGATGAACAATTAACCCTCGTGCTTTTGTACAGTTTGTAAGCTGGAGTTAGATGTTCCTGCCCTTTTCAACTCGGCTGTGACTGTCATATTTTCTTTGAAACAAGGCAAATGGCTTGCCATTCGTTTAATTTAGAGTGAAATATTGCAACAAATCCAAACCAAGGGAAATAACATCACTCTCGCCGGCTGCTTGAGCTCACTATGCATTACAGAAGCCAAGTGATTAGCCCCCACCAGCACCCACAAACTTATTTCGAACTAGCACATCAAATAGGCTCTAAATTTTCATAGGAAAGGCTGGACATCTGGGGCTCACGCCATTGTCAACGTAGTCAATAAACGAGAGAATTACACTACGAGCGGCTGACACCAGGGACCCAGCAAGTTGTGTAGTTTTTTTAGGAACAAGCAGTTGTTATTTATACTAGTTTTAACGACGGATCAGGGTAACAATGGGGTTGTGCGGGGGCTGTGGCCCGTCTAGCCAGGGTTTTATTTATGTTTACCACATCATGAGCCCAGTTGTGTTTTTTTCTTGCTGAAAATGGGTAGCCCAGTTCTATTTTTTTAAAGAAATACCCAAACAAGGCCTACTTGCTTTATCAGCCCTGCTGGGCTGCAAATCTTTTAAGACAAGGAGAGTTTCATTCGGTTTGCCCAGAAATGGGCTGTACATTTTTAAAACACATCAAACCAGGAATTAGTTTCAATTTTTTTTCATTACAAGATATTAAATTCCATTGATTTTTATGCAAGGACAATTATTTGGATTTTATATTTATATAAATTATTTTTCAAAATAGTTTGAATGTGATTCGATATTTCTGGATTAAAAAGAGTTGACCGCACCGAAATATGCAAAATTTCGTATACTTTTTAACCGTGGCCACAATATGGGGTGTGATGCTAACAAAAAGAAGATGGGCTCCAAAAAAATTCTTAAGAATTAGCAAATGGGTTGTACATTATTAGAAATAATGCCAGATGGGTTGTATGATGTTTTCCACAGATGTGAGGCTGACTTGTGCGCCTACTACAGGTTGACGTGTATGCTTTCATAAAAAAAAGGTTGACGCACACGCAACGCCCTGTCAACTTAGTCAACACACGAGAGCAGTGATTGTTGGATGTCCATCCAACGGCTATCGTGCTTCTTTAATCTCTGCTCTTCATGCTCAAGCCGCTCAAACAAGCGCCAGCGGGACTGCCTGCTCCCTCCTCCGCACGGCCGGCTGTGCTGCCGCGTAGGCCTCACCGCCCGACCGTACTCCCATCGCTGGCCTAGCCATCCCTCTACTCACCCACACCTGCTGTTATTCTCCAGCGACGGCAGACGAACCAGTAAACCCTCGTACAGTTGTACTCCCCTCCGCGTGGGAAACAACTTTCGAGTATTCCCTGGCTCCATGTCGTTCCCTTCCTAGGCCTCGCCGTCGTCCACCGCCCTGATGCTCTCGGTGCGGCCTGGTCAACGTGGTCAATGAACGACATCCATCGGAAGTGGACTGTACGTGGAGAGGCTGACTGCTGGGTCCACAGCCGCATGCAAGGAAATGCCTCCTTATTACGCGCAAAATAATGATTCCTCCACCTGACAGCTAGGACCCACAGGAAGGGCCTCTGTATTTCGTGAAAAAAACGTTCCCCCCACTGATAGGTCGGACCCACCAGCTATATCTTCGCACGCAAGGAAGTGTCTCCTTATTACGCCCAAAAAAATGAATACCCTCCTGCTAGCTAGGACCCACCATAGTGTTGGGCTGACTTGTGGGCCTACTAAGTTGACACGGACGGAGAGCTTTGTCAACTTACTCAATACTCCAGTGACCGTATGATGTCCATCCAACGGCCATAGTGCTTCTTCAACCTCTGGTCTTCTTGCTCCAGCCGCCCAAAGCAGCGCTGGTCGTGCCGCCTGCTCCTGCCTCCCATGGCCGGCTGTGCTACCGCGGAGGCCTCACCGCCCCCATACTACTCCCACCACTGGCCAGGCCATCCCTCCACTCACCCACACGCTCTGTTATTCTGCAGCGACCGCAGCCGAACCAGTGAACGCTCGTACTCCTCTCCGCGTGGGCATCCACTGCCGCGTCTTGCACGGCTCCGCGTCGTCCCCTTCCTAGGCCTCGCCGTCGTCCACCGCCGTGGTGCTCTCGGCGCGGCGTGGTCAATGTGGTCAACGACCGACTTCCATCAGAAGAGTACTGTATGTGGAGAGGCTGACAGCCGGGTCCACGGCAGCCGCAAGGAAGTGCCTCCTTATTACGCGGAAAATAATTATTCCTCCACCTGACAGCGGGGACCCACCAGACGGCCCACCATTATTTTGCGAAAAAATCATTTCCCCCTGACTGCTGGTACCCACCGGACGGGCCACCGTATTTCACGAAAAAAATATTCCCCCCGCTATCAGCTCGGACCCACCGGAAGTGCCTCCTTATTACGCACAAAAAAATGAATACTCCCCCAGCTAACCGGGACCCACCTTGCTGGGAGGCTGACTTGTGGGCCTACTAAGTTGACGGGGACGAAGGGTTTGTCAACTTAGTCAATATGAACGATTCTAGCTCCAGTGACCGTACGATGTCCATCCAACGGCCGTAGTGCTTCTTCAACCTCTGGTCTTCTTGCTCCAGCCGCCCAAAGCAGCGTCGGTCGTGCCGCATGCTCCTGCCTCCCGTGGCCGGCTGTGCTGCCGCAGAGGCCTCACTGCCCCCTACTATTCCCACCGCCGTCCAGGCCCTGTGGCGATGGCAGCCTCACACCACAGCCGAACCAGTGAACCCTCGTAGTCCTCTCCGCGCGGGCTTCCCCTGCCGCGTCGTCCCCTTCCTAGGCCTCGCCGTCATCCACCGCCGTGGTGCTCTCCGCGCGGGGTGGTCAAGGAACGACTTCCATCGGAAGAGTACTGTACGTGGAGAGGGTGACAGCTGGGTCCACGACCACAGCCTAGTTTTTTTTGTGATTTGCCAAGTAAGTCGCTTTGTCAGGCCTATTGGGCTGCAAATCTTTCAAGACGAGGAGAGCTTTCATTCGGCTGGCCGAGAAAATGGCCCATCAGTAATGAGAAATGGGTTGCACATTTTTAAAACACATCAAACCGGCAATTAGTTTCAAATATCTTTTTTTCATTTCAAGATTTTAAATGACATTAATTTTTATGCGTGGAGAATTTGTTGGATTTTATATTGATATACATTTATTTTTAAAATCAGTTTGAATGTGAGTCAAAATTTCGGGATTAAAAACAGTTCGGACCGCACCAAAATATGCAAAATTTCGTATAATTTTTTAACCGTTGCCACAATATGGGTTGTAATGCTAACAAAAAGAATATGGGCTCCAAAGAAAACCTTAAGAATTAGCAAATGGGCTGTAAATTATTAGAAATAATGGCAGATGGGTTGTATGCTGTTTTCCACAGATTTGAGGCTTTCCTAAAAAAAGGTTGATGGACAGGCACTGACTGTTGGATGTCCATCCAACGGCCGCCATGCTTCTTCAATCTCTGCTCTTTCTGCTACAGCCGCTCAAACAAGCGTCGGCGGGACTACCTGCTCCCTCCTCCGCGCGGCCGGCTGTGCTGCCGCGCAGGCCTCACCGCCCGACCGTACTCCCATCGCTGGCCTAGCCATCCCTCTACTCACCCACACCTGTTGTTATTCTCTGGCGACGCCAGACGAACCAGTAAACCCTCATACACTCGTACTCCCCTCCGCGTGGGAAACAACTACCGAGCCTTCCCTGCCTCCGTGTCGTCCCCTTCCTAGGCCTCGCCGTCGTCCAACGCCCTGGCGCGGCACGGTCAACGTGGTCAAGGAACGACTTCCATCGGACGTGGACTGTACGTGGAGAGGCTGACAGCTGGGTCCACAGCGGCAGCAAGGAAGTGCCTCCTTATTACGCGGAAAATAATGATTCCTCCACTTGACAGTAGGGACCCACCGGACAAGCCACCGTATTTCGCGAAAAAAACGTTTCCCCCCAGACTGCTGGGACCCACCAGCTACACCTTCGCACACAAGGAAGTGCGTCCAGGCAAAAAAATGATTCGCCCCCCTGACTGCTGGGACCCACCAGCTACATCTTCGCATGCAAGGAAGTGCGTCCGGGCAAAAAAACCAAAACGATTCGCCCCCCTGACTGCCGGGACCCACCAGCCCCCCGACTGCTGGGACCCACCAGCTACATCTTCGCACGCAAGGAAGTGCATCCGGGAAAAAAACAATTCGCCCCCTGACTGCTGGGACCCACCAGCTACATCTTCGCAAGCAAGGAAGTGCCTGACAGTCGGGAGCCACCTGGTCGAAGCATACGTAGCGTTGACATTCTGGTCGCGAACGTGTACGTACATACTGGTCGATGTAGAGGCGCGCACGTGTCGTAGTAGAGGCGCGCACGTAGCATGTACACGTACATACAGCGGCCAGGGTGCAAGAAAGAAAATACGGCCATGTATGTGTACATACGGGCAGGGTCTCGAACGCCTACTCGCGCATACGTACGGCGAGGGCTCGTGTACATGGCTGGGTCGGAACGGAGAAACAGTGTCGTCGTCGTGTTCATGGGTCGGCACGGAATGCGTGGTCGTGTTCATCGGGAGGGCTTGCGTACCACACAATGGAGGAAACGGACCTCCTACGGTCGAAACGGTGGTCCTATTGATCGGGAGGGGTGTGGCGTACCGCAAAATGGAGGAAACGGACCTCCTACGGTCGAAACGGGGGTCCTGTTGATCGGGAGGGGTGTGGCGTACCGCAAAATGGAGGAAACGGACCTTCTACGGTCGAAATGGGGGTCCTGTTGATCGGGAGGGGTGTGGCGTACCGCACAACAGAGGAAACGGACTTGTGTTGGAGCGCTACGGTCGAAACGGGGGTCCTGTTCATCGGGAGGGGTGTGGCGTACCGCAAAACGGGACTCCACGGGATACTGTTCATCTCCACCGTCGACCCCCTCCAGCCTCCACGAGCTACTGTTCATCCACCGTCGACCTCCTCCAGCCTCCACGGGCTCCTGTTCATCCAGCCTCCACCGCGCACTACTCCACCGGCTACTGTTCAACCACCCCTCCACCGTCTATTGTTCATCTAGCCCTCCACACCACGGGGTCCTGTTCAACCACCCCTCCACGGGCACCCCTGCATCGTCTACTGTTCATCCTGCCCTCCACACCACGGGGTCCTGTTCATCCACCCCTCCACAAGCACCCCTCCACAGGCACCCCTCCACCATCTACTGTTCATCCAGCCCTCCACCACACCACGGGGTCATGTTCATCCAGAGGCAACGCCACCGCTCACTGTTCATCCACCCCCCCCCCCCCCGCAATGCTCACTGTTCATCCCATCGACCGGCTTCAGTTAGTAGCAGTAGCCAAGGAATCATTCGATCGGGTTCAGTTAACAGCCATCGATCGATCGCTCGAGTTTAGTAACGCGTAGTCTATAGTGCAATCGCTCGGGTTCAGTTAGAGCCCAACACCTCGCTCGGGTTCAGTTAGAGCCAACGCCTCACACACACGCGCGTACGTGTACGAGAGAAACGCGCATCGCTCGGCCCCCAACCTCCCACCGTAATCGAGAACTCCCCAAAATTTTCCTCCCCCTCGCTTCTACCATGGTTTTTTCCGTCATGGATGGCCCAAAGAATGTCATGCAGCTGCGTCTCCGGCCTGCCCAGGACAAAAAGCCCATTTTCTGTCATGATTTTTTGTCATAGAAGTAGGAGCCCACCACATCTATGATGATACCGGGTTTTGTCACAATTATCGTCATAGAAGTGTCATATGTATGACAGAAAAAAAATTCGTTCGGCCCAAAATGTCACGGATGTGTCTTTTTTGTAGTGCCTGAATATTGTCATGCGCTATATCTTGTAGTCATACCTTGCTCTGGTTCATGTCTTGAGTCTCAAGATATTTATCTAGTTCACATGTGCTTATAAAAATCTCATTACTGTTGCTGACTATGCCGGGCAGTGACAGGATTAATAGGATCACCTTGTCGGGTGTGTGGGGCTGATCTCGAGAATTACTGCCAAGATTGTGGCCTCAATGTGGTCTTTCTTCAAGACTTGTTGATTCTTGCATCACCCACTGGTTTTCCTTCACTTACATATCTAGTGAGGTTGTCGGCTGCGTACCATGAATTCTTCTTTGTGCGAGAGACTTGCATGAACTTGGCAGCATACTCATTGTATGAAGAAATATCCGATTCTCGAGGTATGCCTTTGTTCTGACTGATTCTTATTTCTGACTTAACTGTTGCAGATTTGCCACTTGGAAAACACTGACATATACTGGCAGTCCATTGCTTATTTTCTTGTACGAGTGCCATAGTGAAGAATACTAGGCAGCTTGCTTCGGAATCCATCGGGGTGTTGTGTTGCAGAAGACTGGATAGCTTGTGCTCGAAGCTTTCTGCGGATATCTTGCTGATGAAGGATGGGTACCGTACCTCATAAGCTTCCCCCCTTAAAGACTTACTTGGGAAGACTTGGTACCTTCTGCCAGAAGCTTTTGCAGTATCCAATTGAAATGACTGAATATCTTGCACTGGAATCCATTCATACCTTTCTGATGCAGACTAGTAAATCGCGTCTTGTACGCTTTGCTAGTAAACTGTGGAGAAGGACTAGACTGATCTTCTTTGTGAAAGGATATATATATATTCTTGTCATTCCGGTTGCTGATAACTTGTATGACAAGAATTGTCTGACTATCCTTCTTGCCGAATTCATTTCATATTCAGACTGACCTCGGGGTGTCGCATGCTATAAATTTGACTTATTGCAGAATCAATCATACATCTGACTTGAAATACACGGTTGGACTTGGATCCAATTTAGTTCTCTTGTTGATTTAATCATTGCTGCAATAAAGGTGTATCTCTGACGGGTACTTGTTACTGGAAGTCTGAGCAGAATGTTCTTGTATTCAGACCGGATGTCCGCAATACAATGCTCTCAGCTGAAAATCTCATTGCTTTTAACTGCCTTGGTGTATATCTGTACTTCTCACGACTTCTTCTGATTCGGTGTCGGTTGATGAGCAATTTCCATAAGGGGGTAACACCGAAGATTCAAAACCAAGAAGCACGAGAAAACAATCGATTGCAATAAAGCACACAACAAACAAGCTAAATAAAGCATAAACAAGCTAGATAAAGCATACAGCAAACAAGCTACAAAACTACTCCACACAGGCACACACAAACACACAAAAGCATAAACCATCAATGATACTACAACAGATGCACATGCACTACACAACTGACTACACCCTATGCTTGAGCAAACGCTTTGGACCCGACGAAGAAGCTAAGGGAGTAGCGAGTGGAGTTGCTGACTCCGAAACTCTAGAGGGACGAGGCGGAGGGGTTGGCGAAGCTGGCAGAGATTGGGGTAGGGTGGCACCAAGCAATCTCCTGGCTCAAATGGCGTCTCGGACTAACTCGGAAATAAGAAGGCACTCGACCGTCATGTAACGGGACATGGCGAAGATAGCTGGGTCATCTTGGGGGCTGACAGACGGGAACTTGATCCGCTTAGGATTCTCGACGATGGTGGGATAATACTGATAAGCACGGTTCTCTTGCACCATGCTCTCTTGATGACGAAGACCGGTGATTCATGCCATTTGTGGCAAGCTGGACGACACGCTCGGGAGTAGCGCCATAACCACCGTGGAAACTGTAGGTGCACTTACCAACAGGAATCGAGGCTGACAGATGGACATGAGCAACATATTCCAGGATTCTTCCTCCGGTAGAAAACTGGAAGACTTGATAATGGGGTGGATCTCCGTGGGGATAAATGCTATGCTACATGTCGCCATGGAGGGTGGCAAAGCTGAGAGGAGCAGGAGTGGGGTTGAAAGAAATAGGAACATCATTGGGAGCTATGGGGAGGGCATTGAACTCATGGAAAGCTGACCGCCATCTATGCACGAAACAGGGGTTAGGGGTAACCGAATAAGACTATATGCAGCAAACAAATGCAACAGTCAAATGCAGCAAGCAAGGGCAACAACCAGACCCTATACTACCGTTTTCTAACATTCCAGCGCACTAGGGCGCTCTACGCTCTACAGCCAGACCTGCTCTGATACCAAGCTTTGTGGCACCCCGGCTCAGAGAAACCAGAACGCTCCGTATTCCAGCCCAGAGATCGAGGCGAAGTCTTTTGGAATATGGCACTGCTTAGCATATAACAAACCAGCTCTCTATTACAACATGAATATGAATACAAGGTCTTCGATATTATAATGAATAACACTGGCATGACTACACTACACCAACCACAGTTACTCTATGCAAGCAGCATAACAACTCGAGGCAGCAGAACCTCTACTGGCAGCGGAACAACGAACGACGATGATGGACTCCGATCCGCAGGGACTCTGGCTGGAACATTTATCCTAGCTCGCGAACACAGGAACCACACCAAACAAGCAAGCAAACCAGGCACGACCTGCAAACTGGCATGACACGCCAGGTCAGTACATTGAATGTACTTGCAAGCTCACAATAACCAAAAGCAATCAAGACAGACGATAGCATGTCAATTATAGGTTAACAAGGATTAACATGATACTATCAAATCAATCTTAGCATGAACAAGATGAACATGATACAGCTAGCGCACTATGAGGATGGCATGAACTTATGAACATCATGATACTAGCATGCAACAGGTTAACATTATCAAGCACCAACTTACTCTGCTCGGGTTACCTCGTAACCATCTCATGCATCAACTTACCAACATCGGTATCCATGATACCTTCATGATCCTCTTGTGATCACAACCAATCTCTTTCTCATCCACGAACCGGGGTTGTTATTAACCAAATTATTATTATTGTTGGCTCATAGTGTGACCGACAAGAACTGGGCCCATATCCTCGGGCGCGGCTATCGATAGATTTAACACACACACTCTGCAGAGGTAGCGCACTTTACCCACACCATGGAACCCATGGCCTCGCACTCCCGTACGTGTGGACCAACGGCGTTCCAACAAAACCGATCTACTGCCATGACGCTCTCCGGGCCACTCCGACCAACTCCCCTTTGGGCTAAGTGATGGGTGGCCCCGTGCCTACCAAAGGCACAAACGACCACCGTCGTGGCTAAACAAAAACGGTCCCAAACGGGGACAATGGATCCATACTCAACAACGGGCACACAAGGCTTATGCTGTCCTGCCTGGCCAAGGTTGTGCCCGCGCATAACCTTCCCTCGTTGGAGGCACCGGCGAGAAGCATGACAATAGACCGCATTAGGGCCTCCCATAAAAGCAAATGTGGTTGCACTGGTTAGCTCGATTCAGTGGCACCATGACTCGGCCAACAGTTGTTCAAGTTCATTATTATAAAGTTAAACTTAAATGCAATAGGCTGAGCCATAATACAAACATGATGCAACTACAATGCAACATGATACCAACATGAGCATTGATGTGCAACCCTAATAAATAATCGAGCATAACCACAATGAATCATATATCCAAATGAGCATGACATACTGACGAGCATGAAAAACACAAGCATAACTCTACCATAAGAATAGCATGACCACTGGCATCATAAATAAATGTCATGCCAGAACATAACAAGAATACTACCAAGTGAGCATGTAACCATCTAGATGCAAAGGAACAAACATAGCAACGGTACTGAATAACAAACTAAGCATGCATCTGAAGAACATCACTGCTACCAGCATGTATTACTACTACCAAGCATGACTTACGAACATGATACTAGCAAGTAGTACAAGATAACAAGATGCATCGGAACATAGCATGAAAGTGAGCAAGAATCCAAGAGCATAACCGAAACAACGATAGAAGTAGCAAACAAGCAGGCAGATAACGGCAAACTTTTAGTAAATATTCAAGTTGAAAACCAAGGCTACTGCATTACTATCATGCAAGTGGCTGTTGTGGCTTGCCTGGGGGTGACGGAGACTCCGGGAAGAAATGCAATGAAGCCACGGAACAAAATGACGGACGGTTCTCTCTCGGAGGGGGCCGATTTAAGGCAAGGGAATAATGGTCATTTTCACAGTGTGAACACCTTGTGAAAATGGTACCAACAGAAAGAGCTCGAAGATATGAAGACGTGAGCGTTGGTTTCACCTCAGTCGGAGTTATGGTTGCGGAGTTATGAAGTGTGGAAGAAGAAGGACCAATCTGTGAATATTTCTTTAGCAAACAGGTCCCCGGAGCAGAAAACAGAAAGCACCTTCGGTCGAATACGTTTTCTGAAAGGGAAAGCGTAGTTTTAGGAGAAGGCGGCTAAGAATACGCTTTCGGAATAATGAAAACGTATTCCTGAATTACGCTTCCACTTAAAACACGCGGGCCCGGGACTGGGGTCACGTACACGTGGGGTTGGGCGGGGTCCACGGGCAGGAGGAGGGGGCACGGGCCTCGTCTTCTTCCTCCACCCTCTGTCCCGATTGAGACAGAGGAGGAGCAGGGGAGGGGCGACGCCGACGAGGGGCTCGGGCGGCTCTGGCCGTCTCCCGCCCGGCAGAGGCCACCTGCGGGTGCGTGGCGGCCTACCACACCCGTCCAGAGGCAGCAGGCGCGCCGGGGAGGAGTGGAGAGGAGGGGAGGCCGCAGCGATGGAGGAAGCTATAGAGAGCTCGGCCGATGGAGGGGCTCGGCGAAGCAAGGCGCTCCAGCGATGGGAAACTGTGTGGGGTGAACCGCGGGGATGAGGGGGACTCGGTGGACATGATGGGAGGAGGAGAGGAGGCCTGAGGTGGCCGGAACAGAGAAGATCGGAGACTGCCGAGGCGAACTCCGATGAAAAGAGGAGGAGACCGAGGACTTCGGGGGTCTAGGAGGAATGAGGAGAGGCTGATGAGGTGCGGAACACCTCGGTGCATCTATATATAGGCCAAGGGAGGGCTCGGGGACACTCTAGAGAGCTCGGCCGACATGCCAAAAACGGAGCAGAGGAGGGTTGTGGCACGGGCGCGGCGATTGCGACTCGACCACGGCGAGTCCGGACGGGGCATTGATGCAGGAAGATGCAGGCGAGCACGGGCGAGCTAGAGGACATGATGTGGACTCGAGAGCCAGAGGGGAACGGACGAACACAGCGCCGCGGTTTGGCGGAGCGCGAGATTTGACTGGTGCACCCCGTGGTCACCGCGCGCACTGGTGCAAACGGCGTGTTCTCGCCGGTCCGACAATGTCTTGTAGAATGACCTACGTACCCATAGTCCAAACGGAGCAACAAGTCGGTCCAGGGGAAAATAAGTGATTTGCAGGAGGAGCCAAAATATTTTGGCTACAAGGTGTTTGATGACATTCGCATAGGATTGGTCGGGAGGATTAGACTGAGATTTGACTGGGTTTGTCACTCACTAAGGTGAGTAATATCGCAGGCTTTCAGCTCATTCCGAGTTGTTTAGCTAGTACTTGTAGTGTAACTTGCCATATTGACTAGAATAGCAAACTTTGAAGTAGCACTCACATACTAGCTTGGATTGAGCTAAACATTGGCATGGATGTGTTATTTGATCATATGAAGCTGCTGTAAAAGTTTAATGCCATTTGGAAATACGAAAATGGGACTTGCTTCACAATGCTTCATTCTCATCAGAATTTTGGAAATATTGCACATGGAAAATGGAGTAATGGATTGAGCCAAAACTTTGTGGAGAGAGTTGATATGGATATGAGAATGTCCTGGTTAATTTTCAGCTTAATTGAAGAAACATAAAATATAGTTGCTTCACAAACTGAAAATCTGACCGGAAACTAAGATTTGGAGCTGGGCTCACATAGATGAGTTACATGAGCTCATATTTTCTCGAGAGTCATCATTTCATCATGTGAAGGACCTTGCAAAATTTCAACTCATTTGGATATGCCTAGCTAGTACTTCCTTCACAATGTCTTCCCTCAAACAGGAACTTTGAACAACTGCTCAGGAATATTTATTAGGAAAGTTAAGTTGAATTTTGGCATGAGGCAATGATATGGACAGGAAAAGTTGTCCAAAAAGTTTGGAGGCAATTGGGCAAAGATAAATAGCACTTGCTTCACAAAGTTCCATTTAGGGCAGAAAGGGAAAAGAATTATTGGAGAATTATTTTTGAACATGGCAATGAAAGTTTTTGCCATATTTGAGCAATATAGGACCCAAACAATTTATATGAATTATTTGGGAATTTTGGGAGTGATAGAAATATAGGTTTCTTCACAACCTAGGGTTTAAAGGGTCATTCCTTTAATAGATAAAGGAATATTCCCAATAAAAAGAATATTGGGTTAGGTCAAGGATGACATGATCTAGGGATGATAATGAGAATGACAAGCCACTATAAAACCTAGGAAGACATGATCTTCCCAAGTTTTGGCACCACATAGCCACAGAAAAGCAATTTAAATCAAGAAATCCAAGAAAATTAAAGGAAAAAGGAAAGGGCAAAATCCAGGGTGTTACAACCCGCTCATCCTCGCATTGCTAATGAAGTGATGATTGAGAGAATCATCAAAAACATCAAAGCACTAGGTCCTCTCACACGCTCAAAAGCTTCACATTTGTCTAACTATTATGGGCACTTTGCTTTTATCTCTATCACAGAGCCCACCAAAGTAGATGAGGCATTTATGGATCCTGAGTGGATTCAAGCGATGCAAGATGAATTACATCAATTTGAGCTCAACAATGTCTGGGAACTTGTCAAGCGACCAGACGCACACAAAGCACAATATCGTCGACACCAAATGGATCTACCGCAACAAGCAAGATGAAAATGGCCTCGCTGTGAGGAATAAGGCATGGCTTGTAGCTCAAGGCTGCACACAGGTTGAAGGAATTGATTTCAATAAAACTTATGCACCTGTTTCTAGCCTTGAGGCTATTCACATATTGCTTGCTTATGCTAACCATCATAATATCATCTTATATCAAATGGATGTGAAAAGTGCATTCCTCAATGGTAAGCTTTAGGAAGAAGTATATGTTGCTCACCCCCGGGTTTTGAAGATCCAAAGAATCCTGACAAAGTCTTCAGACTCAATAAGGCCCTCTATGGCCTCAAGAAGGCCCCTCGGGCGTGGTATGATACTTTGAAGGAATTCCTCATGAAGAAAGGCTTCAAACCCGGTTCACTTGACCCAACTCTTTTCACCAAAACCTATGATGATGAATTATTCGTTTGCCAAATCTATGTTGATGATATTATCTTTGGTTGTACTAACCAACGTTACACTGACGATTTTGCCTATATTGTCGTGGTTCTAAGTCTGACAATAGAATATGGGGGTAGTAATGGAGAGGCAAGATCTTAGCTATGGAGGAGTTGTACACACAAGGTTTACGAGTTCAGGCCCTTCTCGGAGGAAGTAACAGCCCTACGTCTCGGAGCACAGAGGCGGTCGACTGGATTATACATGTGTGAGTTACAGGGGGTGCGAACCCTTGTCCCAGAGGAGGGGGTGGCTTATATAGATTACGCCAGGACCCTAGATCCCCTCCGTTACATAGGGTTCAATATGCATTAAGAAGAGGCGTTACAGGTAACGCTTATATTAAAGTGCTACAAATGACCATTAAGTATGTGAATGAATTCTTGACCGTTGTTGCGCAGAGCGGCTTTAGGTCTTCTGATATGTCGAGTGGTTTGGTGGTCGAGTGACGTGGGTAAGAGAGGTCTCTGAGTGATTGATAGGTCGAGTGGACTTAGCTCGACACCTTTGCAGGTCCTCTGCTTCTGATTCTTGAACTTCTTAGTTCTTAGGACAAGACTTTAGGTGGGGCGTATAGGTCATGCCTATTACCCTACCCTAGGTCTCTGTCTACATCATTAGCCCCCGAATGGATCGAGGTTTGAGTGAAAAAGAAGGATGGTAGTTGACCTAGTTCCCGCCCTTGATCTGCCTTGTCTTCTTCTCCAAGTGGAGGTCAGCTGCTGAAACTTTCGACTTCATTTCAGTCGCCTTGATCGATTCAAAAATCACCGACTGGTTTGTTCAGTGGCATCTGTCGAGTGATATCTCTGATTGGAATCTTTGGGGAGATCGGTTACAGAGGATCCCGGATCTCACGGGATTCGAAATTTGGGTGGAAGCGTGCTAGGCGGAGCGTCCCGCGGTAAGTGGAGTAGATAAATCGGACGTTTCGATTTCCGCGCCACCTTTTTCGCCACGTATCACGTGTGCAACTATTGGGGGGATTTGACAGGATTGATCGGGCCCACGCGTCAGCCACTCAGAAGTAGGCCTTTAAAAGCAGTGAGGCCGAGGTATTTGTACTGTGCGTGCCCATTCCCCTTCTTCTTCCTCTCGCATCTCCACCTTGCCTACCACGACCAATCTCGACACCGTTGTTTTGCCGCCATGGGGAAGGACAAAACAGCGGCGTTAGAGCGTGCGAAGAAGGCAACGGGGGCGGCGAAGAACAAGAAGATGAATCAGGGGTCTTCATCGCGCTCGAGGCTACCGTCAGGTTGGATCCAGGGAGACTGGATCCGATCTTCGCTCTGGAAAGAGGACTTGGATGATTTGGCCGAGTTAGGGCTGATCGTCCATGAGTCCGCGCGCCTGCCGAGGGGGAATCGAAGCCGCAGCCGCAACCGGGTGAGTGTGTCTTGCTCACCACCCATGTCGACCGTGGTTTCTCGCTTCCACCACATCCTTTCTTTCGGGGCTTCTTAAACTTTTTCGGTGCCCAACTCCATCACTTTACTCCCAATACCATCACGTACCTTGCTGCGTTCGTCTCTATGTGTGAGAATTTTTTGGGGTGTCGACCGCACTGGGGCCTCTTCAAACACATCTTTACCATCTGATCCCAAACCGTGAAGAAAGTGAACTCGAAAGACGAGAAAACCCACGTTATCCAGATGTGCGGGGGCATGGGCATTCAGAAGAGGAAGAGGAGCTCTTTTCCTCCGATGACTCTTCCTGAATCAGTCAGGGGCTGGCAGTCGACCTGGTTCTACTGCCAGGATATCGCGACCCCAGGCCAGTCGACCGGACTTCCCCCTTTTTCTATTGACCTTGTCCAAACTCCATATTCCTTGCAAGTGACCGCTGCTGAAAAGGCAGAGACAGGCATGCTAGTTGAGAGAGTAGTCCAACTAATCAATCAGGGTGTCACTGGTATGGACCTGCTCGAGGTGTTCCTCAGTCGGCGGATCCAACCCCTCCAAGCTCGCGATCATTCTATGTGGATGTACTCCGGGGCTGGCGACACTGCTCGGGTTCATCCGGAGGAAGTGGAGGCCAAAACCGTGGCCGATTGGTTGATGAGCATTACCGGGAACAAAGACAACCCCAGGGGTGCCAGGAGAGTCGACCCTTTCAGCGACAGCAACCTGCCAGACAAGGTCTGGTCGTCATAACTGAATTTTTGAACATATTTTCCGACTGATTGAGGTTCCGACTGACTTATGATCGGTTCCTTGTTTTGCAGATTTACACGGGGATGTATTCGATGCCCAATGGTGAACAAGCCCTAGAGCAAGACCAAGAGGGCGGGGACAGCACCGAGGAGAGCGGCGAGTGGGAGTCCCCAGCTGATGGTGAAGATGATGAGAGTGACGAGTCCGACGATGAGGAAGTGGCCGACTCGCCGCCTCGCTCTAAACGTCGATCCAAGCAGCGGCACGACCCCGTGAACAGACGCGGCAAAGCTGTGGCGTCGAGTGCTCCATCTCACAAGCGCGCTCGGTCTCCGACTCCAGAGTTGACTGAGACAGTCCCCAAGCAGCCCAAAGCTAATCCTTCGAAGGCTCGGAAGACCTTGCCGAGGATCAAGATGGACGTCCCTGTTGCCTCTGGGTAAATGTTCTTCTCATATTTTCTCGTTCCGATCGGTTTTCTTGTTCTAACCGAGCGGATGATGAACCTGTATAGCCCGACCTCGGCTGCGACTGATATGGATGTTGACAAGACCCCTGCCGATGAGGAAGGTGATGACGCTATCACCTCCAAAGCCAGTAAGTTTGCCCGACTCAAAGTTTCTCTGGTCGACTGGAATGTTGGTCAGTTGTCTTTATGGCTCTCTCTGTTTATTGCAGCCCCACGAGACATTGTTGTGCTCCCAGACGATGAAGAGAAAGTACTGCTGAGATGAAGGAGGAGGAAGGACAAGGAGCCGGGCAGGAAGGTGTCTGAAGCCCAAGTTCTTCGGTCGACTGGGACGCCTGGGGCGACGGTCAAGCGATCGACAGACCCGGCTCGAACCAATGTCACCTTCACTATTCCTCTGTCGACTGATTGTCCCTCGGGATCAGCTGCTCAGGCTCCTGCTGCGCCGACGTCACTCCATGCTTCAGATCCGGCGGCTGCTTCGATTTCTCTACCTCCGCCACTTTTTACTACATATCAAACTCTGGACGATCCACCGGCTGCTGCTAGAGAAGCTCTTCTTCAACTGAACCTTGTGATGGGGCAGCTGAAGGTGGTGCATGAGGCCAGTCAGGTGGCCTTCAACGCCGGAGCTGCCATGCAAGCCAATGTCCAGGTTAGTTGATTTTTTGATCGACCGTTTTTCTTGTCTGATCACCCACTGGAGTGTGGCTCTTCGGAAATAGTATATCTCTTTGTGTCAGTTCAAACTGATTCTTTGCACTAGTGGGGGCACGCTGAGTGCACCCACTGGGTGTAGTCCCCGAGACCGTAGTTGACTGCGGGCAGTCGACTATGGTCTGAGAATTTGGATCTGTCTTTTTTTTTGAAAGCCAGTCGACCGTCGACTCTGGTCTGAAAATCAGTAGGGGCACGCTAAGTGCACCTACTGGGTGTAGTCCCCGAGACTGCCGTTGAATGTTTGATTCGGCGATAGTCTTAGAATAATTATCTCTTTTTATCTCTGTTGACTGATATGGCTGTGACTGCAGAAATCTTGTGATCTTGGGGCTCAACTTTCAGACATGAACAAACAACAAATCAGCCTCAACCTTGATCTGGAACTGGCCAAGAAGAACCTCAAGACCGCTCGTGATGAAGTAGCTGCCATGGGAGGTAACCAATCGACCGCTTCATATCCCAACACTGGCACTTTTCCTTTCCATCTTTGAACCGAGTGGCTTCACTCGAGCAGATGTATGTAGTGAAAACCACCAACTCCAAGCTCGCCTGAAGAATGTTATTTCTTTAGAGAAAATGAAGGAAGCTTTGGAGAAGAAGGATTTGGATCTTGCCGCAGCACAGAAGGAGGCACGCGAGAAGACAGCGCTTGCTGACAAGAAGCTTGCTTCAGTCGGCAAGTTAGAAGAAGAAAACTCCAAGCTGAAGACTATTGTATCTGACGCCAATTAGGAGGTCGAGCGACTGAAGAAGAACAAAGAGAAGTTGACCGATGAACTTGGAAGCCTCAAGGCCAAGAATGGCGAGCTAGAGTCTTATCTGGGCCAACTTGCTGCGAAGCTAGTCTTGAAACTTGAAGGTATTGACTAATCTGTCTTATTTCTGTCGACTGACAATTCTAATGGTGCCATCGACTCATAATTCACTCGATCATGCAGAACTTTGCCAAGACTTTGAAGTAGAAACCGGGCGGGTCGAGACGGGTCTCGATCCCATCAATTGTCCAGTCAAAGATGATGTTGCAATGAACGTGCTGCGGTTGGAGTCTCGCATGGACAGCGCGGTTGCTTATCTGGCACGCTTGAAAGCTACAATGACCCGGGTTGATGCTGGTCTTTGGCCTCAGGCGGAGCTGTCTCAAGATCTCGAGTCTTTGATGGCTCGACTGAATCAAATCCCTGAACGCGTGCGAGAATGGAAGAAGTCATCTACTCGATGTGGTGCTGACGTCTGACGTCGCTCTGTCTCTGGTTCGAGTGCACTGCAAGGATGTCAAAGAAGACAAGCTAGCAGAGCTCAAGGTTGCTAACACGAGGAAGCACACGTTCCAGTCTTTCATGGACACCTTCCTTGATGCCGCCACTCGCATTGCAGACAGCATTGACCTCGACAGTTTCTGCGACCCAGCCAGTCCTTCTCCTGATGCGTGACCGAAAAACATTAAGCTCCACTTTTATTTGCCTTGGAATGTCGGGTGATTGTGTAACCGTTAAACTTCTTTGGGCTTGATGCTCGAACACTTTTGATCTGCCGTATGGAACCTTGGGGTTTATCCGAACTTGGTTTATTTCTGAATATGCTGGTGTTTGCTTTCGAGTGGAATTTGTTTTTTACTCGGAATACTCTTTGTGCTTGGAATGCAGCTCTGAGGTGGAGAATACTTAGGTGAGTACTTGGACTGCCGCTAAGCCCTCGAGTGGGAGGATCGCTCACCACTCGGTAGGATTTTTAAAACTTAGGCGAGTACTTGGACTGCAGCTAAGCCTCCGAGTGGGAGGATCGCTCACCACTTGGTAGGATTTTTAAACTTAGGCAAGTACTGCAGCTAAGCCTCCGAGTGGGAGGATCGCTCACCACTCGGTAGGATTTTTAAAACTTAGGCGAGTACTTGGACTGCAGCTAAGCCTCCGAGTGGGAGGATCGCTCACCACTCGGTAGGATTTTTAAAACTTAGGCGAGTACTTGGACTGCAGCTAAGCCTCCGAGTGGGAGGATCGCTCACCACTCGGTAGGATTTTTAAAACTTAGGCGAGTACTTGGACTGCCGCTAAGCCTCCGAGTGGGAGGATCGCTCACCGCTCGGTAGGATTTTTAAACTTAGGCGAGTACTTGGACTGTAGCTAAGCCCCCGAGTGGGAGGATCGCTCACCACTCGGTAGGATTTTTAAACTTAGGCAAGTACTGCAGCTAAGCCTCTGAGTGGGAGGATCGCTCACCACTCGGTAGGATTTTTAAAACTTAGGCGAGTACTGCAGCTAAGCCTCCGAGTGGGAGGATCGCTCACCACTCGGTAGGATTTTTAAAACTTAGGCGAGTACTTGGACTGCAGCTAAGCCTCCGAGTGGGAGGATCGCTCACCACTCGGTAGGATTTTTAAAACTTAGGCGAGTACTTGGACTGTAGCTAAGCCTCCGAGTGGGAGGTTGGCTCACCACTTGGTAGGATTTTTAAAACTTAGGCGAGTACTTGGACTGTAGCTAAGCCTCCGAGTGGGAGGCTGGCTCACCACTCGGTAGGATTTTTAAAACTTAGGCGAGTACTTGGACTGCAGCTAAGCCCCCGAGTGGGAGGCTGGCTCCCCACTCGGTAGGATTTTTAAAACTTAGGCGAGTACTTGGACTGCAGCTAAGCCCCCGAGTGGGAGGCCGGCTCACCACTCGGTAGGATTTTTAAAACTTAGGCGAGTACTTGGACTGCAGCTAAGCCCCCGAGTGGGAGGCTGGCTCACCACTCAGTAGGATTTTTCAAACTTAGGCGAAACAGATTCGCAGCTAAGCCCCCGAGTGAGAGGCTTGCTCACCACTCAGTAGGATTTTTACAAACTTAGGCGAAACGGATTCACGGCTAAGCCACCCACTGGGGGATTTCTCACGTAAACAAAAGCAACAACAATCACTGGGAAAATTATAACACTTTTGTCTTTTGATAAATAAACTACAGAGGTATCTCTTATTACATCTCATCCGAGTGAGTACTTAAGTATAAAAGGGGCGGAGCAGCTCTGCATTCCAAGCTCGTGGCTCATCAATCTAGCGATCGACATTGTAAAGATGGTATGCTCCATTGTGGAGAACTCTGGTGACGATGAAAGGACCTTCCCAAGTGGGAGCGAGCTTGTGTGGTTTCTGTTGATCCACTCGGAGGACCAGGTCTCCTTCTTGGAAGGCTCGACTCTTCACATTTTTGGCATGGAATCGATGCAAGTCCTGCTGATAGATGGTCGATCGGATCATGGCCATCTCTCTTTCCTCTTTTAGGAGGTCGACTGCGTCCTGCCGGGCTTGTTCTGCTTCATCCTCAGAGTAGAGTTCGACTCGGGGTGCATTGTGAAGCAAGTCACTCGGCAAAACCGCTTCAGCTCCATAGACCAGAAAGAATGGAGTTCGTCCAGTCGACCGATTAGGGGTGGTCCTCAATCCCCAAAGAACTGATAGAAGCTCGTCGACCCATGCGCCTGCTGCATGCTTGAGATCATGCATCAGTCGGGGTTTTAGTCCTTTGAGAATTAGACCATTTGCTCTTTCTGCTTGTCCATTCGACTAGGGGTGAGCGACTGACGCGTAGTCGACTCGTGTGCCTTGAGAGGCGCAAAAAGCTCTAAACTTGTCAGAATCGAAGTTTGACCCATTGTGAGTGATGATGCTATGCGGAACTCCATATCTGAATATCAACTCTCTGATAAGCTGATAGCAGTACAGGCATCAAGATTCTTGATAGGTTTAGCTTCAATCAATTTAGTGAATTTGTCGACTGCCACCAGCACATGGGTGAAGCCGCTCCTGCCAGTTCTCAGCGGTCCAACCATATCCAATCCCCAAACAGCGAAGGGCCAGACGAGTGGAATGGTCTTCAAGGCTGAGGCGGGTTTGTGTGACATATTGGAATAGAACTGACATCCTTCATATTTGTCGACTATCTCCTTTGCCATTTCATTTGCTTTTGGCCAGTAAAATCCTGCTCGGTATGCTTTAGCCACGATGGTCCGAGAGGACGCATGATGGCCACAGGTCCCCGAGTGGATATCATCAAGAATTATTTGACCTTCTTCTGGTGTTATACATTTTTGACCGACTCCAGTCGCGCTTTCCCTATACAACTGTCCCTTTATCACAGTAGAGGCCTTAGATCGACGGACGATCTGTCGAGCCTCTTCTTCATTCTCTAGGAGTTCTTTCCTTAGGATGTACGCGATGTACGGCACTGTCCAGTCGGGAGTGATGACCAAAACTTCCATGATCAGGTCGACCACTGCTGGAACCTCAACTTCAGTCGGATCCGTGGCACTTTTTGGCTGTGGGGCTTCTTCGGTGAAAGGATCCTCTTGAACTGATGGTGTGTGGATGTGTTCCAGAAACACATTGCTGGGAATGGCTTCTCTCTTGGAACCTATTTTTTCCAAATCATCAGCTGCTTGATTTTTCAATCGGGGTATATGATGCAGCTCTAACCCCTTGAATTTCTTCTCTAGCTTTCTCACTGCATTGCAATAACCAGTCATGGCTGGACTTCTGACGTCCCACTCCTTCATCACTTGATTCACCACCAAATCTGAGTCGCCATAGACCATGAGGCGACGGACGCCGAGTGAAATGGCCATGCGCAACCCATACAAAAGTGCTTCATATTCTGCTTCGTTATTGGAGGAATCAAAGTGGATTTGGAGAACATATCTGAGCTTATCTCCTCGGGGGGAAACCAATACTACCCCAGCACCGGAACCATTCAGCATCTTAGAACCATCGAAGAACATGGTCCAATGCTCCGAGTGAACTTGAGTCGGCAGTTGCTGTTCAATCCACTCGGCGACGAAATCTGCTATTGCTTGGGACTTGATAGCTTTCTTTGCCTCAAACTTGATATCTAGGGGAAGGAGTTCAATCGCCCATTTTGCCACTCGACCAGTTGCATTTCTGTTGTGCGGAATCTCTGACAATGGAGCGTCGCTGACGATTGTAATGGAATGGTCAGAGAAGTAATGTGCAACCTTCTTCGTGGTCATATAAATCCCATATACAAGCTTCTGATAATGAGGATATCTTTGCTATGATGGGGTCACAACTTCAGAAACATAATATACCGGGCGTTGAACTTTAAAGGTTTTTCCTTCTTCTTCCCGCTCGACCGTAAGTACTGAACTGACAACTTGTCCCATGGCTACAATGTAAAGCAACAAAGGCTCTTTGCTGATTGGGGCAGCAAGCACCGGCTAGGTGGAGAGCAGGGCTTTTCGCTCTAGAAACGCTGCATCAGCTTCAGGAGTCCACTCGAACTTGTCTGACTTCTTCATCAGTCGGTAAAGAGGCAATGCCTTTTCACCGAGACGAGAAACGAATCGACTTAAAGTGGCCAAGCAACCAGTAAGCTTCTGGACATCGTGCACGCGCACAGGGCGCTTCATTCGGAGTATAGTACCAACTTTTTCTGGGTTGGCATCGATTCCTCGTTCGGAAATGAGAAAACCGAGTAACTTTCCGCCAGGAACTCCGAATGTGCACTTTGATGGGTTAAGCTTGATATCATACCTCCTGAGGTTGGCAAATGTCTCAGCAAGGTCAGTCAGGAGGTCGGAACCTTTCCGTGACTTGACCACAATATCATCCATGTATGCTTCCACATTCCGACTGATTTGAGTGAGCAAACACTTCTGAATCATCCTCATGAACGTGGCTTCGGCATTTTTGAGGCCGAATGGCATGGTAACATAACAGAAGCACCCGAATGGAGTGATGAAAGCTGTTTTGATCTCGTCGGGACCATACAGACGGATCTGATGGTAACCGGAATAGGCATCTAAAAAAGACAGGCGCTCACATCCCGTAGTCGAGTCGACTATCTGGTCGATGCAGGGGAGAGGAAAATGATCTTTCGGGCAGGACCGATTGATATGTTTGAAGTCAATGCACATGCGAAGTGACTTGTCCTTCTTGGGGACCATGACAACATTGGCGAGCCACTCGGGGTGCTAAATCTCTCGGATAAACTCTGCTGCTAAGAGCCGAGCCACCTCCTCTCCAATGGCTTTTCTCTTCTGGACGGCGGACCGTCGAAGATGTTCTTTGACAGGTTTCACTTTTGAGTTGACTCGTAGACGGTGCTCAGCCAGCCCCCTAGGAACACCCGGCATGTCAAAAGGCTTCCATGCGAAGATGTCCCAGTTCTCACGGAGGAACTGGATGAGCGCTTCTTCATATTTGGAGTCGAGTGTCGTAGAGATATGAGTCGGAGCAGCACTGGGGTTGGTCGGGTGAATGTGAATCGGCTTTGTCTCACCGGACGACTGAAATGCTGATTCCGTAGCGGGCTTCTTGGCTCGCAACAAATCACTCGGGTCTGCAGTTTTCTGGTATTCCTGCAGCTCTACCACTGCCATCTGAGCATCAACGATCTTTGAGCCTTTCTGAAAGCACTCTTCCGCCTTCTTCCGATTGCCAGTAATAGTGATCACACCTCTGGGACCAGGCATCTTCAATTTGAGGTACACATAACATGGTCGAGCCATGAATCGTGCATAAGCTGGCCTTCCCAAAATAGCGTGATAAGCGCTACGGAAATCCACAACTTCAAACGTCAACTTTTCTTTGCGGTAATTTTTGGAATCACTGAAAACCACATCAAGAGCAATTTGGCCGAGTGACTCAGCCTTCTTTCTAGGAATGACTTCATGGAAACTCATGTTGCTGGTACTGAGTCTGGACATCAGAATGCCCATCCCTTTCAACGTCTCTACATACAGTATATTCAGGCCATTGCCTCCATCCATCAAAACTTTGGTTAGTCAAGTGCCTTCAACAATTGGGTCGACCACCAAAGCTTGCCTCCCAGGGGTGGCTATGTGCGTCGGGTGATCGGACTGGTCAAATGTGATCGCAGTCTGAGACCATTTCAAATAACTGGGTGTCGCCGGAGCGACCATATTCACTTCTCGGTTGATAACTTTCAATCGACTTTTGCTTTCAACATCAGCAAAAAAAATCAGGGTAGAATTGACCTGGGGGTACCCATCATCACTATCTTCCTTGTCCTCAACTTTGTCCGACTCCTTTTCCTTATCTTTGGGCGGTTTCCCTTGGAACAGCTGGATCAAGAGCCGACACTGTAGAGTGGTATGTTTCGGATAAATGAGTTTACCCTCTTCATCTTTCTTTGTGTGAATGTGACATGGCAGATCCAACACATCATTTCCGTCTTGGTATTTCACCTTCTTGGGGTTCCAAGGCCCTTTGGGCTTCCCCTTGAACTTTCCTTGAGTCACGGCCAAGGCTTACCCAGGAGCAGCTGGCTCGGCTTTTCGCTTCTGCTTCCGACTGGAGTTCCCTCCTCCGGTTTCATGGGTGACTGACTTGTGCTTGCCACTCCGGAGCCGATCCTCTTCTTCACCATTGGCATACTTGGTGGCAATCTCCATCATTCGACTCAGAGACATGTCTCCGGTTCGACCGAATTTCAGGTTCAGTTCTCTGTACTTAACGCCTTCCTTGAAGGCACAGACTTCTTGGTGATCAGATATGTTCTCTACTGTGTGATGCAATGTGATCCATCTCTGGATGTAGGCCCTCAAAGTTTCATTCGGCTTCTGCACGCAAGACTGCAGCTCTGTCAACCCTACTAGTCACTTGCAAGTTCCTTCAAATGTTCTGACAAACACTCGGGCAAGATCTTCCCAAGTGTAAATGGTACTGGGTGCTAACTGATTCAGCCATGCTCTGGCCGAACCTTCCAACATAAGAGGCAGGTGTTCCATTGCCACTTCATCATTACCGCCGCCAATCTGAACAGCCACACGGTAGTCCTCAAGCCAAGTAACAGGCTTGGACTCACCAGTGAACTTACTGACTCCAGTCGCCAACCTGAAGTTGGGAGGAATCACCGCGGCCCTGATGGCTCTGCTGAAGCACTCCGGTCCTAAGATGTGTACTCTGCTGCTGGTGGGTACGTCTCTGTCATGACCTTCTCGGTGGGCTCTGTTCCTGTCGACCAAACCCTGAACGAGAATGGATCTCGCATCAAAGCCTGGTTCCCTGGGGTCGACTGGAATCCTTCGCCCAACACTGTGAGGGCGTCTGTCATCCTGCTGTCGAGGCACGTACGATCCACTCCTTGGGGGAGGGGTGGGAACTCGACGTCGATCATCTCGATCAAGTCGGTGATCATACTGCTCACGGTTTGTGTTCTGATCACGCCGGTCCCCACGTCCCTCACGCCTCGGGGGCGATCTTGGGCTATGGGCCGGCTGGACTGTATCTGCAGCGACGGATCTGCTATGGATCCTATTTCGTGACTGTGATACAGCTGAATTCTGATCTCCTGCCGCCCAGAGTAATGCTCTGATCTGTAACAAGCCTCTGCCAGCCTCAGACTAAGAAGGCCGAATCGACTCTGCTATACAGGCTGCAGCTGCTAAATTCTAAATCGGAGTTCGATATACCTGAGTCGGTGGCGGAAAGAGCTGACGTCGACTGGATGTTGGAATCCGTTGTCACGTACGCTCGTCGAGTACTCGCTGGAGGTTCTCTAGTCGAGTGCGCTTAGCCAAGTTGGCCAAGTGCGCGTCCTCTAAGGCACAGGCCTAGGAGTGTGCAGCGCATCCATGTTCCGGCGGCGAAGTTCTTCTCTCTGCAGCGAAGTGAGGGGCTCGGGGAGATACTCTTCATGGGCATGCGACGGATCGCCTCCGCCGTTGCCTCCGTCGGTGCGGGGAAAGCCAGGAGGACTGCGTGGTTCATCGACCATCAGAACCTCCGCCGCTGGATCACTGCTGTCGCACTCGGATGCAGTCTCTGCGGGGCCAGTCGAATAGGTCGTAGAGAGATTCGCCGGGCTCGATCACCGCGACTTGGGGGGTGGTCGACTGGCGAGCCACCGCGTGTCTCACCCACCGCTGGAGTCTCGACTGACCGGATCGGTTGCGCCGGTGGGAAACAGGGAGGGAGGACGACACAGGGGCCGACCGATACTGGGTCGACGGCTGCCGCAAGAGGACGCCGCGGACGCACGCGCGAAAGTGCGTTGCCCCGTGGACAGGGAGCGCGTTGATGTCGAGCGGTGCCTCCTGAAGCCAAGCGGAGTCGTCGGCGATGAATGTGAGCGCGCCGAAACGGATCTCGCAGCCCTCCACAAAAACTCCGCCTGAAACCATGATGAAGGGGATCGGAAAAATCGCAACTTCTCCAACAAGTCACTAAGACACCGGCCCCATGGTGGGCGCCAACTGTCGTGGTTCTAAGTCTGATACTAGAATATGGGGGTAGGAATGGAGAAGCAAGATCTTAGCTATGGAGGAGTTGTACACACAAGGTTTACGAGTTTAGGCCCTTCTCGGAGGAAGTAATAGCCCTACGTCTCAGAGCCCGGAGGCGGTCGACTGGATTATACGTGTGTGAGTTACAGGGGGTGCGAACCCTTGTCCCAGAGGAGGGGGTGGCTTATATAGAGTACGCCAGGACCCCAGCTCCCCTCTGTTACACAGGGTTCAATATGCATTAAGAAGAGGCGTTACAGGTAACGCTTATATTAAAGTGCTACAAATGACCATTAAGTATGCGAATGAATGCTTGACCGTTGCTGTGTAGAGCGGCTTTAGGTCTTCTGATATGTCGAGTGGTTTGGTGGTCGAGTGACCTGGGTAAGAGAGGTCTCCGAGTGATTGATAGGTCGAGTGGACTTCGCTCGACACCTTTGCGGGTCCTCTGCTTCTGATTCTTGAACTTCTTAGTTCTTAGGACAAGACTTTAGGTGGGGCATATAGGTCAGGCCTATTACCCTATCCTAGGTCTGTGTCTACATCATATATGATGAGTGAGGAATATCAAATGCCTATGATGGGAGAATTGAAATTCTTCTTAGGTCTTCAAATTCGTCAACAACGCAACGACATCTTCATATCTCAGGAGAAATACCTCAAGGATGTGTTGAGGAAATTCGGCATGCAAGATTGCAAAGGCGTCAACATCCCTATGCCCACAAATGGCCATCTATGCACTGATGAAAATGGTATAGACTTCGGTCAAAAGGTATACCGCTCCATGATTGGCTCTTTATTGTATTTATGTGCATCTAGGCCAGATATTATGCTTAGTGTTTGCATGTGTGCCTGATTTCAAGCTACACCGAAGGAATCACACCATAAGGCTGTGAAGCACATTCTTCGATATCTAGCTCACACACCAACACTTGGATTATGGTTTCCCAAGGGCTCGGCTTTTGATCTCATTGGATATTCTGATTCTTACTATGCTGGTGATCATGTGGACTGCAAGTCAATATCAGGCACATGCCATTTCCTCGGACATTCCTTTTAGTATGTTGGTCCTCAAAGAAGCAGAACTGTGTATCACTCTCTACTGTTGAAGCTGAGTACATTGCTACTGGTTCGTGATGTGCTCAATTGCTATGGATGAAGCAAACCCTCAAGGACTATGGCATCAATGTGAAGAATGTGCCACTCTATTGTGATAATGAGAGTGCCATCAAGATTGCTTATAACCCAGTTCAGCACTCGAAGACAAAGCACATCCAGATTCGTCATCATTTTCTTCGAGATCATGTGTTCAAGGGCGACATCTCTATCGAGCACGTGAAGACTGAAGAACAACTAGCCGATATCTTCACAAAGCCCTTGGATAAGAAGAGATTTAGCAAGTTGCGATGTGAGCTAAATATCTTAGAATCTTCGAGTGTTCTTTGAAAAAGACACACATCCTAACACTTATGCAAAATTGATGACTTAGATGTGCAACACACGAAGTAAAAAAATTCTTTAAACAGTGAAGGCTGACCCTCTAAGTGTGAAGAAATTAACAAAGAATTTGATTCTCAGAGCCCTACGACAATTCTACGCGGCGTATGAAATCATCATTCTTATATGGTGGGTCATGCCACCAACAAAAGTTGAAAATCTTCAATTTGAGTTTTTCTTTAGTTTTGAAATTCCTCAGTTGCTCAAATTCTTCAACTTTGCATAGTCTTCACTCTTTCCGTCTGTGTTCTTCATTGACTATATATATTTGAGTTTTCAGTCCTCTACAACATTCACTTATTGCTAATTCTTCAAGTTGATTTTTCCTCTAAGTGAATGTGATCGTACCCTTCCCCCTCTATGCTATACTCAACCCAGTCTATTCACAAATTCTTCATGTGTTTTTCTATTTGAAACCCGTTCAAAATCTTCATTGTGTCCTTGTCAGCTGAAGAATTTGTGAATGAAACATTAAATTTTTCATATCTCAATTTTCGGCTTTTGTCGCTCAAACCGTTTCACATCCCACGGTATGATTATTCTATTCACCCACGATCTCACATGATCTCCACCTCACTGTACATGGGTGACACATGTCTCTAGGATGAGAAGGGTCAGGGGCACGTTCATCCAATTTCTTCGGGTGAGCAGTTTTTTCACCTCGGCTATAAATACCCCTCACCCTCCTCAGACTTCATTTACCCCGCTCAACCTCACTCCCCTCGCTCGAGCTCTCAGACCTAGCGCCGCCGCTACTTCCATCGTCGCTGGTGAGGAAGAGCTTCACTACCTCGACCTCGTCGCCGTCGTACTCGTGCCGTCCGCGAAAATCTTCACTCCGTCGTTGCCATAGCTATCTTACGCCGTCGAGTTAGGGCGTGGAAGATCTGAATGGATGAACTTCCCATCTACACCTCCCAGTTCGTTGTGTTCTTCGTCAGGGGTAAATAAAATCTATTTTTACTGCCCTTGTTGATTCTGATGATTTTCATAATTTCTTCAAAAGGTGTTTATTCCTCAACTTCCCACTAGTGCAACACCTCACATGCATCTATTCTTGATCTATTTCTCTAAGCAATGTTTTTCTTCAAGATTCCTCAATTGTGTGGATTTTTCAATCTATACAACTCTGGAACCTAAGTCAAAGACTCCTGAGTGAAATTCCTCAAGATACTCTTGGTCAAATTCCTCAAACTTGTTCTTTTTGAAAAACTTCTGAGAATGCATGTGACCTCTCCAAATTCTTCGCACCTACACTCCGTTCATAGGTACACATGTCCGATGCTGAATCACTAGGTTCTCATCAACTTAACTCATTTGCAGCATTCCTCGAAGACAAATTGCATACCTCTTCAGAGAATTCTGTTGTTCAAATTCCTCAGCTGAAGAAAATGGTTGATGGCAAGAAACCTCAGAAGGGAGGGAAGAGATTGGAAGTCAACACAGTGTTTGAGATACCTGATGACATCTATGCAGGGTACTACACTCCAGCTAAAGAAACGAAAAATGAGCGCAAGGTGCGCATACATAGGATAGAGAGGAGATGGGCACGGGAATGGAGGGTGTAGAGATATGTCACTCCTAAATATATGAATAAATTTCCTCTACACCCTCCTTGCCCAAGACCTCTGTTGGCGCCTGGCCAAACTGCTGATTCCACTAGCCTCAAGCGCGGTGAGGACTATCCTGGTGAATGGGCCAAGCGGCAAGCCAAGTTGGCCAAAGTGGCCAAGGAAGCAGTGAGGAAATTCAACAAAGACTCAGCTGCTGCTGCTGAGGCCTCTACTAGCAAGCCTAAGAAGGCTATGCCCAAGAAGCCTACACACAAGCCCAGTTCCTTAGCAATGCCCTCACGGCCAAGCTCGTCAAAGCCCTCACGGCAATTTCCTCAAGAAGCTCCAGTCCCCTCTGCTACAATATCTTCAGCTACTGTTGCAAAGTCCTCAGCACCTGCGCACCTCACTTCGTGCCAAAGGACAACTGGAATCTCAATTGTTTCAGGAGCATCTACATGTTCCTCAGCTCCTCCTCAATCCTCAACAGGCCCAACTTTGCTGAAGACAAAGGCCACTGGTGGACGAGGCACAAGGCCAAGTCCTCACAAGAAGTAGGCCGCCTTCCATGTACCATCAAGTGAAGACGAAGCTGATGATGAGGAATTAGAAGAAATCATCAGAGACTGATAGCAACGGGTCGCTAGAGCCAAAGGCACAAGGACCCCAACACTCCTATGCCTGATTTCAGTCTCACACCTGGCTAGAACTACATGCTGACAGCCTTCATAGGCGAAGAAAAATGGAAGTTTGAGAATACAAGGAGGAGCATCTTCTGAAGAAGAACGTTGTCAAAATGACAACTCATGAACTTGTGACCATACAAGCTGCGATTAAAGCACTCAGTGATGAATTTGATGTATACCATGCAGATTGGCTAGGAGCCAAGGTCGGATTCACCAACATGGCAAAGGGATTCACCTCACATGTTGTAGCCCCAATGCAACATGAAATTCCTCAGGCTGAAGCATCTGCTCAGCCCACTGAAGAACATACCATCACTACTGATGAAAATTAGGTTGCTAAAGAAAATTAAAGCACCTGGGCTGATGAAGTCATTCCAGTCACTAAAGAAATTGCTAGTGCAACCTCTAGCGTTGCACCTGAAGAACAAGCCAGGCGTGTTGAAGCATCTACTACAGCGCCTGAAGAGACTGACAAAGCCAGGACAACTACATCAATTGTGCCTGAAGAAACTGAACCAATTTTCTCTGCTCCTCCGGTGCCAACAACAAGCATCAACCTTCCTACTGCATCAGAAGCGAAGAAAACCAAGGTTGTGGAGCGAGCAGCTATGAAGAAAAGGAAAGCATCTGCTTCCTCAAAGTCTTCAGCCCCAAAGAAAGTGAAGACTTTGACAAGCTCCTATGCAAATCCCATAGATGTTGTTCCTATTTCAAGCATGCCATCAAAGGAGATTGTTTCCTTTGGTGAGGAATATGTGATTCCAAATGAATCAGATGAAGAAGATCCTTCTACTACTACATCAGAGCAGTTGGATGAAGAAATTGAAGTGGATAGCATCCCTTCAACTCCCCTGGTATCCTTGCACATGCCTCAGTTCACTGCTGAAGAGGACGGCATTGAAGAAATAGATGAGGAAGATGAAGACCTGGACATTGGGTGTACCACTCCAATTCTGAATGATGACTACTAGGAAAGTCATCACCCCAATTCAACTGTTCACACCTCTGCAACAGATTCCTCAGTCCCCTGTTCAGACTGAAGAAATTCACACAAGCTCTGAAGAACACCAGGCATCGCTCCTCACTATTCCTGAAGAAGTTCCAGCCACTAGGGCTGATGAAAATGTTGCTGTCGAGAGGGAGACTGAGGCTGCTGAAGAGATTCCCACTGAAGTTCCTCAGCCTGTGCCTCAAGAAACTATGATTCAGGAGGCTGTGATGGCAACCACTGCAAATCTTCAGCCCAAGCCTCAGAAACCTCACTCCAAGAAGCAAAAGTTCAAGGATGATGACTTCTTTGCTGAGCACATTTTCTTCATAGATTGTAATCCATATGACTCTGCAAGACTCAGACGCAAGCGCTTCTGGACAGCAAGTCTAATGAACTTCTATTCCTCATTGTTGTTCGATAAAGACAAGATCTTTGACCATGAGCAAATTCCTCATGTGGATATGGAGTCGCTGCCCTGCTTCACCCCTAGTCCTCAGTGTTCTTCATGACGCTGGGCTGCTCAGCCTCTGCACCAACATCTGCAACTGGAATGAAGAACTCATTCTTCAGTTTTATGCCATGTTGCACATCATTGGCAACATTGAAGATGTGAACTCATGGGTGCTGGACTAGATGACTGAAAATACTCACCACAAACCACCGGCCTCTGAATTTCTTCATGCCATCCCAGTCAGCCCTCCCACTGAAGGTGCAAGGTGCATCTATGATGAACCTGAGCTGTCAAACCATCTGATGCAAGTGTTGATTAAGCCTTTGAAGCCAGGCCAAGCTCCAAGGACCCAATTCCTCATCAAGGAACTGCTCTATGTGCCAAGGACAATATACAGGATATTGAACAAAACCCTCAGTCCAATCAAGGGCCAAAACTCTGACGATGAAGAAGTTGTTGGCATCATGAAGAACCTGCTTTTCAACATCATACATGGTATTCCTATCAAGTACCATGATTTCTTCATGTGGACTTTGGATAATGTCCCTTTGTCACCATTTAAATTGAAGCCTTACGCTCCCTGGATCATGAGATTCATCAGATCAAGGTCTTCAATTCATTACAAGGCTGATTTGCAAAATCACGTCAGCTGCTTGCCCCCAATTGAAGTCCTCAAACGGACTATTTCCTCAGCTGATGAAAAGGGCAAGGCTGATGTTATTGATGACGGCACTCTGTAGGATCGAAAGTATGTCTAGAGGGGGGGTGATTAGACTACTTGACCAAGTAAAAATCTATCCGTTTCCCAATTTTAGTCTTTGGCAGATTTTAGCTATCTTAGCACAAGTCAAGCAATCTTAACACAGTTCAAGCAAGCATGCAAAGAGTCTATGAGCAGCAGAAAGTAAAGCATGCAACTTGCAAGAATGTAAAGGGAAGGGTTTGGAGAATTCAAACGCAATTGGAGACACAGATGTTTTTGTCGTGGTCCCGATAGGTGGTGCTATCGTACATCCACGTTGATGGAGACTTCAACCCACGGAGGGTAACAGTTGCGCGAGTCCACGGAGGGCTCCACCCACGAAGGGTCCATGAAGAAGCAACCTTGTCTATCCCATTATGGCCATCGCCCACGAAGGACTTGCCTCACTAGCGGTAGATCTTCACGAAGTAGGCGATCTCCTTGCCCTTACAAACTCCTTGGTTCAACTCCACAATCTTTGTCGGAGGCTCCCAAGTGACACCTAGCCAATCTAGGAGACACCACTCTCCAAGAAGTAACAAATGGTGTGTTGATGATGAACTCCTTGCTCTTGTGCTTCAAATGATAGTCTCCCCAACACTCAACTCTCTCTCTCACAGGAATTGGATTTGGTGGAAAGATGATTTGAGTGGAAAGCAACTTGGGGAAGGCTAGAGATCAAGATTCATATGGTAGGAATGGAATATATTGGTCTCAACACAAGTGTAGGTGGTTCTCTCTCAGAAAATATAGGTTGGAAGTGTAGGTATGTTCTGATGGCTCTCTCTACGAATGAAGAGTGGGTGGAGGGGTATATATAGCCTCCACACAAAAACTAACCGTTACACACAATTTACCAATCTCGGTGAGACCGAAGTGAAAGACTCGGTCAGACCGATTCAGCAAACCTAGTGACTGTTAGGGTTTTTGGTGGGACTGAGATGCAACTCGGTAGGACCGATATGGTTAGGGTTAGGGCATAACGTAATCTCGGTGTGACCGATTACACAAACTCGGTGGGACCGATTTTGGTAATAAGCTAACCAGAGAGTTGGTCAGGTAAACTCGGTGGGACCGATCGCTCATTTCGGTGGGACCGAAATGTTATGAAAGAGAAACAGAGAGTTTGCATTGCAATCTCGGTGGGACCGATCGCTCATCTCGGTAGGACCGAAACGTTACGAGGGGAAACAGAGAGATTACAACCCCATCTCAGTGTGACCGAAATCCCTATCGGTGAGACCGAATTGCCTAGGGTTTGTGGCAGTGGCTATAACATTTGAAACTCGGTGGCGCCGGATAGAAAGAATCGGTAGGGCCGAGTTTGACTTTTGGTTTAGGTCATATGTGGATGTGGGAAGGTAGTTGAGGGTTTTGGAGCATATCACTAAGCACTATGAAGCAAGAACCTCATTAAACAACACCTCATCCCTCCTTGATAGTATTGGCTTTTCCTATAGACTCAATGTGATCTTGGATCACTAAAATATAAAATGTAGAGTCTTGAGCTTTGAGCTTGAGCCAATCTTTTTGTCCTTAATATTTTGAGGGGTCCACATTCCTCATCCATGCCATGCCATTCATTGAGCTTTTCCTGAAATATTAATCTTGGAATAGCATTAGCTCAATGAGCTATATGTTGTTAGGAATTACAAAAACCACCTAGGGATAGTTGCACTTTCACACTCGTCCATTGGATGGACAGTTTCGCAAAGATGCATCCTACTCCACCAATGATGACTCTGCCACTCATGACACTACCGCAAATGCTTCAAGGCAATTTCCTCAAGTCACTGCTCCAAGGGTGATGACTGATCGTGAGCTTCTCCTCAGTCTTCATCAGAAGGTTGATCGCAATCACAAGTGGGTCAAGCGTCAGTTTGATGCTATTCTTAAGAACATGATAGTCACTCAAAATACTGTGAAGAAGAATCACTACTATCTGCATGAAGTCTTTGACCGCACCTGGGCTATTCTGTCTAGCCTATACAGTGCTGAAGATCTCAAGAAGATGGAATTTCAACAGGACTTTGACTGGGCACAGCCACCTTCGAAGAAATTCAAGAAGGTCAAAGTTCCTCAGCTAGTTGCTAGCTCATACTCTTCAACGTGCAAGACTGATGAACATGAAGACTTGAACGACACTGCGGCATGCCCTACTCCAACGGGCGACCCCAAGAACGCTGGCGCTCCTCCATTGACTTCATGATGATATTCTTCAGGGGCGTTAGTTCTCACTTTTCATCCCTTTTGGTCATTCGATGACAAAGGGGGAGAAATTTGAGTTAGTCTTCAAGCGGGTCTATTTATATGGGCGTTTTTCCCTAAGTTACAACTCTCGTTCTTCTGAAGCATTTTCTTAAGTCCGATGGTGGTCTGATACTTCTGCTATGTTTTTATGCATGTTATTTCCTCATATATGTTTATACACGCATGTTGAATTACATCAACCATCATATTTCATCATGCATTTCAAATTCTTCATATCATATGTTAAATGCAACTACGAATTACAAGATATAGGGGGGATCTCCATGATTCCACTCTACAATGTGCATTTGCTCTTCAAGGAAAATTCCTCACATATGCACATCTTTAGGAGTTCTTCTATATCTTGCATTCAAATTCCTCAATATCAGCATTTACCCTTCATATGTTTCCCCCGTTGAAAATTTAACATATATTTTCATCAATCACCAAAAAGGGGGAGATTGTAAGTGCATCTAGTGCCCCTTAGTGATTTTGGTGTACTGAAGACTTATAGGTTAAGGGTCTAATGTGGTTGTGAGCGTACACAGGTCCATAAGTCTATCAGGAGTTTGATATTTACAGAGGAAGTCGACCCCTAAAAATGAATGTCTTCAACTAAAGACTTTGGCTTTCTGAAGACTTTGAAAGTGAAGAAATTGGTGTGATCCTGAAGACTTGATATTCATGCGAGGAATATGAAGCATGAAGACTTGTTTTCATAGTTTCATTTTCTCTTTCTTGAGTCATAGGAAACACCATACTGTTAAAGGGGGTCGAGGTAAAACTAAGGAAAAGTTTCCAAGTGATGCTCTTCTCAAAATCCTGCACCTACCAATCTTTTTGAGTGAAGCCATTGGAAATCTCATACAGTTCAGTCAATTTCTTCAGTGACAGAGATGAAGATCTTCTGGTCTCTAAGGAATTTGTTCTGACCGAGGAGTTAGGAATTCGCTAGTATGGATTGCCTACAAGTGAGGAACATGGTAGCCATGAGGAATTTGAGAGCTCAAATTTATAACCGTTGTCATGCTATGCGCCAGCTGTCCCAAAATATCTACCCACGTAACGGTCATATCATTGAAGGGCATTTATGTCTTATCATGTCGGGCTGCTTCCTAGGCTATAAATAGCCACCCCCTACAACCACTAGCTGGTTGGCTACTCCGCGAGAAACTGACACTTGTCATTGAGAGCATCCCATCCTCCGAGGACTTTGAGCGAAAATCATCAAGTGAGGAAAAACCCGAAAACCCAAACCCAAACACTAATACGTCTCCGTTGTATCTACTTTTCCAAACACTTTTGCCCTTGTTTTCGACTCTAACTTGCATGATTTGAATGGAACTAACCCAGACTGACGCTGTTTTCAGTAGAATTGCCATGGTGTTATTTTTGTGCAGAAATAAAAGTTCTTGAAATGACCTGAAAATCAACGGAGATTATTTTGGAATATATAAAAAATACTGGAAGAAGAATCCATGTCAGGGGCCCACACCCTGTCCACGAGGGTGGGAGCGCGCCGACCCCCTGGGCGCACCCCCTGCCTCGTGGGCCCCCTGACGCTCCACCGACCTCAACTCCAATTCCATATATTCGTATTTGAGGAGAAAAAAATCAGAGAGAACGGTTCATCGCGTTTTACGATACGGAGCCGCCGCCAAGCCCTAAACTCTTTCAGGAGGGCTGATCTGGAGTCCGTTCGGGGCTCCGGAGAGGGGAATCCGTCACCATCGTCATCATCAACCTTCCTCCATCACCAATTTCATGATGCTCACCGTGGTGTGTGAGTAATTCCATCATAGGCTTGCTGGACGATGATGGGTTGGATGAGATTTATCATGTAATCGAGTTAGTTTTGTTAGGTTTGATCCCTAGTATCCACTATGTTCTGAGATTGATGTTGCTATGACTTCGCTATGCTTAATGCTTGTTACTAGGGCCCGAGTGCCATGATTTTAGATCTGAACCTATTATGTTTTCATCAATATATGAGAGTTCTTGATCCTATCTTGCAAGTCTATAGTCACCTATTATGTGTTATGATCCGTTAACCCCGAAGTGACAATAATCGGGATCGTTACCCGTGATGACCGTAGTTTGAGGAGTTCATGTATTCACTATGTGTTAATGCTTTGGTTCAGTACTCTATTAAAAAGAGGCCTTAATATCCCTTAGTTTCCAATAGGACCCCGCTGCCACGGGAGGGTAGGACAAAAGATGTCATGCAAGTTCTTTTCCATAAGCACGTATGACTATATTCGGAATGCATGCCTACATTACATTGATGAACTGGAGCTAGTTCTGTGTCACCCTATGTTATGACTGTTACATGATCGATTGCATCCGACATAATTCTCCATCACCGATCCATTGCCTACGAGCTTTCCATATATTGTTCTTCGCTTATTTACTTTTCCATTGCTACTGTTACCATCACTATAAAACCCAAAAATATTACTTTTGCTACCGTTACTTTTTGCCACCGTTACCACTACTATCATATTACTTTGCTACTAAACACTTTGCTGCAGATATTAAGTTTCCAGGTGTGGTTGAATTGACAACTCAGCTGCAAATACTTGAGAATATTCTTTGGCTCCCCTTGTATCGAATCAATAAATTTGGGTTGAATATTCTACCCTCGAAAACTGTTGCGATCCCCTATACTTGTGGGTTATCAAGACTATTTTCTGGCGCCGTTGCCGGGGAGCATAGCTCTATTCTTTAAGTCACTTGGGATTTATATCTGCTTATCACTATGAAGAACTTGAAAGATCAAAGAACCAAGATCTATCCCTCAACTACGAGGGGAAGTAAGGAACTGTCATCTAGCTCTACACTTAATTCACCTTCTGTTATGAGTAAACTTGCGACACCTACACATGCTATTGATTCTGATATGTCGCATGTTATTGATGATGCCACTTCTGCTTTGCATGATACTTATGATAAAACTACTTCTATGCTTGATACTACTGTACCACTAGGTGAATTTCTCGATGAACAACTTGCTAGGGCTAGAGAGAATGAAATTATTGAAACTGATAATATTGATGAAAGTGATGATGAAGATTCTCCCCCTAGATATGAATTGCCTGTTGTTCCTGAGGGTTATGTTATGGATGAAGAAACTGCTAGAGACTTCTTAGCTTGCAATGATAGATCCGATCTTAAGAAATTATTAGCTAAGCTTAAAGAAAAATCTTTGAATGCTAGAATGAAATATGACCCTGCTTTTGCTACTTCACCTATCTTTATTACTAATAAGGATTATGATTTCTCTTAAAATAAGAAATAATTTCCAATAAGCAGTAGTTTTTCATTTTTCTATTTTTTGTCCCATATTTTTCTATTCTATATTTTTTACTGGGAATCGAAATTAGACCAAGCGTCTTAATACATATGCAAAAAAATTCATTATTGGCGTCGATCCTGAGATAAATACTTTGGTTGAATCTGATCCTTTTTATGGCTATGAATCTGAAAATGTTGTGGCACATCTTACTAAATTAAATGATATAGCCACCCTGTTCACTAATGATGAGAAAACTCCTATTATTATATCCTTGAGTTATTTCCGTTCTCATTAAAGGGTGATGCTAAAACATGGTTTAATTTTCTTGACCCTGGTTGTGTGCGTAGTCCCCAGGATATGATTTACTACTTCTCTGCTAAATATTTCCCCGCTCATAAGAAACAAGCTGCTTTAAGGGAAATATATAATTTTGTGCAAATTGAAGAAGAGAGTCTCCCACAAGCTTGGGGGAGGCTTCTCCGATTACTTAATGCTTTGCCTGATCATCCTCTCAAGAAAAATGAAATACTTGATATCTTTTATAATGGACTAACCGATGCTTCGAGAGATTACCTAGATAGTTGTGCTGGTTGTGCTTTTAGGGAAAGAACTGTTGATCAAGCTGAATTGCTATTGAATAATATGTTGACTAATGAAAATAATTGGACAATTACTGAACCAACTCCTAAGGCAACTTCAAAGAAAAGGGGTATACTATTTCTCAGTCCTGAAGATATGCAAGAGGCAAAGAAATCTATGAAAGAAAAAGGTATTAAAGCTGAAGATGTTAAGAATTTACCACCTATTGAAGAAATACATGGTCTTAATTTGCCGCTTGTTGAAGAAATACATGGTCTTGATAACCCGACATAGGTAGTAAAGGTAAATTCTCTCTATAGATATGATAAAGCTGAAATCCCGCCTATTAAGTTTGCTAGCCAATGCTTAGATGAGTTTGATAATTTTATTGTTAAACGAGAAAACTTCAATGCTTATGTTGGTAGGCAATTGAAACATAATGCTTATATGATTGAACACTTGAGTGATTATATGGCTAGTGTTAAAGGTGAACTAAAACTTATTAGTAAACATGCTTCTATGGTTACGACTCAAGTAGAACAAGTACTTAAAGCTCGGACTAATTTGCTCAATGAATTAAACAATAAGAATGATAATGTTGTTAGAGTTATGACTAGAGGTCTTAAAATGACTCAAGAGCCTTTGTATCCTGAGGGCCACCCTAAGAGAATTTAGCAATATTCTCAAAGAACTACTATAGATGATATTGATGAATTTAGAAAACACAACTCTCTGTACCCTCTTTTTACTTTTTGTTATTTATATTAAATAAACCAAAAATAGTATTTTCTGTCTATTTTCTGAATTATCCATGCAATAAAAAATACCCCGAAAATAAAAGTTCTCCAAATGCCCTGAAATTTAAATATGATTTTTTCTAGAATATTTGAGCATATCTGGCACTAACACATCAGGGGGAGCCAGCACCTGGCCACGAGGGTCCAGGGCACGCCCTACCCCCTAGGCACGCCCTACCCCCTAGGCACGCCCCCTGCCTCGTGGGCCCCTGGTGGCCCCCTCCACTTAGTCCAGCCACCACACACTCCTTCTTCCTCCCAAAAAAATCACCAACCAACTCAAACCCGTGTTCTTGCTCATCTTGCTGCCATTTTCGATCTCCTTGCTCAAAGCTCCATTCAAAAAACTGCTTTGGGGGATTGTTCTTTGGTATGTGACTCCTCCAATGGTCCAATTAGTTTTTGTTCTAGTGCTTTATTTATTGCAATTTTTTACTGCTTAGGTGACCCTGTTCTTGAGCTTGCATGTCAATTTTATGTGGTCAATAAGTATTTTTAATGCATGATATGGCCTCTAGGCACTTGTAGGAGTAGTTTCTATCAATTTTGTTGAGTTTGGTTCACTTTTATTTTAAGTTACTAAAAAATTCAGAAATTTTTCAGAGGAAGAAATATGTTTAGGAAAATGTACCAAGGTGGTTCCTCAACGAAGCAAGGACCCAGGCCCGCAATACGCGAGCCGGACAATGAACCACCAAGGAATGCTCAAGTGCGGCCTTGTGAATGGTCGTCAGAGGACTTCATGGTTCGAGCAGGAATCAAGGAGGAATTTGAAGCATATGTGCGTAATGTCGATCTTGAGAGCTTCATGGAAGATAAGTGCCGTCAGTACCACTACCTCACTGATTCCTTTGTGAGAAGGTTTGAATTTTCATCATCACGCAATTCTCAAACTGTCCTGTTTGATCTTTATGATTAATCTTATACCATGGACTTAGAAGATTTTAACACTGCTTGCAAACTCCCACAGTGGGGTAATGTTAGTGAACCTCGCAAATATGAATATAGAGACTTTCTTGCTAGTATAAATGTGGGGGAATCTAGGGAAATCACGCAAGCTACCATAGGGAGCATTCATTTTCCTGCTATACATTATTTTGCTCTCTTTATAGGTAGATGCATAAATGGTAAGGATGAGGCATGTCACATGTGTGTGCCAGATCTTAGTGTTCTCAAGAGTGTTGTATTAGGAGATAGACAATATAACTTGGGGGCCATTGTTGCACGCAGGTTGCATAATAACAAAATTAATGGAGATTTCTTTGGTGGAATTTATGCAACCCGTTTAGCTGATTTTCTTGAGATACCCATACGTGGAGATGATATTGAGTTGCCTCCTGCTTATTTAGATTATAATGATATGGTTCGTCATTACTTTGTTGAGATGAACAATCAGTACCGACTAATCTTTGACAAACGATGCACCTATCACGTTGCTCTCCCTGCTCCTGCCTTCTTTGACTTTTAGGCAAAAGGGAGATATGTTATAACCAGGGAGGAGGCGACCGAGTACGAGAGGAGGACGGAGGCAGCTCGCCTCCAAGCTGTAGCTCGTCAGGCAATAGCTGATGCATCTCAGTACGACCCCAGCTTCAACTTCGGATATCCACCAAGCCATCCATGGGCATAGACCAACTTAGGCCAAAAGCCTAAGCTTGGGGGAGTACGTATTTCTCACCGACATTACATCCATGTTCAGACACTCATGCTAGTTGTCGGTGCTCATACTTTTTCATTGTATCATCCATGATAGTTTATTTCCTTTTTAGCTTTCTTCTTGTGTGCCTTAATAAACCTTAAGAAAAACCAAAAAAATAGTTGTAGCTTTTAGTTAGTTTACTTTCCATGCCTGTAGTAGTAGTAATTAAAAAGAAAACCCAAAAAGATTTCTCGTTCTTCTTTTGCTTGTTGGGAGCTTTCCAGTGTAAATAGTTTTGTTTCTTTTCTTTCCTTTGGGGGTCGAGAGGAGAAGACCATAATGAAAATGTTGAGTGGCTCTCATACGCATTATTGTTGATCTAAAAAAAAGCTCATATTATCTTGTCTTCTCTCTTGAATTGAATGCTTGCAAATTCCAGCTTAGTCCAATGCATGTGCACTATTATTATTATCCACACTATTCGGTCGTGCAAGTGAAAGGCAATAATGATGAAATATGATGAACTGATTGAGATGATAAAAACTGGTATGAACTCGACCTCTCTTGTTTTTGTAAATATGATTAGTCCAACGTTCCTGATTCAGCCTATTATGAAAGAAACATGTTTGCAATGACAACTAGAGATTACAGTTGCTTATGCCATGCTTAATTAGCTAGGATTTTATAATGGTTTACCTTGCGTGCCAACATGTTATTAAAATGGTTCTGATGTGGTATGATAGGGTGGTATCCTCCTTTGAATGATTCGAGTGGCTTGACTTGGCACATGTTCACGCATGTAGTTGAAACAAAATCAACATAGCCTCCACGATATTTACGTTCATGGTGCATTATATCCTACTCATGCTTGCATTCGGTGTTGATTAATTTTAATGCATGTTCATGATTGTTGTCACTCTCTAGCTGGTCGCTTCCCAGTATTTTTCTAGCCTTCACTTGTACTAAGTGGGAATACTGCTTGTGCATCCAACTCCATAAACCCCAAAGTTATTCCATATGAGTCCACCATACCTACCTATATATGGTATCTATCTGCCGTTCCAAGTAAATTTGTATGTGCCAAACTCTAAACCTTCAAATAAACATTCTGTTTTGTTTGCTCGAATAGCTCATGTATGAACTAGGGTTGTCTGTATCCTCCATGCTAGGCGGGTTATTCTCAAGAGGAGTGGACTCCGCTCCTCACTCATGAGAAAATGGCTGGTCACCGGGATGCCCAGTCCCATGCTTTAAGCAAATCAAATCAAAATAATTGCAAACAAAACTCCCCTAGGATTTTTGTTAGTTGGAGGCACCCGTTGTTTCGGGCAAGCCATGGATTGATGCTTGGTGGTGGTGGGGGAGTATAAACTTTACCATTCTGCTTGGGAACCGCCTATAATATGTGTAGCATGGAAGATATCGAGATATCTTGGTTGGTATGTTGACAATGAAAGTATTGAAGGAAATATGCCCTAGAGGCAATAATAAAGTTATTATTTATTTCCTTATATTATGATAAATGTTTATTATTCATGCTAGAATTGTATTCTCCTAAAACATAATACATGTGTGAATACATAGACAAATAGAGTGTCACTAGTATGCCTCTACTTGACTAGCTCGTTGATCAAAGATGGTTATGTTTCCTAACCATAGACATGAGTTGTCATTTGACTAACGGGATCACATCATTAGGAGAATGATGTGATTGACTTGACCCATTCCGTTAGCATAGCACTTGATCGTTTAGTTTGTTGTTATTGCTTTCTTCATGACTTATACATGTTCCTATGACTATGAGAGTATGCAACTCCCATTTACCGGAGGAACACTTTGTGTGCTACCAAACTTCACAACATTACTGGGTGATTATAAAGGTGCTCTACAGGTGTCTCCGAAGGTACTTGTTGGGTTGGCGTATTTCGAGATTAGGATTTGTCACTCCGATTGTCGGAGAGGTATCTCTGGGCCCTCTCGATAATGCACATCACTCAAGCCTTGCAAGCATTGCAACTAATAAGTTAGTTGTGGGATGATGTATTACGGAACGAGTAAAGAGACTTGCCGGTAACGAAATTGAACTAGGTATTAAGATATCGACGATCGAATCTCGGGCAAGTAACATACCGATGACAAAGGGAACAACGTATGTTGTTATGCGGTCTGACCGATAAAGATCTTCGTAGAATATGTAGGAGCCAATATGAGCATCCAGGTTCCGCTATTGGTTATTGACCGGAGACGTGTCTCGGTCATGTCTACATAGTTCTCGAATCTGTAGGGTCTGCACGCTTAAAGTTCGGTGACAATCGTAATTAGGGTTTTTGTGTTTTGATGTACTGAAGGTTGTTCGGAGTCCCGAATGTGATCACGGACATGACGAGGAGTCTCAAAATGGTCAAGACATAAAGATTGATATATTGGAAGCCTATATTTGGATATTGGAAACGTTCCGGGTGAAATCGGGATTTTACCGGAGTACCAGGGGGTTACCGGAACCCCCCCCACCCCACCCCCGGGGGGGGGGGGTATTGGGCCTACATGGGCCATAAGGGAGAAGAGGAGGGCCGGCCAGGGCAGGCCGCGCGCCCCCTCCCCCCTAGTCCGAATAGGACAAGGAAGGGGGGCGGCGCCCCCCTTTCCTCTTTCTCCCTTCCCCCTTCCTTTTCCAACAAGGCAAGAGGGGGGAGTCCTACACCCGGTGGGAGTAGGACTCCTCCAGGCGCACCCCTAGGGCGGGCCGCACCTCCCCTCTCCCTCCTTTATATACGGGGGCAAGGGGGCACCCCATGACACACAAGTTGATCTCCGTGATCGTTCCTTAGCCGTGTGCGGTGCCCCCTTCCACCATATTCCACCTCGATCATATCGTAGTGGTGCTTAGGCGAAGCCCTGTGTCGGTACAATATCATCACCGTCATCATGCCGTCGTGCTGACGAAACTCTCCCTCAACGTTTTGCTGGATCGGAGCTCGAGGGACGTCACCGAGTTGAACGTGTGCAGAACTCGGAGGTGCCGTACGTTCGGTACTTGGATCGGTCGGATCGGGAAGACGTATGACTACTTCCTCTACGTTATGTCAACGCTTCCGTTGCCGGTCTACGAGGGTACGTAGACAACACTCTCCCCTCTCGTTGCTATGCATCACCATGATATTGCATGTGCGTTGGAATTTTTTTTGAGATTACTACGTTCCCCAACAAGTATACCGCTCAAAATATTATTCATATCTATTTCAAAACCGAGCTCTGGCACCTCTACAAATCACTGCTTCCCTCTGCGAAGGGCCTATCCATTTACTTTTATGTTGAGTCATCATCCTCTTATTAAAAAGCACCAGTTGGAGAGCACCGTTGTCATTTGCATCCATTAGTATTAGTTTACATTGAGTACGACTTGACTGGATCTCTTTTACCATGAATTACAATGTCTAGTCAGTCCTTGATCTTTAAAGGTGCTCTGCATTTATGTTTTGCGATCTCAGAAAGGGCTAGCGAGATATCATCTTGTTATATCATATCATGATTGTTTTGAGAAAGTGTTGTCATCCGAGATTTGTTATTATTGCTCGCTAGCTGATTATGCCATTGATATGAGTAAACATGAGACTTAAATGTTATTGTGAATATGGTTAGTTCATAATCTTTGCTGAAAACTTGAATGCTGGCTTTACATATTTACAACAACAAGAGTAAACAGAGTTTGTAAAAAAATTTCTTTATCACTTTCAGTTTATCAACTGAATTGCTTGAGGACAAGCAAAGGTTTAAGCTTGGGGAGTTGATACGTCTCCGTCGTATCTACTTTTCCAAACACTTTTGCCCTTGTTTTGGACTATAACTTGCATGATTTGAATGGAACTAACCCGGACAGACTCTGTTTTCAGCAGAATTGCCATGGTGTTATTTTTGTGTAGAAATAAAAGTTCTCGGAATGATCTAAAAATCAAAGGAAATTATTTTTGGAATATATAAAAAATACTGGAAGAAGAATCCACGTCAGCGGGCCCACACCCTGTCCATGAGGGTGGGGGCGCGCCTACCCCCCTGGGCGCGCCCCCTCCCTCGTGGGCCCCCTAACGCTCCACCGACCTCAACTCCAACTCCATATATTCGTGTTCAGGGAGAAAAAAATCAGAGAGAAGGATTCATCGCGTTTTATGATATGGAGCCGCCCCCAAGCCCTAAAATCTCTTGGGAGGGCTGATGTGGAGTCCGTTCGGGGCTCCGGAGAGGGGAATCCGTCACCATCGTCATCATCAACCTTCCTCCATCACCAATTTCATGATGCTCACCGCCGTGCGTGAGTAATTCCATCGTAGGCTTGCTGGACGATGATGGGTTGGATGAGATTTATCATGTAATCGAGTTAGTTTTGTTAGGTTTCATCCCTAGTATCCACTATGTTCTGAGATTGATGTTGCTATGACTTTGCTATGCTTAATGCTTGTCACTATGGCCCGAGTGCCATGATTTCAGATCTGAACCTATTATGTTTTCATCAATATATGAGAGTTCTTGATCTTATCTTGCAAGTCTATAGTCACCTATTATGTGTTATGATACGTTAACCCCGAAGTGACAGTAATCGGGATCATTACCAATGATGACCGTAGTTTGAGGAGTTCATGTATTCACTATGTGTTAATGCTTTGGTCCGGTACTCTATTAAAAGGTGGTCTTGATATCCCTTAGTTTCCAATAGGACCCCGCTGCCACGAGCGGGTAGGACAAAAGATGTCATGCAAGTTCTTTTCCATAAGCATGTATGACTATATTTGGAATACATGCGTACATTACATTGATGAACTGGAGCTAGTTCTGTGTCACCTTATGTTATGACTGTTACATGATCGATCGCACCCGACATAATTCTCCATCACCGATCCATTGCCTACGAGCTTTCTATATATTGTTCTTCGCTTATTTACTTTTCCGTTGCTACTGTTACCATCACTATAAAACCCAAAAATATTACTTTTGCTACCGTTACTTTTTGCCACCGTTACCACTACTATCATATTACTTTGCTACTAAACACTTTGCTGCAGATATTAGGTTTCCAGGTGTGATTGAATTGACAACTCAGCTACAAATACTTGAGAATATTCTTTGGCTCCCCTTGTGTCGAATCAGTAAATTTGGGTTGAATACTCTACCCTCGAAAATTGTTGCGATCCCCTATACTTGTGGGTTATCAAACACCTACAAACCCAAAGTGATTGAGCATCACTGAAGAGATTATTCCTGTGTGGACTCGACGCTTGTTACCTTTGAGGACTGTGCATCCTCCCGACGGTTAGGCGTCAAGGTCTAGAGCATCCAATAGGAAATTGTGGATCGCCGAGTGACCGGGTCTGTGAAGGTTTGGAAGTCACCTGAAGACTTACCACGAGTGAATGGGCGAGGTCTGTGTGACCTTAGCTCAAGGAGAATACGGTGAGGACTGTGTGTCCTCATGTTTAAATACCTAGCAGCTCCAACCAGACGTACGACTATCGCAACAGTTGGAACTGGTCTACCAAATCATCATCTTCACCAACCTAATGGTTCTATTTTCTCAACCCTTTCATTTCCTCATTTCTATGCAGAAGTACTTGATCGTTACTGTTTGAATACTTTGACTGAAGACTTTCTCAATTTCCTCAATCCTATTTCTTCAGTCAGTTTTTCTTCATCCTGCTATCCTGTGTTTACGCTACCTGTACTCTGGGGTTGTTTTCATTTCATCATGATGATTGTGCTACTGCTCTATTATGCTTGCATCTGAGTACTTATTCCGTTGCTAAGTAGTTCGTTACTTAGGAATTTCCTCTCCCTGAAATTCCCCAATGATGAATTTGTAAAAATCGCCCATTCACCCCCCTCTAGTAGATATAACAGACTTTTAACAACCATTGTTTTATTTAATTGAAATATCATGGTGGGAGGATCTCTCACTATTTCGAGGTCAAAAAAAGATGGAGATTCTCTCCTCTGGTGGCAAGGAGCAGCAGTAGCTGCCCCTCCACACCTAGGCAGCGTGGTACGATGAAGAGTACGCGCTACACACTGAGTTGCAGCTCAAGTGGTTGTGCTTTGACCTTGGTCGTGCGTCGCCCTCGCTGATTCTCCCGCCCAACCGCGGTGTCCAAATCGGATGCCATGTCACGGAGGAGCCGTCATCCCCGGCGCACATCAAGGCGGAGATGTCATCCCCGCAATGCAAACGTACCTACCGCGTGAAGGAGTTGGCGCCACCATCCCTACCCAGTTGGTACTCTGAGAATTAGTGCACCTGGTTGTCGTCAAGAAGGAGGACCCGCCCTCCCTGACGATCGCCAAAGCGCGCGACTGACTCACTACTACCTTCGTGATGGCGACTCCTCCTCCTCCATGGTGATGGCGGCCTCCGAGGTAGGGCATCGGGCATCATCGCATTATCGGACGTCGCACCACCTAGGTCTTGGTGGACCTCGCGTTTGCTGAGGCCTGGCCATTGGTCGGTCCAAAACCACCGCAGAGACCTTCGCCCGCCACCGCCGCTGGATTAGCAACCAGCTCCTCAAAGTGGGGATGGAGGAGTCCAAGCGCGTTTGGCCCGGCTCATAGGCGGCGACATGGCGTGGAGTCCGTTGTCGCCGCTAGGCTAAGGCTCTGTGTCGGGCAAAGGAAGTCGAGCAGTTGCGTCGTCGGTGTGCAGCGGCAGCTGATTAGCGTTGCCATGATGTCTGGTAGTTTTTTGCCACTAGAAGGAAGACGACAATGACGACTCTGACGACAGGGACGATGACACGAACGACGAAGATAGCGACCACCCCTATAGCTTTTGTTAAATATCAATTCAAATTATCCTGACATTTGATGACTCTGTTTGAATAGCAACCACTCCTATCATTGTGCGCGGATATGTCTGTTCCGCAAACATTTGGTGATGCATGTTTTGATGAACTGCTTGGAGTTACCCTCACGTTATTTCACTCAGTTTATATTGGGAAATGATTGTCATTAGCCGGTCGATAATCACGCGTGCGAACGTCACCTCGGTTGTGCGCCACACGTCCCCTGCGGACTCTACCACTACGTATTTTGCAACTACACGCCTCCCTTTTGTACCTATCCCCTTCCGCCCTCAATCCGTTCATCCCGAATCAGCACTGCAATGGAGACGCTCGCCCACGTCATCGCGCGCCCGTGCTCGCCGCTAGCGCGCTTCGGCAGTCGCCGTTCGCCGGCGAGTTAGTCCTTCGCCGCCCCACTTCCATCCCTCCACTTTTCTTCGCCACCTCACTTGCTGTCGGTCGGGCAGAGAGCCCCCGGCCGCTCACATCTCTCCTGCCCTGCATCTAGTTCGAGATCGCCGAGCCACCGCCCGACGTTAGCGACAATGCCTGAGATATGTGCGGCTTGGTCGTCATTCCAGCGAGGCGCGACGCAAAATATGGCCTATCCGTCGGTGCTGTCGGGGAAGCCCTCCCTGCTGGATCCGACATGTTTCTAAAACAAAGCTCTTGTTACAATAGTCAAGTGTGTTTTTTAAATAAAACTCTTGTTGCAAAAAAGGATCATACGCAGAGATGCTTTGTAACAACTCCATCAATGTTTCTAAAACAAAGCTCTTATTACAATAGTTACCGATGTGTTTATAAAACAAAGCTCTTGTTGTAATAGTCACCGTTATTTCTGAATCAATACTTTCGTTGCAACCCACCAAAAAAAGACCAATACTCTTGTTGCAAAGAGGGATCATATGCTGAGTAATCTAGATCAAACGGCTCACCGGCAGTGGGGCCGACGAGTAGATTTTCTCTCTCCGTTTTTATTTACTCCGCATATTAGTTTTAACCTAAGTCAAACTTTATAAAGTTTGACCAAGTTTATCAAAAACAATCTAAACTTTCACAATAACAAATATATATGGCATGAAAATATATTGAATGATGATTCGAATGGTATTGATTTGGTATTGTGGATGTTAATAATTTTTTGTATAAACTTCGTCAAAATTTATAAAGTTTGACTCGAGACAAAACTAATATACGAAGTAAATAAAAACGGAGGGAATAATTTGTAAGCTAAACTCTGACGTCAACATCTAAATAACGTTTACCCGAAAAGGAAACGGAAATCCAGATACCGCTCCGATTAAATGTCAGACTCATCTCGACTAGGAGATCAACGCCTAGTGATTCACTGGTTCTGTTTTTCCGTATGATCACAGCCATCCAAATATGCTTGGATTCGTCTCGGCAACGGAGACGTGAATCCATCCACAGAATCCAAGCGGATCCAGCAGCGTGGGTTCGTCTCCGAAGACGGCTTGGGGTGGAACTGGATGCCCCTTACAAATTGCCGCCTTTCCTCTGTTATTCGTCTCAGGAACTCAGCGCCCTAATTGCTAGACATTGAGCAGGGGTCCATCCAGGGCGCATCCACGACTCTCTGCTTCCGTTCGTCCAGGCGATGGGGATGGCTGTACTCGACGAGGCCCAGCGGCGACGGCGGCAGAGCGTCTACGAGTTCTTGGACGCCACCAAGCCCGCGCGCGCCCAGGCGCTGCGATGGTGCGAGACGGCGCGGGAGATGCGTAGGATCGACGGCGACATGAAGGAGGCGGGCCAGCTGCTCCGCGGCGCCCTCTCCTGCGTCAAGGACTACGCGTCCGTCTACAGGACGTGGATCGCCATGGAGATGGACGGCGGCGGCGGCGTCGGCGTTGCCCGGTGGCTCTTCGAGGAGTGGGGCACCGTCTGCGCCAAGGATGGAAACCTCCGCAAGGACGACGACGGCACCACCGCCGACGAGTACGGCGACTACTGGTGCGCGTACCTCGCGTTCGAGCTCCGTCACGGGGATGCCAGGCGCGCGCGCACCGTGGCAGCACGGGCCGTCAAGGCCTGCCCGCACGACGCCTCGTTGCGCGACACGGTGGAGCTCCGCCTTAGCGACGCCATTGAGATCGAGCAGCAGAGGCGGCATCGGCCGGGTCTGCTTCGCACTGCCAAGAAGTGGCTCACCAACAGCGAGCAGAGTCGCGGCTGCTCATCACTCGTACCCCGGCCGCCGCAGGGGTACTGGAGGCTCCTCAGCGGCTAGTCGCCGTGATCGATTGCTGCTTCGGGAGTACTAGATCACAGTACAATGTAAATTGTTCCACGTATATTTAGTTACAGATCATGGTTCTGATCTCTGCAATAGTGTTGATTTCTCGTTAATTTGATTGATCTTGGTTCACAGAGATGTGATTTGTAAACCGTATTCAATTGCGGGGTGCTAATTCTTTATTGAAAAAGAATATTGGGTTGTAATTTTGATGTACACCCTGTATTTTTCCATGAGCAGCCCCTTCCTAGAAAAAAAAATGATTTTATCAAGCAGACTCGATTACAATCTCCACAAAAATGTTTAACTGGAAAATGATTTATAATAAGATTGTTTTTTTTTCGCGAATACGCAAAAGGCTTGCGTATCATTGCATTGATAGGTAGAAAAGAGTGTTAGCAGCAATTACAGGAACAACCTCTGACGAGCACGAACACGCAGCGCGGCGTGAGTCAGGAGGTTATGCATACAACATAAAGGGGTGTATGCATCCCCGAAGCAAAAGACTACTCGTCGGGCAGGATGAGGCCGAGTCCTCGGGCGCCCGCATGAGCCCAGCCGCGGGCTTCCTCCCTGATCGTCGCCACGGTCCTAGAGATGGAAGGCCGGGCGGCGTCGAAGACACATGCGTTGCGTTGCTTCCAAATCTCCCATGCAATGAGCAAGGCCAGGCTGTTGAAGCCTTGCCGTAGGCAAGTAGGCATGGTGGCAGCCGAAGCGGCCAGCCAATCGATGAATGGGGTGTCAGCGGTAGGGGCGGATGCCGGCAACCTGCACCAAGCGAGGGATTCGTACCAAACCTGTCTAGAGAAAGGACAGCCCGAGAGGAGGTGAGCCATGGTTTCCGTAGCTTGGTCGCAGAGGAGGCAAACGGAGCCATGGGGGAGGCCGTGCTATTGGAAATATGCCCTAGAGGCAATAATAAATTAGTTATTATTATATTTCCTTGTTCATGATAATCGTTTATTATCCATGCTAGAATTGTATTGATAGGAAACTCAGATACATGTGTGGATACATAGACAACACCATGTCCCTTGTAAGCCTCTAGTTGACTAGCTCGTTGATCAATAGATGGTTACGGTTTGCTGACCATGGACATTGGATGTCATTCATAACGGGATCACATCATTAGAAGAATGATGTGATGGACAAGACCCAATCCTAAGCATAGCACAAGATCGTGTAGTTCGCATGCTAAAGCTTTTCTAATGTCAAGTATCATTTCCTTAGACCATGAGATTGTACAACTCCCGGATACCGTAGGAATACTTTGGGTGTGCCAAACGTCACAACGTAACTGGGTGGCTATAAAGGTGCACTACGGGTATCTCTGAAAGTGTCTGTTGGGTTGGCACGAATCGAGACTGGGATTTGTCACTCCATGTGACGGAGAGGTACCTCTGGGCCCACTCAGTAGGACATCATCATAATGTGCACAATGTGACCAAGGAGTTGATCACGGGATGATGTGTTACGAAACGAGTAAAGAGACTTGCCGGTAACGAGATTGAACAAGGTATCGGGATACCGACGATCGAATCTCGGGCAAGTATCGTACCGCTAGACAAAGGGAATTGTATACGGGATTGATTAAGTCCTTGACATCGTGGTTCATCCGATGAGATCATCGTGGAACATGTGGGAGCCAACATGGGTATCTAGATCCCGCTGTTGATTATTGGCCGGAGAGTTATCTCGGCCATGTCTGCATGACTCCCGAACCCGTAGGGTCTACACACTTAAGGTTCGATGACGCTAGGGTTATAGGGAATAGATATACGTGGTTACCGAATGTTGTTCAGAGTCCCGGATGAGATCCCGGACGTCACGAGGAGTTCCAGAATGGTCCGGAGGTAAAGATTTATATATGGGACGTTCTGTTTTGGTCACCGGAAAAGTTTTGGGTTTTATCGGTAACATACCGGGACCACCAGGAGGGTCCCGGGGGTCCACCAAGTGGGGCCACCGGCCCCGGTGGGCTGCATGGGCCAAGTGTGGGAGGGGAACAGCCCCAGGTGGGCTGGTGCGCCCCCCCCCCCCACAAGGGCCCAAGGCGCCTAGGGTTTGGGGAGGGGGCGCCCCACCTAGCTTGGGGGGCAAGTTTCCCCTCTTTCCCCCCTTGGCCGCCCCACCAGATGGGATCTGGGCTGGCCGCCGCCCCTAGGATGGAACCCTAGGTGGGGGCGCAGCCCCTCCCTCTCCCCTATATATAGTTGAGGTCTTTGGGGCTGCCAATACATGAGTTTTGACCTCTCCCTGGCGCAGCCCTACCTCTCTCCCTCCTCGTCTCTTGCGGTGCTTGGCGAAGCCCTGCTGGAGTACCACGCTCCTCCACCACCACCACGCCGTCATGCTGCTGCTGGATGGAGTCTTCCTCAACCTCTCCTTCTCTCCTTGCTGGATCAAGGCATGGGAGACGTCACCGGGCTGTACGTGTGTTGAACGCGGAGGTGTCATCCGTTCGGCACTAGGATCTCCGGTGATTTGGATCACGACGAGTACGACTCCTTCAACCCCGTTCTCTTGAACGCTTCCGCTTAGCGATCTACAAGGGTATGTAGATGCACTCTCCTTCCCCTCATTGCTGGTCTCTCCATAGATAGATCTTGGTGACATGTAGGAAAATTTTGAATTTCTGCTACGTTCCCCAACAGTGGTATCAGAGCTAGGTCTATGCGTAGTTTCTATGCACGAGTAGAACACAAAGTAGTTGTGGGCGTTGATCTTGTTCAATATGCTTACTGTTACTAGTCCAATCTTGATTCGGCGGCATTGTGGGATGAAGCGGCCCGGACCGACCTTACACATACTCTTACGTGAGACTGGTTCCACCGACTGACATGCACTAGTTGCATAAGGTGGCTAGCGGGTGTCTGTCTCTCCCACTTTAGTCGGATCGGATTCGATGAAAATGGTCCTTATGAAGGGTAAATAGCAATTGGCATATCACGTTGTGGTTTTTGCGTAGGTAAGAAACGTTCTTGCTAGAAACCCATAGCAGCCACGTAAAACATGCAAACAACAATTAGAGGACGTCTAACTTGTTTTTGCAGGGTATGCTATGTGATGTGATATGGCCAAGAAGAATGTGATGAATGATATGTGATGTATGAGATTGATCATGTTCTTGTAATAGGAATCACGACTTGCATGTCGATGAGTATGACAACCGGCAGGAGCCATAGGAGTTGTCTTTATTTATTGTATGACCTGCGTGTCATTGAACAACGCCATGTAATTACTTTACTTTATTGCTAACCGATAGCCATAGTAGTAGAAGTAATAAGTTGGCGAGACAACTTCATGGAGACACAATAATGGAGATCATGATGATGGAGATCATGGTGTCATGCCGGTGACGATGATGATCATGGAGCCCCGAAGATGGAGATCAAAAGGAGCAATATGATATTGGCCATATCATGTCACTATTTGATTGCATGTGATGTTTATCATGTTTTTGCATCTTATTTGCTTAGAACGACGGTAGTAAATAAGATGATCCCTCATTAAAATTTCAAGAAAGTGTTCTCCCTAACTGTGCACCGTTGCGAAAGTTCGTCGTTTCGAAGCACCACGTGATGATCGGGTGTGATAGATTCTTACGTTCGAATACAACGGGTGTTGACGAGCCTAGCATGTACAGACATGGCCTCGGAACACATGCGAAACACTTAGGTTAACTTGACGAGCCTAGCATGTACAGACATGGCCTCGGAACACAAGAGACCGAAAGGTCGAGCATGAGTCGTATGGTAGATACGATCAACATGAAGATGTTCACCAATGTTGACTAGTCCGTCTCACGTGATGATCGGACACGGCCTAGTTGACTCGGATCATGTAATCACTTAGATGACTAGAGGGATGTCTATCTGAGTGGGAGTTCATAAGATGAACTTAATTATCCTGAACATAGTCAAAAGGTCTTCGCAAATTATGTCGTAGCTCGCGCTTCAGTTCTACTGTTTAGATATGTTCCTAGAGAAAATTTAGTTGAAAGTTGATAGTAGCAATTGTGCGGACTAGGTCCATAAACTGAGGATTGTCCTCATTGCTTCATAGAAGGCTTATGTCCTTAATGCACCGCTCAGTGTGCTGAACCTCGAACGTCGTCTGTGGATGTTGCGAACATCTGACATACACATTTTGATAACTACATGATAGTTCAGTTAAACGGTTTAGAGTTGAGGCACCGAAGACGTTTTAAAACGTCGCGAAACATATGAGATGTTTCGAGGGCTGAAATTGGGATTTCAGGCTCGTGCCCACGTCAAGAGGTATAAGACCTCCGACGATTTTCTTAGCCTACAAACTAAGGGAGAAAAGCTCAATTGTTGAGCTTGTGCTCAGATTGTCTGAGTACAACAATCATTTGAATCGAGTGGGAGTTGATCTTCCAGATGAGATAGTGATGTTTCTCCGAAGTCATTACCACCAAGCTGCTAGAGCTTCGTGATGAACTATAATATATCAGGGACATATATGATGATCCTTGAGATATTCGCGATGTTTGACACCACAAAAGTAGAAATCAAGAAGGAGCATCAATTGTTGATGGTTGGTGAAACCACTAGTTTCAAGAAGGGCAAGGGCAAGAAGGGATACTTCATGAAACGGCAAATCAGCTGCTACTCTAGTGAAGAAACCCAAAGTTGAACCCAAGCCCGAGACTAAGTGCTTTTGTAATAAGGGGAACAGTCGCTGAAGCAGAACCACCCTAGATACTTGGTAGATGAGAAGGCTGGCAAGGTCGACAGAAGTATATTGGATATGCATTATAATGTGTACTTTACTAGTACTCCTAGTAGCACCAGGGTATTAGATACCGGTTCGGTTGCTAAGTGTTAGTAACTCGAAACAAAAGGCTACGGAATAAACGGAGACTAGCTAAAAGGTGAGATGACGATATGTGTTGGAAGTATTTCCATGGTTGATCAAATATCGTATGCTCCCTCTACCATCGAGATTGGTATTAAAACCTAAATAATTGTTATTTGGTGTTTGCGTTGAGCATAGACATGATTGGATTATGTCTATCGCGATACGGTTATTCATTTAAGGAGAATAATGGTTACTCTGTTTATTTGAATAATACCATCCCGATCGTAGTGATACACATTTTCATGCCAAAGGTATAAGATAGTAATGATAGTACCACACAAATGTGGCACTACAATTTGAGTCATATTGGTATAAAACGCATGAAGAAGCTCCATGTTGATGGATCTTTGGATTCACTCATTTTCTGAAAGGATTGAGACATGCGAACCATGTTTGTTGGTAGATATGCATGAAGAAACTCTATACAGATGGATCGTTTGGACTCACTTGATTTTGAATCACTTGAGACATGAAAATCATACCACATGGGCAAGATGACTGAAAAGCCTTCTTTTCAGTAAGATGGAACAAGAAAGCAACTCGTTGGAAGTAATACATTTTGATGTGTGCAGTCCAATGAGTGCTGAGGCACGCAGTGGATATCGTTATATTCTTACTTCACAGATGATTTAAGTAGATACTGAGTATATTTACTTGATGAAACACAAGTCTGAATTATTGAATGGTTCAAGTAAGTTCAGAGTGAAGTAGAAGATCTTCGTGACAAGAGGATAAAATGTCTATGATATGATCATAGAAATGAATATCTGAGTTACGAGTTTGGCACACAATTAAGACACTGTGGAAATTGTTTCGCAACTAATACCGCCTAGAACACCATAGTGTGATGGTGTGTCCGAACATCATAGTTGCACCCTATTGGATATGGTGCGTACCATGATGTCTCTTATCGAATTACCACTATCGTTCATGCGTTAGGCATTAGAGACAACGGCACTCACTTTAATAGGGCACCACGTAATTCCGTTGAGACGAAACCGTTTGAACTATGGTTTGGAGAAACCTGAGTTGTCGTTTCTTAAAAGTTTGGGGCTGCGGCGCTTATGTGAAAAAGTTTCAGGTTGATAAGCTCGAACCCAAAGCGGATAAAATGCATCTTCATAGGACACCCAAAACAGTTGGGTATACCTCCTAATTCAGATCCGAAAGCAATAGGGATTGTTTCTGGAATCGGGTCCTTTCTCGAGGAAAGGTTTCTCTCGAAAGAATTGAGTGGGAGGATATGTTGGGTAACGTAGTAATTTCAAAAAAAATCCTACGCACACACAAGATCATGGTGATGCATAGCAACGAGAGGGGAGAGTGTGATCTACGTACCCTTGTAGATCGACAACGGAAGCGTTAGCACAACGTGGTTGATGTAGTTGTACGTCTTCACGGCCCGACCGATCAAGCACCGAAACTACGGCACCTCCGAGTTCTAGCACACGTTCAGCTCGATGACGATCCCCGGACTCCGATCCAGCAAATTGTCGGGGAAGAGTTCCGTCAGCACGACGGCGTGGTGACGATCTTGATGTACTACCATCGCAGGGCTTCGCCTAAGCACCGCTACAATATTATCGAGGACTATGGTGGAAGGGGGCACCGCACACGGGTAAGAATATGATCACGTGGATCAACTTGTGTCTCTAGGGGTGCCCCCTGCCTCCGTATATAAAGGATCAAAGGGGGGTGCGGCCGGCCAGGAGAGGGCGCGCCAGGAGGAGTCCTACTCCCTCCGGGAGTAGGATTCCCCCCCCCCTTTCCTAGTTGGAATAGGATTCGGGAGGGGGGAAAGAGGAGAGAGAGAAGGAAGGGGGGGCGCCGCCCCCCTCTCCTTGTCCTATTCGGACTAGGGGGGAGGGGCGCGCGGCCCAGCCCTGGCCACCTCTCCTCTCTTCCACTAAGGCCCACTAAGGCCCATATACCTCCCGGGGGGTTCCGGTAACCTCCCGATACTCCGGTAAAATCCCGATTTCACTCGGAACACCTCCGATATCCAAATATAGGCTTCCAATATATCAATCTTTATGTCTCGACCATTTCGAGACTCCTTGTCATGTCCCCGATCCCATCTGGGACTCCAAACTCCTTCGGTACATCAAAACTCATAAACTCATAATATAACTGTCATCGAAACCTTAAGCGTGCGGACCCTACGGGTTAGAGAACAATGTAGACATGACCGAGACACGTCTCCGGTCAATAACCAATAGCGGAACCTGGATGCTCATATTGGCTCCTACATATTCTACGAAGATCTTTATCGGTCAGACCGCATAACAACATACGTTGTTCCCTTTGTCATCGATATGTTACTTGCCCGAGATTCGATCGTCGGTATCTTAATACCTAGTTCAATCTCGTTACCGGCAAGTCTCTTTACTCGTTTCATAATACATCATCTCGCAACTAACTCATTAGTTGCAATGCTTGCAAGGCTTATGTGATGTGCATTACCGAGAGGGCCCAGAGATACCTCTCCGACAATCGGAGTGACAAATCCTAGTCTCGAAATACGCCAACCCAACATGTACCTTTGGAGACACCTATAGAGCTCCTTTATAATCACCCAGTTACGTTGTGACGTTTGGTAGCACACAAAGTGTTCCTCCGGCAAACGGGAGTTGCATAAGCTCATAGTCATAGGAACATGTATAAGTCATGAAGAAAGCAATAGCAACATACTAAACGATCGGGTGCTAAGCTAATGGAATGGGTCAGGTCAATCACATCATTCTCCTAATGATGTGATCCCGTTAATCAAATAACAACTCTTTTTGTTTATGGTTAGGAAACATAACCATCTTCGATTAACGAGCTAGTCAAGTAGAGGCATACTAGTGACACTCTGTTTGTCTATGTATTCACACATGTATTATGTTTCCGGTTAATACAATTCTAGCATGAATAATAAACATTTATCATGATATAAGGAAATAAATAATAACTTTATTATTGCCTCTAGGGCATATTTCCTTCAGTCTCCCACTTGCACTAGAGTCAATAATCTAGTTCACATCGCCATGTGATTCAACACTAAGTGTTCACATCACCATGTGATTAACACCCATAGTTCACATCGTCATGTGACCTATACCCAAAGGGTTTACTAGAGTTAATAATCTAGTTCACATCATTTATGTGATAAACACCCAAAGAGTACTAAGGTGTGATCATGTTTTGCTTGTGAGATAATTTTAGTCAACGGGTCTGTCACATACAGATCCGTAAGTATTTTGCGAATTCTATGTCTACAATGCTCTGCACGGAGCTACTCTAGCTAATTGCTCCCACTTTCAATATGTATCTAGATCGAGACTTAGAGTCATCCAGATCTGTGTCAAAACTTGCATCGACGTAACTTTTTACGACGAACCTTTTGTCACCTCCATAATCGAGAAACATATCCTTATTCCACCAAGGATAATTTTGACCGCTGTCCAGTGATCTACTCTGAGATCACTATTGTACTCCCTTGCCAAAATTAGTGTAGGGTATACAATAGGTCTGGTACACAGCATGGCATACTTTATAGAACCTATGGCCAAGGCATAGGGAATGATTTTCATTCTCATTCTATTTTCTGCCGTGGTCGGGCTTTGAGTCTTACTCAACTTCACACCTTGTAACACAGGCAAGAATTCTTTCTTTGACTGTTCCATTTTGAACTACTTCAAAATCTTGTTAAGGTATGTACTCATTGAAAAAACTTATCAAGCGTCTTGATCTATCCCTATAGATCTTGATGCTCAATATGTAAGCAGCTTCACCGAGGTCTTTCTTTGAAAAACTCCTTTCAAACACTTCTTTATGCTTTACAGAATAATTCTACATTATTTCCGATCAACAATATGTCACTCACATATACTTATCAGAAATGTTGTAGTGCTCCCACTCACTTTCTTGTAAATACAGGCTTCACCGCAAGTCTGTATAAAACTATATGCTTTGATCAACTTATCAAAGCGTATATTCCAACTCCGACATGCTTGCACCAGTTCATAGATGGATCGCTGGAGCTTGCATATTTTGTTAGCACCTTTAGGATTGACAAAACCTTCTGGTTGCATCATATACAACTCTACTTTAAATCCATTAAGGAATGTAGTTTTGTTTATTCATCTGCCAAATTTCATAATCATAAAATGCGGCAATTGCTAACATGATTCAGACAGACTTAAGCATCGCTACGGGTGAGAAGGTCTCATCGTAGTCAATCCCTTGAACATGCCGAAAACCTTTTGCGACAAGTCGAGCTTTGTAGACAGTAATATTACCGTCAGCGTCCGTCTTCTTCTTGAAGATCCATTTATTCTCAATTGCTTGCCGATCATTGGGCAAGTCAACCAAAGTCCATACTTTATTCTCATACATGGATCCCATCTCAGATTTCATGGCTTCAAGCCATTTTGCGGAATCTGGGCTCACCATCGCTTCTTCATAGTTCGTAGGTTCATCATGATCTAGTAGCATGACTTCCAGAATAGGATTACCGTACCACTCTGGCGCGGATCTCACTCTGGTTGATCTACGAGGTTTAGTAGTATCTTGTTCTGAAGTTTCATGATCATTATCATTAGCTTCCTCACTAATTGGTGTAGGTGTCACAGAAACAGATTTCTGTGATGTACTACTTTCCAATAAGCGAGTAGGTACAGTTACCTCATCAAGTTCTACTTTCCTCCCACTCACTTCTTTTGAGAGAAACTCCTTCTCCAGAAAGTTTCCGAATTTAGCAACAAAAGTCTTGCCTTCGGATCTGTGATAGAAGGTGTATCCAATAGTTTCCTTTGGATATCCTATGAAGACACATTTTTCCGATTTGGGTTCGAGCTTATCAGGTTGAAGCTTTTTCACATAAGCATCGCAGCCCCAAACTTTCAGAAACGACAACTTTGGTTTCTTGCCAAACCACAGTTCATAAGGCGTCGTCTCAACGGATTTTGATGGTGCCCTATTTAACGTGAATGCAGCTGTCTCTAATGCATAACCCCAAAACGATAGTGGTAGATTGGTAAGAGACATCATAGATTGCACTATATCCAATAAAGTACGGTTATGACGATCGGACACACCAGCTGTGGTGTTCCAGATGGCATGAGTTTGTGAAACTATTCCACAATGTTTTAATTGAAGGCCAATCTCGTAACTCAAATATTTTACTTCTGCGATCATATCGTAGAAACTTTTTATTTTTGTTACGATGATTCTCCACTTCACTCTGAAATTCTTTGAACTTTTCAAATGTTTCACACTTGTGTTTCATCAAGTAGATATACCCATATCTGCTCAAATCATCTGTGAAGGTCAGAAAATAACGATACCTGCCACGAGCCTCAACACTCATCGGATCACATACATCAGTATGTATTATTTCCAATAAGTCAGTTGCTCGCTCCATTGTTCCGGAGAACGGAGTCTTAGTCATCTTGCCCATAAGGCATGGTTCGCAAGCATCAAGTGATTCCAAAATCCCATCAGCATGGAGTTTCTTCATGCGCTTTACACCAATATGACCTAAACGGCAGTGCCACAAATAAGTTGCACTATCATTATTAACTTTGCATCTTTTGTCTTCAATATTATGAATATGTGTATCACTACGATCGAGATCCAATGAACCATTTTCATTGGGTGTGTAACCATATAAGGTTTTATTCATGTAAACAGAACAACAATTATTCTCTAACTTAAATGAATAACCGTATTGCAATAAACATGATCAAATCATATTCATGCTCAATGCAAACACCAAATAACACTTATTTAGGTTCAACACTAATCCCGAAAGTATAGGGAGTGTGCGATGATGATCATATCAATCTTGGAACTACTTCCAACACACATCGTCACTTCACCCTTAACTAGTTTCTGTTCATTCTGCAACTGCCGTTTCGAGTTACTACTCTTAGCAACTGAACCAGTATCAAATACCGAGGGGTTGCTACGAACACTAGTAAAATACACATTAATAATCTGTATATCAAATATACCTTTGTTCACTTTGCCATCCTTCTTATCCGCCAAATACTTGGGGCAGTTCCGCTTCCAGTGACCAGTCCCTTTGCAGTAGAAGCACTCAGTTTCAGGCTTAGGTCCAGGTTTGGGTTTCTTCTCTTGAGCAGCAACTTGCTTGCTGTTCTTTTTGAAGTTCCCCTTCTTCTTCCCTTTGCCCTTCTTCTTGAAACTAGTGGTCTTGTTGACCATCAACACTTGATGCTCCTTCTTGATTTCTACCTCCGCAGCTTTCAGCATTGCGAAGAGCTCGGGAATAGTCTTATTCATCCCTTGCATATTATAGTTCATCACGAAGCTCTACTAACTTGGTGATGGTGACTAGAGAATTCTGTCAATCACTATCTTATCTGGAAGATTAACTCCCACTTGATTCAAGCGATTGTAGTACCCAGACAATCTGAGCACATGCTCAATAGTTGAGCGATTCTCCTCCATCTTTTGGCTATAGAATTTGTTGGAGACTTGATATCTCTCAACTCGGGTATTTGCTTGAAATATTAACTTCAACTCCTGGAACATCTCATATGGTCCATGACGTTCAAAACGTCTTTTGAAGTCCCGATTCTAAGACGTTAAGCATGGTGCACTAAACTATTAAGTAGTCATCATATTGAGCTAGCCAAACGTTCATAACGTCTGCATCTGCTCCTACAAATAGGTCTATCACCTAGAGGTGCATCAAGGACATAATTCTTCTGTGCAGCAATGAGGATAAACCTCAGATCACGGATCCAATCCGCATCATTGCTACTAACATCTTTCAACACAATTTTCTCTAGGAACATATCAAAATAAACACAGGGAAGCAACAATGCGAGCTATTGATCTACAACATGATTTGCAAAATACTACCAGGACTAAGTTCATGATAAATTTAAGTTCAATTAATCATATTACTTAAGAACTCCCACTTAGATAGACATCCCTCTAATCCTCTAAGTGATCACGTGATCCAAATCAACTAAACCATGTCCGATCATCACGTGAGATGGAGTAGTTTCATTGGTGAACATCACTATGTTGATCATATCTACTATATGATTCACGCTTGACCTTTCGGTCTCCGTGTTCCGAGGCCATATCTGTATATGCTTGGCTCGTCAAGTATAACCTGAGTATTCCGCGTGTGCAACTGTTTTGCACTCGTTGTATTTGAACGTAGAGCCTATCACACCCGATCATCACGTGGTGTCTCAGCACGAAGAACTTTCGCAATGGTGCATACTCAGGGAGAACACTTCTTGATAATTAGTGAGAGATCATCTTATAATGCTACCCTCAATCAAAGCAAGATAAGATGCATAAAAGATAAACATCACATGCAATCAATATAAGTGATATGATATGGCCATCATCATCTTGTGCTTGTGATCTCCATCTTCGAAGCACCGTCATGATCACCATCGTCACCGGCGCGACACCTTGATCTCCATCGTAGCATCGTTGTCGTCTTGCCAATTTTATGCTTCCACGACTATCGCTGCCGCTTAGTGATAAAGTAAAGCATTACAGCGCGATTGCATTGCATACAATAAAGCGACAACCATATGGCTCCTGCCAGTTGCCGATAACTCGGTTACAAAACATGATCATCTCATACAATAAAATTTAGCATCATGTCTTGACCATATCACATCACAACATGCCCTGCAAAAACAAGTTAGACGTCCTCTACTTTGTTGTTGCAAGTTTGGCTGCTACGGGCTTAAGCAAGAACCAATCTTACCTACGCATCAAAACCACAACGATAGTTTGTCAAGTTGGTGCTGTTTTAACCTTCGCAAGGACCGGGCGTAGCCACACTCGGTTCAACTAAAGTTGGAGAAACTGTCACCCGCTAGCCACCTTTGTGCAAAGCACGTCGGGAGAACCGGTCTCGCGTAAGCGTATGCGTAATGTCGGTCCGGGCCGCTTCGTCCAACAATACCGCCGAACCAAAGTATGACATGCTGGTAAGTAGTATGACTTATATCGCCCACAACTTACTTGTGTTCTACTCGTGCAAATAACATCAACACATAAAACCTAGGCTCGGATGCCACTGTTGGGTAACGTAGTAATTTCAAAAAAATTCCTATGCACACGCAAGATCATGGTGATGCATAGCAACGAGAGGGAAGAGTGTGATCTACGTACCCTTGTAGATCGACAACGGAAGCGTTAGCACAACGTGGTTGATGTAGTTGTACGTCTTCACGGCCCGACCGATCAAGCACCGAAACTACGGCACCTCCGAGTTCGAGCACACGTTTAGCTCGATGACGATCCCCGGACTCCGATCCAGCAAAGTGTCGGGGAAGAGTTCCGTCAGCACGACGGTGTGGTGACGATCTTGATGTACTACCATCGCAGGGCTTCTCCTAAGCACCGCTACAATATTATCGAGGACTATGGTGGAAGGGGGCACCGCACATGGCTAAGAATATGATCACGTGGATCAACTTGTGTCTCTAGGGGTGCCCCCTGCCTCCGTATATAAAGGATCAAAGGGGGGGTGCAGCCGGCCAGGAGAGGGCGCGCCAGGAGGAGTCCTAGTCCCTCCGGGAGTAGGATTCCCCCCCTTTCCTAGTTGGAATAGGATTCGGGAGGGGGAAAGAGGAGAGAGAGAAGGAAGGGGGGCGCCGCCCCCTATCCTTGTCCTATTCGGACTAGGGGGAGGGGCCCGCGGCCCAGCCCTGGCCACCTCTCCTCTCTTCCACTAAGGCCCACTAAGGCCCATATACCTCTCGGGGGGTTCCGTTAACCTCCCGGTACTCCGGTAAAAATCCCGATTTCACCCGGAACACTTCCGATATCAAAATATAGGCTTCCAATATATCAATCTTTATGTCTCGACCATTTCGAGACTCCTCGTCATGTCCCCGATCCCATCCGGGACTCCAAACTCCTTCGATACATCAAAACTCATAAACTCATAATATAACTGTCATCGAAACCTTAAGCGTGCGGACCCTACGGGTTCGAGAATAATGTAGACATGACCGAGACACGTCTCCGGTCAATAACCAATAGCAGAACCTGGATGCTCATATTGGCTCCTACATATTCTACGAAGATCTTTATCGGTCAGACCGCATAACAACATATGTTGTTCCCTTTGTCATCGGTATGTTACTTGCCCGAGATTCGATCGTCGGTATCTTAATACCTAATTCAATCTCGTTACCGTCAAGTCTCTTTACTCATTTCATAATACATCATCTCGCAACTAACTCATTAGTTGCAATGCTTGCAAGGCTTACGTGATGTGCATTACCGAGAGGGCCCAGAGATACCTCTCCGACAATCGGAGTGACAAATCCTAATCTCGAAATACGCCAACCCAACATGTACCTTTGGAGACACCTATAGAGCTCCTTTATAATCACCCAGTTACATTGTGACGTTTGGTAGCACACAAAGTGTTCCTCCGGCAAACGGGAGTTGCATAATCTCATAGTCATAGGAACATGTATAAGTCATGAAGAAAGCAATAGCAACATACTAAACGATCGGGTGCTAAGCTAATGGAATGGGTCATGTCAATCACATCATTCTCCTAATGATGTGATCCCGTTAATCAAATAACAACTCTTTTTGTTTATGGTTAGGAAACATAACCATCTTCGATTAACGAGCTAGTCAAGTAGAGGCATACTAGTGACACTCTGTTTGTCTATGTATTCACACATGTATTATGTTTCCGGTTAATACAATTCTAGCATGAATAATAAACATTTATCATGATATAAGGAAATAAATAATAACTTTATTATTGCCTCTAGGGCATATTTCCTTCAGGATAGTGGAGACTTGATGAGGTTATTGAACCGTCACTTCAACTAGTGTATAGCAAGGCACAAAGAGTTGTTCCTGTGGCACCTACACCAATTGAAGTGGAAGCTTATGATATTGATCATGAGATTTCGGATCAAGTCACTCCCAAACCTCGTAGGACGACAAGGATGCGTACTACTTCAGAGTGGTACGTAATCCTGTCTTGGAAGTCATGTTGCTAGACAACAATGAACCTACGAGCTATGGAGAAGCGATGGTGGGCCCGGATTCCGATAAATGGCTCGAGGCCATAAAATCCGAGAGAGGATCCATGTATGAAAACAAAGTGTAGACTTTGGCAGAACGGCTCGATGGTCGTAAGGTTGTTGGGTACAGATGGATTTTAAAAGGAAGACGGACAATGATGGTAAATGTCACCATTAAGAAAGCTCGACTTGTCGTTAAGATGTTTCCCGACAAGTTCAAGGAGTTGACTATGGTGAGACTTTCTCACTCATAGCGATGCTAAGAGTCTGTTGGAATTATATTAGCAGTCACTGCATTATTTATGAAATCTTGCAGATAGGATGTCAAAAACCATTGTTTCCTCACGATTTTCTTGAGAAAAGGTTGTATGTGATACAACCAGAAGTTTTTTAACAATCCTGAAAGATGCTAACAAGTATGCAAAGCTCTAGCAATCCTTCTAAGGACTGGAGTAAGCATCTCGGAGTTGGAATATACGCTTTGATGATGATCAAAGATTTTGGGTTTATACAAAGTTTATGAGAAACTTGTATTTCCAAAGAAGTGAGTGGGAGCACTATAGAATTTCCGATGAGTATATGTTGTTAACATATTGTTGATCGGAAATGATGTAGAATTTCTGGAAAGCATGCAGAGTTATTTGAAAAGTGTTTTACAATGGAAAACCTGGATTAGGCTACTTGAGTATTGAGCATTAAGATCTATAAGGATAGATCAAAACGCTTAATAGTACTTTCAAATGAATACATACCATGACAAGATTTTGAAGGAGTTCAAAATGGATCGGCAAAGATGGAGTTCTTGGCTGTGTTATAAGGTGTGAACATTGAGTAAGACTCGAAACCTGACCGCGGAAGAATAGAGAGAAAGGACGAAGGTCGTCCCCTATGCTTTAGACGTAGGCTCTACAGTATGCTATGTTGTGTACCGCACCTGAAGTGTGCCTTGCCATGAGTCAGTCAAGGGGTACAAGAGTGATCCAAGAATGGATCACAGGACAGCGGTCAAAATTATCCTTAGTAACTAGTGGACTAAGGAATTTTCTCGATTATGGAGGTGGTAAAAGAGATCGTCGTAAAGGGTTACGCCGATGCAAACTTTGACACTAATCCAGATTATTCTGAGTAGTAAACTGGATTTGTATAGTAGAACAGTTATTTGGAGTAGCTCCAAATAGAACGTGGTAGCTGCATCTAGGAGATGACATAGAGATTTGTAAAGCACACACGGATCTGAAAGGTTCAGACCAGTTGACTATAACCTCTCTCACAAGCATAACATGATCAAACCCAGAACTCTTTGGGTGTTAGTCACATGGGGATGTGACCTTGAGTGTTAATCACATATCGATGTGAACTGGATTATTGACTCTAGTGCAAGTGGGAGACTGTTGGAAATATGCCCTAGAGGCAATAATAAATTAGTTATTATTATATTTCCTTGTTCATGATAATCGTTTATTATCCATGCTAGAATTGTATTGATAGGAAACTCAGATACATGTGTGGATACATAGACAACACCATGTCCCTAGTAAGCCTCTAGTTGACTAGCTCGTTGATCAATAGATGGTTACGGTTTCCTGACCATGGACATTGGATGTCATTGATAACGGGATCACATCATTAGAAGAATGATGTGATGGACAAGACCCAATCCTAAGCATAGCACAAGATCGTGTAGTTCGCATGCTAAAGCTTTTCTAATGTCAAGTATCATTTCCTTAGACCATGAGATTGTGCAACTCCCGGATACCGTAGGAATACTTTGGGTGTGCCAAACGTCACAACGTAAATGGGTGGCTATAAAGGTGCACTACGGGTATCTCCGAAAATGTCTGTTGGGTTGGCACGAATCGAGACTGGGATTTGTCACTCCGTGTGACGGAGAGGTCTCTGGGCCCACTGGGTAGGACATCATCATAATGTGCACAATGTGACCAAGGAGTTGATCACGAGATGATGTGTTACGGAACGAGTAAAGAGACTTGCCGGTAACGAGATTGAACAAGGTATCGGGATACCGACGATCGAATCTCGGGCAAGTATCGTACCGCTAGACAAAGGGAATTGTATACGGGATTGATTAAGTCCTTGACATCGTGGTTCATCCGATGAGATCGTCGTGGAACATGTGGGAGCCAACATGGGTATCCAGATCCCGCTGTTGGTTATTGGCCGGAGAGTTATCTCGGCCATGTCTGCATGACTACCGAACCCGTAGGGTCTACACACTTAAGGTTCGATGACGCTAGGGTTATAGGGAATAGATATACGTCGTTACCGAATGTTGTTCGGAGTCCCGGAGGAGATCCCAGACGTCACGAGGAGTTCCGGAATGGTCCGGAGGTAAAGATTTATATATGGGAAGTCCTGTTTTGGTCACCGGAAAAGTTTCGGGTTTTATCGGTAACATACCGGGACCACCAGGAGGGTCCCGGGGGTCCACCAAGTGGGGCCACCGGCCCCGGTGGGCTGCATGGGCCAAGTGTGGGAGGGGACCAGCCCCAGGTGGGCTGGTGTGCCCCCCCACAAGGGCCCAAGGCGCCTAGGGTTTGGGGAGGGGGCGCCCCATCTAGCTTGGGGGGCAAGTTTCCCCTCTTTCCCCCCTTGGCCGCCCCACCAGATGGGATCTGGGCTGGCCGCCGCCCCTAGGGTGGAACCCTAGGTGGGGGCGCAGCCCCTCCCTCTCCCCTATATATAGTTGAGGTCTTTGGGGCTGCCAATACATGAGTTTTGACCTCTCCCTGGCGCAGCCCTACCTCTCTCCCTCCTCGTCTCTTGCGGTGCTTGGCGAAGCCCTGCTGGAGTACCACGCTCCTCCACCACCACCACGCCGTCGTGCTGCTGCTGGATGGAGTCTTCCTCAACCTCTTCTTCTCTCCTTGCTGGATCAAGGCATGGGAGACGTCACCGGGCTGTACGTGTGTTGAACGCGGAGGTGCCGTCCGTTCGGCACTAGGATCTCCGGTGATTTGGATCACGACAAGTACGACTCCTTCAACCCCGTTCTCTTGAACGCTTCCGCTTAGCGATCTATAAGGGTATGTAGATGCACTCTCCTTCCCCTCGTTGCTGGTCTCTCCATAGATAGATCTTGGTGACACGTAGGAAAATTTTGAATTTCTGCTACGTTCCCCAACACGTGCCTGGCAAGGCGCTCCGCCGTCCAGCACCTATCCCTAAGCATGAGCCAGAAGAAGATCTTCACCCGAAGAGGAGCCTAAGGGCGCCATATGAGCTGCCAGTGGGGGAGCTCAATGGAGCTGAAGAACATGGCGATGTAGCAGGAGCTCGCAGAATATGCACCATTCGTAGTCCATCGCCACGAGAGGGAGTCTGGGAGTCCAAGAGGGTAACATGATGCAGCTGCTGCCAAAGGTGAACGTACTGGACTAGAGCCGCCGGCTCCAAGGCCCCAGAGATGTCCCGCACCCAGGAGCGATCGGCAAGGGCATCGCAGACCGAAGGGATCTTGCGCCGACGTCGCGGCACCTTGTGGAAGATTAGCGGGGCGAGCTCCGCAATAGTCCTGCCGTCGAGCCAGGGGTCAACCCAGAAGCGGCAGGAGCGGCCGTCTCCGAGGGCCCATGATGTGGAAGCACGGAAAATGGCCTGAGTCTCAAGGCAGCTCGGCATGTGCAGGTGGTGCCAAGGCCGGGAAGGATCTGTAGCTTGGAGCCATAGCCAACGAGTCCGGAGCGCAATCCCGGCGCGCTGGAAGTCAGGGATGCCAAGGCCTCCGAGCGAGATAGGGCGACAGGCCGTGCTCCAATTGACGAGATAGTGGCCTCCGTTGGCGTCCTTGCGTCCGCGCCAGAGGAAAGAACGGACCAATCGGTTCAGCTGCTTGAGGATGGGAGGGGTGAGAGCCATGGCCATCATGATGTGCAGCGGCATGGCCCAAGGACGTGGCGAGCAAGCGCCAGCCTCTCACCTCTAGAGAGCAAGGATGCCCACCAAGGCGAAAGCTTGCGTTCAAGCTTGTCAATGAAGGGTTGGAGCGCGGCGGAGGAGATCTTCCTGATAGAAAGGGGCATGCCTAGGTATTTGGTTGGGAAATCCACAATCCGGCAGGCGAGGCCGTGATGGATAGCGGCACGGTCCTCCGGAGAGCACTGGATCGGGGAAGTAGAGCACTTCGCAAAGTTCGTGTGGAGGCCTGAGACAGCGCCATAAACCCGAAGGAGCTCGCGGACCACGGAGAGGTCGTGCTCGTCCAGGTGGCAGAAGACAACGACATCATCAGCATAAAGGGAAATGATGGATGCCATGTGGCGTGGGGTAAGGCGTCGGAGGAAGCCGTCGGAGACGGCCCGCTGGAGGAGCTGATCCAGGACATCGATGACCAGCACAAACAGCATGGGGGAAACAGGGTCGCCCTGACGTAGCCCCTTGTGGTGAGCAATGGGGGGGCCGGCGCAGCCGTTGAGGAGAACCCGTGTACTTGTCGTGCCGAGGAGGATGGAGATCCACTCCCTCCAATGTGGTCCAAAACCCAGATGCCGCAGGATGTCAAGGAGGAAGGGCCAAGAGACTGAATCAAACATGCGGGCAATGTCCAATTTGAGCATGACGCGGGACAGCTTGAGGTTATGGAGGCGGCGCGCCGTTTGTTGCACTAGGAGGAAGTTATCATGGATGCATCTCCCGGAGATGAAGGCGCTCTGGTTCGTTGAGATCATGTCGCCGAGGCGCGGGGCGAGGCGCAGGGAGAGGACCTTGGCCACAAGCTTGGCGATGATGTGAATAAGGCTGATGGGGCGGTAGTACGCAATACATGCTGCGTTAGGGCGCTTGGGGAGCAATGCGACGAAAGCCTCATTGAGCTTCTGGAAGCCCCTGCCATTGAGGGAGTAGATCTTGGCGAACAGGGCACAAATGTCAGGCTTGATGATATCCCAGCACGCGCAGACGAACTCCACAGAAAAACCATCAGGCCAGGGCGACTTGCCGGACGGCAGCGACTTGATTGCAGTCCATATCTCGTCCCCAGAGAATGGGGCATCCAGGCCAGCCAAGTCAAAGGTGCGAGGATCTAAGCCATCAAGGTCCAGGGTGAACATGCGGGAGTCTGGAGTACCCAGCGCAGCCAAGAAGTGGTCGTAGATTGCCTCAGCCATGCCTCCATGGTCCGATAATTCCTGGCCGTTCACATGCAACGATAGGATCCTGGAGCGTTGCTTCCGGTGCGCCGCTCGCACCCAAAGAAATGCGGTGTTGGTCTCGCCGGCCTGAAGCCAGGAGCAGCGGACGTGCTGACGTGCAATGGACCGATCCAGGGACGCCAGCCCAAGGTAGGCTGACTTAAGACGACGCCGGAGCCAGGCCTCGGCGGGGAGCAGCGGCCGGAAGTCCTGCGCCAAGTCCAGCCGTGCAATGAGCTCACAGGGCACGGACAACTGAATGGGGTTGCATAAATATTTTTCTTTTTTGGCAATGTAGCTAATGGAAATGTGAATGCAAATTTTAGCACTATCAAAGTATTGATGATCAGTTGAAATGCAATACAATCCAGGTGTTCTCTAAGGGAGCCATTGTCGACGTACTCAATAACAATTAGAGTTTCATCCTTCTGCTCGATGAACCCGATGAAGCTCACCAGATTCTGATGCTCAATCTTCTGAAGTGTCTCGAGCTCCCTGCTAAGTTCAGCAGATAGATACTGACTGTTTAACTGCAGAAACAAAATACTAATCAATATACAGGCTCCATGAACAATTGCTGAATATTTTGCCTAGGATGTTTCATTTTTGCAACCTTTCTGGCATGTTTGACGGCCACCTATGACCCATCCCTGAGCTTCCCTTTGTAGACGCTGCAAGAAGCTCCCACCCTGACCATGTTCTTCTTGCTGAAGTTCGACGTTGCTCTGAATATACCTGCAACGGTGAGCCCTGCACCCTCCGTGCCTGCCCTGCTGCAATCAAATTCGTCAACATCCACAGGCCATAGTCCACAAATGCTATGATCATCTCAAGGATTTTGAGTAACTCCAACGCGCTGACCCGACAGAAAAGTCGGCCCAACGAGCCGACTCAAACGGAAGCGCGTCCGCTTTTCGTCCGTCTACCGACCCATTCTCGGTCCATTTTTGAGCCGAATTTACGTCGGTGCGAACATGAGACACACGACGTGTGCGACCGCCTACTCCTCCCCTGGCCCGCTGGTTAGTGGCACATTCGCCATCCTCTCCCATTCCAACAGCAGACCCTCGCCCGCCTCCTTCGTCGCCGACGTCGCCGCCCATTTTTTCAGTGCCTCTGCCAGCTGCCGGTGTCGCAACATCCCCCCTGCAACAGCACCCCCCCAACGTCGCCCGCCACCGCCGTCTTGCTGCCGGGGAACCGAAAGCTTCCCACCCCCGCTCCCCCGACACAGCCGCGACCGCGGCCAAGAAGCCGCCTCGTCGCCCGACCAGATCCTTCGTCCTGACACCGGCACACTCGTCGGACGCTGCCAGGGCAGCTAGCTAGTACGAGGGCGGCGCGACTCCCTTCGCCGGCCATCTCCTTAGTCAACGCCCGCAAACTGTTCGACGGTTTGCCAAGGTACAAAATGGACTCCGCTGATGAGTTCTTTTTTCACAATTTCCTTTGCAACTCCGACGATTCCTCGTCCGATGATGAGTAGGAGATCTTGGCTGCCGTGTTGGTCCATCACCACCTCAATAGCCAGCGGCCGTTGTTCCGTGGCTCCATTCCGGGGCACCTTCCGGTGTTGAATCGCAATCGAGAGAGCGGGCAATTCCTTCTTTGGAAGGACTACTTTGACACAACGAACCCGTTGTTCAAACATCAGAAATTACGTCACTGTTTCCGTATGAGTAGGCATATTTTCAACCATATTAGAGAGGGGGTGGTCGGCTACGATGACTATTTCGAGCGCAAAGAGGATGCCGTTGGAAAGATTGGCTTCTTCTCTTATCAGAAATGCATTGCAACCATCTAAATGCTTGCATACAGAGCGCCCGGTGATCTCATTGACGAGTACGTCCGTATGAGCGAGTCTACATACCTAGACTCCCTATATAAGTTCTGCAAGGCTGTTATTGTTGTGTTTGGCCTTGAGTACTTGAGAGAGCCGACTCCTAAAGATACAGCACGTTTGTTGGCGATGAGTGCCAGCAGGGGCTTCCCAGGGATACTTTGCAGCATAGACTGCATGCACTGGGAGTGGAAGAACTGCCCTTCTGCTTGGCAAGGGTAGTATAAGGGCCATGTCTGGGCTTGCATTGTTATACTTGAGGCCGTGGCATCTCAAGATCTCTGGATCTGACACTATTTCTTTGGCATGGCTGGATCACACAATGATATCAACGTGCTTCAGCGCTCGCCGGTGTTTGCTAGGCTTGCCGAAGGCAACAACCCACCGATGAACTTTACTATCAACGGCCACAACTACGACAAAGGATACTACCTGGGTGACGGTATCTATCCTCAGTGGACCACTATTGTGAAGACAATCCCCGATCCAGTCGGAGAGAAGAGGAAAAGATTTGCCCAAGAGCAAGAGAGTGCTAGGAAGGACGTCGAGCGTGCCTTTGGTGTTTTGCAATCTCGATTGGACATCGTTCGGTATCCTGCTAATACTTGGAGCACGAAAAAACTGTGGGAGGTGATGACTGCCTGTGTGATCATGCACAATATGATCGTAGAAGATGAGCTCCCGAAACGTCTCTACGATCAAGGGTTTCATTTTCAGCGTGAGAATGTTGTGCCTGAGCATGGAGGAGCGTAAATGTTTGATCAGTTCACCCAATTTCATCATGACTTGCATGATTGAAAACTCACATGCAACTACAAAATGGTTTTGTTGAGCATATGTGGGCTCATGTTGGCAACCAATAGATGTATCTTTTTCATTCAGCTTGCAAAACTATGTGCGACTATTTTATTTTGTTCGGCTTGTAAACCTATGCTATTTATTTGATTGAAACTATGCTATTTTTTTGGTTTGTGGACTATATGTTTGCTTGTGAAATAATGCAAAATTTGAGTGTGAAATAATGTAAAATTTGTGCTATTTGTTGAAAAAGGGCGGTCAGCCGGCCACGCCGGCATATATGGGTCGACGCGTTGGAGTTACTCTTACGTGCTGGCCACAGGAAGGTCATGATTAACAAAAATTGTACTGGCAACAAAAAAAGGATGAAGTCCTAATGGTACCTGAATCCGTGGAGACATGGAAGCAACAGAGGATGAAGTCCTAATGGTATCTAAATCCTTGGAGACATGGAAGCTGACACTCCTGCTACCCTGAGAGTAACCTCCACTCCTGCTCCCTCGAGAGACCTCCTCCTCCATAGTGATGCGGCCTTTGAGGCAACATGTCAGGTGTCGTTTGTGTGGTCGGTAGTCGTGCTGCCCGGGTCTTGGCGACCCCACGTTGGCGGAGGCCTGACTGTTGGTCGGTCCACTGCAGAGACCTCCGCTCGCCATCGCCTCCAGATCAACAACCAACTCTTCAAAGTGGGGATGGGAGTCTGAGTAGGCGGGCGACACGGGGTGGAGTCCGTTGTTGCGGACGAGCGTCGCCCCCATGCCAAGGCTCTATGTCTGGGCATAGGAGGTCGAGCGGCCGCGTTGTGAGTGTGCAACAGCGGTGATGACCCACAAGTATAGAGAATCTATCGTAGTCCTTTCAATAAGTAAGAGTGCCGAACCTAGCGAGGAGCAGAAGAAAATGACAAACGGTTTTCAGCAAGGTGTTCTCTGCAAACACTAAAATTATCGGTGATAGATAGTTGTATGATGATATAATTCGTAACGGGTAGCAAGTAAGAAAAGTAAACAAGGTGCAGCAAGGTGGCCCATGATACGTCTCCAACGTATCTATAATTTTTTATTGCTCCATGCTATATTATCTACTGTTTTGGACTATATTGGGCTTTATTTTCCACTTTTATATTATTTTTGGGACTAACCTATTAACCGGAGGCCCAGCCCAGAATTGTTGTTTTTTGCCTATTTCAGTGTTTCGAAGAAACGGAATATCAAACGGAGTCCAAACGGAATAAACCTTTCCGGAATGTGATTTTCTTCCCGAATATGACCCATGAGACTTGGACCCTACGCCAAGGAAGCTTTGAGGTGGGCATGAGGTAGGGGGCGCGCCCCCCACCCTCGTGGGCCCACCGAAGCTCCACCGACGTACTTCTTCCTCCTATATATACCTACGTACCCCCAAACAAACAGAAACGGAGCCAAAAACCTAATTCCACCGCCGCAACTTTCTGTATCCACGAGATCCCATCTTGGGGCCTGTTCTGGAGCTCCGCCGGAGAGGGCCGTCATCATGGAGGACTTCTACATCATCATAGCCTCTCCGATGAAGTGTGAGTAGTTTACCTCAGACCTTCGGGTCCATAGTTATTAGCTAGATGGGTTCTTCTCTCTTTTTGGATCTCAATACAAAGTTCTCCCCCTCTCTTATGGAGATCTATTCGATGTAATCTTCTTCTTTTTGCGGTGTGTTTGTTGAGACCGATGAATTGTGGGTTTATGATCAAGTCTATCTATGAATAATATTTGAATCTTCTCTGAATTCTTTTATGTATGATTGGTTATCTTTGCAAGTCTCTTCGAATTATCCGTTTGGTTTGGCCAACTAGATTGGTAGTTCTTGCCATGGGAGAAGTGCTTAGCTTTGGGTTCGATCTTGCGGTGTCCTTTCCCAGTGACAGAAGGGGCAGCAAGGCACGTATTGCATCGTTGCCATCGAGGATAACAAGATGGGGTTTATTTCATATTGCATGAATTTATCTCTCTACATCATGTCATCTTGCTTAAAGCGTTACTCTGTTTTTAACTTAAAACTCTAGATGCATGCTGGATAGCGGTCGATGAGTGGAGTAATAGTAGTAGATGCAGAATCGTTTCGGTCTACTTGTCACGGACGTGATGCCTATATACATGATCATGCCTAGATATTCTCATAATTATGCTCAATTCTGTCAATTGCTCAACAGTAATTTGTTCACCCACCGTAGAATACTTATGCTCTTGAGAGAAGCCACTAGTGAAACCTATGGCCCCCGGGTCTAATCTCATCATATCAATCTCCATCACTTTAATCTTGCTTGCTTTTTACTTTGCCTTTTACTTTTCACTTTGCATCTCTATACCAAAAATACCAAAAATATTATATCTATCAGATCTCACTCTCGTAAGTGACCGTGAAGGGATTGACAACCCCTAATTGCGTTGGTTGCGAGTAGCTATCGTTTTGTGCAGGTATGAGGGACTTGAGCGTGGCCTCCTACTGGATTGATACCTTGGTTCTCAGAAACTGAGGGAAATACTTACGCTACTCTGCTGCATCATCCTTTCCTCTTCGGGGAAATCCAACGCAAACTCAAGAGATAGCAAGAAGAATTTCTGGCGCCGTTGACGGGGAGTCTACGCAAAAAGTCAACATACCAAGTACCCATCACAATCCCTATCTCTCGCATTACATTAGTTGCCATTTGCCTCTCGTTTTCCTCTCCCCCACTTCACCCTTGCCGTTTTATTCGCCCTCTCTTTCCCAACCTCCTCCTCCCTCTCTATTTGCCTCTTTTTGCCCGCTTGCCTTTTGTTTGCTCGTGTGTTGGATTGCTTGTTTGTCGTGATGGCTCAAGATACTACCAAATTGTGTGACTTCACCAATACCAATAATAATGATTTCCTTAGCACTCCGATTGCTCCTCTTGCCAATACTGAATCTTGTGAAATCAATACTGCTTTGTTGAATCTTGTTATGAAACATCAATTCGCCGGCCTTCCTAGTGAAGATGCCGCTACTCATCTGAATAGCTTCGTTCATTTATGTGATATGCCAAAGAAAAAAGATGTCGATAATTATGTCGTTAAATTGAAGCTATTTCCTTTTTCGCTTAGAGATTGTGCTAAAGCTTGGTTTTCGTCTTTGCCTAAAAATAGTATTGATTCTTGGAACAAGTGCAAAGATGCTTTTATCTCTAAGTATTTCCCTCCCGCTAAGATCATCTCTCTTAGAAACGATATTATGAACTTTAAGCAACTTGATCATGAACATGTTGCACAAGCTTGGGAGAGAATGAAATTAATGATACGTAATTGCCCTACTCATGGTTTTAATTTGTGGATGATTATACAAAAATTTTATGCCGGATTGAATTTTGCTTCTAGAAATCTTTTAGATTCGGCCGCGGGGGGCACTTTTATGGAAATCACTTTAGGAGATGCTACTAAACTCCTAGATAATATTATGGTTAATTATTCTCAATGGCATACTGAAAGATCTTCTAATAAAAAAGTACATGTGATAGAAAAAATCAATGTGTTGAGTGGAAATATGGATGAACTTATGAAATTATTTGCTACTAAGAGTGTTTCTTCTGATCCTAATGATATGCCTTTGTCTACTTTGATTGAGAATAACAATGAATCTATGGATGTGAATTTTGTTGGTAGGAATAATTTTGGTAACAATGCTTATAGAGGGAATTTTAATCCTAGGCCATATCCTAGTAATCCTTCTAATAATTATGGGAATTCCTATAACAACTCTTATGGAAATTATAATAAGATGCCCTCTGAATGAGAATAGTGTTAAAGAGTTTATGAATTCACAAAAGAATTTTAATGCTTTGCTTGAAGAGAAATTTCTTAAAGTTGATGATTTGGCTAGGAACGTTGATAGAATTTCTCTTGAGGTTGATTCTTTAAAGCTTAGATCTATTCCTCCTAAGCATGATATCAATGAGTCTCTCAAAGCCATGAGAATTTCCATTGATGAGTGCAAGGAAAGAACCGCTAGGATGCGTGCTTCCAAAGATGCCTTTATTAAAGCGTGTTCTTCCAATTCCTATGAAAATCAAAATGAAGATCTAAAAGTTATTGATGTATCTCCTATTAAATCTTTGTTTTGCAATACGAATCTTGATGAAACTGAATATGACCTTTCTTTACCTAGAAGGCGTTCTAAAAATTCGGAGTATTTAGATCTTTATGATGAAATTGATGAAAGTGGGATTGAAAGAAATAAAAATCTAGATGTTGCTAAACCCACTATATTGGATTTCAAGGAATTTAATTATGAAAGCTGCTCTTTAATTGATTGTGTTTCCTTGTTGCAATCCGTGCTAAATTCTCCACATGCTTATAGTCAAAAGAAAGCCTTCACCGAACATATTGTTGATGCCTTGATGCAACCTTATGAAGAAAAACTTGAGTTGAAAGTTTCTATCCCTAGAAAACTCTATGATGAGTGGGAACCAACTATTAAAATTAAAATTAAAGATCATGAGTTTTATGCTTTGTGTGATTTGAGTGCTAGTGTTTCCACTATCCCCAAAACTTTGTGTGATTTGCTAGATTTCCGCGATTTTGATGATTGCTCTCTAAACTTGCATCTTGCGGATTCTACTATTAAGAAACTTATGGGAAGGATTAATGATGTTCTTATTGTTGCAAATAGGAATTATGTGCCCGTAGATTTCATTGTTCTTGATATAGATTGCAATCCTTCTTGCCCTATTATTCTTGGTAGACCTTTCCTTAGAACGGTTGGTGTGATTATTGATACTCCTATGAAGGAAGGGAATATTAGATTTCAATTTCCATTAAAAAAGGGCATGGAACACTTTCCAAGAAATAAAATAAAATTAACATATGAAACTATCATGAGAGACACTTATGGATTGCCTACCAAAGATGGCAATACCTAGATCTATCCTCGCTTTTATGCCTAGCTAGGGGCGTTAAACGATAGCGCTTGTTGGGAGGCAACCCAATTTTATTTTTATTCCTTGATTTTTGCTCCTGTTTAGTAATAAATAATTTATTTATCCTCTATTTTGTTTGTGTTTTTTGTGTTTAATTAGTGTTTGTGCCAAGTAGAACCGTTGGGAAGACTTGGGGAAAGTCTTGTTGAACTTGCTGTAAAAACAGAAACTTTAGCGCTCATGAGAACTGCTGTCATTTTTATTTGGAGAGTTCTATTTAGTTAATTATTTTTGCAGATGATTAATAGATAAATTCCTCACGTCCAGAAATTTATTTTAGAATTTTTGGGGTTCCAGATCTTGCGCTAGCTACAGATTACTACAGACTGTTCTGTTTTTGACAGATTCTGTTTTTCGTGTGTTGTTTGCTTATTTTGATGAATCTATGGCTAGTAAAATAGTTTATAATCCATAGATAAGTTGGAATACAGTAGGTTTAACACCAATATAAATAAAGAATGAGTTCATTACAGTACCTTGAAGTGGTATTTTGTTTTCTTTCTCTAACGGAGCTCATGAGATTTCTATTGAGTTTTGTGTTGTGAAGTTTTCAAGTTTTGGGTGAATTCTTTTGATGGATTATGGAACAAGGAGTGGCAAGAGCATAAGCTTGGGGATGCCCATGACACCCCCAAGATAATCCAAGGACACCAAAAAGTCAAAGCTTGGGGATGCCCCGGAAGGCATCCCCTCTTTCGTCCACTTCCATCGGTAATTTACTTGGAGCTATATTTTTATTCACCACCATGATATGTGTTTTGCTTGGACCGTCTTGTATTATTTGTATCTTTGTTTGCTAGTGTGCCACAATCATCCTTGCTGTACACACATTTTGAGAGAGCCATACATGAATTAAAATTTGATAGAATACTCTATGTGCTTCACTTATATCTTTTGAGCTATATAGTTTTGCTCTATGTGCTTCACTTATATCTTTTGAGCGTTGTAGTTTTGCTCTATGTGCTTCACTTATATCTTTTGATCTATGTAGTTTTGCTCTATGTGCTCCACTTATATATTTTGAGCGTTATAATTTTGCTCTATGTGCTTCACTTAGATCTTTTAGAGCACGGTGGTGGATTTGTTTTAAAGAAACTATTGATCTCTCATGCTTCACTTAAATTATGTTGAGAGTCTCTTAATAGCATGGTAATTGCTTAATAATAATATGCTTGGTATTCAAGATTTGTGAAACTTTCTTTTGAGTGCATTGAATACTAAGAAAAGATTGAAGCATGACAATTGTTTTGAGATATGGAGGTGATAATATTAGAGTCATGCTAGTTGAGTAGTTGTGAATTTAAAGAGTACTTGTGTTAAAGTTTGTGATTCCCGTAGCATGCACGTATGGTGAACCGTTATGTGATGAAGTTGGAGCATGAGTTATTTATTGATTGTCTTCCTTATGAGTGGCGGTCGGGGACGAGCGATGGTCTTTTCCTACCAATCTATCCCCCTAGGAGCATGTGCTTAATACTTTGCTTTGATAACTTCTAGATTTTTGCAATAAGTATATGAGTTCTTTATGACTAATGTTGAGTCCATGGATTATATGCACTTTTTCCCATCCTTCCACCATTGCTAGCCTCTCTAATACCGCGCACTTTCCGCCGGTATCATACACCTACCATATACTTTCCTCAAAACAGCCACCATACCTACCTATCATGGCATTTCCATAGCCATTTCGAGATATATTGCCATGCAACTTTCCACCGTTCCGTTTATTATGACACACTCCATCATTGTCATATTGCATATCCCGGTAAACCGCCGGAGGCATTCATATAGAGTCATATTTTGTTCTAAGTATCGAGTTGTAATTGTTGAGTTGTAAGAAAAATAAAAGTGTGATGATCATCATTTTTAGAGCATTGTCCCAAGTGAGGAAAGGATGATGGAGACTATGATTCCCCCACAAGTCGAGATGAGACTCCGGACGAAAAATAAATAAAAGAGGCCAAAGAAGCCCAAAAAAGGAGAAAGAAAAGAGGCCATAAAAAAGAGAAAAAGCCCAAATAAAAAAATAAAAAAATGAGAGAAAAAGAGAGAAGGGACAATGTTACTATCCTTTTACCACACTTGTGCTTCAAAGTAGCACCATGATCTTCATAGTAGAGAGTCTCTCATGTTATCACTTTCATATACTAGTGGGAATCTTTCATTATAGAACTTGGCTTGTATATTCCAATGATGGGCTTCCTCAAATTGCCCTAGGTCTTCGTGAGCAAGCAAGTTGGATGCACACCCACTTAGTTTCTTTTTGAGCTTTCATATACTTATAGCTCTAGTGCATCCGTTGCATGGCAATCCCTACTCACTCACGTTGATATCTATTGATGGGCATCTCCGTAGCCCGTTGATACGCCTAGTTGATGTGAGACTATCTTCCCCTCTTTTTGTCTTCTCCACAACCACCATTCTATTCCACATATAGTGCTATATCCATGGCTCACGCTCATGTATTGCGTGAAGATTGAAAAAGTTTTGAAAAAGTTAGAGTATGAAACAATTGCTTGGATTGTCATCGGGGTTGTGCATGATTTAAATACTTTGTGTGGTGAAGATAGAGCATAGCTAGACTATATGATTTTGTAGGGATAACTTTCTTTGGCCATCTTATTTTGAGAAGACATCATTGCTTTGTTAGCATGCTTGAAGTATTATTATTTTTATGTCAATATAAACTTTTGTCTTCAATCTTTTGAATCTAAATATTCATATCATAATTAAGAAGATTTGCATTGAAATTATGCCAAGTAGCACTCCGCATCAAAAATTCTCTTTTTATCATTTACCTACTCGAGGACGAGCAGGAATTAAGCTTGGGGATGCCTGATACATCTCCAACGTATCTATAATTTTTGATTGCTCCATGCTATATTATCTACTGTTTTGGACTATATTGGGCTTTATTTTCCACTTTTATATTATTTTTGGGACTAACCTATTAACCGGAGGCCCAGCCTAGAATTGCTGTTTTTTTTTTGCCTATTTCAGTGTTTCGAAGAAACGGAATATCAAACGGAGTCCAAACGGAATAAACCTTTCTGGAACGTGATTTTATTCCCGAATATGACCCAGGAGACTTGGACCCTACGCCAAGGAAGCTTCAAGGTGGGAACGAGGTAGGGGGGCGCGCCCTATACCCCCAGGCGTGCCCCCACCCTCGTGGGCCCACTGAAGCTCCACCGACGTACTTCTTCCTCCTATATATACCTACGTACCCCCAAACGAACAGAAACGGGGCCAAAAACCTAATTCCACCGCCGCAACTTTCTGTATCCACGAGATCCCATCTTGGGGCCTGTTCTGGAGCTCCGCCGGAGAGGGCCGTCATCATGGAGGACTTCTACATCATCATAGCCTCTCCGATGAAGTGTGAGTAGTTTACCTCAGACCTTCGGGTCCATAGTTATTAGCTAGATGGCTTCTTCTCTCTTTTTGGATCTCAATACAAAGTTCTCCCCCTCTCTTGTGGAGATTTATTCGATGTAATCTTCTTCTTTTTGCGGTGTGTTTGTTGAGACCGATGAATTGTGGGTTTATGATCAAGTCTATCTATGAATAATATTTGAATCTTCTCTGAATTCTTTTATGTATGATTGGTTATCTTTGCAAGTCTCTTCGAATTATCCGTTTGGTTTGGCCAACTAGATTGGTAGTTCTTGCCATGGGAGAAGTGCTTAGCTTTGGGTTCGATCTTGCGGTGTCCTTTCCCAGTGACAGAAGGGGCAGCAAGGCACGTATTGCATCGTTGCCATCGAGGATAACAAGATGGGTTTATTTCATATTGCATGAATTTATCTCTCTACATCATGTCATCTTGCTTAAAGCATTACTCTGTTTTTAACTTAATACTCTAGATGCATGCTGGATAGCGGTCGATGAGTGGATTAATAGTAGTAGATGCAGAATCATTTCGGTCTACTTGTCACGGACGTGATGCCTATATACATGATCATGCCTAGATATTCTCATAATTATGCTCAATTCTATCAATTGCTCAACAGTAATTTGTTCACCCACCGTAGAATACTTATGCTCTTGAGAGAAGCCACTAGTGAAACCTATGGCCCCCGGGTCTAATCTCATCATATCAATCTCCATCACTTTAATTTTGCTTGCTTTTTTACTTTGCCTTTTACTTTTCACTTTGCATCTCTATACCAAAAATACCAAAAATATTATATCTATCAGATCTCACTCTCGTAAGTGACCGTGAAGGGATTGACAACCCCTAATCGCGTTGGTTGCGAGTAGCTATCATTTTGTGCAGGTACGAGGGACTTGAGCGTGGCCTCCTACTGGATTGATACCTTGGTTCTCAAAAACTGAGGGAAATACTTATGCTACTCTGCTGCATCATCCTTTCCTCTTCGGGGAAATCCAACGCAAGCTCAAGAGATAGCAGCCCAATCCTTTTTGTAGCAAATGACAAGCCTGGACGAACTCCTATATAAAGCAAAGCGCTCCTGATGCCACGTGAGAATAGCTCCCGATGCCACATGAGAATTGTTGTCAAGTTAGTTTTCATCATGCTCATATGATTCGCGTTTGTTACTTTGATAATTTCATATGTGGGTGGACCGGTACTTGGGTGCTGCCCTTCCTTGGACAAGCCTCCCACTTATGATTAACCCCTTTCGCAAGCATCCGCAACTATGAAAGAAGAATTAAGATAAACCTAACCATATCATGAAACATATGGATCCAAATCAGCCCCTTACGAAGAAACGGATAAACTAGGGTTTAAACTTCTGTCACTCTACCAACCCATCATCTACTTATTACTTTCCAATGACTTCCCCTAGGCCCAAACAATGGTGAAGTGTTATGTAGTCGGCGTTCACATAACAACACTAGAGGAGAGACAACATACATCTCATCAAAATATCGAACGAATACCAAATTCACATGATTACTTACAACAAGACTTCTCCCATGTCCTCAGGAACGAACATAACTACTCACAAAGCATATTCATGTTCATAATCAGAGGAGTATTAATTATCATTAAGGATCTGAACATATGATCTTCCACCGACTAAACCAACTACCATCAACTACAAAGAGTAATTAACACTACTAGCAACCCACAGGTACCAATATGAGGTTTTGAGACAAAGATCGGATACAAGAGGTGAACTAGGGTTTGAGAGGAGATGGTGCTAGTGAATATGTTGATGGAGATTGACTCCCTCTCGATGAGAGGATCATTGGTGATGACGATGGCTTCGATTTCCCCCTCCCGGAGGGAAGTTTCCCCGGCAGAACAGCTCCGCCAGAGCCCTATATTGGTTTTGCCCAAGTTCCGCCTCGAGATGACGGCAATCATCCCGAAAGCTTCCTTCTGATTTTTTTTCCAGGGCAAAACACACCATATAACAGAAGATGGGCATCGGGGGCCTGCCAGGTGGCCCACAAGGTAGGGGCGCGCCTAGGGGGGTAGGGCGCTCCCTCCACCCTTGTGGATGGCAGGTGGCCCCCCTCTGGTACTTTCTTCGCCCAATATTTTTTATATATGCTAAAATAATTCTCCATGAAGTTTCAGGATTTTTGAAGTTGTGCAGAATAGGTCTCTAATATTTGCTCCTTTTTCTCCCTCTTCATGTAAAGTTTATAAAATAAGAGAGAAAGAGCATAAGTATTGTGATATAATGTGTAATAATAGCCCATAATACAATAAATATCAGCATAAAAGCACGATGCAAAATGGACATATCAGGCGGCCAATCAAAGTTGTCGCGATGCCTGGCGGTTGGCGGTGTTTCGCAACTAGAAGGACAATGACAATGGCGACTCGGACGACAGCGACGACGTCGCTAATGACGAAGGTATCAGCGCCCTTGGAGGCCATGGCTTCAAGGTTACCGTCAAGTACCTCACCTTGTTTGCATTAGAGCATCTATAGCCGTCGCCTCAAACCCGCCTCGTACGCCCGGGCGAGCCGCCCGGTCGTTGTCCGGTTGTGAAATTTTGACCAGGACAGGCGTCTCAAACAGGCTTCAAATGTCCGGGCCGAGCGGCACCCCTCATATCCAGCCCAAATATGGGGCGGATATGGGGCGCTCGGGCACACCCGCCACGTCAAACCTAGCCCATGTTGGCCCACCCGACCCCACATATATTCCTCTCCATTCGCTCGCTGGACCAAACCCTAGCCACTTCACTCCCCTCCGTCACCCAAGCTCGTCCCCGGTGCCGTCCGGCAGTCTCCGGCATGGCGGGCAGTGGATCCGAGTCCTTCACCTCCAGATCCGTCGACTCCGAGCTCATCCCACGCGGCCCCCAAGAAGAGATGGTCGTCCAGCTTGCGCTTCGCCGCTCCTAGGAGGAGGCCCGTGCATGGCAGCGCTCGGACTCCTTCCGACGGGAATCCATTGTGTCCGTCCAAATGGCGCATGGATCTGGCGCTAGGGCAGCCGTCGCTGCCTCACCGGAGGCGGTGCGGTCCGTTTGGCGTCCGAACGTGGTGGCGGACGCGCAACCCTTCTGTTGGTGCGCCGAGGCCATGGACGCACCGTGGGCGTCGTCCGATGCAAACATGGTGCGGCGCGCCCGCCTTGCGTGGCAGCGCTCGCGGCGGTGGACGTCAGCGAGGCGGAGTCACATTCTGCGGTGCCCCGTACAGTGCACCAGTCCGGGCGCCACAACCGCGTCGTGGTGGATGTTGCCGGCTCGTCCGAGGACGGATCCATCATCGACCTGACGTCCACCGGCACCCAACAGCAACGGGTTCCGGGCTCGGACTAGGAAGAGTAGGACATGAAGACGGCGGCGCCTTGAGTCCTGTGAGCCTGCTCGTGTCCCATGCCCTACTCTACCTTACCGGCAATCGGACCAACACTCTGTGGGGCGCAACCGGCAGCCGGACATGGCCATGACGAAGCCGAACGAGCGGAGCGGAGCCTGTCGAAGCTTCGCTCAAAGATCGTTGCGTTGCATATAATAATATGCATTTGATTTTTCTAATTTGAGGTATCCGGATGTGACTCGTCCCCGGGCGTTTGATGAGTCGGATTTGCATAGGCCGGTTGTAGATGCTCTTAGTTAAAAGAATGGTTTAGTTCAAACTTTGTTTAATTTTGTCCTTTCAATTGTAATTTATTAAAATTTAATAAATATCGTTCGTTTTATATGAATTTCGTTTGCTTTTGTTAAATAACCGTTCAAATTTGATAGAACATTTGGTAACTCCAGTTGGATGACGACAGTGGACACGTCCGTTGTTGATGTGCGTTTTGATCAATCGCGTTAGAGTTGCCCTAACGTGATTTGTCTCGTACAAGATTTTACTAGTTTATACTACAAGCTCCCCCAAAAGAAATCCAAATATGAATCCAAATACCTCTCTGATTAAGGGCTCCTTTGATTCAAAAAAAAAGGATTGAAATTTTTAGAATTTTTTCCTATATTGGTCCTTTGATTCGTAGGATTAGATTTCTTAGGATTTTTTTCTATGGAATATTTTGTACTACATTTTATAGGAAATTTAATATCCACTCCAACCTTTTTTTACAATTTCATTGTTTTTCATGTGGCATCGAACACTCATGGCTAATCCTATAAAATTTAAGTGGGCATGTCACTCGAACCCTATACATTTTCTATTCCTACATTTTTAAAATCCTAGAAATTAAAGAGGCCATAAATGTCGGGTTCATCTCGACTGGGAGATGAACACCTAGTGATTCACAGGTTCTGTTTTTCTGTACGATCACAGCCGTCCAAATATGCTTGGATTCATTTCGGTAACGGAGACGTGAATCCACAGAATCCAAGAGGATTCAGCAGCTTCGGTTCTTCTCCGAGGACGGCTTGGGGTGGAACTGGAACCCCCTTACAAATTGCCGCCCTCGCGCTGCTATTCGCCTCAGGAACTCAGTGCCCTAATTGCTAGACATTGACCAGGGATCCATCCAGGGGGCATCTGCTTCCCTTCGTCCAGGCGATGGGGATGGCTGTACTTGACGAGGCCCAGCGGCGACGGCGGCAGAGCGTCTACGAGTTCTTGGACGCCACCAAGCCCGCGCGCGCCCAGGCGCTGCGATGGTGCGAGACTGCGCGGGAGATGCGTAGGATCGACGGCGACATGAAGGAGGCGGCCCAGCTGCTCCGCGGCGCCCTCTCCTGCGTCAAGGACTACGCGTCTGTCTACAGGACGTGGATCGCCATGGAGATGGACGGCGGCGGCGGCGTCGGTGTTGCCCGGTGGCTCTTCGAGGAGTGGGGCACCGTCTGCGCCAAGGATGGAAACCTCCGCAAGGATGACGACGGCACCACCGCCGACGAGTACGGCGACTACTGCTGCGCGTACCTCGCGTTCGAGCTCCGTCACGGGGACGCCAGGCGCGCGCGCACCGTGGCGGCACGGGCCGTGAAGGCCTGCCCGCACGACGCCTCGTTGCGCGACACGGTGGAGCTCCGCCTTAGCGACGCCATCGAGATCGAGCAGGAGAGGCGGCATCGGTCGGGTCTGCTTCGCACTGCCAAGAAGTGGCTCACCAACAGCGAGCAGAGTCGCGGCTGCTCATCACTCGTACCCCGGCCGCCGCAGGGGTACCGGAGGCTCCTCAGCGGCTAGTCGCCGTGATCGATTGCTGCTTCGGGAGTAGATTAAAAGAGATTAGATCGCAGTACAATGTAAACTGTTCCACGTATACTTAGTTACAGATCATGGTACTGATCTCTGCAATAGTGTTGATTTCTCGTTAACTTGATTGGTCTTGGTCCACGGAGATGTGATTTGTAAACCGTATTCCTATGCGGGGTGCTAATTCTTTATTGAAAAAAAATATTGGGTTGTAATTTTGATGTACACCCTTATTTTGCCATGAGCAATCGCTTCTTAGAAAAAAAAATAATGATTTTATCAAGCAGACCCGATTACAATCTCCACAAATATGATGAAATGTTTAATTGGGAAAAGATATTTGAGCCAAGGAGGAGGCCCTCGCGTCACTCCGCAGGGGCGACTCGGGGGCGATTAAATAACAAAGTATACATTGAAAGGGAGACTTGTATGAGCTCTCATATTTATGTGAGATGGTGAGATCAATCCCAAAAAAAATCATATTTAGACATTTCAAAAAATATCTAAAATTATTTGACAACATTCATGTGGTGTATGTCTACATATCCGGAAAAAATCAGCTCAAACTCGATGTACATTTAGAGATTAAAAAAGACAAATTCGAATGTAAATAGTAGCGGCTTTGGATGAATAGTCTTTTGATACTATCCGCACTCAATTTTTTCTCTTTTATCTATTAATTAAGTTGAATTATGAGCTGAAATTTTTTAAGGCTGTACATCAAGCATTGATGCGTGTCTACAAAAAAATTGAGAATGTTTAAACATGTTTTTTTTTGCAAAAAACTTAATCTCATAGATCTCATCTAATGTGAGATCTCACACAAATCTACCCTAGTACATAGATGCCAAACGACTCGTCTGTGGTTGATCAGTGCAACAAAATTGACTTATTGCGGAACTATCTCTACTCCTATAAAAAATCTGAGTTGGTGATAATGGTATGCCTGCCATCTTGGCTTTAGGATCGTCGGATCTGCCTTTAATGCACAACACAAAGCAATATGGGCAATTTTATAGAAAGACGCCCGACTCACGCCACACATTTGCAAATAGTCCCTCCAAGCCCCATCTCTCCCATTCAGCCCTGGCTCCCCCCAACTCGTCCAAATCCGTCCGGGAGGAGCTAGAAGAACCAACGGCCGGCGGCACTGTAACCACCAAGGCTGACGGGTGGCGCGACGGAGGAGGTGGCAGGGGCCATGGGAGCATGGGTACGGGTGAGCAGCGGGGTGAGGAGAAGGAGAGGAGGAGAGGAGGGCCGAGGACGAGGCACAGCTCTGGGTCGAGGGGCAGCCGGAGGTGAAGCAGGGAGGCGGCGCTCGGGCCGGCCATGGCAGGCGATTGTGTGGTGTCTCCCGTGCCAGCAGCTCGTGTGGGAGGGAGAAGGCGCGAGAGAGAAGCCAATGAGGAGCCAGAGGGGTGGCGCTGGTCGCCTCAGCGGGCCGGTAGATGGGCGCGCGAGCAAGCATGGGGAATCTAGCGCGAGGAGGCGCCATGGATCGGGCATGTCTCCTGTTCGAGCGTGAAATGACGCACTAAGGAGAGGACCAGGGGATCGGGCGGGAGATAGTGGGGATGAGGATCGAGCTAGGGTTCGGGTTGATGGGGGTTAAGTGCAAGCCGACGGCTGGGCCTTGGGACGGATGCGACAGCTCAAGATCAATTTATTTGAGATGTCATTTACCATTATATTTTCCCATGTGTGGCTTGTTGCAATGTAGAATGCTCACAGAATTGAAGAGATGACAATGTGGAACATTGGCCGATGAAGGAACAGGAAATATACTAACGGGTTGTGCAATCGGACTCGAGCTAAAAGATGAAGTTAGTAGTCGTCGCACCTTCATTGCACAGATTTTTGAAACAACTATTGATAGTGGCTTTTGGCTATATAGTTTACGAAAACAATGTTTCACTTGGCCTTTCATGACCCCGTAGCGTAGCCACGGTACTAGTATATATAACAGGCCTACAGTATCCAAAATAGAAAAACAACAACAAAATGTAACATTGGAAATATATAGTATGACATCTCTCGTTTCAGGTTTATAAATCTTGCACGAAACCCCAGAGCTCTTAAAATGGCACAAAATAGGACAGCACATGACAAGTACTGTATGCCAATAACAGTACCAAGCATGTCAGCAACCATGAGGGGATGGTCTCGAGTGTGGGCTAGAGAATGCTTCGCTATATCAATATATCCTCCACATCAAACCATCTGGGTTGTGCTCACACATGGCAGTAACTAAAAAGTACTCTGTCACCGGTAAGGCCATAAGAACCACAGCAAGTGTGCTAAACCATATGTCTCTGTCGGTATGTTTCATCGCAAATCTTCTCATTAAATCCAGCAAATACACCCACACTAAGAACAATGATACCTGCAGGCAATTGGAATGAAATTACGTTAGTCCAACAAAATAACAGGGCGTCTACACAATCCAGAAACAGGAAAACCACAGGAAAAAATTGCTAAAAAATATTAAAAAATCAGGTCTAGGAAAGAATACATAAATCTGCTAGTCTGGTGCATGGCTCTGTAAATATATTTAAAAATACAAGCCTGAAACTTGTTAACTACTGATTATTAGATGGTTCATTGGGAAAACTGCGTCACCTTATTTCATCTATCTACTAGTAGAGCACAAAAAATGTTTAAAAAAAAGGTTCAATCGTCGATGGCAATCGAAGAACATTGGTGCCGCACGTATAAAACTACGTTGCGTACAGGTACAGGTGCAGGATCGATCCGATTAGACCCCGCAAAGAAAATCGATCCGGTTAAGAAAAGTAAATTGGCCCGATTGGGCATATAGCGTGTACTTGCCCGATGAATAGCGATGTTCAGCGGCGATACTTGGGCGTCCAGTGGCGCCGCGCCCTGGCCAGATCCTGTCTCAATGTCAGGCAGCGGCGCATCCAGCTCCCCATTGGGGGCCTCGCCACCGGTGCGGCAAGCGCAGCCGCACACTCCGTGCCGTTTTGCAACCGTGAGGGGAAGGGGATCGCTGCTCTGCGTCGGATGTGGAATCTGGGCGACGCCTCGCCTGGCGCGAGCCTCTCGGTCCTTTCGGCTCGATGGTGGCTCGGTCGGATCACGCTCTGGCCTGCATCCGCTTCCGATGGGCCCAGATCAGTCTTTCGGCCGGTTAGTAATCTCGCCAACTTTATTGAATCAAAGTGATCTTTATAGGTACACAAGCATTGGATCATGAGTCTACCTATGCCTAACTTACAGGCAAATTTAGCGAAATTGTGAGCCTCGAAATTAAGGTTTCTTCGCTTATGGACAAAAATACAAGTATCAAAACAACGGCTATGTGTCATACTGTCATACCACGGCTTGCCTGCAGGGGCGCATTGAGCCGGCACAGTAGCCATGTCTCGCCCACTGGCTATTTTTTTGTTTTGTTTTTCTTTCGTTTTTCATTCACTTTTTTGTTTTTTAAATTTGTTTATATTTCGAAACATGTACATTATAAAAAATTACATTAAATTATTTCAAATAATAATAGTGCATTTGAAAGTATTAAATGTGTAAAAATATGTTTTTGATGCACACGAAAATGTATAAATGTAAAACAAAAAAGTAGAACATGTTAATCATTTGTACTAAAATTATTTATACATTGCAAAAAAATATTCATGTAATTCAAAAAAAATGATTCATGTGTGCAAAAAATCTTACTATTTTTTAAATGGACTGTGATATTTGTCAACCGTGTGACATATTACAAAAATACCAACCGATCCCGCCAGAGAGGCCCAGCTTGCTCGATCCGTCTAAGGAGGCCCGAGTGCGTTTGATTCCGAAATTTTCTCTCGTCCCCGTTGGCCTCGCACCTCCCACCTTCTCTCAGACAATATTTTTTTTCCACCACCGTTTTTTTCGCGAACAGTATTTTTTTTCCACCACTGTATTTTCGCGTTCCCAAATTTTTTTCACTCGTCCCATTAGCCTCCCACTTCCCCACGTTTTTTCCAGTTAGTTTTTTCTTACCTTTCTTCAGAAACAAAAGTAGGATAAAAAAATGAGGGAAAAGGCTGCTGATGAGATTCGTACCCAAGCCCTCCTTGTTTGATGCTGCAGGGCTTACACAAAGCCCAATAACCAACTAGCCAACACACAGTTTCTGTTCACATTCTAAAAAAATATACTACTTCACCGCTGGTGCATATTATTATCATGACATTTACACAGTAGTTACTCAAGGGTTTGCTTCCAACAATTTTTTTCCTATGTTAAAAAGTTACCACGTGTAAATTATCAGGTCTCCGGTGCATATACTATCATGTCATCTACACAAACATAACCGATGAATATTTTCCCCAGGGTCAAATGTTATCATGTGTTTTGTACCTAAGTTATCATGTGTGTGGCGCATATATTACCATACTATTTACATAGAAGTTATTGGGAGTATTTCAACAACTTTTTTCCTCGGTCAAAGCTACCATGGTGTCTTATATATATCTAAGTCATCATGTTTGTGGTGCATAAATCATCATGTAAATGTACAAAAAGAGTTACAACATTATGTTATCAAGAACTTTTCTCCATGGGTGAAAGTTATCATCGTGTTTCTACGCAATTTATCAAAAAATTATCATGCTATTTACACAGAAATAATTGGCTGTATTATCATTTCTATTTGAACAGAAGTTATTGTATGTAAGTCATCGGGTCCATGGTGCGTATATTACCGTGTTATTCACACAAAAGTTATCGGGAGGTATGTTTCCAACAACTTTATTCCCGGTCAAAAACTTATCATGGGGTATGTATTTGAGTTATCAGCTCCGTGATGCGTAAATTATCATATTATTTTCATAGAAGTTACCGCACGCATGCTTTGAAACAATTTTCCCTGAGCCAAATTTACCGCAGTGTTTGTACGTTAGTTATCAAGTCTACAATGCGTACATTACCATGCTATTTTCATAGAAGTTACTATGCTATCAGGTTCGCGGGCTTGACCTTACTTATAGAACACAACAACAAAACAAGTTATAGCCTAGTTATGTATTCTCCACATGGGAAAAACAATGGGACTAGGAGATAAATCGCCAAAGCTCAAAATTGGAAAGAAAAAGAAATGCCTTTTATCGCGTCCTATTGTCATCTCAGGCCCTCGGTCCTTATTTACAAAAACTACATAAAACAGTACCCAATCACAACATAGTGCATGCCTAGATGGTTGTCTCAGCTAGCCCAAAACCTGTGGGTGCGGGGTTTGACTCCCGCTTTGTTCGTTTTTTGCCATATTTATGGATTCATTAGGGCGAGGCATCGAAATTACCGATGGGGATTGCGGTATGTACGATCGTCAATCAAACGGCAGCCAATGCGTTTGGTCATTTTGCAAAAACCATTTGGTGTGCCCATACATTAGTCGTTAAACATAAGTTACCAATGGTATAGTTTTCAATATTTTTTTGCCTTGGTCAAAGTTACCGCGGTGTTTGTATGTAAATTATCGGGTATGCGATTCGTATATTATTGTGCTATTTTCACATAAATTATCGAGGGTATATTTTTCAATAACTTTGTCCCCTCTCTGGTGAAAGTTATCGTGGCGTTTGTACATAAATTATCAGGTATTCAGTTCACATATTATCGTGTTGTTTTCACATAAGTTACCGGAGTATGTGATGATGACATGTACCTAGGATAGGGTCATGGGCCTGACCTAGACGCCCTACCCAAGGACACTGCCCTGAAGTCAAAGGCATTCAAAGCACAAGAAGAGAAAACCGACTGAGTTATCGAGGAGTGCAATTGTAACGCCCCGAGACCGATGTGCCAGGTGTCGTCCAGTTATTCGTTGTTGTTGCCTTGTCATTGCTTGCGTGTCATGCATTGCATATCATGTCCTCATGTGCATTTCATTTGCATACATGTTCGTCTCATGCATCCGAGCTTTTTCCCCGTTGTCCGTTTTGCAATCCGGCGCTTCTATGTCACCCGGTGTCCCTTTCTACCTCTTTTCGTGTGCGGGTATTAAACGTTTTCGGATTGGACCGATACTTGCCAAGCGGCCTTGGTTTACTACCGATAGACTGCCTGTCAAGTTTCGTACCATTTGGACTTCGTTTGATGCTCCAACGGTTAACCGAGGGACCGAAAAGGCCTCGCGTGTGTTGCAGCCCAACACCCTTCCAAAGTGGTCCAAAACCCACCTAAACCTCCTCCATCATCTCGGTCGTTCGATCACGATTGTGTGGCCGAAAACCGCACCTCATTTGGACTCTCTTAGCTCCCTCTACCTATAAATATGTGCTGCCCTCCCGAAAATCACGGATGAAACCCTAACTTCTTCCTCCTCCCGTAGCCGGACATGTCCGTCCCGCCACCGGACGTGTCCGCCGCCGCCGCCATGTCGCCCGGACCAAACAGGGGCCGACACCTCAGCTCCGCCGCCGCCTCCTACCAATCCGCAGCCGCCACGTGTCACACCGCGCCTCCTCTCTCTCCCTCGCGCCGTCGCGGCCCTGCGAGCCCACGGCCGGCCCGCCCGGCCCGACCGCGCCCCGCGCCTGGGCCGTTCCCTCGCCGCCGCCCGAGTGCCTCACGCCGCCGCCCGAGCATCTGCACGCCGCTCCGCCGTCCTTCGACGCGCGCCGCCCGGTCGCCTCATCGCCGCTCCGCCGCGGAGCAGCAGCTCCGGCCACCGCCACCGCGGCTCCGCCCGCCGGACCACCGCCTCACCGTCGCAAGCACCGGCGCCGGCGACCTCCTCCGCGCCCGCCGCCGCAGTCCGGCCTCAACTCCGGCGCTGACTCCGGCCGGCCGTCCACCGCATCGGCCTCCCCGCGCCTCCCCATGCCGCTCCTGCCTCAACTCCGGCGAAGGCCCGGCCCCACCTCGATCTGCGTGCGCCCAGATCAAAACCCTAGATCTGTTTCTCGGACGTATAATTTCGGCTAAGTCCCCGAGATTTCCAGATTCAAATGCCCATGTTCATCATGTCACAACTTTGCATTTGTTGATCCGTTTTGGGCGTGTAGCATATCAAAATGTTCGTCTCAGAGAGTACATCATTTCATCTCATTGCAGCATTTTCATTTGAGCTCATCTTGATGCCCTAAATGCTGTTGGAAGAGTGCTATTTGAGTTAATTGTCAGATCTGCTGCACCAAATAGCTATTTGTCATTTTTGCCTTGATTAGTGTGTGCATGTTATGCCCCTGAGCTCTACATGTGTTCTGTTATATGCTTTGTCATCTTTACAGAGGTGCCATCCATGTATTTTTGTGACATGTGTGGTGACTAGCACAAACTTGCAAAGTAGTGCATTCGCTAATGCTGATTTCAGGGACTTAGGATTTCTCTATGTCCTTGATCTATTCTTATCAATATGCCATATATTCATATTGTTTCCTAGTGATCCGTGCCTCTTTTGAGGATGATCAGTAAGGATGTTTTGTTAATATTGTGGTGCTCTATCCATCCATGTATTTGTTTGCAATTATGGAGCACCCTAACTTGAGTCAATCGATCTCTACTTTTGCTATTTCGTAATTCCTGGCAGATTATCTACTTGTTAGCGATTTTGCCGAGGATGTTGTAGTTGATCCGTGCATGCTATGTTGTTGTTCTTTCCATGTCTAGCTTATATAATATGTATTCTTGATGGGTGTATGCTTAGTTTGTCATGCCTTGCTCTGTAGGGAGTGCATCGAGCTCGTAAACATGCCTACTCGTTAACAGATTTGCACGTTCCAGTTTTTCTCTAAGTCTGTAACCTGTTTATGTTTTTGCCATGTTCACATGCTTGCAATTGTATTTTCTGATCCCTTTTGGCTCAAGGTCACTAAGGGACTTTTGTTAAGCTCTTTGAGTAGCTCCATGCCATGCCTTACCTTGCCATGTTAAGCTCCTATAGCATATAGTTTTCATGCTCCAAAGTGTGCTACCTGATCTGAAATTCCAGACAAGTGTTAATTTCACTAAGTCTGAAATCTGTTTACCAATTGCACTTTTGCCATACTTGTTTGAACCTGTTAATAGATGAATTGGCCGTAGCTCAGTGTTCATCTTTTGTCAAGCATTATGAGTGGATCCCTACCATGTATTTTGTTGTCATGTTTGAGTGCTGTAGCATATTTATCTTGATGCATTTAGATGGCTACTTGCTGTTTATCGCAGACCGATGCCATATTTGTTTTGCTTGCCATTTCCAAACCGTGCATCCGATTCCGGCGATCTTTATATCGATTTCAATAGAAATCACCTCACATTTCCAGTGGCACTCTTGGATTTACAAGTTGAGGCCAGGTTCAATCATTCCTTGTCAAATCATGCATATGCATCGCATACTGCATCCCGCATATCATACCATGTTCATGTGTTGGTTGTTTACTATGTTGTTTGCTCCTTTCCGGTGTTGCTTCTTCTCGGTAATCCGGTAACGTTGTGTTTGTGAGGATCCGTTGGCTACGTTCGTTTGTCTTCTTCATGGACTCGTTCTTCTTCCTTGTGGGATCTCAGGCAAGATGACCATACCCTCGAAATCACTTCTATCTTTGCTTGCTAGATGCTCGCTCTTTTGCTATGCCTATGCTGCGATACCTACCACTTGCTTATCATGCCTCCCATATTGTGAACCCAGCCTCTAACCCACCTTGTCCTAGAAAACCGTTGTTTGGCTATGTTACCGCTTTGCTCAGCCCCTCTTATAGCGTTGTTAGTTGCAGGTGAAGTTTGGAGCTTGTTCCATGTTTGGAACATGGTTATTTTGTTGGGATATCACGATATCTCTTATTTAATTAATGCATCTATATACTTGGTAAAGGGTGGAAGGCTCGGCCTTATGCCTGGTGTTTTGTTCCACTCTTGCCGCCCTAGTTTTCGTCATATCGTTGTTATGTTCTCGGATTTTGCGTTCCTTACGTGGTTGGGCTATAATGGGAACCCCTTGACAGTTCGCCTTGAATAAAACTCCTCCAGCAATGCCCAACCTTGGTTTTACCATTTGCCACCTAGCCTTTTCTTTCCCTTGGGTTCTGCAGACTCAAGGGTCATCATTATTTTAACCCCCCAGGCCAGTGCTCCTCTGAGTGTTTGTAACGCCCTCAATGCGGCTATATCTCCCACGTGTCGAAGCACGACTTAGAGGCATAACCGCATTGAAAGCAATGTCGCAAGAGAGGTAATCTTCACACAACCCATGTAATGCATAAGGGAAAAAGATACACAGTTGGCTTACAATCGCCACTTCACACAATTACATGAACAAAGCATTACATCATCCAAATACACTCAAGGTCTGACTACGGAACCAAAATAAAAGAAGAACCCCAAATGCGACAAGGTCCCCGATCGACCCCAACTGGGCTCCACTACTGATCAACTAGAATGAAGCAAGACAAAGGACAAGATCTTCAACTAGCTCCTCCTTGAGCTTGGTTGTGTCATCTGCACGGACTCAACAGCACCTGCAAACTGGTTTTGGAAGTATCTGTGAGCCATAGGGACTCAGCAATCTCGCACCCTCGCGATCAAGACTATTTAAGCTTATGGGTAAGGTAAAGGTATGAGGTGGAGCTGCAGCAAGCGACTAGCATATATGGTGGCTAACATACGCAAATGAGAGCGAGAAGATAAGGCAAAGCACGGTCAATGAAACTATGATCAAGAAGTGATCCTAAACAACCTACGTCAAACATAACTCCAACACTGTGTTCACTTCCCGGACTCCGCCGGAAAGAGACCATCACGGTTACACACGCGGTTGATTCATTTTAATTAAGTTAAGGTTCAAGTTATCTACAACCGTACATTAACAAATTCCCATCTGCCCATAACCGCGGGCACGGCTTTTGAAAGTTCAAATCCCTGCAGGGGTGTCCCAACTTAGCCCATCACAAGATCTCACGGTCAACGAAGGAATAGACCTCCTCCCGAGACGTTCCGATCAGACTCGATATCCCGGTACAACAAGACATTTCGACAGGGTAAAACTAAACCAGCAACACCGCCCGAATGTGCCGACAAATCCTGATAGGAGCTGCACATATCTCTTTCTCAGGGCACACTCAGATGAGCGCTCCATACAACTAAAACCAAACCTCGAGTTTCCCTGAGGGGGCGCTGCATAGGACTCTAGTTTGGACCAACACTCAGAGGAGCACTGGCCCGGGGGGGGTAAAATAATGATGACCCTCAGGAGCGCGACTCCCAAGGGAAAAGAAAAGGCTAGGTGGCAAATGGTAAAACCAATGTTGGGCATTGCTGGAAGAGCCTTACTTAAGGCGAACTGTCAAGGGGTTCCCATAATAGCCCAACCGCATAAGGAACGCAAAATCCGGGAACATAACACCGCTATGACGGAAACTAGGGCGGCAAGAGTCGAACAAAACACCAGGCATAAGGCCGAGCCTTCCACCCTTTACCAAGTATATAGATGCATTAATTAAATAAGATATATTGTGATATCCCAACAAGTAAACATGTTCCAACAAGGAACAACATCTCCGTGTTCCAACAAGGAACAAACTTCAATCTTCACCTGCAACTAACAACGCTATGAGAGGGGCTGAGCAAAGCGGTAACATAGCCTATCAACGGTTTGCTAGGACAAGGTGGGTTAGAGGCTTGGTTCAACAATATAGGAGGCATGATAAGCAAGTGGTAGGTATCGCAGCATAGGCATAGCAAAAGAGTGAGCAACTAAGCAAGCAAAGATAGAAGTGATTTCGAGGGTATGATCATCTTGCCTGAAATCCCGAAAGGAAGAAGAACGGGTCCATGAAGAAGAAAAATGGACGCAGTCGAATGAATCCTCACAACACGACGTTACCGGAAACAACCCGAAGAAGCAACACCGGAAAGAAGCAAACAACATAGTAAACAACCAACACAATAAACATGACATGATGCACAACCAAGTATGATGCATGTCCGGTTTAATGAAGCATGGCATGGCAAAATGCACAAACAATCCTACAAATTAAGTGGAGCTCAACATGCAACTCCTTTGCATATTGACGAAGCACCACATGACTTATTTAGTTCTCTCTCGTTAGGTACTCAACAATATTAAATGTTGTTTAAGCATGGCAAGTGGTGAAGCATAACAAAACTATATCATCTAAACAATTTAAATGGGGTCGGACATAACAAATAACAAATCCGGTAAATCCCCATATGCCTTAGTAATTTAATGCAACAACGATTTAAACATTTTAATTGTTGTTATCATGATGCAGATGACATGAACAAGTTTATGCAATTTTTATTAAAACTTGACAAGAGCATTATTATGAAGCATTTGACATCGTGGTGGAAAGGAAAAGGGTGCCACGACGACGAATCCGAAAATGATGCCACGACAACATATCGGTTATCCGGTAGCCCACGGGGATACCGGTGCAAAAGGAAGTGACGGGAGCGTGTCATGCAAGGATGGTGGGGTGCTCCCGATTACGGGGTTCCCACATGTCGGTGGCAAGGCAAAAGAGGGGCAACGTGCACCGAACAACTCCGACACGGAGTAAACACGAGCATTTCATACAACACGCAACATTCGTTCACGGGCGTCGTCTCGGGGTTATACCTTCGAAGCGTGTGTTGTCGGAACGGACCAAGTTCGATGCGGTGTAGGGGAAGTAGACGTTCTCGTCACGTTCGTAGTGGTAGTAGTTGTCCTCATGCCGTAGTGGAAGTAGTGGTTCGCGTCGAAGGTAGTGGTACTTGGCAAAATGCATGTCGACGGCAGTTGTTCTCGTATCGTCGTGGAACTTGGCGCTTGCGGTATTGATAGCTCGAAGGGGTACTTGGCGTGTCCGAGGTCTCCGGCCGTAGTGGTACTTGATGAAACGGGTAGTCGAACTTAACGAAAAACGGGTCTCCTCGGGGACTTGATGCATCCGAATTCTTCGGGTATGTAGTAGTACTTGGCGTTCGGAGTCCGGGTCTTGCGGGTGGTGTACTTGGTGCTTGCGGTTCCGATCCGGGGGTGCATGCGTCCATGGTAACACTGCATGGCGCAAAGAGGCGACGACTTGGGCGGCTCTGGACAAGGACTCGGGCAGCTTGTGTATGAGATCGATGGGGCTTGGCTGCTGCTCGTCTCCTTCAACAAGTGACAGAACAAAGGCGCAGCGGCACTGAACAGCGAAGCACCAGCTACAGCGAGGCAGCGGTGCCGTGGTGAGGTCGCAGGCGAGAACGACGACAAACTTGGCACGCTGGAGGTGGAGGGGAACACGACGAGGCGGACGACAGCGGCAAGCTCGCTGGCACGGCTGGTGGCGGAGCCCGCTGGGCGACGGAGGCGCGGCGCTGGCAAAGGAGGCCACGGTTGAGGAACGGGTCTCCGGCGACGAGGCGCAGCAGCGGCAGCGGCCATGGAGGACGGCGGCGTTGAGGCGGGAATGGCCGCTCGGCTCCGCAAGCTCCTGGCGGAAGAGGAGAAGCTGCAGGGGCGGAGTTTGGCGGCGTCTCCTTGACGCGTGCGGGGCTGGAAGGAGCGGAGCGGGGACGGCAGGGCATGGTGCCTCGCTCCTCTCTTTGGCGAAGCAGGGAAGGAGGAGATCGAGGGAGAGGATGCTGCGAGCGAGGGAGAGGGAGGCGCAGGTGGGAACGACCGAACGAGGAGGGGGTCGGCCAGGAGATGGAGATCGGGCCTCTCCTGGCGGCGCTGGTGGGAAGACGAGGGAAAGGAGTGGGGAGCGAGAGGCTGGGCCTAGGTTTAGGAGAAGTGGCCTTGGAAGCCGGCCTGGGTGCGGGATGGGCCGGCGCTGGCTGAGCTAATGGGCCGGCCGGGTGGCCGAGGCCCAGGTAGCTGATGCCGCTGCTTTTCTATTTCTTCAGACAGAAATACAAAAAGGAAAAAGCAGGGGGAAAAGGAGAGGAGCTACAGAAATATAAAAATATATTCATGATCCTGAAAATGTGCTCTATTTAACAAAATTGGTTTGGAGATTTTAAAGGAAGAAAAAATAATTCAAGTTTGAATTAAACTCAAACTTGAACCATTTTAAACCCTAACCAAAACAATTTCAAAAGAGATGAAATTTCACAGAGAGGTTGAGGGCATGGTCTAGAATTTATAGGAAAAGACTGAACATAAATAGAGAAGGGGAAAGTGGCACTTGCAAAAGAAAGGAACTAGAAGGAAAAGAGAAGGAGATGATGCATGGGACAAAGGCATTGGGATATTTTGCAAGTGTGTTTGCGGTAATTCCAAACGAGTGGAATATTTTTATTTAGCTCCCTAATATTGGGAGGATATGTTATAAAGAGAATCACCATGTGAATTCCCTCGATTTAAATGGACCGAAGATCCATGCAATTTATTTAGGTGAGTTACAAAAGATTTATGAGATGATGGCATGATGACATGATGCAATGCACATGATGCACCAAACCAAACAAAACACACGACGAAACCTGGAAACCACGGAAGGCATCTGAAGCTCCGGTCTTGGGGCGTCACAACACTCCACCACTATGAGAGGATCTCGTCCCAAGATCTTGAATGGCACCGGAGGGAAAAACGGAAGAGAAAGAGAAGAGGTAACACTAAGTTGCTTCTTTGACAAACGAGTGAAACCAAATAACCTTGAGAGGTTGAACAAATTCAAGAAAAGAATACAACGAAGGTGAACAAAGTTGAAAACACTCCGTTAACAAGGTGGGACAAAGAACATTGCGAAAAACCTTGAGGTTGAAGGGCAAGATATATATTGAAAGCACTCCGGTTAAGAAGTTATGCAAGACTTGATACGGTGAAAAGAACTTGAGCAGAGGACACGACACTCCGGTTAAATGGATCGGCATGGAAAGAAACATGATCTTTGACAAAACGAGATGATGGGTTGAAAAGATGAACATCACAATGCCTACAGAACAAAAGTAAGAATGGAATGGAGTGAACGAAGGGAAACAAGGTCTCGAGGTAGCATGCTTACAACAAAAGCTAGAATGGAGTTGTTGGAAAACCAACAACGAAAAGAATAAGCTTGATATGGTCTTATGGAATACATCTCAAATTATGAGGTGACAACCTGCCACTCACGGGAAAAGAATTGTATTGATATAGACAAGGAGACGAGAAAATATTTCACCGGGAGGGTAAAAGAAGAACTTGGGTCATTTATAAGCACCATAAATAGCAGCAATCCTTAGAGAAAGCTTTAGGTGAAACATGACACCAGATAACTCCAACGAAGAGGTTGGTGGATTTGAAATACCTCATTCTTAACAACATGTGAATCATGAAACATGAACTCAAATTATCAAGAATGACATAATACCAGCTCCAATGATACGGTTGAAAGAATTGCACTCCGGATAGCAAGATGAAGAAAACTTGAGCTCCTCAGAAAAGAATCTTGATGAATACTTCAAGAAGGAATATAAATCCTTGATGAACCCTCATGTAGAACCTTCATGAGAACTCCGGTAAACAAAAGGTAACGAAAAGAAAGAGAAGTTGAGAACACAAGGTAAAACCTTGTAATGATTTAGATGAATCTCCGTGGTGAAATAATTGAGAGAACTTGGAACTCCGGGAAAAGAAATATGAACAAAAGAAATCAAGAATTTGATGAGCCTCCGGAATAGGGAATTGAGTTCAGTCGATGCAACAAGAATAAGAATTACATTATGCCTATCCTTCACCAATTAAATTGATGACAAAAAATGGATTTGGCATACTACTCATTCTCGTATCAAGGATTAAAAGAGATATAACATAAACTTAATGGACCACCGGTAGGATTGAAACAACGAATGAATTGATATGATGAAGAAGGAAGAGAACACTTGAGCGAACCACCGAAAGAATTGAAAATGATCGAAGTAGGGGTGCATCACCGGTAAGAATTAGCAAATGAACGAAGGTGCTTGAGACAAACTAGATACATGAGAACGAAGAGATCAAGAACTGATTAGAGGATATTTGATTGATGCGCCGGCAAGATAGGAGAATGATAACTGGCAGCTGAGAATGAATAAACCTGAGTTGATGGACTCCGGATAACAAACTGAGAAGACTCTTGAATTACTCCGGATAGGTGAAAAGAATTCTCACGATCAAAACAATTACGAGAGGATGGCAACAAGCTAGAATCACGAATCTTGAAGAGAATGGAGCGAGATTAAAGAGAAACTCTTCTTCGGTCTTCAAAATGACGGGAAACATCACCAAGAATTATTTAGACACTCCGGAAGAATCAAAACGAAGAGATTGAGCCAACGATGAAAAGAATTGTGAAAGATCTAGGAGAAATACATATGACTGATGATGAATCATTCTTACGTCAAACTTTGACAAGAACATTGAGGATAGCTTCGGGAAAATAAGAGTCAGGTAAGATCCTGGGAACAGACCTGTGGGTTAGGGCCCACTCAAAAGAAACAACGTTGAAATGATTTAAAAGAGAGGTTGCATCGGTTGAATTAAATGACTTGAATGAGATAACATCCTCGAAAGATCTTGAAAGAATCTTGAATGACAAGACGAACCTTTTGAGAAAATTTGAGCACTCCGGGACAATTGAATAGCGAGAGGTGAAAGATTGAGAATTGCACCAGCATGAGAAAGCATTGAAAACGAGGAAAGGGATATGATCAACACCAAAAGCTTGACTTGAAACCACCGGAGAAGATAAAAGAAATGAAGAATGATGAACTAGAAACTCCGTTAGTAACTTCATGAGAATCACCGGATAAGAACATGAAGGAAATAGAACGGAGGGACCTCCATAATAAAATGGACATTTGATAAAGAAATCCGAGTCCTCGAAGAAAAAGGGTGGGTGGGTGGGAAAAACAAAGGCAACTTGGAGACGGATGAAACAAACACCGTTGAGAAGAACTGATCATTGATCTTGTGGAAGTTCAAATGATCGTATCCACTTGAAGAGAAGCACACCGGTTAAAAAGGATTGACATGACAATCTTGATTATCAAGAAGGATTAGTATTCACATAGAAATATGAGAAGATCGTTTAGGAAAGGTATGGAATCAACTCTTGACTTCGAAGCAACTCGAATACCACAACTCAAAACAAAACGAAGGATTGGCTTGCAGAATAAGCCGGAACAAACATATGATAGAGATTTCGTCCGAAGTTTTCGTGGTGGGGCCTACACGGTCTCGATCGTACAACACCATCATGTACAAGGCAGTGCACATGACATACGAAGCGTCCCCGAGTCGGCATAGCCAAGGACTCTTTAAGACACAACGAGACCACTGTAAAACCGACCGTGAATAGGCGGACCACTAGACGTCGAACCCCAATTTCATATCATACATCTTTCGGAAAGATATCCTAAGAGCTACTTGAATTCCCACTTATGGAACTCCCGAACCTTTCCGGTTATGCAATCAGGTGTTGGGGATACAGGGGAAGCATAATATCTCACCCAAACTAACAAATCCTACATCCAGCTGTATCCATCCTTCAACACATAACCAAGAAACCTTCGGAAATCATCTACCTCAACCTTCGAAAAGAATCCGTTATACAAGTTATGGCGATACTCCCGAACTCCCGCCCCAGTACTGGGTGGCATCGAGGTTATCTCACCAACGAACTGTATAAAAGAGATTTTCGATGTCGGCGTACTAGACTCAGGTATTCCCAGAACTGCAACGATAAAATTATGACGACAACACCTCAGAGCTCAACTCCCCGGGACACTTCCACTAAACCCCTGACAGGAGGCACCAAGACAATGTTCTCATCATAAAACCATCGGAACGATTCCAAGATACCCGCGTGATCCTAAAAAAATTTTAGTGAAATTTGAGAAGAGAAGAGTCAAAACTCTATGTCAGGATGCCTTACCAGAGCGATGAGGAGACTGGGAAGTAAAAAGAATTCCTAAACTCTCCGATATATAATTCCTAAAGACTCAAAACATTTTTCTAGACACAACTCGGCCGCTAAAAACGATCAAGCAATGGGGCTCCTAAGGTCGGGGAAGGCTCTGATTACCAACTTGTAACGCCCTCGATGCGGCTATATCTCCCACGTGTCGAAGCACGACTTAGAGGCATAACCGCATTGAAAGCAATGTCGCAAGAGAGGTAATCTTCACACAACCCATGTAATGCATAAGGGAAAAAGATACATAGTTGGCTTACAATCGCCACTTCACACAATTACATGAACAAAGCATTACATCATCCAAGTACACTCAAGGTCCGACTACGGAACCAAAATAAAAGAAGAACCCCAAATGCGACAAGGTCCCCGATCGACCCCAACTGGGCTCCACTACTGATCAACTAGAACGAAGCAAGACAAAGGACAAGATCTTCAACTAGCTCCTCCTTGAGCTTGGTTGCGTCATCTGCACGGACTCAACGGCACCTGCAAACTGGTTTTGGAAGTATCTGTGAGCCACAGGGACTCAGCAATCTCGCACCCTCGCGATCAAGACTATTTAAGCTTATGGGTAAGGTAAAGGTATGAGGTGGAGCTGCAGCAAGCGACTAGCATATATGGTGGCTAACATACGCAAATGAGAGCGAGAAGATAAGGCAAAGCACGGTCGATGAAACTATGATCAAGAAGTGATCCTAAACAACCTACGTCAAACATAACTCCAACACCGTGTTCACTTCCCGGACTCCGCCGGAAAGAGACCATCACGGTTACACACGCGTTTGATTCATTTTAATTAAGTTAAGGTTCAAGTTATCTACAACCGGACATTAACAAATTCCCATCTGCCCATAACCGCGGGCACGGCTTTCGAAAGTTCAAATCCCTGCAGGGGTGTCCCAACTTAGCCCATCACAAGCTCTCACGGTCAACAAAGGAATAGACCTCCTCCCGAGACGTTTCGATCAGACTCGGTATCCCGGTACAACAAGACATTTCGACAGGGTAAAACTAAACCAGCAACACCGCCCGAATGTGCCGACAAATCCCGATAGGAGCTGCACATATCTCTTTCTCAGGCACACTCAGATGAGCGCTCCATACAAGTAAAACCAAACCTCGAGTTTCCCCGAGGGGGCGCTGCACAGGACTCTAGTTTGGACCAACACTCAGAGGAGCACTGGCCCGGGGGGGTAAAATAATGATGACCCTCAGGAGCGCGACTCCCAAGGGAAAAGAAAAGGCTAGGTGGCAAATGGTAAAACCAATGTTGGGCATTGCTGGAAGAGCTTTACTTAAGGCGAACTGTCAAGGGGTTCCCATAATAGCCCAACCGCGTAAGGACGCAAAATCCGGGAACATAACACCGATATGACGGAAACTAGGGCGGCAAGAGTGGAACAAAACACCAGGCATAAGGCCGAGCCTTCCACCCTTTACCAAGTATATAGATGCATTAATTAAATAAGATATATTGTGATATCCCAACAAGTAAACATGTTCCAACAAGGAACAACATCTCCGTGTTCCAACAAGGAACAAACTTCAATCTTCACCTGCAACTAACAACGCTATGAGAGGGGCTGAGCAAAGCGGTAACATAGCCAATCAACGCTTTGCTAGGACAAGGTGGGTTAGAGGCTTGGTTCAACAATATAGGAGGCATGATAAGCAAGTGGTAGGTATCACAGCATAGGCATAGCAAAAGAGCGGGCAACTAAGCAAGCAAAGATAGAAGTGATTTCGAGGGTATGACCATCTTGCCTGAAATCCCGCAAGGAAGAAGAACGGGTCCATGAAGAAGACAAACGGACGCAGTCGAACGAACCCTCACAACACGACGTTACCGGAAACAACCCGAAGAAGCAACACCGGAAAGAAGCAAACAACATAGTAAACAACCACCACAATAAACATGACATGATGCACAACCAAGTATGATGCATGTCCGGTTTAATGAAGCATGGCATGGAAAAATGCACAAACAATCCTACAAATTAAGTGGAGCTCAACATGCAACTCCGTTGCATATTGACGAAACACCACATGACTTATTTAGTTCTCTCTCATTAGGTACTCAACAATATTAAATGTTGTTTAAGCATGGCAAGTGGTGAAGCATAACAAACTATATCATCTAAACAATTTAAATGGGGCCAGACATAACAAATAACAAATCAGGTAAATCCCCATATGCCTTAGTAATTTAATGCAACAACAATTTAAACATTTTAATTGTTGTTATCATGATGCAGATGACATGAACAAGTTTATGCAATTTTTATTAAAACTTGACAAGAGCATTATTATGAAGCATTTGACATCGTGGTGGAAAGGAAAAGGGTGCCACGACGACGAATCCGAAAATGATGCCATGATAACATATCGGTTATCCGGTAGCCCACGGGGATACCGGTGCAAAAGGAAGTGACGGGAGCGTGTCATGCAAGGATGGTGGGGTGCTCCCGATTACGGGGTTCCCACATGTCGGTGGCAAGGTAAAAGAGGGGCAACGTGCACCGAACAACTCTGACACGGACCAAACACGAACATTTCATACAACATGCAACATTCGTTCACGGGCATCGTCTCGGGGTTATACCTTCGAAGCGTGTGTTGTCGGAACGGACCAAGTTCGATGCGGTGTAGGGGAAGTAGACGTTCTCGTCACGTTCGTAGTGGTAGTAGTTGTACTCATGCCGTAGTGGAAGTAGTGGTTCGCGTTGAAGGTAGTGGTACTTGGCAAAATGCATGTCGACGGCAGTTGTTCTCGTATCGTCGTGGAACTTGGCGCTTGCGGTATTGATAGCTCGAAGGGGTACTTGGCGTGTCCGAGGTCTCCGGCCGTAGTGGTACTTGATGAAACGGGTAGTCGAACTTAACGAAAAACGGGTCTCCTCGGGGACTTAATGCATCCGAATTCTTCGGGTATGTAGTAGAGTCCGGGTCTTGCGGGTGGTGTACTTGGTGCTTGCGGTTCCGATCCGGGGGTGCATGCGTCCACGGTAACACTGCATGGCGCAAAGAGGCGACGATTTGGGCGGCTCTGGACAAGGACTCGGGCAGCTTGTGTATGAGCTCGATGGGGCTTGATTGCTGCTCGTCTCCTTCAACAGGTGACAGAACGATGGCGCAGCGGCACTGAACAGCGAAGCAGCAGCTACAGCGAGGCAGCGGTGCCGTGGTGAGGTCGCAGGCGAGAACGACGATGAACTTGGCGCGATGGAGGTGGAGAGGAACACGACGAGGCGGACGACAGCGGCAAGCTCGCTGGCACGGCTGGTGGCGGAGCTCGCCGGGCGATGGAGGCGCGGCGCTGGCGAAGGGAGGCCACGGTAGAGGAACGGGTCTCCGGCGACGAGGCGCAGCAGCGGCAGCGGCCATGGAGGACGGCGGCGTTGAGGCGGGAATGGCCGCTCGGCTCCGCAAGCTCCTGGCGGAAGAGGAGAAGCTGCAGGGGCGGAGTTTGGCGGTGTCTCCTTGACGCGTGCGGGGCTGGAAGGAGCGGAGCGGGGACGGCAGGGCGTGGTGCCTCGCTCCTCTCTTTGGCGAAGCAGGGAAGGAGGAGATCGAGGGAGAGGGCGCTGCGAGCGAGGGAGAGGGAGGTGCAGGTGGGAACGACCGAACGAGGAGGGGATCGGCCAGGAGATGGAGATCGGGCCTCTCCTGGCGGCGCTGGTGGGAAGACGAGGGAAAGGAGTGGGGAGCGAGAGGCTGGGCCTAGGTTTAGGAGAAGTGGCCTTGGAAGCCGGCCTGGGTGCAGGATGGGCCGGCGCTGGCTGAGCTAATGGGCCGGCCGGGTGGCCGAGGCCCAGGTAGCTGATGCCGTTGCTTTTCTATTTCTTCAGACAGAAATACAAAAAGGAAAAAGCAGGGGGAAAAGGAGAGGAGCTAGAGAAATATAAAAATATATTCATGATCCTGAAAATGTGCTCTATTTAACAAAATTGGTTTGGAGATTTTAAAGGAAGAAAAAATAATTCAAGTTTGAATTAAATTCAAACTTGAACCATTTTAAACCCTAACCAAAACAATTTCAAAAGAGATGAAATTTGACAGAGAGGTTGAGGGCATGGTCGAGAATTTATAGGAAAATACTGAACATAAATAGAGAAGGGGAAAGTGGCACTTGCAAAAGAAAGGAACTAGAAGGAAAAGAGAAGGAGATGATGCATGGGACAAAGGCATTGGGATATTTTGCAAGTGTGTTTGCGGTAATTCCAAACGAGTGGAATATTTTTATTGAGCTCCCTAATATTGGGAGGATATCTTATAAAGGGAATCACCATGTGAATTCCCTCGATTTAAATGGACCGAAGATCCATGCAATTTATTTAGGTGAGTTACAAAAGATTTATGAGATGATGGCATGATGACATGACGCAATGCACATGATGCACCGAACCAAACAAAACACACGACGAAACCCGGAAACCACGGAAGGCATCTGAAGCTCCGGTCTTAGGGCGTCATAGTGTTGGTCCAACCTGTCAGCCACCGGTGGCCACCAGGGGTAACTCTGGGCTGGCCTACCGAAAGTTTAGACAATCCGAGTGTGCCCTGAGAACGAGATATGTGCAGCTCCTATCGGGATTTGTCGGCACATTCAGGCTGTGTTGCTAGACTTGTTTTATCATTGTCGAAACGTCTTGTAACCTGGATGCCGAGTCTGATCGGAATGTCTTGGGAGAAGGAATATCCTTCATTGACCTTGAGAGCTTGTGATGGGCTAAGTTGGGACACCCCTGCAGGGATTTGAACTTTCGAAAGCCGTGCCCGCGGTTATGGGCAGATGGGAATTTGTTAATGTCCGGTTGTAGATAACTTGAACCTTAACTTAATTAAAGTGAATCAACTGTGTGCGTAACCGTGATGGTCTCTTCTCGGCGGAGTCCGGGAAGTGAACACGGTGTTGGAGTTATGCTTGACGTAGGTTGTTCTAGGATCACTTCTTGATCATAGTTGTTCAACCATGCTTTTGCCTTCTCTTCTCGCTCTCTTTTGCGAATAGGTTAGCCACCAAATATGCTAGTCGCTTGCTGCAGCTTCACCTCATACCTTTTACCTTATCCTTAAGCTTAAATAGTCTTGATCGTGAGGGTGTGAGATTGCTGAGTCCCCGTGACTCACAGATACTTCCAAAACCAGTTTGCAGGTGCCGATGTTACCGAGCAGGTGACGCAACCAAGCTCAAGGAGGAGCTCGATGAAGATCTTTTCCTTTGTGTTGTTTCGTTCTAGTTGATCAGTAGTGGAGCCCAGTTGGGGTCGATCGGGGACCTTGTCGCATTTGGGGTTCTTCTTTATTTTGGTTCCGTAGTCGGACCTTGTTTGTTATGGATGTTGTAATGCTTTATTCATGTATTTGTGTGAAGTGGCGATTGTAAGCCAACTATGTATCTCTTTCCCTTATGTATTACATGGGTTGTGTGAAGATTACCTCACTTGCGACACTGCTTTCAATGCGGTTATGCCTCTAAGTCGTGCTTCGACACGTGGGAGATATAGCCGCATCGAGGGCGTTACAGCAATCCACTCAACCTTCAACCTCACTCGGATACCCCAATTCCATTCGACCAAGAGAATGAGTCACTTGATGATACAAGAAATCACTTGGAGTAGAGAAGGCTTAACGTCACTCGGGATGGCAACGGTGAGGCAATCACTTTGTAGACTTAAAGATCATTTATACTCCTTTATTGCTGGCGTTATCAGTAACGCTCTATATTAATGTACATTGAACCCTTTGTAACGTGGGTTGGCTGGGATCCTGACGCACTCTATATAAGCCACCCCCTCCACTGGCACAAGGGTTCGCACCCCCTATAACTCTCATGCATAAACCAGTCGACCAAGCCTCCGGGCACCGAAACGTAGGGCTATTACTTCTTCTGAGATGGGCCTGAACTCGTAAATCTTGCATGCACAACCTTGCCATAGCTAGGATCTTGCCTCCTCCTACGTACCCCCTATTCTACTGTCAGACTTACTCCCACGACAGTATGTTCTTCAACAACTTTCCCCCCTTAGTCAAAAGTTATCGTGTTATTTGTACGTAAATTATCGGGTATGTGATACATATATTACCATGTTATTTTCACATAAATTACCGAGGGGGTATGTTTTTCAACAAATTCCCCCCTTGGTTAAAGTTACCATGGTGTTTGTACAGAATTTATCGGGTATGTGGTTCATATATTACCGTTCTATTTTCACATAATATATCGATGATATATTTTCAATAACTTCTGTTTCCGGTGCAAAAGTTATCATGGTGTTTGTACGGTGCTTATTACCATGTTATTTAAACAGAATTTACCCTTCCCCGGTAAATCTTACCGCAATGTTTGTATGTAAATTATTAGATATGCGTTTTGTATATCACCATGCTATTTTCACATAAAGTTACTGGGGTATCTTTTTTGAGAAACTTAATATATGTGTTTGTAGGTAAGTTATCAGGTCCGCGGTGCTTAAAATACCATGTTATTTACACAAAATTTATTGAAGTATCTTTCAAAAACTTTTTTCCTCTAGGTCAAACAACCTTTTTTTCGGGTCAAAATTAATACCGTGATGGTATTGAAGTTGTTAGGATCAAAGTAGAAAACATTGTCGAAAGACAGTTTATTGCGAGAGATGTGTATCTGACAAAAACTTCATTCTTTTTGTAGCTTTTTTTTCTTTTAATTTACCAAAAAATGAAAGAAGAGTGCATAGAAGCTAGTAGATTGCATCGGCTACTAGCATGAAATAGCAACATCACTCGCTGCTACTCTAGCTAGTAACTAGCCTAATTAGCAGACAGCAGCTAGCCTAGCTACCCTAATTAACCTAGCTAGTAAACAGCAGCAGATCGCGTATGGAACAGTGGCAGGAACAACAAATAGCAGCAAGCGCATGGAGCACCCTCAAAAAAAAAACAAGCGCATGGACCCCAGCACGGGAGGAGCTGCACATGGAGCAGGGCAGAAAAGTCCACGCGCGTCTTGCGCGCAGCCGACGCGCGGGCGTTTGCGGAAAAAAAGCATTGACCGCTTGATGCAAATCGTACAACGCTGGATGCGGTAGGTAGTTTTGCAGAAAAACTCCCGTGTGCCAGATACATATTTCGTATATATATGTTTTTGATGCACACAAAAGATGTAGAAATGTGAAACAAAAAAAGTAGAACATGTTAATCATGTGTCGAAAAAAGTTAATTATGTGTACGAAAAATGTTAATACATTGTAAAAAAAATGTTCACGTAATTCACAAAAATAAGTCATATGCGTGAAAATAATGCTAATCTTGCATTAGAAAATGTTGAATGTGTATAGAAAAATGTTTTTAACGCACACGAAAAATGAACAAATTTGAAATAAAAAAAGATGGAACATGTTTATCATGTGTACAAAAAAATTGGTAATCATGTGTGCGAAAAACGTTTATAGATTGTAAAGAAATATTCATGTAATTCACAAAAATGATTCATGTGTGAGTAAAAATGTTAGTCATGTGTATTAAAAATGTTTTTAATGCACATGAAAAATGTACAAAAGTGAAACAGAAAAAGTGGAACATGTTAACCAATTGTACAAAAAATTATGTGTGCGAAAAATGTTTATACATTGTAAGATAGTTTGTGTCAATAAAAAACATGTTAATCATGCTCACAAGATTCAAAAAGAGTTTATATGATGTAATTTTTTTTGCATAGTTCAAAAAATGTACAACTGTATTCGGAAAGATATTACTGTGTATTTGAAAAAGTGTTCAAAAATGCATTTAAAAATATATACTTCATGTATTTGAAAACTATCCATTGTGTATCAGAAAAATGTTTCTCGTGTGCTCTAAAAATGTACATTTTATACCGAGAAAAAGTACACACGAGTCCAGAAATAACCTATAAAAACCACAAAAAAACATATATTTTGATAACTCTTTATCTTAAAATGTCCAACGTAAAAATGTACATTGCATACTAAGAAAAACAATTAAAAAACACAAAGATACCTATATTTAAAAACTATTTATCATGTACTATTTGAAAATGTTTAATGTGAATAAAAATATTTATTTATTTTGGTGGAAAACATGAATAAAAAAAATTTCAGGTGTATAAGAATGAGTGTACAACGTGTATGAAAAAAGTAAACATCAGAACATATAATATATAAATGTTAATCATCTATTGTTTAGAAAATGTTAAACATGTATAGAAAATGTTTCATATGTATACGAAAAATGTACGTGTATGGAAAAAGTAGACATAAGAACATATAATATAAAAAAAATTAATCATTTATTTATAAATGTTAAACATGCATAATTTTTTTTCATATGTATATAAATGTAGATTATGTGGGAAAAAGGTAGAGATATGTTGAAAATCCTACAAAACATAAGAAACCCTTGAACCACGAGGAAATCAAAGAAAACCAACAAAAACGAGAAAAATAAAACATAACCAAAGAAAAGAAGAAAAGTAAAAAACCTATGAGAACCTAGAAAAACATAGAAGAAGAAAATGAAAGTGAAAAGGCAAAATGAAAAAGAAGAAGAACATCCGAAGAAACTGATAAAACCAAGAAAGAAACAAATAATAACTGAAGAAAACCAAAGACAGAGAAAAATGATTAAAAAAAGTTGAAAAACAAGGCGAACGAGGGAACTAGCGAAGCGAAGGCCAGCGACTGCGAGCAAGCGAACACAGGCACGAAAATGGGCGGCTCAAACGCAGAATGCCAGAGGCAAAGTATTGCAAATCAGTAGGGTGATATATAGCTCCTACGTTTTCGGCCTGGCCGCTCACCTGTTTGCGCTAGGCCTGATTCTCAGGCGAGAGCGTCGTTTCTTGGGCCGTTGCGGGCTTCTGGTCCAATTGCCGCAAGCACTCGTCACCGCCCATCCCCCCAGGCCGGCTACCCCTTGTCGTGGGATGAAGAGGCGACGCCCATGACGCCGGTGCGCAGGACTAGTGGTTAGTGTCGAAGTCGTTGGACCTATGAGAAATTACAAGACTTCATGGGGAGTTTTATGCAAGTTTGCGTAAGGTCTCCGTTTCACCATTGATCCACAATCCAATGGCCATGGTCTGCTCGAAGAGGCCAAGTAATTAACCGCCATGGGAGGGGGGGTCCTCAGCCCAGCCCTCTTGACCGAGAGACGACATGGTGAGTACCCCCTAGTCCAGGACACCTATCTCAGATGAACAGTGGACCATACCTAATGATAGTCTTTTCACTACGAGGAATTGCTCTTTGGTAAATGAAAATCATCCAAGCTTGAATCACTGCTATGAGTGATGCTGACTAAAATACCAGCTTGGTTTGTTGGTCCATATCGTCCTATACATCGATGTGTCGGTAAGAAATGGCCAAATCTAACCCAAATCGGTCTAGAAAACAATAGAGGAGGGGGGGTATACCTACTTTAGAGATGACAAGGAGGACGGGGGGCATGGCTGAGACGAGGAGGACGAGACAGAGGCCAAGAATAAGGGGAGAAGCATCTCTTGTTGCTGGAGAGTGATGTTGCCGCTACTGCTTCTTGCGCATATCTGAGTCGCCGCCGTCGCCAGTGCCAAGAACTAAGGAAGAGCTAGTCCAAGAGCAAGTTCTGAGCAAGTAACGGGGTGAGGCTAGATTTCTCGCCATCCTACGTCAGCACATTTTGAAGGAAATATGCCCTAGAGGCAATAATAAAGTTGTTATTTATATTTCCTTATATCATGATAAATGTTTATTATTCATGTTAGAATTGTATTAACCGAAAACTTGATGCATGTCTGGATACATAGACAAAACACCGTGTCCCTAGTAAGCCTCTGCTAGACTAGCTCGTTGATCAAAGATAGTTAAGTTTCCTAACCATAGACATGTGTTGTCATTTGATTAATGGGATCACATCATTAGGAGAATGATGTGATGGACAAGACCTATCCGTTAGCTTAGCATAATGATCGTTAAGTTTTATTGCCATTGCTTTCTTCATGACTTATACATATTCCTTTGACTATGAGATTATGCAACTCCCGGATACTGGAGGAATACCTTGTGTGCTATCAGACGTCACAACATAACTGGGTGATTATAAAGATGCTCTACAGGTATCACCGAAGGTGTTTGTTGGGTTGGCATAGATCAAGATTAGGATTTGTCACTCCGAGTATCACAGAGGTATCTCTGGGCCCTCTCAGTAATGCTCATCATAATAAGCCTTGCAAGCACTGTGACTAATGAGTTAGTTGCAGGATGATGCATTACAGAACGAGTAAAGAGACTTGCCGATAATGAGATTGAACTAGGTATGGAGATACCGATGATCGAATCTCAGGCAAGTAACATACCGATGACAAAGGGAATAACGTATGTTGTCATAACGGTTTGACCGATAAAGATCTTCATAGAATATGTGGGAGCCAATATGAGCATCCAGGTTCCGCTATTGGTTACTGACCGGAGACGTGTCTCGGTCATGTCTACATAGTTCTCGAACCCGTAGGGTCCGCACGCTTAACGTTTGATGACGATTTGTATTATATGAGTTATGTGATTTGGTGACCGAATGTTGCTCGGAGTCCCGGATGAGATCACGGACATGGCGAGGAGTCTCGAAATGGTCAAGAGGTAAATATTCATATATAGTACGATAGTATTTGGACACCGGAAGTGTTCCGGGGGTACCGGGTACGTATCGGGTCACCGGAAGGGGTTCCAGGCAACCCCAGGCAAACTATATGGGCCTAATGGACCAAGAGAGGGACAGACCAGCCCCTAAGGGCTGGTGCACCCCCCATATGGGCTGGCCAAATTGGAGTAGAAAAGGGGAAGGAGGAAAGGAAAAAGGGAATAGGATTCCCTCTCCCCTTCCTACTCCGAATACGAATAGGAAAGGGGGGAGGCCGAATTGGGAGGATCACAGGTAGGATTCCTCCTACTTGGGGAGCCCCCTTGGCTGCCTCTCCTCCCCTCCAACCTATATATAAGGGGGGGGCACCGCTAGAACACACAATAAACATTGTTAGCCGTGTGCGGCGCCCCCGTCCACAGTTTACGCCTCCGATCATATTCACATAGTGCTTAGGCGAAGCCCTGCGCAGATCACTTCACCATCACTGTCACCACAACGTCGTGATGACAGAACTCTCCCTCGACACTTTTTTGGATTAAGAGTTCGAGGGACGTCATCGAGCTGAACGTGTGCAGAACTCAAAGGTGTCGTACGTTCGGTGCTTGATCGGTCGGAACGAGAAGATGTTCGACTACATCAACCGCATTGTCAAACGCTTCCGCTTTCGGTCTACGAGGGTACGTGGACACACTCTCCCCTTCGCGTTGTTATGCATCTCCTAGATAGATCTTGCGTGAGCGTAGGAATTTTTTTGAAATTGCATGCTACGTCACCCATCAGTGGCATCCGAGCCAGGTATATGCGTAGATGATATGCACGAGTAGAACACAAAGAGTTGTGGGCGATGATAGTCATACTGCTTACCACCAACGTCTTATTTTGATTTGGAGGTATTGCTGGATGAAATGGCCCGGACCAACCTTACATGACCACATTCATGAGACCGGTTCCACCGACAGACATGCAACTAGTTTTGCATAAAGGTGGCTGGCGGGTTGATACGTCTCCGTCGTATCTACTTTTCCAAACACTTTTGCCCTTGTTTTGGACTCTAACTTGTATGATTTGAATGGAACTAACCCGGACTGACGCTGTTTTCAGCAGAATTGCTATGGTGTTATTTATGTGCAGAAACAAAAGTTCTCGGAATGACCTGAAACTTCACGGAACACCTTTTCGGAAAATATAAAAAATCCTTGCAAAAGATGAAGGCCAGGGGGCCCACCACCTGTCCACGAGGGTGGGGGCGTGCCTGCCCCCTAGGGCACGCCCCTACCTCGTGGGCCCCCTGGAGCTCCTCCGACCTCAAGACCAACTCTATATATTTGCTTTCGGGGAGAAAAAATCAGAGAGAAGAATTCATCGTGTTTTACGATATGGAGCCACTGCCAAGCCCTAAAACCTCTCGGGAGGGCTGATCCGGAGTCCGTTCGGAGCTCCGGAGAGGGGAATCCGTCGCCATCGTCATCATCAACCATCCTCCATCACCAATTTCATGATGCTCACCGCCGTGCGTGACTAATTCCATCATAGGCTTGCTGGACGATGATGGGTTGGATGAGATTTATCATGTAATTGAGTTAGTTTTGTTAGGGTTTGATCCCTAGTATCCACTATGTTCTGAGATTGATGTTGCTATGACTTTGGTTTGCTTAATGCTTGTCACTAGGGCCCGAGTGCCATGATTTCAAATCTGAACCTATTATGTTTTCATCAATATATGAGAGTGCTTGATCCTACCTTGCAAGTCTATAGTCACCTATTATGTGTTATGATCCGTTAACCCCGAAGTGACAATAATCGGGATACTTACCGGTGATGACCGTAGTTTGAGGAGTTCATGTATTCACTATGTGTTAATGCTTTGGTCTGGTACTCTATTAAAAGGAGGCCTTAATATCCCTTAGTTTCCATTAGGACCCCGCTGCCACGGGAGGGTAGGACAAAAGATGTCATGCAAGTTCTTTTCCATAAGCATGTATGACTATATTCGGAATACATGCCTACATTACATTGATGAACTGGAGCTAGTTCTGTGTCACCCTAGGTTATGACTGGTACATGATGAACCGCATCCGGCATAATTCTCCATCACTGATCCATTGCCTACGAGCTTTCCACATATTGTTCTTCGCTTATTTACTTTTCCGTTGCTATTGCTATCATCACTACAAAATACCAAAAACATTACTTTTGCTGCTGTTACCTTTTGCTACCGTTACCACTACTATCATATTACTTTGCTACTAAACATTTTGCTGCAGATATTAAGTTTCCAGGTGTGGTTGAATTGACAACTCAGCTGCTAATACTTGAGAATATTCTTTGGCTCCCCTTGTGTCGAATCAATAAATTTGGGCTGAATACTCTGCCCTTGAAAACCGTTGCGATCCCCTATACTTGTGGGTTATCAAGACTATTTTCTGGCGCCGTTGCCGGGGAGCATAGATCTATTCTTTAAGTCACTTGGGATTTATATCTGCTTATCATTATGAAGAACTTGAGATATCCAAAAACCAAGATTTATCCCTCAACTACGAGGGGAGGTAAGGAACTGCCATCTAGCTCTGCACTTGATTCACCTTCTGTTTTGAGTAAGCTTGCGACACCTAAACCTTCTTCTGTTATTCGTTCTGATATGTCGCATGTTATTGATGGTGCCACTTCTGCTATGGATGATACTTATGATGAAACTACTTCTATGCTTGATACTACTGTGCCACTTGGTGCATTTCTTGATGAACAACTTGCTAGGGTTAGAGAGAGTGAAAATATTGAATCTGATAATACTGATGAAAGTGATGATGAAGACTTTCCTGTTATTCCTAAGGGTTATGTTTTTGATAAAGAAGCTTCTTTAGCTATTTTAGCTTGCAAAGATAGATACGAACTCAAGAGGTTATTAGCTAAATGGAATCAGCAATCTTTAAATGCTAGAATGAAACCGGACCCTGCTTTTGCTACTTCACCTATCTGTGTTACCGATAAGGATTATGAATTCTCTGTTGATCCTGATATAATTATTTTGGTTGAATCTGATCCTTTTCATGGCTATGAATCTGAAACTGTTGTGGCACATCTTACTAAATTAAATGATATAGCTACCCTGTTCACTAATGATGAGAGAACTTGTTACTTTTATATCCTTAAAATATTTCCGTTCTCATTAAAGGGTGATGCTAAGATATGGTTTAATTCTCTTGATCCTGGTTGTGTGCGTAGTCCCCAGGATATGATTTATTACTTCTCTGCTAAATATTTTCCTGCTCATAAGAAACAAGCTACTTTAAGGGATATATATAATTTTGTGCAAATTGAAGAAGAGAGTCTCCCACAAGCTTGGGGGAGGCTTCTCAAGTTACTTAATGCTTTGCCTGATCATCCTCTTAAGAAAAATGAAATACTTGATATCTTTTACAATGGACTAACCGATGCCTCTAGAGATTACCTGGATAGTTGTGCTGGTTCTGTTTTCAAGGAAAGAACACCGGATGAAGTTGAAATTCTATTGAATAATATGTTGACAAATGAAAATAATTGGACACCTACTAAGCCAGTTCCTGAGCCTATTCCTAAACCAACTCCGAAGAAGAGAGGTATTCTATTTCTCATTCCTGAAGATATGCAAGAGGCAAAGAAATCTATGAACGAAAAAGGTATTAAAGCTGAAGATGTTAAGAATTTACCTCCTATTGAAGAAATACACGGTCTTAATTTACCGCCTGTTGAAGAAACATATGATCTTAATCCATCTCCTATTGAAGAAACTCATGGTCTTGATAACCCGACACAGGTAGTAAAGGTAAATTCTCTCTATAGATATGATAAAGCTGAAATCCCATTTACTAAATTTGCTAGCCCATGCTTAGATGAGTTTGATAAATTTATGGCTAAGCAAGAAGATTTTAATGCTTATTTTGGTAGACAATTGAAATACAATTCAAATATGCTTGAACACTTGGGTGATTATATGGCTAATGTTAAAGGTGAACTTAAACTTATTAGTAAACATGCTTCTATGGTTACCACTCAAGTAGAACAAGTACTTAAAGCTCAAAATGATTTGCTCAATGAAATGAATAGTAAGAATAATGATAATGTTGTTAGAGTTATGACTAGAGGTGGTAAAATGACTCAGGAACCTTTGTATCATGAAGGCCACCCTAAAAGAATTGAGCAAGATTCTCAGAGAAATAATATAGATGCACCTAGTCCTTCTAAAAGGAAGAAAAAGAAAAATGATATGACTTTGCATGCTTCTAGTGAACCTATTACTGAAACACCTGAGAATCCAAATGATATTTCTATCTCTGATGCTGAAACACAATCTGGTAATGAACCTGAAACTAGTGATAATGTTAACGATAATGTTCATGATGATGCTCAACCTAGTAATGATAATGATATAGAAATTGAACCTGATGTTGATCTTGATAACCCACAATCAAAGAATCAATGTTATGATAAGAAAGACTTTGTCGCTAGGAAACACGGTAAAGAAAGAGAGCCATGGGTTCAGAAACCCATGCCTTTTCCTCCCAAACCATCCAAGAAAAAGGATGATGAGGATTTTGAGCGCTTTGCTGAAATGATTAGACCTATCTTTTTGCATATGCGATTAACTGATATGCTCAAAATGAATCCTTATGCTAAGTTTATGAAAGATATTGTTACTAATAAAAGAAAGATACCGGAAGCTGGAATTTCCACCATGCTTGCTAATTATACTTTTGAGGGTGGAATACCAAAGAAACTTGAAGATCCAGGAGTACCCACTATACCATGCTCCATTAAAAGAAACTATGTTAAAACTTCTTTATGTGATCTTGGAGCCGGTGTTAGTGTTATGCCTCTCTCTTATATCATAGACTTGATTTGAATAAGTTGACACCTACTGAAATATCTTTGCAAATGGTTGATAAATCAACTGCTATACATGTTGGTATTTGTGAGGATGTGCCTGTTGTAGTTGCAAACGTTACTATTTTAACGGACTTTGTTATTCTTGATATTCCCGAGGACGATAGTATGTCTATTATTCTTGGAAGACCCTTTTTGAATACTGCAGGGGCTGTTATTGATTGCACTAAAGGCAATGTCACTTTTCATGTTAATGGTAATGAGCATACGGTACACTTTCCAAGGAAATAACCTCAAGTTCATAGTATGAACTCTATTGGAAAAATTTCATCGATTATATTTGGAGGTTTTGAATTTCCTCTTCCTACTGTCAAGAAGAAATATGATATTCTTATTATTGGGGATGTGCATATCCCCGTTGAGGTAACATAGTGTTATTCGAAATTTCTCCAGTTCCATGTTATTCGGAATGAGTTCGTTAACAAGCTTGATCAACCTTGTTAGTGGGTTCCTTTTGATGAGCATGAGATGGATGAAGCTAGAAGACACAACCTTCTATACCCCACTTTTACTTTCTGTTACTTATATTAAATAAAATAAAAATAAATATTTTTCTATCTGTTATCTGATTATCCGTGCAATATAAAAATACCCCGAAAATAAAAGTTCTCCAAATGCCCTGAAATTTAAATATGATTTTTTTCTAGAATATTTGAGAATATTTGGCACTGAGAACACAGCAGGGGGGGGTCATCCACCTGGCCATGAGGGTGGAGGGCACGCCCTACCCCCCTGGGCGCGCCCCCTGCCTCGTGGGCCCACGGTGGCCCTCCTCCACTTATCCTTTCACCCACACACTCCTTCTTCCTCCCACAAACACGAATATCCATCTCAAGCACGAGTTCTAGCTCATTTTGCTGCTATTTTCGATCTCCTTGCTCAAAGCACCTCTCACAAAACTGCTTGGGGAGATTGTTCCTTGGTATGTGACTCCTCCATTGGTCCAATTAGTTTTTGTTATAGTGCTTTATTCATTGCATATTTGTGTTGCCTAGGTGACCCTATTCTTGAGCTTGCATGTCAAATTTATATGGTCAAAAGTAGTTTTGATGCATGATATATGCTCTAGGCACTTATAGGAGTACTTGTTATCAATTTTGTTGAGTCTGGTTTACTTTTATTTTGAAGTTACTAAAAAATTCAGAAATTTTTCAGAGGAAGAAATATGCTTAGGAAAATGTACCAAGGTGGTTCTTCAAGGAAGCAAGGACCCAGGCTTGCAATGCGTGATGCTGATGAAGAGCCACCAAGAGACGCTCCAGTGCGTCCTTGTGAATGGCCTTCGGGAAACTTTATGGATCAAGCGGGAATTAAGGAAGAATTTAACGCATATTTGCATAACGCTGATCTTGTGAGCTTCGAGGAAGAAAAATGCCGCCAGTACCACTATCTCACTAGTTCCTTTGTGAGGAGGTTTGAATTTTCATCTTCACATAATTCTCATACTGGCTTGTTTGATCTTTATGAAAAATCTTATACTATGGACTTAGAGGGTTTTATCGCTGCTTGCAAACTTCCACAATGGGGTAGTGTCAGGGAACCTCGCAAATCTAATTTAGAGATTTTCTTGATAGTATAACTGTGGGGGAATCTAGAGATATAACACAAGCTACCATAGGGAGCATTCAATTTCCTGCTATACATTATTTTGCTCTCTTCATAGGTAGATGCATTAATGGTAAAGATGAAGCATGTCATATGTGTGTTCCTGACCTCAGTATTCTTAGGAGTGTTGTGTTAGGAGACAAATCTTATAATTTGGGAGCCATTGTTGCCCATAGGTTGCATCTTAATAGATTTAATGGAGACTTCTTTGGTGGAATTTATGCAACCCGCTTAGCTGATTTTCTTGGTGTGACTATACGTGATGATGATATTGAATTACCTCCTGTTTACCTAGACTTTAATGATATGGTTCACCACCAGTTTGTTGAGAGGAATGAATCACCTCTCCAGTATCGCCTAATCTTTGACAGACGTCGTGCTGTCCGTATTACTCTCCCTGCTCCTGCCTTCTTTGATTATCAGGCAAAAGGAAGATATGTTATTACCAGAGAGGAGGCGGGATGAGTATGAGAGGAGGGCGGAGGCCGCTCGTCGCCACGCTACAACTCAGGAGGCGATAGTCGCTGCATCTCAGTACGACCCCAACTTTTACTATGGATATCCGCTAGGCCAACCGTGGCCATAGACCAACTTAGGCCAAAAGCCTAAGCTTGGGGGAGTACGTATTTCTCACTGACATTACATTCATGTTCACACACTCATTGCTAGATGTCGGTGCTCGTAATTTTTCATTGTATCATCCATGCTAGTTTATTTCCCTTTTTTATGCTTTCTTCTTGTGTGTTTAATAAACCTTAAGAAAAACCAAAAAAATTAGTTGTAGCTTTTAATTAGTTTACTTTCCATTGCTTGTAGTAGTAATTAAAAAGAAAACCCAAAAAGATTTCCTGTTCTTCTTTTGCTTGTTGGGAGCTTTCCTGTGTAAATAGTTTTATTTCTTTTCTTTGGGGGTTGATATGAGAAGACCATAATTAAACTGTTGAAGTAGCTCTTATATGCATTATTGTTGATCTGACAAAAGAGCCCATATTGCCTTATCTTCTCCTATTTATTGAATGCTTGCAGATTCCAGCTTAGTCCAATGCACTCACACTATTAGTATTATTCACATCATTCGGTCGTGCAAGTGAAAGGCAATTATGACGATATATGATGGACTGACTGAGATGAGAGAGGCTGGTATGAACTCGACCTCTTTTGTTTTTGTTCATTGTTCCTGATTCAGCCTATTATGAATAAACATGTTTGCAATGACAACTAGAGATCATAGTTTCTTGTGCCATGCTTGATTAGCTGGGAGCTTATAATGGTTTACCTTGCGTGCCAACATGCTATTAAAATGGTTATGATGTGGTATGATATAATGGTATCCTCCCCTGAATGATTTAAGTGACTTGACTTGGCGCATGTTCACGCATGTAGTTGAAACAAAATCAACATAGCCTTCACGATATTTATGTTCATGGTGGATTATATCCTACTCATGCTTGCATTCGGTGTTGATTAATTTTAATGCATGTTCATGACTGTTGTCGCTCTCTAGCTGGTCGCTTCCCAGTCTCTTGCTAGCCTTCACTTGTACTAAGCGGGAATACTGCTTGTGCATCCAACTCCATAAACCCCAAAGTTATTCCATATGAGTCCACCATACCTACCTATATACGGTATCTACCTGCCGTTCCAAGTAAATTTGTATGTGCCAAACTCTAAACCTTCAAATAAATATCCTGTTTTGAATGCTTGAATAGCTCATGTATCAACTAGGGCTGTCCGTATCTTCCATGTTAGGCGGGTTATTCTCAAGAGGAGTAGACTCCGCTCCTCACTCACGAGAAAGTGGTTGGTTACCAGGATGCCCAGTCCCATGCTTTATGCAAACTAAATCAAAATAATTGCAAACAAAACTCCCCCTAGGACTCTTGTTAGTTGGAGGCACTCGTTGTTTCGAGCAAGCCATGGATTGATGCTTGTTGGTGGAGGGGGAGTATAAACTTTACCATTCTGTTTGGGAACCGCCTATAATGTGTGTAGCATGGAAGATATCGCCATCTCTTGGTTGTTATGTTGACAATGAAAGTATACTGCTCAAAACATTATTCACCTCTATTTCAAAACCGAGCTCTGGCACCTCTACAAATCCCTGCTTCCCTCTGCGAAGGGCCTATATATTTACTTTTATGCTGAGTCATCATCCTCTTATTAAAAAGCACCAGTTGGAGAGCACTGTTGTCATTTGCATTCATTACTGTTAGTTTACATTGAGTATGACTTGACTGGATCTCTTTTGCCATGAATTACAATATCTAGTCAGTCTTGATCTTTAAAGGTGCTCTGCATTTATGTTTTGCGGTCTCAGAAAGGGCTAGCGAGATACCCATCTTGTTATATCATATTATGATTATTTTGAGAAAGTGCTGTCATCCGAGATTTATTATTATTGCTCGCTAGTTGATTATGTCATTGATATGAGTAAACTTGATACCTAAGCGTTATTGTGAATGTGGTTAGTCATAATCTTTGCTGAAAACTTGAATGATGGCTTTACATATTTACAACAACAAGAGCAAACAGAGTTTGTAAAAGTTTTTCTTTATCACTTTCAGTTTGTCAACTGAATTGCTTGAGGACAAGCAAATGTTTAATCTTGGGGGAGTTGATACGTCTCTGTCGTATCTACTTTTCCAAACACTTCTGCCCTTGTTTTGGACTCTAACTTGCATGATTTGAATGGAACTAACCCGGACTGACGCTGTTTTTAGCAGAATTGCTATGGTGTTATTTATGTGCAGAAACAAAAGTTCTCGGAATGACCTGAAACTTCACGGAACACCTTTTCGGAAAATATAAAAAATACTTGCAAAAGATGAAGGCCAGGGGGCCACCACCTGTCCACGAGGGTGGGGGGCGCGCCTGCCCCCCTACCTCGTGGGCCCCCTGGAGCTCCTCCGACCTCAAGACCAACTCTATATATTTGGTTTCGGGGAGAAAAAATCAGAGAGAAGAATTCATCGTGTTTTACGATACGGAGCTGTGGCCAAGCCCTAAAACCTCTTGGGAGGGCTGATCTGGACTCCGTTCGGGGCTCCAGAGAAGGGAATCCGTCGCCATCATCATCAACAACCATCCTCCATCACCAATTTCATGATGCTCACCGCCGTGCGTGAGTAATTCCATCGTAGGCTTGCTGGACGGTGATGGGTTGGATGAGATTTATCATATAATCGAGTTAGTTCTGTTAGGGTTTGATCCCTAGTATCCACTATGTTCTGAGATTGATGTTGCTATGACTTTGCTATGCTTAATGCTTGTCACTAGGGCCCGAGTGCCATGATTTCAGATCTGAACCTATTATGTTTTCATCAATATATGAGAGTTCTGGATCCTATCTTGCAAGTCTATAGTCACCTATTATGTGTTATGATCCGTTAACCCCGAAGTGATAATAATCGGGATACTTACCGGTGATGACCGTAGTTTGAGGAGTTCATGTATTCACTATGTGTTAATGCTTTGGTCCGGTACTCTATTAAAAGGAGGCCTTAATATCCCTTAGTTTCCATTAGGACCCCGCTGCCACGGGAGGGTAGGACAAAAGATGTCATGCAAGTTCTTTTCCATAAGCATGTATGACTATATTCGGAATACATGCCTACATTACATGGATGAACTGGAGATAGTTCTGTGTCACCCTAGGTTATGACTGTTACATGATGAACCGCATCCGGCATAATTCTCCATCACTGATCCATTGCCTACGAGCTTTCCACATATTGTTCTTCGCTTATTTACTTTTCCGGTGCTATTGCTATCATCACTACAAAATACCAAAAACATTACTTTTGCTACCGTTACCACTACTATCATATTACTTTGCTACTAAAAACTTTGCTGCATATATTAAGTTTCCAAGTGTGGTTGAATTGACAACTCAACTGCTAATACTTGAGAATATTCTTTGGATCCCCTTGTGTCGAATCAATAAATTTGGGTTGAATACTCTACCCTCGAAAACTATTGCGATCCCCTATACTTGTGGGTTATCACGGGTGTCTGTTTTTCCAACTTTAGTTGAATCGAATTTGACTGCGGCCGGTCCTTGTTGAAGGTTAAAACAACAAACTTGACGAAACATCGTTGTGGTTTTGATGCATACGTAAGAACGGTTTTTGCTAGAAGCCCGTAGCAGCCACGTAAAACTTGCAACAACAAAGTAGAGGATGTCTAACTTGTTTTTGCAGGGCATGTTGTGATGTGATATGGCCAAGACATGATGTGATATACGTTATTGTATGAGATGATCATGTTTTGTAAAAGTTCTCGGCAACTGGCAGGAGCCTTATGGTTGTCGCTTTACTGTATGAAATGCAAATGCCATGTAATTGCTTTACTTTATCACTATGCGTTAGCGATAGTTGTAGAAGCAATAGTTGGTGAGATGACCACGACGCTGCGATGGATATCAAGGTGTCAAGCCGGTGATGATGGAGATCATGACGGTGCTTTGGAGATGGCCATATCATGTCACATATTTTGATTGCATGTGATGTTTATCTTTTATGCATCTTATTTTGCTTAGTACGGCGGTAGCATTATAAGATGATACCTCACTAAATTTCAAGGTATAAGTGTTCTCCCTGAGTATGCACCGTTGCGGCAGTTCGTCGTGCCGAGACACCATGTGATGATCGGGTGTGATAAGCTCTACGTTCAAATACAATGGGTGCAAGACAGTTTTGCACATGCGGAATATTCGGGTTAAACTTGACGAACCTAGCATGTACAGACCTGGCCTCGGAACATTGGAGACCGAAAGGTCGAACGTGAATCATATAGTAGATATGATCAACAAAGAGATGTTCACCATTGAAAACTACCCCATCTCACGTGATGATCGGACATGGTTTAATTGATATGGATCATGTGATCATTTAGATGACTCGAGGGATGTCTATCTAAGTGGGAGTTCTTAAGTAATATGATTAATTGAACTTAATTTATCATGAACTTAGTCCAGATAGTATTTGCAAATTATGTTGTAGATCAATAGCTCACGATGTAGCTCCCCGTTTATTTTTGATATGTTCCTAGAGAAAAATAAGTTGAAAGATGATTGTAGCAATGATGTGTACTGGGTCCGTGATGTGAGGAATATCCTCATTGCTGCACAGAAGAATTAGGTCCTTAATGCACCACTAGGTGACAGACCTATTGCAGGAGCAGATGCCAACGTTATGAATGTTTGACAAGCTTGGTATGATGACTACTAGATAGTTTAGTGCACCATGCTTTACGGCTTAGAACTGGGACTTCAAAAACGTTTTGAACACCACGGAGCATATGAGATGTCCCAAGAGTTGAAATTGGTATTTCAGACTCATGCCCGTGTTAAGAGGTATGAGGCCTCTGACAAGTACTTTGCCTACAAGATGGAGGAGAATAGCTCAACTAGTGAGCATGTGCTTAGAATGTCTGGGTACTATAATCGCTTGAATCAAGTGGGAGTTAACAGATAAGATAGTGATTGATAGAGTTCTCTAGTCACTATCACCAAGTTAGTAGAACTTCGTGATGAACTATAATATGCAAGGGATAACAAAAAAATAATTCCCGAGCTCTTCACGATGCTAAAATCGGCGAAGGTAGAAATCAAGAAAGAGCATCAAGTGATGATGGTTAATGACCACTTGTTTCAAGAAAAAGGGCAAAGGGAAAGAAAGGGAACTTCAAGAAGAATGGCAAGCAAGTTGCCACTCCCGGGAAGAAGCCCAAAGCGAGACCCAAGCCTGAGATTGAGTGCTTTTACTGCAAAGGGACTGGTCACTGAAAGCAGAACTACCCCAAAAACTTGATAAGAAGGATGGCAAAGTGAACAAAGGTATATTTGATATACATGTTATTGATGTGTACTTTACTAGTGTTCATAGTAGTCCCTGGGTATTTGATACTGGTTCATTTGCTAAGATTTGTAACTCGAAACAGGAGTTGCAAAATGAACAGATACTAGTTAAGGGCGAGGTAACGATGTGTGTTGGAAGTGATTCCAAGGTTGATAAGATCAACATCGCATACTCCCTCTGCCTTCGGGATTGGTGTTGAACCTAAATAAATGTTATTTGGTGTCCGCATTGAGCATAAATATGATTGGATCATGTTTATTGCAATACGATTATTCATTTAAGTCAGAGAATAATTGTTATTCTGTTTACATGAATAAAACCTTCTATGGTCATACACCCAATGTAAATGGTTTATTGAATCTCGATTGTAGTCATACACATATTCATAATATTGATGACAAAAGATTGAAAGTTGATAATGATAGTGCAACATGCTTGTGGCACTGTCGTTTAGGTCATATTGGTGTAAAGCGCGTGAAGAAACTCCATGCAGATGGGCTTTTGGAATCACTTGATTATGAATCATTTGATACTTGCGAACCATGCCTCATGGGCAAGATGACTAAAACTCTGTTCTCCAGAACAACGGAGTGAACCACTGACTTATTGGAAATAATACATACCGATGTATGCGGTCCAATGAGTGTTGAGGCTCGCGGCGGGTATCGTTATTTTCTGACCTTCACAGATTATTTGAGCATATATGTGTATATCTACTTAATGAAACACAAGTCTAAAACATTTAAAAATTTGAAAATAATTTCAGAGTGAAGTGGAGAATCATCATAACAAGAAAATAAAGTTTCTACGATCTGATCGCGGAGGCAAATATTTGAGTTACGAGTTTGGCCTTCATTTAAAACAACGTGGAATTGTTTCACAACTCACGCCACCTGGAACACCACAGCATAATGGTGTGTCCGAACATCGTAACTGTACTTTATTAGATATGGTGCGTTCTATGGTGTCTCTTAATGATTTGCCTTTATCATTTTGGGGTTATGCATTAGAGACAGTTGCATTCATGTTAAATAGGGAATCTAAATCCGTTGAGACGACACCGTATGAACTATGGTTTGGCAAGAAACCTAAGTTGTTGTTTCTTAAAGTTTGGGGTTGCGATGCTTATGTGAAAAAGCTTCAGCCTGATAAGCTCAAACCCAAATTGGAGAAGTGTGTCTTCATATGATACCCAAAAAGAAACTGTTGGGTACACCTTCTATCACAGATCTGAAGGCAAGATATTTGTTGCTAAGAATGGATCCTTTCTAGAGAAGGAATTTCTCTCAAAAGAAGTGAGTGGGAGGAAAGTAGAACTTGATGAGGTAATTGTACCTTCTCTCGAATTGGATAGTAGCTCATCACATAAAACCGTTCCCGTGATGCCTACACCAACTAGAGCGGAAGCTAATGATAATGATCATGAAACTTCAGATCAAGTTACTACCAAACCTTGTAGGTCAACCAGAGCATGATCCGCACCAGAGTTGTACGGTAATCTTGTTCTGAAAGTCATGTTACTAGACCATGACAAACCTATGAAATATGAGGAAGCGATGATGAGCCCAGATTCCGATAAATGGCTTGAGACCATGAAATCTGAGATATGATCCATGTATGAGAATAAAGTGTGGACTTTGGCGGACTTGCCCGATGATCGGCAAGCCATTGAGAATAAATGGATCTTCAAGAGGAAGACGGACGTTGATGGTAGTGTTACTATCTACAAAGTTCGACTTGTTGCCAAAGGTTTTCGACAAGTTCAAGGTGTTGACTATGATAAGACTTTCTCACCCGTAGCGATGCTTTAGTCTGTTCGAATCATGTTAGCAATTGCCGCATTTTATGATTATGAAATCTGGCAAATGGACGTAAAAAATGCATTCCTTAATGGATTTCTCAAAGAAGAGTTGTATATGATTCAATCAAAAGGTTTTGTCGATCCTAAAGGTGCTAACAACGTGTGCAAGCTCCAGCGATCCATTTATGGACTGGTGCAAGCATCTCGGAGTTGGAATATATGCTTTGATGAGGTGATCAAAGCATATGATTTTATACAGACTTCTGGAGAAGCCTGTATTTACAAGAAAGTGAGTGGGAGCTTTGTAGCATTTCTAATATTATATGTGGATGACATATTGTTGATTGAAAATGATATAGAATTTCATGATAGCATAAAAGGATACTTGAATAAGAGTTTTTCAATGAAAGACCTCGGTGAAGCTGCTTATATATTAGGCATCAAGATATATAGAGATAGATCAAGACGCTTAATTGGACTTTCACAAAGCACATACCTTGATAAAGTTTTGAAGAAGTTCAAAATGGATCAGTCAAAGAAAGGGTTCTTGCTTGTGTTACTAGGTGTGAAGTTGAGTAAGACTCAAAACCCAACCACGGCAGAAGATAGAGAGATAATGAAAGTCATTCCCTATGCCTCAGAGGCTCTATAAAGTATGTCATGTTGTGTACGAGACCTATTGTATACCTTGCCATGAGTTTGGCAAGGGGGTACAATAGTGATCTAGGAGTAGATCACCGGACATCGGTCAAAATTATCCTTAGGTACCTAAAGAGGACTAAGGAAATGTTTCTCGGTTATGGAGGTGACAAAGAGTTCATCGTAAAAGGTTACGTCGATGCAAGCTTTGACACTGATCCTGATGACTCTGAGTCTCATTGAAAGTGGGAGCAATTAAGTAGCTCCGTGCAGAGCATTGTAGACATAGAAATTTGCAAAATACATACGGATCTAAATGTGGTAGACCCGTTGACTAAACTTCTCTCACAAGCAAAACATGATCACACCTTAGTACTCTTTGGGTATTAATCACATAGCGATGTGAACTAGATTATTGACTCTAGTATACCCTTTGGGTGCTGGTTGATACGTCCCCAACGTATCTATAATTTTTGATTGTTCCATGATATTATATTATCTGTTTTGGATGTTTAATGGGATTTAATATGCTCTTTTATATTATTTTTGGGACTAACCTATTAACCGGAGGCCCAGTGCCAGTTTCTGTTTTTTGCCTATTTCAATGTTTTGTAGAAATGGAATATCAAATGGAACGAAACCTTCACGAGGATCTTTCTTGGAACAAACACAAACCAGGAGACTTGGAGTGGAAGTCTGGAACTCTATGAGGCGTCCACGAGATAGGAGGGCGCGCCCCCATCCTCGTGGGCCCCAAAGAGCTCCACCGACGTACTTCTTTCACCTATATATACTCTTATACCCTAAAAACATCAGGGGGCCATAGAACCACTTTTCTACCGTCGCAACCTTCTGTACCCGTGAGATCCCATCTAGGGCCTTTTTCGGCGATCTGCTGGAGGGGGATTCGGTCACGAAGGGCTTCTACATCAACACCATAGCCTCTCCAATGATGTGTGAGTAGTTTACCATAGTCCTTCGGGTCCATAGTTATTAGCTAGATGGCTTCTTTTCTCTCTTTGGTTCTCAATACAAAGTTCTCCTCGATGTTCTTGGAGATATATTCGATGTAATACTTTTTTGCGGTGTGTTTGCCGAGATCCGATGAATTGTGGATTTATGATCAAGTTTATCTATGAATAATATTTGGTTCTTCTCTGAATTCTTATATGCATGATTTGATATCTTTGCAAGTCTCTTCAAATTATCGGTTTAGTTTGGCCTACTAGATTGATATTTCTTGCAATGGGAGAAGTGATTAGCTTTGGGTTTAATCTTGCGGTGTCCTTTCCCAGTGACAGTAGGGGCAGCAAGGCACGTATTGTATTGTTGCCATCGAGGATAAAAATATGGGGTTTATATCATATTGCTTGAGTTTATCCCTCTACATCATGTCATCTTGCTTAAAGCGTTACTCTGTTCTTATGAACTTAATACTCTAGATGCATGCTGGATAGCGGTCGATGTGTGGAGTAATAGTAGTAGATGCAGAATCGTTTCGGTCTACTTAACACGGACGTGATGCCTATATTTCATAATCATTGCCTAGATATTCTCATAACTATGCGCTCTTCTATCAATTGCTCGACAGTAATTTGTTCACCCACTGTAATACATTCTATCATGAGAGAAGCCACTAGTGAAACCTATGGCCCCCGGGTCTCTTTCTTATTATATTGCATCTCTTTTATTATCGCATCTCGTTTACTATTTTGCAATCTTTACTTTCCAATATATACAACAAAAATACCAAAAATATTTATCTTACTATCTTTATCAGATCTCACTTTCGCAACCCGTGAAGGGATTGACAACCCCTTTATCGTGTTGGTTGCGAGGTTCTTGATTGTTTGTGCAGGTACTAGGTGACTTGCGTGTTATCTCCTACTGGATTGATACCTTGGTTCTCAAAAACCGAGGGCAATACTTACGCTACTTTGCTGCATCACCCTTTCCTCTTCAAGGGAAAACCAACGCATGCTCAAGAGGTAGCATTGGTCACATGGCGATGTGAACTATGGGTGTTAATCACATAAAGATGTGAACTATTGGTGTTAAATCACATGGCGATGTGAACTAGATTATTGACTCTAGTGCAAGTGGGAGACTGAAGGAAATATGCCCTAGAGGCAATAATAAAGTTGTTATTTATATTTCCTTATATCATGATAAATGTTTATTATTCATGCTAGAATTGTATTAACCAGAAACTTGATACATGTGTGGATACATAGACAAAACACCGTGTCCCTAGTAAGCCTCTACTAGACTAGCTCGTTGATTAAAGATGGTTAAGTTTTCCTAACCATAGACATGTGTTGTCATTTGATTAACGGAATCACATCATTAGGAGAATAATGTGACACTACAGGAATTAGGCACTCTGCCGTCCGCCATGGCGGACGGCAAAGGCCTTTGCCGTCCGTCAGCAGACGGCAACAGGTTCGGCTGAATAGGCCACGGCGAAGCCTTCTTTGTCGTCGGCTGGCGGACATCAAAGATGAAATGGTCTTTGTTGTCAGCCGGCTGACGGCAAAGGTCCTGGACGGCACACGTGGCAGCTTACGGCCGTTAGGGGGCTAACGGTGCACTTTGCCGTCGGCTGGCAGACGGCAAGGACCATTGCACCTTTGCCATCAGCCAGCAGACGACAAAGTAACCAAATAGGCCAGCCCCGAGGTTGCACAGGTAGCTGCCACATGGCATCTTTGCCGTCTGCTGGCTTATGCCAAATCTATTTTCCGTCTGCCAGCGGACGGCAAAGATCCTGTATAGCCCCTGTTTTTCTATTTTTTTCTTAAATTCATTCAATTTGAACACACAAGTTTCAACACACAAATTTCACAGAAGACATATCCAACACACAAGTTTCATCATATATACATACATAACCAACACATAGTTCCATCCATACATATTAAAAAAGTTTCACATTGTTCATCCAACACCGTTATCCATCCATCCATATAACAAGTTCCATCCATGCAAGTTCATCGATACAAAATAAAAGCAGAAAGGGAAAAGAAGCACTCCATCCATGCAAGCTTCCGTGGATTAGATGAAATCTGCAAAATGGGAAACAAGAAAGTTAGAAGAAGAAGACTAGAAGAAGAAGAAGAAAATGAAGAAGAAGAAGAAGAAGAAAGTTAGAAGTAAGCATACTTAGGTAAAATGGAGCTAACCTAGCTAATTATGCCATCTTTGAGTGAACTAAGCATATTATGCCATTTTTTATATAAAGCAGCTAAGTATAGGTATTTATAGAGCTAACCTAGGTAATTAAGCATATTAGAGCTAACTTAGGTCATTTTGGAGAAGAAGAAGAAGAAGAAGAAGAAGAAGAAGACTAGAAGAAGAATAAGAAGAAGAGGAAGAAGAAGAAGAAGAAGAAGAAGGTTTTTACCCTTTTCCTTCTCATTCTTCTTCTTTTATTCTTTCCTTTTCTTCTCTTTCTTCCTCTATTCTTTCTTTTTCTCCTCTTCCTTGTTTTTCTTCTTCTTATTCCTTATTGTGTCATTTTAGAGCTTACATAGGTAATTATGCCATTTTAGCTAACTAAGCTTATTATGTCAATTTGGAGGAAAATAAGGTAAGTATATGTCATTCTTGTGCTAACATAAGTAATTTTGGAGCTAACCTAGCTAAAATGGATCGTATTGGAGCTAACCTAGGTAAACTTAGTCATTTTGGAGCTAACCTAGGTAAAATGGATCATATTGGAGCTAACCTAGGTTAAATGGGTCATTTTGGAGCTAACTTAACTAATTATGCCATTTTTGAGTTAACTAAGCATAATTATACCATTTTTACACAAGTAAGCCAAGTGTATGTCATTATTGAGAAAACCTAGGAAACTAAGCATATTAGAGATAACTTAGCATATTAGAGCTAACTTATGTCATTTCGGAGGAAACAAAGCTAAGTATAGATCATTTTGGAGATCTGACATACCTGACATAGTTCACTCCTCCTTCTTCTTCTCCTTCTCCTTCCTCATCCTGATGCGCCAAGAGCGGCGAGGCGGTGGAGGCGGTGGGATGTGGTCTTCTACCATAATTGGTATGGTCATGTCACCCGGCTGTGGGATCGCCGGCGCCACCACCATCGCGAGGTCATTGTCAGGCACCACCACCATCGCGAGGCCATCTTTAGGTAGCACCATCGCTAGGTCATCCTCAGCCACCACCATCTCTTGCCCATCGTCAGCCACCACCATCGCTAGGTCATCGTCAGCCACCACCATCGCGAGGTCATCGTCAGACAGAATAGGCTGCACCTCCTCATCCCCACTCTGCTCCTCTTCTTCCCCACTCCATTCCGGATTATCCTCGCTGCTGCTTTCGCTGTAGCCAGACTTGCTGCTGCTTTTGCTGTAGCCAGAGTCGCTGCCGCTGCTCCGATTGCTTGACCAAATGCAACAAAGTTTTTTAACAATCAGTGTGAGACAAAGCCAAATGGAGAGGAAGAAGAGGCAGAGCGTACTGGCATCGTCGTCATCCTGGTAGCGCATGCGGCACATAGTCATGTTGAACACCTTCATGGTGAGCATGGCGTCGCCGTCGTACCGGAAGACAAGGAAGTACCTGATACATCTCCATCGTATCTACTTTTCCAAACACTTTTGACCTAGTTTTGGACTCTAACTTGCATGATTTGAATGGAACTAACCCGGACTGACACTGTTTTCAGCAGAATTGCCATGATGTTATTTTTGTGCGGAAATAAAAGTTCTCGGAATGACCTGAAACTTCACGGAGAATATTTTTGGAATATATAAAAAATATTGGCAAAAGAATCAACGTCAGGGGGCCCACACCCTGTCCACGAGGGTGGGGGCGCGCCCACCCCCCTGGGGTGTGCCCCCCTGAAGGAAATATGCCCTAGAGGCAATAATAAAGTTATTATTTATTTCCTTATATCATGATAAATGTTTATTATTCATGCTAGAATTGTATTAACCGGAAACATAATACATGTGTGAATACATAGACAAACAGAGTGTCACTAGTATGCCTCTACTTGACTAGCTCGTTGATCAAAGATGGTTATGTTTCCTAACCATAGACATGAGTTGTCATTTGATTAATGGGATCACATCATTAGGAGAATGATGTGATTGACTTGACCCTTCCGTTAGCTTAGCACTTGATCGTTTAGTTTGTTGCTATTGCTTTCTTCATGACTTATACATGTTCCTATGACTATGAGATTATGCAACTCCTGTTTACCGGAGGAACACTTTGTGTGCCACCAAACGTCACAACGTAACTGGGTGATTATAAAGGTGCTCTACAGGTGTCTCCGAAGGTACTTGTTGGGTTGGCGTATTTCGAGATTAGGATTTGTCACTCCGATTGTCGGAGAGGTATCTCTGGGCCCTCTCGGTAATGCACATCACATAAGCCTTGCAAGCATTGCAACTAATGAGTTAGTTGTGATATGATGTATTACGAAACGAGTAAAGAGAGTTGCCGGTAACGAGATTGAACTAGGTATTGAGATACCGATGATCAAATCTCGGGCAAGTAACATACCGATGACAAAGGGAACAAAGTATGTTGTTATGCAGTCTGACCGATAAAAGATCTTCGTAGAATATGTGGGAGCCAATATGAGAATCCAGGTTCCGCTATTGGTTATTGACCGGAGACATGTCTCGGTCATGTCTACATTGTTCTCAAACTCGTAGGGTCCGCACGCTTAAGTTATGATGACAGTTTCATTATGAGTTTATATATTTTGATGTACCAAAGTTTGTTCGAAGTCCCGGATGTGATCACGGACATGACGAGGAGTCTCGAAATGGTCGAGACATAAAGATTGATATATTGGAAGCCTATGTTTGGACATCGGAAGTGTTCCGGGTGAAATCGGCATTTTACTAGAGTACCGAGAGGTTACCGGAACCCCCCGGTAACCTAATGGGCCTTAATGGGCCTAGTGGAGGAAGAGGAGAGGAGGCCTAGGGGCTGCCGCGTGCCCCTCCCCCCCCCCAAGTCCGAATTGGACAAGGAGGGAGGGCGGCGCCCCCCCTTTCCTTTCTTCCCTCTCCTCCTTCCCCCCAAGTCCTAATCCAACTAGGGAAAGGGGGGGAGTCCTACTCCCAGTAGGAGTAGGACTCCTCCGGCGCGCCTCCTCCTAGGGCCGGCCGCACCCCCCTTGCTCCTTTATATACGGGGGCAAGGGGGCACCTCTAGACACACAAGTTGATCCTCGTGACCGTTTTCTTAGCCGTGTGCGGTGCCCCCTTCCACCATACTCCTCGATAATATTGTAGCAGTGCTTAGGCGAAGCCCTGCGACGGTAGAACATCAAGATCATCAACACGCCGTCGTGCCACTACAAGAAAATCTGCCTGTAGAGACGTCATATTCCATCGCTAGTGACGTGTTATTTCATCTCTAGGTAACCATAGAGTCGACTTAGTAAAACGTCCTTGGAGCGTCTCCCCACGGACCGTCTCAAAACATGTAGACACGCTGGCTAAGCGTGTGTACATGGCATGCGACGCTATATTGGGACGTTCAAAGCGCCTCTAGATAAGAGACACTATATTGGGACGTTCAAAAACGTCTCTCGATATGAGACGCTATATTAGGACATTCAAAGCGCCTCTCGATATGAGACGCTATATTGGGACGTTCAAAAGCATATGTACATATGTAGAGTTGTTGTGTTAGATGCCCTTATTGCGTTTCTACTTGCAAAGCTATATAGAAACGGTATATTCATCTAATACGTAGTATATAACTTTAAACATTATTTGAATTTGTATTTCATCATTTCAATCTGGTTACTTTATCACGGCACATGCCTATGCAGAATGACGAACAAATATCGTTATGTAAAGGCATCCACCCATATCACCGGTCATATTCACAGGCAACAAATATCATTATATAAAGGGATCCACCCATATCACCAATTGTATTCACCAGCATCTTATTCGCACAATGCAATCAGTAGAAACAAACACCTTGAGTACAGATCTAAATCAAATTAGACAATCATATGAAAGATGCAAATAATTAAGAAAAGATCATACAATCAAAAGTAAGTTTTCATATGAAGCTAAATCATTTACATACTACATAATATTTGTCCATTTAAAAACTAATTCTTCTGTAGTTGCTCCTGGCTCCTACAATGCACTCCTTTTCTAAACCTTGAGCTACCCTGAAAAAGAAAGATAATGGAGAAAAAATAGAACGTGGGATTTAAGAGTTGTGTGAGAAGAAATGTACTTTGATGAAATTGTAAGAGAGGTACCATACCAATGTTTGGTGGCTTGTTTTCAGGCTGTGTAGGAGTGGTTGGGATTGGTTTTTTAACCTAAAAATCACAGAGATTCTTCATAAATAATAAACCTTAAGTATGTACATTGGAGCATAACTGATGATTGTATGGAAGTGTACTTACATGTGATAGAGGCCATGCAATAACATGACCAATGACATCCCCTACTGTTTGGAATTTTTCATATGGTCTAACTAGTCTCTCATTTCTTGAAACAAACTGCTAGATATTGCTCTCCAAGCATGTTTCGTCCAACCACATATCTACTCGCTAAAGTTCCTTCAGCCACACATTTATTTTTGCTTGTCAGGTTCAACAAAAAGAACAAGACTTTCATTTTATCCTTTGTTTCGAAGAAATGAAACATTCATTATCACAAGCCGTGGAAGATTTCACTTCAATGCAAAAACGGACGATTGCACATGGAATTAGACCAACTAACTATTCTAACCATTGTCATTCAGCATATACATACATACATACATACCTTCTTAGTGACACGATTAAGCTGTACACTTGGTTTCAGGACCACCTTGCTTGGTCGCATTGCGATTTTCAGCATGACCATTCTTTGATTCAGGACAATCATATGCTTTCTACAGTTAAGGTTCAGTTCAGTTGTGAGTAAACTTATACAAAACATAGATATTGTTTGATAACAAAGCTAAAATTTGTGCGCGCATGCACACACACACCTTAGCAACTGTGTGTTCATGTGGTGAAGATAAACTGTTGCGACCCTCTTTTGTTCTCGCGCAATTGCTAGGATGCAACTCCTGGTTAGAGAACTGCTTGTCCCCTAAAGTTGATTCTGCACAGCCTTGATTGAACCCTATCAATTTTTTTCAATGCGTGCTTTCTACAATTGAGGTTCAGTTAGTTTGTAAGTAAACATATACAAAACATAGACATGGTGTGACAATATAGTAGAAATTTATGCACAACAGACACACTTAAGAAACCATGTGATGATACAAAGAATCTACTACTAGCAAATGGTGCAGATTGGATAGAATAATATTGGTACATATTTTTAGAGAGAATCTACTTCTAGCAAATGGTACTGATTGGATTCCAGCCATGAATAAGGTGATCTTCTAGCAAAAATGGCTTACACAAGCCATGTAATTGAAAAAGGGAATGCTAGGAGATTCCAACAGAGCCTTTGCAGTAACAGGAATATCTGCACCGGGTAGACAGTGATGAAGCTATAAAATACAAGATATCTGAAGAAAATCTAGTTGAATCAAAACTAACGAAATAGTGGTACTGCACTATGATGAGATACGAAATAGGACAGAATAAAATTACTATAAAATAACAGAGTACGTTGCAGCCTGTATAACCAAACAATATCATGTTTTATGCTTCAGGGTATATGGATTGTGAGGTTATTTGGCCAGTATATCTGACACCACTTGTACAATTCTTGAGTTTTGCCATGTAAAATTTGATTGGACCAAACAGTTGCTCACATATTGTCAAGAAAATCTATTAGAATTGAATTATAGTCAAGTAAGCAATTCAACAAACACTTACAGTGCATTGCCTACAGGAAGTATGTAAGGAGACAAAGGACAATAGGACTGAGACTTGATATGCATAAATGAAGGAGGCCACTTTGGTTGATCTAATGATAAAACTGTAGGGGCTATGGGAATCAAGGGATCACCTGCTTGACATGGTGGAGGCTGAAGATGCTGGATGGAGGCGAGAGCTGCTTGCGGCGGGTGTAACGACGGAACACACAGCAGAGCCTTGGGTGAGGGGTGAGACCGACATGGATGCAGCTTCATGAAGGTGAGGACGAGGTCGGAAGGAGCACGGCTTCCTGACGATGAGGACGGCAGACGCTGATGGGCCGGGCTCCAAGTAGCGTGCTTGTCAATGGAGGCAAGTGGGATTCAGCGGCGAGCGAAGCTAGCGGCGGAGGGCGGCGTTTGAGGGTGAGGCTGCCACCGTGCGGGGTGCGGGAATCAGCGGCGCGAGGGATGGTGATGGCGGCACAGATTGGAATCAGGAGGTTGGGTAAGTGGGGAGGTGGGGGAGATGGCACTGATGAGAATATCCCGTGATATACGGAGATAGAAAAGAGAGACGTGGGAAGTTTGCCAGGTAAAGAAAATAATTTGTAGGACCAATTTTTTAGAGCGAAATTAGTCCGGGAACATCAAATTTGGTTATTTGATTAAGTGAAAATAGTTTGGGAGCGCTAGGTAACCACATATATGGATAAATATTTGTTTGAGGTGTTTATTTTATTGGATAAATCCATACCCATTGTTCTTTTCGCCAAAAGGATCAAACTTCAATGTCCGTGTACATTTCGAACTTATATGCATGGATACAGGAGCTGTCCATCCAACACTATACCCTAAATGTCCGTGTACATACTGAACGTAAATTGAACCAAATGAAGAAATTTCATGCAAACCAAAAGAGTTTCACGCAAACCGGATAAAAGTATCACACACACACACACACAAACTATGCTAGGTACTGGACGATAACCTCCTACGCGTGGACGCCCTGCCGGGGTCATGACCAACTTGTCGCTAATAGGGCGCCGACGTATCCGTAGTGGTCCTGGACCGGTCACCGTCCTAGGCCGCCGCGTGGTCGTGGTCATTGCGGACCCACTCCAGCGTGACATCCGAAGCGAGGAACATGGCTTGGCGTTGCACATTGCGCCGCTCCTCCTGCGAGCCTTTCGGCCGCCATTAGGGTGCAACTCGACGAGGTGCCGCCGTGGTGCCTGAGGTAATGAATGAGGCGCCTGGGAGGGATCCTCCCCCTTCACGGCCTTGTCACGCTAGTTGTGGCGTGGCGGTGACACCGGTCAATCGAAACATCCGAACGTGATGCGCGGTGGGCATGAAGGATCCTCCTCATCACCGGAGAAGAGCATGACTCCTGCTTCACGCGGTTGCGAGACGGCAACGCCAACTCCTCCTCGATGTGGTGGCCAAGTAGTGACGGAGGCGCCGGGTCACGATCACGGGCGACCGCTTGAGGAGGAGCTCTAGGTGTTGCTGCAACTCCTCGTCCATTTTGTAGTAGCCTCTGGTAGGAGGGGCGACTTTTGGTGCTCCTCCTCATCGCTAGGGAGAGTACGGTCTCCTCCTTGTTTGTCGCGGCGGTGGAGGAGAGGAAGGGTCCAGAGAACGCAGTTGGTTGAGCTGCGGTTCATCCACCGGCGCAGGAAACTACCCTGGTGATATGAAACCACACACCACCCCGTGCTTGACCTAGAAACATGCTTCTCCCATTTTCTGGATGGCGGTGAAAACCCCTAGATCCAGCCCCCCTCCCTCTTTCTCTTGGTGGCAGGGCAAGGTGAAGGACACTCCAGATACTTCGCAGAGGTTGCTACGATACCCGATTTGCTAGTGTCAAGTGCTATGACACCTAATTTTCTTGAGGGGAATGGGTTGGCCCAATCGGAGGGGGTGCCATTTGCGAAGTGTCAACATTTTGGTGCACATCACACAAGCGCTCTCATTGATTTTGGTCCTTTGTGTGGGGGAGCGTCTATCTATTGCTCATGCGATCCCTATAACATGTCGCCAACAATGCCTCGTTAGATATGCCAATCCCGGCGCATCTAACACACGCAGACACATTTTGTTTTTTTAGATCCGTTTTCATGTGGTTTTTTTTGTTTGTTTCTTGACCTTTTTTTCTCCTGATTTTCCTGTTACAGTTTTAGTTTTTACTTTTTAATAGTGTTCATTATGTATTAAAAGCAAATTGTAGCAGTGTATAAACAATGTTAAATGTGTATAAAAATGTTTCTAGTGTGTACGAAAAAAGTAGACATCAAAACATATATTTGAAAAATGGTAATGATATATTTAAATGTATACAAAATAAGTGTTACTAATGTATACAAAAAATTTACAATATGTATGTATACATAAGGTAAAATATGTGTTTGAAAAATGTTAGTCATGTACTTAAAAATATTAAATGTGTATAAAAATGTTTATGGTGTATAATAAAATTACAATGTGTATGAAAATGAAATAGACATCAAAAATATATTTTAAACAATGGAAGTCATGCATTTGAAAATGTTAAAAGTGTGTAAGATATGTTTCATATGTATAAAAAATGTATAATATGTATGAAAAAGTAGAATATATATATATATATGTATATATATTAGAATGCTTACACATCTATAAAAAATATTCCTTAGCTATAAGAAAAATGTTTGATATGCATGAAAATACGTAAAAATTAATACATGTATTTAAAAATTTATTAGTCATGCATTTGAAAATGTTAAACATGTATGAAAAATGTTTATGATGTATACAAAAAATATACAGTAAGTATGAAATAAAAGCACACATGTAATAGAAAAAGTAAGAAAACCGATGAAAGAAACAAAGTATATCATAGAAAATCGATAAAAGAACCGAGGTAACTAATAGAAAATCGACAAAGAAAAAAGGAACCCAAAAAAATGTATATGAAGGAAAACCAAGGAAAACTAAGAATAGAAAGGAAAATAGAAAAAGGAATAAAACAAAGGAAAACTGAAGAAAACCCTGCAAAACAGGTAAACACAAGCCGGAGGCGAGACAGGACTCCACCCTGCAGTGGGCGATATATAGCTCTAGGGGACCTGCTATTTGACGCTTACTGCATCAAATTACAGGTGGTTCGCACAGAGGCGCCCACTGGTCCGGCAATTGGGGCCGCACTCTTGAACGGTATCAAACATGCGAGCTGCAATTGGTAACTGAGAATTGCTAGCCACTCGAGTTGATGTTGGTCAGTGATGAATTTGCAACGTAAAATAATGAGAACAAATTGTAACAGTATATAACATTTTTTTATAATCTTTTGAACATTTGTTTTGAATATTGTGAATAACCTTTTTAATGACATTTTTAGAAAACATGAAGCTTTCGAAATTTATGATTTTTATATTCTGAACAGCCTTTGGAAATTCCGATCATTTTTTCAAATTGTGAGCAATTTTCTAAAAAAAGAAAAATTCTGGTACTCCTGAGCGTTTAGAAAAATTAGATCTCTATCTGAGGGAGCGTCGTGTCGTGAGATCTATGGAAGGGGGCGAGCAACGGCTGCTTGAGAGCTCTGGCGGGGCCAAATGGCGGCGAGAGGCCGGCCGCGGGTACTGAGGCGCCGAGCGGCAGCGCTAACAGCTCGTTTGTTTTTTTCTTTTTAGCAAGCTACATGTCAGAAAGACTCCCTCTGTTCTTAAATATACGTATTTTTAGAGATTCAAATATAGACTACATACGAAGCAAAATGAGTGGGTCTATAATCTAAACCATGTCTGTAAATATCCATATGTAGTCCGTATCGAAATCTCTTAAAAATACGTATATTTAGAAACGGAGGGAGTATACATCAACCTTGCTATACAACGACTGTTTTTTCACTAATTGCATGCGACCTGGCATAGCAGCTGTACATTCCATCTGCTGGATGATTGGGATGGCATCATTTGAAAATCGTACGTGCTTTCATTGTACGTAGAGCAATTCGCAATATGCACAGATGAACATTATAGAGGGGATGATTAACGTGACAATCAAATAACAAAGTATTATTCAAAATTTAGTACAGCTAATTTTAATATCTATCCAAGTTACAAAAATAATATGGCAATCAAATAAAAACGTTTTATTCAAAGTATAATACGGCTAATTTTAATATCTATCTGAGTTACAAAAATATGAGTATTTACAATTTTCTTATGTTGTTTCTAAGAATAGAGTCGCACATTAAAATGTCTCATAAATCGTCCGTAAGAACAGAATTGCACATTAAAGCGTCTCACAAAACATCTCTAAGTTAACTAAAATTAAATACTTATTTTTTGAAGGCTAATTATAGTAAGAAGTCTGTGGCGCTATGTAAACGTCTTAAGAAGCGTCTTTAGGTTACCAGTGTTCAAGGGCATAGAGACGAATAAAAAAGCGACCCAGAAAAAGCTACCATATATGGTGTTTTTGTTGTAGTGTGCTGACGGAACTCTTCCCCGACACTTTGCTGGATCGAAGTCCGGGGATCCTCATCGGGCTGAACGTGTGCTAAAACTCGGAGGTGCCGTAGTTTCGGTGCTTGATCGGTCGGGCCGTGAAGACATACGACTACATCAACCGCGTTGTCATAACGCTTCCGCTGTCAGTCTACGAGGGTACGTAGACTACACTCTCCCCTCTCGTTTTTATGCATCACCATGATCTTGCGTGTGCGTAGGAATTTTTTTGAAATTACTACGTTCCCCAACAGTGGCATCCGAGCCTAGGTTTTATGTGTTGATGTTATATGCATGAGTAGAACACAAGTGAGTTGTGGGCAATATAAGTCATACTGCTTACCAGCATGTCATACTTTGATTCGGCGGTATTGTTGGATGAAGCGGTCCGGACCGACATTACGTGTACGCTTACGCGAGACTGGTTCTACCGACGTGCTTTGCACGCAGGTGGCTGGCGGGTGTCAGTTTCTCCAACTTTAGTTGAACCAAGTGTGGCTACGCCCGGTCCTTGCGAAGGTTAAAACAGCACCAACTTGATAAACTATCGTTGTGGTTTTGATGCGTAGGTAAGATTGGTTCTTGCTTAAGCCCATAGCAGCCACGTAAAACTTGCAACAACAAAGTAGAGGACGTCTAATTTGTTTTTGCAGGGCATGTTGTGATGTGATATGGTCAATACATGATGCTAAATTTTATTGTATGAGATGATCATGTTTTGTAACCGAGTTATCGGCAACTGGCAGAAGCCATATGGTTGTTGCTTTATTGTATGCAATGCAATTGCGCTGTAATGCTTTACTTTATCACTAAGCGGTAGCGATAGTCGTGGAAGCATAAGATTGGCGAGACGACAACGATACTACGATGGTGATCAAGGTGTCGCGCCGGTGACGATGGTGATCATAACGGTGCTTCGAAGATGGAGATCACAAGCACAAAATGATGATGGCCATATCATATCACTTATATTGATTGCATGTGATGTTTATCTTTTATGCATCTTATCTTGCTTTGATTGACGGTAGCATTTTAAGATGATCTCTCACTAATTATCAAGAAGTGTTCTCCCTGAGTATGCACCGTTGCGAAAGTTCTTCGTGCTGAGACACCATGTGATGATCGGGTGTGATAGGCTCTACGTTCAAATACAACGGGTGCAAAACAGTTGCACATGCGGAATACTCAGGTTATACTTGACGAGCCAAGCATATACAGATATGGCCTCGGAACACGGAGACCGAAAGGTCGAGCATGAATCATATAGTAGATATGATCAACATAGTGATGTTCACCAATGAAACTACTCCATCTCACGTGATGATCGGACATGGTTTAGTTGATTTGGATCACGTGATCACTTAGAGAATTAGAGGGATGTCTATCTAAGTGGGATTTCTTTAGTAATATGATTAATTAAACTTAAATTTATCATGAACTTATGTAGCGACCCGACCCGAATGGATCAAGTCTCTGTGCTTACGTGTCATCCCTGGATCGGTATGCTGACACACACAGTACTCGAAGGATTTATAACAGAGGTAAATCACATGTATAAAGTAACGTAAATACTATTACCTCAATCCATATAGCGGAAGCAACAAGGTTGTGGATTCCCATCAACACCAACGTCAAAGTTGAGTGTAGAAATCGTAACCCTAACGTATCACTTACTCGTCGTAAGAAACCTGCAACATGAGACGTTGCAGCCCGAAACGGGTCAGTACATTGAATGTACTGGCAAATTCACACCATAGAGAATGATGAACTATGGCTATCACTACATGCATATTTGGCTGGTGGAAAAACTCTATGGTTATAAGGTTTTTGCGTAAAGCCAATTTTTCCCTACTGCAAAGGAATAAATTTATTTAACTATTATGGTGGTTGTGAAACATCAAGAATGGTTGACAGCATTCCGATCCCAATTAAGTGAACAATTAAAACCCAACAATATTAATTAGAAGTAACATGATGAGATCAACAGGAAAATCCAAGAACTAGATACTCAAGATGTCCATAACCGGGGACACGGCTAATCATGATTAGTTTATACACTCTGCAGAGGTTTGTGCACTTTTCCCCACAAGACTCGATCGCCTCCGTTTGGTTTCTCGCACTACAGGGTGTTTGAGAAGACGGATGACCGAGACACAGTCTTTCAGAAGCGCTAGCACCTTATGATGGGTAGACCAGTACACCTACTTTCCCCTACATCTGCTAGTCTACCACTGTAAGAGTTCACACAACTTAGTCAACTATGCCAGAGCCCATAATGGCTTGTGGCTACACACGGAAGTTTCTAGCATGAAAGATCTTATGATCCCTTTGAGCCTGGGTGGCGGTCCAAAAAAAAACAGGCAAGTCCTGATAGACATCAGGTGCCTCAATCCACCCAGATGTGTGTTTAAGTTGCCACCTTAGATAAACCATTAAAATTATCAACTCACATCTGTCATGGAATATCACTCACCCAATCCACGTCTACTAGCATAGCATGGCATAATAAGCAAACGTAGAAGTAACTCCCAAGGGTTTCATGATAATACAGGTGATAGGTACTACCTCATCTACTTCCCATCCCACAGTTTAATTAGATCCTAATCATGCAATGTGAGAGGATTGATCTAATGCAATAAAACAGGGGTTGTAGAAAAGGTATGATCAAAGTGTGAACTTGCCTGCAAGGTTGATGAAGATGATTCGCACTCAAAATCTCTGGATAGATCTACTCGTCACACTCCGGTCAATCTATCGTAAGCAAGCAATAGTATCCACACAATAAGTACTCATCTAATGCACAAGTAAAACTCGAACAAGAGAATGAACCGGATAGTTCAACTTAATAAATCCGGTTGCAAAGAAAGAACGAACCGAACAAAGAAACGGAAAACAAACGGCGGAAGAAAACAACTCGGTTCTAGCAAGTTGAAACTAGGTCAAATTTTACCGGGGCAAAAACTTGTTTAAGTTGGTTAGACGGAACGGCGGTTTTGAAACGAAACTCCAGGCGCTTGAATCACCTGATTCCGAAAAATGAGCGAGAAGATAAACTAGAACGAAGATCGGATCTGAGATCGCGATCGTGGAATAAATCCGACGAAAAGAAAGAGACGAACGGTTAAACGAACGGGCGTCATTAACCGGGAATAATCGGTGATCACGTTCGTTGAGACGAACGGTCCGAAAGAAGAACGAAAACCGATCTAGGGTTTTCGGAAAAGAACCGAAAAAGAAAACGGAAAACCGATCTAGGGTTTCGGAAAAGAAACCGAAACGAAGAATCAGGGAGAAAAACCGGAAAAGAAAACCGGAATGGTTTCTTTTAAAAGAACCGAACCGCGGGGAAGAAAAAGAGAGGCGCGGGGCTACCTCCGGCGAGGCGGGGCGAACGGTGGCGACGGCGGCGTGCTAGGGCGGCGGCGGCGGCGCTATAGGGGCGGCGGCGGCGCTAGGGCACAAGGGCGGCGGCGCGGGTGTGGGGTGGCGCGGCGGTGTAGGGCACAGGGTGGGGCGCGGCTTGGGGAGGAGAGGGGGTTTGGGTTTTTGGTGTGAAGAGAGGGGGGTCTATGGGGGTATTTATATTGGTGAGGGGAGAGGAGACTTGGGGTAGGGGACAAGAAATAGAGTAGGAAAAAGAGTCCTAGAAGAAAAAAAAGGAAAACGGAACAAAGGAAAGAGGGGGGGCTAAAGACTTGGCCAAGGGGCAAGGGAGGGGCGGCCGGCTCCTGGAGTCCCGCTGGGACTCGGCGAGCGAGGCTCCTGGCGCTAGCGCACAGGGAGCTGGGGCGGCGGCTGGCCTGGGCCTTGGCCCGGCTGGCCTGGCTCCTTTTTTTTATAAATAATTCCGCGCGCAGAAAAACAAAGAAAAAGAAAACTAAACGAACTCCAAAAATTCTTAAGTAAATTTTCCCCGACTCCTAAAAATGAGCCAAACAAAAAGAACTTTACTCCGGACCTAAAATGCAATTTTCGAAAACGCGCATTTTTCCCTATCCAAAGAAAAACAAACAAACACCGGAAAACGAAATTTGATCTATTTATTAAATCTTCATTTTTCCTATATTTTGGGAAAGTCATATTATTCCCTCCCTTATATTTTTTATAACGGAAAAATTATTGAAGATGAAATAAATAAATCAAATGATCCTCTTTTCAAATTCGAGAAAATTCTCAAATATGAAAATAACGAAATCTCCAACTCTCTCCGAAGGTCCTTGAGTTGCGTGAAATTTCTAGGATCGACCAAAATGCAAGAAAATAGGATATGCATGATGATCTAATGTATAACATTCCAAATTGAAAATTTGGGATGTTACAAACCTACCACCCTTAAAAGGAATCTCGTCCTCGAGATTCGGAGAGGCTAGCAAGAAAAGGTTAGGGTTTGGGGGTCTTCTCTATCGATCATCACACGGGGTCTGGGGTGCTACCACACTTAGAATCATGGTTACTGTTCCATCGAAACTCATATACTTCATCCATATTGTTAACAGTGTCGGTCTTCTCAAATCCTCGAGAAAATTTCTCCTCTAAGCTCTTCCGGTAACGGCATAACCTTTTTCCTCAATTCTTTTGTCCTTTCCTCTTGGTAAGGTTATTCCGAGATTTGGTCTTCTTAGCTGATGGGTCTGGCGCCATTACTACACAACTATCGATATCTCATGGTGGTCAACCATTTATGGTTTCTCCTGCAGGAAATGGGTCTGGGTTGATCCTCACCGTATAACCTACGGTTGGCACAACTGCCGTGTACAAGGAAAGAAAAATACTTATACCATTCTAAGGTTTAAACAAGGTTTAATATCGCTGTCTCTCTACTATAGGTAAGTCACTCAGATTTACCATCCCATATAGCAAGGCGAACAATAAGAGTAAGTCGGTATGGTGATCAATCCATCCCGCACCCAAATCATTACCTTGTATACGGTTTAGCGAATCTCGCATTCTAACACTCGGTCATCCTCACAAGCATTGCAGAATTTCTCTCGTCGACGAACCAAGTTCGGAATAATCCATTGATTCTGCAAGCCAGACAAACATCTATCATTCCTTCACAACTCTCAGGTTTTGCGTAAACTCCTATAAAATCGTCTGTCGACAAAGGTATATCCACTTCCAGGGGTTTTTTTTCCTTCAGCAAGAGTGTGCTTGCTTCTTGGAAGGTCTTGGGGCCTGTGGGTTATGGCACATCTCATCACTTGCAAACCTTGAACTCTTCATCGGGGCAGCGGATCTCTAATCCAACATCCAACTTCCAGCTTTCCCAGTATTCTTAATTCCATCCAATTGTACTGTCTTCCTTCCTTCTATTGGCACCAAACCAAGACGGGAGTACTCAGACTTGTCATGGGGTTGCCTTTCCTCCATATTACCAACATCGTACCTCCTTTATATCCAATAGTACTTCATCTCTTCATCCTCGTGGGATTTCCCACATACCGAGGTAAAATGAATTCCATATTCACTTCGTGGAACATCATTATCCTTTCCAGGGTCAAGCGTCCTTACAGGGGAATATTGGCCATCTCTGCATGGCACTTCTTCAACTGGGAAGCGTGAAACACATCATGAACTCCTAACAGTCCTTCGGATGACTCCAACTTGTTGGCCACTTCTCCCATACGCTCCATAACTCGGTATGGTCCTACAATTCTCGGGGCTAACTGTCCCTTCACTCCAATCTGTTTAACTCCTCGCATAGGGGACATGTGAAGACATGCTCTGTCTTCCATTTCGTAGGCTACCACCTTGAGTTTTGAGTCTGCACAACTCTTCTGCCTGGACTGAGCTACCTTCAGTCTATCTTGAACATTCTCTTCTGACTCCTTGATCACATTTGATCCAAACAACTGACGGTCTCCAACTTCATCCCACATACTCTTGGGGTATCACACATATCGAGACAAAACTCGTATTCATTTTGTCCGAAATCCACTCAGTGGAGTATGATTATCTTTTCCAGGGGTCAATGGTTCTTACAGGGTAGTACCACACTTAAAATGCTCCAATATTTTATAGACCATATTTCTCATATCCTCAAAAATGGTCAACATCTTTCCTCATAGAGTAACTCATAAAATCCAAATCAGTACCAACACTGCTAACTTTATTGATTCTCAAATTATTACAATCTCCTGTTTTTCCATTACATACCTCAACTCAACACCTCAATATAAAGGAAAATGTCCTCACTACTACGACTTTATTTCTTCTGTTACAAACTCAACTACTTATCACAAGTCTCCTTCTCCTTCGGACAATCTCTGGCAAGGTGCCCTGCTTTATTACAACGGAAACATATTACATCTGACAAGTTTCGAGGTTTTCTTGTGATTATATAACCTCCTTGGGTTCTTGGCTTCCTTTTTGGGCAACTGTGGAGGTAGTGCCCTGACTCCTTGCACCTATAACAGGTGATATGACTTAGGTCCTTCCTGGAATCCAATCGGTTTCTCTTTCTGGACCTTTCCATACCAATCATGGCTTCTATTTCCTGTGGGTCATATTCTACTTCCTCTATCGGGAATTCTACTAGATCCCCATTCATACAATTCTGGGAGAGGTGTCCTTCTTCTCCACATGAATAGCAAGACTTGGTGTAGGGTTTAATTGATTCCTCTTTGGGTGTGTCCTCCACCTCTTTCTTCATCACAGGTTCTTCTAAACCTTCCATGAGGGCTCCTTTCATTGCTTCTTCCTTCTGCTGGATGGTTCTTTGTACCAAGGGGTAAATGTGACACTGAGCAGGGTAGTGGGTAGTCCCTTCACACAAGAAACAAGTGATCTGCCTGGTTGGGCATTCTACAACTGGGTGACTTCCTTCACAATTAGGGCATCATCCTTGTGTTCTTTATGGGTGTGTCCGATTTCTCCACAAATCTTGCATGCACAAGGTTTCCTTATATCCTTTCCATAAGACTTCAACTTCTGGGACACCAGGTGAGATCTTTGCAGAGTCAACTTTAATTCTCTCCAAGTGGTTACTCCTTGCCATCCATTCATGGTTTGGTATATCCTCCACCAAGTAGCAGCACCTCTTTCAAAGCATTGAAGAGCATACTGGGCCATATCCTTTCCGACTATAGGCTTGTTCTCCATATGATCCTCCATGTTATGAATCCATCGGTCTGTCTCCAATTGACTCTTTGGTCCAGAAAATACAAGCTCATCTCAATTCATCATCTATTGGGTCCATGGGTTTGGGGTGAGATAAGAGAGATAGAGAGGGATGCACACAATGCAAACAACAGTTTTGAAAAGATAGATTTTTGTTGTGGCTGTCGAAAAACATCAAACAAATGACAGCTCACAATCGTCGCATCTAACGTAGGTATATAACAGGGGTTTGGTCTTCTAAGTTCAATAAATCTTCAACGTCTCCAAACTCTTCAAGCCTTGTTCATGCCTCCAATGGCTTCTTCCGGTCATACTTGTCTTTCTCAAGTTCTTTTGCCAGATCAATCTCTGTTGACGTGAAATCTCTCGTGACATCCTTTGATGTTCCGGAGTTGCATTTCAAACTTCTGGTTTCAACATCCTTCACATGAACCATGGTCATACTGTCCTTCAGTTCTTGACAATTCTCCGGTATCTCGAGGTTGTAGCTCCTCCAGCTTGGCTACTCTCATCTTTTGGTTCCTGAGTTCTTCATGAAATACTTCCTTGTCTAATACGACTTCCTGGAGCTCCATTTTAAACTTCTTGATGTACTACTCCAGATCCTGGTAATACACCGGCTAGGGCTAAAACTTCATCTTATGATAGGTGCTCCATCAGCCTTCTTCCATCAAATCCATTCTGATGAAATGCATCCTTAACTCAGCACGGTGACAATAGCATCAGCGGCGATGACATCACGGATAACCGTGTTTCTGCCCTTGTCATTGCCATGAGCTATCTTCCATAATTGATATCCCCTGCCTTAGGGTTTTCTTGACAAAACTTTGAGTTCTCATGCTCCTTGTTTTGGTCTTTCTCCAATACACCTTGATCTCGGGTATTGACAACTTCCATAATTTGTTAAGTTCCATCAGGGTAGCATTCCTAGGTCATACAAATCTGGGGATTCTTCAGAGCCTCCAATTCTCCTAGTCTTCAGAGTCTTCAACAGCTGTAGTTTCCATTATCATAATGTATGGTAAAATCCTCTTCATTCCGAATGGTCTTACTGGTCTGATATCCTGTACTTCTTGGAGTGGTCTCACCAGTCGAATCCTTGTGTGGTTAAAAGGGGAAAGGGTATAGTCTCACTAAAGAGAATTTTTTGAATAAGCTCAGAAGAGAAGAGAGGTAAAAGATCTTTTTGAAAGGGGAAAGTTGTAGAGGAAAAATCTTTGCTATGGGCTTGCCAGTTTCTAGGGTCACGTCCTACAGTCAACATGTGCTCTGATACCATCTTGTAGCGACCCGACCCGAATGGATTAAGTCTCTGTGCTTACGTGTCATCCCTGGATCGGTATGCTGACACATACAGTACTCGAAGGATTTATAACAGAGGTAAATCACATGTATAAAGTAACGTAAATACTATTACCTCAATCCATATAGCGGAAGCAACAAGGTTGTGGATTTCCATCAACACCAACGGCAAAGTTGAGTGTAGAAATCGTAACCCTAACGTATCACTTACTCGTCGTAAGAAACCTGCAACATGAGACATTGCAGCCCGAAACAGGTCAGTACATTGAATGTACTGGCAAATTCACACCATAGAGAATGATGAACAATGGCTATCACTACATGCATATTTGGCTGGTGGAAAAACTCTATGGTTATAAGGTTTTTGCGTAAAGCCAATTTTTCCCTACTGCAAAGGAATAAATTTATTTAACTATCATGGTGGTTGTGAAACATCGAGAATGGTTAACAGCATTCCGATCCCAATTAAGTGAACAATTAAAACCCAACAATATTAATTAGAAGTAACATGATGAGATCAACAGGAAAATCCAAGAACTAGATACTCAAGATGTCCATAACCGGGGACACGGCTAATCATGATTAGTTTATACACTCTGCAGAGGTTTGTGCATTTTTCCCCACAAGACTCGATCGCCTCCGTTTGGTTTCTTGCACTACAGGGTGTTTGAGAAGACGGATGACCGAGACACAGTCTTTCAGAAGCGCTAGCACCTTACGATGGGTAGACCGGTACACCTACTTTCCCCTACATCTGCTAGTCTACCACTGTAAGAGTTCACACAACTTAGTCAACTATGCCAGAGCCCATAATGGCTTGTGGCTGCACACGGAAGTTTCTAGCATGAAAGATCTTATGATCCCTTTGAGCCTGGGTGGCGGTCCAAAAAAACAGGCAAGTCCTGATAGACATCAGGTGCCTCAATCCACCCAGATGTGTGTTTAAGTTGCCACCTTAGATAAACCATTAAAATTGTCAACTCACATCTGTCATGGAATATCACTCACCCAATCCACGTCTACTAGCATAGCATGGCATAATAAGCAAACGTAGAAGTAACTCCCAAGGGTTTCATGATAATACAGGTGATAGGTACTACCTCATCTACTTCCCATCCCACAGTTTAATTAGATCCTAATCATGCAATGTGAGAGGATTGATCTAATGCAATAAAACAGGGGTTGTAGAAAAGGTATGATCAAAGTGTGAACTTGCCTGCAAGGTTGATGAAGATGATTCGCACTCAAAATCTCTGGATAGATCTACTAGTAACACTCCGGTCAATCTATCGTAAGCAAGCAATAGTATCCACACAATAAGTACTTATCTAATGCACAAGTAAAACTCGAACAAGAGAAGGAACTGGATAGTTCAACTTAAGAACTCCGGTTGTAAAGAAAGAACGAACCGAACAAAGAAACGGAAAACAAACGGCGGAAGAAAACAACTCGGTTCTAGCAAGTTGAAACTAGGTCAAATTTTACCAGGGCAAAAACTTGTTTAAGTTGGTTAGACGGAACGGCGGTTTCGAAATGAAACTCCAGGCGCTTGAATCACCTGATTCCGAAAAACAAGCGAGAAGATAAACTAGAATGAAGATCGGATCTGAGATCGCGATTGCGGAATAAATCCTACAAAAAGAAAGAGACAAACGGTTAAACGAACGGGCGTCGTTAACCGGGAATAATCGGTGATCACGTTCATTGAGACGAACGGTCCGAAAGAAGAACGAAAACCGATCTAGGGTTTTCGGAAAAGAACCGAAAAAGAAAACAGAAAACCGATCTAGGGTTTCGGAAAAGAAACCGAAACGAAGAATCGGGGAGAAAAACCGGAAAAGAAAACCGGAACGGTTTCTTTTAAAAGAACCGAACCGCGGGGAAGAAAAAGAGAGGCGCGGGGCTACCTCCGGCGAGGCGGGGCGAACGGTGGCGACGGCGGCGTGCTAGGGCGGCGGCGGCAGCGCTATAGGGGCGGCGGCGGCGCTAGGGCACAAGGGCGGCGGCGCGGGTGTGGGGTGGCGCGGCGGTGTGGGGCACAGGGTGGGGCGCGGCTTGGGCAGGAGAGGGGGTTTGGGTTTTTGGTGTGAAGAGAGGGGGGGTCTATGGGGGTATTTATATTGGTGAGGGGAGAGGAGACTTGGGGTAGGGGACAAGAAATAGAGTAAGAAAAAGAGTCCTAGAAGAAAAAAAAGGAAAACGGAAAAAAGGAAAGAGGGGGGGCTAAAGACTTGGCCAAGGGGCAAGGGAGGGGCGGCCGGCTCCTGGAGTCCCGCTGGGACTCGGCGAGCGAGGCTCCTGGCGCTAGCGCACAGGGAGCTGGGGCGGCGGCTGGCCAGGGCCTTGGCCTGGCTGGCCTGGCTCCTTTTTTTTATAAATAATTCCGCGCGCAGAAAAACAAAGAAAAAGAAAACTAAACGAACTCCAAAAATTCTAAAGTAAATTTTCCCCGACTCCTAAAAATGAGCCGAACAAAAAGAACTTTACTCCGGACCTAAAATGCAATTTTCGAAAACGCGCATTTTTCCCAATCCAAAGAAAAACAAACACCGGAAAACGAAATTTGATCTATTTATTAAATCTTCATTTTTCCTATATTTTGGGAAAGTCATATTATTCCCTCCCTTATATTTTTTATAACGGAAAAATTATTGAAGATGAAATAAATAAATCAAATGATCCTCTTTTCAAATTCGAGAAAATTCTCAAATATGAAAATAACGAAATCTCCAACTCTCTCCGAAGGTCCTTGAGTTGCGTGAAATTTCTAGGATCGACCAAAATGCAAGAAAATAGGATATGCATGATGATCTAATGTATAACATTCCAAATTGAAAATTTGGGATGTTACAACTTAGTACCTGATAGTATCTTGCTTGTTTGTGTTTGATTGTAGATAGATGGCCCGTGCTGTTGTTCCGTTGAATTTTAATGCGTTCCTTGAGAAAGCAAAGTTGAAAGATGATGGTAGCAATTACACGGACTGGGTCCGTAACTTGAGGATTATCCTCATTGCTGCACAGAAGAATTACGTCCTGGAAGCACCGCTGGGTGCCAGGCCTGCTGCTGGAGCAACACCAGATGTTATGAACGTCTGGCAGAGCAAAGTTGATGACTACTTGATAGTTCAGTGTGCCATGCTTTACGGCTTAGAATCGCGACTTCAACGACGTTTTGAACGTCATGGAGCATATGATATGTTCCAGGAGTTGAAGTTAATATTTCAAGCAAATGCCCGGATTGAGAGATATGAAGTCTCCAATAAGTTCTATAGCTGCAAGATGGAGGAGAACAGTTCTGTCAGTGAGCATATACTCAAAATGTCTGGGTATAATAATCACTTGATTCAATTGGGAGTTAATCTTCCAGATGATTGCGTCATTGACAGAATTCTCCAATCACTTCCACCTAGCTACAAGAGCTTCATGATGAACTATAATATGCAAGGGATGGTTAAGACAATTCCCGAGCTCTTCGCAATGCTGAAAGCTGTGGAGGTAGAAATCAAGAAGGAGCATCAAGCGTTGATGGTCAACAAGACCACTAGTTTCAAGAAAAAGGGCAAAGGGAAGAAGAAGGGGAACTTCAAAAAGAACAGCAAGCAAGTTGCTGCTCAGGAGAAGAAACCCAAATCTGGACCTAAGCCTGAAACTGAGTGCTTCTATTGCAAGCAGACTGGTCACTGGAAGCGGAACTGCCCCAAGTATTTGGTGGATAAAAAGGATGGCAAGGTGAACAAAGGTATATATGATATACATGTTATTGATGTGTACCTTACTAATGCTCGCAGTAGCACCTGGGTATTTGATACTGGTTCTGTTGCTAATATTTGCAACTCGAAACAGGGACTACAGATTAAGCGAAGATTGGCTAAGGACGAGGTGACGATGCGTGTGGGAAATGGTTCCAAAGTCGATGTGATCGCGGTCGGCACGCTACCTCTACATCTACCTTCGGGATTAGTATTAGACCTAAATAATTGTTATTTGGTGCCAGCATTGGGCATGAACATTATATCTGGATCTTGTTTGATGCGAGACGATTATTCATTTAAATCAGAGAATAATGGTTGTTCTATTTATATGAGTAATATCTTTTATGGTCATGCACCCTTGAAGAGTGGTCTATTCTTATTAATCTCGATAGTAGTGACACACATATTCATAATGTTGAAGCCAAAAGATGCAGAGTTGATAATGATAGTGCAACTTATTCGTGGCACTACCGTTTAGGTCATATCAGTGTAAAGCGCATGAAGAAACTCCATACTGATGGACTTTTGGAACCACTTGATTATGAATCACTTGGTACTTGCGAACCGTGTCTTATGGGCAAGATGACCAAAACACCGTTCTCCGGTACTATGGAGAGAGCAACAGATTTGTTAGAAATCATACATACATATGTATGTGGTCCGACGAATATTGAGGCTCGTGGCGGATATCGTTATTTTCTCACCTTCACAGATGACTTAAGCAGATATGGGTATATCTACTTAATGAAACATAAGTCTTAAATATTTAAAAAGTTCAAAGAATTTCAGAGTGAAGTTGAAAATCATCGTAACAAGAAAATAAAATTCCTACGATTGATACGTCTCCAACGTATCTATAATTTTTGATTGCTCCATGCTACTTTATCTACTGTTTTGGACTATATTGGGCTTTATTTTCCACTTTTATATTATTTTTGGGACTAACCTATTAACCGAAAGCCCAGCCCAGAATTGCTGTTTTTTGCCTATTTCAGTATTTCGAGGAAACAGAATATCAAACGGAGTCCAAACGGAATGAAACCTTCGGGAACGTGATCTTCTCACCGAACGTGATCCAGGAGACTTGGACCCTACTCCAAGAAGTTTCCGGGGAGGTCACGAGGGTGGAGGGCGCCCCCCTGGGCGCGCCCCCTGCCTCGTGGGCCCCTCGGAGCTCCACCGACGTGCTCCTTCCTCCTATATATACCTACGTACCCCCATTAGACCAGGGAGGGAGCCAAAAACCTAATTCCACCGCCGCAACTTCCTGTATCCACGAGATCCCATATTGGGGCCTATTCCGGAGCTCCGCCGGAGAGGGCATCCATCACGGAGGGCTTCTACATCAACACCATAGCCCTTCCGATGAAGTGTGAGTAGTTTACTTCAGACCTTCGGGTCCATATCTAGTAGCTAGATGGCTTCTTCTCTCTTTTTGGATCTCAATACAATGTTCTCCCCCTCTCTCGTGGAGATCTATTCGATGTAATCTTCTTTTTGCGGTGTGTTTGTTGAGACTGATGAATTATGTGTTTATGATCCAACTTATCTATGAATAATATTTGAATTTTCTCTGAATTCTTCTATGTATGATTGAGTTATCTTTGCAAGTCTCTTCGAATTATCTGTTTGGTTTGGCCAACTAGATTGGTAGTTCTTGCAATGGGAGAAGTGCTTAGCTTTGGGTTCAATCTTGCGGTGTCCTTACTCAGTGACAGAGAGAGTTGCAAGGCACGTATTGTATTGTTGCCATCGAGGATAACAAGATGGGGTATTTATCATATTGCATGAATTTATTCCTCTACATCATGTCATCTTGCTTAAGGCGTTACTCTGTTTTTAACTTAATACTCTAGATGCATGCTGGATAGCGATCGATGAGTGGAGTAATAGTAGTAGATGCAGGCAGGAGTCGGTCTACTTGTCACGGACGTGATGCCTATATACATGATCATACCTAGATAACCTCATAACTATGCTCAATTCTATCAATTGCTCAACAGTAATTTGTTCACCCACCGTAGAATATCTATGCTCTTGAGAGAAGCCACTAGTAAAACCTATGGCCCCCGGGTCTATTCTCATCATGTCAATCTCCATTACTTTATTTTACTTGTTTTGCTTTTACTTTTTACTTTGCATCTTTATACCAAAAATACCAAAAATATTATCTCTATCAGATCTCACTCTCGTAAGTGACCGTGAAGGGATTGACAACCCCTAAGCGTTGGTTGCGAGTTGCTACCGTTTTGTGCAGGTACGAGGGACTTGCGCGTGACCTCCTACTGGATTGATACCTTGGTTCTCAAAAACTGAGGGAAATACTTACGCTACTGTGCTGCATCACCCCCTCCTCTTCAGGGAAAACCAACGCTAGCTCGAGACGTAGCAAGAAGGTTTTCTGGCGCCGTTGCCGGGGAGGTGAGTGCTTGAAGGTATATCTTTAGATCTTGCAATCGAGTCTTTTAGTTTCTTGTTTTATCACTAGTTTACTTTATAAAAGAAAACTACAAAAAATGGAATTGAGTTTGTCTCATACGCTTCACCTTTTTAATATCTTTCGTGAGTATGATGGAAAGGAAAATTGTGCTCAAGTGTTAGAAGAAGAAATCTATAAAATGTTTGGCACTAAATATTTGAATGATGAGCATGATTGCAATGTTGTTAGTATGAATTCCTTGAATATCCATGATGCTAATGATATGCAAAGCCACAAGCTTGGGGAAGCTATGTTTGATGAAGATGATATTTTTTGTCCCCCAAGTTTTGATGAGCAAATTTATTATGATGAAAGCATGCCTCCTATCTATGATGATTATTGTGATGACACATATTCTTTAAAGAATAATGATAACCATGAAACTTGTCATCTTGATTTCAATTTTCAATCCCATGATAGTTACTTTGTTGAGTTTGCTCCCACTATTATTCATGAGAAGAAACTTGCTTATGTGGAGAGTAGTAAATTTTCTATGCTTGTAGATCATGAAAAGAATGCTTTAGGTGCTGGTTATATTGTTGAATTCATTCATGATGCTACTGTAAATTATTATGAGGGAGGAATATATGCTTGTAGGAATTGCGATAATATCAAGTTTCCTCTCTATGTGCTTAAATTTTTGAAGCTATGCTTGTGTTACCCTCCTATGCTAGTTGATTATTGTTCTCATAAGTTGTTTGATCACAAAATCCCTATGCATAGGAAGTGGGTTAGACTTAAATGTGCTAGTAATATTCTTCATGATGCTCTCTTTATGTTTTAATTCTTATCTTTTATGTGAGCATCATTGAAATCATCATGCCTAGCTAGGGGCGTTAAACGATAGCGCTTGTTGGGAGGCAACCCAATTTTATTTTGTGTTTTTTGTTTTTGGTTCTTTTTAGGAATAAATAATCCATCTAGATTCTTTTTAGACGTGGTTTTATCTTTTAATTAGTGTTTGTGCCAAGTTGAACCTATTAGATCTTCTTGGAAGATAGTTATTTGATCTTGCTGTAATTTCCAGAATCTTTGCGCTCAGTGCCCGAATTGTAAAAAATCACCAGAACGTGATAAAATAGTGATTCCAATTGCTTCTGATCAATAAACAAATTTCCCAGGTCGTCTAATTTTGGTAGAATTTTTTGGGTTCCAGAAGTTTACGTTAGTAACAGATTACTACAGACTGTTCTGTTTTTGACAGATTCTGTTTTGCGTGTGTTGTTTGCTTATTTTGATGAATCTATGGCCAGTAAAATAGTTTATAAACCATAGAGAAGTTGGAATACAATAGGTTTAACACCAATACAAATAAAGAACAAGTTGACTACAGTACCTTAAAGTAGTCTTTTGTTTTCTTTCTCTAACAGAGCTCACGAGATTTCTATTGAGTTTTGTGTTGTGAAGTTTTCAAGTTTTGGGTGAATTCTTTTGATGGATTATGGAACAAGGAGTGGCAAGAGCCTAAGCTTGGGGATGCCCATGGCACCTCCAAGATAATCCAAGGACACCAAAAAGTCAAAGCTTGGGGATGCCCTGGAAGGCATCCCCTCTTTCGTCCACTTCCATCGGTAATTTACTTGGAGCTATATTTTTATTCACCACATGATATGTGTTTTGCTTGGAGCGTCTTGTATTATTTGTGTCTTTGCTTGTTAGTCTACCACAATCATCCTTGCTGTACACACCTTTTGAGAGAGCCATGTATGAATTGAAATTTGTTAGAATACTCTATGTGCTTCACTTATATCTTTTGAGCTTGATAGTTTACTCTATGTGCTTCACTTATATCTTTTGAGCTTGATAGTTTGCTCTAGTGCTTCACTTAGATCTTTTAGAGCACGGTGGTGGTTTGTTTTAAAGAAACTTGATCTCTCATGCTTCACTTAGATTATTTTGAGAGTCGTTAATAGCATGGTAATTTGCTTAATGTTAATATACTTGGTATTCAAGATATGTGAAACTTTCTTTTTAGTGGGTTGAATACTAAGATAAGTTTGATGCTTGATAATTGTTTTGAGATATGGAGGTGATAATATCATAGTCGTGCTAGTTGAGTAGTTGTGAATTTGAGAAATACTTGTGTTGAAGTTAGCAAGTCCCGTAGCATGCACGTATGGTTAAAGTTGTGTAACAAATTTGAAGCATGAAGTGTACCTGGCTTGTGCATCCTTATGAGTGGCGGTCGGGGACGAGCGATGGTCTTTTCCTACCAATCTATCCCCCTAGGAGCATGCGCGTGGTACTTGATTTTTGATGACTTCTAAATTTTTGCAATAAGTATATGAGTTCTTTTGACTAACGTTGAGTCCATGGATTATACGCACTTTTACCTTTCCGCCATTTGCTAGCCTCTTCGGTACCGTGCATTGCCCTTTCTCACATTGAGAGTTGGTGCAAACTTCGCCGGTGCATCCAAACCCCGTGATATGATACGCTCTTTCACACATAAACCTCCCTATATCTTCCTCAAAACAGCCACCATACCTACCTATCATGGCATTTCCATAGCCATTCCGAGATACATTGCCATGCAACTTCCATCATCATCATCATGACATGCTTTACTTTTGTCATATTGCCATTGCATGATCTTGTAGTTGACATCGTATTTGTGGCAAAGCCACCATGCATTATTTTTCATACATGTCACTCTTGATTCATTGCACCATCCTGGTACACCGCCGGAGGCATTCATATAGAGTCATATCTTGTTCTAGTATCGAGTTGTAATCATTATGTTGTAATCAATAGAAGTGTGATGATCATCATTATTAGAGCATTTCCCAATCAAAAAAAAGGAGAGAGAAAGGCCAAAAAGAAAAAAAGAAAGGCCCAAAAAAACAGAAAATAAAAAGGGCAATGCTACTATCTCTTTTTCCACACTTGTGCTTCAAAGTAGCACCTTGTTCTTCATGTAGTGAGTCTCATATATTGTGCTTCAAAGTAGCACCATGATTTTCATATAGTGAGTCTCATAAGTTGTCTTGTTCATACTAGTGGGAATTTTTCATTATAGAACTTGGCTTGTATATTCCAACGATGGGCTTCCTCAAAATGCCCTAGGTCTTCATGAGTAAGCAAGTTGGATGCACACCCACTAGTTTTCTTTTGTTGAGCATTCTTAGCTCTAGTGCATCCGTTGCATGGCAATCCCTACTCCTTGCATTAACATCAATTGATGGGCATCTCCATAGCTCATTGATTAGCCTCGTTGATGTGAGACTTTCTCCTTTTTTGTCTTCTCCACACAATCCCCATCATCATATTCTATACCACCCATAGTGCTATGTCCATGGCTCGCGCTCATGTATTGCGTGAAGGTTGGAAAAGTTTGAGATTATTTGAGTATGAAACAATTGCTTGGCTTGTCATCGGGGGTATAGAAGTTGGGAACATCTTTGTGTGACGAAAATGAAGCATAGCCTAACTATATGATTTTGTAGGGATGAAATTCCTTTGGCCATGTTATTTTGAGATGACATAATTGTTTAATTAGTATGCTTGAAGTATTATCATTTTTATGTCAATATGAACTTTTGTCTTGAACCTTTCGGATCTGAATATTCATACCATGATTAAGAAGATTTACATTGAAATTATGCCAAAGTATCACTCCACATCAAAAATTCTCTTTTTATCATTTACCTACTCGAGGACGAGCAGGAATTAAGCTTGGGGATGCCTGATACGTCTCCAACGTATCTATAATTTTTGATTGCTCCATGCTACTTTATCTACTGTTTTGGACTATATTGGGCTTTATTTTCTACTTTTATATTATTTTTGGGACTAACCTATTAACCGGAGGCCCAGCCCAGAATTGTTGTTTTTTGCCTATTTCAGTATTTCGAGGAAACAGAATATCAAACGGAGTCCAAACGGAATGAAACCTTCGGGAACGTGATCTTCTCACCGAACGTGATCCAGGAGACTTGGACCCTACTCCAAGAAGTTTCCGGGGAGGTCACGAGGGTGGAGGGCGCCCCCCCTGGGCGCGCCCCTTGCCTCGTGGGCCCCTCAGAGCTCCACCGACGTGCTCCTTCCTCCTATATATACCTACGTACCCCCATTAGACCAGGGAGGGAGCCAAAAACCTAATTCCACCGCCGCAACTTCCTGTATCCACGAGATCCCATCTTGGGGCCTGTTCCGGAGCTCCACCGGAGAGGGCATCCATCACGGAGGGCTTCTACATCAACACCATAGCCCTTCCGATGAAGTGTGAGTAGTTTACTTCAGACCTTCGGGTCCATAGCTAGTAGCTAGATGGCTTCTTCTCTCTTTTTGGATCTCAATACAATGTTCTCCCCCTCTCTCATGGAGATCTATTCGATGTAATCTTCTTTTTGCGGTGTGTTTGTTGAGACCGATGAATTGTGGGTTTATGATCCAACCTATCTATGAATAATATTTGAATCTTCTCTGAATTCTTCTATGTATGATTGAGTTGTCTTTGCAAGTCTCTTCGAATTATCCGTTTGGTTTGGCCAACTAGATTGGTAGTTCTTGCAATGGGAGAAGTGCTTAGCTTTGGGTTCAATCTTGCGGTGTCCTTACTCAGTGACAGAAAGAGTTGCAAGGCACGTATTGTATTGTTGCCATCGAGGATAACAAGATGGGGTATTTATCATATTGCATGAATTTATTCCTCTACATCATGTCATCTTGCTTAAGGCGTTACTCTGTTTTTAACTTAATACTCTAGATGCATGCTGGATAGCGGTCGATGAGTGGAGTAATAGTAGTAGATGCAGGCAGGAGTCGGTCTACTTGTCACGGACGTGATGCCTATATACATGATCATACCTAGATAACCTCATAACTATGCTCAATTCTATCAATTGCTCAACAGTAATTTATTCACCCACCGTAGAATATCTATGCTCTTGAGAGAAGCCACTAGTGAAACCTATGGCCTCCGGGTCTATTCTCATCATATCAATCTCCATTACTTTATTTTACTTGTTTTGCTTTTACTTTTTACTTTGCATCTTTATACCAAAAATACCAAAAATATTATCTCTATCAGATCTCACTCTCGTAAGTGACCGTGAAGGGATTGACAACCCCTAAGCGTTGGTTGCGAGTTGCTACTATTTTGTGCAGGTACGAGGGACTTGCGTGTGACCTCCTACTGGATTGATACCTTGGTTCTCAAAAACTGAGGAAAATACTTACGCTACTGTGCTGCATCACCCCCTCCTCTTCGGGGAAAACCAACGCTAGCTCGAGACGTAGAAACGATCTGATCGTGGAGGAGAATATTTGAGTTACGAGTTTGGTGTACATTTGAAACAATGCGGAATAGTTTCGCAACTCACGCCACCCGGAACACCACAACGTAATGGTGTGTCCGAACGTCGTAATCGTACTTTACTAGATATGGTGCGATCTATGATGTCTCTTACTGATTTACCGCTATCATTTTGGGGTTATGCTTTAGAGACGGCCGCATTCACGTTAAATAGGGCACCATCAAAATCCATTGAGACGATGCCTTATGAACTGTGGTTTGGCAAGAAACCAAAGTTGTCGTTTCTAAAAGTTTGGGGCTGCGATGCTTATGTGAAAAAGCTTCAACCTGATAAGCTCGAACCCAAACCGGAGAAATGTGTCTTCATAGGATATCCAAAGGAAACTATTGGATACACCTTCTATCACAGATCCGAAGGCAAGACTTTTGTTGCTAAATTCGGAAACTTTCTAGAGAAGGAGTTTCTCTCGAAAGAAGTGAGTGGGAGGAAAGTAGAACTTGATGAGGTAACTGTACCTGCTCCCTTATTGGAAAGTAGTACATCACAGAAACTGGTTTCTATGACACCTACACCAATTAGTGAGGAAGCTAATGATGATGATCATGAAACTTCAGAACAAGATACTACTGAACCTCGTAGATCAACCAGAGTAAGATCCGCACCAGAGTGGTACAGTAATCCTGTTCTGGAAGTCATGCTACTAGATCATGATGAACCTACGAACTATGGAGAAGCGATGGTGAGCCCAGATTCCGCAAAATGGCTTGAAGCCATGAAATCTGAGATGGGATCCATGTATGAGAACAAAGTGTGGACTTTGGTTGACTTGCCCAAAGATCGGCAAGCAATTGAGAATAAATGGATCTTCAAGAAGAAGACTGACGCTGACGGTAATGTTACTGTCTACAAAGCTCGACTTGTCGCAAAAGGTTTTCAACAAGTTCAAGGGATTGACTACGATGAGACCTTCTCACCCGTAGCGATGCTTAAGTCTGTCCGAATCATGTTAGCAATTGCCGCATTTTATGATTATGAAATTTGGCAGATGGATGTAAAAACTGCATTCTTGAATGGATTTCTGGAAGAAGAGTTGTATATGATGCAGCCAGAAGGTTTTGTCGATCCAAAGGGAGCTAACAAAGTGTGCAAGCTCCAGTGATCCATTTATGGACTGGTGCAAGCCTATCGGAGTTGGAATAAATGCTTTGATAGTGTGATCAATGCATTTGGTTTTGTACAGACTTTTGGAGAAGCCTGTATTTACAAGAAAGTGAGTGGGAGCTCTGTAGCATTTCTGATATTATATGTAGATGACATATTACTAATCGGAAATGATATAGAATTTCTGGATAGCATAAAGGGATACTTGAATAAGAGTTTTTCAATGAAAGACCTCGGTGAAGCTGCTTACATATTGGGCATTAAGATCTATAGAGATAGATCAAGACTCTTAATTGGACTTTTACAAAGCACATACCTTGACAAAATTTTGAAGAAGTTCAAAATGGATCAAGCAAAGAAAGGATTCTTGCCTGTGTTACAAGGTGTGAAATCGAGTAAGACTCAATGCCTGACCACTGCTGAAGATAGAGAGAAAATGAAAGATGTTCCCTATGCTTCAGCCATAGGCTCTATCATGTATGCAATGTTGTGTACCAGACCTGATGTATGTCTTGCTATAAGTCTAGCAGGGAGGTACCAAAGTAATCCAGGAGTGGATCACTGGACAGCGGTCAAGAACATCCTGAAATACCTGAAAAGGACTAAGGATATGTTTCTCGTATATGGAGGTGACAAAGAGCTCATCGTAAATGGTTACGTTGATGCAAGCTTTGACACTGATCCGGACGATTCTAAATCGCAAACCGGATACGTGTTTACATTAAACGGTGGAGCTGTCAGTTGGTGCAGTTCTAAACAAAGCGTTGTGGCAGTATCTACATGTGAAGCGGAGTACATAGCTGCTTCGGAAGCAGCAAACGAAGGAGTCTGGATGAAGGAGTTCATATCCGATCTAGGTGTCATACCTAGTGCATCGGGTCCAATGAAAATCTTTTGTGACAATACTGGTGCAATTGCTTTGGCAAAGGAATCCAGATTTCACAAGAGAACCAAGCACATCAAGAGACGCTTCAATTCCATCCGGGATCTAGTCCAGGTGGGAGACATAGAGATTTGCAAGATACATACGGATCTGAATGTAGCAGACCCGTTGACTAAGCCTCTTCCACGAGCAAAACATGATCAGCACCAAAGCTCCATGGGTGTTAGAATCATTACTGTGTAATCTAGATTATTGACTCTAGTGCAAGTGGGAGACTGAAGGAAATATGCCCTAGAGGCAATAATAAAGTTATTATTTATTTCCTTATATCATGATAAATGTTTATTATTCATGCTAGAATTGTATTATCCGGAAACATAATACTTGTGTGAATACATAGACTAACTAAACGTCACTAGTATGCCTCTACTTGACTAGCTCGTTAATCAAAGATGGTTATGTTTCCTAACCATAGACATGTGTTGTCATTTGATTAACGGGATCACATCATTAGGAGAATGATGTGATTGACATGACCCATTCCATTAGCTTAGCACCTGATCGTTTAGTATGTTGCTATTGCTTTCTTCATGACTTATACATGTTCCTATGACTATGAGATCATGCAACTCCCGTTTGCTGGAGGAACACTTTGTGTGCTACCAAACGTCACAATGTAACTGGGTGATTATAAAGGAGCTCTACAGGTGTCTCCAAAGGTACATGTTGGGTTGGCGTATTTCGAGATTAGGATTTGTCACTCCGATTATCGGAGAGGTATCTCTGGGCCCTCTTGGTAATGCACATCACATAAGCCCTGCAAGCATTGCAACTAATGAGTTAGTTGTGAGATGATGTATTACGAAACGAGTAAAGAGACTTGCCGGTAACGAGATTGAACTAGGTATTGAGATACCGACAATCAAATCTCGGGCAAGTAACATACCGATGACAAAGGGAACAAAGTATGTTGTTATGCGGTCTGACCGATAAAAGATCTTCGTAGAATATGTGGGAGCCAATATGAGCATCCAGGTTCCGCTATTGGTTATTGACCGGAGACATGTCTCGGTCATGTCTACATTGTTCTCGAACCCGTAGGGTCCGTATGCTTAACGTTACGATGACAGTTTCATTATGAGTTTATATATTTTGATGTACCGAAGTTTGTTCGGAGTCCCAGATGTGATCACGGAAATGACGAGGAGTCTCGAAATGGTCGAGACATAAAGATTGATATATTGGAAGCTATGTTTGGACATCGGAAGTGTTCCGGGTGAAATCGGCATTTTACTAGAGTACCGGGAGGTTACCGGAACCCCCCGGTAACCTAATGGGCCTTAATGGGCCTAGTGGAGGAAGAGGAGAGGAGGCCTAGGGGCTGCCGCGCGCCCCTACCCCCCCCCCCCCAAGTCCGAATTGGACAAGGAAGGAGGGCGGCGCCCCCCCCCTTTCCTTTCTTCCCTCTCCTCCTTCCCCCCAAGTCCTAATCCAACTAGGGAAATGGGGAGTCCTACTCCCAGTAGGAGTAGGACTCCTCCGGCGCGCCTCCTCCTAGGGCCGGCCGCACCCCCCCCCCCTTGCTCCTTTATATACGGGGGCAAGGGGGCACCTCTAGACACACAAGTTTATCCTCGTGATCGTTTTCTTAGCCGTGTGCGGTGCCCCCTGTTGGAAATATGCCCTAGAGGCAATAATAAAATGGTTATTATTATATTTCTTTGTTCATGATAATTGTCTATTGTTCATGCTATAATTGTGTTATCCGGAAATCGTAATACATGTGTGAATACATAGACCACAACACGTCCCTAGTGAGCCTCTAGTTGACTAGCTCGTTGATCAAAGGATAGTCATGGTTTCCTGACTATGGACATTAGATGTCATTGTTAATGGGATCACATCATTAGGAGAATGATGTGATGGACGAGACCCAATCCTAAGCTTAGCTCAAAGATCGTGTAGTTCGTTTGCTGTAGCTTTTCTGAATGTCAAGTATCATTTCCTTAGACCATGAGATTGTGCAACTCCCGGATACCGTAGGAGTGCCTTGGGTGTGCCAAACGTCACAACATAACTGGGTGACTATAAAGGTACATTACAGGTATCTCCGAAAGTGTCTGTTGGGTTGGCACGAATCGAGGCTGGGATTTGTCACTCCGTATGACGGAGAGGTATCTCTGGGCCCACTCGGTAATGCATCATCATAATGAGCTCAAAGTGATCAAGTGATTGATCATGGGATCATGCATTACGGTACGAGTAAAGTGACCTGCCGGTAACGAGACTGAACAAGGTATTGGGATACCGACGATCGAGTCTCGGGCAAGTAACGTACCGATTGACAAAGGGAATTGTATACGGATTGATTGAATCCTCGACATCGTGGTTCATCTGATGAGATCATCGTGGAGCTTGTGGGAGCCAACATGGGTATCCAGATCCCGCTGTTGGTTATTGACCAGAGAGGCTTCTCGGTCATGTCTGCATGTCTCCCGAACCCGTAGGGTCTACACACTTAAGGTTCGATGGCGCTAGGGTTTTAGAGATATTAGCACACGGTAACCCGAAAGTTGTTCCGAATCCCGGATGAGATCCCGGACGTCACGAGGAGTTCTGGAATGGTCCGGAGGTAAAGATTTATATATAGGAAGTCCAGTTTCGGCCTTCGGGAAGGTTTCGGGGTCACCGATATTGTACCGGGACCACCGGAAGGGTCCCGGGGAGTCCACCGGGTGGGGCCACCTATCCCGGAGGGCCCCATGGGCTGAAGTGGGAGGGAACCAGCCCCTAGTGGGCTGGTTCCCCCCCCCCTTGGGCCTCCCCCTGCGCCTAGGGTTAGAAACCCTAGGGGTGAGGGCGCCACCCTTGCCTTGGGGGGCAAGGCACCCCCTTGGCCGCCGCCCCCCTAGGAGATTGGATCTCCTAGGGCCGGCGCCCCCCCCCCCCTAGGCACCCTATATATAGTGGGGGGAGGGAGGGCTGCTCACCCAAGCCCCTGGCCTCTCCCTCTCCCTCCCGTGACACTCCTCCATCTCCCAGCGCTTGGCGAAGCCCTGCTGAGATCACCGTTGCTTCCACCACCACGCCATCATGCTGCTAGATCTTCATCAACCTCTCCTTCCCCCTTGCTGGATCAAGAAGGAGGAGACGTCTCCCAACCGTACGTGTGTTGAACGCAGAGGTGCCGTCCGTTCGACACTAGGTCATCGGTGATTTGAATCACGTCGAGTACGACTCCATCAACCCCGTTCTCTTGAACGCTTCCGCTCGTGATCTACAAGGGTATGTAGATGCACTCCTCTCTCCCTCGTTGCTAGATGACTCCATAGATTGATCTTGGTGATGCGTAGAAAATTTTAAAATTCTGCTACGTTCCCCAACAATGGCATCATGAGCTAGGTCTATGCGTAGTTACTATGCATGAGTAGAACACAAAGTATTTGTGGGCGTCGATATTGTCAATTTGCTTGCCGTTACTAGTCTTATCTTGATTCGGCGGCATTGTGGGATGAATCGGCCCGGACCAACCTTACACGTACGCTTACGTGAGACCGGTTCCACCGACTGACATGCACTAGTTGCATAAGGTGGCTGGCGGGTGTCTGTCTCTCCCACTTTAGTCGGATCGGATTTGATGAACAGGGTCCTTATGAAGGGTAAATAGAAATTGGCAATTCACGTTGTGGTTTTGGCGTAGGTAAGAAACGTTCTTGCTATAAACCTATAGCAGCCACGTAAAAACTTGAAACAACAATTAGAGGACGTCTAACTTGTTTTTGCAGCAAGTGTTTTGTGATGTGATATGGCCAAAGGTTGTGATGAATGATGAATGATATATGTGATGTATGAGATTGATCATGTTCTTGTAATAGGAATCACGACTTGCATGTCGATGAGTATGACAACCGGCAGGAGCCATAGGAGTTGTCTTTATTTATTTATGACCTGCGTGTCAACATAAACATCATGTAATTACTTTACTTTATTGCTAAAGCGTTAGCCATAGTAGTAGAAGTAATAGATGACGAGACAACTTCAAGAAGACACGATGATGAAGATCATGGTGTCATGCCGGTGACAACGATGATCATGGAGCCCCGAAGATGGAGATCAAAGGAGCAAATGATATTGGCCATATCATGTCACTATTTGATTGCATGTGATGTTTATCATGTTTTACATCTTATTTGCTTAGAACGACGATAGCTTAAATAAGATGATCCCTCGTAATAATTTCAAGAAAGTGTTCCCCCTAACTGTGCACCGTTGCGAAGGTTCGTTGTTTCGAAGCACCACATGATGATCGGGTGTGATAGATTCTAACGTTCGAATACAACGGGTGTAAGACAGATTTACACACGCAATACACTTAGGTTGACTTGACGAGCCTAGCATGTACAGACATGGCCTCGGAACACAGAAGACCGAAAGGTCGAGCATGAGTCGTATAGAAGATACGATCAACATGAAGATGTTCACCGATGTTGACTAGTCCGTCTCACGTGATGATCGGACACGGCCTAGTTAACTCGGATCATGTTATACTTAGATGACTGGAGGGATGTCTATCTGGGTGGGAGTTCATTTAATAATTTGATTAGATGAACTTAATTATCATGAACTTAGTCTAAAATCTTTACAATATGTCTTGTAGATCAAATGGCCCACGTTGTCCTCAACTTCAACGCGTTCCTAGAGAAAACCAAGCTGAAAGACGATGGCAGCAACTATACGGACTGGGTTCGAAACCTGAGGATCATCCTCATAGCTTCCAAGAAAGATTATGTCCTAGAAGCACCGCTAGGTGGCGCACCCGTCCCACAGAACCAAGACGTTATGAACGCTTGGCAGACACATGCTGATGATTACTCCCTCGTTCAGTGCGGCATGCTTTACAGCTTAGAACCGGGGCTCCAAAAGTGTTTTGAGAGACAAGGAGCATATGAGATGTTCGAAGAGCTGAAAATGGTTTTTCAAGCTCATGCCCGGGTCGAGAGATATGAAGTCTCCGACAAGTTCTTCAGCTGTAAGATGGAGGAAAATAGTTCTGTCAGCGAGCACATACTCAAAATGTCTGGGTTGCATAACCGCTTGACTCAGCTGGGAGTTAATCTCCCGGATGACGCGGTCATTGACAGAATCCTTCAGTCGCTTCCACCGAGCTACAAGAGCTTTGTGATGAACTTCAATATGTAGGGGATGGAAAAGACCATTCCTGAAGTATTTGCAATGCTGAAATCAGCAGAGGTAGAAGTCAAAAAGGAACATCAAGTGTTGATGGTGAATAAAACCACTAAGTTCAAGAAAGGCAAGGGTAAGAAGAACTTCAAGAAGGACGGCAAGGGAGTTGCCGCGTCTGGTAAGCAAGCTGCCAGGAAGAAGCCAAAGAATGGACCCAAGCCCGAGACTAAGTGTTTTTATTGCAAGGGAAGTGGTCACTGGAAGCGGAACTGCCCCAAATACTTAGCGGACAAGAAGGCCGGCATCACGAAAGGTATATGTGATATACATGTAATTGATGTGTACCTTACCAGTACTCATAGTAGCTCCTGGGTATTTGATACCGGTGCGGTTTCTCACATTTGTAACTCAAAGCAGGAGCTGCGGAATAAGCGGAGACTGGCGAAGGACGAGGTGACGATGCGCGTCGGGAATGGTTCCAAGGTCGATGTGATCGCCGTCGGCACGCTACCTCTATATTTACCTACGGGATTAGTTTTAAACCTCAATAATTGTTATTTAGTGCCAGCTTTGAGCATGAACATTGTATCAGGATCTCGTTTAATTTGAGATGGCTACTCATTTAAATCCGAGAATAATGGTTGTTCTATTTATATGAGAGATATGTTTTATGGTCATGCTCCGATGGTGAATGGTTTATTCTTAATGAATCTCGAGCGTAATGCTACACATATTCATAGTGTGAATACCAAAAGATGTAAGGTTGATAATGATAGTCCCTCATACTTGTGGCACTACCGTCTTGGTCACATAGGTGTCAAACGCATGAAGAAGCTCCATGCAGTTGGACTTTTAGAGTCTCTTGATTACGAATCATTTGACACGTGCGAACCATGTCTCATGGGTAAAATGACCAAGACTCCGTTCTCAGGAACAATGGAGCGAGCAACCAACTTATTGGAAATCATACATACTGATGTGTGCGGTCCAATGAGTGTTGAGGCTCGCAGTGGCTATCGTTATGTTCTCACCCTCACTGATGACTTGAGTAGATATGGGTATTTCTACTTAATGAAACACAAGTCTGAGACCTTTGAAAAGTTCAAGGAATTTCAGAGTGAGGTTGAGAATCAACATGACGGGAAAATCAAGTTCTTGCGATCAGATCGTGGGGGAGAATACTTGAGTCACGAATTTGGCACACACTTAAGAAAATGTGGAATAGTTTCACAACTAACGCCACCTGGAACACCTCAGCGTAATGGTGTGTCCGAACGTCGTAATCGCACTCTATTAGATATGGTGCAATCTATGATGTCTCTTACCGATTTACCGCTATCATTTTGGGGCTATGCTTTAGAGACTGCCGCATTCACTTTAAATAGGGCTCCGTCGAAATCCGTTGAGGCGACACCGTATGAATTATGGTTTGGGAAGAAACCTAAGCTGTCGTTTCTAAAAGTTTGGGGATGCGATGCTTATGTCAAGAAACTTCAACCTGAAAAGCTCGAACCCAAGTCGGAAAAATGCGTCTTCATAGGATACCCTAAAGAAACTGTTGGGTATACCTTCTACCTCAGATCCGAAGGCAAGATCTTTGTTGCCAAGAATGGGTCCTTTCTAGAGAAAGAGTTTCTCTCGAAAGAAATAAGTGGGAGGAAGGTAGAACTTGATGAAGTATTACCTCTTGAACCGGTAAGTGGCGCAGCTCAAGAAAATGTTCCTGAGGTGTCTGCACCGACTAAAGAGGAAGTTGATGATGATGATCATGAAACTTCAGATCAAGTTGCTACTGAACTTCGTAGGTCCATAAGGACATGTTCCGCACCAGAGTGGTACGGCAACCCTGTCTTGGAAATCATGTTGTTAGACAACGGTGAACCTTTGAACTATGAAGAAGCGATGGCGGGACCGGATTCCGACAAATGGCTGGAAGCCATGAAATCCGATATAGGATCCATGTATGAAAATGAAGTATGGACTTTGACTGACTTGCCCGTTGATCGGCGAGCCATAGAAAATAAATGGATCTTTAAGAAGAAGACAGACACGGATGGTAATGTGACCATCTATAAAGCTTGGCTTGTCGCTAAGGGTTATCGACAAGTTCAAGGGGTTGACTACGATGAGACTTTCTCACCCGTAGCGAAGTTGAAGTCCGTCCGAATCATGTTAGCAATTGCCGCATTCTATGATTATGAGATATGGCAAATGGACGTCAAAACGGCATTCCTTAATGGTTTCCTTAAGGAAGAATTGTATATGATGCAGCCGGAAGGTTTTGTCGATCCTAAGAATGCTGACAAGGTGTGCAAGCTCCAACGCTCGATTTATGGGCTGGTGCAAGCATCTCGGAGTTGGAACATTCGCTTTGATGAGATGATCAAAGCGTTTGGGTTTATGCAGACTTATGGAGAAGCCTGCATTTACAAGAAAGTGAGTGGGAGCTCTGTAGCATTTCTCATATTGTATGTGGATGACATACTGTTGATGGGAAATGATATAGAATTCTTGGAAAGCATAAAGGCCTACTTGAACAAGTGTTTTTCAATGAAGTACCTTGGAGAAGCTGCTTATATATTAGGCATCAAGATCTATAGAGATAGATCAAGACGCCTCATTGGTCTTTCACAGAGTACGTACCTTGACAAGATATTGAAGAAGTTCAAAATGGATCAGTCAAAGAAGGGGTTCTTGCCTATATTGCAAGGTACGAGATTGAGCACGGCTCAATGCTCGACCACGGAAGAAGATAGAGAAAAGATAAGTGTCATCCCCTATGCCTCGGCCATAGGGTCTATCATGTATGCTATGCTGTGTACCAGAACTGATGTAAACCTTGCCGTAAGTTTGGTAGGAAGGTACCAAAGTAATCCCGGCATGGAACACTGGACAGTGGTCAATAATATCCTGAAGTACCTGAAAATTACTAAGGAAATGTTTCTCGTTTATGGAGGTGACGAAGAGCTCGTCGTAAAGGGTTACGTCGATGCTAGCTTCGACACAGATCTGGATGACTCTAAGTCACAAACCGGATACGTGTATATTTTGAATGGTGGGGCAGTAAGCTAGTGCAGTTGCAAGCAAAGCGTTGTGGTGGGATCTACATGTGAAGCGGAGTACATGGCAGCCTCGGAGGCAGCACAAGAAGCAGTCTGGGTGAAGGAGTTCATTACCGACCTAGGAGTCATACCCAATGCGTCGGGCCCGATGACTCTCTTCTGTGACAACACTGGAGCTATTGCCCTTGCCAAGGAGCCCAGGTTTCACAGGAAGACCAGGCATATCAAGCATCGCTTCAACTCCATTCGTGAAAGTGTTCAAAATGGAGACATAGAGATTTGTAAAGTACATACGGACCTGAATGTAGCAGATCCATTGACTAAACCTCTCCCTAGAGCAAAACATGATCAACACCAGAACTGCATGGGTGTTCGATTCATCACAATGTAACTAGAATATTGACTCTAGTGCAAGTGGGAGACTGTTGGAAATATGCCCTAGAGGCAATAATAAAATGGTTATTATTATATTTCTTTGTTCATGATAATTGTCTATTGTTCATGCTATAATTGTGTTATCCAGAAATCATAATACATGTGAATACATAGACCACAACACGTCCCTAGTGAGCCTCTAGTTGACTAGCTCGTTGATCAAAGGATAGTCATGGTTTCCTGACTATGGACATTAGATGTCATTGATAACGGGATCACATCATTAGGAGAATGATGTGATGGACAAGACCCAATCCTAAGCTTAGCTCAAAGATCGTGTAGTTCGTTTGTTGTAGCTTTTCTGAATGTCAAGTATCATTTCCTTAGACCATGAGATTGTGCAACTCCCGGATACCGTAGGAGTGCCTTGGGTGTGCCAAACGTCACAACGTAACTGGGTGACTATAAAGGTACATTACAGGTATCTCCAAAAGTGTTTGTTGGGTTGGCACGAATCGAGACTGGGATTTGTCACTCCGTATGACGGAGAGGTATCTCTGGGCCCACTCGGTAATGCATCATCATAATGAGCTCAAAGTGATCAAGTGATTGATCACGGGATCATGCATTACAGTATGAGTAAAGTGACTTGCCGGTAACGAGACTGAACAAGGTATTGGGATACCGACGATCGAGTCTCGGGCAAGTAACGTACCGATTGACAAAGGGAATTGTATACGGATTGATTGAATCCTCGACATCATGGTTCATCCGATGAGATCATCATGGAGCTTGTGGGAGCCAACATGGGTATCCAGATCCCGCTGTTGGTTATTGACTGGAGAGGCTTCTCGGTCATGTCTGCATGTCTCCCGAACCCGTAGGGTCTACACACTTAAGGTTCGATGACGCTAGGGTTGTAGAGATATTAGCACACGGTAACCTGAAAGTTGTTCGGAGTCCCGGATGAGATCCCGGACGTCACGAGGAGTTCCGGAATGGTCCGGAGGTAAAGATTTATATATAGGAAGTCCAGTTTCGTCCTTCGGGAAGGTTTCGGGGTCACCGGTATTGTACCGGGACCACCGGAAGGGTCCCGGGGGGTCCACCGGGTGGGGCCACCTATCCCGGAGGGCCCCATGGGCTGAAGTGGGAGGGGAACCAGCCCCTAGTGGGCTGGTGCGCCCTCCCTTGGGCCTCCCCTGCGCCTAGGGTTAGAAACCCTAGGGGTGAGGGCGCCACCCTTGCCTTGGGGGGCAAGGCACCCCCTTGGCCGCCGCCCCCCCTAGGAGATTGGATCTCCTAGGGCCGGTGCCCCCCCCTAGGCACCCTATATATAGTGGGGGGAGGGAGGGCTGCTCACCCAAGCCCCTGGCCTCTCCCTCTCCCTCCCGTGACACTCCTCCATCTCCCAGCGCTTGGCGAAGCCCTGCCGAGATCACCGTTGCTTCCACCACCACGCCGTCGTGCTGCTGGATCTTCATCAACCTCTCCTTCCCCCTTGCTGGATCAAGAAGGAGCAGACGTCTCCCAACCGTACGTGTGTTGAACGCGGAGGTGCCGTCCGTTCGGCACTAGGTCATCGGTGATTTGAATCACGTCGAGTACGACTCCATCAACCCCGTTCTCTTGAACGCTTCCGCTCGTGATCTACAAGGGTATGTAGATGCACTCCTCTCTCCCTCGTTGCTAGATGACTCCATAGATTGATCTTGGTGATGCGTAGAAAATTTTAAAATTCTGCTACGTTCCCCAACACCCCCTTACACCATACTCCTCGATAATATTGTAGCAGTGCTTAGGCAAAGCCCTGCGACGGTTGAACATCAAGATCGTCAACACGCCGTCGTGCTGACGGAACTCTTCCCCGACACTTTGCTGGATCGAAGTCCGGGGATCGTCATCGAGCTAAATGTGTGCTAAAACTCGGAGGTGCCGTAGTTTCGGTGCTTGATTGGTCGGGCCGTGAAGACGTACCACTACATCAACCGTGTTGTCATAACGCTTCCGCTATCGGTCTACGAGGGTACATAGACTACACTCTCCCCTCTCGTTGCTATGCATCACCATGATCTTGCGTGTGCATAGGAAATTTTTTGAAATTACTACGTTCCCCAACACCCCCTGTCTCGTGGGCCCCCTGAGGCTCCACCGACCTCAACTCCAACTCTATATATTCACGTTCGGGGAGAAAAAAAATCAGAGAGAAGGATTCATCACGTTTTACGATACAGAGCCGCCGCCAAGCCCTAATCTCTCTTGGGAGGGCTGATCTGGAGTCTGTTTGGGGCTCCGGAGAGGGGAATCCGTCGTCATCGTCATCACCAACCTTCCTCCATCACCAATTTCATGATGCTCACCACCGTGCGTGAGTAATTCCATCGTAGCCTTGCTGGACAGTGATGGGTTGGATGAGATTTATCATGTAATCGGGTTAGTTTTGTTAGGGTTTAATCCCTAGTATCCACTATGTTCTAAGATTGATGTTGCTATGACTTTGCTATGCTTAATGCTTATCACTAGGGCCTGAGTGCCATGATTTCAGATCTGAACCTATTATGTTTTCATGAATATATGTGAGTTCTTGATCTTATCTTGCAAGTCAATAGTCACCTACTATGTGTTATGATCCGGTAACCCCGAAGCGACAATAATCGGGACCACTCCCGGTGATGACCGTAGTTTGAGGAGTTCATGTATTCACTAAGTGTTAATGCTTTGGTCTGGTACTCTATTAAAAGGAGGCCTTAATATCCCTTAGTTTCCAATAGGACCCCGCTGCCATGGGAGGGTAGGACAAAAGATGTCATGCAAGTTCTTTTCCATAAGCACATATGACTATATTCGGAATACATGCCTACATTACATTGATGAACTGGAGCTAGTTCTGTGTCACCCTATGTTGTAACTGTTGCATGAGGAATCGCATCCGACATAATTATCCATCACTGATCCATTGCCTACGAGCTTTTCATATATTGATCTTTGCTTAGTTACTTTACCGTTGCCATTGTTACAATCACTACAAAACCAATACTGTTACTTTTGCCACCATTATCGTTACTTCCATATTACTTTGCTACTAAATACTTTGATGCAGATATTAAGTCTTTCAGGTGTGGTTGAATTGACAACTAAACTGTTAATACTTGAGAATATTCTTTGGCTCCCCTTGTGTCAAATCAATAAATTTGGGTTGAATACTCTACCCTCGAAAACTGTTGCAATCCCCTATACTTGTGGGTTATCAGTACCCGTGCCTCAATTCATAGGCACGGAAGAACTGCTCCCAGCCATGTCACAGGTACATGTGGTGGTTCCTGATCACCACCTCCATGTCCCAAAGCCTGTGAAGCCCGCTGTCGGCCTGTCGCAGCTTCACATTCTTTGGCCGATGGCCGTCCAGCATCTCCATAAAAGTGTCAGGAAGCCTCTGCAACATGGGTCAAGGAATGATGTAGCAAACAACAGAGTTATGATAAAGAGATGGGTGAAGGGTAGATCTCTCCTTTTATATATCTGCCTCTTGGAGGAATTCTCAAGTATGATCGTGAAGAACTCAAAACCTTCCAACTCGTACTCTGGTGTGGCAGAGCGTAGCCTGCGGTGGCGGCCTCCCCCATCCCTGATAATCAACAACATCAACAACACTTAATTAATTCTGTAGGTTAGTTGGCAATGGCAATTAGCACCCTTCAAAACTAGGGATTTTTTAGACATGAAAGAAAACTGAAAATGTTGAAAAACAAAGCATAGTAATCTAAAAAAACACAACCAAAATTAATTAGTGTTCTAAAATCAACAAAAGCACAACCAAAATAACAATGGCATATGGCAACGAATCCATTAAAGCAGTTGTGTAAAAAAATTAATAAAAGCACAACCGAAATAACAACCCAAAACTCCTAATACGTTTAGGGTTTAGCACAAGTTGTTCTCAAATTTTTCACTCATTAGCAACCACTTCAGATAACACGAAGCAGCACCATTTATGTCCAATCAAAGAAAGGCCTCAACAATGTTTCCAAATCAGTGGGTTTTGGGACCACAAGAACACAACTTAACATAAAACAACAACTTATAAGAAATAACCCTACCATCTAAAACCCTAAAAATGATAGGATCCTAAAAGCGCCTTTGGCTTCCACTCCGGGAGTCCGATTGGTCAAAACTAAAAAATGTCGAGTTAGGTTAGCATCAACTTTGGCGCCATGGATACAAATGGAAATGCCAAAGCCTATCAATGTTCCTACTTGAAGACCAGACAGGGTGTGAGTTCCTCGTGACTGGGACCTCCCGACAGTGAGTGAGTGTGTGCTCAGCGCTCATGCAGGGGCATGGCTAGGAGTATATGACGCAGCAGGCCATTAGCATCAAATGCCTACACCACGATTCTTGTAGTTTTAGTATCCCAGGGTGTCAATGCATCAGGCTAATGGGCAGGGCCTAGTTCAGGTTTGCCAAACTGCAACAATCGGAGTGCTTGACTTCTTCCGAAGGAATTCCCAGTTATAAAGAATAGTGCCCCGAGTGAACTGGTTACAATTTCTCAAGGACAACAGAGCTAGTTGTCGCACTTGTACACACCACATGACTATAGAAATCTGAAGCAATTACTGGAAATAAAATCGAGGATAGTACATTCAGTGCGGACTGTTAAAATTGCTGCCCAAATGGAGCTAGAAAAACCATCTATGGTGAACATTTAGTTGGACTCCAAACATTTGAAGGTGCTCCGAATCATTTTCAAAAACTTCCCACAAAATCTGCATCAGTTCTTGAAAATACAACATCATTGCACAACAATTTACTTGCACAATTTCTTCACTCACGGGTTTCAGTATCATTGCACAACATCATTGAACCTAAACCTAAACCTAAACACACAGAGAGAAAGAGAGCGCACCTCGGTGTTGGGGATGGCCGGGGTCGGGGGAGGGGCCGGGCCGGGGGGTCGACGATAACGGCGTCAGAGGGGCCTGAGCTCGGGGCATCGATGGTCGACGACGGGACTCGGGCGGCGAGGCAGAGGCGACTGCGTCGGAGAGACGAGGCAGAGGGGGCGAAGGAGGGGCGAGGCATGGGGGAGAAGGAGGGGCGAGGAGGCGACACGCGAGGTGGGGAGGAGGAGGTGGCGGGGCGGAGCGGAGCTTGGGGCGGCGGGGGTGGGGGTCGGTGGGTCGGGGCTGCGGTGGGGGCGGGAGGTTGGGGGTGGGGGCGGCACAGGGACGGGAGGTCGGGGGTCGGGGCGGCGGCGGGTTTGGGGGGTCGGGGTGGGGCGGCGACGCGGGTGAGGTGTGGGCTGGGAGAGAGAGAGAGGGAGGGTGAGGTGAGGTGGGGCCCGGGGGAACGGCCGTTAAAACGACCAGTTTCTTCGCCGTCCGCTAGCTGACGGAAAATCTGCTAGCAGACGACAAAGAGAAGGCTGACGGCGAACGCCTTCTTTGCCATCCGCTCATTCTTTGCCGTCAGCTAGCCGACGGCAAAGAGCTGGCTGATGGCAAAGATTCGGATTCTAGTAGTGTGATGGACAAGACCCATCCGTTAGCTTAGCATAATGATCGTTAAGTTTTATTACTATTACTTTCTTCATGACTTATACATATTCCTTTGTGTTGAGGCATATCTCTCTCGAGGTAGTTTTGGTGATTGATGACAACATGTTTGCGGACTAATCTTGTGCTTTGTGTAGTTCACAGATTCATCCTTGGTACGAGACGTTTTCTTCCCTTCGGAGTGTTATTCAAGACAGTGTAGCTCTTTCGTTTCTCTTTTGGTGGACTAATTGTGTAGAGGGCACCGTACTATCAAGAGGGGGTCCGCTGGGGTTTTGCATGGGTGGAATCAACACGTACACGTCAGCTTCTCACCCTCCGAGCTCTTCCACTTCATTGGAGAGATCTCTTCTCTCTTCTATGTCCTGTCTGGGTTCCAGCGGTAGTACCATTGAGGAGTCACAAGCGGCAGTACCGCTCCGCAGCGGTAGTACCACCCGTGACTCCACAGCAGTACTACCGCTGGCCTGCCTGGCACCACCGCCTCGTCCTCGGCCTCGATGGAGAGATCTTCTCTCTCTCTTTTGTGTCCCAGCGGTAGTACTGCCGAAGGGTCACAAGCGGCAGTACCGCTCCGCAGTGGTAGTACCGCCTGTGACCCCGTAGTTGTACTACCGCTAGGCTGTCTAGCTCCTACCGCCTCGACTCGAGGGGCCTTTTTCTCGTGTCGGGTTTTGCGGCACTAGTTGCGGTAGTAGAGGCGGTAGTACCATTTCGGAGCGGTAGTACCGCCCTTACCACCGCGGTAGTACCGTGCTGGGTCCAGATCCCTGCTGGTCTTCTCTGCGCGGCAGTACCGCTCGCTGGAGCGGCAGTACCGCTGGCTCAGCGGTAGTACCGCCCCCCTTTAGCGGTACTACCGCCCTGTGCGGGGCTGGTTGGTGGGGCAACGGTTGGATTGTTGCCCCCACTATAAAAGGGGATCCCCTTCTTCTCCTTTGACCCACCTCTTCCCCCCTCAAGCTCCATTAATGCTCAAGCTCCATTAAATGCTCCAAGCTCCATTTTCGCCCGATCTATCTCTCTAGCCAATCAAACTTGTTGATTTGCTCGGGAGTGGTTGAGAAGGCCCCGATCTACACTTCCACCAAGGGATTTTTGATTCCCCCACTCATCCCTAGCGGATCTTGTTACTCTTGGGTGTTTGAGCACCCTAGACGATTGAGGTCACCACGGATCCATAGTCCATTGTGGTGAAGCTTCGTGGTTGTGTTGGGAGCCTCCGATTAAGTTGTGGAGATTACCCCAACCTTGTTTGTAAAGGTTCGGTTGCCGCCTTCAAGGGCACCAATAGTGGAATCACTGCATCACGCATTGTGTGAGGGCGTGAGGAGAATACGGTGGCCCTAGTGGCTTCTTGGGGAGCATTGTGCCTCCACACCGCTCTAACGGAGACGTACTTCCCCTCAAAAGGAAGGAACTTCGGTAACACATCCTCGTCTTCACCGGATCCACTCTTGGTTATCTCTTACCTTTACTTGTGCAAGCTCTTTAGTGTTACTTCTCTTGCTTGCTTGTATGCTTGTTGTTATTGCATCATATAGATTTCTCACCTAGTTGCACATCTAGACAACCTACTTTGATGCAAAGTTTAATTTGGTAAAGAAAAGTTAAAAATTGGTAGTTGCCTATTCACCCCCCCCCCTCTAGTCAACCATATCAATCCTTTCACTTTGACTATGAGATTATGCAACTCCTGAATACCGGAGGAATACCTTGTGTGCTATCAAACGTCACAACGTAACTGGGTGATTATAAAGATGCTCTACAGGTATCTCCGAAGGTGTTTGTTGGGTTGGCATAGATCGAGATTAGGATTTGTCACTCCGAGTATCGGAGAGGTATCTCTGGGACCTCTCGGTAATGCTCATCATAATAAGCCTTGCAAGCAATGTGACTAATGAGTTAGTTGCGGGATGATGCATTACGGAACGAGTAAAGAGACTTGCCAGTAACGAGATTGAACTAGGTATGGAGATACCGACGACCGAATCTCGGGCAAGTAACATACCGATGAAAAAGGGAATAACGTATGTTGTCATAACAGTTTGACCGATAAAGATCTTCGTAGAATATGTGGGAGACAATATGAGCATCCAGGTTCCGCTGTTGGTTATTGACCGGAGAGGTGTATCAGTCATGTCTACATAGTTCTCGAACCCGTAGGGTCCGCACGCTTAACGTTTGACAACGATTTGTATTATATGAGTTATGTGATTTGGTGACCGAATGTTGTTCGGAGTCTCGGATGAGATCACGGACATGACGAGGAGTCTCGAAATGGTCGAGAGGTAAATATTCATATATAGGACGATAGTATTTGGACACTGGATGTGTTCCGGTGGTACCGGGTACGTATCGGGTCACCGGAAGGGGTTCCGGGCAACCCCGACAAACTATATGGGCCTAATGGGCCAAGAGAGGGACAGACTAGCCCCTAAGGGGCCGGTGTGCCCCCCATATGGGCTGGCCAAATTGGAGTAGAAAAGGGGAAGGAGGAAAGGAAAAAGGGAATAGGATCCCCCCTCTTCCCTTCCTACTCTAAATAGGAATAGGAAAGGGGGAGGCCGAATTGGGAGGACCCCAAGTAGGATTCCTCCTACTTGGGGTGCCCCCTTGGCAGCCTCTTCTCCCCTCCAACCTATATATATGAGGGGGCACCGCTAGAACACACAACAAACATTGTTAGCTATGTGCGGCTCTCCCCTCCACAGTTTACGCCTCCGGTCATATTCTAGTGCTTAGGCGAAGCCGTGCGCGGATCACTTCACCATCACCGTCACCATGCCATCGTGCTGACGGAACTCTCCCTCAACACTTTGTTGGATTAAGAGTTCGAGGGGCGTCATCGAGCTGAAGGTGTACAGAACTCGGAGGTGCCGTAGTTCGGTGCTTGATCGATCGAAACGAGAAGAAGTTTGACTACATCAACCGCATTGTCAAATGCTTCCGCTTTCGGTCTACAAGGGTATGTGGACACACTCTCCCCTTCGCGTTGCTATGCATCTCCTAGAGAGATCTTGCGTGAGGGTAGGAATTTTTTTGAAATTTCATGCTACATTACCCATCACATTTCGGCCTCCCGCCATCTCCGTGTCTGGTCCCCCCTACATCACCGTGCACGTCATTCACCTTTTTGCGCACAATTCAACGGTTGATTCGATTGTTCCTGCGAGCCAGGCTGTGGGCTGCTTGGTCAGTGCGTGTGCCAGTCAGGGCCCCTAGTATGGTACCAAATGTGATTTTTTGCACCCAGCGGCCCTGTTTGGGGTTATGCAGGTAACCAAATGCACCCTAGTACTACAAAATAGGCTAGCAGACAAAAGGTCCTTCAATGACAGGCGAGGAAATGGAGTGCATCATTCACTGATCTTTCGGCACTAGCGACGGCAAGTATGTTCATCATTGGTAGTCTCTTAGCAATGACGCGCTACTTCAAGCACAGGAGGGCCGAGATTTAGATATGAGTAGGAAGGGGGCACGAAGAGACAAAAAAATAATGTAACGCGCACAATCATCTAGTTCCAGGGTGCTCATTTGTTTGATTAGAATGAGTGTTATTCTTTCCACTAGCTCCTCGTTGATTGCTTTAGAAACTTAGCCATACCACCAAGATCGGATAGTGGAATTATAGTATTAGTGTGTGATGCCTGATACTTATTGGTGAGGATAAAGAAAATATCACTCATATGAACTAGTTCCATCCAAGTTAAGAAAAATATTATAATGTGCATACCAACATTGTACTGTACACATTAGTGAAAGGAGAAACTAGCCAATAACCACACAATCTCCATTCGACGTTGCACGCACGGTTGCAAAGTGAGGCGTGGTAGCGCCAGCATAGATAAGTTGCATCCTTGTCGGTGAATGAATTTTTTCCCTTCTCGAACCGCTGGCGGCGCCGAGAGGATCTACTAGTACCTCAGCTCCTTTCTAGTAAGTTTCTTCTTTTTTCGTTAATGCTTTCTAGTAGAGTTATTGGGCTTCAAGCCTGTATGACAATGGCATGGGCCAATTGTTCTTAATTGCAAGTAATTTGATGTAAACGTTTCAGAGGGGGGTGATGGCTACGCTTGTCTCCCCCTGGGTACCGCCCCTGACCTCAAGCACCCACCATAGTTTACTGGCTTACTGGTGGCGTGGCCTTTTTAAAGTTTGTCACTCGTAACATTCCAGCTTTGAGAAAAAACACTGCCACGACAATGGTTTTGCTATCATGGCAGCATTTTGCAGTTGATCATCATATTGTATCACATATATAAATTGATGTATCAACATTCAAACATGCATCCATATTTCAAAATTGCATTACATTAATCACATTACATTAAGGACGAGTGTCAGGACCGATAGAACAGGGACCAGCATGCCACCTACTCCGGAATTGGAGATCCAACCTCTAGAAGAACCCATTTAACTACCTTACCCAGCATGGGTCTGGTGGTTGGACTCAGACCCGGTCACATCCACAACTTCTCATCCAGACTCAGACCTGGCCGAACAATCTAGGAACTCTTCCTAGTTCAGATATCGACTATCACTCATCGACAATCTTGAACTAGAGGGGCTAAAAGGAACAAGGTGGTACGAAATCCATAATATAAATAATAATAATAATAATATTAATTAGGGTTTGAATTATCAAAACTTGTGTAGTGATTAACATGTTAAAGTTAAGTTAATGCAATGCAATGGTGGCATGATGTCATGATGATTCATACAATATAATAACATGCAAAGGTTTAGGGGATTACTCTAGGGCTATTACAACCATGGTATGTCGTTGTCGGTGGTCTTCAATGGCAATGGTTGGGCTCCTTCCCCGAGGCTCGGTGAGGTCGGGGACGAAGGGCTCTGGGTGAAAGCCTTGCTTCCGATGGGGATCAGTAACCAACGATGATGAAATGGTGGCACCTTTTCCTTTGGAGTCATCGCCGAAGTGTTCCTCCTCTCTAGTAGGTTGTATTTGGTCGTTCCTTAGGTTGCCGTGGTGGTTGTTAGTGTGGTCGAACCCTTGTATAGGTTTGGAAGGGAGTCTTGGGTGTTTTATAGGCGAAAGATTTATTGATTGACAGGGGTCGATGTCGATGAAGACAACGCCTGCCGGCGACGTGTTTCCTTCTGGAAGGCATCTCCAAAGAGCTCGCTAACTTCTCTCCGGATAGTGGTCGAGTAGGCGATGGAGCTTGAGTTAGGCAGTTGTGGCTTTCCTTTTCTTTTGGTGTGCCCATTGTAAGGGTTTTCGCATGATTGTCCTTCAATCAATCAAGCATTTGTGTGCTTTTCGGCCTAATTTCCCTTATAAACATGGCAAAACTCTACTCTTCTTTACGAAATTGCAGGACGATCTTGCCCTCTTGACGAGCTTCCATCCAAAAACTAGTAAGTTAGAACTATAATTTAAGAATTGAAACTAAAACATAAAAACAGGGGTGGTTTGCTGGCACAAGAATTGCAGTTATAATTTCCAAACCCAATTCCATCGAATTAGACTAGACGAAGCCAATTTTTTTCTAACAACAATGAACCAAATGAAATTCGTGGGAACAACACACTCATGAGACCTACATGCACACATGGACAAGCTAAAATGTGCAAAGTTTCTCCTCAATGCACCAAATCATCTCCAAAAGTTCCAAATAGTTTAGTGAAACTGTTATGGCATGAAAGGGAGGTTGAAATTTTGAATAGCAAAGCTTTACAAAATACACTTGCAAAAGCACATGGGACCATTTGCATGAATTAATTCGCTAATAAGCCCACAATGTAGAATTTGCAACAATTTCGACAAATTTTTGTAGTGTGAACATGCAGTTCATAATTTGAATATAGACGTTTTATGAAAGACATTTTTACAAGTATATCAGACCACTTGCACGAACTGATTTTTGAATAAGTTCAAAGTTGCTCATTGACATGTGGATGGTGCCTATATTTTCTATCTTCTATATCCAAATAACCAGTCCCCACTAACTTATTTGTCACAACATGCAAACATGCCACCTCACCTAGCAATATGCATGGAAAAAAGGCTCACCCAATATGAAATCATGCATAAGAAAAGGTAGCCCTCAAGATGCAAACATGCATAAGAATATTCATTCTATTATGTTGTTTACATTTTGTAACTATATTATAATTATACAATAGTATAACACAATCAAACATAGGTATTTTCAATTTTAGTTATCACATTATTACTTCAAATATCCATGTATCATTCAATCAAATATATCGTAAAATATATTTGGAACAACTTGTATGGTATTATTTAGTTCTAAATATTTTCCAATCATGCATAAGACAAGGCACACCTCAATATGCAAACATGCATAAGAATTTTCATTCTATTATGCTATTTAATTTAACTAAATATTTACAATTATACAATAATCAAACACAATCAAGCATATGTATTTTTAGTTTTGGATATCATATTATTACTATTCCATATCTAAATAGCTAGCCTCCGCTAACCTATTTATTTCAACATGCAAGCATGCCACCTCATCAAGTAACATGTATGGAAAATGGCTCGCCTCAATATGCAATCAAGCATAAGAAAAGGCACACCTCAACATGCAAACCTGCACACGAATTTTCATTCTACTATGCTATTTACATTTAGTAATTACTTTGCAATACGATAATCAAACACAATTAAACATATGCATTTTTTAGTTTTAGTTATTTATATTATTAATCCAAATAATCATGTTCCATAGAATTAAATATACTACAAAATATTTTCGCAACAACGTGGGGTATCAATCATGTTCCATACAATCAAATATATTACAAAATATTTCCACAACAACGTGCAAGGTATCGTTTAGTTTTAAACAATTTTCCATCACGCATATGAAAAGGCACATCTCAACATGCAAACACGCATAATAATTTTCATTATATTATGCTATTTACATTTAATAAATATTTTACAACTATATAATAATCAAAGACAATCAAACATATACTCACTCTAGTGTCAAAAAACATATATTTTGATACATAGTGTCAAAAAACGTCTTGTATTTTGATACGGAGGGAGTTTAGTTATCATATACTCCAAATATTCATGTTCCATACAATCAAATATATTGCAAAATATTTCCGCAACAATGTAAAGGGTATCTAGTTTTAAATAATTTTCGGAAATTTTATAGCATGAAACGTCATATCTTGTTTCTACCAACATGCGGGGCTCACTTGCACAAATTATGGACCGTAGTTGTCCCTTACCCTTGGGCACACGGACAACGCCAAATTGAGAAACAGTAAAACGGAGCCACCTACGGCCTCTCTCAGCGATTTGAGCCTGTCCACCATCAGATCCTTCTACTGAGCGCTCCAGATCTCTTGATCGTTTAACCACTCGCGTGCAACGTATTTTTTCACCAGTCACCGTGCAACCAGCGTGGCCCACTGTAACTGGGCTGCTGCTCCGCAGACCAACTGGGGCGATTGCTCCTTAATCGGGCCAACTGGGGAAAACGTAAATAGGCCCAGAAAAGTGGATAAACGAGGTCGCCCATGTTTTCCGTCTTCCTCACGAGATGTTGCTGGATGCGTTCATCCTTACGGCGGCGGGGGCGACGACGGCGGCGGTGGAGGCAGCTCGTACGCCCTTTGAGTGGAGATGCGTGATATATGTCCTAGGGTTCTGTTTCCTTGTTCCTTAGGTTGGTTGTCCTTTGTTGCAGATATCCTGTTCTTTTTTCTTTATTTCCTCAGCCTGGATAGGGAGCTTCATCCCTGCTGTAGTTGTAATTCGGCTATTGATATACACTGTTTGTAAATTGCTTCAGGCAAAACTGGCTCAGCGGGCTCCGGGTGGTGATGGCGGGGGTGTTCTTTCTTGCTCTACATGTTGATAGGTTTTTGCTCCGTTTTTAGTGATGAAAAAGTGAGTTCATTTTTAAATCTTGTGTGAGAGAAGGCCAAGAACATGTACTTTTTTTACGGGAACAAGAACATGTACTTAAATTATGAATATGCATAGTTATGTGATATTGGAATTCATGCTGAATTCATAGAAATAGTATGTGATTTTTGATATTTTCTATCTCCTGTTTGCATGAAATTCTCCAAGTGACCATGGATTCGGTCAGGCCTAATTTGGACCAGCTTGGATTTGAATTTTGCGCTGATCAAGTGTTGCTGATGTTTTATATCCTTTATTATTGGAATCTCATAGATGTGAACCAATGTTTGTTTCCTTCACAATTTTTTCCAAAGTTTCTATGTATTTTTTATACACACAATTTATTCTTGCAAGTGCTGTGTCCCTTTCTTGAGAGTATATAAGTGCACAATTAATTCCTGAAAGTAGGTGTTCATGTTACCGAGCCATGTATTCTTGAAACTATTATATTACGTGGAGTACATGTTGAGTTCCCATGTCTTACCAATATTCTCCTTTTGGGATATAATTTTGCTAAGATAGCTTGACTAAAGTGGAGATTGCTTGATCTATCGTTTTTAAGCTTTTGAAGGTAACTCGTTTTCAACAAGTAGTGTAGGACACTGGTGAAGTCGAAGCCGTTTGTTATCTCAGAAACATGTCTCCATATATTTTGACAAGTCCAAGTTGTCCAATTTTTCTCATATGATTGTACCCCACTGGGTTTATTTCCATGTAGTTATATTATTTGTTGTCAATATGGGCGGGCGCGGCATAGCACGCTTTCATGTTCTAGTATCAAATAATTTCGTGGAAACTATAGTGTGAAAGCTCTACTTGTAAGTTTCGGTTTGCCAATAAGGTCAAAGTAGATCCTCCGTATGTGGACAATGTTAGCCAACATTGAGTTTACTTTTAGCAAAACTAGCAAAAAGGGCCCGTGCGTTGCAACGGGAGAAAAAACTATCTCACGATGTTTGATATTGAGCATTTGTTCATACTAAGACCTAATACTCCCTCATGTCTAAAACGTCTTACAAAATTGAACACAGGGAGTATTAGATTGTCTTTCGGTCTAAGTCTCTTTAATTCTGCAGTTGTGCACACACCCTGAGTTTGATTAGGAGAAAACAAAATGAACCCACAGTACATACTCCATCTCCCCAAAATCCACAGGCTCCAGGAGTCACTGATTAGTATGTTTCCCAACACCACAACACAAGAAGGAATTAACTGGAAGTAGACCAAGAAAAACTGAACTAAGCACAGCCATGCTGCCACAAAAATTTAAATCTTGGTATGGTGTCATGATGCTTTTATATCAGTGTATATGCATTACATTTAATATACAAAGAAAATGAAAATCCGACAAACCCACTTCTGGAGGCCTAGCACCAATGAACATCACCATTATTATTATTTTTCTTCGGTAGTGGGATAGAATTATCACTGAGATGTGATGTACCTTCTAAAGGAACTGGAACCAACTAATCAATCTGCAAACTACCATTTGTCAGAATGCTAGAGAAATGCTACATTTCAAGATACAATGCAGAAGTGTAGAATGTTAGGACTTCTCCTACAGTTTTTGTTATAAAAAAAGTATGTTGGGACATAGCAAGTTGAAATCATCCGACATACAAACAGTCAGTTAGGATCAAAGGCGTACTACTTTTTTATGAGGTTCATAAGCATCTATCTAGAATCCCACTCCGAAGAATTATGTAGAGCCAAAGGGGGTCCGAACAAAGAATCTCATGTGCTAATAAATTTTGACAAACCTATATCCATACTAATAATCTTTCCAGCGAGTACTAACAAAGAATTAGGAAATTGTCCCGTTGAATAATGAAAAGCAAAAATGGAAGATGATAGGTTGTTCATATGCACTTGATCTTTCCACCAAAACCAAACATCATCCATCTTCGGCAGCTTCAAGTTCTGTTGTAATACTGATTCCTCTGCACCAATAATCTCATCTCTACCACACAATTGACATGTTTTATCTCCCTGAAAACATCGTTTGAATAAATTGACTTTAGTTAGTATGTTGATTTTTTCAAAACCAGACATGAAAAACTTTAATTTTCAGGGGAAGCTTCACTTTCCAAAGAAATTTATCTAGAAATTAATATTTCTCAAGTTCATTCTCTTGTACAGATAGCTAACAGAAAAAATCCCACCAGAAGTATAATTAAATCTTTATCAATGCAGAAATTGACACCTTCACAAGTAGCTTGGAGGCTGTTTCACAATTTTAAAATATCACACCGTCCATGTACTTTGCGCTGACTCCCAGCAATTTGTAAGAATCTCAGCAATAGATGCCCTTTGCTAAAAGCAAATGTTGTGCACCCTAGGGATAAGACTGCGTAAAAGGTTCACAATCCACAAATCTTTCGATCACCTGCTTGTTTCTAGTTCTGGGATTAGTTAACTCAGTTACCAGCGAAGTAATTTCAGGCTTTCTACTTTACACAATACCAATCGAATTCATCAGAGAGTATCTTTGTACCTACTCTACCACGAAGAAGCTAGGTAATTTAGCAAAAAAGGCAACTGTGTAAAAACACATTAGTGCTAGTTTCATTGGAATCTGATTCCTTCCCACCACTGTTGGAGTCTACAATGCATCGGTTGACAAGTTTAGTGGCAGTGCCCATCAGGTAGCTAGCAGGTTGTACTTTATTTAGAGAAGGGGGTGACACAAGAATAGTTCTGTTAGGAAAGAAAGAGGGAGGAATACCATCTCAGAGTAGTTAGAGCCGCGCCACTCCATGGGTACGGCAGCAGCGATGCAATCGGTGGACGTCCAAGAGTCCTCCTTGACACCATCGCCATCCCGGACTCTGCTTCCATACCCATGAGCCAATGGCGGCTGCTCAGCCTCAAGGGCTGCGAGTCATAATCACCAAATAACAATTAAAAATTAATTATTTCTATGCAAGTCTACATATATATTTTAGTGGCTTTTGCAGAGTTCATAGCTCCAATATATCTATAGGGAAGCTTACAAAAACAATAATCATATCATACTAACTTCACAAAATTGGTTCAAAAGATTGTATGGTGAGAACAGCTTATAGGATTTATTTTACATGGTTGATGACTTCGAGCACGCAACAAGAACTCCATACATTTTGTTCAAGTATTGATTCAACAAATGTTTTGTGTGTGCTCCTTTTATCATGAAACCATAACTGGACATGTAGTAAAAGTCCCCTAGAAATCAAATTTCTAAACTGCACATCATGTAACATTGATGAGTATGTAACAGTAAAAAATTCTTATTTTGTGGAAGGGACATGATTTATTTTACTACCTAAGGTCAGCCCGCTATATCAGCACAATAGGGCAAGAAACCAAAATCATAACAGAGAGATAGAAGGGATTGTGAAATTCCAAAACACAATCAGTCTATCGTGAAACATAAAATTAGTAAACAAATAAGTAATGAACTTGTACAAGAAATAAGGAACGAGAAAGAGAACCATATACTTTGGCGATATGTTGTACCCAATATCAACCATCTTCCTGGTGTGCAGCTTGATGCAGGGGCGGTGGAGAAATAGCAATTTGTCAAACACCATGAGGGCATTGACTCTAACCAAGAAATTAGAGTGGAAGAGTACGAATCCACCTGCAGAACGTGTACTCGTAGAGTGTTATGCTGCCTGGCCTGACACCACACCATCCTCTATCGAAGAGTCAACGCCATTGAGCTAATTTAGGAGGAGCAGTGGGGTTGAGGGGCAGAAGTTCAGCAGCATGGTGCGAGACAGGAGCTGCGCTATAGAACCACGTAGAGGAGACTGACCTTGTGTAGGAGCAGCATCCGCGGCCTCAGGGCACTCCACTGGGGCGCCATAGCGACAGGAGGGCTCCGCGTCGTCGCGCACCCAGCCGTTCATGGCGCTGTCGTCCGCTCGCACCTGCAAAGGATTTCGCAACGCCGTGTCGTATCCCTTCGTCAGCCGCGCCCGTCGGTCGTCGCCCTGCTCCGGCGAGCTCCTGCCTAGGTCGTCGCACCTTCCTTCCTTTGTCGCTTGTCGCTTCTTCTCTCCTCACCTCCTTGTCTCGTTTCTGCCCGAGAAGCCGCGCTCCGGCCTTCCTCGCCGTCACCGGCGACACCCCCGCGCCGCCCACCTTCGAATCCGCCTCCCCAGCCCCTGACGCGCACGGATCCGGCCCCTCCAAGCTCCAGCCGCCGCCGCCCTGGGCACTTCCTCGTCCCTTACCTCTGGCCGCCGCCTCCCCTCCTGTTTTTATATGTAGGCGTGGTAGATTGATCTCGATGGACGTCGACTCGGTTCCGTCTCGTGTCCTTGATCAACGCCTTTTTCCTGTTCGTGGAGATTCTTTTACGTACCAAAACGCTTCTTCCTGATTAATAACAGGAACAACGGAAAAGTCATGCGTGGAATAATGGAACAATGGAACAGTCGTGCGTGGCGGGTCATATGATCATATGAATACATGAATAGTACCATTTCAGATGTAGAAAATAATATAGATGAAAAAAACTGAAAGCGTAAATTCATAAAAAAAAAGCGTATTATGACGATGAACCCACGGAGTTAATCCGTACTTTATTATTATTATTAGGGATAGATTTTGTGCGTCAACAAGAGGTAGCATAAATTCTAAATTGCAAAATTTTGTAGAGTGAACACGCCCATGCAAGTCTTCCACGAGCTGATCATTCAATCTCAGGAATAAGGCCAACTCCATCGACCCCATCTTATCCGGATGCATCCGTTTGAGATAGAACGGACGAATAGCGCGGCCCAACACATGGCCTCAAACGGACAAATGTTCGGATTCCGTCCGTTTTCGACTCATCTCAGCCCAAACTTGCATCGAATTTGGGATAAAACGGACATCGCGCGGACGGGCTCGCCGCACGCCCTTGTCCCCCCCCCATGGCCCGCCTGTCGGGGACACTAGTAGTCCCTTCGCTTCCAACCCTTTCACCCCTCTCCCCGCCCCGACCCGCCGCTATTCTCTGGTCGCCTCCTCACCGTGCAGCCCCTGACCGTCCATACCAAACGACGTCTCGACATGACTGCCACCACGCCCGCGCTTTCATCGTGGTTTTGGACGTCGATCGGATGAGGTTTGGCTGTCGTCGTGGCAGCCGGCGGCAGAGGGGATACGACCATTGGCGACGTACCACGGCGGCCGCGGCAGCTTTCGACGAGTGCTCCAGAGCGGCTAGTACCCGGCCGCCAACCACCCCTGCTGCATCAAGGTGATCATCGCGACCTCGTTGCCACCACGACCGCAAGGTATTCGATACTTTGCTCACAAAGGTATGGACAGTGAAGATGAGTTTTTCTTCCACCACTTTATTTGTTCATCGGACGATTCGTCGTCGGATTATGAAGATCTTGTGGTGGTTGCACTGGTCGTTCACGACCACATTCAACGACAGCTTTCTTGGTACAGGGGGTCACTCCCTGGCCATGCTCCCAACCTGAACCGCAACAGGAAGAGAGGCCACACCCTGCTCTATGCCGATTACTTTGCGAACACCCTGCTCTTCAAGCCGGATAAATTCCGTCGCCGTTTTCGAATGGCAAGGCATGTGTTCAATCGTATCCGAGAGGGAGCGGTTGCTCATGCCCCATACTTCGAGTGCAAGACGGATGCCCTTGGCAAGCTTGGATTCTCCTCTTACCAGAAATGCACCGCAGCCATCCGCATGCTTACATATGGAATTCCAGGCGATCTGGTGGATGAATATGTGCGTATGAGTGAGACAACATGTCTGATGTCAATGTACAAGTTCTGCTAGGCTGTGATCGAGGTGTTTGGCCCGGAGTACTTGAGGCAGCCAACTGCCGCTGATATAGAGAGATTGTTGGCGACCAACGCAGCTAGAGGCTTTACAGGCATGCTTGGCAGCATAGATTGTATGCACCAGGAGTGAAAGAACTGTCCATTTGCTTGGCAGGGCCAGTACAAGGGGCATGTCAAAGCGTGCACTATCATATTAGAAGCGGTGGCTTCGCAGGATCTTTGGATATGGCATTCTTTCTTCGGCATGGCAGGTTCTCACAATGATATCAACATGCTGCAGCGTTCTCCAGTCTTCGCAAGGCTTGCAGAAGGCCACTCCCCACTTGTCAACTTTGAGATCAACGGCCACCAGTACAACAAGGGATACTATCTAGCTGATGGTATATATCCTCAGTGGTCAACTTTTGTGAAGACAATCTCGAAACCCCAAGGTGAGAAGAGAAAGAGATTTGCCCAAATGCAAGAGAGTGCTAGAAAGGATGTGGAACGTGCTTTTGGTGTGCTTCAATCTCGGTGGGGTATCATTCGGAACCCTGCACTATCATGGGATGAAACGAAGCTTTGGAAGGTGATAAGTGCTTGTGTGATCATGCACAACATGATCGTCGAGGACAAGCGTGATGAGAGTATCTTCGACCAAGGATTTGATCATCAATGTGAAAATGTTGAGCTCCTGCACCAAGAACCGGCCACATTTGAACAATTTGTTCAATTCCATTGTGAGCTGCGTGATTGGCACACTCATTTGGATCTTTAAAATGACTTGGTTGAGCACGTGTGGGATCATATTGGCAACCAATAGATGTATTGGTTCATTTTATGTTCATTCAAGACAATTTCGATTTGGTTGTAAAATTATTTTATTAGAGACAATTTCGATTGTGTTGTAAAACTATTTTTATTTTCAGACAATTAATATTCGGACGTGAAAACTAGTTTTGATATGAAAACATGGGCACTTTTAGCCTGGCGGATAGAATGGGGCAAACGGATGTGGTCGCGTGCTGGGCGCATGACTACCGCATCCGAGGACAGGCTTGAACACTTCTCTATCGCCCTATCCAAAGGGACAAAATCCGGTCAAATTGGGCGTCCGTTTAAGATCACGCGGTGGAGTTGGTCTAATGTACTGTATGCCAAAGTCGATTGCACGATTGTGGTGTGGCTGCGCAGTGAAACGGTGAGGCGGCGAGGCCGTGGTGGCGGCGTTGCGTTATCAGATTGAGTTTGGCACAATTTGTCACGTGTCGGCGTGGATGGGGTCTGCGACATTGCTTCGTGCGTGTGGCTACGCTGCTGCAGACCTGCAGTGTCCGGTGGCTGGGCATTACTTGACAAAGGACACTGTATTCTACAGTATAATTCTAACAACAAAAATGGTGTGATCAGCACACGGCATGCTGTTGACACTCCTTGGAGCAGAGCAACCCCCTGACCAAATCATATCCAATTGCTTTACTCAGCATTTTTGGAATACATCAACATAAGCCCCTAGGTTAAACAGAATAAATCTTTCGATAAACGCACTGACATGCGCTTAATGTCTTACATATATTATTAACACGACATATGTTCAGACACAAGATCGATGAAGAAACAAAAGACTGAAAATTGATTTGTCTGACGGAGGCGGGACATATCGGATGTCCAATAATGAGCAGAAAATAAAGCAAGTTAAGCCAAAGTATAGACCATGTATTCAATTGGCCCAATGTTGGTGGTTTTGGAAGGCTTTGACACATCACGCCAATGTGCTCCACATCGCGCCAATGAAAAAGGCCATCAATATGGCCACAGAATATATCAAACGACCATGTCCTTTAAATAAATCGACAACAAGCAACCACAGTAGGACCGACAGTGCCTGCAAAGCCGGGGAAAGTGTCAGTACAGCACATTGCAAGAATGCATATATGCACGCAGTAATTAGATGTCACACTCCAGTTAATGATCGAGGAGGATTAGAGTACAACACAATAATAGTCTAGAACTTTTTGCAAGAAAAGAACTTAGAATTCGCGGATTATAATAGGAGGTAATTGACTATGTGTAGTTTGATTTTGATATAGTAGAAACCAATATTAGATCAAAGAGCTTGTTGATTTTAGAGTGGATTCTGTTGTCAGGTAAACAACGGTAGACATGCACTACTATTACAATGGAATTGAAGGGGGTAGTTTTTTTTCGAATAGAAAGGGGTGGGAATTGTTTAAAATAAAACCGAGATGATTTTCCTGATTTGTATCCTGCATCGTCTGCCTCGACTTCTGTAGTTTTAGGGTTATGGAGGCACGATAGATTCCGGCCCTTATTGGTGGGAGGGCTTCTACTTCGATTTTAGGTGTTTTTTAGTCTGTTTAGGGTTTGTGTCTTGCTGAGAAAGGCAATGTGGCGGTGGCTCCCTGAAGATGGAATAAACTTCTCCCCACCTAGCCCTTGTCCCAACAGTGCGTCTTCCGTCATCGAAGAGCGTGTGAAGGTGTGTCTTCGGTGAATCTTGTGGGATTCCGTCAGTGTTTGTTTTCGGTGGATCTGCGCGGATTCGGTCTTCGTTCATGTGTCTATAGGATGGATCCTTTGATATACGCTTCTCTTCATTATCTACAATTGCTGCTCTAGTGCACCGGTCCTTCTCTCGAAACAGACTTCTGCCCCGCTTTATTATAGATAAAGCAAAAACCGAACAAAGAATATGTCCAAACAATATAAGGTCGTGAGGTCATCCTCATACAATGCTGATCCCAAAATAATTGGATTACACAGGAAGCAAACGACTACACTACCTAAAGGGACATAGGAAAATCTGAGTGCAACGTCATGCCATGCCCAGTAACACCTAAGCTTGACGGCAACCCCCTCAGGAGAGAATACAATGCTAAGTGTCACCGCTGCCGAGTCCACACCGGACAAGGGTCTTCACCCGAAACCGTGCCACAGATAGGAACACCACGAATAAGTCTTCAAGAAGAGAGTGGTGTCCGCAAGCGTCGCCGTCATCGGGGACAAAGCACAGAGCTTTCACTCAACAGCTCCCTGGTGCCACCACAAAGTCTCCAGGACAAGTGCGACGAAAACATATCGCCCCAAATCTGTATCGGGGTGACGCCACTACCAATGATAGAGAGTGTGCCCAAGCTATCTGCCGCTACACCTCTTTGCCGCTCACACGACCAAGAGGGAAAGCCACCACTACAAGCATGGCACTCGCCAGAGAGCCAACCATGTAGACTACCATCCCGGGCCGCCGCCCCGACATTCTTGTCCGAGACATCACCAACCGCCCACATCATGATGCACCAACTACAGTAGGAAGAGTAGAAGGCGCCTTTTTTCACACATAGACTGGCATTACGTACAAAATATGGGTCAACGCCTCCACGGTGCCGCCCATGCCTGCGTCTCTAGCCATTCCCGGGGGACCACGAAAGACACAACCCCATGACTACCGACGGTCGTCGCTGAGCAAGATCGCATGATGAAGCCCGTGGCCTTCGACGCCAATTAGCCTGACGGAGTAGCCATGTCCTGACCACCACCATCGACCACAGCACCCACAGGGAGAGAGACCTCACCGCCCGCGGGCACCACTGGGACCGAGCCCCCTATCGCCTACTGCGGAATAGGAGCTCCGACCCGCCTCGTGCACCAATCTGATCGACCTGAGAATGATTCCCAAGTCCTGACCATCTCCGCCGCGCGACCATCCCATGCCACTGGCCCGAACCTAGGCGAAGGGAGGAATCACCACCACCCGCACCCCGCAGCCTCCCGAGCCACTGTAGTGGCATGTTCTACAAGTGCAACCATGGTGCTCCCACCATGACGTTGTCATACACAGAGCAAAGCCAAGCCCCCAGGAAAGGGGAGCAACCACCGCCTGCAAGCATCCCGGGGCACCCGCAGCATAGGCCGCCAGATTTGGCCAACCCAGACCGGCCACCATGGCAGCCATGACCGTGAGCAGCCCCCAACACTAGAGCCACGGGCCAACCCAGGCGTGCACCACATGCACTACCCCGCCGCCGACACCCTCTCCCCCATGCGCTATGCCGCACCATGATAGCCGCGGCCAGGAATCACACCGCACCAGCCACTCGTAGCCCCCGCCGCCCCGCGACCAGTCGAGCCCACACAGCCACTACAGCATGAGCGGCCGCCCTCACCACTGGCACAACCGTCCACGACATCGCCGCCTCGCCTTGCACGAGCACCGCGGTTCTAGGTGGTTGCCGCATCCCATGATGCAGGGGACCCACTAAGGAGGAAGAGAGCTCCGACGCTTCCTACACCGACTGGGTTTTGCCCGATGGTGGCGAGAGTGGTGGGGCGGCAAGAAAGAGGTTGGAGGGGGCGTGTGTGCCAGGGTTCGCCACCTTTTCGCATGAGCTTGTCGGGCGAAGCGTTTTTTTTTCGTGCACTAGTTGTGTAGGTCCTTAGCATGATGACTTTTCGACTGAGTGCTACAACAAGGTCTATTAGGTTCCGATAAGAGAGGGATGACGACGGTGGCATGACTTTGGCTCGCTATGGTGATTATAGTCGTTGCTAGATGATCTATAAACATTGGATTTATAGTTCTAGCGTTCTTTTTATTGCCATCGTGTATGGTGTTTGATGAATCAATGGAAAATCTTTCCGAAAAATAAGATCATATGATTATCAAAAACAATACCACGTTGGATCGCTAGGAGACAAAGAGAGATCGAGCGATCCCTCGGCATGTCCACGTCATCACCCCCGTACTGTGCATGACAACCAATGGCGAGAGAGCTTTGTGCTAGCCAATTGGATGTGCAAGAGAGGGAGAGAAAACGCATCGGGTGGGGACAAGAGAGACAAAAGCAGTCCAATCCCACGCAGCTTCCTCTCTCTCGCATCTCCTTAGGGCATCTCCAGCCATTGGCCCTTCAGGAGGGGCAAAAAATTGCCCCCTGGGGGCGCACCGGCGCTAAACCGCGCACTGGGGGCGTGATGCCCCCCAGTCGCGCCTCCCACGGGTTTTTAAAAAAGTTAAATACGGCGCAAACACGACTCAAATTTAACGCAAACATCGGCGAGTTCGTTCAAATTTAAACATACTTTACAAAAAAAGGAAAAACTACCGCGGGCTACCCCCGCCGTCTCCCTCACCGCCCGCCTCGCCGCCCGCTCACGCGGTTCAACATGCCGAGGAGGCGGTAGAACCGCGTGTAGTCACCGCCGTCGTCGTCGTCGTCGCCCCCGCCAACGCCTCCGCCGTCCCTGCTACATCCCTCCCTTGGTTGGCGCGGCGGGTTGGACGGTCCGGGGGCGTCGTCGTCGTCGTCCCTGTCGAGGACCACGACGTCGTGCTCGTCCTCGCGCCCACGCTTGCGGGCGGCGATCTCCTCTAGGGCCCGGCGCTGCCGGACCATCTCGTCGCGGAGGTAGTCGTCCCGCGCCCACCGCAGGGCGTCCTCGTCGGAGAAGCCACGCCGGGCTATCTCCTCGTACTCCACGGGGAGGCCGTGCTCCGGCTTGGGCTCCGACTTGGGCTCGACGAGGACGAAACGGCCGGTGGGGGAGGCGTTGTCGCCAATGCGGACGCCGGAGCTGCGGGTGCGCGTGCTGATAGGCGCGCCCTGGGGCTCCGGCTTGATGGGGCGGAGGTGGAGGCAGGGGGAGCCGCCGGACGAGGAGGAGGACCCCCCGGTCTCCATGCGCCTCGGGGTCCAGGAGCTTCCCCGGCAGCGTGTGAAGGATGGGGGAGCGGGGTACTCGAGGCGCGGCATGTTGCCGCCCTCGATGTACTCGAGGACGGCCTCCAACGTGTGCCCGGGCATACCCCACCACCGACGCCGGCCGACGGCGTTGAGCCTGCTGGAGGGCTCGACGCCGTTGGTGGCCTCGAGCTGCTCGGCGTGACGGCGGCGGAAGTAGGGCTCCCAGAGCGGGCTGTCGGGGACGTACCATGGCCCCTCCCTTGCCGCACGCGGCAGGGACGAGCGGATGCGTGCGATCTCCGCACGCCGCGCCGCGCCGGTGGGTATCGGGGGCACCGGCACGCCGCCAGCGCTGATCCTCCACGCCTCGGGTACCCGCATGTCCGGCGGGACCGGATACTCGGCCTCGAAAAGAAGGCGAGTCTCGCTCTCGTGAAGATGGCGGCGGCCGAAGCCGTTCGCTGCCGCGCCGTCGCCTGGGAAGCGCTCGGCCATGGGTGCTGGAGACGGCGAGAGAGAGGAGAGGGAGGAACGACGACGGCGAGAGAGGGGAGAGGGAGGAACGACGACAGCGAGAGAGTACGAGTCGCCGAGTGCGCTGGGGCGCGTCTTATATAGGCCGAGGCGCCGCCCGTGCGCGAGCCGCCGTGAGTACGCGTGACGGGCGAGGGAGGGCGAGGGACGCGCGTCATCCGGTCTTCACTGCGCCGCCCGTGAGGCATCAATGGCGCAGGCTGACCGGCACGGCAGTGCGGCAGCTTTGGCATTGATTCGCCGCGGGAAACGAGGCGATGAGGACGACGAAGGGGCGAGAAGAGGGTAGAGTCGCTGACGCGGCGGGCCCGCGGCTGTTTCGCGCGCGCCTCCCAGCGCGCCGAGTTCGGCCTGGGTCCGTCGACGCTGTTTTCGGCCCAAGCTGGCGAAAATCGGGCTCCTGGGAGCGTGACTGGGCCGATTTTTCGGCGCCGGCGCAAAAAAAAACGCCTGAGGAGACCTTCCTGGACGCGGCTGGAGATGCCCTTATCTCCACCCGACCGGCGGCTAGGGTTCCGCCGGCGCCGCCAAACCCACCTCCACCATACCTTCTCCTCCAGCCTATCCCCACGGCCGCCCCAGGCTAGAAGGCGGGTACCGCCGTCACGAGCATGACCCCCTCCTCGCTGGCGGGCTCAGCAACGACTTCGTCTCCATCTGGAACCCATCGCCGGCGCGGCTGCCGCGGCCACCATCACATCCGACAGGAGCAGCTCGCAGCGGGTCTTTCTCGTCTCCATCTCCAAGCCACGCGAGCGCCGGCAGTGGCACAGAGCTGGCGGAGAAGGCGTCGGTGGTTGGATCTGCCGCACGGGAGGCGGCGGCGCGATGCGGCCTTGTCATACTCTTAGGCATCAGTGAAATCCGGTAGGAGCACTTTCTTACTCTACTTCTGTGGCAACTTCTTACTTCCCCTTGTCGCTGGTTTCTGTACGTCTCTCTACATCTGATAAGAGATGATTGACACTTTGTTTTATCATAACAGTTCTGCAATCTAGGAACAAGGCCAACTTCAGGAGCTGATTGAAGCTGCACTAAATTTAGCTGCAAAGTAACATCAAAACAATTGGTGGGCAGCCTCCTCCAGGAAGAAAATTACAGTTTGGATCAGGATCTGTAGTCCATAGGATGGTCAGGTCCTGATAGATTCAGAAGGTAAACAAATCTTTATATCTATTTTGCATCTAGGATTGATGAAGTAAATGATTTTTACATATGCTCATTTATTTGTGTAAGCTAATTAATGGTGCCTGCTGATGATAACTAATATCAAGTCTTTGATTCTTTTGTAGACCAGGTCATACCATCATGACTATGTTCGATTTGGATCCTTAGGTACATCAAATGTGTCTATCCAAGAGGAGCACAATTTTAGAGTGTTTCTTTATGGTTCTGATTCCCCACCCCCATGTTAATATCCCTGTATGATTACCACATTACAAGTCTTTTTTTATATCCAAAAGGGGGACTAGCAATCTACAGCATCAGAAGGATGATTCAGAAGCACACGAATGAAGCCAAGAATCGCAAACTGCAAGGCATCCTTTTTAAATTAGTGCAGGTTTGCAACATCTTACACTTGGTTTGATAAGAATTATTGCGCTTAACATTGTAGCTAGTAAGCACACACTTGAGACCGTTTCCCACCTTATCTGATTATGTCCTGTTTCTCAGGGCGAGGAAGAGTCGAGAGCAAAATAAGAGGGCTTTTACTATCCTATGTGATCTTCACCGTCGAAGGGTCTAGTTTGATTACTGCACATCAAATGCTATATGCGATGTTTGTTTCCATCCTTCTTCGAGGTGGATTTTTGTAAGGAAATGTAGGTGTCTACTGTTGGTTGCTTCCCATCTAAACAAGTGTATTCTACATGCAGGCTTATGACAGGTGCTATTTCATTGCTCATTGGGTATGAAAATGTTGAGCAAGAGGATGATAGTGATGCCAGCAGCGACGATGAAGCAATTCAAAACCCAAATATTATACTTAGTAAAGAGGATGTTTACAAGGTGATTTGGATGTTTCTGCATATTGGCGCTCTATTGATAGTATTTTAGATCTTATGGTTTCATTTGTCTCTTCTGATGCATTGTGTCAGTATGTGCAGAGCTAGATGCGGCGAAAGCTGCAGACGCCACGAGCGGCGGCGCCGTTCCTCGTGGTCTATTACCAATCGCCGCCGCCCGCAGTGGTTGCGCCGCTGCTATTTCGGTGACCAGCGGCTCACCCTCTTCTCGTCCGTCATGGCGCTCACAGGAGGTTATGTTCGAGATCTTAATAACTTTTTTTTCATGTGCTCACTATCGCTTGATTCCCTTCTATCAGATGTGGGATGGGCTGATTTGGATGGCCAAATACGGCCTGGCTGTGATCCAAACATTCTTATTTTGCATTGGATATGAGTCAAGTCCTCTATTCTTTATTTCCACCAGTGTGATTGTACTGATTTACTGATACCCTGTAGTTAGCATAAAGGGGAGCTTGCTTATCTGACAAAAGAATTTTATTATAAAGAGTTGTTGTATTGGGATTTTAGAATAAAGTGCTTCACTAGAAGTCCATAAGAAAAACTTTGGTACTTCATAGGATTGACTCTGGTACTGCTTCATAGGATTTCGGTGATATCATGATATAGTGCAAACTTTCATACTACTTATTTGATGAATGCTTCTACATATTTCTAGGCTGTGCATTTCTGTGTTTGATTACTGTATTTTCTCTCAAGCCCTGTTGGACTTGTATCATTTGTGTTATATGTCATGGAACTGAAACTAGCATTTTGGACATCCCTTGGACAATATTGTATACTCTGACTTCAATTCCATGAGAGTACTGAACTTGGCATTGAGAGTCATCCCATGGAACTGAAGTTGGCATTGATCTCTAAAAATAATATTAGTGTAAGCAACATAAAGAACATAATTTGTATATTCCGTCTTGTTTTACCTTTTACTGGAGTACTGTATTGATCCACACAATGGACAGACACATATAATTAAGCAATTAGCAAAAAAAGGCATTTAAGGCTTTGCTTGCATGGTCGAAATTACTGGTCGTGGAGGTCTTCAATAGCTTCCATAACTATATGAGAAAACTCTGCGAATTTCTGTCTCATTGTCTGGTTATATTCAGTTCACGTTTTGAAGTTCTATACTGCCTGGATGCTAAGAGGAGTTTTGTAGACATATTTGTTTTTTAGACATCACCCAGCGCCAGAGTTTAATTTTTTTATTCAACACTTTATTTGTGGAAATATATTTAACAGAGTTAATAACTGCAGAAAATTGGTAACACTGCACTCAGTTAAGATTATGAGATATCTGTTGTATGTATTATTTATCAATACTACCTCAATTTCTTCCTATCGTATTTGCATGTATCTCATGCTCTTACTAATGTTTTAGCCTTCTATATTTTGTTTCGAAGAGAGCTCAGGACAATGGCTATGAGGAGGATGAAGGCGCAGCTTCTACTTATTTATTGTCGCAAAAGGGTCACAAGAAGAAACACATTATGCAGCAGAGGATTAATGGTTTAGGACCATATGAAACTGACGTATCTTATGGTCCGCGATGTCCACCTCCTCTATTGCGGTGGAAGCCGGAAATGCTAGAAAAGCAGTGATGGAGAAGAGCTCACAGTGGTATGTTCTTGCTCACTTGCTCTCACAAGCCCCTCACGTTGATTAATTTTTCTCCTGTATGACTAAATTCATGTACTGAATCTTTGATTATCTAAGGGTCTCAATACTTATCCAACTCTGCTCTGCACTGATGGTTGCTCAATGATCGATCATCGCATGGTGCTCTGTCTTTTATTCTTATTGTCCTGATTAGTAAAATGGAGCAGGAGTTCCCTGGTTCCAACAGAGAGAAAAATCTAGATCAATTTCAGAATTAAATCCACTTGAACCTTCTGTGAATAAACATTCACCTTATGAAAAAAAGAATGCAAATCAAATTTTAATTTTATGTTCTGAGTCTAAGCAAACAAACAAATATATTGTTCTAGCAATAGCCCAAACGGATTCGATTATTCTTTCCTAGCAAAGTAAGATTGGCAAAAGGTACAAGAATGTTTCTGTTTCACGAGGAAATTAATTCGAAATCTGACAGAATCAGATATTGATCTATTGGATCTAAACAAAGTATATTAAGATATTGTTTCACGAGATATTTCTGTTTCACGATGTAGATTCAATTTTTTGGGAATTGCCCTTTTAAGATTCAGGATGCATGTGCACTGGGGAAACCAGGACCGTTGTTAGTGCAATAATTTATGCCTGCATATCCATCTAGGCATGATCACTTGATTGCATGAACTATGTCCCTGTGAACTCCTTACTATATTACTATGTGACTGTGCTAAGTTGATTATTGAAATGAGAGTACATCTTAATGTGTTATCTCATTTCTGTAATGTTGGGTTTTCATAATCCAACTATGTAAGAATAAATGCTACTGGTTTTTATGATTAATATGGATTTCAGTTGTCTAATGTTGCCCGTTTTCTAGCATCAAAATTTAAATTTCAATATTTTGGTATATTTGATGTAATCAGTGACAACCTTTGTTATGCTCTGACATTCCTTCACTTTTTAGGGGTTGCTTTCTTCTCCTTGATGGAGAAAGTTCTAATCTTAGTGAATTTAAAGCATACCTCCCATTTGTAGTATCATCCAGAGTTTGTAATAATGCCAAGAAGATGCCAAACAATATACAGTTGAAGATATCAACTCCAATGAATTACTAGCTAAAGACCTTTGAGAAATTTGGTCCAGTTTATAACAACATTTCCTTGTTAATTTTTCTATGCTGAATTTGACTGGTAGGTCTCAGTACAAAAATAGCTTATGTGCTACTGCAAGGTGATGCCAAAGCTGGCGAATTTTCAGCCTTTTTGGTGGCTTTGCTCCTCTTCTAAAGAAGTTACCTTCAGAGGAGACTGGAGAAGACATGGAAGCTACAGCCAATTTGCATTGGTAACTGATCATTAAATACCCATAGCACAACATCATCAGTAGTCAATAAGAGTAATTTGCTATCAACATTATTTCATCCATGACTATGAGATATATTAACTCATGAAAATAGCTGAATTGGATCGATTCTGAGAACATGAACCTCTTGCTTGTAAGCATACATAATCTGGAGTAGCATGGATGGCATGCCCTGTTATTTCATATTTGTCGCATGGTCTGACCTTTGATAGAAGAAGCTGATTTCTTTATCCCGTTTGAGGTATGTAGACCTGCCAAATTTTCTATGGAGTGCAGCGTCAGTCATTGCCAAGGTCCACGTCTACGTGGATGACCACTACTTCTGTGACACCCACGAGAGGGACATGGTCTACATTGAATACTACTCCAATAGCGAGTCAATGATGGCGCCGACGAGCAGCTGCTCGAGTAGGCGATGAGGAAGGCGAGCATCGGAACAGTGTAGCGCGGTGACAGTAATAAGAGTTATCTGTAATGCATTTTCCATGCCATCCGGCTGTATCTCTGTATGTCTTCTTTCTTGTGCTATAATATAAATACAAACATATGCAAGAAAAAACTATAATGGGTGGTCCGCATTATCTCTACAACCAGTTTAAGTTGTTCTGAACTTATAATTTCTCTGTTGCAATACATATACATGTGCACTAAGCCTCTTAGAGACCAAACAAGTCAGCTAAATGGGCAGCAACATGCCAGGCAGTGCACCATCATGCCTAGGATTGTTAGTAAACAGTTGACATAAGATCTGTGTAGAAAATTATATTTGTCGTTTATGGAATTATGTTGAATGGTTGCCAACAGAATGTTTGAAGAATTGCTTGTTTATTTGCTGAATTTGGTTCACTTTTTGATGAAAAGGAGCATTGTATGTAATGCATCAGTTGTGCATGCATGCATGTTATCAATCAGAGCTAAAATTCCATGGATAGGGCGTCACCTTACCTAGCACCGCACAAACTTTCTCTTAGGCGGTGCCACCGGGTGGCGCCCCAAACACTAGTATTAAGAATACAAATACAGCGGTCACATTCAGGATGAACTTACCCGGAAAAGGCACCGGGTGAGTTTGGCCTTCTCCTCCTCGAGGCTCGAGGTAACGAACGGACTCCTCACCGTCTCCCAGGGGATGGAGAAGCCCGTCGATGGCGCCGCTGCGCTGTCTCCGTCGGGTGCCGTTTCCGCGTCCAGCAGTGACGCCGCGAACTCTGATTCCTCACGCGCCTGGCCGCAAGCGCAGCCGCACGCGTCGCAGGGCATCGATGATGGCGGCGACGAGCGAGCGAGTTGCCCGGTTTGGAATCGTGGGAACTCTTGCTCCTTTTGCTAATCGTGGGCTAGATTTATTTTTATATTTTCTAGATTAGTTGTGGGCTAGATTTGTACTACTATTTCTTTATCTACTATCACTATAAAAGAAAAAGAGGACGGAGAACCAGATCATCCTATCCATCGAAACCTACAATCTGATGGTCTACATCCCTCCAGCATACTAAACGCGTTTTACACTTTAATTACCCACCATGCCATTACCGCCGCCGCTCTCCCATCGCGTGCGCATGCTCCCCACCTCGAGCGAACAGTTAAAAAAAGAGGAACGCGGCTACCATCCACGCACGCGCACCTCGAGCGAACAGTTCACCAAAAAAGGAACACGGCCACCATCCACCCACGCGCCGCCGCCAGCGCTCCTTTGCTGCCCCTCTGTCGTCGCCGCCGTCCGGAATAGCCCATCCTCGTCGGCGCCCGCAGCAGCAGCGGGCCCTGGCATTCCTTCGTCCTCGTCGCCGTCTGCAAATCCCGCACGGCCCCTGCCCCCCCCGACCATCCTCGCATGCTGACTGGGCGACTTGGCGGGCCGGCGGACCGGTGGACCTCCGCCTCCACGCGCCGGACGACCTCCGCCTGACCACCTCTTTCCCGACGTGCCGGCTGACTGGCGACCGCCTTCTCTACGCGCCGGCGGACCCCCGCCTCGACTTGTGCCGCCTCTACCTGTTTCCCGACGTGACGGCGGAATGACGGACCTTTGGCTCGACGTGTCGGCGGACCTCTGCCTCCCCAACCAGCTGAGCGAGCCTCCCTTTGGTTTTTTCTGGTATGGATTCCTTCCCCTCTCCGTGTGTGTCTACCACTATGTGCGTCCGTGCTCTGCGTGGGTGTTCTGCTTGTGCGTGTTCTCTGTCTGGATCGCTGGCATATGTGTGCTCCATTACTGAATGACAAATTTCTGAATTTTTGCAATGAACAATATTCACGTTCTTTCAGGCAGCTCGCCGGCATCCATAATGGTCTGCCATTTTAGAATTAATCAAGATTACCTTTCAGGCTTCTTCCGTTTCCTAGCTAATTCCCTCCTTGTAGGCCCTGTTGTGGTTTGAAATTGGACGTATACACCTGATCCTGTTTTTTCTACACCACCAACTTTACTGTTGATTAGAACTTAACTTCAGGATAAAAGCATGTATAACATGGAATGAGAGGAAGAAGGCTCTCAACTACGCATGTTGATTATACTGTTTAGCGTTAGCTCCATCAATACTGATACAGATAGGATTTCCTGTTGTAGACAGGTAAATATTTTGCAACTAATGTAATCTGGTAAATAAGCTAAAGTATTATGATAATGCCACCTTACTGCTATCTCAAAATATGATGCGATTATTCAGTATCCATTGTCGGATATAGTCAGACATAGGCATCAAATCAAGTCCCCCTTAAATCATTTAACTGCACATCACAAGTATCAGCCTCCAACTGCCACCAATATGGCAAGAAACAAGGCATGCTGATCTAATAATCATCTTTATAAATATTTTTAACCTAACAAGTGAGTTGATGATCAGAAAATCATGCTTAACTATCAATAGGTGATCTCATTTCTTGGTTCAGTGAAGTGATTATGTGGAGCTTGTGAGGAAAAAAGATAGGACAAGAAGCCTAGGAGGTTGTCTACAGCCACTGCCCTGGTATGTGACATGCTTGCATCTTTTCCTGATTACCTCACAACTGCAATTGTCTAAGTTTTATATTATCCATCATTTTATCAGTTTATTTCATGAGTTTGTTTTCTCGAATTTCATGTATGCGTTGATGACCTGAAATCTTAATATATATTTGTTTGACAGTGAGTGCTGCTGAACATGTAAGTATAGTCGGGAGAGTCATGTACTCGCTCGATGCCATAGCTCACCCACCCCGAGTTGTGCCACCCTCTTCTAGCCGGAGGTGCCGCCGTCGCCGCTGTCGAGGACATCTTAATATTAAACAATAAGTATTATATTCATCAAGAGAGTTTCCTCGCTATGTGGTGTTCACATTTGTTCTCTCCAAGATCATGTAGCGGTGTGATTATTTTTTGCAGTTTCCCTAATTACCCTTTTCTCTTATTCTAGCTTCTATATTGTTGTGTTCACAACACTGGAGGGATCTTACTGAAGGAAGATTTAATAATAGGTAGAGTTTCCGTACTTACTGATTATATATATTGACATATGACCATAACTGAACAATGTTGAGTTATCTTCTAAATTGGCATGGATTTTTTTCTGCTAAAAACATTTTCCTATGATATTTTGCAATTTCCATGTTTCGATTGAGCTTGTTATGATTTATCGGTAAGTCCTCTCTCAGCTTTTAGATTTGTGCTTAGATTGTTGTATATAAGCCAAAATGAATCTATGATAAGGGAAATAATCTGACTAAGCTTACTGTATGAATGAAACCGAAGAGTGAAGTGATATTTCTTTCTACCATTGCGTAGCTTTACCATCACCGATCCAGGTTAAGTGTATAATTTGCTTTTCTATGCATTATTCGGATACAAAGGATTCAAGCTGTAAAAAATATGCAGTGGATTCAAGGTTATGCAGAACATTATCGCAAGCTAGCATTTCCTGTGAAAAGAAGACAATTATCTAGAACACGATTAATTTGTAGAAAAAATGCTGATAGGTAAATCTAGATGACCAGCCGACAGAAACTTTACCAGGTTGTTTATTTGTATGAGTTACAATCTATGTTTCTCATTTGATGTTATAGAAAATGTTCTGATGGACTCACTGTTTTTGCTATCTTGGCCTATGTGTTCATCGCAAGTTGTTAGATTTGTCTATAGGGTTTACCATGTGCATTCATTTTGATCACTTTCATCAAATTGCCTTTCTACCATTCAAATTCTTAACAATGTGAATTTTCTTCATGCTGATGGATTGGCCAACTTGTTTTCTGCATCTATGCGATTGCCGATGGAGCAAACAAATTTTTGCTACACTATGAAGTTTCTTTATCTGGGACGTTGAGAAGATGTGAGATTGCATTGTCTTCTTGTTATCAGGGAGACATGGACTTCCCGACAGTTCGAACTTAGGGTTTCAATTTTGTAGTCCAAATATGATCTCCTGACCAGACTGGAATAAGCCTCTTTGTTTTGTTTTCATTTTCGCAGCCCCAAGAGAAGTGTAGAAATGGGTGTTGTGTTCCATGAACACTTGAAATAATTCAGTTCTGGTTTCTATCAATATATTGTTTGTACTGCATATATATTATTTTTAGCTACGCAATTTCCTTCGACAGGCAAAGACTTGTCTATTAGTATCTTTTGTATTTGATGGAATGTTGTAACGAGACAAAACCTTCGAGGCAAGAAACAGGGAACAACAAGCTTGATAGTATTGTACATTTTTTTTATCACTGGAAATTTATGTGTACTCATTATATAGCTGGAAAACTGAATGAAAATTAATATGTGCAACATTATTTTTGCATTAATCAATACATGCATTTGCACGTACACGATTACTAGTCAAAAAAGGAGGCCCATGGAGGTACGGAACATCGTGCCAAATCGAGAGCTCAGCCCTGGATTTCTATACGGCGCGTATCGCGCCTGGGAGCGACGTAACGCGTACCCCTTGCTCGCTGCTGTTAACATGGGCCGGCCCATTTCAGGGTTTCACCCCAAACCGGTTTGGGAAGGTTCTAGAACCTTCCCTGAACCAGGTTTTTCGTTTTTCCTTTTCTTTTTCTGCTTTCTTTTTCTTTCTCTACTTATATGTTTTCATTTTTACTCATTTTTCCCAATTTCCGAAAATCTATTAATTTGTGATTTATTTTTTAAGTCTTTAACTTTTTTTTGGAATGATGAACATTTTTTCAAAACCGTGGTTTTATTTTTACTAATCGGTGTACATTCTCCAAAATCATGAACATTTTTTTGTAACCTTGAACACTTTTTTAACTCACGATTTTTTTTGAAATTGTGAACACTTTCTTAAATTTTTGAACATTTTTTAGAAATTTGTGAACATCCTCTTAAGTCATGAACATGTTTTTACATTCATGGACATTTTTTCTAAATAATGAACATTTTAAAACTATAGACTAAAATTTCAAAATCTTGTACATTTTTTCCAAATTTGTGAACATTTTTTGAATTAGTGATTTTTATCGAATCATGAAATTTTTTCGAATTAGCAAATATTTTTTGAATCATGAAATTTTCTTTTCAAATTCGTGGACGTTTTTTGAATTAGCGAACATTTTCTTGAATCGCAAACATTTTTTTCAAATTGACGAACATTTTTTTTGAATCGTGAACATTTTTCTCAAATTCGTGAATATTTTCTAATTAGCAAACTTTTTTTTGAATCATGAACATTTTTTCAAATGCACGAACATTTTTTGAATTAGTGAACGTTTTTCCAAAATTTGTGAACATTTTTCAAATTAGCGAGCATTTTTTTTGAACTATGAACATTTTTTTCAAATTCACAAACCTTTTTTGAATTAGCGAACATTTTTTTGAATCATGATTTTTTTCAAAATCATGAACATTTCTTGAGTTTGTGGACATCTTTTACAAATTCGTGAACAGTTTTCGAATTCCTGAGCATTTTTCTCTAATCATGAATACGTTTCGAAATCGTTATTGTTTTATTAAAATTAGCAACTTTTTCTGAAATTGTAGAACTTTTTGATATCGAATTACTGAAAAAAGGGAAAAAAACAAAAGGAAATGCGCTAGTGCTAGGATTCGAACCTCCACCTTGCTTGTAATGAGCGTGATGTGATAGCGACTGCGCTTGACCAGGTTTTCTGTTAAATTCACAGCGCAACTCGAAAAGAAACTGTCGACAGCGGCAAAAGTGTAAAAGATTCACAAAAGCTAAAGTCCCAATGAGGGGTCGAACCGAAGATCCCTTGATAGTGCTTTTTTCGAAGGCAATTTGTTTTGAAAACCCAAACATTTTCTAAATAACGCAAACAAAATGTAGGATATTTTGAAAAGTGCAAACATTTTATAAATTGTGAACAAAATTTGAAAACTGGAACATTTCTAGATTTCTGGATAATTTTTAAAAACTTCAACCCTGAACAAATTTTTAAATGCGAACATTTTTTAATTTCTGCACAATTTTTGAAAAACATGATCATTTTGGGAAAGTGCGAACAATCTTTGAATCTATGATATTTCAAACAAACAGGAACATTTCCTAAAATTTGGATATCTTTTTGAATATACAAACATTTTTTTGAAACTCAAACATTTCTAAAATTGGTGCTCAAATTAAAAAAATGGAAACATTTTTTTATTTCTAAACAATTTCAAATTAGCATACGTTTTGAAAGTACGCAAGCATGTCCTGAATTTCTGAACACATTTTCAACAATAGGAGTATTTTTTTGAATACATGAAAAATTATGAAATTCTGAACAAATTTTGAAACAGTAAACATTTTTCGAATTTTTGAAAAAATGAAAATCGTCATGAAATTCCGAACAAAAAAAATTGAACTACGAATATTTTTGGAAGCTATGAACAAAAATTGAAAAGTGGAACTTTTTATCATATCCCAAACCAAAAATTGGAACCGTGAACATATTTACAATTTGTGAACAAATTTTGAAAATAGGAACATTTTTTGAATTTAGAAAAAACATGAACATTATTTTGGAATTCCTGCACATTTTTTGAATGTCCGAACAAATTTTGATAAGAGGAACATATTTTGAAAATCTGAACAAAATTAATAATAAAATTAAATTTCAAAGCTAGAAAAATAAAAAATAAACATAAAATGAACATTTTCTAAAAAATTTGAAAATTTTGAACAAAATCATTCCAAACACTTTTTTTGAAAAACAAGAACATCTTTTCAAATGCCCAATTTGTTTTGAAAAATCCGAATATTTTTAAATTTATGAACAATTTTTATGAGCACAAAAATTTATAAATTTTTACATTTTGAGAAACACAAACATATTTTGAAATTTCAGAACAATTTTCAAAAGAAACGAAAATAGAAAATGAAAACAGAAAAAAGGAAAAGAAAGAAGAAAAAGAAACAAAAAACGTAAAAAAAACAAATCAAACAGAGAAACTAAAAACAAAAGAAAACCATAAAACTGGTATAAAAATAAAAAAACTGAGTCAGGGAACCTTCTGGAAGGTTCCCAAAACCGGCGGCCTCACCGTGGGGGAGTGGGCCGGCCCAACTCTCGAGCTCGTGGGGGGTCGCATGTGCGAATGCTCGACATTTTGACACGGTTAGCATCAAGTAGGATTTTCCTAAAGGGAGTATAAGTGTATTCTTGCAGCTGGCTCAAAGCCTGCTCAAACCCCGTGATATCCATGGGCCGGCCTGCACGATCTCGTCGCGAAGAACTGGCGGCAAGCGGCGCCGCCTGTTTCGAAGTTTCAAAATGCGCACACGCGCTTGGCCCTACCCGCGAATCGCATGTGCGAATGCTCGACATTTTGACACGGTTAGCATCAAGTAGGATTTTCCTAGAGGGAGTATAAGTGTATTCTTGCAGCTGGCTCAAAGCCTGCTCAAACCCCGTGATATCCATGGGCCGGCCTGCACGATCTCGTCGCGAAGAACTGGCGGCAAGCGGCGCCGCCTGTTTCGAAGTTTCGAAATGCGCACGCGCGCTTGGCCCTACCCGCGAATCCCCCAAAAGCCACCGGCGGTTGGGCAGCAGGTTATTTGGGATCTCACTACTCTTTCCCGTTTTTGTTTTACCCCTTGGCGTACGCGCCACGAGTCCCTGCGCCCCCGCCCCTCCCCCACCCGGGAGCTCCTATTTGACGCTCTCTGCGTCAAGCAGTCGAGCGATCGCATAGGAGATCAATGGACTGGGCCGGCCCATCTCTCTCCCGAACAGTAGATCACGCTGGAATAGAAAAAGATGTGATGCCAGGAATCGAACGCTAGACCCGCTGCTTCCGAGCATACGATTCGAACCAATTGAGCTAGCTAGCTTTCTTGATCATAGAACATTGCAAAACCTTAAGAAATCTCAAACGCCGTTCCGAACGTTTCTCAAAAATTCGAACACAAAACCTTTTTTTTGAAAACAAAACATGAATGTTTTATCAAACGCGAACATTATTAGCTTTTCTTTACAAATTTTGAAAAAACTCAAACATTTTAAAAACACACAAACGAATTTTGGAGACACAAACATATTTTTAGAACGGAAACATTTTTTAAACTACCCTAAAAACTGAACATGAACAATTTTACAAATTTTAAAACAAAATTAGGCAACACGGACAACTTTTGCACGTGAACTTTTTTGAAACTCCAGAACAAAATTGGAAAAAACGAACATTTTTTAAATTTGCAAACAATTTGGAAACGGAACATTTTTCAAAACTCCGAATAAAACATGTAAATATGAACATTTTTGAAATTTGCGAACAAATTTTGGAACCGGAACATTTTTCGAACTCCCAAACATTTACGAACATTTTTTTAATTTGTGAACAAAATTTGAAAACTTGAAAATTTTATAAATTTGTGAACAAATTTGGAAAGCTGGAACACTTTTTGAAATTCCTAAACATTTTTCGAATGCAAACGAAATTTAAAAACATGGACAATATTTAAATAGGAACATTTATTGAAACTCATGATTTTTTTTGAAAATATGAACATTTTTCTTAAATCTGCGAACAAATTTCGCAAAGTTGTGAAATTTTGAAAAAAGAACATAAAAAAAGAAACAGAAACTAAAAATACAAAAGAAATAGGAAAGGAAAAAAAGAGATAAAAAACAATAGAAAGCCGAAAAGAACCAGAAAAAACCATACAGGAAAAACCCTGGTTCAAGGAACCTTTTAGAAGGTTCCCAAAACCGGTTGGACGCACTATGGATAAGTGGGCCGACCCATGTCTGTCGCTCACTGTGTGATCGCTCGAGCTGACTGTGTGATCGCTCGATAGTTAGCCGCAGCGAGCTGAAAATAGGATTTTCCAGCTCAGCCTACGGACGCCGGAGATGCGCTCATGTATCTCAACTCTTATGAAAAACAGAGTTGATGATGATGGTGTGCCTGCTATCTTGCAATATAGACCGTCCGATTTATATCTGACAGATAGGAAGGAAACTATGACAATTTTGTAAAAAGATACCCACACCCCTCTTCATATTTGTAAATAAGACCTTCCCTTATTCATCCTTTTTTCTCACAAGATAATCTACTTATACAAATGCATCTTAATATTGCGTGCAACGCATGGGCATCTTATTAATAAAAAAAAGAAACAGAAAAGAAAAAATGATATAAAAAACAATAGAAAGCCGAAAAGAACCAGAAGGAAACGATAAAGGAAAAAACCCGGTTCAGGGAACTTTCTATAAGGTTCCCAAAATTGGTTGGACGCACTATATATAAGTGGGCTGGCCCATGTCTATCGCTTGTTACGCTGCTCTGTGCGACCGCTCGACAGTTCGCCGCAGCGAGCGGCGAATATAATTTTCCAGCTCAGCATACCGACGCCAGAGATGTGCTCATGTATTTCCATATTTTATTTAGTAGTACAAGGGCCGTGCGTTGCAATGATTTTTTATTTATAATCTTCCATGGTCATGATGACATTTTTCTATATCACCGAGATACACTATCACTCTCAATTCATGAAATTATGAAAAAAAATTAAAACTCGTGAACATATTTGAAATTGTGAACATTTTTAAAATTCAAGAAAAAAAATAAATATTTAAACATCTTCTAAACTTAGGACATATTTTGAAATTATGAACATACATTTTTATACTATTTTCATATATTTTTTAAAATATGAACATTTTCTTTAACAATTTTCTTGAGCGGCAAACATTTCTAGAATGGACAAACATTATTTTGGAAACAGGTGGAACAATTTTTGAAATTCACAAACATTTCTTTAATTTAACAAGCTTTTTTTCTGATTTAACGAATATTTTTGGAATGCATAATCATTTTTTGAATCAGCGAACATTTTATGAATGGGTAAACAATTTTGTAAGTCACAAAGAGTTTTTGAATTTTTAGTTCTATTCGTAAACTTTTCTTGAATAAGCAAAATTTGTTCAATTTTAGTAAGTGTTTAAGTACATGAACTTTTGAAATACACGAACTTTTTAAAAAATCAAGAACATTTATAATTTCATGAACATTTGTTTTCAAAATTTCAAATATTTTTTTAATAAGAAAACATATTTTGTAAAATATCGAACATTTTTTGAACCCACAAACATTTTATGATTTATTAGACATTATAATTCATAATTTCATTTTTTATTTTTAGAACTTTTTTGAAGTCCCAAATTATTTCAAGTAGAAACAAGGAGCGAAAAAAAATGAAAAATGAAATTTTGAAAAGAGGTCGTCCAGACATGGGCCGGCCCAAACGGGCACGCTACGTCTTCTCCCAGTGCACAGATTGCAATATAGGTGGCCCCTACTGCATGTGCCAGCCCAGGCAGGGGATTTCCCTTGTGTGAAATATTTTTTTATCACTTATAAGTGGCAATGGTGGGTGATATTTTGCAACTTTGGGGACAATTTTCTTGACATACCGCAAGAAGCAATAACTCCTTTATTATTAGGTATAGATATAGATATGTGATGAAAGAACCCCTTAAAAATATTGAAAAGAATGTACTAGAAAATGTATTCCAAAAAGGATTTCATGTGTTTCGTGAAATTGTTACGTCTGAATGTGTTCAAACACATTGGGAAAAATGTTCAACTATTTGTTCGAAAAAGGTAGAAATGCAAAAAAGGATAAAAAATAAATAAGAAAAAAGGAAGAGAAAATGAAAGGAAAACTAATAAAAAATGGAAAAATAAAAAAATTAAAAGGAAAATTGGTCGGGCACAAGATGAGGAATACGTGTTTACCCAACAATACAATGAATAAGGGCTAGTTATTTTGATAGCTTCTAAAATAAATTGGAATAAGCTGCCTCCAACCGAGCTTATTCTAGAAGCCCAACTAATGTTTTTAGAGGTTTACTAATTAAGACTAGACTAGTATACTTCTAATAAGAAAATTTTGGTTGGACTTCTAGAATAAGCTAGCTAGGTAGGGGAAACTTATTCTAGAAGTCCAAGAAAGCCATCAAAAGAATTGGTCAAGCATAGAGTTAGTTGGGAGTTCCTTACCTCCCATCATTTTAGAGGGCAAGATCCTGGTCTTAGAGTCTTTCAGATTCTTCATAGGGAATATAAAGTGCAGCATATATTTTAACTCCCAAGTGAACTTAATAAATAGAGCTATATTCCCCAGCAATGTTGCCGGAAAATAGTCTTGATGACCCACTTGTATAGGGGATTGCAACAGTCTTCAAGGGTAGTATTTTCCCCAAATTTATTGATTCAACACAAGGGGAGCCAAAGAATATTTATAAGCCTTAACAATTGAGTTGTCAATTCAACCATACATGAGAATCACTTCCTTGCAACAATTTATTAGTAGCACAGTAATTTGATAGCAATGATAGAAATAGTAACAAAGTAATAGCAGCAATAACAACAGTAGCAAGAGAGCTGCAATATTAACTTGAGCAAAGGCAATAATATTAAAGTGTAGACATGGAGTAGCGATGGATACTTGGATAAATGCAGTGTATGTAACAGTCTCAACCTAGAGCGACACACAATAGCTCTCATTCATCAATCATATGTAGGCATGTATTCCGTATATGGTTATACATGCTTGTGGTAAGAATTTGCATGCCATCTTTTGTTCTACCTTCCCGTGGAAGCAGGGTCCTAATGGAAACTAAGGGTAATGAAGCCGCTTCTTTTAATAGAGAACCAAAACAAAACATTAATTAGTGAATACATGAACTCCTCAAATTACAGTCATCCTCGGAGAGTATCCCAATTATTGTCACCTTGGGGTCTATGGTTCAGAACAATAACATGTGCATATAACTTGCAGGTAAGATCAACATCTCAAATATATTCATGGAAAGCATAAGTGTTCATATCTGAAATCATAGCACTCGGTCCCTAGTGACAAGTATTAAGCATAGCAAAGTCATAGCAACATCAATCTCAAAACATAGTGGATACTAGGCATCAAGCCCTCACAAATTGACTCGACTACATAAGAAATCGTGTCCATCTCCATCTACCCTTTAGTATGCTTACAATGAAATTACTCATTCCCGGTGGTAAGCATGGAGAAGGGTTGGTGATGACGATGGCGACGAATCCCTATCTCTGGAGCCCCAAACGGACTCCAGATTAGGGCTCCCGATGAAGAACAGGAGGTGGCAGCGTCTCCATATCGTAAAACACGATGAAAATTTCCTTCGGAAGATGGAATACATAGGCTTGGAATTAGGTCATATGGAGATTGGTGGGACCCACAAGTCATCACGACGCTCTAGGGGCGTGCCCCCTAACTTGCAGCCCGTTGGTGGCCCTTCTCCGGTAGTTCTTTGCTCTAGTATTTTCTATTTATTCCACAAAAATTCACCGGGAAGTTTTGTCCAATTTCAATAACTTTTATTTCTATGCAAAAATAACACCAAGGTAGTTCTGCTAAAAACAACGCCAGTCTGGTTTAGTACCATTCAAATCATGCAAATTAGAGTAAAAAATAAGGGCAAAAGTGTTTGGAAAAGTAGATATGTTGCAGACATATCATTGTTACTCTATTTCTTGCAAACTTAATGCTTTGAGCTGCAAGCTGAATAGCGGTCTTGGGGTGGAGTAATAGTAGTTGATGCAGGTGCATTAATGGCCTACTTATCACATATGTAATGCCTATGTGAGATTATGTCAGGAATGATCATAGTTATAATTTGTGCTATTCTGTCAATTGCAGATGTCGATGTAGGAGATTATGTGTTGACCAAGGTGCTATTCAAGGAATTATATAAAGACTGGTCATGATACATGGTTGATCAAGACTAATTCAAGAGTGAATCAGGTTGATCAACACACAAAGCGTACAAGATGTACCGAGAGGGATCAAGTGATCCCATGGTATGGTAAGCATTGTCCATTGATTTCTATTACACAACCTTCTTCTTGTAGACGTTGTCGGGCCTCGAAGTGCAGAGGTTGTAGGACAACAGCAAATTTCCCTCAAGTGGATGACCTAAGGTTTATCAATCCGTGAGAGGCGTAGGATGAAGATGGTCTCTCTCAAACAACGCTGCAACCAAATAGCAAAGAGTCTCTTGTGTCCCCAACACACCCAATACAATGGTAAATTGTATAGGTGCACTAGTTCGGCGAAGAGATGGTGATACAAGTGCAATATGGATGGTAGATATAGGTTTTTGTAATCTGAAAATATAAAAACAGCAAGGTAACTAATGATAAAAGTGAGCACAAACGGTTGCAATGCTAGGAAACAAGGCCTAGGGTTCATACTTTCACTAGTGCAAGTTCTCTCAACAATAATAACATAATTAGATCATATAACAATCCCTCAACATGCAACAAAGAGTCACTCCAAAGTCACTAATAGCGGAGAACAAACGAAGAGATTATTGTAGGGTACGAAACCACCTCAAAGTTATCCTTTCTGATCGATCTATTCAAGAGTCCGTAGTAAAATAACTCGAAGCTATTCTTTCTGTTTGATCTATCCTAGAGTTCGTACTAGAATAACACCTTAAGACACAAATCAACCAAAACCCTAATGTCACCTAGATACTCCAATGTCACCTCAAGTATCCGTGGGTCTGATTATACGATATGCATCACACAATCTCAGATTCATCTATTCAACCAACACAAAGAACTTCAAAGAGTGCCCCAAAGTTTCTACCGGAGAGTCAAGACGAAAACGTGTGACAACCCCTATGCATAAGTTCGCAAGATCATGGAACCCGCAAGTTGATCACCAAAACATACATCAAGTAGATCACGTGAATATCCCATTGTCACCATGGATAAGCACTTGCAAGACATACATCAAGTGTTCTCAAATCATTAAAGACTCAATCCGATAAGATAACTTTAAAGGGAAAACTCAATCCATTACAAGAGAGTAGAGGGGGAGAAACATCATAAGATCCAACTATAATAGCAATGCTCGTGATACATCAAGATCGTGCCGAATCAAGAACACGAGAGAGAGAGAGATCAAACACATAGCTACCGGTACATACCCTCAGCCCCGAGGGTGAACTACTCCCTCCTCCTCATGGAGAATGCCGGGATGATGAAGATGGCCACCGAAGAGGGATTCCCCCCTTCGGCAGGGTGTCGGAACGGGTCTAGATTGGTTTTCGGTGGCTACGGAGGCTTGCGGCGACAGAACTCCTGATCTAGGTTATTTTCTGAAGGTTTGGGTATTTATAGGAATTTTTGGCATCGGTCTCACGTCAGGGGGGTCTCCGAGTCGTCCACGAGATAGGGGGACGCACCCATGGGGGTAGGGCGCGCCCCACCCTTGTGGACGGCTCAGGACTCCAACTCTTTTACTTCGGGGGCTTCTTTTGGTCCATAAAAATCATCAAAATTTGGCACGTCAATTGGACTCCCTTTGGTATTCCTTTTCTGTAAAACTCAAAAATAAGGAAAAAAACAGAAAATTGGCATTGGGCTCTAGTTTAATAGGTTAGTCCCAAAAATCATATAAAATAGCATATAAATGCATATAAAACATCCTAGATGGATAATATAATAGCGTGAAACAATAAAAAATTATAGATAAGTTGGAGATGTATCAAGCATCCCCAAGCTTAATTCCTGCTCGTCCTCGAGTAGGTAAATGATAAAAACAGAATTTTTGATGTGGAATGCTACCTAACATAATTATCAATGTAATTTTCTTTATTGTGGCATGAATGTTCAGATCCGAAAGATTCAACACAAAAGTTAATATTGACATAAAAATAATAATACTTCAAGCATACTAACCAAGCAATTATGTCTTCTCAAAATAACATAGCCAAATAAAGCTCATTCCTATAAAATCATATAATTTGGCTATGCTTCATTTTCGTCACACAAAATGCTCCAATCATGCACAACCCCGATGACAAGCCAAGCAATTGTTTCATACTTTAGTATTCTCAAACCTTTTCAACTTTCACGCAATATATGAGCACGAGCCATGGACATAGCACTATAGGTGGAATAGAATGGTGGTTGTGGAGAAGACAAAAAAGAGGAAGATAGTCTCACATCAACTAGGCGTATCAATGGGCTATGGAGATTCCCATCAATAGATATCAATGTGAGTGAGTAGGGATTGCCATGCAACGGATGCACTAGAGCTATAAGTGTATGAAAGCTCAACAAAAGAAACTAAGTGGGTGTGCATCCAACTTGCTTGCCCACGAAGACCTAGGGCAATTTGAGGAAGCCCATCATTGGAATATACAAGCCAAGTTCTATAATGAAAAATCCCCACTAGTATATGAAAGTGACAAAATAACAGACTCTCTATCATGAAGATCATGGTGCTACTTTGAAGCACAAGTGTGGAAAAAGGATAGTAGCATTGCCCCTTCTCTCTTTTTCTCTCATTTTTTATTTGGGCCTTCTCTTTTTTTATGTCCTCTTTTTTTTGCGTCCGGAGTCTCATCCCGACTTGTGGGGGAATCATAGTCTCCATCATCCTTTCCTCACATGGGACAATGCTCTAATAATAAAAATCATCACACTTTTATTTACTTACAACTCAAGAATTACAACTCGATACTTAGAACAAAATATGACTCTATATGAATGCCTCCGGTGGTGTACCGGGATGTGCAATGAATCAAGAGTGACATGTATGAAAAATTATGAATGGTGGCCATGCCACAAATACGATGTCAACTACATGATCATGCAAAGCAATATGACTATGATGAAGCGTGTCATAATAAACGGAATGGTGGAAAATTGCATGGCAATATATTTCGGAATGGCTATGGAAATTCCATAATAGGTAGGTATGGTGGCTGTTTTGAGGAAGGTAAATGATGGGTTTAAGGTACCGGCAAAAATTGCGCGGCACAAGAGAGGCTAGCAAAGGTGAAAGGGTGAGAGTGCATATAATCCATGGACTCAACATTAGTCATAAAGAACTCACATACTTATTGGAAAAATCTAAAAGTCATCAAAACCAAGCACTACGCGCATGCTCCTAGGGGGATAGATTGGTAGGAAAAGACCATCGCTCGTCCCCAACTGCCACTCATACGGAAGGCAATCAAAGAAACACCTTATGCTTCAAATTTGTCACACAACGATTACCATACGTGCATGCTACGGGACTTGCAAACCTCAACACAAGTATTTCTCAATTTCACAATTACTCAACTAGCACGACTCTAATATCATCATCTTCATATCTCAAAACAATTATCAAGTATCAAACTTCTCATAGTATTCAATGCACTCTATATGAAAGTTTTTATTATACCCATGTTGGATGCCCATCATATTAGGACTAATTTTATAACCAAAGCAAATTACCATGATGTTCTAAAAGACTCTCAAAATAGTATAAGTGAAGCATGAGAGATCAATAATTTCTATAAAATAAAACCACCACCGTGCTCTAAAAAGATATAAGTGTAGCACTAGAGCAAAATTATCTAGCTCAAAAGATATAAGTGAAGCACATAGAGTATTCGAATAATTATGCAACTATGTGAAGACTCTCTAACATTTAAGAATTTCAGATCTTGGTATATTATTCAAACAGCAAGCAAAACAAAATAAAATAAAATGATGCTCCAAGCAAAACACATATCATGTGGTGAATAAAAATATAGTTCCAAGTAAAGTTACCGATGAACGAAGATGAAAGAGGGGATGCCTTCCAGGGCATCCCCAAGCTTAGGCTCTTGGTTTTCCTTGAATATTACCTTGGGGTGCTGTTGGGGATATAACTATCAGGTATGACCCGCCCAGGAAGGGACGGGTCAACCACAATGGCGGTTCATCCATGAAGCCCAAGAGTATACCAGATGGCGGTTCGTAGATAGGCCGGTAAGAGGCCCAAGCCCAGAGACGGCTTAAGGCCCGTAAGTGTAAACCGCCATGTACGAGTAGACTTGTAATATAAGCAAGATTTTAAATAGCGGATAGCGGGGTGATAGCGGATTGAGGTCGGCGTAGCGGAATACGGATAGCGGGTGATATTGCGGACGCTATGCGCCCGCATAGCGCTTTTGTAAAAGCACTTGCAAATTACATATTATTATGTATATTTCTAATCAGTTGAAAACAATATGACACTTGAATTGAATAATTGGTCCATCAGAAAATATTCAACCATGTAAGTAGTAACCATGCAACCATGTAAGCACTTGAATTGAACATAATTATGCAAATAGGCAACCATATCATGATATCAAACAACAACCACCAGCATATTTGGTTCATAGGCACTCATCGTCAAATAAATAAGTTCAGACTTTGTAGTCTACATCCATCAAGCCATGACCTAATTACCATCCATCCATCACAGAATGAAAAACAGAAATGAGTGCATGACACATTAACAAAGTTGACAAGTGACAACAAGAGTGCACGACACCGTCAGGCCACGACCATCACGCAAAATAAAAACAGATTCAAGTCAGATCATGTAAGAAGCAAGATTCAAGTCATTCACCATCCTCTTCATCTTCAACAGTCAGATCGATGTCCACTTCTTGGTCTTCATCATTGTCCTCCTCAGCTTCTTGGTTCTCATCCTCTTCTTCCATTTCCTCTTCTTCTGCCACTTCCTCCTCATCTTCAACATCTTGATTTGTACGAGCTCTTTTGCCTCTAGTTCTTGAAGCTACAGATTTTTGTTTCCCCTTTGAATTGATGTCAATTTCAGCTTCATCTTCAGATGACTCATCATCTTGTAGTAGCTCTTCATCCAACATCCACTCATTTGGTGGCTCATCTTCAATGTATTTTGCAAGTAGTGGGTCCCTTTCCCTCTCAGAGTACTTGGAGTCCAGCCTCTTGTTGAACATCACATAAACAAGATCATTTAACTTCTTCTGGCCTAGTCTGGTCCTCTTCTTTGAATGTACCTAAAACACAAATACAATAGTACATTCCATTTAGTAATTCACATGATGCAAACAAAAAATGGTAAGAAACTAAGCAATTGAGGAATAGCTTAATTGGGGATGTTATTACCCTCTGAAATGCAGACCAATTTCTTTCACATGCCGAAGAACTGCAAGTTAAGCTCAAGATTCTAATAGCCATCTTCTTCAAGTCCTTTGCAAAAGTTCCATGCACGGTCCACCATCTTGCTGCAAACAAGTAAGTCAAACAAATAAATAAGTACATCACTACCAGGTTGCAACATTCAGGAAAGACTCTCACAAGTTCTAGAATTCTTACCAGGAGTGATAGTTGCTACTTTGCGTTGTCTAATGGCCATGTCAGTTCCAAATGAATCTATGGCTTCAGTATAATAACTAAGCTGGGAGACAATATTGTCTTGCACCTCTATGTTATTTTTGTACATAACAGATGCACACTCTATGACTGCTTCCATGAAATCTTCTTCAGCCATTTCACTCTGTCTATCATAGTAGAAGAAAGGGTTCAAAAAATAACCAGCTTTGTGCAGTGCTGTTTTCATCTTGTTATCCCACCTTCTATCTATGATCTCCCAAATAGGACCATATTTTCTCTCAACATGGTTGAGCCGGACTGCTATTTCCTGCTTTACTTGGAGAAGATCACCATATAAGAACCCCATGGCTGGAGTGTCTCCATCAACCCGCCTAAGCACATTGGCAAGTGGCTCAAAATAATTCACTAGCAGGTTTATCTTGGCCCAAAACTTATTGTCCATTACGAGCTTGTACACACGTTTGCCCAATGGCTTCTTAGCATAACTACTGCCAGCCCAATCATTTGATGCAAACATTAGCTTCAGCTGCTTCCTCTTCCCATACAAACTCTTCAAGTTCAAGTAGTGACTTGCAAATCGAGTAGCACCAGCTCTGACTAAATCACCTTTGGCATACTTGCGAAGAATAGCCAACAATCTAGTGTGTGCATAAAAGAAATTTGTGATGGTCTTACCATTGGTAATTGTTGAGCTGACTATGGGTATATTTCCAATGTCTTGGAGCATTAGGTTGATTGTGTGGGCCGCACATGAGGTCCAGAATATTTGAGGATGCTTCTGCTTAAGTAATTTGGCTGCTGCAATATTGTTACTTGCATTGTCCGTGACTACTTGAACAATCTTTTCAGCACCAATTTCAGAAATGCAAGACATGACCAAGCTGAAGATGAACTTGGCATCGTGAACCTCCATTGAAGCTTCAATGGCACGGAGGAAACACACGCCTCTAGAAGAATGGGCAACCAAATTCATTAAGCTCCTTCCTCTTCGATCTGTCCAAGCATTAGTCATTATAGAGCATCCAGTAGCAACCCATGCCTCCTTTTGGACCTTCAACATTTCATCTACCTTGCTAACTTGTATCTTCAACAAAGGATTGGCAAGCTGATAAGGTGTCGGTGGCTTCAATCCTGGACCAAACTGTCCAATTGCTTCCACCATTCGAGCAAATGATTTAAGACTAGCAAGATTATGTGCAAGGGCACCCTCAATGAAGAACTCGCAGATATAATCATAAGTTGTCTTTGCTTCTTTGATCTTGTAATGAACATTCATCGTTGTTTGTTTCCCTGCTCCTGGCCGTGCACGATACCTGTCCATTGGACCCTTGATCATAGGCTTCTTAGGAAGTTGAGAGCTTCCACTTGCTGCAGGAGAAAACTCAACAATTTCACAATCTTCATCCTCATTCCCACCCTGATCATACATCCCTCTGACCTCCTCTCGCGGCGCCAACATTTTGTTTAGTGATTTATCCTTCTTTTTATCATTCTCAGCTATCAATGCACTCATTTGCTCTCTAACATGATCAGGAACCTGCGTGCAAGGTACACAGTCCTTTCTCAGTCCAGCCAAGTGCTTCTTAAATCTTGTAATGCCACCATTATAAAAGTTCAAGCAATATTTGCACCCAACTCTGTTCTTGGTCCTAAACTCATCAGTAATTGGTAAAGCATGCTCCCAGGCTGCATCTTTTCTTGTTCTACCAGTTGTGGTTGCTGCTGTAGACGAAGCCCCTGATCCGGCTGAAGACATTGTGCTAGTAGCCTACAACTGCAGGAAAAGAAACAAACATAAGCTATTAATTTGACTGAATTACCAGTGCAGATCATGCATGATGGATAGTTGATTTGTTGAATTACAAACCTGTGCAAGTCTATCGCTATAAACTGAATTTATAAACATAAATTTAACAGTATAAATAAAATGCAGAGACTGTACTGAGTATAGTACTATTGTGCTAATTTATCATTATCAGACTAAACTTTGTGCATCTGGTGCTTCAGTACTTGTTCTAGCTGAGAGAACTAGTAACTAGTAAGTGGTTAGTGCCGCAGTGAGCAGTGGCCTATGTACTGACGTACTATTCTATACTTGTATGCTCTAAGCCCCTTGCTCCCCGCCCAATTTCATCTACGTACTAAACTATGCATCGATTTGTGTATATGAAAAGCAGAGAAAAACCAATACCTTGACTCTGAACCGTGGTTAGAGCTGCCCGATTGGAGTAGAGCAGAGCAGCCAGACGTAAGGAGCAGAGCACGAGCAGTACGGCGTGGAGGCGTGGAGCAGGAAGGGGACTGCCTCGTCGCTGGTCACCGTCCTACTGCGGATCTGCGTCGAGCAGGAAGGGGACTCCCTCTGTCGCTGTCGTCGGAGATGGCCCGTCGTCGACCCAGGGAAGTGCATCGAGTAGGAAGTGGCCGCCCAGCCGGCTGCCGCCTCAACAAACGGGAAGGGAGCAGGGGCTATGGGGGTTGAGCCATCGGCCGTCCGGCCTCCGCCCGTCTGACGTTAGCTGTGCTGCCGCTGGGGAGCTGCCGCCCGCCAGCCGCCAACCAAAAAGAAGGGGAACGAGAGGAGTGCTTTGATTTAGGGTTAGGGCTTGCCCGGTTCAGTGCGCGTCTCAGATTTATACCAGGTACAAGTCCGCTATGACCGCAACCAACGCCACCTAAATGTACGCTATTGCGCTCTGACAGCCGCTATAGCGGCCGCATCATGCCAAACACGCTATTTCCTAGCGCAGCGTTTGACTTGTAGCGGCTAGGACACGCTACCGCAATAGCGGCCGCAATAGCGTTCATAGCGCCCGCTATTTAAAACCTTGAATATAAGGCATGTAAGATATGTCACCGAGCCGGACACGTTGTATGAGCCGGTCGGGACTCTGTAGGCCGCAGGGCGTCAACCCGTGTACATAAGGGGACGACCCGGCAGCGGCTTAAGGGCAAGAAACATCAGATCGAGAGCCAGGCAAAGCATGTTTGCTCCCTGGTAATCGAAACCCTAGCAATACCACCTCAAATTGGAGTGGGCCTTTACCTTCACCGCAAGGGGCCTAACCAGTATAAACTCTCCGTGTCCTTTATCCCGTTTAACCCCTTTAAGCTAACCTCGTCGCGATGGCTCCACAACTAAGTGAGTTCTTAAAGGGCAGCTTCGAAGGGCTCAAGGGATACGCTGTGGGCCGGATGACCAAGAGTCGTCGCGGCAAGCTCTACATCAACGATGCAGGCTGGGGCCCCGAGGCCGGCTCAATTGAGTACGAGCACTGGGTCCCCTTCGGCGGAATCCATGTCTTCATCGACAAGATTGGCGAGACAGGCCCTGAGCCGGACATCTACACCGACATCATCGAGACAGGTCAGCGTGCACGATGTCGTGGTTCTAAGTCTGACAGTAGAATGGGGGGTAGGAATGTAGAGGCAAGATCCTAACTATGAAGGAATTGTACACGCGAGTTTTACAAGTTCAGGCCCTTCTTGAAGGAAGTAACATCCCTACGTCTCGGAGCCCAGAGACGGTCGACTGGATATATGCGTGTGAATTACAGGGGGTGCGAACCCTTATCCCAAAGGAGAAGGTGGCTTATATAGAATGCGCTAGGACCCCAGCTCCCCTCCGTTACACAGGGTTCAATTGAACATATAAACACCGCTATGCAACCCGCATAGCGGAGGCACGTGCCAGCGCAAGCAACTTTGGGTCGCTCGATCTACCTGCGTGTAAAGTTTTTCGTACTTTTCATCTGCTTGACAAACATCTGACCATCACTTTTGCCTCACATGACCTGGTTTCAGTTTTGGCGGATGACGGTTGGGCCATCCTTTGTCGCGGGACCGACTATCCAGTGTGCATTACATGGCTCGTTCAGGTGCATGTTCGGTTTGTGCTGCGGTAAAAGGTGGATGGGCAGCGATCGTGGTGGGCTCGAGCGCTTGTCTCTTGCACATCGTCAACTATGGGCTGCTGGTTCGTGTTACAGTTGATGACAGGTGGGTCAATATGTAGCGCGGGCCCGCCGTTTCAGTCACCGCATGCGTGTGCGTGTGTGTTAGGCTGGAAAAGAGGGGGATAGAGCGATCGTGGGCTGCTGGCGGTCCAGCCTGGGATGGAGAGTCAGGACCAATCCTCTCCCCGAAACCTAGCGCACTCGGCCAATCCTCTCCGTCCTTCGAGCCCTCTTCTTCTCTTTCCGCGCCGTCTCGTCTTCCCTGCTCTCGCACCACCGCCTTCTCTCCCGGCGCTCAAGGTGCAACAACAAGGGCACGTTCTCCATCCAGCCGGAGCCGGGTAGGGTGCAGGTCGTCGGCATCACGCGCCGTGTCCCATGATTCTGGATCTGGCGCATATCTTCGTCAGGAGACTAGGAGCAGTAGTGAGGGCAGCAGAGGAACCCATCCTGAACGAGCCCCGCTCCGGCGTTTGCCCGCAAAGGAGAGGGCGAGGATGGTTCCCAGTTCGTGGAGGAGACGAACGGGCACAGGTGAGCTCTTTCTTCATCGTTTACTTATCTTCGCGTAGTAACCTGAGCTCATCCCTTGATTCGTGGGAGATCAGGGCAGGCATGTCTTCATGGTGCTTGCGGAGGAGCAGGGCCGCTAAGGAAAAGTGGTGGTGGGGGAGGAGGACGCCCTTGTCCTCGGTGTTCGGGCAGCCATGGCTGACGCTAGAGCCGTTGGCTGGCCTTGAAATTGTCCGTTGTCGGCGTCCTCGTCATCCAACCACCAGGTCCTCGATCCATCTGCGACCGTACATCTGCGGCCATACGGTCGCCGCCTACTTCCACCCCCCTCCTGTTGCTTTATTCCTGATTTTCTCATGCGGTGCTCGCTTTTGTTTCCCTCTTGTGTTCATCATCTCAGAAATTTGGTGGCACTGGATCCTGCGGGAGGAGGTCCCTGAGGCATTTGATTCTTGTGGGATTCCCGCACATCTTGTTGGATCAGCAACAAGTGGCTGGGCCTCTACATTATTCATAAAATCTATTTTTATCTTTCATTTATTTGTCTAATTTCTGTGCCCGTGTCCTCGCCTCTGTTCGGCTCTTGTTGAAGTTCCAACGAATTTCTGTGCTACCTAAGAAGTACTAATGCTCATATATTACAATTTGCCATCCACAGCTTTCAGTCACGGGATCTTGAGAAAAGCAGTTTAGGCATTTTGCTTGTGTCAACTATACGAAATCTGCAAAGTCTTTTTTGTGTGCAGAAAATTTCACACTCTGCATTACTTGCAAAAGATGCTGATTTTGATCTTAACAATTATAGTTGTTGTTCAAGCAGTAGAAGATCTGGCAACCTCACGGCCATCTCATTCGAAATTGAAGTCCTATCCTCAAAGTTTAGCTAAGTGTATTATTTATTTTCTGGTTTAAATTATTTTCCTCATGTGACACAAAAGGCTTGGAGCCTTCTTTTAACTCGCACTTCTATGCTAACCGAATTTATTTCTGGCTGTCAGAAGAGTTCGGAGCGAAGCTGGCCAGCATCTTCGCATGTGACACAAAAATTGTTGTTCAAGCACACAACTGCTGTATTTTGTAAATCGTGACGTGTTCATATGATTTTTTACTGAAGGTATTAGTTTTTTTCCAAACCTTTTTGTCTAATCAGCTTTGCTACTTTAAATTTTTGTTAGCAAGACATGTTCATGGTTCTATTTGCTGTCTACTCTTACTAAAAGTTCAAACACTTGTGTTAGTATGAATGATCTCTCACTACTTTAAGTTTTTGTTATGGTGTTGTGTGCTGTTTCATGATTTAAACATGCAAAATGTCTGGTTTGCATATTTGTGCCTAGCCCTGTTACCAGCAGTGTATTTTTTGCCGAAAGAAAGATAACAGCGCTTTGTTTCTTTAACTTCTCGACTGTGTCTAATTTCTGGTAAAAGAGAGAGAATTTGAGAGAGACAGACAACCTGAAGAGCTTTGAACAGCTTTGAACGTTCGAGTGTGCAACCTCCTCTCTGTTGCTGTTGCGTAGCTGGCAGCAGTGTGTGGCTGCTGCCGACATAAGTGCAGTTTACTCTAGGTTTGGTGATGGTTTTGAAAAACACCTGTCAAGGAATTTAGTAGCATTGTGGGACGATAAACCAATTTTTTCTGTTTTCTGTGCTCACAGAGTAAGAATATGCCTGCAAGTTCTTTTCCCTAGGATGTAATTTCTTTTGCTGAGATAGATTAAGCCTGGGTCGAGGTGGCTGCTGTGTGCTGGTTGCCCAATACTTGTTTGTTGTAATGCCTTACTCAGTGAGATTTCTTTTCTTGTTGCCTATATTCAGAGGTTCTGCTTGAAGATTCTCTAATCACTTCCTTTGAATTTTTTGCTAAGATCTGCTTCCAGTTCACTTCAACGTTACTAGACTTAAAATGTACTATCTAGCATACTAGCACATGTGTAGATGATGCCTCCTTTTATCTTTAAATTTATGGCAAATGGTGTTTTTCCCCATCGTTATGTTGAACGAAAGTGATGTTCTGTTGTAATATTCAAAACTATATCTCTTTGTTTGCAGTATCTTGGAAGGGGGCAATATTTTGATACTTGCTTTCTAGGAATTCACTTTCTTTGCCTAGAACTTGTGATTTATGGCTGATGTCAATTCCACCTCTGTAGGTGCTTGTCAATTATAGGTGAAAAACTTGGCATGGAGGCGCATAGGATTGCTGCTTCTGTTTTTGGATTGGCCCTTGCGAGGGAGACCGAAGCAAACTCCAGCAGGTTTCAGGTGTGCATCCTCTATTCCTGGTGTTTGTTTCCCTACCTGACCTTGAGAATTGTACATTTTGGTAAATATAGTTAGTTAGTTTACTGTCAGTTGCGATAGTCAGAGCACGTACAAGTTTGGTTTTATGTAGGTTAGCAGATGTCATTCAGTAATCAGTGAAAATTAGGCCTGAAGAAAGTCTGCCTCCCTATTTTGTGCACATAAATGCTTAACGTAGTGTGACCAAATTAAGTAAACTTATACAATAATAAGCTTCTTCATTGTTACGCTTGTTGAAACTAAACTACTGCTGTATCGGTTGTTCTTTTGCATTTTTCCTCTGTGAAGATATGTATTAATGGACAAACAGTGCGTACATGTTAGCCTTATGTCCGTGATGGCCGTATTAGCATGCCTAGCTGCCAAGTATAAATAGTATGTGCGTCACTCAGAACTAGAGCATCCCGGTGGAATATGGATGAGGTAAGAATTGGGAAATTTCTGTCATATTTGATTGATCTTAGAAAAACTGATCTCCTACAGTGTAGAGTGAATCTCACTAAATAAAACCCTTCTGTAAAATATGTCCACATGTAACAAATATTGCAGTTTAACCTCACCATAATAATTAACAACAACTGTGAACTTCAAGGGACAATTATTACTACAGTTTTTGTACACCTGAGATTTTTTGTTGTGATCTTTGTTTGGAAAGGGGAAAAGGCCTATCTAAAGATTCGGGTCAAAGGCTGATCCACTGTGTTTCTATGATTATGGATTTCTAAAATTCATTTACGTAACAATGGAACTATGTAGTGCAATCTTCTGTAGTTTACTACACCTTACCTGCCTCCTTCCCTGTACAAATGTTGCAAGTCTTTTAGAGATCTCCACTTAGTGCAAACGCCTGGTGACTAATTTCCTTTTGCATTGCATACTTTTGAGTAACACAGCGGTTGTTGTAGCTTTTGTATCTCTTTTTCTGTAAATATGGACCCCCCTGCTCTAGAGGAGTACGATTTGTACACATTACTCTATTTTTCTAATGAGTGTATGTGGATGCATAAAAATAGTTGAGGAGCAATTTCTATTCTCTATTTCTTTAGTGAGTTTATGTGGATGCGTAAAAACAGTTCTCTATTTTCTTTCATGGATATATGTTGATGCATGGAAAACGTATATGGTGCGTCTCATTTCTGCTCATCCTGATCTAACCAAATTGACCCCATGGATTTGAGGTTGCCTTGCCTGTCAGGTTTGGACATGTCCTTATTTGTACTAAATCACTAAAGTAAACTGTATAAAAAAAGACCCCCCCTTTCCAACAACTTAATTATTTATTATTAGAGCGAGCAACGACATGTTATCATACTCGGTATCCCGTGAACAGTACTTTAGTTAGATTGACATATAATCTTTGGTATATATCATTTTTGCCTACATCTTGCTTATTTTGAATAATAAGGCCTATGAGTCCTAAGTAAGTGTGATAAGCAAGCCCTGCACTTCTATTTACTATTATCCGCCAACTGAATTTCTGATAATGGCGTTTCAGGGATAATACAACCAATCCAACTACCACCTTTGGTGTGCTTTTTGGATGGACTAATCTGAAGATGCTGACTAGCTTGCACCACCATCATATAGTCACGAAGCAAGGGCAAGGATTATAGGGAAAATAAAGGTACAATGCTCCCAATATATTTTACTTTCTTGGTGAAGTTTTGCTTCTTGCACAAGAAAGTAACACCATCATTATACCTAATGCTCTTTTTTTTCAGGCAATTCACCATCCGGAGGAAATGCCAACTAATACATTTTTGTACTTCCTCTATTACTATTGTCTGTTTGAACTCTTGTAGTAGGGCTCGGACTTTCAAAGTTATTAGGCCTGTGGACATGTTTTTATTTTAGTTTGTACAGTTTTGTGTTCTTTTGGCTTCAGGTTGGTGCTGCACAGAAAGTGCAGTACACTCAGGTGATGCATGAAACAAACTGCAGACCTAGCATAGTTTTTGTATTTGGATTTTGTAACTAAGGTGATGCTTTTATGTTAAAATGCTTGTTTGTTCTCTAAGTAAGCTGACAACGGGTGCTAGCAATAATACAAACATATCAACAATTCTAAGGAAGTGCATATGTCAGGATGCATAGCATATATATATGAACTCTAAATCATCTGTGATTTAATTGGAAAATACTCTAAAGCATCTGAAACATCTAAAGGCAATCACTAAACTAAGTATTTTATACTACAATCTAACCAACTCGATGGAGTACTCCAATGTTGAATCACTCAGCTAAGTATCAACACTGCCCTCAAGACTTGGTTATTAGCATAGTAGCAACGAGCTAACAAAATTTCTATAGATTCAGTAACCACCGAAGGAAGTTAGTTTTACCTGAGCAGAAACGGCGGCTGCAGTGGTGATGTACTCAGTGGTGGAGCTACTTTGGGGCCAACCTGTGCTTTGGCCCGCCCATCTCAGGCAGAACACTGCCCAGCTAGCCTGCTAACTGACTTGCCCATCTCTTTTCTATGCTTTTTTCTTTAGAATGTCCCGCCCAACTAATCTAATGAAGCTTTGCCACTGGATGTACTCCATCTTGATGTGCGCCTGCATGACGTCCTGCGACATCACGGTGAAGCGGCGCTTCATCACCGGCCACACGCCTTGCAGTTCCCCATCTTCTCCTGGGATCACGGCGAAGCGGCGCTTCACCGCCGGCCACACGCCTTGCAGTTCCCCATCTTCTCCCGGGGATCTGCTCGGTCCATGAGGGGAACGGCGGCACGTGAGAGCAGGGGAACGACGACACGCGAGAGCAGCTGCTACAGCCTTGGCCAGGGCCTAGGCGCGTTGTAGTCTGGCAGCACTGGCCGCAGCTGCTCCCTCATGTTGCTGGCCACGACCACGACCCCTTACGGGGGACCTCACCTTGTGGAATCCTCTCTCATGGAGCTCAGCTGAGTGAAATAATGGCAGCTAGAAGTGTCCGCCGGATAAGGCAAGGGAAAGCAATTCTTTATAGTAAAGTAAAGGAAAACGCTTGGCTCAAAAATGTGTTATTCGGTGGTGGGGTCCAAGACATGTGTTTCTCCGCGACTGGACCTGCATGATAGAATTAAAAATTTGCCACAGGGGCAGTAGAGTCATTTCGCATGGTCAAAATAGGCATAACAAATACAAAATGACTAGTAATTAAAAGATGCATATATTGTCTATAGAAAAAGGAAAAGCAGGGCAAATCATCTAACCGAATGTAAAGAGGAGCAAATCATAAGTGCCCAATGTAGGGCAGAGTAGCAGGACGTAGCGTAAATCGCATGGACGGCGAAGCAGCGCCCCAAGCAACAGCCATGGAACCAACACCGACAGCCGAAACGACACAACGGCGGGGATCCTCCAACCACAGCAAGGAACCGAGGCGTGCCTAGCCCCCCCCCCCCCCCCCCCCCCAAATCAGCAATGTCCTCTATCCAGAGCTACGCCGAGTCGCTAACCCATTGAGAGGACACACACACACACACCAAAACCCACACACACCGACACACAGGTTTGGACCAGTGGGCGCCACCAGGCAAACGCATGTCGGAGCGCTCCCAACCAAAAACAAATCTATTCCCAAGGAGTTTTTCTTTTTTCGAGGATCTATATTCTCAGGTAGTTTTATTCTGTAGAAACAAGTATGACGATCCTGTCAAAATCCTTACATAGAACCCTTACATAGATCTGAAATACCTGGCACCAAATCTCACCACATGACGATAAACCCTAACCTAGGGAGGTCCACTGGTCATCTACTTGTGAAGTCAGCATAAGCGCACAAAACGAATGACCGGTTGACCGAGTGCCAGCGCCAAAAAACGCACTACAGTAAAAAGATCGAAGGACCCTCAAGTAGTACGTCACCAAAGTGCGTTGGTTAGGCGGGTAGCCTAACGAGGTTTATAGGAGAGATGTGGTAGCCGCGTGTTGGTTTTCCCACCACAAGTTTGTTGTACTAATGCCTTATTCATGGTGAGGATTTTGTATTTCGTTTAGTTCAACGCTAAAATAGTAGCCTATTTTTGGATCTTTGACAAGTTACATTAGCATTGTGTAAAGGTTTGTGTATGCTCTCATTTCTTATTTTCTATAAATTGGACAGCCAAGATATATTTGTTCAGTAATGGGCCTACGATGAAGTATGGCCCTTAGCAATATTTATCACCTCTGTATCTATGATTAATCATAAAACAATTAATGTTGTGTCTATATGAAGTGTCTACTTCATGTATCATTATATTTGTTTTCCATCGCAGATCAACTTTATAGATTACCCCAGTCTAATTACAATAGTGTATAAAAACATGTTCAGAACTATATGAAACAATAACAAACCAAGGTTGCTTATGCTTTAGGGCCAACTTATCTCTCATGCGCCATTTTCCTATTACCTTCTCAATACAGTATGCAGATCCTTGCCTGACACCAAACAATCTTAATCAGATCCATTCATCAACGTGGCCAAGAAAGTTCAGCCACAACCAAGCACAAGAATGCCCTACATGATGTAGCTAGATATGTATTTTGCTTTATGGAGCCAATGTAAACAAGAAATCGTGAACTACCTGCAATCTACCGGCTACCGCTATAATTCATTTAATAGTTTGCTCTTGATTCTGTCAGAAAGGCTTTTCATTTGCACATTCATTAAGATTAAACCCATCCTACTCTTATTATTTTCTACATACTTATGATTTATCATGTTGACAAGATGTTTGATGAAAAGCGAAGCAACATGCACGTGAGTTAATCAATTGGGTGTGCATATCAATGATATTAGTAGAACACATTTCTAGGAGATATTTGCAATTTAGTTTCTTTGGAGTGTGTCGGCGAGGATATTAGTAAAATATATTTGCAAGTGGTATGTGTAGTTTAGTTTTGCTCGAGAGCATCTGAGAATACTCAAATGTCTTCAGTTTTATCTTTGCGTATGAGATCATGTTTATCTATATCGGTTAGTGAAATTCTGTAGGAAACATACATTGGTATTTATATCAAAATCTTACTTCAGTACCAAGTCTTGGTGTGCATGAAAATAGCACCCTTTAGTGTTAGTAGACATGGCTGAACTATCTGGTGTGTTGAAAGTACCTATAGCTACAAGCCTAAAACATGGTGTGATGCTGACATGTTTTATCTGCATCCCCCAATATTTCTTTGCATTTTGGGTTCATTTGGTATGCATATCTTTAATAATGTCCAACAGGAAGGAAGATGCATGAACAGTTTGTGTTCTCTTATGAAACCTCAGTTTCCTGATAATTTTTTGATAGCATCCAGATGGTTGTGAATGAGCTTATATCGAAAAAGGCATATTTTTTTGGGACAATGAAATTAGTGAACACAAAGTTATATGCTCGGTTTATCCACTCTTATTTCTACATTCTGGTTAGTGTTGGCAAAAAGGTTCTTGGCTAGCTCATATGTACACACATCTGCTTGTTATTACTCTTGAAAATTTAGTCAGTGAAATGGTTGCCGATGTTTGCTATGGGTAGCCACTCGAAACTGCTCCATATAGTTTAGTTTGTGATAGGTATTGACTGAAGGACTATAGTATTTCAACTTTTCAAGTTATTAACATAGATAAGTTCTTGATTTGTTTGCATTTATAGAACTTTACTTGTGCATGTTCCTATCTATTTTCTTGGTCAAATTTCATGCCGTGACAGGTACCATCCCATAGCATCTTCTTTGAATTCGCAGTTGTATCACAATGCTCCTTGGGATTTCCACCACTAGGCTGTTGAGGTGCTATTTTTTTACCATACACAACTGCTCCAGTAATGAATATGACCCTCTTGTACCAACATTTTTTCCGCCATCCTCATTCTACCTGGATTGTGTGCAAAAAATCTATTCTTTAGGATTGACGTATGGAGGAAGGAAGAAGATAAGCTAAAAATGGTTCAGCCATATGATGTATTTATCATGCCCTCGTGCTTCATTCCCTAGGATTGTTTGTAAGTACTCCCTCTGTAAAGAAATATAAGATCGTTCTGTATTTCTTTACAGAGGGAGTACCTTTCTGTGTTTTAATGTTTGCTCATCATACAACTTTGAAGTTGTAAATTTTTTCTTTGATATTCAACAGTTCATTTTATCAACTTCTTTCAAGAAAAAGATTTTGCATTTACTTGCTTAGAGATTCCGTTCTTAACAATATTTTTATTGACATGCATTTCCTTCTCATTGCTGCATTTCAAATGTATATGATAATTTAACTTGCCCGTTTTGTGATGTTTTGATGTTTCATGGTATTCTGCAAATCAATGCTATTTTCTACTTCCTATGCATATATTATCAGAAGCAACTTTTTGGCCTATTAGATGCGCCAAATGGTTTAATGTTTAATATCGCTTTTGTTGTGCAGGTGCAGTAGTAGCCATGGTTCTTTGCAGCATTCTTCAAAAATAATGCGTGCAACACGAACCATGAAAAGATAATATCTTCGGGTCAAAGTTTGTCGGTTGTACTTTCTTCAGAAAGATGGATGAGTGAGAAAGTTCTACATTAGTTGAAAGAGGTAGTCAATGCTTTCGTGCTTATGTATGTTTCTATTTACTTTGATCTATGTGATGATGTGATTACTCTACCTTCTTTTGGTCCATGAATGCTTGGATGGTCCAAAGTACATTATCTTAATTTTGCAGGACTATCTAAAAATCTATTTACCTATCATCCTATTATGCTATAGCAAATGAGATTTACAATAGTGCTTATCATTACATTTTATTACCCTTCAATTACCACATGATACTCGGTCCTAACAGGCTTATTGTGCCATGGGTGCAACATGTAGTATACCATGAAATTCAGTGATATGGAAGACATTTCTGCTCCAAACACAGTCACCATGAAGAGTTTCTTAAACGATGAAATCATGGTTGATACTGATGGGACATGTAGCTATGAGTCTATCTCGACTTCATGTCTTGGTCTTTCTTGCTGGCAGAAGATACAAGAATCAGCCAAAGGTTAAAAGATGAGTTAAATCTATGATGCATATCTGCTAATATAACTTGCTTTATAAAGCCAATGTAAGATATCATCAAGTGATCTCATAACTTCATTAATGCTACCATGTAATAGAATATATAACGATATGTGTACCTAAAAGTATCTATTAAATTGGTTCTAAATAACTCTTGTTTGCATGGTATGAATGCTCGGCTTGCTGTCGCATTCTATGTCACGGAAGAGGCATGCCCTACCTGGCAGCGCCCATACTCAAGGAATATAGCACTATCATTTAGCACAAACTGTTCCAGGAGAAACAATAATCATGAACAGAAACAGTAACCAGCAGTAAGTACTCATTATTTCGATCTGTGTCTGAGTTTTCCTATTACCACTCTTACAATACTTGGCTTGCTGTCGGTCTTTGCGCCATTGGCGCAACGGGTCATCTACTGTTCATAAAGGAGGACCGTTACTGGTAACGTCCGAAGTAAAGTGCTATAAATGATTATTAAAGCTATGACTTAAATCCCGACCGTTGCGGAGTGAGTGGCTTCACATCTTCTAGTGGTCGAGTGGTTGTTCATATGGTCGAGTGTCTTCAAGACTGTCGAGTGGAACATAGCTTTTGGGTCGAGTGGATGATGATTTCTCTTCGACTGCTTCTGGTTCTTTTAGAGATGTCCTTGGGGAGGGTATCTTGGACAGATCCATGACCCTACCCTAGGTACATAACTTCATCATTAGCTCCTGAATGGATCAGGGTTTGAGTGGGGAAGGAGTTGAGAACACTTCCGACTCATTCTTCGTGTTGTGAGTATAACTTGTTCTGGAGCCATGAACTAAGGAGACAACGTCAACTTCTTTTTCAGTCGCCTTGGTCCATTCTTGGTTTTTGTCGAGTGAATTTTCACGGTAGAATTTTGAATGATAATGCGGAGGACGTTTTCAGTCTGACAAGCTGCTCTGCTCTCTGCGGATTTTGCGGGATTCGAATTTTGGGAAGCACGCCGGACGGGTGAGGCCATGGTAATCGGGACGGATTAGGCAGGTTGCCTCGATCTTCGCGCCACCTTTTTCGCCACATATTGCACGCACGATTGTTGCGGGATTTGTTTAGATCGTCTGGGCCTACCAGTCAGTCACTCGGGGAATGACCTTATAAAAGGTACCAGACCGGGTCTTCGCACCGCGCGCTCCCATTCTCTTTCTTCTTCCTCAGACCTCTCTGCCGCGCACGCTTCCACTCTCTGCGTCGAAACCTCGCCCGAACTCGATCCGCTACCATGGGAAAAGAGAAGACGGTGGCGCTGGAGCGCGCGAAGAAGGCAACCGCGAAGGCGAAGGGCAAGAGGACCAGTCGGGGCGGATCCTCGTCAAGATCCGGCCTGCCGCTGGGCTGGATCCAGGGCGATAGGATCCGCTCGACGATTAGCCAGGACGACCTCGACGACCTGGTGGAGGGGGGACTGATCCCCCACAAATCGGCGCGGCTCCCGGGGAACGAGACCGAGCCGCAGCCGCGGGAGGGTGAGTGCGTTCTCCTCGCCACCCACGTCGATCGCGGGTTTTCTCCGCCTCCCCATCCTTTCTTTCGTGGCTTTCTGAACTTCTTCGGGGCTCAACTTCACCACTTCACTCCAAACACCATAGTTTATCTGGCTGCCTTTGTGTCAATGTGTGAAAATTTCTTGGGCTGTCGACCGCACTGGGGTCTCTTCAAACACATCTTCACCTGCTGCTCCCAGTCGGTCAAAAAGGCCAATCCGAGTGATGAGAGGACGCAAGTGATTCAGATGTGCGGGGGTCTGGGGATCCAGATGAGGAACAAGAGCACCTTCCCAGTGATGATCCTTCCCGACTCGGTCCGGGGCTGGCAGTCGACTTGGTTTTACTGTAAGGACCAACCGACTCCGGGCTAGTCGACTGGACTTCCTCCCTTTTCCCTAGCTCGAGTGGAGAAGCCCTCCTCCTTGAAGGTGGTCCCAGAAGAGAAGGCGCAGGTCAAGGTGTTGGTCGAGCAGGTCGTCCAACTTGTCCGCGACGGGGTGACTGGGATGGACCTGCTAGAGGTCTTTCTCAGTCGACGCATCCAACCGCTTCAGGCCCGTGACCATCCGATGTGGATGTACTCGGGGCTTGAGGACTCCAATCCACCCGGAGGACGTCAGCGAAGACACCTTGGAGAAGTGGCTGAAGGGAATCACCATCAACAAAGACAATCCCCGGGGGTCTAGGAGGGTGATTCCATTCGACCACTCGCGCCAGCCGGAACAGGTATGACTCTGCTTTGTCGAGTATCTTCTTGATTCTTTGTGTGACACCTTATTGATGGTTGACTGAATTTCTTTTGATCGTTGTCCTTTCAGGCCCTCGTTGACATGTACTCGATGCCCAATGGAGTGCAGGGAGCGGCGAGTGGCACTCGGATGCCGAGGAGGACGAGGAGAGCGATGACTCGACTGATGACGAAGAGGTCGACTCGCCTCCTCGTAGAGAGAGAAGATCCAAGCACGCTCACGACCCGGCGAGCACCCCGGACCTGGCGACCGCGCCGACTGGGCAGTCTTCGAAGCGCCCCCGGATGTCTTCCCGAGCGCCGATTGAGAAGGCTCTGAAGCAGCCCAAGGTTGTGCCGCCTCCAGCGCCAAAAGCACCAAAAGCCATCTCCTCCAAACTGCCAAAGGATTTGCCCAGGATCAAAGTGACCGTCCCTACCATCTCCGGGTAATCATCTGACTTGTTCTTTTCGTCGACTCGAGCAACAGAACGTAACCGACTGGGTGCGGGCCTTTGCAGTGTTGCTACATCAGGAACCTCTTCTTACCAGTACCGAGACGAGGAGATGGAAGATGCGGTCACCTCCAACCCAGGTAAAAACTCTTATGATCTTGCTCTTGACTACTCGGTCGATTGAATTCTAGCGGTTCACTTTGGGGTCGACTGATCTTCTCCGCAGCTCCACCCAACGTCATCGATCTCCCAGATGACGATGAAGATGTGGCTCCTAGGCCCAGGAAGAATAAAAAGGTGGCGGCTGGTAAGGCGTCTCAGCAGGGGCCAACGACAACACCAAACGTCCATCAATCTGAAGACGCAGGCGGGGCCTCTATAACCTTCGCTGTACCCTTGTCGAGTGAGCACCCCGCACCATCGACTGTACCGGTGATTCCTTCAATCGTCCCATCTCATGCCTCGGAGGTCCAAGCTGCTGCACCTGGGTCGTCTGCCCTCTTCTTCACCAGCTACCCTGTCCCAGAAAACTAGTCGGATGCGGCTGCGGAAGCCATCCGTCAGGCTAACGTGATGATGGAGCGGATGAAGACGGTGCACGAGAATAGCCAGGCTACTTACGACACCAGCGCTGCTCTCCGGGCCAATGTCCAGGTAAGTAAACTTTCAACTGATCTTGTTCTATTAGGATATGCTACCCGAAAATTTTTCTTCTATACAATCTCCTGTTGTTTGTGTCGAATCTGTACACCCCTGGGTGTTTTGTTGTCTTTGGTTTTTGCGCTCTTCCACTCAGTCTGGGCGAGTAGGATCTGAACCGGTGGGGCACGCTAAGTGCACCCACTGGGTGTAGTCCCCAAGACTGCAGTCGACTGTTGGCAGTCGACTGGGGCCTGAGTTCTTTTTCCTTTCTTTTCTTCCACTTGACCCGGGCGGACCGGTCGAATGGGATCTGAACCAGTGGGGGCACGTCAAGTGCACCCACTGGGTGTATTCCCCGAGACCGCGGTCGACTGCTGGCAGTCGGCCGGGCTCTGAATAGTTTTTTTACTCAACCCGAGAGGACCGGTCGAGTGGGGTCTGGATCAGCGGGGGCACGCCAAGTGCACCCGTTGGGTGTAGTCCCCGAGACTATAGTCGACTGCGTGCAGTCGGCTGGGGTCTTAAGTGACCTCTTTAGGTTTTATCCACTCGAAAGTAAACAACCTTTGATCTTGTCGATTGACACGTCTTTTGCCTTCTGCAGAAGTCTTGTACTCTCATTTCCAAGTTTGCTGAACTTGAGGAGAAGCAGAGGCAACTCAACCTCGACTTGGAATTGGCCCAGCAGAATCTGAAGAAAGCTCAAGATGAAGCTGCTGGTATGGAAGGTAACTGCATGTCGACTATCTTTCAATATATTTCTTCGATCTCTTGTTTGATTCGATTGCTTCTTTTGCAGAGAAAATGAAGTTGGCTCTGGAGAAGAAGGACTCGGACCTTGCTGCCGCGCAGAAAGAAGCCCAAGATAAAACTGCCCTTGCAGACCAGAAGCTGGCTTCAGTCGGAGCGCTGGAAGGGGAGGTGAACAAACTGAAGTCCTGCCTCAATGAGTCCAACCGAGAAGTGAGTCGTCTGAAGAAGGATAAAATTGTCCTGAATGAAAAGCTGGAGTCTGCGGTCCACAAGAGGAATGACACGGAAGCTTATCTGAGAACTCTCGCCAAGAAGCTCTATCTGATGCTGGAAGGTACTCCTTTCAACCCGATTGTGTTGATGCTTGCAAACGAACCCTGTCGAGTCAACTCACTAATTTTTTGACTGCAGAATTCTGCCAAGACTTTGACGAGGAAACTGGAAAGGTCAAGACGGGTCTGGACCCTATCGCTTCTCCAGTTTGCGTCAAAACTGCAATGAACATGCTCCGACTGGAGTCTCGTGTCGCCGGCGTCACAAGCTACCTCGCGTGTCTGAAGGAAGCGGTCTCACGAGTCGACTCATTGCTCTGTCCAAGGGCGACGTTTCAAAATGACTTGGAATCCTTGATGGCTCGACTCAACGAGATCCCTGACCGAGTGCAAGAATGGAAGAAGTCTTCCGCCCGGTGTGGTGCTGACGTGGCGCTGTCCTTGGTGCAAGTCCACTGCAAGGAAGCTCGTGAAGATAAGCTGGCGGCGATCAAGGTCGCCAACACCAAAAATCATGACTTCCAGTCCTTCATGGAGACTTTCATCGCTGCTTCCACTCGGATCGCGGATGTGATCGACTTGGACGAATTCGTCGAGCCTGCCAGCCCTCCTCCTGCCAAGTGAACAAACTTATGAAACTTGAATCTACCTTAAATTTGACTCGGAATGCCGAGTGATTGCTGTAACCGTTAAACTCCTTCGGGCTTGATGCTCGAATACTTTTGGTTTGCTACTTGGAACTTTAGGATTTATCCGAATTTGGTTTATTTCCGAATATGCTTGCGTTTTGCCTTCAAGTGGACTTTGTTCTCTGCTCGGAATAGTCTTTGCACTGGAGATGTAGCTCTGAGGTGGCGACTCCAGTCGACCTGCGCTTCGTCATCCTTGCGGATAGGGATGGAGCGCACATTGTACTTGTGGCGTAGTCCCGAAGGAGAAGGTTGCAGTCGACCTGCACCTCGTCGTCCTTGCGGATAGGGATGGAACGCACATTGTACTCATGGCGTAGCTCCGAAGGAGAAGGTTGCAGTCGACCTGCACCTCGTCATCCTTGCGGATAGGGATGGAGCGCACATTGTACTTGTGGCGTAGCTCCGAAGGAGAAGGTTGCAGTCGACCTGCACCTCGTCGTCCTTGCAGATAGGGATGGAGCGCACATTATACTCGTGGCGTAGCTCCGAACTTAGGCGAGTAATAGACTGCAACTAAGCTTCCGAGTGGGAGGGTTGCTCTCCACTCGGTAGGATTTTTTAAACTTAGGCGAGTACTGGACTGCAGCTAAGCCCCCGAGTGGGAGGGTTGCTCTCCACTCGGTAGGATTTTACAAACTTAGGCGAGTACTGGACTGCAGCTAAGCCTCCGAGTGGGAGAACTTAGGCGAGTACTAGACTGCAGCTAAGCCCTCGAGTGGGAGGATTACTGTCCACTCGGTAGGATTTTACAAACTTAGGCGAGTACTGGACTGCAGCTAATCCTCCGAGTGGGAGAACTTAGGCGAGTACTAGACTGCAGCTAAGCCCCCGAGTGGGAGGATTGCTCTCTACTCGATAGGATTTTACAAACTTAGGCGAGTACTGGACTGCAGCTAAGCCTTCGAGTGGGAGAACTTAGGCGAGTACTACACTGTAGCTAAGCCCCCGAGTGGGAGGATTGCTCTCCACTCGGTAGGATTTTACAAACTTAGGCGAGTACTGGACTGCAGCTAAGCCTCCGAGTGGGAGAACTTAGGCGAGTACTAGACTGCAACTAAGCCCCCGAGTGGGAGGATTGCTCTCCACTCAGTAGGATTTTACAAACCTAGGCGAGTACTGGACTGCAGCTAAGCCTCCGAGGGGGAGGACTTAGGCGAGAACTAGACTGCAGCTAAGCCCCCGAGTGGGAGGATTGCTCTCCACTCGGTAGGATTTTACAAACTTAGGCGAGTACTGGACTGCAGCTAAGCCTCCGAGTGGGAAAACTTAGGCGAGTACTAGACTGCAGCTAAGCCCCCGAGTGGGAGGATTGCTCTCCACTCGGTAGGGTTTTACAAACTTAGGTGAGTACTAGACTGCAGCTAAGCCTCTGAGTGGGAGAACTTAGGCGAGTACTAGACTGCAGCTAAGCCCCCGAGTGGGAGGATTGCTCTCCACTCGGTAGGATTTTACAAACTTAGGCGGAACGGATTCGCGGCTAAGCCCACCCACTGGGGGATTTCAGAGGTAAATAAAAGCAACAACAATCATGCGAGAAGACTGAAAAGCTCCTGTCTTTGGCGAACAAATTACAAAGGTACTTCTTATTACATTTTATTCGAATGAGTGCTTAAGTATAAAAGGGGCAGAGCAGCTCCACATTCCAAGCCCGTGGCTCGTCTTTCTGATGCTCAACACTGTAAAGATGGTATGCTCCATTGTGGAGAACTTTGGTGATGATGAAGGGGCCTTCCCAAGCCGGGGCGAGCTTGTGTGGTTTCTGTTGATCCACTCGAAGAACCATGTCTCCCTATTGAAAGGTTCGGCTCCTCACATTCCTGGCGTGGAATCGACGCAAGTCTTGCTGATAAATGGTCGACCGGATCAAGGCCATCTCTCTTTCCTCCTCTAAGAGATCTACTGAATCCTACCGGGCCTGCTCTGCTTCTTCTTCAGAGAAGAGCTCGACTCGAGGTGCATTGTGGAGCAGGTCACTTGGCAGAACAGCTTCGGCTCCATAGACCAAGAAGAAAGGAGTTCGTCCAGTCGACCGATTGGGAGTTGTCCTCAATCCCCACAAAACTGACGGAAGTTCATCGACCCAAGCGCCTGCTGCATGTTTGAGATCACGCATCAGTCGGGGTTTCAATCCTTTGAGAATTAGGCCATTGGCTCTTTCTACTTGTCCGTTCGACTGCGGGTGAGCGATTGAAGCATAGTCGACCCGTGTGCCCCGAGAAGCGCAGAAAGCTCTAAACTCATCAGAATCGAAGTTCGACCCGTTGTCCGTGATGATGCTGTGTGGAACTCCATATTTGAATGTTAATTCTCTGATAAAACTGACAGTGGTGCCGGCTTCAAGGTTCTTGATAGGTTTAGCTTCGATCCATTTGGTAAACTTGTCGACTGCTACGAGCACATGAGTGAATCCGCTCCTACCAGTTCTCAGTGGTCCAACCATATCCAATCCCCAAACAGCAAAGGGCCAGACGAGGGGAATGGTCTTCAGGGCTGACGCTGGCTTGTGAGACATGTCAGAGTAAAACGGGCAGCCTTCACATCTGTCGACTATATCTTTCGCCATTTCATTTGCTTGTGGCCAATAGAATTCGGCTCGGTATGCTTTAGCCACGATGGCCCGAGAGGACGCCTGGTGACCACAGGTCCCCGAGTGGATGTCGTTGAGGATCATTCGACCTTCTTATGGCGTTATGCATTTCTGTCCGACTCCAGTCACGCTTTCCCTGAGCAGTTGTCCTCTTATCACAGTAAAGGCCTTGGATCGACGGACGATCTGTCGAGCCTCTTCCTCGTCCTCTGGGAGTTCTTTCCTAAGGATGTACGCAATGTACGACACTGTCCAGTCGGGAGTAATGGCCAGAACCTCCATGATCAGGTCGACCACGGCTGGGACCTCGACTTCAGTCGAATCTGTGGCTCTCCTAGGCTGCGGGGGCTCTTCAGTAAAAGGATCTTCCTGAACTGTCGGTGTGCGAATATGCTCCAAAAACACATTGCTAGGAATGGATTCTCTCTTGGAACCTATCTTTGCCAATTCATCGGCTGCTTGATTTTTCAATCGGGGTATGTGATGGAGCTCTAACCCCTCAAACTTCTTTTCCAGCTTCCTCACTGCGTTGCAGTAACCAGTCATGGCTGGGCTTCTGACGTCCCACTCCTTCATCACTTGATTGACTACCAGATCTGAGTCGCCGTAGACCATGAGGCGACGGACGCCGAGTGAGAGGGCCATACGCAACCCATACAGGAGTGCTTCATATTCAGCTTCGTTATTGGAGGAATCAAAGTGAATCTGGAGGACATATCTGAGCTTGTCTCCTCGGGGGGATACCAGAACCACCCTAGCACCGGAACCATTCAACATTTTGGATCCGTCAAAGAACATGGTCCAGTGCTCCGAGTGAACTTGAGTCGGCAGTTGTTGTTCAATCCACTCGGCGAGGAAATCTGCTATTGCTTGGGACTTAATAGCCTTCTTTGCCTCAAACTTGATATCTAAGGGAAGGAGTTCAATCGCCCATTTTGCCACTCGACCGGTTGCATCTCTGTTGTGCAGAATCTCTGACAATGGAGCGTCGCTGACGACTGTAACAGAGTGATCAGAGAAATAGTGTGCAACCTTCTTCGTGGTCATGTAAATCCCATAAACGAGCTTATGATAGTGCGGATATCTCTGCTTTGACGGAGTCAAAACTTCAAAAATATAATAAACTGGGCGCTAAACTTTATAGGCTTTTCCCTCTTCTTCCTGCTCGACCGAAAGTACTGTACTGACGACTTGTCCAGTGGCTGCTATATAAAGCAGTAAAGGTCTTTGCTGATTGGGGCAGCAAGCACCGGCTGGGTGGAAAGCAGGGCTTTTAGCTCTGCAAATGCTGCATCAGCTTCAGGAGTCCACTCAAACTTATCTGATTTCTTCATCAGTCGGTAAAGAGGCAGTGCCTTTTCACCGAGGCGATAAATGAATCGACTTAGGGCGGCCAAGCAACCAGTAAGCTTCTGGACATCATGCACACGCACAGGGCGTTTCATCCGGAGTATATCACCCACTTTCTCTGGGTTAGCATCGATCCCTCGTTCGGAAACGAGAAAACCAAGTAATTTTCCGCCCGGAACTCCAAACATGCACTTTGATGGATTAAGCTTGATATCATACCTTCTCAGGTTGGCAAAGGTTTCAGCAAGGTCAGTCAATAGGTCGGAACCTTTACGTGACTTGACCACAATGTCATCCATGTATGCTTCCACATTCCGACTGATCTGAGTGAGCAGGCACTTCTGAATCATCCGCATGAATGTGGCTCCAGCGTTTTTCAAACCGAATGGCATAGTGACATAACATAAGCACCCAAATGGGGTGATGAAAGCTGTTTTTATCTCGTCGGGTCTGTACAGACGGATCTGGTGGTACCCAGAGTAGGCGTCCAAAAAGGACAAATGCTCGCACCCTGCAGTTGAGTCGACTATCTGGTCGATGCGAGGGAGAGGAAAGTGATCTTTCGGGCAGGCCCGATTGATATGCTTGAAGTCAATGCACATGCGAAGTGAGTCGTCCTTCTTTGGGACCATGACGACATTAGCTAACCACTCGGAGTGGTAAATCTCACGGATAAACTCAGCTGCCAAAAGCCGAGCCACCTCTTCACCGATTGCCTTCCTCTTCTGTACGGCGGACCATCGAAGATGTTCTTTGACTGGTTTCACTTTTGGATCGACTCGCAAACGATGCTCAGCCAGTCCCCTGGGAACACCTGGCATGTCCAAAGGTTTCCATGCAAAGATGTCCCAGTTCTCACGGAGGAACTGGATGAGCGCTTCTTCCTATTTAGAGTCGAGTGTGGTTGAAATGTGAGTCGGAGCAGCATTGGGGTCTGTCGGGTGAATGTGAATCGACTTTGTTTCGCCAGATGACTGGAATGCTGAATCTGTGGCGGGCTTCTTGGCTCACAACAAATCACTCGGATCTGCATTTTTTCTGATATTCTTGCAATTCTACCACGGCCATCTGTGCATCAGCGATCTTTGAACCCTTCTGGAAGCACTCTTCTGCCTTCTTCCGATTACCAGTGATAGTGATCACCCCTTTGGGACCAGGCATCTTCAATTTGAGGTACACGTAACATGGTCGAGCCATAAAACGTGCATAAGCTGGCCTGCCCAGAATAGCATGATAGGCACTCTGAAAATCCACAACTTCAAATGTCAACTTTTCTTTGCGGTAATTCTTGGAATCACCGAAAACCACATCGAGAGCAATCTGACCGAGTGATGGAGCCTTCTTGCCTGGAATGACCCCATGGAAACTCATATTACTCTCACTGAGTCTGGACATCAGAATGCCCATTCCTTTCAATGTCTCTGCATACAGTATATTCAGGCCACCGCCACCATCCATCAGAACCTTTGTCAGTCGAGTGCCTTCGACTACTGGGTCGACCACCAACGCTTGCCTCCCAGGGGTGGCTATGTGCGCTGGGTGATCGGACTGGTCGAATGTAATGGCGGTCTGGGACCACTTCAAATAACTGGGTGTCACCGGAGCGACCATGTTCACTTCTCTGTTGATGACTTTCAATCGAGTTTTACTCTCAACGTCAGCGAAAATCATCAAGGTGGAATTCACGTGGGGATAACCATCATCATCCTCTTCCTCATCCTCAACCTTGTCTGCTTCCTTCTCCTTTTCCTTGGGCTGTTTCTCTCGGAACTGTTGGATTAGGAGTTGACACTGTCGAGTGGTATGCTTCGAGTAAATGAAATTACCCTCTTCATCTTTTTTAGTGTGGATGTGACATGGCAAATCCAGCACATCATTTCCATCTTGATCTTTTACTTTCTTGGGGTTCCATGGCCCCTTGGGCTTCCCCTTGAACTTTCCTTGAGTCACAGCTAAGGCTTCACCAGGGGCGGCTGGCTCGGCCTTGCGCTTCTGTTTCCGACTGGAGTTACCTCCTCCGGTTTCATGGGCGACTGTTTTGTGCTTGCCACTCCAGAGTCGGTCTTCTTCTTCACCGTTGGGCATACTTGGTGGCAATTTCCATCATCCGAGTCAGAGTCATATCTCATGTCCGACCGAACTTCATATTCAATTCCCAATACTTGACACCTTCTTTAAAGGCACAAATTGCCTGGTGATCAGACACATTCTCCACCGTGTGATGCAATGTGATCCATCTCTAGATATAATCCCTCAAAGACTCATTCGGTTTCTGCACGCAACACTGTAATTCGGTCAGCCCTGCCAGCCGTTTGCAAGTCCCTTCGAATGTTCTAACAAATACTCGGGCAAGATCTTCCCAAATATAAATACTGCTTGGTGCTAACTGATTCAGCCATGCTCTAGCCCAGCCCTCCAGCATCAGAGGAAGGTGTTTCATGGCCACTTCATCATTGCCGCCACCAATCTGGACAGCCACTCGGTAGTCTTCAAGCCAAGTATCAGGCTTGGACTCACCAGTGAACTTACTGACTCCAGTCGCCAACCTGAAGTTGGGAGGAATCACTGCAGCCCTGATGGCCCTGCTGAAGCACTCCGGACCTGAGACATGCACCCTGCTGCTGGTTGGTACATCTCTATCATGACCCTCTCGGTGAGCTCTGTTTCTGTCGACTAAGCCCTGAACGAGAATAGATCTCGCATCAAAGCCCGGCTCTCTGGGGTCGACTAGAACCCCTTACCCCATACTGTGAGGGCGTCTATCATCATGTTACCAAGGCACGTACGACCCACTCCTTGGGGGAGGTGTGGGCACTCGACGACGATCATCGCGATCGACTCGATGATCATATTGCTCACGGTTTCTATACTGATCTCGTCGGTCTCCACGTCCCTCACGCCTCGGGGGCGATCTTGGGCTGTGAGCCGACTGAACTGTGTCTGCAACCACGGACCTGCTATGGATCCTATTCCACGACTGAGATACAACTGTATTCTGCTCTCCTGCTGCACAGAGCAAAGCTCGGATCTGCACCAGACCTTGACCAGCTTCTGATTGGGAAGGTTGGATCGACTCCGCTATCCGGGCTGCAGCTGCGAGATTCTGGATCGGAGTTCGGTATACCTGAGTCGGAGGCGGAAAGAGTTGGCGTCGACTGGATTCAGGAGCACGCTGTCGAGCACGCTCGTTGAGTGCGCGCTGGAGATTCTCCAGTCGAGTGCGCTCAGCCAAGTTGGCCAGGCGCGCCTCATCCAAGGCCTGGGCCTCAGGGGTTTCCCCAATGATAGGAGTGTGAAGTGCATCCATGTTCCAGCGGCGAAGTTCTGCTCTCCGCTGCGAGGAGAGGGGTTCGGGGCGGTACTCTTCATGAACGCGCGACGGATCACCGTTCCCATCGCCTCCGTCTTCACGGGTGAAGCCAGGAGGACTGTGTGGTCCATTGACCATCAAAACTTCTGCCGCGGGGTCACTGCTATCGCACTCGGATGCGGTCTCTACGGAGCCAGTCGACAGATCGAACAAGCCGTAGAGGGTTTCGTCGGGCTCGATTGCCGCGACTTGAGGGGTGGCCGACTGACGAGCCACCGCATGCTTCACCCACCGCTGAAGCCTCGACTGACCAGAACATTTGCTCCGGCGGGCCGCAGGGAGGGGGGAAGCCATAGGAGCCGATCGATACTGGGTCGATGGCTGCCGCAGGAGGACGCCGCAGACGCACACGCGAAAGTGCGTCGCCCCGCGGACGGGGAGTGCGTCGACGTCGAGTGGAGCCTCCTGAAGCCAAGCGGAGTCGTCGGCGACAAACACGAGCGCGCCGAGACGGATCTCATGGCCCTCAGCCAAACCTCCGCCTGAAACCATGATGAAGGGGATCGAAAAAATTGCAACTTCTCCAAAAAGTCGCTAAGACACCTGCCCCACGGTGGGCACCAACTGTCGTGGTTCTAAGTCTGATAGTAGAATGGGGGGGGGGTAGGAATGTAGAGGCAAGATCCTAGCTATGGAGGAGTTGTACACGCAAGTTTTACGAGTTCAGGCCCTTCTCGGAGGAAGTAACAGCCCTACATCTCGGAGCCTAGAGGCGGTTGACTGGATATATGCGTGTGAGTTACAGGGGGTGCGAACCCTTGTCCCAGAGGAGGGGGGTGGCTTTTATAGAGTGCGTTAGGACCCCAGCTCCCCTCCGTTACACATGGTTCAATGTTCATAAAGGAGGAGTGTTACTGGTAACGTCTGAAGTAAAGTGCTATAAATGATTATTAAAGCTATGACTTAAATCCCGACCGTTGAGGAGTGAGTGGCTTCACATCTTCTGGTGGTCAAGTGGTTGTTCATATGGTCGAGTGCCTTCAAGACTGTCGAGTGGAACATAGCTTTTGGGTCAAGTGGATGATGATTTCTCTTCGACTGCTTCTGGTTCTTTTAGAGATGTCCTTGGGGAGGGTATCTGTAACACCCTCGATGCGACTATAGCTCCCACGTGTCGAGGCACGACTTAGAGACATAATCGCATTGAAGGCATATGTCGCAAGTTAGGCAATCTTCACAACATCCCATGTAATAATAACAAAAGGGGTGATAACATAGTTGGCTTACACTCGCCACGTCAATCAAGTACATAAATAACATTACATCATCCAACACTCATGGCCCGACTACGGCGCCAAAATAAAAGTGAACCCAACATGCGACACGGTCCCAATCACCCCCAACTGGGCACCACTACTGATCATCGGGAAAGGAAACCTAGTATCGTTGAGAGTCTTCGTCGAACTCCCACTTGAGCTCATACGCGTCTCCCGGAGCGGAATCATCGGGCCCTGCATCTGGTGTAATAGTAATCTGTGAGCCACAGGGACTCAGCAATCTCGCACCCTCGCGATCAAGACTATTCAAGCTTATAGGTATGGCAAGGTAAAATATGAGTGGAGCTGCAGCAAGCGACTAGCAAGTATGGTGGCTAACTTATTCGCAAAAGAGAGCGAGAAGAGGAGGCAAAGCACGAGCGAGAAGCTAGAGAACAACCTGCGCAAACATTACTCCAACACCGTGTCCACTTCCCGGACTCCGCCGAGAAGAGGCCATCACGGTAACACACTCAGTTGATTCATTTTAATTAAATTAAGGTTCACGTTATCTACAACCGGACATTAACAAATTCCCATCTGCCCATAACTGCGGGCACGGCTTTCGAAAGTTCAATCCCTGCAGGGGAGTCCCAACTTAGCCCATGACAAGCTCTCACGGTCAACGAAGGAATAGACCTCCTCCCAAGACGTTCCGATCAGACTCGGTATCTCGGTAACTCAAGACATTTCGACAGGTTAAAACAAGACCAGCAACACCGCCCGAATGTGCCGACAAATCCTGATAGGAGCTGCACATATCTCATTCTCAGGGCACACTCAGATGAGACTAGCTACGAGTAAAACCAACCCTCAAGTTTCCCCGAGGTGGCCCCGCAGGCAGCTCAGTTCGGACCAACACTCAGAGGGAGCACCGGCCCGGGGGGGGGGGTTAAAATAAGATGACCCTTGGGCTCTGGTAACCCAAGGGAAAAAGAGGCTAGGTGGCGAATGGTAAAACCAAGGTTGGGCATTGCTGGAAAAGCTTTAATCAAGGCGAACTATCAAGGGGTTCCCATTATAACCCAACCGCGTAAGGAACGCAAAAATCCGGGAACATAACACCGATATGACGGAAACTAGGGCGGCAAGAGTGGAACAAAACACTAGGCGAGAGGCCGAGCCTTCCACCCTTTACCAAGTATATAGATGCATTAAGATAACATAGCAATATAATGATATCCCAACAAGTAAATAAATGTTCCAACAAGGAACGGCCTCCAATCTTCTCCTGCAACTAGCAACGCTATAAGAGGGGCTGAGCAAAGCGGTAACATAGCCAATCAACGGTTTGCTAGGACAATGGTGGGTTAGAGGTTTGACATGGCAATTTGGGAGGCTTGCAAGCAAGTGGTAGGCATCGTAGCAATGGCATAGCAAAAGAGCGAGCAAACTAGCATAGCAAAGATAGTAGTGATTTCGAGGGTATGATCATCTTGCTTGCACAGTTGTCAGAGTTGACTGGATCCTCAAAAGCAAACTCAACGGGCTCCTCGTTAGCGAACTCGTCTCCCGGCTCTACCCAAACAATACAAACAAGCAACAAGGATACAATCAACCACGTGCAAGAACAAGCAATAGGATGAAATGATGATATGCTATGCGGGATGCGATGCGGGATGCAAAATGCAAGATATGACAGGAAAATGCATGAACCTGGCCTCAACTTGGAATTTGAAGGGTGCCACTGGAAAGATGAGATGAAATCGCTTGAAAACAATATAAAGAACGCCGGAATCGGAGTTACGGTTTTGAAATGGCAAGCGATTCAAATATGACACCGGTCTGCGATTTACAGCAAGTAGGCATTTAAATGCAATGAGATGAACATGCTACAGCCCCCAAACATGACAACAAAATACATGGCAGGGATGCACACAAGATTCTTAACAAAAGTCTAGCACTGAGCTACGGCCAATTCATCCATTAGGAGGTTCAAACAAGCATGGCAAAAACGCAAATGGTAAAACAGATCTCAGACTTAGTGAAATTAACACTTGTCTGGAATTTCAGATCATATAGCCCTCTTCGGAGCAACAAAACAACATGCTACAGGACCTGAACATGACAAAGAAAGACATGGCATGGAGCTACTCAACAAGCTTAACAAAAGTCCCTTAGTGACCTTGAGCCAAAAGGGATCGGAAAATACAATTGCAAGCATGTGAACATAGCAAAAACATAATCAGTTTTCAGACTTAGTGAAAACTGGGACATGCTGAAACATAACTCACGAAGGTATGTTTACGAGCTCGATGCACTCATTACGGTGCAAGTCATGGCAAGACAAGCATACACCCATAAAGAAGGCACAAAATACAAGCTAGACATGGCAAGAACAATGGCATAGCATGCACGGATCAACTACAATAACATCGGCAAAATCGCAAACAAGTTGACGATCTGCCCAGATTCGCAACGAAGCAAAAGTAGAGCTCGATTGACTCAAGCTAGGGTGCTCCATAATTGCAAACAAAGACATGTATGGATAGAGCACTACAATATTAACAAAACTCCCTTACTGATCATCCTCAAAAGAGGCACGGATCACTAGTAAACAACAAGAACATGTGGCATCATGAACTAAACAATCCCAGGACTTAGTGAAATCACTAAGTCCCTGAAAACAGAATTACCGGGTGCCTCACTTTGCAAGCTTGCACAAGTCACCAAACACATCCTAAAAATGCATGGGTTGCACCTCTGGAAAGATAACAATACCCTTAACAAAACATATGAAGAACTCACGGGCATATCATGCACACATTAATCATGGCAAAAATGACAAAAGTGCTAAACGGAGTAACAGATCTGACAATTAACTCAAGTAGCCCTCTTCTAACAGCATTTCGGGCATCAAGATGAGCTCAAATGAAAATGATGCAATGGAATGAACTGATGTACTCTCTGAGATGAACATTTTGATATGATATACGCCCAAATCAAAGCTACGGATGCGGAGATATCACAGGTCAAAGTATGCACAAAAATTAGGGGGAGAGGGGAAAAAGTCAACCCAGATCTAGGGTTCCTCGCGGGCGCGCGAACCGAGGCCGGATCTGAGCTCGCCGGAGTTCGTGCTCCTGTTCACCGGCGACGACGGGGGAGGAGGCCGGCGGCTTGATCCGAGTGGAGGGGCGGCGGTGCGGGACTCCGGCGACGAGGGGAGACCGGGCGGCGGGGTCGGCGGCGTCCGGCGCGGTGGCGCGCGGCGGACGGGCGAGGCGACGGCCGGCCGAGGCGGCGGCTGGGTCGGCCGGAGGCGGCGATGGCGGCGAAGGGCGGCGGCGGGAGCGGACCGGCGACGGGGAAGAAGCCGCGGGGCGGCGCGGGCGGATCTGGCCCGGTGGCGGCTCGAGCGGGCCTCCCGCGGGCTCGCCGGGCCGCGCGGAGGAGAGGCGGCGAAGTGCCACGTGTCAGGCGCTGGTTGGCTGGGGCGCGGCGGCGGACGTGTCCGGTCAGGCGGCGGACATGTCCGTCGGTGGCGGGGCGATTTAGGGTTTCGGAGAGGGAGAGAGATCCGAATTTCGGGGGGGGGGGGGCTTAAATAGGCATAGAGGGAGCTAGGAGAGTCCAAATGAGGTGCGGTTTTCGGCCACGCGATCGTGATCGAACGCTCTAGATGATGGAGCAGAGTTTGGTGGGTTTTGGGCCAAAATGGAGGGGTGTTGGGCTGCAACACACACGAGGCCTTTTCGGTCCCTTGGTTAACCGTTGGAGTATCAAACGAAGTCCAAATGGTACGAAACTTGACAGGCGGTCTACCGGTAGTAAACCAAGGCCGCTTGGCAAGTCTGGGTCCAATCTGGAAATGTTTAAACCCCACACACGAAAGAAAGCTAGAAATGACCACCGGAGAAGAACGAAGCGCCGGAATGCAACACGGACAACGGGGAAAATGCTCGAATGCATGAGATGAACACGTATGCAAATGCGATGCACATGATGACATGATATGAGATGCATGACAACGACAACAACACATGGAGACAAAGCCCCGAACCCGAGAAAATAAAATAACTTAACGCCGGAAATAGCAAGAGTTGGAGTACAAATAGGGAAAGTTACATCCGGGGTGTTACAGTATCTTGGACAGATCCATGACCCTACCCTAGGTACATAGCTTCGTCACACGACCCGCCCGGGCTCAGCCCGCCGTAAAGCATGTCTTCGTTGGATTCACCCATGGGGCTGAGTTGGAAGCCTCTGTCTCCAGCGGTGAGACGAAAATCTGCTCTGATGACGAGTCCACGGGTGAGACCAATTCAATGTATCAGCTGCAAGATGGAAGGCTTGGGGGCTGTTCCGATGACGATAGTATTCCGGACCCCCATGAGCCGTCGAACAGGGTGGCGATCTTCATGGCGGGCACACAACCGGTTCTTGGCTCAACAGCCGCCGCGGCTATGACTTCTAGTGCAACTGCAGTTACGGCAGCTAGGGCTGGCGGTTCAGCTCGTCCGCTGGCTCAAGTCTTAACAGATCTATTGGATGCTCTGGCGACTCTGATGGAGGTTGAGGTAACCCTAGAAAACCAGGAGCAACAGAAGGTAGAAGTGGCTAAATTACGTGATGGAATAGCACAAGCTAAAGCAAACTTAGCGGCAGAGAACACTAGGATGGCTGCAGAACAAGCCGTTTTGGACGCCCAGGCATAGCGGATTCAGGCAGATTCATATCGGCTTAGGGTAGATCAGAACGCTTCACATGAAGTCTTGAGGAGGAAGCACCGGAGTCGTTTACCCTTGGTTTACGAGTCAAGGGATCTCTTGAACACCCCTGGAGCTGGGGCCAGTAACCCGCCGGTGGTGAATCGGATAGACAGCACTCTGCCTCAGCATGTGGTGACACCACCGGGTCATTACTCTACCCCCTGGACAATATGATTGCTGCAGCCACCCGATTGGCGGCTCTACCCATCGAGGGTGAAACTCCAGCGGCGGTTGAAACCCGAAGGGCCAGAGAGTTTCTTCAAACAGCCTTGGTGCAGCAGCAGGCTTACTCTTATAGTCATGATTGGATTCATGTGACCCCTCGCCCAAGCCAGAGCTATAGCAGGCACATTGACTCGCCAGCAGTCTCCAGTACTGAACGGCGCCGTAACCAACCTCACGGACATGACCCGGCACACAATGGAGTCAATGCACAGGATTTGGTGGACCAGGCCAAAACACATTGGGAGGCTGAGCTGGCGGCTCAACTGGCGGCTCATCAGCATGCGCCGGTTTACCCGACAACTTCAATTGAGGTAGGTGTGACTTCCAAGGCTTTCGGTGTGCCGTGTCTAATGGCTGCTATACGAAACGAGTGTCTGCCCAAGGACTTCAAAGGCCCTCGGAAGGTGCCTAATTATACAGACGATCAACCCCCTGAGGCATGGGTGGAAAGTTATGAGATGGCCATGGAGATGCTGGATGTTAGTGAAGTTGCTTACGCCAAGTACTTCACCATGATGTTAGAAGGGATGGCTCGTACCTGGTTGAAGGGATTGCGGCTAATTCCATCGGGTCATGGGCGGAGCTGAAAGCCTGGTTTATACGGAATTTCAAAGACACGTGCAAGCAGGCTATGTCGATTGTGGATCTGGTTTCTTGCATTCAGGCTGAGGGCGAGTCAACGACTAGCTGGGTGCGCCGGGTCTCAACCATCATACATTATTCAGATAACATCAACGTCGGCTCGGCGGTTCTGATGTTGGAGAAAAATTGCCGGTTCATTCCACTCAAGCAGAAGCTTGGGCGGCTCAAGCGTCATTACAACGACATGGGGGAGCTGATGGGGGCTCTTGTTAAATATGCCGACTCTGATGGTACCAAGGATCCCGACTTAGAGGATGAAAGATCGGGAAAGGGAAAGAAGAGCAACGGCATGAAGGGACAACAATACAACTCTACCAATCAAGGCAGCAACGGTAAGCACAAAGCTGATGACTTTGTGGCCAACACAGGTGCACGCAATGATAACCAGCACCGTAGGGGACAGATGGGGCCGACGACTCCGAGGACAGGATTTGACCTTGAGGCAATGTTAAATCAGCCGTGCCCAAAACATAGAATGGATCGTAAGCCGGCTACTCATAATGAGAAGCTTTCGGGAATCCATCCAGCGCCACCATGGCCCAAATGGCGTATCAGGGTCTGGCTTTCACGGTCTGGGTCATGGAGGCGGCGGTTCAAGCTCCGGGTTTCAAGGTCACGGTAACCAGAGTGGTTACAATCAACAGAGTAATCAGGGGAGTCAACAACAGCAGCAATCCGGTTATCAGAGCAATCCAAAGCAGTTGAATAGTGGACAATACCATGTTTTTACCACTAGTTTGTGTAAACGGGATCAGAAGCTTCACAGGAGACCGTGAATGCTGTTGAGCCGGCAGTGCCACGTTACCTACGGTGGTCAGAGCAGCCTATTGTGTGGAGTCGTGAGGATCATCCGCCCCGGGTTGATAATCCGGGTCAACTGGCTCTGGTGGTGGCGCCTCAGGTTGGGGGCTATAAGTTTACTAAGGTGCTCATGGATGGAGGTAGCAGCATTAACATCCTTTATTATGAGGCCTTCCGTCACATGGGACTAACAGATAAGAATTTTAAGCTATCAAACACTATCTTCCATGGTGTGGTGCCGGGTAAGTCAGCTTACCCAGTAGGTAAGATAGCCTTGTAAGTTGCCTTTGGAGACGAGTATGATTCCCGATCTGAGACTTTAAGCTTTGAGGTAGTCAAAATCAAAAGCCCTTTCATGCTCTGTTTTGGCGGCCGGCTTATGCTAAGTTCATGGCGAGGCCCTGTTATGTCTACTACATCCTAAGATGCCGAGTTACAACTTACAAGGGCACCATCACAGTACATGGGAGTCACAAGGTGGCCCTAGAGTGTGAAGAAGGGGATGCGGCTTATGCTGAATCAGTTTGTGCAACGGAGGAGCTGAAATTTTACAAGGACAATGTTAACCCGGCAGACATGACGTCCTTGAAGAAACCAACCACAGAGCATGATCCTTCCTTAAAGTTTAAATCGGTGGACGATACTAAGATGGTTGATTTCGTCCTTGGCGATTCATTTAAACAGTTCAGCATCAGTGCCAATCTGGATCCGAAATAGGAAAGCACGCTCATCGAGTTCATCCGTGAGAACCGGGACATCTTTGCATGGAAGCCTTCAGACATGCCGGGTGTACCGAGAGAACTCACTGAGCACACTCTTAATATTGATCTGAAGTTTAAACCGATCAAGCAATTTCTTCGTCGGTTTAACAAGGAGAGGCGGAAGGCCATTGGTGAGGAAGTGGCCCGGCTTTTGGCGGCCGGGTTTATCATTGAAGTTTTTAATCCTGAGTGGATGGCTAATCCGGTTCTAATACTAAAAAAGAACGGTACTTGGCGAATGTGTCTGGATTACACGGACTTAAACAAGGCTTGTCCGGCTGATCCGTTTGCTCTCCCTCATATTGATCAAATCACTGATGCTATGGCGGGTTGTGAGCGTTTGAGTTTTTTGGATGCTTATTCTGGTTATCATCAGATCAAGATGGCAGTTAAGGACCAGGATAAGACGGCCTTCATTACTCCGTTTGGAGCCTTCTGCTATGTGTCTATGCCTTTTGGGCTCAAAAGTGCCCAGGTGACTTATCAACGGTGTGTGCAAAATTGCCTTCACAATCAGATTGGGCGCAATGTTCATGCTTATGTAGATGACATTGTGGTGAAATCAAGAGAGAAGGAGACCCTGATTAATGATTTGAAAGAGATGTTTGACAATCTCTGGGTCTACAAGATCATGCTCAACCCGGCTAAGTGCGTCTTTGGTGTGCCAGCAGGCAAGCTCTTGGGTTTCCTGGTTTCTAAGAGAGGCATTGAAGCTAACCCGGAGAAGATCAAAGCCATTACTTCATTGGCTAAGCCGGCGTGTGTTAATGTTCAATGTCTGGCGGGTCATATTGCGGCTCTGAGCCAGTTCATAAGCCGGCTGGGTGAGAAGATCGTTCCTCTTTATCAGATGATGAAGAAGACAGATCACTTTGTTTGGAGCGATGCTGCTAATCATGCATTTGAGGATTTGAAGAAACAGCTGGCTGAGCCGCCCGTACTCGCTGCCCCTGTTGATAAAGAGCCTCTGTTGTTATATGTGGCTGCTAATAGCCGGGCTGTCAGTGTAGCCGCCTTGGTGGAAAGAAAGGAGGCAGGCAAAGAGTACCCAGTCCAATGGCCTGTTTATTACATCAGTGAGGTGCTTATCGAGTCCAAGCAGAGGTACCCACACTGTCAGAAGCTTGTTTATGGGGTGTTCATGGTAAGCCGGAGGCTTAAGCAATATTTTCAAGGTCATTCTATCACCGTGTTTGGTTCTGCTCCCTTAGGAGATATCATCCGAAACAGGGAAGCCATAGGCCGACTTGCTAAGTGGGCCATTGAGCTGGGGCCTCATGATTTAAAATATGTACCTCGAACAACCATCAAATCCCAAGCACTTGTGGGTTTCATCAATGACTGGACAGAGTTACAGGCACCCGAGGAAAAGCCGGATAGCACATATTGGACTCTTCACTTTGATGGATCTAGACAGTTGGAGGGCTCGTGGGCTGGAGTCATCTTGACTTCCCCACGAGGTGACAAATTTTCTTATGTTCTCCGGCTAATGTTCCGCTATACTAACAATGCAGCTGAGTATGAGGCTTTACTCCATGGTCTTCGGATGGCTAAGGAGATGAACTTAAGCCAGGTAAGGTCCTTTGGCGATTCAGATCTGGTGGCTCAGCAAGTTTCTGGTACTTGGGATTCTAAAGATCCGCTCATGGCAGCTTACCGCCGAGAGGTTGATGCCATTGCGGGTCATTTCAAGGGCTATCAAGTTGATCATATTGATCGCGGGAAGAATGAGGAGGCTGATACATTAAGCCGGATAGGGTCTCAGCGTAAGCTGGTGCCACCTAACACATTCCTGGACATTTTGCTTAATCTTTCTGTCAAATTGCCTACAGAGGAGGACCTTGCTGTTCCTGACCCGGAAGCACAATTGGTGGCAGCTCTCCATGCTATTCCTGATTGGACAGTTCCGTATTTGGCTTACATGACCCGGGGTGAGTTTCCAGAGGATGAGGTCTTGTCTAGATAGATAACCTAGCGGTCTAAGTCAATGATGATTGTCAATGGGGAGTTACACCATCGCAGTGTTACAGGGGCGTTTCAATGTTATGTCTCTCCTGAAGAAGGCTGTGAGATCTTATGAGAGATCCACGAAGGAGATTGTGGTCATCATGCCGGCTCTAAATCTCTGGTAGCCAAGGCTTTCCGTCATGGTTTTTATTGGTTGACGGCTCACGCTGATACTGAGGATTTGGTAAGCAGATGTGATGGCTGTCAGAAATTTGCACGACGAGCTCATGTGCCGGCTCAAGAATTGAGGATGATTCCAATTACCTGTCCGTTTGCAACTTGGGGGCTTGATATGGTTGGGCCTTTTAAAAGGTCCAAAGATAAGAAAACCCACCTCTTGGTGGTGGTTGATAAGTCTACTAAGTGGGTTGAAGCAGAGCCGGTTAGTAAATGTGATGCGGCAACTGCGGTTCAATTCATGAAGAAAGTGATCTTCCTTTTCGGCGTTCTGCACAGCATCATATAACAGATAATGGCATTAATCTTTCTAAAGGGGCTATGGAAGAATTTTGTCAACGGGAGCATATCCAACTTGACATTTCCTCTGTAGCTCACCCTCAGTCCAATGGTCAAGCGGAATGGGCAAATCAGGAGATTCTGCGAGGTATCAAGCCCCGACTTATGGTTCCTTTACAAAGAACGCCAGGTTGTTGGGTGGAGGAATTACCCTTCGTGTTATGGAGCATCAACACGACCCCCAACAGATCTACGGGCTACACACCCTTTTTTATGGTTTATGGGGCAGAGGCGGTTCTCCCTAGTGATATCCGTCATGACTCACCTAGGGTGGCGGCTTATGTTGAAGCTGATAATGAAAAGGCGCGTCAAGACGCACTTGACTTATTGGATGAAGAGCGTGATCTTGCGGCGGCCCGTTCGGTGATTTACCAGCAGGACTTATGGCATTATCACAACCGCCGGGTCAAAACCAGAAACTTTCAAGAGGGCGACTTAGTGCTCCGGCTCATCCAAGATCAAACAGATATGCACAAATTATCACCACCTTGGGAAGGACCTTTTGTGGTCAGCAAGAACTTACATAATGGGTCATACTACCTTATCGACGTTTGAGACAACAAGGACTCACGCACATCGGAGGAGGAGACCCGTCGGCTGTGGAACATTGCTCATCTTCGGCCCTACTATACTTGAGCCTCCGGCTCTCATGATGTACATAGGTATTTGATGTATATATTATAAGAAGTATAATAAAGCCGACATCCCTGACAATTCAGGGCCTCTGTCATTTCACTTTTTCAAAGCCGAGTCTTTATCATCATTTAAGAGGCTCGACGCCCACAACTTTAAAGACCAAAGAGAGTTGGATGCACAGCTCAAACATAGGTCCTTGATGATCATTTGGGGGCTTCCTGCTCATCGAGCATAGCTGTCGGTACCCTCTTGATCGGCGCAATGCCAAAGTTCATGTGATCACTTGGGGGCTTCCTGCTCATCGAGCATAGCTGTCGGTACCCTCTTGATCGGCGCAATGCCAAAGTTCATGTGATCACTTGGGGGCTTCCTGCTCATCGAGCATAGCTGTCGGTACCCTCTTGATTGGTGCAAGGCCAAAAGTTTATATGGTTGCTTGGGGGCTTCCTGTTCAAACATAGGTGCATTCACCAAAGAGAACATAGCTGTCGGTACCCTTTTGACCGGCTCAACGCCACGCTTGTAAGTATGTCACTTGGGGGCTTCCTATTCAAACATAGGCGTATTCGACCAAAGAGAACATAGCGTTACTACCCTCTTGACAAGGTTTGTTCAAACATAGGCGTATTCGACCGAAGAGAACAAACTCTGACCGGGTCGTCCTACCTGTACACCAGCTGCTTCAACTCCATCAGGTCATCCTGATTGACCCGCCGAACTCTTAACGATCAGTCTTTACGGCGTATTCGACCAAGATCTGAGCTTGATTAAGGTTCAAATGGCGGCCTGTCATTTAAGAGCACGGTTTACAGAATCTCAGATGGATCCATGCTTCATTAGCCGCCTTCCTTGGAACTTGGATAAATCAGCCCATGATACTGTTACTTTGGCCCCGCGTACTCCTGATAAGTCTTTGAGCAAGACCATACTTATTCCAGGGTTCAAATGTCGATTGGGCACACTGTGAGTCAGGATCACGGCAGCACAAACAATCCAGTGGCTCTGGCTAGTTTCATTGAAGAAGACACTTTAGTTTGACAGTCTGCAAAATCCTCGAATTTCTTTTGATTTCTTATTCATATTTGAGTTTTTCGCTGTCTTCCGGTTTCTTTTTTATAAGTCGGGCCCAGCTGCCCTATTTACGGCTCATATTGGAAGCACACTTTGGGTTTATACAACCCGTCAGGAGGGCAGACTCTAAATTGCCAACGTGTGATGAATCCTATGGTTGAAGGTATAACTCTAACACCTCTCAATTGCATGAAGCTGATAAACTGGCAGTTTAAGTATATACTACAGGTATGTTGTTTTACTTAGCAATTGTCAGACCGGCTCTGGTTATGGACTATTCGTCCCCAGCGGCTTTAATTGGGTATCATGACCCGCCCGACGGTAAGCCACCAGGGCCCTTGTGTTTTCTTCATGTGCAGGATAATAATAATTCAAATCTACATAAATCAAAGGCTATCATACACAGAATGATTTTTTAAGCCGGTGGATCAATAGTATTACGCACAACAGAAATGTACACGATGGCACAACACAGACAAGTTTTAAACTACCCTATTACATGGCTCCATGAGCCAAAAGGAGATCAAGTATTTTTCCAAAGATTAAAAGTTTATACATCACCCGACGGTTCAATCTTCTTGACCTTGCTGATGGGAGGCCTCTGGTTCATCCCTTGCCGGTTCTTCTTCCTCCTCCGCCGTCTGGAAGTTTGGTTTGGACCAGTCAAAGAGACGCAAGGCGAAGAATTCAGCTTCGTCGTCAATCAGATTGGATGGGAATTTCAGAAGCGAAAGTGTGCTTACGAATCGGCAGAATTAAGTCCATCACTTTGTACGCAGGAGTATGCATCTTTTGATTCTCTGCGTCGTAAGCCGACTAATACTTAGAGAGGTTGGTTTCTTTGGGAACGACTGTGGCATGAGGACGGATTTCTTTAACACAAGCCGCGAAATCCTGTTGATCAAAAGAAGTACCGTCCTCCTTCAGACTTGGATATCCACTGGCTACATCCGCCGGGTCTAACTCCGGTACTCAAGCTTTAGCACGACTCAAGGACGTCACAGCACCGGCTCTCAGACACGACCGTTTTATCTCTTGAATCCTGGTGGGCAAGATTGATAATTTCTTCAGCACATCGCTTAACAGACTAGGTCCTTGATTAGCCGCAGAGATGGTAGCCAATGTACATTGAGCTCCAGTATACAATTGCTTGACGAGAGTATAAACCGCCTTGAGCTTCACAAGAGTGTCTTGACTAAGGTTGCTGCTCCTGGGACCTGAGTAAGTCATAGATTGGTTAAAATGATGGCTTACATTATGACGATAAGTACTTACTTTGGATGAATAACAAGGCGACTCACCGAAGATAGCAGAAACCATCTAAGACACACGGTGTTTTAAACCGGTGAGTTCAGTGGTAGCCTCCTGAAGAACCGCCTCTGCTTTCTCAGCAAGTTGCATCAAGGCAGTCTTTTCTTTAGCCCAAGCCTTTTTATCCGCAGTAAAACTGGTCTTCAATTTTTCCGACTCAGACACACTAAACTGGAATTTTGATTCAGCTTTCCGGGTCTTAGTTTCCCGAGCCGCCAGCCGGGTCTTGGCATTGTTCAGTTGAGATTCCAATTCAGCGGTAGCAGCCTGCATGCATCATAGATTTATCAAACATACTTCATGGCAGATTACAACAATATAAGTCCCTATCTCTTTGCAAGCAACAACACTTGGCACTTGGGAGCTAATGTCTATCAAAGCAATTTTTCAATGAAAACAACTTTTATAACTAAAAGTCCCAATCACTTTGCAAAGCAAGATTACTTGGCACTTGGGGGCTAATGCATATTGCTTGTATCTTCATAATGATGAGCCGGGTGTGCTGTAAACAGTCTCAGCCAACTCATGGGGGCTATGCAGTTAATTTCTACTCTTTTACACAGTGATCAATAGGACCGGCTCATTCATACTGATTAAACCGGCCCTTGGGGACTATGAATGCAAAATTATGCTATTTTCAGCATCCGGTTTAGTTTTAAACCGGACTTGGAGGGAGTCTAGGACAAAAGCTTATGATTCTTCTAAGTCTACAAATTATTCATTCTTATCATAATCAGAAGACTTGGTGGCTAGCAGGATATACATAACCTATGTAAGCCGGATGACATACCTCTTACTTCTGGTGCATCTGTTTCACCATCTCAATTTCCAAGTCACGGCTGGAGTGTACTTGATTGAGATAACCAGACAATACTTCACTACTGCTCAATTGAGCATAGTGGGAGACATCAAATCTCACTTTCCGTCTCTCCATGACATCTTGCTTGGCAGAATGACTGGCTAACATAGTTGGGTTCCCCGGTTTAGTAAAACCAGTGCCAGTGATCAGAATGTCATCAGCATAAGTTTCTGGCGGGTTAAGTGAGCTGGACGGTTCAGCAGTGGAAGGGTCAATGTTGGTTTGATCAACAAACAACTCAGGCACTTCAGATTGAGTGTTGGAAGCAGGATCTTCTAGTTGTTGTTCAGAGGCGTTTGGTGTAGAAGCTTGCTGGTCCGGTTCAGCAACTTTAGGGTCAGCGGCCGGTTTTGTCACCTTCGCCTTCTTGTTGGGCTTTGCTTGACCACTAAAAGAATTCAGACAAGTCAGCATAATGATGAGGATATTAAAGTACAGCAGAAAGGTAATTGTTCTTACCCAGGGGTAGTCTTGAAAGCCGACAGCTGGGTCTGAGATGAATCGCCAGAGGAAGAACAAGAAATTTCCTGCAAGATTGAATCAAAGGAATTGAGTGGCTGGAGAAAGAGACCCGCCAAGTAAATAAAAGAGTTAAGGTTAAAAAGAACCTCATTTTGGCATTTTCGAGGAGTGTTTGGTAAACCGGAGGATAATTCTTCACCTCCACTGGTCCGAGTCTGGCGGTGATTCTCGTGTTGTTGTCGTTTCAAAAGAAAATGAGGATCTAAATAATCCAAGGGGTGTGAAAAACTTACTTTCCGGGTTACTCGCCGAAGTTTCTGTCTTGGCAAAGGGTCTGAGTCGGAGGAAATAATAGTTACCTCTTCTTCAACTGCTTGGTTGGCTCCCGTGTCATCCTGGTAATAGTCAGTGTCAATAAGATGATTGAAAAATAAGCCAAGAGAGTCAAGGGCTACCTCCGACTCAGAGGTGTCATCCAGCTTAAGCAGATCAAAGGCGCTTGATTTCTTCTTATGTTTCTTGCTGGTCTTTCTGGCGGCTTTTGCGGCAGCCCTAGCCTTTTTGGCGGCTTCGTGATTATATTTTCCTTCCAGAAGTCAGACTTAGCCTGTGGAAGAGTAACATACTTGAGATCACATAATATTTGGACAAAGCGATAAAGTAAGGGAAATCAAGAGACTTACATCTGGCGGTAGGTTAAGCTTGCAGAAAGGGTTTAGACCCACTTTGCTGCAGTCTTCGAATTTTCCATTTACAAGGGTTGTTGCCATTTCAACAATGCCCTCTTCAGATAGACACAGAGAGCTATAGCGTAATGGATCATCTTTTCCTCCGGTATAGGTACACATCAAGCCAGATTGGCGGCTTAAGGATATGATCCGCCACGAGACCCAACATCGGACCAAATCCACTCCGGTTAAACCGTTTCCTAGCAGGGCTTGGACCTTTTTGATAGCAGGGCGAGTTTCTTATGTTCGGCGGTGGTAAGTTTCTCAGGGAGTTGATATTTTGGGTCAAGACGTTCAACACGATAACCCGGCAATGGATTTTCATAAGACGGCGAGATATCTTTATAATAGAACCATGTCTGATTCCAGTCCTTGGGGTGACTCGGTAGAGCTTCTTGAGGGAAGATGGCGTCTCTTCTGTGTTGAATTGAAATTTCACCAAGTTCCAAGTTGGGCCCGTTTGTGAACTCATTTTGCCAGTTCAGATAGAAGTATTCCCTGAAAAGCTCGACACTAGGATCTTCTTGAAGGTATACTTCACAGAAAACTTGAAAGTTACAGATGTTTGACACGGAGTTGGGTCCAATGTCTTGCGGATGGAGTTTGAAAAAGTGTAGACCATCTTGAAAGAACTTAGAGCCGGGCGGTGAGAAGCCCCGGTTCATATGATCAGTGAATACAATGACTTCACCGTCCTTTGGCAGAGGTCTCTCTTCGCCCGAGTCAGGAGCACAGTAATGCATGACACTCTTCTCTGGCAAATATCCAACTTTGACAAAATCTTTTAAAGTACCCTCAAAGACGATGGAGGGAATGCAGTTACATGTAATGACTGTCTTTGGCGGCATTGTGAAAGAAGGACAACCTAAAGGAAGGGAATAATTTGTCGGTTCAAGTCAGTTGGTGAAATCACAACTTAACAGTTGCAGTGTACATTCAGAATGGCGACTTAAGCGAGGGCTAATGATATATGAAGTAACGATAAGCCGGTGAAGTAAGCCACCATGACTAAGATGTTCAAGATTTAACAAGAGCAAAATTTGCTAAGTGTTGGGACAAATAGGTTCCACAAGTTAAAGCTATAAATTTGGATCAGCAACTGTTCAGAAAAAGGAAATAAATTTTAAACCTACAGAGGCGGCGGCATAAAAGTGGAGGTGCCTCAGAGGAGATCTGTCGCGATGAGGAGATGTTCTAATATCAAAAGCGGGTGCTAAAGCTGCTACCGCATAGGACCTATGTTATTTTCAGATTAAAATACGCGATATAGGAAGGAGAAAGGGAAGAAACAGTGATGAACACCGACAAACACCAGAACCCTAAGAACAGATCCATGAAAAGGAAAATGGAGGACTTACTGGTGCTAGCTGACAGCGGAGGAGTGTCGCGGCATTTCTGGTCCGTTCAGGGTGATGCAGCGGCCGGAGTTGACGAAAGGGACGGAGGTCGACGGTGGTGGAGCTCATGCGGGCTAGTGCATAGCGAGGAAGAAGAAGACGAGAAGGAGAAGAGAGGTGAATGAGAAAGGCATGGTGGGACCCTATTTATAAGGAAAGGAGTAACAGGCAGGTACGAAAAACGAGGAGGCCATATGATGATTATCCCACTAATTGAACGCCTCAATTTTCGGAAGGTCATTAAAGATAAAAGATCCGTTAAAGATGACATCGTGGCGGGTTTTCGAAATTTATGGAGATGACATCATGGCGGGTTACAATGTTTCACAGCATAAGAAGAAGGATTTTTTCTAAGTGTTGAAGGTTGACATGAACAAGTTCATATCAACCTGGGGCCTAATGTTGGGGATATAACTATCAGGTATGACCCGCCCAGGAGGGGCCGAGTCAACCACAATGGCGTTTCATCCGTGAAGCCCAAGAGTATACCAGATGGCGGTTCATAGATAGGTCGGTAAGTGGCCCAAGCCCAAAGATGGCTTAAGGCCCGTAAGTGTAAACTGCCATGTACGAGTAGACTTGTAATATAAGGCATGTAAGATACGTCACCGAGCCAGAGACGTTGTATGAGCTAGCCGGGACTATGTAGGACGCAGGGCGTCAACCCGTGTATATAAGGGGACGACCCGACAACGGTTTAAGGGCAAGAAACATCATATCGAGAGCTAGGCAAAGCGCGTTTGCTCCCTGGTAATCGAAACCCTAGCAATACCACCTCAAACTGGAGTAGGCCTTTACCTTCACCGCAAGGGGCCAAACCAGTATAAACTCTCCGTGTCCTTTGTTCCGTTTAACCCCTTTAAGCTAACCTCATCGCGATGGCTCCACAACTAAGTCCTTCCATGAGGACATCTGCCGTGACACTTCCAAGGCTTAGGCTCTTTCCACTCCTTATTCCGTAGTCCATCGAATCTTTACCCAAAACTTGAAAACTTCACAACACAAAACTTAACAGAAAACTCATAAGCTCCTTTAGTATAAGAAAATAAATCACCACTTAGGTACTGTTGTGAACTCATTCTAAATTCATATTGGTGTAATATCTACTTTATTCCAACTTCTCTATGGTTCATACCCTCCGATGCTACTCATAGATTCATGAAAATAAGCAAACAACACAATGAAAACAGAATCTGTCAAAAACAGAACAGTCTGTAGCAATCTGGAGGTTTCAAATACTTCTGTAACTCCAAAAATTCTGAAAAATTAGAAAGACCTAAATAATTTGTATATTGATATTCTTCAGTTGGAATTGGTATTTTATCGCTCTCTGGTAAAAAAAGAAAATTATTTTCGTGAGCGCATACTTTCTGTTTTTATCAGCAAGATCAAACAACAATCACCCAAGAAGATCCCAAAGGTCTTACTTGGCACTTTATTGAAACAAAAGCTATAAAACATGATTACTACAGTAGCATAATCATGTGAACACACAAAAACATTAGGTATAAATGTTGGGTTGTCTCCCAACAAGCGCTTTTCTTTAATGCCTTTCTAGCTAGGCATGATGATTTCAACGATGCTCATATAAAAGATAGGAATTGAAACATAATGGGAGCATCATGAAGAATATTACTAGCACATTTAAGTCTAACCCACTTCCTATGCATAGGGATTTTGTGAGCAAACAACTTACGGAAACAAGAATCAACTAGCATAGGAAAGCAAAACAAGCATAACTTCAAGATTTTAACCACATAGAGAGGAAACTTCATATTACTGCAATTCCTACAAGCATATATTCCCCCCTCATAATAATTTTCAGTAGCATCATGAATGAATTAAACAATATAACCATCACATAAAGCATTGTTTTCATGATCTACAAGCATAGAAATTTTACTACTCTCCACATAAGCAAATTTCTTCTCATGAATAGTAGTGGGAGCAAACTCAACAAAATAACTATCATGTGAGGCATAATCCAATTGAAAATTAAAATCATGATGACAAATTTCATGGTTATCATTGTTCTTTATAGCATACATGTCATCACAATAATCATCATAGATAGCAACTTTGTTCTCATAATCAATTGGAACCTCTTCCGAAATAGTGGATTCATCACTAAATAAAGTCATGACCTCTCCGAAACCACTTTCATCAATATAATCATCATAAATATGAGGCATGCTTTCATCATAATAAATATTATCATCAAAACTTGAGGGACTAAAAATATCATATTCATCAAACATAGCATCCCCAAGCTTGTAGCTTTGCATATCATTAGCATCATGGATATTCAAGGAATTCATACTAACAACATTGCAATCATGCTCATCATTCAAATAGTTAGTGCCAAACATTTTAATACATTCTTCTTCTAACACTTTGGCACAATTATCGGAATCCTTATTTTCACGAAAGACATTAAAAAGATGAAGCATATGAGGCAACCTTAATTCCATTTTTGTAGTTTTCTTTTATAGACTAAACTAGTGATAAAACAAGAAACAAAAAGATTCGATTGCAAGATCTAAAGATATACCTTCAAGCACTAACCTCCCCGGCAACGACGCCAGAAAAGAGCTTGATGTCTACTACACAACCTTCTTCTTGTAGACGTTGTTGGGCCTCCAAGTGCAGAGGTTTGTAGGACAGGAGCAAATTTCCCTCAAGTGGATGACCTAAGGTTTATCAATCCGTGGGAGGCGTAGGATGAAGATGGTCTCTCTCAAACAACCCTGCAACCAAATAGCAAAGAGTCTCTTGTGTCCCCAACACACCAATACAATGGTAAATTGTATAGGTGCACTAGTTCGGCGAAGAGATGGTGATACAAGTGCAATATGGATGGTAGATATAGGTTTTTGTAATCTGAAAATATAAAAACAGCAAGGTAACTAATGATAAAAGTGAGCACAAACGGTATTGCAATGCTAGGAAACAAGGCCTAGGGTTCATACTTTCACTAGTGCAATTTCTCTCAACAATAATAACATAATTAGATCATATAACAATCCCTCAACATGCAATAAAGAGTCACTCCAAAGTCACTAATAGCGGAGAACAAACGAAGAGATTATTGTAGGGTATGAAACCACCTCAAAGTTATCCTTTTTGATCGATCTATTCAAGAGACCGTAGTAAAATAACATGAAGCTGTTCTTTTCATTCGATCTATCCTAGAGTCCGTACTAGAATAACACCTTAAGACACAAATCAACCAAAGCCCTAATGTCACCTAGATACTCCAATGTCACTTCAAGTATCTATGGCTCTGATTATATGATATGCATCACACAATCTCAGATTCATCTATTCAACCAACACAAAGAACTTCAAAGAGTGCCCCAAAGTTTCTACCGGAGAGTCAAGACGAAAACGTGTGCCAACCCCTATGCACAAGTTCACAAGATCACGAAACCCGCAAGTTGATCGCCAAAACATACATCAAGTAGATCATGTGAATATCCCATTGTCACCATGGATAAGCACTTGCAAGACATACATCAAGTGTTCTCAAATCCTTACAGACTCAATCCGATAAGATAACTTCAAAGGGAAAACTCAATCCATTACAAGAGAGTAGAGGGGGATAAACATCATAAGATCCAACTATAATAGAAAAGCTCGTGATACATCAAGATCGTGCCGAATCAAGAACACGAGAGAGAGAGAGATCAAACACATAGCTACTGGTACATACCCTCAGCCCAAAGGGTGAACTACTCCCTCCTCCTCATGTAGAGCGTCGGGATGATGAAGATGACCATCAAAGAGGGATTCCCCCCTCCGGCAGGGTGCCAGAACGAGTCTAGATTGGGTTTCAGTGGCTACGGAGGCTTGCGGCGGTAGAACTCCCGATCTAGGTTATTTTCTGGAGGTTTGGGTATTTATAGGAATTTTTGGCATCAGTCTCACGTCAAGGGGGTCTCCGAGTCGTCCACGAGATAGGGGGACGCGCCCAGGGGGTAGGGCGCGCCCCCACCCTCGTGGACTGCTCGGGACTCTTCTGGCCCAACTCTTTTACTTTGGGGGCTTCTTTTGGTCCATAAAAAAATATCAAAAATTGGCATGCCAATTGGACTTCGTTTGGTATTCCTTTTCTGTAAACTCAAAAACAAGGAAAAACAGAAACTGGCACTGGGCTCTAGGTTAATAGGTTAGTCCCAAAAATCATATAAAATAGCATATAAATGCATATAAAACATCCTAGATGGATAATATAATAGCATGGAACAATAAAAAATTATAGATACATTGGAGACGTATCATCCATTACGCTTTGTGTACTAACCCATGGTCTGCATGAGAATTTTATGTGGGGTTAGGTATGTTTCCATGGGCTTGCGTCAAGACGAAGATATCATACAACCCATGGAGGATGACATCAAGTGGAGATCATCATCAAGATTGCGGTGTGCAAGTTCAAGTGGAGCATAGCAAAGAGATCATGCTTGAAGCTTGTCGTCCAATGTGGTGACAATGGACTTGTGAAGATGTGCCGAAGAATGGCTCACCCATAGTGGAGTATGGGGGAGCAATCAAGTAGTCTTCATCGAGCCAACACAATCAAGAAAGGTGGTCCAACTTTAGGAAGTCAATATCGTCATCATGTACCTTAAGTGGATTATGCGCAAGGCAAAGGTTTGCCCTTGATAGGTTTCTATTTTACCGGTCTCATGATGTTTGTTGGGAGACCGTTTATAGGATCGATTATCGTACTATCATGGGGGGCTCTCAAGTGAGTAGATTGATTTTATCATTTGTAGAGAGCGCAAACCATTGCATCCTTGCACCATCTTTCTTGGTCCTTGTTTGGTGTTTCTCTTTGTGAGTTTTAGAGCTTTTGGTCATCTTCATGACAAGTTTGAGTTCATCGAAAACTGAGTTCACATGCTTCTTCTATGATGTTTTCGATGTTGGGGTTTTTGCCAGTTCTTCATTCATAGAGGTTTCACATCTCTATACCTTTGGCATTTTATTCACATCTCTATACGTTCTCTGTTTGGATACTACTTGTTGTCATCTATCCAACAAGCTTGAGTTTGTTCAATTCGGAACTCATTTGTAGAAGTTATGGCAGTTCAGGTATTCGTGCATACATCTATTTTGCATGGGCCCTGTTGAAGCTCTTCGGCGTCAGTACTGCTCTGGGCAGCGATAATACCGCTTATAAGCGGCACTTCCCCTGTTCCAGTACTGTGCGTGCTTCTGCTCATTCTGGGGATTTTGTCTTTTGTGTCGGTTGAGCGGTAGTCCAGAGGCAGTAGGGCGCGGTAGTGCCGCCCTGCCACTTCCACTTCTCTTCTGCTTATGTTTTTTTCTTCTCGCCACATCCGCCACTCCGCTGTAGTAGGGCGACAGTGATGCACGTTAGTACCTCCTATAAGCACTACTACATCTATGCTCTGTCCTACTGCGGCTCTTCCCCTTTATACTGCAACCCCATCGACAGTATCGCCGGGGCGAGCGGTAGTACCGCTCCGGTGATACTGCCGCCTCAGGGTACTTCGTCATTGCACTATACTCCGAGACTGCTCCCTAGAGCGGTAGTACCACTTGTGCACGGACTGAGTGCATAACAGTTGGATTTGGGGGTTCCTATAAAAGGGGGTCTTCTTCCCCACTGAACCTTATCTCTCTTGAGCTCGTGTTGTTCCCCCATTGTTAACCTTCTTTGAGCTTCCTAAGTCTCAATCCTTCCAATGATTCTTGCTAGTTCTTGAGGGAAAAGAGAGAGGATATCTAGCTCTAAATTTCCACCAATCACTTTCTCCTCTATGTGAGGGGTACCCCTTGGATCTAGATCTTGGAATTCTTAGTGTTCTCCTTGTTCCTCCTCTCATATTCCTCCATAGCTTTTGTTGCTTTAATGGGATTTGAGAGCAAGGGACTTGACCACTTCGTGTGTTCTTGCCATTGCATTAGTTGCATTAGTTTGAGTTCTCCACAGTGATACGTGGAGATGAAAAGTTGAGAAGCTTTGTTAGTCCAACAAATCATATAACATGTTGCCAAAAATATGTGAAAGTTTAATAATACTGGCATGGAACAATAAAAAAATTATAGATACGACGGAGACGTATCATCATCCCCAAGCTTAATTCCTGCTCATCCTCGAGTAGGTAAATGATAAAAAAGATAATTTTTGATGTGGAATGCTACCTAGAATAATATTGATCATATATCTAATCATGGCATGAATATTAAGACATGAGTGATTCAAAGCAATAGTCTATAATTTGACATAAAGACATTAATACTCAGGCATCCCAACAAACAATCGTGTCTTTCAAAATATCAATGCTAAAGAAAGCTATCCCTACAAAATCATATAGTCTTATCATGCTCCATCTTCTTAACACAAAGTATTTATCATGCACAACCCAATAACAAGCCGAGCAATTGGTTCGTACTTTTTAACGCGCTTCAGCTTTTACAACCCCCATGCAATACATGTGCGCAAGCCATGGATATAGCACTATGGGTGGAATAGAGTATGATGATAGGGGTAAACATAGAGAAGACAAAAAAGTAAGAAAGTCTCACATCGACACGGCTAATCAACGGGCTATGGAGATGCCCATCAATTGGTATCAATGCGAGGAGTAGGGATTGTCATGCAATGGATGCACTAAGAGCTATAAGTGTATGAAAGCTCTATGTGAAAACTAAGTGGGTGTGCATCTAACTCTATGATAAAAAATTCCCACTAGTATATGAAAGTGACAACATAGGAGACTCTCTATATGAAAAACAAAGTGCTACTTTGAAGCACAAGTGTGGAATTAGCATACCCCTTCTATCTTTTCTCTCATTTTTTTCTTTTTTCTTGGGCTCTTTTTGGCCTCACTTTTTTTTATATTTGTCCGGAGCCTCATCTCGACTTGTGGGGGAATCGTAGTTTCCATCATACTTTCCACAATAGGACATGCTCTAATAATGAATAATGATGACCATCACACTTCTATTTACTTACAACTCAATATTACAACTCGATACCTAGAATAAAGTATGAATCCATACAAATGCCTCTCGCGGTGTACCAGGATGTGCCATGATCTAGCATAACAAGGGCATCAAAAACGGACAAGCCATGGAAATATCATGCTAGCTATCTTACGATCATGCAAAGCAATATGACAATGAATGCTCAAGTCATCAAAACAAAAACGGTGGAAGTTGCTTGACAATATATCTCGGAATGGCCATGGAAATGCCATAATAGGTAGGTATGGTGGCTGTTTTGCGGAATATATGATAAGGCTTATGTGTGATAGAGCATATCATATCAGGGGGTTTGGATGCATCTGCGAAGTTTGCACCACATCTCGAGGTGAGAAAGGGCAATGCACGGTACCATAGAGGCTAGCAAATTACGGAAAGGTAAGAGTGCGTATAATCCATGGACTCACATTAGTCAGAAAGAACTCATATACTTATTGCGAAAGTTTATTAGCCCTCGAAGCAAAGTACTACTACGCATGCCCCTAGCGGGATAGATTGGTAGGAAAAGACCATCGCTTGTCCCTGATCGACACTCATAAGGAAGACAGTCAATATTAAATTTTGCTCGAACTTCATAGCATAATGAGAGACTATACATACATGCTTCGGGAATCATAAGCCTTAACACCAATATTCTTACTAACCACAACCATTTACTAGTACCTCCCACATATTATCATCTCTATATTGCAAAACTATTGCAAGGATTCAAACATTTCATATTTAGTGATCCATAAGTTTTATGTAGGATTTCATGACTAACCATGCAAATGACCAATTCCTATTGAGTCTCTAAATAGATATAAGTGAAGCATGAGAGTTTAATTCTTTCTATAAAATACCATGCTCTTAATAAATATAATTTAAGCAAAAGAGCATTCTACAAATAATGATTTTCTATATGTAGAGAAATAGGCAATCCAAACTTCAAATGATATAAGTGAAGCACATGAAGCAGTCTATAAAGCCATACTCAAAAGATATAAGTGAAGTGCAATGAGAATTCTATAAATCAACCATTTACTATCTCATACCATCATGGTGCATAAAATAAAAGTGAAAACTAAACAAAAAATACACTCAACGATTTACGCATATCACGTGAACAAAACAAAGACGAAAATATACCGATACTTGTTGAAGAAAGATGAGATGCCTTCCAGGGCATCCCCAAGCTTGAACACTTGAGTCTCCTTGGATATTTCTTAACACAAAGTATTTGTCATGCACAACCCGATAACAAGCCGAGCAATTGGTTCGTACTTTTTAATGCGCTTCAGCTTTTACAACCCCCATGCAATACATGTGCGCAAGCCATGGATATAACACTATGGGTGGAATAGAGTATGATGATAGGGGTAAACATAGAGAAGACAAAAAAGTAAGAAAGTCTCACATCGACATGGCTAATCAACGGGCTATGGAGATGCCCATCAATTGATATCAATGCGAGGAGTAGGGATTGTCATGCAATGGATGCACTAAGAGCTATAAGTGTATGAAAGCTCTATGTGAAAACTAAGTGGGTGTGCATCTAACTCTATGATCAAAAATTCCCACTAGTATATGAAAGTGACAACATAGGAGACTCTCTATATGAAAAACAAAGTGCTACTTTGAAGCACAAGTGTGGAATTAGCATACCCCTTCTCTCTTTTCTCTCATTTTTTTCTTTTTTTTTCTTTTTTCTCGGGCTCTTTTTGGCCTCACTTTTTTTTTATATATTTGTCCGGAGCCTCATCCCGACTTGTGGGGGAATCGTAGTTTCCATCATACTTTCCACAATAGGACATGCTCTAATAATGAATAATGATGACCATCACACTTCTATTTACTTACACCTCAATATTACAACTCGATACCTAGAATAAAGTATGAATCCATACAAATGCCTCTGGCAGTATACCAGGATGTGCCATGATCTAGCGTAACAAGGACATAAAAAACGGACAAGCCATGGAAATATCATGCTAGCTATCTTGCGATCATGCAAAGCAATATGACAATGAATTCTCAAGTCATCAAAATGGACACGGTGGAAGTTGCATGGCAATATATCTCGGAATGGCCATGGAAATGCCATAATAGGTAGGTCTGGTGGCTATTTTGCGGAATATATGATAAGGTTTATGTGTGATAGAGCGTATCATATCAAGGGGTTTGGATGCATCTGCGAAGTTTGCACCACATCTCGAGGTGAGAAAGGGCAATGCATGGTACCATAGAGGCTAGGAAATTGCGGAAAGGTAAGAGTGCGTATAATCCATGGAATCACATTAGTCATAAAGAACTCATATACTTATTGCGAAAGTTTATTAGCCCTCGAAGAAAAGTACTACTACGCATGCCCCTAGCGGGATAGATTGGTAGGAAAAGACCATCGCTCGTCCCCGATCGACACTCATAAGGAAGACAGTCAATAATAAATTTTGCTCCAACTTCATAGCATAATGAGAGACTATACGTACATGCTTCGAGAATAATAAGCCTTAACACTAATATTCTTATTAACCACAACCATTTACTAGTACCTCCCACATATTATCATCTCTATATCGCAAAACTATTGCAAGGATTCAAACATTTCATATTTAGTGATCCATAAGTTTTATGTAGGATTTCATGACTAACCATGCAAATGACCAATTCCTGTTGAGTCTCTAAATAGATATAAGTGAAGCATGAGAGTTTAATTCTTTCTAGAAAAGACCATGATCCTAATAAATATAATTTAAGCAAAAGAGCATTCTACAAATAATGATTTTCTATATGTAGAGAAATAGGTAATCCAAACTTCAAATGATATAAGTGAAGCACATGAAGCAGTCTATAAAGCCATACTCAAAAGATATAAGTGAAGTGCAATGAGAATTCTATAAATCAACCATTTACTATCTCATACCATCATGGTGCATAAAAGAAAAGTGAAAACTAAACAAAAAATACACTCAACGATTTACGCATATCACGTGAACAAAACAAAGACAAAAACATACCGATACTTGTTGAAGAAAGATGAGATGCCTTCCAGGGCATCTCCAAGGTTGAACACTTGAGTCTCCTTGGATATTTACTTGGGGTGCCTTGCGCATCCCCAAGCTTAAACTCGTGTCTCTCCTCCTTCTCCTCGTATCGAGACCTCCTCGATCTTTGAAAACTTCATCCACACAAAACTTAACAGAAAACCGTGAGATCTGTTAGTATAATAATGCAAATTACTACTTTAAGTAATGTTGCAAACCCATTCATATTTTGTTTTTGCATTATAGCTACTGTACTATAACTTTTCCATGGCTTATACCACCGATACAATTGATAGTTTCATCAAAACGAGCAAAACAATGCATCAAAAATAGAATCTGTCAAAAACAGGACAGTCTGTAGCAATATGAATATTGACCATACTTTTGTAACTATAAACATTCTAAAAAAATAGGACAAAATAAAAAAATCATAGCAATACTGTGTAAATTTTTTTAGAAACTTTTGACGTTCCAGTTAAAAATGTAAATTCACGCACTACAACCAAAGTTTCTATTTTTACACCGCACATACCAACAAGCAATCTAATAATCCTAACGGCAAATCTTGGCACATTATTTTTATAATACAATGGATTTGTACATGGGGATAATTATTTTTGTTGAAAAGTTTATGTAATTCAAGATTTACAAAGTTTCCATGGGCATGAACGAAGTTCAAGGCATGCTCTTGCTTCCACGGCGCTCGTCTTTCTCACTTTCACTTTTCTTTTTGTGAAGTTTTAAGTTCCCCTCTATATATTTTTTAAACTTTATAAAAGCACACAATAGAATAAAATGACTCTCTAGAACTTCTGGGTTGTTGATGTCGGCTAGGACTACGTCGGTATTTCCCCAAAGAGGAAGGGATGATGTAGCACATCGATGGTAGGTATTTCCCTCAGTGATGAGACCAAGGTTATGGAACCAGTAGGAGAACCAAGGAACACTACATAAACAGCACCTGGACACAAATAACAAATACTCGCAACCCGACATGTAAAAGGGTGTCAATCCCTTTCGGGTAACGGCGCCAGAAATTGGCAAAGGACGTGAGAGAGTTGTAAATAGTTGATAGATCGAATGCCAAATAAAATAAAGTGCAACAAGGTATTTTTTTTATTTTTGGTTTAATAGATTTGAAAATAAAAGCAAAGGAAAATAGATCGCAAAGGCAAATATAATAAAGAAGAGACCCGGGGGCCGTAGATTTCACTAGTGGCTTCTCTCGAGAAAAATAGCAAACGGTGGGTAAACAAATTACTGTTGGGCAATTAATAGAACTTCAAATAATCATGATGATATCCAGGCAATGATCATTATATAGGCATCACGTCTAAAGATTAGTAGACCGACTCCTGCCTGCATCTACTACTATTACTCCACACTGATATGTCTCCAACATATCTATAATTTTTGATTGTTCCATGCTATTATATTATCAATCTTGGATGTTTTATAATCATTTTATAGTCATTTTATATCATTTTTGGTACTAACCTATTGACATAGTGCCAAGTGTCAGTTGCTGTTTTCTGCATGTTTTTTACATCACAGGAAATCAATACCAAACGGAGTCCAAATGCAACGAAACTTTACGGAGATTTTTTTGGACCAGAAGACACCTAATGGGCCAAGGCTGTGCCTGGCGGTGCTCCAAGGAGAGCACAACCCACCAGGGCATGCCAGGAGGCCCATGCGCGCCCTGGTAGGTTGTGCCCACCTCGGGTGCCCCCCGGACCGCCTCTTTGCTCTATAAATACCCCAATATTCTAGAAACCATAGGGGAGTCGATGAAAATCAATTTCAGCCGCCACAGAGTCACTACTGCAGGATGCTGCTAACGCAACACTAGGATCAGAGACCCTTTGACCAAACTGTGTGCGATGCTATAGTCGCAAGCGGTGGTGTAAAAAACCCGTCAAAAGGGTGCAAAACGATTGCGATGGAGGATGCATCAAACATGGTTTAGATTTTAGTTGCGTGTGCGATGCAGGGCATACGGTTCAGCTCAATTAACTATTTGCGACGAGGAGGAACAAAAGAAACGGGCAGCCAGATGAAGGTGTGTGCAATGTACATCATAAGGTTCACTCGGATGAACTGTTTGTGATTAGGAAACACAAAAGAAACGGTCAGCCAGATCAAGGTGTGTGCGATATACGACATGCAGTTCACTCAGATGAACTGTTTGCGTTGAGACATGAGAACAGAAATGGTTCAACTTAACAAGATGTGTGTGATACGCGGCAAACAGGTCTGTAATTGGAAACGTGTGCGAAGACCGATAACAACACAGACGATTACTGCTAACAAGTCGTGTGTGTTGTGAGCAAACGATTGCTGGTATACAGTTGTGAGTGATCGATGAAAACATCACCGACGGCTTCCATTGTTTAGTCTGTGTGTGATGTGATTTTCTTTGTCCACACAACATCTACGCTCTATCTACAGAGCATCAACATATATACTTAAAAAGATAGCATTGCGTAACCAAATTAATCATACAATTACATAAGTGGCTACACACATAACATTTCCACACACCAAAGTAAGCAATTACATGCATACTAAAGTAGGAGAAATGAGGATCTAATCATCTACTTATTGTTGCGATGACGCTTGTCATTGCTCTGCTTCCAGCTGGATCCCTGACCGGTTTGGGGAAGGAAGCACTTCCTCATGTCAATGATCCGCCTGTGCATGTCGTAGCTCGTGTACGCGTCCTTGGTCGCGTACACGACATGAGCTTTGTCGAGTTTCTCCATTCAGGCCGAGTGCCAGGCACACTTGTCCTTGTTGCATGAATCCTTCATGTCTTTGTAGTAGGGTTGATGATGGCCTCGGCGAGGTGAACCAGTGAGTCCTTCTCATGCTCCTTGCTGCCCCAGATCTTGTATTGGCCCTGGATGTCGACAAGATTCTAGCAGGCGATGCCCGAATTCTCGAGCGCCTTTACATCGTTGGTGATGTCCACCGTAGCGAACATGTAGTGGGGGCTGTTGACAAACCTAGCGAAATGCTCGCAAGGCCTTGTGGCCAGGCAGTAGTGGTAGACGAGGACGTGGTGGCACATGCACATCTGGGCGACGACGACCTTGGGATGAGACCCGACACAAGCGTGGGTGTACTCGAGGTCGAACCCGACCACCTTGTACTTCTCCTCAGCAAGAAATAGCTCCATGATGTGGATGGAGTGCTCCACCCAGATCGGGTCGTTGGTGTACACCACCGAGAGGTCCATGAACCTTCTGTGGGTGTCCACCACGGCACGCATGGTGAACTGCTGCTCATCGTCAGCAGCCGCTCGGAGCGCCATTGGAGCCGTGCAGGATACCCTCTAAGAATTTCTCATGGTGAGTTGTGCTTCTTGCAATGGTGGGGCGAGATCGAAAGGTTGGCCACTGTAATAAATGGGGGCCGGCGAGCCTGTAATCGTCACGTCTTGTCACGGCGTTCATAGCGGAGGATTCTAGTGCACGATTGACAACACCGCACCGCACGCGTGGGCTCGAAGAGGCGCCAAATGTATCATCGGTGAGCCTGTTCCCGCGCTACCGCGCTGTTTACCGCGCAAACTTCCTGCGCGGCTAGTTTGGCCATGCGTCGGCTAGAAGAGGGACACATCATGGGCGTTTATTGGCAAAAAGCTTTGTAAAAACGAAGTGTGTGGAATGACTTCGGTCATAGGTTTACCCTTGGGTTATGAGTTCAAAGTTACATAGAAGGGTGATGATGGACACTCGAGTGCAATAATTAATTCTGCGCTCTATAGTGCACACGGTGGAAGAAACCAACTGTGTGCAATAATGTCGAAGATCGCAGTCGAGTTAGCTATACAGATCGTGTGCTGTGAGATCGACAAGGTAAACAGATTCGAGAATGGTTAATAAAATCTAAGACCATTGCATATTAAGGTCAAAATAGTGCTAGCAATATACGAGTCTCATACGATGCCATTTCAATGATTGCACCACAAAAGCTCGAAATATTACAAGGTTGAAATTCCAGAGTTATATGGCTCAAATTCGAAGATTACAAGGTTCAAACTGATATTAGAAATGAAATTCAGCCCAGTAGCTGCAAACGCTCACGCTGATCTGTTGAACATGGATATCATAGAGGTTCAAACTAATATCACCACTTCTAAGTCTGGTTTCGAAACCTCGCAATTTTTGCAAAGGGGTTAGCCATTGAGAAGTCTTGTATGGGGTTGACACGATGACTTCCGATTACTCTGTCATATGAAGTTCCAAAATGAAATTCAACATTTTTGGAGCCTACTCCATTCTGCCGCAGGCGCCGGCACTGATCAACAAACCATTCATTTTTGAGAAATAAATGTAGGGCAAACCTCATTTCCTTCAGCACCCTTGCTCTAAGAACAAAGAACCCGGCGAATATAATCTTTGGTAAGGTCCCTCGGTAGGAGTTCAAAGTAATTTCTGATAGATGCAGATCTAGGCATTCGACGTGATTGTTATATTGTACCAAATTATCCACCACTGGGCCTAATCTTATCTGCAAAAGAAGAAAACGTGTTAGTGCCTACATGCAGTTTTGAACATTACTACAGGCCTATTTGGTTTGCAGGATTTGTAAAATGCACTAGCATGCCATCTTCGATCTGACATGATTAACATGGGCATTTGATTACATTCTAGAAAAATGTAGCCTTCTTCACAAGAGGTTGGAGTGGATGAAAAGTTCCCAAAGAAAACTAGTACAGATGAATCCAAAGGAGAAATGCTTATTGATTGAAACCATATGGATCAAGCAACCAATATGGGAGGGGGGGCATGTATGTACTGAAATCCTCCAAAAGAACCTTCAGAAATCGTAGTACATTATCATTGTAAACTTGGAAAAAGGTGTCACAAATTGAACTCCCTTATGGTTAACATTTAATAGGAAAGGAACATTACCTCTATATATAGCTTATCCAGGCATGGAAAGCATCTCAGGAAACTGACAACTTGCTCCAGGTTGGGGCCGATAGATTCTAGTGCCAAGTCCTTCACTGTGCGTAGTTTCGGGGTCAAGCTTGTCGGAATCATTTTCTGAATGACAGACGAACAAACATCTTCAAAATTAGAAATAATGTTAATTTGTAGAAGGAGAGGTAGAAGGCGACTGTTGTACCTGAACGGGTGGATCGAATAACAAGTTCGGCGTATTTGTGAGACGAGTAGCCCACCACTGTTAATTTCGGCGCAGAAATGACATTGATTCTTGTTGGACCTTCTTGATCAACTACAAGTAATCTCTCAAGTGCAGGTGTGTCCTCAATGACCATACCGTGGTACACATCTTGTGTCTTCCCGCCGCACCAGCAACACACATAAATAGTCCAGAGAGTCATGGTGGTGATGTGGAAGGTACCCAACCCATTGATCACCTAAAGACGAAGGTACGTACTCAAGTGTAGTACAACCACAGAGCAGGTGCTCCATGTCACCGTTTGAGAGGCAGACGGCGACGAGCTCGAGGTGCTTGAGTCGTGGTAGAATAAGAGTGGCCGTGTCATTAAGGGGGGGATGGCAGTTCTTGAACTTGGCGACATGCAGCGTGGGCGCGAGGCGGAGTGCAGACATTGGCAGCGACCGCATATGCCCATCATCAAAAGTGAGCTCCTCGAGCTGATCTAGGGCGGGGGATCGGAACCAGTCGTCAAGCCTGGCTCGGTCCTTGCCGTTGGAACGGAACTTTCCCATTCTAAGGCCTTTGGTTGGGCCAAGGTGACTGCCGAGGATCTTGGAGAACGCATCCAAGCTTTTGCCAAAGCGATGGCAGAGCTCGTGGGTGTCGATGAGGTTGAGAGGGCTGGAGTTCCATAGGGGGCGCCACCGCCGGGAAAGGACGGTTGTCGCGCCCCATATTTGATTGGAAGGAGGGAGATGATGACTCTCAACATATCATCGGGGAGGCTGCTGATGAAGTATAGGCCTGCTGTAGTCGCTTGTGGTTCTAGCTCGCCCCGCCTTCGCTTGTTGGCAGCCCTGTTCTCCACCTCCGGAGTCTCCTTGTCAGCGGCGCTTTCTGATAGAAATGGAAGTACATGGAATATTTAGTTAAAACAGGGCAGTAGAAAAGTGTATTGGTAACTAGAAGTTATTAGGTAGGAATATAGTAAGAAAATGGAATAACAATTGGTTGCTTAAATACTACACAATTCATTTGGCATTGCTGGGTAAGTCAACATGCAGATAGTTGAAAAGAAAACTTACTTCGAACAAAGTCTGGACAAATGATTTTGTTGGGGAAATTAGCATATATCTCATGACCAGGCCCTTTTATGTGCAGTGCAATTTTAGTGCCAGCTTTCAGTACATAGAACTTAGAAATTTCTTTCCAAAAGCCAGTGCCAAAATAGGAGTCACCATGTTCATCAAGTCTTACAGTAGCAACGATTGTAAATCCATGGTTTGTGTGCAGTATGACATCCGTGCAGCCTTGATCTATGTAAAGGGAAAATTGTGCACTACATAATTTGTTGCATAGCAAGGGATGTGCTGCAGAAAATGGTAGGATTGTTAAAGAAAATATGGTAACATGCAAATATGGGCCCAAATTGAAAGATCTATACATCAGTTGAAATCAAAGGACAAAAATCTATAATTAAACAGATAGGGTAAACATGATGTCATGGAAATATGAGAATAATCAAAAGAACAATACATAATTAATTTTCCTAATATAGAAAGAAGAGGGGGAAAAACCCCCTTTGACGTATATGGTGCATGTGGCACCTTTTATCCAAATGTAGCAATATTTAGAATATGTTCAGGAAAGTAGGCCATGCCAACCGATTTAGGGTGCGATTGAACATATCGCGTGCGTCCTCAAGTTATCTGGTATGGTGGATGGAATCTCTGGCAGAGGTCGCAAAGTCCTGAAGTGTCGGCACACTGTACATTCTATGAATGAAAGAAAACCCTCCAATCAGCTCGAATAAAAATGAATTCACGGCGATTTCTGCCGGGTGATTAAAGGAGGTAGATGAACTGGGATAAGAGATGAGATAATATCTCATTAAATTAGTTACCTTGTCGTCCATGAGAAAGAACCCTCAGTACAGCAGATTCCCCAACCGAGCAGAGCTAGGTCGACCACGAGCAGTGTCGAGAAAGTCGATGGCGATAGGCGGCGGCAAGCAGAAGTGGCGAAATGCGGTGGGCTTTGCCGGCAGCCTAGAGGCAGCGGCAGGCGTCGAGCTAAGTGTTTACCGCCGCGATAGGTGGTGCCATAGCTTGTGCAGGTGTGAATGGGGAACGTACCGGAAGGGGTGGCGGGCGGGGTGAGGGTTTTTGTGACATGGGGATGGTGAGGTTTTTTTCTTTTTTGAATTGGGCGGTGAGGATTTTCTGTCCCACAAAGAATTTTGGGGGCGACGGTTTGCTAGAGCGAACCATGTGTGATTGATGCAACAGGCAAAATGAAAGTCATTGCACATGGTTCCAATTTTGGGAACGATGTGTGGTTGACGTACTACCTCTATCCCGTTTTATTGGTCCCCCTTTGTAATTTTTACCAAAATTTGACCAAATATTTAACATGCTCAGACATAGATAATAAGCGTACACGCACATAAGCATAGTTCAACATTAAGTACATAGTTCGATCCATCCCACATCTCATCTCACATGCCGGCACGATCCTGAAGCTTCTCCAGGTACTCAGCGTACACGTCATGCGCCACCCTGCGAGAATACTTCTACTTGAAGGAGCCAACGGCCCGTCCTCTTGCATGCGCCAGAGCACTTAGATACGCCTCATGAAGCTTCTGGTTGCAAAATGGGCATCGATAGCCGCCGTTCTAGGTCCTAATACGCCTGTTATGCATTCCCGCATAAAGCTCCCTTAGGATTTGCCTCTTGTACCTCCTCTGGCCATCATCATCCTCGCTGTCCACATCATCCGACATCACCTATACAAATAGTAAAACAAATTTGGCATCAAATCAATGATTACATGCCGTAAAGTAGGATTAGGAATTTATGGCTATTTATTTATACATATCCAGAGATTATGGTTCGATTTTTAAGCACAGTCGTCTATGTATAGACCAATCTTGAAGAAAATAATGGCACAAACATATGTAGGTCATTCAAAATCAATTGTCAAGTCCTGGCTAGGAATTATTAGCACGAACACTAACCCTAGTTGGATTACTAGCATAAATCATTTGCATAGATGAAACAACTAATCACTTATCACTTGTATCATTCAAACAATCAATACACTACACGGATCTAACGAAACTTACTCAGGTTTCATGGATTGGGAGAACATAACCATAGGATTTCTATTCCAAAAATGGGGAGGCATGAGTAACTAGAGAAACCCTATGATCTATTTGCCACATAAATGGGTATAGATGACTAACCAACTATCGGTCGTCATCAGAGTGGTCGTCGGAGTCGTCGCCGGGGTCGTCACCAGAGTCGGTGTGGAACTCCGCCTCCGGCTGTGGAAGCTCGACGCCGTCGACGACGTCAGGGTGCAGCGATAACTCACCGACGGTGACGGCAACCTCTGTCTTCATCTCCACGCCGTGCTCCGGTGCTTTAGCAGCCCCAGCGTTGCCACTCCTTCCAATGGGGCGCTTCAGCGACATCCTCATACAGTGACGGCTTTGAGGACAGAGAGCGGCGTCGAGGATGCAAGCGGAGAGAGAGGATTGTATGTGTGGCGAGGATGGGGGTGCGGCCGCTCGAGAGCACCATTAATATGGACTAGTGGGAGTTGTGGGAGAGAGGCGGGCGGCGGTCAAACCGATGGCTCGCCTCCCGTTGAGGTCAAACCGATGGCTCACCTCCCGGTGAGCTTGCGCACCAGACTGCTGGCATGCCTACCAAAGTTTCACATAGCTACTTGCACGCCTCCCGATGACACTGTGTACCGAGGACGCCTCCGTCAATTCACACACCTGCACACACGCCTCCCCGTCTGCCTGCGCGGTGGACTACTCACATGCATCCCATCAACTCATGCCTGCTCGCACGGCACATGGGTCACGCGGCGGAACGTATATTGTTTATCTATTTGGATGATTAATGCTGCCGCTTTATTGCTTAACCGAAGCATGGCACATATCCATTGTTGGTCTAATGCTCACGGTTCGAATAAATAATATGTTTTGGATATTGGTTCCCAATTATTAATAATCTCCCATTTGTAAATAGATAAAGATTACATCAAAACTGGTCTCAAATTTGACAAAAAAGTGCAATGCCACTTTGTATTGGTGTCCATATGACAACACGATAAGTTTCATGAACTTCAAATAAGTTTTGGATGTACTAGAATTTAAAAATCAAGATTCTCAATGTTTGAAATTTGTTGCATAGGGAGTAAACATGCACCCAGTGAGACACATGTGTTTTTGCAATCCATTTAGGTGCACTATCACGTGTGCATGTAGCTCAAATTTGATTTTTGCACATTATACCCGTAGAAAATCAATCAATTAATGTACTAAAATGTCTTAATGATCTCTGTGATTTTTTTGAAATTAAAACGTCCCTCCTTTGGTAACATATGTTCACCGCGGGATAATTGATTTAACATGCATCATAGTTGCGGTGGATTCACAGTGTGTGTGGGGGTGTGTGCGTCTGGGGGTGGTGGGTGGCTCGCAGTACACTACGAGTTGTGAGCCACCGTGTGGGTTGTCCGTTTTGTTAGGCAGGCCAGTGCCACATCAAAGTTGTGAAATCGTTATTTAAAACATAACACAACCCTTTCATACATACATGTTTTGGCCACATGCAGTCGATGGTTGTCCTACATGACACTCGATACTCGCGTGTGACGCTTTCTGTGGGCCCGTGAGGTCGTCGTCCATCACTTTGATGAACAGCCGGTAGTGAGGTTAATTTGACCAGCAAGGTAGAATCTTTTTTGTTTGTGTTATGGTGGTATATATTACGCGTCGAAGAGGTGGGAGGGGACTAGCATATATACTATACGTATGCGTCCATGAACAAGTACACCTCACTCAGTGTCTGGACTTTTTGGTTTCCGAGGCACGTGCCACATCAAAATTGTGAAATTGGCTATTCAAACATCACACAACACCTTTTTGGGCCACATGCATGCACACAGTGGTTATCCTAGCTAGGACACTCACGTGTGACGCTTCCATCTGTGGGCCCATGAGGCCATCATCGACGCATGCATGCATCACTTTGACCTACATCGGGAGAGGTTAATTAATTTCACCATCGATGAGGATTCTTTTGGGTTTTACATATATTACGGCAGGACCATATAGTATGCGGTGAAGAGGGGGGAAGGGGACTATCGGTGTCAAAACTGGCGGATCTCGGGTAGGGGGTCCCGAACTGTGCGTCTAAGGCAGATGGTAACAGGAGGCAGGGGACACGATGTTTTACCCAGGTTCGGGCCCTCTTGATGGAGGTAAAACCCTACGTCCTGCTTGATTTATTCTTGATGACATGGGTATTACAAGAGTTGATCTACCACGAGATCGGAGAGGCTAAACCCTAGAAGCTAGCCTATGGTATGATTGTATGTTACTGTGTCCTACGGACTAAAACCCTCCGGTTTATATAGACACCGGAGAGGGTTAGGGTTACACAAGGTCGGTTACAAAGGAGGAGATATCCATATCCGTACTGCCTAGCTTGCCATCCACGCCAAGTAGAGTCCCTTCCGGACACGAGACGAAGTCTTCAATCTTGTATCTTCATAGTCCAACAGCCCGGCCAAAGGATATAGTCCGGCTGTCCAGAGAGCCCCTAATCCAGGACTCCCTCAGTAGCCCCTGAACCAGGCTTCAATGACGATGAGTCCGGCACGCAGTATTGTCTTCGGCATTGCAAGGCGGGTTCCTCCTCCGAATACATCACGGAAGAATTTGAATACAAGGATAGTGTCCGACCCTGCAAAATAAGTTCCACATACCACCGTAGAGAGAATAATATTTCCAGAAATCTAATCTACTGACATGTTTCGGCAACATGATGTTATGTCATGGCCCAGTAATTATTCGAACCGTTTCCTTTAACTAGCCCCGCACACAACGCGAGGCAGTTTCTTGACACGTCTTGTCAAAGCAGAGATCGTGTTCCCCTTATTATGGGATTCTCATCAATACGGGCGTGGGTAACCCAACCGCACCATCGATTATGACGCTTGGGGGATAAGTGAGTTTTACCAGGCTAGTGGGGGCGCATAGTTTCGGCCGCCCTAATAAAGGGACAAGGTTTAACCTTTTTTCTACCCACGCCTTCTTCATCCTTGCTCATCCACTCTTGCGCACTCGAGCTCCAACGCTCAAGCGCACATCCTTCCCCTCAACCTTCTCCAATCATGTCCGGAGCGGGAGGCAAATGGATGGCTTCCTCCGTTATGGAGGGGCACATCAATAAGCTGCGCGGCACCAGATACTTAGCCGCGGATATCGCGCATCGGCTGCCCGCTGCGGGGCAGATCGTTCCTACCCCGGAACTTCATGAGAGGGTAGTTTTCCTCCACCACTTCCTCCATGGACTGGGGTTTCCCCTTCATCCATTCGTCCGTGGTCTCATGTTCTACTACGGGCTGGACTTTCATGATCTGGCCCCGAACTTCATCCTCAACATTTCGGCGTCCATCGTCGTCTGTGAGGCTTTCCTTCGTGTTCAGCCCCACTTCGGCCTGTGGCTGAAGACCTTTAACATCAAGCCGAAGGTGGTGGGAGGCCAACAAGCAGAATGCGGAGGAGCAATGGTGGGCAAGATGCCCAATGTCACATGGCTTGAGGGCTCCTTCGTGGAGACCATAAAGGGGTGGCAATCGGCCTAGTTCTACATCACCGAGCCACGTGACACCAAATGGGCAGCGGCCCCCGAGTTTCGATCCGGATTCCCTACACGGCTCACTTACTGGAAAGAGAAGGGCTTGTCGTGGGGTTCATTGGTGGAGCTGGATGGAGTCCAGAAATGTATCCGGAGTATGGCAAGCAAGAAGCTCAAGCTTGTCAACATAGTCCAGGTCATGCTCATCCGCCGGATCCTCCCGTGCCAACAACGGGACTTCAACTTGTGGGAGTTTGACCCGGCCCAGCACCAAACTCTGAGCGAGCTCTTCGACACGACACACAAGGACGTCTAGAAGGTGCTGTTCAAGGGCGCCGAGGTCCCTCCCTCTCTCAACGAGGACCGCGGGCTAAGCGCGAAGCGCCGAGCGCATTCGGTGAGTTCTATACATCCGGTAGGATATTTATTTCCCCTAGCTTAACCATGTGCGGGGTCTGATCTCCATGCTTTTGACAGGACTGGGTGGAGACATCGGGGCAGGTTAACTGTCCGGCCCCTCTGCCCGAAGACACTGCAGACACTCTCCTGACGGAGATGCTGACTCCGGCTCCTTACAAGGTGCCGGAGAAGACCAAGAAGGCCAAGGGAACCCGAAAGAGCTCCCGGCGCCAGGTGTTATCAGACTCATCATCCGATAACTCTGCGACGCACTCCTTCCCCGAAGACGAGGAGGAAGATGAAGATGTTCCCCCTCCAGTCAGGGGAGACAAGAAAAGGAAGGCCGCCCCTACTGGGGGGCCGAAGGGTCCAAGAAGGGAAGGACTCTCCTTCCGGACTACTCCACCACCGCCGCCGAAGGCGAAGACGAGTGGCTGCTCAGGGCCAAGCCCCTGGCGAAGTCGTAAGTATTCGGATACCAGAGTAACTCATAGCATTCCTTTGTCGCACTGCTTCTCCTAACGCCGAATTATGATTGTGCAGACCGCCCTGAACCCGTATCGACGTATCCTCGTCGGATGGCTCCCTGGGCTCGTCAGATATGGATAGCGATCCACTTCTGACCGCCACCTCCCCTTACCCTACGGACAATGCCGAGGTGTTGTCTCAAGAGGCACTGGGTCGAGGGGAGGCAGTCCCGGAGGCGCCTCAAAGCGACCTTCCGGACTCCGGGAGCAGGGGGAACAAAGCCCCTCGAGGGCTCCGAATTCGGCCCTCAGCCGAACATCACGCCGGAACGGGCAGGCGGCCTCCTTCCAAGAGGGGCAAGACACCTGTGCCAGTGACCTCTGCCCATCCATAGGCACCGGATAATCTGCTGGGAGCGCTTCGCAGCGCTTCCATTGACGAAGAGCACCGCACTATTATGAGTGTGGTGGTCCAGAAGGTTCAGTCTGCCAAGAGTGGACTGACTGAAGCCTGTGCCAGCCTTCTAATAGGCTTTGAGGTAAGTTTTTGAAATATAGGAGAAATATTACCGCATAGACAGTAGCCCATGATGCTCTGTTCGGTGTTCACAAAGAAAAGCCGAACAGAGGATCAAACAATATCGCAGGAGTCTAATATAAGTATGTCTATATGCGTATGCAGGCTTCGCTGCTGGCCTCTGCCGCACCGACTGCGGAGGTCTCCGCACTGAAGCAGGACCTCGAGGGGTCCAAGAAAGAGCTCGGCCTTGCCAAGAGGCAGCTCGAGGAGAACAAGGGTAAGTAATACCCTGTCTATAGATATGTATATATAAAAGAAGACGCGATTGCAAAATGACAGGATCATCGTAAATTTGCCAGGGGCAACGACCGAGGTGGCAACCCTGAAGCAAGCGCTATCCGAGGCCGAAGACAAAGCGGCCAAGGAGCGCACCGAGCGGGAAAGGCAGGAGGCACGGGTGGGCAAGGTGCAGCAGGAGCTCCAAGCTCTCGTGTCGAAGCATGAGGCATTGGAGCGTGACTCGAAGACGCGAGAGTCCGAGCTTGCCACGACCCTCGAAAGCGCGAAGAATGCCAAGGCTGAAGCCCAAAGAGCCCTCCAGGAGATTGAGACGATGAATAAAATAGCGGCAGGTAAGGCATTCCTTATGCAGAGCAAGCATGTGAAAGTAAATTACTTGTTACTTACCCGAATCCGGAGCTCTCCAGGAGCATTCACAGATTTGCCTCACAGCGTGTCGGATGCCACACAGTTTTACCAGGCCGAGGAGGGAAGCTCAACGGAGAAGTTGTTCTGGGCCCAATATACTGGGACCGAACACCCGGTGCCTATGAGCGACCAGATAAAGTAGCTGGTCGAGCTACACAAGGCAGCCGAATAGGCCATGAAGGGCTTTATATTCCGGCTGTGGCCTGGCGACGCCCTTCCGAACAGCTACTTTGGCCTGGTGAGGCGGCTTGTGGATGCCTGCCCACGGCTGGAAGTCGTCAAGCGGTCCGTCTGCATCGAAGGTGCACGCCGGGCTTTCGCCCGTGTGAAGGTGCAATGGGCCAAGCTAGACGCCGTGAAGCTGATCAAGGAAGGGCCGCCGGAGGGCAAGGAGCATCGCCACCTTGATATGTACTATGAGGGTATCCTGAAGGGTGCCCGTCTCGTAGCGGACGAGGGTACGAAAGATATAATATTTGAGTGAACTCACTCGTGTAATCCTGTAGTCATGAAAACTTGTTCATATGCGCTATGCAACGCTTGTTTGAATTTAAAATATTACCTTCTGTGCGGCTGTTTATCAAATCTGAGAGATGGCTAGTCGTCGGCTTCTGCCCCCATGCCACGAGTGCTGGGGTGTTCGGGATAAACCTGAGCACTCTTGTTCCCATTTTTGGGTCCTTCGAGGGAGGTGCTCAGCACAACGAACAAGGCAATCGGACTATAATGCGTTATCACTCTCACTTAGCCATAGAATTCTATAATTTTAAATTTCGGCGAAGCCCCTAGTATTCGGAAGGCCCAATCTGGGCCGCGATACACGCCTTAAGCCGGACAGGGCCGACTCCTCGCTCGAAGCAGCATAAGTCTTTAAGGACTCGAAAACCTCTCGAACAGCGACCAGTCTCCCGCCTTATCATGACAATCAGTTTTAGCTTTCTCTACTGAGGTGCTTAGCCCAGCAGAACCGGGGCACAATCACAGTAGTTCTCCCAGTGCTACCTTAGCTGATATAGCGAAACGTAAGGTACCAAAACATGGGAGCCGGGCAAACCCAACTATTGACCCAAGACATGATTCGGAGCTGATGCATATAATGCTATAAGTTCGGGGTGCCGCACTGTCGAAAGTGTTTGGACTTCTCACGCCGTATTGTGGGGTATGCTTGAGCCCCTAGCGTATTGGCCGTACCAGAGTGTACGGGTGCTGGATGTCACGAATGAACATATATATATATATATATATAAAGGAGAATGCAATAAAAGCCTTAATGCACTGCATTGTTTATTAAAAAACATGCGCTAGAGCATAATGATACAGGTAGTGCGATAAGCAAAAAGTAGGACTATGTCCCCTCCAAGGGCAAGCTGAGGAATAATTTTAAAGCAAGTATTTCACTCGTTATCGTAATCCACCTGGGAGTTCCGTGGTGTGATGTAGCTTTCTGCCTCCTTGGTTGCTGCTCATGTGTTCGGCAATCATGCTACCGGACAGGGTTTCCAGAGATTAAGGTCCTGAAAGAGAAAAATAACAAAGCAGGAAGCCCCTAGTGCGGTTTAAGCCGCGTCTTGGAGCGTGGCGTAATCGTGCCCCCTCCCTACCTGTGCCCATGGTATTTTTAATGCGTAATTATGTATGCGTGGCATGAGTTTCGCCGTTTGGCTGGGGCCGGGGTCGGGGCCGCATTGATATGCGAGCTCAGAACGTGCCAGGCGGTCCTGTTGCCGATTACTCCGGGCATGCTTGAAGGTGTTCGGGTCCTTAAACGCCGAACTAGTGGATTGCCTTAAGAGGCTGCTTTGCGCTTCCGCTGCGAGGGCCGCAGTGTGCTCCTCCGTACGGAGAGAGCGCTCTGTGTTTCCATTAACTGTAATGACCCCCTGAGGTCCTGGCATCTTGAGCTTGAGGTACGCATAATGCGGTACCACATTGAATCTCGCGAATGCGGTTCGCCCGAGCAGTGCATGATAACCACTGCGAAACGGGACTATATCGAAGATTAACTCTTCACTTCGGAAGTTATCTGGGGATCCGAAGACCACTTCCAGTGTGACTGAGCCTGTGCAATGGGCCTCTACACCTGGTATGACGCCTTTAAAGGTCGTTTTTGTGGGTTTGATCCTTGAGGGGTCTATACCCATTTTGTGCACCATGTCCTGGTAAAGCAGGTTCAGGCTGCGGCCGCCATCCATAAGGACTCGAGTGAGGTGAAATCCGTCAATAACTGGGTCTAAGACCAGTGCGGCGAATCCGCCATGACGGATACTAGTGGGGTGGTCCTTGCGATCGAAGGTGATCGGACAGGAGGACCATGGGTTGAACTTTGGGGTGACTGTCTCCAACGCATATACATCCCTGAGCGCACGCTTCCGCTCCCTCTTGGGGATGTGGGTTGCGTATATCATGTTCACCGTACACACTTGTGGGGGGAACCTCTTCTGTCCTCCGGTATTCGGCTGCTGGGGCTCCTCCTCGTCATTGCTATGTGGCCCCTTATCTTTGTTTTCGGCAATTAATTTGCCGGCCTGCTTGAACACCCAATAATCCCTGTTGGTGTGGTTGGCTGGCTTGTCGGGGGTGCCATGTATTTGACACGAGCGATCGAGTATACGGTCCAAACTGGACGGGCCCGGAGTGCTTCTTTTGAATGGCTTTTTCCGCTGACCGGGTTTAGAGCCTTTGAATCCGGCATTGGCTGCCGTATCCTCGGTATTGTCGCTGTTAATGCGGCGCTTATGTTTGTTGCGACGTGACCTGCTACTGCCGTCCTTGGTATCCGAAGTACCATGGTTCTTTGATATGTTGTTAATGCGAGCCAGCCAGCTGTCTTCTCCCGCACAAAAGCGGGTCATGAGTGTCGTGAGGGCTGCCATAGATTTTGGCTTTTCCTGTCCAAGGTGCCAGGAAAGCCACTCATCGCGGATGTTATGCTTGGAAGCTGCTAGGGCCTCTGCATCCGAACAGTCGACGATTTGATTTTTCTTAGTTAGGAACCGTGTCCAGAATTGCCTAGCCGATTCCTCTGGCTGTTGAATTATGTGGCTCAAGTCATCGGCATCTGGTGGTCGCACATAGGTGCCCTGGAAGTTGTCGAGGAATGCGGCTTCCAGGTCCTCCCAACAACCTATGGATTCTGCTGGCAAGCTGTTGAGCCAATGCCGAGCTGGTCCTTTAAGCTTGAGTGGAAGGTATTTGATGGCGTGTAGATCGTCACCACGGGCCATGTGGATATGAAGGAGATAGTCCTCGATCCATACCGCGGGATCTGTCGTACCATCATATGATTCGATATTCACGGGTTTGAAATCCTCTGGGATTTGATGATCCATTACTTCATCTGTGAAGTATAACGGGTGTGTGGCGCCTCTGTAATGGGCTATATCATGACACAGCTCGAATGAGTTTTGTCTGTTGTGTTCAGCCCGGCCGGATTTACTTTTGCTGTATCCGGCGTGATGGTTATTGTCTCGTGTCGTGGGGCGCCCACGCGATCTGTAGATCGATCTTGTTTGCCTTGCTTTGTCCTCCAATATATCTCACAGGTCTAGCGCGTTTCCCCGAGCCTTGGTATTTTTTGAGTGGCACCGGGGTGCGGCTTGAGTTGTGGGCCAAGAGGCCTCTCTGTCGCGGCCACGAGGTGGCCGATCAGCCGCGTCATACGCTTCTTCCTCCAGTCAGGGTAGCAACCTGCATTTTGGGTAACTCTTGGAGGGTCGTTCGAGTTTATATTCCTCGGCCGCGAGGACTTCAGTCCATCTGTCAGCTAGCAGATCTTGATCACCTTGAAGTTGCTGCTGCTTTTTCTTAAGGCTATTTGCCGTGGCTATAAGATGGCGCTTGAAGCGCTCTTGTTCGACGGGATCCTCTGGCACGACGAATTCGTCATAGTCGAGGATTGTCTCGTCTTCGGAGGGGGGCATGTAATTATCATCCTCCGCCTCTCCATCTGCCGCTCTCTCTGGAGGGCTGGCCTCTCCATCCTCCTGTCCTAGATCATGCTGGAGGGGATTGTTGCCATCTTCGGCACTATCCGGAGTGTTATTATCTCCTATCCCGGTATCACCACTTTTGCTTTGGCGGGACTTAGAGCGGCGCCGCTGACGTCGGCGCTTGGGTTGCTTCTTGGAGGGGTCATCCTCCGCTGTCTCATCGCCATTGCCTTCTTTGGGTGTGTCCACCATGTATATATCGTATGATGAGGTGGCTGTCCAGTGCCTTGTGGGCAGTGGTTCCTCTTCGTATCCCGCATCATCGTCCATACTATCGATGTCTTCAGAGTCGAAGTCGAGCATGTCGGTTAAGTCGTCGACAGTGGCTACTAAGTGGGTGGTGGGTGGGCAGCGAATTTCTTCGTCATCCGCATCCCAATCCTGCCGGACATAGTTCAGCCAGGATCCTCCTGACAAGGAGAGAGACCTTAATGAGTTCAGTATGTTGCCAAAGGGCGAGTGCTGAAAAATATCCACGGAGGTAAACTCCATGATCGGCGCCCAATCGGATTCGCTAGGAATGGGCGCATGCGGTTTGGAGTCCGTGGCCGGAGAAGGATCCGGCAGTCTGACAACATGGCTCTCGTGCAGGGTAAGGTCTATGTTCGGCTCGATCGCCGCTGAGGGTAAGGCCTCCGTGGTGGGGTCCATCCACCCGTCCATGGATGGCGCAAATGGCTCTGAATTGAGGGTCGGAGCGGCTGCCGGTGCGATCTCCTGAACACTGTCTGATGCTAGAGCTAAATCGTACTCATCGTGACTGTGTGGCGCACAAGGTAGAGGCTCGAGTCCGTCGAAGATCAAGTCTCTGCGGATATCGGCCGTGTAGTTTAAGCTTCCAAACCTGACCTGGTGGCCAGGGGCGTAACTTTCGATCTACTCCAGATGGCCAAGCGAGTTGGCCTGCAGGGTGAAGCCGTCGAACACAAAGATCTGTCCGGGGAGAAAAGTATCACCCTGGACTGCATCGCTATCGATGATAGAAGGATCCACCAAGCCTAACGGCGACGACACAGAGGAACTCTCAATGAAAGCACCAATGTCGGTCTCAAAACCGGCGGATCTCGGGTAGGGGGTCCCGAACTATGCGTCTAAGGCAGATGGTAACAGGAGGCAGGGGACATGATGTTTTACCCAGGTTCGGGCCCTCTTGATGGAGGTAAAACCCTACGTCCTTCTTGATTTATTCTTGATAATATGGGTATTACAAGAGTTGATCTACCACGAGATCGGAGAGGCTAAACCCTAGAAGCTAGCCTATGGTATGATTGTATGTTATTGTGTCCTACGGACTAAAACCCTCTAGTTTATATAGACATCGGAGAGGGTTAGGGTTATACAAGGTCGGTTACAAAGGAGGAGATATCCATATCCGTACTGCCTAGCTTGCCTTCCACGCCAAGTAGAGTCCCTTCTGGACACGAGACGAAGTCTTCAATCTTGTATCTTCATAGTCCAACAGTCCGGCCAAAGGATATAGTCCGGCTGTCCGGAGACCCCCTAATCCAAGACTCCCTCAGGGACCATCATATGTAGTACGCTTCATGAACCTCGCTCTGTGTGGGTGCATGGTTTACGGTTTTTGAGGCATGTGGCACATCAAAGTTGTGCATTTTGGGTATTCAACATATATATGTTTGGCCCACATGCAAAGCGGTGGTGGTTGTCCTCTTGCACCCACTTAAGCGGTTATTAGCGATATCGATGCTTTCCATCTGTGTGCCCGCTTGGTCCATCACTACTCTTTGCCTGACAACAAGAGAGGTTAATTTGACTTAGGAGGGGATTATTATTTTTGCTCTGGGATGACATGCAAGATACAGTTTGATCACACACACATGCATGTGTACGCATGAATCCCTCCCATCGAGTCGAAGTGGCCAGTACAACTACACATCATGAACCGATCCGCTCTGTGTGGGGAGCTAGTGTACGTTTTTTGACGCACGCACCACATCAATGTTGTGAAATGGTATTCAAACATGCATGCACGCATCACCCCCATACACATGCCTGTAGTGGTTGCCTTCAAACGGTACACTCCCTCGCGTGGTTATCGGCGACAAGCCTATATATTCGTGGGCCCCGTGGACATCCATGATCACCTTGACCAACAACAAGATAGGTTACCATGGCGGATTCTTCATTTGGTTTGTGTTATCGTAGTATAGGTCATGGTGAGATTCCGACCTTAAGTTTAAGCGCATATACTATGCACGCATGCATGCATGAATCCCCGTCGTTGGCTTGAAGTGTGGTGTAACATACATATGCATCGTCAACCTAACCCTCACTCAGTGTGGGGATTTCTAGTTCGAAATCACGGTGCCACATCAAAGTTGTACCATTGTTACTCAAAAACACACCTCTCCATACATATGTTTGGGCCACACGCATGCAGTGGTTGTCTTCAGGGACTAGCTACTTGCATGATTATTGGCAAGCTACCCCATCTCTGGGGTCGCATGGATGGCCATCACTTTGACCAACAACAAGGGAGAAGTTGTAGGACCAAGGTAGATTATTCTTGGTCTGTTTTACGATCCATCTTGATGAGATATATGCCTCTTTGGCCCACCGATTGAAAGTGTGTGTGTGCGGGGAGGGGGGTTGCTACATCGCACTTTTCTAGGTGAACCTCCATTGGGGGGGGCATGCATTCATAGCTTAGGATCCCCTTCATGGCGACACGAAGGGGGGAGGGCTGCTAGCTACTTCGCACTTTGCTAGGTGAACCTCGGTTGGGGGGCATGCATTCATAGCTTAGGATTCCCTTCGTGCCGACATGAGGGAGGGGGGATGCTAGCTACTTTGCACTTTGCTAGGTGAACCTCGGTTGGGGGGCATGCATTCATAGCTTATTCCCTTCGTACCAACATGAGGGAGGGGGTCTGCTAGCTACTTCGCACTTTGCTAGGTGAACCTCGGTTGGGGGCATGCATTCATAGCTTAGTATTCCCTTCGTGCCGACATGAGGGAGGGGGATGCTAGCTAATTCACACTTTGCTAGGGTGAACCTCGGTTGGGGGGCATGCATTCATAGCTTAGGATTCCCTTCGTGCCGACACGAGGGAGGGGGCTGCTAGCTACTTCGCACTTTGCTAGGTGAACCTCGGTTGGGAGGAGGGATGCTAGCTACTTCGCACTTTGCTAGGTGAACCTCGGTTGGGGGGCATGCATTCATAGCTTAGGATTCCCTTCATGCCGACACGAGGGAGGAGGGGGCTGCTAGCTACTTCACACTTTGCTCTAGGTGAACCTTGGTTGGGATGGGCATGCATTCATAGCTTATGATTCCCTTCGTGCCGACACGAGGGAGGAGGGGGGCCGCTATCTACTTTGCACTTTGCTAGGTGAACCTCAGTTGGGGGAGGGGGCATGCATTCATAGCTTAGGATTCCCTTCGCGCCGACACGAGGGGGGGGGCAAGCAATACCGTGCACTTTGCGAGAGAGGTGCCACATCAAAGTTGCATTTGGTATTTGAAAATCAAACCACCCTTTTGATACATAAATTTGGTCCACATGCAAGTGTGTTCGTGTTCTGACCCCCTTCTGCATCATTTTTCGCCAAATTTATGAACACTAGACAAGTCGGATGACGCAACAGACACGGTTCACTTAAACTAACCGTGTGCCACGCCGGTGCCCCTGTCACGCACACATCCGCACAGTACATTGGGCTCCACGAGGCTCCCCCCCTCAAAAATATCTGCCCGCCTCGAGGGTTTTTCTATTTCATAACACACGGTTGTTATCTCCGGACCGTCTGCAATGTTTCTTGTTCCCAATCCCGCATGCGTCCCTAGAAAATATCTACCCGCCTCAAGGGTTTTTCTGTTTCATAACACATGGTTGTTATCTCTAGACCGTGTGCGATGTTTCTTGTTCCCAATCCCGCCTGCATCCCTAGAAAATATCTGCCCGCCTCGAGGGTTTTTCTATTTCATAACACATGATTGTTATCTCCGGACCATGTGCGATGCACTATCATCAAAATTTTCAATAGCCTCGGCATTTCACTCCCGCATAGTAAAATTTTCAGTACCCGCATCATTTCCTCAAACACCCCTCCCCCTCCACAAACACACACACACACACACACACACCAAAACCTCCTCGGGCGTGCGCACACACACCCCGTTCCTCGCTCGAAACCCTAGCAAGGTCCCCGCTGCCGCCGCAAGGCCTCCATTGTCAACATCTGCCGGTTTTCCCGTGTAGCTTACCCACCGATCTCCATACCCAGGTCGCCCCGAGTTTGTTAGATGACGCCTGCCAAACGCCCCCTTACCCACAGATCCCCATCCCCATCCCCCACTCCAGAGCGTCGCAGCCTAAGCCCCGCTAGCCTTCCCGTGGTGCTCGAGGAGCAACTGGCCCAAAAGAGGTGTATAGCGGTATCTTCGCCCGACGTCACCGAGGAAGCTGACCACCATTACTCGCGGCAGGCACTCAAGCAGTAGGCTAGAGAATGCGGGCATGTCTCGGCCATCGGCTACGACATCGAGGTCATCGACAGCGACGGCCTGAGGCAGGCTATGTCACAGGTTAAGTGGTCCACCCCCAACCCCTTGGGTTCAACCGCCATCGATCTCATCCATGGCCCCGCTGCTGATCTCCTCTGGCTCGCTGTCAACAATTTGCCATTCTACATCGCCATCAATCCCCTTTTGTCATTTTTGAAGGACATGTTCTACGATGCTGGCTTGGGATCCACAACTTCCAAGTTAGACCTCATCGACGGCGACCACGAGGAGGTCACCCTCTCCGGCTCTTCCAAGGTGGAAGCGCTCGTCTAGGACATCAGGGAGGTCACCCTATAGCCATGCCCTTCCAAGGGGAAGGAGCCCATCTGCGACAACATGGAGCGCATCCAGGGTCCGTGCTCTTCACGGGAACGGGCCCATCTGTGACAGTGAGGAAACCCATGATTTGTTTTGCCGTGCCTCTTCATAGGGGGAAACCCGTGATTTGTTTTGTCGAGTCCCTTTTGTAGTGTAGTGAGAATATGTCTAGTTTTAATTGCTATATCTGGTTCTTTACAGTATGCCTTGTTTATTTCAGTTGTTCACAATGTGATGCTCTATATGTGCAATTATTTACTATGCGGTACAATTCATCAATCCAGTTTTAAACATACCAATAGGAATGCATATCACTAGTACAACGAGCTCCTAAACAAACGGTTTAAAACCCTTTCTGCGACAACATTTGGAACCGTCACCAAGTGAGTGTGGGCGATAGGGGGGTCCTTCCCACACAACCTAGAAATCGTCGGGGATAGGCCCTCGTGGGACCCAGGCTGGGGCCATGTGCGATCGGGCAAGGCATGGAAACCCAATCATTTCCGTAGGTATGTACATCCCACAAGGTGAATCCCAGAAATCATTTCCGTAGGTATGTACATCCCACACGGTGAATCCCAGAAATCATTTCAGTAGGTATGTACATCCCACACGGTGAATCCCAGAAATCATTTCCGTAGGTATGTTCATCCCACATGGTGAATCCTAGAAATCATTTCTGTAGGTATGTACACCCCACACGGTGAATCCCAGAAAATCATTTCCGTAGGTATGTACATCCCACACAGTTCTTTGTGTGGAAACGTGTGTGCAAGTTGGCCTAACGCAAACAGTTCGCTGCCGGAAGCCGTGTGTGATTGTTAGTTGATCGAACACGCCTACTTTCTAGAAACCATGCGGGTTGTTTGAGTTCATCACCCACGGTGCTGTCTGATTAACCGTTTGCAATAGAAAACCCCAATAAGCAGGGTAATTAGCCTATTATTGATAATCCATGTACTAATCAAACTGATATTTCTTATAAAACACGCCAGATATTTCATATCCGTATAAAAGCAACCATGATTTCATAATCGAATTACATCAGATAGCTTCGGCACTTAGTTACGCCATTACATAACAGCACCAAGTTTCACATGCAGCATCAAAAACCTTTGGAAAGTAGCATCATATACGGTAAATAGACAGATGAATCTCATCTGGGAAACTGTAGAAGCGAAAGGCAAATATTGAGCGTTCAGTGATGTTGAATGTCCTTGCAACTTTAGGCCAGTGGCTATGGATAATTGCCCGCCCAACCTTCGTCCTCTTTAGCAAGACTTCAATATTGTACCATGGGTGTTGAATGAATACCTTCCTCGCCTCTTGACCATGCAGGTGGTTTGAGAGGTAATCATCAGTGAACTGCTTTGAAAAGTACTGGAAACAAAGCTATGCATAAATCGCTGTTGTAAATTTTGAAATGGCGCAATGGGTAAAAACAAGGTAAAAGAGTTTGTACCATCCTATAGTTGACTGATGTCTTCTTCATTGTACAAACAAAGATCTTGTTGTTATTCGTCGCAAGTTTCTTCATCCTAACAATCTTTCTGAGTTTCTTGAATTGACTGATATTCATGGACATCTCATTTACCCATATGCAAAATGGGTCGAACAGTGGGTCTAAGCCTCTGACAGCAGGACCTACATGTGCAAGACCAAATTGTAAGAAACCTAAATATTAGAATGATTCCTGCAACTTCACAATAATGTGCTATTATCCAAAGGACCCTGCTTGAACAAACCTCGATGGTAAACTGCAGTGTCTCCCATTGTTTCCCTGCAACACACATAAGGAAGATCTTGATCAGGTTAACTGAGAGTTGCCATAATATTAGTAGAATATGTATTGAGTACAACCAAATTCGATTGGTGTCACATGCATAACAATACAAAATTGTACCCACAACAAATGAAAATCAAATTGTAGAACTGAACCAAACAGTTAAATGGACAGCAGACCAAATGAACCAAAATAGTTAACTGAGCATGACATTGTAGAATAGAAACAAGTACTAGAAGATAAGACAGTTAACAAAACAAAGAATGCTTGAGAATGGTACTACGAAATGTAGCAATCGTTGGACCAAAGTGTTAACTGAACAATACATTTCAGAGGACCAAACTGTTAATTGAACATCAGATTGCATATTAACATTACAGAGGACAAATCACTAGAAGGCACTGGCTGTGGCCCCGAGAAAACATCACAAACTGTATTTTAAAGTAGACAACCGCGTGGCGGTGTCGATGGTTGCCTCGAAGACGAGGTGCTCCTCCAAGATCTGGCGGTCAACACGCATGTCAGCCGTAGCGACCTCATTCGCACGTTCGGCCGCATGCTACTTAGCTCCATGTTATACTGCGTGTAAATGGCTGTGGGCAGCGCTTAATTGGAGGAGGAGGGGCAGTGATTTCGGTGGAAGGTGTCACTCCGTCAGTCAGGGCATGTGGGAAAGGAAAGGAGGAGGATGGTGTGGGTGGGGTGTGGATTACCTGACCATATCGACGAGGCCGCGCAGCAAGAAGAAGGGTCGGCGGCGAGGAGGCCGCACAACAAGAAGAAGGGTCGCCGGAAAGGAGGCGGCGCTGCAAGAAGAAGGGTCACCGGCGAGGATGTGGCGCTGCAAGAAGAAGCCTAGCCGGCGAGGAGGCAGCGCTACAAGAAGGGTCGCTGGCGAGGAGGCTGAGCTGCTAGTAAGAAGCAGTGAAGGTTTGAACTTGGAAAGCAAGGAGGAACGGTGGAAATGTGGCTTTTGGTAGGAGGAAGGGGGCGGGGAGATAGATATTTCCATGGTGGCAAATTTTTTTCGCTCGATGCCGCGAGAAACTGGCGCACAAGTGTGGTTCAAGCGGGGGCGGTGGACTGTAGACGACGAAGCTTCTTGCGTAAGCCAGACAAGACGGTGCGCCAAGATATTTTATATCGCATCCCACATGATTCTTTCTAGTAAACTGTTTGTGGTATACCTGATTTTTTCATTATGTTTTGAAAGACAAAATGGTGTTACGGAGGGAAAGGATGGTGTTTGAATTGCTAGAACATTTACGTACAGTGAACATGCAACTAGTACATGAGTGTCGTGTTTAAATTTGGAATTATTCTGGGTTGTAGGATCTAGAAGTAGATGTGTCTAGAGGGGGGCTGATTACACACTTAATGCTAAAGTTGCAATTTTTAAGATTTTTTGGTTTAAGTGGAGTTTAGGCACAATTTCAACACACACAATATATATCAAGTAAGCATGCAAAGAGTATATGAGCAGCGGAATGTAAAGCATGCAACTTGCAAGAATGTAAAGGGAAGGGTTTGGAGAATTCAAACATAATTGGAGACACAGATGTTTTTCCCGTGGTTCGGATAGGTGGTGCTATCCTACATCCACGTTGATGGAGACTTCAACCCACAAAGGGTAACGGTTGCGTGAGTCCACGGAGGGCTCCACCCACAAAGGGTAACGGTTGCGCGAGTCCACAAAGGGCTCCACCCACGAAGGGTCCACGAAGAAGCAACCACCCACAAAGGGTCCATGAAGAAGCAACCTTGTCTATCCCACCATGGCCATCGCCCACACAGGACTTGCCTCACTAGCGGTAGATCTTCACGAAGTAGGAGATCTCCTTGCCCTTACAAACTCCTTGGTTCAACTCCACAATCTTGTCGGAGGCTCCCAAGTGACACCTAGCCAATCTAGGAGACACCACTCTCCAAGAAGTAACAAATGGTGTGTAGGTAATGAACTCCTTGCTCTTGTGCTTCAAATGATAGTCTCCCCAACACTCAACTCTCTCTCATAGGATTTGGATTTGGTGGAGAGAAGATTTGAGTGGAAAGCAACTTGGGGAAGGCTAGAGATCAAGATTCATATGGTAGGAATGGAATATCTTGGTCTCAACACATGAGTAGGTGGTTCTCTCTCAGAAATAGGATGCTGGAAGTGTAGGCTTAGTCTGATGGCTCTCTCTTCGAATGAAGAGGAGGTGGAGGGGTATATATAGCCTCCACACAAAATCCAACCATTACACACAGTTTTCCAATCTCGGTGGAACCGAATCAACAAACTCGGTCGGACCGAAATGGTAAACCTAGTGACCGTTAGAGATTTCGGTGGGACCGACTGTATCAACTCGGTGGGACCGATGTGCTAGGGTTAGGGTAAATCCAAAACTCGGTTTGACCGATTACTTAAACTCGGTGGGACCGGTTTGGGTAATAAGTGAAACTGAGATTTGGCCAAGCAAACTCGGTGGGACCGATTGCATATCTCGGTGGAACCGAGAATATTGCAATGGGTAACAGAAAGTTTGCAAGCCCATCTCGGTGAGACCGAGATCCCATCGGTGAGACCGAACTGATTAGGGTTTGGAAGTGTCTTATGACAAGTGAAACTTGGTGGCGCCGGATAGGAAAAATCGGTAGGATCGAGTTTGGCTTAGGGTTTAGGTCATATGTGGATATGGGAAAGTAGCTGAGGGTTTTGGAGCATATCACTAAGCACATGAAGCAAGAGGCTCATTAAGCAACACCTCATCCCTCGATAGTATTGGCTTTTCCTATGGACTCAATGTGATCTTGGATCACTAAAATGTAAAATGAAGAGCCTTGAGCTTTAAGCTTTAGCCAATCCTTTGTCCTTAGCATCTTGAAGGAGTTCCCACAACCTTTAGTCCATGCCACTCCATTGTTGAACTTATCTGAAACATGCTAGATAGAAATGTTAGTCCAACAAGAGATATGTTGTCATCAATTATCAAAACCACCTAGGGAGCACTTGTGCTTTCAATCTCCCCCTTTTTGGTAATTGATGGCAACATACATCAAAGCTTTAGATAAAGATATAAAGAACAGCAAGTAAAGCTTTGGAAAGACATGTAACAAGCATAGGCTCCCCCTACATGTATGCACTCATGTAAACATGAAATATAGAGGCATGTGAGAGCATAACCATGACAGAGTAGGCAATGTGTTACATGTATCTTGGCCATATGCATCAGAGCAAAAGATTATCAAGGAAAATACCTTCATGCTCATGAGTCCTTCTTGCAAACAGTATGTACATAAGCAAGAACTCCTCATACTCATGATTTTGATGCATATACTTACCTTGTGGTCTTGAGTTGGCTTAGGATGGAATGAACCTGCACAAACAAGGTTAGATAACACAGGTACATCCACTAGCCAGAGCAAACAAAAGAAACCACAAGAATACCAAGACTGGGATGACATGTAGAGAGTGAGAACAAGGTACCACATTGAATTCAACATGTCCCCAAGAGTAAAGATATGCAAAGAATTTGACTGATTTCTTTCCCTTAGGTGTCTTGCTCCCCCTGAATCTTACATGGGTTATTGGGAGAAGATAGGGAACAGAAAATCAGAGCTGAAAGATACAAATGGATAGAACTTAATGCAAATACATGTCTTTCCCCCAAAAAGACATGTGACATCTCTCCTCTTGAACATCAAGCATCTGGGATCCTTGAGTATTTTCCCTTCCTGGAAATCTCTCTCTCCCCCTTAACAACATCTGGGATCCTTGAGACTTTCTCTCCCCCTTGAGCTTTGATGTGATCTCTTTCTCCCCCTTTGACATCAATTTCCAAGAAGGTTTTTCCTGGAATCCGTCGAATAGGTTTGGTCCTTGAGATTCAGCACAAAGCAGAGGATAAAATTGTGATGCTTGTAGAGGACAAGATTCATTGAGTGGAGCTGGATCAGAAGAAATGTAGAACAAGTGGCAAACTGTTTTTTTTGTGATTGCAAAGTCGGTGGCACCGAGTGGCACATTTCGGTGGTACCGAAAAGATTCGGTTAGACCGAAAATTGCAAGTCGGTGAAACCGAGTTTACACAGAGAAAAACACTTGTCACCTCAGCTCTCTAGACGTGTAGGATCTCACAAAGATTTGCAATGAATTTCCTGAAGGATTTGCAAGGAATTAAGTGCAGAAAATGCAGAACAAAAACAAACAGAAAAAAGAAGAAACTGAAAGATCTAGATGAAGTTTTTTTTTTGAAAAAGGAGAGAGAAAATAAACATGCATGAGACAAATGCAATAACACAAAGAAAGAACACAAGAGAGCTTCATCTAGAGTTGGGCGGTGACATGGTCACCTATGTTAGAGTATATTGACTTAGGAGTCAAGTGAGAACACTTGATCATAGGTCATACTCATCGTTTAAGCTCAAAATGGGGTTACCATTTTTCGTTTAAGCATCTTGATGTATTCACATCTTGTTGAGTTGCTTTGACTCATGTCTTGGAGTAAAGCTTCTCTAAGATGGAATAACATACCTTGGGTGGTGGTGTGGTTCTTGCTCATGTAGTTGAACTTGTGTGGGTGCTCAAGGTTGATGTAGCTCATCAAGAGTTGGGAGCACCACTTGGAGTTTGAGTTCATCTACCTACATGGGTTAGTTTTTGCAAGGAAGAGCACTTGTGTATCCAAAAGTGACAATCATGAAGCTTAACATAGAATTTGTCAAAGGATATGTTTGAATGGTTTTGTGCTTCCTTGTCTTCAATCACTTGTGTAGAGTCTTGGTGATGTAGAGATTGCTCAAGATGTGAGTGAGTCGCAATCTCATGGAATTAGATTCAACCAAGCACCTACATGGGTTAGACAACATGCAAGGTGCAAATATATCCAGGACATAAGATAGTTATCATAAGAGATATATCATGGATTAGTCATAAGCTCATGTCTTGCATGTATCCAATGGAGTTTCTACTCCAAGTTCGAAGCATCAATGATGTTCAATTCTCCTCTCAACCTGCAAAACACTTTCTCATCAAGTGGTTTAGTGAATATATCCGCTAATTGCTTATCGGTGCGAACATGCTTAAGATTGATGTCACCCTTAGCAACATGATCTCGAATGAAATGATGACGAACTTCAATATGCTTAGTTCGAGAATTTTGTACAGGATTATGACCAATTTTGATAGCACTTTCATTGTCACAAAGCAGTGAAACATGTTTCACATAAATCCCATAATCTTTAAGAGTTTGGGTCATCCAAAGTAATTGAGCACAACATGAACCAGCGGCAATGTATTCCGCTTCGGCGGTGGATAAGGATACCGAGTTTTGTTTCTTGGAAGACCAAGACACAAGAGATCTACCAAGAAATTGACAAGTACCCGAAGTGGACTTTCTATCAACCTTGTCTCCGGCATAATCCAAGTCGGAATAGCCAACAAGATCGAAAGAAGACCTCTTAGGATACCAAATGCCAAAATTTGGTGTATGGATTAAATATCTCACTATCCTTTTCACAGCCTTAAGATGACAATATTTAGGAGCAACTTGATATCGTGCACACATGCACACACTTAGAATAATATCAGGACGTGAAGCACATAGGTATAACAATGAACCAATCATAGAGCGATAAACCTTTTGATCAACCGGTTCACCATCTTTGGTCAAATCATTATGTCCACTAGTAGGCATGGGTGTAGACATACCTTTGCATTCTTGCATATTGAACTTCTTGAATAAGTCCTTGGTGTACTTTGTTTGAGAGACAAATGTACCTTCCTTAGTTTGCTTGATTTGCAAACCGAGAAAGAATTTGAGTTCACTCATCATAGACATCTCAAACTTCTCTGACATTAGCTTTCCAAACTTTTCACTAAAGAGAGGGTTAGTTGAACCAAATATGATATCATCAACATAAATTTGGCATACAAATATTTCTCCATTAACCCTTTTAGTAAAAAGAGTAGAATCAATTTTACCAATTTCAAAACCACTTGTAGTAAGGAACTTGGTCAAGCATTTATACCATGCTCTAGGAGCTTGTTTAAGACCATAAAGAGCTTTGTGAAGTTTGTAAACATGATTTGGTTTCTTAGGATTGATAAAGCCGGGAGGTTGTTTGACATAAACTTCCTCCTCTATTTCACCATTTAGAAAAGCACTTTTAATGTCCATTTGGTACAAGGTGATATTATGGTGATTAGCATAGGCAAGTAAGATGCGAATGGACTCAAGTCTAGCAACAGGAGCATACGTCTCACCATAGTCCATACCTTCGACTTGTGTGTACCCTTGGGCGACGAGACGTGCTTTGTTGCGAACCACTTGTCCATCTTCATCTTGCTTGTTGCGAAACACCCATTTGGTACCAATGATGTTGTGATTGTTGTCGGGCTTCTCAACCAATGTCCAAACTTGGTTTCTCTCAAAATTATGTAGCTCTTCATGCATAGCGTTTATCCAATCCGGATCTTCCAATGCTTCTTCAACCTTCATAGGTTCAATGCTATAGATGAATGAATAGTTTTCACAAAAGTTAGCTAAACGAGTTTTTGAGCGAGTGATTCTCCCAGTTTGTATGTCATTGAGGATTTGCTCGACGGGATGATCTTTGGCAATTCTTGCTCGAACTCGTGAGAGCTTTTGCTTGGGTCTTCGTTGAACATCTTCTTCATCTTGTTCTTCTTCTTGGCCTTCTTCATTGTTGACGTCGTCGTTCTCTTGTCGTGGTGGAGAAGGAGGTTGTTGATGTTCGTCTTGATGTATTTCCTTGTTTTCTTCATCTTGGTGTGTCCCACTCGTGGGTGCTTCCGTGTCGATTCTTGGTTCACCTTGTCGTGAAGTAGAAGCTTCCACTTGGACGGATGAAGTACTCTCCTTCACCTCCGTTGGACGAATTTTGCCAATGGACAAGTCTTGAATTGCTTCTGAAGGGTCTTTGTCTCCTACATCAATTGGCAATTTCTCTACTTGCGAGCCATTAGATTCATCAAACTTCACATCTACCGTCTCTTCAACCTTTCGGGTGAAATTGTTGTAGACACGGTAAGTGTGAGAGTTTGAGCCATAACCAAGTAGAAAACCTTCATGAGATTTAGGAGCAAACTTTGAACGACGATGCTTATCAAGAATGTAGCACTTTGAGCCGAATACTCGAAAGTATCCAACTTGGGGTTTGTTACCGGTGAGGAGCTCGTATGCCGTCTTGCCGAGTAGCTTGTGAAGATATAAGCGATTTGTTGCGTGACAAGCTGTCTCAACCGCTTCTGCCCAAAAGTGCTTTGGCGTCTTGTATTCATCAAGCATCGTTCTTGCCATTTCGATGAGAGTCCGGTTCTTTCTCTCAACAACTCCATTTTGTTGAGGTGTGTACGTAGCCGAGAACTCGTGTGAAATCCCTTCTTCGTCAAGAAAGGTGTCCACATTTGCGTTCTTGAACTCCGTTCCGTTGTCACTCTGAACCTTCTTGATCTTCACATCAAACTGATTTTGGGCCTTCCTAGCGAAGTTTCTGAAGATCTTCTGGACCTGTGACTTGTCATTAAGAAAGAACACCCACGTAAATCTTGAAAAATCATCAACTATAACTAGACCAAAAGCATTTCCACCGAGACTCTTGTAGGCGTTGGGACCAAAAAGATCCATGTGAAGTAGCTCGAGTGGCCTCCTTGTGGTCATGATGTTCTTCACGGGATGTCTTCCTCCAACCTGTTTACCTGCTTGACAAGCACTGCAAAGTCTATCCTTATCAAATATGACATCGTTAACTCCAAGGATATGATTTCCTTTAATAAGCTTGTCAAGGTTTCTCATGCCAACATGATCTAGTTGTCTATGCCACAACCAACCTTTTGAGGATTTAGCAACAAAGCAAGTTTTAGGTTGTGCCTTTTTAGAGAAATCGACAATGTAAAGATCACCTCTACATATACCGGTAAAGACCATTTTATGATTGTCTCGACGAAATACTTGGCAATCTACTTCAGTAAATAGGACATTCAAACAGAAATCAGCAAGTCTAGATACTGAAAGTAAGTTGTAGCCGAGAGATTCAATGAGCATGACATTTTGAATGGAACTATCATGTGAGATAGCCACCTTACCAAGGCCAACCACTTTACCCTTTGAATTATCACCAAAGGTGACATATTTTCGAGGGCCGTCATTTTCAGCAAGCTCACGAAACATCTCTTCATCTCCAGTCATATGATCAGTACATCCACTATCAAGAACCCATTCCTTTCCTCCTGATTCATATCCCCGAAGATTTGCCATAAGACCAAAATGTCTCATTGCATCATCAAGATCGAAGTCACTATCATCATCATCATCATAATACTCATGTTCATCATGATCTTGTGACTCATCATTTCCTAGAGAGGGTAATTCATTAGATAAATGATCATCAAAGTGGTCACTTTTATGAATTCTTATAGCTTTGAATATGATATCATTAATGATTCCAACATCTCCTTTAGCATGCTTAAGATTGGTAAGTTCAAATAGACAATTACCAAAACTAGGATCACTAGAGTTCATCTTACTCAAGGCAATAGATTTATGGAGAATTTCATCCAAAGTTTTCAAGGAATGATCGGGAAATCGTTCCTCAAGAAATTTCCATATAGTATAGGCACAATTTAGAGTAGGCAAACTAGCAATCAAATTTTTGGGCAATCCTCTAATGATGAGCTCAATAGTTTTAAGATTGCGAATCATGTCAATATCTTCATCCAGGGTAGGATGCAAAGGATCAATATGAGGTGCACAAGGGCTAGCAATATACTTGTTCAAATGATATTGATTGAAGATTACAAGCATCTCATTTTTCCACTCATGAAAATACTCTCCATCAAGAATAGGCACTCTATGTCTAAGACTCCCTAATGTAGACACATCCATGTTCCTCCAATGGTGATTAAACCAAGGCAATGGAAACCAAAGCTCTAATACCACTTGTAGGATCTAGAAGTAGATGTGTCTAGAGGGGGGTGATTAAACACTTAATGCTAAAGTTGCAATTTTTAAGCTTTTTCGGTTTAAGTGGAGTTTAGGCACAATTTCAACACACACAATACATATCAAGCAAGCATGCAAAGAGTATATGAGCAGCGGAATGTAAAGCATGCAACTTGCAAGAATGTAAAGGGAAGGGTTTGGAGAATTCAAACGCAATTGGAGACACGGATGTTTTTCCCGTGGTTCGGATAGGTGGTGCTATCCTACATCCACGTTGATGGAGACTTCAACCCACAAAGGGTAACGGTTGCGCGAGTCCACGGAGGGCTCCACCCACAAAGGGTAACGGTTGCGCGAGTCCACAAAGGGCTCCACCCACGAAGGGTCCACGAAGAAGCAACCACCCACAAAGGGTCCACGAAGAAGCAACCTTGTCTATCCCACCATGGCCATCGCCCACACAGGACTTGCCTCACTAGCGGTAGATCTTCACGAAGTAGGCGATCTCCTTGCCCTTACAAACTCCTTGGTTCAACTCCACAATCTTGTCGGAGGCTCCCAAGTGACACCTAGCCAATCTAGGAGACACCACTCTCCAAGAAGTAACAAATGGTGTGTAGGTAATGAACTACTTGCTCTTGTGCTTCAAATGATAGTCTCCCCAACACTCAACTCTCTCTCATAGGATTTGGATTTGGTGGAGAGAAGATTTGAGTGGAAAGCAACTTGGGGAAGGCTAGAGATCAAGATTCATATGGTAGGAATGGAATATCTTGGTCTCAACACATGAGTAGGTGGTTCTCTCTCAGAAATAGGATGCTGGAAGTGTAGGCTTAGTCTGATGGCTCTCTCTTCGAATGAAGAGGAGGTGGAGGGGTATATATAGCCTCCACACAAAATCCAACCGTTACACACAGTTTTCCAATCTCGGTGGAACCGAATCAACAAACTCGGTCGGACCGAAATGGTAAACCTAGTGACCGTTAGAGATTTCGGTGGGACTGACTGTATCAACTCGGTGGGACCGATGTGCTAGGGTTAGGGTAAATCCAAAACTCGGTTTGACCGATTACTTAAACTCGGTGGGACCGATTTGGGTAATAAGTGAAACTGAGATTTGGCCAAGCAAACTCGGTGGGACCGATTGCATATCTCGGTGGAACCGAGAATATTGCAATGGGTAACAGAAAGTTTGCAAGCCCATCTCGGTGAGACCGAGATCCCATCGGTGAGACCGAACTGATTAGGGTTTGGAAGTGGCTTATGACAAGTGAAACTCGGTGGCGCTGGATAGGAAAAATCGGTAGGATCGAGTTTGGCTTAGGGTTTAGGTCATATGTGGATATGGGAAAGTAGCTGAGGGTTTTGGAGCATATCACTAAGCACATGAAGCAAGAGGCTCATTAAGCAACACCTCATCCCTCCTTGATAGTATTGGCTTTTCCTATGGACTCAATGTGATCTTGGATCACTAAAATGTAAAATGAAGAGCCTTGAGCTTTAAGCTTTAGCCAATCCTTTGTCCTTAGCATCTTGAAGGAGTTCCCACAACCTTTAGTCCATGCCACTCCATTATTGAACTTATCTGAAACATGCTAGATAGAAATGTTAGTCCAACAAGAGATACGTTGTCATCAATTATCAAAACCACCTAGGGAGCACTTGTGCTTTCATGGGTTCGTTTGGCATTTTTATGCATTAATTGAGTTTCTGGGTATTTGATGTGCACAATTCAAATTTGAACTACAAGCACATGCTCCAATGCACCAAAGTTTGCTAAAAAAAATCACATGTGTGTCTTTGGGTGAATTTATAGGTCCCATGCAAGAAATGGGAATAAAATTCAAACATCTGGGCGTCATGGCTCGGCCGGAAATATTGAGTAACTTGGTTTTTTAATTCCTGTAAATCCAAACATGGCTAAAAATCATGAAACTTGGTATGGTCTCATGACATGGCACCAACAGGCGGCGGTAATTTTTTTGGCCGAATTGGGACAAGCTTTGGTGTAAGCTTGTTGCAAACCGGAGCTTCCCTCAAGAAGGCTCCTGGTTCTGAGAGGGGACGTGTTACCTCCGTGTGCAAAACGACATACGTACACTGCCTTCTCCCGCCTTAATTTTTTGCATAGGTAGATTAGACCAAATAGAAGTATCGTGCTAAATTTTGGAATTATTCCGTGTTTGTTTCGCCTTTTTCATAAATTAATTGAGTTTCTGGGCATTTAATGTGCACAATTCAAATTTGAACTACAAGCACGTGCTCTTGTGCACCATAGTTGTTTGAAAAATCACATGTGTGTCCTTGGATGAATTTCTAGGTCCCATGCAAGAGATGGGAATGACATTCAAACATCTAGGCGTCATGGCTTGGCCGGAAAGATTGAGAAACTTGGTTTTTTAATTCCTGTAATTCCAAAACATGCCTGAAAATCATGAAACTTGGCATGGTCTTATGACATGGCACGAACATGTTGCGGTAATTTTTTTGGCCGAATTGGGACAAGCTTTGGTGTAAGCTTCTTGCAAACCGGAGCTTCCCTCAAGAAGGCTCGTGGTTCCGAGAGGGAACGTGTCACCTCCGTGTGCAAAACGACATACATACACTGCTTTCTCCCGCCTTATTTTTTTACACAGCCAGATTAGACCAAATAGAAGTACCGTGCTAAATTTTGGAATTATTCCGGGCTCGTTTCGCCTGTTTATACATTGAATGAATTTCTGGGCATTTAATGTGCATAATTCAAATTTGAACTACAAGCACATCCTCCAGTGCACCAAAGTTGTTTGAAAAATCATATGTGTGTCCTTGGGTGAATTTCTAGGCCCCATGCAAGAGATTGGAGTGAAATTCAAACATCTAGGCGTCGTGGCTAGGCCGGAAAGATTGAGAAACTTGGTTTTTTAATTCCTGTAATTCCAAAACACGCCTGAAAATCATGGAACTTGGCATGGTGTCATGACATGGCACGAACATGCTACGGTAATTTTTTTGGCCGAATTGGGACAAGCTTTGGTGTAAGCTTCTTGCAAACCGGAGCTTCCGTCAAAAAGGCTCGTGGTTCCGAGAGGGAACGTGTCACCTCCGTGTGTGAAACGACATACGTACACTGCCTTCTCCCGCCTTATTTTTTTACACAGCCACATTATACCAATTAGAAGTACCGTGCTAAATTTTGGAATTATTCCGGGCTCGTTTTGCCTTTTTAATAGATTAATTGAGTTTCTGGGCATTTAATGTGCATAATTCAAATTTGAACTACAAGCACATGCTCCAGTGCACCAAAGTTGTTTGAAAAATGACATGTGTGTCCTTGGGTGAATTTCTAGGTCCCATGCAAGAGATGAGAGTGAAATTTAAACATTTGGGCGTCATGGCTCGGCCGGAAATATTGAGAAACTTGGTTTTTTAATTCCTGTAATTCTAAAACATGCCTGAAAATCATGAAACTTGGCATGGTGTCATGAAATGGCACCAACATGCTGCAGTAATATTTTTGGCCGAATTGGGACAAGCTTTGGTGTAAGCTTCTTGCAAACCGGAGCTTCCCTCAAGAAGGCTCGTGGTTCCAAGAGGGAACGTGTCACCTCCGTGTGCGAAACAATATATGTACACTGCCTTCTCCCGCCTTATTTTTTACACAAGCAGATTAGACCAAATAGAAGTACCGTGCTAAATTTTGGAATTATTCCGGGTTCGTTTGGCCTTTTTATACATTAATTGAGTTTCTGGGCATTTAATGTGCATAATTCAAATTTGAACTACAAGCACATCCTCCAGTGCACCAAAGTTGTTTGAATAATCACATGTGTGTCCTTGGGTGAATTTCTAGGTCCCATGCAAGAGATGGGAGTGAAATTTAAACATATGGGCGTCATGGCTCGGCCGGAAATATTGAGAAACTTGGTTTTTTAATTCCTGTAATTCTAAAATATGCCTGAAAATCATGAAACTTGGCATGGTGCCATGACATGGCACCAACATGTTGCGGTAATGTTTTTGGCCGAATTGGGATAAGCTTTGGTGTAAGCTTCTTGCAAACCGGAGCTTCCCTCAAGAAGGCTCGTGGTTCCGAGAGGGAATGTGTCACCTCCGTGTGCGAAACGACATACCAACACTGCCTTCTCCCGCCTTATTTTTTACACAGCCAGATTAGACCAAATAGAAGTACCGTGCTACAATTTGGAATTATTCCGGGTTCGTTTGGCCTTTTTATACATTAATTGAGTTTCTAGGCATTTAATGTGCATAATTCAAATTTGAACTACAAGTACATGCTCCAGTGCATGAAAGTTGTTTGAAAAATCACATGTGTGTCCTTGGGTGAATTTCTAGGTCCCATGCAAGAGATTGGAGTGAAATTCAAACATCTGGGCGTCGTGGCTCTGCCGGAAAGATTGAGAAACTTGGTTTTTTAATTCCTGTAATCCAAAACACGCCTGAAAATCATGAAACTTGGCATGGTCTCATGACATGGAACCAACATGCTGTGGTTATTTTTCTATCTGATTTGTGAAGGACCACACATGAACAATCAACAAAGTCATTTTGGAACTAGTGCTGTCACGTTACAAATCAGAAACACAAGTATTATTGAAACCGTGGGCGTTCGACTTACCAATTACGTGTGGCCACGCGTCCCTTTTTTATTGGCTAGGAGGTGCGTGCGGGGTAGCTATTTGAGTACGGATGGCGTGCGATCAGACCCCTACATGTGCTCATCGGGAGGAGAGCCCTTTGACTGCTACCCTCCATGCACCTCCCTCCCAACGTCTCCATTAATGGCGCTCGAGCACCCGTTCTACTGCGTGGCTATACGTCTCACTGGACTGAGATTTAAGAGACAAAAATGAAAATCTTAAAAGAAAGTTTTGCATGGATCTTGATGTAAGATCCGACAGACCTATATATCATCGACTGCGACTTATAGCAAGCATGATGAATATAAGGACGATGACAATGGATAATAATTGTATTAAATATTTAGAAACATAATTTAAAAAAGCCACATGCAGCAACGCCCGAAATACACAAGGGCCAAAGAAGAAGGAAGACAACGATCTGGCTCGCTGATCTCTACTTTCTTGATACGTTGCTGCAGGCCGCGGGAACTAGTCTCTGCAAAGAGCGGCGACGAGCTCTTTCTTGTCCCCAAGATGCTGCTTGAGAGCATCCATGGATTCCTCCACCAGCCTTCTGCGCTCGATGCGCAGCTTGTTATTCTCGTCCATAAGTTTCTCGATGATGACACCGGTCCTCTTCAACAAGGCAGTGGTCTGCTCCTGCTGCTCCGCACTTCTGACGATCTTCGCCCTCAGTAGGTCGCGCTTGGTACGGAGCTTCGCATTGCTCTCATTTAGTTGTCGGATGACGTCGGTAGACTGTTCAAACAAGGCTTGCAGGTCATCATGCAACCTCGCCCACCTGGAGATCTGATCCATCTGCCTATGGATGAGGGCACGCATGCGCCTGTAAGAGTCCTCGCCTGCCCGCGAGGCATTTTCCCAGGTCGTCGTGGCAAGGGATGACATCTCTGCTGCATTCGCGGCGCAGCGGGACATCTCTTCTGCTTCTGCGATGTGGTCAGACCAGTGTGCTGCATCGACAGCGTGGCAGGTCCTCCGTGCTGCTTCAGCGGCGCGGCGGGACCTCTCTGCTGCTACGATCATGTGGTGGGACATGTTGGCTGCTATCGCGGCAAGGCGGGACATCTCTCGTGCTCTCGCTTCCAGGCTCGCCTCCCCCTGGTCGCAATCTCTCAGCCCAGAACTCACGCTGGCCATGGCGGACGCAAGGGAACGATGATGAATGACTTGTTTGCTTTTGACTTTTTGTGGATGAGGAGTTGAGGAGGAATGTGCAGTCATCTTGGAGTAGTAGTATTTATAACCGTGTAGTAATACACTCCTAAGTGGGAAACCGTTTAGGTTTTGATCGGTGTGAACAGGTTTGCAATTTGGAATGTGACGGGACGCATGCTCAAAATTTACTGACGGTTATAAGTGTAGCACTATTCCGGGAAGGCGTAACATGGGCATGTACGCCTTCTCAGCCGCGTATGTGGCGTTTGCACCATAGGGTGCACCGCAATAGGCAATGTCAGCACACTTCTTTTAATTAGAATGGGTGTGCCCGTCTAGCGCACACATGTTGATCTATCTAACGGTTTCAGTTTGTTGTGGCTAATAGCAAACAATTCATCCATGTGAAGTGTATGCCATCAATCGCAGACACTTTGATCTGGCTTACCCGTTTCTGTTCTGTTGCCTAATCGCAAATAGTTAATCCTTCTGAAGCATATGCCCTCAATCACACACACCTTGATCTGGCTAACCGTTTCTTTTGTGTTGCCTAATCACAAACAGTTCATCCGAGTGAACCGTATGCTGTATATCGCACACACCTTCATCTAGCTGCCCGTTTCTTTTGTGTTGCCTAATCACAAACAGTTCATCTGAGTGAACCGTTTGCTCTATATCGCACACGCCTTCATCAGGCTGCCTGTTTCTTTTGTTCCGCCTCATCGTGAACCGTATGCCCTGGATCGCACACGCACCTAAAATCTGAACCGTGTTTGATGCATCCTCCATCGCAAATGTTTTCACCTTTTTGATGGTTTTCATACAACACCGTTTGTGATTATGGCATCACACGCAGTTTCTCGAAGGGTCTCTGATCGTAGTGTCGCGTTCGCAGCATCCTGTAGTAGTGTATATTTGCTTGCTGTTAAGCCTTTAATAGCGAGCATATGCCTCTTTTAAAGTTTTTTGATTGTTCGGTTGTTTGTAGTTAGAATATGTCCAGTTTCAAATGCTATCTTTGGTTGTTCGTAGTATGCCTTGTTTATTCCAATTATTCACAATGTGATGTTCTATATGTGCAAGTATGAACTGTGCAGTTCAATTTCATCAGTACCAGTTTCAACAATACCACTATGAATGAGTACATTTGCTTGCTCCATCTTGTAGTTAACACGCCTTTCCAGTTTTCTTTAACAATAACCAATGCACTTAGACTGGCACAATACCAGCTTGAATGACTATTTTTGCTTGCTGTTAAATGTTAGGCTTGTTGCAGTTAGCACACCTTTCCACTTGTTTTTCTTTACTAGCATGCTTAAACCTGCACACTGAAGCAATCTTTTGGAGATTATTTTGTCTGCCATCGATAATTTTGGTTGATGTTTAGCCTGTTGTGCTTAACATGCTTCTTGATGTACCTACATAGGACAATTTTGGGAACGATTGTTGTTTTCCATTGAGGTTAGTTTCATCCCATGGCTTATATATGTTCACTGTTCAGGATATTGATAGCTGGTATCATATAGGCCGGCGGCTGATAAGGGACTAATCGGTGAATCGGACTTTTAACTGAATATATCTGCAACCCATTTATCGTTAGGTTAACTAGGGCCATATGTAATATATCTGAGGATACATAGCAACATGCACTGTACTTAATGTCTAAATATGCAATCCTAGGCTACATAGCAACAAGGAAGAATGTTACATTAATGTTCTAATGATGTATAGATATACGTAGAAGAGTAGCAGCAGCAACAACAACAACACAACCCTGTTTGGATACTCAACTTAGCTAGAGGTTAGAGTTAGTTTCTAGCTCATGACTAACCCTGAACTAACTCCATCTAAAGAGATGTTTGGGTGGCAGGGTTAGATTGACAATAAGTGCACTAGGAGAACTAGCTCCAATTAGCACCTCTTGGGTTGGATAGTTTTTTGGGTGGGTTATAGATGCAACTAGCTCAAACTAGCCCTCGTGTTTAGATATACTTTAGGGCTATTTGAGCTCGAACTAGCTCAAACTAACTGTAACCCATGGATACAGCAGTAGTTAATCAGCCGATAATTTGTAAGAATGCATTAAACTCCTTCCGGCCCATAATATAAGATGTTAATCATCTAATATGTGAGTATATTGGATGTTATACTCCCTCCGTTCCTAAATATTTGTCTTCTTCGAGATTTCAAATGGACTACCACATACGGATGTACATAGACATATTATAAAAGAGTGTTGTACTACATCATTGTGCAATTGCTGTTTAGCTTCTAATATTAACTTGGTGCTTTTAGGTACATATGTCACTGGTAAAGATCCGCGCTTCGACCCTTTCTACGTATGGGGCAATGAGATATCAATGTACCAGCATCAAGTGAGGAAGCTAATAAAGATTGCTAGTAAAATGGGTCCAAAGATGGCAATTAAACTATTTGTTTACACTTTATCCAAGACAACAACGAACTACAGGATGGTAAGTAAGAACTCTGCAGCCTTCTTTTTACTGCCCATAATGAGTTGTGTTAGATGACAATATTTGAATCTTTTTCCATTGCAGTGGTTTCCAAAGTAGTTTACTCAAGATTACCTCTCAAACTACATGATTGGTGGGTGTGCAAAGGTTAAAGTATTTCTACCAGAACACGATGATTATCTAGATGTTTTCATGAAGACCGTGAAGGATGGTCGGTCGTCCATCACAAGGGGTTGGACTAGAGTCGTGCGTGCCTTCTGCATGGAGGAGGCACAATATGGGCATTCCGCTTCACCTTGTTCAGCAACCAGAATATATTTCACATCTTTCTTTACCATCTTTAATAGTACAAGTATACAACTGTGGTTCATCATTCTTTATTTGGTTCTTACGTAATTCTTGAACATATGTACCTATGAATCGAATAATGCATTGGTTGTTTGAACCTGATGGATATGAATAAAGATGTAGCATACATTCAAATACAAATTCAAATCCGGTCCAATTTGAAATAGCAGCAATTAAATTATGATGAAATTACGCTCTCCAGGTTGTTATGGCACACACGGTTGGTAAAACACAAATGTTTGCGATATACACCATAATCCGAGACGGTTCATAGAGAGGAAACGTGTGCAAGCATGCACACAGTTGCCGTTTGCAAAGCGTGTGCGATGTCAGACAATATCATAAACGGTGTGGGAAAACTAAATGTTTGTGTTAGTTGCCTTATCGTACACGATTCGCAACCATGAACTGTTTTTGATGAAGTATGCATCGTAAACATTGCACCACAGAATAGCATGTGCGATAGTTGTCGTGTACGATGATGTTACGACGGTCCGATGTTTCGTAATCCTGTCCGACACTCATATGACGATTAGCTAATCTTCTTAATAGTGAACCGTTTGTGATGGGTTTCTCTGGTCGTGCATCATACACGTTCTATAATAGTGAACCATTTGTGATGGGATGCGCATCATAAACGTAGCACCATAGAATACCAACTGCGATGGCAATGTGAGTAGAAACGATTAGGAGTACTGTAGGGTCCCTATCCCCAACGGTTTCTGGGTCGTGTGGGAAGGACACCCCTATCGCCATCACTCACTAGGCGACGGTTCCAAATGACGTCGCGGAAAGGGGTTAAAAACCGTTTGTATAGCACCACGCGCATCAGTGAGTCCAGAACCACCAGATCCAATCTAGACACCATCTCAGATGGGGTTCACCACCTCCATTGGTGCATATTCGATGATGCGTGAGTAGTTCTTTATAGAGCTTCGAGTCCGTAGTTAGTAGCTAGATGGCTTCCTCTCTCTCTTGGTGAATTATCAGTACAATGGTCTCTTGGAGATCCATATGATGTAACTCTTTTTGCGGTGTGTTTGTTGGGATCGGATTAACTTTGAGTTTATGGTCACATCTATCTTTTTATATCCATGAAAGTATTTGAGTTTCTTTGATCTCTTTTATGCTTGATTGCTTATAGCCTCGTATTTCCTCTCCGATATTTGGGTTTTGTCGTGGAAGTGTCACACCAAATGTCCGCATGGAAGGACTTAGTTGTGGAGCCATTACGACGAGGTTAGCTTAAAGGGGTTAAACGGGACAAAGGACACGGTGAGTTTATACTGGTTCGGCCCCTTGCGGTGAAGCTGAAGGCCCACTCTAGTTGAGGTGGTATTGCTAGGGTTTCGATTACCAGGGAGCAAACACGCTTTGCTTGGCTCTCGATTTGATTTTCCTTGCCCTAAGCCGCTGCCGGGTCGTCCCCTTATATACACGGGTTAACGCTCTGTGGCCTACAGAGTCCCGGTCGGCTCATACAACGTGTCCGTCTCGGTGACGTACCTTACATGCCTTATATTACAAGTCTACTCATACATGGCGGTTTACACTTACGGGCCTTAAGCCGTCTCTGGGCTTGGACCTCTTACCGGCCTATCCATGAACCGCCGTCTGGTATACTCTTGGGCTTCATGGATGAACCGCCATTGTGGTTGACCCGGCCCCTCCTGGGTGGGTCATACCTGATAGTCATATCCCCAACATTAGGCCCCAGGTTGGTTTGAACTTGTCCCGGTCAATATTCAACACTTAGAAAAAATCCTTCTTCCTCTGTTGTGAAACATTGTAACCCGCAATGACATCATCTCCAGAAATTTTGGAAACCCACCACAACGTCATCTTTAACGGATCTTTTATCCTTAATGACCTTCCGAAAATCGAGGCGTTCAATTAGTTGGATAATCATCATTTGGCCTCCTCGTTTTTCGTGCATGTCTATTACTCTTGTCCTTATAAGTAGGGTCAAACCACCCCTTTCTCATTCTCCTCTCTCCTTCACGTCTTCTTCTTCCTCACAATGCACCAGCCTACATGAGCTCCGCCACCGTCGACCTCCGTCCTCTTCATCAACTCCGGCCGCTGCATCACCCTGAACGGTCCAGAAATGTCGCAACACTCCTCCGCTGTAAGCTAGCATCGATAAGTCTTCCCTTTTCTTTTTCATGGATCTCTTCTTTAGGGTTTTGGTGTTCGTCGGTGTTCATCGCTGCTACTCCTTCTCCTTGCTAGATCGTGTAGTTTTGATCTGGAAATAATGTAGGTCCTGTGCGGTAGCAGTTTTAGCACCCGCTTTTGATATTAAAACATATCCTCATCACGACAGATCTCCTCTAGGGCACCTCCACTTTTCTGCTGCCGCCTCTGTAGGTTTAGATTTTATCTCCTTTTTCTAAACAACTGTAGATCTGAATTTATAGCTTTAATCTGTGGAACATGTTTGTCCCAACACTTAACAAATTTTGCTCTTGTTAGATCTTGAATATCTTAGTCATGGCGGCTTACTTTACCGGTTTACTTATTACTTCATATATCACTAGCCCTCACTTAAGCCGCCATTCTAAATGTACAGCGCAATTGTTAACTTGTGATTTCACCAACTGACTTGAACCAGCAAATTACTCCCTTCTTTAGGTTGTCCTTCTTTCACAATGCCACCAAAGACAGTTAGCACATGTAACTGGGTTCCTTCCATCATTACTGAGGGTACTTTGAAAGATTTCATCAAGGTTGGATATCTACCAGAGAAGAGTGTCATGCATTACCGCGCTCCTAACCCGGGCGAAAAGAGACCTCTGCCAAAAGAAGGTGAAGTCATTGTATTCACTGATCATATGAACCGGGGCTTCTCACCGCCCGGCTCTAAGTTCTTTCAAGATGTTATGCACTTCTTCAAACTCCATCTGCAAGACATTGAACCCAACTCCGTGTCAAACATCTGTAACTTTCAAGTTTTCTGTGAAGTATACCTTCAAGAAGAGCCTAGTGTTGTGCTTTTCAGGGAATACTTCTATCTGAACCGGCAAAATGAGTTCACAAGCGGGCCCATCTTGGAACTTGGTGGAATTTCAATTCAACGCAGAATAGACGTCATCTTCCCTCAAGCAGCTCTATCAAGTCACCCCAAGGACCGGAATCAGACATGGTTCTATTGTAAAGATATCTCGCCGTCTGATGAAAATCCATTGCCGGGTTATCGTGCTGAATGTCTTGACTCAAATTATCAACTCCCTGAGAAACTTACCTCCACTGAACATAAGAAACTCGCCCCTACTATCATAAAAGTCCAAGCCCTGCTAGGAAATGGTTTAACCGGAGTTGATTTGATCCGATGCTGGGTCTCATGGCGGATCATACCCTTAAGCCGCCGATCTGGCTTGATGTGTACTTATACCGGAGGAACATACGATCCATTACACCATAGCTCTCTGCGTCTGACTGAAGAGGGCATTGTTGAAATGGCAACAACCCTGGTAAATAGTAAATTCGAAGACTACAACAAAGTGTGTCTGAACCCTTTCTGCAAGCTTAACCCGCCGCCAGATGTAAGTCTCTTGATTTCCCTTACTTTATCGCTTCGTCCAAATATTATGTGAGCTCAAGTATGTTACTCTTCCGCACGCTAAGTCTGATTTCTGGAAGGCAAAATGTGATCACGAAGCCGCCAAAAAGGCTAGAGCTACCGCAAAAGACGCCAGAAAGACCGGCAAGAAACCTAAGAAGAAGTCAAGCGCCTCTGACATGTTTAAGATGGATGACACTTCTGAGTTAGAGGTAGCCCTTGACTCTCTTGGCTTGTTTTTCAACCATCTTATTGGCATTGACTATTACCAAGATGATACAGGAACCAACCAAGCAGTTGAAGAAGAGGTAACTATTATTTCCTCTGACTCGGAACCTTTGCCAAGGCAGAAACTTCGGCGAGTAACCCAGAAAGTAAGGTTTTCACACCCCTTGGCTTATTTAGATCCTCACTTTCTTTTGAAATGATAGCAACACGAGAGCCACCGCCAGACCCGGACCAGTGGAGGTGAAGATTTATCCTTCGGTTTACCAAACACTCCTCAAAAATGCCAAAATGAGGTTCTTTTTAACCTTAACTCTTATATTTACTGACAGGTTTCTTTTGTTAGCCACTCAATTCCTTCGATTCAATCTTGTAGGAGATTTCCCGTTCTTCTTCTGGCAACTCATCTTAGACTCAATTGCCGGCTTTCAAGACTGCCCCTGGGTAAGAATAATTACCTTTTTGTACCTTTCTATCCTCACCATTATGCTGACTTGCCCGAATTCTTTTAGCAGTCAAGCAAAACCCATCAAGAAAGCGAAGGTGACAAAACCGGCTGAAGACCCTAAAGCCGCTGAACCAGACTAGCAAGCTTCTGCACCAGAATCCTCTGAACAACCAGAAGATCCTGCTTCCCACACTCAACCTGAGATGCCTGAGTTGTCTGTTGATGAAACCAACATTGACCCGTCAACTACTGAACCGTCAAGCTCGCTTAAACCGCCAGAGACTCCTGCTGAGGACATTCTGATCACTGGTACTGGCTTTACTGAACCGGGGAATCCAACTATATTAGCCAGACATTCTGCCAAACAAGAAGTCATGGAGAGACGGAAAGTGAGGTTTGATGTCTCCCACTATGCTCAATTGAGTAATAGTGAAGTATTATCTGGTTATCTCAATCAAGTACACTCCAGCCGTGACTTGGAAATTAAGATGGTTAAACAGATGCATTAGAAGTATGAGGTATGTCATCCGGCTTACATAAGTTAGATATCTTGCCAGCCCCCAAGTCTTCTGATTATGATAAGATTGAATAATCTGTAGACTTAAATAACTTATAAGCTTCTGTCCTAGACTCCCTCCAAGTCCGGTTTAAAATTAAACCGAATGCTGAAAATAGCATAATTTTGCATTTGTAGTCCCCAAGGGCCGGTTTAATCAGTATGAATGAGTCGGTCCTATTGATCAATGTGTAAAAGAGCAGAACTTAACTGCATAGCCCCCATGAGTCGGCAGAGACTGTTTACAGCACTCCCGGCTCATCATTAGGAAGATACAAGCAATATGCATGAGCCCCCAAGTGCCAAGTGTTGTTGCTTGCAAAGTGCATGGGACTTTTAGTTATAAAAGGTGTTTTCGTTGAAAAATTGCTTTGATAGACATTAGCCCCCAAGTGCCAAGTGTTGTTGCTTGCAAAGCGCTTGTGACTTATATTGTTGTAATCCGCCATGAAGTATATTTGATAAATCTGTGCTACATGAAGGCTGCTACCACTAATTTGGAAACTCAATTGAACGATGCCAAGACCCAGCTGGCGGCTCAGGAAACTGAGACCCAGAAAGCTGAATCAAAATTCCAGTTTAGTGTGTCTGGGTCGGAAAAATTGGAGACCAGTTTTACTGTGGATAAAAAGGCTTGGGCTGAAGAAAAGACTGCCTTGATACAGCGCGCTGAGAAGGCAGAGGCGGCTCTTCAAGAGGCTACCACTGAACTCATCGGTTTAAAACACCGTGTGTCTCAGATGGTTTCTGCTATTTTTGGTGAGTCGCCTTGTTATTTATCCGAAGTATTGTCGTCGTAATGTAAGCCGCCATTTTAACCAATCTATGACTTACTCAGGTCCCAGAAGCAGCAACCTTAGCCAAGATACGCTTGTGAAGCTCAAGGAGGTTTATACTCTTGTTGAGCAATTATATACTAGAGCTCAACGTACATTGGCTACCATCTCCCCGGCTAATCAAGGACCCAATCTGTTAAGCGATGTTTTGAAGAAATTATCCATCATGCCCACCAGAATCCAAGAAATAAAGCGGTCTTGTGCAAGAGCCGGCGCTGTGACGGCCTTGAGCCGTGCCAAAGCGTGGGTGCCAGAATTAGACCCAGCGGATGTGGCCAGTGGGTATCCTAGCTTAAAGGAAGACGAAACCTCTTTCAATCAGCAAGACTTTGCCGCCTGTGTCAAAGAGATTCGTCCTCATGCAACAGTCATTGCTGAAGAGAACAATCTTTCCAAATACCAGCCGGCTTACGATGCGGATAATCAAAAGATGCATACGCCTGCGTACAAAGTGATGGACTTAGTTCCGCCGATTCGTAAGCACATCTTCGCCCCTGATATTGACCCATCCAATCTGATTGATGACGAAGCTGAATTCTTCGCCTTGCGTGGCTTTGACTGGTCGAAACCAAACTTCCAGACGGCAGATGAGGAAGAAGAACCGGCAAGGGATGAACCGGAGGCCTCCCGTCAGCAAGACCAAGAAGAGTGAACCGCCAGGCGGGTTAAAGACTTAAGCTTTGACAAAACACTTGACCTCATGTTGGCTCATGGAGCTATGTAATAGGATAGTTAAAACTTGAATTGGCCATGCCATCACACACGTTTTCTGCTTTCCGTAACACTGATGATCCATCGGTTTAAAAAACCACTCTTTGTATGATAGTCTTTGAATTATTATGATCCTACACACAAAGAAAACACAAGGGCCCTGGCGGCTTACCGCCAGGAGGGTCATGATACCCGACTAAAGCCGCTGGGGATGAATAGTCCATGACCAGGGTCGGTCTGATAACTGCTAAGTAAAATAACATACATGTGATATATACTTAAACTGCCGGCGTATCAGCTTCGTGCAATTTAAAGGTGTGAGAACTATAACTTCAACCATGGTATTCATTATGCTTTGACGATGTAGAGTTTGTCCTCCCGATGGGTTGTATAAACCCAAAACGTGCTTCCAATGTAAGACGTAAACAGGGCAGCTGGGCCCGACTTATAAAAAACCAAAAAGCAACGAAAAAACTCAAACACGAATAAGAAAACAAAAGAAATTCAAGGCTTTTGTAGACTGTCAAATTAAAGTGTCATCTTCAATGAAACTAGCCGGAGCCATTGGATTGTTCGTGCTGCCGTGATCCGGACTCATGGTGTGCCCAATCGACATTTGAACGCTAGATAAGCCTGGTCTTGCTCAAAGACTTATGAGGAGTACGCGGGGCCGGAGTGACGGTATCATGGGCCGATTTATCCAAGTTTCAAGGAAGGCGGCTTATGAAGCCGGGATCCATCTGACTCTGTAAACCGTACTCTCGCAAGACAAGCCGCTGTTTGAACCTTAATCAAGCTCAGATCTTGGTCGAATACGCCATAAAGACTGATCGTTAAGAGTTCGGCGGGTCAATCGGGATGACCTTATGGAGTTGAAGTAGATGGTGTTACAGGTAGGATGACCTGGTCAGAGTTTGTTCTCTTTGGTCAAATACGCCTATGTTTGAACAAACCAGGTCAAGAGGGTAGTAACGCTATGTTCTCTTCTGTCGAATACGCCTATGTTTGAATAGGAAGCCCCCATGTGACATACTTACAAATGTGGCGTTGAGCCGATCAAGAGGGTACCGACAGCTATATATGTGCTCTTTGGTGAATACACCTATGTTTGAATAGGAAGCCCCCAAGTGACCCTATAACCTTTTGGCCTTGCGCCGATCACGTGGGTACTGACAGCTATGCTCGATGAGAAGGAAGCCCCCAAGTGATCATATAAGTTTTGGCATTGCGCCTGATCAAGAGGGTACTGACAGCTATGCTCAATGAGCAGGAAGCCCCCAAGTGATCATATAAGCTTTGGCATTGCGCCAATCAACAGGATACCGACAGCTATGCTCAATGAGCAGGAAGCCCCCAAGTGATCATCAGGGACCTATGTTTGAGCTGTGCTATGCATCCAACTCTCTTTGGTCCTGGAAGTTGTGGGCGTCAAGCCTCTTAAATGATGATAAAGACTTAGCTTTGAATAAGTAAAACGACAGAGGCCCTGAATTGTCAGGGATGCCGGCTTTATTATACTGCTTATAATATATACATCAGATAACTATGTACATCATGAGAGCTGGAGGCTCCAGTATAGTAGGGCCGAAGATGAGCAATGTTCCATGGCCGACGGGTCTCCTCCTCCGATGTGCGTGAGTCCTTGTTGTCTCGAACGTCGATAAGGTAGTATGACCCATTATGTAGATTCTTGCTGACCACAAAAGGTCCTTCCCAAGGTGGTGATAACTTGTGCATATCTGTCTGATCTTGGATGAGCCGGAGCACTAAGTCGCCTTCTTGAAAGGTTCTGGTTTTGACCCGGCGGCTGTGATAATGCCGTAGGTATTGCTGGTAAATCGCCGAACGAGCCGCCGCGAGGTCATGCCCCTCATCCAATAAGTCAAATGCATCTTGACGCACCTTTTCATTGTCGGCCTCAACATATGCCGCCACCCGGGGTGAATCGTGACGGATGTCACTAGGGAGAACCACCTCTGCCCCATAAACCATGAAGAAGGGTGTGTAACCCGTAGACCTGTTGGGGGTTGTGTTGATGCTCCATAACACTAAAGGTAACTCCTCCACCCAACAACCCGGCGTTCTCTGTAAAGGAACCATAAGCCGGGGCTTGATACCTCGCAGAATCTCCTGATTTGCTCATTCTACCTGCCCATTGGATTGAGGGTGAGCTACAGAGGAAACATCAAGCCATATATGCTCCCGTTGACAAAATTCTTCCATAGAACCTTTAGAAAGATTAGTGCCATTATCTGTTATGATGTTGTGCGGAAAGCCAAAATGGAAGATCACCTTCTTCATGAATTGAACCGCCGTTGCCGCATCACATTTACTAACCGGCTCTACTTCAATCCACTTAGTAAATTTATCAACCGCGACCAAGAGGTGGGTCTTCTTATCCTTGGACCTTTTGAAAGGCCCAACCATATCAAGCCCCCAAGTTGCAAACGGCCAAGTAATTGGAATCATCCTCAATTCTTGAGCCGGCACATGAGCTCGTCGTGCAAATTTCTGACAGCCATCACATCTGCTTACCAAATCCTCAGCATTAGCATGAGCCATTAGCCAATAAAACCCATGACGGAAAGCCTTGGCTACTAGACATTTAGAGCCGACGTGATGACCACAATCTCCTTCGTGGATTTCTCGTAAAATCTCACAACCTTCTTCAGGAGAGACGCAACGTTGAAACGCTCCTGTAACGCTGTGATGGTGCAACTCTCCATTGACAATCGTCATTGACTTAGACCGCCGGGTTATCTGCCTGGCCAAGACCTCATCCGTTGGCAACTCACCTCGGGTCATGTAAGCCAAATACGGAACTGTCCAATCAGGAATAGCATGGAGAGCCGCCACCAACTGCGCTTCTGGGTCAGGAACAGCAAGGTCCTCCTCTGTAGGTACTTTCACAGACGGGTTAAGCAGAATATCCAAAAACTTATTGGGCGGCGCCGGCTTACGCTTAGATCCTAGCCGGCTTAAGGTATCAGCTGCCTCGTTCTTCCGGCGATCAATATGTTCAAGTTGGTAACCCTTGAAATGACCAGCAATGGCATCAACCTCCCGGCAATAAGCCACCATAAGAGGATCCTTGGAATACCAAGTGCTAGAAACTTGCTGAGCCACCAGATCTGAATCGCCAAAACACCTCACCCGGATTAAGATCATCTCCTTAGCCATCCGAAGACCATGGAGTAAGGCCTCATACTTTGCTGCATTGTTAGTACAGGGGAACATTAATCGGAGAACATAGGAAAACTTGTCACCTCGTGGGGAAGTCAAAACAACTCCAGGCCCCGAGCCCTCTAGCTGTTTGGATCCATCAAAGTGGATAGTCCAATATGTATTATCCGGCTTTTCCTCAGGCGTCCACAACTCTGTCCAATCATTGATGAAATCCACTAGCACTTGGGACTTGATGGCCGTGTGTGGCACATACTTTAAACCGTGAGGACCGAGCTCAATGGCCCATTTAGCAACCCGACATGTGGCTTCTCTGTTTTGAATGATATCTCCTAAAGGAGCAGAACTTACCACAGTGATAGGATGACCTTGAAAATATTGCTTAAGCTTTCGACTTGCCATAAAAACGCCATATACAAGCTTTTGCCAGTGTGGATATCTCTGTTTGGTCTCGATAAGCACCTCACTGATATAATAAACCGGCCGTTGAACCGGATATTCCTTGTTTGCCTCCTTCCTTTCCACCACAATACCTACACTGACAGCCCGGCTATTAGCAGCCACATATAACAATAAAGGCTCCTTATCAATAGGGGCAGCAAGCATGGGCGGCTCAGCCAGCTGTTTCTTCAGATCCTCAAACGCTTGATTAGCAGCATCACTCCAAACAAAGTGATATGTCTTCTTCATCATCTGATAAAGAGGAATAGCCTTCTCCCCCAGTCGGCTTATGAACCGTCTCAGAGCTGCAATACGACCCGCCAAACGCTGAACATCATTAACACATGCCGGTTTAGCCAATGAAGTAATGGCTTTGATCTTCTCCGGGTTAGCTTCAATGCCTCTGTTAGAAACCAAAAATCCCAGGAGCTTGCCTGCTGGCACACCAAAGACACATTTGGACGGGTTAAGCATCATCTTGTAGACCCGGAGATTGTCAAATGTCTCTTTCAAATCCTTAATCAAAGTCTCTTTTTCTCTTGACTTCACCAAAATGTCATCTACATAAGCATGAACATTGCGCCCAATCTGATTGTGAAGGCAATTCTATACACACCGCTGATAAGTCGCCTGGGCGCTCTTAACCCCAAAAGGCATAGACACATAGAAGAAGGCTCCAAATGGAGTAATGAAAGTTGTCTTCTCCCGGTCCTTAACTGCCATTTTGATATGATGATAACCAGAATAAGCATCCAAAAAGCTCAAAAACTCACAACTCGCCGTAGCATCAATGATTTGATCAATGCGAGGAAGAGCAAATGGATCAACCGGACAAGCTTTGTTTAAGTTCGTGTAATCCACACACATTCGCCAAGTGTCGTTCTTTTTGAGTACCAGCACTGGATTAGCCAACCACTCAGGATGAAAAACTTCAATGATAAACCCGGCCGCCAAAAGCCGGGCCACTTCCTCACCAATGGCCTTGCGCCTCTCCTCGTCAAACCGGTGAAGAAATTGCTTGACCGGTTTAAACTTCGGATCAATATTAAGAGTGTGCTCAGCGAGTTCTCTCGGTACACCCGGCATGTCAGAAGGCTTCCATGCAAAGATGTCCCAGTTCTCATGGATGAACTCGATGAGCATGCTTTCCTATTTCGGATCTAGATTAGCGCTGATGCTGAACTATTTAGATGAGTCTCCAGGGGTGAAATCAACCAGTTTAGTATCGTCCCCCGATTTAAACTTTAACGAAGGATCATGCTCTATGGTTGGCTTCTTCAAGGACGTCATGTCTGCCGGGTCAAAATTGTCTTTGTAAAATTTCAGCTCCCCCATTGCACAAACTGATTCAGCATAAGCCGCATCACCTTCCTCAGATTCCAGGGCCACCTTGCAACTCCCATGCATTGTGATGGTGCCCTTATAACTCGGCATTTTAAGCTGCAAGTAGACATAATAGGGCCTCGCGATGAACTTAGCATAAGCCGGCCGCCCAAACGGAGCATGATAGGGGCTTTTGATCTTGACCACTTCGAAGGTTAACGTCTCAGACCTGGAATCATGCTCATCTCCAAAGGCCACTTCCAACGAAATCTTACCCACTGGGTAGGCTGATTTACCTGGCACGACACCATGGAAGACAGTGTTTGACAGCTTAAGATTCTTATCTGTCAGTCCCATGCATCGGAAGGTCTCATAATATAGGATGTTAATGCTGCTACCTCCATCCATGAGCACCTTAGTAAACTTATAACCTCCCACTTGAGGCGCCACTACTAAAGCCAGATGACCCGGATTATCGACCCGGGGCGGACGATCCTCTCGACTCCACACAATAGGCTACTCTGACCATCGCAGATAACGCGGCACCGCCGACTCAATTGCGTTCACGGCCCTCCTATGAAGTTTCTGGCCCCGCTTACATAAGCTAGTGGTGAAGACATGATACTGTCCACTATTCAATTATTTTGGATTGCTCTGATAACCGGACTACTGCTGTTGATTCCCCTGACTATTCTACTGATTGTAACCACCCTAGTTACCGTGACCTTCAAATCCGGAACTTGAGCCGCCACCTCCATGACCCAGACCGTGAGAGCCGGACCCTAATCCGCCATTTGGGCCATGGTGGCGCTCGATGGATTCCCGAAAGCTTCTCATTATGCTACAATCCTTCCACGAATGAGTAGCCAGTTTACGATCCGTGCCATGTTTTGGACACGGCTGGTTTAACATTGCTTCAAGGTCGAATCCTGCCCTCAGAGCCGGCAGCCCCTGTGCCCCCCTACAACGCTTGTTGTTATTGCGTGCACCTGTGTTAGCCACAAAGTCATCAGCCTTGCGCTTACCGTTGCCACCCTGACTGGCAGAGTTGTATTGTTGTCCCTTCATGCCATTACTCTTCTTTCCCTTTCCCGATCTCTCATCCTCTGAATCGGGGTCCTTGGTACCATCAGAGTCGGCATACTTAACTAGATCTGCCATCAGCTCCCCCATGTCGTTGCAATGACGCTTGAGCCGCCCAACCTTTTGCTTGAGTGGAATGAACCGGCAATTTTTCTCTAACATCAAAACTGCTGAGCCGACGTTGATGTTATTTGAAGAATGTATGATGGTTGAGACCCGGCGCACCCAGCTGGTCGTGGACTCGCCCTCGGCCTGAACGCAAGAAACCGGATCCAGAATCGACATAGGTTGCTTGCACGTGTCTTTGAAATTCTGAATAAACCGGGCCTTCAACTCCGCCCATGACGCGATGGAATTAGCCGGCAATCCCTTCAACTAGGTACGAGCCGTCCCTTCTAACATCATGGTGAAGTACTTGGCGTAAGCAGCTTCACTAACATCCAGCATCTCCATGGCCATCTCATAAATCTCCACCCATGCCTCAGGAGGTTGATCGGCTGTGTAATTAGGCTCCTTATGAGGGCCTTTGAAGTCCTTGGGCAGACGCTCATTCGTATAGCTGCCATTAGACACAGCACACCGAAAGCCTTGGAAGTCACTCCTACCTCAATTGAAGCCGTCGGGTAAATCGACGCGTGTTGATGAGCCGCCAGCTCAGCCTCCCGACTTGCTCTGGCCTGGTCCACCAAATCTTGTGCGTTGGCTCCATTGCGTGCCGGGTCATGAGGTTGGTTACATCGCTTTTCAGTACTTGAGACCGCTGGCGAGTCAATGTGCCTGTTGTAGCTCCGGCTCGGACGAGGGGTATCATGAATCCGATCACGATTGTAAGAATAAGCCTGCTGCTGCACCGGAGCTGTTTGAAGAAGCTCCCTGGCCCTTCGGGTTTCAACCACTACTGGAGTTTCACCCTCATCGGGCAGAGCCGCCAATTGTGTAGCTGCAGCAATCATGTTGTCTAGAGGGGTGGAGTAATTACCCGGCGGTGTCATCACATGCTGAGGCGGAGTGTTGTTCATACGTGGCTGGCCGGGCGGTTCAACTATTCGGTTCACCATCGGCGGGTTACTAGCCCCAGCTCCAGGGGTGTTGAAGAGGTCCCTTGACTCATAAACCCATGGCAAACAACTCCGTTGCTTCCTCCTTAAGACTTCATGTGAGGCGTTCTAATCTACACTAAGCCGATATGAATCTGCTTGAATCTGTTGTGCTTGGGCATCCAAAACTGCTTGTTCTGTGGCCATCCTAGCGTTCTCTGTCGCTAAGTCTGCCTTAGCTTGCACTATTCCATCATGTAATTTAGCCACTTCTAGCTTCTGTTGCTCCTCGTTTTCTGGGGTTACCTCAACCTCCATCAGAGTCGCTAGAGCATCCAGTAGATCTGTTAAGACTTGAGCCGGCGGGCGAGTTGAACCGCCAACCTCAACTGCCATGATCGCAGCTGCACCAGAAGTTATAGTCGCAGCAGCTGTCAAGCCAAGAACCGACTGTGTGCCAGCCATGAAGATCGCCACCCTGTTTGGCGGCTCACGAGGGTCCGGAATACTATCGCCATTGGAACAGCCCCAAGCCTTCCATCCTATAGCTGATACATTGAATTGGTCTTGCCCGTGGACTCACCATCAGAGCAGATCTCCGTCTCACCACCAGAGACAGAGCCTTCCAATTCAGCCCCATGGGTGAACCCAACGAAGACATGCCTTACGGCCGGCTAAGCCGGGGCGGGTCGTGCACCCTGAGCCGTCTCGATGATGTCGGTGCAGAAGTCCGGCTCAGGGCCTGGCTCGCCGATCTTGCCGATGAAGACGAGGATTCCGCCGAAGGGGACCCGATACCCATACTCAATTGAGCCGGCCTCGAGGCCCTAGCCTACATTGTCGATGTAGAGCTTGCCGTGATGACACTTGGTCATCCGGCCCACAGCATATCCCTTGAGTCCTTCGAAGTTTCCCTTTAAGAACTCGAAACCACCATGAGCTGGCCCCACGGTGGGCGCCAACTATCGTGGAAGTGTCACGGCAGATGTCCTCATGGAAGGACTTAGTTGTGGAGCCATTGCGACAAGGTTAGCTTAAAGGGGTTAAACGAGACAAAGGACACGGAGAGTTTATACTGGTTCGGCCCCTTGCGGTGAAGGTAAAGGCCTACTCCAGTTGAGGTGGTATTGCTAGGGTTTTGATTACGAGGGAGCAAACATGCTTTGCCTGGCTCTCGATTTGATGTTTCTTGCCCTAAGCCGCTGCCGGGTCGTCCCCTTATATACATGGGTTGACGCCCTGCGGCCTACAGAGTCCCGGCCGGCTCAACAACGTGTCCGGCTCGGTGACGTACCTTACATGCCTTATATTACAAGTCTACTCATACATGGCGATTTACACTTACGGGCCTTAAGCCATCTCTGGGCTTGGGCCTCTTACCGGCCTATCTATGAACCGCCGTCTGGTATACTCTTGGGCTTCATGGATGAACCACCATTGTGGTTGACCCGGCCCCTCCTGGGCGGGTCATACCTGATAGTCATATCCCCAACAGGTTTTGTTTGGCCAACTTGATCTATTTATCTTGCAAAGGGAGGAGGTGCTTTGTAGTTGGTTCGATCTTACGGTGCTTGATCCCAGTGACAGAAGGGGAATCGACACGTATGTATCATTGCTATTAAGGATAAAATGATGGGGTCTATCTCTACATAGATAGATCTTTTCTACATCATGTCATCATTCTTATTGCATTACTCCGTTTCTCCATGCACTTAATACACTAGATGCATGCTGGATAGCAGTCGATGTGTGGAGTAATAGTAGTAGATGCAGGCAGGAGTCGGTCTACTAATCTTGGATGTGATGCCTATGTAATGATCATTGCTTGGATATCATCATGATTATTTGAAGTTCTATCAATTGCCCAACAGTAATTTGTTTACCCATTATTTGCTATTTTTCTCGAGAGAAGCCACTAGTGAAACCTACGGCCCCCGGGTCTCTTTCTCATACTATTTGCCTTTGCGATCTATTTTCCTTTGCTTTTATTTTTGGATCTATTAAACCAAAAATACAAAAATACCTTGCTGCCTTTTATTCTCATTTATTTTATTTGGCATTCGATCTATCAATCTACTACAATTTTATTCACATCCGTTTGCCCATCTTGGGGCGCCGCTACCCGAAAGGGATTGACAACCCCTTTTACACGTTGGGTTGCGAGTAGTTGTTATTTGTGTGCAGGTGCTGTTAATGTTATGTTGCTTGGTTCTCCTAATGGTTTGATAACCTTGGTCTCATAACTGAGGGAAATACCTACCGCTGCTGTGCTGCATCATCCCTTCATCTTTGGGGAAATACCGACATAGCTTCAAGCCGCATCAAAAGAAATTCCTGGCGCCGTTGCCGGGAAGGATCTTCAACATATACCAGGTTCCTAATCAAAAATCTCATCTCCTCGCAATTTACATTATTTGCCATTTGCCTCTCGTTTTCCTCTCCCCCACTTCACAAAAATTTGTCATTTTATTCGCCCTCTTTTTCGTTTGCCTTTTTCTCGTCAGATCTCATGTTTGCTTGTGTTGCCATGTGCCTTCTATTTGCTTGCATCTTTGCTTGCTAAAAATCTATTGATATGGATCCTCATCCACTTGCTAATCTTTTCAAAAGATCCAATTATGGTGAACCAATTGCTAGTGAGTTGAGTGCACTAGATTATCTTTATGAAGTTTTGCTTGAGATTTGTGAACCTGAAAATTGTGATGAAGAAATTTATGAAGTGATTCATGATAGCTCCTTGAATGAAAAGCATGATTGCAATGATTTTACTATAAATTCTATTAATGTCAATTGTGCTAATAATATGCAAAACTCCAAGCTTGGGGATGCTAATTTTGCTATGTCCACTACTTGTTGCAATGATCATGATTGGGGTGATGATTCTTATGATCTTGAAAATTTATTTATGCCTCATGATGAATATGTTTACAATAATATTAAAAGTGGGTTCGGAAGAGTGTCAACTTTAGGTAAAAATAATCCCACATATTTGGAGAGTGTTCAGTCTTATGAATTTTTTTGATAAAAGTGGGCTTGAAGAGGTCATGACTTTAGTTGATGTTAATCCCACTATCTTGGAAGATTATAGAACTTTTGTGCATGTGGATCATGAAGAGAAAATTTTATATGATAGCTATATTGTTGAATTTGATTATGATCCTACATGTAATTACTATGAGAGAGGAAAATATGGTTGTAGAAAATTTCATGTTACTAATTTACCTCTCATTATGTTGAGATTGTTATTGTGTATTTCTTCTTCCTTGCATATGCTATATATTTCTTGTCTTGATAATTTGTTTGCTTATAAAATCCCTATGCATCAGAAGTATGTTAGACTTAAATGTGTTTGTCACATGTATAATGATGCTCCCTTTGTGTTTCAATTTGTTTGCTTATAAAAACTTCATCCATGCACTCAACGTCAACAACAGAGTGCTTGTAGATCACAAGGCGAAAGAGCAGGCCATCTACGACCACTTCTCCGCCTCCTTAGGCCAGGGCCAGAGGCGCAGCTGCACCCTGAACTAGGAGCAGCTCCAAGTCCTGGTGGTGACCGCGCCCGAGCTGGACGGCCCGTTCACTATGGCCGAGGTATAGGAAACGATCATTGCATCGCCGGCAGAAAAGGCGCCATGCCCTGATGGTTTTACCGGCCAATTCTTTCGCTCCTGTTGGCATATCATCAAGGACGAGATCATGGCTGCTTTTCAGAAGTTCTACCACATGGCTGGAAGAAACTTCACCGACATCAACACCGCATTGATCACTCTGCTACCGAAGCGCAATGAGGCCTCGGAGATTGGCCATTACAGGCCCATCAGCCTCATCCATTCCGTCGTGAAGATGATCTCAAAGGTGCTCGCTTTAAGGCTCTCAGCTGCCCTGGACAGAGTGATCTCGCAGGCTCAAACGGCATTTCAGAGAGGAAAGTGCATACATGATAGTTTTCAGTACGTCCAGGGCTGCGTCAGTGTGTTGCACAAAGAGAAAAAGCAGGCTTTGCTTTTCAAATTGGACTTCGCTCGAGCCTTCGACTCCGTCTCTTGGGCGTATTTGATCGAACTGCTGCAGCAAATGGGCTTCTCGCAGCGCTGGAGGAACTGGATCTCCTTGCTGCTGTCCTCTTCGTCCTCCTCGTGCTTGCTCAACGGCATGCAGGGGCCAAGCTTCATCCACACGTGTGGACTACGGCAAGGTGACCCGCTATCGCCGCTGCTGTTCATCCTGGCAATTGACCCCCTGTACCGCCTGCTAGAATCAGCCACCAGACAGAATTTGATCGCGCCGCTGCCAGGGCGGGGAGCAAGCATGAGGGTCAGCTTTTACGCTGACGACGCGGTAATCTTCGCAAACCCAATAAAGGAGGAGGTGGACTGCCTGCTGGAGCTGTTGTACGTCTTCGGAGAAGCCACTGGTCTTAAACTCAACCAGACCAAGTCCTCGGTCATCCCGATGAACTGCGACGCCCAGACGCTGGTGGAAGTGCTGCATGGTTTCGGCGGCGCCATCGCTAGCTTCCCCACATCCTACCTAGGGCTGCCTATCTCCCCCAAGCGATTGCGGATCGTGCACTTCCAGTTCCTTATTGACAGGATCTAATCACGCCTCGCGGGATGGAAGGGAAAGTTGATGTCGTTGGCCGGCCGACGCGTCCTGGTGCGCGCAATGCTCTCCGCCCTGCCCACCTACGCCCTTTCTGTGCTAAAGGTGTCGAAGAAGGTTTTGAAGGAGATCGACAAAGCGAGGCGACGCTTTCTGTGGGCGCAAGACGAAGAGCTGCCGGGCGGCAAGTGCAAGGTGGCGTGGAGCTCTGTCTACTCGCCGACGGAGAAGGGAGGGCTCGGGATCCTCGACCTACAGCTCTTCGCCTCTGCGCTGCGGCTACGATGGCTCTGGTTGGCATGGCAACACCCACAGCAGCCATGGACGGCCTTTCCCCTTCCCTGACAAGATGGACCTCGCGGCATTCCAGAAGGCCACGCATGTCCTGGCCGGGAACGGCCAGCGGGCATGCTTCTGGACAAGCCACTGGTTGGGTGCGGCCCCTTTGGCTGCTGCCTTCCCGAGCCTATACAACCACTCCAGGCGCAAGAACCGCACGGTGGCCGTTGCGCTCGCCAATGACCAATGGATCAGAGACCTTCATCATGGCAACACATCGCTTATCGTCGTCGAGTATCTGCATCTCAGGCGGCAAATTCAACAAGCTGGACTGATCCTTGACAGTCACGTCCCAGATCGGATTCAGTGGATAGCAGGCGGCGATGATCGCTACTCGGCAAGGGCGGCGTACCGCATGCTCTTTCAGTCCAGGCCGAGCACGAGTGACGACAAGGTGATCTGGAAAAGCTGGGCGCTGGGGACTGCCAAGGTGTTCTCATGGCTCATGCTCAGGAACAGGATCTGGTGCAACGATCGGCTGCAAAGGCGAGGTTGGCCAAATGGATATTTCTGCAGCCTTTGCCTCCGAACCCTGGAGTCTGCGATTCATCTCTTCTGGGAGTGTTCATTCTCCCGCCAAATTTGGGCGTCCTTCTCCATCAGAGCTGGCTGCGAGGAAATGGCCACCTTCAAATCGCTGCTCCACTCTACCATGCAGCACTGCTTGCAAATGATCCGTCGCACGCCAGCGGGGGCGCGAAAGGGCTTCAGATCAATGCTCATCTTGACTGCCTGGAACATATGGAAGGAGAAAAACGCCATCGTCTTCAGGGGGAAGATGCCATGCCTGAACGACAGCGCCCGCGCCGTCATGCCGGACTGTGACCAGTGGCGCGCCGCCGGTGCAGCTTGCCTAGAGCCCCCGTTCGGGGTCTATTCTGCGAGATAACATCCCCACGATCGCTCCTAGTGAGCTCTAGTTTCTCTTTCCAGTTTTTTCTCTCATTTTTTCGCCCGCGATCACTTGATCCTCCATGTATTTCCCGCTGCTTTCTCCTAAATTAATGAAGGCAGCCAAACCGGGTCTTTCAAAAAAACTTCCCCAAGATTCCCAGAGAAGTGGCATGCCATGCATGATCATTGTGGGGCTATTGGAAGCTGCCTTTTCGTTACCCACGTCGATCGCACCAAGAATCCAATTCCAAAAATCACTTGTAATGATGAAGATGACAGACCTAAAATAAAGGGACTTCTGTCAGCTCACACTTATTTTCATCACTTATGTTCTTTTTGGACAATAAAAAATTGGAAGATGGAACATACAGGACATGACCCAAATCCAAATCACGTACCGGTTAAGTTACATGCTGACTTGATACTTGCCCTTTTTTAGATCATGAATTAAACTATTTGACACCTGGTGTGCTACATACAGGAAAATGACATAATGCATTACTAGCACACACCTTTATCAAGTAGGAATTTGATATAGATAACCAGAATTCTTTTCTTTTACCACAACAAAGGCAATTTGATCAAGAAAATCAAATTACTCAGCTCACCCAGATTTCCAGGATTTACAGTTTACATTTGATGATGAACCAGCCCTTTTTCTACCACACAGAGTGAACAATTCTTAAACCATTAAGGTTGCAAAACAAGAAAAGATAGAACTTGGTAAAAGTACTTGTGCAAGAGGAAGATTAAGCAGTTGTCATGGCATCAATCTGCGACTGTCCATGTCATGTCGCCCTCGAAGATCCAATGGCAAACCTCTATTTTGCCGGGTTTACCACCAAGGGCGATGAACGCTCCATGAGCCGGGCTCCAATCAGAAGTGTCAAGGTGACAGATGGCCACCCCGTGATTGATCTTCTGACCAGAGTCGGCGGCGGTGATATCGGCCTCGTACACCCGCGCCTTGGGCACTGAGTGGCAGTAGTACACCAGGTACGGGAACAGGCTCTGGTGGCATGATACGGGCCGTGTCACCTTGCCACCGTGGACTCCGGTGACATTGCCCAGCCTGATGTCCGCGCCGCTGCCCGCCGTGGAGGCCGTGCTGTGCACAACAATGTCACTGCCTAGCATCTCCACAGCAAAGTCCACAATGTCCTCCGCTGAGGTCGCGCACCTCTTGGTCTCGCCCTGGCTGGGCGCGCGCTCGCACTCGGCTACCGTGGATGCCACTGCCTTGCCCATCGCCGTGTCCAGGGGCACCCTGAAGACCTCTGACACGGCATTCAGCTCGAATGGTATCTTCCTGGCAATGTCTCTCGGCAGGAATGCCCTGGGTGGCATCTTGTCCCTGATGTCTGGCATGGGCATTCGGTTCCCGGCCACCAGCTCCCTCTCCCGGAAGAACTTGCCTGGCTCTGGAGACCACTTCATATGCTGATGCTCGGATGTGGTTGCCTCCGCCGACACTGACACTGAGCTTGACGTGTTGTGATACTCCTTGAAGTCAACGCCGGTCTTGGCGTACCCCTTGAACGTGGTATTGTCTCCGGCGTACTGCTTGAACCCAATGTGGTGGTTGCGGTTGGTGCCTTCGCCGTAGCCTTTGAAGGCGACGCTGCCCTGGTTGGCCGAGCCACCGTAGCTCTGGAACTCGGCGGCCCCGCCGTTGGCACCCTTGGCGTAGGAGGCGAAGCTGTCGTCCCCGACATTGGCGTCACCGCGGTACCCCTTGAACGTGTCCACTCCGGCATTGCCGCCGGCACCGTAGCTCCGGAACGTGTTCTCGGGTACGTTCCCCTCGACACCGTACCCCGTGAAGGTGTCGGTGGCGCCGTTGGCGGACTCGCCATAGTTGGCGAAGCCGGAGCTGAGGGTGTTGGTGTCACCGCCGTAGGAGGTGAAGGTCTCCCGCAGGCTGTTGGCGCTCTTGCCATAGCCGGCGAAGCTGCTCTCCCCGTGGTTGGCCTCCTGGGAGTAGGATGTGAACCCGCGGGTCCGCCCATTGGCCCCGGCGTCGTAGTTGGTGAACTTGGATTCCGGGACGTTGGTGTCCACGGCGTAGGCGGTGAAGGAGCCCGACCCGCCAGTGGCGCCGCCGGCGTAGGAGGTGAAGTTGGCGGTGACGACGTTGCCGTTAGCCTCGTAGCCGGTGAAGGAGTCGGCCCGCGCCGACGAGTCCCGGCCGTAGCGGCGGAACGAGTCGGCGGCGACGTTGACGTCCGGGGTGTAGCTGCTGAACCCGTCGGTGCCGGCGCCGGCGCCGGAGCCGTAGTTGGTGAAGTTGGCGTCGCTGTAGCTCTTGAACTGGCCTTTCCGGTCCGCCAGCGACGCCACATCAGAGGACGGGCATAGCAGAGCAGCCTTGGAGCAGAGTGTGGGCAGGCGGGCGGTGATGTCGGGGAGCGAGGAGGGGAAGGATGCAGCGTCGGCGGCGGGCAGCGGGGAGAGCTTAGAGACGAAGAAGGCCGGGTGGGGGCGGTTGTTGGGCACCTTGCGGTTCCAGTAGCGGATGAAGGCCGCCTTGGCCGTGAACGGGTTCACCGAGGAGGACGCGGCCGCGGCGCCGGCGGCATTGCGGAGCAGGAGGAGGAGGAGGAGGAGGAGCTGGGTGGGGAGGACGGGGCGGGGAGGAGAAGCCATTGGAGGGTTGGAGATTTGGGGGCGGAGACAGCGGGGAGGGGAGTGAGGGTGGGGGGGATTTCCCCGGGTGTGAGTGATGTCGTGGGGTGGGGGATTGGAGGGGAAAAGAGATTAATCGGTCGATTTCTCCCGGTTTCCATTAGCTAGTGCTTTGGCTAAACAGAGAGAGGCCAAGTGCCGACGAAAATCAGTACTCCCTCCGTGACCTCCTCTCGTGGGATCACAAGCGGTTCCAAATCCAGTCTCAGGGACGTCCGTGACAAACAATTTCACTTGAGCCGCTGGAGGGACATGTTCTTTTTTTAACGAACGCCGCCGCCTGGACTTAACTGACAGCGGTTGTCCTGCCTCAGCCGGCGCTTGCAGCCGGTCTGACGAGGCGCCGCCGACCTGCCTTGTCTCACCATTCATCACCACGGCGGAGAGCGGATCCAGCGCCCGAAGCCGGTCGTCCGCAGCACTGTAACTGCTGGAATTTTGTCTATTTTAAACCTAACTTAATAGCAGTTTTAGAAATTTGTAATAAATCATAAAGACTCACGCAGCTCATTCGTACAAGGCAAGAGGTGAAACTAAAGTTTAGTCTCACATTGCTAGTTTAGAGAGAGTTGGACCTCTTTATAAGGCAGACTCCTTCTCTACATGTATGAGGATGAGAATAAGAGGGACATCCATGCGCGCTCTTCCTCCGCCACCTGCCGCGGGTTGCGGGAATGAGCCGATGTCTAAATTTTGTCACGCATGACGGATATACGAAAAGTCACGCAGAAGCTGAAACGTTTTTGCTGTAGTGGAGATTAAATACGAACGGCGCACCTCTTCGCCTGCCGCAACCCTCTCGCCTCCAAGTTCCTGACCACTGAGCTACTGCTACGTTCTTCCCCATCCCGGCTTTGCGGCGTGCACCGCAGGTCGGGACAGTAGGCCTCCGAAACCGCACCTTTCGAGTCATGTATGGGAGAATGGTGATAAGGTTTTTGGGGAGCGCTTTGCGCGACTACTGACTTCTTTGTCATGGATGCCCCGGACTCCGATGACTACTTCCCCGACGACGATTTCTTCCCCGACGTCGACAACCTCCTCGACGACATGTGTCGGGGGTTGGGTGCGACATATGCCAATGGATGGCTTATCATGGTGGGGGCGAGTAGAACGTCGCCGGTGCCTAAAAACGGGATGAGGCGTAGACATGAACGTCGGCGTACTTTACCCAGGTTCGGGGCTTTCCTAGGAGATAACACCCCTAGTCCTGCTCTGCGGGGTCTCCGCATGATCACTAAGGTGAAGCGAATACAAGGGCGCTCCTCGAGCTGTATGCTGAAGGTAGGAGAAGGCAGGGCCAGCTCTCTCCCCCTCTATGATCTGGTCTAGTTCTAATGGATCGGAACCCTTTGCATGGGTGCCCTGGGGGGTTTATATAGGCCTACCCCCCAGGGGTACAATGGTAAATTGTCTGGGCGCAGGGCCCCGCCACCAGTCTCTTCGCCTACCAGCCCTTCCGCCGACTGCTGGGGCCCGCCGACTGGTGGGCCGCGCCGACCGGTCTGGTACGGAGCCGACAGGCCGTACCCGCCGCTTGCGGGTCTTGCCGGCTACTGATAACTGTAGCCATGCCTCTAATGACGCAAGCTTGGTCATGGGGTCGTGGCTACAGCCCCGCCGTTTGGCGGGTGATCACTGTAGCCACTCCCCGTCTTGTCTGGTTAATGGCGCGGGGAACCCGCGGGAGGGGCAGGCCGACTTCCCAGGGCCGGCTCCCCGCAGGTCCGACTGGTGGCACTCTTGCCGTCTTCTGGACTCTCGCTGACTGGTAGGGCCCGTCATCCGTGGACCGTACTGATAGGCCGTCATGGGCACATGACTCCGCCCACTATTGCTGATGTCAGGGATGGCATGGCAACAGTGCCGCGCCAGACGGAGATCTCCGTGGGTACAACGCACTATGGCCTAGCCATCTCCTGGAAAAGGGGAGGGAGTGGGCTTCACTGTTGCCACTCCCTGTCCCATCCCCCCTGATGAGGGCATGGGCTTTGTTGGTGCCGTGGGCTGACTCCCCGTGGCTGGCTTCTCTGGAAGCCGCCAGGCGGGAGTCGGCCGGTCTTGACTTCGCCTCTAGGACTCGGACGCATGCGGGTAGCCGACTGTTCCTTCAGCCGTCCTCGAGAAGGCGGCTCTTCATCTGTTGTCTCGAGGCGCGCAATCAGCCCCGATGTCTTGAAAGGTTTTGGGTCTCGGGTTAGCCTACCCGTGGCCCATTACTCCGACAGTAGTCCCCGAAGCTGATGAGGCGCCACGGACAATCAGCCGAGGAGCCTCAGCAGTTTCTTTCTCGAGTATTTGAGGTGAAAACCTCGTTCGATTTCTGCGGGGCCGACTGGCAAGAGTCGGACTCACCCAATTTGACTTGTCCAAAAAAATTTCGAATGCCCTGGCGGGATCCCAGTGGCGTGCTTGCTAAGCTTCCAGGCCGCCGCCCGTTTCGGGCTCGTCACGTGGCAACAAGCGGCCGGGCCAGTCTGGCCATCCACATGTGCGACGGGACATGCCTACGGGCGGGGCCCGCCACTACCGCGCCTCGGCGCGCGAGCGGATCCGCTGCGGCCGGAGTGGGCGGTTGAGGTTCCCACGGAGTTACTGCGCACAGTAACTTTGCGTGATAAACGTGGGGGCGTGGGGTAGTGGGCGCAGTTGATCCCACAACCGCCACCTCGGCTTAGCAACCCATGAGGCTATAAGTAGGGGGAGGAGGGGGAGCGGCGGAGCACGCGCGTCCCTCCTCCTCATTGCTTCTTCTTCTTCTCTCTCGCCGCTGCACCTCAAGCTACGTCGAGCGCTGCGATGGTCCGCTCACAATGAGCTCTTCCTCCGCCGTCACGCCCCCTACGGCGCACTCCGACACCTGGGACGGTTCGGAGGTCCACGACGATCACGTCGATTTCCTCCGCAAGACGCATCGGCTGTCCGGCGAGGACCTCATGCGGGTCCGCCTCGCGCGAAGGGGGGAAATCTCGCTGGCGCCACATGAGGACGAGCGGGTCGTCTTCCTCTCGCACTGCCTATGCGGCCTGGGCTTACCGGCAAGCAGCTTCTTCCGCTCTTTTCTTGAGTTCTACGGACTCCAGCCGCACCACCTCACCCCCAACACGGTGGTGCTGCTGTCCGCCTTCATCACCTTTTGCGAAGGCTTCCTCGGCATTCTCCCCATCATCGAGCTCTGGGGGGAGTTCTTCTACTCCAAACTTGGCACCCAAGCCGCGGGCGTGCCGGCTCAGTGCGGCGCGTTCATCGCCGTGCGGAGGTCGGGGGCCGACAACCCGTTTCCCTCCATCAAGCTGATAAAGTCGGTGAAGATGTGGCAACGGTCGTACTTCTACGTGAAGAACGTCTCCGCGGAGGGTGATTGGGTCAATCTGCCGGCCTACGTAGCTGGCCCGCTGGCGGGAAGGCAGCCCAACTGGTCGCATCGGGCCAGGACGCTGACGCCCGCAGGAGCCGGCGCCGTCGCGCGACTCTGAGTGCTGACGCAGTCAGAGGGCCTGACCTGGCCGGATTTGCTGGCCGCCTTCGTGGCGTGCCGAGTGCTCCCACTCCAAAGTCGCCCCCACATGATTTGCCAGATGAGCGGGCACCGGGACCCGAGTCGGATGTGCACCAAGGAAATGCCTCACGAGGAGGTAGCCTATATGGTGAATTATCTTGCGAGCTGTGACCTCCAAGAAGAGTGGCAGTTCGGCAAGGAGCCGTATTCATGTGCCGCCCCTCCGCCTCTGGTGAGTCGTTTTCCTTTTCTCTTTTCCTTTGACTCTCTTGACTTCTTTGTTGCCGAGTCCGTCTTGTCCGATCTGACCAGTCGGATTTGGTCAGAACCCTCTCCTCCAGCCAGCAGCCGGCACCGCGGGGCCGGACCGCAAATTCCTCCCCGACCGAGCAGAGAGCGACGTTGACGACCCTGAATTGGGGGCGGCGGCCCTGGAGGACGACACCGAGGGAGGAAGCAGCACAGCGGGTGGCCCGAGACTTGGGGCCAATCTCGAGGACTGGCCTGACGATGACGAGGAGGTCGCCCCGCGCCACCACCTGGGAGCCGGCCAGCCGGGCGCGAGCTCGGCTGCCGCGCCGGACGCCCAAGGCGGTGCTAAGAAGCGCAGGGCCGGGACGAGCCTGTTCGGCAGCCGGCCGAAGAAGCCCAAGGGCTCAGCCGTAGCGACCAAGTGGGACGAAGCGGCCGCAAAGGCCAACCACTTCCGCAAGGTGGTGAAGACGCCACAGCTGATTTCGGTGTAAGTGCTACCTCCCTTTGCACCTTCACATTTCTTCGTTGACTCTGCCTGAAATTCCTTTGCTTTATATTCTCGACTTTAGGGCCCCGCTCTCTCTTGAGAAGTCGGCCGCCGGTTCCGTCGTGAAGTCGGCGGAGACCTCCTCCACCACCTGGCGGATTGATCCCGCCGCCGACCTCCGGGAGGCGACGGAGCGGAACGCGCGGGAAGCGCGCGAGGAGCGGGAAGCCGCCTGCCTGAAGAAGGCAGAAGCCGACAAAGCGGAGGCCGCTGCCCTGAGGAAGCTGGCGGAAGCCGAGGCCGCCGATGCAGAGAAGAAGTGCGCTGAAGAAGCCGCACACCGCCAGTCGGCGGTGTTCATTGTCCCCTTAAACTCTGCGCCACCACCACCGGAGTTCACAGCGTAGACTGGGAAGTCCGCGACGAGAACCCGGTCATGGAGAGGGACGACGACGACACTGCCACGTCGGACGTAATCGTGCCGCCATCGCCGCCCTCCGGGAGCGCGCCAGGCAGGCAGCTGGCAGACCCGCTGGTGCCGCCAACTGAAGGCGTGGTGGCGACGGGCCTGGCTCTCGAGGTCGGCACGCCGACGCGCCGCCGTCTCGCGAAGGCGGCCTCGGCGCCGCGCCCTCTGAAGACCGGCGCCACGAGCTCCACGATCCCGGACACCAAGGTGACGAGCGCCGCACCCACTGGGTGGGTACGGGGAGGCAGGACGGGCCCGTTGAACCGGGCGCTTTTGGAAGTCCAAGCCAAGCTCCGACCCGAGGGCGACGCCATCAAGGAATGCACCAAGGCGTATCTGGCGTCGCGAGCAGCCATCCGGGTATGCGTCCTTCCTTCTTTGTTTTTGTTTCTTGTTCTTCTTTGTATTGGCGCGCCAGCGCACCCACTGGGTGTAGTCCTCGAGTTTCGGGCTGGCTGCTGAGCAGACGGCTCGGAACTCTAATCGGTGAGTTCCAAGTGCCAACACTTTGTCTGAAATTTTGATGCAGGACTACCACAATCTTCGGGTGACCGCCTTCAACGCCAACGTTGAGGAGCTGGCCAAGCGGACCGCCGACTTGTCGGACAGCCGGGGTGAGTCCTCTTCCTTCTCTGCGGGGGTGCGCTGGCACACTCGCGGGCTGTAGTCCCCGAGATTCGGGCCGACTGCTGAGCAGTCGGGCCAGATCTCCCAGTGACCTTTCTTCCTTGTTGACGACTGACGCCCCTCCTTCTTCTTCTTCAGAGGCCAACGCCGCCCTGCAGCAGCAGCTGGGCGAGGCCAAACACCGCACTGCGTGTCAAGGAGGAGGAGTGCGGCCGGCTGACAGAGGAGCGCGACCGGCTGGCTACGCAGCTAGCGGAGCAGAAGGAGCTGCTCCAGAAGGCCCAGAAGGAGGCAGAGGATAAGGAGACCGCCCTCCTTGCCGAATTCGCGTATGAGCGCTCCTCTTGGACCGACACGGAGACGATGCTGGTCTCCGGCTTCCACATGATAGAAGATATCGTCGACGGTGAGCTTCCCCTCATTTTCCTTTTCTAAGCTGCCGACTGCTAGTTGAGTCGGCCTCTAGTCTTTAACCTTGTTCTTCGTTCTTCTTCCTTGGAAGACTTCTTCCCCGGCCATTCGGACGCCGCCAATCAAGCCATCGAGGCTGATCGTGAAGGGCAGAGGGCGGACGGTGCACAGGTCGCCGCCAATGCCCCCCCGAACTCTTGGCGAGCAGATCCTGAGCATCGAGGCCCGCCTTCGGTCGGCCCACCGGATGCTGCGCCGGCTTCAACGTGTCGGTGCCCAGGCGATTGCTGCCCTATGGCCGGATATGTAGGCACCACGCACCCCTAGTCGGACTGCCGACTGGCTAGAGGTAGCAGCCGGCCGCCTTGAGGCCTGGAAGGGCTCTTCGGCCCGGGCTGGAGCGTGCCGGGCCTTAGAGTTTGCCAAGGCATGACATCCTGGGTTGAGTCTAGCCTAGCTAGCCACGTTCCGGCTGGAAGCTCAGGCGGAGTTGGCGGTCGTGGAAGATGATCTCGTCAAGCGCGCCGCATCGATCGCCGAGTACACCGACACCAGCGTCTTCGTCCTAGAGAGGGCTGAGAACGGCGAGGAGGCGCCGCCAGAGTGGTTCGGGCTGAACCCGGACGACGGCGAGGACTCGGCGGAGGTGATTGACTCCAGTGGCGAGGAAGAAGGCGAGGAGGAGGAAGGAGACGAGGAGGAGGCGCTAGAGGTCGGGGCAGACGGCCAGCCCCAGCTCGACCGCGCCTCTAGCAACGAGCCGCGCCCAACCGAGCCAGCTGCTGCCAGAGGTGACCAAGCGAAGACCAACCAGCCGGCCGCCCCGGCAACTGGCACCGCCGACCCCTCCGGTCCTCCGATTCCATCCGTAGTTTCCTAGGCTGCCATTTTATCTTTGTTTTTACTTGCTTAATAGTCTCAATGAACTTGTTATTTTGCACAATTCCACCCACGGGGTGTATCTTGAACTTTTGTTTGAGGATTCGACCAAGGGCCTTTTCTATGTAAATATTTATCTGCGTTCTATCTCTTCTTGCTTATTGCTCTTTGGCTTTTTCCTTTGCCGCCTTCCCTTGGTTGCCGTCTTGCCAGTCGGACAGCCGCTCTGCGGACTGCTACTGGATCAAGTACTTAGCTTCTTTGGGAAGGCAAGTACTTAGCCATTTAGAGTTTTTTTAGCAAGTTAATTTAGAATACGGTGAGCCGGCTGCTCAAGAGTCGGTTGTAAAAGGCTGGAAGCCGGCTTAAACTATGTGCATGCTTGGAGTCCTTAGCCATTTTTCATGTGGAAACCCATTCTACCTTACTCCTGCCCACCAGATAGTCGCTCTGTGATCTGCGTCTTCTAACAGGAGACGGCTTAAGTGCCACACACTACTTGTCCGGCTGCAGGAAGTAATTTCATAGTTCAAGACGGCAAGTCCCCGGGCCGACTGGTGCGGTCCCCGGAACGGGTTCTAGAGTCTCCGGGCCGACCGCCGCAGTCCCCGGGCCGGGTGCGACTGCCACGATCCCCGCGCCGTCTGCCAGAATATTCGTGCCGTCTGCGGGGGCTCTCGAGTCGGATCCGACTGCTTCAGGAGGAGCCGGTACGAAGATAGAATTTGACTCTGGCGATGGCTTGATAGACGGCTTGAGGAGGCGCTGAAGGGCGACGCCGGACGGTTTTGCTTGTTGAGTGGAGCCGATTCGTGCCAGGGCGTCTGCTTGGTCGTTGTCGTTTCTTGGCACATGGAGAAACTCGCACCCCCAAAAATATCCACTGAGCTGCTGTACGAGGAAGCGGTAGCTCGCCATGTTTGCGTCTTTGGCATCCCAATCACCTGACGACTGCTGGACCACCAAGTCGGAGTCACCATAGCACAGGATATGGCGAATGCCGAGCTCTTTGGCCAGCCGGAGCCCGTGAATGAGTGCCTCATATTCGGCGACGTTGTTGGAGGCGGCAAAATGGATTTGCAACACATATTTGAGCTTGTCGCCTTTGGGAGAGGTGAGGATGATGCCGACTCCCAAGCCGGTGCGCATCTTGGAGCCGTCGAAATGCATCCACCAATGGGTGGAGTCGGGCGCTGGCGGTAGATACTGGGTCTCGGCCCAGTCGACGAGGAAGTCGGCCAGCGCTTGCGACTTGATGGCGGTGTGAGGCTGGTAGTAGATGGTGTAGGGGGGCAAATCTATGGCCCACTTGGACACTCGGTCCGAAGCATCCTGGCTCACGATGATCTCGGCTAGTGGAGCCGTGCAGACCACAGTGATTGGATGTTCTTGGAAGTAAGGCTTCAATTTCTTGGCGGCAAAGTGCACGCCATAGCACATCTTCTGGTAGTGGGTGTAGTTTTGCTTGGAGGTTGACAGTACTTCACTGAAATAATATACCGGTCTCTGGACTGGTAGTGCCTTGCCTTCCTCCTTGCGCTCTACTACGATGACTGTGCTGACTACTCGACTGGTGGCGGCGATGTAGAGGAGCATGGGTTCCTTAGGAGTCGGAGCCGCCAAGACAGGTGGAGTAGTCAACATCTTCTTCAGTTGGAGAAAAGCTTCGTCCGCCTTGTCGTTCCACTCAAAAAAGTGGTCTTCTTCATGAGTTGGTATAGGGGGAGAGCCTTCTCGCCCAGCCGACTGATGAATCGGCTGATGGATGCCAAACAGCTGGTGAACTTTTGTACGTCCAGCAGTCGGCTGGGTACCTCCATCCTCTCAATAGCCTTGATTTTCACAGGGTTGCACTCTATGCCGCGTTCAGAGACCAGGAAGCCAAGGAGCTGGCCGGCTGGTAGTCCGAAGACGCATTTCCTTGGATTGAGCTTGATCTAAAATCGGCGCAAGTTCTCAAAGGTCTCCTTGAGGTCTTCCAGCAGTGTTCCATGCTTCTCCGTATTACCACCACATCGTCCACGTAAACATGAGCATTTCTGCCGAGTTGCTTGAGGAGGCACTTTTGCATGCAACGTTGGAAGGTGGCACCGGCGTTCCTTAAGCCGAACGTCATGGTCAAGTAGCAGAAGGCTCCAAACGGCGTGATGAAGGCGGTCTTCATCCTATCGGCCGGGTTCAACTTGATCTGGTGATATCCCGAATATGGATCCAAGAAACTCAACAGCTCGCATCCGGCTGTGGAGTCTATCACTTGGTCAATCCTTGGCAAAGCGAACGGGTCCTTGGGGCATGCTTTGTTGAGGCTAGTGTAGTCAATACACGTTCTCCATTGCTTGTTCTTCTTTAGTACCAGGACTGGGTTGGCTAGCCATTCTGGAAAGAACACTTCCATGATGAAGCCGTCTGCCAGCAGCCGGGCTATCTCTTCTCCAACAACTCTTCTCTTCTCTTCCGACAGGCGGCGCAAAGGCTGCCTGATTGGCTTGGCATCAGCTCGGACATGCAATTTGTGCTCGGCGAAATCTGTCGGGACACCTGGCATGTCTTTGGGGGATCATGCGAAGATATCCCGATTCCCACGGAGGAAATTGACGAGCTCGCCTTCCTATTTGATGTCGAGGTTGGCACCTACGACAGCGTACCTCTCTGGGTGCTCCGGGTCCAAGGGTATCTTCTTTGTTTCTTTGGCCGGCCTGAACGAGCCCTCAGCTGCCGACTCCCTGGGATTGGGCGACATCTCTGGCTGTTTGCTTGCCATCGCCACAACCCGGTCAAGGAGCCGCTTCTCAGCTGTGATCACGAGGGACTCGGCTAGCCGACTGCTTTCTGCTGCGCAGGCGGACGACTTCTAGTAGTCGCCAGTTATGGTCAGAATCCCTTTGGAACTCGGCATCTTCATCTTGAGGTAGGCATAGTGGGGGACAGCCATGAACCTGGCCAGGGCAGGCCGGCCAAGTAGCGCATGGTATGGGCTCTCAAGGTCCACCACCTCGAACCAAATTGACTCTCCGCAGAAACGATCTTTGTCTCCAAAGAGGACGTCAATCAAGATCTTGCCGATGGGTGAGCAGGAAAGGCCATGAACTTTGCCATGGAACACTGTCCGGCTGGACTGAAGCTGCCTTTGTCTAATTCCTAATTTCTCCATGGTATCCTTGTACATGATGTTGATGCTGTTGCCGCCGTCTATCAGGACTCTAGAGAATTGAGCAGCTCGCTTGTCCGTGGCAAAGGTGGCGTCCAAAACTAAGGCATAGGAGCCGGGTTTGGGCATTACTTCCGGGTGGTCAGCTCTACTCCAGCTGATGGGCTTCTCAGACCAATGCATGAACTCTGGTGTGCAGATGCTACTGCATTCACCTCCTGCTGCTGCAGCCGCCTACTGTGTCGATCATCGGCCACGCTGGTGAACACGACATAGGCTCCATGCTCTTCTGGGTACTCGTCTTGTATCGCGCCGACTGGTCTGACCGCCGGCTGCTGGGGCGGAGGAGGAGGCGGCTGCCCAGCAGGTGAGGGAGGCAAAAGGCCATCTCCCCTGGTGATCTTGGTGAGCCAGTGGCACTTTCGAGTGGTGTGGTTGGATGGCTTCTCACCACTATGGAATTTGCAAGGTCCATCCAAAGTCTGCTCATATGAGAAAGCCGGCTGCCAGTTGGGCTTGCCGCCCTTCTGGCGTTTGGGCGGAGGCTGCCCTTTCGGCTGCTGGTCTTCGACTGTCGCCACCTGCCGACTGGTGGAAGTCGGCTGTGGGGCTTTGCGCTTGTGGTCGTTCTGCTGTTGACGCCGACTGGTGTCTCCAGCCGGAGTTCGAGGAGCCTGAGGAGCCACCTTGCCTGTCGCACTAACTTGAATCTCCGTCTTCAATGAGGAGTCGGCTGTGGCATATTTGTCTGCTATGATCAGCAGCTCGTCGAGGGTTTCTGGCTCATCGCAGAGAAGCCTATGCTTGAGGAGGGTGCCCTCTCGGCATCCCGTAGTGAAGTACTCAATGGCCTGCACCTCGTGCATGCCCTCGCAAGAGTTGCGGAGCTCGGCCCAGCGCGTGAGGTAGTCGCGAGTTGACTTGCTGGGGCCTTGTACACACAAGGAGAGCTGGCGAGGTTTTGGAGGCCGCTTGTATGTGCTCGTGAAGTTGCGGACGAAGGCGTCGGTGAATTTGACCCAACTGTTGATGCTGCGGGGCCTTATGCTGTTCAGCCATGTCCGGGCCGTGCCCTGGAGCATGAGCGGAACGTACTTCACGGCAACACGCTTGTTCCCGTTTGCTATGCTGACGGCCGTGGAGTAGTCGACTAGCCAGTCTTTCGGCTTCACGGAGCCGGTGTATTTGGGTGTGTCTCTAGGGAGCGTGAACCCTTTGGGGAAGGGCTCGTCTCGAATGCTGGGGCCGAAACACGGCGGAGCCAACTCATCTTCTTCCTCAAGCGCCAGGGATCGGTGGAGATGGTCGATCCGGTGGCGGGCGTCATTCTCTCCGACTCCCTCTCGGCGGCCAAGGCGGTAGCCGAGCGTCGGGTGATCAACAGGCAGCGGGGAGACTCACCTTTCCTTTCAAGGGGGAGGAGGCGGACAGTCGTCCCGTCGTTCCACTGTTCTTGGGCGGCTGTCTCGGTCGCGCTCTATGGTTATGCGAGTCTGACTGCGGCTGGCAGCCGGCTCCTTGTCCTTTATTCCGCGGACGCCTCCAGTCGGCGTCCGAGACGTCGTGCCTTGGTCTCGGCAGGGAGGCAGGTTGTCATTCTGTCGGTGCGGCGCATCAGTGCGGAAGCCGGCCTCGTTCTGCTCCACAGCGGCGTCAAGGAGTCACTGGACGCGCTCCGTCATCAAGCAACGTTCTTCGCCCTCGAACTTGTCCAGCTCGTCTGCCGCCGCCTGGGCGGCTCAAATGTTCTCCGCAGGCATGGCGTAAACGGGGCGATTTGCCCCGAAAAGGTCGGCGATGGCCACGCCGCGCTGCTGGACCGTGGCAAGGCGGCTAGGCCCAGCTGGAGCCGGCGTGCCGCCCACAGCGCGGTCCATCTCGCGCTGGTAGGCCTCTGATAGGCATCTCATGCTGGCCAGCTTTTTGGCGCCTTCGACTAGCTGAAGGCGGCATGCCTCCAGCGTCTCGGTGTCGGCGTCTTCGGGAATGGGCGCTGCCAGGTCTTGCAGCGCCGCGTTGAGCGGGTCCTAATCACCCCCGCTGGAGTTCTCGCCATGATCAATGAAAAGCACTTCCGTGACGGTGCTTCCGCCGCTCTCCGCGCAAGGGAGCGGCTCGTCGTAGACCACCATGTTGGTGGGGAATGTGTCAAGCGACGCGGTGTCGGAGTCGACCAACATCGGATTAGTGGAGCCTACAGACTCCAAGTCCCCAGCTGGCTCGCTGGCAACGTGGAGTTGATTGAGGAGGCCCGCGAGGAGACTCTCGGGGTCGCCTGTGCATGCGTCGGATGCGGGCTCGTCGGAGAGGCGGACCTCGCCGACAAGATCAGCGAGGCAATTGGCCGCGCAGGCAATTTCAGCGCCATGCAGCGCGTCGGCGCAGACTCCGTCTGGCGTGCCGGGCTAGCTGCGCTCACCAGGGAGGAAAAGGGTTCCCGTCCAGAACAGGTCTCCGGACGACGATGCACTAGGCCCCACGGTGGGCGCCAAATGTTGGGGGTTGGGTGCGACATATGCCTATGGATGGCTTATCATGGTGGGGGCGAGTAGAACGTCGCCGGTGCCTGGAAATGGGATGAGGCGTAGACACGAACGCCGGCGTACTTTACCCAGGTTCGGGGCTCTCCTAGGAGATAACACCTCTAGTCCTGCTCTGCGGGGTCTCCGCATGATCACTAAGGCAAAGCGAATACAAGGGCGCTCCTCGAGCTGTATGCTAAAGGTAGGAGAAGGCAGGGCCAGCTCTCTCCCCCCTCTATGATCTGGTCTAGTTCTAATGGATCGGAACCCTTTGCATGGGTGCCCTGGGGGGTTTATATAGGCCTACCCCTAGGGGTACAATGGTAAATTGTCTGGGCGCAGGGCCCCGCCACCAGTCTCTTCGCCTGCCGGCCCTTCCGCCGACTGCTGGGGCCCGCCGACTGGTAGGCCCTGCCGACCGGTCTGGTACGGAGCCGATAGGCCGTACCCGCCGCTTGCGGGTCTTGCCGGCTGCTGATTACCGTAGCCGTGCCTCTAATGACGCAGGCTTGGTCATGGGGTCATGGCTACAGCCCCGCCGTCTGGCGGGTGATCACTGTAGCCACTCCCCGTCTTGTCTGGTTAATGGCGCGGGGAACCCGCCGGAGGGGCAGGCCAACTTCCCGGGGCCGGCTCCCCGCGGGTCTGACTGGTGGCGCTCTTGCCGTCTTCTGGACTCTCGCTGACTGGTAGGGCCCGTCATCCGTGGACCGTAGGCCGTCATGGGCACAGGACTCCGCCCACTGTTGCTGATGTCAAGGATGACATGGCAACAGTGCCGCGCCAGACAGAGATCTCCGTGGGTATAGCGCACTGTGGCCTAGCCATCTCCTGGAAAAGGGGAGGGAGTGGGCTTCACTGTTGCCACTCCCTGTCCCATCCCCCTGATGAGGACATGGGCTTTGTTGGTGCCGTGGGCCGACTCCTCGTGGCCAGCTTCTCTGGAAGCCGCCAGGCGGGAGTCGGTCGGTCTTGACTTCGCCTCTAGGACTCAGACTTATGCGGGCAGCCGACTGTTCCTTCAGCGGTCCTCCAGAAGGCGGCTCTTCATCTGTTGTCTCGAGGGGCGCAGTCAGCCCCGATGTCTTGAAAGGTTTTGGGCCTCGGGTTAGCCTACTCGTGGCCCATTACTCCGACAACATGGCTGGCGAGGACACCGACCTCAAGTCCAGCGCTTCTGATGCTGCTGTCCCGTACGTGTTCTTCCTCTTTCTATTAGAGGGTCTGTTACAATTTCTTGTTCTAGTGTTTGCCCTATATATGTTAGACTCTGTTTCATATATGGAACTTTCTATACTGTCTGCTCCAGATGTGTTTAGTTACAGTTCATATATGAAGTTGCTGTTTACCTTCTCTTTGTCAAATCGCATGACTTGTTTTATCATTGCTATACTAGTCGTGCTTTATCTAGTATTTCTGTTAATAAAATCATTCGGTAAATTGCTCATATTTCCAACAATCCAAAAACCTTATTATAGACAATTTACCCCGAGTGGTTTTGCTGCTTCCTTGAAACCTCCTATGTTTGAGGGTATCCACTATAAGAGGTGACGCATGAGAGCAGTCTTATGGTTTCAAACTATGAGTTGCTATGACGCCACTCTTGGTAAACCTGAAGGAGAGCTTAATGCTCAACATGCACAAGCTTTTCAGAAAATGGATACTCTGTTTAAGGCTGCTCTCTTGAGTGTTCTTGGTGAGAACATAGTTGATGCTTATGCGTCAATTGATAATGGAAAAGATATGTGGGATGCACTCAAGGCCATGTTTGGGGTCTCGGATGCTGGCACTGAGCTGTACATCATGGAGCAATTCTATGACTATAGGATGACTGAAGATTGCTCCATGGTTGAGCAAGCTCATGAAATACAGTCATTTGCTAGAGAATTTGAGCACTTCAGTTGTATGCTACCGGACATGTTTGTTGCCGGAGGTATCATCACTAAGCTTCCTCCTTCGTGGAGGAACTTTGCTACCTTACTGAAACACAAGAGACAGGAGTTTTCCGTCCGGATCTCATTGGCACTCTTGATGTGGAAGAAAAGGCGAGAGCAAAGGACACACGTGATCGAGGTATTAAGGGAGGATCTAGTGCCAAATACATAAGAAGAACTTCCAGCCCCACAAGTTCAAGAACAAGGGCAAGTTTGATGGGAAGAACAAGGCTATGCAACACACGAACTTCAAGAAGAAGAATGACAAGAAGAAAGGTGTTTGTCATGTGTGTGGGGATCCTGATCATTGGGCTCCTAGTTGCCCAAATCGCTATCACAAGTGTCATCCTGGGAGAGGCGGCAAGACCGCTAATGTTTTCATTGGAGACACTGACATGAAGGATGCTGGGTATGGTATATTTCCCACTATTCTTTCAATATGTCATTCTCCTGATTGGTTGATTGACACGGGTGCTAATGTGCATGTATGCGGCGATATTTCCATGTTTTCGTCTTATCAGACCGCAGGGACTTCAACTGTGCTGATGGGCAACGGTTCAAGTGCTTATGTTGGTGTTGGCACGGTCGATCTGAAGTTTACTTCGGGGAAGATCGTACGGCCGAAGAACGTGCGTTATGTCCTCTCCGTCAATAAAAATCTTGTTAGCGGATCTCTTCTGTGTAGAGATGGCTATAAGCTTGTCTTTGAGTCGAATAAATTTGTAATATCCAAGTATGGAACCTTTGTTGGTAAAGGCTATGAGTCAGGAGGCCTGTTTCGTTTATCCTTGTCAAACATTTGCAATAGAGTTGTTAATCATGTTTGCGACAATAGTGAATCAAATGTGTGGCATTCACGTCTTTGTCATGTTAACTTTGGTTGCATGTCGCGAATAGCGAAGTTGAACTTAATCCCTAGCTTCACCATTGTCAAGGGATCTAAGTGTCAACTTTGTGTGCAAGCTAAGCAACCTCGTAACTCTCACTCGACTGCGGAAATGAGAAATCTTGCACCACTAGAGCTCATACATTCAGATCTATGTGAAATGAATGGTGTTTTGACAAAAGGTGGAAAGAAATATTTCATGACGTTAATTGACGACTCCACTAGATACTGCCATGTGTATCTTCTGAAATCTAAGGATGAGGCTTTGAAAATTTTCAAGATCTATAAAGCTGAAGTGGAAAACCAACTTGATCGGAAAATCAAGAGGCTTAGGTCCGACCGTGATGGAGATTTTTCCAATGAATTTGATGCCTTTTGTGCGGAACATGGTATAATCCATGAGAGGACGCCTCCCTATTCACCTCAGTCAAATGGGGTAGCCGAAAGAAAGAATCGTACTCTAACTGATTTGGTTAACGCCATGTTAGACACATCGAGGTCTCTCCAAGGCATGGTGGGGGGAGGCGATATTGACCGCATGTCATGTCCTAAACCGAGTTCCCGCAAAGAATAAAGAGATAACTCCATTCGAGGAATGGGAGAATAAAAGATTAAAGCTCTCTTATCTATGAACCTGGGGTTGTTTGGTGAAAGTCAATGTGCCAATTCCAAAGAAGCGCAAGCTTGGACCAAAGACCGTGGATTGTGTTTTCCTGGGATATGCTTTTCATAGCATAGGTTATAGATTCTTGGTTGTAAAATCTGAAGTACCTGACATGCGTGTCGGTATGATCATGGAGTCGAATGATGCAACTTTCTTTGAAGATATCTTTCCCATGAAGGATATGACTACCTCATCTAATCAGGAGATGCCTAGTTAATCGAATCAGGAACCAGTTACAATTACCGAACCTGTCATTTTGATGGAACACTTTGAAAGTCCTGTGGAGGAGAACAATGAAGTTCCTACTAGGAGCAAGAGACAGAGGACTGCAAAGTCCTTTGGTGATGATTTTCTTGTGTATCTCATAGATGACACTCCCAGTTCTATTTTAGAGGCCTATGCATCTGAAGATGCTGACTACTAGAAGAAAGCAGTTCGTAGCGAGATGGATTCTATCTTGGCGGATGAAACTTGGGAGATAACTGATCGTCCTTATGGGTGCAAACCTATAGGATGCAAATGGGTATTCAATAAAAAGCTTAGGCCTAATGGTACTATTGAAAAGTACAAGGCTTGGCTTGTGGCTAAGGGTTATACCCAAAAGGAAGGTGAAGACTTCTTTGATACTTACTCACCTATGGCTTGACTAACCACTATTCGAGTTCTACTTTCACTAGCTGCCTCACATGGTCTTCTCATTCATCAAATGGATGTTAAGACTGCTTTCCTAAATGGAGAGTTGGACGAGGAAATTTATATGGAAAAACCAGATGGGTTCGTACTAGATGGTCATGAAGGAAAAGTGTGCAAGTTGCTGAAATCTTTGTATCGACTCAAGCAAGCACACAAACAGTGGCATGAGAAGTTTGAAAGAACTTTAACAGCTACATGCTTTGTTGTAAACGAAGCTGACAAATGTGTGTACTATCGCCATGGTGGGGGCGAGGGAGTTATCCTTTTCTTGTATGATGATGACATACTGATTTTTGGAACAAATCTGAATGTTATTAAGGAAGTCAAGGATTTCCTATCTCGTTGTTTTGAGATGAAGGATTTAGGAGTGGCTGATGTCATTCTGAACATCAAGTTGTTGAGAGACGATGATGGTGGGATTTCATTGCTTCAATCTCACTATGTGGAAAAGATCATGAGTCGCTTTGGCTATAGTGACTGCAAGCCCTCTCCAACACCATATGATGCGAGTGTGTTACTTCAAAAGAATCGAAGAATTGCTAGAGTTCAATTGAAATATTCTCAGATTATTGGCTCGCTTATGTACTTAGCCAGTGCTACAAGACCTGACATCTCTTTTGCTATTAGCAAACTGAGTCGGTTTGTCTAAAAACCAGGAGATGTGCATTGGAAAGCTCTAGAGAGAGTTTTGCGTTATTTGAAAGGCACTGCGAATTATGGAATTCACTACACCGGGCACCCAAAGGTGCTTGAAGGGTATAATGACTGAAACTTGATCTTAGATGCTGATGAGATAAAGGCCACGAGCGGTTATGTATTCACTCATGGAGGTGGCGTTGTTTCTTGGAAGTCTTGCAAGCATACCATCTTAACGAGGTCAACAATGGAAGCAGAACTCACAACACTAGATACATCTACGGTCGAAGCAGATTGGCTTCGTTGGCTCCTGAATTACTTGCCGGTTGTTGAGAAACCTGTACCGGGTATCCTTATGAACTGCGACAATCAAGCCGTAATCACGAAAGTGAGCAGCTCAAAGGATAACGTGAAGTCATCACGACACGTTCAGAGAATGTTAAAGTCTGTCAGGAAATGAGAAACTCCGGAGTTATTGCATTGGATTATATCCAAACGTCTAAAAATCTGGCAGATCCTTTCACTAAGGGTCTATCACGTACTGTGGTAGATAATGCATCGAGGGAGATGGGTATGAGACCCACAATATGAGTTGTTCACAGTGGTAACCTAGTCTATGTAATCAGAGATCCCATGAATTAGATGTGGAAGACAAGCTGTTGGTCAACTGAGAGGAGACTATCGCTATTATTAACAATACCACTCCATGAAGATGCAATAGTCTCCTAATCTGCATGGCAGGTTGATGTATATCTAAATGTGTTCTAAGTGGCTCGCTGAAGCAGAGATGTCATCCTGCAGAACATCTTTTGAAGAACACACCTATATGAGTCTGATTGTTAAACGTCGCAATCTATGAGAGTAGGGTTCTCTCTAGTAAACTCGTGAAAGGTCTCGAAGTATGATGCATAAGCTCCACCCGCGGGGAAGACCCACGGTAGCCACGTATCGGTCAAGGCTTTATGTGAAGCTAGATTCACAGAAAACTTGCAGTTCAAGGCCCAATCCACTGTCCAAGTTGCTTACTAGTGTAGCATAGAGTTCTAGGTGGAAGTTCAACTTAACAGTCTTCACTGTAGTACCGATATATAAAACAGTGTTTTGGAACCAAAGGCAAATTTTGTGTGCCTCTGTGATCTGGTGGGGGATTGCTGGAATTTTGTCTACTTTGGGCCTAGCCCAATAGAAGTTTCAGAAATTCCTAATAAATCCTAGAGGCCCACGCAGCCCATTCGTGCAAGGCAAGAGGTGGAACTAAAGTTTAGTCCCTTATTGCTAGTTTAGAGAGAGTTGGACCTCTTTATAAGGGAGGCTCCTTCTCCACACGTATGAGGATGAGAACAAGAGGGACATCCACGCGCGCTCCTCCTCCGCCGCCCGCCTCACCATGCCACGCCTCGTCACAATGCGCCGCGGGTTGCGAGCCGATGTCTAAATTTTTGCCACGCACGACGGGTATACGAAAGGTCACGCAGAAGCTGAAACGTTTTTGTTGTAGTGGAGATTGAATACGAACGGCGCACCTCTTCGCCTGCTGCCTGTTCGTTTCGTCTCCCTCATTCCCTTCAGCTCCCGCTGCAGCCTCTCGCCTCCTTCTCTTGCGCCTATAAAAGGGAGGTCGCTCCTCTCAAAGAGACGTACCAGAACAACACAACCCACTCGCCTCCAAGTTCCTGACCACTAAGCTACTGCTACATTCTTCCCCATCCCGGCCTGCGGCGTGATACGTCCATTTTGCATCATGCTTTTATATTGATATTTATTGCATTATGGGCTGTTATTACACATTATGTCACAATACTTATGCCTTTTCTCTATTATTTTACAAGGTTTACATGAAGAGGGGGAATGCCGACAGCTGGAATTCTGGGCTGGAAAAGGAGCAAATATTAGAGACCTATTCTGCACATCTCCAAAGGCCCTGAAACTCCACGGGAGTTATTTTCAGAATATATAAAAAATACTGAGCGGAGAAAGTACCAGAGGGGGGCCACCCACCATCCACGAGGGTGGGGGCACGCCCCTTGCCCCGTGGGCCCCCTGGTGGCCCTCTGATGCCCATCTTTGGCTATATGGAGTCTTTCGTCGAGGAAAAAATCATAAGCAAGCTTTCGGGAAGAAACTCTGCCACCACGAGGCGGAACCAATCTAGGGCTCCGGCGGAGCTGTTCTGTTGGGGAAACTTCCCTCCGGGAGGGGGAAATCATCACCATCATCATCACCAACGATCCTCTCATCGGGAGGGGGTCAATCTCCATCAACATCTTCACCAGCACCATCTCATCTCAAACCCTAGTTCATCTCTTGTATCCAATCTTTGTATCCAAACCTCAGATTGGTACCTGTGGGTTGCTAGTAGTGTCGATTACTCCTTGTAGTTGATGCTAGTTGGTTTACTTGGTGGAAGATCATATGTTTAGATCCATTATGCATATTAATACCCCTCTGATTATGAACATGAATATGCTTTGTGAGTAGTTAAGTTTGTTCCTGAGGACATGGGAGAAGTCTTGCTATAAGTAGTCATGTGAATTTGGTATTCGTTCGATATTTTGATGAGATGCATGTCGTTATCCCTCTAGTGGTGTCATGTGAACGTTGACTACATGACACTTCACCATTGTTTGGGCCTAGAGGGAGGAATTGGGAAGTAATAAGTAGATAATGGGTTGCTAGAGTGACAGAAGCTTAAACCCTAGTTTATGTGGTTCTTCATAAGGGGCTGATTTGGATCCATATGTTTCATGCTATGGTTAGGTTTACCTTAATACTTCTGTTGTAGTTGCGGATGCTTGCAATAGGGGTTAATCATAAGTGGGATGCTTGTCCAAGTAAGGGCAGTACCCAAGCACCGGTCCACCCACATATCAAATTATCAAAGTACCGAACACGAATCATATGAACGTGCTAAAAACTAGCTTGACGATAATTCTCATGTGTCCTCGGGAGCGCTTTCCTTTATATAGGAGTTTGTCCAGGCTTGTCCTTTGCTACAAAAAGGATTGGGCCATCTTTCTGCACCTTATTTACTTGCATTACTTGTTACTCGCTACAAATTACCTTATGACAAAACTACCTGTTACCGATAATCTCAGCGCTTGCAGAGAATATATACCTTACTGAAAACTACTTATCATTTCCTTCTGCTCCTTGATACGTCTCCAACGTATCTATAATTTTTGATTGCTCCATGCTATTATATTAGTATCTATTTTGGATGTTAATGGGCTTTATTTTACACTTATATATCATTTTGGGACTAACCTACTAACCGGAGGCCCAGCCCAAATTGCTGTTTTTTACCTATTTTAGGGTTTCGAAGAAAAGGAATATCAAACGGATTCCAAACGGAGTGAAACCTTCGGGAACGTGATTTTCTCAACAAACGTGATCTAGGAGACTTGGAGTGGGCGTCAAGAAACGATCGAGGAGGGCACGAGGAGGGGGCACTCCCTCCACCCTCGTGGGCCCCCTGTTGCTCCACCGACGTACTTCTTCCTCCTATATATATATCCACATACCCCCCAAACATCCAGGAGCACCACGAAAACCTAATTCCACCACTGTAACCTTTTGTATCCAAGAGATCCCATCTCGGGGCCTTTTTCGGAGCTCCGCCGGAGGGGGCATTGATCACGGAGGCCCTCTACATCAACTCCATGGCCTCTTCGGTGATGTGTGAGTAGTTTACTTCAGACCTACGGGTCCATAGTTATTAGCTAGATGGCTTCTTCTCTCTCTTTGGATCTCAATACAAAGGTCTCCTCGATCTTCTTGGAGCTCTATTCGATGTAATCTTCTTTTGCGGTGTGTTTGTCGAGATCCGATGAATTGTGGGTTTATGATCAAGTTTATCTATGAACAATATTTTAATCTCCTATGAATTCTTTTATGTATGATTGGTTTATCTTTGCAAGTCTCTTCGAATTATCAGTTTGGTTTGGCCTACTAGATTGATCTTTCTTTCAATGGGAGAAGTGCTTAGCTTTGGGTTCAATCTTGCGGTGCTCGATCCCAGTGACAGAAAGGGAAACAACACGTATTGTATTGTTGCCATCGAGGATAAAAAGATGGGGTTTACATCATATTGCATGAGTTTATCCCTCTACATCATGTCATCTTGCTTAAGGCGTTACTCTGTTCTTATGAACTTAATACTCTAGATGCACGCTGGATAGCAGTCGATGTGTGGAGTAATAGTAGTAGATGCAGAATCGTTTCAGTCTACTTGTCAAAGACGTGATGCCTATATACATGATCATGCCTAGATATTCTCATAATTATTCGCTTTTCTATCAATTGCTTGACAGTAATTTGTTAACCCACCGTAATACTTATGCTATCTTGAGAGAAGCTACTAGTGAAACCTATGGCCCCCGGGTCTATTCTCCATCATACAAGTTTCCCATCTACTTTATTTTGCAATCTTTACTTTCAATCTATATCATAAAAATACCAAAAATATTTATATTATTATTATTATTATTATTATTATTATCTCTATCAGATCTCACTCTTGCAAGTGGCCGTGAAGGGATTGACAACCCCTTTATCGCATTGGTTGCGAGGTTCTTATTTGTGTGTGTAGGTACGAGGTGACTTGCGCGTGGTCTCCTACTGGATTGATACCTTCGTTCTCAAAAACCGAGGGAAATACTTACGCTGCTTTATTGCATCACCCTTTCCTCTTCAAGGGAAAACCAACGCAGTGCTCAAGAGGTAGCACTCCTCGTTGGGTTCGACACACTTATCGAAAATGCTACGATAGATCCCCTACACTTGTGGGTCATCACGGCATGCACCGCAGGTCGGGACAGTAGGCCTCCAAAACCGCACCTTTTGAGTCATGTACGGGAGAAGGGTGATAAGGTTTTTGGGGAGCGCTTCGCGCGACTACTGACTTCTTCGTCACGGACGCCCCGGACTCCGATGACTACTTCCCCGACGATGATTTCTTCCCCAACGTCGACAACCTCCTCGACGACATGGCTGGCGAGGACACCGACCCCAAGTCCAGCGCTTCTGCTGCTGCTGTCCCGTACGTGTTCTTCCTCTTTCTATTAGAGGCCCTGTTACAATTTCTTGTTCTAGTGTTTTCCCTAGATATGTTAGACTCTGTTTCATATATGCAACTTGCTATACTATCTGCCCCAGATGTGTTTAGTTACAGTTCATATATGAAGTTGCTGTTTACCTTCTCTTTGTCAAATCGCATGACTTGTTTTATCACTGCTATACTAGTCGTGCTTTATCTAGTATTTTTGTTAATAAAATCATTTCGTAAATTGCTCATATTTCCAACAGTAACAGTGTGGTACAACCGGACCCTCGTATCCACACCTAATGCGCTCTCTGATCACTGACCGGACGCAGAAAACGCAAACAAGTAGACCTCGCAAATCTGATCCAAACGTCCAGACTGACCGACACTCCCTATTTCCGACGAATATTAGGGGCAGATAAGCGGGCGTCCGGACACATCCGTCACTTGGCTTCGACAAAGCCAGATCCATCTCAAATCTTCTCAAATTGACTTCTCCTCACTCCATGCAAATCACAGTACCCACATTATCAAAAGATAGCCTATGCGGTATTCATGGCATCCCGGAAGCTGCGACACTACTTTCAAGAGTGCTCAATTACAGTAGCCTCGGAAGTGCCACTTAATGATATTATAAACAACCGCGACGCCACAGGCCGGATTGCCAAATGGGCCATTGAGCTCCTCCCATTTGACATAACATACAAAGCCTGGCGAGCCATTAAATCACAAGTATTGGCTGACTTTGTCGCCGAATGGACGGAAGCCGAACTCCCTAAAGAGTACGGCGTATACTCCAATTGGATCATGCACTTCGACGGCTCCAAAATGCTGGCTGGTCTGGGGTCTGGCGTCGTCCTGACATCCCCAACCGGAGATACAGTTCAATACGTACTACAGATACTGTATATAGACTCCAACAATGTAGCCGAATACGAAGCCCTGTTACATGGTCTTCGGATGGCAGTTTCCATGGGAATTCAACGCCTGGAGGTGCGTGGGGATTCAAACCTCGCAATCTCCCAAATAAATGGAGACTTCGATGCCAAGGATCCGAAGATGGCGGCCTATCGCAACGCCATCCTAAAGATGTCAGCTCGGTTCGAGGGGCTCAAATTTCACCATGTGGCTCGGGAAAACAATCAAGCGACGGATATCCTCGCCCGCATTGGCGCAAAACGCGATGCGGTCCCCCAACATTTTTTTGGAGAGGTTGTTTAAGCCATCCGTGGTATGGGAAGGGGACACCGGTAACAATAGTCCGGACCCGGCCAAAATGCCTGATACCGAACACTCTGACATAATCGGAGGCTCTGCCACCGAAATAACACCTTCAGCCCACGTAATAATGGCCATCATTGCCCCGTGGACAGAACCATTCCTAGCCTACCTAACTAGGCAGGAACTTCCTGTGGACCAAAATGAGGCACGCTGCATAGTGCGGCGATCTAAAGCCTACAGGGTCCACGAGGGAGAGCTGTATAAAAAAAGCACTACTGGAGTCCTTCAAAGGTGCATCTCTAAAGAGGAAGGGCGGAAGCTTTTGGCAGAAATTCACGCCGGACTCGGCGGCCACCACGCCGCAGCCCATGCCCTTGTAAGCAAGGCCTTCCGTACAGGTTTTTATTGGCCGACGGCCTGGGTAGATGCACATGACTTGGTCCAACGCTGCGTTGGTTGCCAGCTTTTTGCAAACCAAAGCCACATGCCACCCACCGCCCTCCAAACAATCTCCATTACCTGGCCCTTCACGGTCTGGGGGCTTGACATGGTTGGACCCCTTAAAGGAGGAACCCATAACAAAAAAATACTTACTGGTCATGGTGGATAAATTCACCAAATGGATAGAAGCCAAACCTATTAGAACAGACGAATCCGGACCGGTGATCGACTTCATATTCGGGGTTGTACGCCGCTATGGCGTCCCCCACAGCATCATCACTAACAACGGCACGAACTTCATGGCCGACGAGGTAAAACTCTGGTGCAGCAATATGGGCATTAAGCTCGATTATGCCTCTGTCTATCACCCACAAACTAATGGCCAAATTGAGTGAGCAAATGGTCTTATCATGAGCGGCATCAAACCTAGATTAGTGCGGTCCTTAAAGGAGTCTAACACGCACTGGGTAGAGGAGCTTGACTCTGTACTCTGGGGGCTGCGGACCACGCCGAATCATACTACCGGACACACACCCTTCTTTATGGTGTATGGCGCAGAGGCGGTTCTGCCCTGCGACATAATTCATGACTCACCTCGAGTGCGCATGTACGAAGAAAGAGAAGCCGAGCTCGATCGGCAGGACAGTCTGGACACCCTGGAGGAGGAGCGCGATGTGGCAAAAGCCCGTTCCGCATTCTATCAGCAACAGGCTCGCAGATACCAAAGCAGAGAAGTACGGGCCAAAACTTATAACATTGGCGAGCTAGTTCTACGCCTGCCGGAGAAGAAAAAGACCAAGCTCGAGCCCAAATGGGAAGGTCCCTTCATTATTGACCAAGTTCTGACCGGTGGAGCGTACTGTCTGCTAGATGCATCGAATAATCGACTTGAGCCGAACCCATGGAACGGAGCCAGGCTCCGAAGATTCTACGCCTAGTGTCGGACTCTATGTGCGTCTCCTTCCTCTGTCCATTTTTTGCATATACATTATCTGTGTTTTTCTCTTTCTTTCTTTTATTCTTTCTCAAGGCCTTCAAGGGCCAACTTGTGCCTTGCTTGCACACTATTGATGCGCTAACCGCGCTCATTATACCTGGGGGCTTCTTACACAGAAGCTTAATTATTTATCTGGGCTTCATGCCCCGCACATGTGTTATTCTTCCGCATGTACCTTTTCTTCACCATTATATGCATCGATATGACTTAAGTTTTGGCCAAGCTGGGTTGCCTGGCTCTTGTATTTATGCCTTCCGTTCCTGTTAATTCGGCTAGGGCATAAGGGGAGCACCTCTGCGATTGTTACTGCCGGGTCAGCCGGATGTGTACCTCAGACTGGGTGAAGCCGAAAGCTAGCGTTCTTAAGGGAATATTCGGTCGGTGAACAAAAGATGATTTTTATTTATTTTCCATATGTGCCCCCAGATGTTTTTGCCTGCATCTCCTCTCGCAATCCGGACATGCACTTTAGGGCATGCGTACCCAGGGAAAGGAACCCTTAACAAAACTATTCTCCCTGGAAGATGTTTCTTACTACCCATGTAATATAACATAACTAGTTGGGTACTTGTCTGTTCAAGCACTAATGACCCCTACGCCTGGTTTCCACGCATAACTGAGAGGGTATTCGGATACACTCCGGACTATCGGGTCCCGAGGTTGAAGCGAGAAGGTCCGCCATGACAAATGATTTACAATCCGGCTAGAAGGCATTATACATGTCACTTTAATTACATAGTCATGTAGACTGACTAAATTCCTCTTTTATACCATCCAACAGGCTGTCTAGCCTACAATCCTATTGGGAATACTTTGCGGCTAATTCTACTTGCCCATACACTAAGCTAACGAGGATCTTTTCCCAACGGGCCCCATAGGTCCGACCTCGGCCATGTGGTTTGGGTCAGCCTTGGTATACGGCGTCTTCTCCATGGCCCAGGCTTCCCTGGCACCTTGATGGCAGGCCGATATCTTCCATAATTGGAAGCGCCACCGTGCTCCCTTGAGCTTCTCCGCAAGCTCTCCAATGCCTGCTGGCAGGGAGACGGATGGCCACAAGGCCTGGGCAATACCTTGCATCACCTGCCGAACCTGTTCGTGCAGTTGTGAGAGCTCGGGTAGAAGATCACCCGCAGACCCGGGCATCTCCTCCATAGAACAACTCGTCAGCATACCTACAGACATAACTCTGTTAGCCGGCTTCTCCGCCGCACCCTTTTAAGGGTTCGTTCAAGCACTTACCGAAAATGCCGCATCGAAGCCGCTTATTCTCCTTCTCGGAGTCCACAAGCTGGGCTCGAACATCTTTCAGTTCCATGCCCAGCTTGGTATTGGCGTCTTGGAGATTGTTTTTCTCCCGCCTGACCTTACTCAGCACGCGTTCGCCAGCCTTTAGCTGTCGTACGACATGCTGGTCCTCCGGATTCTCTCTGGAGTCATCTGCATTATCTATTGTTAGATCTGCAGCCATGCCGCACACTATATGGTACCTATCATTCTTTGAAACAAATGTTACTAGCTGGGGACTTTTTAGGTTCCTTCAATGTGGCAACGGCGGCCCGAAGTTGGGTCTTGCATTCCTCCAGCTACTGTGACAGTCGAGTATTCTTCTCTGTAAGAACCTGGACAATAAATGATCCTTAAATCAGTTGTGCCAACTGTTTCAAGTCTCAGGGGCTACTGATATATATACTCATCAAATTTTCTTACCCGTACATCCTTTACATATTGGTCTGTGGCTCTGGCTAGACCATTTTGAGCAGCACAGATGTACGCATCTCCCGAGTTGAATGCATCAAACGCCTCTTGGGAGAAACAAGCGTCACGGGGTACGGCTCAGCGACGCCTGTGATTCATGGCGCTCTCCACTTTGGAATTCGTAGCGGATATTTTATTCGCATCCTCTGTAGAAGGAGCATCCGGCGTGTACCTCGTGTAAGCTTCCGCCTCTGTGTCCGGCCCTGGAGCCCGACTGGTAGAGGCGTGATCGGTGACCTCTCCGGATATTGTCCGGCGAGCGTTCTTCCTTCTAGGAAACACAGGTGTTATTATGTTTTTAAAGACGACAACCACGGAGTGAGGTGTTGCATCATACCTCTGCGCCGGCGTCTCCGTCCGGATCGCCTTCCTTTTTAGCCTGTCCGGCTTTGAAACCCCTTGTTGGCGAGTCGCCGCGGGCTCGGTATGGCGTCCCGAGGGCCTTCCCTATAAAACACCATTTGTATACGATAGGTGAAGGGCATAAAAGGAAATCCTTTTCAAAGGTTGGGACTCTGGTCTCATTTACCTGCGAGGCTGGGAGTAGCCCAGGGTAGTCGGCTATAATGGCCACCATGGCGTCATCACAACTTAGCTGATAGAAAATCCTATCAATCAGCTCCACGAATATGTCCGGATCCTCTTTGAGGCTGGGGTCGAGGACCCGTTTAGGATCCTCCGGTTGTGGAGGTGGGCTATTGATCTCCCCTACTGCCTTACACAAGGTGAAACGGCAAGGTAAATATTTATCACGAAAACAAGGGTTGGATGGAAGTAAAAAGAGCGGAAGCTCACCCAGCTTTGAGGGTTGTTCATGGAGAATCCATCCCGTGGCTTGATACGGAGGAACTCCTCTTCTTCCCCCTTATACAGATCGGATAGAATTTTTGCTAGAGCAGCAACTGAGTCCGGTCCCTTGCGCCCGCAGCGAGTGGCATCATCTTCCCCGTTGAAGTCCCACATGGGGTGGCCTCGATATTCAAGTGGCTGCACCCCCCGCATAATGCATATTGCCATAACCTCGGTTATGGCCAGTCCTGATTTGGCCAGCAACTTTATCTGGCCCATCAGATAAAATACGTCTCTATCATCTTCCTCCTCTGGGCTCCATGGGCGCCAGCTTAGGCGTTTCTTAAGAGGGGCATTGTCAAACTCAGGAACACCAGTCCAGATAGGATCCGGGAGAGGAACATTCTCCATATAAAACCACTCCGAAGGCCAGTCCTAGGACGTCTTTTTCGGGGTACCGGATAGGTATCCGATCCCGGCGATGCGCCATACTTCGGCTCCGCCCACTTGATATATTGATCCTCTCTGTGTACGGGGCACAAGGAAAAACAACTTCTTCCACGGCGCGAAATGTGCTTCGCAACCCAGAAACAGCCCACAAAGGGCTACGTAACCAGCGATGTGCAATATGGAGGCAGGGGTGAGGTTGTGCAACTGGAGGCCGTAGAACTCCAGGAGCCCTCAGAGAATGGATGGATTGAAAATCCGAGTCCCCTTAACAGATAAGGGACAAGACATACCCGCTCTCCCTTAGAGGGGTTGGGAAAGCTCTCCGCTTGCTCCCCACCATTATAGGTGGCGAGTCTGGCTCGAACTGGGACCATATACGCTGGAGGGAGGAATCCCTCGGTCTGTAGCTTCACTAATTGGCTATGCAGGACAGAACACTTCTCCAATCTCCGGGCTTGGGGCTGCGGGAGCAAGAGGAGGAGCTGCGCTGGTCGGCCATGTTGGGATGGATTTTTTCGGGCGCGCTCTGATGAATGCTCGCTGAGGGAGGATGGTGTGGTTTGGATCTGAGGATCCTCGTCTCTTTAATAGACAGTTCATTCACATAGATGGGGTGGTAAAAGTAAAAACACCCTGGCTCCTCACATTCGCTTGGCACGTGGAAGATGGCCATTATTGGACGCAGAAGCCAAGAAGCACAACATTTATGAGAAGCCGGACACTATTTAACAGGTACTCAGAGTGTGAAGAAGAACCTGCCTTGCAATGCCGAAGACAATCTGCGCGCCGGACTCATCGTCATTGAAGCCTAGTTCGGGGGCTACCGAGGGAGTCCTGGATTAGGGGGTATCCGAACAGCCGAACTATATCCTTTGGCCAGACTGTTGGACTATGAAGATACAAGATTGAAGACTTCGTCCCGTGTCCGGATGGGACTCTCCTTGGCGTGGAAGGCAAGCTTGGCAATAGATATATGTAGATCTCCTTCCTTGTAACCGACTCTGTGTAACCCTAGCCCCCTCCGGTGTCTATATAAACCGGAGGGTTTAGTCCGTAGAAACGACAATCATACCATAGGCTATCTTCTAGGGTTTAGCCTCTTCGATCTCATGGTAGATCACTCTTGTACTACTCATATTATCAAGAACAATCAAGCAGGACGTAGGGTATTACCTCCATCAAGAGGGCCCGAACCTGGGTAAACATCGTGTCCCCGGCCTCCTGTTACCATCCGCCTTAGACGCACAGTTCGGGACCCCCTACCCGAGATCCGCCGGTTTTGACACTGACACTCTCGCTACCGTCCTTCATTTCACCCTGCCGTCGTCAATGTCGTTGCCGACAATCCTGTTCACCGCCACGACCACAGATGATGCCTTGGTGGAATCGGTCAGGCTCCTCGGTCTGGCGGTTCCTTGCAAGGCGAAGAAACATGCCCGGAAGGACTGCCACCGGAGACAGCACGAGTGTGAGGCGGCGGTGAAGGCAGCTGCGGAGGTGGCTGGTCCTGAGATGCCCTTCATGGCTCCAAATCCATTCTCAGGGATGTCCGTGACAAATAGTTTCACTTGAGCCGCTGGAGGGACATGTTCCTTTTTTAACGAACGCCGCCGCCTGGACTTAATTGACAGCGGTTGTCCTGCCTCTGCTGGCGCTTGCAACCGGTCTAACGAGGCGCCATCGACTTGCCTTGTCTCACCATTCATCACCACGGCGGAGAGCGGATCCAACACCGGACGCCGGTCGTCCGCAGCCGTCTAAGAGCATCTCCACTCGTGCCCCCAACAGGCCCCCAGGGCGACTTTTTTCGTGCCGGTGCCCAAAAAACCCCAGTCGCGCCCCTAGGACACCGAAATCCATCGGCTCGGTCCTTTTTTTGGCCCGGCGATCCCAGGACGAACCCATCGAACTTGGGGGGTGGCTTTGGGGGCTCTGGCAGAAGGGAAAACCGCACCTGGGCCACCACTATCAGGTGAAAACACATCTTGCACATCCAGATCTCCTCCCCCCGCATGCCCTCCCGCCGCCTTGCAATCCCGGCACCGCCCACTCACCCACCGCCGCTACATAGGCCATTCCCCTGCCAGAAAAGAGAGGTTTCCGCTGCGGCATCCTCCACCCTGGTCCAGCGCAAGCTTTCCGGTGCTACGACCACGCGGGGCCGAAATACCGGCGGCTGCACGCCTACCACGCCCGCTAGGGTGTTCGGCGATTTGTCTACTCGGTGATGGACTCCGACAACGAGGAGGCGCTCACGGCGCTGCTGGAGGAGCAAGCTAATGCTGATGCCCAGGACGAAGAGCATCTCATGGTCCTCGCCGTCCTGGCCAGCATTCTCGTGAGCAATGCAAAGCCGCGGCGAGGTGGCTCGGCGCCGGGTCAGCTGAAGGCAAATCAGAGGCATAGACTGGAAGGCTATTGTCGGATCGTGGGTTCCGGCAAACCCTTGAGGTTCGAACACCGGGGTGCGGACGAAGATCTCTCTCTTCCTCTCTCACCTCGCAATGATCTCTAGGCCTAGCTCACCGAACCCAAGGAACAAGTGACATGAGAGTTTATACTGGTTCGGGCCACCATTGTGGTGTAATACACTACTCGAGTGTGGTGTGCTGGATTTCCTCGTAGGCTGAGTATGAACTAGTACAAGGGATGACCAGCCTCCCGAGGAGAGGTGTTCTTCGGCTCGGTGAGCTTGTGTGTGTGAGGATGGTCTCAATCATTTGTCGATGACCGATCCCTTGCTAAGGTGGTGGCTAGTCCTATTTATAGAGGCCCTGGTCCTCTTCCCAAATCTTTAGGCGGGAAGGGATCCCACAACGGCCAATTCCGAAGGTAGACAACTAGTACACGTTATCCTGAGAAAAGGTGGTCTTTGCGTACCAAAGGCTCTGGTGGTGAGGCCGCCATGGGCTCCATGGTGACCTCCGTCCTGCCGTCCTCCTGGTCTTGGTCTTGTTGCACTGATATGGAAACCTTTACCTGATGCCTCGGGACTCCTCGCCTGCGCTTTCCCCTTTAGCACCAAAGAGGAAACAAGTGCTCTGCGCCTACTTGCGCCCGCCTAGTCTTGATCATCATGGCTGTCACGCGGACCTCGCGAGGTCCACATTGCATAGATATCTCCGCTCCTTGGAAGCCAGCCTAGGGAGGCCGCCCAAGAGGAGGTCTTGGTGTCGTCCGCCTCGCGAGGCTTGTCCCCTTATGAGGGTCTTGAGTGGTTGCTGGTGAAGATGGGCCGCACCAGGCCATTGGATGAGCCACACCCTGGGCCACAGGCAGGCAAGTCTGGGTACCCCCATTCCCAGGACGCCGACAGTAGCCCTCAGGCCCAAGGCATGCTCGGACTTGGCTTCGAGGCGAAGCCAAAGGTCAAGTGCGGAGTGCCGCGGGCCCCAATAGCCTGTGGGCTCGATTGGCGCGTGGTGACTGACAGGACGTGGGCGCCTCCACTTCCCCACGCAGCCTCAATTTCCGCCTGGCTAGGAAACCACTGTCGTCTTCATAGCTCCGCCTCCTTGACAGGAAGCTCTCTCCGTAGCTCCCTCATCTTCAGAAAGCCAGTGGATTTCTTCCCCCGGTCCAATCTGACACCAACTCCCTTCGCCGCCATGGCACCAAGCTAGAAGAAGAAGGGGAAGAAGGAGTCCCGTACCTCAGCCCCCGCGATGCCGGTCTTCGAGCCCGCCATCGAGCGGTTGGTGGTGCTCAATCAAGAGGCGATGGGCAAGGAGCGCCCGACACTTGTCGCCGATTTCAATGAGAAGGGGCGATGGTGGCATGGCTTGCTTCCCATGCCGAAATTGACAGGACGGCCACCGAGGTCCCCATCCATCTTCACGCCCTCTGGGCAGGCCTGATTCCCCCCTTCTCTGATTTCTTCAACGCGGTGCTCTCGCATTACCAGATCAATGCGCCGCATCTTGATCCCCAATCCATCATCCTCCTTGGTGTCTGTGCCTTCTTCTGCGAAGCCGTGGTGGGTATTGCCTCTTCCGTGGCCTTGCTTCGCCACTTCTTCTCGCTGCACCTGACAGATCCACCCCAGCGCTCAGGGTGTGTATCCCTTCAGGCCGTCGCGGTGATGGCCGGCTCGGGGATCGACTTCGGGCTCTCGTCGGTCATCGGAGGCTTCAAGAAGCGGTGGGTGTTTGTGGACGTAGGTGTGCGCAGCTCCCTGCTGCTCCCATGGATTCCAGCTGCTCCGAGCTCCGGTTGGGGACATGCGAAGCTCACTGATCGGCGGCTCGCCCATGTCTGGCATCGGCTTGCCAGGATGAAGGACCTTGGAGTGACGGCGCCCATGGTGGTGAAGGAGTTCATCCGGTGTCGCATTACTCTGCTTCACCGCCACTCCCGGCAAATGTGGACCTTCTCCGGCTACGGGGACCGCATGAGGCTTTAGGCTCCGGCTCTTCCTCCTGAGGCACGGCGCACGGTGCTCGAGCTCCTGACAAGCGACCCGATGCCAGCCAACCCGCCGGAGGAGGGCTGTCTTCTGTACTGCTGCTCGAACAAGGTGGAGTTTGTGAAGCAGATTCCCCTCTTCGACGAATGGGACTGCGCCCAGTTGGCCTTGAAGGGCCTCGTGAGAGCCCCGTCTTCATGGCCCCCCTGCCTACCGTCAGCGCCATGCCCACCCCAGAAGCGGGCGCAGGGGGCGGTCACTGTCGAACGATGGCGGCGCTTTTGCGGAGGAACCGGCGCCACTCGGGGCTCCTGAGGTGCCGTCCCTTGGGACCCGGGAGAGCCGTCCTGAGGAAGCGGCCGGGGGAACGACGCAATCCGACGCTCCTGAGGCCAGAGCCCCCAAGGCCCTGGTGAATCGCCACGAGGCGGGTGCCGAGGTCTCCGCGTGGTCTAGCACCCCTGAGGTCGCCTCCTGAGGAGTCACACCATCCGCGCCCGGCCTTGGTGACCACGCCCAAGGCTTCGGCCAGCTCCGACCGAACTTTGAAGTGACGGAATGGTGCTTGTCGTCCCTCCTTCATGGTTTGGCCTGGGGTGCAGGGAGTATGCCGAGGGCCCCACCAATGGTGCTTGCCCGTAGCTGGGCGACCTCGGCCCTGGCCTCACCTATGAGTGATGAGGCCCCGCCCCACCAGGCCTCCGCCGAGGTCCGGAGGGCGGCCAGAGAGGCGCCAGCCGCCAACCCCCCGCCGGGAGCAGGTGAGCCGCTTCGAACTTCTCGAACACATCTTGGCGCGGAGGACGGGCTAGGCCGCGCGTTCGAGCTTGCATGTGAGCGTGGAGTAGTCCGCCACGAGCTCTTCTGGGAGGCGATGGGCGCGCTGAGCCGGCTCAGAGAAGAGCTTGTGGATGTTGACCTCGCCTTGAAACCAAAGGCCTTCGGCTGGCGGACGAATGGCATCAGCTGAAGGTGGCCATCGACTTCAGGCGTCTCCAGCGCGAGCGTGCCAACGCGAAGGCCGAGGCATCCCTTGCCACCTCGCGCGAGGCCTGCGCCCGAGCCTTGGAGGACACTAGGGAGGCTGACCACCACCGTGCGGTCGCAGAGAAACACGAAGGGGAGCTCCGGGCTCTAAACGCCTCCTTGGAGCAGCAGGTTGAGGCGCGCTGGGCTGCCTTGGCGTTGATGAAGGGGAAACCTTCCGAGGAGGAGGAGATCTTGAAGCGCGAGGAGGCGCTGATTCTGGAGGCCATAGAGCGCGGCCTCGAGCTCGAACGACTGGAGACGAGGGAGCGCCAGGTTGCCCAAGCGAAGGACGCCGCCAGCGCGCGCGAAGCCAGGATGCAGGAGGAGATCGATCGTAGGGTGGCGGAGGCTCGAGCAGAGATCTCGCCAACATGCACGACCTCAAGAGGAATCTTGTGGAAGCCAAAGCCGAGGGCAGAACCACTGCCCTCAGGTCAAGGCTGGACGAAGCGGAGCAGCTTGAGAAGGCCGCCACAGTGGCCCTGATCTCCATCCAGGCCGAGCTGGCCTCCGCCCGCGCCGAACTGCTCCCACTCCAGCGGCGGGTTGCTGATGTTGAGTCCCTCACGCAGCAAAGTATGGAGGAAGCACTCCGCCGGCAGACGTTACTACACGAGTATACTCCCATGCTCTGGGCCCTTAGGGTGAGGGCCAACCAGGCGCTGGGTGCCATCTGCGACGAACACGCCCCTCACCCCCACGCAGAGGACTATGCCCGCCATCTTCACTTCTTCACCGACGTCGTGACGCGCCTGGAGGTCCGGGCCGAGAGGGCTCACGAGCTTGTCGAGAAAAAGAGCCGGGGCCTCCCTGGACGCGTGTTCTCCCGCGCCTTCAGCCATCTTCAGAATGCCGACCCCAACTTCAATTTCGATGCCGCCCTCGCCCCAGTTCTGGGAGTTATCCGGGATAACCTGGCACGCTGGGTGGATGATAACGTGGATGCTCTGGTAAGGGCTTTCGCTTATGATGATGACGTAGTGGTGGTCGTTGCGGATGAAGACGGCGTGGTCGATGATGGTGAAGACGACGTTGGCGACGATGCCAGTAGCATGCCCAGGAGCGATTCGGAAGATGCCGTGAGCGACATGTCCGATTGAGCCCGCCCTCCTTGTTTTGAACCTGCATGCAAAAGCTTGGGAATGACCCTTCAAGATGTAAGAGCATGTTGGGCAGGGAGCCCCTCATGTCATCAGACTATTGTTTTATTCCCTGATCCACACTTAAGGCGTGCTTTTGTGAGTTCTCAAGTTCTTCTGCGAGCTTGCTGCAGTAACTTACCTCAGTCTAGGCAGGCCTCAAACTGGTCTTGTAGTTGTCGATGTGCCTTTCTCCTGAGGGGAGTCCTCCGCGGGCTCGCAAGGTTTCGGGCTTCTGAGGAGCCTGCTAGTCCGCCCGAGAGGGCCTCATGAGAAATGAGCATGAGATCTTAGTGAGATGTGCGCGCATACCACGCCCAACCCTGGCTCGCAAGGTGCTCGTAAAGGAGGGGCAGTAGGCGCGGGCCACGAAACAAGGCACAGAGCTAGAAAACTCAAGAAATCAACACGAATGAGAAAAGATGCCCCCCATGCTTGCCAATGAAAATACAACTTCAAGTTCAAATCCAAAAGGCGACAAATCAAGCCACAGAAAAGGGGTTGAAAGCAAATGGCTGCGTCCGGCACCTAGCTAGTCTTCTTGTCTTCTCACCAGCGCGGAGCTAAGTGCTTTCACTGGCCATGAGCATAGTCATTGGGGGACAGTGTCGACGGCTAGCGCGGAGCATGGTGCTTCCACTAGGACATGGGCGGGAGCCCCCGAGGCCCGAGGGCGGCTCTCCGGAGACTCCGGGGGGTGTATAGCCCCACTCATTATTACGTGAGAGCATCACGGGCGGAGACCTTCACAGGCATGAGCCTTGCTTCATATCGCCAGATGAGGGCACTGCCTTGCGCCACCCTCGACCACCGTTGGGGCGTCCGGAAACCAGGATGGTACCAAGGGGCAAAGGGGATGCTAGCGGCGCCCTCGGCGACCACGGGCTCTCTGCCGGGGGGAGGGCTCACCGGCGCCTTCCCGGCACAGGAACTACCTCCGGGCGACGCCTTGTTTCGTATGGCACAGGAGAGGGCCTGGCTCCAGACCCCTCCCATGCTGCCCCCACTGCGCAGCCCCTGGTTGAAGCGGGGCCGCCGCACTGGGGTCGCCATCCGCCGCCGTGGCCTGGTTCACCTGTGACCTATGGTTAGCATAAGCTTACTCCTGAGATATCAGTGGTACGCTGCAGTTGTTGTCGTTGGCGGGGTCGGCGAGGTTCCTGGGTGGTCCGTGGAAGGCCTCGCCTTCCAGCATCTCTTCTTCCCAGCCTGGCTCGAGGAACGTGCAAGGGTCATCCTCTGGCGTGTACTCTGGATCCACCATGTGGGGGCACACAGGCTTCTTGAGCTGCTTCTCCGGAACCCCCGCCGAGACGCCCTGTGCCCCACACCGCCGAGCCCAGCGCGCCCCCTGGTGGCCGTAGGGTGGCGCCCCATTGGGATCGTGAGGAGCAATGCCCGCACCTACGCCACCCGAGGGAGGCAAAGGCGTGACCGGATGTCTGGCACCGTTGGTCGTGCTGGCGCTGGCGAGCCCTCCTTGTGCACCTCGGAGCACTCGGGCACGACAAGGCCCGTCGTGCGATCTAGCCACAACTTGAGATGTAAGTAGGGAGCAGAAAGGCGGCGTACCCCTGGATGCAGCATCCAACAGCTCAGCGACGCGTTCCAGCAACGCATCGCAGGTGCTCTGCATCAGCCAGCACCGCGGCAGCTCCCATGCCACCACGAGTGCAGCTCGCATGTTCGCCTGTTCCCGTCGGGTGTGCGGAGCTGATACGTCTCCAACATATCTATAATTTTTGATTGTTCCATGCTATTATATTATCAACCTTGGATGTTTTATATGCATTTATATGCTATTTTATATGATTTGTGGGACTAACCTATTAACCTAAAGCCCAGTGCCAGTTTATTGTTTTTTCCTTGTTTTTGAGTTCTACAGAAAAGGAATATCAAATGGAGTCCAAACGGAATGAAACCTTCGGGAGAGTTATTTTTGGAACGGAAGCAATCCAGGAGACTTGGAGTAGACGTCAGGGAAGCTTCGACGAAGCCACGAGGCAGGGAGGCACGCCCTAACCGCTAGGCGCGCCCACCACCCTCGTGGGCCCCTCATGGCTCCCCTGACCGACTTCTTTGACCTATATATGTCCATATACCCTAAAACATCAAAGGGCAGAATAGATCGGGAGTTCCGCTACCAGAAGCCTCCATAGCCACCGAAAACCAGTTTAGACCCATTCCAGCACCCTGCCGGAGGGGGGAATCCCTCTCCGGTGGCCATCTTCATCATCCCGGCGCTCTCCATGACGAGGAGGGAGTAGTTCACCCTCGGGGCTGAGGGTATGTACCAGTAGCTATGTGTTTGATCTTTCTCTCTCTCTCTCTCATGTTCTTGAGCTGGCACGATCATGATGTATCGCGAGCTTTGCTATTATAGTTGGATCTTATGATGTTTCTCCCCCTCTACTCTCTTGTGATGAATTGAGTTTTCCCTTTGAAGTTATCTTATTGGATCGAGTCTTTAAGGATTTGAGAACACTTGATGTATGTCTTGCATGTGCTTATCTGTGGTGACAATGGGATATCACGTGATCCACTTGATGTATGTTTTGGTGATCAACTTGCGAGTTCCGTGACCTCGTGAACTTATGTATAGGGGTTGGCACACGTTTTCGTCTTGACTCTCAGGTAGAAACTTTGGGGCACTCTTCGAAGTTCTTTGCGTTGGTTGAATAGATGAATCTGAGATTGTGTGATGCATATCGTATAATCATACCCTCGGATACTTTAGGTGACATTGGAGTATCTAGGTGACATTAGGGTTTTGGTTGATTTGTGTCTTAAGGTGTTATTCTAGTACAAACTGTATGATAGATCGATCCGAAAGAATAACTTTGAGGTGGTTTCGTACCCTACAATAATCTCTTCGTTTGTTCTCCGCTATTAGTGATTTGGAGTGACTCTTTGTTGCATGTCGAGGGATAGTTATATTATCCAATTATGTTATTATTGTTGAGAGAACTTGGACTAGTGAAAGTATGAACCCTAGGCCTTGTTTCCTAGCATTGCAATACCATTTACACTCACTTTTATCATTAGTTACCTTGCTTTTTATATATTTTCAGATTACAAAAACCTATATCTAGTATCCATATTGCACTTGTATCACCATCTCTTTGCCGAACTAGTGCACCTATACAATTTACCATTGTATTGGGTGTGTTGGGGACACAAGAGACTCTTTGTTATTTGGTTGCAGGGTTGCTTGAGAGAGACCATCTTCATCCTACGCCTCCCACAGATTGATAAACCTTAGGTCATCCACTTGAGGAAAATTTGCTACTGTTCTACAAACCTCTGCACTTGGAGGCCCAACAACACCTACAAGAAGAAGGTTGTGTAGTAGACATCAAGCTCTTTTCTGGCACTGTTGCCGAGGAGGTTAGAGCTTGAAGGTATATCTTTAGATCTTGCAATCGAATATTTTTGTTTCTTGTTTTAGCACTAGTTTAGTTTATAAAAGAAAACTACAAAAAAATGGAATTGAGTTTGCCTCATACGCTTCATCTTTTCAATATCTTCCGTGAGAATGATGGAAATGAAAATTGTGCTCAAGTGCTAGAAGAAGAAGTCTATAAAATGTTTGGAACTAAATCTATGAATGATGAGCATGATTGCAATGTTGTTAGTATGAACTCCTTGAATATCCATAGTACTAATGATGATTGCACTAGTCATGATGAAAATGTCTCTTATAAGCATGTCAACTTTTGTGGAATACATAGAGCTTGCAAGTACACACCAATTATGGAAAATATATTTTGCAAGAGGCATAAGTATTTGGAAACTAAATGGTTGCAAGAGAGGCTAAATGTTTGTGCTGAAAATTTAAAATATCTTCGCCATACTTGTGAACTTTGCAATGAACATGGTCATTTAAATCTCCAATGCAAATTGTTTCATGATCTTATCGTGTCCAAAAATTGTGTTGATTTGATTTCCCTTGCACATCATAAAGAACTTAGTTTGCTTTTGGGTTATGAAGAAATGAAATGTATAACTAAGCATATTCCAGAATATAACCTTGAGAAATTCCTCGATATTGATCTACAAGAAATTTTTATGTATTGTGCGGTGAATTGCATTGAAATCCTTATATTGCCAATTACATAAAGAAAAGAAAACCAATAGAGGATGAAGATAATACTAATGAAAGGGAAGAGGCTTCCCAATATCCTCCTATTATTTCTTATGATGAATCAGGTAACGAGGAGGAGCCTTCTATTCAACCAATCTCATCAATAAAGATCTCCAAAAAGAGGATTGAGCCCACACATAATGTGAAGAAGAAAAATAAAATACAGAGAAGTAAAGGTGAAAAGGTATCCCTCCCAAATGATGTTGCCCTTATTACTCATTGTGATGATGATAATTGCTATACTATTGGTGCTATCCGTACTATTAATGATGAGAGTGATTATGATTATGATATGAAAAGGGCCAAGCTTGGGGATGCTATGTTTGATGAGAATGACATGTTTTAGAATATATTTTCTGCAAGAAATGTTTGTCCCAAGCTTGGGGATGCTATGTTTAATGAAGATGATATTTCTAGCCCCCCAAGTTTTGACATGCAAATTTGTTATGATGATAGCATGCCTCCTACTTATGATGATTATATTGATGAAAGTGGGTTTGGAAGAGTGTCAACTTTAGGAAGTAATGATCCCACTATTTTGGAGGATGTTGAATCTTATTGTGATAATTATGAAAGTGGATTTGGAGAGGTCATGACTTTATTTAGTAATGATTCCACTATCTTGGAAGAGGTTTCAATTGATTATGATGAGAACAAAGTTGCTACTTATGATGATTATTGTGATGATACTTATGCTATAAAAAGTAGTGATGATTATATTTATAAAACTTGTCATGATTATGATTACCCCTTTTCTGAACATTACTCTTTTAATATGGAAACAATTTATAGTATTCGAGTTTCTTGTGATACTCCCACTATTCCGAATGAGAAGAATTTTGCTTATGTGGAGAGTAATAAAATTTCTATGCTTGTAAATCATGAAAGGAATGCTTTATGTGATAGTTATATTGTTGAATTCATTCATGATGCTACTGAAAATTATTATGAGGGAGGAATATATGCTTGTAGGAGTTGCAATAATATCAAGTTTCCTCTCTATGTGCTTAAAGTTTCAAAGTTATGCTTGTTTTGCCTTCCTATGCTAGTTGATTATTGTTCCCATAAATTGTTTGCTCACAAAATCCCTATGCATAGGACGTGGTTTAGAATTAAATGTTCTAGTCATATTCTTCATGATGCTCTCTTTATGTTACAATTCTTATCTTTTATGTGAGCATCATTGAAATCATGATGCCTAGCTAGGGGCGTTAAACGATAGCGCTTGTTGGGAAACAACCCAACTTTATTTTTGTTTCTTGCTTTTCGTTCCTATTTAGTAATAAATAATTCATCTAGCCTCTATTATGATTGAGTTTTTATGCTTTTAATTAGTTTTTGTGCCAAGTAGAACCTTTGGGAAGACTTGGGGAAAGTCTTTGCGATCTTGCTGTAAAAAACAGAAACTTTAGCGCTCACGAGATTTGCTTCCATATTTTATTGGGGAGTGCTATTTAGTTAATTATTTTTGCAGATGATTAATAGATAAATTCCTCACGTCCAGAAATTTATTTTATAATTTTTGGGGTTTCAGAAGAATACGGTTGATCCAGATTACTACAAATTGTTCTGTTTTTGACAGATTCTGTTTTCTATGTGTTGTTTGCTTATTTTGATGAATCTATGAGTAGTATTGGAGGGTATGAACCATAGATAAGTTGGAATACAGTAGATATTACACCAATATAAATTTAGAATGAGTTCACAACAGTACCTAAGTGATGATTTATTTTCTTATACTAACGGAGCTTACGAGTTTTCTGTTAAGTTTTGTGTTGTGAAGTTTTCAAGTTTTGGGTAAAGATTCGATGGACTATGGAATAAGGAGTGGCAAGAGCCTAAGATTTGGTATTCCCAAGGCACCCCAAGGTAATATTCAAGGACAACCAAGAGCCTAAGCTTGGGGATGCCCCGGAAAGCATCCCCTCTTTCGTCTTTGTTCGTCGGTAACTTTACTTGGAGCTATATTTTTATTCACCACATGATATGTGTTTTGCTTGGAGAATCATTTTATTTTATTTTGTTTTGATTGCTGTTTGAATAAAATACCAAGATCTGAAATTCTTAAATGTTAGAGAGTCTTCACATAGTTGCATAACTATTCGACTACTCATTGATCTTCACTTATATCTTTTGGAGTAGTTTGTCATTTGCTCTAGTGCTTCACTTATATCTTTTTAGAGCACGGCGGTGGTTTTATTTTCTAGAAATAGATGAACTCTCATCCTTAACTTATATTATTTTTAGAGTCTTTAGAATAGCATGGTAGTTTGCTTTGGTCATAAAACTAGTCCTAATATGATGGGCATTCAAGATGGGTATAATAAAAACTTTCATATAAAGTGCATTGAATACTATGAGAAGTTTGATACTTGATGATTGTTTTGAGATATGAAGATGGTGATATTAGAGTCATGCTAGTGGAGTACTTGTGAATTTGAGAAATACTTGTGTTAAAGTTTGTGATTCCCGTAGCATGCACATATGGTGAACCGTTATGTGATGAAGTCGGAGCATGATTTATTTATTGATTGTCTTCCTTATGAGTGGCGGTCGGGGACGAGCGATGGTCTTTTCCTACCAATCTATCCCCCAGGAGCATGCGCGTAGTACTTCGTTTCGATAACTAATAGATTTTTGCAATAAGTATGTGAGTTCTTTATGACTAATGTTGAGTCCATGGATTATACGCACTCTCACCCTTCCACCACTGCTAGCCTCTCTAGTACCGCGCAACTTTCGCCGGTACCATACACCCACCATATATCTTCCTCAAAATATCCACCATACCTACCTATTATGGCATTTCCATAGCCATTCCGAGATATATTGCCATGCAACTTTCCACCGTTCCGTTTACTATGACACGCCTCATCATTGTTATATTGCTTTGCATGATCATGTAGTTGACATCGTATTTGTGGCAAAGCCACCGTTCATAATTCTTTCATACATGTCACTCATGAGTCATTGCACATCCCGGTACACCGCCGGAGGCATTCATATAGAGTCATATTTTGTTCTAAGTGTCGAGTTGTAATTCTAGAGTTGTAAGTAAATAAAAGTGTGATGGTCATAATTATTAATTAGAGCATTGTCCCATGTGAGGAAAGGATGATGGAGACTACGATTCCCCCACAAGTCGGGATGAGACTCCGGACGAAAAGTAAAAAAAGGAGAAAAAATAGGCCATAAAAAAGAGAAGGCCCCCAAAAAACAAAAAAAACAAAAAAATGAGATAAAAAGAGAGAAGGGGCAATGCTACTATCCTTTTACCACACTTGTGCTTCAAAGTAGCACCATGATCTTCATGATAGAGAGTCTCCTATGTTGTTTTTATATTTGTGCTCACTTTTATCATTAGTTACCTTGTTGTTTTTATATTTTCAGATTACAAAAACCTATATCTACCATCCATATTGCACTTGTATCACCATATCTTCACCGAACTAGTGCACCTATACAATTTACCATTGTATTGGGTGTGTTGGGGACACAAGAGACTCTTTGTTATTTGGTTGCAGGGTTGCTTGAGAGAGACCATCTTCATCCTACGCCTCCCACGGATTGATAAACCTTAGGTCATCCACTTGAGGGAAATTTTCTACTGTCCTACAAACGTCTGCACTTGGAGGCCCAAAAACGTCTACAAGAAGAAGGTTGTGTAGTAGACATCAGGCGCCATCGCCGCTGCGTAGCTTGAGGATCTTACGGCGGCCCACGCGCACCGCGGTGTGAGGGTGGAAGGCGTTGGTCCATGCCGCCCGCGTCCTGCGGTGTTCGGCAGTGTGCGGGCCACCTGGAGTGCGGAGTTGAGCTCTCCTTGGGCGGACGGTGCCGCCCTGACGGGCCAAGCAGCCCAATGGTCGGCGTTGGTCCTTGGGTCACCAAACATCGAGGCCGCGGGGGTGTTGGCGGATCAGTTGACGGAAGAGAGGCTTCAGCGCACCCCTACCTGGCGCGCCAAATGTTGAATCATGGGTTTCTGCAAACCAGAGGTTCGAAGACTGGGGTGCGCATGAAGATCTCTCTCTTCCTGGCTCACTCTTGCAATGATCTCTAGGCCTAGCTCGCCGAACCCAAGGAACAATTGACACGAGAGTTTATACTGGTTCAGGCCACCGTTGTGGTGTAATACCCTACTCCAGTTTGGGGTGGTGGATTGCCTCGTAGGCTGAGTATGAACTAGTACAAGGGATGAACAACCTCCTTAGGAGGGGTGTTCTTTGGCTCGGTGAGCTTGTGTGTGTGAGGATGGTCTCAATCATTTGTCGATGAGCCGATCCCTTGCTAAGGTGGTGGCTAGTCCTATTTATAGAGGCCCTGGTCCTCTTCCCAAATGTTTAGGCGGGAAGGGATCCCACAATGGCCAATTCTGAAGGGAGACAACTAGTACAAGTTATCCTGACAAAAGGTGGTCTTTGCCCGCCAAAGGCTCTAGTGGTGACATCGCCATGGGCCCCACGGTGACCTCTGACCTGCCGTCCTGCTGGTCTTGGTCTTGTTGCACTGATATGGAAACCTTTGCCTGATGCCTCAAGACTCCTCGCCTGCGCTTGCCCCTTTAGCACCAAAGAGGAAACAAGTACTGTGCGCCCGCTGGCGCCCGCCTGGCCTTGGTCGTCATGGCTCGCGTCACGCGTACCTCGCGAGGTGCACCTTGCATAGATATCTCCGTTCCTTGGGAGCCATCCTCGGGAGGCCCCCAGAGGAGGTCTTTGTGTCGTCCGCCCCGCGAGTCTTGGCCCCTTGCGAGGGTCTTGGGTGGTTGCTAGTGAAGATGGGCCGTACCAGGCCGTTGGATGAGCCACGCCTTGGGCCACAGGCAGGCAAGTCTGGGTACCCCTGTTCCGAGGATGCTGACAACTATTGCTTGCTCTACTCTGACTTCTTCGGTGACGCTCCACTATAGGGCAACAAAGTATTTTGGCGCCATTATCAGCCGAAAGCTCTTCCTGAGGATTGCGAATTCAATCCGTGAGTTCGGCAGCTACTTCAAGTGCAATAAAGATTGCACCGGCACACTAGGATTCACATCACTCCAGAAGTGCACGATAGCTATGAGGATGCTTGCATACGGAGATCCCGGCGATTCATTGGAAGACTATGGATGCATGGCGGAGTCCACGACCATTGAGTGTTTCTACAAGTTCTGCAGGGCAGTGGTGGCAGTATTTGGACCACAACACTTGTGATCACCCAATGCTGAAGACATTGCTCGGATCCTAGCATAGAATGTAGCAAGAGGATTTTTTGGGATGCTTGGAAGCATCGACTGCATGCATTGGAAATGGAAAACTATCAATTTTCTTGGCAGGGGATGTACAAAGGCGCCAAAGGTGGTTGCAATGTGTTACTTGAGGTAGTGGCCGCACACCACCTCTGGATTTGGCACTCCTTCTTTGGTAGGCCAGAAACTCACAATGACATCAACATACTGCAGTGCTCCCTTGTCTTTGCCATGCTTTCTGAAGGTCATTCTCCTCCGGTGAACTTCGAGGTCAATGGACGGCACTACAACAAGGGATACTACCTAGCAGATGGCATCTATCCAAGATGGTCCACATTTGTGAAGACTATCTCGAGCCCTATGCTAGGAGGCAAGAACTCCCACTTTGCCAAGTGTCAGGAGGCTTGCAGGAAGGATGTCGAGCGGGCATTTGGTGTGCTCCAATCATGATTTGCTGTTGTCCGACACCCTGCTTAGACCTGGTCGAAAGATAAAATGTGGGAGATCATGACTTGTTGTGTCATCTTGCATAACATGATCATTGAGAGCGAGCAGGAAGAGCCAGTGTTTGACACTGAACCATATTACAGGCAGGGTCATCTTGCCTAAGTTGATCACCAACTACCGGCAGCCTGGACTGCCTTCCTCAATATGCGTCAGGAGATCTGAGACCCACAGGTGCATCAACAATGGCAGCATGATCTGGTGGAGCACCTATGGAGGCTCAAGGGCAACACCTAGCTCGACGTGTGATGAAATACAGGTTTTTATTTTTTGAACTATATAATTTGTATTGAACTATTTGATTTCTATTGGTTTTCTGTGATGAACTATGTGATAAAAAATAGCTATGTTGAATTTTCCCCGAAGCACGCAGAATATGGGCCGAAATCTGTCAATTTGCGCCGATAGTGGGACAATTTCCATCGAAATTGGGCTGAGAAGTGGGCCAATTTGCGCCGAAAGTGGGCCAAAATCGGCGCCTAGGGGTGGCAGCTAGGAGCCCGATCACCCCATGCTGAATTTATCGCCGGTTCGCTGCCAGGGCGGCGCTATTTCAAGCCCCTAGGGGGCCGAACAGCTGGAGATGCTTTAATAGCATCTACAACCAGAGCCCTCGTTATACGCACCAAACACACTATCTGATCACTAACTAGATGCAGAAAACGCAACCAACCGGACCTCGCAACTCTTTACAAACATAGACTGATGCACTCCCTATATTCAGCCCATACCTGGGTCCGATAAGGGGGCGTCCGAACACACCCGCCACGTCGGTTCTGACAAAGCCGGAGATCCCAAATCCTCTAAAAATTGACTTCTCCTCCTGTTTGATCAAAACCCTTGTGCTCCCGTCCTCCTTTCCCCCACACCGTCGTCAATGTCGTCGCCGACAACCCTGTTTGCCGCCACGACCACGGATGATGCCTCGACGGAATTGGTCAGGCTCGTCGGCCTGGAGGTTCCTTGCAAGGCGAAGAACCTTGCCCGGAAGGACTGCCACCAAAGACAACATGAGTGTGAGGCGGTGGCGAAGGCGGAGTCCAGAAGAGAACACGGTCTTGTGTTATGCTTGAACGTAAGTAGTTTCAGGATCACTTCTTGATCATTATAGCTTCTCGACTAAGCTTTGCTTCTCTTCTCGCTCTCATTTGGGTAAGTTAGCCTCCATATATGCTAGTGCTTGCTGCAGATCCACCTCACTACCTTTTCCTACCCATAAGCTTAAATAGTCTTGATCGCGAGGGTGTGAGATTGCTGAGTCCCCGTGGCTCACAGATTACTTCCAAAACCAGATGCAGGTGCCGACGATGCCAATGCAGGGGACGCGACCGAACTCAAGTGGGTGTTCGACGAGGATTCAGGACGTTACTATGTGTCTTTTCTGGACGATCAGTAGAGGAGCCCAGTTGGGGCGATCGGGGATCTATGCGTTTGGGGTTGTCTTTATTTATGTTGGTTCCGTAGTCGGACCTTGATTGTATTCTGGATGATGTAATTCTATATTTATGTATTGTGTGAAGTGGCGATTGTAAGACAACTCTTTATCTCTTTCTTATTCGGTACATGGGATGTGTAAAGATTACCCCTCTTGCGACATGCCTACTATGCGGTTATGCCTCTAAGTCGTGCTCCGACACGTGGGAGATATAGCCGCATCGTGGGTGTTACATGTTGGTAATCAGAGCCTTCCCCGACTTAGGAGCCCCCTGCTTGATCAAATAGCTGACGTTGTTGAGTCTAGAAAAATGTTTTGAGTCTTATAGGATTATATATATCGGAGAGTAGGATTCTTTTTACTCCTCAGTCCCTTTGTCGCTCTGATGAGGCCTCCTGACGTAGAGTTTTGACTATTCTCTCCTCAAATTTCATGAATTTTTTTTGGATCACCCGGGTATCTTGGAATCGTTTCGATGGTTTTGTGACAAGAACATTGTTCTTGGTGCCTCCTAACATTTAGGGGTTGTGGCAGTGTCCCGGGGAGTTGAGCTTCGAGGTGTTGTCGTCATAATTTTATCGTTACAGTTCTGGAGTACCTGAGTTCGCCGACATCGAAAATCTTCTTTATGCAATTGTTAGTGAGATAACCTCGACGCCACCCAGTACTGGGGCGGGAGTTTGGGAGTATTGCCATAACTCATATAACAGATGCTTTTCGAAGGTTGAGGTAAATGATTTCCGAAGGTTTCTTGGTTATTGTTGAAGGATGGATACAACTGGATGTAGGATTTGCTAGTTTTGGGTGAGATATTATGCTTCCCCTGTATCCCCAACACCTTATTGCATAACCAGAAAGTTTCGGGAGTTTCATAGGTGGGAATTCATGTAGCTCTAGTATTTCTTCCCGCAGATATTTGGTTTGTGATAGGGTAATCCTTACCAACTATTTGTTCATGTCTGTACCTTGTTGTTTTATTCATCTATCTCCATCTAAGTGGCTTCTCAATTTATGGAAGTGTGATCATTTACTTTGGATTCATTCATTCATTCTTGTTCGAATGTTAAGGCTATATGTTGCAATTTCGATCCATTGATTCAGCTTGAATATATGTATTTCAAGATGCTAACGGATGTCACCCTCTTCAGGATGGCTCCTCCAACGCGTTAGAATCCGGAACCTCCACCACCACCTCCACCTCTAGAGGCATGACAAGCTGTCATGGCCGCCACCAACACCAACACGCAGATGCTTTTGCAACTCTTGCAAGAGCGTAACCAAGGAAATCAAGGCCAATGCAACAATCAAGCTCAGTTTGCTACCCTCAATCAGTTCCTCACAAACCAGCCGAAGTCCTTCAGTAACTGTGTCGAGGCCACAGACGCTGACGATTGGCTCGTGGATATCTGCAAACATTTTGAGTGCAGCAATGTCAGGCCTGAGGACTTCATCAAGTTTGCTTCGTTCCAACTCAAAGACCAAGCTGCTGAGAGGTATCAACAATACAAAGTTTCTAGAGGAGGTCGTGTGATTACCTGGGATGATTTCCGCCGAGACTTCAAAGCTCACCACATTCCACAAAGTGTTGTTGAGAGTAAGCGTGAGGAGTTCCGCAATCTGAAGCAAGGCAGTATGTCTGTTTACCAATACAACATCATGTTTCAGAGGCTCGCTCGCTTCGCCAAACAAGACGTCCCTGACGAGAAGAGCATGATTTATCAATTCAGAGGTGGCCTCAGAGAAGATCTGCAACTAGCTCTCGTGCTTTTTGAGACGATCGAGTATGATGAATTCTACAACATGGCACTAAAGCAAGAGGCTGCTCAACTCAAGTGCGATGCTTCTAAGAAGAGAGTCAGGGATGCAACTCCATCGTCTTCTTCAACTCAAGTGGCAGCTAAGAAGCAAAAGTTCTGGTTGCCTCCTCCTCCTCTGTTCTGTCAGCCTTATCAATAGAAGAGTAAAGGTGGCAATGGATCTTCCCACCCACCAACCCAGCCTATCAAAACAAAGCTCCGTCTCATGCTCCAAGGTCAAGTGCTCTGTATCACCGTCCGCTCTCAGAGGTTACTTGAAAAAAGTGTCAGCAGAAAGGGCACTATGCAAACAAATGCTTCAACCAAAGGCACTGAGGGAGTCCTGGATTAGGGGGTGTTCGGATGGCCGGACTATACTTTCAGCCGGACTCCTGGACTATGAAGATACAAGATTGAAGACTTCGTCCCGTGTCCGGAAGGGACTTTCCTTGGCGTGGAAGGCAAGCTTGGCGATACGGATATGCAGATCTCCTACCATTGTAACCGACTTTGTGTAACCCTAACCCTCTCCGATGTCTATATAAACCGGAGGGTTTTAGTCCGTAGGACAACATAGACAACAACAATCATACCATAGGCTAGCTTCTAGGGTTTAGCCTCTCCGATCTCGTGGTAGATCTACTCTTGTACTACCCATGTCATCAATATTAATCAAGCAGGACGTAGGGTTTTACCTCCATCGAGAGGGCCAGAACCTGGGTAAAACTTCGTGTCCCTTGCCTCCTGTTACCATCCGGTCTAGACGCACAGTTCGGGACACCCTACCCGAGATCCGCCGGTTTTGACACCGACATTGGTGCTTTCATTGAGAGTTCCTCTGTGTCGTCGCCATCAGGAAGGATGCCTCGCCCCGTCTTTAAACATGGCACCGTTGCTAAGGGAGCTTTGGCTGTCGGCCAAACCCTCCGGCTAGGTGGTTTTCTTATGACCGCCTGTTCGGCTTCTGCGCCGACGATGACCTCTCAAGCCATCGAAAACAATCTTCATGTTAGCTCGGAACTCGCCGAGTAGTTAGATCCAATGGAGCTCTCCTCCATAAACGAGCTCTTGGATCGCTTCGCCGCCCTGGGAGTCGCTACGGATTATGACCAGATTGGGCCTAAACCCGACCTGAGAGAGATTAATTCTCCCCAAGTCACCCATCATGTTGCCGTGGTAGAGGGACAGTGCGGCGACCCTTCATCTATCTTAAGGACTCACTACGTCTGGATTCCCGGTCCCTCCAAGCCGGATACCCGCGGAGGGGAGGATATCACTCAAGACCTGAACTTAGAGTCAGGCGACGGGCTGGATTCCTTGGACAATATCCAAGAATCCAAATTTTCGAGTTCGGAAATTCCTCAGCCTCTGATCCTCAGATCGGGTGAGGCTTCGGATTTAATTCCACCCACCCACCCCAATATAAGCGATCTATCCAAAATCAGGCAAGAGCCCGATGAAACAGTACATCATTACTGGGCCAGATTCCTCCTGGTTAAGAACAGGCTAAGGGACTGCCGCGAGGAAGACGCAATCTCAATCTTCTGCAATAATTGCACGGACAAGGGAATACTCAACGCCATAAGTCACCGTGATATTACACGCTTCGCTGACTTGGCGTCCATTGTACGAAAGTACTCTGCGATGGAAAGCGCCTGGAAAACCGAAATAAAATTTTGGGACAATCCGGCCCTGAATACAAACCCAGTCCAAAATAAAAGGGTGCATCATCACCAGACACCCGAGTCAAGCACTAAAAAGCATAAACCCTCTACAGGGCATGGAACCGTACTGGAAGGATGGCTCAATGGACCCTGTAAAATTCACAGTACAAAGGACGCCACACCAACTCACAGCCTCAGAGCATGTTGGATACTCCGACAGGTGGCCAAAATTGGCGAAAATCTCCTAATTCCGGAGGCCACAGAAAGCCACCCCAGAGACACCAATACGGTATTAACAGTCTTCGAGACTTTCGCATCAAATAATATGCAAAAAAGGACACTCCGCAGCCTTGCCGAAGTCTACCAAGTAGCAACAATAAACCCATGGAGTGACACGGCTATTACCTTTAACACCAATGATGAACCTAAATTCCGAACAGCCCGAGCACCAGCCGCATTGGTCCTCAGTCCAATAGTGGATGACTTTCGTCTTACCAAGGTACTCATGGACGGTGGCAGCTGATTGAACCTCATTTATGAGGAAACCCTTCAAAAAATGGAAATAGACTGGAACCGCATTGAGCAAAGCAGCACAACCTTTAGAGGAATAATCCCTAGTCGGGAAGCGCGCTGTACAGGAAAAATCACACTAGATGTGGTGTTCGGCACACCGGATAATTACAGGTCCGAAGAGGTCACGTTCCATGTGGCTCCGTTCAGCAGCCGTTATCACGCTCTGCTAGGGCAGGAAGCGTTTACAATCTTCCAAGCAATACCCCATTATGGGTACATGAAGCTCAAGATGCCCGGGCCTAACGGGATCATCACTCTCGCTAGTGATCCGGACATAGCACTCCGCGCCGAAAACAAGACAGCCGCACTGTCCCTCGAGGCACTATCCGAAGCCCTAGCGGCTGAGGAACTGACTGCGCTGCGCTCTACGGTGAATAGGGACAATGTGGTACTCGAAAAAAGATCCAAGTCCACCTCCTTTAAACCGGCGGACGAAATAGTCAAATTCCAGGTCCATCTAACAGACCCCAATAAAACAGCTTCCATCGGGGCACATTTAGACCCTGATGTAGACGCCGCACTGCGAGAGTTCCTATGAAAGAACCGGGACATTTTCGCCTGGCACCCTTCAGACATGCCAGGAATCCCACGCAGGCTGGCCGAGCACTGCTTAAATATCCTAAAAGGATTCAAGCCTGTCAAACAAGCTCTTCGGCGTTTTTCCGAACCTAAGAGACATGCCATGGGAGAAGAGCTAGCAAAGCTATTGGAGGCCGGATTCATCAGAGATATAAAACATCCGGACTGGCTAGCAAACCTGGTGATGGTACCAAAGAAGGACAAATCCTGGCGCCCGTGCGTTGATTTTAAGGATCTTAACAAGGCTTGCCCAAAGGATCCCTTCCCCCTCCCCTGCATCGACATGATTCGTCGACGCTACCGCAGGACACGATTCGACGCTACCGCAGGACACGATTCGTTGTGTTTCCTCGACGCATATTCCGGCTACCATCAAATCAAGATGGCAGAACTAGACCAAGCCGCAACGGCATTCATCACACCATACGGCCCATTCTGCTTCAACACAATGCCCTTCGGGCTCAAAAACGCTGGCGCAACATATCAGCGCATGATTCAGACATGTCTGGCAAACCAGATCGGCAAAACAGTGGAGGCATATGTAGATGATGTGGTCATCAAAACAAGACATGTCGAATCTCTAGTAGACGACTTGAGGCTCACATTCGATAACCTCCGAACATACGACATCAAGCTCAACCCGGAAAAATGCGTCTTCGGCGTTCCAGCCGGAAAACTCTTGGGCTTCATTGTATCCGGTAGAGGAATTGAAGCAAATCCAGCCAAGATCCGAGCTCTGTCGCAACTGGATATCCCAAAGGACCTCAAACAAATACAAAAGTTAACCGGACGCGTGGCGGCTCTAAGCCGCTTTATCTCCCGCTTGGGAGAAAAGGCCCTACCCCTTTACCGCCTCCTTCGGCGCACCGAACACTTCGAATGGATGGATGCAGCCACGGCCGGACTCGACGAAATAAAAGCCATATTGGCAACAAACCCAGTCCTGGCCGCGCCAAACATTGGCGAACCAATGCTATTGTACATTGCAGCAACACATCAGGTTGTAAGCGCAGTACTCGTCGTCGAACGAGAAACGGACGGACACAAATTCCCCCTTCAAAAGCCGGTCTATTATGTGTCCACTGTCCTCATTCCCTGCAAATCACGGTACCCTCATTATCAAAAGATTGCATACGCGTTATTCATGGCATCCCGGAAGCTATGACACTACTTTCAAGACTGTTCAACAACAGTAGCCTCGGAAGTACCACTTAACGATATTATAAACAACCATGACGCAACGGGTCGGATTGCAAAATGGGCCATTGAGCTCCTCCCATTCGACATAACTTATAAGCCACGGCGAGCCATCAAGTCGCAAGTCTTGGCCGACTTCGTCGCAGAATGGACGGAGGCCGAACTCCCTAAAGAGTACGGCACATATTCAAATTGGATCATGCATTTCGACGGCTCCAAGATGTTGGCCGGACTGGGGGCTAGCGTCGTTTTGACATCCCCCCACAGGAGACACAGTTCAACACGTACTCCAGATTATGTACACGGTCTCCAACAATCCAGCCGAATATGAGGCCGTTTTACATGGTCTCCGGATGGCAGTATCCATGGGCATTCAACGCCTAGAGGTGCGCAGGGACTCGAACCTCGCAATATCCCAAATAAATGGAGACTTCGATGCCAAGGATCCAAAAATGGCAGCTTACCACAACGCCGTCCTAAAAATGTCAGCTCGGTTCGAAGGGCTTGAATTCCACCATGTAGCCCGGGAAAATAATCAGGCGGCGGATGTCCTGGCACGCATCGGCGCCAAACGCGATGTAGTCCCCCCCAACATCTTCTTGGAAAGGCTGTTCAAGCCATTCATAGTATGGGAAGGGGAGCCAAACAATAACAGCCCGGACCCAGCCGCACTGCCCGACACCGAACATTACGACACAATCGGAGGCTCTGCCAATGAAATAACACCTTCAACCCACGTAATAATGACCGTTATCGCCCCGTGGACGGAACCATTCCTCGCCTACCTTACTAGGCAGGAACTCCCTGAGGACCAAAATGAGGCACGCTGCATAGTGCGGCGATCCAAAGCCTACAAAGTCCACGAGGGAGAGCTTTATAAGAAAAGCACTACCGGAGTCCTTCAAAGGTGCATCTCCGAAGAGGAAGGGCGGAACCTCCTAGATGAAATTCATGTCGGACTCGGCGGTCATCACGCGGCAGATCGGTCCCTTGTAAGAAAGGCCTTCCGTACAGGCTTTTATTGGCCGACGGCCCGGGCAGACGCCCAGGACTTAGTCCAACGATGCACCGGTTGCTAGCTCTTTGCAAACCAAAGCCATATGCCACCCACCGCCCTCCAAACTATCCCCATCACTTGGCCCTTCGTGATCTGGGGGCTTGACATGGTTGGACCCCTTAAAGGCGGAACCCACAAACAAAAATACTTACTGGTCATGGTGGATAAGTTCACCAAATGGATAGAAGCCAAGCCTGTTAAGACGGCTGAATCCGGACCGGTGATAGACTTTATATCCGGGGTTGTACACCGTTACGGCGTCCCCCACAGTATCATCACGGATAACGACACGAACTTTACAGCCGACGAGGTAAAACTCTGGTGCAACAACATGGGCATCAAGCTCGATTATGCTTCCGTCTATCACCCACAAACTAACGGCCAGGTCGAACATGTGAATGGTCTTATCATGAGCGGCATCAAACCCAGATTAGTGCGGTCCCTCAAGGAATCTAACACGCACTGGGTAGAGGAGCTCAACTCCGTACTCTGGGGGCTGCGGACCATGCCGAATCGCACCACCGGATACACACCATTCTTTATGGTGTACGGCGCAGAGGCAGTTTTGCCTTGCGACATAATTCATGACTCACCTCGAGTGCGCATGTACGAAGAAAGAGAAGCCGAGCTCGATCGGCAGGACAGCTTGGACGCATTGGAGGAGGAGCGTGACATGGCAAAAGCCCGTTCCGCATTCTATCAACAGCAGGCTCGAAGATACCAAAGCAGAGAAGTACGGGCCAAAAATTACAACGTTGGCGAATTAGTTCTACGACTACCGGACAAGAAAAAGGACAAACTCAAGCCCAAGTGGGAAGGTCCCTTCATAATTGACCAAGTCCTGACTGGTGGAGCGTACCGCCTGCGAGATGCATCGGATAACCGACTCAAGCCGAACCCATGGAACGTAGCCCGTCTCCGAAGATTCTATGCCTAGCGCCGGACTCTGTGTTCGTCTCCTTCCTCTGTCCATTTTTTATATACTTTCTGTCTTACATTCCTCTTCTTCTCTCTCTCTCTTAGAGCCTTTAAAGGCTCATAAAGTGACACGCTATCCACGCTCATTAAACCTGGGGGCTTCTTTAAACAGAAGCTTATTTATACGGGCTTCATGCCCAACACATGTGTCACACTTCCGCATGTACCTTTTATTCACCATTATATGCATCGATATGACTTAAGTTTTGGCCAAGCTGGGTTGCCTGGCTCCTGTGCTTACCCCTACGTTCCCGATTGTTTGGCTAGGTGGTAAAGGGAGCACCTCTGCGATTGTTACTGTCGGGTCAGCCGGATGTGTACCTCAGACTGGGTGAAGCTGAAAGCTAGCGTTCTTAAGGGAATATTCGGTCGGTAAACTAAAGATGATCTTTTTTTATTTTATTTATCTATATGCCCCCAGATGTTTTTCCTGCGTTTCTTTTCACAGCATGGACATGCACTTTAGGGCATGCCTCCCAGGGAAAGGAACCCCTAACGGAACTATTCTCCCTGGAAGATGTTTCTTACTAACCATGTAATATAACATAACTAGTCGGGCACTTGTCTTTTCACGCACTAATGACCCCTATGCCTGGTCCCCATGCATTCCCCGGTTCCTATATAACCGCATGGGAATTCGGACACACTCCGGACCGTCAGGTCCCGAGGCTGAAGCGAAAAGGTCGGCCATGACAAATGATCTACAATCCGGCTAGAAGGCATTATAAATGTTAATTAAATTACATAGTCATTTTGACTGATTGTATTCCTCTTCAATACCATCTAACAGGCTGTCTAATTTACAGTCCTGCTAGGAATACTTTGTGGCCAACCCTACTTGGCTGTATACTAAGCTTACAGGGATCTCCTTCCCATCGGGCCCTACAGGACCGACCTCGTCCATGTGGTTGGGGTCAGCCTTTGTGTACTGCATCTTCACCATGGCCCAGGGCTCCCTAGCGCCTTGACGGCAGGCCGGTATCTTCCACAATCGGAAGCGCCGCCGTGCTCGCTTTAGCTTCTCCGCAAGCTCTCCAAGACCTTCGGGCATGGAGATGGATGGCCACAGGGCCTGGGCGACGCCTTGCATCGCCTGCCGAACTCGATCGAGCAGTTGCGAGAGCTCGGGAAGAAGGTTACCCATAGAATCGGGCATCTCCTCTGCAGGACGACCTGTTAGCACACCTACAGACATTGCTCTGTTAGTCGACTTCCCCGCCGAACTTTCTTTCAAAGGTTCGTTCAAGCACTTACTAAATATGCCGCGCCGAAGCCGCTGATTCTCCTTAACGGAGTCTGATAGCTGGGCACGAACATCTTTCAGTTTGACGCCCAGCTTGGTGTTGGCATCTTGGAGATCGTTCTTCTCCCGCCTCACCTTTGTCAGCACCTTCTCACCAGCCTTTAGCTGGCGTAGGAGGTGTTGCCTTTCCGGATTCAATCCGGCTCCATCTGCAATTTCATTTGTCAGATTCGCACCCATGCCGTGCTTCGCAAAATACTTATCTTTTGAAGTGTATATTACCAGAGAGGGTCTCCTTGGGCTCCCCTACCGCGGGTAGTGCGGCCTCAAGTTGGGCTTTGCACTCTTCCAGCTCCTTGGACAGTAGGGAATTCTTTTCTGTAAGAACCTGCATAATAAATGATCCTTAAATCAGTTATTCTAACTGTTTCAAGTCTCGGGGGCTACTGGTATATATATATATAATTACCAAAAATTTCTTACTCGTATGTCTTTTACATATTGCTCCGTGGCTCTGGCTAGACCATTTTGAGCGGCACGTAGGTACGCATCTCCTGAATTAAAGGCATCTAATGCCTCTTGGGAGAAACAAGCGTCACGAAGAATTGTCCGGCGACGCCTGTGGTTCATGGCACTCTCCACCTCAGAGTTGGTGGCAGACAACCTGTCCACATCCTCCATCGGAGGAGCATCCGGTGCGCGCCTTGTGTTCGCCTCCGCCTCCGGACCAGGCTTTGGAGCCTGGCTGGTGGAGGCGCGGTTGGCAGCCTCTCCGGGTATAGTCCGGCGAGGTCTCTTTGTCCTAAAGAGAGCACGAGTGTTAATATGCCTCGCAGGTGTAACACCTGGGATAAGGGGGCATGCCATACCTTTGCACTAACACCTTGGTCCGGACTGCGCCTCTTTTCTGCCCACGGGGCCCTGCGGCCCCTCGTTGGCTTGCCGCCACAGGTTCGGCCTCCCGTCTCAAAAACCTCCCCTGCAAAGCTCGGTTGTAATCAGGAAACTGAAAGCACGAGAGGGCGGACACCTATTTGGGGTACTGGGACTTCGATCTCAGTTACCTGGGAGGCCGGGATTAGCCCTGGGTAATCGGCCGTAATGGCCACCAAGGCGTTGTCCTTGCTCAATTGATGGAACACTCCATCGATCAGCTCCACAGATATGTACGGATCCTCTTGAGAGGCCGGGTCGAGGGACCGTCTTGGGTCCTCGGGTTGTGGAGGAGGGCTGTTTATTTCCTTAACAACCCGGCGCAATTCCTGCGTTGAAGTCGTTAGACTGAATATTTAACAATGGGAATACAAAACGGATGGGAAAGTAAATGCGATCGCTTACCCAGCTTGGGGGATTGTGCATAGAGAATCCACCCTGTGGGTTGACGCGGAGAAATTCCTCCTCTTCTCCCTTGTACAAAGTGGACAAGATCTTCAGTAGAGCGGCAGCTGAATCCGGCCCCTTACGGCCGTAGCGGGTGACGTCGTCCTCCCTGTTGAAGTCCCGCATGGGGTGGCTTCTATACTGAAGCGGCTGCACCCCCTACATGATGCATTCGGCCATAACCCCGATCATGGTCAGTCCGGAATGGGCTAACAATCTTATCCGGCCCATCAGGTAAATGATGTCCTTGTCACTTTCCCTCTGAGGGCTCCGTGGACGCCAGCTTAGGCGCTTCTTTAAGGGAGCACTGTCGAACTCAGGGAGGCCAATCCGAACAGGATCCGGCAGCGGGACATCCTCTATATAAAACCATTCCGAAGGCCAGTCTTCGGACGCCTTCTTTGGAGTTCCGGATAGATATCCGGTCCCGACGATGCGCCACACTTTGGCTCCTCCCACTTGATACATTGACCCGTCCTTAGAGCGGGGCACGAGGCAGAATAACCTTTTCCATAGCCCGAAATGAGCCTCGATACCCAAAAACAACTCGCAGAGGGCTACGAAGCCCGCGATATGCAATACGGAGGCAGGCATGAGATTGTGCAGCTGGAGGCCGTAGAACTCCAGCAGCCCCCGGAGAAATGGATGGATTGGAAACCCAAGCCCCCTTATTAAATAAGGGACGAGGCATACCCGCTCTCCTTTGGAGGGATTAGGGGCACTCTCCGCTTGCTTTCCGCCGTTATAGACGGCAAGACCGGCTTGAACCGAGATCATATAGGCCGGGGGGAGAAATCCCTTGGTCTGGAGCATCATTAGCTTGCTATGCGGGATGGAGCATCTCTCCCAATATCCAGGCTGAGGGCTGGAAGGGCGAAAGGAGGAGTTGCGATGGCTGGCCATGGTGGAATGGACCTTTGTCGGATGCGCTCTGATGAACACTCGCGAAGGGGAGAAGGTGTGGTTTGGATCTAAATCCTCGTCCCCTTAAATGGGCGGCTCATTTACGCGGCTAGGGGTGTGAATGTAAAAACACTCAGACTTTTCATATTCATTTGACACGTGGGAGACGGCCATTATTGGGCATAGAAGCCGAGGAGCGCAACATTTACAAGAAGCCGGACTTTATTCAACAAGTACATGGAATTTGGGGGAGAACCCACCTTGCAATGCCGAAGACAATCTGCGCGCCGGACTCATCGTCATTGAAGCCTGGTTCGGGGGCTACTGAGGGAGTCCTGGATTAGGGGGTGTCCGGATGGCCGGACTATACTTTCAGCCGGATTCCTGGACTATGAAGATACAAGATTGAAGACTTCGTCCCGTGTCCGGAAGGGACTTTCCTTGGCGTGGAAGGCAAGCTTGGCGATACAGATATGCAGATCTCCTACCATTGTAACCGACTTGGTGTAACCCTAACCCTCTCCGGTGTCTATATAAACCGGAGAGTTTTAGTCCGTAGGACAACATAGACAACAACAATCATACCATAGGCTAGCTTCTAGGATTTAGCCTCTCCGATCTCGTGGTAGATCTACTCTTGTACTACCCATATCATCAATATTAATCAAGCAGGACGTAGGGTTTTACCTCCATCGAGAGGGCCCGAACCTGGGTAAAACTTCGTGTCCCTTGCCTCCTATTACCATCCGGCCTAGACGCACAGTTCGGGACCCCCTACCCGAGATCCACCGGTTTTGACACCGACAGGCACCTTCCGCCTCCTCCTCCTGTGAGATCTGCCAGCAATGCAGTGGTCAAGCATAATCCCAAGCAAGCCAAGGTCAACATGATGAAGGCAGCTCAGGTAGAGGACTCTTCAGAAGTGATCATGGGTAACCTTCCAGTTAACTCCATTCCTGCTAAAGTTCTTTTTGATACTGGTGCATCGCATTGTTTCATGTCAAGACCGTTTTTCGCCAAACATGACTTCAGTACTTCACTTTTGGTTAAACCCATGGCTGTCATTTCTCTGGGTAAACGTTTGAGCTCTAACATGATAGCTCCTGATGTGTCAATCAAGATGGGCGACTACAAATTTCTTGCTTCTCCAATTGTTCTTAGTGACTCGGATATTGATCTAATTCTCGGCATGGACTGGCTTTCTAAGCACAAGGCTCAGCTTGATTGTGCTGCCAGGCAGATTCAATTGACACACTCATCTGAGGATGTGATCATCTATGCCGCTCGTGATGATACCATTCGACTGTTTTCTCTCAATGAGAAGGGCGAGTTGAATGCCATCTCTCAGATTCCAGTCGTTTATGAATATCAGACGTCCTTCCAGAAGAGCTTCCAGGATTGCCTCCTCACCGACCAGTTGAATTCATCATCGATCTTGAGCCTGGCACGGAACCTGTTTGCAAACGTCCTTACAAGCTTGGACCAGAAGAGTTGAAAGAGTTGAAGAAACAACTAGACGAACAAGAGCGCATGGGTCTGATCCGACCGAGTTCTTCTCCATGGGGTTGTGGTGTTCTTTTTGTCAAGAAGAAGGATGGAACGGAACGACTCTGCGTCGACTACCGTCCATTGAACAAGAAGACAATAAAGAACAAGTACCCACTTCCCAACATCAATGAGCTTTTCGAGCAACTTAAAGGTGCTCAAGTTTTCTCCAAGCTTGACCTCCCTATGGGCTATCATCAGATTCGCATTCGTGAACAAGATATCCCCAAGACAGCATTCAGAACAAGCTATGGTTCTTATGAATACACTTTCATGTCTTTCGGCCTTGTCAATGCTCCTCCAACATTCTCTCGCATGATGAACTTCATCTTCAACCCTTACACAAATGATTTCGTGTTGGTGTATCTTGATGATATTTTGGTCTTTTCCAAGAACAAGGAGGATCATGCCAATCATTTGAGATTGGTGCTGGACAAACTCAGAGAACATCAATTCTATGCAAAGTTTTCAAAGTGTGAGTTTTGGCTCGATGAGGTTCTCTACCTTGGCCATATCATCTCCGCCAAGGGCATTGCTGTTAATCCTGAGAAGGTGTCTGCAATTGTGAATTGGGAACCGCCTCAGAATGTGAAGCAGCTCCGCAGCTTTCTTAGGCTTGCAAGCTATTGTCGAAGATTCGTTGAGAATTTCTCTAAGATTGCAAAGCCTCTTTCCAACCTCCTCCAGAAGCATGTGAAGTATGTGTGGACGCCTGAATGTGACATCGGTTTCAACACCCTCAAAGAGAAGTTAGTCACATCTCCAGTTCTGACTCCTCCTGATGAATCCAAACCATTCGAGGTTTTCTGTGATGCTTCCCTGCAAGGTCTCGGTGCTGTGTTAATGCAAGATAAGAAAGTTGTAGCCCATACCTCTCGCCAGTTGAAGCCCAACGAAAAGAACTACCCCACTCATGACCTCGAGTTGGCGGCAGTTGTCCATGCTCTTTTAACATGGAGACATCTCTTGTTGGGAAGGAAAGTGGACATCTTCACTGATCATAAGAGCCTCAAGTACATCTTCACTCAACCCAACCTCAACCTCAGGCAGACTCGTTGGGTCGAAATGATTCAAGAGTATAATCCGAGTATTGAATACACTCCAGGCAAGGCCAATGTCATTGCTGACGCTTTGAGCAGGAAGGCTTACTGCAACAGTTTAATTCTAAAGCTCTTCCAACCGGACCTTTGCGTAGCTTTCTGCAAATTGAACCTCCAAGTTGTTCCTCAAGGTTTCCTTGCCAACCTACAAGTCTCTCCTACTTTGGAAGATCAAATTCGTGAGGCACAACTTCTTTATGCAATGGTGAAGAAGGTGAAAAATGGGATTGCCAAGAGCCAACCCAAGTATAAGTGCTATCGCCTTGATGACAAAGACACTCTTTTCTTCGAGGATCGAATTGTGGTTCCTAAGGGTGATCTACGTAAATTCATTATGAACGAGGCTCACAATTCACTCCTATCTATTCATCCTAGAAGTACAAAGATGTACCATGCCCTCAAGCGGTCGTATTGGTGGACTTGAATGAATCGCGAGATTGCTCAGTTCGTGAATGAATGTGATGTCTACAGAAGGGTGAAAGCAGAACACCAACGGCCAGCTGGTCTCCTCCAACCTCTTGCCATTCCAGAATGGGAGTTTGACCATATTGAGATGGACTTCGTGACTGGATTTCCCAAGTCCAAACATGGAAATGATGCTATCTTTGTTGTCATCGACAAGCTTACTAAAGTGGCTCATTTTCTTCCTATCAAAGAATCTATCACAGCAGCTCAGTTGGCAGAGCTATATACCTCCAGGATTGTCTCCTTGCACGGCATTCTGCAGTTGATATCTTCAGATCATGGAAGCATCTTCACTTCTAAGTTCTGGGACTCCTTCCAGAAGGCCATGGGCACCAGCATTCGGTTCAGCACAGCCTTCCATCCTCAAACTAGTGGACAAGTTGAGCAAGTCAATCAAATTCTTAAAGATATGCTCAGGGATTGTGTCATTTCCTTCAGTATGAAGTGGGAAGATTGTCTTCTGTATGCCGAGTTCTCCTACAACACCAGCTTCCAAGCAAGTTCGGGCAAGGCCCCATTTGAGATTCTCTATGGTAGAAAGTGCCATACCCCTCTTAATTGGTCAGAGACTGGTGAACGTCAACTTCTTGGCAATGACTTAATCACAGAGGCTGAAGAAATGTGCAAAGTCATCCATGAAAATCTCAAAGCCGCGCAATCGTGTCAGAAGAGTTACTATGATAGCAAGCATCGTGACTTGGCTTTCGAGATCGGAGACCATGTCTACCTCCACGTCTCTCCAATGAAAGGTACTTGTCGCTTCGGTATCAAAGGGAAGCTTGCCCCTAGATATGTGGGTCATTTAAAGATCATTGGCAAAAGATGTGACCCCGCCTATCAACTTGAGCTTCCATCCAAAATTTTGCAAATGTGCACGACGTGTTTCACGTGTCTCAGCTTCGCAATTGTTTCAAGACTCCTGACCGCACCATCAACTTCGAAGAGATTGATCTCCAAGAAAACCTGTCTTATCATGAGCATCCCGTCACTATTCTGAAGAAACTGAGTGCAAGACTCACAAAAACTCTATCAAATTCCTGAAAGTGAAGTGGTCACACCATTCCGACCGGGAAGCCACCTGGGAACGCGAGGATCACCTCCGTTCCGAATATTCAGAGTTCTTTCAGTCCTAGATCTCGGGACGAGATCCTTTCGTAGTGGTAGAGTGTTGTAACACCCCAGATGTAACTTACCATATTTGTACTCCAACTCTTGCCATTTTCGGCTTTAAGTTATGAGATTCATGGTTGGGTTTTTTCCTTTGTTTTGTTTTTGTTCTTGTCATGCATTTCATATCATGTTCATCCTGTTGCATCATGGCATCATCATGTGCATCTTCATCTTATCATGTTGCTTTGTGGCATGATCCTTGGAATCCAAGCATCATCTTTCCCCTTCACTCATCACTACGTCTTCCCCTCTTTTCTTTCTTTGGCAAGTGCACCTCTACCCTCCTCCTTTAATGCTCATCTTTTTCCCAAAATTCTAGCACCATGCCTTGAACCCCCTGCCAAACTTCACCTCATTTAGAATTGTTTTGGTTGGGTTCAAAAATGCATCAAGTTTGAATTCTAATTCAAACTTGGAATATTTTTCTACCTTTAAAAATTACCAAAGCAATTTTATTAAATGCTACACAAACTCAGGATCATGGGGATATTTTTATTCCTCTCTACCTCCTCCCCAATCCCCCTGTTCTTTTCCTTTTGTTTTTCTGTCTGAAGAAAATGGAAAAGGAAAAGAAGCAGAGTAGCAGCAGCAGCACCCAACTGGCCTTGGCCTCCCAGGCTGGCCCAGCTAGCCCCCGCGCCAGCCAGCCCACTCGCCCCCCTCTCCCTCCTTTTTCTCACCCGCTCGCTCGCACACCCCCGCTAGCCTCTTGCCACGTGCCCGCCTTAGCCCCACCTGTCGGTGCCTCCCTGTAGCGCGCACCCACCTTTTCCCTCTCCTCTCGCTGTCGCCATGGGGACCGCGAGCACGAGAGTGTGCGAGCTTCGCCTCATCGCCCTGGGCCCTTTTAGCTCTCCCTCCTTGTCCTACCTAATCCCCTAGGGTTCCCTTTCCCTCTCCCTGCCGCCGCCAGGCCACCAAACCCTCCGGATCCACCGATTTCAGTCGTTCCCTTACGCATCTGAGAGCGCGTCCTCGTTGCCGGCATGCTCTCCATCGACTCTGATGTCGCCTGCCGTGTCCTTCATCTTCCTCGTCGTCGTCTACGTCCACGACGTCGACTACTTGGAGCTGGGACCCGTCGTTGCGTCATTTTCTTCCTCATCTTCAACTCCGGCCACCGCGGCTGTTCATTGCGCCTCACCACCGTCTCCGTCCACTCCACGCCAAGCCGAGCACCCCGTGGTGTTCGTGGTGAGATTGCGCTCCTTCCTCGTCATTTTCCCCTCGTTTTGTGCGCTCCATTGCCGTTAGCTGCTCGCGCCCGATCGCACTGCCGCCGGACCTCGTGCAAACGAGATGCTCCGGGCACCCTTCGCCGTTTTGCCATGTCTAGGAGATTCCTAGTGCCGCACGTGTCTGAGCTGAGCTCTTGCGGACCCGTTAGCCCATCGCCTCGCCATGTTCCTCCGCGCCTGTGGCCGCCTCTGTAGCTCATCGCCGGCGTCGACTCTGTCGTCGCCCGGTGCACCTAGCAGCACTCGCAGGCGCGGGATCTTCCCACGATCCTTTTGTGCCTCTCCGCCATGCCGTAGGGCTACCAGAGCAACTCCGGCGAGGCCCCCGCCACGCTCGGTCGCCGCCGACCCACCTCCTCTGTTTTTCCCCTACTCCCGCGCGCTTGCGTCACTGCCTTGTGGGCCCCAAGCCGGACCCACATGCTAGCCTCACGCCCCGCAATGCCCACTGGCCAGCCGCACACTCACACACGCCTTCTCTCACATGACATGTGGGACCCACGGGCCCACATGTCATCTACACACCCCTGTTTTAAACCCAATCGGGCAGTTTGCCATTTTGGGACTTTCCAAATCGGGTCGTCTCCTTATCTGGCAAGTCCAGATCGGGATGTTTTCTGTTTTAGGTTATTTCCTTTTCTGTCATTTCCCTTTTTAGGCAGTTGGCATCTTAGAGCATTTGTGGGGATTTTTCTACAGGGACCCCAACATATTATATATGTTTTTGGGGTAGAAAAATCCCACAAATCCAGTGGTAGCATTGGTTTTTGCATTTGTGCAAGTTCATGAACATGGCATTTTGCATCATGAGGCTGTTTTGTCATTTTTGTGTGATTTATTTCAATCATGCTATGTAGGTGTTTGTCCCAAGGTTAGTTTCATTTTCTTGCCTGCTACATGCTAGTATTTATGCCATGTCTCTTTGTGTACTTTGATGAGTGAAACAAGCACGCAAAGTAGCTCTCGTAATATTGCTGTTTTCAGGGACTTAGAATTTCACTAAGTCTTTTCCCTGCTGTTATTTTTATGCCATGTATTCATGTTGCTACAGTGGGATCCATTCTTCTTTTGAGTATGTTCAATAAGGATGATTTGGACATATGGCCATGCTCTATCCATCCATGTCCATGTTTTCATTTATGGAGTGCCCTAGCATGACTCAATCATGCTCTACTTTTGCTATAAAATGTTCCTGGCAGGTTGTTTACGTGTTAATCAATTTTGCCAAGGTTGTTGTAGTTGATCCATGCATGCTATGAGATTGTTCTTGCCATGGTTAGCTTCATGAACATGTCTTATTACTATTGCTATGCTTATCTTGTCATGTAATGCCTTGTGCTGAGGGAATCGAGCTTGCAAAGATGCCTTCATAATTCTGTTTGCCATGTCCAGATTCTGCTAAGTCTGAATCTGTTAAAGAAACTTGCTATGTTTACATGGGTGCCATCATATTTTCTGTGCCCTTTTGGCTTATGGTCAGTAAGGGACTTTTGTTCTATGCTTTGAGTAGATTCATGCCATGCCTTTGTTTGCTATGTTATGTTCCTGTAGCATGTTGTTATCTTGCTCTAAACATTGCTTCCTGACATGTTATTTTCACAAAGTCTGTGAAGTTGATATCTTTTGCCCTTTTGCCATGCTTGTTTGAACCTGCTCTTATGTGATTTAGCCATAGCTCAGTGTTCATCTTTTGTCAAGCATCTTGAGTATATCACTTCCATGTGCATTGTTGTTATGTTGGAGTGCAGTAGCTTAGTTTCTTGTTGCATTCTAGGTGGCATCGTGCTGTTAATCGCAGAATTGTGCCATTATTGTTTTGCTTGCCATTTGCAAACCGTGCATCCGATTTCGGTGATCTTTATATCGATTTCGACCGAAATTAACTCATATTTCCAGAGGCACACTTGGTTTGCCAAGTTGAGGCCTGGTTCAATCTTTTCCTTCCGAAGCACGCATATGCATTGCATATCTCATCCCGCATGTCATGTCATGTTTTGCATCATGTTGCTTGCACATTGCACCGTGGTTGATTGTGGTTTCCTTTGCTTGTGTTGTTGTCTTGGGTAGAGCCGGGAGACGAGTTTGTGATCGAGGAACCAGTTGAGTATGCTTACGAGGATCAAGCTTACGTCAACTCGGAGAACTTTGCAAGCAAGATGACCATACCCTCGAAATCACTTCTATCTTTGCTTGCTAGTTGTTCGCTCTATTGCTATGCCGCGATAACTACCACTTGCTATATCATGCCTCCCATATTGCCATGTCAAGCCTCTAACCCACCTTTCCTAGCAAACTGTTGTTTGGCTATGTTACCGCTTTGCTCAACCCCTCTTATAGCGTTGCTACATGCAGTTGATGATGGAGTTTGTTCCTTGTTGGAACATGTTTATTGTTGGGATATCATTTTTATATCTTGTTTACTTTAATGCATCTATATACTTGGTAAAGGGTGGAATGCTCGGCCTTATGCCTGGTGTTTTGTTCCACTCTTGCCGCCCTAGTTTCCGTCATACCGGTGTTATGTTCCTTGATTTTGCGTTCCTTACGCGGTTGGGTGTTATATATGGAACCCCTTGACAGTTTGCTTTGAACAAAACTCCTCCAGTAAGGCCCAACCTTGGTTTTACCATTTGCCTACCTACCACCATATACCTTCCCTTGGGTTCTGCAGACTCGAGGGTCATCTTATTTTAACCCCCCCGGGCCAGTGCTCCTTTGAGTGTCGGTCCGAAACGGGCGACCTGCGGGGCCACCTCGAGGCAACTTGAGGGTTGGTTTTACTCGTAGCTTGACCTATCCGGCGTGCCCTGAGAACGAGATACATGCGACTCCTATCGGGATTTGTCGGCACATTGGGTGGCTTTACTGGTCTTGTTTTACCATTGTCGAAATGTCTTGTAATCGGGATTCCGAGACTGATCGGGTCTTCCTGCTAGAAGGAATATCCTTCGTTGACCGTGAGAGCTTGTGATGGGCTAAGTTGGGACACCCCTGCAGGTTTTGAACTTTCGAAAGCCGTGCCCACGGTTATGGGCAGATGTGTCATGGAATTGTCACGGCAGATGTCCTTAGTGTCAGGACTTAGTCGCGAGGCCAACGCATCTATGTGGTAGCTTGAGAGGGGTTGAGCGGAATCGAGAGAAGCAACATAAGACAAGGATTTAGACAGCTTCGGGCCCCAGGAAACATCATCCCGTAATAACCCTACATGCTGTTTGTGTCTAGATCTCATTATGCTCATGAGAGAGTCATTGGTAAGCTGACTCTTTGTGTCTAGCCCTAGAGATTGTTTCTTCTTGCTTGTCCCTCTTTGGGGAGCCCTGCCCCTCCTTATATATGTTGAAGGGGCGGGTTACATGACTAGTCCTAGTAGGATTAGGATTACTCTATTACAAGTGGAGTCCTAGTCTTGTTTCCTTTGTAGGAGAATATTCCTTATGCCTTTCCTCTTAAGCCAGCCCACCATAACATGAGATGGTCTTCTGGGCCTTGGGCCTTGTCATCCATCTGAAACACCCGCCGGGTCACTAATGAGCTGCCAAGATCGGGCGAGTTACCCGTGAGTTGCCAAGCTCCGGGCGGGTCACCTGTGAGTCACCAAGATCCATCCGGGTCATACATCCAGTCGGGTTACACCGCGGGGTATATCCCCGACATTAGCCCCCAGTTTAATTTGGATTTATCCATGTTAAACTAATCTGTGATATAAACACAAGAACAAATTTGATAGGTTGTGCTCCGGGTTAAATATTTTGTAAGCCGGCACCTGATCATCCTTAAGACCTTGTCATTTCCTTGTTGATATATACATGTCCATGATCTCATAGCAAATCTTCCTTAGAAGATATGTTTTAACTTTGTCAATGTAAAAAATCCAAATACTTCTTTTGAGAAACCCGGGTCAATAGGTCAGCTTCAGAGTCAATTTGCAGACATTGGTATCTTATAGAGAAATATTGTAAGAAATAATCCACTTGAATCGGCTTCCAAAGCGCCGGCTTAAAAAATATTGGTCTTGAAAAACTCATCTGACTTTCAGCCGGCTTGTAGAACTTGCCGGTTTAACATTGCCAAAATATCTGGTTTGTAAATATTGATAGCACCGGGTCATAATTGTTGCCGATGCCGGGTCATAGTTATTGGTGACGCCGGGTCAATCTGGTTTACTCAAAACTGAGAATCTGAAGATTTTTATCCCTTATATCCATATTACCTGTAGCCCCCATGTCTTGAGCAGAAACAAAGTGATGACTTAAGAATTGCTTCAATATAAATACTGCCACTTTGGAGAAATCCATGTTGTTCATCTTAGTCACTAGTAAAGACTGAATACTCCATATATGTAGCCCCCAAGTGCCAGGTTGTCATGCTTGCAACAACCTGGGACTTGTAATTGCCTTATACTCATAAAAAATTTCAACCAGTGTAGCCCCCAAGGGCCGGGTCATTATCCAATAATGAGCAGGGACTTTATAAATATGATCATATAGACTTGAACAACAATGTGTAGCCCCCAAGGGCCGGCTCAGTAAGATAATATTGAGCTGGGACTTTATATATACTTCTTTTGAAAAGAACATCATATGATGTAACCCCCATCATGGGGCTTGAACCCACGTCCACAAGGTTAAGATCTTTGTGCTTTACCAACTGAGTAGTGGACCCTTTAATATAATGGAATAAAACTTGTGTACCTTGAATTGTTGACAGGAGCAATTGGTAGCCCCCAAGGGCCGGCTCATTATGATGTGATGAGTCGGGTCTTCAATAAGGCCAGTAAAACTGTCTTTGCATTAGCCCCCAAGTGCCATGGTGCATGCTGGCAGTGACATGGGACTGGCATATTTGATATAATCTCAAACTGAATAATGTAGCCCCCAAGTGCCGGGTTGGAAGCCTGCAACAACTCGGGACTATTCTTACCATTGTAGAATAAATCATATCCATTGTTAAAATAATAGCCATTGCGGCAAAGCGACTTTGAATACCTTATCTGTTGACAAGTAAATCCGGAGTTTACATGCCCGATGGCTCTTGGCCAATGGCGATTTAATATGCCTCCATTGTAAGCCAGAATTTTTATAACCCAGCGGCTTATAGCCTTTGAGAAAATCAAGAATTGATAACCCTTTTGAGACACCAATTTCAGTCTTCGATGATGGGCTAGAACTTAATCATTTATGTAAGTCATATCTCTGTAAATCCTGCACAGAGTTTAAACAACATATGCCCTGGTGACTTAACGTCAAAATCCAGGGCGGGTAACCACTCAAATGTAGTCTTATCCTGCACATAAGTAAATCACAAGATCCCTTGGTGGTTTACCACAGGGCGGATCATAATATCCCACATATAACCATTGTGATATTTAATTTGTACTGCCGGTTTACATGACCTGTGTAGTAAGGGTGATAAACCAATCCTTAGAAGCCAATACTTCCAAATATATGATGATTGACACATGTTGGCGACTTATCGTCCAAAGCCAAGCCGGGTTTAAACAAAACCACACTTATATGCTTCCGATATGAGCAAAAAGTCTCAGAACCCAAAAGATTGTTTGCAAAAAGTTAAACCAAATAAAAATCGAGGTTTCTGATTTGAATACGATCAGTAAACCATTCCAAAGGGGTTAAGCTAGGATTCAAATATGATCATGTAGCCCCCAGTGGCTTTGCCGTTGCGCCGATCAAGAGGGTACCGACAGCTATGTTTTCTTTGGTTCGAATACGACCTATGTTTGAACAGGAAGCCCCCAAATGACCCTGAGAGATTTTTAACAACCCTGATTCGAATACGATCCAAGTCGGACCCAAAAGGGGTTAAGCTATGATTCGGATACGATCAAGAAGCCCCCTAGTGAGTTTGGCTTTGCGCCGATCAAAAGGGTTACGACAGCTATGTTCTCTTTGGTTCGAATACGACCTATGTTTGAACAGGAAGCCCCCAAGTGACCATAATAAGGTAAGCCGTAAGTCAAGAGATCCATGTTTGAACTGCACATCATGGCAGTAAGTTCTCTTTGGCAACCTTTAATTTTTCTATGAACTCGAATCTTGCGAGAGATTAATTCTTTTTGAACCGGATTTGAAAGCTTTCAAAACTTTGTGGGAGATAGATTGTCCTTAAGTCGGATGTTTGAACCGGATTTGAGAGCTTAAAAACTTTGTGAGAGACAAATTTACCTTGAGCCGGATGTTTGAACCGGATTTGAGAGCTTCAAAGCTTTGAAGGAGAGAGATATCTCTTGAACCGGATTTTAAGCCGGAATCTTTATTTTGAACCGACAATTTTCTGACGGTCTTTACATTTTCATCAATATGGCAGTGTCCTCCGGAACCGGGTTATCATTCCCTCCAATGACCCGGAGTTCCCGAGTCATGTCATTGTAGCCCCCAAGTCTTAAGACTACTCGAGGAGTTGGCTTGAGACTCTCCATACTTGACCGTGATATAAACCGGTATGAGTCCTTCAACAACGCAATGATATAATAATCCCTTTTTGCAGTAGACAATTTGTCCTGCATTGGAAAACTTACAAGCCAGAGTAATTGCTCTTTTAAAGAAAGCAATGTATAATGTAAAAATATAATGGATGGATTTCACCTGATATGTTAGGCAAGAAAATATCCACCGCGGAGTTGATGATCACCATGGTGAAGCTGAAATCAATTGTGGGCGAGTCGGCCATGCCAGAAGACAGATGAATCGATCGCGGCATTGTAAGCCGGTGTGGACGAGGAGAGTCAGCACCGGCATTGTGAGCCGACACGGACAGGCGAGTCAGCCGTATGTTGATGTAGACCGGACTGCGGGGGATGGCAGCCTGTGCGTGCTTTATTGGGCAATTCGCACGGTCCAGACGAGTTGATGCGGACTGGACCACGGGAACGGTGGATTGCACGCATGTCTGTCAAGCAGCGTGGCATGGACGAATGCTAGTGCATGCACTCTGTATCCATGGTATAATAGCATAAAAAATTGTCCTGTGTAAAAATATTACAGGGCAGAGTAATTGTTCTTTTGACAAAAAAAAAGTGTCAATAAGATAAATTTAGATGGATATCACCTGATGTTTGTGAATGACAGATGATATGTGCGTAAAGTCCGTTAGTCAACCCGGTACTTTGAATAGGCCGGACCACAGGGCGGACAGTAAAACGACTGCAGCATCAGAGGCAGCTCAGACAGATGAGTCGGCTGTGGCGTGTAAACCGGTGCGGACGGGGAGAGTCAGCTGTGGCGTGTAAGCATGTGCAGATGGCGAATGAATTGCAGGCGCGGTAAACCGCGCGAACAACAAGTCAATCGCAGGCGCGGTAAGCCGTGCGGACGGGCGAGTCAATCACAGGCGCGGTAAGTCGTGCGGACGGCCGAGTCAGCCGCGTCATGTTGATGTAGCAGGGGCGGCGACTTGCGCACGTACTCGTCAAGCAGCACGACACGGACAGGTGCTAGTGCAAAAATAATGCTAGTGCGCGCCTCTTGTGTGACACCTTTTGTAATAAACAATAGTCCTACGAAAAAATATCACAGACCAGAATAATTGTTCTTTGATAAAAATAACATGTGCTAATAAAATATATAAAAAGGATAGCACCTCGTAGTATCGTGGAGTGGCCGTAGCAGTTCACAGCAATTAATACCAGATTAGTCAACTAGTACTAGTACTCCTCGTGAGCACCAAGTAGTACTTGTGGTTGATGAAATCATCCTCAGCCTTTACCCAAAATGTCGTAGCACCAGCAGCTTGTGAGTTGATGCCTGGGGGTTTTAAATCAGCAAAACAGTGTATCACAGTAGAAATTAACTGTCTCGGCGGCTTGGTAATCTCGACAGAGACTTGCACGCTGCGGGTGACTCGGCAACCAAGCATAGTCTGGGTCGTGACCGAATCCTGAAGCCGGGTCAAAGCCGTTCCCTTCTTTCTTTCCTTGACTTGTATGCTTGAGCCTCATGATAAGGCATGATTTCCATCGGATGTTTTTTTAGGACTTTCTCTAATGATGACCTTTGACTCTTCCAAACGGATGTAGCAGCGATCCTTCCAATCAGGAGATGTATCATCGGTAGCACCAAGGAAAAAAGAAAAGGCCCTGGCGACTGGCTAATTGTACGGATCGGTCCAGAGGACCAGCATCTTCCGTGTGACCCTCGGTCCAGAGGAGAACAAGGTAAATCTAGTTTAATAAAATCAGACCAAACTAATCCCTGTGTTGCTCCGACAGCAGTTCGCCCTAGATCTAATTTAATAATATTAGCCAACCCAGTATTTGAGGCTGCTGAGAGCTGTCCACGGTGCAGCAAAAAACGAGGCCGAGACGAGGTCCAGGTCGCTGTAGGTTTTTTCTTCCATGTTTCCTCATCTCAAGCGTGGCTTGCATCTGTTGACGTCTTTTTTGTCTGATCTCATCTCTTTTGGTCTTGGTCTTTGCTCCTGGCGCCTTGCAGCAGAACCACAAGATCGACTTGGCTTAGATATCTTAATTGTACAGGGAACAAACACTTGTCGGTCTCGACAGATCATAGGACGGCGGCAGCGAACACACATAAGACCAGCGATCCTAATTTTTCTTGAACTTTAACCTTGTGCTACCCACTCAAAAATTTAATCCCGACTCAATGATGAACTTTACCGGCTCTTCCCAAAGTTATATTATGCCGAGTTATCCTGCGAGCCTTTTCTTCTTCTTCATCTAGTCAACCGCGAGCTTCTCGATCAATATGAGAGATCCCTCCAAGAACTCAACACCACCGTGCGCGAGTCCCACGGTGGGCGCCAATTGTCGTGGAATTGTCACGACATATGTCCTTAGTGTCAGGACTTAGTCGCGAGGACAACACATTTATGTGGTAGCTTGAGAGGGGTTGAGCGGAATCGAGAGACGCAACATCAGACAAGGATTTAGACAGCTTCGGGCCCCGGGAAACATCATCCGGTAATAACCCTACATGTTGTTTCTGGCTAGATCTCATTATGCTGATGAGAGAGTCGTCGGAAGCCTGCTCTTTGTGTCTAGCCCTAGAGATTGTTTCTTCTTGCTTGTCCCTCTTTGGGGAGCCCTGCCCCTCCTTATATATGTTGAAGGGGCGGGTTACATGACTAGTCCTAGTAGGATTAGGATTACTCTATTACAAGTGGAATCCTAGTCTTGCTTCCTTTGTAGGAGAATATTCCTTATGCCTTTCCTCTTAAGCCGGCCCACCATAACATGAGATGGTCTTTTGGGCCTTGGGCCTTGTCATCCATCTGAAACACCCGCCGGGTCACTAATGAGCCGCCAAGATCGGGCGGGTTACCCATGAGTCGCCAAGCTCCGGTCGGGTCACCAGTGAGTCGCCAAGATCCATCCGGGTCATACATCCAGCCGGGTTACACCGCGGGGTATATCCCCGACAAGATGGGAATTTGTTAATGTCCGGTTGTAGAGAACTTGAAACTTAACTTAATTAAAATGAATCAACCACGTGTGTAGCCGTGAGGGTCTCTTTTCGGCGGAGTCCAGGAAGAGAACACAGTCTCGTGTTATGCTTGAACGTAAGTAGTTTTAGGATCACTTCTTGATCATTATAGCTTCTCGACCGAGATTTGCTTCTCTTGTCTCTCTTATTTGCGTAAGTTAGCCTCCATATATGCTAGTGCTTGCTGCAGATCCACCTCACTACCTTTTCCTACCCATAAGCTTAAATAGTCTTGATCGTGAGGGTGTGAGATTGCTGAGTCCCCATGGCTCACAGATTACTTCCAAAACCAGATGCAGGTTCCGACGATGCCAGTGTAGGGGACGCGACCGAACTCAAGTGGGAGTTCGACGAGGATTCAGGACGTTACTATGTGTCTTTTCCGGACGATCAGTAGAGGAGCCCAGTTGGGGCGATCGGGGATCTATGCATTTGGGGTTGTCTTTATTTATGTTGGTTCTGTAGTCGGACCTTGATTGTATTCTGGATGATGTAATGCTATATTTATGTATTGTGTGAAGTGGCAATTGTAAGCCAACTCTTTATCTCTTTCTTATTCAGTACATGGGATGTGTAAAGATTACCCCTCTTGCGACATGCCTACTATGCGGTTATGCCTCTAAGTCATGCTCCGACACATGGGAGATATAGCCACATCGTGGGTGTTACAAAGGTAGACTTCCAAACCTTCACAGACTTTGTTCACCGGCGATCCACAATGACTCTTGGATGCTCAGAACGCGACGCCTAACCGGCTGGAGAATTCACAGTCCTGAAGTGTAACAAGTCTTTAGATCACACAGACAGGAAGACTTCAGTGATGCCTAACACTCTTTGGCTCTGGGTGTTTAGGGCTTTGTCCTCGCAAGGATTTCTCTCTCAAAGGCTTCGAGGTGGGTTGCTATCAAACGAGAAAAACCGTGCACTAACTTTGAGCAGCCACCAATTTATGGTGTAGGGGGTGGGCTATTTATAGCTACTAGGCAACCCGACCTGATTTGTCCGAAATGACCCTAGGTCACTAAGGAACTGACACGTGTTCCAACGGTCAGATTTCAAACACATGCGGCAACTTTACTTGGTCTACAAGTAAAGCTGACTTATCCAGCTCTCGATAAGTTTTGCTCTCATTTTCTTTGCTCGAAGACATAGAATTTTGGTTAAGCATCACTTCACTTACTCTGACTTTGTTCACTGGGACCCCACTTAACAGTATGGTGGTTCCTATGACTCAACAAAGAAGAAAAGGAAACAACAAAACAACTAAGTCTTCGCGCTCCATAGTCTTCACGCGATGTCTTCTCTTGTCATAGTCTTCAATGTGAATATCTTCACATACCACCTTTGTCTTCAATTTCTTCATACATTTTTAGGGGTCATCTCCGGTAGGTAAATCGAATCAATGAGGGACTACTACCTGTGTTATCCTGCAATTCTCACAAACACATTAGTCCCTCAACCAGACTTGTCGTCAATACTCCAAAACCAACTAGGGGTGGCACTAGATGCACTTACAATCTCCCCCTTTTTGGTGATTGCTGACAAACTGGTTGAAGTTTTCAACGGGGATAAAAGTATGTGAAATTGTAAAGGATTTAGGTATTGTCTTCATAAGTAGCAGAAAGGCTCCCCCTGAAGATGTTCATATAAGTATTTTGCTTTTGAATGCAAATGCACATGGCAGGTTGTACTTGCGGACCTCCTCTTCTACTTATGAAGACAATTCATCATGCATGAAAGGATATAATGAAGATAATGACATGCATAATGAAAAATGGACGTCTGCAAAATGACTACGTGCGGAATTTATCGTCACACATGCGGAATTTATCATCGCATCACATAGTTGACGAAAAGGTAGCAGACGACCATCAAGTTTAAGTGTTACAACTCAAATCGAACCAAATGTATCAAAAGCGAGAGTTGTAAGCACTTGGCAAATATAGCATAAGTATAGCAACCACCCATATGGACCCGCTTGAAGACTATCAACTCATATGCTTCTCCCCCTTTTGTCAGTAATGACCAAAAAGGTTAGAAGACATTGAGCTTCTACACGTTCTCATGAGGAGTAGGTGATGCAGCAGGGTTGTCGTTGAGGTTCGGTGGTGCATAAGAACTTGGTGTAGTGTTGACACGTGCTGAAGTTGGAGGTGGTGAGGTAGCATCATCTTGATCATCTATGACTCTGGCATTCACCGTTGTAGCTGAGGAGGAATAGTCAGAGTCTTCGAGTGAGGGATTCCGACGCAAGTGAGCATTCCTTGGAGGAGTTGAGTCAAACTTGAATCTCTCTGTGAAGCCATCGTCTTGAAGATCAGCTTCAACACTCAGCAATGTCAAGCTCTTGCATGACCTCTGACAGGTTTCATGTGTAACAAAGGCATTCTTGGTGGCAAGATTGCGGATGTGATTGACGTCCGCCAAGAGGCTTTGCATCTGACGCTTAAGCCAGTCATGATGCTTATCCTGTTTCTGATGTAGAGCGACAAGAAGCTCTCGGTCATTGAGAACGCGAGATCGCTTCCGAGGTCTTTGGGCGATGGTACTTGCAGTGGCTTCAGTATGGGTGCGAGGAGCACGTGTATTGCCAGCCAAGGGATAAACATGAGAAACGTCCTGAACTCGTTCAATGGGCTGGGTGAAGCCTTGATGATCGACATTGTGAAGATAAATTGGCTCCTTTGCAGGCTCTGGGTTAATGGCTTCGACAGACAGATCAACCTCTGGCAAGAATATAAGATGATTGTGTGCAGATGGCTGATAGTTGATAGCAGAGTGAAGCTTGATGAGGCGCATTACCCATGGAGCATAGAACTTCAGACCAAAGATATCGGAGCCAGATGCAGCCAATTGTCTGATGAAGAAGTCTTGAGCATTGAAGCTGATGCCATTGAAGATACAGAAGACCAAAGTCTCCATTGCTCCTTCAAGCTTCGCTGCGGGAGAATGTCCTTTGACCGGCCAAAGAGTTCGCCTAATAATATGATAAATAGTGTGGGGCAGATACTCTTGGTCTTCAACAAAGAACTCCTTAGGATAGTCAGTGTCTTGTGGCAGTGGCTTCATCATGCTCAGCATTTGGCTCATGTTTGGCTCTGGCTTCTGGAAGATGCTTTCCAATGCATTCTGGTGTAGCTGACAACCTGGTTCATAATGTTCGCCAGGAGTGGGCAGGGCAGTGAGCTCAACGATGTCTTGGGCTTTAGCTTCATGGTGTACATCGCATGTCATCCACTCAAGGATCCAAGTCTTCGGATCCCTGTTGTAGCCGCGAATGTGAAGGGTAGCATAAAATTTTAGCAGAAGCTCTTCATTCCAGTGTTCTTTGGCAGTCACAAATTGTAGAAGGCCAGCATCTCTGAAGTAGTCAAGGGCTTCTTCTAGGCAGGGCAGGCCAGCCATGACTTCGCTGTCCAGACGTATATGAGGGAAAATGCGCCCCTGATTGTATAAGATGCAGGAATAGTAGCTGCACTTCTGATAACTCCAGAATCGATCTAATGAGATTCTTGGCCTTGTGTAGGGGTTCTTTGCACTGTCAAAGAATGTGTTGTGTGCCTTGAAGCCATCCAGATTAAACGATCCTGGTGAAGTTGCAGTAGCTGGAAACCTTGGCAGCCTAGGCTTTGGCTTCTGGTCCTGAGGCTTGTGCTCCACATGATATTCAAATTGCGGACCGGCAGCAGGTGGAGGATCCAAAATAGGCCAGCAGACGGTGGTAAGTTAGCCTTGATAGAATGCTTGCTCAAGGGTGTGTGGCCGCGGAGGCGGTACAGGAGCAGTGGCATTGTCTTCGGGCTGTAGATTGGCTTCAGGTGCAATCACTTCTGGCACCACATTAACTTCAGGTGCCACACTAGCCTCGGCCATGACAACGTCATTGGCTTTAGTGTTGGTGTTAGTGGCCGCCTCAGAGTCTTCAACCTCCACTCGAGTAGCTGGAGGGTCGGACACATTCTCCTCGAGAACATCTTCAGGGTTGGTTGGGGGCGTAGCAACACGTTCTTCTTCATGGCTTGGTTCTTCTTGTTCATCGGCTGATGCAGCCGGAATATCTTCAGCCGCTTTGGCTTCAGACTCGGGGATGGTCTCACTAGGAGAGGCTTCAGGAAAGACTTGGCGTGAAACGGATTGGCACTCTTCTCCTTCTGGAACACTTGACTGACTGACCTGTGGCCTTGGTCCTTTGCGAAGCCTGCGGAGTGTGGGAGACGCCTTTGGAGAGGGAGTTGGCTGGGCCACAAAGTCATTGTATTCAAGCACCGAAGAGGTAACTTGAGGTGGGGGAGTACTTGGTGATTCTTCTCGATGGGGGGAGCCTTGTGGGTGATCAGCCCATGAGTCATCCTGAGCAATTGGCGTCAATGGATGACCAATGCTAATGAGTTTGCTGTTCGTGAGAACAGGCGATGATACCACATTATGTTCGATCTGAGGAAGGACTTCATCATCTTCAACATTGTATTGATGACCAATGTCTTCAGCTGCGGTGGGTTAAACAGCTGGAATGTCTTCAACTTCTGGAGCCTCTGTGGAAGCAGGCTCATGAACTATCAATTGGTGCTCATGGTGTTCAGAGGCAGGATGAGCAACTGAGATTGGCTCGACGACAAGGGGCTCTGTGGGAGCAGCTCAATCTTTCTTCTTGGTTTTTCTCTTCTTGGTCGATGGAGCATCATCAGTGGTGGCCTTGGTATTGCACTTTCGGGCTTCAGCTTCAGTTGCCCTTGTTTTCTTGAGCTCTGAAGCCACTGTGGGGACTTCAGGCTTCGAGCCTGTCATACTGGACGGGAAGACAATGCGAGGTTCTTCCTGCCTTGATGCTTCTGGTTGGGTCACAGCAGGCTTCTTCTTCTTCTTGGCAGCCATTCTGGGGTCGATGCCTGGTCGCCCCAAAGCCTTGCGCTTTTCAGCTTCATTGTAGCCTTGAACACATTTGGCAGCCAGGTGTTTCATGCACTCTCGAGAACCTTTAGCTTCTTCACGTTTCTTGTGGAACGCCTCCTTGAGCTCATGCAGCATGACCTTGAAGTTTTGGACGTCTTCCATGTTGAGCTTGGCCATGTGCTTCTTGAACTGAGCCTTTTCATAATCAATCTTGTGCTTTAGCTCAACAATTTTCTGTGCAAGAGCCAGCTCAGGAGCAATGGCTCCATGGAAGGAGACACTGAGGTCAATTGGGAGCTGAAGATCATCAGAACTTAGGTCTGGGCTGTCAAACCACTCATCAATGAACTTGTACAGGATCTCCACATCAAAGAGGGGAAGATCATGAAAGATTTCCGCCTCTTTCTTGCTCTTTATAAGCAGCTCAAGAGCATCATCGCCAAGATCGTCGTCCCTAGACAGATCTATGGCTTCGTTCTCATTCCTCAGATGTGGCACCCCGATCCGCATGGAGCAGGGAGCCTTCGTACGTCAGTCCAGGATAACACCCGAGGCACGACAGGTCCATAATACAACATTCTAGGTACAATAATATTCATCAAATACATGTGCATAAGCTTACGTCGTTGATGAATACAATCATCTGGCATAGCCCTACGGCTATTTAAATGGTAGCGGAAGTCTATTAAAAATGGCTGCGGAAGACTTGATTTGGCATCATAACAACTCTAGCTGGGCTCCACAACTCACAGGACTGGCAAGGTTACGACCTATCACGACGGATCAAGCGAACAATACGGGTACGACCTACAAAACTGGCATGACGCGCCAGGTCAGTACATTGAATGTACTTGCAAGACAACCAAATATATAGCATCCAAACAAGTAGAAAACAAAGCAAGAACTGAGCGCATGCAACATACTATCTCATATCAATTAATAAACATGGCATGATAAAGATCAACTAAGCATGAACAAAAATCATAGCATCTACTAACATGACAATAACATGGCATATCAGATCATGCTTCTAACATGGCAAACGCAAAACATATCATATCATCTCAATCATGGCATAAATTAACGTATCAATCAAAGCATGGCATAGCATCATGAAATTATGCTGAAAATAAACTACCAATAATATCCAATTGCAGACATAGCATGTTAACCTTATACAATCATCTTCTGTTCTGCCTTGGTTTTTAAATGCAACATATTACTCATGCAGTGCAACTCAACTTGTACACCGAGTCCCGCGGACTCTCTTACCAACGGGTTGCCTCGCAACCGAACAGTGATCTTTCCGTCGATCACAACCATGACCAACACTTGGTCTCCAACACTCACCGAGACCTCGTCTCGTGATCATATCAAAACACCATCGTGACTTCTCACGACTATCTCATAGTCCAAGTCACCATATTCCCGTTATCACATATTTATTTACCAACTTAATTATTTTAGGTTTGTCCCCCATTTTGACCAAGACCTGATAGTGGGACCTACTACGAACTGTTGCTATCGGTAGACTTAATATACACTCTGCAGAGGTAGCACGCTATACCCACACCACGGAACCCATGGCCTCATCATCCCATTTGGGTGGACCAACGACATTCTGACGAAACCGACCTACTGCCATGACACTCTCCTGGCCACTCCGACCCACTCCCAATTGGGCTAGTCCTGGGTGGCCCCGTGTCTACCAAAGACACACCGACCACCGTCGTGGCCAAAACGTCCCTCACGGGGACCGGTACCAAAAATTTAACAACGGGCACACAAGGTTATGTCTGCCTACCTGATCAGGGTAAGCATGCCTATAACCTTCCCTAGTGGGAGGAAAAGGGGAGAGGCACGGCACTAGCTCGCATTAAGGCCTTCCCGCAAAGGCAAATGTGGCTGCACTGAAAAAGTTCGATTTGGCGACACTATGCCTTGATCCCATCAATGACGGAGGAGGCTTGTTATTATTAAGTCATTTTATTAACTTCTCCATCATCATGAGCATATTTAACTTGAATGCAACAATGAGCATGCAACCTACAAATGCATGGCAAAATATCGAGCTTCTCAAGTGCACAACTATAGCATAAAGAACATGACAATACCAAGTAATAGCATATCGACGGTGCATTACAATCCTCATAACATTTTATGATGATGACATGCACATGAAGTAGAGTAGTGACATGGCATTATCAATAACAACATTTTAATTAGCATGGCAATAGATATCATGAAAACGCAAGCATGCATGACAGGCACAGAGGAATAACTGTAGATGAAAACGATATGAAACAACTGCAACTACACACAAAAAGTGCAAGCAAAGTCAACATGCAAGTTCGGGGCTCATGATAAGAGGTTGGCTTGCGTGGGGGTCGACAAATACTCCGGGAAGAAGTGGGAGACGATTGCGGAAAGAATTGCCGGAAACAGTTCTCTCTCAAAGGGGGTTGTTTACGGGAAAGGGCAAAATGGTCATTTTCACTGGGTGAAAATATTATGAACATGACATCAACAGAACGGGCTCGACGAAACAAAGACGTGGGCTCTGGAATCACCTGATTCGGAGCTACGGGTAAAAAGATATGACTGTTTAACTACCAGGGACCTATCGGTAAAGAAAATCATTACAAACTGGGCCCTGGCAGAAAAACAGATCGCGTCTTTCTCAGAAATACGCTTTCAAGAGAGGAAAGCGCATTATGGCCCGAAGAAGAGGAAGAATACGCTTTCAGCAACTGAAAGCGCACTTCTGGAAATACGCTTTCGCGTACGGAAAGCGGCTGCGCGGCGGTGGCGTCGCCCCTTATCCATGCTAGCACTGGGCCAGGACCGTCGGTCGCTGATAGGTGGGGCCGCGCGAGGAGGGGCCCGCCTGGCCTGGCTTCTTCCTCCTCCCGCTTGACGCGCGCCTGGCCGAGGGGGAGCACCAGCCCCGACGACGCTCGCCGGCGCGTCCGGCCACGGCAGGCGACGGGCGACCTGCCCACGGGTTCAGGAGGAGGAGGTGCACCCCCGGGGTAGTCTCCGTTGCCGGCGACGAGCACTGGAGAGGGAGCCACCCGGCCCGCGGCGGAGAGGGGCTTCGGCCTCCGGTGGACACGGGGCTCCTGTGGGGTACACGGATGGGCGAGGGGTCGGGAAGGGCCGCCGGAGAGTGGCGCATCTAGTGGAGGGCTCGGATAGGGCAGGGGATCGCTGGAGGGAGGGGTTTGGTGCGGAGGCCGAGCGATGGGCTCGCCGGAAATCTGAGCGCTCTGGCGAGGGATTTGGTCTGGCTCGGGCACTGGAGTGTTCTGGCGGGAGGGGGGAGGGGTTTGAGAGAGCTGGCTTGCTTGGGGAGGGTCGCGGACGGGCTATAAATAGCCGAGGCGGGGAGCATTGAACCGGTCACCGCCGAGCGAGTCCGGCCATGGCTCTGACGGCCGCAGCAGTCACGAGGGCGCACGGGAAGGCGACGAGGAGGGTGAGGACGAGCGCCAGAGGCTCACGGAGACGAGCAAGGCTCGAGGACAAGAGGAGTAAGCGGACACCGGCGAGGAAGAGGACGAGCCCACGGGCACGCACTGTTCGAGTGTTGGCACGACTCGCCGGAGAAGAAAACGAAGGGGGGTAGAGGTTCAGGGGGAAGGCGACGGCGAGGGGGAACTGTAGGACATTAATGGCGAGGCCAGAGACGGTCGGAGCAACGCTGCCGACGAGAACAGTGGCTAGACTACCATTTTGGCTGGCTGCCCTCGTAGTCACCACTGGCATGGCGCGCTTTGGAGTTTTTACTGATGTAATATCATGTCTACCGCGTAGTGCTTCCAGAGTGAAGTGTTACTACGGTAAAGGATCGGGTAGAGACAAATGGAGCTGGGTAAAACAAGCTCCACAAGTTTACTCCTGCAAACTTTACCACACTCTAGAGATTAAATCAGAGAGGGTAAAAGGTAAAATGGTTGTCTGGGAGGCTTATGGTAGAAAGGACTACGGTCATGGTAAATTTTGAGGTAATTTGGACAACTATTTACAATAGTTGCTGCACAACCACCAAATCTGACCCAGAAACTGAATCATGATGATGCACTCACTAGGAGTGATGGATTAGGCTAAAACTTGGCAAATCTTTATGATTTGGACATAAAATGATACTGTAAAAAGTTCATACCAAATGGACTCACCAAAATGGTACTTCCTTCACAGCTATCATTTCTGTCCAAAAACTTCAGAAAAATCCTTAGGGCAATTGGCTAGAGGAAATGAGCCCAAATCTTGGGGAGATAGGTTATAAGGATATGAGAAGACCTGAGAATATTTTCAGCCATAATGGAGCAAGATAAAATACACTTGCTTCACAAACTGAAAAATTGGACAGAAAGCAAGATTTGCTCCCGTGCTCACATAGTTCAATGAAATGAACTAAATTTGGGTGTAGGCTAATGATTTGAGATACTTGAGAGGATGGAAAAGTTTCATCCCATTTGCATGCCCTATGAAGGTACTTACTTCACAGATTTGTATTGTGGTCAGAAACGTTGAAAAATTGCACAGGGAGCTAGGTTGAATGGATTGAGCTCATATTTGGCATCCTTGGGTTATTTATCCATGTTAACCACCCTGCCAAATTGCAGCTCCATTGGAATTAGGAATAAAGCACTTCCTTTGCAAAATTTCAGAGAAGGCAGAAACTTGCATTGGATCATGTGCCAAATTTTTGAACTGAGGAACATGAGATGAGGATGGAACTAGTGATTATATATCAAGGAAAAGCTCCACAATTTATGTGGGGATTTTCTCGCTATAAAAATAGTAGTTCCTTTGGAAATTGGCAAAAATGCAATATTGGCATTAAATAGGAAAAGGCAATCTTTCCTTATTTAATTATGGCCAATATACTTGCCAGAGCTTGGATTAGGCATAAGTATCAAATCCACCAATCCTCATGAATTTAGGAGATGGCTAGCTATCCTTTGGATTTTATTCCTTAGAAAGGCAAGAAAAGGATTAAATCATAATTCAAAAATATTGGATGGGACTTGGCAATATTTTTGCATATCCAAGGTTCAGAAAGATAGGGTGATCTCTGGGAACAATTGGGAGGATCAACAGATCAAGGAAAATGATGGCTCCTTTGTAAGCACAAAGGGCATATCCAAATTCCAAAAAATTGGAATTAGGGTTTGAAAGGATTTGAGCTGATGCAAATGAGGGCTTGCCCACTGAAAAAGACATGAACAAAGTTTTGAAAGGTTGGAAATGACAAAATTTCTCAGAGTCATCCAGCAAACTTAGGAGAAAATTTTGAAGATGAGTGCCAGGAAGGAATAACAGCACAAAAATTGATAACCCAATTTTGGGGCTGTTACAACTCTTCCCCCCTTAAAAGAATCTCATCCTCGAGGTTGCTAGGGTTACAACACAAATGAAAGAATAACCATTCCAGGGAAAAACCTCTGGGTTAATTTTTTAACCCTTTGGTCAAATTCAAACGAGTTGGGGCACCGGTAATTGGTACACCCGGGGAGGGATATGGCAAACCTGGATATATCCACCGCTAGGGACACTCGAGATCAGACTCACGAAAAATACTAGATGCACCCAATGAACAGTGGTTTCACCTGCTGACACGTGGGTCCAGGGCCCACTGGCAGCCTCCTTCTTCTACCTCCAGCTTGCTGCTTCTTCTTCGTCGCTGCTCCGCGTGCGGCGTAGCGCAACGCGCATCTAGCTCCTAGGGCGATGAGGACCCTAGTGCCATTGTGCGCGGCGTGCACGGCGTCGGTGCAGCGAGCACTCACGTCGCGGGCCACAACCTTGTCGGCACTGCTCGTGGATTCGCCTCCTGGACGCCGGTGATCGAGCGACGAGCGGTTCTCCTGGACCTCGCTCACCGTACACCGGGGTTGGGCTATAAAAGACGGCAGCGCGACTCTCCTCCAGCATACCAACACAATGCCGCTCTACTACCTCTTTGGTTTGGACGAGATTGAGCCGAGCTCCTTCGGCAAAGAAATGTTCTTGGCGGCGCTGCGGTTGTTCCTCGCGGCTCTGCTGGGAACGCTCATCGGCTCGTCGATCCTCCTGCTGATACTCATTAGGAATGATCGGGCTCGGGAGAACGCGTGGCTGGGTGCGGGTGCTCGAGATGTGGGAGAAGGTGGTGCACTGCGTGGTCCTCCGCCACGCTTGATCCTTCATCGCCTTACACTGGCGGAGTAATCGTGGGCGGCGGTGAAGCGGGTGGCGACTTGCCTGTGCCACGCAAGGCACATAAGATGGTGGGGGTGGGGTCCAGGTGTAGGAGAGGTGGCTGCGCCAGCTCCGGAAGCACACTGGGGTACGGGAAAAATTTCACGGATTGCTCCACGAAAAGTAGGTGTCGAGGTAGAATCGGAGTTGAAATCTGTATCGGGGTAGATGTACTGGATCAAGGGAAATAAAGTTGGCAGTGTTCTCCGAAAATGAAATCAGGAAAAAGAATTTAAGACGAGGAATTTCCTGGCGGAAATGCCTCTGCGGGGTTCTGGATTTGAAACTCCGACACATGGGGTATGCACGGATAGAGAGGGATAAGTGACTTTGCATTCCTCCAAGTACTGCCCGAAGGTACTCGTGGGTGAACTGGGTATGCGTGTAATATGCAGTAATCTAAACTAACAAACAGACAGACCCAATAATCATGCAATGAAAAACACAGCAGACAAATCATTCTAAGGTGTTTTAATGCTAGTGGGTATATATATAATCCTGGTATATATATACCTAAACCAGCGCGCATTTTATTAAAGACTCAGGATGAGTCAATGTTGTTTTTAGTGTAGGTGCTTTGCTGAATAAAATCTTGTTAACTCACATTGCCAACCCTATCAAACATCTCTGTTTGACAGAGAGACAAACCAACACAACAATCAAAAGCAAGAAAGCAAGCAATAACACATCATACGAGTTATAACAGTGCAAGCATACAACCAAGCACGAGCGCTCTATGCGCTAAATGAAACTACTCATACCGGGGTACATAGTTCTATCCTCATACCGGGGACGAACCAGCAGACTGCACATCTCTTTACTTGACTAAGGTCATGCAGAGGACTTGCCTTGTTGGGGCTCTCCGGGCGGACGAAGACTGAGCCAATCTCCATCTTCATCATCCGAGATCACTATGGGTTGGGGTTCGGCTACTAGAGGTGTGGCTGAAATTGATCCAAGCATATGCTGTTGGTGGATCCGGAAAAGAGTCTTGTCAAGGGTGATGATGTTTGGCCGAGGCCATAACACCGGCTGAGAGGATAGCACAGGCTCGGAGAGCGTTGGGTGAACCGCTTGAGATGCGAACTTACGAGCCTCACGGTAAGCTTCCTTGACAACTCGCACCGCATCGTTGTCCAAAGTTCTGAATTCGGCAAGCATCTTTGAAATCATCATTCCCTGGGCAGTAATATACTACACTAGGCGAACGATTGCGGGGTCATTCCCTTGGATAGAGGGGGATGGTTGAATTCCTGACGCTGAAACAATGGGGAAGAAATAGAACTCCCTTCGATCTGCCACTTGCGGGAACTTGGTTCGGAGGTATATGATCGCCTCCACAGCAGCGGCCTGAGTGGCCAAATCAGTGGTAGGCATGGCTCTACCCTGAAAAACCAATGGCTGGCCATCTCCTGCGAGACCGGGGCTGATGTGCACCCTTGCATCATAGCGATGAAGGTGAGGAATGGGTGTTGACTGGAACAATAGGTAGTCGGGGCTAGCATCATAGCCAAAGGCTTGGGTGAGCATCTCAGAAAGAAGGGGTGGAAATCCAGCATGGTTGACGGCGCTGGTGCGGCTGTGGAACTTAGTAGTTTTGAGGGTGCTAGTCATGACTGGAGTGTTACTAGCTAGGCTTCTCTGCAGGGACATGGCTGAATGAGGAGTGAGCGATACGGCGAGCGGAAAAGGGGGCTTTTATAGGCAGCTATGCGGGACATGCCTGCATGGTGTGGCCCCTTTCCCTTAATAGCGAAGGGCAAGCGGTGCGGCCGACCAGAAAGGATGTGGCTGCTACTTGCTCCATGGATAACTAGGCGGGGACAGCAGGGTGAGGACATGTCGGTCCCGACTGCGCCACCTGTGGATTAACAGTGGCCATGCCGGATGCCAGGGTTGAGTCAAATCCCTTAGGGTAATTACGGTTTACTGGTAGCGGTAATCTAAGACTAGGGTAACCTATGCCAGCCTGGCTGCTCTGATACCGTGCCCTATGGCACCCTGATCCACATGGAGCAGGGAGCCTTCGTATGTCAGCCCAGGATAACACCTGACGCACGACATGTCCATAATACAGCATTCCAGGTACATTAATATTCATCAAATACATGTGCATATGCTTACATCATTGATGAATACAATCATCTGGCATAGCCCTACAACTATTTAAATGGCAGTGGAAGTCTATTAAAAATGGTGGCAGAAGTCTTGATTTGGCTGCATAACAACTCTGGCTAGGCTCCACAACTCACAGGACTGGCAAGGTTACGGCCTAGCACGACGGATCAAGCGAACAATACGGGTACGACCTACAAAACTGGCATGACACGCCAGGTCAGTACATTGAATATACTTGCAAGACAACCAAATATATAGCATCCAAACAAGCAGAAGACAAAGTAAGAACCGAGCGCATGCAACATCCTATCTCATATCAATTACTAAACATGGCATGATAAAGATCAACTAAGCATGAACAAAAATCATAGCATCTACTAACATGACAATAACATGGCATATCAGATCATGCTTCTAACATGGCAAAGGCAAAACATATCATATCATCTCAATCATGGCATAAATTAACGTATCAATCAAAGCATGGCATAACATCATGAAATTATGCTGAAAATAAACTACCAATAATATTCAATTGCAGACATAGCATGTTAACCTTATACAATCATCTTCTGTTCTGCCTTGGTTTTTAAATGCAACATATTACTCATGCAGTGCAACTCAACTTATACACCGAGTCCCGCGGACTCTCTTACCAACGGGTTGCCTCTCAACCGAACGGTGATCTTTCCGGCAATCACAACCACGACCAACACTTGGTCTCCAGCACTCACCGAGACCTCATCTTATGATCATATCAAAACATCGTCGTGACTTCTCACGACTATCTCATAGTCCAAGTCACCATATTCCCGTTATCACATATTTATTTACCAACTTAATTATTTCAGGTTTATCCTCCATTTCGACCAAGACCTGATAGTGGGACCTACTATGAATTGTTGCTATCGATAGACTTAATATACACTCTGCAGAGTAGCACACTGTACCCACACCACGAAACCCATGGCCTCATCATCCCATTTGGGTGGACCAACGGCATTCCGACGAAACAGACCTATAGCCATGACACTCTCCCGGCCACTCCGACACACTCCCAATTGGCCCCGTGTCAATCAAAGACACTCCAACCACCGTCGTGGCCAAAACGTCCCTCACGGGGACCGGTACCAAAAATTTAACAAGGGGCACACAAGGTTATGTCTGCCTACCTGATCAGGGTAAGAATGCCCATAACCTTCCCTAGTGGGAGGCACTGGCGGGAGGCACGACACTAGCTCGCATTAAGGCCTTCCCGCAAAGGCAAATGTGGCTGCACTGAAAAAGTTCGATTTGGCAACACTATGCCTCGATCCCATCGATGACGGAGGAGGTTTGTTATTATTAAGTCATTTTAATAACTTCTCCATCATCATGAGCATATTTAACATGAATGCAACAATGAGCATGTAGCATACAAATGCATGGCAAAATATCGAACTTCTCAAGTGCACAACTATAGCATAAAGAACATGACAATACCAAGTAATAGCATATCGACGGTGCATTACAATCCTCATAACATTTTATGATGATGACATGCACATGAAGTAGAGTAGTGACATGGCATTATCAATAACAACATTTTAATTAGCATGGCAAAAGATATCATGAAAACGCAAGCATGCATGACAGGCACAAAGGAATAACTGCAGATGAAAACGATATGAAACAACTTCAACTACACACACAAAGTGCAAGCAAAGTCAAGATGCAAATTCGGGGCTCATGATAAGTGGTTGGCTTGCCTGGGGGTCGACAAATACTCCGGGAAGAAGTGGGAAACGATTGCGGAAAGAATTGCCGGAAACAGTTCTCTCTCGGAGGGGGCTGTTTACGGGCAAGGGCAAAATGGTCATTTTCACCGGGTGAAAATATTATGAACATGACATCAACAAGACGGGCTCGACGAAACGAAGACGTGAGCTTTGGAATCACCTGATTCAGAGCTACGGGTAAAAATATATGACTGTTTAACTACCAGGGGCCTATCGGTAAAGAAAATCATTACAAACTGGGCCCTGGCAGAAAAACAGACCGCGTCTTTCTCAGAAATACGCTTTCCAGAGAGGAAAGCGCATCTGGCCCGAAGAAGAGGAAGACTACGCTTTCGGCGACTGAAAGCGCACTTCCCGAAATACGCTTTCGAGTACGGAAAGCGGCTGCGTGGCGGGGGCGTCACCACTTATCCACGGTAGCACTGGACCAGGCCCGTCGGTCGCTGACAGGTGGGGCCGCGCAAGGAGGGGCCCACCTAGCCTGGCTTCTTCCTCCTCCCGCTCGACGCACGCCTGGCCAAGGGGGAACGCCAGCCCCGACGGCAGGCGACGGGCGACCTACCCACGGGTTCAGGAGGAGGAGGCGCACCCCGGGGTAGTCTCCGTTGCTGGCGACGAGCACTGGTGAGGGAGCCACCCGGCCCACGTTGGAGAGGGGCTTCGGCCTCCGGTGGACAAGGGGCTCCGGTGGGGGACACGGACGGGCGAGGGGTGGGGAAGGGCCACCGGAGAGTGGCGTATCTAGTGGAGGGCTTGGACGGGGCAGGGGACGGCTGGAGGGAGGGGTTTTGCGCGGAGGACGAGTGATGGGCTCGCCGGAAATCCGAGCGGTACGGCGAGGGATTTGGTTGGGCACGGGCACTGGAGTGTTCTGGCGGGAGGGGGGGAGGGGTTTGAGAGAGCTGGCTTGCTTGGGAAGGGTCGCGGGCGGGCTATAAATAGGCCGAGGCGGGGAGCACCGAGCCGGTCATCGCCGAGCGAGTCCGGCCATGGCTCTGCCGGCCGCAGTAGTCACGGGGCATACGGGAAGGCTACGACGAGGGTGAGGACGAGCGCCAGAGGCTCACGGAGACGAGCAAGGCTCGAGGACAAGAGGAGGAAGCGGACACCGGCGAGGAAGAGGACGAGCCAATGGGCACGCACTGTTCGAGCGTTGGCACGGTTGCCGAAGAAGAAAATGAAGGGGGCCAGAGGTCCAGGGGGAAGGCGACGGCGAGGGGGAACTGTAGGACATTAATGGCGAGGCCAGAGACGGTCGGAGCAGCGCTGCCGACGAGAACAGTGGCTAGACCACCGTTTTGGCTGGCTGCCCTCGTAGTCACCACTGGCATGGCGCGCTCTAGAGTTTTTACTGATGTAATATCATGTCTACTGCGTAGTCCTTCCAGAGTGAAGTGTTACTATGGTAAAGGATCAGGTAGAGAGAAATGGAGCTGAGTAAAACAAGCTCCACAAGTTTACTGCTGCAAACTTTACCACACTCTAGAGATTAAACCAGAGAGGGTAAAAGGTAAAATGTTTGTTTGGGAGGCTTATGGTAGAAAGGACTACGGTCCTGGTAAATTTTGAGGTAATTTGGACAACTATTTACCATAGTTGCTGCACAACCACCAAATCTAACCCAGAAACTGAATCATGATGAAGCACTCACTCGGAGTGATGGATTAGGCTAAAACTTGGGAAATCTTGATGATTTGGACATATAATGATGCTGTAAAAAGTTCATACAAAATGGACTCACCAAAATGGTACTTCCTTCACAGCTATCATTTCTGTCCAAAAACTGCAGAAAAATCCTCAGGTCAATTGGCTAGATCAAATGAGCCCAAATCTTGAGGACATAGGTTATAAGGATATGAGAAGACTTGAGAATATTTCCAGCCATAATGGAGCAAGATAAAATATACTTGCTACACAAACTAAAAAATTGGACAGAAATCAAAATTTGCTCCTGTGCTCACATATTTCAATGAAATGAACTGAATTTGGGTGGAAGCTAATGATTTGCGATACTTGAGAGTATGGAAAAGTTTCATCCTATTTGGAAGCTCTATGAAGGCACTTCCTTCATAGATTTGTATTCTGGTCAGAAACTTTGAAAAATTGTACAAGGAGCTAGGTTGAATGGATTGAGCTCATATTTGGTATCCTTCGTTTATTTATCCACGTTAATCACCCTGCCAAATTTCAGCTCCATTGGAATTAGGAATAAAGCACTTCCTTTGCAAAATCACAGAGAAGGCAGAAACTTGCATTGGATCATGTGCGAAATTTTTGAACTGAGGAACATGATATGAGGATGGAACTAGTGATTATATAGCAAGGACAAGCTCCACAATTTATGTGGGGATTTTCTCTGCTATAAAAATAGTAGTTCCTTTGGAAATTGGCAGAAATGCAATATTGGCATTAAATAGGAAAAGGCAATTTTTCCTTATTTAATTATGGCCAATATACTTGCCAGAGCTTGGATTAGGCATAAGTATCAAATCCACCAATCCTCATGAATTTAGGAGATGGCTAGCTATGACTTTGGATTTTATCCCTCAGAAAGGCAAGAGAAGGAATAAATCATAATTCAAAAATATTGCATGGGACTTGGCAATATTTTTGCATATCCAGAGTTCACAAAGATAGGGTGATCTCTGGGAACAATTTGGAGGATCAACAGATCAAGGAAAATGATGGCTCCTTTGTAAGCACAAAGGGCATATCCAAATTCAAAAAATTTGGAATTAGGGTTTGAAAGGATTTGAGCTGATGCAAATGAGGGCTGGCCCACTGAAAAAGACATGAACAAAGTTTCGAAAGGTTGGAAATGACAAAATTTCTCAGAGTCATCCAGCAAACTCAGGAGAAAATTTTGAAGATGAGTGCCAGGAAGGAATAACAGCACCAAAATTTGTAACCCAATTTTGGGGCTGTTACATCAGAACGACAGCAGGGGTCAATGCTTGACCAGTTGGTTGCATGGGTTCTTCATCTTGTCAGACTTGGAGATGCGAGAGAGATCTTCAGACTGCACACTGGCTTCAAGAGGTGCAGTGGCCAGAGGCTTTTCCCGCGAGACCTTTGGTGCGGAGGAGGGCTTTGAAGCCTTTGGTTTCTTTTGCTTCACAGGCTTCGGTGGTGCAGGCGCTTCGTCAGAACCAACATCATCTGCAGAGTGATCCACGGTTGCCCCTTGAACCTGAATGTGAGTGATGAGACCTTCAAGGTTGTAGAAGGGCAAAAAATATTGGGCTTAGCATCGCGTGTGCCGTCAGCACGAGGAGCAGAGGGACCGGGGTTGAAGTCTAACCCTAGTGACTTGTTCTCTTCGGCAGAAGTTTTGGCAAACTGGAAGTTGCGCTTAAAGAGATTGTCCTCACGACACCATAACAAAGAGGATGGGTCTGCATTAGCAGGCTGAGGTCTACGGATCATGCAGGGGTAGAAGCCTTGAGCAATAGCTTCGGACTTCGACTTGGGCTGAAGACCTTTGTATATAATATCTCCCCAGGGGCCCTTGATGGCATTCTTTTCAGCATATTCGTCAGTGACAAATCTATACTTGAACCATTCCTCTGCCCAATGTCTTCGAATCTATTGGATTCGGTTCTTGCGTTCTCCATAGGTCTCTTCTGGATCTGACTTGTATAGATCATAGAGATCAGGTGGCAGGTCCTTGGCAGTGTTTTCAGGTGCTATCTGCCGCCCTTCCTGACAGATTTTTCTGTTGCCATGAAGTTCAGACTAAAAGGCTTCAGAACGTGCAAAGGCTTCCTTCTGCTGGTCAGACAAGAATTAGCTTCGGGAGAATTGATGTGACGCTGTAAGAACTCTGCAAATGAATGCAGAGTATGAGAACCAAGGGATTCCCCACAGACATGTACCTGTGACAGCATTAGAGATGCGAGGGAAGGGGAAGAGGTCATATGCATTCTCAGAAGATTTTGAAGATAAATCAGTTTAGAAGACATTGACCTCATAGTGCGAAGACATTCACTCATATGTAGAGAGTTGATTCTAGATTTGTACGAATCCACGAATAAGTAGAAGTGAGGAATCTAATTACTTTGTGAAGCATAAGTGAACATACTAGGCATGTTATGAGACGCAGAAAAGGATAGATTCAATTTGTTGGGACAGAAACCACTTGTGGTTGAAAAAGATGAATCTATCGGATCAAAAAGGACTGTAAAAAGAGTTTTTATTTACCACTCGAGGAACTGCTAGACAGAGTAGGAGATGAGGCCGAGCAGTTCGATCTTCCGTGCGCTAAATTGGCGACGGAGGACACCTATGGCGACGGCGGAGAAGACGATGCCCGCGGCCGGCGTGAGGACGGCGTCGGTGAGGTCGCGGCAGTTAAGCGCTTCGTCGCCGACCTCGTCGAGAGCTAGCGGTAACGCTAGGGTTTGTGTGAGAAGGAGAAGTGGAAGAAGAGATAATGACTGGGGTGTGGCGTGTATTTATAAGGAAAGGGACAGCGCAACGTTATTACGCAGGTGCCCCTGGCGGTTCACATCTGAAGGACATGTGGTGAACATGCAACACATTGGAGGTTGTTCCATGTTCCCACGCATGCCTGGATTGTCGGGTGGTCGTTCCTGCTTCTCCGGGTTTCAAGCAAAAAGGATTGAGCATTTAAAACGGATTTAATGTTTGTCTCTGTATCTTCTGCTGACAAGGATGCAGAGAAGACATTCGATAGTTTCAATAGAATGCATATGATTTGAATAGATAGATTTGAGATGTGAGCATAGAAAGGTTAGGGTCCGATCACATTCACTCAGTTCAAAAAATTCAAAACGAGAAGACATAGCTATAAGTGAATGCTGTAGAGGACAGAACGCTAGTATATGAATATATCCGAATAAGACTAACTCAATAGTGAAGATAAACATGAGGGCATGTTCAAATTTGAAGACAAACCAAATGTGAAGACATAGCAAATGTAACGCCAAGAGAAAACACTCCAAACAAAAGTTTGGTGGTGGCTTTACCCACCATATATGAAGTATTAGACCCAGACACGGCGCACAATTGTCGTGGTGCTCCGAAGTCAAATTCCGCGTTAATGTATTCACGCTCAGAGTGTAAGTCTTCATTAATTGAAGATATATGTTAGTTCATGTGTTGCACATCTAAGTGATCAATCATGCATAAGGGTTAGGATGTGTGCCTCATCACAGGCCATTTGAGGATTCCAAGGTATTTAGCTCACACCGCAACTTGCAAAACCTTTTCTCATCCAAGGGCTTTGTGAAGATATCTGCCAGTTGCTCTTCAGTGTTGACATGAATGATATCAATATCTTCCTTCATGACATGATCTCTGAGAAAGTGATGACAGATCTGAATGTGCTTTGTCTTCGAGTGCTAAACTGGGTTGTTGGCAATCGTGATGGCGCTTTCGTTGTCGCAGTAGAGTGGCACTTGCTTCAGATGAATGCCATAGTCTTTGAGTGTTTGCTTCATCCATAGAAGCTGAGCGCAGCAAGATCCAGTAGCAATGTATTCAGATTCAACAGTGGAGAGAGATACACAGTTCTGCTTCTTTGAAGACCAACACACAAGTGATCGTCCCAGAAAGTGACATGTGCCTGATGTAGACTTGCGATCCACCTTGTCACTAGCATAATCAGCATCCGAGAATCCAACTAGATCAAACTCTGAGCCCTTTGGATACTATAATCCTAGTGTTGGGGTGTAAGCCAAATATCGAAGAATTCGCTTCACAGCTAAGTGATGCGATTCCTCTCGTGCCGCTTGGAGTCAGGCACACATGCAAACGCTAAGCATGATATCTGGCCTAGATGCACATAAATAAAGCAAAGAACCAATCATGGAGCGGTATACTTTTGATCGAACTCTTTACCATTGGAGTCAGGACCCGGATGACTTTTGGTTGGCATTGGCGTCGTATAACCTTTGCAGTCTTGCATTCCAAACTTCTTCAGGCAATATTTGAGGTATTTCTCTTGAGATATGAAGATGCCATTGCGTTGCTGCCGTATTTGAAGACCATGGAAGAACTTCAGCTCACCCATCATGGACATCTGATATTGCTCTTGCATCATGTGTCCAAACTCATCGCTGTATTTCTGATTAGTGCAGCCGAAGATAATGTCATCCACATATATTTGGCACACAAACAGTTCACCATCATATATCTTCATGAAGAGTGTGAGATCCAGGGAACCAGGTTTGAAGCCTTTGCTCTTCAGGAAGTATTTGAGTGTGTCATACCAAGAACGAGGGGCTTGTTTGAGGCCATACAGTGCCTTGTTGAGCTTGTAAACCATGTCAGGATGTTTTGGATCTTAAAAACCAGGCGGTTGTGCAACATACACTTCTTCTTCAATCTTGCCATTGAGAAAGTTACTCTTCGCATCCATTTGATATAGAAGGATGTTATGATGATTTGCATAGGCTAGCAGTATGCGAATAGCTTCAAGCCTAGCCATAGGAGAAAATGTTTCATCAAAGTCAATTCTTTCAACTTGAGTGTATCCTTGAGTAACGAGACGAGCCTTGTTTTTGACAACTTGACCATGCTCATCTTGCTTGTTGCGATATATCCATTTAGTGCCTATGATATTGTGTTTACGAGGATCAGGACGCTTGACTAGTTCCCATACATTATTCAGCTCAAACTATTGAAGTTCTTCTTGCATAGCTTGAATCCATTCAGGTTCCATGAAGGCTTCATCAACCTTCTTGGGTTCAGATATTGAGACGAATGCAAAGTGCCCACAGAAATTTGCTAGCTGTGTTGCCCTTGAACGAATGAGTGGACCAGGTGCATTGATGCTATCAATTATTTTCTCAATCTGTACTTCATTTGCAACACAAGGATGAATTGGATGAAGATTTTGCTCTTGCTGATCATTGTCATCATTTGAAGGATTGTCTTCAGGCTGATTAGGTTCAGAAATGATAAGTTCCTCTTCATGCTGTACTTTAGACGGTATGATTTCTCTAGTTCCCATAAGCTTGATGGATTCACTGGGTGGAATTTCATCTAGCACATTTGGCAGGTGCTCTCTTTGCGAGCTGTTAGTCTCATCGAACCGCACATCCGTAGTTTCAACCACTTTATAGTGAAAGAGGTTGAAGACTCTGTAGGAGTGCGAATCCTTTCCGTAACCAAGCATAAAACCTTCATGTGCTTTCGGTGCAAATTTTGAAGTATGATGTGGATCCTTGACCCAACACCTATCACCAAATACTCTGAAGTAACTGACATTTGGCTTCTTACCAGTGAGGAGTTCATAAGATGTTTCCTTCAGAAGCTTGTGAAGATAAACACGGTTGATTACATGGCATGCAGTATCAATAGCTTCAGGCCAGAACTTTCTTGGTGTCTTGTATTCATCGAGCATCATCCGAGCCATCTCAATGAGTGTTCTGTTCTTGCGTTCCCTGATGCCATTCTGCTGCGGCGTGTACGAAGCTGAGAACTCATGAGTGATGCCCAATGTATCAAGATAAGTGTCGAGGCCGGTGTTCTTGAAGTCAGTGCCATTGTCACTTCTGATGTGCTTGATCTTGACGCCATAGTTGTTCATGGCTCGATTGGTGAAGCGTCTGAAGACATCCTGCACTTCAGTCTTGTAGAGATTATATGTACCCATGTATATCTTGAATAATCATCAACAATGGCGAAGCCATAGAGACAAGCAGTAGTAGTAGGGGTAGAGTAGTGAGTAGGGCCGAAGAGGTCCATGTGTAGCAGTTCGAAGGGTTGAGTCGTTGTCATGATTGTCTTCGAGGGATGCTTGGCCCTCGTCATCTTTCCAGCTTCGTAGGCACCGCATAAGTGATCCTTCTTGAACATGACGTCCTCGATGCCTATGACGTGCTTCTTCTTTGCAAGAGTACGCAAGTTCCTCATGCCAGCATGCCCTAGCCTCCGATGCCAGAGCCAGTACTCTGAAGCTTTTGCTAGAAGACATACGGCAAGCTGTGGTCCCGCTGAGAAATCTACCATGTACAAATCATCTTTTCGGTACCCTTCAAAGACTAGAGACTTGTAAGATTCCATTAGAACAAGGAAACGATACTTTCCAAATATCACAATCATGTTCAAATCGCAAAGCATTGAGACAAACATTAAGTTGAAACCAAGGGATTCAACAAGCATTACTTTATCCATGTGCTGATCCTTTGAGATTGCAACTCTACCTAGACCCAATACCTTGCTTTTACCAGTATCAGCAAATGTGATGTGACTTTTGTCAGATGAACCTAAGGTTGAGTCCATGAGAAGACTTCGCTCGCCAGTCATGTGATTAGTACATCCACTATCAATAATCCATTCTGAAGCAGCTTGTGTCATAACCTACAATGCAGTTAGGGGGATAGGCTTCACGAAGAGCATTGTGAAGCAACATTTGACGTGCAAGTGTATTATGAAAGCTTAGATCGAGGTTAGGACTGATAGGACAAATAGCAAGTGACTCAGGAGCAAAATACATAATAAGACCATTTGGGCATTTGATCTTGCGCCCTACAAGATGTTTTAGGTCCCCCGCAATAGCTTCAGACACATTTGATTTTCAGCTGGAGACCTTTCCCTGCAAAAGAGAGTTAAGCTTTCTTAGCCACCCACATCTTCAAGGGTGGCTTCGAAGCAATGAGTCTAAGTGCAGCATCTGAGAACTTTGGCTTTGAAGCCCTGGCAAATAGTTTTGCAGGAGGTGAATAATACTCATAGGAACAAGCAGAGTAGTTCTTGGTCTTATGAACATGGCGGTTTGATGAAACACGCTCATATTCATAGGCCTGGGTATGATTTCCCTGCAAAACATTTGTGTTAGTGCGACTCGGGTGAGTCCTCTGTCTGTATGAAGCCTTTGGACCATATGAAGCATGTGGTCTGGGGTTTGTCTTCTTCCCTTGTGGTGTCATGACGACATTCATAAGAAGATTCTCTAGACACCTTTTGGGCACCCATACTTTTAGGTGATCCATTCCTGCAGTTAGTACCAATATACCTGGCAAACACTTCACCATTCTGATTCTTAAACAGTTTATAGTTTACATCAAAGGATTCATCAATGACAATAGGATTAGCACACGTGAAGCCAGATAGGGTGGATGGATCCACTGAAGGTTCCTTTGCAGCAACCCATGTGGTCTTGGGGTATTGCTCAGGCTTCTAGTAAGAGCGATCAACATTCATTTCCTTTCGAACCCAACACCCTCTTTCCTAGGGTTTCGGTTCAGAATCTGCTTTTTGAGGACATCACATAGTTTTTGATGCCCTTTGAGACTTTTGTACATCCCTGTTTCAAGCAATGTCTTCAACCTAGCATTTTCAGTAGCAATAGTAGTGGCATCCTCAGCAGAGGGGTTAGTTACCACATTAAAAGTTGAAGATATTGCAACAGTAGCAGCAGTAGAACATTCAGCAACAGAAGTAGCATTATCACGCTCAAGGCATTTAAGACATGGTGGTTCAAATCCTTCCTGAGCGGAACTGATCTATTCAGCACGAAGTGACTCATTTTCCTTTTGAAGATCTTCATGAACCGCTCTCAATTTCTCAAGTTCTTGCTTCCTTTGAAGATAATCATAGGAAAGTTTTTCATGAGTTGTTGAGAGCGTTTCATGACGACTTTCAAGTTCCTCATACTTAACATAAATATTTTTATGTCTTCAATTAAGGACTGAGATCGAGTCATTCTGGTGTCCAACAGGTCATCCCTCTTGTCTAACAGTTTTTGAATATGTTCCATAGCTTTTTGTTGTTCAGTTGCAATTTTAGCAAGTGTTTTGTAGCTGGGTTTGGAACCACAATCAGAGTCATCTTCACTGGATGTTTGATAGTGAGTATTACGTGAGTTTATCTTGGCACCGCGTGCCATGAAGCAATAGGTGGGAGCGGAGTCGTCCTTGTCATTAGCATTGGCGTCGGTGATGAAGTCATTGTCTTCAATGTTGAAGATGGACTTGGCAACGTAGGCTGTAGACAGGCTTGCAACGCCAGAGTCGGACTACTCCTCAGACTCCACCTTCACCTCCTCAGAAGCAGACTCCTCCTCTGAATCCATTTCCTTGCCAACAAACGCACGAGCCTTGCCAGATGATCTCTTCTTGTGTGATGAAGACTTTGAGGAAGACTTGGAAGAAGACTTTGAGTATTTCTTCTTCTTCTCGTCGTCAGAATCATGTTCCTTGCTCTTCTTCTTCTTCTTCTTCCTCTTGTTCTCATTGTCCCACTACGGACACTCAGAGATGTAGTGACCAGGTTTCTTGCACTTGTGACATGTTCTCTTCTTTTAGTCATGAGTAGAAGCTTCATCATTCCTTGAGCTGGATCATGAAGACTTTCTGAAGCCTTTCTTCTTGGTGAATTTCTGGAACTTCTTCACAAGCATAGCAAGGTCCTTTCCAATGTCTTCAGGATCATCAGAACTGCAATCAGATTCTTCTTTAGATGAGGAAACAACTTTTTCCTTCAAGGCATGAGTTCGGCCATAGTTGGGACCATAGATATCTCTTTTCTCAGAAAGCTGAAACTCATGTGTGTTGAGCCTTTCAAGTATGTCGGACGGATCGAGTGTCTTGAAGTCAGGGCGTTCTTGAATCATCAGGGCTAGGGTGTCAAACGAGCTGTCAAGTTATCTCAAGAGTGTCTTGACGATTTCATGCTTGGTCATCTCAGTAGCGCCGAGAGCTTGAAGCTCATTTGTGATGTCAGTGAGGCGATCAAACGTGAGCTGAATATTCTCATTGTCGTTTCTCTTGAAGCTATTGAAGAGGTTGCGAAGGACACTAATCCTTTGATCTCTCTGGGTTGAGACGCCTTTGTTGACCTTGGAGAGCCAGTCCCAGACTAGCTTCGATGTTTCCAGAGCACTCACACGGCCATACTGCCCTTTGGTCAGATGACCACATATGATGTTCTTGGAAGTGGAATCCAGTTGAACGAACTTCTTGACATCAGCAGCGGTGACACCTTCACTAGCCTTGGGAACGCCATTCTTGACGACATACCAGAGGTCAACATCAATGGCTTCAAGATGCATTCGCATCTTATCCTTCTAGTAGTGATATTCAGTTCCATTGAAGACGGGGCACGCAGCGGAGACTTTGATTATCCCTGTAGTCGACATAGCTAAAACTCCAGGTGGTTAAACCGAATCACACAGAACAAGGGAGTACCTTGCTCTGATACCAATTGAAAGTGCTAGTTATTGACTAGAGGCGGGGTGAATAGGCGATTTTTATGGAAGTCTTCAAAACATGGGAGTTTCGAAGACAAACGATAGAAATGAACCTATAACCATGCAGCGGAAGGTAGACTACACTAGACAAGCCATAGTCAAGTATTCAATGAAGTGAAAGCACGAAGACTAATAGCAGCTAAGCAATACGGATCAGGATGGAATATAGTATGAAACCAATTAGAACAAACAGTCACACAGTGAAGATAAATGGACAATGCAAACAGGCAATGACTTCACAAGGACCAACTATAAATAAATAGATGGGAAGGATAGAACCAGTTGCTTGTTGAAGACAATGATTTGTTGGACCAGTTCCAGTTGCTGTGACAACAGTACGTCTGGTTAGGGAGGCTGAGATTTAACTCAGAAGACCGTGTCTTCACCTTATTCCCTTGAGCTAAGGACACCTAGTCCTCGCTCCATCACTCTGGTAAGTCTTCAAGGTAGACTTCCAAACCTTCACAGACTTCGTTCACCGGTGATCCACAATGACTCTTGGATGCTCAGAACGCGACGCCTAACCGGCTGGAGGATTCACAATCCTCAAGTGTAACAAGTCTTCAGATCACACAGACAGGAAGAATTCAGTGATGCCTAACACTCTCTGGCTCTGGGTGTTTAGGGCTTTGTCCTCGGAAGGATTTCTCTCTCAACGGCTTCAAGGTGGGTTGCTCTCAAACGACAAAAGCCGTGCACTAACTCTAAGCAGCCACCAATTTACGGTGTAGGGGGTGGGCTATTTATAGCCACTAGGCAACCCGACCTGATTTGTCCGAAATGACCCTAGGTCACTAAGGAACTGACACGTGTTCCAACGGTCAGATTTCAAACACACGCGACAACTTTACTTGGGCTACAAGTAAAGCTAACTTATCCAGCTCTGGATAAGTTTTGCTCTTATTGTCTTCGCTCGAAGACATAGGATTTTGGTTAAGCATCACTTCAGTTACTCTGACTTTGTTCACTGGGACCCAACTTAACAGTACGGTGGTTCCTATGACTCAACAAAGAAGAAAAGGAAACAATGAAACAACTAAGTCTTTGCGCTCCATAGTCTTCATGCGATGTCTTCTCTTGTCATAGTCTTCAATGTGAATATCTTCACATACCACCTTTGTCTTCAATGTCTTCATACATTTTTAGGGGTCATCTCCGGTAAGTAAACTGAATCAATGAGGGACTACTACCTGTGTTATCCTGCAATTCTCACAAACACATTAGTCCCTCAACCAGGTTTGTCGTCAATACTCCAAAACCAACTAGGGGTGGCACTAGATGCACTTACAGCCCTTCATGCTCACGGCTGAGGACATTGACTTGCCGCGATAGCCACGAATCCGGAGGTCGTGGCCGCGAGGACAAACAACTTGTTGGTGGAGCCCAACTCTGTTCCACCCTCCTAGTGGACGGGCATCCCGGATTTGAGCTTCTCGCAATCCATCCCGATGCGTCCACGATAGTTGACTCGTCATAGCTCCAGATGCATCGGGCGACCTCGGGCAATATCGGCTCCAGGCATGCCCACAAGTTGTTCGATGAAACACCTGACTAAGACCTAGTAGAATCGTGGCCCCTTTCCTATCTGCATTACTTAATTCTTTTGTTGCACGGATCAAACTTGTAGGACAGTAGTTAAACAACGACACATATTGTAGGAACAAATATTGCATGACATGATATATGATGGTCAAGAGTCTTTGCAATTTACCATGGAGGATACCAATTCCTTGGTGTTTGAATTTGGGCAAACATCACGCACTAAAATGAAGAGGAAAGTTTATGTGAAAGTAATTAAGCCTAGAAGTCTGACACTCACACAATTTGAAGATGTTTTGTAGTGTAAAAGTTGGTGTAGCACAAGCATGGACCCAATATGTGGAACCGAGCAAAAAGTCGAGAATTATTGGGAAAACTTCACAAACTTTAACATGAGCAAAAACACTGTGTGAAACGACACCCAATTGTTACCAACCGTGTCTCATGCTCTTGACAACACAGATGGTCACTCATCTAAGAGGTTTTGAGAAAATTTGTTGGTTATCTTAAACAAGTTATTGGCCGGAACCAAAGTGGCATCGGTGTTCAAATCCATGCAACTTTGGTGGCGACATTGTACCATCAAGTGGAGAAGAAGGCATCCGCCTTTTCACATTGTTAGATGAAATTGAAAGGGAAACCCAAGTAGTAGGCCATCCTCAAGGATATTGAAAATGACACAAAGAAGATGAAGGAAAATGATAGATCTAGCTCTGCTCAATCAATTTGATTGGATGAGGAGGAAGAAGATGATGATGGGGTGGACATATGCAAGCAACCATGCATAAGAGAAATTGGCAAGTGATGGGAAACAAGTGGGAGAAAAAGAAGGTGGCGCGTGAAGGCGCAACAAGAAAAATGTCCGCCACTTGGATGGGCATTTTTTCTGCCAAGAAGGTGAAGAAGGAGGAAAGTTACAAGATATATATTCATCCATGTGCAAAGGGAGAAGATAGAGTTTGGCCGGGTGAAAGGACCACGATGTTGCCTAGAGGGGGTTTGAATAGGAGTTTTAAAAACTTATATGGATTCGGCTTTATCCTAATGTAGAAATAAACTAAGAGGATACTTTTCAAGCACAAATCCTAATTGTACTAGGCTCAACTAAGTGCATTATGACGACCCACCTTTTCAGGCATATGGTCTTCTTGTGTTTCTATGCCAACCCCTAGATCGAATCATCAACATACCCGGTAACGATATTGTATCATACACAAATGTGTCCTTTATTACATCACAAGATCCAAAAAGCAAATAGTCTTACAGACCCTAGCCACAGGCTAGTAAAATTCATAGTCTTACAATAAGCAAATACAGTTCATAACAAGCAGAAACGAAAGGAAATCTAAGGTATACGTCCTAGTAATCTCTATCAACACTACATGTAAGCATGTCGAGTGGAGGAACGAAACCCTACGTAAGTCACTCCTCGTAGTATTCAGCTGCAACATCATTATCATTAGCTTCCTCTCCAGCTGGTGTAGGCATCACAAGAACTTCTTTTTGTAATGTGCTACTCTCCAATTCAAGTGAATGTATGATTATCTCAGCAAGCTCTACTTTCCTCCCACTCACTCCTTTCGAGAGAATCTACTTATCTAGAAAGGACTCATTCTTGGCAACAAAGATCTTGCCCTCGGCTCTGTGTTAGAAGGTATACTGAATGGTCTCTTTATGGTATCCTATGAAGACACACTTTTTCGCTTTTCGCTCGAGCTTATCAGGTTGAAGCATCTTGACATAAGCGCCACATCCCCAAACTTTAATAAATGACTTGTTAGGTTTCTTGCTAAACCATAATTCATACGGTGTCGTCTCAACGGGTTTAGACGGTGCCCTGTTTAAAGTGAATGCGGCTGTCTCTAATGAATAACCCCAAAATGATAGTGGAAAATAGGTAAAAGAAATCATAAACACACCATATCCAATAGAGTACGATTACGATGTTCGAATACACCATTACGTTGTGGTGGTCCAGGTGGCGTGAGTTTTGAAACAATTCCACATTATCTGAAATGCATACCAAACTCGTAACTCGGATATACTCCTCCGTGATCAAATCATAAGAATTTTATCTTCTTATTACCATGATTCTCGACTTCACTATGGAACTATTTGAAATTTTTAAATGTTTTAGATTTGTGTTTCATTAAGTAAGTGTATCCATATCTACTTAAATAATCTGTGAAGGTTTAGGAAATAACGATATCCACCGCATGCTTCAAAACTCATCAGACCTCATACATCGGTATGTATTATTTCCAATAAGTCACTTGACTGCTCCATTGTACCGAAAAATAGGGGTTTAGTCATTTTTCGCATGAGGCATAGTTCACATGTTTTAAATGATTCATAATCAAGTGTTTCTAAAAGTTCATCAGCATAGAGTTTCTTCATGCGCTTTAGACCAATGTGACCTAAGTGATAGTGACACAAGTATGTGGTACTATCATCATTAACTTCGCATATTTTGGCATTAATATTACTAACATGTGTATCACTATGATCGAGATTCAACAAGAGTGAACCATTCACATTGGGTGCATGACCATAAAAGATATTACTCATACAAATAGAGCATCTATTATTCTTTGATTTAAATAATAACCGTCTCGCAATAAACACGATCCAGATATAATGTTTATGCTCAACGCAGGCACCAAATAACAATTATTCAGATTTAAAACTAACCCCGGAGTTAGACATAGAGGGAGCGTGTCGATGGCAATCACATCAACCTTGGAGTCATTTCCAACATACATCGTCACCTCATCCTTAGCTAGTCTCCATTTATTTTGCAACTCCTGTTTCGATTTACAAATATTAGCAACCAAGCCAGTATCAAATACCCAAGCGCTACTACGAGCACTAGTAAGGCACACAATGTTGGTGTCAAAATTGGAAGATCTCAGGTAGGGGTCCTGTCGGGGATATACCCCGCGGCGTAAACCGGCCGGAAATATAACCCGGCCGGACTTGGCGGTTTACTTGAGACCCGGCTGAGACTTGACGATTCACTGGTGACCCGTTTAGACCTGGAGGTTTATGATTCATTGGTAATCTGGCAGGTGGGTCAGAGGAGCGACAAGACCCGGTGGCCCAACGGGCGGTTCATGAAGGCCGGTTCATACTATGGTGGGCCGGTTTAAGGGGAAAGGCATGACGAATATTTCCCTTACAAGGAGTCAAGACCCGGACTTGTATCCGGTTTGTATTAGAAGATAGACTAGTCCTAATCCTAATAGGACTCCACATGTAACCCGCCCCTTCAACATATATAAGGAGGGGCAGGGCTCCCCAAAAGGGAGAAGGGGGACAAGTTCCACAAGTTGGACAAGTTAGGTTTAGACAATAGCTCTCGAGATAGAGCACACTTGTAACCGTGATCATCATCATCAATATCAATGAAGCAGGATGTAGGCTTTTACCTCCACCGTGAGGGGCCGAACCTGGGTAAAACATCGCGTCTCTCGTCCCGCTCAACCCCTCTCAAGCTACCACATAGATGCGTCGGCCTCGCGATTAAGTCCTCACACTAGGACATCTGCCGTGACAAATCCACGACAGTTGGCACCCACCATGGGGCCTGCGCACGGTGGTGTTGAGTTCTTGGAGGGCGCTATCTCAGGGATCGAGAAGCTTCGTCCGACTCAATGAAAAAGTTCCAGTCGGTTTGCGGAGAGTTCCAGCCGGCTCACCGAAAAAGTTCCGTCAGGCTCATCAAAACGTTCCGCCGGTTCGTCGGAAATTTCCGGCCGGATCATTGAAAAGTTCCAACCGTTTAGACGAAAGGTTCTGTCTGAATCATCAAAAAGTTCCGATCACCTCGACGAAAAGTTCAGTCCGAATCGCCGAAGGGTTCCAGCCGCATCACCGAAAGGTTCTGTCCGAGTCGTCAAAGAGTTCCGACTTCGGCTAGAGAAAAGATCCGAATTATCAAATACTTTCGGATTAGCAAAAAGTTCCGGCCGGATTATCAAGAGGTTCCAGCTCAAAATATTCCGGATTATAAAATATTCCGGTTGGATTATCAAAAGGTTCCGGTTCAAAGGTTCCGGATTATCAAAAGTTTCGGCCGGGTTATATAGAGGTTCCAGTTCAAAAGTTCCGGATTATCAAAAGTTCCGTCCGGACTATCAAGAAACTTCGGTTCCAGAAATTCCGGTTCAAAAAATTCCGGCCAGGTTATGTGGAGACCTCAGGCATTTCAAGACACATAACCAATCAACTCTTTTGTCAAAACAAAAGCAGCACTATGCATTATCCGGCGCCAGCGTCCGGCAAAAAATACCAGGTGCTATCATTTCTATGTATTTTATCAGTACATGTTAATTCATCCGACAACAATTACTCTGGCCTGTAATATTTTTACACAGGGAAACTATTAAAAGAAAAAGGGGGGTGTTCTACCATGGATGCACGTTCCGCTGTATCGCACGGCTTCACGGACAGGGTGTCGCGGTCCGGTTTACGTCAACGTACCGGCTGACTCGCCCGTCTGCACCACCTTACAACACCACGGACGACTCGCCCGTCCGCCATGGCCACCGGTTCATGCGTCCACGCCGGCTTACAACGTGGAGGACAACTTGCTCGGCCGCACCGGCTTACAACACCGGGCCGACTCATCTGTCTACTCCTACGGTTAACTCGGCCGTGATTAATTTTAGCATCACTGTGGTGATCATCAACTCGATGGCGGATAATTTCCAGCCCAGCACATCAGGTGATATCCATCTAAAATATATTTTATTAGCACATATTATTTTTGTCAAAGAACAGTTTACCTTTGCCTTGGTCTGCAATATTGTTTATGCAGGACAATTGTTCATTGCAAAAGCTATGGCTGTGTCATGGATGTATAAACTCGCGCAACCATTATGAATGCGCTAGTATCTTACCATGCCATCAAGCTCAGTAAATATATGTGCAAACCGCCATTCTGCAGACCGGTTTACATCAATATGACGTGGCTAATTCGCCCGTCCACGCCGGTTTACAATGCCACGGCCGACTCATCTGTCTGTGCCGCCTTTGAAAGCCGCGGTCGTCTTTGCTGTCCGTCTCTCACGGCCTGGTCTACATCAACATACCGGGCCGCACCTGTCTGCATGAGCTGTTTATTGGGTATGAGCAAGCCACAGCTTGGGTAGCCCAGTTTTCTTTCAAATTGGAGACAAATTATCATCAATCACCGTTTGCACTGGATGGTTCAATGGGCAGGCGCACAAGTTGCCGCCACTACAGTTTTTATTAACTTCATATCGCCAGTTGGAAGGAACCATTGGCCAAGTTGCTGACACGGCTCATATGGGATCATTTACAACCCGCCGCAGTCACGTCAACCTTCTATGGATTCACATCGTGCTATCAACGCCAATGATATACAAGTTATGCCGGTTTATAACACGGTCAAATATAGAGAGTCTCAAGCCAACTCCTCGAGTCACCTTTGTGACTCGGGGGCTATGATGACATGACTCAGCGAATCTTGCCAGTTTCAGCAAATTTAAGAACCCCAGGACGATGGAGGGAAGGATAACCCGGTCCCGGAGGCTACTGTTATATTGATGAAAGTTTGAAGGCCGTCAGAAAATTTCCGTCTTAGAAAGTATATGACAGTTATAAAATCCCGGCTCGATGAAGAAGTTCCAGGTCATCAGAAATGACTCCGGTTTACAATCCGGTTCAAGAAAAATCTATTCTCCTACAAAGCTCTGAAGCGCTCAAATCCGGTTTAACAATGTCCGGTTCAAAAGGGAATTAACTTCTCGCCAGTTCGAGTTTAAAGGCCGTCAGAAAATTTCTGGCTGAAAATGAAGATTCCGGTTTAAAATCCGGTTCAAGGGAAAGATGTCTCCCACAAAGCTTTGAAGCTCTTAATATCCGGTTTGACATCTGGTTCAAGAAGGATTTATCTCTTGCAAATAGTTAAAGGGTGCCAAAGAGGACCTGCTGCCATGATGCGCGGTTCAAACATGGGTATCCTGCCTTATTGGCTTATCATATTATTGATCACTTGGGGGCTTGGTCATGTCTGAACCATAGTCACACCTCTTGATCGGCTCAATGCAACAGCGTCACTTGGGGCTTTGGTCGCGTCCGAACCATAGCAACACCTTTTGATAGGCGTAAAGCCACAGCATCACTTGGGGACTTGTGGTCACGTCTGAACCATAGTCACGCCTCTTGATCGGCCTAGTGCCACAACATCACTTGGGGGCTTGGTCGAACCCGAACCATAGCTACACCTCTTGATCGGCGTAATGCCAAAGCATCACTTGGGGACTTGTGGTCACGTCTGAACCATAGTCACGCCTCTTGATCGGCCTAGTGCCACAGCATCACTTGGTGGCTTGGTCGAACCTGAACCATAGCTACACCTCTTGATCGGCGTAATGCCAAAGCATCATTTGGGGACCTGGCTGACTCGAACCATAGCTACGCCTTTTTGGGGGCTTGGTCGTGTCCGACCATGGTAATGCCTCTTGATCGGCTCAATAGCCTCTTTTTGCAAATGGTTTTATCATTGCCTTTGCTTGAAATTTTGTTTTGATAAATATTTCTTTTGTTGCATTTTTAAACCGACAGTTCTTAAACTGGTTCGACTGTCAAATTACAAATTGGCGAAACACGGTCAAATCTTAATCCGGAGACTATCTGCCCGGTTTGATTTTCTGTTACCATCCTATTATGGAGTAAACCGGTGTTTATCAACCCGGCTCGGCTTTCAACTACAAGTTGTCAGTACACGATCAAGTTATAATCCGGAGACTATCAGCCCGGTCTGGTTTGACTACAAGTCACCAGTATTATATATGGTTAATCTGGGGTTTGTCACAAACCTGGTACGGTTTTGTCATAAACCGGTACAATATGAAAGGAGTTATCATTACTCAAAGATTGGGGTTATCACTCTTACTACAAAAAGTTGGTAAACCAACGATGTGATTCAATGTCACAGGTATGATATATTTCATATTTTTAAGTGCAGCCTTGGTTATAAACCCAGGTTATATGTTGGGCATTATGACCCGTCCGGCGGTAAACCGCGAGGACACTTTAAACTTGTTCTATGCAGAAACAGGTTGAATAAAGTATGATGATAAATTCCGGTGTTTGTTAAACCGGCCTGGCTTTTGACTATAAGTTGCCAGTATGATGATAAATTATCCGGTGTTTATTAAACCGGCCTGGCTTTAAGACAATAAGTCGCCAGCATATGATGAGAAATTATCCGATGTTTGTTAAACCGGCCTGGCTTTTGACTATAAGTCACCAGTATATATTTGGATTGCGTCATTGGAATCATGCGCTCATAAATCATTGGATTATATTATTCAAATCTTCAAATAGCCAACATGGCTGGATTTTATTATGGTTATCAATAACCAGTATTATGATTAAGGTTTTCAAAGTCGCTTTAGCGCAATGGCTATTATATTATCAAAGGATATGATTTATTTTACAATTGAAGGAATAGTCCCAAGTCGCTGCAGGCTTACGACCCGGCACTTGGGGGCTACATTATTCAACTTAAGATTATATCAAATATGCAAGTCTCATGTCGCTGCAAGCATGCACCATAACACTTGGGGGCTAATGCAAAGTCATTTTTTGCTCATCTTATTGAAGACCCAACTCATCATATCATAATGAGCTGGCCCTTGGGGGCTGCACATCACTGCTCAAGTTTACATGATCATATTTATAAAGTCCCTGCTCATTATTGCATAATGACCCGGCCCTTGGGGGCTACACTGGTTGAAGTTTTTATGAGTATAAGGCAATTACAAGTCCCAGGTTGCTGCAAGCATGACAACCCGGCCCTTGGGGGCTACACTGGTTGAAGTTTTTATGAGTATAAGGCAATTACAAGTCCCAGGTTGCTGCAAGCATGACAACCCGGCACTTGGGGGCTACATATATGGAGTCTTCAATTTTTACTAGTGACTGAGATGAGCAACATGGATTTCTTCAAAGTGGCAGTAATTATATGGAAGCAAGTCTCAAATCATCACTTTGTTCTGTTCAAGACTTGGGGGCTATAGGTAATATGGATATAAGGGAGAAATATCTTTTAAATTTCAGTTTTGAGCTAACCAGATTGACCTGATGTCTGCAACAATTATAAACCGGCGTCACCAACAATTATTGACCCTGCGTCACCAATCATTATGACCCGGTGTCTGCAACAATCATGAACCGATGTTAGCAACAATCATGAACCGGCGTTGGAAACAATCATGACCCGAAATTATCAGTTTTTATAACCCGACGATTTTGGTAATATTAAATCGGCAAGTTTTATATCTTCAAACCGGCTGAATATCAGATGAGTATTTCAAGACCTATATTTCTTAAACCGGTGCTTTGGAAGCCGACTCAAGTGGATTATTCTTCATAATATTTTTCTATGAGAAACCAACGTCAGCAATTTGAGTATGAGGCTGGTTATTGACCCAGACTTTCTAGAAGGAGGAAATGACAAGGATTTAAGGATGATTAGGTGCCTATCTACAAGAATTCTTAATCCGGAGCACAACCTGTCAAATTGGTTCTTGTGTTTATTTTGCAGCATAAGTTTACCATGGATAAATCCAAGCTAAACTTGAGGGCTAATGTCGGGGATATACCCCGTGGCGTAAACCGGCCGGACTTGGCGATTTACTTGAGACCCAGCTGAGACTTGACGATTCACTGGTGACCCGTTTAGACCTGGCGGTTTATGATTCATTGGTAATCAGGCAGGCGGGTCAGAGGAGCGACAAGACCCGGTGGCCCAACGGGCGGTTCATGAAGGCCGGTTCATACTATGGCGGGCCGGTTTAAGGGGAAAGGCATGCCGAATATTTCCCTTACAAGGAGTCAAGACCCGGACTTGTATCCGGTTTGTATTAGAAGATAGACTAGTCCTAATCCTAATAGGACTCCACATGTAACCCGCCCCTTCAACATATATATAAGGAGGGGCAGGGCTCCCCAAAAGGGAGAAGGGGGACAAGTTCCACAAGTTGGACAAGTTAGGTTTAGACAATAGCTCTCGAGATAGAGCACACTTGTAACCGTGATCATCATCGTCAATATCAATGAAGAAGGATGTAGGCTTTTACCTCCACCGTGAGGGGCCGAACCTAGGTAAAACATCACGTCTCTCGTCCTACTCAACCCCTCTCAAGCTATCACATAGATGCGTTGGCCTCGCGACTAAGTCCTCACACTAGGAAATCCACCATGACAAATCCACGACAGGTCCCGAACTGTGGATCTAGGATCGATGGGGAACAGGTGGTGCGGGACATGGTATTTATCTAGGTTTGAGCCCTCTCTAAGAGGTAAAACCCTACGTCCTGCTTGATTATATTGCTTGTGTATATGAGGATTACAGAGTGGATATACCATGAGATCAGATTAGCTAAACCCTAGGCTAGTGGTATTAGGGATGTTCTCTTAGCCTCCACGGACTAAACCCTCTGTTTTATATAGACACCAGGGGTACTAGAGTTTACACATAGTCGATTACTTCGAAGGAAACAAGGACGCCGAATCTTCCATCATGACTTGGGGTGCATGTCAAGGCACAGAAAGGTCTTCGGTCCGGATATTGTGTGGCCCAACTGTCTAGCCCATGAGATATGGGCCGGTGTCCCGATGACCCCCTCATACAGGACTCCCTTAGCTGGCCCCAAACTAGCCTTCAACTCTAGAGCTTACAATCATCCATAGCTAGTGCATCCCAAAGTCTTCAGCCTGCGAGGCGAGTTCTCCATCTTCTATCTATCCGACCGGTATGATAGGTCGGCCACCAATGAATTTCTAACCCGTCAAGTAATAGTGCCCCCCGTCATCAACTCTGTCTAGGGTGTGTAAGTGCATCTAGTGCCCCTTAGTGATTTTGGTGTATTGAAGACTCATAGGTTAAGGGACTAATGCGTGTGTGAGTGTACACAGGTCTATAAGTCTATGAGGAGTTTGATATTTACAGGAAAAGTCGACCCCTGAAAATGAATATCTTCGACTAAAGATTTTGGTATTTCTGAACTTTCATGAAGACTTTGAAAGTGAAGAAATTGGTGTGTCCGTGAAGACTTGATATTCATGCGAGGAATATGAAGCTTGAAGACTTTCATTTTCATAGTTTTGTTTTTCTCTTTCTTGAGTCATAGGAAACACCGTACTATTAAAGGGGGTCGAGGAAATACTAAGGAAAAATTTCCATGTGATGCTCAACTCAAAATCCTACACCTACCAATCCCTTCGAGTGAAGCCATTGGAAATCTCATACAGTTCAGTCAATTTCTTCAGTGACAGAGACAAAGTTCTTCTGGTCTCTGAGGAATTTGTCCTGACTGAGGAGTTAGGAATTCGCTAGTGCGGATTGCCAACACAGTGAGGAACATGATAGCCCTAAGGATTTTGCTACTCAAAATTCCGACCGTTGCTATGCTATGCGCCAGCTGTTCCTAAATATCTATCCACCTAACGGTCATATCATTGAAGGGCATTTATGTCTTATCATGTCATGCTGCTCCCTAGGCTATAAATAGCCGCCCCCCTACAACCACTAGCTGGGAGAGGCTGCTCCGAGAGAAACTGACACTTGTCATTTGAGAGCAACCCATCCTCCGAGGACTTTGAGCGAAAATCATCAAGTGAGGAAAAACCAAAAACCCAAAACCCAAACACCTACAAACCCCAAGTGATTGAGCATCACTGAAGAGATTGATCCTGAGTGGATCCGATGCTTGTTACCTTTAAAGACTGTGCTTCTTCCAGAAGGTTAGGCGTCATGGTCTAGAGCATCCAAGAGGAATTGTGGATCGCCGGGTGACCAAGTTTGTGAAGGTTTGGAAGTCGCCTGAAGACTTACCACGAGTGATTGGACGAGGTCTGTGTGACCTTAGTTCAAGGAGAATACGGTGAGGACTGGGTGTCTTGGACTAAGTGTCCTTGACTGGGTGTCCGGGACTGTGTGTCCTCGAGTTTAAATACTCAGCCGGTCCAACCAGACGTACAACTGAGACAGCAGTTGGAACAGGTCTACCAAATCATTGTCTTCACCGAGCTTACTGGTTCTATTTCCTCAACTCTTTCATTTCCTCGTAACTGTGCTGTATGTTTGTTCATATCTGTGTTTGAAGACTTTGACTGAAGACTTTCTCAATTTCCTCAGTTCAATTTCTTCAGTCTGTTTGTCTTCATCCTGTGTTATCTTGTGATTACGCTTCCTGTGCTCTATGCCTGTCTTCATTTCATAATGATGACTATGCTTGTATTCTGTTGTGTTTACTTTTGAGTACTTATTCCGCTGCAAGTAGTTCTTCGCTAAGGAATTTCCTCACCGGTAAATTCCTCAGTGAAGAATTTCATAAAAATCGCCTATTCACCCCCCCTCTAGTCGATATAACGCACTTTCAATTGGTATCAGAGCAAGGTACTCCCTTGTTCTGTGTGATTTTGGTTTAACCGCCTGGAGTTTTAGTTATGTCGACGGCAGGTATGATCAAGGTCTCTGCTGGGTGTCCTACCTTCGATGGGACGGACTACCCTACTAGAAGAATAAGATGCGAATGCATCTTGAAGCAATTGATAACGATCTCTAGTATGTTGTGGAAAATGGTGTTCCCTCAGTCACACCTTCTCTGAATGCTGTCGATGTGAAGAGATTCAAGCAACTCGACTCTCAAGCGAAGAATATCATATGAGGCCATCTGAGCAAAGGACAGTATGGCAGAGTGAGTTCTTCGGAAACAGCGAAGTTTATCTGGGACAGGTTGTCCAAAGTGAATGAAGGAGTCTCAACTCAGCGTTACTCTCGAGTTGATGTTCTTCACAATTTCTTCAACCGCTTCAAAAGACTCGACAATGAAAATGTTCAACAAACCTTCGATCGCCTCACTGACATCTCAAATGAGCTTCAAGCACTTGGTGCCACTGACATCACCGACCATGAGGTGGTGAAGAAATTGCTGAGATCGCTTGATTCCTCATTTGACACTCTGGCATTGATGATACAAGAACGTGCTGATTACAAGTTACTTGATCCCGCTGATATCCTCGAGAGGCTAAATACTCATGAGTTCCAACTTGCTGAAAAGAGAGATCTCTATGGTTCAAGCTATGGCAGAACACGTGCACTGAAGGCCAAGGCAGTATCTGAGTCCGAAGATGAAGACTCTGGTAGCAGCCTTGGTGATCCTGAAGAACTAAGCCATGATCTGGCTCTGCTCGTGAAGAAGTTCCAAAAGTTCTCAAGACATGGTCGCCTTGGAAGATCCTCAAGGAGCAATGATTCCTCATCCAGTGACTACAAGAAGAGGCTCTGTCACAAGTGCAAGAAACCTGGACATTTCATTCAAGATTGTCCTCAGTGGGAAAAGGAATCAAAGAAGAAGAAATACAAGGATTACAGTTCTGATGATGCAAAGAAAAAGAAGAAATCCACAAAATCCTCATCATCAAAATCCTCAAAGCCCTCATATCACAAGAAGAGCAGCTCCATGAAGGCCAGGGCATTCATTGGCAAGGAAATGGACTCTGAGGCTGAATCATAAGAAAATGAGGAAGAGGAGTCATCTGAGGAGTCCGAATCTGGAGTGGCGAGCCTAGCTCTCACTACTGTATTCTTCAGCAAGTCTATCTTCAACACTGAAGAAAATGACCTCACCAACAAGGCTGATGAGGGCGATGATGACTACGCTCCCACCTATTGCTTCATGGCAAAGGGTGCCAAGGTACTCAAATATACCTCCTCTGAATCAAGTGAGAATGAATCTGATGAAAACCTTAAGCCCATCTACTCTAAACTTGCTAAGATAGCTATAAAACAACAAAGGGCTTTAGAAAAGGTTCAAAACATGCTAAATAAAAGTGATGATATGTTGGGTGAAGAAATGGATCGCACTGAAACTTTGACTGAAAATCTTCAGAGACTTCAGTCCAAGCTTGACAAACTTCAAAGTAATCATAACACTCTCTTATCGGATCATGAGAAGCTTTCTTATGAATTTCTTCAAAGAAATCAAGACCTTGAGAAGCTAAGAGTGAGTTATGAAGATCTTCAGAAGGAGTGCGATTCATTACTTGCTCAACAAATCAGCGCTTCTCAGGAAGAATTTGTTCCTCCATGCTTGAAGTGCATTGAACGTGAATCTGCTAATTCTTCACCTGAATGTTCAAATGCTGCTAATGTTTCAAATTCTTCACATGCCCCTGCTATTACTAATTCCTCATCTGAGGACATTGCTAGTATCACTGACGATGCAGGGCTGAAGGAATTGTACACGACAGGTGTCGGTGTCAAAACCGGCGGATCTCGGGTAGGGGGTCCCGAACTGTGCGTCTAGGCTGGATGGTAACAGGAGGCAAGGGACACAAAGTTTTACCCAGGTTTGGGCCCTCTTGATGGAGGTAAAACCCTACGTCCTCCTTGATTAATATTGATGATATGGGTAGTACAAGAGTAGATCTACCACGAGATCGGAGAGGCTAAACCCTAGAAGCTAGCCTATGGTCTGATTGTTGTTCTATATGTTGTCCTACGGACTAAAACCCTCCGGTTTATATAGAGACTGGAGAGGGTTAGGGTTACACAAAGTCGGTTACAATGGTAGGAGATCCACATATCCGTATCGCCAAGCTTGCCTTCCACGCCAAGGAAAGTCCCTCCCGGAAACGGGACGAAGTCTTCAATCTTGTATCTTCATAGTCCAAGAGTCCGGCTGAAGGTATAGTCCGGCCATCCGGACACCCCCTAATCCAGGACTCCCTCAGTAGCCCCTGAACCAGGCTTCAGTGACGACGAGTCCGGCGCGCAGATTGTCTTCGGCATTGCAAGGCGGGTTCCTCCTTCAAGTACTTCATAGAAGATTTTGAACACAAATATAGTGTCCGGCTCTGCAAAATAAATTTCCACATATTGCCATAGAGAGAATAATGTTCACACCAATGTAATTTGCTGACGTATTCCGTAGCATGACAACACCACGGCCAAGCCTTTATTCGAATCGTTTTATTATCCCACCTCGGCGTGTCATGCGAGGCGGTTTCCTTGGCACGTCTTGTTAAAGCAGAGATCGTGTCCCCTTATTCCAGGATTCTCATCAATACGGGCGTGGGTAACCCAACTGTGCCATTGATTACGGCGCTTGGAGATAAGTGAGTTTTACCAGGCTGGTGGGGACACGTAGTTGCGTCCACCCATATAAGGGGATAAGGATCCACCTTTTCACCTACACCTTCTTCCTCCTTTGCCTATCCATTTTCACGCACTCGAGCTCCAGCGCCCAAGTCCGCACTCCCCACCTCAACCTTCTCCAGCCATGTCCAGAGTGGGAGGAAAGTGGATGGTCTCCTCCGTCACGGAGGGACACATCAAAAAACTGAGGAGGGCCGGATACTTGTCTAACGACATCGCGTACCGTCTTCCCGAAGAGGGGTAGCTCCTCCCCACCCCAAGGCCCCATGAGAGGGTAGTGTTCCTTCCCCACTTCCTCCGTGGACTGGGCTTTCCTATCCACCCATTCGTCCGGGGACTCATGTTCTACTACGGCCTGGATTTCCATGATCTGGCCCCGAACTTCATCCTCAACATCTCGGCGTTTATCGTAGTGTGCGAGGCTTTCCTCAGCATCCGCCCCCATTTCGGCCTATGGCTCAAGACTTTCAATGTCAAGCCGAAGGTGGTGCGCGGCAACCAGGCGGATTGCGGAGGTGCCATGGTGGGCAAGATGCCCAACGTCTTATGGCTCGAGGGCTCCTTTGTGGAGACCCTGAAGGGGTGGAAATCGGGGTGGTTTTACATCACTAAGCTGCGCGACCCTGAGTGGGTCACAGCCCCCCAGTTCCGGTCCGGACCCCCAACGCGGCTCACGTCCTGGAAAGAGACGGGCCTGTTGTGGGGCAGCAAAGGAGAGGTGACTGGACGGCAAACATGCATCCAAACCCTGGTGAACAAGCAGCTCAACCTTGTCAACATAGTCCAGGTTATGCTCATCCGCCGGATCCTCCCGTGTCAACAACGGGCCTTCAATCTGTGGGAGTTCAACCCGGCGCAACACCGAACTCTGAGTAGGCTCTTCGACACGACGTACGAAGATGCCTGGAAGGTGCTTTTCAAGGGCGCCGAGGCTCCCGCATCCGCTACCGAGGATCGCGGATTCAGCGCGCAGCGTCACGCTAGCGCGGTAAGTTGTTTGTACCTTTTACAGGGTATTAGTTTTTTATAGTTTAACTCTATGCGGGATCTAAACTCCCTTACCTTTGACAGGATTGGCAGGCGAAGTCCGGACAAATCGACTGTCCGGCTCCTTTGCCCAAAGACCCAGCCGATGCCCGCTTGGCGAAGCTGCTGGTTCCGGCACCCTATGTGGTGCCGGAGAAGAAGGCCACGAAGAAGGCCACGGGGACTCGAAAAAGTGCCCGGTGCCAGGAGGTGTCGGGTTGATCATCCGACGGCTCCAAGGCGCATTCCTCCCGTGAAGCGAGGAGGAGGAAGAAGAGACCTCTCCCCCTCCAGCGGGGGGAGAGAAGAAAAGGAAGGCCGCCCTCACTGGGGAGGCCGAAGGGTCCAAGAAGGGGAAAACTCTTCCTCCAGACTACTCCACCAACGCCGACGACGGCGGAGAGGAGTGGCGAAATCGTAAGTATCCGGATACCAGAGTAATTCATAGTATTCCTTTATTACACAACTTTCCCTTATGTCGAATATGATTATGCAGCCCACCCAAAGACCAGCTCGACGCGTCGTCGAGCGGTTCACTAGACTCGTCGGATGTGAATGCGCTTCCGACGGCTACCTCCCCCCGCCCTACGGACGACCCGAAGTGTTGTCCCAACAGGTTCCAAGCCAGGAGGAGGTGGTCCTGGAGGCGCCGCAAGGCGACCTCCCGGACTCCAGGAGTAAAGGGGATAAAACCCCCCAGGGCTCCAAGTCCGGCTCTAGGCCGGACACCGCTCCGGAACCTTCAAAGGTTGCAGAGTCCGGCGGGCGACCTCCTTCCAAGAGGAGCAAGCCCGCCGTGCCGGTGACCCCCGTCCAACCGGAGGCGCCGGACAATCTGTTGGAGGTGCTCAAAGGCACCTCCATCGACAAGGAGCACCGCACCATTATGAGTGCGGTGGTCCAGAAGGTTCAGTCCGCCAAGAGCGGACTGACTGATGCTTGTGGTAGCCTTTTAACAGGCTTTGAGGTAAGTAAAGAATGTGTAAATAATATTACCGCATAGACAGTAGCCCCTGATGCTCTGTTTGGCGTTCGGGAAGAAAAGCCGAATAGCGGATCAAATAAAATTCGCAGGAGTCTAACAAAAAGGAGTCAATATGCGTATGCAGGCTTCTCTGCTGGCGTCCGCCGCACTGACTGCGGAAGTGGACACGCTAAAGCAGAACCCCGAGCAGTCCGAGAAAGAGCTCGGGCGTGCCAAGAAGCAGCTCGAGGACAAGGAAGGTAAGAAATACCTTGTTTAAACATATATAAAAAAGTGAAATTGCAAAAAATGACAGGATTATCGTGGCTATTGTAGGGGCCACGTCTGAGGTGGCGACCCTTAAGCAAGCGCTGTTCGAGGCCGAGAAGAGGGCGGCCACGGAGCGCACCGAGCGGGAGAAGTATGAGGCCCAGGTTGGCAAGGTGCGGCAAGAGCTCCAGGCTCTCATGAAAAAACATTGGAGTTTGGAGCTTGACTCAAAGACACGAGCTTCCGAGCTCGCGATGGCTATTGAAAATGCCAAGTCTGCCAAGGCCGAATCCCAGAAGACCCTCCAGGAGTTGGATGCGGTGAAAAAGATAGCGGCGGGTAAGGCATTCTTTATGAAAAGCAAACACATAAACATGAGTTACTTGTTACTTACCCGAATCCGGAGCTCTCCAGGAGCATTCGCAGATCTTCCCCGTAGCGTGTCCGATGCCGCCGCATTCTATCGAGCCGAGGAGGGCAGCTCGACAGAGAAGGTGTTCTGGTCTCAGTATGCTGAGGTCGGACACCCCGTGCCCCTGACCGACCAACTGAAGCAACTGGTCGAGCTCCACAAGGCGGCCGAACAGGCCATGAAGGGCCTCATAGTTCTGCCTGGGAGCTATTTCGGCTGGTGCGGTGGCTGGTGGGGGCCTGTCCAAGGCTCGAAGTCATCAAGCGCTCTGTCTGCATTGAAGGTGCCCGTAGGGCCCTTGCCCGTGCTAAGGTGCACTGGGGCAAGCTGGATGCTGAGAAGCTTGTGAAGGACGAGCCACCGCCGGGGAAAGAGCATCGCAAGCCCGAGAATTATTATAAGGATGTTCTGAAGAGTGCCCGCCTTATGGCGGATGAATGTTCCAGGGATGTAATTTTTGAGTAAAACTCGCTCGTTTTGTCCTGTGCAATGAAAACTTGTTCATATGCGCTAAGCAATGCTATTGGAATTTAAAATATTACCTTATGTGCGGCTGTTTATCAATTCTGAGAGATGGCGAGTCGTCGGATTCTGCCCCCGTGCCGCTAGTGCTGGGGTGTTCGGGGATAAACCCGAGCGCTATTTTTACCATGTTTGGGTCCTTCGAGGGAGGCGCTCAGCACAACGAACAAGGCAATCGGACTATAATGCGTGAACACTCTCACTTAGCCATAGAATTCTATAATTTTAAATTTCGGCGAAGCCCCTGGTATTCGGAAGACCGAGTTCGGGGCGCTATCCACGCCTTGGCCGGACAGAGCCGACTCCTCGCTCTAAGCGGCATAAGTCTTTAGGGACTCGAAAAACCTCTCGAACAGCGACCAGCTCTCGCTTCATCATGACAGTCAGTTTTAGCTTTCTCTACTGAGGTGCTCGACCCAGCTCAATTGGGGCACAATCGCAGTAGTTCTCCTAGTGCTACCTTAGTGATTTTTGGGGGTCCGGTGGCATGAGTTTTGAAACAATTCCACATTATCCGAAATACATACCAAACTCGTAACTCAGATATTCTCCTCCATGATCAAATCATAAGAATTTTATCTTCTTATTACCATGATTCTCGACTTCACTATGGAACTATTTGAAATTTTTAAATGTTTTAGATTTGTGTTTAATTAAGTAAGTATATCCATATCTACTTAAATCATCTGTGAAGGTTTAGGAAATAACGATATCCACCGCATGCTTCAAAACTCATGAGACCTCATACACCGGTATGTATTATTTCCAATAAGTCACTTGACCGCTCCATTGTACCGGAAAATAGGGGTTTAGTCATTTTCCCATGAGGCATAGTTCACATGTTTTAAATGATTCATAATCAAGTGTTTCTAAAAGTTCATCAGCATAGAGTTTCTTCATGCACTTTAGACTAATGTGACCTAAGTGATAGTGACACAAGTATGTGGTACTATCATCATTAACTTCGCATATTTTGGCATTAATATTACTAACATGTGTATCACTGCGATCGAGATTCAACAAGAGTGAACCATTCACGTTGGGTGCGTGACCATAAAAGATATTACTCATACAAATAGAACATCTATTATTCTTTTATTTAAATAATAACCGTCTCGCAATAAACACGATCCAGATATAATGTTCATGCTCAATGCAGGCACCAAATAACAATTATTCAGATTTAAAACTAACCCCGGAGTTAGACATAGAGGGAGCGTGTCGATGGCAATCACATCAACCTTGGAGTCATTTCCAACGTGCATCGTCACCTCATCCTTAGCTAGTCTCCATTTATTTTGCAAATCCTGTTTCGATTTACAAATATTAGCAACCAAGCTAGTATCAAATACCCAAGCGCTACTACGAGCACTAGTAAGGCACACAATGTCGGTGTCAAAATTGGAAGATCTCAGGTAGGGGTCCCGAACTGTGGATCTAGGATCGATGGGGAACAGGTGACGCGGGACATGGTATTTATCTAGGTTTGAGCCCTCTCTAACAGGTAAAACCCTAAGTCCTGCTTGATTATATTGCTTGTGTATATGAGGATTATAGAGTGGATCTACCACGAGATCAGATTAGCTAAACCCTAGGCTAGTGGGATTAGGGATGTTCTCTTAGCCTCCAGGGACTAAACCCTCTGGTTTATATAGACACCGGGGGTACTAGAGTTTACACATAGTCGATTACATCGAAGGAAACAAGGACGCCGAATCTTCCATCGTGACTTGGGGTGCATGTCAAGGCACAGAAAGGTCTTCGGTCCGGATATAGTGCGGCCCAACTGTCTGGCCCATGAGATATGGGCCGGTGTCCCGACGACCCCCTCATACAGGACTCCCTTAGCTGGCCCCAAACTAGCCTCCAACTCTAGAGCTTACAATCATCCATAGCTAATGCATCCCAAAGTCTTCAGCTTGCGAGGTGAGTTCTCCATCTTCTATCTATCCGGCCGATACGATAGGTCGGCCACCAATGACTTTCTAACCCGTCAAGTAATAGTACCCCCCATCATCAACTCTGTCTAGCGTGACCCTCTTTTTTCGTGCATCTGCCAGGAGGTGAACAGTCTTGCTACCTTTTTTTATAAAAAACCCTTCCAGGACCAGAGGATACACCATTAAATAGGCCAGAGGCGCATCGAGTGGCCCATCCAGCCCCCAACAAGAAATCCAATCTTGTTAAAAGAAAACCTCAGGGCGAATGGCAGGCGCCCCTGGATCGTCGTCACGCCCTCATGGCCAACTCCCGGGTGACTGGTCCAGCTGCTCAGTCTCCCGCCTCCAACTGTGCGATCTTCAACGACAGGGGTATCTCCGGGCTGCAGATCTCGTACCTGTCCGTGCTGGATTGACTTCCGCAAATGGCGAAGCTTTCATGGAGAATTTCCCTACCCCAAGCAATGACGAGAGGGTATGCTTCGTGTCCTTCTTCCTAAGAGGTCTTGGATTCCCTATTCACCCCTTCTTGAGGGGACTGTTAGAGTTTTACGGGATCCAGCTCCACCACCTTACCCCCATGTCAATGCTGCATATCTTCTGCTTCGTTCTCCTTGGCGAGATGTTCTTGGGCTGCGAAGCTCACTTTGAGCTATGGAGGAAGTACTTCTGCCTCGTCCCTCGCACCCACGGGGGATCAATTTTTGAGGTAGTCGGAGCCGAAGTCTGGCGTATAGCTGGCAGGGGATACCCTATCAGGACCCCAATAAAAGATTAAAAAGAATGGACCTTGGAATGGTTTTATATTGAAGAAGTCCCCCTATCAGATCCTATCCAGAGAGGTCTTCCCGAGTATTCGGATGTCCCGCTAAAGAAGTGGTACAACTGGCTGCCAAAAAGCCCTTCTCATGGAGAGTCCCTCGAAGTATAGTGCTTGGCTGCCATGGTGCGAGTGTTGGCCCATAGCAAATTAACTATGGTTGACGTGATGGCCACAACCATCGATCGATGCGTGCAACCTCTTCAACAAAGGATGCACCCCTTATGGTGTTATAACGGGACAAGCGACGCAACCTGCTATAAGTGGCAGGGGCCGAACAACAAAGCAGTGATGGCTGCCATATTAGCGGATTTGTTCAAAGGACAGGAAGAGGAGTTCGCTCTCCCAAGGAATTGGAATGGCTACTTGGACAACAATCCCATTGAATGGGTAAGCACATGCTTGTATTACAGTTCAGACATGACGTCCGTATACTGACCGACCATATTGTTTCTTCTGAACAGAACTGGAGACGTTAGGTTCAGAGCATCAGCTGCCCATCCCCCCAACCGGAGGACCATTCTCGCACCGACAACCTGGGATTCAGCGAGGACCTAGAGACATTCATTGATTTCGAGGATGGGGTTTTCTTCGAGGAGAGCCTCAATAGCTCCAAGGTGGCCCTTATAGCCGACCACCCCAGGACCCTCCCTTCCTCCGCCATAAGTAGAAAAAAGGCCTCTTCTCAAACGAGGCGTTTCCTCACGCCACTTCGGGCATGTTGACTTTTACTCCCAAGGGTCACCCTGCCTCGCGCCGAACATCAACGAGGACCGTGCCGACCCCAGCCAACAACGGAGTTTCCAAGCGCCCAGCGGCTGCGGGGCCCACATCTACCATTCCTTCCAAAAAAGGTAATATAATTTATGATTACAGCGGGATCCTTATTGACCTCACCGCTAAGGCTCTAATGATATTCCCCTGGGGCCTGTAGGAGAAAATCTCCACCCCCACTGTCCGAAGACACCAAGGAGGCGTCAGAGCGCAATCGGGGATCTTCAGCCCCAGCAAGGATCCACGCGGGGGGTTACTCCGCGGGCCAACCTTTGGAGGACCCTAAGGATGTTTCAGTCACCAATTCCGAATTTGAAAGTGTGATGAATTATCGGCGACGGAAGGGATCATGTGTCATGTCATTTTTTGATCAGAAATTCCATGCATTTAATGCCATAGACGCATACATCGGAGCAGCCAGAACATGCCTTGAGGGGAATGCCAATCTTTTATCGAGCAATATGCAGGTAAGTGGTCGGTTTTGAGAACCGGACATACGTGTTTGACCTAGTAGCATGTTGTCAGGAAGAAATGCCGAATTAAGGGTCTATAATAACATGTTGTCGTGGTTTTTGGCAGGCCTCAAGGGACCAGAACAAAAAATTGTCCGAGGACCTTGACTTGAACCAGACGCAGTTGGATGCTGCAAAAGCCCAACTGGAGGTGGTGAAGAAGTTCACCAGCAAAGCCCATGGTGAGGAAAATATGCTTTCTCTTGAAGAATGTGCATGAATTGTGTCCAGACACCCTGTTTGACACCGGATATCCTTATAGCAACTGAATCCATACTACAACTATGAAAGGACCTAGATGCCACCAAAGAGTCTCAACTGTATGCCGAGTCACGGCATGACGCCGGTCTTCAGGTGCTGAAACGAGGCCATGAGGAGAACAACAAACTGAAGGCAGAGAACCAGCAGTAGGCCAATGAACTGGAGTGTTTTTAGCGCATGCTCTCGGAGAGAACCAGAAAATAAGGAAACATGTTCAATAAGTTCTATATAAGCTTTATATGTTCATAGACATACGTAGTGCGTAAATGTAAAACATGTCATGCATTTTATGCTAGGTCCTGAATGGTCGGCCCGGAGAAGAGGTCTGTAGGTGTCAAAACCAACGGATCTCGGGTAAGGGGTCCCGAACTGTGCGTCTAAGGCAGATGGTAACAGGAGGCTGGGGACACGATGTTTACCCAGGTTCGGACCCTCTTGATGGAGGTAATACCCTACGTCCTGCTTGATTGTTCTTGATGATATGAGTATTACAAGAGTTGATCTACCACGAGATCGTAGAGGCTAAACCCTAGAAGCTAGCCTATGGTATGATTGTATATCTTGTCCTACGGACTAAACCCTCCGGTTTATATAGACACCGAAGGGGGCTAGGGTTACACAGAGTTGGTTACAAGGGAGATCTAAATATCCGTATTGCCTAGCTTGCCTTCCACTACATGGAGAGTCCCATCCGGACACTATACGAAGTCTTCAATATTGTATCTTCATAGTCCAACAGTCCGGCCAAAGGATATAGTCCGGCTGTCCGGAGACCCCCTAATCCAGGACTCCCTCAGTAGCCACTACTAGGAAAAGGCCTAGCCTATGGTATGATTGTATATCTTGTCCTACGGACTAAACCCTCCGGTTTATATAGACACCGGAGGGGGCTAGGGTTACATAGAGTTGGTTACAAGGGAGATCTAAATATCCGTATTGCCTAGCTTGCCTTCCACTACAAGGAGAGTCCCATCCGGACACAAGACGAAGTCTTCAATCTTGTATCTTCATAGTCCAACAGTCCGGCCAAAGGATATAGTCCGGTTGTCCGGAGACCCCCTAATCCAGGACTCCCTCAGTAGCCACTACTAGGAAAAGGCCTACTAATGGCGCACCAGTTTTGCCTACTAATGGCGCACTACTGGTGCGCCATTAGTATCACGCCACTAGAATTTTTTACTAATGGCGCACCACATGTGCGGCATTAGTATAGCCCACGGTGCGCCATTAGTATCTGGTATACTAATGGTGCACCACATAGAAGTGCGCCATTAGTATCAATTTTTTAAATAAAAATTCAAAAAAAAATTAAATTTTTTTTCATAAATTTTTATTTTTTTTCGTTTTTTTCTTAATCTCATGTCACAAAAAATTTAATTTTTTTTCGTAAATTTTAATCTTTTTTCGTTTTTTTCTTAATCTCATGTCACAAAAAATTTAAATTTTTTTCATAAATTTTTATTTTTTTTTCGTTTTTTTCTTAATCTCATGTCACTATGGCTTAATCTCGGGTCAATATGCTTAATCTCAAGTCAAATCGCACTCTGTGGTTAAACTTCCCGGAAGCTCACCCATCCTCACACTACTCTAGCCCGAGCATGCTTAACTTCGCAATTCTATCTAAACCCAGCACCACCTCACTTCACAGGCACTTGTTGATATATCTATCATATCAATCCTATTAAACCTTGCTGATGTCTAGGACTTTGTTCATGTTCATGAGTATGATGAAATTTTGAAAAATATTTTAAACTTTCCGGTCATATTACGTATCATATTTTGAAGAATAATTCAAAAAAAAATTCGAAACCAATTTTTTTTTCTATTACTAGTGCGCACCTAGCAAACGGTGCACCACTAGTAAATTTGAAATTTTTTCATTTTTTCCCCTCTAGATCTTAAAAGCCCTGTAACTTTTTTCTGTTAGGTTTTTGGGGATTTTGAAAATGTTTAATGGGGTTCTCCCGTTAAAGTCGGATGTAACTTTTCGAGTAGATGATTTTTCATATAGAAAACTTTTTAATCCGAGCTCGTTATGCCCATTTTACAAATTCCAGAGTGATTATGCAAATAAAGTCGAAATTCATATTTGTAAATTTTCCCAACAAGTAGACCACATATCACATGAGAAACTTATTTTCTTTTATTTTTTTTAAACTGAAAAGGCGGTCCACGTGGTGGGGGGGGGGTGCATTCGGTGGAATTTTGGGCCAAGTTAGTAATGGCGCACCGTGGTAATGGTGCACCACACCCACGGTGCGCCATTACTAGTTTTGAAATAAAAATAAAAAAAAACTTTTGAAACTTTTTTTGAAAAAAACATAGTAATGGCGCACCAGTGGACAGTGCGCCATTACTAGTTAAAACTACTAATGGCGCACTGTCCACTGGTGCGCCATTACTAACAAATTTTTTTTATTTTTTTTTTCAAAACTACTAATGGCGCACAGTGGGTGTGGTGCGCCATTACTATGTCAACTAGTAATGGTGCACTATCCCACGGTGCGCCATTAGTAAAAAAAATTATTTCTTTTTTCAAAACTACTAATGGCGCACCACACACCAGGTGCGCCATTAGTAATATATTACTAATGGTGCACCTATATGTGGTGCGCCATTACTATATAGCAATGGCACACCACATACATGGTGCGCCATTAGTGTCCATATTATCTTTAGCCCTTTTCCTAGTAGTGAGCCCCGGAACCAGGCTTCAATGATGATGAGTCTGACGCGCAGTATTTTCTTCGGCATTGCAAGGCGGGTTCCTCCTCCGAATACTCCACAGAAGATTTTGAACCTAGGGATAGTGTCCAGCTCTGCAAAACAATTTCCACATACCACCATAGAGAGAATAATATTTCCACAAATCTAATCTGCTGACATGTTTTGACAGCACGACGTTATGTCATGGCCCGGTCATTATCCGAACCGTTTTTCCCAACCAGCTCTGCACATATTGCGAGGCGGTTTTCTTGACACGTCTTGTCGAAGCAGAGATCGTGTCCCCCTTATTACGGGATTCTCATCAATACGGACGTGGGTAACCCACTCGTGCCCGTTGGTATGACTCCTCGATTTTAGGCGAGTCCAAAACAGCCGCGAGGAGGACGCTTGACATTCACCCTCGTTATAGAGAGGCCAAGACCTGTCCTTTTTTTCTCTCGTGCTCAACCGAATCCTTACCCCGCCTTGAGTTCCAACACCCCAGGCTCAGGTCAGGCGCTTCGGACCTTCATCCATGTCCGGATCCAACCTCCAAGGTTGGTGGAAGCCCTCCTCTGTCACAGAGGAGGACATCAAGAAGCCGAGAGAGGCCAGATACCTGACTGCCGAAATTTCGCACAGGCTGCCCGCCCGAGGGAAGGTCATCCCCACTCCCGAACCCAACGAGAGTGTTGTGTTCATCTCTCACTTCCTCCGAGGACTAGGCCTCGCTCTGGATCCCTTTGTTAGGGGGCTCAAGTTCTATTACGGGCTGGATTTCCATGATCTGGCCCCGGATTCCCTCCTTCACATCTCGTCGTTCATCGTCGTATGTGAGGCCTTCCTCCGCATTACCCCTCACTTCGGCTTGTGGCTCAATACCTTCAATGTGAAGCCGAAGATGATCGAGGGGCGACACACATAGTGCGGATGTGCCGTGGTAAGCAAAAGTGCTGATGCTCCATGGCCAGAGGGTTCCTTCCCAGAGGTGTCCAGCTTGTGGCAGCGGGATTGGTTTTACATCACAGCTCCCCGAAGTATCAAGTGGGTAGCCGCCCTGCCTTACGCTCGCCCCCCCACCACAACTGATGTCATGGATCAGCAGGGGGCTGAGCTGGGGTCCAGCAAATGATGTGCCAATATTGCAGAGCCGCATCCAAGAACTCCTTGAGAGAGATTTCAGCCTGGTGATGGTAATGCAAGTTATGCTAGTTGGTCGAGTCTAGCCTTGCAACCGTCGACCCCTCAGTATGTGGGAATTCAACCCGAAAGGACCGCAAACTATCCAGCACTTCCTCGGTGTCGGTGTCAAAACCGGCGGATCTCGGGTAGGGGGTCCCGAACTGTGCGTCTAGGCCGGATGGTAACAGGAGGTAGTGGACACGAAGTTTTACCCAGGTTCGGGCCCTCTTGATGGAGGTAAAACCCTACGTCCTGCTTGATTAATATTGATGATATGGGTAGTACAAGAGTAGATCTACCACGAGATCAGAGAGGCTAATCCCTAGAAGCTAGCCTATGGTATGATTGTATGTTGTGATTGTTGTCCTACGGACTAAAACCCTTCGGTTTATATTGACACCGGAGAGGGTTAGGGTTACACAAGGTCGGTTACAAAGGAGGAGATATCCATATTCGTATTGCCTAGCTTGCCTTCCACGCCAAGTAGAGTCCCATCCGGACACGAGACGAAGTCTTCAATCTTGTATCTTAATAGTCTAACAGTCCGGCCAATGGAGATAGTCCGGCTATCCGGGAACCCCCTAATCCAGGACTCCCTCAGTAGCCCCTCAACCAAGCTTCAATGACGATGAGTCCGGCGTGTAGTATTGTCTTCGGCATTGCAAGGCGGGTTCCTTCTCCGAATACATCACAAAAGATTTTGAATACGAGGATAGTGTCCGACCCTGCAAAATAAGTTCCACATTCCACCGTAGAGAGAATAATATTTTCGCAGATCTAATTCGCTGGCTTGTTTCGGCAACATGACGTTACGTCATGGCCCGGGGATTATTCAAACCGTTTCTTTTAACCAGCCCCGCACATAACGCGAGGCAGTTTTTCGACATGTCTTGTCAAAGCAGAGATCGTGTCCCCTTATTACGGGATTCTCATCAATACGGGCATGGGTAACCCAACCGCGCCATCAATTGCGGCGCTTGGGGGATACGCGAGTTTTACCAGGCAAGTGGGGACGCTTAGTTTCGTCCGTCCATATAAAAGGATAAGGATTCACCTTTCTATCCCTTCGTCCGTTGCTCATCCGCTCCCGCACACTCGAGCTCTAGCGCCCAAGTCCTTACTTCCATCTCAACCTTCTCCAGCCATGTCCGGAGCGGGAGGCAAGTGGATGGTCTCCTCCATCATGGAGGGAGACATCAAGAAATTGAGGAGCGCCGGTACCTGCCTGATGACATCGCACACCGGCTCCCAGATGAGGGGCAGCTCATCCCCACCCCCAGGCCCCATGAGATGGTGGTATTACTCACCCATTTCCTCCGTGGACTGGGATTCCCTCTCCATCCCTTCGTCCGGGGGCTCATGTTTTATTACGGCCTGGATTTCCATGATCTAGCCCCGAACTTCATCCTCAACATCTCGACGTTTATCGTGGTGTGCGAGGCCTTCCTCCGCATCAAGCCCCACTTCAGCTTATGGCTGAAGACCTTCAACGTCAAGCCGAAGGTGGTGGGTGGCCACCAGGCGGAGTGCGGAGGCGCCATGGTGGGCAAGATGCCCAACATAACATGGCTCGAGGGCTCCTTTATGGAAACCATAAAGGGGTGGCAATCGGGGTGGTTCTATATCACCGAGCCGCGCGACCCCGCATGGGTAGCGGCCCCCAAGTTCCGATCTGGCATCCCCATGCGGCTCACCTCCTGGAAAGAGAAGGGCCTTTCCTGGGGTAGTTCGAAAGAGTTGACTGGACTCCAAACATGTATTCAAAACATGGTGGAAAAGAAGCTCAAGCTTGTCAAGATAGCCCAGGTTATGCTCATCCGCCGGATACTCCCGTGCCAACAATGGGAGTTCACCTTGTGGGAGTTCAATCCGGCGCGTTACCGGACTCTGAACAGGCTCTTCGACACAACTGATGAAGGCGCCTAGAGAGTGCTATTTAAAAGTGCCGAGGTCCCTCCCCCTATCACTGAGGATCGCGGATTCACCGTGAAGCACCAAGCTAGTGCGGTAAGCTGCTTTACCTTTCACAGGATACTTATTTTTTATATAGACTGGCTCTATGCGGGATCTAAACTCCCGGACCTTTGACAGGACTGGCAGAAGATGGCCGGACTGATTGATTGTCCGGCTCCTTTGCCCGAAGGCCCCGCAAATGCTCTACTGGCAAAGATGCTGACTCCAGCCCCTTATAAGGTGCCGGAGAAGACCAAGAAGGGCAGGGGAACTCGAAAGAGTTCCCGACGCCAGACGTCGTCGTACTCACCGTCCGATAACTGCGGCGCACTCTTCCCCTGAAGACGAGGAAGAGGAAGAATATGCTCCCCCATCGACTGGGGGAGACAAGAAAAGGAAGGCCGCCCCAACTGGGGTGACCGAAGGGCCAAGAAGGGAAGGACTCTCCTTCCGGACAGCTCCACCACCGCTGACGAAAACGAAGACAAGTGGTTGCCCAGGGCCAAGCCCCCGGGGAGATCGTAAGTATTCGGATACCAAAGTTACCCATAGGATTCCTTTGTCGCACTACTTTCCCTAACGCCGAACACAATTATGCAGGCCGCCCCGAGCCAATATCGAGGTATCATCGGACGGCTCCCTGGGCTCGTCGGACATGGATAGAGATCCAGTCCCGACCGCCACCGCCCCTCATCCTGCCGACGACGCCGAGGTGTTGTCTCAAGAGGCACCAGATCGAGGGGAGACAGTCCCGGAGGCGCCTCAAGGCAACCTTCCGGACTCCGTGAGCCGCGGGGACGGGTCCCCTGAGAGCTCCGAGTTCGGCCCTCAGCCCAACACCATGCCGGAACCTCCAGCGGTTCCGGACTCGGGCAGGCGGCCTCCTTCTAAGAGGGGCAAAATGCCTGTGCCGGTGACATCTGTCCATCTAGAAGCACCGGACAATCTGTTGGAAGCGCTTCACAGCGCTTCCATCGATGAGGAGCACCGCACTATTATGAGTGCGGTGATCCAGAAGGTTCAGTCCGCTAAGAGTGGATTGACTCAAGCCTGTGCCAGCCTTCTAACAGGCTTTGAGGTAAGTGTGTTTAAAATGTAGTAGAAATATTACCGCATAGACAGTAGCCCCTGATGCTTTGTTCGGTGTTCACAAAGAAAAGCCGGACAGAGGACCAAATAATATCGCAGGAGTGTAATATAAGTATGTCCATATGCATATGCAGGCTTCGCTGTTGTCGTCCGCCGCACTAACAGCGGAGGTCGCCGTACTGAAGCAGGACCTCGAAGGGTCCAAGAAAGAGCTCGGCCTTGCCAAGAGGTAGCTTGAGGAGAACAAGGGTAAGTAATACTCCATCTATAGATATGTATGTATAAAAAGAACGCGATTGCAAAATTACAGGATCGTTGTATGTTTGCCAGGGGCCTCGACCGAGGTGGCGACCCTGAAGCAAGCACTAACCAAGGCTGAAGATACAACGGCCAAGGAGCGCACCGAGCGAGAGAAGCACAAGGCTCGGGTGGGCGAGGTGCAGCAAGAGCTCCACGATCTCGTGACAAAGCACGAGGCGTTGGAGCTTGACTCGAAGACGTGGGAGTCTGAGCTTGCCGCGGCCCTTGAGAGTGCAAAGAGTGCCAAGGCCGAGGCCCAGAAGGCCCTCCAGGAGATCGATACGATGAAGAAGATAGCGGCGGGTAAGGCTTTCTATATGCAAAGCAAGCATGTAAAAGTAAATTACCGATTACTTACCCGGATCCGGAGCTCTTCAGGAGCATTCGCAGATTTGCCCCGCAGTGTGTCCGATGCCGCACAATTTTACCAGGCCGAGGACGGAAGCTCGACGGAGAAGCTATTCTGGTCTCAGTATGCTGAGGCCGAACATCCGGTGCCGATGAGCGACTAGCTGAAGCAAATGGTCGAGCTACATAAGGCGGCCGATCAGGCCATGAAGGGCTTTATAGTCCGGCTGTGGCCTGGCGACGCCCTTCCGAACAGCTTCTTCTGCCTGGTGAGGCGGTTTGTGGATGCCTGCCCACGGCTGGAGGTTGTCAAGCGATCCGTCTGCATTGAAGGTGCCCGCCCAGCTTTCGCCCGTGTAAAAATGTAGTGGGTCAAGCTAGACGCCGTGAAGCTGATCAAGGAGGGGCCGCCGGAGGGCAAGGAGCACCGCCATCCCGAGATGTATTACGAGGGTGTTCTGCTGGGTGCCCGTCTTATCGCGGATGAGTGTTCGAAAGATGTAATATTTGAGTAAACTTGCTCGTTTTATCCTTTATTTATGAAAACTTGTTTCATATGCGCTATGCAACGCTTATTTGAATTTAAAATATTACCTTCTGTTTGGCTATTTATCGAATATGAGAGATGGCTAGTCCTCGGCTTCTGCCCCCATGCCACTAGTGCTAGGGTGTTCGGGATAAACCTAAGCACTCTTGTTCCCATATTTGGGTCCTTCGAGGGAGGTGCTCAGCACAACGAACAAGGCAACCAGACTAATATTGCTTTATCACTCTCACTTAGCCATAGAATTCTATAATTTTAAATTTCGGCAAAGCCCCTGGTATTCGGAAGGCCGAATTCGGGGCGCGATACACGCCTTTAAGCCGGAAAGGGCCGGACCCTCACCCTAAGCGGCATAAGTCTTTAGGGACTCAAAAAACCTCGCCGAACAGTGACCAGTCTCTTGCTTATCATGACAGTTAGTTTTAGCTTTCTCTACTGAGGTGCTCAGCCCGGCAGAACCGGGGCACAATCATAGTAGTTCTCCTAGCGCTACCTTAGCCGATAGAGTGGAACGTAAGGTACCAAAACATAGGAGCCGGGCAAACCCAACATTTGACCAAAGACATGATTCGGAGCTAATGCATATAATGCTATAAGTTCAGGGTGCCGCACTTGTGAAAGTGTTCGGACTTTTCACACCGCATTGTGGGGTACGTGAGCCCCTGGTGTATTGGCCGTACCAAAGTGTATAGTTGCATTATTTATTAAAAAGTTGCGTTAAAGCAGAGTGATACAGATAGTGCGATAATCAAAAGGTAGGACTAAGTCCCTTCCAAGGGCGAGCTGAGGGATGATATGAAATCTGAGATCAACCTGGGAATTCCGTTGTATAACGTAGCTGTCTGCCTCCTTGGTTGCTGCATCATGTGTTCGGCAATAATGCTGCCGAACAGTGTTTCCAGAGATTAAGGTCCTGAAAAAAGAAAAAATAACTAAAGGGGAAGCCCCTAGTGCGGTTTAGGCCGCGTTTTGGGGCGTGCCGCAGTTGTGCCCCCCTCCCCACCTGTGCCCATGGTATTTTTAATGCGTAATTATGTACGCGCGGCACGAATATCGCCGTTGGGCTGGGATTGGGGTGGCCGCCGTATTGCTACGCGAGCTCAGATCGCGCCAGGCAGTCTATTTGCCGATTGCCTCGAGCGCGGTTGATTGCCTTGAGAGGCAGTCTATTTGCCGATTGCCGGGCTTTGAAACGCCGAACTGGTTGATTGCCTTGAGAGGCTGCTTTGCGCTTCTGCTGTGAGGGCCGCAGTGTGCTCCTCTGTTCGGAGGGAGCGCTCTGTGTTTCCATTGACTGTAATAACTCCGCGGGGTCCTGGCATCTTGAGCATGAGGTATGCATAATGCGGTACCGCATTGAATCTAGCAAATGCGGTTCGCCCGAGCAGCACATCATAACCACTGCGGAACGGGACTATATTGAAGATTAACTCTTCGCTTCGGAAGTTATCCGGGGATCCGAAGACCACTTCTAGTGTAATTGAGCCTATGCAATGGGCCTCTACGCCTGGAATAACGCCCTTAAAGGTCGTTTTTGTGGGTTTGATCCTTGAGGGGTCTGTACCCATTTTGCACACTGTGTCCTGGTAAAGCAGGTTCAGGCTGCTGCCGCCGTCCATAAGGACTCGAGTGAGGTGAAATCCGTCGATGATTGGGTCTAGGACCAGTGCGGCAAATCCGCCATGACGGATACTAGTGGGGTGGTCCCTGCGATCGAAGGTGATCGGGCAGGAGGACCAAGGGTTGAACTTTGGGGCGACTGGCTCCAACGCATATACATCCCTGAGCGCACGCTTTCGCTCCCTCTTGGGGATGTGGGTTGCGTATATCATGTTCACCGTCCGCACTTGCGGGGGAAACCTCTTCTGTCCTCCAGTGTGCGGCTGCCAGGGTTCCTCCTCGTCATCGCTATGCGGCCCCTTGTCCTTGTTTTCGGCAATTAACTTGCCGGCCTGCTTGAACACCCAACAATCCCTGTTGGTGTGATTGGCTGGCTTGTCTGGGGTGTCGTGTATTTGACATGAGCGATCAAGTATACGGTCCAAGCTGGACGGACCCGGCGTACTTTGTTTGAATGGCTTTTTCCGCTGACCGGGTTTAGAGCCTTTGAATCCGGCATTGACTACCGTATTCTCAATATTTTCGCTTTTAATGCGGCGCTTATGCTTGTTGCGACGTGACCTACTATTGCCGTCCTTGGTATCTAAGGTACCATGGTTTTTTGATATGTTATTACTGCGAGCCAGCCAGCTGTCTTCTCCCGCACAAAAGCGGGTCATGAGCGTCGTGAGAGCTGCTATAGATTTCGGCTTTTCCTAACCAAGGTGCCGGGCTAGCCACTCATCTCGGATGTTGTGCTTGAAAGCCGCTAAGGCCTCCGCATCCGGACAGTCAACGATTTGATTTTTCTTTGTAAGGAACCGAGTCCAGAACTGCCTGGCCGACTCTTTTGGCTGCTGAATTATGTGGCTCAAATCATCGGCGTCTGGTGGTCGCACATAAGTGCCCTGAAAGTTGTCGAGGAATGCGGCTTCCAGATCTTCCCAACAGCTAATGGAGTCCGCTGGCAAGCTGTTAAGCCAACGCCGCGCTGGTCCTTTGAGCTTTAGTGGGAGGTATTTGATGGCGTGTAAGTCATCAACGCGGGTCATGTGGATGTGGAGGAGGAAGTCCTCAATCCATACCGCGGGATTTTTTGTGCCGTCGTATGATTCAATGTTTACAGGTTTGAAACCTTCTGGGAATTGATGTTCCATTTCTTCGTCTGTGAAGCATAAGGGGTGTGCGGCGCCTCTATATTGGGCTATATCTCGACACAGCTCGAATTGGTCTTGCCCGCTGTGTTCGGCCCGGCCGGGTTTGCTTTTACTGTATCCGGCGTGACGTTTGTCGTCTCGCAGAGAGGTGCGCCCTCGTGATCCGTAGATCGATCTTGAATGTTTTGCCTTGTCCTCCAACATGTCTCGCAGGTCTAGCGTATCTCCCCATGCCTTTTTATTTGAATGGCATTGGGGTGGAGGCTGAGTTTTTGGCTGGAATGCCTCTCTATCGCGGCCACGAGGTGGCCGATCAGCCGTGTCATACGCTTCTTCCTCCAGTCGGGGTAGTAACCTACGCCTTGGGTAACTCTTGGAGTGGCACTTGAGTTTATATTCCTCGACCGCGAGGACTTCAGTCCAGTTGCCAGCTAGCAGATCTTGATCAGCTTGAAGCTGCTGCTTCTTTTTCTTCAGGCTATTTGCCGTGGCCATAAGCCGGCTCTTGAAGTGCTCTTGTTCGACGACATCCTCTGGGACGGCGAATTCATCGTCGCCGAGGCTTGCCTCGTCTTCGGAGGGGGGGGATGTAATTGTCATCCTCCTCCTTTCCATCTGCCGCTCTCTCGGGAGAGCCGGCTCCTTCATCCTCCTGCTCTAAGTCTTGCTGGAGGGGATTGTTGTTGTCTTCGACACTGTCCGGAGTATTATTATCTCCTGTGCCGGTATCACCACTTTTGCTTTGGCGGGACTTAGAGCAGCGCCGCTGACGTCGGCACGTGGGTTGCTTCTTGGAGGGGTCATCCTCCGTTATCTCGTCGCCATTGCCTTCATTGGGTGTATCCACCATGTATATGTTATATGACGAGGTGGCTTTCGAGTTCCCTATAGGTGCTGGTTCATGTTCGTCTCCTACATCGTCGTCCATACCGTCGATGTCTTCGGAGTCGAAGTCGAGCATGTTGGTTAAATCATCGACAGTGGCTACGAAGTGGGTGGTGGGTGGGCGTCGAATTTCTTAGTCGTCCGCATCCCAATCCTGTTGGCCATAATTCGGCCAGGGCTCTCCTGACAAAGAGAGGGACCTTAGTGAATTCAGAATGTCGCTAAAGGGCGAGTGCTGAAAGATATCTGTGGCGGTGAATTCCATAATCGGCGCCCAATCGGATTCGATTGTCAGGGGCGCGGGCGGTTCGGAGTCAGAAAAAGAGTCCGGCACCTTGGTGTCACGGGCTGCGCAGAGGATTATGCTGGTGTTTGGCTCGATCGTTGTTGGGACTGCAGCCCCTGAGGCGGTGTCTAACCACCCGTCCTCGATTGGCCTAGTTGGCTCCGAGCTAAGGGTCGGAGCGGATGCGGGCGCGGCCTCTGGGGTACTGTTCGGTGGCAGAGCCAGGTCATACCCATCGCGACAGTGCGGCGGGCCCGGTTGTGGCTCGAATCCTTCAAAGATCAAGTCTCCGCGGATGTCGGCCGTGTAGTTCAAACTTCCAAATCTGACCTGATGGCCAGGGGCGTAGCTTCCATTCCGCTCCAGATGGCCAAGCGAATTAGCCCGCGGTGCAAAGCCGCCGAATACGAAGATCTGTCCGGGGAGAAAAGTCTCACCCTGGACCGCATCGCTATCGATGATAGTAGGAGCCATCAAGCCTAACGGCGACGACACAGAGGAACTCTCAATGAAAGCACCAATGTCGGTGTCAAAACCGGCGGATCTCGGGTAGGGGGTCCCAAACTGTGCATCTAGGCCGGATGGTAACAGGAGGCAGGGGACACAAAGTTTTACCTAGGTTCGGGCCCTCTTTATGGAGGTAAAACCCTACGTCCTGCTTGATTAATATTGATGTTATGGGTAGTACAAGAGTAGATCTACCACGAGATCAGAGAGGCTAAACCCTAAAAGCTAGCCTATGGTATGATTGTATGTTGTGATTGTTGTCCTACGGAGCAAACCCTTTGGTTTATATAGACACCGGAGAGGGTTAGGGTTACACAAGGTCGGTTACAAAGGAGGAGATATCCATATTCGTATTGCCTAGCTTGCCTTCCACGCCAAGTACAGTCCCATCCGGACACGAGACGAAGTCTTCAATCTTTTATCTTTATAGTCTAACAGTCCGGCCAATGGAGATAGTCCGGCTGTCCGGAGACCCCCTAATCCAGGACTCCCTCACTTGGCATGACGCTTGAGGAGATGTACAAATTGTTCTTCGGACCCCAAATAGAGTGTCTGGATACCACTGAGGATGCAGGTCTGAGCTGCAACCGCCCTGATACCCAAGTAAGTAATCTCATGGCCGAACACGCTGTCCTTTTATTTATCATGACATCATTGTCACACCGTAGCTAGTTCAAGCATTAGAGTGTGCATCATGTTTAATTTCCTTTTAAGTTTGAAATGGGGATGACAGAACCCCCAACACCCCTGGAAACAACTAGGGTTTACTAAAATTATTTTCAATGAACCTGAAATGCCCTTCTAAAAAGTTCACCCTCTTTGTCTTGGGTTAGAACCTCTGGCAAAATTGGTGCACAATTTTCTAGGTCAATAGAAGGTCATTGAATTAAATCATAAGTATTTGATTTTGGGCATTTAAATGCTATAAAATAATTTAAATGCTCAAATAATTCTGGAAATAAATGTTTGCTGTTGGAAATATTCTAAACAGAGCCCACAATTATTTTCAGGATTTTTGGAAACGTTTTAGTATTTTTAAAAAAAGCCCAACAGTTGCAGTTAAATAGAAAAAGAAAACAAATCAGAAAAAGAGAGAGAGAGAGGGAGAAGCCCACCTGGGCCTTACCTGTGCTAGCCCGGCCCACCCGGCCTGTGCCAGTTGTCTCCCACCTCTGCCAGTAGGCAGAGGCGTGTCGCCGGCGTGTGCTCCCGCGGCCACCTCCTGCTTCCACCTCCTGCTGCCTCCTCGTCCCCATCCGAGCGCCACGGAGACGCCCGGCACCTCCCTGCACTCCTCCCCTCTCTCCCCCTCGTCTCCCTCACCCTCTCCCGCGATGGCCGAGCGCGATCCTCGCTGCCGTTCCTCGTAGTTGTCACCAGAGCCTCCCCCTCGCCTCCCTGACGTGCCCGTTAGCTCCGCCTCCATCGTCCACGCCTCCTCGTCGACTCACGCGACGCCGGACGCCTCCAAGCGCCTCCCCGACGCCTTCTTCTTCCTCGGTCCGCCGAGATCGCCGGCAACGCCCCGACGACGTCCGACCTCCCCCGAGCCCGCTGAGACGCGTCCTGCAACCGCCGTGAGCTCCTCTACCGACCCCCCCTCTTCTCTGCTTCGTTTGCTCGCCGTAGACGCCTCCCCGTTGCTCACCGTAGCACGCCGCCGCACGAGCTCGACGCCGGCGTCACTCCAGTGGCCATTTGGTCAAGCGCGGGTGCTTAACGCACTCACCGCACCTCGTAGCGCCTCGCTAGTGCATCCGTTTCCCCGCTAGCTCGCTCCAGCAGCAAAACCACCAACGGCCGAGCTCCGGCCGCCGCCACGAGCTCGACTCCGGCGAGCTCGCTCCACCCCAGCTCCTCCCACTTGCCCCACTAGATGCGCGCGAGCCCCAGCTACGCGTAGGACCAAACCGCGGTCGAATTGGTCGCCTGTGGCCGATTTCCGAAGCCCTCCGCCATCTCGGCCTCGCCGGTGACTCAACGCCGGCGGGATTAACCCCGCTGACCAGGGGTTTGACCCCAGTTTGGCTCCGCCTGAGACACAGATAGGTGGGCCCGGCTCCTAACTAATTCAGATTAGTTTAAATTAGAGCTAATCACTCTGTTAGAGGTTAATGACGTCGTTAACTAACCCTCTCTCACTGACATTTGGGCCTAGAGCCTAACTAACCCAGTTTAGTGCTAGCTAAACACTAACTAACTCTGTTAGTTAGCTGAGAGACTGACAGAAGGGGCCCACCGGTCAGGTTTGACCCGGGCTGGCGCCTTTGACCCGCTGACGTCACAGTGACGCAGTGCTGACGCATTAACTCAATTACTGGATTTATTCTTTAATAGGAAATTCCAGAAAATAGTCAAAACTTCTAAAAATCATAGAAAATCAACCATAGCTCCAAATGCAAATATTTATATATGAAAAATGATCAGAAAAATTCAATCTATTCATCTATAATGGTTTCATGCATGACAAAACAAGTTAACCCTGCTGTTTAAGCAGAATAAGGTAATGCACTAATAAGGCCATGTTTAATGAGCTAATATTTGAATCTTTGATTCAAATGAGTTCATCCCCTTCTGTTTTAGCTTGCATTAGGCCAAAACGCTTTCATCTTGCCATGTCATAGCATGCATCATATTGTTGCATATTGCCATGTGTTGATTATGTTCAATGTGTCTCTCGTGGTAGGTTCTGCCTCCGAGGATAACCCCGAGTATCCGTCTGAAGGGCAGTACCCTACTACCTCTACAACAGGCAAGCAACCCATTGATCATTCCGATACAACCCATGTTCCCGCTTCTGCTCTTGTTTACTGCATTAAGACAACGCGTTTCAAACTGCTGTGTGCTACGGTAGTTGAACCCTTATCCTCGGCATGACCTGTCATTGCCACAGTAACTAGATGAAACCCACTAGCATGTGTAGGAGTTGATTGAGCCATGTATGTGATTCCTACTTTGCTATGCCTGCTATGCTTAGAGTTGTGTCAGGTCTGGTTCATCTGGGTGATGGGCTAGAGTGAAATGTTTATGTCGGTAACGTGAGGGATGTGTGGAACATGTTTTGGTAAAGGTATCGATGAGAGGCCATGTAGGAGTACATGGTGGGTTGTTTCATTGAGGCCGTCCCTAAGAACTGAGATCTGTATGTGTGATTTAAGATTCAGCTACTACCATGCATTGGGATCCTTAATTGACCCTCTCGGCTTCTTAAATACCTTAGTACTCTGTCCAGGAGTTGCAAATAGTTTCCGGTGTTGTAGGTTATGTGTTGGCGGCCGTGCGTAGCGCTGACCCTAGGGGTGGGCTATGTTGCGGTAGATACACCGTGGCACGGTGTACCGAGTCACCCGTTTGGTGTCTCTGGAACCCTATTCACATCGTTCGGGGTCGTAAGTGGAAACCTCGGCCGGACTCCCTGCGGATGGAACCTGGATAGGCGATAAACCTGGACTAGAGACTTAAGTGTTTAGGTAGGCCGTGGCCGACACCCTCGCTGGGCTTCCGCTTGATGGTTGCCGAGTACATGTCGTGTAAACGGCGGTAAGTGGTGAAAGCGTGTATGAAGAAGTACACCCCTGCAGGGTATAAAACTATTCGAATAGCCGCGTCCGCGGTAAAGGACTACTTGGTTGCCTATACAGTTCATAGACAAGTTAAATGGATACTATTAAAAGTCTCAAGATAAGTGTGAGTACCGAGGATGGCCCTCTCGTAGGATGACGAGAGAGGATCCCCGGTGGAGTATTGTGTTGGTGAGTAGTGGACTCGTGTGCGAAAACTATTTTACTAGTGGAGTTCCGTAGGATAGCTTAGCCAAGAGTCAAAGCTGGCTTGCTGCAATAACCCCACCACCTTCTTGAGAATGAGCATGTATATTAGGTTCTGATGTAAGACTTGCTGAGTACCTTTGTACTCATGTTTGCTTAATTACTATTTTCAGACGACAACACCGCCCCCTCCGATGGGTTCTACGTAGACCTTGACGTCGACGAGTGACTAGCCACCCAGGTGGTGATCCTGGCCATGGAGGGCCCTATGTAGATAGACAGGGTTCGAGAAGCCTTCTTTCTTTCTAGTGTCTGTACTCAGACTAGTTGCTTCCGCATGTGCTTGTATGATTGTATGACTTGAGTGTCGGGTCATGTGACCCCTATCTGTATGAACATGTTATGTATGGCTCTCGGGAGCCTTTAAATAAAGTACTTGAGTTGTAGAGTTTTGTTGTGATGCCATGTTGTATGTACTCATATCGGGCATATTGTGTGTATGATTGAAATGCTTGGTATGAGTGGGATCCGACAATCTAGTTGTTTATCCTTGGCAGTCTTTCTTGTGGGGAAATGTAGTCTAGTGTTCCTCGAGCCATAGTAGTCCGCTACAGCCCGGTTCACCGGAGTCCTGCTAGCCCAGCACTACTGTTCAGGACACTTGACTGGCCGGCATGTGTTTCACTTCGTTCCTATGTCTGTCCCTTCGGGGAAATGTCACGCGGTGATATCCGGAGTCCTGCCTAGCCTGCTACAGCCCGGGTTCCCCGGAGTCCTGTTAGCCTAGTGCTACAGCCCGGAATCACTCGCTGATGACTGACATGCTCGATGTGATTCATGTATGCCTGTCTCCATAGGTCTGTGCCGCTTTGGGTTCACGACTAGCCATGTCGGCCCGGGTTCTCTGTCATATGGATGCTAGAGACACTATCATATACGTGAGCCAAAAGGCGCAAACGGTCCCCACCATGGTAAGGCGACACCCGTGGGATACCATGCGTGAGGCCGCAAAGTGATATGAGGTGTTATCGGCTAGATCGATGTGACTTGGAATCGGGGTCCTGATAGCGTTGGCATCAGAGCCGGACTGCCTATAGGTTCGTTGAGCCAAACTGGTCGATGTCGAGTCTAGAAATGCTTTAGTTATATGTAGGGGAATTGATTGTGGGAGGGAACGTAAGGCTCTTTTACTCCTTTACCCTATGCCCTCTGATCTGAGTCTTTCTCTTCTCATTCAACGTGGGTTAAGGACTAGGCTCTCTCCTTCTATCAGGTTCACGTGTTACTAATCCGTAGTAGCTTATAGGATTGTTGTTACAACTCCCAGTTCAGTTTCTACTATCTTTAGTATGTTGCTAATTGAATCAGAACCTTGATATGATGTTGTTGAGTGGTATTGCAGACTGTTGTGGATGTCTCAAATCTTTTTCTGAGCATTTACAGTTGTTGTGCTGTCCAATTTTCCCTAGAAATTCTAATGTCTTTGCTTTGTGGTTGTGCTTTCAGGTGGCCAACCGTGTTCAAAACCAAGTGGTTCTCCTGACCCGGTGCCTCGACGTGCCCGGTCATACTGCTATGTTAGTCCGGGTAATGATCGAGACGGGTTACCGTTGGTATCCCGAATACACTGTCGAAGAGCAGTTCCGCGACTTTAATCAAAGCCAATATTTCTGCACCGTCAGGATATTTCCTTCTTATCCTGGATCTACCGAGCCCCTTCACTGTTCCTATGGACTCGGGGTTACTGTTGAGATGGCTGTGCAGGATGCTGCCTATTCCATGATGACCATCATGCGAGTCCGGACTGGCCTGCTTCGGAACACCAACTTTCGTTACATGCCAGCTTCACTTCCGGGAGCGCAAGGGTATCTTCAGGCTATCTATGCTGATGCCACTCAGGAGGACTCATTAACTCGTACCACTGCCGAGATGCTTGAAGATAAGGACCGAGAGAATCGGGCCTTGAGGTTGGAGCTTTTCAATACTCGTGCTGATCATTGGGCCACATTGACTCGGTTTGCACCTGCGGTGCAAGCTGGATATATGGATACAAGGGATCTGTATCCTGTGAGATCTGCTCTTCCAGACATGGTGGATTGGCGTGATGTGGGGGGCATCACCCCACCCCGTGGTCCTCGCAGGCCACCGTTTGTTGGTCCAAGACCTCATCCTAGCCCCTATGGTCCACAGGCTCCTCAGGACCGTCTGTTCTCGAATGATCACGTTGAACTTCCAGGCTATGGAGGTGACTTCTATGAGGACTACTACGGAGCTGTCTGAGTTAGTAGTAGTATCACTAGTATTGTAATAGTTGTATCTCCACTGTCCTGCGTGACTTGTGGAATATGACTTGGCGTGTAATCAATTCCGAAGGTGTAGACAAATAATGTATAGGAGCTTGGAATGCCTCCGATGAGATGTAACGTCTTTTATCATAGTTGTACTGTAGCCTGGGCTTGTACTAAACTATGTATGATGTGTATGACCGTTGGTATATATATGGCAGTTTTATATTACCATGACATACGGATGAACATCTCTGCATTCCGTGTTATCCATTACATTCTGCACTTCCTTGCTAAGTTTGAGCCATCCTTATCTAAACCGTTGTCTTGTTATCTCCTAGGATGGTCAACACCCGCAGCAACCCTACTGCCTCGGAGCAGGGGAAGCCAGTGCAGCTAGGGGTGAAAATCTGCCTCACCCGCCTTCTCTGGCCGAAGTGATGCTGGAGGCGGAAAGAAACAAGCGTGAGACTAACCGCCTGCTAGAGCGGATTGAGCAGAACACTGCACGCCATCAACGAAATGACTTAGTGTCAATCAATGACTTTATCAAGCTGTACCCACGAAAGTTTAACCATTCCGTCGAGCCCCTCGACGCGGATGACTGGCTTCGCAGCATCACCCACAAGCTACGTTCTGCCAACGTAGCCGAAGCCGACAAGGTTACTTACGCCGCCTACCATCTCAAAGGCCCTGCTAGCCTCTGGTGGGAAAATTTTGAAGCTATGCGCCCGGTCGGCCAAATCACTACTTGGGCTGAATTCAGTGAGGCTCTCCGTGAGCATCACATTCCGGAAGGTCTCATGGATCGCAAGAGGGAGGAGTTCTGCAATTTCACCCAAGGAAGACTGACTGTGGATGCATATAGTCGTGAATTTGGGAATCTGGCACGCTATGCCCCTGAAGAGGTATCTACTGACGCTAAGAAGCAGGCAAGGTTCCGCAAGGGACTTAGCCCTGAGCTTCGCCGTGATCTTCGTCTGCACGAGTGCACCTCCTTTCAGAAGTTGGTCAATAAAGCCATCAGTGCTGAGATAGGCCAGACTGATTATGACGCTTCACGCAAGCACTCCCGTGATTTTGGCTCTTCATCCGGCTCTGGAGCTCAGAAGCGCCGGGTGTGGATCCCAAGCACGGCATTGCCACCCAGGTTCATCCCGAGGCCATCCTTTGAGGCGCCTTGTCCCAACCAGCAATTTGCATCGCCCAAGCCCTATGGTGGCCCCGCTGCTAACGCTGCTCCACGTCCCAGTGTAGTGACTTGTTTCAAGTGTGGAGAGCCGGGTCACTATAGCCGAGAGTGTCCCCAGAACAACAACCCCAATCAAACTGGAAAGTCTGTTGGCCGTGGTAAGCCCGCGGGAAATACATTCTACGCCAAGCCGGCCACCACTGCCTGTGGCCATGTCAACTATGTTTCAGCCGAGGAGGCTCATGAGGATCCTAACGTTGTCCTTGGTACACTCCTTGTTAACTGCCATCCGGCATCTGTTCTTTTCGATACTGGAGCATCTCATTCATTCATATTCGAGAACTATGCTCGAATGCATAACATGACATTCTGTGACATGCCCACTTCCATGGTAATTCAAACTCCGGGTTCCAAATGGCAAACTTCTAGAGTAAGCCATGGGAACGAAATTCTTGTCGATAGACTTGTCTTCCTTGCTTCCTTAATAGCCCTCAAGTCCTCGGACATAAACATCATTTTGGGTATGGACTGGATGTCAGCTCATTATGCTAAGATTGATTGTGCCACTAGAACCGTTCAATTTACTCACCCATCGGGCAAGATAGTCAATGTCCTAACTCGAGTGGCCAAGCGCCATCTCTACTCCCTAAATGCCAACCCCCTTCCAGACGTTGAGGATGTTCCGGTAGTCTGAGACTTTCCGGATGTCTTTACAGAAGAACTGCTAGGTGTTCCACCTGACAGGGATGTCGAGTTTGTGATAGACCTTGTTCCAGGAACCGTTCCAATTTCTAGAAGACCCTACAAGATGGCGCCCTTAGAACTAGCCGAGCTTAAGAACCAACTCGATGAGTCCTTAAAAAAGGGTTTCATGCGTCCTAGTTCCTCTCCTTGGGCTTGCCCCGTCCTCTTCGTCAAGAAGAAGGATGGAACGGATCGAATGGTTGTGGATTACCGACCTGTCAATTTGGTCACCATCAAGAACAAATACCCGCTTCCCAGGATCAACGATCTGTATGATCAGCTTGCTGGATCCTCAGTCTTTTCCAAGATGGATTTGAGGTTGGGCTACCATCAAATCAAAATCAAAAACGGGGACATTCCCAAAACGGCCTTTGTTACTCGTTATGGCCAATACGAGTACACCGTTATGTCCTTCGGTTTAACCAATGCCCCAGCCACCTTCTCCCGGTTAATGAACTCGGTCTTCATGGAGTATTTGGATAAATTTGTCATAGTATACCTCGATGACATACTCATCTACTCCAAGAATGAAGAGGAACATGCCGAACATCTAAGGCTGGTATTGATGAAACTTCGAGAGCATCGCCTTTATGCCAAATTCTCCAAGTGTGAATTTTGGTTGCCAGAAGTGACCTATCTAGGCCATGTAATCTCTGGTAAGGGTATTGCTGTCAATCCCGAGCGAGTTCAAGCTGTCCTTGATTGGACTCTACCTGAGACGGTCAAGCAAGTTCGGAGCTTCCTTGGCTTAGCGAGCTATTGCCGCCGCTTCGTCGAGAATTTCTCCAAGGTTGCTAAACCTCTAACTGAACTCCTCAAGAAAGATAAAAAGTTTGAGTGGACTCCACAGTGCGAGTTCAGCTTTCAGGAACTGAAAAGACGCCTGACATCAGCTCCCGTACTGGTACCACCAGATTTCTCCAAGGACTTTATTATCTATTGCGACGCCTCGCGACAAGGACTAGGTTGCATATCATGCAAGATCGTCAGGTAATTGCCTATGCTTCACGGCAATTACACCCACATGAGGAAAATTATCCCACACATGATCTAGAGCTTGCAGCTGTAGTCCATGCACTCAAAACTTGGCGACATTATCTACTCGGTAATCGTTGCGAGATCTTCACCGATCACCAAAGTTTGAAATATATCTTCACCCAACCAGATTTGAATCTCAGGCAAAGACATTGGGTCGAGTTGATCTCGGATTACGACTTAGGAATAACTTACACCCCGGGCAAGGCCAATGTCATGGCTGATGCGCTAAGTCGTAAGTCCTATTGTAACAACGTGATGTTACAACAAAGTCAACCACTTCTCCATGAGGAATTTCGTAAGCTTAATCTTCACATTGTTCCTCGAGGTTTTCTATCCACCCTGGTGGCGAAACCTAACCTTATGGATCAAATCATAACGGCCGAACGGTATGATAAGGGCATATCCCGGATAAAGGAAAACATCGCTAGCGGAGTTGCTAAATGTTTCTCCATGGATGAGCGAGGTGCTGTCTTCTTCAAGAACCGTTTGGTGGTTCCCAAGAAACAACATCTACGCCAGTTGATCCTTAAGGAAGCTCATGAATCTCCTCTCACCATTCATCCTGGTAGTACTAAAATGTATCAAGACCTACACCAGAGGTTTTGGTGGACTAGGATGAAGAGAGAAATCGCTCAATACATTGCTAATTGCGACGTTTGTCGTCATGTTAAAGCAGAGCATCAACGGCCTGCTGGCACCCTTCAACCTTTGGCTATTCCCGAGTGGAAATGGGATAAAATCAGTATGGATTTCATCACTGGGTTTCCCAGGACCAAGAGAGGGAATAATGCCATCTTCGTCGTGATCGACCGTCTTTCCAAAGTAGCCCACTTTCTACCTGTTCGTGAGAGTATCACCGCTAGCTAGCTAGCCGATTTATACATCTCCTGAATAGTGTCTCTTCATGGTGTTCCATTGGAAATTAACTCAGACCATGGGAGTCTCTTCACCTCTCGATTTTGGGAAAGTTTCCAAAATGCTATGGGAACTCATCTCTCCTTTAGCACCGTCTTCCATCCTCAGTCAAGTGGTCAAGTAGAACGAGTCAATCAAATTCTGGAGGATATGCTCCGAGCTTCTGTCATCTCGTTCGGAATGAGTTGGGAGAAATGCCTTCCATTCGCGGAGTTTGCATATAACAATAGTTATCAAAGTAGCTTGGGCAAGGCTCCTTTCGAGTTCTCTATGGACGAAAATGTCGAACGCCTCTTAACTGGTCAGAAAACGGGGAAAGACAACTCTTTGGCCCGGATATGATTCAGGAAGCAGAAGAGCAGGTTCACGTTATTCGTGAGAAATTGAAAACAGCCCAATCTCGTCAAAAGAGTCAATATGATCGTAAACATAAGCCTATGACTTATGAAGTCGGTGAGAAGGCTTACCTTCGGGTTACTCCGTTAAAGGGAACCCATCGTTTTGATATCAAAGGAAAATTGGCTCCTCGTTACATTGGACCCTTTCGCATTCTTGCCAAACGGGGAGAAGTTTCCTACCAACTGGAACTACGTTCGCATCTTTCCAGAGTTCACGAAGTCTTCCACGTTTCTCAACTCAGGCATTGCTTCGCGGATCCTATCCGTGGAGTGGACCATGAAACGCTTGATCTACAAGATAACCTATCATATCGGGAATATCCCGTTCGTATCCTTGATCAAGCTGAGCGTACCACTCGACGTCGTAATATCAAGTTTCTCAAGATTCAATGGTCACACCATTCCAAGAAAGAAGCCACTTGGGAAAGGGAGGATCGTCTTCGACTCGAGTATCCCACCTTCTTTCCGGAGGATCCTAAATCTCGGGACGAGATTCTTTTGAGTGGGGGTGAGTTGTCACATCCTAGCTAGTTCAAGAATTAGAGTGTGCATCATGTTTAATTTCCATTTAAGTTTGAAATGGGGATGACAGAACCCACAATTATTTTCAGGATTTTTGGAAACGTTTTAGTATTTTTAAAAAAGCCCAACAGTTGCAGTTAAATAGAAAAAGAAAACAAATCAGAAAAAGAGAGAGAGAGGGAGAAGCCCACCTGGGCCTTACCTGTGCTGGCCCGGCCCACCCGGCCTGTGCCAATCGTCACCCACCTCTCCCAGTAGGCAGAGGCGTGTCGCCGGCGTGTGCTCCCGCGGCCACCTCCTGCTTCCACCTCCTGCTGCCTCCTCGTCCCCATCCGAGCGCCACGGAGACGCCCAGCACCTCCCTGCACTCCTCCCTTCTCTCCCCCTCGTCTCCCTCACCCTCTCCCGCGATGGCCGAGCGTGATCCTCGCCGCCGTTCGCCGTAGTTGTCACCAGAGCCACCCCCTCACCTCCCTGACGTGCCTGTGAGCTCCGCCTCCATCGTCCATGCCTCCTCGTCGACTCACGCGACGCCGGATGCCTCCAAGCGCCTCCCCGACGCCTTCTTCTTCCTCGGTCCACCGAGATCGCCGGCAACGCCCCAACGACGTCCGACCTCCCGCGAGCCCGCTGAGACGCGTCCTGCAACCACCGTGAGCTCCTCTACCGATCCCCCCTCTTCTCTGCTTCGTTTGCTCGCCGTAGACGCCGCCCCCTTGCTCACCGTAGCACACCGCCGCGCTAGCTCGACGCCGGCGTCACTCCGGTGGCCATTTGGTCAAGCGCAGGTGCTTAACGCACTCACCGCACCTCGTAGCGCCTCGCTAGTGCATCCGTTTCCCAGCTAGCTCGCTGTAGCAGCAAAACCACCAACGGCCGAGCTCCGGCCGCCGCCACGAGCTCGACTCCGGCGAGCTCGCTCCACCCCAGCTCCTCCCACTTGCCCCACTAGATGCACCAGAGCCCCAGCTACGTGTAGGACCAAACCGCGGTCGAATTGGTCGCCTGTGGCCGATTTTCGAAGCTCTCCGCCGTCTCGGCCTAGCCGGCGACTCAATGCCGGCGGGATTAACCCCGCTGACCAGGGGTTTGACCCTAGTTTGACTCCGCCTGAGACACTGATAGGTGGGGCCGGCTCCTAACTAATTCAGATTAGTTTAAATTAGAGCTAATCACTCTGTTAGAGGTTAATGACGTCGTTAACTAACCCTCTCTCACTGACATGTGGGCCCAGAGCCTAACTAACCTAGTTTAGTGCTAGCTAAACACTAACTAACTTTGTTAGTTAGCTGAGAGACTGACAGAAGGGGCCCACCAGTCTGGTTTGTCCTATGCTGGCGCCTTTGACCCGCTGACATCACAGTGACGCAGTGCTGACGCATTAACTCAATTACTGGATTTATTCTTTAATAGGAAATTCCAGAAAATAGTCAGAACTTCTAAAAATCATAGAAAATCAACCATAGCTCCAAATGCAAAGATTTATATATGAAAAATGATCAGAAAAATTCAGTCTATCCATCTGTAATGGTTTCATGCATGACAAAACAAGTTAACCCTGCTGCTTAAGCAGAATAAGGTAATGCACTAATAAGGCCATGTTTAATGAGCTAATATTTGAATCTTTGATTCAAATGAGTTCATCCCCTTCTGTTTTAGCTTGCATTAGGCCAAAACACTTTCATCTTGCCATGTCATAGCATGCATCATATTGTTGCATATTGCCATGTGTTGATTATGTTCAGTGTGTCTTTCGTGGTAGTTTCTGCCTCCGAGGATAACCCCGAGTATCCGTCTGAAGGGCAGTACCCTACTACCTCTACAACAGGCAAGCAACCCATTGATCATTCCGATACAACCCATGTTCCCGCTTCTGCTCTTGTTTACTGCATTAAGACAACGCGTTTCAAACTGCTGTGTGCTATGGTAGTTGAACCCTTATCCTCTGCATGACCTGTCATTGCCACAGTAAATAGATGAAACCCACTAGCATGTGTAGGAGTTGATTGAGCCATGTATGTGATTCCTACTTTGCTATGCCTGCTATGCTTAGAGTTGTGTTAGGTCTGGTTCATCTGGGTGATGGGCTAGAGTGAAATGTTTATGTCGGTAACGTGAGGGATGTGTGGAACATGTTTTGGTAAAGGTATCGATGAGAGGCCATGTAGGAGTACATGGTGGGTTGTTTCATTGAGGCCGTCCCTAAGAACTGAGATCTGTATGTGTGATTTAAGATTCAGCTACTACCATGCATTGGGATCCTTAATTGACCCTCTCGGCTTCTTAAATACCTTAGTACTCTGTCTAGGAGTTGCAAATAGTTTCAGGTGTTGTAGGTTATGTGTTGGCGGCCGTGCGTAGCGCTGACCCTAGGGGTGGGCTATGTTGCGGTAGATATACCGTGGCACTGTGTACCGAGTCACTCGTTTGGTGTCTTGGGAACCCTATTCACATCGTTCGGGGCCGTAAGTGGAAACCTCGGCCGGACTCCCTGCGGATGGAACCTGGATAGGCAATAAACCTAGACTAGAGACTTAAGTGTTTAGGTAGGTCGTGGCTGACACCCTCGCTGGGCTTCCGCTTGAAGGTTGCCGAGTACATGTCATGTAAATGGCGGTAAGTCACTAGTAGAAAACAGGGCTATGGTCCAGGCCGGCTCAGCCCATTAGTCCCGGTTCAGTGTAGAACCGGGACCAATGTGGGCATTGGTCCCGGTTCGTGAGCCCAGGGGGCCGGCCGGGCCATGTGGGCCATTGGTCCCGGTTCTTCTGGACCTTTTGGTCCCGGTTGGTGGGACGAACCGGGACCAATGGGCCTCGCTCCTGGCCCACCACCATTGGTCCCGGTTGGTGGCTTGAACCGGGACCAAAGGCTCCCCTTTAGTCCCGGTTCATGTCACCAACCGGGACCAATGAGGTGCCTATATATACCCCTCGCTCGCGAGTAGAGCACCCTAGTGCTCTGTTTTTCTCTGGCCGAGGGGGAGAGGGCTTGGTGGTGCTCTAGCTCACCTCCTATGCACACAAGGTGTTCGATGGAATGCCCGAGCCACACTACTTAAGCTTTCTCCTCTCCAAGCTCGACCTCCAAGCTCCATTTTCCATAATATTTGTCTAGGTTTAGCGGTCCGTCACGCCCCGTCCCCGTCTTCACCGCCGTCGATCACCCGCGCCGAGCTCATCACCGGCACCACCGTGGTGAGCCTCTTGTTCTTATCTTCTTTCTGAAAGGAAAAGTATTCTTACTTGTATGTTTACATAGATACTTGTATTATTTTCTTACTTTTATTATTGCATCTTATATAGTGCGATGGTTTTGGTATCCGGCCCCGTCGGCCCTCGTCCTGTCTATGATTCGGATGTGGTATATATATTATCTTTATAACTATTAGTTCATTTATTGTTTATGAAAATTATGCCGACCAATGTGACATAGATTTTATTTATGTAGGATGTATGTGAATGTGCCAACCGACCCTATTGTCGAGAGGTTAAATTTAGTTGAAGAAGAATACAATTTGTTGAAGGAAAAAATAAAAAAATTGAGGAGGATAATATGATATTGGAGTTGCATGTTGCGGATGTCGTCGATGATCACAAGATCAAGATGGATGCAATGCGCTTGAAGATTAGAAAGATTAGAAAATATGCTATTCATACTGAGGCTTGGTATCATTATGCCGTTGGATCAATTGTTACCTTGGTTGCGATTATGATCGCATTTGTTTTCGCATTGAAATGTTTTACATAGTTCCAATGTATGGTTTAATTAATTAGATGCTCTCGAGAGCTATATGTTGTTAGATGAGAACTATGTATGCACTTTGGTTTTAATGTGATGATGAACTTCTATTAATTTGGACACTTAATTATATATAATGCACGCAGATGAACCGACAATGGATGTACGGTGACAGACACACCTGCGAGTACATTAAGCGCGTGCATGAGTTTCTCGATGCGGCTGAGGCAAACAAGCGGAATGGTTTTATGTGTTGTCCATGCACTGAATGTGGGAATACGAGGTCTTACTCTAACCGGAAAATCCTTCACTCCCACCTGCTTTACAAGGGTTTCATGCCACACTATAATGTTTGGACGAGGCACGGAGAAATAGGGGTTATGATGGAAGACGGCGAAGAAGAAGAGTACGATGACAACTATGTGCCCCCTGAATACGGTGATGCTGCAACGGGGGGAGCTGGTGAAGATCAAGAGGAACTAGACGATGTGCCTAATGATGCTGCAACGGGTGAAGCTGGTGAAGATCAAGAGGAACCAGACGATGTGCCCGATGATGATGATCTCCGCCGGGTCATTGTCGATGCAAAGACGCAATGCGAAAGTCAAAAGGAGAAGCTGAAGTTCGATCGCATGTTAGAGGATCACAAAAAAGGGTTATACCCCAATTGCGAAGATGGCAACATAAAGCTCGGTACCGTACTGGAATTGCTGCAGTGGAAGGCAGAGAATGCTGTGGCTGACAAAGGATTTGAGAAGCTACTGAAAATATTGAAGAAGAAGCTTCCAAAGGATAACGAATTGCCCGACAGTACATACGCAGCAAAGAAGGTCGTATGCCCTCTAGGATTGGAGGTGGAGAAGATACATGCATGCCCTAATGACTACATCCTCTACCGCGGTGCATACAAGGATCTGAACGCATGCCCGGTATGCTGTGCATTGCGGTATAAGATCAGACGAGATGACCCTGGTGATGTTGACGGCGAGCCCCCCAAGAAGAGGGTCCTGCGAAGGTGATGTGGTATGCTCCTATAATAACACAGTTGAAACGTCTGTTCAGAAACGAAGAGCATGCCAAGTTGATGCGATGGCACAGTGAGAACCGAAAGAAAGATGGGAAGTTGAGAGCACCCGCTGACGGGTCGCAGTGGAGAAAAATTGAGAGAAAGTACTGGGATGAGTTTGCAAAGGACCCAAGGAATGTATGGTTTGCTTTAAGCGCGGATGGCATTAATCCTTTTGGGGAGCAGAGCAGCAATCACAGCACCTGGCCCGTGACTCTATGTATGTATAACCTTCCTCCTTGGATGTGCATGAAGCGAAAGTTCATTATGATGCCAGTTCTCATCCAAGGCCCTAAGCAACCCGGCAACGAAATTGATGTGTACCAAAGGCCATTAGTTGAAGAACTTTTACAGCTGTGGAATGGAAATGGTGTACGTACGTGGGATGAGCACAGACAGGAGGAATTTAACCTTAAGGCGTTGCTGTTCGTGACCATCAACGATTGGCCCGCTCTCAGTAACCTTTCAGGACAGACAAACAAAGGATACCACGCATGCACGCACTGTTTAGATGACACTGAAAGTATATACCTGGACAAATGCAGGAAGAATGTGTACCTAGGCCATCGTCGATTTCTTTCGACCAACCATCAATGTCGAAAGAAAGGCAAGCATTTCAAAGGCGAGGCAGATCATCGGAAGAAGCCCGCCATGCGTACCGGTGATCATTTACTTGCTATGGTCAATGATTTACACTACGTAATCTTTGGAAAGGGTCCCGGTGGACTAGCTGTTCCGAATGACGCTAAGGGACACACACCCATGTGGAAGAAGAAATCTATATTTTGGGACCTACCCTACTGGAAAGACCTAGAGGTCCGCTCTTCAATCGACGTGATGCACGTGACGAAGAACCTTTGCGTGCTGATAGGCTTCTTGGGCGTGTATGGGAAGACAAAAGATACACTTGAGGCACGGGAGGACCTGCAATGTTTGCACGAAAAAGACGGCATGCCTCCGAAGCAGTATAAAGGTCCTGCCAGCTACACTCTTACGAAAGAAGAGAAAGAAATCTTCTTTGAATGCCTGCTCAGTATGAAGGTCACGACTGGCTTCTCGTTGAATATAAAGGCAATAATAAATATGCCAGAGAAAAAGTTTCAGAACCTTAAGTCTCATGACTGCCACGTGATTATGACGCAACTGCTTCCGGTTGCATTGAGGGGGCTTCTACCGGAAAACGTCCGATTAGCCATTGTGAAGCTATGTGCATTCCTCAATGCAATCTCTCAGAAGGTGATCGATCCAGAAATCGTACCAAGGCTAAGGAGTGATGTGGCGCAATGTCTTGTCAGTTTCGAGCTGGTGTTCCCACCATCCTTCTTCAATATCATGACACACGTCCTAGTTCATCTAGTCGACGAGATTGTCATCCTGGGGCCCGTATTTCTACACAATATGTTCCCCTTTGAGAGGTTCATGGGAGTCCTAAAGAAATATGTCCGTAACCGTGCTAGGCCAGAAGGAAGCATCTCCATGGGCCATCAAACAGAGGATGTTATCAGGTTTTGTGTTGACTTCATTCGTGGCCTTAACAAGATAAGTCTCCCTAAATCGCGGTATGAGGGGAGACTGACTGGAAAAGGCACTCTTGGAAGATACTCAATAATATGCGGGGACGGATATTCTTGGTCTCAAGCACACTACACAGTTCTACAGAACTCTACCTTGGTGACCCCATATGTCGATGAACACAAGAACAGTCTGCGCTCCAAACACCCGGAGCAGTGCGACGACTGGATTACATGTGAACACATCAGGACTTTCAGCAGTTGGTTGAAACACGTCTCAGAGGTGACAACACTGTTTGTGATGAGTTGTACTTGTTGTCCAGGGGACCATCTTTGACTGTATTGACTTACAAAGGATACGAGATAAATGGGAATACATTTTACACGATCGCCCAAGATCAAAAGAGCACCAACCAAAATAGCGGTGTCCGCTTTGATGCAGCAACCGAGAGTGGAAAGGACACATATTATGGTTACATAGTGGACATATGGGAACTTGACTACGGACCTGATTTTAAGGTCCCTTTGTTTAAGTGCAAATGGGTCAATCTGTTAGGCGGCGGGGTACAGGTAGACCCACAGTACGGAATGACAACAGTGGATCTGAAAAATCTTGGGTACACTGACGAACCGTTCGTCCTAGCCAATGATGTGGCACAGGTTATCTATGTGAAGGACATGTCTACCAAACCGAGAAAAAGAAAAGATAAGGAAGCGAATACATCATACGATGAGCCAAAGCGCCACATAGTTCTTTCAGGAAAAAGGGACATCCTGGGAGTGGACGACAAGACAGACATGTCTGAAGATTATGAAAAGTTTCATGAAATTCCTCCCTTCAATGTCAAGGCTGACCCAAGCATCCTGATAAACAATGAAGATTATCCATGGTTACGGCGCAATAAGCAAATGACACAAGCGAAGAAAAAGTGAAGACTTTCTCCCGCAACTATTATGATGATACCATGCCAAATTTGTAACAGACGAACATGCTACCATTGTCCGTTTTGTACATGCACATGCTATGTGGGTGAAATTATGATACCATCCCAACTTTCAACTTTTTCAGAGTTCATTTGAAATGCTTTCATGTCTTATGGTTTGAAACTTTGATACTTCGAAAGTGATTGTCCATTTTGTACACGAAGTGCATCAAGTTTTTGTCGTAACCCTCTCTACTTTTTGGAACATGCTATGTGGGTGAAATGATGATACCATGCCAACTTTCAACCTTTTCAGAGTTCATTTTGAAATGATTTCCAATTTCCGAGTCATTTAGCTCAAAGAATGAATTAATAGCAAACAGAATGAACTACAAAACTTTTATGAAAATAAAAACAATCAATTAAAATATTATGTTATGATCAACTAAAATAAAACTATAATATTCTTCAATAGCAAAAAGAATTTTTATATTATTTAATTTTTGTGACCTAAAATCAAACTATAAGTATTTAATTTTAAGTATAAATAAAAAATAAATAGCAAGGAAGAAAAAAAATTCTATTTTTATTGTAAAGTTATTCATAAACTAGTGATTCACACAAATTTTTAAAAATTCAAATTTAAACTATTCAAAATTTAAAACTAATGGCACTAACAGAAAGTTTATAATTTTTGTGACCTAAAATAAAAAAGAAATCACTAAAAAACTATAAGTATTTAGTTGTAAGTATAAATAAAAAATAAATAGAAAAAATTCTATTTTTCTAGTAAAGTTATTCATAAACTAGTGATTCACACAAATTTTTTAAAATTCAAATTTAAACTATTCAAAATTTAAAACTAATGGCACTAACAGAAAGTTTATATTTTTTGTGACCTAAAAGGAAAAAGATATCACTAAAAAACTATAAGTATTTAGTTGTAAGTAGAAATAAAAAAATAAAAAACCAAAAAAATGTAGAAATAAAAAAGAAAAAACCAAAAAAAAGGCCTCCTACTGGGCCTCCACGGCCTGAATACGACTAGAAACCCTACATGGGCCAGGATTCAGGCCCGCAGAAGGCCCAATAGGCCCACAGGCAGTAGCAAGTTTAGGCCCGAAAGCCTGCATTAGAGAGGAGCTCGAATGGGGAGGCAGACCCGTGCTTATAAACCAGTGTCGGCGCCCTTCAGCTAGCGATGTGGGACTAAACTTTTGGGCGGGGGCAGCAAAGGCCATTGGTCCCGGTTGGTAGCACCAACCGGGACTCAAGGGGGCATTGGTCCCGGTTCGTGGCATCAACCGGGACCAATGCCACCCTTTAGTCCCGGTTGGTGCCACCAACCGGGACCAAAGGCCGCCGCTTCCCGCCCTTTCGGCTGCTGAAAATTGGCCTTTGGTCCCGGTTCGTGGCTCCAACCGGGACTAAAGGGTGGCATTGGTCCCGGTTGATGCCACGAACCGGGACCATTGCTCTGGCTATATAAGCCAACACTTGTTAAATTTTGGCCAACCGCTCCCATTTGCCCCCAGGCTGTTCGTCGTCGTCGTCGCCGCCGCGCGCCCGCCGCGCGCCGCCCCGAGCCCATCGTCGCCCCGCGCCGCCCCTTCCCTGACCCCGTCGCCGTCGCCGTCGCCCCGCGCCCGCCGCCGTCGCCCCGCCCCGTCCCCGAGCCTGCCCCGCCCCGTCCCCGAGCCCGCCCCGTCCCCGCGCCGTCGCCCCGCCCCGTCCCCGAGCCCGTCGTCGCCCCGCCCCGTCCCCGAGCCCGCCCCGCCCCGCGCCCACCGCGCGCCGCCCCTTCCCTGACCCCGTCGCCGTCGCCGCGCGCGCCGCCCCTTCCCCAACCCTGTCGCCGTCGCCCCGACCACACGCCGCCACTTTTGGTCCGGCCGCCGGCGCCCTTTTTATCACTGATTTTAGGTTGATGATATGATGATGTTGATGATTTTTTTTCTGTTGATGATATGATGATGTTTTTTTCTGTTGATGATATGATGATGTTTTTTTTCTGTTGATGATATGATGATGTTTTTTTTTCATATATGCATTTTTTCATATATGTACTAATTTTTTTAAGTTGTTAGTAGATATCGATTTTAGGTTAGTGCATTTTATCACTAATTTTAGGTTAGTTGATCGATTTAGTGCATTTTATGTTTGTTGCATTTTAGGTTAGTGCATTTTATGTTAGTGGAGAGGAAGAAGGAGAAGACGAGGAGAGGAAGAAAAGGAAGAGGAGAAGAAGAAAGGAATAGAGGAGAAGAAGAAAAAATAGAATTTTTTTTTTCTATTTTTTCTTCTTCTCCCCTATTCCTTTCTTCTTCTCCTCTTTTTTTCTTTTTTTTTTCTTCGATCTTCTCCCCCTCCCGATAGGAAAGTTTTATATAGAAAGTTACAATTTTAGAAGAGTTTTATATATGCAAAAGTTACAATTTTAGAAAAAGAAGGATAGGAAAGAAGAAAATAAGAAGAGGAAAGAAAGAAGAAGAGGAGAGGAAAAGAAGAGGAGAAATAAATAAGAAGAAGAAAAAAGAAGAAAAAGAAGAGGAGAAGAAGAGAAAATAGAATATATTCTATTTTTCTCTTTTCTCCTCTATTCCTTTCTTCTTCTCCTCTTTTTTTTTCTTCTTTTTTTTCTTCGACACGTGGGGGGGGGTCGAGAACGCCGGACATTCATGAGAGAGGCGAGGAAGAAGGGGAAGAAGAGGGAGAAGAAGAGGAGAGGAAGAAGAGGAAGTCTTCTCCTCTATTCTTTCTTCTCTTTTTTTTCTTCTTCTTCTTCCTCTTTATTTTATCAGGAACGAGGGTCGTCGAGAGGTCGAGGAGCAGTAGAGGAGAAACCCTAAATAGAAAGTATCGTTGGTGTGAGATACATGTACCGTCGGTGTTGGACACTACACCCACATCCCACAAGTGGCGCGGGCTTCGACGCCCACGTCACTTGTGGGACGTGGATGTAGTGTCCGACACCGAAGGCCACATGTATCTCACACCCACGATACTTGCTAGCTATTTAGGATTTCCTCTACCGAAAAGAAGAGGAGAAATAAATAAGAAGAAGAAAAAAGAAGAAAAAAAAAGAGGAGAAGAAGAAAGGAATAGTGGAGAAGAAGAGAAAATAGAATCTATTTTCTCTTCTTCTCCACTATTCCTTTCTTCTTCTCCTCTTTTTTTTTCTTCTTTTCTTCTTCTTCTTCTTATTCTTATTAGCCGGAAGTAGAGAGAGGTTTCCTAGTGTCAAAGTATTGAAGAAATCCATGCCTTCATCATTAGACGGAAGTAACCAGGGCATGTTGGTACGAAGTTCTGCAAAGTTATTCTGGAATGGAGTCCCGGATAGAATAATCCTCCTTTTGGTACGAATTCAGCAAAGGCCTTCCAAATAGAGATATTCGGAAGGCTCTTATTGAACTTTGTACCAAAAAGCGAATTATCCTATCTGGGACTCCGTTCCAGAACAACTTTGAAGAGCTTCGTACCATCATGCACATGTTACTTTTGCCTAATGCTGCAGACATGGTTTTGTTGAATCCCTTGACACTAGGCAACCTCCCGACCCCTCGGCGATCCTATCGAAGATGAGAGGAAGAAGAGGATAAAAAAAAGAAGAGGAAGAAGAAAAAAAAGAGGAGAAGCTTCTCCTCTTATTTTTCTTCTTCTTCCTCTTTTTTTTATCGGGAACGAGGGTCGTCGAGGGACATAGATGTAGTGTCGTCGTTGTCGATATATACCCCCTCCCGATAGCTTACTATGATTAGGTAGCTAGTTCTACGTTTGGCACTAATATATCCATCTGTCATGTTTGAATAATAATTGCCATGTTGTAAATATTTGTAGAAACTATGGACACCGCCCTAGACGAAGCAACAAAAGAAGCGTTGTTGAGGGACATAATCGCAGAAGGAAGTGATGCCATCTCGTTGTTTCTCAACGAAACCGATGGTCTGGATGGAGATGGTGAACAAGCTGGCTACGGTGACCTAATGTCGGTGCAAGAAGAAGAACATGAGGACGGCTCCGGTGACCCAATGCCGGTGCAAGAAGGAGACCGTGATGACGGCTCCGGTGACCGAACCGAGTCCGGCCAGGTATATATATTAGTTAAGCCTATGCTGACTAGCTGATTGATGCATTCATTGTTTTGGTATGTACACATATTAATTAAGTCTTTGTTCTTTTTTCTAGCCCTCCGAATTGAGCACAACTTCGGTAAATAGACGAGGCCCGAAGAAAAAGTTGAGCTCGGATGAAAAGTTTGAGATCATAGCAATTGCGCCCGACGGCCAACCTATTGAACCCCTCTGGACAAAGAGCGCATTTGTTGCTCAGTGCGGGGTTCTGGTTAGGGACAAGATCCCGATAAGCATCCAGCAATGGTTTAAGCCGGCTACAGAAGACCCTGAGGTGTCATATGTCAATGATATGCAGAAAAATGATCTTTGGACTAAGATGAAGTCAAATTTCACCCTACCGCCTGAGGATAATCCAGAGAACCCAGTTAAAGAGAAATTAATCAAGTCTTTTGCTCTAAAGAGGATGGCAGAACTATTCAGGAGGTGGAAGAAAGAGCTGAATAAGTTTGTCGAAAATAATGAGACACCAGAATTCAAGGGCAGATATGAGAAGATCAGAGATCACTGGCCCGCATTTGTGGCCCACAAGACATCAGAAAAGAGTAAGAAGATGTCGGCGACAAACAAGCAAAATGCTGCGAAGAAGAAGCTTCACCATCGCACGGGGTCAGGTGGCTACCTCGTAGCCCGACCTAAGTGGTCCAAGACTGAGAATGATCTGGTTCATAAAGGGATCGAACCAGAGACAATTAACTGGCCAGACCGTTGCCGGACTTGGTTCTTCGGGGCTGGCGGAACACTGGACCCTGTAACAGGGAAGTGCATTTGGACGAACGATCAAATGGACATACCAGTCAGTAAGCTTAAGCAGTATATCGAAGCAGCGCAGGAAGGGACGTTCTTTCTAGACAGAGAGAACAACGAGCTCACAATGGCCCTCGGGAATCCTGAGCACCCTGGACGGACACGAGGCACGCCAGGCTCCATTCCGTGGAAGGTTGGGTTTCCGGACGCAGGCGGTTACAAATCCCATGAGAGGAGGAAAAAAGTGCAGCAGAACCAAATAGAGGCGCTGCAAGCAAGGGTAGACGCAATAGAGGAACGAGAAGAAAATCGCAGCAAACGTACTACCGAAGCCTCCCCAGAAGCTAGCCCGCCATCTCAGTGCAGAAGCAGCGTGGCTTCCACCGAGCTGCTTCAGCTGGAGCATGCCTTGACGGCTCCTGCCAGCTATCCCGTGGATGCTATAACAGAGTCTCAAAATTGCCACCTTATGACGCAATGGATGAATTTGAAGGTCAAGGCGTCTGTTGGCTCTGTTTATCCTACTGAACCCGGCGCAACTTTTCACTGATGGCCGATTCCAGAAGGATATGCTAGGGTGATGGTGGATGAGATAACGGAGGGATTTGAGGACCTCCAGCCTGACCACCCTACCGGTGAAGGGGAGACTCGGCTGTGGTCTGCTCTGAAGACTCCATGCCTATGGCGGAAGGAGCTCATCAACCTTCCCAACTGGACGCCACCGCCTCCTCCTCCTCCTCCGGCGAGTCAGGGCACTCCGCCTCCACCACCTCCTCCTCCGACGAGTGACGATCAGGGCCCTCGGCCGGCTCCTTCTCTGGCGCGTGGCGGCACTCCGCCTCCTTCTCCGCCTGCGCCGACGCGCCCGAGCAGCCAGCCTCCTCCTTCTCCGCCTCGTCAGCAAGGGCAGAAGAGACCTGCCGCCGCTCCAGCTGCTCCAGCACGTCGTAGTCCTTCTCCTCTGCCGCTTAAGCAAGTAAATAATACAACCGCTCCGTCTGCTCGGTCGGTGTCTAGCAGTACAACCAGAGGCGGGAGGACATACAGATTCGGTCCTTCTCTGAAGACTCTAGAGAAGTTACCATATGAGAGGACCCTGGAGGAGAACGCCGAGATCGCGCGAGAAGAAGTGAGGAACTTCTTTGAAGGGGTGAAAGCAAAGAAACATCCACCTCCAGAGGAGAAGGTAGATCGGGTGAAAGTGAAGCGCACTCTGGCTGCCCTGACAAAACCACCGAAGTCTGATCTGCCGAAAGGAAACTATGACCGCATTATTGGAAAGGAATTTGCCGAAGCGGAGCGGTCGGGAAGTACTGTCAGTGATCAAAGGCTGAAAGAACGACGAGCTGGGAAACAAATTGCCCAGCTCGGTGAACAAGCGAAGCAATCGTGCCCCCCGCTCAAGGTGCCTAGCCACAACGTCGATAATGATCCGAGGATGGTGCCCGGTTATAGCAATCTTGCAGATTACCTGCCCGATGAAGTACATTATTAACCTCCCATGGAGGTGCACATACAAAGATACGAGTACGGGAAGCCTCTCGTCAAAGATGAAAGATCTCTATCAATGATGATGTGAAGATTGCATGATTGGTACTTGAAAATCTGCAGAGACTCTGGGGGAGGAGTACTTTGTATGCGAGAGTTAAACCGCAGCATGACCTTGTTGGAATTGATCTGTTGCCTGTTCCATTTGAGGAGTTCTATCAGTTTTTCAATCAATTGGCCCTCGATAAAACAACGGTCGCCTGCTACTGTCTGTAAGTAGTACTACTTCTGTCATTAAGTTTCTCTATATAGCTTAGCTCTTTCATTGCATGTATTTATAATCATCCTCACTATATTATGCAGATTGAAGATCGCCGAATTGAAGAAAAGACAAGTCAGTGATATTGGGTTCATTAACACATATCTCATAGATGCAACTGAGGTTAAACTTCGTGCCGCAGCTACCGAGGCCAACTTGCTACGATCGTTCGTAATAAATCAAAACAAAGATATAATACTCTTTCCTTACAACTTCAGGTGAGTGTTACTGTCTTGTGCGTATTCGGTTTCCCTTATATATTAGTCAAGGTTATAGTAATGTAATTGATGAGTTATGCATGTATGTGCAGTTAACACTATATTCTCCTAGAGATTAAGCTTGAGCAGGGAGTAGTAACCGTCTTGGACTCTAAACGAAAAGATCCCAAGGAGTATGCGGACATGACTGAAATCCTCAAGAAGTAAGTTAAATCAATCATTATCCACCATATTAGCAACTTTGTCCATTTCCTGATATCAAGTAATTGTTTTCTTTGTCCGGAAGGGTTTGGAGAAAATTCACCAAAACAGTTCCAGGACTGCCGAAGGAGCTGGAATTTAGACACCCGAAAGTAAGTACTATAGTAGCATGTTCCGCGCATCTCCTAGTGATTCAAGCGCTAGTTTCATCAATACCATTTAGCATTCTTGCTTATCAGTTTGGTTGACCTCTATTTCTTGTAAAGTGGTTGTGGCAGGAACAAGGGAATGATTTCTGTGGATACTACATCTGCGAGTCCATCCGCCACACGACCTGTGAGCGGGGCGGGTACTCTAACGAACTATATGAAGTACGTAAATAACAACATTCACAATTTTATTTTATTACCATCATTTGTGTTGAGTTTCATTCATTTATATATATATATGTATTGACCCCCTTCTTCAAATTAGATGTTTCGGAAGCGGGATGAACTCCTAGCACCAGCTCGCATGCGAGCAATTCAAGAGGAATTGGCGGCATTCTTTCTTGACCACGTGATCCCTGAAGACGGAGAATTCTATGTGGACCCTGAGTCCGTATGATTATATTCGTAAGAGATAATTATTGTATATATGTAGCCGGTAGTGTCAGATAGATATACGAGAACTTGTTGTTCGACCAATCTCTCGGAGAAGGAGAGGTGGTCGATATCACTTCTCTCTGTATATATGCATATATGTTCATGACGATCTTCTGTTTCCTTCGTTTGCTTACTAGCTAGCTAGCGTGTCTAGTCCTCTCTATATACGTATGTATAGTACGTAGCGTCGACCAAGCACGGACATAACAGAGGACACTTCTCTCTATTAATTATAACTAGCTAACACAATATATGAAACACCTAAATTAACCCCCCAAAACCCCCAATCCCCCCCTTTCAAAAAAAACAAAAACCCCAGCCACAGAAGTGCTGACGTGTGGATGCCTATTGGTCTCGGTTGGTGCCACCAACCGGGACCAAAGGGTCTCCTGACTGAGCTCTGCGCACTGCCCACGTGGAGGGCCTTTAGTCCCGGTTCTGGATTGAACCGGGACTAAAGGGGGGAGGTATTAGTGCCAACACTTTAGTCCTGGTTCCGGAACCGGGACTAAAGGCCCTTACGAACCGGGACTATAGGACCTTTTTCTACCAGTGAGTGGTGAAAGCGTGTATGAAGAAGTACAACCCTGCAGGGTATAAAACTATTCGAATAGCCGCGTCCGCGGTAAAGGACTACTTGGTTGCCTATACAGTTCATTGACAAGTTAAATGGATACTATTAAAAGTCTCAAGATAAGTGTGAGTACCGAGGATGGCCCTCTCGTAGGAGGACGAGAGAGGATCCCCGGTGGAGTATTGTGTTGGTGAGTAGTGGACTCGTGTGCGAAAACTATTTTACTAGTGGAGTTCCGTAGGATAGCTTAGCCAAGAGTCAAAGCTGGCTTGCTGCAATAACCCCACCACCTTCTTGAGAATGAGCATGTATATTAGGTTCTGATGTGAGACTTGTTGAGTACCTTTGTACTCATGTTTGCTTAATTACTGTTTTTAGACGACAACACCGCCCCCTCTAATGGGTTCTACGTAGACCTTGACGTCGATGAGTGACTAGCCACCCAGGTGGTGATCCTGGCCATGGAGGGCCCTATGTAGATAGACAAGCTTCGAGAAGCCTTCTTTCTTTCTAGTGTCTGTACTCAGACTAGTTGCTTCCGCATGTGCTTGTATGATTGTATGACTTGAGTGTCGGGTCATGTGACCCCTATCTGTATGAACATGTTATGTATGGCTCTCGGGAGCCTTTAAATAAAGTACTTGAGTTGTAGAGTTTTGTTGTGATGCCATGTTGTATGTACTCATATCGGGCATATTGTGTGTATGATTGAAATGCTTGGTATGAGTGGGATCCGACAATATAGTTGTTTATCCTTGGCAGTCTTTCTTATGGGGAAATGTAGTCTAGTGTTCCTCGAGCCATAGTAGTCCGCTACAACCCGGTTCACCGGAGTCCTGCTAGCCCAGCACTACTGTTCAGGACACTTGACTGGCCGGCATGTGTTTCACTTCGTTCCTATGTCTGTCCCTTCGGGGAAATGTCACACGGTGATATCCGGAGTCCTGCCTAGCCTGCTATAGCCCGGGTTCCCCGGAGTCCTGTTAGCCCAGTGCTACAGCCCGGAATCACTCGCTGATGACCGACATGCTCGATGTGATTCATGTATGCCTGTCTCCATAGGCCTGTGCCGCTTTGGGTTCACGACTAGCCATGTCGGCCCGGGTTCTCTGTCATATGGATGCTAGCGACACTATCATATACGTGAGCCAAAAGGAGCAAATGGTCCCGGCCATGGTAAGGCGACACCCGTGGGATACCGTGCGTGAGGCCGCAAAGTGATATGAGGTGTTACCGGCTAGGTCGATGTGACTTGGAATCGGGGTCCTGACAATCATTCTGAAAAGTCGCTCTTTGACTAGGACTAGATAACAAAGGCAAAGATGATCAGGTGTTCGGCCCCTCTTCCCGAAGGCTTTGCCAATCTAGTACTCGATAGAATGCTCGAGTCGGTGCCTTATCAGGTGCCCTCAAAGGAAGATGAAGGGGGGAATAAAGAGGTCGCCAGTGGGGGAATTAGCACCTCCGCAAAGGAGGATAACCAGGGAGAAGAATCTGACATTCCCTCTCCCCGAGGAAGCAAGAGGACCACCTCTGAAGATCCGGAAGCAAAGGCTTCCAAACGGGAGAAGAAATCCTCGCCAGAGGGTCCTGCTTCGGAGGGTATTCTTGTCGCGCAATGTCCGCAAGGGGATCAGCCCGCCACCGAGCTGCAAGTAATCAAAAAGTACTTTAATAGTGAAAGTGTCCTACCTTACTTCCGAAGACAATAACCGAAGCTTATATCTTGTACTTCAGAGAGTAGCCCTTCTCAATAGAGTTCTTCTTCGGGGGATCTTCTTCTGGAGATGATGGAGAGCGAAACACCTCCCCCTGCCACTCCGCCTCATGAGGCGGGCGACCCTGAACTGTTGTCGCGGAGGGTTTCTCCTGATCCACCAAGGCCAGAGGGTAATCCTTTGGCTACCCGGAGTCCTCAGTATTCGGCTCCTAAAGAGAGCAACAGAAAGAGTCCGGAACCGTACAGTGTGCGGTCGGACGCACTGAAGGATCTTCTGGAGCAAGCGGCCATCTCAGAAGCGCATCGTATGCTAATGGGTACGGTAATCGAAAGGACTTCATCCACTAAAAGCGGATTGCATGAAGCTTTTATGAGTCTGCTGAAAGGCTTTGAGGTACGTGAAATAGTGTATGTTTTTGAAAGTACTGCACACGTTAGGTGTGCCCTATGCAGATAGTAGCCCCTGAGACTCTGGTTGTCGTCGAAAATGGCGTCAAATAGAGGATCATAGTCCCAGGTAATAACTAGAACGCCTTTATGTGTAGGTGGCTGAACTTCTGGTGGCTAGCCGGACTGATGGGTTTGCCGAGCTAAAGCGGCAACTTGATGCGGTAGATGCCGACATCGTGCTTGTCAACAAGTGGCTTGACGAGGCACAGGGTAAGTGATTTCTCCGGTGATCAACATATAGCGAGAGGAGCATGATGCCAGTATCTTTAATATGTTGTGACTGCAGATGGAGCTGCTACCGTGGAGACCCTTCGGGCGGAGCTTTCCCGAGCCAGGGAACAAGCACGGAATAGCGATGCGACCACTCTAAAGGCAGTCAAAGAGCTGAGGGCCGAACAGGCCGCGCACGGCCGGAGCTAGGAAAGAATAGCCTAGATGGCCGTGGAGTTAAAATATGCCGCTGACCGTTACAAGCTTCTTGAAAAAGAAAGCCGAGCGAGGGCGACGGACCTAGAGAAGGCCATGGTAGCAGCAAAGGAAGCCCGCTCCAAGATCAGTGTGGCGAAGGAGGAGCTGCGTCAAGCTGCGGATATCGTGGCTGGGAAGCCCTTCTTGTTGCAGATGCCTACGTGGATTTGGCGGCAAGTGCTGCTGATGCGGCCAAGTACTTCGAGGATCAAAAAGATCGCGTAGTAGAAAAGCTGTTCTAGTCACAGTTCCATGCTCCAGTGCGTTCGCTGCTGTTTAATGAGAGAATGGTCGAGTGGGCCGAGCTCCATAGGTTGTCCGGACTTACCATGAGGTCTGTTGTGGATCATCTGTGGCTGGGAGGGCCAAGGCCAAATAGTACTTTAGTTTAGTGCAACAATTCCTTGGCGCTATGCCACACATCGACGCTACGAAGAGGTCGGCGTGCATAGAGGGTGAGCGGATGGCACTTGCCCGTGTCAAGACATACTGGGTAGATATGGAGGCCTCCGCTATTGCAACACAGGGTTCGGCCGTGGGCCGAGTAGCTGCCGAGCACTAGTATGAAGAGGTCCTTGAAGGCGCTCATTCGATAGAGGCGCAATGCTCGAAGAATATTATGTTCTAGTGACATGTATTCCCATTGTAAAAACAATATTTTATTGAATTATGAAGGCTGTGTTTATACTTTTGCCTGAAAGTATTATGATGCCTCCTGTGCGGCCGTTTATGTATATATGTATATAACCTGAAAGTTTGCAGTCGTCGGCTTCAGCCCCCACGCATATAATGCGGGGGTGTTCGCAAAAAACGCGTATTCACACTTGATCCAACGTCTTGGTCCATGAAGGAGGTGGTAGCGCAGCGAACGAGGCAATCGGACTATATTGCTTTAACACTTTTACTTAGCCATAGGAGTTTGAATGCGGGACTACTAGATAGCCCCTGGTACCTCCGCGCTGATCCGAATACGGGGCGCGTACATACATGTCCGGGAAACGTTCCTTCGTTAATGCGGAGGAATCCCGAAGATTTCGCTAAGTAATCGAGTGGTTGACCAATCTCGCGCTGTATCATGACAGTCAGTTTTCGGCTTTCTCTACTGAGGTGCTCATCCGGATGAACCAGGGCACAATCGCAGTAGTTCTCCCAGTGCTACCTTAGCCGATCACTGGTAGAAAAAGGGCCTGTTGTCCCGGTTTGTAAGGGCCTTTTGTCCCGGTTCCTGAACCGGGACTAAAGGGTCGGTACTAATTCCCTCCACGTGGCCTGTGCGCGGAGCCCTGGCAGGAGACCCTTTGGTCCCGGTTGGTGGCACCAACCGGGACCAATAGGCATCCACGCATCAGCATTTCTGTGGCTGGGGTTTTTGTTTTTTTTGAAAGGGGGGGGTTGGGGGTTTTGGGGGGTTAATTTAGGTGTTTCATATATTGTGTTAGCTAGCTATAATTAATAGAAAGGAGTGTCCTCTCTTATGTCCGTGCTTGGTCGACACTACGTACTATACATACGTATAGAGAGGACTAGACACACTAGCTAGCTAGTAAGCAAACGAAGGAAACAGAAGATCATCATGAACATATATGCATACAGAGAGAAGTGATATCGACCACCTCTCCTTCTCCGAGAGATTGGTCGAACAACAAGTTCTCGTATATCTATCCGACACTACCGGCTACATATATACAATAATTATCTCTTACAAATATAATCATATGGACTCATGGTCCACATAGTATTCTCCATCTTCAGCGATCATGTGGTCAAGAAAGAATGCCGCCAATTCCTCTTGAATTGCTCGCATGCGAGCTGGTTCTAGGAGTTCATCCCGCTTCCGAAACATCTAATTTGAAGAAGGGGGTCAGTACATATATATATGAATGAATGAAACTCAACACAAATGATGGTAATAAAATAAAATTGTGAATGTTGTTATTTACGTACTTCATATTGTTCGTCAGTGTAGCCCCGCTCACAGGTCGTGTGGCAGATGGACTCGCAAACGTAGTATCCACAGAAATCATTCCCTTGTTCCTGCCACAACCACTTTACAAGAAATAGAGGTCAATCAAACTGATAAGCAAGAATGCCAAATGGTATTGATGAAACTAGCGCTTGAATCAATAGGAGATGCGCGGAAGATGCTACTATAGTACTTACTTTCGGGTGTCTAAATTGCAGCTTCTTCGGGAGTCCTGGAGCTTTTTTGGAGAATTTTTTCCAAACCCTGCCAGACAAAGAAAACAATTACTTGATATATCAAGAAATGAACAAAGTTGCTGATATGGTGGATAATGATCGATTTAACTTACTTCTCGAGCATTTGAGTCATGTGTGCATAGTCCTGGGGATCTTTTCGTCTTGAGTCTAAGACGGTTACTAGTCCCTGCTCAAGCTTAATCTCTAGGAGAATATAGTGGCAACTGCACACGCATGCATAACTCATCAATTACATTACTATAACCTTGACTAATATATAAGGGAAACCGAATACGCATAAGACAGTAACACTCACTTGAAGTTGTAAGGAAAGAGTATTACATCTTTGATTTCATTTATTACCAACGATCGTAGCAAGTTGGCCTCGGTATCTGCGGCATGAAATTTAACCTGAGTTGCATCTATGAGATATGTGTTAATGAACCCAATATAACCGACTTGTCTTTTCTTCAATTCAGCGATCTTGAATCTGTATAATATATTGAGGATGATTATAAATACATGCAATGAAAGAGCTGAGCTATATAGAGAGACTTAATGACAGAAGTAGTACTACTTACAGACAGTAGCAGGCGACCGTTGTTTTATCGAGGGCCAATTGATTGAAAAACTGAAAGAACTCCTCAAATGGAACAGGCAACAGTTCAATTCCAACGAGGTCATGCTCATTTTTAACTTTCACATACAAAGTACTCCCCCCCCGGAGTCTCTACAGATTTTCATGTACCAATCATGCAATCTTCACATCATCGTTGATAGAGATCTTTCATCTTTGACGAGAGGCTTCCCGTACTCGTATCTTTGTATCTGCACCTCCATGAAATCATAATGTACATCGTCGGGCAGGTAATCGCCAAGATTTCTATAACCGGGCACCATCCTCGGATCATTAGCGACGTTGTCGCTAGGCACCTTGAGCTGGGGGCACGATTGCTTCGCTTGTTCGCCGGGCGGGGCAATTTGTTTTCCAGCTCGTCGTTCTTTCAGCCTTTGATCACTGACAGTACTTCCCGACCGCTCCGCTTTGGCAAATTCCTTTCCAATAATGCGCTCATAGTTTCCTTTCGGCGGAGACTTGGGTGGTTTTGTCAGGGCAGCCAGAGTGCGCTTCGCTTTCAGCGGATCCACCTTCTCCTCTGGAGGTGGATGTTTCTTTGCTTTCACCCCTTCAAAGTAGTTCCTCACTTCTTCTCGTGCGATCTCGACGTTCTCCTCCAGGGTCCTCTCATATGGTAACTTCTCTGGAGTCTTCAGAGAAGGACCAAATCTGTATTTCCTCCCGCCTCTGGCTATACTGCTAGACACCGGCAGAGCAGACGGAGCGGTTGTCTTCTTTACTTGCTTACGAGGAGGAGGAGAAGGACTACGACGCGCCGGAGCAGCCGGAGCGGCGGCAGGTCTCTTCCGCCCTTGCTGACGAGGCGGAGAATGAGGAGGCTGGCTGCTCGGGCGCGTCGGCGTAGGCGGAGAAGGAGGCGGAGTGCCGCCACGCGCTGGAGAAGGAGCCGGTCGAGTGCCCTGATCGTCACTCGCCGGAGGAGGTGGTGGTGGAGGAGGCGGAGTGCCCTGACTCGCCGGAGGAGGAGGCGGTGGAGGAGGCGGAGTGCCCTGACTCGCCGGAGGAGGAGGTGGTGGAGGAGGCGGAGTGCCCTGACTTGCCGGAGGAGGAGGAGGAGGCGAAGGCGTCCAGTTCGGAAGGTTGATGAGCTCCTTCCGCCATAGGCATGGAGTCTTTAGAGCAGACCCCAGCCTAGTCTCTGCTTCACCGGTAGGGTGGTCAAGCTAGAGGTCCTCAAATCCCTCCGTTATTTCATCAACCATCACCCTAGCATATCCTTCTGGAATCGGCCGGCAGTGAAAAGTTGCACCGGGTTCAGTAGGATAAACAGAGCCAACAACCGCCTTGACCTTCAAATTCATCCATTGCGTCATAAGGTGGCAATTTTGAGACTCTGTGATAGCATCCATGGGATAGCTGGCAGGAGCCGTCAAGGCATGCTCCGGCTGAAGCAGCTCAGTGGAAGCCACGCTGCTTCTCCACTGAGATGGCAGGGTAGCTTCGGGGGAAGCTTCGGCAGTACGTTTGCTGCGATTTTCTTCTCGTTCCTCTATCGCTTGTACCCTTGCTTGCAGCGCCTGCATTTGGGTCTGTTGCAATTTTTTCCTCCTCTCCTGGGATTTGTAACTGCTTGCGTCCGGAAACCCAACCTTCCACGGAATGGAGCCTGGCGTGCCTTTGTCCGTCCAGGGTGCTCAGGATTCTCGAGGGCCATTGTGAGCTCGTCGTTCTCTCTGTCTGGAAAGAACGTCCCTTGCTACGCTGCTTTGATATACTGCTGAAGCTTCTTGACTGGTATGTCCATTTGATCATTCGTCCAAATGCACTTCCCTGTTACAGGGTCCAAGGTTCCGCCAGCCCCGAAGAACCAAGTCCGGCAACGGTCTGGCCAGTTAATTGTCTCTGGTTCGATCCCTTTATCAACCAGATCATTCTCAATCTTGGCCCACTTAGGCCGGGCTACGAGGTAGCCACCTGACCCCGTGCGATGGTGATGCTTCTTCTTAGCAGCATTTTTCTTATTTGTCACCGACATCTTCTTACTCTTTTCCGATGTCTTGTGGGCCACAAATGCGGGCCAGTGATCTCTGATCTTCTCATATTTGCCCTTGAATTCTGGTGTCTCATTATTTTCGACAAACTTATTCAGCTCTTTCTTCCACCTCCTGAATAGTTCTGCCATCCTCTTAAGAGCAAAAGACTTGATTAATTGCTCTTTAACTGGCTTCTCTGGATCATCCTCTGGCGGTAGGGTGAAATTTGACTTCAGCTCAGTCCAAAGATCATTTTCTGCATATCATTGACATAAGACACCTCAAGGTCTTCTGTAGCCGGCTTTAACCATTGCTGGATGCTGATCGGGATCTTGTCCCTAACCAAAACCCCGCACTGAGCAACAAATGCACTCTTTGTCCGGAGGGGTTCAATCGGTTGGCCATCGGGCGCGAGTGCTATGATCTCAAACTTGTCATCCGAGCTCAACTTTTTCTTCAGGCCTTGTCTCTTTACCGAAGTTGTGCTTGATCCGGAGGGCTAGAAAAAAGAACAAAGACTTAATTAATATGTTTACATACCAAAACAATGAATGCATCAATTAGCTAGTCAGCAGAAGCTTAACTAATATATATACCTGGCCGGACTCGGTTCGGTCACCGGAGAGGTCATCACGGTCTCCTTCTTGCACCGACATTGGGTCACCGGAGCCTTCCTCACGGTCTCCTTCTTGCACCGGCATTAGGTCACCGGAGCCATCATAATCATAGCCAGCTGCTTCCAGACCATCGGTGTCGTTGAGAAACAACGAGCAGACGGCATCACTTCCCTGTGCGATTATGTCCCCCAACAACTCTTCTTGTACTTCGTCTTGGGCGGTGTCCATAGTTTCTACAAATATTGACAACATGGCAATTATTATTCAAACATGACAGATGGATATATTAGTGGCAAACGTAGAACTAATATTAATTAGTGGCCTCGATGCTGCTTCTCTAGGGTTTGGGGTGGCCTCGATGCTGGTTCTCTAGGGTTTGGGGTGGCCTCGACAACGCTTCAAGGATTAAAAAGAAGTGGAAGAAGAAGAAAAAAAGAGGAGAAGAAAGAATAGAGGAGTAAGAACTCCTCTATTCTTTCTTCTCCTCTTTTTTTCTTCTTCTTCTTCTTTTTTTATCGGGAACGAGGGTCATCGAGGGTCACCGAGCGGTAGAGGAAACCCTAAATAGCAAGTATCGTGGGTGTGAGATACATGTGGCCGTCGGTGTCGGACACTACATCCACGTCCCACAAGTGACGTGGGCGTCGAAGCCCGCGCCACTTGTGGGACGTGGATGTAGTGTCCGACACCAACGGCCACATGTATCTCACACTCACGATACTTGCTATTTAGGGTTTCCTCTACCGTTCGGCGACCCTGACCCTCGACGACCCTCGTTTCCGATAAAATAAAGAGGAAGAAGAAGAAAATAAACGAGGGTCGTCGAAGCCCGCGCCACTTGTGGGACGTGGATGTAGTGTCCGACACCGACGGCCACATGTATCTCAGACCGATGATACTTTCTATTTAAGGTTTCCTCTACCGCTCGGCGACCCTCGACGACCCTCGTTCCCGATAAAATAAAGAGGAAGAAGAAGAAAAAAAAGAGGAGAAGAAAGAATAGAGGAGAAGAACTCCTCTATTCTTTCTTCTCCTCTTTTTTTCTTGTTCCTCTTCTTTTTTTATCCTCTTCTTCCTGTCATGTTCGACGACCCTCGACCCCTCGGCGAACCTAGACCCCCTCTCGACCCCCTCATGTCAAAGTTATCGGGTAGGGGGTATATCGACAACGACATACCCGATACATACATACATACATACATATCACATGAATCCATACATATATGAACAAAATTAATATCTACTAATTAACAACCTAAATAAAAAAAACTAATACATATAGGAAGAAGAAGAAAAAAGAAGAGAAGAAAGAATAGAGGAGAAGATCTCCTCTATTCTTTCTTCTCCTCTTTTTTTCTTCTTCCTCTTCTTTTTTTATCCTTTTCTTCCTCTCATGTTCAACGACCCCCTCTCGACCGTCGACCCCCTCTCGAACCTCATATATAAAACATTTTCTTCCTTCTATTCCTTCTTCCTAAATATATAAAACTTTTTTTAAAATGAAACTAACCTAAAATGTACTAAATCAGAGAACATATATAGATAAAAAATTTCTAATTAAAAATCTAACTTTTGCATATATGTATTTTTAAAACATCATTACAATTGAAAAAATACATACATACATACAAAAAACATGTAAAAAATACATACATACATATATGAACATACATCAAAAAATACGTATATCTAAAAAATACATACATACACATATATATGAAAATCTAAAAACATGTAAAAAATAGCATGTATAATAAAAATATGCACGGCGGCGGCAGGGGCGGCAGACGTGCGGTGCTCACAGAGGCAGCGACGTTCGGGGCAGGGGACGGCGGCACGGCGACGGCGACGGGGCAGGGGACGGCGGCACGGCGACGGCGACGGGGCAGGTGCGGCGCGTGTCGGGGCAGGGGACGGCAGCGCGCGGCGACGGTGTCGGGCGAGGGCGCGGGCGACGGCGTCGGGCGATAGCGCGGGCGACGGCCGGCGAGGGCGCGGGCGACGGTGACTCGAGGCGCGGGCGAGGACGACGGCTGGGGCGGCGGGCGGCGTTGGGGCAGCCTGGCGGCGTCGATGTGCTCAGCGTCGTCGGGGGGCAACTGCGAGGGAAATGTGAAATTTCCTAAGTGCTGGCTTATATAGAAAAGGCATTGGTCACGGTTCGTGGCACAAACCGTGACCAATGCCCCCCTTTAGTCCCGGTTGGTGCCACCAACCGAGACCAAAGGCCTCTTTTCAGCAGCCCAAAGGGCGGGAAGCGGCGGCCTTTGGTCTCGGTTGGTGGCACCAACCGGGACTAAAGGGGGGCATTGGTCACGGTTTGTACCACGAACCGTGACCAATTGCCCCCTTTAGTCCCGGTTGGTGCCACCAACCGGGACCAAAGGCCTTGTGCGGCTGCTGCGTCGAAAGTTTAGTCCCACCTCGCTAGTTGAGAGGGGTGCGTAGTGGTTTATAAGCCCCACTGCCGCACCCCTGTCGAGCTTCTCTCCATTGCAGGCTTACGGGCCTAATTGTCACTGCTATGCCTGTGGGCCTACTGGGCCTCCTGTGGGCCTGAATCCTGGCCCTTTGATGGGTTTCTAGTCGTATTCAGGCCGTGGGGGCCCAGTAGGTGGCATTTTTTTGTTGCTTTATTTATTTTATTTTCTTTTTTTTGCATTATTTTTTAATTCTTTATGCTTTTAGTTTTAGAAAAATTATAAACTTTTTGTTAATGCCATTAGTTTTCAAATTTGAAAACACTTCTTTTGTTTTTTTGTTTTCTTTGTTGCTTTATTTATTTTATTTTGTTTCTACTTACAACAAAATACTTATTGTTGCTATTTTTTTCTAGTTTTTTTGTTTTTTTTTCTGCATTATTTATTTTCTTTTGTTTTTTTCTTTAGTTTTTTATTCTTTTTGCTTTTAGTTTTAGAAAAATTATAAACTTTCTGTTAGTGCCATTTGATTTTGTGATTAACTTTACTATAACGATAGTTTTGTTTCCTGTTTTTTGATTTGTTTTTTGCATTATTTATTTTCTTTTGTTTTTTGCTTTAATTTTTAATTCTGTTTGCTTTTAGGTTAGCAAAATTATAAACTTTCTGTTAGTGCCATTAGTTTTAGAAAAATTATAAACTTTCTGTTAGTGCCATTAGTTTTCAAATTTGAATAGTTAAAATTTGATTTCTTTGAAAATTGTTTGAATCACAATTTGTGATTAACTTACTAAAAAATGAGAATAGATGCGCTTATAGAGAAAATTCAACCTAAATTCATAGTAAATTTCTATGAATTTCAGAGAAATTCACTATGAATTTAGGTTAAACTTTTCTCTATTAGGGCATCCATTTTCACTTTGAGAGGAGCTCAACAAGGCAGAGAGGGAAGGGCTTATAAACCGGTGTTAGCCCCCTTCGGTTGGCGAGGTGGGACTAAACTCTGCCCGCAACGAGGACCAACCCTTTAGTCCCGGTTTGTGGCACAAACCGGGACTAATGGTCATGGGCCATGGGCGAGGAGCAAAATTATAAACTTTCTGTTAGTGCCATTAGTTTTAGAAAGTTGAAAGTTGAAAGTTGGCATGGGCCAGGGACTAATGGTCATGGTATTACGAGGGCCGAACCATAAGACATGAAAGCATTTCAAATGAACTCTGAAAAAGTTGAAAGTTCGCATGGTATCATAATTTCACCCACATAGCATGTGCATGTACAAAACGGACAATGGTAGCATGTTTGTGTGTTACAAAGTTGGCATGGTATCATCATAATAGTTGCGGGAGAAAGTCTTCACTTTTTCTTCACTTGTGTCATTTGCTTATTGCGCCGTAACCATGGATAATCTTCATTGTTTATCAGGATGCTTGGGTCAGCCTTGACATTGAAGGGAGGAATTTCATAAAACTTTTCATAATCTTCAGACATGTCTGTCTTGCCGTCCACTCCCAGGATGTCCCTTTTTCCTGAAAGAACTATGTGGCGCTTTGGCTCATCGTATGATGTATTCGCTTCCTTATCTTTTCTTTTTCTCAGTTTGGTAGACATGTCCTTCACATAGGTAACCTGTGCCACATCATTGGCTAGGACGAACGGTTCGTCAGTGTACCCAATATTTTTCAGATCCACTATTGTCATTCCGTACTGTGGGTCTACCTGTACCCCGCCGCCTGACAGATTGACCCATTTGCACTTAAACAAAGGGACCTTAAAATCAGGTCCGTAGTCAAGTTCCCATATGTCCACTATGTAACCATAATATGTGTCCTTTCCGCTCTCGGTTGCTGCATCAAAGCAGACACCCCTGTTTTGGTTGGTGCTCTTTTGATCTTGGGCGATCGTGTAAAATGTATTCCCATTTATCTTGTATCCTTTGTAAGTCAATACAGTCAAAGATGGTCCCCTGGACAACAAGTACAACTCATCACAAACAGTGTTGTCACCTCTGAGACGTGTTTCCAACCAACTGCTGAAAGTCCTGATGTGTTCACATGTAATCCAGTCGTCGCACTGCTCCGGGTGTTTGGAGCGCAGACTGTTCTTGTGTTCATCGACATACGGGGTCACCAAGGTAGAGTTCTGTAGAACTATGTAGTGTGCTTGAGACCAAGAATATCCGTCCCTGCATATTATTGAGTCTCTTCCAAGAGTGCCTTTTCCAGTCAGTCTCCCCTCATACCGTGATTTAGGGAGACCTATCTTCTTAAGGCCAGGAATGAAGTCAACACAAAACCCGATTACATCCTCTGTTTGATGGCCCATGGAGATGCTTCCTTCTGGCCTAGCGCGGTTACGGACATATTTCTTTAGGACTCGCATGAAACTCTCAAAGGGGAACATATTGTGTAGAAATACGGGCCCCAGGATGACAATCTCGTCAACTAGATGAACTAGGACGTGCGTCATGATATTGAAGAAGGATGGTGGGAACACCAGCTCGAAACTGACAAGACATTGCGCCACATCACTCTTTAGCCTTGGTACGATTTCTGGATCGATCACCTTCTGAGAGATTGCATTGAGGAATGCACATAGCTTCACAATGGCTAATCGGACATTTTCCGGTAGAAGCCCCCTCAATGCAACCGGAAGCAGTTGCGTCATAATCACGTGGCAGTCATGAGACTTAAGGTTCTGAAACTTTTTCTCTGGCATATTTATTATTGCCTTTATATTCAACGAGAAGCCAGTCGTGACCTTCATACTGAGCAGGCATTCAAAGAAGATTTCTTTCTCTTCTTTCGTAAGAGTGTAGCTGGCAGGACCTTTATACTTCTTCGGAGGCATGCCGTCTTTTTCGTGCAAACGTTGCAGGTCCTCCCGTGCCTCAAGTGTATCTTTTGTCTTCCCATACACGCCCAAGAAGCCTATCAGCACGCAAAGGTTCTTCGTCACGTGCATCACGTCGATTGAAGAGCGGACCTCTAGGTCTTTCCAGTAGGGTAGGTCCCAAAATATAGATTTCTTCTTCCACATGGGTGTGTGTCCCTTAGCGTCATTCGGAACAGCTAGTCCACCGGGACCCTTTCCAAAGATTACGTAGTGTAAATCATTGACCATAGCAAGTAAATGATCACCGGTACGCATGGTGGGCTTCTTCCGATGATCTGCCTCGCCTTTGAAATGCTTGCCTTTCTTTCGACATTGATGGTTGGTCAGAAGAAATCGACGATGGCCCAGGTACACATTCTTCCTGCATTTGTCCAGGTATATACTTTCAGTGTCATCTAAACAGTGCGTGCATGCGTGGTATCCTTTGTTTGTCTGTCCTGAAAGGTTACTGAGAGCGGGCCAATCGTTGATGGTCACGAACAGCAATGCCTTAAGGTTAAATTCCTCCTGTCTGTGCTCATCCCACGTACGTACACCGTTTCCATTCCACAGCTGTAAAAGTTCTTCAACTAATGGCCTTTGGTACACATCAATTTCGTTGCCGGGTTGCTTAGGGCCTTGGATGAGAACTGGCATCATAATGAACTTCCGCTTCATGCACATCCAAGGAGGAAGGTTATACATACATAGAGTCACAGGCCAGGTGCTGTGATTGCTGCTCTGCTCCCCGAAAGGATTAATGTCATCCGCGCTTAAAGCAAACCATACATTCCTTGGGTCCTTTGCAAACTCATCCCAGTACTTTCTCTCGATTTTTCTCCACTGCGACCCGTCAGCGGGTGCTCTCAACTTCCCATCTTTCTTTCAGTTCTCACTGTGCCATCGCATCAACTTGGCATGCTCTTCGTTTCTGAACAGACGTTTCAACTGTGTTATTATAGGAGCATACCACATCACCTTCGCAGGACCCTCTTCCTGGGGGGCTCGCCGTCAACATCACCAGGGTCATCTCGTCTGATCTTATACCGCAATGCACAGCATACCGGGCATGCATTCAGATCCTTGTATGCACCGCGGTAGAGGATGTAGTCATTAGGGCAAGCATGTATCTTCTCCACCTCCAATCCTAGAGGGCATACGACCTTCTTTGCTGCGTATGTACTGTCGGGCAATTCGTTATCCTTTGGAAGCTTCTTCTTCAATATTTTTAGTAGCTTCTCAAATCCTTTGTCAGCCACAGCATTCTCTGCCTTCCACTGCAGCAATTCCAGTACGGTACCGAGCTTTGTGTTACCATCTTCGCAATTGGGGTATAACCCTTTTTTGTGATCCTCTAACATGCGATCGAACTTCAGCTTCTCCTTTTGACTTTCGCATTGCGTCTTTGCATCGACAATGACCCGGCGGAGATCATCATCATCGGGCACATCGTCTGGTTCCTCTTGATCTTCACCAGCTTCACCCGTTGCAGCATCATTAGGCACATCGTCTGGTTCCTCTTGATCTTCACCAGCTCCCCCCGTTGCAGCATCACCGTATTCAGGGGGCACATAGTTGTCATCGTACTCTTCTTCTTCGCCGTCTTCCATCATAACCCCTATTTCTCCGTGCCTCGTCCAAACATTATAGTGTGGCATGAAACCCTTGTAAAGCAGGTGGGAGTGAAGGATTTTCCGGTTAGAGTAAGACCTCGTATTCCCACATTCAGTGCATGGACAACACATAAAACCATTCCGCTTGTTTGCCTCAGCCGCATCGAGAAACTCATGCACGCGCTTAATGTACTCGCAGGTGTGTCTGTCACCGTACATCCATTGTCGGTTCATCTGCGTGCATTATATATAATTAAGTGTCCAAATTAATAGAAGTTCATCATCACATTAAAACCAAAGTGCATACATAGTTCTCATCTAACAACATATAGCTCTCGAGAGCATCTAATTAATTAAACCATACATTGGAACTATGTAAAACATTTCAATGCGAAAACAAATGCGATCATAATCGCAACCAAGGTAACAATTGATCCAACGGCATAATGATACCAAGCCTCAGTATGAATAGCATATTTTCTAATCTTTCTAATCTTCAAGCGCATTGCATCCATCTTGATCTTGTGATCATCGACGACATCCGCAACATGCAACTCCAATATCATATTATCCTCCTCAATTTTTTTATTTTTTCCTTCAACAAATTGTATTCTTCTTCAACTAAATTTAACCTCTCGACAATAGGGTCGGTTGGCACATTCACATACATCCTACATAAATAAAATCTATGTCACATTGGTCGGCATAATTTTCATAAACAATAAATGAACTAATAGTTATAAAGATAATATATATACCACATCCGAATCATAGACAGGACGAGGGCCGACGGGGCCGGATACCAAAACCATCGCACTATATAAGATGCAATAATAAAAGTAAGAAAATAATACAAGTATCTATGTAAACATACAAGTAAGAATACTTTTCCTTTCAGAAAGAAGATAAGAACAAGAGGCTCACCACGGTGGTGCCGGTGATGAGCTCGGCGCGGGTGATCGACGGCGGTGAAGACGGGGACGGGGCGTGACGGACCGCTAAACCTAGACAAATATTATGGAAAATGGAGCTTGGAGGTCGAGCTTGGAGAGGAGAAAGCTTAAGTAGTGTGGCTCGGGCATTCCATCGAACACCTTGTGTGCATAGGAGGTGAGCTAGAGCACCACCAAGCCCTCTCCCCCTCGGCCAGAGAAAAACAGAGCACTAGGGTGCTCTGCTCGCGAGCGAGGGGTATATATAGGCACCTCATTGGTCCCGGTTGGTGACATGAACCGGGACTAAAGGGGAGCCTTTGGTCCCGGTTCAAGCCACCAACCGGGACCAATGGTGGTGGGCCAGGAGCGAGGCCCATTGGTCCCGGTTCATCCCACCAACCGGGACCAAAAGGTCCAGATGAACCGGGACCAATGGCCCACGTGGCCCGGCCGCCCCCCTGGGCTCACGAACCGGGACCAATGCCCACATTGGTCCCGGTTCTGGACTAAACCGGGACTAATGGGCTGACCCGGCCTGGACCAAAGCCTTGTTCTCTACTAGTGGATATAGCAGAATGTAACATGCCAAAACATGGGAGCCGGGAAAACCCAACATTTTACCAAAGACATGATTCGGAGCTGATGCATATAAGGACAAACTTGCGATGCCGAACACTCCCTAAGGTATTCGGTCTTTATAACATATGCCGGGCTGAACAATGCCCTTAATAATAAAACCCCGAGTGTCTAGGTACGTGCAATATCCTAACATGGCCACATGCCAAGAACGTCAGTAGCCTTCTCGGTTGTATTGAGTATCCGGAGGATGTGAACAACAAGAGACAGTAAAAAAGGTTTACGCAGGGTCTTAATCTGAAAAGAAACCTTTGAGCGGGTCCCTGCTGCACATCTGCGCCTGTGTCTCCATTGTGCTGTGTCCTGGACGGGTGTAGCACGATTTTCATCTGTAAAAGAGAAGAACTTAGGTGAAAGTTGTCGTGCCAAAAAATTGGTTATTATCAATAAACTAATAAAATTCAAGATAAGTCAGGTTGAGCCGAGCTAGCCCTGATTACACGCGGGAAGCCCCTGGTACCGTTTATGAGGGTTTAACCATCAAACCAATCTCATGTATTTGTAGTGATGCGCCGGACTCGTCTATCCGTGTTTGTGGTCTTGACGACCCATCGTTTATTCTGGTTGCTGAGGCCGTCTAGTGCTCGGCTGTTAAATCCACCGCACATTCTTCCTCGCGTAGAGAACTCTCAATATTTCCACTAACGGTGATGGTGCCACGTGGATCGGGCATCTTAAGCTTGAGAGAAGCATAATGCGGTAGTGCATTAAAACGAACGAAAGCCGCTCTTCCGAGTAGTGCTTGATAGCCACTTCGGAATGGAGCGATGTAGAAAGTTAACTTTTTGCTTCAGAAATTGTCGGAAGAACCGAATACAACCTCTAGCAATTGAGAGCCCGTACAGCGGGCCTCTTGGCCTGGTATTACTCCCTTGAAGGTAGTATTGCTGTGGCTGATTTTTGTCGGGTCTATCCCCATTTTGCGGATTGTGTCCTGATATATCAGATTTAGGCCATTGCCGCCGTCCATGAGGACTCGTGTGAGATGGTATCCGTTTATTATTGAGTCTAACACCAAAGCAGCCACTCCTTCATGCCGAATGATTACCGCATGATCCCCGCGATCAAAAGTGATCGGGCAGGCCAACCAGGGGTTGAACCTAGGGGTGACGGGCTCTATGGCGCGTGTGTCTCGGAGTGCATATTTGCTTCACCTCTTTGTCACATGGATCATGTTTACTGTTTTGACCTCTGGTGGGAATTTTTTCTGTCCTCCAGTAGTTTGCTAGCGAGGTTCGTCCTCGTCTTCGCTTGGTGTCTTCCCCCTTGTGTTCGGCGGTTAGTTTCTGGCCTACTTGAAGACCCAACATTCTCTATGGGTGTGATTTGCAGGTATATCAGGGGTGCCATGAATCTGACATAGTTTGTCAAGAATCTTGTTTAGGCCAGACGGTACGTCTCTGCTGCCTTTGAAAGGCTTTTTCCGCTGACTTGGTCGAGAGCCCCTGAATCCGGCATTGACCGCCGTATTATCTGGGCTATCTTCTTTATTTTGACGCTTGTTTTTATTGCATCGTAGTTTTCCATTGCCATCCCTGACTTCGGATGTGCTTGGGTCGCTGGTGCTACTGCGGGCTAACCAGCTATCTTCACCCACGCAAAAGCGGGTCATGAGGCTTGTTAGGGCTGCCATTGTTCTCGGTTTTTCTTGGCCGAGGTGTCTGGCAAGCCATTCGTCTCAGGCACTTTGTTTTGAAAGCTGCTAAGGCTTCGGCGTCCAGACAGTCGACGATTTGGTTCTTCTTAGTGAGAAACCTGTTCCAAAGCTTTCGGGCGGACTCTTCGGGATGTTGAATTATATGGCTTAAATCGTCTGCATCTGGAGGTCGGACATAGGTCCCTTGAAAATTAGCTAGAAAAGCGTCCTCGAGATCCTCCCAACTTCCAATTGAGTTTTCGGGGAGGCTTTTGAGCCAGCACCGAGCTGGTCCTTTAATCTTGAGGGGCTAGTATTTGATGGCATGGAGATCGTTTCCGCGAGCCATATGGATATGGAGGATAAAGTCCTCAATCTAGACCCCAGGGTCTGTGGTCCCGTCATACGTCTCTATGTTCACTAGTTTGAATCCTTCTAGGAATTCATGGTCCAGCACCTCATCGGTGAAACGTAGGGAGTGTGCGGCACCCCTGTATTGGGATGTGCCATGGCGTTCGGATGGTTGTAGTATTCGGTTTTGATTTTGTGCCGGTGCGCGCTTCCTAGATCCATAGATGGATCTAGTCGTACCACACTTTTGGCGCAAGTCCTCACGTAGATCGTGTGTTGACTTATGTGCGACTTTGTTAGCCGCTCTATCACGGTCACAAGGTGGTGGATCCGGCCGGTTGGCCGTTTCATTTTTTCGCTGTGTAGGCTCTAAGGCTTCATCATCGAATTCAGGTAATAGCTTGCACTTTGGATAGCTCTTTGTGTGGTAACTTCCACCGTACTTTGCTTCATTGTCGAGCACTTTGTTCCACCTGCTGTTGAGCATATTTTGTGCGGCCTTAAGCCTTTGCTTCTGCTTCTTTAGACTCCTCCCTGTGGCAATAAGCCTTCTGCGGAGGTTCTCTTGCTCCAAGTGCGTTTCCGGGATGATGTGTGCATCTTCGTCCGGACTGTTTTCCTCCCCAGAGGGGGTTTGATGAGGTTTATCCTCGGCGTCGCCGTGTTCGGACGTCAGATCCGTACTATGTTCGTTGCTTGCAGCTTCATCGTGCTCTGCTGCTGGGGCAATGGGGTCGTTGTTTCCTCTAGAGTAGACTGGAATGTTATTTTCTCTTGCGCTATTATCGTTGTTTTTGCTATGGCGGGACTTAGAGCGGCGCCGCTGATGTCGGCGCTTGGGTTGCTTCTTGGAGGGGCCATCATCTGTTGTCTCTTCGCCATTGCCTTCTTTGGGTGTATCCACCATGTATATGTCATGTGATGAAATGGCTATCCGGCGCCCTGTGGGCGCTGGTTCCTATTCGTCTCCTGCATCTTCGTCCATGCCGTCGATGTCTTCGGAGTCGAAGTTGAGCATGTCGGTTAAGTCGTCGACAGTGGCTACTAAGTGGGTGGTGGGTGGGCAGCGAATTTCTTCGTCATCCGCATCCCATTCTAGTCGGACATAGTTCGACCAAGTTTCTCCTGACAAGGAGAGAGACCTTAATGAATTTAGCACATCGCCGAAAGGCGAGTGCTGCAAGATATCCACGGAGGTGAACTCCGTGATCAGCGCCCAGTCGGATTCGATAGGCAGGGATGCAGGCGGCTCGGAGTCCGTGGCCGGAGACGAATCCAGTGGTTCGGCGACACGGCTCTCGAAGGGGGTGAAATCAGTATCCGGCTCCATCGCCACTGAGAGTTCGGCCTCCTTGGCGGGGTCTATCCCTCCGTCCTTGGATGGCGCAATTTGCTCCGGATTGAAGGCCAGAGTAGTTGCAGATGCGATCTCCCGAACACTGTCTGATGGCAGAGTTACGTCGTGCTCGTCATGACTGTGCGGCGCACCTGACACAGGCTCGAATCCGTCGAAGATCAAGTCTCCGCGGATGTCGGCAGTGTAGTTTAAGTTTCCAAATCTGACCTGATGGCCAGGGGCGTAGCTCTCGATCTGCTCCAGATGGCCAAGCGAATTGGCCTGTAGTGCGAAGCCGCCGAATACAAAGATCTGTCCGGGGAGGAAAACCTCACCCTGGACCGCATCGCTACCGAAGATCGAAAGAGCCATCAAGCCTTTTGGTGACAACAAAGTGGAACTCTCAATGAATGCACCAATGTCGTTGTCGAAACCGGTGGATCTCGGGTAGGGGGTCCCGAACTGTGTGTCTAAGGCGGATGGTAACAGGAGGCCAGGGACACGATGTTTACCTAGGATCGGGCCCTCTTGATGGAGGTAATACCTTACGTCCTGCTTGATTGTTCTTGATGATATGAGTATTACAAGAGTTGATCTACCACGAGATCGTAGAGGCTAAACTCTAGAAGCTAGCCTATGGTATGATTGTATATCTTGTCCTACGGACTAAACCCTCGGGTTTATATAGACACCGGAGGGGGATAGGGTTACACAGAGTCGGTTACAAGGGAGGAGATCTACATATCCGTATTGCCTAACTTGCCTTCCACACCAAGGAGAGTTCCATCCGGACACGGGACGAAGTCTTCAATCCTGTATCTTCATAGTCCAACAGTCTGGCCAAAGGATATAGTCCGGCTGTCCGGAGACCCCCTAATCTAGGACTCCCTCAAGGTCAATACCTATGGCGTGAATCTTTTAAAGGAACTCTCTATGGTTCATGAGAGAGCTGGAAAAGCTATGAAGAACATGGTAAAGGCATTATGGCCGACCGAAGTAGCGCAGACGATATAGCCGAACTGGCGAATCACTTTAAGGGAGGTCGTTGTGCTACCTCATGAGAAGTGCGTTGGTTTTCCCCGAAGAGGAAGGGATGATGCAACAAAGTAGCGTAAGTATTTCCCTCAGTTTTTGAGAACCAAGGTATCAATCCAGTAGGAGGCTACGCGCGAGTCCCTCGTACTTGCACAAAACAAATAAATCCTCGCAACCAACGCAAATAGGGGTTGTCAATCCCCATAAGGCCACTTACGAGAGTGAGATCTGATAGATATGATAAAGATAATATTTTTGGTATTTTTATGATGAAGATGCAAAGTAAAATAAAATCAAAGTAAATAGCAAAGGAAATAACTAAGTAGTAGGACATCAATATGATAAAGATAGACCCGGGGGCCATAGGTTTCACTAGTGGCTTCTCTCGAGAGCATAAGTATTCTACGGTGGGTGAACAAATTACTATGGTGCAATTGACAGAATTGAGCATAGTTATGAGAATATCTAGATATGATCAGGTATGTAGGCATCACGTCCGAGACAAGTAGACCGACTCCTGCCTGCATCTACTACTATATATTACTCCACTCATCGACCGCTATCGAGCATGCATCTAGAGTATTAAGTTAAAAACAGAGTAACGCCTTAAGCAAGATGACATGATGTAGAGGGATAGACTCATGAAATATGAAGAAAACCCCATCTTGTTATCCTCGATGGCAACAATACAATACATGCCCTGCTGCCCCTACTGTCACTGGGAAAGGACACCGCAAGATTGAACCCAAAGCTAAGCACTTCTCCCATTGCAAGAAAGATCAATCTAGTAGGCCAAACCAAACTGATAATTCGAAGAGACTTGCAACGATAACCAATCATACATAAAAGAATTCAGAGAAGATTCAAATATTATTCATAGATATACTTGATCATAAACCCACAATTCATCGGTCTCAACAAACACACCGCAAAAAGAAGATTACATCAAATAGTTCTCCACAAGAGAGGGGGAGAACATTGTATTGAGATCCAAAAAGAGAGAAGAAGCCATCTAGCTACTAACTATGGACCCGTAGGTCTGAAGTAAATTACTCACACTTAATCGGAGGGGCTACGGTGATGATTTAGAAGCCCTCCGTGATTGATGCCCCCTCCGGCGGAGCTCTGAAACAGGCCCCAAGATGGGATCTCATGGATACAGAAAGTTACGGCGGTGGAATTAGGGTTTTGGCTCTGTATCTGATCGTTTGGGGGTACATGGATATATATATAGGAGGAAGGAGTTCGTCGGTGGAGCAACAGGGGGCCCACGAGGGTGGAGGGCGCGCCTGGGGGGGGGGGGGTTGGCGCGCCCCCTACCTCGTGGTATCCTCTTTTCTTTCTTGACGTAGGGTCCAATTCTCCCGGGTCTTGTTCGTTGAGAAAATCACGTTCCCGAAGGTTTCATTCCGTTTGGACTCCGTTTGATATTCCTTTTCTTCCAAACCCTAAAATAGGTGAAAAACAACAGTTCTGGGATGGGCCTCCGGTTAATAGGTTAGTCCCAAAAATAATATATAAGTGGATAATAAAGCCCAATAATGTCCAAAACAGTAGATAATATAGCATGGAGCAATCAAAAATTATAGATACGTTGGAGACATATCAAGCATCCTCATGCTTAATTCTTGCTCGTCATCGAGTAGGTAAATGATAAAAACATAATTTTTGATGTCGAGTGCTACTTGGTATAATTTTAATGTAATTCTTCTTAATTGTGGTATGAATATTCAGATCCAAAAGATTCAAGACAAAAGTTCATATTGACATAAAAATAATAACACTTCAAGCATACTAACTAAGCAATTATGTCTTCTCAAAATAACATGCATAAAGAAAGTTATCCCTACAAAATCATATAGTCTGGCTATGCTCCATCTTCACCACACAAAATATTTAGATCATGCACAACCCCGATGACAAGCCAAGTAATTGTTTAATACTTTTGACATTCTCAAAACTTTTTCAATTTTCACGCAATATATGAGCGTGAGCCATGGATATAGCACTATAGGTGGAATAGAATTGTGGTTGTGGAGAAGACAAAAAGGGAGAAGATAGTCTCACATCAACTAGGTGTATCAATGGGCTATGGAGATGCCCATCAATAGATATCAATGTGAGTTAGTACGGATTGCCATGCAACGGATGCACCAGAGCTATAAGTATATGAAAGCTCAAAGAGAAACTAAGTGGGTGTGCATCCAACTTTCTTGCTCATGAATACCTAGGGCATTTTGAGGAAGCCCATCATTGGAATATACAAGCCAAGTTCTATAATGAAAATTCCCACTAGTATATGAAAGTCATAAGATGAGAGACTCTCTATTATGAAGATCATGGTGCTACTTTGAAGCACAAGTGTGGTAAAAGGATAGTAGCATTGTCTCTTCTCTCTTTTTCTCTCATTTTTTTATTTGGGCCTTTTCTTTTTTTATGGACTCTTTTTTTTCTTTCTTTTTCTCCTTTTTTTGTCCGGAGTCTCATCCTGACTTGTGGGGGAATCATAGTCTCCATCATCCTTTCCTCACTGGGACAATGCTCTAATAATGATGATCATCACACTTTTATTTTTCTTACAACTCAACAATTACAACTCGATACTTAGAACAAAATATGACTCTATATGAATGCCTCCGGTGGTGTACCGGGATATGCAATGAATCAAGAGTGACACGTATGAAAGAATTATGAATGGTGGCTTTGCCACAAATATGATGTCAACTACATGATCATGCTAAGAAATATGACAATGATGGAGTGTGTCATAATAAACAGAACGGTGGAAAGTTGCATGGCAATATATCTCGGAATGGCTATGGAAATGCCATAATAGGTAGGTATGGTGGCTGTTTTAAGGAAGGTATATGGTGGGTGTATGATACCGGCGAAAGGTGCGCGGTATTAGAGAGGCTTGCAAAGGTGGAAGGGTGAGAGTGTGTATAATCCATGGACTCAACATTAGGCATAAAGAACTCATATACTTATTGCAAAAATATACAAGTTATCAAAGCAAAGTATTACGTGCATGCTCCTAGGGGGATAGATTGGTAGGAAAAGACCATCGCTCGTCCCCGACCGCCACTCATAAGGAAGACAATCAATAAATAAATCATGCTCCGACTTCATCACATAACGGTTCACCATACATGCATGCTACGAGAATCACAAACTTTAACATAAGTATTTCTCAAATTCACAACTACTCAACTAGCACAACTTTAATATCACCATCTTCATATCTCAAAACAATTATCAAGCATCGAACTTCTCATAGTATTCAACATACTCATAAGAAAGTTTTATTGTTAATCTTGTATACCAAGCATATTAGGATTTTAAGCAAATTACCATGCTATTTAAGACTCTCAAAATAATCTAAGTGAAGCATAAGAGATCAATAGTTTCTATAAAACAAATCCACCACCGTGCTCTAAAAGATATAAGTGAAGTACTAGAGCAAAACGATATAACTCAAAAGATATAAGCGAAGCACATAGAGTATTCTAACAGATTCCAAATCATGTATGGCTCTCTCAAAAGGTGTGTATAGCAAGGATGATTGTGCTAAACTAACAAGAAAAGACTCAAATCATACAAGACGCTCCAAGCAAAACACATATCATGTGGCGAATAAAAATATAGCTCTAAGTAAAGTTACCGATAGAAGTAGACGAAAGAGGGGATGCCTTCCGGGGCATCCCCAAGCTTTGGCTTTTAGGTGTCCTTAGATTATCTTGGGGATGCCATGGGCATCCCAAAGCTTAGGCTCTTGCCACTCCTTGTTCCATAATCCATCAAATCTTTACCCAAAACATTAAAACTTCACAACACCAAACTTAAAGTAGAAAATCTCGTGAGCTCCGTTAGTGAAAGAAATTAAAAGACCACTTCAAGGTACTATAATGAACTCATTATTTATTTATATTGGTGTTATAACTACTGTATTCCACCGTCTCTATGGTTTATAAACTATTTTACTAGCCATAGATTTATAAACTATTCTGCAATGAACTCATTCTTTATTTATATTGGTGTTAAATCTACTATATTCAAACTTCTCTATGGTTTATAAACTATTTTACTAGCCATAGATTCATCAAAACAAGCAAACAACACACGAAAAACAGAATCTGTCAAAAACAGAACAGTCTGTAGTAATCTGTAGCTAGCGCAAGATCTGGAACCCCAAAAATTATAAAATAAATTGCCGGACTAGAGGAATTTATCTATTAATGATCTGCAAAAATAATTAACTAAATATCACTTTCCAAATAAAAATGGCAGTACTTCTCGTGAGCACTAAAGTTTCTGTTTTTTACAGCAAGTTCAACAAGACTTTCCTCAAGTCTTCCCAACGGTTCTACTTGGCACAAATACTAATTAAACACAAAAAACACAACCAAAAAATAGGCTAGATAAATTATTTATTACTAAACAGGAGCAAAAATCCAGTAATAAAAATAAAATTGGGTTGCCTCCCAACAAGCGCTATCGTTTAACGCCCCTAGCTAGGCATAACAAAAAAGGATAGATCTAGGTATTGCCATCTTTGGTAGGAAATCCATAAGTGGCTCTAATAATAGATTCGTAAGGTAATTTAATTTTCTTTCTAGGAAAGTGTTCCATGCCTTCCTTAATGGAAATTGGAATCTAATATTTCCTTCATATCAATAATTGCACCTATCGTTCTAAGGAAAGGTCTACCAAGAATAATAGGACATGAAGGATTGCAATCTCTGTCAAGAACAATAAAGTCTACGGGCACATAATTCCTATTTTCAACAATAATAACATCATTAATTCTTCCCATAGGTTTCTTAATAGTGGAATCCGCAAGGTGCAAGTTTACAGAGCAATCATCAAAATCACGGAAACCTAACAAATCACAGAAAGTTTTTGGAATCGTGTAAACACTAGCACCCAAATCACATAAAGCGTATCATTCATGGTCTTTAATTTTAATTTTAATAGTTGGCTCCCACTCATCATAAAGTTTTCTAGGGATAGAAACTTCCAATTCAAGATTTTCTTCATAAGATTGCATCAAGGCATCAACGATATGTTTAGTACACGCTTTATTTTGACTATAAGCATGAGGGGAATTTAGCATGGATTGCAACAAGGAAATACAATCAATCAAAGAGAAATTTTCATAGTTAAATTCCTTGAAATCCATAATAGTGGTTTTAGCAACATCTAGGGTTTTAATTTCTTCAATCCCACTTTTATCAAATTTAGCATCAAGATCAACAAATTCTGAATTCTTGGAACACCTTCTAGGTAAAGGTGGATCATATTTAGTCCCATAATTATCAAGATTCATATTGCAAAACAAAGATTTAATAGGGGACACATCAATAACTTTTAGATGTTCATCATTATTTTCATAGGAACTAGAAGAACACGCATCCTAGCGGTTCTTTCTTAGCACGCATCCTAGCGGTTATTTCTCTGCACTCATCAATGGAAATTCTCATGGCTTTGAGAGACTCATTGATATCATGCTTTGGTGGAATAGATCTAAGTTTCAAAGAATCAACATCAAGAGCAATTCTATCAACGTTCCTAGCCAAATCATCAATATTAAGCAATTTTTCTTCAATCATAGCATTAAAATTCTTTTGCGAAGTAATAAATTCTTTAATATTAGATTCAAAATCAGAGGGTATCTTATTATAATTTCCATAATAATTGTTGTAGGAATTACCATAATTATTAGAGGGATTACTAGGATAAGGCATAGGGTCGAAATTTCCTCTATACGCGTTGTTACCAAAATTGTTCCTACCAACAAAATTCACATCCATAGATTCATTATTATTCTCAATCAAAGTAAACAAGGGCATATCATTAGGATAAGAAGAAACACTCTTATCAGAAAATAATTTCATAAGTTCATCCATCTTTCCACTCAAAACATTAATTTCTTCTATCGCATGCACCTTTTTATTAGTAGATCTTTCAGTATGCCATTGAGAATAATTAACCATAATATTATCTAGGAGTTTAGTAGCTTCTCCTAATGTGATTTCCATAAAAGTGCCTCCCGCGGCCGAATCTAAAAGATTTCTAGAAGCAAAATTCAATCCGGCATAAAATATTTGTATAATCATCCACAAATTTAAACCATGATTAGGGCAATTACGTATCATTAATTTCATTCTCTCCCAACCTTGTGCAGCATGTTCATGATCAAGTTGCTTATAGTTCATAATATCGTTTCTCAGAGAGATGATCTTAGCGGGAGGAAAATACTTAGAGATAAAAGCATCTTTGCACTTATTCCATGAATCAATACTATTTTTAGGCAAAGACGAAAACCAAGCTTTAGCACAATCTCTAAGCGAAAAAGGAAATAGCTTCAATTTAACAATATCATTATCCACATCTTTCTTATTTTGCATGTCACACAAATCAACAAAGCTATTTAGATGGGTAGCGGCATCTTCACTAGGAAGGACGAAAAATGGATCTTTCATGACAAGATTTAGCAAAGCAGTATTAATTTCACAAGATTCAGCATCGGTAAGAGGAGCAATCGGAGTGCTAATAAAATCATTGTTGTCGGTATTGGTGAAGTCACACAATTTAGTATTATCTTGAGCCATCGTGACAAGCAAGCAAACTAACGCACAAGCAAACAAAAAGCAAGGGGCCAAAAAGAAGCAAATAGAGAGGGCGGATAGAGAGAGAGAGGGCGAATAAAATGGCAAGGGTGAAGTGCGGGAGAGGAAAACGAGAGGCAATTGGAAAATAATGTAATGCGGGAGATAAGGGTATGTGATGGGTACTTGGTATGTTGACTTTTGTGTAGACCTCCCCGGCAATGGCGCCAGAAATCCTTCTTGCTACCTCTTGAGCACTGCGTTGGTTTTCCCCGGAGAGGAAGGGATGATGCAGCAAAGTAGCGTAAGTATTTCCCTCAGTTTTTGAGAACCAAGGTATCAATCCAGTAGGAGGCTACGTGCGAGTCCCTCGTACCTGCACAAAACAAATAAATCCTCGCAACCAACGCAAATAGGGGTTGTCAATCCCTATAAGGCCACTTACGAGAGTGAGATCTGATAGATATGATAAAGATAATATTTTTGGTATTTTTATGATAAAGATGCAAAGTAAAATAAAAGCAAAGTAAATAGCAAAGGAAATAACTAAGTAGTAGGAGATTAATATGATAAAGATAGACCCAGGGGCCATAGGTTTCACTAGTGGCTTCTCTCGAGAGCATAAGAATTCTACGGTGGGTGAACAAATTACTGTTGAGCAATTGACAGAATTGAGCATAGTTATGAGAATATCTAGATATGATCATGTATGTACGCATCACGTCCGAGACAAGTAGACCGACTCCTGCCTGCATCTACTACTATATATTACTCCACTCATCGACCGCTATCCAGCATGCATCTAGAGTATTAAGTTAAAAACAGAGTAACGCCTTAAGCAAGATGACATGATGTAGAGGGGTAGACTCATGCAATATGAAGAGAACCCCATCTTGTTATCCTCGATGGCAACAATACAATACGTGCCTTGCTGCCCCTACTGTCACTGGGAAAGGACACTGCAAGATTAAACCCAAAGCTAAGCACTTTTCCCATTGCAAGAAAGTTCAATCTAGTAGGCCAAACCAAACTGATAATTCGAAGAGACTTGCAACGATAACCAATCATACATAAAAGAATTCAGAGAAGATTCAAATATTATTCATAGATAGACTTGATCATAAACCCACAATTCATCGGTCTCAACAAACACACCGCAAAAAGAAGATTACATCGAATAGTTCTCCACAAGAGAGGGGGAGAACATTGTATTGAGATCAAAAAGAGAGAAGAAGCCGTCTAGCTACTAACTATGGACTCGTAGGTCTGAAGTAAACTACTCACACTTCATCGCAGCGGCTATGGTGATGATGTAGAAGCCCTCCGTGATCGATGTCCCCTCCGGCGGAGCTCCGAAATAGGCCCCAAGATGGGATCTCGTGGATACATAAAGTTATGGCGGTGGAATTAGGGTTTTGGCTCCGTATCTGATTGTTTGGGGGTACGTGGATATATATAGGAGGAGCAACAGGGGGCCAAAGCCCTAATATACATAAAGTTATGCCCGCCCATCCTTCACCATCTCCAAGAAGACTTCTAGAGCATTATCATGGTAGCATGAATTATATACTTTAACCTTAGTTTCCTCAACTCCAGTCATGTAGTTTGCAAGGTAATCATCAGTAAATAGCTTCAAAAACCACTGAAAAAAGAAAAATATCAGATACTGAGGTCTAATTGAGTAACTTGTTGCAGGTAGGTGGAAAAGGCAACACATTACTTACCATCCTAAAGTTCACTGTTGTCTTGGACAAAGTGTAAATAAAGAGCTTAATTCCCATCACCCGTTTCTTTCGCCTATCTTTCTTAGTTTCCTCACTTGATGCTTGTTCATGAATATCTCATTGCCCCATACGCAAAAGGGATCAAAGCGTGGATCAGTACCGCTCATATATGTACCTACAAGCAACCAGTAAATGTTAGAAGCTAAATTGAGATTGCACAAATGATGTAAAATACAACTACCTGCGTTCCTAAGTACAAGTATTTTCAGAGATTTCAATATGAACTACATATGGATGTATATAGAACTATAGATATAGTTTATATTAGAATCCAGATTCACTCATTTTGCTCCTTATGTAGTCTATATTGGAATCTCTAAAAATACTTATATTTAGGAATAGATGGTGTATATGAGATGGGATGCAGCTAACCTCGACGGCAAACAACAGAACCGCCCGTTGTAGCCCTGTGTAAGTACATGGAAAGCCAATGTTAACTACAACAGGGTTAACATCCACCAAAAATAGCAAATGGTAATAAAATGGCAGCATCTGTAGTGATATGTTCATTGTGAAGAGTAGCACGGTAGCAAAGGGAGGGATTAAAAAATGGATACAACTATTAATTGCAACAGGATTAATGACATCCTAATTCATGTTTTGTAAGTTTGTAGCCATTAAAATACAACTGTTTAAAAATGCATACATCTGTTAATTGCAACAGGCTTAACGACCATTCAAACCGGTACTAATAAAAATGTAATTGGCAGAGTTAAACATCACAAGGTAGGTGCTACCATAGCAGATAATGGCCCAGTTGTCTATAAAATGGTAGGGAAAATAGCTAAAACATGTTAGGCATGTTTACTACAACATGCTTAATACATCGACCATACAAAACATAGCCATTAATTGCAACTTGTATTGGTATGATTGAACTAGTGAGTACATACTTGGTAAGTCCTGAGAGGTAGTTGCTGGGGCACTTCATCTTGGCCAGAGCCCGCCCAAAGTCCGCGGCGACGGAGGCGAACTGTTCCTCCAGGTCGAAGCATGGATTAGTGCCACTGACATGTGTACCTACAGGCAACTAGTAAATGGTAGAAGTTAAACTGCAATTGCACAAATGATGTGAAATAGACATGGGACGCAGCTATCCTCAACGGCAAACAATAGCATCGACCGTTATGACCCTGCGTAAGTACATGGACATGCATGTTAAGTACAACAGGGTTAGCATCCACCAAAAATAGCAAATGGGCAACATCTCTAGTATATCTTCGTTGCAGAGAGTAGCATGGTAGCAAATGGATAGATTAAAAAATGGATACAACTGTTAATTGCAATAGGCTTAACAACATCCTAAGTCAAGTTTTGTAAGTTTGTAGCCATTGAAATACAACTATTTGAAAATGGATTCAACTGTTAATTACAATAGGCTTAATAGCCATTGAAAACGGTACTGATAAAAATGCAATTGGCAGAGTTAAACATCACAAGGAAGGTGCTGCCAGAGAAAAGAATGGCCCAGTTGTCTATAAAAAGGTAGGGAAAGTAACAATGTGTTAGTCATGTTTACTAGAACATGCTTAATACATGGAGCGTACAGAACATAGCCATTAATCGCAACTGGTATTGGTAAGATTGAACAGGTGAGTACATACTTGGTAGGTCCTGAGAGGTAGTTGCTGGGACACTTCATCTTGGCCAGAGCCCGCCCAAAGTCAGCGGCGGCGGAGGCGAGCTGTTCCTCCAGGTCGAAGCGTGGATCAGTGCCACTGACATGTTTACCTACAGTCAACTAGTAAATGGTAGAAGTTAAACTACAATTGCAAAAATGATGTGAAATACTGTAAGACATGGGATGCAGCTAACCTCGACGGCAAACAACAGCATCGGCCGTTATGACCCTGCATAAGTACATGGACATGCATGTTAAGTACAACAGGGTTAGCATCCACCAAAAATAGCAAGTGGGCCGCATCTCTAGTATATCTTCGTTGCGGAGAGTAGCATGGTAGCAAAGGGATAGATTAAAAAATGGATACAAATGTTAATTGCAATAGGCCTAACAACATCCTAAGTCATGTTTTGTAAGTTTGTAGCCATTGAAATACAACTATTTAAAAATGGATTCAACTATTAATTGCAACATGCTTAATAGCCATTGAAACCGGTATTGATAAAAATGCAATTGGCAGAGTTAAACATCACAAGGCAGGTGCTGCAAGAGTAGAGAATGGCCCAGTTGTCTATAAAAAGGTAGGTAAAGTAGCAATGTATTAGTCATGTTTACTACAACATGCTTAATACATGGACCGTAGAGAACATATCCATTAATCACAACTGGTATTGGTAAGATTGAATCGCTGAGTACATACTTGGTAGGTCCTGAGAGGTAGTTGCTGGGGCACTTCATCTTGGCCAGAGCCTGACCAAAGTCAGCGACGGCGGAGGCGAGCTATTCCTCCGGGTCGAAGCGTCGATCAGTGCCACTGACATGTGTACCTACAGGCAACCAGTAAATGGTAGAAGTTAAACTGCAATTGCACAAATGATGTGAAATACTGTAAGTCATTGGATGCAGCTAACCTTGATGGCAAACAACAACATCGGTCATTATGACCTTGCGTCAGTACATGGACAGGCATGTTAAGTACAACAGGGTTAGCATCCACCAAAAATAGCAAATGGGCAACATCTCTAGTATATCTTCATTGTGGAGAGTAGCATGGTAGCAAATGGACAGATTAAAATATGGATACAATTGTTAATTGCAACAGGCTTAACAACATCCTAAGTGATGTTTTGTAAGTTTGTAGCCATTGAAATACAACTATTTAGAAAGTAGATTCAACTGGTAATTGCAATAGGCTTAATAGCCATTGAAACCGGTACTGATAAAAATGCAATTGGCAGAGTTAAGCATCACAAGGCAGGTGCTGCCAGAGCAGAGAATGGCCCAGTTATCTATGAAAAGGTAGGGAAAGTAGCAACGTGTTAGGCATGTTTACTAGAACTTGCTTAATACATCGACCATACAGAACATAGCCATTAATCGCAACTGGTATTGGTAAGATGGAACTCATGAGTACATACTTGGTAAGTCCTGAGAGGTAGTTGCTGGGGCACTTCATCTTGGCCAGAGCCCACCCAAAGTCAGTGGCGACGGAGGCAAGCTGTTCCTCCGGGTCGAAGAATGGATCAGTGCCACTACATGTGTACCTACAGGAAACCAGTAAATGGTAGAAGTTAAACTGCAATTGCACAAATGATGTGAAATACTGTAAGACATGGGATGCAGCTAACCTCGACGGCAAACAACAACATTGGTCGTTATGACCCTGCACTAGTAGAAAACGGGCCTATTGTCCCGGTTCGTAAGGGCCTTTTGTCCCGGTTCTTGAATCAGCACTAAAGGGTCGTTACTAATGCCATGTCCCTTTTGTCCCGCTTCAGTCCAGAACCGAGACAGATGGGCCTCCACGTGGCCTGTGCGCGGAGGCCAGGCAGGAGGGCCTTTGGTCCCAGTTAGTGGCACCAACCGGGACCAATAGGCATCCACGCGTCAGCATTTCTGTGGCTGGGGTTTTTGTTTTTTTTAAGGGGGGGGGGTTGGGGGTTTTGGGGGGTTAATTTACGTCTTTCATATATTGCGTTAGCTAGCTAATTAATAGAGAGAAGTGTCCTCTCTTATGTCCGTGCTTGGTCGACGCTACGTACGATACATACGTATAGAGAGGACTAGACACACTAGCTAGCTAGTAATCAAATGAAGCAAACAGAAGATCGTCATGAACATATATGCATACAGAGAGAAGTGATATCGACCACCTCTCTTTCTCCAAGAGGTCGAACAACAAGTTCTCGTATATCTATCCAACACTATCGGCTACATATATACAATAATTATCTCTTACAAATGTAATCTCCTATCATACAGACGCATGGTCCACATAGTATTCTCCGTGTTCAGCGATCACGCAGTCAAGAAAGAATGCCGCCAATTCCTCTTGAATTGCTCGCATGCGATCTGGTGCTAGGAGTTCATCCCGCATCCGAAACATTTAATTTGAAGAAGGGGGTCAATACATATATATATGAATGAAACTCAACACAAATGATGGTAATAAAATAAAATTGTGAATATTGTTATTTACGCACTTCATATTGTTCGTCAGAGTAGCCCCGCTCACAGGTCGTGTGGCGCCGGGACTCGCAAACATAGTATCCACAGAAATCATTCCCTTGTTCCTGCCACAACCACTTTACAAGAAATAGATGTCAATCAAACTGATAAGCAAGAATGCCAAATGGTATTGATGAAACTAGCGCTTGAATCACTAGGAGATGCGCGGAACATGCTACTATAGTACTTACTTTCGGGTGTCTAAATTCCAGCTTCTTCGGCAGTCCCGGAGCTTTTTTGGTGAATTTTCTCCAAACCCTGCCAGACAAAGAAAACAATTACTTGATATTAGAAATGAACAACGTTGCTGATATGGTGGATAATGATCGATTTAACTTACTTCTCGAGCATTTGAGTCATGTCCGCATACTCCTCGGGATCTTTTCGTTTAGAGTCCAAGACAGTTACTACTCCCTGCTCAAGCTTAATCTCTAGGAGAATATAGTGGAACCTGCGCACGCATGCATAACTCATCAATTACATTACTATAACCTTGTCTAATATATAAGGGAAACCGAATATGCACAAGACAGTAACACTCACTTGAAGTTGTAAGGAAAGAGTATTATATCTTTGTTTTCATTTATTACCAGCGATCGTAGCAAGTGTATCGGGTTAAATCGCAACCACCTACCAAACCTCCTACCAATATCAATAGCCAGGCCGACGACTCATCTCCCCAAAACCCCTCTGCCACCTTTTCGCCCGTCAACTCGCCCTGCCAAACCATCTGCTCGCCCTCTTTACCCTGCTCTGCTCCATCCACCTTCTCGCGTGCGCCGCCCACCTCCTCCACCGCCATGGCCACGTACCCATGTGACCCGCTTCCCCTTCTCCCTCCTGGCACCACTGTGATGGAAGCCAACGAGAATCACTGCCGTCGTACTTACCACTTTCTTGGTGGCGAACCTCTAGTCCAATCTGGAGACTGGGCCATCATCTCCCTTGCCCCGCCACCGGACCCCACCCAGTTTGAGGCGGATACCATGCTCATTCGCCACTTCCTTGACCACGAGCATGGCTTCCGCATTGCGGAGGTCTCACGCTGTGGCATGGGAGCGGCTTTCGTCCGCTTCGCCCACGCCTGCGACATCGACACTGCCATCGCCAACAGCCCATACTTCGTCGGCGACTCCGTCCTCCGTGTTCTTTGCCATGACAGAGGTATCAACCACCGTAACTGCACCTTTACCCATGATGCCTGGATTATGATGGTCAACTTGCCCCTGGAGGCATGGTGCCCAGACTAAGTTAGAGAGTCTGTTGCGGGTTTTGGTAAATTTCTTGTTTGGAATAGAGATCTGTCGAACCGTGCCCGTATTCTGATCAAAGTGCGTGTTCCTGACCTTCTTGAGATTCCTGTGAGCCATGCCATTTGTGAGAGTCTGGATGATTTCGGTCATGGCCAATCATGGACCTGTGTAGTTTACATTCTTGAGGCAGATCTTCTTGGGGCCATGGGAGGTGATGAGGATCCCATTCCTCCGGATGGTGTTCTGCACCCTATGCCCCATGCCCCTTTTGGAGGTATCTGGCATGATGCTGACTTTATGGATGATAATCACCATGCTGCACACGCAGCACCTGCTGCTCACCATGCTCCTAATGATATGGATGAACCTATGGTGCACACCCCTCCGCTTTGTCCCGAGCATCATGAACCCCCCATGCAACCGGCTATTGAGGCCACAGATTGCTTTGTTGTCCTTCAAGACATGATGTCAAAAATCATGGCCACCGTGCCGGCCATTTTGGAGAAACTTGCAGACTCTACTGTGTTAAGTACTCGATGTCAGATCATCAATGTGGAGGAAGAACAGGGCTCTGTCAAGAAGTGCTTGCTGGCTATCACCACTGAAGATCCTCCAATTCCAGTTGCATCCTATGTTGTCATTGCTGAATTTGCTGATGAAATACAGCCTGTCTTGGATGACCCCCTGGATATATCCTATGTTCAGCAGCCACATAAGCATGCTCTCTCTGTTTTAGTAAACCCTGCCCAAGAGATCTCTGCTCCCATGCAGCATCCACAGATGGCTTCTAGTCCTAATGCACCTTGTCCTACTCTGATGATATCTCCTGCTGTCAACAAAAGAAAGAAGGTTAATTCCCCACTGGACGTCCAAGATCTTCGTCGCAGTCGTCGACTTGATGGCCTCAGTGTTGGTTTCAAGGATCAAGCTGCTGCTAATAAAGCCAAGAAGATGAGCAACTGCAAGAAGAACCTTTCAGCTAACTTTGAATTTGAGCTCAGGGACCCACAAGTTGCGCCACCACCAGAACTCCCACTAGCTACCATTCAGGCAATTGCCACTATGTAGTGTGAGATACCTCCTGAGGAGATCTCTGGAAGTCTTATGAACTCTACTGCAGATCATGAATAATTTAGTATTTTTTGCAGTTGGGTTTGTGCTTTCAAGCCCAGTTATGGCTTTAGGCCCTTAGCTATCCAGGGCAGCTTATCTTGCTTATGTTTCTCGTATGTTGAACTTTTTTCTCTGGTTTGTAAGGAGCTATGCTCCACTATGTGGCACTATGATTTGAAGAACATTATTTGCTTATCAGCTTCTTATATGAGGTGTCTGAATGGTTATGTTATGAATGATATCCTAGCATGCATGTTGAAATGGAAATCTGTTGTTGAAGCTTGCTTAGCACATCAGCCTCATGATCTGTCAGTATTTTCAGAGATGATTAACTCATTCTCTACCCTTGACCTTTATACCAATCAGTTACTATATGAATAGGCATTGGAATATACTTAATTGGAATGTTAGAGGAATAAATTCACAAACTAGATGGGATGATCTGTGTGCAAGAATTGATGAAAGCAATTGTGGCATTATTTGTATCCGAGAAACAAAAAGAGACAATTTTGACCTGCCATACTTGAGAAATTTCTCACCCAGAAGATATAATCAATTTGCTTTCAGCCCATCTGCTGGCCTATCTGGTGGCATCATAACTATACGAAATGGTAGTCTTTTCTCTGGGACTGTAATTGACCAGTCTAATTTTCAGATCACTGTCAAACTAACCTGCAACTTATCAGGCAATATATTCCATATTAAAAATGTGTATGGCCCATGTAGTAATGAATCCAGGGCTGACTTCTTTCATTGGTTGAACTCTGTTGATGCCTCCAATATGGACAGCTGGATGTTAGTTGGGGATTTTAATCTTATTAGAAGCCCATTGGACAGGAACAAACCTGGTGGTGATACAAATAACATGTTAATGTTCAACAGCTTGATTCAGCAGCTGGACCTAGTGGAGGTCCCCCTTAAAGGCAGGAGTTTTACTTGGTCCAATATGCAAGATCTTCCACCGTTAGAAAAGATTGACTGGATTTTGACTTCTGCAAATTGGACTATTTCCTTCCCCAATACATTAGCTCATCCTCTTGCTAGAGTGACATCAGATCATGTACCTATTCATATCCAAATTGGCAGTGACATACCCAAAGCTTCCATATTCAGATTTGATTAGCTTGAATTTGATGGCTTTTATGAAACTGTGGTGCAATGCTGGAACAGAAATCATCATCTCAACAACTCTGCCAAGGATGTATCTGCCAGGTTTAAATGTCTCAGACTTGGCCTGAAAAAATGGAGTAAAAATCTATCCAGACTTAATTCTACCATTACTGCATGTAACTATGTTCTTACAATATTGGATGGAATTGAGGATCAAAGACAGCTATCTATTATGGAGGCCAACTTCAGGAAAATTCTGATAAAACATACCAGCAAATTACTTGAGGCTAAAAGAATATATTGGAAATCCAGGTTAAAGATGAGGAGTGTTAGACTTGATGATGAGAATACTGATTTCTTTCATGCCATGGCCACACAAAGTTTCAGGAAAAATTATATTACCTCCATTCTCAGTGAAGATGGCACTTATTATCAAAATCATGACCATAAGGCTGCAATTATTTGGCAATCATACAAGGACAGACTGGGTAAATCCATCAATCCTACTATGATATTCAATCTGGATGAATTAATACAACATCATGACCTATCTGCACTTGATGCTCCATTTACTGTGGATGAAGTTGAAAAAGGTTGCCAAAGAGTTCCCTACTGACAGAGCACCTGGCCCTGATGGTTTTAATGGTATGTTCCTAAAAAATGCTGGAATATTATAAAACAAGACTTCTACACTATGATTTGGGACTTCTTTGAAGGAAATAGTGACATCCAGAGTATCAACACTGCCTTCATTACCCTCATTCCAAAAGTTGCCAATCCAGAGAGTATGAATGACTTCAGACCAATCTCCCTGGTTAGCTTGCCTCTCAAATTCTTTACAAAGCTGTTGGCAAACAGGGCCCAAAATATCATTACATCTATTATTCATCAAAATCAATATGGGTTCATCAAAGGCAGAAATATTCAAGACTGTTTGGGATATGCATTTGAATATCTTCATCTCTGTCATCAATCAAAAAGACCCATTATCATCCTCAAACTTGATTTTCAAAAGGCATTTGATAAGATTGAATACAAGGCCGTTATTGCTATGCTTCAAGCTAAAGGATTTGGACCAAGGTGGATAAATTGGGTATCTAAAATTCTTAATTCTGCTTCTACTGCTGTATTACTGAATGGAGTTGCAAGGAAAAAAAATTATGTGCAAAAGAGGAGTTAGACAAGGAGATCCATACTCTCCCCTTCTATTTGTTTTAGCAGCTGACCTATTACAGTCAGTAATTAATGCTGCTTGGGCCAATGGGGAATTAACTCTTCCTATTAATCATGCATATGGACAAGATTATCCAATCATTCAGTATGCTGATGACACCTAATGATTATGCCAGCTGATGTTGACCAAATAACACATCTCAAATATCTATTAAACCTATTTAGCCTCTCAACTGGTCTTTTTGTGAACTACAGCAAATCCTCCATGATCCCCATCAATATTGACCAGCAGACTGTTTCTGATTTAGCTGACTCCTTTGGATGTAAGGTTGAAAGTTTACCTTTCACATATCTTGGACTACCCCTTGGCACCACCAAACCATCCGTTCAGGATTTTATCCCCGTTATCTCAAAAATTGACAACAGGCTTTCTGGAGTTGCCAGATTTATGAACCATTCTGGTAGGCTAACATATGTTAACTCTGTTGTTGCTTCCATGCCCATATTTGCTATGTGCTCCCTTAAAGTGCATTACACCATCCTGGATCATGTGGATAAGTCTAGCAGGAATTTCTAATGGTATGGAAATGACATTAACAAAAAAGGAAAGTGCCTCGCCAGCTGGGAAATGATATGTAAACCCAAAGACCAAGGAGGTTTGGGAGTGCTCAATCTCAGTATTCAAAATCAAGCTCTCCTTATTAAGCACATGTATAAGTTCTTCAATAGGGCTGATATTCCCTGGGTTAATCTGATCTGGAATGCCTACTATGATTCTAATACAGTCCCAATTACTGGTGATAAGAAAGGATCATTCTGGTGGAAGGATTGTTTGAAATTCTTGGATCTATTCAAATCTATGACCACCTGTCAAGTCAAGTCTGGCAATACTGCTATGATTTGGAATGATAACTGGGATGGCAATGTCATGAAAATTAAATTTTGTGAGTTATACTCATTCACCCTTCAGGAACATATTTCCATCAAAACTGCCAAAAATATGGAAAACATATATGAGTTATTTCAGCTACCTTTATCTATTGTTGCACACCAACAGCTTCACAGCATGTCAAATCATCTTAACAATATTAGGGATCACAATGACAATGATAAGTGGATATTCCAATGGGGCAACAACACACATATGACTAAGAAGATTTACAACTCCCTTATGGGACAACATGACACTGCTGATCCCATTAAGTGGATCTGGAAAACCTGCTGCCTCCCCAGACATAAGTTTTTCTGCTGGTTGATGCTAAATGACAGAATTAACACATGTGAGCTGCTTACCAGAAAATCTTTCCACCTGGAATCCACTTCTTGTGTCTTATGCAATGATGAAGACATGGAGGACAGATCCCATCTACTATTCTCATGCACCTTCAGTCAAAACTTCTGGTGGAATATTGACATTGAATGGAACACAGGTCTTCACATTCATGATATGTTCTCTGATGGCAAGCTGAGGCATAACTTTCCATTCTTCATGGAGATTGTTACAGTAGGATGCTGGAGTTCATGGAATCAGAGAAATGCACTGATATTTGAAAATATACCATGCTCCATTGCATCCTGCAAGTTTTGATTTCATCAACACTTTCAAGCTCACCATGTTGAGAGCAAAGCCTAGCCTTAAGGATGGCATGTCATCCTGGATAGACAACATTTGAATAAGCTTGTATTTTTTCCTTTCTTTCTTCTTTTTTGTGTTAACTTTATCACTCTGGTTGCTCTCCCAACAACCTTTGTACTATGCACCTTTTTTCCATTATAATGAAAATGACACAGTAGGGTTTTACCCTACTGTTTTATGGTCAAAAAAATGGGACACTGCAATGCCTGTGGGCCTAATGGGCCTGCTGCGGGCCTGAATCCTGGCCCATGGTTGGGTTTCTAGTCGTATTCAGGCCGTGCTGGCCCAGTAGGTGGCATTTTTTTCTTTTTTGCAATTTATTTTTTCATTTCTACTTAGAACTAAATACTTATAGTTTTTTAGTGATTTCTTTTTTCTTTTAGGTCACAAAAATTATAAACTTTCTGTTAGTGCCATTAGTTTTAAAATTTGAATAGTTTAAATTTGAATTTTTTAAAATTTGTGTGAATCACTAGTTTATGAATAACTTTACTGTAAAAATTGATTTTTGAGTCATTCTTTTTCCTGCTATTTAATATTACTGTGTTTTATCATTATACTCAATTTGGTAATTTTAGTTAGTCATAACTAATATTATAGGCATTTTTTTTTCTTTTTTGCTATTTATTTTTTCATTTCTACTTAGAACTAAATACTTATAGTTTTTTAGTGATTTCTTTTTTCTTTTAGGTCACAAAAATTATAAACTTTCTGTTAGTGCCATTAGTTTTAAATTTTGAATAGTTTAAATTTGTGTGAATCACAAGTTTGTGATCAACTTTACTAAAAAATGAACATAGATGCACCTATAGAGAAAATTCGACCTAAATTCATAATCAATTTCTATGAACTTCAGAGAAATTCATTATGAATTTAGGTCAAATTCCCTGTATAGGGGCATCTATTTTCACTTTGAGAGGAGCTCAACAAGGCAGAGAGGGACGGGCTTATAAACCGGTGTGGGCACCCTTCGGTTGGCGAGGTGGGACTAAACTCTGAGCACAATGAGGACCAACTCTTTAGTCCCGGTTTGTGGCACAAACCGGGACTAATGGTCATGTTCCAGGGGCGAGCGCTATTTTTTTCCAATTTTTTTGTTCTGTTTTCTACATTATTTATTTTCTTTTGTTTTTTGCTTTATTTTTTAATTCTTTTTGCTTTTAGTTTTAGAAAAATTATAAACTTTCTGTTAGTGCCATTACTTTTCAAATTTGAAAACACTTTTTTAGTTTTTTAGTTTTCTTTGTTGCTTTATTTATTGTATTTTGTTTCTACTTACAACAAAATACTTATTGTTGTTATTTTTATTTTTTCCAGTTTTTTTGTTTTTTTTGTGTATTATTTATTTTCTTTTGTTTTTGCTTTATTTTTTAATTCTTTTTGCTTTTAGGTCAGCAAAATTATAAACTTTCTGTTAGTGCCATTAGTTTTAGAAAAATTATAAACTTTCTATTAGTGCCATTAGTTTTCAAATTTGAATAGTTAAAATCTGAATTCTTTGAAATTTGTGTGAATCACAAGTTTGTGATTAACTTTACTAAAAAAATGAACATAGATGCACCTATAGAGAAAATTTGACCTAAATTCATAGTTTTCAAATGAACTCTGAAAAAGTTGGCATAGCATACTCATGTGTTACAAAGTTGGCATGGTATCATCATAATATTTGCGGGAGAAAGTCATCACTTTTTCTTCGCTTGTGTCATTTGCTTATTGCGCCGTAACCATGGATTTATCAGGATGCTTGGGTCAGCCTTGACATTGAAGGGAGGAATTTCATGAAACTTTTCATAATCTTGAGACATGTCTGTCTTGCCCTCTACTCCCAGGATGTCCCTTTTTCCTGAAAGAACTATGTGGCGCTTTGGCTCATCGTATGATGTATTCGCTTCCTTATCTTTTCTTTTTCTCGGTTTGGTAGACATGTCCTTCACATAGATAACCCATGCCACATCATTGGCTAGGATGAACGGTTCGTTAGTGCACCCAAGATTTTTTAGATCCACTGGTATCATTCCGTACTGTGGGTCTACCTGTACCCCGCCTCCTGACAGATTGACCCATTTGCACTTAAACAAAGGGACCTTAAAATCATGTTCGTAGTCAAGTTCCCATATGTCCACTATGTAACCATAATATGTGTCCTTTCCCCTCTCGGTTGCTGCATCAAAGCGGACACCGCTGTTTTGGTTGGTGCTCTTTTGATCTTGGGCGATCGTGTAAAATGTATTCCCATTTATCACTTATCCTTTGTAAGTCAATACAGTCAAAGATGGTCCCCTGGACAACAAGTACAGCTCATCACAAACAGTGTTGTCACCTCTGAGACGTATTTCCAACCAACTGCTGAAAGTCCTGATGTGTTCACATGTAATCCAGTCGTCGCACTACTCTGGGTGTTTGGAGCACAGACTGTTCTTGTGTTCATCGACATACGGGGTCACCAAGGTAGAGTTCTGTAGAACTGTGTAGTGTGCTTGAGACCAAGAATATCTGTCCCTACATATTATTGAGTCACTTCCAAGAGTGCCTTTTCCAGTCAGTCTCCCCTCATACCGCGATTTAGGGAGACCTATCTTCTTAAGGCCAGGAATGAAGTCAACACAAAACCCGATGACATCCTCTGTTTGATGGCCCATGGAGATGCTTCCTTCTGGCCTAGCACGGTTACGGACATATTTCTTTAGGACTCCCATGAACCTCTCAAAGGGGAACATATTGTGTAGAAGTATGGATCCTAGAATGACAATCTTGTCGACTAGATGAACTAGGACGTGCGTCATGATATTGAAGAAGGATGGTGGGAACACCAGCTCGAAACTGACAAGGCATTGCGCCACATCACTCCTTAGCCTTGGTACGATTTCTGGATCGATCACCTTCTAAGAGATTGCATTGAGGAACGCACATAGCTTCACAATGGCTAATCGGACGTTTTCCGGTAGAAGCCCCCTCAATGCAACCGGAAGCAGTTGCGTCATAATCACGTGGCAGTCATGAGACTTTAGGTTCTGGAACTTTTTCTTTGGCATATTTATTATTCCCTTTATATTCGACGAGAAGCCAGTCGGGACCTTCATACTGAGCAGGCATTCAAAGAAGATTTCTTTCTCTTCTTTCGCAAGAGCGTAGCTGGCAGGACCTTCATACTGCTTCGGAGGCATGCCGTCTTTTTCGTGAAAACATTGTAGGTCCTGCCATGCCTCAGGTGTATCTTTTGTCTTTCCATACACGCCCAAGAAGCCTAGCAGGTTCACGCAATGGTTCTTCATCATGTGCATCACGTCGATTGAAGAGCGGACCTCTAGGTTTCGAGTAGGGTAAGTCCCAAAATATATATTTCTTCTTCCACATGGGTGCGTGTCCCTCAGTGTCATTCAGAACAACTAGTGCGTCGGGACCCTTTCCAAAGATTACGTGTAAATCATTGACCATAGCAAGTACGTGATCACCGGTACGCATGGCAGGCTTCTTCCGGTTATCTGCCTCGCCTTTGAAATGCTTGCCTTTCTTTCGACATTGATGGTTGGTCGGAAGAAATCGACGATCCCAGGTACACATTCTTCCTGCATTTGTCCAGGTATATACTTTCAGTGTCATCTAAACAGTGCGTGCATGCGTGGTATCCTTTGTTTTTCTGTCCTGAAAGGTTACTGAGAGCGGGCCAATCATTGATGGTCACGAACAACAACGCCTTTAGGTTAAATTCCTCCTGTCTGTGCTCATCTCACATACGTACACCGTTTCCATTCCACAGCTGTAAAAGTTCTTCAACTAATGGCCTTAGGTACACATCAATGTCGTTGCCGGGTTGCTTAGGGCCTTGGATGAGAACTGGCATCATAATGAACTTCCGCTTCATGCACATCAAAGGAGGAAGGTTATACATACATAGAGTCACGGGCCAGGTGCTATGATTGCTGCTCTGCTCCCCAAAAGGATTAATGCCATCCGCCCTTAAAGCAAACCATACATTCCTTGGGTCCTTTGCAAACTCATCCCAGTACTTTCTCTAGATTTTCTCCACTGTGACCCGCCAGCGGGTGCTCTCAACTTCCCGTCTTTCTTACGATCCTCACTGTGCCATCGCATCAACTTGGCATGCTCTCCGTTTCTGAACAGACGTTTCAACCGTGGTATTATAGGAGCATACCACATCACCTTCGCAGGAACCCTCTTCCTGGGGGGCTCGCCGTCAACATCACCAGGGTCATCTCGTCTGATCTTATACCGCAATGCACCGCATACCGGGCATGCATTCAGATCCTTGTATGCATCGCGGTAGAGGATGCAGTCATTAGGGCATGCATGTATCTTCTCCACCTCCAATCCTAGAGGGCATACGACCTTCTTTGCTGCGTATGTACTGTCGGGCAATTCATTATCCTTTGGAAACTTCTTCTTCAATATTTTCAGTAGCTTCTCAAATCCTTTGTCAGGCACAACATTCTCTGCCTTGCACTGCAGCAATTCCAGTACGGTACCGAGCTTTGTGTTGCCATCTTTGCAATTGGGGTACAGCCCTTTTTTGTGATCCTCTAACATGCGATCGAACTTCAGCTTCTCCTTTTGACTTTCGCATTGCGTCCTTGCATCGACAATGACCTGGCGGAGATCATCATCATCGGGCACATCGTCTGGTTCCTCTTGATCTTCAGCAGCTTCACCCGTTGCAGCATCATTGGGCACATCGTCTGGTTCCTCTTGATCTTCACCAGCTCCCCCCGTTGCAGCATCACCGTATTCAGGGGGCACATAGTTGTCATCGTTCTCTTCTTCTTCGCCGTCTTCCACCATAACCCCTATTTCTCCGTGCCTCGTCCAAACATTATAATGTGGCATGAAACCCTTGTAAAGCAGGTGGGAGTGAAGGATTTTCCGGTTAGAGTAAGACATCGTATTCCCACATTCAGTGCATGGACAACACATAAAACCATTCTGCTTGTTTGCCTCAGCCGCATCGAGAAACTCATGCATGCCCTTAATGTACTCGGAGGTGTGTCTGTCACCATACATCCATTGCCGGTTCATCTGCGTGCATTATATATAATTAAGTGTTCAAATTAATAGAAGTTCATCATCACATTAAATCCAAAGTACATACATAGTTCTCATCTAACAACATATAGCTCTCCAAAGCATCTAATTAATTAAACCATACATTGAAACTATGTAAAGCATTTCAATGTGAAAACAAATGCGATCATAATCCCAACCAAGGTAACAATTGATCCAACAGCATAATGATACCAAGCCTCGGTATGAATGGCATATTTTCTAATCTTTCTAATCTTCAAGCGCATTGCATCCATCTTGATCTTGTGATCATCGACGACATCCGCAACATGCTACTCCAATATCATCTTCTCCTCCTCAATTTTTTTATTTTTTCCTTCAGGAAATTGTTTTCTTCTTCAACTAAATTTAACCTCTCGACAATAGGGTCGGTTGGAATTTTTAGTTCACATACATCCTAGATAAATAAAATCTATGTCACGTTGGTCGGCATAATTTTCATAAACAATAAATGAACCAATAGTTATAAAGATAATATATATACCACATCCGAATCATAGACAGGACGAGGGCCGACGGGGGCGGATACCAAAACCATCGCACTATATAAGATGCAATAATAAAAGTAAGAAAATAATACAAGTATCTATGTAAACACATAAGTAAGAATATTTTTTTCCTTTCAGAAAGAAGATAAGAACAAGAGGCTCACCACGGTGGTGCCGGCGATGAGCTCGGCGCGGGTGATCAACGGCGGTGAAGACGGGGACGGGGCGTGACGGACCGCTAAACCTAGACAAATATTGAGGAAAATGGAGCTTGGAGGTCGAGCTTGGAGAGGAGAAAGCTTAAGTAGTGTGGCTCGGGCATTCCATCGAACACCTTGTGTGCATAGGAGGTGAGCTAGAGCACCAGCAAGCCCTCTCCCCCTTGGCCAGAAAAAACAGAGTAGTGTGCTCTGCTCTTACGTGAGGGGGTATACATAGGCACCTCATTGGTCCAGGTTGGTGGCATGAACCGGGACCAAAGGGGAGCCTTTGGTCCCGGTTCAAGCCACAAACCGGGACCAATGGTGGTGGGCCAGGAGCGAGTCCCATAGGTCCCGATTCATCCCACCAACCGGGACCAAAAGGTCCAGACGAACCGGGACCAATGGATCACGTGGCCCGGCCGGCCCCCTGGGCTCACGAACCGGGTCCAATGCCCCCATTGGTCCCGATTCTGGACTGAACCGGGACTAATGGGCTGACCCAGCCCGGACCTTTGCCCCCTTTTCTACTAGTGTTGTGTAAGTATATAGACATGCATGTTAAGTACAACACGGTTAGCATCCACCAAAAATTGCAAATGGGCAGCATCTCTAGTGATATCCCGAGTCATGTATTGTAAGTTTGTTGCTGGTATTGGTGAAATTGAGCTGGACAGCTAATACTTGAACATCACACAGTGTGCAGTACTGAAATAAACAAGCCACAAACATGCTTAATATATACATCAACAGTACAAAACATATGCATTGCAAGTGGTATTGGTAAGATTTCGCTAGTCAGATCATACCTGTTAAGTCCTAGGGGGTAGTCGTTGGGGCACTTCATCAAGTCCAGAGCCTGCACCATCTCGGCGGCGGCAGAGGAGAGGTGTTCCTCCGGGTCAACACGCACATTGGCCATTGTGCCATGGACCGCCATCACCTCCTGGCGGTGGGGATTTGGAGGCATGAGGATGTTTCGTAGGTGCCATTTAAGCAATTAGGCGGGGCCCGTTATAGAGATCGGTGGGTTACCTGACTGGATCTGAGCAGAACATATATGTGGTTGAAGCTATGGTTGCGGCGGCGGCGGTTTGAGCTACCGGTAGTGGAAGGCACGGGGGGAGAGATACTAAGGAAATTTTATCGGTGGGGATGTGGTTGGGGGAATAAATTCTGAAATCGCGCGCCTAATGAAAATTTCTCTTCGAAACATGAAACTTGGGTTGGGGAAACACACAACGCAGACGAAGCGCGTAAAATACTCGTGTGAGAGAAAATAGAAAATTGGCAGATCCCGTCTCAAAAAATGTACACATGTACTTGATTTTTTTGGTCAATGGTACACCTGGTTTATTAGGAAACATCGCACAGGTAAGTAACTTATGGATCATTAACTCAAAAAACGCACACGAGTCCGGTATAGAAACCGTGTGTTTTGTGATCTTCTAATGATTAACAAAAAAACGCTCACGGGCACACATGCTAATCAACACTCAAAGCCCTCAAAGGAATCTCTTACCAACATTGTAGTTAATACTACAAACTTAAAGTACTACTGGTAATTTGCTCTAATACTACAAACTTAAACTACTTCTCACATGTTGCCATCGGGGCATGCTGGCCAGACGCCGGCATTCTCCTTCCCGGCCTTGCAGGCGGCAGCCCACCGTGCTTCGATCTCCGCCAAGATTTCCTCACCATGGCCTGCGGCCTCTTCTTTCTTGTGGTGGCGGGACTCTCTTTTCTTGACTGCTTTATGCCTTTTCCGCTCCTTCTATCCGCCTCTAGATCCACAGCCCATTCGCCCATGGCAGCCTCAAAGTCCGGCCACGTAACTGTGTGGCCGCCAGCTCTGCAGGTCCGAAGACAGGATTTCTAAGACCGCCGGACTATCTGCGGCTACTAAGCCAAGTACAGGAGACTAGGAGGAAGCAGTGTCGCTGGCAACCACCACAAAACCGGACATTGGCTCTGAACCGTCGGAGTCCGCATCGCGTGAGCTTGGCCATGGAGTCCCCTTCCCGCTGTACTCCACGAATTCTTTTCTCCCTGGACAAACCTCGACTTTAAGAGAGGCTCTGGACCTGATATGATCCCTCGTTATTACAGAGGAGCAACGTCTGAACTATGCCCAGCCCAAGCTAGGGCTGAGAGCGGGGAATTTTACGTCCCATCCACCACCCACTTCATCGCCACAGTCAAGGACTTAACTGACATGCTCGATTACGTCTCCGAAGACATCGACGGTATGGACGACGATGCCGGAGAAGAACATGCCCAAAACCCGCCGTTTACCAGAGCTAGACAGTCACCTCTTCATATGAGTGTACATGGTGGATACACCCAAAGAGGGTGACGGCGATTACGAGAAAAATCCGGTAGAGGATAAACCTCATGAGATACAACCGAAAGCCGACGACGCCGCTCTCACACCGCAACAAAGATAGCAATACCGGCACGAGAGACAACAATACTCCGGACGATGCCGAAGACCAAGAAAACCCTGTTGAGCAAAACTCTGAACAGGCCGCGAACGAAGACTCGGAGGACAGTAATTACCTTCCACTCTCCGAGGATGAGGTGAGCCTCGGCGACGAAGACTTTATCGTGCCCGAGGAACCTCTCGAGTAGGAGCGCTTTAAGCAACGGCTAATAGCCACTGCAAGGAGCCTGAAAAAGAAACATCAACAGCTTCAAGCTGATCAAGATCTACTCAACGACAGATGGACTAATGTCCTGGCAGCCGAGGAATACGGCCTCGTGCGCCCAACCAAAAGTTACCCAAAGCTTAACTGCTACCTCAATTCGATGATGAGGCACTTGAGCCCGTACCAGCAGCATGTAATGCGGCTGACCGACCACCACGTGGCCGGGACAAAACGGCAACGCAAGCCGAACACCGGCCCATATTATCTCACCGTAAAGGTAGAGACACAACAGCTCGGGGATACACATATGACCTGCGGCAGGACCTGAAGAATAGAGTAGGTCCGGCCAGATCTATCTATGGATCGAGGGGGCGTGCCTCGACGCGCGATGACGGCTATCAAGCCGAACATGACAAGCATAATCATGCCCAGGCCGAAAACCGTAGACGGACTCCATCCGAACTACGTAGCGACCTGGCCTGATATAGAGGCGCCGCACACCCCCTCTGCTTCACTGATGAAGTAATAGAGCATGAATTCCCTGAAGGGTTTAAACCCGTAAATATTGAATCATATGTCGGAACATCAGATCCCGCAGTATTGATTGAGGACTTTATTCTCCATATTCATACGACACGCGGTGATTATCTTCATGCCATCAAATACCTCCCGCTAAAACTCAATGGACCAGCTCGGCACTGGTTGAACAGCCTGCCTGAAAACTCTATTTGCAGCTGGGAGGACTTGGAAAACGCCTTTTGCGACAACTTCCAAGGCACATACATCAGACCCCCGGATGCCGATGACTTAAGTCACATAGTTCAACAGCCCGGAGAGTCAGCCAGGAAATTCTGGACCAGGTTCCTAACTAAAAAGAACCAGATCGTCGATTTCCTAGATGCCGAAGCCCTAGCGGCCATTAAGCACAGCATCCGCGAAGAATGGCTCGCCCGACACCTCGGCCAAGAAAAGCCGAAGTCAATGGCAGCCCTCATGGCACTTATGACCCGCTTTTGTGCGGGCGAAGATAGTTGGCTAGCCCGTAGCAATAATAATGCAAGCGAACCTGGCACCTCCGATGCCAAGAATAGCAACGTCAAGCCCCAACGCAACATGCATAAGCATCAAAACAATGGTGACAATACTGATGACACGGTGGTCAACACCAGATTCAGTGGCTCCATGTCCGGTCAGCGAAAGAAGTCATATGAAAGGAACAATCTGGGCTCTTCCAGCTTGGACCGCATACTCAATCGTCCATGTCAAATCCACGGCACCCCTGATAAACCAGCCAATCATACCCACCGGAGTTGTTGGGTCTTTAAACAGGCCGACAAGTTAAATGCCGAAGACAAGGAGAAGGGGTCGCAAAGTGAGAATGACGACGAGGAGACCCGTTCGCCGAACACAGGGGGACAGAAGAAGTTTCCCCCCAGGTTAAAATGGTGAGCATGATACACGCTACCCATATACCCAAAAGTGAGCGCAAATGAGCGCTCAGGTACATCTACGGGGTAGAGCCAGTCTCCCCAAAATTCAACCCATGGTCATCCTGTCCGATCACCTTCCATCGCAGGAATCATCCGACCAGTATCCGTCATGGCGGTTCAGCCGCATTGGTCCTCGACCCAATCATTGAGGGATTCCACCTTACGCGCGTCCTCATGGACGGTGGCAGCAGCCTCAACCTACTATATCAGGACATAGTCCGCAAGATGGGCATCGATCCATCAAGGATCAAGCCCACTAAAACTACCTTTAAAAGGAGTAATACCAGGCGTAGAGGCCCGCCGCATAGGCTCAATCACATTGGAAGTCGTCTTCGGATCCCCGGACAACTTCTGAAGCGAAGACTTGATCTTCGATATCGTCCCTTTTCGCAGTGGCTATCACGCACTGCTCGGACGAACTGCATTTGCTCGATTCAATGCGGTGCCGCACTATGCTTATCTCAAACTCAAGATGCCCGGACCATGCAGTGTCATAACAGTCAATGGAAACACAGAACGCTCCCTCCATACTGAGGAGCACACTGCGGCCCTAGCTCCCAGACACTGTGAAACGAGTCCGGACTACTCCGCAGCAAGACATTCCAGCTCGTCAGGAGTTCGACTAGCAATTCGGTCTCCTCTCAGTCCCGAACACATAGCGGCATACGTACCGCATGCACATAACTACGCACTCAAAATACCATGGACAACGACGGAGGCGTAACTCGATTGTGGTCCATAACATGGCTCGACCCTCCCCGGACACACATATTTTCCCTTTATCCTTTTCAGGTTTCTTTTCTATAGGTCCCTCTCAACGGCCTGATCATCGATCCTTTCGAAGGATGGATATACCAAGGTGGCAAGTAGCATTGAGGTGTGGGGGAATCTCTAGGTGGTCTTCTTGACGATCACTCTACCTGTTTTCAGGACCCGCGCGAATCTCTCCCTTGGTCTTGGCATGTTAAATAGCCCCGTTGCTTATCGCACTATTTGTACAAATACACTTTGACGTATTAACCAAATTATAATGAAAATAGTTTGCGGCCCAACTCATGTGGCATCTGCTTTCTACTTCATTTTATTTCGCCACTCTTATCAATTGCATTCGTACACTTTGCTACACCTTAATTCGCCAGGGGATTCATTGCGCCCCATACTACGGCAACATGTTCGAACACTATTTATAGTATAGTTCGGCACCCCGAATTTAGCATTATATTCATCGGCTCTGAATCATGTCTTTGGTCAATAGTTCGGTTGCCCGGCTCCTGTGCTTGCTACCTTAAGTTCCATCCTATCGGCTAGGGTAGTAAAGGGAGAACTATTACGATTATGTCCTAGTTTATCCGGATGAGCACCTCAGTAGAGAAAGCCGAAAACTGACTGTCATGATGCATTGAGAGCTGGTCAGCTATTCGGAGGTTAAAATCTCTTGGGATTTTTTCCGCATTATGTAACGGATTGGCATCCACCCGATCAGGTGTCTACAGCACCCTAGTCCGGATTAACAAATGCCAACTAGGGGATGCACCTACATTTCTATTGTCAAATTCCTATGGCTAAGTGAGTGTGATAAAGCCACATAGTCCGATTGCCTGGTTCGCTACGCTAAAAACCTCCTTCAAGGACCAAAATCTTGGATCAAGAGTGTTTAGGTTCCAACCCAAACACCCCCGTACTACCTACGTGGGGGCTTAAGCCGACGACTGGCCAATTCTCAGATTTAATAAAACAGCCACATAGGAGGTAAAACTTTAAAATAAACAACAAGCATTATATTACATATCAGTCTTGTTCTCATCATACAGGACGGGATAACATGAAGGTATTCATTCAAAGATAATGTATTTTGAACACTGGCCCTCTACAATACGGGATCCCTTCAGGACATCCTCAAAATACCGCTCGAGCGTACAGTGCTCCTTGCCCGCGGGCGGTCCCTCGGTCGCGATCTTGACGACATCCATCTTTGCCCACTGCACCTTGACACGGGTGAAGGCCATTCACGCACCTTCGATGCAGACCGACCGCTTGATGGCGCCAAGCTGAGGGCAGGCAATGACCAACCGCTTCAAGAGTCTGAAGTAGCTGCTGGGCAAGGCGTCAGCATGCCATAGGAGGATTATCAAATCCTTCATGGCCAATTCACCTGCCCTATGCAGTTCGGTCAGCTGCTTCAGTTGATCGCCAAAGGTCACCATATGTTCTGGCGCAAGGTATTGCGACCAGAACAGCTTCTCCGTTGAGCTCCCCTCTTCGGCTCGGAAGAACTCCGCCGCGTCAGCAACACTGCGTGGCAGATCCGCAAACGCTCCTGGAGAACTCCAAATCTGGGTCAGTAAGATCTACCTTTTCTTCACAAACTTTCTTTGCATAATAAAGGCCTTACCCATTGAGATTTTCTTGGCTTCCTGGATCTCCTGGAGGGCACCCTGGGGTTCGGCCCGGGCCTCTTGCGCGCTTTGGCGGGCCTTAGCAAGTTCGGACTCTTGGTCTGAAATCTTGCGCTCCAAGGACTCGCATTTCTTCGCAGCGTCCTGGAGCTCCTGCTGGACCTCCTGGACCCATGCCTCGTGCTTTTCACGGGCAGCTTGTTCCTTCACCGCTCTCTATTGGGCCTCGGCTAGCAACTTCTTGAGGGTCTCCACCTCGGTCGGAGGTCCTATGAAATATCATGATAGTATGATCAACATACACAATTCATATCTTTCTACATCCGAATAGAGCATTGCATACCTTGCTAGTCCTCTAGTTGTTTTTGAACATGGCCAACCTCTTCCTCGGCCCGCTCCAAAGTCTGCTTCAGTTTAGAGACTTCGGCAGAATGAGAGGTCGCAACCAACATCGACATCTACTTATTCATATAGACATATATTAGTTAGTCTCCGGCCAAAATTATTTGATCTCTGTTCGGCTTCTCTTTTCGAGCATCGGACAGTGTCTCAGGGGCTACTGTCTATACTATGATATTCTTTTTTGCATAAATTACATCTCATACCTCAAAGCCTGTCAGAAGGTTGGTGCAGGCTTCATTCAATCCACTCTTAGAGGACCGAACCCTCTCAACCACCGTACCCATGAGGATACTGTGTTCTTCAACAATGGAAGCACTTTGTAGTGCTTCCAATAAAGTATCCGGCACCTGTGGATGGACAGAGGTCACCAGTGGAATAGGTGCACCTCCTTCTTGCGAAAGAGGCCGCTTGCCTGACTCCGGAGCCATAGGGGCCTCCGGAATAGTGTTCAGCTGGGGGACAAATTGGACATGGACCCCATCGCCAGTCTCTAGGGGGATTTGCTCCCCTATGTGTCCGGCGGGCGAGGTCTCTCCTTCTGACGCCTCCCTGACGGCCTCCTGTTCCTCTCCCTGGCCTGGGAAGGTCCTTCAGGACAACACCTCGGTGTCGTCCGTGGCCTTGGGATATGAGGCCTCCGAAAGTGAACCACTATCCATCACCTTTGGATCCAGCGAGTTTCCCGAAGATGAGGATCGCTGGGGGCGGGTGTGAGCCGGACTGCAATGCATGATTCGACACATTAAAACCACGAAATAAAGAAGTTGGATATATGTATTCATAGGTGCTTTTGAGTACTTATGATTCAGCCAAGGGCTTCTCCCTGGGGCGCCACTCGGAGCTGCTGTCCGTATCTAATGCGGAGTTGTCTGCGAGGGGGACCCTCCCCTTCTTGGGCACCTCTGCCTCTAGATCCGTGGAGGCGGGCCTTTTCTTCCTTTCCCCCTCGGGGGGGAAGTTTCTTTCCTCCTCTTCTTCCTCCTCCTCCTCGTCTTCGGCAGCGGGGAAGGAATGGGTTTCGGCATCTTCGTATGTCACGTCCGAAGTGCCTTTGCAGCGGAAGCCACTTCAAGTCTCCTTGGGCATCTTCTTGCCCCTCTTCTCCAACGCCTGGTAAGGCGCCGGAACCAGCATCTTTGTTAGAAGTGGGATTGCTGGGTCTTTGGGCAGCGGAGCCGGACACTGGATCCGCTCCACCTTCTTTGTCCAGACCTGGAAAGATAGATAGGGAAGCTTAGATGTCTTCCTTGAATATACAGGTGAAGGATATATCTCGAAACACAGAAAATTTACCGGACTAGCGGGATGGGCCAGGTTGTACCCACGGTCCTCGGTCGTCTTCGGCCACGTCTCATTAGCCTTAAAAACCACCCTCCAGATGTCTTTGTGAGTAGCGCCGAAGAACTGTTGAAGGGTCTGGTGCTTGGCCGGATCGAACTCCCATAAATTGTAAGTCTGCCTCTGGCAAGGAAGTATCCGGTGAAAAAGCATCGCCTCGATCACATTGACGAGCTTGATATTCTTGTGCACCATGATCTTGATGCGCATTTGCAACGCAACCAGCTCGTCCGATGATGCCCAGTCTAGGCCCTTCTCTTGCCAGGAGGTAAGCCGCATTGGGGCCCCGGATTTGAATTCGGGAGCCGCGACCCAGGTGGTGTCGCGGGGCTCTGTGACATAGAACCACTTCTTCTTCCACCCCTTGAAAGCTCCACAAAGGTACCTTTGGGCCATGGCGGCTCCACACTCTGCGTGTTGACCGCCCACCACCTTCGACTTCACATTGAAGGTCTTCTGCCACAGGCCGAAGTGAGACGGGATGCGGAGGAAGGCGTCACACATGACAATGAATGCCAAGATGTTGAGGAAAGAATTTGGGGCCAGATCATGGAAATCTAGCCCATAGTAAAACATGAGTCCGTGCACGAATGGGCGGAGAGGAAATCGCAGCCCGCGGACGAAGTGGGGGATGAATACCACCCTATCATGAGGCTCTGGGGTGGGGACGATCTGCCCATTGGCCGGAAGCCGGTGGGCGATTTCCGGGGCCAAGTACCCCGCCTCCCGGAGCTTCATAATGTCCTTCTCCGTGACGGAGGATGCCATCCACTTGCCCTGTGCTCCGAATCCGGACATGGCCGGAGTGCTTTTTTGAGGCGGAAAAGATGGGAGCTTGGGTGCTGGAGCTCGAGAACGGATGTGTGAATCCTTATCCCTTAATAAAGGCAGCGACTATCAAAAGCCTCCCCACTCGCCTTAAAACTCGCCTATTCCCCAAGGGCCATGCAGGCGGCGCGGTTGGATTACCCATGCCCGTATTGATGAGGATGCCGCAATATGGGGACACAATCTCTGCTTTGACAAGACATGCCAATGAAAACCACATCTCGAAACATGGAACAGGAGGCTAAAAATGGTTCGAAATAATAACCGGGCAGAGACGTGGCATCTCACTACAAAAATGTTAGTAGATGGGACTTGTTAAATATTATAATCTTTATGGAGCCACTTTTGCAGGGCTGGACACATTCTCTGTGTTCGTGGACTACTTGAAGTATTCGGAGGAGGAACCCGCCTTGCAATCAGAAGACAGTCTGCGCGCCGGACACCTCGTCATTGAATCCTAGTTCAGGGGCTACTCAGGGAGTCCTGGATTAAGGGGTCCTTGGGCGTCCAGTCTGTGTGACATGGGCCGGACTGTTGGGCCATGAAGGTACAAGATAGAGGACATCCTCCCGTGTCTGGATGGGATTCTCCTTTGTGTGGAAGGCAAGCTAGGCGTCTGGATGTATTATTTCCTTTCTCTGTAACCGACTTTGTATTACCCTAGGCCCCTCTGGTGTATATATAAACCGGAGGGTTTAGTCCTTAAGAACAATCACAATCATACAGGCTAGACATCTAGGGTTTAGCGATTACGATCTCGTGGTAGATCAACTCTTGTAATCCTCATATTCATCAAGATCAATCAAGCAGGAAGCAGGGTATTACCTCCATAAAGAGGGCCCGAACATGGGTAAACATCATTTCCCCTGTCTCCTGTGACCATCATCCCTAGACGCATAGTTCGGGACCCCCTACCCGAGATCCGCCGGTTTTGACAGCGACGGCGAGGAATGCGGCGCGACGGGATGCCATCGCTTCCATACCAGTTACTGTGTGTCGTGGTGCCATGAATGATGCTTGGAGAGAGCTCTGGGGCGGAGGGGCTAGGCAACCGTACAATGCCGTGGTATTTAAGGGCTCAACGACAAACGACAAAGGAAATTTTTCTTCCCTTACAATTTTGCTCGTTCATTATCGCACACGGTTCATCTCCGTTGCTTCCGGAAACAGTGTGCGCAGATCCTATTGTGTGTTGCATTATGATTGGCCGGAACCCTAGCCATGTGGATCGCGCATGTGCATTTCCCGCAGGAATGGAACCATTCAAATTAACAAGTTCTGGCTTGTCTTGGCAATGCATCCATATTGGAAAATTGGAGACACTGTTCTAGTCATGCTCTACCAAGGCACAGGAGGGCTCTTCCTTTTCATTGATGAGATGCTGAGTCACCGTGATCAAGCTGCTTCCAGCAGATAGTTGTGGTTGTTGGCCCTCACCCTCTTAAAATGTGCTAGATGTTACTATGTTAAGTAAGTAGATATGGACCATATGGTTGTTGGCCCTTAGCCTCTTAAAATGTGATAGTTGTTACTCTGTTAAGTATGTAGATATGGACCATATGGTTGTCAAAACCATGTTACGAAGATCCTCCTTTTGTCGAATAGTGTAATCACTATATATATGTTACTCAAATACTATTACCCAAGTTCTTAAATTTTCATGGAAAGTATTAGTATCGTACGCAGTTCATTGAGTTTAAGCGTGTGCCCGATGTCCAGAAGGCATTTGCATATTAACTATGCATATTGCAAATTCATACACATGTTAACATAAGGAAACATATGTGTAGCTTACTAATCATCTCACATGAGTACATATAGACGCATCATGTGCGATACTCCTAGCCACCGCAAGCAACTAGTTTGCATTTTTCAAAGTTTTTTGTAAACACAGAATCGCACATGAACTAACTGTATTAACCACCTATGTTGTAATTTCTCATCGCAAGCAGTTCATCCGAATTGGCTGTTTGCCACGTATGACACACATCTTGTTTACACGACTCGTTTGTGTTCTTTTGGCTCATCGCAAACAGTTCATCCATGTGAACTGTATGCCGCATATCACACACATCTTGTTAAGTTGAACCATTTCTATTGTGTTCCCTAATTGAAAACAATTCGTCTGAGTGAACCATATGTCGTATATCGCACACACATTGATATGGCTTCCAGTTTTTGTAGTTATGCCTCATCACAAATAGTTCGAATGGATTAACCGTGTGCCTCGCACACGCAACTAAAATCTGAACTGTGTTTGATGGCTCCACCATCACAAATGTTTTGGACCTTTTTTGACGGGTTTTTTACACCACTGTTTGTGATTAATGCATCGCACATAGTTTCGTCAAAAGGTCTCTGATCATAGTGTCTCATTACCAGCATCCTGCAGTAGTGATCCCCGTTCGACCACACCATGGATGGCTTAAAAAGCCATTCTAGAAAGGTGTTTTTAGGGCCAGGGTCGCATTTAGCGCCCATACAGGCAAGGATATCCACAACTTGGTTACTGTCTCTAGAGGCATGGTGGAATTCTAACCCTTCAAACCGAGATGATATTCTTAAGACGACATTTTGGTATGCCGCCATTTTTGGGTTTTTGGCATCAAACTCACCATTTATTTGCGAGATCTAGAGGTTGGAATGTCCCCGCACCTCGAGCCGTCGAACACCGATTGATGTTGCCATCCAAAGACCATGCAGCAGGGCTTCATATTCGGCTGCGTTGTTGGAGTCTGTGTACATTATCTATAGTATGTATCGGATGGTGTCGCCTGTGGGGGACGTAAGGATTACCCCAGCCCCTAGTCCGGCCAACATCTTGGAACCATCTAAATACATTATCGAATGTGAGTACGTACTGTATTCCTGGGGAAGCTCATCTTTCGTCCATTCCTCCAGAAAATCGGCCAGTACCTGTGACTAGATAGCCCAGCGCGGCTTGTACACAATTTCAAAGGGTAGGAGCTCTCCTGTTTGTCTATGCGTCCTGTAGTGTCCTTGTTGTTGATAATATAATTTAAGGGTACTTCTGATGCTACTGTGACCGCGCACTCTTGAAAGTAGTGTCGGAGCTTGCGGGATGCCATAAAAACTGTGTAGGCTATCTTCTGATAGTGCGAATACCGAGATTTGCACATGGTGAGCACTTCTGATACATAGTAGATAGGGTTTTTGCACTTGGAACTTGTGTCCTTCTGCCTCTCGTTCTACCACGAGTACAACTCTCACGACCTGGTTCGTGGATGAGATGTATAATAACATTGGTTCGCCTATGCCAGCTGCTGTCAAAATAGGGTTGTCTGCTAGTAGAGTTTTTATCTCCTCTAGTGCGGCAATTTCTTCATTGTTCCATTTAAAGTTTTTGGTCTTTTTGGTAATTTATAGAGCGACAGGGCCTTTTCGCTAAGGCGAGAGATGAAATGACTCAAGGCTGCAATGCAACCATCCAGCTTCTGGACGTGTTTTAGCTTTGTGGGTATTGCTAGCTGGGACAATGCTCGGATTTTAGCCAAATTGGCTTCTATCCGTCTATGGGAGACAATGAATTTGAATAGTTTTCCAACGGGGACACCAAAAACACATCCGGTTTAAGCCGTATATCATATGTTCTCATGTTTTCAAAGGTCAAAAGGAGGTCATCGACCAACTTGCTGACATGTGTTGGTCTTAATGACCATATCATCCACATATATGCTTTGACTGTTTTACCAATTTGGGTTTCCAGGCATGCTTGAATCATGCGCTGATATGTTGCACATGTGTTTTTCAATCCGACGGGCATTGTGTTGAAGACGAATGGTCCGTAGGGTGTAATAAACGCGGTTGCTGATTGATAAGACTCTTTCATTTTGATTTGGTGATACCCCGAGTAGGCGTCAAGGAAGCATAACGAGTTGTGTCCGGCGGTGGCGTCGATGATCTGGTCTATTCGGGGCAGAGGAAATGGATCCTTGGGGCAATCCTTGTTGAGGTCCTTGAAGTCGACACACAACCGACATGATTTTTCTTTTTAGGTACCATTACCAGATTTGCCAGCCACTCGGGATGTTTGATTTCTCTAATGAATCCGGCTTCGAGTAATTTAGCTAATTTTTCCCCCATGGCTTGATGCTTGGGTTCTGAAAATCGGCGCATCGTCTGTTTAACTAGCTTGAAGCCCTTAATTATGTTCAGACAATGGTCAGCCAACTTGCATGAGATTCCTGGCATATCCGAAGGATGCCAGGCAAATATGTCCCAATTTTCACACAACGCCTCGTCGACCACTGGATCCAGCTGGGCTCCGATGGTTGCAGTTTCATTAGGGTTCGTCGGGTGCACTTGGAACTTGACGGTTTCATCAACTGGATTGAAAGATGTAGACTTAGGTCTTTTGCTGAAGGTGAAATCATCCCTATCCACTATTGTACGTAGTGTGGTCAACTCCTCGGCCGCGAGAGCCTCAGATAGTGCCTCGAGGGCTAGGGATGTTGTTTTGTTTTCGGCTCGGAGGGCTATGTCCGGGTCACTCGCTATTGTGATCACACCGTTGGGCCCTGGCATTTTGAGTTTCATGTAGCCATAATGGGGCATAGCTTGGAACCTTTAAAATGCGTCACACCCTAATAGGGCGTGGTATCCGGTATGGAAGGGCACAATGTGGAAAAGTATTTCCTCGGTTCTATAGTTCTCCGGAGTACCGAACACTCTAGGGTGACTCATCCAGAGCAGCATGCCTCTTTGCCGGGATGATCCCCCGAAATGTGGTATTGCTTTGTTCGACTCGAGATCTGTCAAATTGCATTTTGTCGAGGGTATCCTCGTAAATGAGATTGAGGCCGTGATGTGTCTCCAACGTATCTACTTTTCCTAACGCTTTTCCTCTTGTTGTGGACTCCAATTTGCATGATTTGAATGAAACTAACCCCAGACTGATGCTGTTTCCAACTGAACTACCATGGTGTTGTTTTGTGTAGAAATAAAAGTTCCCGGAATGGAATGAAACTTTGCAAGGATTTTCTATATAATAAATAAGAATTTCTGGAGCCAAGATCCATCGGAGGGGGGAGGCACCCTGGTGGGCACAACCCACCAGGGCGCGCCCCACCCTCCTGGTGCGCCCAGGTGGGTTGTACCCACCTGGTAGCCCTGCAGACGCTGAAACCGATGCTATAAAATTCTATTTTTCCAGAACAATCAGGGAGAAAGAATTATCGTGATCCATGAGATGGGGCCGCCGTCACCTCCTGTTCTTCATCGGGAGGCCAGATCTGGAGCCCGTTTGGGGCTCCAGAGAGCGGGATCTTCGTTCTTCGTCATCACCAACCCTTCTCCATCGCCAATTCCATGATGCTCCCCACCGGGAGTGAGTAATTCCTTCGTAGGCTCACCGGTCGGTGAGGAGTTGGATGAGATTCATCATGTAATCGATTTAGTTTTATTAGGGCCTGATCCCTATTAACCACTATGTTCTAAGATTGATGTTGCTATGACTTTGCCATGCTTAATGCTTGTCAGTTTGGGCCGGGTGCCATGATTTCAGATTTGAACCATTTATGTTATCACCATTATATCCATGTTCTAGATCCAATCTTGCAAGTTATAGTCACCTAATACGTGTTATGATCCGGCAACACCGAAGTCACAATAGTCGGGACCACTCCCGATGATGACCGTAGTCTGAGGAGTTCATGTATTCACCATGTGTTAATGCTTTGTTCCGGTTCTCTATTAAGAGGAGGCCTTAATATCCCTTAGTTTCCAATAGGACCTGATACGTCTCCAATGTATCTATAATTTATGAAGTATTCATGCTGTTATATTATCATTCTTGGGTGTTTTATAATCATTTTATAGCAACTTTATATCATTTTTCGGACTAACCTGTTGACCCAGTGCCCAGTGCCAGTTGCTCTTTTTTCCTTGTTTTTTTATATCATTTTTCGGACAAATATTCCAAAAACCCTTGGGGTTAACCTAGATCAGAAGTTGCACTGCCGCAAGGCTCTGTAGCCACCGAAAACCAATCTAGACCGCGTTCCGGCACCCTGTCGGAGGAGGGAATTATCTCTGGTGGCCATCTTCATCATCCCTGTGGCCACCACGATGAGAAGTGAGTAGTCCACCCTCGGGGCTGAGAGTTTGTACCAGTAGCTATGCGTTTAATCTCTATCTCTCTCTCGTGTTCTTGAGATGTCACGATCTTGATGTATCGTGGTATTTGTTAGTATAGTCGAATCATATGGAGTTTCCCCCTCTCTATTTTGTTGTGATGAATTGAGTTTTTCCCTTTGAGATTTCATTGTTATCGGATTGAATACTTTTATGGATTTGAGAGCACTTGATATATGTCTTACATATGAATACTCGTGGTGACAATGGGGTATCGTATTGATTCACTTGATATATGTTTTGACACTCAACTCGCAGATTCCCGAGGTGACATTGGGGTTATCTATGCATAGGGGTTGATGCGCGTTCTTGTCTTTGTTTCTCCATTAGAATTCTTGGGGAACTCTTTGAAGTTATTTGTGTTGGATTGAATATTATGAATGGGAATTTGCTTTGGTGTTATTTTAGTACGGACTCTTGCTTAGATCGATCGGAAAGAATATCTTTGTGTTATTTTAGTATGAAATCTAGGATAGATTGATCGTAAAGAATAGCTTTCACTACAAAAAAGACACATCCGTGACATTTTGGGCTGAATGATTTTTTTCATGCTTATGACACTTCTATGACGATAATCGTGACAAAACCCAGTATCATCATAGATGTGGTGGGCTCCTACTTCTATGACAAAACATCATGATAGAAAATGGGCTTTCCGTCCTGGGCGGGCTGGAGACGCAACTGCATGACATTGTTTGGGTCGTGCACGATGGAAAAAACATGGTAGAAGCGAGGGCGAGGAAAATATCAGGGAGTTCTCGGTTATGGTGGGTGGTCGGGGCCAAGCGATGCACGGAGTTTTGCGCGTTTCTCTCGTACATGTACGCCCATGTGTGCAAGGCGTTGTGCTCTAACTGAACCCGAGCGAGGTGTTGGGCTCTAACTGAAGCCAAGCGATTGCACTAGCTATGTTACTGAACCCCGATCGATCCCTTGATGTTAACTGAACCCGAGTGATTCCTTCGCTACTGCTTCTAACTGAAGTTGATCGATGCTGCCTCTTGATGAATAATGAGCGTGGTTGGGGGGGGGGTTGGATGAACAGTTCTCGGTGGGGGTTGGATGAACAGGACCCCAGGTAGTAGAGGCCATTGTTGCTAGATGAACAGGATCCCGATCGAGCCGGTTGGGGTGGATGAACATGACCCCATGGAGGGCTGGATGAACAGGACCCCGTGGAGGGCTGGTTGAACAGTAGCTAGTGGAGGGCTGGATGAACAGTAGTACGTGGAGGGGTGGTTGAATAGGACCCCATGGAGAGGGCTGGTTGAACAGTAGCCAGTGGAGGAGCGGTGGATGCTGGATGAACAGGAGGCCGTGGATGAATAGTCGCAGGTGGAGACTGGAGGAGGTCAATGGTGAGTGAATAGTAGCCCAAGGATGCAGTCGACGATGGAGATGAACAGTATCCCGTGGAGTCCCGTTTTGCGGTACGCCACACCCCTCCCAATGAACATGACCCCCGTTTCGACCGTAGCGCTCCAACACAAGTCTGTTTCCTTCGTTTTGTGGTACGCCACAACCCTCCCGATCAACAGGACCCCGTTTCGACTAGATGAGGTCCAAGAGAAGTCCGTTTCCTATGTTTTGCGGTACGCTAGACCCCTCCCGATTTACAGGATCCTGTTTCGACCGTGGTCGGTCAAACACAAGGCCGTTTCCTTCGTTCTGCGGTACACCAGGCCTTGTTTCGATCGGCTGTTCTGTCCAAGCCAGTAGGCTCCCGATGAACACGATGACGCAGTTTCTCCGTTTCGACCCAGCCATGTACATGAGCCCTGGCCGAACGTATGCGTGAGTAGGTGTTCGAGAACCCACCCGTATGTACGTACATGGCCGTATTTACTTTCTTGCACCCTGGCTGTACGTATGTGTACATGCTATGTGCGCGTCTCTACTACGACAAGTGCGCGCCTATACTACGACATGTGCCCTTCCTTACACGGCCACGGTTCATCGCTGTAGCCTGCAGACAGACCGAACATATGTACGCAGACATTCGCGACTAGAATGACAACGCTATGTACGCTTCAAGGAGGTAGGCCCCGATTGTCAGGCACTTCCTTGCGCGCGAAGATGTAGCTGGTGGGTCCCAACAGTCAGGTGGGAAACATTTTATTTGCGAAATATGGTGGCCCCTCCGGTGGGTCCCTGCTGTCAGGTGGAGGAATCGTTATTTTCCGAGTAATAAGGAGACACTTCCTTGCTGCGGCCGTGGACCCAACTGTTAGCCTCTCCACGGACAGTACTCTTCCGATGGAAGTTGTTCGTTGACCACATTGACCACGCCACATTGAGAGCACCAAGGCATTGGACGATGGCAAGGCCTAGGAAGGGGACGATATGGAGCTGGGGAAGAAGCAGAAGTGGATGCCCACGCGGAGAGGAGTGTGAGGGTTCACTGGTTTGGCTTCAGTGTGGGGCAGCCGTCGCCGCAGAATAACAGGGGGTGTGGTGAGTGGAGGGATGGCCTGGCCAGTGGTGGGAGTAGTAGGGGGCGATGAGGCCTCTGCGGCAGCACAACCAACCATGCGAGGCAGGAGCAGGCGGCACGACCAGCGCTGGTTTGGGTGGCTAGAGCAAGAAGACCAGAGGCTGAAGAAGCACTACGGCTATTGGATGGACATCGTACGACCGTGGAGCTAGAATCGTTCATATTGACTAAGTTGACAAAGCCCTCCGTCCATGTCAACTTAGTAGGCCCCCAAGTCAGCCTCCCACTAGGGTGGGTCCCAGCTAGCAGGGGGAGTATTCATTTTTTTTGTGTAATAAGGAGGTACTTCCTTGCGTGCGAAGATATAGCTGGTGGGTCTGACCTGTCAGCAGGGGGAACATTTTTTTCACGAAATACAGAGGCCCTTCCGGTGGGTCCCAACTGTCAGGTGGAGGAATCATTATTTTGTGCGTAATAAGGAGGCATTTCCTTGGGTGCGGCCATGGACCCAGCTGTCAGCCTCTCCACGTATAGTCCACTTTTAATGGATGTCATTCATTGACCACGTTGACTACGTCGCGCCGAGCACATCCAAGGTGGTGGACGATGGAAAGGCCCCAGACAGCAATGAGCCGGAGATGGGAAGACACGGGAGTGGAGTCGCAGACGGAGAGGTGTACGAGGGTTAACTGGTTCCGGTGCAGTGTGGTTCGGCAGTCGGTGGAGAAGAACATGAGGTGTGGAGGGATGGCCTGGCGGCGATGGGGTAGCACTTCACAGTGAAGCATGCTAAGCAGAGCTGCAAGCAATAGGAGGGGGGAGCAGGTGGTCCCGGTGGCACTGGAGGAAGAAGATGAGAGATTGAAGATGGATGCCGGTCGTTGGATGTAAATCCAACGGCTAACAATGTCAGAATCATTTGTTGACTAAGTTGACAACGACTTGCGTTGGCTTCGACCTATTAGCCCACATTTCAGCCTCCAAAAATGTGGCACATATTCAACCCATTTTTTTAGAATTTACAACCAATTCGATCTCTTCTGTTTAGAATTACAGTCAATTTGTTGGGCTAGGTGAACAAATAATGTAGCGTCCATGCGGACCATTTATTTTTTTCCTAAAAAATTACAGGCCATTTGCACTTTCTGGAAATACACGATTTTGCTGGGCTGATTATAATTACAATGTTGGGTTGGGCGCAACAATGTTATCAAAAAATAAATAGGGGCTGGTCATTTTGTTATAAATACATTTAAATAACAAGTGATTTATTATTACATTGTTCCTTAAATCTTACCAAGCTTTTGTACACAATGACCAGGATTTTCGTTGCCAAAAAAATCCCGGATTTCATTGCTAAGAAATTAATTTTATAAGTTAATAAGATGTGGCATATTGTTTTCTTACATATGTAAGTATCTGTTAAATATATGATGACAATAACAATAATATGTAATAACATATAAAATAATTTAAATCTATATAATATAGTTAGAAGGGAAACATAAGTTGGACCAGGCGTTCCTATTCTTATATAGAAAAATAGAACAGACCTCTGCGTTTTCTTCAAAAAAATACATAAGTTGGGCTGCCGACGTTTCCGGAGAAATAAAAGCTCGAATGGGAGGTCCATAGGCCGGTAGATACATGATGTCCCTCAAGAAAATACAAACCGGCATGTCATGGGCTGCGCATGTTAAAAAAGAAAGCCTGGACGGGGCAACCCACAACGAGGCTGATACTTGCTGCCCCAGTGATAATAAATGATACCTTCCAGCTCCCCGGCTTCATTGTAAATGTATCTCCTTTAGTAACTACGTTGAAGCACCTAAAAAATGTAACTATGTTGACAAACCCGTGGGCCCAAACATTAGTATAGCATTAGGAGGAAGTATTTTTTCAATGAGGCACTTGCTTGCGTATGGCCAAAGACCTGGTGGGTCCTGACTGTCCGCCTCTCCACGTATAGTCCTCTCCAGATTCCTCTCGTTTGTTCAGCATGTTCACAACGGCAGACAGTGGCGCCATGGTGAGCACACAAAGGCGCAGGATGAGATAGTACCACCTGAGGCTTTGCCTTATTTGTACTGAAACTACTGAACTAGCCCAGTAGCCAAGTGACATACCCGACCGCTGTTCCGCCCGGGTTCGATTACACCTGATGCAGGGAAAATATCTCCAATTTTTTTGCCTCAGCCATTATTGTCATGTGGATCCCCATTGTCATCTATGCACACCACGTCCAACACTTGCCAAAACTTCGTCCCTCGTTTTCTCTGTCTTTCGCACGCTCGACATTTTGTGGGCATTTTGAAAATAACATATCTTTTTGACTGTGCTTCATATGAAGATGTGCTATGCATGAATGTTGATCAGCATGATGTTAACTGTCTGGTAGTTCCATTTTCGCCCATGAATAAAACTTCCAACATGATGTTATCCCTGTTTGAAAAGGCCGTGTTAATACAAATGTTGTGCCTCTGAAAGTTGCAGTTTCTTATCTCAAACTGAACCTGCAGTTTCTTATCTGAAACTGAAACTTGTTGTTTCTTGTCTGAGAATCACATTGTCTGCACTTTTATACTCCCATGAAACTATATTTTTTAAGTGCTAAAAATAGATCTCTAGAATTCATAAAATACTTCATATGATCAATACTACAAATCTGAAATTCAAAAGACATTCATATCTGAAAGTACTCTCAAAATACACAACACAAGACACAATTCACAACCTACAAATACTGACAACCCTATGCTCCTCCTAACCATTCACAACTTGCCCAACTATTGGGCTGGGGGGGAGTCCCCTCCTATTCCTCGGCGGCAGATAGCCACCCCGTGAGACGATGTGAATGGTGAGGGAGAGGATGGCGGGGAAGCGTCATCGGGCCAACTACTTTTCTCCTCTTGAAGTTGGGTTCGGTCGACGAAGATTCCACCGGCTCACTATAGCATGACACCTCACAAACGACACCCTGTAGATTCTCGATCCTTTAATCTCTAGTGGATGATCCATCTGGGATCGATACTCCCACCACCGCCGCCTCACGATTGGATTCGGTGAATCTATTTGCTCCATGGCCCAGAGGAGCAGCTCTATGGACTCCGGCGCAACTCCCTTCGGGAGTATCGCCGCCTTTTCGCTCTGTTGCAGATATTTGGCCATGGATGTCACCGTCGCCGCTAGTTGGCCCTTGTTGTCAAACCAAGACTGTATCTCCGACATCCTAGCTAGCTTCACAGGGTCGCCATTTGCGATCCTCATGTATCGGTTGTACTCCTCCATCGATCTACTTCTCCACAACAACTTCACTTGCCAACGGTTGTTTTTGAATGGAAGAGGAGGGGAGCGGCGCTGGTTTTGGATTAGAACGGGACAGGAGCGGCACTAGATTTAGATTGGAACATGAGAGGAGCGGCGGTGGTTTAAGAGGACAGGAGCGGCGCTGGTCTTGGAAGTATTTTTTTGCTTTGCGTATTTTGGGTCAAAGTTTGACCACGTACTGTATTTGACAAGCAAAATGTGAATGCATGTCACCAAAAATTTTATCATTTGGTTCATATCTGAATGTACTTTCAAATTATATTATTTTTGCAACATATAACATATATTTTATTTGTGAAAATCATGGTCAATTATGACCGAGAATAAACGGGAGACTAGTTAATGTGGGGTCGCTTTCTTAATTGAAGGGTAAATTGATTTTGATTTTGATCCAGCCACAGCGGGGCGGCCCTCTCGTCCAATCCTGAATCCCTGCCACACGCTCCTCTCCTTCTTCTACATTGCAAAACCACCTCCTCTCCTCTCCATCATCTCCATTCCAAAACCACCGTCTCTCCTCTCCCTCTTCTCCATTGCAAAAACACCCCCTCTCCTATCCATCTTCTCTGTTGCAAAACCACTGTATCGCCTCTCCCTCTTATATATTGCAAGACCACCGTCTCTCCTCCCACCTTCCTTAGCTAGCACCGGACCTCTCAGAACGACATCTATGGAGAGTATGCATCAGCGAATCGGGCAGATCATCGGCGGCGACCAGGCAAAGATAGCCAGGTTGAAGGAGATCATTATTTGGTTTGACAATGAGTGGGAGATTTCGAGGATGGTGAGGGCCATGTGGCAATGTATGCGAAAGAGCGAGATGGAGGCGATGAGGGCGACGATGTACTCCTCGGCGGCAGTCACGCTGCAGTCCTTCGAGTTCCTCGAGTATCTCCTCTAGGCGATGGAGCAGACAGATTCGCCCGAGGCAAAAGTTAGGCGAAGGTGGTGGGCGTACAGGTCGAAAGTTGAGCATCCAGAGGAGAACAAATCGATCGAGTACGGTGTGTCATTTGTGAGGGTGCAGAGCCAGCCGGAGCCACAGGAGTATTCATTCTCCCACCGCAAGAGGAGGATGGATGGTGCGACATCACTTCCCCGCCATTCTCCACGGTTCCCTCGACACTTGCCTCGTTTCAACGATGGTGGTAGGGTTTAAGGTAAGTTTCACACTAACCTAATCTTCCATCTGCTCATGCTTACAATCAGTGTGACAACTAATGAAAATCATGCTTACAATCAATCTCCGAGTACTACGCCAATCGCCCTAAAATATCTCTGGACCTTTGGGTCAAAGTTGTGACACTATGTACAAATAAAGAAAAATAGATTGGTGCTTCTTTCAGAAAAGAGTACTCCCTAGAAAACTGCCAATATAAGCTACTAGTATTTGGTTAGAGGATTTGCTGCCGAGAAAGATCCATCCACAGATAGCACTACACATCCCACTGGTGGTGATGGATGCCAATGCGTGCATGGAGCATGGTTGGTTTTGGTAATTTTTATTTGGCACACCTGGCACTCTGCATATATGCCAGTTCCATCTATACATTTGTGCAGTTCCACCAAAATGCAGCTGAAGAACCCTGTTTGCACAGATAATGAAAAAGTGTGATTACATTATAGTGGCACTAGTTGATGAAACACACACTAATAAATAGAAGAAAATATTGCGATAGTATCAGAGTATGCCATGCTGCGAGGGCGAGATGGGCCCTGCGATGCCTCATATGGTAGGCCTCGTACTGGAAATTGACCCAAGTCTCCCTGATACACCTTCTACCAGTGATGAACATCAGTGTACATCGGTAGTACAAGGAGGGGCCTTGAGATATTCCAATCTATATTTTTGTGCAGATCAATTAAAATTAAGTACCCCAGTTTGCAGAAATGCTTAAACATTAACAATGGGACTAGTTGATGAAACGTATACTAACAAAGAGAAGCACTTTCTTTATCTACATTGGAAATGAAATGATAGAGAGGACACTCGCTCTATTTTAACTGTATTATTACTTCATTTTATCAGTGGCACTAGGGTCGAGCAGGTGGCAAACAAGGTCTACCGTGCGTTGCAAGGATGGAGGCCGGGGTGCTTAGACTGGGATGTTGAAGCTGGCTCTTTCAGTCCCTATCTTCCCCCTGATGTTTCTGTGGTAGCATTTTGGTTGTAATCCAAACTTGGTCGAGCTAGTGCTGCGTCCCCCTACCTTCCTAGCTTATGTGGCAAACTTGTCTCCAGCTAGTACTCAATCCGTTGTAGTAGTAGTTGCATAACTACCCATTTACACTGAGATGTTGTCGAATAATGGTTCTCTATGGTTGGGTTTCTTTAATGAAATCGGAGGAAACCCCCTCTTTCGATATATAAAAAAATCAGTGGCACTAACGGTGCCAAACATTGCCTCAAATTAATAGTGCCACTAGATTAAGCTGCAAAATAATAACATTACTGCTTTATAATGGCAGTGCCAAAACAGTAGCACAAGAGTAGACTCAACATGCAAGATCTTTGGCTATTGGTCATACCAAAAAGGAACATACCTTGTGATGGGGATCATATCTGCAGTCAACACCATTGTAGAAGGGATGACACCAGTCACGAACATGGATGATTCAATTCATGGGACCTTTTTGTGCAATTCACCTAAAATGAAGCAATGTCCCATGAGCTAGCAGCATCTTCTTCATTTTTTTAAGAACAGGGCTCCAACCCCGGTTCCATTTCCATCAGAAAATGAAACCCACATAGCTTCTTCTTCATTTGTTGCAATAAAACTGAGCAACATCAAGGTTGGTTGTGAAGCTCATGGAATGTTTAACTATAATTTGGATATAATTTGTGCAGTTAAACTAAGATCTAGCACGGAATTTATATCTCTGTTTGCACAAAAAAGGTGGAAAGGAGGGTGTGATGACCCACAAGTGTAGGGGATCTATTGTAGTCCTTTCGATAAGTAAGAGTGTCGAACCCAATGAGGACCAGAAGGAAATGATAAGCAGTTTTCAGTAAGGTATTCTCTGCAAGCACTGGAATTATTGGTAACAGATAGTTTTGTGATAAGGTAATTTGTAACGGGTAACAAGTAATAAAATTAAATAAGGTGCAACAAGATGGCCCAATCCTTTTTGTAGCAAAGGACAAGCCTGGAAAAACTCTTATATAAAGGGAAGCGCTCCCGAGGACACATGGGAGTTATCGTCAAGCTAGTTTTCATCACGTTCATATGATTCGCGTTCGGTACTTTGATAATTTGATATGTGGGTGGACCAGTGCTTGGGTACTGTCCTTCCTTGGACAATCATCCCACTTATGATTAACCCCAATTGCAAGCATCCACAACTAAAACAGAAGTATTAAGGTAAACCTAACCATAGCATGAAACGTATGGATCCAAATCAGCCCTTAACGAATCAACACATAAACTAAGGTTTAAGCTTCTATCACTCTAGCAACCCATCATCTACTTATTACTTCCTGATACGTCTCCAACGTATCTATAATTTTTGATTGCTCCATGCTATATTATCTTTTGTTTTGGATGTTTATGGGCTTTAGTATACACTTTTATATTATTTTTGGGACTAACCTATTAACCCAGAGCCCAGTGCCAGTTTTTGTTTTTTCCTTGTTTTAGAGTATCACGGAAAAGGAAAATCAAACGGAGTCCAATTGACCTGAAACTTCACGGAACATATTTTTGGAAGGAAAGCAACCCGGGAGACTTGGAATCCATGTCAAGGAAGCTTCGAGGAAGCCACGAGGTAGGGGGCACGCCCACCCCCCTGGGCGCGCCCTCCACCCTTGTGGGCCTCTCGTGGCCCCCTGACGTACTTCTTCCGCCTATATATCTCCATATATCCTAAAACGATCGGGGAGCACAATAGATCGGGAGTTATGCCGCCAGAAGCCTCCATAGCCACCGAAAGCCAATCTAGACCCGTTCCGGTACCCTGCCGGAGGGGGAATCCCTCTCCGGTGGCCATCTTCATCATCCCGGTGCTCTCCATGACGAGGAGGGAGTAGTTCTCCCTTGGGGCTGAGGGTATGTACCAGTAGCTATTTGTTTGATCTCTCTCTCTCTTGTTCTTGAGGTGTTACGATCTTGATGTATCGCGAGCTTTGCTATTATAGTTGGATCTTATGATGTTTTCTCCCCCCTCTACTCTCTTGTAATGGATTGAGTTTTCCCTTTGAAGTTATTTTATCGGACTGAGTCTTTAAAGATTTGAGAACACTTGATGTATGTCTTGCCATGCGTATCTGTGGTGACAATGGGATATCACGTGATTCACTTGATGTATGTTCTGGTGATCAACTTGCGGGTTCCGCCCATGAACCTATGCATAGGGGTTGGCATGCGTTTTCGTCGTGATTCTCTGGTAGAAACTTTGGGGCACTCTTTGAGGTTCTATGTGTTGGTTGAATAGATGAATCTGAGATTGTGTGATGCATATCGTATAATCATACCCACAGATACTTGAGGTGACATTGGAGTATCTAGGTGACATTAGGGTTTTGGTTGATTTGTGTCTTAAGGTGTTATTCTAGTACGAACTCTAGGGCTGTTTGTGACACTTGTAGGAATAGCCCAACGGATTGATTGGAAAGAATAACTTTGAGGTGGTTTCGTACCCTGCCATAATCTCTTCATTTGTTCTCCGTTATTAGTGACTTTGGAGTGACTCTTTGTTGCATGTTGAGGGATAGTTATGTGATCCAATTATGTTATTATTGTTGAGAGAGCTTGCACTATTGAAAGTATGAACCCTAGGCCTTGTTTCAACGCATTGCAATACCGTTTGTGATCACTTTTATCATTAGTTACCTTGATATTTTTATATTTTCAGATTACAAATACTCATATCTACTATCCATATACCACTTGTATCACCATCTCTTCGCTGAACTAGTGCACCTATACAATTTACCATTGTATTGGGTGTGTTGGGGACACAAGAGACTCTTTGTTATTTGGTTGCAGGGTTGCTTGAGAGAGACCATCTTCATACTACGCCTCCTACGGATTGATAAACTTTAGGTCGTCCACTTGAGGGAAATTTGCTACTGTCCTACAAACCTCTGCACTTGGAGGCCCAACAACGTCTACAAGAAGAAGGTTGTGTAGTAGACATCACTTCCCAATGCCTTCCCCTAGGCCCAAACAATGGTGAAGTGTCATGTGGTCGACGTTCACATGACAACACTAGAGGAAAGACAACATACATCTCATCAAAATATCGAACGAATACCTAATTCACGTGACTACTTATAGCAAGACTTCTCCCATGTCCTCAGGAACAAACATAACTACTCACAAATCATATTCATGTTCATAATCAGAGGGGTATTAATATGCATAATGGATCTGAACATATGATCTTCCACCAAGTAAACCAACTAGCATCAACTACAAGGAGTAATCAACACTACTAGCAACCCACAGGTACCAATCTGAGGTTTCGGGACAAAGATTAGATACAAGAGATAAACTAGGGTTTGAGATGAGATGGTGCTGGTGAAGATGATGATGGAGATTGACCCCCTCCCTGTTGGGGAACGTAGCAGAATTTTAAAATTTTCTACGCATCACCAAGATCAATCTATGGAGTCATCTAGCAACGAGGGAGAGGGGAGTGCATCTACATACCCTTGTAGATCGCGAGCGGAAGCGTTCAAGAGAATGGGGTTGATGGAGTCGTACTTGTGGTGATCCAAATCACCGATGACCAAGCGCCGAATGGATGGCACCTCCGCGTTCAACACACGTATGGTTGGGAAGACGTATCCTCCTTCTTGATCCAGCAAGGGAAGGAGAGGTTGATGGAGATCCAGCAGCACGACGGCGTGGTGGTGGAAGCAGCGGTGATCTCGGCAGGGCTTCACCAAGCTCCAACGAGAGAGAGAGAGGTGTTACGAGGGGAGAGGGAGGCGCCAGGGACTTGGGTATGGCTGCCCTCCCTCCCCCACCATATATAGGGCCCCTAGGGGGGCGCCGGCCCTAGGAGATGGGATCTCCAAGGGGGGCGGCGGCCAAGGGGGACTTGCCCCCCAAGCCAAGTGGGGCACCCCCACCCCTAGGGTTTCCAACCCTAGGCGCAGTGGGAGGCCCATGGGGAGCGCACCAGCCCACCAGGGGCTGGTTCCCCTCCCACTTCAGCCCATGGGGCCCTCCGGGATAGGTGGCCCCACCCGGTGGACCCCCGGGACCCTTCCGGTGGTCCCGGTACAATACCGATTACCCCCGAAACTTTCCCTATGGCCGAAACTGGACTTCCTATATATAAATCTTCACCTCCGGACCATTCCAGAACTCCTCGTGACGGTCGGGATCTCATCCGGGACTCCGAACAACTTTCAGGTTACCGCATACTAATATCTCTACAACCCTAGCGTCACCGAACCTTAAGTGTGTAGACCCTACGGGTTCGGGAGACACGCAGACATGACCGAGACGACTCTCCGGTCAATAACCAACAACGGGATCTGGATACCCATGTTGGCTCCCACATGTTCCACGATGATCTCATCGGATGAACCACGATGTCAAGGATTCAATCAATCCCGTATTCAATTCCCTTTGTCAATCGGTATGTTACTTGCCCGAGATTTGATCGTCGGTATCCCAATACCTCGTTCAATCTCATTACCGGCAAGTCACTTTACTCATACCGTAATGCATGATCCCGTGAACAAACACTTGGTCACATTGAGCTCATTATGATGATGCATTACCGAGTGGGCCCAGAGATACCTCTCCATCATACGGAGTGACAAATCCCAGTCTCGATCCGTGTCAACCCAACAGATACTTTCGGGGATACCTGTAGTATACCTTTATAGTTACCCAGTTAAGTTGTGACATTTGGTACACCCAAAGCACTCCTACGGCATCCGGGAGTTACACGATCTCATGGTCTAAGGAAATGATACTTGACATTGGAAAAGCTCTAGCAAACGAACAACACGATCTTGTTCTATGCTTAGGATTGGGTCTTGTCCATCACATCATTCTCCTAATGATGTGATCCCGTTATCAATGACATCCAATGTCCATAGTCAGGAAACCATGACTATCTATTGATCAACGAGCTAGTTAACTAGAGGCTCACTAGGGACATGTTGTGGTCTATGTATTCACACATGTATTATGATTTCCGGATAACACAATTATAGCATGAACAATAGACAATTACCATGAACAAGGAAATATAATAATAACCATTTTATTATTGCCTCTACGGCATATTTCCAACACTCCCGATGAGAGGATCGTTGGTGATGACAGTGGTGATGATTTCCCCCTCCCAAAGGCAAGTTTCCCCGGCAAAACAGCTCCGCCAGAGCCCTAGATTGGTTCCGCCTCGTGGCGACGGAGTTTCTTCCCGAAAGCTTGTTTATCATTTTTTCCTCAACGAAAGACTCCATAAAGCCAAAGATGGGAATTAGAGGGCTGCCAGGGGGCCCACAAGGCAGGGGCGCGCCCAGGGGGGTAGGGCGCGACCCCCACCCTCTAGTACTTCTTTCGCCCAATATTTTTTATATATTCTGAAACTTGCTCCCGTGAAATTTCAGGACTTTTGGAGTTGTGCAGAATAGGTCTCTAATATTTGCTCCTTTTCCAGCCCAGAATTCCAGCTGCTGGCATTCCCCCTCTTCATGTAAACCTTGTAAAATAAGAGAGAATAGGCATAAGTATTGTGAAATAATGTGTAATAACAGCCCATAATGCAATAAATATCGATATAAAAGCATGATGGAAAATGGACGTATCAACTCCCCCAAGCTTCGACCTCGCTTGTCCTCAAGCGAAAGCCGAAATCGATAAATATGTCCACACGTTTAGAGATAGAGGGGTCAATAAAAATAAAATACGGACATGAGGGCATCATGAGCATTCTTAGAACAGCAACATATACATATATTCTCATATGATCTCTTATGCTAAAGTAATAATTCAATCACAATTTCAAGTATGAATCATAAACTTCATTGAAAACTAACAAACTATAATCTCAGTCATTGAAGCAATTGCAATTTATCATAACATTGGAAAGAGTCAATATAAGAGCTTTTCAGCAAGTCCACATACTCAACTATCATTTAGTCTTTCACAATTGCTAACACTCACGCAATATTTATGGGTATGAAGTTCTAGATGGACACAGAGAAAGATAGGGGCTTATTGTTTTGCCTCCCAACCTTCTATCTCAAGGGTAATGTCAACAATAATAGTTCATGAAAACTCACATCCAATTAGCCATATATATCAGGATCTTTCCAACACATTGTGCTTGCCAAAGGATAAAATGTAAAAAGGAAAGGTTAAGATCAGCATGACTCTTGCATGAAGTATAAGACAAGAATAAAAGATAGGCCCTTCGTAGAGGGAAGCAGAGGTTGACATGTGCTTTTATGGCTGGATGCACGAAATCTTAATGCAAAAGAACGTCACTTTATATTTCCACTTGAGATATGGACCTTTATTATGTAGTCCGTCGCTTTTATTTCTTCCACATCACAAGTCCATATAAAGCTTATTTTATCCACACTAATAAATCATACATATTTAGAGAGCAATTTTTATTGCTTGCAACGATGACAACTTACTTGAAGGATCTTACTCAATCCATAGGTAGATATGGTGGACTCTCATGGCAAAACTAGGTTTAGGGATATTTGGAAGCACAAGTAGTATCTCTACTTGGTGCAAAGAATTTGGCTAGCATGAGAGGGAAAGGCAACCTCAACATGTTGGATGATCCATGATAATATAATTTATTTCGGATATAGGAAAACATAACCCATTTCGTTGTCTTCCTTGTCCAACATCAACTCTTTAGCATGTCATATTTTCATGAGTGCTCACAATCATAAAAGATGTCCAAGATAGTATATTTATATGTGAAAACCTCTCTTTCTTTATTACTTCCTATTAATTGTAATGATGACCAAAATTATGTTTGTCAACTCTCAACAACTTTTATTCATCATACTCTTTATATGTGAAGTCATTACTCTCCATAAGATCCATATGATCTCTTTATTTATTTTTATTCTTTTCTTTTTTATTTTATTCCCTCAAGATCATAGTAAGATAATCAAGCCCTTGACTCAACACTAATCTTTATTATATATAGCTCACGGACTTGATTACATAGAAGGATCATAAAGCAAAACTCAAAACTAGATCATACTAAAACTTTATTCTACTAGATCAAGATATTACCAAAAGGATCAAACTAAGAAAAACGGTAAAGTTAAAAGTGTGATGGTGATATGATACCGGGGCACTCCCCCAAGCTTGGCAGTTGCCAATGGGAGTGCCCATACCCGATAATCAGTTCTTCTTTGTTGGTGAAGAAGGTGTTGGTGATGATGGATAGTCGCACATCGAGCGTAGGAGATCCTCCATTTTGCGGATAATTCCCTTGAGTGCGATGATATGCCCCTTCAACAAAATATTTTCACTTGTGAGATACTTGTTTTGAATATGAGCTAACTCAATCATCTTGGAAGCTTCAATCTCTATTGGGGTAAAGATATTGTGATCAGGTTAAAGGATGTCTTCTTCTACTACTGCCGGGACTTGATCCCCCATGGCCTTCTTGATCCCATCATCCTTGTTGATCTCTCCGAGCTCTTCTCTCTTCAGCTATCTTCATTAGCCAAGCATCATTTCCCTCATTGTTGGAGGAGGAGGGAGACAACATGATGCCTGGGCTTGACAACCCTAGCAGAAAACAGCTCGAAACAAAAAACATGACATATTTGCGTGGTACGGTGATCAAAACCTTTGGGATATTATATAATGAATTTTTACCGACCAAAAGAAGTATTGTGCAAGAAAACAGAGTCCGGAGAGCACACGAGGTGCCCACGAGGCAGGGGGCGCGCCCAGGGGGGTAGGGCGTGCCATCCACCCTCGTGGACACCTCGTGTCCTTCCCGGACTGCTTCTTATTTTCCTATTTTTTAAATATTCCAAAATGGAGAATAATTTCCATTAGAGTTGTTTTGGGGTCGGCTTACTTACCGTACCACATACCTATTCCTTTTCGGAGTCTGAAATGTTCTGGAAAGTGTCCCTTATGTATTCCTCCGGGGTTACGGTTTCAATAACATTAGTTTCAACATTATGGGATTACCTGAGATATAATGTTTGATTCTTTGACCGTTCACCACCCTTGGATTTGTGCCTTCGAAGTTGTTGATTTTTATGGCACATGAACGATAGACTTCCTCGATGACATAAGGACCTTTCCATTTAGAGAGTAGTTTGCCTGCAAAAAATCTTAAACGAGAGTTGTATAACAATACATAATCACCTACATTAAACTCACGTTTTTGTATTCTTTTATAATGCCATCTTTTAACTTTTTCTTTAAACAGTTTGGCATTCTCATAGGCCTGGGTTCTCCATTCATCAAGTGAGCTAATGTCAAAAAGCCTCTTCTCACCAGCAAGTTTGAAATCATAATTGAGCTCTTTAATGTCCCAATATGCCTTATGTTCTAGTTCGAGATGTAAGTGGCATGGTTTTCCATAAACCATCTTATACGGAGACATACCCATAGGATTTTTATATGCAGTTCTATAAGCCCATAATGCATCATCAAGTTTCTTGGACCAATTGTTTCTAGATCTATTAACAGTCTTTTGCAAAATTAATTTCACCTCTCTATTACTCAATTCTACTTGACCACTAGACTATGGGTTATAAGGAGATGCAATTCTATGATTAACATCATACTTAGCAAGCATTTTACGGAAAGCGCCATGAATAAAATGTGAACCACCATCAGTAATCAAATATCTAGGGACTCCAAACCTCGGAAAAATAACTTCTTTAAGCATCTTAATAGAGGTGTTATGATCAGCACTACTAGTTTGAATAGCTTCTACCCACTTAGTAACGTAATCAACAGCAACTAAAATATGTGTATACCCCTTAGAGGAAGGAAAAGGTCCTATATAATCAAAGCCCCACACATCAAATGGTTCAATAACAAGTGAATAATTCATAGGCATTTCTTGACGTCTACTAATATTACCAATTATTTGACATTCATCCCAAGACAAGACAAACTTACGGGCATCCTTGAAGAGAGTAGGCCAATAAAAACCGGATTGCAATACCTTATGTGCAGTTCTATCTCCAGCATGGTGTCCTCCATAAGCCTCAGAGTGACACTTGCGTAGGACCTGTTCCTGTTCATGCTCAGGTACACAACGTCTAATAACACCATCTACTCCTTCTTTATAAAGGTGTAGGTCATCCCAAAAGTAATGTCTTAAATCATAGAAGAATTTTTTCTTTTGCTGGTATGTGAAACTAGGTGGTATAAATTTAGCAACAATATAATTAGCATAATTAGCATACCATGGAGCAGTACGAGAAGCATTTATGACAACTAATTGCTCATCAGGGAAGCTATCATCAATAGGTAGTGGGTCATCAAGAACATTCTCTAACCTAGACAAGTTGTCTGCAACGGGGTTCTCAGCTCCCTTTCTATCAATAATATGCAAATCAAATTCTTCAAGCAAGAGAACCCATCTAATAAGTCTAGGTTTAGCATCTTTCTTTTCCATAAGATATTTAATAGCAGCATGATCAGTGTGAATAGTTATTTTAGAATCAACAATATAAGGTCTGAACTTATCACAAGCAAATACAACTGCTAAAAATTCTTTTTCAGCAGTAGCATAATTTCTTTGAGCACTGTCTAGAGTTTTACTAGCATATTGGATAACATTTAATTTCTTATCAACTCTTTATCCTAGAACAGTCCCTACAACATAATCACTAGCATCACACATAATTTCAAATGGTAAATTCCAATCAGGAGGCTGAACAATAGGTGCAGATATCAAAGCTTTCTTAAGTATTTCAAATGCTTCTACACAATCATCATCAAAGACAAAAGGATCGTCTTTTTGTAAGAGATTAGTCGGAGGCCAAGAAATTTTAGAGAAGTCCTTAATGAACCTCCTTTAAAAACCGGCATGGCCAAGGAAACTTCTTATACCTTTAGTGTCCTTAGGACATGGCATCTTTTCAATAGCATCAACTTTAACTTTATCAACTTCAATACCTCTTTCAAAAATTTTATGCCCCAAGACAATACCTTCATTAACCATAAAGTGGCACTTCTCCCAATTCAAACAAGATTAGTTTCTTCACATCTCTGCAAAACTCGATCAACGTTGCTTAAGCAATCATCAAAAGAAGTTCCATATACGGAGAAATCATCCATGAAAACCTCAACAATATTTTCAGAAAAGTCAGAGAATATAGCAGTCATACATCTTTGAAAATTAGCAGGTGCATTGCATAAACCAAATGTCATACGTCTATAAGCAAAGGTACTGAAATGGAAAGTAAATGTTGTCTTTTCTTGATCCTCTTTTGACACAGGTATTTGAGAGAAACCAGAATAACCATCTAGAAAGCAGAAATGTGTATGTTTGGATAATCTTTCTAGCATTTGATCAATAAAAGGTAAAGGGTAATGATCCTATTTAGTGGCTTTATTTAATTTGCAGAAATCAATTACCATTCTATAACCTGTAACAATTCTTTGTGGGATCAGTTCATCTTTATCATTAGGAACAACAGTAATACCTCCCTTCTTAGGGACTCAATGGACATGGCTTACCCACTGACTATCAGCAACGGGATAAATTATACCTGCCTCCAAAAGCTTTAGTATTTCTTTTCTTACCACTTCTTTCATCTTAGGATTTAACCGTCATTGGTTATCAACAACCGGTTTCATGTCTTTCTCCAATTTTATTTTGTGTTGGCATAGAGTGGGACTAATGCCCTTAAGATCATCAAGACTATATCCAATAGCAGCACGACGCTTCTTCAGAGTTTTCAATAATTTCTTTTCTTCATGCTCTGAAAGGTTAGCACTAATAATAACGGGATATATCACTTTCTCATCAAGATAATCATATTTAAGAGTATCAGGTAAAGGCTTAAGCTCAAACACGGGATCACCCTTGGGTGGAGGAGGATCCCCTAGGATTTCAACAGGCAAGTTGTGTTTCAAAATAGGTCCCTGGTTAAAGAATACTTCATCTATTTCCCTTCTTTCATTCATAAACATATCATTTTCATGGTCTAGCCAATATTGTTCTAAAGGATCACTAGGAGGCACGGCAATAGAAGCAAGACAAATAATTTCATCTTTACTAGGCAATTCTTTATCATGGGGTTGTCTATGAAATTTAGCAAAATTAAATTCATGAGACATATCCCCTAAACCAACAGAAACAATATCCTTATTGAAATCTATCTTAGCATTAACAGTATTCAAGAAGGGTCTACCAAATATAATGGGACAGAAGATATCTTGTGGGGAATCAAGAACAAGAAAATCGGCAGGATATTTAACTTTCCCACACAAGACTTCAACATCTCTAACAATCCCAACTGGTGAAATAGTGGCTCTATTGGAATGTTTAATACTAACATCAATTTCATATATCTAAGTAGGTGCAATATCATGCATAATTTCTTTGAATAAGGAATGAGATATTGCACTTGCACTAGCACCCATATCACATAAGCCATGATAGCAATGATCTCCTATTTTAATAGAAATAACAAGCATGCCTACAACAGGTCTATGTTTATTTTTGGTAGCAGGTCTAGCAATTCTAGCAGCTTCATCGCAGAAGTAAATAACATGCCCATCAATATTATCGGCCAAGAGATCTTTAACCATAGCAACACTAGGTTCAACTTTAATTTGCTTAGAGGGAGTAGGTTTTCTAGTATTACTATTATGAACTACAGTTGAAGCTTTAGCATGATCCTTTATTCTAACAGGGAAAGGTGGTTTCTCAATATAAGCAGTAGGAACAACATGATCATTATAAGTGATAGTCTTTTCTTCAACTTTAATAGGTGCAACTACTTTTACTTCAATGGGAGTATTATATTTAAACCACTTCTCCTTATGGAGATCAACATGAGTAGCAAAGGATTCACAGAAAAAAGCTACTATCTCAGAGTCAAGTCCATATTTAGTGCTAAATTCACGAAAAGCATTAATATCCATAGAAGATTTAACACAATCAAACTTAGGTGTTATACCCGACTCCTTACCTTCGTCGAGATCCCAATCTTCAGAGTTGCGTTTAATTCTCTCCAATAAATTGCATTTGAATTCAATAGTCTTCATCATAAAAGAACCAGTACAAGAAGTATCAAGCATGGAGCGATTACTGAGAGAAAGCCGAGCATAAATTTTTTGAATAATCATTTCTTTTGAGAGCTCATGATTGGGGCATGAATATAATGTTGAATTAAGACTCCCCCAAGCTTGAGCGATGCTCTCTCCTTCGCGAGGCCAAAAATTTTATATATAATTATGATCACGATGTATAAGATGCATAGGATAAAACTTCTGATGAAATTCCAATTTCAATCGGTTGTAGTTCCATGATCCCATACCATCACATAGCCTAAACCATGTTAATGCCTCTCCCTTCAAAGATAAAGGGAAGACTTTCTTCTTGATAACAACCTCGAGCATACCTACAAGCCTAAATAATCCACAAACTTCATCCACATTGATTTGGTGCAAATCAGGATGTAATGTTCCATCACCTGTGAAAGGATTAGCTAGCAGTTTCTCTATCATACCCGAAGGAATTTCAAAGTACACATTTTCAGTAGGTTCAGTAGGTTGAGGAGCAACTCTTTGCTCTACTGGTCGGCGTGAAGATACCCCGAACAAGCCCCTCAAAGGATTATGTTCCATAGTAGCAAGTGACAGTAAATTTCAGCACACTATATAAATTTTTTCCTTACCAAATTCCACCTACCAAAGGCGCTTCACTCCCCGGCAACGACGCCAGAAAAGATTCTTGATGACCCACAAGTGTAGGGGATCTAACGTAGTCCTTTCAATAAGTACGAGTGTCGAACCCAATGAGGAGCAGAAGGAAATGATAAACTGTTTTCAATAAGGTATTCTCTGCAAGCACTGAAATTATCGGTAACAGAGAGTTTTGTGATAAGGTAATTTGTAATGGGTAAGAAGTTATACAAGTAAATAAGGTTCGGCAAGATGGCCCAATCCTTTTTGTAGCAAAGGACAAGCCTGGACAAACTCTTATATAAAGGAAAGCGCTCCCGAGGACACATGGGAATTATCGTCAAGCTGGTTTTCATCGCGTTCATTTGATTCGCGTTCGGTACTTTGATAATTTGATATGTGGGTGGACCGGTGCTTGGGTACTGTCCTTCCTTGGACAAGCATCCCACTTATGATTAACCCCTATTGCAAGCATCCACAACTACAACAGAAGTATTAAGGTAAACCTAACCATAGCATGAAAGATATGGATCTAAATCAGCCCCTTACGAAGCAACGCATAAACTAGGGTTTAAGCTTCTGTCAATCTAGCAACCCATCATCTACTTATTACTTCCCAATGCCTTCCCCTAGAACCAAACAATGGTGAAGTGTCATGTGGTCGACGTTCACATGACACCACCAGAGGAAAGACAACATACATCTCATCAAAATATCGAAAGAATACTGTCGTGGAATTGTCACGACAGATGTCCTTAGTGTCAGGACTTAGTCACGAGGCCAACGCATCTATGTGGTAGCTTGAGAGGGGTTGAGAGGGACGAGAGACGCGATGTTTTACCCAGGTTCGGCCCCTCATGGTGGAGGTAAAAGCCTACATCCTGCTTCATTGATATTGATGATGATGATCACGGTTACAAGAATGCTCTATCTCGAGAGCTATTGTCTAAACCTAACTTGTCCAACTTGTGGAACTTGTGAATCTTGTCCCTTTTGGGGAGCCCTGCCCCTCCTTATATATGTTGGAGGGGCGGGTTACATGTAGAGTCCTATTAGGATTAGGACTAGTCTATCTCTAATACAAACCGGATACAAGTCCAGGTCTTAACTCTTTGTAAGATAAATGTTCCTCATGCCTTTCCTCTTAAACCGGGCCACCATTAACATAAACCGGCCTGCTAGGCCTTGGGCCTTGTCATCCATCTGGAACACGCGCCGGGTCACCAATGAGTCTTCAGGCTCGTGAATCGTCATACCAGTGAACCGCCAGACACGTAAGTCACCAATCCTCTAGCGGTTTACCAATGAAACGCCTAGTCCGGCCGGGTTATACTTCCGGCCGGTTTACGCCGCGGGGTATATCCCTGACATTAGCCCCCAAGTTTAGCTTGGATTTATCCATGGTAAACTTATACTGCAAAATAAACACAAGAAGAAAGTTGTGCTCCGGGTTAAGAATTCTTGTAAACCGGCATCTGATGATCCTTAAGTCCTTGTCATTTCGTCCTTCTAGAAAATCCGGGTTAACAAGCCAGCTTCATACTCAATTTGTTGACATTGGATTCTCCCAGGGAAATATTGTGAAGAATAATCCACTTGAGTCGGCTTCCAAAGCGCCGGTTTAAGAAATATGGGTCTTGAAGTACTTATCTGATATTCAGCCGGTTTGAAGATGTAAAACTTGCCGCTTTAATATTACCAAAATGGCCGGTTTATAAATATTGATGGCACCGGGTCATAATTGTTGTCGACACCGGGTCATGTAATTGATCTTCCTGATTTGCTCAAAACTGATAAAATGAAGATGTTCCTCCTTTATATGCATAATACATGTAGCCCCCAAGTCTTAAGAGGAGAACATAGTGATAACTTAAGACTTGCTCCAATAAGTGTTTCAACCTTGAAGAAATCCGGTTTGTTCATCTCAATCATATAAACTGAATACTCGATATATGTAGCCCCCAAGTGCCGGGTTGTCATGCTTGCAGCAACCTGGGACTTGTAATTGCTTATAAAAACATCAATCAGTGTAACCCCCAAGGGCCGGGTCATTATGCAATAATGAGCAGGAACTTTGTAAATATAATTATGTAGATTTTAGCAGTGATGTGTAGCCCCTAAGGGCCGGCTTAGTAAGATAATACTGAACCGGGACTTGATATATACTTCAATGAAAATAACATCTTATAATGTAGTTTCCATCGTAGGGCTTGAACCCATGTCCACAAGGTTTAGAGCTTTGTGCTTTATCAACTGAACAATGGATCCTTAAATATTATGGACGAAAACTTGTGTACCTTGAATTGTTGACAGGAGCAATTGGTAGCCCCCAAGTGTCATGATGCATGCTTGCAGCGACATGAGACTTGCATGTAATCTCGATTTGAATAATGTAGCCCCCAAGTGCCGGGTTGTAAGCTTGCAGCGACTCGGGACTATTCCTTCCATTGTAGAATAAATCATATCCTTTGATAAAATAATAGATATTGCGCTAAAGAGACTTTGAAAACTCAATAATACTGGTTATTAATAACCATAAAAATCCAGCCATGTTGGCTATTCAAGATAATATAATCCGGTGAAAACCTTATTCATTCAATATCATAATGAAAATTCAGCCAAGTTTGGCTATTTGAATAATATAACCTAATGATTTATAAGCGCATGATTCCAATGGCGCAATCCAAATATATATATACTGGCGACTTATAGTCCAAAACTGGGCCGGTTTAACAAACCTGTTTCTGCATACAACAAGTTTAAAGTGTCCTGGCGGTTTACCGCCGGACGGGTCATAATGCCCAACATATAACCCGGGTTTATAACCAAGGCTGCACTTAAGAATAATCAAATATGAAATATATCATACCTGTGAAATTGAATCACATTGTTGGTTTTACCAACTTTTTGTAGTAAAGGTGATAACCCCAATCTTGAGTACTGATAACTCCTTCCATATTGTGCCGGTTTAGGATAAAACTGTACCGTGTTGTGATAGACACCGGATTATCCATATATAATACTGGCGACTTGTAGTCGAACCGGACCGGGTTAATAATCGCCGGATTATAATTGGTCATGTACTAACAACTTGTAGTTGAAGGTCAAGCCGGGTTAACGAACACTGGTTTACTCCATAATAAGATGGTAACATAAAATCAAACTGGGCAGATAGTCTCCGGATTAAGATTTGACCGTGTTCCACCAATTTGTAATTGACAGTCGAACCGGATTAACAATGTCGGTTTAAAAACGCAACAGAAGTAAAAGGAAATATTTATCAAACAAATTTCAAGCAAAGGGAATGATAAAACCATTTGCAAAAAGAGGTATCGAGCCGATCAAATGGTTTTACCATGGTCGGACACGACCAAGCCCCGATAGGCGTAGCTATGGTTCAAGTCAGCCAGGTCCCCAAATGAAACAATGGCATTATGCAGATCAAAAGGCGTGGCAATGGTTCGGGTTCGACCAAGCCCCCAAGTGATTCTGTGGCCTTAGGCCGATCAAGAGGCGTGACTATGGTTCAGACATGACCACAAGTCCCCAAGTGATGCATTGGCATTACACCGATCAAGAGGTGTAGCGATGGTTCGGGTTCGACCAAAGCCCCCAAGTGATGCTGTGGCACTAGGCCGATCAAGAGGCGTGACTATGGTTCAGACGTGACCACAAGTTCCCAAGTGATGTTGTGGCTTTCCGCCTACCAAATGGCGTTGCTATGGTTCGGACGCGACCAAGCCCCCAAGTGAAATTGTGGCATTGCGCCGATCAAGAGGTGTGACTATGGTTCGGATACGACCAAAGCCCCCAAGTGATCAAGAATATGATAAGCCAATAAGGCATGATACCCATGTTTGAACCGCGCATCATGGCAGCAGGTCCTCTTTGGCACCCTTTAAGTTTTTGCAAGAGATAAATCCTTCTTGAACGGGATGTTAAACCGGATATTGAGAGCTTCAAAGCTTCGTGGAAGACATCTTTCCCTTGAACCGGATTTTAAACCAGAATCTTCATTTTCAGCCGGAAATTTTCTGACGGCCTTTCAACTCGAAATTGCTAGAAGTTAATTCCTTTTTGAACCGGACATTGTTAAACCGGATTTGAGAGCTTTAGAGCTTTGTGATATAATTTGTCCTATATTGAAGAACTTGCAAGACAAAGTAATGGCTCCTCTTTTTAAAAGAAAGCAATATATAATATAAAAATATACCGGATGGATTTCACCTGGTGCGTCGGGTCAGAGATTATCACCGCGGAGTTGATGATCACCGGGTGAAGCTGAAATTACTCACAGGTGAGTCGGCCGCGGGAGCTAAGCAGATGAGCCGGCTCGGTGTTCTAAACCGGCATGGACGAGCAAATTGTCCTCCATGTTGTAAACCGGCGCGGACGCGTGATCCGGCCGCGAGGGTGGACGGGCGAGTTGTCCGTGTCGTTGTGAACCGGTGCGGCCGCGAGAGATGGCCACGGCGTTGTAAACCGGCGCGGGAGTTCGTCGAGTAACGACGACCACCTGTGCCAAAAGATGTTGGCGTGCCTCCATCTCCGAGGTATAATATCATTTCTTGTCTGAAATAATTGCCCTGATTTTTTATCGGATAGACAGAGACGGAGCAGTGCTGCCACGGCTCTTGGCAAAGGTGACGGCTCAGGCAATAGAAAAAAAACCAAAACCGGGCAGCTCAAGCCAAAGAATACGTAACGGTGACGACAATTTGGAAATGCGGCAGCGCAACAGCTTGAGCAATAGAAACAGAGACGAGCCGGGGGCCACGAGCGAGCCAGCGCTGGAGTCCAACCGCTCACGCGCACTGGCCGGTTGACGGCGCGGACAAACCGAGCGGGTCGAGGCGCTGCCATAGCTGTAGCAGAGACGGAGACCGTGGAGATGTCAGAATCGGAGTCCAATCCATATCCGGTTTATCTTTCCAAATCATGATCAGTTTGACTAATTCTATGTCCGCGTCTTCTGGGTCATGGCCACTGCAAAAGCCTGAAGCGCTGGGGACTTGTACCGACCGCCATCCTTCGTTTGTTTGTTTGTTGGCGTTTAACACAGATCAATGACCAACACTTGTGGACCTCTCTTTTGCAGGTTTTTTGGATGTGCATCTGCAACCGTTGTAGTAGGTACTAAACACTGTAGCTTAATGTGTCTAGTACTAGTTGAAGACTTGAAGTAATAGTATTTGGGCTGTTGTGCTATGCTCAAAAAAAATTCTTGCTGCTTCTCGAGACATACGTGGACAGCCACGGCCAGTCCGGCCTTTGTATCCATCTCGGATTCGACGACTTGGATAAATGCCTCGGCCTTTGTCCCAGGTACGCGTAGCAGCTTTTGGGTCGAATCCGCAATGAAAACTTTCGTTACCATGGCGACTTGCGGCGGCGTACATACGCATAACCCGAACTCTTGCCTTAACATTGCTCGCACTGCTCAAACCGGCTTTCTTTATGTGGAAATTTGTAAACTTCTCGAATCCTAGAAAAGATCCCTTCAAGAACTCAACACCACTGTGCGCAGGCCCCACGATGGGCGCCAACTGTCATGGAATTGTCACGGCAGATGTCCTTAGTGTCAGGACTTAGTCGCGAGGCCAATGCATCTATGTGGTAGCTTGAGAGGGGTTGAGCAGGACGAGAGACGCGATGTCTTACCCAGGTTTGGCCCCTCACGGTGGAGGTAAAAGCCTACATCCTGCTTCATTGATATTGATGATGATGATCACGGTTACAAGAGTGCTCTAGCTCGAGAGTTATTGTCTACACCTAACTTGTCCAACTTGTGTAACTTGTGAATCTTGTCCCTTTTGGGGAGCCCTGCCCCTCCTTATATATGTTGGAGGGGCGGGTTACATGTAGAGTCCTATTAGGATTAGGACTAGTCTATCTCTAATACAAACCGGATACAAGTCCAGGTCTTAACTCCTTGTAACATAAATGTTCCTCATGCCTTTCCTCTTAAACTGGCTCACCATTAACATAAACCGGCCTGCTGGGCCTTGGGCCTTGTCATCCATCTGGAACACGCGCCGGGTCACCAATGAGTCTTCATGCTCGTGAATCGTTATACCAGTGAACCGCCAGACACGTAAGTTACCAATCCTCTGGCGGTTTACCAATGAAACGCCTAGTCCGGCCGGGTTATACTTCCGGCCGGTTTACGCCGCGGGGTATATCCCCGACAAATACCAAATTCACATGACTACTTATAGCAAGACTTCTCCCATGTCCTCAGGAACAAATGTAACTACTCACAAATCATATTCGTGTTCATAATCAGAGGGGTATTAATATGCATAATGGATCCGAACATATGATCTTCCACCAAGTAAACCAACTAGCATCAACTACAAGGAGTAATCAACACTACTAGCAACCCACAGGTACCAATCTGAAGTTTTGGGACAAAGATTAGATACAAGAGATGAACTAGGGTTTGAGATGAGATGGTGCTGGTGAAGATGTTGATGCAGATTGACCCCCTCCCGATGGTGATGACAGTGGTGATGATTTCCCCCTCCTGGAGGGAAGTTTCCCCGGCAGAACAGCTCCGCCGGAGCCCTAGATTGGTTCCGCCTCGTGGCGGCGGAGTTTCTTCCCGAAAGTTTTCTTATCATTTTTTCCTCAATGAAAGACTCCATATAAACAAAGATGGGAATCAGAGGGCTGCCAGGGGGCCCACGAGGCAGGGGGCGCGCCCAGGGGGGTAGGGCGCGCCCCCCACCGTCGTGGACGGTGGGTGGCCCCCTCTGGTACTTCTTTCGCCCAACATTTTTTATATATTCTGAAACTTGCTTGTAACACCCACGATGCGGCTATATCTCCCACGTGTCGGACCACGACTTAGAGGCATAACCGCATTGTAGGCAATGTCGCAAGAGGGGTAATCTTTACACATCCCATGTACTGAATAAGAAAGAGGTACATAGTTGGCTTATAATGACCACTTCACACAATTTATAAATATAACATTACAATCATCCAGGTACAATCAAGGTCCGACTACATAACAAAAATAAAGACAACCCAAAATGCATAAGATCCCGATCGCCCCAACTGGGCTCCACTACTAATCCTCTAGAAAGGAAACGTAGTAACGTCCTCAGTCCTCATCGAACTCCCACTTGAGCTCATTCGCATCTCCTGGAATGGTATCATCGGCACCTACATCTGGTTTTGGAAGTAATCTGTGAGTCATGGGGACAAAGCAATCTCACACCCTCGCGATCAAGACTATTTAAGCTTATGGGTAGGTAAAAGGTATGAGGTGGAGCTGTAGCAAGCACTATCATATATGGTGGCTAATCTTACGCAAATGAGAGCGAGAAGAGAAAGCAAAGCACGTTCGAGAATCTATGATCAAGAAGTGATCCTAGAAATACTTACGTTCAAGCATAACACGAGACCGTGTTCTCTTCCCGGACTCTGCCAAAAAGACACCATCACGGCTACACACGCTGTTGATCCATTTTAATTAAGTTAAGTTTCAAGTTTTCTACAAACGGACATTAACAAATTCCCATCTGCCCATAACCACGGGCATGGCTTTTGAAAGTTCAAATCCCTGCAGGGGTGTCCCAACTTAGCCCATCACAAGCTGTCACGGTCAACGAAGGAGATTCCTTCTCCCAGGATGGCCCGATCAGACTCGGAATCCCGGTTACAAGACATTTCGACAAAGGTAAAACAAGACTAGCAAAGCCACCCTAATGTTCTGACAAATCCCAATAGGAGTTGCACATATCTCGTTCTCAGGGCACACCGGATAGGTCAAGCTACGAGTAAAACCAACCCTCGAGTTGCCCCGAGGTGGCCCCGCAGGCTGCCCGTTTCGGACCAACACTTAGAGGAGCACTGGCCCAGGGGGTTAAAATAAAGATGACTCTTGAGTCCGCGAAACCCAAGGGAAAAAGGCTAGGTGGAAAATGGTAAAACCAAGGTTGGGCCTTGCTGGAGGAGTTTTATTCAAGGCGAACTGTCAAGGGGTTCCCATTATAACCCAGCCGTGTAAGGAACGCAAAATCAAGGAACATAACACCGGTATGACGGAAACTAGGGCGGCAAGAGTGGAACAAAACACCAGGCGTAAGGTCGAGCCTTCCACCCTTTACCAAGTATATAGATGCATTAAAGTAAACAAGATATAATAGTGATATCCCAACAATAAACATGTTCCAACAAGGAACAAACTCCAATCTTCACCTGCAACTAACAACGCTATAAGAGGGGCTCAGCAAAGCGGTAACATAGCCAAAGAACGGTTTGCTAGGACAAGGTGGGTTAGAGGTTTGACATGGAAATAAGGGAGGCATGTTAAAGCATGTGGTCAGTATCGAGGCATAGGCATAGCAAAAGAGCAAGCACCTTGCAAGCAAAGATAGAAGTGATTTCGAGGGTATGGTCATCTTGCCTGCAAAGTTCTCTGAGTTGACATAAGGTTGATCCTCGTAAGCGTACTCAATGGGTTCCTCGATCGCGTACTCGTCTCCCGGCTCTACACAAAGCAAGAACACAAGCAAATGGAGACACAATCAACCACGGTGCAATGCGCAAGCAACATGATGCAAAACATGGCATGATATGCGGGAAGTAATATGCAATGCATATGCGTGCTTCGGAAAGGAAAGATTGAACCAGGCCTCAACTTGGCAAACCAAGAGCTCCACTGGAAAGATGAGTTGATTTCGGTCGAAGTCGATATAAAGATCACCGGAATCGGATGCATGGTTTGCAAATGGCAAGCAAAACAATAATGGCACAAATCTGTGATTAATAGCACGATGCCATCTAACTGCATCAATAAAAATAAGCTACTGCACTCTAACATAGCAACAAAGCACATGGCAGTGATCCACTCAAGATGCTTGACAAAAGATGAACACTGAGCTACGGCTAATTCACAAAATAGCAGGTTCAAACAAGCATGGCAAAAGTGTAAAAGATATCAGGTTCACAGAGTTAGTGAAAATAACATGTCAGGACTTAACATCAGGAAGCAATGTCTAGAGCAAGATAACAACATGCTACAGGAACATATCATGGCAAGGCAAGGCATAGCATGAAACTACTCAAAGCATATAACAAAAGTCACTTACTGACCATAAGCCAAAGGGGATCAGAAAATATAATGGCAAGCATGTAAACATAGCAAGTTTCGTTAACAGATTCAGAGTTGGTAGAAAACTGGACATGGCAAAAACAGAGTTACGTAGGCATGTTTGCAAGCTCGATGCACTCACCACAAGGCATTGCATGACAAACTAAGCATAAACCCAGAAAGAAGACACGATCAATAAGCTAACCATGGCAAGAACACTCTCATAGCATGCATGGATCAACTACAACAACCTTGGCAAAATTGAATAACACGTAAACAATTTGCCAGGAACATTTTATAGCAAAAGTAGAGCAAGATTGAGTCATTCTAGGGTACACCATAATTGCAAACAAAGACATGGATGGGTAGAGCATAACAATATCTCAAAATCATCCTTACTGAACATGCCCAAAAGAGACATGGATCACTCTATAGCAACATGAATACAAGGCATAAAATATCATCAGGGAAATGACTTAGAACAATTCTAAGTCCCTGAAATCAAAAGCATCACAAGAGCTACTTTGCATGCTTGTGCTAGTCACCACATTGATCACAAACATACATGGCATACACCCCTGTAAACATGACATGTCATAGCCCAAAACACATGTAGGGCTCAAGTTCATAGGAGGCACACATTAATCACGACAAAAATGACAAATGTCCATAATCTATTAAGAAACAGAAACTAACATTGCATAGCACTATTGCAACAACATTTAGGGCATCAAGATGAACTCAAATGAACATGGTGCAATGGAATGAAATGAAGAGCACAACCAGATGAACATTTCGGTATATCATGAACGCAAAACGGAGCAGTATGCAAGAAGATAGGGCAAGTCAAACATAGCATCAGAATGTGGGTATCCAGGGACTTAGAAAATATACCACTCCGATCTAGTGTTGCACGGTTTTCGATGCAGCACGGATCTCGCCGGAGAGACTCCCCGGAGAGCGGCCGGAGACGAGGAGGAGGTCGGAGGAGGCCGGGGAAGGACGGAACTAGGGCTGCGGCTGCCGGATCCGGGCACGAGACGCCGAGGGGCACCGGATCCCGGCGTCCGGTGGCGCGCTCCGGCAACGAGGAGGCGCGGCGGCCGGTGACATCGGGCGGCGGCGGTGAGGAGGCGCGGCGGAGGCGGCGAGCTGGGCGGCGGAGGCCGTGGGCTTCGGGTGTGGTCGGGCAGCAGGGAGGCGATCGGGCCTCGGGGGCCGGCGGCAAAGTGGGCGTAGGTGCGCCACGTGTCGGCCTGCGATTGGACGTGGGCGGCGGCGCAGCGTGTCCGGCGGCGGACGGACACGTCCGGTGCGAAGAGGGGAAGTAGGTTAGGGTTTCATCCGCAAATTTCGGTGGGATGCACCTATTTATACATAGAAGGAGCTAGGAGACTCCAAATGAGGTGCGGTTTTCGGCCACGTGATCGTGATCGAACGACCGAGCAGATGGAGGGGGTTTAGCTGGGTTTTGGGCCACTTTGGAGAGGTGTTGGGCTGAAACACACACGAGGCCTTTACGGTTCCTCGGTTAACCGTTGGAGTATCAAACGAAGTCTAAATGGCACGAAACTTGACAGGCGGTCTACCGGTAGTGAACCAAGGCCGCTTGGCAAGTCTCAGTCCAATCCGAGAACGTTTAACACCCGCACACGAAAAGAGGCAAAAGGGAACACCGGAGGACGTAGGAGTGCCGGAATGCAGAATGGACAACGGGGAAAATGCTCGGATGCATGAGACGAACACGTATGCAAATGCGATGCACATGATGACATGATATGAGATGCATGACAAAGGCAAAAGCAAAATGAAGACAAAATCCAACCACGAGGAAATATCATAACTTAGTGCCGAAACTGGCAAGAGTTGGAATACAAATATGGCAGGTTACATACGGGGCGTTACAACACTCCACCACTACGAAAAGATCTCGTCTCGAGATCTAGGACTGGAAAAACTCTGGATATTCGGAACGGAGGTGGTCCTCGTGTTCCCAGGTGGCTTCACGGTCGGAATGATGTGACCACTTCACTTTCAGGAATTTGATATACTTGTAGCGAGTCTTGCACTTAGTTTCTTCAAGAATAGCAACGGGATGCTCATGATAAGACAGATCTTCTTGAAGGTCAATCTCTTCAAAGTTGATGGTGCAGATAGGAGTCTTGAAACACTTGCGAAGCTGAGACACGTGAAACACGTCGTTCACGTTTGCAAAGTTGGATGGAAGCTCAAGTTGATAGGCGAGATCACCTCTTTTGCCAATGATCTTGAAAGGACCCACGTATCTAGGGGCAAGCTTCCCTTTGATACCGACGCGACGAGTACCTTTCATTGGAGAGACGCGGAGGTAGACATGGTCTCCGATCTCGAAAGCCAAGCCACGATGCTTGCTATCATAGTAATTCTTCTGGCGTGATTGTGCGGCTTTGAGATTTTCACGATTGACTTTGCACATTTCTTCAGCCTCTGTGATCAAGTCATTGCCAAGAAGTTGGCGTTCACCAGTCTCTGACCAGTTAAGAGGAGTACGCCACTTTCTGCCATAGAGAATCTCGAATGGGGCCTTGCCCGAACTCGCTTAGAAGCTGTTGTTGTAGGAGAACTCAGCATATGGAACACAATCTTCCCACTTCATACCGAAAGAAATGACACAAGCCCTGAGCATATCTTCAAGAATTTGATTTACTCGCTCGACTTGGCCACTAGTTTGAGGATGAAAGGCCGTGCTGAAACGAATGTTGGTGCCCATAGCCTTCTGAAAGGAATCCGAGAACTTAGAGGTAAAGATGCTTCTACAATATGAAGATATCAACTACGGAGTGCCGTGCAAAGAGACAATCTTGGAGGTATATAGCTCTGCCAATTGAGCTGCTGTGATAGATTCTTTGATAGGCAGAAAATGACCCACTTTGGTAAGCTTGTCGATGACAATGAAGATAGCATTATTGCCATGCTTGGACTCGGGAAATCCAGTCACGAAGTCCATCTCAATATGGTCAAACTTCCATTCTGGAATGGCAAGAGGTTGGAGGAGACCAGCTGGCCGTTGGTGTTCTGCTTTCACTCTTCTGCATACATCACATTCATTCACGAACTGAGCAATCTCGCGCTTCATTCGAGTCCACCAATACGACTGCTTGAGGTCATGGTACATCTTTGTACTTCTAGGGTGAATAGACAGGAGTGAATTGTGAGCCTCGTTCATAATGACTTTACGAAGGTCACCCTTAGGAACAACAATGCGATCCTCGAAGAATAGATTATCCTTGTCATCAAGGCGATATCACTTGTACTTGGGTTGGCTCTTGGCAATCCCAATTTTCACCTTCTTCACCATAGCATCAAGAAGTTGAGCCTCACAAATCTGATCTTCCAAAGTAGGAGAGACTTGGAGGTTGGCCAGAAATCCTTGAGGAACAACTTGGAGATTAAGTTTGCGGAAAGCTTCACAAAGCTCTGGTTGGAAGGGCTTGAGAGTCAAACTGTTGCAGTAAGCCTTCTTGCTCAATGCGTCAGCAATGACATTGGCCTTGCCTGTAGTATATTCAATACTCGGATTATACTCTTGAATCATTTCAACCCAATGAGTCTGCCTGAGGTTGAGGTTGGGCTGAGTGAAGATGTACTTGAGACTCTTATGATCAGTGAAGATGTCCACTTTCCTTCCCAACAAGAGATGTCTCCATGTTAAAAGAGCATGGACAACTGCCGCCAACTCGAGGTCATGAGTGGGGTAGTTCTTTTCGTTGGGCTTCAACTGGCGAGAGGTATAGGCCACAACTTTCTTCTCTTGCATTAACACAGTACCGAGACCTTGATGGGAAGCATCACAGAAAACCTCGAATGGTTTGGATTCATCAGGAGGAGTCAGAACTGGAGCTGTGACTAGCTTCTCTTTGAGGGTGTTGAAAGCGATGTCACATTCAGGCATCCAGACATACTTCACATGCTTCTGGAGAAGGTTGGAAAGAGGCTTCACGATCTTAGAGAAATTCTCAACAAACCTTTGACAATAGCTTGGGAGCCCAAGGAAGCTGCGGAGTTGCTTCACATTCTGAGGCGGTTCCCAATTCACAATTGCAGACACCTTCTCAGAATTAACAGTTATGCCCTTCGCAGAGATGATATGCCCAAGGTAGAGAACCTCATCGAGCCAAAACTCGCACTTTGAAAAGTTCGCATAGAATTGGTGTTCCCTGAGTTTGTCCAGCACCAATCTCAAGTGCTTGGCATGATCCTCCTTGTTCTTGGAAAAGACCAAAATGTCATCGAGATAGACCAAGACAAAGTCATTTGTGTAAGGGTTGAATATGAAGTTCATCATGCGAGAGAATGTTGGAGGAGCGTTTACAAGGCCGAAAGACATGACAGTGTATTCATATGAACCATAGCTTGTTTTGAATGTTGTCTTGGGGATATCTTCTTCGCGAATGCGAATCTGATGATAGCCCATACAGAGTTCATGCTATGAGAATACTTGAGCACCTTTGAGTTGTTCGAAAAGCTCATTGATGTTGGGAAGTGGGTACTTGTTCTTTATGGTCTTCTTGTTCAATGGACGGTAGTCGACACAAAGTTGGTCCGTTCCATCCTTCTTCTTGACAAAAAGAACACCACAATCCCATGGAGAAGAACTCGGTCGGATCAGACCCATACGCTCTTGAATATCGAGTTGTTTCTTCAGCTCCTTCAACTCTTCTGGTCCAAGCTTGTAAGGACGTTTGCAAACAGGTTCCGTGCCAGGCTCAAGATCGATGACGAATTCAACTGACCGGTGAGGAGGCATTCGTGGAAGCTCTTCTGGAAAGACGTCTTGATATTCACAAACGACTGGAATCTGTGAGATGGCATCCAACTCGCCGTTCTCATTGAGAGAAAATAGTCGTATGGTATCATCACGAGCGGCAAAGACGATCACATCCTCATACGAGTGTGTCAATTGAATCTTCCTGGAAGCACAATCAAGCTGAGCCTTGTGCTTAGAAAGCCAGTCCATGCCGAGAATTAGATAAATATCCGAGTTACCAAGGACCATTGGAGAAGACAGAAACTTATAGTCACCCATCTTGATAGAAACATCGGGAACCACCAAACTGGCACTTAACCGTTTACCCAGAGAAACGATATCCATTGATTTGCCCAAATGAGAAGAAGTGAATTCGTTCTTGGCAAAAATGGTTTTGACATGAAACAATGCGATGCACCAGTGTCAAAAAGAACTTTTGCAGGAATATCGTTAACAGGAAGGTTACCCATGATCACTTCTGATGAGTCCTCTGCCTAAGCTGCGTTCATCATGTTGACCTTGGCATGCTTGGGATTAAGCTTGACCACTGCAGTGCTGGCAGATCTCACGGGAGGAGGAAGACGCCTCTGGTTGAAGCATTTGTTTGCATAGTGACCCTTCTGCTGACACTTGTTTCACGTAACCTCCGAGAGCGGATGGTGATACGGAGCACTTGATCTTGGAGCATGAGACGAAGCCTTGTTCTGATAGCCTGGGTTGGGTGGGTGGGAAGATCCATTGCCACCTTTGCTCTTCTGCTGATGAGGCTGACGGAACGGAGGAGGAGGAGGCAACCAATACTTTTGCTACTTAGCTGCCACTTGAGTTGAGGAAGAAGAAGGAGTTTCATCCCTGACACTCTTCTTGGAAGCATCGCACTTGAGCTGAGCGGCCTCTTGCTTTAATGCCATATTGTAGAATTCATCATACTTTTTCGGCTCAAAAAGCACAAGAGGTAGTTGCAGATCTTCTCTGAGGCCACCTCTGAATTGATAAATCATGCTTTTCTCGTCAGGGACGTCTTGCTTAGCGAAACGAGCGAGCTTCTGGAACATGATGTTGTATTGGTAAACAGACAAGCTACCTTGCTTCAGATTGCGGAACTCCTCACGCTTGCTCTCAACAACACTATGAGGAATGTGGTGAGCTCTGATGTCTTGGCGGAAATCATCCCAGGTAATCACACGGCCTCCTACGGAATCTTTGTATTGTTGATACCACTCTGCAGCTTGGTCTTTGAGTTGGAACGAAGCAAACTTGACCTAGTCCTCAGGCCTGATGTTGCTGCACTTGAAATGTTTGCAGATATCCATGAGCCAATCATCAGCGTCTGTGGCCTCGACACAGTTACTGAAGGTCTTTGGCTGGTTTGCGAGGAACTAGTTGAGTGTAGCAAACTGATTTTGATTGTTGCCATTGCCTTGATTTCCTTGGTTGCGCTCTTGCAAGAGTTGCATAACCAGCTACGTGTTGGCGTTGGTAGCGGCCATCACAGCTTGCCATGCCTCCGGAGGTGGAGATGGTGGCGGCGTTCCGGATTCTGACGTGTTGGGGGAGCCATCCTGAAGAGGGTGACATCCGTTAGCATCTTGAAAGTCATAAATTCAAGCTCAATCAAAAGGATCGAAATTGCAACATATAGTCTTAACATTCAAACAAGAATGAACGAATGAATTCCAAATTAAATGATCACACTTCCACAAAATGAGAAGCCACTTAGATAGAGGTAGATGAATAAAACAACAAGGTAAGAACATGAACAAATACTTGGTAAGGATTACCCAATCACAAACCAAATATCTGCGGAAGAAAAACTAGAGCTACATGAATTCCTACCTATGAAACTCCCAAAATTTTCCGGTTATGCAATCAGGTGTTGGGGATACAGGGGAAGCATAATATCTCACCCCAAAACTAGCAAATCCTACATCCAGCTATATCCATCCTTCAACACATAACCAAGAAACCTTCAGGAATCATTTACCTCAACCTTTGAAAAGCATACGTTATATGAGTTATGGCAATACTCCCAAACTCCCGCCCCAGTAGTGGGTGGCGTCGAGGTTATCTCACCAACAACTGCATAAAAGAGATTTTCGATGTCGGCGAAACTCAGGTATTCCAGAACTGCAATGATAAAATTGTGACGACAACACCTCGGAGCTCAACTCCCAGGGACACTGCCACAACCCCTAAATGTCAGGAGGCACCAGGAACAATGTTCTAGTCACAAAACCATCGAAACGATTCCAAGATACCCGCGTGATACTAATTTTTTTAGTGGAATTTGAGAAGAGAAGAGTCAAAACTCTACGTCAGGATGCCTCACCAGAGCGTCGAAGGGACTGAGGAGAAAAAGAATCCTACTCTCTGATATATATAATCCTATAAGACTCAAAACATTTTTCTAGAATCAACAACGCCAGCGATTCGATCAAGCAGGGGGCTCCTAAGTCGGGGAAGGCTCTGATTACCAACTTATCACACCCATGATGCGGCTATATCTCCCACGTGTTGGAGCACGACTTAGAGGCATAACCGCATTATAGGCAATGTCGCAAGAGGGGTAATCTTTACACATCTCATGTACTGAATAAGAAAGAGGTACATAGTTGGCTTACAATCGCCACTTCACACAATTCATAAATATAATATTACAATCATCCAGGTACAATCAAGGTCCGACTACGGAACCAAAATAAAGACAACCCCAAATGCATAAGATCCCCGATCGCCCCAACTGGGCTCCACTACAGATCGTCTGGAAAGGAAACGTAGTAACGTCCTGAGTCCTCGTCAAACTCCCACTTGAGCTCAGTCGCATCTCCTGGAATGGTATCATCGGCACCTGCATCTGGTTTTGGAAGTAATCTGTGAGTCACGGGGACTCAGCAATCTCACATCCTCGTGATCAAGACTATTTAAGCTTATGGGTAGGTAAAAGGTATGAGGTGGAGCTGCAGCAAGCACTAGCATATATGGTGGCTAATCTTACGCAAATGAGAGCGAGAAGAGAAATCAAAGCACGTTCGAGAATCTATGATCAAGAAGTGATCCTAGAAATACTTACGTTCAAGCATAACACGAGACCATGTTCTCTTCCCGGACTCCGCCGAAAAGAGACGATCACGGCTACACACGCTGTTGATCCATTTTAATTAAGTTAAGTTTCAAGTTTTCTACAACCGTACATTAACAAATTCCCATCTGCCCATAACCGTGGGCACAGCTTTCAAAAGTTTAAATCCCTGCAGGGGTATCCCAACTTAGCCCATCACAAGCTCTCACGGTCAACGAAGGATATTCCTTCTCCCAGGACGGCCCGATCAGACTTGGAATCCCGGTTATAAGACATTTCAACAAAGGTAAAACAAGACCAGCAAAGCCACCCGAATGTGCCAACAAATCCCGATAGGAGCTGCACATATCTTGTTCTCAGGGCACACCTCGAGTTACGAGTAAAACCAACCCTCGAGTTGCCCCGAGGTGGCCCCACAGGCTGCCCGTTTCGGACCAACACTCAGAGGAGCACTGGCCCGGGGGGGTTAAAATAAAGATGACCCTTGATTCCGCGAAACCCAAGGAAAAAAGGCTAGGTGGAAATGGTAAAACCAAGGTTGCACCTTGCTGGAGGAGTTTTATTCAAGGCAAACTGTCAAGGGGTTCCCATTATAACCCAACCGTGTAAGGAACGCAAAATCAAGGAACATAACACCGGTATGACGGAAACTAGGGCGGCAAGAGTGGAACAAAAGACCAGGCATAAGGCCGAGCCTTCCATCCTTTACCAAGTATATAGATGCATTAAAGTAAACAAGATATAATAGTGATATCCCAACCATAAACATGTTCCAACAAGGAAAAAACTCCAATCTTCACCTGCAACTAACAATGCTATAAGAGGGGCTGAGAAAAGCGGTAACATAGCCAAACAACGGTTTGCTAGGACAAGGTGGGTTAGGGGTTTGACATGGCAATAAGGGAGGCATGTTAAAGCATGTGGTAGGTATCGAGGCATAGGCATAGCAAAAGAGCGAGCAACTAGCAAGCAAAGATAGAAGTTATTTAGAGGGTATGGTCATCTTGCCTGCAAAGTTCTTCGAGTTGACGTAAGCTTGATCCTTGTAAGCGTACTCAATGGGTTCCTCAATTGCGTACTCGTCTCCCGGCTCTACCCAAAGCAAGAACACAAGCAAAGGTAGACACAATCAACCACAGTGCAATGCGCAAGCAACATGATGCAAAACATGGCATGATATGCGGGAAGTAATATGCAATGCATATGCATGCTTCGGAAAGGAAAGATTGAACCAGGCCTCAACTTGGCAAACCAAGAGCGCCACTGTAAAGATGAGTTGATTTCGGTCGAAATCAATATAAAGATCACCGGAATCGGATGCACGGTTTGCAAATGGCAAGCAAAACAATAATGGCACAAATCTGTGATTAACAGCACGATGCCATCTAAATGCATCAATAAAAATAAGCTACTGCACTCTAACATAGAAACAAAGCACATGGTAGTGATCCACTCAAGATTCTTGACAAAATATGAACACTGAGCTACCAATAATTCACACAAGAGCAGGTTCAAACAAGCATGGGAAAAGTGAAAAAGATATCAGGTTCACAAACTTAGTGAAAATAACATGTCAGGATTTAACATCAGGAAGCAAAGTTTAGAGAAAGATAACAACATGCTACAGGAACATATCATGGCAAGGCAATGCATGGCATGAAAAGCCCCTTACTGACCATAAGCCAAAAGGGATCAGAAAATATAATGGCAACCATGTAAACATAGCAAGTTTCGTTAACAGATTCAGACTTAGCAGAAAATTGGACATGGCAAAAACAGAGTTACGTAGGCATGTTTGCGAGCTCGATGCACTCACCACAAGGCATTGCATGACAAACTAAGCATACACCCAGCAAGAAGACATGATCAATAAGCTAACCAAGTCAAGAACACTCTCATAGCATGCATGGATCAACTACAACAACCTTGGCAAAATTGAATAACACGTAAACAATCTGCCAGGAACATTTTATAGCAAAAGTAGAGCAAGATGGAGTCATGCTAGGGTACTCCATAACTACAAATAAAGATATGGATGGATAGAGCATAACAATATCTCCAAATCATCCTTACTGAACATCCCAAAAGAGGCATGGATCACTCTGTAGCAACATGAATACAAGGCATAAAAATATCATCAGGGAAATGACTTAGAAGAATTCTAAGTCCCTGAAATCAGCAACATCACGAGAGCTACTTTGCATGCTTGTGCTAGTCACCACATTGATCACAAACATACATGGTATACACCCCTATAAAGATGACATGGCATAGCCCAAAACACATGTAGGGCTCAGGTTCATAGGAGGCACACATTAATCATGGCAAAAATGACAAATGTCCATAATCTGTTAAGAAACAGAAACTAACATTACATAGCACTCTTGCAACAGCATGTAGGGCATCAAGATGAACTCAAATGAACATGGTGCAATGGAATGAAATTAAGAGCACAACCAGATGAACATTTTGGTATATCATGCACGCAAAATGGAGCAGTATGCAAGAAAATAAGGCAGGTCAAACATAGCATCAAAATGTGGGTGTCCCGGGACTTAGACAATATACCACTCCGATCTAGGGTTGCACGGTTTTTGATGCAGCACAGATCTTGCCGGAGAGACTAGCCAAAGAGCGGCCAGAGACGAGGAGGAGGTCGGAGGAGGCCGGGGAAGGACGGAACTGGGCTGCGGCTACCGGATCCGGGTACGAGACGCCGAGGGGCACCGGATCCCGGCATCCGGTGGCGCGCTCTGGCAAGGAGGAGGCGTGGCAGCCAGCGACGTCGGGCGGTGGCAGCGAGGAGGTGCGGCGGAGGCGGCGAGCTGGGCGGCGGAGGTGGCGGGCTTCGGGCGTGGTCGGGCGGCGGGGAGGTGACTGGGCCTCGGGGGCCCGCGACGGGCCGGCGGCGAAGTGGGCGCAGGCGTGCCACATGTCAGCCTGCGATTGGACACGGGCGGCAGAGCGGCGTGTCCGGCGGCAGACGGACACGTCCGGCACGGAGAGGGGAAGTAGGTTAGGGTTTCATCAACAAATTTCGTGGGGATGCACCTATTTATACATAGAAGGAGCTAGGAGACTCCAAATGAGGTGCGGTTTTCGGCCACGCGGTCGTGATCGAACGACCGAGAGGATGGAGGGGTTTTAGCTGGGTTTTGGGCCACTTTGGAGAGGTGTTGGGATGCAACACACACGAGGCCTTTACGGTTCCTCGGTTAACCGTTGGAGAATCAAACGAAGTCCAAATGGCACGAAACTTGACAGGCGGTCTACCGGTAGTGAACCAAGGCCGCTTGGTAAGTCTCGGTCCAATCTGAGAACGTTTAACACCCGCACACGAAAAGAGGCAAAAGGGAACACCGGAGGACGTAGGAGTGTCGGAATGCAAAACGGACAACGGGGAAATGCTCGGATGCCTGAGACTAACACGTATGCAAATGAGATGCACATTATGACATGATATGAGATGCTTGACAAAGGCAAAAGTAAAACGAAGACGAAACCCAACCAAGAGGAAATATCATAACTTAGTGTCAAAACTAGCTGTAACACCCTGGATGTAACTTTCCCAATTTGTACTCCAACTCTTGCCATTTCCGGCATTAAATTATTTTATTTTCTCGGGTTCGGTTCTTTGTCTCCGTGTGTTGTTGTCGTTGTCATGCATCTCATATCATGTCATCATGTGCATTGCATTTGCATACGTGTTCGTCTCATGCATTCGAGCATTTTCCCCATTGTCCGTTTTGAATTCCGGCGCTTCGTTCTCCTCCGGTGGTCATTTCGAGCTTTCTTTCATGTGTGGGGATTAAACATTTCCGGATTGGACCGAGACTTGCCAAGCGGCCTTGGTTTACTACCGGTAGACCGCCTGTCAAGTTTCGTATCATTTGGACTTCGTTTGATACTCCAACGGTTAACCGAGGGACCGAAAAGGCCTCGTGTGTGTTGCAGCCCAACACCCCTCCAATTTGGCCCAAAACCCACCTAAGCCATCTCCATCATCTAGATCGTTCAATCACGATCGCGTGGCCGAAAACCGCACCTCATTTGGACTCTCCTAGCTCCCTCTATGCCTATTTAAAGTCCCCTCCCGAAATTCGCGGATCTCCTTCTCCTTCCTCCCGAAAAAAACCTAGATCGTCCCCTCACGCGCATCGGACATTGTCCGTCTAGACCGGACGGATCCGCCGCTGCCAACCGCCGCCTGCCACGTGGCAAGCCGCCGCCGCCACTGCCCGAGGCCCGCGCGGCCCATCCGGGGCCCCCGCGGCCCGCAGCCGCCTCTCCGCCGCTGCCTCCTCCTCCGAGCCAGCCGCCGCCACCTCCGCGCCGCCGCCGCCTCCGCGCCCGCCGCCCAGCCGGTCGCCGCTCCGCCGCGCGCCTCGCCGCCTCCGCCCGGCGCCACCGTGAGCCGCTGACCCCGCCGGCCATCCTCTACCTCGCAGCCGTCGGGATCCGGCTGAGGGAGCTTCGGATCTGCCTCCCCGCCCCCTCTCCAGCGAAGTCCCGGCCGGCTCCGGCGAGATCCGCCACCGCCTCGACTTCCGTGCTCCGTTGACTTCTATCTCGGGGTTGATTTTTCCTCTAAGTCCCAAAAATTCCAGATCCAAGTGCTCTTGTTCATAGCCTAGTAACTTTGCATCCGTAGCTCCGATTCATGCATATAGCATATCAAAATGTTCATCTCAGAGAGAACATCATTTCATTCCATTGCATCATTTTCATTTGAGTTGATCTTGATGCCCTAAATGCTGTTGGAAGAGGGTTACTTGAGATAATTGTCAGATCTGCTACTCCATTTAGCTTTTTGTCATTTTTGCCATGATTATTGTGTGCATGCTATGCTCTGATGCTCTGCATATGTTTTGTTAAGGGTTTTGTCATCTTCCGAGTGGTGCAACCCATGTAATTTTTTGATGTGTGTAGTGACTAGCACAATCTTGCCAAGTGAGGCACTTGGTAATTCTGATTTCAGGGAATTAGCATTTCCACTAAGTCCTTGAGCTGTTTATTTCATATGGCCATATGTTCATGTTGTTTCCTAGTGATCCGTGCCTCTTTTGAGGATGATCAGTAAGGATGTTTTGTTAATTTTGTAGTGATCTATCCATCCATGTCTTTGTTTGCAATTATGGAGCAACCTAGCTTGAGTCAATCGAGCTCTACTTTTTCTACTTTGTGAATCTTGGTAGATTGTCAACTTGTTTGCAATTTTGCCGATGTTGTTATAGTTGATCCGTGCATGCTAGGTTATTGTTCTTGCCATGTCTAGCTTGAATTTGTGTATTCTTGATGGGTGTATGCTTATCTTATCATGACTTGCCCTGTAGTGAGTGCATCGAGCTCGTAAACATGCCTACTTGATATCTGTTTTCAGCATGCTCCAGTTTTCACTAAGTCTGAAAACTGATTATGTTTTTGCTATGTTCACATGCTTGCAATTGTATTTTCTTATCCCTTTTGGCTCAAGGTCACTAAGGGACTTTTGTTAAGCTATTTGAGTAGCTCCATGCCATGCTTTACTTTGCCATATTCAGGTCCTGTAGCATGTAGTTTTGTTGCTCCGAAGAGTGCCACCTAATCTGAAATTCCAGACAAGTGTTAATTTCACTAAGTCTGAGATCTGTTTGCCATATGCATTTTTGCCATGCTTGTTCGAACCTGTTAATGGATGAATTGGCCGTAGCTCAGCGCTAGACTTTTGTTAAGCATCTTGAATGCATTCCTGCCATGTACTTTGTTGTCATGTTTGGGTGCTGTAGCATGTTCATTTCGTTGCATTTAGATGGCTACTTGCTGTAAATCGCAGACCGATGTCTTATTTGAATCGCTTGCCATTTCCAAACCGTAACTCCGATTCCGGTGTTCTTTATATTGTTTTCAAGCGATTTCATCTCATCTTTCTAGTGGCATGCTTGGATTTCCAAGTTGAGGCCAGGTTCATGCATCCCTTGTCAAATCTTCAATATGCATCCCGCATCGCATCCCGCATAGCATATCATCCTTGCATCGTATTGTTTGATCCTTGCACGTGGTTGATCGTGTCCTTGTTGCTTGTTTGTCTTGTTTGGGTAGAGCCAGGAGACGAGTTCGCTAACGAGGAGCCCGTTGAGTTTGCTTTCGAGGATCCAGTCAACTCTGACAATTGTGCAGGCAAGATGATCATACCCTCGAAATCACTACTATCTTTGCTATGCTAGTTTGCTCGCTCTTTTGCTATGCCAATGCTATGATGCCTACCACTTGCTTTCAAGCCTCCCAAATTTTCCATGTCAAACCTCTAACCCACCATGTCCTAGCAAACCGTTGATTGGTTATGTTACCGCTTTGCTCAGCCCCTCTTATAGCGTTGCTAGCTGCAGGTGAAGATCGAAGGACGTTCCTTGTTGGAACATTTATTTACTTGTTGGGATATCATCGTATTATCTTGTTATCTTAATGCATCTATATACTTGGTAAAGGGTGGAAGGCTCGGCCTCTCGCCTAGTGTTTTGTTCCACTCTTGCCACCCTAGTTTCCGTCATATCGGTGTTATGTTCCCGGATTTTTCGTTCCTTACACGGTTGGGTTATAATGGGAACCCCTTGATAGTTCGCCTTGATTAAAGCTTTTCCAGCAATGCCCAACCTTGGTTTTACCATTTTCCACCTAGCGTCTTTTCCCTTGGGTTTCCGGAGCCCGAGGGTCATCTTATTTTAGCCCCCCCGGGCCAGTGCTCCTCTGAGTGTTGGTCCCACCGAGCGATGTCCGGGGATACCAGGGGCAACTCTAGGCTGGCCTACCCGACGTCTTTCTCATCTGAGTGTGCCCTAAGAACGAGATATGTGCAGCTCCTATCGGGATTTGTCGGCACATTCGGGCGGTGTTTCTTGTCTTGTTTTAACCTGTCAAAGTGTCTTGAAGAACCGAGATACCGAGTCTGATCGAAACGTCTTGGGAGGAGGTCTATTCCTTCGTTGACCGTGAGAGATTGTCATGGGCTAAGTGGGACTCCCCTGCAGGGATTTGAACTTTCAAAAGCCGTGCCCGCGGTTATGGGCAGATGAGAATTTGTTAATGTCCGGTTGTAGATAACTTTAACCTCAACTTAATTAAAATGAATCAACTGAGTGTGTTACCATGATGGCCTCTTCTCGGCGGAGTCCGGGAAGTGGACACGGTGTTGGAGTAATGTTTGCGCAGGTTGTTCTCTAGTTTCTCGCTCGTGCTTTGCCTCCTCTTCTCGCTCTCTTTTGCGAATAGGATAGCCACCATACTTGCTAGTCGCGTGCTGCAGCTCCACATATATTTTACCTTGCCTTACCTATAAGCTTAAATAGTCTTGATCGCGAGGGTGCGAGATTGCTGAGTCCCTGTGGCTCACAGATTACTATTACACCAGATGCAGGGCCTGATGATTCCGCTCCAGGTGACGCGTTTGAGCTCAAGTGAGAGTTCGACGAGGACTCTCAACGTTACTATGTTTCCTTTCCTGATGATCAGTAGTGGTGCTCAGTTGGGGGTGATCGGGACCGTGTCGCATGTTGGGTTCTCTTTTATTTTGGCGCCGTAGTCGGGCCATGAGGGTTTGGATGATGTAATGTTATTTATGTACTTGATTGACGTGGCGAGTGTAAGCCAACTATGTTATCTCCCCTTTATTATTTATATTACATGGGATGTTGTGAAGATTACCTAACTTGCGACATATGCCTTCAATGCGATTATGCCTCTAAGTCATGCCTCGACACGTGGGAGATATAGTCGCATCGAGGGTGTTACAAGTTGGTAATCAGAGCCTTCCCCGACCTTAGGAGCCCCATTGCTTGATTGTTTTTAGTGTCCGAGTTGTGTCCAGAAAAATGTTTTGAGTCATTTAGGAATTATATATCGGAGAGTTTAGGAATTCTTTTTACTTCCCAATCTCCTCATCACTCTGGTAAGGCATCCTGACGTAGAGTTTTGACTCTTCTCTTCTCAAATTTCACTAAAAAAAATTTAGGATCATGCGTGTATCTTGGAATCGTTCCGATGGTTTTATGATGAGAACATTGTCTTGGTGCCTCCTGTCAGGGGTTTTGTGGAAGTGTCCCGGGGAGTTGAGCTTTGAGGTGTTGTCATCATAATTTTATTGTTGCAGTTCTGGAATACCTGAATTTAGTACGCCAACATCAAAAATCTCTTTTATGCAGTTCGTTGGTGAGATAACCTCGATGCCACCCAGTACTGGGGCGGGAGTTCGGGAGTATCGCCATAACTTGTATAACGGATGCTTTTCGAAGGTTGGGGTAGATGGTTTCCAAAGGTTTCTTGGTTATGTGTTGAAGGATGGATACAGCTGGATGTAGGATTTGCTTGATTTGGGTGAGATATTATGCTTCCCCTGTATCCCCAACACCTGATTGCATAACTGGAAAGGTTCGGGAGTTTCATAGGTGGGAATTCTAGTAGCTCTAGTTCTTCTTCCACGGATATTTGGTTTGAGATTGGGATTTCTTACTGATTATTCGTTCCTGATCCGTACCTTGTTGATTTATTTCTCTATCTTAATTCTACGTAGCTTCTCAATTTATGGATATGTGACCATTTCAAGAGGATTGCATTCGTTCATTTTGTTCGGATGTGAAGACTATATGTTGCAATTTTCATTCCGTTGGATTCAGCTTCAATATTCGTCTATCAATGTGCTAATGGACGTCAACCTCTTCAGGATGGCTCCTCCAACGCGCACGACTCCGAATCCTAATCCGCCACCACCTCCACCTCCTCCGGAGGCATGGCAAGCTGTGATGGCCGCAACCAATGCAAACACACAGTTGATCATGCAAATTCTTCAAGACCGCAATCAAGGCAACAAAGGGAACCAAGGCAACAATCAAAATCACTTTGCTTCACTCAACCAGTTCCTTGCTAACGGGCCAAAGACTTTCAGCAATTGTGTTGAGGCAACCGATGCTGACGATTGGTTAGTGGATCTGTGCAAGCATTTCGAGTGCAGTAACGTCAGGCCTGAGGACTTTGTCAAGTTCGCTTCCTTCCAACTCAAAGATCAAGCTGCCGAATGGTTCCAGCAATACATGGATTCCAGAGGTGGACGTGTTATCACTTGGGATGAATTCCGTCGAGATTTCCGAGCTCATCATATTCCCAGAGCGTGGTTGAAAGCAAGCGTGAGGAATTCCGCAACCTGAAGCAAGGCTCTTTGTCTGTCTATGACTACAACAAGTTGTTCCAGAAGCTCGCCCGCTTTGCTAAGCAGGACGTGCCTGATGAGAAGAGGATGATATACCAGTTCAGGGGTGGTCTCAGAGAAGAAATTCAGCTAGCTCTTGTTCTCTTTGAGCCCTTGAGGTACGATGAGTTCTACAACATGGCGCTGAAGCAAGAGGCTGCTCAGTTGAGGTGTGATGCTTCCAACAAGCGAGTCAGAGATGTTACTCCTTCTTCCTCTACTCAAGTGGCCAAGCAGCAGAAGTATTGGCTTCCTCCTCCTCCGTTCCGTCAGCCGTATCAGCAGAAGAGCAAAGGTGGCACTGGATCTTCCCACCCACCCAACCCTGGCTTTCAGAACAAGACTTCGTCTCAAGCTCCAAGATCGAGTGCTCCGTATCACCGTCCGCTTTCAGAGGTCACGTGAAACAAGTGCCAACAGAAGGGTCACTATGCCAACAAGTGTTTCAACCAGAGGCGTCTTCCTCCTCCTCCTCCTGTCAGATCGGCAAGTACAGCTGTGGTCAAGCATAACCCCAAGTCCGCCAAGGTCAACTTGCTTAATGCAGCTTAGGCAGAGGACTCACCAGATGTGATCATGGGTAACCTTCCTGTTAATGACATTCCCGCAAGAGTTCTTTTTGACACTGGTGCATCTTTATCATTTTTATTGAAGCCTTTGGCATCTATGCATGATGTGCATACTATTGATTTGCCTAAGCCGATAGCGGTTTCTTCTCCGGGTTTGTTCATGAACACCAAAATGATGGCTCTGGATGTTACTATCACTCTGGGCGATTACAAGTTTCTTTCTTCTCCAATGGTTCTTGGTAACTCGGATATTGATCTTATTCTCGGAATGGATTGCCTTACTAAGCACAAGGCTCAGCTTGATTGTGCAGCCAGGCAGATTCAATTGACTCATTCGTCTGAGGATGTAATTGTCTTGGCCGCTCGTGATGATACTATCCATCTATTTTCTCTCAATGAGAAGGGTGAATTGGATTCTATCTCGCAAATTCCAGTCGTTTGCAAATATCAAGACGTCTTTCCAGAAGAGATTCCAGGAATGCCTCCGCACCGGCCAGTTGAATTCGTTATTGAACTTGAGCCTGGTACGGAACCTGTGTGCAAACGTCCTTACAAGCTCGGACCTGAAGAGTTGAAGGAGCTGAAGAAGCAACTCGATATTCAAGAGAAAATGGGTCTTATCCGGCCTAGTTCTTCTCCCTGGGGTTGTGGTGTTCTTTTTGTGAAGAAGAAGGATGGAACGGACCGACTTTGTGTTGATTACCGTCCATTGAACAAGAAGACCATCAAGAACAAATACCCACTTCCCAACATCAATGAGCTGTTCGAACAACTCAAAGATGCCCAAGTATTCTCCAAGCTTGATCTCCGTATGGGCTATCATCAGATTCGTATCCGTGAGCAAGATATTCCCAAGACGGCTTATAAGACAAGCTATGGTTCATATGAATACACTGTCATGTCTTTTGGCCTCGTCAACGCTCCTCCGACTTTCTCTCATATGATGAACTTCATCTTCAACGCCTACACCAATGACTTCGTTTTGGTCTATCTCGACGACATTCTGGTTTTCTCGAAGAACAAGGAAGATCATGCCAAGCACTTGCGTTTGGTACACGATAAGCTAAGGGAACATCAGTTCTATGCCAAGTTCTCCAAGTGTGAATTTTGGCTTGATGAGGTTCTTTATCTTGGCCATATCATCTCTGCCAAGGGTATTGCCGTGAATCCTGAGAAGGTGTCTGCAAATATTGAATTGGGAACCTCCTCAGAACATGAAGCAACTCCGTAGCTTCCTCGGTCTCGCAAGCTATTGCCGAAGATTCGTTGAAAACTTTTCTAAGATCGCGAAGCCTCTCTCTAATCTTCTCCAGAAGCACGTCAAGTACGTTTGGTCTCCAGAGTGTGACATTGCTTTCAACACTTTGAAAGAGAAATTGATCACTTCTCTAGTTCTAACTCCGCCTGATGAATCCAAGCCGTACGAGGTCTTTTGTGATGCCTCTCTCCAAGGTCTTGGCGCAGTATTGATGCAAGAGAAGAAAGTTGTTGCTTATACCTCTCGCCAGTTGAAGCCAAATGAGAAGAACGACCCCACTCATGATCTCGAGTTGGCGGCAGTTGTGCATGCTCTTTTGACTTGGAGACATCTCTTATTGGGAAGAAAAGTGGACATTTTCACTGATCACAAGAGTCTCAAGTACATCTTCACTCAGCCTAATCTCAACCTCAAGATAACTCGATGGGTCAAAATGATTCAAGAGTATAATCCGAGTATCGAGTATACTCCAGGCAAGGCCAATGTGATTGCTGACGCCTTGAGCAGGAAAGCTTATTGTAACAGTCTGATTCTCAAGCCTTATCAACCCGAGCTTTGTGAAGCTTTCCGCAAACTTAATCTGCAAGTTGTTCCTCAAGGTTTCCTTGCGAACCTTCAAGTCTCTCCTTCCTTGGAAGACCAGATTCGCCAAGCTCAGCTTCTTGATGCTATGGTGAAAAAGGTGAAGATTGGGATTGCCAAGAGTCAACCCAAGTACAAGTGCTACCGCCTTGATGACAAGGACACTCTCTTCTTCGAGGATCGTATTGTTGTGCCCAAAGGTGACCTCCGTAAAGTGATCATGAACGAGGCTCACAATTCTATCCTCTCCATCCACCCTAGTAGCACGAAGATGTATCAGGACCTTAAGCAGGCTTATTGGTGGACTCGAATGAAGCGCGAGATCGCTCAATTCGTGAATGAATGTGATGTATGCAGAAGAGTGAAGGCAGAACACCAAAGGCCAGCAGGCCTACTCCAACCTCTTGCCATTCCTGAATGGAAGTTTGACCACATTGAGATGGACTTCGTGACTGGGTTTCCAAAGTCGAAGCGTGGCAATGATGCTATATACATTGTCGTCGACAAACTCACTAAAGTGGCTCACTTTCTGCCTATCAAAGAGTCGATCACTGCAGCTCAATTGGCGGAACTCTATACCTCTCGTATTGTCTCTCTGCACCGTATCCCACAAGTGATCTCTTCAGACCATGGCAGCATCTTTACCTCCAAGTTTTGGGATTCTTTTCAGAAGGCCATGGGCACCAACATCTGCTTCAGCACAGCTTTCCATCCTCAAACTAGCAGTCAAGTCGAGCGTGTCAACCAGATTCTTGAAGATATGCTCAGGGCTTGTGTGATCTCCTTCGACATGAAGTGGGAGGGTTGTCTTCCTTATGCTGAATTCTCCTACAACAACAGTTTCCAAGCAAGTTCGGGCAAGGCCCCATTTGAAATTCTGTATGGCAGGAAGTGCCATACCCCTCTCAACTGGTCTAAAACCGGTGAACGTCAGCTTTTGGGTAATGACTTAATCACAGAGGCAGAGGAAATGTGCAAAGTCATTCGTGATAACCTCAAAGCAGCCCAATCCCGCCAGAAGAGCTACTATGATAGTAAGCACCGTGATTTGGCTTTCGAGATCGGATATCATGTTTACCTCCGCGTCTCTCCTATGAAAGGTAATCGTCACTTCGGTATAAGAGGGAAGCTTGGCCCTAGATATGTGGGACCTTTCAAGATTGTCAGCAAGAGAGACGACCTCGCCTATCAACTTGAGCTTCCTTCAAACTTTGCAAATGTTCATGACGTGTTCCATGTCTCTCAGCTTCGAAAGTGCTTCAAGACTCCTGATCGCACCGTCAACTTCGAGGACATTGAGCTCCAAGAAGATCTCTCCTATCGTGAGCACCCAGTTGCTATTCTTGAAGAGACTGAACGCAAGACTCGCAACAAGTCAATCAAATTTCTCAAAGTCAAGTGGTCACACCATTCCGACCGTGAAGCTACCTGGGAACGCGAGGATCACCTCCGTTCTGAGTACCCGACGTTCTTTCAGTCCTAGATCTCGGGACAAGATCCTTTCACAGTGGTGGAGTGTTGTAACACCCCGGATGTAACTTTCCCAATTTGTATTCCAACTCTTGCCGTTTCCGGCGTTAAGTTATTTTATTTTCTCGGGTTCGGGTCTTTGTCTCCGTGTGTTGTTGTCGTTGTCATGCATCTCATATCATGTCATCATGTGCATTGCATTAGCATACGTGTTCGTCTCATGCATTCGAGCATTTTCCCCGTTGTCTGTTCTGCATTCCGGCGCTTCGTTCTCCTCCGGTGTTCATTTCTAGCTTTCTTTCGTGTGTGGGGATTAAACATTTCCAGATTGGACCAAGACTTGCCAAGCGGCCTTGGTTTACTACCGGTAGACCGCCTGTCAAGTTTCGTATCATTTGGACTTCGTTTGATACTCCAACAGTTAACCGAGGGACCAAAAAGGCCTCGTGTGTGTGGCAGCCCAACACCCCTCCAATTTGGCCCAAAACCCACCTAAGCCTTCTCCATCATCTAGATCGTTCGATCACGATCGCGTGGCCTAAAACCGCACCTCATTTGGACTCTCCTAGCTCCCTCTATGCCTATTTAAAGTCCCCTCCCGAAATTCGCGGATCTCCTTCTCCTTCCTCCCGAAAAAACCCTAGATCGTCCCCTCGCGTGCACCGGACATTGTTCGTCCGGACCGGACGGATCCGCCGCCGCCAACCGCCGCCTGCCACGTGGCAAGCCGCCGCCGCCACCGCCCGAGGCCCGCGCGGCCCAGCCGGGGCCCCCGCAGCCCGCAGCCGCCTCTCCGTCGCTGCCTCCTCCTCCGAGCCGGCCGCCGCCGCCTCCGCGCGCCTCACCGCCTCCGCTCGGCGCCACCGCGAGCCGCCGACCCCGCCGGCCATCCTCTACCTCGCCGCCGTCGGGATCCGGCTCAGGGAGCTCCGGATCTGCCTCCCCGCCCCTTCTCCGGCGAAGTCCCGGCCGGCTCCGGCGAGGTCCGCCACCGCCTCGACTTCCGTGCTCCGTTGACTTTTATCTCAGGGTTGATTTTTCCTCTAAGTCCCGAAAATTCCAGATCCAAGTTCTCTTGTTCATAGCCTCGTAACTTTGCATCCGCAGCTCTGATTCATACATATAGCATATCAAAATGTTCATCTCAGAGAGCACATCATTTCATTCCATTGCATGATTTTAATTTGAGGTCATCTTGACGCCCTAAATGCTGTTGGAAGAGGGCTACTTGAGATAATTGTCAGATCTGCTACACCATTTAGCTTTTTGTCATTTTTGCCATGATTATTGTGTGCATGCTATGCCCTGATGCTCTACATATGTTTTGTTAAGGGTTTTGTCATCTTTCCAGAGGTGCAACCCATGTAATTTTGTGATGTGTGTGGTGACTAGCACAATCTTGCCAAGTGAGGCACTTGGTAATTCTGATTTCAGGGACTTAGCATTTCCACTAAGTCCTTGAGCTGTTTATTTCATATGGCCATATGTTCATGTTGTTTCCTAGTGATCCGTGCCTCTTTTGAGGATGATCAGTAAGGATGTTTTGTTAATCTTGTAGTGATCTATCCTTCCTTGTCTTTTTTTTCAATTATGGAGCACCCTAGCTTGAGTCAATCGAGCTCTACTTTTGCTACTTTGTGAATCTGGGCAGATTGTCAACTTGTTTGCAATTTTGCCGATGTTGTTATAGTTGATCCGTGCATGCTAGGTTATTGTTCTTGCCATGTCTAGCTTGCATTTTGTGTATTCTTGATGGGTGTATGCTTAGCTTATCATGACTTGCCCTGTAGTGAGTGCATTGAGCTCGTAAACATGCCTACTTGATATCTGTTTTCAGCATGCTCCAGTTTTCACTAAGTCTGAAAACTGATTATGTTTTTGCTATGTTCACATGCTTGCAATTGTATTTTCTGATCCTTTTTGGCTCATGGTCATTAAGGAACTTTTTTTAAGCTCTTTGAGTAGCTCCATGCCATGCTTTACTTTGCCATGTTCAGGTCCTATAGCATGTAGTTTTGTTGCTCCGAAGAGTGCCACCTGATCTGAAATTCCAGACAAGTGTTAATTTCACTAAGTCTGAGATCTTTTTGCCATATGCATTTTTGCCATGCTTGTTTGAACCTATTAGTGGATGAATTGGCCATATCTCAGTGCTAGACTTTTGTTAAGCATCTTCAATGCATCCCTGACATGTACTTTGTTGTCATGTTTGGGTGCTGTAGCATGTTCATTTCATTGCATTTAGATGGCTACTTGCTGTAAATCGCAGACCGGTGTCTTATTTGAATCGCTTGCCATTTCCAAACCGTAACTCCGATTCCGGTGTTCTTTATATTGTTTTCAAGAGATTTCATCTCATCTTTCCAGTGGCATGCTTGGATTTCCATGTTGAGGCCAGGTTCATGCATCCCTTGTCAAATCTTGCATATGCATCCCGCATCGCATCCCGCATAGCATATCATCCTTGCATCGTATTGTTTGATCCTTGCACGTGGTTGATCATGTCCTTGTTGCTTGTTTGTCTTGTTTGGGTAGAGCCGGGAGACGAGTTCGCTAATGAGGAGCCCGTTGAGTTTGCTTTCGAGGATCTAGTCAACTCTGACAACTGTGCAGGCAAGATGATCATACCCTCGAAATCACTACTATCTTTGCTATGCTAGTTTGCTCGCTCTTTTGCCATGCCAATGCTACGATGCCTACCACTTGCTTTCAAGACTCCCAAATTTGCCATGTCAAACCTCTAACCCACCATGTCCTAGCAAACCGTTGATTGGCTATGTTACCACTTTGCTCAGCCCCTCTTATAGCGTTGCTAGCTGAAGGTGAAGATCGAAGGCCATTCCTTGTTGGAACATTTATTTACTTGTTGGGATATCATCATATTATCTTGTTATCTTCATGCATCTATATACTTGGTAAAGGGTGGAAGGCTCGGCCTCTCGCCTAGTGTTTTGTTCCACTCTTGCCGCCCTAGTTTCCGTCATATCGGTGTTATGTTACCGGATTTTGCGTTCCTTACGCGGTTGGGTTATAATGGGAACGCCTTGATAGTTCACCTTGATTAAAGCTTTTCCAGCAATGCCCAACCTTGGTTTTACCATTTGCCACCTAGCCTCTTTTCCCTTGGGTTTCCGGAGCCCGAGGGTCATCTTATTTTAGCCCCCCCGGGCCAGTGCTCCTTTGAGTGTTGGTCCCACCGAGCGATGTCCAGAGCTACCAGGGGCAACTCTGGGCTGGCCTACCCGACATCTTGCTCATCTGAGTGTGCCCTGAGAACGAGATATGTGCAGCTCCTATTGGGATTTGTCGGCACATTTGGGCGGTGTTGCTGGTCTTGTTTTAACCTGTCGAAGTGTCTTTAAGAACCGAGATACCGATTCTGATCGGAACGTCTTGGGAGGAGGTCTATTCCTTCGCTGACCATGAGAGCTTGTCATGGGTTAAGTTGGGACTCCCCTGCAGGGATTTGAACTTTCGAAAGCTGTGCCCGTAGTTATGGGCAGATGGGAATTTGTTAGTGTCCGGTTGTACATAACTTTAACCTTAACTTAATTAAAATGAATCAACTGAGTGTGTTACCGTGATGGCCTCTTCTCGGCGGAGTCTGGGAAGTGGACACGGTGTTGGAGTAATGTTTGCGCAGGTTGTTCTCTAGTTTCTCGCTCGCGCTTTGCCTCCTCTTCTCGCTCTCTTTTGCGAATAGGATAGCCACCATACTTGCTAGTCGCGTGCTGCAGCTCCACATATATTTTACCTTACCTTACCTATAAGCTTAAATAGTCTTGATCGCGAGGGTGCGAGATTGCTTAGTCCCTGTGGTTCACAGATTACTATTACACCAGATGCAGGGCCTGATGATTCCGCTCCAGGTGACGCGTTTGAGCTCAAGTGGGAGTTCGACGAGGACTCTCAATGTTACTATGTTTCCTTTCCTGATGATCAGTAGTGGTGCTCAGTTGGGGGTGATCGGGACCGTGTCGCATGTTGGGTTCTCTTTTATTTTGGCGCCGTAGTCGGGCCATGAGTGTTTGGATGATGTAATGTTATTTTATGTACTTGATTGACGTGGCGAGTGTAAGCCAACTATGTTATCTCCCCTTTATTATTTATATTACATGGGATGTTGTGAAGATTACCTAACTTGCGACATATGCCTTCAATGCGATTATGCCTCTAAGTCGTGCCTAGACACGTGGGAGATATAGTCGCATCGAGGGTGTTACACTAGCAAGAGCTGGAATACAAATATGGCAGGTTACATACGGGGCGTTACATTGCTCCCGTGAAGTTTCAGGACGTTTGGAGTTGTGTAGAATAGGTCTCTAATATTTGCTCCTTTTCCAGCCCAGAATTCCAGCTGCTGGCATTCCCCCTCTTCAAGTAAACCCTGTAAAAAAAGAGAGAATAGGAATAAGTATTGTGACATAATGTGTAATAACAACCCATAATGCAATAATTATCGATATAAAAGCATGATGCAAAATGAACGTATTAGGGTGACTAACAAGTGATGAAACATACATCAAATGAAAATAAGCATGTTCCTTATTTGAATGGCAATCCTACAAGGACAGTAGCAATTTCTAAAGCAGCAGCATTGCTAGATATTAGTGTGGGCATTAGGATTAACTATGATAACCGTTAAATATGACATTACTTTAATGGTGCCATTGCTTCATTTTACCAGCAACATTACATTAAGAGATGCTACAGAGCTGGTATTTGGGCATGGGAGAGTAGGCGGACTAGGACAGCTGCATTTCTAACAAAAAGAAGCAACTTATCTTAATGGGAAATTTAGCAGGACATGAAAAAAGTGCCATTGATTCATATTACTGGAGGCATTACATTGAAAACAACATTGTTTTAACGTGTCCTTACTTTTAACAGCACGACTGCTACATTTTAGCAGTGGCATTACATAAGAGTGGCTCGGGGCAACAAACATCATAATAGGATATCTGGGTTGGTCCCATTTTTGTTCGGTATAGCCACCTTATACTGTTTGAGGCTAGCAAATCTAGTGCTGGACTTACTCTGTTGACTTGTGCCCCCAGTCCCCACTTTCTTTCCTTTTTCAACCAATAGATCGGGTTTATATTGAGTTTGTACAGCGTTTCTCTTTATTTCCCTATTAGACCAAGAGACCAGTTGGATAGCCAGTCTCTGCTACTTTTCGCCCCCATTATATCCTCTTTCGACCAAGTCCTAGATTCAGGTAACAAATCTTCCCCCACCCCCACCCCCTTTCTTCCTTGTTTGAACCAAGTAGTACTAGATTCGAGTGCATGAACTACTTTTACCTCTTAACAGTAAAAATTTAGGTGGCTCTCCAACAGCCGATCGATCCTATCTATGAGAGGGCCTGAGAAATAGTAAAATAAACAAATGCAGTGACGTCAGGCGCTCGGGAAGTAGAGCAAGGCCTGTTCCGAAGGAAGTTCTACCTGAGGGTCGTCGGGATGTCGCTAGGTGCGATGGGAGGCCGGATCTTCCCACACTACGACAACAAGGAAGAAGGGGTTGGAGGTCGTCCCTAGCCAGTGGTATTTGGGAGAGAACGACAAGGCACGCTGATCGGGACGCGACAACAGTGCCTAAGAGCCGGCGCCGAGGACGACCGCGTGAACATTGCACCTTCTTACCTTCCCCGACGGAGAGGATCCGGCTGGATCTGTGACCAACGGTCAGCAGAGAGAGAGAAAGAGTGTGGCCATAGCTGTCGTGTTTAGATTTGGAGAGGACGAGACAGTGTGAAGAGAGCAACACTAGCAAGCAAGCGCAGAGGCTCCTGCTTATATAGTGGAGTAGTTTTCTTTTGTCTACCAGAGCCAACTTGACCTCGTCAATGACTGTCGAGAAGTCTTCATGCACGTGCCCCGGAGGTGTAGTTGTCGTCATTTTGATCTGAAGCACTGGATTATAACATATAACACGAAAAAATGCCACATGACAAGAAAGCATAACCTCACTTCCCCAAAGAGACTACATGAATCCCGATGGATAAACTACACGAGTATCAAAGCTCAAATTAAAGATAACTCGTAGAAAAGGGGTCCATCGATAGATGTCCTAATTAACATAGCCGGCTTCACCTAGATGGCGGCCGAGTTGTCTTCATGCATGTGCCCCCAATGACCAGCGCCTTGGAGGAACTCAGTTGTCGCAGTTTAACCCTCGCAATGATCCAAATCACATGACACCTAATATTGCGAGATGATAAGAAACCTTTTTTTAGATTTCTCATCAGAACTACAGCCCTATACAATACAGCCTGCACGATATGTAGACGATAGCCAATCCAGCCGTGTCTGCTGGAGTCTGGTCACATGCATGGACGAACTGATCTTTCGTGTCATGCATGGATCATCTAGGAACCAACGTATGTACAACACTTCTCTAGTGCTATTGCTCGTCTCTCTCTTCTATTAACTCACCCGACTTGCGGGGCAGGGAGTGTGCCAATGGTCAGTTCTCAATTGCGGTTCCACATGTATGTGCAAATGCAATATGACACACGTTCCATTCAGAGAGCAGCTTGCCAGACTGACCGACCGTCTGGGGTGCGACACGAACGCGACGGGCGTGTTGTATACTCTGTACATGGGTACCGCCGTTTTCTCGAGGCTTTGCTCCATGGTGCAATCCATGGATACAAAATTAGTATACTATACTATTTGAAATTCGAGGGAGGGCTGATGTCTACTACACAACCTTCTTCTTATAGATGTTGTTGGGCCTCCAAGTGCAGAGGTTTGTAGGACAGTAGGAAATTTCCCTCTAGTGGATGACCTAAGGTTTATCAATCCGTAGGAGGCATAGGATAAAGATGGTCTCTCTCAAGCAACCCTCCAACCAAATAACAAAGAGTCTCTTGTGTCCCCAACACACCCAATACAATGGTAAATTGTATAGGTGCACTAGTTCGCCGAAGAGATGGTGATACAAATGGTATATGGATAGTAGATAATGGTTTTTGTGATCTGAAAATATAAAAACAGCAAGGTAACTAATGATAAAAGTGAGCGTAAACGGTATTGCAATGCGTTGAAACAAGGCCTAGGGTTCATACTTTCGCTAGTGTAAGTTCCCTCAACAATAATAACATAATTGGATCACATAACTATCCCTCAACATGCAACAAAGAGTCACTCCAAAGTCACTAATAGCAGAGCACGAATGAAGAAATTATGGTAGGGTACGAAACCACCTCAAAGTTATTCTTTCCAATCAGTCCGTTGGGCTATTCCTATAAGTGTCACAAACAGCCCTAGAGTTCGTACTAGAATAACACCTTAAGACACAAATCAATCAAAACCCTAATGTCACCTAGATACTCCAATGTCACCTCAAGTATCCGTGGGTATGATTATACAATATGCATCACACAATCTCAGATTCATCTATTCAACCAACACAAAGGACCTCAAAGAGTGCCCCAAAGTTCTACCGGAGAATCACGACGAAAACTCGTGCCAACCCCTATGCATAGGTTCATGGGCGGAACCCGCAAGTTGATCACCAAAACATACATCAAGTGAATCTTGTGGTATCCCATTGTCACCACAGATACGCACGACAAGACATACATCAATTGTTCTCAAATCTTTAAATACACAATCCAATAAGATAACTTAAAAGGGGAAACTCAATTCATTACAAGAGAGTAGAGGGAGGAAGAAAACATCATAGGATCCAAATATAATAGCAAAGCTTGCGATACATCAAGATCGTATCACCTGAAGAACACGAGAGAGAGAGAGATCAAACACATAGCTACTGGTACATACCCTCAGCCCCGAGGGAGAACTACTGCCTCCTCATCATGGAGAGCACCGGGATGATGAAGATGGCCACCGGAGAAGGATTACCCCTCTGGCAGGGTGCCGGAACGGGTCTAGATTGGTTTTCGGTGGCTACGGAGGCTTCTGGCGGTAGAACTCCCGATCTATTGTGTCCACAGATGTTTTTATGGTATATAGGGATATATATGCGGAGGAAGTACATTAGGGGGGCCACAAGGGGCTCACGAGGGTGGAGGGCGCGCCCAGGGGGGTGGGCGCGCCCCCCTGCCTCATGACCTCCTCGCAGATCCCCTGACGTGCACTCCAAGTCTTTCGGGCTTCTTTCCTTCCAAAAATGAGTTCCGTGAAGTTTCAAGTCAATTGGACTCCGTTTGGTTTTCCTTTTCTTCGAAAGCCTAAAACAGGGTAAAAACAGAAACTGGCACTGGGCTCTGGGTTAATAGGTTAGTCCCAAAAATGATATAAAAGTGTATAATAAAGCCCATAAACAATCAAAACAGTAAATAATATAGCATGGAGCAATCACAAATTATAGATCCGTTGGAGACGTATCAGCATCCCCAAGCTTAATTCCTACTCGTCCTCGAGTAGGTAAATGATAAAAAACAAAATTTTGATGCGGAGTGCTACTTGGCATAATTTTAGTGTAGTTCTTCTTAATTGTGGCATGAATATTCAGATCAGAAAGATTCAAGACAAAAGTTCATATTGACATAAAAATAATAATACTTCAAGCATACTAACTAAGCAATTATGTCTTCTCAAAATAACATGGCCAAATAAAGCTATCCCTACAAAATCATGTAGTCTGGCTATGCTCCATCTTCACCACACAAAATATTTAAATCATGCACAACCCCGATGACAAGCCAAGCAATTGTTTCATACTTTTGATGTTCTCAAACTTTTTCAATCTTCATGCAATACATGAGCATGAGCCATGGACATAGCACTATAGGTGGAATAGAATGGTGGTTGTGGAGAAGACAAAAAAGAGAAGATAGTCTCACATCAACTAGGCATATCAACGGGCTATGGAGATGCCCATCAATAGATATCAATGTGAGTGAGTAGGGATTTCCATGCAACTGATGCACTACAGCTATAAGTGTATGAAAGCTCAAAAAGAAACTAAGTGGGTGTGCATCCAACTTGCTTGCTCACGAAGACCAAGGGCATTTTGAAGAAGCCCATCATTGGAATATACAAGCCAAGTTCTATAATGAAAGATTCCCACTAGTATATGAAAGTGACAACATAGGAGACTCTCTATCATGAAGATCATGGTGCTACTTTGAAGCACAAGTGTGGTAAAAGGATAGTAGCATTGCCCCTTCTCTCTTTTTCTCTCATTTTTTTATTCTTTTTCGGCCTTCTCTTTTTTATGGCCTCTTTTTTTCTTTTTTTATTTGGGCTTCTTTGGCCTCTTTTATTTATTTATTTATTTTCATCCGGAGTCTGATCCCGACTTATGGGGGAAACATAGTCTCCATCATCCTTTCCTCACTGGGACAATGCTCTAATAATTATGACCATCACACTTTTATTTACTTACAACTCAAGAATTACAACTCGATACTTAGAACAAGATATGACTCTATATGAATGCCTCCAGCGGTGTACCGGGATGTGCAATGATGCATTAGTGACATGTATGAAAGAATTATGGACAGTGGCTTTGCCACAAATACAATGTCAACTACATGATCATGCTAAGAAATATGACAATGATGAAGCGTGTCATAATAAACGGAACGGTGGAATGTTGCATGTCAATATATCTCGGAATGGCTATGGAAATGCCATAAATGGTAGGTACAGTGGCTGTTTTGATGAAGGTATATGGTGGGTTTATGGTACCGGCAAAAGTTGTGCAGTACTAGAGAGGCTAGCAATGGTGGAAGGGTGAGAGTGCGTATAATCCATGGACTCAACATTAGTCATAAAGAACTCACATACTTATTGCAAAAATCTATTAGTTATAAAATTAAAGTATTACGCGCATGCTCCTAGGGGGATAGATTGGTAGGAAAAGACCATCGCTCGTCCCAGACCGCCACTCATAAGGAAGACAATCAATAAATAAATCATGCTCCGACTTCATCACATAACGGTTCACCATACGTGCATGCTACGGGAATCACAAGCTTCAACACAAGTATTTCTCAAATCCACAACTTCTCAACTAGCATGACTCTAATATTACCATCCTCATATCTCAAAACAATCATCAAGTATCAAACTTCTCATAGTATTCAAAACACTCATAAGAGAATTTTATTATTCTTGCATACCAAGCATATTAGGATTTTAAGAAAATTACCATGCTATTTAAGACTCTCAAAATAATCTAAGTGAAGCATGAGAGTTCATCTATTTCTTCAAAATAAAACTACCACCATGCTCTAAAAGATATAAGTGAAGTACTAGAGCAAACAACAAACTACTCCGAAAGATATAAGTGAAGATCAAGGAGTATTCGAATAATTATGCAACTATGTGAAGACTCTCTAACATTTAATAATTTCAGATCTTGGTATTTTATTCAAACAGCAAGCAAAACTAAATGAAATAAAAGGACTCTCCAAGCAAAACACATATCATGTGGCGAATAAAAATATAGCTCCAAGTAAAGTTACCGATGAACGAAGACGAAAGAGGGGATGCCTTCCGGGGCATCCCCAAGCTTAGGCTCTTGGTTGTCCTTTAATATTACCTTGGGGTCCCTTGGGCATCCCCAAGATTAGGCTCTTGCCACTCCTTATTCCATAGTCCATTGAATCCTTACCCAAAACTTGAAAACTTCACAACACAAAACTTAACAAAAAACTCGTAAGCTCCGTTAGTATAAGAAATTAAATCACCACTTCCATATACTGCAATGAACTCATTCTTTATTTATATTGGTGTTAAACCTACTATATTCAAACTTCTCTATGGTTTATAAACTATTTTACTAGCCATAGATTCATCAAAATAAGCAAACAACACACGAAAACCAGAATCTGTCAAAAACAGAACAGTCTGTAGTAATCTGGATCAAACGTATACTTATGGAACTCATAAAATTCTCAAATAAATTGCTGGACCTGAGGAATGTATCTATTAATCATCTTCAAAAATAATTAACTAAATATCACTTTCCAAATAAAAATGGCAGCAATTCTCGTGAGCGCTAAAGTTTCTATTTTTTACAGCATGATCAACAAGACTTCCCCCAAGTCTTCCCAAAGGTTCTACTTGGCACAAACACTAATTAAAAGCATAAAACCACATCTATACAGAGGCTAGATGAATTATTTATTACTAAACAGGAACAAAAATCAAGTAATAAAAATAAAATTGGGTTGCCTCCCAACAAGCGCTATCGTTTAACGCCCCTAGCTAGGCATGATGATTTCAATGATGTCACATAAAGGATAAGAATTGTAACATAAAGAGAGCATCATGAAGAATATGACTAGAACATTTAAGTCTAACCCACTTCCTATGCATAGGGATTTTGTGAGCAAACAACTTGTGGGAATAATAATCAACTAGCATAGGAAGGCAAAACAAGCATAACTTCAAGATTTTCAACATATAGAGAGGAAACTTGATATTATTGCAATTGCTACAAGCATATATTCCTCCCTCATAATAATTTTCAGTAGCATCATGAATGAATTCAACAATATAACCAGCACATAAAGCATTCTTTTCATGATGTACAAGCATACAATTTTTATTACTCTCCACATAAGCAAACTTCTTCTCATGAATAGTAGAGGGAGCAAACTCAACAAAATAACTATCATGTGAGGCATAATCCAATTGAAAGCTAAAATCATGATGATAAGTTTCATGGTTATCATTATTCTTTAAAGCATACATGTCATCACAATAATCATCATAGATAGCAACTTTGTTCTCATAATCAATTGGAACCTCTTCCGAAATAGTGGATTCGTCACTAAATAAAGTCATGACCTCTCCGAAACCACTTTCATCAATATAATCATCATAAATAGGAGGCATGCTTTCATCATAATAAATTTTCTCATCAAAATTTGGGGGAAAAAATATCATCTTCATCAAACATAGCTTCCCCAAGCTTCTGGCTTTGCATATCATTAGCATCATAGATATTCAAGGAATTCATACTAACCACATTGCAATCATGCTCATCATTCAAAGATTTAATGCCAAACATTCTAATGCATTCTTCCTTTAGCACCTGAGCACAATTGTCAGAATCCTTATTCTCATGATAGATATGAAAAAGATAAAGCATATGAGGCAAACTTAATTCCATTTTTTTAATTTTCTTTTATAAACTAAACTAGTGATAAAACAAGAAACTAAAAGACTCGATTGCAAGATCTAAAGATATACCTTCAAGCGCTAACCTCCCCGGCAATGACAACAGAAAAGAGCTTGATGTCTACTACACAACCTTCTTCTTGTAGACGTTGTTGGGCCTCCAAGTGCAGAGGTTTGTAGGACAGTAGCAAATTTCCCTCAAGTGGATGACCTATGGTTTATCAATCCGTAGGAGGCGTAGGATGAAGATGGTCTCTCTCAAGCTACTCTGCAACCAGGTAAAAAAGAGTCTCTTGTGTCCCCAACACACCCAATACAATGGTAAATTGTATAGGTGCACTAGTTTGGCGAAGAGATGGTGATACCAGTGGTATATGGATAGTAGATAATGGTTTTTGTATTCTGAAAATATAAAAACAGCAAGGTAACTAATGATAAAAGTGAGCGTAAACAGTATTGCAATGCGTTGAAACAAGGCCTAGGGTTAATACTTTCACTAGTGTAAGTTCCCTCAACAATAATAACATAATTGGATCACATAACTATCCCTCAACATGCAACAAAGAGTCACTCCAAAGTCACTAATAGCAGAGCACAAACGAAGAGATTATGGTAGGTTACGAAACCACCGCAAAGTTATTCTTTCCAATCAATCTGATGGGCTATTCCTATAAGTGTCACAAACAACCCTAGGGTTCGTACTAGAATAACACCTTAAGACACAAATCAATCAAAACCCTAATGTCACCTAGATACTCCAATGTCACCTTAAGTATCCGTGGGTATGATTATACGATATGCATCACACAATCTCAGATTCATCTATTCAACCAACACAAAGGACCTCAAAGAGTGCACCAAAGTTCTACCAGAGAATCATGACGAAAACGTGTGCCAACCCCTATGCATAGGTTCATGGGCGGAACCCGCAAGTTGATCACCAAAACATATATCAAGTGAATCATGTGGTATCCCATTGTCACCACAGATACGCACGGCAAGACATACATCAAGTGTTCTCAAATCTTTAAAGACTCAATCCGATAAGATAACTTAAAAGGGGAAACTCAATTCATTACAAGAGAGTAGAGGGAGGAAGAAAACATCATAGGATCGAAATATAATAGCAAAGCTCGCGATACATCAAGATCGTATCACCTCAAGAACACGAGAGAGAGAGAGAGAGATCAAACACATAGCTACTAGTACATACCCTCAGCCCTGAGGGAGAATTACTCCCTCCTCGTCATGGAGAGGATCGGGATGATGATAATGGCCACCGGAGAAGGATTCCCCCTCCGGTAGGGTGCCTGAACGGGTCTAGATTGGTTTCCGGTGGCTACGGAGGCTTTTGGCGGCGGAACTCCCGATCTATTATGTCCACGGATGTTTTTAAGGTATATGGGGATATATATGCGGAAGAAGTACGTCAGGGGGGCCATGAGGGGCTCACGAGGGTGGAGGGTGCGCCCAGGGAGGTGGGTGCACCCCCTGCCTCGTGACCTCCTCGCAGATCCCCCGACGTGCACTCCAAGTCTTCTGGGCTTCTTTCCTTCCAAAAATGAGTTCCGTGAAGTTTCTGGGCTTCTTTCCTTCCTAAAACAGGGTAAAAACAGAAACTGGCACTGGGCTCTAGGTTAATAGGTTAGTCCCAAAAATGATATAAAAGTGTATAATAAAGCCCATAAACAATCAAAACAGTAAATAATATAGCATGGAGCAATCAAAAATTATAGATACGTTGGAGACGTATCAAGGGGCTTTTCCCGCGCGCTAGGCGGGGCAGTTCTGCCTAGTCGGTTGGACAGAGACACAAGAAGATGACGGAGTAGGCTGCTACAAATGTAGGGTTGTGTGATTTGACAGCGAGTTACTGCTGGACAGGTGGGGCCCCGTGATTTGACTTGCCATTATCATTTTAAATGCGGCGCTACGACCGGCGTGAGTCTCCCAATTCCTGACCACCTCCATGGTATACAGGCGCCTCTCCCAATGCTCCACCATGTAGAGGCTGGCTCTTGCATGAGAGCCCACTCCTCCACTTTTTCCTTGCCTCTTTCCTCCACGTATGCAAAAATGTCATGTAAGCGGGCTTATAGCCCACTATTGTACTTGCTCGTACAGGTGCTAAGTCTGCCACATAGGCATAAAGTCTGATGTGGCAAGTAAAGTAAGAAGAGAGAGACTAGTTTGGTGACCCCAAGAAGAAACGGTGTTAAGCATGTTTACCTAGGTGAAAAGACAATTTTGAGCCTATAGCTAATTTAATGAAGCAAACTTAGCAACAAAAACTAAGCACCTATGCATTGGGGACTTGAGTTGCTAAGCCATTTAATGCCCTTAGCACCTCATCTAAGCACCATTTCATTGGAAGAGGTCACTCCTTGGCAAATGCAATAAATACTACGAAGAAAGAGATAGAGAGAAGTAAAAAAAATACTCTTATGGCTAACCTTATAGCTAACCTTGTTGTCTGAGTGACTAAGTGATGACTATGTATGACATGCCAACATCAGATAGCCTAACGCACCGTGTTAAATCTCCAAGGGCACGACTGCGCGAGCGAGGCGACGGTTGTTGTAGGCGTGACCGTGATACGGGCTGCTTGCAGCCCTTGGATCTGAGATCAAACGGCCGCATGGTAAGTTGCTGAAAATTTGCAGAATAACCCTCCAGGATAGGATATTCGCCCATAGGTCTAGAATCACGCCATGCAAACGTTCGATCTCATATCCAAGGGCTCTCGGAAGACCGTATCATGGGAGAATGAAAAGCTTCGTATCACCTGTAATTTTCCCGACGCTTGACATAACATCAAAAGCCATTAAATTGGGTGTCGAGTAGACATGACATCTAATTGGGCCCCCATAGTACTGTGCATGAATCCATTTATCTACCAGGCAAGCCACTACCCTATCATTCGCACGCCCCACTCAGCATTTTTACAATCGAAAAACCACTAGCAGTTCGCTCCTACTCGTCCCCGGACGTCCTTAAACATTATGGCAGTTCGCTCCTAGTCGTCCCATCCTTTCACATTACGGCAGTTCCACTAATCCTAACCCTCCTCCCAAATCCAGGGCGTCCTAAATTCCATGATCGGCGGTGAGTACAAGGTTATAACCATCACCGGCAATGAGTTTGATGTCATCTACACCCATTCTTCCGCGATGGTGAAAGGTTGCCTTGCTCGTTTTAGAAGCATGATGAGTGGGTCGCTGGGACAGATGTTGAGTACACCACAGCCCTGGTCAAAGAGAAGAATCTAAAGGAGGAAGAGAACATGAAGCCCGCCATGATCCAGGTTTGCATGCATAACTTGTGCTTGGTCTACCACAGATGCCATGCCGATGTTGAGTGCGAGGAATTTAAGAAGTTCCTCGTGGGTGACCTAGTGAAATTCGTTATTGTAGACTTTACGACCGACAGAAGAGTCCTGGGTCGGGTAGGACTCGTTGTAGGCAAGCCCTTCGACCTTTGGAAGAATGGGCTGGTGCCCTCCCGTGACCAGCCTTCAATGCTGACCCTAGCAGGAGCCATGGTTCATCCTTCGTACGGCAAACTGAAGAAACCTCCGCCCAAGTTTCATCGTCATGCATGGAAGTTGAATGTACTAGATATAGAGCACATCCAGTACGCTGCAATGGATGCCTACCTTTGTTTCAGTATCTACAAGGGTTGGATGAAGAGCAAGAGCCAAGTGTGCGGTTCAAGCAAAGAAGTATCACCCAAGAGGAAGAGGGACAAGGACGAAGTCGAGCACGTGGATGAGGAGTCTAAGTAAGGTGGCAGTGTCATTTCTCATGGTGGTTCTAATGTAGTTTCTACTGGATTAGTCGCTTAGTTTAATTTCAGGGGTGCTCAGTTTTATTTGAGGGGTGTGTTGTGCTGAGCCCCCAGCGGAACTATGTTATGTTCCTTCTTGTTACTTTAACTCTTCAGTACGTACTCCTGACAAGCGGGGCCACACTTATCATTGTGAGATAGAGAGAATCGGCTTATTTTTGTCATATAACATGGTCAATGGGTTTGATGTGAAAATAACAATGTCTAATGGCATTTTTGAGCAAACATCTAACGAAACGATGTAATTTTTAAGATATCTAATTGCATTTTTGAGCTAGCATCGCACAGATCGATGGCATTTTTGAGTAGTTGTAACTTCTAATGGAAAAACTGAGTAGTGATAACAACTAGTGCATAAATAATAAGAACCCAAGAATTAAGTAGGTATGCTAATTTCTTAATAGAATTTAGCACCCCATTTAAGCACGTACTAGCTTTTTTAATACTACTATATGCGTTATTTGGCGATGAGCGCTCTCTATATGTATCACTTTTTTTCTCTAATTTCATCTTGTTAGTTTTGCTTCATGGAGCAATCCATCGATACTACTACTGTACTAAAGTATAAATTTTTTAAAAGGCTAGAGGGCGGGGCAGTCTCGCTTGGTCGGTTTCACGAGAGGAGATGTCCTCTGTGATTTGACGGCTCATTAGTGCTGGAAGGTCGGGACTTGTGATTTCACTTCTCGTATAAATGTTGTCGATGACCTGAGGAGGAGCAAAGAACCGTGCGGTATACTCAAGTTTTCCACTGGAGTACTAGTACGTCGGAGGAGCAGGAAACACAGCAGCCCAGTGCCATATGGCAATAAAAAAGATGTAATTTGCTAGTCATCGATCCCACAGAGCCGCTCATCATTAGCATTGTTCTATTCATGCCTCACAGAGAACGTGACACGTGCGTCGAGACACCCGAAGCAAAATAAGAAACACAGGAGCAAAATAAGAAGGAAGATTATCACCCCCCAAAAAAGAAGGAAGACGCACACACAAGTATGGAGCGGTGCTCTCTACTACATGAAGGGTTGCTGGCCGCGGAGTCGTAACTGCTTCTTCATCGCCTCCTTGCCCTCCATCTACTTGCGCATCTCCTCCGCCATCTTCATCATTCTGCCCATGATGCGGGATTTCTCGATGCGAGCCTTTATCATCTGTTCCACAGCCGCATTACCCACCTTGACAGCAGCAAGGTGCTCGATGCAGAGCTTCACCAACTCCTCCTTCTGTTCCATGACGAGGGCCTGCTGCATCCTCATCGAGGAACTACTCTTCTCATGCAGCTTCTTCCAGCCGGTGTTCTCCTCCTTCAGCACGTCGAGCTCGTGGCAGAGCTTCGCCTTGACCTCCCGAAGTTGCAGGATTTCACCGGTCACCTTCTTATCCAAGGCAATGCTGTTCTTCAGCAGCATCACCAAGCCGGCGGTCAACTCTCCCTGCTCATTGAGCTCAGCGGGCATGTCGTCGAGGCTCTCCTTCAGCAGCTCCATGAAGCCATCGATGAACTCCTCCTGCTTATTGAGCTGATCGGGTATGTCGTAGAGAGATAAGGACTCCAGCGCCGCCAGCTCGGCATGTTCGCCTCCGCGGCTAGGGCGCTCCTGGGAGCCCTTGCCTACCCGTGATAGATCTTTCGAGGTCTCTGCGAGGCAGCGAGCCCTCTTTTTTTTCTGTGACCTTGGTTGCCGCTCCCTTCTTACGAGTAGTTCTTGACCTAGAGCTCTACACACCGGCCATGGAAAGGACAGACGAACAAGAAAGACTTATGAGGAGGAAGAGGTAGAGTGATTTTCAGCTAGGTACTAGTTCCCCTCTTTATAACCTAGTACTAGCACTAGTACCAGTAAAACCAGCATAGTGGGAAGTGGGAACACGTTCATGTTTGATACGTAGTAGGGTGTGAGCAGGTTTGCACTTAATTATACTATACACTTTGGAATGTGATGGGAACAAGCTAAAGATTAATTGATGGTTTTGGTTTCGAGGCCGGAAACGGCTCCCCATGAGTTCCCTGGAACACAAATTTTAAGTACTCCGTACTACTGGTCAAATACGGTCACACAAGTCAGTGATGTATAACTGGTTGTACATGTCAGACCAAGCCGATGTGTGTCGCGGGTCCGACCGACCATCTATTGGTGCGACCGACCCTAAGTATTACATGATGGAGACTTCTGGTTGTTCCTTTGGGTGATTGTCACGACCAAGCATTCAAAAACTAGTGATAAATCAATTACCATCTTTTTCCAAATGACCAAGTATTTTCACAGGAATACAATACATATAGATGGAGTGATTGTCACGGTTGCAAACCGCCATGGCGCCGCAAGTTCGCTTCAGCAGCAACCGAGTAGGTCACTGCATTGCCGGTGGGGAAGGAGGGTAGGTCACCTCGCCTACGATGCATGCCCAGCGGCGCCGCCGCAGCTTGTCCCACGATTTGGCTTCTCCTACCGTCCATTTGAACAGTTGGACCAGCTGCTCATGCCATTCCGCAGGCATGCGCGTTCTTTCCTCCACAGTTGACTCCTTGAATAGGATCTTTGCCATTAGCCCTAGCTCGAAATCAGCGCGACGCTGCCAGATGCTGACATCCCACAGCATCTCTCCCCTGAGATCGACTTGCGCCTCCGCCTTGTGTTGCGCCAGGCGCAGCTCCTTGGAACTTCTCTCCAATTGATGTGACGCTTCCTCGATCCGATTTACCCTTGCTGCCCACCACCTGAAATGCAGCCCTGGCATGTCCTCCGGCACGACCGATCTGTGATTCCAGAGCAATGGATCCCCTCTAAAACACATGTGGGTTTCACTCAAAGGCAGCAGTGCTGCGGGCCGTAGCGAGAGGGCAACCCGCGAGATCCTGGGATTTAAGGGATTATCCATGGCGGGATCTGGTGGGTGAGGTGGGGAGGCGAGCCTAGGCGCTGGGAGAACCCTACGAAGCTAAGATAAAGATAGTAGTACTACTCCACTCCGTCCATATTTAAATACAAAGGCCACCAACAATAGCCCTGGCAAAAATTGATCATGCTGCCCGCGTCCTGGTTTATTGGCCCCCTTTTTTGTGCCACTATTTATGACATGCATAAATATTATGTTACTTAAAAATATAGTCAAAATTGGGACAAAATATGAAGGAGACCAACGGAAGTAGCAACCCATGGTTTAACTACTCGCATGCATGTAGTGGAGTAGTAATGTCTTTCTTCCTCCCTCACGTCCACTCAATTTGCATGCGCTGTATTAATTCACCATCAATAAAGTGAAGGACTTTACATGCATCAAATTATCACATGGGGTGGATCTTCGTACATAAATGTGTCCCCCCCAAGTACCCGCGTGTGCGTGCGAGGGAACGAGTGCATGCGTGGCATGCGTGCACATCTTCGCTTCGTGCATGTACTGCTAGTGTGCCTCAAAGAGGACGAGTACATTGTTCTGGAACCAACAACACGTCACTGTGATCAATCCACACTAGAAGGTCGTGACAACGCCCCCACATGTGCCACGTGGCTTCATGAACTGAAAGAGAGACATTGTGTAGCGTGCCATTGGAATTCTAATTTACGTGTTTTGCAGATACTTGAAGTACTAGTAAGGTACACATGCACTGCACGCATCAGATTTGGCAACCAAATTACGAATAAATACTACACTGTAGCATGTAAGCTTTCAGTCATATATGCATGATGTAGACATTCGTTTAATACTTATAGTTCATCTCATTCAAAATCAATTAGTTTTTATAAAAAAGCTAGGGCCTCTTTGATTCATAGGATCTCCAAAACGCGGGAATAGGAAAATATGGGATTAGAGTGGAATGTCATCTTGAATCCTACAGGATTGTACGAGTGTTTGATTGTGCATAGAGAAAAAATAGGATTATTTCAAAGATGGTTTGTGTGGATGGAATGTTTCCTATGAAATCTAGTGCAAACGAATCCTATGGAAAAATTCCTATGGTTTACAATCCTACGAATCAAACAACCAAGATAAGAAAAATTCCTAGGGATTAGAATCCTCCAAAATTCCTTTGAGAATCCTTTGAATCAAAGAAGCCCTTAATCTGTTTTATGATTCATGGAATTCTGTTTGTAAAGCATAAAGTAAAAAAACAAGTAATGGCAATTCAACTAGAAAAAAAGTTTGGGCAGTTCTGATACGGAAGATTCTAGAACAAAGGAGAAGCACTTGTGTTTTGAGGTTTGTGCATTATGCTTAAGTTCAACAATGGAGTCTGCTAGATTGTACATGTGACAAAATCCGGTGGGGGCTAGAAGATGCTGCGACGGGCCAAGTGGAGGGAGACTATGAAGGAGTGCACAAGTGCGAGATTGATATTTAAAGAGAGGGGGTGAGAACATGCGCTGTTGCGCGTAGTGGTGGAGCCATGAAAAATAAATGAGCTAGGGGATAAGCATTGCTAATCCTTTACGAGGAGGGCCAATTCATCAACTTAAACCATTTTACCAGCAATTGTCTAATGATCGCATTCATATTAGCCTCAATATATAGTGATGTTAGGGGGGGCAGGGCCCTTGCTGCTCCCTGTCTTCACCACTGTGCGCGCGTCTGCGAGATGAAGAGGAAGGCATGGATGGTGGGAGGGGGACATTGGATATATAATTAATGTGGGTGTATTAGCTATGTAATCATATATAGAGAGGTATAGATTGATCGATGTGTACGTGGGAAAGAGGGTGAGACCTCACTAGATATATAAATTGATCGGTTTGTGTGGAAAACTAGGAAAGACCTAGCTATATATCCACACACATAGAGGAACATCGATCGTTGCGCATGCACGTGAGAGATAAAGAATGCCCGATATGATGAAGAGGGGGAGGTGTGTGTATGTGTGCAAGCGTGGGAGGCCGACTTGAAGAAAAATATTGTATGTGCGTGATGGATAATGCCGAGTGGTAGTGTGTGTGCATGCATCCACGAGAGAAAGTTAGTGGTACAATTACAAAGAGAAGATGACTTTGTGGGTGTAAAAGACTAGGTGAGTTCATAATCAATGTAAAGTTGAATTCAAATATTTGAATAAGAGATCATGATGTTTGAAACCCATGCATGCATGAATATAACTCAGATATGCACGGTGTGGTTTGGAAACGAGCATGTTGTATTGTATACACATTGAACAAGGCCAGAATAATTTGAATTTCAGATACCGATGGTATACATCATTTGGCCACATTGCATCCGTGCATGGACACACTATTCTAATTGGAGATGATGGGTGGCTTTCGCATCACATATCTATATGTATACCCCTATATATATTATATTTTATACTCCCTCTGTTCCTAAATATTTGTCTTTTTAGGGATTTCAAATGAACTATCACATACGGATGTATATAGACATCTTTTAGAGTGTAGATTCACTCATTTTGCTCCGTACGTCACTTGTTGAAATCTCCAGAAAGACAAATATTTAGGAACGGAGGGAGTGTTTTTTATATAGTGTGCGGATAACTTTAACTTTGAAAGATGGTCGTTGGATGAAGCCAATCCAATGGTGCAGAGATGGAAAATTCAAGCACTACTGGCCGTTGGATATCATCTAGATTCCACCAGATTTTGGCACATGTACAATCTAGAAGACTCCATGGTTGAACTTAAGCATAAAGCATAAACCTCAAAACACATGCACTTCTTCTTTGTGCTAGAATCTTCCATATCAGAATTGCCCAAATGTTTTTCTACATGATTTTCCATTATTTGTTTTTACTTTGTCCTTTACAACGCACAATTCCATGAATCTTAAAATAGATTAGCTTTCTTATAAAAACTAGATGATTTTGAACTATAAGAGTTAAACGAGCATGTAAATCATGCATATATGACTCAAAGCTTACATGCTATAATGTGGTATTTATTCATAATTTGGTTGCCAAATCTCATGTGTGCAATGCACATGTACATTACTAGTCTAAATAGTGTTTGTGTGTGTGTGTGTGTGTGTGGGTGTGTTGTGCGTGTTAAACACATTGTATGTAGTATCATACACGGTCTAGATTCCGAACATCTAGCTAGAGCATACATGTACTATGATTTGAATTCAACATATGGATACATTTATTTGAATTTGGGGTCGTATGTACATGTAGTTCGTATTTATATAGGATTTTACTTCTCCTATTTACATGTCATGTGTTGTGAAGATAATATTTAGATGGTTGTATAACTAACTCGAGTATAATCATATTCAAACATGGAATGTACTCAAATTTCGTCCATATGCTAGACAACACACATTGTTTTTTTATTGTTGAGGGAAGTGCAAATTGTTTTCGTACTGTATATGTTCTGTTTGTTGTCTCGAATTTTTTTAGTTTTTTGTTGTTGTATTTGAATGCATTTCTAGTAATATAGTAAAACGGGACATGGCTCTCTCTAGTGATGAGGTGCGAATTGTCTTTTTTGTACACGTTAAGCTTGTTCTCCTGAAATTTCAAGTCGCGCCTTGTTATGCCGAAATTTGAAGCTAGCATCTCTGTCTATCGAGCTGCGAAACTCCCGCCTCTTCAACCCGCGCCTTGTTACCCCGAAATATTTAAGACATATCATTGTCTCGTTTTGCTCCGAAAACTCCCTCCATCTCAACCCGTGCCTTGCTATCCCAAAATTACAACGCGCGCGAAAACTCCCACCTCCTGCGAAATCCAGACACGCGAAATGCCCGTAATACCCCTGAACCAAAAGAACCGCCTAGCTCAAATCAGTGGGGGTACTTTCGTAACTTACCCCACATTTCGGACAAGCACGTCCCTAATCCATGGTTCCCCACTCCCATCCCATCCGCCCACCCATTCATACACCGCGGCCGCGAAAACCTGCGAATCCCCACACCCTCCTCTGTCACCCAGCCGGAGCCTCTTCCCACGACGTCATCCACAGTGACACCTAGACGTCCCTCATCCACTATATCGGGTGAGGATCCGTCGTCGATCTCGTCGTCCCGCCGGTTCAGCCACCCCGTCCTCCACCTCCAAGGAGCTTCCCCGACATTCCACTTGTCTTTCGTGCCACCTCTATTCCCACACCGCTGTCTTCACCTGCACCAATGGAAGAGCATCATCATCACCGTTTCCTCGGAAGAAGTTGAGGCCTAATCGGCGACACCAAAGAGGTTGTACACTAATTGCCGCATTTTCTTCTTGATTTGCTCTCATGGTGCTGCCGGCGCTCGGTCCTGAGCTGACATGGCATGGCTCCATCCGTGTCCACGGCGGCGTCGCTGGCCACTTCCTCCACGGCATCGCTCCCTCGACGGTGACGTCCTCATCAGTAGGAGATGTTGCTGCTTTAGCTCCCGCTCGCGCTGCTGCTCTGCTCTTGCTCTCGGTCCCCTGCCTGGTGTGCTCTTGCTATTTCACGCGTTGCTGCTCTCGCTCTTGTTCTTGCTTGCGATGCTGCTCCGATTTAGCTACACTTCAGTCGACTGAATCGACTTTTGGGTTAGTCAATTTTCAGGGGGTGGGGGGCTCGCTGGAGTTAAGGAAGAACCAGCCGCAGCGGGGAGGAGGGCTCGCTAGAGAGTTACCCCACTATCTAGCTTAGGGTTCAGGGTGGTGGCGGTGGTCGCAGGCGGTGGTGGGGGTGGCATGGGGATCGCCGGAGAAAAAGATCGGCACGGGGGGGGGGGAGGGTTAGAGGGATGGCCGGGGCGGCTGGGGACCGACGGTGGGGAGTGGTTTCGAGGCGGGCAGGCGGCGCACCGCTGGCCGCAGGTGGCGGGGGCGGCGGTTTGGCTGGTGGTGGCTGGCGGCTTAGGGGGTGGAGGTTGAAGATGAACTGCATGCCCTTGATTTCGTATCTAACGGCTGGAAAATCGACTGACCAGAGATGAGAAAGTCAGTCAACTGACATGTAGCCTCACCCTAATGCTGCTACACGACCAGCTGCTCCGGCTCTCGCACGCGCTGCTGCTTTCCTACTGCTTTTCTGCTACTAGTGCGTTCAGGTTCGACATCAAAATTCAGTTTCGATAGTTAAGTTCAGTTTCGATAGTTAAAGTCAGTTTCGACAGTTAAGTTCAGAGATGAGCGGCTGATGTTATGTATTTTACGTCATCTATTGGAGATGCTATTAGAATTCCACTCAGGTTAACACTGTCTCTCTTTTCCTGCTTTAGCCTCGGCATCGTAAAACTCACCGAAGTTGCTCCAACGATGAAACCCTCCATCACAGTGGAGTAGTACCCCGGGCTCCATCTCAAGACGCCTATGATCTTCTTCCCCTCCTCCGACAGCCAAGTCAACCGGAGCTTCCTCACCGACCAACCCAATCACGCTGAGATCGACATGGCTTCGCCAAAGAGGTTGTACACTTGTAACTCTACATGTTATATATAGTGTCCACAGAGCACACGTAGTAACGTGAAATACGATTAGTTTCTCCTATGTGAGAAGCAGGGAGGTACCGGGCAAATTAGCTATCTGTGATGGACTCTCTTGAACGCCATCATTATTTATCTCTGCGCGTTTGAGCTATGCATTTTTCGATGGGCTTGGGAGTTGAGCTAGTAGGGTAGTGGCCTGGGTCCAAAGTAGTAGAAGTAGCACAAAAACATTTTTTGAGTGTAGTCTTTTCCTTGCTCAAGCGTGCCTACTAGAATCACCAGTCCTTGAAAAGAAAAGTGAAGGAAAACATAAGAATTGGAAAGTTTCCTATGGTGCTACTATTCATGCATTTGGTTCAAAGGAATCGAGCAAAGGAAAACTATAGGATTTGTTCCTTTAGTGTCTCCTTGAAATAAAAATTGTAGGAATTTTAATATCCACTTGTCCTCCTTTTCAAACTCTTATTCATGAAGCACAAGACTAAGAGATAGTATCATATTAACATTATAACCTACATTTTCTTGTGGTTTGACTTAATCTCACCATGCTTCTTTGCATCATGTGATCTTCCAATTCTTGTGAACCAAACACCCAGATTGGCAGAAATTCTGTGTTTTTAAATTCTCTGTTTTGCACGTGCATTCCTATCCTATTCCTGTGTATTTCCTATCCTTGCATTGTTAGAATCCTCAAATTCAAACAAGCCCTTTTACACAATTACTTCTGTTACAGATATGTGTCAAAGAAAACCTTGTGTGGTTTGTCCCGCTCCTGCTGCACTGTGTTCCACCCTAGCTCAGCTGCTCCAACGACGGAAGGGTTCACCACAGCAAGGATCTGCTCTCCAGACTGTCTTTCGCCGCCTCAGATCTTCTCCCCCTCCGCTGGCAGCCACGACAACTGCATTACCATCATCAACTGAGCATATGATCTTGAGGACTACACGGGTCCGGAAGAGAGGTCACACTCTTCCGTGTCTGCTTATGTTATGCATCACTTAATATGATGACATGCTAATTTATCGTCGTGTTCACCTATAAGACTCCAAGTCAGGTCCAAACTAATGCTAAAACTTGAGTTTTTAAATGGTTGTGCGGTACATATTTGGGCAGCAATCAGTACTATCTGGTTAATCTTGGGTGTCTACTATGACTTTCAAGTTGGGTGCAAACAAACATTAAAGGAGCCATTATCTATATTTTTTAACTAAAGCTATTATCTTCCTGCTATCATTGGTTTTGGGTCTATCCATAATTTGCTACCATCACTCTGGATTTTTGCATGCACTCCTTACATAATCTCACTATGTTTTATTCCTATGCATGTGAGTTATTGTACACAATGGAACTGAACATGTAGAGGAAAAGAGACGAGCCTTGCGTGGCAATAAAATTTCATGCAGACGTCACTCCATGGTGGGCGCAAAGGCAACCCCCCTCCACCCATTTTGGATTGTAATCAAGAGGAAGATACCTGTTCTTAGGGGGATTCAGAAGGAGAAGACCACTCCTATTTACCCCCTGAGGTCTTCGCTCTAACTTGGCATGCTGATGTTGGTAATCTCATGCATATGGTGCCTTGCATTGCTTACTTTATACATCAAATATGTCATCTACTTAGTTTAGACATGCTTTGTGTGAATGCCATCTGATTAGTTTCTTTATTGTATATGTGAATCATGCAATGCCATCTTGTTTAGCCAGACATCATATAGTGAATTTTGCAATGCCACCCTAGTTAGCCAGTCATCTTATATGTGAAATATATCATGCCATCATTTTTTATTACGTATTAAATTTGTCAACAATTTGAGTACATTCAATTACTCTTCCTGTGCATCAGCCATTTGACATGGTCATGGAAAAAAATCTGTAGTGGAAACAAGGTCTTTAGAGCAGACAATGCTATCTGACGAAGCTCATGTCTTGCTGGTTACGGATAGTTCCTTAGAGGAGGATTCAGAGATAGATGACTAGTCCTATTTCCCCCCAAGGTGCATGCTCTAACTTGGCAGGGTTATGTTGCTCATATCATGCGTATGGTGTCTTGCATTGCTATGTCATTTTCTTAGTTTAGACATACTTTGTGTGAATGCCACCTGTTTAGTGTCTAATTACCATATATGTGAATTATGCAATGCCATCTTGTTACAAGACATTATATATGTGAATTATGCAATGCTATCTTGTTGCAAGGTATTATATATGTGAATTATGCAATGCCATGCTGTTTAGCCAAGCGTCATATATGTGAATTATATCATACCGTCCTTTTTTTGTGTTTCTCATTGCATTTTCGACAATGTTTGTATATTCAACTGCTCTTCCTGTGCATCAGCCATTTGATTTGGTGACGGAGAAATCTGGAGTGAAAACAAGGTCTTCAGAGCAGACAATGCTACCTGCTGAAGCAGATATCTTCCTGGTTACAGATAGCTCTCTAGAGGAGGACTCAGAGGCAGATGACCAGTCCCATTATCCCCCTGAGGTGTATGCTCAAATTGGCGGGGTTATATTACCCATATCATGCATATGTTATGTTGCAATACTTAGTTTTTACATCATATAAACAATATTGAATGCCATCTCCTTAGTTGACACATCATATATGTGATCGCCCTCTGCTCACTTGCTTAGTATATAAATTATTTGAATTATGTCATGCCATGATGTTTACATAGACAACATGTATCTGAATTATGGCATGCCAACTAATGTCTACTACACAACCTTCTTCTTTTAGACGTTGTTGGGCCTCCAAGTGCAGAGGTTTGTAGGACAGTAGAAAATTTCCCTAAAGTGGATGACTTAAGGTTTATCAATATGTGGGAGGCATAGGATGAAGATGGTCTCTCTCAAACAATCCTGCAACCAAATAACAAAGAGTGTCTTGTGTCCCCAACACACCCAATACAATGGTAAATTGTATAGGTGCACTAGTTCGGCAAAGAGATGGCGATACAAGTGCAATATGGACGGTACATAAAGGTTTTTGTAATCTGAAAATATAAAAACAGCAAGGTAACTAATGATAAAAGTGAGCACAAATGGTATTGCAATGCATTGAAACAAGGCCTAGGGTTCATACTTTCACTAGTGCAAGTTCTCTCAACAATAAAAACATAATTGGATCATATAACTATCCCTCAACATGCAACAAAGTGTCACTCCAAAGTCACTAATAGCGGAGTACAAATGAAGAGATTATTGTAGGGTACGAAACCACCTCAAAGTTATCCTTTCTGATCGATCTATTCAAAAGTCCGTAGTAAAATAACACGAAGCTACTCTTTCCGTTCAATCTATAATAGAGTTCGTACTCGAATAACACCTTAAGATACAAATCAATCAAAACCCTAATGTCACCTAGATACTCCAATGTCACCTCAAGTATCTGTGGGTATGATTATACGATATGCATCACACAATCTCAGATTCATTTATTCAACCAACACAAAGAACTTCAAAGAGTGCCCCAAAGTTTCTACCCGAGAGTTAAGACGAAAACGTGTGTCAAACCCTATGCATAAGTTCTCGAGGTGAAAGGATCGAGAAGAGGTGTCTAGAGGAGGGGGGTGATTAGGCACTAAGTGCCAAAAGTTGCAGTTTTTAATATTCTTAAGTTTAAGTGGAGTTTAAACACAAGTTTAACAAACACAATACATATCAAGCAAGCTTGCAATGAGTATATGAGTAGTGGAAAGTAAACCATGCAACTTGCAAGAATGTAAAGAGAAGGGTTTGGAGTATTCAAACGCAATTGGAGACATGGATGTTTTTGTCGTGGTTCCGATAGGTGGTGCTATCGTACATCCACGTTGATGGAGACTTCAACCCACGGAGGGTAACGGTTGCGCGAGTCCACGGAGGGCTCCACCCACGAAGGGTCCACGAAGAAGCAACCTTGTCTATTCCATCACGGCCGTCGCTCACGAAGGACTTGCCTCACTAGCGGTAGATCTTCACGAATTAGGCGATCTCCTTGCCCTTACAAACTCCTTGGTTCAACTCCACAATCTTGTTGGAGGCTCCCAAGTGACACCTAGCCAATCTAGGAGACACCACTCTCCAAGAAGTAGCAAATGGTGTGTTGATGATGAACTCCTTGCTCTTGTGCTTCAAATGATAGTCTCCCCAACACTCAACTCTCTCTCACAGGATTTTGATTTGGTGGAAAAAAGATTTGAGTGGAAAGAAACTTGGGAAAGGCTAGAGATCAAGATTCATATGGTTGGAATGGAATATCTTGACCTCAACACAAGTGTAGGTGGTTCTCTCTCAGAAAATGTGTATTGGAAGTGTAGGTATGTTCTGATGGCTCTCTCCATGAATGAAGAGTCGGTGGAGGGGTATATATAGCCTCCACACAAAATCTAACCGTTACACACAATTTGCCAAACTCGGTGGGACCAAATGGTTAAACTCGGTCGGACCGATTCAGCAAACCTAGTGACCGTTAGGATTTTCGGTGGGAGTGAGATGCAATTCGGTAGAACTGATATGGTTAGGGTTAGGGCATAACGTAATCTCGGTGTTACCGATTACACAAACTCGGTGGGACCGATTTTGGTAATAAGCTAACCAGATATGTTGACATTAATTACCAAAACCACCCAGGGAGCACTTGTGCTTTCAATCTCCCCCTTTTTGGTAATTGATGAAAACATACATCAAAGCTTTAGATAAAGATATAGAGAATAGCAAGTAAAGCTTTGGAAAGACATGTAACATGCATAGGCTCCCCCTACATGTATGCAATCATGTGAATATCGAATATAGGAGCATGTGAATGCGTAAACATGACAGAGTAAGCAATGTGTTACATGTATCTTGGCTATATGCATCAGAGCAAATGATGTGAATGTGAGAAATGTACCTTCATGCTCATGAGTCCTTCTTGCAAACAGTATGTACATCAGCAAGAACTTCTCATTCACATGACTGTGATGCATATACTTACCTTGTGGTCTTGAGTTGGCTTAGGATGGGATGAACCTGCGCAAACAAGGTTAAATAACACAGATACACCTATTGACCAGAGCAAGCAAGAGAAACCACAAGAGAACCAAGACTGGGATGACATGTAGAGTGAGTACTAAGTACCACATTGGATATAGACATGTCCCCAAAGGTAAAGATATGCAATAAAATCAGAGATTTCCTTCCCTTAGATGTTTTGCTCCCCCTGAATCTGCATGGGATATTGGGAGAAGATAGGGAACAGAAAATCAGAGCAACAAAAAAAGGAAACAACAGAGCTTGAGCTAAATCAAGCAACCAAACAGGTCTTTCCCCTCTTAAAGACATGTGACATCTCTCCTCTTGAACACCAAGCATCAGGGGTCTTTGATGATATTACTTTCTCCTAGTTGAGAAACTCTCTCCCCCTGAGTATTCTCTCTTTCTCCCCCTATAGGAAGGATTAAGCTTTGATGTGATCTCTCTCTCCCCCTTTGACATCAATTTCCAAGAAGGGCTCTTCTGGACATGTGATACAAATGGGTTGGTCCTCGAGTCACAGAGCAAAGCAGCATGTCTAATATGATGCTGGTAGAGGACAAGAATCATTGAGTGGAGCTGGAGCAAACAGAAATCAGGCATAAGTGGCAAGATGGTTTTCCTGTGGTGGAATCGGTGACTCCGAGTTGTGTGCTTCGGTTGCACCGAAAGATTTCGGTTGGGCCGAAGAGAACAAACCGGTATGACCGAATTCATTAGAGTGAAACCACTTGTCACCTCCGCTCACTAGAAAAGTAAGATCTCACAAGGATATGCAAGGAATTTACTAAAAGATTTGCAATGAATTGGATGCAGAAAATGCAGAACAAAAAGGAAAGAAAAGAAACTAAAAGTTCTAGATGAAGTTTTTTTAGAACTTCATCTAGAGATGGTCGGCGACAAAGTCACCTATGTTAGAGTATATTGACTTAGGAGTCAAGTGAGAGCACTTGATCATAGGTCATACTCATCGTTTAAGCTCAAAATGGGGTTACCATTTTTCGTTTAAGCCTTTTGATGTATTCACATCTTGTCGAGTTGCTTTGACTCATGACTTGGAGTAAACCTTCTCTAAGATGGAATAACATACCTTGGGTGGTGGTGTTGATCTTGCTCATGTAGTTGAACTTGTGCGGGTTGCTCAAGGTTGATGTAGTTCATCAAGGGTTGGGAGCACCACTTGGAGTTTGAGTTCATCTACCTACATGGGTTAGCTTTGCAAGGAAGAGCACTTGTGTATCAAAATGACAATCATGAGACTCAACAAAGAATTTGCCAAAGGATATGTTTGAATGGTTTCGTGCTTCCTTGTCTTCAACCACCATTGTGTAGAGACTTGGTGATGTAGAGATTGCTCAAGATGTGAGTGAGTTGCAATCTCATAGATTTAGATTCAACCAAGTACCTACATGGGTTAGATAACATGCAAGGTACAAATATATCCGAGACATATGAATAGCATCATAAGAGAAATATCGAGGATTAGTCATAGGCTCATGCCCCAAGTTTGAAGCATCAATGATGTTTAATTCACCTCTCAACCTGCAAAACACTTTCTCATCAAGTGGTTTAGTGAATATATCCGCCAATTGCTTATCGGTGCGAACATGCTTAAGGTTAATGTCCCCTTTTGCAACATGATCTCGAATGAAATGATGACGAACTTCAATATGCTTAGTTCCAGAATGTTGCACGGGATTGTGAGCTATCTTAATAGCACTTTGATTGTCACATAGAAATGGAACATGTTTCACATATATCCCATAATCTTTAAGAGTTTGGGTCATCCAAAGTAATTGAGCACAACATGAACCAGCGGCAATGTATTCCACTTCGGCGGTGGATAAAGATACCGAGTTTTATTTCTTGGAAGACCAAGACACAAGAGATCTACCAAGGAATTGACAAGTACCCGAAGTGGATTTTCTATCAACCTTGTCGCCGGCATAGTCCGAATCGGAGTAGCCAACAAGATCAAAAGAGGACCTCTTAGGATACCAAATGCCAAAATTTGGTGTATGGATTAGGTATCTCACTATCCTTTTCACAGCCTTAAGATGACACTCTTTAGGAGCAGCTTGATATCGTGCACACATGCACACACTTAGCATAATATCGGGACGAGAGGCACATAGATATAACAATGAACCAATCATAGAGTGGTAAACCTTTTGATCAACCGGTTCACCATCTTTGGTCAAATCAAGATGTCCACTAGTAGGCATAGGTGTAGTCATACCTTTGCATTCTTGCATATTGAACTTCTTGAATAAGTCCTTGGTGTACTTCAATTGAGAGACAAAGGTACCTTCATTAGTTTGCTTGATTTGCAAACCGAGAAAGAATTTGAGTTCACTCATCATAGACATCTCAAACTTCTCCGACATTAGCTTTCCAAACTTCTCACTAAAATCAGGGTTAGTTGAACCAAATATGATATCATCAACATAAATTTGGCACACAAATAGTTCTCCATTAACCCTTTTAGTAAAAAGAGTAGAATCAATTTTACCAATTTCAAAGCCTTTTTAAATAAGGAACTTGGTCTAGCATTTATACCATGCTCTAGGAGCTTGTTTAAGACCATAAAGGGCTTTGTGAAGTTTGTAAACATGATTAGCTTTCTTAGGATTGACGAAGCCGGGACGTTGCTTAACATAAACTTCCTCCTCAATTTTGCCATTTAGAAAAGCGCTTTTAATGTCCATTTGTTACAAGGTGATATCATGGTGATTAGCATAAGCAAGTAAGATGCGAATGGACTCAAGCCTAGCAACGGGAGCATATGTCTCACCATAGTCCATACCTTCAACTTGTGTGTAGCCTTGGGCGACGAGACGTGCTTTGTTGTGAACCACTTGTCCATCTTCATCTTGCTTGTTGTGAAACACCCATTTGGTACCAATGATGTTGTGGTTGTTGTCGGGCATCTCGACCAATGTCCACACTTGATTTCTCTCAAAGTTGTGTAGCTCTTCATGCATAGCGTTTATCCAGTCCGGATCCTCCAATGCTTCTTCAACCTTCATAGGTTCAATGCTAGAGATGAATGAGTAATGTTCACAAAACTTAGCTAAACGAGTTTTAGAGCGAGTTATTCTCCCGGTTTGGATATCATTGTAGATTTGCTCGACGGGGTGATCCTTAGCAATTCTTGCTCAAACTCGTCAAAGCTTTTGCTTGGGTCGGGGTGGAACATCCTCTTCATCTTGTGCTTATTCTTGGCCTTCTTCATTGTTGACATTGTCGTTCTCTTGTCGTGGTGGAGAAGAAGGTTGTTGATGTTCATGTTGGTGCGCTTCCTCATTTTCTTCATCCTGGCTTGTCCCACTTGTGGATGCTTCCGTATCGACTCTTGGTTCACCTTGTCGTGAGGTAGAAGCTTCCACTTGGACGGACGAGGTACTCTCCTTCACTTCCGTTGGACGAATCTTGCCAATGGACAAGTCTTGAATTGCTTCCGAAGGGTCTTTGTCTCCCACATCAATTGGCAATTGCTCTAATTGCAAGCCGTTAGATTCATCAAACTTCACATCTACCGTCTCTTCAACCTTTCGGGTGAAATTGTTGTAGACACGGTAAGTGTGAGAGTTTGAGCCATAACCAAGTAAGAAACCTTCATGAGATTTAGGAGCAAATTTAGAATGACGATGCTTATCAAGAATGTAGCACTTTGAGCTGAATACTCGAAAGTATCCAACTTGGGGTTTGTTACCGGTGAGGAGCTCGTATGCCGTCTTGCTGAGTAGCTTGTGAAGATACAAGCGATTTGTTGCATGACAAGCTGTCTCAACCACTTCCGCCCAAAAGTGCTTTGGCGTTTTGTACTCATCAAGCATCGTTCTTGCCATCTCGATAAGAGTCCGGTTCTTCCTTTCAATAACTCCATTTTTTGAGGTGTGTACGTAGCCGAGAACTCGTGTGAAATCCCTTCTTCGTCTAGAAAGGTGTCCACATTTGCGTTCTTGAACTCCGTTCCGTTGTCGCTCCGAACCTTCTTGATCTTTATGTCAAACTGATTTTGGGCCTTCCTAGCGAAGTTTTTGAAGATCTTTTGGGCCTGCGATTTGTCATCAAGAAAGAACACCCACGTAAATCTTGAAAAATCATCAACTATGACTAGACCAAATGAGTTACCACCGAGACTCTTGTAGGCATTTGGACCAAAGAGATCCATGTGAAGTAGCTCGAGTGGTCTTCTTGTGGTCATGATGTTCTTCGCGCGGTGACTTGCTCCAACTTGTTTCCCTGCTTGACAAGCACTACAAAGTCTATCCTTGTCAAATATGACATCTTTTATTCCAAGGATATGATCACCTTTAATAAGCTTTTCAAGATTTTGCATACCAACATGACCTAGTCTTCTATGCCACAACCAGCCTATAGAAGATTTGGTAATTAAGCAAGTTCTAGGTTGAGCCTTTTTAGTGAAATCAACAATGTAAATATCTCCTCTACATATACCGGTAAAGACCATTTTATGATTGTCTCTACAAAACACTTGGCAATCTACTTCAGTGAATAAGAGATTGAAACCGAAATCCGCAAGTCTAGAAACTGAAAGTAAATTGTATCCAAGGGATTCAACGAGCATGACATTTTGTATGGAGCTATCATGTGAGATGGCCACCTTACCCTTTGAATTATCACCAAAAGTGACATATTTTCGAGGGCCGTCGTTTTCAGCAAGCTCACGGAACATATCTTTATCTCCGGTCATATGATTAGTACATCCACTATCAAGGACCCATTCCTTTCCTCCAGCCATGTAGCCGCGAAGATTTGCCATCAGACCAAAATGCCTCATTACATCATCAAGATCATAGTCACTATCATCATCTTCATCATAGTATCCATGTTCAACATCATCTTGTGATTGATCAATTCCTAGAGAGGGTAATTCATTAGATAAATGATCATCACAATGGTTACCTTTATGAATTCTAATAGCTTCAGATATGATATCGCTAATGATTCCAACATTTCCTGTAGCACACATGAGATTGGTAAGCTCAAATAGACAATCACCAAAGCTAGGATCACTAGAGTTCATCTTACTCATGGCAATAGACTTATGGAGAATTTCGTCTAAATTTTTCAAGGAATAATCTAGAAATCGTTCCTCAAGAAATCTCCATATGGTGTAGGCACACTTGAGAGTAGGCAAACATCTAATCAAGTTTCTAGGCAAGCCTCTAATGATGAGCTCAACAGTTCTAAGATTGCGAATCATGTCAATATCTTCATCTAGGGTAGGGTGCAAAGGATCAACATGAGGTGCACAAGGGCTAGTAATGTACTTGTTCAAATTATATTCATTGAAAATCTCAAGCATTTCATTTTTCCACTCATAAAAATAATCTCCATCAAGAATAGGCACTCTATGTCTAAGACTCCCCAAAGTAGACACATCCATCTTCCTCCAATGGTGTTTAAACCAAGGCAATCTCGACCAAAGCTCTGATACCAATTGAAAGGATCGAGAAGAGGTGTCTAGAGGGGGGGTGATTAGGCACTAAGTGCCAAAAGTTGCAGTTTAATATTCTTATGTTTAAGTGGAGTTTAAGCACAAGTTTAACAAACACAATACATATCAAGCAAGCATGCAATGAGTATATGAGCAGCGGAAAGTAAAGCATGCACCTTGCAAGAATGTAAAGAGAAGGGTTTGGAGTATTCAAACGCAATTGGAGACACGGATGTTTTTGTCGTGGTTCCGATAGGTGGTGCTATCGTACATCCATGTTGATGGAGACTTCAACCCACGGAGGGTAACGGTTGCGCGAGTCCACGGAGGGCTCCACCCACGAAAGGTCCACGAAGAAGCAACCTTGTCTCTTCCATCACAGTCGTCGCCCAGGAAGGACTTGCCTCACTAGCAGTAGATCTTCACGAAGTAGGCGATCTCCTTGCCCTTACAAAATCCTTAGTTCAACTCCACAATCTTGTTGGAGGCTCCCAAGTGACACCTAGCTAATCTAGGCGACACCACTCTCCAAGAAGTAACAAATGGTCTGTTGATGATGAACCCCTTGCTCTTGTGCTTCAAATGATAGTCTCCCCAACACTCAACTCTCTCTCATAGGATTTGGATTTGGTGGAAAGAAGATTTGAGTGGAAAGCAACTTGGGAAAAGGCTAGAGATCAAGATTCATATGGTTGGAATGGAATATCTTGACCTCAACACAAGTGTAGGTGGTTCTCTCTCAGAAAATGTGTACTGGAAGTGTAGGTATGTTCTGATGGCTCTCTCCACGAATGAAGAGTGGGTGGAGGGGTATATATAGCCTCCACACAAAATCTAACCGTTACACACAATTTGCCAAACTCGGTGGGACCGAATGGTTATACTCGGTCGGACCGATTCAGCAAACCTAGTGACCGTTAGGATTTTCGGTGGGACTGAGATGCAACTCGGTAGAACCGATATGGTTAGGGTTAGGGCATAACGTAATCTCGGTGTGACCGATTACATAAACTCGGTGGGACCGATTTTGGTAATAAGCTAACCAGAGAGTTAGTCAGGAAAACTCGGTGTGACCGATTACACAAACTCGGTGGGACCGATTTTGGTAATAAGCTAACCAGAGGGTTTGCATTGTAATCTTGGTAGTACCGATTGCTCAAACTCGGTGAGACCGATTTTGGTAATGGGCATACACAGAGAGATTACAATCCCATCTCGGTGAGACTGAGATCCCTATCGGTGAAACCGATTTGCTATGGTTTGTGGCAGTGGCTATGACATCTGACTTTTGGTTTAGGTCATATGTGGATGTGGGATGGTAGTTGAGGGTTTTGGAGCATATCACTAAGCACTTTGAGCAAGCAAGCCATTAAGCAACACCTCATCCCCTCTTGATAGTATTGGCTTTTCCTATAGACTCAATGTAATCTTAAATCACTAAAATAGAAAATGTAGAGTCTTGATCTTGAAGCTTGAGCCAATCCTTTGTCCTTAGCATCTTGAAGGGGTTCCACATCCTCTAGTCCATGCCACTCCATTGTTGAACTTATCTGAAACATACTAGGTAAAAGTGTTGACATTAATTACCAAAAACACCCAGGGAGCACTTGTGCTTTCACGAGGTCACGTAACTCGCAAGTTGATCACCAAAACATACATCAAGTGGATCACGTGATAGCCCATTGTCACCACGGATAAGCACATGCAAGACATACATCAAGTGTTCTCAAATCCTTAAAGACTCAATCTGATAAGATCACTTCAAAGGGAAAACTCAATCCATTACAAGAGAGTAGAGGGGGAGAAACATCATAAGATCCAACTATAATAGCAAAGCTCGCGATACATCAAGATCGTGCCGACTCAACAACACGAGAGAGAGAGAGAGAGAGAGAGAGAGAGAGATCAAACCCATAGCTATTGGTACATACCCTCAGCCCCGAGGGAGAACTACTCCCTCCTCGTCATGGAGAGCGCCGGGATGATGAAAATGGCCACCGGAGAGGGATTCCCCCCTCCGGCAAGGTGCCGAAACGGGTCTAGATTTCTTTTCGGTGGCTACGGAGGCTTTTGTTGGCGAAACTCCCGATCTATTCTGCTCCCCGATGGTTTTTTTGTATATGGAAATATATAGGCGAAACAAGTTGGTCAGGGGAGCCTCGAGGGGCCCACGAGGGTGGGGGCGCGCCTAGGGGGTAGGGCGCGCCTCCCTCCCTCGTGGTTTCCTCGAAGCTTCCCTGACGTCTACTCCAAGTCTCCTGGATTGCTTCCATTCCAAAAGTAACTCTCCCGAAGGTTTCATTCCATTTGGACTCCATTTGGTATTCCTTTTCTTCGAAATATTGAAATAGGCAAGAAAACAACAATTTGGGCTAGGCCTTCGTTAATAGGTTAGTCCCAAAAATAATATAAAAGTGTTTAGTAAAACCCGTAAACATCCAAAACAGATAATATAATAGCATGAAACAATCAAAAATTATAGATACGTTGGAGACGTATCAAGCATCCCCAAGCTTAATTCCTGCTCGTCCTCGAGTAGGTAAATCATAAAAACAGAATTTTTGACGTGGAATGCAACCAAACATATTTATCAATGCAATCTTCTCTATTGTGGCAAGAATATTCAGAGCCATAAGATTCAAGACAAAATTTTAAGATTGACATAAAAATAATAATACATCAAGCATACTAACAAAGTAATCATTTCTTCTCAAAATAATATGGCCAAAGAAAGCTATCCCTACAAAATCATATAGTCTGGCTATGCTCAATCTTCATCACATAAAATATTTAAATCATGCGCAAGCCCGATGACAAGCCAAGCAATTGTTTCGTACTTTTGATGTTCTCAAACTTTTTCAATCGTCACGCAATACATGAGCGTGAGCCATGGACATAACACTATGGTGGAATAGAATGGTGGTTGTGGAGAAGACAAAAAGGAGAAGATAGTCTCACATCAACTAGGCGGATCAACGGGCTATGGAGATGCCCATCAATAGATATCAATGTGAGTGAGTAGGGATTGCCATGCAATGGATGCACTAGAGCTATAAGTGTATGAAAGCTCAAAAATAAACTAAGTGGGTGTGCATCCAACTCGCTTGCTCACGAAGACCTAGGGCATTTTGAGGAAGCCCATCATTGGAATATACTCCCTCCGTTCCCAATTACTTGTCTTGGATTTGTCTAGATACGGATGTATCTAGACTCATTTTAGTGCTAGTAGATACGGAGCACTAAAATGAGTCTAGATACATCCGTATCTAGACAAATCCAAGACAAGTAATTCGGAACGGAGGGAGTACAAGCCAAGTTCTATAATGTAAAATTCCCACTAGTTTATTATAGTGACAACATAGGAGACTCTCTATCATGAAGATCATGGTGCTACTTTGAAGCACAAGTGTGCTAAAAGGATAGTAGCATTGCCCCTTCTCTCTTTTTCTCTCATTTTTTTTGGGCCTTCTTTTTTTATGGACTCTTTTTTCTCTTTTTTTCGTCCGGAGTCTCATCCCGACTTGTGGGGGAATCATAGTCTCCATCATCCTTTCCTCATATGGGACAATGCTCTAATAATGATGATCATCACACATTTATTTACTTACAACTCAAGAATTACAACTCGATACTTAGAACAAAATATGACTCCATATGAATGCTTCCAGCGGTGTACCAGGATGTGCAATGACTCATGAGTGACATGTATGAAAGAATTATGAATGGTGAATTTGCCACAAATACGATGTCAACTACATGATCATGCAAAGCAATATGACAATGATGAAGCGTGTCAAAATAAACGGAACGGTGGAAAGTTGCATGGCAATATATCTCAGAATGGCTATGTAAATGCCATAATAGGTAGGTATGGTGGCTGTTTTGAGGAAGGTAAATGGTGGGTTTATGGTACCGGCAAAAGTTGTGCGATACTAGAGAGGCTAGCAATGGTGGAAGGGTGAGAGTGCATGTAATCCATGGACTCAACATTAGTCATAAAGAACCCACATACTTATTGCAAAAATCTATTAGTCATCGAAACAAAGTACTACGCGCATGCTCCTAGGGGTATAGATTGGTAGGAAAAGACCATCGCTCGTCCCCGACCACCACTCATAAGGAAGAAAATCAATAAATAAATCATGCTCCAACTTCATCACATAACGGTTCACCATACGTGCATGCTACGGGAATCACAAACTCTAACACAAGTATCTCTCAAATTCACAACTACTCAACTAGAATGACTCTAATATCACTATCTTCATATCTCAAAACGATCATCAAGTAGCAAACTTCTCATAGTATCCAATGCACTCCATATGAAAGTTTTTATTATACCCATCTTGAATGCCCATCATAGTAGAACTAATTTTATAACCCAAGCAAATTACCATGCTCTTCTTAATACTGTCAAAATAATATAAGTGAAGCATGAGAGTTCATCTATTTCGTCAAAATGAAACCACCGCTGTGCTGTAAAAAGATATATGTGAAGCACTAGAGCAAATGACAAACTACTCCGAAAGATATAAGAGAAGGACAATGAGTAGTTGAATAACTATGTAACTATGTGAACACTCTCTAACATTTAAGAATTTAAGATCTTGGTATATTATTCAAACAGCAAGCAAAACGAAATAAAATAAAATGACACTCCAAGCAAAACACATATCATGTGGTGAATAAAAATATAGCTCCAAGTAATGTTACCGATGAACGAAGACGAAAGAGGGGATGCCCCAGATAAAATGACACTCCAAGCAAAACACATATCATGTGGTGAATAAAAATATAGCTCCAAGTAATGTTACCGATGAACGAAGACGAAAGAGGGAATGCCCTCCGGGGCATCCCCAAGCTTAGGATCTTGGGTGTCCTTGAATATAACCTTGGGGTGCCTTGGGCATCCCCAAGCTTAGGCTCTTTCCACTCCTTATTCCATAGTCCATCGAATCTTTACCCAAAACTTGAAAATTTCACAACACAAAACTTAACAGAAAACTCATCAGCTCCGTTAGTATAAGAAAATTAATCACCACTTAGGTACTGTCGTAAACTCATTATTTATTTATATTGATGTAATATCTACTTTATTCCAACTTCTCTATGGTTCACACCCTCCAATACTACTCATAGATTCATCAAAATAAGCAAACAACACATAGAAAACAGAATCTGTCAAAAATAGAACAGTCTGTAGTAATCTGGATCAAACGTATACTTCTGGAACCCCAAAATTATAAAATAAATTGGTGGACGTGAGGAATTTGTCTATTAATCATCTTAAAAAATAATCAACCTAATCGCACTCTCTAAAAATGGCAGCAAATCTCCTGAGGGCTAAAGTTTCTATTTTTTACAGCAAGATCACAAAGACTTTCCCCAAGTCTTCCCAAAGGTTCTACTTGGCACATACACTAATTAAAAGCATAAAACCACATCTAAACAGAGGATAGATGAATTATTTATTACTAAACAGGAGCAAAAATCAAAGAACAAAAATAAAATTGGTTGCCTCCCAACAAGCGCCATCGTTTAACGCCCCTAGCTAGGCATGATGATTTCAATGATGCTCACATAAAAGATAATAATTGAAACATAAAGAGAGCATCATGAAGCATAAGACTAGCACATTTAAGTCTAACTGACTTCCTATGCATAGGGATTTTGTGAGCAAACAACTTATGGGAACAAGAGTCAACTTGCATAGGAAGGTAAAACAAGCAAATCTTCAAGATTTTCAACACATAGAGAGGAAACTTGATATTATTGCAATTCCTACAAGAATATGTTCCTCCCTCATAATATTTTTCAGTAGCATCATGAATGAATTCAGCAATATAACCATCACATAAAGCATTCTTTTCATGATCTACAAGCATAGAATTTTTATTACTCTCCACATAAGCAAATTTCTTCTCATGAATAGTAGTGGGAGCAAACTCAACAAAATAAATATCATGTGAGGCATAATCTAGTTGAAAACTAAAATCATGATGACAAGTTTCATGGTTATCATTATTCTTAATAGCATACTAGTCATCACAATAATCATCATAGATAGCAACTTTGTTCTCATAATCAATTGGAACCTCTTCTGAAATAGTGGAATCATTACTAAATAAAGTCATGACCTCTCCAAATCCACTTTATAATTATCACAATAAGATTCAACATCCTCCAAAATAGTGGGATCATCACTCCCTAAAGTTGACACTCTTCCAAACCCACTTTCATCAATATAATCATCATAAATAGGAGGCATGCTATCATCATAATAATTTTTCTCATCAAAACTTGGGAGACAAAAAATATCATCTTCATCAAACATAGCTTCCCCAAGCTTGTGGCTTTGCATATCATTACCATCATGGATATTCAAGGAATTCATACTAACAACATTGCAATCATGCTCATCATTCAAAGATTTAGTACCAAACATTCTAATGCATTCATCTTCTAACACTTTGGCACAATTATCGGAATCCTTATTTTCACGAAAGACATTAAAAAGATGAAGAATATTTGGTACCCTCAATTCCATTTTTGTAATTTTATTTTATAGACTAAACTAGTTATAAAACAAGAAACAAAAAGATTCAATTGCAAGATCTAAAGATAAACCTTCAAGCGCTAACCTCCCCAGCAACAGCGCCAGAAAAGAGCTTGATGTCTACTACACAACCTTCTTCTTGTAGACATTGTTGGGCTTCCAAGTGCAAAGGTTTGTAGGACAGTAGTAAATTTCCCTCAAGTGGATGACCTAAGTTTTATCAATCTGTGGGAGGCGTAGGATGAAGATGGTATCTCTCAAAGAACCATGCAACCAAATAAGAAAGAGTCTCTTGTGTCCCCAACACACCCAATACAGTGGTAAATTGTATAGGTGCACTAGTTAGGCGAAGAGATGGTGATACAAGTGCAATATGGATGGTAGATAAAGGTTTTTGTAATCTGAGAATATAAAAACAGCAAGGTAACTAATGATAAAAGTGTGCACAAATGGTATTGCAATGCGTTGAAACAAGGCCTAGGGTTCATACTTTCACTAGTGCAAGTTCTCTCAACAATAATAACATAATTGGATCGTATAACTTTCCCTCAACATGCAACAAAGAGTCACTCCAAAGTCACTAATAGAGGAGAACAAATGAAGAGATTATTGTAGGGTACGAAACCACCTCAAAGTTATCCTTTCTAATCGATCTATTCAAGTGTCCATAGTAAAATAACACGAAGCTATTCTTTCCGTTCAATCTATCATAGAGTTCGTACTAGAATAACACCTTAAGAGACAAATCAATCAAAACCCTAATGTCACCTAGATACTCCAATGTCACCTCAAGTATCCATGGGTTTGATTATACGATATGCATCACACGATCTCAGATTCATCTATTCAACCAACACAAAAACTTCAAAGAGTGCCCCAAAGCTTCTGCCGGAGAGTCAAGACGAAAACGTGTGTTAACCCCTATGCATAAGTTCACGAGGTCACAGAACTCGCAAGTTGATCACCAAAACATACATCAAGTGGATCACGTGATATCCCATTGTCACCACACCTAAGCACATGCAAGACATACATCAAGTGTTCTCAAATCCTCAAAGACTCAATTATATAAGATCACTTAAAAGGGAAAACTCAATCCATTACAAGAGAGTAGAGGGGGAGAAACATCATAAGATCCAACTATTAGAGCAAAGCTCGTGATACATCAAGATTGTGCCGACTCAAGAACACGAGCATGAGAGATCAAACACATAGCTAGTGGTACATACCCTCAACCCCGAGGGAGAACTACTACCTCATCGTCATGGAGAGCGTCGGGATGATGAAGATGGCCACCAGAGAGGGATTCCCCCCTCCGGCAGGGTGCTGGAACAGGTCAAGATTGGTTTTTGGTGGCTACAGAGGCTTGTGGCGGCGGAACTCCCGATCTATTATGCTCCCCGATGTTTTTAGGGTATATGGACATAGCTAGGTGAAAGAAGTCGGTCAGGGGAGCCACGAGGGGCCCACGAGGGTGGGGGCGCGCACAGGAGTTAGGGCGCGCCTCCCTGCCTCGTGGCTTCCTTGAAGCTTCCCTGACGTCTACTCCAAGTCTCCTGGATTGCTTCCGTTCCAAAAATAAGTCTGATGAGGGTGTGGACTCCATTTGACATTCCTTTTCTTCGAAACACTGAAATAGGCAAGAAAATAACAATTTGGGCTGGGCCTCTGGTTAATAGGTTAGTCCCAATAATAATATAAAAGTGTTTAGTAACGCCCTTAAACATCCAAAACAGATAATATAATAGCATGAAACAATAAAAAATTATAGATACGTTGGAGATGTATCACCAACCCATTTTCTAAAGACATAATATAGTTATATCATCTCATCCTATTTACATAATCATCATATTTTGAATTATGTCATTCTATCCATGAATTATATCATGCCATCATGTTTCCATCGACGACATGTTTGTGATTTGTGGCATGCCAACCACTTTAATAGACACATTGTATAGTTATATCATGTCATCCTGTTTACATAGTCATCATATTTTGAAGTATGTCATTCTATCCTGTTTAGTTAGCCATCATACATGTGAAATTGTGTTAGGCTATCCTGTTTAATTAGCCATCATATATGTGAAATTATGTCCTACTATTCTGTTTGGTTATACAACATAAATGTGAATTATTTCATACTTTGTTTTCTTCCCTACTATCCATTCACTACTACAGGTTGCTGCTAACGCGACACTACGATTAGAGACCCTTCAACGAAACTGCGTGCGATGCCATAATTGCAAACGGTGTTTTAAAAAACCTTCAAAAAAGGTGCAAAACGTTTGCGATGGAGGATGCATCAAACACGGTTCATATTTTAGTTGCGTGTGCGATGCAGGGCATACGGTTACGCTCAATTAACCATTTGCGATGAGGAGGAACAAAAGAAACGGGAAGCCAAATGAAGGTGTGTGCGATGCACAACATACAGTTCACTCAGATGAACCGTTTGTGATTAGGAAACACAAAAGAAACGGTCATCCAGATCAAAGGTGTGTGCAATATACGGCATGTGGTTCACTCAGATGAACTGTTTGTGTTGAGACATGAGAGCAGAAATGGTTCGAATGAACAAGATGTGTGTGATACGAGGCAAACATGTCTGTAATTGGAAACATGTGCGAAGACCAATAACAACATAGACAATTACTGCTAACAAGCCATGTGTGTTGTGAGAAAACGATTGCTGGTATACAATTGTGAGTGATTGATGAAAACATCACCGACGGGTTCCATTGTTTAGTCCGTGTGCAATGTGATTTTCTTTGTCTGCACAACATCTATGCTCTGTCTACAGAGCATCAACATATATACTTAAAAAGGCAACATTGCATAACCAAATTAAGCATACAATTACACAAGTGACTACACATAACATTTCCACACACCAAAGTAAGCAATTACATGCATACTAAAGTAGAAGAAACGAGGATCTAATCATCTACTTAGTGTTGCGACGACACTTGCCATTGCTCTGCTTCCGGCTGGATCCCTCGCCGTTTTGGGGAAGGAGGCACTTCCGCATGTCAACGATCCGCATGTACATATGTCGTAGCTTGTGTACGCCTCCTTGGCCGCATACACGACATGAGGTTTGTCGAGTTTCTCCATTCAGGCCGAGTGCCAGGCACGCTTGCCCTTGTTGCACGAATCCTTCATGTCTCTATAGTAGGGGTCGATGATGGCCTCGGTGAGGTGAAGCAGTGAGTCCTTCTCATGCTCCTTCCTGCCCCAGATCTTGTATTGGACCTGGATGTTGACAATTCTGGCACGCGATGCCCGAATTCTCGAGTGCCTTTATATCGTTGGTGATGTCCACCATAGCGAACATGTAGTGGGGGCTGTTGACAAACCTGGAGAAACGCTCGCAAGGCCTTGTGACCAGGCAGTAGTGGTAGACGAGGACGTGGTGGCGCACGCGCATCTTGGCGACAACGACCTTGGGATGAGACCCGGCACGAGTGCAGGTGTACTCGAGGTCGAACCCGACCACCTTGTACTTTTCCGCGGCAAGCAGCAGCTCCATGATGTGGATGGAGTGCTCCACCCAGACCGGGACGTCGGTGTACACCACCAAGAGGTCCATGAACCTTCTGCGGGTGTCCACCACGACACTCATGGTGAACTGCGGCTCGTCGGAGGTGGCCGCTCGGAGCACCATTGTAGCCGTGCATGATACCCTCTAAGACTTTCTCGTGCTGGGTGTGCTTCTTGCAATGGTGGGGCGTGATCGAAAGGTTGAAGAGACACAAGGGTTAAATGGCCGCTGTAATAAATGGGGGCTGGCTGGCCTATAATTGTCATGTCTGTCGGATTTCGGGTTCTGGCAAAAGCCTTGAGGTTCGAACACTGGGGTGCACACGAAGATCTCTCCTCCCTCTAGCTCTCGCCCTCACCACGATCTCAAGGCTCAGCGCGTCGAACTCGCAGAATAAAGGGACACAAGATTTATACTGGTTCGGGCCACCGATGTTGTGTAATACCCTACTCCAGTGTGGTGTGGTGGATTGCCTCTCGGGCTAAGGATGAACAGTTACAAGGGAAGAACAGCCTCCTGTGGAGAGGTGCTCTTGTGCTTGGTGAGTTTGTGTGGTGGCCTTGGTGGAATAGATCCGGTCCAAGGTGAGATCCCCCTCCCGATGGTGGAGGCTAGTCCTATATATAGAGGCCCGAGTCCTCTTCCTGAATATTAGGCGGGAAGGGATCCCACAACGGCCAATTTGAAGGGAGACAACTAGTACAAGCTATCCTGACAAAAGATGGTCTTCGCCTGCCAAAGGCTCTGGTGGTGACACCGTCATGGGCTCCACGGTGACCTCTGTCCTGCCGTCCTGCTGGTCTTGGTCTCGTTGCACCGATATGGAAACCTTTGCTTGACGCCTTGGGACTCCGCGCCTACGCTTGCCTCTTTAGCACCAAAGAGGAAATGAGGACACTACGCACGCTGGCGCCCGCCTAGCCCTGGTCGTCATGGCTTGCATCTTAGGAACCTCATGAGGTGCCCCTTTCCTTGATCTCTCCGCCCCTCGCGAGCCAGCCTGGTGAGGCCGCCCCCGAGGAGGTATTGCATCGTCTGCCTCGCGAGGCTTGGCCCCTCGCGAGGGTCTTGAGCGTTTGCTGGTGAAGATGGGCCGCAGGGAGGCAAGTCTGGGGACACTCGTTCCCAGGACGCCGACAGTAGCCCCAGGGCCCAAGGAACGCTCGGACTTGGCTTCGAGGCAAAGCCAAAGGGAAAGTGCGGAGCGCCGCGGGCCCCAACAGTTTGTGGCCTCGTTTGACGTGTGGCGGTCGATTGGACGTGGGCGTCTCCACATCCCCATGCAGCCTTGATATCCGCCTGGCTAGGCGGCCACCGTGAATTACATAGTTATCCCCCCATTGCTGGTGATGCGCCCCTCCGACTCTCATGCCTTTCCGGAACAATAACCTCCCCTTCCAATCTGTCCCGAGCTTGTCCCTCCATGTTGCCATGGCGCCCCGGCGAACGGAGAAGGAAAAGAAGAAGTCTCAATCTTCATCCGGGCCACCCCCGGCCGTTGAACCCGCCGTTGGTCGGTCACTTGTGCTCAAATAGGAAGCCATGGACAAGGTTTGCCCTGCGCTCGCCACTGTCTTCAACGAATGGGGGAGGACTGCGGCCCAGCCCGCATCTCGCGCCTTTGTCGATAGGACAGCCACCGAGGTTCCATTCTTCATCGACGCCCTGTGGGCTGGCCTGGTTCCTCCTTTCTCTGCCTTCTTCAATGCCATGCTCTCCCACTATCAGATCCATATGTTGCACTCGGATCCCCAATCAGTCCCCCTTCTTGTCGTCTTCACTGTCGTCTTCGAGGTGATGGTGGGCATTCCCCCCTCCGTGGCCCTACTGCGCCATTTCTTCTTGCTGCACCTGACTAGCCCTCAGCAATGCTCGGGATGCTTGAGCTTCCAGGCCGTGGCTGCGACGGCTGGCTCCGGGATTGATTTTGAGCTTCCATCATCCACAAGCGAGTTTCAGGAATGGTGGGTGTATGTGGACGTTGGTGTGCTCAGCCCCTTGCTCTCGCCCTCCCTCGGCGCCCGCCGTTCCCAGCTCCGGCTGGGGCCACGAGAAGCTCGCGATCCCCTGCCTTGCCTTCACCTGGCTCCGGTTGAAGATGCCGAAAGATCTCGGCGTGACTGCGCAAATGGTGATGAAGGAGTTCCTTCAACACCGTGGCGCCCCACTCCAGCGCCATTCCCGGCCGATGTGGGCCCTGTCTGGTGGCCAGGATCGCATGAGGCTTCAGGATGCGGGGCTTCTGCTCGAGGCATGAAAAACGGTGCTCGAGGTCTTGACAGGCGACCCCTTGCCAGCTGACATGCCGCAGGAGGGCTGTCTTTTGTACTGCTGCTCAAACAGGGTGGAGTTCACGGGGCTGAGTCTAGTCGGCCTTGAGGGGCCACGTGAGAACCCTGTTTTCTGTGGTCCCCCTCCTTGCCGCCAGCACCGAACTTTCCCCAAGAGTGGACGCAAGGGGGCGAGTACTGCTGGAGGCCGGAGGCGCGGGTGCTGAGGCATCGACGCTGCTCGAGGCTCCCGAGGTGCCATGCCCAGGAGCCCGTGACTCTTCCCTAGGGGTGACGGCTGAGGGGGCGATGCAATCCGTTGCTCTTTAGGCCGAAGCTTCCAAGGTCTCAGCGGGCCATCATGAGGCGGTCCCCGAGGGCTCTCCTCAGCCCAGCACTACCGAGGCCGTCTCCTCGGGAGCCTCACCAACCGTGCCCCGTGCTGGTTGCTGCGTCCAACGCTTCGGCCGGCCCCGTATGGACTTCGACGTGATCAGCAGTGATACCTTCCGGCCGTTGAAGCAGAGGAAGTATATCGCCATAGACGAGTGAGTACCATGTCTTTGTAATTTCTCGAGTGCTGCTTCTCCTCCTGACTATGGCTCCTCGGGGTCCCTTCTGCTAAGGCGGCGAATCTCCCGGGAAGCAACCTTCTCCTGCCTCGAATTCCCTGCTGGCCTTGAGCGCCCCAAGCTAGCATGCCGCACCCGACGCTAGGTCGGCCGAAGAGGCAAACATGCTAGCCTGGCGCTTGGAGCCTGCGCCCTTGCCATCCCTCCTTCGTGGCCTTGCCTGGGGTGTGGCAAGTGTGCCTAGGGCTCCTCCTCTGGTTGTGGACGGCGGCTGGATGACCTCGATCCTGGCTCCTTCTTCGAGCGATAGGCCTCGGCCCATCCGGGCCCCTACCGAAGCCCAGTCGGCGTCCCGGGAGACGCCAGCCCCCAGCCCCCTGCAGAAGGGGGGGAGAGCCGCTCCGGATCCCGTCGGCCACCCCCACTGCGGGGGACGGACCCAGTTGCGCGCTTAAGGTTGCGCACGAGCAGAGTGTCGTCCGCCACGAGCTCTTTAAGGAGGCAATGGGCGCGATGAACTCGCGGACATTGACACTCACCTTGAAGCCAAAGGCCTCTAGCTAGTGGACGAGTGGCATCGCCTGAAGGTGGCTATCAACCTCGGGCGCCTCCAGTGCGAGCACGCTGATGCGAAGGCCGAGGCATCCCTGACAACCTCGCGAGAGGCCATTTTCCCGGCCTTGGAGAAGGCCAGGGAGGCGGACAATCGCCGCGCGGCCGCCGAGGGGCGCAGGCGGGAGCTCCAGGCCTTGAACGCCCCCCTGGAGGAGTAGGTGGAGGTGCACATAGTTGCCCTGGCGTCGATGAAGGGCGCCCCGTCCGACGAGGAGGAGATCATGAGGCGTGAGGAAGCACTGTTGCTGGAGGCCACGGAGCGCAGCCTTGAGCTCGAGCAGTTGGAGACGAGGGAGTGCCAAGTCGCCCAAGCAGAGGATGCTGTCGGCGCGCGTGAGGACAGGGCCCAGGAGGAGGTCGACCACAGGGTCGCCGAGGCTCGCACGGATCTTGCTGGCAGGTACGACCTGTTGCTGAAGCTTGTGGAAGCCGAAGGTGTGGGAAGGACCGCTGGCCTCAGGTCAGGGCTGGCTGAGGCGGAACGACGCGGGAAAGCCACCGCAGCCGCCCTGATCTCGATGCAGGCCAAGCTGGCCTCTGCCCGTGCCGAGCTGCTCTCTCTTCAACAGCGGGTCTTCAGCACCGAGTCCTTCGCGCAGCAAAGCAGGGAGGAGGCACTTCACAGGCAGACACTACAACGCAAGCACGCTTGCATGCTTGGGACCTCAGGATGAAGGCCAACCAGGCGCTTGGTACCATCTGCGATGAGCATGCCCCTCATCCCCACGCTGAGGATTACGCCAGCCATCTTCACTTCTTGCTGAGAGGGCTCGCGAGCTTGTGGAAGAAAGGAGCCGAGGCCTTCTCGGCCGCGCATTCTCCCATGTCTTCAGCCATCTCCTGAACACCTATCCTAACTTTGATTTTGCCGCCTCCATTGCCCCAGTGCCCGGGGTCATCCGGGGCAACCTCGCACACTGTGTGGACGACAATGTGGACGCTATGGTTAGGGCCTTTGCTTCCGATGAAGACGCGGTGGTGGTCGCGATGGATGAGGGCGACGTAGTTGATGGTGGCGCGGCTGAGAGTGGTGTGGCTGATGGCGGAGCAGCGGATGGCGATGTAGATAGTGACAGCGACGGCGCCAGCAGCCTATCCGGAAGAGATTCGGGGGCCAGGCGAGCGATATGTCCGGCTGATCCCTCGCTCCTTTATTTTGAACCCGTACACAAAAGCTTGGGTACAACCCCTCACGATGTAAGAGCATTTTGGAGAGGGGAAGCCCCTCATGTAAATAGACTACTACTTCTTTCCTTAGGCTAAGCTTAAAGCGTGCTTTTGGGTGCTCGCAACTCCCCTCGCGGGCTTGATGCCGTAACTTACTTTGGTTTAGCCGATCTTCAAATTGGTTTGGTTGTTGTGGATGTGCAATCCTTCTAAGGGGAGCCCCTCACGAGCTTATGAGGTTTTGGTTGTTGTGGATGTGCATTCCTTCTAAGGGGAGCCCCTCACGAGCTTATGAGGTTTTGGTTTCCTGAGGGGTCCGATGGTCCTCCCGAGGGGGCCTCGCGAGAAGTGAGCGCTAATAATGGCGAGATGCATGCGTAGTGCATGTGCGCCGCTGCCAGCCCTCGCTCGCGAGGTTTTCAAAAGGGGGGAAGATAGAGGATGTAAATTTCAAACAAAACACGAATCCAGAAACTCACGAAATCAATTCGAATAAGAAACGATGCCCCTGCGATTGCCAATGGAGATGCAAATTCAAATTCAAGATCAAAACCTGTGAGTCTGAGCTACATAAAAGAGGTCAAATGCAAATGGCCGCGTCCGGCACCTAGCTAGTCTTCTTGTCTTCGAGTCTTCGAGTCTTCTCACTAGCGCGGAGCTAAGTGCTTTTCACAGGCCGTGAGCATAGTCATTGGGGGACAGTGTCGACAGCCAGCGCGGAGCATGGTGCTTCCACTAGGACGTGGGGGGAGCCCCCGAGGCCCGAGGGCGGCACTCTGGATACTCTGGGGCATGTACAATCCCACTCATTATTATGTGAGAGTGTCACGAGCGGACACCTTCATAGGCGTGAGCCTTACTTGATATCGCAAGGCGAGGGCCTTGCCTTGCGCCGCCCTCGACCACTGTTGGGGCGTCCGGAAACCAGGATGATACCAAGGGGCAAAGGGGACGCTAGCAGCGCCCTCGGTGACCACGGGCCCTCTGCCGGGGGGAAGGCTTGCCAGTGCCTCCCCGGCAGAGGACCTACCTCCGGGCGACGCCTTGCTCAATACGATGCGGGGAGGGGTCTTGCTCCCGGCTCCTTCCCTGCAACCCCCAATGCGCTCCCCCTGGTGAGAGGGGGGCTGCCGTGCCAGGGCCGTTGTCCACTGCTGTGACCTGATTCACTTGAGACCCATGGTTAGCATAAGCCTGCTCCCGAGAGTTTAGTGGTACCCTCTAACTGCTGTCGCCGGCGTGGTCGGCGAGGCTCCCGGGCAGCTCCTGGAAGGCCTCAGCTTCCAGCGTCTCCTCTTCCCAGCCCGACTTGAGGAACGAACCGGGGTCGTCTCCCGGTGTGCACTCCTAGTCCATCATGCGGGGCACATAGGCCTCCGGAGCCATTGCCCCGGAAACCTCGCTGAGGGGCCCCATGCTCCATGTCGCTTGGCTCAACGCGCCGGGATGGTAGGGCGGCATCCTGCCGGGACAATTGGTGGCGATGCTTACGCCTGCACCCATTGGGGGAGGCCCAGGTCTGGTTGGGTGTCCAGCACCGACGAAACCTCCTGGTGCGACTGGGGGTGCGCCGTGCGATCCGGCCGCAGCCTGAGGTGTAAGCAAGGAGCAGAAAGGCGGCGTACCCCTGGTTGCGGCGTCCAACAGCTCGGCAACACGCTCCAGCAACGCATCTTGACCGCTCTCCATCAGTCGGCATTGCAGTAGCTCTCGCACCACCGTGGGCGCGGCCCTCATGTTTGCTTGTTCCCATCGGGAGTGCGGCGCCGTCGCCGCGGCGTAGTTTGAGGCCCATGCGGCGGCCCGTGCGCGCCGCAGGGTAAGGGTCGAAGGCGTTTGGCGGTGCGCGTGCCACCTGGAGTGCAGAGTTGAGGTCTCCTTGGGCGGATGACGCTGCCCGGGCTGGCCAGGCTACCCAGCGATCGGCGTCAGCCCTCGGGTCATCGGACATCGCTGCTGCAGAGTGCTGGCGGGTCTGCTGATGGAAGAGAGGCATTGGGGCACCCCTACTTGGTGCACCAAATGTCGGATTTTAGGTTCCGGCAAAACCCTTGAGGTTTCAAACACTGGGGTGTGCACGAAGATCTCTCCTCCCTCTAGCTCTCGCCCTCATCGCGATCTCAAGGCTCAGCGCGTCGAACTCGCAGAACAAAGGGACACAAGATTTATACTGGTTTGGGCCACCGATGTGGTGTAATACCCTACTCCAGCGTGGTATGGTGGATTGCCTCGCGGGCTAAGGATGAACAGTTACAAGGGAAGAATAGCCTCCTGAGGAGAGGTGCTCTTGTGCTAGGTTAGTTTGTGTGGTGGCCTTGGTGGAATGGATCCAGTCCAAGGTGAGATCCCCCTCCCTACAATGGAGGCTAGCCGTATATATAGAGGCTCGGGTCCTCTTGCCAAATATTAGGTGGGAAGGTATCCCAAAACGGCTAATTTGAAGAGGGACAACTAGTACAAGCTATCCTGCCAAAAGATGGTCTTCGCCCACCAAAGGCTCTGGTGGTGACGCCGTCCTGGGCTCCACGGTGACCTCTGTCCTGCCGTCCTGCTGGTCTTGGTCTTGTTGCACTGATATCTGTCGGTGGGAATGACACCTATGGGATCACTGGGATCCCTTCTATGGTCGGCGGGCGTGGGGTCATGAGAAGAGCATGTTTAGGAGCAAGCACACAGATCGTTTACTCAGGTTTGGGCCGCGAGGATGCGTAAAACCCTAGTCCTGCTTTGGTGGATGTATTGAGTGTTCTTGAGCTTTCTGAACTAGCTATGGTGGTCGTCCCGTTCCAAAAAGCCGAATCCCTCTCCTGGTCGCCTCGGGCCTCCTTTTATAGGAAAAAGGGGCTGCCACAGTGGCACACAGGAGGAGGAAAGGCCTACAGTGTGTGAGCTTATCGCACGGCATTACGAGACAAAGCGCATTAAATGCGCTACGTAGGTGTCCATTAGCTTTATCGGGGACGGGAACGAGGCCCGTCCCGTCCGTCGCTGCTTCCCGTCGCTTCGACACGCGCCCAGGCTGGCGATGCATGCAGCGCCATGTAGGCAGGCAGGAACCTGAGGTGGCATGGTGGTAGGGCCTTTAGGAAGACCTGCATGCCGCCACGCGGGTGCTTGCTGATTTGGCATGGAAGCTGCATGTTGCAACGCAGGCTCCTGCCCAGCTGGTTGGGTTGGCAGCTGCATGGAAACGACGGTGGAGTCTTGGCTGGTGCGGGCCTGGCCGTGGCCCTACTGACGCCCTCGGCAAGGGTCTTGCCGGGGCTCGGCAAGGGTCTTGCCGTGGCGTTGCTATCATCCCCGGCAAGGATCTTGCCGAGGATCTTGTGGATTTCCTCGGCTAGGATTCTGCCGAGGGTTACCGTCTTCTAGTCCTCATCTGAACTCATATATTTATGAGCTTGACGAGATTTGCATGCCACCATAGAGGCGCCTCCCGAGCTTTGGTTCCAAAGCAGTTGGTTGGGTTGGAGCCGGTGGGCTCAAGGGTGGTTCACTCCGCTGGCATCGGGCAAGCTGCCCCGGCAAGGCTCTTGCCGGGGCTGCGGGGTGGGGGGGGGTCTCGGCAAGGATCTTGTCGAGGGACTCCACCTCGCCCTCTTGCCCTCCTGTGCTTTCGGTCTCGGCGTCGCCTTGGTCGTCTCGTGCTTCGGCCTCTCTCCGGCTTCCCTCCTCAGCCCTGCTAAGTGTGGCCGCGGCGCGTGCCTCTGACTGCCCGTGCACAAGTAAAGTGGTCAAAAGGAGAGCCCCTACTTTTGTACACCGAGAGGAGCCCCCGGGCCTGGGCCATACATAGGCGCGACACGTTGTTGGGCTAGGCCCACAAGGGTGCGTGGGCAGGTGGGGCGGATTTTACGGTAGTAATTTCTCGTCCGCTACACTTCCCCACGACCCGCCTTGAACGGGTGACGTGGAGGGTCGTGCATGACGTGGGGATCATGCGTGGGGCGGTTCCCGCACGCATGCGTCACATCGTGGTAAAGAGGCGGCCCGCGCCTTCCCTGTAAAAAAGGAAACGACCACGGGCACGCTGCTCATTTACCCTCTGTGCCTTCTCCAATCTCAGAGCCGCCATTCCTTCCTTCTTCCACAAGCCCCTACTCGCCGCCGCTGCACTTTTTCTACCCTTTCCCTTCCACTACTCACAGTCGCCATGGCGCCCAAGACTGCCAAGGGCAAGGGAGTGGCCAAGAACAGCGGACGGGCGGAGCCACCGGAGAAGGAGTTGGCGGCGCGGCGGACGGAGCTCGCCTACTTTCCTTCATCGGTCGATGCGGCCCACCTTCGGGACAACCTCAGGCCGCTATGGGGGGTTAAGACGGGGGGAGAGACGACGGGGCATCCTGCCACACGCGTCATCCCCACCAACTGTGGCAAAGCCGCCCCGAATCGGTATTTGTTCTTCATCGATTACATCTCCTGTGGCCTTTGCCCCCCCTTTACAATTTCTTCAATGACATCATGCATACCTTCGTCTTCCACCTCCTGGATTTTACCCCAAACGCTATGGCGTGCATGGCTCTGTTCTCCCATCTCTGCGAGGGCTTCGCCGGCGTGCACCCCAACACGGCGCTCTTCCGCCACTACTTCTTCCATCAGATTCAGAAGGGAGGCGCCATCTCCGGTTGTGTCGCTTGGATCCCGAGGTCCAAGGGGACATATCCGGAGGGCGCTCAAAAGGAGAGGTGGGAGGAGTGGCGGGGCCGGTGGTGCTGGATTGAAGAGGAGGATCCCCAAGAGTTCTGTCGGGTTCGCCAGGCGCAACCGGTTCGCGGCAACGATTGGAGCAGTGTCGATCCTGACGACGCGAAGCTCACGGTCGCCACCGCCAGGATTCTTCACCTCACCGAGGCCGGGATCACCCTTGAGATGATCGGGGCGAATTTCCTCCACCGCCGAATCGCTCCGCTGCATAACAAGGGGAGGCTGGCTTGGCTCTTCACGAATGCGGCGGACATCATGCGACTCCACCCCAGCCTCGACCACAACTTCACCTTGTTGGCACACGCCCACTTCCGCCAGCGGCTATACCAACTTGATGTGGACCGCGACGGCAGGGCCGAGAGGTCCGACAAGGTTGCGAAGGCCGACAAGGTCATCAAGGGGCCCTTGTTTGGGTTGCCGGCAGGGGTGGTCCCGCTGAGCAACAAGGCGCGCTAGACCGTCATCATCGCCATGATGCCGGACTGCAACGTGCACGGCCTCGTCCGAAACTGGGTCGCGCCGCCAGAGGAGCGGGTGCATGAGATTTTTGACACCCTGGAGGAGAAGTACATCAGCGAGGAACCGCGACTCGTCCAAGACACCACCCAGGCAGAGCTGGACTACATCGCTGCCAGGGCGGCGGAGGCGGAGCTTGCCAGGGTGGCCGGCAGCGTGGAGGACAAAGCCGCGGCGGTCACAGGGGAGAAGGAGCTCGCCCAATGGGCGGAGTCTGCTGGGGAGGCCAGCAGCGCCGGCACCGGGGCTCCCCTTATTGGAGACGATGACGATGAGCCGTCCGAGGAGGCTAATGCTATCGAGCCCACAACCATGGGGAAAGGGCGAGTCCTGCAACGGGAAGACTCCAGTGAGCCGGTTCAGCCCGGCAAGGCCATGACACCCCGGCAAACCAAGGACACGCCCGCGCGCCAAGCGAGGGCCGCGACGGCGAAGAAGTTTGTGAAGGCCGCGGTGGCGAAGAAGAAATCATCTGCTTCCTCTTCGTCCAAGTGTCCCCCAACTCCGCCTGCTTCCCCTCCTCCACCCGCTTCCCCTCCTCCCACAAGCGACGACATGGAGGTCTTCTTTGACATTGGGTCTCTCAGCCGAGGAGGAAGAGGAAGGCAACAGAAGAGGAGGAGGACGACGAGTAAGTGCCGTTTCCTTTCGTCATCTTCAGCTCCACTGACTGTGCTTCTTATCTTGACTTGTTTTTGTCTTGGCAGGGATATGGAGACACTGGCCCAGAGGGTGAAGAGGGCCTGGTCCTTGGCGGGCGGCCAGCCCCCGGCGGGCACCTCTAAGGTGCCACTGGTGGTGGTGAGCAGTCCAGACAGCAGCCCCCAGCGCAGTCCCAAGTGTAAGTTCGCCATTCATTCCCGTCGACGTGTGCCAAGGGCATGATCCTTGGTGCCGACCTTGCCACAATCGCAGGAGGAGGATAGGAGCAGGTGGAGCCACTAAGGGCTACCCCCAACACGCCCCCCCAAGGGGCGTCCCCGGCAAGGGCGCCAAGCACTGAGCCCATGCACACGGAGGAGGAGGCAGGCTTGGGCACCAGCGGCCGCATCTGGGCACCTAATGCTGGCGGAGAGGGGGCTCTGCTTCCGAGCCTAGCACGGGTAAGCCTCTCGCCTTCTATCCCTTCTCTTTTGTTTTTCTTGAATCCTGGTCTTGGCTTCACTTCACCTCGCCTTTCGATACCCGGATCCGCTACTGGCGGACCAGGAGGACCTAGACACCGTTGTAGGGGAACGTAGTAATTTCAAAAAAATTCCTAAGCACACGCAAGATCATGGTGATGCATAGCAACGAGAGGGGAGAGTGTGATCTACGTACCCTTGTAGACCGACAACGGAAGCGTTAGCACAACGCGGTTGACGTAGTCATACGTCTACACGGCCCGACCGATCAAGCACCAAAACTATGGCACCTCAGAGTTTTAGCACACGTTCAGCTCGATGACGATCCCCGGACTCCGATCCAGCAAAGTTTCGGGGAAGATTTCTGTCAGCACGACGGCGTGGTGACGATCTTGATGTTTTACCGTCGCAGGGCTTCGCCTAAGCACCGCTACAATATTATCGAGGATTATGGTGGAAGGGGGCACTGCACACGGCTAAGAATATGATCACGTGGATCAACTTGTGTCTCTAGGGGTGCCCCTTGCCTCCGTATATAAAGGATCAAAGGGGGGGTGCGGCCGGCCAGGAGAGGGCGCACCAGGAGGAGTCCTACTCACTTCGGGAGTAGGATTCCCCCCTTTCCTAGTTGGAATAGGATTCGGGAGGGGGGAAAGAGGAGAGAGAGAAGGAAGGGGGGCGCCGCCCCCCTCTCCTTGTCCTATTCGGACTAGGGGGGGAGGGGCGCGCGGCCCAGCCCTGGCCACCTCTCCTCTCTTCCACTAAGGCCCATATACCTCCCGGGGGGTTCCGGTAACCTCCTGGTACTCCGGTAAAATCCCGATTTCACCTGCAACACTTCCGATATCGAAATATAGGCTTCCAATATATCAATCTTTATGTCTCGACCATTTCGAGACTCCTCACCATGTCCCCGATCGCATCCGGGACTCCGAACTCCTTCGGTACATCAAAACTCATAAACTCATAATATAACTATCATCGAAACCTTAAGCGTGCGGACCCTACGGGTTCGAGAACAATGTAGACATGACCGAGACACGTCTCCGGTCAATAACCAATAGCGGAACCTGGATGCTCATATTGGCTCCCACATATTCTATGAAGATCTTTATCGGTCAGACCGCATAACAACGTACGTTGTTCCCTTTGTCATCGGTATGTTACTTGCCCGAGATTCGATCGTCGGTATCTTAATACCTAGTTCATTCTCGTTATCGGCAAGTCTCTTTACTCGTTCCGTAATACATCATCTCACAACTAACTCATTAGTTGCAATGCTTGCAAGGCTTATGTGATGTGCATTACCGAGAGGGCCCAGAGATACCTCTCCGACAATTGGAGTGACAAATCCTAATCTCGAAATACGCCAACCCAACATGTACCGTTGGAGACACCTGTAGAGCACCTTTATAATCACCCAGTTACGTTGTGACGTTTGGTAGCACACAAAGTGTTCCTCAGGCAAACGGGAGTTGCATAATCTCATAGTCATAGGAACATGTATAAGTCATGAAGAAAGCAATAGCAGCATACTAAACGATCGGGTGCTAAGATAATGGAATGGGTCATGTCAATCAGATCATTCACCTAATGATGTGATCCCGTTAATCAAATAACAACTCTTTTGTTCATGGTTAGGAAACATAACCATCTTCGATTAACGAGCTAGTCTAGTAGAGGCATACTAGTGACACTCTGTTTGTCTATGTATTCACACATGTATTATGTTTCCGGTTAATAAAATTCTAGCATGAATAATAAACATTTATCATGATATAAGGAAATAAATAATAACTTTATTTTTGCCTCTAGGGCATATTTCCTTCAGTCTCCCACTTGCACTAGAGTCAATAATCTAGTTCACATCGCCATGTGATTCAACACTAATAGTTCACATCACCATGTGATTAACACCCATAGTTCACATTGTCATGTGACCGATACCCAAAGGGTTTACTAGAGTTAGTAATCTAATTCACATCGTTTATGTGATTAACACCCAAAGAGTACTAAGGTGTGATCATGTTTTGCTTGTGAGATAATTTTAGTAAACGGGTCTGTCACATACAGATCCGTAAGTATTTTGCGAATTCTATGTCTACAATGCTCTGCACGGAGCTACTCTAGCTAATTGCTCCCACTTTCAATATGTATCTAGATCGAGACTTAGAGTCATCCAGATCTGTGTCAAAACTTGCATAGACGTAACTTTTTACGATGAACCTTTTTGTCACCTCCATAATTGAGAAATATTTCCTTATTCCACTAAGGATAATTTTGACCGTTGTCCAGTGATCTACTCTTAGATCACTATTGTACTCCCTTTCTTAACATAGTGTAGGGTATACAATAGATCTGGTACACAGCATGGCATACTTTATAGAACCTATGGCTGAGGCATAGGGAATGACTTTCATTCTCTTTCTATCTTCTGCCGTGGTCGGGCTTTGAGTCTTACTCAATTTCACACCTTGTAACACAACCAAGAACTCTTTCTTTAACTGTTCCAATTTTTGAACTACTTCAAAAGATTGTCAAGATATGCACTCATTGAAAAAAAAACTTATCAAGCATCTTGATCTATCTCTATAGATCTTGATGCTTAATATGTAAGCAGCTTCACCGAAGTCTTTCTTTGTAAAACTTCTTTCAAAACACTGCTTTATGCTTTACAAAATAATTCTACATTATTTCCGATCAACAATATGTCATTCACCTATACTTATCAGAAATGTTGTAGTGCTCCCACTCACTTTCTTGTAAATACAGGCTTCACCGCAAGTCTGTATAAAACTATATGATTTGATCATCTCATCAAAGCGTATATTCCAACTCCGAGATGCTGGCACCAGTCCATAGATGGATCGCTGGAGCTTGCACATTTTGTTAGCACCTTTAGGATTGACAAAACCTTCTGGTTGTATCATATACAACTCTTCTTTAATAAATCCATTAAGGAATGTAGTTTTGTTTATCCATTTGCCAGATTTCATAAAAATGCGGCAATTGCTAACATGATTTTGACAGACTTAAGCATCGCTACGAGTGAGAAAATTTCATCGTAGTCAACACCTTGAACTTTGTCAAAAAACCTTTTTGATAAGTCTAGCTTTGTAGATAGTAACACTACTATCAGCGTCCGTCTTCCACTTGAAGATCCATTTATTTTCTATGACTTGCTGATCATCGGGCAAATCCATCAAAGTCCATACTTTGTTCTCATACATGGATCATATCTCAGATTTCATGGCCTCAAACCATTTCGCGGAATCTGGGCTCATCATCGCTTCCTCATAGTTCGCAAGTTCGTCATGGTCTAGTAACATGACTTCTAGAACAGGATTACCATACCACTCTGGTGCGGATCTCACTCTGGTTTACCTATGAGATTCGGTATTAACATGATCTGAAGTTACATGATCATCATCATTAGTCTTCCTCACTAATTGGTGTAGTAGTCACAGGAACAGAATTCTTGTGATGAACTACTTTTCAATAAGGGAAAAGGTACAATTACCTTATCAAGTTCTACTTTCCTCCCACTCACTTCTTTCAAGAGAAACTCCTTCTCTAGAAAGGATCCATTCTTAGCAACGAACGTCTTGCCTTCGGATCTGTGATAGAAGGTGTACCCAATAGTCTCCTTTTGGTATCCTATGAAGACATATTTCTCTGATTTGGGTTTGAGCTTATCAGGATGAAACTTTTTCATATAAGCATCATAATCCCAAACATTAAGAAACGACAACTTTGGTTTCTTGCTAAACAAAAGTTCAGATTGTGTAGTCTCAACGGACTTAGATGGTGCCCTTTTAAACGTGAATGCAACTGTCTTTAATGCATAACCCCAAAACGATAGTGGTAGATCGGTAAGAGACATCATAGATCGCACCATATCTAATAAAATACGGTTATGATGTTCGGACACACCATTATGCTGTGGTGTTCCAGGTGGCGTGAGTAGTGAAACTATTTCACATTGTTTTAACTGAAGGCCAGACTCGTAACTCAAATATTTTACCTCTGCGATCATATCGTAGAAACTTCTATTTTCTTGTTACGATGATTCTCCACTTCACTCTGAAATTCTTTGAACTTTTCAAATATTTCAGACTTGTGTTTTATTAATAGATATACCCATATCTTCTCAATTCATCTGTGAAGGTCAGAAAATAATGATACCCGCCACGAGCCTTAACCCTCATCGGATCTCATACATCAGTATGTATTATTTCCAATAAGTCAGTTGCTCGCTCCATAGTTCCGGAGAACGGCGTTTTAGTTATCTTGCCCATGAGGCATGGTTCGCAAGCATCAACTGATTCATAATCAAGTGATTCCAAAAACCCATTAGCATGGAGTTTCTTCATGCGCTATACACCAATATGACGTAAACGGTAGTGCCACAAATAAGTTGCACTATCATTATTAACTTTGCATCTTTTGGTTTCAATATTATGATTATGTGTATCACTACGATCGAGATCCAACGAACTATTTTCATTGGGTGTGAAACCATATAAGGTTTTATTCATGTAAACAGAACAACAATTTATTCTCTTACTTAAATGAATAACCGTATTATAATAAACATGATCAAATCATATTCATGCTCAACGCAAACATCAAATAACACTTATTCAGGTTTAACACTAATCCCGAAAGTATAGGGAGTGTGCAATGATGATCATATCAATCTTGGAACCACTTCCAACACACATCGTCACTTCACCCTTAACTAGTCTCTGTTTATTCTGCAACTCCCGTTTCGAGTTACTAATCTTAGCAACTGAACTAGTATCAAATACTGAGGGGTTGCTATGAACACTAGTAAAGTACACATCAATAACATGTATATCAAATATACTTATGTTCACTTTGCCATCCTTCTTATCTGCCAATCACTTGGGGTAGTTCCGCTTCCAGTGACCAGTCCCTTTGCAGTAGAAACACTTAGTCTTAGGCTTAGGACCAGACTTGAGCTTCTTCACTTGAGCAGCAACTTGCTTGCTGTTCTTCTTGAAGTTCCCCTTCTTCCCTCTACCCTTTTCTTGAAACTAGTGGTCTTGTCTACCATCAACACTTGATGTTTTTCTCGATTTCTACCTTCGTTAATTTCCGCATTACGAAGAGCTTGGGAATCGTTTCCGTTATCCCTTGCATATCATAGTTTATCACGAAGTTCTACTAACTTGGTGATGGTGACTAGAGAATTTTGTCAATCACTATCTTATCTGGAAGATTAACTCCCACTTGATTCAAGCGATTGTAGTACTCAGACAATCTGAGCACATGCTCACTAGTTGAGCGATTCTCCTCCATCTTTGAGCTATAGAACTTGTTGGAGACTCATATCTCTCAACTCGGGTATTTGCTTGAAATATTAACTTCAACTCCTGGAACATCTCATATGCTCCATGACGTTCAAAACGTCTTTGAAGTCCCGATGCTAAGCCATTAAGCATGGTGCACTAAACTATCAAGTAGTCATCATACTGAGCTAGCCAAACGTTCATAATGTCTGCATCTGCTCCTATAATAGGTCCGTCACCTAGCGGTGCATCAAGGACATAATTCTTCTGTGCAGCAATGAGGATAAACCTCAGATCACGGATCCAATCCGCATAATTGCTACTAACATCTTTCAGCACAATTTTCTCTAGGAACATATCAAAATAAACACAGGGAAGCAACAACGCGAGCTATTGATCTACAACATAATTTGCAAAATACTACTAGGACTAAGTTCATGATAAATTTAAGTTCAGTTAATCATATTACTTAAGAACTCCCACTTAGATAGACATCCCTCTAATCCTCTAAGTGATTACGTGATCCAAATCAACTAAACCATGTCCGATCATCACGTGAGATGGAGTAGTTTCATTGGTGAACATCGCTATGTTGATCATATCTGCTATATGATTCACGCTCGACCTTTCGGTCTCCGTGTTCCGAGGCCATATCTGTCTATGCTTGGCTCGTCAAGTATAACCTGAGTATTCTGCGTGTGCAACTCTTTTGCACCCGTTGTATTTGAACGTAGAGCCTATCACACCCGATCATCACATGGCGTCTCAGCACGAAGAACTTTCGCAACGGTGCATACTCAGGGAGAACACTTCTCGATAATTAGTGAGAGATCATCTCATAATGCTACTGTCAATCAAAGCAAGATAAGATGCATAAAAGATAAACATCATATGCAATCAATATAAGTGATATGATATGGCCACCATCATCTTGTGCTTGTGATATCCATCTTCGAAGCACCGTCATGATCACCATCGTCACTGGCGTGACACCTTGATCTCCATCATAGCATCATTGTCGTCTCGCCAATCTTATGCTTCCACGACTATCGCTAGCGCTTAGTGATAAAGTAAAGCATTACAGCGCGATTGCATTGCATACAATAAAGCGACAACCATATGGCTCCTGCCAGTTGCCGATAACTCGGTTACAAAACATGATCATCTCATACAATAAAATTTAGCATCATGTCTTGACCATATCACATCACAACATGCCCGGCAAAAACAAGTTAGACATCCTCTACTTTGTAGTTGCAAGTTTTACGTGGCTGCTACGGGCTTAAGCAAGAACCAGTCTTACCTACGCATAAAAACCACAATGATAGTTTGTCAAGTTGGTGCTGGTTTAACCTTCGCAAGGACCAGGCATAGCCACACTCGGTTCAACTAAAGTTGGAGAAACTGTCACCCGCTAGCCACCTTTGTGCAAAGCACGTCGGGAGAACCGGTCTCGCGTAAGCGTACGCGTAATGTCGGTCCGGGCCGCTTCATCCAACAATACCGCCGAACCAAAGTATGACATGCTGGTAAGCAGTATGACTTATATCGCCCACAACTCACTTGTGTTCTACTCATGCATATAACATCAACACATAAAACCTAGGCTCGGATGCCAATGTAGGGGAACGTAGTAATTTCAAAAAATTTCCTACGCACACGCAAGATCATAGTGATGCATAGCAACGAGAGGGGAGAGTGTGATCTACGTACCCTTGTAGACCGACAGCGGAAGCGTTAGCACAACGCGGTTGATGTAGTCGTACGTCTTCACGGCCCGACCGATCAAGCACCGAAACTACAGCACCTCCGAGTTTTAGCACACGTTCAGCTCGATGATGATCCCCGGACTCCGATCCAGCAAAGTGTCGAGGAAGAGTTCCGTCAGAACGATGGCATGGTGACGATCTTGATGTTTTACCGTCGCAGGGCTTCGCCTAAGCACCGCTACAATATTATCGAGGATTATGGTGGAAGGGGGCACCGCACACGGCTAAGAATATGATCACGTGGATCAATTTGTGTCTCTAGGGGTACCCCTTGCCTCCGTATATAAAGGATCAAAGGGGGGGGGTGCGGCCGGCCAGGAGAGGGCGCACCAGGAGGAGTCCTACTCCCTCCGGGAGTAGGATTCCCCCCTTTCCTAGTTGGAATAGGATTCGGGAGGGGGGAAAGAGGAGAGAGAGAAGGAAGGGGGGGCGCCGCCCCCCTCTCCTTTTCCTATTCGGACTAGGGGGGAGGGGCGCGCGGCCCAGCCCTGGCGACCTCTCCTCTCTTCCACTAAGGCCGATATACCTCCCGGGGGGTTCCGGTAACCTCCCGGTACTCCGGTAAAATCCCGATTTCACCCGGAACACTTCCGATATCCAAATATAGGCTTCCAATATATCAATCTTTATGTCTCGACCATTTCAAGACTCCTCGTCATGTCGCCGATCCCATCCGGGACTCCAAACTCCTTCGGTACATCAAAACTCATAAACTCATAATATAACTATCATCGAAACCTTAAGCGTGCGGACCCTACGGGTTCGAGAACAATGTAGACATGATCGAGACACGTCTCCGGTCAATAACCAATAGCGGAACCTGGATGCTCATATTGGCTCCCACATATTCTACGAAGATCTTTATCGGTCAGACTGCATAACAACATACGTTGTTCCCTTTGTCATCGGTATGTTACTTGCCCGAGATTCGATCGTCGATATCTTAATACCTAGTTCAATCTCGTTATTGGCAAGTCTCTTTACTCGTTCCGTAATACATCATCTCACAACTAACTCATTAGTTGCAATGCTTGCAAGGCTTTTGTGATGTGCATTACCGAGAGGGCCCAGAGATACCTCTCCGACAATCGGAGTGACAAATCCTAATCTCGAAATACGCCAACCCAACATGTACCGTTTGAGACACCTGTAGAGCACCTTTATAATCACCCAGTTACATTGTGACGTTTGGTAGCACACAAAGTGTTCCTCCGGCAAACGGGAGTTGCATAATCTCATAGTCATAGGAACATGTATAAGTCATGAAAAAAGCAATAGCAACATACTAAATGATCGGGTGCTAAGCTAATGGAATGGGTCGTGTCAATCAAATCATTCACCTAATGATGTGATCCCGTTAATCAAATAACAACTCTTTTGTTCATGGTTAGGAGACATAACCATCTTCGATTAACGAGCTAGTCTAGTAGAGGCATACTAGTGACACTCTGTTTGTCTATGTATTCACACATGTATTATGTTTCCGGTTAATACAATTCTAGCATGAATAATAAACATTTATCATGATATAAGGAAATAAATAATAACTTTATTTTTGCCTCTAGGGCATATTTCCTTCAGTCTCCCACTTGCACTAGAGTCAATAATCTAGTTCACATCGCCATGTGATTCAACACTAATAGTTCACATCACCATGTGATTAACACCCATAGTTCACATTGTCATGTGACCTATACCCAAAGGGTTTACTAGAGTCAGTAATCTAATTCACATCGTTTATGTTATTAACACCAAAGAGTACTAAGGTGTGATCATGTTTTGCTTGTGAGATAATTTTAGTAAACGGGTCTGTCACATACAGATCCGTAAGTATTTTCCGAATTCTATGTCTACAATGCTCTGCACGGAGCTACTCTAGCTAATTGCTCCCACTTTCAATATGTATCTAGATCGAGACTTAGAGTCATCCAGATCTGTATCAAAACTTGCATCGACGTAACTTTTTACGACGAACCTTTTTGTCACCTCCATAATTGAGAAATATTTCCTTATTCCACTAAGGATAATTTTGATCGTTGTCGAGTGATCTACTCTTAGATCACTATTGTACTCCCTTTCTTAACACAGTGTAGGGTATACAATAGATCTGGTACACAGCATGGCATACTTTATAGAACCTATGGCTGAGGCATAGGGAATGACTTTCATTCTCTTTCTAGCTTCTGCCGTGGTCGGGCTTTGAGTCTTACTCAATTTCACACCTTGTAACACAGCCAAGAACTCTTTCTTTGACTGTTCCAATTTTTGAACTACTTCAAAATATTGTCAAGGTATGTACTCATTGAAAAAAAAACTTATCAAGCATCTTGGTCTATCTCTATAGATCTTGATGCTTAATATGTAAGCAGCTTCACCGAGGTCTTTCTTTGAAAAACTTCTTTCAAAACACTGCTTTATGCTTTATAGAATAATTCTACATTATTTCCGATCAACAATATGTCATTCACATATACTTATCAGAAATGTTGTAGTGCTCCCACTCACTTTCTTGTAAATACAGGCTTCACCGCAAGTCTGTATAAAACTATATGCTTTGATCATCGCATCAAAGCGTATATTCCAACTCCGAGATGCTAGCACCAGTCCATAGATGGATCACTGGAGCTTGCACATTTTGTTAGCACCTTTAGGATTGACAAAACCTTCTGGTTGTATCATATACAACTCTTCTTTAATAAATCCATTAAGGAATGCAGTTTTGTTTATCCATTTGCCAGATTTCATAAAAATGCGGCAATTGCTAACATGATTTGGACAGACTTAAGCATCGCAACGAGTGAGAAAATTTCATCGTGTCAACACCTTGAACTTTGTCAAAAAACCTTTTTGATAAGTCTAGCTTTGTAGATAGTAACACTACTATCAGCGTCCGTCTTCCTCTTGAAGATCCATTTATTTTCTATGACTTGCTGATCATCGGGCAAATCCATCAAAGTCCATACTTTGTTCTCATACATGGATCATATCTCAGATTGCATGGCCTCAAACCATTTCGCGGAATCTGGGCTCATCATCTCTTCCTCATAGTTCGCAAGTTCGTCATGGTCTAGTAACATGACTTCCAGAAGAGGATTACCGTACCACTCTGGTGCGGATCTCACTCTAGTTTACCTACGAGATTCGGTATTAACTTGATCTGAAGTTACATGATCATCATCATTAGTCTTCCTCACTAATTGGTGTAGTAGTCACAGGAAAAGATTTCTTGTGATGAACTACTTTTCAATAAGGGAGAAGGTACAATTACCTTATCAAGTTCTACTTTCCTCCCACTCACTTCTTTCAAGAGAAACTCCTTCTCTAGAAAGGATCCATTCTTAGCAACGAATGTCTTGCCTTCGGATCTGTGATAGAAGGTGTACCCAATAGTCTCCTTTTGGTATCCTATGAAGACATATTTCTCCGATTTGGGTTTGAGCTTATCAGGATGAAACTTTTTCATATAAGCATCATAATCCAAAACTTTAAGAAACGACAACTTTGGTTTCTTGCCAAACCAAAGTTCAGATTGTGTCGTGTCAACGGACTTAGATGGTGCCCTTTTAAACGTGAATGCAGCTGTCTTTAATGCATAACCCCAAAACGATAGTGGTAGATCGGTAAGAGACATCATAGATCGCACCATATCTAATAAAATACGGTTATGATGTTCGGACACACCATTATGCTGTGGTGTTCCAGGTGGCATGAGTAGTGAAACTATTTCACATTGTTTTAACTGAAGGCGAGACTCGTAACTCAAATATTTTACCTCTGCGATCATATCATAGAAACTTTTATTTTCTTGTTACGATGATTCTCCACTTCACTCTGAAATTCTTTGAACTTTTCAAATATTTCAGACTTGTGTTTTATTAAGTAGATATACCCATATCTTCTCAATTCATCTTTGAAGGTCAGAAAATAATGATACCCGCCACGAGCCTTAACACTCATCGGATCTCATACATCAGTATGTATTATTTCCAATAAGTCAGTTGCTCGCTCCATAGTTCCGGAGAACGGCGTTTTAGTCATCTTGCCCATGAGGCATGGTTGGCAAGCATCAACTGATTCATAATCAAGTGATTCTAAAAACCCATTAGCATGGAGTTTCTTCATGCGCTATACACCAATATGACCTAAACGGCAGTGCCACAAATAAGTTGCATATCATTATTAACTTTGCATCTTTTTTCTTTCAATATTATGATTATGTGTATCACTACGATCGAGATCCAACGAACTATTTTCATTGGGTGTGAAACCATATAAGGTTTTATTCATGTAAACAGAACAACAATTTATTCTCTTATTTAAATGAATAACCGTATTACAATAAACATGATCAAATCATATTCATGCTCAACGCAAACATCAAATAACACTTATTCAGGTTCAACACTAATCCCGAAAGTATAGGGAGTGTGCGATGATGATCATATCAATCTTGGAACCACTTCCAACACACATCGTCACTTCACCCTTAACTAGTCTCTGTTTATTCTGCAACTCCCGTTTCGAGTTACTAATCTTAGAAACTGAACTAGTATCAAATACTGAGGGGTTGCTATGAACACTAGTAAAGTACACATCAATAACATGTATATCAAATATACTTATGTTCACTTTGCCATCCTTCTTATCTGCCAATCACTTGGGGTAGTTCCGCTTCCAGTGACCAGTCCCTTTGCAGTAGAAACACTTAGTCTTAGGCTTAGGACCAGACTTGAGCTTCTTCACTTGAGCAGCAACTTGCTTGCTGTTCTTCTTGAAGTTCCCCTTCTTCCCTCTACCCTTTTCTTGAAACTAGTGGTCTTGTCTACCATCAACACTTGATGTTTTTCTCGATTTCTACCTTTGTCAATTTCCGCATTACGAAGAGCTTGGGAATCGTTTCCGTTATCCCTTGCATATCATAGTTCATCACGAAGCTCTACTAACTTGGTGATGGTGACTAGGGAATTCTGTCAATCACTATCTTATCTGGAAGATTAACTCCCACTTGATTCAAGTGATTGTAGTACTCAGACAATCTGAGCACATGCTCACTAGTTGAGCGATTCTCCTCCATCTTTGAGCTATAGAACTTGTTGGAGACTTCATATCTCTCAACTCGGGTATTTGCTTGAAATATTAACTTCAACTCCTGGAACATCTCATATGCTCCATGACATTCAAAACGTCTTTGAAGTCCCGATGCTAAGCCATTAAGCATGGTGCATTAAACTATCAAGTAGTCATCATATTGAGCAAGCCAAACGTTCATAACGTCTGCATCTGCTCCTGCAATAGGTCTGTCACCTAGCGGTGCATCAAGGACATAATTCTTCTGTGCAGCAATGAGGATAAACCTCAGATCACGGATCCAATCCGCATCATTGCTACTAACATCTTTCAACACAATTTTCTCTAGGAACATAACAAAATAAACACAGGGAAGCAACAACGCGAGCTATTGATCTACAACATAATTTGCAAAATACTACTAGGACTAAGTTCATGATAAATTTAAGTTCAATTAATCATATTACTTAAGAACTCCCACTTAGATAGACATCCATCTAATCCTCTATGTGATTACGTGATCCAAATCAACTAAACCATGTCCGATCATTACGTGAGATGGAGTAGTTTCATTGGTGAACATCGCTATGTTGATCATATCTGCTATATGATTCACGCTCGACCTTTCGGTCTCCGTGTTCCGAGGCCATATCTGTATATGCTTGGCTCGTCAAGTATAACCTGAGTATTCTGCGTGTGCAACTGTTTTGCACCCGTTGTATTTGAACGTAGAGCCTATCACACCCGATCATCACTGTCTCAGCACGAAGAACTTTCGCAACAGTGCATACTCAGGGAGAACACTTCTTGATAATTAGTGAGGGATCATCTTATAATGCAAGCGTCAATCAAAGCAAGATAAGATGCATAAAAGATAAACATCATATGCAATCAATATAAGTGATATGATATGGCCACCATCATCTTGTGCTTGTGATATTCATCTTCGAAGCACCGTCATGATCACCATCATCACTGGCGCGACACCTTGATCTCCATCAGAGCATCATTGTCGTCTCGCCAATCTTATGTTTCCACGACTATCACTACCGGTTAGTGATAAAGTAAAGCATTACAGCACGATTGCATTGCATACAATAAAGCGACAACCATATGGCTCCTGCCAGTTGCCGATAACTCGGTTACAAAACATGATCATCTCATACAATAAAATTTAGCATCATGTCTTGACCATATCACATCACAACATGCCCTTCAAAAACAAGTTAGACGTCCTCTACTTTGTAGTTGCAAGTTTTACGTGGCTGCTACGGGCTTAAGCAAGAACCAATCTTACCTACGCATCAAAACCACAACGATAGTTTGTCAAGTTGGTGCTGTTTTAACCTTCGCAAGGACCAAGCGTAGCCACACTCGGTTCAACTAAAGTTGGAGAAACTGTCACCCGCTAGCCACCTTTGTGCAAAGCACGTCGGGAGAACCGGTCTCGCGTAAGCGTACGCGTAATGTCGGTCCGGGCCGCTTCATCCAACAATACCGCCGAACCAAAGTATGACATGCTGGTAAGCAGTATGACTTATATCGCCCACAACTCACTTGTGTTCTACTCGTGCATATAACATCAACACATAAAACCTAGGCTCGGATGCCACTGTAGGGGAACGTAGTAATTTCAAAAAAATTCCTACGCACACGCAAGATCATGGTGATGCATAGCAACGAGAGGGGAGAGTGCGATCTACGTACCCTTGTAGACCGACAGCGGAAGCGTTAGCACAACGCGGTTGATGTAGTCGTACGTCTTCACGGCCCGACCGATCAAGCACCGAAACTACGACACCTCCGAGTTTTAGCACACGTTCAGCTCGATGACGATCTCCGGACTCCGATCCAGCAAAGTGTCGGGGAAGAGTTCCATCAGCACGACGGCATGGTGACGATCTTGATGTTTTACCGTCGCAGGGCTTCGCCTAAGCACCGCTACAATATTATCGAGGATTATGGTGGAAGGGGGCACCGCACGCGGCTAAGAATATGATCACGTGGATCAACTTGTGTCTCTAGGGGTGCCCCTTGCCTCCGTATATAAAGGATCAAAGGGGGGGGTGCGGCCGACCAGGAGAGGGCGCGCCAGGAGGAGTCCTACTCCCTCCGGGAGTAGGATTCCCCTCCCTTTCCTAGTTGGAATAGGATTCGGGAGGAGGGAAAGAGGAGAGAGAGAAGGAAGGGGGGGCGCCGCCCCCCTCTCCTTGTATTATTCGGACTAGGGGGGGAGGGGCGCGCGGCCCAGCCCTGGCCACCTCTTCTCTCTTCCACTAAGGCCCACTTAGGCCCATATACCTCCCGGGGGGTTCCGGTAACCTCCCGGTACTCCGGTAAAATCCCGATTTCACCCGGAACACTTCCGATATCCAAATATAGGCTTCCAATTTATCAATCTTTATGTCTCAATCATTTCGAGACTCCTCGTCATGTCCCCGATCCCATCCGGGACTCCGAACTCCTTTGGTACATCCAAACTCATAAACGCATAATATAACTGTCATCGAAACCTTAAGCGTGCGGACCCTACGGGTTCGAGAACAATGTAGACATGACCGAGACACGTCTCCGGTCAATAACCAATAACGGAACCTGGATGCTCATATTGGCTCCCACATATTCTACGAAGATCTTTATCGGTCAGACCGCATAACAACATACGTTGTTCCCTTTGTCATCGGTATGTTACTTGCCCAAGATTCGATCGTCGGTATCTTAATACCTAGTTCAATCTCGTTATCGACAAGTCTCTTTACTCATTCCGTAATACATCATCTCACAACTAACTCATTAGTTGCAATGCTTGCAAGGCTTATGTGATGTGCATTACCGAGAGGGCCTAGAGATACCTCTCCGACAATCGGAGTGACAAATCCTAATCTTGAAATACGCCAACCCAACATGTACCTTTGGAGACACCTGTAGAGCACCTTTATAATCACCCAGTTACGTTGTGACGTTTGGGAGCACACAAAGTGTTCCTCCGGCAAACGGGAGTTGCATAATCTCATAGTCATAGGAACATGTATAAGTCATGAAGAAAGCAATAGCAACATACTAAATGATCGGGTGCTAAGCTAATGGAATGGGTCATGTCAATCAGATCATTCAACTAATGATGTCATCCCGTTAATCAAATAACAACTCTTTTGTTCATGGTTAGGAAACATAACCATCTTCGATTAACGAGCTAGTCTAGTAGAGGCATACTAGTGACACTCTGTTTGTCTATGTATTCACACATGTATTATGTTTCCGGTTAATACAATTCTAGCATGAATAATAAACATTTCTCATGATATAAGGAAATAAATAATAACTTTATTATTGCCTCTAGGGCATATTTCCTTCAACCGTCATCAAGGATGTCTCCAAGAATGCCGCGGCGGAGGCCGAGAAGACCGCCGCCGAAGAGGCCGCCAAGGGCGCTGCCGAGGACGCTGCCAAGGGGCCTGCCGGGGAGCCTGGCAAGGCAACTGCCGAGGATGCCGGCAAGGGACCTGCCGGGGAGGCCGTTGAGCCCGTTGCCGAGGAGGAGGGGGCTGATGACCAGCCTTCCTCCTCTACTGCCTATGGCTCTGGTAGGTACCTGAGGGTGAGCAATGACCTCTTCGTTCACCTCCCAGGGTCGTCAAGCTCCAGGGCGACAATCGAGGGAGAGGTGTTTGACGAAGAGGTGCTTGCCGCCGCCGAGCACCGACGGCGAGGGATCTCAAGAGGAGCGGCTTCTCCAAGCCATGGGTGCCTTCTTCCGGAAGCTCCAGGTGCTCCACCGCGCCTGCTTGGACAAGGCCAAGTCCAGGGCGGCAACGGTGGACAAGGCAGAGGCGGACCTCAAGGTACGCGTCTCGGAGACGCAGACTTGGTTCCGCCAAGCTTGTGAGGAGCTGAAGGTCGCCCAGGGCAAGCTGGCCAAGCGCGAGGTGGAGGTCACCATGAAGCAGGCCGGCATGGAGAAGGCCCAGGAGACGGCGGAGAGCTTGGCCACCGCAGCCGAGGCCGCTCGAGCCCAGCGCCAGGTCATGCTGAACTCCGAAGAGGAGGACCTTGTTGTGCGTGAGGAGAAGCTTTCCGCAACGCTCCGTGGCAAGGATGAGGAGGTGTAGAAGCTCGTCGTGGAGCGGACCCAGGGGTTGAAGCTGAGGCACAGGGAGGCACTCAATGCCCAAGACTAGGTTCACGCCGACGAGATGAAGGAGCTGGAGGTGGAGCGGGATGGGCTGAAAAACCAGGCCCTAGCGCTGTCCAAGGAGAAGGACACGCTCCACAACGCTGTGATGGAGGCGCAGGGCGCAGTCCTTAGTAGGGATGGGGAGCTCTCCGAGGCCTGCAACTCCATCAAAGACCTTAGGCTGAAGCTAGAGGGTCTCGAGGGGATGTTGTCGGAGAGCAAGGCTCAGGAGGAGACCCTGACCAAGAACCTGGAGACCGAGAAGTGGAAGGACGACGCCCTTGCCCACAAGGAGCACATGGAGGGCGAGAACCGCTGGCTCAATCGCCTCGCCGCCGCTGCTGACAAGGCCACCACGTAGCTGGCCGCCATGGGGATACCGGATGTGAGGTACGCCCCGGAGCCAAACTTGAGTGCCAACGGCAGCCTGACCCTGTTCTTTGAGAGGGTTGTCGGTGCCTTGGAGCGGCTTCATGCCAACTGGGCGGCCTCGCTAGCCAATGAGGCTCGGAGGCTTTGCCAGGGTGCCATGCCCATGCTTCTCAACAAGATGGCATACTGGAACCCCAACCTCGATTTGGACGCCATGCTGGACAGCTTGCCGGCGGGTGTGGACCTCGCGGTGCTCAAGGAGCGTATCAAGCCATCATCAGCCGCATCGGTGAAATCGAGAGGGTGGAGGGCCAGCGCCAAGATTAGGCACCCCGTTTCTGACTGCCGCTGCAGGTTCATGACCAAGACTGTTTTATCTTTAGTTAGAACCGCAACAACAATTGATGTAATATAACTCTGCAGCACTTTTGGTACAATGAATGTTATCTTCTTGTTCGATCTTCCCTTTGTATGTTTACCCTACATTAAATGGGTAGGCTTGCCGGCGCATAAACCCAGGGCGGCACCTTGAGGACGGATCTCCAATGGCCTGCCGGGTGTGCTTGCTGCCGCGCGAACCACCTTACCGTGCTCAACGCGGCTGCTCGAACTGTCGAGCTTGACTCGAGTCAGAATTGAGAGCGTTGCCAATTGCGGAAGGCTACCCTGCCACTCTCGACGCGGCCGCTTGAGCTGTTGAGCGGACTCGAAACAAAACAAGGGCGTTGCCCATTGCGGAAGGGCCCCTTTGCGCGCAGGCTTTCATACATAGGGTAGGACCTCCGAGGACAATAACCTCATATATAAAAATGAAATTGCTGAAGGTTTCGTATGACTTAGCTTTCCTGTCGCCGCACCGGCGTCCTTCACGCTTGCAGGCGGCGTCATTCCCTTGGATGTCTTCTTCTCAGGAAGCCATGGCCACGAGGAACTGCTAAGCCGGTCGCTAGACCAGATTCTCACAGTTGCACCCCCTACCTAGCACGCCAAAGATGTCGGCGGGAACGACACCTATGGGATCATTGGGTTCCCTTCTACGGTCGGCGGGCGCGGGGTCGTGAGAAGAGCAGGTTTAGGAGCAAGCACACGGATCATTTACCCAGGTTCGGGCCGCGAGGATGCGTAAAACCCTAGTCCTGCTTTGGTGGATGTATTGAGTGTTCTTGAGCTTTCTGAACTACCTATGGTGGCCATCCCGTTCCAAAAAGCTGAATCCTTCTCCTGGTCGCCTCAGGCCTCATTTTATAGGAAAAAGCGGCTACCACAGTGGCACACAGGAGGTGGAAAGGCCTACAGTGCGCGAGCTTATCGCACGACATTACGGGACAAAGCGCATTAAATGCACTACGTAGGTGCCCATTAGCTTTATCGGGGGTGGGAACGAGGCTCGTCCCGTCCATCGCCGCTTCACCTCGCTTTGACACACGCCCAGGCTAGCGATGCATGCAGCGCCATGTAGGCAGGCAGGCAGCTGAGGTGGCGCGGTGGTAGGGCCTTTAGGAAGTTCTGCATGCCGCCACGCAGGTGCTTGCTGATTTGGCCTGGAAGCTGCATGTTGCCACGCAGGTGCCTGCCCAGCTGGTTGGACTGGCAGCTCCATGCAAACGGTGGTGGAGTCATACCTGGTGCGGGCCTGACAGTGGCCCTGCTGACGCCCTCGGCAAAGGTCTTGCCGGGGCGTTGCTGTCATCCCCACAAAGGATCTTGCCGGGGGTCTTGTGGATTTCCGCGGCTAGGATCTTGCCGATGGTCGCCGTCTTCTAGTCCTCATCTGAACTCATATATTTATGAGCTTGACGAAGAATTGCATGCCACCACAGAGGCGCCTCCCGAGCCTTGGTTCCAACGCAGTTCGTTGGGTTGGAGTCGGTGGCCTCAAGGGTGGTTCACTCCGCTGGCATCAGGTATGTTGCCCCGGCAAGGCTCTTGCCGGGGCTGCCGGGGGGGGGGGGGGCCTCGGCAAGGATCTTGCCAAGGGAGTCCACCTCGCCCTCTTGCCCTCCTGTGCGTCCGGTGTTGGCATCTCCTTGGTCGTCTCGTGCTTCGGCTTCTCTCCGGCTTCCCTCCTCTGCCCTGCTAAGTGTGGCCGCGGCGCGTGGCTCTGACTGCCCGTGCACAAGTAAAGGGGTCAAAAGGAGAGCCCCTATTTTTGTACACTGACAATATGGAAACATTTGCTTGACGCCTCGGGACTCCGCGCCTACGCTTGCCTCTTTAGCACCAAAGAGGAAACGAGGACACTGCGCGGTGGCACCCGCCTAGCCCTGGTCGTCATGTCTTGCGTCATAGGAACCTCGCGAGGTGCCCCTTGCTTTGATCTCTCCGCCCCTTGCGAGCCAGCCTGGTGAGGCCACCCCCAAGGAGGTCTTGCGTTGTCCGGCTCGCGAGGCTTGGCCCCTCGTGAGGGTCTTGAGATGTTTGCTGGTGAAGATGGGCCGTACAGGGCCGCTCTTGGAGCCATGCCATGGGCCGCAGGCAGGCAAGTCTAGGGACCCCCGTTCCTAGGACGCCGACAACGTCTTGTCACGGCGTTCATAGCGATGGATTCGAGTGCATGCTTGACAGCACCGCACCGCGCGCGTGGGCTTGAAGAGGTGCCAAATGTATCATTGGTGAGCCTGTTCCCGCACTGCCGCACTATTTACCACGCAAGCTTCATGACCAGCTAGTTTGGCCATGCGCCGGCTAGAAGAGGGATAAATCGTGGGCGTTTATTGGCAAAAAGCTTCGTAAAAACAAAGTGTGTGGAATGACTTCAGTCATAAGTTTACCCGTGGGTGATGATGAGGTCAAAGTTACACATAAGGGTGATGATGGACACTCAAGTGTGATAATTAATTATGCGATCTACAGTGCACACGATGGAAGAAACGAACGGTGTGCAATAATGCCGAAGATCGCAGTCGAGTTAGCTATACAGATCATGTGCTGTGAGATCGACAAGGGAAACTGATTCAAGAATGGTTAATAAAATCTAAGACCATTGCATATTAAGGTCAAAATAGTGTTAGCAATATACGAGTCTCATACGATGCCATTTCAACGATTGTACCACAAAAGTTCGAAATGTTACAAGGTTCAAATTCTAGAGCTATATGGCTCAAATTCGAGGATTACAAGGTTCAAACTGATATTAGAAATGAAATTCAGCTCATCAGCTGCAAACGCTCGCGCTGATCCGCTGAACATGGATATCAGAGAGGTTCAAACTAATATCACCGCTTCTATGTCTAGTTTCGAAACCTCACAATTTTTGTAAAGGGGTCAGCCACTGAGAATTCATGTATGGGGCTGACACGATGACTTCCGATTACTCTGTCATGTGAAGTTCCAAAATGAAATTCAAAATTTTTGGAGCCTACTCCATTCTGCCGCTGGCGCCCGCGCTAATCAACAAACCATTCATTTTTGCGAAATAAATGTAGGGCAAACCTCATTTCCTTCAGCACCCTTTCTCTGAGAACAAAGAACCTGGCGAATATAATCTCCGGTAAGGTCCCTCGGTAGGAGTTCAAAGTAAATTCTGAGAGATGCAGATCTAGGCATTCTATGTGATTGTTATATTATATCACATTATCCACCATTGGGCCTAATCTTATCTGCAAAATAAGAAAACATGTTATTGCCTACAAGTAGTTTTGAACATTACTACATGCCTATTTTTTTGCAGGATTTGTAAAATCTACTAACATGCCATCTTCAATCTGACATCATTAACATGTGCATTTGATAACATTTTAGAAAAATGTAGCCTTCTTCACAATAGGTTGGAGTGGATGAAAAGTTCCCTAAGAAAACTTGAACTCCCTTATGGTTAACATTTAATAGGAAAGGAACATCACCTCGATATATAGCTTCTCCAGGCACGAAAAGCATCTCAGGAAACTGACAACTTGCTCTAGGTTGGGGCCGATAGATTCTAGTGCCAAGACCTTCACTGTGTGTAGTTTCGTGATCAAGCTTGTTGGAATCATTTTCTGAATGACAGACGAACAAACATCTTCAAAATTAGAAATAATGTTAATTCATAGAAGGATAGGTGGAAGGCGACTGTTGTACCTGAACGGGTGCGGATCCAATAACAAGTTCGGAGTATTTGTGAGACGATTAGCCCACCACTGTCAATTTCCGCGTAGAAATGACATTGATTCTTGCTAGACCTTCTTGATCAACTACAAGTAATCTCTCAAGTGCAGGTGTGTCCTCAATGATAATACCATGGTACACATCTTGTGATGTCTTCCTGCCGCACCAGAAACATACATAAATAGTCCGAAGAGTCACGGAGGTGATGTGAAAGGTACTCAACACATTGATCGCCTGAAGACGAAGGTACGCGAGTGCAATACAACCACGGAGTAGGCGCTCCATGTCACCATTTGAGAGGCAGATGACGACGAGCTCGAGATGCTTCAATCGTGGTAGAATAAGAGCGGGCGCGTCATTAAGGGGGGTTGGGGAATGGTAGTTCCTGAACTTGGCGACGTGCAGCGTGGGCGGGAGGCAGAGTGTGGACGTTGGCAGTGACCGCATATGCCCATCATCAAAAGTGAGCTCCTCGAGATGATCTAGGGCGGGGGATCGGAACCACTCGTCAAGATTGGCTCGGTCCTTGCCGTCGGAACTGAACTTGCCCATTCTAAGGCCTTTGGTTGGGCCAACGTGACTGCCGAGGATCTTGGAGAATGCATCCAAGATTTTGCGATAGCCATGGGGGGCGCCACTACCGAGAAAGGACGGTTGTTCGCGCCACATATTTGATTGGGAGGAGGGAGATGATGACTCTCAACATATCATCGGGGAGGCTGCTGATGAAGTCTAGGCCTGCTAGAGTCGCTTGCGGTTCTAGCTCGCCCCGCCTCCGCTTGTTGGCAGCCCCGTTCTCCACCTCCAGAGTCTCCTTGTCAGCAGCGCTTTCTGAAAGAAATGGGAGTACAGGGAATATTTAGTTAAAACAGGGCAATAGAAAATTGTATTGGTAACTAGATGTTATTAGGTAGGAATATAGTAATAAAAGGGAATAACAATTGGTTGCTTAAATACTACACAATTCATTTGGCATTGCTAGGTTAGTCAACATGCAGACAGTTGAAAAGAAAACTTACTTCGAACAAAGTCTGGACGGATGATTTTGTCGGGGAAGTTAGCATATATCCCATGACCAGGCCATTTTATGTGAACTGCAATTTTAATGCCAGCTTTCAGTACATAAGACTTTGCAATTTCTTTCCAAAAGCCAGTGCCAAAATAGGAGTCATGACGTTCATCAAGTCTTACAATAGAAATGATTGTAAATCCATGGTTTGTGTGCAGTATGACTTACGTGGAGCCTTCATCAAAAGGGAAAAATTGTGCACTACATAATCTGTTGCATAGCAAGGGATGTTCTGCAGAAAATGGTAGGATTGTTAAAGAAAATATGGTAACATGCAAAAATGGGCCCAAACTGAAAGAACTGTACAACATGCAAATATGGGCCCAAATTGAAAGAACTGTACAACATGCAAATATGGGCCCAAATTGTTAAAGAAAATATGGTAACATGCAAATATGGGCCAAAATTAAACAGATAGGGTAAACATGATGTCATGGAAATATGAGAATAATCGAAAGAACAACACATCATTAATTTTCCTAATATAGAAAGAAGAGGGGGGGAATCCCCTTTGACGTATATGGTGCATGTGGCACCTTTTATCCAAATGTAACAATATTTAGAATATGTTCAGGAAAGTAGGCCGTTCCAACCGATTTAGGGTGAGATTGAACATACCGCGAGCGTCCTCAAGTTATCTACTACGGTGAGATGGAATCTCTGGCGGAGGTCGCAAAGTCCTGAAGTGTCGGCACACTTTACATTCTATGAATGAAAGAAAACCCTCAAATCAGCTCAAATAAAAATGAATTCACGGCGATTTCTGCCGGGTGATTAAAGGAGGCACATGAACTGGGATAAGTGATGAGATAATATCTCATTAAATTAGTTACCTTGCCGTCCATGAGAAAGAACCCTCAATATGGCAGATTCACCAACCGAGCAGAGCTAGGTCGACCGCGAGCAGCGTCGAGAAAGTCGATAGCGATAGGCGGCGGCAAGCGAAAATTGTGAAATGCGGTGGGCTTTGCCGGCAACCTGGCGGCGGCAGGCATCAAGCTAAGTGTTTACTACCACGATAGGCGGTGCCATGGCATAGATGCGGATGAGCTTGTGCAGGTGTGAACAGGTAACGTACCGGAGGGGCCGAGGGGGTGGGTGGCAGGGTGAGGGGTTTTGTGACGTGTGGATGGTGAGGGTTTTCTTTTTTGTTTTTTGAATTGGGTGGTGAGAGTTTTCTGTCCCGCATAGAATTTTGGGGGCGACGGTTTGCTAGAGCGAACCATGTGTGATTGACGCAACAGGCAAAATGAAAGTCATTGCACACGGTTACAATTTTGGGAACCGTGTGTGATTGACGTACTACCTCCGTCCTGGTTTATTGGTCCCCCTTTGTAATTTTTACCAAATTTTGACAAAATATTTAACGTACTTAGATATAGATAATAAGCGTACACGTAGATAAGCATAGTTCAACCATAAGTACATAGTTCAACTGCATTAAGCATACTCAAGCGTACATAGTTCGATCCATCCCACATCTCATCTCACATGCAACCGGCACGATCCTGAAGCTTCTCCAGGTACTCGGCATACGCGACGTGCGCCACCCTATGAGAATACTTCTGCTTGAAGGAGCCAACGGCTTGTCCTCTTGCATGCGTCAGAACAATTAGATACGCGTCGTGAAGCTTCTGGTTGCAAAATGGGCATCCATAGCCGCCGTTCCAGGTCCTAATACGCCTGTTATGCATTCCCGCATAAAGCTCCCTTAGGATTTGCCTGTTGTACCTCCTCTGGCCATTTTTATCCTCGCTGTCCACATTGTCAGACAACACCTATACAAATAGTAAAACAAATTTGGCATCAAATCAATCATTACATGCCGTGAAGTAGGATTAGGAATTTATGGCTATTTATTTATACATATCCAGATATTATGGTTTGATTTTTAAGAACAGTCATTTATGTACAGACCAATCTTGAAGAAAATAATGGCACAAACATATGTAGGTCATTCAAAATCAATTGTCAAGCCCTGGCTTGGAATTATTAGCACAAACACTAACCCTAGTCGGATTACTAGCAGAAATCATTTGCACAAATGAAAGAACTAATCACTTATCACCTGTGCCATTCAAACAATCAATACACTACACGGATCTAACGAAACTTACTTAGATTTCATGGATTGGGAGAACATAACAACAGGATTTCTATTCCAAAAAGGGGGAGGTAGTAGTAACCAGAGAAACCCTATGATCTATTTGACACATAAATGGGTATAGATGACTAACCAGCTGTCCGTCATCGTCGGAGTCATCACCAGAATGGTCGTGGAGTCGTCGCTAGAGTGGTCATCGGAGTCAGTGTGGAACTCCGCCTCCGGCTGTGGAAGCTCGACGCCGTCGACGACGTCAGGGTGCAGCGATAACTCACCGACGGTGACGGCAACCTCTGTCTCCATCTCCACGCCGTGCTCCGGTGCTTTCGCCACTCCCTCCGATGGGGCGCCTCGGCGGCATCCTCATACATAGACGTCTTTGAGGACTGAGAGCGGCACCGAGGATGCAAGAGGAGAGAGAGGATTGTGTGTGTGTAGCGAGGATGGGGGGTGCGGCCGCTCAGGCGCACCATTAATATGGAGTAGTGGAAGTTGTGGGAGAGAGGTGGGCGGTGGTCAAAGCGATGGCTCGCCTCCCTGTGAGCCTGCGCACCGGACTGCTGGCATGCCTACCAAAATTTCACACAGCTACTCGCATGCCTCCCGATGACACCGCGCAACGATCACGCCTCCGTCAATTCACACACCTGCACGCACGCCTCCCCGTTTGCCTGTGTGGCAGATGCGTCCCATCAATTCACGCCTGCTCGCACGGCACATGGGTCGCACGGCGGCACTTATATTGTTTTTCCATTTGGATGATTAATACTGCCTCTTTATTGCTTGACTGAATCATGGCACGTATCCATTATTGGTCTAACGCTCATGGTTCGAATAAATAGTCTGTTTTGGATATCGGTTCCCCATTATTAATAATCTCCCGTCTGTAATTAGATAAAGATTACATCAAAACTGGTCTCAAATTTGACAAAAAAGTATAATGCCACTTTCTATTGGTGTCCATATGACAACACGATAAGTTTATGAACTTCAAATAAGTTTTGGATGGACTAGAATTTAAAAATCAAGATTCTCAATGTTTGAAATTTATTGCACGGGGAGTAAACATGCACCCAATGAGACACATGTGTTTTTGCAATCCATTTAGGTGCACTATCACGTGTGCATGTAGCTCAAATTTGATTTTCGCACATTATACCCGTAGAAAATCAATCAATTAATGTACTAAAACATCTTAATGATCTCTGTAATTTTTTGAAATTAAAACATCCCTCCTTTGGTAACATATATGTTTATCGCGGGATAATTAATTTAACATGCATCATAGTTGCGGTGGATTCGCGGTGTGTGTGTGTGGGTGTGTGCGTCTGGGGGTGGGGGGTGGCTCGCAGTACACTATGAGTTGTGAGTCACCGTGTGGGTTGGAAGTTTTGTTAGGAAGGCCGGTGCCACATCAGAGTCATGAAATCATTATTTAAAACATTACACAACCCTTTCATACATAAATGTTTTTGCCACATGCAGTCGATTTTTGTGCTACACGACACTTGATACTCGCGTGTGACGCTTTCTATGGGCCCACGAGGTCATCGTCCATCACTTGGACGAATAGCCAACAGTGAGGTTAATTTGACCAGCAAGGTAGAATATTTTTTGTTTGTGTTATGGTGGTATATAATATGCGTCAAAGAGGTGGGAGGGGACTAGCATATATACTATATGTACGCATCCGTGAACAAGTACACCTCACTCAGTGTTGGAAATTTTTGGTTTCCGAGGCACATGCCACATCAAAATTGTGAAATTGGCTATTCAAACATCACACAACACCTTTTTGGGCCACATGCATATCCTAGCTAGGACACTCACGTGTGACGCTTCCATTTGCGGGCCCACGAGGCCATCGTCGATGCATGCATGCATCACTTTGACCTACACCGGGAGAGGTTAATTAATTTCACCATTGATGAGGATTTTTTTGGGTTGTACATATATTACGTCAGGAGCATATAGTATGCGGTGAAGAGGGGGGAAGGGGACCATCATATGTAGTACGCTTGATGAACATCGCTCTTTGTGGGTGCATGGTTTACGGTTTTTGAGGCATGTGGCACATCAAATTGTGCATTTTGGGTATTCAACATATATATGTTTGGCCCACATGCAAAGCGGTGGTGGTTGCCCTCTCGCACCCACTTAAGCAGTTATCAGCAATATCGATGCTTTCCATCTATGGGCCCGCTTGGTCCATCACTACTTTTTGCCTGACAACAAGAGAGGTTAATTTGACTTAGGAGGGGATTATTATTTTTGCTCTAGGATGACATGCATGATGCAGTTTGAGCACACACACATGAATGTGTACACATGAATCCCTCCCATCGAGTCGAAGTGGCTAGTACAATGACACATCATGAACCGATCTCGCTCTATGTGGGGAGCTAGTGTACCATTTTTTACGCACACGCCACATCAATGTTGTGTATTCAAACATGCATGCACGCATCACCTCCATACATATGCATGTAGTGGTCACCTTCGAACAGTACACTCCCTCGCATGGTTATCGGTGACAAGCGTATATATTCATGGGACCACATGGACATCATGATCACCTTGACCAACAACAAGATAGGTTACCATGGCGGATTCTTCATTTGGTTCGTGTTATCGTAGTATAGATCATGGTGAGATTCAGACCTTAAGTTTGATCGCATATACTATGCACGCATGCATGCATGAATCCCCGTCGTTGGCTTGAAGTGTGGTGTAACATACATATGCATCGTCAACCTAACCCTCAATCAGTATGGGGATTTCTAGTTCGAAATCACGGTGCCACATCAATGTTATTCCATTGTTACTCAAAAACACACCTCTCCATACATATGTTTGGGCCACACACATGCAGTGGTTGTCTTTGGGGACTAGCTACTTGCGTGATTATTGGCGAGCTAGCCCATCACTAGGGTCGCATGGACGCCCATCACTTTGACCAACAACAAGAGAGAGGTTGTACGACCAAGGTGGATTATTCTTGGTCCATTTTACGATCCATCTTGGTGAGATATGCCTCTCTGGCCCGCCGATTGAAAGTGTGTGTGTGTGGGGGGGGGTGGGTTTCTACTTCGCACTTTGCTAGGTGTGTTGGGGAACACATTGTTTAAAAAAAAATTCCTACGATCACGCAAGATCTATATAGGAGATGCATAGCAATGAGAGGGGAAGAGTATGTCTATGTACCCTCGTAGACCGAAAGAGGAAGTGTTATGAAATGCGGTTGATGTAGTCGAACGTTTTCGCGATCCAATCGATCAAGTACCGAACGCACGGCACCTCCGCGATCTGCACGCGTCCAGGTCGGTCACGTCCCTCGTACTCTTGATCCAGCTGATGCCGAGGGATAGTTTCATCAGCACGACGGCGTGATGACGGTGATGATGAAGTTACCGACGCTGGGCTTCGCCTAAGCAGTACAACGATATGACCGAGGTGGAATTCTGTGGAGGGGGCACCACACACGGCTAAAAAATCAACTTGTGTCTATGGGGAGCCCCCTCCCCCGTATATAAAGGGGTGGAGGAGGGTGCCGGCCGGCCACCTTGTGCGCCCCCCAAGGGGGGTGAGGGAGTCCTGGATTAGGGTGTATCTGGACAACCGGATTATATCCTTTGGCCGGACTGTTGGACTATGGACATACAAGATTGAAGACTTCGTCCCGTGTCCGGATGGGACTCTCCTTGGCGTGGAAGGCAAGCTTGACAGTACGGATATGTAGATCTCCTTCCTTGTAACCGACTCTGTGTAACCCTAGCCCCCTCCGGTGTCTATATAAACCGGAGGGTTTTAGTCCGTAGGACAACATACAATGATACCATAGGCTAGCTCTTAGGGTTTAACCTCTCCGATCTTGTGGTAGATCAACTCTTGTACTACTCATATTATCAAGAATAATCAAGCAGGACGTAGGGTTTTACCTCCACCAAGAGGGACCGAATCAGCATAAAACATCGTGTCCCCTGCCTCCTGTTACCATCCGCCTTAGATGCACAGTTTGTGTAACGCCCTCGATGCGGCTATATCTCCCACGTGGCCAAGCACGACGTAGAGGCATAACCGCATTGAAAGCAATGTCGCAAGTGAGGTAATCTTCACACAACCCATGTAATACATAAGGGAAAAAGATACATAGTTGGCTTACAATCGACACTTCACACAATACATGAATAAAGCATTACATCATCCAGATACACTCAAGGTCCGACTACGGAACCAAAATAAAAGAAGACTACCCCAAATGCTACACAAATCCCCGATCGACCCCAACTTGGCTCCACTACTGATCAACTAGACCGAAACAACACAAAGGACAAGATCTTCATCGTGCTCCTCCTTGAGCTTGGTTGCGTCACCTGCACGATATCATCGGCACCTGCAAACTGGTTTTGGAAGTATCTGTGAGTCACGGGGACTCAGCAATCTCACACCGTCGCGATCAAGACTATTTAAGCTTATGGGTAAGGTAAAGGTATGAAGTGGAGCTGCAGCAAGCGACTAGCATATTTGGTGGCTAACATACGAAAATGAGAGCGAGAAGAGAGGGCAAAGCACATTCGAGAAAACTATGATCAAGAAGTGATCCTAGAACAACCTACGTCAAGCATTACTCCAACACCGTGTTCACTTCCCGGACTCCGCCGAGAAGAGACCATCACGGTTACACACACGGTTGATGCATTTTAATTAAGATCAACTTCAGGTTTTCTGCAACCGGACATTAACAAATTCCCATCTGCCCATAACTGTGGGCACGGCTTTTGAAAGTTCAAATCCCTGCAGGGGTGTCCCAACTTAGCCCATCACAAGCTCTCATGGTCAACAAAGGATATTCCTTCTCCCAAGACAATCCGATCAGGCTCGGCATCCCGGTTACAAGACATCCTCGACAATGGTAAAACAAGTCCAGCAAGACCACCTGATGCGCTGACATCCTGGTAGGAGCTGCACATATCTCGTTCTCAGGGCAACACCGCATAAGCAATCCGTACAACTAAAACCAGCCCTCGAGTTTCCCCGAGGTGGCGCTGCAAGGGGCTCTAGTTTGGACCAACACTTAGACAAGCACTGGCCCGGGGGTGTTAAAATAAATATGACCCTTGGGGTGGCCTAACCCAAGGGAAAAAGAGGCTAGGTGGCGAATGGTAAAACCATGGTTGGGCCTTGCTGGAGGAGTTTTATTCAAAGCGAACTATCAAGGGGTTCCCATTATAACCCAACCGTGTAAGGAACGCAAAATCCGGGAACATAACACCGATATGACGGAAACTAGGGCGGCAAGAGTGGAACAAAACACCAGGCATAAGGCCGAGCCTTCCACCCTTTACCAAGTATATAGATGCATTAATTAAATAAGAGATATTGTGATATCCCAACAAAATATCCATGTTCCAACAAGGAACAACTCCAATCTTCACCTGCAACTAACAACGCTATAAGAGGGGCTGAGCAAAGTGGTAACATAGCCAAACAATGGTTTGCCAGGACAAGGTGGGTTAGAGGCTTGGCTCAACAATATGGAAGGCATGATAAGCAAGTGGTTGGTATCGCAGCATAGGCATAGCAAAAGAGCGAGCAACTAGCAAGCAAAGATAGAAGTGATTTCGAGGGTATGGTCATCTTGCCTGAAATCCCACAAGGAAGAAGAAGGAGTCCGTGAAGAAGACAAACGGACGTAGATGAAGGGATCCTCACAAATGTGACGTTATCAGAACCAACCCGAAGAAACAACACTGGAAAGAAACAAACAACATAGTAAACAACCAACACATGAACATGGTATGATATGCGGGATGCGGTATGTGATGCATATGCATGATTTGCAAAGAAATGATTCAACCTGGCCTCAACATGGAAATCCAAGAGTGCCACTGGAAAGGTTAGGTTATTTCGGTCGAAATAGATATAAAGATCACCGGAATCGGATGCACGGTTTGGAAATGGCAAGCAAAACAAATATGGCACCGGTCTGCGATAAACAACAAGTAGCCTCCTAAATGCATCAAGAACAACATGCTACAACACTCAAACATGAAAACAAAATACATGGCAGGGATCCACTCAAGATGCTTGACAAAATATGAACACTGAGCTACAGCTAATTCGCTCAATAGCAAGCTCAAACAAGCATCGCAAAAGTGCAGATGATAACAGGTTTCATCAGGAATTTATCATCAGGAAGCAATCTTTAGGGCATGAAAACTACATGCTATAGGAACATATCATGGCAAAGAAATGCATGGCATGGAGCTACTCTAAGCATATAACAAAAGTCCCTTAGTTACCATGAGCCAAAAGAGATCAGAAAATACAATTGCAAGCATGTGAACATAGCAAAAACATAAACAGATTCAGACTTAGTGAAAAACTGGAGCATGGCAAAACAGTTAACGCGTAGGCATGTTTACGAGCTCGATGCACTCACTACAGAGCATGGCATGATAATCTAAGAATACACACAGCAAGAATACATGGCATAGAAGCTAGACATGGCAAGAACAACAACATAGCATGCACAGATCAATAGCAACAACCTCGGCAAAATCGCTAAACATGTTAACGATCTGCCAGGAACATTTTATAGCAAAAGTAGAGCTCAATTGACTCAAGCTAGGGTGCTCCATAATTGCAAAAAAAGACATGGATGGATAGAGCACCACAGTATTAACAAAACATACTTACTAATCATCCCCAAAAGAGGCACGGATCACTCGGAAACAACATGAACATATGGCATAAAAGTAAAAACAGGACAAGGACTTGGTGAAATTCTATGTCCCTGAAATCAACATCATTGAGTAAGCTACTTTGCATGCTTGTGCTAGCCACCACAAAGATCACAAAAATACATGGCACACACCCCTTTAAAGATGTCATGGCATTCTACAAAACATATGTAGAGCTCAGGATCATAGCATGCACACAATAATCATGTCACAAACGACAAAAGGCCATTTGCTGAAACAGATCTGACATAATCATCACATAGCCCTCTTCCAACTACATTTTGGGCAACAAGATGAGCTCAAATGAAAACGATGCAATGAGATGAAATGATGTACTCGTCGAGACGAACATTTTGATATGCTACACACACGAATCGGAGCTATGATGAGGGAGTTATGATGCGATGAAAATGCATAAAAATACTGGAATCTGGGGACTTACAAGAATTTCGACCTCTTGTGGAAAGTCAACCCGGGACGGAGATGTGCGGGACGGAGGGATCCGGATCTGGACGGCGGCGCGTTTGGATCGGGGGAGTGGTGGATCTCGTCCCACTCTCTTCGGATCTGGACGGAGGCGCGTTTGGATCGGGGGAGTGGTGGATCTCGTCCCACTCTCTCCGAATCCGGCCGGAGTAACTCCGGCGAGCTCGAGGACGAACTCCGGTGGGGTGACTCGGGCTCCGGCAAGCGTGCGGGGGCGGCGTCGGTGGACGACGCCGGCGAGGCGGCAGAGCTCCAGTGTGGCATGGCGGCGACCGGCGAAGGACGGTGAGGCGGCGATCGGTGAAGGACGGTGACCGGACGGAGGGGCGGCGAGGCGAGCTCGAGGCGGCGGGGCGCGGTTCGCGAGGTGGCGGCGCGCGGCGTTTTCCGGCGAGAGGCGCGGCGCGAGGGTGCGGGCATGCGCCCGCGGGCGGCGGCGGCGACCGGGCCCGCGCGGGCCGGATCTAGGCCCCGCGGGCCGCGCGGTGGAGAGAGGCGACGCATACACATGGCGGGTGCCTATTGGTTGCGGCGGTGGGGGAGGGCGACGTGGCGAGTCCGGATTGGTGGAGGTGAGGTGGCTGGCGGCGCGGACATGTCCGGCGACGCAGGACGAAATGTTCGGCGGTGTCGGGAAAGGTTAGGGTAGGGTTGCACCGTGAATTTTTGGAGAGGATCACATATATATAGGTAGAGGGAGCTAGGAGAGTCCAAATGAGGTGCGGTTTTCGGCCACGCGATCGTGATCGAACGACCGACATGATGGAGGGGGTTTAGCTGGGCTTTGGGCCACTTTGGAGGGGTGTTGGGCTGCAACACACACGAGGCCTTTTTGGTCCCTCGGTTAACCGTTGGAGTATCAAACGAAGTCCAAATTGCACGAAACTTGACACGCGGTCTACCGGTAGTAAACCAAGGCCGCATGACAAGTCTCGGTCCAATCCGAAAACGTTTAACATCCGCACACGAAAAAAGGTAGAAAGGGACACCGGGTGACATAGGAGTGCCGGATTGCAAAACGGACAACGGGGAAATTGTTCGGATGCATGAGACGAACATGTATGCAAATGAAATGCACATGATGACATGATATGCAATGCATGGCACGCAAGCAATGACATGGCAACAACAGTGAATAACTTGAGGACACCTAGCACATCAGTCTCGAGGCATTACAACACTCCACCACTACGAGAGGATCTCGTCCCGAGATCTAGAATGGCACCGGAGGGAAAACGGAAGAGAAAGAGAAGAGGTAAAACTAAGTTGCTTCTTTGACAAATGAGTGAAACCAAAGAACCTTGAAAAGGTTGAGAAAATTGAAAGAAAGAAAGCAACGGAGAAGAATAAAGTTAAAAGCACTCCGTTATGAAAAGGGGAAAAATAAAGAACCGATTTGGGTAGCACTTCGGTTGAAAAGAGATGAAAGACTTGATAAAATGAAAGAACTTGAGCAGCGGACACAACACTCCCGTTAAATGGATAAACCAAGAAAAGAACACGATCCTGACAAAACAAGAAGATGGGTTGAAGAGAGCAACATCACAATGCCTCCGGAACAAAAGAAAGAATGGAATGGAATGAACGAAGGGAAACAAGATCTTGAGAGAGCGCGCTTACAACAAATGCTAGAACGGAGTTGTTGGAAAACCAGCAACGGAAAGAATAAGCTTGATATGGTCTTATGGAATATATCTCAAATATATGAGGTGACAACCTGCCACTCACGGGAAAAAGAATTGGATTGATAAGAAGAAGGAGACGAGAAACTTATCTCACCGGAAGGGTAAATGAAGAACTTGGATCATTTATAAGCACCATAATTAGCAACAATCCTTAGGGAAGGCTTTAGGTGAAATATAACCCAAGATAACTCCAATGACGAGATTGATGGATTTAAAATACCTCATTTTTAACAACATGCGAATCATGACACATGAGCTCAAATTATGAAGAATGACATAATACCACCTGAAATGATACGGTAGAAAGAATTGCACTTCGGAATGCGAGATGAAGAAATGCTTGAGCTCCCTAGAAAAGAATCTCAATGAACACTTGGAGAAGGGATTATTTCCTTGATGAACGATCGTGTAGAACATCCATGAAGAACTACGGTAACAAAAGGATGATAAGGACGGAAGGAAAAAGAAGTTGAGAACACAAGGTGAAGCCTTGAAATGATTTAGATGGATCTTCGTGACGAAAAAATGAGAGAGCTTGGAACTCCAGGAAAAGAAAGATAAACAAATGAGATCAAGAATTTTGATGAACCTCCGGAATAAGGAATTAATCACTTGGATGAACAAGAATAAGAATTATGTTATGTGTATCCTTCACCAATTTAAATTGATGACAAACAATGGATTTGACATACTACTTATTCTCGTAGAAAGGATTAAGATAGATATTGCGCAAACTTGGAAAGGTCTTCGACGGTCCACCGGAAGGATTGAAACAACGAATAAATTGATATGATAACCAAGGAAGAGAATTCTTGAACGAACCACCGTAAGAACTGAAAAACGAACGAAATAATGGAATGAATCACCGGTAAGAATTAGCAAATGAAGAAGATGTTTGAGATAATTTAGATCCATGAGAACAAAGAGATTACGAGCTGATTAGAGAGTCCTTGATTTAAACACTGGTATGATTTAGAGTATGAGAGCTGAAAGCTGGAATGAGTAAACATGAATTTATGGACTCCGGATAATCCAACTGAGAAGGCTCTTGAATTGCTCCGGATAGGTGAAAAGAATTTTGACAACCGAAAACAAATATAAGAGGATGGGCTCAAACTGGAATCACGAATCTCTGAGAGAATGGATAAGATATGGAGGTAAACTCTTCTTCGGTCTTCAAAATCTGAGAATGACGATGAGAAACGCCACCAAGAATTTTTTAGACGCTCTGGAAGAATCAAAAGCGAAGAGGTTGAGCCACCGATGAAAAGATTTTGACAGATCTTGGAGAAGACATTTGACTGATGATAATTCATTCTTACGTCAAACTTTAAAAGATTTGAGTATAACTCCGGGTGAATAAGAAGAGTCAGGTAAGATCCTAGAAAGACCTGTGGGTTAGGGCCCACTCAAAAGAAACACCGTTGAACGATTTAAAAGAGAGAAAGCACCGGTTGAATTAAATGGCTAGAATGAGATAACAATCTCAAAAGAGCTTGAAAAGGATCACGAAAGCAGAGTGGAAACACGAATCTTCGAGATATCTTGAACACTCCCGAACAATAGAATAGCGAGAGGTGAACGATTAAGAATTGCACCGGCATGAGAAAGCATTGAAATGAGGAAAGGGTATGATCAACAAAGCTTGACTTGAAACCACCGGAGAAGAAAAAGAACGAAGAATGATGAACTTGAAGCTCCGTTAGAATCTTCATGAGAAATCATCGGATAAGACATTGACGGAAAAGAATGGAAAGACTTCACAACAATAAAAGGATACTTGAATAAGAAATATGGGTCCTTGAAGAAAAGGGTGGGAGGGAGGGAAAACAAAGGCAATTTGGGATGAATGAAATGAACACCGTTGAAAAGAACTCAGATTGGATCTTGCAAATGTTGAAATGATCAGATCCACTTGAAGAGAAACACGCCGGTGAAAAGGATTGACAAGACAATCTTGATGATCAAGAAGGATTAGTATTCACATCGGAGTATGAGAACACCATTTGGGGAAGGTATGGAATCAACACTTGACATTGAAGCAACTCGAATACCACAACTCAAAACAAAACAAAGGATTGGCTTGCAGAATAATCCGGAACAAACATATGATAGAGATTTCATCCGAAGTTTTCGTGGTGGGGCCTACACGAGCTCGATTGTACAGCACCATCATGTACAAGGCAGTGCACATGACATACGAAGCGTCCCCGAGTCGGCATAGCCAAGGACTCTTTAAGACAAGACGAGACCACTATAAAACCAACCGTGAATAGGCGGACCACTAGACGTCGAACCCCAATTTCATATCATACATCTGTCGGAAAGATATCCTAAGAGCTACTTGAATTCCCACTTATAAACTCCTGAAATTTTCTAGTTATGCAATCAAGTGTTGGGGATACATGGGAAGCATAATATCTCACCCAAATCTAGCAAATCCTACATCCAGCTATATCCATCCTTCAACACATAACCAAGAAACCTTCGGAAATTGTTTACCTCAACCTTCGAAAAGCATCCGTTATACGAGTTATGGCAATACTCCCGAACTCCCGCCCCAGTACTGGGTGGCGTCAAGGTTATCTCACCAACAACTACATAAAAGAGATTTTCGATGTTGGCGAACTCAGGTATACCAGAACTGCAACGATAAAATTGTGACGACAACACCTCGGAGCTCAACTCCCTGGGACACTGCCACAACCCCTAAATGTCAGGAGGCACCAAGAACAATGTTCTCATCACAAATCGATCGGAACGATTCCAAGATACCCGTGTGATCCTAAATTTTTTTTAGTGAAATTTGAGAAGAGAAGAGTCAAAACTCTACGTCAGGATGCCTCACCAGAGCTACGAAGGGACTGAGGAGTAAAAAGAATTCCTAACAATCCGATATATATAATCCTAAATGACTCAAAACATTTTTCTAGACTCAACAGCGCCAGTGATTCGATCAAGCAGGGGGCTCCTAAGGTCGGGGAAGGCTCTGATACCAACTTGTAACGCCCTCGATGCGGCTATATCTCCCATGTGGAGAAGCACGACATAGAGGCATAACCGCATTGAAAGCAATGTCGCAAGTGAGGTAATCTTCACACAACCCATGTAACACATAAGGGAAAAAGATACATAGCTGGTTTACAATCGACACTTCACACAATACATGAATAAAGCATTACATCATCCAGATACACTCAAGGTCCGACTACGGAACCAAAATAAAAGAAGACTACCCCAAATGCTAGACAAATCCCCGATCGACCCCAACTGGGCTCCACTACTGATCAACTAGACCAAAACAACACAAAGGACAAGATCTTCATCGGGCTCCTCCTTGAGCTTGGTTGCGTCACCTGCACGATATCATCGGCACCTGCAAACTGGTTTTGGAAGTATTTGTGAGTCACGGGGACTTAGCAATCTCACACCCTCGCGATCAAGACTATTTAAGCTTATGGGTAAGGTAAAGGTATGAAGTGGAGCTGCAGCAAGCGACTAGCATATTTGGTGCCTAACATACGCAAATGAGAGCGAGAAGAGAGGGCAAAGCTCGTTCGAGAAAACTATGATCAAGAAGTGATCCTAGAACAACCTACGTCAAGCATTACTCCAACACCGTGTTCACTTCCCGGACTCCGCCGAGAAGAGACCATCACGGTTACACATGCGGTTCATGCATTTTAATTAAGATCAACTTCAAGTTTTCTACAACCAGACATTAACAAATTCCCATCTGCCCATAACCACGGGCACAGCTTTCGAAAGTTCAAATCCCTGTACGGTTGTCCCAAGTTAGCCCATCACAAGCTCTCACGGTCAACGAAGGATATTCCTTCTCCCAAGACAATCCCATCAGGCTCGGCATCCCGGTTACAAGACATCCTCAACAATGGTAAAACAAGTCCAGCAAGACCAGCCGATGCGCCGACATCCCGATAGGAGCTGCACATATCTTGTTCTCAGGGCAACACCGGATAATCAATCCATACAACTAAAACCAGCCCTCGAGTCCCCCGAGGTGGCGCTGCAAGGGGCTCTAGTTTGGACCAACACTTAGACAAGCACTGGCCCGGGGGGGTTAAAATAAAGATGACCCTTGGGCTGGCCTAACCCAAGGGAAAAAGAGGCTAGGTGGCGAATGGTAAAACCAAGGTTGGGCCTTGCTGGAGGAGTTTTATTCAAAGCGAACTGTCAAGGGGTTCCCATTATAACCCAACCATGTAAGGAACGCAAAATCAGGGAACAAAACACCGATATGACGGAAACTATGGCGTTACAGTTCGGGATCCCCTACCCGAGATCCCTCGGTTTTGACACCGACATGGGGAATCCTACTCCTACTAGGAGTAGGTTCCCACCTTACCTAGTCCTACTTGGAGGGGAAAGGAAGGGAGAGAGGGGAGGAAGGAAAGGGGGGCCGTCCCCCCTCCCAATTTATACTGGGCTTGGGGGGGGCTCCCCTCCTCTTGCCTTCTCCTCTCTCTTCAACTAAAGCCCATGTAGGCCCACTACTAGGGAAAAGATTATACACAGAATTTTACCAGTAGCGCTGTACAAAATCAAGCATTGCTGCTACTTAGTAGCAGCGCGCGTAAATAAACCGCGCTACTGCTATGACTTTAGCAGTAGCACGTACTAGCGAAAAGCGCTGCTGCTACGTTTGAACTGGGCGCACACGGCTAGCCCAACCTAGCAGTAGCGCGTATAATGGCCCAGCGCTACTGCTAATCTCCTTAGCTGCAGCGCGCTTACGTGTAAAGCGCTGCTGCTAACGGAAATAAAATAAAGTGAAAAACAAGTAGAAAAGTAAATGAAAATGAAAGAAATAGAAAAAGGAGAAAGGGAAAAAATAAAATGAAAAAAAGAAAAGAAAAAAGGGAAAAGGAGAAAGGAATAGCAGTAGCGGGTTTCAGTAAACACGCTATAGCTAACTTAGCTATAGCGCGTTTCTACCGTTACGTTTCAGTTAAACAGCGGTTTCCCCCCACCCCGCCCCCGGCCACCAATTCTTCCCCAAATTGTCCCTCGCCCTCGCTGCCGTCTCCTCACCGCCGCCGCCCGAGGCCGCCCTCAGCCTCACCGCCGCCGCCCGAGGCCGCCCTCAGCCTCACAGCCGCCGCCCAAGGCCGCCCTCCACATCACCGTCGGCGCCCTCAACCTCACGCCACCCGAGCCTGCCAAGGACCACCCTTGCCCGTGCCCGAGCCCGCCCTCTCCGCCCCTGCCTCCGTCACCGAGCACCTCCCCACCACCGTCTCTCCCCTCTCTGTAAGTCCCCCACCCCTCCCCCTCACTCATCTCTCTCTGTATTTTAGAGAAAAAATTAGATGTTAATTAGATGTTTTTCAGTTAGGGCACTAGAGTTTTGCTAGGTTAATTAGGTTAGTAGTGCTGCTAGTAGTATTGGTACAGTAGGTTAATTAGGTGATGTTAAATGAATAACCTAAATGAATGAAATTAGTAGTTAACTGAATTTTTTTTCCTTTCATCATTATAGAGCACTAAAGTTAACTGAATTTTGTTCTATTAGTAGTTAAATGAATTTTCTTCTACACTGTTTGCACATGTGGTTGCTCGTGTATATTTGGACACTGTTTGTAGGGAATGATGCTTAGTGCCCTATGTTTTGCCAGAATGTTGATTCATTTCTTTTCTGGCAAATTTCAGGTTCTCGATTTGTCCACTTTTTAGAAACAATAGGCCTTTTTTATGAATTTCGGCATGACTTGTGCTACAAACTAGGACATATCGAGTGCCCATGATTTGCCGCACCAGGAAGGAGTCAACATTCCTGCAAAACAATAGGACTTTTTTATGTCATTATTCATTTTATTAGGTATAGAATTAATTGACTAGATTTAATCATAGGAAACATGGCTAGCAACGATGAAGGACAGGGTTTTGGTGATTGCGACGACGCCTACCGGGCGACAGACGAATTTTTTAGCCTTACCGATGATCAACCGATGTTATTACTGGGCCCACCGGTGGCATCAGGGACTGAGACCGACATGCAGACCGGTGCTGAGAGTAAGACCGGCTCTCAGACTGAGACCGGCATCGAGACCGACGCTGAGACTGAGATCGGCGCTGCCTCGGGGAGCGAAGCCGGTGTAGAACAGAAAGCAAAGAGGTAACGGGTTCCTAACAAACTCAGGACTACTAGAGTGGTGGTCACGGAGGTGGACGACGGCAATTTTGAGCCAACGGCGCCCGAGGAAGCGCGGACGGACAACCGCCACCATCAACGATGAGAAACTACAGAAGATAGAAAATATGAGGAGCTCCCTCCTAAAGAAGTTTCACTAGATATTCTTGTTCCCGGGCCGGAATGAGAAGGATTATAAAGATCCAGATGAGGACCCGGCAATGAAGAAGATAAACAAACACGCCATGACCAAGTTTAGCGACGCGTTGGCCACCTGGAAAAAATCGAGTGAAAGCAAGGATCATCGACAAGAAGGAAACCTACTCCGAGATTTTAAAGGATAATCCGACAATCATGGAAGAGCAGTTTCAAATATTCAAGGAGGCTTGTGAGGCCGAAGATGCCAAAAAAATTCTAAGTACATGAAGGGGCTTCAAGAGAGGAACATTGGGAGCCACCACCTCGGAAGCCGTGGTTACGGCGGAAAGAGGTCCAAATGGGCCAAGGAGGATGCGGAAGCCGTGAGTCTAGGCATCCCAGACCCCTTGGCGGAGTTCACCGTCCCGCGGGAGCGTGACGTCCTCAGGGCCCGGCACCGTTGGGACCCAGTGAAAAAGGTTTACGAGACAACACCGGTCATTATGGAGTTCATGAGACTGCTAGTAATTTTAGTTTCTGATCAATTCGACTGCACATGTTAGCCATATTTGTAAACGATCGTTGTGCCTTTTGTAGAGAGAGCAGCACAGGATTGCGGCCGAAAGCGACTCGCCGTCTGAGGCATTGGCGAGGCCCAAGTGGGACACTGCATTCAACCGGGCGTTGAACATATTGAAACAACAACCGGTGGATACTCGACCGTCGTATGGACGCGTGCACGGTGTCGGAGACGGCGCCACGTGGAAGAAGTACTACCGTGAGACCACGCAGGAGAGAAAGGAAAGATGAAGGTTAAATGAAGAAAACATCGACAAGAGGGTTGAGATTGCGGTTGAGAAGAAATCAACTGAGACAGTCGGAACAGCGGTAGCTGCCGCAAAACAGGTGGCTTTAGATATTTCTACTACCTTGGTTCCGGCCGTTTTCAATTGGACGAAGCAAAATCCAAAAAAAGATGCAGCGGACTTTCCCCTTGCTGACTTCTTGGCGGGGAGCAGCTCGACTAGCATTGCACCAGCACCTGCATCTGCACCGGCTCCCGCACCGGACGTGCTAGGCGGTGCTTCGTCTTTGGCTGAGATCGACGCCCTCACGGTATCTGTCACACCGGCCCCCTTCAATATAAATGTATAATCTCCCGTTTTCGTTGCCTTTCGGATGTGTCAGGTCGTAGACTTTTCTTTGCAGGCCGACGAAACCCCGTGCACCATATTGTACACCATCGGCGACTAGAAGGTGGACGTGGGGAAGGAGACGATAATGGAGCCGAAGGAACCATTGTTCCACAGCCGGCCAATCCCCCCAAACGTCTTCAAGGTTTCCGTGGCCAGTGTTAAACCGGGCCACGCGAATTTGCCTCCTCCAGTACTACTAGGGGATGACGACGAGACACCGTGGCGGCTTGGTGATTGTTGCAATGCTGGGTGGGTCCTGTTGTGGCTAAAGAGTCTGCTTCGTCTAGAGGCGGCCGGGAGCACACCCACGAGCACGCAGCCTCAGCAAGGTATGAACATCAACACCCCACCTACCCAATTATCATCGGGTGTCGGGTTGGATGATAGCGGACGGGGTAAGGAGGAGGCTCCATTAGTCGCTGATGACGTCGCCATGGATGAGGATGAGGACGACGATGGCGCTGCTGAACAGTATGTCTATACTGGCGACTCCTCAGGGTTTGAGTGTCATGAGTCGGTGCCTGAATTGCCGTCTCAACATATTATGGACGACCTTCTGGTAGTAAAGAAGTTTAGGAAGAGAGCGAGGAAAGGCAAAAAGTTGTTTCTATGATCTAGCCGCCTCAGCAGCCTTGGCTTTAGGACCGTATAGATATCCCCGGTGCAGATAAATGGCATATCCCCGGTCAACTAATCCTACCTGCAACAACGCTACGGGCCAGATTCGGCGATCTAAAGAGACTTCATGACGATGTGCTGCGGGTAGAGAAAGACCTCATCGCCTCGAAAGATCCAGGATACCCACTCTACGTGGTTAACGTTCCGCGGCAAATGTCGTATGTCGACAGCTTCCCCGCGGATAAGTTCTTCCTTCGATTCGATTACATATTCGACATGTTTCACGTGAAGAAGCTGGATTTTACGTTTGTCCGCCTTTATGCCTTGCACATGAACTACATCATCAGGGTTGAGCAGATATCTCATATCTGTGTCGCTGACCCGTACTACATGCACGAGGGCTTCTTGGGAGTCTGCGCAAATCACCGTGAATACGCAAGGGATTACATCGTCAGTTTCATGCTCACCAATAAGGACAAGGGGGCGATTCTCGTGCCTTATCATCCCGTGTAAGTCATCCGCGCTGCTATCCTTCCTTCGATTTCAATCATTCATTTGCACGGTGGAGGCTAATTAATTTGAGGACTTATTTTGCGCAGCGGCGGGCGTGCCGTCCTCATCATCCTCTACCCCCGATTCTCCCATGCTCTTTACTTGGACACGTCGAAGAACATTCACAAAAAGGATTACACCCACATCAAGGATGTTCTCGACAGTGCTATGTATCACTACCAATCACTTGGTGGAGAGGTCAGGGACAAGAAGATGAGGGGCGGCAGGGTCGCCTTCGGCCATAAGACCAACTTCTGCTGCATCCAGCAACCAGACGATTCTCTTAATGATGCATTCTATGTCCTACACCACATGCTGGAGTACAGACGGGATCACCAAAACCTTCGCATGGCACCTTCTTCCGGCGATGCCCATATTCTGCAATGGGCAAAGGACATAGGAGATATCGAGGATCATCGACTTCGAGCTGAGTTCTATAACATCCAGCGCGAACTTGCCCAAATCATCATGAAGGAGGTCGTCGAAAAAACAGGGATGTTCTACGGAGAAGGACAAATGTCGCGAGAAGACGTCCGAACATGGATAGCCTCTCAGCGTCTCGACCTGAAGCCTTTCACTGGGCTTGGGGACTATCTCCCTGACTTGGAAGGATGGAACGACATGTTGGAGTAATTGTCGATATATGACAATGTGTCCGTTTAGTCCATACTTTCTGTATGACAAAACTTTGAGTTATGCACGGTGAAACTTTATTTGTGATGTAATTAAACCGTCCTCCTCCTCGACTAGCGAAAATCACTCTAGTTAGGGCATTTTGGGGTACGATGAACTTTGTTATTTATGCTTATGATATGTTGTTTTTATTTTTGCCAAGTCTGTCTCTTTCTGTTGCTCAACTATATATGTTGCATATCATCGACTCATGTGATGATGCAGGTGCATAGATCATAGATGGCGAAGAAGTGCTATGTCAGGAGTATATATATGACAAGTGGCCGGAGTGTCAGGCCCTTCTAGTTTCCGAGCGACAGGCAGTAGTTAGTTTAGAGGTTCACACTAATGCGAAAGAGGGATATGAACTCATGTTCTCAAAGTGATAGCTCTTCTCGCGTATATCATTGTTTAGATGGATGACGATGTATTTGCATATCATTCGAGACTTGTATCGCTATTTTCGAGATGATGACGAGAGACCACTTTGTGTTGGATGATGATTATGATGATGACCTGATTTGATGAGACTAATTGTATGTATATGCTATGATTACATTTGTATGTGTATGATATGCTAAAGATTATTGTATAAAGCCTATTCAAATACAAAACAAATACAAAAAAATATGCAGGAAAAAAACTAATAAATAAACTAGTACTAGCGAGGGGGGAAATTTAGCAGTAGCGCCGCATTGTCAGTAGCGCGTCCCAGCAAACAGCGCTGCAGATAATATCAGTAGCGCCCTTTCCCAAAGAGCGCTACAGCTATTCATGTATAGCAGTAGCGTGGGACAACCGGCGCTACTGCTATACGTTAGCTGTAGCGCCTTATTAGTAGCGCCGGTGCCCGCGCTACTGAGAGGCCCAAAACCCTCGCTGCTGGTAGGCTTTTCCCTAATAGTGGCCCATTAAGCCCCTGGGGGGTTCCGGTAACCTCCCGGTACTCCGGTAAATGCCTGAACTCATCCGGAACCATTCCGGTGTCCAAAGATAGCCTTCCAATATATCGATCTTTATGTCTCGACCATTTTGAGACTCCTCGTCATGTCCGTGTTCACATCCGGGACTCCGAACTACCTTCGGTACATCAATACACATAAACTCATAATACTGATCGTCATCGAATGTTAAGCGTGCGGACCCTACGGGTTCGAGAACTATGTAGACATGACCGAGACTCACTTCCGGTCAATAACCAATAGCGGAACCTGGATGCTCATATTGGTTCCTACATATTCTACGAAGTTCTTTATCGGTCAAACCGCATAACAACATACCTTGTTCCCTTTGTCATCGGTATGTTACTTGCCCGAGATTTGATCGTCGGTATCTCAATACCTAGTTCAATCTCGTTACCGACAAGTCCCTTTACTCGTTCTGTAATGCATCATCCTGCAACTAACTCATTAGTCACATTGCTTGCAAGGCTTATAGTGATGTGCATTACCGAGAGGGCCCAGAGATACCTCTCCGATCCATGGAGTGACAAATCCTAATCTCGGTCTATGCCAACTCAACAAATACCTTCGGATACACCTATAGAGAATCTTTATAGTCACCCAGATATGTTGTGACATTTGATAGCACACTAATTGTTCCTCCGGTATTCGGGAGTTGCATAATCTCATAGTCATAGGAATATGTAAAAGTAATGGAGAATGCAGTAGCAATAAACTAAACTATCATAGTTCTAAGCTAACGGATGGGTCAAGTCAATAACATCATTCTCTAATGATGTGATCCCGTTCATCAAATGACAACTCATGTCTATGCTTAGGAAAGTTAACCATCTTTGATTAGCGAACTAGTCAAGTAGAGGCATACTAGTGACACTCTATTTGTCTATGTATTCACACATGTATTAAGTTTCCGTTTAATACAATTCTAGCATGAATAATAAACATTTATCATGATATAAGGAAATATAAATAACATTTTGATTATTGCCTCTAGGGCATATTTCCTTCAAGGTGAACCTCGATTGGGGGGGGGCATGCATTCATTGCTTAGGATTCCCTTCGTGGCGACACGAGGAGTGGGGGTGGGGGCTGCTAGGTACTTCTCACTTTGCTAGGTGAACCTCGATTCGGTGGGAGGGGGCATGCATTCATAGCTTAGGATTCCCTTCATGCTGACACAAGGGGGGAGGGCTGCTAGCTACTTCGCACTTTGCTAGGTGAAACTCGGTTAGGGGGCATGCGTTCATAGCTTAGGATTCGCTTCGTGTTGACACGAGGGAGGTGGGCTGCTAGCTACTTCGCACTTTGCTAGGTGAACCTCGGTTGGGGGGCATGCATTCATAGCTTAGGACCCCCTTCGTGCCGACACGAGGGAGGGGGGCTGCTAGCTACTGTGCACTTTGCTAGGGTGAACCTCGGTTGGTGGGGGCATACATTCATAGTTTAGGATTCCCTTCGTGCCGACATGAGGGAGGGCGGCTGCTAGCTACTTCGCACTTAGCTAGGGTGAACCTCGGTTGGGGGGGCATGCATTCATAGCTTATGATTTCATTCGTGACGACACGAGGGAGGGGGGCTGCTAGCTACTTCGCACTTTTCTAGGTGAATGAACCTCGGTTGGGGGGCATGCATTCATATATTAGGATTCCCTTCATGCCGACACGAGGGAGGAGGGGGGCTACTAGCTACTTCGCACTTTGCTAGGTAAACTTCAGTTGGGGGGAGGTGGCATGCATTCATAGTTTAGGATTCCCAATTCGTGCTGACAAGAGGGGGGTGGGGACAAGCAATACCGTGCGCTTTGTGAGAGAGGTGCCACATCGAAGCTGCATTTGGTATTTGAAAATCAAACCACCCTTTAGATACATAAATTTGGTCCACATGCAAGTGTGTTCGTGTTCTGACCCTCTCCCGCATCATTTTTCGCCAAATTTACGAACATTAGAAAAGTCAGATGGCGCAGCAGACACAGTTCACTCAAACTAACCGTGTGCCACGCTGGTGCCCTTGTCATGCACACATCCGCACAGTACATTGGGTTCCACGAGGCTCCCCCTCTCAAAAATATCTACCCGCCTCGAGGGTTTTTCTGTTGCATAACACACGTTGTTATCTCCGGGCCATGTGCGATGTTTCTTCTTCCCAATCCCGCCTGCATCCGTAGAAAATATCTACCCTCCTTGAGGGTTTTCTATTTCATAACACGCTTATCTCCGTACCAAGTGCGATGTTTCTTGTTCCCAATCATGCATGCATCCCTAGAAACTATCTGCACGCCTCGAGGGTTTTTCTGTTTCATAACACACAGTTGTTATCTCTAGACCATGTGTGATTCACTATCATCAAAATTTTCAATAGCCCGGCATTTCACTCCCGCGTTTGACTCCCGCGTAGTAAATTTTTCAGTACCCGCATCATTTCCTCAAGCACCCCGCCCCCCTCCACACTCACACACACACACACCAAAACCTCCTCGGGCATGCACACACACACCCCCTCCCTCCCTCGAAACCGTAGCAAGGTCCCCCCCGCCGCCGCAAGGCCTCCATTGTCAACATCTGCCGGTTTGCCCGTGTAGCTTACCCACCAATCTCCATACCCAGGCCGCCCTGAGTTTCTTAGATGACACCTGCCAAATGCCCCCTTTCCCATAGATCCCCATCCCCATCCCCCACTCCAGAGCTTCACAGCCTAAGCTCGGCTATGCTTCTCATGGAGCTCGAGGAGCGACATGCCCAAAAGAGGTGTATAGCGGTCTCTTCGCCCGACGTTGCTGAGGAAGCTGACGACCATTCCTGGCGGTAGGCACTCAAGCAGCAGGCATGTCTCGGCCGCTAGCTACGACATCAAGGTCATCGACAGCGACGGCCTGAGGCGGGCTATGTCACATGTTAAGTGGCCCACCCCCAACCCCTCAGGTTCAACCGCATCGATCTCATCCATGGCCCCGCCGCTCATCTCCTGTGGCTCACTGTCAACAATTTGCTATTCTACATCGCCATCGAGCCCCTTTTGTCATTTCTGAAGGACACGTTCTGCGACGCTGGCTTGGGATCCAGATCTTCCAAGTCAGACCTCATCGACGGCGACCACGAGGAGGGCACCCTCTCCAGCTCTTCCAAGGGGAAAGAGCCCATCATATCTTCAAAGGGGAAAGCGCCCGTCTGCGACATCAGGGAGGGCACCCTACAGCTGTGCTCTTCCATGGGGAAGGAGCCTATCCGCGACAACATGGAGCGCATCCAGGGTCCATGATCTTCCCATGGAAACGAGCCCATCTGTGACAAGTGAGGAAACCCATGATTTGTTTTGTCGTGCCTCTTCAGAGGGGGAAACCCATGATTTGTTTTGTCGAGTCCCTTTTGTAGTGTAGTGAGAATATGTCCAGTTTTAATTGCTATATCTAGTTGTTTGCAGTATGCCTTGTTTATTTCAGTTGCTCACAATGTGATGCTCTATATGTGCAATTATTTACTGTGCAGTACATTTCATCAATCCATTTTTAACATACCGATAGGAATGCATTTATTTGCTTGTTGTTAAGCCTATTATAGCTAGCATATGGCTCTTTTAAAGTTTTTCGATTGTTCGGTTGTTTGTAGTTAGCATATGTCCAGTTTCAAATGCTATCTTTGGTTGTTCATAGTATGCCTTGTTTATTCCAGTTATTCACAACGAGATGTTCTATATGTGCAAGTATGAACTGTGCAGTTCAATTTCATCAGTACCAGTTTCAACAGTACCACTATGAATGACTACATTTTCTTGCTATATCTTGTAGTTAACACACTTTTCCATTTTTATTTAACAATAACCAGTGTACTTAGACCGGCACAATACCAGTTTGAATGACTATGTTTGCTTGTTGTTAAATCTTAGGCCTGTTGCAGTTAGCACACCTTTCCACTTGTTTTGCTTTACTAGCGTGCTTAAACCCGCACACTTAAGCTATCTTTTGGAGATTTATTTTGTCTGCCATGTATAATTTTGGTTGATGTTTAGCCTGTTATGCTTAACATGCTTCTCAATGTACCTACACAGGACAATTTTGGGAACGACTATTGTTTTCCATCGAGGTTAGTTTCATCCCATGGCTTATATCTGCTCACTGTTCAGGATATCGGTAGCTGGTACCATATAGGCCGGCGGCTGATAAGGGACTAATCGGTGAATCGTACTTTTAACTAAACATATCTGCAACCCATTTATCGTTAGGTTAACGAGGGCCATATGTAATATATCTGAGGCTACATAGCAACATACAGTGTACTTAATGTCTAAATATGCAATCCTGGGCTACATAGCAACAAGGAAGAGTGTTACATTAATGTTCTAATGATGTCTAGATATACGTAGAAGAGTAGCAGCAACAACAACAACACAGCCCTGTTTGGATACTCAACTTAGCTAGAGGTTAGAGTTAGTTTCTAGCTCAGTACTAAACCTGAACTAACTCCATCCAAAGAGTTGTTTGGATGGTAGGGTAAGATTGACAATAAAAGCACTAGGAGAACTAGCTCCAATTAGCACCTCTTGGGTTGGATAGTTTTTTTGGGTGGGTTATAGATGCAACTAGCTCAAACTAGCCCTCTTCTTTAGATATACTTTAGGGCTATTTGAGCCCGAACTAGCTCAAACTAACCGTAACCCCTGGATACAGAACCAGTTAATCAGCCGATAATTTGTAAGAATGCACTAAACTCCTTTCGGCCCATAATATAATATGTTAATTCATCTAATATGTGAATATACTGGATGTTATAAGATACTCCCTACGTTCCTAAATATTTGTCTTTTTAGAGATTTCAAATGGACTACCACATATGGATGTATATAGACATATTATAAAAGAGTGTTGTACTACATCATTGTGCAATTATTGTTTAGCTTCTAATATTAACTTGGTGCATTTAGGTACATATGTCATTGGTAAAGATCCGCGCTTTGACCCTTTCTGCGTATGGGGCAATGAGATATCATGAACCAGCATCAAGTGAGGAAGATGATAAAGATTGTTTGTAAAGTGGGTCCAAAGATGGTAATTAAACTATTTGTTTACACTTTATCCAAGACAACAGCGAACTACATGATGGTAAGTAAGAACTCTGCAGCCTTCTTTTTACTGCCCATAATGAGTTGTGTTAGATGACAATGTCTGAATCTTTTCCCTTTGCAGTGGTTGCCAAAGCAGTTTACTCAAGATTACCTCTCAAACTACATGATTGGTGGGCATGCAAAGGTTAAAGTATTTCTACGAGAACACGATGATTATCTAGATGTTTTCATGAAGACCGTGAAGGATGGGCGGTCGGCCATCACAAGGGGATGGACTAGAGTCGTGTGTGCCTTCTGCATGGAGAAGGGCACAATATGGGCATTCTGCTTCACCTTGTTCAGCAACCAGAATATATTTCACCTCTTTATTTACCGTCTTTAGTAGTACAAGTATACAACTGTGGTTCATCATTCTTTATTTGGTTCTTATGCAATTCTTGAACATATGTACCTATGAATAAAATAATGCATTGGTTGTTTGAACCTGATGGATATGAATAAAGATATAGCATACATTCAAATTCAAATCCGGTACAATTTGAAATAGCAGCAATTAAATTACGGTGAAATTACACTCTCCAGGTTGTTACGGCACACATGGTTGGTAAAACACAAACGTTTGCGATATACACCATAATCCAAGATGGTTCACAGAGAGGAAACATGTGCAAGCATGCACACAGTTGCCGTTTCCAAAGCTTGTGCGATGTCAGACAATATCACAAACGGTGTGGGAAAACTAAACGTTTGTGTTAGTTGCGTTATTGTACACGATTCGCAACCATCAACTGTTTCTGATGAAGTATGCATCGTAGATGTTGCACCACAGAATAGCATGTATGATAGTTGTCGTGTACGATGATGTTACGACAGTCTGACATTTTGTAATCCTGTCCGTCACTCGTACGACAATTAGCTAATCTTCCTAACAGTGAACTGTTTGTGATGGGCCGCGCATCATACACGTTCTATAATAGTGAGCCGTTTGTGATGGGTCACGCATCGTAAACGTAGCACCACAGAATACCGACTGCGATGGCAATGCGAGCAGAAACGAGTAGGAGTACTGTAGGGTCACCATCCCTGACGGTTTCTGGGTTGTGTGGGAAGGACCCCCCTACCGCCCACACTCACTTGGCGACAGTTCGAAATGTCCTCGTGGAAAAGGGTTAAAAACCATTTGTTTAGCACCGACGCGCACTAGTGATTGCACCTGTCTATCTTACAATGTCTGTATATTCAATTAATTTTCTTGTTTATCAGCCATTTCAATTGGAGGGGGTGATGGCAGTATCTGTGGGAGTAAAAACATGGTCTTCGGAAAAGATCGTGATACCTGTCGATGCAGCTAGAACCGCGGTTGTACTTTCCCAAGAACTAGCCCCACCACACATAACCCGGACTCACGCAGATTGTACCCCTACGCAGTTGGACAGAGAACCGGCTACACCCCTTCTAACCCCAACCCCATCAGATAGTAACCCAGTTCCAGTTGACACAGCACCGTCTCCACCATAGAGCACCCAAACACGAGCAGTTAGTAAGGCAACTGTAGTGCTCAAAGCACGAGGACCACCACTCTGAACCCACGCTTAAAGTAGAAGAATAATTGTTCTTAGGTCAGGTTCCGTAGCTATGGTTCATACTACTTTGCTCTTGCATCACTGCATTTACTCATACCAACTAATTTTAAATTTGAAGGATGCTATTGAAACTCCAATGGCGCAACAGGTATGTTTTAAACCTACATCTTTAACGTGTTTGCTGTTGTAACTTTCTCTATGTTAATTTCAGTTTCAATTGAATAAACAGTTATGTTCTCATGCCATGCACATTACAAGTGTTCTTATTGCGGTGTAGTTTCGCACACTTATATTTTGTCTATGACGCTTTGTCTTAAATAGATATGATTTGAACTGTCTCTATCTTGATTTGGCAACATAAACTAGAATGATATAGACCATACAGTGACCATACTACATAGATATATGTTTGTTTCATGTTGTTATCCTGTCCACCTTACTACTGAACTGGTTTACCAAAATGAGTTTCATATACAACATGGTAAACATGTGATGTGTTTGTTTGTTTCTCTTTTAGAATGCAGATAAAATATTGGAGAAGAGTACCCTGTTATGCAACGGTAAATGAAGTAATGCACATAAGGTTCAAGATAGTGAGACATCCCTGTTGGTCTCCAAGAAAGCTGATAAAAACTATATTGAAGACACTGAGACAACCCCAAAGTCCTGTCTTTATGTAGTGTTCGAGTTACTAGCTACTACTGCTGGCACTAGCTCTTCAAACTCGCTGCCTGAATCAGTTTAGCTTCTTGAGTCTCAACTACAAGTTGAAAGACATCGATCAGATGTTATGCGAAAGGAAGCGAAAGGACTAAGGAAGTCCTTGCAGAATTCAGATGCATACACTCTGGTGCAACAACAAGTGCTAGAGGATTTAAGCGCCAAACAAGAGAAAGTTAATAAGCTTGCTAAGTATCTTGCCAGCATTATGGGTACCAGGATATTGTTTCTTGAGCTCTTCTAAAGTGGTTTCAGTTCTGGACTTGTTTTGCTGCGGCATTTATTTGCACTGGTCGCCAACTTTGACAACCATTGTATATGATATGCTGCTTTGTTCCCTAAATTTGCACTGGTGGCGAACTTTGATGCCTAGTGGATGTAATATGTGTAATAGTCGTGATAGCCTAGCGTAAGTTGCTTGCTTATTTATTTCCTTGTTGTCTTGTTTATTTGTTTTCTTGTAGTCAGTGCAGTTCTTTTTCCATGGTTTGCTAGTGGCCGCAATAACCTATTTTGTAAAACGAGGCCACAGTAACCATGGGTTACATATTTACTGTAGTTACCATGGGCCTCCTATCGGCCGTAGAAACAATGAGCCTTCTAAGGGCCATAGAAACAATGGGCCTTCTACAGGCCGTAGCATCAATGGACCTTCTATGGACTGTATGATCGATCGGCCAAACATGGGCCATTAACAGACCGCATTATGAAAATGGGTTGACCATAATGGGGTGTCATTAATCGGCCGTATTTGATAGTGCTATGAAAATGGCTCAACGTATTAACAAACCATAAACAGGCTGATTGTAACCACGGGCTGAATTTGGCCCACAAGCAGAAAAGGCCAGTAACGGGCCATAAGTAACCGAATGTTGGAAATGAGACCAAGAATAAATGAGCCCTGAGAAAGCCGAATGATAACACGGGGTGGAAATAGCCCAATGGAAGAATGGGCCATTAATTGGTATAAAGCGGTACATTGTTCGTTGCGTGCCAGATTCACACGGGACATTAATAGGCCTAGAGTTACAAATGTCCTCGTATGGGCCGAAATACATCATGGGCCATACATGGGCCGGAAGTTACAATGGGCTGGAATCATATTGGACAGCCCAGATGAAGCTACTGGGCTTAATTTCGATAGGCCGTAACGGGCCATGAGTTAGCGGGTCATAAATGGGCTATATACGAACAGGCCGTTAACAGGATTTCCATGGGCCGGACCGTTACCTTTTGACCAAGTCAAACTGGCCGGCCTTTTTTCCAAAATGGGCCTATGTTGGGTCATGCCACATGTCAGACATATCATAGGCGCCTCCTGTCCAATGAATGTGTCACACCCTAGCTAGTTCATGCATTAGAGTGTTGCATCATGCCTATTTTCCCAGAAAACTGAAATGGGGATGGCAGAACCCCCAGCACCCCCCCGGAAACAACTAGGGTTTACTAAAATCTTTTTCAATGAACCTGAAATGCCCTTCTAAAAAGTCCACCCTTTTGTTTTGGGGTTAGAACCTCTGACAAAATGGGTTCACATTTTTCCAGGACACATAAGGTGATTAGATTAAATCATTACTATTTGCATTTGGGCAATTTAAATCCTATAAATATTTTAAAATGCCCAAATAATCTTGAAAGTATTTTTAGGCTGTTGAGAATATTTCCAAATGTGCCTCTGAACATTTTCAGGTTTTTCCTAAATGGAATAGTATTTTTACTATTTCAAAACACAGAACAGGAATAAATAAAAAGAAAAACAGAAAGCAGAGAGAGTAGAGGATTACCTGGCGCTCACCTAGCAGGCCCGCCTGGCCGGCCCAGCCCAGCCACCGCTCCAGCGAGCTCCTTGGCTTGGCCAGGCAGGCTGGCAGGTGCTCGATGCCGGCACCAGCGCGCGCCACGCAGCTGCCCGCCACTCTGCTTCCTACCCTCGCCGTTCTGCTTCCCTGGTTCGGTCACCCACTTCTCCCCCGAGCTCGCAAACACGCCTCTTCCTCCCAGCTCCTCTCCCTCGCTCTCCCACACCATGGCCGACGCTGCCGCGCCCGCACCACCGTGATAACCGCGTCCATCGTCGTCCCCGTGCCATGTCACCGTGTCCGTTTGCTCCGCTGTTGTCGACTACATCGAGCAGGCCGAGCCCCGAGCGCTCGCCCGCTCTAGAGTCGCCCCCGACCCCGTCTTCCCCAACTCCGGCCGCTGAGATCGCCATCGTCGCCCCCCTCAGCTCCGGCCTTCCCCAAGCCCGCTTCGACGCTTGCTGCAACCGCCGTGAGCTCAGCTCCGTCCTCACCCTCTCTGTTAATTCCCTCCTGCACCGTATGCACCGCACCACGTTCACCCGCACCCGCCGCCGCCGACCTCGTCGCCGACGTGACTCCGGCCACCCACCGGCCACACCACCGTGACCAACGCACTCACAGCACTCGTAGGAACCCGTAGCACCACTCCACGCGCCTCGCCGTGCCCCGTAGCCTCAGGTTCGACCTCACCCGAGCTCCAGCAGCCGCACAGCTCGTCGCCGGCGACGTTTCCGGCCACCCCGAGCTCCACCACTGCCACCCAATGATGTGTCTTGCTCCCAGCTACGCGTAGATGCTCTCCGCTGTCCATTTGGTCGCCGGAGCACGAAACCCCGCACTGCCCCACCACCTTTGGCCTCGCCGGCGGCTAAACGCCGGCGAGATTGACCTCATTTGACCCTGGTTAACCCCGTGCGGGCCCAGGTTGACTTCCCCTGAGTCTATGACAAGTGGGACCGCTCTGCTAATTAACTACTGACACGCGGGTCCCACTAGTCAGGTTTGACCTGGACTGGATCCGTTGACCACTGATGTCACCCTGACGCAATGCTGACGCAATAATTCAATTACTGGAATTATTCTTATACAGGAAATTCCAGAAGATATTATAAACATCAAAAATTCATAACTTCTAATCTGTAACTCTAAATTCCTGGGGCGCCTCCTTCCCTTGCATAGGGAGGCGCGCCCGGTATCTCCTCGGGCAGGGCTCAGGGGGCTCTCTTCTAGAGGGCCTCGGACCTGGCCAACATCATGAGGGAGGCGCTCGGGCACTACATGGAGGCGTGCTTCGCGGCACGTTTCCCTTAGGAGGACACCGGGCGAGGGGCGCCCGGCGCTCAGGAGTTCATCACCAAGGCATCTCAGGAGCTTCAGGAAGCAAGAGCAATACACGGAGACCACCGCCCACCTAGCGTTGCTCCCCACCCAGGCGAGGGTGGTGAGTTGCGCGTCTGCATCGACATCCAATGGCTCAACTGGGCCACATCTTAGGAGCGCTTCTGGCCTTCACGCGCTTGCCGGTATGAGGGCCTGCCTCATAGCTACGTTCACATGCCGTTCGGCCTACCGAGCATGGCCACCGCCTTCCAGCGCAATCTACGGAGCATCCTAGCAGGTCAGGAGGCCAGGCACCATGCGGTCCTGGAGGAGATGGAGACGGTCCTCTGGAGGCCACCTGAGCCTCTAGAGCCTCTCGAGGCTCAGGGTCTCGGCGGCTCATGAGAAGCGACTTCTTAGCTACGTGTCTTCAGCTACCCCAACACTCCTTCGGCAACCAAACCAGGTGACATCTTACCAAGTTCATTTAGCTGGGAGTGCCCCTCGGCTGCATCATCCCCAGGCCGTGTGGGTCCGTCCCTGCGGCATGTATCTGCTGGCATCTTTAGTTCACTCTGCTGGGAGCGCCCCTCGGGCTGCATCGACCCCAGGCCGCTCGGGTCCAACCCAGTGGCATGTATCGTTCTCGCATTTACCTGAGCTAGTTGCTTTTCATGCATAATCTATCTATGGTTATCACCTGCTTGATTGTCACCCACCAAGGGAGCCGCGCGCCAATGGTATTTCTTCAGGATCCTTCAAATAAGAAGGCTAGGCACGGAGTCTGTGCTCGGGCATGTCCCTGCAGTGTCGATAAATCCAACGGCTGAGCTCTGTCTGGCAGGCCGGCCCTGTTCACGTCACCTCCTGGGGTCGTTGGTGCTTGGTGATGTCTACTACACAACCTTCTTCTTGTAGACGTTGTTGGGCCTCCAAGTGCAGAGGTTTGTAGGAAAGTAGCAAATTTCCCTCAAGTGGGTGACCTAAGGATTATCAATCCGTAGGAGGCGTAGGATGAAGATGGTCTCTCTCAAGCAACCCTACAACCAAATAACAAAGAGTCTCTTGTGTCCCCAACACACCCAATACAATGGTAAATTGTATAGGTGCACTAGTTCGGCGAAGAGATGGTGATATAAGTGGTATATGGATAGTAGATATAGGTTTTTGTAATCTGAAAATATAAAAACAGCAAGGTAACTAATGATTAAACTAAGCACAAACAGTATTGCAATGCTAGGAAACAAGGCCTAGGGTTCATACTTTCACTAGTGCAAGTCCTCTCAACAATAATAACATAATTGGATCACATAACTATCCCTCAACATGCAACAAAGAGTCACTCCAAAGCCACTAATATCAGAGAACAAACAAAGAGATTATGGTAGGGTACGAAACCACCTCAAAGTTATTCTTTCCAATCAATCCATCGGGGTATTCCTATAAGTGTCACAAACAACCCTAGAGTTCATACTAGAATAATACCTTAAGACACAAATCAACCAAAACCCTAATGTCACCTAGATACTCCAATGTCACCTCAAGTATCCGTGGGTATGATTATACGATATGCATCACACAATCTCAGATTCATCTATTCAACCAACACATAGAACCTCAAAGAGTGCCCCAGAGTTTCTACCGGAGAATCACGACGAAAACGTGTGCGAACCCCTATGCATAGGTTCATGGGCGGAACCTGCAAGTTGATCACCAAAACATACATCAAGTGAATTACGTGATATCCCATTGTCACCACAGATACGCACGGCAAGACATGCATCAAGTGTTCTCAAATCTTTAAAGACTCAATCCGATAAGATAACTTCAAAGGGAAACTCAATCCATTACAAGAGAGTAGAGGGGGAGAAACATCATAAGATCCAACTATAATAGCAAAGCTCGTGATACATCAAGATCGTACCACCTCAAGAACACGAGAAAGAGAGATCAAACACATAGCTACTGGTACATAGCCTCAGCCCCGAGGGAGAACTACTCCCTCCTCGTCATGGAGAGCACCGGGATGATGAGGATGGCCACCGGAGAGGGATTCCCCCCTCCGGCAGGGTGCCGGAACGGGTCTAGATTGGATTTCGGTGGCTACAGAGGCTTCTGGTGGCGGATCTCCCGATCTATTGTGCTCTCAGATGTTTTTAGGGTATATGGATATATATAGGAGGAAGAAGTACGTCAGGGGAGCCACGAGGGGCCACGAGGGTGGAGGGCGCGCCCCCTGCCTCGTGGCTTCCTTGTTGCTTCCCTTACATGGACTCCAAGTCTCCCGGGTTGCTTCTGGTCCAAAAATAAGTTCCGTGATGTTTCAGGTCAATTGGACTCCATTTGATTTTCCTTTTCTGCGATACTCTAAAATAAAGGAAAAAACAAAAACTGGCACTGGGCTCTGGGTCAATAGGTTAGTCCCAAAAATAATATAAATGTGTATAATAAAGCCCATAAACATCCAAAACAGAAGATAATATAGCATGGACCAATAAAAAATTATAGATATATTGGAGGCGTATCAGCATCCCCAAGCTTAATTCGTGCTCATCCTCGAGTAGGTAAATGATAAAAATAGAATTTTTGATGTGGAGTGCTACTTGGCATGATTTCAATGTAATTCTTCTTAATTGTGGTATGAATATTCAGATCTGAGAGATTCAAGATAAAATTTCATATTGACATAAAAATAATAGTACTTCAAGCATACTAACTAAGTAATCATGTCTTCTCAAAATAACATGGCCAAACACAGCTATCCCTACAAAATCATATAGTCTGGCTATGCTCCATCTTCACCACACGACATATTTAAATCATGCACAACCCCGATGACAAGACAAGCAATTGTTTCATACTTTTGATGTTCTCAAACCTTTTCAATCTTCACGCAATACATGAGCATGAGCCATGGATATAGCACTATAGGTGGAATAGAATGGTGGTTGTGGAGAAGACAAAAAGGAGAAGATGGTCTCAGATCAACTAGGCGTATCAACGGGCTATGGAGATGCCCATCAATAGATATCAATGTGAGTGAGTAGGGATTGCCATGCAACGGATGCACTAGAGCTATAAGTGTATGAAATCTCAACAAAAGAAACTAGTGGGTGTGCATCCAACTTACTTGCTCACGAAGACCTAGGGCACTTGAGGAGGCCCATTGTTGGAATATACAAGCCAAGTTCTATAATGAAAGATTCCCACTAGTATATAAAAGTGACAACATAGGAGACTCTCTATCATGAAGATCATGGTGCTACTTTGAAGCACAAGTGTGGTAAAAGGATAGTAGCATTACCCCTTCTCTCTATTTCACCCGTTTTTTTGGGCCTTCTCTTTTTTATGGCCTCTTTTATTTATTTTTATTTGGGCTTCTTTGGCCTCTTTTATTTATTTATTTTCGTCCAGAGTCTCATCCCAACATGTGGGGGAATCATTGTCTCCATCATCCTTTCCTCACTAGGACAATGCTCTAATAATGATGATAATCACACTTTTATTTATTTACAACTCAAGAATTACAACTCGATACTTAGAACAAGATATGACTCTATATAAATGCCTTCGGCTGTGCCGGGATGTGCAATGATTCATGAGTGACATGTATGAAAGAATTATTAACGGTGGCTTTGCCACAAATACAATGTCAACTACATGATCATGCAAAGCAATATGACAATGATGGAGCGTGTCATAATAAGCGGAACGGTGGAAAGTTTCATGGTAATATATCTCAGAATGGCTATGGATACACCATAATAGGTAGGTATGGTGGCTGTTTTGAGGAAGGTATATGGTGGGTTTATGGTACCAGCGAAAGTTGCGCGGTACTAGAGAGGTTAGCAATGGTGGAAGGGTGAGAGTGCGTATAATCCATGGACTCAACATTAGTCATAAAGAACTCACATACTTATTTCAAAAATATATTAGTTATCAAAACAAAGTATTACACGCATCCTCCTAGGTGGATAGATTGGTAGGAAAAGACCATCGCTCGCCCCCGACCGCCACTCATAAGGAAGACAATCAATAAATAAATCATGCTCCGACTTCATCACATAACGGTTCACCATATGTGCATGCTACGGGAATCACAAACTTCAACACAAGTATTTCTCAAATTCACAACTTCTCAACTAGCATGACTCTAATATCACCATCTCCATATCTCAAAACAATTATCAAGTATCAAACTTCTCTTAGTATTCAATGCACTCTATATGAAACTTTTATTATATCCCTCTTGGATGTCCATCATATTAGGACTAGTTTCATAACCAAAGCAAACTACCATGCTGTTCTAAAGATTCTCAAAATGATATAAGTGAAGCATGAGAGTTCATCTATTTATTCAAAATAAAACCACCGCCGTGCTCTAAAAAGATATAAGTGAAGCACTAGAACAACAACAAACTACTCTGAAAGATATAAGTGAAGATCAATGAGTAGTCGAATAATTATCCAACTATATGATGACTCTCAAACATTTCAGAGTTTTAGATCTTGGTATTTTATTCATACAGCAAGCAAAACTAAAGAAAATAAAATGACGCTCCAAGCAAAACACATATCATGTGGCGAATAAAAATATAGCTCCAAGTAAATTTACCGATGAACGAAGACGAAAGAGGGGATGCCTTCCGGGGCATCCCCAAGCTTAGGCTCTTGTTTGTCCATTAATATTACCTTGGGGTTCCTTGGGCATCCCCAAGATTAGGCTCTTGCCAATCCTTATTCCATAGTCCATCGAATCTTTACCCAAAACTTGAAAACTTCACAACACAAAACTTAACATAAAACTCGTGAGCTCCGTTAGCGAAAGAAAACAAAACACCACTTCAAGGTACTGTAATGAACTCATTGTTTAATTATATTGGTGTTAAATCTACTGTATTACAACTTCTCTATGGTTTATAAACTATTTTACTAGCCAGAGATTCATCAAAATAAGAAAACAACACACGAAAAACAGAATCTGTCAAAAACAGAACAGTCTGTAGTAATCTGTAACTAACACAAAACTTTTGGAACTCATAAAATTCTCAAATAAATTGGTGGACCTGAGGAATTTATATATTAATAATCTGCAAAAATAATTAACTAAATAGCACTGTCCAATATAAAATGGCAGAAATTCTCGTGAGCGTTAAAGTTTCTGTTTTTTACAGCATGATCGCAAAGACTTTCCCCAAGTCTTCCCAAAGGTTCTATTTGGCACAAACACTAATTAAAAGCATAAAACCACATCTAAACAGAGGCTAGATAAATTATTTATTACTAAACAGGTGCAAAAAGCAAGGAACAAAAATAAAATTGGGTTTCCTCCCAAGAAGCGCTATCGTTTAATGCCCCTAGCTAGGCATGATGATTTCAATGATGCTCACATAAAAGATAAGAACTGTAACATAAAGAGAGCATCATAAAGAATATGACTAGAAAATTTAAGTCTAACCCATTTCCTATGCATAGGGATTTTGTGAGAAAACAACTTGTGTGAACAAGAATCAACTTGCATAGGAAGGTAAAACAAGCATAACTTCAAAACTGTAAGCACATAGAGAGGAAACTTGATATTATTGCAATTCCTACAAGCATATATTCTTCCCTCATAATAATTTTCAGTAGCATCATGTATGAATTCAACAATACAACCATAGAAATTTACTACTCTTCACATAAGAAAATTCCTTCTCATGAATAATAGTGGGAGCAAACTCAACAAAATAACTATCATGTGATTGAAAATTAAAATCAAGATGACAACTTTCATGGTCATCATTGTTCTTTAAAGCATACGTGTCATCACAATAATCATCATAGATAGGAGGCATGCTTTCATCATAATAAATTTGCTCATCAAAACTTGGGGGACAAGAAATATCATCTTCATCAAACATAGCTTCCCCAAGCTTGTGGCTTTGCATATCATTAGCATCATAGATATTCAAGGAATTCATACTAACGACATTGCAATCATGATCATCATTAAAATATTTAGTGCCAAACATTCTAATGCATTCTTCTTCTAACACCTTGGCACAATTTTCCTTTCCATCATACTCACGAAAGATATTAAAAAGATGAAGCGTATGAGACAAACTCAATTCCATTTTTTATAGTTTTCTTTTATAAACTAAACTAGTGCTAAAACAAGAAACAAAAAGATTCGATTGCAAGATCTAAAGATATACCTTCAAGCGCTCACCTCCCCGGCAACGGCGCCAGAAAAGAGCTTGATGTCTACTACACAACCTTCTTCTTAGACATTGTTGGGCCTCTAAGTGCAGAGGTTTGTAGGACAATAGCAAATTTCCCTCAAGTGGATGACCTAAGGTTTATCAATCCATAGGAGGCGTTAGATGAAGATGGTCTCTCTCAAGAAACCTTGCAACCAAATAACAAAGAGTCTCTTGTGTCCCCAACACATCCAATACAATGGTAAATTGTATAGGTGCACTAGTTCGGCGAAGAGATGGTGATACAAGTGGTATATGGATAGTAGATATAGGTTTTTTTAATCTGAAAATATAAAAACAGCAAGGTAACTAATGATAAAAGTGAGCACAAACGGGATTGCAATGCTAGGAAACAAGGCCTAGGGTTCATACTTTCACTAGTGCAAGTCCTCTCGATAATAATAACATAATTGGATCACATAACTATCCCTCAACATGCAACAAAGAGTCACTCCAAAGCAACTAATAGAGGAGAACAAACGAAGAGATTATGGTAGGGTATGAAACCACCTCAAAGTTATTCTTTCCAATCAATCGATTGGGCTATTCCTATAAGTGTAACAAACAGCCCTAGAGTTCGTATTAGAATAACACCTTAAGACACAAATCAACCAAAACCCTAATCTCACATAGATACTCCAATGTCACCTCAAGTATCCATGGGTATGATTATACGATATGCATCACACAATCTCAGATTCATCTATTCAACCAACACATAGAACCTCAAAGAGTGCCACAAAGTTTCTACCGGAGAATCACGACAAAAACGTGTGCCAACCCCTATGCATAGGTTCATGGGCGGAACCCGCAAGTTGATCACCAGAACATACATCAAGTGAATCACGTGATATCCCATTATCACCACAGATACACACGGCAAGACATACATCAAGTGTTCTCAAATCTTTAAAGAATCAATCCGATAAGATAACTTCAAAGGGGAAACTCAATCCATTACAAGAGAGTAGAGGGGGAGAAACATCATAAGATCCAACTATAATAGCAAAGCTCGTGATACATCAAGATTGTACCACCTCAAGAACATGAGAGAGAGAGATCAAACACATAGCTACTGGTACATACCCTCAGCCCCGAGGGAGAACTACTCCCTCCTCGTCATGGAGAGCACCGGGATGATGAATATGGCCACCGGAGAGGGATTCCCCCCTCCGGCAAGGTGCCGGAACGGGTCTAGATTGGCTTTCGGTGGCTACGGAGGCCTCTGGTGGCGGAACTCCCGATCTATTGTGCTCCCGGATGTTTTTAGGGTATATGGATATATATAGGAGGAAGAAGTACGTCAGGGGAGCCACGAGCGGCCCACGGGGTTGGAGGGCGCGCCCCCTACCTCGTGGCTTCCTCGTTGCTTCCCTTATGTGGACTCCAAGTCTCCCGGGTTGCTTCTTGTCCAAAAATAAGTTCTGTGAAGTTTCAGGTCAATTGGACTCCGTTTGATTTTCCTTTCCTGCGATGCTCTAAAACAAGGAAAAAAACAGAAACTGGCACTGGGCTCTGGGTCAATAGGTTACACCCAAAAATAATATAAAAGTGTATAATAAAGCCCATAAACATCCAAAACAGAAGATAATATAGCATGGAGCAATCAAAAATTATAGATACGTTGGAGACGTATCACTTGGCCTTCTCATGCGATAGCGTCAGGAAATCCACTCAGCGCAGGTTGTCTAACCAACTCGTAGGAACGCCCCAGCCATCAAGAACCAAGACTACGTGCAACCTGCCTTGAGGTAGGGCCTCGTGAGTCCCGCGCTAGCTCACGAGTGCCCAGATACACCTCTCGTCTAGCCCTGCCGTGCAAGCGACGTGTCAGGGCGGGGCTGTACACGCCCCGGGGGCTCTCCGCAGTAGGGAGTTCCCTCCCACGTACCAGCGGAAGCACCATGCTTCGTGCTGGCAGTCGACACTGTCGACGAGCGGCTATGCCTATGCAAGTGCGGAAGCGGTATGGTCCATCCTGGCAATAAACAACCGAGGGCGGCCTCACGGCCGTATCAACCTCAGGGAGCCTCCGAGCTCGGTGCCGGCCTCATCGCAACACCTCCCCTCGGGAGAGTCACGTGAGGGGGCTGGGCACGGGTGCTGCGCTCGGGTCACACCCAAGCGTACGCCACCCTGCCAGGTCCCTCATACCTGGTCGTCGCGTGCCCTCCCAAGCGGAGCCAAGGTACGAAGGTCGTTCGAACGTCAAGGGGGACTCCTGAGCATCGCGACTCAGGAGCCTAACTGACCACGTAGCTCCTCACTCCTTGGACTGTCCTGGTGATCCGGTCGGCCCAATGGCGGCTGAGGAATGCAAGGGGTCGGGCCCTGCCGACGTAGAACACTATACCTACTCCCGGAAATCCTTTTAATCAGCTATTTGCGCATCAAGGGGGGCTCCTGAGCATCGTGACTCAGGAGCCTAACTGACCTCATAGCCCCTCACTCCTTGGTCTGTCCTAGTGATCCGGTCAGCCCAATGGCGGCTGAGGTATGCGCGGGGTCGAGCCCTGCCGACGTAGAACATAAAGTAAATAGAAAGGAAATCACAGAATTTCAAAGCAAATATTATAGGACATATTGTTCCCCTGAAGTCAAACAAGAGTTCAACGCCTCCACAAGGCATGGCGCATATTGCAGAAGATAAAACAGGAAAGGAGCTATCTGCAGGCCGCCTCGTCATCCCTGGACGCCGCGGTCACCTGCAAGGGATGCTTCTTCTCCAACGGTGCCGCCTTCACCTACACCACCAGCCGGAGTTGCAGGATCGGTATCATCGCCGGTCGGCGGCGCGGGAGCGAAGGCGCGGAACCTCTTCAACAGGGCCTCCACCTGACCCTTCATAGCTGCAGCAGCGGCCTCGTAATGCTCGTCTTTCACAGGCTCCAGCAGCTCGTCAAGGTGGGCAGTGGGATCGCGAAGGTGGAGGTGGCTAAAAACGAGCGTCAGCGCGGCCGAGGAGAGAACGTGGGCTTCTCGCTCTGCCATGGGGCCGATACCGCTCACGACGTCCTCAAGCGCATCAACCAGAAAAGGAACCAGCTGGTTGGGGGCCCCGTCATCGGCAACCAGCGGCTCCTCCAAGCTCTTCTCGTAGAGCGACTTCAGCGCCGTCCGAGCCTTCTCTTCAAGGAGCTTGAAGGCCGCGCGGTCCTCAGTCAGGACCTGCGCCTTGGCATCGAGCTTGGCCTTCTCCGCCTTCAGCTTCTGCTCCAGCTCTTCCAACCAGCCGTGCTCCGTGGCCTGCGCCTTAGCCAACTGATCCAGTTTGGCGTCGCGATCCTTGATGGCATCCTCTCGGGCTTTCATCCTCTCATCGTCCGCCTTCCGGTCTCGGGCTTCATTCGCACACTCTCCAGCTCGGCCGCCATCGACCGACAGCGGTCCTGGGCGGCTTCGGCATCCTTCAGCGCCACCTCGCGATCGGCCACAGCCTAGGCAACGGCCTCCCTGTCCTTCCCGGAGTCAGCAGCAACTTGGCTCAGTGCCACCCGGACGGATGCGTCAGAATGCAGCCAGCCGGAAACCAGTTCCAGGCGTGTGGCCACCAGGCGACGGTCGGAGCCCTGAAGGTCTTCTCGCAGCAGGGCCATCGCAGAAAGAGCCCGCTCCAGGACGTCAGGAGAGGTGGCGGAACCTAGGTCAGCAGCGCAGCGGAAGAATGAGGAGGAGGCGATGTCATCACCATGGCCTGGGAGGCCAGAGGCTCCTGAGCCTCGGGGACCCCAGCGCCCAAGCCGGATGCTAGCACCTCCGGAGCCGGCGGGGCCTCGGGGCTAACTCCTCCCGAAGATGCTCCGCCCAATCTCGCAAGGATGATCGGGCTAGAGTAGCATGAGCACCGTCTCTGCCTTTACTCATGGAGAGGGGCGCGGTCGCAGGAGGCAATCTAGGCTCAAGTAGCACCACCTCGCCCTCCCTTCTCCTCTTTGCCGTAGGCGTCGCCCTAGTTGCACAATGAAGAAGAAGTGTCAAGGACAAGCACCAGAAGCAAGAATAAGGAAGAGCAAGAACACTTACTGGTCCACTGCGGCATAGTCCCTCCGCTTCGGGAGCTTGAAGTCGAAGAGCTTCGTGGCAGCTGGGCCAGACATAGCTCTAGGCAGTGGTGAGGAAGGAGCGTCGTCCCGGGAGAGCAGCGACGACCTGCCCTTCGACGGAACCACGGGCGGCTCCCCCTTTTTCGGGAGGACGTCGGCCTTGCTCAAGGGGGAGGTCTCCACCATCTCTTTGGGGGCTGCCTCTGAGTCGCGCTCCTCATCGTCCTCCTCCTCTCCGTCCCTGCGGGAATCACCAGAAGATACGTCCACCGTCGCTGTCGCCACATGAGCTTCAGAAGGCGCTGGCGGCACCTGGCCGCCCCCATCAAAGGTAGGCATGGCGACTACGACCTCCGCCCCGTCCTTCCGGAGGAACAAGGAAGTGTGGGGATTAGGCGGATACTCTTGGTCATCTCCGACCAGAATACGGAGGGCCATGGCCAGCTCCTCGTCGGACAAGGCCTTCGGACTCAAGCGGAGCTTGTATTCTCCATCCACAAGCGTCCACAAGGGGCGCGTGCGCGCCTAGAGAGGAGCCACCCGCAACGCCAAGAATTCCCTCTGGAGAATGGCCCCCGTCGGCTTCACTGCATTCGCGTTTCCCGGCCTTAGGTCGGCGTTCATCTTCTCCAGCACCAGCTTCACCCGGTCGTTAGTAAGCTTCATGCAGGACCACCCCTCATCAGGCCAGGGCATCCCCATCGGCAGCTTCAGCCGTGGGTGGGCACATTTGGCAACCATCATAACCCCCTTGCTCCTGAAGCTATCGGCCTTCTTCCCGGTCTTCGAAATCGCGTTAGCCTTGCCGGATGCGATGAAGTTGGCGCACCCCGTGGTGTGGCCGTCGTTGATCCGGAGGTAAAAGAAGTGGCGCAGCAGTGCCACGGACGGCATCACCCCGACGTACGCCTCATAGTAAAAGGCAAAGATGGCCAAGAGAAGAATGGAGTTGGGATGGAGATGAAGAGCCTGTAACCCGTAGTGATGGAGGACCGCATAGAAGAAGTCAGAGAAGGGGGGAACGCGGCCGGCGATGATGCTGCTCATGAAGAATGGGTGGAAGGAGCTCTTCGGAGCTTCGGGCACGGCGGAGCCAGCCCGAAGCTCGGTCTCCCCCTTCTCGTTGTTCTCCCCCGCCGTCAGCAGGCGCGTGACAGCGAGGTTCTTCATCGAGACATTGGGCGCCTCTAGAGCCGGCTCGTACCAGGCAGGTGGCGAATCGACCTTGGGCTTTCATGGCACCATTGTTCAGAAGCTCAGAAGGAGATCGGAGCAGATCTGGAGATTTCGGAAGTGAAGAGCAAGCAAGGGGATTTGGAGCAAGGCAAAGGAAGGCAATGAAGGCAAGCGTTCCCCGCACCGGCCTTTTGTCAGTCGGGCAGCTGCCAAGGCTACGTGGGGAAGAGGAGATGCCCACGTCCAATTAGTCGCCACGCGCAAACCGCGGCCGCAGGTTAATGGGGCTCGCAGCGCTACGTCCCTGCCCTTTGGCTTCGCCTCGAAGCCAAGCCCGAGCGCGCATTGGACCCGGGGGCTACTATTGGCGTTCTGGGAATGGGGGTCCCCAGACATGCCTGCCTGCGGCCCGCAGCATGGCTCCACCAGCGGCCCCATACGGCCCATATTCACCAGCAAACATCCAAGACCCTCACGAGGGGCCAGTCCTCGCAAGGCGGACGATGCAAGACCTCCTCAGGGGCGGCCTCACCAGGCTAGCTCACGGGGGGCGGAGAAATCAAGGCAAGGGACACCTCGCGATGTTCCTGTGACGCAAGCCATGATGACTGGAACAAGGCGGGCGCCAGCACGCACATCGTCCTCGTTTCCCCTTTGGTGCTAATGGGGGCGAGCGCAGATGAGGAGTCCCGAGGCAATAGGTAAAGGTTTCCATATCGATGCAACAAGACCAAGTTAGCAGGACGGCAAGACGGAGGTCATAGTGGAGCCCAGGACGGTGTCACCACCAGAGCCCTTGGCAGGCGAAGACCACTTTTGTCAGATAGCTTGTACTAGTTGTTTCCCTTTGAATTAGGCTGTTGTGGGATCCCTCCCCGCTCAATATTTGGGAAGAGGACCAGGGCCTCTATAAATAGGACTAGCCACCACCATGGAGAGGGGATTCCGATCTTCAACCACTCAAGCACACCAAGCACAAGAACACCTCTCCTTGCGAGGCTGTTTTTCCCTTCTACTGTTCATCCTCAGCCCAAGAGGCAATCCACCACACCACATTGGAGTAGGGTATTACACCACAACGGTGTCCTGAACCAGTATAAATCTTGTGTCTCATGTTCTTTGGGTTCGTCGAGCTAGGCCGTAAGATCGTAGAGTGTGCGAGCTAGGGAGGGGCAGAGATCTTCGTGTGCACCCCATTGTTCGAACCTCAAGGGTTTTGCTGGAACCCGAAATCCGACAAAGTCTGCTAGCCAATGCTTGGATGAGTTTGATAATTTTATTGTTAAACAAGAAAACTGCAATGCTTATGTTGGTAGACAATTGAAACGTAATGCTTATATGATTGAACACTTGAGTGATTATATGTCTAGAATTAAAGGTGACCTTAAACTTATTAGTAAACATTCTTCTATGGTTACCACTCAGGTAGAACAAGTGGTTAAAGCACACCATGATTTGCTCAATGAATTAAATAATAAGAAAAATGATAATGATGTTAAAGTTGTGACTAGAGGGGGTAAAATGACTCATGAACCTTTGTATCTGAGGGCCACCCTAAGAGAGTTGAGCAAGATTCTCAGAGAACTAATGTTGATGCACCTAGTCCTTCTAAGAAGAAGAAAAAGAAAAATGATAAGACTTTGCATGCTTCTAGTTAACCAGTTGTTGACACATCTGAAAATCCCAATGATATTTCTATTTTTGATGCTGAAACAGAATCTGGTAATGAACATGATCCTAGTGATAATGTTAATGATGATGTTCATGATGATGCTCGACCTAGCAATAACAATGATGTAGAGGTTGAACCTGCTGTTGATCTTGTTTACCCATAATCAAAGAATCAATGTTATGATAAGAGAGACTTCATTGCTAGGAAGCACGGTAAAGAAAGAGAACCATGGGTTCAGAAATCCATTCCTTTTCCTCCTAAACCATCCAAGAAAAAGGATGATGAGGATTTTGAGCGCTTTGCTGAAATGATTAGACCTATCCTTTTGCGTATGTGTTTGACTGATATGCTTAAAATGAATCCTTATGCTAAGTATATGAAAGATATTGTTACTAATAAAAGAAAGATACCGGAAGCTGAAATTTCCACCATGCTTGCTAATTATAATTTTGAGGGTGAAATACCAAAGAAACATGGAGATCCAGGAGTACCCAGTATACCATGCTCTATTAAAAGAAACTATGTTAAAACTGCTTTATGTGATCTTGGAGCCAGTGTTAGTGTTATGCCTCTCACTTTATATCGTAGACTTGATTTGAATAAGTTGACACCTACTGAAATATCTTTGCAAATGGTCGATAAATCAACTGCTATACCTGTCCGTATCTGTGAGGATGTGCCTGTTGTGGTTGCAAACGTTACTATTTTAACGGACTTTGTTATTCTTGATATTCCCGAGGACGATAGTATGTCGATTATCCTTGGTAGACCCTTTTTGAATACTGCAGGGGCTATTATTGATTGCAACAAAGGAAATGTCACTTTTGATGTTAATGTTATGAGCATACGGTACACTTTCCGAGGAAACAACCTCAAGTCCGTAGTATTAATTCTATTGGAAAATTTTCAAGGATTACAATGGGAGGTTTTGAATTCCCTCTTCCTACTGTCAAGAAGAAATATGATATTCTTATTGTTGGGAACATGCACGTCCCTGTTGAGGTAACCAAGTGTTATTCAAAAATTCTACGGTTTCATGTTACTCAGAAAGAGTTTGCTAACAAGACTTGATCTACCTTGTTAGTGGATTCCTTTTGATGAGAACGAGATGGATAAAGTTAGAAATCACAAATCTCTGTACCCTCCTTTTACTTTCTGTTATTTAGATTAAATAAAGCAAAAATAGTATTTCTGTCTGTTTTCAAAATTATCCTTGCAATAAAAATACCCCGAAAATAAAAGTTCTCCAAATGTCCTGAAAATGAAATATGATTTTTGTAGAATATTTCAGAATTACTGGCACTGAGAACACACCAGGGGGCCCACCATTTGGCCATGAGGGTGTAGGGCGCCCCCATCCCCCTGGGGCACGCCCCTGCCTCGTGGACCCCATGTGGAACCCCTCCACTTATTCCAGCACCAACTCGCTTCGTCTTCCTCCACAAAAATCCTCCCATAGCTCAAACCCGCGTTCTAGCTCATCTTGATGCCATTTTCATTCTCCTTGCTCAAAGCTCCATTCACAAAATTGTTTGGGGAGATTGTTCTTCGAGAAAGAAAATGTTTAGGAAAATGTACCAAGGTGTTTCCTCAAGGAAGCAAGGACCAAGGCTCGTGATACGTGAGCCGGACGATGAACCACCGAGGGAAGCTCAAGTGCGGCCTTGTGAATGGCCGTCAGAGGAGTTTATAGTCTAGGCAGGCATCAAGTATGAATTTGACGTGTATATGTGTAATGCTGATCTTGAGGAAAGTGTCAGAGAATGCTGATCTTCATATTCAAATTTACATCCTCGCGCAATTCTCACGCTGTTTTATTTGATCTTTATGATAAATCATATAACATGGACTTAGAAGATTTTAATACTGCTTGTAAACTCCAACAGTGGGGCAATGTTAATGAACCTCGCAAATTTGAATATGAAGACTGATATGTCTCCGTCGTATCTACTTTTCCAAACACTTTTGCCCTTGTTTTGGACTCTAATTTGCATGATTTGAATGGAACTAACCCGGACTGACGCTGTTTTCAGCAGAATTACCATGGTGTTATATATGTGCAGAAACAAAAGTTCTCGGAATGACCTGAAACTTCATGGAACATCTATTCAGAAAATATAAAAAATACCTGCAAAAGATGAAGACCAGGGGGCCCACCACCTGTCCACAAGGGTGGGGGCGTGCCCCCCTACCTCGTGGGCCCCCTGGAGCTCCTCCGACCTCAAGACCAACTCTATATATTTGCTTTCGAGGAGAAAAAAATTAGAGAGAAGAATTCATCGCATTTTACGGTACGGAGCCGCCGCCAAGCCCTAAAACCTCTCGGGAGGGCTGATCTGGAGTCCATTCGGGGCTCTGGAGAGGGGAATCCGTCGCCATCATCGTCATCAACCATCCTCCATCACCAATTTCATGATGCTCACCGCCGTGTGGGATTAATTCCATTGTAGGCTTGTTGGACGGTGATGGGTTGGATGAGATATATCATGTAATCGAGTTAGTTTTGTTAGGGTTTGATCCCTAGTATCCATTATGTTCTGAGATTGATGTTGCTATGACTTTGCTATGCTTAATGCTTGTCACTAGGGCCCGAGTGCCATGATTTCAAATCTGAACCTATTATGTTTTCATCAATATATGAGAGTTCTTGATCCTATCTTGCAAGTCTATAGTCACCTATTATGTGTTATGATCCGTTAACCCTGAAGTGACAATAATCGGGATAGTTACCGGTGATGACCGTAGTTTGAGGAGTTCATGTATTCACTATGTGTTAATGCTTTGTTCCGGTACTCTATTAAAAGGAGGCCTTAATATCCCTTAGTTTCCGTAAGGACCCCGCTGCCACGGGAGGGTAGGACAAAAGATGTCATGCAAGTTCTTTTCCAAAAGCATGTATGACTATATTCGGAATACATGCCTGCATTACATTGATGAACTGGAGCTAGTTCTGTGTCACCCTAGGTTATGACTGTTAGATGACGAACCGCATCCGGCATAATTCTCCACCACTGATCCATTGCCTACGAGCTTTCCACATATCGTTCTTCACTTATTTACTTTTCCATTGCTATTTCTATCATCACTACAAAATACCAAAAACATTACTTTTGCTACCGTTACCACTACTATCATATTACTTTGCTACTAAACACTTTGCTGCAAATATTAAGTTTCCAAGTGTGGTTGAATTGACAACTCAGCTGCTAATACTTGAGAATATTCTTTGGCTCCCCTTGTGTCGAATCAATAAATTTGGGTTGAATACTCTACCCTTGAAAACTGTTGCGATCCCCTATACTTGTGGGTTATCAAAGACTTTCTTGCTAGTATCACTATGGGGGAATCTAGGGAAATCACAGAAGCTACCACAGGGAGCATTCATTTCCCTTCCATACATTATTTTGCTCTCTTTATTGGTAGATGCATTAATGGTAAAGATGAGGCCTGCCACATGTGCGTTCTAGATCTTTGTGTCCTCAAAAGTGCGGTATTAGGAGATAACCAATATAACCCGAGGGCCATTGTGGCATGTAGGTTGCATCTTAACAATATATATGGAGATTTTTTTGGTGGAATTTATGCAACTCGTGTAGCTAATTATCTTAATGTACCCATACATGGAAATGATATAAAGCCATCTCCTGCTTACCTAGATTATAATGCTATGGTTCGCCATCAGTTTCTTGAGAGGAACAAATTGTTCCTCCAGTATCGACTAATCTTCTACAGACAGCGCACTGTCCATGTTGCCCTCCCTGCTCCTACTTTCTTTAACTTCCAGGCAAAAAGGAGATATGTTATAACCAGGGAGGAGGCGAACGAGTACGGGATGAGAACGGAGGCTGCTCACCTCCAAGCTGCAGCTCTCTAGGCAGTAGCTGCTGCATCTCAGTATGACCCTAGCTACAACTTTGGATATCCACCAGGCCAGCAGTGGCCATAGACAAACTTAGGCCAAAAGCCTAAGCTTGGGGGAGTACGTATTTCTCATCGACATTACATTCATGTTCACACACTCATTCTAGTTATCCGTGCTCATACTTTTTCATTGTACCATCCATGCTAGTTTATTTTCTTTGCTAAGCCTTCTTCTTATGTGTTCAAAAAAACCGTAAGAAAAACCAAAAAAATAGTTATAGTTTTTAGCTAGTTTACCTTCCATGCCTGTAGTAGCAGTAACTAAAAGAAAACCCAAAAAGATTTCTCATTCTTCTTTTGCTTGTTGGGAGCTTTCCCGTGTAATTACTTTTATTTCTTTTCTTGTTCTTTGGGGGTCGAGAGGAGAAGACCATGATGAAAATGTTGAGTGGCTCTCATATGCATTATTGTTGCTTTAACCAGGAGCCCATATTACCTTATCTTCTCCCTTGTATTAAATGCATGTAGATTCTAGCTTAGTCTAATGCACATGCACTATTATTATTATCCACACCGTTCGGTCGTGCGAGTGAAAGGCAATAATGGCGATATATGATGGACTGATTGAGATGAGAGAAGCTGGTATGAACTCGACCTATCTTGTTTTTGCAAATATGATTAGTTCACTGTTCCTGATTCAGCCTATTATGAATGAAACATGTTTGCAATGACAATTAGAGATTATAGTTGCCCATGCCATGCTTAATTAGCTAGGAGTTTATAATAGTTTACCTTGTGTGCCAACATGCTATTAAAATGGTTGTTATGCGGTATGATAGGGTGGTATCCTCCTTTGAATGATTCGAGTGGTTTGACTTGGCACATGTTCACGCATGTAGTTGAAAGAAAATTAACATAGCCTCCACGATATTAATGTTCATGGTGATTTATATCCTACTCATGCTTGCACTCATTGTTGATTAATCTTAATGCATGTTCATGACTGTTATCGCTCTCTAGTTGGTCGCTTCCTAGTCTCTTTCTAGCCTTCACTTGTACTAAGCTGGAATACTGCTTGTGCATCCACTTCCATAAACCCGAAAGTTATTCCACATGAGTCCACCATACCTTCCTATAAGCGGTATCTACCTGCCGTTCCAAGTAAATTTGTATGTGCCAAACTCTAAACCTTCAAATGAAATTCTATTTTGTATGCTCTAATAGCTCATGTATCAACTAGGGTTGTCTATATCTTCCATGCTAGCTGGGTTATTCTCACGATGAGTGGACACCGCTCATCACTCATGACAAAATAGCTGGCAACCGGGATGCCCAGTACCATGCTCAAATCAAAATAATTGCAAACAAAACTCCCCCAGGATTGTTGTTAGTTGGAGGCACCCGTTGTTTCAGACAAGCCATGGATTGATGTTTGTTGGTGGTGGGGGAGTATAAACTTTACCATTCTGTTTGGGAACCGCCTATAATGTGTGTAGCACGGAATATATCGAGATCTCTTGGTTGTTATGTTGATAATGAAAGTATACCACTCAAAATATTATTTATCTCTGTTTCAAAACTCGAGCTCTGGCACCTCTGCAAATCCTTACTTCCCTCTGTGAAGGGCCTATCTATTTACTTTTATGTTGAGTCATCATCCTCTTATTAAAAATCACCAGTTGGAGAGCACCGCTGTCATTCGCATGCATTGCTATTAATGTACATTGAGTATGACTATGACATGATCTCTTTTACCATGAATTACAATGTCTAGTCAGTCCTTGATCTTCAGGGGTGCACTACATTTATGTTTTGCGGTCTCAGAAAGAGCTAGTGAGATACCATCTTGTTATATCATGTTATGATTGTTTTGAGAAAGTGTTGTCATCCGAGATTTATTATTATTGCTCGCTAGTTGATTATGCCATTGATATGAGTAAACATGAGACCTAAATGTTATTGTGAATATGGTTAGTTCATAATCTTTGCTAAAAACTTGAATGCTGGATTTACATGTTTGCAACAACAATATCAAACCGAGTTTGTCAAAGTTTTTCTTTACCACTCTCAGTTTATCAACTGAATTGCTTGAGGACAAGCAAGGGTTTAAGCTTGGGGGAGTTGATATATCTCCAACATATCTACTTTTCCAAACACTTTTGCCCTTGTTTTGGACTCTAACTTGCATGATTTGAATGGAACTAACCCGGACTGACGCTGTTTTTAGCAGAATTGCCATAGTGTTATTTTTGTGCTAAAATAAAAGTTCTCGGAATGACCTAAAAATCCACGAAGACACGTTTTGGAATTAATAAAAATACTGGCGAAAAAATTAGCATCAGGGGGCCCACACCCTGTGCTGGAATTTAGTCTATTTTGGGCAGCCCAATAACTATTTTAGAAATTCCTAATAAATCCTAGAGGCCCACTTAGCCCATTTGTGCAAGGCAAGGGATACTACTAAAGTTTAATCCCGCATTGCTAGTTTAGTGGGAGTTGGACCTCCTTATAAGGGAGGTTCTTTCCCCACTTGTACGAGCATGAGAATAAGAGGGATATCCACGCGCACTCCTCCTCCGCCGCCCGCCTCGCCACGCCACGCCTCGTCACGACGCGCCGCGGGTTGCGGGAATGAGCCGAGCCGATATCTAAATTTTTTCCATGCACGATGGGTATACGAAAGGTCACGTGGGAGTTGAAATGTTTTCTATAGTGGACACTGAATTCGAATGGCGCACCTCTTCGGCCGCTACATGTTCGCTTCGTCTCCCTTCATTGCTTCACCTCCTGCCGTAGCCTCTTCGCGTCCTTCTCCTGTGCCTATATAAGAGAGGTCGCTCCTCTCCAGAGAGACACAACAGAAGCTCCTCTTCCTCTCGACACAAAGTTCCGACCACTGCGCTGCTCCTACGTTCTTCCCCATCCCGTCTTGCGGTGTGCACCGCAGGTCGGGACAGTAGGCCTCCGAAACTGCACCTTTTGAGTCATGTACGAGAGAAGGGTGATAAGGTTTTTGGGGAGCGCTCAGCGCGACTACTGGCTGGTTCATCACGGACGATCCGTTCACTGACGACTACTTCCCCGACGACAACTTCTTCCCCGACGTCCACGACCTCCTCGACGACATGGCAGGCGAGGACACCGACCCCAAGTCCAGCGCTTCTGCTGCTGCTGTCCCGTATGTGTTCTTCTCTTTCCTGTTAAAGGTTCTACTGCAGTTCCTTATTCTATTCCTTGTCCTACACATGATAGGTTCTACTTCATATATGCTACTTGCTATACTGTATGCTTTAGATATGATAGGCTACGGTTCATATATGCAGAAGCTATTTACCTTCTCTCTATCAGAACGCATGACTTGTTTTATCTCTACTATATTAGTCATGCTTTATCTAGTATTTCTGTTAATAAAATCAATTGGTAAATTGCTCATATTTCCAACAATCCAAAAACCTTGCTATAGGCAATTTACCCGAAGTGGTTTTGCTGCTTCCATGAGACCTCCTATGTTTGAGGGTATCCACTATAAGAGGTGGCGCGTGAGAGCAGTCTTATGGTTTCAAACCATGAGTTGCTATGACGCCACTCTCGGCAAATCTGAAGGAGAGCTTGATGCTCAACAGGCACAAGCTTTTCAGAAAATGGATACTCTGTTTAAGGCTGCTCCCTTGAGTGTTCTTGGTGAGAACATAGTTGATGCTTATGTGTCAATTGATAATGGAAAAGATATGCGGGATGCACTCGAGGCCAAGTTTGGGGTCTCGGATGCTGGCACTGAGCTGTACATCATGGAGCAATTCTATGATTACAGGATGACTGAAGAGCACTCCGTGGTTGAGCAAGCTCATGAGATACAGTCATTTGCTAGAGAACTTGAGCACTTCAGTTGTATGCTACCGGACAAGTTTGTTGCCGGAGGTATCATCACTAAGCTTCCTCCTTCATGGAGGAACTTTGCTACCTTGCTGAAGCATAAGAGGTAGGAGTTTTCCGTCCCGGATCTCATTGGCACTCTTGATGTGGAAGAAAAGGCGAGAGCAAAAGACACACGTGCTCGAGGTATTGAGGGAGGATCTAGTGCCAATGTGGTACAGAAGCAGAACTTCCAGCCCCACAAGTTCAAGAACAAGGGCAAGTTTGATGGAAAAGCAATGTTTGATGGGAAGAACAAGGTTGTGCAACACACAAACTTCAAGAAGAAGAATGGCAAGAAGTAAGGTGCTTGTCATGTGTGTGGGGATCCTGATCATTGGGCTCCTATTTGCCCTAATCGCTATGACAAGCATAATCCTGGGAAAGGCGGCAAGACCGCTAATGTTGCCATTGGAGACACTGACATGAAGGATGCTGGGTATGGTATATTTCCCACTATTCTTTCAGTATGTCATTCTCCTGACTGGTTGATTGACACGGGTGCTAATGTGCATGTATGCGGTGATATTTCCATGTTTTTGTCTTATCAGACCGGAGGGACTTCAACCGTGCTGATGGGCAATGCTTCAAGTGCTTCTGTTCATGGTGTTGGCACGGTCGATCTGAAGTTTACTTCGGGGAAGATCATGCGGCTGAAGAACGTGCATTATGTCCCCTCCGTCAATAAAAATCTTGTTAGCGGATCTCTTCTATGTAGAGATGGCTACAAGCTTGTCTTTGAGTCGAATAAATTTGTAATATCCAAGTATGGAACCTTTGTTGGTAAAGGCTATGAGTTAGGAGGCTTGTTTCGTTTATCCTTATCAGACATTTGCAATAAAGTTGTTAATCATATTTGCAACAATACTGAATCCAATGTGTGTCATTCACGTCTTTGTCATGTTAACTTTGGTTGCATGTCGCGACTAGCGAAGTTGAACTTAATCCCTAGTTTCATCACCGTCAAGGGATCTAAGAGTCAAGTGTGTGTGCAAGCTAAACAACCTCGACTGCGGAAATAAGAAATCTTGCTCCACTAGAGCTCATACATTCAGATCTATGTGAAATGAATGGTGTGTTGACAAAAGGTGGAAAGAAATATTTCATGACGTTAATTGATGACTCCACTAGATACTGCCGTGTGTATCTTCTGAAATCTAAGGATGAGGCTTTGAACTTTTTCAAGATCTATAAAGCTGAAGTGGAAAACCAACTTGATTGGAAAATCAAGAGGCTTAGGTCCGACCGTGGTGGTGAGTATTTTTCTAATGAATTTGATGCTTTTTGTGCAGAACATGGTATAATCCATGAGAGGACGCCTCCCTATTCACCTCAGTCAAATGGGGTGGCCGAAAGAAAGAACCATACTCGAACTGATTTGGTTAACGCCATGTTAGACACATCAGGTCTCTCCAAGGTATGATGGGGGGAGGCGATATTGACAGCATGTCATGTCTTGAACCGAGTCCCCACAAAGAACAAAGAGATAACTCCATTCGAGGAATGGGAGAAGAAAAGGTTAAAACTCTCTTATCTGCGAACATGGGGTTGGTTGGTGAAAGTCAATGCTCCAATTTCAAAGAAGCGGAAGCTTGGACCAAAGACTGTGGATTGTGTTTTCCTGGGATATGCTTTTCATAGCATTGGCTATAGATTCTTGGTTGTAAAATCTGTAGTACCTAACATGCATGTCGGTACGATCATGGAGTCGAATGATGCGACTTTCTTTGAAGATATCTTTCCCATGAAGGATATGGCTACCTCATCTAATCAGGAGATGCCTAGTTCATCGAATCAGGAAGCAGTTACAATTACCGAACCTGCCATTTCGATGGAACACTTTGAAAGTCCTGTGGAGGAGAACAATGAAGTTCCTACTAGGAGCAATAGACAGAGGACTGCAAAGTCTTTTGGTAATGATTTTCTTGCATATCCCATAGATGACACTCCCAGTTCTATTTCAGAGGCCTATGCATCTGAAGATGCTGACTACTGTAAGGAAGCGGTTCATAGCGAGATGGATTCCATCTTGGCGAATGAAACCTGGGAGATAACTGATCGTCCTTATGGGTGCAAACCTATAGGATGCAAATGGGTATTCAAGAAGAAGCTTAGGCCTGATGGTACTATTGAGAAGTACAAGGCTCGGCTCGTGGCTATGGGGTTATACCCAAAAGGAAGGTGAAGACTTCTTTGATACTTACTCACCTATGGCTCGACTGACCACTATTCGAGTTCTACTTTCACTAGCTGCCTCGCATGGTCTTCTCGTTCATCAAATGGATGTTAAGATTGCTTTACTAAATGGAGAGTTGGACGAGGAAATTTATATGGAACAACCAGATGGGTTTGTACTAGATGGTCAGGAAGGAAAAGTGTGCAAGTTGCTAAAGTCCTTGTACGGACTCAAGCAAGCACCCAAATAGTGGCATGCGAAGTTTGAAAGAACTTTAACAGCCGCAGGCTTTGTTGAAAACGAAGCTGAAAAATGTGTGTACTATCGCCATGGTGGGGGCGAGGGAGTTATCCATTGCTTGTATGTTGATGACATACTGATTTTTGGAACAAATCTGAATGTTATTCAGGAGGTCAAGGATTTCCTATCTCATTGTTTTGAGATGAAGGATTTAGGAGTGGCTGATGTGATTCTGAACATAAAGTAGTTGAGAGACGATGATGGTGGGATTACATTGCTTCAATCTCACTATGTGGAAAAGATCTTGAGTCGCTTTGGCTATAGTGACTGCAAGCCCTCTCCAACACCATATGATGCGAGTGTGTTACTTCGAAAGAATCGAGGAATTGCTAGAGATCAATTGAAATATTTTTAGATTATTGGCTCGCTTATGTACTTAGCAAGTGCTACAAGACCTAACATCTCTTTTGCTGTTAGCAAACTGAGTTGGTTTGTCTCAAAACTAGGAGATGTGCATTGGAAAGCTCTAGAGAGAGTTTTGCGTTATTTGAAAGGCACTGCAAATTATGGAATTCACTACACCGGGCATCCAAAGGTGCTTGAAGGGTAAAGTGACTCAAACTGGATCTCAGATGCTGATGAGATAAAGGCCACGAGTGGTTATGTATTCACTCATGGAGGTGATGCTGTTTCTTGGAAGTCTTGCAAGCAGACCATCTTAACGAGGTCAACAATGGAAGCAGAACTCACAACACTAGATACAGCTACGGTTGAAGCGGATTGGCTTCGCCGGCTCTTGAATGACTTGCCGGTTGTTGAGAAACCTGTACCGGGTGTCCTTATGAACTGCGATAATCAAACCGTGATCACGAAAATGAGCAGCTCAAAGGATAACATGAAGTCATCAAGACACATTCAGAGAAGGTTAAAATCTGTCAGGAAAATGAAAAACTCCGGAGTTATTGCGTTGGATTATATCCAAACGTCTAAAAATCTGGCAGATCCTTTTACCAAGGGTCTATCACGCAATGTGATAGATAATGCATCGAGGGAGATGGGTACGAGACCCACAATATGAGTTGTTCACAGTGGTAACCTATTCTTTGTGATCGGAGATCTCGTGAATTAGATGTTGAAGAAAAGTTGTTGGTCAACCGAGAAGAGAGTATCCTTACTATTCACAATACCACTCTGTGAAGATGCAATACTCTCCTAATCTGCATGGCAGGTTGATGTATATTTTAATGTGTTCTAAGTGGCTTATTTAAGCAGAGATGTTATCCTGCAGAACATCTTTTGAAGAACACACCTATATGAGTCCGATTGTCAAACGTCGCAATCTATGAGAGTAGGGTTCTCTCTAGTAAACTCATGAAAGGTCATGGAGTATGACGCATAAGCTCCATCCACGGGAAAGACCCACGGTAGCCACGTATCGGTCAAGGCTTTATGTGAAGCTAGATTCACAGAAAACTTGCAGTTCAAGGCCCAGTCCACTGTTCAAGCTGCTTACTAGTGTAGCATAGAGTTCTAGGTGGAAGTTCAACTTAACAGTCGCCACTGAAGTACCGGTATATAAAACAGTGTTTTGGAACCAAAGGCAAATTTCTGTGTGCCTCTGGGATTTGGTGGGGGATTGCTGGAATTTAGTCTATTTTGGGCAGCCCAATAACTATTTCAGAAATTCCTAATAAATCCTAGAGGCCCACTTAGCCCATTTGTGCAAGGCAAGGGATACTACTAAAGTTTAGTCCCGCATTGCTAGTTTAGTGGGAGTTGGACCTCCTTATAAGGGAGGTTCTTTCCCCACTTGTACGAGCATGAGAACAAGAGGGATATCCACGCGCGCTCCTCCTCCGCCGCCCGCCTCGCCACGCCACGCCTCGTCACGATGCGCCGCGGGTTGCGGGTTGACGGAATGAGCCGAGCCGATATCTAAATTTTTGCCACGCACGATGGGTATACGAAAGCTCACATGGGAGTTGAAACGTTTTCTGTAGTGGGCACTGAATTCGAACGACGCACCTCTTCGGCCGCTACCTGTTCGCTTCGTCTCCCTTCGTTGCTTCACCTCCTGCCGCAGCCTCTTCGCGTCCTTCTCCTGTGCCTATATAAGAGAGGTCGCTCCTCTCTAGAGAGACACAACAGAAGCTCTTCTTCCTCTCGCCACAAAGTTTCGACCACTGCGCTGCTCCTACATTCTTCCCCATCCCGTCTTGCGGTGCACACCGCAAGTCGGGATAGTAGGGCTCCGAAACTGCACGTTTTGAGTCCTGTATGGGAGAAGGGTGATATGGTTTTTGGGGAGCGCTCAACGCGACTACTGGCTGCTTCATCACGGACGATCCGGTCACCGACGACTACTTCCCCGACGACGACTTCTTCCCTGACGTCCACGACCTCCTCGACGACATGGCAGGCGAGGACACCGACCCCAAGTCCAGCGCTTCTGCTGCTGCTGTCCCGTACGTGTTCTTCTCTTTCCTGTTAAAGGTTCTGCCGCAGTTCCTTATTCTAGTCCTTGTCCTACACATGATATGTTCTACTTCATATATGCTACTTGCTATACTATATGCTTTAGATATGATAGGCTACGGTTCATATATACAGAAGCTATTTACCTTCTCTCTGTCAAAACGCATGACTTGTTTTATCTCTACTATATTAGTCATGCTTTATCTAGTATTTCTGTTAATAAAATCATTCGGTAAATTGCTCATATTTCCAACACCCTGTCCACGAGGGTGCAGGGCGCATCCCCCTATATATATTCACGTTCTGGGAGAAAAAAATAAGAGAGAAGGATTCATCGCTTTTTACAATACGGAGCCGCTGCCAAGCCCTAATCATCATCGGGAGGGCTGATCTGGAGTCCGTTCGGGGCTCCGGAGAGGGGAATCCGTCGCCATTGTCATCATCAACCTTCTTCCATCACCAATTTCATGATGTTCTCCGCCGTGCATGAGTAATGCCATCGTAGGCTTGCTGGACGGTGATGGCTTGGATGAGATTTACCATATAATCGAGTTAGTTTTGTTTGGGTTTGATCCCTAGTATCCATTATGTTCTAAGATTGATGTTGCTATGAATTTGCTATTCTTAATGCTTGTCACTAGAGCCCGAGTGCCATGATTTCAGATCTGAACCTATTATGTTTTCATGAATATATGTGAGTTCTTGATGCTATCTTGCAAGTCAATAGTCACCTACTATGTGTTATGATCTGGTAACCCCGAAGTGATAATAATCGGGACCACTCCCGGTGATGACCGTAGTTTGAGGAGTTCACGTATTCACTAAGTGTTAATGCTTTGGTCCGATACTCTATTAAAAGGAGGCCTTAATATCCCTTAGTTTCCAATAGGACCCATCTGCCATGGGACAATAGGACAAAAGAAGTCATGCAAGTTCTTTTCCATAAGCACGTATGACTATATCCGGAATACATGCCTACATTACATTGATGAACTGGAGCTAGTTCTGTGTCACCCTATGTTATAACCGTTGCATGAGGAATTGCATCTGACATAATTATCCATCATTGATCCATTGCCTACGAGCTTTTCACATATTGATCTATACTTCGTTAATTTTCCGTTGCCACCGTTACGATTGCTACAAAAACTACTACTGTTACTTTTGCCACCATTTCCGTTACTTCCATACTACTTTGCTACTAAATACTTTGCTGCAGATATTAAGTCTTTCAGGTGTGGTTGAATTGACAACTCAACTGCTAATACTTGAGAATATTCTTTGGCTCCCCTTGTGTCGAATCAATAAAGTTGGGTTGAACACTCTACCCTTGAAACTATTGAGATCCCCTATACTTGTGGGTTATCATACACTGTCATCTCCCGCCATAATTTTTTACACAGGCAGATTAGACCAAATAGAAGTATTGTGATAAATTTTGGAATTATTCCGGGTTCGTTTGGACTTTTTTTACATTAACTGAGTTTCTGCGCATTTAATGTGCATAATTCAAATTTGAACTAGAAGCACATGCTCCAGCGCACCAAAGTTGTTTGAAAATCACATGTGTGTCCTTTGGTGAATTTATAGGTCCCATGGAAAAATGGGAATGAAATTCAAACATCTGGGCGTCGTGGCTCGGCCAGAAATATTGAGAAACTTGGTTTTTTAATTCCTGTAAATCCAAAACACCCCTGGAAATCATGAAACTTAGCATGCTGTCATGACATGGCACCAACATGCTGCGGTAATTTTTTTGGCCGAATTGGGACAAGCTTTGGTGTAAGCTTCTTGCAAACCAGAGCTTCCCAAAATAAGGCTCGAGGTTTCGTGAGGGAACGTGTCACCTCCGTGTGCGAAACGAGATACGTACACTGCCTTCTCCTGCCTTAATTTTTGTACCCATGCAGATCAGACAAAATAGAAGTATCGTGCTAAAATTTGGAATTATTCCGGGTTCGTTTGGCCTCTTTATACATTAATTGAGTTTCTGTGCATTTAATGTGCATAATTCAAATTTGAACTACAAGCACATGCTCTAGTGCCCCAAAGTAGGTTGAAAAATCACATGTGTGTCCTTGGGTGAATTTATAGGTCCCATGCAAGAAATGGGAATGGAATTCAAACATCTGGGCGACGTGGCTCGTCCGAAAAGATTGAGAAACTTGGTTTTTTAATTCCTGTAAATCCAAAACACGCCTGAAAATCATGAAACTTGGCATGGTAAGATGACATGGCACCAACATGTTGCGGTAAATTTTTTTCCCAAATTGGGACAAGCTTTTGTGTAAGCTTCTTGCAAACCAGAGCTTCCCTCAAGAAGGCTCGTGGTTCTGAGAGGGAACGTGTCACCTCCGTGTGCAAAACGACATACGTACACTACCTTCTCCCGCCTTAATTGTTTTACACGGGTAGATTAGACCAAATAGAAGTATTGTGCTAAATTGGAATTATTCCGGGTTCGTTTGTCATTTTTTATACATTAATTGAGTTTTTGCGCATTTAATGTGCATAATTAAAATTTGAACTACAAGCACAAGCTCTAGTGCACCAAAGTTGTTTGAAAAATTACATGTGTGTCCTTGGGTGAATTTCCAGGTCCCATGAAAGAAATGGGAATGAAATGAAAATATCTCGGCATCGTGGCTCGGCCGGAAAGATTGAGAAACTTGATCTTTTAATTCCTATAAATCCAAAACACGCCTAAAAATCATGAAACTTGGCATGGTGTCATGACATGGAACCAACATGCTGTGGTAATTTTTCTGTCCGATTTGCGAAGGCGCACACATTTAAAATCAACAAAGTCATTTTGGAACAAGTTATGTCACGTTACAAATCGGAAACTCAAGTATTATTGACACCGTGGGCATTCTACTTACCAATTACATGCCGCCACACGTCCCCTTTTTTATTGGCGAGGAGGTGTCGTGCGGGGTAGCTATTTGAGTACGGGAGGCGTGCGATCAGACCCCTGCCCGTGCTCATCAGGAGGAGAGCCATTTGATCGCTACCCGCCGCGCACCTCCCTCCCAACGTCTGCATTAATGGCGCCCGAGTGCCTATTCTACGGCGTGGCTATATGTCTCACTAGACTAAGATTTAAGAGAGAAATATGAAAATCTGAAAAGAAAGTTTTGCACGGATCTTGATGTAATATCTGATAGACCTATATAGCATCGATTGTGACTTATAGCAAGCATGATGAATATAAGGATGATGACAGTGGATAACAATTGTCCTACATATTTTGGAACATGATTAAAAAAAGCCACATGCGGCAATGCCCGAACTACACAAGGGCAAAAGAAGAAGGAAGAAAACGATCTGGCTTGCTGATCTCTACGTTGCTGCAGGCTGTGGGAACTAGTCTCCGTGGCCAGCGGCGATGAGCTCTTTCTTGTCCTCAAGATGCTGCTTGAGAGCATCCACTAATTCATCCACCAGCCTTCTACGCTCGATGCGCCGCATGACATTCTCGTCCATAAGTTTCTTTACGATGACGCCGGTGCTCTTCAACAAGGAAGTGGTCTCCTCCTGCTGCTCTGCACTTCTGACGATCTTCTCCCTCAACAGGCCACGCTCGACCGGAGCTTCGCATTGCTCTCATTTAGTTGCCAGATGGCAGCGGCAAAAGAGGCTTTCACGTCCTCCTCCAACCTCGCCCAGCCGGAGATCTGATCCAACTTGCTATGGACGATCGCATGCATGCACCTGTAAGAGTCCTCGCCTTCCCGCGAGGCATTTTCTCAGGCTGCCGCGATGCGGGAGGACATCTCTGCTACATTTGTGGCACGGCGGGACATATCTTCTGCTTCCGCGACGTGGCGGGACCAGTCTGCCGCATCGACGACGTGGCGGGACCTGCGTGCTGCTTCGGCAGCGCGGTGGGACCTTGGTGCTTCTATGGCCGCACGACGGTACATGCCGGCTGCGTTCGCGGTGAGGCGGGACATCTCTCGTGCTTCCTCTTCCATGCTCGCATCTCCCTGGTGGTAATCTCTCGACCCAGAACTCATGTTGGCCATGGCAGATGCAAAGGGAACGATGATGAATGACTTTGTTTTTGTGGATGAGGAGTTGAGGAGGAATGTGCAGTCATCTTGGAGCAGTAGTATTTATAACCGAGTAGTATTACGCTCCTAAGTGGAAAACCGTTTAGGTTTTGATCGGTGTGAACATGTTTGCAATTTGGAATGTGACGGTATGCATGCTCAAAATTTACTGACGGTTATAAGTGCGGCACTATTCCCGGAAGGCGTAACGTGGGCACGTACGCCTTCTCGGCCGCGTACGTGGCGTTTGCACCATAGGGTGCACCGCAATAGGCAATGTTAGCAGACGTCTTGTTCCAACAACCATGCGCGCTCGTTATTAGCATCCCACACGCTTCTTTTAATTAGAATGCGGGTGCCCGTCTAGCGCACACACGTTGATCTATCTAACTGTTTCAGTTTGTTGTGGCTAATCGCAAACAGTGCATCCATGTGAAGTGCATGCCATCAATCGCAGACACTTTGATCTGGCTGGCCCGTTTCTGTTTTGTTGCCTAATTGCATACAGTTAATCCTTCTGAAGCGTATGGCCTCAATCACACACACCTTGATCTGGCTGACCGTTTCTTTTGTGTTGCCTAATCACAAACAGTTCATCCGAGTGAACCGTATGCTCTATATCGCACATGCCTTCATCAGGTTGCCCGTTTCTTTTGTTCCGCTTCATCGCAAATAGTTCATTGGACTGTACCGTATGCCCTGCATCGCACACGCAACTAAAATTTGAACCATGTTTGATGGCTCCGCCATCGCAAACGTTCTGCACCTTTTTTGATGGTTCTTTTACACCACCGTTTGTGATTATTGCATCGCACACAGTTTCGTCGAAGGGTCTCTGATCGTAGTGTCGCGTTAGCAACATCCTGCAGTAGTGAGGGATGGTTATATTATCCAATTATATTAGCATTCTTGATATATTACACTAGCAAAAGTACGGATCCTAGGCCTCATTTTCAAGCATTGCAATACCATTTTTGTGTCCGTTTACTATTTGCTACCTTGCAGTTTTTATTTATTCAGATTATAAAAATATATTTCTACCATCCATATTACACTTGTATCACTATCTCTTCGCCAAACTAGTGCACCTATACAAATTGCCACTGTATTGGGTTTGTTGGGGACACAAGAGATTTCTTGTATTTGATTGCAGGGTCATTTGAGAGAGACCATCTTCATCCTACACCTCCCACAGATTGATAAACCTTAGGTCATCCACTTGAGGGAAAATTGCTACTATCCTACAAAACTCTGAGCTTGGAGGCCCAACACGTGTCTACAAGAATAAATTTGCATAGTATATATCAAGACCCCGCTGCCACGGGAGGGTACGGCAAAAGATTTCATGCAAGTTCTTTCCAGAAGCACGTATGACTATTTACGGAATACATGCCTACATTATATTAATGACCTAGATCTAGTGTCGTATTGCCCTAGGTTATAACTGTCTCATGATGAATATCCTCCAACAATTCAACGATCCAATGCCTACAAATTTATCTTATATTGTTCTTTCTAAGTTACTACTACTACCATCACTATTGCACTAGCTACAAAACTACTTACCGTCACTATTATCGAAACTATCATATTACTTTGCTACTGATCATGTTGTTGCAGATAATTAATCTCCAGGTGTGGTTGAATTGACAACTCAGCTGCTAATACCTTCAAATATTCCTTGGCTCCCCTTGTGTCAAATCTATAAATTTGGGTTGAATACTCTACCCTCAAAAACTGTTGCGAGCCCCTATACTTGTGGGTAATCAAGACCCTTTTCTAGCGTCGTTGCCGGGGAGCATAGCTATATTTGTTGAGTCACTTGGGATTATTATCAATTTATCACTATGAAGAATCTGAAGGATGCCAGGACTAAGATTTATCCCTCTAAGATGAGGGAAGGTAAGGAACTTCCATCCAGTTTTGCTTTAGATTCACCTTTTGTTATAAGTAAACTTGCAACACCACCACATGCTATTAATCCTGATATGTCGCAAGTTATTGATGATGCTTCTTCTGCTATAAATGATTCTTATGATGATGCTAGTACCTTGCTTGATGATAATGATGTGCCACTGGGTGACTTTCTTGATGAACAAATTGCCAGAGTAATACAACATGATGTCGTTGAATCTGATGATGAGCTTGAAACTGAAACTCCTGAAACACCTGCTAGAACTAGACTTCCTAGATATGAATTACCTAAGGTACCAAAACATTATGTTATGAATGAGGAGACAACTAGAGATATTCTTGCTTTTAGGGATAGGGATGATCTTGAGAAATTATTATGCATGTACAAAGAAAATTCTCTGAATGCTAGAATGAAATATGATCCTAAGTTTGCTAGTTCACCAATCTTTATTGATGATAAGGATTATGAATTCTCTGTTGACCCAGAGTTAATTACTTTGGTTGAATCTGATCCTTTCCGTGGTTGTGAAACTAAAACTGTTGTGGCACATCTTACTAAGTTGAATGACATAGCCACCCTTTTTACTCATGATGAGAAGACTCGCTATTACTCTATTCTCAAATTATTTCCTTTCTCATTAAAGGGTGATGCTAAAGCTTGGTACATACTCTTGCTCCTGGTTGTGTGCGTAGTCCCCAGGATATGATTTATTACTTCTCTGAAAAATATTTCCCTGCTCATAAGAAATAAGCTGCTTTACAGGAAATATTTAACTTTGGTCAAATTAAACAAGAGAGTCTCCCACAAGCTTGGGGGAGGCTTTGCCAGTTACTTAATGCTTTTCCTACTCATCCTATTAAGAAAAAAGAAATACTTGATATCTTCTATAATGGATTAATTGATGCTTCTAGGGATTTCCTAGATAGTTGTGCTGGTTGTGTTTTTAGGGAGTGAACTGTTGGGCAAGCTGAAGAATTATTGAATAATATATTGAAAAATTATGATGATTGGACTCTTCCTGAACCACTGGCTAAACCCACTCCAAAGAAGAGGGGGTATATTATATCTCAATCCTGAAGATATGCAAGAGGCAAAGAAATCTATGAAGGAAAAAAGTATTAAAGCCGAGGATGTTAAAAATTTACCTCCTATCCAAGAAATACATGGGCTTAATACACAACCACCACCACCTAAGGTGGTAGAGGTAAATTCTCTTATGAAATTCAATGATAATGACAATCCTCACAATATGCACCCTAGCCAATGCCTTTATGAGTTTGAAAACTATATTAGAAAACAAGATCACTTCAATGCAAATGTTATGAAACAATTGAAATACAATTCTGATATGATTGCTCGCTTGAGTGAATTGTTATTTAGAATCTCAAATGATGTTAGAGGTGTTGGAAAGCATGCTTCTATGGTAAAAACCCAGTTAGAACAAGTTGCTAAATCTCAAAGAGAGTTGCTAGATGAAATGAATAATAATACATGACTTTGTTGTTAGACTTACAACTAGAGGAGGTACAATGACTCAGGAACTACTTTATCCTGAGGGACATCCAAAAAGAATTGAACATGACTCACAAAGGAACAACACCACTGCACCTTGTCCATCTAAAAAGAAAAGGAAAAAAGAAAAATGATAGGACTTCACATGCTTCTAATGAACCTGAAGTAGAAAAACCTCCTGATAATGATAATGAAGTTTCTATCTCTGATGTTGAAACTCAACCTGGTAGTGAACACTCACCTTCTAATAATGAAAAAGATAGTGATGAGGTTCATGAAAATACTCAACCAAATAGTAAAGAACCAGACAATGCTGTTGAGATAGAACCACCAGTTGATCTTGATAACCCACAACCTAAGAATACAAGATATGATAAAGGAGACTTCATTTCTAGAAAACACGGTAAAGAAAGAGAACCATGGGTTCAAAAACCTATGCCCATTCCACCTAAGTCAACTAAAAAGAAAGATGATGAAGAATTTGAACGCTTTGCTGAAATGCTGAGGCCAGTCTTTTTGCGTACTCGCTTAACTGATATCCTTAAAATGCCTCCTTATGCAAAGTATATGAAAGACATCATCACCAATAAGAGAAAATATCGGAAGCTGAAATCTCCACTATGCTTGCTAATTATAATTTTAAGGATAGAGTACCTAAAAACTTGGAGATCCGGGGATAATAACTATACCTTGATCTATCAAAAAGAACTATGTGAAAACTGCTTTATGTGATTTAGGAGCTGGTGTTAGTGTTATGCCTTTCTATTTATATAAAATACGTGATTTGAATAAACTCACACCTACTAAAATATCATTGCAAATGGCTAACAAACCTACTGCCATACTTATCAGTATTTGTGAGGATGTGCCCGTTGTTGTTGCCAATGTTACTATTCTGACTGACTTTGTTGTACTTGAGATGCCCGAGGACGAGAATATGTCGATTATCCTTGGTAGACCCTTCTTGAATACTGCAGGGGCTGTTATTGATTGCAATAAAAGCAAGGTCACATTTCATATCAATGGTAATGAGCATACGGTGCACTTTCTGAAGAAACAATTCCAAGTGAATGGTATTAATGTTATTGAAAAATCTCTGACAATCACTATTGGAAGTTTTCAAATACCTCTACCTAGTGCCAAAAAGAAATATGAAATGCTTATTGTTGGGGACATTCATATCCCCATTGAGGTAACTTAGTGATTTATGGAAGTTCTTCGGTTTAATGCTAATCGAAAGTGGTTGTTAATAAGACTTGATCAACCTTATTAAAGGATCATTTTTGAGAGGTATGAAATTGATGAATTTAGTAAGGACTACCTTCTGTCCCTACTTTTTGTTTTCTATTTTTATTAGTTAAATAAAATAAAATGCCATGTTTTGTTTGTTTTTTGAATTTCCCGTGCAATAAAAAATTACCCAAAAATAGAAGTTCTCAGAATGCCCTGAAATTTTTACATGAATTTTTTATGAATATTTAAGAATTTTAGGTGCAAATAATATCAAAGGGAGGTGCACCAGGTGGGAACAACCCACCTGGGCACGCCAGGACCCCTAGGCATGCCCTAGTGGGTTGTGGTCCCCACATGGACCCTCTCACTTACCTCTTCACACCACATCATCACTTACCTCCAGAAAAAAATTCTCCATTGCTCTCTCTACAGTGTTCTTGCTCTCAAACCCGTGGATTTCGATCTCTTTGCTCGAAGCTCCGTTTCCGAAACTGTTTCGGGGGATTGTTGCTTGGTATGTGATTCAGCTATTTGTCCAATTAGTTTTTGTTTTAGTTGTTTATATTTTGATTAATTAGCTACTCTTGGTGCTGCTGTAGATGAGCTTGCATGTTTAATTCTTAGAGTTCTATGTAGTTTGAATGCTTGATGTGGCTTCTATGTATCCCTATGAGTATTTGGTATCATTTTTGTGAAGTTTTGTTGAGAAAATTTTGCGGACTAAAAATTTCAGAATTTTTGTTCATAGGAAAACATGAATATCTTTAGGAAGTTTGGTTCCAAGAAGAACTCCAAGGGAGTTATTGGGGAGTCGTCTGACAATGATCTCCACCCCCGGAGGATGGTGGAGGTACGGCCATGCGAATGGCCGCATAACCCGTTCATGGAAGAGGCTGGAATCCTACAAGAGTTTACACAATATGCTGCTAATGCTAGCCTCACCGACTTCATCGCAGCTAAATGTGAATAGTATCATCTCCTCACAAACACCTTTGATCAAAGTTTTAATTTCTTCCATAGGAATAATCCTCCTGAGGTGCAGTTTAATTTATATGCTGATACCCGTTAGATACCACTTACTAAATTTTGGAACATATGCATGATCCCTTCTGATGCGAGTTTAGTTGAGCCTAGGCCGGTGGAGATTGAGGCCTTTTATCGTACCTTGACAGTGGGAGAAGAGAGAGGGGTGTCGGCCGTCACTGCCACTAGCATACATTTTCCTGTAGTGCATTATTTTGCTTTATTTGTTGCTAAGTGTTTGCTTGCTAGAGAACAAGTAGGTGCGCTCAGCACACCCAACTTTGTTGTTTTACGTTGTGCACTACAGGGCGACAACACTTATAGCTTAGGAGATATTGTGGCACGGTGCCTCCACGTCAATAAATCCAAGGGTAAAATACATGGTGGGATCTTCGCTACTCGTTTGGCGGCTCGCTTTAATATTGAGATATGCCTTCATGATTACCCTCTGACTAAGGTTTAACTAGATCGCGCAGCCATGGATCACCACCATTTTACTGATATCGAATCTCCTAACATCCCTGTTCTATATAACCCGTTTTTTAGTGTGAAGACTCGTGATATTATTCCATTGCCTGCTCCTGCTTTGTTTGATCCTGTTGCCAGGGGTGGATATAGGATTATGCCTGCAGACATCATCGCCTATCAGAACGATCAGGCTGTAGCAGAGGAGGAGCCGCCGCAGTGGGATGCATGGATGCCAGCTCTGCGGCACCCCGACTACTATCTAGGCTAGGCCAAAAGCCTAAGCTTGGGGGAGTACGTGTTTCTCACTGACATTACATTCATGTTCACACATCTCATTCCAGCTGTCGGTGTTTACAGTTTTTCTTTGTATCATCCATGCTTAATTTTATTTTTTTGCTTTCTTCTTGTGTGTTTGAAAAACCTTAGAAAAACCAAAAAATTAGTTGTAGTTAATTTACTTTCCATGCATGCTTAGTTGTAGCACTAAAAAGAAAACCCAAAAAGATTTCCTTGTTCTTCTTTTGCTTCTTGGGAGCTTTCCCGTGTAAATAGTTTTCTCGTTTTTGCTTTCCCTTTTATTTCCTTGTTCAAGAAAACCAAAAACTCCAAAAATATTTCAGTGTGTTTCTTTGATTTTTTTTCTTTTTATTTGAGTCTTTCTGAGGAGAAGACCACAATGAAAATGTTGAGTGGCTCTCGTTTGCATAATTGTTTATCTAACAAAGAGCCCATATTACATGCTCTTCGCCTGTTGAATAAAATGTTTGCAGATTCCAGCTTAGTCCACGACACTCTTGCACTATTATTATTCACATATCGTTCAATCATGCGAGTTAAAGGGAATAATGATGATATTCGATGAACTGGTCGTGGCAGAGAGAAACGAGTATGAACTCGACTTGTTCTATTTGTGTAAATATGTTTAACCTTGTATCCATGATTTAGCTCAATATGATTAAACATGTTTGCAATGAAAATTTGAGATTATAGTTTCTCATGCCATGCATAAGTAGCTATGAGTGGATAATGATTTATCTTGGATACCAACATTGCATTAAAATGATTGTGATGTAGTATGATGATATGGTATCCTCCTCTGAATGTTCGGGTAGCTTACTTGGCACATGTTCATGCATGTAGTTGAATCAAGACCAACATAGCCTCTATGATATTTATGTTCATGGTGTTCATATCCTACTCATGCTAGTGTCCAATGTTACTTATGCATAATGCATGTTCATGACCGTTGTTGCTCTCTAGCTGCCCACTTCTCAATCTATTTGCTAGCCTTCGCATGTACTAAGTGCGAATTCTGCTTGTACATCAAAAACCTTAAACCCATGTTATTCCAGATGAGGCCACCATACCTACCTATATGCAATATTACCCGACCGTCCCAAGTAAATTGCATGTGCCACCTCTAAACAACTTTTAATAAATATCCTTTTTGTGTGCCTGGATCGTTCATGGAATGACAGGAGGTGGTTGGTACCTTCCATGCTAAGCGGGTGATTGTCAGGTCGAGTGTTTATTCACTTGCCATCGCACGAGAAAAGGGCGGTAATAGGGATGCCCAATCCCAAACTGCAAACAGAAAAAGCTTACAAATAGTCAAACAAAAACTCCCAATGGAGTCAAAAGATTTACTTTTATCGCTTGGGAACCGCCACTAGCATGCTTAGCATGGAAGATATTTATAATTGATGGTCCTGAAGTAAATAAGAAGGGTGCATGTCTCAAAATATCATTTACCTCTATTTTAAAACTTGAGCTCTGGCACCTCTGCCAATCACTGCTTCCCTGCACAAAGGGACTATTGATACGTCTCCAACGTATCTATAATTTTTGATTGTTCCATGCTATATTATCTTCTGTTTTGGATGTTTATGGGATTTATTATACACTTTTATATTATTTTTGGGACTAACCTATTAACCCAGAGCCCAGTGCCAATTTCTGTTTTTTTTCCTTGTTTTAGAGTATCATAGAAAGGGAAAATCAAACGGAGTCCAATTGACCTGAAACTTCACGGAACTTATTTTTGGAAGGAAGCTTTGAGGAAGCCACGAGGTAGGGGGCGCGCCCACCCCCTGGGCGCGCCCTCCACCCTCGTGGGCCCCTCGTGCCCTCCTGACGTACTTCTTCCGCCTATATATCTCCATATACCGTAAAACGATCGAGGAGCACAATAGATTGGGAGTTCCGCCGCTAGAAGCCTCCGTAGCCACCGAAAGCGAATCTAGACCCATTCCGGCACCCTACCGGAGGGGGAATCCCTCTCCGGTGGCCATCTTCATCATCCCGGTGCTCTCCATGACGAGGAGGGAGTATTTCTCCCTCGGGGCTGAGGGTATGTACCAGTAGCTATGTGTTTGATCTCTCTCTCTCTTGTTCTTGCGGTGTTACGATCTTGATGTATCGCGAGCTTTGCTATTATAGTTGGATCTTATGATGTTTTCTCCCCCCTCTACTCTCTTGTAATGGATTGAGTTTTCCCTTTGAAGTTATCTTATCGGATTGAGTCTTTAAAGATTTGAGAACACTTGATGTATGTCTTGTCGTGCGTATCTGTGGTGACAATGGGATATCACGTGATTCACTTGATGTATCTTTTGGTGATCAGCTTGCGGGTTCCGCCCATGAACCTATGCATAGGGGTTGGCACACGTTTTCGTCGTGATTCTCCGGTAGAAACTTTGGGGCACTCTTCGAGGTTCTATGTGTTGGTTGAATAGATGAATCTGAGATTGTGTGATGCATATCGTATAATCATACCCATGGATACTTGAGGTGACATTGGAGTATCTATGTGACATTAGGGTTTTGGTTGATTTGTGTCTTAAGGTGTTATTCTAGTACGAACTCTAGGGCTGTTTGTGACACTTATAGGAATAGCCCAACGGATTGATTAGAAAGAATAACTTTGAGGTGGTTTCGTACCCTACCATAATCTCTTCATTTGTTCTCCGCTATTAGTGACTTTGGAGTGACTCTTTGTTGCATGTTGAGGGATAGTTATGTGATCAAATTATGTTATTATTGTTGAGATAATTTGCACTAGTGAAAGTATGAACCCTGCTTGATAGAACTTGCACTTGTTTCAATGCATTGCAATAACGTTTGTGCTCACTTTTATTATTAGTTACCCCGCTGTTTTTATATTTTTCAGATTACAAATACTCATATCTACTATCCATATACCACTTGTATCACCATCTCTTCGCCGAACTAGTGCACCTATACAATTTATCATTGTATTGGGTGTGTTGGGGACACAAGAGAATCTTTGTTGTTTGGTTGCAGGGTTGCTTGAGAGAGACAATCTTCATCCTACGCCTCCTACGGATTGGTAAACCTTAGGTCATCCACTTGAGGGAAATTTGCTATTGTCCTACAAACCTCTGCACTTGGGGCCCCAACAACGTCTACAAGAAGAAGGTTGTGTAGAAGACATCAAGCTATTTTCTGGCGTCGTTGCCGGGGAGGTGAGTGCTTGAAGGTATATCTTTAGATCTTGGAATCGAATCTTTTTGTTTCTTGTTTTAGAACTAGTCTAGTTTACAAAAGAAAACTACAAAAACAAATGGAATTGAGTTTGTCTCACACGCTTCATCTTTTTAATATCTTTCGTGAGTATGATGAAAAGGAAAATTGTGCCAAAGTGTTAGAAGAAGAATGCATTAAAGTGTTTGGCACTAAATCTTCGAATGATGAGCATGATTGCAATGTTGTTAGTATGAACTCCTTGAATATCCATGGTACTAATGATGATTGCACTAGTTATGATGAAAATGTCTCCTATAAACATGTCAATTTTTGTGGAGTGCATTGGGTTTGCAAGTACACACCAAATAGGGAAGATAGATATTGCAAGAGGCATAAGCACTTAGAAACTAAATTGTTGCAAGAAAGGCTAGATGTTTGTGCTGAAGATTTAAATTTTCTTGGCCGTACTTGTGGACTTTCCAATGAACAGGGTCATTTAGCTATCCGATGCAAATTGTTTCATGATCTAATCATGTCCAAAAATTGTGATGACTTGATTTCCCTTGCACATTATAATGAACTTAGTTTGCTTATGGGCTACGAAGAAATGAAACGTATAACTAAGCATCTTCCAGAATTTTCCTGTTATAAACTTCTTGGTTTTGATCTAGAGGAAATTTATATGTATTGTGCGGTGAATTGTATTGAACATCCTTATATTGCCAACTACATAAAGAAAAGAAAACAAATAGAAGATGAAGAGAATACTAATGAAAGGGAAGAGACTTCCCAATACCCTCCTATTATTTCTTATGATGAATCAGGTAACGAGGAAGAGCCTCCTATTCAACCAATCTCATTAATAAGGAGCTCCAAAAAGAGGATTGAACCCACACATGATGTGGTGAAGAAGAAGAAGAAAAGAAAAAGGAAGAGAGGTAAAAAGATATCTCCCCCAAAGAATGCTGGTCCTATTACTATTGTGCCTCATGAAAATATAACTGTGGAAGATAATGATACTTCTTATGATCTTGAAAATCTTTTTGGCACTTGCTTGGAAGAATATTATAATTGCTATACTATTGGTGCTATCCATACTATTGATGATGAGGGTGATTATGCGTATGATATGAAAAGGCCCAAGCTTGGGGATGCGATGTTTGATGAAGATGATGTTTTTCAGAATATATTTGCGGCAATTAATGTTTGTCCCAAGCTTGGGGATGCTATGTTTAATGAAGATGATATTTTTAGTCTCCCAAGTTTTGATATGCAAATTTATAATGATGATAGCATGCCTCCTACCTATGATGATTATTGTGATGATACTTATGCTATAAAAAGTAGTGATTATATTTATAAAACTTGTCATGATTATGATTACCCTTTTTCTGGACATTACTCTTTTAATGTGGAAACAATTTATAGTATTTTAGTCTCTTATGATACTCCCACTATTCCGAATGAGAAGAATTTTGCTTCTGTGGAGAGTAATAAAGTTTCTATGCTTGTAGATCATGAAAAGAATGCTTTAGGTGCTATTTATATTGTTGAATTCATTCATGATGCAACTAAAAATTATTATGAGGGAGGAACATATGCTTGTAGGAATTGCAATAATATCAAGTTTTCTCTCTATGTGCTTAAAGTTATGAAGTTATGCTTGTTTTGCCTTCCTATGCTAGTTGATTATTTTTCCCACAAGTTGTTTGCTCACAAAATCCCTATGCATAGGAAGTGGGTTAGAATTAAATGTGCTAGTCGTATTCTTCATGATGCTCTCTTTATATTTCAATTCTTATCTTTTATGTGAGCATCATTGAAATCATCATGCCTAGCTAGGGGCGCTAAACGATAGCGCTTGTTGGGAGGCAACCCAACTTTATTTTTGTTACTTGCTTTTTGCTCCTGTTTAGTAACAAATAATTTATCTAGTATCTGTTTAGATGTGGTTTTATTTTTTTAATTAGTGTTTGTGCCAAGTAGAACCGTTGGGAAGACTTGGGGAAAGTCTTGTTGATCTTGCTGTAAAAAACAGAAACTTTAGCACTCACGAGAATTGCTGCCATTTTTTATTGGAGAGTTCTATTTATTTAATTCTTTTTGAACATGATTAATAGATAAATTCCTCACGTCCAGAAATTTATTTCAGAATTTTTGGGGTTCCAGAAGTTTGCGTTAGTTATAGATCACTACAGACTGTTCTGTTTTTTTACAGATTCTGTTTTTGTGTGTTGTTTGCTTATTTTAATGAATCTATGGCTAGTAAAAGAGTTTATAAACCATAGAGATGTTGGAGTACAGTAGGTTTAACACCAATATAAATAAAGAATGAGTTCATTACAGTACCTTATGATGGTGAATTGCTTTCTTATACTAACGGAGCTTACGAGTTTTCTATTAAGTTTTGTGTTGTGAAGTTTTCAAGTTTTGGGTAAAGATTCGATGGACTATGGAATAAGGAGTGGCAAGATCCTAAGCTTGGGGATTACCAAGGCACTCCAAGTTAAAATTCAAGGACAACCAAAGGCCTAAGCTTGAGGCATACCCTCTTTCGTCTTCGTTCATCGATAACTTTACTTGGAGCTATATTTTTATTCACCACATGATATGTGTTTTGCTTGGAGCGTCATTTTATTTTATTTAGTTTTGCTTGCTGTTCAAATAAAATACCAAGATCTGAAATTATTAAATTTTAGAGAGCCTTCACATAGTTGCATAATTATTCAATTACTCATTGATCTTCATTTATATCTTTCAGAGTAGTTTGTCGTTGCTCTAGTGCCTCACTTATATCCTTTTACAGCACGGTGGTGGTTTTATTTTATAGAAATAATTGATCTCTCATGCTTCACTTATATTATTTTGAGAGTCTTAAGCAGCATGGTAATTCTCTTAAATAATCCTAATATGCTAGGTATTCAAGATTAGAATTTTTTTCCTATGAGTGTTTTGAATACTAAGAGAAGTTTGATGCTTGATGATTGTTTTGAGATATGGAGGTAATAATATCAAAGTCATGCTAGTTGAGTAGTTGTGAATTTTAGAAATGCTTGTGTTGAAGTTTGCAAGTCCTGTAGCATGCATGTATGGTAAACGTTATGTAACAAATTTGAAACGTGGGGTGTTCTTTGATTGTCTTCCTTATGAGTGGCAGTCGGGGACAGGCGATGGTCTTTTCCTACCAATCTATCCCTATAGGAGCATGCGCGTAGTGCTTGGTTTTTGATGACTTGTAGATTTTTGCGATAAGTATGTGAGTTCTTTATGACTAATATTGAGTCCATGGATTATAATCACTCTCACCCTTCCATCATTGCTAGCCTATTCGGTACCGTGCATTGCCCTTTCTCACATTGAGAGTTGGTGCAAACTTCGCCGGTGCATTCAAACCCCGTGATGTGATACGCTCTTTCACACATAAACCTCCTTATATCTCACTCAAAACAGCCACCATACCTACCTATTATGGCATTTCCATAGCCATTCCGAGATATATTGCCATGCAACTTTCCACCATTCCGTTTATCATGACACATTCAGCATTGTCATATTGCTTAGCATGATCATGTAGCTGACATAGTATTTGTGGGAAAGCCACCGTTCATAATTTTCATACATGTCACTCTTGATTCATTGCATATCCTGGTACACCACCGGAGGCATTCATATAGAGTCATACATTGTTCTAGTATCGAGTTGTAATCTTTGAGTTGTGTAAATAAATAGAAGTGTGATGATCATCATTAATAGAGGATTGTCCCAAAAAAAGGAAAGGCCAAAAAAAGGAAGGCCAAATAAAAAAAGGGGAAATGCCAAATAAAAAACTAATAAAAAATAAAAGGGACAATGCTACTATCCTTTTTTCCACACTTGTGCTTCAAAGTAGCACCATGATCTTCATGATAGAGAGTCTCTTGTTTTCTTACTTTCATATACTAGTGGGAATTTTTCATTATAGAACTTGGCTTGTATATTCCAACAATGGGCCTCCTCAAGTGCCCGAGGTCTTCATGAGCAAGCAAGTTAGATGCACACCCACTTAGTTTCTTTTGTCGAGCTTTCATACATTTTTAGCTCTAGTGCATCCGTTGCATGGCAATCCCTACTCCATGCATTATCATCAATCAACAGGCATCTCCATAGCTCATTGATTAGCCTCATTGATGTGAGACTTTCTCCTTTTTGTCTTCTCCACATAACCCCCATCATCATATTCTATTCCACCCATAGTGCTATGTCCATGGCTCGCGCTCATATATTGTGTGAAAGTTTATAGGTTTGAGATTACTAAAGTATGAAACAATTGCTTGGCTTGTCATCGGGGTTGTGCATGATGAGAGCATTCTTGTGTGACGAAAATGGAGCATGACTAAACTATATGATTTTGTAGGGATAGACTTTCTTTGGCCATGTTGTTTTGAGAAGACATAATTGCTTAGTTAGTATGCTTGAAGTATTATTTTTTTATGTCAATATGAACTTTTATCTTGAATCTATCGGATCTGAATATTCATGCCACAATTAAGAAGAATTACATTGAAATTATGGCAAGTAGCACTCCGCATCTAAAATTCTATTTTTATTATTTACCGACTCGAGGACGAGCAGGAATTAAGCTTGGGGATACTGATACGTCTCCAACGTATCTATAATTTTTGATTGCTCCATGCTATATTATCTTCTGTTTTGGATGTTTATGGGCTTTATTATACACTTTTATATTATTTTTGGGACTAACCTATTAACCCAGAGCCCAGTGCCAGTTTCTGTTTTTTCCTTGTTTTAGAGTATCGCAGAAAAGGAAAATCAAACGGAGTCCAATTGACCTGAATTTCACGGAACTTATTTTTGGAAGGAAAGCAACCCGGGAGACTTGGAGTCCACGTCAAGGAAGCTTTGAGGAAGCCACGAGGTAGGGGGCGTGCCCACCCCCTAGGCGCGCCCTCCACCCTCGTGGGCCCCTCGTGCCCCCCTGACGTACTTCTTCCGCCTATATATCTCCATATACCGTAAAACGATCGAGGAGCACAATAGATCGGGAGTTCTGCCGCCAGAAGCCTCCGTAGCCACCGAAAGCCAATCTAGACCCATTCCAGCACCCTGCCGGAGGGGGAATCCCTCTCCGGTGGCCATCTTCATCATCCCGGTGCTCTCCATGACGAGGAGGGAATATTTCTCCCTCGGGGCTGAGGGTATGTACCAGTAGCTATGTGTTTGATCTCTCTCTCTCTCTTGTTCTTGCGGTGTTACGATCATGATGTATCGCGAGCTTTGCTATTATAGTTGGATCTTATGATGTTTTCTCCCCCCTCTACTCTCTTGTAATGGATTGAGTTTTCCCTTTGAAGTTATCTTATCGGATTGAGTCTTTAAAGATTTGAGACCACTTGATGTATGTCTTGTCGTGCGTATCTGTGGTGACAATGGGATATCACGTGATTCACTTGATGTATCTTTTGGTGATCAACTTGCGGGTTCCGCCCATGAACCTATGCATAGGGGTTGGCACACGTTTTCGTCATGATTCTCCGGTAGAAACTTTGGGGCACTCTTCGAGGTTCTATGTGTTGGTTGAATAGATGAATCTGAGATTGTGTGATGCATATCGTATAATCATACCCATGGATACTTGAGGTGACATTGGAGTATCTAGGTGACATTAGGGTTTTGGTTGATTTGTGTCTTAAGGTGTTATTCTAGTACAAACTCTAGGGCTGTTTGTGACACTTATAGGAATAGCCCAACTGATTGATTGGAAAGAATAACTTTGAGGTGGTTTCGTACCCTACCATAATCTCTTCGTTTGTTCTCCGCTATTAGTGACATTGGAGTGACTCTTTTTTGCATGTTGAGGGATAGTTATGTGATCCAATTATGTTACTATTGTTGAGATAATTTGCACTAGTGAAAGTATGAACCCTAGGCCTTGTTTTAATGCATTGCAATACCATTTGTGCTCACTTTTATCATTAGTTACCTTGCTGTTTTTATATTTTCAAATTACAAATACTCATATCTACTATCCATATACCACTTGTATCACCATCTCTTCGCCGAACTAGTGCACCTATACAATTTACCATTGTATTGGGTGTGTTGGGGACACAAGATACTCTTTGTTATTTGGTTGCAGGGTTGCTTGAGAGAGACTATCTTCATCCTACGCCTCCTACAGATTGATAAACCTTAGGTCATCCACTTGAGGGAAATTTGCTACTGTCCTACAAACCTCTGCACTTGGAGGCCCAACAACATCTACAAGAAGAAGATTTTATAGTAGACATCAACTATCTATTTACTTTTATGTTGTGTCATGACCTTCTAAAACAAGCGCTAGAACCTGAGAGCATTGCTGTCATGACTTATGCATTGTGTGTAGCTAATGTTGGGTGCATTATGACTGGATGTTTTCTACCATGAATTACAATGTTTAGTCGCTACTTGAACTTTGGAGGTACTCTGCATTTATGTTTTGCGGTCTCAGAAAGGGCTAGTGAGATACCACTATTGTCATATTATATCATGGTCGTTTTGACAACGTGTTGCCGTTTGAGATATCTTATTATTGCTCGCTAGCTGATTATGTTATTGATATGAGTTAATATAATTTGTAAGAGTTATTATCAGCATGGTTAGTTGTAATGTTGGCTAAAAACCTGGGTGCTGTTCAAGCTTATTTATGCAAATAAGAGCAAAAGAGTTCGTAAAAGTTTTCTTTTTCACTTTCAGTTTATCAACTGAATTACTTGAGGACAAGCAAAGGTTTAAGCTTGGGGGAGTTAATACGTCTCCAACGCTTTTCCTCTTGTTTTTGACTCTAATTTGCATGATTTGATTGAAACTAACCCCGAACTGACGTTGTTTTCAGCAAAACTACCATGGTGTTGTTTTTGTGCAGAAATAAAAGTTCTCGAAATGGAACGAGACTTTCCGAGGATTTTTTATACAATAAATAGGAATTTCTGGAGCCAAGATCCATCGGACGGGGCACTTGGGTGGGCATAACCCACCAGGGTGTGCGCCCCTCCTAGTGTGCCCAGGTGGGTTGTCCCCACCTGGTGGCCCCGTAGACCCTGAAACCGAAGCTATAAAATCCTATTTTTCTAGAAAAAATCAGGGAGAAAGAATTATCGCGATCTACGAGACAGAGCCGCCGTCACCTCCTGTTCTTCATCACGAGGCCATATCTGGAGTTCGTTTGGGGCTCCGGAGAGGGGGATCTTTGTTTTTCGTCATCACCAACCCTTCTCCATCGCCAATTCCATGATGCTCCCCACCGGGAGTGAGTAATTCCTTCGTAGGCTCGCTGGTCAGTGAGGTGTTCGATGAGATTCATCATGTAATCGAGTTAGTTTTGTTAGGGCCTGATCCCTAGTATCCACTATGTTCTAAGATTGATGTTGCTATGACTTTGCCATGCTTAATGCTTGTCACCTTGGGCCTGGGTGCCATGATTTCAGATCTGAACCATTTATGTTATCACCATTATATCCATGTTCTAGATCCGATCTTGCAATTTATAATCACCTACTACATGTTACGATCTGGCAACCCCGGAGTGACAATAGTCGGGACCACTCCCGGTGATGAACGTAGTTTGAGGAGTTCATGTATTCACCGTGTGTTAATGCTTTGTACCGGTTCTCCATTAAGAGGAGGCCTTAGTATCCCTTAGTTCTCAATAGGACCCTGCTGCCACGGGAGGGTAGGACAAGATGTCATGTAAGTTCTTTCCATAATCACGTATGACTATTTATGGAATACATGGGTACATTATATTGATGACCTGGAGCTAGTGACGTATCGCCCTAGGTTATAAGTATCTCATGATGAATATCATCCAACAAGTCACCGATCCAATGCCTACAAATTTATCTTATATTGTTCTTGCTAAGTTCCTACTGCTAACGTCACTATTGCACTAGCTACAAAACTACTGCTATCATTGTTACCGTTACTGTTACTTCTGTCACTATTATCAAAACTATCATATTACTTTGCTACTGATCATGTTGCTACATATAATTAATCTCCAGGTGTGGTTGAATTGACAACTCAGTTGCTAATACCTTCAAATATTCTTTGGCTCCCCTTGTGTCGAATCTATAAATTTGGGTTGCATACTCTACCCTTGAAAACTGTTGCGATCCCCTATACTTGTGGGTTATCAGGCCGCTGCTTCCATCCATAAGCACCTTGGTTAGTCTAAAGCCGTCCACAATGGGGTCGAGGACTAGTGCGGCGGGTGCTCGGATGTGGCGGGCCCTTGGTTCATCATCCTCATCGAAGGTGATTGGGGTGTCCATCCAGGAGCTTGTTATTGTGACCTGGTGGACTTGGCTGAGCTCTCGAAGGGCTCTTTTCCTCTGATTGTTTGAGGAGAAAGTTTCATAGATAGTTAGGACATTATTGTCACTAAACGAGGGTGTTTGTGATCCTCTATTGGGGGATTGAAGGCGGAGGATGGCTTCACCGCTCTTGGCAGCCTGTTTGACAACCCAACAAGCTTGAAGTGTATGAGTTGGATTTGAGTTTGGCAGGGCCGAGTCTATGGGGCATGGTTTATCTAGTAGCTCGTCCAGGCCGTTCTGGGTCCGGTGAGGGATCTGTTCCTCTTTTCGGCGGGTCCGTGTTCGGGCGTGTGCCATGCGTATGCGCGCTTTTCCTGAGTTTTACCTGACTGTTTGGCATGGTTTGACTCCACGCTTATTTGTTGTTCTTGCCAAGTGCTTTCCATGGCGCTGTATTTGCGTACCACGTCCGATAGCTCAGCGAAACTTTTCACGTAGCGACGGGGGAGGGCATTCAAAATCCCTTCATCTCGGCAGTTGGACCGAAAGGTCGCAATTATGTCTTGTTCACAGTGACTTGTGATTCTTTATTTTACCAAGAGGAATCTAGCCCAATAAAGGTGGACCATTTCTCCAGGCTGTTGTTTTACGTACATCAGATCCTAGATGTCTAGAGGTCCCGAAATGTCCGGGGAGTGCGCGACATGGGGGGTGGGTGGGAGAAAATTTCGTAGTGCCCTAAGTTGTATGTCTGGAACTCTAGCGGCGGTACCCGCGATCCCTGAAGCACTTGGCATATTTGATCCAGCATCCGTATTATTAGTGGATGGCGGCACGGACTCAAAGTCGTGTTTTAGGTCAGAGTTTGGCTCCGGGCTCTCTTCAGGATGATACCGGGTTCTGGGCTCGAGGCCTAATCATTGATTCGGACGTTACTTGTGTTTCAGCTTTGGTGATTGTGAACCCTTTCCAATTCTTCAATGGTGGCAATGAAGTGTGTGACGGGCAGGGTGTAAATCCCCGTACTGTCGGGCTTGATCCCAATCTGGTCGTAGAGTGGGGATTGGCCATTTGGAGACACCCATGGCCCTAACCCAACCTAGCAGGTCGTTTACGATCAAGAGGTCCGCTGGGTCCATACTACCCGAATATCTGGGGCTGTCCTGTAGTGTGGCCGCTCCGGGGTTGTTCGAGGTTATGTCCGGGTGGTGTTCGGCTAGTGTCTTCTGGATTATTCTGATAGAATCCGGATCTAGGGTCAGGTTCTGCATCTCATGGGTCTACGTCCCTGAAGTCAAAACATTGGGATCAACGAGTTTCCAGAGGGGAACCGGTGGCTTAGCTGGAGTAAGATCTTGATACGTCTCCATCATATCTACTTTTCCTAATGCTTTTGTTCTTGTTTTGGACTCCAATTTGCATGATTTGAATGAAACTAACACGGACTGACACTGTTTTGAGTAGAACTACCATGGCGTAGTTTTTGTGTAGAAATAAAAGTTCTCGGAATGGAATGAAACTTTTTGGAGATCTATTTTACAATAAAAGAAAAATAATGGAGCCAAGAACCACCGGAGGGGGCCCCTCATTGAGCACAAGCCAGTAGGACGCGCCACCCACTCTAGGCGCACCCTAGTGGGCTATGCCCACCTGGTGGCCCCGTGAACCGTAATCTCGACTCCTTAAATACCTATTTTCAAAGAAAAAATCAGGGAGGAAGAATTACCGCATTTCATGACATGGAGCCGCCGCCACCTCGTGTTCTTCATCGGGAGGCCATATTTGTAGTCCGTTCTGGGCTCTGGAGAGGGCAATCTTCGATCTTCGTCACCACCAACCCTCCTTCATCGCCAATTCCATGATGCTCTCCACCAGGAGTGAGTAATTCCTTCGTAGGCTCACTGCTCGGTGAGAAGTTGGCTGAGATTCATCATGTAATCGAGTTAGTTTTGCTAGGGCTTGATCCCGAGTATCCACTATGTTCTACGATTGATGTTGCTATGACTTTGCCATGCTTAATGCTTGTCACTAGAGCCCGAGTGCCATGATTTCAGATCTGAACCGTTTATGTTTTCACCATTATATCTATGTTCTAGATCCGATCTTGCTATTCATATGCACCTACTATGTGTTATGATCCGTAAACCCTGGGGTGACAATAATCGGGATACTTTTCAGTGATGAACGTAGTTTGAGCAGTTCATGTATTCACTCTGTGTTAATGCTTTGTCTCAGTTCTCTATTAAAAGGTGGCCTGATGAAGCTATGTACCTAGGGTAGGGTCATGGACCTATCCTAACTGCCCTACCCAAGGACATCTCTAGAAGAAATCACCTTCCAATCGACTTGGAGGTGTTCCACTCGACAGACTCGAAGACACTCGACCAAGAAGCAATCACTCGACCAAGATCCAACCACTCGATGGCCAGGAGACCTAAAGTCACTCCGCACGCTAACGGTCGGTCATTAAGTAGCTTTTATGGTCATCATAGCAATTTATTACTAGTGTTACCAGTAACGCCCTGCCTTAATATACATTGAACCCTTTGTAACATGGGCTAGCCGGGGTCCTGGCGCACTCTATATAAGCCACCCCCTCCTCTGAGACAAGGGTTCGCACCTCTATAATTCGTACTCACATAATCCAGTCGACTACCGCTGGGCTCTGAGATGTAGGGCTATTACTTCCTCCGAGAAGGGCCTGAACTCGTAAACCTTGCGTGCTTACAACTTCTCCATAGCTAAGATCTTGCCTCTCCATACTTACCCCCCTACACTACTGTCAGACTTAGAACCACGACAGTTGGCGCCCACCGTGGGGCAGGTGTTTTAGCGTTTGTTGGAGGAGTTGCGACCTTTTCCGACCCGAATCATCATGGTTTTCGGTGGAGTTTCCGTGGAGGGCCGCGAGATCCGTCTCGGCGCGCTCACGTTCATCATCAACGACTCTGCTTGGCTCCAGGAGGCTCCACTCGACGTGGACGCACTCCCTGTTCGCGGGGCAACGCACTTTAGCGCGTACGTCCGCGGCGTTCTCCTGCGGCAACCGTCGACCCCCTACCGGTTGGCTCCTATGTTGACCTCGCTCCCCATTTCCCGCCAGAGCAAGCGCTCAGATCGGTCGAGACTTCAGCGGTGGGTGAGACACACGGTGGCTCGTCAGTCGGCCACCCCTCAAGTCACGACAATCGAGCCCGACGAATCCCTCTACGGCCTGTTCGACCTGTCGACTGGCTCCGGAGAGACAGCATCTGAGTGCGACAGCAGCGATCCGGCGGCGGAAGTTCTGATGGTTGATGGACCGCCCAGTCCTCCCGGGTTTCCCCGCACCGACGGAGGCGCGGGTGGAGGCGACCCGTCGCGTCTCCATGAGGAGTATCTTCCCGAGCCTCCCACATCGCTGCAGAGAGAAGAACTTCGCCGCTGGAACGTGGATGCACTGCACACTCCTATCGTTGGAGAAACCCCTGAGGCTCGCGTCTTGGAGGACGCGCGCCTGGCAAACTTGGCCAAGTGCACTCGACTGGAGAACCTCCAGCGAGCACTCGACGAGCGTGCGCGACAATGGGCTCTCGAATCCAGTCGACGTCATCTCTTCCCACCCCCGCGGGTATATCGAACTCCGATTCAGTACTTAGCAGCTGCGGCCCGTATAGCGGAGTCGATTCAGCCTTCCCAGTCGGAGGCTGGCAGAGGCTTGCTGCAGATCAGAGCGTTACTCTGGGCAGTAGGAGATCAGAATTCCGCTGTTTCTCAGTCGCGGAACAGGATTCACAGCAGATCCATTGCCGCAGACATAGTCCAGTCAGCTCACAGCCCAAGATCACCCCCGAGGCGTGAGGGACGTGGAGAACGGCGTTACCAGTATGGGAACCATGAGCAGTATGATCACCGAGTCGATCGTGAAGGTCGACGTCGAGTGCCCACGCCTCCCCAAGGAGCGGGTCGTATGTGCCTCGTCAACAGGATGACAGGCGCCCTCATAGTGGTGGGCGAAGGATTCCAGTCGACCCCAGGGGGCCAGGCTTTGACACGAGATCTATTCTCGTCCAAGGTTTGGTCGACAGGAATAGGGCTCACCGAGAAGGTCACGACAGAGATGCACCTACCAGCAGCAGAGTACATGTTTCGGGGCCAGAGTGCTTTAGTAGGGCCATCAGGGCCGCTGTGATTCCTCCCAACTTCAGGTTGGCTACTGGAGTAAGTAAGTTCACTCACGAGTCCAAGCCCGATACTTGGCTTGAGGACTACCGAGTGGCCGTCCAGATTGGCGGCGGCAATGATGAAGTGGCCATGAAGCACCTGCCTCTCATGTTGGAGGGCTCGGCCAGAGCGTGGCTGAACCAGTTAGCACCTAGCAGCATTTACACTTGGGAAGATCCCTCCCGAGTGTTCGTCACCACATTTGAAGGCACATGCAAGCGACCGACAGGGCTGACGGAACTGCGGTCTTGCGTGCAGAAGCCGAATGAAACTTTGAGGGATTACATCCAGAGGTGAATCACGTTACATCACTCGGTGGAGAATGTGCCTGACCACCAAGCAGTTTGTGCCTTCAAGGAAGGCGTCAAGTACAGAGAACTGAATTTGAAATTCGGTCGAACCGGGGATATGTCCCTGAATCGGATGATGGAGATTGCCACCAAGTATGCTAATGGTGAAGATGAGGATCGACTCGGGAGTGGCAAGCTCAAGTCAGTCGCCCAAGAAACCGGAGGAAATTCCAATCGGAAACAGAAGCGGAAAGCCGAGCCAGCGGCTCTCAGGGAAGCCTTGGCTTTGACCCAAGGAAAGATTAAAGAGAAACCTAAAGGACCTTGGAACCCCAAAAGGTCAAAGACCAGGATGGAAATGATGTGTTGGACATACCATGTCTCGTCCACACAAAGAAAGATGAAGAGGGTAATTTCATTTACCCGAAACATACCACTCGACAGTGTCGACTCTTGATCCAGCAGTTCCAGGGCAAGCAGCCCAAAGGTAAGGAAAAGGAGTCAGACAAGGTCGAGGACAAAGAAGACAGTGACGACGGATACCCTCAGGTCAATTCCACTCTGATGATTTTTGCCGATGTTGAAAGCAAAAGTCGACTAAAAGTTATTAACCGAGAGGTGAATATGGTCGCTCCAGCGACACCTAGTTACCTGAAATGGTCTCAGACTGCCATAACATTCGACCAGTCCGACCACCCAACGCACATCGCCACCCCTGGGAGGCAAGCTTTGGTAGTCGACCTAGTTGTTGAAGGCACTTGACTGACCAAAGTCCTGATGGATGGCGGTAGTGGTTTGAAGATATTGTATGCTGAGACATTGAAAGGGATGGGCATTCCGATGTCCAGACTCAGTGCCAGCAACATGAGTTTCCATGCAGTCATTCCTGGGTAGAAGGCTGAATCACTCGGCCAGATTGCTCCTGATGTGGTTTTCGGTGATTCCAAGAATTACCGCAAAGAGAAGTTGACATTTGAAGTTGTAGACTTCCAGAGTGCCTACCACGCTATTTTGGGCAGGCCGGCTTATGCATGCTTCATGGCCCGACCATGTTATGTGTATCTCAAATTGAAGACGCCTGGCCCCAAAGGTGTGATCACTATTACGGGCAATCGGAAAAAAACGGAAGAATGTTTTCAGAAAGGTTCGAAGATCGCCGATGCTCAGATGGCAGTGGTGGAGATGCAGGAATACCAGAAGACTGCAGACCCGAGTGATTTGTTGCGAGCCAAGAAGCCCGCTACAGAGTCAGCTTTTCAGTCGACTGGCGATACGAAGACAGCTCACATCCACCCGACCGACCCCAGCGCTGCTCCAACTCATATCTCGAAAACACTCGACTCCAAATAGGAAGAAGCGCTCATCCAGTTCCTCCGTGAGAACTGGGACATTTTCGCATGGAAGCCCTCTCACATGCTGGGTGTTCCCAGGGAGCTGGCTGAGCACCGCCTAAGAGTCAACTCAAAAGTAAAACCTGTCAAGGAACATCTCGAACGGTCCGCCGTCCAGAAGAGAAAGGCCATTGGCGAAGAGGTAGCTCGGCTCTTAGCGGCGGAGTTCATCCAAGAAATCTACCACTCCAAGTGGCTCGCCAATGTTGTCATGGTCCCCAAGAAGGACAAGTCACTTCGCATGTGCATCGACTTTAAACATATCAATCGGGCCTGCCCGAAAGATCATTTCCCTCTCCCCCGCATCGACTAGATAGTCGACTCAACTGCGGGATGTGAGCGACTGTCTTTTTTAGACGCCTATTCTGGGTACCATCAGATCCGTCTGTATGGGCCTGACGAGATCAAAACAGCTTTCATCACTCCATTCGGGTGCTTCTGTTATGTTACCATGCCATTCGGCCTCAAGAATGCCGGATCCACATTCATGAGGATGATTCAGAAGTGTTTGCTCACCCAAATCAGTCGGAACGTGGAGGCGTACATGGATGATATTGTGGTCAAGTCACGGAAGGGTTCCAACCTGCTGACTGACCTTGCTGAAACCTTTGCCAACCTTAGAAGGTTTGATATCAAGCTTAATCCATCAAAATGCACATTCGGGGTTCCTGGCGGAAAGTTACTCGGTTTTCTCGTTTCCGAACGGGGAATCGACGCCAATCCAGAAAAAGTCGGTACTATACTCCGAATGAAAAGTCCTGTGCGAGTGCACAATGTTCAGAAGCTTACTGGTTGCTTGGCCGCCCTAAGTCGATTCATATCTTGTCTCGGTGAAAAGGCATTGCCTCTTTACCGATTGATGAAGAAGTCTGACAAGTTCGAGTGGACTCCTGAAGCTGACGCAGCGTTCGCAGAGCTCAAAGCTCTGCTCTCCACCCAGCCGGTGCTTGCTGCCCCAATCAGCAAGGAGCATTTGCTGCTTTACATCGCAGCCACAGGACAAGTCGTCAGTACGGTACTTACGGTCGAGCAAGAAGAAGAAGGGAAAACCTTCAAAGTTCAGCGCCCGGTGTATTATATTTCTGAAGTCTTGACCCCATCGAAGCAAAGATATCCTCATTATCAGAAGCTCGTATATGGGATTTATATGACCACAAAGAAAGTTGCCCACTACTTCTCTAATCATTCCATTACAGTCGTCAGCGACGCTCCGTTGTCAGAGATCTTGCATAACAGGGACGCAACTGGTCGAGTGGCAAAATGGGCGATTGAACTCCTTCCTCTAGATATCAAGTTTGAGGCAAAGAAAGCTATCAAGTCGCAGGCAATCGGAGATTTCGTCGCCGAGTGGATTGAATAGCAATTGCCGACTCAGGTTCACTCGGAGCATTGGACCATGTTCGTCGACGGTTCCAAGATGCTAAATGGTTCCGGCGCCGGAGTAGTGTTGGTCTCCCCAGAGGAGATAAACTCAGATATGTTCTTCAAATCCACTTTGATTCCTCTAACAACGAGGAAGAATATGAAGCACTTTTATATGGGTTGCGCATGGCCATTTCACTCGGCGTCCGTCGCCTCATGGTCTATGGCGACTCAGATTTGGTGGTCAATCAAGTGATGAAGGAATGGGACGTCAAAAGTCCAGCCATGACTGGTTATTGCAATACAGTGAGAAAGCTGGAGAAGAAATTCGAGGGGTTAGTGCTTCATCACATACCCCGACTGAAAAATCAAGCAGCCGATGATCTGGCAAAAATAGGTTCCAAAAGAGAAGCCATTCCCAGCAATGTGGTTTTGGAGCACATCCACACACCATCAGTCCAGGAAGATCCCTTCACTAAAGAGGCCCCGCAGCCAAAAAGCACCACGGATCCGACTGAAGTTGAAGTTCCAGCTGTGGTCGACCTGATCATGGAAGTCTTGGTTATCACTCCCGTCTGGACAGAACCGTACATCGCGTACATCCTAAGGAAAGAACTCCCAGAAGATGAAGAAGAGGCTCGACAGATCGTCCGTCGATCCAAGGCCTTTACAGTCATAAAGAGACAGTTATATAGAGAAAGCGCGACTGGGGTCGGCCAGAAGTGTATTACACCAGAAGAAGGACAGATGATCCTTAAAGATATCCACTCGGGGGCCTGTGGTCATCATGCTTCCTCTCGGACCATTGTGGCGAAAGCATACCAAGCGGGGTTCTACTGGCCAAGAGCCAATGAGATGGCAAAAGAGATAGTCGACAAATGTGAAGGATGTCAGTATTACTCCAATATGCCGCACAAGCCCGCGTCAGCCCTGAAAACCATTCCACTCGTCTGGCCCTTCGCTATTTGGGGGCTGGACATGGTTGGACCACTGAGAACAGGCAGGAGCGGCTTCACTCATGTGCTAGTAGCAATCGACAAGTTCACCAAATGGATTGAAGCCAAGCCTATCAAGAATCTCGATGCTTGCACTGCTATCAGTTTCATCAGAGAGTTGATATTCAGATATGGAGTTCCGCACAGCATCATCACGGACAATGGGTCAAACTTCGATTCCGACAAATTCAGGGCCTTTTGCGCCTCTCAGGGCACTCGGGTCGACTATGCTTCGGTCGCTCACCCCCAGTCGAATGGGCAAGCAGAAAGGGCAAACGGCCTAATTCTCAAAGGACTAAAACCTCGATTGATGTGCAATCTCAAGCACTCAGCAGGTGCATGGGTCGACGAGCTTCCATCAGTCCTTTGGGGATTGAGGACAACCCCGAATCGATCGACCGAAAGAACCCCATTCTTTCTGGTCTACGGAGCCGAGGTAGTCTTACCGAGTGACCTGCTTCACAACGCTCCCCGAGTCGAGCTCTACTCTGAAGATGAAGCAGAACAAGCCCGGCAGGATGCAGTCGACCTCCTAGAAGAAGAAAGAGAAATGGCCTTGATTCGATCGACCATCTATCAGCAAGACTTGCGTCGATTCCATGCCAGAAACGTGAAGAGCTGAGCCTTCCAAGAAGGAGACTTAGTCCTCCGAGTGGATCAGCAGAAACCACACAAGCTCGCTCCTACTTGGGAAGGCCCCTTCATAGTCACCAGAGTCCTCCACAATGGAGCATACCACCTCTACAATGTCGATCGCTAGATTGATGAGCCACGAGCCTGGAATGCGGAGCTACTCCACCCCTTTTATACTTGAATTCTCACTCGGATGAGATGTAATAAGAAAAACTCTTGTAGTTTATTTATCAAAGACAAGAGCATTATAATTTTCCCAATGATTTTTATTGTTTTTTTTGCGTAAGAAATCCCCCAGTGGGTGGCTTAGCTACGGATCCGCTTCGCCTAAGTTTGTAAAAACAGTTTCCTACCGAGTGGCGAGCCAGCCTCCCACTCGGGGGCTTAGCTGCAGTCCAGTACTCGCCTAAGTTCTCTCACTTGGAGACTTAGCTGCAGTCCGGCACTCGCCTAAGTTTGAAAAAATCCTACCGAGTGGAGAGCAATCCTCCCACTCGGGGGCTTAGCTGCAGTCCAGTACTCGCCTAAGTTCTCTCACTTGGAGACTTAGCTGCAGTCCGGCACTCGCCTAAGTTTGAAAAAATCATACCGAGTGGAGAGCAATCCTCCCACTCGGGGGTTTAGTTGCAGTCCAGTACTCGCCTAAGTTCTCTCACTAGAGACTTAGCTGCAATCCGACACTCACCTAAGTTTGAAAAAATCCTACCGAGTGGAGAGCAATCCTCCCAATCGGGGGCTTAGCTGCAGTCTAGTACTCGCCTAAGTTCTCTCACTGGAGACTTAGCTGCAGTCCGGCACTCGCCTAAGTTTGAAAAAATCCTACCGAGTGGCGAGCAATCCTCCCACTCGGGGGATTAGCTGTAGTCCAGTACTCGCCTAAGTTCTCTCACTGAAGACTTAGCTGCAGTCCGGCACTCGCCTAAGTTTGAAAAAATCCTACCAAGTGGAGAGCAATCCTCCCACTCGGGGGCTTAGCTGCAGTCTAGTACTCGCCTAAGTTCTCTCACTAGAGACTTAGCTGCAGTCTGGCACTCGCCTAAGTTTGAAAAAATCCTAACGAGTGGAGAGCAATCCTCCCACTCGGGGGCTTAGCTGCAGTCCAGTACTCGCCTAAGTTCTCTCACTAGAGACTTAGCTGCAGTCCGGCACTCGCCTAAGTTTGAAAAAATCCTACCGAGTGGAGAGCAATCCTCCCACTCGGGGGCTTAGCTGCAGTCCAGTACTCGCCTAAGTTATCTCACTGGAGACTTAGCTGCAGTCCGGCACTCGCCTAAGTTTGAAAAAATCCTACCGAGTGGAGAGCAATCCTCCCACTCGGGGGCTTAGCTGCAGTCCAGTACTCGCCTAAGTTCTCTCATTGAAGACTTAGCTGCAGTCTGGCACTCACCTAAGTTTGAAAAAATCCTACCAAGTGGAGAGCAATCCTCCCACTCGGGGGCTTAGCTGCAGTCCAGTACTCGCCTAAGTTCTCCCACTTAGAGACTTAGCTGTAGTCCGGCACTCGTCTAAGTTTGAAAAAATCCTACCGAGTAGAGAGCAATCCTCCCACTCGGGGTCTTAGCTGCAGTCCAGAACTCGCCTAAGTACGAAACACATCTCAATCCTCAAAGACGATGAGTGGCAGGTCGACTGCCACCTTCTCCTGGGGAGCTTCGCCACAAATACAATGCGCGATTCTTCCCACTCTACAGTAATGAAGTGCGGGTCGACTGCCACCTTCTCCTGAAGAGCTTCGCCACAAATACAATGTGTGCTCCGTCCCGCTCTGCAGTAACAATGTGTGGGTCGACCGCCGCCTTCCCCTGGAGAGCTTCGCCACAAATACGATGCGCACTCCGTCGCCGACCCGCAAGGGCGACAAGACATGGGTCGACTGCTTCCCTCTCGTTTGGAGCTGCGCTGCGAATACAAACGCTGTCTTGAATGAAGAATGGGTTCACTCAGCAGGAGATTCATAAAGATATTCAACGGTAAACCAAGTTCAGATAAATTCTAAAGGTTCCGGATTACAGATCGAAGTACTCGGGCATGCAACCCAAAAAAGTTTAACGGTTACAAAAAACAATTGGCATTCCGAGGCAAATTTAAGGTGGGACATAAGAGTTTGTTCACTCCGCCGGAGGAGGGCTGGCAGGCTCGACGAACTCGTCCAGGTCGACGCCATCGGCAATCCGAGTGGCGGAAGCAATGAAAGTCTCCATAAAAGTTCGGAAGTCGTGCTTCTGGGTGTTGGCGACCTTGATTGCGGCCAGCTTATCTTGTCGCACCTCCTTGCAGTGGACACGAACCAAAGACAGAGCCACATCAGCGCCACACCGAGCAGAAGACTTCTTCCACTCCAGGACTCGGTCAGGGATTCCGTTAAGTCGAGTCATCAAAGACTCAAGATTGTTTTGGAGTGTGGCCTCTGGCCAAAGTGCCGGGTCGATCCGTGACATGGCGACCTTCAGTCGAGCCAAGTAGCCCATGGCACTGTCGATGCGAATTCCAGACGGAGCAGATTCATGGCAGTTTCATCTTTCACGGGAGATTTGATTGGATCCAAACCTGGTTCGATCCGCCCAGTCTCCTCTTCAAAGTTCTGGCAAAACTCTACATCCACGATCCAAGGATAAGTCAATTTTCGTACACTGAGTCGACACAAAAAAAATCAGTCGGAACAGAATGTGCACCTTCAAGCATGATGAACAACTTCTTGGCAAGACTTCTCAGATAGCTCTCCAGATCATCCCTCCTGCGAGCAATGATTTCCATTTTCTCACCCTGGACGAGATTCGCCTTCTTCCAGCACGAGCACTCCTTGTTGGAGTCATTCAGAGCGGTCTTCAGCCTGGTATTCTCTTCTTCCAACTGGCCGACCGAAGCCAGCTTCTGTTCGGCCAGAGCGGTCCTATCGTCGGCCTCCTTACGAGCAGCAGCCAAATCCTCATCCTTCTTTGCCAGAGCTTCTCTCAATTTTTCTGCAAATAAATGACGATTGATTCAGAAATAGCAGAAGGGCACTCGAGCCTAAAACTGACCGGTCGACAAACTCGTCTTACCAGCGGCGCCGTCTCTGACCTTTTGCAGCTCTGTCCTGGCCAGCTCCAAGTCAAGGTTCAGTTGAATCTGCTGCCTCTCCAAGTCAGCAAAGCGGGCTCCAAGATCACAAGATTTATGAAATCAAAGGGGAGACGTTATTTTACGGCGAAAAACAACAAAGGCAATAAATACTAAGACTACGGTCGACTGCCCGCAGTCCACCATAGTCTTGGGGACTACACCCAGTGGGTGCACTTTGCGTGCCCCCACCGGTTCTGATCCCACTTGACCGGCCCGCCGAAGTCGAGTCCAAAAAAAGGCAGAAAGAGAGAAAGTAGAACTCAGACTACAGTCGACTACCAGCAGTCCACCATAGTCTCGGGGGCTACACCCAGTGGGTGCACTTTGCGTGCCCCCACCGGTTCTAATCCCACTCACCCAGACCGAGTGGAAGAGACAAACTATTTATATATTCAACAAAATACAAAGACTACAGTCGACTGCCAACAGTCCACCGTAGTCTCGGGGACTACACCCAGTGGGTGCACTCAGCGTGCCCCCACTAGTCCAAAAAATTCAATCGACACACCCAGTGGGTGTACAGATGAAAAGATTTTCGGAAAGAGTCTTCAGATAGCATATCCTAACAGAACAAGCGGCGACCAACTAACCTGAATGTTGCTCTGGAGAGCCGAGCTGGCATCATAGGCGGCTTGGCTGGCGTCCCGCACCGTCTTCATCTTCTCCATCATAATGCCCGCCTGGCGTATGGCTTCCCTAACAGCATTCACCTCGTCCTCTGGGACATGATGGGTCGCAAAAACTGAAGGCGGGTCGACAGGGGCCCGAGCAGTCGACGAAGAAGGAAAGGCACTCGACAGTGGCTCGGCGAAGGTAACAGAACCCCGATTGACGTCGCCAGTGTCCTGAACGACTGGTTCTGCCCTCGGCATCGACTGTAGCACCTCACTTACAGGAGCTCGCCTATTCTTCCACGTCAAAGGCCTCTCAGGCTCTTCATCATCATCAGGGAGGTCAATAATGTTGGGAGCTGTGCAAAGTTCAATTGCCAAAATCACGTCACCCAATGATGCACATTGCAGTTGAATCGACCGAATAAAGATAGTATGGCAGAAATCATACCCGGATTAGAAGTGACCGCATCCTCCATCACCTCATCATCATCCCTGTAAGCTGAGGTCCCGGAAGTGGCAGCGCTGACAATTCCAAAGTTCGTCCTGTTAAAACAAGAAAAACAAACAGCGCGGAGCGTCGAGTGAATACAAAGAGAGACACTCACGCGGAGGCGACGGGGATATCAATCTTGATCTTCGGCAACGCCTTCCGAGTCCTCGGCTCTGCAACTTTGGGGTGCTTTGGCGCCTTCTCAGTCGGGGTTGGTGAAGAGATCCGAGGACGCTTCGAAGACTGACCAGCCTGAGTAGTTGCCTTGTCGCAGGCACACGACCGTTCTTGGTCGAGCTTGGATCGCCTCTCCCTGCGAGGGGGTGACTCGACTTCTTCTCCATCACTTGAGTCGTCGCTTCCTCCATTCCCTTCACCATCGGAAGTCCACTAGCCACTATCGCCACCACTCGCCTCGCCTTCCAGTGCTTGCTCTTGCTCCGTGTTGGGAATTGAATACATTTCAATAATGGCCTGAAAGGAAGCAGGGAGAACAAAGTCAGTCAATGCAATATAGGCAGCTGCGGGAGTGAATTCAGATTACAGGCAAAAACTCAGAATCAGACCTGCTTTGGTGCATGAGACTGGTCGAATGGGAGAACTCTCTTGGCTACCCTGGGATTGTCCTTCTTCCCGGTGATACCCGACAGCCACTTCTCCAGTGTGTCGTCGTCGACCTCCTCCGGGTGGATCCGAGTGGAGTCTTCAAGACCCGAATACATCCACATCGGATGGTCTCGAGCTTGAAGAGGCTGGATGCGCCGCTGAAGGAAGACCTCCAAGAGATCCATACCAGTGACCCCGTCACGAATAAGCTGGACCACTCGATCGACCAACACCTTCACGTGCGCCTTCTCCTCCGGGAGCACCTTCAAAGGGGAGGGTTTCTCCACTCGGTCCATGGTAAAGCGAGGGAGGCCAGTAGATTTCCCTGGCGTCGACTGGTCTTTACAGTAAAACCAGGTCGACTAATATCCGCGAACTGAGTCAGGAAGAATCATGGCCGGAAAGGAGCTTTTCCCTCTCGTCTATATGCCAAGACCCCAACACATTTGGATCACTTGGGTCCTCTCATCACTCGGATTATCCTTTTTCACTGTCTGGGAGCGACAAGTGAAAATATGCTTGAAAAGACCCCAGTGAGGCCGGCAACCCAGGAAATTCTCACACAAAGAAATGAAAGCGGCGAGATAAACGATTGAGTTGGGGGTAAAATGGTGGAGTTGTGCCCCAAAGATGTTCAGAAACCCTCGAAAGAAAGGGTGAGGAGGCAAGGAAAATCCACGGTCGACGTGGGTGGCAACAAGAACACGCTCACCCTCCCGAGGTTGCGGCTCAGATTCCTTCCCCGGAAGCCGCACCGAGTCATAGGGGATCAGCCCCCCTTCGGCCAGGTCATCGAGGTCTTCTTGGGTGATCCTCGAGTGGATCCAGTCGCCCTGGATCCAGCCCTTCGGCAGGCCGGTCCGCGAGGAAGATCCACCCCGGCTAGTCGCCTTCCCCTTCGACCTCGCCGTTGCCTTCTTTGCCCGCTCCAGAGCCGCCGTCTTCTCCTTCCCCATTGTCCCCAGCGAGACGCGTACGGAGCGGTGATGCTGGGGCGAAAGCGAGCGCAGCGGAGGGGCGTGAAGAGGAGAAGAGGAAATGGGAATGCACTGTTCGGGGGACTCCGGTCCAACGCCTTATATGAGGCCGCTTCCGAGTGGCTGACGGGTAGGCCCAGGTGGCTCTGTCAAATCCCATAACAATCGCGCATGCGGTACGTGGAGAAAAAGGCGGTGCGGGGATCGAGGCGTCTCTGCTCTATCCTATCCGATTACTGCGGCCTCCCTCGTCCCGCGCGCTTCCCAAAATTTGGATCCCACGAAATCTGTGGGCAGCAAACAACTTGTCAGACGAAAGATCTCCTCCGCACTGTCACTCGGAGCCTTACAAGTAAACAAACTCACTCGACGAAGAATTAAGAATGGATCAAGGCGACTGAAAAGGAAGTTGCTGTCATCACTCAGGTCCGTTGATCTGAACGAAGATATGCTCACGGCATGAAAAACGAGTCGGAGAAGTTCTCAACTCCTTCCTCACTCAAACCTCAATCCATTCGGGGGCTAATGATGAAGCTATGTACCTAGGGTAGGGTCATGGACCTGTCCTAACTGCCCTACCCAAGGACATCTCTAGAAGAAATCACCTTTCAATCGACTTGGAGGTGTTCCACACGACAGACTCGAAGACACTCGACCAAGAAGCAATCACTCGACCAAGATCCAACCACTCGACGGCCAGGAGACCTAAAGTCACTCCGCATGCTAACGGTCGGTCATTAAGTAGATTTTATGGTCATCATAGCACTTTATTACTTGCGTTACTAGTAACGCCCTGCCTTAATATACATTGAACCCTTTGTAACGTTGGCTGGCCGGGGTCCTGGCGCACTCTATATAAGCCACCCCCTCCTCCGAGACAAGGGTTCGCACCTCTGTAATTCATACTCACATAATCCAGTCGACCGCCTCCGGGCTCCGAGACGTAGGGCTATTACTTCCTCCGAGAAGGGCCTGAACTCGTAAACCTTGCGTGCTTACAACTTCTCCATAGCTAAGATCTTGCCTCTCCATACTTACCCCCCTACACTACTGTCAGACTTAGAACCACGACATGGCCTTTTTCCTTATGGACCCCGCTGCCACGGGAGGGCAGGACAAAAGATGTCATGCAACTTGTATTCATAAGCACGTATGACTATTTATGGAATACATACCTACATTATATTTATGAACCGAAGCTAATTCGGTATCGCCCTAGGTTATGACTGTTATATAATGAATATCATCCAACGAGTTCATCGATCCAATGCCTACGAGTTTTCCACATATTGTTTCTACCAAGTTACTGTTGCTTTTGCTACTGTTACACTTGCTACAAAATCATTGCTATCATTGTTACTGCTACCGTTACCACTGCTATCAAAATTATCATACTACTATGGATTGATTATCTTGCTGCAGATATTTAATCTCCTGGTCTGCTAATACTTCCAAATATTCTTTGGCTCCCCTTTTGTCGAATCTATAAATTTGGGTTGAATACTCTACCATCGAAAACTGTTGTGATCGCCTATACTTGTGGGTTATTAGCCATCAACCATAGGCTCACCCTGGTGGGTTGTGGTCCCCACATGGATCCCCTCACTTATCTCTTTATTCCACACCATCTCCTACCTCCAAAAAATGCACCTTAGTTCTCTCCCTCATGTTCGTGCTCTCAAACCCCCGGATTTCGATCTCTTTGCTCGAAGCTCCATATTCGAAACAGTTTTGGGGGATTGTTACTTGGTATGTGACACCCTCATTGCCCCAATTAGTTTTTTCTTTATTGGTTTATATTTTGAATAATTAGCTACTCTTGGTGCTACTGTAAATGGGCTTGCATGTTGAATTCTTAGATTTCTAAGTAGTTTGAATGCTTGATATGGCCTCTAGGCATCCTTATAAGTAATTTCTATCAATCTTGCGAAGTTTTGTTGATAGAATTTTGTGACCAAAAATTTCAGGAATTTGTATGCGAATAAAATGTACATTTTTGTAAGAAGTTCTTTGAGGATGAGATCCTCGGAGGCATCATAGAGTAGTGGCTCAATACGACGGTCTTATGTTTAGCCAAGTGCAAACAATATGTGGGATGCCACTACCAAATTATGCTTATGGCCATGTAATGAATTCATGGTAGGTGTAGGTATTAAGGATGAATTCGAGCAATTTATCCACAACACCAAACTCGCTCCCTTCACCGTAGATGAGTGCATTCAGCATCTTGACCTCGCAGAAACTTTCAGAAATAAATTTAAATATTTTCCTCGTGAGTATAGAGTTTCATTTAGCCTTTATGATTAGACCTTTAACATGCCTTTGGGAGTGTTCTGTAATGCGTGCAAAATTCTATATTGGGGTTCGGTAGATGAACCACCAAAAACTGAGTATGAGTCATTTTTGATTAATCTTTGCTCCGGTGGAAATACAAGAGTAACACAAGGTAGAATAAAAGGTATTCATTTTCCATATACACATTACTTTGCACTCTTTAATGGCAAATGCATCATGGGCAAGCAGCATTGCGGCATGCTTTGTGCCCCTGACTTGAGCCTCATACACACTGCTCTGACAGTAATCAAACACTATAATGTTGGAGCAATTGTTGCACGAAGATTGCGACACAACATTGGTAGTGGTCACTTTAATGGTGGGATTTATGCTTCCCGTGTAGCCACTATGAAAAATACACTTTCGTGATGATACATGTTTGTCATAGTAGGTCACATTTTCTATCATGCATGTACATCCGTGATGATTTTATGACAGAATCAAGATAGTCATACTTGTGCTGTCATAGATGTTCCATGACATTACCAAAATTATCATCACGGAAGTGTCCACTTCCATGACGATAAATCAAACGTCATTAGAGTCCTTTCGTCAAGGGTGACCCCTGCATGTCAATTTCCATTTCCATTTCCATTTATACGACCCTATCGACCTTTTGGCCTGTTAACGGCTTGCTAAGAGCCGTTGTTATGGTGGGCCACACCATTATCCACTTAATATTATTTTGACCAGCTCAATTAAGGCCTTCTTTGACTACACATGTTTGTTCGTTTGTATGGTGTCCAGGAAATGTTTGGGCATGTCGGCCCCCGTTTCAATGATATAGCATATTCAAGAATTATCCTACTCTATACTATCGCCTCTAAAAAACATACACTATACAATAAAAAGACTAAGGCATAGAAACGTAGAATAATCCTACACTATAGAATAAAGAAATTACAGCCAAATATACCCACTGGGCATTATAGTTCGGCACCAGTGATAATAAAGCGTACACAAACAGCAAATTAGATACACTGGACAAATAAAGCTCATACATCATGGACACGCATCAACAGAACTTACCATTTGAACTATAATCTCTTCAGAAAATAGGATTGGCCGGATTCAGATAGCACAAATTTCTGTCTGCAAAATCTCCAATTCCTTCATGGTTACCTCAGTGTCTTGTTTCATTTTTTGACTCCTGCATCTAATACCTGCAAGTCCAGTCTCAACTTGTTGATTGTACGTTGAGAATCATGTACATGTTTTCTTGCCTCCTCTAGTTGATGCTCGAGAACATCAGCACATTCCAATTCCAATCCATAATCATTCGGTAACGGCCATGCCGCACTGCTCGCAGATTTTTGTGTTGATGTCACTTCATCCTGAAATGTTTTTGTAAGTACACATGACTAGGGAAAAAATATAGTTACAATAGTAATGCGAGCAAGACAGACTATTTTGTACATGGCAAAACAGGGCTAACTATAATGTTACACGTCATGAAGCATAAGCAGTTGATATTTTAAAAATTATAAAAATGGTAGTCTGTGCATCCCACATACAGAAATCTCTCTTAGCTCACCAGAGGAGTATGATGTCGGGGCCAAATCCAAAACACAGACAAGTTACAAATTTAGACAGCATGTTGCGTATAAGTAAGCAAGAAGTTGGCCATTCCATAGCTCAATTAAAGTCTTAGGGAGCATAATGAACAACAGAAGGATTCATACAAACCTACTATAACAAGCAAAACTATGCAATCATTAGCCTAGTATAAACTAGATTGTGAGCCTCATGCAGTAATAGTTGGTTAATAGACATCAAAGCTTCAGGCACACTTCACCTGAGTAATTAAATGGTAAGGCCTTTAATTTTGTCAACTAATAGTTTTTTTGACAAAAAGACTGTAAGGGAACCCCCTACAGTATAATTGGTGCAACAAACCCAAATTGCAAGTACCATGCCTTGAACCTGGGTGGGTGGGAAGGCATCAGCCCCTTCCCACCACTTGGCTATGCCTTAGTCTGCTTTGTCAACTAATAGTTATACAAGTACCCAACATCAGGAATCAATGTTTGGGCATCAAATTAACTGAGGACAAATAAAGCAATTGAAAAGAGCAAATTAACTATGCCTGAAACAAACAAGGAACTGAACTGTTGAGTTGGATACAGTGACTTACCTTAACTGGTTGAATAGGCTCAGCACTGCTCCTACTTCTCTTGAAGGCTCCTTCCTAACATCTTGTACTTGAAATCCTCAATCTTATCTTCATTGCACCCCCTCTGCAAGGTGACACAAACTAGTTACTCCTCTCCTTGGAAGATAAATATGTATACTTTCCAGTCTGTGAACAACACAAAAGGATGAGATTATAACAAAACAACACCACATAATGAAACATGCCACATCTCTCGCACTTGCACACAATGAAATGAGCATTTACTATGTGTGCACTATGTAAAAACTAGGCATACCTTTGAACTGGATCTCCAGGTACTCTTGGAGAGCCTACTTCAGTGCACAGCCAAACCTTGATGTCACCTATGAGTTAGACAAGCCCCCACTACAGCAGCCCTCGGTGTTTAAATCGTTTAGAAGCTCTGTTAGAGTGTTAGCGTCAAGAACAACAAGTAATCAAAGTAAACAGTCCTAGTATGGCTAGCTGATGCAAACAAACAATTGAACAGATGTGTGAGCAAATCTTACATATCAAGAAAAGAAGCAAAGAAGGAGGCTTAAAGACCATCACCTGACTGACCATATTTAAGGGGCATTTAAACATCATGTGCAACATACGAACTAACATAAGCATTGCATATTCCAGATTCTACAATGGAATGCACATGTATTAGGTTATGCCATGTATGATGATGCCTAAATGTACACTATAGCAGGCAGGAGTAATTCATCATTGCACGCACAACTGAATTGTAGGTTAAGGGCCAGTTCTATTCTGCCTTTTCAGATCTTATTGTGAAAATAAGCCATAAAAGATGTAAAGAAGTCATTTTTGAGTTATAGGCTTGGGCTTAACTTATTTCAGTTTGGAGGGGGTGTTTCGGGTAGAAGCTCACTAAAAATTGAAGGGAAGGGGAATAGTGAAATGACTCTGGTGTCTGCCTATATTACACTCAAAATGCAACTACTCACGCCCGCGTCATACCTGACCCTCAAGTAAAAAACAAACATGCAAGCGTTCATTGCCCTGCCCGCTTGCATCTCCTCTCCCCTTTCCCTCTACCTCGACCCCCTGCCTGAAGCGCCAGGGTTCGTCCAGCGAGCCATCGCCTCTGGTCCCATCTGGCCCGGTCCTCGACGATTCTCTATCTAGCTGGCTACATGACCGGTGGGTAGGGCCTAATCTCCCCGGATGCTCCTCCCTCTGGCACCGCCTCTCATTCTCATGGTCTCGAACAGCTGCTCCCCTATGGTCCGTCCAATGCACTACTCCAGCAGGCGCCACACAACTACGGCTGATGCTACACTACGGTAGAAGGCACCTTATTCCCCCTCCCCTCCTCCAAGGCCGTGGCCTAGAGGAGATGTTGAAGGATGAGCTCATCCAACAAGGTGAGGATCTCATCTGATTTTTCGCCAAATTTTCATTCTGATCCACTATACGATGAATTTCTATGAGCTGCTTCTGCTGCTGCTATATGATGAATTGCTATGAGTTGCTTCTTCTGTTGCTATATGATGCATTGCTATGATCTGCTCTTGTTGCTGCTATATGATGAATCGCTATGAGCTTCTACTGCTATATGATGAATTTCTATGAGCTGCTGCTATATGATGAGTTGCTATAAGCTACTCCTAGCGCTACTATATGATGAATTGCTATGAGCTTGTCCTGCTACTGCTATATGATGAATTGCTATGAGCTGCTCCTGCTGCAGCTATATGATGAATTGCTATGAGCTGCTCCTGCTACTGCTTTATGATGAATTGCTATGAGTTGTTGTTGGTGTATGATGAATTGCACATTCCTATTGTATGATGAGTTGCTATGAGCTCCTGCTGCTCCTATATGATGCTTTCAGGTGGTGCTGCTATATGATAATAAGCATCCACTTGGACCATCGAATTTCAATAAATAATTGTTCTTCATTTAAATGTGGGTCCACTAGTAGAAAGAGGGTGTAATGTGAAACTCATTAGTCCTGGTTTGTAATTGAACCGGCACTAATGTGACCATTAGTGCCTGTTCCAACTGCTAGGCGGGCGACGCTCATTAGTACCGATTCGTGGCGAACCTTTAGTACCGGTTCGTGCCATGAACCGGTACTAAAGAGGTGGTGGACATTAGTATCGGTTCGTGGCTCCAATCGGTACTAAAGGGGGGTCTTTAGTACCGGTTGGAGCCACCAACCGGTACTAAAGTTAGTGTGCTACCACCCGCAGTGTGTAATGTTTAGTCCCACCTCGCTAGTTGAGAGGAGCTCGCACCGGTTTATAAGTCCCGCCATGGCTACCGTGTCGAGCTCCTCTCTAAGCAGGCCTTTGTGGGTCTATTGCACGTCTTCTGCCCTATGGGGCCTACTGGGCCGTACGGGCATGCATCCTGGCCCAACTAGAGATTGGGTTTCTAGTCATATGCAGGCCGTGCCGGCCCAATAGGCGGTCTGTTTTTGCTTTATTTCAAAAAAATCCTTACCAACCGGGACTAAAGGTCCCCCAGACCATGGCACGCCTCATGCCACATGGTGGGCCTTTGGTCCCGGTTCGTGTTGAACCGGGACTAAAGGGGGGGACCTTTAGTCCCCACTCTTTAGTGCCGGTTCCAGAACTGGTACTAAAGGTCCTTACGAACCAGTACTAAAAGTCATTTTTCTACTAGTGGTCATGCATTCTTCATTTAAATTAGGCAATGGGATCTCTATGGAAGACATTGACCAAAGTAGATTGTGCCAAGTAGATGGTATCTTTGTATTTGCATTTTGAACAAATAGTGATGGTATGTTTTCCTATCGTATTAATTATTGCACTGGGTTCAATTTTTTGATGTTTGCAAATTAAATTAATTTTCATATGGGCAGCAAAATGACAAAATATAATGCAATCTAGACTTTTCACTGATCGTACCAAAGCTAAGCTGAAAAGGAAGGCAATGAAAAGAACCGGTTGGCTTATTACCTAGAGCTTATATTCATAGGTGCTTATTTTCTTAGGGTGACTCGTAATAACTGTCCCTAAGAAACTTGGCCAATAGAACTGACATACAAATAACATGTCACGATGATTCCAATGGAGGAGTGACCTACCATAGCACACTATATAGGCTCACAGTTGCCTCTCCTTTTTTTGCGAAGTTCCGTGAAATTGCCACATACATCTTGTACTTCTTCATTGTGTAACCCTATCTGCAAGTTGACATGGCTATTTCATGGAGCTTATATTCATAGGTGCTTATTTTCTTAGGGTAACTCGTAGTAACTGTCCCTAAGAAACTTGGCCAATAGAACTGACATACAAATAACATGTCACGATGATTGCAATGGAGGAGTGACCTACCATAGCACACTATATAGGCTCACTGCTGCCTCTCCTTTTTTTGCGATTTTCCATGAAATTGCCACATACATCTTGTACTTTTTCATTGTGTAACCCTATCTGCAAGTTGACACGGCTATTTCAGACATCTCTACATGATAATACATTGCATATCCCTTACGCATATTTAAACCACCAATTAACGATTGTGTGCGTAGCATAAACTAGCCATGACTATGTGTGCTGGACTAGCAGGCACCCTAAGGGAGCCTAATGTAATTCACTAGAATTCCTACATGCCACCTACAATTTTGTGTAATGTACTACCTCTACTCCTAAATATATGTCTTCGTAGAGATTCCAGTATGGACCACATACAAATGTATATAGATGCATTTTCGAGTGTAGATTCACTCATTTTGCTCTACATGTAGCCTATAGTGGAATATCTAGAAAGACTTATATTTAGGAACAGAGGTACGAGGTAGTATCATGTATGACATCTACATATCTAATTTAGCAGCCAGTAGTAGAAATCATTGTCTGCACAAAGGGATTACTGGTCAAAAATCCTAGCAAAGCACGCTGGCAGGCACACAACAATACAAGAGAGAGAGACGCACTTACAAGATCATAGCAATGCCTCAGTCCTTGATGGCTCTCCTCTCCCACCTGTCTCCCCTACCACCCACCATACTCCATGGCGATTTCTAGATTAATCCACCATGGAAGGCCTCTTGCATTGGGAATTTGCACCTGGCCTTGCCTTGGCTGATCAGGTGAGACGCAGGTTTGGCTCCACGGTCCATTTTTATTCTTCTCGAAACTCCAAGGAATTCTTTTTGGTGGTATCTTTTTCCTCGGCTTCCTTTGCCCTCTCCGTGGATTCGGTGGGTAGTGCGCTCCAATGCTGCATTGGGGGTCTTAGCTCTAGTTTCAGAGTGCTACAAATCAATTCTCGGTCTTTCCGGTTTTCGGTGGCTAATAACAAAGTGGGACATTTCATCCACCGTTTAAGGGATCGTGTTTGGCCAGATTTTGTTTGTCACTTCCACCTTTATAATGGCCGTTTTGCAAATGCTCCAATTGATGAATCTTGTTGGCATGTTGATATTGAGCTTAAGGACTTATCCTCTCATTGTTCGATGGCTGTTAAATCCTCTCTCAAATTCTTGCACTCGGGATCTAGTTTAAGTTAAAGCTCTGAGAAGGTGTTGTGTAAGTTTGGTTTAATTCCAATTTCATCGATGCGATTCTCTAACAACAATGCACATGAAGCGTCCTCCTCTCATTTGGATCAAACTAAACAGGATCATACGCCCTCGGTTCATGTTTCGGTGGATCATCCTCACCTGGATTATTCTCAACCACATTCTTCTCAAGCAGTTTGTATGGTTTCCGCTCCCAAGGATCGCGCCGCATTAATTGCTCATTTTTTGAACCAGGCTCAGTTTGAGGATTCGCGGCAGGGGAAATACATTCAATTGGGAGCCTTTAAATGCCCCTTATCTGTGACGTATCCACCGCTGCCTCTATGTTTCTTGCAGTCGGCGTTCAAATATGCGCCCCAGCATGTATCCTGGCCCGCTACTCTCTCGGCCCGTCATAAAGCTGACTTGGCCTAGGCCCATTATTCGGAAGCGGAAATATTGGATTTATCCTCTAATTGGGCGGTTCTATACTCCCGTTGCCTACAATGGGGACACCATAAGATTTCTTGCTAAGCCAGATTGATTTGTATTAATTGCTCCTTGCCTAGTCATAAGGCTACTGGCTACCCCATTTTTGTTAAGCCCTAAACGCTCCAAACTTTGCAACCCACAATTGGTAACACGCATCCGCTGCCCGATCAATTTGTTCCTTCCCTTAACGTGCATGATCAGCCTAAATGCAAACCCACCATCCGATGCGTGGTGTGTGGTTTCTACGGCCATGTGGAAAAATCCTGCCGTAGACGTCATTTCAACGAGAAGTGGCAGTGGCGAGAAAAGATGTCTCCCTCTTCCCACTTTACCCCTCACGGTCCGGCTTCCGCCTCGGTTTCTTCCACACCGCAGCTCTGCCCACTCGCGTCACCTCACCAGCCACCGCCATCACTGCCCTCCACCGCTCCATCGTCCATGGCGAACTACCCACTCAATCCGGTGCCCTTCCTCTTTTGGCCCTGAGGTTTGGCTCATGTTCTTCGGATTCTCTTACGACTATCAGACGGATTATTACATCACTAAAGCCCTGGGTGGCTATGTTTCCCTTGTTAGCTGGTATAACCCGCGACATGATAGGAGGTTTATGCTCATAAAAGCCCGTGTTCTACGTCTCCGTCTGATCCCCAAAAGTTTTGTTGTCTGGCAGCTGGGTGGTGCCAGGGATTGCTGGACTGTTCAGATCACAATCCTCAGAAGCAACGACTAGAATGGCCTGCTACCTGAAGTGCTCCCTCCTGGCGAAGAAGATCCACCAGCTGATGGAAATCCTCATCCTCTGTTTGGTCCTAAGATGACTGCTGAGTAGCTGTATCAGCAGCAGGTGCACAACTGGTTAGGGCAAAATGGAGCTCCCAATGCTGACAATGCCAACCAGGGCAATGCACCTCCTCAGAACAATGGTGGTTGGTGGCAATGGGCAGCTCCTTCGGCTCATCATCTGCCTCCCCTTCCTCACCATCTTGTCAATTATAAAGCCTGGCTAGTAGCTCAGGGACTCACCTTCCAGCATCGTGTTGTTCCGGAGGATAATATTTCAGATAACCCAATGGAGGCTTGGAATGACACCTTCTCCTCCTCTGATGACAGCTCTATACCTACTGAAGATGCTCTGCTTTTGCTTCCTATAACTGAACCAGCCCTGCCTGAAGCCCAGGATGCACTGAACATTACTGTAAGCATGCACAACAATGGCATTCACTTTGGCCTCTCAGCCAATGGATCAGACCTGCTGAACCTTCTGCTGTCAGACCCAATTCCCAGGCAGCTCTTGAATAACTTCATCTTCCATGATCTGCGCCCTCCATTGGCCACCATTGGTCCGTGGAGTTCAGGCTCTGGTATGCGCTCTGCAAATGTGCAAGTTTCGGTGTTGGTTTCCTTAGACGACAATGGCATTGTTCTTTCCCAGCTGCCATCTCCTCAAATGTCCTCTGTGGTCCTGGAAGATATTTCTGAAAATTCTCTGCAGAACACTCAGCTTCTGTTGCCCTCTACGACTGACGCTGCCCAAATTGCAGTTACCCCTCTGGCTACTTCTCTGCCTATGCCTTTGGTCAAGACTGGCAACTTACCACCCCAGAATGACAGTCACAGCGATAGGACTAACCAGGATATGTTTGCCACTGCTGTCAACTCCTCTTCCGAGCCTCCTGGTCTTGCTGCTGTGAACTCCATCCTGGAACCGGGAGGTCTTGCTGTTGTGACTCATGGTCTTCGGGCCCGGGCACCTGCTCCTACCTCCAATGTTGAAGTGCATCGAAGCTACCGCTCCAACAAATACAATGGCTTCAAGGTTAACCAGGTGATTGAAACCCGCACCACCAACTCCAAGGTTAAGCCTAGGCTGGTTCCTTCGATTGGATCCTCTTCCTCGGCCATGGACTCGACCTCTGAAGATGTTCCTCCTACTCCTGTCCATGTCCTTCAGGCGATTGGTATTAATAAGTGTGCTGTTCCCGCGGCTGAACTGACTGAAGATCTTCTCACTGTGGCACCTGCTCCATCTACTGCTTCAACCGATCACCCAGGTACTCCGGCTAATGTTGATTTGCCTGCTGAGGATGGGCCCTCCAGGGCCTAGTCCATTTATTCTCTATGCCCCTTTTGCGTAGCTGGGAAGTGCTCCATTGGAACATCCGTGGCATCAATTCTGATGATAAACAGCTTGCACTGAATAACGCCATTAGATCCAGTGGTTGCTCGGTTGTTTGCATCCAAGAGACAAAGAAAACTCTTTTGAGTTATCCTTTATTAAATCCTGTTGCCCTAGACAATTTGATCAGTTTGCATATGTCCCATCTCAAGGAGCTTTGGGTGGCTTGCTTACTATATGGAAAAGCTCTATGTTTACTGGTGATGTGGTGTTCTCGTCTGATTTTGCCTTGGTCATTAATTTTACTAGCACTTTATCGTCTCATTCTTGGACGCTAGTTAATATTTATGGCCCATGTTCGGGTGACGCGCGTATTACGTTTACCAATTGGCTCTATAATCTGGATATACCTACCTCGCATGATTGGCTTCTAGTTGGCGATTTCAATTACATTCGTGCGCCTGATAATAGAAACAAGCCGAGGGTGCCCGAATGACATGTGCACGTTCAATGATATTATCCGCAAGCAGAGCCTTATTGAACTACCTATCAAGGGCCGATCATATACTTGGAGCAATATGCAGCAAGATCCACTACTTGAACAACTAGACTGGTACTTTACCTCGTTGCATTGGACCAATGTGTACCCCAATACCATGGTCAAGCCTCTTGGTAAGCCTGTCACCGATCATATACCCTGCATTATTTCCATCCAAACTTGCATCCCTCGTAGAAAGGTGTTTCATTTTGAGCCCTTTTGGATTTTGCACCCTGGCTTCATGGATCTTGTCCAAGATGTTTGGAATAGACCAGTTAGAGCACAAAACGCTGCGACTACTCTCTGTCGTAAATTCAAAGCTCTGCGCCACGCCCTAAAAATCTAGAGCAAAAACCTTTACCGACTATCCGTAGCCATTGCTAATTGCAACGAAACCCTAGCGCAACTGGATGAACTTGAAAATAACAGAGCCCTATCTATTCCTGAAGCAAACTTCCGGAATATCGTCAAGAAACACTTGCTGCGACTCCTTAAATATCAAAATCATTACTGGATGAAGCATTGCACAATTAGATGGATCAAGTTCGGGGATGAGAATACCAAATTTTTTCAGGCTGTTGCCACTGAAAGATATCGCCACAACAACATTGCAAGCTTCAGAAAAGAAGATGGCTCCCTCATTGACAGTCACGATGGAAAAGAAGCGCTTCTGTTCCAAACATATACTGATCACCTGGGTACTTCGCGACCTGCACAAATGAAATTTAATTTACCTAATGTTCTGCAACACCACGATGACCTAGACCAGCTAACTGTGCCATTTACCCACGATGAGATTGATGCGGTTATTAAAGAAATGCCGGCCGATCGTGCACCAGGCCCGGATGGATTCAGTGGTGCATTCCTTAAAGCATGCTGGCCCATTATCAAACATGACTTTTACAACCTTTGTTAAGCTTTCCACCTGGGGGACTTGGATCTCACTAGTATAAACGATGGCCTAATAACATTGATTCCAAAATCCATCTCGCCGGAAACTCTCAATGACTACCGCCCGATCACTCTCCTCAATTGTTGCCTTAAGATGATTACTAAGCTGCTTGCCAATCGTCTGCAATGGGTCATTCTAAAGATTATCCACAAGAACCAACATGGTTTTATAAAAGGGAGAACGATATAGGATTGCCTGGCCTGGGCCTTCTAATATATACACCAATGCCATGCATCGAAGAAGCAAATTATCTTGCTGAAACTGGACTTCGATAAAGCCTTTGATACAATTGAACATGCTCCCATGTTGAATATTATGAAACACCTAGGATTCAACGATAAGTGGCTGTCCTGGATTAAATGCATCTTCTCGACAGGGCATTCATCGGTTGTATTGAATGGTGTGCCTGGCCGACAATTTCACTGTCGCACCGGTGTACGACAGGGGGACCCGCTCTCCCCCTTGATCTTCGTCATTGTGGCTGATCTCCTCCAAGCAGCTATTAACAACGCTTTTAGAAAAGGCAAAATCCAGCTGCCCTTCCCTTGCGTTGGCCAAACGGACTATCCGGTAATCCAATATGCCGACGACACGATACTGGCCATGCTTGCATGCCCTCAGCAAGCCGCAGTCATCAAAGAAATCCTTGTGGACTATGCTTCCTCCATCGGCCTCCGTATTAACTTTCACAAGTCTACACTGATCCCAATCAACCTGTCAGAGGGAACTGCCTTGGGATTTGCAAACCTATTTGGGTGTTCAGTTGGATCCATGCCCTTTACTTACCTTGGGCTACCTCTCGGCATGTCTAAACCAACCATCCTTGATCTAATGCCCCTAGTTTGCAGTGTTGAACTTCGCCTCACCTCCATGATCACAATGATGTCCTACAGTGGCAAACTTTCTTGGCTGAATGCTACCGTCACATCCCTCGTCATTTACGCCATGTGCACACTCAAGTTCTCACCCAAGCTGATTGAGATGCTCGATAAAATCAGAATGCGATGTCTCTGGACCAAAAAGACGGAACAAGGGGACAAGTGCAACTCCCTTGCTGCATGGGACATGGTCTGCAAACCCAAAAAGCATGGTGGCCTCGGGGTTATCAACATTAAGGTGCAAAATGATGCCCTGCTCATAAAATTTTTGCACAAGTTTTATAACAAGCTCGATGTCCCCTGGGTACATCTCATTTGGAACAAATACTATGCCGATAAAGTCCCCCATGCCACAAATCCAGTGGGCTCTTTTTGGTGGCGCGAAATCCTCAAGCTCACGCCTGTCTTCCGAGGGATTTCACAAGTCCGAGTCGTGTCGAGCACAACTGCTCTAGTTTGGAAAGATCTTTGGGCGGTGGATGTTCTGGAAAATTCACACCCTCACGCGTTCTCCTTTGCTATGCATGAGGACGAGACTGTCAAAGATTTCTTGGAGAGCACGGCATTGTCGGAAACCTTTCACCTACCACTTTCTCCCCAAGCCCTGGCCGAGGTTCGAGACATTCAACAGATCTCCACGCACATGCACGCGTCCACATCTGTCAACGATGTCTAGCATTATACCTGGGGGAAATCTGTCTATCAGCCGGCCGACTACTACAGATTCTTCTTTTGAGACGCCAACGCCCACCCAGCTTTCTCCCTTCTCTGGCGCTCTCGCTGCATCATGAGGATCAAAGTCTTGTGTTGGCTCCTAATGAACGACCGATTGAATACACATGACATGCTCAAGCATCGACATTATGACATAGGTGATGACCATAGTTGCCTGCTATGCGGCAAACACGACGAGGAAACTATGGACCATATGATCTTTACTTTCCCATTCAGTCAATCTTGCTGGCAAAAACTTGGGATTAGCTGGCCACCCTTCACCTGGCGCCTCCAACTACTTCAACAGGCTAAAAACACCTGGGGGCGCCCACTCTTCTTTGAAATCTTCCTGGTGGCTGCCTGGAGTCTCTGGAAGGAAAGAAACAATAAACATTTTAGGAGGACTGCACCAACCGTCAGTGGGTGGCTAAAGAGATTCAAGGATGATTTTGACCTCCTCCAACATAGGACTAAGTTGGGTCATCCTACTTTCATTTCCTCTTTTATTTCTGAGTTACACTAGTAGTATCATCCCTGTCCCCTGACCCAATCTGTTTGGGCAGGATGACACCCACATGCAAAATGTAAAGCACTTGTAACACCCTGTCCATATATATATATATATATATATATATATATATATATATATATGAAAACACAGTAGGAGCCTTTCCTACTGTTTCTCCCTCAAAAAAAGCCGTTAGATCCAGAAGAAACATCGTCCTTGTAGTTTTTGCCAGCTGCATAACATGTAACAGCGACCTGTTAGTATATTTGAAGTACATCGGGTAGGTGATGCTGGATGATTTAAAGGTGACAAGTCCCTAGGCCGTGGTGGGTGCTTGGCATTTTGCCAGACGATGGGAATCAGGTTAAAAAAGTCAAGGTGATGACGCTACACTAGCTGTCGGGGTCCGGTAAGGAGATCTAGAACCATCGAGTAGGGTGTTTGTGGAGCAGCTCTAGTAGGGTTGACAACGGTGTGGGCAAAGCGGATCTGTGGTCGTGGATGAGGGCGTCGGTGAAGGTTCTTCGGTGGTTGGGGTTGGGTTCAGGATGGTGTCGACGATGCGGATCTGTGGTTGTGGACGGGGTGTGAAAAGCTGCTCCAGTGGGTTAGATGAGGGTGCCACGTAGCGGATCCGAGGCCGTGGACTTGTGAGCTGGCAAAGCGGCCCCGGTAGGGTTGAGAATGGTATAGGCGAAGCTACTCCGGTAGGGTTGACGATGGTGTTGGCGAAGCGGCTCCGGTAGGGTTGAGGAAAGTGTCGGCGAAGAGGATCAAAGGTCGTCGACGGGGGCGTCGGTGGGGCGGCTCCGGGGGGTGTGGACGAAGCGTCTCCGGTGGGGAGTATGATGGTGCTGCTGCAGATGCGCTGCGGTTGACGAGAGTATCTGCGAAGTAGATCCGGAGCCGTGGTCAAGGCCGGCACTGAATGGGCTATGGTATAGTGGTGGATGAGCAGACTACTTGTTTCTAGGGGAGGTGGGAGGGGTAGATGCGGCCATAGAAGCAGATCTGGCGAGGTAGACGCCGCTGCCAGTGAATGGGCTCGGGTACGCCGGTGGATGAGCAGTATAGGGTTTCGAGAGGGGAGGGGTAGAAAGGCCGATGAAGTACGGACGGCGTGCTGTAAGATGCTCTGGTGTTGTGGACTTAGTGAATTTTGCAGAAAGGGGAGAGGAAATGGGAGTGCCGTGTCGCGGGGGGACCGGAAGTTACCAAAACAGCCCCGACCTATTATGTAGATGAGGGCAGTATTGTAACTGTTGTTCTCCGTGCACCAAGGACAAAAGGGGCATTTTGCATGCTAAAGACTAGGTGGTGGAAATTTCAGAAGGAGGCGGGAGATTTTGCCACCTGCAGGATCGTTCGTATCCAGTTTCAACTAATTTTGGACCATGCTAGCGGGAAGGTCATGCGAGACTTTGTACACGGGGCACGCGTCAGCAGTTAATAACTGGTGTGAAGTCCACCCCAGAAAAAAAGACAATAACTCAGGATGATGCATTAATAACTTGGACATTCACACGGGCGCGACCAATCGTACCGGTGTGGTGGCGCGTTCACAGAAAAGGGATTAAACGCTCAACCTATGTATTTCTCGTGTAAATAGATAATTTAGTGCCATTGGTTATTAAGTTTAAACATAATGCATTGACATGTTAGTGAAGAGGCACACAAAAAGAAATGGATATTGTAGTCCCACAAAAGAAATGGATATTGTAGTCCGCTACTTAAAAGTGTTACCTCATATGATTACATAGCCGCTATGTAACACCCTGGATGTAACTTGCCATATTTGTAACTCCGACTCTTGCCATTTTTCGGCCTTAAGTTATGAGATTCCCTTCGTGGTTGGGTTTTTGTCTTACGTTTTGCATTTTGCATTTTGTTCATGTCATGCATTTCATATCATGTCATCATGTGCATCGCATTTGCATTCATGTTCGTCTCATGCATCCAAGTATTTTCCCCATTGTCCGTTTTGCAATCCGACACTCCCACATGCACCACCGCACCCCTCTTGTCTCTTTTCGTGAGCGGGTGTTAAACATTCTCAGAATGGACCGAGATTTGCCAAGTGGCCTTGGTACACAACCGGTAGACTGCCTGTCAAATTTCGTTCCATTTGGAGGCCGTTTGATGCCCGAACGGTTAACCATGTAACTGCAAAAGACCCTTGTGTGTTGCAGGCCAACACCCCTCCAAAACAGCCCAATAACCCATCTAAACCATATCCATGTCCTCCGTCGTCGGATCGCGATCGTGTGGGCGAAAACCGCACCTCATTTGGACACTCCTACCTGCTCCTACCTATAAATATGTGCACCCCTCCAAAATTTCCACAGTCCAAACCCTAGCCCCGCTCCTCCTCACCGCCGGACGCGTTCGGACCGCGCCGGACACGTCCGCACCGCCGCTCCCCTCCACCCCTGAGCCGCCACGTGTCCAACCCGGGCGCCCCGCCACCGCGACCCGGCGCGCCCGGCCCATCGCGCCGCGGCGCCCCCGCGCGTCCCGCCGCTGCGTGCCTCCACCCAACGCCGCCGCCTGCCTCCGCTGCCGCCTCGCCGCGCGCCTCACCGCTCTCCACCGTCGTCCAACTCTGCTGCACGCCGGCGCCCGCACGCCCTGTCTCCGACCGCCTCCCGCCGTCCCCGAACGTCTCCCACCATCCCTGGCCACCAACTCCGGTGCATCTCCAGCGAGCTCAAGATCCGGCCTCGGTTCGCATGCGTGTCAGGAACCCTAGATCTGGGCGAGGTCGAATTCGTCTAAGTCCTTTTTTCTGCATTATTTTTTATGCTATATCTCGGTGCTCGTGGCTCCAAATCTTGCATATGATATGTCAAATTGTTCGTATCATTGAGCTCTTCATGTTAGAAGCATTTCCATGCATGTTACTGTTCATTATGATGCCATTTTCGTTGATGCAAGAGTACTATAAAATGTTAGCTACTGGTACTTATCAGATCATGGTGTTTTGTCATTTTGTTGCATTTGATGTGTGCATGATATGAGCATGAGGTCTACATGTGTTTTGAACTATACCATGCCATCTTTACAGAGGTGCAAGTCTTGTATTTTTGCGATCTATGTGGTTACTAGAACAAGCATCCAAAGTAGGTTCCACAATGTTGCTATTTTCAGGGACTTAGGATTTTGCCAAGTCCTTTTCCTGCTGTTATTTTGATGCCATGTAAACTTGATGCTACAATGAGATCCAATGCTTATTTTGGGATACTTCAGTAAGGATGTTTCGAACATATGGTTATGCTCTATCCATCCATGCCCCTGGTTGCAATTATGGAGTGCTCTAGCATGTCTTTTTCTTGCTCTACTTTTACTACAAAATGTTCCTGCCAGAATGTTAACATGTTAATCAAAATTGCCATGGTTGTTGCTAGTGATCCATGCATCCTATTAACTTGCTATTGCCATGGTATTGATTGTGGTATGCTTGTTTTGTCATGCAGTGCTTTGTGATGAGTGGCATGGGCTCGCAAAGTTGCTATCATGAATCTGCTTATGCCATGCTCTGTTTTTCTTCTCTCTGAAACTGTTAATAAAACTTGCTATGTTTATATGGGTGCCATCATATCTTCTGTGCATTTTTGGCTCATGTTCAGTAAGGGAATTTTGTTCTATGCTTTTAGTAGAATCATGCCATGCCTTTGTTTGCTATGATATGTTCCCTTAGCATGTCGTTTGCTTTCTCTAAACATTGCTTCCTGATGTTGTTTTGACATGTTAGTATTTTCACAAAGTCTATGAAGCTGATATCTTTTGCACTTTTGCCATGCTTGTTTGAACCTGTTCTAGTGTTATTTAGCCATAGCTCAGTGTTCATGTTTTGTGAATAATCTCTTGTAAATGACTACCATATTCTTTTTTGTTACGTTGGAGTGCAGTAGGTTAGTTTCTTGTTGCATTCTAAGTGCCATCATGTTGTTAATCGCAATTTTGCGTCATTCTTGTTTTGCTTGCCATTTGCAAACCGTGCATCCATTTCCGATGATCTTTATATCGATTTCAACTGAACTCATCTCATCTTTCTAGCGGCATACTTGGTTTGAAAAGTTGATGCCTTGTTCACTCTTCCCCTTCCGGAGCACGCATATGCATTGCATATCTTATCTTGCATATCATGCCATGTATTGCATCATGTTGCTTGTGCATTGCACCGTGATTGATTGTTAGTCCTTTGCTTGTGTTCTTGATTTGGGTAGATCTAGGAGATGAGTACGTGAACGAGGAACCTATTGAGTACGCTAATGAGGATTAAGCTTTCGACGACTCTGAGAACTTTGCAGGCAAGATGACAATACCCTTGAAATCACTTCTATCTTTGCTTGCTAGTTGTTTGTTCTATCGCTATGTCGCGCTACCTACCACTTGTTATATCATGCCTCCCATATTGCCATGTCAAGCCTCTAGCCCACCTTCCTAGCAAACCGTTGTTTGGCTATGTTACCGCTTTTGCTTAGCCCCTCTTATAGCATTGCTAGTTGCAGGTGAAGTTGAAGTTTGTTCCATGTTGGAACATGGATATTGTTTGGATATCATTATTTTATCTTATTTACTTTAATGCACCTATATACTTGGTAAAGGGTGGAAGGCTCGGCCTTTTGCCTGGTGTTTTGTTCCACTCTTGCCGCCTTAGTTTCCGTCATACCGGTGTTATGTTCCTTGATTTTGCGTTCCTTATGCGGTTGAGTGTTATGGGAAACCCTTGACAGTTCGCTTTGAATAAAACTCCTCCAGCAAGGCCCAACCTTGGTTTTATCATTTGCCACCTAAGCCTTTTCCCTTGGGTTTTCGCGAGCCCGAGGGTCATTTTTATTTTAACCCCCCGGGCCAGTGCTCCTCTGAGTGTTGGTCCAAACTAGAGCCCCTTGCAGCGCCACCTCGGGGAAACATGTGGGCTGGTTTTGGTTGTACCCTAAGAACGAGATATGTGCAGCTCCTATCGGGATTTGTCGGCACAGTCGGGTGGTCTGCTGGTCTTGTTTTACCATTGACGAAATGTCTTGTAACTGGGATTCCGAGACTGATCGGGTCTTCCCGGGAGAAGGAATATCCTTCGTTGATCGTGAGAGCTTGTGATGGGCTAAGTTGGGACACCCCTGCAGGGTATAAACTTTCGAGAGCCATTCCCACAGTTATGTGGTAGATGGAAATTTGTTAATATTCGGTTATAGAGAACTTGACACTTGATGGTCTCTTTTCGGCAGAGTCCGGGAAGTGAACACGGTCTTGTGTTATGCTTGACCGTAAGTAGCTTCAGGATCAATTCTTGATCACTTCTAGCTTCTCCACCGTTGCGTTGCTTCTCTCTCGCTCTCATTTGCGTATGTTAGCCACCATATATGCTTAGTGCTTGCTGCAGCTCCACCTCACTACCCTTCTCCTACCCATAACCTTAAATAGTCTTGATCTCGCGGGTGTGAGATTGTTGAGTCCTCGTGACTCACGGATAATTCCAAACAGTTGCAGGTGCCGAGGATACCAGTTTAGGTGACAATACCAAACTCAAGTGGGATTTCAACGATGATTCAGACCGTTACTATGTTTCTTTTCCTAATGAACAGTAGTGGAGCCCAGTTGGGACGATCTGGGATCTAGCTTTGGGGTTGTCTTCCTTTATTTTGGTTTCATGGTCGGACCTTTGAGTGTATTTGGATGATGTATGAATTATTTATGTATTGTGTGAAGTGGTGATTATAAGCCAACTCCTTATCCCTTTATTATTCAGTACATGGGATGTGTGAAGATTACCCCTCTTGTGACAAGCCTATCATGCGGCTATGCCTCTAAGTCGTGCCCCAACACGTGGGAGATATAGCCGCATTGTGGGTGTTACACGCCATTTCATAAATTGCGTACCCGTTGAATTCATATATGATTATTACATATATTACTCCCTCCGTTCCAAAATAGATGACTCAACTTTGTACTAAGTTAGTACAAAGTTGAGTCATCTATTTTGGAATAGAGGGAGTACTTCATAATAGAACCTTAAATCATCCAAGATTAATGAATTTTAATGCAAGAGTAACAATGGTGCATGTACATGATAGCTACATTGGTTGTTTGAAGAAACATCACTGTAACTTTAGCATGCACAATTGAAAAGGTTTATTTAGATAGAAAAAAATGTGATATGTGAGTGTCCAATCTTTATAGCGTTGAATTGATATTGTAGCTTTGGCCACGATACGAAGTAGATATTGATTTATGTTCAAGCGATGCACGTCCACGATCGCTAGATAGTGATACGTGAATGAATTGTGCAATCTCTCTCACACGCATACATATCTCATTTCCCCATGGGCATCAGAATCACACACGCGGACTTCTTGTATTTCTCTCCCTCCGTCAAGGTTAGAATTCGTCTTTCCACCCTGTCCTAGAAGTCTCTCACACAGAAACACACATGCTCTCTCTGTCGAACACGCCCGGCCCCTTAATTTCGTCCACCCACAGCCACTAATGTCTCAATGTATTATTATGTCTCTCACACATATGCCTAAGGTTAACTTAAGTTCTGGAACCATATGAATACATACAATGGGATTCCAGCAAAGCACATTTTTCTTTGAGATTTGGCTCGCTCTCTCTCTCTCCCTCTCTCTCTCCCTCACACACACACATGCGCGCTCATGTAGACATTGTTTCTCGCTTCATTTTTTCCGGCACTTTCATGCACACCATTTGTTTATCTCCGTGATGCTTTAAGTATGCCTCGCACACATGCTATCTACCTATCCCTTAAAATAGTTATGTGTCACACAAATTCCTTCTCCCTAGTAGCAAGATGCCCATGCGTTGCACAGAACATCAAGATGCATTTCTATGAGTAGTTTATCTTGTGGGAGAAAAGGATGAATGATGGAAGGCCTTATTTGCAAATGTGGAGAGGGGTGTGAGTATATTTTTGCAAATTTGCCATAGTTTCCTTCCTATCCGTCGGATATAAATAGGATGGCCTATATTGCAGGATGGCAGGCACACCATCATCACCAACTCTATTTTTATAAGAGTAGAGATATGTAAGTGTCACTGCCCCCCCCACCACACCCACACACACACTTCCCGACACCGAAGGAGTAGGGTGACACCTCAATCTTGATACTAATCTATCGACTGGCTTCTCTCTCAAACACACACACACACTACCCGACACCGAAGGAGTAGCAGGGTGGCACCTTCATCTTGATAGTAATCTATCTATTGCTTATCTCTCAAACACACATACATACACACACACTCGCTACTTGTGCCTCTATGCCTACCGCGCACACTCTCGATACGTCTTTCTCTCCCTCCACCCTCCTCACCCCACCCCAACAATGACAGCAGAAGGGTGACAACTCGATCTGATCTTAATCTGTCAATTGGTTTCTCTCTCAAACATTGTGTCTCTCTGCCTTGCTCAGACACACTCGATACGTCTTTCTCAATGTAGCCCCCTCGATATGTAGACTTCTCGCGAGCGCACAGCTGTAGTGACGATGACGCTGAACCCAGTGTGCCTTGTTTCCACCCTGTTTTCTATTAATTAACAAGGAAACCTTTTCTTTGTTACTACTAGTGAATCTAAAATCATTCGGGGGAGACATAGAATATATCACGTCAACCCAATTATCGCAATAACTATTTTAAAAGAAACTAGCTAGATGCCCGTGCGTTGCATGGAACATCAATATGCATTTGTATGAGTAGTTTATCTTACGAGAGAACAGGATGAACAAGGGAAGACCTTATTTGCAAACGTGGAGAGGGGTATGTGTGTATCTTTTTGCAAAATTGCCATAGTTTCCTATCCGTTAGATATAAATCCGACGGCCTATATTGCAGGATGGCATGCACACCATCATCACCAACTCTGTTTTCTACTCCCTCCGTTCCTAAATATTTGTCTTTTTAGAGACTTCAACAAGTGACTACATACGAAGCAAAATGAGTGAATCTACACTCTAAAATATCTTTACATACACATCTGTATGTGGTAGTCCATTTGAAATCTAAAAAAGACAAATATTTAGGAATGGGGGGTATAAGAGTAGACATGGAGATATATCTCCAGCATGGACCACAACAAAAATGTGCTGGACTGGTTAGCGCTGGATGCTCGCAACGCGATGACCTGAGTTCGAATTCTATCTTTAAATTTAGATTTTTATATTATATATTACTTATTTAATATATACTTCATTCACTACTGTACTGACAGTGGAACCCACAGAGTACTTAGAATACAAGATTAAGGATGGACTTGTTTCTTTCTAACTTTCTGTACGAAGCTGTAACCACCCTGCAAGTCACATGTACACTGTACATGCAATTAACTTTTTATAGGGGGAGAATCATACACGCAATTAACTCAAATGGATTGGATGTGACTCTATTATTTCCAGCATAGGAGCATCTCCAACGGCAACTAGCAAATTTCCTCCTACTTCCTTCCACGGAGGACGACATCAAACACCAGCGACATACATTTTCACAACTCTAACCAACCAGATGAAATTCGTGCAAACACGGACTGATTTCATATAAGCATGAAGGATTTCATATAAAAAAGCCATATCGTCATATAAACATGATGGACTTCATTACATTTACATGAACTAAGTGGTGCTAATCCGGCTCTATTGGTATAATTAATACTCCCTCCATCCGGAAATACTTGTCCTAGAAAAGGATGTATCTAGACTTATTTTAGTTATAGATATATCCAATTTATCCATTCTTAGAACAAATATTTCCTGCCATCTGGAGAGGGAGTACCTAATCTAAATGGTCGCCCGCGGATCCCCTTGTCTTCCTCATGTCCGGTAGGCACTTGCGGGGTCGACAAAGGTCCTTGGAAGAGATGAAGCAACAAAGAAACCACATGAATATGCAGTCGTCGCCTCGGCGGTGGCCTTCATGGGACCCAAGTGGCGGCGGCCTCCCGTGTTCTACTTCTCCTCGATGATGGCGGCTGACACGGAGAAGTTGGCCACTGACTCGTCGCTCTGCACACACCCTGCTTCCGTCTCTGCCTGCATGGCGCTGCCGCAGGCACGAAAGGCACGCCCACAGACACAGGAGGCACGCCCATAGACACGGGAGGCGTGGGCACCGCATACACTGGTGCCGCGATACGACGCAGCAGCGACGATGCCCGTACCGGCTTGCTCGCCGCTGTTCCAGCGTGGAGCAACTAGCCACTCCTCATCGAGCTGAACTAGAGCGGCGAGTTACTGAACCATGCGCCGGCTTGGGGCGGCAACTGGCTCTGTCGGGCCAGGCGAGGTTGGTGAAGCACCGAGCAGCCTCGCCCGTATCCGAAGGGCTTGGCGGGCCACCCAGCCAGGTAGTATGCCGGAGAACGGCTCCTTGGAAGCCATCGAAAGAGTGGAGAAAATGGTGATGGAGGATATGGGGGAGCGACAGAGGGGTGTGATTCTTGCCTGCTGTCTGTCTGGCCTCGTTTAAATAGAGGGCAGACGGAAGGAGCTTGGCTAGCGCCTGGCCTTGTTTAAACTAAGGGCGGACGGGAGGAGCTCGGCCGGCATTGCATTTAATTTTAGCCAGCTCATGAACGGCCATGTTGCCGTTTCTCGGTTTGCATGCGGGTATAACAGAGGGGTTTGATGGAGGCGAGGAGGCGTGTTCTGCCGGGCGTGCAGCAGGCGGCGCAGAACTATTCGATTTGACAGCATGTGGCGCAGTTCCCGATACGGCTTTAATGTAGACGAGGGAGGGGGTAGCGGTTCCCAAAATTTTGAACAGCCAATGATGCATCCTCCTTCAATTAGCATCATGAATGCATGAGGGAAGTAATGGGAGGAGGACCGGGAAAAGAGGCTGCACGATGTGAATGCAACGCAGTTTGCACTCATACAAAGGCACCCCTCCATTCCAATGCATCTACCACATCGTGCACACCTAAGCATTTTCCTAAGCACCTACACTGAGCGCAAAAGTGCTCACTCCAGACCCATGGAGGCGATGTGCGCGAGCGGCCAGCGGTTGTGCCAGATGGTCCACGACGCCGGCCTGCGACATGGCGCTGAGGATCGTCTCCAGACGGTGTTGGCGACCAGCTGGTGGTTGGCCGCCGTCGACGCCAACTATGACTCTCAGTTGGACCAGATGATCGTTGCTACCACCAAGTTCACCCTCCTCAAGAAGCTCGCGGACGACATCACCGTACTCCTCCAGCCCGCGCACACGGGCTCCTCATAGCCTGCCACCCTAATCGGCCTCCATGGTCGGAACCTCTTTCAAGCACTGGCGGCCCTGCAACTGCCCGCCGACGCCATGAAGAATATCCACCTGGAGGTCGTGCTCGCCACGAGGCGCCTCGCCCTACAAGAATTCGTCGACCTACACATCCACGTGTACAAGCAAATCGTGTACATAGGTCACTAGTATGCGTCGGTCCTATACAAATGGTTTTTAACCCCTTTCCGCAATGCCATTTGGAACAGTCGCCTAGTTAGTGATAGCGATAGGGGGGTCCTTCCCACACGACCCAGAAACCATTGGGGAAATGGCCTTCACTACAAAAAAAGAAACATCCGTGACATTTTGGGCCCTATGAATTTTTTTCTGTCATGCTTATAACACTTCTATGACGATAATTGTGACAAAACCCAGTATCATCATAGATGTGGTGGGCTCCTACTTCTATGACAAAAATAATGACAGAAAATGGGCTTTTCGTCCTGGGCTGGCCGGAGATGCAACTGCATGACATTCTTTGGGCCGTCCATGACGGAGAAACTGTGGTAGAAGCGAGGGCGAGGAAAATATCAGTGAGTTCTTGGGTACGGTGGGTGCTCGGGGGTCGAGCGACGCGTGTTTCTCTCATACACGTAGGCGCGTGGGTGCGAGGCGTTGGTCTCTAACTGAACCCGAGGGATTGCACCGCAGGCCACGCGTTACTGACCCCGAGCGAGCGATCGATGGTTGCCTCTTAATGAACAGTGAGTGTTGTTGGGGATTTGCATGAACAGTTCCCGATGGGGATTGGATGAATAGGAACCGGTGGTAGTAGAGGCCATTGCCGCTGGATGAACAGTACCCTGATCGATCGAGCCAGTGGAGGGCTAGATGGACAAGCCCCGTGGAGGGCTGGATGAACAGGACGACCCCGTGGAGGGCTGGTTGAACAGTAGCCGGTGGAGGGCTGGATGAACAGTAGCCCGTGGAGGGGTGGTTGAACAGGACCCCGTGGAGAGGGCTGGTTGAATAGTAGCCGGTGGAGGAGCGCGTGGTGGAGGCTGGATGAAAAGAGCCCGTGGATGAACAGTCACAGGTGGAGGCTGGAGGAGGTCGATGGTGGATGAACAAGAGCCCGTGGAGGCAGTCGACGGTGAAGATTAACAGTATCTGTGGAGTCCCGTTTAGCGGTACGCCACACCCCTCCCGATGAACAGGACCCCCGTTTCAAACGTAGCGCTCCAACACAAGTTTGTTTCCTCCGTTTTGCGGTACGCCACACCCCTCCCGATCAACAGGACCTGTTTCGACCATAGGAGGTCCGTTTCCTCCGTTTTGAGGTACGCCAGACCCCTCCCGATGAACAGGATCCCGTTTCGACCGTGGCCGGTCGAACACAAGGCCGTTTCCTCCGTTCTGCGGTACGCCAGGCCTCATTTGCATCGGCTATTCCGTCCAAGACGGTTGGCTCCTGATGAACAGCGCGTGTTCCGTTGCTCACGCTGAACACAACGCATTCTGTTGTCTCCCCATGAACACGACGACAACGTAGTTTCTCCGTTATGACGCAGCCATGTACGCGGGCCCTGGCCGTACGTATGCGCGAGTAGGTGTTCAAGACCCTGCCTGTATGTACGTATGTGGCCGTATTTACTTTCTTGCACCATGGCCGTTGTACGTACATGTACATGCTACATGCGCACCTCTACTATTACACGTGTGCGCCTCTACTACGACCAGTATGTGCGTACAAGTTCGTGACTAGAATGACAATGCTACGTACGCTTCTGTCGGATTTCGGGTTACGGCAAAACCCTTGAGGTTGGAACATTGGGGTGCGCACGAAGATCTCTCCCTTCCCTAGCTCACCCACTCCCCATGATCCCAAGGCTCAGCACATCGAACTCAATGAACAAAGGACACAAGTTTTATACTGGTTGGGGCCACCGACGTGGCGTAATACCCTATTCCAGTGTGGTGTGGTGGATTGCCTCTTGGGCTGAGGATGAACAAGTACAAGGGAAGAAGAGCCTCCTGAGGAGAGGTGTTCTTGGGCTCGGTGAGCCTGTGTGGTTGAGGATGGAATGGATCGGATCCAAGATGAGTTGCCTCCTACTGTGATGGCTAGTCCTATTTATAGAGGCCCTGGTCCTCTTCCCTTATGTAGGTGGTAAGGGATCCAACAATGGCCAAATTTGAAGGGAGACAACTAGTACAAGTTATCCTGACAAAAGGTGGTCTTCGCCTGCCAAAGGCTCTGGTGGTGATGCCGTCCTAGGCTCCACGGTGACCTCCATCCTGCCGTCCTACTGATCTTGGTCTTGTTGCACCGATATGGAAACCTTTTCCTGATGCCTCGGGACTCCTCGCCTGCGCCTGCCCCTATAGCACCAAAGAGGAAACGAGTACACTGCGCACGCTGGCGCCCACCTGGTGCCCACCTAGCCTTGGTCGTCATGGCTTGCGTCATAGGAACCTCGCGAGGTGTCCCTCGCCTTGATCTCTTATGTCATCCTCCTCGCGAGGCATGGCCCCTCGCGAGGGTCTTGAATGTTTGCTAGTGAAGATGGGCCGTACAGGGCTGCTGGTGGTGCCACGCTGTGGGATGCAGGCAGTCAAGTCTAGGGACCCCCGTTCCTAGAACGCCGACAGTAACCCCCGGGCCCAAGGTACGCTCGAACTTGGCTTCGAGGCGAAGCCAAAGGGAGAAGTGTAGAGCGCCGCGGGCCCCAACCGCCTGCGGCCTTGCTTGTCGCGTGGCGACTGACGGAACGTGGGCATCTCCGCTTCCCCATGCTTCCTCGGCAACCGCTCGACTTGACGAGTCCCTGTTGCATGCAGAGAAATCCCTCATTACCCGTGATCGTAGGGGTCGCCGGTTGGCCTTCTCCTACTATAAATGAGGAGGGGGCGGAGCCCCCGTCGCCTATCTCTTCCTGTTCCTCCCGCTTCTCCTTCATTGCTTCACTGCTAGCAGTGACACCCATGGCACCGATACGAAGATTCTCAGCCGCAGAGAAGGGAAAAGCCCCCTGCGATGAGCCGGGGTCGCTTCCGCCGAATAAGAGGCTGGCCCGCCGCCGCGGGGTAGTCGTGAGGCCGGAGGTGTCGAGGCCTTGGTGCGAGCGGCCTCCCCCCAGGTATCCACTGCCATTGTATGCCCAGGCCAACGGCTCCGGAAGCAGAGGCGGTGAGCAGCACCATCCACGTCACGGTCGTGGTTGCCGCGCCGTGGTGGCGCATGCCGTCGCCCTAGGAGCCCACGCTGAGGGCTCCTCGCGCGAACTCACGATGTGCGCGGCGATGCCTCCGCGCACTTGGATTCGCTTCCCGCAGTTCTTCTCTGCTGAGATGCCGCCGAGGGATCCCCTCGAATTATGGCTACAGCACGCCGAGTGCGATGCCCTTGCGACAGGGGTGGAGGTCGAGGTCGTCTCCCCGGGCAAGATCTTCATGACCCGCTGCTGGGGTGAGGTCGCCCGAGTTTGCCGCATGGAGGGCTCCCTCGCCATCCATATGAGTACGACGGCGCCTCTACGATGTTCTTCAAGGTCTTCGACAAGGAAGGCTGCCGCTTGGAGTGCTGCCGTGGAGGGGGTCGTCGGGACGGCGCAGAGGCAGGAGCCAGGCTTGCTGCTGGCCTCGCCAGCGGTTCCTCCAGCAGCAGCGGCGGCGCTTGGGAGTCCAGCGACTCTCCCGATCCCTACGGGATTCCGGAGACAAGCGATGACAGCTACAAGCCCTCTAGCTCTCGCTGTGCCCAGAGTACAGCCGCAGCGTCCGGCCGCCACCATCGCTGATCTGGATGGGGTTGGCACCGGCCTCCCGTGGCCTATTGTTGATGATGGCGCCGGCGGCTAGGCGCGTGTTGATAGGGATCCTAGAAACCTTCTTCTTTTGTTCTCTGCGAGGAATCGAGACGAACCCCGTGGGGGCGTGTAAAGGGTCTGTAATGCCTTTTGTTGATATCATCCTTATTATGAAGATTTACGAATACATGTCCTGCTTCGGCTCCGTCTCCCCTTTCCAACTTCGTGGTAGATTGGTGCTCTACGCCATCAGGTCCCAGTCCCCAGGCAGGTTGCAGCCATCGCTGGTATGCCAAGTCGCGATGTCGTGGTCAAGGCCAGGAGGTGAGCGGCCTGAGGTCCAGTAAGAGCTCCCGAGGCACGATGCTCAAGAGGTCCCCTTTAGCGTGCAAGCAGCTACCTAAAGGGAGGCGGCATCACCGTAACAAGGCTTCAACAGGTGGAATCTTATGCCGTAGCGCTCGGCCGACCCGGATGCGAAACTTATCTTGGTAGTCCAGAGTTGATTCCTTGTGCAGCGCCAGACTCATGCATCAACGGCCATAACGTAGCCAGGTTAGGCCCGTGTGAGCCTCCCCTCTTTCCCACACTCTTCTGTATGCTCTGCATCCTCGAGTCCCAGCAACGGGCCGATCGGCGACGCAGGCAGCCGTGGTTTGTGACAATCAAGCAAGTGATGACTATAAATAACCCATGCATGGGAACTAGCTAGCTTAGATAGATGCGAGAACAACACATGCCACTGGGACGGACCCGAGCGGCCTGGGGATGATGCAGCCCGAGGGGCGTCCCCGGATAGTAAGCTAAAGATGCAGAAAGATACATGCCGCAGGGGCAAGCCCGTGCGACCTGGGAATGATGCAGCACGAGGGGCGCTCCCATCTGAGTAAAGCGGAAAATGTCACCTGGTTACATTGTCGAAGGAGTGTTGGAGTAGCTGATGATGTGCGCAGGAGGGTCGCTCCTCACGAGCCGCCAGAACCCTGAACCTCAGGAGGCTCTGGGGCTCGGGTGGTTCCTTGAGGACGATCGCCATCTCCGCCCGGACTGTGTGATGCCTGGCCTCCTGAGCCGCCAGGATGCTCCGGAGATGACGCTGGTAGGCGACAGCCGTGTTCGGCAAGCCAAACGGCATGCGAATATACCTATGAGGTGGACCGTCACACCGGCTAGCGCACGAAGGCCATAAGCACTCCTGAGATGCGGCCCTGTTGAGCCCTAGAATGTTGATGCAGACGCGCAGCTTGCCGTCCTTGCCAGGATGGCGAGCTGCGCTGGGTGGTGGGCGGCTATCGCCGCACATGGTCCTTGCTTCTTGAAGCTCCTGGGTAGCCTTGATGATGAACTCCTGAGCACTAGGCGCTTCTCGCCCAGCGCTCTCTTGAGGGAAGCGTGGAGTGAAGCATGCCTCCACGTGGTGCCCGAGCGCCTCCCTCATGATGTTGGCTAGGTCTGAGGCCCTCTCCAGAAGAGAGCCCCCGAGCCTCGCCCGAGGAGGGCGTCGGGCGTGCCTTCCTATGCGAGGGAGGGAAGTTCCCCAGGTGTGGGCGCCGATCCTGAGGCGGCGCCGCTGAAGACGCCGCTCTCCTGAGGCCCTGTGCGGAGTAGTTGCTTCTTCTTCTTGGGGACGGCCTCCGGAGGGTAATGGACGCCCTCGCTGTCGGGGTCTTCGATTGCTGTGGCTTGGAAGGCGCGCTCCAGGGAGCACACTGCATCTCTTTCTTCGCAGGGGACGGTGATGATTCCGCCGCTTCCTTGCATCTTGAGGACGTTGTAGCCATGGTGGGGCACTGCCATGAACTTGGCTAATGCTGGGTACCCAAGGATGTCATTGTATGGCAGACGGATGTGGGAGATGTTGAAGTTGATGAGCTCGGTGCGGTAGTTGTCGTGTTGGCCGAAGGTGACAGAGATGCGGACCTGCCCTATCGGGGTGGTCGAGCCGTCGGTCACTCCTGAGAAAGGCTTGGTAGGCTGTAGCTGATCGTAGGGCACTTGAAGGTTGTCGAACGTCTCGACAGACAGGACACTGAGCCACGCGCCGCCGTCGATGAGGGTCTTGGTGACTTGGACATTGCTGATGAAGGGTGAACAGAGCATCGGGAGGATGCTGGCGGTCGCCGCGCATTTGAGCTGGTCTGCCGAGCTGAAGGTGATGGCGTACTTGGACCACCTGAGCGGGTGTGTGGCCTCGAGCCTGCGAAGGGCCGCGTTCACCTCATGATCAAACTGCTTGAAGATGCGCTGGGAAGCTGGGGCCTGAGGACCGCCCAAGATGCAGGCAATAGCGTGCGGCTCCTGGAAGCGCCCAGCCCCTCGTCCTCATGACGGTCGTCGTTCCTTCTTTGTGGTGGTCGCAGCGGAAGGAGGCCAGGATTGCCTTGAGGACGGTCCTCGCGAGGCTGGTCACGCCAGGCGCCCTCACGAGGCTGCTCCTGCCAGTGGTCCTCACGAGGCCGGTCGCGCCACTCCTGGCGGGGGCCACGGTCATCCCAGCGTCCTCCACTTTGTCCTCCTCCTCGGCCGTAGCCTCGGTCTTTGCGCTCGGGGCGTCGACCGAAGCATCCATCTCGGATGGCCCTGAGCTCTTGACAATCGTTGGTGCTGTGGCCGTGTACACTGTGGAAGGCGCAGAACGGACAACTGCTTTTGGACGACTCGGGGTGGTCCCGGCCGCGATTCGTGTCCGGCTCCACCGTGAGCACGGCTACTCCCTTGTGCTTCATGTCCTTGACCTTGGCTTTCTTTTCTCCTGGGTCGGCAGCAGGGAGCTCGAGGAGGGAGAGACGCCCTTCCTCAGCTCTTGCGCACCTGGTCGCCATGTTGAACATCTCCAGAGCCATGCACAGCTCCTCGTGGATGTCGAGCTCCTCCTTCATCTTAACGTCGCGGACGCCATCGGAAAACATTGAGTGATGGCCTCGTCCGTCACCTTGGGGATCTTGAGGCGAACGATGTTCAAGCGCTGGATGTACTTCTGCAGGGTCTCTCCCGGCTATTGCTTGATGCGGTGCAGGTCACCCGCGGCCGAAGGGCGGCCGCGAGTGCCCTGGAAGTTGGCGATGAAGCGGTCATGCATCTCACCCCAGGAGGAGATCGAGCCCGGGGGCAGGTTCAGGAGCCACGAGCGAGCCCCATCCTTGAGAGCCATGGGAAACAAGTTCGCCATGACTTTTTCATCATTGTTGGCTGCCTCGATGCTCAGCCTGTAGTGCTGCAGGAACTCCGCAGGGTCGGGGGTGCCATCATAGCGCGGAGGCAGATCCGGCTTGAACTTGCCTGGCCAAATGATGGTGCACAGCTCGGGAGTGAAGGCTCGGTAGCCGGCTGTGGTCAACGGAGCCCGTCGTGGTGGAGGAGCCTGGTGTTGGTACCCACGCAACGCCACTGCAGGCACTGCGCGGTCTTGACGTGGTGGTGCGGGGAGTGCAAGATCATTTTCCTGCGGTCGGGGAACTTCTTGGCAGCTTCTTTCTTCGTGTGCGAGCATGCGGCGTGGCGGATCACGTCATGGGACCGCGCGTCTCAGGGTGAGGACGCATTCTTGGTGCGGAGGAGGCGGGGGTGCTCCATGTGCTACGCGTCTCGGCGTGAGGGCACCGTCTTGATGCAGGGGCGGCAGAGACGCCCCGTGAGCTACGTCTCCCGTGGCCGGTGGCGGGCGAGGCAGCAAGAGGGATGGTGCAGGACAGCCCCCAGCGGCGCTGACGAGCTCGGCGATGCAGTCCAGCCAGTCCTTGTAGAGGTTGTCAACTGGGCGGTAGCGCAAGAGCTCGTGTGCCATGAGAAGCGCAGCCTACGCGCGCGTGGGCGCGCGGCGAGCATTGGACGATGAGCCGGCCACAGTCAGTGACGGGGTGGTGGTGCGGCCGTCCCGCCGCACGGAGGGGTGCAGTGATGAAGAACGGCGGGGAGGTCCGCCAACAGGCGCCTTTTGGGCGACATGAGCGGCTAGGGCGGCTCGGCGCTCGACGCGGGTTCGACGCGCGTCTGCCATGGACGTGGTGGAGCGATGGATTGCGGATCGATCAAAAGTAAAGCTTTAGCGCACCCCTACCTAGCGAGCCAAATGTCGGATTTCGGGTTTTGGCAAAATCCTCGAGGTTCGAACAGTGGGGTGCGCACGAAGATCTCTCCCTTCCCTAGCTCACCCACTCACCATGATCCCAAGGCTCAACACATCGAACTAGACGAACAAAGGACAAAGGGTTTATATTGGTTCAGGCCACCGATGTGGTGTAATACCCTACTCCAGTGTGGTGAGGTGGATTGCATCTTGGGTTGTGGATGAACAAGTACAAGGGAAGAACAGCCTCCTAAGGAGAGGTGTTCTTGGGCTTATTGAGCTTCCGAGGTTGAGGATGGAATGGATCCGATCCAAGATGAGTTGCCTCCTACTTTGGTGGCTAGTCCTATTTATAGAGGCCCTAGTCCTCTTCCCCTATGTAGGTGGGAAGGGATCCAAAAGTGGCCAAATTCGAAGGGAGACAACTAGTACAAGTTATCCTGACAAAAGGTGGTCTTCGCCTGCCAAAGGCTCTGGTGGTGACGCCGTCCTGGGCTCCACGGTGACCTCCATCCTGCCGTCCTACTGGTCTTGGTCTTGTTGCACCGATATGGAAACCTTTGCCTGATGCCTCGGGACTCCTCGCCTGCGCCTGCTCCTTTAGCACCAAAGAGGAAATGAGTACACTGTGCGCTGGCGCCCACCTGGCCTAGGTCTTCATGGCTTGCGTCATATGGATCTCGCGAGGTGCCCCTCGCGAGCCAGCCTAGTGAGGCCGCCCCCGAGGAGGTATTGTGTCATCTGCCTCATTAGGCTTGGCCCCTCGCGAGGGTCTTGAGTGTTTTCTGTTGAAGATGGGTTGTATAGGGCTGCTGGTGGCGCCATGTTGTGGGCTGCAGGTAGGAAATTCTAGGGACCGCCGTTCCTAGAATGCCGACAGCTTTGACCGGGTGGGTCCCGACTATCAGGCACTTCCTTGCGTGCGAAGATGTAGCTGGTGGGTACTAGCAGTCAGGATGAGACGTTTTTTTTGTGTAATACGGTGGCCCGTCTGGTGGGTCTCAGCTGTTAGGTGGACGAATCATTATTTTCCGCGTAATAAGGAGGCATTTCCTTACTCCGATGGAAGTCATTCCTTGACCATGTTGACAACGCTGCGCCAAGAGCACCAGGGTGGTTGACGACGGCGAGGCCCAGGAAGGGGACGACGCGGAGCCAGGGAAGACGCGACAGTGGATGCCCACACGGAGAGGAGTACGAGGATTCACTGGTTCGGCTTCGGTGTGAGGCTGCCGTCGCCGCAGAATAACGGGGGTGTGGGTGAGTGGAGCGATGGCTTGGCCAGCGGTGGAAGTAGTAGGGGGCGGTGAGGCCTCCGCGGCAGCACAGCCGGCCACAGAAGGTAGGAGCAGGCGGCATGACCAGCTGGAGCAAGAAGACCAGAGGTTGAAGAAGCACTATGGCCATTGGATGGACATTGTACGGTCACTGGAGCTAGAATCGTTCATATTGACTATGTTGACAAAGCCCTCCGCCCCAGTCAACTTAGTAGGCCCACAAGTCAGCCTCCCACTATGCTGGGTCCCAACTAGTAGGGGGAGTATTCATTTTTGTTTGTAATAAGGAGGCACTTCCTTGCGTGCGAAGATATAGCTAGTGGGTCCGACCTGTCAGCGGGAGGAACATTTTTTCACGACATACAGAGGCCCTTCCAGTGGGTCCCAGATGTCGATGGAGGAATCATTATTTTGCGCGTAATAAGGAGCCATTTCCTTGTGTGCGGCCATGGACCCAGTAGTCAGCCTCTCCACGTACAGTCCATGTCTGATGGATGTTGTTCGTTGACCACATTGACCACGCCGTGCCAAGAGCACCAGGGCAGTGAACGACGGCGAGAACTAGGAAGGGGACGACGCGGAGCCGGGGAAAATGTGGTAGTGGATGCCCACGTGGAGAGGAGTACAAGGGTCCACTGGTTCAGATTCAGTGTGAGGCTGTCGTTGCCGTAGGGCCTGGCCAGCGGTGGGAGTAGTAGGGGCGGTGAGGCCTCCGCGGTAGCACAGCCGACCACGGGAGGCAGGAGCAGGCAGTACGACTGGCGCTGCTTTGGGCGGCTAGAGCAAGAAGACCAGATGTTGAAGAAGCACTATGGTTGTTGGATGGACATCGTACAGTCACTGGAGCTAGAATAGTTCATAGACTAAGTTGACAAAGTACTCCGTCCTAGTCAAGTTAGTAGGCCCACAAGTCAGGCTCCCACTATGCTGGGTCCCAGCTAGCAGGGGGAGTATTCATTTTTTGTGTGTAATAAGGAGGCACTTCCCTGTGTGCGAAGATATAGCTGGTGGGTCCGACCTGTTAGCGGGGGGAATGTTTTTTTTGCGAAATACAGAGGCCCTTCTGGCGGGTCCTAGATGTCAGGTGGAGGAATCATTATTTTGCGTGTAATAAGGAGGCATTTCCTTCTTTCCGGCCGTCGACCCAGCTGTCAGCCTCTCCACGTACAGTCCACATCCAATGGATGTCGTTCGTTGTCCACATTGACCACGCCGCGCCAAGAGCACCAGGGCGCTGGATGACGGTGAGGGCTAGGAAGGGGACGACGCAGAGCCGGGAAGACGCGGCAGTGGATGCCCAGGCAGAGAGGAGTATGAGGGTTCACTTCACTACTATAAAAAGGGGTATAGCTAATATGGACATTAATGGCGCACCATGTATGTGGTGCACCACTGCTATATAGCAGTGGCGCACCAGATACAGGTATGCCATTATTGACATATTACTAATGGCACCTGGTGTGTGGTGCGCCATTACTAGTTTTGAAAAAAATATTGTTAGCTGTGGCGCACGAGGGGATAGTGCGCCATTACTAGTTGACATAGTAATGGCGCACCTGTACAAAGTGCGCCATTACTATGTCTATGGCTGGGTCAAACCTTAGTCAAACTTACTAATGGCGCACTTTGCATAGGTGCGCCATTACTATGTCAAACTTAGTAATGGCGCACCTACACAAAGTGCGCCATTACTAACTTTGACCAAGGTTTGACCAAGTCATACACATAGTAATGGCTTTGCACCCCCCCTGGACATCCTTTTCAGTTTTAGAAAAAATAAAAGAAAATGATGGAAATGTCAAAAAAATAAAAGAAAATAAGTTTCCCATGTGCTATATGGTCTAGTTGTTGGGAAAATTTAGAAATATGAATTTAGACTTTATTTGCAAAATCTCTCTGGAATTTAGTAAAATGGGCATAACTTTTGCATACGAACTCGGGTTAAAAAGTTTTTTATATGAAAAATCATCTACTCGAAAAGTTACATCCGAATTCAACCAGGGGAACCTTGTTGAAGATTTTCAAAATCCCCAAAAACCTAACAGAAAGAAAGATATGAGGCTTTTAAGATCTAGAGGGGGCAAAATGGAAAAAAAATAAAACTTAGTAATGGCGCACCATTTGCTAGGTGCGCCACTAGTAAAAGAAAAAAATTGGTTTTGAATTTTTTTAGAAAAAATGATCAAAATATGATACGTAATATGACCGGGAAGTATGAAATATTCTTTCAAAATTTCATCACACTCATGAACATGAACAAAGTCATAGACATCAACAAGGTTTAATAGGATTGATATGATAAATATATCAACAAGTGCATGTTAAGTGAGCTAGTGCTGGGGTTGGATATAACTGCGAAGTTAAGCATGCTCGGGCTGGATTAGTGTGAGGATGGGTGACCTTCCAGGAAGTTTGACCATGGAGTGCGATTTGACATGAGATTAAGCATATTGACCCGAGATTAAGCCATAGTGACCTGAGATTAAGAAAAAACGAAAAAAATTTGAATTTTTAAAAAAATATATTTTCTAGATTTTTTTTGAAATTATTTGTTAGTAATAATGCACCAGATATGTGGTGCGCCATTACCAAGTCAGGTAGTAATGGCGCACCGTTGGACATAGTAATGGCGCACTATGTGGTGCGCCACTATTATCTGGTATACTAATGGCGCACAAGGGGTGCGCCATTAGTACTTGTTACTAGTGGCATGATGATAGTGGCGCACCTATAGTGCGCCATTAATGGCCAAAATAGGTGTGCCACTAACAGGCCTTTTCCTAGTAGTGCTGGTTCGACTGCGGTGTGAGGCTGCCGTCGCCGCGGAATAACAGGGGGTGCGGGTGAGTAGAGGGATGGCTTGGCCAGCGGTGGGATTAGTAGGGCGGTGAGGCCTCTGTGGCTGCATTGCTAGCCACGGGAGGCAGGAGCAAGCGGCACAACTGGTGCTGCTTTGGGTGGCTGGAGCAAGAAGACTAGAGGTTGAAGAAACACGACGGCCGTTGGATGGACATCGTACTGTCACTGCAGCTAGAATCGTTTATATTGACTAACTTGACAAAGCCCTTGGTACGCGTCAACTTACTAGGCCCATGGGTCAGCCTCCAAAATGGTGCGCCCTAGATGTCAGGGGGAGGAATCATTTTTTGGGCGGCTGAAGCTAGAATATCCCAAATTGAAGAAGAAGCACGACATCCGTTGGATGGACATCCAATGGCCACTACTTCTAGAACCATGTGTTGTCTACAAGTTGACAAAGCCTTGCATACGCGTCAACTTACTTTTTTAGGGGACGCGTCAACTTAGTAGGCCCACAAGTGTGTGGCAGAGAACTTATAGCCCATTTGTGCTTTGTAAGAAAGTACTGCTCATTTTTGAATTCTAATGGAATTTACTACAGCCCATTTACAGTTTGTTAAAAATATACACTAGTACAGAACCGGGCAATAGCACCGGTTTGTAAGGCCCTTTAGTGCCGGTTCCATAACCGGCACTAAAGTGTGGTCACTAAAGGCCCCCCCACTTTAGTACCGGTTCAGCACGAACCGGTGCTAAAGGGCAACCACGTGGCACGAGCCAGCTCCGGGGGCCGGGAGCCCTTTAGTACCGGTTGGTAACACCAACCGGTACTAAAATGTTTGGTGGGTTTTTGGTTTTATGATTTCTTTTTCATTTAATTTTGTGTTTTCCATTTTAATTATTTTTCGTTTGCTGGTATTTTACGATACTACACATTGTACATGTTATGCATATATATATATATATAGAATTTCTAGTAGAACCAATCATATATATATATATCATCATTGTCTCACAAACCACCATATTAATTCACACATACACACATGTATAGCTATATACAATTTCTCCTACATATGCATGTTGCCTTCGAAGCCAGTGGCATTAGCCTAATTGGTGCCTTCGGAGCACGATGACAATTGGAAGTGGTTCATGACCTGGTCGATGGGGGCGGTAGCGGGTAATAGTATTCTCCCTTCGGATTTATGACCTGGTCGAGCAAAAATCCCGCTATTTCCTCTTGAAGTGCTTCTACGCGCTCCGTTTCTAGGAGCTTGTCCCGCACCTCTTTGAACTGTTAAGAAGGAGATCAATATGCATGTGTATTAGTTGTGTGACTAGATATCGATAATGGTATAAAAATTGTGAATAGTGCTCTGACAAGCGTACCCATTCCTGTCTTTGAGATCTGCTCCTTTCCGACGCCATCATGCGAATGTTCTCGCAAACGCAGAATGCACACAGATTAGTCCCCTGCGCCTGCTTCAGGGCCTTTATTACGAGAATGGAATTTAATTTGATCAGATAATTAATAATTAATCAAGCATGATAATTAAAGAGATGGCAGCTAGCTAGCTTGCTAGTACTACTTAATTACTTACCTTGGGTCGAAACCATTTCAACTGTCGTTTCCATTCGCCTTCTGTGACGCTGATGAACCTTGCCCAAGCCCTGCCCGCCGACAAAGAAAATGAATAAAGGGGATATTAAATAGTTCATATCATGAAATGACGAACTAAATAGGCCAAGATATATAGTTAATAATGATTGAAATTACCTGTTGACTATCCCAAACAAGATGTTATAGTCACTATTTGCTTTGAGTAGTGAGTCCAGTATTTGAACTATTCCAGCGTCAACTTTAATGATACACAAGATCCAGTGAAATCTGCATGCACACACGTTTGCATGTCTTAATTAAGCGGGCATATGTAAGCAAAAACATGTAGCTAGCTAGTAGGCAAAAACAGAGAATTTGTAGTACAAGAAAGTGTGACTCACTGGAAGTTGTAAGGAAGTAGTATATCTTCATTGTATTTGAGGCGCTTCAAGAACTCTAGCATGATGTCCTCTACCTGCTTTTCATGATGCTTGTTTATTGTCCATGTGTATTCATTAACGGTGTTTGGGTCAATGAACCCAATGCCATAGCGTCCACCTTTTCTCATTTCATACATCTTCATCCTGCATAATACCACAGAAAAGAATATAGTGAGGATAATTATAGGTAATGATTGATCAAAAGGATCACTACAGCTAGCTTGAGACTTAAATTACAGAAAGAAATCACTTACAGACGATAGCAACTGACGATAGATTTGTCGAGTGCATCTTGATTGTATAACTGAAACAGTTCAGAATACTCAACGGTCACAGGTTTCTCATGGTAGTAATGATCCTTCTTGACTTGCACCATGAGGGACTCTCGATCGGATCTCTTGGTAATGTCCATGTACCATTGATGCAATTCATACATTCTCGTTGGGAGCTTCTTGACCTCTTCGGGCTTGACCAAAGGTTGGCCCCGGGCATATTTCCGTTTTATTTCCTCCTCTGTAAGCACAGGCATGTCCTCAATCTCGAGGAGTTGTCCAACAGTGATTTTGAGTGTTTTAGCCTGCATTATATGCTCCTGGGTTATTACCACATCGCCCACCTCGGGAACGTAAACTGTTTGGCCACAATAATATTGGGCGCGCGTACTGTCACGTGTTGTTGGTGGCACAACAAGCGGGGGGATCGATTGCGCCGCCTGTTCTCCCAGCTGGGCAATGGTTTTCCCGCATTTTTTGACAGCTGCTTGTTGTTTGCTCGAGCTCTAGCTCGCCTCCTTCTGTAGACGTTGTCGATGTAACTTCCTGATGTGGCGCTCATAGTCTGTGTCAACAGGCTTAGGAGTTGGTGGTTGAGCCATACGAATGAAGTGGTCAACTACTTCCACAGGCACTTTCTCCCTTGGCGGCGGTGGCGGTTTCGGTACAAAATGGGCGTCGACTTCTGCCCGCACTATGGCATTGGTTTGCTCCTCGGTCCTGTCGTAAGCCCTCTCAGGAAGAGTAGTAGTGAGGTTTGGACCATATTTATATCGCTTGCCTCCGCCTGTACTTCCTGTACTATGACCTCGACTCGTACCGCTACGCACCATAGCTGCGAGGTGTCTCTTCTGTGATTGCTGAGGTGGCGAAGACGGCTGACGGGGCTGAGTTGGACGAGGAGGAGTGGCCTGAAGCTGTGCCGGATTTGTAGTGGCCTGAGGTTGTGCCGGACTTGGAGGAGGAGTGGACGTCTGACGCTGTGTCGGACTTGGAGGAGGAGTGGCCTGACACTTTGCCGGACTTGGAGGAGGAGGAGTGGCCTCACGCGTTGGTGGACTTGGAGGAGCGGGAGTCTGCTGACTCGGTGGCGGACTTCGTCCAGGAGTCGGGTGACGCGGTGTCGGTGGCCTTCGAAAGATGATGCAATCCTTTCTCCATAGGATGATACGATGTTTGGCATCTCCGAGTGTGTGCTCCTCGTCACCTCCAGGAATGTCAAGCTCTAGCCCCGAATATTGGTCCACCACCTCATCAACCACGACACGAGCATAGCCTGCTGGAATCGGGTTGCAATGGAAGGTTGCATCGGGAGGAATTTGTATAAGCAACGTTGTCCGCCACCTTCAAGGATATGTTCTTAATTTTGAAGTGTAGCTCGTAGTTAGTGTTCTCCGCGATGTCATCCACGGGGTATCTATCCAGCATTGCATCAAATGGGGCGGAACCCACGCTGCTTCTCGGCATGGATGGGGCGGTGGTATCCAATGCTGGATCATCCGCTAGCTGCTGCAGCTGCTGAGGCCCCCTTTGCTAGCTAAGTGAGTCGATCTGCTCGTGCTGCCGCTGGAATTTGATTGCCAAGTCCGCGTGCGCTGATTCTAGGCCTTGAAGGCATTCATAGTCGAGCTTCCTCTGCTCCTCCTCCATCTTCCTCTTCTTCTCCTCCGCAATCTTCTTTCTCGCACGGGTTCTGTAGTCGGCGTTCCAGTCCGAAAACCCCTTATACCCACGGAATAGCGCCCATGCCTCGTGTTCTTCCCGGGTGTTCAAGATTTCCCAGGGCACGCGTAAGCTCGTCGTTCTCTCTGTTGGGCTCGAACAACCCGGATCGAGCCTCTTCTATTGCAACAAGTAGCTTATCTTCGGATCCGTCCAGACATGCCTTCTTGGAAACTTTGCCTGTCTTCGGGTCCAACTCCCCCCATGCGCATAGAACCAAGTCCTGCACCTGAGGGGCCAGCTCAATGTTTCTGGAGTGACACTTGCATCCAGCATCTCTTTCTCAGACTTATCCCACTTAGGCATTCCCACCGCATAGCCACCTGGCCCCAGCTTATGGAACTTATCCTTTTTTGCAGCATTGGCCTTGTTTATTCTTGACCGTTCCTTAGATAATTCTGAATCCTTGAATTTCACGAAATCGTCCCAATGAGCACTTTGATTCTCTAGTGTTCCCTCGAATACTAGAGTCTTCCTTCCTCCCTTGACGTACTTGTACCATTCACGATTATTGTGGTTCTTGAATGCAACTGCCATCTTCCTAAGAGCAGCGTCCTTGACTTTCTGCACATCTGCTTCTATGAAATGATCTGGTAGGGTGAAATGTTCCATGAGAGTATCCCAAAGCAGACTTTTTTGTCTGTCGTCGACAAAAGTAAGATCTGGACGTGGCTTTGCTGGCTCTCTCCATTCTTGAAGGGAGATCGGGAATTGGTCCTTCACAAGAACTCCACACTAACGAACGAACTTGTCTGCAATCTTCTTAGGCGCTAATGGTTCGCCAATAGGTTTGATTGCCTCGATATTATACTTTGCGCCCTCCTTCAACTTTTTGTTCGGGCCTCGTTTTGTCCTGTTGCCTGAAGATTTGCTCGATCCGGATGGCTAAAAGAAGAAAGATCGATTCGTTAATATATCTTCAACTCATTTAAAACATGTGATGATCACCAGATGCCTGCTTATATAAATATATATACCTCTCTGGTGTTGTCATAATCGTAGTTCATGACTTCATCAATTCGGTCGTCGCGATCGAATATCATATCACCCACTCCGGTGTTGTTTAGAAATTCGGAGCCGTCATAATCTTCTTCATTCTGATCATCATCTGGCCCGCGTATTATATCGAACATGGTCTGTTCTCCCTCTCTGTCGGTATTGTCCGCCATAGCTTTTATTTAACTATGCCAAAAGAAATATAAAACAATTTAGTATTCAAATTACATCGTCTCGAATAATAGATATAATCTCGAATACATCGTCTCGAATAATAGATATAATCTCGAATACATCGTCTCGAATAATAGATATAATCTCGAATACATCGTCTCGAATAATAGATATAATCTCGAATACATCGTCTCGAATAATATATAATCTCGAATACATCGTCCTGAATATTATATATCGAGTACATCACTGGCTAGGTAGCTAATAAAGATCGAATACTACAGAAGAATCTACGACACTCGCGGTTCCTGCGGCGCGGGCGGTGGACACCAAAAGAGAAGGAACCCTCACAGGATCATAGCTGAAGTGAGATCCCTGAAGAAACTGCCAGGTATTGGAGAGCATGCCGCCCTCTAACGCAACCATGTAGCGATAGACATGCTCGTCCTCCTCCTTGACACGGCGACATACCACCTCCGGCGGGGCCGGCTCCCTCCGCACCGAAACTGGCCCACGCGAACGCCACCAAATGAGATCAGGGTCGACGACGGGACCCGGGGCCGGGTTCCTCATCAAGCGGCGCGCCCCTCCAGGCAGCACCTCCCAGTGCCAGCCCGGCGGAGCCCAGTCCCGGACATGGGTCAATCGGACATCGTCGCGGACGGGTCGACGGCGAGGATGCGGGCCGGGCATCGTCGAGCACAAATACTAGCTATGTGCCCGCAAAAAGTAACATTTTTTTAATGATTGGATTTTGATAACTAAAATTTCTAACATTTCTATATAACTAACATTTCTATAACACTTCTAATATTTCTAGAACTAAAAAAAGAAATATTTCTAACTTTTTTATAACTATTTCTATAACTAAAAAACAGAAAAATTTCTAACAATTCTAACTTTTTTATAACTATTTCTATAACTAAAAAACAAAAAAAAATTCTAACAATTCTAACTTTTCTAACTATTCTAACAATTCTAACATTTCTAACTATTCTAACAATTATAACATTTCTAACTATTTCTAAAAAACAGAAAAATTTCTAACAATTCTAAAAAACAGAAAAATTTCTAACAATTCTAACTTTTTTTATAATTATTTCTATAACTAAAAAACAGAAAAATTTCTAACAATTCTAACATTTCTAACTATTCTAAAAATTCTAACATTTCTAACTATTCTAACAATTCTAACATTTCTAACTATTTCTAAAAAACAGAAAAATTTCTCACAATTTCCAAAAAACAAAAAAAATTCTAACTATTTGTATAACTAAAAAACAAAAAATGTATGTGTGTGTGTGCGCGCGCTCACCGGCGAGGCGAGAGGCAACGGGGGGCGGCGACGGGGACGGCGACGGGCGCGGCGACGACGGGGATGACGACGACGGGGATAGGGACGGGGCGGCAATGACGGGGACAGGGACGTACGGGCCGGGGCGGCGATGACGACGGGGACGGGGACGACGCGGGACGGGCCGGGACGGGGCGGCGGTGACGACGAGGACGACGGGGACGGGGACGACGGGGCGGCGACGACGGGGATGGGGCGGCGACGGGGGCGGTGACGAGGGATGGAGACGTACGGGGGCGGCGGGCGACGGTGCAGAGGAGAAGAAGCAGATGAGAAACTGAAATTTTCGTACGTGTTGTTTATATAGGAGGGACCTTTAGTACCGGTTGGAGCCACCAACCGGTACTAAAGGCCTGTTTTGGCCAGGCCAAGCGGCGGGAAGCGACCCCCTTTAGTACCGGGTGGTGGCTCCAACCGGTACTAAAGGCCCCCCCTTTAGTACCGGTTGGTGCCACGACCCGGTACTAAAGGGGGTGCGCTGGCGCAGGTGCGGTGCGCAAGTTTAGTCCCACCTCGCTAGCCGAGGGGCGACCGCACTGGTTTATAAACCCCCGTGTGGTAGCTCTCTCGAGCTCCTCTCCAAAGCAGGCCTACTGGGCCTACATGTTCTGTGCTGCCCCGTTGGCCTACTGGGCCTTTGCGGGCCTGCATCCTGGCCCAAAAACAACAGGTTGGGTTTCTAGTCGTATGCAGGCCGCTCTGGCCTAGTAGGCGGGCTTTTTTTTTTGCTTTATTTATGTTTGAGTTGTTTTTTTTGTGTATTTAGAGTTTCTTTGTGAATATTTTTGCTTTAGGTACAAAAAATTACAAACTTTCTGTTAGTGCCCGTAGTTTTCAAATTTGAATAGTTTAAATTTTGAATTATTTGAAATTAGTGTGAATCACTAGTTTGTGAATAACTTAACTTTAAAAATCAGTAAAGGCATGAAAGAATTTGTTTGCACATAAAATTTCTTCGCGTTTCAAATGCCAAAACACATAATTATCTACCCTAACTATTATAGAGATTCCCTTCTGGGTGTGAAACACAGAAGAAAGTGATGATAGTGAAGCCGATCACATCCCAGATCTTTGGGTGTGAAACTTTTTCTTCGCGTGTGACCCTTTGCGCCGTAACCATGGAAAATCTTCATCATTTAAGGGGATGCTCGGGTCAATATTCACTGTGAATGGAGCAATTTCATCAAACTTTTCATAATCTTCTGACTTGTCTGTCTTGTCATCCACTCCCACGATGTTTCTCTTCCCAGAAAGAACTATGTGCCGCTTTGGCTCATCGTACGATGCATTCGATTCCTTATATTTTCTTTTTCTTGGCTTGGTAGACATGTCCTTCACATAGAAAACATGTGCCACATCATTGGCTAGGACAAATGGTTCGTCTGCATACGCAAGATTGTTGAGATCCACTGTTGTCATTCCGTACTGCGGGTCTTCCGTTACCCCGCCTCGTGTCATATTGACCCATTTGCACCGAAACAAAGGGACCTTCAAACCACGTCGATAGTCAAGTTCCCATATGTCCTGTATATAACCATAATATGTTTCCTTTCTCGTCTTGGTTTCTGCATCAAAGCGGACACCACTGTTTTGGTTGGTGCTCTTCTTATCTTGGGTGATCGTGTAAAATGTATTACCATTTATCTCATACCCTTTGAAAGTCATTATATTCGAAGATGGTAACTGGGACAGCAAGTACAGGTCATCTTCAATAGAGGTGTCATGCATGGTACGTGTCTGCAACCAGCTGGCGAAACTCCTGGTTTCTTCACATGTAATCCAGTCATCAGACCGTTCCGGGTGTTTGGAGCATAGCAAATTCTTGTGTTCATCCATATACGGAGCCACCAAGGCGGAATTCTGTAGAACTGTGTAGTGTGCTTCAGTGAGAGAATGTCCGTCCATACATATTATTTGTTCCCCTCCTAGCGTGCCTTTTCCATCCAGTCTGCTCTTATGCCGCGATTCAGGAACACCAATCGGCTTAAGGTCAGGAATAAAGTCAATACAAAACTCAATGACCTCCTCATTTTGACGGCCCTTGGAGATGCTTCCCTCTGTCCTAGCATGGTTATGAACATATTTCTTTAAGACTCCCATGAACCTCTCAAAGGGGAACATATTGTGTAGAAATACAGGACCCAAAACGTTAATCTCTTCGCATAGGTGAACTAGGATGTGCGTCATGATGTTGAAGAAGGATGGTGGGAACACCAACTCGAAACTGACAAGACATTGCACCAAATCATTCTCTAACCTTGGTATGATTTTTGGATCGATTACCTTCTGAGAGATTGCATTGAGAAATGCACATAGCTTCATAATGGCTAATCGAACGTTTTCCGGTAGAAGCCCCCTCAATGCAACCGGAAGCAGTTGCGTCATAATCACATGGCATTCATAGACTTTAGGTTCTGGAACTTTTTCTCTGCCATGTTTATTATTCCCTTTATATTCGAGGAGAAGCCATACGGTACCTTAATACTGAGCAGGCATTCAAAGAAGATTTCCTTCTCTTCTTTGGTAAGAGCGTAGCTTGCATGACCCTGATGTATGCCGTCTTTTCCGTGCATAAGTTGCTGGTCCTCTCGTGCCTCAGGTGTATCTTTTGTCTTCCCATACATGCCCAAGAAGCCAAGCAAGGTCACACAAAGATTCTTCGTCACGTGCATCACGTCGATTGCGGAGCGGACCTCTAGGTCTTTCCAATAGGGCAGGTCCAAAAATATAGATTTCTTCTTCCACATGGGTGCGCGTCCGTCAGCGTCATTCGGAACAGGTTGTCCACCAGGACCCTTTCCAAAGACCACCTTCAAATCCTTGACCATATCATGTACATCAGCACCAGTACGGTGGCGAGGCTTTGTCCGGTGATCCGCCTCACCATTGAAATGCTTGCCTTTCTTTCTTATGGGATGCCTGCTCGGAAGAAATCGACGATGTCCCAGGTACACATTCTTCTTACAATTAGCCAAATATATACTGTCGGTATCGTCCAAACAGTGCGTGCATGCGCGGTATCCCTTGTTTGTCTGTCCTAAAAGGTTACTGAGAGCAGGCCAATCATTGATGGTCACGAACAGCAACGCCTTTAGGTCAAATTCTTCCCACATGTGCTCATCCCACGCACGTACACCTGTTCCATTCCACAATTGTAAGAGTTCTTCAACTAATGGCCTTAGGTACACATCAATGTCGTTGCCGGGTTGCTTAGGGCCTTGGATGAGCACTGGCATCATAATGAACTTCCGCTTCATGCCCAACCAAGGAGGAAGGTTATACAAACATAGAGTCACAGGCCAGGTGCTATGGTTGCTGCTCTGTTCCCCAAAAGGATTAATGCCATCTGCGCTTAGACCAAACCATACGCTCCTTGCGTCATCTGCAAACTCCTTCTCATACTTTCTTTCGATTTTTCTCCACTGCGACCCGTCAGCGGGTACTCTCAACTTTCCGTCTTTCTTACGGTCTTCTCTGTGCCATCGCATCGCCTTGGCATGCTCTTTGTTTTGGAACAAACGTTTGAACCGTGGTATTATAGGAGCATACCACATCACCTTGGCAGGAATCTTCTTCCTGGGGCGCTCGCCCTCGACATCACCAGGGTCATCGCGGCTGATCTTATAGAGCAATGCACCACATATGGGCAAGCGTTCAAATCCTCGTACTCACCTCGGTAGAGGATGCAATCATTAGGGCATGCATGTATCTTCTGCACCTCTAATCCTAGAGGGCAGACAGCCTTCTTTGCTTCGTACGTACTCTTGGGCAATTCGTTATCCTTTGGAAGCATATCCTTTATCATTACCAGCAACTTTCCAAATCCCTTGTCAGATACACCATTCTCTGCCTTCCATTGCAGCAATTCCAGTGTGGTGCCCAGCTTTTTCTTGTCACCTACGCAATTCGGGTACAACAATTTTTTGTGATCCTCTAACATGTGCTACAACTTCTTCTTCTCCAAATCACTTGCGCAGTTTCTCTTTGCATCGGCAATGGCCCGACCTAGATCATCAACGGGCTCATCTGATGCCTCTTCTTCAGCTTCTTCCCGCATTGCCGGCTTAGCTTCTTCCCGCATAACCGGCTCAGCTTCTTCCCCCATTGTTGTATCATCGTATTCAGGGAACCCATGGCCAGGATAGCTGTCGTCGTCCTCTTCTTCTTCATTGTCTTCCATCATAACCCATCTTTCTCCGTGCTTGGTCCAAACATTATAGTGGGGCATGAAACCAGACTTAAACAGGTGGACGTGAATGGTTCCTGACGTAGAGTAATTGTGACCATTCTTACAGCGAGCACATGGACAAGGCATAAAACCATCCGCCCGCTTGTTTGCCTCAGCCGCAAGCAGAAAAGTATGCACACCCTCAACGAACTGGGGAGAGCATCGGTCATCATACATCCATTGTCGGCTCATCTTCATTACACAACACCGAATAGACCAAATTAATACAAATTCATACATAAAGTTCATACAACACTTAAATGCAACAAACAAATAACTCTCTAGCTAAAGCATTTAAATGCAACAACAAATACGATCAAGATCACAACTAAGGCAACAATGGATCCAACAGCATAATGATACCAAGCCTCACTATCGATGGCACATTTTCTAATCTTTCTAATCTTCAAGCGCATTTTCTCCATCTTGATCTTGTGATCATGGACGACATCGGCAACATGAAACTCCAATTCCATCTTCTCCCCCTCAATTCTTTACAATTTTTCTTTCAAGTACTCGTTTTCTCTTTCAACTAAATTTAATCTCTCGACAATAGGGTTGGTTGGAATTTCCGGTTGACATACCTCCTAGAAAAAATTTCTATGTCAACTTGATGGGCATAATTTGTCATAAACACGAAATGCAACTAGTTTTAAAAGAGAATATATATGCCACATCAGAATCATAACAAGGATGAGGGCCGACGGGGACGGATATCAAAACCATGGCACTATATGTATAACAAACAATGTACGGTTAAGATAATTATACATGTAACTATATATCCAAATCACACAAACATCAATTTTTATATAAAATTTCATGAACAAGAGGCTCACCACAAGGTGGTGCCGGAGACAGGACGGTGCGGGCGATCGACGGTGGTTACGACGGAGATTTAGAAGGCACTAAGTAAACCACACCTACATATGCAAACTAGGTGTTATTTTTGACCTCAAATTGCATATAAATCAAAAACTAGCACATATATATATATATATCCTCCCAAATTACTAAACTCACAAATTAATCACTATATAAAGCATTGCAAGAGCTAATCTAGCAATGAGAGATGAAAGGACAAAGTTGCTAACCTTTGTGATCATTTGAATGGATGGGGGCCTTCAAATCTTGAAAAAAATTGGGCAAAATGTGTGATGAGCTCGAGAGGAAGAGGGGAAGAATAGAGAGGAGAGGGGAAAGGGGAAGAGCAGAGCGAGCTCGGGTGGACGAAGGGTTTATGTAGGACGACCTTTAGTACCGGTTCGTGCCAAGAACCGGTACTAAAAGGGATGGAGGGGCCCCAGTCTGACAACATCCTGCCACCACTCTCATTAGTACCGGTTCGTGGCACGAACCGGTGCTAAAGGTTCGCCATGAACCGGTACTAATGAAAGCGGCCCAGCTAGCCGTTGGAACCGGCACTAATGTATACATTAGTGCCGGCTCAAATACAAACCGGCACTAATGTGCTTCACGTTTGACCCTTTTTCTACTAGTGATAGCCCATTTTCTAGCTAGGACAACGACTAATAATTTCAACCAACCGTTCAAAATAGAATTCAATAAAATTTCCCACATTTTGATGGGATCACTGGTGCGTGTCGGTCCTAAACAAATGGTTTTTAACCCCTTTCCATGACGGCATTTGGAACCGTCGCCAAGTGAGTGCGTGCGATAGGGTGTCCTTCCCACATGACCCAGAAATCGTCGGGGATAGGCCCTCCTGGGACCCAGGCTGGGTCCGTGTGTGATCGGGTGAGGCATCGAAACCCAATCATATCCGTAGGTATGTACATCCCACACGGTAATTCGAGAAAATCATTTCCATAGGTATGTACATCCCACACGGTAATCCGAGAAAATCATTTTCGTAGGTATGACCATCCCACACGGTGAATCCTAGAAAAACATTTCCGTTTGTATGTATATCACACAGAGTAAATCCAAGGAATACGTTTCCGTTCTTATGCACATCCCACACAGTCAATCTAGGGAAAATGTTTTCGTTCGGGCGTACATCCCACACAGTTTTATGTGTAGGCTCGTGTCTGAAAGGTGTAACTATCACACACGGTCTTCCTTGGTTAACTGTTTGCTTTTATCAACTATATCACACATGATTTGATGAAGAAAACTGTGTGGCATTGGGCTATCCATCGCAAGCGCTTTTACTGCTAGAACCGTTTGCAAAGATCCATGATACATTTAGCAGGTTTATTAGTTTACAATTAATAATTCCAGTATTATGCAAATTCACATTTCATATCGAACAGTTGTTTGCCAATTTCATATCAGGCACATAAATATATTATAACATCACAGTATGGTAGCTACATGAAAACAGCACAGTACAACATATAGCTAGTTCAACTTCATAAGAACAATATATTCATTTCGCTAATCGAGATCATCCAGGCTCATCTTATCCACCTCTCCTTTTAGTTTAGTAAGAACCCGTTTTGCACGGGCCAACTGGGAAAGTGCCTCCTCCTTCGCCAACACCATCTTAGCAAAGTCTGATTTAAAAAATCTGAGCTCATTCTCCACCTTCAACTTTCTATCCTGCATCTTGAAATACGCTTCAGTGTTGACAATACTTTCTTTAAGCCTACGTGTGTTCTCTTCCTCATACATGCTCCAGATCTTTGTTAGGCACATCTTCAAAGACTGTGGACACTCTTGATCAACCCAGTCCAAGTAAGAACACTTCCTTTCATCCTATAATATTTAAAACTAGATCAGTAACAATTGTAGGGGAAATGGGTTTATAGCAACATAGAAAATCACCAATGCTTATTTTGAAAACCTGAAGAAACATGATAATTATGACATATCTTCTCAAAAAGATCAATGTGCAAATGAAATAATTGGTACTGAGACAACAACCAAATTCTAGAACATCAGAAGCTATAATTAACTACAACGATGCTACAAGTTCTTACTCATGTACAATAAATAACAAATTGAACATTTTATGAGGAAGGTAAATATAACTCCAATAGCATAGCGATAATGTTTGGATGACAACAAATTGATACTAGCAGGTGTGTACATGCACAAATTTAGTAAAACAGAACTAATAGCACTAAGGTTGTCCACTATGTATGCCAAAACTGGGGTAAAGACAACGGTTCCTACATCTCGCACCAGTGCCCTGCACTGGCGAGCCGATGCAGCAGAAAAAACTAGGGACCCGGACTCTGGAGCACGTAGTTGCTCTGATGCCCAGTTCCTTCGTGCCATAAAGATTTAGTATTTTACATCTTGGCTGCTCGGATGTGTGAACCAAAGTTGGCTGCACAAACTGCTGAAGCGGTGCCAAATAATTTTCTAATGGCACCGCTGATGAGATGGCAACAATTTAAGATACTAGGTACAAACTGTGACACTGTCTTAGGATGCGTTTGGTTGAAGGTGCGGTTTGAAAAGGTTGGGACCGTGATAGTGTCTGATTCACATCTAACAAATGATTTGTAACAACAAAAGAGGGTCTAACCTTCTTTGCACATGCCAGAAACTTCCTCCCTTTGTCCACAGAATCAAACACAACTAGCTTCATGCATGGAGATTGATGGTGACAATGAGCAGATAGATCTTCAGCCACCCCACTCCATTGGTTGCCACTTATGATCTTAGGGAGCTACAAGAGGAAGAAACGACTCAAATCGACCTCCGGGTAAAAATCCTTCATTCCAAGTCATAGCCCGAGAGAGAGAAGAGAGCCATACCTGGGTGGTGAAGGAGTAGTCGCCGGAGGAGGAACCGCTGGAGATGTCTTTGAAGAAGACCATGGCAACCTCAGCGGTAGGATGCGAGACAGCGAGAGCGAGGAAGCGGCTATAGCTTAGAAAGGAAGGAAGGAAGGAGGAAACAGGGGAAATGTGACTTGTGGTCTGTGTCATGGAATTGTCACGGCAGATGTCCTTAGTGTCAGGACTTAGTCGCGAGGCCAACACATCTATGTGGTAGCTTGAGAGAGGTTGAGCGGGACAAGAGACGCGATGTTTTACCCAGGTTCGGCCCCTCATGGTGGAGGTAAAAGCCTACATCCTGCTTCATTGATATTGATGATGATGATCACGATTACAAGAGTGCTCTATCTCGAGAGCTATTGTCTAAACCTAACTTGTCCAACTTGTGGAACTTGTCAATCTTGTCCCTTTTGGGGAGCCCTACCCCTCCTTATATATGTTGGAGGGGCGGGTTACATGTAGAGTCCTATTAGGATTAGGACTAGTCTATCTCCAATACAAACCAGATACAAGTCCAGGTCTTAACTCCTTGTAAGATAAATGTTCCTCATGCCTTTCCTCTTAAACCGGCCCACCATTAACATAAACCGGCCTGCTGGGACTTGGGCCTTGTCATCCATCTGGAACACGTGCCGGGTGACCAATGAGTCATCAGGCTCGTGAATCATCATACTAGTGAACCGCCAGACACGTAAGTCGCCAATCCTCTAGCGGTTTAGCAATGAAACGCCTAGTCAGGCCGGGTTATACTTCCGGCCGGTTTACGCCGCGGGGTATATCCCCGACATTAGCCCCCAAGTTTAGCTTTGATTTATCCATGGTAAACTTATACTGCAAAATAAACACAAGAAGAATATTGACAGGTTGTGCTCCGGGTTAAGAATTCTTGTAAACCGGCATCTGATGATCCTTAAGTCCTTGTCATTTCCTCCTTCTAGAAAATCCGGGTTAACAAGCCAGCTTCATACTCAATTTGTTGACATTGGTTTCTCATAGAGAAATATTGTGAAGAATAATCCACTTGAGTCGGCTTCCAAAGAGCCGGTTTAAGAAATATGGGTCTTGAAATACTTATCTGATATTCAGCCGGTTTGAAGATGTAAAACTTGCTGGTTTAATATTAAACTAGACGGTTTATAAATATTGATGGCACTGGGTCATAATTGTTGTCGACATCGGGTCATGTAATTGATCTTCCTGATTTGCTCAAAACTGATAAAATGAAGATGTTCCTCCTTTATATGCATAATACATGTAGCCCCCAAGTCTTAAGAGGAGAACATAGTGATAACTTAAGACTTGCTCCAATAAGTGTTTCAACCTTGAAGAAATCCGGTTTGTTCATCTCAATCATATAAACTGAATACTCCATATATGTAGCCCCCAAGTGTCATGATGCATGCTTGCAGCGACATGAGACTTGCATGTAATCTCGATTTGAATAATGTAGCCCCCAAGTGCCGGGTTGTAAGCATGCAGCAACTCGGGACTATTCCTTCCATTGTAGAATAAATCATATCCTTTGATAAAACAATAGACATTGCGCTAAAGAGACTTTGAAAACTCAATAATACCGGTTATTAATAACCATAAAAATCCAGCCATGTTGGCTATTCAAGATAATATAATCCGGTGAAAACCTTATTCATTCAATATCATAATGAAAATTCAGCCAAGTTTGGCTATTTGAATAATATAACCCAATGATTTATAAGCGCATGATTCCAATGGCGCAATCCAAATATATATATATATATATATATATATATATATACTGGCGACTTATAGTCCAAAACCAGGCCGGTTTAACAAACCTGTTTCTGCATACAACAAGTTTAAAGTTTCCTGGCGGTTTACCACCGGACGGGTCATAATGCCCAACATATAACCCGGGTTTATAACCAAGGCTGCACTTAAGAATAATCAAATATGAAATATATCATACCTGTGACATTGAATCACATTGTTGGTTTTACCAACTTTTTGTAGTAAAGGTGATAACCCCAATCGTGAGTACTGATAACTCCTTCCATATTGTGCCGGTTTAGGATAAAACTATACCGGGTTGTGATAAACACCGGATTATCCATATTCCATGCTGGCGACTTGTAGTCGAAACCAGGCAAGGTTAATAATCTCCGGATTGTAACTTGTACTGACAACTTATAGTTGACAGCCTAACCGGGTTGAGAAAACTCCGGTTTATAATTGAGTTTGTACTAACAACTGATAGTTGAAAGCTTGTGCCGGGTTAAGAAACACCAGACTGATGACTTATAGTCTGGCCAGGTCAAAAGACGCCAGTTTACCTTAAAACCATATCAAAGGAGAAGAAACTTTGTCAAAAAGCAAATGAAAAAACTTGTAGTCGAGGCTTTTCAAGGGCTACCAGGCCCAAACTCGAGGCTTTTCATGGGCTGCCAGGCCGCTGAGTTGAACCATTTGACAAAGCCTTTTAAGATGGCCCTCCAACTAACCAATCATCATTTTAACTTTGACAAGTTCAGGGTCTCAATGAGAGTAACTGTCAAACGTTCGACGGGTCGTGCCAGGATTACCTGGATAGGAGTGGCTTACTTGATGAAGGTAGGTTAACCCGGGGTTTTAGGTGAATACACCAGGCTTCCAAGCTGTGGGTCGATACCCGGTTACAAGGGTCCTTTCAAACTCTTTGGTATTTTACACAAAGAGCCCCCAAGTAACTTTATGAGCTGTGCTCAATGGGTGCCTATGTTTGAGTTGTGCATCGCAACAAGACTCTCTTTGGCCCCTTGGGTGTGAAGCTCCCAAGCTTTATTGTGGCATGATAACCGTTTTAATGGATAATTGGAACTCCGCTTTATAAGCAGAAGCCCCCATGTGATATACTTCTGAGCTGTGCTCATCGGGTGCCTATGTTTTACTTGTGTTGTGCAACAAACTCTCTTTGGCCCCTTATGATAATATTGGCTTGATAGCCGCGTCAAGAGGGTAGTAATGCTATGTTCTCTTTGGTGAACGCACCTATGTTTGAATAGGAAGCCCCCAAGTGATCATAGAAAGATGAGCCCATAAGGCAGGATACCCAAGTTTGAACCGTGCATCATGGCAACAAGTTCTCTTTGGCAACCTTTAATTTTCTGAGAACTAGAATCTAGCGAGAGATTAGTTCTTTTTGAACCAAAACTTTAAACCGAATTTGAAAGCTTCAAAACTCTATGAGAGACAGATTATCCTTGAGCCGGATGTTTGAACCGGATTTGAGAGTTTAAAAGCTTTGTAAGAGATAAGTTTACCTTGAGCCGGATGTTGGAACCGGATTTGAGAGCTTCAAAGCTTTGCGGGAGAGATATGTCTCTTAAACCGGATTTTAAACCGAAATCTTTATTTTGAGCCGACAATTTTCTAACGGCCTTTAAATTTTCATCAATATGGCGGTGTCCTCCGGAACCGGGTTATCATTCCCTCCAATGACCCAGAGTTCCCGAGTAATGTCATTGTAGCCCCCGAGTCTTAAGACTACTCGAGGAGTTGGCTTGAGGCTCTCCATATTTGACCGTGATATAAACTGGCATGAGTTATTCAATAGCATAGTGATATAATAATCCCTTTTTACAGTAGACAATTTGTCCTGCATTGAAAAACTTGCGAGCCAAAGTAATTTCTCTTTTAAAGAAAGCAATATATAATATAAAAATATAATGGATGGATTTCACCTGATATGTTAGGCCGGAAATTATGCGCCGCAGAGTTGATGATCACGATCGTGAAGCTGAAATCAATCACGGCTGAGTTGGCCATGGGAGCATACAGATGAGTCGGCCGCGGTGTTGTAAGCCGGTGCGGACGAGCAAGTAGTCCTCCTCGTTGTAAGCCAGCACGGACGCGTGAACCAGCCGCGACAACGGACGGGCGCATCGTCCGTGGCGTTGTAAGGCGGCGCGGACGGCAAGTCGGCCGACGTGTTGATGCAAAATGGACCGCAACACACATGTCCGTGAAGCTGTGCGGCACAGCCGAACGTGCATCCGCGGTATAATGGCATAAACAATTGTCCTAATGTTTGTGAATGACAATGATCTGTATGCCGCGTCAGAGGCGGCTCAATATAATCTCGGTGGTTCAAGCAGACCGGTGACTCCCGGCGGCTCAACGCGGCCTCAGCGGCTCAATAAACGCTAGTCCAAAAGTGATGCTGGCACGCGTGTTATGCGGCACTTTTGTAATGAATAATGGTCCTGCGGAAAAATATCACAGACCAACGTAATTGTTCTTTGATAAAAACAATATGTGCTAATAAAATATATAGGAAGGATAGCACCTGGGTTTTTTTGTTGGACGGATGAGTTGGCCGCAGCGTTGTAAAACGGTGCGGACGGGAGGATCAATCACAAGCACAGTAAGCCGTGCGGACGACGAGTCAATCACGGGCACAGTCCCAGCTAATTGATGTAAACCGGACTGCGGTGGTCGGCGGCCTGCATGCGCATGCCTGTCGAGCAGCGTGGCATGGACGAATCCTAGTGCATGCACTCCGTATCCGCAATATGATGGCATAAAAAAATTATCCTGTGTAAAAATATTACAGGGCAAAGTAATTGTTCTTTGACAAAAAACAATAAGTGTTAATAAAATAAATTTAGAAACCTGATTTGTCCGGATGACAGATGATCCGTTCAACGCCACAGAAACGGCTCAAGGCCGGTGACTCAATATAACCTCGGCGGTTTAACATAGCAGAGGCGGTTGAACGCAGCCCTGATGGCTCAACATAGCAGAAGCGGCTCAACACTGATAAACATCTGATATTTGTGTCAAACAAACGTGGACACTGATGCTTGGTGCACGTCCTGATGATGTGCGTTCCTAAATCTGGACGTCGAACTCGAGCTTTCTGGCTCGGCTCGCGCTCGCCCAGGCTCGGCCCGAGTTTGATTCGGCCCGAGAAATAAAAAGGCTGAGCCGAGCTATGTTACTGGGCTTGTTTCGGCCTTGGGCCGAGCCCAGCTCGGCTCGAGCTAGCCCGTGAGCTCGTCCAATTCTGCAGCCCAGAATGGCCCAGCCCATAGTCACACTTGACCTAGCACCCCACCTCACCCCGAGCAACAGTCATCCTCATTTCCTCCCGGGCTAGGTTAGCTAGCCGCCGCCGCAGCAGCAATTCCTCGGCGTCCTTGCTGGCTCGCCGCACCATACGCTAGCCGCCGATGACACACACGCCGCTTGTCCAGATCGCCCAAGGAGCCATGGAGAAGAAGAAAGAGAGGTCATTGACCTCCATTCTTGGGAAGGAGCGAGCGATAGGAAAGAAGAAAAATGGCATGAGCAAGACCTCTATGGACGCCGGCATCCAGCCTTTAGTTCGCTCCAAATGTCAGTGTGCTTGCTGTCCAAACTTTGGTGTATTTGCTGTCAAAGTTTCAGACATTCAGTGTTGATGATGTCCAAATTTCAGTGAATTTGTGGTACAGTTTTTTTTGGTTTACTTGCTGTCAAAATTTCAGTGTTGATGATGTTGAAATTTCAGTGAGCCAAATCAAGTCATTTGCTGCTGTTTTTCCATGTCTTGGTGAAAAAAGTTGCTAGTTAGCACATATAAGTAGTAATCGGCACGCTGATGTGCAGTGCACAGTGCATGCACACGAGCTTCCGAGCTGCACCGAGCCAGCACAAAGCTCAGGTCGAGCCTGGGAATGAGGCTCGCCTGAGCAGTTAGCTCGGGCTGGCTCGGCTCGTGCTAGGCGAGCTAATGGCTGGCTCGGCCCGAGCTCGGCTCGGCTCGGCTCGCGTCCAGGTATATGCGTTCCCTTCAGTCTTATTAGTCTGGAACAGCACTAATGGTGCTCAAGTTGTTTCATGGATGTTGAATTTTTCTTCTGACCGGCTTGTCCATACTAGAAAACTTCATTGATGCTTCTTGTGTGATACTAGTTCAGAAAACGGCTGAGCTACGACGGGCATGAAGGAGGCGGCGCAGGTGAAGCCGTAGGAGCCTCCTCAGGGCGGCTTGCAAACGGGACTGATAGGCAAGGCGGCGACTCGCTGTACAGAGGAAGATGTCGAGTGAAACAGAGGAGTCCGAATCCATTGATAATTTGCTTCCCGGGTCGTGGTTGTTGTCGGGTCGGTCCTAGTTGAACAGATCGGGTCGTGGTCTTCGCTTTGGTAATTGAAAAACTGAACCAATACTACTAGTAGTTTCACGTACTAGTACTAATACTAGTTGCTGACTTGATCAAAACAAGGGCCGGCTGGGATTTGATCAAAACAATGATTAAAAACCGAACTCTGGATCTTGCTGGATAGATTATTCTCATAGACAGTATTCAAGTACTTGGTGAGTCACGAACAGTAGCAGCGAAGTAGTACTCAGGATTTGACCCTTGCTCACACACACGCAGGCTGATACGGATTGATCTGATACGGCGGTCGCAGCATAATTTCCTGCCGGCCTCGACGACACACAACTGTAGCCGCAAAAATTGATTTTCTATTCGGTTTCGATGGATCGCGTCAAACGGCGATATACATGAGACCCAAAATCCTAAACTCCCTTGAACTCAATCTCATTGGCATCACCGTTGACCACTTTTTCAATCCTGACCAATGATCTCATAATTGGTGTGAACTCTTCCACGCCGGCTCTTGTTCAACCGGAAAATTGCAAACTGCTCGATCCCTAGGGAGATCCCTCCAAGAACTTAACACCACTGTGCGCGGGCCCCACGGTGGGCGCCAACTGTCGTGGAATTGTCACGGCAGATGTCCTTAGTGTCAGGACTTAGTCGCGAGGCCAACACATCTATGTGGTAGCTTGAGAGAGGTTGAGCGGGACGAGAGACGCGATGTTTTACCCAGGTTCGGCCCCTCACGGTGGAGGTAAAAGCCTACATCCTGCTTCATTCATATTGATGATGATGATCACGATTACAAGAGTGCTCTATCTCGAGAGCTATTGTCTAAACCTAACTTGTCCAACTTGTGAAACTTGTCAATCTTGTCCCTTTTGGGGAGCCCTGCCCCTCCTTATATATGTTGGAGGGGCGGGTTACATGTATAGTCCTATTAGGATTAGGACTAGTCTATCTCCAATACAAACCGGATACAAGTCCAGGTCTTAACTCCTTGAGAGATAAATGTTCCTCATGCCTTTCCTCTTAAACCGGCCCACCATTAACATAAACCGGCCTGCTGGGACTTGGGCCTTGTCATCCATCTAGAACACGCGTCGGGTGACCAATGAGTCTTCAGGCTCGTGAATTGTCATACCAGTAAACCGCCAGACACGTAAGTCGCCAATCCTCTGGCGGTTTACCAATGAAACGCCTAGTCCGGCCGGGTTATACTTCCGGTCGGTTTACGCCGCGGGGTATATCCCCGACAGTCGGGGAGAAAAGGGGTGGGAAAGGGGGGCGGGATAGATATTTTGGTGGTAGGCCCAAATTTTCGAAATGTGGAGGGAAACTTTGGGCGCGGTGCTACCGGACCATTCACTTCGAACGATTGTGTGCATCACAAACAATTCTTCTGCTTTACGCGCATTGATAATTCAAATTTTGGTCTCAAGGCATGGGCACATCACTTTAAATGCGTGCGATGCCACCAGACCATTCACTTTGAACGATTGTGTGCATCGCAAATTATTCTTCTGCTTTACGCGCATGGGATGAGTTTGATAATTCAAATATTGGTGGAAATTTCCCCAGGTACATCATTGCATAATTTAACATCGCTTGCTAATTTGGGCACACGAAAGAGCGTACAGCAGATAGACCACACTTACTGAATCGAGCAATTTTAGTAATTACACATTAGTAGTTGACCTAAACATTGCTCTAACAAAAGACCAGCATTAAAAACAAAGCCTAAGTACGCATAATTAAAAATCCACCGCCGCGCCGTCCTATGCATTGCCGGTGTGAGATGAGACGTCGATGACTTGTCCTGGCGACATGCCGCCGTTGGTGGACTCCGCGTCTCCCCTGCTGAAGTCGATCGCGTCCTCGTCCTCAGCGCTGCCCTCAAGGTTGTAGTACTCGTAGTAGTGGCTGCGCCAGAGCTCGCGTTGGTACTCCACCGCCGATTCCTTGATGGACAGACTCTTCTCTACCTCGACCTTGGCCACATGGAACTCCTCCTGGCGCTCCTCGATCTCCACCGCGTCTTGCATCTCCAGCTCCCGCTCGGCGACCTCATGAGGAAGCAGGTGCTCCATGGCCACCGCTGCCTTTTCAGATGTGGGTTGCATGCTGGAGTCCGAGGTGGCCTGGAATATCTTGGTGTGTGCATCCTCGATCTTGCCATAGATGGCCTTGACCCAGGCCAGGGCGACATCAGCGGCACGGACGGCAGCTCGAGCGCTCTCGGCATTTGTAGCCGCCATTGCAGCAGCAGCTGCAGTTGCAACCGTCTCGGCTGTTGCAGCTGCCCTGTTGGCTGCCGCAAACATCCTCTCTGCGGAAGCGGCCGCCTCTCGGCATAGGCGGCGGTGCTCGGTGGGGGGGGTCGCGGCCATCGTACGGCCCTTCATGAAGCGTTTCCACGGCATCATCTTTGCAAGAAGGCGTTGCGGGAATGGGGATCGGGATCCATGGATTCGGGGGTTACCGGCACTAGAGCAGATGAGCCGGCGAAGCTTAAGGAGGGAGACTTAAATAGACCCAGATATTTTCACCGCAAACGGTTCCTAGAAAACAATTTTGTGTGATGCTGTAGATATTTTTATTAGCTGTGAAAGAATTTGGAATAAAGTGCCAAAGGATGGTGTTTTAAATGAACGAGAAATTTTGTAGTACTAATACAACTGTCATGTCAAATTTTGGAAAATTTCAGGGGTCATTTGACCTTCTAAGACATTTAAGTGATTTTCTAGCCATTTAATGACCATGATAGAAATTTGAACTACATGTACATGCAACAGCTAACCATAACGGTTTGAAAATTCATATTTCATGTACTTGTGTGCAATTTAATTCCATGTGCAGTAAATTGTAAAGAATTTTCAAACATATTGGTCTAACGGCTATTACACAATTAAGCATGGAGTGACATGGCATTTTAATTCCAAAAAATAAAAAAAATCAGAAACACATGAAACCTTGGTTGATGCAATGTCATGCCACCAAGATGATGTGGTAAAAAAATTGGCATGTTTGACCAAAGTTTGGACACACACCCCTCACAAACCAGAGCAACTCACTAGAAGGCTCGTGGTTCCGAGAGGCAACAATGCATGTTTGATGACGAATGGGAGATAGCTTCCTCTTATGGCCTTCAAATTTTTTTCTACGTCTAACGTGCACTACTGCAACTATAATGTGAAATTTTGGAAAATTCTAGGGGTCATTTGACCTATTAAAGACATTTAAGTGATTTTCTAGCCATTTAATGACTGTAATTAAAATTTGAACTACATCTACATGCAACGCCTAAACAAAATGGTTTGAAAAATCGTATTTGTGTCCTTGTGTGTGAGTTAATTCCATGTGCGGTAAACTAGAAGGAATTTTCAAACATATTTGTACCACGACATGGACACATATGCATGAATACGTATGCATGGAGTGGCATGGCATTTTAATTCAAAAAAAATCAGAAACACATGAAACCTTGGTTGATGTAATGTCATGCCACCAAGATGATAGTAAAGAAATTGGCATGTTTGACGAAAGTTTGGACACACACCCCTCACAAACCGGAGCAACTCGCTATAAGGTTCATGGTTCCGAGAGGGAACAATGCATCTTTGATGACGAACGAGAGATAGCTTCCTCTTACGGCCTTCAAATTTTTTCTATGTCTAACGTGCACTACTACAACTGTAATGTGAAATTTTGGAAAATTCTAGGGGTCATTTGACCTTTTAAAGACATTTAAGTGATTTTCTAACCATTTAATGACCGTAATTCAAATTTGAACTACATCTTAATGCAACGCCTAACCAAAACGGTTTGAAAAATCATATATGTGTACTTGTGTGCGAGTTAATTCCATGTGCGGTAAACTAGAAGGAATTTTCAAACATATTTGTATCATGACATGGACACATATACATGAATACGTATGCATGGAGTGGCATGGCATTTTAATTCCAAAAAAATCAGAACACATGAAACCTTGGTTGATGTAATGTCATGCCAGCAAGATGATGTGGTAAAGAAATTGGCATGTTTGATGAAAGTTTGGACAGACACCCCTCACAAATCGGAGCAACTCGCTATAAGGTTCATGGTTCCGAGAGGGAACAATGCATGTTTGATGACAAACGGGAGATAGCTTGCTCTTACGGCCTTCAAAATTTTTTCTACGTCTAACGTGCACTACTACAACTGTAATGTGAAATTTTGGAAAATTCTAGGGGTCATTTGACCTTTTAAAGACATTTAAGTGATTTTCTAGCCATTTAATGACCATAATTCAAATTTGAACTACATCTACATGCAACGCCTAACCAAAATGGTTTGAACAATCATATTTGTGTACTTGTGTGCGAGTTAATTCCATGTGTGGTAAACTAGAAGGAATTTTCAAACGTATTTGTATCACGACATGGACACATATGCATGAATACATATGCATGGTGTGGCATGGCATTTTAATTCCAAAAAAAATCAGAAACACATGAAACCTTGGTTGATGTAATGTCATGCCACCAAGATGATGTGGTAAAGAAATTGGCATGTTTGATGAATATTTGGACACACACCCCTCACAAACTGGAGCAACTCGCTAGAAAGTTCGTGGTTCCAAGAGGGAACAATGCATGTTTGATGACGAACGAGAGATAGCTTCCACTTATGGCCTTCAATTTTTTTCCTACGTTTAACATGCACTAATACAACTTTTATGTGAAAACTTGGTAAATTTCAGGGGTCATTTTACCTTTTAAAGACATTTAAGTGATTTTCTAACCATTTAATGACCGTAATTGAAATTTGAACTACATCTACATGCAACGCCTAACCATAACGGTTTGAAAATCATATTTTTGTGTACTTGCGCGTGAGTTAATTCCATGTGCAGTAAATTAGAAAGAATTTTCGAACATATTGGTGTCAAGGCATGGGCACATGCATGGAGTGCATGCCATGACATTTTAATTCCAAAAAAATAAAAAATGATCAAAAAAACATGAAACCTTGCTTGATTTAATGTCATCCACCAAGATGACGTCGTAAAGAAATTGGCATGTTTCACGAAAGTTTGGACACACACCCCTCACAAACCGAAGCAACTCGCTAGAAGGTTCATGGTTTCAAGAGGGAGCAATGCATGTTTGATGACGAACGGGAGATAGCTTCCTCTTACGGTCTTCAATTTTTTTCTACGCCTAACGTGCACTACTACAACTGTATTGTGAAATTTTGGAAAATTCTAGGGGTCATTTGACCTTTTAAAGACATTAAAGTGATTTTCTAACCATTTAATGACCGTAATTCATATTTGAACTCCATCTATATGCAACGCCTAACCAAAACGGTTTGAAAAATCATATCTGTGTACTTGTGTGTGAGTTAATACCATGTGCAGTAAATTAGAAGGAATTTTCAAACATATTGGTCTCACGACATGGACACATGCATACGTATGCATGGAGTGACATGGCATTTTAATTAAAAAAATAGAAAAATGACCAGAAACACATGAAACCTTGGTTGATGTAATGTCATGCCACCAAGATGATGTGGTAAAGAAATTGTCATGTTTGACGAATGTTTGGACACACGCCCCTCAGAAACTGGAGCAACTCGCTAGAAGGTTCGTGGTTCCGAGAGGGAACAATGCATGTTTGATGATGAACGGAAGATAGCTTCCTCTTACGGCCTTAAAAAAATTCCTACGTTTAACGTGCAACTATCATGTGAAAAATTGGTAATTTCAGGGGTCAGTTGACCATCTAAAGACATTTAAATGATTTTCTTACAATTTAATGACCATAATTCAAATTTGAACTACATCTACATGCAACACTTAACCAAAACGGTTTGAAAAATCATATTTTTGTGTACTTGTGTGCGAATTAATTCCAGGTGCAGTAAATTATAAGGAAATTTCAAACATATTGGTGTCAAGGCATGGGCACATGCATGGAGTGCATGCCATGGCATTTTAATTCCAAAAATTTAAAAATGATTAGAAAAACATGAAACCTTGCTTGATTTAATGTCACGCCGCCAAGATGATGTGGTAAAAACTTGGCTTGTTTGACAAAAGTTTGGACACACACCCCTCACAAACCGGAGCAACTCACTAGAAGGTTAGTGGTTCTGAGAGGGAACAATGCATGTTTGCTGACGGACGGGAGATAGCTTCCTCTTACGGTCTTCAATTTTTTCCTATGTTTAACATGCACTAATACAACTGTCATGTGAAAATTAGGAAATTTTCAAGGGTCATCTGACCTTTTAAAGACATTTAAATGATTTTCTAACCATTTAATGACCGTAATTCAAATTTGAACTACATCTACATGCAACGCCTAACCAAAGCGGTTTGAAAAAATATATTTTTGTGTACTTGTGTGCGAGTTAAAAAATCATCATACGATGTAAATATCTGGTGTTCAAAAAAGAAAATGTAAATATCTGGCAAGATAACTAGCCCCCACACGATTGACAGTCTATCTTGCGGCTTGAGGTTTGGTAAGTGAATGGCAGGGATCATTAATTAGACACGGTTCTGCATTGAAAACCGTCAGCTATTATGTTCACACACGGATTTTGGCTATTATGTTCACACATGGATTTTGCTACAGGAATCGTGTGTAATTCAAGCTACAATACTCATAAATTCCGGCGACCGGCGTTTGTACTGTCCCTGTCGATCTATATTCCGACCACAAATAAATACTACCTTGCTCACGTCGTCCCGCCTGCATGCTCATCTACATCCTCCCCTCGCTCACCCTCTCTCTCTCTATCTCAAACCTCTGCCATGGCGCCGCCGGTCTGCCCACGCGCCGACGAGGAGTCGCCGCCCCTCAAGGACGCTCACTCAATTAGCAGCGATGAGTACCCCTATGCGCCGCCTGATGAGGTTGCGTCGGACCACCCAACTTTGGATTGGTTTTGGGGCCAGTACAATCTTTGTTTGTGGGAGTCGCTGCCACCGGTTGAGAAAGCCAGGCAAGTGGCGTTCAAGAAGGAGATGGCGGAGGAGGAAGCCATGTACCAGGCGGCCTGTGAAGCCCGTGATGCCGCCTGGAAAAAGGAGGCGTCGAAGCTTTGGGGGCGGGTGTGTTGTCGTGCCGAGGAGGAGTACGAAGACGGGTACTTCGCAAGGAAGGTCATAGTCGCTGGGCGCCTTGTCGCTGCGTGGAGGTGGGTCGATAAGCTCTGGCGTGCCACTGACGAGGAGCTCCGGTCGGCGCCCAACCAAATGGCAAGATCGGATGCGCCAAAGTTGTGAGAAGGTGTTAAATTAAAATTTATCCATGCTTTCATTGGCAGAAATGTCCCCCAGATCTGTCTAAATCAACAAGTCATGTTAGCAAAAAAAGTAGTTGTCTGGAGCATGCAACATTCCGATCATTTTGTGCAGTTCCACTAAAATAGAGTTGAGCGTCCCTGTTCCAAAGATAATAAGTGTGATGACAATAATAGAGGACCACTGATGAAACAATAAACACACAAATGGAAGCCGGTCACCTTTGTAGTCTCTCTAAAGACTAACTAGTTGGAGAAGATTAAGCAAATAGTTGGAGAAGATTAGGCTTGGAGTTGGATGAGGAGGATAGAGCAAAACCAATCTCCCTTTGTGCAGTCGCACTGAATGTAGAGACGTTGCTCGTGTGACATTTTAGTACAACTGCACAAAACACTCTTAAGAAAAAAGTGATTTGTGCAGTTCGCCAAAAGGTCGCAATAACAACAAGGTGAAATGGATAGCCCTGTTTGCGAAAAAGAGGTAGAAAGGAAACAATTACTGGCCAATAACAGTTGACGACACATACGACAACAAAAAAGAAGCATATTCCTTGTCCTAAGGGAAGATAACAACAAGGTTGTGTTTGTCTAAAACGGTGTGAGGATGAGATTGCAATATGGAAAGTACGCTGGACGAGCTACGTTTTGGGCAAAGAACTATGGAAGATCCACATGCAAGACTTTCCACATGCAACGACATGGGAAGACGGTTAGTGGAGCAAGGCTAGAGGGGATACCTGGGGGTCCTCGAGATGTAACTAGGTGAGCGGCGGCGGGCTGGGTCTGCCGATACTGTGGCAGTGAGCAGGTGGCATAGGCCCTACCGCGCTAGAGCTTGGTCAGAGAGAACGGCGGGTACCCCAGATCGGGACGGGCTGCCTTAGCGCCATCGAACGGAGAAACGATGCACATCCTCCCTTTCCGCTGGCAGACGGGATGCGGCCGGATCAGTGACCAATGGTGAGAGAGAGAGAGAGGCTACCGCCACCTTGTGTGAGATACTCCAAAGAGAGACAAACCCAGGCAGGCATGCTCCATTGTATATAGTGGAGCGGACTACCTTTTTATCCATAAAATCGTTTTATATTCTGTGTGCGTGCCATTGAGCGATATAACTTTATTTCAAAATAAGGCGCCAACCCATCAAGTCGAAATTTGTTTCATGCACGCGTGGTACACGACCTCCGTAGGTAAACAACCGATACACACATTCAAATTAGCATGTGGGATGCCATTTCGTATAGAAATGAGCTCCATCGTGTATCCGCGTGGGTGTGGCTGGGCACGAATCGTGAGTACGTGCACCTATTCTCTTCGTGTACGTACACCACCTACGTGGGGTTGTCTGAGAGAGATACAAACGTAGAGAGATATAGTGTGTTGGTTCGTGAGTGTTTTTTGGGGGTCAATCAAAAAATGTAACATATGCAATGTGTGTGAAATAGAGTCCTGGATATATCATATATATAGAGGGGGCGATCCACGAGAAGAGAGTGGCAGTATCATCGGCTTGAGGTATACATAGAATCGAAGAGAGGATGATGTGTATGTGTGTGTGCGGGCGTGATCGATAAAGAGTGCCATCGAATTTGTTTGTGCCCACATCAAAACTCTGGTTCGCCGTGGGTGAATCTTTGCTCTTGCAGCCCCCGACAATACTGGCTTGCTGGGGGCTAGATGCTGGTCTGTTCCTCTTTTTTTTCTCCAAGTGGTTCGCCACGGATATCTGTGTGTCCTGTGAACCAAAGAAGACAAAAGAAAGACAAAGAGACGCACACTCGATCTCTAAGCTAGGGGTTAGTCGCCGCTAAGCACTATCAACCCTAACCAAGGACGATACTTGACCTAGCATGCATGCTATAACTTAGGGTGCCAGCGCTTCATTTACTTATACTCAAGGTCTGCGCCTGGCTTTGTACAAAGGGTTACATGCATCATCGGCAAGGCTCGTACAAAAGGTGGCTTGCCGGGGGACCCGACAAGCCGCGCCTCACGGGTAAAACTTGCAAAGATGCTCAATGTTCCAGGAGTTACTCACCGGAACGGCATCTTCGGTCTCCAGGCGGACTGCGCCGGGCCTGGTGACTCATATTACCCGATAAGGGCCTTCCCACTTTGGCGTCAACTTGTTGGAATTCTTGGCCGATTGAACGCGCCGAAGAACAAGGTCGCCTTCCTCAAAGCTTCGGGCATGAACCTTGCGGCTATGGTAACGGCGCAAGGCTTGCTGGGAGCGCGCTGCTCTCTAAGCCGCCCGAAGACGATCTTCCTCAAGGAGCGTTGCGTCATCTTGCCGCAATTGCTCTTGCTCAAGCTCGTCATAAGCGAGTACTCGAGGTGACCCGTATATGAGTTCCGTGGGGAGAACTGCTTCTGCCCCGTATACCAGGGCAAAGGGTGTCTGGCCGGTGGCTCAATTTGGTGTCATTCTGATTGACCAAAGAACCACCGGCAATTCATCAATCCAGCGCCTTCCACTCTTGCGCAGTATGTCAAAGGTCTTTGTCCTCAGGCCTCGCAGTACTTCAGCATTTGCCCTCTCAGCTTGACCATTGCTTCGTGGGTGAGCAACGGAAGCGAAACAAACCTTGCTGCCGAGGTCTTGAATATATTGCATGAAGGTGTAGCTTGTGAACTGCGTGCCGTTGTCGGTGATAACCCTATTGGGTACACCAAAACGGCACACCAGTCCTTTGAAGAACTTGACGGCTGACTATGATGTGACCTTCCTCACTGCTTCCACTTCCGGCCACTTTGTGAACTTGTCAATTGCAACGTACAAGTACTCAAAGCCCCCGACAGCGCAGGGGAAAGGGCCCAGTATGTCAAGCCCCCAGACCGAGAAAGGCCAGGAGAGAGGAATAGTTTGAAGGGCTTGAGCTGGCTAATGAAGCTTCTTTGAATGGAACTGACACGCTTCACACCTGGGGACTAGTGTCGTCGCATCCTGGAGGTCGGTGGGCCAGAAGAAACCTTGCCGAAACGCTTTGCCGGCAAGGGCCCTTGACCCGATGTGGGATCCACATATGCCTCCATGAATCTCCGCCAACAGCCCCAGTCCTTCCTCTCGAGGGATACACTTCAATTTCACGTTGTTCGGCCTCTTTCTATACAGGACGTCATCGACGAACTGGTACATAGTAGAGCGACGGGCTACTTTTTCTGCTTCTTCCTGCTCCTCAGGAAGTTCCCCTGTTTGGAGGAATCGGACGGTATGTTGTGCCCACACTGGAGCCTGGGGCTCGACGGCGAGGACTAAAGGCATTTCCTCCACTATCAGAGCGGCTATCTACATGGCAAGAGCTTGATGCTCTATCGGAGCTAGCCGTCTCGTGGCGGGCTCAGTGTCTCCGGCAACATCCTTGCCGGCGGCTTCGGGGAGCTTGGCGGGAAAGTACTTGCCGAGCCCTGATTTTCTCCTCTTGTTCTGCTCTGTTGATGGATCAACGGATGGCTGAGTTAGCCGAAGCACAAAGGTACCTGGTTCCACAAGTAGCTTGAGGGCAACGCGTTTTGACAGGTAATCGGCGATATCATTCTCCGCTCGGGGAACGTATTCTGCCTGTATACCGTCAAAACACTCTTCCAGCTTTCTCACTTCATCGACGTAGGCCTTCATCAATGAGCTCTGGTAATCCTTGTTGACTTGCTTGACGACAAGTTGCGATTCATCTCTGACGACGAGTTTCTTGATTCCGAGGTCCGCCGCGATCCTAAGACCGGCAAGCAGCCCTTCGTACTCAACCATATTGTTTGTTGACACCTCCCAGGGGAAGTGCATCTGGATCACGTACTTGAGGTGCTCTCCGGTGGGCGCGACAAGTAGTACTCCAGCCCCGGCGCCCTGTAAGGAGAAATCTCCATCAAAGTACATGATCCAGTCTGCAACGAACTCCGCCAGGACTCGGCTTTGAATCGTCGAGGTACTCTCAAACTTGAGGCCAAAGCTGGACAGTTCCAGTGCCCACTCTACAATCCTTCCCGTTGCATCTGGATTGTGCAATATCCGTTGCAGAGGGAGGTGAGTGACGACAGTGATTTTGTGTGCCTGGAAGTAGTGATGCAGCTTCCTCGAGGCCATGAGAAGGCCGAAGAGCAGTTTCTGCACACCGGAGTACCTCGATCTAGCCCCCTGCGGGAGGGAACTAACAAAGTAGACCGGGTGCTGCATCATTTTCTTCTTCGGCGGCACTTCAATTGGCTGTGTCGTCTCGGCATCGGTGGCATCGGGCTCCGTCGCTGCTATTACCTCATCATCAGTTTCTCTCTGCACCACTAGTGAGGCGCTGACCACCTGGTTCGTTGCCGCCAGGTACAGCAGCAACGGTTCCTGTGGCCTAGGCGCAACTAGTATTGGCACGAAGGAGAGGTACCTCTTCAAATCTTGCAATGCTGCTTCGGCTTCTGGCGTCCACTCCATCGGGCCCGCCTTTTTCAAAATCTTGAAAAAGGGAAGGGCACACTCGGCGGACTTGGAAATGAACCTGCTCATGGCGGCAACGCAACCAGCAAGTCGACGCACATCCTTGACTCGCTTGGACGCTTCAATCTGCTCTATAGCTTTGATCTTGTCCGGATTGGCCTCTATCCCACGCTGTGACACAAAGAACCCGAGATGCTTGCCAGACGGGACGCCGGAGATGCACTTCTTAGGGTTCAACTTGAAATTGATCTTGCGTAGGTTTGCAAATGTTTCCTGTAAATCTGATATGAGGGTTGCCCTGTTCTTGGTTTTGACCACTATATCATCCATATAAGCTTCCATATTTCTATGGAGCTGGGGTTCAAAACCAATCTGGACCGCCCTTGCAAACGTTGAACCAGCACTCTTCAACCCGAAAGGCATCCGTATAAAGCAATACGTATCACATGGGGTGATGAATGCCGTTTTCTCTTCATCTTCCCTTGTCATGAAAATCTGGTGGTAGCCGGAGTAGGCATCGAGGAATGACAACAGATCACACACAGGTGTGGAGTCAACAATCTGGTAGATGCGCGACAACGGGAAGGGGTCTTTGGGACAAGCCTTATTAATATCTGTGTAATGAATACACAGCCTCCACTTCCCATTTGCCTTGCGCACTACCACCGGATTGGCCAACCACGTTGGATGGAGCACTCCTCTTACCAAACCCGCTGCTTCCAGTTTCTGGATCTCCTCTGTGATGAACGCTTGTCGTTCCAAAGCTTGCTTTCTGACCTTCTGCGTGACGGGCCACGCATGAGGACAGACAGCAAGGTGGTGCTCAATCACCTCCCTGGGAACGCCGGGGATGTCGGATGCTTGCCATGCAAACACATCGACATTTGCCCGCAGAAAGGTGACGAGCGCGTCTTCCTATTTGTCGCCAAGGGTGGAGCTTATGGTAAAAGCTCCTCCCGTGCCGTCCTCCTTGACGGAAACCTTCTTAGTTCCCGGTGGTATGGCACTGGACTTCTTGTTTTTGTCGGCGGAGCTCTCTGGCACGTCCTCGACGGGAGCGCTACACCCCGAAGAGGTGTGCTTGCCGGAGTGGGTGCCTGAGTTCTCACCGGTCTTCTTCTTTTGCCTTCCCGCGGCTCCAGCGGCAGGAGCAAGCGCCTTAGCAGCGGCGGCGGCTGCAACTTCTTGTTGGTAGAGTTGGTCAGCGCAAATTAGCGCATCCTTCTTGTCTGATGGGACAGTGATGATCGTCACAGGCCCCGGCATCTTTAGGGTGTTGTAGGCGTAATGTGACGCCGCCATGAACTTGGCCAGCGCTGGGCGGCCAAGGATCCCGTTGTAAGGCAAGGGGATCTTGGCAACGTCGAACACAATCCTTTCTGTCCTGTAGTTCAGATCACTCCCAAAAGTCACGGGCAACGTCACCTTTCCCTTTGGTTGACTTCTTCCCGGGTTGACCCCCTGAAATGTGCCTGTCTCTTCGAGGTGTTCATCAGGAATCTGCAATTTCTCGATCACGGCAGGCGAGATTAAGTTCAGACCGGCCTCGCCATCGACTAGCATCTTTGTCACCTTGAGGTTGCGTATTGTTGGTGAAACCAACAATGGAAAGCACCCGACTGCAGTAGTGCGATCAGGGTGATCCTCAGTGTCAAAAATGATAGGTGTGCTGGGCGACTTCAGCGGCCTTTGGGCATCAAACGACGGTTCCGCCGTTGTAATCTCACGCGCCCAATGTTTAAGCTGGCGGTGAGAGGTATGCAGCGAGGCGCCACCATCGACACACATGGCCTCTATAGCTTTCTGAAATTCTTGGTCACCAGACTCATCGTCCTCTTCGTGATCATCGTCTTATGGCTTTTTGTCACGGCCCTGGGCGGGCCTCTCCTCCTGTTTATCTTTGCCGCGACGGCCCGCCTGGCCGCCACGCTTCTTGCCGGACCCCCTCAGCACCGTCTTGGCCTTTCTCCTTGTCCCGCCTCTCATATTCAGCCCTCTGCTTCTCAGCAAGGAGCTCAACCTATCGGTAGTTCTGGAGATCATGGCCTTTGGTGCGATGGATCTTGCAGTATTGCTTGTCGGAGTTTCCTGGCTTCTCGGCAGCCGCCAAGGCCCGGCAGGCGACACATCCGGCAATTTCCTTGTCGGGGTCATCTGCCTTGGTTTTCTTGGTGGAGCCGGCGTCGTCAGATCCCTCGACGGCAAGCACAGCTTTACCTTTGCGCTTCCTGTTGCGGCGTCGGCCTGTCTTTGCCAGGGCGGCAGTATCCTCATCTGAGGAGTCGGTTTCCACGCCAGCATCTTTGCCGGGGTACTTCCTTCCCTCTTCAGCTCGGGCACATCTGTCAGCAAGAACATAGAGTTCTGCCACATCTTTCACCTTGTTCATTGCCAGTTCTTCGCGCATCTTGCGGTTACGCACGTTCTGATGGAACGCGCTGATGATGGCGGCAGGGTGAACATCAGGGATATTGTACTGTACTCGGCTAAACCTCTGTACATACTTGCACAGACTCTCGCCTCCCTTCTGGGGAATGACATGTAGGTCGCTTGCTTGGCCATGGGCTTGGTGACCTCCAGTAAAGGCGCCTACAAACTCATGGCACAAATCCGACCAGGAGGAAATAGAGTGTACCGGCAAGTGCATCAACCACGACAAGGAGTTGGGTTTAAGAGCCAATGGAAAGTAATTCGCAAGCACCTTATCATCGCGGGCTCCGGCGGCTTGCATCGCGATGGTGTACATGCTGAGGAACTAAGACGGGTAAGTCTTGTCATTGTACTTTTCGCCAACGTCAGGTTTGAAGCTGCGGTGAGTGGGCCACTGGAACTGCTGCAGCTCACGGGTAAAAGCCGGACAGCCTACCTCGTAAGGTAGGCCTCCAGGGCTCTCCGGGGCCAGGTGGTTCACAGCAGGCCCTGCTCGCCTGTCTGACTGGTGGCGCGCTCCGCGCCGGCGCTCGATAGTGGTTCGAGCGTCTTCATGGGCTCGTTCCCAAAGAACTTGGTGCTGGTCACAGTGGGTCCGCGGGTCAGACGATGCTATGGAGATGGCGTCGCCCGCGACGTCGTGACGAGCTGGCGTCCGCGGTACCGGATGGGGGAGAGGTGAATGCACCGTGGTTGCGGCGCCGCCGGCTTTTCCGCCACTGGTCCGCGGGACTCCATCGGAGCGTCGACCCGGGGGCCCCACCGGACTTGGTTCGTCTTTGTTTGCCACCGCAACAAGGCTTTGGATAGTGGCTCTCCATTCGTCGAGTTTCCCCATAATGGGAGGAAAGTCGAGGAGCAACTGCGCGCACCAGGGCCTCTGCTGGCGTCGGTGGCGGCGAAACATGCATGGATCGCGACGTGCTTCGACTTCTGACCTTGTCAGAAGGAGCTCTATCATGACCCCGCGGTCGCATGCCGTTTTCACCAGCGCCTCGGCGTGTGGGCAGGTCTTCTACATCCCGAGAGTGGCACTCGGGGCTCTTCCTGCGGCGACGCCCGGGATCTTCGGCGTGAATACACTGTTCGTCGCGTGCTGCCTGGGAGGAGCGCGCTGTTGGCGCCGGCGTGGGAGTTTTGGAGGTCCTTGCGTTGCCTTCGGGCGGGGCAGCGATGACCTTGGTAGGCCCCGCTCCACCCGCGAAGGGCCTGGCTCCGCCTTTGGATTTGGCGAAGCGTGGCCCATTACCAGGCGCACAAACATCGCCGCCTCCCAAACTCTGGCTGCTGGGATGGTGTTGGTGTTCGTGAGCAGCGCCCCGGGTCCTTTCTCCGACTGGTCCGCTGCTCGCCCGTGTCGGGACGGGCTGTCCGGCTTCCGACTGGCCAACCGCCACCGTCGTCTTCTTCTTGGGCGCCATGATGATGAAGAAGCGCCGAACTAACTGCTAAAGCCGATTCTCACAACTGCGCCCCCCCTACCTGGCGCGCCAAAGATGTCGGTGGAAACGACACCTATGGGATCACAAGAATCCCTACTGTGGTTAGCGGGGCGCGGGGTCGTGAGAAGAGCGGATCTAACAGGTAGCATACGGCTCGTTTATCCAGGTTCGGGCCGCGAGGATGCGTAAAACCCTACTCCTGCTTTGGTGGATTGTATATCTGTGTTCTTGAGTTAGCTATGGGGTGTGAGGAGCTCCAAAAAGCCGAATCCTTCTCCTGGTCGCCTCGGGCCTCCTTTTATAGAAAAAGGGGTTGCCACAGTGGCACACAGGAGGTGGAAAGGGTACAGTGATGCGAGGTTATCCCTCGCATTACATGACAAGGCGCATTTAATGCGTCTTGCTTAGGTGTCCTTGCTTTATCGGGGACGGGGGAGAGATCTGTCTCGTCCGTCGCTGCTCCTTCTCGTGTCGACACGCGCCCTAGCCAGCGATGCCTGAGATGCCACGTAGGTAGGCAGGCAGCTGAGGTGGCGCATTGGTGGGTCTTCACGAAGACCTGCATGCCGCCACGCAGGTGCCTGCCCAGCTGGTTGGGTCGGCAGCTGCATGCATGCGATGGTGGAGGTTTAGTAGGCGTGGGCCTGATGATGGCCCCGCGGGTGTCCTCGGGAAGGGCCTTGCCGGGGCATCGGCAAGGGTCTTGCTGAGGCGCCTACTTTCATCCCCAGCAAGGCGCTTGCCGGGGGCCTTGTGGTCTTCCTCGGCTGGGATCCCGCCAAGGGTTGTCGTCTCCTTAGTGCGTATCTGATCTTGAATGTCTTTACAAAGATCTGCATGCCGCCATGGGGATGTCTCCCGAATCCTTGCCCTTTGGGGGCTGTGGACTCAAGGGTGATTTGCTCCGTAGGCGCGGGACGAGTCGCCGCGGCAAGGGTCTTGCCGGGGCTGCTAGAACTGTCTCCCGGCAAGGATCTTGTCGGGGGAGTCCGCTTCGTCCCCTTTGGTCTTCGTGGTCTTGGCCTTGGCGTTGTAGTTCTCTTGAGCTTCGGTCTTACCCTGGCTCACCTCCCTTGCCTTGCTTGGTGTGGTGGTGCCCGTGGCTCACCCTGCCCATGCACAGTTATAGGGGTACGAAAAGTGTACCCCTCTTTTTGTACACCGACAGAGGAGCACTGGCCCGGGGGTTTAAAATAAAGATGACCCTTGAGTCTGCAGAACTCAAGGGAAAAAGGCTTATGTGGCAAATGGTAAAACCAAGGTTGGGCCTTGCTGGAGGAGTTTTATTCAAAACGAACTGTCTAGGGGTTCCCATAACACCCAGCCGTGTAAGGAACACAAAATCAAGGAACATAACACCCGTATGACGGAAACTAGGGCGGCAAGAGTGGAACAAAACACCAGGCATAAAGCCGAGTCTTCCACCCTTTACCAAGTATATAGATGCATTAAAGTAAATAAGATATAATAATTGTATCCCAACAAATAGCCATGTTCCAACATGGAACAAACTCCATCTTCACATGCAACTAGCAATGCTATAAGAGAGGCTGAGCAAACTGGTAACATAGCCAAACAATGGTTTGCTAGGAAAGGTGAGTTAGAGGCTTGACATGGCAATATGGGAGGCATGATATAGCAAGTGTTAGGTATCGTGGCATAACAAACGAGCGAGCAACTAGCAAGGAAAGATAGAAGTGATTTCGAGGGTATGGTCATCTTGCCTGCAAAGTTCTCTGAGTTGACGAAAGCTTGATCCTCATAAGCGTACTCAACGGGTTCCTCGAACACGTACTCGTCCCGGCTCTACCCAAGGAAAGAACACAAGCAAAGGAAACCACAACCAACCTCAGTGCAATGCGCAAGCAACATGATGCAAAACATGGCATGATATGCGGGATGTGATATGCAATGCATATGCGTGCTCCGAAAGGAAAAGATTGATCAAGGCACCAAATTGGCAAACCAAGTGTGCCACTGGAAAGATGAGTTGATTTCGATCGAAATTGATATAAAGATCACCGGAATCGGATACACGGTTTGCAAATGGCGAGCAAAACAAGAATGGCACAATTCTGTGATTAACAACACGATGCCATCTAGAATGCAACAAGAAACTAAGCTAATGCACTCCAACATAGCAACAAAGCACATGGCAGTGATCTAATCAAGATGCTTGATAAAAGATGAACACTGAGCTACGGCTAAAACACACTAGAATAGGTTCAAATAAGCATGGCAAAAGTGCAAAAGATACCAGCTTCACAGACTTGGTGAAAATAACAAGCCAGGAAATAACATGTAGAGCTCATGCCCATATGCAACACACAACGAATGTAGCAAAAATGACAAATGCTCATACTCTGCTAAGAATCAGCACCTAACATTTTATAGCACTCTTGCATCAACGATTTGGGCATCAAGATGGACTCAAACAAGCAGGTCAAAATGGAAGAAAATGAAGAGGACATCATGATGAACATTTTGATATAACATATGCATGATTTGGATCACCGATCATGGAGATACGACATAAGGAAGGATGCATAAAAATAACAGGGATTCAAGACTTAGCGAAAATTCTAGATCTAAAAATGAGCGTTAGATAACTATAACACGCCTGGGCGGGATTTAGTGGGCTGGAGCTCACCTTGTGGCACGTGGGCCTGCTCGGGTCTGAGGGTGGAAAACCGGATTGCGGGTCGGGGTGGTTCGGTGAAAACTGGAAGCGAAGGAAGAACCGGCCAAAACGGGCGGACCGGACGGCGGAGCAGAACGGCGGTGGGGTCACCGGGGTTGCCCGCGGCCATGACGGCGAAGCATGATGGCGGAGCAGGGCGGCGCGGGCACGGAGGGGCTCGGGCACGCGGATCCGGGGAGGCCAGTGCTGGATCCGGCCAGGGCGAGGCCGCGGAGATCCGGCAGTGAAGGAACCCCCGGCTGGAGCTGGCCGGCGATGAGCTCCCATGGCGGGGCGGCGAGCTCGCGGGGAAGGCGCGGGGAGGACGATGCGGGTGGCGGCGGCGGCTTTGCGCTGCGGCGCGAGCGAGGCGGTGGGGACGATGGCGCACGACGGCGCGCTCCGCTCACCGGAGTTGGTCACCGGCGACGAGGCGCAAGCGCTGGCGGCGGGCGACACGTGGGCCGGACGGCGGCGCGGTCGGGCTCGTGCGGGCCCCGGATGGGCTCCGCGGGCCGCGGCGGCGGTGGGACAGCGGCGTGTCGACGTGTCGCGCTGTGGTTGGACGAGAGACGGCATTGGAGATGTCCGACGGCGGGGAAGTTGTCCGGCGGCGCGGAGGAGGATTGGATCTTGGGTTTCGCCCGAAAATTGGACGGGGAAGACCTTTATATAGATAGAGGGAGTTTGAGGTGTCCAAATGAGGTGTAGTTTTCGGCCACACGATCGTGATTGAACGACCGAGAGGATGGAGGGGGTTTGGATGGGTTATTGGACCACTTTGGAGGGGTGTTGGTCTGCAACACACACGAGGCCTTTAAGGTTCCCCGGTTAACCGTTGGAGTATCAAATGAACTCCAAATGGCACGAAACTTGACAGGCGGTCTACCGGTGGTGTACCAAGGCCGCTTGGCAAATCTCTGTCCATTCCGAGAAAGTTTAGCACCCGCTCATGAAAGGAGAACAAAAGGGGGCGCCGGAGGACGTAGGAGTGTCGGATTGCAAAACGACAATGGGGAAAAAGCTCGGATGCAAGGGACGAACATGTATGCAAATGAGATGCACATGATGACATGATATGAAATGCATGACATGAACAAAATGCAAAACGAAAACAAAAACCCAACCACGAAGGGAAAATCATATCGCATCTCCGGAAAAGTAAAGAGTCAGAGTGACGAATATAGAAAGTTGTATCCGGGGCGTTACAACACTCCATCACTACGAGAGGATCTCGTCCCGAGATCTAGGCTGGCACCGGAGGGAAAAGGAAGAGGAAGATAAGAGGTAAAACTAAGTTGCTTCTTTGACAAACGAGTGAAACAAAAAAACCTTGAATGGTTGAACAACTTGGAACAAAGAACACAATGGAGTGGAACAAAGTTGAAAACACTCCGTCCGAAAAGAGGAACAAGGAAGAACAAATTCGGACATCACTTCGGTTGAAAAGAGATGCAAGACTTGATAAGGTGAAAAGAACTTAAGCAAAGGATACAACACTTCGGTTAAAACAAGATAGAGAAGGAATAAGAATGATATAATTTGGGCAGCACTCCGATTGTAAATGGATGGAATTGAACATGATCTTGGCAAAACAAGATGATGGGTTGAAGAGAACAACATCACAATCCCTCCAGAACAAAGAAAGAGTGGAATGAAATGAACGGAGGGAAACAAGATCTTGAGAGAGCACTCTTACAACAAATGCTAGAACGGAGTTGTTGGAAACCAACACAAAAAGAGTAAGCTTGTTGTGGGCTTATGGAAAACATCTCGAAATCTTGAGGTGAAATTCTGCCACTAACGGAAATGACAGATTGGATTGATATGAACAAGGAGATGACAACTCCTTTCGCCTAGAGGATAGGAGAAAAACTTGGATCATTGATAGACACAAAAATAAGCAACATTCCTAAGGGAAGGCTTTAGGTGAAATATGACACAAGATAACTCCAACGAAGAGATTGGTGGATTACAAATATCTCAATCTTGACAATATGGGAATCATGAAACACAAACTCAAATTGTCAAGAGTGACATAACACCACCTCAAAATATAAGATAGAAAGAACTGCACTTAGAAATTCAAGATGAAGAATGTTTTAACACCTCAAAACAAGACATGTAGAGCCATAACTTCGAGAGAAATCTTGAAGAACAATTGAAGAATGAAAAGAATCCTTGACGAGCCACCATATAGAGCCTCCATGAAGAACTCCGGTAAACAAAAGGATAACAAAAAGAAAGAGAAGTTGAAAACACAAGGTGAAGCTTTGCGATGATTAAGATGGAGCTTCGCGACGAGATTATGCGGAAAAAAAACTTGGAACCCTGGAAGGGAAAGATGAACAAAAGAAATCAAGAATTTTGATGAACCTCCGGAAGAAGGAATTAATGACTTGGATGAAACAAGAGTAAGAATTATGTTAGGCGTATCCTTCATCAATTAAATTGATGACAAGCAACGGATTTGGCATACTACTTATTCTCGTTGAAAGGATTAAGAGTGATATAGTGTAAACTTGGGAAGGTCTTCAACGAACCACCGATAGGATTGGAAAGAACGAATGAATTGATATGATAACCAAGGAAGAGAACTCTTGAGCGAACCACCGTAAGACTCGAAAATGAATGAAGAAAATATAAAGAAACACCAGGAAGAATTAGAGAATGAATGAAAATACTTGAGAGAATTTAGATACATGAGAATGAATAGATCACGAGCTGATAAGAGAATACTTGAACGATGCACCGGTAAGATTTGGAGAACGAGAGCTCAATGCTGAGAATGAATAAACCCGAAATGATGGCCTTCGGATAATCAAACTGGAAAGAATCTTCAATTGCTCCGGATGGGTGCAAAGAATTCTCACAATCGAAAATAATTATGAGAGGATGGCAATAGGTTAGAATCACGAATCTTCTAGAGAATGGACCAAGATTTGAGAGAAACTCGTCTTCGGTCTTCAAGTGTTGAGAATGACAACGAGAAACACCACCATGAATTGTTGAGATACTGTGGGAGAATGGAAAGCGAAGAGGTTGAGCCAACAATGAAAAGAATTTGAAAGATCTTGGAGAAAGACATATTACTGATGATACTTCATTCTTACGTCAAACTTGGAAAAGAATTTGAAAATAGCTCCGGTAAAATTAGAAGAGTCAGGTAAGATCCTGGAAAAAGACCTGTGTGTTAGGTCCCACTCAAAAGAAACAACATTGAATGATTTAATAGATAGATTGCACCGGTTGAGTTAATTGGCTTGTATGAGATAACATCCTCGAAACAGCTTGAACGAAAGCAGAGTGGAAACATGAATCTTCGAGATATCTTGAGCACTCCGGAATAGTTGAATAGCGAGAAGTGGATGATTAAGAGGTGCACCGACATGAGAAGGCATTTGAAACGAGAAAAGGATAAGATCAACACTGAAAGCTGGAGTTGGATCCACCGGAGAATAAAAAGAACGAAAAATGATTAACTTGAAGCTCTGTCAGTATCTTCGTGAGAATCATCGGATAACAATATTAACGGAAAAGAATGGAGAGACTTCACATCAATAAGATGGATACTTGATTAAGAAATCCGAGTCCTTGAATAAAAAGGGTGGGAGGGTGGGAAAAACAAAGACAACTTGGAGACGGATGAAACAAACACCGTTGACAAAAACTGAGTTGATCTTGCGGATGTTGAAAATGATCGGATCCACTTGACGAGAAACACGCCGGTTTAAAAAGATTGACATGACAATCTCGATGAACAAGAAGGATTAGTATTCACATAGAAGTGTGAGAACAACTCTTAGGAAAGGTATGGAATCAACACTTGACATTGAAGCAACTCGAATACCACAACTCAAAATAAAACAAAGGATTGACTTGCAAAATAAGCCGGAAACAAACATGTGATACATATTTCGTCCGAAGTTTTCATGGTGGGGCCCACACGGGCTCGATCGTACAGCACCATCATGTACAAGGAAGTGCACATGACATACGAAGCGTCCCCGAGTCAGCATAGCCAAGGACTCTTTAAGACACAACGAGACCACTATAAAGCCAACATGGATAGGCGGACCACTAGACGTCGAACCCCAATCTCATATCATGCATCTGTCGAAAAGATATCCTAGGAGCTACTTGAATTCCCACTTATAAACTCCCGAAACTTTCTGGTTATGCAATCAGGTGTTGGGGATAGAGGGGAAGCATAATATCTCACCCAAAACTAGCAAATCCTACATCCAGCTGTATCCATCCTTCAACACATAACCAAGAAACCTTCGGAAATCATTTACCTCGACCTTTGAAAAGCATCTGTTATACGAGTTATGACAATACTCCCGAACTCCCGCCCCAGTACTGGGTGGCGTCGAGGTTATCTAGCCAACAACTGCATAAAGGAGATTTTCGATGTCGGCGAACTCAGGTATTCCAGAACTGCAACGATAAAATTGTGATGACAACACCAAGGAGCTCAACTCCCCGGGACACTGCCACAACCCCTAATTGTCAGGAGGCACCATGAACAATGTTCTCATCACAAAACCATCAGAACGATTCCAAGATACCCGCATGATCCTAAAGAAAATTTGTGAAAATTTGAGGAGAGAAGAGTCAAAAGTCTACGTTAGGAGGCGTCACCAAAGTGATGAAGGGACTGAGGAGTAAAAAGAATCCTACTCTCCGATATAAATAATCCTATAAGACTCAAAACATTTTTCTAGACTCAACAACGTCAGCGATTCGATCAAGCAGGGGGCTCCTAAGTCGGGGAAGGCTCTGATTACCAACTTGTAACACCCACGATGCGGCTATATCTCCCACGTGTCGGAGCACGACTTTGAGGCATAACCGCATAGTAGGCATGTCACAAGAGGGGTAATCTTTACACATCCCATGTAATGAATAAGGAAGGGATAAAGGGTTGGCTTACAATCGCCAATTCACACAATACATGAATATATCATTACATCATCCAGAATACAATCAAGGTCCGACTACGGAACCAAATAAAGAAAGACAACCCCAAATGCTAGATCCCCGATCGTCCCGACTGGGCTCCACTACTGATCAACTGGAAATGAAACAACACAACAAACACAATCTTCGTCAAGCTCCCACTCGAGCTGGGTTGCATCACCTGCGCTGGTATCGTCGGCACCTGCAACAGTTTGGAACTAATATGTGAGTCACGGGGACTCAGCAATTTCACACCCTCGCGATCAAGACTATTTAAGCTTATAGGTAGGAAAGGGTAGTGAGGTGAAGCTGCAGGAAGCACTAGCATATATGGTGGTTAACTAACGCAAATGAGAGCAAGAAGAGGAGCAAAGCACGGTCGATAAGCTATAATGATCAAGAAGTGATCCTGAAACTACTTACGGTCAAGCATACCCCGAGACCGTGTTCTCTTCCCGGACTCCGCCGAAAAGAGACCATCATGGCTACACACGCGGTTGATGCATTTTAATTAAGTTAAGTGTCAAATTCTCTATAACCGGATATTAACAAATTCCCATCTTCCCATAACCGCGGGCACGACTTTCGAAAGTTCAAAACCCTGCAGGGGTGTCCCAACTTAGCCCATCACAAGATCTCACGGTCAATGAAGGATATTCCTTCTCCCAGGAAGACCCGATCAGACTCGAAATCCCGGTTACAAGACATTTTGACAATGGTAAAACAAGATCAGCAAAGCCGCCCGAATGTGCCAACAAATCCCGATAGGAGTTGCACATATCTCATCCTCAGGGCACACAGGATTGTCCAACATTCCGGTAGGCCAACCCAGAGTTGCCCCTGGTGGCCACCGGCTGCTGACAGGTTGGACCAACACTCAGAGGAGCACTGGCCCGGGGGTTTAAAATAAAGATGACCCTTGAGTCTGCAGAACTCAAGGGAAAAAAGGCTTAGGTGGCAAATGGTAAAACCAAGGTTGGGCCTTATTGGAGGAGTTTTATTCAAAACGAACTGTCAAGGGGTTCCCATAACACCCAACCGCGTAAGGAACACAAAATCAAGGACCATAACACCGGTATGACGGAAACTAGGGCAGCAAGAGTGGAAAAAAACACCAGGCATAAGGCCGAGCCTTCCACCCTTTACCAAGTATATAGATGCATTAAAGTAAATAAGATATAATAATGGTATCCCAACAAATAGCCATGTTCCAACATGGAAGAAACTCCATCTTCACCTGCAACTAGCAACGCTATAAGAGGGGCTGAGCAAAGCGGTAACATAGCCAAACAACGGTTTGCTAGGAAAGGTGGGTGTCGGTGTCAAAATCGGCGGATCCCGGGTAGGGGGTCCCGAACTATGCGTCTAAGGCGGATGGTAACAGGAGGCAGGGGACACGATGTTTTACCCAGGTTTGGGCCCTCTTGATGGAGGTAAAACCCTATGTCCTGCTTCATTTATTCTTGATGATATGAGTATTACAAGAGTTGATCTACCACAAGATCGGAGAGGCTAAACCTTAGAAGCTAGCCTATGGTATGATTGTATGTTGTCCTACGGACTAAAACCCTCCGGTTTATATAGACACCGGAGGGGTCTAGGGTTACACAAGGTCGGTTACAAAGGAGGAGATATACATATCCATATTTCCTAGCTTGCCTTCCACACCAAGTAGAGTCCCATCCGGACACGAGACGAAGTCTTCAATCTTGTATCTTCATAGTCCAACAGTTCGGCCAAAGGATATAATCCAGCTGTCCGAATACCCCCTAATCCAGGACTCCCTCAGTAGCCCCCGAACCAGGCTTCAATGATAATGAGTCCGGAGTGTAGTGTTGTCTTCGGCATTGCAGGGCGGTTTCTTCTCCATACTCCGAATCTTTGTAAAGCAATGTCCGGTCCCATAAATGTCTGGACCTCTTGGCTTCTGTGCCCAATAAGGGCTATCTCCCACGCGTCGAATGAATACGAGGCGCCAGGGCATTTTTACATTGGCCCCCCTAGCAAGATAAATAAATTATCTATTAAAAGGATGGGGATTCTCAGATCCGATCCATACCATCCTCCCCCAGCGAGAATCCATCAGAGCGCACTTCGGAAAGATCCATTCCAGCATGGCCTACCTCCGCAGCTCCTCCTCCCGCCCCCATAGCCCTAAGCCCGGTGATTGGGAGAGGTGTCCAGTCCCACACAGTTGATTAATCGAACTGCAGACCAAGGGATTTCTCCCTCCAACATACATGGTGCCCGTTCGAGCCGGGCTTGCCACCTACAATGGCGGGGAGCAACCGGAGAGCTTCCCCAGTCCCTCTACGGGGGAGTGGGTCTGCCTTGTTCCTTATTTATTAAGGGGACTCAGATTTCCAATTCATCCGTTCCTCCGCGAGCTCCTAGAGTTCTATGGCCTCCAATTACACAATTTCACCCCTGCCTCAATTCTACACATCGCCGGCTATGTTGCTTTCTGCGAGTTGTTCCTGGGCTGTGAGGCTCATTTCGTGTTGTGAAAGAGGCTATTTTGCCTCGTCCCTTGCACACAGAGGGGGTCACTTTATCAAGTGGGCAGAGCCGAAATATGGCGCATCGCCGGAACCGGATACTTGTCCGGTACCCCGAAGAAGTCGTCCGAAGACTGGCCTTCTGAATGGTTTTATATGGAGGACGTTCCCCTTCCGGACCCTGTTCGGCAGGTTCTTCCCGAATTCAGCAACGCTCCTCTGAAGAAATACCGAAGTTGGCGCCCACGGAGCCCCCAGGATGTAGACAATTGAGAAGTCCTTTACCTGATGAACCGGATTAAAGCACTGGCTCAATCAGGATAGACAGTAATCGAAGTTATGTCAATTTGCATAATGCGGGGAGTGCAACCACTTCAATATCGTGGGCACCCCTTGTGGTGTTTTAACAGGGCAGATGATGCCACCCGCTGCGGGCGTAAGGGTCCGGACAATGCTGCCGCTTTAACAAAAAATTTGTCCAAATTGTTCAAGGGAGAGGAATAGGAGTTCATCCGCATCAAGCCACGGGATGGATTCTCCATGTCCAATCCTCCAAGCTGGGTAAGTTATATCTCATTACTGCCATTCTCCCCGCATTCTTTGTCGTAGGTATTCACCTTGCCATTTTGCGGCAGGAACTGCGAAAAGCCATAAAGGGGGTCAGCAGCCCCTCTCCACAACCAGAGGACCCTGACCGGGCCCTTGACTCCGGACTCGAAGAAGATCTGGTTATATTCGTGGAGCTGATAGACCGACAGTTCTATCAGTTAAGCTGCGATGATGCCATGGTGGCCATTACGGCCGACTATCCCGGACTGCTTCCTGCATCGCACGTAAGAAAAACCAAAAATCCCAACTCCAAAAACTAGGATCCCCTTTTAGACACTTCACCTACCATGTACATATGGCTTTTTTATAGGGAAGGCATTCGGGACGCCCTGCCGAACCTGCAGCAACTCGCCAACCAGAGGCACCGACGCCGGGCAGGCCAAAAAGGAAGGCGGTCAGGATGGAGACGTCGGCGCAAAGGTATAACAAAAACCCCGCTCTGTGGTTGTTGTCTTTCTCGAAATGTAATGACGTCCCTGTTTCTTTAACAGAAAAAACGCTCGCCGGAATATGTCCGGCGATGTTGCTAATTACGCTTCCACCAGTCGGGCGCCAGGACCGGACATAGAGGCGGAAGTTGTTATGGGGCGGGCGCCGGATAATCCCCCTACAGAGGATGCGGATAGATTATCCGCCACAAATTCAGAAGTGGAAAGCGCCATCAATCATAGGCGCCGCCGGGTCGTACTCCATGACGCTTGTTTCTCACCAGAGGCATTTGATGCCTTCAATTCTGGAGAGGCATACCTCCATGCTGCTCAAGATGGTCTAGCCAGAGCCACATATCAGTATGTAAAGGATGTACGGGTAAGTAAATCTAACGATTATATGTATCAGTAGCCCCTGAGGCTTGAAACAGTTAGCAGAACTGATTTAAGGATCATCTTTATTATGCAGGTTCTCACAGAGAAGAATACTAGGCTGTCACATGAGCTGGAGGAATGCAAGCCCCAACTGCGGGCCGCTGTTGCCGCATCGCAGGAACCAAAAAGTCCCCCGCTAGTAACATTTACTTTAAAGAATGATGGTTACCATATAGTGTGCGGCGTGGCTGCAGATCTAATAATAGATGTTGCAGATGAATCCGGAGAAAATCCGGAGGACCAGCATGTCGTGCGACAGCTAAAGGCTGGCGAACGCGTGATGACTGAGGTCAGGCGGGAGAAAAACAATCTCCAAGACGCCTACCAAGATGAGCGTGGAACTGAAATACGTTCGAGCCCAGCTTGTAGACTCCGAGAAGGAGAATTAGCGGCTTCGACGCGGCATTTTCAGTAAGTGCTTGAACGAATCCTTTTGAAGGAGTTCGGAGAAGAAGCCGATTAACAGCGTTATGTCTGTAGGTATGCTGATGGGTCGTCCCGCGGAGGAAATGCCTGGGTCTGCGGGTGATCTTCTATCCAAGCTTTCACAACTGCACGAACAAGTTCGGCAGGTGATGCAAGGTGTTGCCCAGGCCTTGTGGCCATCCGTCTCCCAGCTAGAAGGCGTTGCAGAGCTTACGGAGAACCTCAAGGGAGCACGGCGGCGCTTCCGATTATGGAAGATATCGGCCTGCCGTCAAGGTGCCAGGGAAGCCTGGGACATGGTGAAGACGCGGTATACCAAGGCTGACCCAAATCACATGGCCGAGGTCGGACCTGTGGGGCCCGATGGAAAAGAGATCCCCGTTAGCTTAGTTTATGGGCAAGTAGAATTAGCCGCAAAGTATTCCCAACAGGATTGTAGGTTAGACCGCCTATTGGATCGTATAGAAGAGGATTTTAGTCAGTCTGCATGACTATCTAATTAAAGTGACAAGTATAATGCCTTCTAGCCGGATTGTAGATCATTTGTCATGGCGGACCTTTTCGCTTCAACCTCGGGACCCGATAGTCCCGAGTGTAACCGAATACTCGCTTAGTTATATAAGAACCGAGGTATGCATGGAGACCAGGCGTAGGGGTCATTAGTGCTTGAACAGACAAGTGCCCAACTAGTTATGTTATATTACATGGGTAGTAAGAAACATCTTCCAGGGAGAATAGTTCCGTTAAGGGTTCCTTTCCCTGGGTACGCATGCCCTAAAGTGCATGTCCGGACTGCGATAGGAAACACAGGAAAAAACATCTGGGGGCACATATGGAAAATAAATAAAAATCATCTTTTGTTCACCGACCGAATATTCCCTTAAGAACGCTAGCTTTCGGCTTCACCCAGTCTGAGGTACACATCCGGCTGACCCGGCAGTAACAATGGCAGAGGTGCTCCCCTTATGCCCCAACCGAATTAACGGGAACGTAGGGCATAAATACAAGAGCCAGGCAACCCAGCTTGGCCAAAACTTAAGTCATATCAATGCATATAACGGCGAAAAAAGGTACATGCGGATGTATAACATATGTGCGGGCATGAGGCCCAGATAAACAATTAAGCTTCTGTGAAAGAAGCCCCCAGGTATGATGAGCGCGGCTAGCGCATCTATAATGTGCAAGCGAGGCACAAGTTGGCCCTTGAAGGCCTAGAAAAAGAATAAAATAAATAAAAACAAGACAGATAACGTATATGCAAAAAATGGACACAGGAAGGAGACGAACATAGAGTCCGGCGCTAGGCGTAGAATCTCCGGAGTCTGGCCGCGTTCCATGGGTTCGACTAGAGTCGATTATTCGATGCATCCCGCAGACGGTACGCTCCATCGGTCAGAACTTGGTCAATAATGAAGGGACCTTCCCATTTGGGCTCGAGCTTGTTCATTTTCTTATCCGGCAGGCGTAAAACTAGTTCGCCAACGTTATAAGTTTTGGCCCATACTTCTCTCCTTTGGTATCTGCGAGGCTGTTGTTGATAGAATGCGGAACGGGCTTTTGCCACGTCGCGTTCCTCCTCCAGGGTGTCTAGACTGTCTTGCCGATCGAGCTCGGCTTCTCTTTCTTCGTACATGCGCACTCGAGGTGAGTCATGAATTATGCCACAGGGCAAGACTACCTCTCTACCGTACACCATAAAGAAGGGTGTATATCTGGTACTATGATTCAGCGTGGTCCGCAGCCCCCAGAGTACAGAGTCGAGCTCCTCTACCTAGTGTGTGTTAGACTCCGTTAAGGACTGCACTAATCTAGGTTTAATGCCGCTCATTATAAGACCGTTTGCTCGCTCGACTGGGCCATTGGTTTGTGGGTGATAGACTGAAGCATAATCGAACTTGATGCCCATTTTGCTGCACCAGAGTTTTACCTCATCGGCCATGAAGTTCATGCCGTTGTCAGTGATGATGCTGTGCAGGACGCCGTAATGGTGTACGACCCCGAATATGAAGTCTATCACCGGTCCGGATTTGGCTGTTTTAACAGGTTTGGCTTCTATCCATTTGGTGAATTTATCCACCATGACCAGTAAGTATTTTTTCTTGTGGGTTCCCCCTTTAAGTGGTCCAACCATGTCAAGCCCCCAGACTGCGAAGGGCCACGTAATGGGGATTGTTTGGAGGGCGGTGGGTGGCATGTGGCTTTGATTTGCAAAAAGCTGGCAACCGGCGCAGCATTGGACCAAGTCATGTGCATCTTCCCGGGCCGCCGGCCAATTGAATCTTGTACGGAAGGCCTTTCTTACAAGAGCCCGGGCTGCGATGTGGTGGCCGCCGAGTCCGGCGTGAACTTCTGCCAAAAGGTTCCGCCCTTCCTCTTCGGAGATGCACCTTTGAAGGACTCCGGTAGTGCTTTTTTATACAGTTCTCCCTCATGGACCTTGTAGGCCTTAGGTCGCTGCACTATGCAGCGTGCTTCATTTTGGTCCTCCGGAAGTTCTTGCCTAGTTAGGTAGGCCAGGAATGGTTCTGTCCACGGGGCTATGATGACCATTATTACGTGGGCTAAAGGTGTTGTTTCGGTGGCAGAGCCTCCAATTATGTCAGAGTGTTCGGTATCGAGTGTTGTGGCCAGGTCCGGACTATTGCCGGTGTCCCCCTCGCATACCACAGATGGCTTAAACAACCTCTCTAAAAAGATGTTGGGGGGACCGCATTGCGTTTTGTGCCGATGCGGGCGAGGATATCCGCCACCTGATTGTTTTCCCGAGCCACATGGTGAAATTCGAGCCCCTCGAACCGAGCTGACATCTTTAGTACGGCGTTACGATAGGCCGCCATCTTCGGATCCTTGGCATCAAAGTCTCCATTTATTTGGGATATTGCGAGGTTCGAATCCCCATGCACCTCCTGGCGCTGAATGCCCGTGGAAACTGCCATCCGAAGACCATGTAACAGGGCTTCGTATTCGGATACATTGTTGGAGTCTGTATACAGTATCTGCAGTACGTATTGAACTGTATCTCCGGTTGGGGACGTCAGGACGACGCCAGCCCCTAGTCCAGCCAGCATTATGGAGTCGTCGAAGTGCATAATCCAATTGGTGTATGCACTGTACTCTTAGGGAATTCGGCTTCCGTCCATTCGGCGACAAAGACGGACAATACTTGCGATTTAATGGCTCACCGGGGTTTGTCGAACGGGAGGAGCTCAATGGCCCATTTGGCAATCCGGCCTGTGGCGTCGCGGTTGTTTATAATATCATTGAGTGGCACCTCCGAGGCTACTGTAATCGAACACTCTTGAAAGTAGTGTCGCAGTTTTCGGGATGCCATGAATACCGCATAGGCTATCTTTTGATAATGTGGGTACCGTGATTTGCATGGAGTGAGGACAGTGGATACATAATATACCGCTTTTGAAGAGGGAATTTATGTCCGTCCGCTTCTCGTTCGACGACGAGCACTACGCTTACGACTTGATGAGTTGACGAAATGTATAATAGCATTGGTTCGCCGATGTTTGGCGCGGCCAGGATTGAGTTGGTTGCCAGTATGGCTTTTATTTCCTCCAATCCGGCTGTGGCAGCGTCCGTCCACTCGAAGTGTTCGGTGTGCCGAAGGAGGCGATAAAGGGGTAATGCATTTTCTCCTAAGCGGGAGATAAAGCGGCTTAGAGCCGCCACACATCCAGTTAACTTCTGGATTTGTTTGAGATCTGTTGGGGTAGCCAACTGTGACAAAGCTCGGATGTTGGCCGGATTAGCTTCAATACCTCTACTAAAGACAATGAAACCCAGGAGCTTTCCGGCTGGTACGCTGAAAACCAATTTTTTTGGATTGAGCTTGATGTCGTATGTTCGGAGGTTGTCGAATGTGAGCCTCAAGTCATCTATCAGAGAGTCGACATGTTTGGTTTTGACGACCACATCGTCTACGTATGCCTCTACTGTTTTGCCGATTTGTTTCTCCAGACATGTCTGAATCATGCGCTGATATGTTGCCCCAGCGTTTTTGATCCCAAAAGGCATTGTGTTGTAACAGAAGGGACCGTATGGTGTGATGAATGCCGTTGCGGCTTGGTCGGACTCTGCCATCTTGATTTGGTGGTAACCGGAGTATGCGTCGAGGAAACACAATGACTCGTGTCCTGCGGTAGCATCAATAATTTGATCAATCCGGGGGAGGGGGAAGGGATCCTTTGGGCAAGCTTTATTGAGGTCCTTGAAATCGACACAAAGGCGCCAGGATTTATCTTTCTTTGGTACCATCACCAGGTTTGCTAGCCAGTCCGGGTGTTTTATTTCTCTGATGAATCCGGCCTCCAATAACTTGGCTAGTTCCTCTCCCATGGCCTGTCTCTTAGGTTCGGAGAAACGCCGAAGAGCTTGCTTGACCGGCTTGAATCCATTTAGGATATTGAGGCTATGCTCGGCCAGCCTGCGTGGGATTCCTAGCATGTCTGAGGGATGCCAGGCGAATATGTCCCAATTCTCGCGCAGGAACTCTCGTAGTGCGGCGTCCACGGCGGGGTTTAACTGTTCCCCGATGGAGGCTGTTTTTGTATGGTCCATTGAGTGGACTTGGAATTTGAATATTTCATCCGCTGGTTTAAAAGAGGTGGACTTGGATCTCTTGTCGAGTATTACGTTGTCCCTGTCCACTATGGAGCGTAGCATGGTTAATTCCTCGACCGATAGGGCTTCGGATAATGCCTCGAGGGCCAGTGCGGCTGTTTTATTTTTGGCGCGGAGTGTTGTGTCTGGATCACGGACGAGAGTGATGATTCTGTTGGGCCCAGGCATTTTGAGCTTCATGTACCCATAATGGGGTACGGCTTGGAAGATCGTGAACGCCTCACGTCCTAAAAGGGCGTGGTATCCACTACTGAACAGGTCCACTTGAAATGTAATTTCTTCAGACCTATAGTTCTCTGGCGTACCGAATACCACATCTAGTGTGATTTTCCCAGCGCATCGTGCTTCCCGACTGGGTATGATTCCTCTGAAGGTTGTGCTACTTTCCTCAATGCGGTTCCAGTCTATTTCCATTTTTTAAAGAGTTTCCTCATAGATGAGGTTTACTCTGCTGCCGCCGTCCATGAGTACTTTGGTGAGTCGAAAGCCGTCCACAATTGGACTAAGGACCAGTGCGGCTGGTGCTCTGGCTGTTCGGAATTTAGGTTCGTCACTGGCGTTGAAGGTAATAGCCGTGTCACTCCATGGATTTATTGCTGCTACGTGGCAGATTTCAGCAATGCTGCGGAGTGTTCGCTTGCGCCTATTATTTTACGCGAAGGTCTCAAAGACTGTTAATACCATATTGTTATCCACGGGATGGTGCTCTGTGGCATTTGGGACAAGAAGATCCTCACCACTTTTGGCCACCTGCCGGAGTATCCAACATGATCTAAGGCTGTGCGTTGGTATTGTATCCGCTGTGCTATGAATTTTGCAAGGTCTGTTAAGCCATCCCTCCAATATGGTTCCGTGCCCTGTAGAGGGATTTTGCTTCTTTGTAATGAACTCGGGTGTCTTATGATAGTGCACCTTTTTACCTCGGACTGGGTGCGTATTCGGAGCCGGATTATCCCAAAATTTCGTTTTGGTTTTCCAGGCACTTTCCATCACACAGTACTTTCATACTATGGCATTAAGGATTCCCTTGTCCGTGCAGTTATTGCAGAAAAGTGAGACTGCGTCTTCCTCACGGCAGTCCTTAACCTTGTTCATCACAAGGAGGAATCTGGCCCAATAATGATGTACTGTTTCATGGGGCTGTTGCCTGATGTGGGAAAGATCGTTTATGTCTAGGTGGGTGGGTGGATTTGAGTCCGGACCCCTACCTGATCTGAGACCCAGGGGCCGAGGGGTTTCTGATGTTGGAAGTTCGGATTCCGGTATGTTTCCCGATAAGTCTGGCCCACTGCCTGACTCTAGCTTCAGGGTTTGGGTGATGTCCTCCCGTAAACGGGTATCCGGCTCGGAGAGCTCAGGAATTCGGACATAGTTAGTCCTCAAGATAGAGGGAGAATCGCCGCATTGTTTCTCCACCACCGCAACATGATGGGTGACCAGTGTAGAGTTAATCTCCCTTCGATCAGGTTTAAGCCCAATCCAATCATAGTCAGTAGCGACTCCCAAGGCGGCGATGCGATCCAAGAGTTCGTTTAGGGAAGAGAGCTCCATTGGATCCATCCGCTCGCTGAATTCCGAGCCGATGTGGAGGTTGCTTTTGATGACCCGAGAAGTCATCGTCAATGCAGCGGCCGAATAGGCGGTCAAGACGAAACTGCCTAGCCGGAGAGTTTGGCCGACAGCCAGAGCTTCCCCGGTGGTAATGTTCTTTTTAAGAACGAGATGAGGCATCCTTCCTTACGGTGACGTCAGAGAGGAACTCTCAATGAAAGCACCAATGTCGGTGTCAAAACCGGTGGATCTCGGGTAGGGGGTCCCGAACTGTGCGTCTAAGGCGGATGGTAACAGGAGGCAGGGGACACGATGTTTTACCCAGGTTCGGGCCCTCTTGATGGAGGTAAAACCCTACATCCTGCTTGATTTATTCTTGATGATATGAGTATTACAAGAGATGATCTACCACGAGATCGGAGAGGCTAAACCTTAAAAGCTAGCCTATGGTATGATTGTATGTTGTCCTACGGACTAAAACCCTCCGGTTTATATAGACACCGGAGGGGGCTAGGGTTACACAAGGTCGGTTACAAAGGAGGAGATATAAATATCCGTATTGCCTAGCTTGCCTTCCACGCCAAGTAGAGTCCCACCCAGACACGAGACGAAGTCTTCAATCTTGTATCTTCATAGTCCAACAGTCCGGCCAAAGGATATAATCTGGCTGTCCGGATACCCCCTAATCCAGGACTCCCTCAGTGAGTTAGAGGCTTGACATGGCAATATGGGAAGCATGATATAGCAAGTGGTAGGTATCGCGGCATAGCAAAAGAGCGAGCAACTAGCAAGCAAAGATAGAAGTGATTTCGAGGGTATGGTCATCTTGCCTGCAAAGTTCTCTAAGTTGACATAAGCTTGATCCTCGTAAGTGTACTCAATGGGTTCCTCGATCGCGTACTTGTCTCCCGGCTCTACCCAAAGCAAGAACACAAGCAAAGGGAGACACAATCAGCCACGGTGCAATGCGCAAGCAACATGATGCAAAACATGGCATGATATGCGGGAAGTAATATGCAATGCATATGTGTGCTTCGGAAAGGAAAGATTGAACCAGGCCTCAACTTGGCAAACCAAGAGCTACATTGGAAAGATGAGTTGATTTTGGTCGAAATCGATATAAAGATCACCAAAATCCGATGCATGGTTTGCAAATGGCAAGCAAAACAATAATGGCACAAATCTGTGATTAACAGCACGATGCCATCTAAATGCATCAATAAAAATAAGCTACTGCACTCTAACATAGCAACAAAGCACATGGTAGTGATCCACTCAAGATGCATGACAGAAGATGAACACTGAGCTACGGCTAATTCACAAAATAGCAGGTTCAAACAAGCATGGAAAAAGTGCAAAAGATATCAAGTTCACAGACTTAGTGAAAATAACATGTCAGGATTTAACATCAGGAAGCAAAGTTCTCCGAGTTGACGAAAGCTTGATCCTCGTAAGCATACTCAACGGGTTCATCGAACACGTGCTCGTCTCCCAACTCTACCCAAGGCAAGAGCACAAGCAAAGGAAACCACAATCAACCACGGTGCAATGCGCAAGCAACATGATGCAAAACATGGCAGGATATGCGGGATGTGATATGCAATGCATATGCGTGCTCCAAAAGGAAAAGATTGATCAAGGCACCAACTTGGCAAACCAAGTGTGCCGCTGGAAGATGAGTTGATTTCGGTCGAAATCGATATAAAGATTACCGGAATCAGATGCACGGTTTGCAAATGGCGAGAAAAACAAGAATGGCACAATTCTGTGATTAACAGCACGATGCCATCTAGAATGCAACAAGAAACTAAGCTAATGCGCTCCAACATAACAACAAGGCACATGGCAGTGATCTACTCAAGATGCTTGATAAAAGATGAACACTGAGCTACGGCTAAAACACACTAGAACAGGTTGAAAGAAGCATGGAAAAAGTGCAAAAGATACCAGCTTCACAGACTTGGTGAAAATAACAAGCCAGGAAATAACATCAGGAAGACATGTTTAGAGCTAGAAAACAACATGCTACAGGAACTTATCATAGCAACCAAAGGAATGGCATGAATCTACTCAAAGCATAGAACAAAAGTCCCTTACTGACCATAAGTCAAAAAGGCACAGAAGATATGATGGCACCCATGTAAACATAGCAAGTTTCGTTAACAGATTTCAGACTTAGCAGAAAACTGAGCATGGAAAAACAGAGTTATGAAGGCCTCTTTGCGAGCTCGATTCACTCAACACAAGGCATTGCATGACAAGATAGGCATACTACCTACAAGAAGACATGTTCAAGAAGCTAACCAAGGCAATAGCAAGTTCAAAGCAAGCATGGAGCAACTACAAAAACCTTGGCAAAATTGATTAACAAGTAAACAATCTGCCAGGAACATTTTGTAGCAAACGTAGAGCAAGACTGAGTCATGCTAGGGCACTCCATAAATAAAAACAAGGACATGGATGGATAGAGCACAACCATATGTCCAAATCATCCTTACTAAAGATACTCAAAAGAAGCATGGAACTCACTGTAGCAACATGAATACATGGCATAAAAATAACAGCAGAGCAAAGACTTGGTAAAATCCTGAGATCCTGAAATCAACAATATTAACCACATTGATCACAAAAATACATGGCATACACCCCTGTAAAGATGGCATGGCATAGCCCAAAACACATGTAGAGCTCATGCCCATATGCAGCACACAACAAATGTAGCAAAAATGACGAATGCTCATACTCTCCTAAGAATCAACACCTAACATTTTATAACACTATTGCATCAACGATTTGGGCATCAAGATGGACTCAAACAAGCAGGTCAAAATGGAACAAAATGAAGAGGGCATCATGATGAGCATTTTGATATAACATATGCATGATTTGGATCACCGAGCATGGAGATACGACATGAGGAAGGGTGCATAAAAATAACAGGGATTCAAGACTTAGCCGAAATTCCAGATCTGAAAATGAGCGTTAGATAACTATAACACGCCTTGGCGGGATTTAGTGGGCTGGAGCTCACCTTGTGGCCCGTGGGCCTGCTCAGGTCTGAGGGCGGAAAACCGGATCGCGGGTCGGGGTGGTTCGGCGAAAACCGGAAGCGAAGGAACAACCGGCCAAAAACGGGCGGACCGGGCGGACCGACGGCGGAGCACAACGGCGGAGTGGTCGCCGGGGTTGCCCGCGGCCATGACGGCGAAGCTGGACGACGGAGCAGGGTGGCGCGGGCACGGAGGGGCTCGGGCGCGTGGATCCGGGGAGGCCTGTGTCGGATCCAGCCAGGGTGAGGCCGCGGAGGTCCGGCGGCGAAGGAACCCGCGGCTGGAGCTGGCTGGCGACGAGCTCCCGTGGCCGGGCGGCGAGCTCGCGGGGAAGGCGCGGGGAGGACGATGCGTGTGGTGGCGGCGGCTCTGCGCTGCGGCGCGAGCGAGGCGGCAGGGATGATGGCGCAGGACGGCACGCTCCGGTCGCCGGAGTTGGTCGCCGGCGACGCGCGAAGGTGGCGAGGCGCAAGCGCTGGCGGCGGGCGATGCGCGGTCAGGGCGGCGGCGCGGTCGGGCTCGCGCGGGCCCCAGATGGGCTCCGCGGGCCGCCGCGGCGGTGGGACGGCGGCGTGTCGACGTGTCGCGCTGTGGTTGGACGAGAGACGGCATCGGACATGTCCGGCGGCGGGGAAGTTGTCCGGTGGCGTGGAGGAGGATTGGATCTAGGGTTTCACCCGAAAATTGGACGGGGAAGACCTTCATATAGATAGAGGGAGTTTGGAGTGTCCAAATGGGGTGTAGTTTTCGGCCATGCGATCATGATCGAACGAACGAGAGGATGGAGTGGGTTTGGATATGTTATTGGACCACTTTGGAGGGGTGTTGGGCTGCAACATACATGAGGCCTTTACGGTTCCCCGGTTAACCGTTGGAGTATCAAACGAACTCCAAATGGCACAAAACTTGACAGGCGGTCTACCGGTGATGTACCAAGGCCACTTGGAAAATCTCGGTCCATTCATAGAAAGTTTAACACCCGCTCACGAAAGAAGAACAAAAGGGGGCGCCGGAGGATGTAGGAGTGTCGGATTGCAAAACGGACAACGGGGAAAAAGCTCGAATGCAAGAGACGAACACATATGCAAATGAGATGCACATGATGAAATGATATGAAATGCATGACATGAACAAAATGCAAAACAAAAACGAAAACCCAACCACGAAGGGAAAAATCATATCGCATCTTCGGAAAAGGCAAGAGTCGGAGTTACGAATATAGAAAGTTGTATCCGGGGCGTTACAGGAGCCCCAGTTCTAAGTGTAAAGCATGGCAAACTGAACTATCGTGCAGTCATCATTTCTTGCCTGCCAGATGTTCATTAAGTCTAGTTTGGCAGAAGCGGGTGGGACACCTAGAGGTGCATCAAGGACATAAGCCTTCTATGCAACAGTGAGGATAATCCTCATATTATGGACCCAGTCCACATAGTTTCTTCCATCATCTTTCAACTTCTTTCTCTAGGAACGCATTAAAAATCTGGGGAGCTACATCGTGAGCCATGAATCTACAACATAATTCGCAAAGACATTAAGACTACGTTCATGATTATTGGTTCAATTAATCATTTTACTAATGAACTCCCACAATCAGCATCCCTCAAGTTGTCTAAGTGATACGTGATCCAAATCCACTAACCTCACTAACCCATATCTGATCATCACATGAGATGTGGTAGTTTCAATGGTGAAGACCTATATATGTTGATCATATCATCCATATGACTCATTGTAAGGTCATTGTCGATGTCAAAACCGGCAGATCTCGGGTAGGGGGTCACGAACTGTGCGTCTAAGCACTACTAGGAAAAAAGCCTAGTAGTAGCACGGGTTAAAAGCTAGTAGTAGCGCGGGTGCCTGCGCTACTACTATGGCGCTACAGCTAACTAGTAGGAGTAGCGCAGCGCAGCCCACGCTACTAGTACGTGTGTTAGTAGTAGCGTGGGTTCGACAAGCGCTACTACTAACTTTCTGTAGCGCATGACTGTGACCTGCGCTACTACTATTAATTTCAAAAACCAAAAAAAAATCTTGACCCCATGCATGCTGTCAATGGTGTCAATGGTTCGATCCAGCGACGACAAGAGTCACCGGAGGTGCGGACGGGCAGGGGAGACCAGATCCAGCGATGACTGTTGTAGAGGGACCGGATCCAGTGCAGAGGAGAGCAAGACGACGGTGTGAGGGTCCTCTTGACGACCAAGGCAGAGAGCTCCTCGTTGGCCATGTCGACAACCGGCATGGGCATGGGCATGGGAGGTGAGTAAAATCGAAGGGACATGGAGAGGGAAAAAGAGAAACAAGGAAGAAATGAATGATATGGAGGGCGCACCGGGGCTCGTCGCCAGTGGTGAGGTGGTCCGACGTGGTGGCATGGAGATGCGGGGAAGACCGGCGGGCTCTGGGACGCCGGCAGCGCGAGGCGGCCTCCCTCTTTTGGCGCCATGGAGGAGGAGGCACGCAACATGAGGAGGTGGACTAGTTGGGTGCCATGGAGGAGGAGGTGTGCAACACAATGGGAGAGCCTATGGAGAGAAGGGGGAGGGTGAGGGAGAGATGAGGGATTCGGCCGAGGATATGGGGACTTCCCTTACCTCGTACTTAGTAGTAGCGAGGGGTATAAAACCGCGCTACTACTATCAACTTAGTAGTAGCACGGGTTTATACCCCTCGCTACTACTATTGCATGTCCCAGGGGGCACGGTAAAGAACACTTAGTAGTAGCGAGGGTTAAAAACCCGCGCTACTACTATCAACTTAGTAGTAGCAAGGGGTAAAAACCCGCGCTACTAGTAAGTAGCAGTAGCGAGGGTTATAAACCCTCGCTACTAGTAAGCGTCTCCCTATAAGCTTTTCCCTCGTACTGAAGGATTGATGGTAACAGGAAACAAGGGACACGATGTTTTACCCAGGTTTGAGCCCTCTTGATGGAGGTAATACCCTACGTCCTGCTTGATTTACTTTGGTGAGTATAGGGGTTACAAGAGTTGATCTACCACGAGATTGTAATGGTTAAACCCTAATTGTCTAGCCTATGTGATTATGATTGCCTCTACGGACTAAACCTTCCGGTTTATATAGACACTGGAGGGGGCTAGGGTTGTACAGAGTCGGTTTACAGAGAAAGGAATATTCACATCTGCACGCTAAGCTTGCCATCCATGCCAAGGAGAGTCCCATCCGGACACGGGAGGAAGTCTTTTGTCTTCTATCTCCATGGCCCATTAGTCCGGCCCAAATCACATAACACGGACGCCCGAGGACCCCTTAATCCAGGACTCCCTCAGTAGCCCCTGAACCAGGCTTCAATGACGATGTGTCCGACGCACAGATTGTCTGCGGCATTGCAAGGCGGGTTCCTCCTCCGAATACTCCAAAGTAGTCCTCGAACATAGAAAACGTGTCCAGCTCTGCAAGATAGGCACTACACATAGACGCAAAGAGTTAGTATTTCACAAGTCCTATCTACTGACAACTTTTTGTAGCGAGACGTTACGCCCATGCCCGGTCATTATTTTGAACCGTTTTTAGCTTCCCTCTCCGTATTTCGAGGTGCGGTTTTCATTGGCATGTCTTATCGAAGCAGAAATTGTGTCCCCTTATCGCAGGATTCTCATCAATACGGGCGTGGGTAATCCAACCACGCCGTCCGCACGACCCTTGGGGAATATGCGAGTTTTAAGGCGAGTGGGAAGGCGCTTGATATTCGCTGCCTTTATAAGAGGATAAAGAGCCATTCTTCCACCCACGCGTTCTTCCTCTCTGCCCATCAGTTCTCGAGCTCCAGCACCCAAGCTTCCATCCTTTCCACCTCCAAAAAGTATTCCGACCATGTCCAGATCTGGAACGCAGGGCAAGTGGATGGTCTCCTCCATCATGGAGGGGAACATCACGGAGCTCCGAGAAGCGGGGTACTTGGCCCAAGGAATCGTCCACCGGCTTCCGGCCAAGGGGCATGTCGTCCCCACCCCGGAACCCAATGAGAGGGTGGTATTCATCCCCCACTTCATATGCGGGTTAGGATTTCCCCTCCACCCCTTCATCCGTGGACTCATGTTCTACTACGGGCTAGATTTCCATGATCTAGCCCGCAATTATTTCCTCAACTTCTCGGCATTCATTATCGTGTGCGAGGCCTTCCTCTGCATCCCACCCCACTTTAGATTATGGCTAAAGATCTTCAGTGTGAAGCCAAAAGTGGTGGATGGTCAACATGCGGAGTGCGGAGGTGCCATGGTGAGCAAACTATCCAATGTCACATGGCCCACTGGCACCTTTTTGGAAAACGTCAAGGGGTGGCAGAAGCAGTGGTTCTATGTCACTGAGCCCCGCGACACCACCTAGGCCGTGGTGAGGGAGTCCTGGATTAAGGGGTCCTCGAGCGTCCGGCCTATGTGACATGGGCCCGACTATTGGGCCATGAAGATTCAAGATACAAGACTTCCTCCCATGTCCGGATGGGACTCTCCTTTGCGTGGGAGGCAAGCTAGGTGTCTGGATGTATTGTTTCCTTTCTTTGTAACCGACTTTGTATTACCCTAGGCCCCTCCGGCGTCTATATAAACCAGAGGGGTTTGTCCGTAGAGACGATCACAATCAGACAGGCTAGACCTCTAGGGTTTAGCCACAACGATCTCGTGGTAGATCAACTCTTGTAATCCTCATTCTCATCAATATCAATCAAGCAAGACGTAGGGTATTACCTCCATCAAGAGGGCTCGAACCTGGGTAAAACATCGTGTCCCCTGCCTCCTGTTACCATCAACCTTAGACGCACAGTTCGGGGCCCCCTACCCGAGATCCGTCGGTTTTGACACCGACATTGGTGCTTTCATTGAGAGTTCCACTGTGACGTCGAAGTTAGGGTTACTCGTTAACAAAGACAGTATCACCACCGGAGGAGCTCTGGCCTCAGGCCAAACCCTCTAGCTGGGCGGCTTTACCATGACCGCCCGTTCGGCCGTTAAGCCGACGATGACTTTGCAAGTCATCGAAAATCGCCTCCGTGTTGACTCCGAATACTCCAGACAGATGGATCCAGCGGAGTGGTCGTCTTTAAACAAACTCCTGGATCGCATCGCCGCCATGGGAATCGCTACTCACTATGATCAGACTGGGCTTAAACCCGACCAGAGAGAAATCAAATCTCCGCCGATCACCCATCAGATAGCAGTCGCAGAAGAGCAAAACAATAATTCTTCCCCTATGCTGAAGACGAACTATGTTCGGATTTATGAGATCAAAGAGCCAGATACCTGTCTGTGGAACGACACTCAAAGCCCTCCGGATCTGGAATCGGGCATGGGGCCCGAAAAATCATTGGACATCCTGGAACCCGAACTAATAAGCTCAGAAGCTTCTAAAACTCCGGACTCCAAATTGGGTCAGGGTTCGGATTTAAAGCCACCCACCCACCACATGCAATATTCAACAAGAAATTCCAGTCAACCGGATATATGCGACCTCACGTGCATATGACAGCAGTCTCAGGAAACAGTCCATCACTTTTGGGCCAGGTTCCTCCTTGGCAAAGACAAGATTAAAAATTGCCATGATGAGGACGCGATTTCAGTGTTCTGCAATAATTGCACGGATGAAGGAATCCTCAACGCCATCAACTGCCGTCGCGTATTACTCTTCGTGGACCTGGAAAATATAGTATAGAAGTACTGCACAACGGAAAGCGCCTGGAAAACTCAGACAGCTCGCTAGGAGCCACCGATCTCCACCCAACCCCTCGGGCAAGCAAAACGGATGCACCCTCGTGGGGAACCCGAACCCATAGTAAAGAAAACTAAACCCATCATGGGACGTGGAACCATTCTGGAGGGATGGCTCGATAGGCCATGCAAAATACACATGACACAGGATACCGTACCAACCCACAGCCTTAGAGCATGTTGGATACTCTGGTAAGTGGCCAAGAGCGGCGAGAATATCCTTACCAAAAACACCGCGGAGCAACTCTCCTCGGAATACGACGACCATAGAGTATTGACAGTCTTCGAGACATTCGCTTCAAACAATCGGCACAAGAGGGCACTCTGCGACCTTGCCGAAGTCTGCCAAGTCGCAACAATAAATCCCAGGAATGACACGGCCATAACTTTCAACGCCAGTGACGAACCAAAAATCCGGTCAGCCCGGGCACCAGCCGCCTTGGTCCTCAACCCAATTCTGGACGGCTTTCGGCTCACAAAAGTGCTCATGGACGGCGGCAGCGAACTAAACCTCAGCTACGAGGACACACTGAATAAAATGGAAATAGACAAGAGCCGCATCGAGCATAGTAATATGACCTTCCGAGGGATCATTCCTAGCCAGGAGGCACGATGCACGGGGAAAATTACACTCGATGTGGTATTCGGCATGCCGGAGAACTATCGGTCCGAAGAGATAACCTTCCAAGTGGCCCCTTTCAACAGTGGATATCACGCCCTGTTTGGGGCGAGCTACATTCACACGCTTTCAAGCTATACCTCATTACGGGTATATGAAGCTCAAGATGCCCAGGCCCAACGGTATTATCACTCTTGCTAGTGATCCGGACATAACCCTCGGCGCCGAAAACAAAAAAACATCCCTGGCCCTCGAGGCACTTTCTAAGGCCCTCGCGGTCGAAGAGTTAACCGCACTATGCTCTACGGTGGATAGGGACGACGTAATCCTTGATAAGTGTCCCAAATCCACCTCCTTCAAACCAGCAGACGAAATAGTCAAATTTCAAGTCCACCCGATGGACCCCAAGAAGACAGCTTCCCTCGGGGCACAGCTGGACCCAATGATTGACGCCGCACTACAAACGTTCCTGCGCAAAAATTGGGACATATTCGCCTGACACCCTTCTGATATGCCAGGAATCCCACGCAGGTTGGCCGACCACAGCCTCAATATATTGAAGGGATATAAGCCGGTCAAGCAAACACTATGGCGCTTTTTCGAACCTAAACGACAAGCCATGCGGGAGGAGCTAGCCAAGTTAATCGAGGCCGGATTCATCAGAGAGATAAAACACCCGGACTGGCTAGCAAACCTGGTGATGGTTTAAAAGAAGAACAAATCTTGGCACCTGCGCGTCGATTTCAAAGACCTCAATAAGGCTTGCCCTAAGGATCCCTTCCCCCTCCCCCGCATCGATCAGATTATTGATGCTACCGCAGGACACGACTCACTGTGTTTCCCCGACGCATACTCCGGATACCATCAAATCAAAATGAAGGAGTCTGATCAAGCCGCAACGGCATTCATCACCCTATACGGGCCTTTCTGCTTCAACACTATGCCCTTTGGGCTTAAAAACGCTGGCGCCACCTACCAATGCATGATTCAAACATGCTTTGAGAAACAAATTGGCAAGACAGTTGAAGCATATGTGGATGACGTTGTCATCAAGACTAAGCATGTCGAGTCATTAATAGATGACCTGCGTCTCACATTCAACAACCTCCGGACATATGACATCAAGCTCAATCCAGAAAAGTGTGTTTTTGGCGTTCCTGCCGGAAAACTGCTGGGCTTCATCGTTTCCAATAGAGGAATTGAGGCAAATCCAGCCAAAATCTGAGCTTTATCAGAATTGGCTACACCAATAGACCTTAAACAGGTCCAAAAACTAGCCGAATGCGTGGCAGCTTTAAGCCGCTTTATCTCCAGACTAGGAGAAAAAGCATTGCCACTTTACCGCCTTCTCCGACGTACCGACCACTTCGAGTGGACGGAAGCGGCAACGGCTGGGCTGGAAGAAATAAAGGCTCTTTTAGCGAGCAACCCAATCCTGGCCGTGCCAAATGTCGGCGAACCGATGTTGGCTTCATCGTTTCCAATAGAGGAATTGAGGAAAATCCAACGAAAATTCGAGCTTTATAACAATTGGCTACACCAACAGACCTTAAACAGGTCCACAAACTAGCCGGATGCATGGCAGCTTTAAGCCGTTTTGTCTCCACACTAGGAGAAAAAGCATTGCCACTTTATCGCCTTCTCCGACGTACCGACTACTTCGAGTGGACGGAAGCGACAATGGCCGAGCTGGAAGAAATAAAGGCTCTTTTAGCGAGCAACCCAATCCTAGCCGCGCCAAATGTCGGCGAACCGATGTTATTATACATCTCTTCAACACACCAGGTGGTGAGCGCAGTGCTCGTCGTTGAGCGCATGGAGGATGGACACAAGTTCCCAGTTCAGAAACCGATATAATACGTATCCACTGTCCACACACCATGCAAATCCCGGTACCCTCATTACCAAAGGATAGCATATGCGGTATTCATGGCATCCAGGAAGCTACGACACTACTTCGAAGAGTGTTCGATTACGGTGGTTTCTGAAGTATCACTCAATGATATAATAAATAACCGCGACGCTACGGGTTGGATTGCCAAGTGGGCCATTGAGCTCCTACCATTCGACATAACATACAAACCACGCCGGGCCATCAAATCCGAAGTATTGGCCGACTTCGTCGCCGAATGGACAGAGGCCGAACTCCCTAAAGAGTACAGCACATATTCCAACTTGGTCATGTACTTTGATGGCTCTAAAATGCTAGCTGGTTTAGGAGCAGGCATCATTTTAATGTCCCCCACTGGAGACACAGTCTAGTACGTACTCCAAATATTATACACAGACTCCAACAATGTAGCCGAATACGAGGCCTTATTGCACGGTCTTCGGATGGCCACCTCCATGGGCATACAACGCCTGGAGGTGCGTGGGGATTCAAATCTCGCGATATCCCAAATAAATGGAGACTTTGACGCCAAGGATCTGAAGATGGTGGCCTACCGCAACGTCATACTCAAAATATCAGGTCGGTTTGAGGGACTCGACTTCCATCATGTGGCTCGAGAAAGCAAGCAAGCGACGGATGTCCTTGCTCTCATGGGTGCCAAGAATGACCCCGTCTCGCCTAACATCTTTGTGGAAAGGCTCTTCAAGCCATCCGTGGTGTGGCAGGATGAGAACGGAAACACTAGTCTGGATCCGATCATATCCCCAGATTCCGAGCACAATACCGATACCATCGGGGGCTCAGCCACCGAAATAGCACCATCGGCCCATCTAATAATGGGAGTAATTGCCCCATGGACCGAACACTTCTTGGCCTACCTTAATAGGCGAGACCACCCTGAGGACCAGAATGAGGCTCGCTGCATTGTTCGGTGCTCGAAAGCCTTCAATGTCCATGATGGAGTGCTCTACAAGAAAAGCACTACCGGAGTCCTTCAAAGATGTATCTCTGAAGAAGAGGGCTGACAGCTCCTAGCTGAAATCCATGCTGGTCTCGGCGGTCACCACGCCGCAGCTCGGACCCTTGTAAGTAAGGCCTTCCGTACAGGTTTCTTTTGGCCAACGGCCCGAGCAGATGCACAGGACCTGGTCCAACGTTCTGTCGAATGCCAGCTCTTCGCCAATCAAAGCCATAAGCCGCCTACTGCTTTACAAACAACCTCCATTACTAGGCCTTTTGTGGTCTGGGGGTTTGATATGCACTACAAAAAAATACACTTCCGTGATGATACGTGTTTGTCACAGTAGGTAACGCTTTTTGTCATGCATGTACATCCATGACGATTTTATGACAGAATCAAGATAGCCATACCTGTGTTGTCGTAGAAGTGTTCCATGACATTACCAAAATTATCATCATGGAAGTGTCCACTTCCATGATGATAAATCGCGCATCACAGAAGTGCTTTCGTCAAGGGTGACCGACACGTGGCATCCACCGTAATGGATGGCCGTTAAGCTATCAGGTCCGGTTTTGGATCCGATAACCCGTTAATAGCCCCGACAAACGGGGATTTTCCACGTGTAAAATCATCATTGGCTGGAGGAAACACGTGTCGGCTCACCGTTGGGATAGATGTCATCCATTCATTGGACCCAAGGCGCCTATGATACGTCGACATGTGGCACGGCCTAATAGAGGCCCATTCTTGTGAAAAGGCTGGCCCATTTGACTTGGTAAAAAGGTGGCGGGCCGGCCCACGGAAAGCCTGTTAACGGTCTGTTGGCATATATCCCATTTACAGCCCGCTAACCCAGGGCCCGTTACGACCTCTCCGAATTAGGCCCAGTACCGTCATCTGGGCCGTCCAATATGATTCCAGCCCGTTTTAACTTACAGCCCATGTATGGCCCATGACTTCTTTCGGCCGCAATGAGGCCCTTTACAACTCTTGGCGCATTAACGGCCCGTGGTGAAACTGGCCCGTAATGAACATTGTATCACTTCATACCCATTAGCGGCCCATTATTCCATTGGGCCGTTTCTAGCCCAAGATATCTTTCGGCCTACTCAGTGCCCACTTATTCTTGGGCTCATTTCCAGCATTCAGTTACTTACGGCTCATTACTGTCATTTTCTGCTTGTGGGCCAAATTCAGCCCGTGGTTACAGTCGGCCCGTTTGTGGCCCGTTAATACATTGTGCCGTTTTCATGTCAAAAAAACCCGTTGGGCTGTTTTCATAGAGTTATCAAATACGGCCTATTAAAGGCCCGTTATGTTCCACGAATAGTACGGCCCATGATTGGCGAAATGATGATACGCCCCGTAGAAGGCCCATGGATCCTACAGCCCGTAAAAGGCCAATGGATCCTACGGCCCATAGAAGGCCTATGGATCCTACGGCCCCTATAGAAGGCCAATGGATCCTCTAGCCCGTAGAAGGCCCATGGATCATACGGCCCGTAGGAGGCCCATGGTAACAACAGTCCGTGTGTTGACATCATTATTTTGGCCTAGTTTCCAAAAATAGGTTATTGTGGCCACTAGAAAAACACGGAAAAAGAACTACAGTGACTACAAGAAAACAACTAAACAAGACAATAAGGAAATAAATAAGCAAGCAATTAACGCTAGCCTATTACCGCTATTACACATATTACATCCACTTGGCATCAAAGTTCGCCACCAGTGAAAAAATAGGGAGCAAAGCGGCATATTACAAACACTGGCCGTCAAAATTGGCCACCGATGCAAATAAACGCGGCAGCAAAACAAGAGCATAACTGAAACAACTTCAGAAGAGCTCAAGAAATGTTATCCTGGGTATCCACCAAGCTGGCAATAAGCTTAGCAAGCCTATTAGCTTTGTCCTGTTTGGCACTAAAATCCTCCAACGCTTGCTGTTGCACCAGAAAGTATGCATCTGAATGCTCCAGGGACTTCCGCATTCCTTCCGCTTCTTGTCGCAGCACAGCTGATCGATGTCTTTCAGCTTGTAGTTGAGACTCAAGAAACCGAACTGATTTAGACAGTGAGTTTGAATAGCTTGTGCAAGTGGTAGTGGCCAGTAACTTGAACACTAAACCAAGACAGGACTTTGGGTTGTCTCACTGTCTTCGAGATAGTCTTCCTTAGCTGTTTTATCAGCTTTGTTGGAGACCAACAAGGATGTGTCACTATCCTGAACCTTATCTGCATTACTTCCTTTACCATTGCTTAATAAGGCACTCTTCCCCAATATTCTATCATCATTCTAAAAGAAGAAACAAGTACACACATAACATCTTTAGCATATACTAGTATATGAAACTCATTTCGTTGAACCAGTTCATTAGTAAGGTGGACATGATTAAACTACCAAGTCTTCTATTGCCAAGTACTAGTACACAATAAAAGCATCAAACAAACATATATCTATGTCCGATGGTCACTGCATTGTCTTGCCAAATCAAAATAGAGACACGGTTCAAATCATATCAGTTCAAGACAAAGCAGTAGCGAAAGAATGCAAAGCGTGGGAAACTACACGGCACAACAAGATTTCAAATGGGTACGACGGGTCTACATGTACAACAACACTAGTGGCTCTGTTGTGATGCTAGTAATGTGCATGATATGAGAAGTCAATTGTATACACAATTGAAATTGAAATCAACAGAGCTATTGATAATAGCAAACCTGTTAAAGAAACATGCGTGAACATACTGCTGTGCCATTGAAGTTTTGATTGGATCCTTCAATTTAAAAATAAGTTTGTATGAGTAAATACAGTGATACAAGAGCAAAGCAGTATGCACGATAGCAATCATAGTTAAAAAGGCACGCCTAAGCGAGCGCTTAAGCGCGCCTAGGCTCTAGGCGTTGGCAAAACGCATTACGCATAACTACGCTTAATCTGTGCATAACAACGCATAAGCATGCGCTTTGGTCAGTAAAGCGCAAGGCGGTGGAAAATGCACAATTAACGCCTAGTGCTTTTTTGAACTATGATAGCAATGGAATCTTAAATTATAACAGTTGTTCTTCAAGTTTAGGCAATTGTTCTACATGAACAGAGTACAGTAAGACGCAAGAATATAGTACTTAAAAATAGAAAATGAGCTCATAGACCTTACCACATTCTTGGTTCCAGACCAGTACAGAACAAGGTATTCCCAGTCATCGTCCAGTAAATGTGTCTCAGGAGAACGTAAGGGAATTTGATGAGTTTCTTTGCCGGTGAAGTACGTTTTCTTCAGGTAATTCTGATACTGCCACCAAGCATTCTTGAAGATAGCATAGGTATTAGCATAGGTTACCTCATCCTGAGTTTCCAAATCGGTCCTTCTCTATAAGTATCAGTGCTGACAATTCATGACATTTCTTACTGACGAATAAAGTGACATAGTTTAAAATAGCATTAACACAATATGGTATTGTTCAGGTCAATACATGGCAGGAAATGACATTGTGAAGGAGTTGGTAGCTTCACGACATCACTGGATTATAAATCAAGAACTCATAAGTATCAATGGTTAGTGCGCTGTCAATTTATCCCATTTTAGATTGGCAAAATTAGATCACTTGCTTTGTATAGTTTAATTTACATGGTATGAAGAAGGAACTTGGTTGTACAACTGAAAACTTAAATTGGATAGGACAAACTTTTGTTTATGAAGTACATAATAAACTTTAAACATGCAATTTGATGCAAACACCAAAAATAAACAGCTGTTGCAGTCATGCCTAACCAAATATACACAACGAAGTATGAAGGCTTGAGAAGGACAAACTTACATTACTGGTGAAGACAGGCTCTATAAAGCCCTTGTCCATGCTGATGGGGGGTGGCAATTCAAGAATTTTACCACAAAATCTTCTTCATAACCTTTGCCTTTATTCTACATTTTGTTAAGAGAAAATATAGACGTGACAATATAAGAAAAAATGGAGAATATATAAGATAAGATGAAGAGTGATGCTACATAACCAAGTAGCTACAAATGGAAGTACAACAATACAGGCAAAAGGTATAGCCAAGAGCAATGCAGAGCTAAACTTCTTCAGTACCATCGGTGTTATCCAACCTTATGGTAAGAGTAAATATAGAACTTATGTGTAGAAAATGGAGGGCACAAAAATAAGCTGCAGATTGATGGTACATGAACAACTACCTGTCAATATAAGTACACTAATAAATGACATCATGTACTTACAAGAACAATGCAGAGCTAAAAAAAATCATTGGCATTGGATATATTCTACACTAATGTAACCATTCATAGAGATCAGATAATTTGGAGCGAACAATTGATAAGCAAGCTATCATGCATACTGCTGTCACATAATGAACCAGGTATGTATGCAAGTACAATGATACAGAACAACAGGTACTAACAAGAGCAAAGCAGCGGGCAGCATATTTGCGATATCCTGTCATTCTTTTCAAACCGGAATTCCTTTTCGAGCAGATTTCCTGCAAAAAAGATCCGCAAGGCACATGCGGAAAAGTAGAAGTTCAAATTGTCATGCGATATCATAGACAGTACCTCATCCTCGGAACGAGACCGGTGCATAACAAGGTTTTTCCATTCAATGTCTTCTAAATTTACCACAGGAGACTTCACCAGAAATTCGTTTATAGACTTGCCATCAAAGTGTGATTTCCTCAGGTAACACCGATATTGCTGCAATGCTTCCTTGAAAAGCGCAAGCAAGCTTTGCTCGTCATGACTATCCAGATTGACCCTCGCCTACTTACAACAATGTAATGTCAATCATTGATGTGTTCAATCAGCAGAAAACAGGAAAATAATCACCATGAATAATAGCACTTACACGTAAGTGGGACATGAAGATGTGAAAATTTGAAAATGGTGTTTGTCTTCACTATAATCTTCCCATGATGGGAATATATGCATGTAGTCCCTAACAACATTGAAAGAATTGTCTTTTAAAGTGGGAATAACTGGAATGGGGTTCCAATCTGCAGGATTTGGCCGTCTCTGCAGTTGGGATAGGTCTTCGGCTGATGGACTTGCTGTACTTTTTGCTGGAGTGGGATTTTTCTATGGTACGGCTGGTACTATGGCAACTGAAATCAGCATACCTTTTGCTGGAGTGCAGGTCCTGTGTGGTGGGTATAGTGGTGTGGCCAGTGAAGTATGGGTACAGTCTGCTAGTTGTACAGCCAATATAAGTGGGGTGTTATCTGATTTCTCCGGCACAACCACGTTTTTCAAGGACTTTGCTAGTGCTCCTTCAAGTTCGGCAATCACCCTCTTCCTTTTTGATGTCTGATCCACAAGAACAGCATTTGAGTGGAAAAACATGGTATGATGATAGATGGAATATGTAATTATGATGGATGGGCATGGCATCTCGACATATGTGACGAGTAAACTAAGCAGATGGTGGCGCAACAAAGTAGAAGAAATGCAAGACAACATATGCAAGATACCCGCAATCAATAAAACCTTGGCAAATTAAAACAGGCACCTTGATGGGTGAACAGGACAGGCCATTTGCCTTTGACTCCTTGAGGTTAGTATAGTCATTAGGATCATATTCTGAACAAGAATCAACAGGTGGGGAGCATATGAGTTTCATTGCATCCAGAATGGCACTCAATGCCTTGGTGCCAATTTTGTAAGTCATTGCAGTGTGTAGCTTTAAGAGTGGACTACTGCTAGTGCGACACGAAGCAGCTACATAGATCATAGTGTAGATATAACGGGAAAACCGTAAGCATCAGAGTAAAATCAGCAAAGTGGAACTTGCTGGAATATATGTGCTAGTATTGCCGGTACGGCTAGAAAGGCTTCCGATACCAGCTCTCTTCAACTGAAGGTGCGGTACTGTTAATATCAGTGTAACTCTCAAAGGTGACACATCTCCCCGCATTTCCTTGCTATTCTTATAGGATTCAAGTGGGCAGGCCACTACAAATCCTATTCCCATGTTTACAAAATCCTATGAATCAAAGAGGCCCGAAGAGTTCAAAGTGTTCATCACAACCGACCGTATAGACCTCTACACTGCAAATGTCCCTGCTCATCTTCACTACAAGGAACATACTGTACTACTATCATACTCCCTCCATTCCAAAATATATGTCTTGGTAGAGATTTCCACTATGGATCACATACAGATGTATCCAGATACATTTTAGAGTGTAGATTCCCTCATTTTGCTCCATATGTAGTCCATGGTGGAATCTATACAAAGACTTGTATTTAGGAATAGAGAGAGTACTTGTCGGTGCCAAAACCGGCGGATCTCGTGTAGGGGGTCCCGAACTGTGCGTCTAAGGCGGATGGTAACAGGAGGCAGGGGACACGATGTTTACCCAGGGTCAGGCCCTCTTGATGGAGGTAATACCCTATGTCCTGCTTGATTGTTCTTGATGATATGAGTATTACAAGAGATGACCTACCACGAGATCAGAGAGGCTAAAGCCTAGAAGCTAGCCTATGGTATGATTGTATGTTGTCCTACGGACTAAAACCCTCCGGTTTATATAGACACTGGAGGGGGCTAGGGTTACACAAGGTCGGTTACAAAGGAGGAGATATACACATCCGTGTTGCCTAGCTTTCCTTCCACGCCAAGTAGAGTCCCATTCGGACACAAGACGAAGTCTTCAATCTTGTATCTACATAGTCCAACAGTCCGGCCAAAGGATATAGTTCGGCTATCCAGAGACCCCCTAATCTAGGACTCCCTCAGTAGCCCCTGAACCAGGCTTCAATGATGATGAGTCCGGCGCGCAGTGTTGTCTTCGGCATTGCAAGGCGGGTTCCTCCTCCGAATACACCATGGAAGAGTTTGAATGCAAGGATAATATCCGACCCTGCAAAATAAGTTCCACATACCACCGTAGAGAGAATAATATTTCCACAAATCTAATCTGCTGACACGTTTCGATAGCATGACATCACACCATGGCCCGGTTATTATTCGAACCGCTTTTCTCAACCAGCTCCGCACATATCGCGAGGCGGTTTTCTTGATACGTCTTGTCAAAGCAGAGATCGTGTTCCCTTTATCACGGGATTCTCATCAATGCGGACGTGGGTAACCCAACCGCGCCATCAATTATGGCACCTGGGGAATAAGCGGTTTTGCCAGGCAAGTGGGGAGACTCATCGCCTCCTCCACCCTTATAAAGGGACAACGATTTACTTTTTGCACCCACGCCTTCTTCCTTCTCGCTTTCACATTCCCGCACACCCGAGCTCTAGCGCCCAAGCTCACGTTCTTCTTCTCGAACCACTCCAATCATGTCCGGAGCAGGAGGCAGGTGGATGGTCTCCTCCGTCACGGAGGAGAACATAAAAAAGTTACGGGAAGCTGGATACCTAGCTGTGAATATCATGCACTGGCTGCCGGATGCGGGGCAGATCGTCCCAACGCCCGAACTAGGGGTGGGCGTTCGGTATAAACCGAAAATTCGGTTTCTACCATTCAGTTTATTTAAATATTCGGTTCACAGAATCGGAAACCGAAAATGAGTACAAAAAAAAGCTAACCGAAAAATCGGTTAACCGATTATTTCGGTGCGGTTTCCGGTTTATACCGAAGGCTGCGTTGATTGAGAAAATGCGCTCTATCCCCAGGCAAGCAGCGGCACGCACTTATATTGCTGAGCCTGTCTACCTTTCCTGATTGACCAAGCGAGGCGGGACTAAAGGAAGTGTGTCCCAATCGATTAAGTCACACGCGCTAGCTTCAGGCAGGTGGTCATTCCACAATCCACGAAAGCCATCTCATTTGGGCTAGTGGGCTATCTAGCTAGGTCCAGTAGATAGTAGCATAGCTAGTTGGGCTGGGTACGGGAAAACAACTGGACGTGGTTCACGTACAGAGACTGCGAGAAATTCCACGCTAGCTTAGTACTCCTGCATACTAGTTCGGTACTAGTTCGGCTAACCGAGAAAACAACCAAACAGACCGAACTTTGTTCGGTTATTGGAACTAAAAACCAAAATTGTCTGTATCAATTTAAAAAACCAAAAATTCGGTTTATTAGGTCTCGGTTTCGGTTCGGTGTTCGGTTCATCGGTTTTTCTGCCCACCCCTAGCCCGAACCCCATGAGAGGGTAGTTTTTCTTACCCATTTCCGTCCACGGACTGGGATTTCCTCTCCACTAGTTTGTCCGCGGGCTCATGTTCTACTACGGGCTGGATTTTCATGATCTGGCCCCCAACTTCATCCTCAACATCTCGGCATTTATCGTCGTGTGCGAGGCCTTCCTCCGCATCAGGCCCCACTTCAACCTATGGCTAAAAACATTTAATGTCAAACCGAAGGTGGTGGGTGGCCAGCAAGCAGAATGCGGAGGTACCATGGTGGGCAAGATGCCTAATGTCACCTGGCTCGAGAGTACCTATGTGGATACCATAAAGGGGTGGCAATCGGGGTGGTTCTACATCACCGAGCCGCATGACTCCAACTGGGTGGCGGCCCCCAAATTTCGATCCGGAATCTCCACGTGGCTCACCTCCTGGAAAAAGAAGGGCCTGTCCTAGGGTTCTTCGGTAGAGCTGACCAGACTCCAAACCAGCATCCAGAACATGACAAACAAGAAAATCAAGCTCGTCAATGTGGTCCAGGTTATGCTCTTCCACCGGATCCTTTCGTGCCAACAACGGGCATTTGTTTTGTCGGAGTTCGACTCGGCCCAGCACCAGACGCTGCGAGAGCTCTACGACACGACGCACGAGGACGTCTGGAGGGTGCTGTTCAAGGGCGCCGAGATGCCTCCCTCCCTCACCAAGGACCGCGGACTCAACACAAAGCGCCGCGCCCATCTGGTAGGCTTTTATATCTCTCAGGGTATTTATTTGCCCTGGTTTAGTTATGTGCTGGATCTAAGCTTTCTTGTCATTAACAGGACTGGATAAAGACAGCGGAGCAGCTTGATTGCCCAGCCCCCCTGCCCGAAGATCCTGCAAACGCTCTTCTAACGAAGATGCTGACTCCGGCACCTTACGAGGTGCCGGAAAAGAAGGCCAAGAAGAAGGCCGCGAGGACCCGAAAGGGTCTCCGGCACAAGGTTCTATCGGACTCATCATCCGATGAGTCCGACACGCACTCCATCCACGGAAACGAGGAGGAGGAGGAGGACAAAAGTTCTCCCCCCAGCCGGGGGAGACAAGAAAATGAAGGCCGACCCATCCGGGGAGGCCAAAGGGTCAAAGAAGGGAAAGACCCTCCCTCCAGACTGTGCCACGACGGCCGCCGACAGCGGCGACGAGTGGCTACCTAGGGACAAGCCCCTAGCGAGGTCGTAAGTGCCCGGACACCATAGTACTTCAAGGTAAGTTTTATTGTACTGCCTTTGCTCATGCTGAACATGATTATGCAGTCCGGCCTGAGCTCATCACAACGTACCCTCGTCGAGCGGCTCTTTGGGCTCATCGGATATGAACAACGGTTCTCCTCCGACGGCTTCCACCCCTCGCCCTATGGAAAACGCCGAGGTGGTGTCTTAAAAGGCACCGACCCAAGGGGAGGTGATCCTGGGGGCACCTCACGGTGACCTCCCGGACCCTGGGTACCAAGGGAGCGAGGCTCCTACGGGCTTCGAGTTCGGGCCCCAGCCTAACACTGCGCCGGAACCTTCGATGGTTCCAGACCCCGGCAGGCGGTCCCCAATTAAGGGGGGGCAACCATCCGTGCCGGTGTCCTTTGTCCAACCAGATGCACCGGACAACTTGCTGGAAGCGCTTCACAGTGCTTCCATCGATGAAGAACACTGCACTATCATGAGTGCGGTGGTCAAGAAAGTTCAGTCCGCCAAAAATGGACTGACCGAAGCTTGCACCAGCGTCCTAACAGGCTTTGAGGTAAGCATTCAAAATATAAAAATATTACAGCATAAATAGTAGCCCCTGATGCTTTGTTCGGTGTTCGCGAAGAAAAGCCGAATAGAGTATCAAATGATAACTCAAGAGTCTGATTAGAGTATGTCTATGTGTATGTGTAGGCTTCCCAGCTGGCCGCTGCCGCACGTACTGCAGAGGTCTCTGCACTGAAGCAGGCCCTGAAGCAGTCGAAGGATGAGCTCGGCCTTACCAAGGGGCAGCTCGAAGAGAGCAAAGGTAAGATATACCCCAGTTTATATAGTTAAAAAGAAGTTTGGTGTAAATTAATAGGATCATCATGAATTTGTCAGGGGCCACGACCGAGGTGGAGACCCTGAGGAAGGTGTTGTCCGAGGCCGAAGACAAAGCGGCCAAAGAATGCATTGAACGGGAGAAACAAGAAGCCCGAGTAGGCGAGGTGCAGCAAGAGCTCGAGGCGCTCGCCAAAAAGCATGAGTCCTTGGAGCTTGACTCCAAGACCCGAGAGTCCAAGCTCGCACAGGCGCTTGAAAGCGTCCGGAGCGCCAAGGCCGAAGCCCACAAGGCCCTCCAATATATTGATGCGGCGAAGAAGATAGCAGCGGGTAAGGCATTCAATATTCAAAGCAAGCATGTGAAGGAGACTTTCCTTTTTCTTACCCGAGTTCGGAGCTCTCCAGGAGCGTTTGCAGATCTTCCCCGCAGTGTGCTGGATGCTGTGTGTCGGGGGTTTGGTGCGACATATGCCAACGGATGGCTTATCATGGTGGGGGCGAGTAGAACATCGCCGGTGCCTGGAAACGGGATGAGGCGAAGACATGCACGCCGGCGAATCTTACCCAGCTTCGGGGCTCTCCGGGGAGATAATACCCCTACTGCTGCTCTGCGGGGTCTCCGCATGATCACTATGGCCAAAGTGTTTACACGGTTGCTCCTTGAGCTGTTTTCTGGTGGTAGGAGAGGGCAAGTCTAGCCCTCTCCCTTCTATATGAGCTGGTCTAGAGCTAATGGGTTCCAACCCTTTGCATGGGTGCTCTGGGGGGTTAATATAGGCCTACCCCCCAGGGATACAATGGTAATCTGGCTGAGCGCAGGCCCAGCCGTCAGTGTCTCTGGCCTCCGTCTTCTCTGCCGACCACTGGGGCCCGCCGACTGGCAGGCCCCGCCGACTAGCCGGGTACGGAGCCGACAGCCCGCGTCCGCCGCTGGCGGGTCTTGCCGGCTGCTGCTTACTGTAGACGTGCTTCTGATGACGCGGGCTTGATTATGAGGTCATGGCAACAGCCCCGCCGCCCGGCGGGCGATCACTGTTGCCTCTCCCCATCACATCTTGATTAATGGCGCGTGGGCCCCGGGGGAGGTCTCGGCCGACTCCCCTGGGCCGACTCCCGACGGGTCCGACTGGTGGTTCTCCTGCCGTCTCCCGAGGTCTCACTGACTGGTGGGGCCTGCTGCCTCCAGGCCGTACAGACAAGCCATCATGGGTGCAGGATTTGGCCCTGCGGTGCTGATGTCAGGGCCGGCATGGCAACAGTGCCACGCCGCACGAAGATCTTCCGGGGTACGGCGTGCTGTGGCCATGCCTGCCCTTGGTGAGGGGCGGGGTGGGCTTCGCTGTAGACACGCCCCTGCCTCGTCCCCTTTGATGAGGTCATGGGGTTTGTTGGAGTCGCGGGCCGACTCCCCAAAGCCGGCTTCTCTGGAAGTTGTCCCTGGGACTCGGCCGTGAGCGGGCAGTCGGCCATCTTGCCGTCGACTCCTCAGGAGGCGGCTCTTCGTCCTGGGGTCTTTGAGGGGTGCAGCCCGCCCCGATGTCTTGAAAGGTTCTGGGACCCGGGTTGGCCTACCCGTGGCCCATTACTCTGACAGTAGTCACCGAAGCTGGTGAGGCGCCGCGGACGATCGGCTGAGAAGCCTCAGCAGTTTCTCTTTCCGGGTGCTCAACACATGGTCTTTGATTGACTTCTGCCGGGCCGATTAGTAGGAGTCGGACTTGCTAAACTCGGACCCACTCAATTCTGACTCGCTCGGTATTTCGAACATCGCGGCGGGATTTAAGTGGCATGCTAGCTAAGCCTCCTGGCCTCCGCCCGTTCTAGGCCTGTCACGCGAGGGCACGTGGCTAGGCCGTCCTGCCAGCCTACGCGCGCGACGGGACAGGCCCATAGGCGGGGCCCGCCACTACCGTGCCTCGGCGCTGGAGCGGATCCGCTACGGCCCCGGTGGACGGTTGGGGTTCCCGTGGAGTTACTGCGCGCAGTAACTTTACATGGATCGTGGGGGTCGTGGGGTTGTGGGCGCAGTAAATCCCCATGTCCGCCCCCTCGGCTTCAGAGCCCACGAGGCTATAAGTAGGGGGAAGAGGGGGGCACGCACGCCCCTCCTTCCCACTACTTCCTCGTTCTCTTCCTCCTTGCTGCTCCTCGCTCTCCTCCTTCCTCTTCTCCTCTTCGCTCCGCCGCACGCCCAAGCTCTGGCGAACGCTGCGGCGACAGCTCGCAATGAGTTCTTCCTCCGCCGCCGCGCCTCCCCCAGTGCGCTCCGGCACCTGGGACGGCTCCGAAGTTCATGAAGACCACGTTGAGTTCCTCCGCCGGACTCGTCAGCTTCCCGGCGAGGATCATGTGCAGGTGCGTCTTGCGCCAAAGGGGGAGATTTCCTCCGCGCCGCGGGAGGGCGAGCGGGTTATTTTCTGCTCGCACTGCCTGCGCGGGTTGGGGCTGCCGGCGAGCAGTTTCTTCCGGTCCTTGCTCGAATTCTACGGCCTCCAGCCACACCACCTCACCCCCAACACAGTGGTGCTAATGGCTGCCTTCGTGGCCATGTGCGAAGGCTTCCTCGGAGTCCTCCCAACCCTCGAGCTCTGGGGGGACTTCTTCTTTTCCAAGCTCGGCACCCAGGCTGCGGGTGTGCCGTCTTAGTGCGGCGCTTTCATCGTCATGCGAAGGTCAGGGGCCGACAATCCCTTCCCCTCCATCTCGCTGATCAAGTCGGTGAAGATGTGGCAGAGATCCTACTTCTACGTCAAGAACGCCTCCACGAGGGGAGACTGGGTCAACTTGCCAGCTTTCGAAGCCGGCCCGCCGGCTGGGCGACTGCCCAACTGGTCGTACCGGGCCAAGTCGCTGACGCCTGCGGGAGCCGGCGCCATCACGTGACTCCGAGTGCTGACGTAGTCGGAGGGTCTGACTGGTCCAGACCTATTGGCCGCCTTTGTTTCGCGCCGAGTTCTCCCACTCCAAGGCCGCCCTCATATGATATGCTAGATGAGCGGGCACCGCGACCCGAGTCGGATGTGCACCAAGGACATGCCTCACGAAGAGGTGGCCTTCATGGTGAACTACTTCTCGGACAGCAGGCTCTTGGAGGACTGGCGATTCGGCAAGGAGCCGTACTCCCGCGCCAATCCCCCGCCCGTGGTGACTCGCCTTTCTTTTCTTTCTTTGGATTGTCTTCTTCTTGCCGAGTTTTCTTTTGACCAGCCGGCTTTGGTTAGAATCCCCTCCTCCACCCACCAGCCGGCACCTCAGCGCTGGCCCGCGAGTTCCTTGCCGATCGGGCGGAGAGCGACGTCGACGACCCCGATCTGGGGGCGGCGGCTCTGGAAGATGACGCCGAGGGAGGAGGAGGAACAGTAGGTGACTTCAGGCCCTCGGCCAGCTTCACCGACTGGCCTGACGATGACGCCGAAGGAGAAGTCGCCCCTCGCCATCGGCCAGGAGCCAGCCAGCCGCGCGCGGGCACTTCTGTCGCGTCGGGCGCTCTAGGCGGCGGAAAGAAGCGCAGGGCCATGCCGACCTTGTTTGGCAGTCGGCCGAAGAAGCCCAAGGGTTCGGCTGCGGTGACCCGGCGGGACGAGGCGGCCGCGAAGGCCATCCGCTTCCGTAAGGAAGTGAAGAAGCCGCCATTGGTCTCCGTGTAAGTATTCTGTCTTCAAAGTTTGATTCTTTCTTTGTGACTTTGTCTAAGTCTCTGCTTGCCCCTCTTGCTTCAGGGCTCCCCTCTCTCTTGAGAGGGTCACCGCCGCCTCCGTCATGGGGTCAGCGGAGACGTCCGCCACCACTCGGCGGATTGACCCCGCTGCTGACCTCCGGGAGGCGACGGAGCGGAATGCACAGGAGAAGCGCAACGAAGAAGAGGCCCTCCGCCTGGAGAAGGCGGAGGCCGACAGGGCGGAGGCCTCCGCCAAGAAAAAACTGGCGGAGGCCGAAGCCGCCGCCGCGGTGAAGCAGCAGGCCGAGGAAGCCGCACGCCGCCAGTCGGCGGTTCTCGTTACCCCATTGAACTCTGCGCCGCCGCCTCCGGAGTTCACGGGACAGACTGGGGAAGCCGGCGGGGAGAACCCCGTCGTGGAGGGGGAGGGCGGCGACCCCTCTACGCCGGATGTGAATGTTCCGCCGCCGCCTCTGCCGCCGTCTGAAGGTGCGTAGGGCGGGCAGCTGGCGGGCCCTCCGGTGCCGCCGACCTTAGACGAGGCCGTGGCGAGGCTACTTCTTCAAGTCGGCTCACCAACGCGCCGCCGTCTGGAGAAGGCGACTTCGGCGCCCCGCCCCTGGAAGCCGGCACCGCCAGCTCGGCGATCCCAGACGCCAAGGCGACAAGCGCCGCGCCTACTGGGTGGGTGCGAGGAGGCGGCACAGGGCCGCTGAACCAGGCGCTCCTGGACGTCCAGCCGAAGCTTCGCGCTGAGGGCGACGCTCTCCAGAGTTGCACCAAGGCATTCCTGGCGTCGCTGGCAGTCGTCCGGGTATGTTTTTTCCCTTTGGTCTTTGTTTTTCTTGTTCCTCTCTGTGGGGGCGCGCCAGCGCACCCATTGGGTGTAGTCCCCGAGTTTCGGGCTGGCTGCTGAGCAGGCAGCTCGGAACTCCAATTGATGAACTTTGGGTGTTAACTTTTTGTCTAAAACGTTCGTCGCAGGATTACCACAACCTCCGCGTCACTGCCTTCAACCGTAACATCGAAGAGCTGGGCAAGCGGACCGCCGATCTGTCGGAGAGCCGGAGTAAGTCCTTTTTTCTTCTTCGCGGGGGCGCGCTGGCGCACCCGCGGGCTGTAGTCCCCGAGATTCGGGCCGACTGCTGAGCAGTCGGGCCGGATCTCCCCGGCGACCTTCTTTACTGATGACTTGACGCCTTCTTTCTTTCTTCTTCTTAGGGGCCAACGCTGCTCTTCAACAGCAGCTGAGCGACGCCAACTCTGCTTTGCGCGCCAAAGAGGAGGAGTGCGGCAAGCTCACCATGGAGCGTGATCTGCTGGCCACTCAATTGGCAGAGCAGAAGGAGCTGCTTGTGAAGACGCAGAGGGAGGCGGAGGAGACGGAAACTGCCCTGCTGGCCGAGTTCGCGAGCGAGCGCTCCTCCTGGTCTGACAAGGAGGCACTGCTGTCCTCCGGCTTCCACGAGATTGAAGACATCGTTGATGGTGAGTTTCTTTATTTTCTTTCTTCGAGCTGCGGACTTAAATCGTGCCGACTCCTGGTTTTTGACTTACTTCTTCGTTTCTTCGTCTCTTTCGCAGACTTCTTCCCTGGGCAGTCGCAGGCCGCCATCCAAGCCATCGAGGTTGACCGTGAAGGTCGGAGGGTGGAGGGCGCAGAGATTGCCGCCGACGCCCCCCGAACTCTTGACGAGCACATCCTGAGCGTCGAGGCTCGCCTCCGGCCGGCTCACCGGATGATGCGCTGGCTTCAGCGTGTCGGTGCCCAGGCGATTGCCGCCCTGTGGCCGGATATGCAGGCTCCACGCACCCCAGCCTGACGGCCGACTGGCTGGAGGTCGCGGCTAGTCGTCTTGAGGCCTGGAAGGGCTCTTCGGCCCGAGCTGGAGTGCGCCGGGCCTTGGAGTTCGTCAAGGCATGTTATCCGGCTGGCCACGCTTCGGTCAGAGGCCCAGCCAGAGCTGGCGGCCGCGGAAGACGCCCTCGTCAAGCGTGCTGCGGCGATCGCCGACTACACCGACACCATCATCTTCGTCCCCGAGCGGTCTGAAGACGGTGAGGAGGTACCGCCGGAGTGGTTTGGGATGAACCCAGACTACGGCGAGGACTCGACGGAGGTGATTGGCTCCAGCATCGAGGAAGAGGGCGAGGCGGAGGACGGAGGCAAGGCGGAGGCACCATAAGATGGAGCACACGGCCAGCCTCAGCTCGACCGTGCCTCCAGCAACGAGCCGCGTGCAACCGACCCAACTACTGCCAGATGCGATCAAGCCGAGACCAGCCGGCCGGCCGCCCCGACGCCTGGGGCTGGCGCCACCTCCGACCCTCCGAGTCCGTCTGCTGCTTCCTAAGCTGCCGCTGTATCTTTGTTTTGTCTGCTTCGGTAGTCTTTGAAGAACTTGTTAATTCGCACAATTCCACCCGCGGGGTGTATTTTGAACCTCTACTCGAAAATTCGGCCAAGGGCCTATGTTATGTAAATATATTTATCTGAGTTCTATCTTTTCTTACTCAATGCTCTTTTGGCTTTTTTCCTTTGCCGCTTTCTCTTAGTTGCCTGCCTTGCCAATCGGACAGCCGCTTTGCAGATTGTCGTTGGATCAAGTACTTAGCCGTTTTCAAGATTTTTTTGAGCAAGTTAGATAGAAGGCGGCAATCCGACTATCCGAGAGTCGGTTTGCGAGAAAGGCTGGAAGCCGTCTTGAGCTATGCTTTATGCTTTGAGTCCTTAGACATTTTTCATGTGAATGCCCATTCTACCTTACTGCTGCCCACCGTACAGTCGCTCTGCGAGCTGCGGCTTCTGATAGTAGACGGTTTGGGCGTTTACACACTACTTGTCCGACTATAGGACGCATTTCATAGTGCAAGGCGGCAAGTCCCCAGGCCGAATTGTCGAGCCCGGCGCCAAACGGCAAAAAAAGGAGTAACATACTCTCAGTCATAATTTTTATCATACAGACAAAAGAGGGCAGTCCCCGAGCTCGCCTCAGGGGGCCCGAAGTCTTGGTACTTTAATACAAAAGGTAGAGTGGTACATACTGCATCAACTGTAAAATCTTCGGAGGAGATTTGCATTCCATGGCCGCTCTGTCTCCTTGCCGGAGTCGTCCCTCTTGCGTGCTCGGGGCTTCCGAGCGTCGATCAGGTAGTAGGAATCGTTGCCCAGTACTTTGCTGATGATGAAAGGGCCTTCCCAAGGCGCCGACAGCTTGTGCTGGCCAGCTGTTCGCTGGATCAGCTGGAGCACAAGGTCGCCTTCTTGGAAAGATCTTGGCTTGACCTTCCTGTTGTAGTATCGACGCAGGCTCTGCTGGTAGATGCTGGACCGGCTGAGTGCCAACAGCCGGCCCTCTTCCAGTAGATCGACGCCGTCTTGTCGCGCTTCTTCTGCTTCCTCCTCGGTGTACATGGTGACTCGTGGGGAGTCAAAATCTATGTCCGTTGGGATGACGGCTTCGGCACCATAGACGAAGAAGGGCATGAAGCCGGTTGACTTGTTTGGAGTCGTGCGCAGACTCCAGAGGACGGCTGGCAGCTCATCGAGCCAACAGCCAGCCGAGCGCTCCAGAGGCTCGATCAACTGAGGCTTGATGCCGGACAGGATGAGGCCGTTTGCTCGCTCCACTTGGCCGTTTGACTGCGGGTGGGCGACGGATGCTAGGTCCAGTCGGATGCCCTATGTTGCGCAGAAACGGGCCAAGGCGCCTTTGGCGAAATTTGTGCCGTTGTCGGTGATGATGCTGTGTGGTATGCCGTACCGAATTGTGATATCGGAGATGAAAGTTACGGCAGTCGGACCATTCAGCTTCTTGATTGACTTTGCTTCTATCCACTTGGTGAACTTGTCCACTATGACAAGTAAGTGAGTTTAACCACCTCGTGTTGTTTTGAATGGTCCCACCATGTCTAGATCCCAAACTGCGAAAGGCCAGGCAATGGGGATGGTCTTGAGTGCAGAAGCTGGCTGGTGCGGCTTGGAGCTGAACTTCTGACACCCTTTGCATCTTTGGACCAGCTCCTTGGCCTCTTCCAAGGCAGTTGGCCAGAAGAAACCGTGCCGAAAGGCTTTGGCGACGAGTGCTCTTGAAGCCGCATGGTGGCCGCACTCGCCTTGATGGATGTCTTTGAGAATCGCTTGGCCTTGCTCTGTCTCTATGCAACGCTGGTAGACACCAGTGACGCTACGCCTGACCAGCTCTCTATTGACTATGGTGTAGGCTGCCGCCCGGCGTTGTATTTGCCGAGCTGAAGTTTCATCGGTCGGCAGCTCTTTGTTCACCAGGAATTTGAGGATGGGCTGGGCCCATGAGGGTGCCGCTATTTCTTCGACTGCCAGAACTGCGACTTGGACGAGGGCGGTTGGCCTGGGAGGCGGCGGGGTGGAGTCAACAGCTGCTTGCTGGGTTGTTGAAGTCCCCAGGCCGACTGGCGCGGTCCTTGGGCCGAGTTCTGGAGTCTTCGAGTCCGCCACCGCAATCCCCGGGCCGGGTTTGGCTGTGGCAGCTTTGGGGTCTTCGGCCAAAATCCTCGTTCCGACTGCCAGAGCTCTGGAGTCGGATCCGACGTCTTTGGGAGGAGATGGCACAAAAATGGAGTCTGATTCTGGTGAAGGCTTGACAAACGGCTTGAGGAGGCGTTGAAGGGCGACACCAGATGGTATTTCTTGGCGGGTAGAGTCGATTCGTGCCAATGCATCTGCTTGGTCGTTGTCATTCCTTGGCACATGGAGGAACTCGCACCCTTCGAAATACTCGCTGAGTTGCTGCATGAGGAAACGGTAGCTCGCCATGTTTGCATCTTTCGTGTCCCAATTGCCAGATGACTACTGGACCACTAAGTCCGAGTCGCCATAACACAAGATCCGGCGGATGCCAAGCTCTTTGGCAAGCCGGAGCCCGTGAATGAGCGCCTTGTACTCGGCAACGTTATTGGAGGCGGCAAAGTGGATTTGCAGCGCATACATGAGCTTGTCGCCTTTGGGAGAGGTGAGAACGACGCCGGCTCCCAAGCCAGTGCGCATCTTGGAGCCGTCGAAGTGCATCCGCCAATGGGTGGAATTAGGTGCTGGAGGTAGGTACTGGGTCTCGGCCCAGTCGACGAGGAAGTCGGCCAGTGCTTGTGACTTGATGGCGGTGCGGGGCTGGTAGTGGATGATGTAAGGAGCCAGCTCTATGGCCCACTTGGCTACTCGGCCAAAAGCATCTCGGCTACCAATGATCTCGGCAAGTGGGGCCGTGTAGACCACCGTGATTGGATGCTCTTGAAAGTAAGGCTTCAATTTCTTGGCAGCAAAGTGCACGCCATAGCACATCTTCTGGTAGTGGGGGTAGTTCTGCTTGGAGGTCGACAGTACCTCGCTCAGGTAATACACCGGTCTCTGGATAGGTAGCGCCTTGCCTTCCTCCTTGCGTTCCACTACAATGACCGTGCTGACTACTCGGCTGGTGGCGGCGATGTACAGGAGCATAGGTTCCTTTGGACACTACTAGGGAAAACCCTAGCAGTAGCGCTGGTTTTGTGCTCACTAGTAGCGCGGGTAGGCGCGCTACTAATAAGGCGCTACAGCTATTGGTTAGCAGTAACGCGTGCCGCATGCGCTACTGCTAGGACAAATAGCTGCAGCGCTTGTTCACTCCCACGCTGCTGCTAATGTAACTACTGGCATCGTGTTTTCTTTCCATCGCTACTAGTATTGTTTTTTTATTTTTTATTTTTAGTGTATTTATGCGCCATCGTACAAATATTGGTACAATACCAGTTATGAGGTTTACATCATTATGTCCATAACAGTGTGTCAAATGAAGGTGGATTAGGTTCAAGTGGAGGCAATATGTGGTGCATGTCAAAAGTATACTACTAATCCAAACTTGATCTAGTTGGGACTAGTAGTACTTTCGATGTGCACCACATGTTGCCTCCACTTGAATCTAATCCGCCAGCACAAGCTATTTAATCATCATCATAATCATTAGCACCAACAATATTTATTTAATTACCACTAACACTAGCTAATAATAATCATCAGTCATTACCACCAACACTAGCTATTTTATCATCATAGTAATAGTGTAGCACATCATCATCCTCAAACTCATTTCTAGCTAATCACTCCTGCTGCTCTCTCTTAGGTAAAACAACATAAAACATGTGTAGCTCTCCTCCTTGATCAAGTTGGAGCATGCAGATGAACCTGTCTCCTAATTTTGGGTAGCACATCTGTTTGCTTCCCCCTAGTACTTGTTTGCGCTTCCCCATCACATATCTGGTCCAGTCTTGCACTATTAAGCATTCATCGCTGATCTTGAATGCACTAAAGTAACATGTAGGATATCTTGGCCGTGAGCTAATAATACTCATGGTAGCTTTAGTCTCGATCCCATAAGGCACAACATTCATCGGGAGTCCCTGTTGAAGAACATCGTATGGTCACATACTTAGCAATGAAGTTTAGCTTCACAAATAATGTATGGAAAAGATGCACTGAGGACAAATAGTAAAAATCTTACCATCCTTCCTAAATAGATGTGACCGTAGTTCATGACGAACACTATTGGTCGCACATTTTCAGTACTAAGATTTCTAAGTCCAGGAAGAAAATTTGTCTTGACGGTATCAAGATCCTCAAGCCATGAAACATAATGACTTAGCTCCTCGTAGTTTAGTTCAGCCCTGGGACAGTAGTAGGTCCTGTCTACCAAGCGCTGGACATGTTTGCTTGCACCGAAATAAGCTAACAATACAAATTAGTTGTCAACTATTTTTGAATAAACAATATCAAAGACATAAATATGGTTGAGAAACTTACATTTTGGTGTAACTGGAGGCGTCTGCACATCGACCCAGATGTCGGTATTACCTTCAATATCATCTTCCGGACGAATATCAAAGGTGATAACCATATCAGGCTGAAATGCATAAGTCTTGCATAGTGCTCGCCATGTTTTGCATCCAAAATAGGTGTAGTCGTCTGAATTGTATAATTTTGCGTGGAAAATATAACCATGCTCGGTCTTCAAATAAACTTTCTTTACCTCCATAGTATGACTGAAACCTATCTTATCCAATACAAAACTCTTGCATGCCAGGGGATACGCTAGTAGAATAGTAAAAAAATATAAGTTCAAGCAAATGAAGCAAATGTCATGCTTAATTACGAAAAAAGACTTGTCGTTGTGACTTACTGTATCCACTTCGAAGTTCTCGTCCAGCTTGATGCTGAAGCGCCTATCATCATCTAGGAAGATTCCGTCGCACAGGCCGCGCTCATCTTCGCAGTATTTGCAAATACCGAAATCCTTTTTGTCATCAGACATTTCCTATGTTCATAGTTAAAACATTAATTGAAAATCGGTAGAAGACAACTACCAGGATACTCAACACACAAATCCGGGGCACTCGATATTTCCTACATATTCTGGCAAAAGTCATGCCAAAATTCACGGAAAAATCCGGCATGACCTTTGCTAAAATAGGATATATCGAGCGCCTGAAATTTGCCGGAACGGAAATGAATCAACACTCCAGCAAAACATAGGCCACTCGGAGGTGTAACCTGCAAACATGACCAGCCACTTGGATATTGAGCAACACAAGATATACATTTCAAAATATCTTATAAGACTCAAATTAGCATGCATTCAATAAGCAAAAGTAAATCATCTCATGCGTCCGTACATCGTCGAATATTATCACTAATACATCCCGAATAGTGTCATACATATAACATCACTAGTACAACTAAAACCCTAGCACACGACGGGTATCGGCGCGGGCGGTGGACACCCACAGAGAAGGAACCATCACGGGATCATAGCTCAAGTGAGATCCCTGGAGAACCTGCCAGGTATTGGAGAACCTGTGCTCCAACGCAAATAAGTAGCGACAGACGTGCGCGTCCTCCTCACTGACACGGTGACGCACCACCTCCGTGGAGTCCTCGAGACTCTGGACCGTCACTGGGACACGCGACCGCCACCAAAGAAGGTTCGGGTCAACGACAGGATGGCTCCTCACCAACCTGCGCCCCCCGGTAGGTAGCGCCTCCCAGTACCACCCCGGCGGAGCCCAGTCCCGGACATGGCCCATCTGGTCAAGCAGGTGTCGTCCTCCGCCGACTCGACGACGAGGATGCGGGATAGGCATCGTCCACGTCGATGCGGGAAAATTGCTTTAACTAAAAAATAGCAACAAGTTCTTACTAACTAGTTCTATTAATTCAACTAGTTCTTACTAAAAATAAACTTACTATAAATAAAAATATTCTAGTACCTAATGAGTACCTAGTTCTTACTAACTAATTAGTACCTAAGAACTACTGCCCTAATTACCATCTAATTTGATGAACCTATAGGGGTGGAAAGTGGTAGCGGATATTCCAATTATCCAACTATAAAGTGAAATAAGTGGTCAAATTTTACTCATTTTATGATTCATCTTAGAAATTTGATTCGTTTCCACCCTTACCCCTAACTCATTTGAGCCGCATCCGCATCCGATTCGTTTCCACCCTAACTAATTTGATGGAGGTAGAAACCCTAGGCAGAGGTAGGGGAGAGGGAGGAGCAGGCGTCCTCACCTCGGATGCCTGCGACGAGGGAGGGGCAGGCAGCGTCGAGGTCGTGGTCGGGGCTCCGGGGCGGCGTTGAGGTCGGGGGGGCGGGGGCGGCGTCCGGGGCGGCGTTGAGGTCGGGGTCGGGGGCGGCGTCCCGGGCGGCGTTGAGGTCGGGGGCGGGGCCGGCGTTGAATCTGGGGTTGGGGGCGGCATGGGGAGAGCGCGCGGCGGCCGAGGGGCGGCGGCGGTGAGGCTGAGGGCGGCCTCGGGCGGCGGCGGTGAGGAGACGGCGGCGAGGGCGAGGGACGATTTGGGGAAGAATTGGTGGCCGGGGGGCGGGGTGGGGGAAATCGCTGTTTAAGTGAAACATAACGGTAGCGCGTTTCCGGAAACGCGCTATAGCTAAGTTAGCTATAGCGCGTTTACTGAAACCCGCTACTGCTATTCCTTTCTCCTTTTTTCCCTTTTTTCTTTTATTTTTCTTTACATTTTATTATTTCCCTTTCTCCTTTTTCTATTTCTTTCATTTTCATTTACTTTTCTACTTGTTTTTCACTTTATTTTATTTCCGTTAGCAGCAGCGCTTTACACGTAAGCGCGCTGCAGCTAAGGAGATTAGTTGTAGCGTTGGGCCATTATACGCGCTACTGCTAGGTTGGGCTAGCCATGTGCGCCCAGTTCAAACATAGCAGCAGCGCTTTTCACTAGTACGCGCTACTGCTAAAGTCATAGCAGCAGCGCGGTTTATTTACGCGCACTGCTACTAAGTAGCAGCAGCGCTTGATTTTGTACAGCGCTACTGGTAAAATTCTATGTATAGGCTTTTCCCTAGTAGTGGGAGTCGGAGCCGCCAGGACCGGTGGAGTAGTCAGCATCTTCTTCAACTGGAGAAAAGCTTCGTCCGCCTTATGGTTCCACTCGAAAAAAGTGGTCTTTTTCATGAGTTGGTATAAGGGGAGAGCTTTCTCGCCCAGCCGACTGATGAGTCGACTGATGGACGCCAAGCAGCCGGTGAACTTCTGCACATCCAATAGTCGGCTGGGTACCTCCATTCTCTCAATGGCCCTGATCTTTACTGGGTTGCATTCTATGCCGCGTTCAGAGACCAGGAAGCCAAGGAGCTAGGCAACTGGTACTCCGAAGACACACTTCTCGGGGTTGAGCTTGATCTGGAATCGGCGCAGGTTCTCAAAAGTCTCCTTGAGGTCTTCTAGCAGTGTCCCACGCTGTTCCGTCTTCACCACCACATCGTCCACGTAGACGTGGGCGTTCCTGCCGAGCTGCTTGAGGAGGCACTTCTGCATACAACGCTGAAAGGTGGCGCCGGCATTCCTTAAGCCGAACGTCATGGTGAGGTACCAGAAGGCTCCAAACGGTGTGATGAAGGCGGTCTTCAGTCTGTCAGCCAGGCTCAGCTTGATCTGGTGATATCCTGAGTATGCATCCAAAAAACTCAAGAGCTCGCATCCGGCTGTGGAGTCTATCACCTGATTGATTCTTGGTAGAGCAAATGGGTCCTTGGGGCAGGCCTTGTTGAGGCTCCTGATGTCGATACACATTCGCCATTGCTTGTTCTTCTTTAGTACCAGGACCGGATTTGCTAGCCATTCTAGAAAGAACACTTCCATAATGAAGCCGGCTGCTAGGAGTCGGGCTATCTCTTCTCCGACAACTCTTCTCTTCTCTTCTGATAAGCGGCGCAGGGGCTGTCTGACCGGCTTTGCATCAGATCGGACATGTAACTTGTGCTCGGCGAATTCCGTCGGTACACCTGGCATGTCTTTGCGGGACCATGCAAAGATATCTCGATTCTCACGGAGGAAATCGACGAGCTCGCCTTCCTATTTGCTGTCGAGGTTTGCACCTACAACGACGTACCTCTCTGGGTGCTCCGGGTCCAAGGGTATCTTCTTTGTCTCTTTGGCTGGCTTGAACGAACCCTCAGTCTCCGACTCTTTTGGGTTGGGCGATCAGGCTGCTTGCCGGCCATCGCCACAACTCGCTCAAGGAGCCGCTTCTCAGCCGCGATTACCATGGACTCGGCCAGCCTACTGCTCTCTGTTGTGCAAGCAGACGACTTCCGGTAGTCGCCAGCCACAGTTAGAATTCCCTTGGAACTGGGCATCTTCATCTTGAGGTAGGCGTAGTGGGGGACCGGCATGAACTTGGCCAAGGCAGGTCGGCCAAGCAGCGCATGGTATGGGCTCTCAAGATCCACCACCTCAAACCAAACGGGCTCTCTACGGAAGTGATCTTTGTCCCCAAAGAGGACGTCCATCAGGATCTTGCCAATCAGCGAGCAGGAAAGCCCAGGAACAATGTCGTGGAACACAGTTCGGCTGTTCTGAAGCTGTCTTTGCTTGATTCCTAACTTCTCCATGGTGTCCTTGTACAGGATATTGATGCTGCTGCCCCCGTCTATCAGAACTCGCGAGAAACGCGTGGCTCGTCTCTCCGTAGCAAAGGTGGCGTTCAGGACCAAAGCATAGGAGCCCGGACTCGGCATCACTTCTGGGTGGTCAGCCCTGCTCCAGCTGATGGGCTTCTCAAACCAGTGCATGAACTCTGGCGTCTCCGATGCTACCACATTCACCTCTTGTCGCTGCAGCTGCCTGCTGCGTCGATCATCAGCCACACTGGTGAACACCACATAGGCTCCATGCTCTTCAGGGTATTCGTCTTGTACTGCGCCGACTAGCCTGACAGCCGGCTGCTGGGGCGGAGGCGGCTGCCCAGCAGGCGGGGGAGGCAGGAGGCCGTCTCCCTTGGCGATCCTGGTGAGCCAGTGGCACTTCCGGGTGGTGTGATTCGACGGCTTTGCGCCGCTATGGAACTTGCAAGGTCCATCCAAGGTCTGCTCATAGGAGAAGGCCGGCAACCAGTTTGGCTTGCCGCCTTTCTGTCGCTTGGGCGGGGGCTGCTCTTCTGGCTGCTGGGCTTCAATGGTCGTGACCTGCCGGCTACTGGAAGCCGGCTGCAGGGCCTTGCGCTTGTTGTCGCCCTGCTGTTGTCACCGGCCGGCGTCTGCCGCCGGAGTTCTTGGAGCTTGAGGAGCCACTTTGCCAGTCGTGCTGATTTGAATTTCCGCCTTCATGGAGGAGTCGGCCGTGGCGTACTTGTCCGCTATGATCAGCAGCTCGTCGAGGGTTTCTGGCTCGTCGCAAAGGAGCTTGTGCTTGAGGAGGGTGCCTTCTCTGCACCCGGCCGTGAAGTACTCGATGGCCTGCACCTCGTGCACGCCCTCGCAGGAGTTCCGGAGCTCGGCCCAACGCGTGAGGTAATCGTGAGTCTGAGGAGGACGCTTGTACGCACAAGGAGAGCTGATGAGGCTTGGGAGGACGCTTGTACGTGCTGGTGAAGTTGCGGACGAACGCTTCGGTGAAGTCGACCCAGCTGTTGATGCTGCGGGGCTTTAGGCTGTTCAGCCACGTCCGGGCCGTGCCCTGGAGCATGAGCGGAACGTACTTTACGGCGACACGCTTGTTGCCTTTTGCTATGCTAACAGCCGTGGAGTAGTCGACTAGCCAGTCTTCCGGCTTCACGGTGCCGGTATACTTGGGCGTGTCTCTTGGGAGTGTGAACCCTCTGGGAAAGGGTTCGTCCCGAATGCGCGGCCCGAAACAAGGTGGACCCAGCTCGTCTTCTTCCTCCAGCACTAAGGATCGGTGGAGTCGGTCGATCCGGTGGCGGGCGTGGTTCTCTCCAACTCCCTCTCGGCGGCCAAGGAGGTAACCAAGAGTCAGATGGTCAATAGGCGGCAGGGAGACTCGCCCCTCCTTGCGGGGAGGGGGAGGCGGACAGTCGTCCCGTCGTTCCACTGCTCTTGGGCGGCCGTCTCGGTCGCGCTCTATGGTAATGCGAGCCGACTGTGGCTGACAGTCGGCTCCTTGTCTCTTCTTCCTCAGGCGCCGCCAGTCGGCATCCGAGACGTCGCACCTTGATCTTGGTGAAGGTCGTCGATGGGCCGTTGAGGTGCCTCCGTGCGGCAGTCGGCCTCGTTCTGTGCGGCAGCCGCGTCAAGAAGCCGCTGGACTCACTCCATCATGAGGCGGCGTTCTTCGCCCTTGAAATTGTCCAGCTCGTCCGCCGCTGCCTGGGCGGCTCGGATGTTCTCCGCTGGTGTAGCATACACAAGGCGGCTTGCCCCAAATAGGTTGGCGATGGCTACGCCGCGCTGCCGGACTGCGCCAAGGCGGCTGGGCCCTGCCGGGGCCGGCGAGCCGCCGACGGCGCGATCCATCTCCCGCTGATAGGCTTCTGACAAGCGCCTCATGCTGGCCAGCTTCTTCGCGCCTTCAACAAGCTGAAGGCGGCGCGCCTCCAACGTCTCAGTGTCAGCGTCTTCCGGAATGGGTGCGGTTAGGTCTTGCAGCGCCGCGCCGAGCGAGTCATGCGCTCCTCCGCCGGGGAGCTCGTCATGACTGATGACTAGCACCTCAGTGACGGTGCTTCCGTTGCTCTCTGCGTGGGGGAGAGGTTCGCCGTAGACCACCACATTGGTGGGGAATGCGTCGAGCGACGCGGTGTCGGAGTCGACCAGCATCGGGTCGGTGGAGCCTACGGACTCCAAGTCTACGGCAGGCTCGTCGGAAACGTGGAGTTGATCGAGGAGGCCCACGAGGAGGTTCTCGGGGCCGCCCGTGCTTGCGTTGGATGCAGGTTCGTCGGAGAGGCGGACCTCACCGACGAGTTCGGCCAAGGAGCTGACCGCGCAGGCGATCTCGACGCCGCTTAGCGCGTTGGCGCAAACTCCATCTGGCGTGCCTGGCTGGCTGCGCTCGCCAGGGAGGAAAAGAGTTCCCATCCAGAACAGATCTCCGGACAGCGGTGCACCAGGCCCCACGGTGGGCGCCAAATGTTGGGGGTTTGGTGCGACATATGCCAACGGATGGCTTATCATGGTGGGGGCGAGTAGAACGTCGCCGGTGCCTGGAAACGGGATGAGGCGAAGACATGCATGCCGGCGAATCTTACCCAGCTTCGGGGCTCTCCGGGGAGATAATACCCCTACTGCTGCTCTGCGGGGTCTCCGCATGATCACTATGGCCAAAGTGTTTACATGGTTGCTCCTTGAGCTGTTTTCTGGTGGTAGGAGAGGGCAAGGCTAGCTCTCTCCCTTCTATATGATCTGGTCTAGAGCTAATGGGTTCCAACCCTTTGCATGGGTGCTATGGGGGGTTTATATAGGCCTACCCCCCAGGGGTACAATGGTAATCTGGCTGGGCGCGGGTCCAGCCGTCAGTGTCTCTGGCCTCCGTCTTCTCTGCCGACCGCTGGGGCCCGCCGACTGGCGGGCCCCGCCGACTAGCCGGGTACAGAGCTGACAGCCCGTGTCCGCTGCTGGCGGGTCTTGCCGGCTGCTGCTTACTGTAGTCGTGCTTCTGATGACGCGGGCTTGATTATGAGGTCATGGCAACAGCCCCGCCACCCGGCGGGCGATCACTGTTGCCTCTCCCCATCACATCTTGATTAATGGCGCGTGGGCCCCGGGGGAGGGCTCGGCCGACTCCCCCGGGCCGACTCCTGACGGGTCCGACTGGTGGTTCTCCTGCCGTCTCCCGAGGTCTCACTGACTGGTGGGGCCTGCTGCCTCCAGGCCGTACAAACAAGCCGTCGTGGGTGTAGGATTTGGCCCTGCGGTGCTGATGTCAGGGCCGGCATGGCAAAAGTGCCACGCCGCACGGAGATCTTCCGAGGTACGGCGTGTTGTGGCCATGCCTGCCCTTGGTGAGGGGCAGGGTGGGCTTCGCTGTAGCCACGCCCCTGCCTCGTCCCCTTTGATGAGGTCATCGGGTTTGTTGGAGTCGCAGGCCGATTCCCCGAAGTCGGATTCTCTGGAAGTCGTCCCTGGGACTCGGCCGTGAGCGGGTAGTCGACCATCTTGCCATCGACTCCTCAGGAGGCGGCTCTTTGTCCTGGGGTCTTTGAGGGGCGCAGCCCGCCCCGATGTCTTGAAAGGTTTTGGGACCCGGGTTGGCCTACCCGTGGCCCATTACTCCGACACCGCAGAGTTTTACCGGGATGAGGAGGGGAGCTCAACGGAGAAGTTGTTTTGGTCTCAGTATACTGGGACCGAACACCCCGTGTCCTTGAGCGACCAGCTGAAGCAGTTGGTCGAACTTCACAAGGCGGCCGAACAGGCCATGAGGGGCCTTATAGTCCGGATGTGGCCTGGCGAGCCCCTGTCCGGCAGCTACTTTGGTCTGGTGAGGCGCCTGGTAGAAGCCTGCCCACGGCTTGAACTCATCAAGCGGTCCGTCTGCATTAAAGGTGCACGCAGAGCTTTTGCCCGGGCGAAGGTGCGCTGGGCGAAGCTGGACGCCCTGAAGGTTGTGAAGGAGGGGACACCGGAGGGAAAGGAGCATCGTTGCCCAGAGAATTACTATGAGAGCGTCCTGAAGGGTTCCCGCTTAGTGGCAGATGAGTGTGCCAAGGATGTAATTTTTGAATGAACATGCCCATGTGATCCTGTAATATGAAACGAGTTTTTTTGTGCCATGCGACGCTTCCTTAATTTAAAATATAACCTTCTGTGCGGCCATTTATAAAATCTGAGAGTTGGCCAGTCGTCAGCTTCTGCCCCCATGTAACTAGTACTGGGGTGTTCGGGGTAAATCTGAACAGTCTTTACCCCAATTTTGGGTCCTTCAAGGGAGGTGCTCAGCGCAATGAACCAGGCAATCGGACTATAATGCTTTATCACTCTCACTTAGCCATAGAAGTCTATGATTTTAAATTTTTGGCGAAGCCCCTAGTATTCGGAGGGCCGAATTTGGGGCGCTATGCACGCCTAAGCCGGACAAGTCCGACTCCTCACCCAAAGCGGAAAAAGTCTTTAAGGATTTGAGGCCTCTCGAACAGCGACCAGTCTCTCGCCTTATCATGACAGTCAGTTTTTGGTTTTCTCTACTGAGGTGCTCGTCCAGAAGAACCGGGACACAATCGTAGTAGTTCTCCCACCGCTACCTTAGCCGATATAGCGGAACGTAAGGTACCAAAGCATGGGAGCCGGGCAACCCAACATTTGACCCAAGACATGATTCGGAGCTGATGCATATAATGCTATAAGTTCGGGGTGCCGCACTGTCGAAAGTGTTCGGACTTCTTGCGCCATATTACAGGGTAAACGAGAGCCCCTGGCATACTGACCGTACCCGAGCGTGTAGGTGCGGAATGTCATAAATGGACATATAAGAGAAAGAGAAAAACTTAAATAATGCAATGACAGATTAATAATATGCATTGTTATTTGAATAATACGTCGAAGCGTACTAGTACAAGTAGTGCAATAAGTATAAAGTAGGACAATTCGAAATGTCCTATCCCAAGGCAAGCTACGCATAAATAGTGAAAAGCGGGTATATCAAGTATTACTAGAGACCACCTGGCGGCTCTCGTGTTCATCTTAGCTTCTTGCCACCTTGGTTATTGCTTCCAGAATGTGTCCGGCAATCGGAATGCCGGAAAGGGCTTCCGAAGAGTTAGGCCCTGAAAGAGAAAAGGAATGTCAAAGGTATACAGCCCCTGGTGTGGTTAAGCCACAATGCGGGGCGTGTCCTGATTGTGCCCCCGCCTATGTCCAAGGTATTTTCAATGCGTAGTTATGTACGCGCGGTATGAATTTTGTCGCTGCACTGGGACTGGGAACGGGGACGGATTGCTAGGCGAGTGCAGATCGCGTCAGGCGATCCTGTTGCATGTTGTTCCGGACTCGCTTGAAGGTGTCCGGGGGCTGTAACGCCGAATGAGTGGTCTGCCTAAACAGGCTGCTTTGTGCTTCCGCTGCAAGGGCCGCAGTGTGCTCTTCCATGGGAGCGAGCATTCTATGTTTCCATTTACTATTATGACCCCGCGGGGTCCTGTCATCTTGAGCTTGAGGTATGCGTAATGCGGCACTGCATTGAATTTTGCAAATGTTGTCCGTTCGAGCAGTGCATGATAGCCACTGCGAAACGGGACAATGTCGAAGATTAACTCTTCGCTTCGGAAGTTATCCGGTGATCCGAAGACCACTTCCAGTGTGATTGAGCCTGTGCAATGGTCCTCTACACCTGGGATGACACCTTTAAAGGTGGTTTTGCTGGGTTTGATACTTGAGGGATCGATACCCATTTTTCGCACTCTATCCTGATAAAGCAGGTTCAGGATGCTACTGCCGTCCATAAGGACTCGAGTGAGGTGAAATCCGTCAATGATGGTGTCTAGGACCAGTGCGGCGGATCCGCCATGACGAATGCTAGTGGGGTGGTCCCTGCGATTGAAGGTGATCGGACAAGCAGACCATGGGTTGAACTTCGAGGCGATGGGCTCCATCGCATAGACGTCCCTTGTGCACACTTCCGCTCCCTTTTGGGAATGTGGGTTGCGTATATCATGTTCACCGTCTTCGCTTGTGGGGGAAACCCCTTCTGTCCTCATGGGTTCGGCGGCCGGGGTCCTCCTCGTCATCGCTATGCAGCCCCTTGTCCTTGTTTTCAGCATTTAACTTGACGGCCTGCTTGAACACCCAGCATTCCCTGTTGGTGTGATTGGCTGGCTTCTCAGGGGTGCCGTGGATTTGACACGAGCGATCTAGTATGCGATCCAGACTGGACGGAGCTGGAGTATTTATTTTAAATGGCTTTTTCCGCTGACCGGATATAGAGCCTCTGAATCCGGCATTGACTGTCGTATCTTCGGTGTTATTGCCGTTATTGCGGCGCTTTGGTCTGTTACGGCGCTACCTACCGTTAACATCTTTGGTATCTGATATATCCGGATTCCTTGATGTGCTGTTGCTGCGAGCCAACCAACTATCCTCGCCCGCGCAAAAGCGGGTCATGAGTGTTGTGAGGGCTGCCATAGATTTCGGCTTCTCCTGGCCGAGGTGGCGGGCGAGCCACTCGTCGCGACTGTTATGCTTGAATGCTACTAGGGCTTCTGCATCCGGACAGTCTACAATTTGATTTTTCTTAGTCAGGAACCGTGTCCAGAATTGTCTGGCCGATTCACCTGGCTCCTGGGTTATGTGGCTCAAGTCATCAGCATCTGGTGGCCGCACATAAGTGCCCTAGAAGTTGTCAAGAAATGCATCTTCCAAATCCTCCCAACTGCCAACGGAATATGCTGGCAAGCTATTCAGCCAATGTCGAGATGGTCCTTTGAGATTTAGTGGGAGGTACTTGATGGCATGTAGATCGTCACCGCGAGCCATGTGGATCTGAAGGAGGAAATCCTCAATCCATACAGCGGGATCTGTTGTGCCGTCGTATGATTCAATATTTACGTGTTTGAAACCCTCCGGGAATTCATGATTCATAACTTCATCAGTGAAGCATAGGGGGTGTGCGGCGCCTCTGTGCTGGGCTATATCCCAACGTAGTTCGTATGAGTCTTGTCTGCTGTATTCGGCCCGGCCAGATTTATTCTTGGTGTATCCGACACGACGATCATCGTCCCATGTGGGTGCACATGCTCGTGTCCCGTATATTGACCTTGCGATTTTTGCCTTACTGTCCAAGATGTCTCACAGGTCCTCTGTGTTGCCCTAGGCCTTAGTATTTTTGACTGAGTGGCGACGGGGTGCGTTCTGAACTTTAGGCTGAAACGCCTCTCTGGCTCGGCCGCGTAGTGGCCGTTCAGCTGCATCGTACACTAGTGAATGAGGTTTCAATGCTTCCCCCTCGAGGTGAGGTAGCAACCTGTGTTTTGGGTAACTTTTGGACGGGCGCTCGAGTTCATGCTCCTTGGCCGCAAGGACTTCGGTCCATCTGTCTGCTAGCAATTCTTGATCAGCTTGAAGCTGTTGTTGTTTCTTCTTTAGGCTACTTGTCGTGGCCATAAGCCGACGCTTGAAGCGCTCTTGCTCAACGGGGTCCTCAGGCATGATAAACTCGTCGTCGCCGAGGCTCGCCTCGTGTTCGGAGAGAGGCATGTAATTGTCCTCCTCCGGTTCTCCATCTGCTGCCTGCTCTGGAGAGCTAGCTTGTTCGTCCTCTAGCTCTGCACCGTGCTGGAGGGGATTGTTGTTGTCTTCGGTGCTATCTGGAGTGTTATTATCTCCTGTGTCGGTATCACTGCTCTTGCTGTGGCGGGACTTAGAGCGGCGCCGCTGACGTCGGCGCTTGGGTTGCTTCTTGAAGGGGTCATCCTCTGTTGTCTTGTCGCCATTGGCTTCTTTGGGGGTGTCCACCATGTATATATATCATATGATGAGGTGGCGGTCCAGTGCCCCGAGGGCGTTGGATCCTGTTCGTCTCCGGATTCGTCGTCCATACCGTCAAAGTCTTCGGAGCTGAAGTCGAGCATGTCAGTTAAGTCATCGACAGTGGCTACTAAGTGGTGGTGGGTGGGCAGTGAATTTCTTCGTCGTCTACATCCCATTCTAGCCGGACATAGTTCGGCCAAGGTTCTCCTAACAGGGAGAGAGGCCTTAATGAATTTAGCACATCCCCGAGGGGTGAGTGCTGAAAGATGTCCGCGGAGGTGAACTCCATGATCGGCGCCCAGTCGGACTCGACGGGTACGGATATGAGCGGCTCGGAGTCCGTGGATGGAGATGAATCCAGTGGTTCGGCGACACGGCTCTCGTAAGGGGTGAAGTCAGTATCCGGCTCTGTCGCCACTGAGAGTGCGGCCTCCATGGCGGGGTCCATCCCTCCGCTCTCGGATGGCGCGACTTGCTCTGGATTGATGGACGGAGTAGCTGCGGATGCGATCTCCCGAACACTGTCCGACGGCAGAGTTACGTCATGCTCGTCAAGACTGTACGACGCGTCCGACATGGGCCTGAATCCGTCGAAGATCAACTCCACGGATGTTGGCCGTGTAGTTCAAGTTTCCAAATATGACCTGATGGCCAGGGGCGTAGCTCTCAATCTGCTCCAGATGGCCAAGCGAATTGGCCCGCAGTGCAAAGCCGCCGAATATGAAGATCTGTCCGGGGAGGAAAGCCTCACCCTGGACTGCATCACTAGTGATGATCGAAGGAGCCATCAAGCCTTATGGTGACAACACGGTGGAACTCTCAATGAAAGCAGCAATGTCTGTGTCAAAACCGGCGGATCTCGGGTAGGGGGTCCCGAACTGTGCGTCTAAGGAGGATGGTAACAGGAGGCAGGGGACACGATGTTTACCCAGGTTCGGGCCCTCTTGATGGAGGTAATACCCTACGTCCTGCTTTATTGTTCTTGATGAAATGAGTGTTACAAGAGTTGATCTACCACGAGATCAAAGAGGCTAAACCCTAGAAGCTAGCCTATGGTATGATTGTATGTTGTCCTACGGACTAAAACCCTCCAGTTTATATAGACACCGGAGGGGGCTAGGGTTACACAAGGTCGGTTACAAATGAGGAGATATACACATCCGTGTTGCCTAGCTTGCCTTCCACGCCAAGTAGAGTCCCATCCGGACACGGGACGAAGTCTTCAATCTTGCATCTTCATAGTCCAATAGTCCGGCCAAAGGATATAGTCCGGCTGTCCAGAGACCGCCTAATCTAGGACTCCCTTAGTACTTATTAAAGAAGAACAGAAGAGGAACATGCTAAAGAAGAGCAAGCAGATTTTGGATAATAAAATGTTCGTTGTGCAGTGCCCACACATGATGAACCAGAGCGCATTAAGAAAGCAACTCCCTGCTGTCTCTCTATATGTGGTGCACGTGCTTTTTCGAAAGTAAAGTAGGAACATTAGCCAACCAATTAAATGTTATCAGTTTTAGTAATATCAGCATCATATCAGATTCGTACTTGAGCAACAAGTTTGGAATTATGAGTGGCACGTTGTTTAGCTTGATGGATTCAGGAGCAGTGCTAAGCAGGTACGATGATGGTACTGAATATAAAGGCATGTCTGCATGCAAGTCGTGTGACTTTTGTCATTTGGGTGAGTCGACCATTTCAGGTGGTTGGATGAAGATCCTACATCTCCTAACCCTTCTTCTTCCTTGTCTCTGATTCTTCCCATACAGAACACCGCATGGGCCGCTGGTCGAACCACCGGCCACCATCGCCTGTGTTCCTCCGCCACCCCCACCCCCGCCCCCAACGGCGTCGAGTTTTCTTCGTTCGGCGAGGCCCCACCACCGCCCCCCACAACCACCGTCCCCACCTGAGCCCCTTCGTTCGCACCGGCGAACTCCGGCGAGCTCTGAAAAATCGACTGACCCAATTTTGGAATTTAGTCTATTGTGATTTAACTAGTGTGGAATATAAAAGGGGAAAATCATAAGCATTGAGAGTATAGTGTTGAGTGTGCCTTGGCGGATCTGAAGGTGCAAACCGGACAAAGGCAACTTCGCAACCAATGTTTTCTTTCAACTAGCAAGTAAGTGATGGACACGAAATCAGAGTAAAGCAGTGTCGATCTATTTTCTTGTTGCGATAAATAAGTTGAGCAGATACGAAGAAGCAATGGCTATCGGTGGCGTGGAAGCAGATCTAGGAGGGTAGACGGTGGCGGCGGTGCACGATGGACGAGACGGTCATAGGAGCGGCACTGGCAAGGTGGACGACGGCGGGGATGAAGCGAGAGGACGGGATGCAAGGATCACGGTCTGAAGCCGTGGATGAGAGAGTTCGATCTCTTGTAATGGACGGCGGCGTCAGGGTATCAGCTCCGGCATGGTGGAGGAGGACGGCGGTGGATGGGGTGGCGGACGGAGGAGGCTGGGGTGGAGAGGGTGTTTTGGCGCACACGAAGTACGAATGGGGAAACGTAGGCGAAGAGGAAGGGGGGAACCATGTATCCAGGGCACGCTTGTCTCAAATGCGAGGAAATTTACAAACTTAGCCCCCGTTTCAAATTTCCTACATCACAGCAATATTAGTCGGTTGGGGATAGGACGGTAATCTCGCATACACTGAATATTTGCTGACGAGAGTTTGTTTTTGGCGCCCACCGTGTATGAATCAGGGAGGGAGTCGATTTCGGCCGAGGACACACTGTGTTTTGGCGCTCACCGTGTATGAATCTGGATGAGAGGCGCTTATGTCACGTTTGAGTGAAATTACAAACCTACCCCTACCGAAACCTATAGAAATCGAGAAGATGTGCTTTGCGTGGAAGGGATAGGCAGTAGTAATTTCCATCTCGCAGACACTACAAGAAATATGTCAATTTGTGACCTTCTATCAGTGACCCTGGAAGAATTGGTCATAGATCTATGACCATTTCAGACCAATTGGTCAAAAGCTATTCGGGGGGCTCCAAACCCTAAACTATAACGACCATCTTGGTCAAAAAGGTCATAATTTCCTTACACGAAATGGTCATAAAGCAGATAGCACTGGTCTGCTGCCTTATTTCTAGCTGATCATGACCAATATAGATGGTCATAACCTTGTAAATTGTGGTGGGTTGCTATGACTAGGCGCCACCTCATCAGTTTTGCCTATGTGTCATGTCCATGTGGCAGTTTTTGCCCTAGGTTGTGAAGCAACCTATATTTCTTCCATTCCCAAAATTCCCCAAAAAATCTCATAGATTATTTGGGTCATATCTTCATCAAATATGTAAAAAAAAACCTTCCTTGCCTAGTTTAAAAATAATTCAAAAATATTCTTTTTCCTATTTTGTTCAAAACAACAATTTGTGAAGGAAGTACCACTTTGGCATGTCCAAATAGTATCCATTTTCTACAGTGCTTTCCTATGCCCAAATAACAATCCTGCACCAAATTCTAGCTCAATCCATTCATTATTTTGTGCCGAGCTTCAACATTCGTATTTATGTCCGGTGTGGTAGTTTGCAAAGCAAGTACCACCTAGGCTCCTCCTTTTGAGCTGAAAATTTATGAAGACGGTCTTCTTAGTAACTGATCATCCTCAGCAAAAACTCGCGCCCATTAGCCATGTACATTTCCCGTACCGCTAATCAAACACTTGGCTGCTAATTCATGTTTGAGCATCGATCGGTCTCTTCGTGAGAATCTTATGTTGTAATTTTCTTCCTAGCACCTACCTGGGGAGTGCCCAACCCACTAGACATGCCTAGGCTGCCCAGAACACATGGCAACACCACGGTCACGCGGTGACCACGCGGCGGGCATGCGAGTTTACGCGCTCTAGAGTTGGGGGCCTCGGCCACCGCCCAAACCTCGACGTATCGCCACCAAACCATGTATTTATGATTAGATAGGTACTTATGTAACTATAAATGATTTTTGGAAAAAATAAATAGTAAACTATGAGGCAGCTGCAGTTCAAATTTGACCCGCTTCCTACTGAATCGGTGGGAATTTGTCTTTTTCAGCAGAGGTGGATCAAAACTTTTGACACCCAACCATTTTGTCAATTGTGCATTAAATATGGCCTAGTATTTTAGAAAATTGATTTGGTCCAATTTTGCAACAAATATATGGTAGGTCCTTCACAAAAAAACTCATTTTGGGCACTTGGAAAATGGAAAATGTATTTTCCATGCAAAGAAAATGAAAACTCCCTTAGGCAACATTGTTTAGAATTCCAAGATGCACCCTTGTGCATAATATGAGATCATTTAAACAAACTATGCCATGAATGTGGCCATAAGATTGATCATTTGGCTTGAAAGCCCTGAATCTTCATGCATGATAGCTCATTTCTGAGAACACTTTTTTAAAATAATTGCCGTATTTCAAGTTTATTATTTTTCCTGGTAACTTGGCCACATATAATGACACAATGCGAAGGTTTTGCAATTTTTTGATTTTTTTTTGAATTTTTTATGCCCGTTTCAAAATGCGGTCCAAACGGCGGGAATGACCGTTCCTAGCTAGTGGTTGAATCCTGGAATTTTTTTGGTGTTTCTCTGATTAAATTTATACTTATGTACCTAGAAATGATTTTTGTAAAAAATAAAGAGCAAACTATAAGGCAGCTGCAGTTCAAATTTGACCCGTTTCCAACTAAATCGGCGGAAATTTGTCTTTTTCACCAGAGGTGGATAAAAACTTTTGACACCCAACCATTTTGTAAATTGTGCATTAAATATGGCCTAGTATTTTAGAAAATTGATTTGGTCCAATTTTTCAATAAATATATTGTAGGTCCTTCACAAAATAAACTCATTTCGGGCACTCGAAAAATGGAAAACGAATTTTCCGTGCAAAAAAAATGAAAACCCCCTTAGGCAACATTGTTTGCCATTCCAATATGCACCCTTGTGCACAATATGAGATCATTTGAACAAACTATGCCATGAATGTGGCCATAAGATTGACCATCTGGCTTGAAAGGCATTGATCTCCACACATGATAGCTCGTTTATGAGAACACCTTTTAAAAGAATTGTCGTATTTTAAGTTTATTATTTTTCCTAGTAACTTGGCCACATATAATGACACAATGCGAAGGTTTTGCAATTTTTTGATTTTTTTGAATTTTTTATGCTCGTTTCAAAATGCGGTCAAAACGGCGGGAATGACTGTTCCTAGCTAGTGGTTGAATCTTGGAATTTTTTTGGTGTTTCTCTAATTAAATAGATACTTATGTACCTAGAAATGATTTTTCTAAAACATAAAGAGCAAACTATAATCAGCTGCAGTTCAAATTTGACCCGTTTCCAACTAAATCGGCAGAAATTTGTCTTTTTCACCAGAGGTGGATAAAAACATTTGACACCCAACCATTTGGTCAATTGTGCATTAAATATGGCCTAGTATTTTAGTAAATTGATTTGGTCCAATTTTGCAATAAATATATTGTAGGTCCTTCACAAAATAAACTCATTTCGGGCACTCGAAAAATGGAAAACGAATTTTCCATGCAAAGAAAATGAAAACTCCCTTAGGTAACATTGTTTGCCATTCCATTATGCACCCTTGTGCACAATATGAGATCATTTGAACAAACTATGCCATGAATGTGGCCATAAGATTGATCATCTGGCTTGAAAGGCATTGATCTCCACACATGATAGCTCGTTTTTTAGAACACTTTTTTAAAAAGAATTGCCATATTTTAAGTTTATTATTTTTCCTGGTAACTTGGCCACATATAATGACACAATGCGAAGGTTTTGCAATTTTTTGATTTTTTTAATTTTTTATGCCCGTTTCAAAATGCGGTCAAAACGGCGGGAATGACCGTTCCTAGCTAGTGGTTGAATCTTGGAATTTTTTTGGTGTTTATCTGATTAAATAGATACTTATGTACCTAGAAATGATTTTTGGAAAAAATAAAGAGCAAACTATGATGCAGCCACAGTTCAAACTTGACCCGCTTCCAGCTGAATCGGCGGAAATTTGTCTTTTTCACCAGATGTGGATAAAAACTTTTGAAACCCAACCATTTGGTCAATTGTGCATTAAATATGGCCTAGTATTTTAGAAAATTGACTTGGTCCAATTTTACAATAAATATATTGTAGCTCCTTCACAAAATAAACTCATTTCGGGCACTAAAAAATTATTTTTAGTCAACTACGACCAATTTAGAGGGTCATAACGTCGTACTACATTCTGATTGGTCTGTGGACGTATCACGCGGATCGTGCATCAAACACCGTTGGATGCTCGCGGATCCAACGACCGTCCTCAACCCTTCCACACCAACCCTGAAACCCTAGATGGTCATTTTGCATCCACCCCCCCCCCCCCCCCCGCCTCCTTTCTTTCCAGTTTCATCTATCGATCCCATTCCAGATCCCCCATCTCCTCGCTATCTCGCCCGATGGAGAGAGAGCTCGCCTCCTCCCTTCCAGATCCATCTCCGCCGCCACCTCCCTCCGGTGGCGCTCGCCGTCGTTCATGGCCTCCTCCACACCCCCCTCCTCTCGCCCCTCCCCTTCCCTCTCCACCAACCAAACCAACCATCCCACCACACACCCTCACCTCGTTACCGACGTGCCGCCGCCGTCCCCCACGATCTGGATCCCCATGAACCAGCCGCTGGCGACCGCATCCACTCCGCCGCCGGCGCCACCTCCACTCCCCTCCCCTCCCCTTCCTGACTAGAGATCCCCTCCTCTCCAATCCCACCCACGCTCCACAGCCGAACCCTACATGCGCGCGCGCCAGGGGCTGCCCCGATCTGTGAGATGTGGCGCAGCCACGTTTCGTGGGGCCTCCGGGAGGCAAAGGCCGCCGCCGCATCCAGGCGCTTCCTCGGTATCCCCTCTTCCTCCTCCCGTGCCCCCAAAACCAGCCCCACCGCCGAGCACATCTATGTCGCCGCCGGTGACTACGCCCTCTACCCCGCTGCCGGCTCCCCCCACCATCTGCTCCTCCCCTCCCCTCCCCTCCAGACGGGCTTGACCTAGGCTGGCCGTGTCCTCCAGATCCGTCGGCAAAGGAGGAGGAGGCGCCTCCTCCCACCACCACAGCGCCCTCCAACCTTCTCTCCTTCCTTGCACGCGCCCGAAACCCTAGCCACTGCACTCGAGGAGTGCTTGTGGTGCACCGAGCGCTGCCTCGACTGGGGCGTCGGCGGCGGCCCGACCTCATCCTCGGCGACGCCCCGCTGCTCATCCTCCATGGCGTCAAGGCTAAGGAGGAGTCCGACAAGGTCGCCGACCCGGAGTCCACCGACAACCCTGTCGTGCTCGCCATCATCCGCACAAGTACCGCAAGATGGAGGAGAGGCTCGTCGGCGTCTCCAAGGAGACCACCACCGGCGTCAAGCAGATGCAGGAGTCCGGCACTCTCCTGTTCCACGCCATCAACGTCACCAAGAGCAAGGTATACTTCCATTCTTCCCATTTTTACAGAGTCTCAAATTAAGTTATCCACTAAAAGAAACCCTATAAAATCTTCATCACACACAACACCATAACAGGGCCTCAAGGTTCTGTGCCCCATCGAAGCTCTTTAGTTGTCAACATTTATTCAGTAACAACCAAGCAGCAGCAGTAGAAAAAAGGATCAACATTTCTTTAGAGTTTTACTGTCGATGATCGATTGGTTTGCTTTAGTTGTTGTTCGATTCAGAGTTCCAATCCTATGCTGTGTTTGCAGGCCGACGCCGACGGTGGTGCTTGTGGTGCCAAGCAAGACTAACTGTATTTGATATGTAAGTGAGATGGATGCATTTTTCCTGTAATTTGGTTGTGACAGGAAAGACTTACTGTATGTGAGGCTTGTGAGCTTGCTTTAGTGTTCTTTCCTGTAATACTGTAAGCGAGATGGATGCATTTTTTGGTGCCTGTAGTGTTCTTTCCTGTACTCATGTAGTACCTGGAGTAGTTATGTTCTTTCCAGCATGATCAACATCTTACTCCTGTATTTGTCTTGCCCATAGTACTCCTGTATGAGCAGCTATATACTCCTGTAGTTTTTCCTGCCTATAGTGCAGAGATGGAGTAGTTTGTCCTGCCTGTGTGATGTTCTTTCCAGCATCTTAGCTGTGTACTCTAATTACTGGGGTATTCTATAGATTTTTTCAATTAAAACTACTCCAGAGATGTTATTTCCAGCCTCAGCATAATTTATTTTCTTTTGTTAATGGTTACTGCTGATGGTGCTGACTTTCCATGTATGCTCTCACAATCTAAACTAATTTGTAGTTTTACTGAAATTGTAGTTTTATTTTGTGTTCTTATAGTTTTACTTAAACTGTAGTTTGGTCCATCTTTACACCAGCTATAGTTTTCTGAATTTTTGTGCTTGCTATGATGCAGTATGCTTCGACGGGAGCATCTGCGGAGAGGGTCAGGGAGTGGGTCTCGGAGCTGGCTCATCCACTTGGAGGTACGCACCTTGCTAAATCTTGGTGCAACTTATCATCACATTTTCTTTGAAACTTGGCGTTGATTGATCTGAAGATGAAACTATAGTACTATACACACAACATACAGCAACCACTTTTGTTTGTTTGCTTAGATGATTGTTTGGCTCTATATAGGATTGTGCCTATGCATACAGATTATCCTAACAAAACAGAAAGTAAAAACTGAATGGTGTTGACCCTGTTCTTCTATGCTTAAATGATAAAAATGTCGCATTTTGCTTGTTCTAACCATTTTGCTTGATAACTTGCAGATGCTAGCCTTCATTCATGTTTTGTCGTGAGGTCCAGGATGAACAAGTTGGGAGAAGCATTGGAGCTAGTTATACTGTGATAGCTATGCTACCTGATGTGAACATTTTTTTATTGTAAACCTGATGTGAACCATGTTTGATAGTAATAATGTGCCAAGTTTGGCTCTTTCTGATTGTATTCATGATGTGAACCATATTTTTCCTGATTAGTCGTGCTCTGTTTGAAGCATTTTGTTGTGTCTCTGTTCGGATTTAAATATTGTTATTTATTTATTGGAAAATTGAGATCTGGAGAATATAATAGTGACAACTGGGTCCCATCTCACTAGTGGGCTCATCTCTTGGAAAAAATAAAATAAAAAAGGCCATGGCCTAGAAAATAAAAAGGCTGAACTGCTGGGCTAGGCCCATGTAGCTAGTAGAAAATAACAGTAAAAAAATACATTAAAAAGGCCGAATTGTTGGGCTAGGCCCATGTAGAAAATCGAATTGGACCGGGTTGAATCTTGTGCCACATCAGATTGCCACGCTGGATGCCTACGTGGCCTGGGGAGGTTGCTTCTGACCAAAACGCCACAGTAGACGTATTTTGGTCATAAACGTCTTCTAGAAGAAAGGTCGCTATAGTCAGTTTATGACCGCCAGCTTTTGACCTTATGTTTTTGGTCACAAAAAGGTCACAAATTGAAAACAGTGACCATTCAGTGACCAATAGTGCTGGTCACAAGTTGACATATTTCTTGTAGTGAGATTTTGGTTTCGGGCGGTTACTGCGGCTTTCCCCGCTTCATTCAAATTTTGCAGAGTGCACGTTTACCGTGCGAACTCAATTCGAATCCCGTTTGTATTCTATTTTTTTCGGGCGGGATCCATTTTCGATTGGAATAAAATTCTATATACATCATTTTTTATATATACTTTCAAAAGCACAACAAAGAATTCTGCTCCTTTATATGTGTAATATGATTTACAAATACAATGATCTCAAAATCATAAGGTTGAATTCAGAAAATTAAACCAAATTATGTTCTACTAGAATGTATGGATCAGTAATATCTACATATTAAATAACATAGATGCGCGTGAATTCATATGAGTATGCATGTTTGATAGATCAATTTTGGTTTGAGTATGGATTACATGTATCATCATCTCGAATTCAAATATTTGAATCCCTTTTATGTTCACTCCTTTCATGCCCATCTATCTCGCATGCATGCTCCTTCATGTAGCTATCACTCTCTTTTCTCCAGCTCAACCGCACGCTCACTTCATGTTTCTCCTATCCTCGCAAAAATAGTCTCTCGACGTCTCCCTTGAGAAGTGTCACACTCTCCCTATCATTATACATTACACGGTTTTCATTATCTCTCACGTCTCCACCGTTCTCTCGTATCATTAGGTACCTAAGCTTTGTTTTTCACCGCCACACACACTGTCTCCAGTCGTCTTTCACTTTTTCTTTCTCTCTATGAGATTCGCTCACACACCCTATATGTCTCTATATATGAATCATACAATAAAATTACTCTCTCTATCTCTCATGTAGACACAACATTTGTTGCGTTCTCCTTTTCGTCTCCATCCCAGACTAACATTATTTATTTGTTTACCGATCAAACAAAATCCCCCCCTCTCTCACACACACACACAACTCCTGCTTCCACTCCCCTTCCCGACTACCGTCTCTCTCTCACGCACAAAACTCTCGCTTTCGCACCCCGACTCGTATTTCTCTCACAAACATTTATGGACTAGCCTCTAGATAGGTTTATACACCCGCACACTCGTGCTTGCACTATCACATACATGTCTCTCTCTCGCTCTTTGTATCTATGTAGATTTTTCTTCCCTTCTTGAGACACGCGCTCTCGAGCGAGCACACACACACACACTATCGCCTCATTTTAAGCTGATACCTCTCACACACACACACTCTTTGTGTCTTTGTCACACATGCACTCCGTCCTCCTCCTCTCTCCCTCTCTCTCTCTCACAAACATAGGCTTTTTGCAACAACTAGCAAGATGCCCATGCGTTGCACGGAACATCAAGATGCATTTGTATGAGCAGTTTATCTTGTGGGACAAAAGGATGAACAAGGGAAGGCCTTATTTGCAAGTGTGGAGAGGGGTGTGGGTATCTTTTTGCAAAATTACCATAGTTTCCTTCCTATCCGTCAGATATAGATCGTATGGCCTATATTGCAGGATGGCAGGCACACGATCATCACCGACTATGCTTTTGATAAAGTAGGGATAAAAACAAAGTTGGTGATGATGGTGGGCCTGCCATCCTGCAATATAGGCCGTCTGATTTATATCTGACAGATAGGAAGGAAACTATGGCAATTTACCCGCACTCCTCTCCACATTTGCAGATAAGGCCTTCCCTCGTTCATCCTTTTCTCCCACAAGATCTTGATGTTCTGTTCAACGCACGGGCATCTTGCTAGTAAGAGTAGAAAGTAGACATATACTACTTCTCGAATCTTGAAACTAACAACATTCCTCCCTTATCTCATCAAAACCGCTAAAGGAATATATTTTGAGTGAAACATAAAATATTTTTAGTGATATACATATTTCAAAACTAGACTTTTTCTATCAAATCGGTGAATATGTACTAATCTACTCTGATCGTGTTGCAATGCATTGGCACATTGCTAGTAGTTATTACAATTTTTTGGAGACCAGACAAACGGTGGAGTACATATACGAAGAGAAGAGGCGCACACACGTAGTCGGTCTTTCGCTGCCTCGCACACATGAGTGTTACGTAAAGGCAACGTTAACAAATAAACCCTAAAACCCTAGGTGCACGATTGCTGCATTCGCGGGTACCGGGTATGTGGTGGAGCGTACCTCTGTAGGAATAGTCAGCTCACCTGATAATTTGATCTGTAGGAGTTGATGGTCGGCACCACAGGTGAACGACTTGGAGGCGGTGGCTCACCAGTTGCCACAGATCGAGTAGCCACGTTTAAAATATCAGTTTTTTAGTGGGGTTAAGAGTTCCGATTTTAAATGACGCGTTATAAGTACTAAGTAGTTTTTAGAACGATTAGTATGGAGCGAAAATGGAATTTATAGTACTACGTACCTCCTTGGCGTATGGTTGTATGGGTTTATGTTGCGAGATTTTGAACCTGGGAGTTCTAGGGCAAATACTATGGTTTAGATTTACATGTTGGTTTTCAGTAATGAAAATCAGAAGGGGGAAACCCTTCTTTGATTAAAAAAACTACTACCTTTGTTCTGGTTTACTAGTCCCCATCATATTTTGGGTCAAAGTTTGTCCACGAATTTTACTTGTAAAATGTGAATGGAAAACGAGATTTTGTTATACACAAACAAAAAAGGACTAGAGGGAGTGATTGCTCTGACACGGACGCGACCTCTCATAGCGCGGGCATTAAACCGGCGTGCCGGCCAAGAGGGCCCCACTTGCTGCAGGCCTGGCTGAACACGCCTCCTCACTGCATGCAACCTGCTTCAGACTGCCATGCCTGCCTTCATTGAATCCGCGTGTGTGCCGGCAACACGTCCTTCTGCGAGCCGGCCGGCATTTTAGGACACAAAAAATGACCAAAATATAACTAATTACGCATGGTCTTGACTTGTTGTGCTCGCACTGGTAGCAGGAACTAGAGGTTTTTCTTTATTCATAACTCTCCTCAAAAAAATGTGGCTCTGAAGTTAATCATGGTTGTGGAAATTATGTATGAATGTGCAGATATCTGTGAACATGAGTTTGATGTGGAAGTTGAACGTGGAATGTCGGGCTTGCGCGTGAACTATACCATGTCCAATGTTTCATCTGTTATTGTTTGGAAAGTAATTGTTGTTATTACATGACACGAAAAACTATTTTGTGCCACATCAGTAGATGCACGGACATCACAATAGGCATGTTGACTGGATAAACATTTGAACCTAGCTACTATGAAGGAAATTTTGTATTGACAATAGTTTAAGATAGCAGGAGACGCCTAGCCTGCTCTGCCTCTGCTAGCTTAATTCTGGCTTCTTCCATCTCTTCTAGGGATTAAATCAGGATGACTTGGAAGGGGGCAGAGGAGATGTAAGAAATGGTTCATCATAAGTTTTTCACCAGTACTGTAGTAAAAATTCATACATGGAAGATTCTAGACTGAACCATAAATGGGTACACTTTTATTTATGTGCGACACTCCAATAGAGCAAGATCATGCATGGAAGTCTCCACATGCTTAGACAGTGGGTTGCATTAAGCCAAGACTAATGATCAACATTTAACTTGGTAATGTAGATGTCCAGGTGAACCTCGTTGGAGTCCCCGTGCACATTGTTGGGGGTCAAATCATACCATGCGTCTTCCATGTCCACATCGGCGGGAAGGTCCCAGCTCGGCAGAATCCAAGTCAGCTTGCCATACCCAGTGTCGCCGCCTACGTACCTCCGAGGGGTAATAATAGTGAGCACGCACCCGTACATCGGCCTCGTGTCAGTGTCAGCATCAGCGGCATTGCCCCTGACGCATACTACAGAGACGGGGTGGCGGCCTGCGTGGGCCTCGCCGGTGCCCACGATCAAGAGGAAGATGCTGCTGTCCTCCTTCGAGACTAGCAGGCGGCGGTGATCTTCCAGCGACTCCGGCACGGTGAATGGGTAGCACGTCTCGTACTTGATGTTGTCCGCCAAGGGCCAGTAGTGATCGCCGCACGCCTGCATGAGGTGATGCAAGATGTCCGCCGGTGAGCCCCAAAACGATATCGGGCACTCATAGCAGTAGATGAAGGGCTCCTTGGAGGCATCGACCAGGCCATCCATGAAACAGGAGTGGTTGTAGGGGACGTTCCGCCAGTTGAATATATGAGCAAGTTACTACGAGATTTAGTCCGAATAAGTACAAAATAAATAATGATGGCTATAACAGAGATTAAACAAATCATGTGGACTAGCATATTATATGAACAGATTGAATCTAGGACACAGACTTGAAACATGAATTCTACCACGATTTTGAACAGGAAGGACATCAACACATGTGGTGCAACGGGAGCAGCACCGTTGGCGTTGAGGTTGTCGCCCATGTCGTTGAGGAAGAGGTTGCCGAGGTCGGGGAAGAAGTCGCCGTCGGTGAACTCGTCGCTGCTAGCAGTCGCGGGAGTGCGCTCCCTAAATTTCAACAGCGTCCGCCGAATGGAGCGATGAGGGAGTGGCCGTAGGGGACGTTGCAGCCGCCGAATGGAGCGCAGGAGTAGCCCACGAAGTAGTAGATGGCGCTCCTCCCTAGCCTCTATTCTTATCTCTATCTCAACTACTCTTCTTTGTGTTTTTATAATATACTAGTTGTATATGTCAAATCGAATAGTACTGCGTCGTCCGCTGCATGCCCGGCTGAACACGCCTCCTCGCCTCCATCAAACCCCTCTGTTAAACCTTTGTACATGACTTGCATGCTGGCTACAGATTCGTACAGAAAGTTAAAAAGAAACAAATCCCTCCTTAATCTTGTATTCCAATTACTCTATGGATTCCACTGCTAGTACTGTAGCGAAAGAAGTATATATTAAAAAAATATAAAAAGCTAAAGTTTAGGATAGAATTCGAACTTAGGTCATCGTGCTGCGAGCATCCGGCCCGGACCAGTACACTAGGTGTTGGTTGGGGAGAATGCAAGAGATAAACCTTTATAACAATGAGCCCGTCCGTTGCAACGGATCCAAAGTAGAATAATACATATTCGCAAATTTGAAAGAAAATAGTTTACTTTTGATATACATATCACTAAAAATATCTTATGTCTCACTCCAAATATATTCTTTGGGCAGTTTTGATGAAGTAAGGGAGGAATGTGGTTGGTTTCAAGATACTAAGGGGTTTTGTGTAAACTGGAGCAGAGAAGTGGGAATTGTTGCAAAAGGCCACAACTTACATCACAACCGTTAGATGTAGATCTAATGGTTAGAAATGGTGGATGGCAGACACACCATCATCACCAACTGAGTCTTTTATAGGAGTAGGAGTAGAGAAAAAACCGAGTTGGTGATGATGGTGTGCCTGCCATCTTATCATAAAGACTATCCGATCTATATCTGACGGATTGAAAGCAAACTATGACAATTTTACAAAAGATACACACACACCTCTCTCCACATTTACAGATAAGTCCTTGCCTCATTCATCCTTATCTCCCACAACCTCGTTGCTGAGCAATTAAAAAAGGAAGTCTCTGGAACAATCTGGCATGGTGGCCGCTGCTGGCGCCGTCCATCCCCATGCCTCCGCCTAGTCCGACCACCAGTCACCACCAGGCCCCACTCCTCCTCACCTCTATCATCTTTCTTGAGATATCATTTTTTAGATGAAATGGTCGACATACCATTTTCCGATAAAATTCTTAAGATATCATTAGTTTTTACACATGCGATTAGTCCTGCATGGTCAATCGCAACAGGTGTTTTGTAATAAAAATGCATCTTGATGTTCCATGCAATGCACGGGCATCTTGCTAATTTTTTTTCATATAATTCCAAACACCACGTAGACACGGTCTTTGACTATTTTGCAACTATGTTAGTATCATTGTTAGTGGTCAGCCGGTGCAAGTTATAGCCCCGGGTGTTTTAACCTTTTTTTTTAGTAATGATATCTGGCAATTGTTCGCCACGAGCTCAATCCTAGCGAATCCCACGTAACCGTCAGATTTCCATCCGACCGTGGCCAGTTTATAAGCCATAGTATTTGACAAAAACGCCACCCTTACACAAGTACTATAACTGCGTCGCGGGCGTTTGCAGCTGCCATGTCTCCTAGCGAACGTTTGCTAGGGATTGGAGTTAGCACCGATGGCAGTTCATAGTCGTTCCATGCTCAGGCATTGAACTTTGTAACTATTTTTAGATTATAATATACCAATGTTGGGGATATCACTTATTAGGAACTTATCAGTCGACCCATGGTAAGGGGTAAATCGGCCAGTTTATTGGCATATCAGTCGATTTATCACCATATCGGCTGATTTATCAGCCGATTTATCTTATCGGTCAGACAACGATAAGAAATAAATCAGTCAATTTATCGGAATATCAGAAGATATCTTGAATAGTGGAATATACTACCCCTCCAGTCATACTCCACTACTACTCTACTCAAGAAAGTTAGGGCATAGTAGTAGGTACTGTAGGGAGTACCAGTACTGTGATCACCCAAGCAAGTTGTCTGGCGTCGATATGACCCTACACTGGTGGTATGTGTCTTGTAAGTCAAGCGGCGTGCTATATTCATCATCACCTGTCCACTTCCAGCTGCACATATTCGCTTCTCCATCTTTGTCCGCACATAATCTCGTCCAATCTTCCATCCCCCCTAGGGTGCCTCCCCCTCATCTGAAACCCAAGAACTAACAATGGCAGAACCGAGCAGCGTCTGCCGAAAGAGTGGCTGGAATTTGCTCCCCACACAGGTAATCAAGCTCATTGTTTCGTGTGGGGACAATCTCAGTATCATGATGCTCGCCGCGTGCTTGTCGGGGTTGTACCGTTTACTCAAAGCCCTTAGACCGGAGCTTTTTAAGTCAGCTCCTTTCTTGCTGATGCCGCATAATCTTCAGAAATGGCGTGTCATGCAGCATAAGGATCGTAGGGTGGCGAGCATCAACCCCCTTGACTGCGATCCGATCCCCGTCACCCTCAACTACATTAACGGTATGTACTGGGTCAGCATGAACACGTCTTGGATGGTGCTCGTCAACGGTCGCGGTAGCTGGATGCATGTGGAGGTCTACACCTGGTGATTGATCTCCCTTCCTTCGGTTAACACTACACTGCTTTGGCACCGTGGCCCAGAATACTTGGAATCTTACAGTAGCCAACATGATACCAAGTTTGATTTGGTCAAGGTTGTAATCTGCCAAGTGCCCACAAGATCTGTGAATTATAAAGACTTCAGGCTAATTGCATTCTTCAACCGCGGTCTCGCCTATCTGACAGGTCACTATGGTATGTCGATAAATCTGCACATCCATCACAGGATCATACATCCTCCATGGTTCTCTGATGCCATTAAACACAAGGGCTTCATTTTCGCTTTCGACTCCTTCTATGGCTGGACGTATTGTTCGCCTACTCCAGTCATCGCTACAAATGGCTGTTACAACAGTATGCTACTTTCCTATGATATCATGGGCTTGCTTATATTACTGTCAACATTTACTGAAAAATATTCATGCTCATAACATGCTGTTCTTAAGATTGACTACATAAAGAGCCCTTTTTTATTTGACTCCAACTTTTTTTCGAGGGTTATTTTACTCCAACTTGATATGATGTTGTAGGACGCTTGGTTCCTGGCTCGATCAGACGACAGCGAACGATTGAAGATTGTTTGCACATACCGGATGTGTTGTTTCGCGAAATACAATCATAGTCACTACAAGGTCTTTGAGCAGGATCCCAACTTCTCTAGGCCTTCAGGAATTTTTGACTGGAGGTTGGTAAGTAGCCTTGGTACACGCTCTCTATTTGTCGGACTGAATTATCCGATTAACCAGGAGATAACTGACGGCAAGGATCATGATGGCATCGCGGTTTCGTTCATCAGACAAAACTGTGTGTACACAACGTACCATGCGTCTCTGCACACACCATATCCTAATATGTGCCACCACACTCTGTAGCCCAAAGTAGGAGAGAGGGTCGCAAGTATTAGACTTTGACCTGCTGGCTAGAGTTTCGCCCGTCAGGCACCCATCTGTGTTAAGTCGTTAGCCAATCTCTATAGCTTAATAAATAGTAATGTCTAACTGAGCCAGTTAGTAAGATGCGTACACTTGGTGTAGTAGGATCTTTATTTAGTTTGATGCATACACTTGTTCTTTTTTGGTAGCCCTTTTGTAATGATGGTTGATGTTTGGTTTGAAAGAGAGAGTTGCGTCTTCACTCTTCTGGCCTGCTTACTGCTTCTGTTGCACCCCAGCCCTGGTTGTTGTTGCTGCTGTTTTGAATGTACAATTAGTAGTATATTTCTTCTGTTGGTTGAATAAATGTGTTGTTATAACGACAAACACAATGTTTTGGAAGTCGTTGCACGGTTCGATCCTTTAGTGCCCCGTACCGTACGTAGTGCATACTATTTTTCGTACGGAACACATTTTCCACTTGTTGATAACATGCAGCCCACTAATGAAGGCCCAATAGAGAAGCTCATAATTAACTAGAAGGGAGGCTATCACATGAATCCGGCCCAGGTACATGCTCATGGTCCCCTAATAAACATAAATAAGTAAATAAATAAATAAATAAATAAATAAAGCTAAATGCTCATGCACCAGTTCTTTAAATTCACGATTTAACAAGAGGATATTATTTCCTATGATAGTGTCGTTACATTCAGTCGATATTATTCTTAGGAAGAGATAGTGACCAGTCTTCTTTCTCCCAGCATTTTCTTCCTTCAACCAGCGGACCCATGCGAATCGTAGTCAACGTCGTAAATAGTTCCGGTCCATTTTTATTTTTCAATAAGAATGTCTAACCCAGCCCAGCACATTGGCGACAGCACTTTATCCCCCGCCTTGGTGCGCTCGCCGCGGCGCCGCCGTCCGGCCCTGTCAACATAGTTTTTTAAAAAAATTGTCCCTGTCAACATAGTGAATAGGGAGAGGACTGTAGTTGTGAGTATGACAGTACGGACCCACCAGGTCCACTCCTGAACACAAGCAAGCGCCTCTTTTACTACTCAGATGAACCCCTCATTTTTTTACTCTAATCCACCCTGCTGATATCTGGGACCCACATCATTTTCAACGTATAGTCAATTAACGACAGAATTGCACAACTTTTTTTGAGTAGTAATTCGGAGGAGCAGGCTATAAACTGGGTTGTGCGGTCTGTGTGGCCCGTCTAACAACATGACCAGCCCAACAGTTTTTTCTTTGGGAAAATAGGTAGCCCAGTATTTCTTTTTGAAGAATAGCCAAGCTAGGCCTATTTGTTTTCTCCGACTTACTGGGCTGCAAGATGCATTCCAGCCTGTCCAAAGAGTATGGTCCGTGTCTGTTAAAAGTAAATCAAAAGGGGTTGAAAATTCCAAAAAAAATATAGAAAATTGGATATTAGTTTCTTTTTTTGTTTTTGTTCTTCACTGATATCTTATACTGTATTTCATTGGATTTAACATGACATAGTACTAAATTATTTTTATATTTATTTAGTATGGCTACTAATTTTTGGATTAAGAATATTTTGTTCCCCAGCAAAAAATTACGAATTTTCAAAATTTCCCACATACTCCCTCCATTCCTTTATGTTAGGTGCATTATATCCAGCTCGGTGACCAAGGCAGGAATTTTTGAAGCCTCCGGGACAATACTACCCCTGATATTAGTTTAGCATTAGAAATCAATTAGCATGAGCCTCCACTGATTGACCGCTGCATGCAGATATGCTGCTGGCCTTGCATGGCACATGCAATCGGCGTATCCCAACAAATCAGGGACGGGAATAAGTGTCTTTCCTTGTATACGAAAATGGATACCCATGTACGTGCGCGCCCATCGGGAAAAGGGAGGGAAGTGGCTTGGCGCGAACTGAATGAAGATTTTAAATTACGTTTTCGTGTACAAAATGAGTCAACTCCCGCTGGTTCTTTTCATTTCCTCCTTCTTCCAGTACGTGGCCAACAAAAAAAATGGTTGATCTAGACTTGCATCCAGCACCTAATTGGGATTCAATTGAGGAGAACGACGACAATGCCTTTGATCTTGGATACAACTACGACTGGCTAGCTTCCGATGACTCCGACGACGGTATGTTCTTGTGCAATCTCACCTTTTTGCAGTATCAGCGGGATAATTTTTCACTATGGGCTCCATGCAGAAGTTGAGCATGCGCTCCATGACGGGAACGGATGCCAGTATGATCGACTTAATCCCAGCAACGAAGCCGATGATGAGGCGGAGCTCCTTGAACACACGCGAGGTGCTTCTGCCGAGCACGGGCGAGTTGACGTACACGCGCCGCCGGAAGACGTGGGGGTGCACGGACGCGGGCACGGCCAACGCGCCGGCGGGGGCGGACGCGGGCATGAGCATGGCCAATGCGCCGGCGGTCGCGGACGCGGGCGAGGCCAACGTGCTGACGGACGCGGCCACGCAGTGGATGCAACACCGTCTTCACATGTACGTACTGTATGTATTCCATGTTCGTTGAATCAGATCAAGTAGTACTTGACCCGTTGTGTCACCATCTACACGCAGTTCAATCGCCGAGGCGCGCGTGGACAAGGCCACCCAGAGGACGGAATACAGTGCAAGCCGTCGGTGAACCCAGCGGAAAAGTGGTGGCCGGTGTCCTTTTGCACGACGGTTTCACTCAGAAGTAGGCAGACCTTCTATCCGGGGGTGATCCGGCTTGGTGCCACCAGGGCCTATCTCTTCGATGGTGAACAAATTCTCGTAGATTCTCGTGCGCGCCGTACCGGTGAAGTATTCATCCAGGGAACTGTTGTCATGTTCCCCTGCCATCTGGCGAACATCGCCACCAGTGATCAAGGAGTTGATGCGGCAGGTTCTATGTCCGCACATGACTCAGGCCACGGAGTAGATGTTGGTGGTGGATGCGATGGCTCTGAAGGAGAAGAAGCTGCCAGTATGTACGCAGGCCTTGGACAGGCTTGTGGTGCACATGATGTCGTGCTTAAACGCGTGTGTGCGGCGCTACTTGCTGGTCCTGTTGTCGGGCGTGGCCGGGGAGGTGACGACAATGCCGTCGGGGATGCCAGTGACGCTCGCCGTGGTCGTCGACGCTTGGGCTTGGCTGGTCGCGGCAGAATGCGCCCGGCTCTGACGAAGTGGCAAGGCGGGCATGGCGAAGTTGTTCCATCTTCGTTAAATGGCAGCAACAATGATGCAACCAGCCCCGCCCGCAATGTTAACCAAGCTGACTGTCCCGAAGGTGTTCCATCTCGTGGAGTAAATGGCAGTGGCAATGATGCAACCAGCCCCGCCGGTAACGTTAACCCATGCATCCGTGTGGAGTTGAAGAAAGATGTTGTTCCGGAGACTGATTATGGAGTACAAGCTGAAGTAGCTAACACCGGCAACAACAATGGTTAGTCTATTCCACGAGTTATTTAAGTTAGTCCTTGTTTGAAGTCATTGTGAGTAATCTGTGGCACTTAATTTCTAGAGAATGTTAGTTCATTTTAACTAAAATTAATCCATTTCTTGTTCTGAATATTCTGCAGTAGGCGCAAATGCTAAACAAAAAAAGAAGTGAAGATGGTACCCAGACAATCAAAAGAAAGAAATTTATGCCATGCTATTAGAACGGACAAATCAAGGCATATTAAACCAAGGGGTGGTTGAGGAGGTGGCAGAACTTTGTCAAGTTAACTACCAGACTGTTCAAAACATATGGTTGAGAGGCAAGCGGGCTGGTGGTATTCATGGAGTAGCAAACTAAAGAGTGAAAACTTGTGGCCGCAAGAAGATACCATTTGATTCGTATGCTATAAAAAATATTGATTTGAGCAAAAGAACTACGCTTAAAGATCTTGCTAATGAGCTTCAAATGGCCAAGACAACATTATGGAGAAGGTTGAAGCAGGGCAGACTGAAGCGCCATACAAATTCAATTAAATCCACACTGACTGATGACAACAAGCTAGGTCGTATTCGGTTTTGTTTATCCATGTTGGATGAACTAAGCGTGCCTGAAGAACCCACATTTAAAGGCATGTACAATGTCATCCATATTGATGAGAAGTGGTTCTACCGCACTAAAGGTACTCAGAACTACTACATGGCACCTCATGAAGAAGAACCATATCGCAGCACACAGAGCAAGGGATTTATTGAGAAAGTGATGTTCTTGGCAGTGGTAGCAAGGCCTCGTTATGATGATCATGGTGTTATGACATTTGATGGCAAGATTGGAATTTGGCCGTTCACATATCAGGACTTTCCAAAGAGGCGTAGCCCTTACAGAGAGAGGGGGGAAGAGGTAACCAAGGTTCTGCCGTCGGTGACAAAGGATGTTATTAGAGATTATATGGTGAACAAGCTTCTACCTGCCATCAAGGCTTTGTGGCCAGCTTCGGAATGCGGACGCATAATATACATTCAGCAAGATAATGCAAAGACACATATTTCCGTGAACGACAGTGTGTTTTGTGCAGCGGCACAAGCGGATGGATGGGATATTAGGCTTACATGTCAGCCGCCCAACTCACCTGATTTGAACATTCTTGACTTAGGGTTCTTTGCGGCACTTCAGGCTCTTTTTGAGAAGATGTCCTCCGGTAAAATTGCTTATATTATTGCAAAGGTGAAAAAAGCCTATGACACGTACCCGGCCGAGAGAAGCAACCGTATTTTTCTGACCCTTCGGTCATGCATGCGCGAGGTACTAAAGCAGAAAGGAGGTAACCGGTACAAGGTTCCGCACATGAGGAAGTCATTTCTGGCAGCACTCGTAATGCTTCCGGACGTAGTACCCTGCGATGTTGATGTTGTAATTGCTGCTATTGAGGCCCTTCCAGATGCTTGATGCACTTCTCGTCGCTTGTTATCATTAATAATCTTAGCGAATTCGTTAGTTATACAGTACTGAATTTAAACGTACTCGTACTGTACTTCTAGCATTTAAATCTTTGTTTTCTGATGCTTATTACTCCATGCCATCGACTAATCTTAAAAGAACTCGTTGTTCTTGTTTGGTGATGTTTATTACTCCATGACATCGACTTATCTTCTGTTTTGAGAGTAGAACGTTGCAAGCAAATGTAACCAACAAAATGAACTTCATTCATGCCTTTATTAATGTATGATGTCACTAAACAAACTCATGCAATACAAAAATGACTCTGGGCACAATGACAATTTATGAGATCACACCAAATGTTTAGTGCTAAGTAGAGAGTACTTGCATCACTGATTATGTGGTCGTTTCTTCATCATCTTTGGATCATACGATGTCATCAAGGACGTTAGTACAAAATCCCTATATGATTCCATTCCTGGGGGTACCGAGTCCGGCATTGAATCTGGGGCATAAAATCATTCCACGTGCACTTCACTTGCTCTGGAAGCTTGCAATGCTTCAAACTCTAAATCGATGGTTTCATCATCGCTATCCACCTCATCAGTCTTCATGGCCTTGTCATTCACCACGTTGCTCTTATCGTTCTCCTCGCCATATTCGTGTTCCCCTTGATTGATGCATCTAGTTGTGGCACTAAAAGTTAGAAGAAGGCATGTCATACATGTACAGATATGATGGATAAGAGCAAAGGTATAAGTACAACTAACCAAAAATCGGTGATGTTGTTTGACATGATGGGTATTCCGTAGATACGGCAAAGGTCAGTGCGCCGAGCATTGCTTGACACGGCATGCTTGAAGTGGCCGATGCTGCATACGGTTCCAACACCGCGCAATTCACGGCCTCGTTGACGGTGGCGATTCCCCCCTTGGAAGAATTTGCAGACCGAATGTCGAGCAGCATGTATGCGCAATAATCCGGCACGTCGGACATCACCGATGTCCGCCGTGGACGCATCATGGAAAATCTGGCCGGCGAGCTTCACGTCTGATAACGCAGGCGAGGAGTCCTCGGCGAGACACTGGCCGTGGTATTGGACCTCACTAAACAGGCCCAACGACTCGTCTTTTTCTTCCACCTGACTGAACAGTTCCATAGCTGGATCATCCTCTTGGCTGAAAAGATGCAGCGATGAGTTGAACCTATCTTCCTCTAACTTGAACGGATCCATGGTGGAAGAGAAAGGGCGTCGGTTGAGTATTTTAATTCGTCAGATGTTTTCTGTTCTCTAGAGAAGCCTTCGATCAGGTAGAGAAAGATGGTTTGTACGCTCTCAAAGAGGAAATACTAAAATAATGGAATTGCATGGGATACATTTTCCTAACTAACGATGGGCCCTTTTTCCAACAAACGCATTGAGTGATTCGCTTCATTTTATCGTCATGGGGATAGCTCACCATGTATGTGGTGGTGGAGGGGTAAAAGAGGGATTATATGGGATTACAACAAATACACCTTACATTGTGAAATTTTAATAAAAAAATGCACCTAACATAAAGGAAGGAGGGAGTATTTAGTTATTTTTTAACCCTGGTACTGACCAGAAAATGGGCAGCATTTCTAAAAATGGAAAACGAGCTGCAATAAATTCCATATGAATTAGAAAATGAGTAAAAATTATAAAAATAATATCAAATGGGTTGTACATGCCACAGATTTCGAGGCTGACTTGTTTACGCAAGGCTTTGTCAGTCAACACACAATTCTAGCAGCAGTGACTGTTGGATGTCTATCCAACGGCCGACGTCCTTCTTCAATCTTTGATCTTCCTGCTCCAGCCGTCTAAACTAGCGCCGGCGGGACTGCCTGCTCCCTCCTCTTGTGGCCCGCTGTGATGCCGCTCAGGCTTCCCTGGCCCACCCTGCTCCCTCCGCTAGCTTGGCCGCATGCAATCAACTGCCTCCTTATTACGCGAAAAAAATGATTCCTCCCACTGACATCTGGGACGCACCAGTTGGGAGGCTGACCTGTGGGCCTACTAAGTTGACGCGTACGCAGGGTTTGTCAACTTAGTCAACAAACGATTCAAGCAGCGGTAACCGTTGGATTTGAATCGAACGGGCAAGCTGCTTCTTCAATCGCTGCTCTTCTTGCACCAGCCGCCCAAACTAGCGCTAGCGAGACCGCCTGCTCCTGCCTCCAGTGGCCGGCTGTGTTGCCGTTGAGGCCTTACCGCCCTCTACTACTCCCACCGCTAGCCAGGCCCTGCGGCGACGGCAGCCTCACACCGCAGCCGAACCAGTGAACCCTCGTACTCCTCTCCGCGGGCATCCACTGTCGCGTCTTCCCCGGCTCTGCATCGTACCCTTCCTAGGCCTCGCCATCTTCCACCACCTTGGGTGCGCTCGGCGCGGAGTGGTCAACGTGGTCAATAAACGACACCATCAGAAGTAAACTGTGCGTGGAGGGGCTGACAGCTGGGTCCACGGCCGCATGCAAGGAAATGCCTCCTTATTACGCGCAAAATAATGATTCCTCCACCTGACAGCTGGGACCCACCGGAAGGGCCTCTGTATTTCGCGAAAAAAGCATTCCCACCGCTGAGAGGTCAGACCCACAAGCTATATCTTCGCACACAAGGAAGTGCCTCCTTATTACGCACAAAAAAATGAATACCCCCTGTTAGCTGGGACCGACAATAGTGGGAGGCTAACTTGTGGGCCAACTAAGTTGACGGGGACGGAGGCCTTTGTCAACTTAGTCAATATGAACGATTCTAGACTACTAGAAAAATGGCTATAGCTATTATGGACATTAATCTATATAGGAGTGGCGCACCAGATACAGGTACGCCATTATTGACATATTACTAATGGCACACCTGGTGTGTGGTGTGCCATTAGTAGTTTTAAAAAAAATAAAAAAAATGTTAGTAGTGGCGCACCAGGGGATAGTGCGACATTACTAGTTGACATAGTAATGGCGCACCTGTACAAAGTGCGCCATTACTATGTGTATGACTGGGTCAAACCTTGGTCAAACTTAGTAATGGCGCACTTGCATAGGTGCGCCATTACTATGTCAAACTTAGTAATGGTGCACTTACACAAAGTGCGTCATTACTAACTTTGACCAAATGCACCCCCACCCCCCCTTTGGATCGCCTTTTCAGTTTAAAAAAATAAAAGAAAATGATGGAAATGTCAAAAAAATAAAAGAAAATAAGTTTCCCACGTGATATGTGGTCTAGTTGTTGGGAAAATTTACAAATATGAATTTCGAATTTATTTGCAAAATCTCTCTGGAATTTAGTAAAATAGGCATAACTTTTCCATACGAACTCGGATTAAAAAGTTTTTTATATAAAAAATCATCTACTCAAAAAGTTACATCAGAATTCAATCGGGGGAACCCTGTTGAAGATTTTCAGAATCCGCAAAAACCTAACAGAATGAAAGATACGGGGCTTTTAAGATCTAGAGGGGGGGAAATGGAAAAGGTTTCAAACTTAGTAATGGCGCACCATTTGCTCGGTGCGCCACTAGTAACAGAAAAAAAATTGGTTTCAAATTTTTTTTTGGATTTTTTTTTCAAAATATGAAGCGTAATATGACCGGGAAGTTTGAAATATTTTTTCAAAATTTCATCACTCATGAACGTGAACAAAGTCCTAGACATCAACAAGGTTTAATAGGATTGATATGATAGCTATATCAACAAGTGCCCGTTAAGTGAGGTGGTGCTGGGGTTGGATAGAACTGCGAAGTTAAGCGTGCTTGGGCTGGAGTAGTGTGAGGATGGGTGACCAGGCCTTTTTCTAGTAGTGCTAGCTCCAATGACCGTACGATGTCCATCCAATGGCCATAGTTCTTCTTCAACCTCTGGTTTTCTTGCTCCAGCCGCCCAAACCTGCGTCGGTCGTGCCTCGTGCTCCTACCTCCCGTGGCCGACTGTGATGCCGCGGAGGCCTCACCGGCCCCTACTACTCCCATCGTTGGCCAGGCCATCCCTCTACTCACCCACACCCCCTGTTATTTTGTGGCGACGACAGCCTCACACCGTAGCGAACCAGTGAACCCTCATACTCCTCTACGCGTGGGCATCCACTGTCGCGCCTTCCTCGGCTCCGCGTCGTCCCCTTCCTAGGCCTCACCGTCGTCCACCACCCTAGTGCTCTCGGCGGCGTGGTCAACGTGGTCAAGGAACGGCTTCCATCGGACGTGGACTGTACATGGAGAGGCTGACAGTTGGGTCCATGACCGCAGCAAGGAAGTGCCTACACGGAAAATAATGATTCCTCCTCCTGACAGCAGGGACCCACCGGACGGGCAACCGTATTTCGTGAAAAACACTTTTTCCCCTGACTGCTGGGACCTACCACCTAGATCTTCGCACGCAAGGAAGTTCATCCAGAAAAAAAACAATTCGCCCCCCTGACTGTTGGTACCCACCATCTACATCTTCGCACGCAAGGAAGTGCCTGACAGTCGGGACCCACCTGGTCGAAGCGTACATAGCGTTGTCATTCTGGTCGCGAACGTGTACGTATATACTGGTCGATGTAGAGGCGCACACATGTCGTCATAGAGGCAAGCACGTGTACATACATACTGCTAGGTCGGAACGGAGAAACCAAGTCGTCGTCGTGTTCATGGGGAGCCATCCGACTGGGTCGGAATGGAATGCGTCGTCATGTTCATCGGGAGGGCTTGGACGGAACAACCAATGGAAACGAGGCCTGGCGTACCGCAGAAGGGAGGAAACGGCCTTGTGTTCGACCGGCCACATTCGAAATGGGATCGTGTTCATCGGGAGGGGTCTGGCGTACCGCAAAACGGAGGAAATGGAGCTTCTATGGTCGAAACGGGGGTCCTGTTCATCGGGAGGGTGTGGCGTACCGCAGAACGGAGGAAACGGACTGTTGTTGCAGCGCTATGGTCGAAACAGGTGTCCTGTTCATCGGGAGGGGTGTGGCATATCGCAACATAGGACTCCAGACGATACTATTCATCTCCACCATTGACCCCCTCCAGCCTCCACGGGCTACTATTCACCCACCGTCAACCTCCTCCAGCCTCCACCTGCGACTGTTCATCCACGGGCTCCTGTTCATCCAGCCTCCACCGCGCGCTACTCCACCGGCTACTGTTCAACCAACCCTCTCCACGGGCTCCTGTTCAACCACCCCTCCACGGGCTACTGTTCATCCAGCCCTCCACCATCTACTGTTCATCCAGCCCTCCACGGGGTGGTCCTATTCATCCAGCCCTCCACGGGCTCCTGTTCATCCAGCCCCAACCGGCTCGATCGACCGGGGTCCTGTTCATCCAGAGGCAACACCACGGGGTCCTATTCATCCACCCCCACCGGGAACTATTCATCCAAACCCCCCAGCAACATTCACTGTTCATCAAGAGGAAGCATCGATCGGCTTCAGTTAGCAGCAGTGCAATCACTCAGGTTCCGTAATGCGTAACCTGCAGTGCAATCGCTCGGGTTCAGTTAGAGCCCAATGCCTCGCACACATGCATGCACGTGTATGAGAGAAACGCGCATCGCTCAGCCCCCGACCACCCACCGTAATCGGGGACTCCCCAAAATTTTCCTCGCCCTCGCTTCTAGCACGGTTTTTTCCGTCATGGACGGCCCAAAGAATGTCATGCAGCTGCGTCTCCGGCCCGCCCGGACGAAAAGCCTATTTTCTGTCATGATTTTTTGTCATAGAAGTAGGAGCCCACCACATCTATGATGATACCGGGTTTTGTCACAATTATCGTCATAGAAGTGTCATAAGTATGACAGAAAAAAATTCGTTCATCCCAAAATGTCACAGATGTCTTTTTTTTTGTAGTGATGGTAGGACCCCTTAAAGGAGGAAGCCATAAGAAACAATATCTGCTAGTCATGGTAGATAAATTCACCAAATGGATAGAGGCCAAACTAGTGAAAACGGCCGAAGCTGGACCGGTGATAGACTTTATATCTGGTGTTGTGCACCATTATGGTGTCCCACACAGCATCATCACCGATAACGGCTCCAATTTCATAGGCGATGAAGTGAAATCCTGGTGTGCTAAATTGGGCACTAAGCTCGACTACGCCTCGGTCTATCATCCACAAACAAACGGTCAAGTCGAACGAGTTAATGGTCTTATTATGAGCGGTATTAATCCTAGACTAGTGCGGTCGTTGAAAGAATTAGACAAGCACTGAGAAGAGGAGCTCGACTCCGTACTCTGGGGGTTGCGAACCACACCCAATCGCACTACCGGATACACACCATTCTTCATGGTGTACGGGGCAGAGGCTGTTTTGCCCTGCGACATCATTCATGAATCACCTCGAGTGCGCATGTACGAAGAGAGAGAGGCCGAACTCGATCGGCAGGATAGTCTAGATGCCCTGGAGGAGGAGCGTGACGTTGCAAAATTCCGTTTTGCATTCTATCAACAACAGGCTCGCAGATACCAAAGCAGAGAAGTGCAGGCCAAGACTTATAATGTTGGTGAACTCGTTCTGCGCTTGCCAGAAAAGAAAAAGGACAAACGCAAGCCCAAGTGGGAGGGTCCCTTCATCATAGATGAGGTTCTCACTGGAGGAGCGTACTGCCTACATGATGCATCTGACAATCGCCTAGAGCCGAACCCGTGGAATGCCGCAAGACTCCGAAGATTCTACGCCAAGAGCCGTACTCTTTGTTCGTCTTATTCTCCCTTTGTTTTCATTTTTTACCCTCTTTAATTTTTCTCCAGCTCTCTAGCTCTTGTGCGGCCAAACCACACACCTATGATGTGCACATCCTTAAATGTATACACTCATAATACCTAGGGGCTTCTTTTACAGAAGCTTATTATTATTTTCTAAGCATCAAGCTCAACACATATGTGTCCTCTTCGGCATATGTACCTTTTCTTCGCCATTATATGCATCGTTATGACTTAAGTTTTTGCCAAGCTGGGTTGCCTGGCTCCTGTTTTTATGCCATACGTTCCCGTTTGTTCGCCTAGGGCATAAAGGGAGCACCTCTGCAATTGTTACAGCTGGGTCATCCGGACTTGTACCTCAGACTGGGTGAAGCCGAAAGCTAGCTTTCTTAAGAGAATATTCGGTCGGCAGATTAAAGACGTTATACAATGTTCACATCATGAACCCCCAGATGTTACGTACACTGTGATTTTTCAATCAGAGTTCGGACATGCATACTAACGCATGTTAACCCAGGGAAAGGAACTCTTAACGGAACTATTCTCCCTCGAAGATGTTTCTGACAATCAACATGTAATATAACATAGCTAGCCGGATACAACTTGTGTGTTCAAGCAACTATGACCCCTACACCTGGTTTCCACGCATACCCCGGTATATATTACTGTTACGGTATTTCGAAAAACTCCGAGCCTTCGGGTCCAGGGGTCGAAGCGAAAAGGTCTGCCATGAAAATTGTTTTACAATCCGGCTAGGGAACAATTTGTCAATTGAAGTACATAGTCACTTGGACTCAAAAACTTCTTCCTCTATGCCATCTAACAGGTTATCTAGCTTACAATCTTGTTGGGAATACTTGGCGGCTATCTTTACCTGGTCATACACTAGACTAACTGGAATTTCTTTTCCATCTGAATCCCGAGGTCTGACTAGGGACATTTGATTCAGATCAAGCTTGGTGTACCGTGTTTTTACCATGGCCCAGGCCTCTCCCGCACCTTCTCGGCAGGCCGATATCTTCCATAATCAGAAGCGCCGCCGAGCTCCCTGGAATAGCTTCACAAGCTCCTCCATACTTCCTGGAGGAGAGGCGGATGGCCACAAAGCTTTGGCAATGCTCCGCATTGCTTGTCGAGCTTGCTCGTGAAGTTGGGACAGCTCTTGCAGAAGGTCGCCTTGAGAGCCGTACATTTCCTCTTCGGGACGGCCAGTCAGCATACCTGCAGACATATATCTCTCAGATCATTTCTTCACTGAATTACATAAAGGTAAGGTCAAAAGCATACTGAATATGCTGCCTTGTAGCCTCCTATTCTCCTTGACGGCGTCAGCTAGCTGGGCTCGCACATCTTTTAGTTCTTCGCCCAGTAGGGTATTGCAATCCTGCAGCTTGTTCTTTTTATCCCTGACCCACGTCAGCACATGTTCGCCTGCCGCATGTTGCCTTTTGGCCTCCTGTTCACCAGCCTGGCGATTTTCAGTTTCTCTCTCAGTTGATCTACTGATCCTGTCTGCGGAAACACAACAATATTAATATTACTGGTATATGATTATACTTTTATCTGATGGGGGAAACATTACCATGCGGTGCCTCCTTGGATTTCTCCAATTCGGCGGTAGCCGTAGCTAGCTGGGTCTGACACTTCTCCATCTCTTGAGATAGCAGGCTATTCTTCTCCATGAGTACCTGATTATACAATGATCCTTAAATCAGTTGTATCAACTTCTTCAAGTCTCAGGGGCTACTGGTATACGATTACCAAACCTGTACTTACCCGCATATCTTTTAAATGCTGGTCGGTGGCTCTGGCAACCCATCCTGAGCAGCTCGGATATATGCATCGACCGAGCTGAAGGCATTGAATGCCTCTTTTGAAAAGTCGGGGTCGCAGAGAGCGGCCCTCCGGCGCCGATGATTCATGGCACTCTCCACTTCAGAGTTCGTGATGGGCATATCTTCTAAATCCTCTGCGAAAGGGCAATCCAGCGTCACCCCCGTGTTAGCCCCCGTCCTTAGGGCGGGGTTTGGAATCTGACTAGTGGAGGCGCGACCGGCAGGATCCCAGGACATAGTCTGGCGAACGCTCTTCCTAATAAAATGCAGCGGATAATGTCATAGTTTGATGTGACGACCAGGAGGCATATTTAAAAAAGAAAGCCATACCTCTTCGATGAAGGTTCTGCCGTGTTATCGTCTGCCTTCCTCTTCGACGACTTGTTCGGCGCGGGCGCCGCGTTCTTACGAAGCGCCTCTGGTGTAGCATGGCGCGTCGAGCGCCTCCCCTTTGAAGCACGAGACAGTGTGGTGGGTGAGGTACAGTTAGGGAGATCTTTCGGAGGAGATGTCTCCTGATTACTTACATGTGAGGCAGGAAGGAGGCCGGGATAGTTGGCCACGATTTGCACTACTGTGCCATCATCGCTCGCCTGGTACAATACTCCCTCCTCGAGCTCTACAAATATGTCCGGATCCTCTTTGTATCCGGGGTCAAGGTCCCGATTACGGTTCTCCGGCTATGGAGCGGGGCTATAGATCCCCGCTATAACCTTCCACCATTCTTGTTACAAATGGAAGGGTTAATGCCAATTAAGCATGACTCAGGGAGAGGATTGAGTAGAGTGATTGGATTAAAACTCACCCAGCTAGGAGGATTGTACATAGAAAATCCATCCCAGAGCGTAAGACGAGTGAACTCCTATTTCTCCCCTTTATACAGATCGTCCAGTATTGCGGCCAGGGCGGTAAGGGAATTTGGACCCTTTCATCCACAGCGTGATGGGTCATCTTCCCCATTGTAGTGCCACATGGGAAGCCCCCTGAATTGGAGCGGCTGAACACCTCGCACTATGGAAGTGGCCATTACCTCGATTATTGATAATCCGAACTTGGCGAGTGTCCTTATCTTGCCAATTAATTGTTGGACTTCTACACTATCTTCCTCCTCGAGGCTCCGAGGATGCGAGCTGTGGCGTTTCTTTAATGGATCATTGGTAAATTCAGGAAGGACCATTCGAACTTGGTCAGGGAGAGCGACGTCCTCAATATAGAACCACTCTGAGGGCCACTCTTCGGAAGCCTTCTTCGGCGTGCCGGATAAGTATCCAGTCCCGGCTATGTGCCATATTTCGGCGCCGCCCACCTCAAATATAGATCCCATTTGGGAGCGAGGGATGAGGTAGAATAGTTTCCTCCATAGCTCGAAATGGGACTACAACCCAGGAATAGCTCGCAAAGAGCAACATAGCCCGTGTTGTGCAGAATGGAACCCGACGTGATATTGTGCAGTTGGAGGCCGTAGTACTCCAGAAGACCTTGGAGGAAGGGGTGGATTGGAAACCTAACGCCTCCTATCAAGAAGGATGTAAAGCACACTCACTCCCCCTGGCTGGAGTGGGGAAATTTTCTGCCAGGGCTTCGCCCGTAAAAGATGTTAATCCTGCCCAGACAGGGACTAGATCCGCGGGGGGGGGGGGAGGAATCCCTGCGTTTGAAGCTTACTTAGTTGGTCGTGCGATACTGAGCATTACCCCCAATTGCCTTTTTCGGAGCCATGGGTGCGGGAGGAAGAACTGGGAACGCTAGCCATGCTGGAATGGTTTCTCCTAGCAAGCTCTAAGGATTTTCCGCTCTATGTGGAATGGGATCTGAGATCCAGTCCCTTTAAATAGACGCCCTTCTTACATGGCCAGGGTGGTATGTGGAAAAAGTACTCTGGCTATTCGTGTTCGCTTGACACGTGGAAGCCGAAGCAGTCGAGGCGCAAAAGCCAATGGGTACGACATTAAATGGAAAGCCGAGTATGAATCTTCGGATCAAACGCTTTGAAGTGTTCAGAGGAAGAACCCGCCTTGCAATGCTGAAGACTATCAGCGCGCCGGACACATCGTCATTGAAGCCTCGTTCAGGGGCTACTGAGGGAGTCCTGGAGTAAGGGGTCCTCGGGCGTCCGGCCTGTGTGACATGGGCCGGACTATTGGGCCATGAAGATGCAAGATAGAAGACTTCCTCCCGTGTCCGGATGGGACTCTCCTTTGCGTGGGAGGCAAGCTAGGCATCCGGATGTATTATTTCCTTTCTTTGTAACCGACTTTGTATAACCCTAGGCCCCTCCGATGTCTATATAAACTGGAGGGGTTAGTCCGTAGAGATGATCAGAATCAGACAGGCTAGACCTCTAGGGTTTAGCCACAACGATCTCGTGGTAGATCAACTCTTGTAATCCTCATACTCATCAAGATCAATCAAGCAGGACGTAGGGTATTACCTCCATCAAGAGGGCCCAAACCCGGGTAAAACATCATGTCCCCTGCCTCCTGTTACCATCGACCTTAGACGCACAGTTTGGGACCCCCTACCCGAGATCCGCTAGTTTCGACACCGACACGCGGCTCCCGCATTCAAGTCCAGGCCCCCAATGCGGCCTACCTCCTGGCTAAAAAGGGCTTGGAGAGGTCATCGTCAAACAAGATATCGGCGCTGCAGGCACGCGTCAAGAGCATGGTGGACAAGAACATCAAGCTCGTCAATGTGATCCAGGTGATGCTTTTTCGCCGGATCATTCCCTGACAAAGCCGAACTTGCCATCTATGGGAGTTCGATCCGGGCAAGCACCAGACCTTGCGACAGTTCTTCGGCTCCACGCACAAAGATATCTAGAAGGTGCTTTTCAAGGCCAATCAGACGTGTCCGAAAATGTCTGAGGACCACGGATACGACCTGACCCATCTAGCCAGTCCGGTAAGTTCTTCACACTTCAACGTGTATCTCTTCCCGTGCATTCAAGGAAGATGTCTAAGTTTCTCCGTTTGTCTTTTCAGAGCTGGATAAAGAAGGCGGAGCGGATCCAGTGTCCGGCTCCGTTGCCCGAAAACCTAGCTATCCCGCTCCTGACGAAGATGTTGGTTCCAGTGCCCTACCAGGCGTCGGAGAAGAAGGCCAAGAAAAGGGCCATGAGACAAGTAGCGGCCTCCGCTGTAGGGGCACTCCGGACGCAACATCCGAAGATGCCGAAAACCACTCCTCCCCCACTGAGAACGACGAGGAGGAGGAAAGCAATTCTCCCCCCGAGGGGGAAGGAAGAAAAGGGTGGCCTCCACAGATCTGGAGACAGAGGCGGAGGCATCCAAGAAAGGGAGAGTCTCCCTTGCAGACGATTCCAAATCAGACACCGATAGCAGCCCTGAGTGGAGTCCCAGGAAGAAGCCCCTGGCCGGATTGTAAGTACTCAAAGGCACTTACACATGTATATATCTAGCTCCTTTACTTTGTGGTTTTAATATGTTGAATCATGTGCTGCAGTCCGGCTCTCGCCAACCTCTAGCGATCCTCATCTTCGGGGAATTCACTGGATCCGAAGGTGATGGACAGCGAGTCGCTTCCACCAGCCTCCTCCCCGAAGACTATGGACGATGCCGAAGTGTTGTCCCGAAGGACCCTCCCAGACCAGGGAGAGGTACAGGAGGCCGCCGAGGGGGCGCCAGAGGGTGATACCTCGGCCGCCGGACACATGGGGGAGCAGATCCCCCTGGAGACTGGTGATGGGGGCCATATCCAATTCGGCCCCCAGCCGAATACAATTTTGGAGGTCCGTACAGCTCCGGAATTAGGTAAGCAACCTCCTTCGAAAGAAGGAGGTGCACCTATTCTGACAGTGACCTCTGTCCATCCGGATGCATCGGATACTATACTGGAAGCGCTCCAAGGTGCTTCCATTGTAGAAGAACACCGTATCCTTATGGGTACGGTGGTTGAGAGGGTTCAGTCCGCTAAAAGCGGACTGACCGAAGCCTGCACCAGCCTTCTAACAGGCTTTGAGGTACATGACGCAATTATGCAAAAAGAACGCCGCAGTACAGATAGTAGCTCCTGAGACTCTGTCCGGTGTTCGAAAAGAAAGGCCGGATAGAGGATGAAATAATTTTTGCAGGAGACTGATCATATATGTCTATGTGAATAAGCAGGCGTCGATGCTGGCTGCGACCTCCCATTTTGCCGAAGTATCCAAATTGAAGCAGATGCTGGAGCTGGCCGATGAAGAGCTCAGCCGTGTCAAAAACAGCTTTAGGACAAACAAGGTACGCAATGGCCTATTGAGATCTTAAAAATGATAAGAATTGTTTGTGTTGATCACGTTAATATGATGCTTCATAGGAGTTGCGGCCGAGGTGGAGTCCCTCCGGAAAGCTCTGACCAAGGCCCAGAAGAAAACGGAGAAGGAACAAGCCGCCCGCAAGAAACACGATTCAAGGGTCGGGCAGGTTCAGCAGGAGCTCGAGGACGCCGTAAAGAAATGCGAGTCCTTAGCACAAGATTGCGGACCAAGAGTGTGAACTTGCTAAGGCCCACCAAAGCGCACAAGAGGCCCGGGTTGAAGCCAAGAGCGCCCTCCGGGAAGTCCAGGAGGCCAAGAAAATTGCGGCGGGTAATACCTTTATTATGCAAAGCAAATTTGTGACGAACACTACTAGAAAAATTCCTATAGCCAATATCCCTATTAGTGGCGCACTATGGTGGTGGTGCGCCACTACTATATAGCAGTGGCGCACCAGAAGCAGGTGCGCCATTGTTATTTTTTTAGTAGTGGCGCACCTTTAGTCCAGTGCGTCATTGCAATTTTTTCCCTGGGTCCACCCCCTTCCCCAGGTTTACCAATGGCGCACCTTTGCCAGGTGCGCCATTGCTATTTTAGATAGCAATGGTGCACCTAGCAAAGGTGCGCCATTGGTAAGCCAGGGGAGGTGGGCATTTTGTGTAGCAATGGCGCACCACCCCCTGGTGCGCCATTGCTATGTGCTACACCGACCGGCCCTGATTCGAGGATTTTTGTCTGGTGAAAAGGGAATCCAATCCAACCAAAGCAACACAACACAACACTTCCTCCTCCTCTCCCCTCGAATCGATCCCCTCCAAACCCGCCGCCGCCTTGGACCTCATATCCCCATCCCCACCGGCGTTCTCATCTCCTCTAGCCTCGCCGTCGACCTCCTGCCCCGCCCTGCATCCCGTCACCGGGGCCCCCACCCTCTCCCTTCTTCGTCTCTTCCTAGGAGGGAGCGAGGCCTCAGATCCACAGGCCGTGGCAACCACCGCCACCGCGTCCTACTCCTTCCACCCCACCTAGCCGCCCTCCGCCTCCACAGCTCTCCGTCCCTCCCTCCCTCCTCGCGCCCGCAGCCATGTCGGAGATGCTGCTGCTGCACGGGCTGACGGGGAAGAACAAGCAGGCGTGGAAGGAGGGCAAGATCCGCGGCATGGCAGTGCTGGTCAAAAGCGGCGTGCTTGACCTCGGCGACTTCAACTCATCCGTCCTCCACGGCATCCACAAGATCCTCGACGGCCAAGGACGATGGCGTCTCCTTCCATCTCATCAGCGCCACCACACCCAACCCCCGTAAGCAGTCGCCTCATCTCCCTTCCTCTCACCCCCGTCCTGCATCTCTAAACTCACCACGCCGTCTCCTTCCCTACACTGCATGCGTTTTAGTTTTCCTCTTGGCCTTGTCCCTGCAATCTGTACTGTTAAGAACAAGCAGTGCAGATTTGGTTCCTTTTCTTTTCTTGCCGGAGCCAATATTTGTAATTTATACAGTTTTTATATTTCCAAAAGGGAGATGCAATCAACGATGACAGGGGAGTCAGTTTTTCCGGGTCACGTTTGAGTGGTCGAACGACTGACAGGGCATCACCAGCGCCATTCCGAGTTCTTCCTCAAGACACCCACCCTCGACGGCGTTCTCGCAACAAGAGTTCTCGCGTGTCTTTTAGTTTGCCTCTGGCGTTCTCGCGACAATCTGTACTAGCTGTCATCTGTATTGATTTCAGTTTTTTTTAAAAGACGATCTGTATTGATTTTGATTCGCTTCCTTTTCTTGGCGGATGCACGACCTGTTTCCTATGTATGTATAGGTACACTTCTATGTTTTCAAAGTTGGCTGGCACAGAGAAAAGTCATCAACCAATGCCATCTTCCAGTCTTTCTTTGTTTATCTGAATCACTCACTGTAATTTGTAGTACTTGGAAATTTACTTGTGGCAGTCTGAAGCTTTATTTTAGTAATATACTTGGAGAATTCCAAATTGATTTTGAGAGCAGACCATGTTGATAAACTATAGGACTTCATCTTGTCGTTCCTACTCAGACCCCCTCTGCTGACCTGCTTCCTTTACTAATCTAATCAGGGATTGAAGGTTGTCAACAAACCATGGAAGGAGGAAGGGACATCTTGATCGCAAGTGACTAACTGGAAGCAACCGAGGGAGGTAAGATGCATGCATATTCAACTTGCTGGTTTTCCAAGTTTAGGACTGTGATTACTGAATAATTAAGTTCTTGTGACAGGGAACTATGCATCCTGAATGGCATAGACTCTTGGCTTCATGAAATGACCCATGTCTATGATTCAAGGTATCTTAGATATTCGATGTCGGATGCAAATAATTGCTCAATTTCACTTCTCTGCAATGTTCATTCTCACATATTTCTATCATTCTTTGCAGGGATAAAGTAAAGAAAAACAAGAAAAGATTACTAGAAGATTAGTTTTAGAATTTTCTTTTATTTCCTTGTAATTTTTCTTTTATTGGATACTTGTAAAGACATTGTAATATTCTTACTATAATAAAAATTATGATTCTATTTCATTTTTGTTTTTAAATTATTTTTCCTTATAGGTTGTTTTCTGTAAATTTGGATTTTTATTTGTTTTCCAAATACATTACTAGTGGCGCATTTCAGCTCTTATTAGTGGCACACCTTCCTTTATTACTAGTGGCGCACCTATAAGGCTATTAGTGGCGCACCTAGAGGGAATACCAGTGGAGCACCTAAGGGTTAGTAGTGGCGCACCAGAGGTGCGCCATTAGTATCTAGATTACTAATGGTGCACCAGAGGTGCGCCATTACTATCTGTTACTAGTGGCGTGTTAATAGTGGGGCTTCTATAGTGCGCCATTACTAACGAAAATAGGTGTGCCACTAATTAGGCTTTTTCTAGTAGTGGAAGAGGTACCTATTACTGACCCGGATTTGGAGTTCTCCAGGAGCGTTTGCGGATCTAACTCACAGTGTGGCTGATGCTGCGGAGTTCTTCCGAGCCAAAGAGGGGAGCTCATCGGAGAAGCTCTTCTGGTCGAAATACCTTGCGCCAGAGCATCCGGTGGCCCTCAGCGATCAGCTGAAACAGCTGTCAGAATTGCATAGGGTGGCCGGACTAGCCATGAAGGATTTAATAATCCGTCTATGGCCTGCCGAAGCCGTGCCCAGCAGCCACTTCAGGCTCATGAAGCGGCTGGTTGATGCCTGCCCTCGGCTTGATGCCATAAAGCGATCAGCCTGCATCGAAGGTGCAGGGATGGCCTTCGCTCGCGTCAAGGTACAGTGGGAAAAGATGAACATCGTCAAGCTTGCGACCGAGGGGCCGCCTGAGGGCAAAGAGCACCGCACGCCCGAGTGCTATTTTGATGACGTCTTGGAAGGATCCCGCATTGGAGCGGTGTCGGTGTCAAAACCGGCGGATCTCGGTAGGGGGTCCCGAACTCTGCGTCTAAGGTCGAAGGTAACAAGAGACAAGGTACACGATGTTTACCCAGGTTCGGGCCCTCTCTATGGAGGTAATACCCTACGCCCTGCTTGATTGATATTGATAAATACGAGTATTACAAGAGTTGATCTACCTCGAGATCATAATGGCTAAACCCTAGAGGTCTAGCTTGTATGGCTATGATAATAAATCCTCCTCCTCGGGACTAAGTCCTCCGGTTTATATATGAACCGGGAGGATCTAGGGTTACACAAGGTCGGTTACAAAGAAAGGAATCTACATATCCGGTTGCCAGGCTTACCTTCCACGCCAAGAAGAGTCCCATCCGGACACGGGTACAGTCTTCGGTATTCGTATCTTCACAGCCCATCAGTCCGCCGATGGCTAACAGGCCGGATGCCCGAGGACCCCATAGTACAGGACTCCCACAGTAGCCCCTGAACCTGGCTTCAATGACAAGGTATCCGGCGCATAGATATGTCTTTGGCATTGCAAGGCGGGTTCCTCCTTCCGAACTCCTAAACAGTCTTCGGATGTACCAATGTGTCCGGACCTGTAACTCACACCACACACAACCGTAGAGAGAATATAATATTTCACAAATCCAATCTGGTGACAACTTTTTTATAACATGACATCACGTCTGCCCGGTCACTATATCGATTGGTTTCGTCTGCCATCCCACGTTTTGAGATGCGGTTTCCATTGGCACGTCTTATCAAAGTAGAGATTGCGTCCCCTTATTGCGGGATTCTCATCAATACGGGTGTGGGTAACCCAACCGTGCCATTTACACAGCCCTTGGGAGTAGGTGAATTCTAAGGCGAGTGGGGAGGCGTTCAATTTTTACTGCCTTTGTAAGGAGACAAGAATCCCTTTTCTACACCCACACCTTCTCTCTTCCTCTGCCCTTCCACTCTTGAGCTCCAGCGCCCAAGTTCTCATCTTGTCCGTCTCGAGCGAGCACTCAACCATGTCCGGATCTAGAGGTCAAGGCAAGTGGGTGGCCTCCTCCGTCCAGGAGGAGGACATCGCCGAGCTTCGGACAACCGGGTACCTCACGAAGGGAATCGCCCACTGCCTTCCAGCCCAGGGATAAATCGTTCCCACGCCGAAGCTCAACGAGAGGGTAGTATTCATCCCCCATTTCCTCTGCGGGTTAGGATTTCCACTCCACCCCTTCGTCCGCGGGCTGATGTTCTACTACGGGATAGACTTCCATGATCTATCCCCGAACTCCCTCCTCAACATCTCGACGTTCACCGTCGTGTGTGAGGCCTTCCTTCGCATCCAACCCCACTTCGGGATGTGGCTCAAGGTCTTCAACGTGAAGACGAAGGTGGTGGATGGCCAACACGTGGAGTGCGGAGGCGCCATGGTTAGCAAGCTGGGCAATGTCTCCTGGCCGAAAGGCACTTTCGTGGAGATTGTAAAGGAATGGCAGAAACATTGGTTCTATATCACAGTGCCCCGTAGCACCACCTGGGCCACAACTGCCGAATTCAACTCTGGCGCTCCCATGTGACTCACCTCCTGGGTCGAGAAGGGCCCGAACTGGTGTTCATCAGATGAGCTGACGACACTGCAGACGCACATTCAAAGCATGGTGGATAGAGATATCAAACTCGTCGATATAATCCAGGCAATGCTAGTTTGCCGGATTCTTTCTTGCCAAAGCCGAGGCCGCCCTCTCTGGGAGTTCAATCCGAAGAAGCAGCATACCCTGAAGAGGCTCTTTGAAACAACTCACGAAGATGCCTGGAGGTTGATTTTTATGGGCAACGAAACTTTGCCGGCCACAGATTCAGACCGTGGACATGACATCAACCACCTCGCCAACGAGGTATATTATTCTTACTGCATCCCTTACTTGTTTGTTTCAAGGATGATGTCTAAGCCTTTATTATCATGGCTTCTTCAAGAGTGGATGGAGAAGGCGAAGCTGATCCAATGTCCGGCTCCGCTGCCAGAAGAACTGGTCATCCCGCGTTTAGCAAAGATGTTGGTGCCGGCGCCCTATAAGGCGCCAGAGAAGAAGGCCACCAAGAAGGCCAAGGGGGTCTGGAGAGGCCCCCGCCGCGGCACTTCGGACACGACATCCGAAGATAAGACCCGCTCCTCCGCCGCCGAAGACGGCGACGATGAATAGGAGGAGGAGAACAACCATCCCCCTGATGAGGGGAGGAAGAAGAGGGCGGCCTCGGTGAATCTGGAGGTGGAGACGTCCAAGAAAGGGAAGAGCTCCCTTACGGATAACACCGCGTGGAACACAGTCTGGAGAGACGCCCCCGCACTAAGACTCGGGCCGCATCATAAGTGCTAAAACCCATATCCGCCCATAAACCAAGTCTTTCCTCTTCATTGTATTGATATAATCAGTTATGCTATTGCAGTCCCGCCCACGACAATCCCCAGCGATCCTCATCACGAGGTCACTGCCGGCCGCTCACTCCCCCAAGGCCAAGGACGATGCGGAGGTGGTGTCCCAAAGGACTGTTCCAGGCGGGGAGAGGCTTAGGAGGTGCCAGAAGGCGAAACTCCCGTCACCGGACACCAGGGGGAGTCAATCCCCATGGAGACTGGCGGGGAGGGCCGTATTCAGTTCGGCCCTCAGCCGGACTCGATTCCGGAGTCCGGTGCGGCTTCGGAATCTGGCACGCAACCTCCTTTGAAGGAAGGGGGAATGCATATTCCCCGGTGACCCCTGTCCAACCAGGGGCACCAGATAATCTGCTGGAAGCCCTGCGAGGCGCTTCCATTGTGGATGAGCACCGTGTCCTTATGGGCACGGTAATTGAAAGGGTTCAGTCCGCCAAGAGAGGACTAACCGAAGCTTGCAGCAGCCTGTTGACAGGTTTTGAGGTAAGCGGCGCAAAAAGGAGAAAATCCCAATATAGACAGTAGCCCCTGAGACACTATCCGGTGTTCGGAAAGCAAAAAGCGGATAGAGGATCAATATTCTATTGCAGGAAACTAACTAAATTTGTCTGAAATGTATGCACAGGCATCGCTACTAGTCGCGGCCTCGCATACTGCCGAAGTCTCCATACTGAAGCAGAAACTGGCAGAGCTCAAAGAGGAGCTAGGCCAGCTGAAGAGGCAGCTCCAGGAAACACAAGGTAAGCAAGAACATGTTATGTATTCGAAAAGGGAAGATGATATGCAATGACCGAAATACCATGATGTGAACAGAGGCAACGACCGAGGTCGAATCCCTGAAGGCGGCCCTGGTCGAAGCCGAGGGGAAGGCTGTCAAGGAGCAGGCCGCCCGTAAGAGGCTCAAGGCCCGGGTCAACGAAGTCCAACAGGAGCTCCAAGACGCGATGAGGAAGTGCAAGACCTTGGAACACAATGCGTCGGCTCAAGAGGCCAAACTCGCCAAGGATCGTAAGATTGCAGAGACGGCCTGGAGTGAAGCGCAGGGCGCCCTCCAGGAGATCCAGGTGGCCAGGAAGATCGCGGCGGGTAAGGCATTCAATATGCAAAGCAAGAATGTGAAGAGGAAATATCTTTTACTGACCCGGATTCGGAGTTCTCCAGGGGCTTTTTTTGATCTACCGCGCAGTGTGACCGACGCCGCCGAATTCTTCTGAGTCGAAGGAGGGGGCTCCCCGGAGAAGCTGTTCTGGTCGCAATATCTTGCGCTGGAACAACCGGTGCCCTTCAGCGATCAGCTAAAACAGCTGGTCGAGCTGCACAGGGTGGCCGAACTGGCCATGAAGGATTTAATAATCCGGTTGTGGCCAGCCGAAGCTATACCCAGCAGTTACTTCGGCCTCGTGAAGAGGCTGGTTGATGCATGTCCCCGGCTTGACATCATCAAGCGGTCCGTCTGCATTGAAGGCGCACGCCTGGCCTTCTCCTATGTCAAGGTCTGGTGGGCGAAGATGGACGTCGTCAAGTTGGCGACCGAGGGGCCGCCTGAAGGCAAGGAGCACCACACACCTGAGCGATACTTTGGCGATGTCTTGGAAGGGTCCCGTATTGTTGCGGATCATTGTGTGAAAGACACTATCTTTGAGTGAATGTATTCGAGCTCCCCCTACCTTGTATGATAAAACAAAGTGATTATGCAATATAATGCTGGTTATGTTTTTAAATTTTTTACTTCCTGTGTGGCCGTGTTGTAAAATCTGAGGGTTAACCAGTCGTCGGCTTCTGCCCCCACGTAGGTAGTATGGGGGTGTTCAGGATGGAATCTAAACAATCTTGATCCAATTAGATGGTCCTTGAAGGAGTTTTTTAGCGCAACGAACCAGGCAAAAAGACTATTCGGCTGTAACGCCCTCACTTAGCCATAGGAGTGCGACAATAAAAACATGGGCGCAGCCCCTAGTATCCGAACTAGAGTGCTATAATTGTCTGATCGGGAAGTACCAATCCTTCGCGTAATGCGGAACAAATCTCCAACGATTTCAAACCTCCGAACGGCTGACCGGCTCTCGCCACATCATGACAGTCAGTTTTCGGCTTTCTCTACTGAGGTGCTCCTTTGGATAAACCAAGGCACAATCACAGTAGTTCTCCTTTTACTACCTTAGCCGATATAGCGGAACGTAAGGTAGTAAGCACAGGAGCCGGGCAACCCAACTATTGACCAAAGACATGGTTCGGAGCCAATGCATATAATGCTAAATTCAGGGTGCCGAACTATACTTATAAAAAGTGTTCGGACTTTGGTTGCCTTAATGTGGGGTGCTATGAAGCCCCTGGCAAACATCATGCGTACCAAAATGTACGGGTTCTACCTGATAGGGTTATCCATAGGGGAGCTAAAAATAGAAAGAAAATAGAAAAGGTACAAAGGTAAAAAAAGCTGGAGTCCTACGGCTCAGCCGCAAACTGTTCTCATTGTAATTTAATTAGTACGTCAAGGCGCATTGATACAGGTAGTGCGATAAGCAATAGGCTATTTGAAATGCCGAAACCAAGGTAGAGCTGCATGTGGGTCCTGAAAAACAGGTAAAGTTATCGTTAACGGAATCACCTAAAAAGTCCCCCATATGTCTGTGTTTCTCGTTGTCTTAGTGTGTTTATCCTGCAAGAGGGCCGATGACTAGACCACCAGATGGTGCCTGTGGGATTGAGACCTGAAAAGGAAACAAGGAAAAGTGAAAGTGTGTGTGTGTCTGATGTCGGTTGAGCCGTACTATGGACCACAAGCTAGCTATGCCTCCGTCGATGCCCATGGGATTTTGAGTGCGTAGTTATGTACGCGCGGCACGAATGCTAGTCGAGCTCCTGACGAGTCGAGCTCTCCTACTGCAGAGTAGTTCGGACCCTCTTAACGGTGTCCATGGGCTCGGTAGCCAAGTTAAGGTTCTGCTTGAGAAGGCCGCTCTGTACTTCTGCTGCTAAGGCAGCTGTGTGCTCTTCTGTACGGAGGGAGCGTTCTGTATTTCCGTTGACTGTTATGACGCCATGTGGATCGGGCATCTTGAGCTTGAGATAAGCATAGTGTAGTACTACATTGAATCGAGCGAACGTAGTTCGTCCGAGAAGTGCGTGATGGCCACTGCGAAATGGGACGATATCGAAGAATAATTCCTCACTTCGGAAGTTGTTCGGAGATCCGAAGAAAACCTCGAGTGTGATTGAGCCCCTACAGCGGGCCTCTACACCTGGTATGACTCCATTGAAGGTAGTCCTGGTAGGCTTGATCCGAGATGGGTTAATGCCCATTTTTTGCACTGTATCCTGATAGAGCAGATTGAGGCTGCTACCTCCGTCCATAAAGACGTGAGTCAGGTGGAACCCGTCAATTATTGGGTCTAGGACCAGTGTGGCTGAGCCACCGGGACGGATAATGGTCGGATGATTCCAGCGATCAAAAGTGATTAGGCATGACGACCATGGATTAAATTTTGGGGCGACTGGCTCTATCGCGTAGACTTCCCTGAGCGCACGCTTGCGCTCCCTCTTGGGGATGTGGGTAGCGCATATCATGTTCACCGTTTGACCTGGGGGAAACTTATTCTGTCCCCCTGTTTTCGGTTGCTGGGGTTCTTCATCATCGTCCTCGCTTTGCGATCCCTTTTCCCTGTTCTTGGCGTTTAATTTGCCGGCCTGTTTGAAAACCCAGCAATCTCTATTTGTATGACTGGGTGGCTTGTCTGGGGTGCCATGAACCTGGCACGGACGATCAAGTATGCAGTCCAAGATGGATGGGCCTAAATTCTTCTTTTGGAATGGCTTCTTCTGCTGACCGGACTTAGAGCCCCTAAATCCGGCGTTGACTGTCGTGTCCTCGGTGTTATCACTGTTGTTTCGACGCTTGTATCTGTTGCGTCGAGACTTGTCTTTGCTAGTTTTAGCTTCAGGGGTGCTGGCGTCGCTTGCATTGTTTTTGCTACGGGCCAACCAACTGTCCTTGCCCGCATAAAAGCGGGTCATGAATGTTGTGAGGGATGCCATGGATTTTGGCTTTTCTTGGCCGAGGTGGCGAGCGAGCCATTCGTCGCGGATGCTGTGTTTGAAGGCTGCTAGGGCTTCGACATCCGGACAATCGATGATTTGGTCCTTTTTAGTTAAGAACCTAGTCCAGAATTTCCTGGTGGATTCTCCAGGATGTTGAACTATATGGCTTAAGTCGTCAGCGTCCGGAGGACGAACATATGTACCTTGGAAGTTATCGAGGAAGGCATCTTCCAAGTCCTCCCAACTGCCAATAGAATTTGCAGGCAGACTATTGAGCCAGTGCCGAGCTGGACCCTTGAGTTTTAAAGGGAGGTATTTGATGGCGTGGAGGTCATCGCCGCGGTCCATATGAATGTGGAGAATGAAGTCTTCGATCCACACCGTGGGGTCCGTGGTTCCATCGTATGATTCTATATTCACGGGTTTGAACCCTTCTAGGAATTCATGATCCAGGACGTCATCCGTGAAGCAATGAGGGTGTGCGGCTGTCGGAGTAATGGGCCACGGGTAGGCCAACCCGAGTCCCATAACCTTTCAAGACATCGGGGCAGGCTGCACCCCTCAAGACCCCAGGGCGAAGAGCCGTCTCCTGAGGAGTTGACGGCAGGGCGGCCGACTGCCCGCTCACGGCCGAGTTCCAGGGACGACTTCCAGAGAAGCCGGCTTTGGGGAGTCGGCCGGCGACTCCAGGAAACCCATGACCTCATCAAAGGGGACGGGACAGAGGCGTGGCTACAGTGAAGCCCACTCCCGCCCCTTACCAAGGGCAGGCATGGCCACAGCACGCCGTACCCGGGAAGATCTCCGTGCGGCGTGGCACTATTGCCCGGCCGGCCTTGACATCAGCACCACAGCACCAAGTCCTGTGCCCACGGCGGCTTATCTGTACGGCCTGGAGGTAGAGGGGCCCACCAGTCAGCGAGACCTCGGGAGACGGCGGGAGAACCGCCAGTCGGACCCGTTGGGAGTCGGCCCGGGGGAGTCGGCCGAGCCCTCCCCCGGGGCCCATGCGCCATTAATCAAGATGAGATGGGGAGTGGCCACAGTGATCGCCCGCCAGGCGGCGGGGCTGCTGCCACGACCCCATGACCAAGCATGCATCATCAGAAGCATGGCTATAGTAATCAGCGGCCGGCAAGACCCGCCCGCGGCGGACGCAGCCTGTCGGCTCCATACCAGACCAGTCGGCGGGGCCCACCAGTCGGTGGGCCCCAGCAGTCAGCGGAGAAGTCGGAGGTCGAAGGCACTGACGGTTGGGCCCGCGCCCAGTCGAATTACCATTATACCCCTGGGGGGTAGGCCTATATAAACCCCCCAGGGCACCCATGCAAGGGGTTGGAGCCCAGTAGTTCTAGACCATACCAGATAGAAGGAGAGAGCTAGCCTTGCCCTCTTCTACCACCAGAAACAGCTCAAGGAGCAACCGTGTAAACACTTGGCCATAGTGATCATGCGGAGACCCCGCAGAGCAGCAGTAGGGGTATTATCTCCCCGGAGAGCCCCGAAGCTGGGTAAGATTCGCCGGCGTGCATGTCTTCGTCTCATCCCGTTTCCAGGCACCAGCGACGTTCTACTCGCCCCCACCATGATAAGCCATCCATTGGCATATGTCGCACCAAACCCCCGACATTTGGCGCCCACCATGGGGCCTGGTGCACCGCCATCCGGAGATCTGTTCTGGATGGGAACCCTTTTCCTCCCTGGCGAGCGCAGCCAGCCAGGCACGCCAGGCGAAGTTTGCATCGACGCGCTGCGCGGCGTTGAGATCGCCTGCGCAGCCAGCTCCTTGGCCGAACTTGTCGGTGAGGTCCGCCTCTCTGATGAACCTGCGTCCGACGCAGGCGCGGGCGGCCCTGAGAACCTCCTCTCGGGCCTCCTCGATTAACTCCACGTTTCCGGTGAGCCCGCCATAGACTTGGAGTCCATAGGCTCCACCGACCCGATGCTGGTCGACTCCGACACCGCGTCGATCGACGTGTTCCCCACCAACGTGGTGGTCTACGACGAACCTCTCCCCCACACAGAGAGCGACGGAAGCACCGTCACTGAGGTGCTAGTCATCAGTCATGATGAGTTCCCTGGTGGAGGAGCGCCCGACTCACTCGGCGCGGCGCTGCAAGACCTAGCTGCGCCCATTCCGGAAGGTGCTGACGCGGAGACGCTAGAAGCGCGCCACCTTCAGCTCGTTGAAGGCACGAAGAAGCTGGCCAGCATGAGAGGCTTGTTAGAATCTTACCAACGGGAAATGGATCGCGCCGTTGGCGGCTCGCCGGCCCTGGCAGGGCCCAGCTGCCTTGGTGCGGTCCAACAGCGTGGCGTAGCCATCGCCAGCCTGTTTGGGGCTAGCCGCCCCGTGTACGCTACACCGGCGGAGAACATCTGAGCCGCCCAGGTAGCGGCGGATGAGCTGGACAATTTCGAGGGTGAAGAACGCCGCCTCATGATGGAGCGAGTCCAGTGGCTCCTCGACGCGGCCGCCATGCAGAACGAGGCTGGCTGCCGCATGGAGGCGCCGCAGCGGCCAAACGACGACCCGCACCGAGATCAAGGTGCGACGTCTCGGACGCCGACTGGCGGCGCCCGAGGAAGAAAGGACAAGGAGCCGGCTGTCAGCCACAGTCGGACTCGCATTACCATAGAGCGCGACCGAGATGGCCGCCCGAGAGCAGTGGAACGACGGGACGACTGTCCGCCTCCCCCTCCCCGCAAGGAGAGGCGAGGCTCCCCGCCGCCTGTTGACCATCCGACTCTCGGTGACCGCCTTGGCCGCCGAGAGGGAGTTGGAGAGAATGAAGCCCGCCACCGGATCGACTGACTTCACCGGTCCCTGGCGCTGGAAGAAGAAGACGAGCTAGGTCTGCCTTGTTTCGGGCCCCGCATTCGGGACGAGCCCTTTCCTAGAGGGTTCATGCTCCCAAGAGACACGCCCAAGTATACCGGCTCCGTGAAGCCGGAAGACTGGCTAGTCGACTACTCCATGGCTGTCAGCATAGCAAACGGCAACAAGCGTGTCGCCGTAAAGTACGTTCCGCTCATGCTCTAGGGCACGGCCCGGACATGGCTGAACAGCCTAAAGCCCCGCAGCATCAACAGCTAGGTCGACTTCACTGAAGCATTCGTCTGCAACTTCACCAGCACGTACAAGCGTCCTCCCAAGCCTCGTCAGCTCTCCTTGTGCGTACAAGGTCCTGACGAGTCGACTCGCGACTACCTCACGCGTTGGGCTGAGCTCCGGAACTCCTGCGAGGGCGTGCACGAGGTGCAGGCCATCGAGTACTTCACAGCCGGGTGCCGAGAAGGCACCCTCCTCAAGCACAAGCTCCTCTGCGACGAGCCAGAAACCCTCGATGAGATGCTGATCATAGCGGACAAGTACGCCACGGCTGACTCCTCCATGAAGGCGGAAATTCAAATCAGCACGACTGGCAAAGTAGCTCCTCAGGCTCCAAGAACTCCGGCGGCAGACGCCGGCCAGCGACAACAGCAGGGCGACAACAAGTGCAAGGCCCCGCAGCCGGCTTCCGCAGCCGACAGGTCGCGACCGTCGATGCCCAGCAGCCAGAAGAGCAGCCTCCGCCCAAGCGACAGAAAGGCGGCAAGCCAAACTGGTTGCCGGCCTTCTCCTATGAGCAGACCTTGGATGGACCTTGCAAGTTCCACAACGGCGCGAAGCCGTCGAATCACACCACCCAGAAGTGCCACTGGCTCACCAGGATCGCCAAGGGAGACAGCCTCCTGCCACACCCGCCTGCTGGGCAGCCGCCTCCGCCTCCGCCCCAGCAGCCGGCAATCAGGCCAGTCAGCGCAGTACAAGACGAATACCCTGAAGAGCTTGGAGCCTATGTGGTGTTCACCAGTGTGGCTGATGATCGACGCAGCAGGCGGCTGCAGCGACAAGAGGTGAACGCAGTAGCCTCAGAGACGCCAGAGTTCATGCACTAGTCTGAGAAGCCCATCAGCTAGAGCAGGGCTGACCACCCAGAAGTGATGCCGAGTCCGGGCTCCTATGCCTTGGTCCTGGACGCCACCTTTTCCACGGACAAACGGGCCGCGCGTTTCTCGCGAGTTCTGATAGACGGGGGCAGCAACATCAATATCATGTACAAGGACACCATGGAGAAGTTAGGAATCAAGCAAAGACAGCTTCAGAACAGCCGGACTGTGTTCCACGGCATTGTTCCTGGGCTTTCCTGCTCACCAATCGGCAAGATCCTGATGGACGTCCTCTTTGGGGACAAAGATCACTTCCGAAGAGAGTCTGTTTGGTTTGAGGTGGTGGACCTTGAGAGCCCATACCATGCGCTACTTGGCCGACCCGCCCTGGCCAAGTTCATGGCGGTCCCCCACTACACCTACCTCAAGATGAAGATGCCCAGTTCCAGGGGAATTCTGACTGTGGCCAGCGACTACCGGAAGTCGTCCGCTTGCACGACCGAGAGCAGTCGGCTGGCCGAGTCCCTGGTGATCGCAGCCGAGAAGCGACTCCTTGAATGAGTTGTGGCGATGGCCGGTAAGCAGCCGGAGATATCGCCCGACCCGAAGGAGTCGGAAGCCGAAGGTTCGTTCAAGCCGGCCAAAGAGACAAAGAAGATACCCTTGGATCGGGAGCACCCAGAGAGGTACGCCATCGTAGGTGCAAACCTCGACAGCAAATAGGAAGGCGAGCTCGTCTATTTCCTCCGTGAGAATCAGGACATCTTCGCATGGTCTCCCAAAGACATGCCAGGTGTACCGACGGATTTCGCCGAGCACAAGTTACATGTCTGATCTGATGCAAAGCCGGTCAGGCAGCCCCTGCACCGCTTATCAGAAGAAAAGATAAGAGTTGTCGGAGAAGAGATATCCCGACTCCTAGCAGCCGGCTTCATTATGGAAGTTTTCTTCCCGGAGTGGCTGGAAAATCTGGTCCTGGTGCTAAAGAAGAACAAGCAATGGCGAATGTGTATTGACTACACGAGCCTCAACAAGGCCTGCCCCAAGGACCCATTTGCTCTACCAAGAATTGACCAAGTGATAGACTCCACAGCCGGATGCGAGTTGTTGAGTTTCTTGGATGCATACTCAGGATATCACCAGATCAAGCTAAACCCGGCTGACAGATTGAAGACCGCCTTCATCACACCGTTTGGAGCATTCTGCTTCCTCACCATGACGTTCGGCTTGAGGAATGCCGACGCCACCTTTCAGCGTTGCATGCAGAAGTGTCTCCTCAAGCAGCTCGGCCGGAACGCCCATGTTTACGTGGACGACGTGGTGGTGAAGACGGAAAAGCGTGGAACACTGTTGGAAGACCTCAAGGAGACCTTTGAGAACCTACGCCGGTTCCAGATCAAGCTCAACCCCGAGAAGTGTGTCTTCGGAGTACCAGCCGGCCAGCTGCTAGGTTTCCTGGTCTCTAAACGCGGCATAGAATGCAACCCAGTAAAAATCAAGGCCATCGAGAGAATGGAGGTACCCAGCCGACTGCTGGATGTGCAGAAGTTCATCGGCTGCTTAGCATCCATCAGCCGATTCATCAGTCGGCTGGGTGAGAAAGCTCTCCCCTTATACCAACTCATGAAGAAGACCACTTTTTTCGAGTGGAACCATAAGGCGGACGAAGCTTTTCACTAGTTGAAGAAGATGCTGACTACTCCACCCGTCCTGGCGGCTCCGACTCCTAAGGAACCTATGCTCCTCTACATTGCTGCCACCAGCCGGGTAGTCAGCATAGTCATGGTAGTGGAGCGCAAGGAGGAAGGCAAGGCGCAGCCTGTCCAGAGACCAGTATATTACCTGAGCGAGGTACTGTCAACCTCCAAGCAGAACTACCCCCACTACCAGAAGATGTGCTATGGCGTACACTTTGCTGCCAAGAAATTGAAGCCTTATTTTCAAGAGCATCCAATCACGGTGGTCTGCACGGCTCCACTTGCCGAGATCATCGGTAGCCGAGATGCTTCTGGCCGAGTGGCCAAGTGGGCCATAGAGCTGGCTCCTTACACCATCTACTACCAGCCCCGCACCGCTATCAAATCACACGCACTGGCTGACTTCCTCATCGACTGGACCGAGACCCAGTACCTGCCTCCAGCGCCTGACTCCACCCATTGGCGGATGCACTTCGACGGCTCCAAGATGCGCACCGGCTTGGGAGCCGGCGTCGTCCTCACCTCTCCCAAAGGCGACAAGCTCAAGTATGCACTGCAAATCCATTTTGCCGCCTCCAACAATGTTGCCGAGTACGAGGCGCTCATTCACGGGCTCCGGCTTGCCAAAGAACTTGGCATCCGCCGGATCTTGTGTTATGGCGACTCGGACTTAGTGGTCCAGCAGTCATCTGGCGACTGGGACGCGAAAGACGCAAACATGGCGAGCTACCATTTCCTCGTGCAGCAACTCAGCTGGTATTTCGAAGGGTGCGAGTTCCTCCATGTGCCAAGAAACGACAACGACCAAGCAGACGCCTTGGCACGAATCGGCTCTACCCGCCAAGCAATACCATCTGGCGTCGCCCTTCAACGCCTCCTCAAGCCATCTGTCAAGCCTTCACCAGAATCAGACTCCATTTTTGTGCCGGCTCCTCCCGAAGACGGCAGATCTGACTCCAGAGCTCCGGCAGACGGAACGGGGACTTTGGCAGATGACTCCAAAGCCGCCACAGTCGAGCCCGGCCCGGGGACTGCGGTAGCGGACTCGAAGATTCCAGAACTCGGCCCAAGGACCGCGCCAGTCGGCCTGGGGACTTCATCAACCAAGCAAGCGGCTGTTGACTCCAACCCGCCGCCTCCCAGCCCAGCCGCCCTCGTCCAAGTCGTAGTTCTGGTAGTCGAAGAAATAGCAGCACCCTCATGGGCCCAGCCCATCCTCAAATTCCTGGTGAACAAAGAGCTACCAACTGATGAGACCCCAGCTCGGCAAGTACAACGCCGGGCGGCAGCCTATACCATAATCAACAGAGAGCTGGTCAGGCGCAGCATCACTGGTGTCTACCAGCGCTGCATAGAGCCAGAGCAAGGCCAGGCGATTCTCAAAGACATCCATCAAGGCGAATGCGGCCACCATGCGGCTTCAAGAGCACTTGTCGCCAAAGCCTTTCGGCACGGTTTCTTCTGGCCGACTGCCTTGGAAGAGGCCAAGGAGTTGGTCCAAAAATGCAAAGGGTGCCAGAAGTTCAGCTCCAAGCCGCACCAGCCGGCTTCTACGCTCAAGACCATCCCCATTACCTGGCCTTTCGCAGTTTGGGGTCTAGACATGGTGGGACCATTCAAGACAGCACGAGGTGGTTTAACTCACCTACTTGTCATAGTGGACAAGTTCACCAAGTGGGTGGAAGTGAAGCCAATTAAGAAACTGAACGGTCTGACTGCCGTGACCTTCATCACTGATATCACAATTCGGTATGGCATACCACACAGCATCATCACCGACAACGGCACAAATTTTGCCAAAGGCGCCTTGGCCCGTTTCTGCGCAACACAGGGCATCCGACTGGACCTAGCGTCCGTCGCCCATCCGCAGTCAAACGGCCAAGTGGAGCGAGCAAACGGCCTCATCCTATCCAGCATCAAGGCTCGGTTGATCGAGCCTATGGAGCGCTCGGCTGGCTGCTGGCTCGACGAGTTGCCAGCCGTCCTCTGGAGTCTGCGCACGACTCCAAACAAGTCAACCGGCTTCACGCCCTTCTTCCTCGTCTACGGTGCCGAAGCCGTCATCCCAACGGACATAGAGTTTGACTCCCCACGAGTCACCATGTAAACCAAGGAGGAAGCAGAAGAAGCACGACAAGACGGCGTCGATCTGCTGGAAGAGGGCCAGTTGTTGGCACTCAGCCGGTCCAGCATCTACCAGCAGAGCCTGCGCCGATACCACAACAGGAAGGTCAGGCCAAGATCTTTCCAAGAAGGCGACCTTGTGCTCCGGCTGATCCAGCGAACAGCCGGCCAGCACAAGCTGTCGGCACCTTGGGAAGGCCCTTTCATCATCAGCAAAGTACTGGGCAACGATTCCTACTACCTGATCGACGCTCAGAAGCCCCAAGGACGCAAGAGGGACGACTCCGGCAAGGAGACAGAGCGGCCATGGAATGCAAATCTCCTCCGAAGATTTTACAGTTGATGCAGTATGTACCACGCTACCTTTTGTATTAAAGTACCAAGACTTCGGGGCCCCTAAGACGAGCTCGGGGACTTCCCTCTTTTGTCTGTATGATAAAAATTATGCCTGCAAGTATGTTACTCTTTGTCATGCTGCTTGGCACCGGGCTCGACAAGTCGACCCGGGGACTTGCCGCCTTGCACTATGAAATGCTTCCTGCAGCCGGACAAGCAGTGTGTAAACACCTAAACTGTCTTCTGTCAGAAGCCGCAGCTCGCAAAGCGACTGTACAGTGGGTAGAGGTAAGGTAGAATGGGTGTTCGCATGAAAAAGGGTTAAGGGCTCAAAGCATAAAACATAGCTCAAGACGGCTTCCAGCCTTTCTCGCAAACTGACTCTCGGATAGTCGGACTGTCGTCTTCTATCCAACTTGCTCAAAATCTCTTGAAATCGGCTAAGTACTTGCTTTCCCAAAGTAGCCTAGCACTTGATCCAGAAACAATCCACAGAGCGGCTGTCCGATTGGCAAGGCAGGCAACTAAGAGAAAGCGGCAAAGGAAAAAAGCCAAAAGAACAATGAGCAAGAAAAGATAGATATATATATTTACATAACATAGCCCCTTGGCCGAATTGTCGAGTAGAGGTTCAAAATACACCCCGCGGGTGGAATTGTGCGAATTAACAAGTTCTTCAAAGACTACTGAAGCGGATAAAATAAAAGATACAGTGGCAGCTCAGGAGGCAGCAGACGGATTCGGAGGGTCGGAGGAGGCGCCAGCGTCAGGCGTCAGGGCAGCCGGCTGGTTAGTCTCGGCTTGATCACCTCCGGCGGCAGTCGACTCGGTCGCACGCGGCTCGTTGCTGGAGGCGCGGTCGGGCTGAGGCTGGCCGTCTGCTCCGCCTTCTGGTGCCTCCGCCTCGCCCCCATCCTCCGCCTCGTCCTCCTCCTCGACGCTGGAGCCAATCACCTCCGCCGAGTCTTCGCCGTAGTCTGGGTTCATCCCAAACCACTCCGGCGGTACCTCCTTGCCGTCTTTAGACCGCTCGGGCACGAAGATGCTGGTGTCGGTGTGCTCGGCGGTCGCCGCAGCATGTTTGACGAGGGCATCTTCCGCAGCCGCCAGCTCCGGCTGGGCCTCCGACCAAAGCGTGGCCAACCGGTCTAGATCCAGCCCCGGGTACCATGCCTTGACGAACTCCAAGGCTCGGTGCGCTCCAGCCCGGGCCGAAGAGCCCTTCCAGGCCTCAAGACGACCAGTCGCGACCTCCAGCCAGTTGGCCGTCAGGCTGGGGGTGCGCGGAGCCTGCATATCCGGCCAAAGGGCGGCAATCGCCTGGGCACCGACGCGCTGGAGCCGGCGCAGCATCCGGTGAGCTGGCCGAAGGCGAGCCTCGATGCTCAGGATGTGCTCGTCAAGAGTTCGGGGGGCATTGGCGGCGATCTCTGCGCCCTCCGCCCTCCGACCTTCACGGACAGCCTCGATGGCTTGGATGGTGGCCTGCGACTGCCCAGGGAAGAAGTCTGCACAGAGACGAAGAAACGAAGAAGCAAGTCAAAAACCAGGAGTCGGCACGATCTAAGTCGGCAGCTTGAAGAAAGAAAAGAAAGAGACTCACCATCAACGATGTCTTCAATCTCGTGGAAGTCGGAGGACAGCAGCGCCTCCTTGTCAGACTAGGAGGAGCGCTCGCTCGCGAACTCGGCCAAGAGGGCGGTTTCTGTCTCCTCTGCCTCCCTCTGTGACTTCACAAGCAGCTCCTTCTGCTCTGCCAACTGAGTGGCCAGAAGATCGCGCTCTGTGGCGAGCTTGCTGCACTCCTCCCCTTTGGCGCGCAGGACGGAGTTGGCTTCACTCAGCTGCTGTTGAAGAGCAGCGTTGGCTCCTGAAGGAAAGGAAGAAAGATAACAGTCGTCAATAAAGTAGGTCGCCGGGGAGATCCGGCCCGACTGCTCAGCAGTCGGCCCGAATCTCAGGAACTAAAGCCCGCGAGTGCGCTAGCGCGCCCCCGCAGAGAAAAAAAAGGGGGACTTACTCCAGCTCTCCACCAAGTCGGTGGTCCGCCTGCCTAGCTCTTCAACGTTACGGTTGAAGGCTGTGACGCGGAGGTTATGGTAATCCTGCGACAAGCATTTCAGACAAAGTTAGTACTCAGAAGTTCATCAATTGAAGTTCCGGGCCGCCTGCTCAGCAACCGGCCCGAAACTCGGGGACTACACCCAGTGGGTGCGCTGGCGCCCCCCACAGAGAGGAGCAAGAAAACAAAGACCAAAGGAAAAAAAACATACCCGGACGGCTGCCTGCGACACTAGGAACGCCTTAGTGCAACTCCGGAGAGCGTCGCCCTCAGCACGGAGCTTTGCCTGGATGTCCAGGAGCGCCGGTTCAGCGGCCCTGTGCCGCCTCCTCGCACCCACCCAACAGGTGCGGCGCTCGTCGCTTCAGCGTCTGGGGCCGCCCAGATGGCGGTGCCGGCTTCCAGGGGGTGGGGTGCCGAAGTCACCTTCTCCAGACGACGGCGCGTTGGCGAGCCGACTTGGAGGAGTAGCCTCGCCACAACCTCGTCTTCGTTCGGCGGCACCGGAGGGTCCGCTGGCTACTCGCGTTGCGCGCCTTCAGATGGCAACGGAGGCGGCGGCGGAACGTTCGCGTCCGGAGTAGAGGGGACGCCGCCTTCCCTCTCCTTGATGAGGTTCTCCCTGCCGGCTTCTCCAATTGGCCCCGTGAACTCCGGAGGCGGCGGCGCAGAGTTCAGCGGGGTGACGAGCAAGGCCGACTAGCGGCGCGCGGCTTCCTCAGCCTACTGCTTCGCCACGGCGGCGGCTTCGGCCTCCGCTAGTTTTTTCTTAGCGTCGGCCTCCGCCCTGTCGGCCTCCGCCTTCTCCAGGCGGAGGGCCTCTTCTTCGTTGCGCCTCTCCTGCGCATTCCGCTCCATCGCCTCCCGGAGGTCAACAGCGGGGTCAATTCGCCGAGTGGTGGTGGACGTCTCCGCTGACCCCATGACGGAGGCGGCGGCGACCCGCTCAAGAGAGAGGGGAGCCCAGAAGAAAGAGGGGCAAGCAGATACTCAGACAAATCACCAAGAAAGAATAAAACTTTGAAGACAAAATACTTACACGGAGACCAACGGCGGCTTCTTCACTTCCTTACGGAAGCGGATGGCCTTCATGGCTGCCTCGTCCCGCTGGGTCGCCGCGGCCGAGCCCTTGGGCTTCTTCGGCCGACTGCCGAACAAGGTCGGCACGGCCCTGCGCTTCTTCCCGCCGCCTGGAGCGCCCAGCGCGGCAGAAGAGCCCGCGTCAGGCTGGCTGGCTCCTGGCCGATGGCGAGGGGCGACTTCTCCCTTGGCGCTGTCTTCAGGCCAGTCGGCGAAGGTAGCCGAAGGCCTGAAGTCGCCTGCTGTCCCTCCTCCTCCCTCGGCGTCGTCTTCTAGAGCCGCCGTCCCCAGATCGGGGTCATCGATGTCGCTCTCCGCCCGGTCGGCGAGGAACTCACGGGCCGCCCCGAGGTGCCGACTGGTGGATGAAGAAGGGGGTTCTAACCAAAGCCGACTGGTCAAAACAAAACTCAGCAAGAAGAAGACAATCTAAAGAAAGAAAAGAAAGGCGACTCACCACGGGCGGGGGGTTGGCGTGGGAGTACGGCTCCTTGCCGAATCGCCAGTCCTCCAGGAGCCTGCTGTCCGAGAGGTAGTTCACCATGAAGGCCACCTCTTCGGGAGGCATGTCCTTGGTGCACATCCGACTCGGGTCGCGGTGCCCGCTCATCTGGCATATCATGTGAGGGCGGCCTTGGAGTGGGAGAACCCGGCACGAGACGAAGGCGGCCAGCAGGTCTGGACCAGTCAGAACCTCCGACTGCGTCAGCACTCGGAGTCGCATGATGGCGCCGGCTCCCGCAGGCGTCAGCGACCTGGCCCGGTACGACCAGTTGGGCAGTCTCCCAGCTGGTAGATTGACCCAGTCGCCCCTCGTGGCGACGTTCCTGACGTAGAAGTAGGATCTCTGCCACATCTTTACCGACTTTATCAGCGAGATGGAGGGGAAGGGGTTGTCGGCTCCTGACCTTCGCACGGCGATGAAGGTGCCGCATTCAGCCGGCACGCCCGCGGCCTGGGTGCCGAGCTTGGAGAAGAAGAACTCCCCCAGAGCTCGAGGGTGGGGAGGACTCCGAGGAAGCCTTCACACAAGGCCATGAAGGCGGACAGCAGCACTACTGTGTTGGGGGATGAGGTGGTGCGGCTGGAGGCCGTAGAACTCCAAGAAAGACCGGAAAAAGCTGCTCGCCGGCAGCCCCAGCCCGCGCAGGCAGTGCGAGCGGAAGATGACCCGCTCACCCTCCTGCGGGGAGGGGGAAATCTCCCCCTCCGGCGCAAGACGCACCTGCACGCGATCCTTGCCGGGAAGCCAACGGGTCCGGCGGAGGAACTCAATGTGGTCTTCATGATCCTCGGAACCGTCCCAGGTGCCGAAACGCACTAGGGGAGGCACGGTAGCGGAGGAAGAACTCATCACGAGCTATCGCCGCAGCGTTCGCCGGAGCTTGGGCGTGCGGCGGAGCAAAGAAGAGAAGAGGAAGGAGGAGTGCGAGGAGCGGCAAGGAGGAAGAGAACGAGGAGTAGTGGGAAGGAGGAGCGCGCGTGCCCCCCTCTTCCCCCTACATATAGCCCTGTGGGCTGCGAAGCCGAGGGGGCGGACGTGGGGATTTACTGCGCCCACAACCCCATGACCCCCATGATCCACGTAAAGTTACTGCACGTAGTAACTCCACGGGAATCCCAACCGTCCACCGGGGCCGCAGCGGATCCGCTCGGGCGCCGAGGCACGGTAGTGGCGGGGCCCGCCTGTGGGCCTATCCCGTCGCACGCGTGGGCTGGCAGGACGGCCTAGCCACGTGCCCTCGCGTGACAGGCCAAGAACGGGCGGCGGCCTGGAGGCTTAGCTAGCACGCCACTTAAAATCCCGCCGCGACGTTCGAAATACCGAGCAAGTCGAAATTGAGTGAAGTCCGAGTTGAGCAAGTCTGACTCCTTCTAGACGGCCCGGCAGAAGTCAATCAAGACCATGTGTTGAGCACCCGGAAAGAGAAACTGCTGAGGCTTCTCGGCCAATCGTCCATGGCGCCTCACCAGCTTCGGGGACTACTGACGGAGTAATGGGCCACGGGTAGGCCAACCCGAGTCCCATAACCTTTCAAGACATCGGGGCAGGCTGCGCCCCTCAAGACCCCAGGACAAAGAGCCATCTCCTGAGGAGTCGACGGCAGGGTGGCAGACTGCCCGCTCACGGCCGAGTTCCAGGGACGACTTCCAGAGAAGCCGGCTTTGGGGAGTCGGCCGGCGACTCCAGCAAACCCATGACCTCATCAAAGGGGACGGGATAGAGGCGTGGCTACAGTGAAGCCCACTCCCGCCCCTTACTAAGGGCAGGCATGGCCACGGCACGCCGTACCCGGGAAGATCTCCGTGCGGTGTGGCACTGTTGCCCGGCCGGCCCTGGCATCAGCCCCACAGTACCAAGTCCTGCGCCCACGACGGCTTGTCTGTACGGCCTGGAGGCAGCGGGGCCCACCAGTCGGCGAGACCTCAGGAGACGGCGGGAGAACCGCCAGTCGGACCCGTCGAGAGTCGGCCCGAGGGAGTCGGCCGAGCCCTCCCCTGGGGACCACACGCCATTAATCAAGATGAGATGGCGAGTGGCCACAGTGATCGCCCGCCAGGCGGTGGGGCTGTTGCCACGACCCCATGACCAAGCCTGCATCATCAGAAGCACGGCTACAGTAATCAGCGGCCAGCAAGACCCGCCCGCGGGGGACGCGGCCTATCGGCTCCGTACCAGACCAGTCGGCGAGCCCTAGCAGTCGGCGGAGAAGTCGGAGGTCGGAGGCACTGACGGCTGGGCCCACGCCCAGTCGAATTACCATTGTACCCCTGGGGGGTAGGCCTATATAAACCCCCCAGGGCACCCATGCAAGGGGTTGGAGCCCAGTAGTTCTAGACCATACCAGATAGAAGGAGAGAGCTAGCCTTGCCCTCTTCTGCCACCAGAAACAGCTCAAGGAGCAACCGTGTAAACACTTGGCCATAGTGATCATGCGGAGACCCCGCAGAGCAGCAGTAGGGGTATTATCTCCCCGGAGAGCCCCGAAGCTGGGTAAGATTCGCCGGCGTGCGTGTCTTCGCCTCATCCCATTTCCAGGCACCGGCGACGTTCTACTCGGCCCCACCATGATAAGCCATCCGTTGGCATATGTCGCACCAAACCCCCGACAACGGCGCCTCTATATATGGCCGTATTGCGATGTAGCTCTGATGGAGTCCGTCTGCGGTTTTCAACCCGCGCATGACTAAGTTTGTCACGTCCGAACAGGTTGCCATCGTCGCGTGTCGAGGCTTGTCCTCGCGATCCGTCGTTTGATCTAGTATATCCTCCTTTATTGTTCAGGTTTTGCCGGAGGTCATATGTATGACCGTGGGATAATTTACCTCTACCTGTGCGATGAGGCGGGGCTGGTTGGTGTTCGGCGTGAGTTGCCATTTTGTCCCGACCACGTGGTGGTCGGTCAGCCGCATTGTATGATGGAGGCATGCATTCCGGCGCCTCCTCGTCAAACTAAGGTAGCAATTTTCACTTTGGGTAGCTTTTGCTTGGGCACTTGATGCCGTATTCTTCGACTGCTAGGACATCGGTCCATTTATCATTGAGCAAATCTTGGTCAGCTTGAAGCTGCTGCTGCTTCTTTTTCAGGCTCCTTACAGTGGCAATTAGCTGGTGCTTGAAGCGCTCCTGCTTAAGAGGTTCCTCAGGCACGATGAAATTGTCAGTGCCGAGGCTCACCTCATCCTCGGAGAGCGGAAGATAACTTATGTCCTCTGAGTCTTCCTGCGTGGCCTCCTTACCAGGGCTAGCCTGCCCATCTTCCCGTTCATCTCGTTCATTAGCTGTTTCAACGGGGTCTTCGTTGTCTTCGGCACCTTCCGGAGTGTTATCTTCTCCTGTGCCGGTGTTGCTGTCTTTACTGCGGCATGACTTAGAGCGGCGCCGCTGACGCCGGCCCTTGGATTGTATTTCGGAAGGTTTATCCTCAGCTGGATCTTCCTTGTCATCGCCGTTGTTCTCCTTTGGTGCATCCACCATGTATACATCGTACAAGGAAGTGGCCGTCCAGCGTCCGATGAACGGCGGGTTCTGGGACTCTTCTTCTCCGGCATCGTCGTCCATACCGTCAATGTACTCGGAGTCGTAATCAAGTGTGTCAGTCAAATCCTCGACCGTGTCTATGAAGTGGGTGGCGGGTGGGAAGCAAAATTCTTCACCGTCAGCCCCTAGTTCGAACCAGGTATACTTCGGCTATGAGTCCTCTGCCAAGGACAGGTTTTTTAACAAGTTTAGCACATCGCCCAAAGGCGAGTGCTAGAAGATATCTGCGGCGCTAAACTCGAAGATCGATAAACGATCAAGTTCGGCGTCCGCGGGCTCACGTGGTTCAAAACTTACGGCCGAAGACGAGTCCGGAGTTTCGGTGACAAAGACGTCATGAGAGGTTAAGTCTATGTGCGGCTCCAACGCCGTGGAATCTGTGGCCTCCGTGGTGGGCTTGATCCTCCCGTCCTCGGATGGCGGAGTCTGCTCCGGCTCTAAGGCCAGAGCGGTTACATGGGCGATCTCCTGGATGCGGTCTGATGACAGATTTAGGTCACGATCATCGGAGTGACTAGGGGTGGCAGCCGCTGTCTCGAATCTGGCAAAGATCAAGTCTCCATGGATGTCCGCAACGTAGTTCAAGCTCCGAAATCTGACCTGATGGCCAGGGGCGTAGCTATCGATTGGCTCCAGGTGGCCACACGAGTTGGCCCGCAGTGCGAAGCCGCCGAACATGAAGTTCTGTCCGGGGAGGAAAGTTTCTCCTTGGACAACGTCACTATCGATGATTGAAGGGGCCATCGAACCTTTTGTCAATGGCATAGTGGAACTCTCAATGAAAGCACCAATGTCGGTGTCAAAACCGGCGGATCTTGGGTAGGGGGTCCCGAACTGTGCGTCTAAGGTAGAAGGTAATAGGAGACAAGGGACACGATGTTTACCTAGGTTCGGGCCCTCTCTATGGAGGTAATACCCTACGTCCTGCTTGATTGATATTGATGAATACGAGTATTACAAGAGTTGATCTACCTCGAGATCGTAATGGCTAAACCCTAGAGGTCTAGCTTGTATGGCCATGATAATAAATCCTCCTCCTCCGGACTAAGTCCTCCGGTTTATATAAGCACCGAGAGGATCTAGGGTTACACAAGGTCGGTTACAAAGAAAGGAATCTACATATCCGGTTGCCAAGCTTGCCTTCCACGCCAAGGAGAGTCCGATCCGGACACGGGTACAGTCTTCGGTCTTTGTATCTTCACAATCCATCAGTCCGGCCCATGGCTAACAGGCCAGACACTCGAGGACCCCTTAGTCCAGGACTCCCTCAAGCGGGCCAGTGTGCGAAGGACATTATCTTTGAATGAATGTATTTGTGTTTATCCAATCATGTATTATGGAACAAAGCCTATATGTAATATATTGCTTATTGTTTTTCGAAAATATTTCCTCGTGTGCGGCCGTTTATTTAAATCTGAGAGTTGACCGGTCGTTGGCTTCAGCCCCCATGTAGATAGTACGGGGGTGTTCGGATTGGAACCTAACCACACTTGACCCAAGAGTTTGGTCCTTGAAGGAGGTGTTTAGTGCATCAAACCAGACAATCGGACTATGTGGCTTTATCACCCTCACTTAGCCATAGGAGTTTGACAAATAGGAGTATAGGCGCAGCCCCTAGTTTGTTTATCTGGACTAGGGGTTGTAAACACCTGATCGGGTGGAAGCTGATCCGTCGCATAATGCGGAAAAAATCGCAAGAGATTTACCCACCGAATAGCTGACCAGCTCTCGCCGCATCATGACAGTCTGTTTTCGGGTTTCTCTACTGAGGTGTTTATTCGGATGAACCAGAAACACAATCGTAGTAGTTCTCCCTTTACTACCCTAGCCAATAAAATGGAACGTAAGGTAGCAAGCACAGGAGCCGGGCAACCAAACTATTGACCAAAGACATGATTCAGAGCCGATGCATATAATGCAATATTTGGGGCGCTGAATTGTACTATAAAAAGTGTTCGGACTTGTTGCCAACATATGGAGTGCAAAGGAGCCCCCAGCTGGTTAAGTCATACCAAAGTGTACGGGTGCAATTAAAAAAAGTTTTCAATATAATGAAGGAGTAAGCCAGTGCCACTTATGTTGGGCCGCAAACTATTTCCATTATAATCTGATTGATACGTCAAAGCGTATTTGTACAAATAGTGCGATAAGTAACATGGCTATTTAACATGCCGAGAACAAGGGGGAGCTGCGTGCGGGTCCTTCAAACAGGCAAAGTGATCGTCAAAAAGATCATCTAGATGTTTCTACCACACGTCTATGCTGCTTGCCTCCTTGGTATGTTTATCCTTCGAAAGGATCGATGATGAGGCCGTCGTGAGGGGCCTATGGAAAAGAAACCTGAAAAGGGGATAAAAAGAAAAAGGGAATGTATGAGTGCCCGGATACGGTCGAGCCGTATTGTGGACCATGATCGAGTTATGCCTCCGTATTTTCCCATGGTATTTTTAGTGTGTAGTTATGTACACGTGGTACTTATGCCGCAGTTTGGTCGGGACTAAGACGGAGGCCGAATTGCTAGTCCGACTCCAGACGAGCCGGACTGTCATGCTGTGGAGTAATCCAGACTCGTTTAATAGTATCCGGGGGCTTGCCCGTTGAATTGATGTTCTGCTTGATAAGGCCACCATGTACTTCCGCTGCTAGGGCCGCAGTGTGCTCCTTGGTACGGAGGGAGCGTTCCATGTTTCCGTTGACTGTTATGACACCGCGTGGCCCGGGCATCTTAAGTTTGAGATAGGAATAGTGTGGCACCGCACTAAAGCAAGAAAATGAGGTTCATCTGAGTAGTGCGTGATAGCCACTGCGGAAGGGGACGATGTCGAAGATTAAGTCTTCGCTTCCGAAGTTGTCCGGTGATCCGAACATGACTTCCAATGTGATTGAGCCCATGCAACGGGCCTCTACACCTGGTATTACTCCTTTAAAGGTAGTTTTGGTGGGCTTGATCCTTGATGGATCGATGCCCATCTTGCGGACTGTGTCTTGATAGAGCAGGTTAAGGCAACTGCCACCATTCATGAGGACCCGCGTTAGGTGGAATCCATCAATGATTGGGTCGAGGACCAGTGCGGCTGAGCTTCTGTGATGAATATTGGTCGGATGGTCTCTGTGATCGAATGTTATCGGGCAAGACGACCATGGATTGAATTTTGGGGCGACTGGCTCTATCGCATAGACGTCCCTAAGTGCGCGTTTGCGCTCCCTCTTAGGGATATGAGTAACGTATATCATGCTCACCGCTTTCACTTGGGGAGAAATTTCTTCTGCCCCCCTATGTTCGATGGACGGGGCTCCTCATCATCATCCTCACTTGGTGACCCCTTCTCTTTGTCCTCGGTATGTAACTTACCGGCCTGCTTAAAGACCCAACAGCTTCTGTTGGTATGATTGGCAGGTTTATCGGGGGTGTCATGAATCTGACATGGTCGATCAATGATTCGTTCCAAGCTGGATGAGCCCGTATTGTTTCTTTTAAATGGCTTCTTCCGCTGACCAGGCTTGGAGCCGCTGAATCCGGCGTTAACTGCCCTGTCATCGGTATTATCATCGTTGTTCCGGTGCTTGTGCATGTTGTGTCGGGGCTTGCTGTTGCTATTTCTGGCTTCAAAAGTGCCAGGTTCGCTTGCATTATTGCTGCTACGGGCTAGTCAACTATCTTCTCCCGCGCAAAAGCGGGTCATAAGTGCCGTGAGGGCTGCCATGGACTTCGGTTTTTCTTGGCCAAGGTGTTGTGCAAGCCATTCGTCGTGAATGCTATGCTTAAAGGCCGCTAGGGCTTCGGCATCCGGACAGTCGATGATCATGTTCTTTTTAATTGAACCTAGTCTAGAATTTCCTGGACAACTCTCCGGGCTATTGAACTATGTGACTTAAGTCATCGGCGTCCGGAGGTCGGACGTATGTACCCTGGAAGTTGTCACGGAAGGCGTCTTCCAGGTCCTCCCAGCTACCAATGCAGTTTTCTGGCAGGCTTTTTAACCAGTGTCGAGTTGGTCCCTTTAGTTTTAGCGGGAGGTATTTGATGGCATGAAGATCATCACAACGAGCCATATGAATATGGAGGAGAAAGTCCTCAATCCATACTACGGGATCCGTTGTTCCATCATATGATTCGATATTCATGGGTTTAAGCCCTTCTGGGAATTCATGTTCCATTACTTCGTCAGTGAAGCAGAGGGGGGTGTGGTGCCTCTATAGCGGGCCCCGTCGCGATGTAGCTCGGATGGAGTCCATCTGCGGTTTTTGGCCCGGGCGTGGTTATGGCTGTCATGCCCGGTAGATAGCCATCCTTGCGCGTCAGAGCACGCCCCGTGATCCGTAGATCGATCTGGCCTGGCCTGCTTTGTTTCCGAGATGTAGGTCGTAAGTATATTTCCGAGATGTTGTGTATCTACATTTACAGCGAGGTAGTACGGGCTGGTATTCGGCTTGAGCTGCCGTTCTGTCATAGCCACATGGTGGTCGGTCGGCCGCGTCATGCACCGATGGTACGGGCACTAGCGCCTCGTTGTCGAATTGAGGTAGCAGTTTGCACTTTGGATAGCTCTTGGTTGGGCGCTCGAGGCCGTATTCCTTGCCTGCCAGGACGTTAGTCCACCTGTCGTTGAGCAGATCTTGGTCAGCTTGGAGCTTCTGCTGGTTCTTTTTCAAGCTCCTTGCAGTGGCTATTAGCCGGCACCTAAAGCATTCCTGCTCAAGGGTTTCCTCAGGTATGATAAAGTCTTCGTCGCCGAGGCTCCCCTCCTCCTCGGAGAGTAGAAGGTAATTACTATCCTCTGAGTCTTCGTTTATAGCCTGTTCATCGGGGCTAATTTTCCCATCTTCCCGATCATCCTGTTCGGAGGCTGGCTTGACGGGGTCTTCTTGGTCTTCAGCGTCGTCCGGAGTATTGATATCTCCGGTGCCGGTATTGCTATATTTTCCACGACGTGACTTAGAGCGGCACCGCTGACGTCGGCGCTTTGGTTGTATATCAGGAGGTGTATCCTCAACTGGATTTTTCTCGTTATCGCCGTTACCCTCTTTGGGTGTATCCACCATGTACACGTCATACGAAGAGGTGGCCGTCCAGTGTCTGGTGAACGGCAGGTTTTGGGCCTGCTCTTCTCCGGCATCGTCATCCATACCATCAATGTCTTCAGAGCCATAATCGAGCATGTCGGTTAAGTCCTCGATAGTGGATATGAAGTGGGTGATGGGTGGGATGTAAAATTCCCCGCTCTCAGCCCCTAGTCCGGGTCGGGCGTAGTTCGGACGTTGCTCCTCTGTAATGACGAGGGATTGCATTAAGTCCAGAGCCTCGCTTAAAGGCGAGGTTCAGCCAGGGAGAAGGGAGTTCGCGGAGTACAGTGGGGAGGAAACTCCTTGGCCGAGCTCAAACGATGCCGACTCCGAGTGTTCAGGGTCAGTGTTCGGAGAAGAGTTCGGCTTCATGATGATTGCCGGTGACACTGCTTCCTCCGGCTCTCCCGTAGTAGGCTTAATAGCTACAGAGAGTCCGGCGGGCTCGGGAATCCCGTCTTCGGACCTAGAGACACGCTTCAGATTTAAGGCCGGAGAGGAGATTGGGGTCGCGAACCCTTGGAAGATCAAGTCTCCTCGGATATCAGCGACATAATCCAGATTTCCAAAACTAATCTGGTGACCTGGGGCGTAGCTGCCGATCTGCTCTAGATGGCCAAGCGAGTTGGCCCGTAGTGCGAAGCCGCCGAATACAAAGATCTTGCCGGGGAGGACAATCTCCCTCAGGGAAGCATTATTGTAGATGACTAATGGAGCCATCGAACCTTCTGGCGACGACATAGCGGAACTCTTAATGAAAGCACCAATGTCAGTGTCAAACCGGCGGATCTCGGGTAGGGGGTCCCGAACTATGCGTCTAAGGATTGATGGTAACAAGAAACAAGGGACATGAAGTTTTACCCAGGTTCGGGCCCTCTTGATGGAGGTAATACCCTACATCCTGCTTGATTGACTTTGATGAGTATAGGGGTTACTATAGTTGATCTACCACGAGATCATAATAGCTAAACCCTAATTGTCTAGCCTATATGATTATGCTTGCCTCTACGGACTAAACACAGGAGGGGATATGGTTGTACAGAGTCAGTTTACAGAGAAAGCAATATTCACATCCGCATGCTAAGATTGCCTTCCACTCCAAGGAGAGCCCCATCCGGACACGGGAGGAAGTCTTATGTCTTGTATCTCCATGGCCCATTAGTCCGGCCCACGTCAAGTCGCCCGGACGCCCGAGGACCCCTTAATCCAGGACTCACTTAGTCATTTCCCTACTTTGTGTTTTGGATGATGATGACAACTCTTTGTTGGTCTAATCTTGTGCTAAGTGCTTCAGGTTCTCAGTGATTAGGCTTGCATCGATTACTTATTCTCTCTGGAAGTAAAAGATCGAAGACGGTGTTTGTCTACATCTTCATCTCTTTGGTCGTAGGAAACCAGTACTATTAAGAGGGAATCCACATCGGAAGGAGTTGGGTGAATCATTGCACGTACACTTTTTCCTCACCCACCTTTGCCTTCTATTTCTTGATAGAGAGAGGGCTCCCCTTCTTTTCAAATGTTGCTGTGTACTCTCAGCGGTTGAACCGCTCGCTCGAGCGGTTGTACCACTGGCCCTTGGCACCGACCCAACCACCACCCCAGTGGTGATACCCCGGGCTTGAACATCCTAGTTCATAACCAAGCGGTTGTACTGCTGCCCCTGGGCGGTGGTACCGCCACCTTGCTTAAAAATGACGGTGGTGTGTCATTGGCGGTCGTAACGGCCAGGTACCGCTCAACAACTGGTCCAGTTTCTGTTTTGATGCGGTACTTGGGCGGTGATGGTCCGGTTGTTCCGGTTGTGCTCCGCACATCGGTACCACTGGTGCCCTAAGCGGTTCTACGGCTTAGGACTTAGTCACCCAGGGTACCAGGGCCAGGCGGTTGCACCGGCGCAGTACCGCTCGATCACCGCTCACAGGGGTGACTCCTTTGTGTTTCAAAGCGGTGGTTGAGCGGTGGCTGAGTGGTTGTTCCGGTTGTTCTGCACAACCAGTACTACCGCTTGTCTGTCCAGTTGTACCACCTGGTAGGGCTTCTGTAGTATACCCGTGAGTCCCGGTTGTACCGGGATGAGGAGCGGTTGTACCGTTGTAGTGTTGTTTTTGCAGTAACGGTTGGATTTTAGGGTTTGCTATATAATGGAGGTTCTTCCACCTACCACTCTTACCTCTTGCCTCTCTCTCTCCACCATTAATGCCCTAAAAGCTTTCTTGCCCGATCTCTCTACCTAGCCACTCAGACTTGTTGATTTGCTAGTGATTGAAGGAGGAGACCTAGATCTACACTTCCACCAAAGGATATTTGGTCCCCCCATACTTTCTTGTGTGGATTTTGTTACTCTTGGGTGTTTGAGTACCCTAGACGGTTGAGGTCACCTCGGAGCCATATTCCATTGTGCTGAAGCTCCGTGGTTTCGTTGGGAGCCGCCAATTCGGTTGTGGAGAGAGCCCCAACCTTGTTTGTAAAGGTTCGGTTCCCGCCTTCAAGGGCTCCAATGGTGGAATCATAGCATCTCGCATTGTGTGAGGGCGTGAGGAGAATACAGTGGCCCTAGTGGCTTCTTGGGGAGCATTGTGCCTCCACACTGCTCCAACGGAGACATACTTCCTCTCAAACGAAAGGAACTTCGGTAACACACCCTTGTCTCAACCAGCTCCACTATTGGTTATCTCTCACCTTTACTTGTGCAAGTTTATATTGTGTTGTATCCCTTTCTTGCTTGTGTGCTTGTTGTTGTTGCATCATATAGGTTACTCACCTAGTTGCATATCTAGACAACCTACTTTGATGCAAAGTTTAAATTGGTAAAGAAAAGTTAAAAATCGTTAGTTGCCTATTCACCCCCCCCCCCTCTAGTCAACTATATCGATTCTTTCAATTAGTATTAGAGCCTCATCTCTTTATTAAGGACTTTGTTGTCCGAAGAGTATGGTTGACACTGTAGACGGTGAGGAGGAGCACCCCGATGTGATTTCGTCCTCGTCTACGTCCAATTGGGGAACCTCGGTGCCTCGTGAGGAATTCAATGTGGCCTTGGACACATTGCAAACCTCCATGACGGCTGAGGTCAAAGGCATGCTCTAGAAATTTCTCGATGGTCTTAAATTATCCACCGCACCATTGGAAGTGGTTGATCCCACTAACAAGGTGACGGATGCTAACTCCGACATGGGGGAAGCTACTAGTGATAAAGTTCCTTTGTCTAGTGGTAGAAGTGGAAACGGCATCTTTGCCCATGTTGAACCACCCCTTACTTATGGAGGACCGGTTCCCTCCACTCATTTGAATCATGTTGGTCCTCCTCCTAAGCTTGTGAAAAATGAGGATTTTTCCTCTTAGGTCTATCGCTTTAAACGTCATTTAAATCATAGTTCTACTAACCTTTGGAGAATTATTGAGCAAGGTTTCTACCCGCATGACCCAAGAAACTTCACTCCTAGAGAAGCCGTGGATCATCAATTCAACGAGTCTGCTCTTTGCATTCTCCAAGAGGCCATCCCTCCCGAAGATATTGATCATCTCCGACCATTCACTGTGGCTAAGGAAGCATGGCCACATGTTGTTTCCATTTACAAGGGAAGCACAAGTATTCAACGCTCCAACTATGAAGTGGTTCAAGATGAAGCCGATGAGTTTGCAATGAATGAAGATGAAGAACCTCGTGAGCTTTACCGGATATTAACCACTCTTGCGGTCTCACTCCGAGATCATGGGAGCAAGGATACGAATGAAAATTGGATCAAGCGCAAGTTTCTCAAGGCCATGATGCCTTACCATAAGGCCATGTTGTAACGCCCCGAGATCGATGTGCCAGGTGTCCTCCAGTTATTAGCTGTTGTTGCGTTGTCATTGCTTGCGTGTCATGCATTGCATATCAGGTCATCATGTGCATTTCATTTGCATACATGTTCGTCTCATGCATCCGAGCATTTTCCCCGTTGTCCGTTTTGCAATCCGGCGCTCCTATGTCACCCGGTGTTCCCTTTTACCTATTTTCGTGTGCGGGTGTTAAATGTTTTCGGATTGGACCGAGACTTGTCATGCGGCCTTTCTTTACTACCGGTAGACCGCCTGTCAAGTTTCGTGCCATTTGGACTTCGTTTGATGCTCCAACGGTTAACCGAGGGACCGAAAAGGCCTTGTATGTGTTGCAACCCAACACCCCTCCAAAGTGGCCCAAAACCCACCTAAACCTCTTCCATCATCTCGGTCGTTCGATCACGATCCCGTGGCCGAAAACCGCACCTCATTTGGACTCTCCTAACTCCCTCTACCTATAAATATGTCATCCCCTCTGAAATTCGCGAAGTTGAAACCCTAAAAACTCCTCCGCGCACCGACCACCTCACCTCCACCAATCATATCATGATACATCATCACACCACTGCCCGCAGCCTATCCGGAGCCGCCACGTCGCCGTTCCACCGCCGCCGGCCCGTGGAGCCCATCCGGGGCCCGTGCGAGCCCATCTCGCACCGCCGCGCCCCGCGGGAGCCCGCGCCCACAACCTCGTCGGCTCTCTCCTCCGCCGCGCTCGCCGCCGCCTTCACGACCGTCGTCGGCGACCAACTCCGGCGACCGGAGCTCGCTGCCGTTCGTCCTCCCTCCGCCTCGACTGTCTCGGCTGAGCCGCCCACGCGCCTCGCGCGCCTTCGTCTGCCGCCGCCATCTCCTCGCCGGAGGCCGCAGCGCTCCCACGTCGCCGCCCCTTCGCCTGACCCCGTCGTCGCTCCGGCAGAAGCTCGCCGGAGTCTGAGCTTGCGGGAAGCCCCGCCGCCGCAACACCATGGTTTGAAGCCCGCGCTAACCACCGCATCGCTGCCTCGCCTCATGCCTCGTACCTCGCGATGCCTCCTGCCTCGCCGGCGAACGCCGTCCGGCCGTCGCCTCGGCCTCGCCTCGCCGGAGTCCGTCTTCGCCGGAGCTCGCCGTCCTCTTCGCCGGAGTTCGGTTCGGCCGAATCTGAAGAAGAAGCGGGACCAGATCCACCGGTCCCTCCATCCAAATGCCTCCCTCAATCCGGATCTCCTCATCCCGCTTCGCCTCGTCCCCGCGTTGACTTTTCGCGAAGGTAAAATTTCACTAAGTCACCGGAGTTTCCAGATTCATGTGTCCATGTTCATCATGTCATAACTTTGCATCCGTAGCTCTGTTTTGCGCGTGTAGCATATTGAAATGTTCGTATCAAAGAGCATATCATTTCATCTCATTGCATCATTTTATTTTGAGCTCATCTTGATGCCCTAAATGCTGTTGGAAGAGGGCTATGTGAGTAATTTGTCAGATCTGTTTCAGCAAATGGCATTTTGTCATTTTTGCCATGATTATTGTGTGCATGATATGATGTTGAGCTCTGCATGTGTTTTGTTATATGCCATGCCATATTTACAGTGGGGCTTGCCATGTATTTTGGTGATATTTGTGGTGACTAGCACAAGCTTGCAAAGTAGCGTAATCGGTAATGCTGATTTCAGGGACTTAGAATTTCACTAAGTCCTTGTCCTGTTTTTATCGTTATGCCATATGTTCATCTTGTTTCCTAGTGATCCGTGCCTCTTTTGAGGATGATCAGTAAGGATGTTTTGTTAACATTGTGGTGCTCTATCCATCCATGTCTCCGTTTGCATTTATGGCGCACCCTAGCTTGAGTCAATCGAGCTCTACTTTTGCTATAAAATGTTCCTGGCAGATCGTTGACATGTTTAGCGATTTTGCCGAGGATGTTGCTATTGTTCCATGCATGCTATGTTGTTGTTCTTACCATGTCTAGATTCGATGCCATATCTTCTTGATGGGTGTATGCTTAGTTTGTCATGCCATGCTCTGTAGTGAGTGCATCGAGCTTGTAAACATGCCTACTTGTTAATCTGTTTTGCATGCTCCAGTTTTTCACTAAGTGTGAATCTGTTTATGTTTTTGCCATGTTCTCATGCTTGCAATTGTATTTTCTGATCCCGTTTGCCTCAAGGTCACTAAGGGACTTTTGTTATTGCCATGCTTGTTTGAACCTGTTAATGAGAGAATTAGCCGTAGCTCAGTGTTCATCTTTTGTCAAGCATCTTGAGTGGATTCCTGCCATGTATTTTGTTGCCATGTTTGAGAGCTGTAGCATATTTATCTTGATGCATTTAGATGGCTACTTGCTGATTATCATAGACCGGTGCCATATTTGTTTTGCTTTCCATTTCCAAACCATGTATCTGATTCCGGTGATCTTTATATCGATTTCAACCAAAATCACCTCACCTTTCCAGTGGCACTGTTGGATTTCCAAGTTGAGGCCAGGTACAATCATTCCTTTGCAAATCATGCATATGGATCACATACCGCATCCCGCATATCATACGTTGTTCATGTGTTGGTTGTTTACTATGTTGTGTGTTTCTTTCCGGTATTGCTTTTTCGGGTTGGTTCCGATAACGTCGTGATGTGAGGATCCGTTCGACTTCGCCCGCTTGTCTTCTTCATGGACTCGTTCTTCTTCCTTGCGGGATTTCAGGCAAGATGACCATACCCTCGAAATCACTTCTATCTTGGCTTGCTAGATGCTCGCTCTTTTGCTATGCCTATGCCGCGATACCTACCACTTGCTTATCATGCCTCCCATATTGTTGAACCAAGCCTCTAACCCACCTTGTCCTAGCAAACCATTGTTTGGCTATGTTACCGCTTTGCTCAGCCCCTCTTATAGCGGTGTTAGTTGCAGGTGAAGATTGGAGCTTGTTCCATGTTTGGAACATGGATATTTTGTTGGGATATCACAATATCTCTTATTTAATTAATGCATCTATATATTTGGTAAAGGGTGGAAGGCTCAGCCTTATGCCTGGTGTTTTGTTCCACTCTTGCCGCCCTAGTTTCCGCTATATCGGTGTTATGTTCCCGGATCTTGCGTTCCTTACGCGGTTGGGTTATAATGGGAACCCCTTGACAGTTCTCCTTGAATAAAACTCCTCCAGCAAGGCCCAACCTTGGTTTTATCATTTGCACTAACAACCTATAACCTTCCCTTGGGTTTTCACGAGCCCGAGGGACATCTTTATTTTAAACCCCCCCCCCCCCCCCGGGCCAGTGCTCCTCTGAGTGTTGGTCCGAAACGGGCAGCCTACGGGGCCACCTCAGGGCAACTCGAGGGTTGGTTTTACTCGTAGCTTGACCTATCCGGTGTGCCCTGAGAACGAGATATGTGCAGCTCCTATCGGGATTTGTCGGCGCATCGGGCGGCTTTGCTGGTCTTGTTTTACCATTGTCGAAATGTCTTGTAACCGGGATTCCGAGTCTGATCGGGTCTTCCCGCTAGAAGGAATATCCTTCATTGACCGTGAGAGCTTGTGATGGGCTAAGTTGGGACACCCCTGCAGGGATTTGAACTTTCGAAAGTCGTGCCCGCGGTTATGGGCAGATGGGAATTTGTTAATGTCCGATTGTAGAAAACCTGAAGTTGACCTTAATTAAAATACATCAACCGCGTCTGTAACCGTGATGGTCTCTTCTCGGCGGAGTCTGGGAAGTGAACACGGTGTTGGAGTTATGTTTGACGTAGGTTGCTCTAGGATCACTTCTTGATCATAGACTCTCGATCGTGCTTTTGCCTTATCTTCTCGCTCTCATTTGCGTATGTTAGCCACCAAATATGCTAGTCGCTTGCTGCAGCTCCACCTCATACCTTTTACCTTACCCATAAGCTTAAATAGTCTTGATCGCGAGGGTGTGAGATTGCTGAGTCCCCGTGACTCACAGATACTTACAAAACCAGCTTGCAGGTGCCGACGATACCGTGCAGAGGACGCAACCAAGCTCAAGGAGGAGCTCTATGAAGATCTTGTCCTTTGTGTTGTTTCATTCTAGTTGATCAGTAGTGGAGCCCAGTTGGGGTCGATCGGGGATCTGTGTAGCATTTGGGGTAGTCTTCTTTTATTTTGGTTCCGTAGTCGGACCTTGATTGTATCTGGATGATGAAATGCTTTATTCATGTAATTGTGTGAAGTGGCGATTGTAAGCCAACTATGTATCTCTTTCCCTTATGTATTACATGGGTTGTGTGAAGATTACCTCACTTGCGACATTGCTTTCAATGCGGTTATTCCTCTAAGTCGGGCTTCGACACGTGGGAGATATAGCCGCATTGAGGGCGTTATACATGTCCTCTGTCATCCGTCAAAGGCTAGACTTCCACACCTTGTCCTCAAGTGAAGTGTTGGATGAGTTTGTGGCAATGAGGATTTTGGAGAAGACCGCCGACAATGCAGTGTTGTGTTCTCAACGCACAAACAAGCCCAACCTTGCCTTGAAGGACAAGGCTAGTGTGGAATAAGAGGATGAAGAGGAAGAAGAGAAGAGTAACCCCGAAGATACAAAATATGCTTATCATGAGAACATGGCTCTCGCTTCAAGGCAATTTTGGAGCAAGAAGAACTCAAGGCCCAACTTCAACAAGAACAACTCAAGTGGCACCAAGGGCAAGCAAAGTGTGAGGACGTTCTATAATTGTGGCAATGTGAGCCACTTTGTTGCGGAATGCCCATATGAGAAGAGGGAAGACAATGGTGGCAAGCTCATCCAAAAAACAAGGCCAAGTATTTCCCCACCAAGAACAACTTCACCAAGAAGACTCCTCCCAAGGGGTTGGTGGCACAAGAAGAGTAAAATGAGGATGATGATGATGAGACGATTGCCATGGCCTCCGTTGCCATTGCAACAACTTTACGTGTGTCTCTCTTTGACTCACCGAATGAGAACAGCACTGCCAAGTGCCTCATGGCCAAAGCCACCAACAAGGTAACCCCCAACATCAAAATCACCGTCACTACTAATCCCTCTTTAACAGATTGCATTGATGAAAGTGAGGGGTCTAATGAGGAAGAAAATGAATTTGAGTCTTTTATGAGTAAGCTCAAGGGTAAATCCAAGAAGCACTTTGTTGCTCTCTTGGAACAACTTGGTGAAGCCAATGACATGATTGAGGCTCATGAATACACCATCTCTCAGATGGAGGGGCATAGTCGTGACTATGCCGATAAGATATCGGATCTCTCTAATGAGCTTGGGGAAGAGCATGGTCATCGTTTGGCTCTTGAGGAGTCACACAGCGATGATCATGCCAAATTAAAGAAAGATCTTGATCATGCTCTTGTTGTATCTCGTGTGCTCAATTCTGAGAAGGCCAAACTTGGGGTTGATCTTGCTAGACTCAAGGAGGAGTTTGATATACTTGACAAGGCTTACAAAGCCTTGAAGGGTGCTCATGCTAGCCTTAAAGAGTCTCATGATCAACTCCAAGTGAAGCTAACTAAGGAAAAAAACCACTTTTCCTCATATGGTTTTAATTGATAATGCAAATGCTACTAACCCATGTTGTGAGCATGTACATCTTGGGGAGGAAAATGAAAATTTGAAGGATAAACTTGAGAAAGGCCTTTTGTCTTGCATTCAAGGTGAGAAGAACCTCAACGACCTTTTGATCAATCAAAAGGAAGTTGTGGGCAAGGAGGGCATTGGGTTTGCACCCAAGTCCAAGAACAGGAAGAAGAATGACAAGGCCAAACGACCTCCTCCGCTCAAGAAAACTTTTGTGAAGGAGGGAGAGGGTGCTTCTAAGGAGAAGAAGAACAATGAGACGGGTGGTGGTGTTAAGAAGGGAAATGCAACTCCTTCCAACAAAGCCGGTGAATTTAACCCTTCTTATGTGTTATGCCGTGCTAGTGATGGACATGTTTATGCTAAATTTGCTGGTTCTCCTTATGAGTACATTGAATGGTCTATTTGGGTTCCTAAGACCCTTGTTGCTAACATCAAAGGACCCATTACAAAATGGGTAGCTAAAACCAAGCATTGATCTCTGGTAGGTGTTTGCTTCCGGTGGGGGATCTTGGTTGCTCTATAGTGGAGCCACAAATCATATGACCGGAAGCAAGGACTTGGTGTTGGACATGCACAAGATTTCATCTATGCCAACCAATGTCGAGTGGGGTGATTCCTCGTCTTCTAAGGTATTGGGTCTTGGCAAGGTTGTCATTTCTCATGATCTCACAATCGATAAAGTCATGCTTGCTGAGTCCCTTGCATACAATTTACTTTCCATTCGTCAACTTGCACTCATGGGCTTTGCCACTTTCTTTGATATTGATACCATGGCCCTCTTGTGGAGCAAGACTCTTAAAGTAGCCTTTGTTGGGCATGTCGAGAACGGTCTTTATGTGATTAACTTCTCGGAGCGACCCACTAAGACCGCGACATGCCTAATGGCTAAAGTTGACATGGGATGGCTTTGGCATCGCCTTTAGCCCATGCCAGCATGAGATCTTTGCAAAGTCTTCTCAAAGGGGACAATGTCCGTGGACTAACAAATATTAGTTTTGCCAAAGATCGTGCTTGCAGTGCTTGTATCAAAGGAAAGCTACATGAGAATGCTCACCCTCCCACTACTATCATCTACTCGAAGAGGCCCTTGGAGCTCCTTTACTTGGATCTCTTTGGACCTCCTTCCTTCAATAGTCTTGGGAGTAGAAAGTATTGCTTGGTGATCGTGGATGATTATTTAAGATACACTTGGGTATATTTATTCAAGAGGAAGAGTGAGACCCAACAAACCGTCATCGAGTTTGCAAATGAAGCTCAACGCCAACACAATGCAAAGATCTTGACGATAAAAAGTGACAATGAAACTGAGTTCAAGAACTACACCTTGGATGAGTTTCTTGGTGATGAGAGGATCAAGCATCAATCTTCCACACCTTACACCCCTCAACAAAATGATGTAGCAGAGAGGAAGAACCGGACATTGATGGATGCGGCAAGGACCATGATGGCGGAGCTCAAGTCTCCGTACAACTTTTGGGCCAAAGCCATCAACACTGCATGTCATGCATCCAATCGGCTCTACCTCCGCAAAGGCTTGAACAAGACTCCATATGAGATACTCACCGGTAACAAGCCCAAACTCAAGTACTTCCGGGTGTTCGGGTGTAAGTGTTTCATTCTCAAGAAAGGTGTTCGCTTGTCTAAATTTGATGCTAGAGCTCATGAGGGCATATTTGTTGGATATGCTACAAACTCTCATGCTTAACGTGTCCTCAATAAGTCCACGGGACTTATTGAGGAGACATGTAATGTGGAGTTTGATGAGAATAACGGCTCCCAAGTGGAGCAAAGTGGAACTTGTGATGTAGGTGATGAAATTCATCCCCAAGCCATAAGAAGAATGGGTGTTGGCTATATCCTACCCATTGAGGAACCCCTTGTGGCCGAAGGAGACAGACAATGTTCCGCCCAAGTGGAACCATCACCAACCCAAGACCCACACGCTTCCGAAGAACAAAGTGAAGGCCCCCAACCAAATAAACAAGATCAAGGGCAAGATCAACCTCAAGATGGTGGTGAACCTCCAAGTGATGCCGAAGGTCAAGTTCTCACCTCCGAGCAAGTTCAAGGTCAAGAGCAATCTCAAGATCAAGAACAAGCTCATAACGACACTCAAGATGATCAAGCTACCGCTCCACGAAAGGTAGATCAAAAGGTATATCACTCCATGATTGGTTCCTTGCTTTACCTTTGTGCATCTAGACCGGATGTCATGTTGAGTGTGGGAATTTGTGCACGGTTTCAAGCCACACCTAAGGAGAGCCACTATGTGGCGGTCAAGCGAATCTTTCTATATTTGGCTCATACCCAAAACTTTGGCTTATGGTTCCCAAGAGGAGCAAACTTCAACCTTGTGGGCTTTTCGGACTCAGAATAGGCGGGAGACAAAGTGGATAGGAAGTCCACATCTGAAGGGTGCCAACTTCTTGGTTGCTCTTTGGTGAGTTGGTCTTCTAAGAAGCAAAGTTGTGTGTCTCTCTCGTCCATCGAAGCAGAATATGTGGCCGCCAGTAGTTGTTGTGCACAACTTCTATGGATGAGGAAAACTTTAAAGGATTACAGTGTCATTTGTGACAAAGTGCCTCTTTGGTGTGACAATGAAAGTGCCATCAAGAATTCTATCAACCCGGTGCAACACTTCAAGATGAAGCATATTGAGATTTGGTATCACTTCATCCGGGATCACATTAGGCGAGGGGAGATTGAGCTCAACTATGTCAACACTCATGATAACCTTGCAGATATCTTCACGAAGCCATTGGATGAAGCAAGATTTCGCAAGTTAAGGCATGAGCTAAATATCATTGATTCGAGCAATGTGGCTTGAACCTTTGCACACCCCACCATACTCTTCATGTTGTCTTGTTCTAGGTGTAGGCATGGACATTGGGGGAGTATTGTTCTCTCAATGAACTCTTCCTCCCCCCATTATGCGTAAATTGATCAAGTCTTTCACATTAGCCATTTTTTATGGCACTTGTGCTTTAAAGATGAGTTTTGGTCATGGGCCCAAGGTTAAAATCTTTGCGGTGCCATACCTTTCCACTCATACATAGGTGGCTTCGGCCACCGCCCCTTTTTCTTCAAAAGGGGAGTTGGTTTCTTTGGGTCTTTTTTGCTTTTGCTTAGCTCTTTGTTAGGTCCTAGGTGTTGCGATCTCCAAGTTGTGGTTTTTCTCGTTGGTTGCTTTTTCCTCTTGGAGATCATCACACCATATTCAAGTGTCTTGCTCCATCCCAAGCCTTTCTCTACCTCATAAACATCTAATCCAATTGCACACATCTTGATCTCGGTATGGGTAATGCTGACTGGGCGGTACAACCGGTGGCCTGAATGGTTCAACCGCTGGTACACCCGGTCTGTACCATCCCAGAAGGACTCCCAGGGGTGTCTAAGCGGTTCCACTGCTCGATCCCAGGTCATGCTCCTGGCCGGTACTACCGCTCGGTTACAGGCGGTACTACCGCTGCCTTCCAGGCAACGAAAGTACCGCCCACAACCACTGGTCTGTATCAGGAAGTGGTACAGCTGCTCCTAGGAGTGGTACAACCACTTCGCATCTACATGCATATAAATAGGGTTGGGGCCGAAGGGTTTTCCTTTCCCTTCATCCCCTTTCCTCCTTCATCTCCTGCCCTAGCCGCCAGTTGCCATTGCCCCTGCCCTGGAGTGCTCGTCGCGCTCCGGATCCGTGGGCTCTCCATGGATCCGCTCCATGGACGCCCCCTCCTTCCCGATCTCTTCCCATGGATGCCGGTAATGCCCCATTTTCTTCACTCTAGGGTTTCCTTAACTTCTTCTAGGGCATTACTTGACATTCCCTGTTTTTTGTTCCAACTATTGGGTGGAAGAGATCTATATATGCCTCCTACTTTGTTTGCATTTCTTAGAAGTTAGAATATTGTTAGTCTGATTCAAATCTTGTGGATAGTCTTTCTACAACTGGTAGTGCTGCTCTCCCAGCGGTTCTACCCCCTCAAGGGGCGGTACAACCGCTGGAGCGGTACTACTGGTTGTAGAACCGGTACAACCGCGATGTCTGAACCATGTAACATGGTTCTCTCTTCTTTGTTTTGCAATCAATCTATTCCTCTGTCCGTGTGGGCAATCCTCTCATCTTTGTTGGGTTTCTTGTGTTCTTCCCATGTGTGTGTGTGCAGGAGGCTCTGGTTCTCGCTTTGCTCCTCGTACCAAGACCAAGTAGAGGGTTCGGAGATGCAAGCGCCCGGTTGAATCTGATGGAGAAGAAGTTGTGATTCCCACCAAGCCCACCCACCATGAGAATTCTGTTGCTGCCAAGCAACGTGTGGTCATGCCCCTGCATTGATGGAAAACCAAGGATTGGGAAGCCTTCCAAACAAAAAATACATACGAGGTTCCCATTGGGCCTCTTTGGACCACCCTTCAGTTCCGGAATGAGATGCCAATGCGGATTGTTCATGAACTCTTTGAGCACAACAAGAATAGGTATGCCAAGCAATGGACTATTGATCTTGGTCACTTGAGGAGCAGCTTGGATAACTTTGGGGTGGCCTTGGCTCTGTGTGAGGAGTTTTACTTTGTCAAGCTCATTTCTGTCAACTGTGACTTTGATGTTCAGCTTATCCATCAGTTTTATGCCAATGTTCACTTTGGAGAAGATGATGCTCGCACTCTTTCGTTCATGTGCCGTGACGAGCTCTTTCAAGTGCCCTGGAGGGTTTTCTGCAATGCCATTGGGTATGAGGACACCGGTCTCGAAGGGAAAGATGGGATTCGTCCTCACGACCATCCCCATTCTATGCCTAAGGAGAAACTTGCTCCTCTATACATTCATGGACAAGGCATTATTGGAGAATCAAAGGATCTTGAGAAGGTCTATGACATCATGCATCGAGTGTTTTGCAATGTGCTTTTGCCCAAGGTTGGCAATCAGGATGAGGTATATGGGTACCTAGTTGACTTGCTTGTTTCTATGAAGACCAAGGTGGGATCTGGTGCTACCTTTGATATGTCCAACTGGATGTGGCACGAGATGTATAGCATGGTCATCTATAGAAAGGTCCCCATTTATGCTCATTTTGTCATGTGCTTTCTGAACTCAGTTTGGGTTGTTCGTCACCCTAGAGAGCTTCTCACTTCTCTAGATAACCTCACCGTGCATGAGGTCAAGCAACTCAAGAAGAAGAAGCATGCCGAGCCTCACTTTCCGGCTAATGATCCCGAGGATGTCTATGCCACTTCAGATGATGAGTACTTTGAGATTGGGCCAGGGGCCAAGCCTTCATGGGTGACCAAGGTCACTACTAAAGTAAATAAGACCTTCTGCCTCCAGACTGACATTCAGAAGAGGATGTATGAGGCCCATGTCAATGAGAAGCTTGCCAGGCGTTGTCAGATTGCTATGATGAGGCACCTCAACATGCCTGTCAAGAGTGGATCTGAGAAGAGCATCACCCCTGAGGACCAGTGGATCCATGCGCATAGCATGTAGTCTGATGATGAGGCTCCTCGCCAGCCTTCTACCTCCTTTGCTACTGATGATTATATCATGGAGGATGCTGACAAGGACGAGGATGAGGAGTCTGATGATGAGGAGGATCCAGATGTGACCGAGGAGTCGGAGGAGGAGTACTGAGCTCTGGGGCACTAGCTTCGGTCTTTTCCTTTTTCGTTTCTTCATGCCAAAGGGAGAGATGGTTCTATTAGGTCTCAGCATTTGCACGGGATTTCCTTGGGTTTGTGTTTTTCATGCTTGGTGTTGAACTTGTGTGTGGACCTTGTTGCTTATCTCGACTTGCATGGTGTGAGACATGTGATCCTCTATTTATCATTAATGTCGTCTATCCGTTAAAGTCTTCACTCTCTTATTATGCGCTTATTGCTTATCTTCGCATGTCTAGTAGGAGTGGTGGGTCAATAAGATCTAGGGGGAGTCTTGCTCCTAATGTGTGCCTTTGCATTCTAAAAGAAAATTCAAATTAGTGCACACATCTAGGGGGGAGTCTCGTCTATATCTTCTAGACCTCTCTCTTGCAATTTGTGTTGTTGTCATCATCCACCAAAAAGGGGGAGATTGTAAGGTCATTTCCCTACTTTGTGTTTTGGACGATGATGACAACTCTTTGTTGGTCTAATCTTGTGCTAAGTGCTTCAGGTTCTCGGTGATTAGGCTTGCATCGATTAGTTATTCTCTCTGGAAGGAAAACATCGAAGACGGTGTTTGTCTACGTGTTTATCTCTTTGGTCGTAGGAAACCTGTACTATTAAGAGGGAATACACATCGGAAGGAGTTGGGTGAATCATTACACATACACTTTTTGCTCGCCCACCTTTGCCTTCTGTTTCTTGTTAGAGAGAGAGCTCCCCTTCTTTTCAACTGTTGTTGTGTACTCTCAGCAGTTGTACCCCTCGCTCGAGCGGTTGTACCGCTGGCCCTTCGCACCGACCCAACCACCACACCAAGGGTGATACCCTGGGGTTGAACATCCCAGTTCATCACCAAGCGGTTATACCGCTACCCCGGGGCGGTGGTACCGCCACGTTGCTTAAAAATGACTGTGGTGTGTCATTGGCGGTTGTACCGGCCAAGTACCGCTCAACAATCGGTCTCGTTTCTGTTTTGATGCGGTACTTGGGCGGTGGTGGCCCGGTTGTTCCGGTTGTGCTCCGCACATCGGTACCACCAATGCCCTAAGCGGTTCTACCACTTAGGACTTAGCCACCCCGGGTACCAGGGCCAGGCGGTTGCACCAGCGCACTACCGCTCGATCACCGCTCACAGGGGTGACTCCTTTCTGTTTCAAACAGTGCTTGAGCAGTGGCTGAGCGGGTTGTTCTACACAACCGGTACTACCGCTTGTCTTCCCGGTTTTACCGCCTGGTAGGGTTTCTGCAGTATACCCGTGAGTCCCGGTTGTACCGGGACGAGGAGCGGTTGTATAGCTGCAGTGCTATTTTCGTAGTAACGGCTGGATTTTAGGGTTTGCTATATAAGGGAGGTTCTTCCACCTACCACTCTTACCTCTTGCCTCTCTCTCTCCACCATTAATGCCCTTCAAGCTTTCTTGCCCGATCTCTCTCTCTAGCCACTCAAACCTGTTGATTTGCTAGTGATTGAAGGAGGAGACCTAGATCTACACTTCCACTGAAGGATAGTTTATTCCCTCATACTTTATTGTGTGGATTTTGTTACTCTTGGGTGTTTGAGCACCCTAGACGGTTGAGGTCACCTCGGAGCCATATTCCATTGTGGTGAAGCTCTGTGGTTTCATTGGGAACCTCCAATTCAGTTGTGGAGAGAGCCCCAACCTTGTTTGTAAAGGTTCGGTTGCCGCCTTCAAGGGCACCAATAGTGGAATCATGACATCTCGCATTGTGTGAGGGCGTGAGGAGAATACGGTGGCCCTAGTGGCTTCTTGGGGAGCATTGTGCCTCCACACCGCTCCAACGAAGACGTACTTCCTCTCAAAGGGAAGGAACTTCGGTAACACACCCTTGTCTCTACCAGCTCCACTATTCGTTATCTTTCACCTTTACTTGTGCAAGCTTATATTGTGTTGTATCCCTTGCTTGCTTGTGTGCTTGTTGTTGTTGCATCATATAGGTTGCTCAACTAGTTGCATATCTAGACAACCTACTTTGATGCAAAGTTTAAATTGTTAAAGAAAAGTTAAAAATTGTTAGTTGCCTATTCACTCCCCCCCCCATCTAGTCAACTATATTGATCCTTTCACTCATGTTTTTAACCTTTCAGTTCTCCGTGTTTCAAGGCCATGTCTCTACATGCTAGGCTTGTCAAGTTAACCAAATTATTTCCGCATATGTACAACTAGCTTACACCATTGTATGTGAGCGAAGTGTATATCACACCCGATCATCATGACGTGCTTCAAAATGTCAAACTTTCACAACGGTGCATACTAAGGGAGAACACTTTTATCTTAATATTAAGTGAAGGGATCATCTTATAATGATACCGTCGTCCTAGGAAAAATAAGATGCCTAATAAGATAAACGTCACGTGCAATCAATATGTAACATGATATGGCCATTATTATCTTGTGCTTTTGATCTCCATCTCCAAAGCACCAGCATGATCCCCATCATCACCGACATAGCACCATGATCTCCATCATCTATGAGGTGTCGTCATGTGGTTGTCTCTGCCAACTATTATTGTTTCTACAACTATTGCTAACTCATCGTGATAAAGTAAAGCAATTACATGGCATTTTAATAATTGACACGCGGGTCACACAATAAATTAAGACAACCCTATGGCTCCTACCGGTTGCCGTACTCATCGACATGCAAGTCGTGAACCTATTGCAAAACATGATCATCTCATACATCAACATATATCAAGTCACATCTTGGCCATACCACAACACATCACATGCCCTGCAAAAACAAGTTACACGTCCTCTACATTGTTGTTGCAATTTTTTACGTGGCTGCTAGGCAAACTATATGAACCTTGGGGCTGGTAGAACCCACTGATATACTTCCAGACCCCTCCGGAACCTTCTAGAAGTTTCGCAGTACAATACCCGAAAAACCGAACTTCTTTCGGAACCCCGACAACAACTTTCCATGTATAAATCTTTACCTCCGGACCATTCTAAAGCTCCTCGTGATGTCCCAGATCCCATCTGGGACTCCAAACTACTTTCAGACTTCACCATATTAATATCTCAGCACCCTAATGCTACAGAACGTTAAGCGTGTGAGCCTACGGGTTCGAGAACTTGCAGACATGAACGAGACTCCTCTTCGATCAATAATTAATAGAGGGACCTGGATGCCCATATTGATTCCCACATATTCAGTGAAGATCTTTATTGGTTGAACTACGATGCCGAGGATTCAATTAATCCCGTGTACAATTCCTTTTGTACGATGATATGTTACTTGCCCGAGATTTAATCATCGGTATCTCCACACCTAGTTCAATCTTGTTACCCGCAAGTCTCTTTAATCATCCCGTAATACAAGATATTGTGATTAAACTCATTAGTCACATGCTTGAAAGCTTCTTGTGATGTTTTATTACTGAGAGGGACCAGAGATATCTCTCCTTCACATGGAGCGACAAATTCTAGTCTCGATCCATGCAACCCAACAAACACTTTCCGAAATACCTTAGAGCACCTTTATGGTCACTCAGTTACAAAGTGACGTTAGATAACCCATAAAGCATTGTTCCGGTATTTGGTAGTAGCATGATCTCATGGTCTAGGGAACACATACTTGACATGAAGAAAGTTGTAGCAAATAAACTAAGTGATACTAAATGATGCTAAGCTTACAGTTGGGTCTGTCAATCAGATCATTCCCCAAATTGTGTGATCCCGTTATCAAATGACAACTCATGTCTATGGTCAGGAAACCTTAACCACCTTTAATCAACGAGCTAGTTAAGTAGAGGCTCACTAGGGACACGGTGTTGTTTATGTATCCACACATGTATTTAAGTTTTCGGTCAATAATACAATTCCAGCATGGATAATAAACGTTTATCATAAAAGGGAAATATGATAATACATCTTTGTTATTGCCTCTAGGGCATATTTCCAACACATCACGACCGCGGGCTGGGCATTGCAAGCATTAGAACCCAATGACTCCTAGGAGGGGCGGCTGTTGGCGATGCCGCAGCTTGCCCTGTCGCCTGGCCGGGGATGGCAGGGAGCGCATACAGCGGCGTCGGGGCTGGGAGGAGTGTGGTTTGACCGGGGTTTATCGGGTCTTTGTGGGGGCAGTGGTGGGGGCGGAGTGGGCCATAGCGGGCCGGTCCGATATGGCAGTGGTGTTTGGTCGCATCCCGGCCTCCCTTCGCCCCACATATATGGGTTGGATATGAGGGTTGCTGGGTTGCCCGGGTGCTTGGGCTGCGTGTGGGGAGCCGGGTTGGGTGCTATTTTTTCATTAGAACCGTGACTGAGCAACCCGCCCGGGCGTTTGGGGGCGGATTTAGGGCGCCCGGTCATCGATTTTCTAAGCGGGTGCTTGGGAGCGCGAGGGGTGCGCCCAATCGGCGTGATTTCGGTATTTTTGCACGTATTTTAGCTTTTTTGCTTTTCAGCTCTTTCTTGAGTTTTTTTAGGTTTTGAGGAACTCTTTTTCTTTTTAGGGAAGCGGTGTTTTTTGCGAGAAACACTTTCTTCGAAAAAGAAGAAGCACATATGTGTTTTCCCAAAAAAAAGCATAGCCGAGCAAAAAAAATGAAAAGACAACCGTGCTTCTGTTTTTTTTGTTTTCATTTTTGTTTGTTTGGCTTTCGTTTTTTTTGTTGGGGGAGGGGGGGTTATCATGAAAAATATGTTCTTTGAAACCTATTGACAATGAATCTAGTTTCGAAGAATTCTTTTTTTTGCGAGAAAAACTTTCCATCTATTCATCTTCAACCATGGTACAACAAACACTAGAAATAATAAAAATTACATCCAGATCCGTGGACCACCTAGCGACGATTACAAGCACTGAAGCGAGCCGAAGGCGTGCCGCTGTCATCACCCCTCCCTCGCCGGAGCCAGGCAAACGTTGTTATAGTAGACAGTCGGGAGGTCGTCGTGCTAAGGCCCCATAGAACCAACGCACCAGAATAGCAATCGCCACAGACGAAGAGTGTAGATCAAAATGATCCAACATGAAGAGACACGAACGAATACGAACGACGAACAGATCCGAACAAATCCACCAAAGTCAGATCCGCCAGAGACACACCTCCACACGCCCACCGATGATGCTAGACGCATCACCGGAAGGGGGGCTAGGCGAGGAGATCTTTATTCCATCTTCAGGGAGCGGCCGCCGTCTCGCCTTCCTGGATAGGACACAAGCCCTAACAAAGCTCAAAAAAAATCTAAAAACAGAGCCCTCCCACCGGCAAAGTCCGAGATCCATTCCGTCTCCATGGCCCTAAGGCCACCGGATACGGGATGGGCCGGCGCCGGCGCCGGCGGGAGGCAGAGAACCCTAGATCTTGGAAGCGGCGGCTGGCTAGGAAGACGTGACCGATGTATGGCCCTAGCAGCTAGCTGTTGGAAGACCGAGTCGACCGACACTAGTTTCAAAGAATTCGACATGAGAAATCTGTGGAAACTGTTCCTGATCTAGGCGCACGGTTTCCTAAATTAATGATTTTACAGGGTTAGAGATTTTCGTTGGTGGTGGGCCGGGAGCGAAGAGAAATGTTGGTGAGGGGGAGAGGACAAATCTGCAGCGCACGCTTTGAGATGGCTACAAATAATTAAAGGGCACCGCTAGGCGCCGGCGCATCGGCCGAACCTTTCGGCCGGTCCTACCCTAGTCGCCCGATCGGTCCCTCCCAAGCCGCTAGATCCTTATCCATACAGGTCATCTTCTTCCCTCAGGCTCGCGAGAAAAAGGACCCTCCGCATCTCACCAGCCCCGCGCTCTCCAGTGGCCGTCCGCATCGCCGGTCCCCACCCTCGCCGGCCGTCCTTGTCGCCGGTCCCCGCCCTCGCCGGCCGTCCTCATCGCCGGTCCCCACCCTTGCCGTCGGTCCTCGTCGCCGCCTCAACCCATGTAGCAGCTGCACCAGTGGTTGCAGGTCTCGGCGGCGACGCTCGTAGCTTCTGTGGCGACGGCCGCAGCTCGCCGGCGTGCTTGCCGCTGCTCATGCCCGTCCAGTAGCAGCTCATCGGTCACATACCTCGCGGTTGCAACCTCTCGCTCACCCCCGTTTCAGCAAAAAATCCAGCTTCGCTTCCGACCAAAAAAATGCATCGTTGTTCGATGCAGCAAACCATGACTGCAGATGTAGCTGGATACGACACTGGTCGTAGCAAAATCCAGGACCGCTGGTAGCATGTAGCATGAAACCCATGACTTCCATCCTCGCTGAATGTTGCTTGGACTACTCGTGGGTTGAAGCTATTTTCAACTACAAATGAAGCTTATCTGTGAACGTTTGCAACTTTTTCAGTGAAGCAATGCCTGATTGAAAACTTTGTACATATTTTGGTTGAAGCTTTTTTCATCTAAGGTTGGAGCTTTTTTGGTAACGGTTGCAGCTTTTTCAGTTTGGAAGTGTTTGTACATTGAAAAACTTCATCCATGTTCTCGAAAAGCTGCAACCGGCGAGCGTGGTGACCGCGCCGGTTGCAAGCTGATTGTAGCAAAATGAGATGCTGATTGTAGCACAAGCGCAACGTGGTTGTAGCAAAAAAAATGCCGATGGTAGCCAAGAAAAACATCTTCGTCGCCGTCCCAACCCAGTCGCATCTCTGGCATGAATGGATGTAGCAAAATTTCTCGCCGGTCGTAGCAAAAATTGATGACGATTGCAGCAAAAACTCGTCTCCGCCGTTGCGGATTGTAGCTCCGCCATGAATGCATGTAGCAAAAAATGGTGCTGGTTCCAGCATGCCGCGACGCTGGTTCCAGCATGCGGCCGGCATGGTCGCAACTCGCCGGTGGTGATTCTCCCACAGATGTATCTTCGCTGGGCTCCGGTTGCAGCTCATTTTCCCACCCCCATGTCGGAGCATTTCAACAAGCGGTTTGTGGAGAAGGAGCTTGAAGACGACCGCGCGTGGAAGAAGATAACGGAGGGCAGAGTACAACGCACCAGATATGATGAGAGAAAGAAAAACAGTCGTGATGGGCCTAGGGCACGTGGGCGGGCCGAGGAAAGGAAAAACAAACAATGGAAAACGTGTATCGAGAGACATCGTAGTGCTAGATCCCTTCGCGATCGAGCAGCTTCGGCCGGTCCGTCGGTACGCAACGTTTTCCATAATTAAAGTGACGTGGAAGATGTGAACGCGGCAAAATAACAATTAATGATTATTGGTGGGGTTCGTCTATACTATAAGATACTGATAAGCCTTAGTCTCATCCATATCTGGCCACTCTCGCTCATGGGATTGAAAAATGTAGTATTCACCACTGAAGGAATTGTAGTGTCCCTTTGAGCCGTGCATACAGGTCATCCATCCACAATTTTCACACCTGAGTGGCCACAATTGCAATACAATTACTAGGTGGTTGGTTATTTAACTAACAGTGCTCCAATTGCCTAGACCATGCGTTTAACTAAAGACCATTTGTCTCGCAATCCTGTAAATTAGCACCAAAAGATGTCCCCGGCTATGTCACAACCATTCCACATCGCTATTCCTGCAACTAGGAAAAGGGGGGCCAATATCATACGGGTACATCAAATATGAACTTACTTTTTCTTTTGCGGGGAAAATATGAACTTACTTACGAAATGATTTGGGGGACTTCACCTATCAGCAATGCAAGAGTCCGTAGGATTACAATTTATAGAAGCCATGCACGCAGATCATCGGCCCCAATTGAAGCAAGCTAACACAAAACTTATGTACTCGGTGGATAACCATCTAGTAGCTGTAGCCATCCATCCACACGCTTCCAAGAAGACAAGCCGATGAAGCAACACCTATGCAGCAGCTAACTACCTTAAGCCATACCGGCAGCTCGGGGGCGACGCACGCATGCTATACCGGGCTCTCCAGGTCCGGCTCCCGTCCGGCGGTCTCCGCCCTCTTGGAGCCGTCCTTCGCTGCCGGAACCGGGAGAGCAGGGTGCGCGCGGCAGACGGGGCAGGTGGCCTGCGCGCACAGCCAGACGTCGACGCACCCGACATGGAACGAGTGCCTGCACCCGGGCAAGGCGCGCACCGCGTCGCCGTCCTGCATGGCGCTCAGGCACACCGCGCACTCCTCCCTTACCTCGCTGCCGTCGCCACGCGCCTCCGCCTTGAATCGGACCACCGGCATGGCTGCCAGCGCCGCCTTGTCGAGCCCCCCTCCGCCGGCCCTCTTCCTCGCCGGCCCGGCTGCCGTGCTGGATCCCGTCCGATGCACGCCGTCCCGCCCGCTCCACCGTACGTATAGGTAGTTGAGGTACAGTATCACCCCGTAGAGTGCGAGGCACACCGCCGTGAACGCCGCCACGAGCTCCAGCGTCCCGCTGGAGCTGCAGCACCCCCCGCCGCCGCCCCCATGCTGCGACGCCGTCGTCCCCGACGGGCCTCCCGCCGTCGACATGCCGATCTGTGGACGCCACTTCAAGCAGGGAACTGGCAGTGTTGTGCCGTGCGGTTTCTTGCTTTGCTCTGTGTGTTGGGTGGGTTGGTGCGAACAATGATGGTTTTCTTGGTTTGTAGTGTAACGGCCGGTGGTGCTGGCGCCTGGTGGAGGGCTTGGATTTTAGTGGCGGGGGATGGCCTGGCGGTCATGCGGGGCTGCTCTGTCTTCCACGTTACAAGAGACTAGCGCATATGTCCGTGCGTTGCAACGAAAGAAATATTTTTTTATGAGAAGCATCGGAGACATAATTGATGTGTTCATCAAAACGGTCTTCATAGTGGTGGCGCTACAGAGCGAGGAGGTGCGACGTTCTCATAGATCATGTTTGGCCCACGAGATCTTAATAGTGATGGGGTTGGTCGAAGTGGTGGCCACCACCCAACTTGTGCCTTTTTTCTTTGTGTCCGCCACCATGTCTGGTTGTGGTTGCCTCCTTATTTTGTGGCAGCACGGCGACCTTCAGGCCATAGTTGTTTCGACCATTCTCTCCTATAATGACGTAACAAATATAGTACAAATTGTAGCGAATCCCGTTTCATTGGTATAATCAACATATAACCAGGTAGTCCCTACTTTACCAGGGTTTATTCTCTGTAATTATTTCAGCGATCACTTGCTCACATATTTTTAGTCAGAGCCAAGCCAACATATCCTCTTTTATTGCCATGTGTCCACAATTTTTTTTAATTATATTCAACAAAAATATTCTTTTTTATTGTCAAATAGCACGTCGGATGCACAACAGTTCAAGTCTGGCCAGGCAAGTGGCAGGCACCAAAACGACATGTGTTTGTAAGGCGCGAACGAAAATTCAAAACAACCACTGAATTGAAGGATCAAACTCACGACCTCAAAAACTCGACCACGTGCTGCTAGCCACTCGAACAAACAACTCCTGCTAACAAATGGCCAGCGCGAATGTTTAATAATATACTGTAGCGTATCATTCAAAACATTTTCTTCTCATCTTATTGAACTTATCAAAAAATAAATTAATAATTATGATATCTCGAATATTATTCGAAACATGAAAATTTATTGAAATTCACAAAAACAATTAAAAATATGAATCTTTTATAAGAAAACGAACAATTTTTGAATATGTGAAATTTTTTTTAAAATTAAATATGTTTTAAACATTGAAACAATTTTGAAAAACATGTTTTATAACACAAGCATTACTTTGAATTTGTGAACTTTTCAATAAAAATGAATATTTTTTAATTTGTATCATTTTCAAAATGCAATTTATTTTGAAAATATCGAACAATTTTGGAAAACATAAAAAACAATTAAAATGCGAAAGTTTTCTATGGTTTTCAATAAATTCTGGAATGGGAATAAAAATCTAAAATTTGGAAAAAAATTCAAAATGGTAAAAAATATAATAAATTCTGGAGATTTTACGAAAATTAATCAAAAACTAAAATTCTGAAAAATTGAATTTATGAAAAAAGGAAAAACAAAAAGAAACTTGAAAGAGAAAAAAGAAAAAGGAAAGATAAAAGAAAAGGGAAAGAAAAGAAAAAGGAAAAAGAAGCAGAACAGAGAAAAAATAAAAATGGGTCGTCCCAATACTGGGTGCCATATGCGAAACCTCGTCTATTTTACGCCCAGTGCGGTAAATAATGGTTCTCAGCTGCATGGACAGGAAATAAATGGGCTGGGCCTTAGCGCGCGCGGCCACGTATGAGATTTTGCATAAAACTGTTTGTTTTATGGCAGATGGACATACAGAAAATTAGTACCACCTTGGATTAAAAAAATCGATGGTGAACAGATGAAAAAATCGACGAAACGCACCTTGCTTTATTAGTAGGTATAGATTTTATTGATAATTAATTAAGTGATAAGACTTTGCTTTTGTGTATCAGTCGAGTGACGATCAGTGTAGTTGTGGTGCTAGGATCGGCAGGGCTGGATGCTGCAAACGACAACAAAAAATGTTGTGACGGTATTGCAAGCAACGACAACATATACTACAACCGCCCTGACTAAATTGCTACATCCGTCAATGGAGAATGTTGCAACGGGTGAGATGATGTGCTACACTCGACATGGGACACGACATGCTACAATCAGCAAGACGGATGATGTAACCGGTAGGAAGAAATGTTGTGAACGATGGGACAAAATGATGCAAGGTTGACTGAGACTTGGTTAAATCTGAGTGGACTGAGTTTTAGCTTCCTTGTTCTCTCCCCCTTCCACACTACCACCACCACCACCACTAGACCCGCCCCCCTCTTTTTGCGGGCTGACACTACAGGAAAAAACAGTTTTCCCGTGTGTTACCCTATAAGTCGTGTGCTATTTTTCGGGGACTCGGCTTATATTTCCTTTAAGCCGAGTGCGGAGGAAATAACACCCGGCAAATAAAATGCTCTCGGCTTATAGTATCCAGTAAGCCGAGTGGTCCTGAAAAGCCCTCGGCTTACATGAGGTACACGGCACCTACACAAAAAGGCTATCGGCTTATAGCGCACACTCGGCAAAGATATTTGCCACGTGTCTACAATGGAGATGGTTGACGGGGCCATCACGGAGCAGCCTATAAGCCGTGTGCCCAATGGGAGCACTCGGCTTACATGGCATATAAGCCGTGTGTCAAGTGAAAGCACCCGGCTTATATTTTCTCAGATTTTTGCCAGCCTATTTTTTATGGCAAAATGGTTTTAAAATGATTTCCATTCTTTCTCACTCATTTTCTCCCAACTAGTTTTCATGGGACTTATTTTTTATGGCCTCAATTTTCCTATCTCTCTCTATTTACTGCCACTTTAATATTTTGATGGTCTTGTACTCTTCCAATCCCCTAGTGTACCTATATTAGGATCACATGCATAAGGATAGGTTGTTGCGCCCCTTATTCATGTTATTAGATGAATGCTTTTGTTGGTGGGTATGTCAAAAAGTATGTACCCCCTAGCTTTTTGGCCGAAAACACACTTGCCACATAAACACGACAATACCGCAGAAAGGTTTAGGGTCTGGCATGTTCAGAAAGTCCGGAAAGGTTTAGCAGCCAAAAATGCTCTTGTCTCACAAACGCGACAATCTCGCAGGAAGGTTCTGCACCTACAATGTTGTAGCCGCACCTAGTGCCGCTGAGAGGGAATCTTGTGAAGGCATGTCCTCAAACAAGGTCTGGCATGTCACCACGACGTGCCTTAACACAAACCAAGAGGAATTCACCTCGGTCAAAGACCTCTCAAGTCCGGTCAAAGATGTAGGTCGGGCCCGTGGATCGGGGAATCCCCGAAAACAACACGAGAGAGAGTAGGAAGAGCACACCCACCTGCATATGGCCCAAATATATGTATGAAAGGGTTGTACAATGTTTAAATACTAAATGCACAACTACGATGTGGCACTTCTCTCACAAACATGACAGTCCACAAGAAGGTTCTTGTAGGGGAACATGCTACGGAACAAAAATTTAAATTATGCTACACGATCACACACAGGAGCAGTATGAAGATGGCGGTAATGACAAAAATCACCGATGGTCGGAGTAGCGGAAGCAGTGACGAGTCGGCGCAGTTTAACGATCCCATGGATTCCCGCAGTTAGGTTATACCTTTTAGCCACGAGAAGAGTTCTTCGAGACGAGAGTCGAAGTAGACGACCTCTCCGAGGTATCCATGTGTTCTGTGGTAGTAGTCCGGTAGAGATTTGACGTCCAGGAAGAAGAAGTGCGAGAAAACTAGAGAATGAGACAGCCTAGTGATCTTCTCGTCTAACTAGAAGTCTAATTCTATTGCACCAATTAGACTGAGATTATAACTCATCTAATTAGGAGCCTAAACATTTAGGCCAATTAGGCCGGGAGCGTGTAGCTATGCGGGAGAGAGGCCCTTGGGTTTGATGTATCTCAAGAGGGAGGCCTCCCTACATGTATAGGTGGGAGACGGAGGAGGGGGCGCCACAAGGAGGGGGATCCTTCTCCTCTTCCACTTGGTGGAAGAGGGAAGGATTCCTTCCCCTAGAAATTCGGCCTAGGGCCTGCCACAGCCCATGGCACCCCTTGTGGGGCCATATCGTCCCACTAGGGTTCATCATCTCATGACGGCCATTCACACTTTTCTTCCACACAAAAATCTCGCATTTTTTGGATGTCTCTGGAGCCCATTCCAACGACAACGAGAACTTTCCATAACCCCCCTCGAGCCGATCAATAGTTAACAACGGGATCTGGACATGCCTTCACATGGTCTGGCATGACACCATGACCTGCCTTAACACAAACCAAGAGGAATTCACCCCGGTCAAACCCCTCTCGAGCCGGTCAAAGATGTAGATCGTGCGGGCCATACGGATCAAGGAATATTTGAAAACGGCATGAGGGAGGGTAGGAAGAGCTCACCCGCCTACATATGGCGCAAATAAATGTATGGAAGGGTGATGCGATTGTTAAATACCCAACCCACAATTTCAATGCAGCACTTGCCTCGCAAACACAACAATCCCGTGGGAAGGTTCTGCACCTACACTACTGGTGCCGCAGAGAGGGAATCTTGTGAGGGCATGTGCTCCAACAAGGTCCGGCATGTCAACATGACCCTCCTTAACACAAACCAAGAGGAAATCACCTCGGTCCAACCCCTTTCGAGTCCGGTCAAATACGTAGATCGCACGGGCCTACTAATCGAAGAATCTATGAAAACCATGCGAGGGGCGGTAGGAAGAGCACACCCTCCTACATATGGTTAAAATATATGTATGAAAGGGCGGTGCAATGGTTAAATATCCAATACATAAGTTTAATGTGGCACTCGCCTCACAAACGATAGTCCCGCGGGAATGTTCTACACCTACAGTGTTGGTGCCACGGTTAGCGGCATCGGGAAGGATTCTTGTGAAGCCATATGCTCAAATATGGTCTGGCGTGTCAACATGGCCTTCCTTAACACAAACCAAGAGGAATTCACCCCCGGTCAAACCCTTCTCGAGTCCGGTCAAAGACGTAAATAGTGCGGCCGGGCCCTATAGATCGGGAAATCTCTGAAAACCGCACAAGGGAGGGTAGGAAAAGCACACTCACCTCCATATGGCCCAAATATATGTATGAAATGGTGTGCGATGGTTAAATAACCAATGCACAACTTTGATGCGGCACTTGCCTCACAAACGCGCTAGTCCCGTGGGAAGGTTCTGCACCTATAGTGTTGGTGCCTTACATAGCGCCTTTGGTCCGGCATGTCACCATGACCTGCCTTAACAGAAACATAGTCAAATTCACCTGGTCAAACCCTTGTCGAGTCTGATGAAAGACATAGATCATGCGAGCCCTAAGGATCGGAGAATCTCCGAAAACCGCATGAGGGAGGGCAGGAAGAGCACACCCACCTTCATATGGCCTAAATATATGTAGACATGGGTGGTGCGATGTTTAAATACCCAATGCATAACTATGATGTGGCACTTTCCTCATAAACGCGATAGTCTCGCGGGAAGGTTCCGCACCTACAATGCTGGTGCTGCACTTAGTGCCGCTGGAAGGAAATCTTGTGAAGGCATGTCACCATGATCTGCCTTAACACAAACCAAGAGGAATTCACCTCGATCAAAGCCCTCTTGAGTCTGGTCAAAGACATGGTTCACATGGGGCCTACGGATCGAGAAATCTCTGAAAACCGCACGAGGGAGGGTAGGAAGAGAAAACCCACCTTCATATGACCTAAATATATGTATGAAAGGGTGGCCGATGGTTAAATACCTAACGAACAACTCCGATGCGGCACTTGCTTCACAAACGCGACTGTCTCGGGGGGAACGTTCTGCACCTACAGTGTATGTGCCGCACTTAGTGCTGCCGACATGTCACCGTGAAGGCATGTGATCAAACAAGGTCTGACATGTCACCGTGATATGCGTTAACACAAACCAAGAGAAATTCATCTCGGTCAAAACCCTTTGGAGTCTTGTCAAACACGTAGATCACGTGGGCCCTGCGGACCGAGAAATCTCCAAAAACCGCATGAGGGTGGGTAGGAAGAGCACACCCACCTTCATATGACCCAAATATATGTATGAAAGGGCGATGTTGGTAGGGAGTGCCGGCGAACAGACCCTCTACCCAGACCTACCAGACCGACCAGGCGGCGACGTCCCCTCTACCCAGCAGCATAGAGGCGATGCAGGACGGTGGGAGCGGGAGTGGGCGCGCGGGCTGGTGGCCTAGTGCTCTCATGCGGAGTAGCTAGGGAGAGGTGGCGTCACTGCGGTGCGGTGCCAGACAAGTGTGGTACCGGAGGGGAGTGGCGACGCCTGATAGGGTTTTGCCCATGTACAAAATCAATAGATGCACCCAATTCGGCCGAAACCCTACCAAAGGAGTTTTTCTTTTTCTTTTTCGATTCTAGCCCCACCTTGGTTGCACCAAAACAAGTCGATGGAGGGGCTATCGAGCCGTCTAGTTTCTGTGAACCGCCCGGTTCACCGGGTTTTAGAAAACCGACTGGATCGACCAGTTTTTTGAAAAGAAAATACCAAAAATATAAAATGAAAATGCAAAAAGTAAGATAAAATAAAGAAAATAGCTGTTATAAAATAAGAATGTAAACCGCATGCCAGTATTTGACACTCGGCTTACCTTAGCACAAAACGCGCGGGAATTAACAAAAATCAGGCGCGCTTGCTCTGTTTCCCCCAAAATCGACCGCTGCTTTTCCCCCAAATCAGGCGGGTCGCCAAAATCCTCGGTGCCCGTCCACCACTCGTACGCAATCCCACTCCCCATCTCCTCGCTCCCCTCCCCCGCCCACTTCACCGCCGGCGACCGCGACGGCTCATCTCCTCCCTCCTACATCACCGCCGCCTGCAACCACCGGCGACCTTTCTCATGGGCTCAACCCTATCCCCCACCCTCCCCTCACGTTCTCTCCCAGATCGGATCGGATCGAGAATCAGCAGGTTAGCCGGTGGCCAGATTCGCGGCGGTCCGTCTCTCGGGCCTCTTTTTTATGCTCCCAGATCAGATCGAGCAGCAGGTCCGTTGTTTATTTAGTAGGCCATGGAGTTGTTGACTCCATTGTTGATTTAACAGACTAGTCCGTTGTTCATTCGATTTCACAGGCCATGGAGTTGGTGAAGTTGGCCCTCCTTCGTCAACTTGGTTAGAGGTCCAAGTTCGAGGGACCTGACGAGAAGGAGGACAAGGACCACCGGGAACCAAGACCTCCATATAGCCATGGCAGCAGCCGCACCTTCCCCTTCCACAAGGTCTTCTCCTCCCCGCAACATGCATCTCTCTCTGTTCGTGGTGTACAAATTCTTGATTTTTTGTTCTATGGTTAGAGTAAGTCAGTAGAAAAGTTTGACACTTGACGAAATTCCATGGTGATTAGGTATAGGAATCCATCCTAGGAAAGATGAGAGCAAAGCTGCCTATATTGACGAAATTCTTGATTGTTGGATCACGAGGATCTAGGATCTCTCTCTATCGACAAATCTGACTTGTTAGATAGCACTTTCACTTATAAGTACAGACAGATGAATTTGCATCACTTTTTGTTCGGCATGTGAAGACTAAGACGAGCGGACCCATTTGTAAACATCACTCATGCAGATTTGTTCCTAGTGTAGATTTGGACACAATCCCTCTTGACTTTGAGGTTTTTTCCCATGTCATCGCTACTCCGTTCGAAGCTATTTTCTCTTCTGGTTGTGAAACCAAACTATGGTGACGAGGTCCCTCTTGGGTTTGGTTTACTCTGAGGTTGTGCACCACGATTCCAGGTTCTTGTGTAGTGGTATGACCAAATTCTGCAATTCATATCATATCTTGTTCTAGATGATGCGTTTATGGTTGATGCTTATGCTCATGAATGGCATTTCATTTTGCACCTGATCTAGCTCACTGTCATTGTTCCCTAAAATTGCTACTGGATATACATTGTTTGGTTAGTGCTTCCATTCTTTGTGGACTAAATTGGATGAAGAAAATGTGTTGATTTTATATGGTAAAAGGTTGCTACCTTGCCCTAGATGTCTACATTACTAGTTATGCTCTTTTCATCTACAAATAAATTATCACACTAGACTACCCTCTTATTGCTCATGTGGTCTTTTTTGGGAAGCCCAATCCTGCTTTATAAATAACTTATCACACCTCACTGCCCTGTTTATTTTGTAGCTCACCATTTGCTGTTGTACATGCTGATTGTAGTCAATCTGTTGGATGCCTCGACCTAGTTACATCACATATTTTAAAATCAAGGTGCTAGTCTTTTTCATAAATTTGTTTACAGGCTATTCTTGTAAGTACCATAATCTGATAATACATATGTTTGTGTGGCGTTGGCTGCGTGGTCATTTGTTACTCGTTTTTTCTCCATGACCGGTTCAGCTTATGCAAGGGTAATTGTAGTTATGTATATTCACCACTTTTGCTACAGCCAAGTGAAGTAATTGATTGTTTCGTCATGCAGGTGTAGTAGGTGTTCATGGAAAAAGACAGAAATTTTTAGGAGATGAGGAGTTACTGAAACATTGGCTGCAGCGCAAGGCCTCAATGTGGCCAAATCAACTCAATGGTATGTTGTGCTGGGCACTCAATCATTATGTGAAGAGTTGTGAGTTTGCACTGCTACTATTTGAAGAAACTGTAAATTTTGAGACTTTAGTTGCTAGGGATGGAAAGCTGGATGTCTGGTGTATGTTTAGTACAGGTAGAAATTTTCTACCCTACCACTTGCTGTTGTACATGCTGATTCTAGTTCATGTGTTGGATGCCTCAGACCTAGTTACATAATGATACGTCTCCAACGTATCTACTTTTCTAAACACTTTTGTCCTTGTTTTGGATTATAACTTGCATGATTTGAATGGAACTAATCTGGACTGACGCTGTTTTTAGCAGAACTACCATGGTGTTATTTATGTGTAGGAGGAAATGTTTTCGGAATGACCTAAAACTTCACGAAGACACTTTTCAGAAAATAAGAAAAATACCTTCCAAAGATGAAGGTCAGGGGGCCCACCACCTTGCCATGAGGGTGGGGGGCGTGCCTCCCCCCTAGGGCGTGCCTCCCTACCTCATGGGCCCCCTATTGCCTCTCCAACTCCAATTTCACTTTCATATATTGAGTTTCAGGGAGAAACAAATCAGAGAGAAGAAATCATCGCGTTTTACGATACGGAGCCACCACCAATTTTTAAAACCTCTCGGGAGGGCTGATTTGGAGTCCGTTCGGGGCTCTGGAGAGGGAAATCCGTCGCCATCGTCATCATCAACCATCCTCCATCATCAATATTATGATGCTCACCGCCGTGTGTGAGTAATTCTATCGCAGGCTTGCTGGACGGTGATGGGTTGGATGAGATCTATCATGTAATTGAGTTAGTTTTGTTAGAGTTTGATTCCTAGTGTCTATTATGTTTTGAGATTGATGTTGCTATGACTTTGCTATGCTTAATGCTTGTCACTAGGGCTTGAGTGCCATGATTTCAGATATGAACCTATTATGTTTTCATCAATATATGAGTGTTCTTGATTGTATATTGCAAGTCTTAGTCACCTTTTATGTGTTATGATCCGTTAACCCCGAAGTGACAATAATCGGGATACTTACCGGTGATGATCGTAGTTTGAGGAGTTCATGTATTTATTATGTGTTAATGCTTTGTTTCGGTTCTCTATTAAAAGTAGGCCTTAATATCTCTTAGTTTTCGTAAGGACCCCGCTGCCAGGGGAGGGTAGGCCAAAAGATGTCATGCAAGTTCTTTTTCATAAGCATGTATGACTATATTCGGAATACATGCCTACATTATATCAATGAACCGGAGCTAGTTCTGTGTCACCTTAGGTTATGACTGTTACATGATGAACTGCATCCGACATAATTCTCCATCACTGATCCATTGCCTACGAGCTTTCCATATATTGTTCTTCGCTTATTTACTTTTCCATTGCTATTGCTATCATCACTACAAAATACCAAAAACACTACTTTTACTATTGTTACCTTTCGTTACCGTTATCACTACGATCATATTACTTTGCTGCAGATATTAAGTTTTCAGGTGTGGTTGAATTGACAACTCAGCTGCTAATACTTGAGAATATTCTATGGTCCCCACTACTAGGAAAAGGGCTATAGATAGGATTGACACTAATGGCGCACCAGGGAAGTAGTGCGCCACTACTATATACTAATGGCGCACTAGTTGGTGATGCGCCATTAGTGTGGAAGACACTAATGGCGCACCAGAAAATAGGTGCACCACTAGTGATAATTTTTTTTCATTTTTACATACATACTAATGGCGCATCCTACCGAAGTGCGCCATTACTAGTTCTAACTAGTAATGGCGCACCAGACAGGGAGTGCGCCAGTACTGAATTTTTTTTATTCTTTTTTTTGCAAAACTACTAATGGCGCACCGCCTCACAGTGCGCCATTACTAGTTTAAACTACTAATGGCGCACCCTGTAAAGTGCGCCATTAGTATATATTTTTTTTACTTTTCTGCAAAATTACTAATGGCGCACCACCTGCAGGTGCACCATTAGTAACCAGGGTTACTAATGGCGCATTTGCAGGTGGTGCGCCATTAGTAACCTGAGACCCCAACAAGATATTTTGGACAGCCACACCTACCCACTCACTTTCCCCACTTCATTTCCTCCACCTCCTTCTCCATGCTTTCGGCTGCCTCCTCCTCACCTCATTTCCACCATAGATTCATCAAAATTAAGTGGTGAAATTACCTTTTTTTGATAGGTAAGTAAGGGGAAAGCTATCTTCATGATGTAGATCTACTTTTTTACTCCCTAGCTCACTCCAACAACGTGCACATGCACTTTTTGTGGCCTAGCTAGATCTATGTATGTTTGTGTTGTTGCATGTGTTTGTGGTGTTGCATATATGTTTGTGTTTGCAGGTACCGGTATTTGAAATGTGATAGTTGCCAATATTTTGCCGGAATGTTGATTCATTTCCGTTTCGGCGAGAATTTTGGCACTATGCATTCTTTTTGGTCCTATTTTTAGGGAAGGTCATGCCAAATTTTTTCTTGGTTCTAAAATATCGTTTTGCTCTACCCCGCAGGCGACCATGGTCCGCACAATGACCGAAGGCATCGTGAATAGGTTTTTGAGCTTCGCGAAGGCCGAGATGCTTCAAAAGAACGAGACGGAGATAAGATGTCCGTGTCGAAGATGCAAGCTGAAGAGCCTTATTGCGGACCTGGATGTATATTTTTGCGTGCTAGATCGAGGGCTTCAAGATAGAACTTGTTGTGAATCTTCTAGTATCTGTGTGAATTCTTATATGTTGATTCTTGTTGACTCTTGTCCCTTATCGATCGTTTGCAACTTAACTTTAGAATCTCATGCGTGTGGTAATGGACTTACAGGTTCCATCACAGATGCCATCGACGGTGGGCATACATGCTGTGGTGGAAGCTCATTGCATCTTTTTGGTTCATGCTTAGTGTGAACTTGGAAGTCATGCTTTCGTTTGTGAGCTCTTGTTGCATATGTAAGGATGTTGTTGTGAACCTTCGTTGGATATGTATGCATGTGTGAACTTGGAATGTATGCATGCATGGACATTGAACTAATGGTCGGTTTGTTATGTTGTCAAGTTGTAATATATTGTTGATGTGAACCTTCGCTGGATATATATATACATAAACACTATTCTGATCACGGGATCAGAATAATATTCTGATCACAACCTGACCTGCCCCGCTAGTAGTACGTTGAACTTCCCTGTGAACTTGGTTGAACTTCCGCAAACATTGCCCAAATGGGGCTTGCGATATACCGTTGGAAAGCTATGGACACCAATATCATGACCCAACTTAAATTTTTGGCAAAATATAAGCGGTTTAAGAGCAGTTTTGAAAACCATTTTTTCTTCGCACAAAAAACGTGAATCGTATTTTTGATCGCATTTCTAAACCGTTTATCGGAATGAGGCATATAATATGGCGTTGAAAAGCTGCAGCAAAACCGCTCCTTACACATGTTGAAAGTTTTCTCTAATTCCCTATGGTTAAAGAGTAATTTGAAAAAATATCAAATTTCGTAAACCGAACAGCTGAGTTCGTTTTTTCGATGTCATTTCTAAACGGCTAATCCAATGGAGGCATATGATACGGCTTTGGAAAGCTTATGAAAATATGCTACTTTTTCATCTGGAAAGTTTTTTTTTCTAATTTTGAATGGTTTAAGAGTAATTTAGAAAATGGTGCAAGTCCTACCGAATTCGTATTTTCGAGCTAATTTTTTAACCGTGCGTCCGAATGCAGCAACTGATATGGCGTTGGAAAAGCTAGAGTAAATGCGAAGCTTTTTGGTATGTACTGTTTCTCCCAATTCTTTATGGTTTTAAGTCAGTTTCAAAAATGGTGAAAATCGTATTTTCGCCGTAATTTCTACAAACTTTATCTGAATGGTGCAAATAATATACCACTGAAAAGCTATGGAAAATGCGAAACTTTTTCATGTTGATGGTTTTCTCTGATTCCTAGCCGTTTTCAAGTAATTTCAAAAACGGCGGGATCATGCGTTCTGCCTTTATCGCGAAACAGATTCTTCGAAAATGTACCGCGTGAAGAACCTGAACTTCTCGACGCGTGTACCTGAACTTTACTCTATTTTTCACGTGATTTTTTTTGCTCGTAGGTCTCCATCCACTGCTCGTAACTCTCCACCCACTCACCGGAATTGAGCAAGTGATATACCAATGGAAAGCTGCTATAAGCACATAAATTTCCCATGTTGATCGTTTTTTCATACTCGTGATGATTTTAAAAGTTTTTCATCTTAAATTCATTCAGCGTAGTAGTTGAACTTCATGCTGTTTTCACGTTGAACTTCTGTGACGTACTTTCGTTTGTAATTATCTCATTCATTCGTGAGTATTACACAAATGATATTCCTTTTATGCAAACCTCTCTCACAATAATTTTTCATCCGACCGAGGACTTGAACTTATAACAACAAAATTTTTAGTCTTTGCTCTTTTATTCCTTTTTAATACAAAATGCACACCGTGTAGTACATGAACTTCTAACGGTTATCAATCTAAACTTCTCACGGTTACATGAAAATATCTGAGTTTTTTATGAATATTAATTTGAATTTCTTAATCTTTTTTACGAAATTTTGAAGCGCCCTATTTTTTAAAAGTTGAACTTCTTTATATTTTTTTGAACTTCTTGTTTCCATTCTTTAATAACAGGAAAATCTGAGTTTTCTATAGTCATCGAACTTCTCCATCTTTTTAATATGAACTTTCTGGTTTTATTTCTTTATCCTTCTTTTATGAATTTTGAAGCGCTCTATTTTTTAAAAGTTGAACTTCTTGTTATTTTATTTTTGAACTTCTTGTTTCCATTCTTTAATAATGAGGAAAATCTGAGTTTTCTATAATCATCGAACTTCTCCTTCTTTTTAATAGGGACTTCTTGGTTTTATTTCTTAATCCATTTTTATAAAATTTTGAAGCGCTCTATTTTTAAAAGTTGAACTTCTTGTTATTTTATTTTTAAACTTCTTGTTTCCATTCTTTTATAACGAGGAAAATCTGAGTTTTCTATAATCATCGAACTTCTATATCGAACCACTCTAACTTTTTAATTTTGAACTTGTTGGTTTTATTCTTCAGTAATGAGAAAAACAGAGTTATTAATGTACATTGAATTACTCTCTTTTTTAAAATTGAACTTCTTGGTTTAATATTTAGTATCGGGGAAAATCTGAATTTTTTGAAAAGGGGAAAATCTTTTTAAAACTTTTTTTGTTGTTCCCTTATTTTAATTTGAACTTATTTAGTTATTCTTTAGAATGAGAATCTGAGGTTTTTATCAACTTTGAACTTCTCTTTTATATTAATTTGAACTTCTTAGTTTTATTCTTTAGTAACGAGGAAAATCGAGTTTTTTGAACTTTTTTCTTTTAAAATTTTGAACTTCTTGGTTTTATTTTTTAATAATGTGAAAAATCCAGATTTTTTATAGACATCGAACTTCGCCATTTTTAAAATTTGAACTTCTTAGTTTTATTGCTTAGTAACGGGGAAAATGCTTTTTTATATAAACAATGATATCGTGCCATTAATTTTAATTTGAACTTCTAGTTTTTATTGAATAGGGAAAATCGGTTTTTATACAATCTTTTGAAATTCTCCACTTTTTAATTTGAACTTCTCTAATTTTTTACAAACAAGGAAAATCCATTATAAAGATTTTTGAACCACTTTTTTTGAACTTGTTGCGCAAATTTTTTGAACTTCCAAATTTGTATTTTAGATATTTAAAATCACTAATTGTACAACATCACTCTGAACTCCAGTCCTCCTCAAACAACATCATCCACTGCTGCAAAATAGGACGAGTTGTTCCTCGTGCTGGTACCATAGAAATGATAAGCGATCGAGCTCATTTTCGTGAATATCTTAATTGTGCAGTTTTTCTTCAGCTTAAAAGTTGAACAACCTAGTGATCTGTTACATTAGTTTGGTAAATCCAACAATACACGATCCATCCATTGGAGAGCATTGAAATACTTCATGAGGCACCAGCCAAAAAATGAATCTAAAAATGGTGCTTTTATTCTATCTTCAGCCATAAATGTATTACATAGCATCTCCCTAGTAGACATTTTCACAAACACCTAGCGGGCAACAAAGGCAAAACACTTTGAAAGAGCATTGCACCACACAGAAGTAGCAGTGGCAAGCGTCTCGCAGGAGCAGCAAATGCGTTGGCTGGGACGAGCTTGTAGAGAGAGGTGTGCATGAGCGTGAGCACCATTTTTAACCTTTGTTTCCCTTTGTTGTCACTGCTCATCTAGAGCGACACTCGGACAAAGTGTGAAGACCTGCAGTTCAGACACCATAAGCCAATACAGAAACATTTTTTGCAGTAATTTTTTGTGCAAATTCAAAGAAGTTTAAATCCTAAAGAAGAGATAGAGATTATTGAAGATAGGGGAGAGATTGGGGAGAGGGAGGGAGAGGCAATACCTGCAACGTTGGTATTCGTCGTTGTGGTCAGAGTTCAATGGGGCACCAGTGCATGGTGGAGGCAGGCAGCGTCGAGATTGGTCCCGGCGGCGGATCCACGGCCGGCGAGGCGGTTGGCCAGACCCGTGGAGGAGTAGCGGATCCGGCCGAGAATCATGGGGGGTGGGGAAGCCTTGTTGGCGGTGCAGGGGGAGTGAGGTGGTTGGAGGCGAGTTGGAAGAGGGATAGTGGTTGCCGGTGATGCGGTTGGAGGCGGAGTGCGGCCGCGGTGGCGGTAGGGAGGTCGTGGTGCGGTCATGGCGAGGCAGTGGGGAGGTCTGGGAGGTCGCGGCGGCGGCAGGGGATCTGGGGAGGTCATCGCCGCTGAAGGGATCTGGTAGGCGGTGGAGCCTCCCTGGTTCCTGCCGGGCGATGGCGCCCAGGGTTTCTAGGTGCGACGCGCGCGAGGTTGGCCGGTGGCGGCGGCGCGTAGTGTTGCCGGGGACGGCGGCGCACGAGGTTACCAAGGGCGGCGGCGCGTGGTGTCTGGGAATCGTGGGGGTCGGGTGGAGGTTCACGATGCGGGATGTGGGGGATCGAGGTGCGGGATGTACGCGAGGTGGGGACAGACGGTCGGTATTTTTTTTCGATCGAGTTCGGGAGGACCTCCACGCCTCCTATATAGGCATGACATGATCCAAATAACTATTCTAATCTTGGGATTAGAATAGTGCTGTCCTGTATATATATTGCTAGACATATTTGTTAGATATGTATTGCTGGATATATATATATATATATATATTTAAATGTTGCTGTTGCTGCCCTCTGAAGCCAAAAAAATAATATGCTATCTGGGCTATAAGCCGAGTATCTCAGGGATCTAGCACCTAGCTTATAGGAATATATGCCATGGCCCTGTCAAATATAAGCCGACACGATGGCCCTCGGTTTATGTATAAACCGGGCTGCTCATCTTGGCCCTCGGTTTATGTATAAACCGTGTTGCTCACCTCGGCCCTCGGCTTATAGAGACGGTGACACGTGGCCGTTAACGTCCAACTGCCGTTATGTTACTTTATTAAACCGAGTGCCACCTATAAACACTCGGCTTATGTATAAACCGAGTGTTTTTGTCACGGCACCCGGCTTATACCTGATAAGCCGGTCCATTGTAAGCCGTGTACTATAAGCCGGGAGTTTTACTCGACTTATATATAAACCGAGTTTAAATCGGCATAAGCCGAGTGTATTAGGTACACGGCTTACAAATTTTTTCTTGTAGTGTGAAGTGGGAATGGAAGAGGAGGATGTGCCATTGTATAGAATAGTAGTAGTCGCAGGGTCTAGCGTTTGTGACCATTTGGCACCGTTTGGTGCTATGTCGAAAGTTAGCGTCATGCCGGTCGGGTTGGTGTCCAACACTCATAAGTAGCGTCCGAAGCTAGGTAGTCGGATTCCTCTTCCTCACGATGCTTCGTTGGTGGGTGCCAGAAACAGATGATGGCTTCTGCATCGTAACCCTTTCAATAAGCTTGATGGATCCCCGGATCTAGTGCCTACTTTAATTCCTCTTAGTTTCTTTCCTTGCTGCCATGATCCTTGACTGGGGATGCATCAGGCAGCTAACGAAAAACCTTATAGCATCTCTCCTTCATCTTTGGTTTCTCTCTCGGGTGAGGACGGATTGCAACATCTTCTAGTCAGGGATGGCGACCATGTGGAGTTCCACCACTTATCGTTCCTGGCTTCTTCTACCCCCCCGCCCCTCTCCCCTCGTCCGTGGTGGAAAAATGGAGGTAGATATTTTTATCTCAACCTAGCATTCCTAGAGAATGATTGGTTTGCTACCGATATTTGGCTAGCCAAATGTTGGAATTACCAAATATTGGCAATACCAAGACTTGCCAAATATTGTCAACTTTATTTGAGGTAGGCAAGACAACTCGATAACCAACTAGGTCTGCACCCAAAACTGGATTGCTTGCTTGCTTCATTTTTCATGATCTGTATGAATAATGTTTGGACCAAAATGTTACTTTCACTTTTTGATGGTCCTTCTGTAAGATGTGCCTTGATGCTTGTCTAATATGAATCTAAGTCCTTCCAGACCCTTCTACCATTCAAAAAATGGGTTGGAAACAGATGTTTCTAGAAACTACGGTTCTAGTAACATCGAGCGTGTGTGTGGCACGGGTGGGCCCACATAATTTTGATGGAGAGCAAAAATCGATGGGCCAGCCAAAACTTAAATAAATATTATAGGATATCCACGCGTTGTTGTAGAACTTGTAGAAATCATATGCTTTTAAAAAACTAGTCTTGTACAAGAATAAGATAAATAATCACATAAAACACATACGATAGCATGGTGCAATTTCCTGCATTGTATTCCTAGTTTTCTATTCTTAAGTAGTTGGAACCCACTACCTTTTCCCTTCCACATCATGAAGGCACACCACAAGATATGACTAGAAAACAATATAGAAGAAGATAAACTATCTAGTTAACCACTAAGCAAGTAAGTAACAAGAGTAATTAAACAAAGGGGCACAAAAAGCCAAAGTGATGTATCCCAAGGCTCAAGTCTTTGAGATGACACTATTCTTCACTTGTGAGGCCAAGTGGCGCAAGGCTTCCCAATGACAACAAAATGTCTAGCCTTCTTCTCCTCGAGATTTGACAAACAAATCTTGTGCTCAGCCGCTAAAGGTAGGCCTTGAAGCTGGCCTCCAACCTTCCCAAAATCATGGGGCAAATCCACAGCTTGAATCCTCCCAGTGACACCAACCGATTAGGAGTCCCTAACCTACAAGAGATATAAGACAGAAAAGGCTCAGCGAATTATTGAAATGCTCTTGCAAATGGGGGAAGAACTTGAATATCAAGTAGGATTCCATCCCTTCCTAATTCCTCACTCAAACTTTAAGGATTACTTCCAATGGAAGTTTGGGGGTGGCTTTGGGATCTCTGACAAAGTAATCCAAAGAGGTAGCCTTCTCCATGAAGAAAAAAGGAATGTGTAGATCTACATCAAAGTATGACCGTCACAGAAAATTTCCTTTGGGGTGGGGGGTCACGTTGCTTGCCAAGTGACACTTTTCTAGGATGTTCATACACTTAGCACATGCATTAGTCCCTTTATTTCTCATCAATGATTTCTGAAATTCACTTAGATGCCTAGGTGTGCTTTCATTGGTAATTAAAAATAACCAAATACCTAGGGGAGATAAAGTTTGCAGGAATGCATACATTTTCAACTTATCAAACATTAGCTTAACATTCTCAGAAAAATATTATTAGGGAAGATAAATACCTATTCATGTTAGATTGGGGGAATATCAAAGAATAAGTTAGGAAGGGGAGGAGATTGCCACCAGTTGCGGTGGTAAACCACTCTTTGGACATGAAAACTGCAGTGATCAAGTGCCGTTTTGTTTACGGGCACCTGGTTTATTCAAGATCACAAAAGGCTTCCTGAATGAAAGAGATAAAGGACAACAACTAGATGTCGCACGGTCTGCCACACTAGCTCAATTAGTACTATCCATCAATGCATGGCGTCCGCCCTAAACCAATCAGGTCCTACCAACCCAACCCAACACACATCAGCTTGAAGTAATAATTGATGGGATTTACTCTATGGCATTGGCCTACAAATCCCATCTTCATGTCTAGATAAAATATGGATGGGATTTACTCCGCGGCCTTCTCCTACAAACCCAGATTCACGGCTGGATCCAAAATACATGACAAAAACTATATGGGAGGCCCAGGCTATGCCAAAGTTTAGAATCTTTTCCTGGCTCATCCAACATGGATGTATTCTAATGTCTAACATGTTAGTAGTCTAAGGATTGCCTCATGGGCATAGGTGTTGCTTGTTGCTCTATGTATCTACTCCTAGAAGAAATGTTGGTCTCCCAAGTCTAAGTGTTAAAAGCAAGTGATAAGTCTCCTCGGTTTTTTAAAAAGGTTATAAATTTATAGTATCAACACATTCTGGTCCAATGACTACTGCAACATGGGTTAAGAACTTCACTTGTGTCCCCAACGACTCTAGTGAGATTGTCAATCTCACTAGTTTTGATAGTTACAAGTTTTGGGTGTATTGTATTGTTGGAAGTGTTTTCTACTTTCGGCATAAATAATTGCAAAAAATAGAAGTGCATGTACAAGTACTGCTTGTTTCTATGCGACAAGTTGTATTGCGGTTCATGGGTTCCCTAACAACATCTTTGCAAGTAACAACGACACACCAATGTAAATATAAACATAAGTGTGTGTGTAATGAATGATGAAAACAAGCATGGAAAATCATAACATGTGTTGCGATGATATTATACAAGCAATACCATTCATGTACGTATAGACTAACATCCATCTACAAACATTTATAACTAACACTCCACCGCGAGGGCAACAACCTGTCATGCATCACCAAGTATTACTAAGTAGTAAATGAAGGAAATGTTCCCTAGAGGCAATAATAAAGTTGTTATTTATATTTCCTTATATCATGATAAATGTTTATTATTCATGCTAGAATTGTATTAACCGGAAACTTAGTACATGTGTGAATACATAGACAAACAGAGTATCACTAGTTTGCCTCTACTTGACTAGTTCGTTAAATCAATGATGGTTATGTTTCCTAACCATAGACATGAGTTGTCATTTGATTAACGGGATCACATAATTAGAGAATTATGTGAATGACTTGACCCATCCGTTAGCTTAGCATGATGTTCGTTTAGTTTGTTGCTATTGCTTTCTCCATAACTATACATGTTCCTATGACTATGAGATCATGCAACTCCCAAATACCAGAGGAACACTTTGTGTGCTACCAAACTTCACAACGTAATTGGGTGATTATAAAGGTGCTCTACAGGTGTCTCAGATGGTATTTGTTGAGAAGGCATGGATCAAGATTAGGATTTGTCACTCCAATTGTCGGAGAGCTATCTCTAGGCCCACTACAAGAAATATGTCAACTTGTGACCACCACTATTGGTCACTGAATGGTCACAGTTTTCCATTTGTGACCTTTTTGTGACAAAAACATAAGGTCAAAAGCTGGCCGTCGTAAACTGACCTTAGCGACCTTTGTTTTGGAATGGTCGTAGATGTTTATGACCAAAAATGGTCATAGATTTAACGACCAATTATTTTGGTCACTAGCAATCCGACCACACCACGTCAGATCCACTGTGGCAAGCTGGCGTGGCAGAATTACGACCAAATGAAAAGGTCGTAAAATAGAATCAGCCCGGTCCATTTCAGCTGTGTACATGGGCCAAGCCCAATAATTCAGCCCATTTAATTTTTTTCTCTTTATTTTGCTTATCTGCATGGGCCTGGCCCAATAATTTGGCGTTTTATTTTCTGGGAATGGAGCCTTTTTTGATGAATTTTTTTATAGTCCACCATTGTTTTGGTCCACAACCTTTTTAGTCTAGTTCGAATTTGGGCCTTGGCCTTTTTATTTTCTGTTATGCAGCCTTTCATAATTTTTTTTTCTTATAGTCATTTCTTTTTTTAGGCCCAAGCCTTTTTAGTCTAATTCTTGTTTGGGCCTCGGCCTTTTTAGAGCCCAGGTTCTTATTTTGCATAACTATAAACAGAAAGGCCCAGGTGCACAAGTGATCCACAAGCCCAGGTTCAAACAGCAAGGCCCAGGTGCACAAGTGATCCACATAACTTCACAGGAAATAAACACAGGTTCACAAGATCATAACTTCACAGGTTCACATAACTTCATAGGTTCATAAGATCACATAACTTCACAGGTTCACATAACTTCACAGGCAGCAATGCAACAAAATGCTCAAAGACAAAATGCACAAGAGGTTCACAGCCATCAAACAGCCATCAAACTAGGTAGCAATGCAACTACCTACTCAAACTGCACAACCATCAAACTGCCTTAGCTCCAAAGAGAGCCATCAAGTGGGCTAACTTCTCTTCCTGCTCTTGAGACTTATTGCGCAGCAGCTCAAGTTCCTTGTCGCGTGCAGCTTTAGATTCTTCCGCCTTCATCTTGATTGCCGCCAATTCTTCTTGCATCACTTCAGCTTGAAGCTCAGACCTCTCCAGCTTCTGCTCAAGGTCACGAACATGAGCAGCCACTTCAGCAGTTGCTTTGCTGGAGTTCCTAGATGACTGGAGCCCAACATTCCTGAGGAATGTGCTTTGCTTGACTTCGGTCTTGAGAACTTCTTCGACAATTTCAACAGCAGACTTTGGCTCTGCACCTTCTGGTACCGACACGTCCTTCATTTTTTCCATCTCAAGCTAGCATATGGAGGAAAATGATAGGCATTAGTGGGAGATCTATTTCACAGTTTGCAAACCAAACCAAGCAAGAGAAACCAAACCAGCACACAAATGGATTATTTGAAGTAATCAAACCAGCACACAAAATCTATACAAGAAGATGATGACTAGTGACCTGGAGACATGCAATTGGAACAATAGGATCAATTCATTAAGCCTAGAATCGTGGTTCTATATAAGATGGCTTACTGAGTGAGCCGATCATCAAACTAACATTCAGATCAAATTTCATGATATCATAAAAAATGCAACAAATAGCTACAGCAAGTTCTGATATCTTTGTTGAACTATCAAACATCATCAAAGCATGGAACATAGCGTGTGTTCTTGACTGGCTCCGAATCAAACATCATCAAATCATCAAAGCATCAAAGCTGGCTGTGAATCAAATAGGGCAAAGCATGGAGTGACTTACTATAGCAGTCTTGTCTGGCTCCGAAAACCCGTGCTTCTTGCTGTTGTGGGTGGCCTTAAAAAAGTCAATCACAGACAGCTCCTCACCCTTACGCTCTTCTTTCTGAAATGTTTTTCAACAGAAATGAAAATGTTATTCAGCAAGAATCAGAAATGTTTTTCAGTGAGGATCAAACGGTAAGGTCTCTAGAGAAAATTTCTCACAGTGGCAAAAATGTGTGCTGTGTAGTGCCTGGAACCAGTTCTCTTATTGTACACGATTTTTCCTCGATTCATCTTGTTCGACACACAGGTTTCCTACAAAAAAGCATACTGTCAGCATGATCTAGCACTAGCATATCATGTGCAGAACATAAAGCATCAAACAAAGGAGAGACAAACCTTGTGTCTTCGGGTAGACCACATCTCCACCAGAGCTTGCCATTCACCATCCGTTAGATCAGGCACCGGAGACTTAATGCTGACTTTATTTGCGGCTACTCAAAATACTTCTTCTTGATCTGATGGCGTCTGTTCTTTGAATTTTTCTGCAGAATATCTTTGCACGCGGTCTTGATGGTCTCTGAGTCTGTGTTCATCTCAAAATTTTCCTACTAAGACAACAAACAAGGTAGGAACAATATTAGTGATCATGCATAGGTGTAACAGAAAATAGATAGCACATTAACTATGAAACAAGTAGCTTACAACAACTTTCCCAATGTAGTTCTCCAATAGACTAGCATTTTTCTTGTATAGCTTGAAGTGAGGAAGAACCGAAAGATGGCTTCTTGCAACGAGTCCACACTCAGAAGCAAGCTTTGCTGCCTGCAGAGGCTTCTCTGGACGCTTCATCCCTTCGGCAATTTGGATAGGCACCTTGCTACCAAGCGACTTGGTGATCCTCTCTAGCCCTTTGACCTTTCTAAGTCTAGTCTTGGTAGTCATTGCATCTGAAAATGAAAATGAACTCATAAATTAAAATAGAAATCGACAAATGCAGGAATCAACAAAAGCATACATGATCATTCTATTTGGAAAATTCACTAGTAAAAGATAGCATTGCAAAGGTCAACTTACCTGATTGAAGCACAAGCTGCTGTTCTTCTTCATTGATGACAGCATTCCTGTCAATAGAAGGTGCAACAGGGCTGAGGTCTATGTGGATAGTGCCTGCTTCATCAATGCAGATGGTTGCTACTTCATCTAGGCAGACAGTGCCACTTCCATCCATGCTGAGAATGGTTCCTTCATCCATGGGCGGCAACTCATCACCCATTTGCACCGAGGTCTCAGAGTCCATGCGCAACAGACTTTCCTGATGGTCCGTCGCAGTCGCCATCTTTACTTTCTGCCTTGTGACTCTATCAAGGGAAGGTTCATCAGGTTCCAGGATCCTCTTTTTTTGTCCTGGAGCTGGGGCCATCACCCTTCCTGGAGGCATTGCAGCTGATGTTTCTGAGCTCTTCTTCTTCTTCTTCTTCTTGCTGACTGTCTTCTTAACACCAGGCCTCTTCGTTCTAGATTCCTTCAGTGCCTTGTATAAACAGCACGGAAAAAAGCATTAGATCACAAGAGAAATATGTGAGCACAAGGAATAACATAGCATAAAAGAACCCCAACCCTCCAAGCAAGACAGAGTTTGCACCTTAACAATCTTGTTCACTACAACATCATCCACTTCCTCTCCATCAATAACTTCGTCCTCCTTAGGATTGTACTCTGGGTCATCATTGATAACTCCACTACCTTCTTGAACCTCATCACTTCTACCTTCTTGTACACCATTTTTTTCCTAATCATCGATGCTATTGCACCGATGCCAAGGGACTGGAACATCTGATTGTTCCTCATGATTTTTCTACCCCTAACCTTCTCGTACTCGGTGAGAGGCTCTTCTTTGCATGATAAAGGAAACGTAACTATTAGGTGAATGTTTGGAATGCATGGACAGACATCCAAACATATCTTATGAAATTTTATTATCATTTAATCCTAGTTATTTAGGTAAGGAAGACTAACAGCACATAGACACAATTAAGCCAGCTTATTCAGATTGCAGCAATGCATTTCACTTAGCATATTAAGACACATATTTTATGAAACTGATAGTATAACCACAAGGAGCAAGTTGCATACCAACGATTGGCCTCATGTTTTACCTTATCATCCTTGCCATGGATGATCTTGAGGTGGTGCTTGCAAAATAGAATAAACAACAATCAGATACAACAGGGATAAAGTAAAATGATGCACTTGTTGTTGGGGAACGTAGTAATTTCAAAAAAAATTCCTACGCACATGCAAGATCATGGTGATGCATAGCAATGAGAGGGGAGAGTGTTGTCTACGTACCCTCGTAGACCAGTAACGGAAGCGTTGACACAACGTAGAGGAAGTAGTCGTACGTCTTCGCAATCTGACCGATCCAAGTACCGAACGTATGGCACCTCCGAGTTCTGCACACGTTCAACTCGGTGACGTCCCTCGAGCTCCGATCCAGCAAAACGTTGAGGGAGAGTTTCGTCAGCACGACGGCGTGATGACGTTGATGATGTTCTACCGACGCAGGGCTTCGCCTAAGCACCGCTACGATATGACCGAGGTGGAATATGGTGGAAGGGGGCACCGCACACGGCTAAGGAACGATCACGAAGATCAACTTGTGTGTCATGGGGTGCCCCCTTGCCCCCGTATATAAAGGAGGGAGAGGGGGAGGTGTGGCCGGCCCTAGGGGTGCGCCTGGAGGAGTCCTACTCCCACCGGGAGTAAGACTCCCCTCTCTTGCCTTGTTGGAAAAGGAAGGGGGAAGGGAGAAAGAGGAAAGGGGGGCGTCGCCCCCCTTCCTTGTCCTATTTGGACTAGGGGGGAGGCGGCGCGTGGCCTGCCCTGGCCGGCCCTCCTCTTCTCCCTTATGGCCCATGTAGGCCCAATAACCCCCGGGGGTTTCGGTAACCCCCCGGTACTCCGGTAAAATCCCGATTTCACCCGGAACGTTTCCGATATCCAAATATAGCCTTCCAATATATCAATCTTTATGTCTCGACCATTTCGAGACTCCTCGTCATGTCCGTGATCACATCCGGGACTCCGAACAACCTTCGGTACATCAAAACACAAAAACCCTAATTACGACCGTCACCGAACTTTAAGCGTGCGGACCCTACGGGTTCGAGAACTATGTAGACATGACCGAGACACATCTCCGGTCAATAACCAATAGCGGAACCTGGATGCTCATATTGGCTCCTACATATTATAAGAAGATCTTTATCGGTCAGATCGCATAACAACATACGTTGTTCCCTTTGTCATCGGTATGTTACTTGCCCGAGATTCGATCGTCGGTATCTTAATACCTAGTTCAATCTCGTTACCGGGAAGTCTCTTTACTCGTTCCGTAATACATCATCCCGCAACTAACTTATTAGTTGCAATGCTTGCAAGGCTTGAGTGATGTGCATTACCGAGAGGGCCCAGAGATACCTCTCCGACAATCGGAGTGACAAATCCTAATCTCGAAATACGCCAACCCAACAAGTACCTTCGGAGACACCTGTAGAGCACCTTTATAATCACCCAGTTACGTTGTGACGTTTGGTAGCACACAAAGTGTTCCTCCGGTAAACGGGAGTTGCATAATCTCATAGTCATAGGAACATGTATAAGTTATGAAGAAAGCAATATCAACAAACTAAATGATCAAGTGCTAAGCTAACGGAATGGGTCAAGTCAATCACATAATTCTCCTAATGATGTGATCCCGTTAATCAAATGACAACTCATGTCTATGGTTAGGAAACATAACCATCTTCGATCAACGAGCTAGTCAAGTAGAGGCATACTAGTGACACTTTGTTTGTCTATGTATTCACAAATGTATTACGTTTCCGGTTAATACAATTCTAGCATGAATAATAAACATTTATCATGATATAAGGAAATAAATAATTACTTTATTATTGTCTCTAGGGCATATTTCCTTCACTTGTATCAATAAAGGAAAACATTTGGACCATCATGCACATACATGTAATACATGTGAAACAAACTTGATGGATCAACAATACAGTGATCTAGTGTTATTAATTAAGCAAACATGTAAGTGCACTAAACAAGCATGCATGTACACTAGAAAGATATGAAGCATCTCTTAATATCTTCACTACATCAAGCAGGATGTAGTAATGTACATCAAGGAATCTTCCTAGTGCCTCATATAAAGTACACAACAAGCAAGCAAAGTGCTAGTAGTACTGCTGATGCAAACCCTAACCCTATGTATGCTAGCAAGCAACTGAATTGAAGTAAACTATATATGTGAAGCAATGTATTAGCAGCAATATATGTGAAGCAAACTACATCAAGCTAAGTGGATTAAGGTTGTGGTACCAGAGACAAGAACAGAACTCACATGTATTACAATTATATATAGTTGGATACAAATACAGTACACACGAATTATAGTTCAGTAATGTGGATTAGCAAAAACAACTATTTACAACAATTACTTTTATGTTTTAACTTGCAATTTTATCCATGTACATGCAATCATCTATAAGAAAATGAATTACTCAATTGTTTTCCCTAATGGAGGCAAGCTAATGCATTCAGAGCAACTGATTTCCCAATAGTTGATGAATAAAGAAGCAAGTAGTGTTAACAATAATAGTATGCCTTGAAATCATGCTTATGCAGGCAATTTAGAAGAGTATATCAGGAGGACCTTCAAAACAACTAGATGTTGCCACTGGTAAAGCATGAAACAACTATACTTGCAGAAGTACAAAAGCAAATGAAAAAACTATAGTCAACTATTGATTATGTTGCCTCTACACACCAAACATGGCTACATACTAGAAGAACACAAATTCAGACATTTCGACAATTAGAATCAACCTTGTATATTAAAACACCCAAAATTATCTAGCACCAATATAGTATATATTAAAACTAGTCATACTGCCTTAACACACCAGGAATTCCAATACCACAATAATTACTAAGCATTCTCTTGTTCACTGGAAAGAAGAACACAAGATTCATGCACATATCATAAAAGAAGAACACTGCTACAAACCCCATGGGCACAACATAAAAGAAGTCTTCTACTTGAAAAATCAGGCTGGGCTGCTAGTACAGCAGTGATATATCAATCACCATGCAAACCCCTACAACATCTGTTGCAATGGCGTGAAACAAGAACCCTAACCCCATCATGTTCTAGCCATGAACCAGAGGGCGATCATCCCCACGAACCCCATGAAACCTAACCCCATGAACCAGACGAAGATCATCCCCAATTCCCCATGCAACAATAAACATGACCCCATGAACAAGGACCAGGAGATCCTAACCCTAGAAGATCCTAACCCATGATCCACCGAACCGCCAGAGGGGAGATGGATCCAGCAGAGGAAGGGACATGGATCCACCGAACGACCAATCATATCCCTAACCCTAGAATATCGAGGGAAGATGGAGAAGTACCTAGGGGCGGATGATGTTGCTGATGCAGCGGTGGTCGTCGTCGATGTAGCCACCGCCGTCGTCGATGTAGTCAATGTAGCCGCTGCTGTCGTCGATGTAGTCGATGTAGCCGCCGTCGTCGTCAATGATGCGGGCGATGTAGCCGTCGAGGGGAGGGGATTCGTCGTCGTGGAGGGCGGCGTGACGCGGAGCAGGGGAGGGAGTGGGGCGGCGGGGTGGCGCGGAGCAGGGGAGGGAGTGGGGAGAAGCTAGGGTTCATCGGGGAGGGGCATGGAATGGGGAAATTTTGTGGAGTGTGAGGGGAGGGGAGTGGGATCCCGCGTGTTTAGTGGGAGAGGGGTGGTGGGTCCCGCATGGTAGTGGGAGAGAAGTGGTGGGAAATTTTGGTGGGGTGGGAGGGAAAATTTGGTGCTAGGAGGGAAATTTTGGTGGGGTGGGAGGGAAATTTTCACCAGTTTTTAGAGGTTTTGAGGCAGAAAAAATTAGGTTTTTTTATAAACTTTGTAGAAATCATGGTTAAAATCATACCGAGTAGCTCAAGAAAACATACGTATTGCAAGTTTAGTATTTTTGCTAGTTGGTAGGCCACATTTGATGATGTCACGCGGTGGTCTCCAATTTTTTTTGATTTTTTTGAATTTTTTACGGTGTTTTCAAAAACCGGCCGATTACATCGCGGCGGTCGTCCGTGGCTAGGGTTTGAGCTATGCCAATATGTTGTCGATTCTGTGATGAAATGCCTACCCGTGAAGCTAAAAATGATTTTTAGTGAAAATAACGAGTAAGCCATGGAGGACCCACAGTTCAAATTCCAACCGGTTCCAGCTGAATCGGCCGAAGGTGGTCTGAATGGCCGGGAGTAGCTACGAGGGTCGGAAATGCATGCTTTTTGGCGACCGTCCGTAAAATAGGGTCTACTTTGAGATAGACATGGAATGGCGCCATTTTGGGTGACCTTCCTTGTAGCCGCTTCATGAAAAACGCATGTCTTCAGCATTCAAAAAATGAAAAACGGTTTTTTTTTGTTAAACAAGTTGGAACCTCGCTTTGGCCACATTGTTTGCCATCATAATATGGAGGCATGCGCCAAATTTGGGCATATTATCAGAAACTATTCATCGGATGCGGCCATATCATTGCTAGTTTGGCTTGAAAGCCAGGAATCTTCGTTCATGGTAGGTCGTTTCTTAGAACACTTTTTCAAGAAAACATCCGTATTGCAAGTTTAATATTTTTGCTAGTTGGTAGGCCACATTTGATGATGTGACGCGGTGGTCTCCCATTTTTTTGAATTTTTTGAATTTTTTACGGTGTTTTGAAAAACTGGCCGATTTCGTCGCGGCGACTGTCCGTGGCTAGGGTTTGAGCTGTGCCAATCTGTTGTCGATTTTGTGATGAAATGCCTACCTGTGAAGCTAAAAATGATTTTTAGTGAAAATAATGGGTGTCGGTGTCAAAACCGGCGGATCTCGGGTAGGGGGTTCCGAACTATGCGTCTAGGCGGATGGTAATAGGAGGCAGGGGACACGATGTTTTACCCAGGTTTGGGCCCTCTTGATGGAGGTAAAACCCTACATCCTGCTTGATTAATATTGATGATATGGGTAGTACAAGAGTAGATCTACCATGAGATCAAGGAGGCTAAACCCTAGAAGCTAGCCTATGGTATGATTGTTGTCCGTCCTACGGACTAAAACTCTCCGGTTTATATAGACACCGGAGAGGGCTAGGGTTACACAGAGTCGGTTACAATGGTAGGAGATCTACATATCCGTATCGCCAAGCTCTCCTTCCATGCCAAGGAAAGTCCCTTCCAGACACGGGACGAAGTCTTTAATCTTGTATCTTCATAGTCCAGGAGTCCGGCCGAAGGTATAGTCCGGCTATCTGGACACCCCCTAATCTAGGACTCCCTCAGTAGCCCCTGAACCAGGCTTCAATGACGACGAGTCCGGCGCGCAGATTGTCTTCGGCATTGCAAGGCGGGTTCCTCCTCCAAGTACTTCATAGAAGATTTTGAACACAAAGGTAGTGTCCGGCTCTGCAAAATAAGTTTCCACATATTGACATAGAGAGAATAATATTTACACAAATCTAATCTGCTGACGTATTCCGTAGCATGACATCACACCATGGCCAAGTCTTTATACGAATTGTTTCACTGTCCCACCTCAGCGCGTTTAGCGAGGCGGTTTCCTTGGGACGTCTTGTCAAAGCAGAGATCGTGTTCCCTTATTCCGGGATTCTCATCAATACGGGCGTGGGTAACCCAACCGCACCATTGATTACGGCGCTTGGGAGATAAGCGAGTTTTACCAGGCTGGTGGGGACGCATAGTCGCATCCGCCCATATAAGGGGATAAGTATCCACCTTTTCATCCATGCCTTCTTCCTCCTTTGCCTATCCATTTCCGCGCACTTGAGCTCCAGCACCCAAGTCCGCACACCCCACCTCAACCTTCTCCAGCCATGTCCAGAGCGGGAGGCAAGTGGATGGTCTCCTCTGTCACGGAGGGACACATCAAAAAACTAAGGAAGGCCGGATACTTGTCTAACGACATTGCGCACCGGCTTCCCGAAGAGGGGCAGCTCATCCCCACCCCTAGGCCCCATTAGAGGGTGGTGTTCCTCCCCCATTTCCTCCGCAGACTGGGCTTCCCTCTCCACCCATTTGTCCGGGGGCTCATGTTGTACTATGGCCTGGATTTCCACGATCTGGCCCCGAACTTTGTCCTCAACATCTCAGCGTTTGTCGTCGTGTGCGAGGCTTTCTTCTGCATCCGCCCCCATTTCGGCCTATGGCTCAAGACTTTCAATGTCAAGCCGAAGGTGGTGCGCGGCACCCAGGCGGAGTGCGGAGGCTCCATGGTGGGCAAGATGCCCAACGTCCTATGGCTCGAGGGCTTCTTCGTGGAGTCCCTAAAGGGGTGGCAATCGGGGTGGTGGTTTTACATCACCGAGCCGCGCGACCCTGAATGGGTCGCATCCCCCGAGTTCCGATCCGGACCCCCTACGCGGCTCGCCTCCTGGAAAGAGACGGGCCTGTCATGGGGTAAAAAAGGCGAGCTGACCGGACTACAAACATGCGTCCAAACCCTGGTGGACAAGAAGCTCAAACTTGTCAACGTAGTCCAGGTTATGCTCATCCGCCGGATCCTCCCGTGTCAACAACGGGCTTTCAACCTGTGGGAGTTCGACCCGGCGCGGCACCGAACTCTGAGCAGGCTCTTCGACAGGACATACGAAGATGCCTGGAAGGTGCTTTTCAAGGGCGTCGAGGCCCCCGCATCCGCTACCGAGGATCGCGGATTCAGCACGCAGCGTCACGCTCGTGCCGTAAGCTATTTTTACCTTTTACAGGGTATTAGTTTTTCATAGTTTGGCTCCATGTGGGATCTAAGCTCCCTTACCTTTGACAGGATTGGCAGGAGACGTCCGGACAGATCAACTGTTTGGCTCCTTTGCCCAAAGGCCCAGCGGACGCTCTCTTGGCGAAGCTGCTTGTTCCGGCACCCTATGTGGTGCCGGAGAAGAAGGCCAAGAAGAAGGCCACGGGGACTCGAAAGAGTGCTCGGCGCCAGGAGTTGTCGGATTCATCATCCGACGACTCCAAGGCGCCCTCCTCCCATGAAGACGAGGAGGAGGAAGAAGAGACCTCTCCCCCTCCAGCGGGGGGAGGGAAGAAAAGGAAGGCCGCCCCAACTGGGGAGGCCGAAGGGTCCAAGAAGGGGAAGACCCCTCCTCCGGACTACTCCACTAACGCCGACGACGGCGAAGAGGAGTGGCCGCACAGGGCCAACCCCCTGGCGAGATCGTAAGTATCCGGATACAAGAGTGATTCATAGTATTCCCCCATTGCACAGCTTTTCCTTACGTCAAACATGTTTATGCAGTCCACCCAAAGACCGGCTCGACATGTCGTCGAGCGGTTCCTTGGATTCGTCGGATGTGAATTCGCTTCCGACGGCTACCTTCCCCCATCCTACGGACGACGCCGCGGTGGCGCAACAGGTTACAAGCCAGGAGGAAGTGGTCCTGGAGGCGCCGCAAGGCGGCCTCCCGGACTCCAGGCGTAAAGGGGATAGAACCCCCAAGGGCTCCAAGTCCGGCCTTGAGCCGGACACCGCGCCGAAACCTTCAACAGTTCCGGACTCCGGTAGGCAGTCTCCTTCCAAGAGGAGCAAGCCTACCGAGCCGGCGACCTCCGTCCAACCGGAGGCACCGGACAAATTGCTGGAGGTGCTTAACGGCGCCTCCATTAACGAGGAGCACCGCACTATTATGAGTGCGGTGATCCAGAAGGTTCAGTCTGCCAAGAGCGGACTGACTGAAGCCTATGCCAGCCTTCTAACAGGCTTTGAGGTAAGTAAAGAATATGTAAAAATATTACCGCATAGACAGTAGCCCCTGATGCTCTGTTCGGTGTTCGGAAAGAAAGGCTAAATATAGGATCTAATAACATTCGCAGCAGTCTAACATAATCAAGTCAATATGCGTATGCAGGCTTCGCTGCTGGCCTCCGCCGCACTGACTGCGGAGGTGGATACGCTGAAGCAAAACCTCGCGCGGTCCGAGAACGAGCTCGGCCATGCCAAGAGGCAACTCGAGGAGAAGGAAGGTAAGTAATACCTTGCGCAAGTATATAGAGAAGATGTGGTTGCAAAAAATGATAGGATCGACGTGCTATTATAGGGGCCACGACCGAGGTGGCAACCCTTAAGAAAGAGCTATCCAAGGCCGAAAACAGAGCGGCCGCGGAGCGCACAGAGAGAGGGAAGCAGGAGGCGCGGGTGGAGGAGGTGCAGAAAGAGCTCCAGGCTCTCGTGAAAAAACACGAGAGTTTGGAGCTTGACTCAAAGACGCAAGCGTCCGAGCTTGAGGCAGCCCTCGAAAAGCATGAAGTTTGCCAAGGCCGAAGCCGAGAAAGCCCTCCAAGAAATTGACGCGATGAAGAAGATAGCGGTGGGTAAGGCATTCATTATGCAAAGCAAGCACGTGAAAGTGAATTACTTGTTACTTACCCGAGTCCGGAGCTCTCCAGGAGCATTCGCAGATTTGCCCCGTAGTGCGTCTGATGCCGCCGCCTACTACCGATCCGAGGAGGGGAGCTCGATGGAGAAGGTGTTCTAGTCTCAGTATGCTGAGGCCGGACACCTGGTGCCTTTGAGCGACCAGATGAAGCAAATGGTCGAGCTCCACAAGGTGGCCGAACAGGCCATAAAGGGCCTCGTAGTTTGGCTTTGGCCTGGAGAGGCTCTGCCTGGGAGCTACTTCGGGCTGGTGAGGCGGCTGGTGGATGCCTGTCCATGGCTTGAAGTAATCAAGCGCTCCGTCTACATCGAAGGTGCCCGTAGGGCGCTTGCCCGTGCTAAAGTGCATTGGGGCAAGATGGATGCAGAGAAGCTGGTGAAGGACGGGCCGCCGCCGGGCAAGGAGCATCGCGTCCCGGAAGCGTATTATGAGGGCGTCCTGAAGGGTGCCCGCCTTATAGCGGATGAATGCTCCAAAGATGTAATTTTTGAGTAAACTCGCATTTGTGATCCTGTACGCTGAAAACTTGTTCATATGCACTAAGCAACGCTTTTGAATTTAAAATATTACCTTCTGTGCGGCCGTTTATCAAATTTGAGAGATGGCGAGTCGTCAGCTTCTACCCCCGTGCCACGAGTGTTGGGGTGTTCGGGATAAACATGAGCGCTCTTTTTCCCATTCTTGGGTCCTTCGAGGGAGGCGCTCAACACAACGAACAAGGCAATCGGACTATAATGCTTGAACACTCTCACTTAGCCATAGAATTCTATAATTTTAAATTTTGGCGAAGCCCCTAGTGTTCGGAAGACCGAGTTCGGGGCGCTATCCACGGCTAGGCCAGACAAAGCCGACTCCTCGCTCTAAGCGGCATAAGTCTTTAGGGACTCGAAAACCTCTCGAACAGCGACCAGCTCTCGCCTCATCATGACGGTCAGTTTTAGCTTTCTCTACTGAGGTGCTTAGCCCAGCTCAACTGGGGCACAATCGCTATAGTTCTCCTAGTGCTACCTTAGCCGATATAACGGAACGTAAGGTACCAAAACATAGGAGCCGGGCAAACCCAACTATTGACCCAAGACATGATTCGGAGCTGATGCATATAATGCTATCAGTTTGGGGTGCCGCACTTGCGAAAGTGTTCGGACTTCTCAGACCGTATTGTGGGGTACTTAAGCCCCTGGCGTATTGGCCGTACCAAAGTGTACGGGTGCGACATGTCATTAATGAACATATATTCGTAAAAAAAGAGTAATGCAATAATAGACGGAAGTTATGCATTGTTTATTTAAAAAGACTGCGATCAAAGCAGAACGATACAAATAGTGTAATAAGCAAAAGATGGGACTATTTAACATGTCCTTTCCAGGGGCGAGCTGCAGAATGTTATGTGAAACAGGTATACTGCTTGTTATAGAGACCACCTTAGAGTTCCATAGTCCGACGTAGCTTTCTGCTTCCCTGGTTGTATCATTTGTGCGGCAATTGTACTGCCGGACAAGCCTTCCGAAGAATGGAGTCCTGAAAATAAGAGAAAATTAAGAAACCGACAGGCCCTAGTGCGGTTTAAGCCGCGTTTCGGGCGTGCCGTGATGGTGCCCCTCCCCCTGTGCCCATGGTATTTCCAGAGCATAGTTATGTACGCGCAACACTGGTTTCACAAGTTCGCGAGGGCTGGGGTTGGGGCCGCATTGCTATGCTTGCTCGGAACATGCCAGGCGGTCTTGTTGTAGGTTACTCCGGGCGAGCTTGATGGTGTCCAGACGTTTAATGGCCGGACTAGAGAGTTGCCTTGAGAGGCTGCTTTGTACTTCCGTTGTGATAGCCACCGTATGCTCCTCCGTTCGGAGAGAGTGTTCGGTGTTTCCATTGACCGTGATGACTCCTCGAGGGCATGGCATCTTGAGCTTGAGGTATGCGTAGTGCGGCACCACATTGAACTTGGCAAATGCGGTTCGCCCGAGCAGTGCGTGATAGCCACTACGGAACAGGACTATGTCGAAGATTAACTCCTCGCTTCGGAAATTATCCGGAGATCCGAAGGCCACTTCAAGTGTAACTGAGCCTGTATAGTTGGCCTCTACACCTGGTATGACGCCTTTAAAGGCCATTTTAGTGGGTTTGATCCTCGAGGGATCGATGCCCATTTTCCGCACTGTATCCTGGTAAAGCAGGTTCAGGCTGCTGCCGCCGTCCATAAGGACTCTAGTGAGGTGAAATCCGTCAATAATTGGGTCTAGAACCAATGCGGTGAATCCGCCATGACGGATGCTAGTGGGGTGGTCCCTTCGATCAAAAGTGATCGGGCAGTAAGACCATGGGTTGAACTTTGGGGCGACTGGCTCCATCGCGTATACGTCCCTTAGCGCACGCTTCCGCTCCCTCTTGGGGACGTGGGTTGCGTATATCATGTTCACCGTCCGCACTTGTGGGGGAAAACCTTTCTGTCCACTCTTGTTCGGCGGCTGGGGCTCCTCCTCGTCGTCGCTATGCAGCCCCTTGTCTCTGCTTTTGGCATTTAACTTGCCTGCCTGCTTGAACACCCAACAATCCCTGTTGGTGTGATTGGCTGGTTTTTCGGGGGTGCCATGTATCTGGCATGAGCGGTCGAGTATTCGGTCCAAACTGGACGAGCCCGGAGTATTTCTTTTGAATGCCTTTTTCCGTTGACCGGGTTTAGAGCCTCTGAATCCGGCATTAACTGCGTATCCTCAGCAATTCGACGTTAATGCGGCGCTTTTGCTTGTTGCGACGCGACCTGCCACTGCTGTCCTTGGTATCCAAATTACCAGGGCTCTTGGTCATGTTATTGCTGCGAGCTAGCCAGCTGTCTTCTCCCGTGCAAAAGCGGGTCATAAGTGTCATGAGGGCTGCCATAGATTTCGGCTTTTCCTGTCCTAGGTGCCGTGCAAGCCACTCGTCGCGGATGTTATGCTTGAAGGCTGCTAGGGCCTCTGCGTCTGAACAGTCGACGATTTGATTTTTCTTGGTTAGGAACCGTGTCCAGAATTGTCTGGCCTATTCCTCTGGCTGCTAAATTATGTGGCTTAGGTCATCAGCGTCTGGTGGTCGCACATAAGTGCCCTGGAAATTGTCGAGGAATGCCGTTTCCAGGTCCTCCCAACAACCAATTGATTCTGCTGGCAAGCTATTAAGCCAATGCCGAGCTGGTCCTTTAAGCTTGAGTGGGAGGTATTTGATGGCGTGTAGGTCATCACCGCGGGCCATGTGGATATGAAGGAGATAGTCCTTGATCCATACCGCAGGATCCGTTGTGCCATCGTATGATTCGATGTTCATGGGTTTGAAACCCTCGGGGATTTGATGATCCATTACTTCATCTGTGAAGCATAGTGGGTGTGCGACGCCTCTGTATTGGGCTATATCACGACGCAACTCAAACGAGCTTTGTCTAGTGTGTTCGGCCCGGCCGGATTTACTGTATCCGGAGTGACGATTACCGTCTCGTGCCGGGGGACGCCCACGCAATCCGTAGATCGATATTGTTTGCCTTGCCTTGTCATCCAATATATCTCGCAGGTCTGGCGCGTTTCCCCATGCCTTGGTATTTTTTGAGCGGCGCCGGGGTGCGGCTGGAGTGGAGGTCCGAGAGGCCTCTCTGTCGCGGCCACGGGGTGGCCGGTCGGCCGCATCATGCGCTGGTGATGTAGGTTTAAGTGCTTCCTCCTCTAATCGGGGTAGCAACCTGCGCTTTGGGTAGCTCTTGGAGGGTCGTTCGAGTTCATACTCTTCGGCCGCAAGGATTTCAGTCCATCTGTCGGCTAGCAAATCTTGATCAGCTCTAAGCTGTTGCTATTTTTTCTTGAGGCTGCTCGCCATGGCCATAAGCCTGCGTTTGAAACGCTCTTGTTCGACGGGATCCTCTGGCACGACAAATTCGTCGTCGTCGAGGCTTGCCTCGTCTTCGGAGGGAGGCATATAATTATCGTCCTCGACCTCTCTGTCTGCCGCTCTCTCATGAGGGCTGGCTTCCCCATCCTCCCGTGCTGAATCTTGCTGGAGGTGGTTGTCTTCGGCACTGTCCGGGGTGTTATTATATCCCGTGTCGGAATCACTGTTTCTGGTTTGGCAGGATTTAGAGCGGCGCCGCTGACGCCGGCGCTTAGGCTACTTCTTGGAGGGGTCATCCTCCGCTGTTCCATCGCCATTGCCTTCTTTTGGGGTGTCCACCATGTATATATCATATGATGAGGTGGCTTTCCAGTGCCCTATAGGCGCTGGTTCTTGATCGTCTCCTGCATCGGCGTCCATACCGTCGATGTCTTCGGCGTCGAAGTCGAGCATGTCGGTTAAATCATCGACAGTGGCTACGAAGTGGGTGGTGGGTGGGCTTTGAATTTCCTCATCGTCCGCATCCCAACCTTGCTGACCGTAGTCCGCCCAGGGCTCTCCTGAGAAAGAGAGAGACTTTAGTGAATTCAGAATATCGCCGAAGGGCGAGTGCTGAAAGATTTTCGCGGCGGTGAACTCCATGATCAGCGCCCAATCGGGTTTGATCGGTAGGGGCGCGGAGGGCTTGGAGTCTGGAGAGGAGTCCGGCTCCTTGGAGTCATGGGCTTCGCAGAGAATAGGGCTGGTGTTCAGCTCGATCTCCTTAGAGATTGCAGCCCCCCGAGGCGGTGTCCAACCACCCATCCTCGATTGGCATAGTTGGCTCCGAATTAAGGGTCGGAGCTGATGCGGGTGCGGCCTCCAGGGCACTGTTCGGCGGCAGAGCTAGATCATGCCCATCGAGACAGTGCGGCGTGCTCGGCTGTGGATCGAATCCGTCGAAGATCAAGTCTCCGCGGAGGTCGGCCGTGTAGCTCAAACTTCCAAATCTAACATGATGGCCAGGGGCGTAGCTTTCGATCTGCTCCAGATGGCCAAGCGAATTGGCCCGCAGTGCAAAGCCGCCGAATAAGAAGATCTGTCCGTGGAGAAAGGTCTCACCCTGGATCGCATCGCTGTTGATAATCTGTAACGCCCCGGATGTAACTTTCCCTATTTGTACTCCAACTCTTGCCGTTTCCGGCGTTAAGTTATATTTATTTCTCGGGTTCGGGTCTTTGTCTCTGTGTGTTGTTTTCTTTGTCATGCATCTCATATCATGTCATCATGTGCATTGCATTTGCATACGTGTTCATCTCATGCATTCGAGCACTTTCCCCGTTGTCCGTTTTGCATTCCGGCGCTTCGTTCTCCTCCGGTGGTCATTTCTAGCCTACTTTCGTGTGTGGGGATTAAACATTTCCAGATTGGACCGAGACTTGCCATGCGGCCTTGGTTTACTACCAGTAGACCGCCTGTCAAGTTTCGTATCATTTGGACTTCGTTTGATACTCCAACGGTTAACCGAGGGACCCAAAAGGCCTCGTGTGTGTTGCAGCCCAACACCCCTCCAATTTGGCCCAAAACCCACCAAACTCTGCTCCATGTCCTAGAGCGTTCGATCACGATCGCGTGGCCGAAAACCGCACCTCATTTGGACTCTCCTAGCTCCACTTATGCCTATAAATAGACCCCCCGAATTTCGGATCTCTTCTCCCCCACGAAACCCTAAAATCGCCCCCGCGCCGCGCCGGACATTGTCCGACCCGGCCGGACACCACCGCCGCCCTCTCCCGAGCTGCCACATGGCAGGCGCCGCCTTCCACCGCCGCCAGCCCGCGAAGCCCGATCCGGGCCCCCGCGGCCCATCTCCTCCATCGCCGCGCCCCGCCGCCATCTTCCCCGAGCCGCCGCCGCCTTCTCCAACTCCGGCTCGCCGCCCGCCGGAGCTCGCCGCCCGCCTCCCGCCGGAGCTCGCCGCCCGCCTCCCGCCGGAGCTCGCCGCCCGCCGCCCGTCGCCGCTCGCCGCCCGCCGCCTGCGCCGCGCCTCGCCTCGGCTCCTCGCTGCTGCCTGGGCGCACCGGCGACCGCGCCCTCTCGCCGGACCTCGCCGGCCGGGTCGCCGGCGCCGTCCCGCACCGCCACCGCCGTCGGCCATCGCTGGCCTCCTCAGCCCCGGGCCGGATCCGATCCGGGAGTGGGATCAGATCCACCCACTCCCCGATCCAAACGCAGCCCCGCCGCCCGGATCCCACCGTCCCGGGATACCCTCGTCCCGTTGACTTTTTGCACAGGGTATAAATTTCGTCTAAGTCCTGAAATCTGCAGATCCATGTGCCTATGTTCGAGGCTCCGTAACTTTGCATCCTAGCTCCGATTTGGGCATATAGCATATCAAAATGTTCAACTCAGAGAGTACATCATTTCATTCCATTGCATCATTTTCATTTGAGCTCATCTTGATGCCCAAAATGCTGTTAGAAGAGGGCTTCGTGAGTTATTTGTCAGATCTGCTAGTTCATCTTAGACTTTTGTCATTTTTGCCATGATTATTGTGTGCATGCTATGCCTGTGAGTCCTTCATATGTTTTGTTAAGGATTTTGTCTTCTTTCCAGAGGTGCAACCCATGCATTTTTGTGATGTGTGTGGTGACTTGTGCAAGCTTGCAAAGTGAGGCACCTGGTAAATCTGTTTTCAGGGACTTAGTAGTTTTCACTAAGTCTGGGATTATTTAGTTCATGATGCCATATGTTCATGCTATTTCCTAGTGATCCGTGCCTCTTTTGAGGATGATCAGTGAATGAGTTTTGCTAATCATGTTATGCTCTATCCATCAATGTCTTTTTTTGAAATTATGGAGCACCCTAGCTTGAGTCAATCGAGCTCTACTTTTGCTTCGTTGTGAATCTGGGCAGATCGTCAACTTGTTTGCGATTTTGCCGATGCTATTGTAGTTGATCCGTGCATGCTATGCCATTGTTCTTGCCATGTCTAGCTTGTATTTTGTGCCTTATTTATATATGTATGCTTGCATTGCCATGACTTGCACCGTAGTGAGTGCATCGAGCTCGTTTACATGCCTTCGTGAGTTATATTTCAGCATGTCTCAGTTTTCACTAAGTCTGAAAACTGATTGTGTTTTAGCTATGTTCGTGTGCCCGTTAGTATATTTTGTGGACCCTTTTGGCCCCAGGTCACTTTGGGTCTTTTGTTAAGCTTGTTGAGTAGCTCCATGCCATGTTCTTACTTGTCTTAATCAGGTCATGTATCATGTTGTTTTGTTGCTCCGAAGAGGGCTTCGTGATCTGAAATTTCAGACAAGTGTTAATTTCACCAAGTCTGAGATCTGTTTTGCATTTGCGTTTTTGCCATGCTTGTTTGAACCTCATAATGGATGAATTGGCCATGGATCAGTGCTAGTCTTTTGTTAAGCATCTTGTGTTCATCCCTTCCATGTATTTTGTTGTCATGTTTGGTGGCTGTAGCATGTTCATTTCATTGCATTTAGATGCCTACTTGCTGTAAATCGCAGACCGGTGTCATTTTTGAAATGCTTGCCATTTCCAAACCGTAACTCAGATTCCGGCGTTCTTTATATCGTTTTCAAGCGATTTCATCCCCTCTTTCCAGTGGAACCCTTGGAATCCCAAGTTGAGGCCAGGTTCATGCATTTCCTGTCATATCTTGCATTTTGCATCCCGCATACCATATCTTCATTTCATCATATTGCTTGGTCTTGCACGTGGTTGATTGTATCCTTGTTGCTTGTTTGTCTTGTTTGGGTAGAGCCGAGAGACGAGTTCGCTAACGAGGAGCCCGTTGAGTTTGCTTGTGAGGATCTAGTCAACTCTGACAACTGTGCAGGCAAGATGATCATACCCTCGAAATCACTACTATCTTTGCTATGCTAGTTTGCTCGCTCTTTTGCTATGCCAATGCTACGATGCCTACCATTTGCTTGTCAGCCTCCCAATTTCCATGTCAAACCTCTAACCCACCTTGTCTTAGCAAACCGTTGACTGGCTATGTTACCGCTTTGCTCAGCCCCTCTTATAGCGTTGCTAGTTGCAGGCGAAGATTGGAGGCGTTCCTTGTTGGAACATTTATTTACTTGTTGGGATATCATTATATTGCTATGTTATCTTAATGCATCTATATACTTGGTAAAGGGTGGAAGGCTCGGCCTCTCGCCTAGTGTTTTGTTCCACTCTTGCCGCCCTAGTTTCCGTCATATCGGTGTTATGTTCCCGGATTTTGCGTTCCTTACGCGGTTGGGTTATAATGGGAACCCCTTGATATTTCGCCTTGATTAAAGCTTTTCCAGCAATGCCCAACCTTGGTTTTACCATTTGTCACCTAGCCTTTTCTTTCCCTTGGGTTCTGCAGACTCAAGGGTCATCTTATTTTAACCCCCCCGGGCCAGTGCTCCTCTGAGTGTTGGTCCAACCGAGCGATGTCCGGGGATACCAGGGGCAACTCTGGGCTGGCCTACCCGACGTCTTGCTCATCTGAGTGTGCCATGAGAAAGAGATATGTGCAGCTCCTATCGGGATTTGTCGGCACATTCGGGTGGTGTTGCTGGTCTTGTTTTAACCTGTCGAAGTGTCTTGAGTTACCGAGATACCGAGTCTGATCGGAACGTCTTGGGAGGAGGTCTATTCCTTCGTTGACCGTGAGAGCTTGTCATGGGCTAAGTTGGGACTCCCCTGCAGGGATTGAACTTTCGAAAGCCGTGCCCGTGGTTATGGGCGGATGGGAATTTGTTAATGTCCGGTTGTAGATAACTTGAACTTTAATTAATTAAAATGAATCAACTGAGTGTGTTACCGTGATGGCCCCTTTCCGGCGGAGTCCGGGAAGTGGACACGGTGTGGGAGTTATGCTTGCGCAGGTTGTTCTTCTAGTTTTCACGCTCGTGCCTTGCCTCATCTTCTCGATCTCTTTTGCGTATAAGTTAGCCACCACATGTGCTAGTCGCTTGCTGCAGCTCCACATATATATTGCCTTACCATTCCTATAAGCTTAAATAGTCTTGATCGCGAGGGTGCGAGATTGCTGAGTCCCTGTGGCTCACAGATACTATAACTCCAGATGCAGGTCCAGGTGATTCCGCTCCAGGTGACGAGTACGAGCTCAAGTGGGAGTTCGACGAAGACTCTCAGCGTTACTACGTGTCTTTTCCTGATGATCAGTAGTGGTGCCCAGTTGGGGTTTGATTCGGGGCCTTGTCGCATGTTGGGTTTTCTTCTATTTTGGCGTCGTAGTCGGGCCATGAGTGTTTTTGGATGATGTAATGTTATTTATGTACTTGATTGACGTGGCGAGTGTAAGCCAACTATGTTCCTCCCCTTTATTATTCATATTACATGGGATGTTGTGAAGATTGCCTAACTTGCGACAAATGCCTTCAATGCGATTATGCCTCTAAGTCGTGCCCCGACACGTGGGAGCTATAGTCGCATCGAGGGTGTTACATAATCGGAGAAGCCATCGGGCCTAAAAGTGACGACACAGAGGAACTCTCAATGAAAGCACCAATGTCGGTGTCAAAACCGGCGGATCTCGGGTAGGGGGTCCCGAACTGTGCGTCTAGGCGGATGGTAACAGGAGGCAGGGGACACGATGTTTTACCCAGGTTTGGGCCCTCTTGATGGAGGTAAAACCCTACGTCCTGCTTGATTAATATTGATGATATGGGTAGTACAAGAGTAGATCTACCACGAGATCAAGGAGGATAAACCCTAGAAGCTAGCCTATGGTATGATTGTTCTGTGTCCTACGGACTAAAACTCTCCAGTTTATATAGACACCGGAGAGGGCTAGGGTTACACAAAGTCGGTTACAATGGTAGGAGATCTACATATCAGTATCGCCAAGCTTGCCTTCCACGCCAAGGAAAGTCCCTTCCGGACACGGGACGAAGTCTTCAATCTTGTATCTTCATAGTCCAGGAGTCCGGCCGAAGGTATAGTCCGGCTATCCAGACACACCCTAATCCAGGACTCCCTCAACGGGCAAGCCATGGAGGACCCGCAGTTCAAAATCCAGCCGGTTCCACCTGAATCGGCCGAAGGTGGTCTGAATGGCCGGGAGTAGCTACCAGGGTCAGAAATGCATGCTTTTTGGCGTCCGTCCGTAAAATAGGGTCTACTTTGAGATAGACACGGAATGGCGCCCTTTGGGGTGACCCTCCTTGTAGCCGCTTCACGAAAAACGGATGTCTTCAGCATTCAAAAAATGAAAAATGGTTTTTTTGTTAAACAAGTTGGAACCTCGCTTTGGCAACATTGTTTGCCATCACAAGATAGAGGTATGCGCCAAATTTGGGCATAGTATCAGAAACTATTCATCGGATGCGGCCATATCTTTGCTAGTTCGGCTTGAAAGCCATGAATCTTCGTTCATGGTAGGTCGTTTTTTAGAACACTTTTTCAAGAAAACATTCATATTGCAAGTTTAGTATTTTTGCTAGTTGGTAGGCCACACTTGATGATGTGACGCGGTGGTCTCCCATTTTTTGATTTTTTTTGAATTTTTTATGGTGTTTTTAAAAACCGGTCGATTTCGTCGCGGCGGCCGTCCGTGGCTAGGGTTTGGGCCATGCCAATCTGTTGTCAATTCTCTGATGAAATGCCTACCTGTGAAGCTAAAAATGATTTTTAGTGAAAATAATGGGCAAGCCATGGAGGACCCGCAGTTCGAAATCCAACCGGTTCCAGCTAAATCGGCTGAAGGTGGTCTGAATGGCCGGGAGTAGCTACAAGGGTCGGAAATGCATGCTTTTTGGCGACCATCCGTAAAATAGGGTCTACTTTGAGATAGACATGGAATGACGCCGTTTGGGGTGACCCTCCTTGTAGCCGCTTCACGAAAAACGCATGTCTTCAGCATTCAAAAAATGAAAAACGGTTTTTCTTGTTAAACAAGTTGGAACCTCGCTTTGCCAACATTGTTTGCCATCATAAGACGTAGGCATGCACCAAATTTGGGCATATTATCAGAAACTATTCATCGGATGCGGCCATATCATTGCTAGTTTGGCTTGAAAGCCACGAATCTTCGTTCATGCTAGGTCGTTTTTTAGAACACTTTTTCAAGAAAACATCTGTATTGCATGTTTAGTATTTTTGCTAGTTGGTAGGCCACATTTGATGATGTGACGCGGTGGTCTCCCATTTTTTTGATTTTTTACGGTGTTTTCAAAAACCGGCCGATTTCATCGCGGCGACCGTCCGTGGCTAGGGTTTGAGTCGTGCCTATCTGTTGTCGATTCTGTGATGAAATGCCTACCTATGAAGCTAAAAATGATTTTTAGTGAAAATAACGGGCAAGCCATGGAGGACCCGGAGTTCAAAATCCAGCCGGTTCCAGCCGAATCGGCCGAAGGTGGTCTGAATGGCCGGGAGTAGCTATGAGGGTCGTAAATGCATGCTTTTTGGCGACCGTCCATAAAATAGGGTCTACTTTGAGATAGACATGGAATGGCGCCCTTTGGGGTGACCCTCCTTGTAGCCGCTTCACGAAAAACGCATGTCTTCAGCATTCAAAAAATGAAAAACGGGTTTTTTGTTAAACAAGTTGGAACCTCGCTTTGGCAACATTGTTTGCCATCACAAGACGGAGGCATGCGCCAAATTTGGGCATATTATCAGAAACTATTCATCGGATGTGGCCATATCATTGCTAGTCCGGCTTGAAAGCCATGAATCTTCGTTCATGGTAGGTCGTTTTTTAGAACACTTTCTCAAGAAAACATTCGTATTGCAAGTAAAGTATTTTTGCTAGTTGGTAGGCCACATTTGATGATGTGACGCGGTGGTCTCCCATTTTTTTGATTTTTTTTGAAATTTTTACGGTGTTTTCAAAAGCTGGTCGATTTTGTCGCGACGGCCGTCCGTGGCTAGGCTTTGGGCCGTGCCAATTTGTTGTCGATTCTGCGATGAAATGCCTACCTATGAAGCTAAAAATGTTTTTCAGTGCAAATAACGGGCAAGCCATGGAGGACCCGCAGTTCAAATTCCAGCCGGTTCCAGCTGAATCGGCCGAAGGTGGTCTGAATGGCCGGGAGTAGCAACGAGGGTCAGAAATGCATGCTTTTTGGCGGCCGTCCGTAAAATAGGGTCTACTTTGAGATAGACATGGAATGGCGCGGTTTGGGGTGACCCTCCTTGTAGCCGCTTCACGAAAAAGGCATGTCTTCAGCATTTAAAAAATGAAAAATGGTTTTTGTTAAAATAGTTGGAACCTCACTTTCGCAACATTGTTTGCCATCACAAGACGGCGGCATGCGCCAAATTTGAGCATATTATTAGAAACTATTCATCGAATGCGGACATATCATTGCTAGTTTGGCTTGAAAGCCATGAATCTTCGTTCATGGTAGGTCGTTTTTAGAACACTTTTTCAAGAAAACATCAGTATTGCAAGTTTAGTATTTTTGCTAGTTGGTAGGCCACATTTGATGATGTGACGTGGTGGTCTCCCATTTTTTTGATTTTTTTTGAATTTTTTACGGTGTTTTCAAAAACTGGCCGATTTCATCACGGCGGCCGTCCGTGGCTAGGGTTTGAGCCGTGCCAATATCTTGTCGATTTTGTGATGAAATGCCTACCTGTAAAGCTAAAAATGATTTTTAGTGAAAATAATGGGCAAGCCATGGAGGACCCGCAGTTCAAATTCCAGCCGGTTCCAGCTGAATCGGCCGAAGGTGGTCTGAATGGCCGGGAGTAGCTACGAGGGTCGGAAATGCATACTTTTTGGCGACCGTCCGTAAAATAGGGTCTACTTTTAGATATACATGGAATGGAGCCATTTGGGGTGACCCTCCTTGTAGCCGCTTCACGAAAAACGCATGTCTTTAGCATTGAAAAAATGAAAAACAATTTTCGACTTTTTTTACGATGTTTTCAAAAACCGGTGGATTTCATCACGGTGGTCGTCCGTGGCTAGGGTTTGAGTCATGTTTTTAGCATTCAAAAAATGAAACTTATATTGTTTCATACATGAGCATGCACAAAAACCCATAATTTTATCTTTCATCCATGAGCATGCATAAAAAATTTCAATTTCCATCAATTACCAAACTGAATATTCATTGTTAAGAAATTGACATGTTTAGATGACACTGTCATACAACACCCATGAGCATGCACAAAATTAAACCTGACGTACTTAACATTGACATGTTCAGATTACACTAACAAGCTTAAACCTAACATGTTTAACATTGCCACTTCATTTTCTTAACATCTTCACTCCTCCTTCTTCTCCTTCATCAACCTGATGTGCTCAGAGTGGCGAATCCCAATGCGGATGTACTACTCTACCACAATTGGCATGGTCTTGTCGCCAAGCTATGGGATTGCAGGCGCCACCACCATAGCAAGGTCGTCGTCCTCCACCACCATCACGAGGTCGTTGTCCGCCACCACCATAGCAAGGTCATCGTCCGCCACCACCATCGTGAGGTCGTCGTCCGCCACCACCATAGCAAGGTCGTCATCCGCCACCACCATAGCAGGGTCGTCGTCAGCCACCATCATAGCATGGTCGTCGTCAGCCAGAATAGGCTGCTCCTCGTCATCCCCGCTCTGCTCCTCGTCATCCCCGCTGCTGCTCCCATTGCCTGGCTAAATGCAACAAAGTGTGAACATGGTGTTGTCATCGTGCAGGTAGAGGAAGCCAAAAGGACAGGAACAAGAGAGGAAGAGAGCTTACTGGCATCGTCGTCGTGCTGGTAGTACATGCGACACGTGGTGTTGTTGAACATCTTCATGGTGAACATGGCGTTGCTGTCGTAGCGGAATACAAGGAAGTACCCGAGCTGTAGCTCATGGGCGCGGGCGAAATGCTCCCAGCCGGGCCCTAGGTACATGTGGCCTTCACCATCGAACACCACCAACATGTCCCACAGCGTGTGAAGCCCGCTGCCGGCCTACTGCAGCTTCACTTTGTGGGGCTCACGACTGGCGAGCATCTTCGCAAACTTGTCAGGAAGCCTCTGCAGCGAGGGTCAAGCAGTGGTTAACTGTGGCAATCAAGCACTAGACAGCAGAGTGATGATAAATATACCTGCCTAATGCAAGATTTCTCAATTACGATCTCGAAGAACTCGAAACGTTCCAAGCCAGCCATCTCACTTCTCTGAAAAGCAGCATTGTAAATTAAACAACAGGACTGGACAGAAATAGGAAACAAGCACTTCAAAACAGTAGAATAATTACTACATGTGTTTGCCAGGGCCTCAATTTGGAATACTACTATAAATGGCAACGGCCTCAATTTTCTCCTACTCTATCTTGGCAAAGGGGCAATGAGTAGAAGAATAACATCAACATCAACAACACCCATAAATGTAATGTTTCTTGGCCACTAAGCTGGAGAAGAATGTAATGTTTCCATACTTGAGCATGTTCAGTTTAAAAGAATATAAACAAGCAAGAATGCATGCATGCATATCAAAAGTTGGCATCTACTGCTGCTACTACTCTGCCCATATTCATGCAGGTCACTACACCTGCATATGCATGAATCCCACTACAGCACAAGACTTGTCAACAAGAATAACCACAACTAGTAACAAAAGAAACACTCCTCATCAGTTACATTCAGTTAATTACACAGCAACAGCAACAGAATTCATGTCATCACTCCTCATTAGTTACGTTGAGTTAATTACACAGCAACAGCAACAGGATTGCTGTATGCATGCCATGTTAATTGTTGTCAGCAGTCTGGCAACAGTAACAGCATGTTCACCATAGAATTCAACAGCAACAAAATTCAGTTAATTCAGTTTATTAACCACAGAATTCAACATCAACAGAACAACATGTCTACCACACTATCTACCACAGAATTTAGTTAATTACACCCACATCAATAGTTAATTGTTGTCAGGTGACTACCAACAGCAACAACATAGTAATCAAACAGCAATTCAACCACACTAGATCCTCCAACAGAGCATACTAAATCCACCAAGAACAATATGCCTAAATCCACCAATAGATGCCTAGTATGCATAACAAATCCTAGATTCTCAGACCCTAGAGCAGAAGAGAAAGGAGAGAGGATATGAAGCGGATGGCTTACCTATGCCGGAGTCCGAGAAGAAGTGGTCGCCGGCGGTGTAGGGCAAGCCGCGAGGGAGGCGTCGGACAAGCAGAGTCGCCGGGGAGGAGAAGGGGAGGCGTCGCCATCACCCTAAACAAAAAATGTATTAAAAAACATCCTAATAAAACCCTAATCCGGCGGCAAGAACCCTAATAAAATCAATGGAATCACCCTAATCTATCATAATAGTAGATAGGAAGAGGAAGAGGAAGCAGATTCATACCCACGGCAACGGAGAGTCGGCGACGGAGAGAGACACTAGTAGAAAAAGGACCTAATGTGAGACACATTAGTGCCGGTTTGATTTTAGCCCGGTACTAATGGTACCATTAGTTCCAGTTCAAACGGCTATGCATTAATGTTGGTTTGTGTTGAACCTTTAGTACCGGTTCGTGCCACGAACCGGTACTAAAGGGGTGATGGCAGGCTGGCGTCAGGCCGGGGCCCCACGATCACCCTTAGTACCGGTTCGTGTCACAAACCGGTACTAAAGGGCTAACCTTTAGTACCGTTTAGTACCGCTTCGTGTCACAAACCAGTACTAAAGGGCTAACCTTTAGTACCGTTTTTTGCCACGAACCGGTACTAAAGGGGTCTGACCTATAGTACTGGTTTGTGACACAAACCGACACTATAGGGCAATTTTCAAACTCTACCCCCCCGGTGTGTCGCCATTTCAGTTCTGAAAAAATCAAAAGAAAATGATAAAAACTTCAAAAAATAAAATCCTTAGAGAGGTAGTTATATTACTACATCTACTAGTTAGGAAAATTTGAAAACTTAAATTTGGACATGTTTTGCAAAAAGTGTAGGGAAAATGTAAAACGGCTATAACTTTTGCATACGATGTCGGAAAAAAAACGTATAATATATCAAAAAATTCAGCACAAAAATACGCATCCGATGGAGACCGCCTACGGCCTATTTGCAATTTTTTAGAATCCTCAAATTCCAAAACAAAAAAAAGATATGGTCAAATTCCAGTTTTTTTTAAAAAATTGGTTAAATCTGGTCAAACTACTTATTCAAGAAGTATTAATGTTACTACATAATTCTTCAAGAATATTAGTGTTACTAAATAATTATTTCAATTTTTTAAATTTTGGTCAAATCTGGTCAAACTATGGTCAAACTGTGGTCAAACTATGGTCAAACTTATTCAAGAAATATTAGTGTTACTAAATAATTACTATTTTTTAGAATAATAGTTTCAAACTCAAACAGTGAAACGTGTGACCTAATGCTCAAGCTAAACTGCTGAGGGCTAATAGGATTGACAGCTTACATTTGTCAGGAAAACAACAAGTGCAGACTTGGAATGTAGGGGGAATAGAACTCCAAAGTTAAGCGTGCTCAGGCTGGGGGAGTGAGAGGATGGGTGACCGGCCGGGAAGTCAGGCGATTTGGAATGAGTGATCCACACTTGAGCAGTTCAGAGAGGTGATTAAAGACTAAATCATCAAATAATTCAGAAAAATTAAAAATAAAAAAAAAGCAATTTTTTTTTCCAAAATTTTCAAAAAAAATTACCAACCGGTACTAAAGGTCCACCATACCAGGGCGCGAGCTCACGCCACGTGGTGGCACTTTAGCACTGGTTCGTGCCGAACCGGTACTAAAGGGGGGGGCCTTTAGTGCCCACCCTTTAGTGCTGGTTATGGAACCGACACTAAAGGCCCTTACGAACCGGCGCTAAAGCTCCGTTTTCTACTAGTGAGAGCAATGAGCCGGCGGCGGTGCGAGAGGAAGAAGCCAGTGGCGGCGGAGAGGAGGAGTGGGTCGAGTGGAGAGGGGGAGTGGGGAAAAGAGTGGATAGGAGGAGGAGCAGGCCCAATTGTCAGCGAGTTGTTTGATATATTGAAAAGGGTGGGCATAGAGTACAAAACCAACAACCTCTTCCTAGCCTAGTTGTAGAAACCAAGTGAACTAAGCGCACGGTCGTGGGTTCGAGCCCCCGCGCACGCATAGTTTTTGGCCACGCGCATATTTTTGGTAGCTTGGGTACAATAGAAAAATGGCCCACTTGTTAGTGAGTGGGTCGAGTGGCCCACTTGTCAGTGAGGTGTGTGCTTGATACTTGACTAGTTTGATATATTCAAAAGGGTTGGCATAGAGTGGAAGACTAATAGCCTCGTCTTAGCCCAGTGGTAGAAACATAGTGAAACAAGCGCACGGTTGTGGGTTTGAGTCCCTGCTGGCGCATATTTTTTTGCTCACAATGAAATGGGTTTAGTTGAAGCAAAATTCAGTTAAAATAGCATCTTCAGTTCAAATAAACTACTAAATGATCACAAAAACTACTAGACAACATTCTGTACTAAAGGGGGGGGGCTTTAGTGCCCACCCTTTAGTGCCGGTTATGGAACCGGCACTAAAGGCCCTTACGAACCGGCGCTAAAGCTCCATTTTCTACTAGTGAGAGCAAGGAGCCGGCGGCGGCGGGAGAGGAAGAAGCTGGTGGCGGAGGAGAGGAGGAGTGGGTCGAGTGGAGAGGGGGAGTGGGGAAAAGAGTGGATAGGAGGAGGAGCGGGCCCAATTGTCAGCGAGTTGGTCGATATATTGAAAAGGGTGGGCATAGAGTACAAAACCAACAACCTATTCCTAGCCCAGTGGTAGAAACCAAGTGAACTAAGCGCGCGGTCGTGGGTTCGAGCCCCCCCGCACGCATAGTTTTTGGCCACGCGCATATTTTTGGTAGCTTGGGTACAATAGCAAAATGGCCCACTTGTCAGCGAGTGGGTCGAGTGGCCCACTTGTCAGTGAGGTGTGTGCTTGATACTTGACTAGTTTGATATATTCAAAAGGGTTGGCATAGAGTGGAAGACTAATAGTCTCGTCCTAGCCCAGTGGTAGAAACATAGTGAAACAAGCTCACGGTTGTGGGTTCGAGTCCCCGCTGGCGCATATTTTTTTGCTCACAATGAAATGGGTTCAGTTGAAGCAAAATTCAGTTAAAATAGCATCTTCAGTTCAAATAAACTACTAAATGATCACAAAAACTACTAGACAACATTCTGTATGATCTGACCAAAACTTGAACTAAATGATCACCAAAACTTGAACTAAAGATGTTCAAAAAGTCTTCTGTATGATCATTTTGCAATCTTTTGCATTACAAGACAACATTTTGACAACATTATGAGCACAACAGCTCCATGCCATCAGAACACAACTTCATTTTGCCATCAGCTCCATGCCATCAAAACAACATCACATCACAACCAAAAACAGCATCTGCTACAGCATGTGCATCTTCAGTTCACCAAAAACAGCATCACATTACAACCAACAACTACATCAGTATCTTCTCACATCACATCACAGCATCACATCTTCAAGCATTTTGCTACCTAGAGATAATTGTAGTACATCAGGATCACCATGCATATGCACAAGAAGGAAAACTATAGAGAGTTAGAAGGATCACCAAGGAGACCAAATTTACCTTAATGTCCATTCGCTACTCATTGTCGTCGATACGAAAACAAGGAACTCTATGCCCACTCCTGTTTTCCTCATCATCACTACAATATTGCAGCAAAGTATGATCAGTCCAGTTTTCCTCATCCTCGCTCTCATGTCCATCTGCTACCACCTTTCTTCTTTTCTTGATGCCTTCAACTGTTGCAGCACCAACGATAACACGTTCCCGGTCCCTTCGCACTCTACTTTGCACTGGAACTTCCATAGAATCATCATCAGCTTGCACCGGAACTTCCGTAGAGTCATCATCTTGGTATGTTAGTCCACCATCACCGGGGCCCTTTTCCACTTCTGTTTCAGTCACACTCCACAAGTGTCTATGCTCAAAGTTTTGCACAACTCGCCATTTTCCGTGCAAAAGAGTGTATGGCAGATAAAACACCACTGTTGCTTGTGTTGTTAGAATAAAGGGATCACTCTTATACCAGCACCTTGCAGTGTTGATGCTTTTGAAGTGGCCATCATATTTGACAAAAGAGTCTCTCTTCTTCTTGCAAACCAAGCTCAAACCATTTACAGTGAAATAAGACAACCAAGCGATGGATGCCTCCACTAGAGTTGTACTGCAACTCTATGATGCTTCTCAACTGACCATAGAAGTCAATGATCTCACGATCATGTGACCCCTCAGTGACGATTCCACTATTCCATGTCTTCCTTTTTTCCTCGCGGTCAACGGTGTGGTACCGGACACCGTCAACAATGCATACTGAATACACTCTCACTCGCTTATCCGGTAATTATGCCAAAGCAAATAGATCATCACTGACCTTCTTCTCCTCATGCAACTTTCCAATCTGCACAAATAAACCATTTAGCAAACAATGGTATTTAACAATTGGTGAATAACACAGAAAACATAAAACATGTGGCTAAAGATCTCACATGATTCTTAAACCACTTAGCAAACCCCTTGGCAATCCTTTTATCAACATGGATATTGCTTTCATCCTGATTTAACTCTTCCTTGCATTTCCTGCAATGCCAACAAAACATGTGAATTAAAACATTAGGCTGGTGCCAACCCAAGCAAAAAAATAATATATATATATAATGAGTGCACAAGATATAACGTACTCAATATATGGTAGAACCTCGGCGCAATTGCTGAGCACAAACCAAACCATCTTGTCATACTCATCACCAGCCTCCAAGTATTGTGAGGCTCCAAGAAATTTCACACCATGGTTGAAAACAGAGACATCACCACTTTGCGAATCAGACCGCTCTCTATTTTTGCCCGGCCGGTTCCAGCTTGTTTCCACATCGCCAAAGTATCTAGAGCAAAAAGTCAAGCACTCTTCAACGACATATGCTTCAGCAATTGAACCTTCAGGTCTTGCCGTGTTTCGCACATAACGCTTACAAGTAATCAGCCTTCTTTCGATTGGGTACATCCAACCGTATTTGCACAGGGCCTCTAAGCATTGCCTCTTTTGGTAAGTGCACCGCCAAATGGACCATCACGATGAAGAAAGCTGGAGGGAAAATCTTCTCGAGCTTGCAAAGAATAATTGGCATTTCTTTTTCAAGTCTTTCCAGGACAGTTAACTTGAGTGTTTTACAGCACAGTTCTCTAAAGAAACTTCCCAGCTCAGCAACCGCTTCATATATATCCATGTCCATGATTCCTCGGAGGCCCGCCGGTAAAATCCTTTGGAGGAGGATGTGACAATCATGGGTTTTCAGTACTGAAAGCTCGAATCCATCAGAAGTAAAACACTTTGCTAGGTTAGCAGCATAACCATCTGGAATTTCACCGCTCTTAGGAATTCACAAAATGCAAGCTTTTGTTCTTTACTCATTGTATACCATGCTCGTGGCATTTCAAATGAATCTTTATCTTCATTGTGCTGTAGATGCAAATCTTCTCTTATGCCCATGTCCTACAAATCAAGCCTAGAACTAACCGTGTCCTTTGTCTTCCCTTCAATGTTCAGAAACATCCCTAGCAGATTCTCGCATATGTTTTTCTCAATGTGCATTACATCGAGATTATGCCTTAATTTTAGATCAGCCCAGTATGGCAGGTCCCACAAACAAGACCTCTGGTCCCATCATTGACCTTCCTCACACTTTCTTTTCTTTGCCAGCTTTCCTGATCTCACATCTTTCAACTTTTCAAGTTGTTGCTCCAGCTCTCCTTTAGTGAATTCAGCTGGCTTGTCACGGGTTTCATTCTCACCATTAAAATCTTTGCTTCTTCGCCAGCGATGGTTTCGGGGAAGAAAGCGGCGGTGCCCAATATATTAGATCTTGCTCCTTATTCTCTTTGAGCAAGGGTGTTTGTCACAATGGACACAAGCCTGATAACCCGCTGTGATCCTCCCAGACAGAGTGTGCAGAGCCGGGAAATCATGGATGGACCATATGATTGCAGCATGTAGATTGAACTTTTCTTTCGGACTCAAGGCATCGTATGTAGGTACACTAGTCCAGAGCTGGAGTAGTTCTTCTACGAGGGGCTCCATAAAGACATCAAAATCCTTTCCTGGAGACTCTGGACCCGGGATAAGCAATGACATCATGAAGTTGGACTGATCCATGCATGCCCATGCTGGGAGGTTGTACGGCACCACAAAAACTGGCCACATGCTATAAGACATGCTCATGTTCCCAAACGGATTAAACCCATCGGTGGCAATGCCATGTTTTATGTTCCTTGGATCTGCAGGAAAATCTAAATGTATACGTTCAAACTCTTTCCATGCCTCTCCGTCCGCTGGATGGCTCAGCTCATTGTCCACAAGTTGCCGCTTCAGCTTGTGCCACTGTACCTCACGCGATGATTTCTTCGAGATGAACATCCGCTGCAGCCTTGGTATTAAGGGAAAGTGCCTCAGTACCTTCTCCGGTATTGACTTCTTCCCATCAACATATTTCCACCTAGAGGCATTGCATTTTGGACAGTTGTCATGCTTTGCTAAATCCTTCCGAAACAAGACATAGTTATTTGGGCACACATGTATTGACACATAACCTAACCCCAGCCTGCGGATTATGCTCAATGCTTCATCATAAGATCTGGGAACACAACTATCAGGGAATTGCAAGCTCAAAAGATGGAGTATTGCGTTGAATGCGGCATTGCTAATCCAGTAGAAAGACTTGATGAGGAGTAAGTTCACGGTGAAGGTAAATCCTGAAAATTTACCCCCTTCATGAGCTGCGCGCTTCGCCTCCTCTAACACCTCAGCAAACAACAACTTCTGTCCACCAGCACGATCTTTAGCATCGTACAAATCCTTCAATAGGTTAGGAATCCTATCATCTTCATGCCCATCCTCTTCATCCAAAACAACATTATCTCGCAAAACCTTTTCCATAAAATCAATGCCAGCATCACCACCACCCATCATATGAGGGGCCTCTGTATCGGCTTCAAAATGTTGAGGTTGACTGTCTAAAGGTTCTCCATGATATATCCATCTATCATATGTGCTGGACATCCCATTAAGAAGCAGATGATCTTCCACTCTTCCTTGAGCCATTCTTAAACGGTTGAGGCATTCGCAGCATGGGCAAAGAATGTGAGCATCGTTGGCAAAATTTTCCCGAACAAATGCCATGAAATCATCAACTCCTTTCATATGTTCTTTCGAAAACTTTCTAACTCCTTTTCTAATCCAGCTTCTGTCCATCTGCCAAAGACAACAAATTGTTGCAACTTAGCAAATCAATCTAAGTGCATCAACATTAATTAATGAAAATGGATGGAAGTAATGGCACCCAACTTTATATGCTAACTGCGTAACAACAACATTCAACTATTTCCAATTTCTCACTACTTTAGTCCAACTTGGTGGACAAAATAAATCAGCATTCAATATTCACTCATGGCATGAATCAGTCAAATGGATCAGGATCCTATTTACTCAACATTCATTATTTACTCATGGACAAAATAAATCAGGAATTTAGAACAAAGAGCAACAGTAATTTCAGGATCCTATTTCAGGGAAAGAACAACATCAATTTCATCAACACAATTTACTCTTGGACAAAATAGAAGAGAGAGCTCTGTTCTATTGATAGATGACAACATAATTTACCACTATGAATTGACTAAATTAAAAAAGAATTCTTAACAATTTCATCAACATCAATTCTCCTAAAAATTTCATCAACAGAAATTCTCTTCACAATTTCTAGCAAATTCATGAAATCAGTGTAGTGCGTGTGTGTGGAGATTTTTCCAAGATTACAACAAACCTACATCAAATCAGTGTGTGTGTGTGTGTGTGGAGATTCTTGTAACAGATCTACATCAAATCAATGACATCAACAGAGAGGAGAGAGAGAGAGGAGAGGGGGAGGAGAGGAGTGCATACATGGTTGAGGTCTGCTTGCGGCGGCGGCGAGTCCACCATGCTCGGCGAGCCTCTCCCCGCGTGGGCATCGTTCCTACGCCCGACCCCACCACCGCAGGTCGCCCACGCCCCTGCTGGTCACTTCGGCAGCCACCCCTGCCTCCACCCTCGCCCCTGCTGGTTACCTCCACTGCTGGCCCCGCCCTGCCTCCGCCCCTGCTAGTTGCTTCCGCCGCGAGGCCGTGGGCGAGGTCACCTGCAGCGAGGTCATGGGCAAGGCGAGCGGCCCCTACTTGTTACTTCGGCCGCCGGTGTAACGCCCCGAGACCGTTGTGCCAGGTGTCTTCCAGTTATTCGCCATCGTTGCCGTGTCTTTCGCTTGCGTGTTGCATCTTGCCATGTCATCATCCGCATTGCATCAACATGTTTTCAAAACTTGCATCCGTCCGGATCTTCCAGTTCTCTCCGTTGTCCGTTCTGAGCCCAGACACACTTGCACGCGCCCGCGGCATGTCCGTAATAGTATTTTATAAGTGGCTGAAAAATTTTCTCGGATTGGGTTGAAAGTTGGTGTGTGGTCTTATTATAGTGTAGATAGAACGCCTGCCAAGTTTCATCGCATTCGGAGTTTGTTTGATAGCCCAACCGTTAAACTATAGTGGCATTATAGCCGGACAAACGTCGGACGTTTTCGGTCTACGGAAACAGTTGCCGGGCTGCACTCCTCTCCTCTCATCTCAGCCCAACCTCTTTTCACAACCCACCTGCAGCCCACCTAAACCCCCCTTCGTTCCGGACCGTCAGATCGCGATCGGAAGCTCCGAAACGCTCCTAAAACCCCCCTAAACCCAAACCCTAGCCATCCCTGCCTATATATGGACAACCCCTTCCAAATTTGGCAGCCTAGCCCTTCCCCTACCTCCCTGCCGCCTCCCTCCTCAAATTCCGTGCCACCAGCCGCCTTCCCCCTCCAAATCCGGTGCCAGCCACCTCACCAGCGCCACTTGGCAGCGTCCCAGTGGCTGCGCCGCCACCCAGCCGCCGGATCGGCCTACCGCAGGCCGCCACTTGGCTCCCCGTCGCTCCAGCCGTGCCTCCCATCGCGCGGGCCCGCTCGGCCCATTCACGGCCCGCTCGGCCCGGATCCCACCGCCGCAGCCCGTGGCTCGTCCCCGAGCTCGTCCGCTCGATCCCGAGCTCGTCGCCGTGCACCTCCCGTTTGTCCCTGTCGCCCAAGGCCACCGGAATGCCGCCGTTCCTCGCGCCGGCCGTCGACCACGGGCGCTCCGCCGCCAGGCCAGTGCCCCGTCGCCCTCTCCCTCCTCACCATCCTGCCTCTCTCCCTCACCCTGCTCTTCTCTCTTCCCCGCAGGAAACCGCCGCCGCCGCCATGGATTCTCGCCTCCGCGCCCCGGAGTCGGCTCCTCCGGCCAGATCCGGCCTCTGTCAGCCCCGCCCTTGCCGGATCCGCCCCGCAACCCGTTCCCGGCCTCTCCAGCTTCAACGAACCCCGCTGTCGCCGGAGTTTTGTCGCGTCGCCGCCTTGTTCTTCTGCCTATGAGGAGCACGGGAGAAGGACGATGCCGACGTTCTCCCCTCTCGCCCGCGTGGGCCACCGCACGCCCCGGCCTGTCCCCGCTCGGTCTCCAAGGCCCAGCTCCTCTTCGCCAGATCCGCCGGCCCACCGCTCTGCTTCCCCTTCGGCCCGTTGGCCCAATGTGAGAAGCCACTTTTTTCCCCGCCCTGTGCGCTGCATACCATCCTGCGCCCAGCAATTTCGGCCCACTTGTGTCTTTTTACAGATCTGTGAATTTTTCCTTATTCCAGAGACGACAGTTTTACACAAAGGTCCCTAAACTTCATGCATATTTTAACTCACAAACTAAGCATCACATGTAAAAACTTAATATATGAAACTTTCTTAGAATTTTGTGTAGATTAATAATTTGCCACTTTCATCTATGTTTAAAATGTTGTTTGGTTAAATTTGCTCATATGTCATGTTAAAATGCTTTAATTCATAACTAATTAACCACTACTAGGGAAAAGCCTAGCAGCAGCATGGGTTTTCGGCCTTTTAGTAGCGCGGGGGCCGGCGCTACTAATAAGGCGCTAAAGCTAATGTATAGCAGTAGCACTGGTCCACCCGCGCTACTGCTACACAAGTGTTGCAGCAGCGCGCTTAAAGGAACCTCACTACTGCTAATAGCTATAGCGCGCTTCCCCTGTGCGCGCTACTGCTACAACCGCGCCGCTGCTAACTTTTCTCCACTCGCTACTGCTAATTTTAGTAGTTTTTTGTTTTTTTCGGCATATTTGTTCTGTATTTGAACAGGCTTTATAGAAGAATCTTTAGCACATACAAATGTCATCATGATACACATATAAATGCCTGCGAGACCACAAATGTAATCATAGCATAAACATACAAATAGTCTCGTCATGATCACAAGTCATCCAATCCCTAATTTGTTAGGTTTTCGTATCCTCTGCTTCTTATGCCTCTTTTCGGTACAGGCATCGGCGCCGGTATTTTCCGCGGCGGTACCTTCCCCACCGGTCTCGGCGCCGCCATCGGTGCCGGAGCCATCGGTGTCGGTGTCGGTGTCAGTACCATCATCGTGGCGGACCTGCAAACCTTGCTTAGCAGTCAAAAAGTCGAGGTAGTCTTGTTCACCCTCATAATCCATCTCGTCTGCATCTTGGTCAGAAGGCCCAGTTTCTTCGTTGTTCGACATGTTTCCTATGATTAAGTGTCCTCATTTATTTCTAAAAGTATGAATAAATGAGAAATGAGATAAAAAAGAAATCTATGTGCCAGCACTCGATATGCCAACTATGTAGCACAAATCATGCCTTTATTCACGGGAAATTTCGGCATGACCTTTGCTAAAAAATGGACATATCGAGCGCCTGAAATTCACCGGAATGGAAATGAATCAACATTCCGGCGTAACATAGGCAACTCGGATCATTTACCAAAACATGACATGTCCAAAACATGACATATCCACATATCACATGTCCAGTTCAAATTTGCATATAAATTCAGCAAATTTTGAAACCTATCTAAATTCATAACTAAATAGATAACCTAATTAACATAACTTAAACCTAAGTAAATTAACCCTAGCTAGCAGAGAGAGAGAGGGGGGGTGGTTTACAGAGGGTGCAGGGCGAGGAGGCAGGCCCGACGACGGCCGAGGTTGGGAGGGGAGGAAGCAGAGGAGGGAGGCGAGGGCCAACGGGTCGGGGGCGAGCGCCGGCGCCGGGGGCGAGCGCGCCTGGGTCGGGGGCGGGGGGGTCGGGGGCGAGCACGGCGGGGTCGGGCGCGGCGGGGTCGGGGGCGGCGGGGTCGGGGGCGGGCGTGGCGGTGCGACGGGGCCGGGGAAGAGAGAGTGGGGATTTGGGGGAAAAGAGGCGGGATTAAGCAGGGAGAGGGAGAATTTTGGGTTAAGTGGACGTAGCAGTAGCGCATTTACACAAAACGCGCTACTACTATTACGAGCAGCTATAGCGATTTTCTACAGAAACCGCTACTGCTACCTTGATTAGCTGTAGCTCTTTTTCACTAAAGCGCTACTGCTATAACCAGTTTCCCTTTTTCTTTTCCTCAGCATAATAGGAACATATATATTACATCATTGGACCCTTGCATAATAATGGCTAAGTGTGTATACAAAATAGGAACATATATATATATATATATATTACATCATTGGACCCATGCATAATAATGGCTAATTAAGTGTGTATACAAAATAGGAACATATATTTCCATTTTGCAAAAGCATGAAATATTAATCACACCTCTATCTCAAGATCGAGCACACGGTGGAGATGATGATGTAGGGAGGTCAAAAGTGCACAAAGCTCTTCTTGACAAAGAAAGATCTAGTTAGGGGGCAAATATGTCACTTAACTAAATGCTACATCTACCTAGCTAGCTAATTTGGGAGGAGACAACTTCAACTAGTGGAGGGGGGAGGAAAAAGAGAAAGGAGATGAATTAATGGAGGTGGTGTAGTTATAGCTAGGAGTAATGAAGAGAGAGAATGGTAGGTAGAAGAGGGAGAGTAATGGGGGAGAAGTATTGAGGAAGAAGAAGAGTGAGAGAGGGAGGATGTGGGAGGTAGGGGAAAGGGAGGAGAGGAGATGGGGAGGGGAGGTGGAAAAGGTGGTGGGTGCTGCGTCTTAGCAGTAGCGCGGGAGAGAAAGGGCGCTGCTGCTAAGAGCGTAGCAATAGCGCGCTTTCCTGTCACGCGCTACTGCTAAACAGGCCAACCCTGTGCACAATTTCAAAATTAGCAGCAGCGAGGTGACAAAAAAGCATGCTGCTACTATGGCATTAGCAGCAGCGCGCTCCTTGGTGCCACGCTACTGGTAAACTTATGTCGTTGTGTACTGTCGGTGGATTTTTGTAGCAGCGCGGTTTAAGCGTCACGCGCTACTGCTAAGTTTGCACCACTAGCGAGCTTTCCATAGCCGCGCTGCTACTACTTAGTAGCAGCGCCTGTTTTTATGCCGCGCTGCTGCTAAGATTCTGTGTATAAGGTTTTCCCTAGTAGTGAACCGTAGCTCCGAACTTAACAAACTTTATATGTAAATGGGGCGGAAAAATGCCTAGTTTAACATGGTGGCTTCACTTTGCATGTTTAACAACTCTAAAATATGGTTTAGGGCAGAACAGTACCAAAACCTAAAATATGCACATGAGGAGTTTCCGAACTTGTTGTTTGTTGTTCCGGCCTCATTTAAACTTGCCTAGTTAGATAGTTTTTCTTATGCTTCACCTCTTGCCATGTTAATCAACATTTAATCTTGTTGGGTACATAAACGAGAGAGAACTAAATAAGTCGCGTGGTGTTTCGTCAATATGCAACTCGTTGCATATTGAGCTCCACTTAACTTGTAGTTTTGCTTGTGCACTTTGCCATGCCATGCATATTTAAACCGGACATGCATCATACTTGATTGTGCATCATGCCATGATTATGTGATGGTTGTTTACTATGTTGTGTGCTTATTTCCTGTGTTGCTTCTTCGGGTTGGTTCCGATAACGTCGCGTTTGTGAGGAAGCGTTCGACTATGACCGTTTGTCTTCTTCATGGACTCGTTCTTCTTCCTTGCGGGATCTCAGGCAAGATGACCATACCCTCGAAATCACTTCTATCTTTGCTTGCTAGTTGCCCGCACTTTTGTTATGCCTATGCTGCAATACCTACCACTTGCTATATCATGCCTCCTATATTGTTAAGCCAAGCCTCTAACCCACCTTGTCCTAGCAAACCATTGTTTGGCTATGTTACTGCTTTGCTCAGCCCCTCTTATAGCGTTGTTAGTTGCAGGTGAAGATTGGAGTTTGTTCCTTGTTGGAACATGGATATTTTGTTGGGATATCACAATATTTCTTATTTAATTAATGCATCTATGTACTTGGTAAAGGGTGGAAGGCTCGGCCTTATGCCTGGTGTTTTGTTCCATCTTGCCGCCCTAGTTTCCGTCATATCGGTGTTATGTTCCCAGATTTTGCGTTCCTTACACGGTTGGGTTATAATGGGAACCCCTTGACAGTTCGCTTTGAATAAAACTCCTCCAGCAAGGCCCAACCTTGGTTTTACCATTTGCCTCACCACCACCTACTTTTCCCTTGGGAGTCGCGCTCCCAAGGGTCATCTTATTTTAACCCCCCTGGGCCAGTGCTCCTCTGAGTGTTGGTCCGAACTGAGCTGCCTGTGGGGCCTCCTCGGGGAAACTTGAGGGTTGGTTTTACTCATAGCTAGTCTCATCTGAGTGTGCCCTGAGAACGAGATATGTTCAGCTCCTATCGGGATTTGTCGGCACATTCGGGCGGCTTTGCTGGAGTTGTTTTACCATTGTCGAGGATGTCTTGTAACTGGGATGCCGAGTCTGATCGGATTGTCTTGGGAGAAGGAATATCCTTCGTTGACAGTGAGAGCTTGTGATGGGCTAAGGTGGGACACCCCTGCAGGGTTTTGAACTTTCGAAAGCCGTGCTCGCGGTTATGGACAGATGGGAATTTGTTAATGTCCGGTTGTAGAGAACCTGAAACATATCTTAATTAAAATGTATCAACCGCGTGTGTAACCGTGATGGTCTCTTTCCGGCGGGGTCCGGGAAGTGAACACGGTGTTGGAGTTATGCTTGAACATAAGTAGTCTAGGATCACTTCTTGATCATAGATTCTCGACCGTGCTTTTGCCTTCTCTTCTCGCTCTCATTTGCGTATGTTAGCCACCAAATATGCTAGCCGTTTGCTGCAGCTCCACCTCATACCTTTTACCCTTCCTACAAGCTTAAATAGTCTTGATCGCGAGGGTGTGAGATTGCTGAGTCCCTGTGACTCACAGATACTTCCAAAACCAGTTTGCAGATGCCGATGATACCGTGCAGGTGATGCAACCGAGCTCAAGGAGGAGCTCGATGAAGATCTTGTTCGTTGTGTTGTCTCGTTTCAGTCGATCAGTAGTGGAGCCCAGTTGGGACGATCGGGGATCTGTGTAGCATTTGGGGTAGTCTTCTTTTATTTTGGTTCTGTAGTCGGACCTTGAGTGTATCTGGATGATGTAATGCTTTATTCATGTATTGTGTGAAGTGACGACTGTAAGCCAACTATGTATCTCTTTCCCTTATTTTATTACATGGGTTGTTGTGAAGATTACCTCACTTGCGACATTGCTTTCCATGCGGTTATGCCTCTAAGTCGTGCTTCGACACGTGGGAGATATAGCCGCATCGAGGGCGTTACAAGTTGGTATCAGAGCCTTCCCTGACCTTAAAAGCCCCCTGCTTGATCGAATCGCTGGCGTTGTTGAGTCTAGAAAAATGTTTTGAGTCATTTAGGATTATATATATCGGAGAGTAGGATTCTTTTACTCCTCAGTCCCTTCGTCGCTCTGGTGAGGCATCCTGACGTAAAGTTTTGACTCTTCTCTTCTCAAATTTCACTAATTTTTTTAGGATCACGCGGGTATCTTGGAATCGTTCCGATGGTTTTGTGACGAGAACATTGTTCTTGGTGCCTCCTGACATTTAGGGGTTGTGGCAGTGTCCCGGGGAGTTGAGCTCCGAGGTGTTGTCGTCACAATTTTATCGTTGCAGTTTTGGAATACCTGAGTTTCGCTGACATTGAAAATCTCTTTTATGCAGTTGTTGGTGAGATAACCTCGGCGCCACCCAGTACTGGGGCGGGAGTTCGGGAGTATTGCCATAACTCGTATAACGGATGCTTTTCGAAGGTTGAGGTAAACGATTTCCGAAGGTTTCTTGGTTATGTGTTGAAGGACGGATACAGTTGGATGTAGGATTTGTTAGTTTTGGGTGAGATATTATGCTTCCCCTGTATCCCCAACACCTGATTGCATAACCGGAAAATTTCGGGAGTTTATAAGTGGGAATTCAAGTGGCTCTTAGGATATATTTCCGTCAGATGTATGATATGAAATTGCGGTTCGACGTCTAGTGGTCCACCTATCCATGGTTGGTTTTACAGTAGTCTCGTTGTGTCTTAAAGAGTCCTTGGCTATGCCGACTCAGGGACGCTTTGTATGTCATGTGCACTGCCTTGTACATGATGGTGCTGTACGATCGAGCCCTTGTAGGCACACCATGAAAACTTCGGACGAAATCTCTATCATATGTTTGTTCTGGCTTATTCTGCAAGCCAATCCTTTGTTTTTGTTTTGAGTTGTGGTATTCGAGTTGCTTCAAAGTCAAATGTTGATTCCATACCTTCCCCAAATGGTGTTCTCATACTTCGATGTGAATACTAATCCTTCTCGATAATCGAGATTGCCATATCAATCCCTTTTCACTGGCGTGTTTCTCTTCAAGTGGATCCGATCACTTCAACATTCTCAAGATCAATTATCAAGCCTTCTCAACGTGATTTGTTTCGTCTGTCTTGATTTGCCTTTGTTTTACCCGCCCTCCCACCCTTTTTCTTCAAGGACTCGGATATCTTAATCAAGTATCTATCTTATGAATATGATGTCTCTCCATTCTTTTCCGTCAATGTCCTTACCCGGTGATTCTCATGAAGATCCTAACGGAACCTCAAGTTCATCATTCTTCATTTTTTTCCTTCTTCGGTGGATTCAATTGAAGCTTTGGTTTTGAGCATAGTCTTTTCTTTTGCCCAATGCTTTTCTTATGCCGGTGCACCTCGTAATCATCCACTTCTCACTATTCAATTGCTCCGGAGTGCTCAAGATATCTCGAAGATTCGTGTTTCCACTCTACATTCGTTCAAGCTCTTTCGAGGATGTTATCTCATTCAAGCCATTTAATTCAACTGGTGCAATCTCCCTTTTACATCGTTCAACGGTGTATCTTTTTAGTGGGCCCTAATTCACAGGTCTTTTTCTAGGATCTTACCTGACTCTTCTAATTCTCCCGGAGCTATCCTCAAAAATTCTTTTCGAAGTTGACGTAAGAATGATTCATCATCAGTCATATGTATTTCTCCAAGATTTTTGTTTCAAATTCTTTTCATCGTTGGTTCAACTTTTCCATTCTTCATTCCGGAGTGCCTCAACAATTCTCAGTGGTGGCTTCTCGTTATATTTCTCTGCATTTGAAGACCGAAGAAGATTTTTCCTCTCAATCTTGCTCCATTCTCTTCAAGATTCATGGCTCTAGCTTCGTGCCATCCTCTCGTAATTGTTTCGGTTGTGAGAATTTCTTTTCACCCATCCGGAGCATTTCAAGAGTATTTCAGTTTGTTTTCTCCGGAGCCCATCATCTCGGAATTATTCATTCCGGCTTTCAGCTCTCATTCTCTAAATCTTACCGGTGCGTCATTCAAGTATTCTCTTATCAGCTCGTGATCTATTCGTACTCATGTATCTAAATTCCCTCAAGTATCTTCAGTCGTTTTCCATTTCCTACCGGTGAATTGTGCCTTTGCTACGTTCAGTTCCAATTCTTACGGTGGTTCGTTCAAGATTTCTCTTCCTTGTTTATCATATCAATTCATTCGTTCTTTCCAATGCTACCCGTGGTTCATGGAAGACCTTTCTCAAGTTTATTCTATATCTCTCTTCAACCCTTTGCAACGGGGATAAGTAATATTCCAAATCCTTTGGTTGTCATCAATTTAATTGGTGAAGGATAAGCATAACGTAATTCTTATTATTGTTTCATCCAAGTGATCTAATTTCCTGCTTTCCGGAGTGGTTCATCATATCACATTCTCGGTTTCTAGTTATTCATATTTCTTTTTCGGAGTTCCAAGCTCTCGCAATTATATCATCACGGAGATACATCTAAATCATCACAAGGTTTCACCTTGTGTTTTCAACTTCCCTTTCTTCTCGTTATCCTTTTGTTACCAGAGTTCTTCATGGATGTTCTACATGACAGTTCATCAAGGATTTAATTCCTTCTCGAAGTGTTCATCGAGATTCTTTTCAGAGAAGCTCAAGCTTTCTTCATCTTGCATTCCTAAGTGCAATTCTTTCTACCTTATCATCTGAGGTGGTGTTATGTCATTGTTGCTAATTTCCCTTCGTGTTTCATGAATCACATGTTTTCAAGAGTGACATATCTAAATCCATTATTTTCTCTTCATTCAAGACATCTTTTCAACCAATCAACCTCTTCGTTGGAGTTATCTTGGGTTATATTTCACCTAAAGCCTTCCCTAAGGATTGTTGCTATTTATGGTGCTCATAAAAGACACAAGTTCCTCTTTTATCCTTCCGGTGAATAAGTTTCTCGTCTCCTTGGTATCAAGCCAATCTATTGTTTCGTCAGTGGCAGGATTTCACCTCATAATTTTGTGATGTCTTACATAAGCCCACATCAAGCTTATCTTTTTGTTGTTGGTTTTCCAACAACTCCGTTCGACCCTTCTCCTAAAGATGTTGCTTTCCTCCGGTTCTTTGAATCCATTCTTACAGTCTTTCCGGAGGCATTGCGATGTTGTTCTTTTCACCCATCATCCCATTTTGTCAAAGATCATGTTCTTTTCATGCCTATCCATTTAACCGGAGTGTTGTGCCCTTTTGCTCAAGTTCTTTTCGCCTTATCAAGCCTTGCACCTCTTTTCAACCGGAGTGCTGTCTGAGATCTTTCTTACCCCTTGTTCCATTCATTCAATAGTTCCGGAGGTAGAGTGTTGTGTTTTCATCAAGTATCTTCTCATCTTATCAAGTTCTTATTCAATTCCTTTTCTTTTCAATGGGAGTGCTGCCCGAAGTTGTTCTTCCTTGTTTCTCTTTTCTAACGGAGTGTTTTCAACTTCGTTCATCTCCGTTGTTGTCAGGACCCCGATTCCAAGCCACATCGATCTAGCCGGTAACACCTCATATCACTTTGCGGCCTCACGCACGGTATCCCACGGGTGTCGCCTTACCATGGCCCGGGACCATTTGCGCCTTTTGGCTCACGTATATGATAGTGTCACCAGCATCCATATGACAGAGAACCTGGGCCGACATGGCTAGTCGTGAACCCAAAGCGGCACAGACCTATGGAGACAGGCATACATGAATCACATCGAGCATGTCGGTCATCAGCGAGTGATTCCGGGCTGTAGCACTGGGCTAACAGGACTCCGGGGAACCCGGGCTGTAGCAGGCTAGGCAGGACTCCGGAAGTCATCGCGTGACATTTCCCCGAAGGGACAGACATAGGAACGAAGTGAAACACATGCCGGCCAGTCAAGTGTCCTGAACAGTAGTGCTGGGCTAGCAGGACTCCGGTGAACCGGGCTGTAGCGGACTACTATGGCTCGAGGAACACTAGACTACATTTCCCCATAAGAAAGGCTGCCAAGGACAAACAACTAGATTGTCGGACCCCACTCATACCAAGCATTTCAATCATACACACAATATGCCCGATATGAGTACATACAACATGGCATCACAACAAAACTTTACAACTCAAGTACTTTATTTAAAGGCTCCAGAGAGCCATACATAATATGTTCATACAAATAGGGGTCACATGACCCGACACTCAAGTCATACAATCATACAAGCACAAGCGGAAGCAACTAGTATGAGTACAGACACTAGAAAGAAAGAAGGCTTCTCGAAGCCTGATTATCTTACAACAGAACCTACTATACATGCTTATTCTCAAGAAGGGGGTGGGGTTATTGCAGCAAGCCAGCTTTGACTCTTGGCTAAGCTATCCTACGGAACTCCACTAGTAAAATAGTTTTCGCACACGAGTCCACTACTCACCAACACAATACTCCACCGGGGATCCTCCCTCATCATCCTACGAGAGGGCCATCCTCGGTACTCACACTTGTCTTGAGTCTTTTAGTAGTATCCATTAACTTGTCTATGAACTATATAGGCAACCAAGTAGTCCTTTACCGCGGACGCGGCTATTCGAATAGTTTTATACCCTGCAGGGGTGTACTTCGTCACACATGTTTCCACCACTTAGCGTCTGCACACGACATGTGCTCGGCAGACTTCAAGCGAAAACCGACGTGGGTGTAGACTACGACCTGACTAACCTCAAAAGTCTCTAGTCCAGGCTTATCGCCTATTCAGGTTCCATTCGCAAGGAAATCCGGCCGGGGTGTCCTCAACGGCCCCAAACGATGTGTACAGGGTTCCCGAGACACCAAACGGGCGACTCAGTACACCATGCCACGGTGTATCTACCGCATCATAGCCCACCCCTAGGGTCAGCGCTACGCACGGCCGCCAACACATAACCTACAAACACCAGAAACTAGTTGCAACTCCTGGACAGAGGACGGGATGGGTCAGTAAGTCGAGCGGGGTCATGTTTCAGGGCCCAATGTGTGGTAGTAACTGAATCTTAAATCACGCATACAGATCTCACTTCTTATGGACGGCCTCAATGAAACAACCCACCATGTACTCCTACATGGCCTCTCATCGATACCTTTACCAAAACATGTTCAACACATCCCTCACATTACCGACATAAGCATTTCACTCTAGCCCATCACCCGGATGAACCAGACCTGACACAACTCTAAGCATAGCAGGCATAGCAAGGTAGGAATCATATACATGGCTCAATCAATTCCTACACATGCTAGTGGGTTTCATCTAGTTACTGTGGCAATGACAGGTCATGCAGAGGATACTGTATACAACAGTTACTGTGGCAATGACATGTCATGCAGAGGATACTATATACCGTCACGCATACTAGTGGGTTCAACTACCGTAGCACACAACAGTTTGAATCGCGTTGTCTTAATGCAGTAAACAAGAGCAGAAGCGAGAACATGGGTTGTATCGAAATGATCAATGGGTTGCTTGCCTGTTGTAGAGGTAGTAGGGTACTGCCCTTCAGACGGATACTCAGGGTTATCCTCGGAGGCAGAACCTACCACGAAAGACACACCGAAACATAATCAACACATGGCAATATGCAACAATATGATGCATGCTATGACATGGCAAGATGAAAATGTCTTGGCCTAATGCAAGCTAAAACAGAAGGGGATGAACTCATTTGAATAAAAGATTCAATTATTAGCTCATTAAACATGGCTTTATTACTGCATTACCTTATTCTGCTTAAACAGCAAGGTTAACTTGTTTTGTCATGCATGAAACCATTACAGATGGATAGATTGAATTTTTCTGATCGTTTTTCATATATAAATCTTTGCATTTGGAGCTATGGTTGATTTTCTATGATTTTTAGAAGTTTCGACTATTTTCTAGAATTTCCTATTAAAGAATAAATCTAGAAATTGAATTAATGCGTCAGCACTGCATCACTGTGACGTCAGTGGGTCAAAGGCGCCAGCCCACGTCAAACCTGACTGGTGGGCCCCTTCTGTCAGTCTCTCAGCTAACTAACAGAGTTAGTTAGTGTTTAGTTAGCACTAAACTGGGTTAGTTAGGCTCTGGGCCCACATGTCAGTGAGAGAGGGTTAGTTAACGACGTCATTAACCTCTAATAGAGTGATTAGCTCTAATTTAAACTAATCTAAATTAGTTAGAAGCTGGCCCCACATATCAGTGTCTTAGACGGAGTCAAACTAGGGTCAAACCCCTGGTCAGCGGGGTTAATCCCGCCGGCGTTGAGTCGCCGGCGAGGCCGAGACGGCGGAGAGCTTCAGAAATCGCCCACAGGCAATCAAATCGACCGCAGTTTGGTCCTACGCGTAGCTGGGGCTCGCGCGCATCTAGTGGGGCAAGTGGGAGGAGCTGGGGTGGAGCGAGCTCGCCGGAATCGAGCTCGTGGCGGCGGCCGGAGCTCGGCCGGTGGTTTTGCTGCTGCAGCAAGCTAGGGGGGAAACGAATGTTCTAGCAAGGCGCTACGAGGTGCGGTGAGTGCGTTAGGCACCCGCGCTTGACCAAATGGCCACCGGAGTGACGCCGGCGTCGAGCTCGCGCGGCGGCGTGCTACGGTGAGAAAGGGGGCGGCGTCTACGGCGAGCAAACGAAGCAGGGAAGAGGGGGGATCGATAGAGGAGCTCACGGCGGTTGCAGAGCGCGTCTCGGCGGGCTTGGGGGAGGTCGGACGTCGTCGGGGTGTTGCCGGCGATCTCGGCGGACCGAGGAAGAAGAAGGCGTTGGGGAGGCGCTTGGAGGCATCCGGCGCCGCGTGAGTCGATGAGGAGGTCGAGGACGGCAGCGCGGAGCTAATGGGCTTGTCGGAGGGGCGAGGGGGTGGCTCTGGTGACGACTACGGCGAACAGCGGCGAGGATCACGCTCGGCCATCGCGGGAGAGGGTGAGGGAGACGAGGGGGAGAGTGAGGGAGGAAGAGAGGGGGACGTGGGGGTCGGCGTGGCATCCCTGGACGTCTCCAGGGCGTCGGCAGAAGCAGGAGGTGGCCGGCGTGTGGTCGCGGGCACCGGCCACGCGCTCCTCGTCCTGCTGGCGGGAGGAGGAGGACGACTGGCAAGGCCAGTCGGCTGGGCCGAGCCAAGTGGGCTGGGCCAGCACAGGTGAGGCCCAGGTGGTTTCCCTCTATCTCTCTTTTTTGATTTGTTTCTGTTTTCTATTTTTTTCTGCAACTGTTGGGCTTTATTAAAAATACTAAAATGTTTCCAAAAATCCTGAATATAATTGTGGGCTCTGTTTAGAATATTTCCAGCAGCAAACATTTATTTCCAGAATTATTTGAGCATTTAAATTATTTTATAGCATTTAAATGCCCAAAATCAAATACTTATGATGTAACTCAATGACCTTCTATTGACCTAGAAAATTGTGCACCAATTTTGCCAGAGGTTCTAACCCAAGACAAAGAGGGTGAACTTTTTAGAAGGCATTTCAGGTTCATTGAAAATAATTTTAGTAAACCCTAGTTGTTTCCAGGGGGGGGTGTTGGGGGTTCTGTCTTCCCCATTTCAAATTTAAGAGGAAATTAAACATGATGCACACTCTAATGCTTGAACTAACTAGGGTGTGACAACTCACCCCCCACTCAAAAGAATCTTGTCCCGAGATTTAGGATCCTCCGGGAAGAAGGTGGGGTACTCGAGTCGAAGACGATCCTCCCTTTCCCAAGTGGCTTCTTTCTCGGAATGGTGTGACCATTGAACCTTGAGAAACTTGATATTATGATGTCGAGTGGTACGCTTGGCTTGATCAAGGATACGAACGGGATATTCCCGATAGGAGAGGTTATCTTGTAGATCAAGTGTTTCGTGGTCCACTCCACGGATAGGATCCGCGAAGCAACGCCTGAGTTGTGAAACATGGAAGACATCGTGAACTCTGGAAAGATGCGGAGGTAGTTCCAATTGGTAGGCAACTTCTCCTCATTTGGCCCGAAAGGGTCCAATGTAACGAGGAGCCAATTTGCCTTTAATACCGAAACGATGGGTTCCCTTTAACGGGGTAACCCGAAGGTAGGCCTTCTCGCCGACTTCATAAGTCATAGGCTTATGTTTACGATCATATTGACTCTTTTGACGAGATTGGGCTGTTTTCAATTTCTCACGAATAACGCGAACCTGCTCTTCTGCTTCCTGAATCATATCCGGGCCAAAGAGTTGTCTTTCCCCGGTTTCTGACCATTTAAGAGGCGTTCGACATTTTCGTCCATAAAGAACTTCGAAAGGAGCCTTGCCCAAGCTGGCTTGATAACTATTGTTATAAGCAAACTCCGCGAATGGGAGGCAATTCTCCCAACCCATTCCGAACGAGATGACAGAGGCTCGGAGCATATCTTCCAGAATTTGATTAACTCGTTCTACTTGACCACTTGATTGAAGATGGAAGGCGGTGCTAAAGGAGAGACGAGTTCCCATAGCATTTTGGAAACTTTCCCAAAATCGAGAGGTGTAGAGACTCCCACGGTCTGAGTTAATTTCCAATGGGACACCATGAAGAGACACTATACGGGAGATGTATAAATCGGCTAGCTGGCTAGCGGTGATACTCTCACGAACAGGTAGAAAGTGGGCTACTTTGGAAAGTCGGTCGATCACGACGAAGATGGCATTATTCCCTCTCTTGGTCCTGGGAAACCCAGTGATGAAATCCATACTGATTTTATCCCATTTCCATTCAGGAATAGCCAAAGGTTGAAGGGTGCCAGCAGGCCGTTGATGCTCTGCTTTAACACGACGACAAACGTCGCAATTAGCAATGTATTGAGCGATTTCTCTCTTCATCCTAGTCCACCAAAACCTCTGGCATAGGTCTTGATACATTTTAGTACTACCGGGATGAATGGTGAGAGGGGATTCATGAGCTTCCTTAAGGATCAACTGGCGTAGATGTTGTTTCTTGGGAACCACCAAACGGTTCTCGAAGAAGACAGCACCCCGCTTATCCATGGAAAAACATTTAGCAACTCCGCTAGCAATGTTTTCCTTAATCCGGGATATGCCCTTATCACGCTTCTGGGCAGCTATGATTTGATCCATAAGGGTAGGTTTCGCCACCAGGGTGGATAGGAATCCTCGAGGAACAATGTGAAGATTAAGTTTACGGAATTCCTCATGGAGAAGTGGTTGACTTTGTTGTAACATCAGGTTGTTACAATAGGATTTACGACTTAGTGCATCAGCCATGACATTGGCTTTGCCCGGGGTGTAAGTTATTCCTAAGTCGTAATCCGAGATCAACTCGACCCAACGTCTTTGCCTGAGATTCAAATCTAGTTGGGTGAAGATATATTTCAAACTTTGGTGATCGGTGAAGATCTCGCAACGATTACCGAGGAGGAAATGTCGCCAAGTTTTAAGTGCATGGACTACAGCTGCCATCTCTAGATCATGTGTGGGATAATTTTCCTCATGTGGGTGTAATTGCCGTGAAGCATAGGCAATTACCTGACGATCTTGCATGAGTATGCAACCAAGTCCTTGTCGCGAGGTGTCGCAATAGATAATAAAGTCCTTGGAGAATTCTGGTGGTACCAGTACGGGAGCAGATGTCAGGCGTCTTTTCAGTTCCTGAAAGCTGAACTCGCACTGTGGAGTCCACTCGAACTTTTTATCTTTCTTGAGGAGTTTAGTTAGAGGTTTAGCAACCTTGGAGAAATTCTCGACGAAGCGGAGGCAATAGCTCGCTAAGCCAAGGAAGCTCTGAACTTGCTTAACCGTCTCAGGTGGAGTCCAATCAAGGACGGCTTGAACTCGCTCGGGATTGATAGCAATACCCTTACCAGAGATTACATGGCCTAGATAGGTCACTTCTGGCAACCAAAATTCACACTTGGAGAATTTGGCATAAAGGCGATGCTCTCGAAGTTTCATCAATACCAGCCTTAGATGTTCGGCATGTTCCTCTTCATTCTTGGAGTAGATGAGTATGTCATCGAGGTATACTACGACGAATTTATCCAAGTACTCCATGAAGACCGACTTCATTAACCGAGAGAAGGTAGCTGGGGCATTGGTTAAACCGAAGGACATAACGGTGTACTCGTATTGGCCATAACGAGTAACAAAGGCCGTTTTGGGAATGTCCCCGTTTCTGATTTTGATTTGATGGTAGCCCAACCTCAAATCCATCTTGGAAAAGATTGAGGATCCAGCGAGCTGATCATACAGATCATTGATCCTGGGAAGCGGGTATTTGTTCTTGATGGTGACCAAGTTGACAGGTCGATAATCTACAACCATTCGATCCGTTCCATCCTTCTTCTTGACGAAGAGGACGGGGCAAGCCCAAGGAGAGGAACTAGGACGGATGAAACCCTTTTTCAAGGACTCATCAAGTTGTTTCTTAAGCTCGGCTAGTTCTAAGGGTGCCATCTTGTAGGGTCTTCTAGAAATTGGAACGGTTCCTGGAACAAGGTCTATCACAAACTCGACATCCCTGTCAGGTGGAACACCTGGCAGTTCTTCTGGAAAGACATCCGGAAAGTCTCAGACTACCAAAACATCCTCAAGGTCTGGAAGGGGGTTGGCATTTAGGGAGTAAAGCTGGCGCTTGGCCACTCGAGTTAAGACATTAACTGTCTTGCCCGATGGGTGAGTAAGTTGAACGGTTCTAGTGGCACAATCAATCTTAGCATAATGAGCTGACATCCAGTCCATACCCAAGATGATGTTTATGTCCGAGGACTTGAGAGCTATTAAGGATGCAAGGAAGACAAGTCTATCGACAAGAATTTTGTTCCCATGGCTTACTCTAGAAGTTTGCCATTTGGAACCCGGAGTTTGAATTACCATGGAAGTGGGCATGTCACAGAATGTCGTGTTATGCAATCGAGCATAGTTCTCGGATATGAATGAATGAGATGCTCCAGTATCGGAAAGAACAGATGTCGGATGGCAGTTAACAAGGAGCGTACCAAGGACGACGTTAGGATCCTCATGAGCCTCCTTGGCTGATACATAGTTGACATGGCCACGGGCAGTGGTGGCCGGCATGGCGTAGAATGTCTTTCCCGCGGGCTTACCACGGCCAACGGATTTTCCAGTTTGATTGGGGTTGTTGTTCTGGGGACACTCTCGGCTATAGTGACCCGGCTCTCCACACTTGAAGCATGTCACCACATTGGGGCGTGGAGCAGCGTTAGCAGCGGGGCCACCATAGGGCTTGGGCGGTGCAAATTGCTGGTTGGGATGAGGCGCCTCAAAGTATGGCCTCGGGATGAACCTGGGTGGCAGCGCCGTGCTTGGGATCCACACCCGGCACTTCTGAGCTCCAGAGCCGGATGAAGAGCCAAAATCACGTGAGTGCTTGCGTGAAGCGTCATAATCAGTCTGGCCTGTCTCGGCACTGATGGCTTTATTGACCAACTTCTGAAAGGAGGTGCACTCGTGCAGATGAAGATCGCGGCGAAGCTCAGGGCTATGTCCCTTGCGGAACCTTGCCTGCTTCTTAGCGTCAGTAGATACCTCTTCAGGGGCATAACGTGCCAGATTCCCAAATTCACGACTATAAGCATCCACAGTCAGTCTTCCTTGGGTGAAGTTGTAGAACTCCTCCCTCTTGCGATCCATGAGACCTTCCGGAATGTGATGCTCACGAAAAGCCTCACTGAATTCAGCCCAGGTAGTGATTTGGCCGACCGGGAGCATAGCTTCGAAGTTTTCCCACCAAAGGCTAGCAGGGCCTTCAAGATGATAGGCAGCATAAGTAACCTTATCGGCTTCGGCTATGTTGGCAGAACGTAGCTTCTGGGTGATGCTGCGAAGCCAGTCATCCGCGTCGAGGGGCTCGACGGAATGGTTAAACTTTGGTGGGTACAGCTTGATAAAGTCATTAATTGACACCAAGTCATTTCGTGGGTGGCGTGCAGTGTTCTGCTCAATCCGCTCCAGCAGGTGGTTAGTCTCACGCTTGTTTCTTTCTGCCTCCAGCATTACTTCGGCTAGAGAAGGCGGGTGAGGCATATTTTCACCCCTAGCTGCACTGGCTTCCCCCTGCTCCGGGGCAGCAGGGTTGCTGCGGGTGTTGACCATCCTAGGAGAAAACAAGACAACGGTTTAGATAAGGATGGCTCAAGCTTAGCAAGGAAGTGCAGAATGTAATGGATAACACGGAATGCAGAGATGTTCATCCGCATGTCATGGTAATATAAAACTGTGATATATATACCAACGGTCATACACATCATACATAGTTTAGTACAAGCCCAGGCTACAGTACAACTATGATGAAAGACGTTACATCTCATCGGAGGCATTCCAAGCTCCTATACATTATTTGTCTACACCTCCGGAATTGATTACACACAAAGTCATCTTCCACAAGTCACGGAGGACAGTGGAGATACAACTACTACAATACTAGTGATACTACTACTAACTCAGATAGCTCCGTAGTAGTCCTCATAGAAGTCACCTCCATAGCCTGGAAGTTCAACATGATCATCCGGGAACAGATGGTCCTGAGGAGCCTGTGGACCACAGGGGATTGGATGAGGTCTTGGACCAACAAACAGTGGCCTGCGGGGACCACGGGATGTGGTGATGCCTCCCACATCACGCCAATCCACCATGTCTGGCAGAGCAGATCTCACAGGATACAGATCCCTTGTATCCATACATCCAGCTTGCACCGCAGGTGCAAACCGAGTCAATGTGGCCCAATGATCAGCACGGGTATTGAAAAGCTCCAGCCTCAAGGCCCGATTCTCTCGGTCCTTATCTTCGAGCATCTCAGCAGTGGTACGAGTTAATGATTCCTCCTGAGTGGAGTCAGCATAGATAGCCTGAAGATACCCTTGCGCTCCCGGAAGTGAAGCTGGCATGTAACGGAAGTCGGTGTTCCGAAGCAGGCCAGTCCGGACTCGCATGATGGTCATCATGGAATAGGCAGCATCCTGCACAGCCATCTCAACAGTAACCCCGAGTCCATAGGAACAGTGAAGGGGCTCGGTAGATCCAGGATAAGAAGGAAATATCCTGACGGTGCAGAAATATTGGCTTTGATTAAAGTCTCGGAATTGCTCTTCGACGGTGTATTTGGGATACCAACGGTAACCCGTCTCGATCATTACCTGGAGTAACATAGCAGTATGACCGGGCACGTCGAGGCACCGGGTCAGGCGAACCACTTGGTTTTGAACACGGTTGGCCATCTGAAAGCACAACCACAATGCAAAGACATTAGAATTTCTAGGGAAAATTGGACAGCATAACAGCTGTAAATGCTCAGAAAAAGATTTGAGACATCCACAACAGTTCGCAATACCACTCAACAACATCATATCAAGGTTCTGATCCAAATAGCAATCATACTAAAAGTAGTAGAAACTGAACTGGGGCTTGTAACAACAATCCTATAAGCTACTACGGATTAGTAACACGTGAACCTGATAGAAGAAGAGAGCCTATTCCTTAACCCACGTTGAATGAGAAGAGAATGACTCAGATCAGAGGCATAGGGTAAAGGAGTAAAAGAGCCTTACGTTCCCTCCCACAATCAATTCCCCTACATATAACTAAAGCATTTCTAGACTCGACATCGACCAGTTTGGCTCAAAGAACCTACATGCAGTCTGACTCTGATACCAACGCTGTCAGGACCCCGATTCCAAGCCACATCGATCTAGCCGGTAACACCTCATATCACTTTGCGGCCTCACGCACGGTATCCCACGGGTGTCGGCTTACCATGGCCCAGGACCGTTTGCGCCTTTTGGCTCACGTATATGATAGTGTCGCTAGCATCCATATGACAGAGAACCTGGGCCGACATGGCTAGTCGTGAACCCAAAGCGGCACAGACCTATGGAGACAGGCATACATGAATCACATCGAGCATGTCGGTCATCAGCGAGTGATTCCGGGCTGTAGCACTGGGCTAACAGGACTCCGGGGAACCCGGGCTGTAGCAGGCTAGGCAGGACTCCGGAAGTCACCGCGTGACATTTCCCCGAAGGGACAGACATAGGAACGAAGTGAAACACATGCCGGCCAGTCAAGTGTCCTGAACAGTAGTGCTGGGCTAGCAGGACTCCGGTGAACCGGGCTGTAGCGGACTACTATGGCTCGAGGAACACTAGACTACATTTCCCCATAAGAAAGGCTGCCAAGGACAAACAACTAGATTGTCGGATCCCACTCATACCAAGCATTTCAATCATACACACAATATGCCCGATATGAGTACATACAACATGGCATCACAACAAAACTTTACAACTCAAGTACTTTATTTAAAGGCTCCAGAGAGCCATACATAATATGTTCATACAAATAGGGGTCACATGACCCGACACTCAAGTCATACAATCATACAAGCACAAGCGGAAGCAACTAGTATGAGTACAGACACTAGAAAGAAAGAAGGCTTCTCGAAGCCTGATTATCTTACAACAGAACCTACTATACATGCTTATTCTCAAGAAGGGGGTGGGGTTATTGCAGCAAGCCAGCTTTGACTCTTGGCTAAGCTATCCTACGGAACTCCACTAGTAAAATAGTTTTCGCACACGAGTCCACTACTCACCAACACAATACTCCACCGGGGATCCTCCCTCATCATCCTACGAGAGGGCCATCCTCGGTACTCACACTTGTCTTGAGTCTTTTAGTAGTATCCATTAACTTGTCTATGAACTATATAGGCAACCAAGTAGTCCTTTACCGCGGACGCGGCTATTCGAATAGTTTTATACCCTGCAGGGGTGTACTTCGTCACACATGTTTCCACCACTTAGCGTCTGCACACGACATGTGCTCGGCAGACTTCAAGCGAAAACCGACGTGGGTGTAGACTACGACCTGACTAACCTCAAAAGTCTCTAGTCCAGGCTTATCGCCTATTCAGGTTCCATTCGCAAGGAAATCCGGCCGGGGTGTCCTCAACGGCCCCAAACGATGTGTACAGGGTTCCCGAGACACCAAACGGGCGACTCAGTACACCATGCCACGGTGTATCTACCGCATCATAGCCCACCCCTAGGGTCAGCGCTACGCACGGCCGCCAACACATAACCTACAAACACCAGAAACTAGTTGCAACTCCTGGACAGAGGACGGGATGGGTCAGTAAGTCGAGCGGGGTCATGTTTCAGGGCCCAATGTGTGGTAGTAACTGAATCTTAAATCACGCATACAGATCTCACTTCTTATGGACGGCCTCAATGAAACAACCCACCATGTACTCCTACATGGCCTCTCATCGATACCTTTACCAAAACATGTTCAACACATCCCTCACATTACCGACATAAGCATTTCACTCTAGCCCATCACCCGGATGAACCAGACCTGACACAACTCTAAGCATAGCAGGCATAGCAAGGTAGGAATCACATACATGGCTCAATCAACTCCTACACATGCTAGTGGGTTTCATCTAGTTACTGTGGCAATGACAGGTCATGCAGAGGATAAGGGTTCAACACCGTAGCACACAGCAGTTTGAATCGCGTTGTCTTAATGCAGTAAACAAGAGCAGAAGCGAGAACATGGGTTGTATCAGAATGATCAATGGGTTGCTTGCCTGTTGTAGAGGTAGTAGGGTACCGCCCTTCAGACGGATACTCAGGGTTACCCTCGGAGGCAGAACCTACCACGAAAGACACACCGAAAGATAATCAACACATGGCAATATGCAATAATATGATGCATGCTATGACATGGCAAGATGAAAGTGTCTTGGCCTAATGCAAGCTAAAACAGAAGGGGATGAACTCATTTGAATCAAAGATTCAATTATTAGCTCATTAATTAAACATGGCTTTATTAGTGCATTACCTTATTCTGCTTAAACAGCAAGGTTAACTTGTTTTGTCATGCATGAAACCATTACAGATGGATAGATTGAATTTTTCTGATCATTTTTTATATATAAATCTTTGCATTTGGAGCTATGGTTGATTTTCTATGATTTTTAGAAGTTTTGACTATTTTCTGGAATTTCCTATTAAAGAATAAATCCAGAAATTGAATTAATGCATCAGCACTGCGTCACTGTGACATCAGCGGGTCAAAGGCGCCAGCCCAGGTTAAACCTGACTGGTGGGCCCCTTCTGTCAGTCTCTCAGCTAACTAACAGAGTTAGTTAGTGTTTAGTTAGCACTAAACTGGGTTAGTTAGGCTCTGGGCCCACATGTCAATGAGAGAGGGTTAGTTAACAACGTCATTAACCTCTAACAGAGTGATTAGCTCTAATTTAAACTAATCTAAATTAGTTAGAAGCCGGCCCCACATATCAGTATCTCAGACGGAGTCAAACTAGGGTCAAACCCCTGGTCAGCGGGGTAAATCCCGCCAGCGTTGAGTCGCCGGCGAGGCCGAGACGGCGGAGAGCTTCGGAAATCGCCCATAGGCGATCAAATCGACCGCGGTTTGGTCCTACGCGTAGCTGGGGTTCGCGCGCATCTAGTGGGGCAAGTGGGAGGAGCTGGGGTGGAGCGAGGTCGCCGGAATCGAGCTCGTGGCGGCGGCCGGAGCTCGGCCGTTGGTGGTTTTGCTGCTGCAGCAAGCTAGGGGGTAAACGGACGTTCTAGGAAGGCGCTACGAGGTGCGGTGAGTGCGTTAGGCACCCGCGCTTGACCAAATGGCCACCGGAGTGACGCTGACATCGAGCTTGCGCGGCGGCGTGCTACGGTGAGAAAGGGGGCGGCGTCTATGACGAGCAAACGAAGCAGGGAAGAGGGGGATCGATAGAGGAGCTCACGGCGGTTGCGGAGCGCGTCTCAGTGGGCTCGGGGGAGGTCGGACGTCGTCGGGGCGTTGCCGGCGATCTCGGCGGACCGAGGAAGAAGAAGGCGTCGGGGAGTCGCTTGGAGGCGTCCGGCGTCGCGTGAGTCGATGAGGAGGTCGAGGACGGCAGCGCGGAGCTAATGGGCTTGTCGGAGGGGCGAGGGGTGGCTCTGGTGACGACTACGGCGAATGGCGGCGAGGATCGCGCTCGGCCATCACGGGAGAGGGTGAGGGAGACGAGGGGAAGAGTGAGGGAGGAAGAGAGGGGGACGTGGGGGTCGGCGTGGCATCCCTGGACGTCTCCAGGGCGTCGGCAGAAGCAGGAGGTGGCCGGCGTGTGGCCGCGGGCGCCGGCCACGCGCTCCTCGTCCTCCTGGCGGGAGGAGGAGGACGACTGGCAAGGCCAGTCGGCTGGGCCGAGCCAAGTGGGCTGGGCCAGCTCAGGTGAGGCCCAGGTGGTTTCCCTCTCTCTTTTTTGATTTGTTTCTGTTTTCTATTTTTTCTGCAACTGTTGGGCTTTATTAAAAATACTAAAACGTTTCCAAAAATCCTGAAAATAATTGTGGGCTCTGTTTAGAATATTTCCAGCAGCAAACATTTATTTCCAGAATTATTTGAGCATTTAAATTATTTTATAGCATTTAAATGCCCAAAATCAAATACTTATGATTTAATTCAATGACCTTCTATTGACCTAGAAAATTGTGCACCAATTTTTCTAGAGGTTCTAACCCAAGACAAAGAGGGTGAACTTTTTAGAAGGCATTTCAGGTTCATTGAAAATAATTTTAGTAAACCCTAGTTGTTTCTAGGGGGGGGGGTGTTGGGGGTTCTGTCTTCCCCATTTCAAATTTAAGAGGAAATTAAACCTGATGCACACTCTAATGCTTGAACTAACTAGGGTGTGACAGTTGTATTCTTTTCTCGAAATGGCTTAACCTCTCAAGGTTCGTGGTTTCACGCATTGGTCAAAGAAGCAACTTAGTTTTACCTCTTCTCTTTCTCTTCCGTTTTCCCTCTGGTGCCATTCTAGATCTCGGGACGAGATCCTCTCGTAGTGGTGGAGTGTTGTAACGCCCCAGGACCATTGTGCCAGGTGTCTTCCAATTATTCGCCGTTGTTGCCATGTCTTTAGCTTGCGTGTTGCATCTTGCCATGTCATCATCCGCATTGCATCATCATGTTTTCAAAACTTGCATCCGTCCGGATCTTCCGGTTCTCTCCATTGTTCGTTCTGAGCCCAGACACACTTGCACGTGCCCGCGGCATGTCCGTAATAGTATTTTATAAGTGGCTGACAAATGTTCTTGGATTGGGTTGAAAGTTGGCGTGTGGTCTTATTATAGTGTAGATAGACCGCCTGTCAAGTTTCATCGCATTCGGAGTTCGTTTGATAACCCAACCGTTAAACTATAGCGGCATTATAGTCGGACAAACGTCGGACATTTTTGGTCTCCGGAAACAGTTGCCGGGCTGCACTCCTCTCCTCTCATCTCAGCCCAACCTCTTTTCACAACCCACCTGCAGCCCACCTAAACCCCCCTTCGTTCCGGACTGTCAGATCGCGATCGGAGGCTCCGAAACGCTCCTAAAACCCCCCCTAAACCCAAACCCTAGCCATCCCTGCGTATATATGGACAACCCCTTCCAAATTTGGCAGCCTAGACCTTCCCTACCTCCCTGCCGCCTCCCTCCTCAAATTCCGTGCCACCAGCCACCTTCCCCCTCCAAATCCGGTGCCAGCCACCTCACCAGCGCCACTTGGCAGCGTCCCAATGGCTGCGCCACCACCCAGCTGCTGGATCGGCCTACGGCAGGCCGCCACCTGGCTCCCCGTCACTCCAGCCGCGCCTCGCATCGCGCGGGCCCGCTCGGCCCATCCGCGGCCCGCTTGGCCCGGATCCCGCCGCCGCAGCCTGCGGCTTGTCCCTGAGCTCGTCCGCTCGATCCCGAGCTCGTCGTCGTGCACCTCCCGTCTGTCCCCGTCGCCCGAGGCCACCAGAATGCCGCCGTTCCTCACGCTGGCCGTCGACCACGGGCGCTCCGCCGCCAGGCCAGTGCCCTGCCGCCCTCTCCCTCCTCACCATCCCGCCTCTCTCCCTCACACTGCTCTTCTCTCTTCCCTACAGGAAACCACCGCCGCCGCCATGGATTCTCGCCTCCGTGCCCCGGAGTCGGCTCCTCCGGCCAGATCCGGCCTCTGCCGGCCCTGCCCTTGCCGGATCCGCCCTGCGACCCGTTCCCGGCCTCTCCAGCTTCGCCGAACCCCGCCGTCGCGGGAGTTTTGTCGCGCCGCCGCCTTGTTCTTCTGCCCGTGAAGAGCACGGGAGAAGGACGATGCCGACGCTCGCCCCTCTCGCCCGCGTGGGCCACCACATGCCCCGGCCTGTCCCCGCTCGGTCTCCAAGGCCCAGCTCCTCTTCGCTAGATCCGCCGGCCCATCGCTCTGCTTCCCCTTCGGCCCGTTGGCCCAATGTGAGAAGCCACCTTTTTCCCCGCCTGTGCGCTGCATACTATCCAGTGCCCAGCAATTTCGGCCCACTTGTGTTTTTTTACAGATATGTGAATTTTGCCTTATTCCAGAGACGACAATTTTACAGAAAGGTCCCTAAACTTCATGCATATTTTAACTCACCAACTAAGCATCACATGTAAAAACTTAATATATGAAACTTTCTTAGAATTTTGTGTAGATTAATAATTTGCCACTTTCATCTATGTTTAAAATGTTTAAAATGTTGTTTGGTTAAATTTGCTCCTATGTCATGTTAAAATGCTTTAATTCATAACTAATTAACCATAGCTCCGAACTTAACAAACTTTATATGTAAATGGGGTGCAAAAATGCCTAGTTTAACATGGTGGCTTCACTTTGCATGTTTAACAACTCTAAAATATGGTTTAGGGCAGAACAGTACCAAAACCTAAAATATGCACATGAGGAGTTTCCGGACTTGTTGTTTGTTGTTCCGGCCTCATTTAAGGTTGCCTAGTTAGGTAGTTTTTCTTATGCTTCACCTCTTGCCATGTTAATCAACATTTAATATTGTTGGGTACATAAACAAGAGAGAACTATATAAGTCGCGTGGTGTTTCGTCAATATGCAACTCATTGCATATTGAGCTCCACTTAACTTGTAGTTTTGCTTGTGCACTTTGCCATGCCATGCATATTTAAACCGGACATGCATCATACTTGATTGTGCATCATGCCATGATTATGTGATGGTTGTTTACTATGTTGTGTGCTTCTTTCTGGTGTTGCTTTTTTGGGTTGGTTCCGATAACGTCGCGTTTGTGAGGAACTGTTCGACAACGACCGTTTGACTTCTTCATGGACTCGTTCTTCTTCCTTGCGGGATCTCAGGCAAGATGACCATACCCTCGAAATCACTTCTATCTTTGCTTGCTAGTTGCTCGCTCTTTTGCTATGCCTATGCTGCGATACCTACCACTTGCTATATCATGCCTCCCATATTGTTAAGCCAAGCCTCTAACCCACCTTGTCCTAGCAAACCATTGTTTGGCTATGTTACCACTTTGCTCAGCCCCTCTTATAGCGTTGTTAGTTGCAGGTGAATATTGGAGTTTGTTCCTTGTTGGAACATGGATATTTTGTTGGGATATCACAATATCTCTTATTTAATTAATGCATCTATATACTTGGTAAAGGGTGTTAGGCTCGGCCTTATGCCTGGTGTTTTTTTCCACTCTTGCTGCCCTAGTTTCCGTCATATCGGTGTTATGTTCCCGGATTTTGCATTCCTTACACGGTTGGGTTATAATGGGAACCCCTTGACAGTTCGCTTTGAATAAAACTTCTCCAGTAAGGCCCAACCTTGGTTTTACCATTTGCCTCACCACCACCTACTTTTCCCTTGGGAGTCGCGCTCCTGAGGGTCATCTTATTTTAACCGCCCAGGCCAGTGCTCCTCTGAGTGTTGGTCTGAACTGAGCTGCCTGCAGGGCCACCTCGGGGAAACTTAAGGGTTGGTTTTACTCGTAGATAGTCTCATCTGAGTGTGCCCTGAGAACGAGATATGTGCAGATCCTATCGGGATTTGCCGGCACATTCGGGCGGCTTTGCTGGACTTGGTTTACCATTGTCGAGGATGTCTTGTAACCGGGATGCCGAGTCTGATCGAATTGTCTTGGGAGAAGGAATATCCTTCGTTGACCGTGAGAGCTTGTGATGGGCTAAGCTGGGACACCCCCCAGGGTTTTGAACTTTTGAAAGCCATGCCCGCGGTTATGGGCAGATGGGAATTTGTTAATGTCCGGTTGTAGAGAACATGAAACTTATCTTAATTAAAATGCATCAACTGCGTGTGTAACCATGATGGTCTCTTTCCGGCGGGGTCCGGGAAGTGAACACAGTGTTGGAGTTATGCTTGAACGTAAGTAGTCTAGGATCACTTCTTGATCATAGATTCTCGACCGTGATTTTTCCTTCTCTTCTCGCTCTCATTTGCGTATGTTAGCCACCAAATATGCTAGCCGCTTGCTACAGCTCCACCTCATACCTTTTACCCTTCCTATAAGATTAAATAGTCTTGATCGCGAGGGTGTGAGATTGCTGAGTCCCCGTAACTCACAGATACTTCCAAAACCAGTTTGCAGGTGCCGATGATACCGTGCAGGTGATGCAACCGAGCTCAAGGAGGAGCTCAATGAAGATCTTGTTCGTTGTGTTGTTTCATTTCAGTCGATCAGTAGTGGAGCCCAGTTGGGACGATCGGGGATCTGTGTAGCATTTGGAGTAGTCTTTTTTTATTTTGGTTCCGTAGTCGGACCTTGAGTGTATCTGGATGATGTAATGCTATATTCATGTATTGTGTGAAGTGGCGACTGTAAGCCAACTATGTATCTCTTTCCCTTATTTTATTACATGGGTTGTTGTGAAGATTACCTCACTTGCGACATTGCTTTCAATGCGGTTATGCCTCTAAGTCGTGCTTCGACACATGGGAGATATAGCCGCATCGAGGGCGTTACAGCCGGCCTCGCCCGCCGCCCACCGGCCCCGCCCTCGTCCGAGCGACCCCTGCTGGTTGCTTCCGCCGCCGCCCGCCGCCACCTGGTCGGAAGACCTAGAAAAACGCTAAGTGTTGCTTAGTTTGATGCCACCCGCCGCCACCTGGTCGGAAGGCCCCACATGTCACTGACACGATAGAGTCGTGGTTTTGTATAGTATATAGAAAACTATCCACACATTAGCAACAATCCCTCTCTAGCCCAGCGGTACCGAATGAGCGAACGAGCGCTAAGTCGTGGGTTCGAGTCCCCGCTAGTGCATATTTTTTAGCGAATTAAACGCTCGCTCACCCACCTGTCAGTGGCTCACCCACCTGTCAAATGGGTCCCACCAGTCAGTTTTGCCAATTGTTGCTCTATTCGATGCCACCTGGTCGGGAGGTCCCACTTGTCAATGATACGAGAGAGCCGTAGTTTTATATAATGTATAGATAAATTCCCATACCTGAGAAACTTTCCCTCTCTAGCCCAGCGGTAGCAAGCGAGCGAAGCAAGCGCGAGGTCGTGGGTTCGAGTCCCGCCTCGCGCCTCTTTTTTGGGCGAATTAAGCGCTTGGGCCCACCTGTCAAATGGGTCCTACATGTCAGTGTGTGCCCTGTCTGTTGTTGAATATTAACATTTAAGTAAAAATGACACCTCGATAGTGACACATAAGCGAGGTTGCTGAGGTGGCGACCTAATCATCCTAACTCATTCAAACTCAAGTGTAGTGACCATGTTATATTGGTCGTTATCAGCTAGGCGTGAGGCAGTGGACAGTGCTTCCCGCTTTATGACCATTTCCTCTAATGACATTATGACCTTTCTGACCAGAATGGTCGTTATAGGTTAGGGTTTGGAGCCCCTCCAACAGCTTTTGAACTATTGGTCTAAAATGGTCATAAATTTATGACCAAATCTTCCAGGGTCACTGACAGAAGGTCACTAGTTGACATATTTCTTGTAGTGGCCCTCTCGGTAATGCACATCAATATAAACCTTGCAAGCAATGTAACTAATGAATTAGTTGCGAGATGATGCATTACAGAACGAGTAAAGAGACTTGTCGATAACGAGATTGAACTAGGTATTGAGATACCGACAGTCGAATCTCGGGCAAGTAACATACCAATGACAAAGGGAACAACATATGTTGTTATGCGGTTTGACCGATAAAGATCTTTGTAGAATATGTAGGACCAATATGAGCATCCAGGTTCCGCTATTGGTTATTGATCGGAGACGAGTCTCGGTCATGTCTACATAGTTCTCGAACCAGTAGGGTCCGCACGCTTAACGTTCGGTGACGATCGGTAATATGAGTTTATGTGTTTTGATGTACCGAAGGTAGTTTGGAGTCCCGGATATGATCATGGACATGACGAGGAGTCTCGAAATGGTCGATACATAAAGATCGATATATTGGATGACTATGTTTGGACTTCGGAAGGGTTCCGGGCAAGTTCGGACAAATACCGGCGTACCGGGGGGGGGGGGGGGGGGGTTAGGGGAACCCCCCGAGGAGTGTAATGGTCCTATGGGGTCTTAGTGGAGAAGTGGAGGGGTGGCCAGGGCAGGCCGCGCGCTCCATCCCCCTCTGATTCAAATTGGACAAGGAGGGGGGCGGCGCCCCCCTTTGCTTCCCCCTCTCTCCTCCTTCCCTCTCTCCTACTCCTACTCTTGTAAGGGTTGGAGTCCTACTCCCGGTGGGAGTAGGACTCCCCTTGGGGCGCGCCTAGGAGGGCTGGCCTCTCCCCCTCGTCTACTCCTTTATATACAGGGGAGGGGGCACCCCATAGACGCAAGTTGATCATTGATCTTTAGCCGTGTGCGGTGCCCCCCTCCACCATAATCCACCTCGGTTATATCGTAGCGGTGCTTAGGCGAAACCCTGTTCCGGTAGCAACATCATCACCGTCATCACGCTGTCGTGCTGACAAAACTCTCCCATGAATCTCTACTGGATCGTGAGTTCGCGGGACGTCACCGAGTTGAATGTGTCCAGATCGCGGAGGTGTCGTGTCTTCGCTACTAGATCGGTCGATCGTGAAGACGTACGACTACATCAACCGCGTTGTCATAACGCTTCCGCTTACAGTCTACAAGGGTATGTAGATGGAACTCTCCCCTCTCGTTGATATGCATCACCATGATCTTGCGTGTGCGTAGGAAAATTTTGAAATTACTGCGTTCCCCAACAGTGGCATCCGAGCCCGGTTTATGCATAGATGTCATATGCACGAATAGAACACAAAGGAGTTGTGGGCGTGGGTATATACATATTGCTTGCCGTCACTAGTTGATTTTGGATTCAGCGGCATTGCTGGATGAAGCGGCCCAGACCGACATTACGCGTACGCTTACGCGATACTGGTTCTACCGACGTGCTTCACACACAGGTGGCTAGTGGGTGTCTTGTAAGTGCATCTAGTGCCACCCCTAGTTGGTTTTGGAGTATTGACAACAAACCTGGTTGAGGAACTAATGTGTTTGTGAGAATTGCAGGATAACACAGGTAGTAGTCCCTCATTGATTCGGTTTACCTACTGGAGATGACCCCTAAAAATGTATGAAGACATTGAAGACAAAGGTGGTATGTGAAGACATTCACATTGAAGACTATGACAAGAGAACACATTGCGTGTAGACTATGGAGCGCGAAGATTAGTTGTTTCGTTGTTTCCTTTTCTTCTTTGTTGAGTTATAGGAACCACCGTACTGTTAAGTGGGGTCCCAGTGAACAAAGTCAGAGTGACTGAAGTGATGCTTAATCAAAATCGTATGTCTTCGAGTGAAGACAATGAGAGCAAAACTTATCCAGAGCTGGATATGTCAGCTTTACTTGTAGCCCAAGTAAAGTTGCCGTGTGTGTTTGAAATCCGACCGTTGGAACACGTGTCAGTTCCTTAGTGACCCAGGGTCATTTCAGACAAATCAGGTCAGGTTGCCTAGTGGCTATACATAGCCCACCCCCTACACCATAAATTGGTGGCTGCTCAAAGTTAGTGCACGCCTTTTGTCGTTTGAGAGCAACCCACCTCGAAGTATTTGAGAGAGAAATCCTTGCGAGGACAAAGCCCTAAACACCCAGAGACAAAGAGTGTTAGGCATCACTGAAGTCTTCCTGTCTGTGTGATCTGAAGACTTGTTACGCTTGAGGACTGTGAATCCTCCAGCCAGTTAGGCGTCGCGTTCTGAGCATCCAAGAGTCATTGTGGATCGCCGGTGAACGAAGTCTCTGAAGGATTGGAAGTCTACCTTGAAGACTTATCAGGGTGATTGTGCAAGGACTGGGTATCCTTAGCTCAAGGGGAATAAGGTGAAGACACGGTCTTCTGAGTTAAATCTCAGCCTCCCTAACCAGACGTATAGCTGTCACAGCAACTGGAACTGGTCCAACAAATCATTGTCTTCAACAAGCCACTGGTTCTATCCTTCCCATCTCTTTATTTACAGTTGGTCCTTGTGAAGTCATTGCCTGTTTGCATTGTCCATTTGTCTTCACCGTGTGACTATTTTTTCAGATTGGTTTCATACTATCTTCCATCCTGATCCGTACTGCCTAGCTGCTATTAGTCTTCGTGCTCTCACTTCATTGAATACTTGACTATGGCTTGTCTAGTGTAGTCTACCTTCCACTGCATGGTTATAGGTTCATTTCGATCGTTTGCCTTCGAAACTCCCTTGTTTTGAAGACTTCCATAAAAATCGCCTATTCACCCCCCTCTAGTCGATAACTAGCACTTTCAATTGGTATCAAAGCAAGGTACTCCCTTCTTCTGTGTGATTCGGTTTAACCACCTGGAGTTTTAACTATGTCGACTGCAGAGATAATCAAAGTCTCCGCTGCGTGCCCCGTCTTCGATGGAACTGAATATCCCTAATAGAAGAACAAGATGCGCATGCATCTTGAAGCCATTGATGTCGACCTCTGGTATGTCGTCAAGAATGGTGTTCCCAAGGCTGATGAAGGTGTCACCACTACTGATGTCGAGAAGTTCGTTCAACTGGATTCCACTGCCAAGAACATCATCTGTGGTCATCTGACCAAAGGGCAGTATGGCCGTGTGAGTGCTCTGGAAACATCAAATCTAGTCTGGGACTGGCTCTCCAAGGTCAACGAAGGCGTCTCAACCCAGAGATATCAAAGGATCAGTGTCCTTCGCAACCTCTTCAACCGCTTCAAGAGAAACTACAATGAGAATGTTCAGTTCACGTTTGATTGCCTCACTGACATCACAAATGCGCTTCATGCTCTCGGCACTACTGATATCACCAAGCATGAAATCGTCAAGACACTCCTGAGATTACTTGACAGCTCGTTTGACACCCTAGCCCTGATGATTCAAGAACGCCCAGACTTCAAGACACTGGATCCGTCTGACATACTTGAAAGGCTCAACACACATGAGTTTCATCTTTCTGAGAAAAGATATATCTATGGTCCCAACTATGGCCGAACTCGTGCCTTGAAGGCAAAAGTTGTTTCCTCATCTGAAGAAGAATCTGACTGCAGTTCTAATGATACTAAAGACATTGGAAAGGAACTTGCTATGCTTGTGAAGAAGTTCCAGAAATTTACCAAGAAGAAAGGCTTCAGAAAGTCTTCACGATCCAACTCGAGGAATGATGAAGCTTCTACTCATGACTACAAGAAGAGAACATGCCACAAGTGCAAGAAACCTGGTCACTACATCTCTGAGTGTCCATAGTGGGACAATGAGAACAAGAAGAAGAAGCAGAGTAAGGAATATGATTTTGACGACAAGAAGAAGAAGAAATACTTAAAGACTTCTTCCAAGTCTTCCTCAAAGTCTTCATCACACAAGAAGAGCTCATCTATCAAGGCTTGTGCTTTTGTTGGCAAGGAAATGGATTCAGAGGAGGAGTCTGCTTTTGAGGAGGCAGAGGTGGAGTCTGAGGAGGAGTCCGATTCTGGCGTTGCAATTCTGGCTACAGCCTACGTTGCTAATTCCATCTTCAACACTGAAGACAATGACTTCGTAACCGATGCCGATGCTAATGACAAAGACAACTCCACTCCCACCTATTGCTTCATGGCATGCGGTGCCAAGGTAAACTCACGCAATTCTCACTATCAAACATCTAGTGAAGATGACTCTGATTGTGGTTCCAAACCCAGCAACAAAACACTTGCTAAAATTGCAACTGAACAACAGAAAGATATGGAACATATTCAAAAACTGTTAGACAAAAGCAATGACCTGTTGGACGCTGAAATGACTCGATCTCAGTCCTTAATTGAAGACATAAAAAATCTTCATGTTAAGTATGAGGAACTTGAAAGTCGTCATGAAACGCTCTCAACAACTCATGAAAAGCTTTCCTATGATTATCTTCAAAGGAAGCAAAAACTTGAAAAATTGAGAGCGATTCATGAAGATCTTCAAAAGGAAAACGAGTCACTTTGCACTGAACAAATCAGTCCCGCTCAGGAAGGATTTGAACCACCATGTCTTAAATGCCTTGAGCATGATAACGTTACTTCTGTTGCTGAATGTTCTACTACTGCTACTGTTACAATATCTTCAACTGTTGATTTGGTAACTAACCCCTCTACTGAGGATGCCACTGCTATTGCTGATGAAAATGCTAGGTTGAAGACATTGCTTGAAACAGGGACTGACAAAAGTCTCAAAGGGCATCAGACACTATGTGATGACCTCAAAAGGCAGATTCTGAACCAAAACCCTCGGAAGGAGGGTGTTGGGTTCGAAAGGAAAATGAATGCTGATGGTTCTTACTGGAAGCCTGAGCAGTACCCCAAAACCACATGGGTTGCTGCAAAGGAACCTTCAGTGGATCTATCCACCTTATCTGGCCTCACTTGTGCTAATCCTATTGTCATTGATGAATCCTTTGATGCAAACTATAAAATGTTTAAGAATCATAATGGTGAAGTGTTTGCCAGGTATATTGGTACTAACTGCAGAAATGGGCCACCTATGAAGAAAGTCTGGGTGCCCAAAAGGTGTCTGGAGAATCTTCCTGTGAATGTCGTCATGACACCACAAGGGAAGAAGACAAACCCCAGACCACAGGCTTCATATGGTTCGAAGGCTTCATACAGACAGAGGATTCACCTGAGTCGCACTAGCACAAATGTTTTGCAGGGAAATCATACCCAGGCCTATGAATGTGAGCGTGTTTCATCAAACCGCCATGTTCATAAGACCAAGAACTACTCTGCTTATTCCTATGAGTATTATTCACCTCCTGCAAAACTATTTGCCAGGGCTTCAAAGCCAAAGTTCTCAGATGCTGCACTTAGACTCATTGCTTTGAAGCCACCCTTGAAGATGTGGGTGGCTAAGAAAGCTTAACTCTCTTTTGCAGGGAAAGTTCTCCAGCCGAAAATCAAATGCGTCTGAAGCTATTGCTGAGGACCTAAAACATGTTGTAGGGCACAAGATCAAATGCCCAAATGGTCTTATTATGTATTCTGTTCCTGAGTCGCTTGCTATTTGTCCTATCAGTCCTAACCTCGATCTAAGCTTTCATAATCCACTTGCTCGTCAAATGTTTATGGTTCACAATACTCTTCGTGAAGCCTATCCCCCTAACTGCACTGTAGAGTATGACACTAGCTGCTTCAGAATGGATTATTGATAGTGGATGTACTAATCACATGACTGGCAAACGAAGTCTTCTCATGGACTCAACCTTACGTCCATCTGACAAAAGTCACATCAAATTTGCTAACACTGGTAAAAGCAAGGTATTGGGTCTAGGTAGAGTTGCAATATCAAAGGATCATCACATGGATAAAGTGATGCTTGTTGAATCCCTTGGTTTCAACTTAATGTCCGTCTCAATGCTTTGGGATTTGAACATGATTGTGATATTTGGAAAATATCATTGCCTTGTTCTAATAGAATCTGGCAAGTCTCTATTCTTTGAAGGGTATGAGAAAGATGATTTGTATATGGTAGATTTCTCAGCAGAACCACAACTTGCCGTATGTCTTCTTGCAAAATCTTCAGAGTGCTGGCCCTAGCATCGGAGGCTAGGGCATGCTGGCATGAGGAACTTGCATACTCTTACGAAGAAGAAGCACGTCATAGGCATCGAGGGCATCAAGTTCAAGAAGGATCACTGATGCGGTGCCTGCGAAGCTGGAAAGATGACGAGGGCCAAGCATCCCTCGAAGACAATCATGACAACGGCTCAACCCTTCGAACTTCTACACATGGATCTCTTCGGCCCTACTCACTACTCTACCCTTACTACTACTGCTTGTCTCTATGGCTTCGTCATTGTTGATGATTATTCAAGATATACATGGGTACATATAATTCTCTACAAGACTGAAGTGCAGGATGTCTTTAGACGCTTCGCCAATCGAGCCATGAACAACTATGGCATCAAGATCAAGCACATCAGAAGTGACAATGTCATTGAATTCAAGAACACCAGCCTCGACACTTATCTTGATATATTGGGCATCACTCAGGAGTTCTCAGCTCTGTACACGCCGCAGCAGAATGGCATCGTGGAACACAAGAACAGAACACTCATTGAGATGGCTCGGATGATGCTCGACGAATACAAGACACCAAGAAAGTTCTGGCCTAAAGCTATTGATACTGCATGCCATGTCATCAACCGTGTTTATCTTCACAAACTTCTGAAGAAAACATCCTATGAACTCCTCACTGGTAAGAAGCCAAATGTCAGTTACTTCAGAGTATTTGGTGCTAGGTGCTGGGTCAAGGATCCACATCACACTTCAAAATTTGCACCGAAAGCACATGAAGGTTTTATGCTTGGTTACGGAAAGGATTCGCACTCCTACAGAGTCTTCAACCTCTTTCACTATAAAGTGGTTGAAACTGCGGATGTGCGGTTCGATGAGACTAACGGCTCGCAAAGAGAGCACCTGCCAAATGTGCTAGATGAAATTCCACCCAGTGAGTCCATCAAGCTTATGGGAACTAGAGAAATCGTACCGTCTGAAGAACAGTATGAAGAGGAACTTCTCATTTCTGCACCTAATCAAACTGAAGACAATGCTCAGCCCGAAGACAATCCTTCAAATGATGACAATGATCAGCAAGAGCAAGATCTTCGTCTAGTTCATCCTCGTGTTGCAAATGAAGTACAGATGGAGAAGATAATTGATAGCATCAATGTACCTGGTCCACTCACTCATTTAAGGGCAACACAACTAGCAAATTTCTGTGGGCACTTTGCTTTCGTCTCAATATCTGAACCCAAGAAAGTTGATGAAGCCTTCATGGAACCTGAATGGATTCAAGCTACGCAAGAAGAGCTTCAACAGTTCGAGCTGAATAATGTATGGGAACTGGTCAAGCGTCCTGATCCTCGTAAACACAATATCATAGGCACTAAATGGATATATCGCAACAAGCATGATGAGCATGGTCAAGTTGTTAGAAACAAGGCTTGTCTCGTTGCTCAAGGATACACTCAAGTTGAAGGAATTGACTTCGATGCAACATTTGCTCCTGTGGCTAGGCTTCAAGCTATACACATACTGCTAGCCTATGCAAATCATCATAACATCCTTCTGTATCAAATGGATGTGAAGAGTGCCTTTCTCAATGGCAAGATTGAAGATGTATATGTTGCACAACCGCCTGGTTTTGAAGATCCAAAACATCCTGACATGGTTTACAAGCTCAACAAGGCACTGTATGGCCTCAAACAAGCCCCTCGTGCTTGGTATGACACGCTCAAAGACTTCCTAAGGAGCAAAGGCTTCAAACCTGGTTCCCTGGATCCCACACTCTTCACGAAGACATATGATGGTGAACTGTTTGTGTGCCAAATATATGAGGATGACATTATCTTCGGCTGCACTAATCAGAAATACAGTGATGAGTTTGGACGCATGATGCAAGAGCAATATCAAATGTCCATGATGGGTGAGCTGAAGTTCTTCCTTGGTCTTCAAATACGGCAGCAACACAACATCATCTTCATATCTCAAGAGAAATACCTCAAAGATTGCCTAAAGAAGTTTGGAATGCAAGACTGCAAAGGTTATACAATGCCAATGCCAACCAAAAGTCATCTCGGTCCTGACGCCAATGGTAAAGAGTTCGATCAAAAGGTATACCGCTTCATGATTGGTTCTTTTCTTTATTTTTGTGCATCTAGGCCAGATATCATGCTTAGTGTTTGCATGTGTGCCCGATTCCAGGAGGCACCAAAGGAATCGCATCACTTAGCTGTGAAGCGAATTCTTCGATATTTGGCTTACACCCCAACACTAGGATTATGGTATCCAAAGGGCTCAGAGTTTGATCTAGTTCGATTCTCGGATGCTGATTATGCTGGTGGCAAGGTGGATCAGAAGTCTACATCAGGCACATGTCACTTTCTGGTACGATCACTTGTGTGTTGGTCTTCAAAGAAGCAGAACTGTGCATCTCTCTCCACTTCTGAATCTGAATACATTGCTGCTAGATCTTGTTGCGCTCAGCTTCTATGGATGAGGCAAACACTCAAAGACTATGGCATTCATCTGAAGCAAGTGCCACTCTATTGCGACAATGAAAGCTTCATCAAGATTGCTAACAACCCAGTTCAGCACTCGAAGACAAAGCACATTCAGATCCGTCATCACTTTCTCAGAGATCATGTCATGAAGGAAGTATTGATATCATTCACGTCAACACTCAAGAGCAACTCGCAGATATCTTCACAAAGCCCTTGGATGAGAAAAGCTTTTGCAAGTTGCGGTGTGAGCTAAATATCTTGGAATCCTCAAATGTCCTGTGATCATGCACACATCCTAACACTTATGCATGTTGATGACTTAGATGTGCAACACACGAAGTAACGTCTATCTTCAACTAATGAAGACTTACACTCTAAGTGTGAATACATTAACGCGGAATTTGACTTCAGAGCGCCACGATAATTGTGCGATGTGTCTGGGTCTAATACTTCCTATACGGTGAGTAACGCCACCACCAAACTTTTGTTTGGAGTGTTTTATGTTGGGGTACATTTGCAAAGTCTTCACATTTGGTTTGTCTTCAATATTAACATGACTTTATGTTTATCTTCACTATATTGATTTGGTCTTATTTGGATATATTTGTATATTTGTGTTCTATCCTCTACAACATTCACTTATAGCTATGTCTTCTCGTTTGAATCTTTTAAACTAAGTGAATGTGATCGGACCGTAACCTTTCTATGCCCCCGTCTCAAATCTATCTATCCAAATCATATGCATTCTATTGAAACTGTTGAATGTCTTCGCTGCGTCCTTGTCAGCAGAAGATACAGAGACAAACATTAAATCTGTTTTAAATGCTCAATCCTTTTTGCCTGAAACCTAAAGAAGCGGGAACGACCACCCTACAATCCAGGCATGCGTGGGAACGTGGAACATCCTCCAATGTGTTGCATGATCGCCACATGTCCTTCTGATGTGAACCGACAGGGGCACCTGCGTAATAACGCTGCGCTGTCCCTTTCCTTATAGATACACGCCACACCCCAGTCATTATCTCTTCTTCCACTTCTCCTTCTCGCACAAAACCTAGTGCCATCGCTAGCCCTCGACGACGCCGGTGACGAAGCGCTTAGCTGCCGTGACCTCACCGACGCCATCCTCTCGCCGGCCGCGGATATCGTCTTCTCCACCGTCGTCGTAGGTGTCCTCCGTTGCCAAGTTAGGGCACGGAAGATCGAACTTCTCGGCCTCATCTCCTACTCCGTCTAGCTGTTCCTTGAGTGGTAAATAAAAAGTCTTTTATAGTCCTTTTTGATCCGATAGATTCATCCTTTTCAACCACAAGTGGTTTCTGTCCCCACAAAGTTGGATCTATCCTGTTCTGCATCTCATAACATGCCTAGTATGTTCACTTAGGCTTCACAAAGTAGTTAGATTCCTCACTTGTGCTTATTCGTGGATTCGTACATATCTGGAACCAACTCTCTACATATGAGTGAATGTCTTCGCACTATGAGGTCAATGCACTACTAGGAAAAGGCCTACTAATGGCGCACCAGTTTTGCCTACTAATGGTGCATCACTGGTGCGCCATTAGTATCACGCCACTAGTATTTATTACTAATGGCGCACCACTAGCTCCCATCAATGCTCGCGCCCAGCACGATGTTCCTTGTATCCTTCCCAAATTCTGGGTGTCCGAAGTTCAACGCTTTCCACTGGCTCCCATCTTTAGGGTGACTCAACATCTTGTCTTTTTTATTTATCTCCGGATCATTTGCGTCATCTTCTCGCTTCTTCTCCTCCCTATCCGCGTGCCAACGTAGGAGCTTTGCTACCTTAGGGTCCGCGAAATACCGCTGCAGACGAGGAGTGATCGAAAAGTACCACACCACTTTTCGAGGAGCTTTCTTCCTCTTCTTGTAATGAGTAACGCCGCACACCGGACATATGGTAGACTCCGCGTGCTCGCCCCGATAAATGATGCAATTGTTCATGCACACATGGTATTTCACATGTGGTAAATCCAGAGGACACACGACTTTCTTCGCCTCCTCGAAACTGGTCGGGCACTTGTTCCCCTTGGGAAGACGTTCGTGGCAGAATGACATGTTCTCGTCAAAGCATGCGTCGGTCATTTTGTGTTTTACCTTCATCTCCAAAGCCATGAGCGTTACTTTCAGGCGGGTATCCTCGGGTCTGCATCCTTCATACAATGGAGTAACCGCGTCTATCTCCAGTTGATCCAGCTTGGCTTTCTCTCGGGCGGCAGCTCTTTCGTTATCCGTCTGCTTGAGAAGCAGCTCTTGAATATGAGGGTCCTGCACCCAGCCCATCGATGGTCCATCATCGTCTGCTCCTCCGGCATCTTGATCTTCATGATCATGCCCATCGTCCGGCATCTTCTACATGGTGACTGTGTACAACATCACCGTCGTGATCATGTCCTGGAGATTCTTCGTCTTCTCGCCCGCCCGAGCCGCGATGGTTGTCATGCTGCCCTTCCTCATTTCTTGCCCGGCCCCCATGGACGACTTCATAGTCATCTTCATCACCTTGCCACCGATAGCCATCCATGAAACCACGTAAGAGCAGGTGTTCCCGCACCTACCCGGAATCTGGGTCCGCAATAAGGCTCTTCAGCTTGCATCTTCAACACGGACATCTTATCTCCGTCTCGTTCTTTTGAAGCATCTCGGCCTTCATGGAGCTCAAAAACCTATTCACGATGCCTTCGGTCATCGTGCGGACCATGGTCGCCTGCGGGGTAGAGCAAAATGATATTTTAGAACCAACAAAAAATTTGGCATGACTTTCCCTAAAAATAGGACCAAAAAGAATGCATAGTGCCAAAATTCTCGCCGAAACAGAAATGAATCAACATTCCGGCAAAATATTGGCAACTATCGCATTTCAAATACCGGTACCTGCAAACACAAACATATATGCAACACCACAAACATATGCAACACCACAAACATACATAGATCTAGCTAGGCCACAAAAAGTGCATGTTGTTGGAGCGAGCTAGGGAGAAAAAAAGTAGATCTACAACATGAAGGTAGCTTTCCCCTTACTTACCTATCAAAAAAGGTAATTTCAACACTTAATTTTGATGAATCTATGGTGCAAATGAGGTGAGGAGGAGGAGGCAGCCAACAAGCTTAGAGAAGGAGGTGGGGGGAATGAAGTGTGGAAAGTGAGTGTGTAGGTGTGGCTGTCCAAAAATATGTAGCTGGTCCCAGGTTACTAATGGCGCAGCACACAGCCATGCGCCATTAGTAACCCAACATACTAATGGCGCACCACACAGACATGCGCCATTAGTAGTTTTGCAAAAAAGTAAATTTTTTTTATACTAATGGCGCACCGTGGCATAGTGCGCCATTACTAGTTTAAACTAGTAATGGCGCACTATGCAACGGTGCTCCATTAGTAGTTTTGCAAAAAAGTAAAAAAATACAGTAGTGGCGCACTCTATGGCTGGTGCGCCATTAGTAGTTCTAACTACTAATGGCGCACTCTGCCCAGATGTGCCATTAGTATGTTTGAAAAAATGAAAAAAAACATTTTGTTACTAGTGGCGCACCATGTGCCTGGTGCGCCATTAGTGTCTTCCACACTAATGGCGCATCTCCACATGGTGCGCCATTAGTATATAGTAGTGGCGCACCACTTCTCTGGTGCGCCATTAGTGTCAATTTCATCTTTAGCCCTTTTCCTAGTAGTGATGTCTTATAAACTGATTTATCTTCAAAATCTTCTGAGAATGCATATGACCTCTTCCCCTTCCCTCACATCTCTAATACTGTCACAGGTACATGTCCGTGGGAGAATCCCTTGGTTCTCATAGTCTGCATTCATTTGCAGAGTTCTTACAACATCACATCAATTCTCCCGAAGCTAATTCTTGTCTGACCAGCAGAAGGAAGCCTTTGCATGTTCTGAAGCCTTTTAGTCTGAACTTCATGGCAACAGAAAAATCAGTCAGGGAGGGTGGCAGACAGCACCGTGAAAACACTGCCAAGGAACTGCCACCGGATCTCTATGATCTATACAAGTTAGATCCAGAACAGACCTATGGACAACGCAAGAACCGAATCCAATGGATTCGAAGACATTGGGCAAAGGAATGGTTCAAGTACAGATTTGTCACTGACGAATATGCTGAAAAGAATGCCATCAAGGGCCCCTAGGGAGATATTATATACAAAGGTCTTCAACCTAAGTCGAAGTCCGAAGCGATTGCTCAAGGCATCTACCCCTGCATGATCCATGGACCTCAGACTGCTAATGCCGACCCATCCTCTCTGTTATGGTGTCGTGAAGACAATCTCTTTAAGCGCAACTTCCAGTTTGCCAAACCTTCTGCCAAAGAGAACAAGAAGTCACTAGGCTTAGACTTCAACCCCGCCCCTCTGCTCCTCATGCCGGCGGCATACGCGATCCTGAACCCAATATTGTTGGGCCCTTCTACAACCTTGAAGGTCTCATCACTCACATTCAGGTTCAAGGGGCAGTCGTGGATCACTCTTCAGATGACGCTGATTCTGATGAAGCGCCTGCACCACCGAAGCCTGTGAAGCAAAACAAACCAAAGGCTTCAAAGCCCTCCTCCGCACCAAAGGTCTCGCGGGCGAAGCCTCTGGCCACTGCACCTCCCGAAGCCAGTGTGCAGTCTGAAGATCTCTCTCGCATCTCCAAGTTTGACAAGATGAAGAAGCCCATGCAACCAACTGGTCAAGCATTGACCCCTGCTGCCGTTCTAAGGAACAAGAACGAAGCCATTGATCTATCTAGCGACGATGATCTTGGCGATGATGCTATTGAGATGCTTATAAAGAGCAAGCAAGAGGCGGAAATCTTCAATGATCTTCCCCTCTTTGATGTGGAGATCCTGTACAAGTTCATTGATGAGTGGTTTGACAGCCCATACCTCAGTTTTGATGATCTTCAGCTCCCAATTGGCCTCGGCGTCTCTTTCCATGGATCCATTGCTCCTGAGCTAGCTCTTGCATAGAAAATTGTTGAGCTAAAGCACAATATTGATTATGAAAAGGCTCAATTCAAGAAGCACATGCCCAAGCTCAACGTGGAAGACGTCCAAAACTTCAAGGTCATGCTGCATGAGCTCAAGGAGGCATTCCACAAGAAACGTGAAGAAGCTAAAGGTTCTCGAGAGCGCATGAAACACCTGGCTGCCAAATGTGTTCAAGGATACAATGAAGCTGAAAAGCGCAAGGCTTTGGGGCGACCAGGCATCGACCCCAGAATGGCTGCCAAGAAGAAGAAGAAGCCTGTTGTGGCCCAACCAGAAGCATCAAGACAGGAAGAACCTCGCATTGTCTTCCCGGCCAGTATGACAGGTTCGAAGCCTAAGGTCCTCACAGTGGCTTCGGAGCTAAAGAAAACTAGGGCAGCTGAAGCCGAAGCCCGAAAGCGCAAGACCAAGGCCACCACTGATGATGCTCCATCGACCAAGAAGACCGGGCCGCTCCCACAGAGCCCCTTGTTGTCGAGCCAATCTCAGTGGCTCGTCCTGCATCTGAACATCATGAGCGCCAATTGATAGTTCATGAGCCTTCTTCCACAGAGGCTCCAGAAGTTGAAGACATTCCAGCTGTTGACCCCACCGCAGCTGAAGACATTGGTCACCAAGACAATGTTGAGGATGATGAAGTCCTTCCTCAGATCGATCACAATGTGGTATCATCGCCTGTTCTCACGAACAGCGAACTCATCAGCATTGGTCGTCCATTAACGCCAATTGCTCAGGATGACTCATGGGCTGATCACCCACAAGACTCCCTGTCGTGGAATTGTCACTGCAGATGTCCTAGTGAAAGGACTTAGTCGTAGGGCCATCGCAACTAGGAAGCTTGAAGGGGTTAATCAGGACAAAGGACACGAGAGGTTTTATACTAGTTCGGCCCCTTACGATGAAGGTAAAAGCCTACGTCTAGTTGTGTTGGTATTGCTGGGGTTTCGATCACCAAGAGGCTTAACTCGCCGGCTTGGTTCTCGATCTCTTGTTTCTTGCCCTAAGCCGCCACCAGGTCGTCCCCTTATATACACGGGTTGATGCTTGGTGGCCTACAGAGTCCCGGCCGGCTCATAAATCGTGTCCGGCTCGATGACTTCTCTTATATGCCTTTCTTTACAAGTCTTTGCTTACATACAACGGTTTACAATATTGGGCCTTAAGCCGCCTCTAGGCCTTTGGGCCTTCTATAAGATTTGATAAACTATCATCTTAATGTTTAGTGGGCTTCTTGTGTAACCCGCCATTGGGGCTGACCCGGCCCCTCCTGGGCGGGTCATAACTAATAGTTATATCCCCAACATTAGGCCCCAGGTTGACTTTGAACTTCGTTCTTTGTCAATCTTCAACAATTAGACAAAATCCAGCTTCTTATCGTCGCAGAAGTTCTTGTAACCCACTGTTGGTGTCAAAACCAGCGGATCTCGTGGGTAGGGGGTCCCGAACTATGCATCTAAGGCAGATGGTAACAGGAGGCAGGGGACACGATGTTTTACCCAGGTTCGGGCCCTCTTGATGGAGGTAAAACCCTACGTCCTGCTTGATTATTCTTGATATTATGAGTAGTACAAGAGTTGATCTACCACGAGATCGGAGAGGCTAAACCCTAGAAGCTAGCCTATGGTATGATTGTATATTGTCCTACGGACTAAAGCCCTCCGGTTTATATAGACACCGGAGGAGGCTAGGGTTACACAAGGTCGGTTACAAAGGAGGAGATATGCATATCCGTATTGCCTAGCTTGCCTTCCACGCCAAGTAGAGTCCCATCCGTACACGAGACGAAGTCTTGAATCTCGCATCTTCATAGTCCAACAGTCCAGCTGTCCGAAGACCCGCTAATCCAGGACTCCCTCAGTAGCCCCTAAACCAGGCTTCAATGACACTGAGTCCGGCGTGCAGTGTTGTCTTCGGCATTGCAAGGCAGGTTCCTCCTCCGAATACACCATGGAAGAGTTTGAACACAAGGATAGTGTCCGACCATGCAAAATAAGTTCCAGATACCACCATAGAGAGAATAACATTTCCACAAATCTAATCTACTGACACGTTTTGGCAGCATGACATCACATCACGGCCCGATAATTATTTGAAACATTTTTCTTTAACCAGCCCCACACATAACTCGAGGCGGTTTCTTGACCCGTCTTGTCAAAGCAGAGATCGTGTTCCCCTTATCACGGGATTCTCATCAATACGGACGTGGGTAACCCAACCGTGCCACCAATTATGGCGCTTGGGGGATAATCGAGTTTTACCAGGCTAGTGGGGGGCGCATAGTTTCGTCCGCCCTTATAAAAGGATAAGGTCTCACCTTTTTCTACCCACGCCTTCTTCCTCCTTGCTCATCCATTCTCGCGCACCCGAGCTACAACTCCCAAGTCCACATCCTTCTCCTCAACTCTCTCCAAACATGTCCAGACCGGGAGGCAAGTGGATGGCCTCCTCCGTCACGGAGGGACACATCAAAAAGCTACGTGGAGCTGGATACTTAGCTGCGGATATCGCACACCGGCTGCCAGCCACGGGGCAGGTGGTCCCTACCCTAGAACCTCACGAAAGGGTGGTTTTCCTCCCCCACTTCGTCCGCGGACTGGGGTTTCCCCTCCATCCATTCGTCCGCGGCCTTATGTTCTATTATGGGGTGGACATTCATGACCTGGCCCCGAATTTCATCCTCAACATCTCGGCATTCATCGTCGTATGTGAGGCTTTCCTCCGCATCCGGACCCACTTCGGCCTGTGGCTGAAGACCTTCAATATCAAGCCGAAGGTGGTTGGCGGCCAACAAGCGGAATGCGGCGGAGCCATGGTGGGCAAAATGCCCAACGTTATATGGCTCGAGGGCTCCTTCGTGGAGACCATAAAGGGGTGGCAATCGGGGTGGTTCTACATCACCGAGCCACGCGACACCAACTGGGTGGTGGCCACCGAGTTTCGATCCAGAATCCCCACACGGCTCACTTCCTGGAAGGAGAAGGGCCTGTCCTGGGGTTCATCGGTGGAGCTGGACGGACTCCAGAAGTGTATCCGGAACATGACAAGCAAGAAACTTAAGCTTGTCAACATAGTCTAGGTCAAGATCTTCCGCCGGATCCTCCCGTGTCAACAACGGGATTTCAACTTATGGGAGTTCAACCCGGTCCAGCACCAGACTCTAAGCGAGCTCTTCGACACGACGCATAAGGACGTCTGGAGGGTGCTGTTCAAGGGCGCCGAGGTCCCTCCTTCTCTTACCGAGGACCGCGGGCTAAGATCGAAGCTTAACCATGTGCGGGGTCTGAGCTCCCATGCCTTTGACAGGACTGGGTGAAGACATCGAAGCAGATTAACTATCCGGCCCCTCTGCCCGAAGACCCTATGGACGCTCTCCTAACCGAGATGCAGACTCCGACTCCTTATGAGGTGCCGGAGAAGACCAAGAAGAAGGCCAAGGGAACCCGAAAGAGTTCCCAGCGCCAAGTGGTATCGGACTCATCATCCAATAACACCGAGACACACTCCTCCCATGAAAACGAGGAGAAGGAAGATGAAGATTCTCCCCCTCCAGCCGGGGGAGACAAGAAAAGGAAGGCCGCCCCAACCGGGGAGGCCGAAGGGTCCAAGAAGGGAAGGACTCTCCTTCCGGACTGCTCCACTACTGCCACCGACGGCGAAGACGAGTGGCTGCTCAGGGCCAAGCCCCTGGCGAAGTCATAAGTATTCGGATACCAGAGTAACTCATAGCATACTTTTGTTGCACTGCTTCTCCTAACGTCGAATATGATTATGCAGTCTGCCCCAATCCCGCATCGATGTATCATCGTCGGACGGTTCCTTGGACTCGTCGGACATGAATAGTGATACACTTCCAACCGCCTCCTCCCCTTGCCCTACGGACAATGCCGAGGTATTGTCTCAAGGGGCACCGAGCCGGGGGGAGATAGTCCTGGAGGCGCCTCAAGGCGCTCTTCCGGACTACAGGAGCGAAGGGAGCAAGACCCCCAAGGGCTCCAAGTTCGGCCCCCAGCCAAACGCCGCGCCGGAACCTCCAGTGTTTCCGGACTCCGGCAAGCGCCCCCTTCCAAGAGGGGCAAGACGCCTGTGCCGGTGACCTCTGTCCATCCAGAGGCACCGGAAAACCTACTGGGAGCACTTCATGGCGCTTCCATTGATGAAGAGCACCACACTATTATGAGTGCGGTGATCAAGAAGGTTCAGTCCGCCAAGAGCGGACTGACTGAAGCCTGTGCCAGCCTTCTAACAAGCTTTGAGGTAAGTATTTAAAATATAGGAAAATATTACCGCATAGATAGTAGCCCCTGATGCTCTGTTTGGTGTTCACAAAGAAAAGCCGAGGATCAAATAATATCTGCAGGAGTCTAATAGAAGTATGTCTGTATGCGTATGCAGGCTTCGCTGCTGACCTCTACCGCACTAACTGCGGAGGTCGTCGCACTGAAGCAAGACCTCGAGAGGTCCGAGAAAGAGCTTGGCCTTGCCAAGAGGCAGCTCGAGGAGAACAAAGGTAAGTAATACCTTGTCTATATAAAAAAGAAAATGTGGTTGAGAAATGACAGGATCATCATGAATGTGCCAGGAAACACGACCGAAGTGGCGACCCTGAAGCAAGAGTTGTCCGAGGCCGAGAACAAAGCGGCCAAGGAGCGCACCGAGTGGGAAAAACAAGAGGCACGGGTGGGCGAGGTGCAGCAAGAGCTCCAGGCTCTCGTGAAGAAGCACGAGGCTTTGGAGCTTGACTCGAAGATGCGAGAGTGCGAGCTTGCCGCGGCCCTCGAGAGCACAAAGCATGCCAAGGCCGAAGCCCAAAAGGCCCTCCAGGAGATTGAGGCGATGAGGAAGATAGCGGTGGGTAAGGCATTCAATATGCAAAGCAAGCATGTGAAAGTAAATTACTTGTTACTTACCCGAGTCTGGAGCTCTCCAGGAGCATTCATAGATTTGCCCGCAGCATGTCGGATGCCGCGAAATTTTACCAGGCCGAGGAGGGAATCTCGACGGAGAAGTTGTTTTGGTCTCAGTATACTAGGACCGAACACCCGATGCCTATGAGCGACCAGCTGAAGCAACTGGTCGAGCTGCACAAGGCGGCCGAACAGGCCATGAGGGGCCTTATAGTCCGGATGTGGCCTGGCGACTCCCTTCCCAACAGCTACTTCGGCCAGGTGAGGCAACTTGTGGATGCCTGCCCATGGCTGGAAGTCATAAAGCGGTCCGTCTGCGTCGAAGGTGCAAGCCGGGCTTTTGCCCGTGCGAAGGTGCACTGGGCCAAGATGGACGCCGAGAAGCTGGTGAAGGAGGGGCCGCTGCAGGGCAAGGAGCATCGCCACCCCGAAATGTATTATGAGGGTGTCCTGAAGGGTGCCCGTCTTGTAGCGAACGAGTGTGCGAAGGATGTGATATTTGAATAAGCTCGCTCGTGTGATCCTGTATTATGAAAACTTGTTCATATGCGATATGCCACGCTTGTTTTGAATTTAAAATATTACCTTCTGTGCGGCTGTTTATCAAATCTGAGAGATGGCCAGTCGTTGGCTTCTGCCCCCATGCCACGAGTGCTGGGGTGTTCGGGATAAATCTGAGCACTCTTTTTCCCATTGTTGGGTCCTTCGAGGGAGGTGCTCAGCTCAACGAACAAGGCAATCGGACTATAATGCTTTATCACTCTCACTTAGCCATAGAAGTCTGAAATTTTAAATTTTGGCGAAGCCCCTAGTATTCAGAAGGCCGAATTTGGGGCGCTATACATGCCTTAAGCTGGACAAAGCCGACTCCTCGCTCTAAGCGGCATAAGTCTTTAGGGACTCGAGACCTCTTGAATAGCGACCAACTCTCGCCTTATCATGACATTCAGTTTTAGCTTTCTCTACCGAGGTGCTTAGCCCAGCTGAACCGGGGCACAATCGCAGTTGTTCTCCCAGTGCTACCTTAGCCGATATAGAGGAACGTAAGGTACCAAAACATGGGAGCGGGGCAAAACCAACTATTGACCCAATACATGATTTGGAGCTGATGTATATAATGCTATAAGTTCGGGGTGCCGCACTGTCTAAAGTGTTCGGAATTCTCACGCTGTATTATGGGGTATGCTTAAGCCCCTGGCTTATTGGCCGTACCAGAGTGTACGGGTGCTGAATGTCATGAATGAACATATATATATATATGTATAAAGAAGAATAGAGAATGCGATAATAGTCTAGTGCTATGCATTGTTTATTCAATAAGGTGCGTCGAAGTAGAATGATACAAGTAGTGCGATAAGCAAAAAGTAGGACTATTTGACATGTCCCCTCCAAGGGCAAGCTGAGGAATGGTATTTAAAGCAGGTATTTCACTCGTTATCAAAAGCCACCTAGGAGTTCCATGGTGCGACGTAGCTTTCTGCCTCCTTGGTTGTTGCATCATGTGTCCGGCAATCATACTGCCGGACAGGGTTTCTAGAGATTAAAGTCCTGAAAGAGAGAAAAATAACAAAGCGGGAAGCCCCTAGTGCGATTGAGCCGTGTCTTGGGGCGTGCTGTAGTCGTGGCCCCTCCCCACCTGTGCCCATGGTATTTTCAATGCGTAATTATGTGCGCGTGGCACGGATTTCACCGTTTAGCTGGGACTGGGGCGGGTGCCGCATTGCTATGCGAGGTCGGAACGTGCCAAGCGGTCTTGTTGCTAATTACCCGGGGCGCGCTTGAAGGTGTCCGGGTCTTTAATCGCCGAACTGGTGGATTGCCTTAAGAGGCTGCTTTCCGCTTCTGTTGCGAGGGCCGCAGTATGCTCCTCCGTGCGAAGAGAGCGCTCTGTGTTTCCATTGACTGTGATGACCCCACGAGGTCCTGGCATCTTGAGTTTGAGGTATGCATAATGCGGTACCGCATTGAATCTCGCAAATGTGGTTCGCCCAAGCAGTGCGTGATAGCCACTGCGGAATGGGACTATATCGAACATTAACTCCTCGCTTCGGAAGTTATCCGGGGATCCGAAGACCATTTCCAGTGTGACTGAGCCTGTGCAATGGGCTTCTACACCTGGTATGATGCCTTTGAAGGTCGTTTTTGTGGGTTTGATCCTTGAGGAGTCTATACCCATTTTGCGCACTATGTCCTAATAAAGCAGGTTCAGGCTGCTGCCGCCATCCATAAGGACTCGAGTGAGGTGAAATCCGTCAATGATTGGGTCTAGGACCAGTGCGGCGAATCCACCATGACGGATACTAGTGGGGTTGTCCCTGTGATCGAAGGTGATCGGACAGGAGGACCATGGGTTGAACTTTGGGGCGACTGTCTCCAACACATATACGCCCTTAGCGCACGCTTCTGCTCCCTCTTGGGGATGTGGGTTGCATATATCATGTTCACCATCCGCACTTGTGGGGGGAACCTCTTCTGTCCTCCGGTGTTCGGCTGCCGGGGCTCCTCCTCGTCATCGGTATGTGACCCCTTATCTTTGTTTTCAGCATTTAACTTGCCAGCCTGCTTGAACACCCAACAATCCCTGTTGGTGTGGTTGGCTGGCTTGTCGGGGGTGCCGTGTATTTTACACGAGCGATCGAGTATATGGTCCAAACTAGACGGGCCCGGAGTGCTTCTTTTGAATGTCTTTTTCCACTGACCGGGTTTAGAGCCTTTGAATCTGGCATTGGCTGCCGTATCCTCGGTATTGTCATTGTTGATGCGGCGCTTGTGTTTGTTGCGACGTGACCTGCCATTGCCCTCCTTGGTATCCGAAGTACCATGGTTCTTTGATATGTTATTGCTGTGAGCCAGCCAAGTGTCTTCTCCCGCGCAAAAGCGGGCCATGAGTGTCGTAAGGGCTGCCATAGATTTTGGCTTTTCCTGGCCAAGGTGCCGGGCGAGCCACTCGTCGCGGATGCTGTAACACCCCAAAATTTTTAACCATGATTTGTTTATTAAAATTTTGCCAAGAAATTAAATTTTCATTTTGTGGATTTATCTTTTGATTTCAGAACAACTCTTTTCTTTGATATTGTGGAGTTTTCTCCCCAAGTGAAAACTTTTCAAAAATATTGTTGGACTTGTTTACCCTCTCAAGAAAAACATTTCTTTTATCAGTGGATTTATTTGCATAATTATTTTCCCTGAGCTTTATTTCTTTAAAAATGATTTTTAATAAGTTTTGGAGCCTCTTTTACACTACAACCCTGTGATAAAATTAGTTATAAGTTTCACCAAAATTTGGAGATGTCATGGGATGCTCCCACATCACTTTTATGCAAAAATCTGTTTTAGTCATTTGGAAATTTTGAGCTCTACCCCAAGTTTTCAAATCTGGTCCAGTTTGTAAAATTGCAGTACAACCTATTTAAATATTTCTTTAAAGCTTCCACCAAAACTAGGGGATGTTAGTAGGATTGTATAATTCAATTTTATGCAAAAACCCACTGGTGCTCTTTGAAATTTTTGAGAAAATCATCCTCTTTTGCTCTCTGGCCCAGTTGGGTGTTTTCTACTGCAACCCTATTTTGTTTTGCTCTAGTGCCCATGATCTTTCTCCTGCTTAGAGACCACTCTACCAAACCCTTAAGTTCAGGAGATTGGGCCCATTGGAGGATTTTAAGTACATGCAATAGTGCCTTTTTCTTTCTGTCCAAATTTGGTTTTCTCAAAAACTTACACTAACAAGTTTTTGTTTTTGACAAACTAACCTTGCCACCCTCTTTATCATCTAAAGAGACTATGATCTGGAGTTTTTGGCCACCCCAACAGATGCCTAGATGACCATAGCATTCTGTCAAACACCTTGTGTGCATGGCCAGTTTTGGCTTGGTTTTTAGTTTGCATTGTGGACCTGATCCCCTGACCAAACCACCATGTCCACTAATCTCCTTGCAAACTCTAACCTAGACCTGTTAATCCCCAGCCTCATCCAAGCCCTCTAGCACGCGCTGGCATTACGTCGAGCACCTAGCGTGTGTGCTCTGGGTGCGGCCAGAGCACGCATTTTGCACGTGCGTGCGCCCGAGTCACCGCGTCTCACTGCCGCCCTCCCCGTGCCCATGCTGACCCTTGGCCACTCACCGCCAACGCGCCCGACCCCTCCCTCGCCGCAGAGCCGCCCTAGCCCCCTCCTGACGCCCCACGGCGCCACCACCGCAAGCCGCCGACGGCCGCAGCAGGACTCTTCCATGGACGGCGCCGCTCGAGCCACTCCAGCCCGCCAGCTACCCTCTGGAACAGCTCGAGCCCATCCTCAAGCCCGTCCGCTAGCGCCCATCGCCGCCACATCGCCCTGCCTGCTACAGAACGGCGGTTCGCCGTTCCTATCCACGGCCTCCGCGGAACCGACCTAGTTGCATTATAAATAGGGACCCCGAGCTCGTCCAGATCCTCAGGCACCCTCAAGCCATCTCCCTAGCGCTCCCATAGCCAGAAATTGACGGAGGGAGGCTTTCTTCCTCGTCTCCGGCAGGTTCGGCCGTCGCCACGATCCGGTAAAATCCGGCCAAGACCGAGGCCCCTAACTCCATCCAGTGCTTCCATCCTCTTCACCTAGACCTTGCGGAGCCACCCCACCTCTCAAAAACGATCGGGAGCCATCATAGCCCAAGACCCCAATCCACAAGAAGTTGTCATCCACCGCAAAGCTCACCACCGGCAACTCCCTTTATCCCCGCCACCCTCTCGACCACTAGGAGGACCGCCCTGGACTGGCGGATCCATCCCTGCCCTCGGAGCCCAGTGGGGAGCCGCCGTTCGTCGACGGCGATCGCCGGAACCCCGCCTTCGCTCGGATAGAGGAGGAAGAAGGCGCGGGCGACTGGTCAAACCTGACTAGTGGGACCAAGGGACCCACTGTCAGTGACCCAGAGACGACCCGCGCCAGTTTAAGTGGAAGCGTATTCCACAGAATACGTATTCTCTAAGAGGAAAGCGTAAGCTCCCCGAAACGTTTTCTTTTCTGTTTTTTTATTAAAAACAGATTGACTTGATTCTTTTTCTGTTGTCTATCAAATTTTGTCTAGTTTACTTTCATATTTAGTTGAAAATTTTCCAAGCAACTTTTTTGTACTGTTTTGAAACTATGTGTTAATTTGAATTTTTCTTAAATATGATTTTTGGAGAGGGAGGCAACTTTAAAAAAAATGTACCCCACTTGCATACTCTTGAAGGCAAGCATTCTGAACCTTGGCATAATATTGTTGTGTGTTGTATGATACGATTACAACACCATCCTGATACGAAATATTCATTATTTTTTGAGATGATATGATCATACTCATGAGTGCATATTGATGATTCCGTGCTATCTCGCAATTGGAATTTGATATGTTTGTGATAGTAATCACCCTTGTATGCCTTTCATGACTACGGGAAGGGATCCGGGAAAGTCTCTGTCTTGGGTATACACGAGCGTGTGCCTAATCCCTCGTCGAGACGGTTATGTCCTATAGGGCATGGTGAGGTATGATGAGTGGTGATTCTGTCTCAATGGTGTGAAATATATTTCATATGCTAACCATGCAGGAAATGCTTTAACCTCCTGAGTCGACCATAGATCGAGTCTTGTTCCAGTAACCCCCATACTTGTTTCGTGCTACCACTTGTCCCTACCATAGGTAGGGTACGGTTCAGTAAGTTGTCAACCCCTTTCCTAGCACACACCGTACAGGGAGGCCATGGTGGAAGATACCGGCTGCATCTGTTAGGCATGCCACCTGGTCCGGGGGCATGGGTGTTTCCGGTTGGAGCCAAGGGGGTAGCTCCCCTAGTTCGCGCACGTTATAAATTTGCAATCCCATGCTAGTCGAGGTTGTAGCCTCCCCACTTAGAGTTTCGCTTAACCGGTGTCGTGGGTGATTCCAGACATCGGTAAATTAGGCAGGTGTGTGCGGTCAGGAGTGTTTTCAATTAAAAGATCGTAGGCGGAATTAGTCCCGATGGACTAAAGGAATCCGTTGCTCGTGGGTAAAGAGTACCCCCTCTGCAAAGATTATATCTATTTGAATAGCCGTGTCCATGGTTAAGGACTACAGTCTGGGATGGGTCAAGTGTCGGTCTTCGGAGGAAAGATGGCTAAACCAAAACATGGATCATGACATGTGACTCATGATGATTATGATTACTATTATTATGGACTAACCATTTACATTATTTGAATTATTGAGTATCCCTGGGACGGTTCTACCTCCTCGATATTCACTGTGATTATTCTCATATAAGCCCTTTATGTGGTGTCGCACAGACGCCCCACTGTGGCATGCTTGCTACTTATTCCCTTTTTAAGCCCTTTATGTGACGTCGCTCAGACGCCCGACTGAGGCATGCTTTATATTATTATCCTTTCGAGGCGTCGCTTCAGACACCCGATCAATGCATTGTACTTCTACTCCCTTATTACATATTCATGTTGTATAATGAATAGCCCGCTTGCGTGCATCATGGACGTTTATTTTGTGATTGGCATATGATCATAGAATAATTCAGGGCATGATTATCATTTGTTACATTATACCCGTGTTCATAATGTTTGCGAGTACATTCAAAGTACTCACTGGATTGTCCTTGGCTATTGTCTTGGCAAGATTTCTTGCGTGGAGAGGAGCGTTGCGGTGACAGCCCCGGAACCTACGCAATGGTGATAGCAGCCTCGTGAAGATAGGAGTTATCCAGGTCAGCTATTCCTGTGGGAAATGGAGTCACATAGATGTTGATGATCCGCAAACCGCTTCCGCCGTCAACCACTAGAAACCATTTGTTGTACTCATAGGCCAGAATGGTCTTGTACTACATATCTTGTATTTTGCTTGGAGTTTCTGTATCAAGTTGGTGCCTCATCAACTAAGAGTAATCCTGGGGCTGGTGAGCACAAGGGCCATTTTCTGGGAAATTAATATCCTGAAAATCCGGTCCTTACAGATGTTGTGCTTAAAAGCTGCTAGGGCCCCTTCATCCGGACTATCGACGATTTGATTTTTCTTTGTCAGGAACCGTGTCCAGAATTGCCTGGCCGATTCCTATGGCTACTGAATTATGTGGCTCAAGTCATCGGCATCTGGTGGTCGCACATAAGTGCCCTGGAAGTTGTCGAGGAATGCTAAAAGATATCCGCGGAGGTGAACTCCATGATCGGCGCCCAGTCGGATTTGACAGGCACGGGCGCAGTCGGTTCGGAGTCCGTGGCCGGGGAAGAATCCGGTAGTTCGGCGTCACGGCTCCCGTGAAGGGTAAGGTCGATCCTCGGCTCGATCGCCGCTGAGAATACGACCTCCGTGGTGGGGTCTATCCACCCGTCCATGGATGGCACAATTGGCTCCGAATTGAGGGTCGGAGCAGTTGCCGGTGCAGTCTCCTAAACACTGTCCGATGATAGAGCTAAATCGTGCTCATCGTGACCGTGCCGCGCACTCGGCAGGGGCTCGAATCCTTTGAAGATCAAGTCTCCGCGGATATCGGCCATGTAGCTTAAGCTTCCAACCCTGACCTGGTGGCCAGGGGCGTACCTCTCGATCTGCTCCAGATGGCCAAGCGAATTGGCCCGCAGTGCGAAGCCGCCGAACACAAAGATCTGTCCGGGGAGAAAAGTCTCACCTTGGACTACATAGCTATCAATGATCGAAGGAGCCATCAAGCCTAACGGTGACGACACAGAGGAACTCTCAATGAAAGCACCAATGTCGGTGTCAAAACCGGCAGATCTCGGGTAGGGGGTCCCGAACTATGCGTCTAAGGCGGATGGTAACAGGAGGCAGGGGACACGATGTTTTACCCAGGTTCGGGCCCTCTTGATGGAGGTAAAACCCTACGTCCTGCTTGATTATTCTTGATAATATGTGTAGTACAAGAGTTGATCTACCACAAGATCGGAGAGGCTAAACCCTAGAAGCTAGCGTATGGTATGATTGTATATTGTCCTACGGACTAAAGCCCTCCGGTTTATATAGACACCGGAGGAGGCTAGGGTTACACAAGGTCGGTTACAAAGGAGGAGATATGCATATCCGTATTGCCTAGCTTGCCTTCCACGCCAAGTAGAGTCCCATCCGGACACGGGACGAAGTCTTCAATCTCGCATCTTCATAGTCCAACAGTCCGTCCAAAGGATATAGTCCGGCTGTCCGGAGACCCCCTAATCCAGGACTCCCTCACCCGCCATGATGTCATTTCTTGGAAACGCAAAAAACTTTTATGACGTCATCTCCCAACTGATCTTCATCTTTAATGTCTTCCGAGAATCGAGGCGTCTGTGTAGTTGGATAACCATTATTTGGCTCCCCCTCGATTTTTGCGCCCGTCTGTTCACATGTTTCCTTGTAAATAGGCACGCCTCGGCCTTCCTCATTCTTCTCTCTCTCTGTCTTCTTCCTCTCGCAACCCTCCTGCTGCTCGATCCTCACCGCCGCCGCACTTCTCCTCTGTCTCCGTCGATCTTGGCCGCTGCATCAACCCGAATCGATCCAGAGAAAGCCGGCGACCTCCGCAGGAGATTCTTGGTTGTAAGTGTTCTTCTTTTCACTTCTCAGATCCGCATTAGGATTTCCAGAATCCATCGTGTTCTTCGTAGTTCATCATAGTTCGTCGTAGTTCTTCCACTGCAGGCCTCTTCTTAATCCAAAAAGATATATATGCTTGTGCAATAGCGTTTTTGTGCCTACTTTTGATGCCAACATATCCCTTTCTCTTGTTCCAAGATCTCATTAGAACTCTCAGACTCATCTGCGCTAAACTTTTTTGGTCTAGACTTTTTCCCATTTTGAATATCCATTTGATCCAAAATAATACCAGGCAGTTAGGAAATTTGTTTGTCTCAACACTTAGCTGATTTTTTCTTTTCTCGAATATCTGTAGACATGGCGTCTTACTGTACCGCCTTACTTTTCCTTATATGTCATTAGCCCTTAACTAAGCCATCATTACTTCCTAATATTATCCTCATGTAACTGTTAATTTCACCATTGAATTGAACCGGCATGTTGCCTTTCTTTTTAGTTTGTTTTTGAACATCATGCCGTCCAAAGCGCCAACCATCTGCAACTAGGTTCCCTCAACCGTAACTGAGGAACGTTTGAAGGAGTTCTTCACCATAGGGTTTTTGCCAGCGAAAATCGTCATGTCTTATCGTGCCCCTGACCCGGAGGAAGAACGACCCAATCCAAGAGATGGCGAAGTGATTGTTTTTACTAACCATATGAACCGTGGCTTCTCACCGCCTGGCTCAAAGTTCTTCAGAGAGGTCCTCCAGTTTTTCAAACTCCATCCTCAAGATATCGGGCCCAACTCCATATCTAATATCTGCAATTTCCAAGTGCTCTGTGAGGTGTACCTTCAGGAAGAGCTGACCGTGGAGTTGTTTAGAGAATATTTTTATCTAAACCGGCAGAATGAATGCACCAACGGCCTTAGTTTAGAGCTTGGAGGCATCTCTATTCAGCATTGGCAGGGCGTTGTCTTCCCCCTTATAGTCTTACCGAGTCATCCCAATGACTGGAACCAGACTTGTTTCTATTGTCAAGATATTTCACCAGGAGATGAGAAGCCACTGCCGGGTTATCGCGCCGAGCGTCTTGACTCCAAATTTGCGCTCCCTGATAAGCTTACCACTGTTGAACACAAGAAGCTGATCCCATCCATAAAAAGGATTAACGCCTTATTAGGAAACGGCTTGACTGGAGTTGATCTGACCCGCTGCTGGATCTCATGGCGGGTTATTCCTCTGAGCCGTCGATCAAAGTTGATGTACGAGTATGGTGGGGGCCCAGATGACTCTCTTCGTCATAGCCCTGTTCAATTAATGGAAGCAGATATTGTTTCAATGTCAACCCTTCAGGTGAACAGGAAGTACGAAGACTGCAGTATCGTCGGGTTAAATCCTTTCTGCAAGCTTAACCCAGCGCTAGAAGTAACGAAACTCTGATCTCTCTCCTTTGTATTTTTCTCAGCCGTATTATTTAACAATTACCTAACCTTTCATCTTGTGTTTACTTGTCTGCAGGCCAAATCTGATTTCTGGAAAGTGAAATATGACCACGAAGCCGCCAAGAAGGCAAGAGTCGCCACCATAACTGCCAAGAAAACGACCCGGAGGTCGAAAAAGAAGAAGAAGAGCACCGCGGAAGACATGATGAGACTTGAAGATACTTCTGGGTCGGAGGTAGCCCTTGACTCCCTTGGCCAACTTTTTAATAATCTTATTGACACTGTTCATTTCCAGTATGACACTGGGGCTAGTCAGGCCGTGGAAGAAGAGGTAACTATTTCCTCTGACTCAACCCATTTGCCAAGACAGAAACTTCGAGTCGTAACCAGGAAAGTAAGGTTTTCACACCCTTTGGCTTATCTGGACGCTCACTTTCTTTTGAAAAAACAGCAACATGAGAGCCGTCTTCAAGACCGGACCGAAGACGAATCGACTGTTGTTCTTCAACAAACTCCCCAGAAGTGCCAGAATGAGGTTTACTTCTTTTGTTTTTAATGGAACCTTTCGCTTGCATTACATTAACTTTATTTTATATTTTGAGGAGGTGTCTCGGTCTTCTGGCGACTCATCACAGACCCAATTTCCAGCCTTCAAGACTGCCCCTGGGTAATGAAAAATCCTCCTTTTTTCCAGGTTGTTCAAATTGTATCTTTGTACTAACAGTCCTGCAACATTTCTCTTAGTGGCCAAGCTAAGTCCAAGAAGGAAAAGACGGCTAAACCGGCGGAAGACCCGCCAATCCTTGCATCTGACCCGGCCAGGCCACCTTCTCCTCCATTAACTGACGCTCCAGAAAACCCGCCTGTCGATGCAGAAGCAAATCCTCCTAAGCCATCATTTGATGAGACCACCACGAATCCTTTTGCAACTGGACCATCAAGCTCAGCCAACCCGCCATCACCGTCTACACAAGACGTTTTGATCACCGGGATCCATTTTATCGAACCAGGGAATCCAACCGTGCTGGCTCGCCACACGGCGAAACAAGAGGCATTGGAGAGGCAGAAAGTACGCTTTGACGTTGCCAATTACAATCATCTAAATGACAACGATATTTTATCCGTCTATCTCAGCCATGTGCACTCCAGTCGCGACTCTTAGATCGAAATGGTCAAACAGTTGCAGCTGAAATATGAGGTTTGTTCTTCCAGCTTAACTATATATTCCACCAGCCCCCAACTTTTCAGATTATGAGAGAACTAGAATGATCTGTACACTCTATAATATAGGCCAATACTTTTACCTTGGAAACCTTTCTTGAGTTCAAAAATATAACAGAGCTTCACCTGTTGTCCCCAAGGGCCGGTTCATTTTGATCATAAATGAGCTGGTACTTTAAATTGTCTTGTACCGTATTCAAAGGACTGCATAATCCAGCTTAACCTTGAGAAACTTGCTGAATAGCATACATTAGCCCCCAAGTGCCAAGTGTTGTTACTTTGTAAAGTACTTAGGACTTAAAGTATGTCTGTTGAGTCATAAGAAATTGTTTTGGCATACATTAGCCCCCAAGTGTCAACTGGTTTTTTGTAAAGTACTTGAGACTTAAATCTTGATTTTTGAACCTTTGAGCAAAATCTTGACTCATCTGAGTATGTTTTCTTGCAGAATGCCTTATCTGAACTAAACTCTCATTTGACTGATGCGAAGACCCGGCTAGCAGGCTAGGAAGCAGAAATCAAGTCTGCTAACTCAAAATTGCAAACAAGTCTCTTTGAGACGGAAAATTTAAAGACCAGCTTCACTGCCAAGAAGAAAAACTGGGCAGAGGAAAAAACGCTTCTGACACAACACGCCGAGAAGGCCGAAGCAGCCCTTGAAGAGGTTTAAACAGAACTGAACGGTTTAAAGGGCCGGGTGTCTCAAATGGTGACCGCCATCTTTGGTAAGCCGTCTATCTGCAATCCTGTGTACTCCTGTGCTGATCCGAAATATAAGCCGCTAGCTGACTTTGTTTATAAAATATGTGCAGGCCCATGAAGCAAGAATCTGAGCCAAGACCCTGTGATTAAACTGAAGGCAGTGTATACTTCAGTAGAACAACTGTATATTGGCGCACAACGGGCGCTTGCTGCCATCTCTCCTGCCAATCAAGGACCCAACCGGCTGAGCGATGTTTTAAAGAAGCTGTCAATTTTGCCCGCCAGGTTCCAAGAGGTTAAGCGCTCCTATGCGAGAGCCAGAGCTTTGTCTTCCCTGAGCCGCTCCAAGGCTTGGGTGCCAGATCTAGACCCGGCTGATGTAGCTAGAGGGTACCCCACGGTAAAGGAAGACGGGTCACTGTTTGAACACGACAACTTCGTTGCTTGCGTGAGGGAGGTGCGACCTCAGGCGACTATTCTTGGAGATGAAACCAACATCGACAAGTACCAGCCAGGTTTTGATGTTGAAAATAAGATGGAAACTCCCTCGTACAAGGTGACAGATTTAATCCCGCCTGTTCGTGAAAATACATTTGCCCCGGAAATTGACCCGGCCGGCCTGATTGATGAAGAAGCAGAATTTGTTGCTGCGAATGGTTTTGACTGGTCAAAACCCAGCTTCCAATCAACAGAGGGCGGTGAACCTACGAGGGAGGAGTAATAACCATCTTCATGGGCTTATGAAAGCCTTGTAATAGTTTAGCTATGAAAACAGTTGTATGTGATGCTGTGTTTCCTGATGTAAATATATGCATCATATTTATGGTTGTCCTTGTAATACCTCAGCTCTGCTCCTGTAAATACAAGAGAAAAAACCTGGCTTGGCGGCTTAGCACCGAACGGGCAAAAACACCCATCTTATAGCCAATATGTGTACCATAATAGAAAACATAAATAGATATAAAAATAGAACAAGGATGAAACTAACCCTTTGGTTAATGCAGCAGGCAATTGCATATAAACAACAACCGTACTTGTACCTTTGATCCTTAGACCACTGGTTTAAATAACCCGGGTAATGAAGTTGGTAACTCCATCTTTTTGAGAAGTTAATATTTCTGAATACTTAATGAGCATCATACCTTGGCGGCTTTGTTGTCAAATAGTCTTGTCCAGAAAAAGACCATGCTAATTATCTGTGAAGTTAAGACAACAAAAGACTAAAAGGCAAATATAGGTAATAAACATGATTGAACCTTGTATTTGAAGGTTGGGGGTTTTTGATTCGAATACGATCAGTAAACCGGACCAGAGAGGTTAAGCTAAGGTTCGAATACGACCATATAGCCCCGAGTGGCTTTGGCGTTGCGTCGATCAAGAGGGTACCGATAGCTATGTTCTCTTTGGTTAGAATACGACCTATGTTTGAACAGGAAGCCCCCAAATGACCTTGGCAGGTTTTTAATGACCCTGGTTCGAATATGATCCGAGTCGGACCCAAAAGGGGTTAAGCTATGATTCGGATACGATCAAGAAGACCCCTAGTGAGTTTGGCCTTGAGCCGATCAAGAGGGTTACGACAGCTATGTTCTCTTTGGTTCGAATACGACCTATGTTTGAACAGGAAGCCCCCAAGTGACCATGATAGTTGCATCTAGATTCGAATATGATCATAAGCAGGACTGAAAAAAGGTTAGACTTGATTCAAATATGATCAGCTCCTTAATAGTCATTTGAAAATAAGAAATAACAAAGATGCGTAATCTTTGAAAAGAAAAGAGACCGATGGTCCTGCTTTATTACTTATCATGGTGTATACAATGTTAAAGTATGTACATGATGAGAGTCGGTGGCTGAGGTGTAGTATGGCCGAAGTTGAGCAATGTTCCACGGCCGGCGGGTCTCCTCTTCCAACTTACGTGAGTCTTTGTGCTCTCGAATGTCAATGAGGTAATAGGACCCGTTGTTTAAGTTCTTGCTGACCACAAAGGGTCCTTCCCAAGGTGGGGATAACTTGTGTGCATCTGACATATCCAGGATGAGCCAGAGCACCAGGTCACCTTCCTAAAAAGTCCTGGACTTAACCCGGCGGCTGTGATAACGGCGCATGTCCTGTTGATAAATTGCTGATCAAGCCGCTGCTAAGTGTCTTTCCTCATCTAACAAGTCAAGTGCATCCTGTCTGGCTTGTTCGTTATTAGCTTCAACATAAGCCGCCACACGAGGCGAGTCATGACAGATGTCACTAGGAAACACTGCTTCTTCTCCATACACCACGAAGAAAGGTGTGTGACCTGTAGACCTGTTAGGTGTGGTGTTGATACTCCACAGCACAGAGGGTAATTCCTCTACCCAACAACCCGGAGTTCGTTGCAAAGGAACCATAAGCCAGGGCTTGAGACCTTTTAGAATTTCCTGATTTGCTCTCTCAGCTTGACCATTGAATTGAGGATGAGCTACAGAAGAAACATCAAGCCGAATATGCTCTCGTTGACAAAACTCCTCCATAGCCACTTGGGATAGATTAGTACCATTGTCAGTGATGATGCTGTGTGGAAAAACGAAATGAAAGATCACCTTTTTCATGAATTGAACCGCCATGGCCTCAACCCACTTTGTGAATTTATCAACTGCCACTAAAAGATGTGTCTTTTTATCCTTAGACCTTTTGAAAGGTCCCACCATGTCAAGCCCCCAGACCGCAAATGGCTAAGTGATTGGAATCATCCGGAGTTCTTGAGACGGCACATGCGCTCGTCGTGCGAACTTTTGACATCCATCACATCTGCTGACTAGATCCTCCGCATCAGCGTGAGCCGTCAACCAGTAAAAACCGTGACGAAAAGCCTTGGCCACCAGAGATTTTGACCCGGCGTGATGACCACAATCGCCTTCATGGATCTCACGAAGTATTTCTTGGCCTTCTTCAGGGGAAACACACCGCTAAAACGCTCCAGAGATGCTGCGATGGTATAATTCTCCATCAGAAATCGTCATTGACTTAGACCACCGGGTTATCTGTCGAGCCAGGCTCTCATCCGCTGGCAACTCGCCCAGGGTCATGTAAGCCAAGAATGGCACTGTCCAATCTAGGATGACATGAAGAGCTGCCACCAACTGTGCCTCTGGGTCAGGTACGGCTAGATCTTCTTCTGTGGGCAACTTAACAGACGGGTTATGCAAAACATCCAAAAAAGTGTTAGGTGGCACCGGCTTATGCTGAGATCCCAACTGGCTTAAAGCATTAGCCGCTTGTTCTTCCGATAGTCAATATGCTCCACCTGATATCCTTTCAAATGTCCTGCTACCGCATCAACTTCACGGCGATAAGCCGCCATGAGAGGGTCTTTGGAATCCCACTTTCCTGATACCTGTTGAGCCACTAAGTCCGAGTCGCCAAGACACCTGACCCGGCTCAGGCTCATCTCTTTGGCCACTCGAAGAACATGGAGCAAGGCTTCATACTCTACTGTGTTGTTAGTGCAAGGAAACATCAGCCGTAGTACATAACAAAATTTGTCACCTCGAGGGAGGTTAAAACAACTCCAGCCCCCGAGCCTTCCAGGTGTCTTGACCCATCCAAGTGAATAGTCCAATATGTGTTGTCTGGTTTTTTTTCCGGCATCTGCATCTCTGTCCAGTCATTAAAAAAATCAACCAGTGCTTGAGATTTGATCACAGTACGTGGTACATACTTCAATCCATGAGACCCAAGCTTAATGGCACATTTGGCGACTCGTCCAATGGCTTCTCTGTTTTGAATGATGTCTCCCAAAGGAGCAGAGCTAACTACAGTGATTGGGTGACCCTGAAAATAATGTTTAAGCTTCCGGCTCGCCATGAACACCCCATATACGAGCTTCTGCCAATGAGGATATCGCTGTTTGGATTCAATTAACACCTCACTGACATAGTAAACCGACCGTTGAACTGGGTGTTCCTTGCCAACCTCCTTGCGCTCCACCACAATCGCCACACTAACAGCTCGTTAGTTGGCAGCCACATATAATAACAGCAGCTCTTTCTCAACTGGAGCCGCAAGGACCGGCGGCTCAGCAAGCTGTTTCTTCAGATCTTCAAAAGCAGAGTTTGCAGCATCACTCCAAACAAAATCATCTGTTTTCTTCATCATCTGATACAAAGGCATTGCTTTCTCCCGTAACCGGCTTATGAACCGTCTCAAGGCACCAACATGACCTGCCAGCCGTTGAACGTCATTGATGCATGTTGGTTTGGCCAGGGATGTAATTGCCTTGATTTTCTCCGGGTTAGCTTCAATACCTCGGTTGGACACCAAAAAACCCAAGAGCTTGCTGGCTGGGACTCCAAAAACACACTTAGCCGGGTTAAGCATCATTTTGTAGACCCAGAGATCGAAGGTCTCTTTCAGATCTGTGACCAAGGTTTCCTCTTTCCTGGATTTTACTACTATATCATCCACATAAGCATGAACATTACGCCCAATCTGATCATGAAGACGATTCTGCACACATCATTGGTAAGTCACCTGGGCACTCTTAAGACCAAAAGGCATAGACACATAGCAGAAGGCTCCAAAAGGAGTGATAAAAGTTGTCTTCTCCTGATCTTTGACTGCCATCTTGATCTGATGATAACCTGAATAAGCATCCAAGAAACTCAAACGTGCGCAACCCGCCGTAGCATCGATGATCTGATCAATACGGGGGAGGGCAAAGGGGTCAGCCGGACAAGCCTTGTTTAACTCGGTGTAATCCACACACATACGCCAGGTGCCGTTCTTTTTGAGTACAAGCACCGGATTGGCTAACCACTCTAGGTGAAAGACTTCTATAATGAACCCGACCGCTAAGAGCCGGGCCACCTCTTCTCCAATGGCCTTGCGCCTTTCTTCATTGAATCGTCGGAGAAACTGTCTAACATGTTTGAACTTTGGATCAATATTGAGAGTGTGCTCAGCGAGTTCCCTCGGGATACCCGGCATGTCAGAAGGTTTCCACGCAAAGATGTCCCGGTTCTCACGGATGAACTCGATGAGCGTGCTTTCCTATTTGGGATCCAAGTTTGCACTGATGATGAACTGCTTGGATCAGTCGCCCGGCACAAAGTCAACCATCTTGGTGTCATCAGCTGATTTGAATTTAACACCGGCTCATGCTCTATCGTTGGCTTCTTTAATAACGTCATGTCTGCCGGGTCAACGTGATCCTTGTAAAACTTTAACTCCTCTATTGCAGCATCACCTTCTTCACACTCCAAAACTATTTTCCGGCTCCCATGCACTGTAATGGTGCCCTTATAACCCGACATCTTGATATGGGCTCACATAACACAGCCGGACCATGAACTTGGCATAAGCCGGACGTCCAAACAGAGCATGATATGGGCTTTTGATCTTAACCACCTCAAAGGTTAATTTTTCTGCTCTGGAATCATACTCATCTCCAAAGGCTACTTCCAGTTCAATCTTACCAACTGGGTATGCCGACTTGCCAGGTACCACACCATGAAAAACAGTGTTGGATTGTTTAAGACTCTTATCAGTCAATCCCATCCAACGGAACGTCTCATTATAGAGGATGTTGATGCTGCTACCTCCATCCATGAGTACCTTAGTGAATTTATATCCACCAACCTAAGGCGCCACTACCAAGGCCAAGTGACCCAGATTATCAACACGGGGCGGGTGATCCTCTCTGCTCCACACAATAGGCTGCTCTGACCATCGTAAGTAACAAGGGATCGCCGGTTCAATGGCATTGACGGCCCTCTTATGAAGCTTCTGGTCCCTCTTACATAAACTAGTGGTGAACACATGGTATTGCCCACTGTTCAGCTGTTTTGGGTTGCTCTAATATCCGGATTGCTGCTTATTACCTTGGCTGGGTGGTGAACTATATCCTCCTTGGTTACTAGGATGGTCCTGACCGTGAAATCCTCCTCCACCTAAACCGGCGCCCGGGCCATGAAAATCGCCTCCACCTAAACTGGCGCTCGGGCCATGACCTCCATCAAACACATTTGAATTTTTAAATGCCTTCATGATTGTACAATCTTTCCTCAGGTGGGTGGCTGGCTTCTCCCGGGTGCCATGTCTTGGACAAGGCTCATTCAATAGTTGCTCAAGGGTGGGACCTGACCCGCCCGACCGAGGGGGTTGCCTGCCCTTGCGCCGTTGATTTCCGCCCTGTGCATTTGTGTTAGCGACAAACTCATCAGCCTTACGTTTATTACCTCCTTGATTTGCCGGGTTATGCTGGTGACCCTTGCCGTTGTCGTTCTTCTTTCCCTTCGCTATCTTTTCTTCGTCAGACACCGGGTCTTTGGTACTATCAGAATCAGCGTATTTGACGAGAGCCGCCATCAACTGGCCCATGTCATTGCAGTCACGCTTGAACCGCCCCAACTTCTGCTTCAGAGGTTCAAAACGGCAATTTTTCTCCAACATCAAGACTGCTGAGTCGGCATCCATCTTATCAGACGAATGTATTATCTCCTTGACCCGGCGCACCCAATGGGTTGTAGACTCACCGTCCTCTTGCTTACAATTAGTCAGGTCCACAATCGACATAGGCTTCTTACACGTGTCTTTGAAGTTCTGGATGAACCGGGCCTTCAACTCCGCCCATGAGCTGATGGAATTAGGTGGCAACCCCTTCAACCAAGTACAAGCTGTTCCATCCAACATCATGGTGAAATACTTGTCCATTGCCACGTCGCTGACTTCCAACAACTCCATAGCCATGTCATAACTCTCAATCCATGCCCCAGGCTGCAAGTCGGCCGTGTAATTAGGCACCTTACGGGGCCCCTTGAAGTCCTTTGGCAAATGCTCGTTACATATGGCTGGCACCAGGAAAGGGACACCTCCGGTTCTTGTGGTCACCCTTGCCTCAACTGAGGTTGCTGGGTAAGCCGGAAAGGTCTGATGAGCCGCCTGCTCTGCTACTAGTTGAACCGCTCTCTCCGCCTCTTGCCGGATCCTCTCCTGATCCGCCAAGTTAATGGCTCCAGCCTGCACCGGCTCATACCTGTGCGGCCGGTTGCGGCGTTGAGCATTGCTTGACATGTCAGCTGACTCCATATGCTTACTGTAGCTTGGGCTCCGGCTTGGGTGAGGGGTTGAATGGATCCTGTCTTGACTGTAGGAGTATGCATCCTGCTGTGCCAGAGCTGTTTGGAGAAGTTCTCTCACCCTGCGTGTTTCGATTGCTGCCGGAGAGTCACCTTCCATTGGGAGAGCCGCCATACGGGCTGAAGCTGCAATGAGGTTTTCTAGGGGATTGGAGAAGTGACCCAGCGGTGTTGGCACGTAAAGAGGTGGAGCGGTGTGTATGCGAGGTGGTTCCATGCTGCGCGGCTGAGATGGTGCTCCGGGTGTTGTGATCCGATTTGCCTCCGGCGGGTTACTTGCCCCGGCCCCGGGTGTATGAAAGAAGTTCCTAGGATCGAGTGTCAGAGGTAGACGTGACTGAGTTTTCTGGTGCCTTCTCCTCATGACCTTGTTCGACGCGTTCAAGTCCACCGAGAGCCGGAAAGTCTCTGCCTGAAGCTGCTGAGCACGCGCGTCCAACGCTGCTCGCTCGTGGCCATCCTAACCTCCTCTGCGGCTAAGTTTTCCTTGGCTTGTACCATATCCTCACGTACACATGCCACCTCCTTATCATGCTAAGCTTGATTCGCCGGTTCTACCACGGCAGTCAACAGGGTCGTCAGTTTATTGTGGCACCCCAAAAATGTCAACCTTGTTTTATTAATTAAAATTTTGCCAGGAAATTTAAACTTTTATTTTATGGATTTTCTTTTGATTTCAGAGCCATTCTTTTCCTTATTATTATGGAGTTTTTACCCCAAGTGAAAACTTTCCAAATATATTATTGGACTTGTTTGCCCTTTCAAGAAAAACATTCCTATTATCAGTGGATTTATTTGCATAACTATTTCTCTCTGAGCTTTATTCCTTAAAGTGATTTTTCATTAGTTTTGGAGCTCTTTTTGAACTACAACCATTTGATAAATTTATCTAAAATTCCAACCAAAATTTGGAGATGTCATGTGATGTTTTTAAATCACTTTTATGCAAAAATATCTTTTATTCATTGGAAATTTTGAGCTCTACACCAAGTTTTCCAATCTGGTCCAGTGGGAAATTTTGCACTACAGCCTATTTAAATATTTTTTGAAAACTTCCACCAAAATTATGGGATGTTAATAGGAGTATATTATTCAACTTTATGCAAAAAACCAGTGATGTTCTGTGAAAAATTTGAGTGAATCAACCTCAGTTTCATTCTGGTCCAGCTTGATGATTTGTACTACAACCCTAATCATTCTTGCTCTAGCAGCCATGAGCTTTTTCCTACTTAAATAACACCCTACTAAACCCTTAAGTCCAGGAGAGTAGACCCATTGGAGTAATTTTAGTCCATGAAACTATGCCATTTTCTTTCAGTCTAGAATTGGTTTTCTCAAGAACTTGCACTAACAAGTTCTTGCTTTTGACAAACTAACCTTACCACCCTCTGTATCATCTAAAGAGACACTGGTCTGGAGCTTTTGGCACCCCAAGAGTTGCCTAGATGCACATGGCATTCTGTCAAACACCTTGAGTGCATGCACAGTTTTGGCATGATCTTTAGTCTGCATTGTGGACTTGAACCCCTGACCCAACCAACATGTCCAATAAGCTCCTAGCTAACCCTAACCCAGGCCTGCTAATCCTCAGACTCATCCTAATCCTCTAGCATGACTTGGCATTTTGCCAAACACCTGACGTGCGTGCGCTGGGCGCGCCCAGAACGCACGTTTTGCACGCGTGCGCACCGAGTCGCCGCATCCCCACTACCGCCTCCCCGCGCTCGTTCTGGCCACCCCCTCGCACAGCCAACACGTCCGACCCCTCCCTCGCCGCAGAGCCGCCCTGGCCCCCTCCTGGCACCCTACAGCGCCGCTTTCAGGTTGGCCATGGCAGCAAGCGGGCGGCCACAGCAACCTCTACCATGGACGACGCCGCCCGAGCCACACACATCCGCCAGCTGCCCTCTGGAGCAGTCCGAGCTCATCCTCAAGCTCGTTTGCAAGCGCTCGTCGCCGCCACGTCCCCCCTGTAGCAACAAAACGGCGGTTCGCCGGCGTTCTTATCCAATGCCGCGGAACCGACCTCGTTGCACTATAAAAGGACCCCCGAGCTTGCCTAGGCCCTCAGGGAACCTCAAGCCAACCCTCTGGAGCTCCCCTAGCCCGCAATCGACGGCGGGAGGCCGTCTCACCCATCTCCGGCCAGTACAGCCACCGCTGCCCTCCGGTCCGTTCAGTCGCAACCAGAGTCTCCCCAGCCCCTCCAGAGCCACCGTCCTCTTCCCCTCGATCTTACGGAGCCGCCTAAGCCCTCAGCTATGACGGGGAACCACCGCAGCCCAGAACCCCAATTCCACCCGAAGCTTCCTCCGCCGCAGAGCTCGCCGCCGGCGACTCCCTCCACCCCCGCCGACCCAACAACCACCGGGAGGACCGCCCCGGTCTGGCGGATCCATCCCTACCCTCCGGAGCCCGCGGGAAGCCGCCGTTCGCCGGCATTGATCGCCGGAGCCTCGCATCTGCTTGGACAGAGGAAGAAGGAGGCAGGGAACGACTGGTCAAACCTGACCAGTGGGCCCCCAGGACCCACTGTCAGTGACCCGAGCCGACCCGCGTGGTTTTAAGTGGAAGCGCAAAATCCTAAAGTACGTCTCCCCTGCTTCGAAAGCGTATTCTCATCGAAACGTTTTCTTTTTTTTGTTTTATTTTAAAATCAGAGTTTGACTGAAACTTTGACTGGCTATATCTTTTTAAATATAAATCCAAATGACTTGATTCTTTTTCTGTTGTTTCCCAAATATTGTCTAGTTTATTTTCATATTTATTTCAAATTTTTCCAAACAACTTTTTTGTACTGTTTTTAAAGTATGTGTTAATTCAAATTTAATTAAAATAGGATTATGGAGAGGGAGAAGAAAACTTTCAAAAGTTTTGGAATGCACCCTGCCTCTCCACAACTTGAAGGCAAGAATTCTGAACCCTGGCATAATATTGTCTTGCATTGTTGATATGGTTGCAACACCATCTTGTCTCGGAAATTTCGTTATTCTATGCGATGATACGATCATAATCATAGTGCATATTGATGATTTCATGCTGTTGGCATTTGATATGTTTGTGATAGAAATCCCCCTCATATGCCTCTCATGCCTACCGGGAAGGATCCGGGAAAGCCTCTGTCTTGGGTAGACACGAGCTTGTCCCTCGTCGAGACGATTATGACCGGTGGGGCATGGGGAGGTATGATGAGTGGTGGTTCTGTCTGATGGATGTGAAATATAATTCTTGAGCTAACCATGCAGGAATGCTTAAACCTCCTGAGTCGGCCGTAGACCGAGTCTTGTTCCAGTAACCCCCCATACTTGTTTCGTGCTGCCACTTGTCCCTGCCGTAGGTAGGGTACGGTTCAGTAAGTTGTCAACCCCTGTCCTAGAACACACTGTACAGAGAGGCCATGGTGGAAGATACCGGCTGCATCCGGTAGGCATGCCACCTGGTCCGGGGGCATGGGTGTTTCCGGTTGGGACCGAGAGGGGGCACCCCTTAGAGCGCGCGATATAAGTTTGATCCCATGCTAACCGAGGTTGTAGCCTCCCCACTTAGAGTTTCGCTTGACAGGTGTCGTGGGTGATTCCAGACACCGGTAAGTTAAGCTGGTGTGTGCGGTCAGGTGTGTTTTCGAATGAAAGACCGTAGACGGAACTAGTCCCCATGGACTAAAGGAATCCGTTGCTAGTGGGTAAAGAGTACACCCTCTGCAGAGATATTATACCTATTCGAATAGCCGTGTCCATGGTTAAGGACTACAGTCTGGGATGGGTCAAGTGTCGGTCTTAGTGTCGGTCTTCGGAGGAAAAACTACTAAACCAGAACATTAATTATGATCTGTGACATATGCTGATTATGCTTATTGTTCTACCTCCTGGATATTCACTGTGATTATTTTTATATATAAGCCCTTTATGTGGTGTCTCTCAGACGCCCGACTGTGGCATGCTTGTTATTTCATTTATTTATAAGCCCTTTATGTGGTGTCGCTCAGACGCCCGACTGTGGCATGGTTGTTATTTCATTTACTTATAAGCCCTTTATGTGGTGTCGCACAGACGCCCGACTATGGCATGCTTGTTATTCCTTTTATATATAAGCCCTTTATGCGGTGTCCTCAGACGCCCGACTGAGGCATGCTTCATATTATTATCCTTTCGAGGCGTCGCTTCAGACACCCGATCGGTGCTTTCCATTTGTACTCCCTGATGGTTTAATCATGTTTTATTTGAATGATCTGCTTGCGTGCATCATGAACCTTATTTCATAATTGATGAAGTGATCATAGAATATTTCAAAACATGATTATCAGTGGCTATATTATACCTGTGTTCTTAATGTTTGCGAGTACATTCAAAGTACTCACTGGCTTGTCCCTGGCTATTGTCTTGGCCAGATTTCTTGCGTGGAGAGGAGCGTTGTGATGACAGCCCCGGAACATACGCAATGGTGATAGCAGCCTCGCGAAGATAGGAGTTATCCTGGTCAGCTGTTCCTGTGGGAAATGGAGTCCCATAGACGCTGATGATCCGCAAACCGCTTCCGCCATCAACCACTAGAAACCTTTTTGCTGTACTCATAGGCCAGAATGGTCTTGTACTACATATGATGTACTTTGCTTGGAGTTTCTGTATCAAGTTGGTGCCTCATTAGCTAACAGTAATCCTGGGGCTGGTGAGGACAAGGGCCATTTTCTGGGAAATTTATATCCCGAAAATCCGGTCCTGACAAACTTGGTATCAGAGCCAGGCTGACCATTGGCTAATCCTACCTTAGCCAGGTCGAAAAACCTAGGTAAACCAACCCACCAGACTTTAACCAAACCCCGGCCAAGCTCCTCGTGTAAGATAGCCACACAGTGACCCGACACCTTTTGGCAGTCGGTGCCTGAGGGAGTCCTGGATTAGGGGTGTCCGGATGGCCGTACTATACCTTCAGCCGGACTCTTGGACCATGAAGATACAAGATTGAAGACTTCGTCTTGTGTCCGTGAGGGACTTTCCTTGGCGTGGAAGGCAAGCTTGGCGATACGGATATGAAGATCTCCTACCATTGTAACCGACTTTGTGTAACCCTAACCCTCTCCGGTGTCTATATAAACCGGAGGGTTTTAGTCCATAGGACAACATAAAGAACAACAATCATACCATAGGCTAGCTTCTAGGGTTTAGCCTCTCCTATCTCGTGGTAGATCTACTCTTGTACTACCCATATCATCAATATTAATCAAGCAGGACATATGGTTTTACCTCCATCAAGAGGGCCCGAACCTGGGTAAAACTTCGTGTCCCTTGCCTCCTGTTACCATCCGGCCTAGACGCACAGTTCGGGACCCCCTACCCGAGATCCACCGGTTTTGACACCGACATTGGTGCTTTCATTGAGAGTTCCTTTTTGTCGTCGCCGTTAGGCTTTATGGCTCCTACGATCATCAATAGCGATGCAGTCCAGGGTGAGACCTTCCTCCCCGGACAGATCTTCGTCTTCGGCGGCTTCGCACTGCGGGCCAATTCACTTGGCCATCTGGAGTAGATCGAAAGCTATGCCCCTGGCCGTCAGGTCAGATTTGGAAGTTTAAACTACACGACTGACATCCGCGGGGACTTGATCTTCGACGGATTCGAGCCACTGCCTAGCGCGCCGCACTGTCACGACGAGCATGATCTAGCTCTGTTGCCGAACAGTGCCCTGGAGGCCTCACCCGCATCGGCTTCGACCCTTAATTTGGAGCCAACTGAGCCAAACACCAGCCCCGCACTCCGCGAGACTCGTGACTCCAAGGAGCCGTACTCCTCTCCAGATTCCGAACCCTCCGCGCCCCTGCCGATCGAATCCGATTTGGTGCCGATCACGGAGTTTACTACCACAGACATCTTTCAGCACTCGCCTTTCGGCGATATTCTGAAGACACTAAAGTCTCTCTCTTTATCAGGAGAGCCCTAGCCGGACTACGGTCAGCAAGGTTGGGATACGGACGATGAAGAAATTCAAAGCCCACCCACCACCCACTTTGTAGCCATTGTCGACGATTTAACCGACATGCTTGACTTTGACTCCGAAGACATCGACGTTATGGACGCCGATGCAGGAGACGATGAAGAACCAGCGCCTATTGGGCCCTGGAAAGCCACCTCGTCATATGACGTATACATGGTGGATGCACCAAAAGATGACGACGAGGAGCAGAAGGACGCACCGAAGGCTTGTTCCCTCGAGAAGCAGTCAAACCGGAGACGCAAGCACCGCCCCAAGTCCCGCCTCAACAGAAATAATGATCATACAGACCCAGCGCTGGAGCAGGGCGAACCGCTGCCGGACAACGGCAATCCGGATAATCAAACCGAACAAACAAATTCTATCAAGGATAATGGTCCGGACGACATAACGCCGGACAGGCACCCGGAGTAGCAGAATGCCCGTAAAAGGCTTGGTGCCACCGCGAGGAGTCTTAAAAAGTAGAAGCAAAGGCTCAAGGCTGCGCAAGACACACTCCAAATCAGATGGAGTAAAATACTCAACACATCAGCGAGGTACGGCGACAATCGCCCCTCCAAGAGCTACCCAAAGCGGAAGCTGCTACCTGAATTCGATGAGGAGGCCTCAGACCCCCCACAACCAAATATCAAAGCAGCCACCTGGCTGGATAGACGGCCCCTCTACCAACACAGAGCGGCATACAACGCCACTCACAATACAACACGCGACCCTTGTGAGGGCTCGCACCCAAAGGACGGCGCAACAAGATCCATCTATGGAGCACGCAAGCGCGCCCCGTCATACAATGCAACACAACAAACATCCGAACAACGCGGTACACCCAGCTATAGGGGTGCCACACACCCCCTATGTTTCACCGATGAGCTGTTGGACCATGAATTTCCAGAGGGATTCAAACCCGTAAACATAGAGACATACGACGGAACAACAGACCCTAGGGTCTAGATTGAGGACTACATCCTTCATATCCATATGGCTCGAGGAGATGATCTCCACGCCATCAAGTACTTACCCCTCAAGCTCAAAGGGCCAGCTCGTCACTAGCTTAAAGGCCTCCCCGAAAGCTCCATTGGAAGTTGGGAAGAGCTTGAAAACGCCTTTCGGGCAAATTTTCAAGGGACTTATGTCTGACCTCCGGATGCAGACGATTTGAGTCATATAACTCAACAGCCCGGAGAGTCAGCCCGAAAGCTTTGGAATAGGTTTCTTACTAAAAAGAACCAGATTGTCGACTGTTCGGACACCGAAGCCTTGGCAGCTTTTAAGCATAGCGTCCGTGACGAATGGCTCGCCAGACACCTCGGCCAAAATAAGCCGAGAACGATGGCCGCATTAACAAGCCTCATGACCCGCTTTTGCACGGGTGAGGACAGCTAGCTAGCCAGATGCAGCACCAACGACCCCAGTACATCTGAAGTTAGAGATGGAAATGGGAAATCATGGTGCAACAGCAATAACAAACGCCGGAATAAAGAAGACAGCACGAAGGGCACGACAGTAAACGCCGGATTCAAAAGCTCTCGGCCAGGTCAGCAAAAGCCGCCCTCTAAAGGCACTAGGGATGAACTGTCCAGCCTCAACAAAATTCTGGACCAAGTATGTCAGATCCATAGTACCCCTGGTAAACCTGCTAATCATACCCACAGAGAATGTTGGCTCTTCAAGCAGTCCGGGAAGCTCAACGCCGTACATAAGGGGGAGGATACACCAAGTGAAGACGAGGACGAGCCTCCCAAGCAAGACACTGGGGAACAAAAGAAATTTCCACCAGAAGTCAAAACAGTAAACGTGTTACACGTGATCAAGGGAAAAAACAACGCGACACTCCCAGGAAAATATACCCAAGTGCCTGTCATCGCGAAGTCCTGCCACTGGTCGTCTCAACCGATCACTTTCGACCATCGCGATTAATTAGCATGTATCCGACACGCAGGATGGGCTGCCCTGGTATTAGACCCCGTAATTGGCGGATATCACTTCACACGAGTCTTGATGGACGGTGGCAGCAATCTAAACCTAATATATCAGGATACAATCCGCGGGATGGGGTTAGACCCAACAAAAATTCGCCATAGCAATACTACCTTTAAAGGAGTAACGCCAGGCCCAGGGGCTCGTTGTACGGGCTCCCTCCTACTACAAGTTATATTCGGCTCCCCCGATAACTTCCGTCGCGAGCATTTAACCTTCCACATCGCTCCGTTCCAAAGTGGCTATCAAGCACTGCTCGGACGCGAAGCTTTTGCTCGCTTTAATGCAATACCACACTGCGCCTCCCTCACACTCAAGATGCCCGGTCCACGTGGCATCATTTTAGTGAACGGAAATATCAAGCGATCTCTGCGCGCCGAAGAGTGTGCGGCTGCCTTGGCAGCCGCACACTAAAGGCACCCGGACCAGTGAAGGCATCCAATAGGTCGTCAAGACCTCAGACACAACTAATCAAGTCCGGCGCCGCTATTTATACCGAACAAATGGTCACACCCCTATTTGTCAATACAAGGGGCTCAACGCGCGCAGACAAGTGGCAATTTTTTCTCATCTTGAATTATACATGGTTTCTTTAAAAACTACCTTTTTGCACGACAAGTTTTTCACCTAAATTCTTCTCTTTTACAGACGATCATCGTGCTACACCCGTCCAGGATACGGCACAACGGAGACATAGGCGCAGACGGGCAGTAGGGACCTGCTCCAATGATTCTTTTTAGATTAAGACCCTGCGTAAACCTTTTTTTACTGTCTCTTGTTGATACATATCCACCATTGAGAAGGATGCTGACGTCTTGGCATGTGGCCACGCCAGAACAATGCACGTACCTGGACACAAGGGGCTTCTTACAAAGGCCATTATTTAGGCTCAGTTTATACCACAAAGACCGAATACCTTAGGGAGTGTTCGGCGTCGCGAGTTTGGCCCTATATGTATCAGCTCCGAATCATTGTCTTTGGTCAAATGTTGGGTCTGCCCGACTCCTGTGTTTTGGTGCCTTACGTTACGCTTTTCCGACTAAGGTAGCACCAGGAAAACTACTGCGATTGTGCCTTGGTTCATCCGGACGAGCACCTCAGTAGAGAAAGCCGAAAACTGACTGTCATGATATAGCGTGAGACTGGTCAACCACTCGATGACCTGTTAGAATGTTAGAATTCCTCCTCCTTAACAAAGGGCCGTTTTCCGTCCAGGCATGTACGCACCCCGGGATCAGGAGAGTGCGGAGCCACCAGGGGCTATCTAGTAGCCCCACTGTCAAACTCCTATGGCTAAGTGAAAGTGTTAAAGCATTATAGTCCGGTTGCCTCGCTCGCTCTGCTATCACCTCCTTAATAGGACCAAGACGTTGGGTTAAGTGTGAACGCGTGTTTTTTGCGAGCACCTCCGCATTATATGCGTGGGGGTCGAAGCCGACGGCTGCAATCTTTCAGGTTATACACATGTATAGATAAACGGCCGCCCAGGAGGCATCATATTACTTTCAGGAAAAAGTATAAAAATAGCCTTATAAAATTTTATAAAAGCATTTCGCTTACAATGAGATTACATATCAGTCAAACATAATATTTTTTGAGCACCGGGTCTCTATCAAACGAGCACCCTCAAGAACTTCTTCAAAGTAGTGCTCAGCAGCCATTCGGCCTATGGCCGAATCCCGCGCTGCAACAGTGGTAGCATCCATCTCCGCCCAGTATGCTTTAACACGGGAAAAGGCCATCCGTGAGCCCTCTATGCACGCCGACCTCTTCATCGCATTAATGCGCGGCACCACGTCAAGGAACTGCTGCACCAAGCGGAAATAGCTGTTCGGCTTTGGCCTTTCTGGCCATAGCTGATCCACAACAGACCTCATGGCTAATCCGGACAACCTATTCAGTTCGGCCCATTCGGCTAATTGGTCAGTCAATGAAAGCGGACGCTCGGGAGAATGGAAATTGTCTCCAAAATAGCTGGTCTACTTCACGGTCCGTCTGACCCTGGAAGTACTTGGCCGCATCGGCAGCGCTCGCCGCCAAATCCATATACACATTCTCCGAACTCCACAGCCGATCTAGAGGGGCATACCACGGATCTCTGAACTTCCTCCGCAACATAAAGGATTTCCCAACTACAATATCCCCGGCTTCCCGCAGCTCCTCCTTCTTCGCCCTCATAGCAGAGCGGATGTCTTTTCTCGTCGCAGCAGCCTTCTCAAGGTCCGATGCCTTCGCTAGGTTTTCCTTTTCAAGAACCCGGCAACGGTCGGCGGCGGCTTTTAATTCTATGGCCATCTTGGCCATCTTATCTCGGCTCTCGCCATGCGCGGCCTTCTCGGCTTTCAACTCTTCGGCCGCCTTCAAAGCAGCCGTATTACCAAACCTCGCTTGTTCCTTCGCTCGGGCAAGTTCCGCCCGCAAGGCTTCAATAGTGGCAGCTCCATCTATAGTCACAACATATTAAAGAGACTGGTATCATGCTGCTCTTACTATGTGGCGTTTACCAGATAATGACACTTACCCTGTGCCTCGTCAAGCCTTTTGTTAACAAGCTCGATGTCAGCATCTACCGCATCCAACGACCGTTTTAAATGGGCAAACTCAATAGTCCGGCTAGCCACCGAAGCTTCCATCACCTGCACATAGAGGCAGTATGGTTATTACCTGGGAATATAATCCTCTGTTCGTCGTCATTTCCAACGACAACCAGAGTCTCAGGGGCTACTATCTACACAAGGCACACCTAGCATGTGCAGGACTATCATACATTATTTTACGTACCTCAAAGCCTGTTAGTAGACTCATAAAAGCTTCACGCAATCCGCTTTTGGCGGACGAGATTCTCTCTATCACCGTATTCATCAGCACATGGTGTTCATCTAAGATGGCCGCTCGCCCCACCAACTCCCTCAGAACATCCGATCGCACACCAGACGGTGCCGGACTCTTTTGTCTGCTCTCTTCAGGAGCCGGACACTGGGAGCTTCGGGGGTCAATGGGATTATCTTCTGGCCTCGCCGGACTCGGAGAGGCCCTCCGCGATGACACTTCGAGGTCGCCCGCTTCCGGAGCGGAGGAGTCCGGAGGAGGCGTTTCGCTCTCCATCATCTCTGGAAGAAGATCCCCTGAAGACGAGCTCATTTGAGAGGGGCTAAGGCCCGAACTGCAAAGATATATGCGGTGGTTATTTTCTCAGAAGAAAAAGATGGCATACCTGTACTATTGAAGTATTTCGGGTCACTTACGACTCGCGGGAGAATTGATCCCCCCGCGGACTTTGTGCGGCAAAAGCACCGCCCAAGGTAGGACCCTCTGTGGGAAACTTCTTCTCCCGTTTGGAAGCTTCAGCTTCCGAATCCCTGGGCGCAGTCCTTTTACTCCTCCGGTAATCTTCCTTCATGGAGACGCTCGCTCCCTCGATTAGAATGGGCAGTGTTGGGGGCCCGCGTCCTCCTGTATTATCCTCCCCAGTATCTTCCTTCAAGGGCTCCGGGCAAGGTGCGACCTGGAGCATCTTTTCCAATACTGAATTGTCCAAACCCTCAGGGAGGGGGGCCGAACACCGAATCAACTTCGCCTTTGTTAGCCAGTCCTGGTCAAAAAGCAAACTCTCAGAAATAACTTCGTAACAAATGAGAGATAGTATGTTCGGCCGGGAGATTCCTTACCTGTTCGGCGGCGCGGTTACTGCTCAGGCCCACGTCCTCAGTGATTTCCGGACACTCTATCTGAGGTCCGAAGAATGACTTGTACATCTCCTCGTGCGTCAGGCCGAGGAAATTTTGAATGACACGCGGTCCCTCGGGATTGAACTCCCACAAGCGAAGGGGCCGGCGTTTGCAAGGCTGGACTTGACGAACTAGCATAACTTGTATTACCGCAAGCAAACTAAAATCTCCATTGAAGAGATCTCGAATGTGGCTTTGCAGTATAGGCATGTCCTTGGCTGGACCCCAGCTCAGACCTCTGCTGATCCATGACATCAGTTGTGGTGGAGGGCCCGAGCGGAAAACAGGGGCGGCCGCCCACTTGGTACTTCTAGGAGCTGTGATGTAGAACCACTCCTGTTGCCACAATTCAGGCACCTCTGGAATGGAACCTTTGGGCCATGGAGCTCCCGTCATCTTGCATATTGAGGCACCTCCACACGCTGCATGTTGCCCCTCGATCATCTTCGGCTTTACTTCAAAGGTCTTGAGCCACAGTCCAAAGTGAGGGGTAACCCGGAGGAAGGCCTCACACACGACAATAAATGTCATGATATGAAGAAAGGAGTCCGGAGCTAGATCATGGAAATCTAGCCCGTAATAAAACATCAAACCCCTGACGAAAGGATCCAGAGCAAGGCCTAGACCTCGGAGGAAGTGGGAGACGAACACGACGTTCTCATTGGGTTCGGGGGAGGGGACGGCCTGCCCGCGGGCAGGCAGCCGATGCAAAACCTGGGCGATCAGATATCTGGCCTCCCTCAACTTTTTGATGTCTTCTTCCGTGACGGAGGAAGGCACCCATCAGCCTTGAAGGCTAGATCCGGACATGATTGAAGGTTCGGAGCACCTGACCTGAACTTTGGGTGTTTGAGCTTGAGGTGGGGGAAGGATTCGATTGAACATGGGAGGAAAAAAAATAAAAGCCTTGTCCCTTTTTAAAGAGGGTGAATATCAAGCATCCTCTCCGTGGCCGTTTGGACTTGCCTATAGTCTAGGAGTCCTAGAAGCGGTTGGGTTGCCCATGCCTGTATTGATGAGAATCCCGGAATAAGGGGACACATCTCTGCTTTAACAAGGCGTGCCAAGGAAACCGCCTCGCATGACGCTCTGAGGTGGGATAATAAAACGATTCGAATAAAGGATTGGCCGTGGTGCGTCACACTATGGAATACGTCAGCAGATTAGATTTGTGTAAATATTATTCTCTCTATGGCGATATGTGGAAACTTATTTTGCAGAGCCGGACACTATCTTTGTGTTCAAAATCTTCTATGAAGTACTTGGAGGAGGAACCCGCCTTGCAATGCCGAAGACAATCTGCGCGCCGGACTCATCGTCATTAAAGCCTGGTTCGAGGGATACTGAGGGAGTCCTGGATTAGGGGGTGTCCGGATGGCCGGACTATACCTTCAGCCGGACTCCTGGACCATGAAGATACAAGATTGAAGACTTCGTCCCGTGTCCGGGAGGGACTTTCCTTGGCGTGGAAGGAAAGCTTGGCGATACGGATATGAAGATCTCCTACCATTGTAACCGACTTTGTGTAACCCTAACCCTCTCCGGTGTCTATATAAACCGGAGTGTTTTAGTCCATAGGACAACATACAGAACAACAATCATACCATAGGCTAGCTTCTAGGGTTTAGCCTCTCCGATCTCGTGGTAGATCTACTCTTGTACTACCCATATCATCAATATTAATCAAGCAGGACGTAGGGTTTTACCTCCATGAAGAGGGCCCAAACGTGGGTAAAACTTCGTGTCCCTTGCCTCCTATTACCATCCGGCCTAGACGCACAGTTTGGGACCCCCTACCCGAGATCCACCGGTTTTGACACCGACAGTGCCCAACCTATCAACCTAGCCTGTCGATCATGCGCCAGTGACCGACACCTAAATTGTCTCATTCGCAAGCATGCGAAGAAGACTCCGTCCCATTTTTCTATAAAAAGGGACACGCAAACCTCAACCCAGCATAGCTCAGCGTCTGCTCAAACCAAGCTAAAATGCCAGGACCCATTGTTCACAGTGAGACCACAGCAACCAACCTTGGAGGCTTCGTGACCGTGCTAGCAAACCTCACCCGCCGTGGCTTCGCGTTAGAAGAGCCCCCAGAATATGTTGTTTACCAAGGGTCCATGAGCGGTGAGAGCCGTCAATTCTGGGCCACTTTACACGTCTATGGTAGGGGTCTATCGCCAGAACGCCCCTACAGGTTCACCAGAAGGACAACTTCCTTTGAGCCACAGGCCATCCAACTAGCTGCTCGAGAGGCTATCGTTCAAGTCCGGCACTTGTCGCCCAGAGTTAACTGTCGCTCCTTCTACTACTACCCCAGCCGTGACGGGTATGGTAGGCCACCCCAAGTTTCCAACGGAGATCACAAGACGGATCTTGCATTATAGCATCCGGTGCGCTACGTAAGTGCACTAGAGGAACTGTTCGATCAAATCACCCTTGATCTGATCGCAGCTCGTGGAGAACTGATCCGCCGAGCCCCGGCAAGAAGAGAAGATGAGCCCGACACCGACAACCCAGTCGTGCTGTTCGGACAACCGATCGAGACCTTGAGGACAGCCCCAGTCAGCGACCAAGGTACTATGATGTCTCCAGAAGTGCTTCGTCGCCTTTTGGGAACACGCTCCAATGGGATTGTGGCCAACAATCCTCGAGATGGTCATCATCGCTACCCCGACCCTGCAGCCCCTCAACCCCCTCCAGCTAACCCCGACGATGAAAACCGTGGAGAAGCCTCGGCGTCCACAAAGCAAGCCCGCTTGGACATAAACGAGGTAGACTAAGTCACTAGAGTAGCACCAACTCTTAGTATACCCCATGCCCTGTAATTGTGTGATCATGTATCGCCATATTGGAATGTTGTCTACATGTGCGCCCTTATTTTAAATAGTAGCTGTGCATAAGTATGTTGATGTATGATTGCATTTTTAATTCCGGGCGTAGCTACCAAAAACCAACCCCGAAGGCACCCACAGTAATGTGCCGCTTTTGCGAGATGTGTGTATCTGTGGCTTTGACCCCGATCCCATAGAACAGAACCGACAAACTAATTGCCCTTCACCGCGGTAAATAACCCAGCCTGGAGGCTATATAAAAGGCCACCTTGTGACCTTATCAAGTACCCCTCACCTTGGGCACAACCCTCACAACCATTTCTTGCCATGCGAGCCCTAGCATTTATCTGAGGACCCCCGAGGCAACCCCAGGTAGCTTTGTTAAAATATTGTGGGACTTTACCCGAAGTACCATGGGTTCTACCCTGCTACCCCAGTACGAGCTGCTCAAATCAAGAATCACCTCATCCACCTCGAAATATTGGGCAGTAGTGCACAACCCTCCCGTAAACTCAAACCAAGACCCAACGGAAGTCTCCTTCGTGGGGAAATCTATGCCGACTCCGCAGATGTCCATAGAAGCGGCCACACACGAAGCGTTTGTTCGCCTTCGATTCATGGTACCCTATGCCAGCGAACGAGGGCATTATTACTTTTCGAGCCGTGCAGCACCTGAGGAAGTAGCATCTTTTCCCGGTGGACGAATTGAGAGAGACCCAGTACTGGCCAACCTTGCCCAGTACGTCATCGCGCAAGACCGTCTGACCCAGCGGATAATGGGTTACCTTCAGAGCCTCGCTGATTTAAATCCTCATATCGCCATCGGCAGACCGCTGAGACCCGGCCAGGAGAGACGCGTCCATCGGCTATTCAATCCGCTTCCCCCGATAGAAGAAGAGTGTGCCCCAGTACCAGAGACGTCTTCTCGGGACCCTGTACTTTTACCGTTTTCATTATAAACGTCATGGCTATGTTCATTTACGTGTTGCAGCTTATGCGTTGTACCCAAGTTCGTGCTATGAGTAAATTGTTCGGTTTCAGCTGACATGAGCTATGTTTTAAAAAACGACCCTTAGCAAATCTCGAGGATGGGATTTTTCTTAAGGGGGGTAGTGTTGTGACACCCCAAAATTTTCAACCTTATTTTATTAATTAAAATTTTCCAGGAAATTTAAACTTTTATTTTCTGGATTTTCTTTCGATTTCAGAGCCATTCTTTTTCTTATTATTATGGAGTTTTTACCCCAAGTGAAAACTTTCCAAATATATTATTGGACTTGTTTGCCCTTTCAAGAAAAACATTCCTATTATCAGTGGATTTATTTGCATAACTATTTCTCTCTAAGCTTTATTCCTTAAAGTGATTTTTCATTAGTTTTGGAGCTCTTTTTGAACTACAACCATTTGATAAATTTATCTAAAATTCCAACCAAAATTTGGAGATGTCATGTGATGTTTTTAAATCACTTTTATGCAAAAATATCTTCTATTCATTGGAAAATTTGAGCTCTACACAAAGTTTTCAAATCTGGTCCAGTGGGAAATTTTGCACTACAACCTATTTAAATATTTCTTTAAAACTTCCACCAAAATAATGGGATGTTAATAGGAATATATTATTCAACTTTATGCAAAAAACCAGTGATGTTCTTTGAAAAATTTGAGTGAATCAACCTCAGTTTCATTCTAGTCCAACTTGATGATTTGTACTGCAACCCTAATCATTCTTGCTCTAGCAGCCATGAGCTTTTTCCTACTTAAATAACACCCTACTAAACCCTTAAGTCCAGTATAGTAGACCCATTGGAGTAATTTTAGTCCATGAAACTATGCCCTTTTCTTTCTGTCCAGAATTGGTTTTCTCAAGATCTTGCACTAACAAGTTCTTGCTTTTGACAAACTAACCTTACCACCCTCTGTATCATCTAAACAGACACTAGTCTGGAGCTTTTGGCCACCCCAAGAGTTGCCTAGATGCACATGGCATTCTGTCAGACACCTTGAGTGCATGCATAGTTTTGGCATGATCTTTAGTTTGCATTGTGGACTTGACCCCCTGACCCAACCAACATGTCCAATAAGCTCCTAGCTAACCCTAACCCAGGCTTGCTAATCCTCAGACTCATCCTAATCCTCTAGCATGACTTGGCATTTTGCCGAACACCTGACGTGTGTGCGCTAGGCGCGCCCAGAACGCATGTTTTGCACCCGCGCTCGTTCTGTCCACCCCCTCGCACAGCCAGTACGCCCGACCCCTCCCTCGTGGCAGAGCCGCCCTGGCCCTCTCCTGGCGCCCTACAGCGCCGCCGTCAGGTCGGCCATGGCAGCAAGCGGGCGGCCACAGCAACCTCTGCCATGGACGGCGCCGCCCGAGCCACACACGTGCGCCAGCTGCCCTCTGGAGCAGTCCGAACTCATCCTCAAGCTCGTTTGCAAGCGCTCATTGCTGCCACGTCCCCCCTACAGCAACAGAACGGCGGTTCGCCGGCGTTCTTATCCAACGTCGTGGAACCGACCTCGTTGCACTATAAAAGGACCCCCGAGCTTCCCTAGGCCCTCAGGCAACCTCAAGCCAACCCTCTGGAGCTCCCCTAGCCCGCAATCGATGGCGGGAGGCCGTCTCCCCCATCTTCGGCCAGTACAGCCGCCGCCGCCCTCCGGTCCATTCAGTCGCAACCAAAGCCTCCCCCGCCCCTCCAGAGCCACCGTCCTCTTCCCCTCGATCTTACGGAGCCACCCAAGCCCTCAGCTGTGACGGGGAACCACAGCGGCCCAGAACCCCAATTCCACCCGAAGCTTCCTCCACCGCGGAGCTCGCCGCCGGCGACTCCCTCCACCCCCGCTGACCCAACAACCACCGGGGGGACCGCCCCGGTCTGGCGGATCTATCCCTACCCTCTGGAGCCCATGGGAAGCCGCCGTTCGCCGGCGTTGATCGCCGGAGCCCCGCATCGGCTCGGACAGAGGAAGAAGGAGGCGGGGAACGACTGGTTAAACCTGACCAATGGGCCCCTGGACCCACTGTCGGTGACCCGAGCCGGCCCGCCTGGTTTTAAGTGTAAGCGCAAAATCCTAAAGTACGTCTCCCCTGCTCCGAAAGCGTATTCTCATCGAAACGTTTTCTTTTTTCTGTTTTATTTAAAAACCAGAGTTTGATTGAAACTTTGACTGGCTATATATTTTTAAATATAAATCCAAATGACTTGATTCTTTTTCTGTTGTTTCCCAAATAATGTCTAGTTTATTTTCATATTTATTTCAAAATTTTCCAAACAACTTTTTTGTACTGTTTTTAAAGTATGTGTTAATTCAAATTTAATTAAAATAGGATTATGGAGAGGGAGAAGAAAACTTTCAAAAGTTTTGGAATGCACCCTGCCTCTCCACAACTTGAAGGCAAGCATTCTGAACCCTGGCTTAATATTGTCTTGCGTTGTTGATACAGTTGCAACCCCATCTTGTCTCGGAGATTTCGTTATTCTATGCGATGATACGATCATAATCATAATGCATATTGATGATTTCATGCTGTTGGCATTTGATATGTTTGTGATAGAAATCCCCCTCATATGCCTCTCAGGCCTACCTGGAAGGATCCGGGAAAGCCTCTGTCTTAGGTAGACACGAGCTTGTCCCTCGTCGAGACGATTATGACCGGTGGGGCATGGGGAGGTATGATGAGTGGTGGTTCTGTCTGATGGATGTGAAATATAATTCTTGAGCTAACCATGCAGGAATGCTTAAACCTCCTGAGTCGGCCATAGATCGAGCTTGTTCCAGTAACCCCCCATACTTGTTTCGTGTTGCCACTTGTCCTTGCCGTAGGTAGGGTACGGTTCAGTAAGTTGTCAACCCCTGTCCTAGAACACACTGTACAGAGAGGCCATGGTGGAAGATACCGGCTGCATCTGGTAGGCATGCCACCTGGTCCGGGGGCATGGGTGTTTCCGGTTGGGACCGAGAGGGGGCACCCCTTAGAGCGCGCGATATAAGTTTGATCCCATGCTAACCGAGGTTGTAGCCTCCCCACTTAGAGTTTTGCTTGACAGGTGTCGTGGGTGATTCCAGACACCGGTAAGTTAAGCTGGTGTGTGCAATCAGGTGTGTTTTCGAATGAAAGACCGTAGACGGAATTAGTCCCGATGGACTAAAGGAATCCGTTGCTAGTGGGTAAAGAGTACACCCTCTGCAGAGATATTATACCTATTCGAATAGCCGTGTCCATGGTTAAGGACTACAGTCCGGGATGGGTCAAGTGTCGGTCTTAGTGTCGGTCTTTGGAGGAAAAACTACTAAACCAGAACATTAATTATGATCTGTGACATAGGATGATTATGATTATTATTATTGTGGACTAATCATGTGTATTATTTGAATCAATGAGTATCCATGGGATGGTTCTACCTCCTGGATATTCACTGTGATTATTTTTATATATAAGCCCTTTATGTGGTGTCGCTCAGACGCCCGATTGTGGCATGCTTGTTATTTCATTTACTTATAAGCCCTTTATGTGGTGTCGCTCAGACGCCCGATTGTGGCATGCTTGTTATTTCATTTACTTATAAGCCCTTTATGTGGTGTCGCACAGATGCCCGACTATGGCATGCTTGTTATTCCTTTTATATATAAGCCCTTTATGTGGTGTCGCTCAGACACCCGACTGAGGCATGCTTCATATTATTATCCTTTCGAGGCGTCGCTTCAGACACCCGATCGGTGCTTTCCATTTCTACTCCTTGATGGTTTACTCATGTTTTATTTGAATGATCTGCTTGCGTGCATCATGAACCTTATTTCATAATTAACGAAATGATCATATAATATTTCAAAACATGATTATCAGTGGCTATATTATACCTGTGTTCTTAATGTTTGCGAGTACATTCAAAGTACTCACTGGCTTGTCCCTGGCTATTGTCTTGGCCAGATTTCTTGCGTGGAGAGGAGCGTTGTGATGACAGCCCCGGAACCTGCGCAATGGTGATAGAAGCCTCGCGAAGATAGGAGTTATCCTGGTCAGCTGTTCCTGTGGGAAATGGAGTCCCATAGACGCTGATGATCCGCAAACCGCTTCCGCCATCAACCACTAGAAACCTTTTTGCTGTACTCATAGGCCAGAATGGTCTTTTACTACATATGATGTACTTTGCTTGGAGTTTCTGTATCAAGTTGGTGCCTCATCAGCTAACAGTAATCCTGGGGCTGGTGAGCACAAGGGCCATTTTCTGGGAAATTTATATCCCGAAAATCCGGTCCTGACAAACTTGGTATCAGAGCCAGGCTAACCATTAGCTAATCCTATCTTTGCCAGGTCGAAAAACCTAGGTAAACCAACCCACCAGACCTTAACCAAACCCCGGCCAAGCTCCTCGTGTAAGATAGCCACACAGTGACCCGACACCTTTTGGCAGTCGGTGCCCAACCTATCAACCTAGCCTGTCGATCACGCGCCAGTTACCGACACCTAAATTGTCTCATTCGCAAGCGTGCGAAAGAAGACTCCGTCCCCTTTTTGTATAAAAAGGGGCACGCAAACCTCAACCCAGCACAGCTCAGCCTCTGCCCAAACCAAGGTAAAATGCCAGGACCCATTGTTCACAGTGAGACCACAGCAACCAACCTTGGAGGCTTCGTGACCATGCTAGTAAACCTCTCCCACCGTGCCTTCGCGTTAGAAGAGCCCCCAGAATATGTTGTGTACCAAGGGTCCATGAGCGGTGAGAGCCAACAATGCTGGGCCACTGTACATGTCTATGGTAGGGGTCTATCGCCAGAATGCCCCTACAGGTTCACCGGAAGGACAACTTCCTTTGAGCCACAGGCCATCCAACTAGCTGCTAGAGAGGCTATCGTTCAACTCTGGCACTTGTCGCCCAGAGTTAACTGTCGCTCCTTCTACTACTACCCCAGCCGTGACGGGTATGGTAGGCCACCCCAAGTTGCCAATGGAGATCACGCGACAGATCCTGCATTATTGCATCTGGTGCGCTACATAAGTGCACTAGAGGAACCGTTCGATCAAATCACCCTTGATCTGATCGCAGCTCGTGGAGAACTGAACCGCCGAGCCCCGGCAAGAAGAGAAGATGAGCCCGACACCAACAACCCAGTCGTGCTGTTCGGACAACCGATCGAGACCTCGAGGACAGCCCCAGCCAGCGACCAAGGTACTATGATGTCTCCAGAAGTGCTTCGTCGCCTTTTGGGAACACGCTCCAATGGGATTGTGGCCAACAATCCCCGAGCTGGTCATCATCGCTACCCCGACCCTGCAGCCCCTCAACCCCCTCCAGCTAACCCCGACGGTGAAAACCGTGGAGAAGCCTCGGTGTCCACAAGGCAAGCCCGCTTGGACATAAACGAGGTAGACTAAGTCACTCGAGTAGTACCGAGTCTTAGTATACCCCATGCCCTGTAATTGTGTGATCATGTATCGCCATATTGGAATGTTGTCTGCATGTGCGCCCTTATTTTAAATAGTAGATGTGCATAAGTCTGTTGATGTACGGTTGCATTTTTAATTCTGGGCGTAGCTACCAAAAACCAACCCCGACGGCACCCACAGTAATGCGCCGCTTTTGCGAGATGTGTGTATCTGTGGCTTTGACCCCGATCCCATAGAACAGAACCGACAAACTAGCTGCCCTTCACCGCGGTAAATAACCCAACCTAGAGGCTATATAAAAGGCCACCTCGTGACCTTGTCAAGTACCCCTCACCTTGGGCACAACCCTCACAGCCATTTCTTGCCATGCCGAGCCCTAGAATTTATCTGAGGACCCCCGAGGCAACCCCAGGTAGCTTTGTTAAAATATTGTGGGACTTTACCCGCAGTACCATGGGTTCTACCCAGCTACCCAGTACGAGCTGCTCAAATCAAGAATCACCTCATCCACCTCGAAATATTGGGCAGTAGTGCACATCCCTCTCGTAAACTCAAACCAAGACCCAACGGAAGTCTCCTTCGTTGGGAAATCTAGGCCGACTCCGCAGATGGCCATAGAAGCGACTGCACACGAAGCGCTTGTTCTCCTTCGATTCGCGGTACCCTATGCCAGCGAATGAGGGTATTATTACTTTCCGAGCCGTGCAGCACCCGGGGAAGTAGCATCTCTTTCCGGTGGACGAATTGAGAGAGACCAAGTACTGGCCGACCTTGCCCAGTACGTCATCGCGCAAGAGCGTCTGACCCAGCAGATAATGGGTTACCTTTAGAGCCTCGCTGATTTAAATCCTCAGATCGCCATCGGCAGACCGCTGAGACCCCGGCAGGAGAGACACGTCCATTGGCTAATCAATCCGCTTCCCCCGATAGAAGAAGAGTGTGCCCCAGTACCAGAGACGTTTTCTCGGGACCCTGTACTTTTACCGTTTTCATTCTAAACGTCATGGCTATGTTTATTTACGTGTTGCAGCTTATGCGTTGTACCCAAGTTCGTGCAATGTGTAAACTGTTCGGTTTCAGCTGACATGAGCTATGTTTTTAAAAACGACCCTTAGCAAATCTCGAGGACGAGATTTCTCTTAAGGGGGGTAGTGTTGTGACACCCCAAAAATTTCAATCTTGTTTTATTAATTAAAATTTTGCCAGGAAATTTAAACTTTTATTTTCTGGATTTTCTTTTGATTTCAGAGCCATTCTTTTCCTTATTATTATGGAGTTTTTACCCCAAGTGAAAACTTTCCAAATATATTATTGGACTTGTTTGCCCTTTCAAGAAAAACATTCCTATTATCAGTGGATTTATTTGCATAACTATTTCTCTTTGAGCTTTATTCCTTAAAGTGATTTTTCATTAGTTTTGGAGCTCTTTTTGAACTACAACCATTTGATAAATTTATCTAAAATTCCAACCAAAATTTGGAGATGTCATGTGATGTTTTTAAATCACTTTTATGCAAAAATATCTTCTATTCATTGGAAATTTTGAGCTCTACACCAAGTTTTCAAATCTGGTCCAGTGGGCAATTTTGCACTACAACTTATTTAAATATTTCTTTAAAACTTCCACCAAAATTATGGGATGTTAAAAGGAGTATATTATTCAACTTTATGCAAAAAACCAGTGATGTTCTTTGAAAAATTTGAGTTAATCAACCTCAGTTTCATTCTGGTCCAACTTGATGATTTGTACTGCAACCCTAATCATTCTTGCTCTAGCAGCCATGAGCTTTTTCCTACTTAAAGAACACCCTACTAAACCCTTAAGTCCAGGAGAGTAGACCCATTGGAGTAATTTTAGTCCATGAAACTATGCCCTTTTCTTTCTGTCCAGAATTGGTTTTCTCAAGAACTTGCACTAAAAAGTTCTTGCTTTTGACAAACTAACCTTACCACCCCCTATATCATCTAAAGAGACACTAGTCTGGAGCTTTTGGCCACCCCAAGAGTTGCCTAGATGCACATGGCATTCTGTCAAACACCTTGAGTGCATGCACAGTTTTGGCATGATCTTTAGTCTGCATTGTGGACTTGACCCCCTGACCCAACCAACATGTCCAATAAGCTCCTAGCTAACCCTAACCCAGGCCTGCTAATCCTCAGACTCATCCTAATCCTCTAGCATGACTTGGAATTTTGCCAAACACCTGACGTGTGTGCACTTGGCACGCCCAGAACGCATGTTTTGCACGCGCGCGCACCGAGTCTCCGCGTCCCCACTACCGCCTCCCCGCGCTCGTTCTGGCCAGCCCCTCGCACAGCCAGCACGCCCGACCCCTCCCCCACCGCAGAGCCGCCCTGGCCCCTTCCTGGCACCCTACAGCGCCGCCGTCAAGTCGGCCATGGCAGCAAGCGGGCGGCCACAGCAACCTCTGCCATGGACGGCGCCGCCTGAGCCACACGCGTGCGCCAGCTGCCCTCTAGAGCAGTCCGAGTTCATCCTCAAGCTTGTTTGCAAGCGCTCGTCATCGCCAGGTCCCCCCTGTAGCAACAGAACGGCGGTTCGCCGGCATTCTTATCCAAGGCCATGGAACCGACCTCGTTTCACTATAAAAGGACTCCCGAGCTTGCCTAGGCCCTCAGGAAACCTCAAGCCAACCCTCTGGAGCTCCCCTAGCCCGCAATCGACGGCGGGATGCCGTCTCCCCCATCTCCGGCCAGTACAGCTGCCACCGCCCTCCGGTCCATTCAGTCACAACCAGAGCCTCCCCCGCCCCTCCAGAGCCACCGTCCTCTTCCCCTTGATCTTACGGAGCCGCCCAAGCCCTCAGCTGCGACGGGGAACCACCGCAGCCCAGAACCCCAATTCCACCTGAAGCTTCCTCCGCCGTGGAGCTCGCCGCCGGAGACTCCCTCCACCCCCGCCGACCCAACAACCACCGGGAGGACCGCCCCGGTCCGGATCCATCCCTACACTCCGGAGCCCGCGGGAAGCCGCCGTTCGCCGATGTTGATCACCGGAGCCCCGCATCGGCTCGGACAGAGGAAGAAGGAGGCGGGGAACGACTGGTCAAACCTGACCAGTGGGCCCCCTGGACCCACTGTCAGTGACCCGAGCCGGCCCGCGTGGTTTTAAGTGGAAGCGCAAAATCCTAAAGTACATCTCCCCTGCTTCGAAAGCGTATTCTCATCAAAACATTTTCTTTTTTCTGTTATTTTAAAATCAGAGTTTGACTGAAACTTTGACTAGTTATATCTTTTTAAATATAAATCCAAATGACTTGATTCTTTTTCTATTGTTTCCCAAATATTGTCTAGTTTATTTTCATATTTATTTCAAAATTTTCCAAACAACTTTTTTGTACTGTTTTTAAAGTATGTGTTAATTCAAATTTACTTAAAATAGGATTATGGAGAGGGAGAAGAAAACTTTCAAAAGTTTTGGAATGCACCCTGCCTTTCCACAACTTGAAGGCAAACATTCTGAACCCTGGCATAATATTGTCTTGCATTGTTGATATGGTTGCAACCCCATCTTGTCTCGGAGATTTCGTTATTCTATGCGATGATACGATCATAATCATAGTGCATATTGATGATTTCATGCTGTTGGCATTTGATATGTTTGTGATAGAAATCCCCCTCATATGCCTCTCATGCCTACCGGGAAGGATCCGGGAAAGCCTCTGTCTTGGGTAGACACGAGATTGTCCCTCGTCGAGATGATTATGACCGGTGGGGCATGGGGAGGTATGATGAGAGGTGGTTCTGTCTGCTGGATGTGAAATATAATTCCTAAGCTAACCATGCAGGAATGCTTAAACCTCCTGAGTCGGCCGTAGACCGAGTCTTGTTCCAGTAACCCCCCATACTTGTTTCGTGCTGCCACTTGTCCTTGCCGTAGGTAGGGTACGGTTCAGTAAGTTGTCAACCCCTGTCCTAGCACACGCCGTACAGAGAGGCCATGGTGGAAGATACCGGCTGCATTCGGTAGGCATGCCACCTGGTCCAGGGGCATGGGTGTTTCCGGTTGGGACCGAGAGGGGGGCACCCCTTAGACCGCGCGATATAAGTTTGATCCCATGCTAAGCGAGGTTGTAGCCTCCCCACTTAGAGTTTCGCTTGACAGGTGTCGTGGGTGATTCCAGACACCGGTAAGTTAAGCTGGTGTGTGCGGTCATGTGTGTTTTCAAATGAAAGACCGTAGACGGATTAGTCCCGATGGACTAAAGGAATATGTTGCTAGTGGGTAAAGAGTACACCCTCTGCAGAGATATTATACCTATTCGAATAGCCGTGTCCATGGTTAATGACTACAGTCTGGGATGGGTCAAGTGTCGGTCTTAGTGTCGGTCTTCAGAGGAAAAACTACTAAACCAGAACATTAATTATGATCTATGACATATGATGATTATGATTATTATTATTGTGGACTAATCTTGTGTATTATTTGAATCAATTAGTATCCCTGGGACGGTTCTACCTCCTGGATATTCACTGTGATTATTTTTATATATAAGCCCTTTATGTAGTGTCGCTCATACGCCCGACTGTGGCATGCTTGTTATTTCATTTATTTATAAGCCTTTTATGTGGTGTCGCTCACATGCCTGACTGTGTCATGCTTGTTATTTCATTTACTTATAAGCCCTTTATGTGGTGTCGCACAGACGCCCGACTGTGGCATGCTTGTTATTCCTTTTATATATAAGCCCTTTATGTGGTGTTGCTCAGATGCCCGACTGAGGCATGCTTCATATTATTATCCTTTCGAGGCGTCGCTTCAGACACCCGATCGGTGCTTTCCATTTCTACTCCCTGATGGTTTACTCATTTTTTATTTGAATGATCTGCTTGCGTGCATCATGAACCTTATTTCATAATTGACGAAGTGATCATAGAATATTTCAAAACATGATTATCATTGGCTATATTATACCTGTGTTCTTAATGTTTGCGAGTACATTCAAAGTACTCACTGGCTTGTCCCTGGCTATTGTCTTGGCCAGATTTCTTGCGTGGAGAGGAGCGTTGTGATGATAGCCCCGGAACCTACGCAATGGTGATAGCAGCCTCACGAAGATAGGAGTTATCCTGGTTAGCTGTTCCTGTGGGAAATGGAGTCCCATAGACGCTGATGATCCGCAAACCGCTTCCTCCATCAACCACTAGAAACCTTTTTGTTGTACTCATAGGCCAGAATGGTCTTATACTACATATGATGTACTTTGCTTGGAGTTTCTGTATCAAGTTGGTGCCTCATCAGCTAACAGTAATCCTGGGGCTGGTGAGCACAAGGGCCATTTTCTGGGAAATTTATATCCCAAAAATCCGGTCCTGACATTTATCCATGAGGTCTATCAGAATCTGAGCCGGGGGGTGCGCGGGGTCTCCTGACCCGGCGGCAGCCGACCCGGTGGCTGTTGCTGCCGCTGCTGTGGAGTTCTGTCCGGGCTGTGTCCCTGCCATGAAGACTTCGGCCCAATTCGGCGGCTCAAGGGGGTCTGGAATACTGTTGCCATCGGAACAACCCCCGAGCATGCCATCCTGCAGCTGATAAAACGAGTCCGTCTCACATGTTGATGATGTAGCGTCAGAACAAATGGTCGTCTTAGCGCCTCCACCGATCCTTTAGAGAATTCACCGCCGTGGATGCAGCCCACGAAAGCATGCTTCACGACAGATTGAACACGGGTGGTCCTCGCGCGCTGAGCCATCTCGATGAGGTTGGTGTGGATATCTGGCTCAGGTCCCGACTCGCCGATCCGGCCAATGAAGACGTGAATTCTGCCAAAGGGGACCCGGTACCCATACTCAATTGAGCTGGCCTCGGGGCCCCAGCCTTTTTCGTCTATGTAGAGCTTGCCGCAACGACTCTTGGTCATCCGGCCCACAGCGTATCCCTTGAGCCCTTCGAAGTTGCCCTTTAAGAACTCAAATCCACTGTGCGCGGGCCCCATGGTGGGTGCCAACTGTCCTGGAAGTGTCACGGCAGATGTCCTAGGGAAAGGACTTAGTCGTAGGGCCATCGCAACTAGGAAGCTTAAAGGGGTTAATGGGGACAAAGGACACGAGAGGTTTTATACTAGTTCGGCCCCTTACGATGAAGGTAAAAGCCTATGTCTAGTTGTGTTGGTATTGCTGGGGTTTCGATCACCAAGAGGCTTAACTCGCCGGCTTGGTTCTCGATCTCTTGTTTCTTGCCGTAAGCCAACAATGGGTCGTCCCCTTATATACACGGGTTGACGCCTGGTGGCCTACAGAGTCCTGGTCAGCTCATAAATCGTGTCCGGCTCGGTGACTTATCTTATATGCCTTTCTTTACAAGTCTTTCCTTACATACAGCGGTTTACTCTATTGGGCCTTAAGCCACCTCTAGGCCTTTGGGCCTTCTACAAGATTTGATAAACTATCATCTTAATGTTTACTGGGCTTCTTGTGTAACCCGCCATTGGGGCTGACCCGGCCCCTCCTGGGCGGGTCATAACTGATAGTTATATCCCCAACACTCCCCCCGTCAAGAAGACTCCCCAAGTACTCCCCCACCTCAAGTCACCACTTCGGTGCTTGAAGACGATGACTTTGTGGCCCAGCCAACTCCCTCTCCAAAGGCGTCGCCCACACTCCGCAGGCTTCGCAAAGGACCAAGGCCACATGTCACTTTGTCAAGTGTTCCAGAAGGAGAAGAGCGCCAATGTGTTTCACGCCAAGTCTTTCCTGAACCATCTCCTACTGCGAACATCCCTGAGTCTGAAGCTGAAGCAGCTGAAGATATTCCGGCTGCATCACCCGATGAACAAGAAGAACCAAGAGAAGAAGAACGTGTTGCTACACCCCCGTCCAACCCTGAAGTTGTTCTTGAGGAGAACGTGTCCGACCCTCCAGCTACTCGAGTGGAGGTTGAAAACTCTGCGGCAGCCACTAACACCCATACTGAAGTCAATGACGTTGTCATGGCTGAAGCTACTGTGGCAACTAAAGTTAATGTGGTGCCAGAAGTGATTGCTCCTGAAGCCAATCTGCAGCCAAAAATCAATGCCACTCCTCCTGTACCGCCTCCACGGCCACACACCCTTGAGCAAGCATTCTATCAAGGCCAACTTACCACCGCCCGCTGGCCCATTTTGGTTCCTCAACCTGTAGCCAGTCCGCAATTTGATTATCATGTGGAGCACAGGCCTCAGGTCCAGAAGCCAAAGCCAAGGCTAACAAGGTTTCTAGGTACTGCAACTTCACCAGGATCGTTTAATCTGAATGGCTTCAAGGCACACAACACATTCTTTGATAGTGCCAGGAACCCCTACACAAGGCCAAGAATCTCCTCAGATCGATTCTGGAGTTATCAGCAGCGTAGCTACTATTCCTGCATCTTATACAATCAGGGGCGCATTTCCCCTCATATGCATCTAGACAGCGAAGACATGGCTGGCCTGCCCTGCCTAGAAGAAGCCCTTGACTGCTTCAGAGATGCTGTCCTTCTACAGTTTGTGACTGCCAAAGAACATTGGAATGAAGAGCTTCTCCTACAATTCTACGCTACCCTTCACATTCACGGCTACAACAGGGATCCGAAGACTTGGATCCTTGAGTGGATGACAGGCGATGTACACCATGAAGCTAAAGCCCAAGACATCATTGAGCTTACTGCCCTGCCCACTCCTGGCGAACATTATGAACCAGGTTGTCAGCTACACCAGAATGCGTTGGAAAGCATCTTCCAGAAGCCAGAGCCAAATATGAGCCAAATGCTGAGCATGATGAAGCCACTGCCACAAGACGGTGACTATTCTAAGGAGTTCTTTGTTGAAGATCTAGAGTATCTGCCCCGCACCATTTATCATATTATCAGGCAAACTCTCTGGCCGGTCAAAGGACATTCTCCTCCAGCGAAGCTTGAAGGAGCAATGAAGACATTGGTTTTCTATATCTTCAATGGCATCAGCTTCAATGCTCAAGACTTATTCATCATGCAATTGGCTGCATCTGGCTCCCATGTCTTTGGTCTAAAGTTCTATGCTCCATGGGTAATGCGCCTCATCAAGCTTCACTCTGCTATCTACTATCAGCCGTCTGCGCGCAATCACCTTATATTCTTGCCAGAGGTTGATCTATCTGTCGAAGACATTTACCCAGAGCCTGCAAAGGAGCCAATTTATATCCACAATGTCAATCATCAAAGCTTCACCCAGCCCATTGAAGGAGTTCAGGCTGTTTCTCGTGTTCATCCCTTGGCTGGCAATACACGTGCCCCTCGCACCCAAACTGAAGCCACTGCATGTACCATCGCCGAAAGGCCTCGGAAGCAATCTCGTGTTCTCAATGGCCGAGAGCTTCTCGTCGCTCTACATCAGAAACAGGATAAGCATCATGACTGGCTTAAGTGTCAGATGCAAAGCCTCTTGGTGGATGTCAATCGCATTCGAAATCTTGCCACCAAGAATGCCTTTGTTACACATGAAACCTGTCGGAGGTCTTGGAAGAGTTTGACGTTACTCAGTGCTGACGCTGATCTTCAAGACGATGGCTTCACAGAGAGATTCAAGTTTGACTCAACTCTTCCGAGGAATGCTCACTTGCGTTAGACTCCCTCACTTGAAGACTCTTACTATTCTTCCTCAGCTGCAACAGTTAATGCCAGAATCATAGATGATCAAGATCATGCTACCTCACCACCTCCAACTTCGGCGTGTATCGACATTACACCAAGTTCGTCTGCACCACCAAACCTCAACGACAACCTTGCTTCATCGCCTAATCCTCATGGGAACTATTAGCAAGCTCTATGTCTTCAAACCTTTTTGATAATTACTGACAAAAGGGGGAGAAGCATATGAGTTGATAGTCTTCAAGCGGGTCCATATGGGTGGTTGCTATACTTTTGCTACATTTGCCAAGTGCTTACAACTCTCGCTTTTGATAAATTTGGTTCTTTTGAGTTGTAACACTTAAACTTGATGGTCGTCTGCTACCTTTTCGACACTATGTGATGCGATGATAAATTCCGCAAGTGCGACGATAAATTCCGCACAAAGTCATTTTGCAAACGTCCATTTTTCATTATGCATGTCATTATCTTCGTTATATCCTTTCATGCATGATAAATTTTCTTCATAATTAGAAGAGGAGCTCCGCAAGTACAACCTGCCACGTGCATTTGCATTCAAAAGAAAAATACTTATATGCACATCTTTAGGGGGAGCCTTTCTGCTACTTACGAAGACAATACCTAAATCCTTTACATTTTCACATACTTTTATCCTTGTTGAAAGCTTCAACCAGTTTGTCATCAATCACCAAAAAGGGGGAGATTGTAAGTGCATCTAGTGCCACCCCTAGTTGGTTTAGGAGTATTGACAACAAACCTGGTTGAGGGACTAATGTGTTTGTGAGAATTGCAGGATAACATGGGTAGTAGTCCCTCATTGATTCGATTTACCTACCGGAGATGACCCCCAAAAATGTATGAAGACATTGAAGACAAAGGTGGTATGTGAAGACATTCACATTGAAGACTATGACAAGAGAGGACATTGCATGAAGACTATGGACCGCGAAGACTTAGTTGCTTCATTGCTTCCTTTTCTTCTCTGTTGAGTCATAGGAACCACCGTATTGTTATGTGGGGTCCTAGTGAACAAAGTCAGAGTGACTGAAGTGATGCTTAATCAAAATCCTATGTCTTCGAGCGAAGACAATGAGGGCAAAACTTACCCATAGCTGGAGAAGTCAGCTTTACTTGTAGCCCAAGTAAAGTTGATGCGTGTGTTTGAAATCTGACCGTTAGAACACATGTCAGTTCCTTAGTGACCCAGGGTCATTTCGGATAAATCAGGTCGGGTTGCCTAGTGGCTATAAATAGCCCACCCCCTACACCATAAATTGGTGGCTGCTCAGAGTTAGTGCACGGCTTTTTTCGCTTGAGAGCAACCCACCTCGAAGTCTTTGAGAGAAATCCTTGCGAGGACAAAGCCCTAAACACCCAGAGCCAAAGAGTGTTAGGCATCACTGAAGTCTTCCTGTCTGTGTGATCTGAAGACTTGTTACACTTGAGGACTGTGAATCCTCCAGCCGGTTAGGCGTCGCGTTCTGAGCATCCAAAAGTCATTGTGGATAGCCAGTGAACGAAGTCTGTGAAGGTTTGGAAGTCTACCTTGAAGACTTACCAGAGTGATTGGGCAAGGACTAGGTGTCCTTAGATCAAGGGGAATAAGGTGAAGACACGGTCTTTTGAGTTAAATCTCAGCCTCCCTAACCAGACGTACAGTTGTCACAACAACTGGAACTGGTCCAACAAATCATTGTCTTCAACAAGCCACTGGTTCTATCCTTCCCATCTGTTTATTTACAGTTGGTCCTTGTGAAGTCATTGCCTGTTTGCATTGTCCATTTGTCTTCACTATGTGACTGTTTGTTCAGATTGGTTTCATACTATGTTCCATCCTGATCCATAATGCCTAGCTGCTATTAGTCTTATTGCTCTCACTTCATTGAATACTTGACTATGGCTTGTCTAGTGTAGTCTACCTTCCGCTGCATGGTTATAGGTTCATATCTATAGTTTGTCTTCGAAACTCCCATGTTTTGAAGACTTCCATAAAAATTGCCTATTCACCCCCCTCTAGTCGATAACTAGCACTTTCATGTCTGTTTCTCCAGCTTTAGTTGAATCGGATTCAATGAACATAGTTCTTTCTGAAGATCAAAAAGCAATCACTATACCGCGTTGTGGTTTTTTGATGCGTAGGTAAGAACGGTTCTTGCTCAGCCCGTAGCAGCCACGTAAAACTTGCAACAACAAAGTAGAGGACGTCTAACTTGTTTTTGCAGGGCATGTTGTGATGTGATATGGTCAAGAAATGATGCTAAATTTTATTGTATGAGATGATCATGTTTTGTAACACAGTTATCGGCAATTGGCAGGAGCCATATGGTTGTCGCTTTATTGTATGAAATGCAATCGCCATGTAATTGCTTTACTTTATCACTAAGCGGTAGCGATGGTCGTAGAAGAAATAGTTGGTGAGACGACAATGATGCTTCGATGGAAATCAAGGTATAAAGCCGGTGACGATGGTGATCATGACGGTGCTTTGGAGATGGAGATCAAAGGCACAAGATGATGATGGTCATATCATATCACTTATATTGATTGCATGTGATGTTTATCCTTTATGCATCTTATTTTACTTAGTTCACTGGTAGCATTATAAGATGATCTCTCACTAAATTTCAAGGTATAAGTGTTCTCCCTGAGTATGCACCATTGCTACAGTTCGTCGTGCCGAGACACCATGTGATGATCGGGTGTGATAAGCTCTACATTCACATACAACGGGAGCAAGCCAGTTTTGCACACGCAGAATACTCAGGTTAAACTTGACGAGCCTAGCATATGCAGATATGGCCTCGGAACACTGGAGACCGAAAGGTCGAGCGTGAATCATATAGTAGATATGATCAACATAGTGATGTTCACCATTGAAAACTACTCCATCTCACGTGATGATCGAACATGGTTTAGTTGATATGGATCACGTGATCACTTAGAAAATTAGAGAGATGTCTATCTAAGTGGGAGTTCTTAAGTAATTTGATTAACTGAACTTTAATTTATCATGAGTGGCCCGTGCTGTTGTTCCGTTGAATTTTAATGCATTCCTAGAGAAAGCTAAGTTGAAAGATGATGTTAGCAATTACACGGACTGGCTCCATAACTTGAGGATTATCCTCATTGCTGCACAAAAGAATTACGTCCTGTAGCGACCCGACCTCAAACGGTCAAGTCTCTGTGCTTCAGTTTCATCCCTAGATCGGTAATGCTGACACACACAGTACTCGAGGATTTATAACAGAGTAGCAATCACACACTTATTACATCGAATGTCTCAAACGAGAACTTATTACAATAAATATGGCTTAAGGCCATCTAATACGATAACAGCGAAAGGCTTGGAAGATAAAGTGAGTCCATCAACTCCAACGACATAGCTGATCTGCACGGCAATGACCTAACGAACCTTACTCCTCGTCTGAAAAGTCTGCAACATAATACGTTGCAGCCCGAAAACGGGTCAGCACATGGAATATGCTGGCAAAGTAACACAATAGAGCAAGAACATAATAGTGCTATCACTACATGCATATTTGGCTGGTGGAAAGCTCTAGGGTTACAGTTTTGCGAAAAGCCAATTTTTCCCTACAACAAAGGAATAGATTTTATTTAACTATCATGGTAGTTGAAACATCATTGAGAAGGTTCATCCAACTCAATCCCAATTAGAGTATTTAACAACCCAACAATATTATTTTAGAGTGATGAGATACTTATGATACTCCAAGTACTAGATACTCAAGATGTCCATAACCGGCGACACGGCTAACCATGATTAGTTTATACACTATGCAGAGGTTTGCGCACTTTTCCCCACAAGACTCGATCTCCTCCGTTGGATTTCTCGCACTACATGGTGTTTGAGAAACGGATGACCAAGACACAGTCTTTCAGAAGCATTAACCCCTTACTCCAGGTAGACCATACCAAACCTACATCCCTCTACCTCCTGATCCACCTCTTTGGGAGCTAGACGCAACTTACTCAACTATGCTAGAGCCCATAATAGCTTGTGGCTGCATACGGAAGTCTCTAACATGAAAATATCTCAGTTCCCTTTGAGCCTGGGTGGCGGACCGTAGGATTATCACATGGGTACTCCGTGATATCCTAGGACAACACTGGATTCCCCAAGTGCCCATCCAACAATCCACCCAGATGTGTATTCAAGTTGCCACCTTAAGTTGAACCATTAATTAACAATCTCACATCTGTCATGGATTTCACTCACCCAATCCACATCTACGAGCATAGCGTAGCAATATAAGCAATTCATAGAAGTAACTCCCAAGGGTTTGATAATAATAGGGCAATAGGTTCTACCTCATCAACTACTTCCCAAACCACATGTTAAATCACAACCTAAGCATGCAATGTTTGGGGATTGGAACTAATGCATAATAACTGGGTGATCAAGGGGTATGATCAAAGTGTTACTTGCCTTGCTGATGATCCGCAAAACCCAGGGATTCGTAGTAGCATGCTTCGCACTCTGGGAGTTCTATCGCAAACAAACAATAGCATACATAAGAAATCAAGCAAAGAAACACAGGTAAACTCGAATAAGAAGATCTAACCAGAAAGTTCAACTTAAGAACTCCGGTTTGTGAAAAGAATCAAATCAAACGGAGCAACGAAACTCAAACGGCGAAAGAAACAAGATCCGTTTACTAATCTGGACTAAGGTCAAATTTCACTATTGCAAAAGCTTGTTCAAGTTGGTTAAACGAAAAGAGGGTTTCGAGATGAAGATCTAGGCGCTTGAATTGCCCGATTCTAAAAAACGAGCGAAAAGATAAACTAAAACGAAAATCGGATCAGAAATCGGGATTGAAAATAATCGCGGAAAATCCGAGAAAAAGAAAACTGACGAACATGCTAACGAACAAGCATTCATTGTCTGTTACTAATGAGCGAACTCCGTTCATTAAAACTAACGTACGGACGAACGTCCGCAAAGTTACTGAACCGCGAAAAACCGGTGAACCGATCTACCCAAAAAAACTAGGGTTTCTAAAAAAACCGAACCGGTTTTTTTAAAACCGAACGGTTCTACCTCTGGCGAAGTCCGGCGCGGCGGGCAACTCTGGCGAGCGGCGAGGCAACGCGAGCAGGCGGCGACGAGGGCAGACGGCGGCGGTGCGGCTCCGGCGAGGGGCGGTGACGATGACGAGGGCAAGCGGCAGCGGCGCGACATGGCAAGCGAGGCGGCGGGGTGCGGCGGCTTGCGGAGGCGGTGTGCGGCCTCTTGGGCCTCTAGGGGGGCGGGGTCGGCGGCTTATAAAGAGGGGCGGGGCGGCGGCTTGGAGGAGGGGCAAGGCGCAGGGGAAACGGAGTCCCGCTCGGACTCCGGTTCGGTGGCGGCGCGGCGGCGGTCTCCCGCTAGGAGACGGCAGCCGGGAAGCGGGCCGGCGGCTGGGCTTCGGCCTAGTTCGCCACTGCGCGACTTTTTTTTTAAATAATTCCGCCAAAACTAAAAAAATCCTAGAAAATAAAATAAAAATATAAAAATGCCAAAACAAATTTTCGCCGTCTAAATAAAATATTTAGAATGAGATGAACATTTTCTTGGCCCTAAAATGCAACTTTGAAAAATATGCAATTTTTCTAATTCAAATAAAATAGTAATAAACTCCGAATAAAAACAAATATTTGATTTTAATATTTCCCTCCAATATTTCATTTATTTTGGAGAAATCATATTATCTCCTCTCATATATTTTAATATGAAATATTTTCAGAGAGAAAAATAGTTAAAACCAAAAATCCTCGTTTCAGTATTTGATAAAACTCAAATATGAAAACAGGGAAATTCCCAACTCTCTCCGAGGGTCCTTGAGTTTCTTAGGATTTCGAGGATCGCAAAATGAAATGCAATAAAATATGATATGCATGGATGATCTATGTATAACATTCCAAATTGAAAATTTGGGATGTTACATACCTACCCCCTTAAGATGAATCTCGCCCTCGAGATTCGGGTTGGCTTGAGAATAGGTGTGGGTGGTCCTTGCGAAGATCATCCTCTCGTTCCCAGGTGGCTTCATCCTTGGTATGGTGGCTCCACTGAACTTTGTAAAACTTGATAACCTTGCTGCGGGTGACTGGGCTGGCAAATTCGAGAATCCTGACTGGCTTCTCCTCGTAGGTCAAATCATTGTCCAACTGAATCGCCTCCAAGGGTATTGTATCTCTTAATGGTTTGTCGGCCATCTCAGCGTGACACATCTTCAGCTATGAAACATGAAATACATCATGAACTGCTGACAGTCCTTTAGGTAACTCCAACTTGTAGGCAACTTCTCCCATACGTTCCAAAATTCGATATGGTCCTATAAATCTCGAGGCTAATTTTCCCTTAACTCCAAAACGTTTCACTCCTCGAAGGGGTGACACTCGCAGATATGCTCTATCTCCAATTTCATAGGTTATTTCCTTGCGTTTTGAATCTGCATAACTCTTCTTCCTGGACTGAGCTATCTTCAGTCTATCTCTGATCGACTTAACTTTCTCTTCAGACTCTTTGACAAGATCTGGTCCAAAAAATTGTCGGTCTCCGACTTCATCCCACATCAACGGTGTTCTGCACCTTCGTCCGTATAGGGCTTCGAACGGTGCCATCTTCAGACTAGCTTGATAGCTGTTGTTGTATGAGAACTCTGCGTAGGGCAAATTGTCATCCCAACTAGATCCATAGTTTAGTGCATAGGCTCTCAACATATCCTCCAGAATCTGGTTGACTCTCTCGGTCTGTCCATCTGTCTGCGGGTGGAATGTTGTACTGAACTCCAACCTTGTCCCCAAAGTTTGGTGCAGCTGATGCCAAAACTTTGAAGTAAACTATGTCCCTCTATCTGATACGATGGTCCTCGGAACTCCATGTAGACATACAATCCTGTTCATATATATCTTGGCCAAGTTTGCACTTGTATATGTGGTTTTCACTGGGATAAAGTGAGCCACTTTGGTCAAGCGATCAACTACTACCCATATAGAATCATATCCTGATTTGGTTTTGGGTAATCCGGTGATAAAATCCATGCCAAGTTTATCCCACTTCCATTCGGGTATCGGCATAGGCTGTAACAATCCTACTGGCTTTTGATGCTCAGCCTTCACTCTCTGACATACATCACATACGGCTACGTACTCGGCAATATCCTTCTTCATACCAGTCCACCAGAAATACTCCTTCAAATCCAAATACATCTTGGTGTTTCCGGGGTGTATCGAGTATGGTGAGTCATGAGCCTCCTGAAGTATTAACTTCCCGATCTCTGTGTTATTGGGCACATAAACACGGTCCTCGAACCATAAGGTGTCGTGCTCATCCTCACGAAACCCTTTGGCCTTTCCTTCGCTCATTCTCTCTTTTATCTCGGCAACCTCTTTGTCATCCTTCTGAGCTTCCCGAATCTTTCCTAATAATGTAGACTGCACTTCTATTGTTGCAACAAAACCTCTAGGAACAATCTCCAATCGAAGTTCCCTGAGATCCTCTGCTAACTCCTTTGGCAATCCCGTGCTCACTAGGGTATTAACATAACTCTTCCGGCTCAAGGCATCTGCTACGACATTGGCCTTGCCTGGATGATAGTGAAGCTTCATGTCATAATCTTTTATAAGCTCCAACCATCTTCTTTGCCTAAGGTTCAGCTCCTTCTGTGTGAAAATGTACTTCAAACTCTTATGATCCGTGTACACATCACAAAGATTTCCAATAAGGTAATGCATCCAAGTCTTTAACGCATGCAGTACGGCTGCTAACTCCAAATCATGCGTGGCATAATTCAATTCATGCGGTTTTAGTTGTCGTGAGGCATACGAAACAACTCTTCCGTCCTGCATAAGCACACTTCCAAGTCCTAGGCGAGAAGCGTCGCAGTACACTTGGAAATCCTTGCGTATATATGGAAGAATCAGCACTGGGCCTGTAGTCAAGCGTTTCTTTAACTCCTGAAAACTCGCCTCGCATTCTTCCGTCCATTTAAACTTGGTATCCTTTTTCAATAACTCCGTCATTGGCTTCGCAATCTTGGAAAAAATCTCAATGAATCTCCGATAGTATCCCGTGAGTCCAAGAAAACTGCGGATCTCGCTAACTGAAGTGGGTGCCAACCATTCAGTGACTGACTGCACCTTCGTGGGATCCTACTGTTATACCTTCTCCTAATATAACATGTCCAAGGAATCCAACTTCCTTCAAGCAAAACTCGCATTTGCTGAACTTGCAATACAACTGATGTTCCCTGAGTTTCACGAGAACTAAACGCAAATGCTCTTTGTGCTCCTCCTCATTCTTCGAGTATACCATTATATCATCAATGAACACCACAACAAACTTATCCAAATATTCCATGAACACTTTGTTCATCATGCTCATGAAGTAGGCAGGGGCGTTAGTCAGTCCAAACGACATGACCGTATATTCATACAACCCGTACCGTGTGGTGAATGTTGTCTTTGGTATGTCCTTCTCTCGTATCTTCAGCTGGTGATATCTAGATCGCAGATCAATTTTTGAAAACACCTTGGCTCCTTGCAACTGGTTGAACAAATCATTGATCATTGGCAGTGGGTATTTGTTCTTGATCGTCACCTCATTTAACGCATGATAATCAACAACCATTCTTAGGGACTTATCCTTCTTCTCGACCAAACGCACTAGGACTCCCCACGGTGATGAGCTCCGTCGAATGTAACCTTTCTCCTGTAACTCCTTGATATGTTTCTTAATCTCCTCCAGATCATTTGCGGGCATCCGGTGTGGTCTCTTCGATATAGGCCCGGTGCCTGGCAATAACTCTATCAAAAACTCGATGTCTCGATCCGGTGGCATGCCTGGTAACTCTTCTGGAAAAACATCTGGGTAATCCTTGACTACAGGCACTTCCTCCTGAACAACTCCCGTGAGGGTATTTAATTGGCTACTCCTTGGCGCATGCCTAGATACATACTTGATCTTTTTTCCCTCCGGGGTGGTGAGACAAATTGACTTACTAGCACAGTCAATGCTTCCTCCATACTTTGACATCCAATCCATGCCTAATATCACATCCAATCCTTATGACTCCAAGATTATTAAGTCAGACGGAAAAACATGGCTACCAATGGTTACGGGTATCTGGTCGCACCATCGACTAGCCATATACTCTGCTCCAGGTGAATGTACTAACAGATGGGTCCAAAGGGTTTGGGTTGGTAGTTTAAACTTGTCCACGAATTCCCTTGATATGTATGCATGTGATGCACCAGTATCAAAAAGAACAAGGGCGGTAAAAGACTTAACCAAAAGCTTACCTATAACTGCGTCTGGCTGCTCTTCAACCTCCTCCATGTTAACGTGGTTCACTTGTCCTTTGTTGAATGGATTGGACTTCTTCCCAGCGCTTCCATTGCCATTTCCATTCTTCGCTTCAGGGCACTCCGTGGCATAGTGTCCAATCTTCCCGCACTTGAAACAAGTAACGTGGCTTAGGTCTCTCTTTGCGGGTGTGGCTGGATTGGAGCGGTTCTGATTGTTGCTTGCTCCATTCCCATTCCCATTCCTTGGGCCAGTATGATTATGGTTATTTCCTCCATTATGGGTGTGACTTCCATGGTTATGAACAAATCCTCCCGAGTTCGGGATTATGCGAGGCTTCTGCTGAGCTCCTGAATTATACCTTCCTTGTCCATACTTCCTCTTACGTCTCCCAATCTGTTGTTGCTTCCCTTCAATCATAAGAGCCTTATCTACCAACTCCTGGTAGTTGCTGAATGTTGCCACCATCAAGTACATGCTCATCTCATCATTCAGCCCTTCCATAAACTTCTCCTCCTTTGCGGCATCTGTGGCCACATCATCAGGGGCATAATGAGATAACTTGCTAAACTCATCCGCGTACTGAGCCACGGTACGGTTCCCCTGGCGTAGGTTGCGAAACTCACGCTTCTTCATACTCATAGCTCTAGTTGAGACATGGGCTGAACGGAAAGCTTGCTGAAACTGATCCCATGTAACAGTGGCTATAGGGTAGGTGACAGTGTAATTCTCCCACCATGAGGCTGCTGGTCCATCCAACTGATGTGCGGCAAAACGCACCGTCTTAGCATCGGTACATCCTGCAGTGGTTAACTCCCTTCCAATCCTGTGGAGCCAATCATCTACTACTATGGGCTCGGTGCTACTGGAAAACACCGGCGGCTGCAACCTCAGAAAATGGGCTAGGTTATCAACTAGTGGTGGTGGCGGTGGATTATTGTTGTTGTTATTGTTGTTGCCTTGGTTCTGATCTAACAACTGCATCAGGGTATTCTGCTGCTGGATCAACTGAGTGAGCTCTGGCGGGAAGGCAAATCCGGTGTCACGTCTTGGAGGCATCTGGCAGGTTTAGAGGGGAGAGATTAGAATAGAAAAGGGGTCTAGTGAGAAAGCACTACGCATATGCACATGAGACAAACACAATCATTCCACTCAATCAATCAAGCAAGGGCATATAAACGGTCTAGAACTATTGTAAAAGTGCTCAACTACTACTATATACATGGGGGAATACTACTATCATTTGGTGGTCATCTAGAAATTTTGATCGGTGGAAGACTCCATGATGTCTGCTCCAGCTTCGTCTTCCAAGTCATCATCACTAGGGTCGGAGTCGGTGTCATCGATGATGATGTAGTTCTCCAGGCAAGTGGAATCGTTGTCCTCTCCTCCCGGCGTGGGGTCTCCCATGAATACTCTGATTTTATTTATCAGGTAGTCATTCTTCTCCAATAGTGTTGCAATTTCCTGCTCATATCCATCGCGTGTAGACTTGAGTTCTTCTTCCAGCTCGATGATCCTTGTCTTCGCCTTCTTCAAATCTATCATGTCTGCACACATCTGATTCTCCTAGCGTTGAATATGCTGGTTTAACTCCTGGATGAGAGCTGCAATGGACATGTCCTTCTTGGTGTTCATCATCTCCCATTTCTCATCTCGGCGCCCACATATCTGATAGATAGTGTCCTTAAGATCCTTGTTGTAGACTTCTCCAATGCGTCCCATGGTGATGTGAGCTGCCATACTCTTTCCTAGACTCCAGGTTATTGCATCGAAGGAAAACTCTATGGGCTTGAACTTGAACTTGAACTTGGAACTTGAACTTGAATCATCCATCGCTTCTCTTCTGGTAAAGTGGCGTTGGAAGTCCCGGTGAAGCTTGGTATTCCAATGTTCAGGTACCTAGTGACTTCCTTCAAGTGTCGTCCAAAAGGTGCTTCTTCATCCGGTTGTGCAAACTTGTTCCTTTCGTCCGCCATCCTAAAGAGTAGAAAATGGAGAGGAGTCAGAAATGAGAAGAGAATAGTGATCTAGGGCTTTAGCTTAGTGGTCGTGTCCTACACTCAGCATGTGCTCTGATACCATCTTGTAGCGACCCGACCTCAAACGGTAAAGTCTATGTGCTTCAGTGTCATACCAGGATCAGTAATGCTGACAAACACAGTACTCGAGGATTTATAACAGAGTAGCAATCACACACTTATTACATCGAATGTCTCAAAGGAGAACTTATTAGAATAAATATGGCTTAAGGCCATCTAATACGATAACAGCGAAAGGCTTGGAAGATAAAGTGAGTCCATCAACTCCAACAGCATAGCTGAGCTGCACGGCAACGACCTAACGAACCTTACTCCTCGTCTGAAAAGTCTGCAACATAATACGTTGCAGCCCGGAAACGGGTTAGCACATAGAATATGATGTCAAAGTAACACAGTAGAGCAAGAACAGAATAATGCTATCACTACATGCATATTTGGCTGGTGGAAAACTCTAGGGTTATAGTTTTGCGAAAAGCCATTTTTCCCTACAACAAAGGAATAGATTTTATTTAACTATCATGGTAGTTGAAACATCATTGAGAAGGTTCCTCCAACTCAATCCCAATTAGAGTATTTAACAACCCAACAATATTATTTTAGAGTGATGAGATACTTATGATACTCCAAGTACTAGATACTCAAGATGTCCATAACCGGGTACACGTCTAACCATGATTAGTTTATACACTCTGCAGAGGTTTGTGATACGTCCCCAACGTATCTATAATTTTTGATTGCTCCATGCTATATTATCTACTATTTTGGACATTATTGGCCTTTATTATCCACTTTTATATTATTTTTGGGACTAACCTATTAACCGGAGGCCCAGCCCAGAATTGCCGTTTTTGCCTGTTTTAGGGTTTCAAAGAAAAGGAATCTCAAACGAAGTCCAAACGGAATGAAACCTTTGGGAACGTGATTTTCTCAACGAACAAGACCCAGGAGACTTGTACCCTACGTCAAGACACAAAAGAGGAGGCCACGAGGTAGGGAGGCACGCCCACCCCCACCAGGCGCGCCCTCCACCCTCGTGGGCCCCCTGTTGCTCCACCGACGTACTCCTTCCTCCTATATATACCTACGTACCACCAAACAATCAGATACAGAGCCAAAAACCTAATTCCACTGCCACAACTTTCTGTATCCACGAGATCCCATCTTGGGGCCTGTTCCGGAGCTCCGCCGGAGGGGGCATCGATCACGGAGGGCTTCAACATCATCACCATAGCCTCTCCGATGAAGTGTGAGTAGTTTACCTAAGACCTACGGGTCCATAGTTAGTAGCTAGATGGCTTCTTCTCTCTTTTTGGATCTCAATACAATGTTCTCCCCCTCTCTTGTTGAGAACTATTCGATGTAATCTTCTTTTTGCGGTGTGTTTGTTGAGACCAATGAATTGTGGGTTTATGATCAAGTCTATCTATGAACAATATTTGAATCTTGTCTGAATTCTTTTATGTATGTTTGGTTATCTTTGCAAGTCTCTTCGAATTATCAGTTTGGTTTGGCCTACTTGATTGATCTTTCTTGCAATGGGAGAAGTGCTTAGCTTTGGGTTCAATCTTGCAGTGTCCTTTTCCAATGACAGTAGGGGCATCAAGGCACGTATTGTATTGTTGCCATCGAGGATAACAAGATGGGGTTTTCATCATATTGCATGAGTTTATCCCTCTACATCATGTCATCTTGCTTAAGGTGTTACTCTGTTTTTAACTTAATACTCTAGATGCATGCTGGATAGCGGTCGATGAGTGGAGTAATAGTAGTAGATGTTGGCAGGAGTCGGTCTACTTGTCTCGGACGTGATGCCTATATACATGATCATGCCTAGATATTCTCATAACTATGCTCAATTCTGTCAATTGCTCAACAGTAATTTGTTCACCCACCATAGAATACTTATTCTCTCGAGAGAAGCCACTAGTGAAACCTATGGCCCCCGGGTCTATCTTCATCATATTAATCTCATACTACTTAGTTATTTCCTTTTCTTTTTACTTTGCCTTTATTTTACTTTGCATCTTTATCACAAAAATACAAAAAATATTATCTTATCATATCTATCAGATCTCACTCTCGTAAGTGGCCGTGTAGGGATTGACAACCCCTATTCGCGTTGGTTGCAAGGATTTATTTGTTTTGTGAAGGTACGAGGGACTCGCGCGTAGCCTCCTACTGGATTGATACCTTGGGTCTCAAAAACTGAGGGAAATACGTATGCTACTTCGCTGCATCATTCCTTCCTCTTCGGGGAAAACCAATGCAGTGCTCAAGAGGTAGCAGTTTGCGCACTTTTACCCACAGGACTCGATCTCCTCCGTTGGATTTCTCGCACTACATGGTGTTTGAGAAATGGATGACCGAGACACAGTCTTTCAGAAGCATTAACCCCTTACTCCGGGCAGACCATACCAAACCTACATCCCTCTACCTGCTGATCCACATCTTCGGGAGCTTCACGCAACTTACTCAACTATGCTAGAGCCCACAATAGCTTGTGTCTGCACACGGAAGTATCTAGCTTGAAAATATCTCAGTTCCCTTTTGAGCCTGGGTACTCTGGGATATCCTAGGACAACACTGGATTCCCTAGGTGCCCAACCAACAATCCACCCAGATGTGTATTCAAGTTGCCACCTTAAGTTGAACCATTAATTAACAATCTCATATCTGTCATGGATTTCACTCACCCAAACCACGTCTACGCGCATAGCATAGCAATATAAGCAATTCGTAGAAGTAACTCCAAAGGGTTTGATAATAACAGGGCAATAGGTTCTACCTCATCAACTACTTCCCAACCCACATGTTAAATCACAACCTAACCATGCAATGTTTGGGGATTGGAACTAATGCATAATAACTGGGTGATAAAGGGGTATGATCAAAGTGTTACTTGCCTTGCTGATTATCCGCAAAACCTAGGGATTCGTAGTAGCACGCTTCGCACTCCGGGTGTTCTATCGCAAACAAACAATAGCATAAATAAGCAATCAAGCAAAGAAACACGAGTAAACTCGAATAAGAAGATCTAACCAGAAAGTTCAACTTAAGAACTCCGGTTTGCGAAAAGAATCAAATCAAACGGAGCAACGAAACTCAAACGGCGAAAGAAACAAGATCCGTTTACTAATCTGGACTAAGGTTAAATTTCACAGTAGCAAAAGATTGTTCAAGTTGGCTAAACGGAAAGAGGGTTTCGAGACGAAGATCTAGGAGCTTGAATCGCCTGATTCCGACAAACGAGTGAAAAGATAAACTAAAACGAAAATCGGATCAGAAATTGCGATTGAAAATAATCGCGGAAAATCCGAGAAAAAGAAAACTGATGAAGAGCCTAACGAACGAGCATTCGTTGTCTGTTACAAACGAGCGAACTCCGTTCATTAAAACGAACGAGCGAACTCCGTTCGTTAAAATGAACGTCCGCAAAGTTACTGAACTGCGAAAAACCGGTGAACCGATCTATCCAAAAAAACTAGGGTTTCTAAAAAAACCGAACCGGGTTTTTTTATAAAAAACCGAATGGTTCTACCTCCGGCGAAGTCCGGCGCGGCGGGCGGCTCCGACGAGCGGTGGGGTAAAGCGGGCAGGCGGCGGCGAGGTGTAACCTGCCATATTTGTATTCCAACTCTTGCCATTTTCGGAACTAAGTTATGATATTCCTCGTTGTTTGGTTTTGTCTTCGTTTTGCTTTTGTCCATGTCATGCATCTCATATCATGTCATATTGTGCATCGCATTTGCATACGTGTTCGTCTAATGCATCCGAGCATTTTCCCTGTTGTCCGTTTTGCATTACGGCACTCCTACGTCCTCCGGTGTCCCCTTTTACCTCTTTTCGTGTGCGGGTGTTAAACATTCTCGAATTGGACCGAGACTTGCCAAGCAGCCTTGGTTTACCACCGGTAGACCGCCTGTCAAGTTTCGTGCCATTTGGACTTCGTTTGATACTCCAACGGTTAATCGAGGAACCGTAAAGGCCTCGTGTGTGTTGCAGCCCAACACCTCTTCAAAGTGGCCCAAAACCCACCTAAAACTCCTCCATCATCTCGGTCGTTCGATCACGATCGCGTGGCCGAAAACCGTGCTCAATTTCGAGTCTCCTAGCTCCTTCTATGTATAAATAGGCCTTCTCCTCCGAAATCCCGGATCAAACCCTACCCTAACCTTCCCCTCACGCCGCCGGACGTTTCCTCTCCACCGGACAGACATGTCTGCCGCCCACGCCGCTGCCAATTGGCGCCTCCTGGTTCGCTGAGGCACTGTGCCCCACATCGCCGCCGGCCCGCCAGGCCTGAGGCAGGCCCCTGAGGCCCAGTCGGCCACCGCCCGCGCCTGTTCGTCTCCGCTGCCCGGCTCTCCCCGCGCCGCCCCTCACCGCCTCCTCACCGCCCACGCGCGCCGGAGCTCGCAGCCGGCCGCCTCCGCTCCGCCACCGGTCGTCGCCGCCACCGATCGCCGCCTCGCTCCCCGTCCACCTCGCTGGCCTCCCCGTCCGTCCTCGCCGATGCCCCGACGTCCTCCCGCACCGGCCACTTCTTCTCGCTACTCCGGCGAGCCCCTGCTTCGTCTACGAACCCGGCGAGCTACTATTCCGGCGAGATTCCGATGGACCTCGGGAAGCGCGCCCCAGATCTAGATCCGGAATTAGGGTTGACCCAGTTTTCTGTCTAAGTCTACATTATTTTTAGCATTCTTCATCACATCATAAATTTGCATCCGTAGCCCCGTTTTGGGAGTGTAGCATATCAAGTTGGTCATCTGGATGTGCACTTCATTTCATTACATTACACCATGTTCATTTGAGTTCATCTTGATGCCCTAAATGTTGTTGCAAGAGTGCTATGTAATGTTAGTTCCTGTTTCTTAACAGATTATGGACATTTGTCATTCTTGCCATGTTTAATGTGTGCCTCCTATGAACTTGAGACCTACATGTGTTTTGTGCTATGCAATGCCATCTTTACAGGGGAGTATGCCATGTATTTTTGTGATCAATGTGGTGACTAGCACAAGCATGCAAAATAGCTCTCGTGATGTTGCTGATTTCAAGGACTTTGAATTCTTCTAAGTCTTTTCCTTGATAATATTTTTATGCCATGTATTCATGTTGCTACAGAGTGATCCATGCCTCTTTTGAGCATGTTCAGTAAGGATGTTATGGATATATTGTTATGCTCTATCCATCCATGTCTTTGTTTGTAATTATGGAGCGCCCTAGCATGACTCAATGTTGCTACCATTGTCCGTTTTGTACATGCACTAGCACAAGATTGTTTACGTGTTAAGCAATTTTGCCGAGGTTGTTGTATTTGATCCATGCATGCTATGAGAGTGTTCTTGCCATGGTTAGCTTATTTATCATGTCTTCTTGATGGGTGTATGCTTAGTTTGTAATGCAATGCCTTGTGGTGAGTGCATCGAGCTCGCCAACATGCCTATGTAACTCTGTTTTTGCCATGTTCCAGTTTTCTGCTGTGTCTGAATCTGTTAACAAAACTTTCTATGTTTACATGCTTGCCATTGTATTTTCTGATCCCTTTTGGCTTATGGTCAGTAAGGGACTTTTGTTATATGCTTTGAGTAGTTTCATGCCATGCCTTGCTTTGCCATGATATGTTCCTGTAGCATGTTGTAATCCTGCTCTAAACATTGCTTCCTGATGTTCCTGTAGCATGTTGTAGCATGTTGTAATATTGCTTTAAACATTGCTTCCTGATGTTAAGTCTGTGAACCTGAATCTTTTGCACTTTTGCCATGCTTGTTTGAGCCTACTATTGTGTGATTTAGCCATAGCTCAGTGTTCATATTTTGTCAAGCATCTTGAGTGCATCACTGCCATGTGCTTTGTTGTTATGTTAGAGTGCAGTAGCTTGTTTTTCTTGATGCATTTAGATGGCATCGTGCTGTTAATCGCAGATTGGTGCCATTATTGTTTTGCTTGCCATTTGCAAACCGTGCATCCGATTCCGGTGATCCTTATATCGATTTCGACCGAAATCAACTCATCTTTCCAGTGGCACTCTTGGTTTGCCAAGTTGAGGCTTGATTCAATCTTTCCTTTCCGAAGCATGCATAGGCATTGCATATCACATCCAGCATATCATGCCATGTTTGGCATCATGTTGCTTGCGCATTGCACCGTGGTTGATTGTGGTTCCCTTTTCTTGTGTTCTTGCTTTGGGTATAGCCGGGAGCCGAGTACGTGAACGAGGAACCAGTTGAATACGCTTACGAGGATCAAGCTTTCGTCAACTCGGAGAACTTTGCAGGCAAGATGACCATGCCCTCGAAATCACTTTTATCTTTGCTTGCTAGATGCTCGCTCTATTGCTATGCCTATGCTACGATACATACCACATGCTTTATAATGCCTCCCATATTGACATGCCAAACCTCTAACCCACCTTGTCCTAGCAAACCGTTGTTTGGCTATGTTACCGCTTTGCTCAGCCCCTCTTATAGCGTTGCTAGTTGCAGGTGAAGATTGGAGTTTGTTCCTTATTGGAACATGTTTATTGTTGGGATATCACTATTATATCTTGTCTACTTTAATGCATCTATACACCTGGTAAAGGGTGGAAGGCTCGGCCTTATGCCTGGTGTTTTTTTCCACTCTTGCCGCCCTAGTTTCCGTCATACCAGTGTTATGTTCCTTGATTTTGCGTTCCTTACACGGCTGGGTTATAATGGAACCCCTTGACAGTTCGCCTTGAATAAAACTCCTCCAGCAAGGCCCAACCTTGGTTTTACCATTTGCCACCTAGCCTTTTTCCCTTGGGTTCCACGGACTCAAGGGTCATCTTTATTTTAAACACCCCGGGCGAGTGCTCCTCTGAGTGTTGGTCCAACTTGTCAGCTGCCCATGGCCACCAGGGGCAACTCTGGGCTGGCCTACCGGAAGTTTGAACAATCCGGTGTGCCCTGAGAATGAGATATGTGCAGCTCCTATTGGGATTTGTCGGCACATTCGGGCGGCTTTGCTGGTTTTAGTTTACCATTGTAGAGATGTCTTGTAACCGGGATTCCGAGTCTGATCGGGCCGTCCTGGGAGAAGGAATATCCTTCGTTGAGCGTGAGAGCTTGTGATGGGCTAAGTTGGGACACCCCTGCAGGGATTTGAACATTCAAAAGCCGTGCCCGCGGTTATGGGCAGATGGGAATTTGTTAATGTTCGGTTGTAGAAAACTTGAAACTTAACTTAATTAAAATGGACCAACAACGTGTGTAGCCGTGATGGTCTCTTTTCGGTGGAGTCAGGGAAGAGAACACGGTCTCGGGTTATGCTTGAACGTAAGTAGACTTAGATCACTTCTTGATCATAGATTCCCGAACGTTCTTTGCCTTCTCTTCTCGCTCTCTTTTGCGTATGTTAGCCACCATATATGCTAGTGCTTGCTGTAGCTCCACCTCATACCTTTTACCTACCCGTAAGCCTAAATAGTCTTGATCGCGAGGGTGTGAGATTGCTGAGTCCCCGTGACTAACAGATTACTTCCAAAACCGGATGCAGGTGTCGATGATACTGTTCCAGGAGATGCGGCTGAGCTCAAGTGGGAGTTCGATGAGGACTCAGGCCGATACTACGCTTCCTCTCCAGACGATCAGTAGTGGAGCCCAGTTGGGGCGATCAGGGACATTATGCATTTGGGGTTGTCTTTATTTTCGTTCCGTAGTTGGATCTTGATTGTATCTGGATGATTGTAATGCTATATTTATGTTATTGTGTGAAGTGGCGATTGTAAGCCAACTACGTACCCTTTCTTATTCAGTACATGGGATGTGTAAAGATTACCCCTCTTGCGACATTGCCTACAACGCGGTTATGCCTCTAAGTCGTGCTCCGACACGTGGGCGATATAGCCGCATCGTGGGTGTTACAAGTTGGTAATCAGAGCCTTCCCCGACTTAGGAGGCCCCTGCTTGATCGAATCGCTGGCGTTGTTGAGTCTAGAAAAAAAAGTTTTGAGTCTTATAGGATTATATATATCGGAGAGTAGGATTCTTTTTACTCCTCAGTCCCTTCGTCGCTCTGGTGAGGCATCCTGACGTAGAGTTTTGACTCTTCTCTTCTCAAATTCCACTAAATTTTTTTTAGGATCACGCGGGCATCTTGGAATCGTTTCGATGGTTTTGTGATGAGAACATTGTTCTTGGTGCCTCCTGACATTTAGGGGTTTTGGCAGTGTCCCGGGGAGTTGAGCTCCGAGGTGTTGTCGTCACAATTTTATCGTTGCAGTTCTGGAATACTTGAGTTTCGCCGACATCAAAAATCTCTTTTATGCAGTTGTTGGTGAGAGTTCGGGAGTATTGCCATAACTCGTATAACGAATGCTTTTCAAAGGTTGAGGTAAATGATTTCCGAAGGTTTCTTGGTTATGTGTTGAAGGATGGATACAGCTGGATGTAGGATTTGCTAGTTTTGGGTGAGATATTATGATTCCCATGTATCCCCAACACCGGATTGCATAACTGGAAAATTTCGGGAGTTTCATAGGTGGGAATTCATGTAGCTCTAGTATTTCTTCCGCAGATATTTGGTTCGTGATTGGGTAATCCATACCAAGAATTTGTACTTGTCCGTACCTTGTTGTTTTATTCATCTACCTCTATCTAAGTGGCTTCTCAATTTATGGAAGGGTGATCATTTAATTTGGAATTCATTCGTTCATTCTTGTTTGAATGTTAAGACAATGTTGCAATTTCGATCCATTTGATTCAGCTTGAATATATGTCTTTCAAGATGCTAAAGGATGTCACCCTCTTCAGGATGGCTCCTCCAACACGTCTGAATCCAGATCTGCCGCCACCACCTCCACCTCCGGAGGCATGGCAAGCTGTGATGGCCGCTACCAACGCTAACACGTAGATGCTTATGCAACTCTTGCAAGAGCGCAACCAAGGAAATCAAGGCCATGGCAACAATCAGAATCAGTTTGCTACACTCAACTAGTTCCTCGCAAACTGGCCAAAGACCTTCAGTAATTGTGTCGAGGCCACAGACGCTGATGATTGGCTCATGGATATCTGCAAACATTTCGAGTGCAGCAATGTCAGGCCTGAGGACTTTGTCAAGTTTGCTTCGTTCCAACTCAAAGACCAAGCTGTAGAGTGGTATCAGCAATACAAAGATTCCAGAGGAGGTCGTGTGATTACCTGGGATGAATTCCGCCAAGACTTCAAAGCTCACCACATTCCTCGGAGTGTTGTTGAGAGCAAGCGTGCACTAGTAGAAAACAGGGCTTTGGTCCAGGCCGGGTCAGCCCATTAGTCCCGGTTCAGTCCAGAACCGGGACCAATGTGGGAATTGGTCCTGGTTCGTGAGCCAGGGGGCTGGCCGGGCCATGTGGGCCATTGGTCCCGGTTGGTGGGATGAACCCGGACCAATGGGCCTCACTCCTGGCCCACCACCATTGGTCCCGGTTGGTGGCTTGAACCGGGACCAAAGGCTCCCCTTTAGTCCCGGCTCATGCCACCAACCGGGACCAATGAGGTGCCTATATATACCCCTCGCTCGCGAGCAGAGCACCCTAGTGCTCTGTTTTTCTCTGGCCGAGGGGGAGAGGGCTTGGTGGTGCTCTAGCTCACCTCCTATGCACACAAGGTGTTCGATGGAATGCCCGAGCCACACTACTTAAGCTTTCTCCTCTCCAAGCTCGACCTCCAAGCTCCATTTTCCATAATATTTGTCTAGGTTTAGCGGTCCGTCACGCCCCGTCCCCGTCTTCACCGCCGTCGATCACCCGCGCCGAGCTCATCGCCGGCACCACCGTGGTGAGCCTCTTGTTTTATCTTCTTTATGAACGGAAAAATATTCTTACTTGCATGTTTACATAGATACTTGTATTATTTTCTTACTTTTATTACTGCATCTTATATAGTGCGATGGTTTTGGTATCCGCCCCCGTCGGCCCTCGTCCTGTCTATGATTCGGATCTGGTATATATATTATCTTTATAACTATTGGTTCATTTATTGTTTATGAAAATTATGCCGACCAACGTGACATAGATTTTATTTATGTAGGATGTATGTGAATCGGAAATGCCAACCGACCCTATTGTCGAGAGGTTAAATTTAGCTGAAGAAGAAAACAATTTGTTAAGGAAAAAATAAAAAAAATTGAGGAGGAGAAGATGATATTGGAGTTGCATGTTGCGGATGTCGTCGATGATCACAAGATCAAGATGGATGCAATGCACTTGAAGATTAGAAAGATTAGAAAATATGCCATTCATACCGAGGCTTGGTATCATTATGCCGTTGGATCAATTGTTACCTTGGTTGTGATTATGATCGCATTTGTTTTCGCATTGAAATGTTTTACATAGTTTCAATGTATGGTTTAATTAATTAGATGCTCTGGGGAGCTATATGTTGTTAGATGAGAACTATGTATGCACTTTGGTTTTAATGTGATGATGAACTTCTATTAATTTGGACACTTAATTATATATAATGCACGCAGATGAACCGGCAATGGATGTACGGTGACAGACACACCCGCGAGTACATTACGGGCGTGCATGAGTTTCTCGATGCCGCTGAGGCAAACAAGAAGAATGGTTTTATGTGTTGTCCATGCACTGAATGTGGGAATACGAGGTCTTACTCTAACCGGAAAATCCTTCACTCCCACCTTCTTTACAAGGGTTTCATGCCACACTATAATGTTTGGACGAGGCACGGAGAAATAGGGGTTATGATGGAAGACGGCGAAGAAGAAGAGTACGATGACAACTATGTGCCCCCTGAATATGGTGATGCTGCAACGGGGGGAGCTGGTGAAGATCAAGAGGAACCAGACGATGTGCCCAATGATGCTGCAACGGGTGAAGCTGCTGAAGATCAAGAGGAACCGGACGATGTGCCCGATGATGATGATCTCCGCCGGGTCATTGTCGATGCAAGGACGCAACGCGAAAGTCAAAAGGAGAAGCTGAAGTTCGATCGCATGTTAGAGGATCACAAAAAAGGGTTATACCCCAATTGCGAAGATGGCAACACAAAGCTCGGTAGCATACTGGAATTGCTACAGTGGAAGGCAGAGAATGCTGTGGCTGACAAAGGATTTGAGAAGCTACTGAAAATATTGAAGAAGAAGCTTCCAAAGGATAATGAATTGCCCGACAGTGCATACGCAGCAAAGAAGGTAGTATGCCCTCTAGGATTGGAGGTGGAGAAGATACATGCATGCCCTAATGACTTCATCCTCTACCGCGGTGCATACAAGGATCGGAATGCATGCCCGATATGCGGTGCATTGCGGTATAAGATCAGACGAGATGACCCTGGTGATGTTGACGGCGAGCCCCCCAGGAAGAGGGTTCCTGCGAAGGTGATGTGGTATGCTCCTATAATACCATGGTTGAAACGTCTGTTCAGAAACGAAGAGCATGCCAAGTTGATGCGATGGCACAGTGAGAACCGAAAGAAAGATGGGAAGTTGAGAGCACCCGCTGACGGGTCGCAGTGGAGAAAAATCGAGAGAAAGTACTGGGATGAGTTTGCAAAGGACCCAAGGAATGTATGGTTTGCTTTAAGCGCGGATGGCATTAATCCTTTCGGGGAACAGAGCAGCAATCACAGCACCTGGCCCGTGACTCTACGTATGTATAACCTTCCTCCTTGGATGTGCATGAAGCGGAAGTTCATTATGATGCCAGTTCTAATCCAAGGCCCTAAGCAACCCGACAACGAAATTGATGTGTACCTAAGGCCATTAGTTGAAGAACTGTTACAGCTGTGGAATGGAAATGGTGTACGTACGTGGGATGAGCACAGACAGGAGGAATTTAACCTTAAGGCGTTGCTGTTCGTGACCATCAACGATTGGCCCGCTCTCAGTAACCTTTCAGGACAAACAAACAAAGAATACCACGCATGCACGCACTGTTTAGATGACACTAAAAGTATATACCTAGACAAATGCAGGAAGAATGTGTACCTGGGCCATCGTCGATTTCTTCCGACCAACCATCAATGTCGAAAGAAAGGCAAGCATTTCAAAGGCGAGGCAGATCACAGGAAGAAGCCCGCCATGCGCACCGGTGATCACGTGCTTGCTATGGTCAATGATTTACAGTACGTAATCTTTGGAAAGGGTCCCGGTGGACTAGCTGTTCTGAATGACGCTGAGGAACACACACCCATGTGGAAGAACAAATCTATATTTTGGGACCTAGCCTACTGGAAAGACCTAGAGGTCCGCTCCTCAATCGACGTGATGCGCGTGACGAAGAACCTTTGCGTGAACCTGCTAGGCTTCTTGGGCGTGTATGGGAAGACAGAAGATACACCTAAGGCACGGGAGGACCTGCAATGTTTGCACGAAAAAGACGGCATGCCTCCGAAGCAGTATAAAGGTCCTGCCAGCTACGCTCTTACGAAAGAAGAGAAAGAAATCTTCTTTGAATGCCTGCTCAGTATGAAGGTCATGACTGGCTTCTCATCGAATATAAAGGGAATAATAAATATGCCAGAGAAAAAGTTTCAGAACCTAAAGTCTCATGACTGCCACGTGATTATGATGCAACTGCTTCCGGTTGCATTGAGGGGGCTTCTACCAGAAAACGTCCGATTAGCCATTGTGAAGCTATGTGCATTCCTCAATGCAATCTCTCAGAAGGTGATCGATCCAGAAATCATACCAAGGCTAAGGAGTGATGTGGCGCAATGTCTTGTCAGTTTCGAGCTGGTGTTCCCACCATCCTTCTTCAATATCATGATGCACGTCCTAGTTCATCTAGTCGATGAGATTGTCATCCTGGGGCCCGTATTTCTACACAATATGTTCCCCTTTGAGAGGTTCATGGGAGTCCTAAAGAAATATGTCCGTAACTGCGCTAGGACAGAAGGAAGCATCTCCATGGGCCATCAAACAGAGGATGTTATCGAGTTTTGTGTTGACTTCATTCCTGGCCTTAAGAAGATAGGTCTCCCTAAATCGCGGTATGAGGGGAGACTGACTGGAAAAGGCACTCTTGGAAGAGACTCAATAATATGCAGGGACGGATATTCTTGGTCTCAAGCACACTACACAGTTCTACAGAACTCTACCTTGGTGACCCCGTATGTCGATGAACACAAGAACAGTCTGCGCTCCAAACACCCGGAGCAGTGCGACGACTAGATTACATGTGAACACATCAGGACTTTCAGCAGTTGGTTGGAAACACGTCTCAGAGGTGACAACACTGTTTGTGATGAGTTGTACTTGTTGTCCAGGGGACCATCTTTGACTGTATTGACTTAGAAAGGATACGAGATAAATGGGAATACATTTTACACGATCGCCCAAGATCAAAAGAGCACCAACCAAAACAGCGGTGTCCGCTTTGATGCAGCAACCGAGAGCGGAAAGGACACATATTATGGTTACATAGTGGACATATGGGAACTTGACTACGGACCTGATTTTAAGGTCCCTTTGTTTAAGTGCAAATGGGTCAATCTGTTAGGCGGCGGGGTACAGGTAGACCCACAGTACAGAATGACAACAATGGATCTGAAAAATCTTGGGTACACTGACGAACCATTCGTCCTAGCTAATGATGTGGCACAGGTTATCTATGTGAAGGACATGTCTACCAAACCGAGAAAAAGAAAAGATAAGGAAGCGAATACATCATACGATGAGCCAAAGCGCCACATAGTTCTTTCAGAAAAAGGGACATCCTGGGAGTGGACGGCAAGACAGACATGTCTGAAGATTATGAAAAGTTTCATGAAATTTCTCCCTTCAATGTCAAGGATGGCCCAAGCATCCTGATAAACAATGAAGATTATCCATGGTTACGGCGCAATAAGCAAATGACACAAGCGAAGAAAATGTGAAGACTTTCTCCCGCAACTATTATGATGATACCATGCCAACTTTGTAACACACGAACATGCTACCATTGTCCGTTTTGTACATACACATGCTATGTGGGTGAAATTATGATACCATCCCAACTTTCAACTTTTTTAGAGTTCATTTGAAATGCTTTCATGTCTTATGGTTCGCCCTGGCCCATGACCATTAGTCCCGGTTTGTGCCACAAACCGGGACTAAAGGGATGGTCCTCGTTGCGGGCAGAGTTTAGTCCCACCTCGCCAACCGAAGGGGGCTCACACCGGTTTATAAGCCCTTCCCTCTCTGCCTTGTTGAGCTCCTCTCGAAGTGAAAATAGATGCCCTAATAGAGAAAAGTTTAACCTAAATTCATAGTGAATTTCTCTGAATTTCATAGAAATTTACTAGGAATTTAGGTTGAATTTTCTCTATAAGCGCATCTATTCTCATTTTTTAGTAAGTTAATCACAAACTTGTGATTCAAACAATTTTCAAAGAATTCAAATTTTAACTATTCAAATTTGAAAACTAATGGCACTAATAGAAAGTTTATAATTTTTCTAAAACTAATGGCACTAACAGAAAGTTTATAATTTTGCTAACCTAAAAGCAAATAGAATTAAAAATTAAAGCAAAAAACAAAAGAAAATAAATAATGCAAAAAACAAATCAAAAAAACAGGAAAAAACTATTTTTATAGTAAAGTTAATCACAAAATAAAATAAATAAAGCAACAAAGAAAACTAAAAAACTAAAAAAGTGTTTTCAAATTTGAAAACTAATGGCACTAACAGAAAGTTTATAATTTTTCTAAAACTAATGGCACTGGCAGAAAGTTTATAATTTTGCTAACCTAAAAGCAAACAAAATTAAAAATTAAAGCAAAAAACAAAAGAAAATAAATAATGCAAAAAACAAATCAAAAAAATAGGAAAAAACTATTTTTATAGTAAAGATAATCACAAAATAAAATAAATAAAGCAACAAAGAAAACAAAAAAACTAAAAAAGTGTTTTCAAATTTGAAAACTAATGGCATTAACAAAAAGTTTATAATTTTTCTAAAACTAAAAGCATAAAGGATTAAAAAATAAAGCAAAAAACAAAAGAAAATAAATAAAGCAACAAAAAAAAACAAAAAAATGCCACCTACTGGGCCACCACGGCCTGAATACGACTAGAAACCCTACCATGGGCCAGGATTTAGGCCCGCAGTAGGCCCAGTAGGCCCACCGGCATTGTAGTGACAGGTTAGGCCCGAAAGCCTGCAGTTGAGAGGAGCTCGGGAGGGTGGGCGCACTAGCGCTTATAAACCACTCCCGAGCCCTCTCAACTAGCGAGGTGGGACTAAACTTTTGGGCGCGGGGCAGCACAAGGCCATTGGTCCCGGTTGGTGCCACCAACCGGGACTAAAGGGGTGCATTGGTCACAGTTCGTGGCTCCAACCGGGACCAATGCCCCCCTATGGTCCCGGTTCGTGCCACCAATCGGTACCATAGGCCTCTGCTTCCCGCCCTTTCGGCTGCTGAAAAGAGACCTATGGTCCCGGTTGGTGGCACGAACCGGGACCATAGGGGGGCATTGGTCCCTGTTGGAGCCACGAACCGGCACCATTGCTCTGGGTATATAAGGTAGCAGTTGTGAAAATTTCACCAACCGCTCCCATTAGCCCCCGACGCCGGCAGGCCGTTCGTCGTCGTCGTCGCCGTCCCGAGCCCGTCGTCGCCCGCTCCCCGTCGCCGTCGCCCCGTGCCGCCGCAGGCCTTCTCCTCGTCGCTGCATGTGTCGTCGCCGGCCTCCTCCTCGTCGCTGCGTGCACCATCTCCGGCCCCCTCCTCGTCGCCCCGCGCCGCGTCGCCGACCTCCCCCGCGCCGTCGCTGGCCTCCTCCCCGTCCCCGGCCTCCTCCCCGTCACGCCTCAGTGAGCTCCCCCCTTCCCATCGATCCCTGTCGCTCTGATCATCGCCGCCGCCGCCGCTGCTCTCTGTGTGTGATAAATTTTTTCATATGTGTATGTATATGCTCATATGTATTTGGATTTGGCTATGTATGTATGTATATGCTCATATGTATGTATGTATGTATGTATATGCTCTCTGTATATGGATTTGGCTATGTATATGCTCTCTGTATATGCTCATATGTATGTATGTTCATATAGCATTTTTTCTATATATGAATTATTTTTTTGTTCATGGATATATGCTAAAGAAAACGAGGGGGTGATAGATGATGATGAGGGGTCGAGAGGGGGACGAGAGGTCGAGAGGGGTCGAGGGGAGAAAAAAATGTTATCAGGGACGAGGGTCGTCGAGGGGTCGAGAGGGGTACGAAACCGGGACCAATACTCTGTGTATATAAGCAGGACTTAGAAAGAAGAAGAGGAGAGGAAGAAGAGGAGAAATAAATAAGAAGAACAAAAAAGAAGAAAAAGAAGAGGAGAAGAAGAAATGAATAATGGAGAAGAAGAGAAAATAGAATATATTCTATTTTTTCTTCTTCTCCACCATTCCTTTCTTCTACTCCTCTTTTTTTTCTTCGATCTTCTCCTCTAGCTATTCCTTTCTTCTTCTCATCTTTTTTTCTTCTTCTTCTTCTTCTTCTTCTTAATTTTTATTGGGAACGAGGGTGTCGAGGATCGCCGAGGGGTCGAGGGTCGGGAACTAGTGTAGAGGGTCGAGGGTCGTTAAGCGGTCAAGGGTCGAGGGTTTCAGGGTCGAGGGTTCGAGGGTTCTATAGGGTCGAGGGATCGAGGGTCGAGGGTTCCAGGGTCGTCTAGGGGTCAAGGGTTCCAGGGTCGTCGAGGGTTCGAGGGGTCGAGAGAGGTTTCCTAGTGTCAAAGTATTGAAGAAATCCATGGCTTCATCATTAGCCGGAAGTAACCAGGGCATGACGAAGTCCTCCAAAGTTATTTTGGAATGGTGTCCCGGATAGGATAATTTGCCTTTTTGTATGAATTTCAGCAAAGGCCTTCCAAATAACGATATTTGGAAGGTTCTTGCTCAACTTTGTACCAAAAAGCGAATTATCCTATCTAGGACTCCATTCCAAAATAACTTTGGAGAGCTTCGTACCATCATGCACCTGTTACTTTTAATTCTCCTAATGATGAAGACATGGTTTTGTTGAATCCTTTGACACTAGGCAACCTCCCGACCCCTCGGCGATCCTCTCGAACATGAGAGGAAGAAGAGGATCGCCGAGGGGTCAAGGGTTCCAGGGTCGTCGAGGGTTCAAGGGGTCGAGGATCGCCGAGGAGTCGAGAGAGAGATTTCCTAGTGTCAAAGTATTGAAGAAATCCATGGCTTCATCATTAGCCAGAAGTAACCAGGGCATGACGAAGTCCTCCAAAGTTATTTTGGAATGGTGTCACGGATAGGATAATTTGCCTTTTTATACGAATTTCAGCAAAGGCCTTCCAAATAACGATATTTGGAAGGTTCTGTCAGCAAAGGCCTTCCAAATAATGATATTTGGAAGGTTCTTGCTGAACTTTGTACCAAAAAGCGAATTATACTATCTAGGACTCCGTTCCAAAATAACTTTGGAGAGCTTCGTACCATCATGCACCTGTTACTTTCACCTAATGATGAAGACATGGTTTTGTTGAATCCTTTGGCACTAGGCAACCTCCCGACCCCTCGGCGATCCTCTCGAACATGAGAGGAAGAAGAGGATAAAAGAAGAAGAGGAAGAAGAAAAAAAAAGAGGAGAAGAAAGAATAGAGGAGTTCTTCTCCTCTATTCTTTCTTCTCCTCTTTTTTTCTTCTTCTTCCTCTTTTTTTTATCGGGAACGAGGGTCGTCGAGGGACATAGATGTAGTGTCGTTGTTGTCGATATATACCCCCTCCCGATAGCTTCAACACGTGGGGGGGGTCGATATTACCCCCTCCTTGAAGAGTTCTCGAGGCCACCCCAAACCCTTGAAGCGTAGTCGAGGCCACCCCAAACCCTAGAGAAGCACCGTCGAGGCCACTAATTAATATATATATGATTCCTTACTATGATTAGGAAGCTAGTTCTACGTTCGCCACTAATATATCCATCTGTCATGTTTGAATAATAATTTCCATGTTGTAAATATTTGTAGAAACTATGGACACCGCCCGAGACGAAGCAAAAGAAGCGTTGTTGAGGGACATAATCGCAGAAGGAAGTGATGCCGTCTCGTTGTTTCTGAACGACACCGATGGTCTGGAAGGAGAGGGTGAAGAAGCTGGCTATGGTGACCTAATGCCGGTGCAAGAAGAAGAACATGAGGACGGCTCCGGTGACCCAATGCCGGTGCAAGAAGGAGACCGTGATGACGGCTCCGGTGACCGAACCAAGTCCGGCCAGGTATATATATTAGTTAAGCCTATGCTGACTAGCTGATTGATGCATTCATTGTTTGGGTATGTGCACATATTAATTAAGTCTTTGTTCTTTTTTGTAGCCCTCCGGATCGAGCACAACTTCGGTAAAGAGACGAGGCCCGAAGAAAAAGTTGAGCTCGGATGAAAGGTTTGAGATCATAGCAATCGCGCCCGACGGCCAACCGATTGAACCCATCCGAACAAAGAACGCATTTTTTGCTCAGTGCGGGGTTCTGGTTAGGGACAAGATCCCGATAAGCATCCAGCAATGGTTTAAGCCGGCTATAGAAGACCCTGAGGTGTCTTATGTCAATGATATGCAGAAAAATGATCTTTGGACTGAGCTAAAGTCAAATTTCACCCTACCGCCAGAGGATAATCCAGAGAACCCAGTTAAAGAGCAATTAATCAAGTCTTTTGCTCTTAAGAGGATGGCAGAACTATTCAGGAGGTGCAAGAAAGAGCTGAATAAGTTTGTCGAAAATAATGAGACACCAGAATTCAAGGGAAGATATGAGAAGATTAGAGATCACAGATCCGCATTTGTGGCCCACAAGACATCGGAAAAGAGTAAGAAGATGTCGGCGACAAACAAGCAAAATGCTGTGAAGAAGAAGCATCACCATCGCACGAGGTCAGGTGGCTACGTCGTAGCCCGGCCTAAGTGGGCCAAGACTGAGAATGATCTGGTTGATAAAGGGATCGAACCAGAGACAATTAACTGGCCAGACCATTGCCGGACTTGGTTCTTCGGGGCTGGCGGAACCATGGACCCTGTAACAGGGAAGTGCATTTGGACGAACGATCAAATGGACATACCAGTCAGGAAGCTTAAGCAGTATATCGAAGCAGTGCAGCAAGGGATGTTCTTTCCAGACAGAGAGAACGACGAGCTCACAATGGCCCTCGGGAATCCTGAGCACCCTGGACGGACACGAGGCACGCCAGGCTCCATTCCGTGGAAGGTTGGGTTTCCGGACGCAGGCGGTTACAAATCCCATGAGAGGAGGAAAAAAGTGTAGCAGACCCAAATGCAGGCACTACAAGCAAGGGTAGACGCGATAGAGGAACAAGAAGCAAATCGCAGCAAATGTACTGCCGAAGCTTCCCCCGAAGCTACCCCGCCATCTCAGCGCAGAAGCAGCGTGGCTTCCACCGAGCTGCTTCAGCCGGAGCATGCCTTGACGGCTCCTGCCAGCTATCCCGTGGATGCTATCACAGAGTCTCAAAATTGCCACCTTATGACGCAATGGATGAATTTGAAGGTCAAAGTGGCTGTTGGCTCTGTTTATCCTACTGAACCCGGCGCAACTTTTCACTGCCGGCCGATTCCAGAAGGATATGCTAGGGCGATGGTGGATGAAATAACGTAGGGATTTGAGGACCTCCAGCTTGACCACCCTACCGGGGAAGGGGAGACTCGGCTGGGGTCTGCTCTGAAGACTCCATGCCTATGGTGGCAGGAGCTCATCAACCTTCCGAACTGGACGCCTCCGCCTCCTCCTCCTCCTCCGGCGAGTCAGGGCACTCCACCTCCTCCACCGTCTCCTCCTCCGGCGAGTGACGATCAGGGCCCTCGGCCGGCTCCTGCTCCGGCGCGTGGCGGCACTCCGCCTCCTTCTCCACCTGCGCCGGCGCGCCCGAGCAGCCAGCCTCCTCCTTCTCCGCCTCGTCAGCAAGGGTGGAAGAGACCCGCCGCCACTCCGGCAGCTGCTCTGGCGCGTCGTAGTCCTTCTCATCTGCCTCGTAAGCAAGTAAAGAAGACAACAGCTCCGTCTGCTCGGCTGGCATCTAGCAGTACAACGAGAGGCGGGAGGACATACAGATTCGGTCCTCCTCTGAATAGTCCACAGAAGTTACCATACGACAGGACCCCGGAGGAGAACGCGAAGATCGCGCGAACCGAAGTGGATGACTGGTTTCAAGGGTTGAAAGGAAAGAGACATCCACCTCCGGAGGAGAAGGTAGATCCGGTGAAAGTGAAGCGCACTCTGGCTGCCCTGGCAAAACCACCCAAGTCTCCGCCGAAAGGCAAATATGAGCGCATTATTGCAAAGACATGGGCCGAAGCGGAGCGGTCGGGAAGTACAGTTAGTGATCAAAGGCTGAAAGAACGACGAGCATCTGGGAAACAAATTGCCCAGCTCGGCGAACAAGCGAAGCAATCATGCCACCCGCTCAAGGTGCCTAGCGACATCGTCGATCCGAGGATGGTGCCCGGTTATTGCAATGTTGACGATTACCTGCCCGACGATGTACATTATGATCCCATGGAGGTGCAGATACACAGATGCGAGTACGGGAAGCCTCTCGTCAAAGGTGAAAAATCTTTAACAACGATGATGCGAAGATTACATGATTGGAACTTGAAAATCTGCAGAGAGTCTGGGGGGAGGAGTACTTTGTATGCGAGATTTAAACCGAAGCATGACCTCGTTGGAATTGAACTGTTGCCTATTCCATTTGAGGAGTTCTATCAGTTTTTCAACCAATTGGCCGTCGATAAAACAACGGTCACCTGCTACTGTCTGTAAGTACTACTACTTCTGTCATTAAGTCTCTCTATATATCTCATCTCTTTCATTGCATGTATTTATAATTATCCTCACTATATTATGCAGATTGAAGATAGCCGAATTGAAGAAAAGGCAAATCGGTGATATTGGGTTCGTTAACACATATCTCATACATGCAACTGAGGTTGAACATCGTCCCGAAGATACCGAGGCCAACTTGCTACGATCATTCAAAAAAAATGAAAACAAAGATATAATACTCTTTCCTTACAACTTCAAGTGAGTGTTACTGTCTTGTGCATATTCGGTTTCCCTTATATATTAGTCCAGGTTATAGTAATGTAATTCATGAGTTATGCATGCGTGCGCAGGTACCACTATATTCTCCTAGAGATTAGGCTTGAGCAGGGAGTAGTAATTGTCTTGGACTCTAAATGAAAAGATCCCCAGGAGTATGCGGACATGACTGAAATCCTCAAGAAGTAAGTTAAATCGATCATTATCCACCATATCAGCAACTTTGTTCATTTCCTGATATCAAGTAATTGTTTTCTTTGTCTGGCAGGGTTTGGAGAAAATTCACCAGAAAAGTTCCGGGACTGCCGAAGGAGCTGGAATTTAGACACCCGAAAGTAAGTACTATAGTAGCATGTTCCGCGCATCTCCTAGTGATTCAAGTGCTAGTTTCATCAATACCATTTAGCATTCTTGCTTATCAGTTTGATTAACCTCTATTTCTTGTACAGTGGTTGTGGCAGGAACAAGGGAATGATTTCTGTGGATACAACGTCTGTGAGTCCATCTGCCACACGACCTGTGAGCGGGGCGGGTACTCTGACGAACAATATGAAGTACGTAAATGACAACATTCACAATTTTATTTTATTACCATCATTTGTGTTGAGTTTCATTCATTCATATATATATGTATTGACCCCCTTCTTCAAATTAGATGTTTCGGAAGAGGGATGAACTCCTAGCACCAGCTCGCATGCGAGCAATTCAAGAGGAATTGGCGGCATTCTTTCTTGACCACGTGATCGCTGAAGACGGAGAATACTATGTGGACCATGAGTCCATATGATTATATTTGTAAGAGATAATTATTGTATATATGTAGCCGGTAGTGTCGGATAGATATACGAGATCTTGTTGTTCGACCAATCTCTCGGAGAAGGAGAGGTGGTCGATATCACTTCTCTCTGTATGCATATATGTTCATGACGATCTTGTGTTTCCTTCGTTTGCTTACTAGCTAGCTAGCGTGTCTAGTCCTCTCTATACGTATGTATAGTATGTAGCGTCGACCAAGCACAGACATAAGAGAGGACACTTCTCTCTATTAATTATAGCTAGCTAACACAATATATGAAACACCTAAATTAACCCCCCAAAACCCCCAAAACCCCCAAAACCCCCCCTTTAAAAAAACAAAAACCCCAGCCACAGAAATGCTGACGCGTGGATGCCTATTGGTCCCGGTTGGTTCCCCCAACCGGGACCAAAGGGTCTCCTGCCTGGGCTCCGCGCACAGGCCACGTGGAGGCCCATCAGTCCCGGTTCTGGACTGAACCGGGACTAAAGCGCCGTGGCATTAGTACTGAACCAGGACTAAAGGCCCTTACGAACCGGGACAACAGGCCCTTTTTCTACCAGTGGTGAGGAGTTCCGCAATCTGAAGCAAGGCAGCTTGTCTATTTACCAGTACAACATCATGTTCCAGAAGCTCGCTCGTTTCAGTAAGCAAGACGTCCCTGACGAGAAGAGCATGATTTATCAGTTCAAAGGTGGCCTCAGAGAAGATCTGCAACTAGCTCTCGTGCTTTTTGAGCACAAAAAGTATGATGAACTCTACAACATGGCACTGAAGCAAGAGACCGCTCAGCTCAAGTGCGACGCTTCCAAGAAGAGAGTCAGGGATGCAACTTCTTCTTCTTTAACTCAAGTGGTAGCTAAGCAGCAAAAGTATTGGTTGCCTCCTCCTCCTCCTCCGTTCCGTCAGCCTTATCAGCAGAAGAGCAAAGGTGGCAATGGATCTTCCCACCCACCAACCTAGGCTTTCAGAACAAGACTTCGTCTCATGCTCCAAGGTCAAGTGCTCCATATCACCGTCCGCTCTCAGAGGTCACATGCAACAAGTGTCAGCAGAAGGGTCTCTATGCAAACAAATGCTTCAACCAGAGGTGTCTTCCTCCTCCTCCTGTGAGATCTGCTAGCAATGTAGTGGTCAAGCATAATCCCAAGTTTGCAAAGGTCAACTTGATGAACGCATCTCAGGCAGAGGACTCGTCAGATGTGATCATGGGTAACCTTCCTGTTAACGATATTCCTGCAAAAGTTCTTTTTTATACCAGTGTATCACATTGTTTCATCTCAAGACCATTTGCATCTAAGCATGAGTTGGCTTTCCAAGATTTGCATAGTCCGTTAGTAGTTGTCTCACCGGGTAAATGCTTGCACGCAAGCTACATGGTTCCGGAGGTTTCTATCACGTTGGGCGACTATAAGTTTCTGTCTTCTCCAATGGTCCTTGGTAACTCGGATATTGATCTCATTCTCGGCATGGACTGGCTTTCTAAGAACAAGGCTCAGCTTGATTGTGCTGCCAGGCAGATTCAATTGACACACTCGTCTGAGGATGTGATCGTCTTTGCCGCTCGTGATGATACCATTCAACTGTTTTCTCTCAATGAGAAGGGCGAGTTGGATGCCATCTCTCAAATTCCAGTCGTTTGTGAATATCAAGACGTCTTTCCAGAAGAGCTTCAAGGAATGCCTCCTCACCGGCCAGTTGAATTCGTCATTGATCTTGAGCCTGGCACGGAACCTGTTTGCAAATGTCCTTAAAAGCTTGGACCTGAAGAGTTGGAGGAGCTGAAGAAACAACTCGATATACAAGAGCGTATGGGTCTCATTCGACCAAGTTCTTCTCCTTGGGGTTGTGGAGTTCTTTTTATCAAGAAGAAGGATGGAACGGACCGACTTTGTGTCGACTACTGTCCATTGAACAAGAAGACCATAAAGAAGAAGTACCCACTTCCCAACATCAATGAGCTTTTCGAACAACTCAAATGTGCTCAAGTATTCTCTAAGATTGAACTCCGTATGGGCTATCATCAGATTCACATTCGTGAACAAGATATCCCCAAGACAGCATTCAGAACAAGCTATGGTTCATATGAATACACTGTCATGTCTTTCGGCCTTGTCAACACTCCTCCAACATTTTCTCGCATGATGAACTTCATCTTCAACCCCTACACAAATGACTTCGTCTTGGTCTATCTCGATGACATTCTGGTCTTTTCCAAGAACAAGGAGGATCATGCCAATCACTTGAGATTGGTGCTGGACAAACTCATAGAACATCAGTTATATGCGAAGTTTTCAAAGTGCGAGTTTTGGCTCGATGAGGTTCTCTACCTTGGGCATATCATCTCCGCCAAGAGCATAGCTATTAATCCTAAGAAGGTGTCTGCAATAGTGAATTGGGAACTACCTCAGAATGTGAAGCAACTCTGCAGCTTCCTTGGGCTCGCAAGCTATTGTCGAAGGTTCATTGAGAACTTCTCAAAGATCGCGAAGCCTTTTTCCAACCTTCTCCAGAAGCATGTGAAGTATGTCTGGACGCCTGAATGTGACATTGCTTTAAACATCCTCAAAGAGAAGATAGTCACAGCTCCAGTTCTGACTCCTCCTGATGAATCCAAACCGTTCGAAGTTTTTTGTGATGCTTCCATGCAAGGTCTCAGTGCAGTGCTAATGCAAGAGAAGAAAGTTGTGGCCTATACCTCTCGCCAGTTGAAGCCCAACGAAAAGAACTACCCCACTCATGACCTCGAGTTGGCGGCAGTTGTCCATGCTCTTTTAACATGGACACATCTCTTGTTGGGAAGGAAAGTGGACATCTTCACTAATCATAAGAGTCTCAAGTACATTTTCACTCAGCCCAACCTCAACCTCAGGCTGACTCGTTGGGTCGAGATGATTCAAGAGTATAATCCGAGTATTGAATATACTCCAGGCAAGGCCAATGTCATTGCTGACGCATTGAGCAGAAAGGCTTACTGCAACAGTTTGATTCTCAAGCCCTACCAACCGGAGCTTTGTGAAGCTTTCCGCAAACTTAATCTCCAAGTTGTTCCTCAAGGATTCCTTGCCAACCTCCAAGTCTCTCCTACTTTGGAAGATCAGATTCGTGAGGCTCAACTTCTTGATGCTATGGTGATGAAGGTGAAGATTGGGATTGCCAAGAGCCAACCCAAGTACAAGTGCTATCATCTTGATGACAAGGATACTCTATTCTTTGAGGATCGCATTGTTGTTCCTAAGAGTGACCTTCATAAAGTCATTATGAACGAGGCTCACAATTCACTCCTCTCTATTCACCCTGGAAGTACAAAGATGTACCATGACCTCAAGCAGTCGTATTGGTGGACTCGAATGAAGCGCGAGATTGCTCAGTTCGTGAATGAATGTGATGTCTGCAGAAGAGTGAATGCAGAACACCAATGACCAGCTGGTCTCCTCCAACCTCTTGCCATGCCAGAATGGAAGTTTGACCATATTGAGATGGACTTCGTGACTGGATTTTCCAAGTCCAAGCATGGCAATGATGCTATCTTCGTTGTCATCAACAATCTCACTAAAGTGGCTCATTTTCTTCCTATCAAAGAATCTATCACAGCAGCTCAGTTGGCAGAGCTATATACCTCCAGGATTGTCTCTCTGCACGGCATTCCGCAGTTGATATCTTCTGATCGTGGAAGCATCTTCACCTCTAAGTTCTAGGATTCCTTTTAGAAGGCTATGGGCACCAGCATTCGCTTCAACACAGCTTTTCATCCTCAAACTAGTGGCCAAGTCGAGCGAGTAAATCAAATTCTTGAAGATATGCTCAGGGCATGTGTCATTTCTTTCGGTATGAAGTGGGAAGATTGTCTTCCATATGCTGAGTTCTCCTACAACAATAGCTTCCAAGAGAGTTCGGGGAAGGCCCCATTCGAGATTCTCTATGGCAGAAAGTGCCGTACTCCTCTTAACTGGTCAGAGACTGGTGAACGCCAACTTCTTGGCAATGACTTGATCACAGAAGCTGAAGAAATGTGCAAAGTCATTCGTGAAAATCTTAAAGCCGCGCAATCGCGCCAGAAGAGTTACTATGATAGCAAGCACCGTGACTTGGCTTTCGAGATCGGAGACCATGTCTACCTCCACGTCTCTCCAATGAAAGGTACTCGTCGCTTCAGTATCAAAGGGAAGCTTGCCCCTAGATACGTGGGTCCTTTCAAGATCATTGGCAAAAGAGGCGATCTCGCCTATCAACTTGAGCTTCCATCCAACTTTGCAAATGTGCACGATGTGTTTCACGTGTCTCACCTCCACAAGTGTTTCAAGACTCCTGACCGCACCATCAACTTCAAAGAGATTGGTCTCCAAGAAGACTTGTCTTATCATGAGCATCCCGTTGCTATTCTTGAAGAAATTGAGCGCAAGACTCGCAACAAGTCTATCAAATTCCTGAAAGTGAAGAGGTCACATCATTCCGATCATGAAGCCACCTGGGAACGCGAGGACCACCTCCGTTCCAAATATCCAGAGTTTTTCTAGTCCTAGATCTCGGGACGAGATCCTTTCTTAGTGGTGGAGTGTTGTAATGCCCCATATGTAACCTGCCATATTTGTATTCCAACTCTTGCCATTTCTTGCACTAAGTTATGATATTCCTCGTTGTTGGGTTTTGTCTTCGTTTTTCTTTTGTCCATGTCATGCATCTCATATCATGTCATCTTGTGCATCGCATTTGCATACATGTTCGTCTCATGCATCCGAGCATTTTCCCCGCTGTCCATTTTTCATTCCGGCACTCCTACGTCCTCCCGTGTCCCCTTTTACCTCTTTTCATGTGCGGGTGTTAAACGTTCTCGGATTGGACCGAGACTTGCCAAGCGGCCTTGGTTTACCACCGGTAGACCGCCTGTCAAGTTTCGTGCCATTTGGACTTCATTTGATACTCCAACGGTTAACCGAGGAACCGTAAAGGCCTCGTGTGTGTTGCAGCCCAACACCTCTCCAGAGTGGCCCAAAAACCACCTAAACCTCCTCCATCATCTCGGTCATTCGATCACGATCGTGTGGCCGTAAACCATGCTCAATTTGGAGTCTCCTAGCTCCTTCTATGTATAAATAGGCCTCCTCCTCCGAAATCCCGGATCAAACCCTACCCTAACCTTCCCCTCGCGCCGCTGGACGTTTCCTCTCCACTGGACAGACATTTCTGCCGCCCTCGATGCCGCCATGTGGCGCCTCCTGGTTCGCTGAGGCATCATGCCCCACATCGCCGCCGGCCCGCCACGCCCGAGGCGGGCCCCCGAGGCCCAGTCGGCCACCGCCCGCGCCCGTTCATCCCCGCCGCCCGGCTCTCCCCGTGCCGCAGCTCGCCGCCTCCTAGCCTCCCACGCGCGCCGGAGCTCGCCGCCGGCCATCTCCGCTCCGCCACCGGTCGTCGCCGCCGCCGGTCGCCGCCTCGCTCCCCGTCCACCTCGCCGGCCTCCCCGTCCATCCTCGCCGGCGCCCCGACTTCCTCCCGCGCCGGCCACTTCTTCCCGCTACTCCGGCGAGCCCCTGCTTCCTCTACGACCCCGGCGAGCTACTGTTCCTGCGATATTTTGGTGGACCTCGGGAAGCGCACCCGAGATCTAGATCCGAAATTAGGGTTGACCCAGTTTTCTGTCTAAGTCTACATTATTTTTAACATTCTTCATCGCATCATAACTTTGCATCCGTAGCTCCGTTTTAGGCGTGTAGCATATCAAGTTGTTCATCTGGATGTGCACTTCATTTCATTCCATTACACCATGTTCATTTGAGTTCATCTTGATGCCCTAAATGTTGTTGCAAGAGTGCTATTTAATGTTAGTTCATGTTTCTTAACAGGGGAGTATGCCATGTATTTTTGTGATCAATGTGGTGACTAGCACAAGCATGCAAAGTAGCTCTCGTGATGTTGCTGATTTTAGGGACTTAGAATTCTTCTAAGTCTTTTCCCTGATAATATTTGTATGCCATGTATTCATGTTGCTATAGAGTGATCCATGCCTCTTTTGAGCATGTTCAGTAAGGATGTTTTGGAGATACTGTTATGCTCTATCCATCCATGTATTTGTTTGCAATTATGGAGCACCCTCGCATGACTCAATGTTGCTCTACTTTTGCTATAAAATGTTCCTGGCAGATTGTTTACGTGTTAAGCAATTTTGCCGAGGTTGTTGTATTTGATCCACGAATGCTATGAGAGTGTTCTTGCCATGGTTAGCTTATTATCATGTCTTCTTGCTGGGTGTATGCTTATTTTGTCATGCAATGCCATGCAGTGAGTGCATCGAGCTCGCAAACATGCCTACGCAACTCTGTTTTTGCCATGTTGCAGTTTTCTGCTGTGTCTGAATCTGTTAATGAAACTTTCTATGTTTACATACTTGCCATTGTATTTTCTGATCCCTTTTGGCTTATGGTCAGTAAGGGACTTTTGTTATATGCTTTGAGTAGTTTCATGTCATGCCTTGCTTTGCCATGATATGTTCCTGTAGCATGTTGTAATCTTGGTCTAAACATTGCTTCCTGGTGTTAAATCCTGACATGTTGCTAATTTCACTGTCTGTGAACCTGATATCTTTTGCACATTTGCCATGCTTGTTTGAGCCTGCTATTGTGTGATTTAGCCATAGCTCAGTGTTGATCTTTTGTCAAGCATCTTGAGTGCATCATTGCCATGTGCTTTGTTGCTATGTTAGAGTGCAGTAGCTTATTTTTCTTGATGTATTTAGATGGCATCGTGCTGTTAATCGCAGATTGGTGCCATTATTGTTTTGCTTGCCATTTGCAAACCGTGCATCTGATTCCGGTGATCCTTATATCGATTTCGACCGAAATCAACTCATCTTTCCAGCGGCACTCTTGTTTTGCCAAGTTGAGGCCTGATTCAATCTTTCCTTTCCGAAGCATGCATATGCATTGCATATCACATCCAGCATATCATGCCATGTTTTGCATCATGTTGCTTGCGTATTGCATCGTGGTTGATCGTGGTTCCCTTTGCTTGTGTTCTTGCTTTGGGTAGAGCCGGGAGCCGAGTACGTGATCGAGGAACCAGTTGAGTACGCTTCCGAGGATCAAGCTTTCGTCAACTCGGAGAACTTTGCAGGCAAGATGGCCATGCCCTCGAAATCACTTCTATCTTTGCTTGCTAGATGCTCGCTCTATTGCTATGCCTATGCTACGATACCTACCACATTCTTTATCATGCCTCCCATATTGCCATGCCAAACCTCTAACCCACCTTGTCCTAGCAAACTGTTGTTTAGCTATGTTACCGCTTTGCTTAGCCCCTCTTATAGCGTTGCTAGTTGCAGGTGAAGATTGGAGTTTGTTCCTTGTTGGAACATGTTTATTGTTGGGATATCACTATTATATCTTGTCTACTTTAATGCATCTATACACTTGGTAAAGGGTGGAAGGCTCGGCCTTATGCCTGGTGTTTCGTTCCACTCTTGCCGCCCTAGTTTCCGTCATACCTGTGTTATGTTACTTGATTTTGCGTTCCTTACACGGTTGGGTTATAATGGGAACCCCTTAACAATTCGCCTTGAATAAAACTCCTCCAGCAAGGCCCAACCTTGGTTTTAACATTTGCCACCTAGCCTTTTTCCCTTGGGTTCCACGGACTCAAGGGTCATCTTTATTTTAAACCCCCCCGGGCCAATGATCCTCTAAGTGTTGGTCCAACTTGTCAGCCGCCGGTGGCCACTAGGGGAAACTCTGGGCTGGCCTACCGGAAGTTTGGACAATCCGGTGTGCCCTGAGAACGAGATATGTGCAGCTCCTATCGGGATTTGTCGGCACATTCGGGCGGCTTTGCTGGTTTAGTTTTACCATTGTCGAGATGTCTTGTAACCGGGATTCCGAGTCTGATCGGGCCGTCTTGGGAGAAGGAATATCCTTCGTTGACCGTGAGAGCTTGTGATGTGCTAAGTTGGGACACCCCTACAGGGATTTGAACTTTCGAAAGCCGTGCCCGCGGTTATGGGCAGATGGGAATTTGTTAATGCCCAGTTGTAGAAAACTTGAAACTTAACGTAATTAAAATGGATCAAAAGCGTGTGTAGCCGTGATGGTCTCTTTTCGGTGGAGTCTGGGAAGAGAACACGATCTCGGGTTATGCTTGAACGTAAGTAGACTTTGATCACTTCTTGATCATAGATTCCCGAACATGCTTTGCCTTCTCTTCTCGCTCTCTTTTGCATATATTAGCCACCATATATGCTAGTGCTTGCTGCAGCTCCACCTCATACCTTTTACCTACGCATAAGCCTAAATAGTCTTGATCGCGAGGGTGTGAGATTGCTGAGTCCCCGTGACTCACAGATTACCTCCAAAACCAGATACAGGTGCCGATGATACCGTTCTAGGAGATGTGACTGAGCTCAAGTGGGAGTTCGATGAGGACTCAGGCCGATACTACGTTTCCTTTCCAGACGATCAGTAGTGGAGCCCAGTTGGGGCGATCGGGGACATTATGCATTTGGGGTTGTCTTTATTTTGGTTCCGTAGTCGACCTTGATTGTATCTGGATGATTGTAATGCTAGATTTATGTTATTGTGTGAAGTGGCAATTGTAAGCCAGCTATGTACCTTTTCTTATTCAGTACATGGGATGTGTAAAGATTACCCCTCTTGCGACATTGCCTACAATGCGGTTATGCCTCTAAGTCGTGCTCCGACACGTGGGAGATATAGCCGCATCGTGGGTGTTACACGAGGGCAGACGGCGGCGGTGCGGCTCCGGCGAGGGGCGGCGGTGACGACGAGGGCAAGCGGTGGCGGCGCGGCGGTGTGCGGCGGCTTGGGGCTCTAGGGGGCGGGGGCGGCGGCTTATAAAGAGGGGCGGGGTGGCGGCTTGGAGGAGGGGGCAACGTGCGGGGGAAACAGAGTCCCGGCCGGACTCCGGCTCGGTGGCGGCGCGGCGGCGGGCTCCCGCTAGGAGACGGCGGCGGGGAAGCGGGTCGGCAGCTGGACTTCGGCCCAGTTGGCCACTTGGCGGCTTTTTGTTTTAAAAAAATAATTCCACTGAAACTAAAAAAATCCTAGAAAATAAAATAAAAATCTAAAAATGCCAAAACAAATTTTCACCGTCTAAATAAAATATTTAGAACGAGTTGAAATTTTCTTGGCCCTAAAATGCAACTTTGAAAAACATGCAATTTTTCAAATTCAAATAAAATAGCAATAAACTCCGAATAAAAACAAATATTTGATTTTAATATTTTCCCTCCAATATTTCATTTATTTGGAGAAATCATATTATCTCCTCTCATATATTTTAATATGAAATATTTTCTGAGAGAAAAATAGTTAAAACCAAAAATCCTCGTTTCAATATTTGATAAAACTCAAATATGAAAACAGGGAAATCCCCAACTCTCTGAGGGTCCTTGAGTTGCTTAGGATATTGAGGATCGCAAAACGAAATGCAATAAAATATGATATGCATGGATGATCTATGTATAACATTCCAAATTGAAAATTTGGGATGTTACAAGTCCTGGAAGCACCACTAGGTGTACCACCCGCGCCGGCAACTCCAGACATTGTGAATGCCTGGCAGTTGCGTGTTGACGACTACTCGATAGTTCAGTGTGCCATGCTTTACGGCTTAGAACCGGGACTTCAACGTCGTTTTGAACGTCATGGAGCATATGAGATGTTCTAGGAGTTGAAGTTAATATTTGAAGAAAATGCCCGGATTGAGAGATATGAAGTCTCCAATAAGTTCTACAGCTGCAAGACGGAGGAGAATAGTTCTGTTAGTGAACATATACTCAGAATGTCTGGGTACCACAACCACTTGACTCAACTGGGAGTTAATCTTCCTGATGATAGTGTCATTGACAGAGTTCTTTAATCACTGCCACCAAGCTACAAGAGCTTCGTGATGAACTATAATATGCAAGGGATGGATAAGATGATTCCCGAGCTCCTCGGAATGCTAAAGGCTGCGGAGGTAGAAATCAAGAAGGAGCATCAAGTGTTGATGGTCAACAAGACCACCAATTTCAAGAAAAAGGGTAAAGGGAAGAAGGGGAGCTTTAAGAAGAACAACAAGCCAGTTGATGCTCAAGTGCAGAAACCAAAGTCTGGACCTAAGCCTGAGACTGAGTGCTTCTACTGCAAAGGAACTGCCCCAAGTATTTGGCAGAGAAGAAGGATGGCAAAGTGAAAGGTATATTTGATATACATGTTATTGATGTGTACCTTACTAATGCTTGCAGTAGTGCCTGGGTATTTGATTCTGGTTCAGTTTCTAACATTTGCAACTCGAAAGAGGGGCTACGGATTAAGTGAAGATTGGCTAAGGATGAGGTGACGATGCGCGTCAGAAATGGTTCCAAAGTCGATGTGATCGCCGTTGGCACGCTACCTAGCTACATCTACCTTCGGGATTAGTATTACACCTAAATAATTGTTATTTGGTGCCAATGTTGAGCATGAACATTATATCTGGATCTTGTTTGATGTGAGACGGTTATTCATTTAAATCACAGAATAATGGTTGTTCTATTTATATGAGTAATATCTTTTATGGTCATGCACCCCTGATGAGTGGTCTATTTTTACTAAATCTTGATAGTAGTGATACACATGTTCATAGTATTGAAGCCAAAAGATGCAGAGTTAATAATGATAGTGCAACTTATTTGTGGCACTGCAGTTTAGGTCATATTGGTGTAAAGCGCAGGAAGAAACTCCATTCTGATGGACTTCTGGAATCACTTGATTATGAATCACTTGGTACTTGCGAACCATGCCTCATGGGCAAGTGACTAAAACTCTGTTCTCCGGTACAATGGACCGAGCAACAGAGTTATTGGAAATCATACATACTGATGTATGTGGTCCAATGAACATTGAAGCTCGTGGCGGATATCGTTATTTTCTCACCTTCACATATGATTTGAGAAGATATGGCTATATCTACTTAATGAAACATAAGCCTGTAACATTTGAAAAGTTCAAAGAATTTCAGAGTGAAGTGGAAAATCATCATAACAAGAAAATCAAGTTTCTACGATCTGATCGTGGAGGCGAATATTTGAGTTATGAGTTTAGACTTCATTTGACACAATGCGGAATAGTTTCGCAACTCATGCCTCCTGGAACACCACAGCGTAATGGTGTGTCCGAACATCGTAATCATACTTTACTAGATATGGTGCAATCTATGATGTCACTCACTGATTTACCGCTATCGCTAAATAGGGCACCATCTAAATTCATTGAGACGACACCTTATGAACTGTGGTTTGGCAAGAAACCCAAGTTGTCCTTTCTTAAAGTTTGGGGCTGTGATGCTTATGTGAAAAAATTTCAACCTGATAAGCTCGAACCCAAATCGGAGAAATGTGTCTTCATAGGATACCGAAAGGAGACTGTTGGGTACACCTTCTATCACAGATCCGAAGGCAAGATATTCGTTGCTAAGATTGGATACTTTCTAGAGAAGGAGTTTCTCTCGAAAGAAGTGACTGGGAGGAAAGTAGAACTTGATGAGGTAATTGTACCTTCTCCCTTATTGGAAAGTACTTCATCACTGAAATCAGTTCCAATGATTCCTACACCAGTAAGTGAGGAAGCTAATGATGATGATCATGAGACTTCTGATCAACTTACTACCGAACCTCATAGGTCAACCAGAGTAAGATCCGCACCAAAGTGGTACGGTAATCCTATTCTGGAGGTCATGTTACTTGACCATGACGAACCTACGAACTATGAGAAAGCAATGGTGAGCCCAGATTCTGCAAAATGGCTTGAGGCCATGTAATCTGAGATGGGATCCATGTATGAGAACAAAGTATGCACTTTGGTTGACTTGCCTGATGATTGACAAGCCATCGAGAATTAATGGATCTTCAAGAAGAAGACTGACGCTGACGGTAATGTTACTGTCTACAAAGCTCAACTTATTGCGAAAGGTTTTCGACAAGTTCAAGGAGTTGACTATGATGAGACCTTCTCACCTGTAGTGATGCTTAAGTCCGTCCGAATCATGTTAGCAATTGTCATTGTTTATGATTATGAAATTTGGCAAATGGATGTAAAAACTGCATTCCTGAATGGATTTCTGGAAGAAGAGTTGTATATGATGCAACCTGAAGGTTTTATTGATCCAAAGGGTGCTAACAAAGTGTGCAAACTCCAGCGATCCATCTATGGACTGGTCCAAGCATCTCGGAGCTGGAATAAACATTTTGATAGTGTGATCAAAGCATATGGTTTTATACAGACTTTTGGAGAAGCCTGTATTTACAAGAAAGTGAGTGGGAGATCTGTAGCATTTCTAATGTTATATGTGGATGACATATTGTTGATTCGAAATGATATATAATTTCTGGATAGCATAAAAGGATACTTGAATAAGAGTTTTTCAATGAAAGACCTTGGTGAAGCTACTTATATATTGGGCATCAAGATCTATAGAGATAGATCAAGACGCTTAATTGGACTTTCACAAAGCACATGCGTTGATAAAGTTTTGAAGAAGTTCAAAATGGATGAGGCAAAGAAAGTGTTCTTGCCTGTATTACAACGTGTGAAGTTGAGTCAGACTCAATGCCCGACCACTGCAGAAGATAGAGAACACTACTAGGAAAAGGGCTATAGCTAATATGGACATTAATGAAGCACCATGTATGTGCTGCGCCATTAGTGTCCTCATTACTAATGGCGCACCACACACACGGTGTGCCATTACTAGCAATTTTTTCCAAAACTATTAATGGCACACCAGGGCACAGTGCGCCATTACTAGTTTTAACTAGTAATGGACACCACACGCTCCGTGCGCCAGTACTAACAATTTTTTTTACTTTTTTTTAAAACTAGTAATGACGCACCAGGGTACAGTGCGCCATTACTAGTTCCAACTAGTAATGGCGCACCACCAACAAGGTGCAGCACTACTAACAATTATATTTTTTTGTTTTGCAAAACTAGTAATGATATTTTCAAATTATTAGATGCAACTAAAAATCCAAAAAAATATTTTCAAATAACAAATTATTAGATGCTCCTCCGCTGGACCTGTTCTGAGCCTTCTTCTAGGACTCAAAGCGTGAAACTCACACGTTTGGATCCAGAACCGACTCGTATTGACTTTCCCCGTGAGGGAGTCCTGGATTAGGGGGTGTCCGGATGGCCGGACTATACCTTCAGCCGGACTCTTGGACTATGAAGATACAAGATTGAAGACTTCGTCCCGTGTCCGGAAGGGACTTTCCTTGGCGTGGAAGGCAAGCTTGGTGATACGGATATGTAGATCTCCTACCATTGTAACCGACTTTGTGTAACCCTAACCCTCTCCGGTGTCTATATAAACCAGAGGGTTTTAGTCCGTAGGACAACATACAGAACAACAATCATACCATAGGCTAGCTTCTAGGGTTTAGCCTCTCCGATCTCGTGGTAGATCTACTCTTGTACTACCCATATCATCAATATTAATCAAGCAGGACGTAGGGTTTTACCTCTATCAAGAGGTCCCGAACCTGGGTAAAACTTGGTGTCCCTTGCCTCCTGTTACCATTCGGCCTAGACGCACAGTTCGGGACCCCCTACCCGAGATCCGCCGGTTTTGACACTGACATTGGTGCTTTCATTGAGAGTTCCTCTATGTCGTCGCCGTTAGGCTTGATGGCTCCTACGATCATCAATAGCGATGCAGTCAAGGGTGAGACCTCCTCCTCGGACAGATCTTCGTCTTCGGCGGCTTCGCACTGCGGGCCGATTCACTTGGCCATCTGGAGCAGATCGAAAGCTATGCCCCTGGCCGTCAGATCAGATTTGGAAGTTTAAACTACACGGCTGACATCCGCGGGGACTTGATCTTCGACGGATTCGAGCCACTGCCGAGCGTGCTGCACTATCACGACGAGCATGATCTAGCTCTGCCGCCGAACAGTGCCCTGGAGGCCGCACCCGCATCGGCTTCGACCCTTAATTCGGAGCCAACTGCGCGATCGAGGATGGGTGGTTGGACGCCACCTCGGGGGCTGCGATCTCAACGGCGATCGAGCCGAACACCAGCCCCGCACTCCGCGAGACTCGTGACTCCAAGGAGCCGGACTCCTCTCCGGACTCCGAACCCTCCGCGCCCCTGCCGATCGAATCCGATTGGGCGCCGATCATGGAGTTTACTGCCGCGGACATCTTTCAGCACTCGCCTTTCGGCGATATTCTGAAGACACTAAAGTCTCTTTCTTTATCAGGAGAGCCCTGGCCGGACTACGGTCAGCAAGGTTGGGATACGGACGATGAATAAATTCAAAGCCCACCCACCACCCACTTTGTAGCCACTGTCGACAATCTAACCGACATGCTCGATTTCGACTCCGAAGACATCGACGGTATGGACGCCGATGCAGGAGACGATGAAGAACCAGCGCCTATTGGGCCCTGGAAAGCCACCTCGTCATATGACATATACATGGTGGACACCCCAAAAGAAGGAGATGGCAATGGAACAGCGGAGGATGACCCCTCCAAGAAACAGCCTAAGCGCCAGCGTCAGCGGCGCCGCTCAAAATCCCGCCAAAGCAAATATGGTGATTCCAGCACGGGAGATAATAATACTCCGCAGAGTGCCGAAGAAAACCCCCTCCAGCAAGATTCAGCACAGGAGGATGGAGAAGCCAGCCCTCATGAGAGAGCGGCAGACAGAGAGGTCGAGGACGATAATTATACGCCTCCCTCCGAAGACGAGGCAAGCCTCGATGACGACGAATTCATCGTGCGAGAGGATCCCGTCGAGCAAGTGCGTTTTCAACGCAGGCATATGGCCACAGCAAGAAGCCTCAAGAAAAAACAGCAACATCTTAGAGCAGATCAAGATTTGCTAGTCGACAGATGGACTGAAGTCCTTGCGGCCGAAGAGCATAAACTCGAATGCACCTCCAAGAGATACCCAAAGCGCAGGTTGCTACCCCGATTAGAGGAGGAAGCACTTAAACCTACATCACCAGCACTTGATACGGCCAACCGGCCACCTCGTGGCCGCGACAGAGAGGCCTCTCGGCCCTCCACTCAAGCCGCACCCCGTACCAAGGCACGGGGAAATGCGCCAGACCTGCGAGATATGTTGGAGGACAAGGCAAGGCAAACAAGATCGATCTATGGATCGTGTGGGCGCCCCACGACTCGAGACGGTAACCGTCATGCCAGACACAAATCTGGTAGGGCCGAACACAGTAGACAAAGCTCATTGGAGCTACGTCGTGATATAGCCCAGTACAGAGGCGCCGCACACCCACTATGCTTCACAGACGAAGTAATGGATCATCAAATCCCCAAGGGTTTCAAACCCGTAAACATCGAATCATATGATGGCACAACAGATCCTGCGGTATGGATCGAGGATTATCTCCTTCATATCCACATGGCCCGCGGCAATGATCTCCACGCCATCAAATACCTCCCACTCAAGCTTAAAGGACCAGCTCGGCATTGGCTTAACAGCTTGCCAGCAGGATCAATCAGTTGTTGGGAGGACCTGGAAGCCGCATTTCTCGACAATTTCCAGGGCACTTATGTGCGACCACCAGATGCCGATGACCTAAGCCATGTAATTCAGCAGCTAGAGGAATCGGCCCGGCAATTCTGGACATGGTTCCTAACAAAGAAAAATCAAATAGTCGATTGTCCGGATGCAGAGGCCCTAGCAGCCTTCAAGCACAATATCCGTGACGAGTGGCTTGCCCGGCACCTTGGACAGGAAAAGCTGAAATCTATGGCAGCACTCACGACACTCATGACCCGCTTTTGCGCGAGAGAAGACAGCTGGCTTGCTCGTAGCAACAATATGACCAAGAACCCTGGTAATTCGGATACCAGGGATAGTAGTGGCAGGTCACATCGCAACAAGCAGAAGCGCCGCATTAACGGCGACAATGCTGAGGATACGGCAGTTAATGCCGGATTCAGAGGCTATAAATCCGGTCAGCGGAAAAAGCCATTCAAAAGAAATCCTAGGGGCCCGTCCAGTTTGGACCGAATACTCGACCGCTTGTGCCAGATACATGGCACCCCCGAAAAGCCGGCCAATTACACCAACAGGGATTGTTGGGTGTTCAAGCAGGCAGGCAAGTTAAATGCCGAAAATAAAGACACGGGGCTGCATAGCGATGACGACGAAGAGCCCCAGCCGCCGAACAACAATGGACCAAAGGATTTCCCCCCACAAATGCGGACGGTGAACATGATATATGCCACCCACATCCCAAAAAGGGAGCGAAAGCGTGCGTTAAGGGACGTATACGCGGTAGAGCCAGTCGCCCCAAAGTTCAACCCATGATTCTCCTGCCCGATCACCTTTGATTGAAGGGACCATCCCACTAGCACCCGTCATGGAAGATTCGCCGCATTGGTTCTAGACCCAATTATTAACGGATTTCATCTCACTAGAGTCCTTATGGATGGCGGTAGCAGCCTGAACCTGCTTTACCAGGATACAGTGCGGAAACTGGGCATAGATCCCTCGAGGATTAAGCCCACCAAAACGACCTTTAAAGGCGTAATACCAGGTGTAGAGGCCAACTGTACAGGCTCAGTCACACTTGAAGTGGTCTTCGGATCTCCGGATAATTTCTGAAGCGAGGAGTTAATCTTCGACATAGTCCCGTTCCGCAGTGGCTATCACGCACTGCTCGGGCGAACCGCATTCGCCAAGTTCAATGTGGTACCGCACTACGCATACCTTAAGCTCAAGGTGCCAGGCCCTCGAGGAGTAATTACGGTCAATGGAAACACCGAACGCTCCCTCCGAACGGGGGAGCACACGACGGCCCTTGCAGCGGAAGTACAAAGCAGCCTCTCCAGGCAGTTCTCCAGTCCGGCCATTAAACGTCCGGACACCGTCAAGCGTGCCCAGAGTAACCTACAACAAGACCGCCTAGCACGTTCTGAGTAGGCGTAGCAATGCGTCCCCAACCCCAGCCCTCGGAAAAATGCGACGCCAGTGCTTCGCGTACATAAATACGCTCTAGAAATACCATGGGTACAGGGGGAGGGGCACCATCACGGCACGCCCGAAACACGGCTTAAACCTCACCAGGGGCTATCGATTTTTTAATTTTCACTTACTTTCAGGACTCCATTCTTCGGAAGGCCTGTTCAGCAGTTCAATTGCCGCACAAACGATGTAAGAACCAGGGAAGCAGACAAGCCATGCCGCATTACGAAACTCTCAGGTGGTCTCTATCACGAGCAGTATACCTGTTTCGCATACCATTCCGCAGCCTGCCCCTGGAACGGACATGTTAAATAGTCCAACCTTTTGCTTATCACATTATTTGTATCGTTCTGCTTTGATCGCAGCCCTTTTTTAATAAACAATGCATAGCTTTTGTCTATTTTTGCATTACTCTTTTTTTACAAATATATGTTCCTTAACGACATGTTGCACCCGTACACTTTGGCACGGCCAAAATATGCCAGGGGCTTTAGTACCCCTCAATATGGTGTGAGAAGTCCGAACACTTTAACAAGTGCGGCACCCCGAACTTATAGCATTATATGCATCGGCTCCGAATCATGTCTTGGGTCAATAGTTGGGGTTGCCCGGCTCCTATGTTTTGGTGCCTTACGTTTCGCTGTGTCGGCTAAGGTAGCACTAGGAGAACTACTGCGATTGTGCCCCAGTTGAGCTGGGTCGAGCACCTCAGTAGAGAAAGCTAAAACTGGCTGTCATGATGAAGCGAGAGCTCGTCGCTGTTCCAGAGGTTTTTCGAGTCCCTAAAGACTTATGCCGCTTAGAGCGAGGAGTCGGCTCTGTCCGGCCAAGGCATGGATAGCGCCCCGAACTCGGTCTTCCGAATACCAGGGGCTTCGCCGAAATTTAAAATTATAAAATTCTATGGCTAAGTGAGAGTGTTCACGCATTATAGTCCGATTGCCTTGTTCGTTGTGCTGAGCGCCTCCCTCGAAGGACCCAAACATGGGAAAAAGAGTGCTCAGGTTTATCCCCGAACACCCCAGCACTAGCGGCATGGGGGCAGAAGCCGACGACTCGCCATCTCTTAGAATTGATAAACAGCTGCACAGAAGGTAATATTTTAAATTCCAACAGCATTTCTTAGCGCATATGAACAAGTTTTCAGCGCACAGGACAAAACGAGCGAGTTTTACTCAAAAATTACATCCCTGGAACATTCATCCGCCATAAGGCAGGAACCCTTTAGAACATCCTTATAATAATTCTCGGGCTTGCGATGCTCTTTCCCCGGCGGAGGCCCGTCCTTCACAAGCTTCTCAGCATCCATCTTGCCCCAGTGCACCTTAGCACGGGCAAGGGCCCTACGGGCACCTTCAATGCAAACGGAGTGCTTGATGACTTCGAGCCTTGGACAGGCGCCCACCAGCCGCCGCACCAGCCCGAAATAGCTCCCAGGCAAAGCCTCTCCAGGCCACAGCCGAACTATGAGGCCCTTCATGGCCTGTTCAGCCGCCTTGTGGAGCTCGACCAGTTGCTTCAGCTGGTCGCTCAGGGGCACGGGGTGTCCGGCCTCAGCATAGTGAGACCAGAACACCTTCTCTGTCAAGCTTCCCTCCTCGGCTCGATAGAACACGGCGGCATCGGACACGCTATGGGGAATATCTGCGAATGCTCCTGGAGAGCTCCGGATTCGGGTAAGTAACCAGTAACTCACATTTATGTGTTTGCTTTGCATAAAGAATGCCTTACCCGTCCCTATCTTTTTCACCTCATACAACTCCTGGAGGGTCTTCTGGGATTCGGCCTTGGCAAACTTGGCATTTTCAATAGACATCGCGAGCTCGAACGCTCGCGTCTTTGAGTCAAGCTCCAAACTCTCATGTTTTTTCCTGAGAGCCTGGAGCTCTTGCCACACCTTGCCAACCTGGGCCTCATACTTCTGCCACTCGGTGCGCTCCGTGGCCGCCCTCTTCTCGGCCTCGGACAGCACTTGCTTAAGGGTCGCCACCTCAGATGTGGCCCCTACAATAGCCACGATAATCCTGTCATTTTTTGAAATTGCACTTTTTTTCTATATATAAAACAAGGTATTTCTTACCTTCCTTGTCCTCGAGCTGCTTCTTGGCACGCCCGAGCTCTTGCTCAGACTACTCGAGGTTCTGCTTTAGCGTGTCCACTTCTGCAGTCAGTGCGGCGGATGCCAGCAAAGAACCTTGCATACGCATATTGACTCATTTTTGTTAGACTCCTTCGAATTTTATTTGATCCTCTATTCGGCTTTTCTTCCCGAACACCAAACAGAGCATCAGGGGCTACTGTCTATGCGGTAATATTATTAACACATTCTTTACTTACCTCAAAGCCTGTTAAAAGGCTAGCACAAGCTTCAGTCAGTCCGCTCTTGGAGGACTGAACCTTCTAGACCACCGCACTCATAATGGTGCGGTGCTCCTCGTCGATGGAGGCGCCTTTGAGAACCTCCAACAGATTGTCCGGCGCCTCCGGTTGGATGGGGGTCATCGGCACGGTGGGCTTGCTCCTCTTGGAAGGAGGTCGCCCGCCGGACTCTGGAACCTTTGAAGGTTCTGGAGCGGTGTCCGTCCTAGAGCCGGACTTGGAGCCCTGGGGGGTTTTATCCCCTTTACTCCTGGAGTCCGGGAGGTCGCCTTGCGGCGCCTCCAGGACCACCTCCTCCTGGCTTGGAACCTGTTGGGACAACACTTCGGCGTCGTCCGTAGGACGGGGGGAGGTAGCCGTCGGAAGTGAATTCACAATGCGTCGAGGCGGTCTTTGGGTGGGCTGCATAATCATATTCAACATAAGGGAAAGCTGTGCAATAAAGGAATACTATGAATTACTCCGGTATCCGGGTACTTACGATTTCGCCATGGGCTTGGCCCCGAGTGGCCACTCCTCTCCGCCGTCGTCGGCATTGGTGGAGTAGTCCAAAGGAAGGGTTTTCCCCTTCTTGGACCCTTCGGCCTCCTCACTGAGGGCGGCCTTCCTTTTCTTCTCTCCCCCCGCTGGAGGGGGAGAGGTCTCTTCTTCCTCCTCCTCGTCTTCACGGGAGGAATGCGCCTTGGAGCCATCGGATGATGAACCCGACACCTCCTGGCGCCGGGCACTTTTTCGAGTCCCCGTGGCCTTCTTCGTGGCCTTCTTCTCCGACACCACATAGGGTGCCGGAACCAGCAGCTTCACCAAGCGGGCATCGGCTAGGTCTTCGGGCAAAGGAGCCGGACAGTCAATCTATCCGGACTTCGCCTGCCAAACCTGTCAAAGGTAAGGGAGCTTAGATCCCGCATAGAGTTAAACTATGAAAAACTAATACCCTGTAAAAGGTACAAACAACTTACCGCGCTAGCGTGACGCTGTGCGCTGAAACCGAGTTCGGTGCTGCGCCGGGTTGAACTCCCACAAATTGAAGGCCCGTTGTTGACACGGGAGGATCCGGTGGATGAGCATAACCTGGACTACGTTCACAAGCTTGAGCTGCTTGTCCACCAGGGTTTGGATGCTTGTTTGCAGTCTAGTCACCTCTCCTTTGCTGCCCCATGACAGGCCCGTCTCTTTCCAGGACGTGAGCCGCGTTGGGGGTCCCGACCGGAACTCGTGGGTTGCGACCCACTCAAGGTCGCGCGGCTCGGTGATGTAAAACCACCCCGATTGCCACCCCTTCAGGATCTCCACAAAGGAGCCCTCGAGCCATAAGACATTGGGCATCTTGCCCACCATGGCACCTCCGCACTCTGCCTGGTTGCCGCGCACCACCTTCGGCTTAACAATGAAAGTCTTGAGCCATAGGCCAAAATGGGGGCGGATGCAGAGGAAAGCCTCGCACACGACGATAAACGCCGAGATGGTGAGGATGAAGTTCGGGGCCAGACCATGGAAATCCAGGCCGTAGTAGAACATGAGTCCCCGGACGAATGGGTGGATAGGAAAGCCCAGTCCGCGGAGGAAGTGGGGAAGGAACAGTACCCTCTCATGGGGCCTTGGGGTGGGGAGGAGCTGCCCCTCTTTGGGAAGCCGGTACGTGATGTCATTAGACAAGTATCCGGCCTTCCTCAGTTTTTTGATGTGTCCCTCCGTGACGGAGGAGACCATCCACTTGCCTCCCGCTCCGGACATGGCTGGAGAAGGTTGAGGTGGGGAGTGCGGATTTGGGCGCTGGAGCTCGAGCGCGCGAAAATGGATAGGCAAAGGAGGAAGAAGGCGTAGGTGAAAAGGTGGATCCTTATCCCCTTATATGGGTGGACGCAACTACGTGTCCCCACCAGCCTGGTAAAACTCGCTTATCTCCAAGCTCCATAATCAATGGCGCGGCTGGGTTACCCATGCCCGTATTGATGAGAATCCCGGAGTAAGGGGACACGATCTCTGCTTTAACAAGACGTGCCAAGGAAACCGCCTTGCATGACGCGCTGAGGTGGGATAATAAAACGATTCGAATAAAGGCTTGGTCGTGGTGCGTCACACTACGGAATACGTCAGCAGAGTAGATTTGTGTAAATATTATTCTCTCTATGGCAATATGTGGAAACTTATTTTGCAGAGCCGGACACTATCTTTGTGTTCAAAATCTTCTATGAAGTACTTGGAGGAGGAACCCGCCTTGCAATGCCGAAGACAATCTGTGCGCCGGACTCGTCATCATTGAAGCCTGGTTCAGGGGCTACTGAGGGAGTCCTAGATTAGGGGGTGTCCGGATGGCCGGACTATACCTTCAGCCGGACTCCTGGACTATGAAGATACAAGATTGAAGACTTCGTCCCGTGTCCGGAATGGACTTTCCTTGGCGTGGAAGGCAAGCTTGGCGATACGGATATGTAGATCTCCTACCATTGTAACTGACTTTGTGCAACCCTAACCCTCTCCGGTGTCTATATAAACCGGAGGGTTTTAGTCTGTAGGACAACATACAAAACAACAATCATACCATAGGCTAGCTTCTAGGGTTTAGCCTCTCCGATCTCGTGGTAGATCTACTCTTGTACTACCCATATCATCAATATTAATCAAGCAGGACGTAGGGTTTTACCTCCATCAAGAGGGCCCGAACCTGGGTAAAACTTTGTGTCCCTTGCCTCCTGTTGCCATCGGGCCTAGATGCATAGTTCGGGAGCCCCTACCCGAGATCCGCCATTTTTGACACCGACACCCCGGGATAAAGAATGGCATCTCTCCGAGAGAACCGTCAGTGCGTCAATCCTATTACCCGGATTTAATGACACACCCATACTTTAATCATGAGTTAACCTCTTCCGAGAGATGAACCAATGTCACCAAATTGCTCCATGCGGGCACTTACCCTGATCAGTCGGGAAGCGCAGTGCCGGAATCCATTGAGATTTTGTTCAAACCTTGGTTGTCTGAAAGAACGACGACAGGTGTCGAGTATTTCCGTAATCACTTGGACCAAATTGTGTGTTTCACAAACTCGTTCTGCAAAATCACAATCTATTCGGGGGCTAATGTTGGGGATACACATAACAGGTAGGCCCACGAAGGGTCGAAATATCATGAAGCATGGGGTCCACACAACACGTGGGTCCAAATAAATTTCATACAGACATATTATCCACTCGGACAAGCAACATACTATCCACTCGACCAAGCAGTATACCATCCACTCGGATGACAGTTCACCACTCGACCATATGACTCACTCGGATATACAAAGACTAGCAGGCAGCAAAGCAGTCGGCATCATTCTCATAGTGAGGGCTTGGTAGTGGGCAGGCATTATGGCATTCATGCCCCACTTTGTAACATAGGACGTGAGGGGGTGGCGCACTCTATATAAGCCACCCCCACCACTAGACTAAGGGGTTTTTTTTCTTCCATCTCTCTCTCTTTTTCACCATTGGTCTTAGGACTACGGGGATCTGTTATGCTCTCATTGTAATCTCCGGATACATACTAAGATAAAACAAAGCCTCTCCGAAGCATGAGACGTAGGGTTGCTATGTCAACCGTGAGAGGCCCGAACTCACTAAACACCTAGTGGGTGTTTTGTCATCTGTATTATTTGCACTCTTCCACTCGGTCTGGTCGAGTGAGATCTGAACCAGTGGGGGCACACTAAGTGCACCCACTGGGTGTAGCCTACGAGACCGCAGTCGACTACTAGCAGTCGGTTGGGGTCTGAGCACTGTTTTTTTATTCAGTCTAGGCGGACCAGTCGAATGGAATCCAAACCAGTGGGGCCACACCAAGTGCACCCACTAGGTGTAGCCCCCGAGACCGCAGTCGACTGCTGGCAGTCGGCTGGAGTCTGAGTACTTTTCTTTCAGTCTTGAAGCTTTATTCACTCGGAAGTAAATAATCTTTGATCTTGTCGATTTATATGTCTTTTACTTACTGCAGAAATGTTGTACCCTCATTTCCAAGTTCGTCGAGTTTGAGGAGAAGCAGAGGCAACTCCACCTTGACCTAGAGCTGGCCCAACAAAACTTGAAGAAGGCTCAAGATGATGTTGCCAGTATGGAAGGTAACAGCCTGTCGACTGCTCATGTCGATCGTCCTTTGAATTATCCCTTCGATCTTCTGTTTGATCTAAATGTGTATTTTGCAGAGAAAATGAGGCTGGCCCTGGAGAAGAAAGACTTGGACCTTGCATCTGTGCAGAAAGATGCTCAAGAGAAGGCTGCCCTTGCTGACCAGAAACTAGCTTCAGTAGGTGTGCTAGAGGAAGAAATCAACAAGATGGAGTCGTCCCTCACCGAATCCAATCGAGAGGTGACTTGTCTGAAGAAAGATAAGGTGGCTCTAACCGACCAGCTAGAAAGCATGATGCGTAGGAGGAACAATCTGGAAGCTTATTTGAAGGCTCTCGCCAAGAAACTCTTTCTTATGCTTGAAGGTATCCTCTTTTACTCGACTATTTTACTATTTGCAGGTTAGTCTTGGCCAGTTGACTCATTAACTCCTTGACAGCAGAATTCTGTCAAAACTATGAAGAGGAGACTGGACAGATCGAGAAGGGATTGGACCTAGTCCTTTCTCCAGTCGGAGACGAGGCTGCTAGGAATGTGCTTCGACTGGAATCCCGCGTCGCCAGTGTTACCAGTTACCTTGCCCGTCTGAAGGTGGCAGTTTCACGCATTGACTCATCGCTCTGGCCAAGGGCAACACTTCAGAATGATCTCGAGTCTCTGATGGCCCGACTCAATGAGATCCCTGGCCGAGTGCAGGAATGGAAGAAGTCCCCCACCCGCTGTGGTGCTGATGTGGCTTTTTCGCTGGTCAGGGTCCACTTCAGAGAAGCTCGAGAAGAGAAGCTGGCGGTGATCAAGGTCGCCACCACAAAAAGGCATGACTTCCAGTCCTTCATGGAAACTTTCATTGCTGCTACCACTCGGATCGCAGACGGGATCGACTCGGACGAGTTCGTCGAGACTGCCAGTCCACCTCCTGCTGAGTGAACAAACTTGATACTCAAACTTGCTTTAAATTTTCCTTGATATGTCGAGTGGTTATCGTAACTATTAAACTCTTTCGGGTCCGACACCCGAGTACTTTTGTCTTTGTCTTGAGACCTTTGAGATTTTATTTGATCTTGGTTTATCTTCTGCATGCGCTTGCATTTATCTTCGAGGGAACTTATTCTTCACTCGGAATATTCTTTGAGATGCAACTTTGAGGGGCATATCGCAGTCAACCTCCACCTCGTCATTCTTGCGGATAGGGATGGAGCGGACATTGTACTTGTAGCGCAGCTCCGTAGAGAGGATTGCAGTCGACATGCTCCTCGTTGTCCTTGCGGATAGGGATGGAGCGGACATTGTACTTGTAGCGTAGCTCCATGGAGAGGATTGCAGTCGACCTGCACCTCGTCGTCCTTGTGGATAGGGATGGAGCGGACATTGTACTTGTAGCGTAGCTCCATGGAGAGGATTGCAGTCGACCTGCACCTTGTCTTCCTTGCGGATAGGGATGGAGCAGACATTGTACTTGTAGTGCAGCTCCGTAGAGAGGATTGCAGTCGACCAGCACCTTGTCGTCCTTGCGGATAGGGATGGAGCGGACATGGTACTTGTAGCGTAGCTCCGTGGAGAGGATTGCAGTCGACCTGCACCTCATCGTCCTTGCGGATAGGGATAGAGCAGACATTGTACTTGTAGCGTAGCTCCGTGGAGAGGATTGCAGTCAACCTGCACCTCCTCGTCCTTGCGGATAGGGATGGTTTTTTAAACTTAGGGGAGCACCGGGCTGCAGCTAAGCTCCCCGAGTGTGAGGTTTGTTCATCACTCTTTAGGATTTTTGAAACTTAGGCGAGCACTGGGCAGCAGCTAAGCCCCTGAGTGTGAGGTGTGCTCATCACTCGGTAGGATTTTTCAAACTTAGGAGACCATTGGGCTACAGCTAAGCCCCCGAGTGTGAGGTTTGCTCATCACTCGGTAGGATTTTTGAAACTTGGACGAGCATTGGGATGCAGCTAAGCCCCCGAGTGTGAGGTTTGCTCATCACTCGGTAGGATTTCTGAAACTTAGGTGAGAATTGGGCTGCATCTAAGCCCCCGAGTGTGAGGTTTGCTCATCACTCGGTAGGATTTTTGAAACTTAGATGAGCACTGGGCTGCAGCTAAGCCCCCAAGTGTGAGGTCTGCTCATCACTTGGTAGGATTTTTGAAACTTAGGCGAGCATTGGGCTGCAGCTAAGCCTCCGAGGGTGAGGTTTGCTCATCACTCGGTAGGATTTTTAAAACTTAGGAGAAACAGGTTCGTAGTTAAGCCTCTGAGTGAGAGGCCTGCTCATCACTTGGTAGGATTTCTGAAACTTAGGCGAGTACAGGACTGCAGCTAAGCCCCCGAGTGAGAGACTTTCTCATCACTCGGTAGGATTTTTTCAACTTAGGCGAGTACTGGACTGAAGCTAAGCCCCTGAGTGATAGACTTGCTCATCACTCGGTGGGATTTTTTCAACTTTGGTGAGTACTGGTCTGCAGCTAAGCCCCTGAGTGAGAGACTTGCTCATCACTCGATAGGATTTTTTGAACTTAGGCGAGTACTGGACTGCAGCTAAGCCCCCGATTGAGAGACTTGCTCATCACTCTGTAGGATTTTTTGAACTTAGGCGAGTACTGGACTGCAGCTAAGCCCCCGAGTGAGAGACTTTCTCATCACTCGGTAGGATTTTTTTCAACTTAGGCGAGTACTGGACTGCAGCTAAGCCCCCGAGTGAGAGACTTGCTCGTCACTCGGTAGGATTTTTTCAACTTAGGCGAGTACTGGACTACAGCTAAGCCCCCGAGTGAGAGACTTGCTCATCACTCGGTAGGATTTTTTTTTCAACTTAGGCGAGTACTGGACTGCAGCTAAGCCTCCGAGTGAGAGACTTGCTCATCACTCGGTAGGATTTTTTCAACTTAGGCGAAACGGATTCGCAGCTAAGCCTCCGAGTGAGAGACTTGCTCATCACTCAGTAGGATTTTTTCAACTTAGGCGAAACGGATTCATAGCTAAGCCACCCACTGGGGGATTTCAGAAACAAACGTAAACAATCGACAATCATTTTCATAAGATTGTAAAAACTCTTGTCTTTCATAAACAAACTACAAAGGTGCTTCTTATTACATCTCAACAGACTGAGCGTTTAGGTATAAAAGGGGCGGAGCAGCTCCACATTCCAAGCGCGCGGCTCGTCTTTCTTGTGCTCGACGTCGTAGAGGCGGTACGCTCCATTGTGGAGTACTCTGGTGATAACGAAGGGGCCTTCCCAAGAGGGTGCAAGCTTGTGTGGTTTCTGCTGATCCACTTGGAGAACCAAGTCTCCCTCTTGAAATGCTCGACCCCTCACGTTTCTGGCATGGAATCGACGTAGGTCTTGCTGATAGATGGTTGATCGTATCAAGGCCATCTCTCTTTCTTGTTCTAAGAGATCAATTCCATCTTGTCGTGCCTATTCTGCTTCTTCCTCTGAGAAAAGCTCGAGTCGTGGCGTATTGTGGAGCAAGTCACTCGGAAGTACAACTTCAGCTCCGTAAACCAAGAAAAACGGGGTTCTGCCAGTCGACCGATTGGGAGTTGTCCTCAATCCCCACAATACTGATGGAAGTTCGTCGACCCAGGCTCCTGCTGCGTGTTTGAGGTCGGGGGATAATGATGAAGATATGAACCTAGGGTAGGGTCGTAGGCCTGACCTAGACACCCTCCCCTAGGACGTCACCTTAAAACCAGAAGCATTCGAAGAGGAGTCATCATCCACTCGACCATGAGGACTTCCACTCGGAAGACTTGAAATCACTCGACCGCAGGGACTATCACTCAACCACCAGAAGGTCTAAGGTTGCTCCAGACCACAACAGTCGGACATCACCTCATAGATTTAATAGTCATTATGTCTCTTTATTTACTAGTGTTACCAGTAACGTCTCCCCTTTAATGTACCTTAAACCCTTTGTAACGTGGGCCGGCTGGGGTCCTGGCGCACTCTATATAAGCCACCCCCCTCCACAGGCACAAGGGTTCACATCTTTTTTAAACACACACACACACATAATCCAATTGACCGCCTCAGGGCACCAAGACGGAGGGCTGTTACTTCTTCTGAGAAGGGCATGAACTCGTAAAACTCATGTGTACAACTACTCCATAGCTAGGATCTTGCCTCCTCATACCTACCCCACATTCTACTGTCAGTCTTAGAAGTACGACAGTTATAACATAAGAACTACAATATATATATATATTTAGTACGTAAAAGTTGGCAACTATTTTTTAGCTCATGAGAATCGGTGATCCGCTTGTGCAAAGACTACCCCTATACGATGGCAGCTTCCGTCGGCTCATGCTATAAGGTGTTGGGTTACGTCTCGCAACATGCGCAACCCTTGTGATTAGTTGCCACTATGAGCTTTGAACCCTGAAAAGACCGCCAATGTTAGGTTGGAGGAAGAAGGGGATGAAGCCAAGTCATCTTAACCCTTATGCCCTTCGCGACACATATTCTAGTATGGGTGGGACAAAGGGTGAGATGACTCCAAAAGCCTATCCTTAGTTCAGATAGCAGGCTGCAACTTGCCTCCATGAAGAAAAAATCGCTAGTAAACACCGGAAGCTATGCGGTCCGGGACCTTGTTCATACAAATATGGTTGGGATTTGGGGAGACCTAGCCACACTCTGCTCCAAATATTTCCCATCGGTTCCGAAGTGGTAGGGCACGTTCCATTATCAAAGCTACCCAAAGAAACCAAGTGCGAGAGTAATGGCACACTATTGTAGGTGTTCTAAACACATCAAAGGAAATGAACCACCCACAAATCATCACCAAAAGCAGCTCACCTATGATGTGGCTATTCTAGTTTCTTAAAATATTTAGCAGCATGGCCAAGCTTTTAGGGCTCACAACCCATTTGCCAACTTTGGCAAGTAGAATGACAGTTTAGAGAAAAGTGGAGAGTTGTGGTGATATTAGGTTTGTGATATGTTGTTTAGTCCCAATTGTCTATTTGATATCAAATGGGCATTACATTTGGGAACTTGACATAGGTGTTTGTTCCCTTATTTGGTAAAAGGGATTAGACAAGCGATGGAAACTTAAGTTAGGGTAAAGGATTGAAGTTCTCTGTAGCATAGATTACCTCTAAATATCCACCACCTCACATGTTATTAAAACGATGGGAGGTGGACTGTAAACTCCACTCTCTATCCCACTTAAATTATTGATTACTTTAATTAAACATGTTACTTCAAATCTTAGAATCCCTAAATTTGTATTCCCTTCCTCGATTTAGAAACTTTGCTTGAGTGGGCAGGTTTGGAAAAATTACGCGACCTGCCACATATTCCTTTTTTGAGACCATGACATCGTTGAATATATGTTTCATTGCCTCTCTTACTAGAAAGGCTACATTTTTACTGGTTGCTAAAAGGAAATATTTAAGAGAAGCACCCCGACTGGAATTTTCTATATTTAAATAGTTAGCTCCAACTAACTTATTTTAGAGCATATGCAGTTATGTCACCTCACCATAATTTCCACAGCACCCCAATTAGATTTATCAATTAATTGCATGTACAAATGCCTCCTCCAATCCGTACCTAGTTTCCTTCTCCCGCAATACTACGAGATTTTTTATCACCCCTCTCAACTAGTATGAGAGGTTGCATATGATGGGTATAAGTAGTTTGTACCCCCTCCGCACTCAAATAGATGGCACATAAACTGAGTCAAAAAGTCAATGATTTCTAAGTTTCAGAAAGCATATATAAAAATAAGAAGATAAAATATACCAATTCAATATCATTATATCCATCATTTGATATATTTTCAATACCAATTCAATGTACTTATCCGATATTATGGTTTTTTATACTTTCTTCAATTAGTTGATCAAAGTTAGAGAGCATTAACTTTTTAGCTGAATTTATACATGATGTAAATTGGGGATGGAGGTAGTATATAGGAGTGTACTCATTGTTTGATCTACATGGACATAAAAAATGCATGGTACGTTAGCATCCAGGCTAAAGAATATGGATGTGGCTTGCGGGAGCCTGTGTGCCCCACTAATAATCATGAGAAGACCTGGTATAGGAAGGAGGTCCCAGTGATCCAATCCCGAGCGCTACCAAAGAAGGAAACCGTTTGGCTCCCCTTCCCTAGACCACCATGTGATATGTAGATAAAAAGCACATATCCCCGTTTGTCCTCCCCCCCTCCGCGCTATGTGGTCCCTCTCCCCTCATGAGTTTCCTTCCACCAATTAGATTCCGTCCCTCCTAACTGTGTGTGCACGTGACCACAACCAGTTCCCGAGTTAAATTCTATTTTGAACTTTTGAAAAGCCATACTTTTGAACCAAACATCGGATTTGAGATCTATTTTCACCCTTAAGTTTCTCACGACAAGCTTTTCAAAATGATATCTCATATCAACATGTTTCTACTATTTTTTTTTCAAAAGCAACTTTGGTACCACATAAGGCAAATTTAGTGCTACATACAAGTGACTTCACTACACTATGTGTACCAGTGAATTTGGCTAAAATTCTACGAACTTGCCTAACGTGGATGCTCAGTTCTCTATCGTTCATGCTTACTTCCCTACAATAAGATGCAGCTGCCTACCATTGATGCTCGACTGCCTACTATTGATAATTAATTGCCCTCCATTAATCCTCAATTGACTAATTTTGCTAATTAGTTGCCTTCAATATCACAAAGCCACCAATTATTTTTATTCTAAGTTGCCAGCCAAAACTCGTCGCGAGGCTCCAATGGTGAAAATATATCTCAATTCATATGTTCCGTCCAAAAGTTATATCATTTTCAGTTTTACATGGAATTAAACGCACACATATCAAGTAAAATTCGAATTAAATAGAACATGGATCTGAAAGAAACATCGTTCCTTTAAAAGAAAACTAATAGCAATGATGGGTAACTAGTTAGCAATAGAAACAACTTTGAAAAGAGGTTGGTAACTTCACACCACTTTCAGAAACAACTTTCCTTCTATGAGAGGCAACTTTAGTGCTACAAATTCGCAACATCACCGCATTGCATGTACTAGTGAATTATGTATAACAATCTTCCAACTTGCCCACCGCAACTCCTAAGTTTGCCGAAGTTGATGCTTCTAGGTTGTTGTTTCCAAATAGCATACAATACTACGAAGTTATATCTACTAATGATGCTTAATTATCTGTCATTGCTAGTTAGTTACCTACCATATGTCCCATAGTTACTTGACATTGCCAATTAGTTGACTACTGATGATGCAGTTGCATGTCATTGATAATTATTTAACTACAGTACTATGGAAACTTGTCCACAATTGTTACTTTAAGTTGCCTATATCTCAACCATTTTAGAATACTTAGTACTTATGATAGGTAACTTATAGGTGAAACTACTTAACTTGATAGTCATGGTAACCGACTTCGTAGGGATTTCTGATGATAGGCAATCGTACTACGCAGGCTAATAAGAAGTTCCTTTCCTATATCATTAAATTTATCTCCGTAGCACCTAGAATGGCTAACAAAAAAAGTTAGTTGAAACATATTCACATGGGATCTAGTTTTGAATAGCTCGCCGCGAGGAACCTTGGTGAAAACTGATCTTAATTTTGATGCGTTGTTGAAAATTTATATGACCGTTCATGCATAATATATGTTGTATGCACGCTCATAACACAAGTCGTCTCCTTTATTACTAAAAGTTTCCTTGTGTATTGCCAAAGTTGCTTTTTTAATGAACCCAAGGTACTATGAAAGTTCTATGCCATAGTGTCTAAGTTGCTTGCCTCAAAAATAAAAGTTATCTACATCACTATGAATTCATCTACCACTGATGCACAATTGCTTATTATACGGTGAAATTTGCTTGCTATGATTTCTAAGTTTCCTATGATGTACTTGTACGACAACTTAGGATTTTTTTTCAAGAACACGCATGAGGACTGCGTGCCAATGTATTAAGATAGTAAAGCACATAGATTTACAAGATATTATTGCGTTGAGCACCTTATAGGGGGGTGGATTCTCAAGCAATCTAACCTACACTACTAGAAAAAGGGCTATCGATGAAATTGACACTAATGGCGCACCAGACAAGTGGTGCGCCACTACTATATACTAATGGCGCACCATGTGCTGATGTGCCATTAGTGTGGAAGACACTAATGGCACACCAGACACACGGTGTGCCACTAGTAACAATTTTTTTTCATTTTTCCAAACATAATAATGGCGCATCCAGGCAAAGTGCGCCATTACTAGTTCTAACTAGTAATGGCGCTCCAGCCACACAGTGCGCCACTACTGTATTTTTTATTCTTTTTTTGCAAAACTACTAATGACGCACCGTGGCATAGTGCACCATTACTAGCTTAAACTAGTAATGGCGCACTACGCAGTAGTGCGCCATTAGTATATATATATATTATTTATATTTTCGCAAAACTACTAATGGCGCACGGCCAGCAGGTGTGCCATTAGTATGTTGGGTTACTAATGGCGCATGGGTGGGTGGTGCGCCATTAGTAACCTGGGACCAGCTAGATATTTTGGACAGCCACACCTACACACTCACTTTCCCCACTTCATTTCCTCCACCTCCTTCTCCAAGATTGTCGGCTGCCTCCTCCTCCTCACCTCATTTACACCATAGATTCATCAAAATTAAGTGGTTAAATTACCTTTTTTTGATAGGTAAGTAAGGGGAAAGCTATCTTTATGTTGTAGATCTACTTTTTTTCTCCCTAGCTCGCTCCAACAACGTGCACATGCACTTTTTGTGGCCTAGCTAGATTTATGTTTGTGGTATTTGAAATGCGATAGTTGCCAATATTTTGCCGGAATTTTGATTCATTTCCGTTTCGGCGAGAATTTTGGCACTATGCATTCTTTTTGGTCCTATTTTTAGGCAAAGTCATGCCAAATTTTTTCTTGGTTCTAAAATATCGTTTTGCTCTACCCCGCAGGCGACCATGGTCCACACGATGACCGAAGGCATAGTGAATAGGTTTTTGAGCTCCACGAAGGCCGAGATTCTTCAAAAGAACGAGACGGAGATAAGATGTCCGTGTCGAAGATGCAAGCTGACGAGCCTTATTGCGGGCCCGGATTCCGGGCAGGTGCGGGACCACCTGCTCTTGCGTGGTTTCATGGATGGCTATCGGTGGCAAGGTGATGAAGATGACTATGAATTCGTCCATGGGGGGCATGCAAAAAATGAGGAAGGTGGCAAGACAACCACCACGGCTCGGGCGGGCGAGAAGACGAAGAATCTCCACGGCATGATCACGACGGTGATGCTGTACACAGTCATCATGTAGAAGATGCCAGACATGATGATGAGGAAGATGCCGGAGCAGACGAAGGGCATGATCATGAAGATGAAGATGCCGGCGGAGCAGACGACGATGGACCATCGATGGGCTGGGTGCAGGACCCTCATATTCAAGAGCTGCTTCTCAAGCAGACGGATAACGCAAGAGCTACCTCCCGAGAGAAAGCCAAGCTGGATCAACTGGAGATAGATGCGGTTACTCCATTGTATGAAGGATGGAGGCCCGAGGATACCCTCCTGAAAGTAACGCTCATGGCTCTGGAGATGAAGGTAAAACACAAAATGACCGACGCATGCTTCGATGAGAACATGTCATTCTGGCACGAACGTCTTCCCAAGGGGAACAAGTGCCCTACCAGTTTCGAGGAGGCGAAGAAAATCGTGTGTCCTCTAGATTTACCGCACGTGAAATACCATGTGTGCATGAACAATTGCATCATTTATCGGGACGAGCACGCGGAGTCTACCATATGTCCAGTGTGCGGCGTCACTCGATACAAGAAGAGGAAGAAAGCTCCTCGAAAAGTGGTGTGGTACTTTCCGATCACTCCTCGTCTGCAGCGGTATTTCGCGGACCCTAAGGTAGCAAAGCTCCTACGTTGGCACACGGATAGGGAGGAGAAGAAGCGAGAAGATGACGCAAATGATCCAGAGATAAATAAAAAAGACAAGATGCTGAGTCACCCTAAGCATGGGAGCCAGTGGCAAGCGTTGAACTTTGAACACCCAGAATTTGGGAAGGATCCAAGGAACATCGTGCTGGGCGTGAGCACCGATGGAGTCAATCCGTTTGGCAGCCAGAGAAGCACACATAGCACCTGGCCTGTGTTTGTGTGGATGTACAACCTTCCCCCCTGGTTGTGCATGAAGAGGAAGTACATTCACATGAGTATGCTAATTGAAGGGCCGAAACAACCAGGGAACGACATCAATCTGTATCTGGGGGCTGCTGAAAGAGGAGCTAGACACGTTGTGGAAAACGCAAGACAATACGTGGGACGCCGCAGAGAAAGAATATTTCCCTATGAGAGCCGCACTACTCTAAACGGTGCACGACTATCTCGGTTACGGCTATCTCGCGGGGCAGGTGGTCCACGGATTTTCTGGATGCGTCAGGTGCATGGATGACACACCGTATTGCCAGCTAGATAGAGATCCCGGGTCTTCAAAAACCGTGTTCATGGGACATCGAAGGTGGCTTCGCGACGATGACCCATGGAGGAAACGCAAGGATCTGTTCGATGGTGAAACCGAACCCCGAAGACGCCCGTGTACGAGGAGCGGCGAGGAAATAGACGAGCTGTTGAAAAATTGGAAAGACTGCCCACTGCCGAGAAAGAAGCAAAAGGCGCCAGAGCCGGGAAAGAAGCGAAAGGCGCCAGAGCCGCTGCTGAAGGTATGGAAAACGAGGTTGTAACACCCCAAAATTTTGACCTTTTTTTATTAATTAAAATTTTGCCAGGAATTAAAACTTTTATTTTCTGGGCTCCCTTTTTATTTTTGAACCATTTTCTCCTTTGTTATTATGGAGTTTTTCCCCAAAGAGAAAACTTTTCAAATATGTTATTGGACTTGTTTAACCTCTCAAGAAAAACTCTTCTTTTATTAGTAGAACTAATTACATAATTAATTTGCTTGATCTTTATTTTCTTGAAAAATGGTTTTCCAAGGTTATATGGCCATACTTTAAACTGCAACCATTTGATAAACTCTTTCATAATTCCAACCAAAATTTGGAGATGTCATGTGATGTTTTTAAATCACTTTTGTGCAAAAATATCTTTTATTCATGAAATATTTTGAGCTCTGCACCAATTTTTCTTCTCTGGTCCAGTGGGTAATTTTGCACTACAACTCATTTAAATATTTCTTTCTAGCCTCCACCAAAATTATGGGATGTTGGTAGTAGCATATGATTCAACATGATGCAAAAACCTAGCGTTGTTCTTTGAAAATTTTGAGTGAATCAACCTCTCTTTCATTCTGGTCCAACTTGAGGATTTGTACTGCAACCACAGTTTTAGTTGCTCCTTTTTCCATGATTCCTTTTTATACTCTTAGTCCTCCCTACTAAACCCCAAAGTCCAGGAGCATGCACCCTTTGGATCATTTTTGGTTCATGAAATGATGCCATTTATTTTATGTCCAGAATTGTGGTTTTGCAAAACTTGCACTAACAAGTTTGTGCTTTTCACAAACTAACCTCACCACCCTCTTGTACATCCAAAGAGACTTCAATCTGGAGTTTTTGACCACTCCAAGACCTTCCTAGATGCCTCTGGCATTTTGTCAAACACCCTGTGGGCATGAACAGTTTTGGCATGATTGTAAGTTTGTGTTGTGAACTCTCCCACCTGTCCAAATCAAGTTGTCTAGTAGCCTACTAACGGTCTCTAACCTAGGCCTGGGAATTTGCATAAGCTATCTAGCAGTTCTGGTCGCCCTGGCATTTTGTCGAACGAGTGCCGTGCACGCCCGGAGCGCGAGCAGAGCACGCGTTTTGCACGTGGTCGCGCCCGAGCCAGCACGCCCCTGGATAAACTTCCCCGAGCTCGTCTTGATCCTCTCCCTCTCGCCGCATCACGCCAAAGGACCCGACCGCCCCCTGGCGCCCTACAGCGCCGCCACCAGAGCCCTCTTGGCGGCACGCCCGCGGCCGCACCCGCTCCTGCCATGGTCGGCACCGCCCCGACAACCACAGCGTGCCAGCTCGCCTCCATGGACAGTGTAGCATTCGTCGGTAGCTCCTGGAGCCGACCAGCCACCGCCACGTCGCCCTGCAGCACAGAGAGGCGGTTTGCCGCCGTTCTTATCCCCGACCGCCGCAAACCGACTTGGACGTGCTATAAAGGGAGGTCCTCGAACTCCCCCGAGCACACAGGCAACCTCAGGCCACCCTAATAGCGCTCCCCTAGCTCGCATTCGACCTAGGGAGGCTTTCTTCCCCGTCTCCGGCAACTCCTGCCGCCGCCACTGCCCCGGCCGTTCCGGCGCCACCAGGACCTCCCCCGCTCCACTCTCTTCACCAGGAACTCCCTCTCCCTCTCATGAGTCCAAACCCCCACTCAATTTTTCTCGGGACTCGCCGCAGGCGAAAATTCACTTCGCCCCCGAAACCTTCTCCGCCGCGAAGCTCGCCGCCGGCAGCTCGCTCCGTCCCCGCCGACCCAACGACTACCGGGAGGACCGCCCCAGTCTTGCGGATCCATCCCCGCCCTCCAGAGGCCGCGGGGAGCCACCGCTCGCCGACGTTGGTCGCCGGAGCCTCGCCCCGCTCGGACAGAGGAGGGAGAAGGGGCGCGGCGACTGGTCAAACCTGACCAGTGGGCCCCCTGGGCCCACTGTCAGTGACCCTGTACCTATCCACGTGGGATAAGTGAAGGCGTAATCCACCCCAGTACGTCTCCCCCACTCCGAAAGCGTATTCCCCTCTGAAACGTTTTCTTTTCTGTTTTATTTTAAATAACAGATTTTGAGCACAACTTTGACTGCCTATAACTTTTTAAATATAACTCCAAATGAATTGATTCTTTTTCCTACATCTCTAAAATTCTGTCTAGTTTATTTTAAGATTTATTTGAAAATTTTCCAAACAACTTTTTTGTACTGTTTTTGAAATATGTGTTATTTGCATATTTTTGAAAATAGGATTTTTGAAGAGAAGAAAGCTTTCAAAAGTTCTAGGATGCACCCTGCCTCTACACACTTTGAAGGCAAGCATTCTGAACCCCGGAATAATTTTTTTGGTGTGTTAGTTGACACGTTTATAACACCACCTTATTTCGGAGAACTTGTTATTTCATGTGATATGATCATTTTGCATGGATGCATATTAGTGATTTCCTTGCTGTTGGAAATGAATATACTTGTGATGGTAATCATCCTCATGTGCCTTGCATGCCTGCCAGAAAGGAATCCGGGAAAGCCTCTGCCTTGGGTAGGAGTGAGCTTGTCGCCGGTCCCCGTCGGGACGGTTATGTCCGGTATGGCATAGTAAGGTATAATGGGTGGTGATTTCGCCGGTTGAAATATATTTGATATACATGTCATGCTGGGAACTCGTAAGCCTCCTGAGTCGGCCATAGATCGAGTCTTGTTCCGGTAACCCCCATACTTGTTTCGTACTTCCACTGGTCCCTACCGTAGGTGGGGTATGGTTCAGTAAGTTGTTAACCCTTGTCTTAGCACACACCGTACAGAGAGGCCATGGTGGAAGATACCGGTTGTAGCTGGTAGGCATGCCACCTGGTCCGGGGGCATGGGTGTATCCGGTTGGGACCGAGAGGGGGGCACCCCTTAGAGCGCGCGATAGAAATTTGATCCCATGCTACGCGAGGTTGTAGCCTCCCCACTTAGAGTTTTGCTTAACAGGTGTCATGGGTGATTCCAGACACGAGTGAAAGCTGGTGTGTGCAAGTCAGGTGTGTTTTCAATTAAAAGACCGTAGACGGAATTAGTCCCGATGGACTAAAGGAATCCGTTACTCGTGGGTAAAGAGTACGCCCTCTGTAGAGATATTAAACCTATTCGAATAGCCGTGTCCATGGTTAAGGATTACAGTCTGGGATGGGTCAAGTGTCGGTCTTAGTGTCGGTCTTCGGAGGAGAAACCACTAAACTCGAATATTGATGATGACATGTGATATATGATGGTTATGATTGTTATCATTATGGACTAACCGGTTGTATTGTTTGAAATAAGGAATATCCCTGGGACAGTACCACCTCCTGGATATTCACTATGATTATAAGCCCTTTATGTGGCGTCGCTCAGACGCCCGACTGTGGCATGCTTGTTATTTTATTTATTTTTACAAGCCCTTTATGTGGTGTCGCTCAGACACCCGACTGTGGCATGTGGTTATTTCATTTACTCATAAGCCCTTTATGCGGCGTCGCACAGACGCCCGACTGCGGCATGTTTGTTATTTCATTTTCTTATAAGCCCTTTATGTGGCGTCACTCAGACGCCCGACTGTGGCATGCTTGTTATTTTATTTACTTTATAAGCCCCTTACGTGGTGTCGCTAGGACGCCCGACTGAGGCATGCTCACTTTTACTATCCTTTCGAGATGTCGCTTCAGACATCCGATCGGTGCATTTTATTTCTATTCTGTCATTGCATATTACGGTTGCATATAAATAACCTACTTGCATCAGGATTTTATTTATGATTGACGATGTGATCATAGAATATTTTAGTGTGTGTTGATCAATTATATTATACCTGTGTTCTTAATGTTTGCGAGTACATTCAAAGTACTCACTGGCTTGTCCCTGGCTATTGTCTTGGCCAGATTGCTTGCTTGGAGAGGAGCGTGGCGATGACAGCCTCGGGACCTAAGCAACGGTGATAGTAGCCTTGCGAAGATAGGAGTTAACCTGGTCAGCTGTTCCTGTGGGAAATGGAGTCCCATAGACCGTGGTGATCCACAAACCGCTTCCGCCCTCAACCACTAGAAACCATTTGATGTACTCATAGGCCACAATGGTCTTGTACTACATATTTTGCACTTTTGCTTGGAATTTCTGTAACAAGTTGGTGCCTCATCAGCTAACAGTAATCCTGGGGCTGGTGAGCACAACGACCCTTTTCTGGAAATTAAAGCCCGGAAAACCGGTCGCGACAGAGGTCTATTTTCTGGGACTTGCCGTACTGGAAGATCCACCGTGTGCCTCACAGCCTTGATGTCATGCATATCACGAAGAATGTGTCCGAGAGTCTGCTTGGTACCCTGCTCAACATGCCAGAGAGGAGCAAAGATGGGCCGAAAGCAAGGGCAGACTTGAAATCAATGGGCATCAGGCAGGAGCTTCACGCTAATGATGATAATGATGATGATGATGATGATGATGATGATGATGATGATGATGATGGTGATGATGAGATGAAGCAGGACACAGAAGGTCGTCGCAAAGGCAAAAAGGCCAAGAAGACCGGAAATGACTACCCTCCCGTGTGCTTCACTCTAAGTCAGGAGGAGATCGAGCAGTTTTTCACCTGCCTCATAGGAGTAAAACTTCCTTACGGTTACGCGGGGAAGATAAGAAGATACCTAGACCCAGCGAAGCAGAAGTTCAGCGGGATGAAGTCTCACGACTGTCACGTGCTGATGATGCAGATACTTCTAGTTGCAATCTGTGGGATCATGGATGCGCACGTCCGTGAAACGCTATTTGGCCTATGCAAATTTTACGACGTCATCTCTCGGAAGTCGGTTGGCGTGAGGCAACTCAGAAGGCTACAGGAAGAGATCGTGGTGATACTATGCGAGCTTGAGATGTACTTCCCGCCCGCATTCTTCGACGTTATGGTGCATTTGCTGGTCCATATCGTGGAGGATATCATCCAACTCGGGCCGATGTTCCTGTACAGCATGATGTCATTCAAAAGGATGAATGGTGTCATCAAAGGGTACGTTCGCAACATGTCACGTCTAGAGGGAAGTATAGCCAGGGGCTTTTTGACCGAAGAGTGCATCTCCTACTGCACGAATAATCTAGGCATCGAGAACCCCGTTGGTCTGCCCGTCAACAGGCACCTCGGCAGGCTCGCTGGATGGGGTCACCGTGAGGGTCACCGCGAAATGCATGTCGACTTCGAGGGTTGACTCGCCGACTTTGAAAGAGCAAACCTAGTCGCGCTACAACACATAGACGTGGTCGATCCTTGGGTGGTAGAGCACAAAACCTTTATTGAGAAGACATACAATGACCGAGGCCAACAGAGGACGGACGGAGATATAGTCAAAGAGCACAACTCATGTTTCACGCGTTGGTTCAAGCAGAAGCTTCTGTCGTACCCTTTACATGAGGATTCTTCCGCGGAAGAACAACTCATATTCACCTTGTCACAGGGCGCCGAGCACAACCTGATGACCTATGAGGCATACGATATCAACGGCTACACATTCTACACCTAGGACAAGGACATGAAGAGCGATGGTTATCAGAACTCCGGGGTAACGATGGAATCCTACACCGGTAACAACAAGGACAGATACTACGGAAGGATCGAGGAGATCTGGGAGTTGAGCAACGCTGGAGAGAAGGTCCCGATGTTCTGTGTCAGATGGGCCAAGAGTGTCCTAAAAGAAGACCGGTATTTCACCACCATGGTTATACCCGAAACCAAATCCAAGACCGCGGGCGCAAATGTCACCGCGAAAAATGAGCCATGGGTACTGGCTTCCCAAGTGGACCAGTGCTTCTTCATTACCGACCCGTCAAAGGCCAGTCGTGTTGTCGTGAGGAGAGGCAAAACGAAGATCATCGGAATGGATGGAGTAGCCAATGAGCAAGACTTCGACAAGTACGGCGACCCGAAGATCGAACATGATGACGATGATGAAGTAGCAGCATGCACCACAAGAAGAAGCAGGACCACCCTACCTAAAGGACGTCCGTTCCACAAAAGAACTCCATTTGCGAAAAAGAAGGGCAAGAAGATTGTGAACAGATAGCTAGCTAGCTAAGATCGATTGTTTTTAAATTGTAGTCTTCATTTCTCGATTGTATTTCATGGGCACTTTTTGAACTATCATGAATATTTTTAAATTTCATGGGCACTTTTTGAATTCATGAAAAAATATTGAATATTCATGAGGACACTCGATCTCGATACCCCTCCATCTCGATCGCTATCCCCCCTCGCCAGATACCCCTTGCCAGATCCCCCTCGCCACCGAGGAGCCCTCGCACCCTCCCCCGCTCCACCACCGCGGATGACCCCCGCACCCACCCCCGCTCCACCGTCACAAATGAATGCAACTAAAAATCCAAAAAAAACAAATTTGATTATATTTTCAAAAAACAAATTTGATTATATTTTCAAATAACAGATTTGATGATATTTTTTTATATTCATAAATATTTTCAAATAACAAATCTGATGATATTTTTTAAAAATTATTACTGTTTTTATAAAAATTTATTACTGTTTCATATTCATATTCATTTTCTAAAAATTATTAGATGCAACAAAATAATAATAAAAAAAATCTTACTTATGGCGCACGGCTGGCTGCTGCGCCATTGCTATCTAAAAAAAGAATACTTATGGCCCACGGTCCGGCTGGTGCGCCATTGCTATGAAAAAAACATTCTAATGGCGCACCACCAGGGGGTGCGCCATTAGTAATCTTCCCCCATCCATACACTTCGTCCCTCCCTCGTCCCTCCCTCTCGCCAGACACTTCGTCCCTCTCCTTCCACCGCTCTGCTCCCTCCCTCGTCCCTCCCTCCACCGCACCGGTGCCGCAGCCGCCCATGCGCCCCCGCCGCCTCCCTCTCCCCTTCCTCCCCCTCGAGCGTCGCCTCCCCCCCGAGCCCCGCCTTCCCCCCGAGCGCCGCCTTCCTCGCCTCCCTCGAAACCCTAGAAACCCGCCTGAGATTTGCAGCCTCGGAGCCGCCGGAGACTTGGAGCCTCGGAGCCGCCCCATGTCCACCAGGAGAGGAGGCCTGCCGGAGATTTGGAGCCTCGGAGCCGCCGGAGAGAGCCTCGGAGCCGCCCCATGTCCACCAGGAGAGGAGGCCCCACGTCCACCAGGAGAGGAGGCCCGTGACCTCCCCACCATCTATCCCCGCCTCCCCCAAGCTCGCTGTCTCTGCCCTCCGTCGTCTCCGCTCCGGCCACCACCTCATCGTGGTCAGGTAACCCTCCTCCCTCTGCCTCTCTTCTCCTCTCCTCCCTCCCGGCCATGCCCTCTTCTTCTCTCTTTTGCTAGGTTTAGATCAAATCCCTCTTGAATTTAGGTCAAATTAGGTTCAAAAAATTGTGGGAGTTGTGCCTAGAAAACATGAATAATTAGTACTCCATGTGCATTGGAGTACTTGGTACCTGCAAGATTTGGACACTCAACTGCAAAAGTTGAGGTCTCTTTTTCATGCTTGTTGTCTATTGGTTGAAGGATCACTGCCTCTGCCTCACTGGCTGACACTTCCATGGTGCTATATCCTTTGTTGCTTTAAGTGTACAGCATTAGATATAGACATTTGAATCAAATTTGTGATCATCAAACATCAAAATTGCAGGGGAGAGGTTGGTGCCTAGATTGCATTCGTTGTAGTTATCATGCGGCTCTTCTTCCCACGTCACTTCCGTGGTATCATTTCCTACCTAATCTTTTACCTATCCTTGCTGCCCCTAGCAAATTATCACTATGTGTTACATTTCTCATCTTTGTTGTGCCCTGTAAAGAGAATTTTCTGCTTATATAGCACTACCAAAAACATGTCCTTATTTTTCATCTACGCAATAAGCCGCTAAACTATTACATAAATCACGCAATGAGTACTTGGTGCCTAGCAAACATGTATTTGTCCATGGTTTATAGACCAAAAAATGCACTGGACACACTGAAGAAAAATGCACTGTATCATGTATTTGTCCATGGTTTATAGATGAAAATGAGTTATTTTGGACATTAACCATTTCAAGCAGTGTGCTGCTACCACTGTCCTGCGAGGTAAGAGACATGTAGGACTGAAACTGGATCCAGTCCTGTCTGCAACTAGATACAGACTAATTGCAAACTGTGCTCTTTATTATATCCCAGTAAAATAAAATATAGGATAAAATATGTAGTGCTGGCTCCTGAGAGTGAGTAGACCTATCTAGTTTCTGCAAGCAACTTAAAGCCCCAGTATTCAGTTGCTGGTCTGTTTGGTGTGATACATAACACAAGATGGGTTTGGTGTGGTTCTAGTCAAGAGATATGGACTCTTAATTACAAGTAAATATAGGGTTCAAGATGAGTATGTTGATTATCCAGGGCTGAATCTTAGTTACAAGTAAATATAGGGTTTAATTTGTGTTTGGGGTTGGAGCTGGGAAAGAGAGACAAAGGGTTAGGAGGGGGAGGGGAAAGAGAAATGTTTATTTCATTGTTTAATTAGGGCAGTGGCATGGTGCCCAGGCCAGGTGATATGACTGTCAATGCATGTTCATGTTCATGTTGAGAACTTGTCACAATGCTTGACTTGAGAATGTTTAATCCTCATTTTCTATGCATGCAGAACATCTTATTTCAGTAGTAGTGCTCTTTTGACAAAAATGTTTTAGTTACTTTTGTAAGGAAAAAAATAGGTGCATTTTAAGGAGAATCGTACTGTCTGTGTACCTAAGTAGTACAGCAGCACGGCATGCCTAACAGAGCTGCACGATAATTAAACATTAACAAGAGGTTGATTTTCTTCTTTCTGTCCAACAAACATGATGGTGCCAGGTAAAGGTATCTTTTCTGCGAAGTCATGCAGATTCGATGAATCTTCTCATATGTGCTTCTATATGATTTTTTTTCTTTTTTCTCCTATTGTTCTGTTAATAACCAGATCTGATACCAGTGAGTTAGATGCCCATGCATGCATGAGCTGGCTGACAGACAAAGACAAGTAAGCCAGGCGTCAAGACAATGGAGCTTAATCAAATTAAACTCAAGATTCTGGTGTTTAACCCTGTTGTGTTGCTTCTAGAAATAATATAAAAGCTGTGAAAAAAATCTGTGGAGTTGGCACTTTACATAAGGTTGTAGATCATTGTAGTGTCCTAATGTCTAAGACTGTTGCATTGGAGGTTCATCTTGCAAACATAACAGAACTTGCAAACATTTTATTACTTGTTGCATTGGAGGTTCATCTTGTCTTGAGGCAAACAAATCAACATTGGAGGCTCATCTTTGAGGATCATCTTTATTACATATCAGAACTTGCAAACAAATCTATGAAAGACTTGTAAAGTTGTTGGGTTTTGTCTCCGACCATTGTGTCGTGATGAATTTGCAGGTACCCCGAGAGGCCCTTGAGTTCGCCGGAATGTCGATTAACTTCCGTTCCGGCAAATTCGATGAATCTTCTCATATGTCCTAATGTCAGCAAAGGTCATGCTAAATTTTCCGTGAATTTTAGCATGACTTTGCTAAAAATAGGACATATGGGGTACTTGCGACTAATGCATGGGCCAGGGTATCTTAGTACTTAGTTAAGTAGGATCAACTGCCCCGCCATTCTTGTTGCGTTAAACCATAGGTGGCAATAGAGCCAAGTGATTAGGCCCAACTTAGAATTCTCCTTAGCATCAATAAACCCTAGATGATAAACCCAACATGGGTGGCAATAGAGCCAAGTGATTAGCGCCAAGTGATTAGGCCCAACCTAGGGTGCCTCAGCATCGATAAACCCTAAATGATGAAAACTGAACTTGGCTTCTATAGGGTGCCTCAGTATCGATGAGAACCTCAATGATGTACGCTTAGGCTTTTAGGGTGCCTCGGCATCGACAAACCCTAAATGATAAAAGCTTAGCTTTTAGGATGCCTCGGTGTCCAAAAACCCTAAATGATGAGACCATGATCTTGTTCCTTGACAATAACCAACTTTTTGACCAAACTTTTTTCCTATTTAGAGCGAAACATGGCCCACAACAATGAGGCCGGCGGTTCGGGCGGCAAGCAATTCTGGGAGCTGTCCCAGGAGTTGGAGGAAGAACCTCACCACTATGAGGATGCCGTGGAAAACACCGATCCTGACTACACAACCCCTAGTGGCGTCGGGGATGACACCACTGACGATGGCGCCGCGGATGCCACCACTGATGATGGTGGCGCACGCACAGATGGCAGCCAACCGAAGAGGCAACGGAAGGACCGGCGCCCGAGCGTGCTTGGCACCATCAGGGAGGAATTTACTGAAGTGAACTCCGACGGGCATCCGACGGCGCCCAAAGAAGTAGTCAAGGGGTACTCGATTCAGCTCGGGTGCATTCTCCGGAGCACCATCTCGATCAGCACCGAGAACCTAAGGCATAAGGACCGAGGGCATTTGCGCACCCTCCTCTTTACGAAGTTGCACGAATGATACAAGTTCCACGCTGAGTTTGCAAACACACGCCTCTCAGGGAATAAAGTGAATGGTGCCGCCCTCATAAGGATGAGAACGGCCCTGTCTACTTGGAAAAGCACGGTGAAGGCAATGATTGAAAAAGGTGATAGTTATGAGAAGATCAAGGCTAAATATCCTTCGATGAGCGAAGATGACTACAACGAGTTCAAGATCAAGTGCGAGAGCAGCGCAACCTCCGAATCAAGTCAGTGCGGGAAAGAAATGCAGAAGTTGAACTTAGGGGTCCACAAACTCGGTACCGGCGGTTACAGAGTGGCGGAGCCTATATGGGACAAGGAGGACGCGGAGCGTGCTGAGCAAGGCCTACTGCCCCGCTTCGAAAAATACCGTGACAAGCAGACCAGGAACTTTCTCAGGGCCCCCTTACAAGGAGGACCCGGTAACAAAGGAGCTTATCACGGATCCGAAGACCAGGGCGCTTGAGCTTGTTCTGGTAAGGAATACACCCCCGCGTAATTAGCTCCATATGGTTGCAATCTAATTAATCCCCAATATTTCTAAGTGGTTCACGTTCCTTCCGCAGGACAATGAAAGCAGTAGCGCGGGGTCGTCTCAGAGCTCCCCTTTCGACACCCCTTTAAATAGGGCGTTGAACGTAATGAAAAACAAGGATAAGCTCAGTAAGCCGACGTCAGCTGGTCGTGTGGCCGGCAAAGGCTTGTCGACAAAATGGTCGTCATACTATACCGCTGGTGGGCGAAAGGAGAAAAATACCAGCTCGGAAAGCTAGTTGCGCGAGGTTAAAGCACTCGAGGCACAAGTGGCGCGGATTTTGGAGATTGTCCAAGAGCAAGGGCAACAACAACTAGGAACGACGCTCAATGCCATGGCGCCTACGTTGATTCATGGGCTGACGACGTGGATTGCGGGCGGCCAACAGGGGCCTCCCCCGGTTCCCAGCTTCACGGCCAGCAACTCGCACAACGCGCAGGCGGCGCCATTGGTGTCTCCGGCGGAGGCGGTATTCGTGTCTCCGGCGCCGGCATGGGCATTGGAGCTTAATGCACCCGGGTGTATCCCGGCCAGCACCTCTCCAGCAAGCAGCCCCTCTGTCAGTTGCACGCCCGCCATTGGCAGTGCCTCGACATTAGCCGAGCTCGACGGCATCACGGTAACTAAGCCTCTCGGCCGATGACTTCATCTCCTTGCCTTTGACTGGGCATCCCTGACGCCCTACATGTTTTCACAGGGCGCCGCCGACGTTCCTTGCACTCTCCTGCAGTTCGTGGGCGGCGAGTTGGTCGATGTCGCCAAGGGCAGAATCGTTCAACCGGGCAACCCCGTGTTCCACGGTAATCCGATGCCACCCACAGTGTATAGGGTTGAAGTGGTTCGGGTGCTGCCAGGCTGCGACGAGCTGTTTCCTCCGATTCGACCCGCTGTGGCCGACGAAGAAGATGAGATGAACCTCAGCGCCTGCGTAAGCTGGCCCCTGCTTTGGCTGAAGAGCCAGATTCGTTTGGGGGCGGGGGACACCAGCCCACAGACAAGACCGCCAGTCATGCCGGAGCCAAGCCATGGCAAGAACGCCGCAACGCTACCGGATATGCCGGACATCCGTATGGCACAGGATCCGGACATGCATATGGCACAGGATCCGGACGAGACAACAACGACGATGGTACATTTACCAACGTCGATAATTACTTTGCCGAACATGGGTACGGTGACGAGTTCTGCGGGCCTCCTTCTCAAGAACCCAACAAAGATGACCGCGATCTAGCTGGTACGGCGGAGAAACCCAATTGCAACAGGCGTCGTCTGGCGTTCAGTTCTCAGGAGACGCCTCCAGCTGCCGCCTTCACCGAGCCTCAGATAGCTGAGGTGCGAAATATTATCAGCCCCAACACGCTGAAGAAGGCGGTCTGTGAGCAGAACTCAGTCCCACTACAGCAGATCAAGAAGAAGGGACAGAAACGAAAGGCTAAAAAGGGCGCCGGTGCTAAGGACGGGCCACCTTCACCTAAGGATATCTCGAGGAGGGTGCATGTGGCGGGTAGGGCGATGCTAACGACAAATATGCTCAATGCCGCAACCGGTGCTATGCAGAGTCTGCATGACAGTGTTCTTTCTTTGGAGAAGCAGCGTCTCAGAGAGAATGATGTGGCATACCCGGTTTTCGTGGCCAAGGTGCCAGAGGGCAAGGGCTTTGTGGATGGCGCCATCGGGGGTACGACCGTCCAGCGGTTTGATGACATCTTTGCTATGTTTAACCTTCATCCGCTGCACTACACCTTCGTTCGGCTGTTTTCGCTGAGTATGGAGATGCGGATCATTAGAGTAAAGACCCCGGACATTGTGATAGTTGACCCCGGACATTTTCGCTGAGAAGCAGCGTCTCAGAGAGAATGATGCGGACCGCCAAGTCGCGAGTTCACACCTCGAAGGCATCATTCTGGCAAACCCAGATAAGGATAACTTCCTCGTGTCTTACTTTCCCGAGTAAGTCATCCCTTAACCGCCCCGAAACAAATGATTTCTTAGATTTTGATCGTTCTTTCTTTTTTCTAACATTCCGAGTTCTATGAAGTGACACACATTGCACACTCATCCTCTTAAGCCCGAAATATTCCATGGCCACGTATTTTGACCCAAACCGTGACTCCAAGATAGACTACACAAATATCAAGAAAGTTCTTGATAATGTTCTCCCCGGCTACGCAAAATCTGGAGGCACCTTCACCAGGCCAGTTCGTAGGTACGGCAGGCACGTGTTCGCCCACAATACTAAGTTCTGCTGCGTCAAGCAGCCGCCTGGTGGTCAGAAGGATGCCTACTACGCCCTCCATCACATGCGGATAATCGTACGGGACAAGCTTGTCGGCAATCTAGGACGCAGACATTAGACAAGAATTCCTTCGCATCCAGTCAGAGTTTGCGGAAATCATCCATCAGGATGTCCTTCATACCTCGGGGCAGTTCTGCCTCAGATATCAACCGTCCAACAGTGAGATAGACACAACGCTACAAATGCAGGCTGACAACGCCCGCGATTTCATGACCATCACGACAGACAGCGGCTTCATCCACGCTCCAGTCCCATGAGTCTAGTCGAAAGTAGTGACGCTATGTGTAGTTCTGAAACATTGATTGGCTCATGTTGGAATTAAACTTTAATGAATTGTATGTCTCTTTGGTTTGGACAGTCATTCAACTTAGATTTAATAGATGCTATTTATTAGTAGGACCATGAATCGTGCTATTAATGTCTTGCTTTTCTCTTTCGATCCTTTTGTTGCATACTTATATATTGCTTATGTATTGTCTGTTGTTTGGCTTGTGCATAGAGATACCGTCGTATGTCGTGTACAAGGGTAAGGTTCCCGGAGTCTACGACGACTGGGAGGAGTGTTGGAGACAGGTTCACCGTTTCAGCGGTAACAGTTACAAAGGGTACACCACTAGGGCGGAGGCGGAATCTAGATACGCCCGCTATCTAGCGGGAGAGAGGAGGGAGCGTTGGAGGAACCGGATGAAGACCAGTTTCATCGCGATGATGCTCATCGTGATGACCGCAACTCTCTTCTATGTGATGGTAGTTTAGATGATCGATATCGACTTGTAATGTAAAGACAAACTCGCTACTCGCGGTCTCGAGAGTTGTAATGTTTTTTCTTTGTTCGGTCTTTTGAATTCTGAGACTAATATGATGAATTGTATTCGGAGACTAATCTTCTATTGTATTCGATGAATCTGCTGTTGCTGTGTGCTGCTGTCTATATGCTGTCCAATAATATATTTTGTAACCTGTGCAAAAATCAGAAAAGTAAAAAAAACCTAATATTCATACTAATGGCGCATCACCTCAAAGTGCGCCATTAGTATGCCAAAGGATACTAATGGCGCATCACTACACAGTGCGCCATTAGTATGCCAAAGGATACTAATGGCGCATCACCCCACAGTGCGCCATTAGTATGCCAAAGTACATGGGTAAATATGGCCCCCTGGGAGGCATACTAATGGCGCATGGTGGTCTATACTAATGGCGCACGGCGTGGTGCGCCATTAGTATACCAGATACTAATGGCGCACCAGTGGTGCGCCATTAGTAAAAAATACTAGTGGCATGGTACTAGTGGTGCACCGGTAGTGCGCCATTAGTAGGCAAAACTGGTGCGCCACTAGTAGGCCTTTTTCCTAGTAGTGCTACCCTAAGGACCTACTCTCTTGATGCTACCATTTCCCACCTTACTCCAATCGCGACAACGGTTCTTTGTCGCGTCTATGACGACCAGAGTGCCAAGTGTCTTGTTCTTGAAAACATGTCGGTTGTGCTCGAGCCATATGCATCATAAGGTGCACAAAATGACAGAGTTGACTCCCTTCCTAAGATATTAGGGGATGAAGGATTGCAATGAAGACCACCAGTCTAGTAGCATGATATTCATTGTAAGTGCAACTTTGGTAGGCCGATCCACCACATAACATGAAGCCAAACCTCGCGTGTGAAGACATAATGTAGGACAAGTTGTGCATAGAATGACTTAGTATATTGATGTAGGGTAGAATACTAGGAGGCCGATCTTTCACAATTGAGGTGAATCCCACGAAGAACATGAGGGGGAAACACGAGGGGAAACACGAGAGAATCACTCAAACCAACAAAATTAGGTCACACATATGCTAGATCCTCGAAACACAAAAGGAGATGCAAGATCCACGATCAACAAGGAACGATACAAAGGTAATCGGTTCTTCTACGTGAGGAGGTCTTGAGGGGGTTCTTTCCGTAAAGGGGTCTTGAATTCGCTTGGAGGATGTTCTTCGAAGAGGTCGTGGACTCCAAAGGATAAGTAACCAAATGGATGAGCAAAGCTCTATCTCTAATATGAGATATCACATTTTATAACCCTAACTAGGAGGAGAAGGAGGTCTATTTATAGTCTTAGTGCAAATTGGGGCGAAGTGAAGTGGTACATGGGCCTCGGGCCCGAAACTGTGTGCAAACAGGTACCGGATGTCTGGTGGGTTACGGTCGCCCGGTGGCTCGTGGGTATCCGGACATCCAGTAGTCACCGGACTTCCGCTTGTTTTGGCTCGATCGAGGTGGCACCGGATTTTCGGAGATGGCTGGTTGTCCGGTCGCGTCAGACATCCGCTGTTTTGGCTCGGGTGTGGTGACGCCGGTCGTCCGGTCCTGGCTGGACGTCCGCTCGCTGTAGCTTGTGTTGGCTAGGATCTGGGCAAGCTGGGGCTTCAGGTGCCAGACGTCGGTCCCGACCGGTCATCCGGTGGTTGTAGCTTCAGTGGCATCTCTTCTTCTTGTCCTTCGCACTTGGTGTCCTCACCGTATTGTCTGTTGGATGTAGCTGCTCCGTGGCTTTCCTCTAAGTACCTGATTACACATAGTTTTTCGGCTTGAGGTAGTATCCATGTCTCATGTATAGAAAGTGGTAGTTCGGAGAGGAGCGGGTTCACCTTATCCTCAATAGCCTTTGATCTGGCTCTTGTCATTGCTCCAAGTGGTGTCGTAGGGGATGTAGGTAGTTCCATGGGGATGACCTTGGGATGCTCCTCATCATCTCGCCCCCTTGGGAAAGATCCGACCTTGGATAGAAATCTTCATCAACATGGTAGGGCGAGAGATCCTTGACGTTGAAGACGTCGGTCACGTTGTACTTGTCGAGCGGGAGGTCGATCTTGTAAGCGTTGTTGTTGTAGCGTTCAAGCACCTTGAAGGGTCGATCCGCTTGCGGTAGAAGTTTGGAATTGCGTTCGTTGGGGAAGCGGTTCTTCCAAAGGTGTAGCCACACAAGATCTCCAATGTTGAATACCATAGGGCGCTTGTTGAGGTTGAGCTTGGTCGCGAGTTGTTGTACTTGGTGCTTGATGGTGTGCCTTGTATCTTCATGATTGTCTTGAGGTAGTTGACTCGGGCACTCGCATCCATGTTGGTGCGCTCTTGTAGTGGTAGGGGAAGAATGTCCAATGGGGACAACGGGTTGAAACCGTAGTCGACCTCGAAGGGGGACTTGCTGGTAGTCGAATGTCTTGTGCGGTTGTAGGCGTACTCGGCGATGGGTAGTCATTCCTCCCACTCCTTGATGTTCTTCTTGATTAATACGCCTAGTAGAGTGGAAAGCGTCCGGTTCGTGACCTCCATTTGGTCGTCGGTTTGTGGATGGTATGCCGTGGATAATAGTAGCTTGATTCCAAGCATGGCGCATAAGGTCTTCCAAAAGTAACTCAAGAACTTGACGTCGCGGTCAGAGACAATTGTCTTTGGTACTCCATGTAGGCGCAAGATTTCCCTAAAAAAAGATTTTCAACATGTGAAGCATCGTCTATCTTGTTGCATGGTACGAAATGTGCCATTTTAGAGAATCGGTCCACAACAACAAACACAGAATCTTTGCCATTTCTAGTTCTAGGAAAACAAAACACAAAATCCATACTAATATCTTCCCATGGGTGGTATGGAATTGGAAGAGGCATGTAAAGAACATGAGATTTAGCTTTGGACTTAGCTTTGCGACATGTCGAACATCGGTTGGTGAAGCATGAGACGTCGTGGAACATCTTGGGCCAAAAATAGTTCTTGGAAAGCATAGCGAATGTCTTGTTGCGTCCGAAGTGTCCCATTAGTCCGCCTCCATGAGATTCTTGCAAAAGTAACACACGAAGAGAAAACTTGGGGATGCAAAGTTTGTTAGCTCTCATAAGATAATCATCTCTGATGTAATAGTGTTCCGAAGATGTATGCGTAAAACGTTTGGCATAAGGAATAGCAATAGTAGCATCATGCACATACAATTCTTTTATGTGCTCCAAGCCTATGACATTCAATTCAAGTTTGGTGACAAGCATGCATATGCGGGAAACAGTGTCCGCCACAACATTTTCATTACCTTTATTGTACTTGATGACATAAGGAAAGGACTCAATGAATTCACTCCATTTAGCATGAAGCATGTTCAACTTAGTTTGACCCTTAAGATACTTAAGTGTTTCATGGTCGGTATGCATGACAAATTCATGAGGGCGGAGATAATTATCTCACTCATGCAAAACTCGCACTAAAGCATATAGCTCTTTTTCATAGATGGGGTAATTGAGTTGTGCTCCGGAAAGTTTCTCGCTAAAGTAAGCTATGGGGCGCTTCTCTTGCGTTAACACACAACCTCTGCCATTACCACTAGCATCACAATGAATTTCAAATGGTTTGTAAAGTTGGGTAATGCAAGCACGGGAGCATGAGTATGCAAATTCTTAAGCTCATTTAATGCGGTATCTTGGGATGGTCCCCAAACAAAAGGTGCATTCTTCTTACTGAAAGCATGCAAAGGTGAAGCAATGGTGCTAAAATCCTTCAGAAACCTACGATAGAAACCAGCTAAACCAAGGGAGCTACGCACTTGTTGCAAGTTGGTTGGTTGAGGCCAAGTTTTAATAGTATTGATCTTAGATTCATCTACATGAACAACATTAGAAGACACAACGAAACCCAAGAAAACAAGCTTATCAACACCAAAAAGGCATTTGTCCATATTCGCATAAAGGCGCTCTTTCCTAAGGGTTTGCAGCATGGTTCTAATATGGGTAACATGGTCTTTGAGAGATTTTCTAAACACAAGAATATCGCCAAAATAGACCACAACAATTACAACAATATAGGGTGGAAGGAAAAAATGCATGACTCACATGAAAGTACTAGGTGCTTCGGATAAACCCATTGGCATAACAAGCCATTCATATAAGCCAAATTTGGTCTTAAATGCGGTTTTCTATTCATCTCCTTCTTGGATGCGTATTTTATAGTAGCCACTTTTAAGGTCAATCTTACAGAAAATGGTGGCTCCGCTAAGTTCATCTAGCATATCATATAGGCGTGCAATAGGGTAACAATAACGCACGGTAATAGCATTGATAGGAAGACAATCGGAACACATGCGATATGTACCATCTTTGTTGGGAACAAGGATTACTGGGACGGCACAAGGGCTCAAACTTTCTCGTACATGGCCGCTGTCGATGAGTTGTTGTACTTGCCGTTGGATCTCCTTAGTTTCCTTGGGGTTGACGCGGTAGGGAGACTTGTTAGGAAGTGGTGCTCCAGGAATGTGGTCGATTCAGTACTCGATGCCTCGTAGTGGTGGTAGACCCGGAGGTAGCTCGTCGGGGAAAACGTCTTGGAATTCCTACAATAGAGAAGATAACACTAGAGGAAGATTGTGAGAGGTGGTAGCTTTTGGTGTCTCATCCTTGCACAAAAGGGCATAGTGCATGACACTTGATGGGTTCTTTCACACTTCTCTCATCTCGTGTTTGGTGGCAAATATGACTAGATTTTTCTTGTCGCTCATCATGGAGGCACTCAATTTGGGCTTCTAGCACTCACTCTCTTTTTGGTGGGTCGCTCACTCACTATTCTCTCCATGATGGGTGGTTTGCTTGTCGGCGATCACTTGGCTTGGAGACATAGGTCGAAGTACATACTCCTTTCCTTTCATCTTGAAGCTATAGTGATTCGTTCGGCCGTTGTGGATGACACCTTGATCAAATTGCCATGGTCGCCCAAGAAGAAGGTGGCAAACGGACATTGGAACGACATCACACTCCAAAGTGTCTTCGTAAGCTCCGATCTTGAAGGAAACTTGTACCCTATGCTTGACTTGGATAGTGCTGGAGTCGTTTAGCCATTGAAACTTTGTAGGGATGTGGGTGCTTCATCTTGACCAATTGGAGTTTGGAGCAAAGTTCTTCACTTGCCAAGTTATGACAACTCCCTCCATCGATGATGACCTTGACGGACCTTCCATTGATGCCGGCCTTGGTGTGGAAGATATGGCATCTTTGGTCTTCTTCTTGTTGAGGTTGAAGTGTCAAGACCTTGGAGACAACAATAGCGGGGCACGGATCTTCGCCACAAAAGACTTGATCATCTTCATCTTTGTTCACTTGCCGATGCATGGCCACTTGCTCAAGGGCTTCCATTTCTCCTTCACTCATGGAGTCATATGTACCATCGTCGTTGAAGATCATGGTGCGTTTGTTGGTACACTCGGAAGACTTGTGGCCTCGGCCACCGCATGTGAAGCATTTGAAGGAACTTGTATTGATGGTCTCATCGGTTGGGGTAGATGATGATGAAACTCTCGGCTTGAAGTTGCTTGTTGTAGGAGGACGAATTGAGGTTGTCGAAGTTTTATTGTAACTTGACTTGTCGCCGTTGCTTGTAGATGGCTTGGTTGAGGTAGAAGGTGTTGGAGTCGTTGAAGATTGGGTGTTGGAGAAGCTGTAGTTCTTGGATCAAAACTTGCCATACTTGAAGTCATCTTGCACTTGACGTTCCGCCTTGGTAGCTTGATGCACTAGCTCGTTGAGGTTGAAGTATGGTTGGAAGTCGGCGATCTTCTTGATAGGATGATTGAGTCCATTCAAGAAACGTGCCATAGTTTTCTAATCATCTTCCGTTACATTGGCTCATATCAAGACAATCTCCATTTCCTTGTAGTATTCTTCAACGCTCTTGGTTCCTTGATTGAGGAGTTGGAGTTTCTTGAAGAGGTCGCAGTTGTAGTATGTTCGCACGAAACGTGCTCTCATGGCATCATTCATTTGCGTCCAAGTAGTGATGGGTGGTTCACCTCTTGCCTCTCGGCGCTCAATGACTTGTTCCCACCAAATGAGGACGTAATCTTGGAACTCAAGGGATGCCATCATGATCTTCTTCTCTTCCTCATAGTTGTGCAAACAGAAGATTTTGTCAACCTTCAATGCCCACGAAAGGTACTCTTCAGGATCATTGCTTCCATTGAACTTTGGCATGGTGAACTTTAGCTTGTCGTAGTATTGCTCTTCATTGTGTTGGGGTCGGGGATGATAACATCCTTGACGAGGAGGATTATCTCCCGCAACATGCTCTTTTCTCGGGGGATCTCTGTTGTCTTCTTTCTCTAGTTGAACTTGAGGTTCCTGTCGAGCTTGTGGAGCTTGACGATGCACTCGGGCTTGATAGTTCCTCTCTTGAACTTCTTCGTGAAGCGCTTCTTGTTGTTCGCGTGTTTGACCATTGTGGTCGGCAAAAGCATGATTCGTGTCATGAAGGGCGCATTGGGCCTCAAGTGCTTGTGCTTCACGCCATTTTTGTTGTTATCGGAGCGCCTCGGCGTCTTGCTCCTCTTGATGTTGGCGCGCTCGCTCTTCCTCTTCTTGTTGGTGTTGGCGTTCCCTTCTCGTACTTGCGCAAAAGTAGCTTGGTTTTGGCGGTGTCGTTGTTCTTGAGAGTTGTTGCCGTGTAGAGGATTGCGGTTTGCTTGACGGTCTTGGTGTGTGGTGCGTCGAAGAGTATTCAATTTCGGAGTACTTGAGTCGGAGATGGTGTCATCAGAGTGTCGACTAGAGCGGCTCCGTCTTGAGTAGGACGACAAGGTAGAAGAGCGGTTGACCATCATGGTTCGAATATCCTCCTTGAGAGATGCCATGGAAGTGTCGAAGTAGTATCTTCTACGTTGCTCGGAGAGTCGCAAGTTGGTGGCGAGATTGTCGATGCGTTCGTTCATTGCTTGTTGTTCTTGATGCAAAGCTCGTTGTGCACCAAAGAGGTGGCTCTTTGTGACGTAGGAGGACATGTCGTCGTCTTGATCGATGAAGAGTGGGTTGGTAGAAGTACTTATACCAAATGTACCTTGACCGATGTTGAAGATGGATCAGTAATCACTCAAATGTGGAACAAGGAAATAGCATAATTGGTACCAATTCTTGTCGGTTTCTCGCACCTACACAAGTAAAAGCTTATAGTGGATCTCGGTTAGGATGGTGGCACAAAATTTGATGCAATTGTTAGTGAGCTTCAATAATGTTGGAAAAGATTCACAAATTTGCAAATGCAACAAGTAGACCAAGCAAAATGTGGTACACGGAAATGCACAAACAGAAAGATAAATGGGGTCGTTCAACCAACGAATGACCCAAAATGTGGAATTCACGAAAATGCTCTTGTTGCACAACTGTAGAGAGACGCTAGCACGATTGCACAATTGGCGGATACGAAGACTTGTGCACAACTTAGTAAGCAAAAATGCAACAACTTCTATCCCAATTATGCCCTATGTATTGTATTCCGATGATATGATTCAAGATGATCTAGTATGACAATCTTAATGTAATATGATGCTATGGTTCTTGCTTAAAAGCTCTTTGCTTATCTTTCCCTTTTGCATAAAAGCTTGTTTGGCTCTTTTTCTTCTAAGCTCTTTATCAGGCAAAACTTCACGAACCAAGATAGCACTTGTGTATGCGGTGACAACTTTGTGACACAAAAGATGATACCAAGATATGTACCAAGATGTTATGGTAAGTATGCAATGTGAAGTATGACCACTAATGTGCACAAGTGATGTTGCCGGCAATACTCAAAGGCTAGTATCGATGGGTAAGATATGCAAAATTGGTCTATGGTGGTTATCAATGTAATGGCAAGAGTGTATGATGACGGGATATCACGATACCAAGATGATGCTACCGTTCTTGCTTACGGTATGGTGTCAAAATGGTGGAGTGGTTGTTGGTGATGATGAATCCGTGGTGAAGATAAGTGGCGGTGATGTTGATGTCGAACCATCCATAAGTAGCCGAAACACGTTAGGAAACAGGAACCGCAACTCAAATTATCAAAGCAAAATGTGTCAAAATTGTGTTGGAGTGTGAAGCGAGTAAGCAATGGTGGTTGCGGAAAGCGATTGTGGTATTGGGGTGTGTATGCAGAAGTGGAAGGGTTAATGGAGTGCGTATGCGGAGGTGGAGGTGGAGAGGTGGTGGTGCCTGAACTGAACTTTTTCAGTTTCGTCAGGAAACATCGGACGTCCGGTGGGTGTGGGACGACCGGTGGTCAGACGTTCGGTAGCAGGCGGACGTCCGGTGCCTGGGCGATTTTGGGCACGGGATGAACAACTAGGGTTCGTGGAGGATGTGGCAAAATTGGTCAAATCTGAGCGATTTTGTGGATGGAAATTGTCGTGGGTTTGTCACGGCAGATGTCCTCGTGAAAGGACTTAGTCGTGGAGCCATCGCAGCGGGTTAGCTTAAAGTGGTTAAACCGAACAAGGGGACATGGGAGTTTATACTAGTTCGGCCCCTCCGATGAAGGTAAAAGCCTACGTCTAGTTGTGAATGGTATTGCTAGGGTTTCGAAGGCCAGGGAGCGAATCCGCTTTGTCTGGCTCTCGAGTTGTTGTTGTCTGTCTCTAAACTGCGGCCGGGTCGTCCCTTTATATACATAGGTTGAAGCCTGCCAGGCTACAGAGTCCCGAAGCCGGTTATAAACGTATCCGGTTCGGCCTCTCTCTTTCTATCTTACTATACAAATTATATGACTAGGCCGGTTTAAATTTACATACTGTAACTCGCCTTTGGGCCCTCCGTAAAGCGTCAGCATCTTTACATCTTCATGGGCTTCTAGTCTTCAAAGAGTCAACCCGGCTACATAAGGCCGCTTTACCTCCAGTAGTAATATCCCCAACATTAGGCCCCAGATTGGTTTGAACTTGTTCATGTCAATCTTCCACACTTTAGAAAAAAATCTTCTCTCTTGTCTTCATTTTTGATCTTGTAAACTGCCGTGACGTCATACTTCAAAATTACGATAAACCGTCATGACATCATCCATCCGTTGATATCGGAGATTTCCTTCATTTAATATATATATCCAGTTATCGAGGCGACACCTTTATTAACTTATCCATTTTTTGGACTCCTCGATTCCCGCACCTGCCGTTTTTCACTTCACCTTATCAATAGGACCGAGGGGTCATTTTCACCGTTTCTCCCCGTGCCTCTTCGCATCGTCTTCCTCGCGCCACTCAGCCTCTAGAACTCCACCGCCACCGTCGACCGCCGTCTCTGCTCCGACCTCAGCCGCTGCATCACCCTGAACGCACCAGAGAACTGCGGCGCCCTTCCGCTTCCTTATTAGCTCCGGTAAGTTCTCTGCTTTTTTCACCATAGATTTGTTCTAGGGTTTCGATGTTACTTGCAGTTCTTCCGAAGTTCATTAGCGCTATTCTTCCCTGTTCTTCCTTTAATAGATGGACACTTCATGCTTGATGCATCTCTTACCGTAGCTTACCTACCATGATCATCACGAATCTTTATGCGCAAAGAACTGATCTGTCTGTCAAAAATTGCTTCAGTTCAGCATCCCTTCAAGATCCAATTATTTTTGCTTTTCTGTCTTATCTCTAGATCCGAAAGTTTTATACATCACTGTGAGATCTGTTTCACCTCGCACCAATATAAGCGATTTGACATTGGGTAAATAGTCTATGCCATTAGCCCTCTGATAAACCGGAAGAACATGTTGCCTTCATAATTATAGTCCGGTTTAATAGTATCTGATCAATCCTGCGCTAGCATTACCTTCTTTCTCATTATACTAGTCTCTGGGTTGTACCATTTATTATATCAGTACGTTTCTTACTCCGTTGTCTCTTGTGTATGATCATGCATAATTTATAAACCGGCCTTTCATTTTTAGTCTGTTCACTTTGCAATGGCCAAACAATTCACTGCCTGCAACTGGGCTCGTTCCCGGGTTACTGAGGCTCAACTGGATGAGATGGTTAGCATCGGCTCTCTGCCTAAGAAAACCAATATCAAATGGTGAGCCCCAGGAACTGAGAATCCTCCAACCCCAAGACAAGGCGAAGTGGTAATCTTTGTTGACCATATAGGCCGTGGTTTCAAACCGCCAGGGTCAAAATTTTATCGAGATGTGCTTGCTAGCTTCCAACTGCATCCACAAGATATTGGTCCCAACTCAGTCTCCAACTTATGCAATTTCCAAGTCTTATGTGAAGCCTATTTATAGGAGCAACCAACTGCAGAATTGTTCCGGGATTTCTTTCACTTAAACCGGCGCATAGAGTTTGTGAATGGCCCGAATACAGAGCTTGGTGGTGTCTCGATCCAAAAGCGGAAAGAAGTGGAATTTCCTCATGCCAAACACCGTAGCCACCCAAAGAAATGGAACCAAACATGGTTCTATTGCAGAGACACTTCGCCTGAAGATGAGAATCCCCTCCTCGGCTTCTGAGATCATAGATTATCCAATACTCACCCAATGCCACAATGCCTGAGCTCTTCAGAAAGGGCAAAATACGCTCCTCAAATCGCCAAGCTCTGGGACTTTATGGCAAATGGTTTAACAGGTGTGGATTTTGTACGTTGTTGGATATCCTGGAGTATCTTGCCGCTAAGCCGGCGTCCCGGTTTAATGTGCGAATATACGGGTGAAGTTGACGATCCTCAACGCCACTGCAACATCGAATTATCTGATGAAGAAGTTACTGAAGGGGTAAAGAAAATTATGAATGAATTGGAACTGGTCTGTAGTCAAACCGGTCTGAATCCCTTCTACATCAAGAACAAACCGCCTGCTATAAGCATTACATTTCCTCTTCATCTCTAATGTCTTTGACTTATACAAGTTGTAACCCTTCTTCTTTATATGTATAGGATGATGACCCTTTCTGGAAACAAAAGTCCATAGAGAAAGCGGCAAAGCCAGCTAGAGATAAAATGGCCAAACCAACCCGCTCGAAGACCAAAGCCGTAAATCGGACATCAAAGCGGAAAACAGCTGACCGGATTACCATGGAACTGGATGATGATACGGATGACCCAGAAGTTGAGGTAGAACTTGACTCACTTGGCTCTCTTTTTATGCATCTTGTTAACAATGATCTTCCTCAGGAGGAGGCCGAAGCTAGCCAGGCTGAGGACGTAGAGGTAATTACCCTTTCCTCCGGTTCAGACTCTATGCCAACACAAAAAACACGCCAAACAATCCGGAAAGTAAGCTTTTCACATCCTCTTGCTCACTTGGATCCAACATTTATTTTCAAGACTCAACAACATTTATTTTGAAAACGCTTTTTATTCTGTTTTCAGGGCCAAAGCTAGACCCAGCAAGAAAGCTCGGGTCACCAATCCGCCAGAAAACCCTGTTGCTGAAGTAGAAGAACCAAGAGGTGAACCGGAACAAACAGGTGAACCGGAAGGTCTCCATCCTGAAACAACTTTTGATGATCCGCCCCTTGACGGCCAACATACTGACGAACCCACAGATGCTGAGCCTGCCACCCCTGATGCTGAACCGGCAGAACCAAACCGGGCTAATCCAATGAAATACACTAAAATTCCATCATCATCCGCCCAAAATCCTGAAGGCCAAGGCGATGGCGTTATTATTACTGGAGCAGGCCACAGTTCTCCTGGTCATCCCGTCATTTTGTCTCAGCATAGTGCCAAAGAAGAGTAACTTGCCAGGGATAAAGGTAAATGGAGCAGCGACTTATCCAACTATGCTCATCTTAACACTGATGAGCTTCATTCCGGCTTCTTGAACTGTCTGCACTCAAACCGGGATTATGAAGCCGGTTTGGTGAATTTGACGAAAGAACGATATGAGGTAAATTCTTCTCCCTTGCACATTGATTTATAGCTGAAAGACTATTCCATGTAGCCCCCAAGAGCCGTTTTGTGATTGTCAATCATAAACTGGGTCTTTGTAACACTTTAAGCATCCCATCATTAATCCTTGCCAAGGTATGTCTTCAATCATAGATAAAACTCATGTTTGAAAAATTAGATAACGTTCTGTAGCATAGCCCCCAAAGGCCGGTTTAACTTGGCAAGTTAATCTGGTTTTTAATCCACACCGCCAGTTTAGAACAAACGTACATTAGCCCCCAAGTGTCAAGGATAATGCTTGCATTGTTCTAGAGACTTGCATAGAAGGTAGTATTTGAGAGCAAATAAGCATTAGCCCCCAAGTATGAAGTGGATAACTTGTTATATGCTTTATACTTAGTGCATATATATGTTGTTTTGTTGAAGATACCTTCAATGTTGCAGGTTGAACTGAGAAGCAAAGATGCCAAAAACTCTGACTTGCAAGAAAATGTGAAGTCGCAACAAGCCGAAGCTGCCAAAGCCAAAGAGGAGCTGACCCAGGCCCTGGCCGGAATGGAAAAACTGAAAGAATCCTTCAATCAAGATCGTGCTGCATGGGAAACCGAAAAAGCCGGTTTGACCGAAAGAGCCGTAGATGCCGAGGAAGCCCTGAAACCAGTGGTTGAAGAACTAACCGGTTTGAAGCGCCAAATCAACGCTATGACCTCTGCTATCTTTGGTAAGTATCTGCTTATGTATCTTGCATCAGTCAATGAATCTTAAAACTGACCACGATGTTGAAAAAATCTTTGCCGGGAACTCGGATCACTCATCTTGGTGCAGATATGCGGATGAAGCTCAAAGCGGCATATACATTGGTTGAGCAGCTATACTCTGGATCGCAGCGAGCCATTAGTACAACAGCTTATAACAAACCGGCGCCAAAGTTGATTAAGGAAACCCTTTAGAAGTTGGGCATGTTACCAGTGCGTATTGCCGAGTTGAAAAGAGCCGCTGCGAGAGCCGGAGCATTAACTGCCCTTATTTGAGCCAAGGCCTGGATTCCAGATATTGAAGCGGAGGATATCATTAAAGGGTATCCAGGCATTAAAGAAGATGGTTCAAACTTTGACAATGATGATCTTCAGCAGTTGACCAAACAGATGCGGCCAGCGGCCAGCAAATTAGCTGAGGACACCGATTTGACCCATTTTCAACCGTTTTATGATGCAGAAGGGAAAAGACAGCCGGCTGAGATCCATGAAGTCAAAGAACTTGTGCCTCCGATTCGTAAGCACACTTATGCCCCTAATATTAACCCTTCTGATCTTATCCATGAGGAAGCAGTATTCCAAGCTTTAACCGTAATCAATTGGTTAACGGCTGATTTCCAGCGGCTGGGGAGGGATGAAGAAGTGCCTACACCAACTGATTCGCAACCGTCAAACCGTCGTGATGAAGAGTCTTGATCCGGTCGCCGGTTTATATGGCTACTGTGAAAAATGATGGCACTGTTGAGCCGCTTTAACACTTCATGTAATAGGATAGCTGAAACTTTGTTTATCTGCCATGCCATCGAGCATGTTTCATAATCCTTTGTGAAAATCTGTGCCGCCCTTCAGGATATATTTTATGCATAGTCTATGATGACTTGCCTTCCTGGGTACAAAAAACTTAAAAGTGTCTACCGGTTTCCCGCTAAACATGTCATAATATCCGAGAAGTATATAGTACTTGAGCTGAATAATCAAGTGTTCGTACAAAAAATAATGTACAGAACATACCTCATTGAGTGAGCAAACGTGTATGCAGCAAAGGTGTCTAACACCAACCCGATACGTTTGATAATCTCATCTTCATAATGCTGGTCTATCTATTAAACCGGACCGGTATACCTATCGGATTTTCTTCATAATACTGGTGATTTAGTCAAACCAGACCGGGTCAGTGACCACCGGTTTATAATTGATCATGAACCAACAACTGGTGGTTGGAAAGCAAGCCGGATCAAGGATGCCGGTTTATCAAAAAATAATTATGACTGTCAACAAACAAAATTCAAATAGGAAAATATGCGAGGCTTTTTACGAGCTGCCAGGCTCCAAATCGAGGCTTTTCATGGGCGGCCAGGCCTCTGAGTTAAACCATTTAACAAAGCCTTTTAAGATGGGCCTCCAATTAACCAATCACCATTTTAACTATGACAAGTTCAAGGTTTGTAAAAGATTGACTTGTCAAACATTCGATGGGTCATGCCAGGATTACCTGGATAAGAGTGGCTTACTTGATGAAGGCAGGTTAACCCGGGGTTTTAGGTGAATACACCAGGCTTCCAAGACGTTGCTTGATAGCCAATTACGAGGGTCCTTTCAAACTCTTTGTTACTTTGCAAAAAAGAGCCCCCAAGTAACTTTGCGAGCGATGCTCAGCGTGTGCCTATGTTTGAGTTTGTACGGTGTACAATACTCTCTTTGGCTCCACAAATTATTCCTTGTGTGGCTGAAATGCCTATCAAGAGGTGTAGCTGTGGTTCAAACATGACCAAGCCCCCTAGTGATTTTCTTTATTTTTATGCAGTTGCTAAATCCGGTTTAACCAAGATTCCGCTTTGACTGTTAACTTGTAAAAGCACACATATGATATAAGAAAGAACAGATACCCCGCTTATAACGGAGGCTCCGGTTGTTATATGGTATATACACTATCATAAATATGTACAGGTGAAAAAGCCTATGGCTTCAAGTATAGTAAGGCCGAAGGAGAACTATGTTCCATGGACGCTTTGTCTCCTCCTCCAATTGATCTGAGTCTTCATGCTCTCGAACATCAATGAGGTAGTAGGATCCATTGTGCAGATTTTTGCTGACCACAAAGGGTCCTTCCCAAGGGGGGAGGGTAACTTATGCATATCAGTCTAATCCTGGATGAGCCGGAGCACCAAATCACCTTCTTGAAAGGTTCTAGTTTTAACCCGGCGGTTGTGATAACATCGAAGATCTTGTTGATAAATCGCCGAACGCGTTGCTGCAAGATCCCGCTCTGCATCCAACAGGTCCAGAGAATCCTGACGTGCCTTCTCATTATCAGCTTCAACATAAGCTGCCACACGGGGTGAATCATGATGGATGTCACTAGGAAGAACCGCCTCTGCTCCATAAACCATGAAGAAAGGCGTGTAACCCGTAGACCTAATGGGTGTGGTGTTGATGCTCCATAACACAGAAGATAGCTCCTTGACCCAACAACCCGGCGTCCGCTTTAAGGGAACCATAAGACTTGGTTTGATACCCCGCAATTTCTTGATTTGCCCTTTCCGCTTGACCATTAGATTGGGGGTGAGCCACTGATGCTAGACCAAGCCGGATGTGCTCACGTTGACAGAATTCTTCCATCTCTCCTTTTGACAAGTTAGTGCCATTATCTGTTATAATGCTATGTGGAAAGCCAAACCGGAATATCACCTTTGTGATGAATTGAACCGCCGTGGCTGCATCACACTTGCTGACTGGCTCTGCCTCTACCCATTTAGTGAATTTATCAACTGCTACTAACAGATGGGTCTTCTTGTCCTTGGAGCGCTTGAAGGGTCCAACCATATCCAGCCCCCAAGTGGCAAACGACCACGTAATTGGAATCATCCGCAACTCTTGAGCCGGAACGTGCGCACGACGGGGAAACTTTTGACATCCATCACATCTTTTGACTAAATCCTCTGCATCAGCATGCGCCGTCAACCAGTAAAAACCGTGGCGAAAGGCTTTAGCAACCAATGACTTTGAACCGGCGTGGTGACTGCAATCCCCTTCATGAATTTCTCGCAAAATCTCACAACCTTCTTGAGGAGAAACGCATCATTGAATCGCTCCTGAAACACTGTAACGATGTAACTCCCCGTTGAGTATGGACATGGACTTGTGTCGGTGTCAAAACCGGCGAATCTCGGATAGGGGGTCCCGAACTGTGCGTCAAGGCCGGATGGTAATAGGAGACAAGGGACATGATGTTTTTTACCCAGGTTCGGGCCCTCTCGATGGAGGTAATACCCTACTCCTGCTTGATTAATATTGATGATATGGGTAGTACAAGAGTAGATCTACCACGAGATCAAGGAGGCTAAACCCTAGAAGCTAGCCTATGGTATGATTGTTGTGTATGGTGTTGATTGCCTATGGACTACAACCCTCCGGTTTATATAGACACCGGATAGGGTTAGGGTTGCACAGAGTCGGTTACAATGGTAGGAGATCATGAATATCCGCATCGCCAAGCTTGCCTTCCACGCCAAGTAAAGTCCCATCCGGACACGGGACGAAGTCTTCATTCTTGTATCTTCATAGTCCAGGAGTCCGGCTGAAGGTATAGTCCGGCTACCCGAACACCCCCTAATCCAGGACTCCCTCAGTAGCCCCTGAACCAGGCTTCAATGACGACGAGTCTGGCGCGCAAATTGTCTTCGGCATTGCAAGGCGGGTTCCTCCTCCAAGTCCTTCATAGAAGATTGTAAACACCAAGAGTAGTGTTCGGCTCTGCAAAATAAGCTTCCACATATTGCCATAGAGAAAATAATATTAACACAAATCAAATCTGCTGACATATTCTATAGTGCGTCATCACACTACAGCCAAGTCCTTCACTCGAATCGTTTTTACTTTTCCACCTCAGCATGTTTTGCGAGGAGGTTTCCTTGGCACCTCTTGTCAAAGCAGAGATCATGTACCCCCTTTACGGGATTCTCATCAATATGGATGTGGGTAATCCAACCGCGCCACTTATCACGGCGCTTGGGAGGCAAGCAAGTTTTACTAGGAAGGTGGGGACGCACAACCGCATCCGCCCATATAAGGGGATAAGGATCCACCTTTTCACCTACGCCTTCTTCCTCCTTTGCCTATCCATCTCCTGCACACTCGAGCTCCAGCGCCCAAGCCCGCACTTCCCACCTCAACCTTCTCCAGCAATGTCTGGAGCGGGAGGCAAGTGGATGGTCTCCTCCATCACGGAGTGCGACGTCAAAAAGCTTAGGAAGGCCGGATACTTGTCCAAAGACGTCGCGCACCGGCTTCCCGAGAAGGGGCAGCTCCTCCCCACCCCGAGGCCCCATGAGAGGGTAGTATTCCTTCCCCACTTCCTCCACAGACTGGGTTTTCCACTTCACCCATTCGTCCGGGGGCTCATGTTCTAATACGGCCTGGATTTCCATGATCTGGCCCCGAACTTCATCCTCAACATCTCCGCGTTTATCGTCATGTGCGAGGCTTTCCTCCACGTCCGCCCCCATTTCGGCCTCTGGCTCAAGACCTTCAACGTCAAGCCCAAGGTGGTGCGCGGCAGCCTGGCGGAGTGCGGAGGCGCCATGGCGGGCAAGATTGCCAACGTCCCGTGGTTCGAGGGCTCCTTCGTAGAGACCCTAAAGGGGTGGCAAGCCGGGTGGTTTTACATCACCGAGCCACGCGATCCGAAATGGATCGCAGCCCCCAAGTTCCGATCTGGACCCCCCACACGGCTCATGTCCTGGAAAGAGACGGGCCTATCATGGGGTAACGAGGAAGAGGTGACCGGACTAAAGACATGCATCCAGTCCCTGGTAAACAAGCCAATTAGGCTAGTAAATGTAGTCCAGGTCATGCTCGTTCGCCGAATCCTCCCGTGTCAACAACGGGACTTTACTCTGTGGGAGTTCGACCCGGCACAGCACCGAACCCTTAACATGCTCTTCGGCACGACGTATGAAGACGTCTGGAAGGCGCTAATCAAAGGTGTCGAGGCTCCCGCATCCGCTTCCGAGGACCGCGGATATAGCTCGCAGCGTCACGCTAGCGAGGTAAGCTATTTTCACCTTTTACAAGGTGTTCAGCTTTTTTCATAGTTTAACTCTATGCGGGATCTAAACTCCCTTACCTTTGACAGGCTTGGCGGGCGATATCCAAGACCGATTAACTGTCCGGCTCCGCTGCCCGAAGACCCAGCCCCAACTCTACTAGTGAAGCTGCTGGCTCCGGCGCCTTATGTGGTGCCGGAAAAGAAGGCCAAGAAGAAGAAGACCACGGGGACTCGAAAGAGTTCCCGTAACGTGGTGGTGTCGGACTCGTCGTCCGACGAGTCCGAGACGCCCTCTTCCCGTGAAAACGAGGAGGAGGAAGAAGATAACTCTACCCCCCACCGGAGGGAGGAGAGAAGAGGAAGGCCGCCCCAATGGGGGAGGCCGAGGGGTCTAGGAAAAGGAACACCCCTCCGCCGGACTACGCCCCCAACGTTGAAGAGGGCAAAGAGGAGTGGCCAAACAGGGCCAAGCGTCCGGCGAGATCGTAAGTTCGAATATCAGAATAACTCATGAAGTTCCTTTGTTCCATAGCTTTCCCTAATGTCGAATGTAATTATGCAGTCCGCCTCGGGCCGAACTCAACGAGTCGTCGAGCGGCTCCCTGGATTCAATGGACGTGAACTCAGTTCCGCCTGCTATCTCCCCCCGCACTGCGGACGACGCCGAAGTGGCGTCGCAACGAGCTCCGGGGCAGGAGGAGGTGGTCCTGGATGAGCCGCAAAGCGACCTCCCGGATCCCCAGGAGTAAAGGGGACAAGACCCCCAGGGCTCCAAGTCCGGCTTTGTGCCGGACACCGCGCCGGAATCTTTAACAGTTCCGGACCGCGGTAGGCGAACTCCTTCCAAGAGGAGAAAGCCTTCTGAGCCGGCGGCCTCCGTCCAACCGGAGGTGCCGGACAATCTGCTTGAGGTGCTTGACGGCGCCTCCATCAACGAGGAGCACCGTACTATTATGAGTACGGTGATCCAGAAGGTTCAGTCCGCCAAGAGCGGACTGAGTGAATCTTGCGCTAGCCTCCTAACAGGCTTCGAGGTAAGTAAGAATATGTAAAAATATAACCGCATAGACAGTAGCCCCCGATGCTCTGTTTGGCGTTCGGAAAGAAAAGCCGAATAGAGGATCTAGTAAATTTCGCAGGAGTCTAACAATAAAGAGTCAATATGCGTGTGCAGGCTTCACTGCTATCCACCGCCGCACTGACTGCGGAGGTGGGTGTCCTGAAACATGATCTCAAGTGGACCGAGCAAGAGCTCGGCCTTACCAAGCGGCAGCTCGAGGAAAAAGAAGGTAGGAAATACCTTACAGAAAAAGTGCCTATAGAGAGGCGTGATTGCAAAAAATAACAGGATTGCACTGCTTATTATAGGGGCCATGACTGAGGTGGCGACCCTCAAGCAGGCGCTGTCCGAGGCCGAAAAGAAAACAGCCATGGAGCGCACCGAGCGAGAGAAACATGGGGCTCAGGTCAGCGAGGTGCAGCAAGAGCTTCAGGCTCTCATGAAAAAACATGAGAGTTTGGAGCTTGAGTCAAAGACCCAAGCGTCCGAGCTTGCGGCGGCCCTTGAGACTGCCAAGTCTACCAAGGCCGAAGCCCAAAAGGCCCTCCAAGAGTTGGAGGAGATTAAGAAGATAGCAGCGGGTAAGGCATTCTTTATGCAAAGCAGAAATATAAAAGTAAACTACTTGTTACTTACCCGAATCCGGAGTTCTCCAGGGGCATTCGCAGATCTTCCCCGCAGGGTATCCGACGCCGCCACATTCTACCGAGCTGAAGAGGGCAGCTCGACGGAGAAGGTGTTCTGGTCTCAGTATGCTGAGGCCGGACACCCTGTGCCCTTGAGCGACCAGCTGAAACAGCTGGTCGAGCTCCATAAGGCGGCCGAACAGGCCATGAAGGGTTTCATAATTCGGCTGTGGCCCGGAGAGGCCCTGCCTGGGAGCTACTTCGGGCTGGTGCGGCGGCTAGTGGAGGCAGGTCCAAGGCTCGAGGTCATCAAGCGCTCCGTCTGCATCCAAGGTGCCCGTCGGGCCCTTGCCCGTGCAAAGGTGCACTGGGGTAAGCTGGACGGTGAGAAGCTTGTGAAGGACGGGCCGCCGCCGGGGAAGGAGCATCGCAAGCCCAAGAACTATTACAAGGATGTTCTTGCGGGTGCCCGCCTTGTGGCGGATGAATGTACCAAGGATGTAATTTTTGAATAAACTCGCTCGTTTTTATCCTGTGCGCTAAAAACTTGTTCATAGGCGCTTAAGCAATGCTTATTGAATTTAAAATATTATTTTCTGTGCGGCCATTTATCAAAAAATTGAGAGATGGCCAGTCGTCAGATTCTGCCCCCATGCCACTAGTGCTGGGGTGTTTGGGATAAACCTGAGCGCTCTTTTTCCCATAGTTGGGTCCTTCGAGGGAGGCGCTCAGCACAGCGAACCAGGCAATCGGACTATAATGCTTGAACACTCTCACTTAGCCATAGAACTTTATAATTTTAAATTTCGGTGAAGCCCCTAGTTCGGAAGACCGAGTTCGGGGCGCTATCCATGCCTTGGCCGGACAAATCCGGCTCCTCGCTCGAAGCGGCATAAGTCTTTAGGTACTCGAAAAAACCTCTCGAACAGCGACCGGTCTCTCGCCTCATCATGACAGTCAGTTTTAGCTTTCTCCACTGAGGTGCTTAACCCAGCTCAACCGAGGCACAATCGCAGTGGTTCTCCTAGTGCTACCTTAGCCGATATAGCGGAACGTAAGGCACCAAAACATAGGAGCCGGGCAAACCCAACTATTGACCCAAATCATGATTCGGAGCCGATGCATATAGTGCTATAAGTTCGGGGTGCCGAACTTGTGAAAGTGAACGGACTTCTCACACCATATTAAAGGGTACTGAAGCCCCTAGCGTACTTGCCGTACCAAAGTGTACGGGTGCAACATGTCATCAATGAACATATATAAAAGAGAGTAATGCAGAAAATAGACAAAAGCTATGCATTGTTTATATAGAGGCTATTTATTAAAGCCGAACGATACAAATAGTGCGGTAAGCAAAAGATATTGGACTATTCAGTATGTCCTGACCAGGGGCAGGCCGCGGAATTGTATTTAAAACAGGTATACCGCTCGTAACAGAGACCACCTAGGAGTTCCATAGTGCGGCATGGCTTGTCTGCCTCCCTGGATCTTGCATCGTTTGTGCGGCAGTCGAATTGCCGAACAGGTCGTCCGAAGTATGGAGTCCTGAAAGTAAGAAAAAAATAAAAAAAGAATCTGGCAGCCCCCAGTACGTTTTAAGCCGTATTTTGGGCATGCCGTTATTGTGGCCCTTCCCCTGTGCCCATGGTATTTCAAGGGCGTAGTTATGTACGCGAGGTACTGGTTTCGCTATGTCGCGAAAGCTGGGGTTGGGGCCGCATTGCTACGCTTGCTTAGAGTGTGCCAGGCGGTCCTGCTGTGGGTTACTCCGGGCGCGCTTGGCGGTGTCTGGCTTTTTAATGGCTGGACTGGAGAATTGCCTGAGAAGGCTACTTTGTACCTCCGTTGCGAGAGCCGCCGTATGCTCCTCCGTACGGACGGAGCGTTCGGTGTTTCCCTTGACCGTAATTACTCCTCGAGGGCCTGGCATCTTGAGCTTGAGATATGCGTAGTGCGGCACCGCATTGAACTTTGCGAATGCGGTTCGTCCGAGCAGGGCGTGATAGCCACTGCGAAACGGGACTATATCGAAGATTAACTCTTCGCATCGGAAATTGTCCGGGGATCCGAAGACCACGTCAAGTGTTACTGAGCCTGTACAGTTGGCTTCTACACCTGGTATAATGCCTTTAAAGGTCGTTCTTGTGGGCTTAATCCTTGAGGGATCTATGCCCATTTTCCGCACTGTATCCTGATAAAGCAGGTTCAAGCTACTGCCGCCGTCCATGAGGACTCTTGTGAGATGAAATCCGTCGATGATTGGGTCGAGAACCAATGCGGTGAAGCCGCCATGACGGATGCTAGTGGGATGGTCCCTTCGATCAAAAGTGATCGGGCAGGAGGACCATGGGTTGAACTTTGGGGTGACTGGCTCTATCGCGTATACGTCCCGTAGCGCACGCTTCCGCTCCCGCTTGGGAATGTGGGTTGCGTATATCATGTTCACCGTCCGCACTTGTGGGGGAAAGCCCTTCTGTCCATTGTTGTTCGGCGGCTTGGGCTCCTCGTCGTCGCTGTGCAGCCCCTTGTCTCTGTTTTCGGCCCTTAACTTGCCTGCCTGCTTGAACACCCAACAATCCCTGTTAGTGTGATTGGCTGGCCTTTCGGGGGTGCCATGTATCTGGCACAAGCGATCGAGTATTCGGTCCAAACTGGACGGGCCCTGAGTATTCTTTTTGAATGGCTTTTTCCGCTGACCGGATTTATAGCCTTTGAATCTGGCATTGACTGTCGTGTCTTCATTGTTGTCGCTGTTAATGCGGCGTTTTTGCTTATTCCGACGTGTCCTGCCACTTTTGTCCTTGGTATCGGAATTACCAGGGTTCTTTGATAAGTTGTTACTGCGAGCTAGCCAGCTATCTTCTCCCGCGCAAAAGCGGGTCATGAGTGTCGTGAGGGCTGCCATGGATTTCGGCTTTTCCTGTCCCAGGTGCCGGGCAAGCCACTCGTCGCGGATGTTATGCTTGAAGGCTGCTAGGGCCTCTGCGTCCGGACAGTCGACTATCTGGTTTTTCTTTGTTAGGAACCATGTCCAGAATTGTCTGGCCGATTCTTCTGGCTGCTGAATTATGTGGCTTAAGTCGTCGGCATCCGGCGGTTGCATGTAAGTGCCCTGGAAGTTCTCGAGGAATGCGGCTTCCAGGTCCTCCCAAGAACCGATTGAGTCTGCTGGCAAGCTATGAAGCCAATGCCGGGCAGGTCCTTTAAGTTTGAGCGGGAGGTATTTGATGGTGTGTAGATCATCGCCGCGTGCCATGTGGATGTGAAGGAGATAGTCCTTGATCCATACCGCCGGATCTGTTGTGCCATCGTATGATTCGATGTTTACGGGTTTGAAACCCTCTGGGATTTTATGATCCATTACTTCATTCGTGAAGCATAGCGGGTGTGCGGCGCCTCTATACTGGGCTATATCACGACATAGCTCGGAAGAGCTATGTCTGTTGTGTTCGGCCCGGCCGGATTTGTTGTATCCGGAGTGAAGATCATTGTCACATGCCGTAGGGCGCCTGCGCGATCCGTAGATCGATCTTGTTTGTCTTGCCTTATCCTCCAGTATGTCTCACAGGTCGGGCACATTTTCCCGTGCCTTAGTTGAGCGGCGTCGGGGCATGGCTTGGGTGGAGGGCCGAGAGGCCTCTCTGTCGCGGCCGCGAGGTGGCCGGTCTGCCATGTCATGCACTGGTGATGTAGGTGCTTCCTCCTCTGATCGGGGTAGCGGCCTGCGCTTCGGGTAACTCTTAGAGGGGCGTTCGAGTTCATACTCTTCGGCCGTAAGGACTTCAGTCCATCTGTCAGCTAGCATATCTTGGGCAGCTTTAAGTTGTTTTAAGTTGTTGCTGCTTTTTCTTGAGGCTGCTTGCCGTGGCTAAAAGCCTGCGTTTAAAACGCTCTTGTTTGGCGGGGTCTGATGGTATGACGAATTCGTCATCATCGAGGCTTGCCTCGTCTTCGGAGGGAGGCATATAGTTATCATCCTTGACCTCTCGGTCTGCCGCTCTCTCATGATGGTTGGCTTCTCCATCTTCCTGTGCCGAATCTTGCTGAGGTGGGTGTTCTTCGGCGCTATCCGGGGTAGTATTATCTCCCGTGCTGGAATCACCGTTTTTGCTTTGACGGGATTTAGAGCGGCGCCGCTGACGCCGGCGCTTCGGCTGTTTCTTCTGGGTGTCATCCCCCACTGTTCCATCGCCATCTCCATTTTTTGGAGTATCCACCATATATATGTCATATGACGAGGTGGCCTTCCAGCGCCCTACAGGTGCTGGTTCCTGTTCGTCTCCTACATCGTCGTCCATGCCGTCGATGTCTTCGGAGCTGAAGTCAAGCATGTCGGTTAGATCGTCGACAATGGCTACAAAGTGGGTGGTGGGTGGGCTTTGAATTTCCTTATCGTCCGTATCCCACCCTCGCTGACCGTAGTCCGGCCAGGGCTCTTCTGATAAAGAGAGAGACTTAAGAGAATTCAGGATGTCGCCAAAAGGCGAATGCTGAAAGATGTCTGCGGCGGTGAACTCCATTATCGGCGCCCAATCGGATTCGATTGGCAGGGGCGCGGGGGGTTCGGAGTCCGGGGAGGAGTCCGGATCCTCGGAGTCACGGGCCATGCGGAGTGCGGGGCTGGAGTTCGGCTCGATCGCCTCCGAGATCGCAGCCCCTGAGGCAGCGTCCAACCGCTGATCCTCGACCGGCGCAGTATGCTTCGAATCAATGGTCGAAACCGATGCGTATGCGGCCTCCAAGGCGCTGTTCGGCGGCAGAGCTATATCATGTCCATCGACACAGTGCGGCGCGCTTGGCTGTGGCTCAAATCTATCAAAGATCAAGTCCCCGTGGATGTCAGCCATGTAGTTGAGGCTTCCAAACCTGACCTGATGGCCAGGGGCGTAGCTTTCGATCTGCTCCAGGTGGCCGAGTGAATTGGCCCGCAAAGAGCGAAGCCGTCGAAGACGAAGATCTGTCTGGGGAGAAAAGTTTCACCCTGGACCGTATCGTTGTTGATGATCAAAGGAGCCATCGGGCCTAAATGCGATGACACAGAGGAACTCTCAATGAAAGCACCAATGTCGGTGTCAAAACCGGCGGATCTCGGGTAGGGGGTCCCGAACTATGCGTCAAGGCCGGATGGTAACAGGAGACAATGGACACGATCTTTTTTACCCAGGTTCAGGCCCTCTCGATGGAGGTAATACCCTACTCCTGCTTGATTAATATTGATGATATGGGTAGTACAAGAGTAGATCTACCACGAGATCAAGGAGGCTAAACCCTAGAAGCTAGCCTATGGTATGATTGTTGTGTATGGAGTTGATTGCCTATGGACTACAACCCTCCGGTTTATATAGACACCGGATAGGGTTAGGGTTACACAGATTTGGTTACAATGGTAGGAGATCTTGAATATCCGCATCACCAAGCTTGCCTTCCACGCCAAGGAAAGTCCCATCCGGACACGGGACGAAGTCTTCAATCTTGTATCTTCATAGTCCAGGAGTCCGGCTGAAGGTATAGTCCGGCTACCCGAACACCCCCTAATCCAGGACTCCCTCAACTTGGAACGCCGGATTATCTGTCGAGCCAACGTTTCCTCAGCTAGCAACTCGCCCCGGTTCATGTAATCCAGATATGGGATCGTCCAATCCGGTATGGCATGCAGAGCTGCCACCAATTGAGCCTCCGGATCAGGATCAGCCAAATCTTCTTCGGTTGGTATTTTGACTGACGGATTGTGCAATACATCAAGAAAGACATTGGGCAGAACCGGTTTACGTGGGGGACCAAGACGACTTAAAGCGTCCGCCGCTTCATTCTTCCGCCGGTCTATATGGTCCACCTGATAACCTTTAAAGTGACCAGCCACTGCGTCCACCTCTCGCCAATATGCAGCCATGAGTGGGTCTTTAGAATCCCAAGTGCCAGACACTTGCTGAGCCACTAGATCTGAATCGCCGAAGCACTTAACCCGACTCAAATTCATCTCTTTAGCCATCCGAAGACCGTGGAGTAAAGCCTCATATTCAGCTGCATTGTTAGTACAAGGGAACATTAAACGGAGGACATAACAAAACTTATCACCTCGTGGGGAAGTTAATACGACTCCAGCCTTCGAGCCTTCTAGCTGTCTGGACCCATCAAAATGAATAGTCCAATATGTATTATCTGGTTCTCCCCAGGTGCCTATAACTCCATCCAATCGTTGATAAAATCTACGAGTGCCTGGGACTTGATCGCCGTGCGGGGTATATATTTGAGCCCATGGGGACCAAGCTCGATGGTCCACTTGGCAATCCGGCCAGTTTCCTCTCTGTTTTGAATGATGTCGCCCAGAGGAGCTGAACTGACTACTATGATAGGATGGCCCTGAAAATAGTGTTTGAGCTTCCGGCTTGCCATAAACACCACATACACCAGTTTCTGCCAATGAGGATACCTCTGCTTTGACTCAATGAGCACCTCACTGATATAATAAACCGGCCGTTGAACCGGATACTCTTTGCCAGGCTCCTTGCGCTCTACCACAATGGCTACGCTGACAGCCCGGGCATTCGCAGCCACATATAATAATAATGCCTCTTTATCGATCGGTGCTGCCAGCACGGGTGGTTCCACGAGCTGTTTCTTCAGATCTTCAAACGCCTTATCAGCTGCTTCACTCCAGACAAAGTTATCCGTTTTCTTGAGCATCTAATATAAGGGGATGGCCTTCTCTCCAAGGTGGCTGATAAACCGGCTCAAGGCTGTAATCCGACCGGACAGACGTTGCACATCGTTAATACACGCTGGTTTAGCCAAGGACGTAATCGCTGCAATCTTTTCCGGATTAGCCTCAATGCCTCTGTTTGAAACCAGAAAACCTAAGAGCTTGCCTGCCGGGACACCGAAAACACACTTCTCTGGATTGAGCATCATCTTGTAGACCCGGAGATTGTCAAAAGTTTCCCGTAGATCATCTATCAAAGTGCCCTCCTTTCTGGATTTGACCACAATATCATCTACATACGCATGAATATTGCGCCCAATTTGCTTATGATGGCAATTCTGAACACATTGCTAGTATGTTGCCTGGGCACTCTTGAGTCCAAAGGGCATGGAAACATAGCAGAAGGCTCCAAAGGTAGTTATAAAGGTTGTCTTCTCCTGGTCCTTAACTGCCATTTTGATCTGATGATAACCAGAGTAAGCATCCAAAAAACACAAACGGTCACAACCCGCCGTAGCATCAACTATCTGATCGATGCGAGGGAGAGCAAAGGGGTCTGCAGGGCAAGCCATGTTTAAATCTGTGTAGTCCACACACATGCGCCAAGTGCCGTTTTTCTTAAGAACCAGCGCCGGATTGGCTAACCACTCTGGATGAAAAACTTCAACAATAAACCGAGCAGCCAACAAACGGGCGACCTCTTCACCTATAGCCTTGCGCCTTTCCTCGTTGAAGCGGTGGAGGAACTATCGGACCGGTTTGAATTTTGGATCAATATTGAGTGTGTGCTCAGCGAGTTCTCTCGGTACACCTGGCATGTCAGAAGGTTTCCATGCAAAGATGTCCCGATTCTCACGGATGAACTCGATGAGCGCGCTTTCCTATTTGGGATCCAGGTTAGCACTGATGCTGAACTGTTTGGATGAATCGCCAGGGACAAAGTCAACCATCTTAGTGCCTGTAGCTGATTTGAACTTCAATGCTGGATCATGTTCCGTGGTTGACATTTTCAAGGAGGTCATGTCTGCCGGATCAACTTGCTCCTTAGAGAACTTTAATTCCTCCGTGGCACAAACCGACTCAGCATAGGCCGCCTCGCCTTCTTCACACTCCAAAGCAATCTTTCTACTTCCATGCACTGTGATAGTCCCCTTATGACCTGGCATCTTAAGCTGCAGGTAAACATAACATGGCCTTGCCATAAACTTAGCATAAACCGGTCGCCCAAACAGAGCGTGGTACGGACTTTTGATCTTCACCACCTCAAATGTCACTGTTTCTGACCTTGAATCGTAGTCATCTCCAAAAGCTACCTCCAAAGCTATTTTACCAACAGGATATGCAGACTTACCAGGCACCACACCATGAAATACCGTATTCAACGGTTTAAGATCCTTATCTGTCAACCCCATGCGGCGGAATGTATCATAATACAAAATATTGATACTACTTCCCCCATCCATGAGCACTTTAATGAACTTGAGGCGGGTGATCCTCTCTGCTCCAACTTGAGGGGCTACCACCAAGGCCAAATGACCTGTATTATCAACCTGGGGCGGGTGATCCTCTCTGCTCCACAAAATAGGCTGCTCCGACCAGCGTAAATACTGAGGTACTGCCAGCTCAATAGAGTTGACTACCCTTTTGTGAAGCTTCTGATCACGCTTGCACAAACTAGTAGTGAAGACATGATATTGCCTGCTGTTCAGGTGTTTGGGATTGCTCTGATAACCCGACTGCTGCTGCTGCTGACTCCCCTGATGGTCGTAACCTCCCTGGTTGCCTTGGTGTCCTTGATTGACGTGTCCGGTTTGATTGCCTGGAAACCCTGAACCGGAACCACCGCCTCCGTAACCCGGCCCTTGGAAACCTCCTTCTGAACTGCCGGGCGGGCCGTTGTCATATTGGAACATATTGGAATTCTTAAAATCCCGCATGATATAACAATCTTTCCAGAGATGTGATGCTGGTTTCTCCTTCGATCCATGCTTTGGACAGGGCTGATTTAACAAACGCTCCAAATTGTTGCCTAGGCCTCCACCCCTCTGGGGCTGCTTGCCTTTACGATGCTGGCCATTCTCCTACGCGTTGGTATTTGCGACAAAGTCCAAACCACTGTCGGCCTTGCACTTACCAGCGTTTCCATGGCCTGCCGGATTGTGTTGTTGGCCTTTGGCATTGCCGTTCTTCTTACCCTTCTCTGGTTTGTCTTCCTCTGAATTCGGATCCTTGGTATTATCTGAATCAAAGTATTTAACCAAAGCGGCCATGAGTGTTGACATGTCATTGCAGTGATGTTTGAGCCTTCCCAACTTCTGTTTCAACGGTTTAAAACGGCAATTACCCTCCAACGTTAAGACTGTGGTGTCTACGTTGATACGATCTGACGAATGCAAAATCGCCGAGACCTGTTTGACCCAATAGGTCGTGGACTCCCCTTCCTCTTGGACACAAGCGGCCAGATCCACAATTGACATCGGCTGCTTACACGTATCCTTGAAGTTCTGGATAAACCGGTGCTTCAGTTTGGCCCATGATCCAATAGAGTTGGTTGGCAAGCTCTTCAACCAAGTGCGAGCTGTTCCTTCCAACATCATGGTGAAATATTTAGCACACACCACCTCGTCCACATCTAACATCTCCATTGCCATCTCATAGCTCTCCACCCACGCCTTTGGCTGCAAATCGGCGGTATAATTTGGTACCTTACGAGGTCCCTTGAAATCCTTGGGTAGTCGCACATTACGCAATGCAGGAGATAAACACGGTACCCCTAGGGAGCTGAACATCGCCCCTGGCTCCACGGAGGCAGTGGGGTGAACCGGAGTATGTTGTCGTGCCTCGTGTCGAGCTGTTAACTCGGCCTCTCGACGTGTGCGGCCATGATCCACAACATCTTGCGCATTAGCACCTCCCCTAGCCGGGTTGTTCCCTCATGGCGAATTTTGGCGGCATTCACTACTGGACACAGCCGGTTCGTCTTCCACGTGTCTTCTATAACTACGGCTTGGGCGGGGAGTGGACTGAATCCTCTCACGGCTGTGTGAATATGCTTGCTGTTGATTTAGTGTTGTCTGAAGGAGATCCCTGGCCCGACGTGCTTCCATTGCAACTGGTGACTCGCCGTCGGTTGGGAGTGCCGCCAGGCATGACGCAACGGCCACAATGTTGTCCAACGGGTTGGAATAATGCCCAGGCGGCGTTGATGGTACAATGTTGTTCTGGCGAGGCAGGTCCGTTGTGCGCGGCTGAACCGGCGCTCCTGCCCCCGGCGCCCCCGCCCGGTTTAGTGTGGGTTGGTTACCAGCTCCTGCACCTGGCGTGTTGAAAATATTCTGCGGCTCATAAACCGACGGGAGACGTGATCTGTACCTTCTTCTCATGACTTCCTCTGAAGCATTCTGATCCAGTCTAATCCGGTAAGCATGTGCTTCCAACTCGGCCCGCTCCGTAGCCATCCTGGCATTCTCTGCTACCAGGTCCGCCTTGGCCTAGGCTATCTGATCTTTCACCTTTGCAATCTCCGCATCGTGCTGATCCCTAGCTGCTGCGTCTACCTCCGTGGACATCAATGTTGCCAGAGCATCGAACAAATCAGATAAGACTTGGGCCGGAGGTGGCGCCGAGCTTCCTGCCCCTGCTAGTGTGGCCGTTGTTGAACCAGAGAGCATTGCTGCGGCGGTAGATGAATGAGGCGCCGATTGTGTGCCGGCCAAGAAGATGGAGGCACGGTTTGGCAGACCGGGGGAATCCGGAATACTGTTGCCCTCGAATCATCCCTCAATCCGGTCGTCCTGCAACTGTTAAAGCGATTCGGTTTCTCCACAAGACTCTTCATCAGAGCAAACTACGGTTTCTCCTTCGGACACCGGTCCGTCCTCGTGCCCTGATCCATGGACGACACCTACGAAAACGTGCCTTGCCTCGGGCTGAAACGGCGAAGAACTTGCACGCCGAGCCATTTCGATGATGTCGGTGCAGATGTCTGGCTCGGGGGCTGGTTCGCCGATCTTGCCGATGAAGACGTGAATCCCACCAAAGGGGACCCGGTACCCGTATTCGATTGAATCGGCCTCGGGACCCCATCCTGCATTGTCAATGTAGAGCTTGCCGCGGGGACTCTTCGTCATCCGGCCCACAGCGTATCCCTTAAGTCCATCGAAGCTGCCCTTCAAAAACTCGAAACCATCGTGCGATAGCCCCACGGTGGGCGCCAACTATCGTGGGTTTGTCACGACAGATGTCCTCGTGAAAGGACTTAGTCATGGAGCCATCGCAACGGGTTAGCTTAAAGGGGTTAAACCGGACAAGGGGACACGGGAGTTTATACTAGTTCGGCCCCTTCGATGAAGGTAAAAGCCTACGTCTAGTTATGATTGGTATTGCTAGGGTTTCGAAGGCCAGGGAGCGAATCCGCTTTGTCTGGCTCTCGAGTTGTTGTTGTCTATCTCTAAACCGCGACCATGTTGTCCCTTTATATACATAGGTTGATGCCGCCGGGCTACAGAGTCCTGAAGCCGGTTATAAACGTATCTGGTTCGGCCGCTCTCTTTCTATCTTACTATACAAGTAATATGACTAGGCCGGTTTACATTTACATACTGTAACTCGCCTTTGGGCCCTCCGTAAAGCGCCAGCATCTTTACATCTTCATGGGCTTCTAGTCTTCAAAGAGTCAACCCGGCTACATAAGGCCGCTTTACCTCCAGTAGTAATATCCCCAACAGAAATGGTGGGGACGATGGGGGAAAGCTAGATCCACTCGTGGAAAAGTAAATCCATCGATCAAATCTAACAAAACTTCATCACAACAACAAATCACACATTTTTGGGGCGGGGGGTTATTTTTGGTGGCGATTTTCGAAATTGGGTAAGAACACAACAAAATCAAGCTAGAAAACAAGGTGTAGGGGCTCCAAATCCGTGATCAACCTTGCTCATGATACCAACATGATGTAGGGTAGAACCCTAGGAGGTCGATCTTTCATGATTGGAGCGAATCCCATGAAGAACATGAAGAACCCGAGGGAGAAACACGAGAGAATCACTCAAACCAACAAGATTAGGTCACACATATGCTTGATCCTCGAAACACAAAAGGAGATACAAGATCCATGATCAACAAGGGACGATACAAAGGTAACCGGTTCTTCTCCGTGAGGAGGTCTTGAGGGGGGTTCTTCCCGTCAAGGGGTCTTGAATCCGCTTGGGGAATCTTCTTCGAAGAGGTCGTGGACTCCAAAGGAGCAGTAACCAAGTGGATGAGCAAAGCTCTATCTCTGATATGAGCTATCACATTTGCTAACCCTAACTAGGAGGAGGAGGAGGTATATTTATTGTCTTAGTGCAAATGGGGGTGAAGTAAAGGGGTACATGGGCCTCGGGCCCAAAACTGTGCCCAGACAGGCACCAGACGTCCGGTGGGTTACGGTCGTCCGGTGGCTCATGGGCGTCCGGAAGTCTGGTAGTCGCTGGACTTCCGCTTGTTTTGGCTCGGTCGAGGTGGCAACAGATTACTGGAGATGGCCGGTCGTCCAGTCACACCGAACATCCGTTGTTTCGTCTCGGGTATGGTGACGCCGGTCGTCCGGTCCTGTCCGGACGTCCGCTTGCTGTAGCTTGCATTGGCTGGGATCTGGGCAAGCTGGGGCTTCAGGTGCCGGACGTCCGGTCCCGACCGGTCGTCTGGTGGTTGTAGCTTCAGTGGAAGCTCTTCTTCTTGTCCTTGGCACTTGGTTTCCTCGCCGTCTTTTCCGTTGGATGTAGCTGCTCCGTGGCCTTCCTCCAACACTAGTAGAAAAAGGGCCATTTGTCCCGGATTGTAAGGCCGATTTGTCCCAGTTGGGGAACCGGGACTAAAGGGTCGATACTAAAGCCCAACACCTTTGGTCCCAGTTCTTACACCAACCGGGACAGATGGGCCACCACGTGGCCGCTGCGGCTTGCCCAGGCAGGGGGGCATTTTGTCCCGGTTGGTACCACCAACCGGGACCAATAAGCTTCCACGCGTCTAGTAGGAGGCCACACCCAAGTCCCTCGTACCTACACAAACAAATAAGAACCTCACAACCAACGCGATAAAGGGGTTGTCAATCCGTTCACAGTCACTTACGAGAGTAGGATCTGATAGAGATGATAAGATAATATTTTTGGTATTTTTATGATAAAGATTAAAAGTAAAGATTGCAAAATAAACGGTAATAGAAATAGCTTGTTGATGGAAGATTAATATAATGCAGAATACACCCAGGGGCCATAGGTTTCACTAGTGGCTTCTCTCAAGATAGCATAAGTATTACAGTGGGTGAACAAATTACTATCGAGCAATTGATATAAAAGCGAATAATTATGAGAATATTGAGGCATGATCATGTATATAGGCATCACGTACGTGACAAGTAGACCGACTCCTGCCTGCATCTACTACTATTACTCCACACATCGACCGCTATCCAGCATGCATCTAGAATATTAAGTTCATAAGAACAGAGTAACACATTAGGTAAGATGACATGATGTAGAGGGATAAACTCAAGCAATATGATATAAACCCCATCTTTTTATCCTCGATGGCAACAATACAATACGTGTCGTTTCCCTTTCTGTCACTAGCATCGAGCACCACAAGGTTAAACCCAAAGCTAAGCACTTCTCCCATTGCAATAAAGATCAATCTAGTAGGCCAAACCAAACTGATAATTCGAAGAGACTTGCAAAGATAACCAATCATACATAAAAGATTTCAGAGAAGAATCAAATATTGTTCATAGATAGACTTGATCATAAACCCAAAATTCATCGGATCTCGACAAACACACCGCAAAAAGAGTTACATCAAATAGATCTCCAAGAAGATCGAGGAGAACTTTGTATTGACATCCAAAGAGAGAGAATAAGCCATCTAGCTAATAACTATGGACCCGAAGGTCTGAAGTAAACTACTCACACATCATCAAAGGGGCCATGGAGTTGATGTAGAGGACCTCCGTGATTGATGCCCCCTCCAGCGAAGCTCCAGAAAAGGCCCCAAGACGGGATCTGTTGGGTACAGAAGGTTGCGGCGGTGGAAATAGGGTTTCGTGGTGCTCTTGAATTTTTTTCGGGGTATATGAACATATATAGGAGGAAGAAGTAGGCCGGTTGAGCCACGAGGGGGGAGGGCGCGCCCAGGGGGGTAGGTGCGCCCCCTTACTCATGGCCTCCTCAGTTGTTTCTTGACGTCCACTCCAAGTCCTCTGGATCACATTTGTTCCAAAAATCACGCCCCCAACGTTTCATTCCGTTTGGACTCCGTTTGATATTCCTTTTCTTCGAAACACTGAAATAGGCAAAAAAAACAGCAATTTGCACTAGGCCTTGGGTTAATAGGTTAGTCCCAAAAATAATAGAAAAGTCTATAATAAAGCCCATTAAACATCCAAAACAGAATATATAATAGCATGGAACAATCAAAAATTATAGATACATTAGACATGTATCAGGCATCGCCAAGCTTAATTCATGTCGTCCTCGAGTAGGTAAATGATAAAAACAGAATTTTTGATGTGGAATTCTTTCTAGCATATTCTTTAATGTAATTTTCTTTACTGTGGCATGAATGTTCAGATCCGAAATGTTCAAGATAAAAGTTTAATGTTGACATAAAGATAATAATACTTCAAGCATGCTAACAAAGCAATTATGTCTTATCAAAATAACATAGCCAAAGAAAGCTTATCCCTACAAAATCATATGGTTTGTCCATGCTTCATTTTCTTCACACAAAATTCTCTCATCATGCACAACCCTAATGACAAGACAAGAAATTGTTTCATACTTAGCCTTTTCAAACTCTTTCAACCTTTACGCAATATATGAGCGCGAGCCATGGACATAGCACTATGGGTGGAATAGAATATGATGATTAAGGTTGTGTGAGAAGACAAAAAGGAGAAAGTCTCACATTGACGCGGCTAATCAATGGGCTATGGACATGCCCACCGATTGATGTCAATGCAAGGAGTAGGGATTGCCATGCAACGGATGCACTAGAGCTATAAATATATGAAAGCTTATCAAAGAAACTAAGTGGGTGTGCATCCAACTTGCTTGCTCACAAAGACCTAGGGCATTTGAGGAAGCCCATCATTAGAATATACAAGCCAAGTTCTATAATGAAAAATTCCCACTAGTATAAGAAAGTGACAAAATAAGAGACTCTCCATCGTGAAGATCATGGTCCTACTTTGAAGCACAAGTGTGGAAAAGGGATAGTAACATTGTCCCTTCTCTCTTTTTCTCTCAATTTTTTATTTGGGCCTTCTTTTCTTTTTTTCTTTTATGCCCTCTTTTTTATTTATTTATTTTTCATCCGGAGTCTCATCCCGACTTGTGAGGGAATCATAGTCTCCATCATCCTTTCCTAACATGGGACAATGCTCTAATGATGATCATCACACTTTTATTTACTTACAACTCAAGAATTACAACTCGATACTTAGAACAAAATATGACTCTATGTGAATGCCTCCGGCGGTGTACTGGGATATGCGATGAATCAAGAGTGACATGTATGAAAAATTAAGCATGGTGGCTTTGCCACAAATACGATGTCAACTACATGATCATGCAAGGCAATATGACAATGATGATGCGTGTCATAATAAACGGAACGGTGGTTGCATGGCAATATATCTCAGAATGGCTATGGAAATGCCATAATAGGTAGGTATGGTGGATATTTCGAGGAAGATATAAGGAGGCTTATGTGTGATAGAGCATATCATATCACGGGGTTTGGATGCACCGGCAAAGTTTGCACCAACTCTCAAGGTGAGAAAGGGCAATGAATGGTACAGAAGAGGATAGCAATGATGGAAGGGTGAGAGTGCGTATAATCCATGGACTCAACATTACTCATAAAGAACTCACATACTTATTGCAAAAATATACAAGTCATCAAAACCAAGCACTACGCGCATGCTCCTAGGGGAATAGATTGGTGGGAAAAGACCATCGCTCGTCCTCGACTGCCACTCATAAGGAAAGCAATCAAAGAACACCTCATACTTCAAATGTGTCACACAACGTTTACCATACATGCATGCTACGGAACTTGCAAACTTCAACCCAAGTATTTCTCAATTTCACAATTACTCAACTAGCACACCTCTAATATTACCACCTTTATATCTCAAAACAACTATCAAGCATCCAACTTCTCTTAGTATTTAAAATTTATAACCAAAGCGAATTACCATGCTGTTCTATAGGACTCTCAAAAAAATATAAGTGAAGCATGAGAGATCAATTATTTCTATAAAATAAAACCACCACCGTGCTCTAAAAGATATAAGCGAAGCACTAGAGCAAAATTATCTATCTCAAAAGATATAAGTGAAGCACATAGAGTATTCTAATAAATACCAATTCATGTGTGTCTCTCCCAAAAGGTTTGTATAGCAAGGATGATTATGATAAACTAAAAAGCAAAGACTCAAATCATACAAGACGCTCCAAGCAAAACACATATCATGTAGTGAATAAAAATATAGCTCCAAGTAAAGTTACTGATGGACGAAGACGAAAGAGGGGATACCTTCCGGGGCATCCCCAAGCACTACTAGGGAAAAGGCTAGCAGCAGCGCGGGTTTTAGGCCTATCAGCAGCGCGGGTGCCCGCGCTACCAATAAGGCGCTATAGCTAACTCTTAGTAGTAGCGCTGCCTGTACCCGCGCTACCACTATTGACTATAGCAGCAGCGCTTTTCAGGAACGCGCTGCTATTACTTAGCTGTAGCGATTTCCCGGTCCAGCGCTACTGTTATATCTTTCACCATTTCCCCATTCCAGCTTCGATAAACTGCAATTTCCAGATACTAGGTACTACTAGATATCAATTTCATAAAGCATTATAGGTACTAGGTAGTACTCCCTCGGTTCGAAATTACTCGTCGTGGTTTTAGTTCAAATTTGAACTCAAACCACGACGAGTAATTTGGAACCGAGGGAGTACTAGATAACAATTTCATATATACTCAACATGCATCCTCAAGCAGTACAAGGTGACATCGACGACAATCATCATATTTAGTTCTAGATGATATCGACGACGATCATCATATGTAGTTCTACATGATATCGACGACGATCATCATATGTAGTTCTAGATGATATAGCCACACACACATATGTAGTTCTAGATGATATCGATGACGATCATCATCCTCAAGCCTGGGCGGTGGGTGTTCCTGATAGTAATTAGGATGGCCTGTCCAGCACGAAGATTCTTGCCAACAAGGAATCTCTTCCACCCAGCCGAGTTCAAGTGTGTGCGACCATCTGTGCCCGTGCGGTAAGTACATGTGGTGACGGAGCCCCTTGCGGTAAGGCGTAATCCAACTGAGCCTTCTTCATCAGGCTCGATACCACAACTCACAGATAGGTTCTTTGGCAATCTCTGAATAAGAAAAACATATCAATTAATAAATAGCCTCACACATACTCTTGCAAATATATTTCTATTAAGTCTAGATTTCTACACTATCAAAAGACACAGTACTACGCATTTGTACTAATTAATCATGAATTCTACTAATAAGTATATATATGGATTATCTACACTATTAATAGTTCCTTGGATTCTACACTAATAAGCATGTGATCAGACTCTACACTAAAGTATATCATCGACTAGATTCCACAAAGCATATCATTGGACTCTACACTAAGCATATCATCGGATTCACTAAGCATATAATCGGATAATTTGCATTTGTAAGTATAACAATAAAGCATATATATATATATCATCAAATTACTACATGCAGTACATATAACATACCATTTCATGCCGATCGACCATGGTACTTGTCAGGCAGGTCACAAATGGCACCCCGACAAAGTCATCACGTGGCGGAATTATGTCCCATAGGTTGCACACCTCCTCCTCGCTCAGCCTCATTCTTTGAGCTATGATGGCTTCATGAAGTGGGTTCTCATCATCTTCATTGAGTGGGTCCTCATTATCTTCATCATCTTTGTCATCTTCATCATCTTCCACCAGGTTGATATAAATGACAACCAGCTTGGGTCTTTCTACTCTGAAGGAGAATCTGATCAACTCACCACTAGTAAGACGCATGCGAGCGAGGAAACGGGCCCATCCATCTCCTCCAATCTGCGACATATTGCGTCCTTTCTCGACCTCCATAGTGTACGGCCCCCAGGAGCCTCAAATGTCACAGTGTCTCCTGTCAGCTTGTTGAATTTCAACCTCACATTGCATGGGACGATCTGTGTAAGAAAAGAAAAATGACACAATGCAGTAATGTCAACACTAAAAATAAAATAGTTGTTACATTTCATCTAATTTCTTACCGCTGCATGACGAAAACTCGGATGGAAGTAGATGCCGAACAGCTTGCCAGTTGCAAGGCTGCTGGCGCACCTTGACTTGCAGAGTCGACATAGTGGTGCTAGTAGTGGCGCCATTTTCCTAAAGCAATATGAGCAAAGGATTAACGATTCACTTCATAGGAAACAAGTGGCAAATTTAACTAAATTGGCACCTACATTTTGCCAAAAAATAACTTATTACAAAAAAACTAAATCGAGCATACTAAATCAACTAAATCAACTAGCGTACTAAAATCCACTAGCATACTAAATCTACTACCATACTAAATCAACTAAATCAAAATGTTCTAAATCAACTAGCCTACTAAATCAACTAAATCAACTAGCCTACTAAATAAACTAAATCAAAATGTTCTAAATCAACTAAATCAACTAGCCTACTAAATCAACTGAATCATATCAACTAAATCAAAATGTTACATATGAAAGCCTATAAATCAAAATGTATCAGGGAGGAGGGACAAGGAGGGGCGACTCGAGGAGGGAGAAGATAGTAGGACGGAGGAGGAAGGCGGAGCGAGGAGGGGCCGGCCGGCGGCGAGTGGAGGGAGGACGGATCGAGGAGGAAGGCGGAGCGAGGAGGGGGCGGCCAGCGGCGAGTGGAGGGAGGACGGAGGAGGAGGCCGGTACCGAGTCCAGCGAGGAGGATGAGGCAACAGCGGCGCGGATCGGGGGAGGGGCGACGGGGGAGGACCGGCGGCGCGGGAGGTGAGGAGGAGACCGTGAGTGTGTATGAGTGTGATCTGTGGATGAGGCTAGTGAGTGGGGGGAGATGGAATGGAATAGGAGTAGCACGCTATAGGTAAACCGCTACTGCTAAACTACCTATCAGTAGCGCCTTTCGGCCTGAACGTGCTACTGCTATGTGTCAGTATGTAAAAATAGACATAGACATAAAAAATACGCTGCTGCTACGTTACGCTGAATGCGCTTTGATTTTTGTAGTTAATTTAGCAGTAGCGATTATTGCCTGAATGCGCTGCTGCTACGTTACGTAGCAGTAGCGCTGTTTATTTTAACGCGCTGCCACTATAACTGGCCTCGCGGCGGCGTCATGGGAATTTTAGCAGTAGCGCTTCTTGGAGTGCATGCGCTACTGATAAACTTGTTTCAGCAGCGAGTTTCCATGGACCGCGCTACTGCTACTTAGCAGCAGCGCCTGATTTTAAAGCGCGCTGCTGGTAAGATTCTGTGTATAGGCTTTTCCCTAGTAGTGAAGCTTAGGCTTTTGGTTGTCCTTGGATTTTACCTTGGGGTGCCTTGGGCATCCCCAAGCTTAGGCTCTTGCCACTCTTTGTTCCATAGTCCATCAAATCTTTACCCAAAATTTGAAAACTTCACAACACAAAACTTAAACAGAAAATCTCATGACCTCTATTAGTAAAGAAAACAAACCACCACTTAAGGTACTGTAATTAACTCATTATTTATTTATATTGGTGTTAAACCTACTTTATTCCAACTTTTCTATGGTTCATAAACTCTATTACTAGCCATAGATTCATGAAAAGAAGCAAACAACAAACGAAAAACAGAATCTGTGAAAAACAGAACAGTCTGTAGTAATCTGTAGGTTTTGAATACTTCTGGAACCCCAAAAATTCTAAAATAAATTTATGGACGTTAGGAATTTATCTATTAATCATCTTCAAAGAGAATTAACTAAATATCACTCTCCAGTAAAAAATGGCAGCAAATCTCGTGAGCGTTGAAGTTTCTATTTTTTTTACAGCAAGATCGCAAAGACTTTCCCCAAGTCTTCCCAAAGGTTCTACTTGGCACAAACACTAATTAAAAGCATAAAACCATGTATAAACAGAGGCTAGATGAATTATTTATTACTAAACAGAATCAAAAAGCAAGAAACAAAAATAAAATTGGGTTGCCTCCCAACAAGCGCTATCGTTTAACGGCCCTAGCTAGGCATAAAGGCAAGGATAGATCTAGGTATTGCCATCTTTGATACGCAATCCATAAGTGGCTCTCATAATAGATTCATAAGGTAAATTAATTTTATTTCTAGGAAAGTGTTCCATGCCTTTCCTTAACGGAAATTGGAATCTAATATTCCCTTCTTTCATATCAATAATTGCACCAATCGTTCTAAGGAAAGGTCTACCAAGAATAATAGGACATGAAGGATTGCAATCAATATCAAGAAGAATGAAATCCACGGGCACATAATTCCTATTTGCAACAATAAGAACATCATTAATTCTTCCCATAGGTTTCTTAATGGTGGAATCCGCAAGATGCAAGTTTAAAGAACAATCATCAAATTCACGGAAACCTAGCAAATCACACAAAGTTTTAGGAATCGTGGAAACACTAGCACCCAAATCACACAAAGCATAGCATTCATGATCTTTAATTTTAATTTTCATAGTAGCACTACAAGAAACCTGTTAATGCATGACGGATTTCCGGTGACAATTTCAGAAACCGTCATGGAAAGCCCAGTACAACCCCGCAAGCCCGCAAAAAGCCCGCCTAAAGCCCTAAACCTTTCCTGTATATAAACCTAAACCTAACGCACTCCCGTCCCAATTCTCCTTCCTCCATACGCCGCCGCCACGCCTCTCCTCTGCTTGTCCCCGTCCTCTGCCTCCACCTCCCTGCCTAGTAACAGCGGCCTGAGATCCATGGCAACGGAGGCTACAGTGGCTCGAGATCCATGGCGACGGCGGCTGCAGCGGCCCGATGGAGGCGGCGGCCAACCCTAGCCGCTGCCGCACACCTCTGTTGCTCACAACCAATGACCATGGCCGTGTATCTACGGCAGGGGCCTCCCTCCTCCGTCTCCTTGCTCATGCAGCTGCCTCTCCATCCGGAGATTCATCGCAGCAAGCGCTGGACGAGGAGAGAACGGTGGCCGAGACCTGCGGGAGGCCCGAGCTCGACCTCGCCGACGCCGCCACTCATCATAAAGTTTTCTAGGTATAGAAACTTCCAATTCAAGCTTTTATTCATAAGATTGCATTAAAGCATCAACGATATGTTTAGTAAAAGCTTTATTTTGACTATAAGCATGCGGAGAATTTAGCACGGATTGAAAAAAGGAAATACAATCTATTAAAGAACAATTCTCATAATTAAATTCCTTGAAATCCAAGATAGTTGGTTCATTGCTATGTAAAGTTTTGACCTCTCCCATCCCACTTTTATCAATTTTTGCATCAAGATCTAAAAACTCCGAATCATTGGGATGCCTTCTAACTAAAGTTGACTCATCTCCAGTCCCATCATTATCAAGATTCATATTGCAAAACAAATATTTAATAGGGGACACATCAATAACTTTCAGATCTTCATCATTATTATCACGGAAACTGGAAGAACACGCTTTCACAAAGCAATCTTTTTTAGCACGCATCCTAGCGGTTCATTCTTTACACTCATCAATGGAAATTCCCATAGCTTTGAGAGACTCATTGATATCATGATTAGGTGGAATAGATCTAAGTTTCAAAGAATCAACAGCAAGAGAAATTCTATCCACGTTCCTAGCCAACTCATCAATCTTAGACATTTTTTCTTCAATCAAAGCATTGAAACTCTTTTGCGAACTAATAAATTCTTTAATATTAGATTCAAAATCAGAGGGCATATTATTATAATTTACATAAGAATTGTTGTAGGAATTACCACAATTATTAGAGGAATTACTAGGAAACGGCCTAGGATTAAAATTACCTCTATACACGTTATTACCAAAATTGTTCCTACCAATAAAATTGACATCCATAGATTCATTATTATTCTCAATCAAAGTAGACAAAGGAATATCATTAGGATCAGAAGAAACACTCTTATTAGCAAACAATTTCATAAGTTCATCCATCTTTCCACTCAAAACATTGATTTCTTGTATAGCATGCACCTTTTTATTAGTAGATCTTTTAGTATGCCAATGAGAATAATTAACCATAATATTACCTAGGATTTTACTAGCTTCTCCTAAAGTGATTTTCCATAAAAGTGGCTCCCGCGGCCGAATCTGAAAGATTTCTAGAAGAAAAATTCAATCCAGCATAAAAAAATTTCTATAAGAGAGGCGATTTCCTATGCATGATGGTAGCTACACACTCATGGTGGCAACAAGACACCCTTTCTCATAAGTGCCTTTTTTATATATGAGGTGTCGGGTTTCTTATGGCATTGCCACAAGTGCATTTTTTGTTGTATAGAAATGACCGTTTCTCACTTATGTTTGTCTTTTTTATTACCTTTTTCACGCAAGTGCTTTTCGTTGTGTATAAAGGGACTTTTCTCAGTTCTCTCCGTCTTTTTGCTTGCATTTTTGGTATAATTGGTTGTTTGCTTGCTTGGATGGTACAAAGTCACGATATTTTTGTTATAGAGTTATTTTTGGTACTCCAAAATAATTTACCAAAATAATTAAAGATAAAAATCAGGGATGTGTGTAGCTACCACCATGGGTAGTAAATTGTTTATGTTTTGTATAATCATCCAAAGATTCAAACCATGTGTAGGGCAATTACGTATCATTAATTTCATCCTCTCCCAAGCTTGTGCAACATGTTCATGATCAAGTTTCTTAAAATTCATAATATCATTCCTAAGAGTGATGATCTTAGCGGGAGGAAAATACTTAGAGATAAAAGCATCTTTGCACTTATTCCCTGAATCGATACTATTTTTCAGAAAAGGCGAAAACCAAGTTTTAGCACGATCTCGAAGAGAAAACAGGGATAGCTTCAGTTTAACAATATCATTATCCACATCTTTCTTCTTTTGCATATCACACAAATCAACAAAGTTGTTTAGATGGGTAGCGGCATCTTCACTAGGAACGCCGAAAAACGGATCTTTCATCACAAGAATCAGCAAAGCAGCATTAATTTCACAAGATTCAGCATCGGTAAGAGGAGTAATCGGAGTGCTAATAAAATCATTATTGTTTGTATTGGAAAAAACACACAATTTAATATTATATTGAGCCATCATGACAAGTAAGAAATCCAACACACAAGAAAACAAGAAACAAGCAAAAAGAGACGAACTAGAAAAGAGAAGGGGAACGGAAAAAGAGGGCAAATAAAAATGACAAGGGTGAAGTGGGGGAGAGGAAAATGAGAGGCAAATGGCAAATAATGTAATGAGAGGGATAAGAGTTTGTGATGGGTACTTGGTATGTCTTGACTTGTGCGTAGACTCCCCAGCAATGCTGCCAGAAATCCTTCTTGCTACCTCTTGATCACTGCATTGGTTTTCCCTTGAAGAGGAAAGGGTGATCCAACAAAGTAGCGTAAGTATTTCCCTCAGTTTTTGAGAACCAAGGTATCAATCCAGTAGGAGGCCACATAGAAGTCCCTCGTACCTACACAAACAAATAAGAACCTCGCAACCAATGCGATAAAGGGGTTGTCAATCCCTTCACGGTCACTTACGAGAGTGAGATCTCATAGAGATGATAAGATATATTTTGGTATTTTTATGATAAAGATTAAAAGTAAAGATTGCAAAATAAACGGTAATAGAAATAGCTTGTTGACGGAAGATTAATATAATGGAGAATAGACCCGGGGCCATAGGTTTCACTAGTGGCTTCTCTCAAGATAGCATAAGTATTACGGTGGGTGGACAAATTACTGTCGAGTAATTGATAGAAAAGCGAATAATTAGGGAATATCTAGGCATGATCATGTATATAGGCATCACGTCCGTGACAAGTAGAATGACTCCTGCATGCATCTACTACTATTACTCCACACATCGACCGCTATCCAGCATGCATCTAGAGTATTAAGTTCATAAGAACAGAGTAACACATAAGGTAAGATGACATGATGTATAGGGATAAACTCAAGCAATATGATATAAACCCCATCTTTTTATCCTCGATGGCAACAATACAATACATGTCATTTCCCATTCTGTCACTAGGATAGAGCACCGTATGATTGAACCCAACGCTAAGCACTTCTCCCATTACAAGAAAGATCAATCTAGTAGGCCAAACCAAACTGATAATTCGAAGAGACTTGCAAAGATAACCAATCATACATAAAAGATTTCAGAGAAGAATCAAATATTGTTCATAGATAGACTTGATCATAAACCCACAATTCATCGGATCTCGACAAACACACCGCAAAAGGAGCTACACCAAATAGATCTCCAAGAATATCGAGGTGATCTTTGTATTGAGATCCAAAGAGAGAGAAGAAGCCATCTAGCTAATAACTATGGACCGAAGGTCTGAAGTAAACTACTCCCACATCATCGAGGGGCCATGGAGTTGATGTAGAGGCCCTCCGTGATCGATGCCCCCTCCGGTGGAGCTCCGGAAAAGGCCCCAAGATGGGAGCTCTTGGGTACAAAAGGTTGCGGTTGTGCAAATAGGGTTTTCGTGGTGCTCCTGGATGTTTTTGGGGTATACAAACATATATAGGAGGAAGATGTAGGTTGGTTGAGCCACGAGGGGCAAACGAGGGGGGTAGGCGTGCCCCCTACCTCGTGGCCTCCTCGGTTGTTTCTTGACGTCCACTCCAAGTCCTCTAGATCACGTATGTTCCAAAAATCATGCTCCTGAAGGTTTCATTCCGTTCGGACTCCGTTTGATATTCCTTTTCTGCGAAACACTGAGATAAGCAAAAAAACAGCAATTTGCTCTGGGCCTTGGGTTAATAGGTTAGTCCCAAAAATAATATAAAAGTGTATAATAAAGCCCATTAAACATCCAAAACATAATATATAATAGCATGGAACAATCAAAAATTATAGATACGTTGGAGACGTATCAGCTAGCTAATAGAGAGAAGTGTCCTCTCTTATCTCTGTGCTTGGTCGACGCTAGGTACTATACGTATAGAGAGGACTCGACACGCTAGCTAGTAAGAAAATGAAGGGAACCATTAAGTACAGAAGATCGCCATGAACATATATATATATATAGAGAGAGAGAGAAGTGATCGACCTCTCCTTCTCCGAGAGATTTGTCGAACAATGTAGCGACCAGACCTCAAACAGTCTGATCTCTGTGCATCAGTGTCATCGCTGGATGGGTAATGCTGACACGCATAGTACTTGAGGATTTATAACCGAGTAGCAATCACACACTTATTACATCGAATGCCTCAAAAGAGAACTTATTACAATAAATATGGCTTAAGGCCATCTAATACGATAATAGCGGAAGGCTTGGAAGATAAAGTGAGTCCATCAACTCCAATGGCATCACTGAGTGAAAGACCGCGACCTAAGGCTCCTTACTCGTCGTGTGAAAAGTCTGCAACATGATACGTTGTAGCCAGAAAACGGGTCAGCACATGGAATATGCTAGCAATGTAACAAAAGAGAGTAACGAACAGAATAATGCTATCACTACATGCATATACGGCTGGTGGAGGCTGTATGGTTAATATGTTTTGCGGAAAGCCAATTTTTCCCTACTACAAAGGAATAATATTTTAGTTAACTACAAAGTTTGTTGAAAAACATTGAGAGTGGTAAACCCCATCTCAATCCCAATTAAAAAGGTAATTAATAACCCAACCAAAATTATATTAAGAGTGATGAGATCCACATGATAATCCAAGAACTAGATACTCAAGATGTCCATAACCGGGGACACGACTAACCATGATTAGTTTGTACACTCTTGTAGAGGTTTGTGCACTTTTCCCCACAAGACTCGATCTCCTCCGTTGAATTTCTCGCACTACATGATGTTTGAGAAAAGGATGACCGAGACACAGTTTTTCCGAAGAGGTCCCCTTAACCGATAGATAGGCCTGTACACCTACAATCCCCTACATCTTCTATCCCATCATGGAAAGGTTTCCCACAACTTACTCAACTATGCCAGATCCCATAATTGCATGTGGCTGCACACGGAAGTTTCTATCAAGAATAATCTTATGGTCCCTTCGAGCCTGGGTGGCAGTCCATAGGAGAATCACACGGTTCCCCGGGATTTCCAAAAATACAGGCAACACTGGGTTCCTCAGGTGCCTCAATCCACCCAGATGTGTATTAAAGTAGCCACCTTAAGTTAACCATTAATTAGCAATACTCACATCTGTCATGAATACACTCAAACCCAAACCACGTCTACGAGCATAGCATAGCAATATAAGCAACGTAGAAGTAACTCCCAAAGGTTTGATAATAAACAGGTGAATAGGTACAACCTAATCTACTTCCCAACCCACAATTTATTCAGATCCTACCCATGCAATTGTTTGAGGATTGATCTAATGCAATAAAACTGGGTAGTGAAGGGGTATGATCAAAGTGTTACTTGCCTTGCTGATGATCCGAGATACTTAGAGACTTGTAGTAGCACGCTTCGCACTCCGGGTACTCTATCACAATCAAACAAGCATACAATAAGCAATCAAGCAAAGATGCATGGGTAAAACTCAAATAAGAAGATCTAACCAGAAAGTTCAACTTAAGAACTCCGGTTTGCAAAAAGAATCAAATCAAACAAAGCAACGAAACTCAAACTGCGAAAGAAACAAGCTTCGTTTACTAATCTTGACTGAAGTCAAAATTTACAGTAGCAAAAACTTGTTTAAGTTGATTAAACAGAAAGAGGGCTTCGAGACGAAACTCTAGGCGCTTGAATTGCCTGATTCTGATAAACGAGAGAAAAGTTAAACTAAAACGAAAATCGGATCAGAAATCGCGATCGAAAATAATCGCGAAAAAATCCGAGAAAAAGAAAAACTGACGAATAGACTAACAAATGAATGTTCGCCATCTGCGGCTAACGGGCGAAAACCATTCTTTAAAATGAACGTACGGACGAAGGTCCGCTAAATAAATAAACCGACGGAAAACCGACGAACTGATCTAAAAAACAAACTAGGGTTTACAAAAAACCGAAAAGATTTAAAAGAAAAACCAGTGGCCACCTTGAACTCCGGCAGCGCTGCGGCTCCGGCGACGGCAGCGAAGGCTCGGCGGTGGCGCGGCGCGGCGCTAGGCTGCGGCCACGGCGGGAGGCGGGGCGGCGGCTCCTGGCGGCGGCGGTGCTAGGGCAAGGCAGCGGCGGGGTGGGCTGCTGTGGGCTGCGGTGGGAGCAGGGGGCGCTTATAAGGAGGGGGCCTGGGAGGAGTCCGGGCCGGATACGGCACATAGGTCGGTTCCTTCCGCACAGAAAAACCAAGGAAAGAAATACTAAACGGACTCCAAAAATCTTGAAATAAATTTTCCCCATCCTCTAAAAATCTACCGGACAGGGTGAACATTTATTTGGGACTCTAATGCAATTTTGAAAAACGCATATTTTTCCTAATTCAAATAAATAGCAATAAAACTCTAAAAAAACCTTATTTGATTTTAATATTAAATCTCCATTATTTCTTTATTTTGAGGAAGTCATTTTATCCCCTCTCTTTTATTTTTATAAAAGAAATATTCGAAGAGAAAATAATTAAAATCAAACGATCCTCTTTTCAAAATTCTAGAAAAACTCAAATATGAAAATAACGAAATTCGCAACTCTCTCCGTGGGTCCTTGAGTTGCGTAGAATTTCTAGGATCAAGCCAAAATGCAATAAAATATGATACGCAAAGATGACCTAATGTATAACATTCCAAATTGAAAATTTGGGATGTTACAAACCTATCCCCCTTAAGATGAATCTCGCCCTCGAGATTCGGGTTGGCTAGAAAATAGGTGAGGGTGATCTTTCCGTAGGTCTTCCTCTCGTTCCCAGGTGGCTTCGTCTTCAGTATGGTGGCTCCACTGAACCTTGCAAAACTTGATAACCTTGCTGCGTGTAACTCGGCTGGCAAACTTGAGAATCTTGACTAACTTTTCCACGTAGGTCAAATCACTATCCAATTGTATCGCTTCCAGTGGCACTTTATCTCTCAGAGGAGTATCAGCCATCTCTGCGTGGCACTTCTTCAACTGAGAAACGTTGAACACATCGTGAACTCCTGACAATCCTTCGGGCAATTCCAACTTGTAAGCAACTTCTCCCATATGTCCCAAAACTTTGTATGGTCCCACAAAACGTGGTGCTAACTTTCCCTTAACTCCAAAACGCTTCACTCCTCGAAGTAGTGATACATGAAGATACACTCTGTCTCAACTTCGTAAACTATCTCCTTGCGTTTAGAATCTGCATAGCTCTTCTGCCTGGACTGGGATACCTTGAGTCTATCACGAATCAGCTTAACCTTCTCTTTAATCTCTTTAATCAAATCTGGTCCAAACAACTGTCGGTCTCCAACTTCATCCCACAACAACGGTGTCCTGCACCTCCTTTCATACAATGCTTCAAAAGGGGCCATCTTCAAGCTGGCTTGATAGCTGTTGTTGTAAGAGAACTCTACGTAAGTCAAATTGGCGTCCCAAGTAGATCCATAGTCTAGCGCACAAGCTCTCAACATGTCCTCCAGAATCTGATTGACTCTCTAAGTTTGTCCATCTGTCTGCGGGTGAAAAGTTGTACTGAACTCTAGCCTGGTTCCCAAAGTTTCATGCAACTGACTCCAAAACTTTGAGGTAAATTGGGTTCCTCTATCTGATACAATGGTCCTTGGAACTCCATGCAAACATTCGATCCTGGTCATGTATATCTTTGCTAACTTAGCACTGGTGTAAGTGGTCTTCACTAGGATGAAATAAGCTAGTTTCATGAAACGATCGACTACAACCCATATCGAGTCATAACCTGAATGAGCCCTGGGTAATCCCGTGATAAAATCCATGCCTATCTTGTCCCACTTCCATTTGGGTATTGGGAATGGTTGTAGCAATCCTGCTGGCTTCTGATGTTCTGCCTTCACTCTCTGACATACATCACAAACTACTACATACTCCGCAATATCCTTCTTCATTCCTGTCCACCAGAATCTTTCCTTCAAATCCATATACATCTTGGTATTTCCTGGGTGAATCGAATATGGCGAATCATGGGCCTCCTGCAAAATCAGCTTCCTAATCTGTTGATCATTTGGCACATATACGCGGTCCTCAAACCATAAGGTATCGTGCTCATCCTCACGAAATCCCTTGACTTTTCCTTTGCTCATCCTTTCCTTTATCTCGGCAATCTCCTTGTCAGTCTTCTGAGCTTCTTTGATCTTATCCATCAAAGTAGATTGAATCTCTAAAGCTGCTACATAACCTCTCGGAACTATCTCCAAACATAGCTCGCGAAGATTCTCTTCTAACTTCTTGGGTAACTCTCCGGTCATGAGTGTATTGACATGACTTTTGCGGCTCAACGCATTGGCTACTACGTTAGCCTTTCCGGAATGTGTCGGTGTACTAGAGTAGGGGTACCCTACTATGCCGAACTTGTGCACGGGCAGTCGCAGCACCCCGCGGGAAGGCTTGCCGGGTGACCGCCAAGGTCCTCCGTGGTTCCTTTGGAGCCATTCAAGAACAAAGTGTCCAAGCCAAGAAGACAAGACCCCGGCAAGAGGAGCTTGCCGGGAAGGCTAACAAAAGCATACCAAGACCCCGGCAAGAGGAGCTTGCCGGGAAGGCCACCCAAGGCATTGCAAAGAACTTGCCGCGGCGCACCACGCGCCCCGGCAAGGCCCGGTGAGCGACAAGCTCCCGGACGCGACAAGACAACGACAGCGGCAAGGCGCTTGCCGCGGCAAGCCACCTCCCTGGGCCCGCGCTCCAGCACATCCACCAACGTGTCGCTCTGGGGCCCTTCCAGGCGTACGTGGTGGGAGGCTGTGCAGCCAGCGGCGTGCGGTGGCAAGCGGCGCTGACAAGATCGCCATCGTGGCGAACGGTGGCGTCCTTGGCAGTCCCTTTTCGCACTGTTTAGGCGACACAGACGGGCATTTAAGGCCCTTGTCCCCTGCCGTCAGGGTTAGGTATGATACACTGTAGCAGGTAGCTGTGCCTACCACAACACCTTTCCATTTTTGCCCTTTACCTCCGTTGCCACCTGTCGGTAACCCCTTGAGCATATAAAAGGAGGCCCGTGTGCAACGTAGAGGGGGGATTAGCTGGTTCGAACACTCACGCTCGGTCTTGCTAGCTGCCGAAGTGTACTGTAGCACTCCGCGCTCCCGAGCAAGAAATCAATACAAACGACCGGGCGCACTCCAAGACCTCGGCGTCCGTACATGCACCGCGCCTGTCTCAGGAGGCGCGGGACCGACAGTATCATGGTACCCACGGTACCATGCGTTTGCTAGACCAAGATCGGGCTGGTGGATCTCGGAGCGCTCAGGACCACCATGCACGCCAACATGCTGGCACGAGCGAGGCACGGTCGCTTGGACAGGATATTGCTCCTTCTAACGTGGTTAGAAGTCCGAGCATATCCCGCTCCTCGCACCGTTCGCCACCACCACCCGCCACTGCGGCAGAAGCTTTGGCGCGAGCTCAGCTGCTCCTAGACTACCCTCCAACGGCGGACAAGATCGACGATTGGACGGCCACCATCCAGAGTCTCATCGGCTTCGCCAATGGCGACATTCCACGGCAACCGAGCACGTCGCAGCCGCGGCAAGCCAGCCAGGCATGAGCCGGAGACGACAAGACTGGTGGGGGTGCAACTACTATGCACTCTCCGCCCCGAAGGCCGAGATCGCCGACTCGCCAGATCCACCTCGACAGCGACTCCACCGCATCGTCAGATCCGCGAGCTCGTCGCGATCAGCACCAAGTTCTTCAAGAACGACAGCAAGAGGACGCTCGTACTCGCATCGAGCGGCGAAGAGAAGCGCGGCGTCAATCAGACCAGCGCGCTGGGCCCTCTGTCGACATGCATGCGCCAGGGGAACCAGGCGACTTGCCGTACGCGGTAGGTTGCCCTGCGTTCACTCGTGAGCTGCGGCAAGTCCAGTGGCCCAGCACGAAGAATTTCAAACCAGATGTACCAGAGAAGTATGACTGCAAGACGCATCCGTCGGAGTTCCTCAGCATCTACACCATCGCGGTGCAGGCTGCCGGGGGGCGGGACGACAAGATCCTTGCCAACTACTTCCCGCTGCTGCTCAAGCCCAACGTCAGGTCCTGGCTCATGCACTTGCCGGACAACTCCATATCCTCCTGGGCTGATCTATGCCATCAGTTTGTCGGCGCCTTTACAGGCGGCCACAAACCTCATGGCCAAGAGAGTGATCTTCATCTGCTCGCCTAGAAGGAAGGAGAGCCCCTGTGCAAATACATTCAGAGGTTCAGTCGTGTAAAGTATAACATCCCAGACGTCCACCCCGCCGCGGTCATCAGCGCGTTCCATCAGAACGTGCGTAACCGCAGGATGCGGGAGGAGATGGCGATGTGCAGGATCAGAGACGTCAGTGAGCTGTATGCCCTGGCCGACAAGTGTGCACGTGCTGAGGAAGGGAGGAAACTCCCTGGAGAGAAGACCGGAGCAGAAGGATCTGACAGTGAGGATGCCGCCCCGGCAAAGAAAAACCGGCGGCGGAACAGGAAGAAGAAAGGCAAAGAGGTGCTAGTCGTTGAGCAGTCCGGCAACGAAGGTGGCGCCAAGAAGGCCAAAGTTGGTAGCACCGGCAAGGAGGTTGCCGCGTGCACCAACTGCCAGGCTGTGGCAGTCACCGACAAGCAGGACGGCTCTGACAAGCAATACTGCAAGATTCACCGCACCAAGGGCCATGACCTCCAGAGCTGCAAGAAGGTTGAGCAGCTTGTCCAGCAACAAAAGGCTGAGTACGAGCGACGCGACAAGGAGAGGGCCCAAGGAGGTGCTGGAGAATCCGGCAAGAAGCGCGCCGGACGGGGAGGACGCCGCGGCAAGGCCAAGCAGCGGCAAGGAGACAGCCCTCCCCGCGGCCGCGACAACGATGAAGACGACGACGACGACGAAGACATGGATGATGTTGAGACCAGTGAGCAGGAGTTTCAGAAAGCCACAGAGGTCTTGTGCGTTGACGGCGGTGCTTCTCTGCACACTTCACACCGCCAACTCAAGCAGTGGGTGCGGGAAGTCAACGCAGCGGAACCACCTGTCGAATCGCGCAAACTTCTGAAATGGTCCAGCACGCCTATCATCTTTGACATTGAGGACCACCCTGATCGCACAACTGTGGTCGGGTGCTTGCCGATGTTGGTTTCACCAACTATCCGCAACCTCAAGGTCACTAAGATGTTAGTTGACGGTGGGGCCGGCTTGAACCTGATCTCCTCCGCTGTACTCCAGAAACTCCAAATCCCTGACAGCGAGCTCGAAGAGACCGGCACATTCCAAGGAATCAACCCGGGAAGGAGCAAGCCGAAGGGGAAAGTCACGCTGCCTGTAACATTTGGCAGCGAGTTGAACTTCAGGACTGAGAGGGTCACATTTGACGTCGCCGATATTCCATTGCCTTACAATGGGATACTTGGCCGTCCAGCACTCGCCAAGTTCATGGCAGCCTCTCACTACGCATATAACATGCTGAAGATGCCAGGCCCGATAAGCGTCATCTCTGTCCCTGGCGACAAGAAAGATGCTCTTATCTGTGCCGACAAGATCTACCGGGAAGCAGCAGCTGCAGTAGAACGCGAGTCACTTGCCACTGAAGCTCCCGGGGGGAAGAAGACCAAGTCCGGCAAGAGTTCTGATGCCCACTCCGGCAAGCGCACCTCTTCGGAGTGCTGCGCTGCCATCGAGGACAGACCATCGAGCTCCACCGGCAAGTGCAAGAAGACGATGGCAGCACTGCCAGAGACGAAAAAGGTGTCCGCCAAGGAGGACGGCACTGGTGGTACCTTCACCATCAGTGCCACTCTCGACCCTAAATAGGAAAGCGCGCTCGTTGCTTTCCTGCGGGCGAATGTCGACGTGTTTGCGTGGCAACCGTCTGACATCCCCGGTGTTCCCAGGAAAGTGATTGAGCACCACCTTGCCGTTTGTCCTCATGCGCGGCCCGTCAAGCAGAAGGTCAGGAAACAAGCAGTGGAGCGCCAAGAGTTCATAGCAGAAGAGATCAAGAAATTGGAAGCAGCAGGCCTTGTCAGAGGAGTGCTCCATCCCACGTGGTTGGCCAATCCTGTAGTCGTGCGCAAGGCAAATGGGAAAGGGAGACTTTGTATCGATTTTACCGATGTTAACAAAGCTTGTCCCAAAGACCCATTTCCTTTGCCGCGCATTGACCAGATTGTTGACTCCACAGCCGGATGTGATTTGCTTTCATTTCTTGACGCATATTCAGGATATCATCAGATCTTCATGGCAGAAGAGGTTGAGGAGAAGACCGCATTTATTACTCCATGTGGCACGTACTGTTTCGTACGTATGCCTTTCAGATTAAAAAATGCTGGTTCAACATTTGCAAGAGTAGTCCATGTCGCCCTTGAGCCGCAAATACACAGAAATGTGGAAGCCTACATGGATGATATAGTGGTCAAGAGCAAGGACAGGGCAACTCTGATTCAAGATTTGGACGAAACCTTTGCAAATCTGCGCAAGATCAGCCTCAAGCTCAACCCAGAGAAGTGTGTATTTGGAGTTCCTTCCGGCAAGCTTCTCAGGTTCTTCGTGTCTCAGCGGGGAATTGAAGCCAATCCCGACAAGATCAAGGCCATTGAGCAGATTGAAGCACCCAAGCGCGTCAAAGATGTACAAAGACTTGCCGGCTGTGTGGCTGCTCTCAGCAGGTTTATCTCTTGGTCTGCTGAGCGCGCCCTGCCATTTTTCAAATTATTGAAAAAGGCAGGACTAATGAGATGGACTCCGGAAGCGGAGGCTGCGCTACAAGACTTGAAGAGATACCTGTCCTCTCCTCCAATACTTGTCGCACCTAAGCCGCAAGAGAAGTTGCTGCTGTACATAGAGGCAACCAATCAAGTGGTTAGTGCTGCGTTAGTAGCGAAGAGGGAGGCAGATGACGAGCCCGCAACCACGGCAAGCACATCCAGCGACAAGCAGGGGGCTTCCCCGGCAAGCTCTGGTCTCGACAAAGATGGATCGGCGCAGATGCATGAGGAGACACAGAAGAAAATGGTGCAGCGCCCAGTTTACTTTGTCAGTTCCCTTCTGCAGGGGGCTAGGTCAAGGTATTCTGGTGTGCAGAAATTGCTTTTCGGCCTCCTCATGGCCTCGAGAAAGCTGCGCCATTACTTCCAAGCACATGAGATCACAGTTGTCACTCGCTTTCCGCTGAAGAGGATATTACAGAATCCGGAAGCGACAGGCAGGATTGTTGAGTGGGCACTGGAACTGTCAAGCTTTGGCCTCAAGTTTGAAAGTACTTCAACTATCCAAAGCAGAGCATTGGGAGAATTTATAGCAGAATGGACGCCAACACCAGATGAGGAAATTCCAGAAACAAGCATCCCCGTCAAGGAAGCAAGCAAAGAGTGGCTGATGTACTTTGATGGTGCCTTTTCGCTGCAAGGCGCCGGCTCTGGTGTGCTGCTTGTCACACCCACCGGAGAGCACCTCAAGTACGTAGTCCAGATGCACTTTCCCAAGGAGCAAGCAACAAACAATACTGCAGAGTATGAAGGATTGCTTGCCGGTCTCAGGATCGCGGCAGACCTTGGGATCAAGAAGCTCATTGTCAGGGGTGACTCACAACTTGTCATCCGCCAAGTAAACAAGAATTATCAGAGTCCGTTGATGGAAGCTTACGTTGACGAAGTGAGAAAGCTAGAAGAGCGCTTTGACGGCCTACATATGGAACATGTTCCAAGAGCTCAGAACGCCATTGCTGATGGCCTGTCAAAGTGCGCCGCACTTAAGCTACCTGTGGAACCAGGGATCATTGTGCTCAAGCTGACTCAACCGTCTGTAACACCATCAACTGGACAGAGCAAGAAGAGGAAGTTGATTTCTGGTGACTATTTACCGGCAGAGCTTCCCGAAGCCGCCGCCAAGAAGGTCCCTAAGATCAACGCCGAAGGCGCTGAGGAGCAGTCTGCTCCGACAAGCCCTAGGGTTTGTTCCGTTGAAGCAGACACCCCCGATAAGTTTTGCTCCGGCAAGCTTGTCGGGGAACGTCAAGCTCCGGCAGAGAAGCAGCTTCTCGCCGTAGAAGCGGATGTTCCCGCAGCAGCTGAGACCAACACCAAGAGCGCTGAGGAGCAAGATGCTCCGGCAAGCCCTAGGGTTTGTTCCGTTGAAGCAGAAGCTCCCGACAAGTTTTGCTCCGGAAAGCTTGTCGGGGAACGTCAAGCTCCGGCAGAGCCGCAGGTTCTCGCCGTAGAAGCGGATGTTCCCGCAGCAGCAGATTTGCCTTTAGTCCTTGTTGTCGAGCCACAAGCTCCAACATGGGCGCAGCAGATTGTCCGTCTCCTTCAGACAGGAGAACTTCCCGAAGAACAAGAAGAAGCGGAGAGAGTAGCCCGGCAGTCAAGTATGTACCAGTTTGTCGACAAGACACTGTATAGAAGAAGACTGAACGGTGTGAAATTGAAGTGTATTCACCGGGAAGATGGACAAAAGTTGTTGGCAGAGATACATGGAGGCATATGTGGTCACCACATTGGCGCAAGAGCACTTGTCGGCAAAGCATTCCGGCAAGGTTTCTTCTGGCCAACAACCCTCCAGGATGCAACTACACAAGTAACCAAGTGTGAAGCGTGCCAGTTCCAATCCAAGCAGATACACCAACCAGCTCAAGCTCTCCAGACGATCCCTTTATCCTGGCCTTTTTCGGTCTGGGGGCTCGACATCCTCGGCCCCTTTCCCCGAGCTGTCGGGGGCTTTGAGTACTTGTACGTTGCAATCGACAAGTTCACAAAGTGGCCGGAAGTGGAACCAGTGAGGAAGGTGACCGCACAGTCAGCCGTCAAGTTCTTCAGGTCGATTGTTTGCCGCTTCGGGATCCCTAACAGGATAATCACCGACAACGGTACACAATTCATGAGCTGCACCTTCATGCAGTACGTCCAAGATCTTGGCGCCAAGGTCTGCTTCGCTTCTGTTGCTCACCCGAGAAGCAACGGTCAAGCGGAGAGGGCAAATGCTGAAGTGCTGCGCGGGCTCAAGACCAGAACTTTCGACAGGCTGCGCAAGTGCAGGAGAAACTGGATCGAGGAGCTGCCGGTGGTTCTTTGGTCGATTAGGACGACACCAAATCGAGCCACTGGCCAGACACCTTTCGCTCTAGTCTATGGAGCAGAGGCAGTTATCCCCACGGAACTCCTATACGGGTCACCTCGAGTGCTCGCTTATGATGAGCTTGAGCAAGAGCAGCTGCGACAAGATGACACGCTGCTCCTTGAGGAAGACCATCTTCAGGCTGCTGTGCAAGCCGCTTGCTACCAGCAAGCTTTGCGCCGCTACCATAGCCGCAAAGTTAATGCCAGAAGTCTCGAGGAAGGCGACCTTGTTCTTCGGCGCGTTCAGTCCGCCAAGAATTCCAACAAGTTGACGCCGAAGTGGGAAGACCCTTACCGGGTGAAACGAGTCACAAGGCCTGGCGCTGTCCGCCTTGAGACCGAAGATGGAATTCCGGTGAGCAACTCCTGGAACATTGAGCATCTTCGTAAGTTTTACCCGTAAGGCGCGGTTGCCGGAACCTGTTCCGGCAACCACCTTTTGTACAAGTCTTGCCGCTGTTGCATGTAATCCTTTGTACGAAGCCGGGCGCAGAACCCGTGCATAAATAAAGCTCACGTGCCCCGCGCATTTTGTCGGTTTTATGCTTTCTATTTTCTGGCATATATGATGTGACAATTTGTGCAGCACCTACTCCACGGTAAGCACTAACGAGCCGTAAAGCTCCATATTGGTATTATATCTTCTTTCTTTTGAAAGGAAGGTTCCCCTCGCCCACAAGTTTGCCGGGGGGGAGAGGAGAGGAGAAGATGATGGTATGGACCAGGCGCCGTTCAAGAAAGTTTCGCCTTGTCGGGAAGCAAACAACAGAAAAGCTAAGTTGCCAAAGTTTGAGCAATCAAATTTTTTAATTTTTGAGTTATCTCCCTTGAACGACCGGACTTTGTATGGAAAACCTGTGCGCGGAGGAACCTACTCGTAGCTAGTTGCGCCCTTACTTTGTTTCGAGTCCGCTCAACAAACTAAGTGAGCTGCTAGCGCCCTTACTTTGTTTCGAGTCCGCTCAACAAATTAAGTGAGCTGCTAGCGCCCTTACTTTGTTTCGAGTCCATTCGACAACTTAAGTGAGCTGCAACTAGTCGCGACAAGTTTTCTTTCCGGTAGCGGCACCGCCAGCAGGCTACTGACGTTTCGCGCTCAGCGCTCACGGCCAAGGTGCTTGCACCGGCAAGTTCCGTAAAAGCGTAGGGTAAAAGCATGAAAAGCAAAGAGTCAAGTAAAGGGAATAAAATTGCAAATAATACCCAGAATAAAGTTATATTACAAAGATAGCTTGTCGCAGCTCTAATAGATTGTTTTCATGACAAGATAAACAGCGGCAAGGGAAGAAGAAATGGGCGGCCTAATCTATGCGATCGCCTTCAACCCTCTTGATCCCGCTCACCTTGTCCACAATAGGTGCGACAAGGGCTTTGAGCTCCTCCAGATCAGCTTCTGGCGGCAAGGTCCTGAGGATGTTGGTGAGGCGGAGGCCAGGATTGCGGAAGGCCACCTTCATCAACACTTTCTCGAGGGCCCCTGCGCAGACCCTGCGCGACTCATCAGCTAGTTGCTTGGGGATCCTCTCTCGGAGTCGCTAAAGGGCCGTCGCCACGCCCTTGAAGAACAGAACGAGCTTGGCGCTGGGTTGGAGGTTCTCGTCGGTGGGATACCCGAGATCCTCCATCCCCAGTTGCGCCAGCTCCTTGTCGATGTCCGTGGCGGCGTTCACAATGCTCTCCGTCCAGTGCGTCACGGTCTCCCTGAAGGCGTTCTAGGCGGTGGCGGCACTCTCCAGCAGCGCCTTGTCGGCCTTGATTTCCTCCTTCAAGGCCGCCTCCCACTTCTTGGCGCTGTCCAGAGTCTTGGTCAAAGTGGTTAGCTTCAACTCAAGATCCACGTTGGAGACCTTGGCGGCGCTGAGCTCCTTGCCCTTCTCGGAGAGATCGGCCTGCAGCCGCGCCACCTTCATCTTCAACTCCTCCTTGGCGGCCTCGGCGGCGGCGGCAGCGTCCTCCGCTTGCTTGAGGGCTCCGCCAAGCTTCTCCTCGCGCGAGGCAAGCTCCTCCTCGTGGGCGTCGAGATTGACCTTCCGCTGCGCCAGCTCGCCCTCCTCCGCGGCTAGCTTCACAGCGGCAAGTCGCTGGCGCTGTTCGGCTTCAGCCTTCTCGAGGAGAAAGGCCTTCCGCACTTCAGCGAGCTGCTCCCGCTCCTCCGCCAGGGATCGGAGGGCTTCCCGGTGGAAACCCCCGAGCTCTTCAGCGCGCTTTTCAATGTCTGCTCCCGCCTTCGCGACAAGCGCCTCGCGGGACTCCAGCTTGGCTTGTCACGCACGGTAGAGCGACATCAACCTCCGCAGCAGCCGCTCTTCTTCGGGCTCGTTGCTGCTGCTGCTTGGCGCGTCGACCAGCGTCAACCCCGCAGAGGCAAGCACTTCTCCGTTGAAGATCTCCCCCTCGACCGGCGATCTGGAGCCTGATGCCCAGGGAAGATTGATGAAGACATCGTCGTCGGCCTTCAGGTAGACGCCTGGCTGGGGCTCTCCGGAGCCTGGCACTGCGGCAGCGGCGGACGGGTCGGCGGTCGGTGTAGCGCCTGGCGCTCCTGCGGCCTCAGGGCCGTCAGCGCGATCGCCGGACCCCTCGCCAGTTGCCGTGGCGTCAGCCTTGGCAGCCTCTGCGCTGGCGGCATCGCCAGCACCGGTTGCCTCGTCGGCGGCGACCTCGGTGTCCATCTGCTCCGCAACGGATGGATCTGACGGCCGGAAAAAGGGGAAGAGTCAAGCAAAATCCAGCAAAAACAAAAAGAAGATCAGGAGAGGTAGAACCCAAGGGAAGTTTTGAAGCAAGAGGAGTACCTGCACCTGGTTCTGCAGTTGTGTTCTCCGCTGTCGGGGGGCCGCTGGTGTTGTCCCTTGCCGGAGAATCCTCCCTTGCCAGAGACTCCTCCCTTGCCGGAGACTTCTCCCTTGCCGGAGAATCCTCCCTTTCCAGAGACTTCTCCCTTACCGGGAAGCCCTCCCTTGCCGGAGAATTCTCCCTTGTCGGGGGATTCTCCCTTGGCTCCTGGTGGGGCTGCTCGGCTCCTACACAAGTCAACAAGCAGATATCAGCAAAGACAAGTACCCAAGCGCGCCTCGCAGCAGAAAGTAAATCATACACTTACGCTGGGGGCTGCCCTGGAGAAAAGTCGCCGGGTCCGGCAAGGTTGTCTCGGGCGCGCCACCTGCTGTCGCAGTGGGCTCGTCCTCGATGACGATCACCGGGGCCTTAGCTCTCTTCGCCGCTCTCTGGGCCAGAGTCCTGGAGAGGAACAGGTTCAGGGAAAAGCAAGTGAGAAACAAGACAAAACAGAAAGAATTGAAGAGCTATAAGTACAGCAAGAGAAGCTTACTCTTCTTCTTCTTCGTCGTCGGAGCTGAACGCTAAGAAGTCGAAGTCCGGCGTGCGCCCGGCGTGAGGAGGCGGAGGAGTAGCTTCCCTTGGCCGCTTGGCGGGAGCGGTGGCAGTGGGCTGAGACGACCCCGCTCCGGCTGTCGGCGCGGCGTGAGTAGCGGCAGGGACTGAAGCGGTGGTCCGGCTAGACTCCTCTCCAGTTGCCGTCGCAGCATGAGGCGCTCCCGCGGCAACGGTGTTTGCCGCGGTAGAGCGTGTCACGCGGCGCGGCGACTGTTGACCCGCTTGCCGCTCCGCCACGTCACCGGCCTTGCGGAGACGCCTTCTTGGCGGGGATGGAGGATCTGCTTGCGGCGAGCTGCCTGAAGACGAGGAGGAAGAGGAGTTGATTTCCAACGAGCCGCTCGTGTCCTTGACGGGCTCGCTCGGCTTGGCGTCACGCCCGCCATGCTCCTTCCTGCCGGCGGCCTCCCCTCGCTCGGCACGGCTTTCCGCTTCCGCTGCATCAGCCTCCTCCACAGTAAATCCCAACTTGCCCGCGGCTGCGGCTGCCGCTGCCTCCTCCATCCTGGTGGCGATGAGCGCCAACTCCGCATCCGTGGTGTCGCGGGTGAGGCCGTCCTTCTCGTCGGGGTGGACTGGCACTTCCACCAAGTCGTCGAAGAACTGCTGCACGACCTCGTCGGCAGGCTCCTGCCAAGTTGGCACAATCCCGTGCGAGTCGCACTCCGGCATCATTGCACGGATGCGGTCGAGCACGGAATTGTTGCACAACGGGACGACGCCCCCCGGCAACCTGAACACCTCGGGATGTTGGGGGTCATATTTGAATAGCTCCTGCAGCATTGCGTTGAGCTCCAGGACTGTGAAGTTGTAGTTGAGGCCCGGCCGCAACCTCATAATGTCTGCCGCGTTCTTGAACTCCCAAGTGGGCCTCCCCCATTCCTGCAAGGGGGCGATGCGGCGGCGAAGGAAGTCTGCGCCAACAGCTCCAACAGTAAGCCCGGCAAGCCTGAGGCGCAGGATCCTGGTGACGGCAATTCTCAGCCTGTCGTCTTCCGGGGCCACGTCGCTCCAATCGCTGCCGCGTGCTACTGGGGTTTTGCGCTGGGTGGTGAATGGCTGCGGATTCTCCTCGTCAATCTAGCACCAATCTACTCTCCACTCCTCCTACTTGCTGCGGAACTCTCCCTCCAGATAGGTTTCCTTCTTGCCGGCCCTTGAGATCCAGGCAATTCCGCCGGATAGAGGCTCTCCTCTCTCTACTCGGGGTATGAAGAAGTGGCGGAAGAGGGCTACGTTGGGAAGGACTCCAACAAAGTTTTCGCAGAGGTGTGCGAAAACTGCCATGGTCAGGACGGCATTGGGGGTGATGTCAAGGAGGTGGAATCCATAGGTATTCATAATGTCGCAGAAGAAATCAGAGAAAGGCGGGCAGAGCCCGCAGTAGAAGAACAGAGCGAAAAAGGGGTATCCGTTCGGAGCCTTCTTCTAAGCAACGGCAGGGAGTACCTTTGTGCGCGGATGTGCTCGCGTCTCCGCCGATCAGAAGAGGTAGTAGTTCTCCCTCAGCTCCTTCGCGGCAAGCTTTGGGGGGAAAACTGCCTGCTCCTTCCGCAGCGCCGCGAGCCGCTGCGCCTCGGTCGACTTCACGGCCTTCCCCTTGTCGGCTTTTGGAGCCATGGCGGAAGCAGTGGAGGAGGTCGACGTCGTTGGTGATGCTGGCGGCGATGGGGGGCGGGGCGCTGCTCTCTCTCTCTCTCTGCTCTGGGAAGGCGAGGGAGCGGCGGAGATTTCTGAGATTGGAAGCAGCAACGGGCGAATGTGCGAACTGCCCCCGTTTCCCCTGCTTATAAATAGGGAGGGGGCGGACGTTCCGCATTTCCGAATAAAATAACCACCCACGATCTCGCCCACGACGCCGCATTCAATGCGTGACGTTCGGGGAGGGCGCGGTGGATATGGAGTAAGATACGGCGAAAACCTAGGCCGCGCGTGCCCGTGCCCTGTTTTGGGCCTGGCCCAACAGCGCTCGGCACCGTGTATGGCCCAGACCCGGGGGCTCCTGTCGGTGTACTAGAGTAGGGGTACCCTAGTATCCCGAACTTGTGCACGGGCAGTCGCAGCATCCCACGGCAAGGCTTGCTGGGTGACCGCCAAGGTCCTCCGTGGTTCCTTTGGAGCCATTCAAGAACAAAGTGTCCAAGCCAAGAAGACAAGACCCCGGCAAGAGGAGCTTGCCGGGAAGGCTAACAAAAGCATCCCAAGACCCCGGCAAGAGGAGCTTGCCGGGAAGGCCACCCAAGGCATTGCAAAGAACTTGCCACGGCGCACCACGCGCCCCGGCAAGGCCCGGTGAGCGACAAGCTCCCGGATGCGACAAGACAACGACAGCGGCAAGGCGCTTGCCGCGGCAAGCCACCTCCCTGGGCCCGCGCTCCAGCACATCCACCAACGTGTCGCTCTGGGGCCCTTCCAGGCGTACGTGGCGGGAGGCTGTGCAGCCAGCGGCGTGCGGTGGCAAGCGGCGCTGACAAGATCACCATCGTGGCGAACGGTGGCGTCCTTGGCGGTCCCTTTTCGCACTGTTTAGGCGACACAGACGGGCATTTAAGGCCCTTGTCCCCTGCCGTCAGGGTTAGGTATGATACACTGTAGCAGGTAGTTGTGCCTACCACAGCACCTTTCCATTTTTGCCCTTTACCTCCATTGCCACCTATCGGTAACCCCTTGAGCATATAAAAGGAGGCCCGTGTGCAACATAGAGGGGGGATTAGCTGGTTCGAACACTCACGCTCGGTCTTGCTAGCTGCCAAAGTGTACTGTAGCACTCCGCGCTCCCGAGCAAGAAATCAATACAAACCACAAAGCAGGAGTAGGGTTTTATGCATCCGTGCGGCCCGAACCTGGGTAAATCGCTCGCGTGCATCGCCTCGATCCGCTCTTTGCACGATCTCCGCCCCCGCCGAACCGAAAGGGACCCGGTCCGCCGGTCCCATAGGTGCCCGTGGATCAGTACCCCGGCAGAATGATAGTGCAACTTCATGTCATAATCTTTAATGAGTTCCAACCATCTCCTCTGCCTAAGATTCAACTCCTCCTGCGTGAAGATATACTTCAAAGTCTTGTGATCCGTGTATACCTCACAATGGTTTCCGATGAGAAAATGTCTCCAAGTCTTCAACGCATGAACTATGGATGCTAACTCCAAATCATGCGTAGCATAATTTAACTCATGGGGTTTAAGCTGTTGTGAAGCATATGAAACAACTCTTCCTTCCTGCATAAGCACTGCGCCAAGTCCTCGACGAGAAGCGTCACAATACACTTCATAATCCTTGTGTTGATCTGGCAGGATCAACACTGGTGATGTAACCAAGCGTTTCTTCAACTCTTGAAAACTGGCCTCACATTCCTCAGTCCATTTGAACTTGGTGTCCTTCTTCAACAACTCCGTCATAGGTTTGCAATCTTCGAGAAATTCTCAATGAACCTCCGGTAGTATCCTGCGAGTCCAAGAAAACTCCGGATCTCTCCAACTGACGTAGGTGCCTCCCAATTTGTCACAGTGACAACTTTGGTGGGGTCTACCGCTATTCCTTCCCTGGATATAACATGTCCAAGGAATCCAACTTCCTTCAACCAAAACTCGCACTTGCTGAACTTGGCATATAGTTTATGTTCTCTGAGCTTCCCAAGTACCAAACGCAAATGCTCTTTATGCTCCTCTTCATTCTACGAGTAGACCAGAATATCATCAATGAACACCACAACGAACTTATCCAAAAACTCCATAAACACCTTGTTCATCATGTTCATAAAATGGGCAGGTGTGTTAGTTAGGCCAAATGACATAACGGTATACTCATATAGCCCGTACCTCGTGGTAAATGATGTCTTAGGTATATCCTGCTCTCGAATCTTTAGCTGGTGGTACCCTGATCGCAGATCGATCTTGGAAAACAATTTAGCTCCTTGCAGCTGATCAAACAAATCATTGATCATTGGCAGTGGGTATTTGTTCTTGATCGTCACCTCATACAATCCTCGATAATCCAAAACCATCCTCAACGATCCATCCTTCTTCTCCACTAGAAGTACTGGTGATCCCCAAGGTGACGAGCTTGGGTGAATATATCCTTTATCCAGTAACTCCTTAATCTGCTTCTTAATTTCCTCTAAATCATGTGCGAGCATCATGTACGGTCTCCTAGATATTGGCCCTGTGCCTGGCAAAAGCTCATTCAAAAACTCGATGTCTCTATCCGGTGGCGTGCCTGGCAACTCTTTTGGAAATACATTCGGGAAATCACTCACCACTGGTACTTCCTCCTGTACAACTCCTGATAAGGAATTTACTTGAGTCCTAATCGGCACATGCCGGGATACATACTTGATCCTTCTTCCTTCTAGGGTGGTGAGCAAAATCGACTTACTGGCGCAATCGATGTTTCTTCCATACATCGATAGCCAATCCATACCCAGAATCACATCCAAACCTTGCGACTCCAAAATTATCAGATCTGAGGGAAAAACATGCCTACCTATGGTCAATGGCATCTGAAAACATCCTTGGCTTGCCATATACTCTGCTCCTGGCGATCTCACTAACATAGGTGTACTAAGAACTTTGGTGGACAGCTTATACTTATACACAAATCCCCTTGATATGTATGAATGCGATGCACCAGTATCAAAAAGAACGACTGCAGTAAATGACTTAACCAAAAACTTACCTATTACTACATCTGGCTGGGCTTCAATCTCCTCCACGTTAATGTGGTTCACTTGTCTCCTGTTGAAAGGGTTGGGCTTCTTCCCAGAACTTCCATTGCCGTTTCCATTCTTAGCTTCAGGACATTCATTAGCGTAATGTCCGGTCTTCTGGCACTTGTAGCAAGTAACGTGGCTTAGATCTTTCTTGGCGGGGGTTGCTGGGTTGGAACAGTTATGTCCGTGGCTTCCTCCATTACCATTTCCGCTCTTGGAGCCACTATGGTTGTGCAAACTTCCTCAAGTGTGATTGTGACCTCCATGGTTATGTTGTAGGGGTGCTCCCAAGTTCGGGGTGAAACAGGGTCTCTGCTGAGCTCCAGAATTATAATTCCCTTGTCCATACTTCCTCTTGCGGTTGTCAATCTGTTGTTGCTTCCCTTCAAGCATGAGAGCTCTATCTACCAACTCTTGGTAGTTATTAAAGGTCGCTACCATCAACTGCATGCTCAGCTCATCATTCAATCCTTCCAGAAACTTCTACTGTTTAGCTGCATCCGTGGCAACGTCATCTGGGGCATAACGTGCTAGCTTGCTAAAGTCATCCACATACTGGTCAACGGTGCGTCCTCCTTGGCGTAAGTTGCGGAACTCACGCTTCTTCATGGCCATAGCTCCTGCTGATACATGGGCAGTGTGAAAAGCCTGCTGGAACTAGTCCCATGTAACATTGGCTATAGGATAGGTGACAGTGTAATTCTCCCACCATGAGGCTGTTGGTCCATCCAATTGGTGCGCGGCAAAATGCACCTTCTCAGGATCAGTGCATCCTGCGGTGGTCAACTCCCTTCCAACCATGTAGAGCCAATCATCTGCCACTATTGGCTCGGTGCTACTGGAAAACACCGGCGGCTGCAACCTCAAAAAACGGGCTAAGGTGTCAACTGGGGGTGGTGGTGGTGGGTTGTTTTTTTGTTGTTGCCTTGGTTCTGAACTAACAACCGCATCAAGGTATTTTGCTACTGGATCAATTGAGTGAGCTCCAGTGGAAAGGTAAATCTGGGGTCACGTCTCGTAGGCATCTATGGGTTTAGATGGAAGAGAATAGAATAGAATGAGGTCTAGTAAGAAAACACTACCCATATGCACATGAGACAAACACAATCATATTACTCAATCAATCAAGCAAGGGCATACAATCGGTCTAGAACTATCGTTACAAAAGTGCTCGGACTATACTATATACATGGTGGAATACTGCTACTGATATGGTGGTCGACTAGAAAAATTGATTGGTGGAAGACTCCATAATATCCGCTCCAGCTTCATCAACATAGTCATCATCGCTATCGTCGGGGTCCGAGTCGGTGTCATCGATGATGATGTAGTTCTCCGGGAAAGTAGGATCGTCGTCTTCTCCTCCTGGCGCGGGATCTCCCATGAATACTTCTAGCTTCCTTGTCATATCATCATTCATCTCCACTAGTATCGTCATTTCCTCCTCGTATCCATCACGTGTAGACTTGAGTTCTTCCTCCAGCTCCGTGATTCTGGTCATTGCCTTTTTCAAATCTATCATGCCTGCGCACATCTGGTTCTCCTGGCGACGAATGTGCTGGTTTAACTCCTGGATGACAGCTGCAATGGATATATCCTTCCTGGTGCTAATCATCTCCCATATCTCATCTCGGCACCCACAAATCTGGTAGATAGTATCCTCGAGATCCTTGTGGTAAACTTCTCCAATGTGTCCCATGGTGATGTTGGCTGCCATACTCTTTCCTAGACTCCAGGTTGGTGCAACAAAGGAAAACTCTATGGGCTCAGTGACTGGCGTAAATGTCCTTCCTGGAACTTGAACTTGAATCAACCAGCGCTCCTCTTCTGGTAAAGTGGCGTTGTAAGTCCCCGTGAAGCTTGGTATTCCAATGTTTAGGTACCTAGTGACTTCCTTCAAGTGGCGTCCAAAAGGTGTGTCTTCATCTGGTTGTGCAAACTTGTTCCTTGCGTCCGCCATCCTAAAGAGTATAGAATGGAGAGAAGTCAGAAATGAGAAGAGAGTAGTGATCTAGGGCTTTAGCTTAGTGGTCGTGTCCTACAGTCAGCTTGTGCTCTGACACCATCTTGTAGCGGCCAGACCTCAAACAGTCTGATCTCTGTGCATCAGTGTCATCCCTGGATCGGTAATGCTGACACGCACAATACTTGAGGATTTATAATAGAGTAGCAATCACACACTTATTACATCGAATGCCTCAAAAGAGAACTTATTACAATAAATATGGCTTAAGGCCATCTAATACGATAACAGCGGAAGGTTGGAAGATAAAGTGAGTCCATTAACTCCATTGGCATCACTGAGTGAAAGACCACGACCTAAGGCTCCTTACTCGTCGTCCGAAAAGTCTGCAACATGATACATTGCAGCCCAAAAACGGGTCAGCACATGGAATATGCTGGCAATATAACACAAGAGAGTAACGAACAGAATAATGCTATGACTACATGCATATACAGCTAGTGGAGGCTGTATGGTTAATATGTTTTGCGGAAAGCCAATTTTTCCCTACTGCAAAGGAATATATTTTATTTAACTACAAAGTTTGTTGAAAAACATTGAGAGTGGTAAACCCCATCTCAATCCCAATTAAATATTTAACTAACAACCCAACCAAAATTATATTAAGAGTGATGAGATCCACATGATAATCCAAGAACTAGATACTCAAGATGTCCATAACCGGGTACACGGCTAACCATGATTAGTTTGTACACTCTGTAGAGGTTTGCGCACTTTTACCCACAAGACTCAATCTCCTCCATTGAATTTCTCGCACTACATGATTTTTAAGAAATGGATGACTGAGACATAGTCTTTCCGAACAGGTCCCCTTAACCGATAGATAGGCCTGTACACCTACAATCCCCTACATCTTCTAGCCCATCATGGAAAGGTTTCCCATAACTTACTCAAATATGCCAGAGCCATAATGGCATGTGGCTGCACACAGAAGTTTCTAGCATGAATAATCTTATGATCCCTTTGAGCCTGGGTGGCAGTCCATAGGAGAATCACACGGTACCCCGGGATTTCCAAAAATACAGGCAACACTGGGTTCCTCAGGTGCCTCAATGCACCCAGATGTGTATTAAAGTAGCCACCTTAAATTAACAACTAATTAGCAATACTCACATCTGTCATGAGTACACTCAAACCCAAACCACGTCTACGAGCATAGCATAGCAATATAAGCAACGTAGAAGTAACTCGCAATGGTTTGATAATAAACAGGTGAATAAGTGATATGTCTCCGTCGTATCTACTTTTCCAAACACTTTTGCCCTTGTTTTGGACTCTAACTTGCATGATTTGAATGGAACTAACCCGGACTGGCGTTGTTTTCAGCAGAATTGCGATGGTGTTATTTATGTGCAGAAACAAAAGTTCTCGGAATGACCTGAAACTTCATGGAACACCTTTTCGGAAAATATAAAAAATCCTTGCAAAAGATGAAGGCCAGGGGGCCCACCATCTGTCCACAAGGGTGGGGGGCGCGCCTGCCCCCCTAGGGTGCGCCCCCTACCTCGTGGCCCTCCTGAGCTCCTCTGACCTCAAGAACAACTCTATATATTTGCTTTCGGGGAGAAAAAAATCTAAGAGGACTCATCGCGTTTTACGATACGGAGCTGCTGCCAAGCCCTAAAACCACTCGGGAGGGCTGATCTGGAGTCCGTTCGGGGCTCCGGAGAGGGGAATCCATCGCCATCATCATCATCAACCATCCTCCATCACCAATTTCATGATGCTAACCGTCGTGCATGAGTATTTCCATCGTAGGCTTGCTGGACGGTGATGGGTTGGATGGGATCTATCATGTAATCGAGTTAGTTTTGTTAGGGTTTGATCCCTAGTATCCACTATGTTCTGAGATTGATGTTGCTATGACTTTCCTATGCTTAATGCTTTTCACTAGGGCCCGAGTGCCATGACTTCAGATCTGAACCTATTATGTTTTCATCAATATATGAGATTTCTTGATCCTATCTTGCAAGTCTATAGTCACCTATTATGTCTTATGATCCGTTAACCCCGAAGTAACAATAATCGAGATACGTACCGGTGATGACCGTAGTTTGAGGAGTTCATGTATTCACTATGTGTTAATGCTTTGTTCCGGTACTCTATTAAAAGGGGGCCTTAATATCCCTTAGTTTCCGTAAGGACCCCGCTGCCACGGGAGGATAGGACAAAAGATGTCATGCAAGTTATTTTCCATAAGCATGTATGACTATATTCGGAATAAATGCCTACATTCCATCGATGAATTGGAGCTAGTTCTGTGTCACCCTAGGTTATGACTGTTACATGATGAACCACATCCGGCATAATTCTCCATCACTAATCGATTGCCTACGAGTTTTCAACATATTGTTCTTCGCTTATTTACTTTTCCGTTGCTATTGCTATCATCACTACAAAATACCAAAAACATTACTTTTGCTGCCGTTACCTTTTGCTACAATTACCACTACTATCATAATACTTTGCTACTAAAAATTTTGCTACAGATATTAAGTTTCCAGGTGTAGTTGAATTGACAACTCAGCTGCTAATACTTGACAATATTCTTTGGCTCCCCTGGTGTCGAATCAATAAATTTGGGTTGAATACTCTACCCTCAAAAACTGTTGTGATCCCCTATACTTGTGGGTTATCAAGACTATTTTCTGGCGCCGTTGCCGTGGAGCATAGCTCTATTCTTTGAGTCACTTGGGATTTATATCTGCTTATCATTATGAAGAACTTGAGAGATCCAAAAACCAAGATTTATCCCTCAACTACGAGGGGAGGTAAGGAACTGCCATCTAGCTCTGCACTTGATTCACCTTCTATTTTGAGTAAGCTTGCGACACCTAAACCTGCTTCTGTTATTCGTTCTGATATGTCGCATGTTATTGATGATGCCACTTCTGCTATGCATGATACTTATGATGAAACTACTTCTATGCTTGATACCACTGTGCCACTTAGTGAATTTCTTGATGAGCAACTTGCTAGGGTTAGAGAGAGTGAAAATATTGAATCTGATAATACTAATGAAAGTGATGATGAAGACTTGGCTATTATTCCTAAGGGTTATGTTTTTGATAAAGAAGCTTCTTTAGCTATTTTAGCTTGCAAAGATAGATACGAACTCAAGAGGTTATTAGCTAAATGGAATCAGCAATCTCTAAATGCTAGAATGAAACCTAACCCTGATTTTGCTAATTCACCTATCTGTGTTACCGATAAGGATTATGAATTCTCTGTTGATCCTGATATAATTACTTTGGTTGAATCTGATCCTTTTCATGGCTATGAATCTGAAACTGTTGTTGCACATCTTACTAAATTAAATGATATAGCTACCCTGTTTACTAATGATGAGAGACTCGTTATTTTTATATCCTTAAAATATTTCCATTCTCATTAAAGCGTGATGCAAAGATATGGTTTAATTCTCTTGATCCTGGTTGTGTGCGTAGTCCCCAGGATATGATTTATTACTTCTCTGCTAAATATTTCCCTGCTCATAAGAAACAAGCTTCTTTAAGAGACATATATAATTTTGTGCAAATTGAAGAAGAGAGTCTCCCACAAGCTTGGGGGAGGCTTCTCATGTTACTTAATGATTTGCCTGATCATCCTCTTAAGAAAAATGAAATACTTGATATCTTTTATAATGGACAAACTGATACCTCCAGAGATTACCTGGATAGTTGTGCTGGTTCTGTTTTCAGGGAAAGAACACCGGATGAGGCTGAAATTCTATTGAATAATATGTTGACAAATGAAAATAATTGGACACCTCCTGAGCCAGTTCCTTAGCCTATTCCTAAACCAACTCCGAAGAAGAGAGGTATTCTATTTCTCAGTCCTGAAGATATGCAAGAGGCAAAGAAATCTATGGAAGAAAAAGGTATTAAAGCTGAAGATGTTAAGAATTTACCTCCTATTGAAGAAATACACGGTCTTAATTTACCGCCTGTTGAAGAAACATACGATCTTAATCCATCTCCTATTGAAGAGACTCATGGTCTTGATAACCCGACATAGGTAGTAAAGGTAAATTCTCTCTATAGATATGATAAAGCTGAAATCCCATTTACTGAATTTGCTAGCCCATGCTTAGATGAGTTTGATAAATTTATGGCTAAGCAAGAAGACTTTAATGCTTATTTTGGTAGACAATTGAAATACAATTCAAATATGCTTGAACACTTGGGTGATTATATGGCTAATGTTAAAGGTGAACTTAAAATTATTAGTAAACATGCTTCTATGGTTACCACTCAAATAGAACAAGTACTTAAAGCTCAAAATGATTTACTCAATGAATTGAATAGTAAAAATAATGATAATGTTGTTAGAGTTATGACTAGAGTTGGTAAAATGACTCAGGAACCTTTGTATCCTGAAGGCCACCCTAAGAGAATTGAGCAAGATTCTCAAAGAAATAATATAGATGCACATAGTCCTTCTAAAAGGAAGAAAAAGAAAAATGATAGGACTTTGCATGCTTCTAGTAAACCTATTACTGAAACACCTGATAATCCAAATGATATTTCTATTTCTGATGCTGAAACACAATCTGGTAATGAACCTGAAACTAGTGATAATGTTAACGATAATGTTCATGATGATGCTCAATCTAGTAATGATAATGATATAGAAATTGAACCTGTTGTTGATCTTGATAACCCACAATCAAAGAATCAACGTTATAATAAGAAAGACTTTGTTGCTAGGAAACATGATAAAGAAAGAGAACCATGGGTTCAGAAACCCATGCCTTTTCCTCCCAAACAATCCAAGAAAAAGGATGATGAGGATTTTGAGCGCTTTGCTGAAATGATTAGACCTATCTTTTTGTGTATGCGATTAACTGATCTGCTTAAAATGAATCCTTATGCTATGTACATGAAAGAAATTGTTACAAATAAAAGAAAGATACCGGAAGCTGAAATTTTCACCATGCTTGCTAATTATACTTGTAAGGGTGGGATACCAAAGAAACTTGGTGATCCAGGAGTACCCACTATACCATGCTCTATTAAAAGAAATTATGTTAAAATTGCTTTATGTGATCTTGGAGCCGGTGTTAGTGTTATGCCTCTCTCTTTATATCATAGACTTGATTTGAATAAGTTGACACATACTGAAATATCTTTGCAAATGGCTGATAAATCAACTGCTATACATGTCGGTATTTGTGAGGATGTGCTTGTTGTAGTTGCAAACGTTACTATTTTAATGGACTTTGTTATTCTTTATATTCCCGAGGACGATAGTATGCCTATAATTCTTGGAAGACCCTTTTTGAATACTGCAGGGGCTGTTATTGATTGCACTAATGGCAATGTCACTTTTCATGTTAATGGTAATGAGCATACGGTACACTTTCCGAGGAAACAACCTCAAGTTCATAGTATCAACTCTATTGGAAAAATTCCATCGATTATATTTGGAGGTTTTGAATTTCCTCTTCATACTGTCAAGAAGAAATATGATATTCTTATTATTGGGGATGTGCATACCCCCGTTGAGGTAACATAGTGTTATTCGAAATTTCTCCGGTTCCATGTTATTCGGAATGAGTTCGTTAACAAGACTTGTTCAACCTTGTTAGTGGATTCCTTTTGATGAGCATGAGATGGATGAAACTAGAAGGCACAACCTTCTGTACCCTCCTTTTACTTTCTGTTATTTATATTATATAATATAAAAATAGTACTTTCGGTCTGTTATCTGAATTATCCGTGCAATATAAAAATACCCCGAAAATAAAAGTTCTCCAAATGCCCTGAAATTTAAATATGATTTTTTTCTGGAATATTTGAGAATATTTGGCACTCAAAACACAGCAGGAGGAGATGGCACCTGGCCACGAGGGTCAGGGGCGCGCCCTACCCCCTGGGCGCGCCCCCCTGCCTCGTGGGCCCGTAGTGGCCCTCCTCCACTTATCCTTTCACCCACACACTCCTTCTTCCTCCCACAAACACGAATATCCAGCTCAAGCATGAGTTCTAGCTCATTTAGCTGCCATTTTTGATCTCCTTGCTCAAAGCACCTCTCACAAAACTGCTTGGGGAGATTGTTCCTTGGTATGTGACTCCTCCATTGGTCCAATTAGTTTTTGTTCTAGTGTTTCATTCATTGCAAATTTGTGCTGCCTAGGTGACCATGTTCTTGCGCTTGGATGTCAAATTTATATGGTTCCAAGTAGTTTTGATGCATGATATAGGCTCTAGGCACTTGTATGAGTAGTTGCTATCAATATTATTGAGCTTGGTTCACTTTTATTTTGAAGTTACTAAAAATTTCAGAAATTTTTCAGAGGAAGAAATATGCTTAGGAAAATGTTCCAAGGTGGTTCTTCAAGGAAGCAAGGACACAGACTTGCAATGCGTGATGCTGATGAAGAACCACCAAGGGACGCCCCAGTGCGTCCTTGTGAATGGCCTTCTGAGAACTTTATGGATTGAGCAGGAATTAAGGAGGAATTTAACGCATATTTGCGTAACGCAGATCTTGTGAGCTTCGAGGAAGAGAAGTGCAGCCAGTATCACTATCTCACTAGTTCCTTTGTGAGGAGTTTTGAATTTTCATCTTCACGTAATTCTCCAACTGTCCTGTTTGATCTTTACCACTGCTTGTAAACTTACACAATGGGGTAGTATCAGGGAACCTCGCAAATCTGAATTTAGAGATTTTCTTGCTAGTATAACTGTGGGGGAATCTAGACATATTACACAAGCTACCATAGGGAGCATTCACTTTCTTGCTATACATTATTTTGCTCTCTTCATAGGTAGATGCATTAATGGTAAAGATGAGGCATGTCACATGTGTGTTCCTGACCTCAGTATTCTTAGGAGTGCTGTGTTAGGAGATAAATCTTATAATTTGGGAGCCATTGTTGCACGTAGGTTGCATCTTAATAGATTTAATGGAGATTTCTTTGGTGGAATTTATGCAACCCGCATAGCTAATTTTCTTGGTATAGCCATACGTGAAGATGATATTGAGTTGCCTCCTGCTTATTTAGATTTTAATGCTATGGTTCACCACCAGTTTGTTGAGGGGAGTGAATCACCTCTTCAGTATCGACTAATCTTTGAAAGACGGCGTGCTATCCGTATTACTCTCCCTGCTCCTGCCTTCTTTGATTATCAGGCAAAAGGAAGATATGTTATTACCAGAGAGGAGGCAGATGAGTATGAGAGGCGGGCTGAGGCCGCTCGTCGCCACGCTGCAGCTCAGGAGGCGATAGCCGCTGCATCTTAGTACAACCCCAACAATTATTCTGGATATCTGCCAGGCCAGCCATGGCCATAGACCAACTTAGGCCAAAAGCCTAAGCTTGGGGGAGTACGTATTTCCCACCGACTTTACATTTATGTTCACACACTCATTGCTAGATGTCGATGCACATACTTTTTCATTGTATCATCCATGCTAGTTTATTTCCTTTTTATGCTTTCTTCTTGTGTGTTTAATAAACCTTAAGAAAAACAAAAAAAAATTAGTTCTAGCTTTTAATTAATTTACTTTCCATGCTTGTAGTAGTAATTAAAAAGAAAACCCAAAAAGATTTCATGTTCTTCTTTTGGTTGTTGGGAGCTTTCCCGTGTAAATAGTTCTATTTCTTTTCTTTTCTTTGGGGGTCGATAGGATAAGACCATGATTAAATTGTGGAAGTGGCTCTTATATGCATAATTGTTGATCTGATAAAAGAGCCCATATTGCCTTGTCTTCTCCTGTTTATTGAATGCTTGCAGATTCCAACTTAGTCCAATGCACTCGCACTATTATTATTATTCACATCATTCAGTCATGCAAGTGAAAGGCAATTAGGAAGATATATGATGGACTGACTGAGATGAGAAAAGCTGGTATGAACTTAACCTCTTTTGTTTTTGTAAATATAATTAGTTCGTCGTTCCTGATTCAGCCTATTATGAATAAACATGTTGCAATGACACTAGAGATCATAGTTTCTTGTGCCATGCTTGATTAGCTGGGAGATTATAATGGTTTACCTTGCGTGCCAACATGTTATTAAAATGGTTATGATGTGGTATGATAGGGTGGTATCCTCCTCTGAATGATTTAAGTGACTTGACTTGGCACATGTTCACGCATGTAGTTGAAACAAAATCAACATAGCCATCACGACATTTATTTTCATGGTGGATTATATCCTACTCATGCTTTCGGTGTTGATTAATTTTAATGCATGTTCATGACTGTTGTCGCTCTCTAGCTGGTCGCTTCCCAGTCTTTTGCTAGCCTTCACCTGTACTAAGTGGGAATACTACTTGTGCATCCAACTCCATAAACCCCAAAGTCATTCCATATGAGTCCACTATACCTTCCTACATACGGTATCTACCTACCGTTCCAAGTAAATTTGTATGTGCCAAACTCTAAACCTTCAAATAAATATCCTATTTTGTATGCTCGAATAGCTCATGTATCAACTAGGGATGTCTGTATCTTCCATGTTAGGCGTGTTATTCTCAAGAGGAGTGGACTCCGCTCCTCACTCACGAGAAAAAATGGCTGGTCACCAGGATGCCCAGTCCCATGCTTTATGCAAACTAAATCAAAATAATTGCAAACAAAACTCCCCCTGGGACTCTTGTTAGGTTGAGGCACTCGTTGTTTCGAGCAAGCCATGGATTGATGCTTGTTGGTGGAAGGGGGGGTATAAACTTTACCATTCTGTTTGGGAACCGCCTATAATGTGTGTAGCATGGAAAATATCGCCATCTCTTGGTTGTTATGTTGACAAAGAAAGTATACCGCTCAAAATATTATTCACCTCTATTTCAAAATCGAGCTATGGCACCTCTACAAATCCCTGCTTCCCTTTGCGAAGGGCCTATCTATTTACTTTTATGCTGAGTCATCATCCTCTTATTAAAAAGCACCAGTTGGAGAGCACTATTGTCATTTGCATTCATTAGTGTTAGTTTACATTGAGTATGACTTGACTGGATCTCTTTTACCACGAATTACAATGTCTAGTCAGTTGTCGATGTCAAAACCGGCGGATCTCGGGTAGGGGGTCCCGAACTGTGCGTCTTGGTCGGATGGTAACAGGAGGCAGGGGACACGAAGATTTACCCAGGTTCGGGCCCTCTTGATGGAGGTAAAACCCTACGTCTTGCTTGATTAATATTGACAATATAGGTAGTACAAGAGTAGATCTACCACGAGATCAGAGAGGCTAAACCCTAGAAGCTAGCCTATGGTATGATTGTTGTTTGTCCCACGGACTAAAACTCCCCGGTTTATATAGCACCGGAGAGGGATAGGGTTACACAGGGTCGGTTACAATGGTAGGAGATCTACATATCCGTATCGCCAAGCTTGCCTTCCACGCCAAGGAAAGTCCCTTCCGGACACGGGACGAAGTTTTCAATCTTGTATCTTCATAGTCCAGGAGTCCGGCCGAAGGTATAGTCCAGCTATCCGGAGACCCCCGAATCCAGGACTCCCTCAGTAGCCCCTGAACCAGGCTTCAATGACGACGAGTCCAGCGTGCAGATTGTCTTCGGCATTGCAAGGCGGGTTCCTCCTCCAAGTACTTCATAGAAGATTTTGAACACAAAGGTAGTGTCCGGTTCTGCAAAATAAGTTTCCACATATTGCCATAGAGAGAATAATATTTACACAAATCTAATCTGCTGATGTATTCCATAGCGCGACATCACACCACGGCCAAGTCTTTATTTGAATCATTTTACTGTCCCACCTCAGCGCGTTTAGCGAGGCGGTTTCCTTGGCACGTCTTGTTAAAGCAGAGATCGTGTCCCCTTATTCCGGGATTCTCATCAATACGGGTGTGGGTAACCCAACCACGCCATTGACTGCGGCTCTTGCGAGATAAGCGAGTTTTACCAGGCTGGTGATGGCGCATAGTCGTGTCTGCCCATACAAGGGGATAAGGATCCACCTTTTCATCCACGCCTTCTTCCTCCTTTGCCTATCCATTTCCGCGCACTCGAGCTCCAGCGCCCAAGTCCGCCCACCCCACCTCAACCTTCCCCAGACATGTCCGGAGCGGGAGGCAAGTGGATGGTCTCCTCCGTCACGGAGGGACACATACAAAGACTGAGGAAGGTCCGATATTTGTCTAACGACATTGCGCACCAGCTTCCCGAAGAGGGGCAGCTCATCCCCACCCCTAGGCCCCATGAGAGGGTGGTGTTCCTCCCCCATTTCCTCCGCGGACTGGGCTTCCCTCTCCACCCATTTGTTCGGGGGCTCATGTTCTACTATGGCCTGGATTTCCATGATCTGGCCCCAAATTTTGTCCTCAACATCTTGGCGTTTATCATCGTGTGCGAGGCTTTCTTCCGCATCCGCCCCCATTTCGGCCTATGGCTCAAGACTTTCAATGTCAAGCCGAAGGTGGTGCGGGCACCCAAGCGGAGTGCGGAGGCGCCATGGTGGGCAAGATGCCCATTGTCCTATGGTTCGAGGGCTCCTTTGTGGAGTCCCAAAAGGGGTGGTAGTCGGGGTGGTTTTACATCACCGAGCCGCTCAACCCTGAATGGGTCGCAGCCCCCGAGTTCCGATCCGGACCCCCTATGCGGCTCGCCTCCTGGAAAGAGACGGGCCTATCGTGGGGTAAAAAAGGAGAGCTGACCAGACTCCAAACATGCGTCCAAACCCTGGTGGACAGTAATCTCAAACTTGTCAACGTAGTCCAGGTTATGCTCATCCGTCGGATCCTCCCTTGTCAACAACGGGCTTTCAACCTGTGGGAGTTCGACCTGGCGCGGCACCAAACTCTGAGCAGGCTCTTCGACACGACGTACGAAGATGCCTGGAAGGTGCTTTTCAAGGGCGCTGAGGCCCCCGCATCCGCTAGCGAGGATCGCGGATTCAACACGCAGCGTCACGCTCGTGCGGTAAGCTGTTTTCACCTTTTACAGGGTATTAGTTTTTCCTAGTTTGACTCCATGCGGGATCTAAGTTCCCTTACCTTTGACAGGATTGGCAGGAGACGTCTGGATAGATCAACTGTCCGGCTCCTTTGCCCGAAGGCCCAGCGAACGCTCGCTTGGTGAAGCTGCTGGCTCTGGCACCTTATGTGGTGCCGAAGAAGAAGGCCAAGAAGAAGGCCACTGGGACTCAAAAGAGCGCCCGGCACCAGGAGGTGTCGGATTCACCATCCGATGACTCCAAGGCGCACTCCTCCCATGAAGACGATGAGGAGGAAGAGACCTCTCCCCCTCCAGGGGGGAGGGAAGAAAAGGAAGGCCGCCCCAACCGGGGAGGTCGAAGGGTCTAAGAGGGGGAAGACCCCTCCTCCGGACTACTCAACCAACGCCGACGACGGCGAAGAGGAGTGGTCGCACAGGGCCAAGCCCCTGGCGAGATCGTAATTATCCGGATACCCGAGTGATTCATAGTATTCCCCCATTCCACAGCTTTTCCTTACGTCGAACATGATTGTGCAGTCCGCCCAAGGCCGGGCTCGACGAGTCGTCGAGCGGCTCCCTGGATTCGTCAGATGTGAATTCGCTTCCGACGGCTTCCTCCCCCTACCCTACGGACGGCGCCGAGGTGGCGTCCCAACAGGTTCGAAGCCAGGAGGAGGTGGTCCTGGAGGTGCCGCAAGGCAACCTCCCGGACTCCAGGCGTAAAGGGGATAGAACCCCCAAGGGCTCCAAGTCCGGCCTTGAGCCAGACACCGCGCCGGAACTTTCAACGGTTCTGGACTCCGGTAGGTGGCCTCCTTCCAAGAGGAGCAAGCCTACCGAGCCGGTGACCTCCGTCCAACCGGAGGCACCGGACAATTTGCTGGAGACGCTTAACGGCGCCTCCATCGACGAGGGGCACCGCACTATTATGAGTGCGGTGATCCAAAAGGTTCAGTCCGCCAAGAGCGGACTGACTGAAGCCTATGCCAGCCTTCTAATAGGCTTTGAGGTAAGTAAAGAATATGTAAAAATATTACCGCATAGACAGTAGCCCCTGATGCTCTGTTCGGCGTTCAGAAAGAAAAGCCGAATAGAGGATCTAATAATCGCAGGAGTCTAACATAATCAAGTCAATATGCGTATGCAGGCTTCGCTGCTGGCCTCCGCCGCACTGACTGCGGAGGTGGATACGCTGAAGCAGAACCTCGAGCGGTCCGAGCAAGAGCTCGGCCTAGCCAAGCAACAGCTCGAGGAGAAGGAAGGTAAGAAATACCTTATTGAAATATGTGAAAGGTGCAATTGCAAAAGGTGACAGGATTAACGCGGCTATTGTAGGGGCCACAACTGAGGTGGCGACCCTTAAGCAAGCCACGGAGCGCACCGACCGGGAGAAGCATGAGATGCAGGTTGGCAAGGTGCGGCAAGAGCTCCAGGCTGTCATGAAAAAACATGAGAGTTTGGAGCTTGACTCGAAGATGCGAGAGTCTGAGCTCGCGGCGGCCATTGAAGATGCCAAGTCTGCCAAGGTCGAAGCCCAGAAGGCCCTCCAGGAGGTTGAGGCAGTAAAAAAGATAGCAGCGGGTCAGGCATTCTTTATGCAAAGCAAGCACATAAAAGTGATTTACTTGTCACTTACCCGAATCCGGAGCTCTCCAGGAGCATTCGCAGACTTGCCCCGTAGCGTGTCAGATGCCGCCGCCTTCTACCGTGTCGAGGAGGGAAGCTCGACGGAGAAGGTGTTCTGGTCTCAGTATGCTGAGGCCGAATACCCGGTGCCCTTAAGAGACCAGCTGAAAAAGCTAGTCGAGCTCCATAAGGTGGCCGAACAGGCCATGAAGGGCCTCATAGTCCAGCTGTGGCCTGGAGAGGCCATGCCTGGGAGCTACTTCGGGCTGGTGAGGCGGCTGCTGGAGGCCTCTCCAAGGCTCGAAGTCATCAAGCGCTCCGTATGCATCGAGGGTCCTCGTAGGGCACTTGCCCGTGCGATGGTGCACTAGGGCAACCTGGATGCTGAGAAGCTTATGAAGGACGGGCCACCGCCGGGCAAGGAGCATCGCAAGACCGAGATGTATTATGAGGGCGTGCTGAAGGGTGCCCGCCTTGTGGCGGATGAATGTTCCATGAATGTAATTTTTCAATGAACTCGCTCGTTTTGTCCTGTGCGCTGAAAACTTGTTCACGTGCGCTAAGCAATGCTTTTTGAATTTAAAATATTACCTTCTGTGCGGCCATTTATCAAATTTGGGAGATGGCGAGTCGTCGGCTTCTGCCCCCATGGCACGAGTGCTGGGGTGTTCAGGATAAACATGAGCGCTCTTTTTCCCATTCTTGGGTCCTTCGAGGGAGGTGCTCAACACAACAAACAAGGCAATCGGACTATAATGCTTGAACACTCTCACTTAGCCATAGAATTCTATAATTTTAAATTTCGGCGAAGCCCCTGGTGTTCGGAAGACTGAGTTCGGGGCGCTATCCACGCCTAGGCCGGACAAAGCCGACTCCTCGCTCTAGGCGGCATAAGTCTTTAGGGACTCGAAAACCTCTCGAACAGCGACCAGCTCTCGCCTCATCATGACGGTCAGTTTTAGCTTTCTCTACTGAGGTGCTTAGCCCAGCTCAACTGGGGCACAATCGCAGTAGTTCTCCTAGTGCTACCTTAGCCGATATGACGGAACGTACGATACCAAAACATAGGAGCGGGGCAAACCCAACTATTGACCCAAGACATGATTCGGAGCCGATGCATATAATGCTATAAGTTCGGGGTGCCACACTTGTGAAAGTGTTCGGACTTCTCACACCATGTTCTGGGGTACTTAAGCCCCTGGTGTGTTAGCCGTACCAAAGTGTACGGGTGCAACATGTCATTAATGAACATATATTCGTAAAAAAGAGGTAATGCGGTAATAGACGTAAGCTATGCATTGTTTATTTAAAAAAGCTACGATCAAAGTAGAACGATACAAATAGTGCGATAAGCAAAAGATGGGACTATCAAATATGTCCTTTCCAGGGGCGAGCTGCGGAATGTTATGCGAGACAGGTATACTACTCGTTATAGAGACCACCTTAGAGTTCCGTAGTGCGGCATAGCTTTCTGCTTCCCTGGTTGTATCGTTTGTGCGGCAATTGTACTGCCGGACAAGCCTTCCGAAGAATGGAGTCCTGAAAATAAGAGAAAATTTAAGAAATCGGCAACCCCTAGTGCGGTTTAAGCCGCATTTTGGGCTTGCCGTGATGGTGCCCCTCCCCTTGTGCCCATGGTATTTCCAGAGAGTAGTTATGTACGTGCGGCACTGGTTTCGCAAGTTCACGAGGGCTGGGGTTGGGGCCGCATTGCTACGCTTGCTCGGAACGTGCCAGGCGGTCTTGTTGTAGGTTACTCCGGGCACGCTTGACGGTGTCCGGACGTTTAATGGCCGGACTGGAGAATTGTCTTGAGAGGCTGCTTTGTACTTCCGCTGCGATAGCCGCCGTATGCTCCTCCGTTCGGAGAGAGAGTTCGGTGTTTCCATTGACCGTGATGACGCCTCGAGGGCCTGGCATCTTGAGCTTGAGGTATGCGTAGTGCAGCACCGCATTGAACTTGGAAAATGTGGTTCGCCCGAGCAGTGCGTGATAGCCACTGTGGAACGGGACTATCCGGAGATTATCCGGAGATCCGAAGACCACTTCAAGTGTAACTAAGCCTGTACAATTGGCTTCTACACCTGGTATGACGCCTTTAAAGGTCGTTCTGGTGGGTTTAATCCTCGAGGGATCAATGCCCATTTTCCGCACTGTATCCTGATAAAGAAGGTTCAGGCTACTGCCGCCGTCCATAAGGACTCTAGTGAGGTGAAATCCGTCAATAATTTGGTCTAGAACCAATGCGGAAAATCCGCCATGACGGATACTAGTGGGGTGGTCCCTTTGATCAAAAGTGATCGGGCAGGAAGACCATGGGTTGAAATTTGGGGCGACTGGCTCCATCGCATATACGTCCCTTAGCACACGCTTCCGCTCCCTCTTGGGGACATGGGTTGCGTATATCATGTTCACCATCCGCACTTGTGGGGGAAAACCTTTCTGTCCACTGTTGTACGGCGGCCGGGGCTCCTCCTCGTCATCATTATGCAGCCCCTTGTCTCTGCTTTCGGCATTTAACTTGCCTGCCTGCTTGAACACCCAATTATCCCTGTTGGTGTGATTGGCTGGTTTTTCGGGGGTGCCATGTATCTGGCATGAGCGGTCGAGTATTCGGTCCAAACTGGACAGGCCCGGAGTATTTCTTTTGAATGGCTTTTTCCGCTGACCGGGTTTAGAGCCTCTGAATCCGGCATTAACTGCTGTATCCTTAGCGTTGTCGCCGTTAATGCGGCACTTTTGCTTGTTGCGACGCGACCTGCCACTGCTTTCCTTGGTATCTGAATTACCAGGGCTCTTGGTCATGTTATTGCTGCGAGCTAGCCAGCTATCTTCTCCCGCGCAAAAGCGGGTCATAAGTGTCGTGAGGGCTGCCATAGATTTCGGATTTTCCTGTCCTAGGTGCCGTGCAAGCCACTCGTCGCGGATGTTATGCTTGAAGGCTGCTAGGGCCTCTGCGTCCGGACAGTCGACGATTTGATTTTTCTTGGTTAGGAACCATGTCCAGAATTGTCTGGCCGATTCCTCTGGCTGCTGAATTATGTGGCTTAGGTCATCGGCGTCTGGTGGTCGCACATAAGTGCCCTGGAAATTGTCGAGGAATGCGTCTTCCAGGTCCTCCCAACAACCAATTGATTCTGCTGGCAAGCTGTTAAGCCAATGTCGAGCTGGTCCTTTAAGCTTGAGTGGGAGGTATTGGATGGCATGTAAGTCATCACCGCGGGCCATGTGGATATGAAGGAGATAGTCCTCGATCCATATCGCAGGATCTGTTGTGCCATCATATGATTCGATGTTCACAGATTTTGAAACCCTCAAGGATTTGATGATCCATTACTTCATCTGTGAAGCATAGTGGGTGTGCGGCGCCTCTGTACTGGGCTGTATCACGACGCAGCTCAAACGAGCTTTGTCTACTGTGTTCGGCCCGGCCGGATTTACTATATCCGGCGTGACGAGTATCGTCTCGTGCCGTTCGGCGCCCACGTGATCCATAGATCGATCTTTTTTGCCTTGCCTTGTCCTCCAATATATCTCGCAGGTCTGGCGCATTTTCCCATGCCTTGGTATTTTTAGAGCGGCACCAGGGTGCGACTTGAGTGGAGGGCCGAGAAGCCTCTCTGTCGCGGCCACAGGGTGGCCAGTCGGTCGCATCATGCACTGGTGATGTAGGTTTAAGTGCTTCCTCCTCTAATTGGGGTAGCAACCTGCGCTTTGGGTAGCTCTTAGAGGGGCGTTCGAGTTCATACTCTTCGGCCACAAGGACTTGAGTCCATCTGTCGGCTAGCAAATCTTGATCAGCTCTAAGTTCTTGCTGTTTTTTCTTGAGGCTGCTCGCCGTGGCCATAAGCCTGCGTTTGAAACGCTCTTGTTCGACGGGATCCTCCAGCACGACAAATTCGTCGTCGTCGAGGCTTGCCTCGTCTTCGGAGGGAGGCATGTAATTATCGTCCTCGACCTCTCTGTCTGCCGCTCTCTCATGAGGGTTGGCTTGTCTATCCTCCTGTGCTGAATCTTGCTGGAGGTGGTTGTCTTCGGCACTGTCTGGGGTGTTATTATCCCCCGTGCCGGAATCACCTTTTTTGTTTTGGCGGGATTTAGAGCGGCGCCGCTGACGCCGGCGCTTAGGTTACTTCTTGGAGGGGTCATCCTCCGTTGTTCCATCGCCATTGCCTTCTTTTGGGGTGTCCACCATGTATATATCATACGACCAGGTGGCTTTCTAGTGCCCTATAGGCGCTAGTTCTTGATCGTCTCCTGCATTGGCGTCCATACCATCGATGTCTTCAGAGTCGAAGTCGAGCATGTCGGTTAAATCATCGACAGTGGCTACGAAGTGGGTGGTGGGTGGGCTTTGAATTTCTTCATCATCTGCATCCCAACCTTGCTGACCATAGTCCGGCCAGGGCTCTCCTGACAAAGAGAGAGACTTTAGTGACTTCAGAATATCGCCGAAGGGCGAGTGCTGAGAGATGTCCATGGTGGTGAACTCCATGATCGGCCCCCAATCGGGCCTAAAAGCGATGACACGGAGGAACTCTCAATGAAAGCACCAATGTCGGTGTCAAAACCGGCGGATCTCGGGTAGGGGGTCCCGAACTATGCATCTAGGTCGGATGGTAACAGGAGGTAGGGGACACGAAGTTTTACCCAGGTTCGGGCCCTCTTGATGGAGGTAAAACCCTACGTCCTGCTTGATTAATATTGATGATATAGGTAGTACAAGAGTAGATCTACCACGAGATCAGAGATGCTAAACCCTAGAAGCTAGCCTATGGTATGATTGTTGTTCGTCCTACGGACTAAAACTCCCCAGTTTATATAGACATCGGAGAGGGTTAGGGTTACACAGAGTCGGTTACAATGGTAGGAGATCTACATATCCGTATCGCCAAGCTTGCCTTCCACGCCAAGGAAAGTCCCTTCCGGACACGGGACGAAGTCTTCAATCTTGTATCTTCATAGTCCAGGAGTCTGGACGAAGGTATAGTCCGGCTATCCGGACACCCCCTAATCCAGGACTCCCTCATCAGTCCTTGATCTTTAAAGGTGCTCTGCATTTATGTTTTGCGGTCTTAGAAAGGGCTAGCAAGATACCATCTTGTTATATCATATTATGATTATTTTGAGAAAGTGTTGTCATCCGAGATTTATTATTATTGCTCGCTAGTTGATTATGTCATTGATATGAGTAAACTTGAGACCTAAGCGTTATTGTGAATGTGGTTAGTCATAATCTTTGCTGAAAACTTGAATGCCGGCTTTACATATTTACAACAACAAGAGCAAACAGAGTTTGTAAAAGTTTTCTTTATCACTTTCAGTTTGTCAACTAAATTTCTTGAGGACAAGCAAAGGTTTAAGCCTGGGGGATTTGATACGTCTCCGTCGTATCTACTTTTCCAAACACTTTTGCCCTTGTTCTGGAATCTAACTTGCATGATTTGAATGGAACTAACCCGGACTGACGCTGTTTTCAGCAGAATTGTCATGGTGTTATTTATGTACAGAAACAAAAGTTCTCGGAATGACCTAAAACTTCACGGAACACCTTTACGGAAAATATAAAAAAAACCTTGCAAAAGATTCAGTCTAGGGGGCCCACCACCTATCCACGAGGGTGGGGGCGCGCCTGCCCCCCTAGGGCGCGCCCCCCTACCTCGTTTTCCCCCTGGAGCTCCTCCGACAAGACCAACTCTATATATTTTCTTTCGGGGAGAAAAAAATCAGAGAGAAGGATTCATCACCTTTTACGATACGGAGCCGCCGCCAAGCCCTAAAACCTCTCGTGATGGCTGATCTGTAGTCCGTTCGGGGCTCCGGAGAGGGGAATCCGTCACCATTGTCATCATCAACCATCCTCCATCACCAATTTCATGATGCTCACCACCGTGCGTGAGTAATTCCATCATAGGCTTGCTGGACGGTGATGGGTTGGATGGGATCTATCATGTAATCGAGTTAGTTTTGTCAGGGTTTGATCCCTAGTATCCACTATGTTTTGAGATTGATGTTGCTATGACTTTGCTATGCTTAATGCTTGTCACCAGGGCCCGAGTGCCATGATTTCAGATCTGAACCTATTATGTTTTCATCAATATATGAGAGTTCTTGATCCTATCTTGCAAGTCTATAGTCACCTATTATGTGTTATGATCTGTTAACCCCGAAGTGACAATAATCAGGGTACTTACCGGTAATGACCGTAGTTTGAGGAGTTCATGTATTCACTATGTGTTAATGCTTTGTTCCGGTACTCTATTAAAAGGAGGCCTTAATATCCCTTAGTTTTCGTAAGGACCCTGCCGCCACGGGAGGGTAGGACAAAAGATGCCATGCAAGTTCTTTTCCATAAGCACGTATGACTATATTTGGAATACATGACTACATTACATCGATGAATTGGAGCTAGTTCTGTGTCACCCTAGGTTATGACTGTAACATGATGAACCACATCCAGCATAATTCTCCATCACTGATCCATTGCCTATGAGTTTTCCACATATTGTTCTTCGCCTATTTACTTTTCCCTTGCTATTGCTATCATCACTACAAAATACCAAAAACATTACTTTTGCTACTGTTACCTTTTGCTACCGTTACCACTACTATCATATTACTTTGCTACTAAACACTTTGCTGCAGATATTAAGTTTCCAGGTGTGGCTGAATTGACAACTCATCTGCTAATACTTGAGAATATTCTTTGGCTCCCCTTCTGTCAAATCAATAAATTTGGGTTGAATACTCTACCCTCGAAAACTGTTGCGATCCCCTCTACTTGTGTGTTATCAATAGGTACTACCTCATCTACTTCCCAACCCACAATTTATTCAGATCCTAACCATGCGATTGTTTGAGGATTGATCTAATGCAATAAAACTTGGTAGTGAAGGGGTATGATCAAAGTGTTACTTGCCTTGCTGATGATCCGTGAAACCTAGAGACTCGTAGTAGCACGCTTCGCACTCCGGGTACTCTATCGCAATCAAACAAGCATACAATAAGCAATCAAGCAAAGATGCATGGGTAAAACTCAAATAAGAAGATCTAACCAGAATGTTCAACTTAAGAACTCCGAATTGCAAAAAGAATCAAATCAAACGAAGCAACACAACTCAAACTGCGAAAGAAACAAGCTTCATTTACTAATCTGGACTAAAGTCAAATTTTACAGTAGCAAAAACTTGTTTAAGTTGATTAAATAGAAAGAGGGCTTCGAGGCGAAACTCTAGGCGCTTGAATCGCCTGATTTCGATAAACGAGCGAAAAGTTAAACTAAAACCAAAATCTTATCAGAAATCGCGATCGAAAATAATCGCGAAAATTCTGAGAAAAAGAAAAACTGGCGAACAGACTAATGAACGAACATTCGTCATCTGCGGCTAACGGGCAAAAACCGTTCGTTAAAACGAACGTATGGACGAACGTCCACTAAATAAATAAACCGACGGAAAACCGACGAACCGATCTAAAAAACGAACTAGGGTTTCTAAAAAACCGAACTGTTTTAAAAGAAAAACCGGCGGCTACCTCGAATTCCGGCGTGCGGCGGCGCAGCGGCTCCTGCGACAGCGGCGCGGCGCGGCGCTAGGCGGCGGCGGGAGGCGGGGCGGCGGCTCCTCGCAGCGGCGGGGGGTGGGCTGCGGTGGGGGCAGGGGGCGCTTATAAGGAGGGGGCCTGGGAGGAGTCCGGGCCGGATATGGTCCGTAGGTCGGTTCTTTAAAAAAAATATTCCACACAGAAAAATGAAGGAAAGAAATAATAAACGGACTCCAAAAATCCTGACATAAATTTTCCCCGTCCTCTAAAAATCTACCGGACAAGGTGAACATTTATTTGGGACTCTACTACAAATTTGAAAAACGCATATTTTTCCTAATTCAAATAAAATAGCAATAAAACTCCAAAAAAACCTTATTTGATTTAATATTAAATCTCCATTATTTCTTTATTTTGAGGAAGTCATTTTGTACCCTCTCTTTTATTTTTATAAAAGAAATATTCGAAGAGAAAATAATTAAAATCAAACGATCCTGTTTTCAAAATTCGAGAAAAACTCAAATATCAAAATAACGAAATTCCCAACTCTCTCCGTGTGTCCTGGAGTTGCGTAGAATTTCTAGGATCAAGCCAAAATGCAATAAAATATGATATGCAAAGATGACCTAATGTATAACATTCCAAATTGAAAATTTGGGATGTTACAAACAACAAGTTTTCGTATATCTATCTGATGCTATTGGCTACATATATACAATATTAAGATCTCTTACAATATAATCCCCTAATTATATATGAACTCATCTTCCACATGGTATTCTCTGGCTTTATTGATGACGTGGTCAAGAAAGAATCCCGCCAATTCCTCTTGAATTGCTTTCATGTGATCTTGTGGTAGGAGTTCATCCCACATCTGCCACGTCTAATTTGAAAAAGGGGGTTAATACATATATATGAATGAAACTCAAAAGAAATGATGGTGTAATAAAATGAAATTGTGAATATTATTGCTTACGCACATCAAATTTTCTTTTAGAGTAGCCCCGCTTATTTTTGCAAGTCGTCTTGTAGATGAACTCGCAGATGTAGTGTCCATAGAAATCATTCCTGGGTTCCTGCCGCAAGCACTTTACGAGAAATAGAGGTCAATCAAACTGATAATGAAGCATTATAAATGGAATTGATGAAAGTAGCTAGAATCAACGGGAGATGCGCGGAACTAGCTAGCTAGTAGTACTTACTTTCAGGTATGTCAATCGCAGCTCCCCCGGCAGTCCTCGAGCTTCTACGGTGAATAGTTTCCAAACCCTGCGAGACAAAGAAAACAATTACTTGATATCAGGAAATGAACAAAAAGTTGCCGATATGGTGCGATAATGCCCGATTGAACTTACTTATTGAGCATTTTAGTCATGTCCGCATAGGTCTCGGAATCTTTTCGTCTTGAGTCTAAGACGGTTACTAGTCCCTGCTCAAGCTAAATCTCCAGGAGAATAAAGTGGAAGCTGCGCACGCATGCATAACTCATCAATTACATTACTAGAGTAATAAGGGAAACTGAATATGCACAAGATAGTAACACTCACTTGAAGTTGTAAGGAAAGAGTATTTTATCTTTGTTTTGATTTATTAGCAACGATTTGAGAAAGTTGGCCTCGGTTTCTTTGGCTTGAAATTTAACCATAAATTCATCTATGAGATTTGTGTTAATGAACCCAATATCATATATTTCTTCTTTTCTGCATTGGACCATCTTCAATCTGCATAATATTGTGAGGATAACCATATATACATGCAATGAAAGAGATGAGCTATATATAGAGACTTCATGACAGAAGTAGTACTTACAGACATTAGCAAGTGACCGTTAATTTATCGAGGGCCTTTTGATTGAACTACTGGAAGAAATCCTCAAATGGAATAGTCAACAGTTCAATTCCAACGAGGTTGTGCTCCTCTTTAACTCTCAGCGTCAATGTATCCTTCCCCCCAGACTCTCTGCAGGTTTTCATGTAGCAATCATGGAATCTTTGCATCATCGTTGTTATAGGAGAACTTCCATCTCTGATGAGAGGCTTCCCGTACTGGTATTTGTGTTCGTTCACCCCCATTATATCATAATGTGCATTGTCGGGAAGGTAATCACCAGGATTGGTATAACCGGGCACCATCCTCGGATCATTAACGACGATATCGCTAGACACCTTAAGTGGGGGCACGATTGGTTCGCTTGTTCGCCGAGGTGGGCAAATTTTTTCCCTGCTTGTCGCTCTCCTAACCTTTGATCACTGATAGTACTTTCCGACCGCTCCGCTTCGATATATGACTTTTCAGTAATGCACTCATAGTTGTTTTTTGGCGGAGATGGTGGTGGTTTCTTCAGGGCAGCGATAGTGCACTTTGCTTTGACCGGATCTATCTTCTCCTCCGGAGGTGGATGTTTCTTTGCTTTCACTGCTTCAAAGAAGTCCCTCACTTCGGCTTCCACGATCTTCGCGTTTTCCTCCACGGTCCCCTCGTATGGTAACTTCTCTAGAGGCTTGAGAGATCGACCAAATCTGTATTGCCTCCCGCCTCTAGCTATACTGCTAGACGCCAGAGCAGACGGAGCAGATGCGGCTATCTTCTTTCCTTGCTTATGAGGCGGAGGAGAAGGACTACGACGCGCGGGAGCAACCGGAGCGGTGGCGGGTCTCTTCCGCCCTTGCTGACGAGGCGGAGAAGGAGGAGGCTGGCTGCTCAGGCGCACCGGCGCAAGCGGAGAAGGAAGCGGAGTGCCGCCACGCACCGGAGAAGGAGGCAGAGTGCCCTGATCACTCGCCGAAGGAGGAGGCAGAGGAGGAGGCGAAGTGCCCTGACTCGCCGGAGGAGGAGGAGGAGGCGGAGGAGGAGTCTTCAGAGCAGAACCCAACCGAGTCTCCCCTTCACCGGTAGGGTGGTCAAGCTCGAGCTCCTCAAATCCGTCTGTTATTTCGTCCATCGTCACCCTAGCATATCCTTCTAGAATTGGACGGCAGTGAAAAGTTGCACCGGGTTCAGGAGGTCGAACAGAGCCGACAGCCGCCTTGACTTTGAAGTTCTGCCATTGCGTCATAAGGTGGCAATGTGGAGACTCTGTGATAACATCCACAGGGTAGCTAGCAGGAGCCATGAAGATAGGCTCTAGCTGAAGCAGCTCGGTGGAAGCCATGCTGCTTCTCCGCAGAGATGGCGGCGTAGCTTTGAGGGTAGCTTTGGCAGGTCGCTTGCTGTGAACTGCTTCTCGTTCCTCTAGCGCTTTTACCCTTGCGTGCAGCTTCTGCATTTGGGTATGCTCCACTTACCTCCTCCTCTCCTGGCATTTGTAACCGCCTGTGTCTAGAAACCCAGCCTTCCACGGAATGGAGCCTGGCGTGCATCGTGTCCATCTAGGGTGCTCAGGATTCCCGAGGGCCATTGTGAGCTCGTCGTTCTCTCTGTCTGGAACGAACGTCCCTTGCTGCGCTACGGCGATATAGTCCTGAAGCTTCGTGATGGGTATTCGCAGTTGCTCGTTCGTCCAAACGCACTTCCCTGATACAGGGTCCAAGGTTTCGCCAACCCCGAAGAACCAAGTCTGGCAACGGTCTGGCCAGTTCAATGTCTCTGGTTCGACCACTTTATCAAGCAAGTCATTCTCAGCCTTGGCCCACAACGGCCGGGCTTTGAGGTAGCCACCTGACCCCGTGCGATGGTGATGCTCGTTCTTTGCAGCATTTATCTTGTTTGTCGCTAACATCTTGTTACTCTTGTCTGATGTCTTGTGGGCCACAAATGCGTCCCGGTGATCTCTGATCTTCTCTGTCAGGACCCCGTTTCTAAGTCACACCGATCTAGCCTGTAACACCTCATATCACTTTGCGGCCTCACGCATGGTATTCCTACGGGTGTCGCCTTACCATGACCCGGGACCGTTTGCGCCTTTTGGCTCACGCATATGATAGTGTCGCTAGCATCCATATGACAGAGAACCTGGGCCAACATGGCTAGTCGTGAACCCAAAGCGGCACAAACTTACGGGGATAGGCATACATGAATCAACATCGAGCATGTCGGTCAGCATCTTGTGAATCCGGGCTGTAGCACTGTGCTAACAGGACTCCCGGAACCCGGGCTATAGCAGGCTAGGCAGGACTCCGGATGGCACCACGTGACATTTCCCCGAAGGGACAGACACAGGAACAAAGTGAAACACATGCCGGCCAGTCAAGTGTTCCGGAGCAGTAGTGCTGGGCTAGCAGGACTCCGGTGAACCGGGCTATAGCGGACTACTATGGCTCATGGAAGCACTAGACTACATTTCCCCATAAGAGAGGCTGCCAAGGATAAACAACTAGATTGTCGGATCCCGCACATACCAAGCATTTCAATCATACACACAATATGCTCGATATGTGTAAATACAACATGGCATCACAACAAAACTCTACAACTCAAAGTACTTTATTTAAAGGGTCCAGAGAGCCATACATAACATGTTCATACAGGTAGGGGTCACATGACCCGACACTCAAGTCATACAAACATACAAGCACATGCGGAAGCAAACTTGTCTGAGTACAGACAATTAGAAAGAAAGAAGGCTTGACGAAGCCTGTCTATTTACCTAGGCCCTCCATGGCTCGGAATCACCACCTGGGTGGCAAGTCACTCATCAACGTTGAGATCTACATAAAACCCGTCGGAGGGGGCGGTGTTGTCGTCTGAAAACAGTAATTAAAGAAACATGAGTACAAAGGTACTCAGCAAGTCTTACAACAGATCCTACTATACATGCACATTCTCAAGAAGGTAGTGGAGTTATTGTAGCAAGCCAGCTTTGAACTGCATAAGCTATCCTACGAGACACCACTTGGAAAATAGTTTTCGCACACGAGTCAACTAATCACCATCACAATACTCCACCGTGGATCCTCCCTTGTCATCCTACAAGAGGGCCATCCACGGTACTCACACTTATCTTGAGTCTTTAGTAGTAACCATTAACTTGTCTATGAACTGCATAAGCGACCAAGTTGTCCTTTACCGCGGACGCGGCTATTTGAATAGTTTTATACCCTGCAGGGGTGTACTTCTTCACACATGCGTTCACCACTTATCGCCGCTACATGACATGTACTCGGCAACCTTCAAGCAGAAGCCCAGCGAGGGTGTCGGCCACGACCTAACTAAACACACGAGTCCCTAGTCCATGTTTATCGCCTATTCGGGTTCCATCCGCAAGGAAATCCGGCCGGGGTGTCCTCAACGGCCCCAAACGATGTGTGCAGGGTTCCCGAGACACCAAACGGGCGACACGGTACACCGTCCCACAAGCCTACCGTATCACAGCCCACCCCTAATTCAGCGTTGCGCATGGCCTCCAGCATACTACAAACACCAGAAACTACTTGCATCTCCTGGACAGAGGATAAGAGTGGTTAATAAGTCGAGAGGGTCCATTGGTTTCGGGCCCAACGTGTGGTAGTAGCTGATCTTAAATCACACATACAGATCTCAGTTCTTAAGGACGACCTCAACGAAACAACCCACCATGTACTCCTACATGGCCTCTCATCGATACCTTTACCAAATCATATTCAACACTTCACTCTCATTACCGACACAACCATTCATTCTAGTTCATCACCCTGATGAGCCACACCTGACACGACTCTAAGCATCTCAAGCATAGCATGGTAGGAAACACAAACATGGCTCAATCAACTCCTACACATACTCGTGGGTTTCATCTAGTTACTATGGCAATGTCAGGTCATGCAGAGGAAGTGGTTTCAACTACCGCAACACACAGCAGTTTGAAACGCGTTGTCTTAATTCAGTAAATGAGAGCAGAAGCGAGAAGATGGGTTTGTATCGAAATGATCAATGGGGTTGCTTGCCTGAGAGAGTGGTAGTGGGATACTGCCCTTTAGTTGGATACTCGTGAATATCCTCGAAGGCAGAACCTACCACGAAGAACACATCGAAACACAATCACCACATGGCAATATGCAAAATATGATGCATGCAATGACATGGAAAAATGAGTGTGTTTTGGCTAATGCAACTTAGGACAGATTCGTTTGAGTTCATCAAGATTTCAAATGCTAACCCAAAATAAGAGGTGATATTAGTGCATTAGCTTGTTTCATCTAAACAGCAAGATTAAAGTGTTCTGACATGCATGAAACTAGTACAGATGGAAAGATTGAATTGTTCTGATCAAATTTCATATATAAATCTTTGCATTTGGAGTTACAGATTAATTTCTATGATTTTTTGAAGTTTGTAGTATTTTCCAGAATTTCCTGTATAAAAGTAAATCCAGAAAATACTTATTACGTCAGGAGTGCGTCATGGTGACGTCAGCGGTCAACGGAGCCGGTCCAGGTCAAATTGACCAGTGGGTCCCGTCTATCAGTAGTTAATTAAGCTAACTAAATTTAGTTAGCGCTAAACCTGGGTTAATTAGCAGTGCGGGCCCCACTTTTCATAGACCCAAGGGGTCAAAGTGGGCCCACCCGAGGTCAAACTGGGTCAGCGGGGTCAAACTCGCTGGTGTTTAGCCGCCGGCGAGGCTAGACGAGGCGAGGTGATGCGGGTTTCGTGCTCCGGCGACCAAAACTATGGCAGAGCACGTCTACATGATGCAGGGTGTGAGCCGCTTCGAGTGGTGGTGGTGGTTGGGCTCGGGGTCATCGGAAACAACCCCGGCGATGAGCTGTGTGGCTACCGGAGTTCGCGTGAGGTCGAACCCGTCGGGGGGCACGGCAAGGGGCGTGCGGTGGTGCTACGGGTTCCTAGAAATGCAGTGAGTGTAGTGGACAAGGTGGTGTGGCCGTTGGGTGGCCGGAGCGTCGTCAGCGACGAGCTTAGTGGCGGCGCGTGCGGTGAATCTTCGTGCGGTCGCTATGGTGCTCAAGAGAGAGAACGGGAAGGATGGGGAGGTGGCTGAGCTCACGGCGATCATGACGGAGCAGAAGGCGAGGTCGGGGACGAGCTGGTGCGGCAGGGACGGCGAAGGGGATCTCCGGCGGTGGCGGAGTCGGGCGAGGTCGTTGCAGCGGCTATGGGGCAAGCGAGCGCTCGGGGCTCGAACTGCTCGAAGGAGAGGAGGGCGGCGGAGCTTCTGGACATGGTGGCGCGGCGCGGGGACGATGGTGGGCGCGTCTACGTCGGCGGTGCGGCTGCGGCAGCGTCGGCCATGGCGGGAGAGGGCGAGGGAGAGAGGCGGGGGAATGGATGTGTCCAGGGGTTCGGGGAGGCGACATGGAAGTCGTCCAGCGCGTCCAGAGGTGAAGCGGCAAGTAGGTGGCACCGTGCCGAGCTCGCGCATGCCGGCGTCACCTCCCTGCCTGCCTGGCAGGGAAGTAGCAGCTGGCTGGCATGGGCCAGCACAGTGCTGGGCCACCAGCTGGGCTGGGTGGTGGGTTGCGGCCAGGTAAGTTGTTTTTCCATAATTTTATGTTTTCTTTTATTTCTGCAAGTTTGTGGCATTTCTATAAAATTCACCAAACTGCACATGCTCACTGTGTGGAACGTATCCAACATGGAACATTTCAGTTTGGGATTATTTTGACATTTAAAATATTTACTAGCATTTAAATGCCCAAATGCAAGTTACATATGATTTAATTCAATGATCTTGTGATGACCTAGAAAAATGTGAACCCATTTTGTCAGAGGTTCTAACCCAAGACAAAAAGGGTGGACTTTTTAGAAGGGCATTTCAGGTTCACTGAAAATGATTTTAGTAAACCCTAGTTGTTTTCAGGGGTTGTTGGGGGTTATGTCATCCCCATTTCAAATTTCTGCAAAAGTAAACATGATGCAACACTCTAATGCATGGACTAGCTAGGATGTGACAACTCACCCCCACTCAAAAGAATCTCGTCCCGAGATTTAGGATCCGTCGGGAAGAAGTTGGGGTACTCAAGTCGAAGACGATCCTCCCTTTCCAAAGTAGCTTCTTTCTCGGAATGGTGTGACCATTGAACCTTGAGAAACTTGATATTCTAGCGTTGAGTGGTACGCTCGGCTTGATCAAGGATGCGAACGGGATATTACCGATATGTGAGATTATCTTGGAGATCAAGCATTTAGTGGTCCACTCCATGGATAGGATCCGAGAAGCAAAGCCTGAGTTGAGAAACGTGGAAGACATCATGAACTCTAGAAAGATGCGGAGGTAGTTCCAATTGGTAGGCAACTTCTCCTCGTTTGGAAAGAATGCGTAAGGGTCCAATGTAACGAGGAGCCAATTTGCCTTTGATGCCGAAACGATGGGTTCCCTTCAAAGGAGTATCCCGTAGGTAAGCCTTCTCACCAACTTCATAAGTCATGAGCTTATGTTTGCGGTCATATTGGCTCTTTTGACGAGATTGGGCTGTTTTCAATTTCTCACGAATAATGCGAACCTGCTCTTCTGCTTCCTGAATCATATCCGGGCCAAAGAGTTGTCTTTCCCCGGTTTCTGACCAGTTACGAGGCGTTCGACATTTTCGTCCATAGAGAACTTCAAAAGGAGCTTTGCCCAAGCTAGCTTGATAACTATTATTATAAGCGAACTCGGCAAATGGAAGGCATTTCTCCCAATCCATACCGAAAGAGATGACAGAAGCTCGGAGCACATCCTCCCGAATTTGATTGACTTGTTCTACTTGACCACTTGATTGGGGGTGGAAGGCGGTGCTAAAGGAGAGACGAGTTCCCATAGCATTTTGGAAACTCTCCCAAAATCGAGAGGTGAAGAGACTTCCATGGTCTGAGTTAATCTCCAATGAAACACCAAGAAGAGACACTATTCGGGAGATGTACAAGTCAGCCAGCTGGCTAGCGGTTATACTCTCACGAACAGGTAGGAAATGGGCTACTTTGGAAAGACGATCAACAACAACGAAGATAGCATTATTCCCTCTCTTGGTCCTGGGAAACCCGGTGATGAAATCCATACAGATCTTATCCCATTTCCATTCAGGAATAGCCAAAGGTTGAAGGGTGCCAGCAGGCCATTGATGCTCTGCTTTAACATGAGACAGACGTCGCAATTAGCAATGTATTGAGCAATTTCTCTCTTCATCCTAGTCCACCAAAACCTCTGGCATAGATCTTGATACAATTTAGTACTACCGGGATGACTGGTGAGAGGGGATTCAAGAGCTTCCTTAAGGATCAACCGCCTCAGGTTGCGTACCTTGGGAACCACTAGACGGTCTCCAAAGAACACAACACCTTGATCATCAACAGAGAAACAATTTGCGACTCATTTCTTGATGTTTCTCTTAATATGGGAGATTCCCGGATCTACCTTCTGTGCTTTGATGATCTGATCTGTAAGGGTAGATTTCGCCACCAGGGTGGATAGGAATCCTCGAGGAACAATGTGAAGGTTAAGCTTACAAAATTCCTCGTGGAAAAGTGGTTGACCTTGTTGTAACATCAGGTTGTTACAATGGGATTTACGACTTAGTGCATCAGCCATAACATTGGCTTTTCCCGGGGTGTAAGTTATTTCTATGTTGTAATTTGTGATCAACTCGACCCAACGTCTTTGCCTGAGATTTAAATACGGTTGGGTGAAGATGTATTTCAGACTTTGGTGGTCGGTGTAAATCTCGCAACGATTACCGAGAAGGTAATGTCGCCAGGTTTTGAGTGCATGGACTACAGCTGCAAGCTCTAGATCATGTGTGGGATAGTTATCCTCATGTGGACGCAACTGTCGGGAAGCGTAGGCAATCACATGACGATCTTGCATTAGTATGCAACATAGTCCTTGTCGCGAGGCATCACAATAGATAACAAAGTCCTTAGAAAAATTTGGTGGCACGAGTACGGGAGCAGACGTCAGGTGTCTTTTCAGTTCCTGAAAGCTGAACTCACACTATGGGGTCCACTCGAACTTTTTATATTTCTTGAGGAGTTCAGTTTGAGGTTTAGCAACCTTGGAGAAATTCTCGATGAAGCGGCGATAGTAGCTTGCTAAGCCAAGGAAACTCCAAACTTGCTTGACCGTTTCAGGTGGAGTCCAATCAAGGACGGCTTGAACTCGGTCGGGATTGACAACAATACCCTTACCAGAGATTACATGGCCTAGTTAGGTCACTTTTGGCAACCAAACATCACACTTGGAGAATTTCGCATAAAGGGGATGCTCTCGAAGTTTCATCAATACTAGCCTTAGATGCTCGGCATGTTCTTCCTCATTCCTGGAGTAGATGAGTATATCATCGAGGTATACCACGACGAACTTATCCAAATACTCCATGTAGATCAAGTTCATTAACCGAGAGAAGGTGGCTGGAGCATTGGTTAAACCGAAGGACATGACGGTGTACTCGTATTAGCCATAACGAGTAACAAAGGCCGTTTTAGGAATGTCCCCATTCTTAATTTTGATTTGATGGCAGCCCAACCTCAAATCCATTTTGGAAAAGACTGAGGATCCTGCGAGCTGATCATACAGATTGTTGATCCTGGGGAGCGGATACTTGTTCTTGATAGTGACCAAGTTGACAAGTCAGTAATCTACAACCATCCGATCCGTTCCATCCTTATTCTTGACGAAGAGGACGGGGCAAGCCCATGGAGAAGAACTAGGATGGATGAAACCCTTTTTCGAGGACTCATCAAGTTGTTTCTTAAGCTCGGCTAGTTCTAAGGGTGCCATCTTATAGGGTCTTCTAGAAATTGGGACGGTTCCTGGAACAAGGTCTATCACGAACTCGGCATCCCTGTCAGGTGGAACACCTGGCAGTTCTTATGGAAAGACATCCGGGAAGTCACGGACTACCAAAATATCTTCAAGGTCCGAAAGAGGGTTGGCATTTAGGGAGTAGAGCTGACGCTCACACACTCGGGTCAAAACATTGACTGTCTTGCCCGATGGATGAGTAAGTTGAACAGTTCTAGTACAACAATCAATCTTAGCATAGTGGGCTCACATCCAATCCATACCCAAGATGATGTTTATGTCTGAGGACTTGAGAGCTATTAGTGATGCAAGGAACACCAATCTGTCGACAAGAATTTCATTTCCATGGCTTATCCTAGAGGTTTTCCACTTAGAACCAGGGGTTTGAATTACCATGGAGGTGGGCATGTCACAAAATGTGGTGTTGTGCAATCGAGCATAGCTCTCAGAGATAAATGAATGAGATGCTCCAGTATCGAGAAGAACAGTTGCTGGATGGCAATTAACAAGGAGCGTACCGAGGACGACGTTGGGATCATCATGAGTCTCCTCAGCTGAGACATAGTTGACATGGCCACGTGCAGTGGTGGCTGGCTTGGTGTAGTATGTCTTTCCTGCTGGCTTACCACGACCAACGGACTTTCCAGGCTAATTGGGGTTGTTCTGGGGGCAGTCGCGCAGGTAGTGACCCATCTCTCCACACTTGAAGCATGTCACAACATTGGGGCGTGGAGCAGCATTAGCAGCGGGGCCACCATAGGTCTTAGGCGGTGCGAACTGCTGGTTGGGGCGAGGCGCCTCAAAGGATGGCCTCAGAGTGAACCTGGGTGGCAGAGCTGTGTTTCGAATCCACACCCGGCGCTTCTGAGATCCAGAGCTGGAGGAAGAACCAAAGTCACGGGAGTGCTTGCGTGAATCGTCATAGTTAGTCTGACCTGTCTCAGCACTGATGGCCTTATTGACCAGCTTCTGGAAGGAGGTGCACTCGTGCAGACGAAGATCACGGCGAAGCTCGGGGCTAAGTCCCTTGTGGAACCTTTCCTGCTTCTTGGCGTCGGTGGATACCTCTTCAGGAGCATAACTGATACGTCTCCAACGTATCTATAATTTTTGATTGCTCCATGCTATATTATCTACTGTTTTGGACATTATTGGGCTTTATTATCCAGTTTTATATTATTTTTGGGACTAACCTATTAACCGGAGGCCCAGCCCAGAATTGTTGTTTTTTGCCTATTTTAGGGTTTCGAAGAAAAGGAATATCAAACGGAGTCCAAAAGGAATGAAACCTTCGGGAACGTGATTTTCTCACCGAACATGATCCAGGAGACTTGGACCCTATGTCAAGAAACAAAGGAGGAGGCCACGAGGTAGGGGGCACGCCTACCCCCCCCCCCCCAAGGTGCGCCCTGCACCCTCATGGGCCCCCTGTTGCTCCATCGACGTACTCCTTCCTCCTATATATACATACGTACCCCCAAACGATCAGATACGGAGCCAAACCCCTAATTCCACCGCCGTAACTTCCTGTATCCACGAGATCCCATCTTGGAGCCTCTTCCGGAGCTCCACCAGAGGGGGTATCCATCACAGATGGCTTCTACATCAACACCATAGCCTCTCCGATGAAGTGTGAGTAGTTTCCCTCCGACCTTCGGGTCCATAGTTATTAGCTAGATGGCTTCTTCTCTCTTTTTGGATCTCAATACAATGTTCTCCCCCTCTCTTGTGGTGATCTATTCGATGTATTCTTCTTATTGCGGTGTGTTTGTTGAGACTGATGAATTGTGGGTTTATGATCAAGATTATCTATGAACAATATTTGAATCTACTCTGAATTCTTTTATATATGATTGGTTATCTTTGCAAGTCACTTTGAATTATCAGTTTGGTTTGGCCTACTAGATTGATCTTTCTTGCAATGGGAGAAGTGCTTAGCTGTGGGTTCAATCTTGCGGTGTCCTTTCCTAGTGACAGTAGGGGCAGCAAGGCACGTATTGTATTGTTTCCATCGAGGATAACAAGATGGGGGTTTTATCATATTGCATGAATTTATCCCTCTACATCATGTGATCTTGCTTAAGGCGTTACTCTGTTTTCATGAACTTAATACTCTAGATGCATGCTGGATAGCGGTCGATGAGTGGAGTAATAGTAGTAGATGCAGGCAGGAGTCGGTCTACTTGTCTCGGACGTCATGCCTATATACATGATCATACCTAGATATTCTCATAACTATGCTCAATTCCGTCAATTGCTCAACAGTAATTCGTTCACCCACCGTAAAATACTTATGCTCTTGAGAGAAGCCACTAGTGAAATCTATGGCCCCCGGGTCTATCTTCATCATATTAATCTTCCAATACTTAGTTATTTCCTTTCCTTTTTTACTTTGCCTTTATTTTACTTTGCATCTTTATCACAAAAATACCAAAAATATTACCTTATCATATCTATCAGATCTCACTTTCGTAAGTGACCTTGAAGGGATTGACAACCCCTTATCACGTTGGTTGGGAGGAGTTATTTGTTTTGTGCAGGTACTAGGGACGCGCGTGCAACCTCCTACTGGATTGATACCTTGGTTCTCAAAAACTGAGGGAAATACTTACACTACTTTGATGCATCATCCTTTCCTCTTCGGTGAAATCCAACGCAGTGCTCAAGAGGTAGCAAGAAGAATTTCTGGCGCCGTTGCCGGGGAGGTTCGCGTAACTCAAGATTTGACTCCCGACAACGAGCCATTTCTGGCGCCATTGACGGGGAGTCTACGCAAAAGTCAACGTACCAAGTACCCATCACAATCCTTATCTCCCGCATTACATTATTTGCCATTTGCCTCTCGTTTTCCTCTCCCCCACTTCACCCTTACCGTTTTATTCGCCCCCCTCTCTCTCTATCCTCCCTCTCTTTCTCTATTTGCCTCTTTTTGCCCGCTTGCTTTTTGTTTGCTTGTGTGTTGGATTGCTTGCTTGTCACGATGGCTCAAGATAACACTAAATTGTGTGACTTTACCAATACCAACAACATTTACTTTATTAGTACTCTGATTGCTCCTCTTACCGATGCTGAATCTTGTGAAATTAATGCCGCTTTGCTGAATCTTGTCATGAAAGATCCATTTTCCGGCCTTCCTAGTGAAGATGTCGCTACCCTTCTAAATAGCTTTGTTGATTTGTGTGATATGCAAAAGAAGAATGATGTGGACAATGATATTGTTAAATTGAAGCTATTTCCTTTTTCGCGTAGAGATCATGCTAAAGCTTGGTTTTCGTCTTTGCCTAAAAATAGTATTGATTCTTGGAACAAGTGCAAAGATGCTTTTATCTCTAAGTATTTTCCTCCCGCTAAGATCATCTCCCTTAGAAACTATATTATGAATTTTAAGCAACTTGATCATGAACATGTTGCACAAGCTTGGGAGAGGATGAAATTAATGATACGTAATTGCCCTACTCATGGTTTGAATTTGTGGATGATTATACAAAAAATTTATGCCGTATTGAATTTTGCTACTAGAAATCTTTTAGATTCGTCCGCGGGAGGCACTTTTATGGAAATCACTTTAGGAGAAGCTACTAAACTCCTAGATAATATTATGGTTAATTATTCTCAATGGCATACTGAAAGATCTACTAATAAAAAGGTGCATGTGATAGAAGAAATTAATGTTTTGAGTGGAAAGATGGATGAACTTATGAAATTATTTTCTAGTAAAAGTGTTTCTTCTGATCCTAATGATATGCCCTTGTCTACTTTGATTGAGAATTATAATGAATCTATGGATGTGAATTTTGTTGGTAGGAATAATTTTGGTAACAACGCGTATAGAGGAAACTTTAATTCTTGGCCTTATCCTAGTAATCCATCTAATAATTATGGTAATTCCTACAACAATTCTTATGGAAATTATAATAAGATGCCCTCTGATTTTGAATCTAATATTAAAGAATTTATTACTTCGCAAAAGAATTTCAATGCTTTGATTGAAGAAAAATTGCTTAAGATTGATGAGTTGGCTAGGAACGTTGATAGAATTTCTCTTGATGTTGATTCTTTGAAACTTAGATCTATTCGTCCTAAGCATGATATCAATGAGTCTCTCAAAGCCATGAGAATTTATATTGATGAGTGCAAAGAAAGAACAGCTAGGATGCGTGCTAAGAAAGATGCCTTTATAAGAGAGTGTTCTTCTAGTTCCTATGAAAATAGAGATGAAGATATAAAAGTTATTGATGTGTCCCCTATTAAATCCTTGTTTTGCAATATGAATCTTAATAATTATGGGACTGAATATGATCCACCTTTATCTAGAAGGCGTTCCAAAAATTCGAAGTTTTTAGATCTTAATGCTAAATTTGATGAAAGTGGGATTGAAGAAATTAAAACCCTAGATGTAGCTAAACCCACTATTTTGTATTTCAAGGAATTTAATTATGAAAATTGCTCTTTGATTGATTGTATTTCCTTGTTGCAATCCGTGCTAAATTCTCCTCATGCTTATAGTCAAAATAAAGCGTTTAGTAAACATATCGTTGATGCCTTGATGCAATCTTATGAAGAAAAACTTGAGTTGGAAATTTCTATCCCTAGAAAACTTTATGATGAGTGGGAACCAACTATTAAAATTAAGATTAAAGATCATGAGTTCTATGCTTTATGTGATTTGGGTGCTAGTGTTTCCACGATTCCAAAGACTTTGTGTGATTTGTTAGGTTTCCGTGATTTTGATGATTGCTTTCTAAACTTGCACCTTGCGGATTCCACTATTAAGAAACCTATGGGAAGAATTAATGATATTCTTATTGTTGCAAATAGTAATTATTTGCCCGTATATTTTATCGTTCTTGATATAGATTGCAATCCTTCATGTCCTATTATCCTTGGTAGACCTTTCCTTAGAACGATTGGTGCAATTATTGATTTGAAGGAAGGAAATAATAGATTCCAATTTCCGTTAAGGAAAGGCATGGAACACTTTCCTAGAAAGAAAATTAAATTACCTTATTAATCTATTATGAGAGCCACTTAGGGATTGCCTACCAAATATGGCAATACCTAGATCTATCCTTTGTTTTATGCGTAGCTAGGGGCGTTAAACGATAGCGCTTGTTGGGAGGCAACCCAATTTTATTTTTATTCCTTGCTTTTTTTTCTCCTTTTTATTACTAAATAATTTATCTAGACTCTGTTTAGGTTGTGTTTTTTGTGTTTAATTAGTGTTTGTGCCAAGTAGAACCGTTGGGAAGACATGGGGAAAGTCTTGATATCTTGCTGTAAAAAAACAGAAACTTTAGCGCTCACAAGACCTGCTGCCATTTTTATTTGTAAGGTGCTATTTAGTTAATTATTTTTTCAGATGATTAATAGATAAATTCCTCACGTCCAGGAATTTATTTTAGAATTTTTGGGGTTCCAGATCTTGCGCTAGCTACAGATTACTATAGACTGTTCTGTTTTTGACAGATTCTGTTTTTCGTGTGTTGTTTGCTTATTTTGATGAATCTATGGCTAGTAAAATAGTTTATAAACCATATAGAAGTTGTAATACCGTAGGTTTAACACCAATATAAATAAAGAATGAGTTCATTACAGTACCTTGAAGTGGTCTTTTGTTTTCTTTCGCTAACGAAGATCACGAAATTTTCTAGTTTGAGTTTTGTGTTGTGAAGTTTTCAAGTTTTGGGTAAAGATTTGATGGATTATGGAACAAGGAGTTGCAATAGCCTAAGTTTGGGGATGCCCATGGCACCCCCAAGATAATATAAGGACACCTAAAACCCAAAGCTTGGGGATGCCCCGGAAGGCATCCCCTCTTTTGTCTACTTCTATCGGTAACTTTACTTGGAGCTATATTTTTATTCACCACATGATATGTGTTTTTCTTCGAGCGTCTTGTATTATTTGAGTCTTTATTTGCCAGTTTACCACAATCATCCTTGCTGTACACACCTTTTGAGAGAGCCATACATGATTTCGAATTTGTTAGAATACTCTATGTGCTTCGCTTATATCATTTGAGTTATATAGTTTTGCTCTAGTACTTCACTTATATCTTTTAGAGCACGGTGGTGGATTTGTTTTATAGAAACTATTGATCTCTCATGCTTCACTTAGATTATTTTTACAGTCTTAAATAGCATGGTAATTTGCTTAAAAAATCCTTATATGCTAGGTATACAAGATTAATAATAAAATTCTCTTATGAGTGTGTTGAATGCTATGAGAAGTTTGATGCTTGATAATTGTTTTGAGATATGAAGATGGTGATATTAAAGTTGTGCTAGTTGAGTAGTTGTGAATTTGAGAAATACTTGTGTTAAATTTGTGATTCCCGTAGCATGCACGTATGGTGAACCGTTATGTGCTGAAGTCAGAGCATGATTTATTTATTGATTGTCTTCCTTATGAGTGGCGGTCGGGGACAAGCGATGGTCTTTTCCTACCAATCTATCCCCCTAGGAGCATGCGCGTAATAATTTGCTTTGATAACTTGTAGATTTTTGCAATAAGTATATGAGTTCTTTATGACTAATGTTGAGTCCATGGATTATACGCACTTTTCTTCCTTCCACCATATACCTTCCTCAAAACAGCCACCATGCCTCTCTAATACCACACACCTTTCGCCGGTATCATACACCCACCATATACCTTCCTCAAAACAGCCACCATACCTACCTATCATGGCATTTCCATAGCCATTCCGAGATATATTGCCATGCAACTTTCCACCATTCCGTTTATTATGAAACACTCCATCATTGTCATATTGCTTTGCATGATCATGTAGTTGACATTGTATTTGTGGCAAAGCAACCATTCATAATTCTTTCATACATGTCACTCATGAGTCAATGCATATCCCGGTACACCGCCGGAGGCATTCATATAGAGTCATATTTTGTTCTAAGTATCGAGTTGTAATTGTTGAGTTGTAAGAAAATAAAAGTGTGATGATCATCATTATTAGAGCATTGTCCCAAGTGAGGAAAGGATGATGGAGACTATGATTCCCCCACAAGTCGGGATGAAACTCCGGACGAACAATAAAAAAAGAGAAAGAAAAGAGGCCATAAAAAAAGAGAAAAGTCCCAAATAAGAAAAATGAGAGAAAAAGAGAGAAGGGACAATGCTACTGTCCTTTTACCACACTTGTGCTTCAAAGTAGCACCATGATCTTTATAGTAGAGAGTCTCTCATTTCTTCACTTTCATATACTAGTGGGAATTTTTCATTATAGAACTTGGCTTGTATATTCCAATGATGGGCTTCCTTAAAATGCCCTAGGTCTTCATGAGCAAGCAAGTTGGATGCACACACACTTAGTTTCTTTTGTTGAGCTTTCATATACTTATATATCTATTGATGGGCATCTCAATAGCCCGTTGATACACCTAGTTGATGTGAGACTATCTTCTCCCTTTTTGTCTTCTCCACAACCACCATTCTATTCCACCTATAGTGCTATATCCATGGCTCACGCTCATGTATTGCGTGAAGATTGAAAAAGTTTGAGAATGTCAAAAGTATGAAACAATTGTTTGGCTTGTCATCGGGGTTGTGCATGATTTGAATACTTTGTGTGGTGAAGAAAGAGCATAGCCAGACTATATGATTTTGTATTGATAACTTTCTTTGGCCATGTTATTTTGAGAAGACATGATTGCTTTGTTAGTATGCTCGAAGTATTATTATTTTTATGTCAATATGAAATTTTATCTTGAATATTTCGGATCTGAATATTCATACCATAATTAAGAAGAATTACATTAAAATTATGCCAAGTAGCATTCCACATCAAAAATTCTGTTTTTATCATTTACCTACTCGAGGGCGAGCAGGAATTAAGCTTGGGGATGCTTGATACGTCTCCAACGTATCTATAATTTTTGATTCCTCCATGCTATATTATCTACTGTTTTGGACATTATTGGGCTCTATTATCCACTTTTATATTATTTTCGGGACTAACCTATTAACCGGAGGCCCAGCCCCGAATTGCTGTTTTTTTGCCTATTTTAGGGTTTCGAAGAAAAGGAATATCAAACGGAGTCCAAATAGAATGAAACTTTTGGGAACGTCATTTTCTCACTGAACATGATCTAGGAGACATGGACCCTATGTCAAGAAACAAAGGAGGAGGCCACGAGGTAGGGGGCGCGCCTACCCCCCCCCCCCAGGCGCGCCCTCCACCCTCGTGGGCCCCCTGTTGCTCCACCGGTGTACTCCTTCATCCTATATGTACGTACGTACCCCCAAACAATCATATACATAGCCAAACCCCTAATTCCACCCCCGTAACTTCCTGTATCCACGAGATCCCATCTTGGGGCCTGTTTCGGAGCTCCGCCGGAGGGGGTATCCATCACGGAGGGCTTCTACATCAATACCATAGCCTCTCCGATGAAGTGTGAGTAGTTTACCTCAGACCTTCGGGTCCATAGTTATTAGCTATATGGCTTCTTCTCTCTTTTTGGATCTCAATACAATGTTCTCCCCCTCTCTTGTCGAGATCTATTCGATGTAATCTTCTTTTTGTGGTGTGTTTGTTAAGACCGATGAATTGTGGGTTTATGATCAAGATTATCTATGAACAATATTTGAATCTTCTCTGAATTCTTTTATGTATGATTGGTTATCTTTGCAAGTCTCTTCGAATTATCAGTTTGGTTTGGCCTACTAGATTGATCTTTCTTGCAATGTGAGAAGTGCTTAGCTTTGGGTTCAATCTTGCGGTGTCCTTTCCCTGTGACAGTAGGGGCAGCAAGGCACGTATTGTATTGTTGCCATCGAGGATAACAAGATGGGGTTTTTATAATATTGCATGAATTTATCCCTCTACATCATGTCATCTTGCTTAAGGCGTTACTCTGTCTTCATGAACTTAATACTCTAGATGCATGATGGATAGCGGTCAATGAGTGGAGTAATAGTAGTAGATGCAGGCAGGAGTCGGTCTACTTGTCTCGGACGTGATGCCTATATACATGACCATACCTAGATATTCTCATAACTATGCTCAATTCTGTCAATTGCTCAACAGTAACTCGTTCACCCACCGTAAAATACTTATGCTCTTGAGAGAAGACACTAGTGAAACCTATGGCCCCCGGGTCTATCTTCATCATATTAATCTTCCAATGCTTAGTTATTTCCTTTGCTTTTTTACTTTGCCTTTATTTTACTTTGCATCTTTATCACAAAAATACCAAAAATCTTATCTTATCATATCTATCAGATCTCACTCTCGTAAGTGACCGTGAAGGGATTGACAACCCCTTATCGCGTTGGTTGCGAGGAGTTATTTGCTTTGTGCAGGTAATAGGGACGCGCGCGCAACCTCCTACTGGATTGATACCTTGGTTCTCAAAAACTGAGGGAAATACTTACATTACTTTGCTGCATCATCATTTCCTCTTCGGGGAAATCCAACGCAGTGCTCAAGAGGTAGCAATAACGTGCCAGATTTCCAAACTCACGGATGTATGCATCCACGGTCAGTCTGCCTTGGGTAGAGTTACAGAATTCCTCCCGCTTACGATCCATGAGACCCTCCGGAATGTGATGCTCACTGAAAGCCTCACTGAATTCAGCCCAAGTAGTGATTTGGCCAGCCAGGCGCATAGCCTCAAAATTTTCCCACCAAAGGCTAGCAGGGCCTTCGAGGTGATAGGCAGCGTAGGTAACCTTATCAACTTCGGCTATGTTGGTAGAATGTAGCTTATGGGTGAGCCAATCATCTGCATCGAGGGGCTCGATGGAATGATTAAACTTCGGTGGGTACAACTTGACAAAGTCATTGATTGACACCAAGTCGTTCCTCTGATGACGTGGAGTATTTTGCTCAATTCGTTCTAGCAAGAGGTTGGTCTCTCGCTTGTTTCTTTCCGCCTCCAGCATAACTTCGGCCAGAGAAGGCGGTTGAGGCAGATTCTCATCCCTAGCTGCATTGGCTTCACCCTGCGCCTAGACATCAGGGTTGTTGAGGGTGTTGACCATCCTAGGAAAAACAAGACAATGGTTAGGACAAGGATGGCACAATCTTGGCAAGGAAGTGCGGAATGTAATGGATAACACGGAATGCAGAGATGTTCATCCGTATGACATGGTAATATAGAAACTGCCATATATATACCAAAGGTCATACACAACATACATAGTTTAGTACAAGCCCAGGCTAGAGTACAACTACGATGAAAGATGATACATCTCATCGGAGGCATTACAAGCTCCTATACATTATTTTTCTACACCTCCGGAACGTGATACACACCAAGTTGTATCCCACGAGTCACGCAAGACTGTGGAGAATACCACTGTTACAATACTAGTGAAGCTACTACCAACTCAGACGTCTCCGTAGTAATCTTCATAGAGATTACCACCATGTCCTGGGAGCTGAACATGATCATCTGGAAACAGTCGGTCCTGTGGAGCTTGCGGTCCATAAGGACTCGGATGTGGCCTTGGTCCAACAAACGGTGGAAGACGGGGTCCACGGGGAGGGGTGATGCCTCCTACATCATGCCAGTCCATACAATCTGGCAGACCAGACCACTCGGGGTACAAGTCCCTCATGTACATATACACAGCCTGCACGGCAGGTGCAAACCGTGTCAAAGTGGCCCAGTGATCAGAACGAGCGTTGAAGAACTCCATTCGCAAGGCACGATTCTCATGGTCCTTGTCCTCAAGCATCTCGGTGGTGGTGCAGAGTAGTGAATCCTCATGGGTAGAGTCACGGTAAATAGCTTGATAGTACCCTTGTGCCCCAGGGAGTGATGCTGGCATATAGCGGAAATCAGTGTTCCGAAGCAAGGCAGTTCTGGCTTGTATGATAGTCATCATCGAGTAAGTTGCGTCCTGCACGGACATCTCGATGGTAACCCCAAGTCCATATGAGAAATGGAGGGGTTCAGTAGCTCCAGGATATGAAGGGTATATCCTGACTGTACAAAGGTATTGGCTCTATTTAAAGTCTCAAAACTGCTCCTTGACGGTATACTCAGGATACCATCGATAGCCTGTCTCGACCATCACTCGAAACAGCATGGCCGTGTGACCAGGTGCATCAAGGCACCGAGTCAGACGAACCACTTGATTCTGGGAACGGGTGGCCATCTGAAAGCACGGAAAAACGCAAAGGCATTAGAATTTTCGAGGAGAAATCAGATAGCATAACGGCTGTAAATGCTTAGAAAAAGATTTGAGACAATCACAACAGTTTGCAAAACCACTCAACAACATCGTATCAAGGTTCTGGTTCAACTGACAACATACTAAAAGTAGTAGAAACTGAACTAGGTTTGTAACCAACAACCCTATAAGTTACTACGGATTAGTAACAAGTGAACCTGATAGAGAGAGGAGAGCCTAGTCCTTAACCCATGTAGAATGAGAAGAGAATGACTCAGATTAGAGAGCATAAGGTAAAGGAGTAAAAAGGGCCTTACGTCCCTCCCACAATCAATTCCCCTACATATAACTAAACCATTTCTAGACTCGACATCGACCAATTTGGCTTAACGAACCTACAAGCAGTCCGGCTCTGATGCTAACGCTGTGAGGAACCCGATTCTAAGTCACATCGATCTAGCCTGTAACACATCATATCACTTTGCAGCCTCACACACGGTATTCCCACAGGTGTCGCCTTACCATGGCCTGGGACCGTTTGTGCCTTCTGGCTCACGTATATGATAGTGTCGCTACCATCCATATGACAGAGAACCCGGGCCGACATGGCTAGTCGTGAATCCGGGCTGTAGCACTGGGCTAACAGGACTCCGGGAACCTGGGCTATAGCAGGCTAGGCAGGACTCCGGATGTCACCGCGTGACATTTCCCCAAAGGGACAGACATAGGAACGAAGTGAAACACATGCCGGCCAGTCAAGTGTTCCGGAGTAGTAGTGCTGGGCTAGCAGGACTCCGGTGAACTGGGCTGTAGCGGACAACTATGGCTCATGGAAGCACTAGACTACATTTCCCCATAAGAGAGGCTGCCAAGGATAAACAACTAGATTGTTAGATCCCACACATACCAAGCATTTCAATCATACACACAATATGCTCGATATGTGTAAATACAACATGGCATCACAACAAAACTCTACAACTCAAAGTACTTTATTTAAAGGCTCCAGAGAGCCGTACATAACATGTTCATACAGGTAGGGTCACATGACCCGACACTCAAGTCATACAAACATACAAGCACATGCGGAAGCAAACTTGTCTGAGTATAGACAACTAGAAAGAAAGAAGGCTTGACGAAGCCTGTCTATCTACATAGGCCCTCCATGGCTCGAAATCACCACCTGGGTGGCAAGTCACTCATCAAGATCGAGATCTACATAAAACCCGTCAGAGGGGGCGGTGTTGTCGTCTGAAAACAGTAATTAAAGAAACATGAGTACAAAGGTACTCAACAAGTCTTACAACAGATCCTACTATACATGCACATTCTCAAGAAGGTAGTGGAGTTATTGCAGCAAGCCATCTTTGACTCTTGGCTAAGCTATCCTACGAGACACCACTTGGAAAATAGTTTTCGCACACGAGTCCACTAATCACCATCACAAATTCACAATACTCCACCGTGGATCCTCCCTCATCATCCAACGGGAGGGCCATCCGCGGTACTCACACTTATCTTGAGTCTTTTAGTAGTAACCATTAACTTGTTTATGAACTGCATAAGCGACCAAGTAGTCCTTTACCGGGGACGTGGCTATTCGAATAGTTTTATATCCTGCAGGGGTGTACTTCTTCACACATGCGTTCACCACTTATCGCCGCTACACGACATGTACTCGGCAACCTTCAAGCGGAAGCCCAGCGAGGGTGTCGGCCACGACCTGACTAAACACATGAGTCCCTAGTCCAGGTTTATCGCCTATTCGGGTTCCATCCACAAGGAAATCCGTCCGGGGTGTCCTCAACGGCCCCAAACGATGTGTGCAGGGTTCCCGAGACACCAAACAGGCGACTCGGTACACCGTGCCACGAGCCTACCGCATCACAGCCCACCCCTAAGGTCAGCATTGCGCACGGCCTCCAGCATACTACAAACACCAGAAACTACTTGCAACTCCTGGACAGAGGACAAGAGTGGTTAATAAGTCGAGAGGGTCCATTGGTTTTGGGCCCAACGCGTGGTAGTAGCTGATCTTAAATCACACATACAGATCTCAGTTCTTAAGGATGGCCTCAATGAAACAACCCACCATGTACTCCTACATGGCCTCTCATCGATACCTTTACCAAATCATATTCAACACTTCACTCTCATTACCGACACAACCATTCACTCTAGTTCATCACCCCGATGAGCCAGACCTGACACGACTCTAAGCATAGCAAGCATAGCATGGTAGGAAACACAAACATGGCTCAATCAACTCCTACACATGCTAGTGGGTTTCATCCAGTTACTGTGGCAATGACAGGTCAGGCAGAGGAAGTGGGTTCAACTACCGCAACACACAGCAGTTTGAAATGCGTTGTCTTAATGCAGTAAATGAGAGCAGAAGCGAGAAGATGGGTTTTTATCGAAATGATCAATGGGGTTGCTTGCCTAACATAGTGGTAGTGGGATACTGCCCTTCAGTTGGATACTCGTGAATATCCTCGGAGGTAGAACCTACCATGAAGAACAACTGTCGCACTGCAACGAGCGAACGCCCTAGGAAGTGGCATGGCTCACCACAGGTCCGACTAGGAGTTCACATGCATGCATGCTTTTTTTGGCCGGCCTGCGAACCCGACAATGAGTTGTCATCGATTCTCAACCTCCCGACCCTTGCAGGTACGTTTCCCACGTCAAACTTCTACTCAACAATATATACGGACACGCCGGCCGCTTGGCCTGAAACCCAGAGCGAACGCAAACTACTCGGCGTTGGGAACTTCCGGCGAGGGCGTCGAGCGGCACCTCGAGTTCGGAGAAGATTTTTTTTTCGCGAATACGCAAAGCTTGCGTATCTTTCATGAAAAGGGAGGAGAATAGAGTTACAAAGAGTTGGGGAGAGGAACACTAGGATACTACGTACACAAGATAGGCGAAGTTCCTAGTGTGAGCATGAGGGAAAGATGGGTGTGCTTAGCCCCAAAAACATCGTCATGCAGCTATGGTAAGAGGGTGGCGAGACCACTGGCCCCCGCCTTGGCCCAAGAGTGAGCTTCCTCCTTGATTTCATGAAGCAGCCGAGAGGTGGAGGGTGGAGTGCCGTCGAAGACACAGGAGTTCCGGTGCTTCCAGATGAGCCAAGCAACCAGGAGGATGAGCGAGGCGATCCCTTTCCAAAGCGCAGTCGGAGCCGCGGATGTGGCACCGTGCCACCATTCCAAGAAGCGGACGCTAGAGGTCGGGCCCAGTGCGTGAGGGTAGCACCAAGAGAAGCAGTCATGCCATACCTGTCGCGAGAATGAGCAGCCAATGAGGATGTGCTCCATAGACTCCATCTCCTGGTCGTAGAAAAGACATGCGACATGATGCGGGAGACCATGCCTAGCCAGGCCGGCCGCCGTCCAGCACCTATCTTGGAGGGCAAGCCAAGCGAAGAACTTCACCCGCAAAGGAGCCCAGCTTCGCCAGGTGAGCTTCCAATGCGGAGTGCGAATGGAACCGGTGAAGAGAGCCGAGTAGCAAGATTTGGCGGAGTAGGTTCCATTCTCGGTCCAACGCCAAAGGAGGCGGTCCGGCTGATCGGTGAGTGAAAGCGATTGCAGGCGGTGCCAAAGGCCGACGTACTCCACCGATGCATGAGGCGTGAGGGCCGCCTGAATATGCCTGATCCAAGCGCGCTTGGCAAGCCCGTCGGCCATGGTGCAGGTCCGGCGACGACGGCGGGGCACGAGCGGGACGAGATGGGGCGCAATATCCGCGACGCATTGACCATCTAGCCATCGGTCTTCCCAGAAAAGATAGGAGGGGCCATCTCCGAGGCGCCAGGATGTGGAAGCGCGAAATATGGTGGAGGCCTCTGGGTTGTTAGGGAGCTGAAGATGAGTCCATGGGCGAGAGGGGTCGGTGCGTTGCAGCCACTGCCAGCGTGTGTGAAGCGCTATGCCGAAGCGGTGAAGATCCAGGATGCCTAGCCCGCCGTATTCGAGCGGTCTACAAACCCATTGCCAGTTGACAAGACAATGGCCGCCGTTTGCCTCGTGGCGACCATGCCACAGAAGTCCCGGATGATGCGGTTGATGCGCTTGAGCACGGGCTTGCAGATCACCATTTCCATGAGCATGTGTGCAGGCATCGCGCAGAGGACGTGTCGGATGAAGGCGAGCCGCTCGCCCCTAGAAAGCATGGAGGTGCGCCAGGAGGATAATTTCTTGACCATGCGATTCAGCAAGGGCTGCAGTCCGGACGACGGCACCTTGCACACGGACAGAGGAAGTCTGAGGTAGGGCAATGGAGATTGTGCCAAGGGGCAGGACAGCGCGGTCGCTATGTTGGTCGTGTCGGCGTCGGTGCAGTGGATGGGGCAGTAGAGCATTTGGCAAAGTTGGTGTGGAGCCCGGAAGCATGTCCGAAGACATGAAGGATGGCTCGGACAGCGAGCAGTTGATCCATGCTCAGGTGACAGAAGATGGCAATGCCGTCGGCGTAGAGAGACATGCTAGGGGCGGTGAGGTTGTTGCTTAGTCGTTGGAGGAGCCCGGTCGCCATGGCGTGCAGCATAAGCGAGTTCAGCACGTCGATGACGAGGGTGGAGAGCATGGGGGATACGGGGTCCCCCTGCCAGAGCCCTTTCTCGTGGTGGATGGGAGGGCCCGGGATGCTGTTAAGGAGGACGCGAGTCGAAGCGGTAGCCAGGAGGATGGAGATCCACTCACACCAGCGCCGGCCATAGCCCAAGTGGCGCATGACTTCAAGAAGGAAAGGCCAGGAGACGGCATCAAACGTGCGGGCAATGTCGAGCTTGAGGAGAACCCTGCTAGCCTTCGATCGATGAAGGTATCTCGCTGTTTGTTGCACAAGCATGAAGTTGTCATGAATGCTTCTACCAGAGATGAAGGCACTCTGGCTAGGGGAGACGAGCTCGTTGATTCTCGGAGCGAGCCGGAGGGAGAGGACCTTCGCGATGAGCTTGGCCACGAGATGTATGAGGCTGATAGGTCTATAATCGCCAAGAGAGGAGGTGTCCACGCACTTGGGGAGAAACGTGACAAAAGCCTCGTTGAGGCACTGAAAGCCTCGACCGTCCATGCGGTAGAGCTTGGCGAAGGCATCCATGAAGTCGTTCTTCACAACCGCCCAACAGGAGCGGAGGAACTCGGCCGCGAAGCAGTCAGGGCCAGGGGACTTGCCGGTGGGTAGCTTTTTAACGGCGCTCCATACTTCATCCTCGGTGAAGGGCAGGTTCAGGGATGAGAGGTCGAAGACACGAGGGTAGATGGCATCAAGGTCCAGTGTATGTGCACGCTCGTCCGCGGTGCCGATGATCACCGCAAAGTGATGGAAGGCCGCCTCCGCCATGTCACGATCCCCGGTGAAGGAGGCATTGCCGTTACAGAGGGAAAGGATGCGGGTACGCTGCTTGCGGTGGGAGTCTTGTACGCGCAAGAATACGGAGGAAGCTTCGCCATCACATACCCAGGCTAATCTCACCCGCTGCCTCAAGATGGACCGCTCCAGGGACGCCAGGCCCAGGTACGCCTGTTTGAGTCACCGACGCAGCCAGGATTCTTGACTGGAAAGGGGCCTGCGGTCCTGCGCCGCATCCAGCCGCGCAATGAGCTCGCGAGCGACTATGAGCTGCAGGGAAACATTGTTGATAGACTTGGCACTCCAACTCTGTAGGTGTCCAGCGGTGAGGCGGAGACGGTCGAAGATACGTCTAAACGGGTCGGGGTCGGGTGGAGCGCAAGACCAGGCGTCGGAGACCACCTGCATGAACCCGGGCACCTGAGGCCAGAACTTCTCGAAGTGGAAGCGGCGAGAACCCGGCGAGCGTGGGGTGCAATCAAGCATTAGGGGGCAGTGATCCGAGGCCGCGGAAGACAAGCAGCGAAGGAGACAGCTCGGGAAGGCAGACTCCCAGGAGGTGGTGCAAAGAACTCTGTCAATCCGGACCAACGTAGGGTTCTCACGCTCGTTGGACCAGGTGTACCGCCTACTGTGCATGTACATGTCCCTAAGCTCCATGTCAGCCATGAAGCGGCGGAAGCGCCGAATGAGACCCAGATTGAGACGAGAGTTGTTCTTGTCCGCAGCCGCGGCAATCAGGTTGAAGTCTCCACCGAGGATCCATGGGCCGACATTCGAAGCACGCACGTCATGCAGCTCCTGCAGGAAGGCCATCTTGTCGGCCTCGCTCTGCGGCCCGTACAACCCCGTGAGCCAGAACGGGTGCTCGCCAGATGGGGAAGAGGCCACCGCGGTGATGTGGTGTGTGCCAATGGTGGGGTTAGAGATGGCAATCTCCGAAGAACGCCAAGCCAAGAGAATTCCGCCACAGGATCCGATCGCGGGCAGGGAATAGAAGGTGTATGTCAGTGTTCTGGGAACGGGGGTCCCCAGACTTGCCTGCCTGCGGCCTGCGGCGTGGCTCAAAGGGGGGGCCCAGCACGGCCCGTCTTCACCAACACAAACCCAAGACCCTCGCGAGGAGCCAAGCCTCGCGGGGCGGACGACGCAGAGCTTTCTCAGGCAAGGCCTCATCAGGCTGGCTCACGATGAGGCAGAGAGATCAAGGCGGGGTACCTCACGAGGTGCCCGTGACGCAAGCCATGACGACTCAGGGCGCCAGGCGGGTGCCAGCCTGCGCAGCGTCCTCCTTTCCTCTTTGGTGCAAAGGGGGCAAGCGCAGCCGCGGAGTACCGAGGCATCAGGCAAAGGTTGCCACTTCGGTGCAACGAGACCAAGACCAGGAGGACTACGAGACGGAGGTCACCGTGGAGCCCAAGACGGCGTCATCACCAGAGCTTTGCGCAGGCGAAGACTACTTTTGTCAGGATAGCTGATACTTGCTATCCCCCTTCAAATCAGCCCACCAATGTTGGCTCCCTTCCCGCTCGATATTTGGGAAGAGGACCAGGGCCTCTATAAATAGGAACAGCCACCCGCATAGCAAGGGGTCGGTCGGCTGGAGGCAGAGAGAGAGAGAAGGTGACTGAACTCCACTGAGCAGTTCAGCGCCCCAGCCAAGAACAGACCCTCGCGAGGCTGTTCTTCCTTGTATTGTTCATCATCATCAGCCCAAGAGGCAATCCACCACACCACACACTGGAGTAGGGTATTACACCACAATGGTGGCCCGAACCAGTATAAACCCTATGTCTCTTGTGTTGTTCTTTCCTTAGTTTTAGATCCTAGAATGGCGGAGTGGTGCAGGTAGGTAGGAGGCGAAATCTCCGCGCGCACCCCAGTGTTCGAACCTCAAGGGTCTGCCGGAACCCGAAATCCGACAGCGTCGAAGGAGGGGCCAAGCGTTTCTGAGACCAGGGGGCGGTGACATCCTCGAGCTTGGTCTCTTGGAGGCAGGCAATGACCGGCAGGTCCGAGGAGACAACACTACAGACAGCCGCATGTTTGGCGCCGGAGTTGAGGCCACGCACATTCCAGAACAAAATTTTAGGTTTACAATCCATAAGAAGAAGGGAGCCCGAGCGAGGAGAGAGCACATGGAGGGGAATCGCCTAGGTTGCCAAGATGGTAGGCGTGGCAGGCGGGGTCGGGGCGCCGGCGGCAGGCGGCACATCCCAGCCGTAGAACTCTGCAAATGCGCGAATGACGTCCGGGGCTAGTGGCTCCTCGAAGATCCTGGCGTAGCGAGCAAGCGCCACAGCATCGATTGGCTCGTCCTGCTTCAGAAGCTCCAGATGCAGCAGCAGAACCCTCTTGGCCTTCATCTCTGTGTCTAGGCCTCGATCAGCCTTCGCGATGCGTTCACTCCTGCGGGGGGTGAAGTTTGGCGGTATCTCCCGGCGGCGGCACTCGGCCGTGGAGTGGAGGAGGGGCGGTACGTCCCGCTGAACGGACTGGATGAATCCTTGGATAGTGCACTGCATGGCGGCTGGAGTAGCGAGGGCATCGTCCGGTATGTGGGTAGCATCATGCATGGGCTACATGGGCTGGACCGCACGCGAGGCGCCAAGTGTCGCAGGGGGTGGGCTGCATGGCCCGAGCTGCATCCGGGCCGTCATGTGTCGCCGGGGGAGTGGGCGGGGAATCCTGCCCAAGGCTGCAGGAGGGGCCCGCCACATAGGGTGAGCTGGCGGGGCACCCCTGGTTGACCACGGGGACCGAGGCCGACCCTGGGCCCGTGATGAGGGTGACAGACGGGGGCACACCAGGCGAGGCGCAGTTTGTCGACAGAATCTCTGCCCGCTGTGGGGCAGCAGGTGTCCGCATGAGCAGCAGGGCGGTAGCAGATAGGGTGGGCAAAGCGACAGCTGCGGGCCCTATGACGATCGTCCCAGAGGTGGGATCCGCCAATGGAGGATCCGAGGCAGGCATGCGCCAATTACCGGGCTCGCGTGAGTGCACCGGGGCCATCTCGGACGGCTCAGCCGCCGCAGGAGGGGGGTGGGCGACCGTTGTGGCTGGGCCCCATGGGTGGAAGCCGCCAACGGGGAAACAGGCGACCGGTCCATGGCATGCGACGCGCCAGCAATACGCAGGGGCGGGAACGTCACGCTACTGAACATCAGCGGGCCCGCCTGTCCGAAAAGCGCGGAGGGGTGGGACCCGAGGAGGCCAGCCCAGATTCGAGCAGCCGGCCCGGCGTGACGGTGAGAGCGAGAGCGGCGGGCGCCGCCGCTGGCCCCGCGGCCAGTCGGAGCAGCCCTAGAGCGAGGCAGGAACTCGTGGCGCCGCGGGTAGAGGGGCGGAACGGGCGGTGATGGGGTCTCGAACACGCCTTCGTCGTCGCGGGGCGGGGTCGTAGAGGACGCCACCGGCAGACGGTAGTCCTCAGAGTTGGAGACATGGATGGAGACTAGAAAGCACAGGAGAGGGTGCCCAAAGGGGAACACCATGTTGGGATCGGCGTTCACCAGGGCGTCGTCCGGCACCGGCAGGAGGAGCTCGGAGAGGCGAGGGATGGCGTCCGGATTCAGGGTCCAGGCGGAGAGGCGGAAGACAGCCATGTCCGCCATGGCCTCTATCTCCGGTGAGACTTTGATGATGTCACAGAACGGTGAGAGCAGCGTCTCGGCGGAAGCGCGACACCAGGCGTGGTCCGGGATGCCCACCATGTCAATGTTGACGAGGAACCGCGCCGTCACCGGCTCGCCACCGATTAGGCGGCTCTAGGGGTGGATCAGGAGGCGGAAGCGACCCGCCCTAGTGTTTCCAATAGCAACCCGCGCGCGATCGCTCGCGGAGCGGAAGCGGATGAGGAACTCTCCGTCGGCGCGCAGATGCACGGACAGCGCGCCGTCCGCCAGCTGGAAGCGCTCCTGGAGGAAGGCCAAGATCTCGGGGCCGAGGATGCCGGTCCGCGCACCCGCCACAGTGGCCACGAGGGCGCGCTGCTCCAGGGCCAGCTCCGCGGCCGCTAGCACCGGAGAACGCAGCAAATAGCAGACCGCGACAGCGGGCCACAGCGAGGTGTGGACCGACATAGAGGAGACGGGGCCCAACATAGAGGAGACGGGGAGGCCGAGAAGGCTGTCGAGGTGGCCGGAGCGTAAGGGGACGGCGCGGAGGGCGGCGGCGACTCGGAGGCAGTCGGGGCCGCCGTTAGGGAGCGGGGGATCCAGCGGGGGTGGAGGCACCAGAGGACGTCGGAGTGGCGGAGCCGGACCTGAAAGACGCAGGCCCGGAACACACAGCCACAAAGGCACGACGGTGCTTGGACGGCGGGTCGTCGGAGGAGGGGCGGGAGAGCGCGGGCGGTCGCAGTGACGAGCGATGTGCCCGAAGAAGCAGCATCGGCGACACCGGACTTCGCGGCGCACTCGGAGGGACGATGGTCCGGGGAAGGATCCAGACACCGGGGGCACTGGCCGGATGGCGGCAGCCGCGGGCCAGCGCGGCGAGGCCGAGGGCGACGGCGAAGCCTAGCCAGCCGTGTAGAAGTTAACCACGTTGCCTCAATACACGTAGGATTAGGAAAAAGTGTAAGAACGAGTCCTGGTAGTATTAGGATTCCTAGTCCTAGTCTATTTCCATAGTCCCTTATGGACGTGTATAAAAAGCACCCCAGGGGTGCTCCTTGTAGCCAGACCAACGGAAGCAATACAAATAAAAGTAGCAGGCTCGAGACGAGCCTGTAGCTATCACCAAAGATCTTCCATCGATCGTTGTTTCGTTTGCTACGTTTACCTGAGGTTCCGCCGAGAGCCAAAGTGAATCGATCGCTAGCTCGCTCACGTATGGAAGCTACGGCAAGGCGTACATACATACACAAGTCATCGGCTAGACACCATCCAGCAACTTGCCTGCTTGGTTGCTAGCTAGTTAGCTTTGCACGTCATACGTGTAGTTTCTGGGTGATCTGATCTAGAGATCAAAAGCCAACAATTGGTATCAGAGCCTCGACGATCTACGATGACGGACAACGACGCTGAGTCAGTCAAGTCTGGCAATGGCGGTTCCAAGGCGAACAAGAACGGCGACAAGGTGAAGAAGGGCGGCAAGTCAGCGACCAGTGGTGGCGGAATGGGCGGCGCCAACGTGCAGGCGCATCGCAACATCCCCATCCAGTACCTGATGCTCACCGATGCAACTATGGTGTGTAGGCAGTCAAGATGAAGATTATTCTCCGAACCCTTCGAGTGTGGGAGGCCATCATGGACGACGACGTCGACAAGGAGTGCGACGAAGGTGCCATGGCCGCCATAGCCCAGTCTGTGCCAGATTCCGTGCTGATGACATTGGCGGAGTTCGAGACAGCAAGAGAGGCGTGGAACGCACTCAAAGAAATGAGGATCGGAGAAGATTGCGTCATGAAGGCTCGGGCACAAGTGTTGAAGCGCCAATTTCACAAGTTGCAAATGGAGGAAACTGAATCGGTGAACGATTATGCCATGCGTCTGACTACTTTGGTGGGAGAGATCCCCGCTCTTGGTGCAAAGCTCGACGAGACCGAGATTGTGGAGAAGTTTTTCAGTTCGGTGACTGTTAAATTCACGTACATCATTGGCACGCTCGAGCAGCTTTACGACATCGACGACATGACCATAACGGAGGCGATCGGACGCTTGCGGACATGGGAAGAGAATGCTCGTGGCTGTCGGAAGGGCAAAGGAGGAGGTGGTGACCAACTCATGTACTCGCGCGCAGATTGGGAGTCCCCAAGTAGCAAAGGAAGGCGTGACGGTGGTGAAGGCTCAAGCAACGCAGATCGAGGCGGACAAACCGAAAAAGGCAAAGGAAGAGGCAAGCCACAAGGTCGTGGTAAGGCGGACCAATCTAAAGAGCGGAAGCCATGGAACTTGGATATGTCTGAGGTCAAGTGCTATAACTGCAACGAGATGGGTCACTTTGCGAAGGATTGTCCAGAGCCTAACAAGCGGGAGATCAAGGCAAATTTGGCGAAGCAGGAAGACGAACGTCCAGGTCTTCTGATGGCCGAAGTTTGTGATCTCGTCCAAACAGCGGTTGTGAAACCAAACCCGAAGGTGCTACTTCATGAGAAAAAGGTAACACCAAAGTTATCCGGGAGCCAGAACGTGTCGTGGTATCTAGACACAGGTGCCAGTAACCACATGACGGGGTGCAAGGAGAAGTTCCTCGAGCTGGAATATGATGTTCAAGGCTCGGTCAAGTTCGGTGATGGTTCAAATGTGGAGATTTGCGGGCAAGGTTCTGTCCTCTTTGAGGGTCTCACAGGAGAACATCGCATACTCACCGGAGTGTACTACATCGCACGGCTTCGCAACAACATCATCTCTGTCAGAAAACTTGACGAAAATGGATGCAAGGTGGATATCGAGAACGGAGTGATGACGATCTTCGACAACCTCTGAAACGTGCTAGCGCGTGTGAATCGCACGCGGAACATGCTCTATATCCTCAACCTTGATCAATCTCAACCGGAGTGTTGGCTCGCCAAGAGTGATGATGATTCATGGTTATGGCATGCTAGATTTCGACATGTTAACTTCTACGCCTTGAAGAAGATGTCAAAGATGGAGATGGTATCTGGGATGCTGTTTATCGACCATGTTGATCGAGTATGTGACGGGTGTTTGGTTGGAAAACAGCACCGCAGGCCGTTCCCTGCTCAGTCTACCTATCGTGCAAGTGATGCACTCGAGCTGCTCCATGGTGATCTATGTGGCCCTATCACCCCAGCAACGCATGGAGGAAAGAAGTATTTCTTCCTTGTGGTAGATGACTACTCAATATACATGTGGGTCGTTCTCCTACGATCTAAAGATGAGGCATTTGAAGCGTTCAAGAAGCTAAAGGCTGCAACGGAGATGGAACACAAGCTGAAGGTTCGCGCTCTACGGACAGATCGCGGTGGAGAGTTTACGTCGAATGAGTTCAACGACTACTGCGAGAAGATTGGCATAAAGAGGTTCCTCACGGCACCCTATACGCCGCAGCAGAACGGGGTTGTTGAAAGGCGCAATCGAACCGTTGTTGACAATGCAAGGAGCTTACTCAAGAGCAAGAATCTGCCGGGAACTTTTTGGGGAGAAGCTATCTCGACGATGGTCTATCTTCTCAACCGGGCTCCAACGAAGGCAGTGATCGGCAAGACTCCGTATGAAGGAATTTACGGACGGAAGCCGAATGTGTCTCATCTACGGACGTTTGGGTGCGTGGTGCATGTGAAGATGGCGGAGCCGCATCTCTCAAAGCTTGCCGATCGTAGCACCAAGATGGTGTTCATTGGATACGAGAGGAGTTCCAGCACCAAGGCATACCGCTTCTACGATCCACGAACCAAGCGTCTACAGATTTCACGTGACGTCGTGTTTGAAGAAAACCAAGCGTGGAATTGGAGCGCAGCAGCCGATGATGCTCCAAATGGTAACATATTCACAGTTGAATTTCCAGCTGATGATGATGCATGGGAGGACGTCCAGGTGGTTGGCAAGACACCCAACCAAGGTGACCACAATGGTAGTGATCATCATGGTGCCGACACCGACGACGACGTGCATGGGTCGCAAGGTGATAGCGACAATGACGCGCAAGACACGGGTAGAGACCTCGGCAACGACATCGACAACGAGGCGCATAGTGATGATGACAATCAAGATGATGGTCACGATCACGACGACTACGCCGAAGACGCGGATGCCGACGACGCGGCATCTACCACGCCCGAGACTCAACCGTCTTCCTCAAGTGCATCGACACTGACACAATTTGTGTCGCCTCCTTCGCAAGCCACAACGGATTCTTCCGGGCCTCATCGCTACAAGACCCTCAAGAAAGTCTACAAGTACGCAAAGCCAGTTACGCTTGAGTACTCCGATTTGTGTTTACTCGGAGTTGAGGAGCCGGCGAACTTCGTAGAGGCGAGCAAAATTTCAAGTTGGATGCACGCCATGGATGAGGAGATGAAGGCGATCGAGAGCAATGGCATGTGGACTTTGGTAACCCAACCTCCGAACCAAAAGGCGATAGGTTTGAAGTGGGTTTACAAGTTAAAGAAGGACACGAAGGGTGCCATTGTGAAGTACAAGGCAAGACTCATTGCAAAGGGCTACGTACACTAGTAGAAAAGGGGGCTTTGGTCCAGGCCGGGTAAGCCCATTAGTCCCGGTTCAGTCCAGAACCGAGACCAATGGATGCATTTATCCCGGTTCGTGCGGCTAAGGCATTAGTCCCGGTTCACCCGGGCCCTTTAGTCCCAGTTCGTGCCACGAACCGGGACTAAAGGGTGCGATGCCCATTGGTCCCGGTTGGTGGCACCAACCAGTACTAAAGGTTAGACCTTTAGTCCCGGTTGGTGCCACCAACCGGGGCTAATGGGCTTTAAGGCATTAGTACCGGTTCATGGCACGAACCGGTACTAAAGGTCCCATTTTCAAACTCCCCCCCCCCTGGACCGCCTTTTCAATTTTAGAAAAAACAAAAGAAAATGATGGAAATGTTAATAAAAATAAAATAAAATATGTTTCCCATGTGACATGTGGTCTAGTTGTTGGGAAAATTTACAAATATGAATTTCGACTTTATTTACAAAATCTCTCTGGAATTTGTAAAATGGGCATAACTTTTGCATACGAACTCGGATTAAAAAGTTTTTTATATTAAATTTTTTTTGCATACGGCCTGTTTGCAAATTTGTAGAATCCTCAAATTCCAAAAGGAAAAAAAGTTATGCTCAAATTTCAGTTTTTTTAAATTTTCAGTAAATCTGGTCAAACTATGGTCAAACTACTTATTCAAGAAGTATTGGTGTTACTAAATAATTATTCAAGAATATTAGTGTTATTAAATAATTATTTCACCTTTTTTGAATTTTGGTCAAATCTGGTCAAATTATGGTCAAAGTGTGGTCAAACAATGGTCAAACTACTTATTCAAGAAATATTAGTGTTACTAAAAAATTATTGTTTTTTAGAACAATAGTTTCAAACTCAAATAGTGAAATATGTGACTTCATGCTCAAGCTAAATTCCTGAGGGTTAATAGGATTGACATCTTACTATTGTCAGGAAAACAATAAGTGCAGACTTGGAAACGAGGGAGAATAGAACCCGGAAGTTAAGCGTGCTCAGGCTGGAGTAGTGAGAGGATGGGTGACCGTTCGGAAAGTTAGATGATTTGGAATAATGAGGGGTGATTAGAGATTAAATTGAGCAGTGATGAGGGGTGATTAGAGATTAGAGGTTAAAATAATTCAGAAATTTGAAAATAAAAAAATTTCAAAAAAATTCAGAAAATTTCCTTTAGTACCGGTTGGTGTTACCAACCGGGACTAAAGGTGGACCGGCCACGTGGAAGGCCTTTAGTCCCGGTTCTGGATTGAACCGGGACTAAAGGGTCCGGGCATTAGTACCGACCCTTTAGTCCCGATTCCAGAACCGGGACTAAAGGCCCTTACGAACCGGGACTAAAGGCCCTTTTTCTACCAGTGGTACAACGTCAAGGAGTTGACTATGAGACGGTGAGAGTGCTCCTAGCTTTGGCAGCACAAGAGGATTGGAAGGTTCATCATATGGGTGTGAAATCTGCTTTCCTCAACGGAGACCTCAAAGAAGAAGTGTACGTGGAACAACCCCTCGCCTATGAGAAGAGAGGCGAAGAAGGGAAAGTTTACAAGCTCAAGAAGGCACTTTACGGGTTGAAGCAAGCGCCAAGAGCTTGGAATGCAAAGTTAGACCGAAGTTTGATCTCGCTCGGGTTCAAGAGATGTCCCCTCGAGCACGCGGTCTATACAAAGAACTCCAAAGGATCAAACCTGCTAGTTGGAGTTTATGTCGATGATCTGATTATCACCGGAGATAGCGCGTAAGAAATTGAACGTTTCCAGGCGCAGATGAAGAAGAAGTTTAGCATGAGCGATCTGGGATTACTCAGCTATTACTTGGGCATCGAAGTGAAGCAAAGCTCCGGAGAGATTTCCCTATGTCAATCGGCTTATGTGGTCAAGTTATTGGACAAGTGTGGCATGACAGATTGCTACGAGACACAAGCTCCAATGGACCAACGCCACAAGTTGAGGAAGCGTAGCTCAAATCCACCGGTGGACACCACAATGTATCGAAGCGTTGTGGGCAGCCTAAGATATTTGGTGCATACCCGACCTGACTTGGCTTATTCAGTCGGGGTTGTGAGTCGTTTCATGGAGAATCCGACAACCGAACACATGAGCGCGGTCAAGCAAATCTTGCGCTATGTGAAAGGCACTATTAATCTTGGCTGCATGTACAGAAAGGGAAATGAAGGATTGATCCTTCGTGGATACTCAGATAGTGACATGGCAGGTGATGTGGATGACCGGAAAAGCACAACGGGCATGATATTTTATCTTGGCCCAAATCCTATCAGCTGGAATTCTCAGAAGCAAAAGGTGGTTGCGCTGTCTTCATGCGAGGCAGAATACATAGCGGCAAGCATGGCGGCTTGTCAAGCAGTATGGCTGAGAAGACTCCTAGCTGATCTTGCAAAGCGAGAGGTGCAGAAGGTGTCATTGAAGATCGACAACCAAGCTGCGATCTCATTGTGCAAAAATCCGGTTCATCACGAAAGGAGCAAGCACATCAATACCCGGTTCCACCACATCCGGGAGTGCATTGAGAACGGGATGATCGAAGTTCAGCATGTGAGCACGAAAGACCAGCTTGCCGATATTCTCACGAAGTCCCTCGGCCGACAGAAGTTCATCGAGATGAGGAACAAAGTCGGAGTACATGAGATCCAGTCAAGCAAAAAGGTTAAGGAGGTGAATGTAGAAGTTAACCACGTTGCCTCAATACACGTAGGATTAGGAAAAAGAGTAAGTACAAGTCCTGATAGTATTAGGATTCCTAGTCCTAGTCTATTTCCATAGTCCCTTATGGACGTGTATAAAAAGCACCCCAGGGGTGCTCCTTGTAACCAGAACAACGAAAGCAATACAAAGAAAAGTAGCAGGCTCGACACGAGCCTGTAGCTATCACCAAAGATCTTCCATCGATCCTTGTTTCGTTTGCTACGTTTACCTGACGTTTCGCCGAGAGCCAAAGTGAATCGATCGCTAGCTCCCTCACGTACGGAAGCTACGGCAAGGCGTACGTACATACACAAGTCGCCGGCTAGACACCATCCAGCAACTTGCGTGCTTGGTTGCTAGCTAGCTAGCTTTGCACGTCGTACATGTAGTTTCTGGGTGATCTGATTTAGAGATCAAAAGCCAACAAGCCACCGCTTGCTGGAGCGCGGCAGCTCCCACCCACCATCGGCAGGAGGGGAAGTGGCGCGGCTGACCCGGCAGACCTCGGAGGGCAGGCCTGCCTCCAGCGCAGGGCAGGCTGGCGGGGAGGGCGCCGCGAGAGGGGAGGCAGAGCGGGGGAGGGGGCAGGGCGCCTCACGAGGGGAGGGCGGTGGTCGGCGGGAGGAGCTGGCGCCCGCGGAAGAGGGGCTGGATTCCAGCCACCGCAGAGCGCGGGGACGGCCGCCGGATGGGGAGGGCGTGGCCTTGGCACGGATAGAGCGTGGCCGCCGCGACCGGAGTGGTCAACGGCGGGTTGGGGCGGTGGTCGCCAGGGCCGGAGTGGCCTGCGGCGAGAGCGAGGGCCGAGAGCGAGAGCCGAGTTCCTTCCTTCCACCAGCGAGGGCCGGAGAAGAGTATGAATTTACGACGCAGCCCGTGCAGTAGGCAAACATACCTCTTGCCAGGGACGACTGGACAACCACCTAAGGCTGCACATGATCTTGACCTTCCAGCCCGGCCGGCTTTTCTCCAGGGCAGCAATCTGTTCCTCTACCATGCCGATCCAGTGAGGTCCGAGCAACACCAGATCTAGCAAAAGTATGCCAGTACTTTTTCTCTTTTTCTCTGTTCTTTTCTCCTTTTTTCCTTTCTATTTTTCTTCTGAACGCCGTACGATGGTTTGTGTTGCTTCTATCACTGCCGATACTGCTCTGCATGGAATCAATCTTTGACGGCAACGACGGTGCTCTACCGCGGTCTATGCTTCCTGCTCCAGGTCCGGCGCGGCAGCACGAGGAAACACACAGCCACATGTATGTGTGTTAATTACTCCTTTCGTTTCAAAATAGATGACTTAATTTTATACTAATTTTAATATAAAAATAATATAATGTTTGAGTCATCTATTTTAAAACGTAATATATAAAATTAATATAAAGTTCAAGTCATTTATTTTAGAACGGAGGAAGTATATATATCATCACTCATTACCGTGTTGATCAGCAAACAACATTTTTTCTTTAGTTGGTAGCAACCAATTTTTGAGCTGGAGGAAACCAACAATGACTCAATGCCGAATTGATGTCACGTTACAAGAAACATTTGGAAGATGATTACATGAATTCTCATGAATACTAAAATAAATACAGCTTACTCATTTTAATTATTTCAGAAGTAAGATACCACTGTTCCAAAAAAAGAAATTACTTCACTTCCAAACAATATTTGTATTGAAATTAACGTAACTTACATATATTTAATGTGTTTGTTTGAAGTGGACATTTAAAATATTTATTGTATAGTTTATGTCGATTTTGCAAAAAAAGAGAAATTATTAGATTTGAATTTATTATTGATTTTTGAATGACTGATATCAATTTTAAATCGAAACTTAATAAAGACACACTAGATATCAAAAATAATTGTAGCATCTGTGTGCAGCAGTGCTAGCCAAGGGGACCCGGGAGTGAAGCGACTTGAACAGCAAACATCTGTGTGCAGCAGTGCTAGCATGTGAGTATGGACATACTCCGGACTGGCGTCACCATGCTGGACGTTGCGGAGGCCGTGATATAGGAGCAAGTAGCTAGGGACTAACCCTGTTTCAACTCATGTCGGGGCTCTGTGCTCATCCGTACGTGTTGGCACCATTCAGATGTATGCGAGCATCATGGACGATTGTGACCGCCAGCTGCGATGGGCTCGCTGCCCATCTACGTTCCCACTACGAGATGGAGGCTAGCCTCGTGGATAGTTAGAGCAATGAGCCAAATGAACGGTGTTTTTGTCATTTTTTGTTTGTTTGGGTCGATCGCCCGTCCGCCGTCCTTTCTTTTTTAGTTTTGGGTCGACAGTGCGTTCAACAGGCTGACCCATTTAATGACCGTGCACGTTTTAGATCATGTCAGCGGCCATGTCGTCGTCCTGGTTTTGGCAATCCAGCGCGCGGGAAAGGTTCGCGCGCGTGGGGAAAGCGGCCTAGCGCGCATTGGTTTTGGCGTTCCAGCGCACGGGAAAGGTTCGCGCGCGCGCCGCGGCTGGCGCTCGTTATAAGAAGGCGCTCCCTCCACACTCTGTCCGCCGCCCACTCGTCTCGCCCCCTCTCACTAGTCTCGCCGCCTCTGCGCCACCATGTCGATCCGCCGCCTGGGCGCTTCGGATTCTCGCGGAGTCCGCGAGCGCCGCTCCGGCGCCTTCTCCTCCGAGATCTGGTTTCGCGAGAAACGTCTCATCCTCGGCACCTTCGACACCACAGAGGAGGCGGCCCACGCGCACGACGCGGCGGCGTGGCGCCTCCTGAGGCCTCCTCGGGATATGAATTTTCCCAACGTGTCGAGCCAGCGGGCGCAGGATCTGGCGCCTCTCCCGCGGCTTTTCACCCACGAGGATCGTCGTGTCCATCGGAGGCGGCAGCGTCGCCTCGCCATCGTCGAGATGGACGTGGAAGCCATGGTGGTGTGGCATGAACGCTTCCCGCAGGACATCATCGACGAGCGCCAGTTCTACAAGCAAAGGAGGTTGGAGAGGGATGCGAGGAGAACGGAGCGAGCCTCCTATCGGGAGGACAAGCGTTCGTGGAAGCAGGCCGCTCAATTAAAACTGAAGCTACGAGAAACGTCGGGTTGGGACTTTGAAGACGAGCAGCATGTTGACGCCTACATTCAGAAGTCGGAGGAAGACATTACCGAGTCGGAGTCGAAAAGCGACGAGTAGTGGTCTTTTATTTTATCTGTGTACACTAGAACTATCTATGTATCCATTTTTACCTGAAAAAATGGACGGCAGCGTCGGCAACGAAGCAGGCGGGCGAGGGTGTGCTATTTGATGTGGAGAGGCCAATCCAATGTGCCACCGACGAGCGGACTCGGCGAGGAAAGAGGGCGAGCGCGCGCGCGTCCGTCGCGTGTCCGCGCCGACGCAAATCAGACTCAAACATAGCCGGGAATGGGCCGGCAGGCGGACGAAAGCATATGCGCGTCCGTTTGGGTCAGCGCGTTGGGCCGACTTTTTCGTCCGCGCCAATCCAAATAAACGATCACGGACAAAATGGATCGCCTTATTGGAATTGCTCTTATGATCACGCTTGCGACGTCGTCTCCACTGTCAGGAACATGTCTTGCTCCCTCTGTCAATCGCATTGCCTCGAGGTGCATTGAGATCATAGTTGTCTCGCTCGAAGCTTTTTATTTTATTTGATTCATTTAGTTGCACTGCCATCGGATTCATTATAACTGATATTTTCTCCGTTGCGAAGCAATGGCGATGTGTTATTGAAGTGCATGTTAATTATTTCTCCCGTTGCAACGCACGGGCCTTCGTGCTAGTGACTATTAAGGGGCTGATCGTATCCGAATCTAGCTTAAACCTTTTGGTCCGGCTCAGGATCGTATTCGAATCCAGCCATAAACTTCATGGTCACTAGGGGCTTCCTGTTCAAACATAGGTCGTATTCGAATCAAAGAGAACATAGCTGTCGTAACCCTCTTGATCGGCTCAAAGCCAAACTCACTAGGGGGCTTCTTGATCGTATCCGAATCATATCCTAACCCCTTTAGGGTCCGACTTGGATCGTATTCGAATCAGGGTCGTTAAAAACCTCGTAAGGTCATTTGGGGGCTTCCTATTCAAACATAGGTCATATTCGAACCAAAGAGAACATAGATGTCGGTATCCTCTTGATCGGCGCAACGCCAAAGCCACTGGGGGCTATATGATCATATTCGAATCTTAGCTTAACCCCTTTGGTCCGGTTTACTGATCGTATTAGAATCAGAAGCCTCCAGTTTTTAAATGTTTTGATTTACATTGTCTGAGGCCTAGTATTTTGTCTTACTATTTTTTATCATCTCAAATCTAACTGTCAGCATGGTTTCAAATTAAACCGGCTCGGTTATTTGACAATGAGTTGCCAAGGCATAACAGTCATCAGACATATGGAAGTATTGACTTCTACAAAAAATTGGGTTATCAAACTCATCATCCGGGTCATGTAAACCGGCAGTTGAGGTTCAAAGAACACAGGTATGATAGTGTCATTCATGAACAAGTTTCTCTGTGTTTTTCGTTAATCAAAGGTTTTTTCAGTCTTGTTTATCTTACATCTGGTTCTGTTTTTTCCACTATGATAATTTCATAGTCATATATCGGGTGTTCTTGACCCGTCTGGTGCTAAACCGCCAGGACAGTTTTTTCATCTTTTACCGGAATAGAGTTAAAACATTACAGATGTAACCACGGATGTAACACACACACACACACACACACATATATATATATATGTATATATATATATATATATATTTTGACATCATGGGTAAAGAGTCATATGCAACATCTTATGCACGATGGCATAGGCAAAATATGCAGTTTTCAAACTAACCTATTACATGGCATTGAGAGCCCAAAATGTTAGACTATTTTTTCTCTCCTAAGAAGGTCTTAAGATAAAAGCTGGATTGTTCAGATGGTTATGACTACCCCCTAGTCGGCTCACCTCCCTCCACTTGTTGGAAGCTGGGATTGGACCAGTCAAAGCCGTTCAGAGCAATGAACTCAGCCTCATCGTCAATTAGGCCGGCTGGGTCAATTTCCGGGGCAAAAGTGTGTTGACGAACCGACAGCATAAGATCCGTCACTTTATAAGAGGGAGTCGCCATCTTCTTATTCTCCATATCAAAACCCGGCTGATATTTGTCGATGTTGGTCTCCTCTCCAAGAATGGTAGCTTGAGGACGAACTCTCCCCACACAGGCAATAAAGTCATCTTGCTCAAATGGAGTCCCGTCTTCCTTCACGGTAGGGTACCCCTTAGCCATGTCAATCGGGTCTAAATCCGGCACCCAGGCTTTGGAGCGGCTCAGGGCAGTCAGGGCTCCGGCTCTGGCACAAGATCATTTGACCCCTTGATACCTGGCGGATAAGATCGATAACTTCTTCAAAACATCACTTAGGCGGTTGGGTCCTTGGTTGGCACGACATATGGCAGCAAGCGCCCGTTAAGCCCCCGTATAAAGTTGTTCCACCAAGGTATAAACCGCCTTCAGCTTTGTCACACTGTCCTGGCTCAGGTTGTTACTCCGCGGACCTGTAAGTATTTTAACAAAGGTTAACCAGGCGGTTTACATTCTTGGTCAAAATAGATGTCAGATTCCGGGCTCCGCAAAACCCTTAAGATTCGAACACAGGAGCGTGACGAAGATCTCTCCCACTACACGTCTACCTAGCACCTCGCTCTTCTCCTGGTGGTGGGAATGGAATGCAAGCAAGCAAACAAGTAGAGCACACAAGAGTTTACCCAGGTTCAGGCCACCTTGCAGTGTAAAACCCTATGTCCTGCTTTAGTGGATTGGCCTCGCGAGGGCTCGAGTATGAATAAGTACAGTGGTTTCCTGAGCTCAGGAGGCGAGCTCGAGAGGGGTGAGGAAGCGGATGTTCTTGATCCTTTTCTATGCTAAGTCCCAATGGGTTGGTCCTTTCCTATGCTAGGAACCCTAGCTACTTATATAGACGGCCAGGGTCCTCTTCCCCCGAAATGTTTAGGCGGGAAGGGAATCCCACAACGGCCATTTGAGCGGGAACACAAGGACGCTCCTATCCTGAAAAAAGGTGGTCTTCGCCTGCAAAGAGGGCAGGCGGTGACGCGGTGGTGGGCTCGGCGATGACATCCTTCCTGCCGTCCTTGTGGTCTTCGGTCTTGTTGCACCAAAGGGGAAACCTTTGTTTCGCCCCTCGGTTGCACCAATATGGAAACTGTGCCCGCTGGCGCGCGTTGGCGCCCGCTGGCACGGTTCGTCATGGCTTGCATCACTACCTCCTCCTGAGGTAGCCCTTGCCTTGAGATCTCCGCTGTCCCGAAGCAGCCTGGCTGAGGCCACCCTTGGGAGAGGTCTTGGTTGCCCCTCTGGAGCAGCCTAGGTGAGGCCGCTCCCTAAGGAGGTCTTGGTCGTTCTCCTTGCTAGGGCTGGCCCCCTCGCGAGGGTCTTGAGTAGCTGGTCGATCAGCTGGGCCCTACCGGGCTGTACCAGGAACGCGACGTGGGCCGCAGACAGGCAAGTCTGGGTACCCTGGTTCCCAGTACGCTGACAGTAGCCCCCGGACCAAAGGCGCACGCGGAGTTGGCTTCTGGGTGAAGCCTGGCCGAGGACGAAGCGCCGCGGGCCCCAAAGTCTGCGGGCCAGGCTGGCGCGTGACAGTTGGATGGAACGTGACGACTCCACTCCCCACACAGCCTTGGTAACCGTGTGATTTGACCATTGCGCAGATGATAAGCGGCTCCCCTGCCGTCGCTCCTATCTTCCTTCCTCCCCATCGCCTTCTTCTTCTCCTTGCTTCCTTTGTCCCCTGCTGAGGGAGTCCTGGATTAGGGTTTTTTCGGGTAGCCGGACTATACCTTCAGCCGGACTCCTGGACTATGAAGATACAAGATTGAAGACTTCGTCCCGTGTCCGGATGGGACTTTCCTTGGCGTGGAAGGCAAGCTTGGCGATGCGGATATTCAAGATCTCCTACCATTGTAACCGACTCTGTGTAACCCTAACCCTATCCGGTGTCTATATAAACCGGAGGGTTGTAGTCCGTAGGACATCAACTCCATATACAACAATCATACCATAGGCTAGCTTCTAGGGTTTAGCCTCCTTGATCTCGTGGTAGACCTACACTTGTACTACCCATATCATCAATATTAATCAAGCAGGAGTAGGGTATTACCTCCATCGAGAGGGCCCGAACCTGGGTAAAAACATCGTGTCCCTTGTCTCCTGTTACCATCCGGCCTTGACGCACAGTTCAGGACCCCCTACCCGAGATCCGCCGGTTTTGACACCGACATTGGTGCTTTTATTGAGAGTTCCTCTGTGCCGTCGCAATCAGGAAGGATGCCTCCTCCCGTCTTTAAAGACGGCGCCGTTGCTAAGGGAGCCTTGGCTGTTGGCCAAACTCTCCGGCTAGGTGGTTTCCTCATGACCGCCTGTTCGGCTGTTGCGCCGACGGTGACCTCTCGGGTCATCAAAAGCAACCTACACGTCAGGTCGGAGCTCGTCGAGCAGCTAGATCCAATGGAGCTCTCTTCCGTAAACGAGCTCTTGGATCGCATCGCCGCTCTGGGGGTCGCTACGGATTACGACCAGGTTGGGCTTAAACCCGATCTAAGAGAAATTAACTCTCCCCAAGTCACCCACCATGTTGCCATGGTAGAGGCGCAGTGCGGCGACCCTTCATCTATTTTAAGGACTAGCTACGTCCGAATCCCCGACCCCTCCAAGCCGGATACCCGCGGAGAGGAGGATGTAACTCAAGACCTGAGGTTAGGATCAGGCAACGGGATAGATTCGTTGGACAACATCCAAGAATCCGAACTTTAGAGTTCGGAAACTCTTCGGCCTCCGAATCTTGGATTGGGTGAGGTTTCAGATTCAACGACACCCGCCCACCCGAACATAAGCGATCTCTCCCAAATCAGGCAGAGGCCCGAGGAAACAGTACATCATTACTGGGCCAGATTCCTCCTGGTTATGAACAGGATAAAGGATTGCCGCGAGGGAGACGCAATCTCAATTTTCTGCAGTAATTGCACGGACGAGGGAATCCTTAACGCCGTAAGTCGTCGTGATATTACACGCTTCGCTGACTTGGCGTCCATAGTACAAAAATACTGTGCGATGGAAAGCGCCTGGAAAACCGAAATAAAATTTTGGGATAATCCGGCCTTGAATAGTAATCCCGTCTGAACTAAGAGGGTGCATCATCATAGGACACCCGGGATAAACACCAAAAAGCCAAAACCCTCTACAGGGCATGGAACCGTACTGGAAAGGTGGCTTGATGGACCCTGTAGAATTCACAGTACAGAGAACGCCACACCAACTCAAATCCTTAGAGCATGTTGGATACTCCGGCAGGTGGCCAAAATTGGCGAGGACCTCTTAATTCTGGAGGCTGCAGAAAGCCAGCCCGAGGACACCAGTACCGTTCTCACAGTCTTCGAGACTTTCGCATCAAACAATATGCAAAAAAGAACACTCCGCAGCCTCGCCGAGGTCTATCAAGTTGCAACAATAAATCCATGGAGCGACACTGCTATTACCTTCAACGCAAGTGATGAACCTAGATTCCGAACAGCCCGAGCACCAGCCGCATTGGTCCTCAGTCCCATAGTGGACGGCTTTCGCCTCACCAAGGTGCTCATGGATGGAGGCAGCGGACTGAACCTCATTTATGAGGAAACCCTTCAAAAAATGGAAATAGACTGGAACCGCATCGAGCGAAGCAGCACAACCTTTAGAGGAATAATCCCCAGTCGGGAAGTGCGCTGCACAGGAAAAATCACACTAGATGTGGTGTTCGGCACGCCGGATAATTACAGGTCCGAGGAAGTCATGTTTCAGGTGGCCCCGTTCAAAAGCGGATATCACGCTTTACTAGGGCGGGAAGCATTCACAATCTTCCAAGCAATACCCCATTACGGGTATAGGAAGCTTAAGATGCCCGGGCCGAACGGAATTATCACTCTAGCTAATGATCCGGACATAGCACTCCGCGCCGAAAACAAGACGGCCGCATTAGCCCTTGAGGCACTATCCGAAGCCTTAGCGGCCGAGGAACTGACTGCGCTGCACTCCACGGTTAACAGGGATGATGTGATACTCGACAAGAGATCCAAATCCACATCCTTCAAGCCAGCTGACAAAATAGTCAAATTCCAGGTCCATCCAATGGACCCCAATAAAATAGCTTCCATCGGGGCACGACTGAACCCTGATGTAGACGCCGCACTGCGAGAGTTCCTATGAGAGAACTGGGACATTTTCGCCTGGCACCCTTCAGACATGCCAGGGATCCCACGCAGGCTGGCCGAACACAGCTTAAGTATCCTAAAAGGATTCAAACCTGTCAAACAAGCCCTTCGGCGTTTTTCCGAACCCAAGAGACAGGGTATGGGAGAGCAGCTAGCCAAGCTATTGGAGGCCAGATTCATTAGAGACATAAAACATCCGGACTGGCTAGCAAACCTGGTGATGGTACCAAAGAAGGACAAATCCTGGCGCCTGTGTGTCGATTTTAAAGACCTTAACAAGGCTTGCCCAAAGGATCCCTTCCCCCTCCCCCGTATCGATCAAATTATCGATGCCACCGCAGGACACGATTCGTTGTGTTTCCTCGATGCATACTCCGGTTACCATCAAATCAAGATGGCAGAATCAAACCAAGCCGCAACAGCATTCAACACACCATACAGCCCATTCTGCTTCAACACAATGCCCTTCGGGCTGAAAAACGCTGGCGCAACATATCAGCGCATGATCCAGACATGTCTGGCAAACCAAATCGACAAAACAGTGGAGGCGTATGTGGATGATGTGGTCGTCAAATCAAGAAATGTCGAATCTCTAGTAGACGACTTGAGGCTTGCATTCGATAACCTCCGAAAATATGACATCAAGCTCAACCCGGAAAAATGCGTCTTGGGCTTCATTGTATCCGGTAGAGGAATTGAAGCAAATCCAGCCAAGATCCGAGCTTTGTCACAATTGGATATCCCAAAGGACCTCAAACAAATACAAAAATTAACCGGATGCGTGGCGGCTTTAAGCCGCTTCATCTCCCGCTTGGGAGAAAAGGCACTACCCCTCTATCGCCTCCTTCGGTGCACCGAACACTTTGAGTGGACAGATGCTGCCACGGCCGGACTTGATGAAATAAAAGCCATATTGGCAAAAAACCTAGTCCTGGCCGCACCGAACACCGGCGAACCAATGTTATTGTACATTATAGCAACACATCAAGTTGTCAGCGCAGTGCTCGTCGTCGAGCGGGAAACGGATGGACACAAATTCCCCCTTCAAAGGCTGGTCTACTACGTGTCCACTATCCTCACTCCATGCAAATCACGGTACCCGCATTATCAAAAGATTGCATACGCGGTATTCATGGCATCCCGGAAGCTACGACACTACTTTCAAGAGTGTTCCATAACAGTAGCCTCGGAAGTACCACTCAACGATATTATCAACAACCGCGATGCAACGGGCCGGATTGCAAAATGGGCCATCGAGCTTCTCCCGTTCGATATAACCTATAAGCCACGGTGAGCTATTAAATCGCAAGTTTTGGCTGACTTCGTCACAGAATGGACGGAGGCCGAGCTCCCTAAAGAGTACGACACATATTCAAACTGGATTATGCATTTCGACGGCTCCAAAATGTTGGCCGGACTGGGGGCTGGCATCGTCCTGACGTCCCCCACAGGAGACACAGTCCAATATGTGCTCCAGATCATGTACACGGATTCCAACAATGCAGGCGAATATGAGGCCCTCCTACATGGTCTCCGGATAGCAGTATCCATGGGTATCCAGCGCCTAGAGGTACACGGGGATTCAAACCTCGCGATATCCCAAATAAATGGAGACTTCGACGCCAAGGACCCAAAAATGGCAGCTTACCGCAACGCCGTCCTAAAAATGTCGGATCGGTTCGAAGGGCTGAAGTTTCACCATATAACCCGAGAAAACAATCAAGCAGCGGACGTCCTGGCACGCATCGGAGCAAATAACAGCCCGGACCCAGCCGCACCACTCGATGCCGAACAATCTGACACAATTGGAGGCTCTGCCAATGACATTACACCTTCAGCCCACGTAATAATGGCGGTTATCGCCCCGTGGACAGAACCACTCCTAGCCTACCTTACTAGGCAGGAACTCTCGGAGGACCAAAACGAGGCCCGCTGCATAGTGCGGCGATCTAAAGCCTATAGAGTCCATGAGGGAGAGCTTTATAAGAAAAGCACTACCGGAGTCCTTCAAAGGTGCATCTCCGAAGAGGAAGGGCGGAACCTTCTGGCTGAAATTCATGCCGGACTAGGTGGTCACCACGCCGCTGCTTGGTCCCTTGTTAGCAAGGCTCTCCGTACAGGCTTTTATTGGCCGACGGCCCGGGCAGATGCTCAGGACCTAGTCCAACGATGCGCTGGTTGCCAAATTTTTGCCAACCAAAGCCATATGCCACCCACCGCACTCCAAACTATACCCATCACCTGGCCTTTTGCGGTCTAGGGGCTTGACATGGTCGGACCCCTTAAAGGTGGGACCGATAGGAAAAATACTTACTTGTCATGGTGGATAAATTCACCAAATGGATAGAAGCCAAGCCTGTTAAAACGGCCGAATCCGGACCTGTGATAGACTTCATATCCAGGGTTGTACACCGTTATGGCGTCCCCCACAACATCATAACTGATAACGGTACAAACTTTACCGCCGACGAGGTAAAACTATGGTGCAAAAACATGGGCATCAAGTTCGATTATGCTTCCGTCTATCACCCACAAACCAACGGCCAGGTGAAATGCGCAAATGGTCTTATCATGAGCGGCATTAAACCCAGACTGGTGCGGTCCCTCAAGGAATCTAACACGCACTGGGTAGAGGAGCTTGACTCCGTGCTATGAGGGCTGCGGACCACGCCAAATCGCACCACCGGATACACACCATTTTTTATGGTGTACGGCGCAGAGGCAGTTCTGCCCTGCGACATAATTCATGACTCACCTAGAGTGCGCATGTACGAAGAAAGAGAAGCCGAGCTCGATCGGCAGGACAACTTGGACGCCTTGGAGGAGGAGCGTGACGTGGCAAAAGCCCGTTTCGCATTCTATCAACAGCAGGCCCAAAGATATCAAAGCAGAGAAGTACGGGCCAAAAATTACAATGTTGGCAAACTAGTTCTATGCCTGCCGGATAAGAAAAAGGACAAACTCAAGCCCAAGTGGGAAGGTCCATTCATAATCGACCAAGTCTTGACTGGTGGGGCGTACCGCCTACGAGATGCGTCGGATAACCGACTCGAGCCGAACCTGTGGAACGCCACCCGTCTCCGAAGATTCTATGCCTAGCGCCGGACTCTGTGTTCGTCTCCTTCCTCTGTCCATTTTTTCATTTTTCTGTCTTACATTTCTCTCCTTCCTCTCTTTTCTTTATAGCCCTTAAAGGCTCATCTAGTGACGCGCCACTCGCGCTCATTAAACCTGGGGGCTTCTTTAACAGAAGCTTATTTATACGGGCTTCACGCCCAACACATGCGTCAAACTTCCGCATGTACCTTTTCTTCACCATTATATGCATCGATATGACTTAAGTTTTGGCCAAGCTGGGTTGCCTGGCTCCTGTGCTTACCCCTACGTTCCCGATTGTTCGGCTAGGCGGTAAAGGGAGCACCTCTGCGATTGTTACTACCGGGTCAGCCGGATGTGTACCTCAGACTGGGTGAAGCCGAAAGCTAGCGTTCTTAAGGGAATATTCGGTCGGTGAAATTAAGATGATCTTTTTACTCATTTTATGCGCCCCCAGATGCTTTTTTCTGCGTCTTTTCACGCAGTCCGGACATGCACTTTAGGGCATGCCTCCCAGCGAAAGGAACCCCTAACGGAACTATTCTCTCTGGAAGATGTTTCTTACTAACCATGTAATATAACATAACTAGTTGGGCACTTGTCTGATAAAGCACTAATGACCCCTACGCCTGGTCTCCACGCATACCCCGGTTCTTATATAACTGCTATGGTATTCGGACACACTCCAGACCGTCAGGTCCCGAGGTTGAAGCGAAAAGGTCGGCAACGACAAACGGTCTAAAATCCGGCTAGAAGGCATTACACATGTCAATTCAAAATTACATAGTCATTCTGACTGATTGTATTCCTCTTCTATACCATCTAACAGGCTGTCTAATTTACAGTCCTGCTGGGAATACTTCGCGGCCAACTCTACTTGGCCATATACTAAGCTTACAGGGATCTCCTTCCCGTCAGGGCCCACTGGTCCGACCTCGGCCATGTGGTTTGGGTCAGACTTCGTAAAACGGGTCTTCACCATGGCCCAGGCCTCCCTAGCGCCTTGTCGGCAGGCCGATATCTTCCACAACCGGAAGCGTCGTCGAGCTCCCTTCAGCTTCTCCGCAAGCTCTCCAAGGCCCTCGGGCATGGAGTGGGCAGGCCATAAGGCTTGGGCAACGCTTCGCATCACCTGCCGAATTCGCTCGTGCAGTTGCAAGAGTTCGGGAAGAAGGTCACCCGTAGAACCGGGCATCTCCTCTGCAGGACGACCTGTGAGCATACCTACAGACATTACTCTGTTAGTCGACTTCCTCGCCGAACTCTTTTTTCAAAGTTCGTTCAAGCACTTACTAAATATGCCGCGTCGAAGCCGCTGATTCTCCTTCGTGGAGTCCGACAGCTGGCCATGAACATCTTTAAGGTCGACATCCAGCTTGGTGTTGGCATCCTGAAGATCATTCTTCTCTCGCCTCACCTTTGTCAACGTACTCTCACCGGCCTTTAGCCGGCGTAAGAGTTGTTGCTTTTCCGGATCAAGTCCGGCGCCATCTGCAATACGATTTGTCAGATTTGCACTCACACCGCACAATACTAATATTTCGAAGTGTATCTTACCTGAGGGGGTCTCTTTGGGCCCCCCTGATGCGGCTAGTGCGGCCTCTAGTTGGGCCTTGCACTTTTCCAGCTCCTGGGACTGTACGGTATTCTTCTCTGTAAGAACCTGCATATTAAATGATCCTTAAATCAGTTGCTCTAACTGTTTCAAGTCTCAGGGGCTACTGGTATATATATATTTGACCAAAATTTTCTTACCCGTATGTCTTTTACATACTGCTCCGTGGCTCTGGCTAAACCATTTCGAGCGGCACGGAGGTACGCATCTCCTGAATTAAAGGCATCTAAAGCCTCTTGGGAGAAACAAGCGTCGCGTAGAACTATCCGGCGACGCCTGTGGTTCATGGCACTCTCCACTTCAGAATTTGTGGCAGACAGCCTGTCCGCATCCTCCGTCGGAGGAGCGTCCGGTGCGCGCCTTGTGCTCGCCTCCGCTTCCTGGCCAGACGTTGGAGCCTGGCTGGTGGAGGCGCGATTGGCAACCTCTCCGGATGTAGTCCGGCGAGGTCTCTTCATTCTGAAGATAGCACGAACGTTAATATGCCCTGACAGAATAACACCAGGGAAACAGAGGGTCCGCTATACCTTTGCGTTGGCATCTCAGTCCGGACTACATTCCTTTTTGCCCCACGGGGCCCTGCGGCCCCTCGTTGGCTAGCCGCCGCAGGTTCGGCCTCCTGCCTCGGAAATCTCCCCTGCAAAACACGGTTGTCGTCAGAAACACCAGAATACGTGAGAATGGAATCTCTCTCAAGGGAATGAGACTCCGGTTTCTGTCACCTGGGAGGGCGGGATTAACCCTGGGTAATCAGCCGTAATGGCTACCAAGGTATTGTCCTTGCTTAGCTGATGGAACACCCCATCGATAAGCTCCACCGATATGTCCGGATCCTCTTTGGAGTTCGAATCGAGGGACCGTTCTGGGTCCTCGGGCTGTGGAAGGCGGCTGTTTATATCCTTTACCCCCTGTGGAGTTCCTGCATTGAAGTCGTTAGACTACATATCTAACCGTGGGAGTATAAAACAAACGGGCAAACGCAATTGTTCACTTACCCAACTTGGAGGATCATACATAGTAAATCCGGCCCGCGGGTTGACGCGGAGGAATTCCTCCTTTTCTCCCTTGTACAAAGAGGATAAGATCTTTACTAGGGCGGCGGCTGAGGCCGGCCCCTTACGACCATAATGGGTGGCGTCATCCTCCCCGTTGAAATCCCACATGGGGTGGCCTCTATATTGAAGCGGCTGCACCCCCCGCATAATGCATGCAGCCATGACTCCAATCATGGTTAGTCCGGAATGAGCCAACAGTCTTATCCGGCCCATCAGGTAAAGGACATCTCTGTCGCTTTCTCTCTGAGAGCTCTGCGGACGCCAGCTCAAGCGTTTCTTCAATGGAGCACTGTTGAACTCAGGGAGACCGACCCGGATAGGGTCCGGTAGCGGGACGTAATCTATGTAAAACCATTCCGAAGGCCAGTCCTCGGACGCCTTCTTTGGGGTTCCGGATAGGTATCCGGTCCCAGCGATGCGCCATACTTCGGCTCCGCCCACTTGGTATATAGACCCCTCTTGAGAACGGGGCACCAGGCAGAATAACCTCTTCCACAGCGCGAAAATGAGCCTCAATGCCTAAAAATAGCTCGCAAAGGGCGACGAAACCCGCAATATGTAATACAGAGGCGGGCGTGAGATTGTGCAGCTGGAGGCCGTAGAACTCCAGAAGCCCGCGGAGAAATGGATGAATTGGAAATCCTAGTCCCCTTATTAGATAGGGGACGAGGCACACCCGCTCTCCTTTAGAAGGATTGGGGGTGCTCTCCGCTTGTTTTCCGCCATTGTAGGTGGCGAGACCGGCTCGGACCGGGACCATGTATGCCTGAGGGAGAAATCCCTTGGCCTGAAGCGACACTAACTCGCTATGCGGGATGGTGCAACTCTCCCAGTCCCCGGGTTTGGGACCGGAGGGGCGAGGGGAGGAGCTACGACGGCTGGCCATGCTGGAATGGACCTTTGCTGGAAGCGCTCTGATGATAACTCGCGGAGAGGTGAAGATGTGGTTTGGACCTAAATCCCCATCCCGTTAAATAGGCGGCTCGTTTATACAGCTAGGGGTGTGGATGTGAAAACGCCCTGGCTTTTCGCATTCGTTTGACGCGTGGAAGACAACCATTATTGGGCGTGGAAGCCGAGGAGCACTACATTACAAAAATCAGACATTATTCCTATAGGTACACAGGATTTGGAGAAGAACCCACCTTGTAATGCCGAACAATCTGCGCGTCGGACTCGTCATCATTGAAGCCTGGTTCGGGGGCTACTGAGGGAGTCCTGCAATAGGGGGTGTTCGGGTAGCCGGACTATACCTTCAGCCGGACTCCTGGACTATGAAGATACAAGATTGAAGACTTCGTCCCGTGTCCGGATGGGACTTTCCTTGGCGTGGAAGGCAAGCTTGGCGATGCAGATATTCAAGATCTCCTACCATTGTAACCGACTCTGTGTAACCCAAACCCTATCCGGTGTCTATATAAACCGGAGGGTTGTAGTCCGTAGGACATCAACTCCATATACAACAATCATACCATAGGCTAGCTTCTACGGTTTAGCCTCCTTGATCTCGTGGTAGATCTACTCTTGTACTACCCATATCATCAATATTAATCAAGCAGGTGTAGGGTATTACCTCCATCGAGAGGGCCCGAACCGGGGTAAAAACATCGTGTCCCTTGTCTCCTGTTACCATCCGGCCTTGACGCACAGTTCGGGACCCCCTACCCGAGATCCGCCGGTTTTGACACCGACACCTTCCCTCGCCGCCATGTCTCGACGGGCAAGGAAGAGGGTAATCGGTGCGGCTGCGCCGCCGCCGCCGCCGGGCCACGAGCCGGCGCTCAGCAGATCCTTTGTGGTGAACCAAGAGGGCATGGACAAGGTCCGCCATGCCCTGGCCGATGAATCCAACGAGTGGGGACCAACCAAGGCCTGGCCTGCCTCCCGGCTGGTGCTGGAGATGAACGCCACCGACATCCAGCTTCATCTCCATGCCATCTTCGCCGGTATTGTCCCCCTTTCTCCGAGTTCTTCAATGCGGTGCTCACGTATTACCAGATCTTGGCGTTGCATCTGGATCCGAGGTTCATCGTCCTCCTCTCCGGCTTCGCGTTCCTGTGCAAAGTCTACATCGGCATTCCTCCATCCGTGGCCCTGCTTCGCCACTTCTTTGCCCTCCGTCTAGTTGACGGGGGGCAGCGCTCGGGATGTGTGTCGCTGTGTGCGGTGGAGGCAACCGTAGCCTTCGGGATTGACTTCACGCTCCGCCCGGCCATGGCGGGGTTCCGTCGACAATGGGTGTATGTCGATGCCACTACACACAGCCCTCTGCTTGAGCTTCCTCGCGCGCCCGCGGAGCCGAGCTCGGGATGGGGGCACAAGGCCCTCTCGGACCCACGGGCGGAGCGAGTCTGGCGCCGCCTGGCCAGCCTAAGGGAGAGCGGGCTGACCCTGGGGATGGTGGTGTGGGACTTCCTCGTCGTGCGCATAGCCCCGCTCCAGCGCCACTCTCGGCCGATGTGGACCCTTTCCAAGTGGGGGGGTCCGATGTGCCTGCAACGGAAACCGCTTCCTCCCGAGACGCTCCACAAAATGTTGCTGTTGCTCATTGGTGAAGTGCTCGAGGTGTGCTCCGCCTACGCGACTCCTTTGTGCTTGGCTCCCGTGTCCGGGAGGGCTTATGTTGAGAAGATGCCCCGCTTCGACGCGTGGGGGCTGCTGCCGGAGGGCGTCTCCGGACCTCGCGACAACCCTCTGGAGGTGGTGCCAGGGCTCACGAGCCCGTCATTTCTCCTGGCGACAAATACGTCTGGTTGCGCTCCTGATGCCCGGTCCACGCCATCCCTGGATCGGATAGGCGGGGCGCGGGTGTCCCCAGCACGGGAAGCTGATGGTGTGGGGGGCGCGGCTGGCACCAGAGGTAGGAGGCGGCAGGGACGCGATGGCCCCCGAGGTTGTTGAAGGGGAGGCCCAGCGTCCAGCCTTCGAGGTAGACGCGGGGAAGGGCACCAGCCAGTCTTCGAGGTCACGGGGGATGCCGATGACGGGGGCTGCCCAGCCCTCGAAGCCGCGGCCAGCATCGCCACAGGGGACGCCGACACTCATCGCGGTCATGCCCCTGCACAGGGCGCGTCAACTCCGCGCAGCCCCCTGTTGTCCCTCGCGGAGCTAAGCAGGAGGCGGAAGATGCGGAGTAGCTGTGGCCCAGCCCCCAGGGCTCTGAAGAGGACGAAGCGGGCGATGCTGAGCAGGTATGTGCTCTTAGTTTCCTTGACCCCTTTTGATGAGGCCTTCCTGATTCCTTGCTCATCAGGGCCCCCTCCGCGGCGACCGCGAGCCCACCTCAGGGCCGTTCTGCAGGGCCCGTAGGTATTTCTGACAGCGCCCGTCCTTCGGACCACGCCAAGCCCTCGGCGGAGCTCGTGCAGGGACTTTCATTTGTGAACCACGCTCCCAGCCCCCGAGTGCTCCTGGGGCAAGGCTGCCTCTGGCCCCCTGGGAGCTCGCCTCGGGGCCTAGGGCTTGCCTTTATTGTGGACTAGCAGGCCCTCGGGGCAGCCCCGGACGCTACCCGCCTGCCTGGCCTACGTCTTCCCTTCTCGTTGGAGGCGCCGTCTGCTCCTGAGGCCAGCCCCTGGGCCCATGCTGAGGGCGTGAAGGAGCTTCCTCTGGACGGCCCGGATGTCGTAGATGGGCCTAGTCCTTTTCTGGGTCCTGCACAGCGTTGGAGCGTGGTCCACCAGGGCCTGCTGCGGGAGGCGTCAGATGTCTTGAGGCGCCTCGGGGATGAGGTTGCCGAGGTGGACAAGCGCGTCGGAGCTGAGGACCTGCGCCTCTCGGAGGAGTGGCGCAAGCTGAAGACTGCTGTCAACCTGAGCCGGCGGCAGCATGAGGCTGTCTTGGAGAAAGCGGAGGCATCCCTGGCCACCTATTATGAAGCGCGCGACCGTGCTCTAGAGGAAGCCCGAGACGCTGATCGCCGCCGGGTGGCGGCCGAGGATCGTGAACGCAAGCTCGAAGCCTTGAACGCGGCCCTCGAGCGCCAAGTGCAAGCTCGGATGGCCGCCCTTGCCATGGCTACGGCTGGCGACGGCCCTGCTGGCCTGTTGGCGTGGGAGGAGGCGCTGACTCTTGAAGCGATGGAGCTGGGCATGGAGCACGAGTGCCTGGAGACGATGGAGCGCCAGGTGGCCGAGGCCGAGGTCGAGCTAGACGGTCGAGAGGCCAAGGACGCCCTGGAGATCCGGGTTTTACAGGAAGACTATCGCGGGAAGCTGGAACTCCACGAGACTCATTTCGTCGAGAAGGGCAACGAGCTGAAGAAGAAGATCGCCGCCCTCAAGGGGCAGCTGGCGGGCTCCAAGCGTCGTCTACAGGCGTCGGAGACGGCTCACTCCGCCTCGGAACGTCGTGCACGGGCGTTGAAGGAGGCTTGCGTGGCGGCCGAGCGTCGCAAACAAGCGTCCGAGAAGGCCCGCGTCGCTGCGAGGGCAGAGTTGTCCCGCTTTTACCAGCGGGTGGAGGACATCTCTGCCTCCGCAGCCCTAAGCCCTGCTGAAGCCGCCCATGCTCGTGGGATGCGAAGGGTCCGCTCGGAGATGCTCACAGCCTTGGGGAATAGGGCCAATAGAGCCTTGCTTCAGCTCCTTGGTTCAGGGGTCGACGATCCCCTGACAGCTGATGATGCCTGCTACCTCAAGTTCTTCAGCAAAGTGGTTAATTGTCTTGAGGGCAAGGTTACGACGGCGCGGCATCTTGTCGAGAAGCAAGCCGCAACGTTCTTCGGCGTGCGGTCACGTGCTTCTTCGGGAATCTACTTCGCCTTGATCCGCGCTCCGACTTCAATGCCCTGCTGGAGCCAGTGCCCGATGTGGTTGCTGGCGACGTGGAGGCGTGGGTGAGTGACCACATGGAGGTGTTGGTGACGGAGCTTGTTCCGGCGGTTGAAGATGCACCAGCGTCCGAGGATGACGCCGGCGGTCTTGTGGATGGAGCCGACGCTTAGCCTAGTCCTGCTCTTTCCATAAAAGTTTTTGGATTGTGGCCCTAGAGCCAGTCAAGATAAACGTTATGTAATTTGAGCTTTTGACGATGTAAGGATGGGTTTGAGGACTCCCTTGTGACGTCTGCTCCTGAGGCCGGGGCCTCGGCCTATGTTGTGTTTCTGAGGAAGTGCCTGCCGACCATGTTTGAGCGCGTCTCGTGAGTACTTGCGACTGGTGCGTGAGCATTGGCGGTCCGGCCGTGGGCCAGACAGGACGTACGCACTGTGCCCCGGCCCCTCCTCGCGAGGGGCGATCCGGCGGGGTCGCTGCTGCGGACAGCTTTAGTCAAATGGGGGCTAAGAACGAAAAGAGCGAAAGAACTCAGCAAAACACGAACAAGAAACTTCCCCCCTTTATTTCAAAGACAAAACGCGCAGCCGCAAGCTCGGCTCCAGAAGGCAGATACAAAAGAGGCAAGGGCGAATGGCAAAAAGGAGGGGGACCGCGTCCGGCCCCTGAACAGGTATTCAGTTTTCTCCCCAGCGCAGAGCGTAGGGCTACCACCGGTTGAAGTGGGCATAGCCATTGGAGGGCAGTGTCGATGGCCAGCGCGGAGCATGGTACTTCCACTAGGACATGGGTGGGAGCCCCCATGAGGCCCCAGGGCGACGCTCAGGAGACTCCGGGGCGTGTACAGCCCCACTCATTATTACGTGAGAGTGTCACGAGCGGAGATCTTCTGACGTGCCCGCCCCTTCACTTGAGGACCCCGCCCCGCGCTAGTCCGCTCCCGTCATGGGCCCACCCGAAGGCGGAGTTCATGAGGTGGGACACTGCGCACAGTGAGGGGATGAGACCTTAGCTATAGGCCCCCCTGCCGAGCACCAGGCACACCGCTTACGCAACCTCCGGGCATGCTTCGCCCTGAGGGGCTAACATCGCTCGGAAGCACTGCGTCCTGAGGTGCGAGGGGGGCCCCGCCCCGCTCACGCTCCTAATGGCCCCTGAGCCCTCCTGATCAGGGAGAGACCCAGAGGGTACGGGGTCACGCGAGTGGGGGGATGAAGCCTCGGTCTTGGGCCCTCCCGACGTGCATAGGACGGGCTGCCGTATCGCCCCCCGACGTACCCTCCACAACCCGAGGGATGGCACACCGGGTGGTGCGGCATCTTGAGCTTTGAGTGGAGGGAGAGGAGGCCCCTCCCCACGCGCATCATACCCACCGCCGGTGAGCCCCTGGCGAAATCCAGGGCGGGCTCGTGCGCGACGGATCACACGTGAGGGGACGAGGGCCCGGCCCAGGCCTTCTCTCCCTTTCTGTCTTCGAGCGAGGCCTGGGACGCCCCCCAGGCATCCTGAGACCATGATGAAGTGTTGCTGGTCACGGCGGGCATCGCCTCTCGCAGGGCAGGGTCTAGGAGCGCCCCGCCTGCTCGCCGGCCCACCTGATTGCTCGCGCGGGCGGGCGTTCCTCCTTCATTCCTGCTCCATAGCCGTCGGTGGCGACGGCGGGGAGCTGATGGCCAGGGGTGCAGGGCCAGGTTCCTGTCGCCGCGGTCCCCAGCCCCCGGCCATCGATGTCTGGTGGTGTCGGGCATTGAGTGCGGCCCAGAGACCGCTCTCGGATGGATCTTCGCCGTGGGCGGCGCCTGGATGCGGGTGTGCCTGTGGCAGCTGGACGGAGTCGTATGCAGGGTTCAGCGGATCGTACCCCACATCCCCCTCGTAGGTCGTGGTCGGCCTTGCCCACACGGGCGACCGTGCCTGGTCGGGAAGGCCCCCCAGTCCCTGGAGACGTTATGCGGAAGCAGAACGGCTCGGCCCCGGTGGCGGCGGCATCAAGGAGTTCGGCCACCCTAAGGAGCAGTGCGTCATGGCCGGCGTCGAGCAACTGACATCTCAGTAGTTCCCTTGCTACCAGCAGCGCGGCCCTCATGTTTGCCGTCTCGCGCCGGTCCCGGGATTTTGCCGCAGCGTGGCCGGCAGCACGCGCTGCCGCGCAGTTCTGGCACCGCGTGGGCGGTGGAGGCTGCCGGTCTCCAAGCGGCGGGTCGGTGACGCTCATCGTGCCGTCGGCACCAATCAAGGCGGGGTGGCAGCGCGTCCCTTGGGCGAAGGGCAGCACTCGAGCGGTCCAAGCGCTGCGTCCTTCGGTGCGCGTCGGCTGCGCCTCCGCCATCAGAGGCGCCGGAGCTGGGGTAGGCCGTGTCGTTGGAGAAGAATGAGGCGAGGTCGTCAGAGAGGCAAGATTTCGACGCGCCCCTACCTGGCGCGCCAAATGACGGATTCCGGGCTCCGCAAAACCCTTAAGATTCGAACACAGGGGCGTGACGAAGATCTCTCCCACTACACGTCTACCTAGCGCCTCGCTCTTCTCCTGGTGGTGGGAATGGAATGCAAGCAAGCAAACAAGTAGAGCACACAAGAGTTTAACCAGGTTCAGGCCACCTTGCGATGTAAAACCCTACGTCCTGCTTTAGTGGATTGGCCTCGCGAGGGCTCGAGTATGAACAAGTACAGTGGTTTCCTGAGCTCAGGAGGCGAGCTCGAGAGGGGTGAGGAAGCGGATGTTCTTGATCGTTTTCTATGCTAAGTCCCAATGGGTTGGTCCTTTCCTATGCTAGGAACCCTAGCTACTTATATAGACGGCCAGGGTCCCCTTCCCCCGAAATGTTTAGGCGAGAAGGGAATCCCACAATGGCCATTTGAGCGGGAACACAACGACGCTCCTATCCTGACAAAAGGTGGTCTTCGCCTGCAAAGAGGGCAGGTGGTGACGCGGTGGTGGGCTCGGCGATGACATCCTTCCTGCCGTCCTTGCGGTCTTCGGTCTTGTTGCACCAAAGGGGGAACCTTTGTCTCGCCCCTCGGGAACCTGCGCCTGCGCGGTCTCCTTTGCACCGATATGGAAACTGCGCCCGCGGGCACGGTTCGTCATGGCTTGCGTCACTGCCTCCTCCTGAGGCAGCCCTTGCCTTGAGATCTCCGCCCTCCCGAAGCAGCCTAGCTGAGGCCACTCTTGGGAGAGGTCTTGGTTGCCCCTCTAGAGCAGCCTAGGCGAGGCTGCTCCCTGAGGAGGTCTTGGTCATTCTCCTCGCTAGGGCTGGCCCCCTCGCAAGGGTCTTGAGCAGCTGGTCGATCAGCTGGGCCCTACTGGGTCGTACCAGGAACGCGACGTGGGCTGCAGACAGGCAAGTCTGGGTACCCTGGTTCCCAGTACGCCGACAATAGAGTATAAGGGACTTATGTAAAAAACTCATCGAAGATGGCGGAAACCATTTGAGACACATGACTTTTTAAACCGGTGAGCTCTGTAGTAGCCTCCCCAAGAGCCCCCTCAGCTGTCTCAGCGCGTTGTATCAGCAGAATCTTTTCTTCGGCCCAGGATTTCTTTTTTGCAGCTAAGCTGGTCTTCAATTTCTCAGATTTAGAGAGGCTTAATTGGAGTTTAGAGTCTGTGGTCTTTATCTTTGTCTCCTGCTCCGCCAACCGGGTCTTGGCATCCGTCAATTGAGAGCCCAACTCAGATAAGGCGTTCTACAAAACATTCACAGGTGTGTCAAGACATAAACTAAAAGTTATAAGGGTTCAAGTCTCAAGTACTTTGCACTGCAATACCACTTGACATTTGGGGGCTAATGTCTGCCCAAGCAATTTTTTATGACTTTTATATATTTCAAGTCCCAAGGGTTTTACAAAGTAACAACGCTTGGCACTTGGGGGCTAATGCATGATATTCATAAAGTTTTTCAAGATTGAGCCGGATCACAATACTTATTGGGACTAGTAAAAGACAGTTATGCTATTAAGTACCTGTTCATTTATGATAAATTGAGCCAGCCCTTGGGGACTACAGGTGAATTTTACGCTACTCTATTGGATTTTCGAAAAACCTAGAGGCAAAGTATCAAATTATATCATAAAGTCTACAAATAATTCAAGTTCATCATCTGAAGACTTGGGGGCTGGTAGAGTATAAGTAAACCGGAGAACATACCTCATATTTTAGCTGCAATTGTTTGACCATCTCCATTTCCGAGTCACGGCTAGAGTGCACATGACTGAGATAGCCGGACAGTACATCATTGACATTGAGGTGAGCGTAATGGGAGATATCAAAGCGCACTTTATGCTTCTATAAAGCCTCTTGCTTAGCAGTATGCCGGGCTAATACAGTGGGGGTCCCCGGTTCAACAAACCGGCTACTGGTAATCAAAACGTCAGTATCAGAAGTTGTTGGTGGGTTAGCTGAGCTAGATGGTTCAGTAATGGTTGGATTAAGGGTGGCCTCATCGGCTGACAACTCGGGAGGGTCCAAGTGAGTATGAACAGCCGGTTCTTCTGGTGCTTCAGTTTGAGAGGGAGTTGGCATGGCCGGCTCAGGTGCAGGAACTTTCGGGTCTTCTGTCGGCTTAATCACCTTGGCCTTCTTGGATTTGCCGGACAGTACATCATTGACATTGAGGTGAGCATAATGGGAGATATCAAAGCGCACTTTCTGCTTCTATAAAGCCTCTTGCTTAGCAGTATGCCGGGCTAATACAGTGGGGGTCCCCGGTTCAACAAACCGGCTACCAGTAATCAAAATGTCAGTATCAGAAGTTGTTGGCGAGTTAGCTAAGCTAGATGGTTCAGTAATGGTCAGATTAAGGGTGGCCTCGTCGGCTGACAACTCAGGAGGGTCCAATTGAGTATGAACAGCCGGGTCTTCTGGTGCTTTAGTTTGAGAGGGAGTTGGCATGGCTGGTTCAGGTGCAGGAACTTTCGGGTCTTCTATCAGCTTAATCACCTTGGCCTTCTTGGATTTGCTGGACAGTACACCATTGACATTGAGGTGAGCGTAATGGGAGATATCAAAGCGCACTTTCTGCTTCTATAAAGTCTCTTGCTTAGCAGTATGCCGGGCTAATACAGTGCGGGTCCCCGGTTCAACAAACTGGCTACCGGTAATCAAAACGTTAGTATCAGAAGTTGTTGGCGGGTTAGCTGAGCTAGATGCTTCAGTAATGGTCGGATTAAGGGTGGCCTCATCGGCTGACAACTCAGGAGGGTCCAATTGAGTATGAACAGCCGAGTCTTCTGGTGCTTTAGTTTGAGAGGGAGTTGGCATGGCCGGTTCAGGTGCAGGAACTTTCGGGTCTTCCGTCGGCTTAATCACCCTGGCCTTCTTTGATTTGGCTTGACCACTAAGAAAGATTTTATGAGACAGTTAGTGTAATGATGCAGTTTTAAAGATACAGAGGAAAGATGATTTTTCCTTACCCAGGGGCAGTCTTGAAAGCAGGAAATTGAGTTTGTGACGAGTCGCCAGAAGAGCGAGAAACCTCCTGCAAAGGTAAAATAAAGTTAGTGATGCAAGGGAACAGATCCATTAATGGAAGCAAAAGACAAAGATGAAAGAAACCTCGTTCTGGCATTTTCGAGGAGTTTGTTGTAAATCGGAAGGCGGTTCATCATCGTCATTAGTCCGGGCCTGACGGCGGCTCTCATGTTCCTGCTTTTTGAAAAGAAAATGAGGGTCCAGATAAGCCAAAGGGTGCGAAAACCTTACTTTCCGAGTTACCAGTCGAAGTTTCTGTCTTGGCAAAGGGGCTGAGTCGGAGGAAATAGTTACCTCTTCTTCCACGGCCTGGCTGGCCCCCGTGTCGTCCTGGTGATAGTCAGTGTCAATAAGGTAGTTAATAAACTAGCCAAGGGAGTCAAGGGCTACCTCCGACTCAGAAGCATCATCCAAGTGGAATAAGTCAGATGCAGTCTTCTTCTTCTTGGGCTTCCGGGTCATTCTCCTGGCAGCTATGGCAGTGGCTCTAGCCTTCTTGGCAGCTTCATGATCATACTTGGCCTTCCAGAAGTCAGATTGGGCCTGTAAACAAATAAACAAGTTAAAAGGTCATTCAAGTATTTAAACTACTACGGAAAACACAAAAGAGATAGAGGTCAGGGGTTTTCACCTCTGGTGCCGGGTTAAGTTTGCAGAATGGGTTTTGCAGAAGGGGTTTAACCCGACCTTACTGCAGTCCTCATATTTGCCGTTCACAAGGATGGTTGACATTGCAACAACGTCTTCTTCAGTCAATTGAACAGAGCTATAACGCAGAGAGTCATTTGGGCCACCACCATACTCATACATTAACTTGGATCGGCGGCTTAGAGGGATGACCCGCCATGCGAACCAGCAACGGATCAGGTCAACTCCAGTTAAGCCATTCCCCAATAAAGCTTAAATCCTTTTAATAGATGGAATAAGCTTCTTGCGTTCAGCAGCGGTAAGCTTATCAGGGAGCACAAACTTGGAATCCATACGCTCTGCGCGATAACCCGACAGTGGTTTTTCATTGGCTGGTGACGTATCTTGGCAGTAGAACCAGGTCTGATTCTAATCTTTGGGATGGCTCGGTAAGACTATTAAGGGAAAGACGGTGCCCTGTCGGCGCTGAATTGAGATTCCACCAAGCTCGAAACTAAGGCCGTCGGTGCATTCGTTATGGCGGTTCAGATAAAAGTATTCTCTGAAAAGTTCCACGGTCGGTTCTTCTTGAAGATATAACTCACAAAGAACTTGAGAATTGCAGATATTGGAGATAGAGTTGTATCCAATGTCTTGTGGGCGAAGCTTGAAAAAATGCAGAACGTCTTGGAAGAACTTTGAGTCGGGTGGTGAGAAACCCTGGTTCAGGTGATCAGTGAAAATGATAACTTCACCGTCTGTAGGCTGAGGTCGTTCTTCGTCCGGGTCAGGAGCACGATAAGACATAGCCTTTTTCTCTGGAAAAAATCCTATGGTGACAAATTCCTTCAAGGTATCCTCCGTAACTGTGGAAGGGACACGTTGCAGACTGTTGGCGCGGCATGGTGAAAGGACAGACTAAAAAGAAAGTGGTGTGCTAGTTCAATTCAATGATAAAATTAGACGTTAAATGATGATGGTACAAATAAGTAATGGCGTCTTAACATAAGGGCTAATGACATATACAGGAAAAGTGAGCCGGCGTGATAAGCTGCCATGACTAAAGATATTCGAAGGATGCCAGAAATAGAATTGGCTAAGTGTTGACACAAACAAGTTTACCAAGCTGTCACTATTATTTTGGATCAAATGGCCATTCCAAAAAGAAAATATTCTAGACCTGAAAATTTAGTACAGATGAGTTCGTGAGTTATAATGAGGCCTTTGTACAGGAAAAAGGGATCTACTAGTATAAAAAATGGACACAAAACAACTACCGCTCGAGTTATGTGTTCCTTTTTGGATCAGAAGAGCCTGCGGAGGAGGAACTACGAAGAAATTGTGATGAACTATGAAGAACACACATAGACCTAGAAACCCTAATGCGGATCTGAGGAGCAGGAAGGTGAACACTTACAGCCATGGATCTTCCACGGAGGGTCGCTGCCGTTCTCTGGATCAATTCAGGTTGATGAAGTGGCTGAGGTCGAGGAAGATGAGGTGCTCTGCGGTGGCGGCGGAGCTCGAGCGGCAGTAGGGTTGCGAGAGGAAGAAGATGAAGAAAGGGAAGAGTGAGTAAAGACATAGTCGTGCCTATTTATAAGGGATAAGCGAACAGGCAGGCGCGAAAATCGAGGAAGACCCGAATAATGATTATCCAGCTAAATGGATGCCTCGATTCTCGGAAGACATTTAAGGATAAAGATCTGTTGGAGATGACGTTATAGCATGCTTTCATATTTTTGGAAGATGACGTCACGGCGGCTTACAAAGCTATTACAGACAAGGGAAGATGGATGTCGTCTAAATGTTGAATGTTGACAAGAACAAGGTTCAAATCAACCTGGGGCCTAATGTTGGGAATATAACTTTCAGGTATGACCCACCCAGGAGGGGCCGGGTCAACCCTAATGGCGGATTGTTAAGAGAAGCCCAGTAATATTCAAGGTGATAGTTTATTAAGAATTGTAGAAGGCCTAAGCCCAGAGGCGGCTTAAGGACCAATATTGTTTATGTAAAGAAAGGCATATCAAAGAAGTCACCAAGCCGGACACGTTTTATGAGCCGGCCGGGACTCTGTAGGCCGCCAGGCGTCAACCCGTGTATATAAGGGGACGACCCGGCAGCGGCTTAGGACAGGAAACAACAGATCGATAGCCAAGCTAGCGGATTCGCTCCTTGGTCATCGAAACCTAGCAATACAACATCAATTGGACTGGGCCTTACCTTCACCGTAAGGGGCCGAACCAGTATAAACCTCTCGTGTCCTTTATCCCGATTAACCCCTTAAAGCTTCCTAGTTGCGATGGCCCTATGACTAAGTCCTTTCGCTAGGACATCTACCGTGACAATTCCACGACAGAAAGACTGTGTCTTGATCATCCGTTTCTCAAACATTATGCAGTGCGAGAAATATAACGGAGGAGATCGAGTCTTGTGGGGAAATGTGCGCAAACCTCTGTAGAGTGTACAAACTAATCATGGTTAACCGTGTCCCCGATTATGGACATCTTGAGTATCTGGTGCTTGAACTCCTATGTTGATCTCATCACTCTACTTAATTAATTTTGTTGGCTTGTTAACTTTTAATTTGGGATTGAGATGAGGTTACCATTCTCAATGTTTTCAACCAACTTTGTAGTTAAATAAAATATATTCCTTTGTTATAGGGAAAAACTGGATTTACGCAAAATGATAACCATAGAGCCTCCACCAGCCAGCCTATATTTATAGCTGTTACTTGTTCATTGCTCTATAGTGTTATCTTGCCAGCATGTTCCATGTGCTGACCTACACAGGCTGCAACGTATTATGTTGCAGAGTTTTCAGACGAATAGTAAGGTGCACTAGGTCATTGTCATGCACTCAGCTATGCCGTTGGAGTTGATGGACTCATTTACCCTCGAATCTTCCGCAGTTATCTTATTTAGATGGCCTTCAGCCATATTATTGTAATAAGTACTCTCTTTGAGATATTCAATGTAACAAGTGTGTGATTTCACTCGGTTATGAATCCTCGAGTACTGTGTGTGTCAGCATTACCGATCTAGGGATTACACTTACGCATAGAGATTTTACCGTTTGAGGTCGGATCACTACAAGATGGTATCAGAGCACACGCTGACTGTAGGACGCGACCACTAAGATGTGCCATAGGACACTCTTCTCTACTCATTTCTGACATCTCTCCATTTTCTACTCTACAGATGGCGGACCCAATGAACAAGTTTTCTCAACTGGATGATGACACCCCGTTTGGACAACACTTGAAGGAGGCCACAAAGTACCTGAGAATCGGAATACCAAGCTTCACGGGGACCTACACCGCAACTCTACCTGAAGAAGAGCGTTGAAAATTCGAGTACATGTTCCAGGAAGGACATTCACACCAGTTACTGAGCCCATAGAGTTTTCTTTTGATGCACCAACCTAGAGTCTAGGAAAGAGCATGGCAGCCCACATCGCCATGGGATGCATCGGCGAAGTATACCACAAGGATCTTAAGGACACAATCTACCAGATATGTGGAAGCCAAGATGAGCAATGGGAGATGATAGCACTAGGAAGGACAAGTCCATTGCAGCCTACATCCAGGAGTTGAACCAGCACATTCGTCGCCAGGAGAACCAGATGTGCGCCAGCATGATAGAGCTGAAGAAGGTGATGACCAGGAACATGGAGCTAGAATAGGAACTCAAGTCTACTCGCGATGGATACGAACAGGAAATTGCAGTAATACTGGAGAAGAATGAAGACCTGAAGAAGAAGCTAGGAATACTCATGGGAGATCCCAAACCCGAGGAGGACAACCGCCCTGAAGAGTACATCATCATCGACGACACCGACTCCGATCCCGATAGTGATAATGATTATGAAGACGAAGTTGGAGCAGATATCATGGAGTCATCCTCCGATCAAAATTTCTAGTCGACCACCATATTATCAGTAGTATTTTCCCCATGTATATAGTAGTAGTCCGAGTATTTTGTAACAGTAGCCTAGATCGATTGTATGGTCTTGTTGAATTGAGTGGTGTGAATGAATGTGTTTGTCTCATGTGCATATGGGTAGTGATTTCCTTTTAGACCTCACTCTATTCTATTCTCACCCCTCTAAACCTATCAGTTGCCCCCGAGATGTGACCCCGGATTTGTCTTCCCACCGGAGCTCACTTAGTTGATCCAACAGCAGAATGCCTTGATGCAATTGCTAGTCCAGAACAAAGGCAACAACAACAACAACAACAACAACCCACCGCCACCACCTTCCAGTGGACAACTTAGCCCGTTTTCTGAGGTTGAATCCGCCGGTGTTTTCTAGTAGCACCGAGCTGATTGTTGCTGATGACTGGCTCCGCAGGATTGGGAGGGAGCTGACCACCGTAGGTTGCACACATGCTGAGAAGGTGCGCTTTGCCGCACATCAATTGGACGGACCCATAGCCTCATGGTGGGAGAATTACACAGCCACTTTCCCCATAGCCAATGTCACATAGGATCAGTTTCAGCAAGCTTTCCGCACAGCCCATGTCTCAACCGGAGCTATGAGTATGAAGAAACATGAGTTTCGCAACTTACGCCAGGGAAATCATACCGTGGGGCAGTACGTGGATGAGTTCAGCAAGTTAGCCCGTTATGCCCCAGATCATGTGGCCACGGATGCCGAAAAATAGGAGAAGTTTATGGAAGGGCTGAATGATGAGCTGAGTATGCAGTTGATGGTTGCAACATTCACCAACTACTAGGAGTTGGTAGACAGGGCTCTTATGATAGAAGGGAAGCAGCAGCAGATAGAGAGCCGCAAAAGGAAGTATGGACAGGGGAAGTACAATTCCGGAGCCCAATAGAATCCCCGTTTTATCCCAAACTCGGGAGGATACACCCACAACCATGGAGGCCATACTCAAAATGGAGGAAGTTCGCATAACCACAGTGGCTCTAAGAATGGAGGAAGCAGCAGCCAGAACCGTTCCAACCCAGCAACACCCGCTAAGAAGGACCTAAGCCATGTCACCTATTACAAGTGCGGGAAGACTGGACACTATGCCAATGATTGTTCTGAGTTGAAGAATAGCAATGGAAATGGAAACTCTAGGAAGAAGCCCAACCCCTTCACCAGAGGTCAGGTGAACCACGTCAACGTGGATGAAGTTAAAGAGCAGCCGGATGCAATAATCGGTAAGTTTTTGATTAAGTCATTTACTGCAATTGTTCTTTTCGACACTAGTGCATCACATTCATACATATCAAGGGGATTTGTGGATAAGTTTAAGTTCCCCACCAAAGCCCTTCAGACACCTATGTTAGTAAGCTCGCTAGGAGCGGAGTATATGGTAAGCAGAGGATGTTTTCAGATGCCATTGACCATAGGTAGGCATATTTTCCCCTCAGACCTAATAATTTTGGAGTCACAAGGATTGGATGTGATACTAGGAATGGATTGGCTATCGATGTATGGAGGAAACATCGAGTGTGCTAGTAAGTCAATTTTACTCACCACCCCGGAAGGTAAACGGATCAAGTATGTGTCACGGCATGCGACAAGGAGGAATCAAGTAAATTCCTCTCGGGAGTTGTTCAGGAAGAAGTGCATGTTTTGAAGGATTTCCCGGATGTATTTCCAGAGGAACTACCAGGCATGTCGCCAGATTGAGACATAGAATTTTTGATATAGTTGTTGCCAAGCACCGGACCAATATCGAAGAGACCATATCGGATGCCCACAAATGATCTGGAGGAAATTAAAAAGCAGATTAAGGAGTTATTGGAGAAAGGTTATATCCAACCAAGTTCATCACCGTGAGGAGCCCAGTGCTCTTAGTTGAGAAGAAGGATGGATCTTTAAGAATGGTTGTTGATTATCGAGCGTTGAATGAGGTGACGATCAAGAACAAGTACCCACTACCGATGATCAATGATCTGTTTGACCAGCTGCAGGGAGCAAAAGTATTCTCCAAGATCAATCTTCGATTGGGATACCACCAGTTGAAGATCCGAGAACATGATATACCTAAGACATCTTTTACCACAAGGTATGGGCTATATGAGTACACGATCATGTTATTTGGATTGACTAAGGCCCCTGCCTATTTTATGAGTATGATGAACAAGGTGTTCATGGAGTTTTTGGATAAGTTTGTGGTGGTGTTTATTGATGATATATTGGTGTACTCAAAGAATGAAGAGGAACAAAAGGAGCATTTGCGCTTAGTTCTCGAGAAGCTCAGAGAACATCAGCTATATGCCAAGTTCAGCAAATGTGAATTTTGGTTGAAGGAAGTTGGATTTCTTGGACATGTTATATCAGGAGAAGGTATAGCAGTAGACCCTACCAAGGTACAGTCTGTCACTGAGTGGTTGGCACCCACCTTAGTTGGAGAGATCCGCAGTTTTCTGGGACTCGCAGGATATTATAGGATATTCATTGAGAATTTTTCCAAAATTGCAAAACCCATGACGGAGTTGTTGAAGAAGGACACCAAGTTCAAATGTACGGAGGAATGTGAGGCCCGTTTTCATGAGTTCAAGAAACGTTTGGTTACAGCCCCAGTGCTGATTCTTCCGGATATACGCAAGGATTTCCAAGTGTATTGCGACGCTTCTCGCTTGGGACTTGGAGGTGTACTTATGCAAGACAGAAGAGTTGTTTCATATGCCTCACATCAGCTTCGACCTCACGAGTAAAACTATGCCACACATAATTTGGAGCTAGCAGCCGTAGTGCATGCGCTCAAGACCTGGAGACATTTTCTTATTGGAAACCGTTATGATGTGTACACGGATCACAAGAGTTTGCAGTACATTTTCAAGCAGAAGGAGTTGAATCTCAGGCAGAGGAGATGGTTGGAGCAAATAAAGGATTATGATATGAAGTTGCATTATCATCCAGGAAAGGCCAATGTCGTAGCAGACGCTTTGAGCCGCAAGAGTTATGCCAATACCCTCGTAAGCGGAGGATTACCGCAGGAGTTAGTCGACGATCTCAAGGAACTTCGTTTGGAGATAGTTCCAATAGGTTTTGTTGTAGCAAAGGAGGTTTAGTCCATGTTATTGGGAAAGATTTGAGAAGCTCAAAAGGACGACAAGGAAATTGCTGAGATAAAGGAGAATATGAGCAAAGTAAAAGCCAAGGGTTTTCGGGAGGATGAGCACGAAACTTTATGGTTTGAAGATCGTGTATATGTACCCAATAATGCAGAGATGAGGAAGTTAATACTTCAGTAAGCTCATGACTCACCATATTCGATTCACCCCGGAAACACCAAGATGTATTTGGATTTGAAGGAACGTTTCTGGTGGACAGGTATGAAGAAGGATATTTCCGAGTATGTAGTAGTATGTGACATATGTCAGAGAGTTAAGGCAGAACATCAGAAGCCGGCAAGATTACTTCAGCCTATGCCAATACCATAATGGAAGTGGGACAAACTTGGCATGGACTTTATCACCGGATTACCCTGGAACAGATTGGGATATGATTCCATCTGGGTAGTAGTGGATGGCTTGACCAAAGTAGGTCACTTTATCCCAGTGAAAACTACTTATACGGGTGCGAAGTTGGCCAAAATATATATGACCAAGATTATATGTTTGCATGGAGTTCCAAGGACCATCGTATCAGATAAAGGAACACAGTTTACCTCGAAGTTTTGGAATCAGCTGCACCAGACTTTGGGTACCAGGCTAGAATTCAGTACAACCTGTCGTCCACAGATAGATGGACAGACCGAGAGAGTCAATCAGATTCTGGAGGATATGTTCAGAGCTTGAGCGCTGATACATCCATTTTGCATCATTCTTTTATATCGATATTTATTGCATTATGGGTTATTATTACACATTATGTCACAATACTTATGCCTTTTCTCTCTTATTATACAAGGTTTACATGAAGAGGGGGGATGCCGGCAGCTAGAATTCTGGGCTGGAAAAGGAGCAAATATTAGAGACCTATTCTGCACATCTCCAAAAGTCTTGAAACTCCACGGGAATTATTTTCAGAATATATAAAAAATATTGGGCGAAAGAAGTACCAGAGGGGGGCCACCCACCGTCCACGAGGGTGGGGGCGTGCCCTACCCCCTGGGCGCGCCCCCTGCCTCGTGGGCCCCCTGGTGGCCCTCTGAGGCCCATCTTTGGCTATATGGAGTATTTCGTCGAGGAAAAAAATCATAAGCAAGCTCACGGGATGAAACTCCGCCGCCATGAGGTGGAACCTTGGCGGAACCAATCTAGGGCTCCGACGGAGCTGTTCTGCCGGGGAAACTTCCCTCCGAGAGGGGGAAATCATCACCATCGTCATCACCAACGATCCTCTCATCGGGAGGGGGTCAATCTCCATCAACATCTTCACCAGCACCATCTCCTCTCAAACCCTAGTTCATGTCTTGTATCCAATCTTTGTATCCAAACCTCAGATTGGTACATGTGGGTTGCTAGTAGTGTTGATTACCCCTTGTAATTGATGCTAGTTGGTTTACTTGGTGGAAGATCATATGTTCAGATCCATTATGCATATTAATACACCTCTGATTATGAACATGAATATGATTTGTGAGTAGTTACGTTTGTTCCTGACGGCATGGGAGAAGTCTTGCTATAAGTAGTCATGTGAATTTGGTATTCGTTTGATATTTTGATGAGATGTATGTTGTCTTTCCTCTAGTGGTGTCATGTGAGCATCGACTATATGACACTTCACCATTGTTTGGGCCTAGAGGAAGGCATTGGGAAGTAATAAGTAGATGATGGGTTGCTAGAGTGACAGAAGCTTAAACCCTAGTTTATACGTTGCTTCGTAAGGGGCTGATTTGGATCCATATGTTTCATGCTATGGTTAGGTTTACCTTAATACTTTGGTTGTAGTTGTGGATGCTTGCAATAGGGGTTAATCATAAGTGGGATGCTTGTCCAAGGAAGGACAGTACGCGACCTCGGGTCCACCCACATGTCAAATTATCAAAGTATCGAACGCGAATCATATGAGCGTGATGAAAACTAGCTTGATGATAATTCCCATGTGTCCTCGGGAGCGCTTTACTTTATATAAGAGTTTGTCCAGGCTTGTCCCTCGCTACAAAAAGGATTGGGCCATCTTTCTACACCTTATTTACTTTTATTACTTGCTACCCATTACAAATTACCTTATCACAAAACTATCTGTTACCGATAATTTCAGTTCTTGTAGAGAATACCTTGCTGAAAACCGCCTATCATTTCCTTCTGCTCCTCATTGGGTTCGACACTCTTACTTATCGAAAAGGGTACAATAGATTCCCTACACTTGTGGTTCATCAAGACTCTTTTCTAGCGCCGTTGCCGGGGAGTGAAGCGCCTTTGGTAAGTGGAATTTGGTAAGAAAAAAAATTATATAGTGAGCTTAAATTTACTGTGACTTGTTACTATGGAACATAATCCTTTGAGGGGCTTGTTCGGGGTATCTTCACCCCGACCAGTAGAGCAAAGAGTAGCTCCTCAACCTACCGAACCTACTGAAAATGTTTGCTTTGAAATTCCTTCGGGTATGATAGAGATACTGCTAGCTAATCCTTTCACAGGTGATGGAACATTACATGCTGATTTGCACCTAATCTATGTGGATGAAGTCTGTGGATTATTTAAGCTTGCAGGTATGCCCGAGGATGTTATCAAGAAGAAGGTCTTCCCTTTATCTTTTAAGGGAGAGGCATTGACATGTTTTAGGCTATGTGATGATATGGGATCTTGGGACTACAATCGATTGAAATTGGAATTTCATCAGAAGTTTTATCCTATGCATCTTGTTCATCGTGATCATAATTATATGTATAATTTTTGGCCTCGCGAAGGAGAAAGCAACGCTCAAACTTGGGGGAGGCTTAATTCAATGTTATATTCATGCCCCAATCATGATCTCTCAAAATAAATGATTATTCAAAAAATTTATGCTCGTCTTTCTATCAGTAATCGCTCCATGCTCGATACTTCTTGTACTGGATCTTTTATAATGAATACTATTGAATTCAAATGGGATTTATTGGAGAGAATTAAATGCAACTCTGAAGATTGGGATCTTGACGAAGGTAAGGAGTCAGGTATAACACCTAAGTTTGATTGTGCTAAATCTTTTATGGATACCGATGCTTTCCGTGAATTTAGCACTAAATATGGACTTGACTCTGAGATAGGAGCTTCTTTCTGTGAATCCTTTGCTACTCATGTTGATGTCCCTAAGGAGGAGTGGTTTAAATATAATCCTCCCATTGAAGGAAAAGTAGTTGCACCTATTAAAGTTGAAGAAAAGACTATCACTTATAATGATCCTATTGTTCCTACTTCTCATATTGAGAAACCACCTTTCCCTGTCAGAATAAAGGATCATGCTAAAGCTTCAATTGTGGTCAACAAAAGTAATATTAAGACACCCAAATCCCCTGAGCAAATTAAAGTTGAACCAAGTATTGCTATGGTTAAAGATCTCTTGGCCGATAATATTGATGGGCGTGTTATTTACTTATGTGATGAAGCTGCTAGAATTGCTAGACCTGATACTAAAAATAAACATAGACCTGTTGTAGGCATGCCTATTATTTCTGTTAAAATAGGATATCATTGCTATCATGGCTTATGTGATATGGGTGCTAGTGCATGTGCAATACCTCATTCCTTATACAAAGAAATTATGCATGATATTGCACCTCCTGAGATAGAAGAGATAGATGTTACAATTAAGCTTGTCAATAGAGATACTATTTCACCAGTTGGAATTGTTAGAGATGTTGAAGTCTTGTGTGGGAAAGTTAAATACCCTGCTGATTTTCTTGTTCTTGGTTCCCCACAAGATAACTTTTGTCCCATTATATTTGATATACCCTTCTTGAATACTGTTAATGCTAAGATAGACTGCAATAAGGATATTGTTTCTGTTGGTTTAGGGGATATATCTCATGAATTTAATTTTGCTAAATTTCTTAGACAATCCCATGATAACAAATTGCCTAGTAAAGATGAAATTATTGGACTGGCTTCTATTGTCGTGCCTCCTACAGATCCTTTAGAACAATATTTGCTAGACCATGAAAATGATATGTTTATGAATGAAAGAAGGGAAATAGATGAAGTATTCTTTAAACAGGGACCTATTTTGAAACACAAATTGCCTGTTGAAATCCTAGGGGATCCTCCTCCACCCAAGGGTGATCCCGTGTTTGAGCTTAAACTATTACCTGATACTCTTAAATATGCTGATCTTGATGAGGAAGAGATATATCCTGTTACTATTAGTACTAACCTTTCAGATCATGACGAAAAGAAATTATTGAAAACTCTGAAGAAGCACCATGCTGCTATTGGATATACTCTTGATGATCTTAAGGTTATTAGTCCCACTCTATGCCAGCACAAAATAAAACTGGAGAAAGATGCTAAACCGGTTGTTGATCACCAACGACGGTTATATCCTAAGATGAAAGAAGTGGTAAGAACAGAAATACTAAAGCTTCTGGAGGCAGGTATAATTTATCCCGTTGGTGATAGTCAGTGGGTAAGTCCTGTCCATTGTGTCCCTAAGAAGGGAGGTATTACTGTTGTTCCTAATGATAAGGATGAATTGATCCCACAAAGAATTGTTACAAGTTATAGAATGGTAATTGATCTCCGCAAATTAAATAAAGCTACTAAAAAGGATCATTACCCTTACCTTTTATTGATCAAATGCTAGAAAGATTATCCAAACATACACATTTTTGCTTTCAAGATGGTTATTCTGGTTTCTCTCAAATACCTGTGTCAAAAGAGGATCAATAAAAGAAAACTTTTACTTTCCCTTTCGGTACCTTTGCTTATAGACGTATGCCTTTTGGTTTATGTAATGCACTTGCTACCTTTCAAAGACGTATGACTGCTCTATTCTTTGACTTTTTTGAAAAGATTGTTGAGGTATTCATGGATGATTTTTCTGTTTATGGAACTTCTTTTGATGATTGCTTAAGCAACCTTGATCGAGTTTTGCAGAGATGTGAAGAAACTAATCTTGTCTTGAATTGCGAGAAGTGCCACTTTATGGTTAATGAAGGTATTGTCTTGGGGCATAAAATTTCTGAAAGAGATATTGAAGTTGATAAAGCTAAAGTTGATGCTATTGAAAAGATGTCGTGTCCTAAGGACATTAATATAAGAAGTTTCCTTGGTCATGTCGGTTTTTATAGGAGGTTCATTAAGGACTTTTCTAAAATTTCTCAGCCTCTGACTAATCTCTTACAAAAAGATGTTCCTTTTGTTTTAGATGATGATTGTGTAGAAGCATTTGAAATACTTAAGAAAGCTTTGATTTCTACACCTATTGTCCAGCCTCCTGATTGGAATTTACCATTTGAACTGTTGTGTGATGCTAGTGATTATGTTGTAGGGGCTGTTCTAGGACAAAGAGTTGATAAGAAATTAAATGTTATCCAATATGCTAGTAAAACTCTAGACAATGCTCAAAGAAATTATGCTATTACTAAAAAAGAATTTTTACAGTTGTATTTGCTTGTGATAAGTTCAGACTTTATATAGTTGATTCTAAACTAACTGTTCACACTAATCATGCTGCTATTAAATATATTATGGAAAATAAAGATGCTAAACCTAGACTTATTAGATGGGTTCTCTTCCTTCAAGAATTTAATTTGCATATTATTGATAGAAAGGGAGCTGAGAACCCTGTTGCAGACAACTTGTCTAGGTTAGAGAATGTTCTTGATGACCCACTACCTATTGATGATAGCTTTCCTAATGAACAATTAGCTGTCATAAATGCTTCTCGTACTGCTCCATGGTATGCTGATTATGCTAATTATATTGTTGCTAAATTTATACCACCTAGTTTCACATACCAGCAAAAGAAAAAGTTCTTCTATGATTTAAGGCATTACTTTTGGGATGACCCACATCTTTATAAAGAAGGAGTAGATGGTGTTATTAGACGTTGTGTACCTGAGCATGAACAGGAATAGATCCTATGCAAGTGCCACTCCGAAGCTTATGGAGGACACCATGCTGGAGATAGAACTGCACATAAGGTATTGCAATCCGGTTTTTATTGGCCTACTATCTTCAAGGATGCCCATAAGTTTGTTTTGTCTTGTGATGAATGTCAAAGAATTGGTAATATTAGTAGACGTCAAGAAATGCCTATGAATTATTCACTTGTTATTGAACCATTTGATGTTTGGGGCTTTGATTATATGGGACCTCTTCCTTCCTCTAATGGGTATACTCATATTTTAGTTGTTGTTGATTACGTTCACTACTAGGAAAAGGCATGCTAGTGGCGCACCGAATTTGCCTTCTAATGGCGCACTACCGGTGCGCCACTGGCATCACGCCATTAGAATTAAATTCTAATGGCGCACCACCGGTGCGCCATTAGTATCTGGTGTTCTAATGGCGCACCACGTAGTGCGCCATTAGTATAGCCTGCAGTGCACCATTAGAATGCCTCCCAGGGGGCCATATGTACCCATGTGCTTTGGCATTCTAATGGCGCACCAGCAGTTAATGCGCCATTAGTGTGATGATCACAGTGCGCCATTAGTGTCTTGTGTGGTGCGCCATTATTATGAATATTAGGTTTTTTTTTGCTTTTCTGATTTTTGCACAGGTTACAAAATATATTATTGGACAGAATATAGACAGAAGCACACAGCAACATCAGATTCATCGAATACAATAGAAGATTAGTCTCCGAATACAATTCATCATATTAGTCTTCGAATTCAAAAGACCGAACAAAGATAAAACATTACAAGTCTCAAGACCGCGAGTATCGAGTTTGCCTTCACATTACAAGTCGATATCGATCATCTAAACTACCATCACATAGAAGAGAGCTGTGGTCATCACGATGAGCATCATCGCGATCAAACTGGTCTTCATCCGGTTCCTCCAACGCTCCCTCCTCTCTCCCGCTAGATAGCGGGCGTATCTACATTCGGCCTCCGCCCTAGTGGTGTACCCTTTGTAACTGTTACCGCTGAAACGGTGAACCTGTCTCCGACACTCCTCCCAGTCGTCGTAGACTCCGAGAACCTTACCCTTGTACACGACATACGACGGCATCTCTATGCACAAGCCAAACAACAGACAATACCTAAGCAATATGTAAGTATGCAACAAAAGGATCGGAAGAGAAAAGCAAGACATTAATAGCACGATTCATGGTCCTACTAATAAATAGCATCGATTACATCTACGTTGAACGACTGTCCAAACCAAAGAGACATACGAATTCATTAAAGTATAATTACAACATGAGCCAATCAATGTTTCAGAACTACACATCACTACTTTCGACTCGACTCATCGGACAGGAACGTGGATGAAGCCGCCGTCTGTCGTGATGGTCAAGAAATCATGGTCGTTGTCACCCTGCATTTGTAGCGTTTCATCTATCTCACTGTTGGACGGTTGATATCTGAGGAAGAACTGCCCCGAGGTATGAAGGACATCTTGATGGATGATGTCCGCAAACTCCGACTGGATGCGACAGAATTCTTGTCTGAGGTCCGCATCCTGGACTGCCGACAAGCTCGTGGCCCAATCTTTGAGATTTTCTGGTAGCCGAAGTTGATGATGGTCCCTTACGATCGCCCGCATGTGATGGAGGGCGCAGTAGGCATCCTTCTAACCGCCAGGCGGCTGCTTGACGCAGCTGAACTTTGTATTGTGTGAGAACATGTGCTTGCCGTACTTATGAACTGCCCTGGTGAAGGTGCCTCCAGATTTGGTGTAGCCGGGGAGAACATCATCAAGAACTTTCTTGACATTTGTGTAGTCTATGTTGGAGTTACGGTTCGGGTCGAAATACGTGGCCATGGAATATTTCGGGCTTAAGAGGATGAGTGTGCAATGTGTGTCACTGCACAGAACACGGAATGTTAGAAAAAAAAGAACGATCAAAATCTAAGAAATCATATGTTACGGGGCGGTTAAAGGATGACTTACTCGGGAAAGTAAGCCACAAGGAAGTTATCCTTATCTAGGTTTGCCAAAATGATGCCTTCAAGGTGTGAACTCGCAACTTGGTGATCCCTAGCGCTGCTCAAGTGCTTGGCACGCATGTAGAAGGGGTCGACTATCACGATGTCCGGGGTCTTGTCTCTAATGATCCGCATCTCCATACTCAGCAAAAACAGCCGAATGAAGGTGTAGTGCAGCGGATGAAGGTTAAACATAGCAAAGATGTCATCAAACCGCAGGACGATCGTACCCCCGATGTCTCCATCCACAAAGCCCTTGCCCTCTGGCACCTTGGCCACGAAAACCGGGTATGCCACATCCTTCTCTCTGAGACGCCGCTTCTCCAAAGAAAGAACACTGTCGTGCAGACTCCGCATAGCACCGGTTGCAGCATTTAGCATATTTGGCGGTCTCCTCGAGATATCCTTAGGTGAAGGTGGCCCGTCCTGAGCACGGATCGAACTCGGTGCCGGCTGGCTCGCACCGGCGCCCTTGTTAGTCTTTCGTTTCTGTCCCTTTTCTTGATCTCCTGTAATGGGACTAAGTTCTGCTCACAGACCGCCTTCTTGAGCGTGTTGGGGCTGATAATATTTCGCACCTCATCTATCTGAGGCTCGGTGAAGGCGGGAGCTGGAGGCGTGTCCTGAGAACTGAACGCCAGACGACGCCTGTTGCAATTGGAATTCTCCGTCGTACTAGCTAGATCGCGGTGGTCTTGGTTGGGTTCTTGAGAAAGAGGCCCGCAGAACTCGTCAGCCTACCCATGTTCGGCAAAGTACTTATCAACGTTGGTAAATGTACCGTCGTCATTGTCGTCACCGTCCGGATCCTGTGCCATAGGGCTGTCCGGATCCTGTGCCATAGGGATGTCCAGCAGGTCCGGTAGCATTGCGGCGTTCTTGCCATGGCTTGGAGCCGGCACGACTGGCGGTCTTGTCTGTGGGGTGGTGTCCCCCGCCCCCAAACGAATCTGGCTCTTCGGCCAAAGCAGGGGCCAGTTTACGCAGGCGCTGAGGGTCATCTCATCTTCTTTGTCGGCCCCAGCGGGTCGAATCGGAGGTAACAGCTCGTCGCAGCCTGGCAGCACCCGAACCACTTCAACCCTATACATTGTGGGTGGCATCGGATTACCGTGGAACATGGGGTTGCCCGGTTGAACGATTCTTCTCTTGGCGACATCGACCAACTCGGCGCCCACGAAGTGCAGAAGAGTGCAAGGAACATGTACAGGGCGTCAGGGATGCCTAGTCAAAGGCAAGGAGATGAAGTCATTGGCCGAGAGGCTTAGTTACCGTGATGCCGTCGAGCTCGGCTAATGGCGAGGCACCGCCAACGGCAGGCATGCAACTGACAGAGGGGGCGCTTGTTGGCGAGGTGCCGGCCGACGTACACCTGGGTGCATTAAGCTCCAATGCCCGTGTCGGCGCCGGAGACACGAATACCGCCTCCGCCGGAGACACCAATGGTGCCGCCTGCGCGCTGTGCGAGTTGCTGGCCGTGAAGCTGGGAATCGGGGGAGGCCCCTGTTGGCCGCCCACAATCCACGTCGTCAGCCCATGAATCAACGTAGGCACCATGGCGTTGAGCGTCGTTCCAAGTTGTTGTTGCACTTGCTCTTGGACAAGCTCCGGAATCCGCGCCACTTGTGCCTTGAGTTCTTCAACCTCGCGCGTCTGGCTTTCCAAGCTGGTCTTTTTCTCCTTTCGCACACCAGCGGTATAGTATGACCCCCATTTTGTGGACAAGCCTTTGCCAGCCACACGACCAGCTGACGTCGGCTTAGTGAGCTTATCCTTGTTTTTCATTACGTTCAACGCCCTATTTATAGGGGTGTCGAAAGGGGAGCTCTTAGACGACCCCGCGCTACTGCTTTCAGTGTCCTGTGAAAGGAACGTGAACCATTTAGAAATATTGGGGATTAATTAGAGTGCAACCATATGGAGCTAATTACGCGGGGGTGTATTCCTTACCAGAAGAAGCTCAAGCGCCCTGGTCTTCGGATACGTGGTAAGATCCTTTGTTATCGGGTCCTCCTTGTACCGGGCCCTGACATAGTTCCTAGTCTGCTTGTCACTGCTGTATTTCTTGAAGCGGGGCGTAGGCCTTGCTCGGCACGCTCCGCGTCCTCCTTGTCCCATATAGGCTCCGCCACTCTGTAACCGCCGGGACCGAGTTTGTGTTCCCCTAAGTTCATCTCCCGCATTTCTTTCCCCCACTGACTTGATTCGGAGGTTGCACTGCTCTCGCACTTGATCTTGAACTCCTTGTACTCATCTTCGCTCATCAAAGGATATTTCTCCTTGATCTTCTCATAACTATCACCTTTATCAATCATTCTCTTCACCATGCTTTTCCAAGTAGATAGGGCCGTGCTCATCTTCGTGAGGGCGGCACTGTTCACTTTATTCCCTGAGAGGCGTGTGTTTTCAAATTCGGCGGGGAACTTCTATCGTTAGTGCAGCTTCGTGAAGAGGAGGTTGCGCAAATTCCCTCGGTCCTTATGCCTAAGGTTCTCGGTGTTGATCGAGACGATGCTCCGGAGAATGCACCCGAGCTGAACCGAGTACCCCTTGACTATATGTTTGGGCTCCGTTGGATTCCTGTCGGAGTCCACTTGAGTGAATTCCTCCTTGAGGGTGCGGAGCGCATTCGGGCGCCAGTCCTTCCTTTGCTTCTTCGGTTGGCTGCCATCTGTGTGTGCACCGCCATCATCAGTGTTGGCATCCTCGGCGGCACCATCAGTGGTGTCATCCCCGACGCCACTAGGGGTTGTGTAATCAGGATCGGTGTCTTCCGCGGCATCCTCATAGCGGTGAGGTTGTTCCTCCATCTCCTGGGACAGCTCCCAGAATTGCTTGCCGCCCGAACCACCGGCCTCATCGTTGTGGGCCATGTTTCGCTCTAAATAGGAAAAAAGTTTGGTCAAAAAGTTGGTTATTGTCAAGGAACAAGATCATGGTCTCATAATTTAGGGTTTGTCGACACCGAGGCACCCTAAAAGCCTAAGCATACATCATTTAGGTTCTCATCGACACCAAGGCATCCGGGGCAGCCAAGTTAAGTTTTCATCATTTAGGGTTTATCGATGCCGATGCACCCTAGGATGGGCCTAATCACTTGGCATTAATCACTTGGCTCTATTGCCACCTATGTTGGGTTTATCATCTAGGGTTTATCGATGCTAAGGAGAATTCTAAGTTGGGCCTAATAACTTGGCTCTATTGCCACCTATGGTTTAATGAAGCAAGAATGGCAGGGCAGTTGATCCTACTTAACTAAGTACTAAGATACCCTGGCCCATGCATTAGTCGCAAGTACCCCGCTTTTAGCAAAGTCATGCTAAAATTCACGGAAAATTTTAGCATGACCTTTGCTGAAAATAGGACATATGGAGTAACCGAATTTGCCGGAACGAAAGTTAATCGACATTCCGGCAAACTCAAGGGCAACTCGGGGTACCTGCAAATTCATCACGACACAATGGTCGGAGACAAAACCCAACAAACTAGCAAGATGATCATCATCTTTGCAAGACAGTAGCCTCTGAAGAAAACAGCATTGCAACATTCAAGTTCATAGGATAAAAAAATCATCCACATTCACCAACCCACATGATGTTAAAACCCACATGAGCTGTAAACAGACTTAAAAAACCCACATGATGTTATAACTGTATACACTGAACATGATGATACCAAATGGGAAGGAAAATTGTATCACTCTAGATTAGTGTAGCCACTATCTAACAAAACCAGAATGTTAACAAAATTACACCATGATGATACCAAATTCTTGTAGCAGTACAATGAGTTCACAGGATAAAAAAATCATCCACATTCACCAACCCAAACTGGTGGAGATACAGCAAACCAGAACCTCCCAGGTTTCTGCCATTTAATTTTTCCCACCATATATGTTTTTTGATTCATGTCATGGTACTTGCTGTCAAACCAAGTATTTTCTTTCTACATAATCTGGGAAGTTTCCTTCTTACTATCTCACTATATTACTGTCTCACTACAAAAAACTAGTATGCTTAGTTGAGACTAGTATGCTTAGTTGCATTATGACATGCAAAAACTACAAATATTTGTGTTTTTAGTTGAGCAATGCAGCGACAGTGTGATAGGCAAGTTTCAGCTGGCAAAGTGTCACGATTCAGAAAACAGAGTAGCTAAGCATAGCAAGTGGATAGTTTAGTCAGTATACTAGTACTATTTAGAAAGCATGAGACATATATTACCTGGAGGAGACTTCGTCGGAGAGTTGCCTGTGAATTGAAAATACAACAAGATCAGCAAAGGACAGTAAGATATATACTGAAATTATCATAACAAAATGCCAGCTACTGCCATGGTCAAAGAATAGATTATGATAGGTGGACAAGTACATGTCAAACTAGATAATTTTCAGAACCGGTTTAACCACCGCAGGATAAAACAATGCATCCAAGACTGGGCTTAGACTAATATCCTCATAGCATAATCTGACATCAAGCAAATAATATAAGAACAGTGAAAATGTATGTTCACTGCAAATGAATATGGACCAAGTGTTCACATTCTTGGAGTAACAAATATTCATCTACTCATTTGTAGATACCTAGGAGTAACAAGACTGCACTTGCCAATAATGTTTTATTTAATGAAGCAAACCAGATTTATGTACAACCACATAGTGTCACAAGTATAGGTTTCCATTTTTCTTTGCGGCCAGATACATCAAGAAGAGCCAACAGGTTTCCTACTCATCCTTCATTCTATACCTCACCTAAAAGACAAAATATACGTTTATTGCACACCCGATCATTGAGTCGCATTGACGGTTACAAATAGTGTGATAATACTGACCAGCTCAATTAAAATATATTAAGCTCACAATTTGATGGAATAGTTACTTTATGGCCATATGCCCCACATAAATGCAGACATGTAATCCCCAAGAACTGACTAGCAGCTCAACAAAAATGCATCAAATTCTCAGTTTACCCAAAAACCAAGGCAATCTGTAGCCATGCTATACTAAATTCTAACTATAACAAGGATACTCACTGCACTAGACATCAAAGGGCTGTCCAAAAGAAAACTCAGTTCCCATTTGTTGCTCAAGTAAATAGCAGGCATGCCTCACATGTTTTTGTTCTAGAAAAACATAGACTCCGGCTTCGACAACATAATACAGAGTACTGAACCAACATTGTGACAGTATAAATCAACACACGAACAGTATAAATCTGCTCTGATTTCGCAGGCCCGGAGGAGCAGGGGAAGGATTCGGCACGAATACGCAGCAGGGCGGGCTGGGGAAGAAGGAGGGAGGGGGGGAGTGTTGGGGCCGGCGGCGCTTACGGATTGCTCGAAGTGCCAGGTGAGGCCGCGGCAACTAGGAGATGGGATTGGGGTAGGGTCGCCTCACTCACCTGCTGGCTAGCGCGCCGGCGTCGGGGAGAGGCGGGCGGGTTCGGGTGGCGTGAGCAAGGAGGTTGGTCGGTGCGGCGGTCCTTGATCTACGGTGGCGGTCCTCCTCGATCTGCGGCCGCGGTCCTCCTCGAGAGTCACTTGGCAGCAGTAGCTTCCCAGCCCGCCGGGGCACTCCTCCCTGGTCCGGACTGGCCACGCTGCTCGGGGACGGCGAAGGAGGCGAGGGGGACGGCGAACACGGGGGGCAGCGGGTGAGATCGATGAGGCAGGGCAGAGATTAGAGAGATTGGGGATTTAGTGTGGGGGGAAGCTTTCTAATGGCGCACCACCCCCTCGTGTGCCATAAGTACGACTATTCTAATGGCGCACCACCCCTCGGTGCGCCATTAGAATTTTGTTTTAATCTAGCCCACTAGCCATATCTACAACATAACCCTATCTACAACAGAACCCACCCACTAGCCCGACTGGTCAGCACGCAGCACACACACCAGGAGGTCCTGGGTTTGATTCCCAGGCTCCCCAATATTTTTTTATGCATTTTAAATGCTGTTTTTTATATTTATTTGTGTTTAAATATGTCCAAACTTGTTTAAATCATAACAGTAATATTTTTTTTATAAAAATAGTAATAACTTTTAAAAATATATGTTCAAATTTGTTACTTGAAAATATCATCGGCGACGGCGGTGGAGCGGGGGAGAGTGCGGGGGGTGCTCGTTGGCGGCGGTGGAGCGGGGGAGGGTGCGGGGGGCCGGGTGCTCGTCGGCGGCGGTGGAGCGGGGGAGGGTTGCGGTGGGTCGTCGGCGGCGGTGGAGCTAGCGGGGGAGGATGCGGGTGGGATCGAGATGGAGGGGGATCGAGATCGAGATGGAGGGGAATCGAGATCGAGATGGAGGGGGATCGAGATCAAGTGTCCTCATGAATTCAAAAAGTGCCCATGAAATTTAAAAATATTCATGATATCAAAAAGTGCCCATGAAATACAATCAAGAAATGAAGACTACAATTTAAATACAATCGATCTTAGCTAGCTATCTGTTCACAATCTTCTGGCCCTTCTTTTTCACAAATGGAGTTCTTCTGTGGAACGGACGTCCTTTAGGTAGGGTGGTCCTGCTTCTTCTTGTGGTGTGTGCTGCTACTTCATCGTCGTCGTCATGTTCAATCTTCGGGTCGCTGTACTTGTCGAAGTCTTGCTCATTAGCTACTCCATCCATTCCGATGATCTTCCTTTTGCCTCTCCTCACGACAACACGACTGGGCTTTGACGGGTCGGTAATGAAGAAGTATTGGTCCACTTGGGAAGCCAGTACCCATGGCTCATTTTTCGCTGTGACGTTTGCGCCCGCAGTCTTGGATTTGGCTTCGGCTATAACCATGGTGGTGAAATACCGGTCTTCTTTTAGGACGCTCTTGGCCCATCTGACACGGAACATCGGGACCTTCTCTCCAGCGTAGCTCAGCTCCCAGATCTCCTCGATCCTTCCGTAGTATCTGTCCTTGTCGTTACCGGTGTAGGATTCCATCGTTACCCCAGAGTTCTGATAACCATCGCTCTTCATGTCCTTGTCCTCGGTGTAGAATGTGTAGCCGTTGATATCATACGCCTCATAGGTCATCAGGTTGTGCTCGGCGCCCTGTGACAAGGCGAATATGAGTTGTTCTTCCGCGGAAGAATCCTCATGTAAAGGGTACGACAGAAGCTTCTGCTTGAACCAACGCGTGAAACATGAGTTGTGCTCTTTGAGTATATCTTCGTCCGTCCTCTGTTGGCCTCGGTCATTGTACGTCTTCTCAATAAAGGTTTTGTGCTCTACCACCCAAGGATCGACCATGTCTATGTGTTGTAGCGCGACTAGGTTTGCTCTTTCAAAGTCGGCGAGTCGACCCTCGAAGTCGACATGCATTTCGCGGCGACCCTCACGGTGACCCCATCCATCGAGCCTGCCGAGGTGCTTGTTGACGGGCAGACCAACGGGGTTCTCAATGCCTAGATAATTCGTGCAGTAGGAGATGCACTCTTCGGTCAGAAAGCCCCTGGCTATACTTCCCTCTGGACGTGACATGTTGCGAATGTATCCTTTGATGACAACATTCATCCTTTCGAACGGCATCATGCTGTGCAGGAACGTCGGCCCGAGTTGGATGATATCCTCCACGATATGGACCAGCAGATGCACCATAACGTCGAAGAATGCGGGCGGGAAGTACATCTCAAGCTCGCATAGTATCACCACGATCTCTTCCTGTAGCCTTCTGAGTTGCCTCACGCCAATCGACTTCCGAGAGATGACGTCGAAAAAGTTGCATAGGCCAAATAGCGTTTCACGAACGTGCGCGTCCATGATCCCACGGATTACAACTGGAAGTATCTGCGTCATCAGCACGTGACAGTCGTGAGACTTCATCCCACTGAACTTCTGCTTCGTTGGGTCTAGGTATCTGCTTATCTTCCCCGCGTAACCATAAGGAAGTTTTACTCCTAGGAGGCAGGTGAAAAACTGCTTGATCTCCTCCTGACTTAGAGTGAAGCACGCGGGAGGGTAGTCATTTCCGGTCTTCTTGATTTCAAGTCTACCCTTGCTTTCGGCCGATCTTTGGTCCTCTCTGGCATGTTGAGCAGGGTACCAAGCAGACTCTCGCACACGTTCTTCATGATATGCTTGACATCAAGGCTGTGAGGCACACGGTGGATCTTCCAGTACGGCAAGTCCCAGAAAACAGACCTCGTTTTCCATACCTTCAGCAGCGGCTCTGGCGCCTTTCGCTTCTTTCCCGGCTCTGGCGCCTTTTGCTTCTTTCCCGGCAGTCTGCAGTCTTTCCAATTTTTCAACAGCTCGTCTATTTCCTCGCCGCTCCTCGTACACGGGCGTTTTCGGGGTTCGGTTTCACCATCGAACAGATCCTTGCATTTCCTCCACGGGTCATCATCGCGAAGCCACCTTCGATGTCCCATGAACACGGTTTTCAAAGACCCGGGATCTCTATCTAGCTGGCGATACGTTGTGTCATCCATGCACCTTACGCATCCAGAAAATCCGTGGACTACCTGCCCCGCGAGATATCCGTAACCGAGATAGTCGTGCACCGTCATGAGCAGTGCGGCTCTCATAGGGAAATATTCTTTCTCTGCGGCCTCCCACGTATTGGCTGGCGTTTTCAACAGCATGTCTAGCTCCTCCTTCAGCAGCCCCAGATACAGATTGATGTCGTTCCCTGGTTGTTTCGGCCCTTCAATTAGCATACTCATGTTAATGTACTTCCTCTTCATGCACAACCAGGGGGGAAGGTTGTACATCCACACAAACACAGGCCAGGTGCTATGTGTGCTTCTCTGGCTGCCAAACGGATTGACTCCATCGGTGCTCGCGCCCAGCACGATGTTCCTTGGATCCTTCCCAAATTCTGGGTATTCGAAGTTCAACGCTTGCCACTAGCTCGCATCCTTAGGGTGACTCAGCATCTTGTCTTTTTTATTTATCTCCGGATCATTTCCGTCATCTTCCCGCTTCTTCTCCTCCCTATCCGCGTGCCAACGCAGGAGCTTTGCTACCTTAGGGTCCGCGAAATACCGCTGCAGACGAGGAGTGATCGGAAAGTACCACACCGATTTTCGAGGAGCTTTCTTCCTCTTCTTGTATCGAGTGATGCCGCACACCGGACATATGGTAGACTCCGCGTGCTCGTCCCGATAAATGATACAATTGTTCATGCACACATGGTATTTCACGTGCAGTAAATCCAGAGGACACATGATTTTCTTCGCCTCCTCGAAACTGGTCGGGCACTTGTTCCCTTGGGAAGACGTTCGTGCCAGAATGACATGTTCTCATCGAAGCATGCGTCGGTCATTTTGTGTTTTACCTTCATCTCCAGAGCCATGAGCGTTACTTTCAGGCGGGTATCCTCGGGCCTGCATCCTTCAAACAATGGAGTAACCACGTCTATCTCTAGTTGATCCAGCTTGGCTTTCTCTCGGGCGGCAGCTCTTGCGTTATCCGTCTGCTTGAGAAGCAGCTCTTGAATATGAGGGTCCTGCACCCAGCCTCCATCATCGTCTGCTCCGGAATCTTCATCTTCATGATCATGCCCTTCGTCTTGATCTTCCTCATCATCATGTACGACATCTTCTACATGATGACTGTGTATAGCATCACCGTCGTGATCATGTCCTGGAGATTCTTCATCTTCTCGCCCGCCCTCGCCGCGGTGGTACATGTCTTGTTGCCCTTCCTCATTTCTTGCCCGACCCCCATGGACGACTTCATAGTCATCTTCATCACCTTGCCACCGATAGCCATCCATGAAACCACGCAAGAGCAGGTGGTCCCGCACTTGCCCGGAATCCGGGTCCGCAATAAGGCTCTTCAGCTTGCATCTTCGACACGGACATCTTATCTCCGTCTCATTCTTTTGAAGCATATCGGCCTTCGCGGAGCTCAAAAACCTATTCACGATGCCTTCAGTCATCGTGCGGACCATGGTCGCCTACGGGGTAGAGCAAAACGATATTTTAGAACCAAGAAAAAATTTGGCATGACCTTCCCTAAAAATAGGACCAAAAATAATGCATAGTGCCAAAATTCTCGCCGAAACGGAAATGAATCAAAACATTCCAGCAAAATATTGGCAACTATCGCATTTCAAATACCGGTACCTTCAAACATAAACATATATGCAACACCACAAACACATGCAACACCACAAACATACATAGATCTAGCTAGGCCACAAAAAGTGCATGTGCACGTTGTTGGAGCGAGCTAGGGAGAAAAAAGTAGATCTACAGCATGAAGATAGCTTTCCCCTTACTTACTTATCAAAAAAAGGTAATTTCACCACTTAATTTTGATGAATCTATGGTGGAAATGAGGTGAGGAGGAGGAGGCAGCCGAAAGCTTGGAGAAGGAGGTGGAGGGAATGAAGTGGGGAAAGTGAGTGGGTAGGTGTGGGGCTGTCCAAAATATCTTGTTGGGGTCCCAGGTTACTAATGGCGCACCACTAGCAAATGCGCCATTAGTAACCCTGGTGACTAATGGCGCACCTGCAGGTGGTGCGCCATTAGTAGTTTTGCAAAAAAGTAAAAAAAATAAATATATATACTAATGGCGCACCGGGTAATAGTGCGCCCTGTGAAACGGTGCGCCATTAGTAGTTTTGCAAAAAAAGTATTTTTTTTACAGTAATGGCGCACTGTCTGCCTGGTGCTCCATTACTAGTTAGAACTAGTAATGGCGCACTTCGACCTGATGCGCCATTAGTTTGTATGGAAAAATGGAAAAAAATTAATACTAGTGGCGCACCCTGTTTCTGGTGCGCCATTAGTGTCTTCCACACTAATGGCGCATCACCAACCGGTGCACCATTAGTATATAGTAGTGGCGCACTGCTTCCATGGTGCGCCATTAGTATCAATCCTATCTATAGCCCTTTTCCTAGTAGTGGTTACTAAGTGGGTAGATGTTGGGGAACGTTGCAGAAAACAAAAAATTTCCAACGTTTTCACCAAGATCCATCTATGAGTTCATCCAGCAACGAGTGATCGGATGCATCTACACACCTTTGTAGATCGCGAGCGGAAGCGTTCAAAGAACGGGGATGAGGGAGTCGTACTCATCGTGATCCAAATCACCGGAGATCCTAGCGCCGAATGGACGGCACCTCCACGTTCAACACACGTACGGTCAGCGTGACGTCTCCTGCTTCTTGATCCAGCAAGGGGAAGGAGAGGTTGATGAAGATCCAGCAGCACGACGGCGTGGTGGTGGATCCAGCAGTCACCGCAGCAGGGCTTCGCCGAGCTTCTGCGAGAGGGAGAGGTGTAGCAGGGGAGAGGGAGGCACCAAGACTTCAGGGTGCGGCTGCCCTCCCTCCCCCCTTTATATAGGCCCCTTAGGGGGGTGCGCCGGCCCTAGGAGATGGGATCTCCTAGGGGGGCGGCGGCCAAGGGGGTGGAGTGCCCCCCAAGGCAAGTGGAGGCGCCCCCTCCCCTAGGGTTCCCAACCCTAGGCGCATGGGGGGCCCAAGGGGGGGCACACCAGCCCACTATGGGCTGGTTCCCTCCCCACTTCAGCCCATGTGGCCCACCGGGATGGGTGGCCCCACCGAGTGGACCCCCGGGACCCTTCCGGTGGTCCCGGTACAATACCGTTGACCCCCGAACTCTCCTGATGGCCGAAACTGCACTTCCTTTATATAATTCTTCACCTCCGGACCATTCCGGAACTCCTCGTGACGTCCTGGATCTCATCCGGGACTCCGAACAACTTTCGGGTTACTGCATACTCATATCTCTACAACCCTAGCGTCACCGAACCATAAGTGTGTAGACCCTACGGGTTCGGGAGACATGTAGACATGACCGAGACGACTCTCCGGTCAATAAACAACAGCGGGATCTGGATACCCATGTTGGCTCCCACATGCTCCTCGATGATCTCATCGGATGAACCACGATGTCGAGGATTCAAGCAACCCTGTATACAATTCCCTTTGTCAATCGGTACGTTACTTGCCCAAGATTCGATCGTCGGTATCCCAATACCTCGTTCAATCTCATTGCCGGCAAGTCACTTTACTCGTACCGTAATGCATGATCCCGTGACCAGACACTTGGTCACTTTGAGCTCATTATGATGTTGCATTACCGAGTGGGCCCAGAGATACCTCTCCGTCATATGGAGTGACAAATCCTAGTCTTGATCCGTGTCAACCCAACAGTCACTTTCGGAGATACCCGTAGTATAACTTTATAGTCACCCAGTTACGTTGTGACGTTTGGTACACCCAAAGCACTCCTACAGTATCCGGGAGTTACACGATCTCATGGTCTAAGGAAAAGATACTTGACATTGGAAAAACTCTAGCAAACGAACTATACGATCTTGTGCTATGTTTAGGATTGGGTCTTGTCCATCACATCATTCTCCTAATGATGTGATCTCGTTATCAATGAGATCCAATGTCCATAGTCAGGAAACCATGACTATCTGTTGATCAACGAGCTAGTCAACTAGAGGCTTACTAGGGACATGTTGGTGTCTATGTATTCACACATGTATTGCGATTTCCGGATAACACAATTATAGCATGAATAAAAGACAATTATCATGAACAAGGAAATATAATAATAATCCTGTTATTATTGCCTCTAGGGCATATTTCCAACAGTCTCCCACTTGCACTAGAGTCAATAATCTAGTTACATTGTGATGAATCGAACACCCATAGAGTTCTGGTGTTGATCATGTTTTGCCCTAGGGAGAGGTTAATCAACGGATCTGCGACATTCAGATCCGTATGTACTTTACAAATATCTATGTCTCCATCTTGAACATTTTCATGAATGGAGTTGAAGCGACGCTTGATGTGCCTGGTCTGCTTGTGAAACCTGGGCTCCTTGGCAAGTGCAATAGCTCCAGTGTTGTCACAGAAGAGTTTGATCGGCCTCGACGCATTGGGTATGACTCCTAGGTCGGTGATGAACTCCTTCACCCAAATTGTTTCATGCGCTGCCTCCGAGGCTGCCATGTACTCCGCTTCACATGTAGATCCCGCCACGACGCTCTGCTTGCAGCTGCACCAGCTTACTGCTCCACCATTCAACATATACACGTATCCGGTTTGTGACTTAGAGTCATCCAGATCCGTGTCGAAGCTAGCGTCGACGTAACCCTTTACGACGAGCTCTTCGTCACCTCCATAAACGAGAAACATGTCCTTAGTCCTTTTTAGGTACTTCAGGATATTCTTGACCGCTGTCCAGTGTTCCTTGCCGGGATTACTTTGGTACCAACCTACCAAACTTACAGCAAGGTTTACATGAGGTCTGGTACACAGCATGGCATACATAATAGACCCTATGGCTGAGGCATAGGGGATGACAGTCATCTCTTCTATATCTTCTGCCGTGGTCGGACATTGAGCTGAGCTCAATTTCACACCTTGCAACACAGGCAAGAACCCCTTCTTAGACTGATCCATATTGAACTTCTTCAATATCTTATCAAGGTATGTGCTTTGTGAAAGACCTATGAGGCGTCTTAATCTATCTCTATAGATCTTGATGCCTAATATATAAGCAGCTTCTCCAAGGTCCTTCATTGAAAAACTCTTATTCAAGTAGGCCTTAATGCTGTCCAAAAGCTCTATATCATTTCCCATCAAAAGTATGTCATCTACATATAATATGAGAAATGCTACAGAGCTCCCACTCACTTTCTTGTAAACGCAGGCTTCTCCATAAGTCTGCATAAACCCAAACGCTTTGATCATCTCATCAAAGCGAATGTTCCAAATCCGAGATGCTTTCACCAGCCCATAAATCGAGCGTTGGAGCTTGCACACCTTGTCAGCATTCTTAGGATCGACAAAACCTTCCGGCTGCATCATATACAATTCTTCCTTAAGGAAACCATTAAGGAATGCTGTTTTGACGTCCATTTGCCATATTTCATAATCATAGAATGCGGCAATTGCTAACATGATTCGAACGGACTTCAGCTTCACTACGGGTGAGAAAGTCTCATCGTAGTCAACCCCTTGAACTTGTCGATAACCCTTAGCGACAAGCCGAGCTTTATAGATGGTCACATTACCATCCGCGCCTGTCTTCTTCTTAAAGATCCATTTATTTTCTATGGCTCGCCGCTCAACGGGCAAGTCAGTCAAAGTCCATACTTTGTTTTCATACATGGATCCTATCTCGGATTTCATGGCTTCCAGCCATTTGTCGGAATCCGGGCCCGCCATCGCTTCTTCATAGTTCAAAGGTTCACCGTTGTCTAACAACATGATTTCCAAGACAGGGTTGCCATACCACTCTGGTGCGCAACATGTCCTTGTGGACCTTCGAAGTTCAGTAGGAGCTTGATCAGAAGTATCTTGATCATCATCATTAACTTCCTCTCTAATTGGTGCAGGCACCACAGGAACATTTTCCTGAGCTGCGCTACTCTCTGCTTCAAGAGGCAGTACTTCATCAAGCTCTACTTTCCTCCCACTTACTTCTTTCGAGAGAAACTCCTTCTCTAGAAAGGATCCATTCTTGGCAACAAAGATCTTGCCTTCGGATCTGAGGTAGAAGGTATACCCAATAGTTTCTTTAGGGTATCCTATGAAGACGCATTTTTCCGACTTGGGTTCGAGCTTTTCAGGTTGAAGTTTCTTGACATAAGCATCCCATCCAAACTTTTAGAAACGACAACTTAGGTTTCTTCCCAAACCAAAATTCATACGGTGTCGTCTCAACGGATTTCGACGGTGCCCTATTTAAAGTGAATGCGGCAGTCTCTAAAGCATAGCCCCAAAATGATAGCGGTAAATCGGTAAGAGACATCATAGATCGCACCATATCTAATAGAGTGCGATTACGACGTTCACACACACAATTACGCTAAGGTGTTCCAGGCGGTGTCAGTTGTGAAACTATTCCACATTTTCTTAAGTGTGTGCCAAATTCGTGACTCAAGTATTCTCCCCCACGATCTGATCGCAAGAACTTGATTTTCCTGTCACGTTGATTCTCAACCTCACTCTGAAATTCCTTGAACTTTTCAAAGGTCTCAGACTTATGTTTCATTCAGTAGACATACCTATATCTACTCGAGTCATCAGTGAGGGTGAGAACATAACGATAGCCACCGCGAGCCTCAACGCTCATTGGACCGCACACATCAGTATGTATGATTTCCAATAAGTTGGTTGCTCGCTCCATTGTTCCTGAGAACGGAGTCTTGGTCATTTTACCCATGAGGCATGGTTCACACGTGTCAAATGATTCGTAATCAAGAGACTCTAAAAGTCCATCTGCATGGAGCTTCTTCATGTGTTTGACACCTATATGTGACCAAGGCGGCAGTGCCACAAGTATGTGGGACTATCATCATCAACCTTACATCTTTTGGTATTCACACTATGAATATGTGTAGCATTACGCTCGAGATTCATTCGGAGCATGACCATAAAACATATCTCTCATATAAATAGAACAAGCATTATTCTTGGATTTAAATGAGTAGCCATCTCGAATTAAACGAGATCCTGATACAATGTTCATGCTCAAAGCTGGCACTAAATAACAATTATTGAGGTTTAAAACTAATCCCGTAGGTAAATGTAGAGGTAGCGTGCCGACAGCGATCACATCGACCATGGAACCATTCCCGACGCGCATCGTCACCTCGTCCTTCACCAGTCTCCGCTTATTCCGCAGCTCCTGCTTTGAGTTACAAATGTGAGCAACTGCACCGGTATCAAATACCCATGAGCTACTACGAGTACTGGTAAGGTACAAATCAATTACATGTATATCACATATACCTTTCGTGATGCCGGCATTCTTGTCCGCTAAGTATTTGGGGCAGTTCCGCTTCCAGTGACCACTTCCCTTGCAATAAAAGCACTCAGTCTCGGGCTTGGGTCCATTCTTTGGCTTCTTCCCGGCAGCTTGCTTACCGGGCGCGGCAACTCCCTTGCCATCCTTCTTGAAGTTCTTCTTACCCTTGCCTTTCTTGAACTTAGTGGTTTTATTCACCATCAACACTTGATGTTCCTTTTTGACTTCTACCTCTGCTGATTTCAGCATTGCAAATACTTCAGGAATGGTCTTTTCCATCCCCTGCATATTGAAGTTCATCACAAAGCTCTTGTAGCTCGGTGGAAGCGACTGAAGGATTCTTTCAATGACCGCGTCATCCGGGAGATTAATTCCCAGCTGAGTCAAGCGGTTATGTAACCCAGACATAGTGAGTATGTGCTCACTGACAGAACTGTTTTCCTCCATCTTACAGCTGAAGAACTTGTCGGAGACTTCATATCTCTCGACCCGGGCATGAGCTTGAAAAACCATTTTCATCTCTTCGAACATCTCATATGCTCCGTGTCTCTCAAAACGCTTTTGGAGCCCCGGTTCTAAGCTGTAAAGCATGCTGCAATGAACGAGGGAGTAATCATCAGCACGTGTCTGCCAAGCGTTCATAACGTCTTGTTCTGTAGGGAGAGCAGGTGCTTCACCTAGGGGTGCTTGTAGGACATAATCTTTCTTGGCAGCTATGAGGATGATCCTCAGGTTCCGGACCCAGTCCGTATAGTTGCTGCCATCGTCTTTCAGCTTGGTTTTCTCTAGGAACGCGTTGAAGTTGAGGACAACGTTGGCCATTTGATCTACAATACATGTTGTAAAGATTTTAGACTAAGTTCATGATAATTAATTTCATCTAATCAAATTATTCAATGAACTCCCACTCAGATAGACATCCCTCCAGTCATCTAAGTATAACATGATCCGAGTTAACTAGGCCGTGTTCGATCATCACGTGAGACGGACTAGTCAACATCGGTGAATATCTTCATGTTGATCGTATCTTCTATACGACTCATGCTCGACCTTTCGGTCTTCTGTGTTCCGAGGCCATGTCTGTACATGCTAGGCTCGTCAAGTCAACCTAAGTGTTTGCATGTGTAAATCTGTCTTACACCCGTTGTATGTGAACGTTGGAATCTATCACACCCGATCATCATGTGGTGCTTCGAAACAATGAACTGTCGGAATGGTGCACAGTTTGGGGGAACACTTTCTTGAAATTATTATGAGGGATCATCTTATTTACTACCGTCGTTCTAAGTAAACAAGATGCAAAAACATGATAAACATCACATGCAATCAAATAATAGTGACATGATATGGCCAGTATCATATAGCTTCCTTTGATCTCCATCTTGGGGCTCCATGATCATCTTGTCACCGGCATGACACCATGATCTCCATCACCATGATCTCCATCATCGTGTCTCCATGAAGTTGCTCGCCAACTATTACTTCTACTACTATGGCTAACACGTTTAGCAATAAAGTAAAGTAATTTACATGGCGTTTCTCAATGACACGCTGGTCATACAAAAAATAAAGACAACTCCTATGGCTCCTGCCGGTTGTCATACTCATCGACATGCAAGTCGTGATTCCTATTACAAGAACATGATCTCATACATCACATATATCATTCATCATTCATCACAACTTTGGCCATATCACATCACAAAACACTTGCTGCAAAAACAAGTTAGACGTCCTCTAATTGTTGTTGCAAGTTTTACGTGGCTGCAAGAGGGTTCTAGCAAGAACGTTTTCTTACCTACGTTAAAGCCACAACGTGATTTGTCAACTTCTATTTACCCTTCATAAGGACCCTTTTCGTCGAATCCGCTCCAACTAAAGTGGGAGAGACAGACACCCGCTAGCCACCTTATGCAACTAGTGCATGTCAATCGGTGGAACCGGTCTCACGTAAGCGTACGTGTAAGGTTGGTCCGGGCCGCTTCATCCCACAATACCGCTGAAGCAAAATAAGACTAGTAGCGGCAAGAAAGTTGACAACATCTACGCCCACAACAAATTGTGTTCTACTCGTGCAAAGAGAACTACGCATAGACCTAGCTCATGATGCCACTGTTGGGGAACGTTGCAGAAAACAAAAATTTTCCTGTGTTTTCACCAAGATCCATCTATGAGTTCATCCAGCAACGAGTGATCGGATGCATCTACATACCTTTGTAGATCACGAGCGGAAGCGTTCAAAGAACGGGGATGAAGGAGTCGTACTCGTCGTGATCCAAATCACCGGAGATCCTAGCATTGAACGGACGGCACCTCCGCGTTCAACACACGTACAGTCAGCGTGACGTCTCCTCCTTCTTGATCCAGCAAGGGGAAGGAGAGGTTGATGAAGATCCAGCATCACGACGGCGTGGTCGTGGATGCAGCAATCACCGCAGCAGGGCTTCGCCGAGCTTCTACGAGAGGGAGAGGTGTAGCAGGGGAGAGGGAGGCGCCAAGACTTCAGGGTGCGGCTGCCCTCCCTCCCCCCTTTATATAGGCCCCCTAGGAGGGGGCGGCGGCCAAGGGGGTGGAGTGCCCCCCAAGGCAAGTGGAGGCGCCCCCTCCCCTAGGGTTCCCAACCCTAGGCGCATGGGGGGGCCAAGGGGGGGGGGTGCACCAGCCCACTATGGGTTGGTTCCCTCCCCACTTCAGCCCATGGGGCCCTCCGGGATGGGTGGCCCCACCTGGTGGATCCCCGGGACCCTTCCGGTGGTCCCGGTACAATACTGTTGACCCCCGAAACTCTCCCGATGGCCGAAACTACACTTCCTATATATAAGTCTTCACCTCCGGACCATTCCGGAACTCCTCTTGACGTCCGGGATCTCATCCGGGACTCCGAACAACTTTCGTGTTACTGCATACTCATATCTCTACAACCCTAGCGTCACCGAACCTTAAGTGTGTAGACCCTACGGGTTCGGGAGACAAGTAGACATGACCGAGATGACTCTCCGGTCAATAACCAATAGCAGGACCTTGATACCCATGTTGGCTCCCACATGCTCCTCGATGATCTCATCGGATGAACCATGATGTCGAGGATTCAAGCAACCCTGTATACAATTCCCTTTGTCAATCGGTACGTTACTTGCCCGAGATTCGATCGTCGATATCCTAATACCTCATTCAATCTCGTTGCCGGCAAGTCACTTTACTCGTACCGTAATGCATGATCCCGTGACCAGACACTTGGTCACTTTGAGCTCATTATGATGATGCATTACCGAGTGTGCCCAGAGATACCTCTCCGTCATATGGAGTGACAAATCCCAGTCTTGATCCGTGTCAACCCAACAGACACTTTCGGAGATACCCGTAGTATACCTTTATAGTCACCCAGTTACGCTGTGACGTTTGGTACACCCAAAGCACTCCTACGGTATCCGAGAGTTACACGATCTCATGGTCTAAGGAAAAGATACTTGACATTGGAAAAACTCTAGCAAACGAACTATACGATCTTGTGCTATGTTTAGGATTGGGTCTTGTCCATCACATCATTCTCCTAATGATGTGATCTCGTTATCAATGACATCCAATGTCCATAGTCAGGAAACCATGACTATCTGTTGATCAACGAGCTAGTCAACTAGAGGCTTACTAGGGACATATTGGTGTCTATGTATTCACACATGTATTACGATTTCCGGATAACACAATTATAGCATGAATAAAAGACAATTATCATGAACAAGGAAATATAATAATAATCTTTTATTATTGCCTCTAGGGCATATTTCCAACTGCAGAAGCTATTCCAACTAGTAGTGTTGATCATAACACCTCTATTAAGATGCTTAAAGAAGTTATTTTTCCGAGGTTTGGAGTCCCTAGATACTTAATGACTGATGGTGGTTCACATTTTATCCATGGTGCTTTTCGTAAAATGCTTGCGAAGTATGATATTAATCATAGAATTGCATCTCCATATCATGCACAGTCTTGTGGTCAAGTAGAACTTAGCAATAGAGAACTTAAATTAATTTTGCAAAAGACTGTTAATAGATCTAGAAAGAATTGGTCCAAGAAACTTGATGATGCATTATGGGCTTATAGAACTACATATTAGAATCCTATGGGTATGTCTCCGTATAAAATGGTTTATGGTAAAGCATGTCACTTACCTCTTGAACTAGAACATAAGGCATATTGGGCTATTAAAGAGCTCAACTATGACTTCAAACTTGCCGGTGAGGAGAGGCTTTTTGACATTAGATCACTTGATGAATGGAGAACCCAGGCCAATGAGAATGCCAAACTATTTAAAGAATAAGTTAAAAGATGGCATGACAAAAGGATACAAAAATGTGAGTTTAATGTTGCTGATTATGTATTGTTATACAACTCTCGTTTAAGATTTTTTGCAGGAAAACTCCTCTCTAAATGGGAAGGTCCTTATGTCATCGAGGAGGTCTATCGTTCCAGTGCCATAAAAATCAACAACTTCGAAGGCACAAATCCGAGGGTGGTGAATGGTCAAAGAATCAAACATTATATCTCAGGTAATCCCATAAATGTTGAAACTAATGTTATTGAAACCGTAACCTCGGAGGAATACATGAGGGACACTTTCCAGAATGTTTCAGACTCCAAAAAGGAATAGGTACGTGGTACGGTAAGTAAACCGACTCCAAAATAGTTCTCATGGCAATTTTCTCCGTTTTGGAATATTTAAGAAACTAAGAAAATGAGAAGTAGTCCGGAAAGGACACGAGGCTTCCACGAGGGTAGAGGGCGCGCCCTACCCCCTGGGCCCGCCCCCTGCCTCGTGGGCACCTCGTGTGCTCTCCGGATTCCGTTTTCTTGCAAGATACTTCTTTTGGTCGGCAAAAATTCATTATATAATCTCCCGATGGTTTTGACCACCATATCACGCAAATATCTCATGTCTTTATTTCGAGCTATTTTTCTAACAGATCTAGATCACCATGGCGTCTTCAAGTGCCCCCAAGGACAAGTTCTTCGAGAAGGTCATCAACTCCTACCTCGCGGAGGTGTTGCAACACCCTCAAACCATTGAGATGCGTGAGGGGTTGCTGCACATCCGTGATGTTGAGGGACCAAGGAGGACCGGAAGCATGGAGACAAGGGTCGAGGCATTGGAGCAACAAGTTTTCAAGTGCCAGGAGATGGTGGAACGTGGACTAGACTCCAATCATATAATGATCATGGAGTTTACCAACAACCACAAGCTAGATGATAAGAACATTGGGGAGGCCATCTTCAAGCTTCACGAGAAAATCGAGTGCCTCCAAGCCCAGATCTATGACCTGCAAAACCAAAACTGTGAGTATGAATATAGATTCAAGAGGATGAGTTTGTCTGTATATTTGAGAATCCCGGAGACTCGATCATCCTTCTGTGATGGTGAGCCTATGCCTTGGAAGATGGACGACAAGCCTACATCATCAACAACTCCATCATCACCACCTCCAAGGAAGGAAACATAAACACATGGGTATGGGCACTCCTCTTGGCAACTGCCAAGCTTGGGGGAGTGCCCCGGTATCATATCACCATCACTTTTATCTTTACCGTTTTTCTTAGTTCGATCCTTTTGTTAATATCTTCATCTAGTAGAATAAAGTTTTAGTATGATCTAGTTTCGAGTTTTGCTTTATGATCCGTCTATGTAATCGAGTCCGTGAGATATATATAATAAAGATTAGTGTTGAGTCAAGGGCTTGATTATCTTACTATGATCTTGCAGGAATAATGTAAAATAAAAAGAATAAAAATAAATAAAGGGATCATGTGGATCTTATGGAGAGTAATGACTTCACATATAGAGAGTAGGATGAATAAAAGTTGTTGAGAGTTGACAAACATAGTTTTGGTCATCGTTGCAATTAATAAGAAGTAATAAAGAAAGAGAGGTTTTCACATATAAATATACTATCTTGGACATATTTTATGATTGTGAGCACTCATTAAAATATGACATGCTAAAGAGTTGATGTTGGACAAGGAAGACAACATAATGGGTTATGCTTTCTTACATCTGAAATAAATTATATTGTCATGGATCATCCAACATGTTGAGCTTGCCTTTCCCTCTCATGCTAGCCAAATTCTTTGCACTAAGTAGAGATACTACTTGTGCTTCCAAATATCCTTAAACCTAGTTTTGCCATGAGAGTCCACCATATCTACCTATGGATTGAGTAAGATCCTTCAAGTAAGTTGTCATCGTTGCAAGCAATCAAAAATGCTCTTTAAATATGTATGATTTATTAGTGTGGATAAAATAAGCTTTATACGATCTTGTGATGTGGAAGAAATAAAAGAGATGGACTGCATAATAAAGGTCCATATCATAAGTGGCAATATAAAGTGACGTTCTTTCGCATTAAGATTTTTTGCATCCAACCATAAAAGCACATGACAACCTCTCCTTCCCTCTGTGAAGGGCCTATCTTTTATTCTTGTCTTATACTTCATGCAAAGAGTCACGGTGATCTTCACCTTTCCTTTTACATTTTATCCTTTGGCAACCACAATGTGTTGGAAAGATCTTGATAGATATAGCTAATTGGATGTGAGTTTTCATGAACTATTATTGTTGACATTACCCTTGAGGTAAAAGGTTGGGAGGCAAAACTATAAGCCCATATCTTTCTCTGTGTTCGACTAAAACTTCATACCCATAAATATTGCGTGAGTGTTAGCAATTGTGAAAGACTAAATGATGGTTGAGTATGTGGACTTGCTGAGAAGCTCTTAAATTGACTCTTTCCTATGTTCTGATAAATTGTAATTTCTTCAAATGACTGAGATTATAATTTGTTAGTTTTCAATGAAGTTTCTGATTCATACTTGAGTATGTGAATGAATTGTTACTTTAGCATAAGAGATCATATGACAATATATATATATATATGTTGTTGTTCTAAGAATGATCATGATGCCCTCATGTCCGTATTTTATTTTATCGACACCTCTATCTCTAAACATGTGGACATATTTTTCGATTTCGGCTTTCCCTTGAGGACAAGCGAGGTCTAAGCTTGGGGGAGTTGATACGTCCATTTTGCATCATGCTTTTATATCGATATTTATTGCATTATGGGATGTTATTACACATTATGTCACAATACTTATGCCTTTTCTCTCTTATTATACAAGGTTTACATGAAGAGGGGGGATGCCGGCAACTGGAATTCTGGGCTAGAAAAGGAGCAAATATTAGAGATCTATTCTGCACATCTCCATAAGTCCTGAAACTCCATGGAAATTATTTTCAAAATACATAAAAAATATTGGGTGAAAGAAGTACCAGAGGGGGGCCACCCACCATCCACGAGGGTGGGGGGCGCGCCCTACCCCCCTAGGCGCGCCCCCCTGCCTCGTGGGCCCCCTGGTGGCCCTCTCATACCCATCTTTGGCTATATGGAGTCTTTCGTCGAGAAAAAGTCATAAGCAAGCTCACAGGACGAAACTCCACCGCCACGAGGCGGAACCTTGGCGGAACCAATCTAGGGCTCCAGCGGAGTTGTTCTGCCGGGGAAACTTCCCTCCAGGAGGGGGAAATCATCACCATCGTCATCACCAACGATCCTCTCATCGGGAGGGGGTCAATCTCCATCAACATCTTCACCAGCACCATCTCCTCTCAAACCCTAGTTCATCTCTTGTACCAATCTTTGTATCCAAACCTCAGATTGGTGCCTATGGGTTGCTAGTAGTGTTGATTACTCCTTGTAGTTGATACTAGTTTGTTTACTTGGTGGAAGATCATATGATCAGATCCATTATGCATATTAAATCCCCTGTGATTATGAACATGAATATGATTTGTGAGTAGTTACGTTTGTTCCTGAGGACATGGGAGAAGTCTTGCTATAAGTAGTCATGTGAATTTGGTGTTAGTTCGATATTTTGATGAGATGTATGTTGTCTTTCCTCTAGTGGTGACATGTGAACATCGACTACATGACACTTCACCATTGTTTGGGCATATAGGAAGGCATTGGTAAGTAATAAGTAGATGATGGGTTGCTAGAGTGACAGAAGCTTAAACCCTAGTTTATGCGTTGCTTCGTAGGGGGCTGATTTGGATCCATATGTTTCATGCTACGGTTAGGTTTACCTTAATACTTCTATTGTAGTTGCGGATGCTTGCAATAGGGGTTAATCATAAGTGGGATGCTTGTCCAAGGAAGGATAGTACCCAAGCACTGGTCCACCCACATATCAAATTATCAAAGTACCGAACACGAATCATATGAGCGTGATGAAAACTAGCTTGACGATAATTCCCATGTGTCCTTGGGAGCACTTTACTTTATATAAGAGTTTGTCCAGGCTTGTCCATTGCTACAAAAAGGATTGGGCCATCTTGCTGCACCTTATTTACTTTTACTAGAAGAACGCCCGTGCGTTGCAACGGGGCCACGTTAACTTAAAGAGTTCAATATTACGACATTGGCGACCTTTTTTACCATCAAATCCTCACACACACACTCCCTCCCTCTTCCTCACTCTCTCTCCCCCTCTCCCTCTCTCTAACACACACACATATCCATCTTATTGGGTACAGGACCATAATCCATCTATTTCACACACACATGCTAGTGCATAACAATATGGATTATGTGTATTATATTTGCCACCAGAACTGAGGGAATTAATTTCATGTAAATCGGCCAGCCACAGCTCCAAGAATACGTGGAGGAGGTGGCCCGGGTCAGCGTCGGCGCCGTCCAGCGCGGGCCACGGGCCCGCTTCCAAGTGCACGTGCAATGCACGTCTTCACAAATATTACAACCAGATGTGAGAAATCACATACTAACACGATGTTGCAATCAATTTGTAATTAAAGAAGCCAAAAGTATTTTTTCTTAAACAAGAATTCCTTATGCTGGAGTTTAAACAAACCCCACAATGGCCCTACTTATCACCTAATTAAGCAGATGCATGACTTATGAAGCGGATAAGAAATCATGTTAACTTGGAACTAAAATTCCAACAAAAGAGTGAGGAATAAACCTTTTTATCATTGCTCTGAAGTCTGAACCTCCCCCTATTTGTTAGTGAAATGTGAGTATGCTTGGAAGATAATAATTTCTTATGCAACATATGCTTTTACATCCGAAAGAGCTACAAAATATGTTGACCTACCTATGTGCACTTCCTAAATCAAGCGGATAAAATTATTTCTATCGGCAATATAAAATATTAAACATTAGAAAGAAAGGGACAATGTCCACTAACAATGCAAATATTCTGACCATGGGATATTTAGGCTGGCGTATATGGGAAATCAAAGCTAAAAATGACTCGATGAGTTAGGGATACATCAATAAATATTGTAAAAAGTGATAAAAACAAATCTGCAGCAACTCGCGACCCCACGAACTCGTATTCGCAATGAGCAAGTTAGTGAGGCCACCACGGTAGGCTAGCACCAAGGGACAAGGGCAACAACCGCCTTCCCATCTAACCTACTGATTCATGCGATGGATGTCAATTCCATAAGACGATCCAAGTAATTTGACAAAACAGATCGGGAGCATCTTGTATAATCTCAAAAAAGCAACTAAAATATGAGAAATGAAGTGATGAAAATCAGCCCCTGCTCTCATTTATGCTCGCTTTTGTAATGGGAGGTAAGGAATGGGGATACCGGGAGAAGAAAGGATCACATGGACGGCAAGCCTCCACCACCGACAAGTGGGGTTGCTTCACATCCAATCTCCACGGCCGCCGCCTCCATGGGGACGAACTCCCATGTTCACAACCGGGCTCCCAATCGGCCGCTGCCTCGCTGACCTTGACGACGAAGTAGTCCCTCCCTTCGATCCCATTCGCAACGGAGGCAACACCCATCCCAGCGGACGGGTCCGCGGTGAGATCCCTACTGGATTGTGGTCGCGCCTCCCCAAACCTCACCGCGGGACACATGAGAGGGCGCCGTTGCCATGGTCAGGCTTGGATGGGGAAAGGAGGCGACATAGCAGCAACGGCGCCTTCGCCGGGACTGGTGGCGACGGCGGCGGCGAGCGAGCGGGAGGACGGCGGCGGCGAGAGAGTAGGAGGGTGGTGGCGTGATCTGGAGGAGGATGGGGATGGGGCAGCGATCTGGACGTATGGAGCGGTCGAGAGGAGGGGAAGCAGGCGGCTGGGTTTTTCCATCATGCGGGGTTTGGGGGAGGTCAAACGAGAGGGTTTTTTTCGTGCGGGAGGCAGAGCAACGAGGGCGGATGTAGGGAGACGGGACGCGGTCGGTTGGCAGGAAAAGGAAAGCTACGCAAAATCACATCAATATAAGAAAATATCCCATCAATACTTGATTGATTGCGATTTATTTTTTATATGGTAACTAATCTGATCATCAATACTTGATTGATTGTGATTTATTTTTTATATGGTAACTAATCTGATGGGTTTATGTGGGTGGTGAAGCGAAAAGGAAAGCTACGCATTTTTTTAGTCAGTAGAGATGATTGATGATAAGAAAGGGAAAATCACATCAATATAAGGAAATATCCCATCAATACTTGATTGATTGCGATTTATTTTTTATACGGTAACTAATCCGATCATCAATACTTGATTGATTGCGATTTATTTTTTATATGGTAACTAATCTGATGGGTTTATGTGGGTGGTGAAGCGAAAAGGAAAGCTACGCATTTTTTAGGCAGTAGAGACGATTGATGATAAAAAAGGGGAAATCACATCAATATAAGGAAATATCCCATCAATACTTGATTGATTGCGATTTATTTTTTATATGGTGACTAATCTGATCGTCAATACTTGATTGATTGCGATTTTTTTATGGTAACTAATCTTATGGGTTTATGTGGGTGGTGAAGCGAAAAGACAAGTGGGAGGGAGACGAAATAAAACCAGCGAAATAAAACCAACGAAAGTGGTGAGGCGAAAAAAAAACCGGCGAAAAATAACCGGCGGACTATTCGTAGATTTTTTTGGTTCGTCTGTCTTGGTGCGACGGGATGTCAGGGCCTGGAGTGCGTGGGGGCGGGCGGGGGACTCGGCTTGAGGTTTTTTTTGGGTTCTATGCGGCTTAGCGTGAGACGGGAGGTTGGGCGTGTGCGGGACTCGATCGCGGGGTTTTCCTTGGTTTTTCGCGGCTGAGAGGGAGGTGGGAGGAAGTACCAAAGAAGTACCAAAAAAGACCGGGTGAGGTCGGACGAAAATAAAACCCGGACCGCGACCTACCAACTGAGACATTAGGAGTAGAGATCTGATCATCAATACTTGATTGATTGTGATTTATGTTTTATATGGTAACTAATCTGATGGGTTTATGTGGGTGGTGAAGCGAAAAGCAAAGCTACGCATTTTTTTAGTCAGTAGAGATGATTGATGATAAGAAAGGGAAAATCACATCAATATAAGGAAATATCCCATCAATACTTGATTGATTGTGATTTATTTTTTATACGGTAACTAATTCGATCATCAATACTTGATTGATTGCGATTTATTTTTTATATGGTAACTAATCTGATGGGTTTATGTGGGTGGTGAAGCGAAAAGGAAAGCTATGCATTTTTTAGGCAGTAGAGACGATTGATGATAAAAAAGGGGAAATCACATCAATATAAGGAAATATCCCATCAATACTTGATTGATTGCGATTTTTTATGGTAACTAATCTGATGGGTTTATGTGGGTGGTGAAGCGAAAAGACAGGTGGGAGGGAGACGAAATAAAACCAGCGAAATAAAACCAACGAAAGTGGTGAGGCGAAATAAAAACCAGCGAAAAATAACCGCGGACTATTCGTAGATTTTTTTGGTTCGTCTGTCTTGGTGCGACGGGATGTTAGGGCCTGGAGTGCGTGGGGGCGGGCGGGGGACTCGGCTTGAGGGTTTTTTTGGTTCTATGCGGCTTAGCGTGAGACGGGAGGTTGGGCGTGTGCGGGACTCGATTGCGGGGTTTTCCTTGGTTTTTCGTGGCTGAGAGGGAGGTGGGAGGAAGTACCAAAGAAGTACCAAAAAAGACCGGGTGAGGTGGGACGAAAATAAAACCCGGAACGCGACCTACCAACTTAGACATTAGGAGTAGAGATTACTTGCTACCCATTACAAATTACCTTATCACAAAACTATCTGTTACCGATAATTTTAGTGCATGCAGAGAATACCTTGCTGAAAACCGCTTATCATTTCCTTCTGCTCCTCGTTGGGTTCGATACTCTTAGTTATCGAAAAGGCTACAATAGATCCCCTACACTTGTGGGTCATCATGCGCTAGATTATGGATCTAGTTGGGACGATAATTTTCCCTACGCAGAGTTCTCATACAACAAGAGTTATCAGGCTAGTTTGAAGATGGCCCCTTTCGAAGCTTTGTATGGGAGAATGTGCAAGACACCGTTGATGTGGGATGAAGTTATAAACCGTCAATTGCTTGGACCATATTTGATTAAGGAGTCTGAAGAGAAGGTTAAGTTGATTCGTGATAGATTGAAGGTAGCTCAGGCCAAGCAGAAGAGTTATGCCGATACTAAACGCAAGGAGTTAGTCTATGAGATTGGAGACAGAGCATATCTTCGTGTGTCACCGCTCCGAGGAGTTAAACGATTTGGAGTTAAGGTAAAGTTAGCCCCGAGATTTGTAGGACCATACCAAATATTGGAACATATGGGAGAAGTTGCCAACAAGTTGGAGTTACCCGAAGGATTGTCTGGAGAACATGATGTGTTTCACATTTCCCAGTTGAAGAAGTGCCATGCTGAAATGGCCGATTTTCCTCTAAGAGATAAAGTGCCCCTGGAAGCAATTCAGTTGGAGAGTGACCTAACCTACAAGGAGAAACCCATCAAGATTCTCGAGTTTGCCAGCCGAGTTACATGCAGCAAGGTTATCAAGTTTTGCACAGTTTTTGGAGCCATCATACCGAGGAAGAAGCCACCTGAGAGCTAGAAGAAGACCTTTGGAAAGACCATCACGCCGCCGCCGCCTTCCCGCGCCGGGATGGAGTCCCGCTCCCTCCCGACTCGCCGGAGTCCAGACCGAACTCCCAGTCCGCCGCCACCTCGCGCCCCCTTCCCCAAGTCACGCCCCCCGGCCCCTTTATAAGTGAAGGAGGCCCGGCCTCTCCTCCCCACCGAGCCGCCACCGCCGCTGCTTTAGCCGTCGCCGCCGCCACCTCGCCCGTTCGCCACCGCACTGCTGACGCCGCCGGATCCCGCCGCCCCGCCTTTGATCTCACCGCTGCCGGTTAATCGGTAAAAACCGTTCGGTTTTCCTTGGTTTTTCTTTCGGTTTATTTTAGGGTTAGGGTTTTTCTTGGTTTTTCCGATCGGTTCTAATTAGCGGATGTTCGTCCGTTAATCCGTGGTGGCGAACGTTTTCGTTCTGTATGGTTCTGTAGCGAACATTCGTTCGTTAGGTTTTTATTTTTCGGCCAGGGTCCTATCCATGAATACTTTTATCACAGATTAGTCCCTGAACTTCAAACCTGCGCTACTTTTTGCTCGTTTATCCAAATCCAGTGAAACCAACGCCAAAATCTTCGTCTTGTTCCCCTCTTTACAGATAATCACCTTGAACATGTTTTTCAAAAATTAGAAATTGGTTTCAAGCAGATTTGAATTCGAACTTCTTTTGATCGCATATTTAGTTTCGTAACTCCGATTTGATTATTTCCTTTTGCAAACCGAAGCTCTTCAGTTGAAATTTCAGTTTAGATCTTTTCTCTTGAGTTTTACCCTTGCATCTTATGCTTGAGTGCTTATGTTGTGGCACCCTGGCTCAGAGAAACCGGAACGCCCCATATTCTAGCCTAGAGATCGAGGAAAAGTCTCTGGAATATGGCACTGCTTGACATAGAACAAATCAGCTCTTATTACAAGAATATTAATACAAGGGTCTGATGTTACAACGAAGCACATCAGCATGATGACACTACGCCTGTGATACTACACTTGCTCTATGCTAGCAGCGGAACAACTCGTGGCAGAGGAATACTTCTAGCAGCGGAACAATGATGAAGGTGGTGAACTCCACTCCGCAGGGACTCTGGCTGGGACACGCTCTAGCTAGCACGCACGACAACCTCAACAAGCAAGCAAGCAATCATGGCATCACCTGCAATCTGGCATGACACGCCAGGTAAGTACATTGAATGTACTTGCAAGCTCGCAACAACCATAAACATCAAGGCAAGACAATAACATAGCATTTAATAGGTTAATTAAATTAACAACTATTATGATGAAACAACTACTAAGCATGGTATGAAACTGATACAATACTAATAAATCACCATCTCAGATCTCCGTAACCATATCACTCTTGGCTAACCGACCAAGCAATATACTATCTCGATCACCTCGTGATCAAATCCAAACAGTGATCTTTCCGGCGATCACTACCATGACCAACACTTGGTCTCAAATGGTGATCTTTCCGGCGATCACTACCACGACCAACACTTGGTCTCCAACATCATCATCAACATCCTACCAATCTGTGTTGCTCAAATATCAACATATATATATATATACATATATACATATACATATACAGAAACACTATTCTGATCACGGGATCAGAATAATATTTTGATCACAACCTAACCTGCCCCGCTAGTAGTATGTTGAACTTCCCTGTGAACTAGGTTGAACTTCCGCCAACATTGCCCAAATGGGGCTTGCGATATACCGTTGGAAAGCTATGGACCCCAATATCATGACCCAACTTAAATTTTTGGCAAAATATAAGCGGTTTAAGAGCAGTTTTGAAAACCGTTTTTCTTCGCACAAAAAACATGAATCGTATTCTCGATCGCATTTCTAAACCCTTTATCAGAATGAGGCGTCAATATGGCGTTGGAAAGATGCTGCAAAACCGCTCCTTCCACATGTTGAAAGTTTTCTCTAATTCCCTATGGCTAAAGAGTAATTTGAAAAAACGTAAAATTTCGTAAACCGAACAGCTGAGTTCGTTTTTTCGATGTCATTTCTAAACGGCTAATACAAAGGAGGCATATGATATGGCGTTGGAAAGCTTATGAAAATGCCCTACTTTTTCATCTTGAAACTTTTTTTTCTAATTTTGAATGGTTTAAGAGTAATTTAGAAAATGGTCCAAGTCCTATCGAGTTCGTATTTTCGAGCTAATTTTTTAACTGTGCGTCCGAATGCTGCAAATGATATGGCGTTGGAAAGCTTGAACAAATACGAAACTTTTTGGTTTGTGTTGTTTATCCCAATTCTTTACGGTTTTAAGTCAGTTTCGAAAATGGCGAAAAATGTATTTTTGCCGTATTTTGTACAAACTTTATCAGAATGAGGCAAATAATATATCTTTAAAAAGCTACGGAAATTGCGAAACTTTTTCATGTTGATGGTTTTCTCTGATTCCTAGCCATTTTCAAGTAACTTCGAAAATGGCGGGATCATTCATTCTGCCTATATCACGAAACAGATTCTTCGAAAATGCACCGCGTGAAGAATCTGAACTTCTCGGCACATGTGCCTGAACTTCACTCTGTTTTTCACATGATTTTTTGCTCGTAGGTCTCCATCCACTGCTCGTAACTCTCCATCCACTCACCGGAATTGAGCAAGTGATATACCGGTGGAAAGCTATTGTAAGCACTTAACTTTCCCCGTGTTGATCGTTTTTCATATTCGCGACAATTTTAAAAGTTTTTATCTGAAATTCATCCACTGTAGTAATTGAACTTCCTGTTGTTTTCAGTTGAACTTCTGTGACGTATTTTCGTTTGTAATTTTCTCATCCATCGTAATTGTTACACAAATAATATTCCTTTTGTACAAATCTCTCTCACAATAATTTTTTTAACTTTCTCCGACGAAGTGCTTGAACTTATAACAACAAAACTTTTAGCCTTTGATTTTTTATTCTTTTTCCAATAAAAATGCACACCATGTAGTACATGAACTTCTGGCAGTTATCAACCTGGACCACTCTCGGTTATGTGAAAATATTTAAGTTTTTTTATGAATTTTTAATTTGATTTTTCTTAATCATTTTTTTATGAATTTTGAAGTGCTCTATTTTTAATTTTTGAACTTCTTATTATTTTATTTTTGAACTTCTTGCTTTCGTTCTTTAATAACGAGGAAAATCTGAGTTTTCTATAATCATCGAACTTCTCCATCTTTTTAATATGGACTTCCTGGTTTTATTTCTTAATCCTTTTTATGAAATTTTGAAGCGTTATATTTTTAAAAGTTGAACTTCTTGTTTTTTATTTTTGAACTTCTTGTTTCCATTATTTAATAACGAGGAAAATCTGAGTTTTCTATAATCATCGAACTTCTCCATCTTTCCAATATGGACTTCCTGGTTTTATTTCTTAATCTTTTTTACGAAATTTTGAAGCGCTCTATTTATTAAAAGTTGAACTTCTTGTTATTTAATTTTTAAACTTCTTGTTTCCATTATTTAATAACGAGGAAAATCTGAGTTTCGTATAATCATCGAACTTCTACATCTTTTTAATATGGACTTCCTGGTTTTATTTCTTAATCTTTTTTATGAAATATTGAAGCGCTCTATTATTAAAAGTTGAACTTCTTGTTTCCTTTCTTTCATAACGAGGAAAATCTGAGTTTTCTATAATCATCGAACTTAGCCATCTTTTTAATATGAACTTCCTGGTTTATTTCTTAATCTTTTTATGAAATTTTGAAGCACTCTATTATTAAAAGTTGACCGTCTTTGTTATTTAAGTTTTGAACTTCTTGTTTCCATTTTTTAATAACGCGGCAAACCTTGCCTTTTTATTCATTTTTCTCATATTAAACACACACCATGTAGTACATGAACTTTTTCCGTTTTTATAATTTGAATTTTTTTTATTTTCTTTTTGAAATCAAATTGCTCCTCAATAATAACTGAACTTCTTTGTAGATTGAGAGAATTATTTTAAAACGCAAAAAAACAGTTTCTTTTCTGTGTTTTTGAACATGAATATATGGTGAATGTCTCTCGCAAGAATTTTTTAACTTCCCCGAAAAGAGGACTTCAACTTCTTTTAACAAACCTTTGAAGCTTTTATTTTTTCTATACTTTTATTCTCACCTGAAATGAATTCCTTGCAGTACTTGAACTTCTCGTTGTTTTCACTATAAACTTCTGTCCCATTTTTGTGTATACGTCGAATTACACGCAATTGAAGGTCGGACGTCATTTTTTTGCCATTTTCAAACATGTAATAGGAGGTCGGATGTCCCGCAATATAAATTCTGAACCGTGCACGGAGGAGCACATAAACTTCTTGCAAAAAACCTTTTAAGCTTTTTGTTTTCTATTCTTATATTCTTATCTGAAACGCATTCCGTGTAGTAGTTGAACTTTCTGTTGTTTTCACCTTGAACTTCTGTCACGAATTTTTGTTCAACCTCTCTCACAAGAATTTTTGAACTTTCTCGGGCCAAGCACTTGAACTTCTAGCAACAAATGTTTAGCATTTGCTTTTTATTCTTTTTTATACAAAATGCACAGCGTGCAGTACGTGAACTTCTGGCAGTTATCAATCCGAATTTCTCTTGGTTACGTGAAAATATCTGAGTTTTTTATAGGCATTGAATCACTCTACCCTTTTTATTTAAACTTCATTGTGTATTTTAAAAATATGAAAATTGGATGTTTTTTACAAACATCGAACATCTTCGGTATTTGAAATTGAATTATTGGTTTTATTCTTTAGTAACTAGAAAAATCCTATTTTTCAAACAAACATTGCATTTCACTGTTTTTCCAATTCGAACATCATTGTTGATTCTTTAATAGCAATGGATATACTTGAATTTTTGAAAGAAAAATAGCTAAAATCCTAGCTTTTTAAATAAACATCGAAACACTTTGTTGTTTTGGTTTGGACTTCCAGTTTAAAAAAATGGGAAAATCTTTTTAAAAAATTTAGTTGTTTATTTTTTTATTTGAACTTCTTCAGTTTATTCTTTAATAACGAGAAAAATCTAAGTTTTTTATATACTTCAGACTTCTCCATTAATTTAATTTGAACTTTTTTGTCTTTTTTAGAAAAGATATGTTTTACATAAGCAACAAGCATTTTAAAGAAATGAACTTGATATTTCTACTTTTCCTATAAACGGAAAGAATTTGAATTTTCCGTGTACATCGAACTACTCCTTTATTTTTATTTGAACTTCTTCATTTTTTTCTTTAGCCAGAAGGAAAATTTGAGTTTTTTATAAATATCGAACTTCTCTATTTTTGTAATTTGGACTTCTTGGTTTTATTTTAGTAAGGAAAAAATCCTAGTTTTATGAACCTAGTCCAATATTTTAGATTTGAACTTTTAGAGTTTTTTTATTTTGAAACCATGAAAATATTTTTCTTATGAATTTTGAATTGCTCTATTTAGAAAAATTGAACTTCTTATTCTTTTTATTCTTGAACTTCTTGTGTCTTCTTTTATTAATATCGAACTTTTGTATTTTTTAATAATCGAACTTCATGTGCTAACATGATTTTTTTTGTTTTTTTAATAGGGAGATCAGACTTTTTATCATGTTTCTAGAAACATCCAAATTTGAAGTTCATTTTGTTTCTTGTATGTTCTGGCTTTTTTTTACCTTTTAGAATGGAAAATCCCTTGTTTTATAAATATCAAGCTGCTCTGTTATTTTAATTCGAAGTTCTTAGATTTATAAATATCATTTTTTTAATTTATTATCTATCTTTCTTGGAACTTGCAGACTCTATGTTCTAGATTTTTATGCGAACTTTACTATCGGAGTATTCTAATATTATCTACTTCGACCTTCTCTGTCATTCCAATATGTACTTCATAAACTGTATTTTCTAGGTATTTATTTTCCAAGGCATACTTGACGCCAAAGAGAGTAGTACATCAGTTTTCTATAGAAAAAATGAATGACTCAAACTATTTTGCTGCTGATAGAATAAATGTTGAATTTCTATACTGAATGTATATTTTGTACAAACAAAAACATACTCTCTCCGATCCAAAATAAGTGTCGTGGTTTTAGTTCAACTCAGACTACACAAACTGCACCAACTATGAACATCCATATATTTTTCGCTGGTGTACTGCTATCCAACTGCTCACATTATTTTCCATATGTTTAACAAAATCAGGCATCAGTTCAAGGCCATAAACATCCATAGTCCAAATATCAAATTGAATCAGAGTACGTGTATATGCAATGAACAAAGTATAATTTTTGTGTACGCTTTTTTTCCTAAAAGAAGTGTACGAGTGGTTTTCTACCACACACCTTTATTCTCCATCTCCCAAATTTTTTATTAGCAACCTTATCCACCTTATCCATTGCTCCATAGCATCAAACACAGTGTCTATCTTATCCACTCGTACATAGTATCAAAGCGGGCAAGATTGGGCTTGATGTTCGGTAGTACTATGTACTGAACAACAACAATAGTTTCTTCTGTTTAAGTTGTTCTTTGTCACTTATCTCAAATGGCAACAGTCTATGGACCAAATTGAATGAGGCAAACGGAACAAGTGTGCCATTTGTCGGACATGGCAGATATTGCCGGTCCTTGCCGCGAGGTGGTGCGCTATCACCCTCTTCTTTCCAGCGTTGTCCCTGCTCCTCCTCCCCTCGAAACTCTGATGCTTCTCCATGGACAGGAACTTGAAGCTTCTCTGCTTGTTTATGCCCAGGAAGCTCTTCAGTTTCTCCCAGAGCACCGAACTGGGTGCTGGACTGCCTCCCCATCTCCAAATCCAATATTTAAACAAGTGACAAATTGTATAAAATTGCGATCTTGTTCTTGCAAAATCTCGTACTACTCTCTCCCATCTGCAGGTACACTTGAACTAGTGAGTAATATCATGTGTTCAAATAGCAAAGACCGGACCAAGATTTGAGCTCATACTCCGAGGATGCAGCGACCACTCTACTCACTAACCACTTCACAGGTCACCTAAAACTACGAAGAGAGTAAAGAAAATTAACACCACTAGTGTCTCCCACAAATGGTCCTCACAAAAATTCCAATTTTTTTTTGAGAAGGGGTTCCTCACCGCAGTAGCAGCTCGCCTCCCGTACTAGTCGACAACTCCATGCCTCCCCGTCCGTAGAGCACACCGAGTCTGAGAGGAACAGGAACTAAAAGTGTTGGTGCAGCTTGGCAGTATCCAGGGATAGTGACCCACACATCGAACTGAATAGGCTAGTCAGGCTGGACTTCAAAAGCGGCCACAGGCGGGGACAGGAGGTGGGCGGGTGGGTCTCGCCGGCCCCGACAGTGGCAGCACGCAACGAGCGGTGGACTTGCATGGTGGGAGGCCGAGCAGCGCGCGCTGAAGAGGGGATCGACGGGATGACCCTGATCCAGTGAACGACCTTGCTTCGCGTCACTGAACGGCCTCGCCACTGCTGAACGGACTTCTGCTAGCTGTTTTTTCCTATTGGTGTTCTGAAATGTCAATTTTTTGGTAGTAATACATGAACTCTCGGGCAATAAGAAATGAACTTCTACAATACAGATTGTTTTCTCACATAAACAAAATCAAAAACACAATCTAGGAGAAAACCAATGTCAAAGTACGCATGCAAATCTCATTTTATTGTGTGGCAACCTCTCGTCTTAACACAGAGCCAAACCCTGTCTCCACCTGACTACGACCAGAAATCTGCTGAACAATAGCTCTTATAGACATTAACATGAACAATGTTTTGGAAAACTTTTGTACCCCTACAGGATACAATGTAAGAGAAGTCAAATAGAGACTAAATGGACCAAACAAATGTAGAAGCAGCAGTTCAAAATAATCCGAGGCGCAAGTTCAGTCGCCACACAAATAAGACACATAGCACACACGCACAAAAACATGGCAGACAAAGCCCAAGTGGAATCAAGCTGCTGGCAGGGCACCATGTACTCGACATCACCGGGTTGAAGAAGGAAGCAGAAGATGAGCATCAGTACATGGGATTCGGAGGGGTTGAGGCGCTGAACCTCCTGGTGCTACATTGTTGAACAGCCGGATTTGGCAGCGGCGAACGGCCTGAGTGCTGGGAGGTGGGATGATGCAAGGGCTCCAGTGGAGATGACCGTCCACGGGAGGCGCAGTTGACCTGCAGAACAATGGGATCTCCTCTGCATGTGGAGGTCCGACCACGCGGAGGTACGTCGGGGATGAAGGGCGACGGGAGGCTCATCGGGCGGGGGGAGGGGCAGGAGATGCGGCCGTGTCGAGGTCGGGGAGTGACGGTCGGGCTAAGGAGGGGTGGCTTGCGCGGCTGGCGGCGCCTGCGTTAATAGGGCGGCTGCGAGTGGGGCACCGGCGGCGGGGAGTATAGGCTGGGTGAGAGAGGTGGGGCAAGGCACCAACGACAGGGAGATCCGGGGCGGGGCTGGACAGGTGGGGCGGCGCACGCCCCCGGCGTCGGAGGGGAGGTCCGCGGTGGGGCAACCAGAGGCGAGTGGATCCAGGGCGAGATCGGCGGCGATGGGATCAGAGGGGATCGGGGGGAGGTGGTGGGGGTCGTGGTGGCCGTTTTTTTATGTCGGGCAGTTGGTGGAGCTTAGGAGATCTCCGCGGCTCCTATATAGGGCGCGCCGTGATCCAAATAACTATTCTAATCCTGGGATTAGAATAGTGTTACTATATACATATATATATATAGGGTCGTGCTATTCGTCATCCTGGGTGAGGAATAGTTATTCTTCACCCCTCTCTATTTTACCATTAATGCACCATAATTTTACGTTCCGTAAGTTTTGTCTTATTTCCGACGCAAAAAGAGACCGTAAGAGAATATATAATCACAGTAAAAAATATTTTATGTTACGTAAAATTACAAACGTAAAAACATAGTCTAAAATACACATAAACTGCAAATTCTCTTGTCTTATGACCTATATATTTTATTTTCTTATGTCAAAATTTATGTAGTGAATCAATAGAAATGTGACTATTTGAATTTCAAACGTAATTTAATTATGAAATGATTGTAAGGTTACCTCGGGTGAAGAATAACTTATTCTGCACCCTGGGTGATGAATAGTAACACTATATATATATATATATACCGTCATGTGAGTGTTGATCGAACGGTGGGACCTAGTACGAACCCATGCTATCGATGGATTAAATACACTCTGCAAAGGTAGCACACTGTACCCACACCACAGAACCCATGGCCTCGTACTCCCATTCAGGTGGACCAACGACGTTCCGACAAAACCGATCTACTGTCATCACACTCTCCCGGCCACTCCGACCAACACCCCTTCTGGGTTTAGTCTTGGGTGGCCCCGTGTCTACCAAATACACAATGACCACCGTCGTGGCCAAAACATAAACGTCCCAACAGGACAAAAAGGCGCCTAACAACTATGGGCACACAAGGTTATGTCTGCTTACCGGGCCAGGGTACGCATTACCATAACCTTCCCTCGTTGGAGGCACCGGCGAGACACATGACAATAGACCACATTAGGGTCTTCCCATAAGGAAAATGTGGTTGCGCTGGAAAAGCCCGGTTCGATGGCACCTGACCAACTTAATGACGGAATTTATCCCCAAAAATATAGCTGTGATAACTGATACTCCAATATCAACTATCAACTATAATCCAAGTCATAGCAATATCCAACAAGTAATCCAAGCATAATATCATCTTCTCAAAATACTCCAAGGGTAGCACTACACTACTGTCATGATGAATCCAAAAGTCAAAATCCTACTACTCCAATAACAAGAATAAAGCTATTCGGCTAAGATCCACATGTAAACATCATTTCTGAAAATAATACTCCAAGCAACAGAACATCAACTAGCATCATGAAAATAATCATACTAACCACTAATAATCCAAAGGCAGCATGATATCCAAGGAAATACTCCAAAATATAATAATAGATACGATCATGGAAATAATCATAATGGCCACTAAGAATCCAAAGGCACATGTCATCCAAAATAATACTCCAAAATATAAGTCCTAAACTCCAAGCAATATCATGGCAAAATCAAGCTCTAAACAGTACTCCGGGAAATGCCATGAACAGATCACACATAGCTAATGCAATATTTTAAACAAGTTCAAATAAATAAACCATGGCACTGCATTGCAATCATGCAAATGGAGGGTGTGGCTTGCCTGGGGTGGAAGAAATCACCGGGAGAAAATGCGAGAAACTCGCGGAACGAATCACCGGAAAGCGTTCATTCTCAGAGGGGGCTGATTAAGCGCAAGGGCAAAATGGTCATTTTCAGAATGTCAAAACATGGTGACAATGGTACCAACAAAACAGGCTCGATAAAACGAAGAAGTGGGCTTTGGATTCACCTCAATCGGAGTCTCGAGAAAAAAGATATGATAGTTTGAACTCCAGGGACCAATCTATAAAATAAACTCTACAAACAGGCCCCTGAGCTGAAAAACGGAAAACGTATTTTAGCGAAATACGCTTTTAGCACAGAGGAAACATATTTCTGGCCAAAGAGAAACTAGAGTACGCTTTCTGAAAGCGAACACGTACTCTGTGGCTTGACGCTTCCACTTATCCACGTCATTAGAGGCGGGCCCGGGGCGCTGTGCGGCTGACGGGCGGGTCCCGCCTTATCCATCTCTCTCCTCACGCCTGTCTTATTCCTCCTTGATGCCTCCCCTATCAGAAACAGAGGAGCGAGGGCAGGGAAGAGGCCGGCGCCGGCCCGGCCAACTCCGGCCGTCTCCGACCGAGGTGCGGACATCGGCGGCCGCGGGATGTGACGGCGCACCCATCCAGAGGAGAAAGAGGCGCCGGGGAGGGATGGGGAGAAGGCGACGGGAGGAGACCGAGGCGGAGCAGAGGTGCTGCCGGCGATGGCCTAGGTGATTCCGGCCATCTCCGGCCGAGGCGCTGGCACCGACGGCCTCAGCGTGGAGCACCACATCCATCCCTGCCATCTGTGGAAGCCGGGGAAGACCAGAGTTGTGGCATCACGTAGCAACAGAACACAAGGGGGCGGCGACCGGTCTTGGGGACGGCGATCATAGGGGCTCCGGCGAGGGGGAAAGGGCATGGGGAGGACCTGCTGGCTCCGGTGGTTCTACTGGTGAGGTCAGGAGGGAGGGGGACTTGGATAGATCGTATTTAAGTGGACAGCCGCGGCGGCCATGGTGGCCAACAGAGGCGAGGAAAGCTCCTGGAGCTCGTGGGAGAGCTCGGGGAGGGGTAGTGGAGCGAGGCAAGGCTGGTGACGAGCTCGGAGGGGGTCGGGGCTTCCTTATATAGGCGGGGGTGAGGGGCATGGGCTCGGGTGTCGCCGGACACGTCCGGCCGAGGCTCTGGCGATGGCCAGCGATCACCGGGAGGTGCGGGAATGCGATGAGGGGGGGTGCGGACGAGCCACAGAGGCCACGGAGACGAGCGGAGCTCGGGGATAAGAAGAGGAAGAAGCCACGGCGCCATTAATGCTCGATCGGCCACAGTGCGCCCGTGGGCGAGCATCAGCGAGCACCGGCGAGGGGTTTTACTGAGAGGGAGAGAGGTCCAGGAGGACGATGACGACGCAGTAAAACTGCTAGACATGCTCGTGCTTGCTGAGACGCCGAGCAGAGGAGGGGCCCGAGCAAGAAGCCATTCTGGACGTGCGCACTACATGCCAAGTCAGTGGTCACCGCGCAGACTGGCGAGGAGAAAATGCCAAGAGTTGGCAAACGTTGTCTAGGGCGTAGTCCATCCAAGGGAGGTTGCAACCGCGGTGGTAGATCAATTAAAAGTGATCTGGTTAAACGGTAAGAAGTCTCTGAAGTTTACTGCAGTAAACTTGGTTGAGCACTAGTGATCAACAGGAAAGGGTTTGGAGCCATTGAGCTTGTCTACGAGGTTGAGGTAAAGAAGGACTTTCATCCTGGTAATTTTGAGAAGATTAGGATCAAGGTTTAACATAGTTGCTTTGCAACTAATCAAATGGTCCGGAAAATGGATCAAGATGATGCACTCAAATGGTGTGGCCACTTGAGCTAAAATTTGGCAAGGCTTCATGATTTAATCATATATAGAGGATGTGTAAGTTTCATACGAATTGGATTCACCTAAATGGTACCTCCTTCACAGCTATCTTCACTGACCAAAATCTTGCAAGAATTTTGGAGAAATATTGGCTAAGTCAAATGGTGCCAAATTTTGTGGAGAGAAGTTATTTGGGTAGGAGAACAATCTGGTATTTTACCAGGATTTTTGAAGCAATAAAAATTATACTTGCTTCACAACCTGAAAATATTGCCAGAATAAAAGATTTGGTCGTGTGCTCACATAGATGATTGGATGGAGCTGAAACTTGTAGGATGGCGTTAATATGAGCACATTAAGAAGTTTGCCAAATTTCATCTCATTTGGATAACCCTATCTAGTACTTCCTTTACAAAGCCTTCTGTTTGACATAAACTTTGAAAAATTGCTGAGGAAGATTGGCTAGGCAAATAAAGTTGAATTTTGGCATGAGGCAATTATTTGGCATAAAAGAATGCCCAAAAAGTTTGGGAGCAAACAAGATTGGATAGGTGGTACTTCCTTTACAAAGTGCCACTCTGGACAGAATGGAAGAATGAATTTTGAAGAATTATTCTTGGGCTAGGACAGGAAAGTTTGGGCATATTTGAGCAACATATGACCCAAAGGAATTTTGAGAATTTTTTGGGAATTATTGGATGGATAGAAATATAGGTTGATTCACAACCTATGGCCATTACGGTTATTCTTTTAATAGAAAAAGGAATTTTCCTTAGACAAAGGAATTAGGGTTTGGTCAAGCAGTGGAGTGACATGGTCTTGGCAAGGTTTTGAGAATGATGAGCCACTTGGGAGAGGAAATGGAGCTGATTTCCCATGTGACAAGGCCACAGAACCACTCCAAAAATAAAAATAGAGCAAAAAAACCAATAAATCAAAAGAAAAAGAAAAGGGCCAAAATCCAGGCTGTTACATATGTATGCTATTTTTTGTTCACGATAGAGTTTCCAGAATGCGAGGCTTGCTACTACGAGTCACTAGGGTTTTCAGATTGTCAACAAGGCATGTAACACTTTGATCATATCCCTTATTACCCAGTTTTTATGCATTAGTTTCAATCCTCAAACACTGCATGGTTAGGACTTGAATACATGTGGGTATTGGGAAGTAGTTGATGAGCTAGAACCTATTGTCTTTTATTCAAACCCTGGGATGTTACTACGTATGCTTATACTGCTATTCGTAGACGTGGTTTGGTTTGAGAGAATTCATGAAAGATGCGAGAGGTTGTTGTTAACTAAGGTTTAACCTAAGGTGGCTACTTTCATACACATCTGGGTGGATTGCTTTGTGGGCACCTGGGGAATCCAATGTTGTCCAAGGAGAATCTCGGGGAATCCATGTGATCATCCTATGGTTTGCCACCCTGGCACAAAGGGATCATAATGTTATTCATGCTAGAAACTTCCGTGTGAAGCCACAAGCCATTATGGGCTCTGGCATAGTTGAGTATGTTGTGTGACCTCTTTCAGTGGTAGACTGGCAGATGTAGGGGATTGTAGGTGGTACGGTCTACCCGTCGTAAAGAGTTAATGCTTCTGAAATACTATGTCTTGGTTATCCGTTTCTCAAACATCATGCAGTGCGACAAATATAACGGAGGAGATCAGGTCTTGTGGGGAAAAGTGTGCAAACCTCTGCAGAGTGTACACACTAATCATGGTTAGTCGTGTCCCCAGTTATGGACATCTTGAGTATCTGGTGCTTGAATTACTATGTTGATTTCATCACTTTACCTAATTAATTTTGTTGGGTTGTTAACTTTTAATTTGGGATTGAGATGGGGTTACCATTCTCAATGTTTTTCAACAAACTTTGTGGTTAAATAAAATATATTCCTTTGTTGTAGGAAAAACTGGCTTTTCGCAAAATGATAACCATAGAGCCTCCACCAGCCATATATGCATATAGTTATAGCTGTTGCTTGTTCATTGCTCTATCGTGTTATCTTGCCAGCATATTCCATGTGCTAACCTACACAAGCTACAATGTATTATGTTGTAGAGTTTTCAGACGAAGAGTAAGGTGCACTAGGTCGTTGTCATGCACTCAGCTATGCCCTTGGAGTTGATGGACTCATTTACCTTCCGGAGCTTCCGCTATTATCTTATTTAGATGGCTATCAGCCATATTATTGTAATAAGTTCTCTTTTGAGACATTCGATGTAAAAGTGTGTGATTGAACTCTGTTATAAATCCTCGAGTACTGTGTGTGTCAGCATTACCGATCCGGGGATGAGACCTATGCACAGAGATTTGACCTTCTGAGGTCGGATCGCTACAAAGTTATATCAAGAAATTAGGGAAGACATAGCACCTACAGAGTTAGAAGACATAGATGTCAGTATTAAACTTGCAAATAGAGACACCATATCACCTTGTGGGATTATTAGAGATGTTGAAGTCTTGTGCGGGAAAATAAAATACCCTACTAATTTTCTTGTTCTTGGTTCCCCATATGATGACTTTTGTCCCATTATCTTTGGTAGACCTTTCTTGAACACTGTTAATGCTAAGATAGATTGTCAGAAACAAAATGTTGGTGTTAGCTTAATTTCTCCAAGTTTAGTAGGAACCATCATGAAAAAGAATTGCCTAGCAAGGATGAATTAATTGGTATTGCTTCTATTATTGTTCCACCTACTGATCCTTTAGAACAATATTTTCTAGACCATGAGAATGATTTACATATGCATGAAAGAAATGAAATAGATAATATTTTCTTTAAACAACATCCTCTGCTTAAACACAATTTGCCTATTGAAACTCTAGGAGGTCCTGCTCCACCTAAAGGTGATCCTATGTTTGAATTAAAACAATTGTCAGACACTTTGAAATATGCTTACCTTGACGAAAAGAAGATATATCCTATTATTGTTAGTTCTAACCTTTCAGAACATGAAGAAGAAAGATTATTAGAAGTTCTAAGGAAGCACCGGGCTGCTATTGGATATACTCTTGATGATTTAAAGGGCATTAGTCCCACCCTATGTCAGCACAAAATTAATATGGAACCTGATGCTAAACCAATTGTTGATCACCAACGTCAGTTGAATCTGAAGATGAAAGAGGTGGTAAGAACAGAAATATTAAAACTTCTGGAAGCAGGTATAATTTATCCTATAGCTGATAGTAGATGGGTAAGTCCTGTTCATTGTGTTCCTAAGAAAGGATGTATTATTGTTGCTCCTAATGATAAGAATGAACTCATTCCACAAAGAATTGTTATAGGCTATAGAATGGTAATTGATTTTAGAAAATTAAATAAAGGAACTAGAAAAGATCATTACCCTTTTCCTTTTATTGATCAAATGCTTGAAAGATTATCTAAGCACACACACTTTTGCTTCCTTGATGGATATTCTGGCTTTTCACAAATACCTGTTTCTCAACCTGATCAAGAAAAGACCACTTTTACTTGTTTATTTGGAACCTATGCTTATAGATGTATGCCTTTTGGTTTATGTAATGCACCTGCTACCTTTCAAAGATGCATGATGGCTATATTCTATGACTTTTCTGAAAATATTGTTGAGGTTTTCATGGATGACTTTTCTATTTATGGGAAGTCTTTTGATGATTGTTTAAGCAACCTTGAGCGAGTTTTGCGGAGATGTGAACAAACAAATCTTTTCTTGAATTGGGAGAAGTGCCACTTTATGTTTAATGAAGGCATTGTTTTGGGTCATAAAATTTCTGAAATAGGTATTGAAGTGGACCAAGCTAAGGTTGATGCAATTGAGAAAATGCCATGTCCTAAGGACATCAAAGGTATTCGTAGTTTCCTAGGTCATGCTAGTTTCTATAGGAGGTTCATTAAAGACTTCTCTAAAATTTCTAGGCCTCTCACTAGTATTTTGCAAAAGGATGTTCCTTTTGTTTTTGATGATGATTGTTTAGAAGCCTTTAAAACACTCAAGAAAGCCTTAATATCTGCACACCTATTGTTCAACCACCTGATTGGAACTTGCCTTTTGAATTTATGTGTGATGCTAGTGATTATGTTGTTGGTGCTGTTCTAGGACAAAGAGTTGATAAGAAATTGAATGTTATCCATTATGCTAGTAAAACTCTAGACAATGCTCAAACAAATTATGCTACTACTGAAAAAGAATTCTTAGCAGTAGTGTTTGCTTGTGATAAATTTAGACCTTATATTGTTGATTCCAAAGTAACTATTAAACCATGCTGCTATTAAATATCTTATGGAAAAGAAAGATGCTAAACCTAGACTTATTCGTTGGGTTCTCTTGTTACAAGAATTTGATTTACATATCATTGATAGAAAAGGAGCTGAGAACCCCATAGCTGATAATTTGTCTAGGCTTGAAAATGTGCTTGATAACACACTTCCTATTGATGATAGTTTTCCTGATGAGCAGGTAGTTGCAATAAATGTTGCTAATAGTACTCCTTGGTATGCTGACTATGTTAATTACATTGTTACTAAATATTTGCCACCTAACTTTACATACCAACTAAAGCAAAAATTCTTCTACGATTTAAGACATTACTTTTGGGATGACCCACATGTTTATAAAGGAGTGGATGGTATTATTAGACGTTGTGTACCTGAGCATGAACAGGGACAAATCTTACGGAAATGTCACTCCGAGGCTTATGGAGGGCATCATGCTGGAGATAGAACTTCTCAAAAGGTACTACCACTACAAAAAAAACACTTCCGTGATAACACGTGTTTGTCACAGTAGGTCGCTTTTTTGTCATGCATGTACATCCATGACAAATTTATGACAGAATCAAGATAGTCCTACCTGTGCTGTCGTAGAAGTGTTCCATGACATTACCAAAATTATCATCATGGAAGTGTCCACTTCCATGACGATAAATCGCGCGTCACAGAAGTGCTTTCGTCAAGGGTGACCGACACGTGGCATCCACCGTAACGGAACGCCGTTAAGCTATCGGGTCGGGTTTTGGATCCGATAACATGTTAACAGCACCGACCAATGGGTATTTTCCACGTGTAAAATCATCATTGGCTAGAGGAAACACGTGTCGGCTCATCGTTGGGACAGATGTCATCCACTCATTGGACAGGAGGCGTCTATGATAGGTCGACACGTGGCATGGCCCAACAGTGGCCCATTCCGGTGAAAAAGGCCGGCCCAGTAAAAATTAGCAGGCCGGCCCATATAAGGCTTACTTGTGTCAGGTCCATTTAAGCCCATGGCCCATACGAGATGTGCCAATTCGGCCCATTAAAGATTTGCCACCATTGCAGCCCATCGTCAGTTCGAGCCCGTTAACAGCCCGCTATATATTTGGGCTCAATATCGGCCCGATGAGATTTCGGCCTGTTAACAGCCCATTTAATGGATGGGCCAATTTTCAGGATGTACATCTTTCGGCCTTTTAGCGACCCATTTAAATGTTGGGCTAATTTCCGGCCCGGTGTGTCTTTCAGCCTGTTGACGGCCCATAAATCTGATGGGCCATTTGTAGTCAGACCTGAGTTTTGGCCTTTTAGCGACCCATTTAAGTGTTGGGCCAATTTCTGGCCCGGTGTCACTTTCAGCCTGTTGACGGCCCATAAATCAATTGGGACAATTGTAGTCGGACCTGAGTTTTGGCCTTTTAGCGACCCATTTAAGTGTTGGGCCAATTCCCGGCCTTGTGCGCCTTTCGGCCTACTAACGGACCATAAATGAGTTGGGACATTTGTTGTTAGACCTTAGTTTTGGCCACTTAACGGCCCATGCCCTTCATGGTCCAATACCAGCCCGGTTTCTCTTTCGGCCTGCTAAAGGGCCACAACACAGTTGGGCCGTTTACAATACGACCTGACTTTCGGCCTCTTAGCGGACCATGCTCTTCATGGTCCAATACAAGCCCGCTGTCTCTTTCGGCCTACTAAAGGCCTACAGTATAGTTGGGCCATATGTAGCCCAAACTTAGTAACGACCTGTGAAATAAATTGGGGCCACCTGTTGCCCGCTTCGATGTCGGCCTGTTAACGACTCAGGAGGTAAGAGGGCCGACCATCGGCCTATTAACGGCCCATTAACTTAATGGGCCCACTAAAGTTCGTTCATGTCTTTAGGCCAAATTAGATAATTTGAGCCCATTACGATGAGCAAAGGTACGGCAAACAGGGAATAACGTTGCACATCCAAAATATATTACATGAAATTACATCCACTAGGAAATCAAAGATTGATGCCAGTGCAAATAAATGAGTAGAACCTGACCATCTACAATGTCACAATCTGCAACCTCAGCACAGATGACGCCCATAAGCATGTGGGCAAGTTCTTGCTACTTTGCCGCTCTGTCTCTGAAAACATTGATCAGTTGTTGTGTCGCACGACTCTGCACCTCTGATTCATCCACCATTTCCATCATTGCTTTCAGCCATTAATTGGTTCACAAACATACATTTATTCCATCGCATTCGAGACAGAGGATACTGAACAGATTCAGATGGCGATTTTGGCAGGCTTGTATTATTGATAGTGGAGAGTGTCTTGAGCACTGCATCATAACATAAATTAGGACGGGAACCAAACAGATTAATCATGAGTTATTGCCATATTACCTGGCCTAGATTTACTGGAAAGAAACAATGGGGTTGCCTTGCTGTTTTCAGAGTTTGTCTTCTTATCTTCAGCAGCCTGCACAAAATTAACACACTAGCATTGCTATCATTGGTCAAGTCAGATAATAAGAAAGCAACATTGACACAACGAATGTTTGAGCAACTAGCCTACACCAAATTAACACAATATGGCCTAGCTATCATCAGCCAGGCAAGTAATACGAAAGCAACATTGACACAATGAATGAATGGGCAACCAGAGAAGCACTACAATTCAGTAATGTGCGTGATATGAGATAGCACATTCATGTAGCTCAGTACGCAAAACTACCAGGCAGTTTTCCTTACAAAAATCAACATTGGCGCCTTTAACATTTTGCTACAACAAATTTTAGATCAGATAAAGGTTAGATTCAGGCCCATTAACAAAATACATGCTGATGCAAAAATATAGTGATGTACAACAGGTACTTACATCAGCACTGGAGCACAGAGAATTCCCGCAAGTTATTTTCCTCGAATACGACCCCAATGGAGGAAGTCTTGTATCATTTAACCTTACTTTCTAGAAGAGAGACGGGTAAGAAACATGTAGAAAATATGATCAGAATGCTATAAAATTTCATGATGCGAGGATACGCACACGCTTCTTAGAATGGAGTTGACATTTTTTTGCTGGACTGGAGCGGACTAGTTCTTTGGCCACTGGAATCTTCTTATTATCAGTGGGACTTGGGTTTCTCTGTGCTGGAGCAGTATCTATGCAAAATGGAGTTGGTTTATTATCTCCTGGCGTTTGGATCTTTTGCAAAGACCTGGTTTGTAACCCTTCAGATTCTAACATAGTCGTCTTCCCCTTGCATGCCTTATATAGAAGAATGGTGCTTCAATTATAAAACATGCTATAGCAGAGATGGAATAGGTACTGAAGAATAGAAAGGCATGACATATTGACATGTATTCCCTCCATCCAGAAATAAATGGATGGGTCTAAGCGTATTTCAGTTCTAGATACATCCAGTTTTATCCATTTCTGCGACATGTAATCCGGGCGGAGGGAGTATGACGTAGGATCTAGGGATACGACAGGATAACACAGTAAAAAAACACTGAAAACCCACTGCAGAACCAAAGTAATCAAACCCACTGATATGAGATAGTACACTCATGCCCCTCAGGATGCAAAACTACCAGGCAGTTTTCCTTACAAAAATCAACATTGTGGCCTTTAATCATACATTTTGCTACAACTAAATTTATACCAGATAAAGGTTGGATTCACGCCGATTAACAAAATACATGCTGATGTAAAAATATAGTGATATACAACAGGTACTTACATCTGCATTGGAGTACAGAGAATTCCTGCAAGAATCTTTCCTCACAGACGATACCAGTGCAGAAATTCTTCTATCTGTTAAGCTTATTTCCTAAAAGAGAGATGGGTAAGAAACATGTAGAAAATATGATCAGCATGCTATAAAATTTCATGATGCAAGGATACGCATGCGTTTCTTAGAATTGAGTTGACATATTTTTGCTGGACTGGAGCGGACTAGTTCTTTGGCCTCTGGAATCTGCTTATTATCAGTAGGAGTTGGGTTTCTCTGTGCTGGAGCAGTATCTTTAAAAACTGGAGTTGGTTTATTATCTCCTGGCGTTTGGATCTTTTGCAAAGACTTGGTTTGTAACCCTTCAGATTCTAACATAGTCGTCTTCCCCTTGCATGCCTTATATAGAAGAATGGTGCTTCAATTATAAAACATGCTATAGCAGAGATGGAATAGGTACTGAAGAATAGAAAGGCATGACATATTGACATGTATTCCCTCCATCCGGAAATAAATGGATGGGTCTAAGCGTATTTCAGTTCTAGATACATCCAGTTTTATCCATTTCTGCGACATGTAATCCGGGCGGAGGGAGTATGACGTAAGATCTAGGGATACGACAGGATAACATAGTAAAAAAACACTGAAAACCCACTGTAGAACCAAAGTAATCAAACCCACTGATATGAGATAGTACACTCATGCCCCTCAGGATGCAAAACTACCAGGCAGTTTTCCTTACAAAAATCAACATTGTGGCCTTTAATCATACATTTTGCTACAACTAAATTTAGATCAGATAAAGGTTGGATTCACGCCGATTAACAAAATACATGCTGATGTAAAAATATAGTGATATACAACAGGTACTTACATCTGCATTGGAGTACAGAGAATTCCTGCAAGAATCTTTCCTCACAGACGATACCAGTGTAGAAATTCTTCTATCTGTTAAGCTTATTTTCTAAAAGAGAGATGGGTAAGAAACATGTAGAAAATATGATCAGCATGCTATAAAATTTCATGATGTAAGGATACGCACACGTTTCTTAGAATTGAGTTGACATATTTTTGCTGGACTGGAGCGGACTAGTTCTTTGGCCACTGGAATCTGCTTATTATCAGTAGGAGTTGGGTTTCTTTGTGCTGGAGCAGTATCTTTAAAAACTGGAGTTGGTTTATTATCTCCTGGCGTTTGGATCTTTTGCAAAGGCCTTGTTTGTAACCCTTCTGATTCTAACATAGTTATCTTCCCCTTGCATGCCTTGTATAGAAGAATGGTGCTTTAATTATAAAGCATGCGGCAACAGAGAGATGGAATAGGTACTGAAGAGTAGAAAGGCATGACATATTGACATGTATTCCCTCCATCCGGAAAAAATGGATGGGTCTAGGCGTATTTCAGTTCTAGATACATCATTTTTTATCCATTTCGGCAACATGTAATGCGGACAGATGGAGTATGGTGTAAGAGCAAGGGATACGACAGGACAACACAACAAAAAGAAACACTAGTTGAATGTAAAATTGTATGCTAGCGGAATACATACAGAAATAACTAAGGCAACATACATGTGTATGATTGTAACATCCCAAAATTTCAATTTGGAATGTTATACATTAGATCATCAATGCATATCATATTTTATTTTGCTTTTGGTTTGATCCTAGAAATTTCTACGCAACTCAAGGACCCACGGAGAGAGTTGGGGAATTCATTATTTTCATATTTGAGTTTTCTCAAATTTTGAGAATAGGATCATTTGATTTTAATTATTTTATCATCAATTATTTCTATTACAAAAATATGAGAGAGGGAATAAAATGACTTTCCCAAAAATAAAGAAATACTGAGGATTTAATAATAAAATCAAATAAGATTTTATTTCGGAGTTTTTCGTTATTTTATTTGAATTTAGGAAAAATGTGCGTTTTTCAAAATTGCATTTAGGCCCCAAATAAATGTTCACCTTGTGCGGCTTGATTTTAGAAGCCAGGGAAAATTTATATCGGGACTTTTGGAGTCCGTTTAGTATTTCTTTTTATTTTTCTTCCGCGCGTAATTATTTTAAAAAAATCGCACTAACCTACGGGCCGTGTCCGACCGGGACTCCGGCCCGCGTAGGCTTTATAAGCCGGGGGGGAAGTCCAGCCGAAGCCAGCCCGCCGCCGAACCCTAGCGCCGCCGCCCATGCCCGACCCCGCCGCCGACCCCGCCGCCGCCGCCGCACGTCGCCGCCGCCGCACACCGCCGCCGCCTTCCGGAGCCGGAGCCGCCACGCCGCCGCCGCGCCGACCCGCCGCCCGAGGTTCGCCTCGTAATCCGCGCCGCCGTTTTTTTAAAAACCGATCGGTTTTTCGTCGGTTTTTTTAGTTTTTTTATTAGATCATTTTTTTCAGTTTACGTTAATTAGGGAGCGTTCGCCCGTTCGTTCGTTCTAGCGAATGTTCGTCGTTTTTCTTTTTCTCAGATTAAATCCGCGATTTTTCTGATCGCGATTTCTGATCCGATTTTCGTTTTAGTATAACTTTTCGCTCGTTTATCAGAATCAGGCGATTCAAGCGCCTGGAGTTTCGTCTCGAAACCCTCTATCCGTTTAACCAACTTAAACAAGTTTTTGCTACTGTAAAATTTGACTTAGATCCAGATTAGTAGAACGAAGTTGTTTTCTTTTGCCGTTTGACTTTCGTTGCTTTGTTCGATTTGATTCTTTTTGCAAACCAGAGTTCTTAAGTTGAACTTTCTGGTTAGATCTCTTATTCGACTGTTACCTGTGCATTAGATGAGTGCTTATTGTATTCTTGTTTATTTGTCTGTGATAGTATACCTAGAGTGCGCCGCCTGTTAGTTCGAATCGCTAGGTTTCATGGATCATCAGCAAGGCAAGTAACACTTTGATGATACCTTTATTGCATTAGATCAATCCTCAAACATTGCATGAGTAGGATCTAGTTAAATTGTGGGATGGGAAGTAGTTGAGGTAGTACCTATCACCTGTTATATTATCAAACCCTTGGGAGTTACTTCTACGTTTGCCTATTATGCCATGCTATGCTAGTAGACGTGGATTGGGTGAGTGATATCCATGACAGATGTGAGTTTCTTAATTAATGGTTTATCTAAGGTGGCAACTTAAACACACAACTGGGTGGATTGAGGTACCTGGGTATTCCAGGGTTGCCTGTTTTTCTTTATGGACCGCCACCCAGGCTCAAAGGGATCATGAGATTATTCATACTAGAAACTTCCGTGTGCAGCCATAAGCCATTATGGGCTCTGGCATAGTTGATTATGTCGTGCGAACTCTTACAGGGTAGACTAGCAGATGTAGGGGAAAGTAGGTGTAACGGTCTATCCATCATAAGGTGCTAGCGCTTCTGAAAGGCTATGTCTCGGTCATCCGTCTTCTCAAACACCATGTAGTGCGAGAAACCAAACGGAGGCGATCGAGTCTTGTGAGGAAAAGTGTGCAAACCTCTGCAGAGTGTGTTAAACTAATCATGGTTAGCCGTGTCCCCCGTTATGGACATCTTGAGTATCTAGTACTTGGATTATCATGTGAATCTCAACATGTTACTCTAAATTAATTCTGTTGGGTTTTGTTATGATGTTTAATTGGGATTGAGGATGCTGTCAACCATTCTCAATGTTTAACAACTACCATGATAGTTAAATAAATTTTATTCCTTTCCTGTAGGGAAAAATTGGCTTTACACAAAACTGTAACCACAGAGCTTTCCACGAGCCAAATATGCATATAGTATAGCTATTTCATTCCATTACTCTCTATGTGTTACATTGCCAGCATATTCCATGTGCTGACCCGTTTCGGGCTGCAACGTTAATGTTGCAGACTTTTCAGACGACGATTAAGGAGTTTTTAGGTCGTGGTTCTATACTCAGTGATGCCGTTGGAGTTGATGGACTCACTTATCTTCCAAGCCTTCCGCTGTTATCGTTATTAGATGGCCTTAAGCCATGCGTATTGTAATTAGTTCTCTATTGAGACACTCGATGTAATAAGTGTGTGATTGCTACTCTATTATAAATCCTCCGAGTACTGTGTGGTGTCAGCATTACTGATCCAGGGATGACACAGGAGCACAGAGATCAGACTGTTTGAGGTCTGGTCGCTACAGAGATGGTATCAGAGCACACGCTGACTGTAGGACACGACCACTAAGCTAAAGACGTAGATCACTATTCACTCTCTTCTCTTCTGACCTCTCATATTTTCTACTCTTTAGGATGGCGGATGCAAGGAACAAGTTCACGCAACCGGATGAAGATACACCCTTTGGACGTCACTTGAAGGAAGTCACGAGATACCTGAACATAGGAGTACCAAGCTTCACCGGAACCTACAACGCCACTTTACCTGAAGAAGAGCGCTGGATGATTCAAGTTCAAGCTCCAGGAAGGACGTTCATGCCAGTCACTGAGCCCATAGAGTTTTCTTTTGATGCACCAACTTGGAGTCTAGGAAAGAGCATGGCAGCTCACATCGCCATGGGATGCTTGGAGAAGTCTACCGCAATGATCTCAAGGATACTATCTACCAGATTTGTGGGCGCCGAGATGAGCACTGTGAGATGATCAACACTAGAAAGGATAGATCAGTTGCGGCTTTTATCCAAGAGTTAAACCAGCACATTCGACGACATGAGAACCAGATGTGCGCCGACATGATAGACCTGAAGAAGGCTAAGACACGAATCAAGGAACTAGAGGAAGAACTCAAAGCTACATGTGAAGATTATGAAGAGGAAATTGAAGTATTGGTGGAGAAGAATGACGATCTGATCAAGAAGATCGGAGTATTTATGGGAGGCCCTACACCAGTAGATGATGACGAAGAACCCAAGGAGATTTGCCCGGAAGACTACATCATCATCGACGACACCGACTCGGACCCAGATGATAGCGATGATGACTATGTTGATGAAGCCGGAGCAGATATCATGGAGTCTGCAACCGAAGAATATTTCTAGTAGACCACCTCATCAGTAGTAGTAGTCCACCATGTAAATATAGTAGTCCGAGCACTTTTGCGATAGTTAGATCGATTGTATGCCCTTGTTTGATTGAATGAAGTGAATTGTTTCCTTTTGCCTCATGTGCATATGGGTAGTGTTTTCTCTTTAGACCCCCTCTATTCTTACATCTCATCTTTTCTAAACCCTCAGATGCCTCCGAGACGTGACCCCGGATTTACCTTTCCACTGGAGCTCACTCAGTTGATCCAGCAGCAAAACACATTGATGCAGTTGCTAGTCCAGAATCAGAATCAGGGGAACAACAACAACAACCCACCACCACCACCTGTTGATCACTTAGCCCGTTTTCTTAGGCTAATCCGCCAGTGTTTTCCAGTAGCACCGAGCCGATAGTAGCAGATGATTGGCTCCGCAAGACAGCTAGAGAGTTGACCACAGCAGGATGCACAGATGCGGAGAAGGTGAAGTTTGCCACACATTAGCTTGAAGGACCTGCAGCATCATGGTGGGAGAATTTCACAGCCACTTCCCTTGTCGACACTGTCACATGGGACCAGTTTTAGCAGGCCTTTCGTACTGCCCATGTTTTAGCAGGAGCTATGGCCATGAAGAAGCGTGAGTTTCGCAACTTGCGCCAAGGAGGACGAACAGTTGGCTAGTATGTGGAGGACTTTAGTAAATTAGCACGTTATGCCCCAAATGACGTTGCTACGGATGCAGCCAAGCAGGAGAAGTTTCTGGAAGGACTGAATGATGAGTTGAGCATGCAGTTGATGGTAGCAACCTTCAACAACTACCAGGAGTTGGTAGACCGTGCTCTTATGATTGAAGGCAAACAGCAGCAAATTGAGAACCGCAAGAGGAAGTATGGACAAGGGAAGTACAATTCAGGAGCTCAGCAGAAGCCACATTTTACCCTAGATCGGGAGGACATTTTCAGCATACCCATGGAGGAGGTAGCTCACACAATCACAATGGCACCAAGAATGGTAATGGGAATGGAGGAAGAAACGGCCAGAACCGTACCAACCCATCAACCCCAGCCAAGAAGGACCTGAGCCAAGTCACTTGCTTTAAGTGTCAGAAGACCGGACATTATGCCAATGAATGTCCTGAAGGCCAAAATGGCAATGGAAGTTCTGGGAAGAAGCCGAACCCTTTCAACAGGGGACAGGTGAACCACGTTAACGTGGAGGAGGTTGAAGAGCAGCCGGATGCTGTAATCGGTATGTTTTTGGTTAAGTCATTTACTGCACTCGTTCTTTTTGATACTGGTGCATCGCATTCATACATATCAAGGGGATTTGTGAATAAGTATAACCTGCCCACTAAGGTTCTTAGAACACCTATGCTAGTAAGCTCACTAGGAGCGGAGTATATGGTCAGTCAAGGATGTTTTCAAGTGCCATTGAGTATAGGTAGGCATGTGTTTCCCTTGGATATAATCATTTTGGAATCACAAGGATTGGATGTAATTCTGGGTATGGATTGGCTGTCGATGTATGGAGGAAACATCAATTGCGCCAGTAAGACAATTTTGCTTACCACCCCAGAAGGGAGAAGGATCAAGTATGTATCCCGGCATGTGCCAAAAGGGACTCAAGTAAATTGTTTAACAGGAGTTGTGCAGGAGGAAGTACCAGTGGTAAGGGATTTCCCTGAAGTATTTCCAGAAGAGTTGCTAGGCATGCCACCGGATAGAGATATTGAGTTTTTGATTGAGCTATTGCCAGGCACGGGGCCAATATCGAAGAGACCATACAGGATGCCTGCAAAGGATTTGGTGGAAATTAAGAAGCAGATTAAAGAGTTACTGGATCACTAGTAGAAAAAGGGCCTTTAGTCCCGGTTCATAAGGGGCCTTTAGTCCCGGTTCTGGAACCGGGACTAAAGGGTCGGTACTAAAGCCTCCCCCTTTAGTACCGGTTCTAACTGGAACCGGGACTAAAGGCCCTCCACGTGGCCGCTGCCTGGAGGTCCACCTTTAGTCCCGGTTGGGAACACCAACCGGTACTAAAGAAAAATTTTTGAATTTTTTTTGAACTTTTTTTGAATTTCAAATTTCTGAATTTTTTTAACCTCTAATCTCTAATCACCCCTCATCACTGCTCAATTTAACCTTTAATCTCTAATCACCCCTCACCATTCCAAATCATCTAACTTCCCGAATGGTCACCCATCCTCTCACTACTCCAGCCTGAGCACGCTTAACTTCCGGGTTCTATTGTCCCTCGTTTTCAAGTCTGCACTTGTTGTTTTCCTGACAATAGTAAGATGTCAATCCTATTAACCCTCAGGAATTTAGCTTGAGCATGAAGTCACACATTTCACTGTTTGAGTTTGAAACTATAGTTCTAAAAATCAATAATTATTTAGTAACACTAATATTTCTTGAATAAGTAGTTTGACCACAGTTTGACCATAGTTGACCAAAATTCAAAAAAACTAAAATAATTACTTAGTAACACTAATATTCTTGAATAATAATTTAGTAACACTAATACTTCTTGAATAAGTAGTTTGACCATAGTTTGACCAGATTTAACAAAAATTCAAAAAAAACTGAAATTTGAGCATAACTTTTTTTCCTTTTAGAATTTGAGGATTCTAAAAATTGGCAAATAGGCCATAGGTGGTCTCCATCGGATATGGATTTTCGTTCCGAACATTTTGATATATTATACGTTTTTTTCTGACATCGTATGCAAAAGTTATAGCCGTTTTACATTTTCCCTACAGTTTTTGCAAAACATGTCCAAATTTAAGTTTTTAAATTTTCCTAACTAGTAGATGTAGTAATATAACTACCTCTCGAAGGATTTTATTTTTTGAAGTTTTTATCATTTTCTTTTGATTTTTTCAAAAAAAAAAGGCGATCCACCTGGGGGGTAGAGTTTGAAAATGGGACCTTTAGTCCCGGTTTGAGACACAAACCGGGACTAAAGGGCATCGCACCCTTTAGTCTCGGTTCGTGTCTCAAACTGGGACTAAAGGTCTAATCTTTAGTCCCGGTTTTAGTCCCGGTTTGAGACACAAACCGGGACTAAAGGGCATCGCACCCTTTAGTCTCGGTTCGTGTCTCAAACCGGGACTAAAGGGCTCAGGTGAACCGGGACTAAAGCCTTAGCCGCACGAACCGGGACCAATGCTCACATTAGTCCCGGTTCGTGACTGAACCGGGACTAATGTTAATATTGCCCCATGACCAAAGCCCTGTTTTCTACTAGTGGATAAGGGATATATTCGCCCAAGTTCTTCGCCTTGGGGATCGCCAGTACTTCTAGTGGAGAAGAAGGATGGATCGTTAAGGATGGTTGTTGATTATCGAGGATTGAAGGAAGTAACGATCAAGAACAAGTACCCACTACCAATGATCAATGATCTGTTTGATCGATTGCAAGGAGCTAAGGTATTTTCCAAGATCGATCTGCGATCAGGATACCACCAGTTGAAGATTCGAGAACAGGATATACCTAAGACAGCTTTTACCACCAGGTATGGGCTATACGAGTATACCGTTATGTCATTTGGTCTGACTAACGCACCTGCCTATTTTATGAACATGATGAACAAAGTGTTTATGGAGTTCTTCGATAAGTTCGTCGTGGTGTTCATTAATGATATCCTGGTTTACTCGAAGAATGAAGAGGAGCATAAGGAACATTTGCGATTGGTACTTGAGAAGCTCAGAGAACATCAGTTGTATGCCAAGTTCAGCAAATGTGAGTTTTGGTTGAAGGAAGTAGGATTCTTCGGACATGTTATATCCAGAGAAGGAATAGCAGTTGATCCCACTAAAGTTGATACCGTGACCAAGTGGGAAGCACCAACCACGGTTGGAGAGATACAGAGTTTTCTTGGACTCGCAGGATACTACCGGAGATTCATTGAGAATTTCTCCAAGATTGCAAAGCCTATGACGGAGTTATTAAAGAAGGATACCAAGTTCAAATGGACTGAGGAATGTGAGGCTAGTTTCCAGGAATTGAAGAAACGCTTGGTTACTTCACCAGTGTTGATTTTGCCAGATCAGACCAAGGACTATGAGGTGTATTGCGACGCTTCACGTCGAGGACTTAGAGCAGTGCTTATGCAGGAAGGAAGAGTTGTTTCATATGCCTCAAGACAACTGAAACCTCATGAGTTGAATTATGCTACGCATGATTTGGAATTCGCAGCCGTAGTGCATGCATTGAAAACATGGAGACATTTCCTCATTGGAAACCATTGTGAGGTGTACATGGATCATAAGAGTTTGAAATGCATTTTCACACAGAAGGAGTTAAACCTCAGACAAAGGAGATGGTTGGAGCTCATCAATGATTATGATATGAGATTGCATTACCATCCCGGAAAGGCTAATGTAGTAGCTGACGCATTAAGCCGTAAGAGCCATGTCAATACATTAATGACGGGAGAAGTACCAAGGGAGTTAGCCGAAAATCTTCGAGAGTTATGTTTGGAAATAGTTCCGAGAGGCTATGTAGCAGCATTGGAGATTCAATCAACTTTGATGATAGAATCAGAGAAGCTCAGAGGACTGACAAGGAGATCACCTCTATAAAGGAGAAAATAAGCGAAGCAAAGGCTAAAGGATTTCGTGAGGATGAGCACGACACCCTATGGTTCGAAGACCGTGTTTATGTGCCCAATGACCCGGAGATTAGGAAGCTAACTCTGCAAGAGGCACACGACTCACCATATTCGATTCACCCAGTAAATACCAAGATGTATTTGGATTTGAAGGATATTTTCTGGTGGACCAGAATGAAGAAAGATATTGCGGAGTATGTAGCAGTTTGTGATGTATGTCAGAGAGTAAAGGCAGAGCATCAGAAGCCAGCAGGATTGTTACAACCATTGCCGATACCCGAATGGAAGTGGTATAAGTTAGGCATGGATTTTATCACGGGATTACCCAGGACTCGTTCAGGCTATGACTCGATTTGGGTTGTAGTCGATCGGTTGACGAAGGTAGCTCATTTCATCTCGGTAAAGACCACGTACACCAGCGCTAAGTTGGCAAAGATATACATGACCAGGATCGTATGTTTGCATGGAGTTCCGAGGAGTATCGTATCAGATAGAGGAACCCAGTTTACCTCAAAATGCTGGAAGTAGTTGCATGAAACTTTGGGTACTAGGCTAGAATTCAGTACAACTTTTCATCCACAGACAGATGGACAGACCGAGAGAGTCAATCAGATTTTGGAGGATATGCTGAGAGCTTGTGCGCTAGATTACGGATCTAGTTGGGACGACAATTTTCCATATGCAGAGTTCTCTTACAACAACAGTTACCAAACCAGTTTAAAGATGGCCCCTTTCGAAGCTTTGTACGGAAGGAGGTGGAGGACACCGCTGTCGTGGGACGAAGTTGGAGACCGCCAGTTGTTTGGGCCTGATTTGATTAAAGAGTCTGAACAGAAGGTGAAATTGATTCGCGATAGGCTCAAGGTAGCTCAGTCCAGACAGAAGAGTTATGCAGATTCTAAACGCAAGGAGACTGTTTATGAAGTTGGAGATAGAGCTTATCTTCGAGTATCCCCACTTCGGGGAACAAAGCGTTTTGGGGTTAAAGGAAAGTTAGCGCCACGATTTGTAGGACCGTATCGAGTTTTGGAGCGTATGGGAGAAGTGACCTACAAGTTGGAATTGCCCGAAGGATTGTCAGGAGTTCATGATGTGTTCCACGTTTCTCAGTTGAAGAAGTGCCACGCGGAGATGGCTAACATACCCTTGAGAGACACAGTGCCAATGGAAACAATTCAGTTGGATAACGATTTGACCTATGAGGAGAAACCAATTAAGATTCTCGAGTTTGCCAGCCGAGTCACTCGCAAGGTTATCAAGTTTTGCAAAGTTCAATGGAGCCACCACACGGAGGATGAAGCCACCTGGGAACGAGAGGAAGATTTGCTCAATGACCACCCTCACCTATTTTCTAGCCAACCCGAATCTCGAGGGCGAGATTCATCTTAAGGGGGTAGGTTTGTAACATCCCAAATTTTCAATTTGGAATGTTATACATTAGATCATCAATGCATATCATATTTTATTTTCCTTTTGGTTTGATCCTAGAAATTTCTACACAACTCAAGGACCCATGGAGAGAGTTGGGGAATTCATTATTTTCATATTTGAGTTTTCTCAAATTTTGAGAATAGGATCATTTGATTTTAATTATTTTATCATCAATTATTTCTATTACAAAAATATGAGAGAGGGAATAAAATGACTTTCCCAAAAATAAAGAAATATTGAGGATTTAATAATAAAATCAAATAAGATTTTATTTCGGAGTTTTTCGTTATTTTATTTGAATTTAGGAAAAATGTGCGTTTTTCAAAATTGCATTTAGGCCCCAAATAAATGTTCACCTTGTGCGGCTTGATTTTAGAAGCCAGGGAAAATTTATATCGGGACTTTTGGAGTCCGTTTAGTATTTCTTTTTATTTTTCTTCCACTCGTAATTATTTAAAAAAATCGCACCGACCTACGGGCCGTGTCCGACCGGGACTCCGGCCCGCGTAGGCTTTATAAGCCGGGGGGGAGCCCAGCCGAAGCCAGCCTGCCGCCGAACCCTAGCGCCGCTGCCCGCCGCCGACCCCGCCGCCGCCGCCGCACGCCGCCGCCGCCACACGCCGCCGCCTGCCGTCGCCGGAGCTGCCGCGCCGAACCGCCGCCCGAGGTTCGCCTCGTAATCCGCGCCGCCGGTTTTTTTTAAAAACCGATCAGTTTTTCGTTGGTTTTTTTAGTTTTTTTATTAGATCGGTTTTTTTTCAGTTTAGGTTAATTAGCGAGCGTTCGTCCGTTCGTTCGTTCTAGCGAACGGTCGTCATTTTTCTTTTTCTCGGATTAAATCTGCGATTTTTCTGATCGTGATTTCTAATTCGATTTTCGTTTTAGTATAACTTTTCGCTCGTTTATCGGAATTAGGTGATTCAAGCGCCTGGAGTTTCATCTCGAAACCCTCTATCCGTTTAACCAACTTAAACAAGTTTTTGCTACTGTAAAATTTGACTTAGATCCAGATTAGTAGAATGAAGTTGTTTTCTTTTGCTGTTTGACTTTCGTTGCTTCGTTCGATTTGATTCTTTTTGCAAACCGGAGTTCTTAAGTTGAAGTTTCTGGTTAGATCTCTTATTTGACTGTTACCTGTGCATTAGATGAGTGCTTATTGTATGCTTGTTTATTTGTCTGCGATAGAATACCCGGAGTGCGCCGCCTGTTACTTTGAATCGCTAGGTTTCACGGATCATCAGCAAGGCAAGTAACACTTTGATCATACCTCTTCTACTACCCAGTTTTATTGCATTAGATCAATCCTCAAACATTGCATGAGTAGGATCTAATTAAGTTGTGGGATGGGAAGTAGTTGAGGTAGTACCTATCACCTGTTATATTATCAAACCCTTGCGAGTTACTTCTACGATTGCCAATTATGCCATGCTATGCTAGTAGACGTGGATTGGGTGAGTGATATCCATGACAGATGTGAGTTTGTTAATTAATGGTTTATCTAAGGTGGCAACTTAAACACACAACTGGGTGGATTGAGGTACCTGGGTATTCCAGGATTGCCTGTTTTTCTTTATGCCACCCAGGCTCAAAGGGATCATGAGATTATTCATACTAGAAACTTTCGTGTGCAGCCACAAGCCATTATGGGCTCTGGCATAGTTGATTATGTCGTGCGAACTCTTACAGGGTAGACTAGCAGATGTAGGGGAAAGTAGGTGTAACGGTCTATCCATCATAAGGTGCTAGCGCTTCTGAAAGGCTATGTCTCGGTCATCCGTCTTCTCAAACACCATGTAGTGCGAGAAACCAAACGGAGGCGATCGAGTCTTGTGAGGAAAAGTGTGCAAACCTCTGCAGAGTGTGTTAAACTAATCATGGTTAGCCGTGTCCCCCGTTATGGACATCTTGAGTATCTAGTACTTGGATTATCATGTGAATCTCAACATGTTACTCTAAATTAATTTTGTTGGGTTTTGTTAATGATGATGTTTAATTGGGATTGAGGATGCTGTCAACCATTCTCAATGTTTAACAACTACCAGGATAGTTAAATAAATTTTATTCCTTTGCAGTAGGGAAAAATTGGCTTTACGCAAAACTGTAACCATAGAGCTTTCCACCAGCCAAAATATGCATATAGTATAGTTGTTTCATTCCATTACTCTCTATGTGTTACATTGCCAGCATATTCCATGTGCTGACCCGTTTCGGGCTGCAACGTTAATGTTGCAGACTTTTCAGACGACGATTAAGGAGTTTTTAGGTCGTGGTTCTATACTCAGTGATGCCGTTGGAGTTGATGGACTCACTTATCTTCCAAGCCTTCCTCTATTATCGTTATTAGATGGCCTTAAGCCATGCTTATTGTAATTAGTTCTCTATTGAGACACTCGATGTAATAAGTGTGTGATTGCTAATCTGTTATAAATCCTCCAAGTACTGTGTGGTGTCAGCATTACTGATCCAGGGATGACACAGGAGCATAGAGATCAGACTGTTTGAGGTCTGGTCGCTACAGAGATTGGGAAAATAAGATGGCATTGCAGCAGAGCACTAGAACAGCACTTCAATGTAAAAAAACATGGTATGGTAGATAGATGAAGTACATACTGATGAATAACAATGCATAAGATATTCAGAAGCATGATGTCCAAATTAAGCAGATGGCATTGCGATAGAGTATAATGACAGTACTTAAATTTGAAAACATGTTATCATGAATGGAATAGCTACTGAAAAACAGGAAGGCATGACATATTTGCATGCATGATCAGCATGCTAAGCACATGGCATTGTAACAGAGTAGATACACTCCAGGACATTATATGCATGTTGTACCCATATCACAGGCCAAGTTAGAGCAAGGACCTTGTGGGGTGAAGAGGATTCATCATCTTTCTGCAAGTCTTCTGAAGAACTACCTTTACATGTTCCATCATATTGGGTATCATTGACATCAAGTTTATTGGCCTTTACATTGCTCCGTGAGGTTCTTGTGGATATATCGGTGTGTGCAATTATATCTGACATGCATGGAAGACAACTAGTAGTTAGATTTATGTAATGAGTGCATGTAGGAGATGACATAAATAGTAGGACTGGGGTTAACTAGCAGCAACAGGTCTAATAAACTAAAGGGAGAACACAGATGAAAGCTATAGAATATGTATCGTTTGTACTCGAGATTAACTAGATGGCACACAAAAGTATTAAAGAACAACATAGGAAATACTAGAAGTGGTATAATACTATAATCACCAGCGTGTGTGATAGCATTGGCTGATGGATGATAACTATGGCACAGTGTTACCTAAAGAACAAGTATCTTAGCTGAACTATGGAACATCGTTAACTCCTGAACAAGACCCGTAAGAGATTAGCATGAATATACAGTGAAATGTGATGATCTATTTTCCATGCTTAGATGAATAACAAAGCCATAAATGTTGCACACAAGTAAGATGAGGGTACAACCTATCTGGCTGCCATCCATAGGAGTGAGCATCATGTGCTGACTTGTGGATGGCCCTGCAGTTGTTGTGGCTGTGCATGTCGGGCACGCGCATTCGATGCAGGGAACTATTGAGTGGGGACTATAGCTCCCTTCTGGTCTATGCTTCCCTTGTTGGAGCAGCTGCGGTGAGTCGGAAGACGATGTGTCTGAAGATGCAGATAACACATAATGTTAAGAATGACATGTCTCTTTGATCTGAAAAAATACACTAAGAGATCAACAGCAAGGTACGAGAGTGGTCACACGTCTGTTGACTGAAGACTAAATTGGGGTCACACAATTTTATTTTATTTTGGTACTGTCCGATCTACGCCGGATGGCTGGTCGTCTTGTGCCTCCCGGCTGACACTGTTCGGAATCTTCCCCGAAGAGCCAGCGACCAACGGCAGAGCAGCCTGCCTCCGCCATCTGTGGCCCCGGCCAAAACCCCGCTCCCCGCCCCACCGCACTGCCGTGGTTGCGCCGCCGCCGGGCCAATCCACAAAGACTCCCCGTCATCCAGATCCGGCGGCGGCAGTACCTTCAACCCACGCAACTCTAAAAGATAGCCATCTAAGCGCTGCTTCCGCGGCGAACTTTGCGTCCCCGCACCTTTACGTTAGACACCAGCCAACCGGTTTCCTAGGAGCTCCGCCGCCTCGAGGGGTGCTGCTTCCCATTGCAGATCGATTAGCCCAGAATAAAAATTCAGACAACTGACACCTAAATAAAGTGATTTGAGATGAGGGTGCGACCTATCTAGCGGCATGGTGAAGTAGGCAGGTCCAGCTACCGAGTCGGTGAGGCCGGCGCGGTTGCGGTGGCGACCGGCGGCAGGGAAAGAGCGATGTCGCGACGGTCGACGGCTACGCCGAAGTAGCGCCAGGACTCTGGACGGATCCAAAGTTGGAGCCGCTCCGGCACCGTGAACAACGCCGGGGGTGAATCGGCTCCGGTAAGGTTCACGCGGCCGTCGTAGAGGCAGCACCAGCAGCCCGGAGTAAGAGGCGCACGGCCCAGTGCACGATAGCAAATGGACACCGTCTCCGGCATTAGGGAGGAGGGCGGCTATGAAATTGGTGTGGTGGGGGCGCCATGGAGGTGGGGCTGAGGTTTCGCGGCTCGGGAGAAGGGAGCTTCCCGGGGAGAAGGTGATTTGGCACCCACGAGGTATGAATGGGGGCGGGCGGGGGAAATTGGGAGGGGAGTGGAACCATGTCTTACGGACGCATTTGTCTGAAATGTGAGGGGGAGTTACGGTTCTACCCTTGCCTATAGGCTTCTCGGCTTGGGTCTGTGTACTGAGGGTCGGGGATAGTAGAGTCACTTTGCTTCTCTGGGCGGGAACGATTTTGGGCGAGGAGGGCGTGTTTTGAACTATAGTGGGCGCGAGCAATTTCGGGCGAGGAGAGCGTGTTTTGAAATAGTGGGCGCGAGCTATTTCGGGCGAGGAGAGCGTGTTTTGCCGACCATGGTTTATGAATTATTCGGCACATGTCATTTCGGCCGAGAAGGCACGCTTGGATGAAGTTACGAACCTACCCTCGATGTACAACGGGCCAATTGATGCGTGTCCCACATAGGACGGTAATTTCGCGTCTCCCATTTATTTGCTCGGGCAAATTCCACCGAGCAGAGAGGATGTTTAATGGTTCGTTCAAATTTTGGGAGAACGAGCATCCATGTCTACCTTACCAAGTCGATTCGGATCAAATTTTGAAATATTAGCTTGCCACTTCTTTTTTATATGGAGAGATGATGCTCGGGAGTAATGTGTTTTTACATGCTCGTTGCTAGTGATTTACTATATAACAAATAGTTGACCCACTCAAAAACATGAATCAAACCCAAAATGAAATATCTCGATTCAATGAAATAGCTCGTTCAGTAGGTCAAAATAGTGAACTAAATCCAAAATTGAACACCTCAATCAAGTAGCATGTTGTACAGTATTATAGTACTCCATGAACATGTTGAAAGTCAAATTAATGAACTTGTTTGATATATGCATATATCCGTTCATGTGTCGATTGCAGACAACATGTTCTCCAATTAAAATATTTGAATCCAAGTATATATCAGAACATGGTTTATATCAGTCTTTGATGCATAAAACGCGACCTCCCCCTCTCCCGGACTCCTGTTCTCTCTCTCTCTCTCTCTCTCTCTCTCTCTCTCTCTCTCTCTCGCCGACAATCTTCAATTCTGTCACACGCATCCGACACAAAAACCTTGTTCGTCCCTCTCCCTTTCTCTCCATCTCTCTCTCTCTCTCTCTCTCTCTCTCTCTTTGTGTGTGTGGGGGGGGTCTTTCTAGTTCGCATGCATATATACACCATCTATAGGTCTCTCTCGCACACTATGTATGATACTCTAGCCTGTAACTCTCTCACGCACCACTATGTCATCTTGGAGCTCTTCCCCCCTCTCTCAAACTCTCCATCCACCTGGGTCACACATACACATGCATATCTCACTCGCACTCGATAGGCCCATCTAAAACTCTATCTCTCCCCCTCGTTCTCTCTCCATCTCACACGCACACACACACAATCTCATGCCCAGCTAGCCAAGTATGATGGTCGCTCACTCAATTGTAGGCACACGCAGTCACCCTTATATGTATATGACTAGCTAATCTTAGTCTCCATCACAAACATGTGCATGGTCTATCTCGGTTTCTCTCGGGGCATCTTTCTATCGCGCATGCATGTAGGGGGGTAAGTATGGAGAGGCAAGATCTTAGCTATGGAGAAGTTGTAAGCACGCAAGGTTTACGAGTTCAGGCCCTTCTCGGAGGAAGTAATAGCCCTACGTCTCGGAGCCCGGAGGCAGTCGACTGGATTATGCTTGTATGAATTACAGGGGTGCGAACCCTTGTCCCTGAGGAGGGGGTGGCTTATATAGAGTTCGCCAGACCCCTCCCGCCCTCAGTTACAAAGGGTTTAAATACATTAATGTCGGGTGTTACTGATAACGCCCCTAATAAAGTGCTATGATGACCATAAAAGCTATTTAATAACCGACCATTAGCATGCAGAGTGCCCTTAGGTCTCCTGACCGTCGAGTGGTTGCTTCTTGGTCGAGTGATTGCTTCTTGGTCGAGTATCTTCAAGTCCGTTGAGTGGAACACCTCCAAGTCGATTGAAAGGTGATTTCCTCTGGAGATGTCCTTGGGTAGGTCAGTTTGGACAGGTCCACGACCCTACCCTAGGTACATAAATTCATCATTAGCCCCCGAATGGATCGAGGTTTGAGTGGGAAAGAGTTTGAGCACCTCTCCGACTCATCTTTCATGTCGTGAGCATGTCTCTTTCAGATCAATGAACCAGAGTGATGACAGCAACTTCCTTTCCAGTCGCCTTGATCCATACTTAGTTTCTGTCGAGTGAGTTCCTATACTTGAAAGGCTCCGAGTGACGGTGCGGAGGAGATCTTCGGTCTGACAAGTTGTTCTGCGGCCCGCAGATTTCACGGGATCCGAATTTTGGGAAGCGCGCGGGATGGGGGAGGCCGCAGTAATCGGATGGGATAGTGCGGAGCTGCCTCGATCCCCGCGCCACCTTTTTTGCCACGTATCGCACACACGATTGCCACGGGATTTGACTGGGCCGCTCGGGCCTACCAGTCAGCCACTCGGAAGCAGCCTCATATAAAGCGTTGGGCCGGGGCTCTGTTCCGCACGCCGTCATTCTCTCTTCTCTTTCTCCCGAGATCTCCGCCACTCTTGCTTCTGCCTCGTTGCCAGAACTCCGCTCAAGCTCGATCTGCCACCATGGGGAAGGACAAGATGGCGGCACTGGAACGCGCGAAGAAGGCGACCGCGAAGGCGAAGGGCAAGCAGACCAACCGGGGTGGATCCTCGTCGAGGTCTGGCCTGCCGGCGGGCTGGATCCAGGGCGACTGGATCCGCTCGGCAATCACGCAGGACGACCTCGACGACCTGGTGGAGGGGGGATTGATCCCCCACAAGTCGGCTCGGCTCCCGGGGGACGAAACTGAGCCGCAGCCCAGAGAGGGTGAGTGTGCCCTCCTAGCAACCCACGTAGATCGCGGATTCTCGCTGCCTCCCCACCCTTTCTTCCGGGGTTTTTTGAACTTCTTGGGGCTCAGCTCCACCATTTCACTCCAAACACCATAGTCTATCTGGCCGCTTTCGTGTCCATGTGCGAAAACTTCTTGGGCTGTCGACCGCACTGGGGGCTTTTCAAACACATCTTCACTTGCCATTCCCAGTCGGTCAAAAAGACCAAGTTGAGTGACGAGAGGACGCGGGTGATCCAGATGTGCGGTGGTCTGTGGATCCAGATGAGGAGCAAGAGTACTTTCCCAGCGATGATCCTTCCTGACTCGGTCCGGGGCTGGCAGTCGACTTGGTTTTACTGCAAGGATCAGCCAACCCCTGGCCAGTCGACTGGACTTCCTCCTTTCTCCTTGGCTCGAGTGGAGAAGCCTGCTCCTCTGAAGATAGTTCCAGAAGAGAAGGCGCAGGTCAAGGAGCTGGTCGAACGGGTCGTCCAGCTCGTCCGCGACGGAGTGACCGGGATGGATCTGCTGGAGGTCTTTCTCGGTCGACGCATCCAACCTCTTCAGGCGCGTGATCATCCGATGTGGATGTACTCTGGGCTCGAAGACACCACTCGGATCCACCCGGAGGAGGTCAGCGAGGATATCTTGGAGAACTGGTTGAGGGGAATCACTGGCAACAAAGACAACCCTCGGGGATCCAGGAGGGTGATTCCATTCGACAACTCGCGCCAGCCGGAGCAGGTATATTTCTGTTTTATCAAGTAACTTTCCGATTCACCATGTGATGTCCCGTTTGTGGTCGAGTGAATGTCTTTTGATTGTTATCCTTTCAGGCCCTCATTGAAATGTACTCGATGCCCAATGGAGAGCAAGAGCAAGATCTGGAAGGCGAGGCGAGCGGCGGTGACAATGGCGAATGGACTTATGACGGTGAAGAGGACGAAGAAAGCGACGACCCGAGTGATGAAGAAGTCGAGTCGCCTCCTCGTAGGGAGAGGCGGTCCAAGCTTGACCAAGAACGGCCGATCGCCCGTGAAAAGGCGATTGCTCAAGCCGGTCAGTCTTCAAAGCATCCTCGGACCTCTTTGCCAACTCCGACTAAGAAAGCGTCAAAGCATCCCAAAGTCGCAAAGCCGAAGCTTCGGAAGGCGTTGCCGAAGATTAAGATTGACATCCCCGTCGCCTCTGCGTGAGTGTCTCTTTCTATCTTCACTCGACGCCCTGTGCTGCTTGTTTTTCTTGTTTTAACTGGACGGACTTGGGAACTGGCAGCACTGCTACTTCTGGGACCTCAGCTTACAGGGACGATGATGAGGTGATGGAGGATGCGGTCACGTCTAAACTGGGTATGATTTCTGCCATGCTGTCTTTATTTTGGTCGATTCAACTGCAATGTGTACCATTGGGTGATGTGATTCTGTCGATTGAACTTTGAACAGCCCCTAACGTTATTGACCTCCCTGATGATGATGATGAAGAGATCGAGAGGCCTTTAACGAGGAGAAGAGGGCAAGTTCCTGCAAGTGAGGTGCCACAATCGATGCCGAGGGTGGAACCAGTCGTTCAGGGCGCTGGTGATGCCAATCGGGGTTTTGTTACCTTCTTCGTGCCCTTGTCGAGCGCCTTGCCTTCTTCGTCGATTGCTCAGGCCCCTGTCGACGCGCCTTCGATTTTTGCGACCCATCATGTCCTAGAGGACGAAGTGAATGCTGCCAAGGAAGCCATGCGCTAGGCGGGCATTATGATGGAGAAGATGAAGATGGTGCGGGACGCCAGCCAGGCCGCCTACGATGCCAGCTCGGCTCTCCAGAGCAACGTTCAGGTTAGTTGGTCGCTGCTTGTTCTGTTAGGATATGCTACCTGAAGACTCTTTTTGAAAATCTTTGCATCTATACACCCACTGGGTTCGTCGATTGAATTTTTGAACTAGTGGGGGCACGCTGCATGCATCCACTAGGTGTAGTCCCCGAGACTACGGTGGACTGCTGGTAGTCGACTGTAGTGTTTGTAGTTTGTCTCTTCCACTCGGTCTGGTCGAGTGGGATCAGAACCAGTGGGGGCATGCAAAGTGCACCCACTGGGTGTAGTCCCTGAGACCACGGTCGACTGCTGGCAGTCGACTGTGGTCTGAGTTCTTTCTCTCCTTTTTTTTACTCCCTACACTTGACTCCGGTGGGCCGGTCGAGTGGGATCAGAACCGGTGGGGGCACGCAAAGTGCACCCACTGGGTGTAGTCCCCGAGACTATGGTGGACTGCGGGCAGTCGACCGTAGTCTTAGTACTTATTGTCTTTGTTGTTTTTCGCTGTGAAATAATTTCTCCTCTTTGATTTCAGAATTATTATGATCTTGGAGCTCGTTTTGCTGACATGGTGAGACAGCAGATCCAACTAAACCTTGACTTGGAGCTGGCCAAGACAGAGCTGCAAAAAGTAAAGGATGGCGCCATTGGTAAGACGAGTTTGTCGACTGGTCTGTCTTATGCTTGAGTACTCTTCTGCTCTTTCTGGACCAAGCATTGTTTCTTTGCAGAAAAACTGAGAGAGGCTCTGACGAAGAAGGACCAGGATTTGGCTGCTGCTCGAAAGGAAGCTGACGACAGAACCGCTCTAGCTGAACAGAAGCTGGCTTCGGTCGGCCAGTTGGAAGAAGAGAATACCAGGCTGAAATCTGCTCTGAATGACGCCAACAAGGAGTGCCCGCGCTGGAAGAAGGAGAATCTCATCCTGGGCGAGAAGATGGAAAGCATTGCTCGTAGGAGGGACGATCTGGAGAGATATCTGAGAAGCCTTGCCAAGAAGTTGTTCATCAAGCTTGAAGGTGCACATTTTGTTCCAACTGATTTTTTTTGTGTCGACTTAGTGTACGAAAATTGACTTATCCTTGGATCGTGAATGCAGAGTTTTGCCAGAACTTCGAGGAGGATACTGGGCGGACCGAACCTGGTTTGGATCCAATCAATTCTCCCGTGAAAGATGAAACTACCATGAATCTGCTCTGACTGGAATCCCGCATCGACGGTGTCGTGGACTACTTGGCTTGACTGAAGGTCGCCATGTCACGGATCGACCTGGCACTTTGGCCAGAGGCTATGCTCCAAAATGATCTTGAGTCCCTGATGACTCGACTTGATGAAATCCCTGACCGAGTGCAGGAGTGGAAGAAGTCTTCTGCTCAGTGAGGCGCTGATGTGGCTCTGTCTTTGGTTCGTCTCCACTTCAAGGAGGTGCGACAAGACAAACTAGCAGCAATCAAGGTCGCCAACACCCAGAAGCATGACTTCCGAACTTTTATGGAGACTTTCATCGCTGCAGCCACTCGGATCGCCAACGGCATTGACCTGGATGAGTTTGTCGAGCCTGCCAGCCCTTCTCCTGTGGAGTGAACAAACTTTTTATGCCTCACCTCAAATTTGCCTCGGAATGCCGAGTGGTTTTTGTAACCGTTAAACTCTTTTGGGCTGAATGCCCGAGCACTTTGATCTGTGGTCCAGAACCTTTAGGATTTATCTGAACTTGGTTTATCGTTGAATATCTTTATGAATTCCCCGTCGAGTGGAAATTGATCTTTATTCGAGACAACTTTTGTATTTGTAGCGCAGCTCCCCAAGGAGGAGGTGGCAGTCGACCTGCACCTTGTTACTGCAGAGTGGGATGTGTTTCGTACTTAGGGGAGTACTTGGACTGCAGCTAAGTCTCCGAGTGAGAGAACTTAGGCGAGTACTGGACTGCAGCTAAGCCCCCGAGTGGGAGGACTGCTCTCCACTCGGTAGGATTTCTTCAAACTTAGGCGAGTGCCGGACTGCAGCTAAGTCTCTAAGTGGCAAAACTTAGGCGAGTACTGGACTGCAGCTGAGCCACCGAGTGGGAGAGCTGCTCTCCACTCAGTAGGATTTTTTTCAAACTTAGGCGAGTGCCTGACTGCAGCTAAGTCCTCAAGTGAGAGAACTTAGGCGAGTACTGGACTGCAGCTAAGCCCCCGAGTGGGAGGACTGCTCTCCACTCGGTAGGATTTTTTCAAACTTAGGCGAGTGCCGGACTGCAGCTAAGTCTCCGAGTGGGAAAACTTAGGCGAGTACTGGACTGCAGCTAAGCCTCCGAGTGGGAGGGCTGCTCTCCACTCAGTAGGATTTTTTTTCAAACTTAGGCGAGTGCCTGACTGCAGCTAAGTCCTCAAGTGAGAGAACTTAGGCGAGTACTGCACTGCAACTAAGCCCCCGAGTGGGAGGACTGCTCTCCACTCGTTAGGATTTTTTCAAACTTAGGCAAGTGCCGAACTGCAGCTAAGTCCTCAAGTCATAGAACTTAGGCGAGTACTGGACTGCAGCTAAGCCCCCGAGTGGGAGGACTGCTCTCCACTCGGTAGGATTTTTTTCAAACTTAGGCGAGTGCCTGACTGCAGCTAAGCCCTCAAGTGAGAGAACTTAGGCGAGTACTCGACTGCATCTAAGCCCTCGAGTGGGAGGACTGCTCTTCACTCGGCAGGATTTTTTTTCAAACTTAGGCGAGTGCCTGACTGCAGCTAAGCCCTCAAGTGAGAGAACTTATGCGAGTACTGGACTGCAGCTAAGCCCCCGAGTGGGAGGACTGCTCTCCACTCGGTAGGATTTTTTTCAAACTTAGGCGAGTGCCTGACTGCAGCTAAGTCCTCAAGTGAGAGAACTTAGGCGAGTACTGGACTGCAGCTAAGCCCCCGAGTGGGAGGACTGCTCTCCACTCGGTAGGATTTTTTTACAAACTTAGGCGAAGCGGATTCGCAGCTAAGCTACCCACTGGGGGATTTCTTTCGCAAACGAAAAACAATAATAATCACTGGGAAATTTATGACGCTCTTGTCTTTGATAAATAAAATACAGGAGTTTTTCCTTATTACATCTCATCCGAGTGAGAATTCAAGTATAAAAGGGGCAGAGTAGCTCCGCATTCCAGGCTCGCGGCTCATCAATCTGGCGATCGACATTGTAGAGGTGGTATGCTCCATTGTGGAGGACTCTGGTGACTATGAAGGGGCCTTCCCAAGTAGGAGCGAGTTTTTGTGGTTTCTTCTGATCTACTCGGAGGACTAAGTCTCCTTCTTGGAAGGCTCGACTCTTCACGTTTCTGGCATGGAATCGACGCAAGTCTTGCCGATAGATGGTCGATCAGATCATGGCCATTTCTCTTTCTTCTTCAAGGAGGTTGACTGCGTCCTGCCGGGCTTGTTCTGCTTCATCTTCAGAGTAGAGCTCGACTCGGGGAGCATTGTGAAGCAGGTCACTCGGCAAGCACCGGCTGGGTGGAGAGCAGAGCTTTGAGCTCTGCAAACACTGCATCAGCTTCAGGAGTCCACTCGAACTTGTCGGACTTCTCCATCAATCAGTAAAGAGGCAATGCCTTTTCACCGAGATGAGATATGAATCTACTTAAAGTGGCCAAGCAACTAGTAAGCTTCTGGATGTCGTGTACTCGCACAGGAATTTTCATTCGGAGTATAGTACTGACTTTTTCTGGATTGGCGTCGATTCCCCGTTCGGAAACAAGAAAACTAAGTAATTTTCCGCCGGGAACTCCGAATGTGCACTTTGATGGATTGAGATTGATATCATACCTCCTGAGGTTGGCAAAGGTTTCAGCAAGGTCAGTCAGCAGGTCGGAACCCTTCCGTGACTTGACCACAATATCATCCATGTACGCCTCCACATTCCGACTGATTTGAGTGAGCAAACACTTCTGAATCATCCTCATGAATGTGGCTCCGGCATTCTTGAGGCCGAACGGCATGGTAACATAACAGAAGCACCCGAATGGAGTGATGAAGGCTGTTTTGATCTCGTCAGGTCCATACAGACGGATCTGATGGTACCCGGAATAGGTGTCTAAAATAGACAGTCGCTCACATCCCGCAGTCGAGTCAACTATCTGATCGATGCGGGGAGAGGAAAATGATCTTTCGGGCAGGCCCGATTGATATGTTTAAAGTCAATGCACATGTGAAGTGATTTGTCCTTCTTGGGGACCATAACAACGTTGGCGAGCCACTCGGAGTGGTAGATTTCCCGGATGAACTCCGCTGCTAAGAGCCGAGCCACCTCCTCGCCAATGGCCTTTCTCTTTTGGACGGTGGACCGTCGGAGATGTTCCTTGACAGGTTTTACTTTTGAGTCGACTCTTAGGCGGTGCTCAGCCAGCTCCCTGGGAACACCCGGCATGTCAGAAGGCTTCCATGCGAAAATGTCCCAGTTCTCATGGAGGAACTAGATGAGCGCTTCTTCCTATTTGGAGTCGAGTGTTGTCGAGATATGAGTTGGAGCAGCGCTGGGGTCAGTCAGGTGGATGTGAGCTGTCTTCGTATCGCCAGTCGACTGAAAAGCTGATTCTGTTGCGGGCTTCTTGGCTCGCAACAAATCACTCGGGTCTGCAGTCTTCTGGTATTCCTGCAACTCCACCACTGCCATCTGAGCATCAACGATCTTTGAACCTTTCTGAAAACATTCTTCCGCTTTCTTCCGATTGCCCGTAATAGCGATCACACCTTTGGGGCCAGGCATCTTCAATTTGAGATACACATAACATGGTCTGGCCATGAAGCGTGCATAAGCCGGCCTGCCCAAAATAGCGTGGTAGGCACTCTGGAAGTCTACAACTTTAAATGCCAACTTTTCTTTGAGGTAATTCTTGGAATCACCGAAAACCACATCAAGAGCAATCTGGCCGAGTGATTCAGCCTTCTTCCCAGGAATGACTCCATGGAAACTCATGTTGCTGGCACTGAGTCTGGACATCGGAATGCCCATCCCTTTCAACGTCTCAACATACAATATGTTGAAACCACTGCCACCATCCATCAAGACTTTGGTCAGTCGAGTGCCTTCAACAACTGGGTCGACCACCAAAGCTTGCCTCCTAGGGGTGGCAATGTGCGTTGGGTGATCGGACTGGTCGAATGTGATAGCAGTCTGAGACCATTTCAGATAACTGGGTGTCGCCAGGGCAACCATATTCACCTCTCGGTTGATAACTTTCAGTCGACTTTTGCTTTCGACATCAGCAAAAATCATCAGAGTGAAATTGACCTAAGGGTATCCGTCGTCACTATCTTCCTTGTCCTCAACTTTTTCCGACTCCTTTTCCTTATCTTTGGGTTGCATGCCCTGGAACTGCTGGATCAAGAGTCGACACTGTCGAGTGGTATGTTTTTGGTAAATAAAATTACCCTCTTCATCTTTTTTGGTGTGGACGAGGCATGGCAAATCCAACACATCATTTCCGTCCTGTTCTTTAACTCTCTTGGGGTTCCAAGGTCCTTTGGGTTTCCCCTTAAACTTTCCTTGAGTCACAGCCAAGGCTTCCCCGGGAGCAGCTGGCTCAGCTTTCCACTTCTATTTCCGATTGGAATTTCCTCCGGCTTCTTGAGCAACTGACTTGAGCTTGCCACTCCTGACTCGATCCTCATCCTCACCATTAGCATACTTGGTGGCAATCTCCATCATCCGATTCAGAGACATGTCTCTGGTTCGACCGAATTTCAGATTCAGTTCTCTCAACTTGACGCCTTCTTTGAAGGCACAGACTGCTTGGTGGTCATGCACATTCTCTACCGTGTGATGTAACGTGATCCATCTTTGGATGTAATCCCTCAAGGTTTCATTCGGATTCTGCACGCAAGACCGCAGTTCCGTCAGCACTGCCGGCCGCTTGCATGTTCCTTCAAATGTGGTGACAAACACTCGGGCGAGATCTTCCCAAGTGTAAATGATGCTGGGTGCTAATTGGTTCAGCCATGCTCTGGCCGAGCCCTCCAACATGAGAGGCAGGTGCTTCATGGTCACTTCATCATTGCCGCCGCCAATCTGGACGGCCACTCGGTAGTCTTCAAGCCAAGTATCGGGCTTCGACTCGCCAGTGAACTTACTAACCCCAGTCGCGAACCTGAAGTTGGGAGGGATCACAGCGGCCCTGATGGCTCTGCTAAAGCACTCTGGCCCCGAAACAAGTGCTCTACTGCTGGTAGGTGCGTCTCTGTCGTGTCCTTCTCGGTGAGCTCTGTTCCTGTTGACCAAACCTTGAACGAGAATGGATCTCGCATCAAAGCCTGGTTCCCGGGAGTCGACTGGAACCCTTCGCCCAACACTACGAGGGCGCCTGTCATCCTGCTGTCGAGGCGCATACGACCCGCTCCTCGGAGGAGGGGTGGGCACTCGACGTCGATCATCACAATCAAATCGGTGATCAAATTGCTCACGGTTCCCGTACAGATTACGTCGGTCCCCACGTCCCTCACGCCTCGGGGGAGTTCTTGGGCTATGAGCCGACTGGACCGTGTCGGTAGCAATGGATCTGCTATGAATCTTGTTCTGTGACTGAGAAACAGCAGAATTCTGGTCTCCTGCTGCCCGGAGTAACGCTCTGATCTGCAGCAAGCCTCTGCCAACCTCCGACTGGGAAGGCTGGATCGATTCTGCTATACGGGCTGCAGCTGCTAAATTCTGAATCGGAGTTCGATATACCTGTGGGGGCGGAAAGAGCTGACGTCGACTGGATTCAGGAATCCGTTGTCGTGCATGCTCGTCGAGTGCTCCCTGGAGGTTCTCTAGTCGAGTGCGCTCGGCCAAGTTCACCAGGCGCGCGTCCTCCAAGGCACGAGCCTCGGGGGTTTCTTCAGCGATAGGAGTGTGCAGTGCATCCATGTTCCGGCGACGAAGTTCTTCTCTCTACAGCGACGTGAGAGGCTCGGGGAGATATTCCTCATAGGAACGCAACGGGTCGCCTCCACCTGCGCCTCCGTTGGTGCGGGGAAAACCGGGAGGACTGGGCGGTCCATCGACCATCAAAACCTCCGCCGCCGAATCACTGCTATCGCACTCGGATGCGGTCTCTGCGGAGCCAGTCGATAGGTCGAACATGCCGTAGAGGGATTTGTCGGGTTCGATTGCCGCGACTTGAGGGGTGGCCGACTGGCGTGCCACCGCGTGCCTCACCCACCGCTGAAGTCTCAACCGACCGGAGCGCTTGCGCCGGCGGGAAACAGGGAGGGAGGACAACACAGGAGCTGACCGGTAGGGGGTCGATGGTTGCCGCAGGAGAACCCACAGACGCACGCGCTAAAGTGCGTTGCCCCGCGGACAGGGAGTGCGTCCACGTCGAGCGGAGCCTCCTAAAGCCAAGCGGAGTCGTCGGCGATGAATGTGAGCGCGCCGAGACGGATCTCGCGGCCCTCCACCAAAACTCCGCCGAAAACCATGATGATTTGGGTCGGAAAAGATCGCAACTCCTCCAACAAAACGCTAAAACACCTGCCCCACGGTGGGCGCCAACTGTCGTGGTTCTAAGTCTGACAGTAGTGTAGGGGGGTAAGTATGGAGAGGCAAGATCTTAGCTATGGAGAAGTTGTAAGCACGCAAGGTTTACGAGTTCAGGCCCTTCTCGGAGGAAGTAATAGCCCTACATCTCGGAGCCCGGAGGCGGTCGACTGGATTATGCGTGTATGAATTACAGGGGTGCGAACCCTTGTCCCTGAGGAGGGGGGTGGCTTATATAGAGTTCGCCAGACCCCTCCCGGCCTCAGTTACAAAGGGTTTAAATACATTAATGTCGGGTGTTACTGATAACGCCCCTAATAAAGTGCTATGATGACCATAAAAGCTATTTAATAACCGACCGTTAGCATGCAGAGTGCCCTTAGGTCTCCTGACCGTCGAGTGGTTGCTTCTTGGTCAAGTGATTGCTTCTTGGTCGAGTATCTTCGAGTCCGTCGAGTGGAACACCTCCAAGTCGATTGAAAGGTGATTTCCTCTGGAGATGTCCTTGGGTAGGTCAGTTTGGACAGGTCCATGACCCTACCCTAGGTACATAACTTCATCAATGGCCGCTGGCGGAGCCGTCCACCCCCAATCTTGGTGTTCCGTGCCATGCACGGGCATCTACACATGGGAAATTATGTCGAACAGGGCTAGTTGTAAGCAAGCTAGCTCTACAGCCATGATGATAGTGACTGCAAACGGTGAGGCTGACTATGGTATGCCGAACATGGCGCCTATACTCAGGTGTCATCTCCGACGCAGGGTCTTGTCACTTCACTATGAGGAGCAACACGTAATAATTTGACCAACGGGTAGTAAAGTGCTAGTACTCCTACTACTACATTGGTAGTACTACTACTAGTACTAGTAGCACCACTGTCTGGATTTAGGAGTACTACCACGTCCACCAGCACCAAGGAACGTCTCCAGGTAGTATTGCTTGATGCCGGCAGGGTGAGGGGCCGCTTGGACGACAGCTTCGTCTCCTTCTTCGACGAGGTCCTCGTCGGTTTCCTCGACAAGTTCACCGTCGTCAAGAAGCTTGCGGACGACTTTGACGTAAGCCTCCAGCCGACGCGCCCAGGCTCTGCGATGCCCACCACCCTCAATGGCCACTATGGTAACAACCTCTTCGACGCACTGGTGGCCCTGCGACTGCCCGCCGTCGCGCCGGAGAATGTCCACCTCGAGGTCGCGCTCGCCACGTAGCGCCTGGCGCAGCAAGACACCATCGACATAATCACCCATGTCTACGCACAAATCATCCACAAGGACTACTACAGGCAAGAGGAGGACGATAGGACGCTGGCCTTCTTGGAGCGCAGGGCAACCTTGGATGGCACTGTTCAGAAGCACGTTGAGCTCGCCGCCAATGCCGCTGCTCCTCACACGTCGGTTGGTGACCCAGTGCACTAGGGCGTGAGGATGTCGTCGAACGTTGATGGATCCGTATGTATTTTTATCTTTTCGTCAAATCCATGTAGTAGTATATGATACTATAGTAATTATCTTACCTTTCGCATAGACTTCATAATTTTCGTACATACTCCATGCATGAACGGCGCCTGAACCAAACTTCTCATTACTCTAGGCAAAATCGTTATTTTCTATCTATCGGTCGCGCCATGGAGTAGAACCAAATTTTACAAGTTACGAGTCCAAAAGGAAAAGCCTGCTGTGTTCGCGTTGCGCCCCCACACGGTTGGTCCGGCACGCCGCTCAAGCGGGAATGTGTGCGCTGTTGCATTTTCACTTACAAGTGGGACCGCAGTTGAACAAACCAACTATCGGCAAACCCCCACCCCGCCCACCGCGCGATGGCTGAGAAAATAGGAGGGAGAAGAGATGGTTGTAGCATGGACTCCAATAAAATTGGTGTCAGATGGGACTCGTGTGGGTGGCGTGTGGCGTACTGCTAGACGTGAATGCTACTGAGTTATGGCCCATGCCACCCCACTATATCGAGCCTATATCGAGGTACGTAGAACAAATTTCCTGCAGTCCATGCTCAGCCCTCCTCTATCTCTCTTCTCAGCCAGCCAGCGGACGCGCGGAGCCCATCGTCTGTTTGCTCACATGTGGCCCCACATGTTAGTGAAAACGCAAGAGGACCCACTGAACCTTCACATCTTTCACCTCGATGTGCTGGTGATGAAAAACAAATCCAATAAAGATCTTCGATGCCGCTTTTGGAGTTACTCAAGAGTAATAAGATTCTATTTACAGTTTAACCCAAGATGCACATCTCATGGCTTCAACTACCACTCTATTTTCTTTCATGACACGACTTGGATGCTGGATGTCCCACGTGTCGGCAAAAGGAGGAAGAACCCGACCAAATCTTCGGTTCTGCTATCGGATTAGACTAGTTGTGCTAACTTAAATTTTTTATTGTGTACTCCCTCCCTTCCAAAATACTTGACTTCCATTTGTCCAAAAATGGATGTACCTATATACTAAGACATGTCTAGATACATATATATTTTGACAAATAGAAGGCATGTATTGTGCAACGGAGGGAGTAGAATGGATGCAAGTTTTTGTATTGGGAAGAAGAGTACATCCATATATTGATAGAGCGCAATTTAGTAGATGTTCTATCACTTTTAGCTAGCACAGACGCAAGATCGAGCCTCCGCAGATCAACAATGCATGCATCGAGAAGGCACTAATCCAACTTACAGGAGTAGTAAAATGTATTCTTGTGGTTCTTGTTTTCTATGGTCTTGCTTTTCTAGTCAAAATTGTCGTTGGAGTCCGTGCAAAACGGAGGTGCGTTTGGGGTCGTGCATTGGAGTTGGCCTTACAAGTGGGACCGCAGTTAAGGAAACCGACTATCGGCAAACCCCCACCTCGCCTGCCGCGCGATGGCTGAAGTTAGAGAAACGACAAGGTTGAAGAGATTGCTCTAGCACGGACTCCAAGAAATACTATGGTGTCAGATGGATGTCGTGGTGGTGGCGTGTGCCGTACTCCTGGACGTGAATGCTTGTTCTGGCCCATGCCACCCTACTACTCCCAACTACTTACTCCTACGATATAGTACTAGTATCGAGGATTCGAGGTGCTGGTTATGTACAGCGAACACAATTACATATGGCTACAGTAAAAACACCCGCCCGACGCGCGAAGCATCTGAAGCTAGTACAAATAGTGTACTACTATTATTGATTGGCCTCATCCGATAACCTGTTGCAATGCACGTACAATTATGTATTCAGAAAATATTTTTTTGCCTCATCGCACCACTCACTCAGAGAAGCGACTCAAAAGCCATTCATAAATTTAGTAAGTTTATCACACGCATATCATTTTATTACATACAACAGGTCATCAACCCACATTGACAACGAGGATACATTATAAATACTAAAGTTTTCACCACACAACAAATAACAAGCAATGAAATGAACTTCAACTCAACCATTCCTCGGCGTTGGAAATGCTTGCTTTGAACCACAAGTGATTCTCTGGGACGGGCCATCGATTGTCGATCTGGAAACCAATGCAGGACTAATCATCCAGGCTGAAGCGGCCTACTATATCCCTACCAGGGTAGGGAACCACACAAGTGTCCGAGGTATAGACACAGTTGCTTCTCATAAATGTGTCAACAGCAGTTGGATCACCTTTCACCATCATCGGATAGTTTTGTCCAAGGAAGAGCGAGTCTTCTCCAAGACTATCAATTCTATACCAGGGAGAAGGAGTTGGCGCTAGCACACTAGTATCCATCCCGAATACCATGCAACGGGTGTTGGAATAGGTCCGGAGAGTGCGACCATGGGAGACACCTGCTTCCTTAGCAGTAACATCATCAGTGGGCTGTATACACACAAGAAGAGGTGATCCATCAGAATTAGTTGCTAGGCGCCACAGAGTATATGGGCGCTGCTCGTCCTCATGCTCGTGATCATCACCATCGTCATCTCCCCCTTGGTTATAAAATTATTCAAGTATAGGTGGTGGGATGTTCACAGGACCATGGAAACACAAGAAGAAGATTAATTAGTAAAGGGAAACTTTCTAACCCGCATGCATGTGGATGAAACAATTATAATTACGGTGGAAGACAAACGTACCAAAACTATGAGGATGCCATGCAAAAACAGTGCCACGAGTGGTGGCAGCAAACACAAGGCGCTCATATTGAATTGCATCACAGTACTCATCCGTGTACAGAAACTGATTTTTGAGCAATATCCATCGAGTGAAACCATCAAGGAAGGCAACAAGCTTGTCGAAGATAGCAACAACATCGTAGTTGCCGTAATTCCAAGAGCGGTTCGGAACTCGACAAATTGCTATCTTCCGTAGAATACAATCACCATGATCGTATTTGGATGTGCGTACATTACCGGTGTGCTCAACCTCTGGGCAGTGTGCTGAGATTTTTGGAAGTGGAACCCGGTGACGAGTGTACACATTCACAAGTTCCCACTCGCAATTAGACCGAATGTAAACAACCCAATCTCCATTTGCGCCCGCCGAAGCCTTGACCTCAAGCGATGGCATCTTAACATCATACGTATCATTATCAAGCTGCATCAACTTGCACAGGGCGAGGCCTCCATCGTGCAGGCGCCAGTCATCATCAGGGTCACCGCGAAGAAGATAGGGGAGATCAAACCGCTCCTTGACTCTTGGTTTCTTTGTAATGATGTTATTAGTTGAGTCGAGAATGGGCTTGAACGAACCTGCCATGCTAGCCGAGGTGATGATGTCGCACCGATCAATGAGTTCCTCAACCACGTCATCTTTTAATCAGGGCAAGAATAACGGGGTCATTTCCGGCCTGTTCCCTCCATGGAGAAGATGATCGAGCAATGGCAGAAGAAAGGGTGAAGGGCTGAAGGAAAATGGAGGAGGGAGAGGAAGAGCGTGCGACAGCAGTTCCAAATCGAGAGGGAAAGGCGAAGAGTCGGTGGACAGTTGCGAGTTTGCCACGGTTCACGAAGAGGTGCCCCGGCCTACACGTCCATTCGGAAATACTCCTACTACTCGCCGTGGTCTCACTGATATGTTGGAATGGGACCACATGTCAACGAAACATGGTGTGTAATTTCTCGTGCAAAAAGCAATCTGGCCGCGTTGGCCCGAGGTGCCGCATTAGTTATTGACCTTTATTTTTTTAATGGCGTGCCGATCGGTTTTGAAGCACGACTAACTGGTACTATACGCAGAGAAAATATAAACCATTCTACCACTACTCCACCTCCAGTACTAGTAGTATAAAAAAGATATATAGGCTGGAGCTTGAGCGCTTTCTTGCTAAGGGCTGCCCACTTGCTTCTCACACTACCACCCTCTCTCCAGATCTAAAAAAGACGGCCCCTCTCTCCCTCCTCACCGGTGGTCACAGATCCACCGGGGAAGAAAAGGACGTGCAGCGTTGACGCACTCGTCGTCGGCGAGCGAGGTCACGCACTGACGACAAGGCCGTCCTCTCGGACCTAGCGCCCGTGCGGGATGGCCTCCGTCCCCAAGCTCGCTGCCATAGTGTGTGCGGAGGACGACGACCACGAGCGAAGCCACTTCCCGCCGACCCTCAGGTATTCTACCTCTTTTCGAACCATAACCTTGTTCCATTGCCCCATCTGCCACGTCGTTGCATGTGGATCTTTTTCCACTCCACCATGTTCCCAATTTGCTATCCTCTGCTCTGCTGGACACGCAGACGAAAACCATAATTTGCACTATTAAAGGAAACCCTACTTCATGCAGACTAATCCATGTCTGGGTTGAATAAGGAAAGGAAGGGAGACTGTACTGTCCGAGAGAGTAGGCATCGAACCCGCATCTAGGTTGAAAAGGGGAAAATCAGTAGCTAAGGAATGAGTCTCATGTCTCTTGGTTGAAGAAGGGTAGAAAGGCATGACAACGCAATAGAGAATGATCATGTCGATCGGTTTGTTGTCCTTGCAGAGGAAAAAGGTGGCTAAAGAGAGAAAAAATGGGACATAATCCACATATGCTGCTTGGATATTTGTTGCTCTGGGCAACCATACCTCCCTCACCACTCTGCGTCCGTGGAGGTACATCGTACTGGTGTGCCCACTGTCCGAATAGGCCTCCCATGCTCTTATTGCCACTTTTTTGTTGTTAGTATAATGCTGGCAGTCAAGTCAAGCAATGCTACTGCTAAAGTGATGCCACATTTAACTAATGCCGCTCTCAGTCTAATGCCACCGATAAATTTAAGCAACACCAGCAGTCTAAGGCATTCTAATGCTATTGCACAGCTAGTATACCAATGATGAAACTTGTTACTACCTTCAGATTTTTGCACTGTTAATGCTTATAGATTACATACCTCACTTTCATGAGATAAGTTAATTTTTTGTACAGTGTCACCCAAATGCCAAGGTGCTGATGTCATTTTATTTTGGTTAAACTGCACAGACAATTATGAAGACAAGAGGAAAGGTCAAGAGTGGGCACCTCCTCCTCCGGTTGTTTTCTTGATTTGTTTGATCAGGTTTTTATGTTTGATCAATTATCAAGATTGGGATAGCAATTTTTAAGGTCCCCCCGAGTTCGAAATGATATTTACCTTGGAGGTACATGGTTTGCAGTTTTTTATACTGTCATTAGTTAATAATGCTAGGTACCTTCAAACTTTTGTATTTGGTTTAATGCTCATGCAGAGCTAGTATACCAATGTTGAAACTTGTTACCTTTACATTTTGTATTGTTAATTCTTATAGAAACCTTCCAGTGCTAGAGTTTATTAAAATCTGTTCAGTAAAACCATTGTATTGTACCTGTAATAAACTAACTACTCTACTGTTGCACTAGCCACTGGATTAGTGTATATTTGTAGTATTCGAATGGTGTTGCATTAGCGTATGGACATAAATAAAGTGTGGCAATCTTTCCCAGATATGTGCTCAAGAAAACTACTACCTGTTTTTCTAAATACTAGACGTTTGGGTACTTTAAATTGAACCGCGAAAACGTCTTATATTAAGGAACAAAGGGTGTAGAGTTCACTCAAATTATCCCGGTAAAGCTATTCACACCTTTGTTAAAATTAATGTTCATTATGTTATCGGAGGAGGTCTGTATGTTTGTCTCTAATGCCTGTTGACTACATACATGACATCATGATGTAATATTAAGTCATTTCCTTTTGTACAGTGTCACAGAAATGTCAAGGCGGTGATGGCATTTTATTTTAGTATAACTACACAAAATTTGCTTAAAATAAGAGGAAAGGTCGGGAATGGCTTAGTTTTTCAGAAAAAACTATGTATGCCTTCCTGACATCAGCCGTTGTTGCTTTATTTATTCCATCAAACAGGGTGGTTAGAAACAGCCTTGCTACCTTTTCCCATTATGAAATTGGAATGCTTATTTTTGTGAGTCTATGCTTCAACTAGTGCCACTTTTAGAGTAATCACACTTTCAATATCTATGCAAATAGGGATGCTCGATTTTAGTGGAACTGCACAAAAAGTCCAACTGGTTCAACATTAGGAGCATGTTTTTTTCCAAACCTTTATATCCAATTGGTGGCACTATGAGCTGTTCATTACGAAGGTACATGGTTTGCTACTATCTTGCTACTCTTTTTGTACTGTCATTAGATAGTAATACTAGTGGTTTGCATGTGAATTTATTGGCAGGGTGGACCTACATTGGAGGGGCAGGACAGGATTCAATGATTGGATGCTCAATTTCGGTTGTATTGATTTCAACTCTTCCATCACTGCGACCATGGATATCCATGGTCTGATGAAGAATAGGCGCTATATTTCTACTCTGAACCAGCAAATCAATTCAGTATGAAATTGTCCAGGGCAAAACATAACTGTATCAGATTGTCCAGTGCAGAACATGACAGATGCTAAGCGGAAGAGACATGTTTAAACCGAAAATACAAGGTGTGGTATATGTTTACTAGCTGCTTGATATTTGTGCAGACAGAGATGTCTGCCCGTTGCTATTTGGCAAACAAACAAAGTGTCCGCAATTTTGGTTGAACTGCACAAGAGAATAGTATAGTCACTGCATGCAGTGCCATTTGAAAATAGACACAGAAAGATTGGATAGTCACTTCATGGACTGCAGAAAAGTAGTACTGTACTATTTATTAGCCAACACTAGGTGCTTCATTTCTTTGGTCTGATTATACAATGGGCATCATTTTGCCTAAGTTAAAGTTTGTATTCCGAAAATAGTCTCGCGGTGTGATCGAGAGAAGACCAAATCATATTGAAGTGGATGTTCCTCCATCATGTGTGGTTCATTCTCATGGTTTCAGCTGTTGGTGAAACCACTTACGTTTGCAAGAGGAATTGTAGACTTCACAAAAAATTTGTCTTTCAGTCTGTACTGAATGTTGGCCAAGAGAAGCATCCATTTTAGTAGGAAGAACAGATGTTTTTTCTAGATCTCTACTTTTGGGGCTACATATTTGTATATGATTTGTTATTGTATATCTTAATATTTTTGTTGTTGATTTGTTATTGTATATCTTAATATTTTTGTATGTAAACTTGGTAAAAGTTTGTAAAGCTTGACTTTGACCAAAGCTAATATGTGAACTAAATAAAAACGGAGGGGGTAGCTCCTTTCCGGTTTGCAGGGCTTAATTCAAACCTCTCACCAACCAAGGTACTCCCTCCGTTCGGGATTTATTAGTCTCGTGAGAAAAGCAGCAAGACCAAGGCATGGCAATAATTAACGGCATGCAGAAGTTTAAGCCTAATTAATTCCAGCGATTTAAGTGGCTGCATGCGTGCCCTTGGTTGCGACTCATTGCATGCTGCTTCGCGTACTGCCTGTGAGCGATTCTGAGTGCCTGCATGCAGCCGGCCGTAATTAAGGGAGCTAACTGATGCAAAAAAAGATACGCTTTAAATCCGTGGAATCATTATTGACAAGGAGGGAGATGATTCGAGTGCACTCGTTAGACCGCCATGCCGGCGTGCGACCCAGACGGGACGGGATTGCACAGTCATAATTTCAGTTTTCTAGTTTTCCACGGCAAGCTGGCGTGCTAAGCCATTATGCATTGAATTCCGATGACCGTCGCGCTAGCTTCCGCCTATAAGTACTGTTTCCCGGCCTTCTCAGGTGCCACCGTGACCCAACTCGCCATATCCTCATAAGCCCCCATTGGCCCGACGTCGCTCGCCACGTCCGCCATGCCCCCGCCCGTCCGCGGTAGGCGACGCCGGAGGCGGTCACCGCCGAAACTAGTGTTCGGGTTTTCACCAGAAGGCAGACGGAGGGAGGAGGCATTCTATCTGTCTTTAGATGGCAATGCGGAGATTGAGGAGGTGTTGGAGCGCGACCGCATGGCGGAGGAGCAGGAGTTGTTGGAGCGCGACCGCCTAGCGGAGGAGCAGCGTATCGCCAATTTGCGCCGCCAGCGGGACATGGAGTTGCAGCGCACCGACGCTCTGAGTCACGAGCAGAGCGCCCGCAACTGGGCCGACTACGTGGAGGCCGGCGCCCGGCAAAGAGCCCTAGAGGCTATCGGCCACGCACGCGTTCGCGACGCCGAGTTTTACTACCAGCTCGTCAAGTGGGTTTCCCGCTTGGAAGCCGAAGCTTCGGTGGACCACGCCAGCATGGAAAGGGCCAACGCGCTTGAGCAACGTGCCCTATCGCACCTCTGGCACGTCCGAGGCGAGGCGGAGGACGCCGGTGCCGGCATTTAGCATGGATTGCAGATGGCGGTCGGCATCGTCTAGTTAGCTAAGAGTAAGTTAGTACTTGTACGCTACTAGAGTGTTAGTGGGAGTAGATAGTTAACTTGGCTATGATGGTTGTCAACGTGGAAGTTCAGTACTCTATATGTGGATCAGACCTGTTACTTTGGTCTGAATGTTGAACTTTCCATTTGAACGTATGGAATGGGCTGTTATTTTTTTAAATGGGTTGTATTTGTCCTCCACGGTTTAGAGGCTGACTTGTGGGCCTAGCAAGTTGACGCGTACACAATTAGGAGATGATTGTACGTGGAGAGGGTGACTGCAGGGACCCGCCAAGGTCATGGCAGTACGCAAGAAAGTGCATCCTTATTTCAAGCCAATAAAAAAAGGCTCCTCCTAGTGGATTTCTGACATCTGGGTCCCATGCCATTGTCAACGTAGTCAATAAACGAGAGAATTGCACAACGAGCGGCTGACACCAGGGACCCACCAGCTCGCCCAGTTACTTTTGTTTTGGGTTAATTTGATAAATGCCACTCCAATTCTGGTGTATCCGAGAAATGCCACTGCAATTTCCAAACTTTGAAAAATGCCATTTCATGCCATTTCTAGTGGCATTTTTCGAAGTCTGGAGTGGCGTTTTTCAAAGTTTGCAAACTGCAGTGGCGTTTTTCAAAGTTTACAAAAATTGCAGTGGCATTTTTCAAAGTTTGGAAATTGCAGTGGCATTTTTATGAATTGCCATAATTGGAGTGGCATTTATCTAATTTGTTTTTGAGATGGAAGCAGGGTGTCAACTGGGCTGTGCGGGACACTCTGGCCTGTCTAGACAGCCTTTTCTTTTATGTTTACCACACACCAGCCTAGTAGTTTTTTCTTTTCTTTCTGAAAATGGCTAGCCCAGTTCTTTTGTGATTTGTCAAGTAAGTCGCTTTATCAGGCCTGTTTGGCTGCAAATCTTTCAAGACGAGGAGAGCTTCATTCGGCTGGCCGAAAAAATGGCCTATCAGTAATGAGAAATGGGTTGTACATTTTTAAAACACATCAAACCGGCAATTATTTTCAAATATCTTTTTTTTCATTTTGCATTGATTTTTATGCGTGGACAATTTATTGGATTTTATATTGATATACATTTATTTTTAAAATCAGTCTGAATGTGACTCGAAATTTCGGGATTAAAAACAGTTCAGACTTCACCGACATATGCAAAATTTTGTATAATTTTTTAACCGTGGCCACAATATGGGCTGTAATGCTAACATAAAGAATATGGGCTCCAAAACAACCTGTAAGAATTAGCAAATGGGCTGTAAATTATTTGAAAGAATGGCAGATGGGCTGTATGTTGTTTTCCACAGAATTGAGGCTTTCCACAAATGGCCTGTATACTGTTGGATGTCCATCCAATGGCCGTCGTGCTTCTTCAATCGCTGCTCTTCCTGCTCCAGCCACTCAAACAAGCGCCGGCGGGACTGCCTGCTCCCTCCTCCCCGCGGTCGGCTGTGCTGCCGCGCAGGCCTCACCGCCCCACCGTACTCCCATCGTTGGCCTAGCCATCCCTCTACTCACCCACACATGCTGTTATTCTCTGGCGACGGCAGACGAACCAGTAAACCCTCGTACAGTCGTACTCCCCTCCATGTGGGAAAAAACAACGGCCGAGTCTTCCCTGCCTCCGTGTCGTTCCCTTCCTAGGCCTCGCCGTCGTCCACCGCCCTGGTGCTCTCGGCGTGGCGTGGTCAGCGTGGTCAACGACCGACATGCATCTGAAGTGGACTGTACGTGGAGAGGCTGACAGCTGGGTCCATGGCCGCACGCAAGGAAATGCCTCTTTATTACGCGGAAAATAATGATTTCCTCCACCTGACATCTGGGACCCACCAAAATGGCCTCTGTATTTTGCGAAAAAACGTTACCGCCGCTGACAGCTCGGACCCACCAGCTATATCTTCGCACGCAAGGAAGTGCCTCCTTATTATGCACAAAAAAATGAATACTCCCCCTGCTAGTTGGGACCCAGTATAGTGGGCCTACTAAGTTGACGGGGACGAAGGGCTTTGTCAACTTAGTCAATATGCACGATTCTAGCTCGACTGACCGTACGATGTCCATCCAACGGCCGTAGTGCTTCTTCAACCTCTGGTCTTCTTGCTCCAGCCGCCCAAAGCAGCGCCGGTCGTGCCGCCTGCTCCTGCCTCCCGTGGCCGACTGTGCTGGCACTGAGGCCTCACCGCCCCCATACTACTCCCACCGCTGGCCAGGCCATCCCTCCACTCCACTCACCCACACCCCTTGTTATTCCGCGGCGACGGCAGCGCAGCCGAACCAGTGAACCCTTGTACTCCTCTCCGCATGGGCATCCACTGCCGCGTCTTCCCCGGCTCCGCGTCGTCCCCTTCCTAGGCCTCGCCATCGTCCACCGCCGTGGTGCTGTCGGCGCGGCGTGGTCAATGTGGTCAACGACCGAATTCCATCGGAAGAATATTGTACGTGGAGAGGCTGACAGCTGGGTCCACGGCAGCCACAAGGAAGTGCCTCCTTATTACGCGGAAAATAATTATTCCTCCACCTGATAGCAGGGACCCACCGGACGCCCACCAACATATCACGAAAAAATGTTTGCCCTTGACTGTTGGGACCCACCCGATGGGCCACCGTATTTCGCGAAAAAAACGTTCCCCCTGTTGTCAGCTCGGACCCCCTGCTAGCTGGGACCCACCTTGGTGAGAGGCTGACTTGTAGGCCTACTAAGTTGACGGGGACGGAGGGCTTTTTCAACTTAGTCAATATGCACGATTCTAGCTCGAGTGACCGTACGATGTCCATCCAACGGTCGTAGTGCTTCTTCAACCTCTGGTCTTCTTGCTCCAGCCGCCCAAACCAGCGCCGGTCGTGCCTCGTGCTCCTGCCTCCCGTGGCCGGCTGCGATGCGGCGGAGGCCTCAGCGCCCCCTACTACTCCCACCGCTGGCCAGGCCATCCCTCTACTCACCCACACCCCCTGTTATTCTACGGCGACGGTAGCCTCACACCACAGCGAACCAGTGAACCCTCATACTCCTCTACGCATGGGCATCCACTGCCGCATCTTCCCCGGCTCCGCGTCGTCCCCTTCCTAGGCCTCGCCGTCGTCCACCGCTCGGGTGCTCTCGGCGCGGCGTGGTCAACGTGGTCAAGGAATGGCTTCCATCGGACGTGGACTGTACGTGGAGAGGTCAAGCTGGGTCCACGGCCGCAGCAAGGAAGTGCCTCCTTATTATGTGTAAAATAATTATTCCTCCACCTGACAGCGGGGACCCACCGGACGGGCCACCGTATTTCGCCCCCCTGACTGCTGGGACGCACCAGCTACATCTTCGCACGCAAGGAAGTGCCTAACAGTCGGGACCCACCTGGTCGAAGCGTACGTAGCGTTGTCATTCTGGTCGCGAACGTGTACGTACATACTGGTCGATGTAGAGGCGCACATGTGTTGTAGTAGAGGCGCGCACGTGTCGTAGTAGAGGCGCGCACGTAGCATGTACACGTACGTACAACGACCAGGGTGCAAGAAAGAAAATACGGCCACGTATGTGTACATATGGGCGGGGTCTCGAACGCCTACTCGCGCATACGTACGGTGAGGGCTCGTGTACATGGCTGGGTCAGAATGGAGAAACAGCGTCGTCGTCGCGTTCATGGGGAGGCACCGGAATGCGTCGTGTTCATGGGGAGGCAACGGAACGCGTCGTGTTCATGGGGAGGCAACGGAATGCATCGTGTTCATCGGGAGGCAACGGAACGCGTGGGAGCCAACCGACTGGGTCGGAACGGAATGCGTGGTCATGTTCATCGGGAGGGCTTGGACGGAACAGGCGATGGAAACGAGGCCTGGCGTACCGCACAACAGAGGAAACGGACCTCCTATGTTCGGAACGGGGTCCTGTTGACAGGGAGGGGTCTGGCGTACCACAAAACAGAGGAAACGGACCTCCTACGGTTGAAACGGGGATCCTGTTCATCAGGAGGGGTGTGGCGTACCGCAAAACGGAGGAAACGGACTTATGTTGGAGCGCTATGTTCGAAACGGGGGTCCTGTTCATTGGAAGGGGTGTGGCGTACCGCAAAACGGGACTCCACGGGATACTGTTCATCTCCAACATCGACCCCCCTCCAGCCTCCACGAGCTACTGTTCATCCACCGTTTGACCTCCTCCAGCCTCACCCTGCGACTGTTCATCCACGGGCTCCTGTTCATCCAGCCTCTACCGTGCGCTACTCCATCGGCTACTGTTCAACGAGCCCTCTCCACGGGCTCCTGTTCAACCACCCCTCCACGGGCTACTATTCATCCTGCCCTCCACCATCTACTGTTCATCCTGCCCTCCATGGGGTGGTCCTGTTCATCCAGCCCTCCACTGGGTCCTTTTCATCCAGCCCCAACCGGCTCGATCGATCGGGGTCCTGTTCATCCAGAGGCAACACCACGGGGTCCTGTTCATCCACCCCCACCGGGAACTGTTCATCCAACCCCCCCCTCGCCCGCAACACTCACTGTTCATCCAGAGGCAGCATCGATTGGCTTCAGTTAGCAGCAGTAGCGAAGGAATCGCTTGATCGGGTTCAGTTAACAGCCATCGATCGATCGCTCGGGTTCAGTAACGCGTAGCCTACAGTGCAATCGCTCAGGTTCAGTTAGAGCCCAATGCCTCGCTCGGGTTCAGTTAGAGCCAACGCGTCGCACACACGCGCATCGCTCGGCCCCCGACCTCCCACCGTAACCAGGAACTCCCCGAAATTCCCCCCCTCGCTTCTACCATGGTTTTTTCCATCATGGAAGGCCCAAAGAATGTCATGCAGCTGCGTCTTCGGCCCGCCCAGGACGAAAAGCCCATTTTCTATCATGATTTTTTGTCATAGAAGTAGGAGCCCACCACATCTATGATGATACCGGGTTTTGTCACAATTATCGTCATAGAAGTGTCATATGTATGACAGAAAAAATTCGTTTGACCCAAAATGTCACGTATGTGTCTTTTTTTTGTAGTGTACAATCTGGATTTTATTGGCCTACTCTCTTCAAGGATGCCCGTAAGTTTGTCTCTTCTTGTGATGAATGTCAAAGAATAGGTAATATCAGTAAGCGTCAAGAAATGCCTATGAATTATTCACTTGCTGTTGAGCCTTTTGATGTTTGGGGATTTGATTACATGGGCCTTTTCCTTCCTCTAATGGGTATACACATATTTTGGTTGCTGTTGATTATGTTACTAAATGAGTAGAATCTATTCCAACTAGTAGTGTTGATCACAACACCTCTATTAAAATGCTTAAGGAAGTTATTTTCGCAAGGTTTGGAGTCCCTAGATATTTAATGATTGATGGTGGTTCACACTTTATTCATGGTGCTTTTCTTAATATGCTTGCCAAGTATGATGTTAACCATAGAATTGCGTCACCATATCATCCTCAGTCTAGTGGTCAAGTTGAACTTAGCAATAGAGAAATAAAATTAATTTTGCAAAAGACTGTTAATAAGTCCATGAAAAATTGGTTTAAGAAATTAGATGATGCACTTTGGGCTTATAGAACAGCTTATAAAAAACCTATGGGTATGTATCCTTATAAAATGGTTTATGGAAAAGCATGTCACTTACCTCTTGAGTTAGAACACAAAGCGTATTGGGTAGTTAAAGAACTCAATTATGATTTCAAACTTGCTGGTGAAAATAGGTTATTTGATATTAGCTCCTTAGATGAATGGAGAACCCAAGCTTATGAGAATGCAAAGTTATTCAAAGAAAAGGTGAAAAGATGGCATGGCAAAAGAATCCAAAAGCATCAGTTTAAATTTGGAGAATATGTTATTTTGTACAACTCTCATTTTAGATTTTTTGCAGGAAAGCTCCTCTCGAAATGGGAAGGCCCCTATGTCATCGAGGAGGTTTATCGGTCCAGAGCCATCAAAATAAATAATTTCGAAGGCACTAACCCGAAGGTTGTCAATGGGCAAAGAATAAAGCATTATATCTTAGGTACGCTTATTAATGTTGAAAGTAATATTATCCAAACTTTGACATCGGAAGAACACATAAAAGAGTCCTTCCCGAACACTCCAGAATCGTGAAAATAAGGAGGTACGTGATACGGTAAGCAAACGGACTCCGATAAATCTACAAAAATATTTTTTATCAGTTTTGGAATATTTTATAATTTTGGAAATAAAGAAACTACCAGGAAGCGTCCCCTAGTGGCACAAGACACTAGGGCACGCCAGGCTTGCTTGGCGCGCCCAAGTGGGTTGTGCCACCTGGGACACCTCCCGTACTCTGTTTTTCTACCATATACTTGTCTTGCAATATAAAAAATCTATATATACTTCCCGAACCTGTTATTCACCGTATCGCGAAGAAATCCTCTGTTCTCTTTTTCCTTGTTGTTTTCTGTCGGATCCCATGTACCATGGCCTCTTCAAGCTACTCCAAGGACATGATATCTCTTTCACCACCCAAAGGAGAATTGAGTATTGGGTATGGGCACTCCCCACTACCCTTTTGCTTTTATTTATCTTAGTTTAATCTTTTGCTTTCAGATGAAATAAAGTTTAGTTCGATCCTTTCTTCTTTTGAGAGTTTGCTTAGTGATCTATCCTTGTAATCATGTGCAATTTATATAACAAAGTTAGTTTTAGTTTTTTCGTTCTTTACTTTCATGTTGCAAATAAAGAAAAGAAATAAGAAAGAAAGAAAAAGAGAAAGGAAATAAATGAAGGAAGGAAATAAATAATGAAAAGAGTATATAGTAATCCTATGGTAGGTGATGGCACCACATAAGGAAAAGTATAGGTACAAATTTTTATTAGAGATTGATAAACATAGCATTAGTCAATGATGCAACTCATGAAAGAATTAATAAGGGAAGAGAAGATTCACATATAGATATACTATCCTAGAAATCTTTTGTGATTGTGAGCCCTCACCAAAATATTATATGCCAAAATTGTTGACGTTGGACAGGTATGACAAGTTAATGGTTTATGTTTGTTTATATTCACATAGAAGTCATATTGTCATACATCCTTTAACATGTGATGCTTGCCCCTATCTTTGCTAGCGAAAAAATCTATACTAAGTAGAGATACTACTTGTGCATCCAAAAACCCTTAAACCCAAATCTTTTTCAAGTGTCCACCATACCTACCTATGGATTGAGAAAGATCCCTCAAGTAAGTTTTCATCGGTGCAAAAAGGCAATAAAAATTGCTTCTAAATATGTGAGATCATTTAGTGTAAGAGAAAATTGAGCGTTGTACGAACTTGGATGACAAAGAATAAAAGTGATAGACTGCATAATAAAGGTTGTCATCTTAAGGGGAAATACAACATGACATTCTCTTGCACTAAGGGATTGAGCATGCAAACAAATAAGCGCATGGCAACCTCTGCTTCCCTCTACGAAGGGCCTATCTTTTACTTTTATGAAAAGAGTCAAAGTTTTTCTATCTATTCCTTTTATTTTTCTCTTTTGGCAAGTATCATGTGGTAAGGAAAGATCGAGGCACATATGTCCAGTTGGATATAAATAGCATGAGTTATTATTGTTGACACCACCCTTGAGGTGAGTATGTTGGGAGGCGAAACTATAAGCCCCTATCGTTCTATGTGTCCAGTTGAAACGTTTTGCTCATGGGTACAAGGTGAGTGTTAGCAATCATAGAAGACTATATGATGGTTGAGTATGTGGAATTGCTTAAAGGCTCCGAAACATGACTCTTCCTGAAAAGATGATGAATTGTAGTTACAAAATTGACTGAGAACATAGTTTGTTGGTTTCTAATAGAGTCTTTGCTTTATACTTCAATTGTGTGGTGAACTATTACTTATTCATGAGAAGTGTATTATAAAAGTTCTATGATAAAAGTCCTATGTTTAATTTTTTTTGCTGCTATAATAATCAACATGATGCTTCTATGTCTGTATTTTTTTATCGACACCTCTCTCTCAAAGCATGTGGACATGTTTTTCGATTTCGGTTTTCGCTTGAGGACAAGCGAGGTCTAAGCTTGGGGGAGTTGATACGTCCATTTTGCATCATGTTTTCTTACTGTTATTTATAATGTTTTTATCCATAATAATGCTTTCTGGAGTAATTCTAATGCATGTTCTCTCATAATTTACAAGGAATACACCAAGAGGGAGAATTCCGGCAGCTGGAAATGTGGACATGGAAAAGCTATGTCAGGCCACCTATTCTGCACAACTCCAAATGGGCTGAAATTTTACGGTGATTTTTTATGGATTATTTAAGAAATATTGGAGTCAAAAAACAACAGAGGGGCCCACCAGGTGGGCACAACCCACCTGGGCGCGCTAGGCCCCCTGGCGCACCCTGGTGGGTTGTGGCCTCCTCCGCCCACCTCCGGTGCCCATCTTTTGGTATATAAGTGGTTTTGACCTAGAAAAAAAAATAAGAGGAGGACTTTCGGGATGAAGAGCCGCCGCCTCGAGGCGGAACTTGGGCTGGAGCACTTTTGTCCTCCGGCGGAGCGATTCTATCGGGGGAACTTCTCTCTTGGAGGGGGAAATCATCGTCATCATCACCAACAACTCTCCCATCTTGGGGAGGGCAATATCCATCGACGTCTTCACCGTCACCATCTCATCTCAAACCCTAGTTCATCTCTTGTATTCAATCTTGTTACCGGAACTATAGATTGTTGCTAGTGGGTGACTAGTAGTGTTGATTACATCTTGTAGTTGATTACTATATGGTTTATTTGGTGGAAGATTATATGTTAAGATCTAATATGCTATTTAATACCCCTCTGATCTTGAGCATGATTATCATTTGTGAGTAGTTACTTTTGTTCTTGAGGTCAAAGGAGAAATCATATTGCAAGTAATTGTGTGAATTTGATATGTGTTCGATATTTTGATAGTATGTATGTTGTGATTCCCTTAGTGGTGTCATGTGAATGTCGACTACATGACACTTCACCATATTTGCGCCTAAGGGGATGCATTGTGGAGTAGTAAATAAATGGTGGGTTGTGAGAGTGACAGAAACTTAAACCCAGTTTATGGACTATTCCGTAAGGGACCGATTGGATCCTAGAGTTTAATGCTATGGTTAGAATTTATTCTCAATACTTTTATCATAGTTGCGGATGCTTGCGGGAGGGTTAATCATAAGTAGGAGGCTTGTTCAAGTAAGAATAGCTCATAACCACCAGTCCACCCACATATCAAATTATCAAAGTAGTGAACGCAAATTAAACCAACATGATGAAAGTGACTAGATGAAATTACCATGTAACCTCAAGAATGCTTTGCTTATTATAAGATGCCGTTTTGGCATGTACTTTGCCTCAAAAGGATTGGGCTACCTTGCTGCATACTTGTTACTATTATCATTACTTGCTCGTTACAAACTATCTTGCTATCAAACTACACACTACTTACAATTTCAGCACTTGCAGACAATACCTTGCTGAAAACTACTTGTCATTTCCTTTTGCTCCTCGTTGGGTTCGACACTCTTATCAAAAAGAGCTACAATTGATCCCCTATACTTGTGGGTCATCAAAAACCTGCCAGGCAAAGAAAGCTACGGTAAACAAGTTCTTTGTCGTCTACTTCCTCAAAGCGGATGGCAAAGAACCTTCGCTGTCGGTGGCAGATGGAAAATAATAGGCGTTAGCCACAATAGGTGGCTAACGACAGCCTTTGCCATCTGCTAGTAGATGGAAAACATGCCCCTGCATTTTCCATCTGCTATCTGACGTCAGCCACGCGTCATCCCCCCACCCAAGTCTTTGTCGTCCGCCACCGATGGCAAACTCCCATAGCCTTTGCCGTCTGCCACGCACGGAAAAGTAACCAAATGGGTCAGCTCCTAGATTGCACAGGTTGCTGCCACGTGGCCGCTTTGCCATCTGTGGCGGATGGCAAACACCCCTTTGCCGTCGGTGGCAGACGGCAAAGAGGCTGCATTGTTTCCATTTTCTGTTGTATCCCTGCATTTTCAAAAGCTATATATGATATATATAGTTTCCGAAGGAAATATGCCCTAGAGGAAATAATAAAGTTGTTATTTATATTTCCTTATATCATGATAAATGTTTATTATTCATGCTAGAATTGTATTAATCGGAAACTTAGTACATGTGTGAATACATAGACAAATGGAGTGTCCCTAGTATGCCTCTACTTAACTAGCTCGTTAATTAAAGATGGTTAAGTTTCCTAGCCATGGACATGTGTTGTCATTTGATGAACGGGATCACATCATTAGAGAATGATGTGATGGACAAGACTGATCCGTTAGCTTAGCATAATGATCGTTCAGTTTTATTGCTACAGCCTTCTTCATGACTTATACATGTTCCTCTAACTATGAGATTATGCAACTCCCGAATACCTGAGGAACACCTTGTGTGCTATCAAACGTCACAACGTAACTGGGTGATTATAAAGATTCTCTATAGGTGTCTCCAATGGTGTTTTTTGAGTTGGCATAGATCGAGATTAGGATTTGTCACTCCGTCTATCGGAGAGGTATCTCTAGGCCCTCTCGGTAATGCACATCACTATAAGCCTTGCAAGCAATGTGACTAATGAGTTAGTTGTGGGATGATGCATTACGGAGTGAGTAAAGAGACTTGCTGGTAATGAGATTGAACTACGTATTGAGATACCGACGATCGAATCTCGGGCAAGTAACATACTGATGTCAAAGGGAACAACGTTTGTTGTTATGCGGTTTGAATGATAAACATCTTCATAGAATATGTAGGAGCCAATATGAGCATCCAAGTTCCGCTGTTGTTTATTGACCAGAGATGAGTCTCGGTCATGTCTACATAGTTCTCGAACCCGTAGGGTCCGCACGCTTAACGTTCGGTGATGATCGGTATTATGAGTTTATGTGTTTTGATGTACCGAAGGTTGTTTGGAGTATCGGATGAGATCAGGGACATGACGAGGAGTCTCGAAATGTTCGATATGTAAAGATCGATATATTGGAAGGCTATATTCCGACATCGGAAAGGTTCTGAGTGGTTCGGGTATTTATCGAAGTACCAGAGAGTTACGGGAATTTGCCGGGGAGTATATGGGCCTTATTGGGCTTTAGGGGAGAGAGAGAAGGGCTGCCTAGGGCAGGCCGCGCGTACCCCAAGTTCAAGTCCAAATTGGACTAGGGGGAGGGTCGCCGCCCCCTCCTTCCTTCTCTTCTCTCTTCCCCTTCGTTCTCTCCTACTCCTACTACATGGAAGGGGAGAATCCTACTCCCGGTGGGAGTAGGACTCCTCTAGGGCGCGCCATAGAGAGGTCCGGCCCTCCCCCTCCTCCACTCCTTCATATACGGTGGAGGGGGCACCCCATGGACACACAAGTTGATCAGTTGATCTTTTAGCCGTGTGCAGTGGCCCCCTCCACCATAATCCACCTCAGTTATATCGCAGCGGTGCTTAGGCGAAGCCCTGTTTCGCTAGCATCATCAGCACCGTCATCATGTCGTCGTGCTGATGAAACTCTCTCTCAAAGCTTTACTAGATCGTGAGTTCGCGGGATGATAACCCACACGTATAGGGGATCGCAACAGTTTTTGATAAGTAAGAGTGTCGAACCAACAAGGAACCAAAGGTATAACAAATATTCCCTCAAGTTGTATCGACCACCTATACAACTCTACGCACGCTTGACGTTCGCTTTACCTAGAACAAGTATGAAACTAGAAGTTCTTTGTAGGTGTTTTTGGATAGGTTTGCAAGATAATAAAGAGCAAGTAAATAAAAAGTAGGGGCTGTTTAGATAAAGACACAACTAAATTAGTTTTAGTAGAGAGTTTGTTGTTACGAGAAAGTTATTTTTCCCTAGGCAATCGAAAACTAGACCGGTAATCATTATTGCAATTTTATTTGAGGGAGAGGCATAAGCTAACATACTTTCTCTACATGGATCACATGCACTTATGATTGGAACTCTTGCAAGCATCCTCAACTACTAAAGATCATGAAGTTAAAACCCAACCATGGCATTAAAGTATCAAGTCCTCTTTATCCCATACGCAAACAACCTACTTACTCGGGTCTGTGCTTCTGTCACTCACGCCACCCACCATAAGCAAATCATGAACATATTGTAAACCCTACAGCGGGGATCCCTCATGCTTGCGCGACACGGAGAGAACCATAGGACAACATCAATAATAAAACATGCAACTCAAACCAATCACGATCATCAAATAGCCCATAGGAAAAAACGGATCTACTCAAACATCATAGGATAGCCATACATCATTGGGAAATAATATATAGCATTGAGCACCATGTTTAAGTAGAGATTACAGCGGGTAAGAGAGAGGTTACATCGCTGCATAGAGGGGGGAAGAGTTGGTGATGATGGTGGTGAAGTTGTTGGTGAAGATTGCGGTGATGATGATGGCCCCCGGTGGCACTCCGGCGCCACCGGAAGCGCAAGGGAGAGAGCCCCCCTCCTTCTTCTTCTTCCTTGACCTCCTCCCTAGATGGGAGAAGGGTTTCCCCTGTGGTACATGGCCTCCATGGCGTAGGAGGGGCGAGAGCCCCTCTATCGGTGTCAAAACCGTCGGATCTTAGGTAGGGGGTCCCGAACTGTGCGTCTAAGATCGATGGTAATAGAAGACTGGGGACACGATGTTTACCCAGGTTCGGGCCCTCTCTATGGAGGTAATACCCTACTTCCTGCTTGATTGATCTTGATGATATGAGTATTACAAGAGTTGATCTACCACGAGATCGTAGAGGCTAAACCCTAGAAGCTAGCCTATGATTATGATTGTTGTTTATGATCTATCGACTAGCCTGGCCTCGGTTTATATAATGCACCAGAGGCCTAGGATAACAAGAGTCCTAGCCGAATACGCCAGTGGGGAGGAGTCCTTGTCTTGATCACCAAGTCTTGTGGAATCTTCCTTGTATGCGGCAGTTGTCTGAACTGGCCCATGAGCATACAGCCATGGGGGTCCTCGGCCCAATCTAACAGATTGGGAGATGACGCGGTGAGTACCCCCAAGTCCAGGACACCGTCAGTAGCCCCCTGAATTGGTCTTTAAGTTAGGGACGCTCCTCGATTCTTCGGAACTGTTCTTCATCTTCGGTCGTCGGTCTTGAAAACTGGTTCAACAAATCTTCTCAGCTTTGATCTTGAGGATGGCCAAAGTGAATCCGAAGAGTTTACACGTCGGGTATCCGAGGAGCCCCCTTAAGTTTCCGTCCTTTATCAATGCCTTGTTATTTTTATGCCACACCTCGGATTTCAAATTGTTCCCGGGAGGCAGTGTCCTCTTGCGTCCGAGCTCTAACGCCGGACTGCATTCGAGGTATCTTTTGCAGCCGAGCACCAATGCCGGACTGCTTCCGAGCTCCAACATCGAAATGTATCCGAGCTCCAACGTCGGACTGTGTACAAGCTCCAACGCCAGACTATATCCAAGATGCCATAGATCATCTTGGTCCAAAAAAGTTGAAGGAGTTTAGCGGAGCTTAATGCCAGAAATGCCCTCTATGGAGCTAGCCACTAGCGCCTGAGCTTTATGCCGGACTGCTTCCAAGGTGGTGCACTGATATGTCTCCAACGTATCAACTTTTCCAAACATTTTTACCCTTGTTTTGGACTCTAACTTGCATGATTTGAATGGAACTAACCCGGACTGACGCTGTTTTCAGCAGAATTACCATGGTGTTATTTATGTGCAGGAGCAAACATTCTCGGAATGACCTGAAACTTCACGGAGCCACTTTTCAGAAAATAAGAAAAATACCTGCAAAAGATGAAGGCCAGGGGCCCACCACCTTGCCACGAGGGTGGGGGGCGCGCCTGCCCCCTAGGGCGCGCCCCTACCTCATGGGCCCCCTGTTACGTCTCCGACTCCAACTCCACCTCCATATATTGAGTTTCGATGAGAAAAAAATCAGAGTGAAGAAATCATCGCGTTTTACAATACGGAGCCGCCGCCAAGCCCTAAAACCTCTCGGGAGGGCTGATCTGGAGTCCGTTTGGGGCTCCGGAGAGGGGAATCCGTCGCCATCGTCATCATCAACCATCCTCCATCACCAATTTCATGATGCTCACCGCCGTGCGTGAGTAATTCCATCATAGGCTTGCTGGACGGTGGTGGGTTGGATGAGATCTGTCATGTAATCGAGTTAGTTTTGTTAGGGTTTGATCCCTAGTGTCCACTATGTTCTGGGATTGGTGTTGCTATGACTTTTCTATGCTTAATGCTTATCACTAGGGCCAGCGTGCCGTGATTTCAGATCTGAACCTATTATGTTTTCATCAATATATGAGTGTTCTTGATCCTATCTTGCATGTCTATAGTCACCTATTATGTGTTATGATCTGTTAAACCCGAAGTGACAATAATTGGGATACTTACGGTGATGACCGTAGTTTGAGGAGTTCAAATATTCACTATGTTTTAATGCTTTGTTCCGGTTCTCTATTAAAAGGAGGCCTTAATATCCCTTAGTTTCCATAAGGACCCCGCTGCCACGGGAGGGTAGGACAAAAGATGTCATGCAAGTTCTTTTCCATAAGCACGTATGACTATGTCCGGAATACATGCCTACATTATATCAATGAACTGGAGCTATTTCTGTGTCACCCTAGGTTATGACTGTTACATGATGAACCGCATCTGGCATAATTCTCCATCACTGATCCATTGCCTACGAGCTTTCCATATATTGTTCTTCGCTATTTACTTTTCCCATTATCACTACTATCATATTACTTTGCTACTAAATACTTTGCTGCAGATATTAAGTTTCCAGGTGTGGTTGAATTGACAACTTTATCGGAGTAAATAGCCATGGGTAGCCTAGCCGGCTTCCCCTGGCCCTTCTGAAAAAATTACGAGCCCGCCCGGCTCTCGAGAATCCAAGACATGGAGCCGCCTTCCCCTTGCTGGCGGCCATCCAGACCGGCTTTTAGAAGGCGGCCCGACTTTACCCCTCATGAAGAAAACCATGGGAGGCCGACTCGAAGAAGCCGGCTCCAAGATGCTGACTCCAAGAAGCCGGCCATGAGGAGGCCGACTCCAAGACGCCGGCCCCCATAAAGCGGTCGAGACCGTACCCTCAAAGTTTGCACCCACCTAACGGTGGTGCGACGGGGCGTGGCTACAGTGAAGCCTGCCACCCCCAAATCCCAGAGCACGCCTGGCACAGTGCGCCGTACGGAGTAGGCATGACCCGTCTGGCGCGGCACTGTTGCCATGTTAACCCTGATGTCACCCACGAGGGGTCGCCAGCGCGGCCCGCAGATGGTGGGCCCCTTCGGGCAGAGAGACGCCCGAAGGCGGCCACGCCTCCAACCAGTCGGCCCAAGACAGAGCCGGCTCCCCGCAGCCGGCTTGCCGCCTCCCTCGAAGGAGACGCCCCTTTAAGGAGACAAGACGCGGTGAGGCTACATCGATCGCCCGATGTGCGGCGGCACTGTAGCCGCGCCTACCACGACGAGGCCCACGTCACCAAGATGGAGCCACAGTAACCAGCCGCCGACCAGACCCTGGACAGTGGGGCCTGCCTGTCGACCAAGGGGCCGGCAGCCGGCGGGGCCCACCAGTCGGTGGGCCCCAGCAGTCGGCACAGAAGCCGGCGAGCGCAGTCACAGACGGCTGGGCCTCGCGCCCAGTCGGATTACCATTGTACCCCCGGGGGGTGGGCCTATATAAACCCCCCGGAGCACCCATGCAAAGGGTTGGACCCCCTGCTAGCCGTGCCTTTCTTCCCCCCTAACACCAAACAGCTCAAGGAGCATTGTGTAGCTACTCGTTCATCTAGTGATCATGCGGAGACCCCGCAGAGCAGTAGTAGGGGTGTTATCTCCACGGAGAGCCCTGAAGCTGGGTAAGATCCGCCGGCGTGCATGTCTTCGCCTTATCCCGTTTCCAGGCACCGGCGATGTCTTACTAGCTCCCACAATGATAAGCCACCTGTTGGCATATGTCGCACCTACCACCCGACATTTGGCGCCCACCGTGGGGCTAGGTGCACCGTCGTCCGGAGACCTGTTCTGGACGGGAACCCTCTTCCTCCCCCGCGAGCGTAGCCAGCCCGGCACGCCCGATGGCGCTTGCCACGACGCGCTGCAAGGCGTCACCAGCATCTGCGCGGCGAGCAGCCTCGCCGATCTCCTCGACGAAACGCTCATCTCCGACGAGCTCGCCTCCGATGCGGGCACCGACCACCTCGCCAACCTTCTCGGCCAGCTCCATGTCTCCAGCGAGCCCGCTGTGGACCTGGAGTCGGTTGGCTCCACCGACCCAATGCCTGCCGACTCCGACACTGCCTCGTTCGACGCCTTCCCCATCAACGTCGCAATCTACGACGACCCGCTCCCTCGAGCCGGTGGCTGCGACGTTGTCACCACCGAAGATTGTTCAAAGGACAACAAGCAGGAAAGATAAAGACGGCAGGTCAAGCCGGCGGAGCGACCGACGAGCCGGACTGGTTGGCGGAGACGGTCGTGCCGGCTGAAGGAGCGGCCGGCTGGCGAACTTCGGCTTGGTCGCCGCCTCCCGCAGAGGGCGCGCTTCCACGCGCCTCGTTGCTGGAGGCACGGTCGGCCTGAGGTCGGCCGTTTGTTCCACCTGCCGGCTCGACGTCTTCGCCGTCCTCCTCTTCGTCATCCTCGCCCTCGTCGCTGGAGGCAATCTCCTCCGCCGAGTCCTCGCCCACCGCCGGGTTCAGCCCGAACCACTCCTCCGGCTGAGAAACACCGTCATCATCGATTTCGGCTGCGAAAACGCTGATGTCGGTGCACTCGGCGATCGTCGAAGCTCGCTGGGCGATAGCCGGCCTCACCTCCTCCAGCTCCGCATCGGCCTCCATCCGCCAAGTGCGCAGCTGGTCCAAGCTCAACCCTGGGTACCAAGCCCGAACGAACTCCAACGCCCGCCCGGCTCCGAGGCGGGCCGCCGACGCCTTCCAAGCTTCAAAGCGACCGACTGCGACCTCTAGCCAGTCGGCAGTTCGGCTTGGGGTGCGGGGGATCGTCTTGCCGGGCCAGAGGGCGGCCAACACTTGCGCCCGGGCACGTTGTAACCGGCGAAGCATCCGATGAGCCGGCTGCAACCGCGCCTGGATAGCCAAGAGCTGTTCCTCAAGCGTCCGGTTCGCATCCGACGCGATGTTGGCCCCCGCCTGACAGCGCGCCTCGCGATGGGTCTCAATGATTTGGGCGGCGAAGGCGGAGTAGCCGGGGAAGTAGTCTGCACCAAAAAACAAGCAGCAGCTCAAGATAAGCCAAAAACCCAGGCGGCAAGGGGTAGGGGAGGGGCGAGGAAGGCGGCTTATCATCGATCAAATCCTCGATCCGGCCGAAGCCTTCATCCAGGGCTCGCCGGGTCTCAGCCCAGCTCGCCGACTCGGTCTCATACTCTGCCTTCAAGGCGGCTTCGCTATCCTGCGCTGCCTGCAGGGCCGCCTTGTGGCTCTCCTCTTGGTCGGCCAGCTTCTTGGCTAGGCGATCCCGTTCCTAGACCAAGGCGGCGTACTCGGCCTCCTTGGTATGAAGGGAGGCCTTCGCTTCACCGAGTTCCTTCCTCAAGTCGGCGTTGGCCCTTGAAGACAAAGAAAAAACCAATAAGGAAAGAGTCGTCAAGAAAGATTCGACCCGACTCCTCAGCAGTCGGCCCGAATCTTGGGGACTACACCCAGTGGGTGCGCTGACGCACCCCCACAGGAGATAGACAAGATCGAGTACTTACTTCGGCTGTCGGCCAGGTCGTTGGTCCTCCGGCTCAACTCCCGAGCCTGGGAGTTGAAGGCGGCAGCACGGAGGTTGTGATATTCCTGAAAGTTCAGACAAAATGCAAAGTAAGGTAGCCGTCGAGAAAGATCCGACCCAACTGCGCAGCAGTCGACCCGAATCTCGGGGACTACACCCAGTGGGTGCGCTGACGCGCCCCCACGGAAGAAATCAAGAAATCAAAAGCGGCCAAGAATGAAAGACTCACCCGGATGGTGGCTCGCGTCGACAGGAACTCCTGGGTGAACTGTTGCAGCAGGGCGGCCTGAGCTTGCAGCCGGCTCCGACCCCTTGAGCCGCCACGTTCAGCTCGCCAGTCCCTCCGCTGGGAGTCCACTCGGACGTGGCAATGCTGGCCGCCTCCAGATCTTCCGCCGACTGGCCTGCGCCTGCGACTCGGCGCAACTCCGGTGGAGCAGCGCCTCCCCCCGCGCGCCGGCCCGTCACCGGCTGTACCTCGAGGCAGGCTCTGTTCTCCGGCTCACCCCCCGGTCGGCCCCTCTGGCGCCGCTGATGATTGGCCGCCTTGGCCCGCTCCGGTTGGCGCTGCTGCCGGCGCTCTCCTCGCAAAGGCCACGGGGTCTTCCCCCCTCTCCATCAGCGGCGGGTCTTGGACGATCTCCTCCGCCAAGGGCAATGGGGTGTCGGGGGCCACGGCTCGGAGGGGAATGGCGAGCAGCGGAGGCTGGTTGCGCGAACCTTCCGCCTCCGACTCCGCGGTCGCCGCCTCCGTCTGGGCCTTGGCTGCCGCATCGGTCTGCTCCCTCGCCGCCTGGGCGGCCGCCTTCTCTGCTGCCTCGCGCTCCTCCCGCGCTTCACGAGCGTTCCGCTCTGTGGCCTCCTTGAGGTCGGCGCGGGGGTCCACGCGGCGGGAGCTTGAGGAACCTCCAGCCAGCCCAACTACGGAGCCGCCCAGACCACGCTCAAGGGAAAGCGGCGTCCTGTCCAGTAAGCGGAAGAAATTAAGAAGAATGCTCGAACAAGAAGAGAATGATGAAGAGCATGCGGCAAGGCAATTGAAGACTTACGCTGAGACTGCCTGAGGCTGCTTCACCACCTTGCGGAAGCGGGCCGCTTTCGCAGCCGCCTCATCTCGCTTGGTCGCCGCGGTGGAGGCTTTGGACTTCTTCAGCCGACTGCCGAAGAGGCCTGAAGCGGCCCGGTGCTTCTGTGCGCCGCCACCGGCAGCCGACGCGATAGACGAGCCCGCGCCCTGATGGTCGGCCGCCGGCTAGCGACGCGGGGCGACTTCGGCTTCGAAATCATCCGGCCAGTCCTCGAAGCTGGCGGTGAGCCTTGTGCCCCCGAGCTCGACGTCGTCCCCCACGACGGCGTCCCCCCCGAGCTCGACATCGTCCCCCACGACGGCGAGTGGCGGGCCCGGGCCTGCGGCGACGTCCCGTCACGCGCGTGCGTTGGCAGGATTTCCTCGCCACGTGGTCCGCGTCCCCGCCTGCGAGAACGGGAGCTCTCCGAAGTCGGCGTGCGCAAGCAAAGCCGGCTCTTCAGGATAGGAAGCTGACCAAGCTTCTCGTCCCTCTGTCCGCCTCGAGGCTCGATCAGCTTCGGGGACTACTGTCGGAGTAAATAGCCATGGGTAGCCTAGCCGGCTTCCCCTGGCCCTTCTGAAAAAATTACGAGCCCGCCCGGCTCTCGAGAATCCAAGACATGGAGCCGCCTTCCCCTTGCTGGAGGCCATCCAGACCGGCTTTCAGAAGGCGGCCCGACTTTACCCCTCATGAAGAAAACCATGGGAGGCCGACTCGAAGAAGCCGGCTCCAAGATGCTGACTCCAAGAAGCCGGCCATGAGGAGGCCGACTCCAAGAAGCTGGCCCCCATAAAGCGGTCGAGACCGTACCCTCAAAGTTTGCACCCACCTAACGGTGGTGCGACGGGGCGTGGCTACAGTGAAGCCTGCCACCCCCGAATCCCGGAGCACGCCTGGCACAGTGCGCCGTACGGAGTATGCATGACCCGTCCGGCGCGGCACTGTTGCCATGTTGACCCTGATGTCACCCACGACGGGCCGCCAGCGCGGCACGCAGATGGTGGGCCCCTTCGGGCAGAGAGACGCCCGAAGGCGGCCATGCCTCCAACCAGTCGGCCCAAGACAGAGCCGGCTCCCCGCAGCCGGCTTGCTGCCTCCCTTGAAGGAGACGCCCCTTTAAGGAGACAAGACGCGGTGAGGCTACAGCGATCGCCCGACATGCGGCGGCACTGTAGCCGCGCCTACCACGACGAGGCCCACGTCACCAAGATGGAGCCATAGTAACCAGCCGCCGACCAGACCCTGGACAGTGGGGCCTGCCTGTCGACCAAGGGGCCGGCAGCTGGCGGGGCCCACCAGTCGGCGGGCCCCAGCGGCCGGCGCAGAAGCCGGCGAGCGCAGTCACAGACGGCTGGGCCCCGTGCCCAGTCAGATTACCATTGTACCCCCGGGGGGTGGGCCTATATAAACCCCCCGGAGCACCCATGCAAAGGGTTGGACCCCCTGCTAGTCTTAGACACCACACAAGGAGAGGAAGCAGGCTAGCCGTGCCTTTCTTTCCCCCTCACACCAAACAGCTCAAGGAGCATTGTGTAGCTACTCGTTCATCTAGTGATCATGCGGAGACCCCGCAGAGCAGCAGTAGGGGTGTTATCTCCACGGAGAGCCCCGAAGTAGGGGTCTTCGCCTTATCCCGTTTCCAGGCACCGGCAATGTTTTACTGGCTCCCACAATGATAGGCCACCCGTTGGCATATGTCGCACCTACCACCCGACAAACTTAGATGCTAATACTTGAGAGTATTCTTTAGCTCCCCTTGTGTCGAATCAATAAATTTGGGTTGAATACTTTACCCTCAAAACTGTTGCGATCCCCTATACTTGTGGGTTATCAAGACTATTTTCTGGCGTCGTTGCCGGGAAGCATAGCTCTATTCTTTGAGTCACTTGGGATATATATTTGCTTATCATTATGAAGAACTTGAGAGATCCAAAAACCAACATCTATCCCTCAACTACGAGGGGAGGTAAGGAACTGCCATCTAGCTCTGCACTTGATTCACCTTCTGTTTTGAGTAAGCTTGGGACACCTACACCTGCTTCTGCTATTCCTTCTGATATGTCGCATGTTATTGATGATGCCACTTCTGCTATGCATGATACTTATGATGAAACTACATCTATGCCTGATACTACTATGCCACTTAGTGATTTTCGTGATGAACAACTTGCTAGAGCTAGAGAAATTGAAAATATTGAATCTGATGATACTGATGAAAGTGATGATGAAGATTCACTTGTTATTCCTAAGGGTTATGTCTTTGATCGAGAAGGTTCTTTAGCTATTTTAGTGTGCCAAAATAGAATTGAACTCAAAAGATTATTAGCTAAATGGAGTAAGCAATCTTTAAATGCTAGAATGAAACCTGACCCTGCTTTTGCTACTTCACCTATCTTTGTTACTAATAAGGATTATGAATTCTCTGTTGATCCTGATATAATTACTTTGTTTGAATCTAATCCTTTTCATGGTTATGAATCTGAAGCTGTTGTGGCACATCTTACTAAATTAAATGATATAGCTACCCTGTTTACTAAAGATGAGAGAACTCGTTACTTTTACATCCTTAAAATATTTCCGTTCTCATTAAAGGGTGATGCTAAGATATGGTTTAATTCTCTTGATCCTGGTCGTGTGCGTAGTCCCCAGGATATGATTTATTACTTCTCTGCTAAATATTTCCCTGCTCATAAGAAACAAGCTGCTTTAAGGGATATATATAATTTTGTGCAAATTGAAGAAGAGAGTCTCCCACAAGCTTGGGGGAGGCACTCCAATTACTTAATGCTTTGCCTGATCATCCTCTTAAGAAAAATGAAATACTTGATATCTTTTATAATGGACTAACCGATGCCTCCAGAGATTACCTGGATAGTTGTGCTGGTTTCGTTTTCAGGGAAAGAACACCGGATGAAGCTGAAATTCTATTGAATAATATGTTGACAAAAGAAAATAATTGGACACCTCCGGAGCCAATTCCTGAGCCTATTCCTGAACCAACTCCGAAGACGAGGGGTATTCTATTTCTCAGTCCTGAAGATATGCAAGAGGCAAAGAAATCTATGAAAGAAAAAGGTATTAAAGCAGAAGACGTCAAGAATTTACCTCCTATTGAAGAAATACATGGTCTTAATTTACCGCCTGTTGAAGAAACACATAATATTAATCCTTTACTTATTGAAGAAACTCATGGTCTTTATAACCCGACACGGGTAGTAAAGGTAAATTCTCTCTATAGATATGATAAAGCTGAAATCCCATTTACTAAATTTGCTAGCCCATGCTTAGATGAGTTTGATAAATTTATGGCTAAGCAAGAAGATTTTAATGCTTATTTTGGTATACAATTGAAATACAATTCAAATATGCTTGAACACTTGGGTGATTATATGGCTAATGTTAAAGGTGAACTTAAACTTATTAGTAAACATGCTTCTATGGTTACCACTCAAGTAGAACAAGTACCTAAAGCTCAAAATGATTTCCTCAATGAATTGAATAGTAAAGATAATGATTATGCTGTTAGAGTGGCTACTTGAACTGTTAGAATGACTCAGGAACCTGTGTATCCTGAAGGCCACCCTAAGAGAATTGATCAAGATTCTCAGAGAAATAATATAGATGCACCTAGTTCTTCTAAAAAGAAGAAAAAGAAAAATGATAAGACTTTGCATGCTTCTAGTGATCCTATTGTTGAAACACCTGAGAATCCAAATGATATTTCTATTTTTGATGCTGAAACACAATCTGGTAAGGAACCTGAAACTAGTGATAATGCTAATAATAATGTTCATGATGATGCTCAACCTAGTAATGATAATGATATAGAAATTGAACCTGTTGTTTATCTTGATAACCCACAATCAAAGAATCAACGTTAAGATAAGAAAGATTTTGTTGCTAGGAAACATGGTAAAGAAAGAGAACCATGGGTTCAGAAACCCATGCCTGTTCCTCCCAAACCATCCAAGAAAAATGATGATGAGGATTTTGAGCGCTTTGCTGAAATGGTTAGACCTATCTTTTTGCGTATGCGATTAACTGATATGCTTGAAACCAATCCTTATGCTAAGTACATGAAAGATATAATTACAAATAAAAGAAATATACCGGAAGCTGAAATTTCCACCATGCTTGCTAATTATACTTTTAAGGGTGGAATACCAAAGAAACTTGGAGATCCAGGAGTACCCACTATACCATGCTCCATTAAAATAAATTATGTTAAAACCGCTTTATGTGATCTTGGAGCCGGTGTAGTGTTACGCCTCTCTCTTTATATCGTAGACTTGATTTGAATAAGTTGACACCTACTGAAATATCTTTGCAAATGGCTGATAAATCAACTCCTATACCTGTCAGTATTTGTGAGGATGTGCCTGTTGTAGTTGCAAACGTTACTATTTTAACGAACTTTGTTATTCTTGATATTCCCGAGGACGATAGTATGTCTATTATTCTTGGAAGACCCTTTTTGAATACTGCAGGGGCTGTTATTGATTGCACTAAAGGCAATGTCACTTTTCATGTTAATGGTAATGAGCATACGATACACTTTCCGAGGAAACAACCTCATGTTCATAGTATCAACTCTATTGGAAAAATTCCATCGATTATATTTGGAGGTTTTGAATTTCCTCTTCCTACTATCAAGAAGAAATATGATATTCTTATTATTGGGGATGTGCATATCCCCGTTGAGGTAACATAGTGTTATTCAAATTTCTCAGGTTCCATTTTATTCGGAATGAGTTCGTTAACAAGACTTGATCAACTTTGTTAGAGGATTCCTTTTGATGATCATGAGATGGATGAAACTAGAAGGCACAACCTTCTGTACCCCACTTTTACTTTCTGTTATTTATATTAAATAAAATAAAACTAAATATTTTTTTTCTGTTATCTGATTATCCGTGCAATATAAAAATACCTCAAAAATAAAAGTTCTCCAAATGCCTGAAATTTAAATATGATTTTTCTAGAATATTTGAGGATTTATGGAACTGAGAACACACCAGGGGGTCAACCACCTGCCCACGAGGGTGGAGGGTGCGCCCACCCCTCTAAGGCGCGCCCCCTGCCTCGTGGGCCCACGGTGGCCCTCCTCCACTTATCCTTTCACCCACACACTTCATCTTCCTCCCACAAACACGAATATCTAGCTCAAGCACGAGTTCTAGCTCATCTTGCTGCCATTTCCGATCTCCTTGCTCAATAAAAATAAGCTGTCAATGGAAATAAGCTGTCAACTATTTTGAAATAAACAATATAAAATAGCTAATAACTATGTTTGAGAAACTCACATAGCGGTAGAACTGGAGGCGTATCAACAAGGACCCAAATGTCCATATTGTCTTGGTTGATGTCAGGATTACCAAGATCCATGGTGATAAGCATACCCTCATCAAAACCATACATCTTGCAAAATGCTTCCCAATTTTTGCAACCAAAATGGGTTACGCTCTCAGAATTATATGGATTTAATTCAAAGTCCACATCGTGATGAGTCCTTAGGTGAATTTTCTTTGTTTCAGAAATTTCATGGTCTTCAAAATCCATCCTCTCCAAGACATAGCGTCTTGCATGGCATGGGATAAGCTATACTTGAATTGTAAAAGATGAAAATTACACGTTGAAATAGTTGAAGTCATGCTTAATTATGAAAATAACACTTGTCGTCGTTGTGTACCGTTTCAACTTTGAAGGTCTCCTCGAGCTTAATGCTGAAGTGCCGATCATCGTCCAGGAGAGGCATGTCGCACAGACCTCGATCGTCGTGGCACCAGTCGCACTCCACTGGGAGACTTTCATCGTCCGATGATGATGACGACATATCCTACGTTCATAATTCAAAACTACATCATTTAGGGTTTGTCGACACCGAGGCATCCTAAAAGCTAAGCTTTTATCATTTAGGGTTTGTCGACACCGAGGAACCCTAAAAGCCTAAGCTTTCATCATTTAGGTTCTTATCGACACCGAGGCACCCTAAAATCCAAGGTTTTATCATTTAGGGTTTGTCGACGTCGAGGCACCTAAAAGCCTAAGCTTTCATCATTTAGGTTTTGTCGACGCTGAGGCACCCTAAAAGCCTAAGCGTACATTATTTAGGTTCTCATCGACACCGAGGCACCCTATAGAAGCCAAGTTAAGTTTCCATCATTTAGGGTTTATCGATGCCGAGGCACCCTAGGTTGGGCCTAATCACTTGGCACTAATCACTTGGCTCTATTGCCACCTATGTTGGGTTTATCATCTAGGGTTTAGGGCCTAATCACTTGGCTCATGCATTAGTCGCAAGTACCCCATATGTCCTTTTTTTAGCAAAGTGATGCTAAAATTCACGGAAAATTTCAGCATGACCTTTGCTGAAAATAGGACATATGGAGTACCCGAATTTGCCGGAACGGAAGTTAATCGACATTCCAGCAAACTCAAGGGCCTCTCGGGGTACCTGCAAATTCATCACGACACAATGGTCGGGGACAAAACCCAGCAACTTTACAAGTCTTTCACAGATTTGTTTGCAAGTTCTGATATGTAATAAAGATGAGCCTCAAAGATGAGTCTCCAATGCTGATTTGTTTGCCTCAAGACAAGATGAACCACCAATGCAACAAGTAATAAAATGTTTGCAAGTTCTGATATGTTTGCAAGATGAACCTCCAATGCAACAATCTTAGACATTAGGACACTACAATGATCTACAACCTTATGTAAAGTGCCAACTCCACAGATTTCTTTTTCACAGCTTTTATATTATTTCTAGAAGCAACACAACAGGGTTAAACACCAGAATCTTGAGTCTAATTAAACCCTAAAATAAACATTTCTCTTTCCCCTCCCCCCTCCTATCCCTCTGTCTCTCTTTCCCAGCTCCAACCCCAAACACAAATTAAGTTAGCCATGGTTTAAACACCAGCTCATTGATTCTCACCTCTGGTCCAGGTGCTCTTCTCCTCCTCGTGCCTCTATCCTCTCCCTCAGCCCAGGAACACCTGCACATTCACAGCAAAAAGCAACAGCTTGTTCACACACTTCTTTTTTACTGTGTTATTCCAGCTAGGAAAAAAAACTTTGCTTCAAAAGCAAATAAGAGCAGGAGTGCAAGCATCTAATGCTTGCTGCTCTTCTTCTTGCCACTTGCAGCACTGCAACTTGCCTCCTGATCCTCCTAATGCACCATCACAAAATTAAGTTCGGGTTACCTGAGAGGAGAGGAGGAAGAGAGGAGAAGAGAGGAGGAAGAGAGGAGAAGAGAGGCAGAGGGAGGAGGATTACCTGACCACGATGAGGAGGCGCGGGGGCGGCGACAGAGACGGAGGCGTGGGGGCGGCGGCGGCGTGGGGGCGGCGACGGAGACGGAGGCGCAGGGGCGGCGGCGGCGGCGGTGTGGGGGCGGCGACGGAGACGGAGGCGCGGGGGCGGTGGCGGCGTGGGTCGGGGCAGCGGGGGGAATTAGCTAGGGGGGCGAGGGAGAGGGACGAAGGGGATCTGGCGAGAGGGAGGGAATTAGCTAGGGGGGAATCTTACTAATGGCGCACATGCGGTCGGTGCGCCATTAGTAATCTTTTTTTACATAGCAATGGCGCACCGGCCAGAGGTGCGCCATTAGTAGTTTTGCAGAAAAGTAAATATATATATATATATATACTAATGGCGCACTTTTACAAGGTGTGCCATTAGTAGTTTAAACTAGTAATGGCGCACTGTGAGGCGGTGCACCATTAGTAGTTTTGCAAAAAAAAAGAATAAAAAAAATTCAGTACTGGCGCACTCCCTGTCTGGTGCGCCATTACTAGTTAGAACTAGTAATGGCGCACTTCGGTAGGATGCGCCATTAGTATGTATGTAAAAATGAAAAAAAAATTATCACTAGTGGCACACCTATTTTCTGGTGCGCCATTAGTGTCTTCCACACTAATGGCGCATCACAAACTGGAGCGCCATTACTATATAGTAGTGGCGCACTACTTCCCTGGTGCGTCATTAGTGTCAATCCTATCTATAGCCCTTTCCTAGTAGTGAGACAAAGCACGCTCAGGGAATTTATGCTATATTATTGATGAAGTGTAAGAAGCATCTTCGAAGAAAATAGTACCCCCACTGATACCTTTCTTCGGTTGCTCATTGCTACTATGAGACTTGTGCAATAGATTTTTTGTACTCATGAGTTCCATTGTGTGCCGACCATTATTGAAAACAATAAGAGCGCTAGCTTTCGACTTCACCCAGTCTGAGGTCTGGCTCGGATGACTCGATCGTGACAATCGTAGAGGTGCTCCCTTTACTCCCTAGCCGAACAATCGGGAACGTAGGGGTAAACACATGAGCGAGGCAACCCAGCTTGCAAATCGCTTAAGTCAACATGGTGCATATTGTGGCGTAATACACAAACAAGGAACGAAGCCGTACAAGTGTAATCATTTGCAAGAGGAAAGGCTTCATAAAGGAAGCCCCCAAGTAAACGGGGTATTTGAATTTGTGTGTCACAAACAAAGTTTTGACAAGGAAATTTTTTACAAACAACTTTTTTCCAAAAAAAGTATAATGCTTGGTTGAACCGAACACAAGTTAAAAATTTAAAACTTTGAGCATGAAGGCAACTTAGCCGGTTAATGTGTTTGGTATTGATGACGCGGTCCGAGCTTGATGCGGGACAAGGTTCCATCCCCCAAGCCCGTCCTGAGGTGGCGGAGCAAAGAGCTCGGCACTCCAAAGTGGTGACATAGCACGGTCAATGCAGGCGGGCAGAGTGATGCCCAAGTCCCCGGCATGGGGTAATGAAGTGTTGACGAAGCCCCCCGTCCAGCCGAGGTGACGTGGTATGTAAGTATGCCGAGTTGACGATACTGCCCTACCCGGATCATTTTCATGTGCACAAAAAATAGTACAAACCGGAGATAATAGTAATAATAATAATTTAAAAAAATCGTTGCATAATGAATAATTAATGCAAAGTGAGTAATAAAAGAAATATGGCCTGGCGCCAAAGTCAATGTCGATGCAGGGCGTCGGCGTGATGTAGTAAAGGCGTCGCAAAGCCTGAATTCATAGGTCGGTCCGAGTTCTGGATGCGGCGTTCGCCGGACTATGTACAGAAACTGACCGAACCACCATGCTACCGTCGTTAATGCGGCCACCATTTGATAGACCTGTTTACATATGATGGACAAACCAGAGTAATAATTCCTTTGGAAAAATAAACCCAAACAAGCAACAAATACTACGATTAATAGGACCTGGTTTATTTGTTGTAGCAATCCGAAGAAATGTGATTCCCAAAATTGGGACTCAATCCGCACACCCTTTGCCTGATGGGCGATAAAGCAACGGCATGGCGATGCTGGCAAAGGTTGGCTCGCCGAGGCAAAGCCCTCGGTCGAGCTAACGTGACGGAGCTGGTCAGCTAGTGACGCCGAAGTCTCCGGAGTAGGATGATGAAGAGATGTCGAAGCCCCCGGTCCAGCCGAGATGTCGAAGCCTCGATGTCAGCCGATGAGTCGAAGTAGGTCGTCATGATGGACACCGGCTTGAAGGAGCGATAGTGCGGCCCTTCCGATGCAGGTCATGACGTGGTCAATGCCGACTTGATGAAGTGACCATGCGGCGATGCCAGTGTGCCCGCTCCATGTAATCCGTGGGGCGGCGATGTTGGTGATGATTTATCCTTCGCGATGCCGAACTCCTGTTCGCCTTGCCGAGATGATGATCCAAAAAAGTTGAGCTCGGTTCAACAAAGTGACAACGTGTCTAGCGCAGGTCGGCAGCCGTGGAGCAATATTGCCGGACTGGTTTGACACCAGCATGATGGTGAAGATCATGTTCAAAAGATTTTAAAGTTAGTGGGATGTGTTCAGGAACAAAACACAATACCCCATACAAAACTTCCTTCAAAAAGGATGTCCGAAATCCCGTTCATAAAAAAGACGAACTTGGGTCGGATTCGTTTTCTCGCAGAAAACAGATCCGAAAAGTGATGCACTAATCGGAAGGTTCCCGAAGTTTGGACAGTCGGATCGCTGAAATTTGAGGGGTGGTAGATATGGGAATTCCGCAGCCGGTCAACGGTTGGATCTTCCAAAGGACGTCCGAGTTAAAGCTGGGCACCATGCCCTAAACTCGTCCAGATTCCCGTCCAGATTTGACATGGCTCCGGTATATCGCGGATTGCCAAAGATTCCTCCATCGGAACTCAATGAAAGTTTCTAGGGTTGTTGTAGACTCAATTGCGCACAATTCCACCGAAGAAATCGTTAAAACGACACTTTAGGAGGCGGTGGCGGCGAATACAAGTTCGCTGTCCAGAAAAACAGCATGGTCGCCCAAGGGCAATGTTGACGTTGAGCCCCCGGGCTCCCTGGATGATTCCTCCATGATCTTGATAGAGATCGGAGTTGATGTTGATGAAGGACCTCATCCGAACATGACGATCGGAGGTAGTGCGCAGTCCTCGGTCCAGCCAAGGTGACCAGCCGAGCCTGTGACAAAGAAGCCGACATCGCAGTTGATCTGCAGTCGAGCCATTGATCCTTTTGCCGATCACACAGCGGAACTCTCAGTGAAAGCACCAATGTCGGTGTCAAAACCGGCAGATCTCGGGTAGGGGGTCCCGAACTATGCGTCTAAGGTCGATGGTAACAGGAGACAGGGGACACGATGTTTACCCAGGTTCGGGCCCTCTCTATGGAGGTAATACCCTACTTCCTGCTTGATTGATCTTGATGATATGAGTATTACAAGAGTTGATCTACCACGAGATCGTAGAGGCTAAACCCTAGAAGCTAGCCTATGATTATGATTGTTGTTTATGATCTATCGACTAGCCTGGCCTCGGTTTATATAATGCACCAGAGGCCTAGGATAACAAGAGTCCTAGCTGAATATGCCGGTGGGGAGGAGTCCTTGTCTTGATCACCAAGTCTTGTGGAATCTTCCTTGTATGCGGCAGCTGTCCGAACTGGCCCATGAGTATACGGCCATGGGGTCCTCGGCCCAATCTAACAGATCGGGAAATGACGTGCTGAGTACCCCCTAGTACAAGACACCATCACCCTCCGAGATTGGATCTGTCTCTTTGTCTCTCTCTGTCTCTGCGTTCTCTTATGCTGCCCTTTCACCGTTTTGTATATAAATGGAGATCCGTAACTCCGATTGGACCGAAACCTTGGCCGTGATTTTTTACCAAAAATTAGCATTCTTGCGGCCGAAGAAGGGCATCAACCACCTTACGGGTGGACCACGAGGGTCAGGGGCACGCCCAGGGGGTGGTGCGCGCCCCCTACCTCGTGCACACCTCAGACACCGTTTCGCGTTCATCTTTCTCCCAGATTTTCCAAATATTCCAAAAATAAGCTCCGTCCATTTTTATCCCATTTGGATTCTGTTTGATATGGATATTCTACAAAACATAAAACATGCAACAAACAGGAACTGGCACTGGGCACTAGATCAATATGTTAGTCCCAAAAATAATATAAAAAGTTTCCAAAAGTATATGAAAGTTGTAGAATATTGGCATGGAACAATCAAAAATTATAGATACGACGGAGATGTATCAGCATCCCCAAGCTTAATTCCTGCTCGTCCTCGAGTAGGTAAATGATAAAAAAATTGATGTGGAATGCTACCTAGCATAATCTTGATCACATATCTAATCATGGCATGAATATTAAGACACGAGTGATTCAAAGAAATAGTCTATCATTTGACATAAGAACAATAATACTTCAAGCCCACTAATAAAGCAATCATGTCTTTTCAAAATAACAAGGCCAAAGAAAGTTATCCCTACAAAATCATATAGTCTGGCTATGCTCCATCTTCACCACACAAAATATTCACATCATGGCAACCCCGATGACAAGCCGAGCAATTGTTTCATACTTTTTAATGCGCTTCAGCATTTTCAACCCTCACGCAATACATGAGCGTGAGTCATGGATATAGCACTATAGGTGGAATAGAATGGTGGTTGTGGAGAAGAAAAAAAGGAGAAGATAGTCTCACATCAACTAGGCGTATCAACGGGCTATGGGGATGCCCATCAATAGATATCAATGTGAGTGAGTAGGGATTTCCATGCAATGGATGCACTAGAGCTATAAGTATATGAAAGCTCAAACTGAAACTACGTGGGTGTGCATCCAACTTGCCTGCTCATGAAGACCTAGGGCATTTGAGGAAGCCCGTCGTTGGAATATACAAGCCAAGTTCTATAATGAAAATTCCCACTAATATATGAAAGTGATAGCTCAAGAGACTCTCTATATGAAGAACATGGTGCTACTTTGAAGCACATGTGTGGTAAAAGGATAGTAACATTGCCCCCTTTTCTTTTTGTTTCTTTTTTTTCTTTTTTTGTGGGCTTCTTTGCCCCCCTTTTTTATTTAGGCTTATTTGGCGTCTTTTTTTTCTTGGGGCAATGCTCTAATAATGATGATCATCACACTTTTATTTACTTACAACTCAATATTACAACTCGATACTAGAACAAAGATGTGACTCTATAGGAATGCCTCCGGCGGTGTACCGGGATGTGCAATGATCTAGTGTAGCAGTGACATCAAAAAACGGACAAGCCATGAAAACATCATGCTAGCTATCTTATGATTTTTTTTGAAAATTAAAAAACAGCAGGAGAGGCTCCTAATGTTGCTTTATTATAAGGGAGGACATTTACACTTTACATTTTGTACAGAGCCAAAGGGCTAAACAATAAAAGAAGGCTACATTTTACACAAAGCGGTTTTGGTGAAGAGCCAAATCCTGGATCAGGGTTTGGATAAAAGCATTGTTATCCCCTTTTATCCTAAATGTTAAAATCTCAAGATCCTTCTTAAACATCCTGAGCCAGTCCAAGTGTGAGGCCACCTCACCATCAAATAAAACTTTATTTCTCTGCTTCCAGATGTTCCAAGCTGTAAGAATTGTGATTTCCTTGAATGCAGGGTTGTGCCAAGAGGTGTGAGCTGTATTGAACATTATTTGGATATCCCTTTCAGTCCCCCATTGGATTCCCATTGTATCCCATCACCTGATAGCAAATTGACATTCATAGAAAAGGTGTCTATTTGTTTCAAGCACATCGAGGATGCACATGAGGCAGGAATGATCTTCTCCAATATTGAAGTGCCTTCGTAGGAGCATATCTCTTGTGTTCACCCTATCCATTAACATGAGCCATGCAAAAAACTTTGTGCCTCATGATGCATTTAGATTTCCATATTGAAGTTATATGGGTTGGGGCTGTTATATTTCTGAAGAGGAACTTATAGAATTTCCTGGGTTTGAATTGCTCATCTCACCAACAAAGAATCCATTCATCGACATCCATTTGTTGTAGGGTCATAGTGTTTACTATGGGCATGATGTCATCAAGCTCTGATCTTGCTTCGATAGACAGAGGTAGATGGAACAACGTTGCAGGATCAGGATTGGAGTGGAACTGAGCCGAAGAAATGTCTTCATCTTGGGCATAAGAGAAAACATGATTATGAGAATTTGAAAGCACCGTATCCCCCTGCCATAAGTCTTTCCAAAAAAGAACCGTGTCACCAGCTCTAGGAATGCAAATCGTGATGCCTGTGAATATATCCATTAAGGAAAAAACATCCTTCCACCAAAACGACCCACAAGCTGCATGTGCGTGAGGCACACCGTGATCATAATATGCATTCCGAATCAGCATGACCCAAGGAACATGAACTTTGTGAATGAACTTATGAAGGTATTTGATCAGTAGCGCTTTGTTTTGTGCTTTAAGATCCAGAACCCCTAAGCCACCTTTTTTCTTTGGGCGGCAGATCAAATCCCACGCTGCCAAGGAATGAGTTTTAGCATCTCGATCTGTATCTTTTCTCCACAGACAGTGTCGCCTTGCCCGATCAAATATATCCATCAACTTCAACGGGAGCTTGAGGACACACATGGCAAATGACTGTAAAGATTAAAGTGCAGAATTAATAAGTTGCACTCTCTCTCCATAAGATAGCCATATGGCCTTACCAGTTAATCTTCTTTCAAGTTTGTCTACCAGTGGCATAAGTTCTCTAACTATTGGTCATGTGGTACCCACCGGGAGGCCTAGGTATGTGAAAGGCATGTTTCCAACTTGGCAACCAATTTCCATGGCTAGCTGACGAGCTTTCTCATCATTAATATTAATGGGCATCAATTGTGATTTTCCATAGTTTATTTTAAGCCTAGTTGCTCTAGCATAGGAATCAAGAATAGCTTTAATGGTATGCAACTGGTCAACCTCGGCCGGCAGCACAATGATTGTGTCATCTGCATATTGAATAACAGGATATTGTTCTGATGCAGGCTGTTCAATCGGTAGCTGAATATGCCCTTCTTCCCAAGATTTGTTGATAGGAGATTGTAGAAGGTCTGCCGCAATAACAAACAATAGGGGAGATACCGGGTCACCTTGATGCACACCTCTTTTGCATTTGAATTCTTTACCAGGCACTCTGTTTAAGAGAATTGAAGATGTTCTAGATTCCAGGAGCATTTTTATCCACATGCACCAGCGCTCGTCAAAACCTTTGTACTTGAGAATGTTGAGAATGAAGTCATGTTCCATGGTATCGAAAGCTTTCTCAAAGTCTAGTTTTAGAATAACAATTTCTTTCCTGGATTGTTTGCATTGATGTATATATTCGAATGCCCATCCCAAGCAGTCTTGAATTGTGCAGGATTTGATGAAACCGTACTGGTTATGGTGAACAATTATCAAAATCCATTTTTGCAATCTTTCAGCTACAATTTTGGTTAAGACTTTGATCACACAATTAAGGAGGGATATCGGTCGGTGGTCATTAACAGTTTCAGGTGTACCTTTTTTGGAATAAGTGTTATCAATGAGGTATTAAGGCAGTTAAGATTTATCTTTCCATCCCAGAAATCCTGACAAAGAGTATAAAAATCCCCCTTAATAATTTCCCAGCAGACTTTCAGAAATTGGCCATTAAACCCGTCCGGTCCTGGAGCCCTGTCAGCAGGTATTAGTTTAAGGACAATGTCAATTTCCTCAGTGGTAAAAGGCTCAGATAATTCCGAAAGTCCAGGGTATTCTTGGATTAACTCAGACATTTCAAAATCATAGGTTGTGGTGTTCGAAACACCCATTCTTTTCTTGAAGCACTCGAAGAAGGCCGCAGCTTTGTCATTGCGATTTTCAACCGAGTTACCATCTTCCAAAATAATCGAAGTGATTGAGTTTCTTCTGAATCTTTCCGTTGCACGAGCATGAAAATATTTTGTGTTCTCCTCACCTTTCACTGCCCATCAAAAAGTACACCTCTTTTTCCAGTAATCACTTTGATACTTTAGAAGACGAAGGAGATGCTTCTTCAGAATTATTCTAAAAAAATTCTCAGGTTCAGAAAGTTGTCGTAGCTCTTCAAGATTGTCAATTTGTGCTATAATTCTATTACAGTTTTCAATCAACATACGTAATTTAGAGATTTTCTTGCTCCACATTTTCAGTGCATATCGCAATCTTTTTAGCTTTGCTGAGATCTTTGTTGCGCTAGAGCTAGCTTTGATGGGAGCCGACCAAGAGTTTTTCACCACGTCCATGAAACCAGGGTGAGATGGCCAGAAACTTTGGAACCGAATTTTTTTGCTCTTTGGAATAACTGTATCTACCGAAAGCACACATGGAATATGGTCTGAAATTGGTGGGGATAGGGGTTTTACCACTGTATTTGGGAAGACTGAAATCCATTCGGGTGATGAGAAAAACCAGTCCAACTGCTGCAATAAAGGTGACTGTTGCATATTACTCCACATGTATTTGCGTCCCTTTATGGGCAATTCCAACAGCGCAAGAGAACTGATAATTTCATTGAATTTAATGATATCCTCAATGTTGCCACCTTCCTAATTTCTGTTATCTAATGACCTCATAAAATTAAAATCGCCCATAAAAAGCCATAACTCCTCATCTTCTATTTCAATAGCTTTAAACCATTGCGTGAATTCAATCCTCTCAGGACCCTCACATGGCCCATACACATTAGTTAGATTCCAAGTTTGATTATATACAAGTGAGGTTAATTTAATTGTCAGTGCAAACTTGTAGCTATGCAATAATTGCCCAGTAAATTGGCTACTGCACCAAATAATTACCAGTCCTCCAGATGCCCCAGATGAAGGCACATATTCGAATTTATCAAATCTTCTAGGACAGAATTTTCTCAGAAAAGAATGATCAAAATGCTCTTTCTTCATTTCTTGTAAACACACAATGGAGTAGTTTGATTCATCAATTTTATTACGGAGAGCTAAGCATTTTGGTTCTAAATTAATGCCACAGATGTTCCAACATAAGATGTTCCAAAGCACTGATGACATAGTCTTAAAAGGAATAAAACAAGCTAACAAAATAAGCCAGCACAAACCTACCACAGCAAGCAAATATAAATAAAAGCAGTGCTTTAAACTTGTCCGAGGTTCTGCTCCTCCTCCCCCTGCATCAGATTGTCTTCAGAGAGTTCTTCAGGAGGTACTCCACATATGTTGATTCCCATATGCTGTAGTGTCTTGATAGGAGTTGGTGGTGTTGCAGATTGAGAAGATTGCACCTCCATCTCATGTTCCACATTGTTAACATAAATCTCAGGAATTTGCCTTGGCTTGACATGACACTCTTTCCTTTTGATGTCAGACATAGAAGGCGCTTTGAAACCTTTGTACCTAGTCGCTCTAACACTACGGCGTACCTGAGTGACATCCAGAGGGGCAGTAGGGCGGCGTCTCTTGCTTGTAGCAGTAGTATCCAGAAACATGTCCTCACATGCAACCACTTCCTCCACGCTGTCCTGAGAGAAACAAGTGTCCATAGAAACCTCTTGTTGCGCTGAAAGCATGTTTCCTTTCCCATCATAGACGAAGTTGTTGCAAGCAGACCAAACTTCCTTGTTGCAGTAGACGATCATGCTGTTTGCAGCAAAAGCTGTGAAGGGGAATCTGGTGTTGCAAGCCACATGCACCAACTCCTTAATAAAAATTTGAAAACCGCCAGCAAAACAAAGCCAATTCGCTTGCATCTCATCCTCTGTAGACTTCCACTGAATTCTGGGAGTGTAAACAGTTGAATAGAAGTGGATCAAGAACTCCAACAGATTCATTTCCCTAGGAACCATGATCTCAACAGTTTGAACATTGATCTGATTGAAATTTAGATCATTGCCCTGTCTCCCCTGTAAGAAATCTTCAACAGCTTGCTCCACCATCTGAACATGCTCGTTCCATAAGCGGATTCCATCATCAAAACCAGAGTCCTCGGTCTGAATACCATCCATCATTGAGGATCCATCGTATCCAGTGAACTGTCTGTAGCTAAAACCCTGGTACTGTTGAGGAACTGGAGGCAGAATAGGCCATTCGCCCCAACCTTGCTGAGGGGGCTGCGGCGCAGGAGCTGCATCCCAAGCATTTCCAGCATTTTCCATTTGCCAAACCTAAGCATTGTGCTGAGCTTGTTGCATGGCATTAAGAAACAGTAACTAAGATGGGTGTGGAGATGCCCCTAACGGAGGAGGAGCATCCTCATTTCCTTCAAGTCCCAGGCTTGGGTTTCTACCATTAAGCACATATACTGGTACAGTCCAAGATTTACCAATGCCACTGATATCCGTGAATCTTTTGACGACTAAGCTGAATGGCACGGACTTGAGCTCATTAATTAATACTCTGACCAACACTCTAGCTTTTTTGTGACTAGGATGGTGCCAAAACATGCATCTACCGAAGCAAGAAACCGCCTTCATAATGTAGTGCTCAGTTTGATAATCGAGCGGGAATCCTAGTAGCATTACCCATGCATCTCTCTCAATTATAGGACGCCTCATGTTTGGTCCATCATCATGACGCAGCAAATAAAAATTAGAATGCTCATCCAACGCTTGTTCCCCCAAATCTACCATAGCATCTCTGATGATTCAATCCTCAAAACAAACCAAACCGACACATAAAGAATAATTCTCTCCCTTAGTGGTGCTCGCATCATTATCATCTCTCAAAACCCGCCTAACCTCAGCAAGAACAGCTTCCCTTTGTAGATCTAGAGGAGGAGGAACTACAAAAACTAGAGCAAACCTTGCGTGGTCAAGAGGCGGATCATACACCACCATCATGTTCCTCTGCAACCTTCCTTCTGGCCCCTGCTGGATGTTCATGACGCCAGGGACGAACTGGTAGGGCATCACTAGTAGATTCGCCATGGTGCGAGAAGCAGAGAGAGCAGAGGAGAGAGATGGGATGTTGCAGGGTGGCGGAGCAGACAAAAGCGGGGGGGGGGGGGGGGGTTGGGGAACTGGAGGTGTTATGATACTCTAAGTAGAATGTGTATCGTCCGGGGTATTTTGGTCGAGTGTAGGATAAGCACGAGCTTCTCTCTCCAACTATTTAGGAATCCAAATTTTTTATAGCGCTTATCTCATACATTTAGTTTCCCCAATTTTCTACGCCAAACTTTTTGTTGACCCTTTTGTTGCGGCAGTAGTTTTGGAGCTGGACCTCTTTCATCAATCCTTTTTTTGTTTTTCCAAACCACACGCGTCTGATCCTTCCACTTAGAAATACATTGCCAGCCCCTATGTCCCACCTGCATGCAGATGTGACATCGAAGCCCAATAGTACAGGCAGAACTATCATGCAAATGAGAAAAACAATTGTAGCACTGAGTAGATGACTTCACACTAACATTATGGACACTGCAAATGTATCCCAAGCTCAAACAAGAAGCACACGATTTATTAGGGCAATCAGAACCAGGATGACTCATTCGGAAGCATAATTCACATCTGTTTAGAGCCTGGAAAATAAATTGCTTATCTGGAACATCCTTAAGAGCAAGAGCTTTCATGATATGAATATTAGAATACCCAGCCTGCCAAAGATCCAAGATTTCCTCTAGAGTTGTGCAATGAATAGACCGCCAATACTTGTGTTTAAAGTCCATACCCAAGAACGTGGATTTGTTAACATGATCATGCATTGAGGACAGCTTGCAATTGATAACACCAAAAGAGATAATTGAATCCGTGTCATTCTGGACCACCACATTCTCCAGATGATTCTCCTCAAAAACAAGAATACGCGGGGCCAAAGAGTTCTTGTGAAGGCCAAATTATGCCAACTCTCTAGCACTAGAATGATCCTTTTGAGAACTATCATGAAGGAAATCCAGAGACAATTTGATAGCCAGTGGTTTACGAGCCACAATCTCCAGGACTTCGAGATCCAAATGCCAAGAAACCGACACTACTAGGAAAAGGCCTACTAGTGGCGCACCTATTTTGCCTACTAATGGCGCACTACAGGTGTGCCACTAGTATCACTCCATTAGTATTTTTTACTAATGGCCCACCTGTGGTGCGCCATTAGTATCTGGTATACTAATGGCGCACCATGCAGTGCGCCATTAGTATAGCCCACGGTGCGCCATTAGTATGCCTCCCAGGGGGCCATATTTACCCATGTGCTTTGGCATACTAATGGCGCACTGGTGGATGATGCACCATTAGTGTGCTCTGGCTTACTAATGGCGCACTATGTGGTGGTGCACCACTAGTATGAATATTAGGGATTATTTTTTTTCTTTTCTGATATTTTCACAGGTTACAAAATATATTATTGGACGGAATATAGCTAGCACCACACAGCAACAGCAGATTCATCGAATACAATAGAAGATTAGTCTCCGAATACAATTCATCATATTCATCTCCGAATTTAAAATACCGAACAAAGTTAGAACATTACAAGTCTTGAAACAGCGAGTAGCGAGTTTGTCTTCACATTACAAGTCGATATCGATCATCTAAACTACCATCACATAGAAGAGAGCTGCGGTCATCACGATGAGCATAATCGCGATGAAACTAGTCTTCATCCGCTCCCTCCTCTCTCCCGCTGGATAGCGCGCGTATCTAAATTCCGCCTCCGCCCTAGTGGTGTACCCTTTGTAACTGTTACCGCTGAAATGGTGAACCTGTCTTCGACACTCCTCCCAGTCGTCGTAGACTCCGGGAACCTTACCCTTGTACACGACATACGACGGCATCTCTATGCACTAGCCAAACAAAACGTTAGTAACAATTCACAGACAATACATAAGCAATATATAAGTATGCAACAAAAGGATCGGAAGATAAAAGCAACACACATTAGTAGCACGATTCATGGTCCTACTAATAAATATCATCGATTACATAAAAGTTGAACGACTGTACAAACCAAAGAGACATACAAGTTCATTAAAGTTTAATTACAACATGAGCCAATCGATGTTTCAGAACTACACATAGCATCACTACTTTCGACTCGACTCAGGGACCGGAGCGTGGATGAAGCCGCCGTCTCTCGTGATGGTCATGAAATCACGGACGTTCTCAGCCTGCATTTGTAGCATTGTGTCTATCTCACTGTTGGACGGTTGATATCTGAGGTAGAACTGCCCCGAGGTACGAAGGACATCTTGATGGATGATTTCCGCAAACTCTGACTGGATGCGAAAGAATTCTTGTTTGATGTCCGCGTCCTGGATTGCCGACAATCTTGTGGCCCAATCTTTGAGATTATTTGGTAGCAGAAGGTGATTATGGTCCCGTACGATCGCCCGCATGTGATGGAGGGCATAGTAGGCATCCTTATGACCGCCAGCCGGCTGCTTGACGCAGGGGAACATCGTAGTGTGGGCGAACACGTGCTTGCCGTACCTAGGAACTGGCCTGGTGAAGGTGCCTCCAGATCCGGCGTAGCCGGGGAGAACATCATCAAGAACTTTCTTGATATTTGTGTAGTCTTTCTTCGACTGACGGTCCGAGTCGAAATACGTGGCCATGGAATATTTCGGGCTTAAGAGGATGAGTGTGCAATGTGTGTCACTGCATAAAACACGGAATATTAGAAAAAAAGAACGATCGAAATCTAAGAAATCAGATGTTACGGGGCGGTGAGGGGATGACTTACTCGGGAAAGTAAGGCAAGAGGAAGTTATCCTTATCTGGGTTTGCTAGAATGACGCCTTCGAGGTAAGAACTCGTGACCTGACGGTCCCCAACACTGCCCAAGATCTTGGCACGCATGTAGAAGGGGTCGACTATCACGATGTCCGGGGTCTTGTCTCTAATGATCCGCATCTCCATACTCGGTGAAAATAGCCGAACGAAGGTGTAGTGCAGCAGATGAAGGTTAAACATAGCGAAGATGTCATCAAACCGCAGGACGATCGTACCCCCGATGGCGTTATCCACAAAGCCCTTGCCCTCTGGCACCTTGGCAATGAAACCCGGGTATGCCACATCATTCTCGGAGAGACGCCACTTCTCCAAAGAAAGAACACTGTCATGCAGACTCCGCATAGCACCGGTTGCAGCATTGAGCAAATTAGTCGGTAGCATTGGCGTACCCGCCACATGCACCCTCCTCGAGATATCCTTAGGTGAAGGTGGACCGTCCTGAGCACAGATCGTACTCGGTGCCGGCTGGCTGGCACCCTTGTTACTCTTTCTTTTCCGTCCCTTCTTCTTTTGCTGTAATGGGATCAAGTTCTGCTCACAGACCACCTTCTTGAGTGTGTTGGGGATGATAATAGTTGGCACCTCGGCTGTCTGAGGCTCGGTGAAGGCAGCAGTTGGAGGCGTCTCCTGAGAACTGAACGCCAGACGACGCCTGTTGCAATTTGGTTTCTCCACGGTACCAGCATGATCGCAGTCGTCTTTTTCAGGGTTGGGTTCTTGAGAAGGAGGCCCGAAGAATTCGTCACCGTACCCATGTTTGGCAAAGTACTTATCGACGTTGGTAAATGTATCGTCATCGTTGTCGTCGTCGTCCAAATCCTGTGCCATATGCATGTTCGGATACTGTGCCATAGGGATGTCCGGCATGTCCGGTAGCGTTGCGGCGGTCTTGCCATGGCTTGGCACCGGCACGATTGGCGGTGTTGTCTTTGGGGTGGTTTCCTCTGCCCCCAAACGAATCTTGCTCTTCGGCCAAAGAAGGGGCCAGGTTAGGCAGGCGCTGAGGGTCATCACATCATCTTCGTTGGCCCCGGCGGGTTGAATCGGAGGTAACAACTCATCGCAGCCTGGCAGCACCCGAACCAGTTGAACCCTATACACGGTGGGTGGCATTGGATTACCATGGAACACGGGGTTGCCCGGTTGAACGATTCTGCCCTTGGCAACATCGACCAACTCGTCGTTCACGAAGTGCAGGAGAGTGCACAGAATGTCGGCGGCGCTGTGCGAAAACATGTAGGGCGTCAGGGATGCCCAGTCAAAGGTAAGGAGATGAAGTCCTCGGCCGAGAGGCTTAATTAGTTACCGTGATGATAGCGTCGAGCTCGGCTAATGTCGAGGCACTGCCAACGGTGGGCGTGCAACTGACGGAGGGGCCGCTTGCTGCCGAGGTGCCGGCCGGCGTACACCTGGGTGCATTAAGCTCCAATGCCCGTGCCGGCGTCGGAGACACCAATACCGCCTCCGCCTGAGACACCAATGGCGCCGCCTACGTGTTGTGCGAGTTGCTGGCCGTGAAGTTGGGAATCGGGGGCGGCCCCTGTTGGCCGCCCGCAATCCACGTCGTCAGCCCATGAATCAAGGTAGGCATAATGCCGGTGAGTGTCGATCCCAGTTGTTGTTGCACTTGCTCTTTGACATTCTCTGAAATCCGCGCCACTTGTGCCTTGAGTTCTTGAACCTCGCGCGAGTGGCTTTCCGAGCTGGTCTTTCTCTCCTTTCGCCCACCAGCGTTATAGTAGGATGACCATTTTGTGGACAAGCCTCTGCCGGCCACACGACCAGCTGACGATGGCTTACTGAGCTTATCTTTGTTTTTCATTATGTTCAACGCCCTATTTAGAGTGTTGTCCGAAGGGGTGCTCTGAGACGACCCCGCTACTGCTTTCAGTCTCCTGCGGAAGGAATGTGAACCATTTAGAAATTTGGCTTCATTAATTAGAATGCAACCATATGGAGCTAATTACGCGGGGGTGTATTCCTTACCAGAACAAGCTCAAGCGCCCTGGTCTTCGGATCCGTGGTAAGCTCCTTTGTTACCGGGTCCTCCTTGTACCGGGCCCTGACATAGTTCCTGGTCTGTTTGTCGCGGTATTTCTCGAAGCGGGGCAGTAGGCCTTGCTCGGCACGCTCCGCGTCCTCCTTGTCCCATATAGGCTCCGCCACTCTATAACCGCCGGGACCGAGTTTGTGTTCCCCTAAGTTCAACTCCTGCATTTCATTCCACCACTGACTTGATTCGGAGGTTGCGCTGCTCTCGCACTTGATCTTGAACTCATTGTAGTCATCTTCGCTGATCGAAGGATTTTTCGCCTTGATCTTCTCATAACTATCAACTTTCTCAATCATTATCTTCACCGCGCTTCTCCAAGTAGACAGGGCCGTGCTCATCCTCATGAGGGCGGCACTGTTCACTTTATTCCCTAAGAGGCGTGTGTTTTCAAATTCAGCGGGGAACTTGTATCGTTTGTGCAGCTTCATGAAGAGGAGGGTGCGCAAATTCCCTCGGTCCTTATGCCTTAGGTTATCGGTGTTGATCAAGACGGTGCTCCGGAGAATGCACCCAAGCTGAAGCGAGTACCCCTTGACTATTTCTTTGGGCGTCGTTGGATGCCCGTCGGGGTTCACTTCAGTAAATTCCTCCTTGACGGTGCGGAACACATTCGAGCGTCGGTCCTTCCGTTGCCTCTTCGGTTGGCTGCCATCTATGCGTGCGCTGCCATCATCAGTGGTGGCATCCTCGGCGGCACCATCAGTGGTGGCATCCTTGGCGGCACCATCAGTGGTGTCATCCCCGACGCCACTAGGGGTTGTGTAGTCAGGATCGGTGTCTTCTGCGGCGTCCTCATAGCGGTGAGGTTCTTCCTCCATCTCCTGGGACAGCTCCCAGAATTACTTGCCTCCCGAACCACCGGCCTCATCGTTGTGGGCCATGTTTCGCTCTAAATGGGAAAAAAGTTTGGTCAAAAAGTTGGTTATTGTCAAGGAACAAGATCATGGTCTCATAATTTAGGTTTTGTCGACACCGAGGCATCCTAAAAGCTAAACTTTTATCATTTAGGGTGTGTCGACGCCGAGGCACCCTAAAAGCCTAAGCTTTCATCATTTAGGTTTTTATCGACACCGAGGCACCCTAAAAGCCAAGGATTTATAATTTAGGGTTTGTCGACGCTGAGGCCCATGCATAACACAAGAGGCAGTTGATCCTACTTAATTAAGTACTAAGATACCCCAGCCCATGCATTAGTAGCAAGTACCCCATATGTCTGATTTTTAGCGAAGTCATGCTAAAATTCACGGAAAATCTCAGCATGACCTTTGCTGAAAATAGGACATATGGAGTACCCGAATTTGCCGGAACGGAAGTTAATCAACATTCCGGCAAACTCAAGGGCCTCTCGGGGTACCTGCAAAATCATCACGACACGATGGTCGGAGACAAAACCTAGCAAACTAGCACCACAATGTGCCTCTACTTTCATATGGATGAAAAGGCCACAGACCATATGGTCCTCTGCTTTTATATGGACAAAAATCAGCTCAACTTATGTGAGCTTCCATTCCAGATCTAATAGGTCACCCAACAAAAAATCATCAATAGTTTTAGCTGGAAAAAAAATCATGGATTGCTGTTAACTGAAAATTAGTGAAAGAAACTGTTGCTGATCATGGATTACTGTTCATTAAAAATAGAGCATCTGGCATGTCTTATCATGTTCACTAAGTCCACAAAAATGAATATGTTTAGTAAACTTGAAGTACTCAACACTGAACATGGTTTAGAGCTCACTACACTACACTACATCGTGCAATGGTTCATACCTCACTACACTAGAACAAGCTCACTACACTACACTACGCATGCCTAAACTCTGAACATAAACAAACACCAGCAGTGCCCTGATAAATGCAGTAAAACAGAAGGCAATGCAATATGTAATGTACCTCTGTTTCTAGGCAACAAGAGTTATCATCAGTTTAGTTTGGTTACACCTCAAAATTCAGTTTAAAATTTGTTCTTCCACTCAAATACAGAGCACTTTTCTGAATATGAATTTACAGTGGAAGCAAATAAACTTCTAGCTGTTTGTTATGGTTGATGTTTAAAATATAGAGTACTTATGACAATCAGCAACATGTATATCCATGCTAGCATCTCTAGATGTTAGTCTTATACTTGTTTTTCACTCGTCTTATCTTAAAAAAATGAAAAGAAATTCCACTAGTCTGAACCTGGACATGGAGCCTGTCTAGCTTAATTTTCAGTGCCATAGTGTGGTTTTGGAAGAAGATGAAAACACTGTGATAACATAGTGCTAAGCTTCTGGTGATAAAAAGAGTAGTGGAAAGCAGTAATACAGTGTGTTAAAAATAGGGTGAAGATAAGAATAATACCAACATTATTGGGATGGCAGCAGAAGGGGGAAGGAGGAGAGGCTACCACTGCACCACACACTGAAGCCACCATTTCTAAAATATCAGCTTCAGGGTCCACCATTACACACTTAAATTCAGTACCACTATCACTTTTGCTAATTGCTGTTTTGGCTGCTTATTTCTCCTTGCATCTATATTTTCACAGAAACTTTGCCTACTTTTGTGTACTATATATAATGCACTAAAATACAGGGTATTTTCTTTCCAACAACATTTGAGTGCACAACCATAGCCCTCCATTAAGAATGTAATCTGCAGAAAATAGTGGTAGGTGCAACTTCCAAGCTAGAACACTAGAAAACCAAAAGATTGCTCACAACTAGCTAACTGCATCGTTAGGTTTTGTGGACAGTAGCACCTTTTTGTGCTATACAAAATTGAAGTTAGGTTTTGTGGATAGAGCTCGCTGAGACTGAACCAATTTGGGAGGAAGGAGGAAGGAGGAGAGGTACCTGGGTGGGCGCGGCCGGTCGCCGGAGGGGTCGGGGTCGGGGTCGGCGGCGGCGGCGTCGAAGGGATTGCTCGAGGGCGTCAGAGCTCGTCCGGGTCCTCGTAGTCGAAGAGGAAGACAGCGGCGGTCCTCCTGGGCGCCTCGGTTGGTCGTGGGGAGGCCGGCGGGGGGCGCGGGGGCACCGGGGCGGCAGCGCGGGGGAGCCGGAGCAGGTGTGGAGCGGGTGCGGGGGTCGTCGAAGCGGGCCGGGGGTCATCAGAGCGGGTGTGGCGAGGGAGGGAAAGGGGATCTGGCGAGGGAGAGGGAAGGGGGGATCGGACGAAGGGGTATATCCAGCTAGAGGGGGGAATGTTAGTAATGGCGCACCATCTAGGGGTGCGCCATAAAAACACTCATAGCAATGGCGCACCACCCTCTAGTGCGCCATTAGTAACTTTTTTTCTGATAGCAATGGCGCACCCTCCTCTGGTGCGCCATTAGTAACTTCTTCTTTTTTCATTATTTCTTGTTGCATCTAATAATTTGTTTTTTTATCAAATTTGTTATTTTCATGAGGACTAGAACAGAAGATATCATCAAATATCATCAAATTTGTTTTTTTCAAAATATCATCAAATTTGTTTTTTTATTTTTAATTGAAAATATCATCAAATTTGTTATTTGAAAATATCATCAAATTTGTTATTTAAAAATATCATCAAAAAGCGGGGGAGGGTGAGGGGTGTCGGCGGCGGCGGTGGAGCGGGCCGGGGGAGGGTGCGGGGGGTCGGCGGCGGCGGTGGAGCGGGGGAGGGTGCGGTGGGTCGTCGGCAGCGGTGGAGAGGGGAGGGTACGGTGGGTCGTCGGCGGCAGTGGAGCGGGGGAGGGTGCGGGGGGTCGTGGTCGGCGGTGGAGCGGGGGGATGGTGCGGGGGTGCTCGGCGGTGAGAGGGATCTGGCGAGGGGGATAGCGATCGAGATGGAGGGGGATCGAGATCGAGTGTCCTAATGAATATTCAATATTTTTTCATATTGAATATGAAAAAATATCATCAAATTTGAAAAAAATATTCATGAATTCAAAAAGTGCCCATGAAATTTAAAAATATTCATGATATCAAAAAGTGCCCATGAAATACAATCGAGAAATGAAGACTACGATTTAAATACAATCGATCTTAGCTAGCTATCTATTCACAATCTTCTTGCCCTTCTTTTTCACAAATGGAGTTCTTCTGTGGAACGGATCTCCTTTAGATAGGGTGGTCCTGCTTCTTCTTGTGGTGTATGCTGCTACTTCATCGTCGTCGTCATGTTCCATCTTCGGGTCGCCGTACTTGTCGAAGTCTTGCTCATTGGAGCCTCCATCCATTTTGATGATCTTCCTTTTGCCTCTCCTCACGACAACACGACTGGGCTTTGACGGGTCGGTAATGAAGAGGCATTGGTCCACTTGGGAAGCCAGTACCCATTGCTCATTTTTCGCGGTGATGTTTGCGCCCGCGGTCTTGGATTTGGCTTCGGGTATAACCATGGTGGTGAAATACCGGTCTTCTTTTAGGACGCTCTTGGCCCATCTGACACGGAACATCGGGACCTTCTCTCCAGCATAGCTCAGCTTCCAGATCTCCTCTATCCTTCCGTAGTATCTGTCCTTGTCGTTACCGGTGTAGGATTCCATCATTACCCCGGATTTCTGATAACCATCGCTCTTCATGTCCTTGTCCTCGGTGTAGAATGTGTAGCCGTTGATATCATATGCCTCATAGGTCATCAGGTTGTGCTCGACGCCCTGTGACAAGGCGAATATGAGTTGTTCTTCCGCGGAAGAATCCTCATGTAAAGGGTACGACAGAAGCTTCTGCTTGAACCAACGCGTGAAACATGAGTTGTGCTCTTTCATTATATCTCTGTCCGTCCTTTGTTGGCCTCGGTCATTGTACGTCTTCTCAATAAAGGATTTGTGCTCTACCACCCAAGGATCGACCACGTCTATGTGTTGTAGCACGACTAGGTTTGCTCTTTCAAAGTTGGCGAGTCGACCCTTGAAGTCTACATGCATTTCGTGGCGACCCTCACGATGACCCCATCCAGCGAGCCTGCCAAGGTGCCTGTTGACGGGCAGACCAACGGGGTTCTCGATGCCTAGATAATTCATGCAGTAGGAGATGCACTCTTCGGTCAGAAAGCCCCTGGCTATTCTTCCCTCTGGACGTGACATGTTGCGAACCTATCCTTTGATGACACCATTCATCCTTTCGAACGGTGACATGTTGTGCAGGAACGTCGGCCCGAGTTGGATGATATCCTCCACGATATGGACCAGCAGATGCACCATAACGTCGAAGAATGCGGGCGGGAAGTACATCTCAAGCTCGCATAGTATCACCACGATCTCTTCCTGTAGCCTTCTGAGTTGCCTCACGCCAACCGACTTCTGTGAGATGACGTCGAAAAAGTTGCATAGGCCAAATAGCGTTTCACGGGCGTGCGCGTCCATGATCCCATGGATTACAACTAGAAGTATCTGCGTCATCAGCACGTGACAGTCGTGAGACTTCATCCCGCTGAACTTCTGCTTTGCTGGGTCTAGGTATCTGCTTATCTTCCCCGCTTAACCGTAAGGAAGTTTTACTCCTACGAGGCAGGTGAAAAACTGCTCGATCTCCTCCTGACTTAGAGTGAAGCATGCGGGAGGGTAGTCATTTCCGGTCTTCTTGTCCTTTTTGCCTTTGCGATGACTTTCTGTGTGCTGCTTCGCCTCATCATCATGATCATTAGCGTGAAGCTCCTCCCTGATGCCCATTGATTTCAAGTCTGCCCTTGCTTTCGGCCCATCTTTGGTCCTCTCTGGCATGTTGAGCAGGGTACCAAGCAGACTCTCGCACACGTTCTTCGTGATATGCATGACATCAAGGCTGTGAGGCACACATTGGATCTTCCAGTACGGCAAGTCCCATAAAACAGACCTCGTTTTCCATACCTTCAGCAGCGGCTCTGGCGCCTTTCGCTTCTTTCCCGGCTCTAGCGCCTTTTGCTTCTTTCCCGGCAGTGGGCAATCTTTCCAATTTTTCAACAGCTCATCTATTTCCTCGCCGCTCCTCGTACGCGGGCGTCTTCGGGGTTCGGTTTCACCATCGAACAGATCCTTGCGTTTTCTCCACGGGTCATCGTTGTGAAGCCACCTTCAATGTCCCATGAAAACGGTTTTCGAAGACCCGGGATCTCTATCTAGATGGCGATATGTTGTGTCATCCATGCACCTGACGCATCCAGAAAATCCGTGGACCACCTGCCCCACGAGATATCCGTAACCGCGATAGTCGTGCACCGTCGTGAGGAGTGCGGCTCTCATAGGGAAATATTCTTTCTCTACGGCGTCCCACGTATTGGCTGGCATTTTCCACAGCGTGTCTAGCTCCTCTTTCAGCAGCCCCAGATACAGATTGATGTCGTTCCCTGGTTGTTTCGGCCCTTCAATTAGCATACTCATGTCAATGTACTTCCTCTTCATGCACAACCAGGGGAAGGTTGTACATCCACACAAAGAGAGCCAGGTGCTATGTGTGCTTCTCTGGCTGCCAAACGGATTGACTCCATCGGTGCTCATGCCCAGCACGATGTTCCTTGGATTGTTCCCAAATTCTGGGTCTTCGAAATTCAATGCTTGCCACTGGCTCGCCTCCTTAGGGTGACTCAGCATCTTGTCTTTTTTATTTATCTCCGGATCATTTCCGTCATCTTCTCGCTTCTTCTCCTCCCTATCCGCGTGCCAACACAGGAGCTTTCCTACCTTAGGGTCCGTGAAATACCGCTACAGACGAGGAGTGATCGGAAAGTACCACACCACTTTTCAAGGAGCTTTCTTCCTCTTCTTGTATCGAGTGACGCTGCACACCGGACATATGGTAGACTCCGCGTGCTCGTCCCGATAAATGATGCAATTGTTTATGCACACATGGTATTTCACGTGCGGTAAATCCAGAGGACACACGATTTTCTTCGCCTCCTCGAAACTGGTCGGGCACTTGTTCCCCTTGGGAACACGTTCGTGCCAGAATGACATGTTCTCGTCGAAGCATGCATCGGTCATTTTGTGTTTTACCTTCATCTCCAGAGCCATGAGCGTTACTTTCAGGCGGGTATCCTCGGGCGTGCATCCTTCATACAATGTAGTAACCCCATCTATCTCCAGTTGATCCAGCTTGGCTTTCTCTCGGGCGACAGCTCTTGCGTTATCCATCTGCTTGAGAAACAACTCTTGAATATGAGGGTCCTGCACCCAGCCTCCATCGTCGTCTGCTCCGGCATCTTCATCTTCATGATCATGCCCTTCGTCTTGATCTTCCTCATCATCATGTCTGGCATCTTCTACATGATGACTGTGTACAGCATCACCGTCGTGATCATGTCCTGGAGATTCCTCGTCTTCTCGCCCGCCCTCGCCGCGGTGGTGGTTGTCTTGCTGCCCTTACTCATTTCTTGCCCGACCCACATGGACGACTTCATAGTCATCTTCATCATCTTGCCACCGATAGCCATCCATGAAACCATGCAAGAGCAGGTGGTCCCGCACCTGCCCGGAATCCGGGTCCGCAATAAGGCTCTTTAGCTTGCATCTTCGACACAGACATCTTATCTCTGTCTCGTTATTTTGAAGCATCTCGGTCTTCACGGAGCTCAAAAACCTATTCACGATGCCTTCGGTCATCGTGCGGACCATGGTCGCCTACAGGGTAGAGCAAAACGATATTTTAGAACCAAGAAAAAATTTGGCATGACTTTCCCTAAAAATAGGACTAAAAAGAATGCATAGTGCCAAAATTCTCGCCGAAACGGAAATGAATCAACATTCCAGCAAAATATTGGCAACTATCGCATTTCAAATACTGGTACCTACAAACACAAACATATATGCAACACCACAAACATATGCAACACCACAAACATACATTGATCTAGCAAGGCCATAAAAAGTGCATGTGCACGTTGTTGGGGCGAGGGAGAAAAAAAGTAGATCTACAACATAAAGATAGCTTTCCCCTTACTTACCTATCAAAAAAAGGTAATTTAACCACTTAATTTTGATGAATCTATGGTGCAGATGAGGTGAGGAGGAGGAGGCAGCCGACACAAGCTTGGAGGAGGAGGTGGAGAGAATGAAGTGGGGAAAGTGAGTGTGTAGGTGTGGCTATCCAAAATATCTAGCTGGTCCCAGGTTACTAATGGCGCACCACCCACAAATGGGCCATTAGTAACCCTGGTTACTAATGGTGCACCAGCTTGAGGTGCGCCATTAGTATTTTTGCAAAACATAAAATATAAAAAAAATTGTAGTGGCGCACTGTGTTGGAGGTGCACCATTACCAGTTAAACTAGTAATGGCGCACTCTTCCCTGGTGCGCCATTAGTATTTTTGGAAAAAAAATTGTTACTAATGGCGCACCCTGGGTCTGGTGCACCGTTAGTATTTTTGGAAAAAACTTGTTACTAATGGCGCACCCTGGGTCTGGTGCACCATTAGTGTCTACCACACTAATGGCGCACCAACTCATGGTGCACCATTACTATATAGTAGTGGCGCACCACATGTCTGGTGCGCCATTAGTGGCCATATCATCTATAGCCCTTTTCCTAGTAGTGCGAGTCATAAGAATGATCCACATTCTCCTTATATAAATGGAAATGACATATGAAATTAGGCCAGATGCGATCCTTAAGAGAGTATATGAAATGCCCAACTTTATTTGAAGCCACCGAGAAGCGAAAGTTGTGAGGCCCCAATTGAATGACGTTAAACCCTAAGGCCCGACCAACAATGCAACATTGTAGCACCAAACCCACAGATTCCACTGAAAGAGGGAAAGAAGTAGAGGGAAAAGAGACCACCAAGAAAAACTCCTTGGTTTTCGGATCATGATTGAAATGAACCGAAGATCCAAACCTGCGTCTGATCTGATCCTCCACTTTGAGACCCGGGGCAAAATCCCAAAGGAGGATGTTGGCCATGACGTGGAGTAGTTAGAAGAGTCCAAGGAGTGGTTCATCGATGGCGTAGGATCCGTGGAGGTGGGAGTCGCCATGGGAGGGTGGGAGGTGGGAGGTGGGAGTCGGGAGTCGCCATCTGTGGAGGCGTCGTAGCTATCTTACGATCATGCAAAGCAATATGACAATGAATGCTCAAGTCATGTATCTGATGATGATGGAAGTTGCATGGCAATATATCTAGGAATGGCTATGGAAATGCCATGATAGGTAGGTATGGTGGCTGTTTTGAAGAAGGTATATGGTGGGTTTAGGGTACCGGCGAAAGCTGCGCAATACTAGAGATGCTAGAAATGATGGAAGGGTGAGAGTGCGTATAATCCATGGACTCAACATTAGTCATAAAGAACTCACATACTTATTGCAAAAGTTTATTAGCCCTCGAAACAAAGTACTACTACGCATGCCCCTAGGGGGGATAGATTGGTAGGAAAAGACCATCGCTCGTCCCCGACCGCCACTCATAAGGAAGACAATCAATAAATACCTCATGCTCCGACTTCGTTACATAACGGTTCACCATACATGCATCCTATGGGAATCACAAACCTCAACACAAGTATTTCTACTAATCCACAACTACCCACTAGCATGACTCTAATATCACCATCTTTATATCGCAAAACTATTGCAAGGAATCAAACATATCATATTCAGTCATCTACAAGTTTTATGTAGGATTTTATGACTAACCATGTGAATGACCAATTCCTGTCATCTCTCTAAATAGATATAAGTGAAGCAAGAGATTTTAATACTTTCTACAAAAGATATTCCCACGCTCTAACAAATCTAAGTGAAGCAAAAGAGCATTCTACAAATGGCGGTTGTCTATGTAAAGGGAAACAGGCAATCCAAACTTCAAATGATATAAGTGAAGCACATGAAGCATTCTATAAAGCCATACTGAAAAGATATAAGTGAAGTGCATAGAGCATTCTATAAATCAACCAAGGGCTATCTCATACCAGCATGGTGCATAAAAGAAAGATGAAAACTAAATGCAAAAGACGCTCCAAGATTGCACATATCGCATGAATGAAACGAATCTGAAAACATACCGATACTTGTTGAAGAAAGAGGGGATGCCTTCCGGGGCATCCCCAAGCTTAGATGCTTGAGTCTCCTTAAATATTTACTTGGGGTGCCTCAGGCATCCCCAAGCTTGAGCTCTTGCCTCTCTTCCTTCTTCTCACATCGAGACCTTCTCGATCATCGAACACTTCATCCACACAAAACTTCAACAGAAAACTCGGTAAGATCCGTTAGTATAATAAAGCAAATCACTACTCTAAGTATTGTTGCAAACCAATTCATATTTTGTTTTTGCATTGTGTCTACTGTAATATAACTTTTCATGGCTTAATCCACTAATATAAATTGATAGTTTCATGAAAACAAGCAAACTATGCATCAAAAACAGAATCTGTCTAAAACAGAACAGTATGTAACAATCTGAACATTCACCATACTTATGATACTTGAAAACTTCTGCCAAAATTATGAAAAATAAACAATTTTTGTAGAAATACAGTGCAAAAAGAATCAGAACCATTTGACGTTCCAGTAGAAAATGTAAAATCGTGCACTACAGCCAAAGTTTCTGTCCTGCACCGTACAAACCAACAAGCAAAGTAAACATCCTAAAGGAAAACCTTGGCACATTATTTTTATAATACAATGAAATTGTACAAGGGGATAATTATTTTTATTGAAAAGTTTCTGTAATCAAGATTCACAAAGTTGTCGTGAGCATGAACAAAGTTCAAGGAGCTCTCCCACTTCAACAATGCTTGTCTTTCTTACTTTCACTTTCCTTTTTGAAAAAGTTTTGGGTTCCCCTATTTATTTATTTTTTGTTTTTAAACTATATAAAAGCAATCAACATAAATAAATGACTCTCTAAAACTTCCGGGTTGTCTCCCTGGCAGCGCTTTCTTTAAAGCCATTAAGCTAGGCATATAGTGCTCAAGTAGTGAATCCACCCGGATCCCAAGGTATATCAAAGCCAATTTTAATTGGCAATGATTTGTAATTTAGTAGTGAGCACAGAGCAACATATATCATGTAATGACAAAGTCTAACTCTCTTCCTATGCATTGGCATGTCATAAAAGAACAATTCATGCACACATAGTAAAGGCCAATTCATAGTATAAATAGTTTCTTGCAATTTTATCATGTGGGAAACATAGAGAGGTGAAGATATAGTTCCTCTCTCATAATAATTGCAAGTAGGAGCAGCAAGCACATGCATATTATATTCATAAAAATCATCATGTGCAATGGTATAAGGCAACCCATCAACATAATCCTTAATAAGGGTAAACTTCTCCGATATAGTGTAGTTAGGAGAATTCAAAAAGATAATAGGACTATCATGCGTGGGTGCAATAGCAACAATTTCATGTTTAAAATAAGGAACTATAGCAAGTTCATCTCCATAAGCATAATTCATATTGGCATCTTGGCCACAAGTATAGAAAGCATCATCAAAAAGGGATATTTCAAAAGAATCAACGGGATCATAGCAATTATCATAGCATTCATCCTTCGGTAAGCATGAAGGGAAATTAAACAATGTATGAGTTGAAGAGTTACTCTCATTGGAAGGTGGGCACGGATGATCAATCCGCTCTTCCTCCTTTTGTTCTTCGCTCTCCTCCTCATCTTTTTCATCCAATGAGCTCACGGTTTCATCAACTTCTTCTTCCATAGATTCCTGCAAAATATTAGTCTCTTCTTGGGCAGTGGAGACTTTCTCAATAAGCGCATTAATATAGGAATTATATTCATAATTATCATAGCAATATTTTAGGATAGCTAAATTTTCAGGCCTATCAACATCATAATCAAAAGCTTCATACTTTTCAAACAAAGATTCAATTTCATAAGCACCCTTAAAAGCAACAAATTCTTATATTTGTTCCACATCATAGTAATCATATATACCATTAGCATAAGAAGATAAGGTTTCATTATCATTAAATTCACATGAAAAGGGAAGGTGTGGAGCCTTCATCCTAGAGCAACAAGTATAATCATATCTCAAGCATACTTGCCGAGCATACCACTTCAATATATAAATTTCATCCCATAATAGTTTCCCTTTTTGTGTCAAGCGATAATCCCTAAAGTATTCACGTTGATCCAGCATTACTCCCATTACCAGATTGAATGTGGTTTTCTCAGGATTATCAAAGTAGTACATAATTTCTGTAACATAATGAGCATCGATCATTTTAGGAGGTTCCTCATCTCCTTGAGCAGCAAGTACACCTAATTTTTTGTATTTCGTGTTCCATATCCATAACTAAAGATAGAGAACAACTAAGAAAATAAAATAGAAATTACTTAGTGATAAAGCAAACAAGCACACACAAGAATATTCACCCCACGCTATTGCTCCCCGGCAACGGCGCCAGAAAAAGCTCTTGATGACCCACAAGTATAGGGGATCACAACAGTTTTCGATAAGTAAGAGTGTCGAACCCAACGAGGAGCTAAGGTAGAACAAATATTCCCTCAAGTTCTATCAACCACCGATACAACTCTACGCACGCTTGATGTTCGCTTTACCTAGAACAAGTATGAAACTAGAAGTGCTTTGTAGGTGTTTTTGGATAGGTTTGCAAGATAATAAAGAGCAAGTAAATAAAAAGTAGGGGCTGTTTAGATAAAGACACAACTAAATTAGTTTTAGTAGAGAGTTTGTTGTTACGAGAAAGTTATTTTTCCCTAGGCAATCGATAACTAGACCGGTAATCATTATTGCAATTTTATTTGAGGGAGAGGCATAAGCTAACATACTTTCTCTACTTGGATCATATGCACTTATGATTGGAACTCTAGCAAGCATCCACAGCTACTAAAGATCATGAAGGTAAAACCCAACCATAGCATTAAAGTATCAAGTCCTCTTTATCCCATACGCAAACAACCTACTTACTCGGGTTTGTGCTTCTGTCACTCACGCCACCCACCATAAGCAAATCATGAACATATTGCAAACCCTACAACGGGGATCCCTCACTCTTGCGCGACATGGAGTGAACCATAGGACAACATCAATAATAAAACATGCAACTAAAACCAATCACTATCATCAAATAGCCCATAGGATAAAACGGATCTACTCAAACATCATAGGATAGCCATACATCATTGGGAAATAATATATAGCGTTGAGCACCATGTTTAAGTAGAGATTACAGCGGGTAAGAGAGAGGTTACACCGCTGCATAGAGGGGGGAGAGTTGGTGATGATGGCGGTGAAGTTGTTGGTGAAGATTGCGGTGATGATGATGGCCCCCGGTGGCACTCCGGCGCCACCGAAAGCGAAGGGGAGAGAGCCCCCCCCCCCCTCCTCCTTCTTCTTCTTCCTTGACCTCCTCCCTAGATGGGAGAAGGGTTTCCCCTCTGGTCCATGGCCTCCATGGCGTGGGTGGGGCGAGAGCCCCTCCGAGATTGGATCTGTCTCTCTGTCTCTCGCTGTTTCTGCGTTCTCTTCTGCTGCCCCTTCACCGTTTCGTATACATATGGAGATCCGTAACTCCGATTGGACCGAAACCTTCGCCGTCATTTTTTACCAAAAAATAGCTTTCTTGTGGCCGAAGAAGGGCATCAACTGCCTTATGGGTGGACCACGAGGGTTAGGGGTGCGCCCCCCTACCTTGTCCTCACCTTGGACACCGTTTCGCTTTGATCTTTCTCCCAGATTTTCCAAATATTCCAAAAATAAGCTCCATCCATTTTTACCCCATTTGGATTCCTTTTGATATGGATATTCTATGAAACATAAAACATGCAACAGACAGGAACTGGCACTGGGCACTGGATCAATATGTTAGTCCCAAAAATAATATTAAAAGTTGCCAAAAGTATATGAAAGTTGTAGAATATTGGCATGGAACAATCAAAAATTATATATACGATGGAGACGTATCACGGGACGTTAACGAGCTGAATGTGTGCATATCGCGGAGGTGTCGTACATCCGGTACTAGGGACAGGTCGATCGTGAAGACGTACGACTACATCAACCGAGTTGTCATAACGCTTCCTCTTACGGTCTACGAGGGTACATGGACGAAACTCTTCCCTCTCGTTGCTATGCATCACCAGGATCTTGCGTGTGCGTAGGAATTTTTTTTGAAATTACTGCGTTCCCCAACAGTAGCATCCGAGCCAGGTTTATGCGTAGATGTTATATGCACGAGTAGAACACAAAGGAGTTGTGGGTGTGGGTATATACATATTGCTTGCCGTCACTAGTTGATTCTTGATTCAGCGGCATTGTTGGATGAAGCGACCCAGACTGACATTACGCGTACGCTTACGTGAGACTGGTTCTACCGACGTGCTTTGCACACAGGTGGCTAGTGGGTGTCTGTTTTTTCCAGCTTTAGTTGAATCGGATTCAATGAACCGGGTTCTTTCTGAAGATCAAAAAGCAATCACTATACCGCGTGGTGGTTTTTGATGTGTAGGTAAGAACGGTTCTTGCTTAGCCCATAGCAGCCACGTAAAACTTTCAACAACAAAGTAGAGGACGTCTAACTTGTTTTTGCAGGGCATGTTGTGATGTGATATGGTCAAGACATGATGCTAAATTTTATTGTATGAGATGATCATGTTTTGTAACACAGTTATCGGCAACTGGCAGGAGCCATATGGTTGTCGCTTTATTGTATGAAATGCAATCGCCATGTAATTTCTTTACTTTATCACTAAGCGGTATTGATACTCGTGGAGGCAATAGTTGGCGTGACCATAACGATGCTTCGATGGAGATCAGGGTGTCAAGCCGGTGACGATGGTGATCATGATGGTGCTTTGGAGATGGAGATCACAGGCACAAGATGATGATGGCCATATCACATCACTTATATTGATTGCATGTGATGTTTATCCTTTATGCATCTTATTTTTCTTAGTTCGATAGTAGCATTATAAGATGATCTCTCACTCAATTTCAAGGTATAAGTGTTCTCCCTGAGTATGCACCATTGCTAAAGTTCGTCGTGCCGAGACACCACATGATGATCGGGTGTGATAAGCTCGATGTTCACATACAACGGGTGTAAGACACCGAAAGGTCGAGCGTGAATCATATAGTAGATATGATCAACATAGTGATGTTCACCATTGAAAACTACTCCATCTCACGTGATGATCGGACATGGTTTAGTTGATTTGGATCACGTGATCATTTAGATGACTAAAGGGATGTCTATCTAAGTGGGAGTTCTTAAGTAATATGATTAATTGAACTTTAATTTATCATGAACCTAGTCCTGATAGTATTTGCATAACTATGTTGTAGATCAATAGCTCGCGATGTAGATCCCCATTTATTTTCATATGTTCCTAGAGAAAAATAAGTTGAAAGATATTAGTAGCAATGATGCGGCCTTGCTCCGTGATTTGAGGATTATCCTCAATGCTGCACAAAAGAATTATGTCCTTGATGCACCGCTAGGTTACGGACCTATTGCAGGAGCAGATGCAGACATTATGAACGTTTAGCAAGCTCGATATGATGACTACTTGATAGTTTAGTGCATCATGCTTTACGGCTTAGAATCGGGGCTTCAAAGACGTTTTGAACTCCACGGAGCATATCAGATGTTCCAAGAGTTGAAATTAGTATTTCAGACTCATGCCCATGTTAAAAGGTATGAGACCTTTGACAAGCACTTTGCCCACAAGATGGAGGAGAATAGCTCAGCTACTGAGCATGTGCTCAGAATGTCTGAGTACTACAATCACTTGAATCAAGTGGGAGTTAATCTTCCAGATAAGATAGTGATTGACAGAGTTCTCTAGTCACTATCACAAAGTTACTAGAACTTCGTGATGAGCTATAATATGCAAGGGATAACGGAAACGATTCCCAAGCTCTTCGTGATGCTGAAGTCGACGAAGGTAGAAATCAAGAAAAGCATCAAGTGTTGATAGTTGACAAGACCACTAGTTTCAAGAAAAGGGCAAAGGGAAGAAGGGGAACTTCGAGAAGAATGGCAAGCAAGTTGCTACCCAAGTGAAGAAGCCCAAGTCTAGACCTAAGCCTGAGACTAAGTGCTTCTACTGCAAAGGGACTGGTCACTGGAAGTAGAACTGCCCCAAGTATTTGGCGGATAAGAAGGATGGCAAAGTGAACAAAGGTATATTTGATATACATGTTATTGATGTGTACTTTACTAGTGTTTATAGCAACCCCTCATTATTTGATACTAGTTCAGTTGCTAAATATTAGTAACTCGAAACAGGAGTTCCAGAATGAACAGAGACTAGTTAAAGGTGAAGTGACAATGTGTGTTGGAAGTGGTTCCAAAATTGATATGATCATCATCGCACACTCCCTATACTTTCGGGATTAGTGTTGAACCTAAATAAATGTTATTTGGTGTTTGCGTTAAGCATGAATATGATTTGGTCATGTTTATTGCAATACGGTTATTCATTTAAAGTCAGAGAATAATTGTTGTTCTGTTTACATGAATAAAACCTTCAATGGTCATACACCCAAGGTGAATGGTTTATTGAATCTCGATCATAGTGATACATATATTCATAATATTGAAGCCAAAAGATGCAAAGTTAATAATGATAGTGCAACTTATTTGTGGCATTGTCGTTTAGGTCATATTGGTGTAAAGCGCATGAAGAAACTCCATGCTGATGGGCTTTTGGAATCACTTGATTATGAATCATTTCATGTTTGCGAACCATGCCTCTAGAACAATGGAGCAAGCAATTGACTTATTGGAAATAATACATACTGATGTATGAAATCGGATGAGTGTTGAGGCTCGCGGCGGGTATCGTTATTTGCTGACCTTCATAGATGATTTGAGCAGATATGGGTATATCTACTTGATGAAACATAAGCCTGAAACATTTGAAAAGTTCAAAGAATTTTAGAGTGAAGTGGAAAATCATCGTAACAATAAAATACAAATTATGTGATCTGATCGTGGAGGAGAATATTTGAGTTACGAGTTTGTTCTTAATTTGAAACAATGTGGAATAGTTTCGCAACTCACGCCACCTGGAACACCACAGCGTAATGGTGTGTCCGAACATCATAACCGTACTCTATTAGATATGGTGCGATCTATGATGTCTCTTACCAATTTATCACTATCATGTTGGGGTTATGCATTAGAGACAGCTACATTCACATTAAATAGGGCACTGTCTAATCCATTGAGATGACATCGTATGAACTATGGTTTGGCAAGAAACCAAAGCTGTCATTTCTTAAAGTTTGGGGTTGTGATGCTTATGTGAAAAAGTTTCAGCCTGATAAGCACAAACCTAAATCAGAAAAGTGCATTTTCATAGGATACCCAAAAGAAACTGTTGGGTACACCTTCTATCATAGATCCAAAAGGCAATATCTTTGTTGCTAAGAGTGGATCCTTTCTAGAGAATAAGTTTCTCTCGAAAGAAGTGAGTGGGAGGAATGTAGAACTTGATGAGGTAATTGTACCTTCTCCTGAATTGGAAAGTAGTTCATCAGAGAAATCAGTTCTAGTGATCTCTACACCAATTAGTGAGGAAGCTAATGATGATGATCATGAAACTTAAGATCAAGTTACTACTGAACCTCGTAGGACAACTAGAGTATGGTCCACACCAGAGTGGTATGGTAACCCTTTCTGGAAGTCATGTTACTAGACCATGACGAACCTACGAACTATGAGGAAGCGATGATCAGCCCAGATTCCGCGAAATGGCTTGAGGCCATGAAATCTGAGATGGGATCCATGTATAAGAACAAAGTATGGGTTTTGATTGACTTGCCCAATGATCGGTGAGTCATTAAGAATAAAATGGATCTTCAAGAGGAAGACTGACACTGATAGTAGTGTTACTATCTACAAAGCTCAAATTGTCGCAAAATGTTTTCGACAAGTTCAAGGTGTTGACTACGATGAGATTTTCTCACTCGTATCGATGCTTAAAAGTCTGTCCGAATCATGTTAGCAGTTGCTACATTTTATGAAATCTGGCAAATAGATGTCAAAACTGTATTCCTTAATGGATTTCTTAAAGAAGAGTTGTATATGATGCAACCGGAAGGTTTTGTCGATCCTGAAGGTGCTGACAAAGTGAGCAAGCTCCAGCGATCCATCTATGGACTGGTGCAAGTATCTCGGAGTTGGAATGTATGCTTTGATAAAGTGATCAAAGCATATGGTTTTATACAGACTTGCGGTGAAGCCTTTATTTACAATAAAGTGAGCGGGAGCACTACAGCATTTCTGATAAGTATATGTGAATGACATATTGTTGATCGGAATAAATGTAGAATTTTCTGGAAAACATAATGGAATGTTTGAAAGGAGTTTTTCAAAGAAAGTCCTTGGTGAAGCTACTTACATATTGAGCTTCAAGATCTATAAAGATAGATCAAGACGCTTGATATATTTTCAATGAGTACATACCTTGACAAGATTTTTAAGTAGTTCAAAATGGAACAGTCAAAGAAGGAGTTCTTGCCTGTGTTGCAAGGTGTGAAGTTGAGTAAAGACTCAAAACCCAACCACGGCAGAAACTAGAAAGAGAATGAAAAGTCATTCCCTATGCCTCAGTCATGGGTTCTACAAAGTATGCTATGCTATGTACGAGACCTATTGTGTACCTCACCATAAGTTTGTCAAGAGGGTACAATAGTGATCCAGGAGTGGATCACTGGACAGCGGTCAAAAAATATCCTTAGTGGAATAAGGAAATGTTTCTCGGTTATGGAGGTGACAAAGAGTTCGCTGTAAAGAGTTACGTCGATGCAAGCTTTGACACCGATCTGGATGAATCTAAGTCTCGATCTAGATACATATTGAAAGTGGGAGCAATTAGCTAGAGTAGCTCCATGCAAAGCATTGTAGACATAGAAAATTTGCAATACATACGGCTCTGAATGTGGCAGACCCGTTGACTAAATTTCTCTCACAAGCAAAACATGATCACTCTTTGGATGTTAATCACATAGCGATGTGAACTAGAATATTGACTCTAGTAAACCCTTTGGGTGTTAGTCACATGGAGATGTGAACTAATCACATAAAGATGTGAACTATTGGTGTTAAATCACATGATGATGTGAACTAGATTATTGACTCTAGTGCAAGTGGGAGACTGAAGGAAATATGCCCTAGAGGCAATAATAAATTTGTTATTTATATTTCCTTATATCATGATCAATGTTTATTATCCATGCTAGAATTATATTAACCGGAAACTTAGTACATGTGTGAATACATAGACAAACAGAGTGTCCCTAGTATGCCTCTACTTGACTAGCTCGTTAATCAAAGATGGTCAAGTGTCCTAGCCATGGACATGTGTTGGCATTTGATGAACGAGATCACATCATTAGAGAGTGATGTGATGGACAAGACCCATCCGTTAGCTTAGCATAATGATTGTTCAGTTTAATTGCTACTCCTTTCTTCATGACTTATACATGTTCCTCTGACTATGAGATTATGCAACTCCCAAATACCGGTGGAACACCTTATGTGCTATCAAACGTCACAGCGTAACTGGGTGATTATAAAGATGCTCTATAGATGTCTCCAATGGTGTTTGTTGAGTTGGCATAGATCGAGATTAGGATTTGTCACTCCGTTTATCGGAGAGGTATCTCTAGGCCCTCTCGATAATGCACATCACTATAAGCCTTGCAAGCAATGTGACTAATGAGTTAGTTGCGGGATGATGCATTACGGAACGAGTAAAAAGACTTGCTGGTAATGAGATTGAACTAGGTATTGAGATACCGACGATCGAATCTCAGGCAAGTAACATACAGATGACAAAGGGAACAACGTATGTTGTTATGCGGTTTGACCGATAAAGTTCTTTGTAGAATATGTAGGAGACAATATGAGCATCCAGGTTCCGCTGTTGGTTATTGACCGAAGATGAGTCTCGGTCATGTCTACATAGTTCTTGAACCCGTAGGGTCCGCACGCTTAACGTTCGGTGATGATCGGTATTATGAGTTTATGTGTTTTGATGTACCGAAGGTTGTTCGGAGTCCCGGATGAGACTAGGGACATGACGAGGAGTCTCAAAATGTTCGAGACGTTAAGATCGATATATTGGAAGGCTATATTTGGACATCGGAAAGGTTCTGAGTGGTTCGGGTATTTATCGGAGTACCGGAGAGTTACGGGTATTCGCCGGGGAGTATATGGGCCTTATTAGGCTTTAGGGGAGAGAGAGAGAGAGGGGCTGCCTAGGGCAGGCCGCGCGTCCCCTCAAGGCCTAGTCTGAATTGGACTAGGGGGAGGGCGGCGCCCCCTCCTTCCTTCTCTTCTCTCTTCCCCTTCCTTCTCTCCTACTCCTACTACATGGAAGGGGGGAATCCTACTCCCGGTGGGAGTAGGACTCCTCTAGGGCGCGTCATAGAGAGGCCGGCCCTCCCCCTCCTCCACTCCTTTATATACGGGGGAGGGGCACCCCATGGACACACAAGTTGATCAGTTGATCTTTTAGCCATGTGCGGTGCCCCCCTCCACCATAATCCACCTCGGTTATATCGTAGCGGTGCTTAGGCGAAGCCCTGTTCCGGTAGCATCATCATCACCATCATCACTCCGTCGTGCTGACGAAACTCTCCCTCGAAGCTCTACTGGATCGTGAGTTCGCGGGATGTCACCGAGCTGAACGTGTGCAGATCACGGAGGTGCCGTACGTTCGGTACTAGGGATCGGTCGATCGTGAAGACGTATGATTACATCAACCGTGTTCTCATAACACTTCCTCTTATGGTCTACGAGGGTACATGGATGACACTCTTCCCTCTCGTTGCTATGCATCACCATGATCTTGCGTGTGCATAGGAATTTTTTTGAAATTACTGCGTCCCTAATAGTTTCGTCCTCAAACATAGCCCATGTATCAAACATCTAGCAATCCATCAATGCAACAGAACACATAGGGTATTAAAAGATCCAATACATACATAGTTTCACGGAGTTCATCCATATATACATACATAGTTTCACATTGTTCATCAATACAAATGAAAACAAGAACTAAACACTAGCATTCCATCAATGCTGCTTCCATGAAGTGAATCAAACCTGCAAAAATGGGAGTAAGAAAGCGAGAAGAAGAAGAAGAAGACTAGAAGAGAAGACTCGAAGAAGGAGAAGAAGAAGATATTTTTTGCTTCTTCTTTTCTCATCTTTCTTTTTCTCTTCTATCTTTTTGTCCTTTTCCTCCTCATTCTCATTCCTCTTCTTTTATTCTTTCTTCTTCTTCTCTTTATTCTTCTATTCTTTCTTTTTCTCCTCTTCCTCATTTTTCTTCTTCTTATTCCTTATTTGTGTCATTTTAGAGCTAACTTAGGTAATTATGCCAAATTTAGCTAACTAAGCTTATTATGTCAATTTGGAGGAAAATAAGGTAAGTATAGGTCATTTTTGTGCTAACCTAGGTGATGATGCCATTTTTGAGCCAACTTATGTAAGTATAGCTCATTTTTTATCTAATTTAGGTAATTATGCCATTTTGGGGGAAAATAAGCTAAGTATATGACATCTATGAGAGAACCAAGGTTATTATGCCATTTTAAAAATGAATAAGCTACTTATGTCATAAATGAACTAAATAAGCTAATTATGTCATTTTGGAGGATAATTAGCTAAGTACGTCTTTTTTGGGAATAATAAGCTAAGTATGTGGCATAATAGGGCTAACAAGCTTGTACGAAGCTAAGTATGCATTTGTTAAGCAGAACACTAGAGGAAACTTACCCTCGTCACAAGAAATGCGATCAAGATTGCAACTAAGGTAACAATTGATCCAACGGCATAATGATACCAAGCCTCATTATAAATGGAATATTTTCTAATCTTCTTAATCTTCAAGAGTATTGCATCCATCTTCATCTTATGATCATCGACGACATCGGCAACTTACAGCTCCAATTTCATCTTCTCTTCTTCAATTCTTTTCATTTTTTCTTCCAAATACTCGTTTCTTTTTGAACTAAATTTAACTTCTCGACAAGAGGGTCGGTTGCAATTTCCCGTTCACATACCTCCTAGATAAAAATATCTCTATGTCAACTTGATGGCCATAATTTTCATAAATATGAAATGCAACAACTAGTTATAAAAGAGAATATACCACATCTGAATCATAATCGGGCGAGGGCCGACGGGGACGGATATCAAGACCATGGCACTTTGTGTAACAAACAATCATACAAAGTAAGAAAATTATACAAGTAACTATATAAATCATACAATCATACAAGTAACTATATAAATCAAGTACAACATTAAAAATTGAATACCTAATAATAATATTGACCATCGGGTTCAATAAATGCTCAGGGATCAATAAATGCAGCATCATCATCATCACTATCTTGAATGAAGTGCTCACCGGGTTCAGCGGCATCAACATGTGGAAGGCCACCTTTATGTAATCGGTCAAGCATTGACAAGTCATCCGCAATAGTAACCTCTTATTGTTCAGGCTCTTCTTGTTCCGGCTCAGGGGTGAAGTCGGATTACTGTCGTTGTCTAGTTCAATGTTCTATGGTTAAGTACAGCGTTTCTTGAAGCGTTTTTTGGAAAGACGTGTTTCTTGGAAGAATTCACATTCATATGTGTCTAGGTTAATGTGAGTTTCATAATCCTCTTCATTGGGTGGGGTCTAACACGTGGCGGCACATCATAAATGACATCCCAACCATTCAGATTTGGATCAGTTTGGCAGGCCCACGGTAGATAGAAAACTAGGGTCACCTGTTGAGACATAATATAGACATCGAGAACATCTAAATGGGTGCTTTGTTTGATTTTGACTAGCCCTACATGTTAATGAGTCCTTCTAGTCTCCTTCGGCTGGAACCAATAACATTTGAAGACTACGACGTTCGGTGGGTTTTCACCATGGAATAGAAGTTCATAAATTGTTTCAACTCTCCCATAATACTCGATACCTCCATCGCCGATAGTAGAGACACAACAATTTGTAGACTTTCGGTCAACCAGAGATAGCTCTTTGACATAGCTATGAAAGCGATACCCGTTGATGTCGTATTTGTCAAATGAACGGACCTTATAGTCAAAACCATTAGCGACTTGTCTCATTCGGCGTCCATAGACTCTGAATTAGCCTACAAGTTTAATACAAATGGATTGTTGCATTAGCCGCAAATTAGACAAAGAAATGAGAATGGTCTAATGGAAATTACCTTCTGTTTGAACCAAGAGATGAAACTGGAAAGTCGCCTCCTTGCTTGGCCAGAAGCTCATAATCTTTGATGGATTCCTTTTCGATCTCCGCTCCATCCGAGAATTTGGCAACGTATCAATTGTATCAAATATCCGGGAATAAGAGATTTTCAAAGGAATTAGAAGTTGTAAAAACAATGTACCGCGATAACTTACTTGATGTACGACCGCACTTCTGTTAGGTTGTTGAAGATATACAACGAAATGGCCCGCCATTCTTCGACATCCAACGATATTGGTTTAAAAGCATCGGCTGGTGCGAGATTCCCTTTGAATAGGCTGAGGTTGCATCCACATTTTTTAGGGTGGCCAGCATTGTACCAAGGCTTCAGGTTATACAAATGACAATTTTTGGCTTCGTAGTGTGCTATCATGAAGTTTGCCGCCTCCTTAGTAATGAATGCGTCGGCCATCGATGCTTCAATTCTACGTTTATTTTTACATTTTGCTCGGAGCGTCTTCTGTATCCTCTTAGTTGCGTAGCACCAATGATTTTTCACGCCCCCACCCCCCCCCCCCCAATCTTGCCTCGGTCGGGATATGCAAAACCAAGTGTTGTATTGGATTAAAGAAGCCCGGCGGAAAGATCTTCTCTAACTTGCAGATCAACTCCGATGCCAACTCTTCCATTTCTTCTAGAACGGTAGGCGGTAGTTCTTTCACACAAAGAACACAGAAGAAATAGCTCAGCTCTACCAGTACTAGCGATTCATCCTCAGGGATAAAGCCACGCAACATCACCAGCATTACCCGTTCAATCCATATGTGCCAATCATGACTCTTGAGACCAAATATTTTCAATTTTCAAGACTCTCTCCCCTCTTTAGATAATTTCCCTCATTGTTGGCCTTGCAAGATTGAACCATGCATTTGGCTTCGTCCAGTTCTTCTTTCCTTTCGGTTCTTTCATGTTTTGTAACGGTCTATCACATAGCGCCTCTTGATAGACTCTAGCCTTAGTATTATCCTTTGACTTCCCCTCTATGCCGAACAATGTACCAAATAGGGCCTCGGTGATATTCTTTTCAGTGTGCATCACGTCGATGTTGTGTGGTCAAAGCAGGTCTTTGAAGTATGGCATATCCCACAAGCATGTCTTGTGAGTCCAGGCGTGTTTTGGATTATACCCCTTGAAATACCCTGGACGCTATGGATCTGGCTTGAGACCGTTTAACTGATCCAGGGTCTCTTGGCCTATCAATGGAGGTGGTGCTGAGTTTTTGAAAATTCTACCTTTGATGAAGTTCTTCTTGTCTTTCCTGAACTTATGGCGAGGATCCAGGAACTGTCTATGCAAGTCGAAGCAAGAAAACTTGCGACCCACCTGTAGCCGATGAAACTTAAGAGCTTCCTTGCATGTGGGGCACGGGAACCTTCCAAGTACACACCAGCCAATGAATAGCGCATACGCCGGCAAGTCATTCGTCGAGTACATGTACCAGACACGCATTATGAAGTTCTATTTGCTAAAGGTGTCATATGTCTTGAACCCATTATCCCAAGCTTCTTGCAATTCGTCCTTAAGCGGCTGGATGTACACATTCATATTCTTCCCCGGATAGTTCAGCCCTGGAATTATCAACGTCAGGAAAATGTTCTTTCTTTGCATAATCTATCGGGGGGAGATTGAGTGGAATGACAAATACATGCCATGTCAGGACCCCGATTCTAAGTCACACCGATCTAGCCTGTAACAACTCATATCACTTTGCGGCCTCACGCACGGTATTCCCACGGGTGTCTCCTTACCATGGCCCGGGACTGTTTGTGCCTTTTGGCTCACGTATATGATAGTGTCACTAGCATCCATATGACAGAGAACTCGGGCCGACATGACTAGTCGTGAACCCAAAGTGGCACTAACTTACGGGGACAGGCATACATGAATCAACATCGAGCATGTCGGTCAGCAGCGTGTGAATCCGGGCTGTAGCACTGGGCTAACAGGACTCCGGAAACCCAGGCTCTAGCAGGCTAGGCAGGACTCCGGATGTCACTACGTGACATTTCCCCGAAGGGACAGACACAGGAACAAAGTGAATCACATGTCGGTCAGTCAAGTGCTCCGGAGCAGTAGTGCTGGGCTAGTAGGACTCCGGTGAACCGGGCTGTAGCGGACTACTATGGCTCATGGAAGCACAAGACTACATTTCCCCATAAGAGAGGCTACCAAGGATAAACAACTAGGTTGTCGGATCCCACACATACCAAGCATTTCAATCATACACACAATATGCTCGATATGTGTAAATACAACATGGCATCACAACATAACTCTACGACTCAAGTATTTATTCATTAGGCTCCGAGGAGCGAGATATTACAAACATGGGTCTCATGACCCAGCATTCAGAGCATACAAGTCAAAGCACATGCGAAAGCTTAACTTGTCTGAGTACAGACAACTAAAAATGAAGAAGGCCGAGGAGCCTGACTATCTACAAGACCCTCCCAAGGGTACAAGATCATAGCTGAGGTAACAAGCTAAACGTCGAAGTCTAAGCGGAACTACTAGTGATACTGACGTCTCTCTGCAAAACATAAATTAAGCAAATGTGAGTACAAATGTACCCAGCAAGACTTACATCAGAACTAGCTACATATGCATCATTATTAACAAAAGGGATGGTGGGGTTTAACTGCAGCAAGCCAGCTTTTGACTCAGTGGCTAACCTGAACTACAACTGCAAGTAACTCTTTTGAGGTGGCGCACACGAGTCCACATATTCACCATATCAATACTCCACTATGGATCTGTTCCCGTCTCCCTACGAGAAGGCCATCCATAGCACTCACGCTTATCTTGCGCATTTTAGAGTATCCAGATTCACTTGACTATGAACTATTCAAGGGGTCCAAGTTTCCATATCCGAGGAATCCGGCTATTCGAATAGATAATGATAACCCTGCAGGGGTGTACTTCTTCACACACGCTCTCTCCACTTACCACCATGTACACATCGTGTATCTCGGCAACCTTCAAGCGGAAGCCTGGCGAGGGAGTCGGCCACGACCTGACTAACCAACAAGTCTCTAGTCCAGGTTTATCGCCTATTCGGGTTCCATCCTCAAGGAGATCCGGCCGGGGTGTCGCTCACGGCCCCAAACAATGTGTGTAGGGTTCCCAAGCCCACCATCTGGGTGCCACTTGGTACACCGTGCCACTGTGCCTAGTCTGTCCCAAGCCCACATGTACCGGGTGCCACTTGGTAGACTACTAACACTACCTACAAACACCAAAAACTAGTTGCAACTCCTGGACAGAGAACGAGTTGATTAATAAGTCGAGAGGGGTCGAGTTACCGGAACCCAATGTGTGGTAGTAACTGGTCATGGATCACAAACACAGAACTCAGTTCCTGAGGACAGCTGCAATGAGACAACCCACCATGTACTCCTACATGGCCTCTCACCGCTACCTTTACCAAATCGTGTTCACACACTTAGCTCACACACAGTAGGACATGTTCATCACCATTCCAATTCATTCCCGAAGAATCAGACCTGACTCAACTCTAAGCAATAGCATGCATGACAAACAAGCATGAATGAGTAGGCACACCAGGGCTCAAACAACTCCTACTCATGCTAGTGGGTTTCGTCTATTTACTGTGGCAATGACAGGTCATGCAAAGGAAAGGGGTTCAACTACCGTAGCATGTAACGGTTGAATCGTTGTTGTCCTAATGCAGTAAAAGAGAGCAGGAGCAAGAGAGTGGGATTGTATCGGAATGAACAAGGGGGTTTTGCTTGCCTGGCACTTCTGAAGATAGTATAGTTCTTCATCGGTGTCATCGATCTCATCGTCGGAACGTCGTCTACTGAGAGGGGACAATTACCGACAAATAAGGAAGAACACAATCAATGCGATGCAACAATATGATGCATGATCATGACATGGCAATATGCTGTTGATTGAGCTAATGCAACTAGCAACAAGTTAAATGGAGTTGGTTTGAACACTAGGTTCAAATTAAAACTCCATATGTGCTTTCTTAAATGCCATTAATTCAAATTGTCATATATAGTGGCTGTAAGTTGTTCAAACATGCATGAGAATGGTACAGATGGATAGATTGAATTTTTCTGATCATTTTTCATATATAAAATATTTCATTTGGAGCTACGGTTGATTTTCTATGAATTTTTGAAGTTTATACTAATTTCTGGAATTTCTGAATTATTTTAAAACCCAAAAGTCAATTACTGCATCATCACTATGTCATGCCTGCGTCAGCAGGTCAACAGCGCTGACCCAGGTCAACCTTGACTAGTGGGTCCCGCATGTCAGTGTAACAGCGTCACCAGCAGAGGCTGACCAGTGGGGTCAGTCAGCGCTGAGGTGGCAAGGTCAAACAGACCGGTGGGGCCATGGGCATTAGCTTAAATTAAACAGGGAATAACCCTGTGTTTGGCTTTATTAAAAATACTTAGGCACACTCAAAAATCACCAAACTGCTCATGGCCAGTGTTTGGAATATATCCAACATGGAACATTTCAGTTTAGGATTATTTGGCCATTTTAAATATTTTATAGTATTTAAGTGCCCAAATTCAAATAGAGTATGATTTAATTCAGAGCCCAAATATGTCATGGAAAAATGTGCATCACCTCTGGCTACTGTTTATAGTATTTTCCATAAATGATGAACATTTTTGAAAGCCATTTGGACTTACTGAAAATATTTTAGGTGAACCTAGTGAATTCCTTTAATGCTAGAGTTTAGGCAATCCCCATTTCAACTTTAATTGAAAAATTAACATGATGCACACAAGAAGGGCTAGCCTAGTGCATACTAGAACTAGGGATGTGACAACTCACCCCTACTAAACAAGAATCTCGTCCCGAGATTCAAGTCGTGAGGTAAAAAGATAGAGCGACACAAGCTAACACAATCTTCATGATCCAGATGTCCTTTCTCAAGGATGTTGATTCATTGCTTCATATTGACCTTGACGTCTTTGCTTTCGAGATCTTCATCGAACACGATAATGACAGAAGGAAACTCTACAGGAAACGATTTCCTCGAAGAACGAGCACTCAAGATCAACTCATGGAGTGAGACATTAGAACATCTCTTGAGCTAAAACATGACACAGATTAGGAGTGATGGAAAAGGTAGATGACAAGGTTCTAATGGGTAGGCAAAAATCCCACGCTGAAGAGGGTGGTGCATGATCTCAAGATAGCGATGGAATAAATGCCATGATTCCATAATGGGGCACCTTAGGGGAGGTGACTCGTAGAATTATCCCCTTAAGTGGCAAAAAGTATTACTTTTGATTCATAGATCATTGAAACTCTTCTCACCAGCCTGAGGCAATCACAAACGATCGTGTGAAGGAGCTTGAAGAAATGGTATACTCATACTAGAATGGATGATGTGGACTACCTTGTTGAAGACAACACAATGGATGATTTCTTCTTATCATTGAGAAAGGATAGGGCCTAGGGTAAGCCCACTTTTGAGGATGATCCTAAATAAAAATTACTGAGAAGGCATACCATAGTAAAATGGCACAAAGGCGGGTGCAAGCTGGGAACAAAATGCAAATGCTGGGAATGATTCTAGTAACTGGAGAAAAACTCAAAGTGATTCCACTGTTTGAGTAGTTATAGAATAACCGAAGAAACTAAGAGCACAAGAATCCCCAAGGAACAACTCCTAGAATAAGTTGCACTAAATCCTCATGGAGAAGATGGTCAAATAGCTCAATCAAGTTACTACAATGATAGACCTTCCGGCTAGGTGTGTCGGCCAGAACATCAGCCTTGTCGGGGCCTACATCATAGATCTTGGAAAAGTTCCAACCATCATATCTGCCTGAGATTCAGATCTACTTGGTAAAACTATATTCCAGACTCATCAAGTCTAGAAAGACAATGAAAATTTGCAACACCAATCGACGAGATGACGTTGTGAGATTCTCGGGGAATGAACTACGATAGCAAGCTCCAAAACATGAGGTGGTTCTGCTACACACATGTGAACACACTGTCCCAGACAAGCATGACCACATAGTAGTCTTATAATAAAACACTACCGAGTTCAGGTGGGGAACCATCATTGTGGATAATGAAGTCCTTGCATAAGTCATGATTAGCTCTTAAGAAGGAACTTCTTCTCCTTGAACAAATCAATCAGTGGCTTGGTGTGCTAGCAACACATACAGAATGGAGGCGGCCAACCTATCAAACCATAGCGTACTTCGCACATATGCGTGACTAACTTGGGATGATTCCATAGGAAAAAAACAATCTTTCTCGAACTCACGGCGGCAGCTTGCACCAAATGCACATGAATTCGAAGAAGTCACTTCTTCCATCCAAGCATAAGCTTCATGAACGGAACACGAAGACATTGCTTACAAAGTTTTCAACACTAGGTTGATGTTCAACATGAATCATGGGGGAGACAAAATGTTGTTGATGGGCTTAACAACAACTCATCGAAATTTCCATATCACTGGACTTACACCATCATGTGAACATGGTGATAGCATTGGTCAGACCAAAAGATGTAATGGTGTATGCTCGAGGGATCAACCACGAGTAAGACAACATTACGAACATCATTGGTTCTGACTTGACTTGGCAATAGCCCATACTCAAGTTGAAGTTTTGACAAGGCAATAGATCCAACAACTGATCACGAGGACCAATCGATGGAGATATCATCTTTCTTCAACACACACACACAAGGATATCCCTTTGGAACGAACTAAGTTAGGCAAGATTTTATCTTCCAACTCTCCAAGTTGTTGTTCAGCTTAACCAACTAGCTCAGGGGTATCCAACACGGATTCTTGGAGAAAGGGTGGTTTATTGGAAAACCAACTTGATCACGAACTCAACATATCGGCCAGGGGACGACCTGGTGATACTTCCGTGAAGATATCCGAAAAATCATGAACCACCGAAATATTATTAAGCTCGGGAGCAATCTTGATTTCGAGGCAAGATGATATGATCAAAAGGGTGAGGGATTGACACAATCCTAACTCATTGATCGAAGAGTGCACCACAAATAAGGACTAGGTAGCACGATCATTCTTAGGATGATGACTCAATAACCAGCACGCTAAGAATGAGAGTATTGTCCATTAACTACCAAGCAACAGGGTTGCTAGGAGTATAGATTTCACACATCACAATTCACTTGTCGGCAATCCGGTTACAACAACATAGGACTGAGGAATGAATGATGATGGCGAGAAGTACCACTCTGTCAAGAATCCATAAGAGGTGGTGCAATTCTCATGACATTCTTGACAATAAGATGGTAACACTTCAAGGTAGAACAAAGCAAAAGCTGGATTGGCATTTTGATCTGCGGAATACAATTGCTTTGACCCAATCCTAGATATGGATGAGGTTCTAGGGTTTGTTTCTCCTAGTCATTCTGGAATAGAATGGCTTGACGGACCACAAGAATAATAGACTTTGATGAACGAATGCAATGATATACCCTCGACTATCAATTGATAGATGAAGGTCAGAAACAACTAAGGAGGGGCAACTCAAGGAACATATGATTTTCTGAGTTTTAGATGCATAGATTAGTATGTCGAGCGAAGCTCAACATTTCTTCCGGATAACCCATGCGGAAAGGTAGAACTGGCAGATTCACAATGTAAAATGGAGAACTCATCAAGAGCACTCTGGTTGTGATCTTTTGGTTCAAAAGAACTTCTGCCATAAGCAGTTCATGATATTTGGAAGAAGGGAATACCACGGACCTCGAGGACTGTCGCAAAGGTTACTAATATCCTAAAGGTACGAGCAACACTATCAACACAAGGTACTCCCTCCTTCCATCTATATAGGGCCTAATGCATTTTTCGAGGCTAACTTTGACCAAATATTAGAGCAATAATATATGACATGCAACTTACACAAAGCACACCGTTAAATTCATGTGTGAAAGGAGCTTTCAATGATATAATTTTCACATTGTGCATGTCATGTACTATTAATCTTGTCAATAGTCAAAGGCGGTCTTAAAAAACGAATTAGGCCCTATATAGATGGAAGGAGGGAGTAAGTAGAGTGAATCTTGGGTCAGGAACCCAGGAGTAGAATACCTACTAACTAATAACATCACGGGATGCTTTCGAGAAGAATGGCCAAAATCATCACACTGGAACACAAAACATGGCTAGATTACTAGGTGATCCTCTAAGACACCTATGGTCATAGTAATAGCTCCAACATATATGTCAAGGCAATGGAGTACCTCAACAGACTGATTAGTGTGGTTGAACTGGCCCAAAAGGTCATCAGGAACGGAAAGAAAGGGTTTGCAAATGCATCAGACTATTTAGTAACCTGGGATGACTCGGACAGCACAACGGCTGTAAATGCTCAAAATGATTTGAGACATCCTGCAAAAATAGTGGCATAACCACTCAAAGGCACAATATCAAGATTCCGAGTCCAACTAACAACACACTTGAGTAGTAGAAACTGAACTGGCGCTTGAAACTATCAATCCTGTAAGTCTATGGATTAGTAACACGTTATCCTGATAGATAGATGAGAAGGCCTAGTTCTTAACCCCGTAGAAAAGAAGAGGTTGGCTCAGATCAGAAGGGTATAAGGTAAAGGAGTAAAAAGAGCCTTAAGTTCCCTTCCACAATCAATTCCCTTATATAAGTAAAGCATTTCTAGACTCGACTTCGACTAGTTTGGCTTGGTAATCCTACAGGCAGTCAGGCTCTGATACCAAAGCTGTCAGGACCCCGATTCTAAGTCACGCCGATCTAGCATGTAACACCTCATATCACTTTGCGGCCTCACGCACGGTATTCCCACGGGTATCGCCTTACCATGGCCCGGGACTGTTTGTGCCTTTTGGCTCACGTATATGATAGTGTCACTAGCATCCATATGACAGAGAACTCGGGCCGACATGACTAGTCGTGAACCCAAAGTGGCACTAACTTACGGGGACAGGAATACATGAATCAACATCGAGCATGTCGGTCAGCAGCGTGTGAATCTGGGCTGTAGCACTGGGCTAACAGGACTCTGGGAACCCGGGCTGTAGCAGGCTAGGCAGGACTCCGGATGTCACCGCGTGACATTTCCCTGAAGGGACAGACACAAGAACGAAGTGAATCACCTGTCGGCCAGTCAAGTGCTCCGGAGCAGTAGTGCTGGGCTAGCAGGACTCCGGTGAACCAGGCTGTAGCGGACTACTATGGCTCATGGAAGCACAAGACTACATTTCCCCATAAGAGAGGCTACCAAGGATAAACAACTAGGTTGTCGGATCCCACACATACCAAGCATTTCAATCATACACACAATATGCTCGATATGTGTAAATACAACATGGCCTCACAACATAACTCTATGACTCAAGTATTTATTCATTAGGCTCCGAGGAGAGAGATATTACAAACATGGGTCTCATGACCCAGCATTCAGAGCATACAAGTCAAAGCACATGCGGAAGCTTAACTTGTCTGAGTACAGACAACTAAAAATGAAGAAGGCCGAGGAGCCTGACTATCTACAAGACCCTCCCAAGGGTACAAGATCATAGCTGAGGTAACAAGCTAAACGTCGAAGTCCAAGCGGAACTACTAGTGATACTGACGTCTCTCTGCAAAACATAAATTAAGAAAACGTGAGTACAAATGTACCCAGCAAGACTTACATCAGAACTAGCTACATATGCATCACTATTAACAAAAGGGATGGTGGGGTTTAACTACAGCAAGCCAGCTTTTGACTCAGTGGCTAACCTGAACTACGACTGCAAGTAACTCTTTTGAGGTGGCGTACACGAGTCCACATATTCACCATATCAATACTCCACTATAGATCCGCTCCCGTCTCCCTACGAGAAGGCCATCCATAGCACTCACGCTTATCTTGCGCATTTTAGAGTATCCAGATTCACTTGACTATGAACTATGCAAGGGGTCCAAGTTTCCATATCCGAGGAATCCGGCTATTCGAATAGATAATGATAACCCTGCAGGGGTGTACTTCTTCACACACGCTCTCTCCACTTACCACCATGTACACATCGTGTATCTCGGCAACCTTCAAGTGGAAGCCTGGCGAGGGAGTCGGCCACGACCTGACTAACCAACAAGTCTCTAGTCCAGGTTTATCGCCTATTCGGGTTCCATCCTCAAGGAGATCCGGCCGGGGTGTCGCTCACGGCCCCAAACAATGTGTGTAGGGTTCCCAAGCCCACCATCTGGGTGCCACTTGGTACACCGTGCCACTGTGCCTAGTCTGTCCCAAGCCCACATGTACCGGGTGCCACTTGGTAGACTACTAACACTACCTACAAACACCAGAAACTAGTTGCAACTCCTGGACAGAGAACGAGTTGATTAATAAGTCGAGAGGGGTCGAGTTACCGGAACCCAATGTGTGGTAGTAACTGGTCATGGATCACAAACACAGAACTCAGTTCCTGAGGACAGCTGCAATGAGACAACCCACCATGTACTCCTACATGGCCTCTCACCGCTACCTTTACCAAATCGTGTTCACACACAGTAGGACATGTTCATCACCATTCCAATTCATTCCCGAAGAATCAGACCTGACTCAACTCTAAGCAATAGCATGCATGACAAACAAGCATGAATGAGTAGGCACACCAGGGCTCAAACAACTCCTACTCATGCTAGTGGGTTTCGTCTATTTACTGTGGCAATGACAGGTCATGCAAAGGAAAGGGGTTCAACTACCGTAGCATGTAACGGTTGAATCGTTGTTGTCCTAATGCAGTAAAAGAGAGCAGGAGCAAGAGAGTGGGATTGTATCGGAATGAACAAGGGGGTTTTGCTTGCCTGGCACTTCTGAAGATAGTATAGTTCTTCATCGGTGTCATCGATCTCATCGTCGGAACGTCGTCTACTAAGAGGGGACAATTACCGACAAATAAGGAAGAACACAATCAATGCGATGCAACAATATGATGCATGATCATGACATGGCAATATGCTGTTGATTGAGCTAATGCAACTAGCAACAAGTTAAATGGAGTTGGTTTGAACACTAGGTTCAAATTAAAACTCCATATGTGCTTTCTTAAATGCCATTAATTCAAATTGTCATATACAGTGGCTGTAAGTTGTTCAAACATGCATGAGAATGGTACAGATGGATAGATTGAATTTTTCTGATCATTTTTCATATATAAAATATTTCATTTGGAGCTACGGTTGATTTTCTATGAATTTTTGAAGTTTATACTAATTTCTGGAATTTCTGAATTATTTTAAAACCCAAAAGTCAATTACTGCATCATCACTATGTCATGCCTGCGTCAGCAGGTCAACAGCGCTGACCCAGGTCAACCTTGACCAGTGGGTCCCGCATGTCAGTGTAACAGCGTCACCAGCAGAGGCTGACCAGTGGGGTCAGTCAGCGCTGAGGTGGCAAGGTCAAACAGACCGGTGGGGCCATGGGCATTAGCTTAAATTAAACAGGGAATAACCCTGTGGTTAATTAACGGGTGGGGCCCGTCTGTCAATGACTCTAGGGGTTAACTAATCGGTGGTTAGTGCTAAGTAAGCCTGGGCCATGTCATCTAATCCGGCGACTAATCGCTGGTGGTAAGCAGACGCGGCGATGCTCCTCGTCCAGCCATCTCCGGCGTCGGATGGACGAGCGGCTGGGCGCGCTAGAAAGCCCGCGATGTGGCACATCCAGTGGTGGTCGCGGTGTGTGCTGGGGCAGCGTGTAGCGGCGGCGGCGGCGAGTCGAGCGGCGGCCGGAGCTCGGGTGCTCGCGGGTTTAACGCTAGCACGCAAGTTAGAGCGCGGGGAGTGATGGGGAAGACGGAGGAGCTCATTGGGATTCCAACGGAGGACTCAACTGGCTCGGGGAGGCGCCATGGACGGCAGACGGGCGCCAGTGATCTTCGGCGGCAGAGGAGGAAGAAGACGAGGTAGCCGGCGATGCGGGGCGTCCGGCGTCGCATGGCTCCTCATAGATGATGAAGACCACCCTGCGGTTCTCCTGGGCGGGTCGGCGCGGTGAGGGTAGCTCGGCGGGCACAGCTATGGCAAGCGGCGGCGACGGTGGCGCTCGGGGAAGAGAGGGGGAGGGAGCCAGTGGAGGGGATGAGCATGGGGAGAGTGAGAGAGCGTCGAGGGGGCCGCGTGGCGTCTCCAGGGGGTCGATGAAGCGAGCAGGGAGGTAGAAGGAGGCGGAAGCAGGAGGTGGCCGCGGCTCTCCAGGTGAGCCTCTGTTCTTTTCGTATTTTTATTTCTCTTTTCTATTTTCTATAGTTGTGTTTGGCTTTATTAAAAATACTTAGGCACACTCAAAAATCACCAAACTGCTCATGGCCAGTGTTTGGAATATATCCAACATGGAACATTTCAGTTTAGGATTATTTGGCCATTTTAAATATTTTATAGTATTTAAGTGCCCAAATTCAAATAGAGTATGATTTAATTCAGAGCCCAAATATGTCATGGAAAAATGTGCATCACCTCTGGCTACTGTTTATAGTATTTTCCATAAATGATGAACATTTTTGAAAGCCATTTGGACTTACTGAAAATATTTTAGGTGAACCTAGTGAATTCCTTTAATGCTAGAGTTTAGGCAATCCCCATTTCAACTTTAATTGAAAAATTAACATGATGCACACAAGAAGGGCTAGCCTAGTGCATACTAGAACTAGGGATGTGACAACTCACCCCTACTAAACAAGAATCTCGTCCCGAGATTCAAGTCGTGAGGTAAAAAGATAGAGCGACACAAGCTAACACAATCTTCATGATCCAGATGTCCTTTCTCGAGGATGTTGATTCATTGCTTCATATTAACCTTGACGTCTTTGCTTTTGAGATCTTCATCGAACACGATAATGACAGAAGGAAACTCTACAAGAAACGATTTCCTCGAAGAACGAGCACTCAAGATCAACTCATGGAGTGAGACATTAGAACATCTCTTGAGCTAAAACATGACACAGATTAGGAGTGATGGAAAAGGTAGATGACAAGGTTCTAATGGGTAGGCAAAAATCCCACGCTGAAGAGGGTGGTGCATGATCTCAAGATAGCGATGGAATAAATGCCATGATTCCATAATGGGGCACCTTAGGGGAGGTGACTCGTAGAATTATCCCCTTAAGTGGCAAAAAGTATTACTTTTGATTCATAGATCATTGAAACTCTTCTCACCAGCCTGAGGCAATCACAAACGATCGTGTGAAGGAGCTTGAAGAAATGGTATACTCATACTAGAATGGATGATGTGGACTACCTTGTTGAAGACAACACAATGGATGATTTCTTCTTATCATTGAGAAAGGATAGGGCCTAGGGTAAGCCCACTTTTGAGGATGATCCTAAATAAAAATTACTGAGAAGGCATACCATAGTAAAATGGCACAAAGGCGGGTGCAAGCTGGGAACAAAATGCAAATGCTGGGAATGATTCTAGTAACTGGAGAAAAACTCAAAGTGATTCCACTGTTTGAGTAGTTATAGAATAACCGAAGAAACTAAGAGCACAAGAATCCCCAAGGAACAACTCCTAGAATAAGTTGCACTAAATCCTCATGGAGAAGATGGTCAAATAGCTCAATCAAGTTACTACAATGATAGACCTTCCGGCTAGGTGTGTCGGCCAGAACATCAGCCTTGTCGGGGCCTACATCATAGATCTTGGAAAAGTTCCAACCATCATATCTGCCTGAGATTCAGATCTACTTGGTAAAACTATATTCCAGACTCATCAAGTCTAGAAAGACAATGAAAATTTGCAACACCAATCGACGAGATGACGTTGTGAGATTCTCGGGGAATGAACTACGATAGCAAGCTCCAAAACATGAGGTGGTTCTGCTACACACATGTGAACACACTGTCCCAGACAAGCATGACCACATAGTAGTCTTATAATAAAACACTACCGAGTTCAGGTGGGGAACCATCATTGTGGATAATGAAGTCCTTGCATAAGTCATGATTAGCTCTTAAGAAGGAACTTCTTCTCCTTGAACAAATCAATCAGTGGCTTGGTGTGCTAGCAACACATACAGAATGGAGGCGGCCAACCTATCAAACCATAGCGTACTTCGCACATATGCGTGACTAACTTGGGATGATTCCATAGGAAAAAAACAATCTTTCTCGAACTCACGGCGGCAGCTTGCACCAAATGCACATGAATTCGAAGAAGTCACTTCTTCCATCCAAGCATAAGCTTCATGAACGGAACACGAAGACATTGCTTACAAAGTTTTCAACACTAGGTTGATGTTCAACATGAATCATGGGGGAGACAAAATGTTGTTGATGGGCTTAACAACAACTCATCGAAATTTCCATATCACTGGACTTACACCATCATGTGAACATGGTGATAGCATTGGTCAGACCAAAAGATGTAATGGTGTATGCTCGAGGGATCAACCACGAGTAAGACAACATTACGAACATCATTGGTTCTGACTTGACTTGGCAATAGCCCATACTCAAGTTGAAGTTTTGACAAGGCAATAGATCCAACAACTGATCACGAGGACCAATCGATGGAGATATCATCTTTCTTCAACACACACACACAAGGATATCCCTTTGGAACGAACTAAGTTAGGCAAAATTTTATCTTCCAACTCTCCAAGTTGTTGTTCAGCTTAACCAACTAGTTCAGGGGTATCCAACACGGATTCTTGGAGAAAGGGTGGTTTATTGGAAAACCAACTTGATCACGAACTCAACATATCGGCCAGGGGACGACCTGGTGATACTTCCGTGAAGATATCCGGAAAATCATGAACCACCGAAATATTATTAAGCTCGGGAGCAATCTTGATTTCGAGGCAAGATGATATGATCAAAAGGGTGAGGGATTGACACAATCCTAACTCATTGATCGAAGAGTGCACCACAAATAAGGACTAGGTAGCACGATCATTCTTAGGATGATGACTCAATAACCAGCATGCTAAGAATGAGAGTATTGTCCATTAACTACCAAGCAACAGGGTTGCTAGGAGTATAGATTTCACACATCACAATTCACTTGTCGGCAATCCGGTTACAACAACATAGGACTGAGGAATGAATGATGATGGCGAGAAGTACCACTCTGTCAAGAATTCATAAGAGGTGGTGCAATTCTCATGACATTCTTGACAATAAGATGGTAACACTTCAAGGTAGAACAAAGCAAAAGCTGGATTGGCATTTTGATCTGCGGAATACAATTGCTTTGACCCAATCCTAGATATGGATGAGGTTCTAGGGTTTGTTTCTCCTAGTCATTCTGGAATAGAATGGCTTGACGGACCACAAGAATAATAGACTTTGATGAACGAATGCAATGATATACCCTCGACTATCAATTGATAGATGAAGGTCAGAAACAACTAAGGAGGGGCAACTCAAGGAACATATGATTTTCTGAGTTTTAGATGCATAGATTAGTATGTCGAGCGAAGCTCAACATTTCTTCCGGATAACCCATGCGGAAAGGTAGAACTGGCAGATTCACAATGTAAAATGGAGAACTCATCAAGAGCACTCTGGTTGTGATCTTTTGGTTCAAAAGAACTTCTGCCATAAGCAGTTCATGATATTTGGAAGAAGGGAATACCACGGACCTCGAGGACTGTCGCAAAGGTTACTAATATCCTAAAGGTACGAGCAACACTATCAACACAAGGTACTCCCTCCTTCCATCTATATAGGGCCTAATGCATTTTTCGAGGCTAACTTTGACCAAATATTAGAGCAATAATATATGACATGCAACTTACACAAAGCACATCGTTAAATTCATGTGTGAAAGGAGCTTTCAATGATATAATTTTCACATTGTGCATGTCATGTACTATTAATCTTGTCAATAGTCAAAGGCGGTCTTAAAAAACGAATTAGGCCCTATATAGATGGAAGGAGGGAGTAAGTAGAGTGAATCTTGGGTCAGGAACCCAGGAGTAGAATACCTACTAACTAATAACATCACGGGATGCTTTCGAGAAGAATGGCCAGAATCATCACACTGGAACACAAAACATGGCTAGATTACTAGGTGATCCTCTAAGACACCTATGGTCATAGTAATAGCTCCAACATATATGTCAAGGCAATGGAGTACCTCAACAGACTGATTAGTGTGGTTGAACTGGCCCAAAAGGTCATCAGGAACGGAAAGAAAGGGTTTGCAAATGCATCAGACTATTTAGTAACCTGGGATGACTCGGACAGCATAATGGCTGTAAATGCTCAAAATGATTTGAGACATCCTGCAAAAATAGTGGCATAACCACTCAAAGGCACAATATCAAGATTCCGAGTCCAACTAACAACACACTTGAGTAGTAGAAACTGAACTGGCGCTTGAAACTATCAATCCTATAAGTCTATGGATTAGTAACACGTTATCCTGATAGATAGATGAGAAGGCCTAGTTCTTAACCCCGTAGAAAAGAAGAGGTTGGCTCAGATCAGAAGGGTATAAGGTAAAGGAGTAAAAAGAGCCTTAAGTTCCCTTCCACAATCAATTCCCTTATATAAGTAAAGCATTTCTAGACTCGACTTCGACTAGTTTGGCTTGGTAATCCTACAGGCAGTCAGGCTCTAATACCAAAGCTGTCAGGACCCCGATTCTAAGTCACGCCGATCTAGCATGTAACACCTCATATCACTTTGCGGCCTCACGCACGGTATTCCCACGGGTATCGCCTTACCATGGCCCGAGACTGTTTGTGCCTTTTGGCTCACGTATATGATAGTGTCACTAGCATCCATATGACAGAGAACTCGGGCCGACATGACTAGTCGTGAACCCAAAGTGGCACTAACTTACGGGGACAGGAATACATGAATCAACATCGAGCATGTCGGTCAGCAGCGTGTGAATCCGGGCTGTAGCACTGGGCTAACAGGACTCCGGGAACCCGGGCTGTAGCAGGCTAGGCAGGACTTCGGATGTCACCGCGTGACATTTCCCTGAAGGGACAGACACAGGAACGAAGTGAATCACCTGTCGGCCAGTCAAGTGCTCCGGAGCAGTAGTGCTGGGCTAGCAGGACTCCGGTGAACCGGGCTGTAGCGGACTACTATGGCTCATGGAAGCACAAGACTACATTTCCCCATAAGAGAGGCTACCAAGGATAAACAACTAGGTTGTCGGATCCCACACATACCAAGCATTTCAATCATACACACAATATGCTCGATATGTGTAAATACAACATGGCCTCACAACATAACTCTATGACTCAAGTATTTATTCATTAGGCTCCGAGGAGCGAGATATTACAAACATGGGTCTCATGACCCAGCATTCAGAGCATACAAGTCAAAGCACATGCGGAAGCTTAACTTGTCTGAGTACAGACAACTAAAAATGAAGAAGGCCGAGGAGCCTGACTATCTACAAGACCCTCCCAAGGGTACAAGATCATAGCTGAGGTAACAAGCTAAACATCGAAGTCCAAGCGGAACTACTAGTGATACTGACGTCTCTCTGCAAAACATAAATTAAGCAAACGTGAGTACAAATGTACCCATAAAGACTTACATCAGAACTAGCTACATATGCATCACTATTAACAAAAGGGATGGTGGGGTTTAACTGCAGCAAGCCAGCTTTTGACTCAGTGGCTAACCTGAACTACGACTGCAAGTAACTCTTTTGAGGTGGCGTACACGAGTCCACATATTCACCATATCAATACTCCACTATAGATCCTCTCCCGTCTCCCTACGAGAAGGCCATCCATAGCACTCACGCTTATCTTGCGCATTTTAGAGTATCCAGATTCACTTGACTATGAACTATTCAAGGGGTCCAAGTTTCCATATCCGAGGAATCCGGCTATTCGAATAGATAATGATAACCCTGCAGGGGTGTACTTCTTCACACACGCTCTCTCCACTTACCACCATGTACACATCGTGTATCTCGGCAACCTTCAAGCGGAAGCCTGGCGAGGGAGTCGGCCACGACCTGACTAACCAACAAGTCTCTAGTCCAGGTTTATCGCCTATTCGGGTTCCATCCTCAAGGAGATCCGGCCGGGGTGTCGCTCACGGCCCCAAACGATGTGTGTAGGGTTCCCAAGCCCACCATCTGGGTGCCACTTGGTACACCGTGCCACTGTGCCTAGTCTGTCCCAAGCCCACATGTACCGGGTGCCACTTGGTAGACTACTAACACTACCTACAAACACCAGAAACTAGTTGCAACTCCTGGACAGAGAACGAGTTGATTAATAAGTCGAGAGGGGTCGAGTTACCGGAACCCAATGTGTGGTAGTAACTGGTCATGGATCACAAACACAGAACTCAGTTCCTGAGGACAGCTGCAATGAGACAACCCACCATGTACTCCTACATGGCCTCTCACCGCTACCTTTACCAAATCGTGTTCACACACTTAGCTCACACACAGTAGGACATGTTCATCACCATTCCAATTCATTCCCGAAGAATCAGACCTGAATCAACTCTAAGCAATAGCATGCATGACAAACAAGCATGAATGAGTAGGCACACCAGGGCTCAAACAACTCCTACTCATGCTAGTGGGTTTCGTCTATTTACTGTGGCAATGACAGGTCATGCAAAGGAAAGGGGTTCAACTACCGTAGCATGTAACGGTTGAATCGTTGTTGTCCTAATGCAGTAAAAGAGAGCAGGAGCAAGAGAGTGGGATTGTATCGGAATGAACAAGGGGGTTTTGCTTGCCTGGCACTTCTGAAGATAGTATAGTTCTTCATCGGTGTCATCGATCTCATCGTCGGAACGTCGTCTACTGAGAGGGGACAATTACCGACAAATAAGGAAGAACACAATCAATGCGATGCAACAATATGATGCATGATCATGACATGGCAATATGCTGTTGATTGAGCTAATGAACTAGCAACAAGTTAAATGGAGTTGGTTTGAACACTAGGTTCAAATTAAAACTCCATATGTGCTTTCTTAAATGCCATTAATTCAAATTGTCATATACAGTGGCTGTAAGTTGTTCAAACATGCATGAGAATGGTACAGATGGATAGATTGAATTTTTCTGATCATTTTTCATATATAAAATATTTCATTTGGAGCTACGGTTGATTTTCTATGAATTTTTGAAGTTTATACTAATTTCTGGAATTTCTGAATTATTTTAAAACCCAAAAGTCAATTACTGCATCATCACTATGTCATGCCTGCGTCAGCAGGTCAACAGCGCTGACCCAGGTCAACCTTGACTAGTGGGTCCCGCATGTCAGTGTAACAGCGTCACCAGCAGAGGCTGACCAGTGGGGTCAGTCAGCGCTGAGGTGGCAAGGTCAAACAGACCGGTGGGGCCATGGGCATTAGCTTAAATTAAACAGGGAATAACCCTGTGGTTAATTAACGGGTGGGGCCCGTCTGTCAATGACTCTAGGGGTTAACTAATCGGTGGTTAGTGCTAAGTAAGCAGACGCGGCGTCGCTCCTCGTCCGGCCATCTCCGGCGTCGGATGGACGAGCGGCTGGGCGCGCTAGAAAGCCCGCGATGTGGCGCATCCAGTGGTGGTCGTGGTGTGTGCTGGGGTGGCGGCGGCAGCGAGTCGGGCGGCGGCCGGAGCTTGGGTGCTCGCGGGTTTAGCGCTAGCACACAAGTTAGAGCGCGGGGAGTGATGGGGAAGACGGAGGAGCTCACTGGGATTCCAACGGAGGACTCAACGGGCTCGGGGAGGCGCCATGGACGACGGACGGGCGCCGGCGATCTTCAGCGGCAGAGGAGGAAGAAGACGAGGTAGCCGGCGATGCGGGGCGTCCGGCGTCGCGTGGCTCCTCGTAGATGATGAAGACCACCCTGCGGTTCTCCTGGGCGGGTCGGCGCGGTGAGTGGAGCTCGGCGGGCACGGCTATGGCAAGCGGCAGCGACGGCGGAGCTCGGGGAAGAGAGGGGGAGGGAGCCAGTGGAGGGGATGAGCATGGGGAGAGTGAGAGAGCGTCGAGGGGGCCGCGTGGCGTCTCCAGGGGGTCGAGGAAGTGAGTAGGGAGGTAGAAGGAGGTGGAAGCAGGAGGTGGCCGTGGCTCGGCTGTGCGTGCGCCACGCACGATGCCAGAAGGCATGGGGAAGACGACACGCGAGGAGGTGGGCTGCGCTGGCCAACCGGGCCGGCCAGGTGGGCTTTGGTGGGCGCCAGGTAAGTTCCAGGTGAGCCTCTGTTCTTTTCCTATTTTTATTTCTCTTTTCTATTTTCTGTAATTGTGTTTGGCTTTATTAAAAATACTTAGACACACTCAAAAATCACCAAACTACTCATGGCCAGTGTTTGTAATATATCCAACATGGAACATTTCAGTTTAGGATTATTTGGACATTTTAAATATTTTATAGTATTTAAGTGCCCAAATTCAAATAGAGTATGATTTAAATCAGAGCCCAAATATGTCATGGAAAAATGTGCATCACCTCTGGCTACTGTTTACAGTATTTTCCATAAATGATGAACATTTTTGAAAGCCATTTGGACTTACTGAAAATATTTTAGGTGAACCTAGTGAATTCCTTTAATGCTAGGATTTAGGCAATCCCCATTTCAACTTTAATTGAAAAATTAACATGATGCACACAAGAAGGGCTAGCCTAGTGCATACTAGAACTAGGGATGTGACAGGCCAACAACTGTATTGGGTTGTCGTTAGACCAAACACACTGAACCCATCTGTGCTAATGGCGACTCGACGATGCCTTAGATCTGCCGCTTTTTGCGCATGTAATGCATGGAAGCGCTTCTCTTCACCATCCGATGTGTGTACCATCATCAGATTCCCATCCGCCTCTAGTTCGGTTCTTTTGCCCGTTTTGTGCCATGTCATCTGTCTAGCCATCTCTTCGACATGAAAATACATTGAAGTCTTGGTACGATTGGCATATACCGAAGAACAATAACAGGGATTTTGGTCTGCGTCTTCTCACCAATACCGTTGTCTACCACAACATACCTGGAAGACTTGCAAATTGGACAATAGTTCAAGTCCGCATACTCAAGCCTAAATAAGGCACATCCTTCCTCACAGGCATGTGTCTTCTCATAGGGCATCTTAAGAGCACAGCGGATTTTGTCTGACTGGTACAGGTTTGCAGGCATTACATGACCTTTGGGTAGAAAGCGTCCAAATATTGTCATCACACTACTAGGGAAAAGCCTAGCAGCACTGCGGGTTTTGGGCCTATTAGCAGCGCGGGGGCCGGCGCTACTAATAAGGCGCTACAGCTAACGTATAGCAGCAGCGCGGGTGCCACCCGCGCTACTACTACATCCGTTAGTAGTAGCGTGGGTAAAAACCCGTGCTACTACTAACCCGCGGAATTTTTTTTCGAATTTTTTGCGCGAATTTTCAAAATTCTGAATTATTTTAACCTCTAATCTCTAATCACCCTCATCGCTACTCAATTTAATCTCTAATCACCCCTCATCATTCTAAATCATCTAACTTCCCGGACGGTCACCCATCCTCTCACTACTCCAGCCTGAGCATGCTTAACTTCCGGGTTCTATTCTCCCTCGATTCCAAGTCTGCACTTGTTGTTTTCCTGACAATAGTAAGATGTCAATCCTATTAACCCTCGGGAGTTTAGCTTGAGCATGAAGTCACACATTTCGCTGTTTGAGTTTAAAACTATTGTTCTAAAAAACCATAATTATTTAGTAACACTAATATTTCTTGAATAAGGAGTTTGACCACATTTTGACCAAAGTTTGACCACAGTTTGACCAGATTTGACCAAAATTCCAAAAAACTGAAATAATTATTTAGTAACACTAATATTCTTGAATAATTATTTAGTAACACTAATACTTCTTGAATAAGTAGTTTGACCACAGTTTGACCAGATTTGACCAAAATTAAAAAAAACTGAAATTTGAGCATAACTTTTTTTCCTTTTAGAATTTGAGGATTCTAAAAATTTGCAAATAGGCCGTAGGCGGTCTCCATCGTATGCGGATATTCGTGCTGAACATTTTGATATATTATACGTTTTTTTCTCACATCGTATGCAAAAGTTATAGCCGTTTTACATTTTCCCTACACTTTTTGCAAAACATGTCCAAATTTAAGTTTTTAAATTTTCCTAACTAGTAGATGTAGTAACATAACTACATCTCGAAGGATTTTAATTTTTGAAACATTTTGATATATTATACTTTTTTTCTAACATCGTATGCAAAAGTTATAGCCGTTTTACATTTTCCCTACACTTCTTGCAAAACATGTCCAAATTTAAGTTTTTAAATTTTCCTAACTAGTAGATGTAGTAACATAACTACATCTCGAAGGATTTTAATTTTTGAAGTTTTTATCATTTTCTTTTGCTTTTTACAAAACCGAAAAGGCGATCCACAAGGGGGGGTAGAGTTTCAAAATGGGACCTTTAGTAGTAGCGAGGGATTTTACCCCTCGCTACTACTATGGCATGTCCCGGAGGGGCACGGTTGAGACCTCTTAGTAGTAGCGAGGGGTAAAAACTTAGTAGTAGCGCGGGTTTATAACCCTCGCTACTACTATGGCATGGCCCAGGGGCACGGTAGAGACCGCTTAGTAGTAGCGAGGGGTAAAAACCAGCGCTACTGCTATCAACTTAGTAGTAGCGAGGGTTAAAAACCCGCGCTACTACTATGGCATGTAACAGGGGGCACGGTAGAGACCGCTTAGTAGTAGCAAGGGTAAAAAACCAGCACTACTGCTATCAACTTAGTAGTAGCGAGGGTTAAAAACCCGCGCTACTGCTACTTAGCAGCAGCGCCTGATTTTAAAGTGCGCTGCTGGTAAGATTCTGTGTATAGGCTTTTCCCTAGTAGTGTCATCGCATCATAGCATTCGCTGCCCAAGTTGAATTGAGCCTTCAAAGCCATTATTTGTGAGATGGCATCCAGTTGACAAAGCTCAGTGTGCTTGTGGAGAGGAAGTTTTGAAGACTCCAACATTTCATTGAAGACCTTTGCAGATTCCTCCATCCCATCGTCCGAATCACGAGCATCATCAAAGTTTTGCACCATGTCTTCCATCCCGGCACCATGCTCGTCGGTGCAACGACGAACCACCTCAGCTTTGGCACGTTGGGAAGACTCACCATGAAATGTCCACACCGTATAACCGGGCGTAAAACCACTCTTCTGGAGGTATTTCCCCATTTCATCCTCTCTCCTTTTTCCCAATTGTTGCACCAGACACAGGGGCACCAGTTTTTCCTCTAGCCATTTGCAAATGTGGCTTTCACAAACCCCTTGGTTTTTGTTAACAATTCATTGGTAATCTCTTTCTGACTAGTGTGACCGGTGTACATCCACGCACGATCACTCATCTTGCGTAGCTACTGGACAGACAAGGAATATATATATAATTCAGCATGTATATTCATCAATTAATCTAGTTTGTCAATTTTTTTACGTCCATGCGACCTACACTCCAATAGGTAAAGATAGGTCCTAATCCCACCCGAGTATGTGTAGATTGAGTACGTTCTCCATGCTCTACCCCATTCCGAGACAAAATTTCGGTAGCACCTCCCCGCTGTTCTCTTGATACATGTGTCGGCAAAAAGCCAGAGAATGTGCATTCGGAGAACAACAGGGAGGCGTTGACGAAATTTTGTCTCGGAATGGGGTAGAGCATGGAGAACGTACCCAATCTACACATCCTCGGGCTGTCCATGGAAATCGCTGGACAATCCGAATGAGTTACGGTGATAAACTAAATGCATATTTATCGATGCAACCCTTTCAGACGGGAGATGCATACTGGTGACGTGACTGTAGTTACCTAACTAGTGTCATTGGCACGAAGGCTGGAATAGAGCAAATAATTAAGGGGGGGAGGAGATGTTATTTGTGCTCACCCACGAACGCAGGGGTCGAGCTCGTCGAACACCAGACCCTCACAGCGATGAAACAACTGCACATTGAAATTGAAAGATGAGTAACATAGCATTATTGTTTTTGCCATCAACCAAACTAAATATTTACAATAGCATGCCACTGCCAAGTTGTAAAAAAAATGATTCGCACTGCTCGTTCCTCGACCCTCGACCCCTTGGCGACACCTCGACCCTCGACTCCTCGACGACCCTCGATCTTGTTTTCCTTCTTTTCTTTCCTTTTCTACTTTTTCTACTTCCTTTTTCATCTTCTTCTTCCTCTTCTTCTTCTTTTTCTTCTTCCTCTTCTTCTTCTTTTTTTTTTCATCTTTCTTCTTAACCTAAACTAAACCTGAACTAAACTAAATCTAAACCTAATCCAAAAAAAACAGAAACAAAACCTAAACCTAAACTAAATTAAATCTAAACCTAAAACTAAAACTAAACTAACTACACTAACGTAGAAAAAAATAAAAAAAATAGGGGGAGGAGGCTCACCGGAGTGGTGGAGGTGGAGGCCGATGGAGGAGGGGGGTGGAGCGGCCTGGCGCAGCTGCGGCGGGGGCACGACGGGGCGACGGGGCGCGGCGGGGGGCGCCGGGGCGCGGCAGGGGCGGCGGGATGGTGCGGCGGGCGGGTGCAAGGCGCAACAGCGCGGCGGGGTGGTGCGGCAGGGGGCAGCGGGGGCGACGGGGCGGCGGGGTGGTGCGGCGGGGGGTGCGGGGTGCGACGAGGCGGCTGGGCGCTACAGGGGCGACGTGGCGGCGGGGCGCGGCGGTGCAGGCATGGGGGAGAGAGAGGGGTGGGGCCGTGGAAAAAGAGGGAGGGGGTTACCGTTAGTTGGGATGGGCCAACCTCTTTGTCGTCAGCTAGAGGATGGCAAAAAATCTTTGCCGTACGCTAGCAGACGACAAAGAGGTTGGGGGTGGGTCGTTACAACGTTTCCCTAAAATGGACCCCACCAAACTTCTTTGTCGTCCGCTAGCCGACGACAAAGAATTGGCTGACGGCAAATTGCACCTTCGCCATCAGCCAGTTCTTTGTCGTTTGCTTTTTGTGTCCGTAAGCTGATGACAAAGAACTGACAGATGGTAAATTCTCTGATTCCAATAGTGTTTGTTGAAGGCATTTCTTGGTGTTTGCATGAACTTGATCCTTAGGAACCAACGATTTGGCCTTCGTTGGTTGGATCCATCTATGTCGCTGCGTTCCCATCGTTTCCTTTTTCAAGGCGTTTCTTTTGGAGAACCATTCTCGTAGTCATCAAGTTGTCAGGAGATGGTGGGTGGCCATGGTTGTTGTTTTATTTCACCAATATTTATTTTGATCGCTTTGATTTTTCTTTTTTTTGTCTTTTTTGTCTGCCTAGGAATAGCTTCGTTCTTTTATGACTTTTTGATTCTTGAAACACAAATGCGCAACCTAACATAAAAGAATTATCAAGCCGATTGATCTCAATGAATGAAGCAAAAGGCATATTGTACATGTTAGTCATGTTGGTTGTATCAAAGGATATGCAATGGTAAGCCTCAGCATAAGCCTTCAGTGCCAAGCGATCCACCCAAAGAAACACTTTTTCGGTCCACCATATACAACATCGGAAGGGGAACCAACACATTAATTACCAGCTACTCCATGCAAACTAATAATTAAAAGAAAATATCTAAGGTCACCAGGTTGTCACTGTTTAAAAGCGACACTTCTTAAAAACAAGAAAATTGTCACTGTTTTTCAGGCTAAACCATCCAAAGCTTGATGTAAGGTCACCAGGTTGTTTTTATGTTTTCAATTTCTATTTTTTGTAGTTGTACAAAGGGCATCTGTCATCACATGGGCTTTGTTAGTTGCATATTATGGACACACAAGTTGCACACTACAACCTTGCTAGGTTCAACCTTTTCATCAAAGTTTTTTTTGTCGTATGCATTTTTTGGGTTTTCATACTTTTTGCACACACGGGGTTAATTCCAGTTGCACAGATCCTCACACAAATTTATAACCCAAACAATAACCATACAAGCTAATTCTGCTAGTTACATTAAGAAGACATGTCAGTTGCAGTCGTACGGATGGGAGCTGCAAGTTTCACATTACAACCAAGGATAAATGCATTTTGTAGGTTTTCCTATCATATGCTTTTTATGCGATCTTATGCTCGCATACACGGTCCTTTTTCAAATGCACAAATAGGCGCAAATCGCACAGTTTTTGTTGTTAGGAAGGTTTAGGTTTATTTTTCGTTGTCATGATGCAACATACAAAACAGTAGGAAGCAAGTGAATAATCAATTCACTTTTTCCACCCTATGCAGGTGATGGGTGGAGGAGTTTCTTAAACGACCACACACATAATATTCTTTCACAACACTGAAGTCGGTACTACTTTTTGGAGAGATCAAAGCAATTGCAAAAACAATTCGCTTCCATGTTTATTTTGTATTTTTAGTCATGCTTTCTTTCTCAGAACAAAATTTCTTTATAGGATATATCTACTCCATTGTATGCAACAAACAAAATATATGACCCTATATGCTTGATTTATAGCATTTATGTTAATTTTGTTCGCGCGCATGTGTGTTGCACACTATGAAGCAAAAGTTGGCCGGAGCACCTGGAGGAGTTGCATGCAAACAAAACAAAAAGGAGCACACCTATCACAATCTATTCTACAATGTTATTTCTGTGTTCTACATTTTTGTCTCTTTGCACAGGAAGGATTTTATGGATTTCACGAACGAAGTCAGTTGCATGAACTATTTTACAAGTTGCAGCCAGAGTGAAGAATGTTTTGGGAAGGGCCAAATCAGCGGTGAAAGTTAAGAAATAGAGGAATCTCACCTCTTTCACTCCCTCCTTTGAAGCCTGGTAAGTCTCCTCCTTTTCTTCCTTTCTTATCTTTTTCTTTGCTCCCATTTGGGTTCCGATCTGCTCAATTTTCAACTTGAGAGAGCTCCCATGGTCTCCTCTTTTCACGGGGAAGAAGGTGGTCGCGTGGGGAAGTTGAGAGGGGGAGGAGTGTGGGGCAGTTGAGGAAGGGGGGGGGGGTCTAAGAATCTTATTTATCTTGGAGTATAATGCATAGGTGGTAGCTTCTGGTTGGCTAGCAAGACTCTGGTAGAGAAGTGTTTCACATATTTCATGCTCATCGCCTTTCTTAAGGATGGTCAAAATCACATACTGGCTACCAATTTCAGCTATATATATGCAAGATCACTCAAATCCAAATGATGGACACAATAGCGCAAGTACTGTGGAATCCAAAAAAGATGGACAGTAGCTAAGGGCATCTCCAATGCAGACCCTCAAAACGGCCGCAACGTACGGACCGAGGTGTCCAGATAATATAAGCCATCCAAAGTGGTGTCCCATCGGTCTGCAGACGCGTCTGCATGCATGTTCGAATTTCCACAAACAGAAAGCAAATCTAGGAATGGTGTGCGAGAGTCCGGACATCTGCCTAGCCAATCAAAGGCCACCACGTTCCCTTCTCCTCTTTGTCCAGATGGGCAATTAGCATTGGCGTTTGGCAGAAGGCTGCTAGCCGTTGCTAGCATGTTTGGCGAAAACTACTAATTGGCACTGCGTTTGGCGAAAGGTTTGCTCATTTTTGACATAGCAAAGCATGCATTTGGTGGAAGGGTCACTAATTTGGCTGGCCCACTTAATCAAATCATGCATTTGATGGAAGGTTCATTTTTGGTGGAAGCTACTAATTAGCATTGCATGTAGTGGCGAATCTAAGGGGGGTTGCTAGCATGTTTGGCGAAAACTACTAATTGGCATTGCATTTGGCGAAAGGTTTGCTAATTTCTGACCTAGCAAAGCATGCATTCGGCGGAAGGATCTAGCCCACTTTATCAAAGCATGCATTTGACGGAAGGTTCACTCATTTTTGGTGGAAGCTACTAATTAGCATTGCATGTAGTGGCGAATCTAGAGGGGGGGGGGGGGGTTGCTTCGACAGGCTCATTAAAAAAATTTAACCTTATTTGAACTAAAAAAACTGAGAGTTAGTGGCTTTTTCTTCGCACCGTTAACATTGAGCAACATCTTCATTTTCTTCCAAGATTCGTCACTGGATGGTGGAAGATTTGCTCATTTTTGTCCTAGTGAAGCACACATTTGGCGGAAGGTTCACTCATTTGGCCGGCCCACTTATTCATAGCATGCATTTGGTGAAAGGTTCACTCATTTTTGGTGGAAGCTACTAATTAGCATTGCATTTGGCGGAAGGTTTGCTAGCAAGTTAGCATATGTTTGATGGACATTTGAGGTATACGGTTAGATAACCATCTCCCATATCCGCATATGTTTGATGGTCATTTGCGGTGTTCGTTTTAAGGGATTGCGTTGGAGATGGCCTAAGGAGAATAGTTCTAGTAGTATCAGCTTGAAACATGCCATGGGTGTACCCAAAAGCCGCAGAATTACCCAGTTTCAGTGTCTTACTACGAACAGTACAGGAAAGAGCCAAAAAATGCTTCTTAAGCTGATGAACAGAACCTCTCAAAGATATTTTTTTTGCAGGTAGAACCTCTCAAAGATTCCTGGCACATAGTTTCAAGCAGATAACATTATGTATCAGTAGCAAATCAAGCTATAGTTACGGAAGAATGATATCCACCCTGCTGTCTCTTTCGGAGTGCCTACTGTATTTTCGCTCAGAAAATTTACAATTTACAATTTTAATTATTTCTCGATTGCAGCTGTCCCAGCACGTTAATTGGTAAGCAATTTTGACATTATTATGCACTCTCTGCGCATGAACTGTATACCTATTTTGAAATTTTTTATGGGGTTCCACTTTCAACTAAACCTTCAGATTAAATATCAAACAGGAGGACCCACGTGCGGAAACAAAAAAAAAATGTCCGGCTTTTAAATTGCACACACAGCTCGATTACTAAACATTACGTAGCCACCTACAGAACTTCCATCCAGAATCCAATTTACTTTCCTTCCATATTTTTTCTAAGAATTCTGAATCTCATCTCCTTACCCACCAGCCATGCATGTAGTATTATATGGGACAAAAGATGCAATGCTTCCACGAATGTAGTAAACCTGGGGAGTAACAGGAAAATGATATAAGATAAATTTTGAGCCATAAATTTCACATCTCGAGTGGTACACAATCAAAGCTGGCAGCTTTTATATTATATATGCAAATTATCTCACTGTCGAAGCAAATAGCATCATGAAAATAAATACCAATCAGGCGAAAGTTATGAATAGAAATCCAATCAGAAAGTTCAAGTCAAATAATAGCATGCGAATATCGTAAACTTATATGACGGTTCTCTTGATAAAATCCGATAGCTTTTACATTAATTTGTGCAAATTATCTGACTGTAGTTAATAGCATTTGGAAAAGGACCATCCTAACCAGTGCACGTCAGCTGGGAAGCATGACAATTGCGAACCATTTGGATGGAAATTTATGTTGGTCAAGAATGGCAACTTTAGTTGACAGGCATGGCAAATCCGCCTCAGTTCAGATTTTTTTTTCAGGATTTGCCATGCTGCCAAACTAAATTTGCCATATAAATTCCCATAATAAATGTTCGCTTTGTCTTTCCCTCCGAGCGAACTTAAGAAAACAGCAAAGTTTACAGAATTAAATACAGTGGCTGACTAGGTAGACAGAGATTTTGCCTTGTGGACGCCAGAGATGCTTTCAGCGTGCTTTCGATTCTCAAATGGTACACAATACACAAATTTAGACAGAATACCACATGAATTTCCAAGTGAAACTGAAGAGAGCGACCGTCACATTACAACCAATTTGCTTCCACCCCCTAAAGTGGAGCTCCAAATATTTACATAAATTAATACTGACATCTTCTGACCTATAAATGAAACTAAATAATCAATCAAATCAAACATGCCCGAATCCAAAAAGCAATCCATGCATGACCTGGCCGTCCCATGAACTCGTGGGGAAAAAGATAGTGGGCGTGGGGCAGCTAAGGAGGAGGTCGTGGAAAAAGTAGAGGGATGCGGGAACTTAGTACTTGCTAGAATTCAGGGACCACTTGCTTTTTGTGCCTTTTTGCTCGTCCGGTGAGGAGAGGGGGCGCGCGAGCCAGGTGGCATCTGGCCGGGGGTGGGTTTCCTAATATGGATGGGAGGGGGGACAAAAATTTACCGAATCGAACGATCCGCTCGGGATAACTAGCGAGCCAATGGCTACTCGCTAGACGCGTCTAACAATCATGTTTGTCTTGAAGTATAATGCCTAGATGATAGCTTTTGGTTGACTAGCAAAGTAGCAAGACTCCGGTAGAAAATTGTTTCGCATATCACATGCTCATCACCCTTTTTTAAGGGAGGTCAAAATCACATACCGGATACCAATTTCAGCCGTATATACGCAACACCACCCAAATCCAAACGATGGACACAATGTCACGGAATCAAAAAGAGGGACAGTAGCTAAGTAGGAGAATAGTTCTCGTAGTATCAGCTTGAAGCATGCCCTGCATGGGTGTACAGAAAAGCCACATGATTACCCAGTACAATATGTTAAACACATCATGTGCGTCACGTTACATGGGCAGGAGGAGGACGTACATAGTCTTGTAGAGATATACATTGGCTGTTTATTTACGTTTATCTCTTGTAACCGATTGTATCCTCTCTCTCTCTATCTATCTCTTGTCTCACAAGCATGTAATCGCAACAACTTCGTACGCATATCCCAGGGTTCAGCTCTTGGCTATATAACACACACCCGTCACCCTCGGTAGGGTACGACGTTTCCCTAAGCTTTCCACATGGTATACAGAGCTATCCTTTTCCACCACATCTAGCTTTCCATCTACACCACCACGCCGCCATGTCCTCCCCCTCGAGCATCTCCCAGGCCACCCTCACCGGCCAGATCACCGAGAAGCTCACGCGCATGAACTACGTGCTCTGGCGTACACAGATCATGCCACAACTCCAAGGTGCGTGGTTCTTCGGCTACGTCGATGGGTCCGTGAAGGAGCCTGCCTCGACCATCATCACCAAGCTGGCGGATGGGAAGGAGGAGGAGTCGCCCAACCCCCTGCATCCAATCTGGGTCAGGGAAGATCAGCAGGTATTAGGGTATCTGCTAAATAATCTGTCTAAGGAAGTACTTGTGCAGGTCGCTGCCATCACCCATGCGTGCGATCTTTGAACGGCGCTCGCGCACATGTTCTCCTCCACCGCGATCTCATACACATAGCGCTTGCTAATGCGCAGAAGGGGCAACAATCCGTGGCGGCGTACTTTGCTTAGATGCGTTCGCTGGCGGACGAGCTAGCGGCAGCCGGCAAGCCCCTGGAGGATGATCAGCTGATCTCCCACATCCTCGTGGGCTCGACATGGAGTAACAGTCGCTGGTCTCAGCGCTGGATGCTCGCACCATCCCGGTCACGCTCGATGAGCTTTTTGCTCGGATGAGAAACTTTGACCAGAGGGTGGCGCTCTACCGCGGAAACGACAACGGCGGCTTCAAGTCCTCTGCCAACGGTGCTCACATGGTCGCAGAGGTGGCAGTGGCGGCTCCTCTCGCTATCGTGGACCACCACGCAAAGGGCAAAATAGCAGCAGCAACTCCTGCAGTAGCAACAACAACGGCAACAGCGGCGGGCGACCCTCCTACAACAACTCCAAGGGTCACCGCAACAACTCCTCCGTCAAGTCTCACCCTGATGCTGTCAAGTGCCAGATCTGCGGCAAGATGGGGCACTCGGCGAGGGACTGCTGGTACCGTTTTGAGGATGACAATGACTCATCCCAGGACGAGAAAGTAGCTGGTGGCGCCGAAATATCATACGGCGGCGACACAAACTGGTATGTGGATAGTGGTGCTACCAACCACATCACAGGTGAACTGGAAAAAGTGACCATGAGGAAGAAGTACCGCAGCGTCGACCAAATCCATGCTGCAAATGGAGAAGGTATGAGCATCCATCATATTGGTCACTCAATTATTAAAACCCTTCACCGAAAAATCCATCTCAGAAATTTTTTGAATGTCCCTAAAGCCTCTATGAATCTTCTCTCAGTTCATTGTATCACCCTTGACAATGGTGTGTTTCCGGAGTTTCACCCATTTTTCTTTTTTATCGAGGACCAGGTCACGAAGAAAATCCTATATCGAGGTAGATGCGTTCGAGGACTTTATCCGTTGATTCCTGAACTTAGAAGGCTCAATAAGCAAGCATGTGGTGTCACCAAGCTTCCATCCTCTCGGTGGCACAATCATTTAGGACATGCATCATTTTCTTTAGTCAAAAAATTGCTTACTAAGAATAAGCTCCCGTATGTTGGAGAGGGTAGCAATGAGACAATTTGTGATTCTTGTCAAAAGGCTAAAAGCCATCAATTGCCATATCCAGTTTCTACAAGTATTTCTACCAAATCATTGCAACTCGTTTTTTCGGATGTTTGGGGTCCTGCTCCCTCCTCTGTTGGTAGACATACTTATTATGTAAGTTTCATTGATGACTACATCAAATACTCCTGGATCTATCTTCTTAAGAAAAGATCTGATGTGTTTCAAGTGTTTCAAAATTTCAAGCTCTAGTTGAAAGAAAATTTGATAGCAAAATAATAGTTGTTCAATCCGACTGGGGAGGGGAGTACGAAAAATTGAACTCCTTTCAACAACTTGGTGTCTCTGATCATGTGTCTTGCCCACATGCCCATCAGCAGAATGGGTCTGCTGAACGCAAGCATGGGCATATTGTAGAGGTAGGGCTCTCTCTTGTTGCACGCGCATCCATGTCACTTAAGTTCTGGGATGAAGCGTTTCTTACAGCTGTACACCTCATCAATATGCTACCCAGCCGAGTCATCAATTATGAAACTCCCACCGAACGACTTCTTCACACTAAACTTGAGTACAAGTCACTTCGTGTCTTTGGTTCTGCATGTTGGCCAAACCTTAGACCCTACAATAATCAAAAACTCATGTTCCGTTCAACTCAAAGGCGTCAAATGCATTGATGTTTCCACCGGCTGTGTGTACATCTCCAGGGATGTTGTGTTTGATGAAACCAAATTTCCCTTTTCCGATCTTCATCCCAACGTCGGAGCACTCCTTCGCCAAGAAATCCTCCTATTACCCTCTCGTCTTACCAATGGTGACACAAGGGAAAATAATTGCAGTGAACCAATATTAACTGACTCTCATAACACTATGCATGAGCTTTGTGACACTACAGGTGAAAATGCAAAAGAAATCACTGAAGAAACCATCCAAAATGGTGTGGAACAGGGGCCATATTTCATGTGCCAGCCGTTGGGGAGAAAATCCCCCTCAGGATCACTACAGCAGCAGCCTGGTGACGCATCTTCCACGGGATCTACGCCGTAGGTGCGGGCCAGAGCGCCGGCCACCGAGCAGCCTCCTCTCACGCGCGACAACGATAGCTCCAGCCACCCACGCGGGGACGCGCGGGCACCTCCTATTCGCCCTGCGCCTGGCTCCGCATCGAGCAAATGAGCAACTGCCACGCGGCCAGCAACCAGGTAGCCGACCGACGTGACGCTGCTACGCGCGGCACCCCACGCCGACTGAACCTGACTCGGGTGCGGTGTCAGGCGCGCCTCCCGTGGTCTGACCGACTCAATCAGCGCGTCATGATGGCGCGTCATGATGGCGCGCCAGATGGGTCCGACTCTGGCTCGGGATCATCTGTGCCAGCTTCATCACCTGTGCGCCTCCGATCAGCCACAGAAGATCTGCCCGCGCGCCGATCTGGGGCCGACGAATCTGCCTCGGGATCTGCCGCTACAGGGGGCGCTCCTGGATCTTCTGCGGACATCCCTGTGACTGCACCGTCTACACCTCGAACATGGCTTCAAAAAGGGGTACTTAAACCTGTAAATTACAAAAATATTACCAAATTTGGTTTGGCATGTTCCACAGGTGAACCTGGTACACTTCAAGAGGCACTAGGTGATGCAACATGGAGAAAGGCTATGGAAGAATAGCATATGGCATTGCAGAAAAACAAGACCTGACATCTAGTTCCCCCACGGCGAGGTAAAAGTTTGATTGACTGCAAGTGGGTCTTTAGAATTAAAAGAAAATCTGATGTTACTATAGATCGCTACTCCCTCCGTCCGGGTTTATTAGGCCTCTCAGCATCACAAGCATGTCCCTTTTTATAAGGTCTTGTTTTGGAAAGGTGCATGCATGCAACCATTTCATTGGTTGCATTGAAAGTCATTGTTGTTGGTGCCATGGCTTGGAAATTAATACACTTCATGCATGTTTTTTCATTGGCTGCATGCATGTGAGAGAGTGCATTGGGAGTGAAATGAAAGAATTAATGTGCGCAAATTACTATGTGTCTTGGTCTAAGAGAGGTTGTCTTTAGGCCTAATAAATCCGAACGGAGGAAGTATAAAGCTAGACTTGTTGCAAAAGGCTTTAAGCAACGATATGGCATGGACTATGAAGATATTTTTAGTCGAGTAGTAAAAGCTGCCACCATTCGTCTTATTTTGTCTATTGCTGTTTCCAACTAGATGTGCAGAACGCGTTTCTTCATGGTGTTCTGGAAAAGGACGTCTACATGGAACAACCTCCTGGATTTGAAAGTAAGAAGTTTCCCTCACATGTGTGCAAACTTGATACAACCATCTATGGCCTGAAGCAGGCCCCAGAGCTTGGTACTCACGTCTCAGTCATAAACTGCAACCACTTGGTTTTAATCCCTCCAAGGCTGACACCTCATTGTTTATCTACAATAAGTCAAATACCTCTATATTTATACTTATCTATGTTGATGATATTATTGTCACTAGTTCATCTAATGAGGCAGTGAGAGGACTATTGAAGGATCTGAGTGAGTTTGCTCTCAAAGATCTAGGAGATTTGCATTTCTTCCTAGGCATTAAAGTGCAGAAATTTGGAGATGATCTTCATCTGTCTCGGGAAAAGTATGCAACTGATCTGGTCAAGAGGGTTGGTTTGCAAGGATGTAAACCCTCACCAACTCCATTGTCCAGCTCTGAAAAATTGTCTCTCACAGAAGGAAACCTCTTGAATCAAGAGGACAACACCAACTACAGAAGCTTGGTAGGTGCACTCCAGTACTTGACTCTCACAAGGCCAGATATATCCTTTGTTGTTAACAAAGTATGTCAGTTTCTTCATGCACCCACTACTGTCCACTGGACTGCAGCTAAGCGTATTGTCCGATATGTTAAAAATATCTAGAGTACTGGTCTTACCTTCAACAAATCATCATCTATGCTTGTTAGTGCATTCTCTGATTCTGACTGGGCAGGCTGTGTAGATGACAGACGCTCAACATGTGGCTTTGTTGCATTTTTTGGACCGAACCTTATTTCATGGTGTGCAAAGAAACAAGCCACTGTATCAAGGTCAAGTACAGAAGCAGAATACAGGGCTCTAGCAAATGCTAGAGCTGAAATTATCTGGGTTCAGTCTTTGTTACGGGAACTTGGTATTAAACAGATTCTAGCTCCATCTTTATGGTGTGACAACCTTGGTGCCACATACCTATCAGCTAACCCAGTTTTTCATGCCAGAACAAAGCACATTGAAATAGATTTTTATTTTGTCAGAGAAAAAGTTGCTAGCAAGCAATTGGACATTTGGTTCATACATTCCAGAGACCAAGTTGTAGATGGCTTTACAAAGGCTTTGCCCACAAAGAGCTTTGAGGAATTCAAGCGTAATCTCAACTTATGTAGGTTGTGATTAAGGGGGAGTGTTAAACACATCATATGTGTCACGTTACATGCGCAGGAGGAGGACGTAGATAGTCTTGTAGAGATATACATTGGTTGTTTATTTACGTTTATCTCTTGTAACCGATTGTATCCTCTCTCACTATCTCTTGTCTCACAAGCATGTAATTGCAACAACCTTGTACGTATATCCCAGGGTTCAGCTCCTGGCTATATAACACGTACCCGTCGCCCTCAGTAGGGTACGACGCTTCCCTAAGCTTTCCACACAATCTAGATACCAATGAAAATCCAACTAGTCAGATTGAAAATGCATGGCTTCTAAAAGTTTCAATGTCTTAATACGAACAGTTTGAGAAAAGAGCTAAAAAAATGCTTCTTAAGCTGGTGAACAGAACCTCTCAAAGATTGCTGGCACATAGTTTCAGGCAGATAACATTACGTATCAGTAGCAAATCCAAATATAGTTACCCCGCAAAAAAATAAAATAAAATCAAACTATAGTTACACGCAGAATGATATCCACCCTGTCTCCGTTGGTCATAAATCTTTCAAAGTGCCAACTGTTTTTTTAGTAAGTAATTTCGACATTATGCACTCTCTGCGCATGAACTGTATACCTATTTTGAAAAAATGTATGGTGTTCCACTTTCATCTAAACCTTCAGATTAAATATCAAACAGGAGGACCTACATGCGGAAACAAAAGTTTTTTTGTCCTGCTTTTAAATTGCACACACAGCTCGGTTACTAAACATTACTTAGCCAACTACAGAACTTCCATCCAGAATCCAATTTACATTCCTTCCATATTTCTTGTAAAAATTCTGAATCTCTTCTCCTTATTACCCATCAGCCATGCTTGTAGTATTATATGCGACAAAAGAGGCAGTGCTTACATGAATGTAGTAAACCCGGGGAGTAACAGGAAAATGACAAAACATAAATTTTGAGCCGTAAATTTCACATCTGGAGTGGTACACAATCAAAGCTGGCAGCTTTTATATTATATATGCAAATTATCTGACTGTCGAAGCAAACAGCATCATGAAAATAAATACCAATCAAGCAAAAGTTATGAAAAGAAATACCAATCAGAAAGTTCAAGTCAAATAATAGCATGCGAATATCGTAAACTTATATGATGGTTCTCTTGATAAAATAAGATACCAAAGCTCATAGCTTTTACATTAATTTCTGCAAATTATCTGACTGTAGTTAATAGCATTCGGAAAAGGACCATCTTAACCGGTGCACGTCAGCTGGGAAGCATGACAACTGCGAACCATTTGCATGGAAATTTATGTTGATCGAGAATGACAAGTTTAGTTGACAAGCAAGGCAAATCCGCCTCAGTTCACTTTTTTTTCAGGATTTGCCGTGCTACCAAACTAAATTTGCCGTATAAATTCCCATAATAAAAGTTCGCTTTGTCATTCCCTCCGAGTTAACTTAAGAAAACAGCAAACTTTACAGAAATAAATACAGTGGCTGACTAGGTAGACGGATATTTTGCCTTGTGAACGCCAGAGATGCTTTCAGCGTGCTTTCAATTCTCAAATGGTTCGGAATACACAAATTTAAACCGAATAGCACATGAATTTCCAAGTGAAACTGAAAAGAGCGACAATCACATTGCAACCAATTTTCATCCACCCCCCTAAAGTGGAGCTTCTAATATTTACATAAACTAATACTGACATCTTCAGACTTATGAATGAAACTAAAAAATCAATCAAATCAAACATGCCCGAATCTAAAAAGCAATCCATGCATGACCTGACCGTCCCATGAACTCGTGGGAAAAAGAGAGTGGGCGTGGAGCAGCTGAGTAGGAGGTGGTGGAAAAAGGAGAGGGTCGCGGGAACTTGGTACTCGCTAGAATTGGGGGACCACTTGCTTTTTGTAGCTTTTTGCTCGTCGGGTGGGGAGGAGGGGGCGCGCGAGCCAGGTGGCATCTAGCCGGGGGTGGGTTTCCTAATATGGATGGGAGGGGGACAAAAACTTACCGAATCGAGCGATCCGCTCAGGATCACTAGCGAGCTAATGGCTGCTCGCTAGACGCGTCTAACAATCTTGTTTGTCTTGGAGAATAATGCATAGGTGATAGCTTCTAGTTGACTGGCAAAGTAGCAAGACTCAGGTAGAAAATATTTCGCATATCACATGCTCATTACCTTTTTTAAGGGACGTCAAAATCACATACCAGAAACCAATTTCAGCACTATATACACAACACCACCCATATCCAAACGGTGGACACAATATCACGGAATCAAAAAGATGGACTGTAGCTAAGCGCGGAGAATAGTTCTCGTAGTATCAGCTTCAAGCATGCCCTCCATGGGTGAACAAAAAAGCCACACGATTACCCAGTACAATCTAGATACCAAGGAAAATCCAACTAGTCAGATTGAAAATGCATGGCTTCTAAAAGTTTCAATGTCTTAATACAAACAGTTTGAGAAAAGGGCTAAAAAAAATGCTTCTTAAGCTGGTGAACAGAACCTCTCAAAGATTGCTGCTGGCGCATAGTTTCAGGCAGATAACATTATGTATCAGTAGCAAATCAAACTATAGTTACCCCGCAAAAAAATAAAATAAAATCAAACTGTAGTTAGAGGCAGAATGATGTCCATCCTGTCTCCGTTGGTAAAAAATCTTTCGAAGTGCGAACTATTTTCTTGTAAGCAATTTTGACATTATGCACTCTCTACGCATGAACTGTATACCTATTTTGAAAAATTGTATGGTGTTCCACTTTCATCTAAACCTTCAGATTAAATATCAAACAGGAGGACCGATGTGCGGAAAAAAAAATTGTCCGGCTTTTAAATTGCACACACAGCTCGGTTACTAAACATTACGTAGCCAACTACAGAACTTCCATCCAGAATCCAATTTACTTTCCTTCCATGTTTCTTCTAAAAATTCTGAATCTCATCTCCTTACCCATCAGCCATGCATGTAGTATTATATGGGACAAAAGATGCAATGCTTCCACGAATGTAGTAAACCTGGGGAGTAACAGGAAAATGATATAAGATAAATTTTGAGCCATAAATTTCACATCTGGAGTGGTACACAATCAAAGCTGGCAGCTTTTATATTATATATGCAAATTATCTCACTGTCGAAGCAAATAGCATCATGAAAATAAATACCAATCAGGCGAAAGTTATGAAAAGAAATACCAATCAGAAAGTTCAAGTCAAATAATAGCATGCGAATATCGTAAACTTATATGATGGTTCTCTTGATAAAATAAGACACCAAAGCCGATAGCTTTTACATTAATTTCTGCAAATTATCTGACTGTAGTTAATAGCATTCGGAAAAGGACCATCTTAACCAGTGCACGTCAGCTGGGAAGCATGACAATTGCGAACCATTTGGAAGGAAATTTATGTTGGTTTAGAATGGCAACTTTAGTTGACAAGCATGACAAATCCGCCACAGTTCGGTTTTTTTTTCAGGATTTGCCGTGCTACCAAACTAAATTTGCCATATAAATTCCCATAATAAATGTTCGCTTTGTCATTCCCTCCGAGCGAACTTAAGAAAACAGCAAAGTTTACAGAATTAAATACAGTGGCTGACTAGGACAGAGATTTTGCCTTGTGGACGCCAGAGATACTTTCAGCGTGCTTTCGATTCTCAAATGGTACAGAATACACAAATTTAGACCGAATACCACATGAATTTCCAAGTGAAACTGAAGAGAGCGACCGTCACATTGCAACCAATTTGCTTCCACACCCCTAAAGTGGAGCTCCAAATATTTACATAAATTAATACTGACATCTTCTGACCTATGAATGAAACTAAATAATCAATCAAATCAAACATGCCCGAACCCGAAAAGCAACCCATGCATGGCCTGGCCGTCCCAAGAACTCGTGGGGAAAAAGATAGTGGCCGTGGGGCAGCTGAGGAGGAGGTCATGGAAAAAGTAGAGGGACGCACGAACTTAGTACTCGCTAGAATTCAGGGACCACTTGCTTTTTGTGCCTTTTTGCTCGTCCGGTGGGGGGAGGGGGCGCGCGAGCCAGGTGGCATCTGGCCGGGGGTGGGTTTCCTATTATGGATGGGAGGGGGGCCAAAAATTTACCGAATCGAGCGATGCGCTCGGGATCACTAGCGAGCCAATGGCTGCTCGCTAGACGCGTCTAACAATCATGTTTGTCTTGGAGTATAATGCCTAGATGATAACTTCTGGATGACTAGCAAAGTAGCAAGAATCAGGTAGAAAATTGTTTCGCATATCACATGCTCATCACCTTTTTTAAGGGAGGTCAAAATCACATACCGGATACCAATTTCAGCCGTATATGCGCAACACCACCCAAATCCAAACGATGGACACAATGTCACGGAATCAAAAAGAGGGAGAGTAGCTAAGCGCGGAGAATAGTTCTCGTAGTATCAGCTTGAAGCATGCCCTGCATGGGTGTACAGAAAAGCCACATGATTACCCAGTACAATCTAGATACCAAGGAAAATCCAACTAGTCAGATTGAAAATGCATGGCTTCTAAAAGTTTCAATGTCTTAATACGAACAGTTTGAGAAAAGAGCTAAAAAAATGGTTCTTAAGCTGGTGAACAGAACCACTCAAAGATTGCTGGCACCTAGTTTCAGGCAGATAACATTACGTATCTGTAGCAAATCAAAATATAGTTACCCCGCAAAAAAATAAAATAAAATCAAACTATAGTTACCGGCAGAATGATAGCCACCCTGTCTCCGTTGGTCATAAATCTTTCCAAGTGCCAACTGTTTTTTTAGTAAGTAATTTCGACATTATGCACTCTTTGCGCATGAACTGTATACCTATTTTGAAAAAATGTATGGTGTTCCACTTTCATCTAAACCTTCAGATTAACTATCAAACAGGAGGACCTACATGCGGAAACAAAAGTTTTTTTGTCCTGCTTTTAAATTGCACACACAGCTCGGTTACTAAACATTACTTAGCCAACTACAGAACTTCCATCCAGAATCCAATTTACTTTCCTTCCATATTTCTTGTAAAAATTCTGAATCTCTTCTCCTTATTACCCATCAGCCATGCTTGTAGTATTATATGCGACAAAAGAGGCAGTGCTTCCATGAATGTTGTAAACCCGGGGAGTAACAGGAAAATGACAAAAGATAAATTTTAAGCCGTAAATTTCACATCTGGAGTGGTACACAATCAAAGCTGGTAGCTTTTATATTATATATGCAAATTATCTCACTGTCGAAGCAAACAGCATCACTAAAAGAAATACCAATCAAGCGAAAGTTATGAAAAGAAATACCAATCAGAAAGTTCAAGTCAAATAATAGCATGCGAATATCATAAACTTATATGATGGTTCTCTTGATAAAATAAGATACCAAAGTTGATAGCTTTTACATTAATTTCTGCAAATTATCTGACTGTAGTTAATAACATTCGGAAAAGGACCATCTTAACCAGTACACGTCAGCTGGGAAGCATGACAACTGCGAACCATTTGCTTGGAAATTTATGTTGATCGAGAATGACAAATTTAGTTGACAAGCATGGTAAATCCGTCTCAGTTCACTTCTTTTTTTCAGGATTTGCCATGCTACCAAACTAAATTTACCGTTATAAACTCCCATAATAAAAGTTCACTTTGTCATTCCCTCCAAGTTAACTTAAGAAAACAGCAAACTTTACACAATTAAATACAGTGGCTGACTAGGAAGAAGGATGTTTTGCCTTGTGGACGCCAGAGATGCTTTCGGCATGCTTTCGATTCTCAAATGGTTCGGAATACACAAATTTGGACCGAATACCACATGAATTTCCAAGTGAAACTGAAGAGAGCGACAATCACATTGCAACCAATTTGCATCCACCCCCCTAAAGTGGAGCTCCTAATATTTACATAAACTAATACTGACATCTTCAGACCTATGAATGAAACTAAAAAATCAATCAAATCAAACATGCCCGAATCTAAAAAGCAATCCATGCATGACTGACCGTCCCATCAACTCGTGGAGAAAAAGAGAGTGGGCGTGGGGCAGCTGAGTAGGAGGTGGTGGAAAAAGGAGAGGGTCGCGGGAACTTAGTACTCGCTAGAATTCGGGGACCACTTGCTTTTTGTGGCTTTTTGCTCGTGGGGTGGGGAGGAGGGGGCGCGCGAGCCAGGTGGCATCTAGCCGGGGGTGGGTTTCCTAATATGGATGGGAGGGGGGACAAAAACTTACCGAATCGAGCGATCCGCTCAGGATCACTAGCGAGCTAATGGCTGCTCGCTAGACGCGTCTAACAATCTTGTTTGTCTTGGAGAATAATGCATAGGTGATAGCTTCTGGTTGACTAGCAAAGTAGCAAGGCTCAGGTAGAAAATTATTTCGCATATCACATGCTCATTACCTTTTTTAAGGGACGTCAAAATGACATACCGGATACCAATTTCAGAAGTATATACACAACACCACCCAAATCCAAACGATGGACAAAATATCACGGAATCAAAAAGATGGACAGTAGCTAAGCGCGGAGAATAGTTCTCGTAGTATCAGCTTGAAGCATGCCCTGCATGGGTGTACAGAAAAGCCACATGATTACCCAGTAAAATCTGGATACCAAGGAAAATCCAAATAGTCCGATTGAAAATGCGTGGCTTCTAAACGTATCAATGTCTTAATACGAACAGTTTGAGAAAAGAGCTAAAAAAATGCTTCTTAAGATGGTGAACAGAACCTCTCAAAGATTGCTGGCACATAGTTTCAGGCAGATAACATTATGTATCAATAGCAAATCAAACTATAGTTACCCCGCAAAAAAATAAAAAATCAAACTATAGTTAGAGGCAGAATGATATCCACCCTGTCTCCGTTGGTCAAAAATCTTTCAAAGTGCCAACTGTTTTTTTGTAAGGAATTTTGACATGATACACTCTCTGCGCATGAACTGTATACCTATTTTGAAAAAATGTATGGTGTTCCACTTTCATCTAAACCTTCAGATTAAATATCAAACAGGAGGACCTTCCTGTGGAAACAAAATTTTTCTGTCCTGATTTTAAATTGCACGCACAGCTCGGTTGCTAAACATTACTTAGCCAACTACAGAACTTCCATCCAGAATCCAATTTACTTCCCTTCCATATTTCTTGTAAAATTTCTGAATCTCATCCCCTTACCCATCAGCAATGCCTGTAGTATTATATGGGACAAAAGAAGCAATGCTTCCATGAATTTAGTAAACCCGGGGAGTAACAGGAAAATGATAATAGATAAATTTTGAGCCGTAAATTTCACAACTGGAGTGGTACACAATCAAAGATGGTAGCTTTTATATTATATATGCAAATTATCTCACTGTCGAAGCAAATAGCATCATGAAAATAAATACCAATCAGGCGAAAGTTTATGTCAAATAATAGCATGGGAATATCGTAAACTTATATGATGGTTCTCTTGATAAAATAAGATACCAAAGCTGATAGCTTTTACATTAATTTCTATGAATTATCTCACTGTAGTTGATAGCATTCAAAAAAGACCATCTTAACCAGTGCAAATCAGCTGGGAAGCATGACAACTGCGAACCATTTGAATGGAAATTTATGTTGGTTGAGAATGACAAGTTTAGTTGACAAGCATGGCAAATCCGCCTCAGTTCAGACTTTTGCTAGGATTTTCCGTGTTTCCAAACTGAATTTTCCATATAAATTCCCATTATAAAGGTTTGATTTGTCATTCCCTCCGAGTGAACTTAAGAAAACAGCAAACTACAGTGGCTGACTAGGTAAACGGAGATTTTGCCTTGTGGATTCCAGAGTTTGCTTTCAGCCTGCTTTTGATTCTCAAATGGTTCAGAATACACAAATTTAGACCGAATATCACATGAATTTCCAAGTGAAACTGAAGTGAGTGACAATCACATTGCAACCAATTTGCATCCACCCCACTAAAGTGGAGCTCCTAATATTTACATAAATTAATACTGAAGTCTTCTGACCTATGAATGAAACTAAAAAATCAATCAAATCAAACATGACCGAATCTAAAAAGCAATCCATGCATGACATGACCATCCCACGAACTCGTGGGAAAGAAGATGGTGGGCGTGGGACAGCTGAGGAGGGGGTCGTGGAAAAAGGAGAGGGACGCGGGAGCTTAGTACTTGGTAGAATTGAAGGACCACTTGCTTTTTGTGGCTTTTTGCTCGTCGGGTGGGGAGGAGGGGGCGCGAGAGCCAGGTGGCACCTGGCCGGTGGTGGGTTCCTAATATGGATTGAAGGGGGGACAAAAACTTACCGAATCGAGCGATCCGCTCGGGATCATTAGCGAGCTAATGGCTGCTCGCTAGACGCGTCTAAGAATCTTATTTGTGTTGGAGTATAATGCATAGGTTGTAGCTTCTGATTGGCTAGCAAAATAGCAAGACTCACATAGAAAATTGTTTCGCATATCCCATGCTCGTCACCTTTTTTAAGGGAGGACACAATCACATACCTGATACCAATTTCAGCCGTATATATGCAACACCACCCTAATCCACTAAGCACGGAGAATACTTCTAGTAGTATCAGCTTGAAGCATGCCCTGCATGGGTGTACGGAGAAGCCACATGATTACCCAGTACAATCTAGATACCAAAGAAAATCCATCAGATTGAACAACCATGGCTTCTAAAAGTTCCAATGTCTCGCTACGAACAATTTGAGGAAAGGGCTAAAAAAATTCTTCTTAACTGATGAACAGAACCTCTCAAAGATTGCTGGCACATAGTTTCAAGCATAATGACATTTTGTATCAGTAGCAATCAAACTATAGTTACAGGCAGAATGATATCCACTCTGTCTCCGTTGGTCAAAGATCTTTCAAAGTGCCAACTGTTTTTTTGCTCAGAAAGTTTACAGTTTCAAAATTTGATTCTTTACCCTTTTGCAGCTGTCCCAGCACGTTAATTATAAGCAATTTTGACATTATGCACTCTCTGCGCATGAACTGTATACCTATTTTGAAAGCATGAATGGTGTTCCACTTTCATCTCAGTTTTCAGTTTAAATATCAAACAGGAGGACCTACGTGCGGAAACAATTTTCTTTGTCCTGCTTTCAAATTGCACACACAGCTCGGTTATTAAACATTACTTAGCCAACTACAGAACTTCCAGCCAGATTCCAATTTACTTCCCTTCCATATTTCTTGTAAAGATTCTGAATCTCACCCATTACCCATCAGCCAAGCCTGTAGTATTATTCGGTACAAAAGAAGCAAATATTGCACTGCTTCCATGAATGAAGTAAACTCGGGGAGTAATAGGAAAATGATAAAGATAAATTTTGAGCCGTAAATTTCACATCCGGAGTTGTACACAATCAAAGCTGGTAGCTTTTACATTAGGTATGCAAATTATCTCACTGTCGAAGCAAATGGCATTATGAAAATAAATACTAATCAGAAATTTCATGTCAAATAATAGCATGGGAATATCATAAACTTATACTCCATCCGTACCGAAATATATGTCGCTGGAGAAGTTGAACTATAGTCTTCAACGACATATATTTTTGGTACAGAGGGAGTACAATGGTTCTCTTAATAGAATATGATAGCTTTCACAATAATTTCTGCAAATAGCATTCAGAAAGGTACCACCTGGAAGTATGACAATTGTGAACGATTTGCATAGAAATTTATGTGGCCGAGGATGACAAGTTTAGTTGACAATTCAGTTTTTTGCCATTATTTGCCATGCTTCCAAACTGAATGTACTATCCGTGGGACAATATAAATTCCCAGCAAAAAACATTCGATTTGCCATCCCCTCCCAGCTAACTTGAGGAAACAGCAGAATTTACATAATTAAACATACAGTGGCTGACAAGGTAGACGGAGATTTTGCCATGTAGACGCCAGGGTACGCTTTCAGCGTGCTTTAGATTCTCAAATGGCTCAGAATACACAAATTTAGACCGAATATCACATGAATTTTTCCAAGCAAAACTGAAGAGAGCGACAATCACATTGCAACCAAGTTGCATCCACCCACCTGGAGTGGAGCTCCTGATATTTACATAAATTACTGCTGACATCTCCTGGAGTGGAGTATGAATGAAACTAATTAAGAAATCAATCGAATTAAACATGCCCGAATCTAAAAAGCAATCCATCCATGACCTGACCGTCCGACGAATTCGGACGAATCGAATTTGCAGCTAACTGATACATGGCACGCATGTCATGCGGTGCCCAGCTACCTTTCATATTTACAGACTCGAAGGAGTACTTTGTCATCCGCGTCTGGACTCACCGGCACCTCAGGAGCCATCACCTTCATCTTCTTCTTCTTCTCCCTGATTCTTTCCACGTTCCTGTGGCGGTTAGAGTGCTCGAGGCTGCTGAACTCTGGGCTCGTCGACGGGCGGTACTCCGGGAATAGCTTACCCATCTTGTACCGGATGCCGCATGCATTGCACAGCGTGCCGCTCCCGGCCGGCCCGGTCCGCCATTGCGGCGTGTCCTCCACGCGGCAGTGGGTGCAAATCTTGTCTTCGGTTTTCTTCTGCTGCCGCCTGGCCTGGCGTGGACCACCATTGCGACGGCCTTTCTTGCAGTGGCTGAGCACGTAGTCTTTGTCTTTGTCGTCGTTGGCATTGCTGTCACCGTTACAGTCATAGGCACCAGCCGACATGAGCTGGGGCGGGAGAGCCAAAGACCAGGAGGCGGCGCGCCTGCGGACGCCCCGTCGGTGGTGCGGCTTCCTCGGCAAAGTCCAACGCAGGTCATCATCCTTGGAGGCAGGCTCCCGCGGCGCCTCGGTCCCGCCGGGCGTGGGCGAGAGGCTGCGGGCCCCGGACGCGGTGGACGACGAAGTTGTCGTCGTGCTGCACGACAGCGAGCGCGCTCGCGCCGGCGGCAACCCCTCCGGCTTACTGTCGAACACGTGGAACGCGCTCCTCTTCCGGCCGCCGGGGGCGCCGGTGTCACAGAGAGACAGAGGTCTCCCCTCCGCCAGCGAACCGAGGTCCGCGTCGGCCTTCATGCCCGCCAGCGCGCCCCCGGAGTCTTGGCCGTCGCCGACGCGGCCCCGCGGCGGCGAGCAGCCCAGCCCGAGGCCCTCCAAGAAGCCGTCGTCGAGCATGGACACGCAGCCTATGACCGTGTCTAGCGGGTCGTCCGGCCAGCACAGGCCGCCGTCGGGGCAGAGGTCGAGGTCGGCGTCGGCACCGTCGAGGTCGGCGGGAGGGGCGTCATTGAGGAGGGAGGCGTACGGCGTAGGGCTCCGCATACGGCGGCGGCTAGGGTTCCGTGTCGCCTGGGCGGCTAACGGCAAACGAGTATGAAACGGAGGAGAAACGGAAACGAAACCAAGGCGAAAATATCCCTTTGTAGACTCGGGTCGCCAGACGCTAGAAGCTTCGCCGCGTGAGCCGTGACGCTTCCTCCCCCATTCATCTTGAGCCACGTCACTAGTTGTGCTCCGTTTCGTTTCCTTGTAGATGGGCCTCGTACGTGGGCCGGCCACCTGTTTATGGCCTTCAGGGGTGAGCCCGAGCACTATACGAGGAATTGTGGTGTGACAGACTTTCAATCATTCATTGTAGTGTTTTAATGCTTTGATTTGCAAGCTGGGATAATCTTTTCTAAATGCTTATCGGTGCAGCTGCATGATCTGGCCGCAGCTAGCGCACCATGTCTCGTATAGCAAGCATTTAATGTAGGGGAGAGGAAACAACACACGGTCTATAAGCTGTCAATAATACTAGATAGAATGGTGCGCTCCGCCGCGCCCAACTATAGCCGCACCTATCACATGTGATTTTAGGTGTGTTTGGGTCAAGCGGCATCAATGACAAATGCCAATACACATGCTCAATAAATCAGTACATTACCGGTAATACGTAATACGGTGGGAAAAAACCTAGCGGGGTACATTCAAGACGGAAAAGAACTGCCGAGCATATCCGCTTCACAACCACCACCGAACACACATGACTCGCGAAGGCAATGTGAGCCACACGCCGTGATGGAGGGCATCGTCCAGTCGTCTGATCAGAAGTCTATTCAAAACATGAGCAGAGGCGGTGAGGCAGTCAAGCACGTGCGTAGTGGGCCACAACTCCCATCACGTTTAGCACAACGACAACAAGCAGACATCAGTGCATCGGTAACAAGACAAAGTCGACTACCTAGAGAAAGACGTCGTAACATGGAGTCGCTGGAGGAGCATGACAAGCAAGTAGCACAAGACCTCAGAAGGAAGCCTAGAGGTGAAAACGAGTTATACTCACGCAGAAGGAAAAAGTCTTCGCCCTTAAAGATTTGCATGATTTTTTATAATGATGTTTTTGTAAGGGCGCTTTATGATTTACAAAAACATACTCATATTTGTTTTAAATCATCTTTTTGAGAAAAACATCAACAACAACAACATCCGTAGGTACTTGTTTCGGTGTTATAGTTTTGGTTGGTGTGAGTATTTTTCTCTATAAAAAAGATAACTTTTAGGGGTATAAAAAAGGATAACTACATTGTGATTTTTTATTTTATTTTTTGCATCTAACTACATTGAGATAAGAAAGGGAGAAAGAATAGTGGTTGGGCCTACTTGTGCCTGACATGTCCACCCCATTGGCCAAAATGGCACAACCCAGCGTGAGGTAGCAATTTTTTTAGCAAAACCAGCGTGAGGTAGCCATATGAATGCACTGATCTTGAGCAGGGCCCACTTATCTTTTCTTTTAGAAAATCACTAATCAACTGGTGTGCAGGCCCACACACTAGTGACACCAATTGGCAGATGGCCTCTTCGTGCTTCTAACGAGCAGGGCATAAACATGGAAGAGATGTGTGGTTGCATCCCCTCTCGTTAGGGTTTTGGCTCTCCTCTCGGCGGCGGCGACTGGCTCCCCGTAGAGATCTGATCTCCCCTCCCGCTCCCTCGTTGCCGGTGACTGCGGGGTCTCGAAGACCTCGGCGGGGTTCCGGCTTGGGGATTAGATTGGGACCATACCGCCCACGGAAGAAACAACCTCGGGCTAGAGAACTCATGGTGACTGCTAAGATGACTTCGGGATCGGCCTCATCCGACCTCGAAGCAATGATGGCTAAACTAGGTTTGACAAAAGATGATCTGCAGGATGTGGTGATCGAAGACACTGAACTTCCAGAGGAGGCTACGCGATGGATGGCGATTGTGAGGGTGCACACGGATAAACCCTACAGCCAATACTGGTTTTATAAAACCATGAGGGTTGCCTGGGACCTGGCAAAGGAAGTGAAGATCCGACCGCTCGAAGACAATCTGTATACACTGCAGTTCTCGTGCCTAGGAGACTGGGAACGAGTGATGGAAGAGGGCCCATGGAACTTCAAGGGAAAGGCTGTAGTGCTGGCACCGTATGATGGGTTCACGAAACCCTCATTGATAGAACTCAAGAAGATAGAAATATGGGTTCAGATCCATGACCTACCCGATGGATTTTTCTCCAAAATCAAAGCTCTTTCAGCAACTATAGGAGATTTTATCTTTGCAGAACCGAAGTCTCAAGATTTCGAAGGCAACTTTGCGCGTGTCCGTGTCAGGATCGACGTGACCAAACCCCTCAGAAACGTCGTCTCGCTGGTTGTGAAGAAGAAAGATGGGATCCATAGAGAGATCTTCAGGGTGAAATACGAAAGACTGCCTGATTGGTGCTCCGTGTGTGGAAACCTAGGTCACCTTTTTAAGGAGTGTGGGGATGGTGTTCATCCTCCATCGCCTATGGTTTTCAGAGACCTTAGAGCATCTTGGTTCAGAGGCCCGGGCAGGGGCCAGGAGAAGGAAGTGGCAACAAAGCACTAGTAGAAAACAGGGCTTTGGTCCAGGCCGGGTCAGCCCATTAGTCCCGGTTCAGTCTAGAACCAGGACCAATGTGGGCATTGGTCCCGGTTCGTGAGCCCAGGGGGCCGGTCGGGCCACGTGGGCCATTGGTCCCAGTTCATCTGGACCTTTTGGTCCCGGTTGGTGGGATGAACTGGGACCAATGGGCCTCGCTCCTGGCCCACCACCATTGGTCCCGGTTGGTGGCTTGAACCGGGACCAAAGGAAATAAATAATGCAAAAAACAAATAAAAAAACAGGAAAAAACTATTTTTATAGTAAAGTTAATCACAAAATAAAATAAATAAAGCAACAAAGAAAACAAAAAAAACTAAAAAAGTGTTTTCAAATTTGAAAATAATGGCACTAACAGAAAGTTTATAATTTTTGTAAAACTAATGGCACTAACAGAAAGTTTATAATTTTGCTAACCTAAAAGCAAACAGAATTAAAAATTAAAGCAAAAAACAAAATAAAATAAATAATGCAAAAAACAAATAAAAAAAACAGGAAAAAACTATTATTATAGTAAAGTTAATCACAAAATAAAATAAATAAAGCAACAAAGAAAACAAAAAAACTAAAAAAATATTTTCAAATTTGAAAACTAATGGCATTAACAAAAAGTTTATAATTTTTCTAAAACTAAAAGCATAAAGAATTAAAAAATAAAGCAAAAAACAAAATAAAATAAATAAAGCAACAAAAAAACAAAAAAAATGCCACCTACTGGGCCACCACGGCCTGAATACGACTAGAAACCCTACGATGGGCCAGGATTCAGGCCCGCAGCGGGCCCAGTAGTCCCACAGGCATTGCAGTGACAGATTAGGCCTGAAAGCCTGCAGTTGAGAGGAGCTCGGGAGGGTGGGTGCAGCAGCGCTTATAAACCACTCCCGAGCCCTCTCAACTAGCGAGGTGGGACTAAACTTTTGGGCGCGGGCCAGCACAAGGCCATTGGTCCCGGTTGGTGGCACCAACCAGGACTAAAGGGGGCATTGGTCACGGTTCGTGGCACCAACCGGGACCAAAGGCCGCCGCTTCGCGCCCTTTGGGCTGCTGAAAATTGGCATTTGGTCCTGGTTGGTGGCACCAACCGGGACCAAAGGGGGGCATTGGTCACGGTTCGTGCCACGAACCGGGACCATTGCTCTGGGTATATAAGGTAGCACTTGTGAAAATTTCGCCAACCGCTCCCATTCGCCCCGACGCCCCCAGGCCGTTCATTGTCGTCGTCACCGCCCCGAGCCCGTCGTCGCCCACTCCCCGTCGCCGTCGCCCCGCGCCGCCGCAGGCCTTGTCCCCGTTGCTGCTTGCGCCGTCGCCGGCCTCCTCCTCGTCACTGCATGTGCCATCTCCGGCCCCCTCCCCGTCGCCCCGCGCCGCGTCGCCGGCCTCCCCCGGCGCCGTCGCCGGCCTCCTCCCCGTCCCCGGCCTCCTCCCCGTCGCGCCCCCAGTGAGCTCCCCCTTCCCATCGATCCCTGTCGCTCTGACCATCGCCGCCGAGAGGCTCATATGTATGGCTATGTATGTATGTATGTATGTATGTATGTATGGCTATGTATGTATGTATATGCTCATATGTATGTATGTATGTATGTATGTATATGCTCTCTGTATATGGATTTGACTATGTATATGCTCTCTGTATATGCTCATATGTATGTATGTTCATATAGCATTTTTTCTATATATGAATTATTATTTTGTTCATGGATATATGCTAAAGAAAACGAGGGGGTGATAGATGATGATGAGGGGTCGAGAGTGGGACGAGAGGTCGAGAGGTGTCGAGGGGAGAAAAAAAATGTTATCAGGGACGAGGGTCGTCGAGGGGTCGAGAGAACTAAATAAGAAGAAGAGGAGAGGAAGAAGAGGAGAAATAAATAAGAAGAAGAAAAAAGAAGAAAAAGAAGAGGAGAAGAAGAAAGGAATAGTGGAGAAGAAGAGAAAATAGAATATATTCTATTTTCTCTTCTTCTCCACTATTCCTTTCTTCTTCTCCTCTTCTTCTTCTTCTTTTTTTTCTTCGATCTTCCCCTCTAGCTATTCCTTTCTTCTTCTCCTCTTTCTTCTTCTTCTTCTTCTTCTTAATTTTTATCGGGAACGAGGGTGTCGAGGATCACCGAGGGGTCGAGGGTCGGGAACTAGGGTAGAGGGTCGAGGGTCGTTAAGGGGTCAAGGGTCCAGGGTTTCAGGGTCGAGGGTTCGAGGGTTCTATAGGGTCGAGGGTCGAGGGTTCCAGGGTCGTCTAGGGGTCGAGGGTTCCAGGGTCGTCGAGGGTTCGAGTGGTCGAGGATCGCCAAGGGGTCGAGAGAGGTTTCCTAGTGTCAAAGTATTGAAGAAATCCATGGCTTCATCATTAGCCGGAAGTAACCAGGGCATGACGAAGTCCTCCAAAATTATTTTGGAATGGTGTCCCGGATAGGATAATTTGCCTTCTTGTATGAATTTCAGCAAAGGCCTTCCAAATAACGATATTTGGAAGGTTCTTGCTGAACTTTGTACCAAAAAGCGAATTATGCTATCTAGGACTCCGTTCCAAAATAACTTTGGAGAGCTTCGTACCATCATGCACGTGTTACTTTCGCCTAATGATGAAGACATGGTTTTGTTGAATCCTTTGACACTAGGCAACCTCCCGACCCCTCGGCGATGCTCTCGAACATGAGAGGAAGAAGAGGATAAAAAAAGAAGAGGAAGAAGAAAAAAAAGAGGAGAAGAAAGAATAGATTCTCCTCTATTCTTTCTTCTCCTCTTTTTTTTCTTCTTCTTCCTCTTTTTTTTATCGGGAAAGGGTCGTCGAGGGACATAGATGTAGTGTCGTCGTTGTCGATATATACCCCCTCCCGATAGCTTACTATGATTAGGTAGCTAGTTCTACGTTTGGCACTAATATATCCATCTGTCATGTTTAGTTGGAATTTAGACACCTGAAAGTAAGTACTATAGTAGCATGTTCCGCGCATCTCCTAGTGATTCAAGCGCTAGTTTCATCAATACCATTTAGCATTCTTTCTTATCAGTTTGATTGACCTCTATTTCTTGTAAAGTGGTTGTGGCAGGAAAAAGGGAATGATTTCTGTGGATACTACGTCTGCGAGTCCATCCGCCACACGACCTGTGAGCGGGGCGGGTACTCTGACGAACAATATGAAGTACGTAAATAACAACATTCACAATTTTATTTTATTACCATCATTTGTATTGAGTTTCATTCATTCATATATATATGTATTGACCCCCTTCTTCAAATTAGATGTTTCGGAAGTGGGATGAACTCCTAGCACCAGCTCGCATGCGAGAAATTCAAGAGGAATTGGCGGCATTCTTTCTTGACCAAGTGATCGCTGAAGACGGAGAATACTATGTGGACCATGAGTCCGTATGATTATATTTGTAAGAGATAATTATTGTATATATGTAGCCGGTAGTGTCGGATAGATATACGAGAACTTGTTGTTCGACCAATCTCTCGGAGAAGGAGAGGTGGTCGATATCACTTCTCTCTGTATGCATATATGTTCATGACGATCTTCTGTTTCCTTCGTTTGCTTACTAGCTAACTAGCGTGTCTAGTCCTCTCTATACGTATGTATAGTATGTAGCATCGACCAAGCACGAACGTAAGAGAGGACACTTCTCTCTATTAATTATAGCTAGCTAACACAATATATGAAACACCTAAATTAACCCCCCAAAACCCCCAAACCCCCCCCCCTTCAAAAAAAAAACAAAAACCCCAGCCACAGAAATGCTGACGCGTGGATGCCTATTGCTCCCGGTTGGTGCCACCAACCGGGACCAAAGGGTCTCCTGCCTGGGCTCTGCGCACTGCCCACGTGGAGGCCCATCAATCCCGGTTCTGGATTGAACCGGGACTAAAGGTACAGGGCATTAGTACCGACACTTTAGTCCCGGTTCAGGAACCGGGACTAAAGGCCCTTACGAACCGGGACTATAGGCCCTTTTTCTACCAGTGGAGGAGGAAGAGGTAGGGGCCGGTCGGGCAGAGGCCGTGGCCGTGGAACTTTCCAACAAAACCCATTCGAGGTGGCAGCTCACGAGGAATCAGAATATGATGTAACCATGGAAGATGGAGAGAGAAACAAGAAGAGGGGCATGCCTACAGTTGCCGATCCTATTGCATCCCAGATCAACCCATCGTCTTCCATGAAATCAAACTTACCACTGCTGATGCCTCCATCACAGACTCCGGTGAGTCCCCCACCGAAGCAGGAACCTAAGAGGAACAAGCCGAGTCCATCAGTTCTTGAAATAGTCCAGGCCAAGAACACAGAAGCTAACAAAACCACTGATGCGCGTGTGGCGGGCTCCCATGGAGGGGCTCGCCTAGCGCAATGAGTCTCCTATGCTGGAACTGTCACGGGGCTGGCAAACCCACGACAGTTCGTGAACTTCGTGATCTCACGAGGCAACTTGCCCCCTCTGTTGTATGCATTGTTGAAACTCAGATAGAGGGCTCTCGAGTAGAGAATATGGTATGAACTTTATCTTTTAATAAAAGCTTTCCTGTAAGTAGCTCCGGTAGGAGTAGAGGGCTAGGGATTTTTTGGAATGAGGAAATAAAACTTGAGGTTATTGGTTACTCTGAGTACCACATAGACATGACAATTGATGAGCTTGTTGACACAAAAATCAGGGTCACTTTTGTTTATGGAGAAGCACAAGCTAATGAACGCCACAAGACATGGGACATGATGAGAGGGATCGTTGGATCAAACAATCTGCCGTGGGTAGTAATGGGAGATTTTAATGAGGTATTATATGCTCATGAACATGATGGTGTGGGGAACCGTAGCCAAGCACAAATGGACGCATTTAGGGATGCGCTGGACATGTGTGGTTTGACGGATATTGGCTTCATTGGGAGGAATTGTACCTTTGAGAAAAAAGTGACGGGCGGAACGTATACTAAGGTGCGACTTGACAGATGTGTGGCCAACACAGCCTGGTGCTTGGCTTTTCCTGATACAATAACTGAGCACAAGGAGGCAGCTTCATCATATCACGTACCAATCTTCCTCAAGCTCAAAGACATGCATGCATGCAAGCGGGCCCCACGGAGATTTAAATATGAGATTTGCTGGGAGCGTGATCCAGCGCTAGCAGGCGTGGTTGGGAATGGTTGGACACGGAGTTCGAGTGATTCTGTAGTGGAGATGCGGGACAAGCTGAACGACCTAGCAGGTGACCTATCACATTGGGATCGCGTCCATTTTGGCAACGTCCGACTGCAGATTCGCCAGCTGCAAGGACAACTACAGGAGATGGGCAATTCACGAGGAAGATCTGGTCCATCATTAGCAGAGCTAAAAATCATTGATCACCTGGTGGAGTTATATCACCGTGAGGAAATCCTTTGGAGGTAGAGGGTGAGGATTGAATGGCTAATGCATGGTGACAAAAACACTTACTTTTTTCACCTACGTGCGAGTTGCCGCAGAAGGAAAAATCAAATAAAATCCCTACAACGCCAAGACGGACAACTGACCGGGGACAAAGAAGAGATGGAGACAATGTCAACGGACTTCTATAAAGAGCTGTACACATCCCAAGGGGGCAATGAGATGAAGCGGGTTCTTGAGACCGTTCCAAGAAAGGTGACCATGGTGATGAACAAAATTTTGAACGCTCCATATAGCACAAAGGAGGTCAAGATAGCTCTTTTTCAAATGTTTCCTACCAAGGCTCCCGGTCCAGATGGGTTCCCGACACACTTCTTTCAGCGGCATTGGGACGTATGTGGCGAGGATGTTACCAGTGTGGTTTTGAATGTATTAATGAGACAGTTTTAGTGCTGATCCCCGAAGGTAAAAAACCCCACCCTTCTGTCCCAATTTCGTCCAATTAGCCTATGTAATGTACTCTACAAAATTGCATCAAAGGTTATTTCCAATCGGCTCAAGCTGGTTTTACCTGACATTATCTCTAAGGAACAATCATCCTTTGTGCTTGGCAGAATGATCAGTGACAACATCATCACGGCATATGAATGCCTACATTTCATGAAGCGAAATAGGGCGGAAAAAAATCAGTCTTGTGCTCTTAAGCTTGATATGATGAAGGCCTATGACAGAGTAGAATGTCCCTATCTGAAGGCAATGATGTTAAAGTTGGGCTTTACAGAAAACTGGGTAAGTATTGTCATGAGCTTGGTTACCACAGTTAATTTCTCTGTTATGTTTAATGGCCAGAAACTAGATATGTTTAAACCTTCACGAGGAGTCAGACAGGGGGACCCAATATCCCCGTACTTGTTCTTGATAGCAGCAGAGGGCCTGTCGTGCCTGTTAAAATCGAAAAGTGAGTCATCCAATCTGGAGGGGGTGAAGGTGTCACCTTTGGCGCCACCGGTAAACCATCTCTTATTCGCTGATGACAGCCTGCTGTTCTTCAAGGCAAATAGTATCGGAGCTACTGAGGTAAACCAGGTACTGGATATCTATTGTCAAGCAACTGGCCAGAGAATCAACCATGCCAAATCATCTATTTTCTTTAGCAAAGGGGGTGCCAGAGAACATACGTGAAGAAGTCAAGGAACTTCTTAATGTAACCACTGAAACACTGAATGAAAAATACCTTGGTATGCCATCCGATATAGGAAGCAATAAAAAGGGTGCGTTCAAGTATTTAAAGGACAGACTGTGGAGCAAAGTCCAAGGCTGGATAGAGAACACAATGTCTTCAGTAGGTAAAGAGGTGCTGGTTAAATCAGTTGCTCAGGCAGTACCTGTTTATTCTATGTCCTGCTTCAAGCTACCACGGGGTTTATGTGAACATCTAAATAAGCTTATCAGGAAATTTTGGTGGGGAAGTAAGGATGGAAAACGGAAGCCACACTGGGTTTCTTGGAAAGACATGACCCAACCGAAATGAATGGGCGGTTTGGGCTTTAAGGATTTTGAGCTGTTTAACCTAGCAATGCTAGCTTGGCAGGCATGGCGACTTCTGCAAAATCCTAACAGCTTATGTGCGCGTCTGCTTAGAAGCATATATTATCCAAATGGCTCAATTCTGGACGCCCCCTTGGTAGCAATCCTAGTCAGATATGGAGAGCGATCTGCGAGGGAAGGGACATGCTACAACAAGGTCTGATTTGCCGCATTGGCAATGGAGCTGGGACGGCTATATGGGCCGATAATTGGTTGCCGAGGCCAGAGATGATGAAGCCCTACGACTGTAAGTGTAATAACCCGCCTGCTCTTGTTTCAGAACTCATTGATGTTACGTCCGTGTCATGGAATATACAGAGGGTGTGGGCTTGCTTTTGGCCAATGGATGCTGCAGTTATATTGGGCATCCCCATATGTACGAGCAACGTAGAAGACTTTTGGGGCTGGGCTCATGAAAAGAATGGAGTTTTCTCCGTAAAGTCAGCATACCGAATGCTTGTCAGCACACGGCAACAGCAAGAGGCATGGTTAGAGAACCGGGCAGGCCCGTCTAGCTTGGTCAGAGAGGAAGGAGATTGGAAGAAGTTGTGGAAAACCCAAGTACCCGGAAAAATCAGAATGTTCCTATGGAGGCTGTCAAAACAATCAATACAAACAAATGATGTTCGGGCACACAAGCACATGGCAAGTTCGAGCGCATGCAATATGTGTGGATCACCTGATTCATGGAGGCATTCCCTATTGGAGTGTACGATGTCAACATGTACGTGGGTCCTAGTAGATGAGGAGCTGGCACAAACTATGGCAACAATCACAGAGCCGGACGCAAAACAGTGGTTGTTTTCCCTCATGAGCTCATTATCACATGCCATGTTTGTGAAGCTGGCAGTCACTCTCTGGGCGCTATGGGCTTCACGGAGAAAGGCCATCCACGAGGGTATATTTCAAAGCCCGCAGACTATCCATGGATTTATCAGCAGATACATTGAGGAGCTGAATATGCTGATAGAACCCACACGCACACTGAACCATCGGACGAGTTCCTCGAATACCATAGGTCAGGGACAGAAGGCGCCACCGGTGGGATACGTAAAAATACATGTTGATGCTGCTTGTCGCAAGGGAGTTGGAGGCACAGCGGCAGCGGTGTGCAGGGACGCAAACGGGCTGTACCTGGGAAGCTCGGTGCTAGTAATCGGGGGAGTGGATGATCCGGCAAGTTTGGAAACTATAGCATGTAGGGAAGCACTTGCGTTGGCACAAGACCTAAACCTGCATCACTTATTGATCGCTTCAGACTCAAAGGGGGTGGTCGGTGCAATCAACATGGGAGCCAGAGGAGAAAACAGTGCAATCAGAAGTGAGATTAATACTTTAGCTTCTTCTTTTACGTGTAATTTTTCTTTTGAGGGTCGTGCTGTAAACACTGAGGCACACAGTCTAGCCAAGTTCGCTCTCTTGCTGGGGTTGGGCCGCCATGTTTGGTTAGACCAGCCCCACGATGTGAGATGTATCCCACTCTCTGTGGAGTTTTCTCAATAAAACTTGGTTTAATGCTAAAAAAATCTTGTTTCATTTTGCAAATCTTAAAAAACTATTTTTTTTGAAAGGAAAGTCGAAATTGATATCCGGTTTTGCACTTAGGTTTCTCGCCACAAGCTCTTTAAAACTAGAGCCATTTGTATATGTTTCGATAATTATTTTCCTAAGCAACTTTGGTACTATAGAAAGCAACTTTATTTGTTTTTAGTGTTGCATGTAGAAACTTCTATTTGGTTACCTATCATGGCTGTCAATTAGCTAAATGACCTCCTAAGTTGTCCATCATGACTGTCAAAATTGCAATTGCTAAGTTTCCTACTACGACTAGTGAGTATCCAAAAAATATATGATGCGGAGCATCCCAAGGTCATCCCCATGGAACTACCTACGTCCCCTACGACACCACTTGGACCAATGACAAGAGCCCGAGCAAAGGATATTGAGGATAAGGTGAACTCGCTCCTCTCCGAACTAGCACTTTCTATACATGAGACATGGCTACCACCTCAAGCGGAAACACTATGTGTAATCAGGTACTTGCACTAGTAGAAAACGGGGCTTTGGTTGGAGCTTTCCAAGCTCATTAGTCCCGGTTTAGTCAAGAACCGAGACCCATGGGGGGCTTACGTCCTGGTTCGTGCACCCAGGGGCCCGGCCGGGCCTCGGCAGGCATTTGTCCCGGTTTATGTGGACCCATTTGTCCCGGTTCTAGGCGCGAACGGGGACCAATGGGCCTCTCTCCTGGCCCACATCCATTGGTCCCGGTTTGTGCCTAGAACCGGGACAGAAGGGGGGCCTTTAGTCCCGGTTCCAGCCACGAACCGGGACCAACGAGGTGGCTATATATACCCCTCGCCTGCGAGCATAGCACTCCACACTGCTCTGTGTTTTCTGGACGGCGAGGGGAGAGCTTTGTGGTGCTCTAGCTCACCTCCTATCCACATGAGGTGTTCGATGAAATGCCCGAGCCACACTAGTTAAGCTTTCTCCTCTCGAAGCTCAACCTCCAAGCTCCATTTTCCATGAGATTTGTCTAGGTTTAGCGGTTCGTCCCGTCCTGTCCCCATCTTCACCGCCGTCGATCGCCCGCGCCGATCTCGTCACCTGCACCACCGTGGTGAGCCTCTTGTTATTATCTTCTTCTGAAAGAAAAAAATTCTTACTTTAGATAGATACTTGTCTAATTTTCTTACTTTTATTATTGCTTGTTATTACATAGTACGATGGTTTTGGTATCCGCCCCCGTCGGCCCTCGTCCTGGCTATGATTTGGATGTGGTATATATTATCTTTTATAAATGTTTGGTTCATTTATTGTTTATGATAATTATGAAGGAAATATGCCCTAGAGGCAATAATAATGTTATTATTTATTTCCTTATTTCATGATAAATTTTGATCATTCATGCTAGAATTGTATTAACCAGAAACATAATACATGTGTGAATACATAGACAAAAAGAGTGTCACTAGTATGCCTCTACTTGACTAGCTCGTTGATCAAAGATGGTTATGTTTCCTAACCATAGACATGAGTTGTCATTTGATAAACAGGATCACATCATTAGGAGAATGATGTGATTGACTTGACCCATTCCGTTATCTTAGCACTTGATCGTTTTAGTATACTGCTATTGCTTTCTTCATGAGTTATACATGTTCTATGACTATGAGATTATGCAACTCCCGATTACCGGAGGAACACTTTGTGTGCTACCAAACATCACAACGTAACTGGGTGATTATAAAGGTGCTCTACAGGTGTCTCCGATGGTACTTGTTGAGTTGGCATAGATCGAGATTATGATTTGTCACTCCTATTGTTGGAGAGGTATCTCTGGGCCCTCTCAATAATGCACATCACTATAAGCCTTGCAAGCAATGCAACTAATGATTTAGTTAAGGGATGATGCATTAAGGAAACGAGTAAAGAGACTTGCCGGTAACGAGATTGATCTAGGTATTGAGATACCGACGATCGAATCTCGGGCAAGTAACATACCGATGACAAAGGGAACACCGTATATTGTTATGCGGTTTGACCGATAAAGATCTTCGTAGAATATGTAGGAGCCAATATGAACATCCATGTTCCGCTATTGGTTATTGACCGGAGACATTTCTCGGTCATGTCTACATAGTTCTCGAACCCGTAGGGTCCGCAAGCTTAACGTTCGGTGACGATATGTATTATGAGTTTATGTGATTTGATGTACCAAAGGTAGTTCGGAGTCTCGGATGAGATCGGGGACATGACGAGGAGTCTCGAAACGGTCGAGACTTAAAGATTGATATATTGGACGACTATATTCGGACATCGGAAAGGTTCCGAGTGATTCGGGTATTTTTCAGAGTACCGGGGAGTTACAGGAATACGGGGAAGAAGTATTGGGCCTCATGGGCCAAGTGGTGGAAGAGAGAAGGCAAGGCGTGCGCCCCCCCTAGCCCAAACAGAATTGGACTAGGGGGCGGCCCCCCTTTCTCCTTTCCTCCCTCTCCTTCCTTCTCCCTCTCCTCCTTCCTTTCCTCCTCCTAGTAGGAGTAGGAAAGGGGAGTCCTACTCCTTCTAGGAGGAGGACTCCTCCTCCTGGCACGCCCTACAGGGGCCGGCCGGCCTCCCCTTGCTCAGGGGGCACCCTAGAACACACAAGTTGATTGTTCCAAGCCGTGTGCGGTGCCCCCCTCCACCATAATCCACCTCGATCATATCATAGCGGTTCTTAGGCAAAGCCCTGCGTCGGTAGCAACATCATCATCGTCATCACGCCGTTATGCTGACGGAACTCTCCCATGAAGCTCTGCTGGATCGGAGTTCGTGGGATGTCATTGAGCTGAACGTGTGCTGAACTCAGAGGTAACGTGTGTTCGGTACTTGGATTGGTCGGATCGTGAAGACGTTCGACTACATCAACCACGTTCTCATAACGCTTCCGCTTACGGTCTACGAGGGTATGTAGACAATACTCTCCCCTCTCGTTGCTATGCATCACCATGATCTTGTGTGTGCGTAGGATTTTTTTTGAAATTACTACGTTCCCCAACAGTGGCATTCGAGCCAGGTTTATGCGTAGATGTTATATGCACGAGCAGAACACAAGTGAGTTGTGGGCGATACAAGTCATACTGCTTACCAGCATGTCATACTTTGGTTCGGCGATATTATTGGATGAAGCATCCTGGACCGACATTACGCATACGCTTACGCGAGACTGGTTCTACCGACGTGCTTCGCACATAGGTGGCTGGCGGGTGTCAGTTTCTCCAACTTTAGTTGAACCGAGTGTGACTACGCCCAGTCCTTGTTGAAGGTTAAAACAACACTAACTTGACGAAATATCGTTGTGGTTTTGATGCGTAGGTAAGAACGATTCTTGCTCAGCCTGTAGCAGCCACGTAAAACTTGCAACAACAAAGTAGAGGACGTCGAACTTGTTTTTGAAGGGCATGTTGTGATGTGACATGGTCAATACATGATGCTAAATTTTATTGTATGAGATGATCATGTTTTGTAACACAGTTATCGACAACTGGCAAGAGCCATATGGTTGTCTCTTTATTGTATGAAATTCAATCGCCATGTAATTGCTTGACTTTATCACTAAGTGGTAGCGATAGTCGTGGAGGCAATAGTTGGCGTGAAGACAACGATGCTTCGATGGAGATCAAGGTGTCGAGCCAGTGACGATGGTGATCATGACGGTGCTTTGGAGATGGAGATCACAGGCACAAGATGATGATGGCCATATCATATCACTTATATTGATTGCATGTGATGTTTATCCTTTATGCATCTTATTCTGCTTCATTGACGATAGCATTATAAGATGATCTCTCACTAAATTTCAAGGTACAAGTGTTCTCCCCGAGTATGCACCGTAGCCAAAGTTCGTCGTGCCGAGACACCACGTGATGATCGGGTGTGATAAGCTCTACGTTCACATACAACGGGTGCAAGCCAGTTTTGCACACGCAGAAATACTCGGGTTAAACTTGACGAGCCTAGCATATGCAAATATAACCTCGGAACACTGAGACCGAAAGGTCGAGCGTGAATCATATAGTAGATATGATCAACATAGTGATGTTCACCATTGAAAACTACTCCATTTCACGTGATGATCGGTCATGGTTTAGTTGATATGGATCACATGATCACTTAGATGATTAGAGGGATGTCTATCTAAGTGGGAGTTCTTAAATATGATTAATTGACCTTTAATTTATCATGAACTTAGTACCTGATAGTATTTTGCTTGCCTATGTTGTTGTAGATAGATGGCCCGTGCTATTGTTCCGTTAAATTTTAATGTGTTCCTTGAGAAAGCAAAGTTGAAAGATGATGGTAGCAATTACACGGACTGGTTCCGTAACTTGAGGATTATCCTCATTGCTGCATAGAAGAATTACATCCTGGAAGCACCGCTAGGTGCCAAATCCGCTACAGGAGCAACGCCAGATGTTATGAACGTCTGGCAGAGCAAAGCTGATGACTACTCGATAGTTCAGTGTGCCATGCTTTACGGCTTAGAACCAGGACTTCAACGACGTTTTGAACGTCATGGAGCATATGAGATGTTCTAGGAGTTGAAGTTAATATTTCAAGTAAAAGCCCGGATTGAGAGATATGAAGTCTCCAATAAGTTCTATAGCTGCAAGATGGAGGAGAATAGTTCTGTCAGTGAACATATACTCAGAATGTCTGGGTACTATAACCACTTGACTCAACTGGGGGTTAATCTTCTTGTTGATAGTGTCATTGACAGAGTTCTTCAATCACTGCCACCAAGCTACAAGAGCTCCGTGATGAACCATAATATGCAAGGGATGGATAAGACGATTCCCGAGCTCTTCGCAATGCTAAAAGCTCCGGAGGTAGAATTCAAGAAGGAACATCAAGTGTTGATGGTCAACAATACCACCAGTTTCAAGGAAAAAAGGTAAAGGGAAGAAGAAAGGGAACTTTAAGAAGAATGGCAAAAAAGTTGCTGCTCAAGAAAAAAAATCCAGGTCTGGACCTAAGCCTGAGACTGAGTGCTTCTACTGTAAAGGGACTAGTCACTCGAAGCGGAACTGCCCCAAGTATTTGGCAGATAAGAAGGATGGCAAGGTGAACAAAGGTATATGTGATATACATGTTATTGATGTGTACCTTACTAAAGCTCGCAGTAGCACCTGGGTATTTGATACTGGTTCTGTTGCTAATATTTGCAACTCGAAACAGGGACTACGGATTAAGCGAAGATTGGCTAAGGACGAGGTAACGATGCGCGTGGGAAATGGTTCCAAAGTAGATGTGATCGCTGTCGGCACGCTACCTCTACATCTACCTTCGGGATTAGTTTTAGACCTGAATAATTGTTATTTGGTGCTAGCGTTGAGCATGAACATTATATCTGGATCTTGTTTGATGTGAGACGGTTATTCATTTAAATCAGAGAATAATGGCTGTTCTATTTATATGAGTAATATCTTTTATGGTCATGCACCCTTGAAGAGTGGTCTATTTTTAATGAATCTCGATAGTACTGATACACATATTCATAATGTTGAAGCCAAAAGATGCAGAGTTGATAATGATAGTGCAACTTATTTGTGGCACTACCGTTTAGGTCATATTGGTATAAAGCGCATGAAGAAACTCCATTCTGATGGACTTTTGGAATCACTTGATTATGAATCACTTGGTACTTGTGAACCATGCCTCATGGGCAAGATGACTAAAACGCCGTTCTCCGGAACTATGGACCGAGCAACGGATTTGTTGGAAATCATAGATACTGATGTATGTGGTCTGATGAATATTGAGGCTCACGGCGGGTATCGTTATTTTCTCACCTTCACAGATGATTTGAGCAGATATGGGTATATCTACTTGATGAAACATAAGTCTGAAACATTTGAAAAGTTCAAAGAATTTCAGAATGAGGTGGAAAATCATCGTAACAAGAAAATCAACTTTCTACGATCTGATCGTGGAGGTGAATATTTGAGTTACGAGTTTGGTATTCATTTGAAACAATGCGGAATAGTTTTGCAACTCACGCCACCCGGAACACCACAACATAATAGTGTGTTCGAACGTTGTAATCGTACTTTACTAGATATGGTGTGATCTATGATGTCTCTTACTGATTTACCGCTATCGTTTTGGGGTTACGCTTTACAGACAGTTGCATTCATGTTAAATAGGGCACCATCTAAATCCGTTGAGACGACGCCTTATGAACTATGGTTTGGAAAGAAACCAAAGTTGTCGTTTCTTAAAGTTTGGGCTGCGATGCTTATGTGAAAAAGCTTCAACCTGATTAGCTCGAACCCAAATCGGAGAAATGCGTCTTCATAGGATACCCAAAGGACACTGTTGGGTACACCTTCTATCACAGATCCGAAGGCAAGACATTTGTTGCTAAGAATGGATCCTTTCTAGAGAGAGAGTGTCTCTCGAAAGAAGTGAGTGGGAGGAAAGTAAAACTTGATGAGGTAACTGTACCTGCTCACTTATTGGAAAGTAGTCCATCACAGAAACCGGTTCCTGTGACACCTACACCAATTAGTGAGGAAGCCAATTATGATGATCATGAAACTTCAGATCAAGTTACTACCGAACCTTGTAGGTCAACCAGAGTAATATCCACACCAGAGTGGTATGGTAATCCTGTTCCGGAGGTCATGTTACTTGACCATGACGAACCTACGAACTATGAGGAAGCGATGATGAGCCCAGATTCCGCAAAATGGCTTGAGGCCATGAAATCTGAGATGGGAGCCATGTATGAGAACAAAGTGTGGAATGTGGTTGACTTTTTCGATGATCGGCAAGCCATCGAGAATAAATGGATCTTCAAGAAGAAGACTGACGCCGACGGTAGCGTTACTGTCTACAAAGCTCGACTTGTTGTGAAAGGTTTTCGACAAGTTCAAGGAGTTGACTATGATGAGAACTTCTCACCAGTAGCGATGCTTAAGTCCGTCCGAATCATGTTAGCAATTGCCGCATTTTATGATTATGAAATTTGGCAAATGGATGTAAAGGCTGCATTCCTGAATGGATTTATGGAAGAAGAGTTGTATATGATGCAACCAGAAGGTTTTATCGATCCAAAAGGTGCTAACAAAGTGTACAAGCTCCAGCGATCCATTTATGGATTGGTGCAAGCCTCTCGGAGTTGGAATAAACGTTTTGATAGTGTGATCAATGTATATGATTTATACAGACTTCTGGAGAAGCCTGTATTTACAAGAAAGTGAGTGGGAGCTCTCTAGCATTCCTAATATTATATGTGGATGGCATATTGTTGATTGGAAATGATATAGAATTTCTGGATAGCATAAAAGGATACTTGAATAAGAGTTTTTCAATGAAAGACCTCGGTGAAGCTGCTTATATAGGGCATCAAGATCTATAGAGATAGATCAAGATGCTTAATTGGACTTTCACAAAGCACATACCTTGATTAAGTTTTGAAAATTTTCAAAATGGATCAAGCTAAGAGAGGGTTCTTGCCTGTGTTACAAGGTGTGAAGTTGAGTAAGACTCAATGCCCGACCACTGCAGAAGATAGAGAGAAAATGAAATGTGTTCCCTATGTTTCAGCCATAGGCTCTATCATGTATGCAATGCTGTGTACCAGACCTGATGTGTGCCTTGCTATTAGTTTAGCAGGGAGGTACCAAAGTAATCCAAGAATGGATCACAGGACAGCGGTCAAGAACATCCTGAAATACCTGAAAAGGACTAAGGATATGTTTCTCGTTTATGGAGGTGACAAAGAGCTCGTCATAAATGGTTACGTCGCTGCAAGCTTTGACTCTGATCCGGACAAATAAATCGCAAATCGGATACGTGTTTATATTGAATGGTGGAGCTGTCAGTTGGAGTAGTTCTAAACAAAGCGTCGTGGCGGGATCTATGTGTGATGTGGAGTACATAGCTGCTTCGGAAGCAACAAATGAAGGAGTCTGGATGAAGGAGTTCATATCCGATCTATGTGTCATACCTAGTGCATCGTGTCCAATGAAAATCTTTTGTGACAATACTGGTGCAATTGCCTTGGCAAAGGAATCCAGATTTCACAAGAGAACCAAACACATCAAGAGTCGCTTCAATTCCATCCGCGATCAAGTCCAGGAGGGAGACATAGAGATTTGCAAGAAACATACGGATCTGAATGTTGCAGACCCGTTGACTAAGCCTCTCTCACGAGCAAAACATGATCAACACCAAGGCTCCATGGGTGTTAGAATCATTACTGTGTAATCTAGATTATTGACTCTAGTGCAGGTGGGAAGCTGAAGGAAATATGCCCTAGAGGCAATAATAAAGTTATTATTTATTTCCTTATTTCATGATAAATGTTTATTATTCATGCTAAAATTGTATTAACTGGAAACATAATACATGTGTAAATACATAGACAAAAAGAGTGTCACTAGTATGCCTCTACTTGACTAGCTCGTTGATCAAAGATGGTTATGTTTCCTAACCATAGACATCAGTTGTCATTTGATAAACGGGATCACATCATTAGGATAATGATGTGATTGACTTGACCCATTCCGTTATCTTAGCACTTGATCGTTTTAGTTTACTGCTATTGCTTTCTTCACGACTTATACATGCTCCTATGACTATGAGATTATGAAACTCCCGATTACCGGAGGAACACTTTGTGTGCTACCAAACGTCACAACATAACTAGGTGATTATAAAGGTGCTCTACAGGTGTCTCCGATGGTACTTGTTGAGTAGGCATAGATCGAGATTAGGATTTGTCACTCTGATTGTCACTTTGTGTGCTACCAAACGTCACAACGTAACTGGGTGATTATAAAGGTGCTCTACAGGTGTCTCCGGTGGTACTTATTGAGTTGGCATAGATCGAGATTAGGATTTGTCACTCTGATTGCCAGAGAGGTATCTCTGGGCCCTCTCGGTAAAGCACATCACTATAAGCCTTGCAAGCAATGCAACTAATGAGTTAGTTGTGGGATGATGCATTACTGACACGAGTAAAGAGACTTGCTGGTAATGAGATTGAACTAGGTATTGAGATACCGATGATCGAATCTCGGGCAAGTAACATACCGATGACAAAGGGAACAACGTATGTTGTTATGCGGTTTGACCGATAAAGATCTTTGTAGAATATGTAGGAGCCAATATGAACATCCAGGTTCCGCTATTGGTTATTAACCGGAGACGTGTCTCGGTCATGTCTACATAGTTTTCGAACCCGTAGGGTCCGCACGCTTAATGTTCGGTTACGATAGGTATTATCAGTTTATGTGATATGATGTACCGAAGGTAGTTCGGAGTCCTAGATGAGAGCGGGGACATGACGAGGAGTCTCTAAACGGTCGAGATGTAAAGATCAATATATTGGACGACTATATTCGGACATCGGAAAGGTTCCGAGTGATTCGGGTATTTTTCGGAGTATCGGGGTGTTATGGGAATATGGGGAAGAAGTGTTGGGCCTCATGGGCCAAGTGGTGGAAGAGAGGAGGCAGGGCGCGCGGCCCCCCTAGCCCAAACCGATTTGGACTAGGGGGCCGACCCCCCTTTCCTCATTTCCTCCCTCTCCTTCCTTCTCCCTCTCCTCCTTCCTTTCCTCCTCCTAGTAGGAGTAGGACAGGAGGAGTAGGAAAGGGGAGTCCTACTCCTCCTCCTGGCGCGCCCTACAGGGGCCGGCCGGCCTCCCCCTTGCTCCTTTATATACGGGGGCAGGGGGGCACCCCCAGAACACACAAGTTGATTGTTCCAAGCCGTGTGCGGTGCCCCCCTCCACCATAATCCACCTTGATCATATCGTAGCGGTGCTTAGACGAAGTCCTGCGTCCGTAGCAACATCATCACCGTCATCACGCCCTCGTGCTGACAGAACTCTCCCGTGAAGCTCCGCTGGATCGGAGTTCGTGGGACGTCATCGAGCTGAACATGTGCTGAACTTGGAGGTGATGTGCGTTCGGTACTTGGATCGGTCAGATCGTGAAGACATTCAACTACATCTACCACGTTCTCATAACGCTTCCTCTTACGGTCTACGAGGGTACGTAGACGATACTCTCCCCTCCCGTTGCTATGCATCACCATGATCTTGTGTGTGCATAGGAATTTTTTTGAAATTACTACGTTCCCCAACAAATTATGCCCATCAAGTTGACATAGATTTTATTTATCTAGGAGGTAGTTGAACCGGAAATTCCAACCGACCCTATTGTTGAGAGGTTAAATTTAGTTGAAGAAGAAAACAATTATTTGAAGGAAAAAATAAAAAAATTGAGGAGGAAAAGATGATATTGGAGTTGCATGTTGCGGATATCGTCGATGATCACAAGATCAAGATGGATGCAATGCGGTTGAAGATTAGAAAGATTAGAAAATATGCCATTCATACCGAGGCTTGGTATCATTATGCTGTTGGACCAATTGTTACCTTGGTTGTGATTATGATCGCATTTGTTGTTGCATTTAAAGGTTTTACATAGTTTCAATGTATGGTTTAACTAGATGCTCTGGAGAGTTATATGTTGTTCAATGAGAACTATGTATGTACTTTGGTTTTAATGTGATGATGAACTTCTATTAATTTGGTCACTTATCTATCCATGTGAATCTGTAATGGTTTTTGACACACATAATTATATACAATGCACGCAGATGAACCGATAATGGATGTACGGTGACAGACACACCTCTGAGTACATTAAGGGCCTGCATAATTTTCTCGAAGTGGCTGAGGCAAACAAGCAGAATGGTTTTATGTGTTGTCCATGCCCTAATTGTGGGAACATGAAGTCTTACTCCGATCATTCGTCCTAGCCAATGATGTGGCCCAGGTTTTCTATGTGAAGGACATGTCTACCAAACCGAGAAAAAGAAAAGATAAGGAAGCGAATACGTCATACGATGAGCCAAAGCGCCACATAGTACTTTTAGGAAAAAGAGACATTGTGGGAGTGGAGGGCAAGACAAACATGTCTGAAGATTATGAATTGTTTCATGAAATTCCTCCCTTCAAATTCAAGGATGACCCAAGCACCCTGTTAAATGATGAAGATTATCCATGGTTACAGCGCAATAAGCAAAGAACACAAGCGAAGAAAAAGTGAAGACTTTTTCTCCACAACTATTATGATGATACCTTTGATCTAGAATATCCATGTAACAGACGAGTTTCCATATGAAACTCTGATACGTCGAAAGAGATTGTCCATTTTGTACATGAAGTGCATCCAGTTTTTGCCGTAACCCTCTCAACTTTTTAGCATATGCTATTTGGGTGAAATGATGATACCATGCCAACTTTCAACCTTATCAGAGTTCATTTGTAGTGCTTTTCATTTTCAGGATCATATAGCTCAAAAAATCAGTAAATGCATGAAAAATAACAAATGAAGTCAGAAAGGGTTGAAAATTGATGATGTGGCTTTGAATGGTGCATTTTGAACACACAAAAAGTCTGTAATTCAAATAAGTTCAAAAAAAGAAATCCCTTTGTAACAGATGAGCTTTTGTCCTAAACCCTGATACATTGAAAGAGATTGTCCGTTTTGTACACGAAGTGCATCCAGTTTTTCCCGTAACCCTCTCAACTTTTTAGCACATGCTATTTGGGTGAAATGATGATACCATGCCAACTTTCAACCTTTTTAGAGTTCATTTGTAGTGCTTTTCATTTTCAGGGTCATATAGCTCAAAAAAATCACTAAATGCATGAAAAATAACAAATGAAGTCACAAAGGGTTGAAAAGTGATGATGTGGCTTTGAATGGTGCATTTTGAACACACAAAAAGTCTGGAGTTCAAATAAGTTCAAAAAAATGAAATTCCTTTGTAACAGATGAGTTTTTGTCTGAAACCCTGATACTTCAAAGGAGATTGTCCATTTTGTACATGAAGTGCATCCAGTTTTTGCCGTAACCCTCTCAAATTTTTAGCAGATGCTATTTGGGTTAAATGATGATACCATGCCAACTTCACAATCTTTTCAGAGTTCATTTGTAGTGCTTTTCATTTTCAGGGTCATATAGCTAAAAAAACAATAAATGCATGAAAAAAATAACAAATGAAGTCAGAAAGGGTTGAAAATTGATGATGTGGCTTTGAATGGTGCATTTTGAACACACAAAAAGTCTGGAGTTCAAGTAAGTTCAAAAAAATGAAACCCCTTTGTAACAGATGAGTTTTCGTCCAAAACGCTGATACTTCGAAAGAGATTGTCCATTTTGTACACGAAGTGCATCCAGTTTTTGCCTTAACCCTCTAAAATTTTTAGCACATGGTATGTGGGTGAAATGATGATACCATGCCAATTTTCAATCTCTTCAGAGTTCATCTGTAGTGCTTTTCAATTTCAGGACCATTTAGCTCAAAGAATGAACTAATATAAAAAAGAATGATCTGGAAATCTATTATGAAACTTTAATAGCAAAAATAGTAAACTAAAAGAATGAACTAGAAAACTTTAATAAATCTATAATAGAAAAAAGAATGAACTAGAAAACTTTAATGGAACTCTAATAGCTAAAGGAATCAACTGAAAAGTTTTATAAACCTCTAGTATTATTGAAACTAAAATTATATAAAATTTATGCAACTAAAATTATCAAAGTATTTTCTGTTCAAAACATTAAAAGCAAATAGAATGTTCATAAAATAAATAAATAAAATAAATAAGTAGAAACAAAATAAACTTTAATAAATAAGTAGAAACAAAACAAAATAAAACAAAATAAAATAAAATAAAATAAACTTTAATAAAATAAAATAAATAAACTTTAATAAAATAAATAGAAATAGCAACAGTAAGTATTTTGTTGTAAGTAGAAACAAAATTAAAAAAAATAAAGCAACAAAGGAAAAAACTAGAAAAAAAATAAAATGCTACCTACTGGGCCACCACAGCCTGAATACGACTAGAAACCCACCCATGGGCCAGGATTCAGGCCCGCAGAATGCCCAGTAGGCCCACAGGCAGATACAGTGTGTTTAGGCCCGTAAGCCTGCAATACAGTGGAGTTCGAAAGGGGAGGCAGAGCCGCGCTTATAAACCGGTGCGGAAGCCTCTCAGCTAGCGAGGTGGGACTAAAGTTTTGGCCACGGCAGCAGCACCCCCTTTCTTCCCCGTTGGTGGCACCAACCGGGACGAATACCCACCTTTGGTCCCGGTTGGTGGCACAAACCGGGACTAATGCCCACCTTTAGTCCCGGTTGGTGCCACCAATCGGGACCGGGACCAAAGGTCTCTGCTTCCCGTCCTTTGGGCTGCTGAAAAGATACCTTTGGTCCCGATTGATGGCACCAACCAGGACTAAAGGGGTGCTTTGGTCCCGGTTGGTGCTATGAACCGGGACCAAAGGGCTGGCTATATAAGACAACACTTTGCAAATTTTCAGCAGTTTCTCCCCGACGCCGATGCCGTCCTCTGCCCCGACGCCCTGCTCGTCGTCGCTGTCGCCCGCGCCCGTCATCGCTGTCGCCCGCGCCCTCGCCGTCGCCCGCGCCCCTCGCCCGACGCCGTCGCCGCTCGCCGCCCCGGCCCTGCCCCGACGCGCGCCGCCCCGGCCCGCCCCCGTCCTCGCCGTCGCCCTGCCCCACCCCCTTCGTCGTTGTAGCCCCCTGCCTCCACTACTAGGAAAAGGCCTGTTAGTGGCGCACCTATTTTGGCCATTAATGGCGCACTATAGGTGCGCCACTATCATCACGCCTCTAGTAACAAGTACTAATGGCGCACCCCTAGTGCGCCATTAGTATACCAGACAATAGTGGCGCACCTGGCAGTGCGCCATTACTATGTCAAACGGTGCACCATTACTATGCCTCCTAGGGGGCCATATTTACCTTCACATATGCCCCCAAGTGCGCCATTACTATACCCCATAACGCGCCACTGGTATTTAGCCCTGGTGCGCCACTAATGCTCAACAAGGTGCGGCACTACTATGAATATTAGTATTTTTGCTTTTCTGATATTTGCACAGGTTACAAAATACATTACAGCACAGAATATAAACATCACAACATATAAACATCAGATTTATCGAATACAATAGAAGATTAGTCTCTGAATACAATTCGTCATATTAGTCTTCGAATTCAAAAGACCTCTATTAATTTTCATATTAAAATAAACTAGTTATATTAATTCAACTAGTTCAAATCTCATATATATACCTAATTAATATCTAGCTATACTAATTCAACTAGTTCAACTTGTTCTAATTCATGTAAAATATATTTGACATTAATATTTAACATCTTTTCCATATAATTCATCTAACATTAACATTCTAACATTATTATCTACGTAATTTATCTAACATTAATCTAAACAACAGAAAATAGAAAATAAGTAAAAACAATGTGTATGTGTGTGTGTGGTGTGTGCGTGTGTGTGTGTATGAGCGGGGGGCGGCGGCGTACGGGCGGCGGCGGGCGACGACGGGGACGGGCGCGGCGGGCGAGAGGCGGCGGCGATGGGGGCGCGGCGGGGGCGACGGCGATGACGGGTGGCGGGGGCGGCAAGGGCGGCGCGCGATGGGCGATGGGCGCGGCGAAGAAGTTGGATCGAGAAGAAGTACTGGTGGTCGATGAAACTGATTTTTTCGTAGGTGCCATATATATAGGAGGGGTCTTTGGTACCGGTTGGAGCCACCAACCGGTACTAAAGGCCAATTTTCGCCAGGCCAAGGGGCGGGAAACGGCCCCTTTAGTACCGGTTCGTGCCACGAACCGGTACTAAAGACCCCCCCTTTAGTACCGGTTGGAGCCACCAACCGGTACTAAAGGTTGTGCGCTGTCACCGGCGGTGCACAATGTTTAGTCCCACCTCGCCGAGCGAAGGGCAGCCGCACTGGTTTATAAACCCAGCCGCGGCTGCTCCTTCGAGCTTCTCTATATAGCTGCCCTGTGAGTCTGCTGGCCCTTCTGGGCCTGCATTTGCACAAACAAGGTCTGGCAGGCCCACTGGGCAGCGCGCCAACAAATTTTTTATATTTTTTTTTCTGCATTATTTATTTTCTTCTATTTATTTTTGAGTAGTTTTTTATATAGTTTTTTTCTTTTCTGCATTATTTATTTTCTTCAATTTATTTTTGAGTAATTTTTTTGTATAGTTTTTTTCTTTTCTGCATTATTTCTTTTCTTCTATTTCTTTTCTTCTATTTCCAGTTTGTACACGAAGTGCGTCCAGTTTTTGCCATGAACCTCTCTACTCTTTCGCACATGCTATGCAGGTGAAATGATGATACCATGCCAAGTTTCAACATTTTCAGGATTCATTTTGTTATGATTTTCAATTTCACGGTCATTTAGCTCTCTAAACAATTAGGTAAATGACCGAAAAACAACAAATGATGTCAGAACATGTTGGAAATTGATGATGTCGCTTTGAATGCTGCATACTGAACACAAAGGAAGTCCGGATAAGTTTAAAAAACATTGAAGTGGCCATGTAACAAATCAGTTCTCGTCCGAAACCCTGATACTCCGAAAGAGTTTGTCCAGTTTGTACACGAAGTGCGTCCAGTTTTTGCCATGACCCTCTCTACTCTTTCGCACATGCTATGCGGGTGAAATGATGATACCATGCCAAGTTTCAACATTTTCAGGATTCATTTTGTAGTTATTTTCAATTTCACGGTCATTTAGCTCTCTAAACAATTAGGTAAATTACCGAAAAACAACAAATGATGTTAGAACATGTTGGAAATTGATGACGTCGCTGTGAATGCTGCATACTGAACACAAAAGAAGTCCGGAGTTCAAATAAGTTTAAAAAACATTGAAGTGGCCGTGTAACAGATGAGTTCTCGTCCGAAACCCTAATACTCCAAAAGAGTTTGTCCAGTTTGTACACGAAGTGCGTCCAGTTTTTGCCGTGACCCTCTCTAATCTTTCGCACATGCTATGTGGGTGAAATGATGATACCATGCCAAGTTTCAACATTTTTAGGATTCATTTTGTAGTGATTTTCAATTTCATGGTCAATTAGCTCTCCAAACAATTAGGTAAATGACCGAAAAACAACAAATGATGTTAGGACATGTTGGAAATTGATGACGTCGCTTTGCATGCTGCATACTGAACACAAAAGAAGTTCGGAGTTCAAATAAGTTTAAAAAACATTGAAGTGGCCGTGTAACAGATGAGTTCTCGTCCGAAACCCTGATACTCCGAAAGAGTTTGTCCAGTTTGTACACAAAGTGCGTCCAATTTTTGCCGTGACCCTCTCTACTCTTTCGCACATGCTATGCGGGTGAGATGATGATACCATGCCAAGTTTCAACATTTTCAGGATTCATTTTGTAGTGATTTTCAATTTCACAGTCATTTAGCTCTCTAAACAATTAGGTAAATGACTGAAAAACAACAAATGATGTCAGAACATGTTGGAAATTGATGACGTTGCTTTGAATGCTGCATACTGAACACAAAAGAAGTCCGGATAAGTTTAAAAAACATTGAAGTGGCCGTGTAACAGATGAGTTCTCGTCCGAAACCCTGATACTCCAAAAGAGTTTGTCCAGTTTGTACACGAAGTGCATCCAGTTTTTGCCATGACCCTCTCTACTCTTTCGCACATGCTATGCGGGTGAAATGATGATACCATGCCAAGTTTCAACATTTTCAGGATTCAGTTTGTAGTTATTTTCAATTTCACGGTCATTTAGCTCTCTAAACAATTAGCTAAATGACCGAAAAACAACAAAGAATGTCAGAACATGTTGGAAATTGATGACGTCGCTTTGAATGCTGCATACTGAACACAAAAGAAGTCCGAATAAGTTTAAAAAACATTGAAGTGGCCATGTAACAGATGAGTTCTCGTCCGAAACCCTGATACTCCGAAAGAGTTTGTCCAGTTTGTACATGAAGTGCATCCAGTTTTTGCCGTGACCCTCTCTACTCTTTCGCACATGCTATGCGGGTGAAATGATGATACCATGCCAAGTTTCAACATTTTCAGGATTCATTTTGTAGTTATTTTCAATTTCACGGTCATTTAGCTCTCTAAACAATTAGGTAAATGACCGAAAAACAACAAGTGATGTTAGAACATGTTGGAAATTGATGACGCGGCTGTGAATGCTGCATACTGAACACAAAAGAAGTCCGGAGTTCAAATAAGTTTAAAAAACATTGAAGTGGCCGTGTAACAGATGAGTTCTCGTCCGAAACCCTGATACTCCGAAAGAGTTTGTCCAGTTTGTACACGAAGCGCGTCCAGTTTTTGCCATGACCCTCTCTACTCTTTCGCACATGCTATGTGGGTGAAATGATGATACCATGCCAAGTTTCAACATTTTTAGGATTCATTTTGTAGTGATTTTCAATTTCATGGTCATTTATCTCTGTAAACAATTAGGTAAATGACCGAAAAACAACAAATGATGTTAGTACATGTTGGAAATTGATGACGTCGCTTTGCATGCTGCATACTGAACACAAAAGAAGTCCGGAGTTCAAATAAGTTTAAAAAACATTGAAGTGGCCGTGTAACAGATGAGTTCTCGTCCGAAACCCTGATACTCCGAAAGAGTTTGTCTAGTTTGTACACGAAGTGCGTCCAGTTTTTGCCATGACCCTCTCTACTCTTTCGCACATGCTATGTGGGTGAAATGATGATAACATGCCAAGTTTCAACATTTTTAGGATTCATTTTGTAGTGATTTTCAATTTCATGGTCATTTATCTCTGTAAACAATTAGGTAAATGACCGAAAAACAACAAATGATGTTAGTACATGTTGGAAATTGATGACGTCGCTTTGCATGCTGCATACTGAACACAAAAGAAGTCTGGAGTTCAAATAAGTTTAAAAAACATTGAAGTGGCCGTGTAACAGATGAGTTCTCATCCGAAACCCTGATACTCCGAAAGAGTTTGTCCAGTTTGTACACAAAGTGCGTCCAATTTTTACCGTGACCCTCTCTACTCTTTCGCACATGCTATGCGGGTGAGATGATGATACCATGCCAAGTTTCAACATTTTCAGGATTCATTTTGTAGTGATTTTCAATTTCACGGTCATTTAGCTCTCTAAACAATTAGGTAAATGACTGAAAAACAACAAAGGATGTCAGAACATGTTGGAAATTGATGACGTCGCTTTGAATGCTGCATACTGAACACAAAAGAAGTCCGGATAAGTTTAAAAAACATTGAAGTGGCCGTGTAACAGATGAGTTCTCGTCCGAAACCCTGATACTCCAAAAGAGTTTGTCCAGTTTGTACACGAAGTGCATCCAGTTTTTGCCATGACCCTCTCTACTCTTTCGCACATGCTATGCGGGTGAAATGATGATACCATGCCAAGTTTCAACATTTTCAGGATTCAGTTTGTAGTTATTTTCATTTTCACGGTCATTTAGCTCTCTAAACAATTATGTAAATGACCGAAAAACAACAAAGGATGTCAGAACATGTTGGAAATTGATGACGTCTCTTTGAATGCTGCATACTGAACACAAAGGAAGTCCGGATAAGTTTAAAAAACATTGAAGTCGCCATGTAACAAATCAGTTCTCGTCCGAAACCCTGATACTCCGAAAGAGTTTGTCCAGTTTGTACACGAAGTGCGTCCAGTTTTTGCCATGACCCTCTCTACTCTTTCGCACATGCTATGCGGGTGAAATGATGATACCATGCCAAGTTTCAACATTTTCAGGATTCATTTTGTAGTTATTTTCAATTTCACGGTCATTTAGCTCTCTAAACAATTAGGTAAATGACCGAAAAACAACAAGTGATGTTAGAACATGTTGGAAATTGATGACGTGGCTGTGAATGCTGCATAGTGAACACAAAAGAAGTCCGGAGTTCAAATAAGTTTAAAAAACATTGAAGTGGCCGTGTAACAGATGAGTTCTCGTCCGAAACCCTGATACTCCGAAGGAGTTTGTCTAGTTTGTACACAAAGTGCGTCCAGTTTTTGCCATGACCCTCTCTACTCTTTCGCACATGCTATGTGGGTGAAATGATGATACCATGCCAAGTTTCAACATTTTTAGGATTCATTTTGTAGTGATTTTCAATTTCATGGTCATTTATCTCTGTAAACAATTAGGTAAATGACCGAAAAACAACAAATGATGTTAGTACATGTTGGAAATTGATGACGTCGCTTTGCATGCTGCATACTGAACAAAAAAGAAGTCCGGAGTTCAAATAAGTTTAAAAAACATTGAAGTGGCCGTGTAACAGATGAGTTCTCGTCCGAAACCCTGATACTCCGAAAGAGTTTGTCCAGTTTGTACACGAAGTGCGTCCAGTTTTTGCCATGACCCTCTCTACTCTTTCGCACATGCTATGTGGGTGAAATGATGATACCATGCCAAGTTTCAACATTTTTAGGATTCATTTTGTAGTGATTTTCAATTTCATGGTCATTTATCTCTGTAAACAATTAGGTAAATGACCGAAAAACAACAAATGATGTTAGTACATGTTGGAAATTGATGACGTCGCTTTGCATGCTGCATACTGAACACAAAAGAAGTCCGGAGTTCAAATAAGTTTAAAAAACATTGAAGTGGCCGTGTAACAGATGAGTTCTCGTCCGAAACCCTGATACTCCGAAAGAGTTTGTCCAGTTTGTACACGAAGTGCGTCCAGTTTTTGCCATGACCCTCTCTACTCTTTCGCACATGCTATGTGGGTGAAATGATGATACCATGCCAAGTTTCAACATTTTTAGGATTCATTTTGTAGTGATTTTCAATTTCATGGTCATTTATCTCTGTAAACAATTAGGTAAATGACCGAAAAACAACAAATGATGTTAGTACATGTTGGAAATTGATGACGTCGCTTTGCATGCTGCATACTGAACACAAAAGAAGTCCGGAGTTCAAATAAGTTTAAAAAACATTGAAGTGGTCGTGTAACAGATGAGTTCTCGTCCGAAACCCTGATACTCCGAAAGAGTTTGTCCAGTTTGTACACAAAGTGCGTCCAATTTTTGCCGTCACCCTCTCTACTCTTTCGCACATGCTATGCGGGTGAGGTGATGATACCATGCCAAGTTTCAACATTTTCAGGATTCATTTTGTAGTGATTTTCAATTTCACGGTCATTTAGCTCTCTAAACAATTAGGTAAATGACTGAAAAACAACAAATGATGTTAGAACATGTTGGAAATTGATGACGTCGCTTTGAATGCTGCATACTGAACACAAAAGAAGTCCGGATAAGTTTAAAAAACATTAAAGTGGCCGTGTAACAGATGAGTTCTCGTCCGAAACCCTGATACTCCAAAAGAGTTTGTCCAGTTTGTACACGAAGTGCATCCAGTTTTTGCCATGACCCTCTCTACTCTTTCGCACATGCTATGCGGGTGAAATGATGATACCATGCCAAGTTTCAACATTTTCAGGATTCAGTTTGTAGTTATTTTAAATTTCACGGTCATTTAGCTCTCTAAACAATTAGGTAAATGACCGAAAAACAACAAAGGATGTCAGAACATGTTGGAAATTGATGACGTCGCTTTGAATGCTGCATACTGAACACAAAAGAAGTCCGGATAAGTTTAAAAAACATTGAAGTGGCCATGTAACATATGAGTTCTCGTCCGAAACCCTGATACTCCGAAAGAGTTTGTCCAGTTTGTACACGAAGTGCGTCCAGTTTTTGCCGTGACCCTCTCTACTCTTTCGCACATTCTATGCGGGTGAAATGATGATACCATGCCAAGTTTCAACATTTTCAGGCTTCATTTTGTAGTTATTTTCAATTTCACGGTCATTTAGCTCTCTAAACAATTAGGTAAATGACCGAAAAACAACAAGTGATGTTAGAACATGTTGGAAATTGATGACGTGGCTGTGAATGCTGCATGCTGAACACAAAAGAAGTCCGGAGTTCAAATAAGTTTAAAAAACATTGAAGTGGCCGTGTAACAGATGAGTTCTCGTCCGAAACCCTGATACTCCGAAAGAGTTTGTCCAGTTTGTACACGAAGTGCGTCCAGTTTTTGCCATGACCCTCTCTACTCTTTCGCACATGCTATGTGGGTGAAATGATGATACCATGCCACGTTTCAACATTTTTAGGATTCATTTTGTAGTGATTTTCAATTTCATGGTCATTTATCTCTGTAAACAATTAGGTAAATGACCGAAAAACAACAAATGATGTTAGTACATGTTGGAAATTGATGACGTCGCTTTGCATGCTGCATACTGAACACAAAAGAAGTCCGGAGTTCAAATAAGTTTAAAAAACATTGAAGTGGCCGTGTAACAGATGAGTTCTCGTCCGAAACCCTGATACTCCGAAAGGGTTTGTCTAGTTTGTACAAAAAGTGCGTCCAGTTTTTGCCGTGACCCTCTCTAATCTTTCGCACATGCTATGCGGGTGAAATGATGATACCATGCCAAGTTTCAACATTTTCAGGATTCATTTTGTAGTGATTTTCAATTTCACAGTCATTTAGCTCTCTAAACAATTAGGTAAATGACTGAAAAACAACAAATGATGTCAGAACATGTTGGAAATTGATGATGTCGCTTTGAATGCTGCATACTGAACACAAAAAAGTCCGGATAAGTTTAAAAAACATTGAAGTGGCCGTGTAACAGATGAGTTCTCGTCCGAAAACCTGATACTCCGAAAGAGTTTGTCCAGTTTGTACACGAAGTGCATCCAGTTTTTTCCGTGATCCTCTCTAATCTTTCGCACATGCAATGCGGGTGAAATGATGATACCATGCCAAGTTTCAACATTTTCAGGATTCATTTTGTAGTTATTTTCAATTTCACGGTCATTTAGCTCTCTAAACAATTAGGTAAATGACCGAAAAATAACAAATGATGTTAGAACATGTTGGAAATTGATGACGTCACTGTGAATGCTACATACTGAACACAAAGGAAGTCCGGAGTTTAAATAAGTTTAAAAAACATTGAAGTGGCCGTGTAACAGATGAGTTCTCGTCCGAAACCTTGATACTCCAAAAGAGTTTGTCCAGTTTGTACACAAAGTGCGTCCAGTTTTTGCCGTGACCCTCTCTACTCTTTCACACATGCTATGCGGGTGAAATGATGATACCATGCCAAGTTTCAACATTTTTAGGATTCATTTTGTAGTGATTTTCAATTTCACGGTCATTTAGCTCTCTAAACAATTAGGTAAATGACGGAAAAACAACAAATGATGTTAGAACATGTTGGAAATTGATGACGTCGCTTTGAATGCTGCATACTAAACACAAAAGAAGTCCGGACTTCAAATAAGTTTAAAAAACATTGAAGTGGCCGTGTAACAGATGAGTTCTCGTCCGAAACCCTGATACTCCGAAAGAGTTTGTCCAGTTTGTACATGAAGTGCGTCCAATTTTTGCCGTGACCCTCTCTACTCTTTCGCACATGCTATGCGAGTGAAATGATGATACCATGCCAAGTTTCAACATTTTCAGGATTCATTTTGTAGTGATTTTCAATTTCACGGTCATTTAGCTCTCTAAACAATTAGGTAAATGACTGAAAAACAACAAATGGTGTCAGAACATGTTGGAAATTGATGACGTCGCTTTGAATGCTGCATACTGAACACAAAAAAGTCCGGATAAGTTTAAAAAACATTGAAGTGGTCGTGTAACAGATGAGTTCTTGTCCGAAAACCTGATACTCCGAAAGAGTTTGTCAAGTTTGTACACGAAGTGCATCCAGTTTTTGCCGTGATCCTCTCTAATCTTTCGCACATGCTATGCGGGTGAAATGATGATACCATGCCAAGTTTCAACATTTTCAGGATTCATTTTGTAGTTATTTTCAATTTCACGGTCATTTAGCTCTCTGAACAATTAGGTAAATGACCGAAAAATAACAAATGATGTTAGAACATGTTGGAAATTGATGACGTCGCTGCGAATGCTGCATACTAAACACAAAGGAAGTCCGGAGTTTAAATAAGTTTAAAAAACATTGAAGTGGCCGTGTAACAGATGAGTTCTCGTCCGAAACCCTGATACTCCAAAAGAGTTTGTCCAGTTTGTACACAAAGTGCGTCCAGTTTTTGCCGTGACCCTCTCTACTCTTTCGCACATGCTATGCGGGTGAAATGATGATACCATGCCAAGTTTCAACATTTTTAGGATTCATTTTGTAGTGATTTTCAATTTCACGGTCATTTAGCTCTCTAAACAATTAGGTAAATGACGGAAAAACAACAAATGATGTTAGAACATGTTGGAAATTGATGACGTCGCTTTGAATGCTGCATACTGAACACAAAAGAAGTCCGGAGTTAAAATAAGTTTAAAAAACATTGAAGTGGCCGTGTAACAGATGAGTTCTCGTCCGAAACCCTGATACTCCGAAAGAGTTTGTCCAGTTTGTACATGAAGTGCATCCAGTTTTTGCCGTGACCCTCTCTACTCTTTCGCACATGCTATGCGGGTGAAATGATGATACCATGCCAAGTTTCAACATTTTCAGGATTCATTTTGTAGTGATTTTCAATTTCACGGTCATTTAGCTCTCTAAACAATTAGGTAAATGACCGAAAAACAACAAATGATGTTAGAACATGTTGGAAATTGATGACGTCGCTTTGCATGCTGCATACTGAACACAAAAGAAGTCCGGAGTTCAAATAAGTTTAAAAAACATTGAAGTGGCCGTGTAACAGATGAGTTCTCGTCCGAAACCCTAATACTCCAAAAGAGTTTCTCCAGTTTGTACACGAAGTGCGTCCAGTTTTTGCCGTGACCCTCTCTACTCTTTCGCGCATGCTATGCGGGTGAAATGATGATACCATGCCAAGTTTCAACATTTTCAGGATTCATTTTGTAGTGATTTTCAATTTCACGGTCATTTAGCTCTCTAAACAATTAGGTCAATGACCGAAAAACAAAAAATGATGTTAGAACATGTTGGAAATTGATGACGTCACTTTGAATGCTGCATACTGAACACAAAAGAAATGCGGAGTTCAAATAAGTTACTAAAAATAAAAAAGAGGTGCAATGCTGGTTAATTTGCTTCAAGCCTTTCGGAATAGTGTAGACTGCACTGCACATAGCTCAGTGCAATCTATGCTATTCCGAAAGGCTTGAAGCTAATTAACATGTAGGTGAGCATTGCGCCTCTTCATCATTGTCTGTGCACTCACGGCTTATAAACCGCTCATACTGCCTCTCTCTTGGCGAGGTGGGACTAAAAATCAGCTTACTAAGAAACTCTAGTACCGGTTCATGGCATGAACCGGTACTAAAGGTCTTCGTGGGGGCCCCATCCTGACCATAGCCTGACACATCCTCATTAGTACCGGTTCGTGGCATGAACCGGTACTAAAGGTTGCCCACGAACCGGTACTAATGATGCCCGCCCGCCTAGCCGTTGGAACCGGCACTAATGGTCACATTAGTGCCGCCTCAAATTCAAACCGGCACTAATGTGCTTCACATTTGACCCTTTTTCTACTAGTGATTCGACGTCAGGAGAACCAGATGTGCGCCGACATGATAGATCTGAAGAAGGCAAGCACAAGAATCAAGGAACTGGAGGAAGAACTCAAGGCTACACATGAAGATTATGAAGAGGAAATCGAAGTATTAGTGGAGAAGAATGACGATCTGATCAAGAATATTGGAATATTTATGGGAGGCCCTACACCGGTAGAAGAAGATGACGAACCCAAGGAGATTCGCCCGGAAGACTACATCATCATCGACGACACCTACTCGGATCCAGATGATAGCGATGATGACTATGTTGATGAAGCTAGAGTAGATATCACGGAGACTGCAACCGAAGAATATTTTTAGTAGACCACCCCATCAGTAGTAGTAGTCCACCATGTAAATATAGTAGTCCGAGCACTTTCGCGATAGTTAGATCGATTGTATGCCCTTGTTTGATTGGATGAAGGGAATTGTTTGCTTTTGCCTCATGTGCATATGGGTAGTGTTTTCTCTCTAGACCCCTCTCTGTTCTTAAATCTCATCCTTTCTAAACCCTCAGATGCCTCCGAGACGTGACCCCGGTTTCACCTTCCCACTTGAGCTCACCCAGTTGATCCAGCAGCAGAACACATTGATGCAGTTGCTAGTCCAGAATCAGAATCAGGGGAACAACAACAACCCACCACCACCGCCACCACCTCCTATTGATCACTTAGCCCGTTTTCTTAGGCTGAATCCACCGGTGTTTTCCAATAGCACCGAGCCGATAGTAGCAGATGATTGGCTCCGCAAGACAGCAAGGGAGTTGACCACGGCAGGATGCACATATGCGGAAAAGGTGAAGTTTGCCGCACATCAGCTTGAAGGACCTGCAACATCATGGTGGGAGAATTTCACAGCCACTTTCCCTGTCGACACCGTCACATGGGACCAGTTCTAGCAGGCTTTCCGTACTGCCCATGTTTCAGCAGGAGCTATGGCCATGAAGAAGCGAGAGTTTTGCAATTTGCGCCAAGGAGGAAGGACAGTTGGCCAGTATGTGGAGGATTTTAGTAAGCTAGCATGTTATGCCCCAGATGACGTTGCCACGGATGCGGCCAACCAGGAGAAGTTTCTGGGAGGACTGAATGATGAGTTGAGCTTGGAGTTGATGGTAGCAACCTTCAACAACTACCAGGAGTTGGTAGATCGTGCTTTCATGATTGAAGGGAAGCAGCAGCAGATTGAGAACCATAAGAGGAAGTATGGACAAGGGAAGTACAATTCTGGAGCTCAGTAGAAGCCACGTTTTACCCCTAGACCGGGAGGACATTTTCAGCATATCCATGGAGGAGGTAGCTCGCACAATCATAATGGCACCAAGACTGGTAATGGGAATGGAGGAAGCAACGGCCAGAACCGTACAAACCCATCAACCCCAGCCAAGAGAGACCTGAGCCAAGTCACTTGCTTTAAGTGCCAGAAGACCGGACATTATGCCAATGAATGTCCTGAAGCCCCGAATGGAAATGGCAATGGAAGCTCTGGGAAGAAGCCGAACCCTTTTAACAGGGGACAGGTGAACCACGTAAATGTGGAGGAAGTTGAAGCCCAGCCTGATGCAGTAATAGGTAAGTTTTTAGTTAAGTCATTTACTGCACTCGTTCTTTTTGATACTGGTGCATTGCATTCACACATATCAAGGGGATTTGTGGATAAGTATAAACTACCAACCCAAGCCCTTAGATCACCCATGATAATAACCTCGCCTGGAGCATAGTATATGGCTAGTCTATGGTGTGATCGGTTACCATTAAGGAGTGGTAACTACGTATTTCCCTCAGACCTAATAGTATTGGAATCTCAAGGATTGGATGTGATATTAGGCATGGATTGGTTATCAAAGTATGAAGGAAATATTGAATGTGCCAGTAAGTCAATTTTGCTTACCACGCCAGAAGGGAGAAGGATCAAGTATGTATCCCGGCATGTGCCGAAAAGGACTCACGTAAATTGCTTAACATGAGTTGTGCAGGAGGAAGTACCAGTGGTAAAAGATTTCCCTGATGTATTTCCAGAAGAATTGCTAGGCATGCCACCGGATAGAGATATTGAGTTCTTGATTGAGCTTTTGCTAGGCACAGGGCCAATATCTAAGAGACCATATAGGATGCCCGCAAAAGATTTCATGGAGATTAAGAAGCAGATTAAGGAGTTACTGGATAAAGGTTATATTCGCCCAAGTTCTTCACCTTGGGGATCGCCAGTACTTCTAGTGGAGAACAAGGATGAATCGTTAAGGATGATTGTCGATTACCTAGGATTGAATGAAGTAACCATCAAGAACAAGTACCCACTACCGATGATCAATGATCTGTTTGATCGATTGCAAGGAGGTAAGGTATTTTCCAAGATCGACCTACGATCAGGGTACCACCAGTTGAGGATTCGAGAACAGGATATACCCAAGACAGCTTTTACCACCAGGTATGGGCTGTACGAGTATACCGTTATGTCATTTGGTCTGACTAACGCACCTGCATATTTTATGAACATGATGAACAAAGTGTTTATGGAGTTTTTGGATAAGTTCGTCATAGTGTTCATTGATGATATCCTAGTTTACTCGAAGAATGAAGAGGAGCATAAGGAGCATTTGCGTTTGGAACTTGGAAAGCTCATAGAACATCAGTTATATGCCAAGTTTAGCTAATGTGAGTTTTGCTTGAAGGAAGTTGGATTTCTCGGACACGTTATATCCGGAGAAGGTATAGAAGTAGATCCCACCAAGGTTGACACTTTGACAAATTGGGAATCCCCAACAACAGTTGGAGAAATCCGGAGTTTTGTTGGACTTCCAGGATACTACCGGAGATTCATTGAAAATCCGGAGTTGTTGAAAAAGGATACCAAGTTCATATGGATTGAGGAATGTGAGATTAGTTTCCAGGAGTTAAAGAAATGTTTGGTTACATCACATGTGTTGATTTTGCTAGATCAGACCAAGGATTATGAGGTGTATTGTGACGCTTCACGTCGAGGACTTGGAGTAGTGCTTATGCAGGAAGGAAGAGTTGTTTCATATGCCTCACGATAGCTTAAGCCTCATGAGTTGAATTATGCCACACATGATTTGGAGTTAGCAGCCGTAGTGCATGCGTTGAAGACCTGGAGACATTTTCTCATTGGAAATCATTGTGAGGTGTACACGGATCACAAGAGTTTGAAGTAGATCTTCACGCAGAAGGAGTTAAATCTTAGGCAAAGGAGATGGTTGGAACTCATCAAGGATTATGATATGAGATTGCATTATCACCCTGGAAAAGCTAACGTAGTAGCTGACGCGTTGAGCCGTAAAAGTCATGTCAACACCTTAATGACGTGAGGTTTACCAAGAGAGTTAGCCGAGAATCTTCATGAGCTATGTTTGGAGATAGTTCCAAGAGTCTATGTAGCAGCATTGGAGATTCAGTCTACTTTGATGGATAAGATCAGAGAAGCCCAGAAGACTGACAAGGAGATTGCCTCTATAAAGGTGAAAATGAGCAAAGGAAAAGCTAAGGGATTTCGTGAAGATGAGCACAATACCTTATGGTTTGAAGACCGTGTTTATGTGCCTAATGATTTGGAGATCAGGAAGTTAATTCCGCAAGAGGCCCATGATTCACCCTATTCGATTCACCCAGGAAATACCAAGATGTATCTGGATTTGAAGGATATTTTCTGGTGGACCAGAATGAAGAAGGATATTGCGGAGTATGTAGCAGTTTGTGATGTATGTTAGAGAGTAAAGGCAGAGCATCAGAAGCCAGCAGGATTGCTACAGCCATTGCTGATACCGGAATGGAAGTGGGATAAGTTAGGCATGGATTTTATTACGGGTCTACCCAGAACTCGTTCAGGCTATGACTCAATATGGGTTGTAGTCGATCGTTTGACGAAGGTAGCTCATTTCATTCCAGTGAAGACTACCTATACCAGTGCAAAGTTGGCAAAGATATACATGACCAGAATCGTATGTCTGCATGGAGTTCTAAGGAGAATTGTATCAGATAGAGGAACCCAATTTACCTCAAAGTTCTGGAATCAGTTGCATGAAACTTTAGGTACCAGACTGGAGTTTACTACAACTTTCCATCCGCAGACAGATGGACAGACTGAGAGAGTCAACCAGATTTTGGACGATATGCTGAGAGCTTGTGCGCTAGATTATGGATCTACTTGGGACGAGAATTTGCCTTATGTAGAGTTCTCTTACAACAACAGTTATCAATCCAGTTTGAAGATGGCCCCTTTCGAAGCCTTGTACGGAAGGAGGTGCAGGACCCCATTTTCGTGGGATGAAGTTGTTGACCGCTAGTTGTTTGGACTAGATCTGATTAAGGAGTCTGAACAGAAAGTGAAATTGATTCGCGATAGGTTGAAGGTAGCTCAATCCAGGCAGAAGAGCTACGCAGATTATAAACGCAAGGAGACAGTTTATGAAGTCAGAGACCGAGTTTATCTCCGAGTATCTCCACTTCGAGGAGTTAAGCGCTTTGTAGTTAAGGGAATGTTAGCTCCACGTTTTGTAGGACCATACAAAGTTTTGGAGCGTATGGGAGAAGTAGCCTACAAGTTGGAATTGCCCGAAGGATTGTCAGGAGTTCTCGACGTGTTCCATGTTTCCTAGTTGAAGAAATGCCACGCCAAGATGGCTAATATACCGCTGAGAGATACAGTGCCACTGGAAGCGATTTAGTTGGACAGTGATTTGACCTATGAGGAGAAAGCAGTCAAGATTTTAGAGTATGCCAGTCGAGTCACCCGCAGCAAGGTTATCAAGTTTTGCAAAGTTCAGTGGAGCCACCACACGGAAGATGAAGCCACCTGGGAACGAGATGAAGATTTGCTGAAGGACCACCCTCACCTATTTTCTAGCCAACCCGAATCTCGAGGGCGAGATTCATCTTAAGGGGGGTAGGTTTGTAACATCCCAAATTTTCAATTTGGAATGTTATACACTAGATCATCATTGCATATCATATTTCATTGCATTTTGGTTGATCCTAGAAAATTCTACGCAACTCAAGGACCCTCGGAGAGAGTTGGGGATTTCGTTATTTTCATATTTGAGTTTTCTCAAATTTTGAAAATAGGATCGTTTGATTTTATTTATTTTATCTTCAGTTATTTCTATTATCAAAATATGAGAGAGGGAATAAAATGACTTTCCCAAAATAATGAAATATTGAAGGTTTAATAAAAAAATCAAATAAGATTTTAATTTGGTTTTATTTGCTATTTTATTTGAATTTAGGAAAAAATGCACGTTTTCAAAAATTGCATTTAGAGCCAAAAAAATGTTCATCCTGTTCTAAATATTTTATTTAGACGAAGAAAATTTGTTTTGGCATTTTTAGAATTTTATTTATTTTTCTAGAATTTTTTTAGTCGCAGTGAAACTGTTAAAAAAAGCAAGACCCCGCGCCCGACTGGGCCAAGGGCCCAGCCGAGCGGGCCGGCCCAGCCAGCCGCTGCCGCCTCTCGCCGGGTCGGGACAGAGTCCCGACCAGCACCGCTGCCGCCCGAGTCCGGGGAGGGGTCCGCCTCCCGAGGCCGACCCCTCCCCCAAGTCGCCTCTCCCCGCCCCCTTTATAACCGCCGCTCCCCCCCCCTGCGGCCCACACCGCCGTCGCCGCCGCACGCCCCAACGCCACATGCCTCCGCCGCCGCACCGCCTGCCGCCGCCCCGCGTCGCTCGCCACCGCCGCACGCCACCCGGAGCCGTCGCCCCGCCGCCTTGCGCCACCCGCCGCCCTGCCGGAGTCTCGCCGGAGCGCCGCCGCCGAGGTAGCCGCCGGCCGGTTTTTGAGAAAAAGCCGTTTCAGTTTTTTTGAAAACCCTAGTTTTTGTTTTTTTAAATAGATTGGTTTCTCTCTGGTTTATTTATTTAGTGAGCGTTCGCTCGTCCGTTCGTTTTAACGAACGCGTTTTTCGTTTAGTTCCTGTTAACGAACGTTCGTTCGTTAACCTGTTCGTCGTTTTCTATTTCTCGGATTAAATCCGCGATTCTTCTGATCGCGATTTCTGATCTGATGTTCGTTTTAGTTTAACTTTTCGCTCGTTTGTCGTAATCAGGCGATTCAAGCGCTTGGAGTTTCATCTCAAAACCCTCTTTCCTTTTAACAAACTCAAACAAGTTTTTGCCTCAGTAAAAATTTGCCCTAGTTTTAGATTAGTAAACGAAGCTTATTTCTTTTGCCGTTTGTCTTTCGTTGCTTCGTTCGATTTGGTTCTTTTTGCCAACCGGATTTCTTAAGTTGAACTTTCTGGTTAGATCTCTTATTCGAGTTTTACTTGTGCACTAGATGAGTACTTATTGTATGCTTGTTTGTTTGCGATAGAGTACCCGGAGTGCGCGGCTTGCTACTTCGAATCGCTAGGTTTCACGGATCATCAGCAAGGCAAGTAACACTTTGATCATACCTCCTACTACCCAGTTTTTATTGCATTAGATAAATCCTCACACATTGCATGATTAGGATCTAATTAAATTGTGGGTTGGGAAGTAGTTGAGGTAGAACCTATTACCTGTTTATTATCAAACCTTTGGGAGTTACTTCTACGTTGCTTATGTTATGCTATGCTAGTAGACGTGGATTGGGTGAGTGAAATCCATGACAGATGTGAGTTTGATAATTTAATGGTTTATCTAAGGTGGCAACTTAATTACACATCTGGGTGGACTGAGGCACCTGGGTATTCCAGCGATTGCTTGTTTTCTTTTGGACCGCCACCCAGGCTCAAAGGGATCATGAGATTATTCATGCTAGAAACTTCCGTGTGCAGCCACAAGCTACTATGGGCTCTAGCATAGTTGACTAAGTCGTGCGAACTCTTACAGTGGTAGACTAGCAGATGTAGGGGATTTAGGTGGTACGGTCTACACAATTGTAAGGTGCTAGCGCTTCTGAAAGACTATGTCTCGGTCATCCGTTTCTCAAACACCATGTAGTGCGAGAATCCCAATGGAGGAGATCGAGTCTTGTGGGGAAAAGTGCGCAAACCTCTGCAGAGTGTATAAACTAATCATGGTTAGCCGTGTCCCCGGTTATGGACATCTTGAGTATCTAGTACTTGGATTATCATGTGAATCTCATCATGTTACTCTAAAATTAATTTTGTTGGGTTTTTAATGGTGATGCTTAATTGGGATTGAGAATGCTGTCAACCATTCTCAATGTTTAACAGCTACCATGATAGTTAAACAAAATTTATTCCTTTGAAGTAGGGAAAAATTGGCTTTACGCAAAAACTGTAACCATAGAGCTTTCCACCAGCCAAATATGCATATAGAATAGCCTTATTCTTTTATCTTTCTCTATGTGTTACATTGCCAGCATATTCCATGTGCAGACCCGTTTCGGGCTGCAACGTTAATGTTGCAGACTTTTCAGACGACGAGTAAGGTACTTTAGGTCGTGGTTCTATACTCAGTGATGCCGTTGGAGTTGATGGACTCACTTATCTTGCAAGCCTTCCGTTGTTATCGTTATTAGATGGCCTTAAGCCATATTTATTGTAATAAGTTCTCTTTTGAGACACTCGATGTAATAAGTGTGTGATTTCTACTCTGTTATAAATCCTTCAAGTACTGTGTGGTATCAGCATTACTGATCCAGGAATGACACCTGAGCACAGAGATTGGACCGTTTAAGGTCTGGTCACTACATCGGTCCATTCCGAGAATGTTTAACACCCGCTCATGAAAAGAGACAAGAGGGGTGCGCCAGTGCATGTGGGAGTGTCAGATTGCGAAACGGACAACAGGGGAAATGCTCGGATGCATGAGACAAATACGAATGCAAATGCGATGCACATGATGACATGATATGAAATGCATGACATGAACAAAATGCAAAATGGAAGACAAAACCCAACCACGAAGGGAAATCTCATAACTTAAAGCCTAAAATGGCAAGTGTCGGAGTTACAAATATGGCAAGTTACGTATGGGGTGTTACAACACTCCACCGCTACAAGAGGATCTCGTCCCGAGATCTAGGACTGAAAGAAGTCCGGATATTCAGAACGGAGGTGATCCTCGCGCTCCCAGGTGGCTTCTCGGTCGGAAATGTGTGACCACTTCACTTTCAGGAATTTGATTGACTTGTTGCGAGTCTTGTGCTCGGTTTCTTCAAGGATAGCAACGAGATGCTCATGATAATACAAATCTTCTTGGAGATCAATTTCTTCGAAGTTGATAGTGTGCTCAGGAGTCTTGAAGCTCTTGCGAAGCTGTGACATGTGAAACACATCGTGCATGTTTGCGAAGTTGGACGGAAGCTCAAGTTGATAGGCGAGGTCCTCTCTTTTGCCAATGATCTTGAAAGGACCCACGTATCAAGGGGAAAGCTTCCCTTTGATACCAAAGCGATGGCTGCCTTTCATTGGAGAGACGCGGAGGTAGACATGGTCTCCGATCTCGAAAGCCAAGTCACGATGCTTGCTATCATAGTAACTCTTCTGGCACGATTGCGCAGCTTTCAGATTTTCACGGATGACTTTACACATTTCTTCAGCTTCTGTGATTAAGTCATTGCCAAGAAGTTGGCGTTCACCAGTCCCTGACCAATTCAGAGGACTACGTCAGTTTCTGCCATAGAGAATTTCGAATGGGGCCTTGCCCAAACTCGCTTGGAAGCTGTTGTTGTAGGAGAACTCGGCATATGGAAGACAATTCTCCCACTTCATACCGAAGGACATGACACAAGCCCTGAGCATATCTTCAACGATTTGATTTACTCGCTCGACTTGGCCACTAGTTTGAGGATGGAAAGCTGTGCTGAAGCGAATGTTGGTGCCCATGGCCTTCTGGAAGGAGTCCCAAAACTTGGAGGTGAAAATGCTTCCACGATCTGAAGATATCAATTGTGGAATACCGTGCAAAGAGATAATCCTGGAGGTGTATAGCTCGGCCAAATGAGCTGCTGTGATAGATTCTTTGATTGGAAGGAAATGAGCCACTTTAGTAAGCTTGTCAATGACAATGAAAATAGCATCATTTCCACACTTGGACATGGGAAATCCAGTCACGAAGTCCATTTCAATATGGTCAAACTTCCATTCTAGAATATCAAGAGGTCGTAGGAGACGAGCTGGTCGTTGGTGTTCTGCTTTCACCCTTCTGCAAACATCACATTCATTCACGAATTGAGCAATTTCTCACTTCATTCGAGTCCACCAATACGACTGCTTGAGGTCATGGTACATCTTCGTTCTTCCGGCATGAATGGATAGAAGGGAATTGTGCGCCTCGTTCATAATGACTTTCCTTAGATCACCTTTAGGAACCACAATCCGGTCCTCGAAGAATAGAGTGTCTTTGTCATCAATGCGATAGCACTTGTATTTGGGTTGGCTCTTGGCAATCCCATGTTTCACCTTCTTCACCATGGTATCAAGGAGTTGTGCCTCACGGATTTGATCATCCAAAGTAGGAGAGACTTGGAGGTTGGCAAGAGAGCCTTGAGGAACAACTTGGAGATTGAGCTTGCGGAAAGCTTCACAAAGGTTCGGTTGGAAGGGCTTGAGAATTAAGCTGTTGTTGTAAGCCTTCCTGCTCAAAGCATCTGCAATGACATTGGCCTTTCATGGAGTATATTCAATACTCGTATTGTATTCTTGAAGCATTTCGACCCATCGAGTCTGCCCTAGGTTGAGGTTGGGTTGAGTGAAGATGTACTTGAGGCTCTTATGATCTGTGAAGATGTCCACTTTCCTTCCCAACAAGAGATGTCTCCATGTTAATAATGCATGGACAACTGCTGCCAACTCAAGATCATGAGTGGGGTAGTTCCTTTCGTTGGGCTTTAACTGGCGAGAGGTATAAGCCACAACTTTCTTGTCTTGCATTAACACAACGCCGAGACCTTTCAAGGAAGCATCATAGAAAACTTCGAATGGCTTGGATTCATCAGGAGGAGTCAAGACAGGAGCTGTGACTAGCTTTTCTTTCAGGGTGTTAAAAGAAACATTACATTCAGGCGTCCAGACATACTTGACATTCTTATGGAGGAGGTTGGAAAGAGGCTTTGCAATCTTAAAGAAATTCTCAATGAATCTTCGACAATAGCTTGCAAGCCCAAGAAAACTGCGGAGCTGTTTGACATTCTGAGGAGGTTCCCAATTCATAATTGCAGACACCTTCTCGGGATTAACAGTGATGCCTTTGGCGGAGATGATATGACCAAGGTAAAGAACTTCATCAAGCCAGAACTCACACTTGGAAAACTTCGCATAGAATTGATGCTCTTTGAGTTTGTCAAGCACCAATCTCAAATGCTTGGCATGATCCTCTTTATTCTTGGAAAAGACCAAGATATCATCGAGATACACCAGGACAAATCGTTTGTGTAAGGGTTCAAGATGAATTTCATCATGCGAGAGAACATTGGAGGAGCATTGACAAGGCCGGAAGACATGATAGTATATTCATAAGAACCATAGCTTGTTCTGAATGTTGTCTTGGGGATATCTTGTTCATGAATGCGAATCTGATGATAACCCATATGGAGGTCAAGCTTAGAGAATACCTTGGCACCTTTAAGTTGCTCGAAAAGCTCATTGATGTTGGGAAGTGGATACTTGTTCTTAATTGTCTTCTTGTTCAATGGACGGTAGTCGACGCAGAGTCGTTCCGTTCCATCCATCTTCTTGACAAAAAGGACACCACAACCCCATGGAGATGAACTCGGTCTGATCAGACCCATACGCTCTTGTTCATCGAGTTGTTTCATCAACTCCTTCAACTCCTCTAGTCCAAGCTTGTAAGGACGCTTGCATACAGGTTCCGTGCCAGGATCAAGATCGATAACAAATTCAACTGACTGGTGAGGAGGCATTCCTGGAAGCTCTTCTGGAAAGACATCTTGGTATTCACAAATGACTAGAATCTGAGAGATGGCATTCAACTCACCCTTATCGTTGAGAGAAAACAGTCGAATGGTTTCATCACGAGCGAAATAGATGATCATATCCTCAGAAGAGTGTGTCAATTGAATTTCCCTGGCAGCACAATCAAGCTGAGCCTTGTGCTTAGAAAGCCAGTCCATGACGAGAATTAGATCAATATCCGAGTCACCAAGAACAATTGGAGAAGACAGAAATTCATAGTTTCCCATCTTGATAACGGAATCCTGAACGAATACTCGAGAAGTCATTTGTCGAGCCGGAGAAATAATAGACAAAGGTCTCAGCAATACTTGATTAACCAAATCATGCATAGCCAAAAAAGGTCTTGAAATGAAAGAATGCGATGCACTAGAATCAAATAAGACTTTTGCTGGAAAGTCATTATCAGGAAGATTACCAATGATCACTTCTAAAGAATCCTCTGCCTGAGCTACGTCCATCATGTTCACCTTTGCAAACTTGGGATTATGCTTGACCACTGCATTGCTTGAAGATCTCATAGGATGAGGAGGCGGAAGGCACCTTTGGTTGAAGCACTTGTTTGCATAGTGCCCTTTCTGCTGACACTTGTTGCAAGTAACCTCTGAGAGCGGATGATGGTAAGGAGCACTTGACCTTGGAGATTGAGACCGATCTTTGTTCTGATAGCCTAGTTTGGGTGGGTGGGAAGATCCATTGCCACCTTTACACTTCTGCTGGTAGGGCTGGCGAAACAGAGGGGGAGGCAACCAGAACTTCTGCTGCTTAGCTGCCACTTGTGATGAGGAAGAAGACTGAACTGCGTCCCCGACTCTCTTCTTAGTTGCCTCACACTTGAGCTGAGCAGCTTCTTGCGTTAGTGCCATGTTATAGAATTGATCGAACTTAGTCGGCTCAAGAAGCACGAGAGCTAACTGCAGATCCTCTCTAAGGCCACCTCTGAATTGATAGATCATACTCTTTTCATCAGGAACATCTTTTTTAGCGAAGCGAGCAAGTTTTTGAAACTGGATATTGTATTGATACACGGACATGCTGCCTTGCTTCAGATTGCGGAACTCCTCACACTTGCTCTCAACAACACTTTTTGGGATGTGATGAGCTTTAAAGTCTCGGCGGAAATCATCCCAAGTAATCACACGACCTCCTCTGGAATCTCTGTATTGTTGATACCACTCAGCAGCTTGGTCCTTGAGTTGAAACGAAGCAAACTTGACAAAGTCCTCAGGCCTGACATTGCTACATTCAAAATGCTTGCAGATGTCTACGAGACAATCGTCGGTGTCTGTGTCCTCGACACATTTGCTGAAAGACTTCGGCTGATTTGCGAGGAACTGGTTGAGGGTAGCAAACTGAGGCTGATTGTTACCTTGGCCTTGATTTCCTTGGTTGCCTTGACCTTGCTTGAGCTCTTGCAAGAGTTGCAAAAGCATCTGAGTTTTGGCGTTGGTGGCTGCCATGACAGCTTGCCATGCCGCAGGAGGTGGAGGTGGTGGCGGATTCTGACGTGTTGGAGGAGCCATCCTGAGGAGGGTGACATCCGTTAGAATCTTGAAAGACTGATATTCAAGCTGAATCAAAGGATAGAAATTGCAACATACAACCTTCCAATAAACATTCGAACAAGGATGAACGAATGAATTCCAAAGTAAAACATCACACGTCCATTAGGTGAGAAGCCACTTAGATAAAGGTAGATGAATAAAGCAACAAGGTATGGATATGAACAAATAAGTGGTAAGGATTACACAATCACAAACCAAAAACTGCGGGAAGAAATACTAGAGCTACTTGAATTCCCACCTATAAAACTCCCGAAACTTTCTGGTTATGCAATCAGGTGTTGGGGATATAGGGGAAGCATAATATCTCACCCAAACTAACAAATCCTGCATCCAGCTGTATCCATCCTTCATAACATAACCAAGAAACCTTTGAAAATCCTGTACCTCAACCTTCGAAAAGAATCCGTTATACTAGTTATGGCAATACTCCCAAACTCCCGCCCCAATACTGGGTGGCGTCGAGATTATCTCACCAACAATTGCATAAAAGAGATTTTCGATGTCGGCGAACTCAGGTATTCCGGAACTGCAACGATAAAATTGTGACGACAGCACCTCAAAACTCAACTCCCCGGGACACTGCCACAACCCCTAAATGTCAGGAGGCACTAAGAACAATGTTCTCGTCAAAAGACTATCAACACGATTCCAAGATACCCGCGTGATACTAAAAAAATTCATGAAATTTGTGGAGAGAAGAGTCAAAACTTCTACGTCAGGAGGCCTCACCAGAGCGACGAAGGGACTAAGAAGTAAAAGGAATCCTACTCTCCGATATATATATTCCTAAGAATCAAAACATTTTTTTCTAGACGCAACAACGTCAGCGATTCGATCAAGCAGGGGGCTCCTAAGTCGGGGATGGCTCTGATACCAACTTCTAACACCCACAATGCGGCTATATCTCCCACGTGTTGGGGCACGACTTAGAGGCATAGCTGCATGGTAGTTTTGTCGCAAGAGGGGTAATCTTCACACAATCCCATGTACTGAATAGAAAGGGATAAAGAGTTGGATTACAATCGCCACTTGACACAATACATAAATAATCCATACATCATCCAAAGTACAATCAAAGGTCCGACTACGAAACCAAAATAAAGGAAGACAACCCCAAATGCTAGATCCCCAATCGTCCCAAATGGGCTCCACTACTGATCATCAGGAAAAGAAACATAGTAACGACCTGAATGCTCGTCGAACTCCCACTTGAGTTCGGTAGCATCACCTGCAATGGTATCCTCGGCACCTGCAACTGTTTGGAAGTATCTGTGAGTCACGAGGACTTAGCAATTTCACACCTACAAGATCAAAACTATTTAAGCTTATGGGTAGGGTAAGGTAAGGAGGTGCAACTGCAGCAAGCATTAAGCATATAAGGTGGCTAACATACACAAATAAGAGTGAGAAGAGAAGCAACGCAATGGTTGAGAAGCTAGAAGAGATCAAGAAGTGATCCTGAAACTACTTACGTTCAAGCATAACACAAGACCGTGTTCACTTCCTGGACTCCGCCGAAAAGAGACCATCACGGCTGCACACGCGGTTGATGCATTTTAATTAAGTCAAGTGTCAAGTTCTCTACAACCAGATATTAACAAATTCCCATCTGCCACATAACCGCGGGCACGGCTCTCGAAAGTTTATACCCTGTAGGGGTGTCCCAACTTAGCCCATCACAAGCTTTCACGGTCAACGAAGGATATTCCTTCTCCCGGGAAGACCCGATCAGTCTCAGAATCCCGGTTACTAAACATTTCGACAATGGTAAAACAAGACCAACAAGACCACCCGACTGTGCCGATAAATCCTGATAGGAGCCGCACATATCTCGTTCTCAGGGAATGCCGGATGGGCAATACGTACAACTAAAACCAGCCCTCAAGTTTCCCCAAGGTGGCCCTGCAAGGGGCTCTAGTTTGGACCAACACTCAGAGGAGCACTGGATCGGGGGGGGGGGGGGGTGGGGGTTAATATAAAGATGACCCCCCGGGCTCGCGAAAACCCAAGGGAAAAGGCTTAGGTGGAAAATGTTAAAACCAAGGTTGGGCCTTGCTGGAGGAGTTTTATTCAAAGAGAACTGTCAAGGGTTTCCCATAACTATCAAGGCTTAGGTGGCAAATGCAAAATCAAGGAACATAACACCGGTATGATGGAAACTAGGGCGGCAAGAGTGGAACAAAACACCAGGCAAAAGGTCGAGCCTTCCACCCTTTACCAAGTATATATCGATGCATTAAATTAAATAGAGATATTGTGATATCCCAACATGTCCATGTTCCAACATGGAACAAACATCAACTTCACCTGCAACTAGCAACGCTATAAGAGGGGCTGAGCAAAAGCGGTAACATAGCCAAACAACAGTTTGCTAGCAAGGTGGGTTAGAGGCTTGACATGGCAATATGGGAGGCATGATATAGCAAGTGGTAGGTAGCGTGACACAGCGATAGAATGAACAACTAGCAAAGCAAAGATACAAGTGATTTCGAGGGTATGGCCATCTTGCCTGCAAAGTTCTCAGAGTCGTCGAAAGCTTGATCCTCGTTAGAGTACTCAACAGGTTCCTCGTTCACGTACTCATCTTCCGGCTCTACCCAAATCAAGAACACAAGCAATGGAACAACAATCAATCATGGTGCAATGCACAAGCAACATGATGCAATACATGGCATGATATGCGAGATATGATATGCAATGCATATGCGTGCTCCGGAAGCGAAAGAATGATCAAGGCATCAACTTGGCAAACCAAGTATGCCACTGGAAAGATGAGATGATTTCGGTCGAAATCGTTATAAAGATCACCGGAAAAGGATGCATGGTTTGCAAATGGCGAGCAAAACAAGAATGACGCAAAACAGCGATTAACAACAAGATGACACTTAGAATGGAACAGGAAACTAAGCTACTTCACACCAACATAGCAACAAAGCATATGGAAGTGATGTAAAAGCGATGCTTGAAAGAACATGAGCACTGAATTACGGCTAAACCACACTAGAACAGGTTCAAACAAGCATGGGAAAAGTGCAAAAGATATCAGCTTCACAGACTGTGAAAATACTAACATGTCAAAAACAACATCGGGAATCAAAGTTGAGAGCAAGCAAAAAACATGCTACATGAACATATCATAGCATATAAAGGCATGGAATTATTTTACTAAATGCATAGAACAAAAGTACCTTACTGAACATGAGCCAAAAAGGCACAAAAGATATGATGGCACCCATGTAAACATAGCAAGTTTTATTAACAGTTTCAGACTTAGAAGAAAAACAGAGCATGACATAAACAGAATTACGATAGCAACTTTGCAAGATCATGCCACTCACCACAGAGCATTGCATGACAACATAAGCCTACCAATAGCAAGATGACATGTTCATGAAGCTAACCATGGAAAGAGCAAGTTTATAGGATGCATGGATCACTAGCAACAACCATGGCAATATTGATTCACATGTTACACTACTAGGAAAAGGCCTACTAGTGGCGCACTAGTTTTGCCTAGTAATGGCGCACTACTGGTGCGCCACTAGTACCCCGCCACTAGTATTATATACTAATGGCGCACCACTGGTGCGCCAATAGTATCTGGTATACTAATGGCGCACCACGCCGTGCGCCATTAGTATAGACCAACATGCGCCATTAGTATGCCTCCCAAGGGGCCATATTTACCCATGTGCTTTGGCATACTAATGGCGCACTGTGGGGTGATGTGCCATTAGTATCCTTTGGCATACTTATGGCGCACTGTGTAGTGATGCACCATTAGTATCGTTTGGCATACTAATGGCGCACTTTGAAGTGATGCGCCATTAGTATGAATATTAGTTTTTTTTACTTTTCTGATTTTTGCACAGGTCATAAAATATATTATTGGGAAGAATATAGACAGCACCACACAGGAACAGCAGATTCATCGAATACAATAGAATATTAGTCTCCAAATACAAATCATCATATTAGTCTCCGAATTCAAAAGACCAAACAAAGATAGAACATTACAAGTCTCGAGACCGCGAGTATCGAGTTTGTCTTCACATTACAAGTCGATATCGATCATCTAAACTACCATCACATAGAAGAGAGCTGCGGTCATCACGATGAGCATCATCGTGATGAAACTGGTCTTCATCCGGTTCCTCCAATGCTCCCTCCTCTCTCCCGCTAGATAGCGAGCGTATCTAGATTCCGCCTCCACCCAAGTGGTGTACCCTTTGTAACTGTTACCGCTGAAACGGTGAACCTGTCTCCGACACTCCTCCCAGTCGTCGTAGACTCCGGGAACCTTACCCTTGTACACGACATACGACGACATCTCTATGGACAAGCCAAACAACAGACAATACATAAGCAATATATAAGTATGCAACAAAAGGATCGGAAGAGAAAAGCAGGACATTAATAGCACGATTCATGGTCCTACTAATAAATAGCATCGATTACATCTAAGTTGAATGACTGTCCAAACCAAAGAGACATACAATTCATTAAAGTTTAATTACAACATGAGCCAATCAATGTTTCAGAACTACACATAGTATCACTACTTTCGACTCGACTCATGGGACCGGAGCATGGATGAAGCCGCCGTCTGTCGTGATGGTCATGAAATCGTGGGCGTTGTCAGCCTGCATTTGTAGAGTTCCGTCTATCTCACTGTTGGACGGTTGATATCTGAGGTAGAACTGCCCCGAGGTATGAAGGACATCTTGATGGATGATGTCCGCAAACTCCGACTGGATGCGAAAGAATTCTTGTCTGATGTCCGCGTCCTGGATTGCCGACAAGCTCGTGGACCAATCTTTGAGATTATCTGGTAGCAGAAGGTGATGATGGTCCAGTATGATCGCCCGCATGTGATGGAGGGCGTAGTAGGCATCCTTCTGACCGCCAGGCGGCTGCTTGGCATAGAAGAACTTATTATTGTGGGAGAACATGTGCATGCCGTACCTACGAACTGGCCTGGTGAAGGTGCCTCCAGATTTGGCGTAGCCGGGGAGAACATCATCAAGAACTTTCTTGATATTTGTGTAGTCCATCTTGGAGTCATGGTTCGGGTCGAAATACGTGGCCATGGAATATTTCGGGCTTAAGAGGATGAGTGTGCAATGTGTGTCACTGCACAGAACACGGAATGTTAGAAAAAAAAAGAACGATCGAAATCTAAGAAATCATATGTTACGGGGCGGTTAAGGGATGACTTACTCGGGAAAGTAAGCCACAAGGAAGTTATCCTTATCTGGGTTTGCCAGAATGAAGCCTTTGAGGTGTGAACTCGTGACTTGGCGGTCCCCAGCGCTGCCTAAGAGCTTGGCACACATGTAGAAGGGGTCGACTATCACGATGTCCGGGGTCTTGTCTCTAATGATCCGCATCTCCATACTCAGCTAAAATAGCCGAACGAAGGTGTAGTGCAGCAGATGAAGGTTAAACATAGCAAAGATGTCATCAAACCGCAGGACAATCGTACCCCCGATGGCGCCATCCACAAAGCCCTTGCCCTCTGGCACCTTGGCCACGAAAACCGGGTATGCCACATCATTCTCTCTGAGACGCCGCTTCTCCAATGAAAGAACATTTTCGTGCAGACTCCGCATAGCACCGGTTGCAGCATTGAGCATATTTGTCGGTAGCATCGCCCTACCCACCATGTGCACCCTCCTCGAGATATCCTTAGGTGAAGGTGGCCCGTCCCGAGCACGGATCGTACTCGGTGCCGGCTGGCTCGCACCGGCGCCCTTTTTAGTCTCTCATTTCTGGCCCTTCTTCTTGATTTGCTGTAATGGGACCGAGTTCTGCTCACAGACCGCCTTCTTGAGCGTGTTGGGGCTGATAATATTTCGCACCTCAGCTATCTGAGGCTCGGTGAAGGCGGCAGCTGGAGGCGTCTCCTGAGAACTGAACGCCAGACGACGCCTGTTGCAACTGGGTTTCTCCACCGTACCAGCTAGATCGCGGTCATCTTGGTTGGGTTCTTGAGAAGGAGGCCCGCAGAACTCATCACCATACCCATGTTCGGCAAAGTACTTATCGACGTTGGTAAATGTACCGTCGTCGTTGTCGTCGTCGTCCGGATCCTGTGCCATATGCATGTCCGGATCCTGTGCCATAGGGATGTTCGGCAGGTCCGGTAGCGTTGCGGCGTTCTTGCCATGGCTTGGCGCCGGCACGACTGGCGGTCTTGTCTGTGGGGTGGTGTCCCCCGCCCCCAAACGAATCTGGCTCTTCGGCCAAAGCAGGGGCCAGCTTACGCAGGCGCTGAGGGTCATCTCATCTTCTTTGTCGGCCCCAGCGGGTCGAATCGGAGGTAACAGCTCGTCGCAGCCTGGCAGCACCCGAACCACTTCAACCCTATACAGTGTGGGTGGCACCGGATTACCGTGGAACAAGGGTTTGCCCAGTTGAACAATTCTGCCCTTGGCAACATCGACCAACTTGCCGCCCATGAAGTGCAGGAGAGTGCAAGGAACGTCGGCGGCGCCCTGCGAAAACATGTAGGGCGTCATGGATGCCCAGTCAATGGCAAGGAGATGAAGTCATCGGCCGAGAGGCTTAGTTATCGTGATGCCGTCAAGCTCGGCTAATGTTGAGGCACCGGCAACGGCGGGCGTGCAAGTGACGGAGGGGCCGCTTGCTGGCGAGGTGCCGACCGGCGTACACCTGGGTGCATTAAGCTCCAATTCCCGTGCCGGCGCCGGAGACACGAATACCGCCTCCGCCGGAGACACCAATGGCATCGCCGGAGACACCAATGGCGCCACCTGTACGTTGTGCGAGTTGCTGGCCGTGAAGCTGGGAACCGGGGGAGGCCCCTGTTGGCCGCCCACAATCCACGTCGTCAGCCCATGAATCAACGTAGGCACCATGGCGTTGAGCTTCGTTCCTAGTTGTTGTTCCACTTGCTCTTGGACAAGCTCCGGAATCCGTGCCACTTGTGCCTTGAGTGCTTCAACCTCGCGCGACTGGCTTTTCGAGCTGGTCTTTTTCTCCTTTCGCCCACCAGCGGTATAGTATGACGACCATTTTGTGGACAAGCCTTTGCCGGCCACACGACCAGCTGACGTCGGCTTACTGAGCTTATCCTTGTTTTTCATTACGTTCAACGCCCTATTCAAAGGGGTGTCGAAAGGGGAGTTCTGAGACGACCCCGCGCTACTGCTTTCTTTGTCCTGCAGAAGGAACATGAACCATTTAGAAATATTGGGGATTAATTAGAATGCAACCATATGGAGCTAATTACGCAGGGGTGTATTCCTTACCAGAACAAGCTCAAGCTCCCTGGTCTTCAGATCTGTGGTAAGCTCCTTTGTTACCGGGTCCTCCTTGTACCGGGCCCTGAGAAAGTTCTTGGTCTGCTTGTCACTGTATTTCTCGAAGCGGGGCGGTAGGCCTTGCTCGGCACGCTCCGCGTCCTCCTTGTCCCATATAGGCTCCGCCACTCTGTAACCGCCGGGACCGAGTTGGTGGACCCCTAAGTTCAACTGCCGCATTTCTTTCCCCACTGACTTGATTCGGAGGTTGCGGGGCTCTCGCACTTGATCTTGAACTCCTTGTACTCATTTTCGCTCATCAAAGGATATTTCGCCTTGATCTTCTCATAACTATCACCTTTTTCAATCGTTGCCTTCACCATGCTTCTCCAAGTAGACAGGGCCGTGCTCATCCTCGTGAGGGCGGCACTGTTCACTTTATTACCTGAGAGGCGTGTGTTTGCAAACTCAGCGGGGAACTTGTATCGTTCGTGCAGCTTCGTGAAGAGGAGGCTGCGCAAATTCCCTCGGTCCTTATGCCTTAGGTTCTCGGTGTTGATCGATACGGTGCTCCGGAGAATGCACCCGAGCTGAACCGAGTACCCCTTGACTACTTGTTTGGGCGCCGTCGGATGCCCGTCGGAGTTCACTTCAGTAAATTCCTCACTGACGGTGCCGAGCACGCTCGGGCACCAGTCCTTTTGTTGCCTCTTCGGTTGGCTGCCATCTGTGCGTGCGCCGCCATCATCAGTGGTGGCATCCTCAGCGGCACCATCAGCAGTGTCATCCCCAATGCCACTAGGGGTTGTGTAGTCAGGATCGGTGTCTTCCGAGGCGTCCTCATAGCGGTGAGGTTCTTCCTCCAACTCTTGGGACAGCTCCCAGAATTGCTTGCCGCCCGAACCGCTGGCCTCATCGTTGTGGGCCATGTTTCCCTCTAAATAGGAAAAAAGTTTGGTAAAAAAGTTGGTTATTGTCAAGGAACAAGATCATGGTGTCATCATTTAGGGCTTGTCGACACCGAGGCATCCTAAAAGCTAAGCTTTTATAATTTAGGGTTTGTCTACGCCGAGGCACCCTAAAAGCCTAAGCGTATAGCATTTAGGTTCTCATCGACACCGAGGCACCCTATAGAAGCCAAGTTAAGTTTTCATCATTTAGGGTTTATCGATGCCTAGGCACCCTAGGTTGGGCCTAATCACTTGTCTCTATTGCCACCTATGTTGGGTTTATCATCTAGGGTTTATCGATGCTAAGGAGAATTCTAAGTTGGGCCTAATCACTTGGCTCTATTGCCACCTATGGTTTAATGCAGCAAGAATGGCGGGGCAGTTGATCCTACTTAACTAAGTACTAAGATACCCCGTCCCATGCATTAGTCGCAAGTACCCCATATGTCCTATTTTTAGCAAAGTCATGCTAAAATTCACGGAAAATTTTAGCATGACCTTTGCTGAAAATAGGACATATGGAGTACCCAAATTTGCCGGAATGGAAGTTAATCGACATTCCAGCAAACTCAAGGGCCTCTCGGGGTACCTGCAAATTCATCACGACACAAATGGTCGGAGACAAAACCCAGCAAACTAGCAAGATGATCATCATCTTTGCAAGACAGTAGCTCAAGTTTTTGACAGTAGCCTCTGAAGAAAACAGCATTGCAACATTCAAGTTCAGACATACACACTGAAAATTTGACCAGTTACCTCTGAAGAAAAATATACGCTGACTATTGTATACAAAGAAAACAACTATTGTAAACATTAAGTCATGGTAGTGTGCGCTGAAACAATTACAGTATAGGAACAACAACACAACAGTAGCTCAGTTACTAGAGGACTGTAAAAAACAAACACAAAAAACACATAATAGTCATTTCCTTGTGTGTACTATACATATAGATGAAAATGGATTTGTTGCTACAGTAATTATAGTTCTAAGGAAAGGGAGTTACAGTTTAACATCATCAAGTAATGTTACATAATATAGGTGCAAATTACAAAGGTTGACAGAGCGACAGATCATAGGATTAACAAAACTCAGAGACTACCAAATTTACGCCGACCTAAAAAGTAGAAATACAAGTCCTCAATAAGTGTAAGAGAAGTGTACTAGAGCTGTAAACAGACTTAAAAAACCCAACTACTGGGCACAGTAAATCATGGTCATTTTAACTGTAAAAAGAGTTCCACATGACACTAGATGATGGAAAGAGCTCAAATACTAGTACAAAGATAAAATTGAAAGATGATCAACAACAGCCGCAGAGATACTATTGTGAAGCAAAATTTGAGGAAAAGAGGAAATTCAGAACATGAGAGACAAAACTCTATTTTCATGACAGAACAATTATTACACAATAGAGCCACAAGAAATATAGGAGTAGTTATATCTGTCATTCAGGAGTACTGTTAATTAGGGAGGAGTAAAATTAACTTGTGCTTGTACGGTCAATAGATTCCTCACTTGCACACAAAGTAAAAAACCTAATCTGAAGAGGAACCTTGATGTTCCACATTTTTTGCTAAATGCTTGCTGGTGCCATAACAATTCATCAAGGAAGCCTGTGCTAAATACAATAGTCCTATGTATATTGCTGAAGCAACTATCATAATTTTCACCACATCCTCTTAACACAACAAGCACAAGTTCATAGTTCAGGGTGGGAATTGATTTGAGAATTTGGGCGGAAGGGGGAGAGGGAGGGGATGGGCGGACTACCTGGTCTCCTGCTCGATGACGCGGATGGTGGCGAGGGTGTGGATGAGGCGTGGGTTGGGGTTGGCCTCCTGCTCAATGACGCAGGTGATGAGGGCATGCGCGCGGTCCAGCAGCGCGTCCTCTGCGGCCTCCTTCTCCGCATCGGCCGCCTTCGTCTCCTGCTCCTACTCGTTCTCCTCCTCTGGCTCAGGGCGCGGGGGCGGCGGCGTGGGGGAGCTGCAGTGGTGGGGGCGCGGGGGCGGCAGCGCGGGGGAGCTGCAGTAGTGGGGCGCATGGCATGGGGGCGGCGGGGGTCGGGGCAGCGGGGTGGAGAAGAAGGCAGGGAAGGAGAGGCGGCGGCGTCGCCGACGGCATGCGGCGGACGGAGGGGGCAGAGCAAGGCGGGGCGATGGTGTATGGTTGGGGCGGGTTAGGTCGAGTGGGGGATCTGGCGAGGGAGGGAGAGAGGCCAGAGGGAAATAGGTGGAGTGGGGGGAGGGTTAGCAATGGTGCACCTCCCCCTAGTGCGCCATAAGTACAACGACAGCAATGGCGCACCTCCCCCCGGTGCGCCATTAGTATATTTTTTTATTACAGTTCGAGCACTCAGGTTATGTTCCACCTAACCGTATCCCCATCAGAACACACACACTAGCCTGACTGGTTAGCACGCAACACACACATTGGCAGGTCTTGGGTTTGATTCCCAGGCTCCCCAATTTTTGTTTTTATGCATTTTTTTTGCACATATCTTTTTATGCATGCATCCAAATATAACATGTCACATATGCTAGATGCTCAGAATTTCATGTAGAAAAATAATATGCAGTTTGTTGCCATGTTAACAACATTTAAAATTCTGTTTGATATTTATTTGTGTTTAAATATGTTCAAACTTGTTTAAATCATAACTAAATATCCATAGCTCCAAATTTGACAAACTTTATATGCTTTTGGGAGTAACATATAACCAAGCACAACTAGTCTTTTTTTGGATTTTTAGTTGCATTCATTTGTGAATTGGTAAAACATTTATGAGTATGAAAAATATCATCAAATTTGTTATTTAAAAATATCATCAAAAAGTGGGGGAGGGTGCGGGGTGTCAGCGACGGCGGTGGAGCAGGCCGGGGGACGGTGCGGGGGGTTGGCGGCGGCGGTGGAGCGGGGGGTGCTCGGCGGCGGTGGAGGGGGCGGAGGGTGCGGGGGGTGCTCGGCGGCGAGGGGGATCTGGCGAGGGGGATAGCTATCGAGAGGGAGGGGGATCGAGATCGAGTGTTCTCATGAATATTCAATATTTTTTCATATTGAATATGAAAAATATCATCAAATTTGAAAAAATATTCATGAATTCAAAAAGTGCCCATGAAATTTAAAAATATTCATGATATCAAAAACTGCCCGAGAAATGAAGACTACGATTTAAATACAATCGATCTTAGCTAGCTATCTGTTCACAATCTTCTTGCCCTTCTTTTTCGCAAATGGAGTTCTTCTGTGGAACAGACGTCCTTTAGGTAGGGTGGTCCTGCTTCTTCTTGTGGTGTATGCTGCTACTTCATCGTCGTCGTCATGTTCGATCTTCGGGTCACCGTACTTGTCAAAATCTTGCTCATTGGCTACTCCATCCATTTCGATGATCTTCCTTTTGCCTCTCCTCATGACTACACGACTGGGCTTTGACGGGTCGGTAATGAAGAAGCATTGGTCCACTTGGGAAGCCAGTACCCATGGCTCATTTTTCGCGGTGACGTTTGCGCCCGCGGTCTTGGATTTGGCTTCGGGTATAACCATGGTGGTGAAATACCGGTCTTCTTTTAGGTCGCTCTTGGCCCATCTGACACGGAACATTGGGACCTTCTCTCTAGCGTAGCTCAGCTCCCAGAATTCCTCGATCCTTTCGTAGTATCTGTCCTTGTCGTTACCGGTGTAGGATTCCATCGTTACCCTGGAGTTCTGATAACCATCGCTCTTCATGTCCTTGTCCTCGGTGTAGAATGTGTAGCCGTTGATATCGTATGCCTCATAGGTCATCAGGTTGTGCTCGGCGCCCTGTGACAAGGCGAATATGAGTTGTTCTTCCGCGTAAGAATCCTCATGTAAAGGGTACGACAGAAGCTTCTGCTTGAAACAACGCGTGAAACATGAGTTGTGCTCTTTGATTATATCTCCGTCCGTCCTCTGTTGGCCTCGGTCATTGTACGTCTTCTCAATAAAGGTTTTGTTCTCTACCACCCAAGGATCCACCACGTATATGTGTTGTAGCGCGACTAGGTTTGCTCTTTCAAAGTCGGCGAGTCGACCCTCGAAGTCGACATGCATTTCGCGGCAACCCTCACGATGACCCCATCCAGCGAGCCTGCCGAGGTGCCTGTTGACGGGCAGACCAACGGGGTTCTCGATGCCTAGATAATTCGTGCAGTAGGAGATGCACTCTTCGGTCAGAAAGCCCCTGGCTATGCTTCCCTCTGGACGTGACATGTTGCGAACGTATCCTTTGATGACACCATTCATCCTTTTGAACGACATCATGCTATGCAGGAACATCGACCCGAGTTGGATGATATCCTCCACGATATGGACCAGCAGATGCACCATAACGTCGAAGAATGCGGGCGAGAAGTACATCTCAAGCTTGCATAGTATCACCACGATCCCTTCCTGTAGCCTTCTGAGTTGCCTCACGCCAACCGACTTCCGAGAGATGAAGTCAAAAAAGTTGCATAGGCCAAATAGCATTTCACGGACGTGCGCGTCCATGATCCCACGGATTGCAACTGGAAGTATCTGCATCATCAGCACGTGACAGTCGTGAGACTTCATCGCGCTGAACTTCTGCTTCGCTGGGTCTAGGTATCTGCTTATCTTCCCCGCGTAACCGTAAGGAAGTTTTACTCCTACGAGGCAGGCGAAAAACTGCTCGATCTCCTCCTGACTTAGAGTGAAGCACGTGGGAGGGTAGTCATTTCCGGTCTTCTTGGCCTTTTTGCCTTTGCGACGACTTTCTGTGTCCTGCTTCGCCTCATCATTATCATCATCAACATCATTAGCATGAAGCTCCTGCCTGATGCCCATTGATTTCAAGTATGCCCTTGCTTTTGGCCCATCTTTGGTCCTCTCTGGCATGTTGAGTAGGGTACCAAGCAGACTCTTGCACACGTTCTTCGTGATATGCATGGCATCAAGGCTGTGAGGCACACGGTGGATCTTCCAGTACGGCAAGTCCCAGAAAACAAACCTTGTTTTCCATACCTTCAGCAGCGGCTCTGGCGCCTTTCGCTTCTTTCCCAGCTCTGGCGCCTTTTGCTTCTTTCCCGGCAATGGGCAATCTTTCCAATTTTTCAACAGCTCGTTTATTTCCTCGCCGCTCCTCGTACGCGGGCGTCTTCGGGGTTCGGTTTCACCATCGAACAGATCCTTGCTTTCCTCCACGGGTCATTGTCGCGAAGCCACCTTCAATGTCCCATGAACACGGTTTTCGAAGACCCGGGATCTCTATCTAGCTGGCGATACGTTGTGTCATCCATGCACCTGACGCATCTAGAAAATACATGGACCACCAGCCCCGCGAGATATCCGTAACCGAGATAGTCGTGCACCGTCGTGAGCAGTGCGGCTCTCATGGGGAAATATTCTTTCTCTGCGGCGTCCCACGTATTGGCTGGCGTTTTCCACAGCGTGTCTAGCTCCTCTTTCAGCAGCCCCAAATACAGATTGATGTCATTCCCTGGTTGTTTTGGCCCTTCAATTAGCATACTCATGTGAATGTACTTCCTCTTCATGCACAACCAGGGGGAAGGTTGTACATCCACACAAACACAGGCCAGGTGCTATGTGTGCTTCTCTGGCTGCCAAACGGATTGACTCCATCGGTGCTCGCACCCAGCACGATGTTCCTTGGATCCTTCCCAAATTCTGGGTGTTCAAAGTTCAACGCTTGACACTGGCTCCCATCCTTAGGGTGACTTAGCATCTTGTCTTTTTTATTTATCTTCGGATAATTTGCGTCATCTTCTCACTTCTTCTCCTCCCTATCCGCATGCCAACGTAGGAGCTTTGCTACCTTAGGGTCAGCGAAATGCCGCTGCAGACGAGGAGTGATCGGAAAGTACCACACCACTTTTCGGGGAGCTTTCTTCCTCTTCTTGTATCGAGTGACGCCGCACACCGGACATATTGTAGACTCCGCGTGCTCATCCTAATAAATGATGCAATTGTTCATGCACACATAGTATTTCACGTGCGGTAAATCTAGAGGACACACGATTTTCTTCGCCTCCTCGAAACTGGTAGGGCACTTGTTCCCCTTGGGAAGACGTTCGTGCCAGAATGACATGTTCTCATCGAAGCATGCGTCGGTCATTTTGTGTTTTACCTTCATCTCCAGAGCCATGAGCATTACTTTCAGGCGGGTATCCTCGGGCCTGCATTCTTCATACAATGGAGTAACCGCGTCTATCTCCAGTTGATCCAGCTTGGCTTTCTCTCGGGCGGCAGCTCTTGCGTTATCCGTCCTCTTGAGAAGCAGCTCTTGAATATGAGGGTCCTGCACCCAGCCCATCGATGGTCCATCGTCGTCTGCTCCACCGGCATCTTCATCTTCATGATCATGCCCTTCGTCTGCTCCGGCATCTTCCTCATCATCATGTCCGACATCTTCTACATGATGACCGTGTACAACATCACCGTCGTGATCATGTCCTGGAGATTCTTCGTATTCTCGCCCGCCCGAGCCATGGTGGTTGTCTTGCTGCCCTTCATCATTTCTTGCCCGACCCCCATGGAAGACTTCATAGTCATCTTCATCACCTTGCCACCGATAGCCATCCATGAAACCATGCAAGAGCAGGTGGTCCCGCACCTGCCCGGAATCTGGGTCCGCAATAAGGCTCTTCAGCGTGCATCTTCGACACGGACATCTTATCTCTGTCTCGTTCTTTTGAAGCATCTCGGCCTTCGCGGAGCTCAAAAACCTATTCACGGTGCCTTCGGTCATCGTGCGGACCATGGTCACCTGCGGGGTAGAGCAAAACGATATTTTAGAACCAAGAAAAAATTTGGCATGACTTTCCCTAAAAATAGGACCAAAAAGAATGCATAGTGCCAAAATTCTCGCCAAAACGGAAATGAATCAACATTCCGGCAAAATATTGGCAACTATCGCATTTCAAATACAGGTACCTGCAAACACAAACATATATGCAACACCACAAACATACATAGATCTAGCTAGGCCACAAAAAGTGCATGTGCACATTGTTGGAGCGAGCTAGGGAGAAAAAAAGTAGATCTACAACATGAAGATAGCTTTCCCCTTACTTACCTATCAAAAAAGGTAATTTCACCACTTAATTTTGATGAATCTATGGTGCAAATGAGGTGAGGAGGAGGAGGCAGCCGACAAGCTTGGAGAAGGAGGTGGAGGGAATGAAGTGGGGAAAGTGAGTGTGTAGGTGTGGCTATCCAAAATATCTAGCTGGTCCCAGGTTACTAATGGCGCACCACCCAGCCATGCGCCATTAGTAACCCAACATACCAATGGCGCACCTGCTGGCCGTGCGCCATTAGTAGTTTTGCAAAAAATTAATATATATATATATATATATACATATATACTAATGGTGCACCGTGGCATAGTGCGCCATTACTAGTTTAAACTAGTAATGGCGCACTGTGCCACGGTGCGCCATTAGTAATTTTGCAAAAAAAGAATAAAAAAATATAGTAGTGGCGCACTCTATGGCTGGTGCGCCATTACTTACTAGTTAGAACTAGTAATGGCGCACTTTGCCTAGATGCGCCATTAGTATGTTTGGAAAAATGAAAAAAAATTGTTACTAGTGGCGCACCTTGTGTCTGGTGTGCCATTAGTGTCAATTTCATCTATAGCCCTTTTCCTAGTAGTGTTAACATGCTGCCAGGAACATTTTATAGCAAAAGTAGAGCTAGAAAACGACATTCTAGATCACTCCATAATTGCAACCAGGGGCATGGATGGATAGATCATAACCACATGGTCAAAATATCCTTACTAAAGTATTCCAAAATAAGCATGGATCTCAATGTAGTATCAATTTTACATGGCATCAATATAACAACAGGGAAAAGACTTAGCAAAATCCCAAGTCCCTGAAAACAGCAACATTGTGGAGCCTACGTTGCATGCTTGTCCTAATCACCACATAGATCACAAAATACAATACTATCACACCTGCAAAGATGGCATGATGTAGTTCAAAACACATGTAGACCTCATGCTCATATGATGCACACATCAAATGCAACAAAAATGACAAATCACCATGATCTGATAAGAACCATCAGTTAACATTTTAGCACTCTTGCATCAAAGAAAATGGCATCATGATGGACATTAACATGCATGGAAAAGCTTCTAACATGAAGAGCTCAATGAGACGAACATTAAAACATATCATATGCATCATTTGGAGCTACGGTCACCGAGATATGATGTGATGAAGTAGGCTTGAAAATATTAGGGAGGTTTCGGGACTTAGTGAAATTTCACCTCGCGGACTTGGGTTTGACAGCGGCACGGATTCCGAGGTCCACCGAAGAAAACGGGGACGGCGGCCGGAACTCAAAGGGGGCTTACTGGAGCTTGTGGTCGCCGGATCCGGTCGCTCCTCGACCGGATCTGGCCGGAGGCGTCGGTGGCGAAGCGTGGAGCCAGCGGGCGGTGAGGAAGAGCGGCGGTGCGGGGAGGCGGAGCCGGGCGGCGCGGCGAGGGAGTTTGGCAGTGCGGGGAGGCAGAGCCGGGCGGCGCGGCGAGGGAGTTCGGCGGCGCCAGGTGGCGGAGATCCCGGGTGGCGGGCGGCACGGCGAGGGAGTTCGGCGGTGCCAGGTGGCGGAGATCCCGGGTGGCGGGCGGCAGCGCTGGGCCCACGGGGGCTGGACGCAGGCCGGGCGGGCGCGGGGGAGAGAGAGGGTTGCGGCGTGCTGATGTGGCGGCGGCGGATTGGGTGCGGGGCGGCAGAGGCTGAGGTGTCGCCCTCTGATTGGCCGGGGTGACGCGTCCGGAGAACACGTCCGGCACGGACGGACTTGTCCGGCGGCGTGAGGTGGAAGGAGACTAGGGTTTGGACCCGAAATTCGGGGGAGATACACATATTTATAGGTAGAGGGAGTTTGGAGTGCCCAAATGAGGTGCGGTTTTCACCCACACGATTGTGATCCGACGGCGGAGGACATGGAGATGGTTTAGATGGGTTATTGGGCTGTTTTGGAGGGGTGTTGGGCTGCAACACACAAGGGGCTTTTGCGGTTACCCGGTTAACCGTTGGGGTATCAAACGGGCTCCGAATGGAACGCAATTTGACAGGCAGTCTACCGGCAATGTACCAAAGCCACTTGGCAAATCTCTGTGCATTCCAAGAACTTTGAACACCCGCTCACGAAAAGAGACAAGAGGGGTGCGTCGGTGCATGTGGGAGTGTCGGATTGCGAAACGGACAACGGGGAAAATGCTCGGATGCATGAGACAAACACGAATGCAAATGCGATGCACATGATGACATGATATGAAATGCATGACATGAACAAAATGAAAAACGAAAGACAAAACCCAACCACGATGTTAAATCTCATAACTTAAAGCCGAAAATGGCAAGAGTCGGAGTTACAAATATGGCAAGTTACATCCGGGGTGTTACACGCTTCCTACTTCCTGATCTCCTCCATGATGAACTCTTGTCGTTCCAAAGCTTGCTTCCTGACCTTCTGCTTGACGGGTCGCGCATGAGAAAAGATAGCAAGATGGTGCTCAATCACCACCCTGGGAACGCCGGGGATGTCGGATGCTTGCCATGCAAACACGTCAATATTTGCCCGCAGGAAGGTGACGAGCGCGCTTTACTATTTGCTATCTAGGGTGGAGCTTATGGTGAAAGCCCCTCCCGTGCCATCCTCCTCGACGGACACCCTGTTGGTCTCTAGTGGCGTAGCTCTGGATTTCTTGCTCTTGCCAGTGGAGCTCTCTAGTACGTCCTCGACGGGAGCACAACACTCCGAATAGGTGTGCTTGCCGGAGTGGGTACGAGATGTCTTGCTGGTCGTCATCCCTGCCGGGGCTCTGGCTGCAGTCGCTGCAACTGCTTCCCGATAGAGTTAGTCGGCGCAGATCAGTGAGTCCTTTTGTCGGAGGGGACGGTGATGATGGTCATCGGTCCCGGCATCTTCAGCGTGTTGTAGGCGTAATGCGATGCCGCCTTGAACTTGGCTAGTGCCAGGCGGCCGAGGATCCTGTCGTAGGGCAAGGGGATCTCGGCTACATCGAAAACAATCCTCTCCGTCCTGTAGTTTAACTCGCCTCCAAACGTCACGGGCAGCGTGACCTTACCCTTCAGCTGACTCCTCCCCAGGTTGACCCCTTGAAATGTGCCCGTCTCTTCGAAGTCTCCATCAGGAATCTGCAGCCTTTTGATCACAACGGGCGAGATCAAATTTAGGCCAGCCGCGTCGTTGATTAGCATCTTGGTCACCTTGAGGTTGCGTATTGTTGGCGAGACCAACAACGGCAAACACCCGACCGGAGTTGTGCGACCTGGGTGGTCCTCGGTGTCAAAAATGATAGGTGTGCCGTACCACTTTAGTGGTTTCTGAGCATCGAGCGATGGTTCCGCTGCTGTGATCTCACGCGCCCACTGCTTGAGCTGGTGGTGAGAGGTGTGCAGCGAGGCGCCACCATCGACGCACATGGCCTCTGTAGCCTTCTGGAACCCATGCTCGCTGAACTCGTCATCTTCATCATGATCATCGTCTCCTTGCTTCTTGTCGTGGCCCCGAGCGGGCCTCTCTTGCTGGTTATCCTTTCCGCGGCGACCTCCTTGGCCGCCACACTTCTTGCCAGATCCGTCGGCACCATCCTGGCCCTTCTCCTTGTCCCGCCTCTCATACTCAGCTTTTTGCTTCTTAGCAAGCAGCTCGACTTGTCGGCAGTTCTGGAGGTCGTGGCCCTTGGTGCACTAGATCTTCCAATATTGCTTGTCGGAGCCTCCTAGCTTGTCGGTAGCCGCCAAGGCCCGGCAAGCGGTGCACCCAGCAATTTCCTTGCCGGGGTCGTCTGCCTTGGCCTTCTTGGCAGCACCGGTGTCCTTGGATCCCTCGACGGCAAGCATGGTCTTGCCCTTGCGCTTCCTGTTGCGGCGCCGACCCTTCTTTGTCGGGTTGGCTGTGTCTTCGTCTGTGGAGTCGGTTTCCCCGCCGGCATCTTCATCGGGGTACTTCCATCCCTCTTCAGCTCGAGCGCACCTATCGGCCAGAACATATAGTTCGGCCACATCTTTGACCTTGTTCATCGCCAACTATTCACGCATCTTGCGGTTGCGTACATTTTGATGGAATGCGCTGATCACGGTGGCGGGATGAACATCTGGGATGTTGTATTGCACCCACCTGAACCTCTGTATGTACTTGCGCAGGGTTTCACCTTCCTTTTGGGGGATAATATGCAAATCGCTTGCCTGGCCATGAGCTTGGTGGCCTCCGGTGAAGGCGCCAATGAACTCATGGCACAAGTCTGACCAAGAAGAAATGGAATACACCGGCAAGTGCATCAACCATGATATAACATTGGTTTTAAGTGCCAACGGGAAGTAATTGGCAAGCACCTTGTCGTTGCAGGCTCCAGCAGCTTGCATCGTGATGGTGTAGATGCTGAGGAACTCTGACGGGTGGGTCTTGCCATTGTACTTTTCGCCAACGTCTGGCTTGAACGTGCGGTGGGAGGGCCACTAGAACTGCCGCAACTCACGGGTAAAGGTTGGGCAACCCACATCGAAGGGTAGGTTACCAGAGCCCCCCGATGCTGGGTGGTCCATAGTGGGCGCCGCACGCCTATCTGACTGGTGGCGTGCATCGCGCCGGCGCTCGATGGTGGTTCGAGCGTCTTCACGATCTCGCTCCCGAAGAACTTGGTGCTGATCGCGGTGGGTCTATGGGTCGGACGACGCTATGGAAATGTTATCACAAGCATCGTCATGATGGATCGACACCTGCAGTGGCTGGCGTGGAGGAGGAGAGTGCACCGTGGCCGCAGAACCACCGACTCTTCCACAACTGGCACGCGGCGGCTCAACGGAGAGCCAACCTGAGGGCCCCGCCGGTCGTGGCTCATCTTTGTTGGCAACACCGACGAGGCTTCGGATGGTGGCTCTCCACTCGTCGAGCTTTTCCACAGCAGGAGGAAAGTCGAGGAGCAACTACATGCATGCCAAAGCTTCTGCTGGCGTGGATGGTGGCGAAAGCTGCATGGACCGTGGCACGCTCCGACTCCTAACCACGTTAGAAGGAGCTCTATCACGGCCTGCTGGCTGTACGCCGTTTTCACCAGTGCCTCGACGCGCGTGTCGGCCTTCTACGTCCCGCGAATGATGCACATGACTCTTTACACGACGGTGCCCAGGGTCACCGGCGTGGTGACGCTGCTCGTCACGCACAACCTGGGAAGAGCGCGTCGGGGGTGTCGGCATAGGCGCCTCGGAAGTCGCTGCACCTGGAGGGCCCCGCGCCGCCTACGGGGGGCCTGGCTCCGTCTTTGGATTTGGTGGCGTGTGGCCCGTCGTCTCGCGCATGAACGACGCCGCTCGCCAGGCTTTCGTTGCTAGAGCGATGCAGGTGTTCCTGGGCCGCGCCTCGGCTTCCGTCTGCGACCGACCCACCACTCGCCCGTACTGGTACGGGTTGTTCGGCCCCCAACGAACCGATCGCTGTGATCATCTTCTTCTTGGGAGCCATGGCGATGAAGATCTGCTAAACCGAATTTTCACAATTGCGCACCCCCTACCTGGCGCGCTAGAGATGTCGGTGGGAAACGACACCTATGGGGTCACTGGGTTCCCTTCTACGGTTGGCGGGCGCGGTGTTGTGCAAAGAGCAGGTCTGGCGGTTAGCACGCAAATCGTTTACCTTGGTTCGGGCCATAGAGACATGTAAAACCCTAGTCCTGCTTTGGTGTATATTTGAGTGTTCTTGTGTTCTTGAACTAGCTGCGGTGTCTCCCTTGTCCAAAAGATCCGAATCCCTCTCTAGTACGCCTTGGACCTCCTTTTATAGACAAAAGGGGTTGCCACAGTGGCACACGGGAGGTGGAAAGGTGTATAGTGGCTAAGTCTATCCTCTGGCATCGTCGAAAAAATGCATTTCATGCGCTGCTGACGTGCCTGGCTCCGACACGCGTCCAAGATGACAAGGCGTTGTAGCGCCACGTTGGCTGGCTACTGGGCTGGCGCGCTGGTGGATCCTTCACGAAGATCTGCATGCTACCACGCAGGTGCTTGCTGAGTTGGTGTGGAGGCCGTGCGCTGCCACGCAGATGCCTGCTCAGCTGGTCGAGCTAGCAGCTGCGTGAGAGCGGAGGTGGAGTCTTGTCAGGCATGGGCCTGGCTGCGGCCCCACAGGTGTCTTCAGCAAGGGCCTTGCCGGGGGCCCGGCAAGGGCCTTACTGCGGCACTGTGGTCGTCCTCGGCAAGGATCTTGCCGGGGGTCTTGTGGATTTCCTTGGCAAGGACATCGCCAAGGATCGTCGTCTTCTGGTTCTCGTCTGATCTTGTGTATTTATGATCTCAACAAAGATATGCATGCCACCACAGAGGTGCCTCCCGAGCCTTGGTTCCAATGTGGTTGATGGCGTCGGAAACCCTTGGGCTCAAGGGTGGCGCGCTCTGCTGGTGTCAGGCAAGTTGCCCCGGCAAAAGTCTTGCCGGGGGAGTCCACCTCACCCTCTTGCTCTCTTTGCACCCCTGGTCTTGGCGTTGCTTTGGTCGTCTTGCGCTCCGGCATCCCTCCTCTGCCCTGCTCAGTGTGGTCGTGGGCGCGGCTCTGACTGCCCATGCACAAGTAAAGGGGTGCAAAAGGAGATCCCCTACTTTTGTACACCGATAGTCACGGAGATCTTCACCTTTGCTTTTTACATTTTATCCTTTGGCAAGAACAATGTGTTGGAAAGATCCTGATATATATAGCTAATTGGATGTGAGTTTTCATGAACTATTATTGTTGACATTACCCTTGAGGTAAAAGGTTGGGAGGCAAAACTATAAGCCCCTATCTTTCTCTATGTCCGATTAAAACTTCATAACCATAAATATGGCGTGAGTGTTAGCAATTGTGAAAGACTAAATGATAGTTGAGTATGTGGACTTGCTGAAAAGCTCTTATATTGACTCTTTCCTATGTTGTGATAAATTGCAATCGCTTTAATGACTAAGATTATAGTTTGTTGGTTCTCAATGAAGTTTCTGATTCATACTTGAATTGTGATTGAATTGTTACTTTAGCATAAGAGATCATATGGCAATATATGTATATGTTTTTGTTCTAAGAATGATCATGATGCCCTCATGTCCGTATTTTGTTTTTATCGACACCTCTTTCTCTAAGCATGTGGACATATTTTTCGATATCGGCTTTCGCTTGAGGACAAGTGAGGTCTAAGCTTGGGGGAGTTGATATGTCCATTTTGCATCATGCTTTTATATCGATATTTATTGCATTATGGGCTGTTACTACACATTATGTCACAATACTTATTCCTATTCTCTCTTATTTTATAAGGTTTACATGAAGAGGGAGAATGCCGGCAGCTGGAATTCTAGGTTGGAAAAGGAGCAAATATTAGAGACCTATTCTGCACAACTCCAAAAGTTCTGAAACTTCACGGGAGCAAGTTTCAGAATATATAAAAAATATTGGGAGAAAGAAGTACCAGAGGGGGGCCACCCACCATCCACGAGGGTGGAGGGCGCGCCCTACCCCCTGCCTCATGGCCCCCCTGGCAGCCCTCTGATGCCCATCTTTGGCTATACGGAGTCTTTCATCTAAGAAAAATCATAAGCAAGCTCACGGGACGAAACTCCGCTACCATGAGGCGGAACCTTGGCGGAACTAATCTAGGGCTCCGGCAAAGCTGTTCTGCCGGGGAAACTTCCCTCCGGGAGGGGGAAATCATCACCAACGATCCTCTCATCGGGAGGGGGTTAATCTCCATCAACATCTTCACCAGCACCATCTCATCTCAAACCCTAGTTCATATCTTGTATCCAATCTTTGTCCCAAAGCCTCAGATTGGTACCTGTGGGTTGCTAGTACTGTTGATTACTCCTTGTAGTTGATGCTAGTTGGTTTATTTGGTGGAAGATCATATGTTCAGATCCTTTATGCATATTAATACCTCTCGGATTATGAACATGAATACGATTTGTGAGTAGTTACGTTTGTTCCTGAGGACATGGGAGAAGTCTTGCTATAAGTACTCATGTGAATTTGGTATTCGTTCGATATTTCGATGAGATGTATGTTATCTTTCCTCTAGTGCTGTCATGTGAACGTCGACAATATGACACTTGACCATTGTTTGGGCCTAGGGGAAGGTATTTGGAAGTAATAAGTAGATGATGGGTTGCTAGAGTGACAGAAGCTTAAACCCTAGTTTATGAGTTGCTTCGTAAGGCGCTGCTTTGGATCTATATGTTTCATGCTATGGTTAGGTCTACCTTAATACTTATGTTGTAGTTGCGGATGCTTGCAATAGGGGTTAATCATAAGTGGTATGCTTGTCCAAGGCAGGACAGTACCCAAGCATCGGTCCACCAACATATCAAATTATTAATGTACCGAACGCGAATCATATGAACGTGATCAAAACTAGCTTGACGATAATTCCCATGTGTCCTCAGGAGCACTTTCCTTTATATAAGAATTTGTCCAGGCTTGTCCTTTTCTACAAAAAGGATTGGGACACCTTGCTGCACCTTATTTACTTTTATTACTTTACCCATTACAAATTACCTTATCACAAAACTATTCTTTACTGATAATTTCAGTGCTTGCAGAGAATACCTTACTGGGAACTGTTTATCTTTTCCTTCTGCTCCTCGTTGGGTTCGACACTCTTACTTATCGAAAGGACTGCGATAGATCCCTTACACTTGTGGATCATCAGCGCCCCCCAAGCCCAATCCTAATTGGGAGGGGGGGCCGGCCCCCCATTCCTTCTCTCCTTCTCCCTCTTCCTTCTTCTCCTGGTCCAACTAGGAAAATGGGGGAAACCTACTCCAACTATGAGTAGGAATCACCCTTTGGCGCGTAATAGAGAGGGCCGGCCCTCCCCTCCTCCACTCCTTTATATACGGGGGAGGGGGCACCCCATAGACACACAAGTTAATTGTTTAGCCGTGTGTGGTGCCCCCCTTCACGGATTTCCACCTCGGTCATATCGTTGTTGTGCTTAGGCGAAGCCCTGCATCGGTAACTTCATCACCACCGTCATCACGCCGTCGTGCTGAAGAAACTCTCCCTCGGCCTCAACTGGATCAAGAGTACGAGGGACGTCACCGACCAGAACGTGTGCAGATCACGGAGGTGTCGTGCGTTCGGACTTGATCGGTTGGATCGCGAAGACGTTCGACTACATCAACCGCGTTTCATAATGCTTCCGCTTTCGGTCTACGAGTGTACGTAGACATACTCTCCCCTCTCGTTGCCATGCATCACCTAGATAGATCTTGCGTGTGCATAGGAATTTTTTTGAAATTACTGCGTTCCCCAACACTTATTTGGTGGAGGGGTCAGTGATTTGGGTGGAAGGTGTTGCGCTGGCGGTTGGGGCATGTGGGATGTGGAAGGAGCAGGAGGATGGGGGTCGGGTGTGGATTACATGCCTGGATAGGCGAGGCCGAGCAGCGTGAAGGAGGGTCACCGGCGAGGAGGCGACGCTGCAAGCAAGGAGTGAAGGTTTGAACTTGGAAAGGAAGGCAGAAACAGGGGAAATGTGGACTTTTGTAAGGGGAGGGGCGGGGAGGTAGATATTTCCGCGGAAGCCGAAAATTTGGAATCGCTTCAGTGAAAAAACTGGCGCACAAAGTGTCATCAGAAACAGTCCCTTATTCAGAACTATGTACGATATGTGAACATCACAAATGATTCAGATAGCATAACCCGTGTGTGATGAGTTTGAACATCAAAAATTTTGGTTCAAATTTCCCTAGTTACAGTGGTCATCCACGTCATTGCATAATTTGGGTACACAAAGGAGACTACAACACACCCACACTTCTTAATCGAGCAAGTTCAGCAATTAAACAGAGCTAGCTGACCTAAACATTACTCTAACAAATTAAAGACTGATCACTCTTAATTAAACAAAAGAAAGAGTACTAGTACGGCTGGCGCTGGTCGATCTTCGCCGCCGCCTCCATGTCCAGCTCGTGCCCGATGGTCTCCTGGGGAAGGGGCTCCATGGCATCAATCGCAGCATACTCGGGAAGCATCTCTCCATCCGTGTCCGCCATATCTTTGGAATAGGCCGCCACGAGCTAGGCATGGGCGTCCGCGATCTGGGCTTTGGCGGGCTCCATCGTTGCAAGGTATGCCGCACAGGAATGGATGGTTGCTCGAGCGCTCTCGGCGATTTCCAACTCTTCAGACGTCGGTTGCTGACCATTGTCAGAGAAGCTTCGTTCGATTTGTGCGGTGACCACCATAAGCTGGGCGTGGACGGCCTCGACATGGTCGTGGGCGGCCTCCATCAGGGCTAAGGCCACCTCTGTGAAACGGACAGCTGTTGTGCCGCTCTCTCCAGTTGCTATCCCCGAGGCAGATGTTGTTACCACTGCATGAAATATAGCTCCTTGCGTGTTCAACTTCTATCACCGATGCACGTCGGTGCTAAACATATGGTTTTTAACCCCTTTCCGCAATGGCATTTGGAACCGTCGCCAACTGAGTGTGGGCGATAGGGGGGTCCTTCCCACATGACCCAGAAATCATCAGGGATAGGCCCACCTAGGACATAGGCTGGGACCGTGTGCGATCGGGCGAGGCATCAAAACCCAATCATTTCCGTAGGTATGTACATCCCACACGGTAATCCGAGAAAATTATTCCCGTAGGTATGTACATCCCACACGGTGAATCCCAGAAAAACATTTCCATTCGTATGTATACCACACGCAGTCAATCCAAGGAATACGTTTCCGTTCTTATGTACATCCCACACAATCAATCCAGGGAAAACATTTCCGTTTGTACGTACATCCCACACAGTTTTATTTGTAGGCTCATGTGTGAAAGGTGTAACTATCACACAGTCTTCCTTGGCTAACTGTTTGCTTTTATCAACTATATCACACACGATTTGATGAAGAAAACTGTGTGGCATTGGGCTATCCATTGCAAGCGCTTTTACTGCTAGAACTGTTTGCAAAGGTCCATGACACATTTAGCAGGTTTATTAGTTTACAATTAATAATTCTAGTATTATGCAAATTCACATTTCATATCGAACAACCGTTTGCCAATTTCATATCAGGCACATAAATGTATTATAACATCACAGTGCAGTAGCTACATGAAAAGAACACGGTACAACATATAGCTAGTTCAACTTCATAAGAACAATATATTCATTTCCCTAATCGAGATCATCCAGGCTCGTCATATCCACCTCTGCTTTCAGTTCAGTAAGAACCTGTTTTGCATGGGCCAATTAGGAAAGTGCCTCCTCCTTTGCCAACACCATCTTAGGAAAGTCTGATTTAAAAAATCTGAGCTCATTCTCCACCTTCAACTTTTTATCCCGCATGAGAAATTTTAAAAAATCCAGACTTAAATGAATGAGAAATTTTGTAGTATTAATACAACTCTCATGCAAAAATTTTGGAAAATTTCAGTGGTCATTTGACCTTTTATTTAAGTGATTTTCTAGCCATTTAATGACCGTAATTGAAATTTGAGCTACATGTACATGCAACAGCTAACCATAACGGTTTGAAAACTCATATTTCATGTACTTGTGTGCAATTTAATTCCATGTGCAATAAATAGGAAGGAATTTTCAAACATATTGGTCTAACAGCTATGACACAATTAAGCATGGAGTGACATGGCATTTTAATTCTGAAAAATGAAAAAAATCAGGAACACATGAAACCTTGGTTGATATAATGTCATGCCACCCAAAGATGATGTGGTAAAGAAATTGGCATGTTTGACGAAAGTTTGGACACACACCCCTCACAAACCAGAGCAACTCACTAGAAGGCTTGTGGTTCCGAGAGGGAACAATGCATGTTTGATGACGAACAGGAGAGAGCTTCCTCTTACGGCCTTCAATTTTTTTTCTACGTCTAACATGCACTACTACAACTGTAATGTGAAATTTTTGAAAATTCTAGGGGTCATCTAGATACAACGCCTAACCAAAACAGTTTGAACTACATCTAGAAGACATTTAATTTATTTTATTTTGTACGTGGTAAAGAAATTGGCATTGTCGGTGTCAAAACCGGCGGATCTCGGGTAGGGGGTCCCGAACTGTGCGTCTAGGCCGGATGGTAACAGGAGGCAAGGGACACGAAGTTTTACCCAGGTTCGGGCCCTCTCGATGGAGGTAAAACCCTATGTCCTGCTTGATTAATATTGATGATATGGGTAGTAAAAGAGTAGATCTACCGCGAGATTAGAGAGGCTAAACCCTAGAAGCTAGCCTATGGTATGATTGTTGATGTGTAGGTTGTCCTACGAACTAAAACCCCCCGGTTTATATAGACACCGGAGAGGGTTAGGGTTACCTAGAGTCGGTTACAATGGTAGGAGATCTTCATATCCGTATCGCCAAGCTTGCCTTCCACGCCAAGGAAAGTCCCATCCGGACACGGGACGGAGTCTTCAATCTTGCATCTTCATAGTCCAGGAGTCCGGCTAAAGGTATAGTTCGGCTATCCGAACACCCCCTAATCCAGGACTCCCTCAGTAACCCCTGAACCAGGCTTCAATGACGACGAGTCTGGCGCGGAGTCTGTCTTCGGCATTGCAAGGCGGGTTCCTCCTCCAAGTACTTCATAGAAGATTTTGAACACAAATATAGTGTCCGGCTCTGCAAAATAAGTTTCCACATATTGCCATAGAGAGAATAATATTTACACAAATCTAATCTGCTGACGTATTCCATAGCGTGACACACCACGGCCAAGCCTTTATCCGAGTCGTTTCAGTATCCCACCTCAGCACGTTATGCGATGCAGTTTCCTTGGCACGTCTTGTCAAAGCAGAGATCGTGCCCCCTTATTCCGGGATTCTCATCAATACGGGCGTGGGTAACCCAACCGCGCCTTTGATTATGGCGCTTGGAGATAAGCGAGTTTTACCAGGCTGGTGGGGACATGTAGTTGCATCCACCCATATAAGGGGATAAGGATCCACCTTTTCACCCACGCCTTCTTCCTCCTTTGCCTATCCATTCTTGCCCACTCGAGCTCCAGCGCCCAAGTCCGCACTACCACCTCAACCTTCTCCAGTCATGTCCGGAGCGGGAGGCAAGTGGATGGTCTCCTCTGTCACGGAGGGACACATCAAAAAGCTGAGGAAGGTCGGATAACTGGCTAGCGACATCGCGCACCGGCTTCCCGAAAAGGGGCAGCTCATCCCCACTCCTAGGCCCCATGAGAGGGTGGTATTACTCCCCCATTTCCTCCGCAGACTGGGCTTCCCTCTGCATCCATTTGTCCGGGGGCTCATGTTCTACTATTGCCTGGATTTCCACAATCTGGCCCCGAACTTCGTCCTCAACATCTCGTCGTGTGTGAGGCGTTCCTCCGCATCCGCCCCCATTTCGGCCTATGGCTTAAGACTTTCAACGTCAAGCCAAAGGTGGTGCGCGGCAGCCATGCGAAGTGTGGCGGTGCCATGGTTGGCAAGATGGCCAACGTCCTATGGCTCGAGGGCTCCTTTGTGGAGACCCTAAAGGGGTGGCAATCATGGTGGTTTTTCGTCACCGAGCCGCGCGACGCCGAATGGGTCGCACCCCCTGAGTTTTGATCCGGCCCCCTACGCGGCTCACCTCCTGGAAGGAGACATGCCTGTCTTGGGGTAAAAAAGGAGAGCTGACCGGACTCCAAACATGCATCCAAACCCTAGTGGACAAGAGGCTCAAGCTTGTCAACGTAGTCCAGGTTATGCTCATCCGCCTGATCCTCCCGTGTCAACGACGGGCCTTCAACCTGTGGGAGTTCGACCCGGCGCAGCACCGAACTTTAAATAGGTTCTTCGACACGACGTACGAATATGCCTGGAGGATGCTTTTCAAGGGCGCCGAGGCTCCCGCATCCATTGCCGAGGATCGCGGATTCAGTACTCAGCATCACGCTCATGCGTAAGCTGTTTTTGTCCCTTTACAGGGTATCAGTTTTCATAGTTTGACTCTATGCGGGACCTAAGTTCCCTTATCTATGATAGGATTGGGAGGTGACGTCCGGACAGATCAATTGTCCAGCTACTTTGCCTGAAGGCCCAGCAGACGCTCGCTTGGCGAGGCGGCTGGTTCCGGCGCCCTATGTGGTGCCGGAGAAGAAGGCCACGAAAAGGGCCACGAGGACTCGAAAGAGTGCCCGGCGCCCGGAGGTGTCGGATTCGTCATCCGACGGTCCCGAAGCGCCTTCCTCTCATGAAGATGAGGAGGAAGAAGAAGAGACCTCTCCCCCTCCAGCGGGAGGAGAGAAGAAACGGAAGGCCGCCCTCTCTGAGGAGGCCGGAGGGTCCAAGAAGGGAAAAACCCTTCCTCCGGACTACTCCAACGACACCGATGACGGTGAAGAGGAGTGGCAGCCCAGGGCTAAGCCCCTAGCAAAATCGTAAGTATCCGGATACCAGAGTAATTCATAGTATTCGTTTATTGCACAACTTTCCGTTATGTCGAATATGCTTATGCAGCCCACCCAAAGACCGGCTCGACGCGTCGTCGAGCGGCTAACTGGACTCGTCGGATGTGAACTCGCTTCCGACGGCTTCCTCCCCCCGCCCTATGGACGACACCAAGGTGTTGTCCCAACAGGTTCCAAGCAGGGAGGAGGTGGTCCCGGAGGCACTGCAAGGCGACCTCCCGGACTCCAGGAGTAAAGGGGATGAAACTCCCCAGGGCTCCAAGTCCGGCTCTAGGCCGAACACCGCTCCGGAACCTTCATGGGTTCCAGAGTCCAGCGGGGGACTTCCTTCCGAGAGGAGCAAGTCCACCGTGCCGGCGACCCCCGTCCACCCGGAGGCGCCGGACAATATGTTGGAGGCGCTCCAATTAGCCTCCATCGACGAGGAGCACCGCGCTATTATGAGTGCGGTGGTCCAGAAGGTTCAGTCCGCCAAGAGCGGACTGACTGAAGCTTGTACTAGCCTTTTGACAGGCTTTGAGGCATGTAAATAATGTGTAAATGATATTACCGCATAGACAGTAGCCCCTGATGCTCTGTTGGGTGTTCGGGAAGAAAAGCCGAATAGAGGATCAAAAAATTCGCAGGAGTCTAACAAAAGGAGTCAATATGCATGTGTAGGCTTCTTTGCTGGCGTCCGCCGTCTCACTGCGGAAGTGGACATGCTGAAGCACAGCCTCGAGAAGTCCGAGCAAGAGCTCGGGCGTGCCAAGAAGCAGCTCGAGGAGAAGGAAGGTAAGAAATACCTTGGTTGAATATGTATATAAAAAGGTGCAATTGCAAGAAATGACAGGATTAACATGGCTATTGTAGGGGCCACATCTGAGGTGGCGACCCTTAAGCAAGCGCTGCTCGAGGCCGAGAAGAGTGCGGCCGTGGAGCGCACCGAGCGGGAGAGGTATGAGGCCGAGGTTGGCAAGGTGCGGCAAGAGCTCCAGGTTCTCATGAAGAAACACGAGAGTTTGGAGCTTGACTCGAAGACGCGAGGGTCCGAGCTCGCGGCGGCTATTGAAAATGCCAAGTCTGCCAAGGCCGAATCCCAGAAAACCCTCCAGGAGTTGGATGAGGTGAAGAAGATAGCGGCGGGTAAGGCATTCTCTATGACAAGTAAACACATAAACGTGAGTTACTTGGTACTTACCCGAATCTGGAGCTCTCCAGGGGCATTTGCAGATCTTCCCCGGAGTGTATCCGATGCCGTCGCATTCTATCGAGCCGAGGAGGGCAGCTCGACAGAGAAGGTGTTCTGGTCTCAGTATGCTAAGGCCGGACACCCCGTGCCCCTGAGCGACCAGCTGAAATAGCTGGTCGAGCTCCACAAGGCCGCCGAACAGGCCATGAAGGGCCTCCTAGTTCGGCTGTGGCCTGGAGAGGCCCTGCCCGGGAGCTATTTCGGGCTGGTGCGGCGGCTGGTGGAGGCATGTCCAAGGCTCGAAGTCATCAAGCGCTCCGTCTGTATTGAAGGTGCCCGTAGGGCCTTTGCCCGTGCTAAGGTGCACTGGGGCAGGCTAGATGTGGAGAAGCTTGTGAAGGACGGGCCACCAGCGGGGAAAGAGCATCGCAAGCCCAAAAATTACTATAAGGATGTTCTGAAGGGTGCCCGCCTTGTGGCGGATGAATGTACTAGGGATGTAATTTTTGAGTAAAACTCGCTCATTTTTGTCCTGTACGCTGAAAACTTGTTCATATGCGCTGAGCAATGCTGCTTGAATTTAAAATATTACCTTCTGTGCGGCTGTTTATCAATACTGAGAGATGGCGAGTCATCGGCTTCTGCCCGCTTGCCACTAGTGCTGGGGTGTTCGGGGATAAATCTGGGCGCTCTTTTTCCCATGTTTGGGTCCTTCGAGGGAGGTGCTCAGCCCGACGAACGAGGCAATCGTACTATAATGCGTGAACACTCTCACTTAGCCATAGAATTCTATAATTTTAAATTTCGGTGAAGCCCCTTGTATTCGGAAGACCGAGTTCGGGGCGCTATCCACGCCTTGGCCGGACAGAGCCGACTCGTCGCCCTAAGCGGCATATGTCTTTAGGGACTCGAAAAAACCTCTCGAACAGCGACCAGCTCTCGCTTCATCATGACAGTCAGTTTTAGCTTTCTCCACTGAGGTGCTCGGCCCAGCTCAACTGGGGCACAATCGCAGTGGTTCTCCTAGTGCTACCTTAGCCGATATAGCAGAACGTAAGGCACCAAAACATAGGAGCCGGGCAAACCCAACTATTGACCCAAGACATGATTCGGAGCCGATGCATATAATGCTATAAGTTCGGGGTGCCGCACTTGTGAAAGGGGTCGGACTTCTCACACCATATTGAGGGGCGCTAAAAGCCCCTGGCGTATTTTGGCCGTACCAAGTTGTACGGGTGCAACATGTCGTTAAGGAACATTTATTTATAAAAAGATAGTGCAAAAATAGACAAAATCTATGCATTGTTTATTAGAAATAGCTGCGATCAAAGCAGAACGATACAAGTAATGTGATAAACGAAAAGTTGGACTATTTAACATGCCTGCTCCAGGGGAAAGCTGCGGAATAGTATGCGAAACAGGTATACTACTCATGATAGAGACCACCTGGGATTTCCGTGATGTGGCATGGCTTGTCTGCTTCCCTAGTTCTTGCATCGTTTGTGTGGCAATTGAACTGCCGAACAGGTCTTCCAAAGAGTAGCGTCCTGGAGGTAAGAGAAAAGTAAAAAATCGGCAGCCCCAGGTGCGGTTTAAGCCATGTTTTGGGCGTGCCGTGATGGTGCACCTCCCCGTATGCCCATGGTATTTCTAGAGCGTAATTATGTACGCGAAGTACTAGCGTCGCCTTTTTGCTAGGGTTGGGGTTGGGGCCGCATTGCTACGCCTGCTCGGAACGTGCCAGGCGGTCTTGTTGTAGGTTACTCCGGGCGCGCTTGACGGTGTTCGGACGTTTAATGGCCGGACTGGAGAACCGCCTAGAGGGGCTGCTTTGTACATCCACTGCAAGGGCCGCCGTGTGCTCCTCCGTTCGGAGGGAGCATTCGGTGTTTCCATTGACCGTAATTACTCCACAAGGGCCTAGCATCTTGAGCTTAAGGTATGCGTAGTGCGGTACTGCATTGAATTTGGCGAATGCGGTTCGTCCGAGCAGTGCATGATAGCCACTGCGGAATGGGACTATGTCGAAGACCAATTCCTCGCTTCGGAAATTATCCGGGGATCTGAAGACCACTTCAAGTGTGACTGAGCCTGTACAGTTGGCCTCTACACCTGGTATTACGCCTTTAAAGGTCGTTTTGGCGGGCTTAATCCTCGAGGGATCGATGCCCATTTTTTGCACTGTATCCTGGTAAAGCAGGTTCAGGCTGCTGCCGCTGTCCATGAGGACTCTGAGATGAAATCCGTCAATAATTGGGTCTAGAACCAATGCAGAAAATCCGCCATGACGGATGCTAGTGGGATGGTCTCTTTGATCAAAGGTGATCGGGCAGGAGGACCATGGGTTGAACTTTGGGGCGACTGGCTCTACCGCGTATACGTCCCTTAACGCACGCTTCCGCTCCCTTTTTGGGATGTGGGTGGCATATATCATGTTCACCGTCCGCATTTGTGGGGGGAAATCCTTTGGTCCATTGTTGTTCGGCGGCCGGGGCTCCTCGTCGTCGTCGCTATGCAGCCCCTTGTCTTCATTGTCGGCGCTTGACTTGCCTGCCTGCTTGAACACCCAACAATCCCTGTTGGTGTGATTGGCCGGCTTTTCGGGGGTGCCATGTATTTGGCACAAGCGGTCGAGTATTCGGTCCAAGCTGGACGGGCCCCTAGGATTCCTTTTGAATGGCTTTTTCCGCTGACCGGATTTAGAGCCTCTGAATCCGGCATTAACTGCCGTATTCTCAGCATTGTCGCCGTTAATGCGGCGCTTCTGCTTGTTGCGACGTGACCTGCCACTAATGTCCCTGGTGTCCGAACTACCAGGGTTCTTGGTCATATTTTTGCTACGAGCAAGCCAGCTGTCTTCTCCCGCGCAAAAGCGGGTCATGAGTGTCGTGAGTGCTGCCATAGATTTCGGCTTTTCCTGTCCACGGTGCCGGGCCAGCCACTCGTCACAGATGTTGTTCTTGAAGGCTGCTAGGGCCTCAGCGTCCGGACAGTCGACTATTTGATTTTTCTTTGTTAGGAACCATGTCCAGAATTGCCTGGCCGATTCCTCTGGCTGCTGAATTACGTGACTCAGGTCATCGGCGTCTGCGGGTCGCACATAAGTGCCCTGGAAATTGTCGAGGAATGCGGCTTCCAGGTCCTCCCAACAACTGATTGATCCTGTTGGCAAGCTGTTGAGCCAATGCCGAGCTGGTCCTTTAAGCTTGAGTGGGAGGTATTTGATGGCGTGAAAATCGTCACCGCGGGCCATGTGGATATGAAGGAGATAATCCTCGATCCATACCGCAGGGTCTGTTGTGCCATCATATGATTCGATGTTTACGGGTTTGAAACCCCCGGGGATTTGATGATCCATTATTTTGTCTGTAAAGCACAATGGGTGTCGGAGTAATGGGCCACGGGTAGGCCAACCCGAAGCCCACAACCTTTCGAGACATCGGGGCAGGCTGCACCCCTCAATACCACAGGTCGAAGAGCCGCCTCCTGGGGAGTCTACGGCAAGACGGCTGACTGCCCGCTCACGGCCGAGTCCCAGGGGCGACTTCTAGAGAAGCCGGCTTTGGGGAGTCGGCCGGTGACTCCAACAAACGATGACCTCATCGAGGGGGACGGAGCAGGGGCGTAGCTATAATGAAGCCCACTCCCCGCCCCTTACCAAGGGAAGGCATGGCTACAGCGCGCAATACTAGGGAAGATCTCCCTACGGCGTGGCACTGTTGCCCAGTCGGCCCTGACATCAGCATCACTGTACCTGGTCCTGCACCCACGATGGCTTGTCTGTACGGCCTGGAGGCAGCGGGGCCCACTAGTCAGCGAGACCTCGGGAGACGGCGGGAGAACTGCCAGTCGGACCCATCGGGAGTCGGCCTGGGGGAGTCGGCCGAGCCCTCCCCCAGGGCCCACGCGCCATTAATCAAGAAGATTAGGGGAGTGGCCAACAGTGATCGCCCGCTAGGCGGCGGGGCTGTTGCCACGACCCCATGACCGAGCTTGCGTCATCAGGAGCACGGCTACAGTAATCAGCAGCCAGCAAGACCCGCCCATGGCGGACGCGGCCTGTCAGCTCCATACCAGACCAGTCGGCGGGCCCCAGCAGTCGGCGGGGAAGCCGGAGGTCGGAGGCACTAACGGCTGGGGCCGTGCCCAGTCGAATTACCATTGTACCCCTGGGGGGTAGGCCTATATAAACCCCCCAGGGCACCCATGCAAAGGGTTGGATCCCAGTAGTTCTATACCACACCAGATAGAGGGAGAGAGCTAGCCTTGCCCTCTCCCACCACCAGACCCAGCTCAAGGAGGAACCGTGTAAACACTTGACCATAGTGATCATGCGGAGACCCCGCAGAGCAGCAGTAGGGGTGTTATCTCCCCGGAGAGGCCTGAAGCTGGGTAAGATTCGCCAGCGTGCATGTCTTCGCCTCATCCCGTTTCCAGGCACCGGCGATGTTCTACTCGCCCCCACCATGATAAGCCATCCGTTGGCATATGTCGCACCCAACCCCTGACATTTGGCGCCCACCGTGGGGCATGGTGCACCGCCGTCCGGGGATCTATTCTGGACGGGAACCCTTTTCCTCCCTGGCGAGCGCAGCCAGCCAGGCACGCCAGATGAAGTTTGTGTCGACGCGCTGCGCGGTGTTGAGATCGCCTGAGCCGCCAGCTCCTTGGCCGAAATTGTCGGCGAGGTCCGCCTCTCCGACAAACCTGCGTCCGACGCAGGCGCGGGCGGCCCCGAAAACCTCCTCGCGGGTCTCCTCGATCAACTCCACATTTCCGGCGAGCCTGCCATAGACTTGGAGTCCGTAGGCTCCACCGACCCGATGCTGGTCGACTCCGACACCGCCTTGGTCGATGCGTTCCCCACCAACGTGGTGGTCTACGACGAACCCCTCCCCCACATGGAGAACGACGGAAGCACCGTCACTGAGGTGCTGGTCATCAGTCATGACGAGTTCCCTGGCGGAGCGGCGCCCGACTCGCTCGGCGCGGCGCTGCAAGACCTAGCTGCGCCCATTCCGGAAGATGCTGACGCAGAGACGTTAGAAGCGCGCCGCCTTCAGCTTGTTGAAGGCGCGAAGAAGCTGGCCAGCATGAGACGCTTGTCAGAAGCTTACCAGCGGGAGATGGATCGCGCTGTTGGCGGCTCGCCAGCCCCGGTAGGGCCCAGCCGCCTTGGCGCGGTTCAGCAGCGCGGCGTAGCCATCGCCAGCTTGTTTGGGGCTAGCCGCCCCGTGTATGCCACGCCAGTGGAGAACATCCGAGCCGCCCAGGCAGCGGCATATGAGCTGGACAATTTCGAGGGCGAAGAGCGCCGCCTCATGATGGAGCGAGTCCAGCGGCTCCTCGACGCGGCCGCCGCGCAGAACGAGGCCGGCTGCCGCACAGAGGCGCCGCAGCGGCCAAACGACGACCCGCGCCGAGATCAAGGTGCAACGTCTCGGACGCCGACTGGCGGTGCCCGAGGAAGAAAGGACAAGGAGCCGGCTGTCAGCCACAGTCGAAGTCGGATTACCATAGAGCGCGACCGAGATGGCCGCCCGAGAGCAGTGGAACGACGGAACGACTGTCCGCCTCCTCCTCCCCGCAAGGAGAGGCGAGTCTCCCCGCCGCCTGTTGACCATCCGACTCTCGGTGACCGCCTTGGCCGCCGAGAGGGAGTTGGAGAGAATGACGCCCGCCACCGAATCGACCGACTTCACCGGTCCCTGGCGCTGGAAGAAGAAGATGAGCTGGGTCCGCCTTGTTTCGGGCCCCGCATTCGGGACGAGCCTTTTCCCAGAGGGTTCACGCTCCCAAGAGACACACCCAAGTATACCGGCTCCGTGAAGCCGGAAGACTGGCTAGTCGACTACTCCACGGCTGTCAGCATAGCAAACGGCAACAAGCGTGTCGCCATAAAGTACGTTCCGCTCATGCTCCAGGGCACAGCCAGGACATGGCTGAACAGCCTAAAGCCCCGCAGCATCAATAGCTGGGTCGACTTCACTGAAGCATTCATCCGCAACTTCACCAGCACGTACAAGCGTCCTCCCAAGCCTCGTCAGCTCTCCTTGTGCGTGCAAGGTCCTGACGAGTCGGCTCACGACTACCTCACGCGTTGGGCTGAGCTCCGGAACTCCTGCGAGGGCGTGCACGAGGTGCAGGCCATCGAGTACTTCACAGTCGGGTGCCGAGAAGGCACCCTCCTCAAGCACAAGCTCCTCTGCGACGAGCCAGAAACCCTCGACGAGCTGATGATCATAGAGGACAAGTACGCTGCGGCCGACTCCTCCATGAAGACGGAAATTCAAATCAGCACGACTGGCAAAGTAGCTCCTCTGGCTCCAAGAACTCCGACGGCGGACGCCGGCCGGCGACAACAGCAGGGCGACAACAAGCGCAAGGCCCCGTAGCTGGCTTCCAGCAGCCGGCAGGTCGCGACCGTTGAAGCCCAGCAGCCAGAAGAGCAGCCTCCACCCAAGCGACAGAAAGGCGGCAAGCCGAACTGGTTGCCGGCCTTCTCCTACGAGCAGACCTTGGATGGACCTTGCAAGTTCCACAGCGGCGCGAAGCCGTCGAATCACACCACCCGGAAGTGCCACTGGCTTATCAGGATCGCCAAGGGAGACGGCCTCCTGCCACCCCCGCCTGCTGGGCAGCCGCCTCCGCCCCAGCAGCCGGCAGTCAGGCCAGTCGGCGCAGTACAAGACGAATACCCTGAATAGCACGGAGCCTACGTGGTGTTCACCAGTGTGGCTGATGATCGACGCAGCAGGCGGCTATAGCGACAAGAGGTGAACGTAGTAGCCTCAGAGACGCCAGAGTTCATGCACTGGTCTGAGAGGCCCATCAGCTGGAGCAGGGCTGACCACCCAGAAGTGATGCCGAGTCTGGGCTCCTACGCCTTGGTCCTGGACGCCACCTTTGCCACAGACAAAAGGGCCGCACGTTTCTTGTGAGTTCTGATAGATGGGGGCAGCAGCATCAACATCCTGTACAAGGACACCATGGAGAAGTTAGGAATCAAGCAGAGACAGCTTCAGAAAAGCCAGACTGTGTTCCACAGCATTGTTCCTAGGCTTTCCTGCTCACCAATCAGCAAGATCCTGATTGGCGTCCTCTTTGGGGACAAAGATCACTTCCGAAGAGAGCCTGTTTGGTTTGAGGTAGTGGACCTTGAGAGCCCATACCATGCGCTACTTGGTCGGCCCGCCTTGGCTAAGTTCATGGCGGTCCCCCACTACGCCTACCTCAAGATGAAGATGTCCAGTTCCAGGGGAATTCTGACTGTGGCTGGCGACTACCGGAAGTCGTCCGCTTGCGCGTCCGAGAGTAGTCGGCTGGCCGAGTCCCTGGTGATTGCAGCCGAGAAGCGACTCCTTGAGCGAGTTGTGGTGATGGTCGGCAAGCAGCCGGAGATATCGCCCGACCCAAAGGAGTCGGAAGCCGAAGGTTCGTTTAAGCCAGCCAAAGAGACAAAGAAGATACCCTTGGATCCGGAGCACCCAGAGAGGTACACTGTCGTAGGTGCAAACCTCGACAGCAAATAGGAAGGCGAGCGCATCGATTTCCTCCGTGAGAATTGGGACATCTTCGCATGGTCTCCCAAGGACATGCCAGGTGTACCGACGGATTTCGCCGAGCACAAGTTACACGTCCGATCTGATGCAAAGCCGGTCAGGCAGCCCCTGTGCCGCTTATCAGAAGAGAAGAGAAGAGAAGAGTTGTCGGCGAAGAGATAGCCCGAGTCCTAGCAGCTGGCTTCATTATGGAAGTTTTCTTCCCGGAGTGGCTGGCAAATCCAGTCCTGGTGCTAAAGAAGAACAAACAATGGCGAATGTGTATTGACTACACGAGCCTCAACAAGGCCTGCCGCAAGGACCCGTTTGCTCTGCCGAGAATTGATCAGGTGATAGACTCCACAGCCGGATGCTTGCTGTTGAGTTTCTTGGATGTGTACTCAGGATATCACCAGATCAAGCTGAACCCGGCTGACAGATTGAAGACCGCCTTCATCACGCCGTTTGGAGCATTCTGCTACCTCACCATGACGTTCGTCCTGAGGAATGCCGGTGCCACCTTTCAGCGTTGCATGCAGAAGTGCCTCCCCAAGCAGCTCGGTAGGAACGCCCACGTTTACGTGGACAATGTGGTGGTGAAGACGGAAAAGCGAGGAACATTGCTGGAAGACCTCAAGGAGACCTTTGAGAACCTGCGCCGGTTCCAGATCAAGCTCAACCCCGAGAAGTGTGTCTTCGGAGTACCAGCCGGCCAACTGCTAGGTTTCCTAGTCTCTGAACGCGGCATAGAATGCAACCCAGTAAAAATCATGGCCATCGAGAGAATGGAGGTACCTAGACGACTGCTGGATGTGCAGAAGGTCACCGGCTGCTTGGCGTCCATCAGCCGATTCATCAGTCGGCTGGGCGAGAAAGCTCTCTCCTTATACCAACTCATGAAGAAGACCACTTTTTTCGAGTGGAACCATAAGGCGGACGAAGCTTTCCACCAGTTGAAGAAGATGTTGACTACTCCACCCGTCCTGGCGGCTCCGACACCCAAGGAACCTATGCTTCTGTAAATCGCCGCCACCAGCCGAGTAGTCAGCACAGTCATTGTAGTAGAGCTCAAGGAGGAAGCAAGGTGCTACCTGTCCAGAGACCAGTATATTACCTGAGCGAGGTACTGTCGACCTCCAAGCAGAACTACCCCCACTACCAGAAGATGTGCTATGGCGTGCACTTTGCTGCCAAGAAATTGAAGCCTTACTTTCAAGAGCATCCAATCACGGTGGTCTGCACGGCTCCACTTGCCGAGATCATCGGTAGCCGAGATGCCTCTGGTCGAGTGGCCAAGTGGGCCATAGAGCTGGCTCCTTACACCATCTACTACCAGCCCCGCACCGCCATCAAATCACAAGCACTGGCCGACTTCCTCGTCGACTGGGCCGAGACCCAGTACCTTCCTCCAGTGCCTGACTCCACCCATTGGCGGATGCACTTTGACGGCTCCAAGATGCGCACCGGCTTGGGAGCCAGCATCGTCCTCACCTCTCCCAAAGGCGACAAGCTCAAATATGCACTTCAAATCCATTTTGCCACCTCCAACAACGTGGCCGAGTACGAGGCGCTCATTCACGGGCTCCGGCTTGCCAAAGAACTTGGCATCCGCCAGATCTTGTGTTATGGCGACTCGGACTTAGTGGTCCAGCAGTCATCTGGCGACTGGGACGCAAAAGACGCAAACATGGTGAGCTACCGTTTCCTCGTGCAGCAACTCAGCGGGTATTTCGAAGGGTGCGAATTCCTCCATGTGCCAAGAAACAACAACGACCAAGCAGACGCCTTGGCACGAATCGACTCTACCCACCAAGCAATACCATCTCGCGTCGCCCTTCAACGCCTCCTCAAGCCGTCTGTCAAGCCTTCACCAGAATCAGACTCCATTTTTGTGCCGACTCCTCCCGAAGACGGCGGATCCGACTCCAGAGTTCCGGCAGTCGGAACAGGGACTTTGGCGGGCGACACCAAAGCTGCCACAGTCGAGCCCGGCCCGGGGACTGCGGTGACGGACTCGAAGATTCTAGAACTCGGCCCAAGGACCGAGCCAGTCGGCCTGGGGACTTCATCAGCCCAGCAAGTGGCTGTTGACTCCAGCCCAGCGCCTCCCAGCCCAGCTGCCCTCGTCCATGTCGCAGTTCTGGTAGTCGAAGAAATAGCAGCACCCTCATGGGCCCAGCCCATCCTCAAATTCCTGGTGAACAAAGAGCTACCAACGAATGAGACCGCAGCTCGGCAAGTACAACGCCGGGCAGCAGCCTATACCATAATCAACAGAGAGCTGGTCAGGCGCAGTGTCACTGGTGTCTACCAGCGCTGCGTAGAGCCAGAGCAAGGCCAGGCGATCCTCAAAGACATCCATCAAGGCGAATGTGGCCACCATGCGGCTTCAAGAGCACTCGTCACCAAAGCTTTTCGGCACGGTTTCTTTTGGCCGACTGCCTTGGAAGAGGCCAAGGAGTTGGTCCAAAAATGCAAAGGGTGCCAGAAGTTCAGCTCCAAGCCGCACCAGCCGGCTTCCGCGCTCAAGACCATCCCCATTGCTTGGCCTTTCGCAGTTTGGGGTCTAGACATGGTGGGACCATTCAAAACAGCACGAGGTGGTCTAACTGACCTACTTGTCGCAGTGGACAAGTTCACCAAGTGGGTGGAAGTGAAGCCAATTAAGAAATTAAATGGTCCGACTGCCGTGACCTTCATCACCGATATCACAATTCCGTACGGCATACCACACAGCATCATCACTGACAATGGCACAATTTTTGCCAAAGGCGCCTTGGCCCGTTTCTGCGCAACATAGGGCATCCGACTGGACCTAGCGTCTGTCGCCCACCCACAGTCAAACGGCCAAGTGGAGTGAGCAAACGGCCTCATCCTGTCCGGCATCAAGCCTCGGTTGATCGAGCCTCTAGAGCGCTCGGCTGGCTGCTGGCTCGACGAGCTGCCAGCCGTCCTCTGGAGTCTGCGCACGACTCCAAACAAGTCAACCGGCTTCGTGCCCTTCTTCCTCGTCTACGGTGCCGAAGCCGTCATCCCAACGAACATGGAGTTCGACTCCCCACGAGTCACCATGTACACAGAGGAGGAAGCAGAAGAAGCACGACAAGACGGCGTCGATTTGCTGGAAGAGGGCCGGCTGTTGGCACTCAGCCGGTCCAGCATCTACGAGCAGAGCCTGCGCCGATACCACAACAGGAAGGTCAGGCCAAGATCTTTCCAAGAAGGCGACCTTGTACTCCGGCTGATCTAGCGAACAGCCGGCCAGCACAAGCTGTCGCCGCCTTGGGAAGGCCCTTTCATCATCAGCAAAGTACTAGGCAACGACTCCTACTACCTGATCGACGCTCAGAAGCCCCGAGCACGCAAGAGGGACGACTCTGGCAAGGAGACAGATCGGCCATGGAATGCAAATCTTCTCCGAAGATTTTACAGTTGATGCAGTATGTACCATGCTACCTTTTGTATTAAAGTACCAAGACTCCGGGCCCCCCGAGACGAGCTCGGGGACTGCCCTCTTTTGTCTGTATGATAAACATTATGCCTACAAGTATGTTACTCTTTGTCATGCCGCTTGGCACCGGGCTCGACAAGTCGGCCCGGGGACTTGCCGCCTTGCACTATGAAATGCTTCCTGCAGCCGGACAAGTAGTGTGTAACACCTAAGCCGTCTTCTGTCAGAAGTCGCAGCTCGCAGAGCGACTGTACGGTGGGCAGAGGTAAGGTAGAATGGGTGCTCGCACGAAAAATGGCTAAGGACTCAAAGCGTAAAACATAGCTCAAGACGGCTTCCAGCCTTTCTCGCAAACTGACTCTCGGACAGTCGGACTGTCGTTTTCTATCCAATTTGCTCAAACAATCTTGAAATCGGATAAGTACTTGCTTTCCCAAAGTAGCCTAGCACTTGACCCAGCAACAGTCCGCAGAAGCGGCTGTCCGATTGGCAAGACAGGCAACTAAGAGAAAGCGGCAAAGGAAAACAGCCAAAAGAACAATGAGCAAGAAAAGATATATATATATATATATATATATATATATATATATATATATATATATATATAACATAGGCCCTTGGCCGAATTGTCGAGTAGAGGTTCAAAATACACCCCGTGGGTGGAATTGTACGAATTAACAAGTTCTTCAAAAGACTACTGAAGCAGATAAAACAAAAGACACAGCGGCAGCTTAGGAGGCGGTAGACGGATTCGGGGGGTCGGAGGAGGTGCCAGCGTCAGGCGTCGGGGCGGTCGGCCGGCTAGTCTCGGCTTGATCGCCTCCGGCAGCAGTCGGGTCAGTCGCCCGCGGCTCGTTGCTGGAGGCGCGGTCGGGCTGAGGCTGGCCGTCTGCTCCTTCTTCTGGTGCATCCGCCTCGCCCTCATCATCCGCCTCGTCGTCCTCCTCCGCCGAGTCTTCGCCGCAGTCTGGGTTCATCCCAAACCACTCCGGCGGTACCTCCTCGCCGTCTTCAGACCACTCGGAGACGAAGATGCTCGTGTCGGTGTACTCGGCGATCACCGCGGCACGCTTGACGAGGGCGTCTTCCACAGCCGCCAGCTCCGGCTGGGCCTCCGACCGAAGCGTGGCCAACCGGTCTAGATCCAGCCCCGGGTACCACACCTTGACGAACTCCAAGGCCCGGCGCGCTCCAGCCCGGGCCGAAGAGCCCTTCCAGGCCTCGAGGCGACCAGCCACGACCTCCAACCAGTTGACCGTCAGGCTGGGGGTGCGCGGAGCCTGCATATCCGGCCAAAGGGCGGAAATTGCCTGGGCACCGACGCGCTGAAGCCGGCGCAGCATCCGGTGAGCCGGCCGAAGGCGAGCCTCGATGCTCAAGATGTGCTCATCAAGAGTCCGGGGGGCATCGGCGGAGATCTCCGCGCTCTCCGCCCTCCGACTTTCGCGATCGGCCTCGATGGCCTGGATAGCGGCCTGCGACTGCCCAGGGAAGATGTCTGCAAAAGAAACGAAGAAAAGAAGAAGCAAGTCAAAAACCAGGAATCGGCACGATCTAAGTCGGCAGCTCGAAGAAAGAAAATAAAGAGACTTACCATCAACGATGTCTTCAATCTCGTGGAAGCCGGAGGACAGCAGCGCCTCCTTGTCAGACCAGGAGGAGCGCTCGCTCGCGAACTCGGCCAAGAGGGCGGTTTCCGTCTCCTCCACCTCCCGCTATGACTTCGCAAGCAGCTCCTTCTGCTCCGCCAACTGAGTGGCCAGCAGATCACGCTCTGTGGCGAGCCTGCTGCACTCCTCCCCTTTGGCGAGCAGGGCGGAGTTGGCTTCGCTCAGCTGCTATTGTAGAGCAGCATTGGCTCCTAAAGGAAAGAAAGAAAGACAACAGTCGTCAATAAAGAAGGTCGCCGGGGAGATCCGACCCGACTGCTCAGTAGTCGGCCCGAATCTCGGGGACTACAGCCCGCGGGTGTGCTAGCGCGCCCCTGCAGAGAAGAAAAAAAGAGGGAAGGACTTACTCCGGCTCTCCACCAAGTCGGCGGTCCGCTTGCCCAGCTCTTCAATATTACGGTTGAAGGCAGTGACGCGGAGGTTGTGGTAATCCTGCAACAAGCATTTCAGACAAAGTTAGTACCTAGAAGTTCATCAATTGGAGTTCTGGGCCGCCTGCTCAGCAGCCGGCCTGAAACATGGGGACTACACCCAGTGGGTGCGCTGGCGTGCCCCCATAGAGAGGAACAAGAAAAACAAAGGCCCAAAGAAAAGACATACCCGGACGGCTGCCCGCGATGCTAGGAACGCCTTGGTGCAGCTCTGGAGGGCGTCGCCCTCAGCGCGGAGCTTCGCCTGGACGTCCAGGAGTGCCCGGTTCAGCGGCCCTGTGCCGCCTCCCCGCACCCACCCAATAGGCGCGGCGGTCGTCGCTTCGGCGTCTGGAGCCGCCGAGCTGGCGGTGCCGGCTTCCAGGGGGCGGGGTGCCGAAGTCGCCTTCTCTAGGCGAAGGCGCGCTGGCGAGCCGACCTGGAGGAGTAGCCTTGCCACGGCCTCGTCTTCGGTCGGCGGCACTGGAGGGTCCACTGGCTGCTCGCCTTGCATGCCTTCAGACGGTGGCGGAGGTGGCGGCGGAACGTTCACGCCCGGAGTAGAGGGCTCGCCGCCTTCCCTCTCCTCGACGAGGTTCTCCCCGCCGGCTTCTCCAGTCCGCCCTGTGAACTTCGGGGGCGGCAGCGCAGAGTTCAGCAGGGTAACAAGCAAGGCCGACTGGCGGCGTGCGGCTTCCTCAGCCCGCTGCTTCGCTGCGGCGGCAGCTTCAGCCTCCGCTAGTTTTTTCTTAGCGGAGGCCTCCGCCCTGTCGGCCTCCGCTTTCTCCAGGCGGTGGGCTTCATCTTCGTTGCGCTTCTCCTGTGCATTCCGCTCTGTCGCCTCCTGGAGGTCGGCTGCAGGGTCTATCGGCCGAGTGGTGGCAGGCGTCTCCGCTGACCCCATGACGGTGGCGGCGGCGACCCGCTCAAGAGAGAGGGGAGCCCTGAAGAAAGAGGGGCGATCAGAGACTCAGACAAAACACGAAGAAAGAATAAACTTTCAAGTCAGAATACTTACGTAGAGACCAACGGCGGCTTCTTCACTCCCTTACGGAAGCGGATGGCCTTCGCGGCTGCCTCGTCCCGCCGGGTCGCCGCAGCCGAGCCCTTGGGCTTCTTCGGCCGGCTGCCGAACAAAGTCGGCGCAGCCCGGCGCTTCTTCCCGCCGCCTGGAGCGCCCGACGCGGCAGAAGAGCCAGCGCCCGGCTGGCTGGCTCCTGGCCGATGGCGAGGGGCGACTCCTCCCTCGCCGTTGTCTTCAGGCCAGTCGGCGAAGGTAGCCGAGGGCCTGAAGTTGCCTGTCGTCCCTCCTCCTCCCTCGGCATCGTCTTCCAGAGCCGCCGCCCCCAGATCGGGGTTGTCGATGTCGCTCTCCGCCCGATCGGCGACGAACTCACGGGCTGGCCCCGAGGTGCCGGCTGGTGGGTGAAGAAGGGGATTCTAACCAAAAGCAGATTGATCAGAACAAAACTCGGCAAGAAGAAGACAATCCAAAGAAAGAAAAGAAAGGGGACTCACCACGGGCGGGGGGTTGGCGCGGGAGTATGGCTCCTTGCCGAATCGCCAGTCCCCCGGGAGCCTGCTGTCCGAGAGGTAGTTCACCATAAGGGCCACCTCTCCATGAGGCATGTCCTTGGTGCACATCCGACTCGGGTCGCGGCCCCCGCTCATCTGGCATATCAGGTGAGGGCGGCATTGGAGTGGGAGAACTCGGCACGAGACGAAGGCGGCCAGCAGGTCCGGACCAGTCAGACCCTCCGACTCCGTCAGCAGTCGGAGTGACGTGATGGCGCCGGCTCCCTCAGGCGTCAGCGACCTGGCCCGGTACGACCAGTTGGGCTGTCTGCCAGCCGGCGGGCCAGCTTCGAAAGCCGGCAGATTGACCTAGTCGCCCCTCGTGGCGACGTTCCTGACGTAGAAGTAGGACCGCTGCCACATCTTCACCGACTTCAACAGCGCGATGGAGGGGAAGTGGTTGTCGGCTCCTGTCCTTCGCACGGCGATGAAGGGGCCGCACTGAGCCGGCACGCCCGCGGCCTGGGTGCCGACCTTGGAGAAGAAGAACTCCCCCCAGAGCTCGAGGGTGGGGAGGACTCCGAGGAATCCTTCGCCAAGAGCCACGAAGGCGGACAGGAGCACCACTGTGTTGGGGGTGAGGTGGTGCGGCCGGAGGCCGTAGAACTCCATGAACAACCAGAAGAAGCTGCTCGCCGACAGCCCCAGCCCGCGCAGGCAGTGCGAGCGGAAGATGACCCGCTCGCCCTCCTGCGGGGCAGGGGAAATCTCCCCCTCCGGCACGAGACGCACCTGCACGCGGTCCTCGCCGGGAAGCCGACGGGTCCGGTGGAGGAACTCGATGTGGTCTTCATGGACTTCGGAACCGTCCCAGGTGCCGGAGCGCACCGAGGGAGGCGCGGCCGGAGAGGAAGAGCTCATCGCGAGCTGTCGCTGCGGTGATCGCCGGAGCTTGGGCTTGCGGTAGGGCGAAGAAGAGAATAGGAAGCTGGAGAGCAAGGAGCTGCGAGGAGGAAGAAAGCAAGGGGTAGTGGGAAGGAGGGGCGCGCGTGCCCCACTCTTCCCCCTACTTATAGCCCCATGGGCTGCGAAGCCGAGGGGGCGGACGTGGGGATTTACTGTGCCCGCAACCAACGCCCCCACGATCCACGTAAAGTTACTGCGTGCAATAACTTCACGGGAATCCCAACCGTCCACCGGGCCGTAGCGGATCCGCTCGGGCGCCGAGGCGCGGTAGTGGCGGGCCCCGCCTACGGGCCTGTCCCGTCGCGCGCGTGGGCTGGCAGGATGGCCTGGCCACGTGCCCTCGCGTGACAGCCAAGAACGGGCGGCGGCCTGGAAGCTTAGCTAGCATGCCACTTGAAATCCCGCCGAGATGCTCGAACTTCTGAGCAAGTCAGAATTGAGTGAGTCCGAGTTGGGCGAGTCTGACTCCTTCTAGTCAGCCCGGCAGAAGTCAATCAAGACCGTGTGTTGAGCACCTGGAAAGAGAAACTGCTGAGGCTTCTGGGCCGATCGTCCGTGGCGCCTCACCAGCTTCAGGGACTATTGTCGGAGTAATGGGCCATGGGTAGGCCAACTCGAAGCCCACAACCTTTCAAGACATCGGGGCAGGCTGCGCCCCTCAAGACCACAGGTTGAAGAGCCGCCTCCTGGGGAGTCTACGGCAAGACGGCCGACTGCCCGCTCACGGCCGAGTCCCAGGGGCGACTTCCAGAGAAGCCGGGTTTGGGGAGTCGGCCGGCGACTCCAACAAACCATGACCTCATCGAGGGGGACGGGGCAGGGGTGTAGCTACAATGAAGCCCACTCCCCGCCCCTTACCAAGGGCAGGCATGGCTACAGCACGCCATACTAGGGAAGATCTCCCTGCGGCGTGGCACTGTTGCCCAGTCGGCCCTGACATCAGCATCACTGTACCTGGTCCTGCGCCCACGACGGCTTGTCTGTACGGCCTGGAGGCAGCGGGGCCCACCAGTCAGCGAGACCTCAGGAGACGGCGGGAAAACCGCCAGTCGGACCCGTCGGGAGTCGGCCCGGGGGAGTCGGCCGAGCCCACCCCCAGGTCCACGCGCCATTAATCAAGAAGAGAAGGGGAGTGGCCACAGTGATCGCCCGCCAGGCGGCGGGGCTGTTGCCACGACCCCATGACCGAGCTTGCGTCATCAGGAGCACGGTTACAGTAATCAGCAGCCGGCAAGACCCGCACGTGGCAGACGCGGCCTGTCGGCTCCGTACCAGACGAGTCGGCAGGGCCCACCAGTCGGCAGGCCCCAGCAGTCGGCGGAGAAGCCGGAGGTCGGAGGCACTAACGGCTGGGGCCGCGCCCAGTCGAATTACCATTGTACCCCTGGGGGGTAGGCCTATATAAACCCCCAAGGGCACCCATGCAAAGGGTTGGATCCCAGTAGTTCTATACCACACCAGATAGAGGGAGAGAGCTAGCCTTGCCCTCTCCCACCACCAGACCCAGCTCAAGGAGCAACCGTGTAAACACTTGACCATAGTGATCATGCGGAGACCCCGCAGAGCAGCAGTAGGGGTGTTATCTCCCGGGAGAGCCTCGAAGCTGGGTAAGATTCGCCGGCGTGCATGTCTTCGCCTCATCCCGTTTCCAGGCACCGGCGACGTTCTACTCGCCCCCACCATGATAAGCCATCCATTGGCATATGTCGCACCCAACCCCCGACAGTGGGTGTGCGGCGCCTCTGTACTGGGCGATATCATGACGTAGCTCCAATGAGTTTTGTCTACTGTATTCGGCCCTGCCAAATTTGTGGCCGGCGTGACGGTTATCATCTCGAGCCGTGGGGTGCCCACGCGATCCGTAGATCGATCGTGTTTGCCTTGCCTTGTCCTCCAACATGTCTCGTAAGTCCGGCGCATATTCCCGTGCCTTGGTACGGGGTGCGGCTTGAGTGGAGGGCCGGGAGGCCTCTCTGTCGCGACCACGAGGTGGCCGTTCGGCCGCATCAAGTGCTTCCTCCTCTAATTGGGGTAGCAACCTGTGCTTTGGGTAACTCTTGGAGGGGCGTTCGAGTTTATGCTCTTCGGCCGCAAGGACTTCGGTCCATCTGTCAACCAGCAAATCTTGATCAGCTCGGAGCTGTTGCTGTTTTTTCTTGAGGCTTCTTGCCGTGGCCATAAGCCTGCGTTGGAAACGCTTTTGCTGAACAGGATCCTCTGGCACGACGAATTCATCGTCGTCGAGGCTTTCCTTGTCTTCGGAGGGAGGCATATAATTATCGTCCTCGACCTCTCTGTCTATCGCTCTCTCATGAGGGCTGGTTTCTCGATCCTCCTGTGCTAAACCTTGCTGGAGGGGGTTTTCTTCGGCACTCTCCGGAGTATTATTATCTCCCGTGCTGGAATCTCTGTTTTTGTGTTGGTGGGATTTTGAGCGGCGCCGCTGACGCCGGCGCTTGGGCTATTTCTTGGAGGGGTCATCCTCCTCTGTTCCATCGCCCTCTCCCTCTTTTGGGGTGTCCACCATGTATATGTCATATGATGAGGTGGCTTTTCTAGGGCCTGGTAGGCGCTGGTTCATCATCTCCTTCATCGGCGTCCATACCGTCGATGTCTTCGGAGTCGAAGTCGAGCATGTCGGTTAGGTCGTCGACAGTGGCTACAAAGTGGGTGGTGGGTGGGTTTTGAATTTCTTCATCGTCCGTACCCCAAACTTGCTGATCGTAGTCCGACCAGGGCTCTCCTGATAAAGAGAGAGACTTTAGTGACTTCAGGATATCGCCGAAAGGCGGGTGCTGAAAGACGTCCGCGGCCGTGAACTCCATGATCGGCGCCCAATTGGATTTGAAAGGCAGGGGCGCGGAGGGTTCGGAGTTCGGAGAAGAATCCGGCTCCATGGAGTCACGAGTTTCGCAGAGTATGGGGTTGGTGTTCGGCTCAACTGCCGTTGGGATCACAGCCCCCGAGGTGGCGTCCAACCGCCCATCCTCGATCAGCGCGGTTGGCTCCGAACTAAGGGTCGGAGCCAATGCGGGTGTGGCCTCCAGGGCACTGTTCGGCGGCAGAGCTAGATCATGCTCGTCGTGACAGTGCGGCGCGCTCGGCGGTGGTTCGAGTCCTTCGAAGATCAAGTCCCCGCGAATGTCAGCCGTGTAGTTTAAATTTCCGAATCTGACCTGACGGCCAGGGGCGTAGCTTTCGATCTGCTCTAGATGGCCAAGTGAATTGGCCCGCAGTGCGAAGCCGCCAAAGACGAAGATTTGTCCGGGGAGGAAGGTCTCACCCTGGACTGCATCGCCATTGATGATCGTAGGAGCCATCGGGCCTGACGGTGACGGCACAGAGGAACTCTCAATGAAAGCACCAATGTCGGTGTCAAAACCTGCGGATCTCGGGTATGGGGTCCTGAACTGTGCGTCTAGGCCGGATGGTAATAGGAGGCGAGGGACACGAAGTTTTACCCAGGTTCGGGCCCTCTCGATGGAGGCAAAATCCTATGTCCTGCTTGATTAATATTGATGATATGGGTAGTACAAGAGTAGACCTACCACGAGATCAGAGAGGCTAAACCCTAGAAGCTAGCCTATGAGATGATTGTTAATGTGTATGTTGTCCTACGGACTAAAACCCCCCGGTTTATATAGACACCGGAGAGGGTTAGGGTTACATAGAGTCGGTTACAATGATAGGAGATCTTCATATCCGTATCGCCAAGCTTGCCTTCCACGCCAAGGAAAGTCCCTTCCGAACATGGGACGGAGTCTTAAATCTTGCATCTTCATAGTCCAGGAGTCCGGCTGAAGGTATAGTTCGGCTATCCGAACACCCCCTAATCTAGGACACCCTCAGGCATGTTTGAAAAAACTTTGGACACACACCCCTCACAAACCGGAGCAACTTGCTAGAAGGTTCATGGTTCCGAGAGGGAACAATGCATGTGTGATGACGAATGGGAGATAGCTTCCTCTTACGACCTTCAATTTTTTTGTACGTCTAACATGCACTACTACAACTGTAATGTGAAATTTTTGAGAATTCTAGGGGTCATTTGACCTTTTAGAGACATTCGTTTGAAAAATCATAGCTGTGTACTTGTGTGCGAGTTAGTTCCGTGTGTAGTAAATTAGAAGGAATTTTCAAACATATTGGTCTCACGGCATGTACACATGCATACGTATGCATGGAGTGATATGGCATTTTAATTCCAAAAATAAAAAATGATCAGAAAAACATGAAACCTTGGTTGATGTAATGTCATGCCACCAAGATGATGTGGTAAAGTAATTGGCATGTTTGACGAAGGTTTGGACACACACCCCTCACAAACTGAAGCAACTCACTAGAAGGTTCGTGGTTCCGAGAGGGAACAATGCATGTTTGATGACGAACGGGAGATAGCTTCCTCTTATGGCCTTCAAATTTTTTTTCTATGTCTAACATGCACAAAAACAACTGTCATGTGAAAATTTGGAAAATATCAGGGGTCATTTGACCTTTTAAAGGCATTTAAGTGATTTTCTAACCATTTAATGACTGTAAATCAAATTTGAACTACATCTTGTTGCACCGCCTAACCAAAATGGTTTGAAAAATCATATTTTTGTGTACTTGTGTGCGAGTTAATTCCTTGTGCAGTAAATTAGAAGGAATTTTCAAACATACTGCACTACTGTAGGATGCTGCTAACGCGACACTATGATCAGAGACCCTTCGATGAAACTGTGTGCGATGCCATAATCGCAAACGGTGGTGTAAAAAACCGTCAAAAAGGTGCAAAACATTTGTGATGGAGGATGCATCAAACACGGTTCAGATTTTAGTTGCGTGTGCGATTGAGGGCATATGGTTCAGTTCACTTAACCGTTTGCGATGAGGAGGAACAAAAGAAACGGGCGTCCAGATGAAGGTGTGTGCGATGTACAGCATACAGTTCACTCAGATGAACTATTTGTGATTAGGCAACACAAAAGAAACAATCAGCCAGATCAAAGGTGTGTGTGATATACGGCATGCGGTTCACTCGGATGAACTATTTGCATTGAGAAATGAGAACAGAAACAGTTCAAATGAACAAGATGTGTGTGATACGAGGCAAACAGGTTTGTAATTGGAAATGTGTGCGAAGATCGATAACAACACAGATGATTACTGCTAACAAGCCGTGTTTGTTGTGAGCAAACGATTGCTGGTATACAATTGTGAGTGATTGATGAAAACATCACCAACGGGTTCCATTGTTTAGTCCGTGTGCGATGTGATTTTCTTTGTCCACACAACATCTACGCTCTATCTACAGAGAATCAACATATACTTAAAATGACAGCATTGCATAACCAAATTAAGCATACAATTACACAAGTGACTACACACATAACATTTCCACACACCAAAGAAAGCAATTACATGCATACTAAAGTAGGAGAAATGAGGATCTAATCATCTACTTATTCTTGTGACGACACTTGCCATTGCGCTGCTCCCGGCTGGATCCTAGGCCGTTTTGGGGAAGGAGACACTTCCTCATGTCAACGATCCGCCTGTACATATCGTAGCTCGTGTATGCCTCCTTGGCTGCGTACACACGACGTGGGCTTTGTCGAGTTTCTCCATCCAGGCCGAGTGCGAGGCACACTTGTCCTTGTTGCACGAATGCTTCATGTCTCTATAGTAGGGGTCGATGATGGCCTCGGCGAGGTGAACCAGTGAGTCCTTCTCATGCTCCTTGCTGCCCCAGATCATGTATTGGCCCTGGATGTCGACAATATTCTCGCAGGCGATGCCCTAATTCTCGAGCGCCTTTACATCATTGGTGATGTCCACCGTAGCGAACATGTAGTAGGGGTTGTTGACAAACCTGGCAAAACGCTCGCAAGGCCTTGTGGCCAGGAAGTAGTGGTAGACGAGGACGTGGTGGCCCACGCACATTTGGGCGACGATGACCTTGGGACGAGACCCGGCACGAGCGCGGGTGTACTCAAGGTCAAACCCGATCACCTTGTACTTCTCCGCGGCAAGCAACACCTCCATGATGTGGATGGAGTGCTCCACCCAGACCGGGTCGTTGGTGTACACCACCGATAGGTCCATGAACCTTCTGTGGGTGTCCACCATGGTACGCATGGTGAACTACTGCTCGGAGCGCCATTGGAGCCACGCATGATACCCTCTAAGAATTTCTCGTGTTGGGTGTGCTTCTTGCAATGGTGGGGCGCGATCGAAAGGTTGAAGAGACACAAGGGTAGGTTAAATGGCCGCTGTAATAAATGGGGGCCGGTCGGCCTGTAATCGTCACGTCTTGTCATGACGTTCATAGCGGAGGATTCCAGTGCATGCTTGACAACACCGCACCGCACGCGTGGGCTCGAAGAGGCACCAAATGTATCGTCAGTGAGCCTATTCCCGCGCTACTGTGCTATTTACCGCGCAAGCTTCCCGCCCGGCTAGTTTGGCCACGCATCGGCTAGAAGAGGGACAAATTGTGGGCGTTTATTGGCAAAAAGCTTTGTAAAAACGAAGTGTCTGGAATGACTTCGTTCATAAGTTAACCTTTGGGTGATGAGGTCAAAGTGAAACAGAAGTGTGATGATGGACACTCGAGTGACATAATTAATTCTATGCTCTATGGTGCACATGATGGAAGAAACCAACTGGGTGCAATAATGTCGAAGATCGCAGTCGAGTTAGCTATACAGATCGTGTGCTGTGAGATCGACAAGGTAAACCGATTCGAGAATGGTTAACAAAATTTAAGACCATTGCATATTAAGGTCAAAATAGTGCTAGAAATATACGAGTCTCATATGATTCCATTTCAATGATTGTACCACAAAAGCTCGAAATGTTACAAGGTTCAAATTCCAGAGTTATATGGCTCAAATTCGAATATTACAAGGTTCAAACTGATATTAGAAATGAAATTCAGCTCAGCAGCTGCAAACACTCGCACTGATTCACTGAATATGGATATCAGGGAGGTTCAAACTAATATCACCGCTTCTAATTCTGGCTTCAAAACCTCACACTTTTTGCAAAGGGGTCAGCCACTGAGAAGTCATGTATGGGGTTGACATGATGATTTTCGATTACTCTGTCATCTGAAGTTCCAAAATGAAATTCAGCATTTTTGGAGCCTGATCAACAGTCCATTCATTTTAGCGAAATAAATGTAGGGCAAACCACATTTCCTTCAACACCCTTTCTCTGAGAACAAAGAATCTAGCGAATATAATCTCCGGTAAGGTCCCTCGGTAGGAGTTCAAAGTAATTTCTGAGGGATGCAGATCTAGGCATTCGACATGCTTGTCATATTGTATCACATTATCCACCACTGGGCCTAATCTTATCTGCAAAATAAGAAAATGTGTTAGTGCCTACATGCAGTTTTGAACATTACTATAGGCCTAGCTATTTGGTTTGCATGATTTGTAAAATGCACTAACATGCCATCTTCGATCTGACATGATTAACATGGGCATTTGATTACATTCTAGAAAAATGTAGCCTTCTGCACAAGAGGTTGGAGTGGATGAAAAGTTCCCATAGAAAACTAGTACAGATGAATCCTAAGAAGAAATACTTATTGATTGTAACCATATGGATCAAGCAACCAATATGGAGGGGGGGCATGTATGTATTGAAATCGTCCAAGAGAACCTTCAGAAATCATAGTACATTGTCACTGTAAACTTGGAAAAAGGTGTCACAAATTGAACTCCCTTATGGTTAACATTTAACATGAAAGGAACATCACCTCGATATATAGCCTCTCCAAGCACGAAAAGCATCTCAGGAAACTGACAACTTGCTCTAGGTCGAGCCCGATAGATTCTAGTGCCAAGACCTTCATTGTGCGCAGTTTTGGGGTAAAGCTTGTCGGAATAATTTTCTGAATGATAGATGAACAAACGTCTTCAAAATTAGAAATAATGTTAATTTGTAGAAGGAGAGTTAGAACGCGGCTGTTGTACCTGAACGGGTGTGGATCCCATAACAAGTTCGGAGCATTTGTCAGACGAGTAGCCCACCACTGTCAATTTCAGCGCAGAAATGACATTGATTCTTGTTGGACCTTCTTGATTAACCACAAGTAATCTGTCAAGTGCAGGTGTGTCCTGGATAACCATACCGTGGTACACATCTTGTGATGTCTTCCTGCCGCACCAGCAACACACATAAATAGTCCGGAGAGTCATGGAGGTGATCTGGAAGGTACTCAACCCATTGATCGCCTGAAGATGAAGGTAGTCGAGTGTAGTACAGGCACGGAGTAGGCGCTCCATGTCACTGTTTGAGGGAGTCCTGGATTAGGGGGTCTCCGGACAGCCAGACTATATCCTTTGGCCGGACTGTTGGACTATGAAGATACAAGACTAAAGACTTCCTCCCGTGTCCGGATGGGACTCTCCTTGGCATGGAAGGCAAGCTAGGCAATACGGATATGTGGATCACCTCCCTTGTAACTGACTTTGTGTAACCCTACCCCCTCCGGTGTCTATATAAACCGGAGGGTTTAGTCCGTAGGACAACATACAATCATACCATAGGCTAGCTTCGAGGGTTTAGCCTCTATGATCTCGTGGTAGATCAACTCTTGTAATACTCATATCATCAAGAATAATCAAGCAAGACGTGGGGTATTACCTCCATCAATAGGGCCCGAACCTGGGTAAACATCATGTCCCCTGCCTCCTGTTACCATCCGCCTTAGACGCACAGTTCGGGACCCCCTACCCGAGATCCGCCGGTTTTGACACCGACATTGGTGCTTTCATTCAGAGTTCCACTGTGTCGTCACCGTAAGGCTTGATGGCTCTTTCGATGCGGTACAGGGTGAGGTTTTCCTCCCCGGGCAGATCTTTGTATTCGGTGGCTTCGCACAACGGGCCAATTCGCTTGGCCATCTGCAGCAGATCGAGAGCTACGCCCCTGGCCATCAGGTCAGATTCGGAAACTTGAACCACACTGTCGACATCCTCGGAGACTTGATGTTCAACGGATTCGAGCCCGTGTCAGGTGCACCGCACAGTCACGACGAGCATGATGTAACTCTGCCGTCGGACAGTGTTCGGGAGATCGCATCTGCAACTACCCCGGCCTTCAATCTGGAGCAAATCGCGCCATCTGAGAGCGGACGGATAGACCCCACCATATAGGTCGCACTCTTAGTGGCGATAGAGCCGGATACTGACTTCACCCCTTACAGGAGCCATGTAGCTGAACCATTGGATTCGTCTCCGGCCATGGACTCCGAGCCGCCTGCATCCGCGCCCATCGAATCCGACTGGGCGCCGATCATAGAGTTCCCCTCCGCGGATATCTTTCAGTAGTCACCTTTCGGCAATGTGCTCAATTCATTAAGGTCTCTCCTTGTCACGAGAACCTTGGCGGAACTATATCCGGCTAGAATAGGATGCGTACGACAAAGAAATTCGCTGCCCACCCACCACCCACTTAGTAGCCACTATCGACGATTTAACCGACATGCTCGACTTTGACTCCGAAGACATCGACGGTATGGACGACGATGCAGGAGATGAACAGGAACCACCGCCCACATGGCGCTGGACCGCCACCTCATCATATGATATATACATGGTGGATACCCCCAAAGAAGGCAATGGTGACGAGACAGCAGAAGATAACCCCTCCAAGAAGCAACCGAAGCGCCGACGTCAGCGGCGCCGCTCTAAGTCCCGCCACAACAAAATAGTGATACCAGCACAGGAGATAATAACACTCTAGATAGTGCCGAAGATAACCACAATCCCCTCCAGCACGATGTAGAGCAGGAAGATGAACAAGCTAGTCCTCCAGAGCAGGCTGCAGATGGAGAACCAGAAGAGGACAATTACATGCCTCTCTTCGAAGACAAGGTCAGCCTCGACGACGAAGAATTTATTGTACCTGAGGATCCCGTCGAGCAGGAGTGCTTCAACCGCTGGCTTATGGCCACATCAAATAGCCTGAAGAAAAAGCAACAACAGCTTCGAGCTAATCAAGACTTGATTGACGAGTGGCTTGCCCGCCACCTCGGCCAGGAGAAGCCGAAGTCTATGGCAGCCCTCACGACACTCATGACACGCTTTTGTGCGGGCGAGGATAGCTGGCTGGCTCGCAACAACAACACATCAAGGAATCCAGGCACTTCGGATACCAGAGATGCCAACGGCAGACCACGTCGTAACAGACGAAATCGCCACAACAACGGCGATAACAACGATGATACGAGAGTCAATGCCGGATTCAGAGGCTCTAGATCTAGTCAGCGGAAAAAGGCATTTAAAAGAAGTACTCTGGCTCCGTCCAGTTTGGATCGCATACTGGATCGCTCGTGTCAAATCCACGGCACCCCCGACAAGCCAGCCAATCACACCAACAGAGAATGTTGGATGTTCAAGAAGACCGGCAAGTTAAAAGCTGAAAACAAGGACAAGGGGCTGCATAGTGATGACGAGGAGGAGCCCCAGCCGCCGAACACGGGAGGACAGAAGGGGTTCCCCCCACAACTGAAGACGGTGAACATGACATACGCAACCCACATTCCCAACAGGGAGCGGAAGCGTGCACTAAGGGATGTCTATGTGATGGAGGCCGTCGCCCCAAAGTTCAACCCAGGGTCCGCTTGTCCGATCACCTTTGATCGCCGGGACCACCCCACTAGTATCCATCATGGCGGATCCGCCGCACTGGTTCTAGACCCCATCATCGACGGATTTCACCTCACTCGAGTCCTTATGGACGGCGGCAGCAGCCTGAACCTGCTCTATCAAGATACAGTGCGAAAATGGGGTATCGATCCCTCGAGGATCAAACCCACCAAAACCACCTTTAAGGGTGTCATCCCAGGTGTAGAGGCCCATTGCACGGGCTCAATCACACTGGAAGTTGTCTTCGGATCACCGGACTGGAGCTTCGGATCACCAGACGAACAACATTTGCAACACAGAACGCTCGCTCCACATCGAAGAGCACACTGCGGCCCTCGTAGCAGAAGCACAAAGCAGCCTTTTAAGGCAAACCACTAATTCGGTGTTACATCCCCCGAACGCCTTCAAGCGAGTCTGGAGTAAACTGCAACAGGATCGCCTGGCACGTTCAGAGCTCGCCTAGCAATTTGGCCCCCGTCCCAGTCCCAGTCAAGCGACGAAATCGGTGCCGCGCATACATAATTACGCACTGAAAATACCATGGACATAGGCGGGGGCACGATCAGGACACGTCCCGCAATGCAGCTTAACCGCCCTAGGGGCTGTACACCTTTATCATTTCTTTTCTCTTTCAGGGCCTAACTCTCTAGAAGCCCTTTCCGGCAGTATGATTGCCGGACACATTACGGGAAGGAACAACCAAGGCGGCAAGAAGCTAAGATGTACACGGGAACCCCCAGGTGGTCTCTAATAATAATTGATATACCCGCTTTCTACTATCCATACGCAGCTTGCCCTTGGATAGGACGTTTTGAATAGTCCTACTTTCTGCTTATTGCACTACTTGTACCAGTACGCTTCGACGTATTATTTAAATAACAATGCATAGCATTAGTCTATTATTGCATTATTTATCTTTTTTTTATTATATGTCCATTTACGACAATCCGCACCCGTACATTCGAGTACGGTCAGTATGCTAGGGGCTTTCGTGTACCCCATAATACGGCGCGAGAAGTCCGAACACTTTTGATAGTGCGGCACCCCGAACTTATAGCACTATATGCATCAGCTCCGAATCATGTCTTTGGTCAATAGTTGGATTTGCCCGGCTCCCATGCTTTGGTACCTTACGTTCCGCTATATCGGCTAAGGTAGCGGTGGGAGAACTACTGCGATTGTGTCTCGGTTCTTCTGGACGAGCACCTCAGTAGAGAAAGCCAAAAACTGACTGTCATGATAAGGCGAGAGACTGGTCGCTGTTCAACAGGTCTCAAGTCCTCAAAGACTTTTTCCACTTCGGGCGAGGAGTCGGCCTTGCCCGGCTTAGGCGTGTATAGTGCCCCAAATTCGGCCTTCCGAATACTAGGGGCTTCGCCAAGATTTAAAATTGTAGACTTCTATGGTTAAGTGAGAATGATGAAGCCTTATAGTCCGGTTGCCTGGTTCGTTGTGCTGAACACCTCATATGAAGGACCCAAAATTGGGATAAAGAGTGCTTAGGTTTATCCCAAACACACCAGTACTAGTTACATGGGGGCAGAAGCCGAGGACTGGCGAACTCTCAAATTTTATAAACGGCCGCACAAAAGGTATATTTTAAATTAAAAAAGTGTTTCATAGCGCAGATGAACTTGTTTCACATTACACGATCACATGAGCATGTTCATTCAAAAATTACATCCCTGGCACATTCATCCGCCACAAGGCGGGAACCCTTCAGGACACTCTCATCATACATCTCGGGGCAGCGATGCTCCTTGCCCTCCGGCGGGCCCTCCTTCACCAGCTTCACGGCATCCAGCTTCGCCCAGTGCACCTTCGCCCGGGCAAAAGCCCTGCGTGCACCCTCGATGCAGACATACCTCTTTATGACTTCAAGTTGTGGGCAGGCATCCAAAAGCCGCCTCACCAGAGCGAAGTAGCTGCCGGACAGGGGCTCGCCGGGCCACATCCGGACTATAAGGCCCCTCATGGCTTGTTCGGCCGCCTTGTAAAGCTCGACCAGTTGCTTCAGCTGGTCGCTCAAGGGCATTGGGTGTTCGGTCCTAGTATACTAAGACCAGAACAACTTTTCCGTCGAGCTCCCCTCCTTAGCTCAGTAAAACTCCGTGGCATCCAGTACACTGCGGGGAAGATCTGCGAACGCTCCTAAAGAGCTCCGAACTCGGGTAAGAAAAAGGAATGTTTCCTTCACATGCTTGCTTTGCATAATGAATGCCTTACCTGCTGTTATCTTCTTCACCGCATCAATCTCCTGAAGGGCCTTCTGGGCTTCAGCCTTGGCGCTCCGAGCGCTTTCAAGTGCCTGCGCGAGCTCGGTCTCTCATGTCTTAGAGTCAAGCTGCAAGGACTCGTGTTTTTTGGCGAGAGCCTCGAGCTCTTGCTACACCTCTCCCACTCGGGCTTCCTGCTTCTCCCGCTCGAGGCGCTCCTTGGCCGCTTTGTCTTCGGCCTCGAATAGCACCCTCTTCAGGGTCGCCACTTCGGTCCTGGCCCCTAGAAAATTCATGATGACCCTATTATTTTACAACCGAACTTCTTTTCAAAGCGTAGACAAAGGTATTGCTTACCTTTGCTCTCCTCGAGCTACCTCTTGGTAAGGACGAGCTTGTTCTCAGACCGCTCCAGGTCCTGCTTCAGTGCAGAGACCTCCGCAGTACGTGCGGCAGCAGCCAGTAGTGAAGCCTGCACATACACATAGACATATTCTGATTAGACTCCTGAGTCATCATTCGATCCTCTATTCGGCCTTTCTTCTCAAACGCCAAATAGAGCATCAGGGGCTACTATATATGCGGTAATATTTTCTTATATTTTGATTGCTTACCTCAAAGCTTGTTAGGAGGCTGGCGCAAGCTTCGGTGAGCCGTTTTTGGCGGACCGGACTTTCTCGATCACCGCACTCATGATAGTGCAGTGCTCTTCATCGATGGAAGCGCTGCGAAGCGCTTCCAGCAAGTTGTCCGGTGCCTCTAGATGGACAGAGGACACCGGCACGGGTGGCTGACCCCCCTTAATGGGGGATCGCCTGTCGGAGTCCGGAACCATCCAAGGTTCCGGCGCAGTGTTCGGCTGGGTGCCGAACTCGGAGCCCGGGGGAGTTTTGCTGCCTTTGTACCCAGGGTCCGTGAGGACGCCTCGAGGCTCCCCCAGGACCACCTCCCCTTGGCTCGGTGCCTTTCGAGACAACACCTCGACGTTGTCCGTAGGGCGAGGGGTGGAGGCGGCCGGAAGAAAACCATTGTTCATATCTGACGAGTCTAATGAACTGCTCGACGAGGATATGTCGAGATGAGCTCGGGAAGGACTGCATAATCATGCTCGGCATGAGGAGAAGCAGTGCAATAAAACATACCATGAATTACTATGGTGGCCGGATACTTACGACTTCGCCAGGGGCTTGACCCTGGGTAGCCACTCGTAGCCGCTGTAGGCGGCCGTCGTGGAGTAGTCTGGAGGGAGGGTCCCTCCCTTCTTGGACGCTTCGGCCTCCCCGGTTGGGCCGGCCTTCCTTTTCTTGTCTCCCTCGGCTGGGGGGAGAGAACTTTCCTCCTCCTCCTCCTCCTCGTTTTCGTGGGAGGAGTGCGCGTCGGAGTCATCGGATGATGAGTCTGATACAACCTTGCGCCGGAGACCTTTTCAGGTCCCCGTGGCCTTCTTCTTGGTCTTCTTCACCGGCACCTCATAAGGTGTCGGGGCCAGCATCTCCGGGATGTGCATGCAGGGGGCTGGGTAATCGAGCTGTTCCGCTGTCTTTATCTAGTCCTGTTAATGGCATGGGAGCTTAGATCCCACACATCATTTAACTGGGGCAAATAAATACCCTGTGAGATAAAAAAACTTACCGGATTGGCATGGCGCTTTGCGCTGAGTCCGCGGTCCTCAGTGAGGGAAGGAGGTACCTCGGCACCCTTGAACAGCACCCTCCAGACGTCCTTGTGTGTCGTGTCGTAGAGCTCTCGCAGCGTCTGGTGCTGGGCCGGGTTGAACTCCCACAAATTGAATGCCCGCCATTGACACGGGAGAATCCGGTGGAAGAGCATGACCTCGACCGTGTTGAAGAGCTTGATTTTCTTGCTCACCATGTTCCTGATGCAGGTCTGTGGTCCGGTCAGCTCTACCGAAGAACCCCAAGACAGGCCCTTCTCTTTCCAGGAAGTGAGCCGCGTGGGGATTCCGGATCGAAATTTGGGGGCCGCCACCTAGTTGGTGTCGGGCAGCTCGGTGATGTAGAACCACCCCGATTGCCATCCCTTTATGGTCTCCACATAGGAGCCTTCGAGCCAGGTGACGTTAGGCATTTTGCCCACCTTGGCGCCTCCGCACTCTGCTTGTTAGCCGACCACCACCTTTAGTTTAACATTGAAGGTCTTCGGCCACAGGCCGAAGTGGGGCCTGATGCGGAGGAAGGCCTCGCACATGAAGATAAATGCCGAGATGTTGAGGATGAAATTAGGGGCCAGATCATGAAAATCCAGCTCGTAGTAGAACATGAGCCCACGGACAAACAGGTGGAGGGGAAGTCCCAGTCCACGGACAAAGTGGGTAAGAAAAACTACCCTCTCATGGGGTTCGGGCGTACGGATGAGCTGCCCTGCATTTGGCAGCTGGTGCGCGATATCTGCGGCCAGATATCCGGTTTCCCGTAACTTTGTGATGTTCTCTTCCATGACAGAGGAGACCATCCACTTGCCTCTCACTCCGGACATGCTTGGAGTGGTTTGAGAAGAATGACGCGAACTTGGGTGCTGGAGCTCGAGTGTGCGAGAATGGGTAAGCAAGGAGGAAGAAGGCATGGGTAAAAAAGGGTGAATCCTTGTCCCTTTATAGGGGCGGAAGAGGCAATGCGCCTCCCCACTTGCCTGGTAAAATCGCTTATTCCCCAAACGCCGTAATTGATGGCACGGTTGGGTTCCCCACGTCCGTATTGATGAGAATCCCATAATAAGGGGGACACGATCTCTGCGTTGACAAGACGTGTCAAGAAAACCACCTCGCGATATGTGCGGTGCTGGTTGAGAAAAACGGTTCGAATAATGACCGGGCCATGACATAATGTCGTGCTGTCAAAACGTGTTAGCAGATTAGATTTTTGGAAATATTATTCTCTCTACGGTGGTATGTGGAACTTGTTTTGCAAAGACGGACACTATCCTTGGGTTCAAAATCTTCCATGGAGTATTCGGAGGAGGAACTCGCCTTGCAATGCCGAAGACAAAACTGCGCGCCAGACTCATCGTTATTGAAGCCTGGTTCAGGGGCTATAGAGGGAGTCCTGGATCAGGGGGTCTCCGGACAGCCAGACTATATCCTTTGGCCGGACTGTTGGACTATGAAGATACAAGATTGAAGACTTCTTCCCGTGTCCGGATGGGACTCTCCTTGGCGTGGAAGGCAAGCTAGGCAATACTAATATGTGGATCTCCTCCCTTGTAACCAACTCTGTGTAACCCTAGCCCCTCCGGTGTCTATATAAACCAGAGGGTTTAGTCCGTAGGACAACATACAATCATACCATAGGCTAGCTTCTAGGGTTTAGCCTCTACGATCTCGTGGTAGATCAACTCTTGTAATACTCATATCATCAAGAACAATCAAGCAGGACGTAGGGGATTACCTCCATCAAGAGGGCCCGAACCTGGGTAAACATCGTGACCCTTGCCTCCTGTTACCATCCGCCTTAGACGCACAGTTCGGGACCCCCTATCCGAGATCCGCCGGTTTTGACACCGACACCCTTTGAGAGGCATACGGCGACGAGTTCGAGGTGCTTCAGTCATGGTAGAATAAGAGGTGGCCTGATGGAGTCGCTTCAGGTTCTAGCTTGCTCCGCCACCGCTTGTTGGCAGCCCGTTCTCCACCTTCGGAGTCTCCTTGTCAGCGGCGCTTTCTCATAGAAATGGGAGTACATGGAATATTTTGTTAAAATAGGGCAATAGAAAAGTGTATTGGTAACTAGAAGTTATTAGGTAGGAATATAGTAAGAAAAGGGAATAACAATTGATTGCTTAAATACTACACAATTCATTTGACATTGCAGGGTAAGTCAACATATGGAGATAGTTGAAAAGAAAACTTACTTCAAACAAAGTCTGGACCGATGATTTTGTCGGGGAAGTTAGCATATATCTCATGACCAGGCCCTCTTATGTGCAGTGCAATTTAGTGCCAGCTTTCAGTACATAAAACTTTGCAATTTCATTCCAAAAGCCAGTGCCAAAATAGGAGTCACCACGTTCATCAAGTATTACAGTAGCAACGATTGTAAATCCATGGTTTGTGTGCAGTATGACATCCATGGAGCCTTGATGTATGTAAAGGGGAAAATTGTGCACTACATAAGTTGTTGCATAGCGAGGGATGTTCTGGAGAAAATGGTAGGATTGTTAAAGAAAATATGGTAACATGCAAATATGGGCCCAAATTGAAAGAACTGTACAACAGTTGAAATCTAATAACAAAAATCTATAATTAAACAGATAGGGTAAACATGATGTCATGGAAAAATGAGAGTAATCGAAAGAACAATACATCATTAATTTGCCTAATGTAAAAAGAAGAGGCAAAAATCCCCTTTGGCGTATATGGTGCATGTGGCACCTTTTATCCGAATGTAGCAATATTTAGAATATGTTCAGGAAAGTAGGCCATGACAATCGATTTAGGGTGACATTGAACATACGGCGCGCGTGCTCAAGTTATTTGGTACAAAGAGATGGAATCTCCAGCGGCGATCACAATGTCCTGTAGTGTCGGAGCACTGTACATTCTATGAATGAAAGAAAACCCTCAAATCAGCTTGAATAAAAATGAATTCACAATGATTTTCGCTGGGTGATTAAAGGAGGTAGATGAACTGGGGTAAGAGATGAGATAATATCTCGTTAAACTAGTTACATTGTCGTCCATGAGAAAGAACCCTCAGTACGGAAGATTCCCCAACCGAGCGGAGCTGGGTCGACCACGAGCAGCGTCAAGAAAGTCGATGGCGATAGGCGGTGGCAAGCAGAAGTGGTGAAATGCAGTGGCCTTTGCCGGCAGCCTGGAGGCGGTGGCAGGCATCCAGCTAAGTGTTTACCGCCGCGATAGGCGGTGCCATGGCATAGACGCGATGGAGCTTGTACAGGTGTGAATGGGGAACGTACCGGAGGGGCCGAGGGGGTGGCGTGCGGGGTGAGGGTTTTGTGACGTGGGAATGGTGAGGGTTTTATTTTTTCTTTTTTGAATTGGGTGGTGAGGGTTTTCTTTCCCACAAAGAATTTTGGGGGCGACGGTTTGCTAGAGCGAACCGTGTGTGATTGACGCAGGAGGCAAAATGAAAGTCATTGCACACAGTTCCATTTTTGGGAACCGTGTGTGATTGACGTACTACCTCTGTCCTGGTTTATTGGTCCCCCATTGTAATTTTTACCAAAATTTGGCGAAATATTCAACATACTCAAACATAGATAATAAGCGTACACGTAGATAAGCATAGTTCAACCATAAGTAGTACATAGTTCAACAATATTAAGCATACTCAAGCGTACATATACAGTTCCATCCATCCCACATCTCATCTCACAAGCCGGCATGATCCTGAAGGTTCTCCAGGTACTTGGCGTACGCGTTGTGCGCCACCCTGCGATAATACTTCTACTTGAAGGAGACAACGGCCTGTCCTCTTGCGTGCACCAGAACACTTAGATACGTGTCATGAAGCTTCTTGTTGCAAAATGGGCATCCATAGCCGCCGTTCCAGGTCCTAATACGCCTGTTATGCATTCCCACATAAAGCTCCCTCAGGATTTTCCTGTTGTACCTCCTCTGGACATCTTCATCCTCGCTGTCCACATCGTCAGACATCACCTATACAAATAGTGAAACAAATTTGGCATCAAATCAATGATTACATGTCATGAAGTAGGATTAGGAACTTATGGCTATTTATTTATACATATCCAGAGATTATGGTTCAATTTTTAAGCGCAGTCGTCTATGTACAGACCAATCTTGAAGAAAATAATGGCACAAACGTATGTAGGTCATTGAAAATCAATTGTCATGCCCCAGCTAGGAATTATTAGCACGAACACTAACCCTAGTTGGATTACTAGAAGAAATCATTTGCATAGATGGAGCAACTAATCACTTATCACATGTACCATTCAAACAATCAATACACTACATGGATCTAACAAAACTTACTCAGATTTGATGGATTGGGAGAACATAACCATAGGATTTCTATTCCAAAAAGGGGGAGGAAGGAGTAACCAGGGAAACCCTATGATCTATTTGACACATAAATGGGTATAGATGACTAACTAGCTGTCTGTCGTCGCCGGAGTGGTCATCAGAGTCATCGCTGGAGTGGTCGTCGGAGTCGGTGTGGAACTCCGCCTTCGGCTGTGAAAGCTCAACGCTGTCAATAACTTCAGTGTGCAGCGATAACTCGCCAGTGGTGACAGCAACCTCTGTCTCCATCTTCATGACGTGCTTCGATGCTTTAGCAGCCCCAACGTCGCCACTCCCTCCGATGAGGCGCTTTGGCGGCATCCTCATACACTGACGGCTTTGAGGACTGAGAGCGGCGTCGAGGATGCAAGCGGAGAGAGAGGATTGTGTGTGTGTAGAGAGGATGGGGGTGCGGCCGTTCGGGCTCACCATTAATATGGAGTAGTGCGAGTTGTGGGAGAGAGGCGGGCGACAGTCAAGACGATGGCTCACCTCCCGGTGAGCCTGCGCACTGGACTGCTGGCATGCCTACCAAAGTTTCACACAACTTCTCGCACGCCTCCCGATGACACTGCGCAGCGAGCACACCTCCGTCAATTCACACACCTGCACGCACGCCTCCTCATGTACCTGCGGGCCGGATGCGTCCCGTCAACTCACGCCTGCTCGCATGCCACACGGGTCGTGTGGCGGCACGCATATTGTTTTCTATTTGGATGATTAATGCTACCGTTTTATTGCTTAACCGGAGCATGGAACATATCCATTATTGGTCTAACGCTCACGGTTCGAATAAATAATCCGTTTGGGATATTGGTTCCTAATTATTAATAATCTCCTGTCTGTAATTAGATAAAGATTACATCAAAACTAGTCTCAAATTTGACAAAACAAAGTAGAATGCCACTTTGTATTGGCGTCCATATGACAACATGATAAGTTTCATGAACTTCAAATAAGTTTTGGATGTACTAGAATTTAAAAATCAAGATTCTCAATGTCTGAAATTTGTTGCACGGGGAGTAAACATGCACCTAGTGAGACACATGTGTTTTTGCAATCCATTTAGGTGCACTGTCACATGTGCATGTAGCTCAAATTTGATTTTTGCACATTATACCCATAGAAAATCAATCAATCAATGTACTAAAACATCTTAATGATCTCTGTGATTTTTTTGCAATTAAAACATCCCTCATTTGGTAACATGTATGTTGACCGCGGGATAATTAATTTAACATGCATCATAGTTGCGGTAAATTCGCGATGTGTGTGTGGCTGTGTGCATCTGGGGGTGGCGGGTGGCTCGCAGTACACTACAGGTTGTGAGCCACCGTGTGGGTTGGCCGTTTTGTTAGGCAGGCCGGTGCCACATCAGAGTCGTGAACTCCTTATTTAAAACATTACACAACCCTGACATACAGAAATGTTTTGGCCGCATGCAGTCGATGGTTGTCCTACATGACACTCGATACTCGCGTGTGACGCTCTCTGTGGGCCCGCGAGGTCGTCCACCACCACTTTGACGAACAACCGGCAGTGAGGTTAATTTTACTAGTAAGATAGAATCTTTTTTGTTTGTGTTATGGTGGTATATAGTACGCGTCGAAGAGGTGGGAGGGACTAGCATATATACTATACGTACGCGTTTGTCAACAAGTACACCTCGCTCAGTGTTGAGACTTTTTGGTTTCCGAGGCACGTGCCACATCAAAATTGTGAAATTGGTTATTCAAACATCACACAACACCTTTTTGGGCCACATGCATATCCTAGCTAGGACACTCACGTGTGACGCTTCCATCTGTGGGCCCACGAGGCCATCGTTGATGCATGGATGCATCACTTTGACCTACATCGGGAGAGGTTAATTAATTTCACCATCGAGGAGGATTCTTTTGGGTTACATATATTATGGCAGGAGAATATAGTATGCGGTGAAGAGGGGGGAAGGGGACCATCATATGTAGTATGCTTGATATGAACCTCGCGCTGTGTGGGTGCATGGTTTATAGTTTTTGAGGCATGTGGCACATCAAAGTTGTGCATTTTGGGTATTCAACATATATATATATATATATGTTTGGCCCACATGCAAAGCGGTGGTGGTTGTCGTCTCGCACTCACTTAATCTGTTATCAGCGATATCGATGCTTTCCATTTGTGGGCCCACTTGGTCCATCACTACTTCTTGCCTAACAATAAGAGATGTTAATTTGACTAAGGAGGGGATTATTATTTTTGCTCTGGGATGACATGCATGATATAGCTTGAGCACACACACATGCATGTGTACGCATGAATCCCTCCCATCGAGTCATAGAGGCTAATACAATGACACATCATGAATCGATCTTGCTCTGTGTGGGGACCTAGTGTATGATTTTTGACACACGCGCCACATCAATGTTGTGTATTCAAACATACATGCATGCATCACCTCCATACATATGCATGTAGTGGTTGCCTACGAACGATACACTCCCTCGCGCGGTTATCGGCGACAAGCATATATATTCGTGGGCCCATGTGGGCATCCATGATCATCTGACCAGCAACAAGATAGGTTACCATGGTGGATTCTTCATTTGGTTCGTGTCATCGTAGTATATGTCATGGTGAGATTTAGACCTAATTAAGTTTGAGCGCATATATTATGCACGTATGCATGCATGAATCCCTGTCGTTGGCTTGAAGTGTGGTGTAAGATACATATACATCGTCAACCTAACCCTCACTCGGTCTGGGGATTTCTACTTCGAAATCACGGTGCCACATCAAAGTTGTCCATTGTTACTCAAAACACACCTCTCCATACATATGTTTGGGCCACACGCATGCAGTGGTTGTCTTCGGGGACTAGCTACTTGCGTGATTATGGGCGAGCTAGCCCATCTCCGGGGTCGCATGGAAGGCCATCACTTTGAGCAACAACAAGAGAGAGGTTGTACGACCAAGGTGGATTATTCTTGGTCCGTTTTACGATCCATTTTGGTGAGATGTATGCCTCTCTGGCTCGTCGACTGAAAGTGCGTGTGGGGGGGGGGGGTTGCGATTTTGCACTTTGCTAGGTGAACCTCGGTTGGGGGGCATGCATTCATCTCATAGGATTCCCTTTCGAGCGACACGAGGGGGTGGGGCGCTGCTAGCTACTTCGCACTTTGGTAGGTAAACCTCGGTTGGGGGGGAGGGGGCATGCATTCTTAGCTTAGGATTCCCTTCGTGCCCACACGACAGGGGGGCTGCTAGCTACTTCCCACTTTGCTAGGTGAACCTCGGTCGGGTTGGGGGGGGGCATGCATTCATAGCTTAGGATTCCCTTCGTGCTGACATGAGGGAGGGGTGGTTCCTAGCTACTTCGCACTTTACTAGGGTGAACCTCGGTTGGGGGGGCATGCATTCATAGCTTAGGATTCCTTTCGTGCCGACACGAGGGAGGGGGCTGCTAGCTACTTCACACTTTGCTAGGTGAACCTCGGTTGGGGGGCATGCATTCATAGCTTAGAAATCTCTTTGTGCCGACGCGAGGGGGGATGCTAGCTACTTCGCACTTTGCTAGGTGCACCTTGGTTGGGGGGGCATCCATTCATAGCTTAGGATTCCCTTCATGCCGACATGAGGGAGGGGGTTGCTAGCTACTTCGCACTTTGCTAGGGTGAACCTCGGTTGGGGGGGGGGATGCATTCATAGCTTAGGATTCCTTTCGTGCCGACACGAGGGAGGGGGCTGCTTGCTACTTCACACTTTTCTAGGTGAATGAACCTTAGTTGGGGATGCATTCATAGCTTAGGATTCCCTTCATGTCGACACAAGGGAGGAGGGGGGCTGCTAGCTACTTCGCTCTTTGCTTGGGTGAACCTCGGTTGGGGGGGAGGAGGCATGCATTCATAGCTTAGGATTCCCTTCGTGCCGACACGAGGGGGTGGGGGGCAAGCAATACAGTGCGCTTTGCGAGAGAGGTGCCACATTGAAGTTGCATTTGGTATTTTAAAATCAAACAACCCTTTTGATACATAAATTTGGTCCACATGCAAGTGTGTTCGTGTTCCGACCCTCTCCCGCGTCATTTTTTGCCAAATTTATGAACATTAGATAAGTCGGATGACGCAACATACATGGTTCACTCAAACTAACTATGTGCCATGCCGGTGCACCTATCACGCACACATCCGCACAGTACATTGGGCTCCATGAGGCTCCCCCTCTCAAAAATATCTGCTCGCCTCGAGTTTTTTCTGTTTCATAACACACGGTTGTTATCTCCGGATTTTGTGGGATGTTTCTTGTTCCCAATCCTGCCTGCATCCCTAGAAAATATCTGCCCACCTCGAGGGTTTTTTTGTTTCATAACACACAGTTGTTATCTCCGGACCATGTTCCATGCACTATCATCAAAATTTTCAATAGCCCGGCATTTCAATCCCGCATTTGACTCCCGCGTAGTAAAATTTTTAGTACTCGCGTCATTTCCTCAAACACCCAGCCCCCTCCACACACACACACACACACACACCAAAACCTCCTCGGGCGTGCGCACACACACACACCGCATCCTTCGCTCAAAACCCTAGCAAGGTCCCTACCGCTGCCGCAAGGCCTCCATTGTCAACATCTGCCGGTCTGCCCGTGTGGCTTACCCACCGATCTCCATACCCAGGCTGCCCTGACTTTCTTAGATGATGCCTGCCAAACGCCCCCTTTCCCACAGATCCCCATCCCCCAGTCTAGTGCGTCGCAGCCTAAGCCCGGCTACGCTTCCCGTGGAGCTCGAGGAGCGACTGGAACAAACGAGGTGTATAGCGGTCTCTTTGCCCGACGTCGCCGAGGAAGCTGACGACCATTACTGGTGGAAGGCACTCAAGCAGCGGGCTAGAGTATGCGGGCATGTCTCGTTCGCCGGCTACGACATCGAGGTCATCGACAGGGATGGCCTGAGGCAGGCTATGTCACAGGTTAAGTGGCCCACACCCAACCCATCGAGTTCAACCGCTGTCGATCTCATCCATGGCCCCGCCGCTGATCTCCTCTCACTCGTTGTCAACAATTTGCCACTCTACATCGCCATCGAGCCCCTTTTGTCATTTCTGAAGGACACGTTCTGTGATGGTGGCTTGGGATCCACATCTTCCCAGTCAGACCTCATCGACGGCGACCACGAGGAGGGCACCCTCTCTGGCTCTTCCAAGGGGAGAGCCCATCTGCTCTTCCAAGGGGAAAGCGCCCGTCTGCGACATCAGGGAGGGCACCCTACAACATGCTCTTCCAAGAGGAAGGAGCCCATCTGCGACAACATGGAGCGCATCCAGGGTCTGTGCTCTTTCCACGGGAACGAGCGCATCTGTGACTAGTGAGGAAACCCATGATTTGTTTTGCCGTGCCTCTTCACAGGGGGAAACCCTTGATTTGTTTTGTCAAGTCCCTTTTGTTATATAGTGAGAATATGTCTAGTTTTAATGGCTATATCTGGTTGTTTGTAGTATGCCTTGTTTATTTCAGTTATTCACAATGTGATGCTCTATATATGCAATTATTTACTATGTAGTACATTTCATCAATCGAGTTTTAAACATACCGATAGGAATGCATATATTTGCTTGCTATTAAGCTTGTTATAGCTAGCATATGCCTCTTTTAAAATTTTCTGATTGTTCGGTTGTTTGTAATGCTATCTTTGGTTGTTCCTAGTATGCCTTGTTTATTCCAGTTATTCACAATGTGAGGTTCTATATGTTCCTATGTTGGGGATATCGCTTATCGGGAACTTATCGGTCGACCCATGATAAAGGGTAAATCGGCCAGTTTATCGGCATATCGGCTGATTTATCCCCATATCGGCTAAATTATCGACCGATTTATCTTATCGGTCAGACACCGATAAGCGATAAGCCGACCGATTTATCGGAATATCGGAAGATATCTTGAACAGTGATATCTGTAAGTATGAACTATTGTGCTTAACATGCTTCTTGATGTACCTACACAGGACAATTTTGGGAATGACTTATGTTTTCCATCGAGGTTAGTTTCATCCCATTGCTTAGATCTGCTCACTGTTCAAGATATCGGTAGCTGGTACCATATAGGCTAACGGCTGATAAGGGACTAATTGGTGAATCGGACTTTTAACAACATATATCCGTGACCCATTTATCGTTACGTTAACTAGGGCCATATGTAATATATCTGAGGCTACATAGCAACATGCACTGTAATTAATGTCTAAATATGCAATCCTAGGCTACATAGCAACAAGGAAGAGTGTTACATTAATGTTCTAATGATGTCTAGATATACGTAGCAGGAACAACAACAACAACACAACCCTATTTGGATACTCAACTTAGCTAGAGGTTAGAGTTAGTTTCTAGCTCATTACTAACCCTGAACTAACTCCATCCAAAGAGTTGTTTGGATGGCAAGGTTAGATTGACAATAAATGCACTAGGGGAACTAGCTCCAATTAGCACCTCTTGGGTTGGATAGTTTTTTTGGGTGGGTTATAGATGCAACTAGCTCCAACTAGCCCTCGTGTTTAGATATACTTTAGGGCTATTTGACCCCGAACTAGCTCAAACTAATTATAACCCCTGGATACAACAGCAGTTAATCAGCTGATAATTTGTAAGAAAGCACTAAACTCCTTCCGGCCCATAATATAAGATATTAATTCATCTAAAATGTGAGTATATTGGATGTTATAAGATACTCCCTCCGTTCCTAAATATTTGTCTTTTTAGAGATTTCAAATGGACTACCACATACAGATGTATATAGACATATTATAAAATTGTGTTGTGCTACATCATTGTGCAATTGCTGTATAGCTTCTAATATTAACTTGGTGCTTTTAGGTACATATGTCATTTGTAAAGATCCATGCTTCGACCCTTTCTACGGATGGGGCAATGAGATATCGATGAACCATCATCAAGTGTGGAAGCTGATAAAGATTGTTAGTAAAATGGGTCCAAAGATGGCAATTAAACTATTTGTTTACACTTTAAACAAGACAACATCGAACTGCAGGATGGTAAGTAAGAACTCTGCAGCCTTCTTTTTACTGCCCATAATGAGTTGTGTTAGATGACAACGTCTGAATCTTTTTCCTTTGTAGTGGTGGCCAAAGCAGTTTACTCAAGATTACCTCTCAAACTACATGATTGGTGGGCATTCAAAGGTTAAATTATTTCTACAAGAACACGATGATTATCTAGATGTTTTCATGAAGACCATGAAGGATGGGCGGTTGGCCATCATAAGGGGTTGGACTAGAGTCGTGCATGCCTTCTGGATGGAGGAGGGTACAATATGTGCATTCCACTTCACCTTGTTCAACAACCAGAATATATTTCGCCTCTTTCTTTACCGTATTTAATAGTACAAGTATACAACTGTGGTTCGTCATTCTTTATTTGGTTCTTATGTAATTCTTGAACATATGTATCTATGAATCGAATAATGCATTGGTTGTTTGATCCTGATGGATATAAATAAAGCTGTAGCATACATTCAAATTCAAATCCAAATCTGGTACAACTTGGAAAAGCAACAACTAAATTAGGGTGAAATTACGCTCTCTAGGTTGTTACGGCGCACACGGTTGGTAAAACACAAACATTTGCGATATGCCCCATAATTCGAGACGATTCACAGAGAGGAAACATGTGCAAGCATGCACACAGTTGTCGTTTTCAAACCATGTGTGACGTCAGGCAATATCAAAAACGGTGCAGGCAAACTAAACGTTTGTGTTAGTTGCCTTATCGTACACGATTCGCAACCATGAACTGTTTCTGATAAAGTATGCATCGTAAACGTTGCACCACAGGATAGTTGGTTTTCCCTTGAAGAGGAAAGGGTGATGCAGTAAAGCAACATACGTATTTCCCTCAGTTTTTGAGAACCAAGGTATCAATCCAGTAGGAGACCACGCGCGAGTCACCTCGTACCTACACACACAAATAAGAACCTCGCAACCAACGCGATAAAGGGGTTGTCAATCCCTTCACGGCCACTTGAAAGAGTGAGATCTGATAGAGATGATAATAATAAGATAAATATTTTTGGTGTTTTTATGATATAGAGTGAAAGTAGAGATTGCAAAATAAAATTGATTGGAAACTTGTATGATGGAAAATAGACCCGGGGGCCATAGGTTTCACTAGTGGCTTCTCTCAAGATAGCATAAGTATTATGGTGGGTGAACAAATTACTGTCGAGCAATTGATAGAAAAGCGAATAATTATGAGAATATCTAGGCATGATCATGTATATAGGCATCATGTCCGTGACAAGTAGACCGACTCCTACCTGCATCTACTACTATTACTCCACACATCGACCGCTATCCAGCATGCATTTAGAGTATTAAGTTCATAAGAACAGAGTAACACCTTAAGCAAGATGACATGATGCAGAGGGATAAACTCATGCAATATGATGTAAACCCCATCTTTTCATCCTTGATGGCAACAATACAATACGTGTCTTTTCCCTTTCTGTCACTGGGATCGAGCACCGCAAGAATTAACCCAAAGCTAAGCACTTCTCCCATTGCAAGAAAGATCAATCTAGTAGGCCAAACCAAACAGATAATTCGAAGACACTTGCAAAGATAAACCAATCATACATAAAAGAATTCAGAGAAGATTCAAATATTGTTCATAGATAGACTTGATCATAAACCCACAATTCATCGGATCTCGACAAACACACCGCAAAAGAAGGTTACATCTTATAGATCTCCAATATAATCGAGGAGAACTTTGTATTGAGATCCAAAGAGAGGAAGAAGCCATCTATCTACTAGCTATGGACTCGAAGGTTTGAGGTAAACTACTCACACATCATCGGGGGGGCCATGGAGTTGATGTAGAGGCCCTCCGTGATCAATGCCCCCTTCGACGGAGCTCCGGAAAAGGCCCCAAGATGGGATCTCTTGGGTACAGAAGGTTGTGGCGTTGGAAATAGGGTTTTGTGGTGCTCCTGGATGTTTTCGGGGTATGTGAACATATATAGGAGGAAGAAGTAGGTCGGTTGAGCCACGAGGGGGTAGGGCGCGCACTACTAGGAAAAGGGCTATAGATGGAATTGACACTAATGGCGCACCAGACATGTGGTGCGCCATTACTATATACTAATGGCGCACCATGTGTTGGTGCGCCATTAGTGTGCAAATACTAATGGCGCACCACATCCACGGTGCGCCATTAGTAATTTTTTTTTAAAAATTTCATCAAAACTACTAATGGCGCACCGTGGGAGTGGTGCGCCATTACTAGTTGTACTAGTAATGGCGCACCACTCCCACGGTGCGCCATTAGTAACAAAAGTTTTTTTAATTTTTTTTTCAAAACTACTAATGGCGCATCGTGGGAGTGGTGCGCCATTAATAGGTGAACTAGTAATGGCGCAACACCCCCACGGTGCGCCATTAGTAACTTGGCCACCACTTCCACCGAATGCACGCCCCCCCCCCCCCCCCCCCCCCCGTGGACCGCCTTTTCAGTTTAAAAAAAACAAAAATGATGGCAATGTCAAAAAAATAAAAGAAAATAAGTTTCCCATGTGATATGTGGTCTAGTTGTTGTGAAAATTTACAAATATGAATTTCAACTTTATTTGCGAAATCTCTTGAGAATTTGTAAAATGGGCATAACTTTTGCGGTACGAACTCGGATGAAAAAGTTTTTTATATGAAAAATCATCTACTCGAAAAGTTACATTCGAATTTTTTTTATATAGGGAACCCCGTTAAACATTTTCAAAATCCTCAAAAACCTAACAGAAAAAAAGATACGGGGCTTTTAAGATCTGGAGAGGCAAAAAAATTCAAAAAAATCAAACTTTGTAATGGAGCACCTACCCATGGTGCGCCATTACTATCTTCCCGCCTTCAAAATTCAAAATAAGTCAAAAAAATAAAATAAAAAGTTACTAATGGCGCACCTGCCCATGGTGCGCCATTAGTATCTTCCCGCCTTCAAAATTCAAAATAAATCAAAAAAAAAGTTAGTAATGGCGCACCTGCCCGCGGTGCGCCATTACTATGCCATATATATGGCTGGGCGTGGTCCTCTCCTCCTTCATTTTTCTCCTCCACTCCACCTCTCCTCCACTCCATCTCCTTCTCTCCTCCACTCCATCTTCCCTTCTCTCCTCCACCATACTACCCTCCTCCTCCCTCCTCTCCTCCCCTCCCCTTCCCTCACGGTTTCTCCTCCCTCCTCTCCGTTGAGCTCCTCCTTCCTCCTCTCCTCCCATCCCCTCATGGTTTCTCCTTCCTCCTTCCGGATGCTCCGGTGAACTCCTCTCCGGCGACCTCCTCCTCCTCCTCCTCCTCCTCTCCGGCGAACTCCTCCTCCTCCTCTCCGGTGACCTCCTCCTCCTCCTCTCTGGCGAACTCCTCTTCGACAAAAGAACACGGCAAAAGAACGTACAAGATCCAAAAATAGGAACAAAATTTGAAATAATATCGTGCCAAAAAACGAGCAAAAAATGGGCAAAAAAATCACGATCCAGATCCAAATTCAAAATTCAAAAATAGCAATGGCGCACGGTGGGGGTTAGACGGTGCGCCACTACTATTTTCCCGCCTTCAAAATTCAAAAATACTAATGGCGCACCAGTGGCCTATACTAATGGCACACCAGTGGCCTATACTAATGGCGCACCGTGGCCTATACTAATGGCGCACCAGTGGTGCACCATTAGTAAAAAATACTAGTAGCGTGATACTAATGGCGCACCAGTGATGCGCCATTAGTAGGCAAAACTAGTGCGCCATTAGTAGCCCTTTTCCTAGTAGTGGCGCTCAGGGGGGTAGGCGCGCACCCCTACCTCGTGGCCGCCTCGTTCGTTTCTTGATGTCCACTCCAAGTCCTCTAGATCAAGTTTGTTCCAAAAATCACGTTCCCGTAGGTTTCATTCCGTTTGGACTCCGTTTGATATTCCTTTTCTACGAAACACTGAAATAGGCAGAAAAACAGCAATTTGGGCTGGGCCTGCGGTTAATATGTTAGTCCCAAAAATAATATAAAAGTGTAAAATAAAGCCCATTATCATCTAAAACAGATAATATAATAGCATGGAACAATCAAAAATTATAGATACATTGGAGACGTATAAAGCATCCCCAAGCTTAATTCCTGCTCGTCCTCGAGTAGGTAAATGATAATATTAGAATTTTTGATGTGGAATTCTTCCTAACATATTTCTCAATGTAATTTTCTCTATTGTGGCATGAATGTTCAGATCCGAAAGATTCAAGATAAAAGTTTATTTTTTACATAAAAATAGTAATACTGCAAGTATGTTAATCAAGCAATTATGTCTTATCAAAATACCATAGACAAAGAAAACCTATCCCTACAAAGTCATATAGTTTGGCCATGATTCATTTTCGTCACACAAAATGGTCTCATCATGCACAACCCCGATGATAAGCCAAGGAATTGTTTAATACTTATCCTTTTCAAACTCTTTCAACTTTCACGCAATATATGAGCGCGAGCCATGGACATAGCACTATGTGTGGAATAGAATATGATGATTGAGGTTGCGTGAGAAGACAAAAAGGGAGAAAGTCTCACATCGACACGGCTAATCAATGGGCTATGGAGATGCCCACCGATTGATGTCAATGCAAGGAGTAGGGATTGCCATGCAACGGATGCACTAGAGCTAAATATATGAAAGCTCATCAAAGAAACTAAGTGGGTCTGCATCCAACTTGCTTGCTCACGAAGACCTAGGGCATTTGAGGAAGCCCATCATTGGAATATACAAACCAAGTTCTATAATGAAAAATTCCCACTAGTATATGAAAGTGACAAAATAAGAGACTCTCTATCATGAAGATCATGGTGCTACTTTGAAGCACAAGTGTGGAAAAAGGATAGAAACATTGTCCCTTCCCTCTTTTTCTCTCATTTATATATTTTTTCTTTTTTTATGTGGGCCTTCTTTTATTTTATTTTATTTTGGCCTCTTTTCTCTTTTTTCGTCCGGAGTCTCTTCCCCGACTTGTGGGGCAATCATAGTCTCCATCATCCTTTCCTCACATGGGATAATGCTCTAATGATGATCATCACACTTTTATTTTCTTACAACTCAAGAATTACAACTCAATACTTAGAAAAAAATATGACTCTATGTGAATGCCACCGGCGGTGTACCGGGATTGCGATGAATCAAGAGTGACATGTATGAAAAATTATGAACGGTGGCTTTGCCATAAATACAATATCAACTACATGATCATGCAAAGCAATATGAAAATGATGATGCGTGTCATAATAAATGGAATGTTGGAACGTTGCATGGCAATATATCTCGGAATGGCTATGGAAATGCCATAATAGGTAGGTATGGTGGCTATTTTGAGGAAGATATAAGGAGGCTTATGTGTGATAGAGCGTATCATATCACGGGGTTTGGATGCACCGGCGAAGTTTGCACCAACTCTCAAGGTGAGAAAGGACAATGCACGACACCAAAGAGGCTAGCAACGATGGAAGGGTGAGAGTGTGTATAATCCATGGACTTAACATTAGTCATAAAGAACTCACATACTTATTGCAAAAATCTACAAGTCATCAAAACCAAGCATTACGCACATGGTCCGACGGGGATAGATTGGTAGGAAAAGACCATCGCTCGTCCCCGACCGCCACTCATAAGGAAAGCAATCAAAGAACACCCCATGCTTCAAATTTGTCACATAACGTTTACCATACGTGCATGCTACGGGACTTGCCAACTTCAACACAAGTATTCATCAATTTCACAAGTACTCAACTAGCACACCTCTAATATTACCACCTTTATATCTCAAAACCATATATCAAGCATCCAACTTCTCTTAGCATTTTAAATTTATAACCAAAGTGAATTACCATGCTGTTCTAAAGGACTCTCAGAATGATATAAGTGAAGCATGAGAGATCAATTATTTCTATAAAATAGAACCACCGCCGTGCTCTAAATGATATAATTGAAGCACATAGAGTATTCTAATAAATTCCGATTCATGTGTGTATCTCCCAAAAGGTGTGTACAACAAGGATGATTGTGGTAAACTAAAAAGCAAAGACTCAAATCATATAAGATGCTCCAAGCAAAACACATATCATGTGGCGAATAAAAATATAGCTCCAAGTAAAGTTACCGATGGACAAAGACGAAAGAGGGGATGCCTTCCGGGGCATCCCCAAGCTTAGGATTTTGGTTGTCCTTGGATTTTACCTTCGGGTGCCTTGGGCATCCCCAAGCTTAGGCTCTTGCCACTCCTTGTTCCATAATCCATTAAATCTTTACCAAAAACTTGGAAACTTCACAACACAAAACTTAAAAGAAAATCTTCGTGAGCTCCGTTAGTAAAAGAAAACAAACCACCACTTCAAGGTACTGTAATGAACTCATTCTTTATTTATATTGGTGTTAAACCTACTGTATTCCAACTTTTCTATGGTTCATAAACTCTATTACTAGCCATAGATTCATCCAAATAAGCAAACAACACACGAAAAACAGAATCTGTCAAAAACAGAACAGTCTGTAGTAATCTATTGGTTTTGAATACTTCTGGAACCCAAAAATTCTAACATACATTGCTGGACGTGAGGAATTCATCTATTAATCATATTCAAAAATAATTAACTAAATATCACTCTCCAATAAAAAATGGAAGCAATTCTCGTGAGCGCTAAAGTTTCTGTTTTTTACAGCAAGATCAAAAAGACTTTCCCCAAGTCTTCCCAACGGTTCTACTTGGCACAAACACTAATTAAACACAAAAAAACACAACCAAAACAGAGGCTAGATAAATTATTTATTAAATAACAGCAAGGGAAAATATTGGGTTTTCTCCCAACAAGCGCTTTTCTTTAATGCCTCATAGCTAGGTATAAGATTTCAATGATGCTCACATGAAAAACAAGAATTGAAGCACAAAGAGAGCATCATAAAACACGTGACAAACACATCTAAGTCTAATATACTTCCTATGCATATGCATATTATAGGCAAAAAAATTATCGTAGCAAGCAAAAACTAGCATATGCAAGGAAATAGAAAGAAACACTAGCAATCTCAACATAACGAGAGGTAATTTAGTAACATGAAAGTTTCTACAACCATATTTTCCTCTCTCATAATAATTACATGTAGGATCATAAGCAAATTCAACAATATAGCTATCACAAAACATTTTGTTAACAAGATCCACATGTATGCAAGGTTGACACTCTTCCAAAATAGTGGGATTAACATTAACTAAAGTCATGACCTCTCCAAACCCACTTTTATCAAAAACTTCATAAGATTGAACATTCTCCAAATATGTGGGATCTAAAGTTGACACTCTTTTTAAACCACTTTGAATAATATTGCAAACATTATTATCAATATCATATTCATCATGGGGCTTAAATATATTTTCAAGATCATAAGAAGAATCACCCCAATCATGATCATTGCAACAAGTAGTAGACATCGAAAAACTAGCATCCCCAAGCTTAGGGTTTTGCATATCATTAACACAATTGACATTAAGAGAATTTATGATAACATCATTAAAATCAGGCTTTTCATCGAAGGAACTATCAAGTATGGGTGCAATAGCAATGATCTCATGCTTAACATAAGGAACTAAAGCAAACGCATCTTCATAAATATTGGCATCATGGACACAAGAATAGCAAGCATCAAGTTCATCAAGGGATATTTCAATCAAATCATCGGAATCATAATTATCTATAGATTCATGCATATCATTATTTTCTTCAAAAGCAACGGTCATTCTTTCAATAAATTCTTTGACATAGACATTATGAGCATAGTTTTCATAGTGATATTTAGGTATGTCAAAATTTTCAGATTCGTAGAGAGTAACATCATACTTTTCAATCAAAGAAGCAACTTTATAAGCACCCTTAAAAGCAAAAAAAATTAAATTTGTCCAATATCGTAGTAACTATAAACATCCATTGCATAAGAAGATAAGATTTCATTATCATTAAAATCACATAGGCTGGGGAGGTGTTTTTTAGGGTTCTTAGAGCAACAAGCCAGATCGCAAATTTCACAAAGATTCCAAGCATAACATAGAAATCTGTTTATTTGATCCCATAAGAGTATCCCTTTTTCACACAAATGGTGACGCACGAAATGAGCATGCTCATCTAAAGATTTCCCATCAACTAGGCTAGTTGGGGTTTCAGCACGAGCGCATAAGGATCGAAGATGATCCAAGTAGAACACTTTAAGTGAATCCATGCCAATAGATTTTTAGCAAGCAAAGATCCAAGCAAATAGAAGGCACATGGAAACACAAACAAAGATACATACGGAAAGAAGGCAAACGGAAAAGAGGGTGAATAAAATGACAAGGGCGAAGTGGGGGAGAGGAAAACGAGAGGCAAATGGCAAATAATGTAATGCGAGGGATAAGAGTTTGTGATGGGTACTTGCTATGTCTTGACTTGGCGTAGATCTCCACGGCAACGGCGCCAGAAATCCTTCTAGCTACCTCTTGAGCACTGCGTTGGTTTTCCCTTGAAGAGGAAAGGGTGATGCAGTGAAGCAGCGTAAGTATTTGCCTCAGTTTTTGAGAAACAAGGTATCAATCCAGTAGGAGACCACGCGCGAGTCACCTCGTACCTACACAAACAAATAAGAACCTCACAACTAATGCGATAAAGGGGTTGTTAATCCCTTCACGGCCACTTGCAAGAGTGAGATCTGATAGAGATGATAATAATTAGATAAATATTTTTGGTATTTTTATGATATAGATTGAAATTAAAGATTGGAAAATAAAATACATTGGAAACTTGTATGATGAAAAATAGACCCGGGGGCCAAGTTTTCACTAGTGGCTTCTCTCAAGATAGCATAAGTATTACGGTGGGTGAACAAATTAATCTCGAGCAATTGATAAAAAAGCGAATAATTATGAGAATATCTAGGCATGATCATGTATATAGGCATCACGTCCGTGATAAGTCGACCGACTCCTACCTACATCTACTACTATTACTCCACACATTGACCGCTATCCAACATGCATCTAGAGTATTAAGTTCATAAGAACAGAGCAACGCCTTAAGCAAGATGACATGATGTAGAGGGATAAACTCATGCAATATGATGTAAACCCCATCTTTTTATCCTCGATGGCAACAATACAATACGTGTCGTTTCCCTCTCTGTCACTGGGATCAAGCACCGCAAGATTGAACCCAAAGCTAAGCACTTCTCCCATTGTAAGAAAGATCAATCTAGTAGGCCAAACCAAACAGATAATTCGAAGAGACTTGTAAAGATAAAACCAATCATACATAATATTTTTCATAGATAGACTTGATCATAAACCCATAATTCATCGGATCTCGACAAACACACCGCAAAAGAAGGTTTCATCGAATAGATCTCCAAGAGAATCAAGGAGAACTTTGTATTGAGATCCAAAGAGAGATAAGAAGCCATCTAGCTACTAGCGATGGACCCGAAGGTTTGAGGTAAACTACTCACACATCATCGGAGGGGCCATGGAGTTGATGTAGGGGCCCTCCGTGATCAATGCCCCCTTCGGCGGAGCTCCGGAAAAGGCCCCAAGATGGGATCTCTTGGGTAAAGAAGGTTGCGGCGGTGGAAATAGGGTTTCGTGGTGCTCCTGGATGTTTTCGGGGTATGTGAACATATATAGGAGGAAGAAGTAGGTCGGTTGAGTCACGAGGGGCCCATGAGGAGGGAGGGCACACCCAGGGGGTAGGCGCGCCCCCTGCCTTGTGGCCGCCTCGTTCGTTTCTTGACGTCCACTCCAAGCCCTCTGGATCACGTTTGTTCCAAAAAATCATGTTCCCGAAGGTTTCATTCCATTTGGACTCCGTTTGATATTCCTTTTGTTCGAAACAGTGAAATAGGCAAAAACTGCAATTTGGGCTGGGACTCCGGTTAATAGGTTAGTCCCAAAAATAATATAAAAGTGTAAAATAAAGCCCATTATCATCAAAACAGATAATATAATAGCATGGAACAATCAAAAATTATAGATATGTTGGAGACGTATCAGATAGCGTGTGCGATAGTTGTCGTGTACGACGATGTTACGACGGTCCGACGTTTTGTAATCCTGTCCGACACTCATACGACGATTAGCTAATCTTCTTAACGGTGAACCGTTTGTGATGGTCCGCGCATCATACATGTTCTATAATAGTGAACCGTTTGTGATGGATCGCGCATCGTAAACATAGCACCACAGAATACCAGCTGCGATGGCAATGCGAACAGAAATGATTAGGAGTACTATAGGTGCCCTATCCCCGACGGTTTCTAGGTCGTGTGCGAAGGACCCCTATCACCCACACTCACTTGGCGACGGTTCGTAATGCCATCGCGGAAAGGGCTTAAAAACCGTTTGTTTACGACCGACGTGCACCAGTGTTGGTCTCACGACATGGACACATGCATAGGTATGCATGGAGTGACATGGCATTTTAATTCCAAAAATAAAAAAATGATCAAAAAAACATGAAACCTTGGTTGATATAATGTCATGCCACCAAGATGATGTGGTAAAGAAATTGGCATGTTTGACGAATGTTTGGACACACACCCCTCACAAACTGGAGCAACTCACTAGAAGGTTCGTGGTTCCGAGAGGGAACAATGCATGTTTGATGACGAACGGGAGATAGCTTCCTCTTATGGCCTTCAATTTTTTTTCTACGTCTAACATGCACTAAAACAACTGTCATGTGAAAATTTGGAAAATATCAGGGGTCATTTGACCTTTTAAAGGCATTTAAGTGATTTTCTAACCATTTAATGACCGTAATTCAAATTTGAACTACATCTACTTGCACCGCCTAACCAAAACGGTTTGAAAAATCATATTTTTATGTACTTGTGTGCAAGTTAATTCCTTGTGCAGTAAATTAGAAGGAATTTTCAAACATACTGCACTACTGCAGGATGCTGCTAACGCAACACTATGATCAGAGACCCTTTGATGAAACTGTGTGCGATGCCATAATCACAAACAGTGGTGTAAAAAACCGTCAAAAAGGTGCAAAATGTTTGCGTTGGAGGATGCATCAAACACGGTTCAGATTTTAGTTGCGTGTGCGATTGAGGGCATATGGTTCAGTTCACTTAACCATTTGCGATGAGGAGGAACAAAAGAAACGGGCATCCATATGAAGGTGTGTGCGATGTACAACATACAGTTCACTCATATGAACTGTTTATGATTAGGCAACACAAAAGAAACGGTCAGCCAGATCAAAGGTGTGTGTGATATACGGCATGCGGTTCACTCGGATGAACTATTTGCATTGAGACATGAGAACAGAAACGGTTCAATTGAACAAGATGTGTGTGATAAGAGGCAAACAGGTTTGTAATCGGAAATGTGTGCGAAGATCGATAACAACACAGACGATTACTGCTAACAAGTCATGTGTGTTGTGAGCAAACGACTGCTAGTATACAATTGTGAGTGATTGATGAAAACATCACCGATGGGTTCCATTGTTTAGTCCGTGTGTGATGTGATTTTCTTTGTCCGCACAACATCTATGCTCTGTCTACAGAGAATCAACATATATACTTATAGTGACTACATTGCATAACCAAATTAAGCATACAATTACACAAGTGACTACACACATAACATTTCCACACACCAAAGAAAGCAATTACATGCATACTAAAGTAGGAGAAATGAGGATCTAATCATCTACTTATCGTTGTGACGACGCTTGCCATTGCTCTGCTTTCGGCTGGATCCTAGGCCGTTTTGGGGAAGGAGACACTTCCTCATGTCAACGATCCTCTTGTACATATCGTAGCTCGTGTATGCCTCCATGGCTACATACACGACGTGAGCTTTGTCGAGTTTCTCCATCCATCTCGAGTGCGAGGCACGCTTGTCCTTGTTGCACGAATCCTTCATGTCTCATTAGTAGGGGTCGATGATGGCCTTGGCGAGGTGAATCAGTGAGTCCTTCTCATGCTCCTTGCTGCCCCAGATCTTGTATCGGCCCTGGATGTCAATAATATTCTGGCAGGCGATTCCCTAATTCTCGAGCGCCTTTACATCGTTGGTGATGTCCACCGTAGCGAACATGTAGTAGGGGCTGTTGACAAACCTGGCGAAACACTCGCAAGGCCTTGTGGCCAGGAAGTAGTGGTAGACGAGGACATGGTGGTGCACGCACATTTGGGCGACGATGACATTGGGACGAGACCCCGCACGAGCGCGGGTGTACTCGAGGTCGAACCCGACCACCTTGTACTTCTCCACGGCAAGCAAAAGCTCCATGATGCGGATGGAGTGCTCCACCCAGACCAGGTCGTTGGTGTACACCACCGAGAGGTCCATGAACCTTCTGTGGGTGTCCACCATGGCAGGCATGGTGAACTGCTACTCGGAGCTCCATTGGAGCCGCGCATGATACCCTCTAAGAATTTCTCGTGTTGGGTGTGCTTATTGCAATGGTGGGGCGCGATCGAAAGGTTGAAGAGACAAAAGGGTAGGTTAAATGGCCGCTGTAATAAATGGGGGCCGGCCGGCCTGTAATCATCACGTCTTGTCAGCGTTCATAGTGGAGGATTCCAGTGCACGCTTGACAACACCGCACCGCACGTGTGGGCTCGGAGAGGCACCAAATGTATTGTCAGTGAGCCTATTCCCCCGCTACTGCGCTGTTTAACGTGCAAGCTTCCCGCCCGGCTAGTTTGGCCAAATTGTGGGCGTTTATTGGCAAAAAGCTTTGTAAAAATGAAGTGTGTGGAATGACTTCGGTCATAAGGTAAACTATGGGTGATGTGGTCAAAGTGAAACAGAAGGGTGATGATAGACACTCGAGTGAGATAATTATTTCTACGCTCTATGGTGCACATGGTGGAAGAAACCAACTGTGTGCAATAATGTCGAAGATCGCAGTCGAGTTAGCTATACAAATCGTGTGCTGTGAGATCGACAAGGTAAACCGATTCGAGAATGGTTAATAAAATTTAATACCATTGCATATTAAGGTCAAAATAGTGCTAGCAATATACGAGTCTCATATGATTCCATTTCAATGATTGTACCACAAAAGCTCAAAATGTTACAAGGTTCAAATTCTAGAGTTATATGGCTCAAATTCGAATATTACAAGGTTCAAACTGATACTAGAAATGAAATTCAGCTCATCAACTGCAAACGCTCTCGCTGATTCGCTGAATATGGATATCAGAGAGGTTCAAACTAATATCATCGCTTCTAAGTCTGGCTTCAAAACCTCACAATTTTTGCAAAGGGGTCAGCCACTGAGAGGTCATGTATGGCGTTGACACGATGACTTCCGATTACTCTATCATCTGAAGTTCCAAAATGAAATTCAGCATTTTTGGAGCCTACTCCATTCTGCCGCAGGCGCCGGCGCTGATCAACAATCCATTCATTTTTGCGAAATAAATGCAGGGCAAACCTCATTTCCTTCAGCACCCTTTCTCTGAAACAAAGAACCTAGAGAATATAATCTCTGGTAAGGTCCCTCGGTAGGAGTTCAAAGTAATTTCTGAGGGATGCAGATCTAGGCATTCGACGTGCTTGTCATATTGTATCACATTATCCACCATTGGGCCTAATCTTATCTGCAAAATAAGAAAATGTGTTAGTGCCTACATGCTGTTTTGAACATTACTACAGGCCTAGCTATTTGGTTTGCATGATTTGTAAAATGCACTAACATGCCATCTTTGATCTGACATCATTAACATGGGCATTTGATTACATTCTAGAAAAATGTAGCCTTCTGCACAAGAGGTTGGAGTGGATGAAAACTTCCCAAAGAAAACTAGTACAGATGAATCCTAAGGAGAAATACTTATTGATTCTAACCATATGGATCAAGCAACCAATATGGAGGGGGGGACATCTATGTACTGAAATCGTCCAAAAGAACCTTCAGAAATCATAGTACATTGTCATTGTAAACTTGGAAAAAGGTGTCACAAATTGAACTCCCTTATGGTTAACATTTAACATGAAAGGAACATCACCCCGATATATAGCTTCTCCAAGCATGAAAAGCATCTCAGGAAACTGACAACTTGCTCCAGGTCGAGACCGGTAGATTCTAGTGCCAAGACCTTCACTGTGTGCGGTTTTGGGGTAAGGCTTGTCAGAATCATTTTCTGAATGATAGACGAACAAACATCTTCAAAATTAGAAATAATGTTAATTTGTAGAAGGAGAGTTAGAAGGCGGCTGTTGTACCCGAACGGGTGTGGATCCCATAACAAGTTCGGAGCATTTGTCAGACGAGTAGCCCACCACTGTCAATTTCGGTGCAGAAATGACATTGATTCTTGTTGGACCTTCTTGATCAACTACAAGTAATTTCTCAAGTGCAGGTGTGTCCTGGATGACCATACCGTGGTACACATCTTGTGATGTCTTCCTGCCGCACCAGCAACACACATAAATAGTCCGGAGAGGCATGGAGGTGATGTGGAAGGTACTCAACCCATTGATCGCCTGAAGACGAAGGTACTCGAGTGCAGTACATCCATGGAGTAGGCGCTCCATGTCACCCTTTGAGGGAGTCCTGGATTAGGGGGTCTCTGGATAGCCGGACTATATCCTTTGACCGGACTGTTGGACTATGAAGATACAAGATTGAAGACTTCCTCCCGTGTCCGGATGGGACTCTCCTTGGCGTGGAAGGCAAGCTAGGCAATACGGAAATGTGGATCTCCTCCCTTGTAACCGACTCTGTGTAACCCTACCCCCTCTGGTGTCTACATAAACCGGAGGGTTTAGTCCGTAGGACAACATACAATCATACCATAGTAGGCTAGCTTCTAGGGTTTAGCCTCTATGATCTCGTGGTAGATCAACTCTTGTAATACTCATATCATCAAGAACAATCAAGCAGGACGTAGGGTATTACCTCCATCAAGAGGAACCGAACCTGGGTAAACATCGTGTCCCCTGTCTCCTGTTACCATCCGCCTTAGACGCACAGTTCAGGACCCCCTACCCGAGATCCGCCGGTTTTGACACTGACATAGGTGCTTTCATTGAGAGTTCCACTGTGTCGTCACCGTAAGGCTTGAAGGATCTTTTGATCATAAGTACTGATGCGGTACAGGGTGAGGTTTTCCTCCCGGGCTGATCTTTGCATTCGGCGGCTTCGCACTGCGGGCCAATTCGCTTGGCCATCTGCAGCAGATCGAGACCTACGCCCCTGGCCATCAGGTCAGATTCGGAAACTTGAACTACACTGCCGACATCCGTGGAGACTTGATCTTCGACGGATTTGTGCCCGTGTCAGGTGTGCTGCACAGTCACGACGAGCATGACGTAACTCTGCCGTCGTACAGTATTCAGGAGATCGCATCTGCAACTACCCCGGCCATCAATCTGGAGCAAATCACGCCATCCAACAGTGGAGGGATAGACCCCGCCATGGAGGCAGCACTCTCAGTGGCGATAGAGCCGGATACTGACTTCACCCCTTATGAGAGCCGTGTGGCCGAACCACTGGATTCGTCTCCGGCATGGACTCCGAGCCGCCTGCATCCGCGCTCATCGATTCCGACTGGGCGCCGATCATGGAGTTCACCTCCGCGGATATCTTTCGGCACTCACCTTTCGGCGATATGCTGAATTCATTAAGGTCTCTCTCCTTGTCAGGAGAACCTTGGCCGAACTATGTCCGGCTAGATTGGGATGCATACGACGAAGAAATTTGCTGCCCACCCACCACCCACTTAGTAGCCACTATCGACGATTTAACCGACATGCTCGACTTTGACTCCAAAGACATCGACAGTATGGACGACGATGCAGGAGATGAACAGGAACCACCGCCCACAGGGCGCTGGACCGCACCTCATCATATGATATATACATGGTGGACACCCCCAAAGAAGGCAATGGTGACGAGACAGCAGAACATAACCCATCCAAGAAGCAACTGAAGCGCCAACGTCAGTGGCGCTGCTCTATGTTCCACCACAGCAAAATAGTGATACCAGCACAGGAGATAATAACACTCCAGATAGTGCCTAAGATAATCACAATCCCCTGCAACACGATGTAGAGCGGGAAGATGAACAAGCTAGCCCTCCAGAGCAGGCTGCAGATGGAGAACCAGAAGAGGACAATTACATACCTCTCTTCGAAGACAAGGTCAGCCTCGGCGACGAAGAATTTATCATACCTGAGGATCCCGTCGAGCAAGAGCACTTCAACCGCCGGCTTACGGCCACATCAAATAGCCTGAAGAAAAAGCAACAACAGCTTCGAGCTAATCAAGACTTGCTAGCAGACAGATGGATCAAAGTCCTTGCGGCCGAGGAATACGAACTCGAGCACCCCTCCAAGAGTTACCCAAAACGCAGGTTGCTACCTCACCTCGAGGAGGAAGCATTGAAACCTCCATCACCAGTGTACGATGCGGCTGACCGGCCACTGCATGGCCGAGCCAGAGAGGCGTTTCAGCCGGAAGTTCAGCCTGCACCCCGCCGCCACTCAATCAAAAATACCAAGGCCCGGGGCAACACATGGGACCTGCGAGACGTATTGGACAGCAGGGAAAAACTTGCAAGGTCAATATACGGGTCACGGGCACCCGCGCCAACATGAGACGATGATCGTCGCGCCGGATACACCAAAGGTAAATCCGGCCGGGCCGAATACAGAAGACAAGACTCATATGAACTGCATCGTGATATAGCCCGGCACAGAGGCGCCGCACACCCCCTATGCTTCACTGGTGAAGTTATGGATCATGAATTCCCGGAGGGTTTTAAACCCGTAAATATCGAATTGTATGATGGTACAATAGATCCTGCTGTATGGATTGAGGATTTCCTCCTTCACGTCCACATGGCTCGCGGTGACGATCTACATGCCATCAAGTACCTCCCACTCAAACTCAATGGACCAGCTCGCCATTGGCTGAATAGCTTGCCAGCAGACTCCGTCGGCAGTTGGGAGGATTTGGAAGACGCATTCCTTGACAACTTCCAAGGCACTTATGTGCGACCACTTGATGCTGATGCCTTGAGCCATATAACTCAGCAGCCAGGGCAATATGCTAGGCAATTCTGGACACGGTTCCTGACATAGAAAAACCAAATTGTTGACTGTCCGGATGCAGAAGCCCTAGCGGCATTCAAGCATAAGATCCATGCCGAGTGGCTTGCTAGCCACCTCAGCCAGGAGAAGCCGAAGTCTATGGCAACCCTCACAACACTCATGACCCGCTTTTGCGCGGGCGAGGATAGCTAGCTGGCTCGCAGCAACAACACATCAAGGAATCCGGGCACTTCAGATACCAGAGATGCCAACGGCAGACCACGTCGTAACAGACCAAAGCACCGCAATAACGGCGATAACAACGATGATACGGCAGTCAATGCCGGATTCAGAGGCTCTAGATCCAGTCAGCAGAAAAAGCCATTTAAAAGAAGTACTCCGGTTCCGTCCAGTTTGGATCGCATACTGGATTGCTCGTGTCAAATCCACGGCACCCCCGACAAGCCATACAATCACACCAACAGAGAATGTTGCGTGTTCAAGCAGGCCGGCAAGTTAAATGCCGAAAACAAGGACAAGGGGCTGCATAGTGATGACGAGGAGGAGCCCCGGCCGCCGAACACGGGAGGACAGAAGGGGTTCCCCCCACAAGTGAAGACGGTGAACATGATATACGCAACCCACATTCCGAAGAGGAAGCGGAAGTGTGCACTAAGGGACGTCTATGCGATGGAGCCCGTCGCCCCAAAGTTCAACCCATGGTCCGCTTGTCCGATCACCTTTGATCACCGGGACCACCCCACTAGTATCCGTCATGGCGGATCCGCCGCACTGGTCCTAGACCCCATCATAGACATATTTCACCTCACTCGAGTCCTTATGGACGGCGGCAGCAGCCTGAACATGTTCTATCAGGATACAGTGCGAAAAATGGGTTTCAATCCCTCGAGGATCAAACCCACCAAAACCACCTTTAAGGGCGTCATCCCAGGTGTAGAGGCCCATTGCATGGGCTCAATCACACTAGAAATGGTGTTCGGATCACCGGACTGGAACTTCGGATCACCGGACGAACAACATTTGCAAAATTTAATGCAGTACCACATTACACATACCTCAAGCTCAAGATGCCATGACCTAGGGGGGTCATAGCAGTAAATGGAAACACAGAACGCTCGCTTCACACGGAAGAGCACACTGCGGCCCTCACAGCAGAAGCACAAAGCAGCCTCTTAAGGCAAACCACTAATTCGGCGTTACAGCCCCTGGACACCTTCAAGCGAGTCCAGAGTAAACTGCAACAGGATCGCCTGGCATGTTCAGAGCTCGCCTAGTAATTCGGGCCCCGTCCTAGTCCCAGTCAAGCGACGAAATCCGTGCCGCGCGTATATAATTACGCACTGAAAATACCATGGACATAGGGGGGGCACGATCAAGGCACGTCCCGCAATGCAGCTTAACCACCCTAGGGGATGTATACCTTTATCATTTCTTTTCTCTTTCAGGGCCTAACTCTCTGGAAGCCCTTTCCGGCAGTACGATTGCCAGACACATTACGGGAAGGAACAACCAAGGCGGCAAGAAGCTAAGATGTACACGGGAACCCCCAGGTGGTCTCTAATAATAATTGATATACCCGCTTTCTACTATCCATTCGCAGCTTGCCTTTGGGTAGGACATTTCGAATAGTCCTACTTTCTACTTATTGCACTACTTGTACCAGTAAGCTTCGATGTATTATTTAAATAACAATGCATAGCATTAGTCTATTATTGCATTATTTATCTTTTTTTTCTTATATGTCCATTTACGACAATCTGCACCCGTACATTCATGTACGGTCAGTATGCTAGGGGCTTTTGTTTACTTTCATGATAAGTCCGTACACTTTCGACAGTGCGGCACCCCGAACTTATAGCACTCTATGCATCAGCTCCGAATCATGTCTTGGGTCAATAGTTGGGTTTTCGTGGCTCCCATGCTTTGGTACCTTATGTTTCGCTATATCGGCTAAGGTAGCGGTGGGAGAACTACTGCGATTGTGTCCCGGTTCTTTCGGACAAGCACCTCAGTAGAGAAAGCCCAAAACTGACTGTCATGATAAGGCGAGAGACTGGTCGCTATTCGAGAGGTCTCAAGTCCTTAAAGACTTTTTCCGCTTCGGGCAAGGAGTCGGCCTTGCCCGGCTTAGGCGTGTATAGTGCCCCAAATTCGGCCTTCCGAATACTAGGGGCTTCGCCAAGATTTAAAATTGTAGACTTCTATGGCTAAGTGAGAATGATGAAGCCTTATAGTCCGATTGCCTGGTTCGTTGCGCTGAACACCTCCCTTGAAGGACCCAAAACTGGGGTAAAGAGTGTTCTGGTTTATCCAGAACACCCCAGTACTAGTTACATGGGGGAAAAAGCCGACGACTGGCCAACTCTCAGATTTTATAAACGGCCGCACAAAAGGTAATATTTTAAATTAAAGAAGTGTTGCATAGCGCAGATGAACTTGTTTCACATTACAAGATCACATGAGCATGTTCATTCAAAAATTACATCCCTGGCACATTCATCCGCCACAAGGAGAGAACCCTTCAGGACAATCTCGTAATACATCTTGGGGCAGCGATGTTCCTTGCCCTCCGGCGGGCCCTCCTTCACCAGCTTCACGGTGTCTAGCTTCGCCCAGTGCACCTTCGCCCGGGCAAAAGCCCTGCGTGCACCATCGATGCAGACGGACTGCTTTATGACTTCAAGCCGTGGGCAGGCATCCAGAAGCCGCCTCACCAGACCGAAGTAGCTGCCGGACAGGGGCTCGCCGGGCCACATCCGGACTATAAGGCCCCTCATGGCCTGTTCGGCCGCCTTGTAAAGCTTGACCAGTTGCTTCAGCAAGTCGCTCAAGGGCATTGGGTGTTCGGTCCCAGTATACTGAGACGAGAACAACTTTTCCGTCGAGCTCCCCTACTCAGCTCGATAAAACTCCGCGGCATCCAGTACACTACGGGGAAGATCTGCGAGCGCTCCTGGAGAGCTCCGAACTCTGGTAAGAAAAAGGAAAGTTTCCTTCACATGCTTGCTTTGCATAATGAATGCCTTACCCGCTGCTATCTTCTTCACCACATCAATCTCCTGGAGGGCCTTGTGGGCTTCAACCTTAGCGCTCCGGGCCCTTTCAAGCGCCTGCGCGAGCTCGGACTCTCCCTTCTTAGAGTCAAGCTCCAAGGACTCGTGTTTTTTGGCGAGAACCTCGAGCTCTTGCGACACCTCGTCCACTCGGGCTTCTTGCTTCTCCCACTCGATGTGCTCCTTGGCCGCTTTGTCTTCGGCCTCGGACAGCGCCCTCTTCAGGGTCGCCACTTCGGTCGTGGCCCCTGGAAAATTCATGATGATCCTATTATTTAACAACCGAACTTCTTTTCAGAGTGTAGACAAGGTATTGCTTACCTTTGCTCTCCTCGAGATGCCTCTTGGTAAGGCCGAGCTCGTTCTCGAACCGCTCCAGGTCCTGCTTCAGTGCAGAGACCTCCGCAGTACGTGCGGCAGCGGCCAGCAGTGAAGCCTGCACATACACATAGACATATTCTGATTAGACTCCTGAGTCATCATTTGATCCTATATTCGGCATTTCTTCACGAACGCTGAACAGAGCATCATGGGCTACTATCTATGCAGTAATATTTTCTTAAATTTTGATTGCTTACCTCAAAGCCTGTTAGGAGGCTGGCGCAAGCTTCGGTCAGTCCGTTTTTAGCGGACCGAACTTTCTCGATCCCCGCACTCATGATAGTGCGGTGCTCTTCGTTGATGGAAGCGCTGCAAAGCGCTTCTATCAAGTTGTCCGGTGCCTTTGGATGGACAGAGGACACCGGCATGGGCGGCTGGCCCCCCTTAATGGGGGATCGCCTGCCGGAGTCCGGAACCATCGAAGGTTCCGGCGCATTGTTCGGCTGGGGGCCGAACTCGGAGCCCAGGGGAGTTTTACTGCCTTTGTACCCAGGGTCCAGGAGGACGCCTCGAGGCGCCCCCAGGACCACGTCCCCTCGGCTCGGTGCCTTTCGAGACAACACCTCGATGTTCTCCATAGGGCGAGGGGTGGAGGCGGTCGGAAGAGAACCACTGTTCATATTCGATGTGTCCAATGAAACGCTCGACGAGGATATGTCGAGATGAGCTCGAGCAGGACTGCATAATCATGTTCGGCATGGGGAGAAGCAGTGCAATAAAACATACCATGAATTACTATGGTGTCCGGATACTTACGACTTCGCTAGGGGCTTGACCCTGGGTAGCCACTCGTAGCCGCTGTAGGCGGCCGTCGTGGAGCAGTCCGGAGGGAGGTCCTTCCCTTCTTGGACGCTTTGGCCTCCCCGGTTGGGCCGGCCTTCCTTTTCTTGTCTCCCCCGGCTAGGGGGGGGAGAACTTTCCTCCTCCTGCTCGTTTAAGTGGGAGGAGTGCGCGTCGGAGTCATAGGACGATGAGTCCGATACAACCTTGTGCCGGAGACCCTTTCAGGTCCCCGTGGCCTTCTTCTTGGTCTTCTTCGCCGGCACCTCATAAGGTGCCGGAGCCAGCATCTCCGTCAGGAGAGCATCTGCGGGATCTTCAGGCAGGGGGGCTGGGCAATCAAGTTGTTCCGTTGTCTTTATCTAGTCATGTTAATGGCATGGGAGCTTAGATCCCGCACATCATTTAACTGGGGCAAATAAATACCTTGTGAGATACAAAAACTTACCGGATTGGCATGGCGCTTTGCGCTGAGTCCGCGGTCCTCAGTGAGGGAAGGAGGTACCTCAGTGCCCTTGAAAAGCACCCTCCCGACGTCCTTGTGCGTCGTGTCGTAGAGCTCTCACAGCGTCTGGTGCTGGGCCGGGTCGAACTCCCACAAATTGAATGCCCGTCGTTGACACGGGAGAATCCGGCGGAAGAGCATGACCTGGACCACATTGACGAGCTTGATTTTCTTGCTCACCATGTTCCTGATGCAGGTTTGGAGTCCAGTCAGCTCTACCGAAGAACCCCAGGACAGGCCCTTCTCTTTCCAGGAAGTGAGCCGCGTGGGGATTCCGGATCAAAATTTGGGGGCCACCACCCAGTTGGTGTCGCGCGGCTCGGTGATTTAGAACCACCCCGATTGCCATCCCTTTATGGTCTCCACATAGGATCCTTCGAGCCAGGTGATGTTAGGCATTTTGCCCACCATGGCGCCTCCGCACTCTGCTTGCTGGCCGACCACCAGCTTTGGTTTAACATTGAAGGTCTTCAGCCACAGGCCGAAGTGGGGCCTGATGTGGAGGAAGGGCTCGCACACGACGATAAATGCCGAGATGTTGAAAATCCAGCCCGCAGTAGAACATGAGCCCACGGACAAACGGGTGGAGGGGAAGTCCCGGTCCATACACGAATTGGGTAAGAAAAACAACCCTCTCGTGGGGTTCGGGCGTAGGGATGAGCTGCCCTGCATCTGGCATCTGGTGCGTGATATCCGCAGCCAGATATCCGGCTTCCTGTAACTTTGGGATGTTCTCTTCCCTGACGGAGGAGACCATCCACTTGCCTCCCGCTCCGGACATGCTTGGAGTGGTTTGAGAAGAAAGACGCGAACTTGGGTGCTGGAGCTCGAGTGTGCAAGAATGGGTAAGCAAGGAGGAAGAAGGTGTGGGTAAAAAAGGGTGAATCCTTGTCCCTTTATAGGGGCGGAAGAGGCGATGCGCCTCCCCAGTTGCCTAGTAAAACCTCTTATTCCCCAAATGCCATAACTAATGGCACGGTTGGGTTACCCACACCCGTATTGAAGAGAATCCCATAATAAGGGGGACACGATCTTTGCTTTGACAAGACGTGTCAAGAAAACCGGCTCGCGATATGTGCGGTGCTGGTTGAGAAAAACGGTTTGAATAATGACCGGGCCATGACATAATGTCATGCTGTCAAAACGTGTCAGTAGATTAGATTTGTGGAAATATTATTCTCTCTACGGTGGTATGTGGAACTTGTTTTGCAGAGCCGGACACAATCCTTGGGTTCAAAATCTTCCATGGAGTATTCGGAGGAGGAACCCTCCTTGCAATGCTGAAGACAAAACTGCATGCCGGACTCATCGTCATTGAAGCCTGGTTCAGGGGCTACTGAGGGAGTCCTGGATTAGGGGGTCTCCGGACAGCCGGACTATATCCTTTGGCCAGACTGTTGGACTATGAAGATACAAGATTGAAGACTTCGTCCCGTGTCCGGATGGGAGTCTCCTTGGCATGGAAGGCAGGGTAGGCAATACGGATATGTAGATCTCCTCCCTTGTAACCGACTCTGTGTAACCCTAGCCCCCTCCAGTGTCTATATAAATCAGAGGGTTTAGTCCGTAGGACAACATACAATCATACCATAGGCTAGCTTCTAGGGTTTAGCCTCTACGATCTCGTGGTAGATCAACTATTGTAATACTCATATCATCAAGAACAATCAAGCAGGACGTGGGGTATTACCTCCATCAAGAGGGCCCGAACTTGGGTAAACATTGTGTCCCCTGCCTCCTGTTACCATCCGCCTTAGACGCACAGTTCGGGACCCCCTACCCAAGATCTGCCGGTTTTGACACGGACACCCTTTGTGAGGCATACGGCGATGAGTTTGAGGTGCTTCAGTCGTGGTAGAATAAGAGCGGGCCTGCTGGAGTCTCTTCGGGTTCTAGCTTGCCCCGCCTCCGCTTGTTGGCAGCCCGTTCTCCACCTTCGGAGTCTCCTTGTTAGCGGTGCTTTCTCATAGAAATGGGAGTACATGGAATATTTAGTTAAAATAGGTCAATAGAAAAGTGTATTGGTAACTATAAGTTGGTAGGAATATAGTAAGAAAATGGAATAACAATTGGTTGCTTAAATACTACACAATTCATTTGACATTGCAGGGTAAGTCAACATATGCAGATAGTTGAAAAGAAAACTTACTTCAAACAAAGTCTGGACAGATAATTTTGTCTAGGATGTTAGCATATATCTCATGACCAGGCCCTCTTATGTGCAGTGCAATTTAGTGCCAGCTTTCAGTACATAAAACATTGCAATGTCATTCCAAAAGCCAGTGCCAAAATAGGAGTCACCACGTTCATCAAGTATTACAGTAGCAACGATTGTAAATCCATGGTTAGTGTGCAGTATGACATCCATGGAGCCTTGATGTATGTAAAGGGGAAAATTTTGCACTACATAATTTGTTGCATAGCGAGGGATGTTCTGCAGAAAATGGTAGGATTGTTAAAGAAAATATGGTAACATGCAAATACGGGCCCAAATTGAAAGAACTCTAAAACAGTTGTAATCGAATGACAAAAATCTATAATTAAACAGATAGGGTAAACATGTTGTCATGGAAAAATGAGAGTAATCGAAAGAACAATACATCATTAATTTTCCTAATATAAAAAGAATAGGAAAAAATCCCCTTTGGCGTATATGGTGCATGTCGCACCTTTTATCCGAATGTAGCAATATTTAGAAAATGTTCAGGAAAGTAGGCCGTGACAATCGATTTAGGGTGACATTGAACATATGGCGCGCGTGCTCAAGTTATTTGGTACAAAGAGATGGAATCTCCAACGGCGGTCACAAAGTCCTGTAGTTTCGGAGCACTTTACATTCTATGAATGAAAGAAAATCCTCAAATCAGCTCGAATAAAAATTAATTCATGGTGATTTTCGCCGGGTGATTAAAGGAGGCAGATGAACTGGGATAAGAGATGAGATAATATCTCGTTAAACTAGTGAACTTGTCGTCCATGAGAAAGAACCCTCAGTATGGAAGATTCCCCAACCGAGCGGAGCTGGGTTGACCGCGAGCAGCGTCGAGAAACTCGATGGCGATAGGAGGCAGCAAGCGGAAGTGGCGAAATGCAGTGGCCTTTGCCGGCAGCCTGGAGGCGGTGGCAGGCATCGAGCTAAGTGTTTACTGCTGTGATAGGCGGTTCCATGGCATAGACGCGGATGACCTTATGCAGGTGTGAATGGGGAATGTACCGGAGGGGCCGAGGGGGTGGCGGGCGGGGTGAGGGTTTTGTGACGTGGGGATGGTGAGGGTTTTATTTTTTCTTTTTTGAATTGGGTGGTGAGGGTTTTCTTTCCCACAAAGAATTTTGGGGGCGACGGTTTGCTAGAGCGAACCGTGTGTGATTGACGCAGGAGGCAAAATGAAAGTCATTGCACACGGTTCCCATTTTGGGAACCGTGTGTGATTGACGTACTACCTCTATCCTAGTTTATTGGTCCCCCATTGTAATTTTTTAAAAAAATTGGCGAAATATTTAACATACTCAAACATAGATAATAAGTGTACACGTAGATAAGCATAGTTCAACCATAAGTAGTACATAGTTCAACAATATTAAGCATACTCAAGCATACATATATAGTTCCATCCATCCCACATCTCATCTCACATGCCGGCATGATCCTGAAGCTTCTCCAGGTACTCGGCGTACGCGTCGTGCGCGGCACTGCGAGAATACTTCTGCTTGAAGGAGCTAATGGCCTGTCCTCTTGCATGCACCAGAACACTTAGATACGCGTCATGAAGCTTCTGGTTGCAAAATGGGCATCCATAGCCGCCGTTCTAGGTCCTAATACGCCTGTTATGCATTCCCGCATAAAGCTCCCTCAGGATTTGCCTATTGTACCTCCTATGGACATCTTCATCCTCACTGTCCACATCGTCAGATAGAACCTATACAAATAGTAAAACAAATTTGGCATCAAATCAATGATTACATGTCGTGAAGTAGGATTAGGAATTTATGGCTATTTATTTATACATATCTAGAGATTATGGTTCAATTTTTAAGCGCGGTCGTCTATGTACAGACCAATCTTGAAGAAAATAATGGCACAAACGTATGTAGGTCATTGAAAATCAATTGTCAAGCCCTGGCTAGGAATTATTAGCGCGAACACTAACCCTAGTTGGATTACTAGCAGAAATCATTTGCACAGATGGAGCAACTAATCACTTATAACCTGTACCATTCAAACAGTGAATACACTACACGGATCTAACGAAACTTACTCAGATTTCATAGATTGGGAGAACATAACCATAGGATTTCTATTCCAAAAAGGGAGAGGAAGGAGTAACCAGAGAAACCCTATTATCTATTTGACACATAAATGGGTATAGATGACTAACTAGCTGTCCGTCGTCGTCGGAGTCATCGCAGGAGTGGTTGTCAGAGTCATCGCTGCAGTGGTCGTCGGAGTCGGTGTGGAACTCCGCCTCCGGCTGTGGAAGCTCGACGCCGTCGATGACTTCAGGTTGCAGCGATAACTCGCCAGCGGTGACGGCAACCTCTGTCTCCATCTTCATCCCGTGCTCCGGTGCTTTACCAGCCCCAACGTCACCACTCCCTCTGATGAGGCGCTTCGGCGGCATCCTCATACACTGACGGCTTTCAGGACTGAGAGCGGCGTCGAGGATGCAAGCGGAGAGAGAGGATTGTGTGTGCGTAGAGAGGATGGGGGGTGCAGCCGCTCGGGCTCACCATTAATATGGAGTAGTGTGAGTTGTGGGAGAGAGGCGGGCGGCGGTCAAACCGATGGTTCACCTCCCGGTGAGCCTGCACACCGAACTACTGGCATGCCTACCAAAGATTCACACAGCTTCTCGCACGCCTCCCGATGACACTGCGCAGCGGGCACGCCTCCGTCAATTCACACACCTGCACGCACACCTCCTCATGTACCTGCGCGGCGGATGCGTCCCGTCAACTCACGCCTGCTCGCATGCCACACGGGTCGCGCGGCAGCACGTATATTGTTTTTCTATTTGGATGATTAATGCTACCGCTTTATTGCTTAACCCGAGCATGGCACATATCCATTATTGGTCTAACGCTCACGGTTTGAATAAATAATCCGTTTGGGATATTGGTTCCTAATTATTAATAATCTCCCGTCTGTAATTAGATAAAGATTACATCAAAACTAGTCTCAAATTTGACAAAAAAGGTACAATGCCACTTTGTCTTGGTGTCCATATGACAACACGGTAAGTTTCATGAACTTCAAATAAGTTTTGGATGTACTAGAATTTAAAAATCAAGATTCTCAATGTCTGAAATTTGTTGCACAGGGAGTAAACATGCAACTAGTGAGACACATGTGTTTTTGCAATCCATTTAGGTGCACTGTCACGTGTGCATGTAGCTCAAATTTGATTTTTGCACATTATACCCATAGAAAATCAATCAATGTACTAAAATGTCTTAATGATATTTGTGATTTTTTTGAAATAAAAATGTCCCTCATTTGGTAACATGTATGTTCACCGCGGGATAATTAATTTAACATGCATCGTAGTTGCGGTAGATTCGCGGTGTGTGTGTGGGTGTGTGCGTCTGGGGGTGTCAGGTGGCTCGCAGTACACTACGAGTTGTGAGCCACTGTGTGGGTTGGCCGTTTTGTTAGGCAGGCCGGTGCCACATCAGAGTCGTGAACTCGTTATTTAAAACATTACACAACCCTGACATACATAAATGTTTTGGCCACATGCAGTCGATGTTTGTCCTACACGACACTCGATACTCGCGTGTGACGCTTTCTGTGAGCCCGCGAGGTCGTCCACCATCACTTTGACGAACAGCCGGCAGTGAGGTTAATTTTACCAGCAAGGTTGAATCTTTTTTGTTTGTGTTATGGTGGTATATAGTGCGCTTCGAAGAGGTGGGAGGGGACTAGCATATATACTAAACGTACGCGTTCGTGAACAAGTAGACCTCGCTCAGTGTCGAGACTTTTTGGTTTCCAAGGCATGTGCCACATCAAAATTGTGAAATTGGTTATTCAAACATCACATGACACCTTTTTGGGCCACATGCATATCCTAGCTAGGACACTCACGTGTGACGCTTCCATCTGTGGGCTCACGAGGCCATCGTTGATGCATGGATGCATCACTTTGACCTACATCGGGAGAGGTTAATTAATTTCACCATCGAGGAGGATTCTTTTGGGTTACATATATTACGGCAGGAGCATATAGTATGCGGTGAAGAGGGGGGAAGGGGACCATCATATGTAGTACGCTTGATATGAACCTCGCGCTGTGTTGGTGCATGGTTTACAGTTCTTGAGGCATGTGGCACATCAAAGTTGTGCATTTTGGGTATTCAACATATATATATGTTTGGCCCACATGCAAAGTGGTGGTGGTTGTCATCTCGCACCCACTTAATCGGTTATCAGTGATATCGATGCTTTCCATTTGTGGGCCCACTTGGTCCATCACTACTTTTTGCTTGACAACAAGAGAGGTTAATTTGACTTAGGAGGGGATTATTATTTTTGCTCTAGGATGACATGCATGATATAGCTTGAGCACACACACATGCATGTGTACGCATGAATCCCTCCCATCGAGTCGTAGAGGCTAGTACAACGACACATCATGAACCGATCTCGCTCTTTGTGGGGACCTAGTGTATGATTTTTGTCACATGCGCCACATCAATGTTCTGTATTCAAACATCATTGCATGCATCACCTCCATACATATGCATGTAGTGGTTGCCTTCGAACGGTACACTCCCACGCGTGGTTATCGGCGACTAGCCTATATATTTGTGGGCCCATGTGGGCATCCATGATCACCCGACCAACAACAAGATAGGTTACCATGGTGGATTCTTCATTTGGTTCGTTTAATCGTAGCATATGTCATGGTCAGATTTAGACCTAATTAAGTTTGAGCGCATATATTATGCACACATGCATGCATGAATCCCCGTCATTGGCTTGAAGTGTGGTGTAACATACATATGCATCGTCAACCTAACCCTCACTCGGTCTGGGGATTTCTAGTTCGAAATCACAGTGCCACATCAAAGTTGTTCCATTGTTACTCAAAAACACACCTCTCCATACATATGTTTGGGCCACACGCATGATGTGGTTGTCTTCGGGGACTAGCTACTTGCGTGATTATGGGCGAGCTAGCCCATCTCCAGGGTCGCATGGACGGCCATCACTTTGACCAACAATAAGAGAGAGGTTGTACGACCAAGGTGGATTATTCTTGGTGAGATGTATGCCTCTCTGGCCCATCGACTGAAAGTGTGTGTATGTGGGGGGGGTTGACATTTTGCACTTTGCTAGGTGAACCTCAGTTGGGGGGCATGCATTCATATCATAGGATTCCCTTTCGAGCGACACGAGGGGGGTGGGGGCTGCTAGCTACTTCGCACTTTGCTAGGTGAACCTCGGTTGGGGGGGGCTGCTAGCTACTTCGCACTTTTCTAGGTGAACCTCAGTCGGGTTGGGGGAGCATGCATTCATAACTTAGGATTCCCTTCATGCCGACATGAGGGAGGGGTGGCTGCTAGCTACTTCGCACTTTGCTAGGGTGAACCTCGATTGGGGGGCATGCACTCATAGCTTAGGATTCCTTTCGTGCTGACATGAGGGAGGGGGCTGCTAGCTACTTCAAACTTTGCTAGGTGAACCTCGGTTGGGGGGGCATGCATTCATAGCTTAGGAATCCCTTCGTGTCGACGCGAGGGGGGGCTGCTAGCTACTTCGCACTTTGCTAGGTGAACCTCGATTGGGGGGGCATCCATTCATAGCTTAGGATTCCCTTCGTGCCGTCACGAGCGAGGGCGGCTGCTAGCCACTTCGCACTTTGCCAGGGTGGACCTCGGTTGGGGGGGGATGCATTCATAGATTAGGATTCCCTTCATGCCGACATGAGAGAGGGGGGCTGCTTGCTACTTTGCACTTTTCTAGAAGAATGAACCTTAGTTGGGGTGAATTCATAGCTTAGGATTCCCTTCGTGCCGACACAAGGGAGGAGGGGGGCTGCTAGCTACTTCGCTCTTTGCTAGGGTGAACCTCGGTTTGGGTGGAGGAGGCATGAATTCATAGCTTAGGATTCCCTTCGTGCCGACACGAGGGGGGTGGGGGGCAAGCAATACAGTGCGCTTTGCGAGAGAGGCACCACATCGAAGTTGCATTTGGTATTTGAAAATCAAAGCACCCTTTTGATACATAAATTTGGTCCACATGCAAGTGTGTTCATGTTCCGACCCTCTCCCACGTCATTTTTCGCCAAATTTATGAACATTAGATAACTCGGATGATGCAACAGACACGGTTCACTCAAACTAACTGTCTGCCACGCCGGTGCACCTGTCACGCACACATCCGCACAGTACATTGGGCTCCATGAGGATCCCCCTCTCAAAAATATCTTCCCGCCTCGATGTTTTTTCTGTTTCATAACACACGGTTGTTATCTCCGGACCGTGTGTGATGTTTCTTGTTCCCAATCCCACCCGCATCCCTAGAAAATATCTGCCCACCTCGAGGGTTTTTTTGTTTCATAACACACAGTTGGTATCTCCGGACCATGTGCTATGCACTATCATCAAAATTTTCAATATCCCGGCATTTCAATCCCGCGTAGTAAAATTTTCAGTACCCGTGTCATTTCCTCAAACACCCAGCCCCCTCCACACACACACACCAAAACCTCCTTGGGCGTGTGCGCGCGCGCGCGCACACACACACACACACCGCCTCCCTCGCTCAAATCCCTAGCAAGGCCCCCCCCCCCCCCGCCGCCGCAAGGCCTCCATTGTCAACATCTGCCGGTCTGCCCATGCTGCTTGCCCACCGATCTCCATACCCAGGCTGCCCTGACTTTCTTAGATGACGCCTGCCAAACGCCCCCATTCCCATGGATCCCCATCCCCGAGTCCAGTGTGTCGCAGCCTAAGCCCGGGTACGCTTCCCGTGGAGCTCGAGGAGCGACTGGCCCAAAAGAGGTGTATAGCGGTCACTGCGCCCGATGTCGCCGAGGAAGCTGACGACCATTACTAGCGGCAGGCACTCAAGCAGCGGACTAGAGTATGCGGGCATGTCTCATCCGCCGGCTACGACATCGAGTTCATCGACAGGGATGGCCTGAGGCCGGCTATGTCATAGGTTAAGTGGCCCACACCCAACCTCTCGGATTCAACCGCTGTCGATGTCATCCATGGCCCCGCCGCTGATCTCCTCTCACTCGTTGTCAACAATTTGCCATTCTACATCGCCATCGAGCCCCTTTTGTCATTACTGAAGGACACGTTCTATGACGGTGGCTTGGGATCCACATCTTCCCAGTCAGACCTCATCGACGGCGACCACGAGGAGGGCGCCCTCTCCGGCTCTTCCAAGGGGAGAGCCCATCTGCTCTTCCAAGGGGAAAGCGCCCGTCTGCGACATCTGGGAGGGCACCCCACAACGTGCTCTTCCAAGGGGAAGGAGCCCATCTGCGACAACATGGAGCGCATCCAGGGTCTGTGCTCTTCCCACGGGGGGAAACCCATGATTTGTTTGGCCGTGCCTCTTCACAGGGGGAAACCCATGATTTGTTTTGTCGAGTCCCTTTTGTTATGTAGTGAGATTATGTCCCGTTTTAATTGCTATATCTGGTTGTTTGTACTATGCCTTGTTTATTTTAGTTATTCACAATGTGATGCTCTATATGTTCAATTATTTACTGTGCAGTACATCTCATCAATCCAGTTTTAAACATACTGATAGGAATGCATATATTTGCTTGCTATTAAGCCTGTTATAGCTAGCATATGCCTCTTTTAAAGTTTTTTGATTGTTCGGTTGTTTGTAATGCTATCTTTGGTTGTTCCTAGTATGCCCTGTTTATTCCAGTTATTCACAATGTGAGGTTCTATATGTGCATGTATGAACTATTGTGCTTAACATGTTTCTCGATGTACCTACACGGGACAATTTTGGGAACGACTTATGTTTTCCATCGAGGTTAGTTTCATCCCATCGCTTATATCTGCTCACTGTTCAGGATATTGGTAGCCGGTACCATATAGGCCGGCGGCTGATAAGGGACTAATCAGTGAATCGGACTTTTAAGTACATATATCCGTAACCCATTTATCGTTACGTTAACTAGGGCCATATGTAATATATTTGAGGCTACATAGCAACATGCACTGTAATTAATGTCTAAATATGCAATCCTAGGCTACATAGCAACAAGGAAGAGTGTTACATTAATGTTCTAATGATGTCTAGATATACGTAGAAGAGCAGCAGCAACAACAACAACAACAACACAACCCTGTTTGGATACTCAACTTAGCTAGAGGTTAGAGTTAGTTTCTAGCTCATTACTAACCCTGAACTAACTCCATCCAAAGAGTTGTTTGGATGGCAGGGTTAGATTGACAATAAATGCACTAGGGGAACTAGCTCCAATTAGCACCTCTTGGGTTGGATAGTTTTTTTGGGTGGGTTATAGATGCAACTAGCTCCAACTAGCCCTCGTGTTTAGATATACTTTAGGGCTATTTGACCCCGAACTAGCTCAAACTAATTATAACCCCTGGATACAGCAGCAGTTAATCAGCTGATAATTTGTAAGAATGCACTAAACTCCTTCCGGCCCATAATATAAGATATTAATTCATCTAAAATGTGAGTATATTGGATGTTATAAGATACTCCCTCCGTTCCTAAATATTTGTCTTTTTAGAGATATCAAATGGACTACCACATACAGATGTATATAGACATATTATAAAATTGTGTTGTGCTACATCATTGTGCAATTGCTGTTTAGCTTCTAATATTAACTTGGTGCTTTTAGGTACATATGTCATTGTTAAAGATCCACGCTTCAACCCTTTCTACGCACGGGGCAATGAGATATCGATGAGCCAGCATCAAGTGACGAAGCTGATAAAGATTGTTAGTAAAATTGGTCCAAAGATGACAATTAAACTATGTGTTTACACTTTATCCAAGACAACAGTGAACTGCAGGATGGTAAGTAAAAACTCTGCAGCCTTCTTTTTACTGCCCATAATGAGTTGTGTCAGATGACAACGTCTGAATCTTTTTCCTTTGCAGTGGTTGCCAAAGAAGTTTACTCAAGATTACCACTCAAACTACATGATTGGTGGGCATGCAAAGGTTAAAGTATTTCTACAAGAACACGATGATTATCTAGATGTTTTCATGAAGACCGTGAAGGATGGGCGGTTGGCCATCACAAGGGGTTGGACTAGAGTCGTGCGTGCCTTCTGCATGGAGGAGGGTACAATATGGGCATTCCGCTTCACCTTGTTCAACAACCAGAATATATTTCGCCTCTTTCTTTACCGTCTTTAATAGTACAAGTATACAACTGTGGTTCATCATTCTTTATTTGGTTCTTATGTAATTCTTGAACATATGTATCTATGAATCGAATAATGCATTGGTTGTTTGAACTTGATGGATATGAATAAAGCTGTAGCATACATTCAAATTCAAATCCAAATCTGGTACAATTTGGAAAAGCAACAACTAAATTAGGGTGAAATTACGGTCTCTAGGTTGTTACGGCGCACACGGTTGGTAAAACACAAACATTTGCGATATTCACCATAATTTGAGACGGTTCACAGAGAGGAAACGTGTGCAAGCATGCACACAGTTGCTGTTTGCAAACCATGTGTGACGTCAGACAATATGAAAAACGGTGCGGGTAAACTAAACGTTTGTGTTAGTTGCCTTATCGTACACGATTCGCAACCATGAACTGTTTCTGATAAAGTATGCATCGAAAACGTTGCACCACAAGATAGTGCTACCTCTTGAGCACTACGTTGGTTTTCCCTTGAAGAGGAAAGGGTGATGCAGTAAAGCAGCGTAAGTATTTCCCTCAGTTTTTGAGAACCAAGGTATCAATCCAATAGGAGACCACGCGCGAGTCACCTCATACCTACACAAACAAATAAGAACCTCGCAACCAACGCGATAAAGGGGTTTTCAATCCCTTCACGACCACTTGCAACAGTGAGATCTGATAGAGATGATAATAATAAGATAAATATTTTTGCTATTTTTATGATATAGATTGAAAGTAAAGATTGCAAAATAAAATAGATTGGAAACTTGTATGATGGAAAATAGACCCGGGGGCCATAGGTTTCACTAGTGGATTCTCTCAAGATAGCATAAGTATTACGGTGGGTGAACAAATTACTGTCGAGCAATTGATAGAAAAGCGAATAATTATGAGAATACGTAGGCATGATCATGTATATAGGCATCACGTCCGTGACAAGTAGACCGACTCCTACCTGCATCTACTACTATTACTCCACACATCGACCGCTATCCAGCATGCATCTAGAGTATTAAGTTCATAAGAACAGAGTAACACCTTAAGCAATATGACATGGTGCAGAGGGATAAACTCATGCAATATGATGTAAACCCCATCTTTTTATCCTCGATGGCAACAATACAATACGTGTCATTTCCCTTTCTGTCACTGGGATCGAGCACCGCAAGATTGAACCCAAAGCTAAGCACTTCTCCATTGCAAGAAAGATCAATCTAGTAGGCCAAACCAAACTGATAATTCGAATACATTTGGAAAGATAAACCAATCATACATAAAAGAATTCAGAGAAGATTCAAATATTGTTCATAGATAGACTTGATCATAAACCCATAATTCATCGGATCTCGACAAACACACCGCAAAAGAAGGTTACATCGAATAGATCTCCAATAGAATCGAGGAGAACTTTGTATTGAGATCCAAAGAGAGAGAAGAAGCCATCTATTTACTTGCTATGGACCCAAAGGTCTGAGGTAAACTACTAACACATAATCGGAGGGGCCATGTTGTTGATGTAGAGGCCCTCCGTGATCAATGCCCCCTCCGACGGAGCTCCGGAAAAGGCCCCAAGATGGGATCTCTTGGGTACAGAAGGTTGCAGAGGTGGAAATAGGGTTTTGTGGTGCTCCTGGATGTTTTCGGGGTATGTGAACATGTATACGAGGAAGAAGTAGGTCGGTTGAGCCACGAGGGGGTAGGGCGCGCCCCCCTGCCTCGTGGCCGCCTCGTTCGTTTCTTGATGTCCACTCCAAGTCCTCTGGATCACGTTTGTTCCAAAAATCACGTTCCCGTAGGTTTCATTCCGTTTGGACTCTGTTTGATATTTCTTTTCTATGAAACACTGAAATAGGAAAAAAACAATTTGGGCTGGGCCTCCGGTTAATATGTTAGCACCAAAAATAATATAAAAGTGTAAAATAAAGCCCATTATCATCCAAAACAGATAATATAATAGCATGGAACAATCAAAAATTATAGATACTTTGGAGACGTATCAAGCATCCCTAAGCTTAATTCCTGCTCGTCCTCGAGTAGGTAAATGATAAAAATAGAATTTTTGATTTGGAAAGCTTCCTAACATATTTCTCAATGTAATTTTCTCTATTGTGGCATGAATGTTCAGATCCGAAAGATTCAAGATAAAAGTTTATTGTTGACATAAAAATAGTAATACTCCAAGTATGTTAATCAAGCAATTATGTCTTATCAAAATACCATAGACAAAGAAAACTTATCCCTACAAAGTCATATAGTTTGTCCATGCTTCATTTTCGTCACACAAAATTCTCTCATCATGCACAACCCCGATGACAAGCCAAGGAATTGTTTCATACTTATCCTTTTGAAACTCTTTAAACTTTCCCGCAATATATGAGCCATGGACATAGCACTATGTGTGGAATAGAATATGATGATTGAGGTTGTGTGAGAAGATAAAAAGGGAGAAAGTCTCACATCGACGCGGCTAATCAATGGGCTATGGAGATGCCCACCGATTGATGTCAATGCAAGGAGTAGGGATTGCCATGCAATGGATGCACTAGAGCTAAATATATGAAAGCTCATCAAAGAAACTAAGTGGGTCTGCATCCAACTTGCTTGCTCATGAAGACCTAGGGCATTTGAGGAAGCCCATCAATGGAATATACAAGCCAAGTTCTATAATGAAAAATTCCCACTAGTATATGAAAGTGACAAAATAAGAGACTCTCTATCGTGAAGATCATGGTGCTAATTTGAAGCACAAGTGTGGAAAAAGGATAGTAACATTGTCCCTTCTCTCTTTTTCTCTCATTTATATTTTTTTATTTTTTTATTTGGGCCTTCTTTTCTTTTATTTTATTTTGGCTTCTTTTCTCTTTTTTTGTCCGGAGTCTCATCCCGACTTGTGGGGGAATCATAGTCTCCATCATCCTTTCCTCACATGGGACAATGCTCAAATGATGATCATCACACTTTTGTTTTCTTACAACTCAAGAATTACAACTCAATACTTAGAGCAAAATATGACTCTATATGAATGCCACCGGCGGTGTACCGGGATTGCGATGAATCAAGAGTGACATGTATGAAAAATTATGAATAGTGGCTTTGCCACAAATATGATATCAACTACATCATCATGCAAAGAAATATGAAAATGATGATGTGTGTCATAATAAATTGAACGGTGGAAAGTTGCATGGCAATATATCTCGGAATGGCTATGGAAATGCCATAATAGGTAGGTATGGTGGCCGTTTTGAGGAACATATAAGGAGGCTTTTGTGTGATAGAGCGTATCATATCACGGGGTTTGGATGCACCGGAGAAGTTTGCACCAACTCTCAAGGTGAGAAAGGGCAATGCACGATACCGAAAAGACTAGCAATGATGGAAGGATGAGAGTCCATATAATCCATGGACTTAACATTAGTCATAAAGAACTCACATACTTATTGCAAAAATCTACAAGTCATCAAAACCAAGCATTACGCACATGCTCCGATGGGGATAGATTGGTAGGAAAATACCATCGCTCGTCCCCGACCGCCACTCATAAGCTGATCGAGCTTCGAGGCGGCCAAAAGGACGAGAAGCTTGGTCAGCTTCCTATCCTGAAGAGCTGACTTTGCTGATGTTTGCCGACTTCGGGGAGCCCTGCGTCTTGCAGGCGGGAAGTGGTCGACCCATGTGCTGGCCGCGGGTCCTCCCGCGGCCACATGGCAGCGAGACCCTGCCAGCACACGCGTGCGACGGGACGCCGCCGCTGGCCCGAGCCCGCCACTCGCAGGCCTTGGTCCGAGCGCGGATCTTCCGTGGCCCACATGGGCCGCTCGCCTTCCCGCGGCGGTTTTATTTCGTCGTTTAAGGCACAATAAACGCGGGATGTGGGGGAGTGGCCACGATCGATCCCCACGTTTCCCCATGCCGCGCCTCCTCGGCTCCGCCACACGAGCCTATAAGTAGGGGGAGGAGGGGGAGCGGTAGAGGTTCGCACGCTCTCTCTCGCTCCGCCCCTTCTCGCCCTCGTTTCTTCCTCTTGCTGCCGCCGCAGCCTCCCGTCTCAGAGCCGCCGCACCTCCACATCATCTTGCTCCCATGGCGCTGTCGAGCTCGTGGGACGGTTCCAACGTTCATGAGGACCACATTGAGTTCCTCCGGCAGACTCGGCGCCTGCCCGACGCCAACCTTGTGCGGGTCCGCCTGGCGCCGAAGACGGAGATTTCGCCTGCGCCGGAGGAGGGCGAGCGGGTCGTCTTCCGCTCGCACTTCCTGCGCGGCTTCGGCCTTCCGGCGAGCGGATTTCTGCGCTCCTTCCTCGAGGTCTACAACCTTCAGCCGCATCACCTCACGCCCAATGCAGTGATGCTGCTGTCGGCCTTCGTCTCCCTCTGCGAAGGTTTCTTGGGGCTGCTCCCCACGCTGGAGCTCTGGGGGGAGTTCTTCCAGAGCAAACTCGGCACTGTCGTCGTAGGCGTGCCCGCCCCCTGCGGGGCCTTCATCGCCAAGAGGAGGGCGAGCGAGAACAACCCGTTCCCGCCTATTCCCCTGATCTAGTCGGTGAAGATCTGGCAGAAATCATACTTCTACGTGAAGAACGTCGCCGAGCAAGGAGACTACGTCAACCTGCCGGCTTACGTAACTGGCGCGCCGGCTGGGAGGCAGCCTTCATGGAGTTTCCGGTCCCGGTCACTGTCTCAGGCCGGGAACGCCGCCATCTCCCGGCTTCGGGTGATGATCCAGTCGGAAGGCCTGAACGGGACCGACTTGGTGGCTGCCTTCGTGGAGCGCCGGATATCTCCTCTCCAAAGCCGGCCCCACATGATGTGCCAGATGAGCGTCCGCTTCGACCCAAGCTGGCTGAGCACCAGGGAGATGCCTCATGCGGAGGTGTCTTACATGGTAAACTATATCTCCAACTGCAAGCTCGCCGAGGACTGGCGATACGGGAAGGCGCTGTATTCTCGCGCCAACCCTTCGCCCGTGGTAAGTTTCGTTTCTTTCTTCTTTTCGTTGGTAGCTGGCTTCATGATGGCCGGCTTCTAATCAGTCAGTCCTTCTTAGCAGAACCCCCTTCTCCTGCCGACGACCGGGACAGCGGGGATAGAACGCCAGTATGCCCCCGACCGCACAGCGGACGACGTCGACGATCCGGACATGGGGGCGGCCGCCATGGAAGACGCCGTCGTGGGGGACGACGCCGAGCCCGGGGGCTCAAGGCTCACCGCGAGCTTCCAGGACTAGCCGGATGATGCTGAAGCCGAAGTCGCCCCGCGTCACCAGCCGGCAGCCGACCATCAGGGCGCGGGCTCGTCCGTCGCGCCGGCTGCCAGCGGTGGCGCACAGAAGCGCTGGGCCGCTTCAGGCCTCTTCGGCAGTCGGCCGAAAAAGTCCAAAGCCTCCACCGTGGCGACCAAGCGAGATGAGGCGGCTGCGAAAGCGGCCCGCTTCCGCAAGGCGGTGAAGCAGCCTCAGGCGGTCTCAGCGTAAGTCGCCAATTGCCTTGTCGCATGCTCTTCATCATTCTCTTCTTGTTCGAGCATCCTTCTTAACTTCTTCCGCTTGCTGGACAGGGCGCCGCTTTCCCTTGAGCGTGGTCCGGGCGGCTCCGTAGTTGGGCTGACTGGAGGTTCTTCAAGCTCCCGCCGCGTGGACCCCCGCGCCGACCTCAGGGAGGCCACAGAGCGAAACGCCCGTGAAGCGCGGGAGGTGTGCGAGGCGGCGGAGAAAGCGGCCGCTCAGGCGGCGAGGGAGCAGGCCGACGCGGCAGCCAAGGCCCAGGCGGGGGCGGCGACCGCGGAGACGAAGGCGGAGGGCTCGCGCAACCAGCCTCCGCTGCTCGCCATTCCCCTCCGAGCTGTGACCCCGACATCCCATTGCCCTTGGCGGAGGAGATCGTCCAAGGCCCGCCGCTGATGGAGAGGGGGGAGGACCCCGTGGCCTTTGCGAGGAGAGCGCCGCCAGCAGCACCAACCGGAGCGGGCCAAGGCGGCCAATCGCCAGCGGCGCCAGAGGGGCCGACCGGGGGTGAGCCGGAGAACAGAGCCGGCCTCGAGGTACAGCCAGTGACGGGTCGGCGCACAGGGGGAGGGGCCGCTCCGCTGGAGTCGCGCCGAGTCGCGGGCGTAGGCCAGTCGGCGGAAGATCTGGAGGCGGCCAACACTGCCACGTCCGAGTGGACTCCCAGCGGGGGGACTGGCGAGCTGAATGTGGTGGCTCAAGGGGTCCGGAGCCGGCTGCAAGCTCAGGCCGCCCTACTGCAACAGTTCACCCAGGAGTTCCTGTCGACGCGAGCCACCATCCGGGTAAGTCCTTCATTCTTGGCCGCTTTGCTCTCTTGATTTCTTCCGTGGGGGCGCGTCAGCGCACCCACTAGGTGTAGTCCCCGAGATTCGGGCCGACTGCTGCCGCCTTCAACTCCCGCCTTCAACTCCCGTGCTGCCGCCTTCAACTCCCAGGCTCGGGAGTTGAGCCGGAGGACCGACGACCTGGCCGACAGCCGAAGTAAGTACTCGATCTTGTCTGTCTCCTATGGGGGCGCGTCAGCGCACCCACTGGGTGTAGTCCCCGAGATTCGGGCCGACTGCTGAGCAGTCGGGTCGGATCTTTCCTGACGACTCTTTCCTTATTGATTTTTCTTTTTGTTTGTCTTCAGGGGCCAATGCCGACTTGAGGAAGGAGCTCGGCGAAGCGAAAGCCGGCCTTCATACCAAGGATGCCAAGTACGCTGCCTTGGTCCAGGAGCGTGATCGCCTGGCCAAGAAACTGGCCGACCAAGAGCAGAGCCACAAGGCGGCCCTGCAGAAGGCGCAGGATAGCGAAGCCTCCCTGAAGGCGGAGTACAAGACCGAGGCGGCGAGCTGGGCTGAGACCCAGCGAGCTCTGGATGAAGGCTTCGGCCGGATCGAGGATTTGATCGACGGTAAGCCGCCTTCCTCGCTCCTCTCCTGCCCATTGCCGCCTGGTCTTTGGCTTAACTTGTGCTGCTGCTTATCTTTTTGTGTAGACTACTTCCCCGGCTACTCCGCCTTCGCCGCCCAAAGCATCAAAGCCCATCGCGAGGCACGCCGTCAGACGGGGGCCAACATCGCGCCGGATGCGAACCGGACGCTTGAGGAGCAGCTCTTGGCTGTCTAGGCGCGGTTGCAGCCGGCTCATCGGATGCTTCGCCGGCTCCAATGCGCCGGGGCGCAAGTGTTGGCCGCCCTCTGGCCCGGCGAGATGATCCCCCGCACCCCAAGCCGGACTGCCGACTGGCTGGAGGTCGCAGCTGGTCCTTTCGAGGCTTGGAAGGCATCGGTGGCCCGCCTCGGAGCTGGGCGGGCGTTGGAGTTCGTTCGGGCTTGGTACCCAGGACTGAGCCTGGACCAGTTGCGCACTTGGCGGATGGAGGCCGACGCGGAGCTGGAGGAGGTGAGGCCGGCTATCGCCCAGCGAGCTTCGATGATCGCCGAGTGCACCGACATCAGCGTTTTCGCACCCGAAATCGATGATGACGGTGTTGCTCAGCCGGAGGAGTGGTTCGGGCTAAACCCGACGGTGGGCGAGGACTCGGCGGAGGAGATCGCCTCCAGCGACGAGGGCGAGGATGACGAGGAGGAGGACAGTGAAGACGTCGAGCCGGCTGGTGGAACAACCAGCCGACTTCAGGCCGACCGTGCCTCCAGCAACGAAGCACGTGGAAGCACGCCCTCTGCGGGAGGCGGTGACCAAGCCGAAGTTTGCCAGCCGGCCGCTCCTTCAGCCGGCCCGACCGTCTCTGCCAACCAGCCCGGCTCGTCGGTTGCTCCGCCAGCTTGACCTGCCGTCTTTACTTTTCCTGCTTGTTGTCTTTTGAACAATCTTCATTAAGTTTTCGCAGTTCCACCCACTGGGGGTGTATCCAAACTATGTTGAATGCTGGCCTCTCTGAGGTCTTTTATGTAAGTATTGTTATGTGCATGTTTGGTTTCCATTCGCGTATACTTTTTATCCTTAGGCCTTTTCCTTTGCCGCCTTCCCTCTTTGGGGAGGCAAGTACTTGAGCTTTCTTGGATTGAAGTGAAGTGAATGGAAACCGGCCGGCCAGCTACTCTGGTGGCCAGTCGGCGGTGGGAGAAAAAACCGGCTTGTTATATATTAGTCCGTTAGTCCCTAGCCGTTTTTCGTGTGGGCGCCCGTTCCTGCCATTAACTCTTGCCAGCCGGACAGCCGGTTCTTCGAACTGCGACTTTTGGCAAGAGAAGGCTTGGGGGCCGGCACACTACTTTTCTGACTGCAGGTAGGACTTCTAATATATCTCCAGTTAGCCAGTCCCCAAGCCGACTAGTCGAACCCGGTGCCGGACGGAACAAGTAAATGAAATGACAAGGTCATAAGCATGATACTTTTCATTCATAGATAAGGGATGGCAGTCCCTGAGCCCTCCTCGGGGAGCCTTTTGTCTTGTACTTAATACAAAAGTTAGCGTGGTACGTACTGCATTTCAACTGTAAAATCTTCGAAGGAGGTTGGCGTTCCATGGTCGTTCCGACTCCTTGCCGGAGTCGTCTCTCTTGCGTGCCTTCGGCTTCTGTGCGTCGATCAGGTAGTAGGAGTCATTGCCTAGAGCTCTGCTGATGACGAAGGGGCCTTCCCAAGGGGCCGAGAGTTTGTGCTGGCCGGCTGTTCGCTGGATCAGCCGGAGCACAAGATCGCCCTCTTGGAAAGATCTTGGCCTGACCTTCCGGCTATGGTAGCGGCGCAAACCCTGCTGGTAGATGGCAGACCGGCTGAGGGCTAACAGCCGGCTTTCTTCCAGCAGGTCGATGCCGTCTTCTCGTGCTTCCTTGGCCTCCGCTTCCGTGTACATGGTTACTCGAGGCGAGTCGAACTCGATGTCAGTTGGGATGACCGCCTCGGCACCATACACAAGGAAGAAAGGGGTGAAGCCGGTTGACTTGTTTGGTGTAGTGCGCAGACTCCAGAGGACAGCCGGCAGCTCATCGAGCCAACAGCCGGCTGAGCGCTCCAGAGGTACGACCAGTCTGGGCTTGATGCCGGAGAGGATGAGGCCATTGGCTCGCTCGACTTGGCCGTTTGACTATGGGTGGGCGACGGATGCTAAGTCCAGTCGGATACCTTGCGCTGCGCAGAAACGTGCCAAGGCTCCTTTGGCAAAATTCGTGCCATTGTCGGTGATGATGCTGTGTGGCACGCCGTACCGAGTTGTTATGTCTGCGATGAACGTCACAGCAGTCGGCCCATTCAGCTTCTTGATCGGCTTTGCCTCAATCCACTTGGTGAATTTGTCCACGGCGATAAGCAAATGCGTCATGCCTCCGTGCGCCGTCTTGAATGGGCCCACCATGTCCAGTCCCCAAACGGCGAAGGGCCAAGTGAGGGGAATGGTCTTGAGTGCCGAAGCCGGCATGTGTGGCTTGGAACTGAAGAGTTGGCACCCCTTGCAATGTTTAACTAATTCTTTGGCGTCATCCAAAGCAGTCGGCCAGAAGAAACCATGGCGGAAGGCTTTGGCGACAAGTGATCTTGAGGCCGCATGGTGGCCGCATTCTCCTTGGTGAATGTCTCTGAGGATTGCAATGCCCTTCTCTTGCTCGACGCACCGTTGGAGGATTCCAGTGACACTGCGCTTGACTAGTTCTCTGTTGACGATTGTGTAGGCTCCGGCTCGACGTAGGACTTGTCTTGCTTCTGTTTCATCAGCCGGCAGGTCTTGGTTTACTAGGAAGTTGAGTATGGACTGAGCCCATGACGGAGCCGCGACTTCTTCTACTGCCAATGTGGCTACTACCACCAGGGTGGGCGGGCTGGGTGGTGAAATGCTGGAGTCGGCCGCCGACTGTTGTGCTGGTGCAGTCCCCGGGCCGGCTACCGCAGTCCTCGAGCCGGGTGTGGCAGTCTCCGAGCTGGTTGCCGAAGTCCCCGGGCCGGGTGCGGGAGTCTCGGGGTCGCCTGCTTGGTTCTTCGAGCCGGACCCGGCCGCATCGGGGTCAGGCGGCACGAAGATGGAGTCAGATTCTGGAGACGGCTTGATAGATGGCTTGAGGAGGCGTTGTAGAGTGACGCCGGTTGGTATTGCTTGCCGAGTAGAGCCTATTCGAGCCAGGGCATCGGCTGGCTCGTTGTCGGCTCGCGGTACATGGAGGAACTCGCATCCTTCAAAGTATCCGCTGAGTTGTTGGACCAGGAAGCGGTAGCTCGCCATATTTGCGTCCTTGGCGTCCCAGTCGCCGGATGATTGCTGGACCACCAGGTCCGAGTCGCCATAACATAGGATCCGGCGAATGCCAAGTTCTTTGGCAAGCCGGAGCCCGTGTATGAGCGCCTCGTACTCGGCCACGTTGTTGGAGGCGGCAAAGTGGATCTGTAGCGTGTATCTGAGCTTGTCGCCTTTGGGAGAGGTAAGGACGACGCCGGCTCCCAAGCCGGTGCGCATTTTGGACCCGTCGAAGTGCATGCGCCAATGGGCGGAGTCGGGAGCCGGCGGCAGGTACTGGGTCTCGGCCCAGTCGACGAGGAAGTCGGCCAGTGCTTGGGACTTGATGGCGGTGCGTGGCTGCTAGAAGATCGTGTAAGGGGCCAGCTCGATGGCCCATTTCGCCACCCGGCCGGATGCGTCCCGGCTGCCTATGATCTCGGCCAGCGGGGCGGTGCATACAACCGTGACGGGATGCTCTTGAAAGTAGGGCTTCAGCTTCTTGGCGGTGAAGTACACACCGTAACACATCTTCTGGTAGTGCGGGTAGTTCTGCTTTGAGGCAGACAGCACCTCGCTCAAATAATACACCGGCCTCTGGACCGGCTGGGCTCGGCCTTCTTCTGGGCGTTGGACTACGATGACGGTGCTGACCACCCGGCTGGTTGCGGCGATCTAGAGGAGCATGGGCTCTTTCTCAGTCGGTGCCGCCAGAACGGGCGGCGTGGCCAGCATCTTCTTTAGCTCGTGAAAAGCTTGGTCGGCCTGGTCGTTCCACTCGAAGTGAGTGCTCTTCTTCATGAGGCGGTAGAGGGGGAGAGCTTTCTCTCCGAGCCGGCTGATGAAGCGGTTCAAGGAGGCCAAGCACCTGGTGACCTTTTGAATATCTCGAAGCTTGGTGGGGGTCGCCATTCTCTCGATGGCCTTGATCTTCACCGGGTTGCATTCGATGCCGCGTTCGGAGACCAGGAAGCCTAGGAGCTGGCCGGCTGGCACTCCGAACACGCATTTCTCGGGGTTGAGCTTGATTTGAAATCGGCGCAGGTTCTCAAACGTTTCCTTGAGGTCTCCCAGCAAGGTGCCGCGCTTCTCCGTCTTCACCACGATGTCGTCCACGTAAACATGAGCGTTTCTGCCGAGCTACTTGAGGAGGCACTTCTGCATGCAACGCTGAAAAGTGGCACCGGCATTTCTCAATCCGAATGTCATAGTCAGGTAACAGAAGGCTCCAAATGGCCTGATGAAGGCGGTCTTCAGGCGGTCGTCCGGATCAAGCTTTATCTGCTGATATCCTGAGTAAGCATCCAAGAAGATCAACAGCTCACATCCGGCTGTGGAGTCTATCACTTGGTCTATCCTTGGCAGGGCAAAGGGATCTTTGGGGCAGGCCTTGTTGAGGCTTGTGTAGTCTATGCACATGCGCCACTTGTTGTTTTTCTTTAGCACGAGGACCGGGTTGGCGAGCCACTCTGGAAAGAAAACTTCCATAATAAAGCCGGCTGCCAGAAGCCGGGCTATCTCCTCCCCTACAATCCTGCGTTTCTCCTCCGACAGTCAGCGAAGGGGTTGTTTGACTGGCTTAGTGTCTTCTCGAACGTGTAGTTTGTGCTTGGCGAATTTCCTCGGAACACCCGGAATGGCCTTGGGGCACCATGCAAAGATGTCCCGATTCTCACGGAGGAAATCGGCGAGCTCGCCTTCCTATTTGTTGTTTAGGTTTTCCCCGATGACGGCAAACCTCTCTGGATGCTCGGGGTCAAGAGGTATCTTCTTCGTCTCCTTGGCGGCTGGAAAGATCCTTGAGCATCATGCTCCTTGGGGTCGGGGGACACGGCCGACTGCTTGCCGGCTATGGCCACGACTCGGTCTAGCATCTTCTTTTCTTCGGCAATCACAAGGGACTCGGCCAGCCGGCTGCTGGCTGCTGCGCACTCAGAGGACTTCTTGTAATCGCCGGCTATGGTGATGACGCCTTTGGTGCTTGGTATCTTCATCTTGAGGTATGCATAGTGGGGAACTGCCATGAATTTGGCCAAGGCAGGTCGGCCAAGCTATTCATGGTAAGGGCTCTCCAGGTCCACCACTTCAAACCAGATCGCTTCCCGGCGGAAATGCTCCTTGTCCCCAAAAAGTACATCAATCTTGATCTTGCCAATGGGGGCGCAAGACAGGCCGGGTACGATGCCATGAAACACTGTCCGAGTAGGCATGAGCTGCTTTGTCTTGACGTTTAGCTTCTCCAGGGTATCACGGTACAGGATGTTGATGCTTCTCCCGCCGTCTATCAACACACGGGAGAAGCGGGCGGCGCGTCTGTCTGTTGCAAGGGTGGCTTCCAGGACCAAGGCATAAGAGCCTGGAGACGGCATCACCTCTGGATGGTCGGCCCGGCTCCAGCTGATGGGCTTTTCTGACCAATGCATGTGTCCGGCGGGGTTGGCAGCGACCACGCTGACTTCCTGGTGCTCTCGGCGTTTGCTGCGCCGGTCTTCGGGCTGGCTTGTAAAGACGATGTAGGTTGCTTGCTCGTCGGGGAATTCGTCATGCACGGCTCCGACTGCGAGCCGAGCGGCCGGAGGCGGCGGGGCCGGAGGCGGAAGGCCGGCAGGCGGAGGCGGCACGAGCCCCTCGCCTTTAGAGATTCGGGTGAGCCAATGGCACTTCCGGGTTGTGTGGTTGGACGGCTTCGCGCCGCTGTGGAACTTGCACGGGGCATCGAGAGTTTGCTCGTAGGAGAAGGCGGGCTGCCTAGCCGGCCTGCCGCCCTTGGGCTTCTTGGGCGTCGGTCGCCCTTCAGGCGGCGCGTCTTCAACTGTGGCCACCTGCCGACTGGCGGGAGGCGGCACGGGGCCCTTGCGCTTGTGGTCGTTCGAGTGTGGGCGTCGGCCGGGATCCCCAGCCGGCGTTTTGGGCGCCGGGTTAAGTACTTTCCCGGACGCGTCTACTCGAAGCTCGGTCTTCATCGAGGAGTCGGCGGTGGCGTACTTGTCCGCTATGTCCAGAAGCTCGGCGAGGGTAGTTGGCTCGTCGCAGAGGAGCTTGTGCTTGAGGAGGGTGCCTTCTCGGCATCCGGCTGTGAAGTATTCTATGGCTTGCACCTCGTGCACCCCTTCGCAAGAGTTGCGGAGCTCGGCCCAACGCGTGAGGTAATCGCGAGTGGACTCGTCGGGGCCTTGTACACACAAGGAGAGCTGTCTGGGCTTGGGAGCCCGCTTGTAGGTGCTGGTGAAGTTGCGGATGAAGGCTTCTGTGAAGTCCAGCCAGCTGTTGATGCTGCGTGGCTTGAGGCTGTTGAGCCAGGTCCGCGCCGTGCCTTGCAACATGAGGGGCACGTACTTCACGGCAATGCACCGGTTGCCGGTCGCTATGCTAACCGCCGTGGAGTAGTCGATCAACCAGTCTTCCGCCTTCATGGAGCCGTTGTACTTGGGCGTGTCTCTTGGGAGCGAGAACCCTTTGGGGAAGGGCTCATCGCGGATGCGGGGGCCGAAACAAGGCGGGCCGACATCGTCTTCTTCTTCCAACGCCAGGGATCGCGCCAGGAGGACGATCCGATGGCGGGCATCGTTCTCGCCAACTCCCTCGTGGCGGCCTAGCCGGCCGCTGAGAGTCGGGTGCGCTACTGTCGGTGGGGCGGGATATCTCTATCCGCGGGGCGGAGACGGAGGCGGGTTGCCCCGCCATTCCATGGCTCGGGGATGGCCATCCGCGTCTCGCTCAATGGAGATTCGGGTCCGGCTGCGGCTGGCAACCGGCTCTTTCTCGCGCCGCGCACGGGTGTTGCTCGTAGTCGGTGTCCGGGACGTTGCACCATGATCTCGGCGCGGGGGAGGGCTTTCCACGCAGGCGTCGGCTTTGTGCCACTGCGCGGCTGCATCGATCAGCTGTTGGATGCGTCGGGTTATGTGAGGGAGGTCTTCGGCCTCCAAGCCGTCCAACTCGTCTACGGCCGCCTGGGCGGCACGCATGTTCTCGAGCGGAGTGGCATAGACCGGGCGGTCGACTCCCAGCGTGTCGGTGATGACGGCGCCGCGTTGCTTGACAAGGCCGGCCCGGCTTGGCCCGCCTGGGGCCGGCGTGCCGAAGGCGGCGCGGTCGGCTTCACGCTGGTAGGCCTCAGTGAGGCGTCTTACGGAAGCCAGCCTCCGGCCCTCTGCGAGGAGGGCGAGGCGGCGTGCCTCCAGTGCTTCATCGTCGGCATTAGCCGGGAGGGGGGTGAACAAGTCGTGGGCCGCCGCGTGCGGGGCGTCGTGGGCTCTCTCGTCGGCCGGGCCGCCGTGGCCGACAACCATCACTTCGGCGGTGACAGCGTCGCAGCCACCGGCTCGGGGAAGCGGGTCGTTGTAGATCGTGACGTTGGTGCGGAAGGTGTCGAACGAGGCCGTGTCGGAGTCGACAGGCATCGGGTCGGTGGAGCCAACCGACTCCAGGTCCTCAGCGGGCTCGCTGGAGACATGGAGCTGGCCGAGGAGGTTGGCGAGGTGGTCGGTGCCCGCATCGGAGGCGAGCTCGTCAGAGATGAGGGTTTCGTCGAGGAGATCGGCGAGGCTGCTCGCCGCGCAGACGCTGGTGACGCCTTGCAGCGCATCGTGGCAAGCGCCATCGGGCGTGCCGGGCTGGCTACGCTCGCGGGGGAGGAATAAGGTTCCCGTCCAGAACAGGTCTCCGGACGACGGTGCACCTGGCCCCACGGTGGGCGCCAAATGTCGGGTGGTGGGTGCGACATATGCCAACGGGTGGCTTATCATTGTGGGAGCCAGTAAGACATCGTCAGTGCCTGGAAACGGGATAAGGCGAAGACATGCACGCCGGCGGATCTTACCCAGCTTCGGGGCTCTCCGTGGAGATAACACCCCTAGTGCTGCTCTGCGGGGTCTCCGCATGATCACTAGATGAACAAGTAGCTACACAATGCTCCTTGAGCTGTTTGGTGGGAGGAGGAAGAAGGGCACGGCCAGCCTACTTCTTCTCCTTGTGTGGTGTCTAGGACTAGCAGGGGGTCGAACCCTTTGCACGGGTGCCCCGGGGGGTTTATATAGGCCTACTCCCCGTGGGTACAATGGTAATCCGACTGGGCGCGGGGCCCGGCCGTCTGTGACTGCGCTCGTCGGCTTCTGCGCCGGCTGCTGGGGCCCGCCGACTGGTGGGTCCCGCCGGCTGCCGGCCCCTTGGTCGCAGGCAGGCCCCACTGTCTAGGGCCTGGTCGGTGGCTGGTTACTGTGGCTCCATCTTGGTGACGTGGGCTTTGTCGTGGTAGGCGCGGCTACAGTGCCGCCGCTCGCCGGGCAATCGCTGTAGCCTCATTGCGTCTTGTCTCTTTAATGGGGCGTCTCCTTCGAGGGAGGCGGCAAGCCGGCTGTGGGGAGCCGGCTCTGTCTTGGGCCGACTGGTTGGAGGCGTGGCCGCCTTCGGGCGTCTCTCTGCCCGAAGGGGCCCACCATCTGTGGGCCACGCTGGCAGCCCGTCGTGGGTGACACCAAGGTTAGCATGGCAACAGTGCTGCGCTGGACGGGTCAAGCCTACTCTGTACGGCGCACTGTGCCGGGCGTGCTCCGGGATTCGGGGGTGGCAGGCTTCACTGTAGCCACGCCCCGTCGCACCGCCGTTAGGTGGGTGCAAACTTCGAGGGTACAGTCGCGACCGCCTTATGGGAGCCGGCTTCTTGGAGTCGGCCTTCTCATGTCCAGCTTCCCGAAGTCGGCCCTCCCGTGGCGTTCTTCATGAGGGCTAAAGTCGGGCCGCCTTCCGAAAGCCGGCCTGGATGGCAGCCAGCAAGGGGAAGGCGGCTCCATGTCTTGGATTCTTGAGAGCCGGACGGGCTCGTAATTTTTTCAGAAGGGCCAGGGGAAGCCGGCTAGGCTACCCATGGCTATTTACTCCGATAGTGGTTGCCAAAGAAGTTTACTCAAGATTACCACTCAAACTACATGATTGGTGGGCATGCAAAGGTTAAAGTATTTCTACAAGAACACGATGATTATCTAGATGTTTTCATGAAGACCGTGAAGGATGGGCGGTTGGCCATCACAAGGGGTTGGACTAGAGTCGTGCGTGCCTTTTGCATGGAGGAGGGTACAATATGGGTATTCCGCTTCACCTTGTTCAACAACCAGAATATATTTCGCCTCTTTCTTTACCGTCTTTAATAGTACAAGTATACAACTGTGGTTCATCATTCTTTATTTGGTTCTTATGTAATTCTTGAACATATGTATCTATGAATCGAATAATGCATTGGTTGTTTGAACCTGATGGATATGAATAAAGCTGTAGCATACATTCAAATTCAAATCCAAATCCGGTACAATTTGGAAAAGCAACAACTAAATTAGGGTGAAATTACGGTCTCTAGGTTGTTACGGCGCACACGGTTGGTAAAACACAAACATTTGCGATATTCACCATAATTTGAGACGGTTCACAGAGAGGAAACGTGTGCAACCATGCACACAGTTGCTGTTTGCAAACCATGTGCGACGTCAGACAATATGAAAAACGGTGCGGGTAAACTAAACGTTTGTGTTAGTTGCCTTATCGTACACGATTCGCAACCATGAACTGTTTCTGATAAAGTATGCATCGAAAACGTTGCACCACAAGATAGTGCTACCTCTTGAGCACTACGTTGGTTTTCCCTTGAAGAGGAAAGGGTGATGCAGTAAAGCAGCGTAAGTATTTCCCTCAGTTTTTGAGAACCAAGGTATCAATCCAGTAGGAGACCACGCGCGAGTCACCTCGTACCTACACAAACAAATAAGAACCTCGCAACCAACGCGATAAAGGGGTTTTCAATCCCTTCACGACCACTTGCAAGAGTGAGATCTGATAGAGATGATAATAATAAGATAAATATTTTTGGTATTTTTATGATATAGATTGAAAGTAAAGATTGCAAAATAAAATAGATTGGAAACTTGTATGATGGAAAATAGACCCGGGGGCCATAGGTTTCACTAGTTGATTCTCTCAAGATAGCATAAGTATTATGGTGGGTGAACAAATTACTGTCGAGCAATTGATAGAAAAGCGAATCATTATGAGAATACGTAGGCATGATCATGTATATAGGCATCACGTCCGTGACAAGTAGACCGACTCCTACCTGCATCTACTACTATTACTCCACACATCGACCGCTATCCAGCATGCATCTAGAGTATTAAGTTCATAAGAATAGAGTAACACCTTAAGCAATATGACATGGTGCAGAGGGATAAACTCATGCAATATGATGTAAACCCCATCTTTTTATCCTTGATGGCAACAATACAATACGTGTCATTTCCCTTTCTGTCACTGGGATCGAGCACCGCAAGATTGAACCCAAAGCTAAGCACTTCTCCCATTGCAAGAAAGATCAATCTAGTAGGCCAAACCAAACTGATAATTCGAATACATTTGCAAAGATAAACCAATCATACATAAAAGAATTCAGAGAAGATTCAAATATTGTTCATAGATAGACTTGATCATAAACCCATAATTCATCGGATCTCGACAAACACACTGCAAAAGAAGGTTACATCGAATAGATCTCCAATAGAATCGAGGAGAACTTTGTATTGAGATCCAAAGAGAGAGAAGAAGCCATCTATCTACTTGCTATGGACCCGAAGGTCTGAGGTAAACTACTAACACATAATCGGAGGGGCCATGTTGTTGATGTAGAGGCCCTCCGTGATCAATGCCCCCTCCGACGGAGCTCCGGAAAAGGCCCCAAGATGGGATCTCTTGGGTAAAGAAGGTTGCAGAGGTGGAAATAGGGTTTTGTGGTGCTCCTGGATGTTTTCGGGGTATGTGAACATATATACGAGGAAGAATTAGGTCGGTTGAGCCACGAGTGGGTAGGGCGCGCTCAGGGGGGTAGGCGCGCCCCCCTGCCTCGTGGCCGCCTCGTTCGTTTCTTGATGTCCACTCCAAGTCCTCTGGATCACATTTGTTCCAAACATCACGTTCCCGTAGGTTTCATTCCGTTTGTACTCCGTTTGATATTTCTTTTCTACGAAACACTGAAATAGGAAAAAAAAGCAATTTGGGCTAGGCCTCTGGTTAATATGTTAGCCCCAAAAATAATATAAAAGTGTAAAATAAAGCCCATTGTCATCCAAAACAGATAATATAATAGCATGGAACAATCAAAAATTATAGATACTTTGGAGACGTATCAAGCATCTCTAAGCTTAATTCCTGCTCGTCCTCGAGTAGGTAAATGATAAAAATAGAATTTTTGATTTGGAATGCTTCCTAACATATTTCTCAATGTAATTTTCTCTATTGTGGCATGAATGTTCAGATCCAAAAGATTCAAGATAAAAGTTTATTGTTGACATAAAAATAGTAATACTCCAAGTATGTTAATCAAGCAATTATGTCTTATCAAAATAACATAGACAAAGAAAACTTATCCCTACAAAGTCATAGTTTGTCCATGCTTCATTTTCGTCACACAAAATGCTCTCATCATGCACAACCCCGATGACAAGCCAAGGAATTGTTTCATACTTATCCTTTTGAAACTCTTTAAACTTTCCCGCAATATATGAGCCATGGACATAGCACTATGTGTGGAATAGAATATGATGATTGAGGTTGTGTGAGAAGATAAAAAGGGAGAAAGTCTCACATCGACGCGGCTAATCAATGGGCTATGGAGATGCCCACCGATTGATGTCAATGCAAGGAGTAGGGATTGCCATGCAACGGATGCAATAGAGCTAAATATATGAAAGCTCATCAAAGAAACTAAGTGGGTCTGCATCCAACTTGCTTGCTCACGAAGACCTAGGGCATTTGAGGAAGCCCATAAATGGAATATACAAGCCAAGTTCTATAATGAAAAATTCCCACTAGTATATGAAAGTGAAAAAATAAGAGACTCTCTATCATGAAAATCATGGTGCTAATTTGAAGCACATGTGTGGAAAAAGGATAGTAACATTGTCCCTTCTCTCTTTTTCTCTCATTTATATTTTTTATTTTTTTATTTGGGCCTTCTTTTCTTTTATTTTATTTTGGCCTCTTTTCTCTTTTTTTGTCCGGAGTCTCATCCCGACTTGTGGGGGAATCATAGTCTCCATCATCCTTTCCTCACATGGGACAATGCTCTAATGATGATCATCACACTTTTGTTTTCTTACAACTCAAGAATTACAACTCAATACTTAGAGCAAAATATGACTCTATATGAATGCCACCGGCGGTGTACCGGGATTGCGATGAATCAAGAGTGACACGTATGAAAAATTATGAATAGTGGCTTTGCCACAAATATGATATCAACTACATGATCATGCAAAGCAATATGAAAATGATGATGCGTGTCATAATAAATGGAACGGTGGAAAGTTGCATGGTAATATATCTCGGAATGGCTATGGAAATGCCATAATAGGTAGGTATGGTGGCCGTTTTGAGGAACATATAAGGAGGCTTATGTGTGATAGAGCGTATCATATCACGGGGTTTGGATGCACCGGCGAAGTTTGCACCAACTCTCAAGGTGAGAAAGGGCAATGCACGATACCGAAAAGACTAGCAATGATGGAAGGGTGAGAGTCCATATAATCCATGGACTTAACATTAGTCATAAATAACTCACATACTTATTGCAAAACTCTACAAGTCATCAAAACCAAGCATTACGCACATGCTCCGACGGGGAAAGATTGGCAGGAAAACACCATCGCTTGTCCCCGACCGCCACTCATAAGGAAAGAAATCAAAGAACACCCCATGCTTCAAATTTGTCACACAATGTTTACCATACGTGCATGCTACGGGACTTGCCAACTTCAACACAAGTATTCATCAATTTCACAAGAACTCAACTAGCACACCTCTAATATTACCACCTTTATATCTCAAAACCATCTATCAAGCATCCAACTTCTCTTAGCATTTAAAATTTATAACCAAAGTGAATTACCACGCTGTTCTAAAGGACTCTCAGAATGATATAAGTGAAGCATGAGAGATCAATTATTTCTATAAAATAGAACCACCGTCGTGCTCTAAATGATATAATTGAAGCACATAGAGTATTCTAATAAATTCTGATTCATGTGTGTCTCTCCCAAAAGGTCTGTACAACATGGATGATTGTGGTAAAATAAAAAGCAAAGACTCAAATCATACAAGATGCTCCAAGCAGAACACATATCATGTGGCGAATAAAAATATAGCTCCAAGTAAAGTTACCGATGCACAAAGACGACAGAGGGGATGCCTTCCGGGGCATCCCCAAGCTTAGGATTTTGGTTGTCCTTGGATTTTACCTTGGGGTGCCCTGGGCATCCCCAAGCTTAGGCTCTTGCCACTCCTTGTTCCATAATCCATCAAATCTTTACCAAAAACTTGGAAACTTCACAACACAAAACATAAAAGAAAATCTTCGTGAGCTCCGTTAGTAAAAGAAAACAAACCACCACTTCAAGGTGCTGTAATGAACTCTTCCTTTATTTATATTAGTGTTAAACCTACTGCATTCCAACTTTTCTATGGTTCATAAACTCTATTAATAGCCACAGATTCATCAAAATAAGCAAACAACACACGAAAAACAAAATCTGTCAAAAACAGAACAATCATATTCCAAAATACTTTTGGAACCAAAAAATTCTAAAATACACTGCTGGACGTGAGGAATTTATCTATTAATCATATTCCAAAATAATTAACTAAATATCACTCTCCAATAAAAAATGGCAGCAATTAACGTGAGCGCTAAAGTTTCTGGTTTTTACAGCAAGATCAAAAAGACTTTCCCCAAGTCTTCCCAACGGTTCTAATTGGCACAAACACTAATTAAACACCAAAACACAACCAAAATAGAGGCTAGATAAATTATTTATTAAATAACAGCAAGGGAAAATATTGGGTTGTGTCAGTGTCAAAACAGGCGGATCTCGGGTAGGGGGTCCTGGACTGTGCATCTAGGCCGGATGGTAACAGGAGGCAGGGGACACGATGTTTTACCCAGGTTCGGGCTCTCTTGATGGAGGTAAAGCCCTACGTTCTGCTTGATTAATATTGATGATATGGGTAGTACAAGAGTAGATCTACCACGAGATCAGAGAGGCTAAACCCTAGAAGCTAGCCTATGGTATGATTGTATGTTGTGATTGTTGTCCTACGGACTAAAACCCTTCGGTTTATATAGACACTAGAGAGGGTTAGGGTTACACAAGGTCGGTTACAAAGGAGGAAATATCCATATTTGTATTGCCTAGCTTGCCTTCCACGCCAAGTAGAATCCCATCGGTACACGAGACGATGTATTCAATCTTGTATCTTCATAGTCTAACAGTCCGACCAATGGAGATAGTCCGGCTGTCCGAAGACCCTCTAATCCAGGACTCCCTCAGTAGCCCCTGAACCAGGCTTCAATGACGATGAGTCCGGCACGCAGTATTGTCTTCGGCATTGCAAGGCGGGTTCCTTCTCCGAATACATCACAGAAGAACTTGAAAACGAGGATAGTGTCCGACCCTGCAAAATAAGTTCCACGTACCACCATAGAGAGAATAATATTTTTGCAAATTCAATTTGCTGACTTGTTTTGGCAGCATGATGTTATGTCATGGCCCGGTGATTATTCGAAACGTTCCCTATAACCAGCCCCACACATAACGCGAGGCAGTATTCCGACACGTCTTGTCAAAGCAGAGATCGTGTCCCCTTATTACGGGATTCTCATCAATACGAGCGTGAGTAACCCAACCGCGCCATCAACTGTGGCGCTTGGGGGATAAGCGAGTTTTACCAGGCAAGTGGGGACGCTTAGCTTCGTCCGCCCATATAAAGGGATAAGGATTCACCTTTCTATCCACGCCTTCTTCCTCCTTTGCTCATCCGTTTTCGCACATTTGAGCTCTAGCGCCCAAGTCCACACTTCCCACCTCAAACTTCTCCAACCATGTCCGGAGCGGAAGGCAGGTGGATGGTCTCCTCCGTCATGGAGGGAGACATCAAGAAACTAAGGAGAGCCGGATACCTGCCCAACGACATCGCGCACCGGCTCCCAGATGAGGGGCAGCTCATCCCCACCCCCAGGCCCCATGAGAGGGTAGTATTCCTCACCCATTTCCTCCGCAGACTTGGATTCCCTCTCCATCCATTCGTCCGGGGGCTCATGTTCTATTACAACCTGGATTTCCACGAACTGGCCCCCAACTTCATCGTCAACATCTCGGCGTTTATCATCGTGTGCGAGGCCTTCCTCCGCATTAAGCGCCACTTTGGCTTATGGCTGAAGACCTTCAATGTCAAGCCAAAGTTGGTGGGCGGCTGCCAGCCGGAGTGCGGAGGCGCCATGGTGGGCAAGATGCCCAACGTAACATGGCTCGAGGGCTCCTTAGTGGAAACCATAAAGGGGTGGCAATCGGAGTGGTTCTACATCACCGAGTCGCGCGACCCTATATGGGCAGCGGCCCCCGATTTCTGATCTGGCATCCCCACACGGCTCACCTCCTGGAAAGAGAAGGGCCTGTCCTGGGGTAGTTCGGAAGAGCTTACCGAACTCCAAACATGTATTCAAAACATGGTGAACAAGAAGCTCCAAGCAAAACACATATCATGTGGCGAATAAAAATATAGCTCCAAGTAAAGTTACCGATGGACAAAGACGAAAGAGGGGATGCCTTCCGGGGCATCCCCAAGCATAGGATTTTGGTTGTCCTTGGATTTTACCTTGGGGTGCCTTGGGCATCCCCAAGCTTAGGCTCTTGCCACTCCTTGTTCCATAATCCATCAAATCTTTACCAAAAACTTGGAAACTTCACAACACAAAACTTAAAAGAAAATCTTCGTGAGCTCCGTTAGTAAAAGAAAACAAACCACCACTTCAAGGTACTGTAATGAACTCTTCCTTTATTTATATTAGTGTTAAACCTACTGCATTCCAACTTTTCTATGGTTCATAAACTCTATTAATAGCCATAGATTCATCAAAATAAGCAAACAACACACGAAAAACAAAATCTGACAAAAATAGAACAATCATATTCCAAAATACTTTTAGAACCAAAAAATTCTAAAATACACTGCTGGACGTGAGGAATTTATCTATTAATCATATTCCAAAATAATTAACTAAATATCACTCTCCAATAAAAAATGTCAGCAATTAACGTGAGCGCTAAAGTTTCTGTTTTTTACAGCAAGATAAAAAAGACTTTCCCCAAGTCTTCCCAACGGTTCTAATTGGCACAAACACTAATTAAACACCAAAACACAACCAAAACAGAGGCTAGATAAATTATTTATTAAATAACAGCAAGGGAAAATATTGGGTTGTGTCAGTGTCAAAACAGGCGGATCTCGGGTAGGGGGTCCTGAACTGTGCATCTAGGCCGGATGGTAACAGGAGGCAGGGGACACGATGTTTTACCCAGGTTCGGGCTCTCTTGATGGAGGTAAAGCCCTACGTTCTGCTTGATTAATATTGATGATATGGGTAGTACAAGAGTAGATCTACCACGAGATCAGAGAGGCTAAACCCTAGAAGCTAGCCTATGGTATGATTGTATGTTGTGATTGTTGTCCTACGGACTAAAACCCTTCGGTTTATATAGACACCAGAGAGGGTTAGGGTTACACAAGGTCGGTTACAAAGGAGGAAATACCCATATTTGTATTGCCTAGCTTGCCTTCCACGCCAAGTAGAATCCCATCGGTACACGAGACGAAATCTTCAATCTTGTATCTTCATAGTCTAACAGTCCGACCAATGGAGATAGTCCGGCTGTCCGAAGACCCTCTAATCCAGGACTCCCTCAGTAGCCCCTGAACCAGGCTTCAATGACGATGAGTCCGGCACGTAGTATTGTCTTCGGCATTGCAAGGCGGGTTCCTTCTCCGAATACATCACAGAAGAACTTGAAAACGAGGATAGTGTCCGACCCTGCAAAATAAGTTCCACGTACCACCATAGAGAGAATAATATTTTTGCAAATTCAGTTTGCTGACTTGTTTTGGCAGCATGATGTTATGTCATGGCCCGGTGATTATTCGAAACGTTCCCTATAACCAGCCCCACACATAACGCGAGGCAGTATTCCGACACGTCTTGTCAAAGCAGAGATCGTGTCCCCTTATTACGGGATTCTCATCAATACGAGCGTGAGTAACCCAACCGCGCCATCAACTGTGGCGCTTGGGGGATAAGCGAGTTTTACCAGGCAAGTGGGGACGCTTAGCTTCGTCCGCCCATATAAAGGGATAAGGATTCAACTTTCTATCCACGCCTTCTTCCTCCTTTGCTCATCCGTTTTCGCACATTTGAGCTCTAGCGCCCAAGTCCACACTTCCCACCTCAAACTTCTCCAACCATGTCCGGAGCGGAAGGCAGGTGGATGGTCTCCTCCGTCATGGAGGGAGACATCAAGAAACTAAGGAGAGCCGGATAGCTGCCCAACGACATCGCGCACCGGCTCCCAGATGAGGGGCAGCTCATCCCCACCCCCAGGCCCCATGAGAGGGTAGTATTCCTCACCCATTTCCTCCGCAGACTTGGATTCCCTCTCCATCCATTCGTCCGGGGGCTCATGTTGTATTACGGCCTGGATTTCCACGATCTGGCCCCGAACTTCATCCTCAACATCTTGGCGTTTATCGTCGTGTGTGAGGCCTTCCTCCACATTAAGCCCCACTTTGGCCTATGGCTGAAGACCTTCAATGTCAAGCCGAAGGTGGTGGGCGTCCGCCAGGCGGAGTGCGGAGGTGCCATGGTGGGCAAGATGCCCAACGTAACATGGCTCGAGGGCTCCTTTGTGGAAACCATAAAGGTGTGGCAATTGGAGTGGTTCTACATCACCGAGCCGCGTGACCCTGTATGGGAAGCGGCCCCCGAGTTCCGATCTGGCATCCCCACGCGGCTCACCTCCTGGAAAGAGAAGGGCCTGTCTTGGGGTAGTTCGGAAGAGTTGACCGAACTCCAAACATGTATTCAAAACATGGTGAACAAGAAGCTCAAGCTTGTCAACATAGTCCAAGTTATGCTCATCCGCCGGATCCTCCCATGCAAACAACGGGAGTTCAACTTGTGGGAATTCGACCCGGCGCAGCACCGAACTCTGAACAGGCTCTTCGACACGACTCATGAAGATGCCTGGAGGGTGCTGTTCAAAAGTGACGAGGTCCCTCCTCCTATTACTGAGGATCACAGATTCAGCATGAAGCGCCAAGCTAGTGCGGTAAGCTGCTTTGCCTTTCACACGATTCTTGTTTTTTTATAGATTGACTCTATGCGGGATCTAAACTCCTGTACCTTTGATAGGACTGGCAGAAGATGGCCCGACAGATCGACTGTCCGGCTCCTTTGCCCGAAGGCCCAGCGGACGCTCTTCTGGCAAAGATGCTGACTCCGGCTCCTTATACGGTGCCGGAGAAGACCAAGAAGGCCAAGGGAACCCGAAAGAGTTCCCGATGCCAGGCGTCGTCGGACTCTCCGTCCGATGACTCTACGGCGCACTCTTTCCCCGAAGACAAGGAAGAAGAAGAAGATGCTCCCCCACCGACTGGGGGAGACAGGAAAAGGAAGGCTGCCCCAACTGGAGGTCCAAGAAGGGAAGGACTCTCCTTCCGAACAGCTCCACCGCCGCCGACGAAGGCGAAGACAAGTGGTTGCCCAGGGCCAAGCCCCTGGGGAGATCGTAAGTATTCGGATACCAGAGTAACCCATAGGATTCCTTTGTCGCACTGCTTTCCCTAACCCCGAACACAATTATGTAGGCCGCCCCGAGCCATTATCGACGTATCGTCAGACGGCTCCCTGGGCTTGTCGGACATGGATAGCGATCCAGTCCCAACCGCCACCTCCCCTCATCCTGCCAACGACGCCGAGGTGTTATCTCAAGAGGCACAGGATCAAGCGGAGAAAGTCCCGGAGGTGCCTCAAGGAGACCTTCCGGACTCTAGGAGCCGAGGGGACGGGGCCCCTGAGAGCTCCGAGTTCGGCCCTCAGCCGAACACCGCGCTGGAACCTCCAGCGGTTCCCGGCTCGGGCAGGCGGCCACCTTCTAAAAGGGGCAAGACGCCTGTGCCGGTGACCTCTGTCCATCCAGAGGCGCCGGACAATCTGCTGGAAGCACTTCGCAGCGCTTCCATCGACGAGGAGCACCGCACTATCATGAGTGCAGTGATCCAGAAGGTTCAGTCCGCCAAGAGAGGATTGACTGAGGCCTGTGCCAGCCTTCTAACAGGCTTTGAGGTAAGTGTTTTAAAATGTCGTAGAAATATTACCGCATAGACAATAGCCCCTGATGCTTTGTTCGGTGTTAACAAAGAAAAGCCGAACAGAGGATCAAATAATATCGCAGGAGTCTAATATAAGTGTGTCAATACGCATATGCAGGCTTCGCTGCTGGCGTCTGCCGCACTGACTGCAGAGGTCGCCGTACTGAAGCAGGACCTCGAGGGGTCCAGGAAAGAGCTCGGCCTTGCCAAAAGGCAGCTCGAGGAGAACAAGGGTAAGTAATACCCCATCTATAGATATGTATATATAAAAAAGGATGCGATTGCAAAATGACAGGATCATTGTATGTTTGCCAGGGGCCACGACCGAGGTGGCGACCCTGAAGCAAGTTCTAACCATGGCCGAAGATAAAGCGGCCGAGGAGCGCACCGAGTGGGAAAAACAAGAGGCTCGTGTGGGCGAGGTGCAGCAAGAGCTCCAAGCTCTCGTGACGAAGCATGAGGCGTTGGAGCTTGACTCGAAGACGCGAGAGTTTGAGCTTGCCGCGGCCCTTGACAGTGCAAAGAGTGCCAAGGCCGAGGTCTAGAAGGCCCTCCAGGAGATCGACGCAATGAAGAAGATAGCGGCGGGTAAGGCATTCTATATGCAGAGCAAACATGTAAAAGTAAATTACCGATTACTTACCCGAATTCTGAGCTCTCTAGGAGCATTCGTAGATTTGCCCCGCAGCGTGTCGGATGCCGCGCAGTTTTACCAGGCCGAGGAGGGAAGCTCAACGGAGAAGCTGTTCTGGTCTCAGTATACTGGGACCGAACACCCAATGCCTCTGAGCGACCAGCTAAAGCAGCTGGTCGAGCTGCACAAGGCGGCCGAACAGGCCATGAAGGGCCTTATAGTCGGGCTGTGGCCTGGCGACGTCCTTCCGAACAGCTACTTTGGCCTGGTGAGGCGGCTTGTGGATGCTTGCCCACGGCTGGAGGTCATCAAGCGGTCCGTCTGCATTCTCAGTTAGCCATAGAATTCTATAATTTTCAATTTCAGCGAAGCCCCTGGTATTCAAAAGGCCGAATTCGGGGCGCGATACATGCCTCTAAGCCGGACAGGGCCGGCCCCTCGCCCTAAGCGGCATAAGTCTTTAGGGACTCGATAAACCTCGCCAAACAGTGACCAGTCTCTCGCCTTATCATGACAGTCAGTTTTAGCTTTCTCTACTGAGGTGCTAAGCCCGGCAGAACTGGGGCACAATCGCAGTAGTTCTCCTAGCGCTACCTTAGCCGATAGAGCGGAACGTAAGGTACCAAAACATAGGAGCTGGGCAAACCCAACATTTGACCAAAGACATGATTCGGAGCTGATGCATATAATGCTATAAGTTCGGGGTGCCGCACTTGTGAAAGTGTTCGGACTTCTCACACCGTATTGTGGGGTACATAAGCCCCTGGTGTATTGGCCGTACCAGAGTGTACGGTTGCAAGGCGTCATTAATGAACACACACACACACATATATATATACATATATATATATATAGGACAGGGCTATTCTGTTACTAGTAACAGAATATTATTCCGTTACCATCAGGCCCTTATAGAGGCCCGATCCATTTTGCACAATCTGGTGCTCCTATGATGTGGCACGAAATAGAGAAAAAGCCCACCCACTCCCCACCGCCTCCCCGATGCTTCCACCCACCATTGGCTCCACCCCCTGCTCCCACTCGCCGCCGGCCGCTGGGCCCAGCCTCCCTGCTTCCACGCGCCACCGACTTCGCCCCCTGCTTCTACCCGTCGCTGTCTCCGCCCCTCTGCTTCCACCGCCCCACCATCCCACCTTCCCGCTGCTCCCACCGGAGCGCCGCCCTCCTGCTTCCTTCGTGCCGCCTGGCCAACCTCCCTGCTGCTTCCACCGTGTTGCCGCCTCGCACACAACCTCCTGGTTGCCGGCCGTGTCGCTGCCCCTTGCCCAACCTCCTAGCCGCCGGCGCCACCGCTCCTTCACAAGCCTCCGTCGCCCCCATGTCCTCTTGATCTCGTCATCAATCCCCAACCACTCTCTGCAGTCACTAGCTCCGGCCGCCACCCTGTTTCCCATCTCCCCCAGCTCCAGTCTACCAGCAAACCACCTACACGCACAGCCGCAGGTCGCCGGTCTGACCCACTTCTTCTGCCGCAGCGTCCCTGATGTCCATCTCCAGCGCGACAACCACCAACCCGACTTGCCCTCCGTTCACCGCTGCCACCCTGGATTGTTCAACAACACAGTGCCAAGCCGTTCGATGCCGCAGCTCGGGAGGTGCCCATCTCAACCTTTCCACACCTCCCCTTGGATGTTCATGCTCCTCTGGTATATATTCAGTTCATATTGTAACTATGGTCATTCTATTATGATTTTTAGCTCATCTTGTGTGATTTCTTTCTTCAGTCCCAAGTGACAAATTTGTTCTGCAGCATATGGTATCATTGAGCTGCACTTGTTTGTACTGTCCCTCTTCCCCTGCTCCTCAAGCGGCACTGTTGTCTTGTGCTTGTTGTTCGACAGGTATTTGTGTTAATGCCTAGAGAAGAGACTTGTTTTCTGCACTAAACTCATTATTAGTTTGGTTTGTATTATTTTGTTAGTTCATGAAAAAACATAAGATAGTTGGGTGCGTGCGCAAAAAAATTCATCAGTACACGTTTCAAAATTATGTAAGTTTAGATATATCACCTACAAAAGTTCAAAAAAAAATTATGCACACTACTAGGAAAACGGCTATAGATGAAATGGACACTAATGGCACACCACGTGTGTGGTGCGCCATTAGAATATAGCAATGGCGCACCACATACATGTATGCCATTAATAATATATTACTAATGGCGCACCTGGTGTGCGGTGCGCCATTTGAAGTTTTGAAAAAAAAACAAAATTTGTTACCAATGGCGCACCGTGGGTGTGGTGCGCCATTACTAGTTGACATAGTAATGGCGCACCACACCCACGGTGCGCCATTAGAAGTTTTGAAAAAAAAGTTAAAAAAAAAGATTGTTAGTAATGGTGCACTAGTGAACAGTGCGCCATTACTAGTTTTTAACTAGTAATGACGCACTGTCCACTGGTGCGCCATTACTAAGTTTTTTTTAAAAAAAATTCAAAAAAAAATTCAAATTTTTTTATATATTTTTTTCAAAACTAGTAATGGCGCACCGTGGGTGTGGTGCGCCATTACTAGTTTCACTACTAATGGCGCACCACCCCACGGTGCGCCATTACTAGTTTGCCCGGCTTCCACCGAATGCACCCCCCCCCCCCGTGGACCGCCTTTTCAGTTTTAAAAAAAATAAAAAAATGATAAAAATGTCAAAAAAATAAAAGAAAATAAGTTTGCCATGTGATATGTGGTCTAGTTGTTGGGAAAATTTTACAATATAAATTTCGACTTTATTTGCAAAATCTCTATGGAAATTTGTAAAATGGGCATAACTTTTGCATACGAACTTGGATTAAAAAGTTTTATATATGAAAAATCATCTACTCGAAAAGTTACATCCGAATTTTTTTTATATAGGGAACCCCGTTAAACATTTTCAAATTCCCCAAAAACCTAACACAAAAAAGTTACGGGGCTTTCAAGATCTAGAGGCAAAAAAATTAAAAAAAAACGGTTTTTAATTTTTTTTTCAAAAAATGATACGTAATATGACTGGGAAGTTTGAAATATTTTTCAAAATTTCATCATAGTCATGAACATTAACAAAGTCCTAGACATCAACAAGGTATAATAGGATTGATATGCTAGATATATCAACAAGTGCCTGTGAAGTGAGCTGTTCCTGGGGTTGGATAGAACTTTGAAGTTAAGCGTGCTTGGGCTAGAGTAGTGTGAGGATGGGTGACACCTTTTGGGAAGTTTGACCACGGAGTGCGATTTGACCTGAGATTAAGCATATTGACCCGAGATTACGACATAATGACCTGAGATTAAGAAAAAAACGACAAAAAATTTGAATTTTTTTGAAAAAAATTAAGAAAAATCTGAAAAAAAATTGGTACTAATGGCGCACTTCTATGTGGTGCGCCATTAGTATACCAGATACTAATGGCGCACCGTGGGCCATACTAATGGCGCACCAGCGGTGCGCCATTAGAATACCAGATTCTAATGGCGCGCCACAGGTGCGCCATTAGAAAAAAATTCTAATGGCGTGATGCTAGTGGCGCACCAGTAGTGCGCCATTAGTAGCGAAAATAGGTGCGCCACTAGCAGCCCTTTTTCTAGTGGTGGCAAGTTCAATCTGTGTGCTGCTACAAATTTGCACTTCTTGTACAGTCGTACTAGTACTGATGAATAACGGGCTAGAGTAGTGTGAGGATGGGTGACACCTTTTGGGAAGTTTGACCACGGAGTGCGATTTGACCTGAGATTAAGCATATTGACCCGAGATTACGACATAATGACCTGAGATTAAGAAAAAAAAGACAAAAATTTTGAATTTTTTTGAAAAAAATTAAAAAAAATCTGAAAAAAAATTGGTACTAATGGCGCACTTCTATGTGGTGCGCCATTAGTATACCAGATACTAATGGCGCACCGTGGGCCATACTAATGGCGCACCAACGGTGCGCCATTAGAATACCAGATTCTAATGGCGCGCCACAGGTGCGCCATTAGAAAAAAATTCTAATGGCGTGATGCTAGTGGCGCACCAGTAGTGCGCCATTAGTAGCGAAAATAGGTGCGCCACTAGCAGCCCTTTTTCTAGTAGTGGCAAGTTCAATCTGTGTGCTGCTACAAATTTGCACTTCTTGTACAGTCGTACTAGTACTGATGAATAACGAGTTACTGTTAGTTATTAATGATTGAAAAATGTAGGGGTTGAAGTAAACCCTCTCAATATAACTATTACTGATATATGTGCTCTGCCTGCACATTTTTCAATACCAAAGAATAACCCCAATGAGAAGTTCATGTTTAGAAAGTTGGTAGGTTCATACATAGAAACTTAGCAAATATTGTCCATTTTAGTATTGATCGAGTATCATATATGCCTCAGTTCTAAATACTTTGTTCATTGTGATCAGAGATAATACAAAAATAATATCCTTCAGTTCTGCAGATATTTTACAACTTCTCCGAACATGCGTCCAACGACATGCTCGGCGCCGTCCGCAACTTCATCGCATGAGAGCTTCTGCTCCATATCCTCTTCCTCCATGGTCCCCGCATGCCGTGATGACCAGGTCTGCAACCAGAACTACATCATAGTGTTCTTGGAACCAAACTGAAGCAATGCAACAAGAAGTACAAAAATTTGGGCTGATGTACCTGGTCCTATACCCACTTCTTTGCCTGGATGTAGGAATCTGATAGAAAAAACAAGGTGTGTCCCTCTACATATTCAAGAGATAAATTTGATTGCTGAAAATGCTTGTGTTTATACAATTTAATTTTGCTATATGTTTCTTATTTTAATTCAGTCCAGTATCTAATTTTAGTTCAGTTCAATTATCATTTTGGTTTAAGTTCAAGCCAATTCTTATTTTATTTTATCGTCTTGTGCTTCCATCCAATCCGTGGTCTAGGGAAGCTATCGTGGTGTTAATTTGTGTCTTCTGACTTGTGCAGTTTGATTTCATGGCACACTGTCTTGTCCATGTGTGTGGCATTAATCAACCGTCTAAAGGAGAAAGGTGTTCTACATGAAATTCATCCATTTGTCAGTGCGAGTTTATTCTTTTTTGTCAGGTCTAAGTTGAACTATGGTTTTGTTTGGACTTGCAAGATTTAGTTGACAACCACTACTGTGCAATGATATTATGGTACTATCAACATAAACATAGATCCTCCACCTATGGCGACGCGCCATGGCTCCTCCTCCCACCTCCCACGACGCGCTGCAGGGGGGTCGCCGGCGGAGGGCGGAGCATCGGCAACAACCACTTCTGCCCCATCCTGCTCCTCCTCATCACGTGACCGTCTCCTTCGGCGCCCTGCACCTCGACGTCGAGCACTGCCTCGCATGATAGATCGGATGGACAAGGCGCTCATGCCACCTTCTTCCCCATAGATCCAGCTCATGTTCCCCGCCGACAGCAGGAGACATGAGGTCACCTCCGGCGCTGCTAGTGGCATGAAGGCCATCAAATGGTAAATTTCTGACCCTTGTAACCTCAGGTACTACTACAAAGCAGAAAGGATCTCTGTATGTTAGTTAATAGCACCATGCCGTGCCTCTTATGCTGCAAGACTTCTAGTTCTTCAACTCAAAAAATATACGTTTCGCTTGGCATGCTTTCTGGATGAGGTATTACATGATATCAGTCCCAAAAAGTATAAATTTCTTCTATTGTCAGTTCAATTTTCACTAGTATGCATGTTTGTTTGCTTTTTATCACGATATATAGAAAGATGCTGGTAGCTCTAGTACCTATACTACAACAGTTCATTGACAAAAAATATATTAGTTCAATACATACATGGAAAAAAGCTCAATACTAAGTGTTCTATTCCTATCCTTACATCAGCTAGTCTTCACCATGTTCAGATAGTGCCTAGAAGAAGTTAACTCATGCATTTCCATAAAGCTATGTACTGATAAATCAAAACTCGTGCATTTCCATAGAATTCTGGAAAGTTTTGTGTGTGCGCTTCTACAAATCTGAAATACTTTTCCAATTATACTAGTACTGATGGAATTACCTAGAAACGTTGAAGAAATTTTTTCTAAGTTTGGTGCGTGTGCTGCTACAAATCTAAACTTCTTGTCCAGTCATTCTAGTACTGATGAAGATCGAGTTGACTGAAATAATGTAGTCGATTCCTGAGACCCTTACTAGTCCTATATATATAAGTTGTGCCTGATAGCCATACATGGCTTTTCTCTTTGCTGCCTACTTGTTTTTGTAAAATTCTTTGAACTTATTTAGGTGATATATTTGGACCTTTGCCTCGTCAGTACAACAGCACGCTCCCCAGCCGGTCACGAGAAGAGCTGCGTGCAGGCCCCTTATGCTCTGTCCTCGATCCGCCTCTGTCATCTCCCTCTCATCCTCTCTCTGCTCCATGTGTGTGTGTGTGCAGGGAGTGGGAGCAGATAGAGCGGGGGAGTGGGAGGCCCTTCCATGCTGAATTCATAGGCATCTTCCATGGAGATTGTGAGCTTTGCTTCAGGATTTATGTTGTTGGTCTGTCCACTGTAGTTCGATATTACTCTGTAACTTCAGATATATCACCTAAATAAGTAATGATTTGCAGCGAATTTCTTCAAAATCCTGTAAAGTTTAGATATATCACCTAAATATCATCAGTGGAAGTTTCAAAATTCCGTAAGTTTCTATATATCATAAAGAAAAATCGATGAGTCACCATCTGCTTTATATTCATGTTCTCTATAGCACAAGTAGCAATGGGGCTGACTGAGAGTGATCCCTGAACCATTTCATTAAAGGCCATGGTTTCTAATAATGCCAATGCTAATCCCTCAACCATCATGTCCTCTATACAGATTGAGAGATTAACATATCAATGGAAGTTTGTTCTCAAAATTGAAATTGTTCTGCATGAACTGAAAGATTAGTTGTTAATTATTGGAGTGTTTCGTTCTTGCAGAATAAAAATATTATGTATGCATTGCTTCTTGGCCCAGCTGAGAGAACCCTCATGTTAAAAAGTGTAAAAGCAGTTTTGAAGCAATTCCCAGTGTCTTTAGAAGCATTCCTGGTTAAAAAGCAATGGCTACCTCCTCCGTTCGAGTTGAGCACTGGTCATCGTCCAAGTTGAGCACTAGGTGTCATCCAAGTTCAAAGAGGGTTGTATGCAAGTACAGAAGTTTGTTTTAGTGAGAAAATGCGGCGTGTTCACAATATTCTATAAGATTCATTTGTTCAACCTTAGAACTTAGTGATATTCAGTATATTTTTCTATGATGAAGGCACACATGAGGTCATGTGCAACGGTTATACCCCTAGTATTTCAAAGATTAGTATTTTGTTTCTTCAAATGTGTTGTGCGCCTCTTTGATGAGGTAAAACAAAGTAAAATAGTGAAAATGGCATTAAAGACACTTGGAAGTACAAATGTAAAAATAAATAAGTTCTGATTCTCGACAGGTAGGAAGTTTGAGAACAAAACATAGAAGTTTTTAAAAGAAGGAAGTGGTAAAAATGTAAGTCCATTCAACTATATAAACCATAAAGGTACAATGGTGATTACACCATCAGTAAAGATAAGGATGAGAAAGAAAATTAGAAACTAAAACTAAAAGAACATCGAGTGATTATTTTTTAAGAAGTACAAACTCTTTACTACCATAAGTACCATAAAATTAAAATAAAAAATTGCATCTATTCTTACTCAAGGGACAATAAATTTGCAAAAAAAAATTGTACCAGTAAATGTTCGGAGGAAAAAAAGTAACTTAATAAATAGAAAAAACGATAAGTTCACAACTACAAAAGTTGTTTGTTCAAACATGACGTCTCAGATAAGTTTGGGAGAAAGCTCAAAAAAAAGAAAAACCCATGAAAATTCAAATGGTAAAAGTCCAAGTTGCAAAATGCGAGAAGTTCAAAACATCATTGCAAAAAAGCGAGTTCAAAAAAAAGAAACACACAAAACATATTGTTTTAAAATAAATATCATTCAGCTCAATGATATAAACCATGCAAGTTCGAGGACTATGATACCGTAAACCATCGAAAAGTTACGAGGAAAAGGCGTACCCAAAAAAGTGTAAAGTTTGGTCTGCGAAAACATGCTCAGCACCAATACATATGGACATCAGTTCCAGTACTTTTTTCGGAACCATTAAAAATTACTTCTTAAAAAATATCTCCCCGGTACAATCACACACAGAGATCAGTACGAGTACTCTGTTTTTTCTGACGGGAATGCAACACGAAGGGTCTCACCATATTTCAAATTAGTCTTCACCAGTTGTGAATTGGAGAAAATGTTCAACATGACTAAGTTTCATATTTCGATAGCTTTGTGTGGAGGTTGAACTGAAATCTTTGACCTCTTTGAAAGTTTCGCATTTGACAATTCTTTGTGAAATTTTGTTGCACACCTACCGCGAAAGTTTCCCAGAATATGAGCTGCCATTTTATAGCTCGTATGGTGCTCAGTCTCATGTCAAATACAGTAGTAACTACTGTTAGCCCCTGATCAAATACTACTACTATAGTAGCTCCACCAGCAACAACATAGTGCAGGATAATTAATTAGAAACGGAATCTCCTCAGCTCCCATTTCATGTTCCATTTTAGGTTCATGAATTTGGGAAGAGTCCTTCCTGTAAATTGCACTTTAAGCACAGAAGATTCAGCTTCAGCTGCTCTTCGGATTCTGCCCTATGTTGCCAACTCTATGGTTCCTGCTAGCAACACTAGCCTAGAACCTCGTCTTGGCATCTTACATGAGATAAATGAACAAATTCAGACATGCCGTGAGATGGCCAAGATTCTGGTGCAGGCTCTAGTTCATGCATAACTGGATTCTGGTGCAGGCTCTAGTTCATGCATAACTGATCTTTGAGAGACGTCAAGGATGGGCACATGGGCAACATGGCTACAGTTGCCGGCGACTGAGGTGAACCTGGACGAACAGTGGTGGTGGTGGCCACCGCCCCCTCCCACTCCGGTGGGAGCCGCTCTGCCCTTCCCTTCCTAAGATGGCAAGGTAAACGAAATCAGTGGAGTGGTCACTCAATCCTTTCAACCACATCACAGCTCGGCGCCTTGCCACTAGTACAAAGTGGAAGGAGGAGGGGAGCGGAACACGGTGACTCCACCACCAGCTCGACCTGACCCCCGGCTGGAAATGGCGCCCCCCCCTCCGCCCTCGCGCCCTCCCCCACCATGCGGGTATTCCTTGTGCCTTCGCTTGAGTTATCTGTGCTGATTTCTCGCTTGGTGCTACTTGCAGGTGGTAGCTGCTTCGTCCGTGCTGCTGGCGCTGAGGCGGACGCCGGCGCCTCGTGTGGCCGCCGTCTCCTCCGGCCAGCTCTGCAAGTGCTCTTGGGGCGCGCTATGCCCTCTACGGCCGGAGCTCGTCGCGGCCCCTCCTCGCCACGGCGCCGCCCGCTACAGGGCACCTCTGCTCCGGCTTGGCGCATGTACGCACCCACGCCACACTTCTCTCCACCATACGAGCTCCAGTAGCAGCGCCACGCGACTGGGGTATGTCCTGGGTTGCCAGGAGGGAGGCGTGCAGGTGGAGGGATCCGCCACAAGCAGCCGGCTCAACGGGGAGAGAGAGGAGGGGGGCTCTTATTTGCTCTTTTAATAAAAAACAATCAGTTCAACAAAATGATGGAATGTCACATCCCTAGTTCTGGTATGGTCCTAGGCTTGCTTTGTGCATCATGTTTAAATTTCAAATGAAATTGAAATGGGGATGTTTCAAACCCTAGCACCAAAGCAAATTCAAATAGGTTCAACTTTAAAATGGATTTTTAATGAACCCAAAATGCTATTCAAAACTGTTCATGCTCTTTGGATAATGTTGGGAACAACAACCAGAGGTGATGCACAATTTTACTACACATTTTGGATTTTTGAATCAATGCATAAATATTTGATTTGGAGCTATTTAAATTATATAAATATTTTAATGGCTCCAAAAATGTTGGGAATTGGTAAGGGCCTCTTGAATATTATATCTAGATGCCACAAATATTTTCAGCATTCATGGAAGTGTTTTAACATTTCTTTTGGATAGAAAACAAATGTCAGAAATAGAAAAAGAAAACAGGAAATAAGAAAAACACCTACCCAAGCCACTTACCTGGCGGCCCACTGGCCGGCCCAGCCACCTGGCGGCTTGCCAGTCATCTTCAACCTCTACCAGTAGGCAGAGGGAGAGACCTCGCACGCGGCCGAGCACGCCACCTCCTGCTTCGCGCCCGCTATCCTCCCCCGAGTCCACCTGCACGCCCAGGAGATGAGGACGACCCCCTCTCACTTTCCCCTCCTTCCTCTGCCTCGTCCCCTTCCTCTGGCCCCTCTTCCTCGCGCCGCCGAGCACACCCGAGACCGCCGCTCGCCGTAGACATGGCCACCGGCCACCCCACTACCTGCCGATGAGACCTCGAGCTCCGCACCGTCATCTTCTTCATCGACACCGAGCATAGCAACCGGGGAAGCACCACAACATCGTACCCGATGTCTTCTTCAACCTTGGTTCCCGGAGATCCTCGACGTCCATTCGCTGCCCACCGGCCGTCCCCGCGCCCGCCGACCCCTCCGGTAGCCTCTCTGTGAGCTTCCGCGTCGAACCCGTCTCCTCCCTCTCTCGTTTATGCTCGCTAGCTCCGGTCCCCACCATGCCGTGAACTCACCGCCGGCGTTCTCTTTGTCGCCGTCACTTTAGTTCGCGGTAGTCGCACCCGAGCGCACGGTCGTGCTCCTGGTTACGCCAGGAAGACGTAGACAACCCCAGTCGGGCTCCTCGTGCTCCGTAACCCCGTGCATGTGCACCACCGAACTCCGGCCGCCGCCTCCATGGTCGTGGCCACCGTTTCTGGTGACCCCGTGACCTCCCGAGCAGCCAGCTAGATGCGGGCGTGTGCGGGCTATCTTCTGGTGGCCTTCGCGCGCTGTTCCGCCGCCTGTAGCCCATTCCGGCGAAGCACCACTGCACGGTTTGGTCGTCACCGGCCGACCTCCGGCGAGGCTGATGTGGTGGCTTAATTAGCGCTAATCCCCACCATTAGCCACCCCACCAGCCGCTGACAGTGGGCCCCAGAGCCAAGTCAAACCCTGGTCAGTGCGGGTTTGACCCGAGGTTAACCCAGTGTCACTGACGTGAGGCCCCCACACGTCAGGTTTGACCTGGTCAGCCCTGCTGACGCCTCTGTGACGTCACGCTGACGCAGTAATTGTTTTTCTGGATTTTAAATAATTCAGAGAATTTCAGAAAATAGTTAAAACTTCTAAAAATCATAGAAATTAAACCGTAGCTCAGAATGAAATAAATTATATATGAAAAATCATCAGAAAAATGCAAGGAATCCATTTATACTAGTTTCATGCATGAAAAACCAAGTTATACTTGCTGTATAAGTGAAAACGTAATAATGTCATGTTATATATTTAATTTGGGGTTTTCATATGAACCCTTGCTACATATGGACTTCAATGAAATTGATGCTAGATGCATTAGGGCAAATCATAGCATCTTTGAAATGTCATTTTCATGCATCATATTGTTGCATATGGTTGTTTATTGATTGCCGACACCGTCCCCTCTCGATAGGTTCTACTCTGGAAGGTGTCCGAGTACCTGTCTGAGGAGCAGTGCTTCTTCGTGGATCTATCAGGCAAGCAAACCACCTTGAGCATCTCGATAAAATCCCACTCTCTCGCTCCTGCTCCTTTTACTGCATTAGGACAACAACGATTCAAACTGCTACTTTCTGTTGCGGTAGCTGAACCCATTCCTCAGCATGACCTGTCATTGCCACAGTAAATAGTTGAAACCCACTAGCATGAGTAGGAGTTGCTTGAGCCTTGATGTGCCTGCTCATCCATGCTTGTTTTTCTTTATGCCAGCTATGCTTAGAGTTGTGTCAGGTCTGATTCATCGGCAATGAATCGGAGTGGTGAACATGTCCTACCGATAAAGGCTAAGTGTGTGAACACGTTTTGGTAAAGGTAGCGATGAGAGGCCATGTAGGAGTACATGGTGGGTTGTCTCATTGGAACCGTCCTTAAACACTGAGTTCTGTGTATGTTATCCAAGTCCAGTTACTACCACACATTGGGTTCCAGTTATGCAGCCCCTCTCGGCTTATTAATCCACTTGATCTCTGTCGAGGAGTTCCAACTAGTTTCTGGCGTTTGTAGGTAGTGCTACTTGTCTACCAAGTGGTGTCCGATGGGACGGGATTGGGACATACTAGGCACCGTGGCACGGTGTACCAAGTGGCACCCGGATGGTGGGCTTGGGAACCCTGCACACATCCTTTGGGGCCGTGAGCGACACCCCGGCCGGATCTCCTTGCGGATGGAACCCGAATAGGCGATAAACCTGGACGAGAGACTTGTGTGGTTAGTCAGGTCGTGGCCGACACCCTCGCCCGGCTTCCGCTTGAAGGTTGCCAAGGTACATGACGTGTACAGGGCTATAAGTGGCGAGAGCGTGTGTGAAGAAGTACACCCCTGCAGGGTCAACATTATCTATTCGAATAGTCGTTTTCCTCGGATATGGAAACTTGGAGGACTTATGTAGTACATAGACAATTTGAAGTGGATACTCTAAAATCCGCAAGATAAGCGTGAGTGCTATGGATAGCCTTCTCGTAGGGAGACGGGAACGGATCCATAGTGGAGTATTGACATGGTGAATATGTGGACTCGTGTGCGTCTTCTCACCCCAAAGAAGTTTCTGATACTCGTAGTATAGGTTAGCCACTCAGTCAAAGTTGGCTTGCTACTGTTAAAACTCCACCACCACCCTTTTGTTGATAATGTTGCATATGTAGATAGTTCTGATGTAAGACTTGCTGAGTACCTTTGTACTCACGTTTGCTTATTTATGTTTTGAAGTTGGTTACACTAGTGACTTCGACGAGTAGCTTGTATCCCAGCTACGATCTTGTACCCTTGGGAGGGTCGTGTATAGTCAGGCTTCTTAGTCTTTTCCTTTTGTAGTTGTCTGTACTCAGACATGTAATGCTTCCGTTGCTTGTATGCTCTGAATGATGGGTCATGAGACCCCTGTTTGTATTGAATACTATGTGGCTCTTCTGGGCCTTTATCTATATGAGTTTGAGTTATGTTGTGATGCCATGTAGTACAGCACATATTTGCATGTTATGCGTACGTGTAACGTGTATTGCTATGTGTGGGATCCGACAACCCAGTTGTTTACCTCTGGTAGCCTCTCTTATGGGGAAATGTAGTCTTGTGCTTCCAGGAGCCATAGTAGTCTGCTACAGCCCGGTTCACCGGAGTCCTGCTAGCCCAGCACTACTGCTCTGGAACACTTGACTGGCCGCCATGTGATTCACTTCGCTCCTGTGTCTGTCCCTTCGGGGAAATGTCACGCGGTGACATGTGGAGTCCTGTTAGCCCAGTGCTACAGCCCGGATTCATACGTTGTTGACCGACATGCTCGAGGTTGGTTCATGTATGTCTATCCCTGTAAGTTAGTGCTACTTTGGGTTCACGACTAGTCATGTCGGCCCGGGTTCTCTGTCATATGGATGCTAGCGACACTATCATATACGTGAGCCAAAAGGCGCAAACGGTCCCGGGCCAGGTAAGGTGGCACCCGTGGGAATACCATGCGTGAGGCCGCAAGGTGATATGAAGTGTTACATGCTAGATCGGTGTGACTTAGGATCGGGGTCCCGACAGCGTTGGTATCAGAGCTTGACTGACTGTAGGATTACCAAGCCAAACTGGTCGAAGTTGAGTCTAGAAATGCTTTAGTTATATAAGGGAATTGATTGTGGAAGGGAACGTAAGGCTCTTTTTACTCCTTTACCTCATGTCATTCTTTCTGAGTCAGCCTCTTCTTTTCTACGAGGGTTAAGGCCTAGGCTTCTCCTCTATCTCTCAGGATGACGTGTTACTAAACCGTAAAGTCTTAGGATAGTTGGGTTGTGTCTCCGTACAGTTCTACTACTTCCGTGTGTCCTCAATTTGACCCAGAACCTTGATATTATGATGCTGATTGATTATGCTATTCCTTTGATGAATGTCTCAAAATCCTTTTGAGCATTTACAGCCGTTATGCTGCCGAAATTGTCCTAGGATTTCAAGAATTTCCAATGCTTTTGCGTTACATTCCGCATCCTCATGTCGATGCTAATTCCATCCTTGTTTCCTTGGTTTCTATGCCAGGATGTTGTCTGCTAACCGAGGTTCAGTTGCTCATAGCAAGAACCACGGAGATGGTAGGGACGTGGATCCTCCTGACCAGCCTTTGATGGTAGAGTTTATGTTAGCATCCGAGAGGAACAAGCGTGAGACTAACCGCTTGCTGGCACCGATTGAGCAGAACACCGCACATCAGCATAAGAAGTTGGTTTCCATCATTGACTTCATTGGTCTGAAACCACCCACCTTCCATCACTCCATTGAGCCACTCGATGCAGATGACTGGCTTCGGAGCATTACTCACAAGTTGCATTCTGCGAACGTAGCTGAAGGTCACAAGGTCACCTATGCTACCTATCACCTGGAAGGTCCTGCTAGTATTTGGTGGCAGAGCTATGAGGCTATGCTTCCAGCCGGCCAGTTTCCTACGTGGAAGGATTTCACCGAGGCTTTTCGTGAGCACCACATTCCTCAGGCTCTCATTGACCGCAAGAGGGAAGAGTTCTGTAGTTTTACCCAGGGTAAGTTGCCTGTTGATGCTTACAGTAGAGAGTTTGGAAACCTCGCCCGCTATGCTACAAAAGAAGTGTGCATGGACGCTAAGAAGCAGGCTAGGTTCCGAAAGGGTCTCAACCCTAAGTTGCGTCGTGATCTCCACCTGCATCATTGTGATACTTTCCAGGCTCTTGTGAACAAGGCCATTAATGCAGAGACAACTCAATTCACTTACGAGGAGTCTCGAAAGCACACCGTGATCTGGGTTCTTCCTCCTGCTCTGGCTCTCAGAAGCGACGGATTTGGATTCCGAACTCAGCTCTTCCACCTCGATATGCACCGAGGCCATCCTATGTGGCGCCTCACCCAACTCAGCAACGTGCTCCACCCAGGCCTATTAGTGGACCACTTGCCAATGTAGGTCCACGTCCTACCTCAGGAACTTGCTTCACCTGCAGAGAACCAGGGCACTATGCATGCGACTGCCCTCAGTCCAGTTATACTCCACCCCAATCTGAGAGGTCTGTTGGCTGTGAAAAGACATCAGTCAAGATGATCAGTACCAAGCCAGCCTCCATTGAATGAGCATGTGTACACCATGTCTCAGCTACAGAAGCTCAAGATGAGCCCGACGTCGTACTGGGTACGCTTCTTGTCCATTGTCACCCAGCTTCAGTTCTGTTCGATACTGGAGCATCCCACTGCTTCATATCCGAAGGTTACGCTCGGTTGCACGACATGTCATTTTGTGATATGCCGACTCCACTAATAATCCAGACTCCTGGTTCCAAATGGAAAACCTCCAAGGTAAGCCATGGTAATGAAATCCTTGTTGACAGACTGGTATTCCTTACTTCTTTGATATCTCTCAACTACGCAAATATTAACATCTTCTTGGGTATGGACTGGATGACAGCTCATCATGCCAAGATCGATTGTTACACCAGATCTGTTCAACTTACACATCCATCTGGCAATATAGTCACTGTCTCCACTAGAGTTGCAAGGCGTCAACTCTATTCTCTTAATGCCAGCCCTCTTCCAGACCTTGAAGATATTCCGGTAGTCCGTGACTTTCGAGATGTCTTTCCAGAAGAACTGCCAGGTGTCCCACCTGACAGAGACGTAGAGTTTGTCATAGAACTTATCCCAGGAACTGTTCCAATCTCTAGGAGACCATACAAGATGGCACCTTTGGAGTTAGCCAAGCTTAAGAAACAACTTAATGAGTCCTTGCAGAAGGGTTTCATCCGTCCCAGTTCTTCTCCTTGGTCTTGTCCTGTCCTCTTCGTCAAGAAGAAGGATGGTAGGATCGGATGGTTGTAGATTATCGTCCTATTAATTTGGTCACGATAAAGAACAAGTATCCGCTCCCCAGGATCAACGACCTGTATGATCATCTCGTTGGATCCTTAGTCTTTTCCAAGATGGATTTGAGGTTTGGCTACCACCAAATCAAAATCAGAAACGGGGACATCCCCAAAACGGCCTTTGTCACTCGTTATGGTCAATACGAGTACACCGTAATGTCTTTCGGCCTAACCAATGCTCCAGCTACTTTCTCCCGCTTGATGAACTCGATCTTTATGGAGTACTTAGATAAGTTCGTCGTGGTTTATCTCGATGATATTCTTATTTACTCGAAGAACGAGGAAGAGCATGCCGAACATCTTAGGCTTGTGTTAGAAAAACTCAGAGAGCACCGCCTTTATGCCAAGTTCTCCAAGTGTGAATTTTGGTTGCCAGAAGTGACCTATCTAGGCCACGTGATCTCCGATAAGGGCATTGCTGTCAATCCCGAGAGAGTCAAAGCCGTTCTCGATTGGACTCCACCCAAATCGGTCAAACAAGTTAGGAGTTTCCTTGGTCTAGCCAGTTATTGTCGTTGCTTCGTTGAAAACTTCTCGGCCAAACCTCTCACGGAACTTCTCAAGAAAGATAAAAAGTTTGAGTGGTCCCCACAGTGTGAGCACAGTTTTCAGGACCTGAAAAGACGCCTGACTTCTGCTCCCATACTTGTGCCACCGGATTTCACTAAGGACTTTGTTATCTATTGTGATGCCTCACGACAGGGACTAGGTTGCATTCTTATGCAGGATCGCCATGTGATTGCCTATGCATCTCGACAGTTGCATCCACATGAGGAGAATTATCCTACACATGATCTAGAGCTTGCAGCCGTAGTCTATGGACTTAAGACCTGGCGACATTATCTTCTTGGTAACCGTTGCAAAATCTTCACTGACCATCAGAGTCTCAAGTATATCTTCACCCAACCGGATCTGAATCTCAGACAGAGACGTTGGTTGGAGTTGATCTCGGATTATGACTTAGGAATCACCTACACCCCAGGCAAAGCCAATGTCATGGCTGATGCTTTAAGTCGTAAATCCTATTGCAACAACCTCATGTTGCAACAATGTCAACCACCCCTCCATGAGGAATTCTGTAAGCTTAACCTTCACATAGCTCCTCATGGTTTCCTTTCTACCTTGTTGGCGAAACCTACCATTACGGATCAGATCATAGAGGCTCAGAAGCATGATACGAGAATTTCCTAAATCAAGAAGAATATTTCCAAGGGAGTTGCTGGCTGTTTCTCTATGGATGAACGAGGTGTTGTTTACTTTGGTAACCGTTTGGTGGTTCCCACATGTCAACAGATGCAGCAACTGATCCTTAAGGAGGCCCATGAATCCCCTCTCACGATTCATCCCGGTAGTACAAAGATGTATCAGGACCTACGCCAGAGGTTTTGGTGGACTAGGATGAAGAGAGAAATCGCTCAGTATATTTCCAACTGTGACGTTTCTCGTCGCGTTAAGGCAGAGCATCAAAGACCTGCTGGCACCCTTCAACCTTTAGCTATTCCCGAGTGGAAATGGGACAAAGTTGGTATGGACTTCATCACCGGCTTTCCCATGACCAAGAAAGGAAATAATGCTATCTTCGTAGTCATTGATCGTCTCTCCAAAGTGGCTCACTTCCTACCTGTTCGAGAGAGTATCACTGCTAGTCAGCTCGCTGACTTATATATCTCACGAATAGTGTCACCCCATGGTGTTCCACTAGAGATCAATTTAGACCATGGCAGTCTTTTCACCTCTCATTTCTGGGAAAGCTTCCAGAATGCCATGGGCACCCATCTTTCTTTCAGTACCGCTTTCCACCCTCAGTCAAGTTGTCAGGTGGAAAGGGTCAACCAAATTCTCGAAGACATGCTTAGAGCTTGTGTTATCTCATTCGGTATGGATTGGGAGAAATGTCTTCCCTTTGCCGAGTTTGCTTATAACAATATCTACCAATCCAGTCTTAAGAAAGCACCCTTTGAGATTCTGTATGGACGAAGATGTCGAACACCTTTGAACTGGTCAGAAACCAGTGAAAGACAATTCTTTGGACCGGATATGATCCAGGAGGCAGAAGAGCAAGTTCGCATCATTCGTGAGAATTTGAAAACAGCCCAATCTCGTCAAAAGAGCCAGTATGACCGTCATCATAAGGAAGTGGCTTAAGAAGTTGGCGACAAGGCTTATCTTCGGGTTACTCCTTTGAAGGGTACCCACCGTTTCAGTATCAAGGGAAAGTTGGCTCCTCGTTACATCAGTCCTTTTCGCATTCTCGCTAAACAAGGAGAGGTTGCCTACCAGTTGGAACTACCCTCACATCTTTCTCGAGTTCATGATGTCTTCCACGTCTCTCAACTCAGGCGTTGCTTCTCGGATCCCATCCGCGGAGTGGACCACGAAATGCTTGATCTCCAAGATAACCTCACTTATCGAGAGTACCCCGTTCGCATTCTGGATCAAGCAGAGCGTGTCACTCGACGTCATAACATCAAGTTTCTCAAGGTTCAGTGGTCTCATCATGCCGAGAGAGAAGCTACTTGGGAGCGAGAAGATCGTCTTCGACTTGAGTACCCCGCTTTCTTTCCGCCAACTCCTGAATCTCGGGACGAGATTTTTCTGAGTGGGGGCGAGTTGTCACATCCCTAGTTCTGGTATTGTCCTAGTCTTGCTTTGTGCATCATGTTTAAATTTCAAATGAAATTGAAATGGGGATGTTTCAAACCCTAGCACCAAAGCAAATTCAAATAGGTTCAACTTTAAAATGGATTTTTAATGAACCCAAAATGTTATTCAAAAATGTTCATGCTCTTTGGATAATGTTGGGAACAACAACCAGAGGTGATGCACAATTTTACTACACATTTTGGAATTTTGAATTATTGCATAAATATTTGATTTGGAGCTGTTTAAATTATATAAATATTTTAATGGCTCCAAAAATGTTGGGAATTGGTAAGGGCCTCTAGAATATTATATCTAGATGCCACAAATATTTTCAGCATTTATGGAAGTGTTTTAACATTTATTTTGGATACAAAACAAATGTCAGAAATAGAAAAAGAAAACAGGAAATAAGAAAAACACCTACCCAGGCCACTTACCTGGCGGCCCACTGGCCGGCCCAGCCACCTGGCGGCTTGCCAGTCATCCTCAACCTCTGCCAGTAGGCAGAGGGAGAGACCTCGCACGCGGCCGAGCGTGCCACCTCCTGCTTCGCGCTGGCTATCCTCCCCCGAGTCCACCTGCACGCCCAGGAGATGAGGACGACCCCCTCTCACTTTCCCCTCCTTCCTCTTCCTCGTCCCCTTCCTCTGGCCCCTCTTCCTCGCGCCGCCGAGCACACCCAAGACCGCCGCTCGCCGTAGACATGGCCACCGGCCACCCCACTACCTGCCGATGAGACCTCGAGCTCCGCACCGTCGTCTTCTTCATCCACGCCGAGCCAAGCAACCGGGGAAGCACCACAACATCGTCCCCGACGTCTTCTTCAACCTCGGTGCCCGGAGATCCTCGGCGTCGATTCGCTGCCCAACGACCGTCTCCGCGCCCGCCGACTCCTCCGGTAGCCTCTCTGTGAGCTTCCGCGTCGAACCCGTCTCCTCGCTCTCTCGCTTATGCTCGCTAGCTCCGGTCCCCACCATGCCGTGAGGTCACCGCTGGCATTCTCTTCGCCGCCGTCGCTTTAGTTCGCGGTAGTCGCACCCGAGCGCACGGTCGTGCTCCTGGTTACGCCAGGAAGCCGTCGACAACCCAAGTCGGGCTCCTCGTGCTCCGTAGCCCCGTGCCTGTGCACCACCGAACTCCGGCCGCCGCCTCCATGGTCGTGGCCGCCATTTCCAGTGACCCCGCGGCCTCCCGAGCAGCCAGCTAGATGCGGGCGTGTGCGGGCTATCTTCTGGTGGCCTTCGCACGCTCTAACGCCGCCTGTAGCCCATTCTGGCGAAGCACCGCCGCGCGGTTTGGTCATCGTCGGATGAACTCCGGCGAGGCTGACGTGGCGGCTTAATTAGCGCTAATCCCCACCATTACCCACCCCACCAGCCGCTGACAGTGGGCCCCAAAGCTAAGTCAAACCCTGGTCAGTGCGGGTTTGACCCGGGGTTAACCCCAGTGTCACTGATGTATGGCCCCCACACGTCAGGTTTGACTTGGTCAGCCCTGTTGACGCCTCTATGACGTCATGCTGATGCAGTAATTGTTTTTCTAGATTTTAAATAATTCAGAGAATTTCAGAAAATAGTTAAAACTTCTAAAAATCATAGAAATTAAACCGTATCTCAGAATGAAATAAATTATATATGAAAAATAATCAGAAAAATGCAAGGAATCCATTTATGCTAGTTTCATGCATGAAAAAGCAACTTATACTTGCTGTATAAGTCAAAACGTAATAATGGCATGTTATATATTTAATTTGGGGTTTGCATATGAACCCTTGGTACATATGGACTTCAATGAAATTGATGCTAGATGCATTAGGGCAAATCATAGCATCTTTGAAATGTCATTTTCATGCATCATATTGTTGCATATGGTTGTTTATTGATTGCCGGCAACGTCCCCTCTCGATAGGTTCTACTCTGGAAGGTATCCCGAGTACCTGTCTGAGGAGCAGTGCTTCTTCATGGATCTATCAGGCAAGCAAACCCCCTTGAGCATCTCGATAAAATCCCACTCTCTCAGTCCTGCTCCTTTTACTGCATTAGGACAACAACGATTCAAACTGCTACTTTCTGCTGCGGTAGCTAAACCCATTCCTCAGCATGACCTGTCATTGCCACAGTAAATAGTTGAAACCCACTAGCATGAGTAGGAGTTGCTTGAGCCATGATGTGCCTGCTCATCCATGAGTGTTTTTCTTTATGCCAGCTATGCTTAGAGTTGTGTCAGGTCTGATTCATTGGGAATGAATCGGAGTGGTGAACATGTCCTACCGATAAAGGCTAAGTGTGTGAACACGTTTTGGTAAAGGTAGCGATGAGAGGCCATGTAGGAGTACATGGTGGGTTGTCTCATTGGAACCGTCCTTAAGCACTGAGTTCTGTGTATGTTATCCAAGTCCAGTTACTAACACACATTGGGTTCCGGTTATCCGGCCCCTCTCGGCTTATTAATCCACTTGATCTCTGTCCAGGAGTTGCAACTAGTTTCTGGCGTTTGTAGGTAGTGCTACTTGTCTACCAGGTTGTGTCCGACGGGATGGGCTTGGGACAGACTAGGCACCGTGGCACGGTGTACCAAGTGGCACCCGGATGGTGGGCTTGGGAACCCTGCACACATCGTTTGGGGCCGTGAGCGACACCCCGGCCGGATCTCCTTGCGGATGGAACCCGAATAGGCGATAAACCTGGACGAGAGACTTGTGTGGTTAGTCAGGTCGTGGCCGACACCCTCGCCCGGCTTCCGCTTGAAGGTTGCTGAGGTACATGACGTGTACAGGGCTATAAGTGGCGAGAGCGTGTGTGAAGAAGTACACCCCTGCAGGGTCAACATTATCTATTCGAATAGCCGTTTTCCTCGGATATGGAAACTTGGAGGACTTATGTAGTACATAGACAATTTGAAGTGGATACTCTAAAATCCGCAAGATAAGCGTGAGTGCTATGGATGGCCTTCTCGTAGGGAGACGGGAACGAATCCATAGTGGAGTATTGACATGGTGAATATGTGGACTCATGTGCGTCTTCTCACCCCAAAGAAGTTTCTGATACTCGTAGTATAGGTTAGCCACTGAGTCAAAGCTGGCTTGCTGCTGTTAAAACTCCACCGCCCCCCTTTTGTTGATAATGTTGCATATGTAGATAGTTCTGATGTAGAACTTCCTGAGTACCTTTGTACTCACATTTGCTTATTTATGTTTTGCAGTTGGTTACACTAGTGACTTCGACGAGTAGCTTGTATCCCAGCTACGATCTTGTACCCTTGGGAGGGTCGTGTATAGTCAGGCTTCTTAGTCTTTTCCTTTTGTAGTTGTCTGTACTCAGACATGTAATGCTTCCGTTGCTTGTATGCTCTGAATGATGGGTCATGAGACCCCTGTTTGTATTGCATACTATGTGGCTCTTCTGGGCCTTTATCTATATGAGTTTGACTTATGTTGTGATGCCATGTTGTACAGCACATACTTGCATGTTATGCGTACGTGTAACGTGTATTGCTATGTGTGGGATCCGACAACCTAGTTGTTTACCTCTGGTAGCCTCTCTTATGGGGAAATGTAGTCTTGTGCTTCCAGGAGCCATAGTAGTCCGCTACAGCCAGGTTCAGCGGAGTCCTGCTAGCCCAGCACTACTACTCCGGAACACTTGACTGGCCGGCATGTGATTCACTTCGTTCCTGTGTCTGTCCCTTCGGGGAAATGTCACGCGGTGACATCCGAAGTCCTGTTAGCCCAGTGCTACAGCCCGGATTCATACGCTGTTGACCGACATGCTCGAGGTTGTTTGATGTATGCATGTCCCTGTAAGTTAGTGCTACTTTGAGTTCACGACTAGTCATATCGGCCCGAGTTCTCTTTCATATGGATGCTAGCGACACTATCATATACGTGAGCCAAAAGGCGCAAACGGTCCCGGTCCAGGTAAGGTGGCACCCGTGGGAATACCGTGCGTGAGGCCGCAAGGTGATATGAAGTGTTACATGCTAGATCGGTGTGACTTAGGATCGGGGTCCCGACACGGAAGCAGTACAACCGCTCGGATTCATCAGTTCAAGAAGAGTAACAGAATAGCCCAAATGTATATATATATATATAACAAGAATGCAATAATAGTCATAATGTCATGCATTGTTTATTAAAAAATTGTGTTAAAGCAGAGTGATGCAGATAGTGCAATAAGCAAAGAGTAGGACTATGTCCCTTTCAAGGGCAAGCTGAGGAATGATATTAAATTGAATATTTCACTCATTACTATAATCAACCTGTTAATTCCGTGGTATGACGTAGCTGTCTGCCTCCTTGGTTGCTGCATCATGTGTTTGGCAATAGTGCTATCGGACCATGTTTCCAGAGATTAAGGTCCTGAAACAAAAAAGTAAAATAACCAAACGAGAAGCCCCTAGTGCGGTTTAGGCCGCGTTTTGGGGCGTGCCGCAGTTGTGCCCCCCTCCCCACCTGTGCCCATGGTATTTTTAATGCGTAATTATGTACGCGCGGCATGAATTTCACCGTTGGGCTGGGATTGGGGTGGCCGCGGTATTGCTACGCGAGATCAGATCGCGCTAGGCGGTCTACTTGCCGATTGCCCCGAGTGCGCTTGAAGGTGGCCGGCCTTTGAAGCGCCGAACTGGTTGATTGCCTTGAGAGGCTGCTTTGCGCTTCTGCTGCGAGGGCCGCGGTGTGCTCCTCTGTTCAGAGAGAGCGCTCTATGTTTCCATTGACTGTAATAACTCCACGAGGTCCTGGCATCTTGAGCTTGAGGTATGCATAATGCGGTACTGCATTGAATCTAGCGAATGTGGTTCGCCCGAGCAGCGCGTGATAACCACTACAGAACGGGACTATATCGAAGATTAACTCTTCGCTTCAGAAATTATCCGGGGATCCGAAGACCACTTCTAGTGTAACTGAGCCTGTGCAATGGGCCTCTACACCTTGAATGACGCCCTTAAAGGCTGTTTTTGTGGGTTTGATCCTTGAGGGGTCTATACCCATTTTGCGCATTGTGTCCTGATAAAGCAGGTTCAGGCTGCTGCCGCCATCCATAAGGACTCGAATGAGGTGAAATCCGTCAATGATTGGATCTAGGACAAGTGCGGCGAATCCGCCATGACGGATACTAGTGGGGTGGTCACTGCGATCGAAGGTGATCGGGCAGGAGGACCAAGGGTTGAACTTTGGGGCGACTGGCACCAACGCATATACGTCCCTAAGCGCACGCTTCCGCTCCCTCTTAGGGATGTGGGTCACGTATATCATGTTGACCGTCCGCACTTGCAGGGGAAACGTCTTTTGACCTCCGGTGTGTGGCTGCCGGGGCTCCTCCTCGTCATCGGTATGCGGCCCCTTGTCCTAGTTTTCAGCAACTAACTTGCCGGCCTGCTTGAACACCCAACAATCCCTGTTGGTGTGATTGGCTGGCTTGTCTGGGGTGCCATGTATTTGACACGAGCGATCGAGTATACGGTCCAAGCTGGACGGACCCGGCGTACTTTGTTTGAATGGCTTTTTCCGCTGACCCGGTTTAGAGCCTTTGAATCCGGCATTGACTGTCGTATCCTCAGTATTTTCGCTGTTAATGTGGCGCTTATGTTGGTTGTGACGTGACCTGCTATTGCCGTCCTTGGTATCTGAGGTACCATGGTTCTTTGATATGTTATTACTGTGAGCCAGCCAGCTGTCTTCTCCCGCACAAAAGCGGGTCATGAGCGTCGTGAGAGCTACCATAGATTTCGGCTTTTCCTGAACAAGGTGCCGGGCTAGCCACTCGTCTCGGATGTTGTGCTTGAAAGCCGCTAAGGCCTCCGCATCTGGACAGTCGACGATTTGATTTTTATTTGTAAGAAACCGAGTCCAGAATTTCCTAGCCGACTCTTCTGGCTGCTGAATTATGTGGCTCAAGTCATCGGCGTCTAGTGGTCGCACCTAAGTGCCTTGAAAGTTGTCGAGGAATGCGGCTTCCAGATCTTCCCAACAGCTAATGGAGTCCGCTGGCAAGCTGGTAAGCCAATGCCGTGCTGGTCCTTTGAGCTTTAGTGGGAGGTATTTGATAGCGTGTAAGTCATCGCCGCAGGGCATGTGGATGTGGAGGAGGAAATCCTCAATCCATACTGCGGGATCTGTTGTGCCGTCGTATGATTCAATATTTACAGGTTTGAAACCTTCTGAGAATTGATGTTCCATTACTTCATCTATGAAGCATAAGGGGTGTGTAGCGCCTCTGTATTGGGCTATATTGCGACGCAGCTCGAATGGGTCTTGCCCGCTGTGTTCGGCCCGGCCAGATTTTCTTTTACTGTATTCGGCATGACGTTTATCGTCTTGCAGAGTGGTGCGCCGTCGTGATCCGTAGATCGATCTTGCATGCTTTGCTTTGTCTTCCAATATGTCTCGCAGGTCTGGCATATCTCCCCATGCCTTTTTATTTGAATGGCGTCGGGGTGGAGGCTGAGCTTTTGGCTGGAATGCCTCTCTATCGCAGCCACGAGGTGGCCGATCAGCCGTATCATACGCTTCTTCCTCCAGTCGGGGTAGTAACATGCACTTTGGGTAATTCTTGGAGGGGCTCTCAAGTTTATATTCCTCGGCCGCGAGGACTTCAGTCCATCTGTCAGCTAGCGGATCTTGATCAGTTTCAAGCAGCTGCTATTTTTTCTTCAGGCTATTTGCCATGGCCATAAGCCGGCGCTTGAAGCGCTCTTGTTCGACGGGATCCTCTGGGATGGTGAATTCATTGTTGCCGAGGCTTGCCTCGTCTTCGGAGGGGGGATGTAATTGTCATCCTCCTCCTCTCCGTGTGCCGCTCTCTCAGGAGAGATGGCTCCTGCATCCTCCTACTCTAAATCTTGCTGGAGGGGATAGTTGTTGTCTTCGGCACCATCCGGAGTGTTATTATCTCCTGTGCCGGTATCACCACTTTTTCTTTGGCGGGACTTAGAGCGGCGCATCTGACGTCGGCGCTTGGGTTGCTTCTTGGAGGGGTCATCCTCCGCTATCTCGTCGCCATGGCCTTCGTTGGGTGTATCCAGCATGTATATGTCATATGACGAGGTGGCTTTCCAGTTCCCTATAGGCGCTGGTTCATGTTCGTCTCCTACATCGTCGTCCATACCATCAATTTCTTCGGAGTCGAAGTCAAGCATGTCGGTTAAATCATCGATAGTGGCTACAAAGTGGGTGGTGGGTGGGCGTCGAATTTCTTTGTCGTCCGCATCCCAATCCTATTGGCCATAGTCCGGCCAAGGCTCTCCTGACAAAGAGAGAGACCTTAGTGAATTCAGAATGTCGCCGAAGGGCGAGTGATAAAAGATATCCGCGGCGGTGAATTCCATGATCGGCGCCCAATCGGATTCGATTGGCAGGGGCACGGGTGGTTCGGAGTCCGAAAAAGAGTCCGCCACCTTGGAGTCATGGGCTGCGCAGAGGGTTAGGCAGGTGTTCGGCTCGATCGCTGTTGAGACTGCAGCCCCTGAGGTGGTGTCCAACCACCCGTCATCGATTGGCACAGTTGGCTCTGAGCTAAGGGTCAGAGCTGATGCGGGCGCGGCCTCTGGGGTACTGTTCGGCGGCAGAGCTAGGTCATACCCATCGTGATAGTGTGGCGCGCCCGGCTGTGGCTCGAATCCGTCGAAGATCAAGTCTCCGTGGATGTCGACCGTGTAGTTAAAACTTCCAAATCTGACCTGATGGCCAGGGGCGTAGCTTTCAATCTGCTCTAGAAGGCCAAGCGAATTAGCCCGCAGTGCAAAGCCACTGAATACAAAGATCTGTCTGGGGAGAAAAAGTCTCACCCTGGACCGCATCGCTATCGATGATAGTAGGAGCCATCAAGCCTAAAGGCGACGACACAAAGGAACTCTCAATGAAAGCACTAATGTCGGTGTCAAAACCAGCGGATCTCGGGTAGGGGGTCCCGAACTGTGCATCTAGGCCGTATGGTAACAGGAGGCAGGGGACACGATGTTTTACTCAGGTTCGGGCCCTCTTGATGGAGGTAAAGCCCTACGTCCTGCTTGATTAATATTGTTGATATGGGTAGTACAAGAGTAGATCTACCACGAGATCAGAGAGGCTAAACCCTAGAAGCTAGCCTATGGTATGATTGTATGTTGTGATTGTTGTCCTACGGACTAAAACCCTTCGGTTTATATAGACACCGGAGAGGGTTAGGGTTTCACAAGGTCAGTTACAAAGGAGGAAATATACATATCCGTATTGCCTAGCTTTCCTTCCACGCCAAGTAGAGTCCCATCCGGACACGAGACGAAGTCTTCAATCATGTATCTTCATAGTCTAACAGTCCGACCAATGGAGATAGTCCGGCTATCCGGAGACCCCCTAATCCAGGACTCCCTCAGGTTGTCTCCCAACAAGCGTTATTCTTTAATGCCTTATATCTATATATAAGATTTCAACAATGCTCACATGAAAGACAAGAATTGAAGCACAAAGAGAGCATCATAAAACACATGACAAACACATCTAGGTCTAATATACTTCCTATGCATATGCATCTTATAGCCAAACAAATTATCGTAGCAAGCAGAAACTCGCATATGCAAGGAAACAGAAAGAAACACTAGCAATGTCAACATAACAAGAGGTAATTTAGTAACATGAAAATTTCTACAACCATATTTTCCTCTCTCATAATAATTACATGTAGGATCATAAGCAAATTCAACAATATAGCTATCACAAAACATATTCTTAACAAGATCCACATGTATGCAAAGTTGACACTCTTCCAAAATAGTGGGATTAACATTAACTAAAGTCGTGACCTCTCCAAACCCACTTTTATCAAAAACTTCATCAGATTGAACATTCTCCAAATATGTGGGATCTAAAGTTGACACTCTTCTGAACCCACTTTGAATAATATTGCAAACATTATTATCAATCTCATATTCATCATGGGGCTTAAATATATTTTCATGATCATAAGAAGAATCACCCCAATCATGATCACTGCAACAAGTAGTAGACATAGCAAAACTAGCATCCCCAAGCTTAGGGTTTTGCATACATTAAAACAATTGACATTAAGAGAATTTATGATAACATCATTAAAATCATGCTTTTCATCGAAGGAACTATCAAGTATGGGTGCAGTAGCAACGATCTCATGTTTAACATAAGGAACTAAAGCAAACTCATCTTCATAAATATTGGCATCATGGACACAATAATAGCAAGCATCATGTTCGTCAAGGGATATTTCAATAAAATCATTGGAATCATAATTATCTATAGATTCATGCATATCATTATTTTCTTCAGAAGCAACGGTCATTCTTTCAATCAATTCTTTGACATAGACATTATGATCATAGTTTTCATAGCAATATTTAGGTATGTCAAAATTTGCAGATTCATAGATAGTAACATCATACTTTTCAATAAAAGAAGCAACTTTATAACCACCCTGAAAAGCAAAAAATTCTTAAATTTGTTCGATATCGTAGTAACTATAAACACCCTTTGCATAAGAAGATAAGATTTCATTATCATTAAACTCACATAGGATGGGGAGGTGTTTTTTAGGGTTCTTGGAGCAACAAGCTAGATCGCAAATTTCACAAAGATTCCAAGCATAACATAGCAATCTATTTATTTGATCCCATAAAAGTATCTCTTTTTCACACAAATGGTGACGCACGAAATGAGCATGCTCATCTAAAGATTTCCCATCAACTAGGCTAGTTGGGGTTTCAGCACGAGCGCATAAGGATCGAAGATGATCCAAGTAGAACACTTTAAGTGGATCCATGCCAATAGATTTTTAGCAAGCAAAGATACAAGCAAATAGAAGGCACATGGAAACACAAACAAAGATACATACGGAAAGAAGGCAAACGGAAAAGAGGGCGAATAAAACGACAAGGGTGAAGTGGGGGAGAGGAAAATGAGACGCAAATGGCAAATAATGTAATGCGAGGGATAAGAGTTTGTGATGGGTACTTGGTATGTCTTGACTTGGCGTAGATCTCCACGGCAACGGCGCCACAAATCCTTCTAGCTACCTCTTGAGCACTGTGTTGGTTTTCCCTTGAAGAGGAAAGGGTGATGTAGTAAAGCAGTGTAAGTATTTCCCTCGGTTTTTGAGAACCAAGGTATCAATCCAGTAGGAGACCACGCGCGAGTCACCTCGTACCTACACAAACAAATAAGAACCTCGCAACCAACGCGATAAAGGGGTTGTCAATCCCTTCACGGCCACTTGCAAGAGTGAGATCTGATAGAGATGATAATAATAACATAAATATTTTTGGTATTTTTATGATATAGATTGAATGTAAAGATTGGAAAATAAAATAGATTGGAAACTTGTATGATGGAAAATAGACCCGGGGGCCATAGGTTTCACTAGTGGCTTCTATCAAGATAGCATAAGTATTACGGTGGGTGAACAAATTAATGTTGAGCAATTAATAGAAAAGCGAATAATTATGAGAATATCTAGGCATGATCATGTATATAGGCATCACGTCCGTGACAAGTAGACCGACTCCTGCCTACATCTACTACTATTACTCCACACATGGACCTCTATCCAGCATGCATCTACAGTATTAAGTTCATAAGAACAGAGCAACGCCTTAAGCAAGATGACATGATACAGAGGGATAAACTCATGCAATATGATGTAAACCCCATCTTTTTATCCTCGATGGCAACAATACAATACGTGTCATTTCCCTTTCTGTCACTAGGATAGAACACCGCAAGATTGAACCCAAAGCTAAGCACTTCTCCCATTGCAAGAAAGATCAATCTAGTAGGCCAAACCAAACAGATAATTCAAAGAGACTTGCAAAGATAAACCAATCATACATAAATTTTTTCATAGATAGACTTGATCATAAACCCACAATTCATCGGATCTCGACAAACACACCGCAAAAAGAAGGTTACATCGTATAGATCTCCAAGAGAATCAAGGAGAACTTTGTATTGAGATCCAAAGAGAGAGAAGAAGCCATCTAGCTACTAGCTATGGACCCGAAGGTTTGAGGTAAACTACTCACACATCATCGGAGGGGCCATGGAGTTGATGCAAAGGCCCTCCGTGATAAATGCCCCATCTGGTGGAGCTCCGGAAAAGGCCCCAAGATGGGATCTCTTGGGTAAAGAAGGTTGTGGCAGTGGAAATATGGTTCCGTGGTGCTCCTAAATATTTTCGGGGTATGTGAACATATATAGGAGGAAGAAGTAGGTCGGTTGAGCCACGAGGGGAGGGAGGGCGCGCCTAGGGGGTAGGCGCGCCCCCTGCCTCGTGGCCGCCTTGTTTGTTTCTTGACATCCACTCCAAGCCCTCTGGATCACGTTTGTTCCAAAAATCATGTTCCTGAAGGTTTCATTCCGTTTGGACTCCGTTTGATATTCCTTTTCAATGAAACACTGAAATAGGCAAAAAACAACAATTTGGGCTGGGGCTCCGATTAATAGGTTAGTCCCAAAAATAATATAAAAGTGTAAAATAAAGCCCATTACCAACAAAAACAGATAATATAATAGCATGGAACAATCAAAAATTATAGATATGTTGGATACGTATCAGGTAGCGTGTGCGATAGTTGTTGTGTACGACGATGTTACGACGGTTCGACGTTTCATAATCCTGTCCGACACTCATACGATGATTAGCTAATCTTCTTAATGGTGAACCGTTTGTGACGGGCCGCGCATCATATACGTTCTATAATAGTGTACCGTTTGTGATGGGCCGTGCATCGTAAACATAGCACCACAGAATACCGACTGCGATGGCAATGCGAGCAGAAATGATTAGGAGTACTATAGGGGCCCTATCCCCGACGGTTTCTGGGTCGTGTGGGAAGGACCCCCCTATCGCCCATACTCACTTGGCGACGGTTCGAAATACCGTCGCGGAAAGGGGTTAAAAACTGTTTGTTTAGGACCGACGTGCACCAGTGTTAGTCTCACGACATGGACACATGCATACGTTTGCATGGAGTGCCATGGAATTTTAATTACAAAAAATAAAAAAATGATCAGAAAAACATGAAACCTTGGTTGATTTAATGTCATGCCACCAAGATGATGCGGTAAAAAAATTGGCCTGTTTGACGAAAGTTTGGACACACACCCCTCAAAAACCGGAGCAACTCACTAGAAGGTTCGTGGTTCCGAGAGGGAACAATGCATGTTTGATGACGAATGGGTGATAGCTTCCTCTTACGGCCTTCAATTTTTTTTCTACGTCTAACATGCACTGATACAACTGTCATGTGAAATTTTTGAAAATTTCAGGGGTCATTTGACATTTTAAAGACATTTAAGTGATTTTCTAGCCATTTAATGACCGTAATTCAAATTTGAACTACATCTACATGCAATGCCTAACCATAACAATTTGAAAAATCTTAGTTTTGTGTACTTGTGTGCGAGTTAATTCCATGTGCCGTAAATTAGAAGGAATTTTCAAACATATTGGTCACAAGGCATGGGCACATGCATGGAGTGCCATGGTATTTTAATTCCAAAAAATTAAAAAAATTATCAGAAAAACATGAAATCTTGCTTGATTTAATGTCATGACACCAAGATGATGTGGTAAAAAAATTGGCATGTTTGACGACAGTCTGGAAACACACCCCTCACACACCGGAGAAACTCACTAGAAGGTTCGTGGTTCCCAGAGGGAACAATGCATGTTTGATGAGGAACGGGAGATAGCTTCCTCTTATGGCCTTCAATTTTTTTTTCTATGTTTAATGTGCACTAATAAATCTGTCATGTGAAAATTTGGAAAATTTCAGGGGTCATTTTACCTTCTAAAGACAATTAAGTGATTTTCTAACCATTTAATGACCGTAATTCAAATTTGAACTACATCTACATGCAATGCCTAACCATAGCGGTTTGAAAAATCATATTTTTGTGTACTTGTGTGCGAGTTAAAAAAACCATTAGACGATGTAAATATCTGGTGTTCAAAAAAGAAAATGTTAAGATTTGGCAAGACAACCGGCCCCACACGATTGGAACTCTTTCTCGTTGCCCGAGGTTTGGTAGGTGAGTGGTGGGGATCATTAATCAGACACGGTTCTGCATTGGAAACCATCAGCTATTATGTTCACACACAGATTTTGCTGCGGGAATCGTGTGTAATTCAAACTACAGTACTCGTAAATTCCGGCGACCGGCGTGTGTACTGCCCCGTCGATCGAGATTCCGGCCAGCAATAAATACTACCTTACCCACGTCGTCCCGCCTGCATTCTCATCTACATCCTCCCCTCACTCGCCCTTTCTCTCTCTCTCTCACTCTCTCTCTCTCAAATCTCTGCCATGGCGCCGCTGGTCCACCCACGCGCCGACGAGGACTCATCGCCCCCCAAGGATGCTCACTCGATTAGCAGCAACGAGGACCCCTACGCCGCTTGACGAGGTTGCGCCAGCCCCCCCCCAACTTTGGATTGGTTTTGGGGCCAGTAAAATCTTTGCGTTTGGAAGTCGCAGCCACCGGTTAAGAAAGCGAGGTAAGTGGCGTTCAAGGAAGAGATGGCGGAGGAGGAAGCCAGGTTCCAGGCGGCCAGTGAAGCCCGTGACACCGCCTAGAAAAAGGAGGCGGCGAAGATTTGGGGGTGGGCGCGTCGTCGTGCCGAGGAGGTGGACGAAGACGGGTACTTCGCGAGGAAGGTCATAGGCGCTAGGCGCCTCGTCATTGCGTGGAGGTGGGCTAATAAGCTCTAGCATGTCACTGACGAGGAGCTCCGGTGGGCGCCCAACGAAATGGCAAGATCGGCCGCACGTGTCCGCCAGCAAGAGGAAGATCAGTATGTCAAGCACTACAAGGCGGAGGAGGCGGAGTACTGCCTCTGCACTGGGTAGACGCCGTGCACCAGGGAGTTGCTGGCAACAGGCTGCCGGAATACTGGCCCCAAGAGGGATTATTGGTTTTAGTATTGTTCGCTTTCAATTTTATGCATCGTACCTAGTAGTTAAGTATCATCACGTATATGCGATGATATTATATATATATATATATATTCAGTGATGAACTAATGAACAATTAATATATATATATTATGAATTCCATTTTCTATCTATTTTTATACTAATTTAAATCTAGTTGTTATCATCCACATATACAGAATGGAAAGCGTATATACACACATTGAAACAAAACATATAAGAATGGAAAACAGAGTACACACATTGAAACAGAGCAATGCTATGATTGCTGTGAATACATAGCTATCCACGTCGTAACGACTTTTCAAAATAAAACGCGTTCATGAGACCATGACCAGCAGCCCTTGCCTACGGTAGATCTTGGCTCTGCCTGAACTCGTGCAGGCGTTCGTCCAAGCGGTTGACACGCTCACAGTACACCTGGAGTGTGATCTCGAGCTCCAAGTTGGCTATTACATCGGAGATCACCAGCTCGAGGATGCGATGGCCATGTTCCTCTATTGCGCCCAGGTGCACACCTGGGCCAAGGAGGCGATCGAGCCTATGGACAAGGCGAATGGAGGCACCCATGTGCACAGCGTGGCGGGCGTCCGGTGCAAGTATGGCGTGGCCAGCCTCTGGTGCAAGTACAGCACTGAGGGCCTCTGCCCACTCCTGGCGAGGAATGGGGGTACTGACGGGATGTGTACCCAGTTGCGATGCTGTGTCGACAGCAGGCAAACACCGATGGATCCACTCTTGCTATTCGGTGCGCCACGCCTCTTGCTCTGCGGCACTCCAACGGTCTCGCCTTGCGGCGAGCCGTAGCCTATCGGCATGGACGCGCCTAGCTTGCTCTGCGGCGTGCCATCGATCATGTTGTGTGGGGAGCTGCAGCCTGTCGGCGCTGTCATGCCTATCTTGATCTTTGGTGCTCAAGCATCATGCGCCAAAGGTCTGCACAACCTTGGCGATGACGCGCATCACAGCATCATCCATCGTGTTGCCAGGGAGCGCCTCGGCCTCAACAGGTCGTGGCACCTGCTCGTTTTCCTCGCCGACGAGGTTGATGGCAGAGGCGGCGCTTTCGTGGGTTGGCATGCTTGGAAAATGTGCATGTGCTACAGGCTGCGCTTGTCGCCTCCGTGCATCGCGCGCCGCCTATGCGCAATATCGCTGGGTGGCGGGAAACATGTGAGGAAATGGCAGGAAATGGTGGCCTGTTCATAAAACGCCATCAATTAATGGAAACTTAACATACAAGGAACATCAAGCTAGCAAAAGAAGTAGATGATGATCAGATGAACACGGACCACACTAGGGAACCCGTCGGTGATGAATTCATCAATCCCAAACAGATAAATTAGAAGCAATCATCTGTGTTAATATCGGTCTTCGCACACATTTCTGATTACAGACCTGTTTGCCGAACCATTTCTGTTCTGTTGTCTCAACATAAACAGTTCATCCGACTGAGTCACATGCTGTATATCGCACACACCTTCATCTGGCTGTCCGTTTCTTTTGTGTTGCCTAATCGTAAATAGTTCATACGAGTGAACAGTATGTTGTATATCGCACACACCTTCATCTGGCTGCATGTTTCTTTTGTTCCTCCTCATCGCAAACAGTTAATTGAGCTGAACCGTATGCCCTGCATCACACACGCAACTAAAATCTGAACCGCGTTTGATGCATCCTCCATCACAAACATTTTCACCTTTTTTGATGGTTATTTTACACCACGGTTTGCGATTATGGCATCGCATACAGTTTCGTCAAAGGGTCTCTGATCATAGTGTCGCGTTAGCAGCAACCTGCAGTGTGTGTGTGTGTGTCTACATATATATATATATGTTTGCTCACCATTGAGGAGACTGCGGAGCGCTCTGCTCGTGTCCCTTCGCGCACGCTCTGCCAGCGGTTGGGCGTGTGCACGATCACGTTGGGGGGCCCATATGCATACGGTTGCATCGCACGCGTTGCCACGCGATGCAGTTACGTGCAGCATGATGGAGTTACATGCTGCAAATTAGAACTTCCATCAGGGCCTGCTGATATTCCTGGCCGTCCGGCTTCCCCGTTAATTCCCATGGCCATTATAACCTTAGTCTCTTCAACCTTTCGATCGCGGCCCACAACACAACAAGCACACCCATGACGACACATACAGAGAGGATGTCCAGCGGTGCTCCAATGGAGTTTGGCGAGCATAGAGTGGAGACCCACGCGAGGGAGACGGATCTCTTAGTGGTGTACACCATCGACCTAGCCATGGTGGACAACTACATCAATAGCATTAAGAAGTTGCTTGCTCGAGACAAGTACAAGGAGGTCGGCATCGACCTCCAATACATCGTTGGTCGTCCCGGCATAGATCAGAAGGTTGTCATCGCCTAGTTGTGCGTGCGCCATCATGTCCTCTTCTACCACTACTGCATGGCCATAGGACCTTGCGGCCATTTCAACAGGTTTGTCAACAGCACCGACCACAAGTTCGCCACGGCGGAAACCACCGACGATGTAAAAGCGCTCAGGTTTACGGGTTTGGCCTGCCAAAACCTTGTCAAAATCCATGAGCACTACAGGGTCTGGGGCAGCATGACGAAGGACTCCTTGGTTGAACTCACCTCGGCCATCATCGATGCCTACTATGAAAAGATAAACAGGATGCCCACAGAATAAGTCTCGTATCCTAGCATAGGGCCTAGATGCGGCAACCAGATGAACCTCACCTCATGTTCACTGCCAAGAGCGTGTACACATGCTACAAGATGCACAGGCGGATCGTTGACATGAGGAAGTGCCTCGTTACCCAAATCGACGAGCCCAGATCAAGCGACAAGCAGAGCAAGCGTCACAAGATGTAGATGATGATCAGATGATCGTTTATGCTAGTTAATCATGCATGTAATATATAGTTTACTTTATTGGTGTGTGGAAATGTCATGTGTGTAGTACCCACCTATGTAATTATGCATGTAACAGTTTACTTTGGTGTGTGCAAATGCCATGGTTGTAGTAGGCACCTATGTAAGTGGATTTTTAATTTGGTTATTCAACCATGTCCTTATAAGTGTGTATATATATGTTGTTGTTCTGTATGCAATCCCATCCCACAACACACACGTCTTATTAGCAACAACTGTCTGTGTTATTATCGGTCTTCGCACACATTTCTGATTACATACCAGTTTACTGCGTATCACACACATCTTGTTCTATTCAACTGTTTCAGTTCTCTTGTCTCAACTTTAACAATTCATCCGAGTGAACTGCATGATGTATATCGCACACACCTTGAGCTGGCTGACCGTTTCTGTGTTTCCTAATCACAAACAGTTCATCTGAGGGAACCGTATGCTGTATATCACACACACCTTCATCTGGCTGCCCGTTTTATTTGGTTCCTCCTTATTGCAAACAGTTAATTGAACTGAACCATATGACCTGCATCACACACGCAACTAAAAACTGAACCGTGTTTGATGGCTCCGCCATCACAAACGTTTTGCACCTTTTTGACAAGTTTTTTACACCACCGTTTGTGATTAGTGCATCGCACACAGTTTCATCGAAGGGTCTCTGATCATAGTTTCACGTTAGCGGCATCCTGTAGTAGTGAATGGTCAGCCAGATGAGGGTGTGTGCGATATTGTTGGGGAACATAGCATGCAATTTCAAAAAGTTCCTACGATCACGCAAGATCTATCTAGGAGATGACTAGCAACGGGTGGGTGAGTGCGTGTCCACGTATCCTCATAGACCGAAAGCGGAAGTGTTAGGTTAACGCGGCTGATGTAGTCGAACGTCTTCACGATCCATCCGATCTAGTACCGAAAGTACGACACCTCCGAGTTCAGCACATGTTCAGCTCGATGATGTCCCTCGAACTCTTGATCTAGCAGAGGGTCGAGGGAGATTTTCGTCAGCACGATGGCATGGTGACGATGATGGTGATGTGATCCGCGCAAGGCTTTGCCTAAGAACTACATGAAAATGACCGGAGGAGTAAACTGTGGAGGAAGGCGCCGCACACTGCTTGGAACAGTTGGTCTGTCTCCAAGGGGTGCCCTGCCCATGTATATAAAGGAGGAGGGGAGGAGGCCGACCGGCCACCAGGGGCGTGCCAAGGAGAGGGGAGTCCTACCAGGACTCCAAGTCCTAGTAGGATTCGGCCCCCTCTTTTCCTTCTCATGGAGAGGGAAAGGGGGAAGGGAGAGGGAAGAGGAGAAGAAAGGGGGCGTGCCCCTCCCCTAGTACAATTTGGACTCCCCATGGAAGGGGTGCGCGAACAACCCTTGTGGGCTGCGTCCCCTCTCCCCTATGGCCCATGTAGGCCCATACTACCTCTTGTGCACTGCGTTCGTTTTCCCTTGAAGAGGAAAGGGTGATGCAGCAGAGCAGCGTAAGTATTTCCATCAGTTTTTGAGAACCATGGTATCAATCCAGTAGGAGGCCACGCACGAGTCCCTCGCACCTACACAAACAAATAAACTCCTCGCAACCAACGTGATAAAGGGGTTGTCAATCCCTTCTTGGTCACCTACGAGAGTGAGATCTGATAGATATGATAAGATAATATTTTTGTTATTTTTATGGTAAAGAGAAATAAAGATGCAAGTAAAATAAATGGAAAAGGAAATAACTAAGTATTGGAAGATTAATCTGATGAAAAATAGACCCGGGGGCCATAGGTTTCACTAGAGGCTTCTCTCGAGAGCATAAGTATTACAGTGGGTAAACAAATTACTATTCAGCAATTGACAGAATTGAGCATAGTTATGAGAATATCTAGGTTTGATCATGTATATAGGCATCACGTCCGAGACAAGTAGACCGACTCCTGCCTGCATCTACTACTATTACTCCACACATCAACCACAATCCAGCATGCATCTAGAGTATTATGTTCAAGAGAACAGAGTAACGCTTTAAGCAAGATGACATGATGTAGAGGGATAAACTCATGCAATATGATATAAACCCCATCTTGTTATCCTCGATGGCAACAATACAATACTTGCCTTGCTTCCCTACTGTCATGGGGAAAGGACACTACAAGATTGAACCCAAAGCTAAGCACTTCTCCCATTGCAAGAAAGATCAATCTAGTAGGCCAAACCAAGCTGATAATTCGAAGAGACTTGCAAAGATAACCAATCATACATAAAAGAATTCTGAGAAGATTCAAATATTGTTCATATATAAACTTGGTCATAAACCCACTGAGGGAGTTCTGGATTAGGAGGTGTTCGGATAGCCGAACTATAACTTCAGCCGGAGTCCTGGACTATGAAGATACAAGATTGAAGACTCCGTCCCGTGTCCGGAAGGGATTTTCCTTGGCGTAGAAGGTAATCTTGGCGATACGGATGTTCAGATCTCCTACCATTGTAACCGACTCTATGTAACCCTAACCCTATCCGGTGTCTATATAAACCGAAGCGTTCTAGTCCGTAGGACAACATACACATCAACAATCATACCATAGGCTAGCTTCTAGGGTTTAGCCTCTCTCATCTCATGGTAGATCAACTCTTGTATTACCGATATCATCAATATTAATCAAGCAGGACGTAGGGTTTTACCTCCATCGAGAGGGCCCGAACCTGGGTAAAACTTCGTGTCCCCTGCCTCCTGTTACCATCCGGCCTAGACGCACAGTTCGGGACCCCCTACCTGAGATCCGCCGGTTTTGACACCGACATTGGTGCTTTCATTGAGAGTTCCTCTATGCCGTCGCCGTCAGGACCGATGGCTCCTATGATCAGCAATGGCAATGCAGTCCAGGGTGAGACCTTCCTCCCCGGATAGACCTTCGTCTTTGGCGGCTTCGCACTGCGGGACGATTCACTTGGCCATCTAGTGCAGATCGAAAGCTACGCCCCTGGCCGTCAGGTCAGATTCGGAAGTTTAAACTATACGGCCGATATCCGCGGGGACTTGATCTTCGACGGATTCGAACAACTGCCGAGCGCGCCGCTCTATCACGACGAGCATGATCTAGCTCTGCCTCCGAACAGTGCCCTGGAGGCCGCACCCGCATCGGCTCCGAACCTTAGTTCGGAGCCAACCGCGCCGATCAAGGATGGGCGGTTGGACGCCACCTCGGGGGCTGTAATCCCAACAGCGGTTGAGCCGAACACCATCCCCGTACTCTGCAAGACTCATGACTCCATGGAGCCGGATTCTTCTCCGGACTCCGAACCCTCCGCGCCCCTGCCGATCGAATCCGATTGGGCGCCGATCATGGAGTTCACAGCTGCGGACGTCTTTCAGCACTCGCCTTTCGGCGATATCCTGAAGTCACTGAAGTCTCTCTCTTTATCAGGAGAGCCCTGGCCGGACTACGGTCAGCAAGGTTGGGGTACGGACGATGAAGAAATTCAAAACCCACCCACCACCCACTTCGCAGCCACTGTCGACGACTTAACCGACATGCTCGACTTCGACTCCGACAACATTGACGGTATGGACGCCAATGAAGGAGACAATGAAGAACCAGCGCCTATTGAGCCCTGGAACGCCACCTCGTCATACGACGTATACATGGTGGACGCACCAAAAGATGACGACGAAGAGCAGAAGGACGCACCAAAGGATTGTTCCCTCGAAAAGCAGTCAAAGTGGCGACACAAGCGCTGCCCCAAATCCCGCCCCGACAGAAATAGCGATCACACAGACCTAGCGCTGGAGCAGGGCGAACCGCTGCCGGACAACGGCAATCCTGATAATCAAACCGAACAAACAAACCCTATCAAGGATAATGGTCTGGACGACATAACGCCGGATAGGCACCCGGAGCAGCAGAACGCCCGTAAAAGGCTTGTTGCCACCGGGAGGAGCCTCAAAAATAAGAAGCGAAGGCTCAAGGCCGCGCAAGACACACTCCAATTCAGATGGAGCAAAATACTCAACACTGTAGCAAGGTACGGCGATAATCGCCCCTCCAAGAGCTACCCAAAGCGAAAGCTGCTACCCGAATTCGATGAGGAGGCCTTAGACCCCCCACAACCAAATATCAAAGTAGCCACCTGGTCGGATAGATGACCCCTCTATCACTACAGAACGGCATTCAACGCCGCTCACAATGCAACACGCGACCCATGCAATGCAACACAACAAATATCCGAACAACGCGGCACACCCAGCTACAGGGGTGCCGCACACCCCCTATGTTTCACCGATGAGGTGCTGGACCATGAATTTCCAGAGGGATTCAAGCCCATAAACATAGAGGCATACGACGGAACAACAGACCCTGGGGTCTGGATTGAGGACTATATCCTCCATATACATATGGCTCGAAGGGATGATCTCCATGACATCAAGTACTTACCTCTCAAACTCAAAGGGCCAGCTCGTCACTGGCTCAAAGGCCTCCCCGAAAGCTCCATTGGAAGTTGGGAAGAGCTCCAAGACGCCTTTCGGGCAAACTTTCAAGGGACTTATGTCCGACTCCGGATGCGGACGACCTGAGTCACATAACTCAACAGCCCGGAGAGTCAGCCCGAAAGCTTTGGAATAGGTTTCTTACTAAAAAGAACCAGATGGTCGACTGCACGGACGGCGAAGCCTTAGCGGCTTTCGAGCACAGCGTCCGCGATGAATGGCTCGCCAGACACCTCGGCCAAAACAAACCGAGAATGATGGCCGCATTAACAAACCTCATGACCCGCTTTTGTGCGGGTGAGGACAGCTGGCTAGCCAGATGCAGCACCAGCGACCCCAGTACATCTGAAGTTAGAGATGGAAACGGGAAATCATGGCGCAACAACAATAACAAACGCCGGAATAAAGAAGACAGCACGAAGGGCACGGCAGTAAATGCCGGATTCAAAGTCCCTCGGCCAAACCAAAAGCCGCCCTCCAAAGGCACCAGGGATGAACTGTCTAGCCTCAACAAAATTCTGGACCTAGTATGTCAGATCCATAGTACCCCCAGCAAACCTGCTAATCATACCCACAGAGAATGTTGGGTCTTCAAGCAGTCCGACAAGCTTAACGCCATACACAAGGGGGAGGATACACCAAGTGAAGACGAGGACGAACCTCCCAAACAAGACAAAGGGGAACAAAAGAAATTTCCACCCGAAGTCAAAACAGTAAACGTGTTACACGTGATCAAGAGAAAAAACAATGCGGCACTCCCTGAAAAATTTACCCAAGTGCCTGTCACCGTGAAGTCCCGGCACTGGTCGTCTCAACCGATCACCTTCGACCATCGTGATTACGCGTCAAGTATTCGGCACGCAGGATGGGCTGCACTGGTATTAGACCCAGTAATTGGCGGATACCACTTCACATGAGTCTTGATGGATGGTGGCAGTAGCCTAAACCTAATATATCAGGATACAATCCGCGGGATGGGGTTAGACCCAACACAAATTCGCCATAGCAATACTACCTTTAAACGAGTAACGCCAGGCCCAGGGGCTCGTTGTACGGGCTCCCTCCTACTACAAGTTATATTTGGCTCCCCCGATAACTTCCGTCGCGAGCATTTAGCTTTCCACATCGCTCCATTTAAAAGTGGCTATCAGGCACTACTCGGACGCGAAGCTTTCGCTCGCTTTAATGCAATACCACACTACGCCTCCCTAACACTCAAGATGCCCGGTCCACGTGGCATCATTTCATTGCACGAAAGTATCAAGCGATCTCTGCGCGCCGAAGAAAGTGAGGTTGTCTGGGCAGCCGCACACTAAAGGCGCCCGGACCAGCAAAAGCATCCAATAGGTCGTCAAGACCTCAGACACAACTAATCAAGTCCGACGCCGCTACTCATATCGAATAAACGGTCACACCCCTATCTTTCAAAAGTACAAGGGGCTCAATGCACGCAGACGAGTGGCGATTTCTTCTTATCTTGAATTATACATGGTTTCTTTAGAAAACTATCCTTATGCACGACAACCTTTTTACCTAAATTCCTCTCTTTTAAAGATGATCATCGTGCTACACCCGTCCAGGATATGGCACAACGGAGACACAGGCGCAGACGTGCAGCAGGGACCCGACCCAAGGATTCTTTTTAGATTAAGACCCTGCGTAAACCTTTATTACTGTCTCTTGTTGATACATATCCACCGTTGGGAAGGATGCTGACGTCTTGGCATGTGGCCATGCCAGAACAATGCACGTACGTGGAGACAAGGGGCTTCTTACAAAGGCCATTCTTCAGGCCCGGTTTATACCACAAAGACCGAATACCCTAGGGAGTGGTCGGCGTCGCGAGTTTGGCCTTATATGCATCAGCTCCGAATCATTGTCTTTGGTCAAATGTTGGGTTTGCCCGGCTCCTGTGTTTTGGTGCCTTACGTTCTGCTTTACCGGCTAAGGTAGCACCAGGAGAACTACTACGATTGTGCCCTGGTTCATCCGGACGAGCACCTCAGTAGAGAAAGCCAAAAACTGACTGTCATGATCTAGCGTGAGACTGGTCAACCACTCGATGACCCATGGGAATGTTAGAATTCCTCCGCCTTAACGAAGGGCTGCTTTCCGGCCAGGCATATACGCACACCGGGATCAGGAGAGTGTGGAGCCACCAGGGGCTATCTAGTAGCCCCACTGTCAAACTCCTATGGCTAAGTGAAAGTGTTAAAGCATTATAGTCTGGTTGCCTTGCTCGCTCCGCTATCACCTCCTTAATAGGACCAAGACATTGGGTTAAGTGTGAACGCGTGTTTTTGCGAACACCTCCGCATTATATGCATGGGGGTTGAAGCCGACGACTGCAATCTTTCAGGTTATACACATGTATACATAAACGGCCGCCCAGGAGGCATCACATTACTTTCAGGCAAAAGTATAAAAGTAGCCTCATAAAAATCTAAAAAGCATTTCGCTTACAATGAGATTACATGTCATTCAAACATAATATTTTTTGAGCACTGGGTCTCTGTCAAACGAGAACCCTCAAGAACTTCCTCAAAGTAGTGCTCAGCAGCCATTCGACCTATGGCCGAATCCTGCGCCGCAACAGTGGTAGAATCCATCTCTGCCCAGTATGCTTTAGCACGGGAAAAGGCCATCCATGCGCCTTCTATGCACGCCGACCTCTTCATCGCATTTATGCGCGGTACCACATCAAGGACCTACTGCACCAAGCTGAAATAGCTGCTCGGTTTTGACCTTCCCGGCCATAGTTGATCCACAATAGAACTCATGGAGAGTCCGGACAACCTATTTAGTTCGGCCCATTCAGCTAATTGGTCCGTCAACGAAAGCAGACGCTCAGGAGAAAGGAATTGCTTCGAAAACAGCTGGTCTACTTCACGGTCCGTCTGACTCTGGAAGTACTTGGCCACATCGGCAGCGCTCGCCGCCAGATCCATATACGCATCCTCTGAACTCCACAGCCGATCCAGAGGGGCATACCGTGGATCTCCGTACTTCCTCTGCAGCATAAAGGACTTCCCGGCTACAATATCCCCAGCTTCCCGCAGCTCCTCCTTCTTTGCCCTCATAGCAGAGCGGAGGTCATTCCCCGTTACAGCAGCCTTCTCAAGGTCCGACGCCTTCGCCTGGTTCTCCTTTTGAAGATCCCGGCAACGGTCTATGGCGGCTTTTAATTCTACGGCCATATTGGCCATATTCTTCCGGCTCTCGCCATGTGCGGCCTTCTCGGCTCGCAACTCTTCGGCCGCCTTCAAAGCAGCCGCATTACCCAATCTTGCTTGTTCCTTGGCTCGGGCAAGTTCCGCCCGCAAGGCCTCAACAGTGGCAGCTCCATCTGCAGTCATAACATGTTAAAAACACTGGCATCATACTCTTCCTATGTGGCGTTTACCAGACAAGGATACTTACCCTACGCCTCGTCAAGCCTTCTGTTAACAAGATCGATGTCGGCATCTGCCACATCTAACTGCCGTTCTAAACGGGCAAACTGGCTAGTCCGTCTGGCCACCAGAGTTTCCATCTCCCGCACATAAAGGCAGTATGGTTATTACCTCCAAGTATGATCCTCCGTTCGTCATCGTTTCTGACGGCAACCAGAGTCTTAGGGGCTACTATCTACACAGGGCACACCTAACATGTGCAGGACTATTACACATTCCTTTTTACGTACCTCAAAGCTTGTCACTAGACTCATAAAAGCTTCATGCAATCCGCTTTCGGCAGACGATATCCTCTCCGTCACCATATTCATCAGCACACAGTGATCATCTGAGATGGCCGCTTGCCCCACCAACTCCCTCCGAACGTCCGATCGCACAATAGACGGCGCCGGACTCTTTTGTCTACTCTCTTCGGGAGCCGGACACTGGGAGCCTCGGGGATCAATTGGATCACCTCCTGGCCTCTCCGCACTCGGAGAGGCCCTCCGCGACGACACTTCAGGGTCGCCCGCTTCCAGAGCGTAGGAGTCCGGAGGAGGCGTCTCGCTCTCCATCATCTCTGGAAGAAGACGCCCCGAAGACGAGCTCATTTGAGAGGGGCTAAGGCCCGAACTGCACAAATATATGCGGTGGTTATTTTCTCAGAAGAAAAGGATGGCATATCTGTACTATTAAAGTTTTCGGGTCACTTACGACTCCCGAGAGAATTGATCCCCCCGCAGACTTTGTGCGGCAGCAGCGCCCCCCAAGGTAGGGCCCCCGGTGGAAGATTTCTTCTCCCATTTGGAAGCTTCGGCTTCCGAATTCTCGGGCGCAGTCCTTTTCCTCTTCCGGTCGTCTTCCTTTACGGAGACGCTCAATCCCTCGGTCAGAATAGGCAGCGTTGGGGGCCCGCGTCCACCCGCATTACCCTCCAAAGTAGCTTCCTTCAAGGGATCCAGGCAAGGTGCGGTCAGGAGCATCTTTTCCAATACCGGATTCTCCAAACCCTCAGGGAGGGGGCTGAACACCGAATCAACTTCGCCTTTGTTAGCCAGTCCTGGTCGAAAAAGCAAACTCTCAGAAATAACTTCGTAACGAAGGAAAGATAATATGTTCGGCTGGAAAATTCCTTACCTGTTCGGCGGCGCGGTTACTGCTCAGGCCCACGTCCTTGGTGATTTTTGGACACTCTACTTGAGGTCCGAAGAATGACTTATACATATCCAAGTGCGTCAGGCCGAGAAAATTTTGAATGGCACGCAGACCCTCGGTATTGAACTCCCACCAGCAAAGGGGCCAACGTTTGCAAGGTTGGACTTGACGAACCAGCATAACTTGTGTTACCGCAACCAAACTGATATCGTCATTGAAGAGATCTCGAATGCGGCTCTGCAGTAAAGGAGCGTCCTTGGCTAGACCCCAGCTCAGTCCTCTGCTGATCCATGACATCAGTTGTGGTGGAGGGCCCTAGCGAAAAATGGGGGCGGCCGCCCACTTGGCGCTTCTAGGAGTCGTGATGTAGAACCACTCCTGTTGCCACAATGCAGACACCTCTGGGATGGAACCTTTGGGCCATGGAGCTCCCGTCATCTTGCGTATTGAGGCGCCTCCACACTCTGCATGTTGCCATTCGATCACCGTTGGCTTTAATTCAAAGGTCTTGAGCCATAAGACAAAGTGGGGGGTAACTCAGAGGAAGGCCTCGCATACGACAACAAAGGTCATGATATGCAAGGAGTCCGGAGCTAGATCATGGAAATCTAGCCCGTAATAAAACATCAAGCCCCTGACGAAAGGATCCAGAGAAAAACCTAGACCTCGGAGGAAGTGGGAGACAAACACGATGCTCTCGTTGGGTTTGGGAGAAGGGTCGGCCTGCCCTCGGGGAGGCAGCCGATGCGACATTTCGGCGGTCAGATACCTGGCCTCCCTCAACTTTTTGATGTCTTCTTCTGTGACGGAGGAGGGCATCCATCGGCCTTGAAGGCTGGATCCAAACATGACTGAAGGTTCGGAGCACCTGACTTGAGCCTTGGGCATTTGAGCTTGAGGCGGGGGAAGGATTCAATTAAGCACGCGAGGGAAAAGGTAAAAGCTTTGCCCCTTTATAAAGAGGGTGGATATCAAGCGTCCTCCCCGTGTCTGTTTGGACTTTCCTATGATCTAGGAGTCCTAGAAGTGGTTGGGCTACCCGCGCCCGTATTGATGAGAATCCCGTAATAAGGGGACACGATCTCTGTTTTTACAAGACGTGCCAAGGGGACCACCTCGCATACCACGCTGAGGTGGGTAATTAAACGACTCGGATAAAGGCTCAGCCGTGGTGTGTCGCACCACGGGATACGTCAGCAGATTAGATTTGTGTAAATATCATTCTCTCTATGGAAGTATGTGGAGGCTTATTTTGCAGAGCTGGACACTATCTTTGTGTTTAAGATCTTCTATGAAGTACTTGGAGGAGGAACCCTCCTTGCAATGCCGAAGAAAATTTGCGCGCCGGACCCATCGTCATTGAAGCCTGGTTCAGGGGCTACTGAGGGAGTCCTGGATTAGGGGATGTTCGGATAGCCGAACTATACCTTCAGCCGGACTCCTGGACTATAAAGATACAAGATTGAAGACTACGTCCCGTGTCCGGAAGGGATTTTCCTTGGCGTATAAGGCAAGCTTGGCGATACGGATGTTCATATCTCCTACCATTGTAACCGACTCTATGTAACCCTAACCCTATCCGGTGTCTATATAAACCGGAGGGTTCTAGTCCGTAGGACAACATACACATCAACAATCATACCATAGGCTAGATTCTAGGGTTTAGCCTCTCTGATCTCGTGGTAGATCAACTCTTGTATTACCCATATCATCAATATTAATCAAGCAGGACGTAGGGTTTTACCTCTATCGAGAGGGCCCGAACCTGGAAAAAACTTCGTGTCCCCTGCCTCCTGTTACCATCCGGCCTAGACGCACAGTTCGGGACCCCCTACCCGAGATCCGCTGGTTTTGACACCAACACCCACAATTCATCGGTCTCAACAAAAACACCGCAAAAGAAGATTACATCGAATAGATCTCCACAAGGGAGCGGGAGAACTTTGTATTGAGATCCAAAACGAGAGAAGAAGCCATCTAGCTAATAAATATGGACCCGTAGGTCTGAAGTAAACTACTCACACTTCATCGGAGGGGCTATGGTGTTCATGTAGAAGCCCTCCGTGATCGCTACCCACTCCGGCGGAGCTCCGGAAAAGGCCCCAAGATGGGATCTCATGGATACAGAAAGTTACGGCGGTGGAATTAGGGTTTTGGCTTCGTATCTGGTAGTTTGGGGGTACGTAGGTAAATATAGGAGGAAGGAGTACGTCAGGGGAGCAACATGGGCCCCATGAGGGTGGAGGGCGCGCCTAGGGGGGGTAGGTGCGCCCCCTACCTTGTGCCTTCCTGGTTGATTGCTTGACATAGGGTCCAAGTCCTCTGGATCATGTTCGTTCCGAAAATCACGTTCCGAAGGTTTCATTCCATTTGGACTCTGTTTGATATTCTTTTTCTGCGAAACCATAAAATAGGCAAAAAACAGCAATTCTGGGCCGGGCCTCCGGTTAATAGGTTAGTTCCAAAAATAATATAAAAGTGTGTAATAAAGCCCAATAATGTCCAAAATAGGATATAATATAGCATGGAACAATCAAGAGTTATAGATACGTTGGAGATGTATCAAGCATCCCCAAGCTTAATTCCTGCTCGTCCTCGAGTAGGTAAATGATAAAAACAGAATTTTTGATGTGGAATGCTACCTGGCATAATTTCAATGTAATTCTCTTAATTGTGCTATGAATATTCAGATCCGAAAGATTCAAGACAAAAGCTCAATATTGACATAGAAATAATAATACTTCAAGCATACTAACTAAGCAATTATTTCTCTTCAAAATAACATGGCCAAAGAAAGTTATCCCTACAAAATCATATAGTCTGGCTATGCTCCGTCTTCACCACACAAAGTATTTAAATCATGCACAACCCCAATGACAAGCCAAGCAATTGTTTCATACTTTTGGTGTTCTCAAACATTTTCAATCTTCACGCAATACATGAGCGTGAGCCATGGACATAGCACTATATGTGGAATAGACTGGTGGTTGTGGAGAAGACTAAAATGGAGAAGATAGTCTCACATCAACTAGGCGTATCAACAGGCTATGGAGATGCCCATTAATAGATATCAATGTGAGTGAGTAGGGATTGCCATGCAACGGATGCACTAGAGCTATAAGTATATAAAAGCTCAACAAAAAGAACTAAGTGTGTGTGCATCCAACTTGCTTGCTCACGAAGACCTAGGGCATTTTGAGTAAGCCGACCCATCGTTGGAATATATAAGCCAAGTTCTATAATGAAAAATTCCCACTAGTATATGAAAGTGATAGCATAGGAGACTCTCTATCATCAAGATCATGGTGCTACTTTGAAGCACAAGTGTGGAAAAAAGGATAGTAGTATTGCCCCTTTTATTTATTTATTTATTCTCATTTTTTTGGGCCTTCTTTTTTTGGCTTTTCTCTTTTCTTATTGGGACAATACTATATGAATGATGATCATCACACTTCTATTTATTTACAACTCAATGGTTACAACTCGATACTAGGACAAAGTATGACTCTATATGAATGTCTCCGGCGGTATACCGGGATAGCAATGATGCATGAGTGACTTATATGAAAGAATTATGAACGGTGGCTTTGTCACAACTAAAATGTCAACTTCATGATCATGCGAAGCAATATGACAATGATGGAGCGTGTCATAGTAAATGGAACGGTGGAAAGTTGCATGGTAATATATCTTGGAACGGCTATGGAAATGCCATGATAGGTAGGTATGGTGGCTGTTTTAAGGAAGGTATATGGTGGGTGTATGATACCGGCGAAAGGTGCGCGGTATTAGAGAGGCTAGCAATGGTGGAAGGGTGAGAGTGTGTATAATCCATGGACTCAACATTAGTCATAAAGAACTCACATAATTATTGCAAAAATCTATTAGTTATCAAAGAAAAGTACTACGCGCATGCTCCTGGGGGGATAGATTGGTAGGAAAAGACCATCACTCATCCCCGACCGCCACTCATAAGGAGGACAATCAATAAATACATCATGCTCCGACTTCTTAACATAATGGTTCACCATACGTGCATGCTACGGGAATCACAAACTTAAACACAAGCATTTCTCAAATTCACAACTACTCAACAAGCACGACTCCAATATCACCATCTCCATATCTCAAAACAATTATCAAGTTTCAAACTTCTCATAGTATTCAACGCACTCATAAGAATTTTTTTTTATTAATCTTGAATGCCTAAAATAATTAAAGAAAATTACCATGCTATTTTGTAGGACTCTCAAAATAATCTAAGTGAAGCATGAGAGAACAAAAGTTTCTATAAAACAAATCCACCATCGTGCTCTAAAAGATATAAGTGAAGCACTAGAGCAAAAACTATATAACTCAAAAAGATATAAGTGAAGCACATAGAGTATTCTAACAATTTCCGAATCATGAATGTCTCTCTCAAAAAGGTGTGTGCAGCAAGGATGATGTTGGAAAACTAACAAATAAAGACTCAAATAATAGAAGACACTCCAAGAAAAACACATATCATGTGGTAAATAAAAATATAGCTCCTAGTAAAGTTACCGATAGAAGTAGACGAAAGAGGGGATGCCTTCCGGGGCATCCCCAAGCTTTGCTTTTAGGTGTCCTTAGATAATCTTGGGGTGCCATGGGAATCTCCAAGCTTAGGCTCTTACCACTCCTTGTTCCATAATCCATCAAAACTTTTACCCAAAACTTGAACACTTCACAACACAAAACTTAAAGTAGAAAATCTCGTGATATCCGTTAGAGAAAGAAAACAAAACACCACTTCAAGGTACTGTAATGAACTCATTCTTTATTTATATTAGTGTTAAACCTACTGTATTCCAACTTCTCTATGGTTTATAAACTATTTACTAGCCATAGATTCATCAAAAACAGAACAGTCTGTAGTAATCCGCAGCTAACAAAAGTTCTATAACCCCAAAAATTCTAAAATAAATTGCTGGAAGTGAGGAATTTATCTGTTAATCATATACAAAAATAATTAACTAAATGGCACTTTCCAAATAAATATGGCAGTAGTTTGTGGCGCCCCGGATCCGATGCTCCAGTAGACTTCCATATTTTCGTGTCCTCTATGTGTTTTCATTTGTGCTTGCTCTATTTATTTTGCTTCTTGCAACATGTTCATCATTGGTTATATTGCATTGCCATGTCTACCTCTTCTCATATTGCATTTGGTCATTCATGTTGTTGCCATGAGCATCATGTGCATTGCAACTCCTTCTCTTCATCTTCTTCTCCACCCATGAACTATTGCATGATCCTCTACTTCTCCTTTCTTCTTATTCCATCTATTTCTCTTGTGACATTTTTCCTGTTTGGGAAATGTTCGACCTTTCTCTATAGTTCCTAAATAATGCCAAGACCACCTACTCCAAGTTTCAGGTCTTTTGGAAGTGTTTTGGTTGGGTTCAAAAATGGCTCAAGTTTGAATTTAATTCAAACTTGAATTATTTTTCTACCTCTAAAAATGTCCAAAGGAATTTTATCCAATAGAGAATAATTCCTGGAGCATGAGGATACTCTTATATCTGCCAAATTCATCTCCCACCTCCCTGGCCTTTTCCTTTTCTTCAGGTGTGAATTTCAAATTTACAGAATTAAGAAGAAAAGGGAAAGCCCTCCCAATGCAGCCCCTTGGGCCTTTTTCCATCACCCGCAGCCCAACCAAGCCTAGCGGCAGCTCCAGCGCAGCCCACCTGGCCCAACTCTGTTCACGGCCACCTGCCCCGTTGCGTCGCCATCTCTGTTCCAGAGACAGAGCGCTCACGCTCGCGCCGTGAGCTTCACGGACGCCGAGGTCGCGCCGTCTTCTCCCCCTTCTATAAGACCCCAACCACGCCCTAGGGTTTCCCCTTCCTCTCCTCCCTCTCCTCCGCGCCGCCGCCACAGGTAAGGGGACACACACACGTCGCTTCCACCGCTGTCCACGCCATGGCCGATTCGGTCACGACCTCACCGCCGGCCTAACCCTCCTCCGTGGCCTCCCCTCCTTCGTCCAAGCGATCATGAATGCCGCCCTAGTTCCATCCTGACGCTGATCCGCGGCCGAGAACTCCTTCCACGACGTCCCCTTCTTCCTCTTCATCTCGGACACAAGATCGCGCCAAGTTCGTCGACCCGCTGCCGACGCCTCCCTCCATCGCTGGCCACGTTTTCTCATCCTAGGGTAAGGAGGTATACCCGGCTTCCTCCCTTATCCTTCTCGATGCTGGATGAAACCCGTAGGAGATGCTAGGGTCGCGCCTCCGCCATGATCTCGATGCTCGGACGATCTCTGAATTTTTGGGTGTAGTTGAAGTATTCTGTCTTGCGCTCTTATTCTTGCACACGCAATCCATGCTATGCTCGCTTCCTTGCCAGTTTCCTCGCACGCGCGCGCATCCGCATGCCTCGCCCGTAATCCCGCATTCCTGCTCGCCATCGCCTCAGTTCGGCAGCGCCGAGACGGCCCGAGTCAAGCACTAGCTCGTCCTCGGGCTCCCGCAACCGCAGCTTTGCACATGCATGCTCGAACTCGAGCACAACCCCCTCTCTGCCCCGCGTCGCGTTGTCGCCGTACCTATGCCCGCGCTCAAATGGAAGAACTCACCACCTCGCCGCGTTTCCCTTCAATTCCACTGTGCGCGACTGAATGCCCGAGTCGAGTCGAGCTCGAACTTGAGCGCCCCACCGCTCCTAGCCTTCCCGCGCCCTTGGATCAGCACTGCTACTCCTTCCCGCACGCCCGTCGCCACATACGGAGTCTTGCCGTGCCGCCGTTGCTCGCCGGCGACGATGCCATCTCCTCTGTTTCCGTAGAAGAAGACAAGCCAGGGCACCTAACTGTTTAAGAGCAGCTCGGCCGCACCCTTATCTAACCCACCTGATCCTAGTGCAGTGGTTGAAACCTCTCCCAGTTACCTTAAACACCCAGGTTCGTATCCCCATTGGGCCAGTTGTGAACTACCCAAATTTTTTACCATTTTGGCCTCTATGACAGTGGGACCCCACTCATCATTCTCTCTGTCCACACACACCCCTCTCCACACCCACACTCCTTCCATCTCAGCACCACGGGCCCTCTCGTCACTAAGAGTGGTTGGACCAGCCCGTGTTCCATGTTGTTTTAATTTCTTTTGCAAATTTACAGGGAATGCCATAATCTTGCATTCCTCATATTTAAATAACCATGCATCGGATTAAAATGTTTTATATATGTAAATGCTTAGAATTTCATCTAGTTTCACATTATGCCTTTTTCATGCATATTTAGAATGTTTAAACTGCTGTTTGCATTAATTTGCTCCTATGTCATGTTAAAACATTTTAATTCATAACTAAATAACCATAACTCGGAATTTAATAAACTTTATATGTAAATGGGGTAGAAAAATGCCTAGTTTAACATGGTGGCATTACTTTGCATGTTTAACAACGATAAAATATGGTTTAGGGCAGAACAGTACCAAACCTAATATATGCATACGAGGATTTTCCGGAATTGTTGTTCGTTGTTTCCAGCCGCATTTAAATTTTTTAGATAGTATAGTTTTATTATGCTTTACCCTCTTGCCATGTTAATCAACATTTAATCCTGTTGGGTACATAAACAAGAGAGAAACTAAATAAGTCATGTGGTGTTTTCTTCAATATGCAACTCTGTTGCATATCGAGCTCCACTTAAGTTGTAGTGTTGTTTGTTGCACTTTGCCATGCGATGCCATGTATCATTAAACCGGACATGCATCATACTTGGTTGTGCATCATGCCATGTCCATGTGTTGTTTGTTTACTATGTTGTGTGCTTCTTTTCGGTGTTGCTTCTTTGGGTTGGTTCCGATAACGTCGCGTTTGTGCGGACCCGTTCGACTACACCCATTTGTCTTCTTCATGGACGCGTTCTTCTTCCTTACGGGATTTCAGGCAAGATGACCATACCCTTGAAATCACTTCTATCTTCGCTTGCTAGTTGCTCGCTCTATTGCTATGTGTATGCTGCGATACCTACCACTTGCTTATCATGCCTCTCATATTGTTAAGCCAAGCCTCTAACCCACCTTGTCCTAGCAAACCGTTGTTTGGCTATGTTGCCGCTTTGCTCAGCCCCTCTTATAGCGTTGTTAGTTGCAGGTGAAGATTGGAGCTTGTTCCATGTTTGGGAACATGGATATTTTGTTGGGATATCACAATATCTCTTATTTAATTAATGCATCTATATACTTGGTAAAGGGCGGAAGGCTCAGCCTTATGCCTGGTGTTTTGTTCCACTCTTGCCGCCCTAGTTTCCGTCATATCGGTGTTATGTTCTCGGATTTTGCGTTCCTTACCCGTTTGGGTTATAATGGGAACCCCTTGACAATTCGCTTTGAATAAAACTCCTCCAGCAAGGCCCAACCTTGGTTTTACCATTCGCCACCTAGCCTTTTCCCTTGGGAGTCGCACATCCCGAGGGTCACCTTTATTTTCACCCTCCCCTCCCCCCTGGCCAGTGCTTGTCTAAGTGTTGGTCCAAACTAGAGCCACTTGCGGCGCCACCTCGGGGAAAGTTGAGGGCTGGTTTTAGCTGTACGTAGTGTTCATCCGGTGTTGCCCTGAGAACGAGATATGTGCAGCTCCTATCAGGATGTCGGCGCATCGGGCGGTCTTGCTGGACGTGTTTTACCATTGTCGAGGATGTCTTGTAACCTGGGTGTCGAGTCTGATCGGAATGTCTTGGGAGAAGGAATATCCTTCGTTGACCGTGAGAGCTTGTGATGGGCTAAGTTGGGACACCCCTGCAGGGATTTGAACTTTTGAAAGCCGTGCCGGCAGTTATGGGTAGATGGGAATTTGTTAATGTCCGGTTGTAGAAAACCTGAAGTTGACCTTATTTAAAATACATCAACCGCATTTGTAACCGTGATGGTCTCTTCTCGGCGGGGTCCGGGAAGTGAACACGGTGTTGGAGTTATGTTTGGCGTAGGTTGTTCTAGATCACTTCTTGATCATAGTTTCTCATCCGTGCTTTGCCTTCTCTTCTCGCTATCATTTGCGTATGTTAGCCACCATATATGCTAGTCGCTTGCTGCAGCTCCACCTCATACCTTTTACCTTACCTATGAGCTTAAATAGTCTTGATCACGAGGGTGTGAGATTGCTGAGTCCCCGTGACTCACAGATACTTCCAAAACCAGCTTGCAGGTGCCGTTGAACCGTGCAGATGATGCAACCAAGCTCAAGGAGGAGCTCGATGAAGATCTTGTCCTTTATGTTGTTTCGTTTCTAGTTGATCGGTAGTGGAGCCCAGTTGGGACGATCGGGGATCTGTGTAGCATTTGGGGTAGTCTTCTTTTATTTTGGTTCCGTAGTCGGACCTTGATTGTATCTGGATGTTGTAATGCTTTATTCATGTATTGTGTGAAGTGGAGATTGTAAGCCAACTATGTATCTCTTTCCCTTATGTATTACATGGGTTGTGTGAAGATTACCTCACTTGCGACATTGCTTTCAATGCGGTTATGCCTCTAAGTCGTGCTCCGACACGTGGGAGATATAGCCGCATCGAGGGCGTTACAAGTTGGTAATCAAAGCCTTCCCCGACCTTAGGAGCCCCCTGCTTGATCGAATCGTTGGCGTTATTTGAGTCTAGAAATGGTTTGAGTCATTTAGGAATTATATATATTGGAGAGTTAGGACGTCTTTTTACTGCTCAGTCCCTTCGTCGCTCTGGTGAGGCATCCTGACGTAGAGTTTTGACTCTTCTCTTCTCAAATTTCACTAAAAAAAATTTAGGATCACGGGGGTATCTTGGAATCGTTCCGATGGTTTTGTGACGAGAACATTGTTCTTGGTGCCTCCTGAAATTTAGGGGTTGTGGCCGTGTCCAGGGGAGTTGAGCTTCGAGGTGTTGTCGTCACAATTTTATCGTTCCAGTTCTGGAATACTTGAGTTTAGTTTCGCCGACATCGAAAATCTCTTTTATGCAGTTGTTGGTGAGATAACCTCGATGCCACCCAGTACTGGGGCGGGAGTTCGGGAGTATTTCCATAACTCGTATAACAGATGCTTTTCGAAGGTTGAGGTAAACGATTTCCGAAGGTTTCTTGGTTATGTGTTGAAGGATGGATACAGCTGGTTGTAGGATTTGCTAGTTTTGGGTGAGATATTATGCTTCCCCTGTATCCCCAACACCTGATTGCATATCTGGGAAAATTTCGGGAGTTTATAAGTGGGAATTCAAGTAGCGCTTAGGATATCTTTCTGACGGATGTATGATATGAAATTGGGGTTCGACGTCTAGTGGTCTGCCTATCCATGATTGGTTTTCTAGTGGTCTCGTTGTGTCTTAAAGAGTCCTTGGCTATGCCAACTCGGGGACGCTTCGTATGTCATGTGCACTTCCTTGTACATGATGGTGATGTACGATCGAGCCCGTGTAGGCCCCACCACGAAAACTTCGGATGAAATCTCTATCATATGTTTGTTCTGGCTTATTCTGCAAGCCAACCTTTGTTTTTGTTTTGAGTTGTGGTATTCGAGTTGCTTCAAAGTCAAGTGTTGATTCCATACCTTTCCTAAATGGTGTTCTTATACTCCGATGTGAATACCAATCCTTCTCGATCATCGAGTCTGTCATGTAAATCCTTTTCAACCGGTGTGTTTCACTTCAAGTGGATCCGATCATTTCAACATCATAAGATCAATTATCATTTCTTCTCAACGGTGTTTGTTTCATCCGTTCCAAGTTGTCTTTCTTTTCCCACCCATCCACCCCTTTTTTCTTTGAGGACACAGATTTCTTTTCCAACTATCCATTTTATCGATGGAAGTCTCTCCATTCTTTTCCTTCACATTCCTACACGGTGGTTCTCTTGAAGATGCTCTGCTCGTTCATCGTTCTTCATTCTTTTCTTCTCCGGTGGATTCAATTCACGCTTTCGGTCTTGATCATATTCTTTTCCGTATTTCAATGTTTTCTCATGCCGGTGCACCTCATAATCTTCCACTTCTCGCTACTCAATTGTTCCGGAGTGTTCAAGATATTTCGAGGTTCTTATCTTATTCAAGCCATTTAATTCAAGTGGTGCAATCTATCTTTTAAATCATTCAACGGTGTATCTTTTGAGTGGGTCCTAACCCACAGGTCTTTTCCCAGGATCTTACCTGACTCTTCTAATCTTCTCGGAGTTATTCTCAAATTCTTTCAAAGTTTGACATCAGGATGAATTTTTCATCAGTCAAATGTTTTTCTCCAAGATTTTTCAAATTCTTTTCATCGTCGGTTCAGCCTTTCTAATATTCATTCTCCCGGAGTATCTCAATAATTCATGGTGGTGTTTCTCATCGTAACTCTCAGATTTTGAAGACCAAAGAAGAGTATTTCCTCCATATCGTGCTCCATTCTCTTCAGGATTCGTGATTCCAGCTTACTGCCATCCTCTCATAATTGTTTTGATTGTGAGTATTCTTTTCACCTATCCGGAGCATTTCCTGAGTTGTTTCCATTTCTTTACTCCGAAGGCCATCTTTTAAAATATTATTCATTCCAGCTTTCAGCTATTGTTCTCCAAATCTTACCGATGCTTCATTCAAGTTTTATCTAATTAGCTCGTGATCTCTTCGTTTCAGTGGTATCAAAATCCCCTCAAGTATCCGCACTTGTTCTCTAATTCTTACAGGTGATTCATCCCTTTACTTCGTTCATTTTCAATTCTTACGGTGTTTCGTTCAAGAGTTCTCTTCCATGGTTATCATATTAATTTATTCGTTGTTTCAACCCGACCGGTGATTCGTTGAAGACCTTCCCAAGTTGACGCTATATCTATCTTAATCCTTTCTACGAGAATAAGTATTATGCCAAATCCCTGGCTTGTCATCAATTTAATTGGTGAAGGATAAGCATAATGTAATTCTTATTCTTGTTTCATCCATATGTTAATCTTTTCTTCTGGAGTTTGTTCACGATGATTAAATTCTTGCTTCCAAGTGCTCGTCTTTCTTTCCTGGAGTTCCAAGCTCTGATTATCATGGAGATCCATCTAAATCTTTACAAGGTTTCACCTTGTATTTCCAACTTCTCCTTATTTTCGTTATCCTTTTGTTTACCGGAGTTCTTCATGAAGGTTCTACATGATGGGTCATCAAGGATTTAATTCCTTCTCGAAGTGTTCATCGAGATTCTTTTCAGAGGAACTCAAGTATTCTTCATCTTGTATTCGGAGTGCAATTCTTTCTACCTTATCATTGGAGGTGTTATTATGTCATTCTTGATAATTTGAGTTCATGTTTCAGGATTCACATGTTATTAAGAATGAGGTATTTTAAGTCCACCAACCAACTAGTTGGAGCTATCTTGTGTCATGTTTCATCTAAAGCCTTCCCTGAGGATTGTTGCTATCATGGTGTATATAGTTGACCCAAGTTCTTCTTTATCCTTCCGGTGAAATAGTTTCTCGCCTCCTTATTCTTATCAATTCAAATCCTTTGTTTTTCGTTAGTGGCAGGTTGTCACCTCATAATTTGAGATGTAATCCATAAGACCATATCAAGATTATTCTTTTTGTTGTTGGTTTTCCAACAACTCCGTTCTAGCATTTGTTGTAAGCGTGCTCCCTCGAGATCTTGTTTCTCGTCATTCATTCCATTCCATTCTTACTTCTGTTCCGGAGGCCTTGTGATGTTTCTCTCTTCAACCCATCTTTTCGTTTTGTCAGTATCGTGTTCTTTTCTGGGTTTATCCATTTAAACGGAGTTTTGTGTCCACTGCTCAAGCTCTTTCATTTTATCAAGTCTTTCATCTCTTTTCAACCGAAGTGCTACCCGAATCGGTTCTTCCATATTCCTCTTGCTTAACGGAGTGCTTTTCAACTTTGTTCTTCTCCGTTGCTTTCTTTCTTTCTTTTCCTCAACCTTTTCAGGGTTATTTGGTCTCACTCGTTTGTCAAAGAAGCAACTTAGTTTTACCTCTTCTCTTTCTCTTCCGTTTTTCCCTCCGGTGCCATTCTAAATCTCGGGACGAGATCCTCTTGTAGTGGTGGAGTGTTGTGGCGCCCCGGATCCGATGCTCCTGTAGACTTCCATATTTTCGTGTCCTCTATGTGTTTTCATTTGTGCTTGCACTATTTATTTTGCTTCTTGCATCATGTTCATCATTGGTTATATTGCATTGCCATGTCTACCTCTTGTCATATTGCATTTGGTCATTCATGTTGTTGCCATGAGCATCATGTGCATTGCAACTCCTTCTCTTCATCTTCTTCTCCACCCATGAACTATTTCATGATCCTCTACTTCTCCTTTCTTCTTATTCCATCTATTTCTCTTGTGACATTTTTCCTGTTCGGGAAATGTTCGACCTTTCCCTATAGTTCCTAAATAATGCCAAGACCACCTACTCCAAGTTTCAGGTCTTTTGGAAGTGTGTTGGTTGGGTTCAAAAATGGCTCAAGTTTGAATTTAATTCAAACTTGAATTATTTTTCTACCTCTAAAAATTTCCAAAGGAATTTTATCCAATAGAGAATAATTCCTGGAGCATGAGGATACTCATATATCTGCCAAATTCATCTCCCACCTCCCTGGCCTTTTCCTTTTCTTCAGCTGCGAATTTCAAATTTACAGAATTAAGAAGAAAAGGGAAAGCCCTCCCAGTGCAGCCACTTGGGCCTTTTTCCATCACCCGCAGCCCAACCAAGCCTAGCGGCAGCTCCAGCGCAGCCCACCTGGCCCAACTCTATTCACGGCCACCTGCCCCGTTGCGTCGCCGTCTCTGTTCCAGAGACAGAGCGCTCGCGCTCGTGCCGTGAGCTTCACGGACGCCGAGGTCGCGCCGTCTTCTCCCCCTTCTATAAGACCCCAACCACGCCCTAGGGTTTCCCCTTCCTCTCCTCCCTCTTGTCCGCGCCGCCGCCACAGGTAAGGGGACACACACACGTTGCGTCGTCGTCTCTGTTCCAGAGACAGTGCGCTCACGCTCGCGCCGTGAGCTTCACGAACGCCGAGGTCGCGCCGTCTTCTCCCCCTTCTATAAGACCCCAACCACGCCCTAGGGTTTCCCCTTCTTCTCCTCCCTCTCCTCCGTGCCGCCGCCACAGGTAAGGGGACACATACGCGTCGCTTCCACCGCCATCCATGCCATGGCCGGTTGTGACACCCATAATTTTTGGCCTTGTTTTATTAATTAAGTTTTTGCCAGGAATTAAAAACTTTTATTTTCTGGGCTCCCTTTTTATTTTTGAACCATTATCTCCCTTGTTATTATGGAGTTTTTCCTCAAAGTGAAAACCTTTCAAATATGTTATTGGACTTGTTTAACCTCTCAAGAAAAACCTTTCTTTTATCAGTATAACTAATTACATAATTAATTTGCTTGATCTTTATTTTCTTGAAAAATGGTTTTTCAAGGTTATATGGCCATATTTGAACTACAACCATTTGATAAATTCACTTAAAATTGCAACCAAAATTTGGAGATGTCATGTGATGTTTTTAAATCACTTTTGTACAAAAATATCTTTTATTCATATTATATTTTGAGCTCTACACTCAATTTTTCTTCTCTGGTCGAGAGTGCAGTTTGCACTACAACCCATTTAAATATTTCTTTCTAGCCTCCACCAAAATTATGGGATGTTGGTAGTAGCATATGATTCAACTTTATGCAAAAATCCAGTGATGTTATTTGAAAAATTTGAGTGAATCAACCTCATTTTCATTCTAGTCCAGCCTTGTGATTTCTACTACAACCCTATTTATTTTTGCTCCAGTGACCTTGTGCCTTCTCCTACTTGTAGACAGCCCTACCAAACCCCTAAGTCCAGGAGCATGCACCCATTTGAATATTTTTGGTTCATGAAATAATGCAATCTATCTACTGTCCAGAATTGAAGTTTTGTAAAACTTGCACTAACAAGTTTGTGCTTTTCACAAACTAACCTCACCACCCTCTTGTACATCTAAAGAGACCCCAATCTGGAAGTTTTGGCCACCCAAGAGATGCCTAGGTGCATGTGGCATTCTATCGAGCACCCTGTAGGCATGACCAGTTTTGACATGAGTTTTGGCATTGCACTGTGAGCTTGCACCTTTGATCAAACTAACCTGTCCACTAGACTCCTAGTTACTCCTAACCTGGGTCTGTTTAGTGCCAGCCTCACCCAAGCCCCGTAGCAGGCCCTGGCATTACGACGAGCACGTCCAGTGCACGCCTAGAGCGCGAGCAGAGCGTGCGTTTGGCACGCGTTTTGCACGTGTCGCGCCCGCCGACGCGTCACGCCCCTGGCCTTGCCACCACTACAGAGCCGCGCCACGCACGTCCCTCCTCACCGCTTCACGCCAAGCCGCCCCTCGCCACGCCCCGGCAGGCCAAGAGCTAGCCGCCGCAGCCGCCCGACAGCCTCTGCTCATGTCGGCGCCGCCGAGCCTCCCCCGCTTGCCACCTGCCTCCTGGAGCAGTGCGTGCTCATCCGCAAGTGTGTCCCCTAGCGCTCGTCGCCGCCACGACGCCCTGTCACTACAGGAAGGCGGTCCGCCGTCGTTCTTATCCGGCCGCCGCAAACCGACCTCGTCACGCTATATAAGGAGGCCCCCGAACTCATTCAAGCACGTAGACAACCTCAGGCCACCCCCATGGCACCCCCACAGCCAGCAATCGTCGGGGGAAAGCCGTCTTCCCCAACTCCGGCCGGTTCGGCCGCCGCCACGTCCCAGCTCCATTCACCGCAACCAGGGCCTCCCCCTCTCCGTTCTCTTCACCGGGAACCTTCTCATCCTCCCGTGAACTCGTTCCCCTGCTCGATTTTGATCGGGAACCACCGCAGCCCCAAACTCACTTCGCCCCCGAAGCCATCTCCGCCGCGAAGCTCGCCGCTGGCAACTCCGTCCACGTCGGCGACCATGGCGGGTACCCCCGAGTTCGTCTCGACCTCCTGAGCACGCCCATGCGCTCATATCACCGAGGGACGCCGCCATTCGCCGGCGAGCCTCGCCGGAGCTCCGCCTCTGTTCGGTCAGGGGGAGACGACGCGCGCGTGGACCAGTCAAACCTGACCAGTGGGCCAGGCGGGCCCACTGTCGGTGACCTACGCGCAGTCCACGCTGGATAAGTGGAGGCGTATTTCCAGAGTACGCCTTCGACGTGTACGTGTATTCGAAACGTTTTTCTTTTTCTGTTTTAATTTTAAATAACAGATTTTGACCAAAACTTTGACTGAGCTTAACTTTTTAAATATAACTCCAAATGAATTGATTCTTTTTCCTACATCTCTCAAATTCTGTCTAGTTTATTTTAAGATTTATTTGAAAATTTTCCAAACAACTTTTTTGTACTGTTTTTGAAATATGTATTATTTGCATATTTTTGAAAATAGGATTTTGGAAGAGAAGAAAGCTTTCAAAGGTTTTGGAGTGCACCCTGCCTTTCCACACCATTAAAGGAAAGCATTCTGAACCCCGGCATAATATTTTTGGTGTGTTAGTTGACACGTTTATAACACCACCTTATATCGGAGAACTTGTTATTTCATGTGATATGATCATTTGCATGAATGCATATTAGTGATTTCCTTGCTGTTGGAAATGAATATACTTGTGATGGTAATCATCCTCATGTGCCTTGCATGCATGCCGGAAAGGAATCCGGGAAAGCCTCTGCCTTGGGTAGGAGTGAGCTTGTCGCCGGTCCCCGTCGGGACGGTTATGTCCGGTATGGCATGGTAAGGTATATTGAGTGGTGATTTTGTTGGTTGAGATATATTAGATATACATGTCATGCAGGGAATTCATAAACCTCCTGAGTCGACCGTAGATCGAGTCTTGTTCCAGTAACCCCCATACTTGTTTTGTACTACCACTTGTCCCTGCCGCAGGTAGGGTACGGTTCAGTAAGTCGTCAACCCCTTTCAAGCACACACCGTACAGAGAGGCCATGGTGGAAGATACCGGTTGTAGCCGGTAGGCAGGCCACCTGGTCCGGGGGCATGGGTGTTTCCGGTTGGGACCGAGAGGGGAGGCCACCCCTTAGAGCGCGCGATATAAATTTGATCCCATGCTACGCGAGGTTGTAGCCTCCCCACTTAGAGTTTGCTTGACAGGTGTCGTGGGTGATTCCAGACACCGGTGAGTTAAGCTGGTGTGGGCAAGTTAGGCGTGTTTTCTACTAAAAGGCCGTAGACGGAATACACCCTCTGCAGAGATTAAACCTATTCGAATAGCCGTGTCCATGGTTAAGGATTACAGTCTGGGATGGGTCAAGTGTTGGTCTTAGTGTCGGTCTTCGGAGGAGATATTGTTAAACCAAACTTGGATACCGACTAGTTACTTGTGAGGACCATGATTATTATTTTGTGATGGACTAACCCGTTGCATTATCTGTATTATCGAGTATCCCTGGGACGGTTCTACCTCCCGGATATTCATTGTGATTATTTATTTTATAAGCCCTTTATGTGGTGTCGCTGAGACGCCCGACTGTGGCATTTCTCTTATAAGCCCTTTATGTGGTGTCGCCCAGATGCCCGACTGTGGCATTTCTTTTAAAGCCCTTTATGTGGTGTCGCTCAGACGCCCGACTGTGGCATTTCTTTTATAAGCCCTTTATGTGGTGTCGCTCAGACGCCCGACTATGGCATTTCTTTTAAAGCCCTTTATGTGGTGTCACTCAGACGCCCGACTGTGGCATTTCTTTTAAAGCCCTTTATGTGGTGTCGCTCAGACACCCGACTATGGCATTTCTTTTAAAGCTCTTTATGTGGTGTCGCTCAGACGCCTGACTGCGGTATTTTATTCCCACTCTATTACTGCTTATTCATGTTGCATGAAAATAACCTGCTTGCATGCATAAAAGATGTTTTATTTATGACTGACGATGTGATCATGGAATTTTTCAGTGCATGATTATCAATTATATTATAACTATGTTCTTAATGTTTGCGAGTACATTCAAAGTACTCACTGGCTTGTCCCTGGCTATTGTCTTGGCCAGATTGCTTGCTTGGAGATGAGCGTGGCGATGATAGCCCCGGAAACTAAGCAACGGTGATAGCAGCCTCGCGAAGATAGGATTTGACCTGGTCAGCTGTTCCTGTGGGAAATGGAGTCCCATGGACACTGACGACTCACAAACCGCTTCCGCCATCGACCCCTAGAAACCCAATTGTTGTACTCACAGGCCAGAATGGTCTTGTACTACATATTTTGTATTTTTGCTTGGAATTTCTGTATCAAGTTGGAGCCTCATCAGCTAACTGTAATCCTGGGGCTGATGAGCACGACGGTCTTTTTCTAGAAATTTATACCCGGAAAAACCGGTCGTGACACCGGTTCGGTCACGACCTCACCGTCGGCTTAACCCTCCTCCGCGGCCTCCCCTCCTTCGTCCAAGCGATCGTGAACGCCGCCCTGGTTCCGTCCTAATGCCGATCCGCAGCCGAGAACTCCTTCCACGACGTCCCCTTCTTCCTCTTCATCTCGGACAGAAGATCACACCAAGTTCGTCGACCTGCTGCCGACGCCTCCCCCCATCGCCGGCCACGTTTTCTCATCCTAGGGTAAGGAGGTATACCCGGCTTCCTCCCTTATCCTTCTCGATGATGGATGATCCCCGTAGGAGATGCTAGGGTCGCGCCTCCGCCATATCTCGATGCCCCGACGATCTCTGAATTTTTGGGTGTAGTTGAAGTATTCTGTCTTGCGCGCTCTTGTTCCTGCACACGCAATCCATGCTATGCTCGCTTCCTTGCCAGTTTCCTCGCATGCACGCGCATCCGCATGCCTCGCCCGCAATCCTACATTCCTGCTCGCCATCGCCTCAGTTCGGTAGCGCCGAGACGGCCCGAGTCAAGCACTAGCTCGTCCTAGGGCTCCCGCAACCGCAGCTTTGCACACGCATGCTCGAACTCGAGCACAACCCCCTCTCTGCCCCGCGTCGCGTTGTCCCCGTACCTACGCTCGCGCTCCAACGGAAGAACCCGCCGTGTTTCCCTTCCCTGCCATTGCGCGCGACCGCATGCCCGAGCTGAGTCGAGCTCAAACTTGAGCGCCCCGCCGCTCCTAGCCTTCCCGCGCCCTTGGATCAGCACTGCTACTCCTTCCCGCATGCCCGCCGCCGCATACGGAGTCCTGCCATGCCGCCGTTGCTCGCCGGCGACGATGCCATCTCCTCTGTTTCCATAAAAGAAGCCAAGCCAGTGCACCTAACTGTTTAAGAGCAGCTTGGCCGCACCCTTATCTAACCCACCTGATGCTAGCGCAGTGGTTGGAACCTCTCCCAGTTACCTTACAGACCCAGGTTCGAATCCCCATCGGGCCAGTTGTGAACTACACAATTTTTTACCGTTTTGGCCTCTATGACAGTGGGACCCCACTCGTCATTCTCTCTGTCCACACACACCACTCTCCACACCCACACTCCTGCCATCTCAGCACCACGGGCCCTCTCGTCACTGAGAGTGGTTGGACCAGCCCGTGTTCCATGTTGTTTTAATTTCTTTTGCATATTTACAAGGAATGCCATCATCTTGCATTGCTCATATTTAAATAACCGTGCATCAGATTAAAATGTTTTATATATGTAAATGCTTAGAATTTCATCTAGTTTCACATTATGCCTTTTTCATGCATGTTTAGAATGTTTAAACTGCTATTTGCATTAATTTGCTCCTATGTCATGTTAAAACGTTTTAATTCATAACTAAATAACCGTAACTCAGAATTTAATAAACTTTATATGTAAATGGGGTAGAAAATGCCTAGTTTAACATGGTGGCATTACTTTGCATGTTTAAAAACGATAAAATATGGTTTAGGGCAGAACAGTACCAAACCTAATATATGCATACAAGGATTTTCTGGAATTGTTGTTCGTTGTTTCCGGCCCCATTTAAATTGTTTAGATAGTATAGTTTTATTATGCTTCACCCTCTTGCCATGTTAATCAACATTTAATATTGTTGGGTACATAAACGAGAGAGAAACTAAATAAGTCATGTGGTGTTTTCTTCAATATGCAACTCCGTTGCATATTGAGCTCCACTTAAGTTGTAGTGTTGTTTGTTGCACTTTGCCATGCCATGCCATGTATCATTAAACCGGACATGCATCATACTTGGTTGTGCATCATGCCATGTCCATGTGTTGTTTGTTTACTATGTTGTGTGCTTCTTTCCGGTGTTGCTTCTTCGGGTTGGTTCCGATAACGTCGCGTTTGTGAGGACCCGTTCGACTATGCCCGTTTGTCTTTTTCATGGACTCGTTCTTCTTCCTTGCGGGATTTCAGGCAAGATGACCATACCCTTGAAATCACTTCAATCTTTGCTTGCTAGTTGCTCGCTCTTTTGCTATGGTTATGGTGCGATACCTACCACTTGCTTATCATGCCTCCCATATTGTTAAGCCAAGCCTCTAACCCACCTTGTCCTAGCAAACCGTTGTTTGGCTATGTTAACGCTTTGCTCAGCCCCTCTTATAGCGTTGTTAGTTGCATGTGAAGATTGGAGCTTGTTCCATGTTTGGGAACATGGATATTTTGTTGGGATATCACAATATCTCTTATTTAATTAATGCATCTATATACTTGGGAAAGGGTGCAAGGCTCGGCCTTATGCTTGGTGTTTTGTTCCACTCTTGCCATCCTAGTTTCCGTCATATCAGTGTTATGATCCCGGATTTTGCGTTCCTTACGCGGTTGGGTTATAATGGGAACCCCTTGATAGTTTGCTTTGAATAAAACTCCTCCAGCAAGGCCCAACCTTGGTTTTACCATTCGCCACCTAGCCTTTTTCCCTTCGGAGTCGCGCATCCCGAGGGTCATCTTTATCTTAACCCCCCCCCCCCCGGGCCAGTGCTTGTCTAAGTGTTGGTCCAAACTAGAGCCACTTGCGGCGCCACCTCGGGGAAACTTGAGGGCTGGTTTTAGCTGTACGTAGTGTTCATCCGGTGTTGCCCTGAGAACGAGATATGTGCAGCTCCTATCAGGATGTCGGCGCATCGGGCGGTCTTGCTGGACTTGTTTTACCATTGTCGAGGATGTCTTGTAACCTGGATGCCGAGTCTGATCGGAATGTCTTGGGAGAAGGAATATCCATCGTTGACCGTGAGAGCTTGTGATGGGCTAAGTTGGGACACCCCTGCAGGGATTTAATCTTTCGAAAGTTGTGCCCGCGGTTATGGGCAGAAGGGAATTTGTTAATGTCTGGATGTAGAAAACCTGAAGTTGACCTTATTTAAAATACATCAACTGCGTGTGTAACCGTGATGGTCTCTTCTCGGCGGGGTCCGGGAAGTGAACACGGTGTTGGAGTTATGTTTGGCGTAGGTTGTTCTAGTATCACTTCTTGATCATAGTTTCTCGACCGTGCTTTGCCTTTTCTTCTCGCTCTCATTTGCGTATGTTAGCGACCATATATGCTAGTCGCTTGCTACAGCTCCACCTCATACCTGTTACCTTACCTATGAGCTTAAATAGTCTTGATCGCGAGGGTGTGAGATTGCTGAGTCCCCGTGACTCACAGATACTTCCAAAACCAGCTTGCAGCTGCCGTTGAACCGTGCAGATGACGCAACCAAGCTCAAGGAGGAGCCCGATGAAGATCTTGTCCTTTATGTTGTTTCGTTTCCAGTTGGTCAGTAGTGGAGCCCAGTTGGGACGATCGTGGATCTGTGTAGCATTTGGGGTAGTCTTCTTTTATTTTGGTTCCGTAGTCGGACCTTGATTGTATCTGGATGTTGTAATGCTTTATTCATGTATTGTGTGAAGTGGCGATTGTAATCCAACTATGTATCTCTTTCCCTTATGTATTACATGGGTTGTGTGAAGATTACCTCACTTGCGACATTTCTTTCAATGCGGTTATGCCTCTAAGTCGTGCTCCGACACGTGGGAGATATAGCCGCATCGAGGGCATTACACAGTTCTTGTGAGCGCTAAAGTTTCTGTTGTTTATAGCAAGATTAAAAAGACTTTCCCCAAGTCTTCCCAACGGTTCTACTTGGAAAAAACACTAATTAAACACAAAAACACAACCAAGACAGAGGCTAGATAAATTATTTATTACTAAACAGGAGAAAAAAGCAAGGAATAAAAATAAAATTGGGTTGCCACCCAGCAAGCGCTATCGTTTAACGCTCCTAGCTAGCCATGAAAGCAAGGATAGATCTAGGTATTGCCATCTTTGGAAGGCAATCCATAAGTGCCTCTCATAATAGATTCATAAGGTAATTTAATTTTATTTATAGGGAAGTTTTCCATGCCTTTATTTAACGGAATTTGGAATCTAATATTCCCTACCTTCATATCAATAATTGCACCAATCATTCTTAGGAAAGGTCTACCAAGAATAATCGGACATGAAGGATTGCAATATATGTCAATAACAATAAAATCCACGGGCACATAATTCCTATTTGCAACAATAAGAACATCATTAATTCTTCCCATGGGTTTCTTAATAGTGGAATCCACAAGGTGCAAGATTAAAGAGCAATCATCAAAATCACGGAAACCTAGCAAATCACACAAAGTCTTTGGAATCGTGGAAACACTAGTACCCAAATCACACAAAGCATAGCATTCATGATCTTTAATCTTAATTTTAATAGTAGGTTCCCACTCATGATAAAGTTTTCTAGGGATAGAAACTTCCAACTCAAGTTTTTCTTCATAAGATTGCATCAAAGCATCAACGATATGTTTGGTAAAGGCTTTATTTTGACTATAAGCATGATGAGAATTTAGCACGGATTGCAACAAGGAAATACAATCTATCAAAGAGCAACTATCGTAATTAAATTCCTTGAAATCCAAAATAGTGGGTTCATTAATATTTAAAGTTTTGACTTCTTCAATCCCACTTTTAATAATTTTAGCATTAAGATCTAAAAACTCCGAATTTTTGGAATGCCTTCTCGATAAAGGTGGATCATATTCAGTCCCATCATTATCAAGATTCATATTGCAAAACAAAGATTTAATAGGGGACACATCAATAACTTTTAGATCTTCATCTTTATTATCATGGAAACTAGAAGAACACACTTTTATAAAGCAATCTTTCTTAGCATGCATTCTAGCGGTTCTTTCTTTGCACTCATCAATGGAAATTCTCATAGATTTGAGAGACTCATTGATATCATGCTTAGGTGGAATAGATCTAAGTTTCAAAGAATCAACATCAAGAGAAATTCTATCAACGTTCCTAGCCAACTCATCAATCTTAAGCAATTTTCCTTCAATCAAAGCATTGAAATTCTTTTGCGAGGTAATAAATTCTTTAATATTAGATTCAAAATCAGAGGGTATCTTATTAAAATTTCCATAAGAATTGTTGTAGGAATTACCATAATTATTTGAGGAATTACTAGGATACGACCTAGGATTAAAGTTTCCTCTATACGCGTTGTTACCAAAATTATTCCTACCAACAAAATGCACATCCGAAGATTCATTGTTATTATCAATCAAAGTAGACAAAGGCATGTCATTAGGATCAGAAGAAACACTTATATTAGCAAATAATTTCATAAGTTCATCCATCTTACCACTCAAAACATTAATTTCTTCTATAGCATGCACTTTCTTATTAGTAGATCTTTCAGGGTGCCATTGAGAATAATTAACCATAATATTATCTAGGACTTTAGTAGCTTCACCTCAAGTATTTCCATAAAAGTGCCTCCCGCGGCCGAATCTAAAAGATTTCTAGAAGCAAAATTCAATCCAGCATAAAAATTTTGTATAATCATCCACAAATTCAAACCATGTGTAGGGCAATTACGTATCATTAATTTCATCCTCTCCCAAGCTTGTGCAACATGTTCATGATCAAGTTGCTTAAAATTCATAATATAGTTTCTAAGAGAGATTATCATAGCGGGAGGAAAATACTTAGAGATAAAACCATCTTTGCATTTATTCCACGAATCAATACTATTTTTAGGCGAAGACGAAAACTAAGCTTTAGCACGATCTCTAAGGAAAAAAGGAAATAGCTTCAATTTAACAATATCATTGTCCATATCTTTCTTCTTTTGCATATCACACAGATCAACAAAGTTGTTTAGATGGGTAGCGGCATATTTACTAGGAAGGCCAGAAAAGGATCTTTCATGACAAGATTCAGCAAAGCAGCATTTATTTCACAAGATTCAGCATTGGTAAGAGGAGCAATCGGAGTGCTAATAAAATAATTATTGTTGGTATTGGTAAAGTCACACAATTTGGTATTATCTTGAGCCATCGTTACAAGCAAGCGATCCGACACACAAGCAAACAAGAAACGGGCAAAAAGGGGTGAATAGAGAAAGAGAGGGAGGATGGAGAGAGAGAGGGCGAATAAAACGACAAGGGTGAAGTGGGGGGAGAGGAAAACGAGAGGTAAATGGCAAATAATGTAATGCGGGAGATAAGGGTTTGTGATGGGTACTTGATATGTTGACTTTTGCGTAGACTCCCCGGCAAGGGTGCCAGAAATCCTTCTTGCTACCTCTTGAGCACTGCGTTGGTTTTGCCTTGAAGAGGAAAGGGTGATGCAGCAGAGCAGCGTAAGTATTTCCCTCAGTTTTTGAGAAACCAGGTATCAATCCAGTAGGAGGCCATGCACGAGTCCCTCGCACCTACACAAACAAATAAACTCCTCGCAACCAATGCGATAAAGGGGTTGTCAATCCCTTCACGGTCACCTACGAGAGTGAGATCTAATAGATATGATAAGATAATATTTTTTGGTATTTTTATGATAAAGAGAAATAAAGATGCAAGTAAAATAAATGGCAAAGGAAATAACTAAGTATTGGAAGATTAATATGATGGAAAATAGACCCGGGGGCCATAGTTTTCGCTAGAAGCTTCTCTCGAGATCATAAGTATTACGGTGGGTAAATAAATTACTGTTGAGCAATTGACATAATTGAGCATAGTTATGACAATATGTAGGTATGATCATGTATATAGGCATCACGTCCGAGACAAGTAGACCGACTTGTGACATCCTGGTTTTTGCCCTCTCTCATTTGCTTGATTTTCTTTTGGGTTCAATTTGAAACTTGGAGTTTTTGAATCTTTTCATATGGACTTAAACACTTGGGTACCCTTGGCTTTCACCCAAGTGCTTGATTTCCCTCCCTTATCATCATTCCCCTTCTGATCCACCCCAAAATAATCTTTGGAATATTTTTCTTAAATGAAAAATATTCATTTCTCTCTCAAAAACCCTAGCTAGATCACTATGCTTCAAAGCAACCCTAATGTTTATGGCTTAGAAAAATATGAGATAATTCACAAATATTCTTTGAACCCTAGAGCACCTTCCTGAGCAAAAATATTTCATCACTTTTTGGAATATTTTTGCTACAGAAAATATTTTCTGTTCTGGACAGAAATGGTGGTTTCCACAGCAACTACCATTTTACTTCCTCTATTGTGCCTGGTTTATCTTGTGCATCTTCACCTTAGTAACTCATGGCTAACCTCCAAAGCACAGCCTCCTACTCCGAGCTATTTGACCTCAGTAACCTCCCAAAGTTACTGACCAGAAACTTACCTGGCATGTAAAAACTTCTCTACTACACTTGGATCCAAACCAAAGCGTGGTAACCTCTCAATCTACCACGAAGAGCATGCCAGACATGAAGTTTAGGCTTAGCTCGGCCTGATGTCATAGTCCACGCGGTGACCGCGTTCGTCCAGGGGTGCTGGCATGCGTGTCGACGCGCTCTGAGTGCCGATGAACGCTCTATTCACGCGTGCTTGCTTCCCCCGCCTGCCGTAGTGCGCCGAACTTTGCCACCATCTTCGTCTTGACATCCATAACTCCTCCCTGGCGCTTGCCGACGCTGGATCTCGCCGCAGGGAGCACGTGCACTGTCCGGCCAACCCAACAGTGCGGTGCGCACTATGCTCGTCGCCTTCCCCTCGCTCCTGTGCTCATCCCCGCTCGCCCATAGTTCCCGCGTGAGTTGCGTCGCCTTCTCCCCATCTCACTGACGCCGCTCGTCGCCGGGTGCCATGGACAGGTTCCACTGGCGCCCGAACCCCGCTATCTGCTCGCCTATAAATGGAGCCACCCCCAGCCTCCTCGAGCACCCTCCACCACTCCCACACAACCCACAAGCGAGTAGGAAGCGGTAGCCTGGCCGGGCAGGCCACGAGCCGCCGTCCTCAAGCTCGAGCTCGCCGGCGATCCCCTCTGGTCGTCGTAGTGGCTCCAGCCCATCCCAGGCCAGGGCAACACTTCCAGGGCCTCCGCCTCTCTCCAGTGAAGCCATCCCGTCCACCTGGATCCCCTAGAGTTGCCTCTGCTCGCCGTCTTCTTCATCTCCAGCGACCACCGTGTTCTGCCTCCGCTTGCGAGGTTGATTCTGACGCCGTCCGACCACCCCTAGCCACGCTACGGGTACGGGCAGGTGCGCCACCGTCCCCTCTCTCCATCCCTCCCTCTCATTTTGGCCAAGGAGTCCTCGTCGCCGATGAGAGCTCCGGCGGAGCTGTGACTCCCTCTGTTTCCTTCTTCCCCTCCTTCCCACCTAACTAGTGGAGCCCGCTAGTCAGCCACTCTGTATGCGCGTGAAGCGGTATGAGTGGTGGTGCCCTGAGGCTTTACACCTTCGACATCACCCCCTAGTCTGTTTATTTAAATTCAAATTAATTAAATTCCAAAGAGCTTCAAACAGCCATAACTATTTAACCATATGTCAAAATGAATTTATTCTTTTTGCATATTGTTCTTTGCAAAGAAATCTAACAGCTGACCAAACATGAGATTTTTTGAGATGTTTAGAATTTTTGGTGATTTTTAGAAGAGTTCTTGATATTTTCTTCTTGTGTTTAAAATTATTTTCAGAGGGTGAGGCTTGTCTTGAGGATCACCAGAAGGCTTGTGAACCTCATCTGAACTAAGGCAAGCCACATAAACATTTTCATGATGCCATTTTCAATATTGATGATTTTCTTACTTGAATGATATGATTAATCCATGCATTTAAATAACTATTATGTTATTTATATTCTGTTAAGTGTGTGTTGGTATTATGCTTGATTTACAAAACCTTGAAACTAGTTTACTTGGTAAAGAAGCTAAGATATAATTGTGGTAATGATAAAATGATTTGTTATGCATATGGATAATGGATTAAAGTTATTTTCTTACATAAATAAAAAATGGTTAAATTTGCTAGAAAATATCCTGTTAAGTGCTTGTTTAGCCAATTTACCTAAATTACAGAATGTTTGAACCTAACTTGATTGGTAAAGAAATTAGGATTTTCTTGCGATTGTGATAGTAGAAGCTTTGCTATGCATGTGAGGAATTAATCGGAGTTATTTTCTTGCATGAGAAAATAATATTGCTTGCTGCAAAATAAATGGTTAAAGTAAGACCAGAAAAGTAATATAAGTTGTTGATGCTTATGTTTAGTGTAAATATGGTTGACATCAGTCATTTTCGTATTATATGATGCATGTGTAGTATTGCATTTCATGGCATGCTATGACACCGGTCATTCTCCTTTTAAGTTGAACCTGAATATAACTCAACCTAAATATATCGTTGACTAGGTCATGGTGCCGCTGAATCGAGATTTTCCCAGTGCAACCACATTTGCCTTTGTGGGAAGGCCTTGATTTGTTCCATCAACATGCCTCTGGTCGGTGCCTCCAACTAGGGAAGGTTATGGGCGTGCTTACCCTAGCCCGGTAAGCAGGCATAACCTTGTGTGCCCCTATTTGAGATTTTTGGTACCGGTCCCCGTGAGGGAAGTTTTGGCCACGACGGTGGACGGTGTCTCTTTCGTAGACACGGGGCCACCCGGGACTAACATGTTGGGGATTGTGTTGGAGTGGCTGGGAGAGTGTCATGGCAATGGAAGGGTTTCGTCGAAATGTTGTTGGTCCACCCGAATGGGAGTGCCAGGCCATGGGTTCCGAGGTGTGGGTACAGTGTGCTACCTTTGGAGAGTGTATAATCTATCGATAGCCGAGTCCACGGTTACGGACAACTCGTAGTAGGTCCCACCATGAGACAACGTTTAATAAACATGCACACTAAGTTACGATCTTTGCACTGATGTTGAGGGATGAAATGCCATCGAGATGTTCTAGACCATGATGGTGGTTTGGTGGTGATCGTCGTAAGAATCACGAGTTACTTTGGTGGTGATCACCATAAGGATCACGAGTTACTTTGGTGGTGATCGCCGGAAGGATCATGAGTTACTTTGGTGGTGATCGCTGTAAGGATCATGAGTTACTTTGGTGGTGATCGCCATAAGGATCACAAGTTACTCTGGTTAAAACCACAATGGTGGTTTGGTGGTGATCCGAGAATGATCACGATTGGTAAGGCTGTACCGAGGGATGTTTATCCCAGGAGCATGAGCACAGCATGTTGGAACATTATTGCATTATTAATTGGTTAAATATCATGATATTGTTTTTCATTATGATTATGCCTGTTGTGAGCTTGCAAGTACAATCAATGTACTGACCTGGCGTGTCATGCCAGATTTCAGGAAAGTCGCCTTGTAAAGGAGCGCTGCTTGAGCCTAGATCGTGTCAACATCGGTGTCCCTGCGAGATGGACCTTCCGTTACGATGTTGTTCCTCTACCGCGTAGTTTTTATGATCGAGGCCCCTTTATGTTCACTAAATAATGTACATATTGTTCAGCCACACCGTGCGTGCTGCTCGGCCTCGACATTTGTTGTAATATAAACTCCGAGCCGCTAGCATCAATAAAGCGGTTGTCTTTCTATACCAAGATGTTGTGTGTTGCCAGAAGACATGGTCTCTGGGATAGCAATGCAGGGTAAACCGGTCTCTCTGAGCCGGGGTGCCACAACGCTTAGTATTAGAGCCGCGCTGACTGTAGGCACGCTAGACTACGACGTGTTAAGTGGACGTTAGCTATGAGTTTAAGTTGAGTGTTAGTAGCAATTGTAGCTGGTTGTTGCATTGCATGCACTATATTTATATGTTTATGCTATCCTGCTAATGGTTCTGAGTGTAGATGGCTCCAGTTCCGTATCCGTGCCAGCTGTAGCTGATGCCGTACACGTCACCGCACCTTCTTCGCAACATGTGGTGTCAGCTGTACCCCCTCAAAGACGATCCAGTCTATCGTGTGTATCGGGAGCATCTAGCGGGTTCAGTATATGAGTATCATGCAGTGGTTACTCTGCGCACTAGTTCCGATTCCGGCTCTTACACTCGTACCTCTCGGAGCGGTTACGCCTCTACCGCTTCTCAGGCTGTCCAGTTTGCTGCATTCGAGGTCCTTGTTGAGCTTCGCTACAACGAGATCCGAATGCAAAACCATCCAGGTTTCTTTTACTACCCTTCTCTGCATGATAATGGTAGTGTCCGTTTCCAGATCATTGATCCGGAGTCTGATAGCGTTGCTAGCCACGTTGCTTGTTATGTCACTGCTAGCTATCTTATGATCTACGAGCTGGCTTGACAGCAGACTCATGCCCGTACTGCTTTAGCCGTTGCCTTGGTCACTACTAGATATGCCACTACTCCATCTTCTCTGGGATTTACTCCCTATATTCCCGCCAGTTCTAGTTCCCATGTTTCACCGGTTACTCCCCCGAGTAGCTCAGGCACTTCGATGGTGAGCCCTCTCCGTACTCCTGTCGAGTGGGTTTCACTTCTCTCTACTCCTGTAGCCCTGATGCTTCATCCTGCCCCTGCCCCGGAGGGAGAGCCCTTGAGGCAGCGTCGTTGTGTTACCTTTAACCCGGAGGTTACCATTAACCACGTCTGTTCAGGATCCGAGTCCGCTTCAGGGGAGGACATCGCAGCACCAGCAGAGTAGTAGTACCTCAGAGTATTTGCATTCGTCAGGATAATGTACGGATGTAGCCGTATGAGTCATGATGTTTCGTTGCATGTATGAGAGTAGTTGAACCTGTCATGTTGTTTATCTTTCATGTATGAGTCTATGTATAATTATGTTGGGACTTTATTCACCATATTTTGTTCGCTCTTTTCTTCTGGGATTTGTCGCTGGCTTTTCCTCAAATTTATTCTTGGATGTTTCTCATCTCGATTGTGTTGTCTTGGGAAAAATCCACAATAGGATGACACGGGGAGGCAACAGTAGCAACGTTCGTGAGGGAACTCCTGTTTGTCGTTTCGCACGGTAGGCAGGACATTCTCCCGAGCCATACGTTCTGCCATCGCCTCCACCGCCAAATCCACCCTCCACCGAGAAAATTCTATGTATGTTTGAGGAAAGAAGGAACAATGATCTTCTTGAAATATTAAGAAGTGTGCATACTGTGGTTTGGACAGAATGGAAATCAGAACGGTCATTACTCCAAGATGTCAGATTTTCAAAGGACCAAGCCACCCAGTTTCAGTCAGATTGTTGACCCATTGGATGCCGACGATTGGTTGCGTACCATTGAGAAAAAGCTTGAGATTGCTCGTACTGAAGAAAATGATAAAGTTCCATTTGCAACTCATTACCTTGAAGGCACTACTGCCATATGGTGGGAAAATGCAAAGGCCATGTGGCCTGCCGATGAAGAAATCACCTGGGTAAAACTTAAGGATCAGTTCCGGAAATATCATATCCCTACTGGAGTTGTGAAGATTAAGCAGCGTGAATTTCTCGCACTCGTCCAAGGAAACCAGACTATGGGGGATTATTTGCAAAATTTTAATCATCTAGCCCGTTACTCCCTTTATGACGTGGCCACCGAGGAAAGGAAGATTGATAGATTTCTTAGAGGCATAAATCTGCAACTCCGGTGTACTCTCAGTATGTTTGATTTCACAGATTTCCAAACTCTGGTGAAGAAGGCTTTCATTGCTGAACGAGAGCACAAGCTTGTAGCAGATAATAGACCTGCCAACAACAACGACAACAAGCGTAAGTTTGAGCCAATGAAGGATGGGCAACCAGTGCAAAAGGCTCGAACCTGGCAACAGACTCAGGTGGAATACAAGACCAATTGGCAACAGAATGTTAACAAGACCACCACTCAAGTCAAGAATGGCGTGCCCAACCCAATACGGGATGAGCGTCAATGCAATAATTCGTGCTTCAATTGTGGGCAGAATGGGCATTATGCCAAACAGTGCCCCAAGAACAACAGGGCGAATGCCCCATTCAGGCCACAAGTCAACTTTATAGAGTCATGCCTGACCCAGCAAAACATTACTGGGTACGTGCATCATCTCTCAGCCGACGAAGCACAAGAGAACCCCGAAGTCGTCATTGGTATGTTTTCTGTTAATGACATACTTGCCGTAATTTTATTTGACTCTGGGCTTCCCATTCTTTTATTTCTCGGAGTTTTATTGCCCAAAACAAATTTCCTTGTACACTTTTGGGCAAAAATATGCTGGTACAAACCCCAGGATCTCTAATCAAGAGCAACATGGTCTGCCGCAATCTGGAAATCAATATCAACGGAGTCTACATTCCAACCTCTTTGATAATTATTGAGTATGAAATGTTGGATATTATATTGGGTATGAATTGGTTGACCTAATATCAAGTTTGTATAAACTGCACAACACGAGAAGTCACTTTGACCAGTCTGAACGGGCAGACTACCAAATTCTATGCTCGCAAGAAAATACCCAAGCAAGAATTGGTTTTCACCGCTGTGGCCAAGTTGGAACTAATTCCTGTGGTCAGCGAGTACCCCGATGTATTTCCAAAAGAACTGCCAGGCATGCCACCAGACCAAGAACTGGAATTTGCAATAGATCTTGTGCCCAGAACTGCACTATTATACAAGAAGTATTACCAAATGCCCTCATCAGAATTAGTGGAGCTAAAGAAACGGCTTGATGAACTGCTCTATAAAGGATATATACGTCCCAACTCTTCACCATGGGGATCACCCACTATTTTTGTGGACAAAAAGGATGGCAGTCTCCGCACGTGTGTAGATTACCACCAGCTGAATGAGGTCACCATCAAAAATAAATACCCGCTACCAAGGAATGATGATTTGTTTGATCAGCTCAATGGGGCTAAAGTATTCTCTAAGATTGATTTACGGATCGGATATCATCAGCTCATGATTAAAAAGGAAGATATTCCTAAGACCGCATTCACTACTCGTTACGGTCTTTATGAATATACCGTGATGTCCTTTGGTCTCACCAACACCCCAGCTTTCTTCATGCATATGATGAACAAAGTATTCATGGACTTCCTCGACAAATTCGTGGTAGTCTTCATCGATGACATCCTCATTTACTCCAAGGGTGAAGACGAGCACAAGGATCACCTTCGAGCAGTGCTACAACGACTCCGTGACCATCAGCTTTACGCCAAATTCAGTAAATGTGAGTTTTGGCTCAAGCAAGTTGGGTTTCTCGGACATGTAATATCCGCTGAAGGTATAGCCGTGGACCCGAGCAAAGTAAAGGATGTGCTCGACTGGCTGCCGCCCACGATAGTGACACAGATCCGGAGTTTTCTCGAATTAGCTGGATATTACTGTTGTTTCATCAAAGGGTTTTCCAAGATTGCTAAACCCATGACGGAGCTGCTCAAAAAGGATAAGAAGTTTGAATGGACGGAGGACTGTGAGAAAAGTGTCAATGAGCTAAAGATACGGCTGACAACCGCACTTGTGTTGACTCTCCCAGACATTTATCGCAGCTTTGATGTGTATTGTGACGCCTCCAGACAAGGCCTTGGTTGCGTACTTATGCAAGACAACAAGGTAGTAGCATATGCATCGCGACAGCTACGACCTCATGAGGGAAATTATCCTACTCATGATTTCCAATTGGCTGTGGTGTTTCATCCGCTAAAATTTGGAGACACTACCTCACTGGAAAAAGGTACCAAATTTTTACCGATCACAAGAGCCTTAAATACATATTCACTCAGCTGGATTTAAATCTTCGTCAACGAAAATGGCTAGAGTTGGTCAAGGATTATGATCTTGGAGTAAATTATCACCTGGGTAAGGCCAACGTGGTTGTCGACGCCCTCACTCAAAAGCCTGTTAGCTTAAATGCCATATTGAAATCCTTGCCTCTCAAACTCCAAGAGGAGATCACTCAGCTCAACCTGGTCATAGTGGATGCTGGCCTTGCTAATACTTTGGAAGTTACCCCCACACTTGAGGAAGAGATCCACAAGGCCTAGACAGCTGACATCAAACTACAGAAGCGTGCCAAGGGCCTGATGGCAGGACAGACCCCAAATTTCTCCAAGGACAAATTTGGTACCCGCTGATTCCATGGACGGATTTGTGTACCCAATCAGCCAGACCTAAAGAAGAAAATCCTGTCGGAATCACACGAATCCTCATATTCCATTCACCCGGGAGGTACAAAAATGTATGAGGACCTTAGAAAAATATTCTAGTGGGAGGGAATGAAGAAAGATATTGCCTATTTTGTGGCCTGTTGCAACATATGCAACAAGGTGAAGGCAGAGCATCAGAAGCCAGCCGGACTCCTCCAACCGCTGCCGGTTTCGCAATGGAAATGGGACGACGTTTGTATGGATTTTATTATGGGATTGCCTAAGACTCAGCGAGGAAATGATGCAATCTGGGTCATAGTGGACACCTTAACCAAGGTTGCTCACTTCATTTCGATCAGCACCAGATATCGAGCAGATCAACTTGCACAGTTGTATGTATCCAGAATCGTCAGTCTGCATGGAGTACCCCGAACTATCACTTCCGACCGAGGTTCCCTGTTCACCTCCGCTTTTTGGTCCCACCTCCACCAAGCCTTGGGGACAACACTGAAATATAGTACTGCTTATCATCCTCAGACCGATGGACAGACAGAGCAGGTAAATCAATTACTCGAAGATATGTTGCGAGCCTGTGCCTTAGCTCTAGGACCTAAATGGGAAGACTGCTTGCCATATGCCGAGTTTTCCTATAACAACAGCTTCCAGACCAGTCTAAAGATGTCACCGTATGAAGCTCTGTATGGCCGTAAGTGTCGCACTCCTTTAAATTGGTCTCAAACTGGAGATAGCCGTATCTTTGGAACATATCTCATGATGGAAGCTGAGAAACAAGTTAAGGAAATCATAGACGGATTGCAATTGGCCAAATCTCGACAGAAAAGTTATTATGATGCAAAACACCGGTAGGTCAGTTTTGAACCCGGAGAGCACGTATACCTCCCAGTCACTCCTATGAAAGGAGTCAAGAGATTTCAGACCCGTGGAAAGTTGGCACCTAGATTTATTGGTCCATTCCCGGTTATGTCTCGCGTGGGCACTGTTGCATATCAATTGGAACTACCCGCTGAATTGGCAGACGTGCACAATGTGTTTCATGTTTCACAATTGAGTAGATGCTTATCCCCGCCTGAGAAATGGACCGATATGGCTGAGGTAGACCTGGCAAATGAAAACCTATGAAGAGAGACCGTTTAGAATTTTGGATCAGATGGAAAGGGTCGCTCGCAGTAAACTAAGAAAATTTTATAAAGTTCAGTGGGAGCATCACACAGAGTCAGAATCAACCTGGGAGCGGGAAGAATTCCTAAGGACTCATTATCCAGAGTGGTTTTCCCAAGCAACCAAATCTCGAGGATGAGATTCATTCTAAGTGGGGGAGGTTTGTGTCAGCCTGGTTTTTGCCCTCTCTCATTTGCTTGATTTTCTTTTGGGTTCAATTTGAAACTTGGAGTTTTTGAATCTTTTCATATGGACTTAAACACTTGGGTACCCTTGGCTTTCACCAAAGTGCTTCATTTCCCTCCCTTATCATCATTCCCCTTCTGATCCACCCTGTCGTAGATTTGTCACGGCAGATGTCCTTAGTGTCAGGACTTAGTCGCGAGGCCAACGCATCTATGTGGTATCTTGAGAGGGGTTGAGCGGGACGAGAGACGCGATGTTTTACCCAGGTTCGGCCCCTCACGGTGGAGGTAAAAGCATACATCCTGCTTCATTGATATTGATGATGATGATCACGGTTACAAGTGTGCTCTATCTCAAGAGCTATTGTCTAAACCTAACTTGTTCAACTTGTGAAACTTGTCAATCTTGTCCCCTTTTTGGGAGCCCTGCCCCTCCTTATATATGTTGAAGGGGCGGTTTACATGTGGAGTCCTATTAGGATTAGGACTAGTCTATCTCTAACACAAACCGGATACAAGTCCAGGTCTTAGCTCCTTGTAAGATAATGTTCCTCATGCCTTTCCTCTTAAACCAGCCCATCGTTAAACGTGAACCGGCCTTCTGGGCTTTGGGCCTTGTCATCCGTCGATCCCGCACGCCGGATCACCAGTGAGTCATAATGACCTGGTGGGTTGCTTGTAAACCGCCAGGTCAGGGCGGGTCGCCAGTAACTCGCCAAGTGTCAGCGGGGTCTTCAGATAAACCGCCAAGTCCGGCCGGGTTAACTTCCGGCCGGTTTACACCGCGGGGTATATCCCCGACATTAGCCCCCAAGTTTAGCTTGGATTTATTCATGGTAAACTTATGCTGCAAAATAAACACAAGAACAAATTTGACAGGTTATGCTCCGGGTTAAGAATTTTTGTAAACCGGTACCCGATCATCCTTAAGTCCTTGTTATTTCCTCTTTCTGGGAAATCCGGGTCAACAGACCAGCTTCATAATCAATTTGCCGACATTGGCTTGTCACCGAGAAATATTGTGAAGAATAACTCATTTGACTGAGCTCCGCCGGTTTAAGAAATATGGGTTTGAAAATACTTATCTGATATTCAGCCGGTTTGAAGATGTAAAACTTGCCGGTTTAATATTACCAAAATGGCCTGTTTATAAATATTGATGGCGCCGGGTCATAATTGTTGTCAACACTAGGCCATGTAATTGATCTTCCTGATTTGCTCAAAACTAATAAAATGAAGATGTTCCTCCTTTATATGCATAATACCTGTAGCCCCCAAGTCTTAAGAGGAGAACATAGTGATAATTTAAGACTTGCTCCAATAAGTGTTTCAACAATCCAGTTTGTTCATCTCAATCATATAAACTGAATACTCCATATATGTAGCCCCCAAGTGCCGGGTTGTCATGCTTGTAGCAACCTGGGACTTGCAATTGCTCATAAAAACTTCAATCAGTGTAGCCCCCAAGGGTCGGGTCATTATGCAATAATTAGGAGGGACTTTATAAATATAATCATGTAGACTTAAGCAGTGATGTGTAGCCCCCAAGGGCCGGCTTAGTAAGATAATACTGAATCAGGACTTGATATATACTTCAATGAAAATAACATCTTATAATGTAGCTTCCATCGTAGGGCTTGAACCCACGTCCACAAGGTAAAGAGTTTTGTGCTTTACCAACTGAGCAATGAATCCTTCAATATTATGGACGAAAACTTGTGTACCTTGAATTGTTGACAGGAGCAATTGGTAGCCCCCAAGGGCTGGCTCATTATAATATGATGAGTCGGGTCTTCAATAAGACTAGTAAAAATGACTTTGCATTAGCCCCCAAGTGTCATGATGCATGCTTGCAGCAACATGAGACTTGCATGTAATCTCGATTTGAATAATGTAGCCCCCAAGTGCCGGGTTGTAAGCCTGTAGCGACTCGGGACTATTCCTTCCATTGTAGAATAAATCACATCGTTTGATAAAAGAGTAGACATTGCGCTATAGCGACTTTGAAAACCTTAATAATAAAAATCCAGCCATGTTGGCTATTCAAGATAATATAATCCGGCATGAAAACCTTATTCATTCAATATCATAATGAAATTTTAGCCAAGTTTGGCTATTTGAATAATATAACCCAATGATTTATAAGCGCATGATTCCAATGGCGCAATCCAAATATATACTGGCGACTTATTGTCCAAAGCCAGGCCGGTTTAATAAACACCGGATCATACTACCAGTTTAATAAACACCAGTGATTTATAATCATGCTTTATTCAACCTGTTTCTGCATACAACAAGTTTAAAGTGTCCTGGCGGTTTACCGCCGGATGGGTCATAATGCCCAACATATAACCTGGGTTTATAACCAAGGCTGCATTTAGAATAATCAAATATGAAATATATCATACCTGTGACATTGAATCACATCGTTGGTTTTACCAACTTTTTGTAGTAAGGGTGATAACCCAAATCTTGAGTACTGATAACTCCTTCCATATTGTGCCGGTTTATGATAAAATCATGCCGGGTTGTGATAAACACCGGATTAACCATATATAATACTGGTGACTTGTAGTCAAACCAGACCGGGCTGATAGACTCCGGATTATAACTTGATCATGTACTAACAACTTGTAGTTGAAAGCCGAGCCGGTTTGATAAACACCGGTTTACTCCATAATAGGATGGTAACAGAGAATCAAACCGGGCAGATAGTCTCCGGATTAAGATTTGACCGTGTCCCGTCCATTTGTAATTGACAGTCAACCCGGTTTAAGAAATGTCGGTTTAAAAACGCAACAAAAAGAATGAAATATCTATCAAAGAAAATTGTGAAGCAAAGGCAATGATAAAACCGTTTGCAAAAAGAGGCTTATTTGAGCTGATCAGATGGCGTTACCATGGTCGGACACGACCAAGCTCCCGATGGGTGTAGCTATGGTTCAAGTCAGCCAGGTCCCCAAATGAAACCGTGGCATTTATGTCGATCAAGTGGCATGGCAATGGTTCGGGTTCGACCAAGCCCCCAAGTGATTCTGTGGCCTTAGGCCGATCAAGAGGCATGACTGGTTCAGACTTGACCAAGTTCCCAAGTGATTTGGTGGCTCTCGCCCATCAAGAGGCGTGACTATGGTTCAGACGTGACCACAAGTCCCCAAGTGATGCTATGGCTTTACGCCTATCAAAAGGTGTTGCTATGGTTCGGATACGACCAAGCCCCCAAGTGATCAATAATATGATAAGCCAATAAGGCAGGATATCCATGTTTGAACCGCGCATCGTGGCAGCATGTCCTTTTCGGCAATTTTTAACTTTTGCAAGAGATAAATTCTTCTTTGAACCGGATTGTAAACCGGAATCTTCATTTTCAACCGGAAATTTTCTGACGGCCTTTCAACTCGAACTTGCGAGAAGTTAATTCCTTTTTGAACCGGAAATTCTTAAACCGGATTTGAGAGCTTCAGAGCTTCGTAGGAGAACAGATTTCCGTTGAACCGGATTTTAAACCGGAATTCTTCATTTTGAACTAGAAATTTTCTGACGGCCCTTAAATTTTCATCCATATGGTAGTAGCCTCCGGGACCGGGTTATCTTTCCCTCTAGCATCCTGGAGTTCCTGACTTCACTGAAAAGTCGGCAACCTTTGCTGAGTCATATCATTGTAGCCTCCGAGTATCAAGGCGACTTGAGGAGTTGGATTGAGATTCTTCATAATTAACCGTGATTAACCGTGTTATAAACCAGCATATAGCTGAACAGCGGACCGCTGTCATATGTTGAAACTGGAAGCAAGGTGGCGAGTTAATGCTCTTCGCGACACTCATTGTATATCCTTGGCGTTGATAATGCAATATGAATCCACGAAAACTTGATGCCGATCGTGGCGGGTTATAAATGACTCCGTATGATTTGTGTCAGTAATTCGGCCAGCTGTTCATCCCAACTGGTTGTTGAACCAAAACATAGTGGCGGTGACTTATGTGCCCTATCTATTGAATCATCCGGTGCAGGCAGAGGCTAAATTGTCATGCCTTGCTTCAGAATTGTTGGAATAACCCGGACCGCAGTGCGCTAGCTTGTACATATCCATTGGGCAATGACATAGGCGTTGTCCGGGTGAATCGATGTAGACCGGACCACCGCATGACGAGTGGCGTGTTTGCTTATGATTTAGGTCAGCCCCCGGCATGTTGATTGTTGAATGCCCATTTGTTAAGAACCGCGGTACAGACGTATGCCAGTACGGCCTCCATATATCCTCGTAGACTGAACCACTAGATGATGCGCACGGGATCTCTATACCCGTAGCTTTAATGGTCTCTTCTATATTGAAGAATTTTTCTGCATAAAAGACATGGCAGTGCGAGAGTAATTGTCGTTGAAAGATTAAAAAATATATACTGAAAAGTAGATAAGGCAGATATCACCTGGTATACTGTGTCAGATGAACACAGACGGTGGCCTTGCCCCCTTTTTTTATCCTCACGCAGGTTAGAGAGGCGCCGTCCATGGGCGGCTCAGGAAGCCGCGGCTGCAGCAACAGTGATCAACTTGAGGTGAGGTCATGGCCGCAGCGGCAAAGTCCAGCAGAAGCAGAGGGGTCCGGCAGCTCACAACAACGGCAAGGCCGGCTCATGGCTGCAGGGGAAGAGGCCAATGGAACGACGTGTCAACGACGATGGCCGAGGTCGGTGCGGCAGATGGCTGGGACGGAGACGGTGAGACCGCACGGCTCAAGGCGATTTTGGCGACTTACAAATGAGCGGTGAGGGTGGCCTGCAGAAGCGGCCAAGTAGCTGAACGGGGCGGCAACACAGAGGCACTCCGCCGGTGGTTTGAGGTCACACCCGTGGAGATAAATAGCAGAGGCGACTTGGCACACCGGTCGTCCCGCCACCCCCGGCGGCGGGTTGTGGTAGCGATGCTTTGTCGGCCAGGGGAAACCATGACTTGGAGCAGAGGAGGCGGACCAGCGAAGCGGCTCAGGGCCGGCTCAAAACGCGATGGAGGAGGTACCCCGGCGAGGTGAGGCGGCAAACCGGTGGAGGCAGCAGCGAACCGGCGAGGTGATACTGCGGAAGTAGCAGCTGCGGCCACTCAGCGGCTGGGGCGGCTCACTGAAGAGGCGAAGCGAGGTAGGCCCGGCGAAGCCAAACAAAACCATGGCAGAGGCAGTGCCGCGTCAACAGCCATGCAGAGTCCAGGTCGTGGTTGAGTTGACCCGCCTGTTGGACCGGTGTGTATCCTATCCATAACTAGCTGCAGAGGTTGAGTCCGTGACGGCTTCAATCAAATCCAAATCCCTGTATTAGTTGCTTCATGACTCGTAATATGTATTGGAGTAGCACTAATAGTCCGTACTTTTGATTGCTTTGATCCTCACGCCTGAAGAGCAACAGCAAAAAAGATTCGCCATGGTGTGATACGTGTGTGCACGGCCACATCGTATGTATGAACATCAGATTATTATGCATGCACGTGTTTGACTGTCTTCAGTTGTTGTGTGATCGACAATACATGATCTCGGGCCAGGCAGATTAGAAGATCTTACTCCCTTTTGCCTTATTGATTTTCAGGGCAGTGACTGCACCCGATGCAACCCTAATCTCATCAACTCAAACCTCGTACTATCACTCCAAACCTAATCGGCTCTGTCCAAGGTTATCACTATGCTGGGTTATCTCGTGTGATTGCTTTCTGCCAGTTCTTCTTCATCCGGCCAAACACAACCTTCTCTATCCCTAAAGAAATCCCTCCAAGAACTCAACACCATCATGCGTGAGCCCCACGGTGGGCGCCAACTGTCGTAGATTTGTCACGGCAGATGTCCTTAGTGTCACGACTTAGTCGCGAGGCCAACGCATCTATGTGGTAGATTGAGAGGGGTTGAGTGGGATGAGAGACGCGATGTTTTACCCAGGTTCGGCCCCTCACGGTGGAGGTAAAAGCCTACATCCTGCTTCATTGATATTGATGATGATGATGATCACGGTTACAAGTATGCTCTATCTCGAGAGCTATTGTCTAAACCTAACTTGTCCAACTTGTGAAACTTGTCAATCTAGTCCCCTTTGGGGGAGCTCTGCCCCTCCTTATATATGTTGAAGGGGCGGTTTACATGTGGTGTCCTATTAGGATTAGGACTAGTCTATCTCTAACACAAACCGGATACAAGTCCAGGTCTTAGCTCCTTGTAAGATAATGTTCCTCATGCCTTTCCTCTTAAACCGGCCCACCGTTAAATGTGAACCGGCCTTCTGGGATTTGGGCCTTGTCATCCGTCGATCCCGCACGCCGAATCACCAGTGAGTCATAATGACCAGGTGGGTTGCATGTAAACCGCCAGGTCAGGGCGGGTCGCCAGTAACTCGCCAAGTGTCAGCGGGGTCTTCAGATAAACCGCCAAGTCCGGCCGGGTTAACTTCCGGCTGGTTTACACCGCGGGGTATATCCCCGACACACCCCAAAATAATCTTTGGAATATTTTTCTTAAATGAAAAATATTCATTTCTCTCTCAAAAACCCTAGCTAGATCACTATGCTCCAAAGCAACCCTAATTTTTATGGCTCGAAAAAATCTGAGATAATTCACAAATATTCTTTGAACCCTAGAGCACCTTCCCGAGCAAAAATATTTCATCACTTTTTGGAATATTTTTGCTACAAAAAATATTTTCTGTTCTGGACAGAAATGGTGGTTTCTACAGCAACTACCATTTTACTTGTTCCATTGTGCCTGGTTTTTCTTGTGCATCTTCGCCTTAGTAACTCATGGCTAACCTCCAAAGAACAGCCTCCAACTCGCAGCCATTTGACCTCAGTAACCTCCCAAAGTTACTGACCAGAAACTTACCTGGCATGTAAAAACTTCTCTACTGCACCTGGATCCAAACCAAAGCATGGTGACCTCTCAATCTACCATGAACAACACGCCAGACATGAAGTTTAGGCTTAGCTCGGCCTGATGTCATAATCAAAGCTGTGACCACGTTCGTCCAGGGATGCTGGCATGCGTGTCGACGCGCTCTGAGTGCCGCCGAACGCTCTGTTCGCGCGTGCTCGCTTCCCCCTCCTGCCGTAGCATGCCAAACTTCGCCACCATCTTCTTCTCAACATCCATAACTCCTCCCTGGTGCTCGCCGACGCCGGAGCTCGCCGCAGCGAGCACAGGCGTGGTCTGGCCAACCCAATAGTGCAGTGCACACTCTGCTCGTTGCCTTCCCCTCGCTCCTGTGCTAGTCCCCGCTCGCCCACAGTTCCCGCGTGAGCTGCGTCGCCTTCTCCCCCTCTCACTAACGCCGCTCGTCGCCAGGCGCCGTGGACAGGTGTCCACCGTTGGAGCCCGAACCCCCCTCTCCGCTCGCCTATAAATGGAGCCGCCCCCAGCCTCCTCGAGCACCATCCACCACTCCCACACAACCCACATGCGAGTAGGAAGCCGTAGCCCGGCCGGGAAGGGTGCAGGCCACCGTCCTCGAGCTCGAGCTCGCCGGCGATCCCCTCTGGTCGTGGTAGTAGCTCCACCCCATCCCAGGATAGGGCAACATTTCTAGGGCCTCCGCCTCTCTCCGGTGAAGCCATCTCGTCCACCTGGAGCCCCTGGAGTTGCCTCTGCTCGCTGTCTTCTTCATCTCCGGCGACCACCGCGTTCTGCCTCCGCTTGCGAGATGGATTCCGACGCCATCCGACAACCCCTAGCCATTCTACGGGTACGGGCAGGTGCGCCACCCACCCCCTCTCTCCGTCCCTCCCTCTCGTTTTGGCCAAGGAGTCCTCGTCGCCAGCGAGAGCTCCCGCGGAGCTGCGACTCCCTCTGTTTCCTTCTTCCCCTCCTTCTCAACTGACTAGCGGGTCCCGCTAGTCAGCCACTCTGTATGCGCGTGAAGCAGTACGAGTGGTGGTGCCCTGAGGCTTTACGCCTTCGACGTCACCCCCCTAGTCTGTTTATTTAAATTCAAACTTAATTGAATTCCAGAGAGCTTCAAACAGCCATAACTTTTTAACCATAAGTCCAAATGAATTGATTCTTTTTGCATATTGTTCTTTGCAAAGAAACCTAACAGCTCACCAAAAATGAGATTTTTCTGAGCTATTTAGAATTTCTGGTGATTTTCAGAAGAGTTCTTGATATTTTCTTCTTGTGTTTAAAATTATTTTCAGAGGGTGAGGCTTGTCTTGAGGATCACCAGAAGGCTTGTGAAGCTCATCTGCACTAAGGCAAGCCACTACAACATTTTCATCGTGCTATTTTCAATATTGATGATTTTCTTACTTGAATGATATGATTAATCCATGCATTTAAATAACTATTATGTTATTTATATTCTGTTAAGTGTGTGTTGGTATTATGCTTGATTTACAGAACCTTGAAACTAGCTTACTTGGTAAAGAAGCTAAGATATAATTGTGGTAATGATAAAATGATTTGTTATGCATATGGATAATGGATTAAAGTTATTTTCTTACATAAATAAAAAATGGTTAAATTTGCTAGAAAATATCCTGTTAAGTGCTTGTTTAGCCAATTTACCTAAATTACAGAATGTTTGAACCTAACTTGATTGGTAAAGAAATTAGGATTTGCTTGCGATGGTGATAGTAGAAGCTTTGCTATGCATGTGAGGAATTAATCGGAGTTATTTTCTTGCATGAGAAAATAATATTGCTTGCTGCAAAATAAATGGTTAAAGTAAGACCAGAAAAGTAATATAAGTTGTTGATGCTTAAGTTTAGTGTAAATATGGTTGACATCAGTCATTTTCGTATTATGTGATGCATGTGTAGTATTGCATTTCATGGCATGCTATGACACTGGCCATTCTCCTTTTAAGTTGAACCTGAATATACCTCAACCTAAATATATCGTTGACTGGGTCATGGTGCCGCTGAATCGAGATTTTCCCAGTGCATCCACATTTGCCTTTGTGGGAAGGCCTTGATTTGTTCCATTGACATGCCTCTGGTCGGTACCTCCAACTAGGGAAGGTTATGGGCGTGCTTACCCTGGCCCGGTAAGTAGGCAAAACCTTGTGTACCCCTATTTGAGATTTTTGGTACCGGTCCCCATGAGGGAAGTTTTGGCCACGACGGTGGTCGGTGTGTCTTTGGTAGACACGGGGCCATCCAGGACTAGCCTGTTGGGGATTGGGTTGGAGTAACCGGGAGAGTGTCATGGCAATGGAAGGGTTTCTTCGTAATGTCGTTGGTCCACCCGAATGGGAGTGCGAGGGCATGGGTTCCGAGGTGTGGGTACAGTGTACTACCTCTGCAGAGTGTATAATCTATCGATAGCCGAGTCCACAGTTACGGACAACTCGTAGTAGGTCCCACCATGAGTCAACGTTCAATAAACATGCACACTAAGTTATGATCTTTGCACTGATGTTGAGGACTGAAATGCCATGGAGATGTTTGAGACCACGATGGTGGTTTGGTGGTGATCGCCGTAAGGATCACGAGTTACTTAATTTGGTGGTGATCGTCGTAAGGAGAGTTACTTTGGTGGTGATCACCATAAGGATCACGAGTTACTTTGATGGTGATCACCGTAAGGATCACAAGTTACTCTGGTTAAAACTATGATGGTGGTTTGGTGGTGATCTAAGAACGATCACGATTGGTAAGGCGGTACCGAGGGATGTTTATCCCAGGAGCATGAGCATAGCATGTTGGAACATTATTGCATTATTAATTGGTTAAATATCATGATATTGTTTGTCATTATGATTATGCCTGTTGTGAGCTTGCAACTACATTCAATGTACTGACCTGGCGTGTCATGCCAGATTTCAGGAAAGTTGTGTTGGAAAGGAGCGCTGCTTGAGTCTAGATCGTGTCCACATCGGTGTCCCTGTGATATGGAGCTTCCTCTACGATGTTGTTCCGCTGCCGCGTAGTTGTTATGATCGAGGCCCCTTTATGTTCGCTAAATAATGTACATATTGTTTAGCCGCACCGTGCATGCTGCTCGGCCTTGACATTTGTTGTAATATAAACTCTGAGCCGCTAGCATCAATAAAGCGGTTGTCTTTCTGTACCAAGATGTTGTGTGTTGCCAGAAGACATGGTCTCTGGGCTGGCAATGCAGGATAAACCGGTCGCTCTGAGCCATGGTGACACACGAGTCCTGCCTGCATCTACTACTATTACTCCACACATCGACCGCTATCCAGCATGCATCTATAGTATTAAGTTCAAGAGAACAGAGTAACGCTTTAAGTAAGATGACATGATGTAGAGGGATAAACTCATGCAATATGATATAAACCCCATCTTGTTATCCTCGATGGAAACAATACAATACCTACCTTGCTGCCCTTACTGTCACTGGGAAAGGACACCGCAAGATTGAACCCAAAGCTAAGCACTTCTCTCATTGCAAGAAAGATCAATATAGTAGGCCAAACCAAACTGATAATTCGAAGAGACTTGGAAAGATAACCAATCATACATAAACGACTTCAGAGAAGATTCAAATATTGTTCATAGATTAACTTGATCATAAACCCACAATTCATCGGTCTCAACAAACACACCGCAAAAGAAGATTACATCAAATAGATCTCCACAAGAGAGGGGGAGAACTTTTTATTGAGATCCAAAAAGAGAGAAGAACCATCTAGCTAATAACTATGGACCCGTAGGTCTGAAGTAAACTACTCACACTTCATCGGAGGGGCTATGGTGTTGATGTAGAAGCCCTCTGTGATCGATACCCCCTCCGGTGGAGCTCCGGAAAAGGCCCCAAGATGGGATCTCGTGGAAATAGGGTTTTGGCTCCATATCTGGTAGTTTGGGGGTAGGTAGGTATATATAGGAGGAAGGAGTACGTCGGAGGAGCAACATGGGCCCCACGAGGGTGGAGGGCGTGCCTGGGGGGGGGGGGGGTAGACGCGCCCCCCTACCTCGTGCCTTCCCGGTTGATTGCTTGACGTAGGGTCCAAGTCCTCTGGATCATGTTCGTTCTGGAAATCACACGTTCCCGAAGGTTTCATTCCGTTTGGAATCCGTTTGATATTCTTTTTCTGCTAAACCCTAAAATAGGCAAAAAACAGCAATTCTGGGCTGGGCCTCTGGTTAATAGGTTAGTCCTGAAAATAATATAAATGTGTATAATAAAGCCCAATAATGTCCAAAACAAGATATAATATAGCGTGGAATGAGTGGCGCACGGGGTGAGTGGTGCGCCATTACTAGTTAAAACTAGTAATGGCACACTGTGCCCTGGTGCGCCATTAGTATTTTTGGATAAATAATAAAAAATATGTTAGGAGTGGTGCACCATGGGTGTGGTGCGCCATTAGTGTCTATCATACTAATGGCGCACCAACACATGGTGTGCCACTGCTATATAGTAGTGGCGCACCACATGTCTGGTGCGCCATTAGTGTCCATATTATCTATAGTCCTTTTCCTAGCAGTGGAACAATAAAAAAATTAGATATGTTGGAGACGTATCAGCCCAATATTTCCCGGGAGGGGGGGGGGTTCCGGTAACCTCCCGGTAGTCCAAAAAATACCCGAACCATTCCGGTGTCCGAATACCATCATCTAATATATCAATGTTTACCTCTCGACCATTTCGAGACTCCTCGTCATGTCTGTGATCTCATCTAGGACTCCGAACATTCTTCGGTCACCAAAACACATAACTCATAATACAAATCGTCATTGACTGTTAAGCGTGCAGACCCTACGGGTTCGAGAGCTATGTAGACATGACCGAGACACATCTCCGGTCAATAACCAACAGTGGAACCTAGATGCTCATATTGGTTCCTACATACTATACGAAGATCTTTTATCGGTCAAACCGCAATGACAACATACGTTATTCCCTTTCATTGGCGCATGTCGGTCCTAAAGAAACGGTTTTTTATCCCTTTCCGTGATGGCATTTGGAACCATCGCCAAGTGAGTGTGGGCGATAGGGGGGTCCTTCCCACACGACCCAGAAACCATTGGGGATATGCCCTCCTGGCACACACGCTCGGCAAAATGAGGTCATGTGCGACCAACGAGCACTCAAATACAAAAATACATATAGTAGTGCTAAAAATACAATTATATAGGTAAAATCATTTCTGGTCGTAAGTACATCCCACACAGTCAGTCACCACTAAACGTTTCCATTTGTATCTACATCCCACACAGTCACTACAAGGAAAACATTTGCACAAGGTGGCTTAACACAAATAGTTTTGAAGAGAATGTCGTGTGTGATTGTTCATTGATCCAACACGGTTTATTCCTAGAAACTATGTGTGTTGCCTTAGGTCATCGCCCACGGTGTTTTCTCATTAACCGTTTGCAATAAGAAAAACCAATTAGCAAGCTAATTTGCCTATTATTAATAATCCATTTACTAATCTAATTGACATTCATATTAAGCACATAATATATTCCATTTCCATATTAAGGAAGCAGGATTTCATAATTGAAATACATCGGAGTACAACATGATATATCTTCAGCACTCAGCTACCCCATTACACAACTGCACCATCAACAAGTTTCACATGCAACATGTAGAACCTTTTGTGATTAGTATCATAGACGGTACATAGAGAGATGCATCTCATGTGGAAAAATGCAGAAGCGGAAGGTGAATATTGAGCCTTCATTCATGTTGAAGGTCTTTGCAACTTTAGGCCAGTGCCTATGGATGATTGATCGTCCATCCTTCGACCTCTTTAGGAACACTTCAATATTGAACCATGGGTGTTGTATGAAAACTTTCCTCGCATCCTGACCACAGAGGTGGTTTGAGAGGTAATCATCAGTGAACCCTGAAAACAAGGATGTGCATAAATATCTTATCTATATTGGAAACGACGCAAAGGAATAAAAAAAAGGTAAGGTCTAATAGTTAGTACCATCTTGTAAACGTTAGTGCTTCCCATTGTTTCCTTGCAACACATATAAGGTAGTTAGTCATCAGGTTAAGTAAGGGTTCGCATGCTATCAATAAAATATGTTTATGAAAAATAAGCACATTGCAGATTCATCAGGTTAATTCAAGCCACTTGGAAAACCCATTTATCCAAACCAAGCATTATTAAGAACTAGGAAATATAGCACTTGTATAGGTTTCTCATGTATTAAGTGCAGCCAAATTTGATTTATTCCTCACATGGTATAAATAAGAGAATGCAGCCACAACAATTGAACATCGCATTGCAGAATTGAACCATCCAGTTAACTAAACACCACAACAGATGAACCAAATGTTAACTGAGCACCACATTGCACAATATAACATACTCCTAATAGAAGACCAGACATTTAATGAAACCAAGCATGCTTAACAACTTGGAAATATAGCAATTGTATTTGTTCCTCATGTATTTAGTACAGCCAATTTGATTTATTCCTCACATGGTATACAATAAGATAATGCAGGCACAACACTCGAACATCGCATTGCAGAATTGAACCAAGCAGTTAACTAAACACCACAACAAATGAACCAAACGTTAACTAAGCACTACATTGTACAATATAACATACTCCTAATAGAAGATCAGATAGTTAACCAAACCAAGCATGCTTAACAACTTGGAAATATAGCAATTGTATTTGTTTCTCATGTATTTAGTACAGCCAAATTCGATTTATTCCTCACATGGTATATAATAAGAGAATGCAGCCACAACAATTGAGCATCGCATTGCAGAATTGAACCAAGAAGTTAACTAAACACCACAACAAATGAACCAAGCAGTTAACTAAACACCAATTGAACAATATAACATACTCATAATAGAAGATCAGACAGTTAACCAAACCAAGCATAATTAATAACTTGGAAATATTGCACCCTGAAGAATTGAACATCATGTTTGCAGAACTGAACCAAGCAGTTAATTGAAAACCACATTGCAAGACATATAGAACATATACACTTTAGCAGAAGATTGCATGGTGAATGTAGATAGCACAATTCACTAGAATTTGTTAAGGAAAGGCAGTAGCTAGCAAACTGAGCATGGGTCCTTATAGTGAGCTAATAGGACAAGCTACTCCTCATTGTCGGAGATATCGATGACGATTGGCTCCTTGGACATGGAAGAGGGCGAGGCCTCCACATCGTGGGTGCCCTCGTTGTATTGGTGACTTACCTGAGCCGCTTCGGGTACCAACCTGCTGGCTCTCGAGATGAGGGAAGCACGTGCACGCTAAGAAAACACCTCGTAGTCTTTGTCGAAGGCACCGATGGTGGCCTCTAGAAAATGCCATGAACTGTCATTTAAAGCAGCCAACCGTGTCGCGGAGTCGGCGCGCGAGGCGTCAACGATGGCCTCGACGGCAAGGTGCTCCTCCAAGATCTGGGGGACAACAACACGAATGGCAGCCATCGCGACCTCATCCGCGCTTGCGGCCGTGATTTGCTTCTTCACTACCAAATGCTCCTTGAGGTCTTGGCTATACTACGTGCACCATGGCTTAGGCCGACGCTTATTTGGTGGAGGGGTCGGTGATTTAGGTGGAAGGTGTCGCTCTCGCGTCGGTGGTCGGGGCATGTGGGTTGTGGAAGAAGGAGGAGGATGGGGGTCTGGTGTGGATTACCTGCCTGGATAGGCGAGGCCGAGAAGCGTGAAGGAGGGTCGCTGGCGAGGAGGCGTCGGCGCTGCAAGCAAGGAGTGAAGGTTTCAACTTGGAAAGGAAGGCGGAAACGGGGGAAATGTGGCTTTTGGAAAGGGGGAGGGGGCGGGGAGGTAGATATTTCCGTGGAAGCCGAAAATTTGGAATCGCTTCAGCCAAAAAACTGGCGCAAAGTGTAATCAGACACTATCCCTTATTCAGACACGGTGCGAAGATATTTTGTCCTGCATCTCACACGGTTGGTTATAATAAACTATGTGGGGTCTACTTGATTTTTCGTCTTGATTTGAATTACATAATGGGGTCACGGCGGCTTTGGACGGTGTTTCAATTGCTAGACCTTTTATCTGCAATGATCATAAAAGAATTGGAATTATTCAGGGTTCGTTTGGACATTTTTATGCATTAAGTGAGTTTTCAATGCATTTATGTGGATAATTCAAATTTGAACTACATGCACATGCTCTAGTGTATATAAATTGGTTGAAAAATCAAATCTTTGTCCTTGGGTGCATGCTTAGGTCCCATGCAAGAAACGGGAATGAATGTCAAACACCCTGACACCGTCACTCGGCCACAAACATTGAGATACCTGGTTTTTAAATTCTAGTAAATCCAAAACTCATCTGAAATTCATGAAACTTGGCATGCTATCAAGGAGCGGCATAAACATGGTGTGGTAAAGTTGTTGTCCCATTTGGGGACAGGTTTGGGTATATGCTTCTCACAAACCAGAGCTTCTCACAACAAGCATGATGGTTTCGGTAGGGAACGCCCTAACATTGGGGACGAAATGATATACATTGCCTCTAATTGCTTTCAAATTTTTTCTCGTGTCAGCATAGAAGGACAGGAGTGTTGTGTTATTTTTTGTGATTTTTCGGGGTTCGTTTGGACATTTTTATGCATTAAGTGAGTTTTCAATGCATTTATGTGCATAATTCAAATTTGAACTACATGGACATGCTCCCGTGCATATAAATTGGTTGAAAAATAAAATCTTTGTCCTTGGGTGCATGCTTAGGTCCCATGTAAGAAATGGGAATGAATGTCAAGCACCGTGCCACCGTCACTTGGCCACAAGCATTTAGATACCTAGTTTTTAAATTCTAGTAAATCCAACACTCGTCTGAAATTCATGAAACTTGGCATGCTATCATGGAGCAGCATCAACATGCCGTGGTAAAGTTTTTGTCCCATTTGGGGTAGGTTTGCGTATATGCTTCTCACAAACCAGAGCTTCTCACAACAAGCATGATAGTTTCGGTAGGGAACGCCCCAACTTTGGGGGCGAAATGACATCCATTGCCTCTAGTTGCCTTCAAATTTTGCCTCGTGTCAACCTAGAACAACAGGAGTGTTTTGTTATTTTTTGTGATTTTTCGGGGTTCGTTTGGACATTTTTATGCATTAATTGAGTTTTCAATGCATTTATGTACATAATTCAAATTCGAACTACATGCACATACTCCAGTGCATATAAATTAGTTGAAAAATCAAATCTTTGGTCCTTGGGTGCATGCTTAGGTCCCATGCAAGAAATGGGAATGAATGTCAAGCACCGTGGCACCGTCACTTGGCCGCAAACATTGAGATACCTGGTTTTTAAATTCTAGTAAATCCAAAACTCATCTAAAATTCATGAAACTTGGCATGCTATCATGGAGCGGCTTCAACATGTCGTGGTAAAGTTTTTGTCCCGTTTGGGGCAGGTTTGGGTATATGCTTCTCACAAAGCAGAGCTTCTCAGAACAAGCATGATAGTTTCGGTAGGGAACGCCCCTACTTTGGGGGCTAAACGATATACATTGCCTCTAATTGCTTTCAAAAAGTTTCTCATGTCAACATAGAACAACAGGAGTGTTGTGATATTTTTTGTGATTTTTCGGGGTTCATTTGGACATTTTTATGCACTTAGTGAGTTTTCAATGCATTTATGTGCATAATTCAAATTTGAACTACATGCACATGCTCCGGTGCATATAAATTGGTTGGAAAATCAAATCTTTGGTCCTTGGGTGCATGCTTAGGTCCCATGCAAGAAATGGGAATGAATGTCAAGCACTGTGCCACCGTCACTCGGCCGCAAACATTGAGATACCTGGTTTTTAAATTCTAGTAAATCCAAAACTCGTCTGAAATTCATGAAACTTGGCATGCTATCATTGAGCGACATAAACATGATGTGGTAAAGTTTTTGTCCCATTTGTGGCAGGTTTGGGTATATGCTTCGAACAAACCAGAGTATCTCACAACAAGCATGATGGTTTCAATAGGGAATGCCCCAACTTTGGGGGCGAAATGATATCCATTACCTCTAATTGCTTTCAAAAATTTTCTCGTGTCAACATAGAACAACAGGAGTGTTGTGTTTTTTTGTGATTTTTTAGGGTTCGGTTGGACATTTTTCACTACAAGAAATATGTCAACTTGTGACCAGCAATATTGGTCACTAAATGGTCACTGTTTTCAATTTGTGACATTTTTGTGACCAAAAACATAAGGTCAAAAGCTGGCTGTCATAAACTAACTATAGTGACCTTTCTTCTGGAATGGTCGTAGACGTTTATGACCAAAATACGTCTACTGTGGCGTTTTGGTCACTAGCAACCTCCCCAGGCCACGTAGGCATCCAGCGTGGCAATCTGATGTGGCACAAGATTCAGCCCGATCCAATTCGATTTTCTACATGGGCCTAGCCCAACAATTAGGCCTTTTTACTGTATATTTTCTCTATTAATTTTCTCTAGCTACATGGGCCTGGCCCAACAATTTTGCCTTTTTATTTTCTAGGCATAGCCTTTTTGCTAGTCTATTGATTTTCTATTTTCAACCATTTTATTTTGCAGCTGGTCCTACCACAGATTGGTCCCACTTGTCATGCTTATCCCAAAATTGGTCCCACACATCAGAAATTTCGAACTTTGCCAAACAACCATTATATCATTTCACAGGTATTCAAATCACATACACAATAATTATCAGACCAGAGAGCAAACGAAATTCATCCAAAACAACACTACATTGGTCTATTACAATCATTACAATATACTACAAGCCAGATATGCCTACTACTGCCTACAATTACAACACATAATATGCTACTGTTTGTTGATATGCTTCACAGCTTCAGACTTTGATTCGCACTTCACCTGTGCAAAGGATAAGAATGAAAATATAAGAATAAGAATGGGTATAGAACATCAAACAATAGCCAATGAGGAATCCAATAACTTATAAGCAAAAATTGACATCAAATGCCATGTAGATAAATAGTATGACTAACACTAACCAGTATATGTTCATGGAGTTGCAAGAAATAGCAGACTAGAAACCTCAGGAGGCAAAATAAGTAGCATGGTACTGAGAATACAAGTACTCAAGGCAAGTAACCCAGTTTCAGCATGCTTAAGTTCAGATTTTTTTTCATAACATTTAGATCCAAGAAGACATTAACATGCTTGACAGAATTTACATGAATACGTTGTGTAAGATAAATTGCACATAAAAAAGAATAATAATCAAGAAAACTTTCAAGGAAAACAAGTACGTTGCACCAATATAATACACAGGCAGCAGAGTTTGTGCTAATAGAATACAACAGCAGTGAGTAGTAGTAATTAACAGGCAGTAGTTAGCCAATTCACATGAACATGCTAACAAGTTAAGGTAGCATTTAAGCAACGGGTAGTAGTATCCACAAAAGCAACAATATAAGCTATGATAAGTTCACTTGAAACCAGGCATATAAACCAAGTTATGGATATATAATACCTAATTCAATAGAAGTTGTTAAGTAGCCAACTTAATTAGATTCTACAAGACACTACACTAGAAATATTGATTTCTCATCCAATTGACAACTATATTACAGAGAACACCTCAGTAAGGATGGGTAGATTTGATGTCATACAAATATATATAAGATTTATTGATTAGTGTTTGGACTAAAAAAGCTGGTAAATTCAATGCACAAATTTTGATGGTAACTGATTAGTGTGTGTGTTTGTGTGAAGAGAGTGATAAACAGTCGGAACATTATCACCTTAACACATATAAGAGAAAACATCAGTTAGTAAGTGAGAATTTTACGTGTCCTTTAGGAGAAATTTTGATATCCATCATATCCGGGTTTGGCCGGTACCCCAACAGGTCGCCCTCACCTTGTTGCCCACCCTTCCCATTGACCTTGGCGCCTGGCGCCTTATCCTGGGCTGCCGCACCATCTGCGGCATTGGTGAGCTTCTGGATCTGGTACTCCATCTTCTTGTCTATTGGGCGAATCTAGCACAGAGAATTCAACATAAGACAATGTACTATTAGACAGCTGCAAAAATGGAGACTGGCAACTTAGCAATCAACAACACCCGAGGGCACACGCACACACCTTCTCAAGAAACAGCCTGATCTCGACAAGGCTGCGCGCAACAGGGTGGCCATCGACAGACAGCCCATTGGCCTTGCATAGCAGGTAGTAGACGGGGCCCTGGCAGTAGCTCAGCAGCAGGTGGTGCTTGGCCTCCAGGTACCCCATGCCCTTGCCCGTCGTCAGCCGGTTCTTCCTCACCTATACCAATACACAAGCAGTCAAGCACACACGGAAACGAACAGAATACTCAGTTTTGTTGATACTGCTACCCGTTGCTTAAATGCTGCCTTATTCTTAAACAAGTGAACTTATCATAGATCATAAAGCGGCAGGTATCTACAAGTCTAGGATGCGGCAGCAGCACGGTGCAAACTGAAGACTTGGTAAAGCTGTACAACATCGTTCACATAAAAAGCCTATCGTTGCTTCTCTGGGATAACGAATCTTTGATGCCCTCGACATGTTCCTGAATATATTTCACATGCTTCTTATCTTCCCTAAGGCTCAAAAACCATGCAACTAGAGGATGAATTACCGTCTTCATGGAAGCGGCAGAGATGCTCGTTCGCGTTGCACGGCTCCAGGTGACCCACGACGCCGTACCACCAGTCTGTGATCCATCACAAGAAATCATCTGTTACCAAGTGCCGAACTCTACACCGATGGAATTTCGCAATGGCACAGCCATTAACAAGAGCAAGAATGCATACATACTGTAGGGGAAATCCTTGTTCTTCTGCCACTGGATCTTGAACTGGTCACCGGGGCGGAGGTCCTCCACGCAGGCCGAGGCGTGGAGGTCCTGCGCCGGCGCAGTGAAGAAGGGTTCCCCGGTGCCGCAGGTGTCGTTCCTCTGGTCGGTGGCGAACGCGATGGCGACCGAGGCTGTGAGAGCCGGCGAGGTAGAGGCGGAGGAATGGCACGTAGAAGCCATGGACCGCGGAGGCGGAGGAAGGGCCCCGCCGCTCTGCCCCTAACTCCTCCTTTATCTGCCGTTGCGTGGGCGTGGTTGTAGAGGACGGCGGTGGCGGATCTGGGCGCCGCCTGAGTAGCTTGGGAAGGGGAGAGGGTGGAGGCAGTAGCGGTGCGCCGATGCGAGAGAGCCCGGGGCTGGAGAAGAGGAGGACGAGGAGACCAATCGATGCTCAAACATGAATTAGCAGCCAAGTGTTTGATTAGCTGTACGGGAAATGCACATGGCCAATGGGCGTGAGTTTTTGCTGAGGATGATCATCTACTAAGAAGAATGTCTTCGCAAATTTTCAGATCAAAAGGAGGATCCTAGGTGGTACTTGCTTTGCCGCCTGAGCAGCTTGGGAAGGGGAGAGGGTGGAGGCAGTAGCGGTGCGCCGATGCGAGAGAGCCGGGGGTTGAAGAAGAGGAGGACGGCGGCGGCGGGGTTGGGGGAGAGGAGTTGGTCGGCAGCGAGGCTGGAGCTTGGGTTGGGGAATCAGGAGAGGAGGAGGACGAAGTTTGGCAGGGTGGGGGCGGGATGGTGAGCGTTGCGACTGGGATGGGGAAAGAGGGGCCGGCGACGGAGGGATGTCGTCGTTGATCTGGATTCTAGATCGGGAAGAGAGGGAGAGAGAGGTGGCGACGGAGGGACGTCGTCGTCGATCTGGATTCTGGATCGGGGAGAGAGAGGCGGCGGCAGGTGTGCTCTCGGGGAGAGGGGGAGAGAGAGGCGGCCGTGGGTTGCTAGGGTTTTGTTTGGGCTGCTGAGACCAAGTGAGAGATGTTGGATTCGCCAAGTGTGAACGGTCCAGATTGGCTAAGGGGGTGATCCATGAGAACAGTCCTGATTGGTTCGAAAAGTCTGTGATTTAAAATAGTTTCCAAGTGCTAAAAATAGAGTGATTTTGTGAAGCAGCTATCAAAAATATTTTGCAAAAGGGCACCACACAAATTTTCACTAGATTTATACCACATTTTATGGATGAGCACCAATTTGTATGCATTTCGGATCTTTCTAGCTATATTTAATCATTTTTCGAGTGCCTAAAAGGAGGTTTTTTTGTGAAGGACCTCCCAAATAATTGTTGCAAAATTGGACCAAATAATTTATCTAAAATACTAGGACATATTTAATGCACAAATGACTAAATGGTTGGGTGTAAAAAGTATTGAGTCACCTCTCGTGAAAAAGACAAATTTCTGCCGATTCAGCTAGAAGCGGGTCAGATTTGAACTGTAGCTTCCTTGTAGTTTGCTCTTTATTTTTTCCAAAAATCATTTCTAGGTACGTAAGTATCTATTTAATCAGAGAAACACCAAAAAAAATTCCAAGATTCAACCACTATATAGGAACGGTCATTCCCGCCGTTTTGACCGCATTTTGAAACGGGCATAAAAAATTCAAAAAAATCAAAAAATTGGGAAACCTTCGCATTATGTCATTATATGTGGCCAAGTTACGAGGAAAAATAATAAACTTGTAATACGGCAATTATTTTAAAAAAGTGTTCTCAGAAACGAGCTATCACGTATGGAGATCAATGACTTTCAAGCCAAATGATCAATCTCATGGCCACATTCATGGCATAGTTTGTTCAAATGATCTTATATTATGCACAATGGTGCATATTGGAATGGCAAACAATGTTGCCTAAGGAAGTTTTTATTTTCTTTGGACGAAAAATTCATTTTTCATTTTTCGAGTGCCCAAAGGGAGGTTTTTTGTGAAGGACCTTCCAAATAATTGTTGCAAAATTGTACCAAATCATTTTTATAAAATACTAGGGCATATTTAATGCACAATTGACCAAATGGTTGGGTGCAAAAGGTTTTGATCCACCTCTCGTGAAAAAGACAAATTTCCACCGATTCAGTTGAAAGCGGGTCAAATTTGAACTGCAGCTACCTTGTAGTTTGCTCTTTATTTTTTCCAAAAATCATTTATAGGTACGTAAGTATCTATTTAATCAGAGAAACACCAAAAAAATTCCAAGATTCAACCACTAGCTAGGAATGGTCATTCCCGCCGTTTTGACCTCATTTTGAAACGGGCATAAAAAATTCAAAAAAATCAAAAAATTTGGAAACCTTCGCATTGTGTCATTACATGTGGCCAAGTTCCCAGAAAAAATAACAAACTTGTAATATGGCAATTATTTTAAAAAAGTGTTCTTAGAAACGAGCTATCACGTATGGAGCTCAATGGCTTTCAAGCCAAATGATCAATCTTATGGCCACATTCGTGGCATAGTTTGTTCAAATGATATCATATTCTGCACAAGGGTGCATATTGGAATGGAAAACAATGTTGCCTAAGGAAGTTTTCATTTTTCTTTGGACGAAAAAACCATTTTTCATTTTTCGAGTGCCCAAAAGGAGGTTTTTTTGTGAAGGACCTCCCAAATAATTGTTGCAAAATTGGACCAAATCAATTTTTTAAAATACTAGGACATATTTAATGCACAATTGACAAAATGGTTGGGTGCAAAAAGTTTTGATCCACCTCTCGTGAAAAAGACAAATTTCCACCGATTCAGCTGGAAGCGGGTCAAATTTGAACCGCAGCTGCCTCATAGTTTGCTATTTTTTTTTTCAAAAAATCATTTCTAGTTACATAAGTACCTATTTAATCAGAGGAACACCAAAAAAATTCAAGATTAAACCACTAGCTAGGAACGGTCATTCCCGCCGTTTTGACCGCATTTTGAAACGGGCATAAAAAATTCAAAAAAAATCAAAAAATTGGGAAACCTTCGCATTGTGTCATTATATGTGGCCAAGTTCCCAGGAAAAATAACAAACTTGTAATACGGCAATTATTTTAAAAAAGTGTTCTCAAAATCGAGCTGTCACGTGTGGATATCAATGGCTTTCAAGCCAAATGATCAATCTTATGGCCACATTCATGGCATAATTTGTTCAAATGATCCCATATTGTGCACAAGGGTGTATATTCGAATGGCAAACAATGTTTCCTAAGGAAGTTTTCATTTTCTTTGGACCAAAAAACCATTTTCCATTTTTCAAGTGCCCAAAAGGAGGTTTTTTTGTGAATGACCTCCCAAATAATTGTTGCAAAATTGGACCAAATCATTTTTATAAAACACTAGGCCATATTTAATGCACAATTGACAAAATTGTTGGGCGTCAAAAGTTTTGATCCACCTCTGGTGAAAAAGACAAATTCCCGTCGATTCAGTAGGAAGCGGGTCAAATTTGAACTGCAGCTGCCTCATAGTTTACTATTTATTTTTTCCAAAAATCATTTATAGTTACATAAGTACCTATTTAATCATAAATACATGGTTTGATGGCGATGCGTCGAGGTTTGGGCGGTGGCCAAGGCCCCCAACTCTAGAGCGCGTAAACTCGCATGCCCGACGCGTGGTCACCGCGTGACCGTGGCGTTGCCATGTGTTCTCGGCAGCCTAGGCATGTCTAGTGGGTTGGGCACTCCCCAGGTAGGTTCTAGGAAGAAAATTACAACATAAGATTCTCACGAGGAGACCAATCGATGCTCAAATATGAATTAGCAGCCAAGTGTTTGATTAGCGGTACGGGAAATGCACATGGCCAATGGGCGTGAGTTTTTGCTGAGGATGATCATCTACTAAGAAGAATGTCTTCGCAAATTTTCAGATCAAAAGGAGGATCCTAGGTGGTACTTGCTTTGCCGCCTGAGCAGCTTGAGCAGCTTGGGAAGGGGAGAGGGTGGAGGCAGCAGCGGTGCGCCGATGCGAGAGAGCCCGGGGTTGAAGAAGAGGAGGACGGCGGCGTCGGGGTTGGGGGAGAGGAGTTGGTCGGCGGCGAGGCTGGGGCTTGGGTTGGGGAATCAGGAGAGGAGGAGGAGGAAGTTTGGCAGGGTGGGGGCGGGATGGTGAGCGTTGCGACTGGGATAGGGAAAGAGGGGCCGGCGACGGAGGGACGTCATCGTCGATCTGGATTCTGGATCGGGAAGAGAGGGAGAGAGAGGTGGCGACGGAGGGACGCCGTCGTCGATCTGGATTCTGGATCAGGGAGAGAGAGGCGGCGGCAGGTGTGTTCTCGGGGAGAGGGGGAGAGAGAGGCGGCCGTGGGTTGCTAGGGTTTTGTTTGGGCTGCTGAGACCAAGTGAGAGATGTTGGATTCGCCAAGTGTGAACGGTCCAGATTGGCTAAGCGGGTGATCCATGAGAACAGTCCTGATTGGTTCGAAAAGTCTGTGATTTAAAATAGTTTCCAAGTGCTAAAAATAGAGTGATTTTGTGAAGCAGCTATCAAAAATATTTTGCAAAAGGGCACCACACAAATTTTCACTAGATTTATACCACATTTTATGGATGAACACCAATTTGTATGCATTTCGGATCTTTCTAGCTATATTTAATCATTTTTTGAGTTCCTAAAAGGAGGTTTTTTTGTGAAGGACCTCCCAAATAATTGTTGCAAAATTGGACCAAATCATTTTTCTAAAATACTAGGACATATTTAATGCACAAATGACTAAATGGTTGGGTGTAAAAAGTATTGAGTCACCTCTCGTGAAAAAGACAAATTTCCGCCGATTCAGCTAGAAGCGGGTCAGATTTGAACTGTAGCTGCCTTGTAGTTTGCTCTTTATTTTTTCCAAAAATCATTTCTAGGTACGTAAGTATCTATTTAATCAGAGAAACGCCAAAAAAAATTCCAAGATTCAACCACTATCTAGGAACGGTCATTCCCGCCGTTTTGACCGCATTTTGAAACGGGCATAAAAAATTCAAAAAAAATCGAAAAATTGGGAAACCTTCGCATTGTGTCATTATATGTGGCCAAGTTACGAGGAAAAATAATAAACTTGTAATACGACAATTATTTTAAAAAAGTGTTCTCAGAAACGAGCTATCACGTATGGAGATCAATGACTTTCAAGCCAAATGATCAATCTCATGGCCACATTCATGGCATAGTTTGTTCAAATGATCTTATATTATGCACAATGGTGCATATTAGAATGGCAAACAATGTTGCCTAAGGAAGTTTTTATTTTCTTTGGACGAGAAATTCATTTTTCATTTTTCGAGTGCCCAAAAGGAGGTTTTTTGTGAAGGACCTTCGAAATAATTGTTGCAAAATTGTACCAAATAATTTTTATAAAATACTAGGGCATATTTAATGCACAATTGACCAAATGGTTGGGTGCAAAAGGTTTTGATCCACCTGTTGTGAAAAAGACAAATTTCCACCGATTCAGTTGAAAGCGGGTCAAATTTGAACTGCAGCTACCTTGTAGTTTGCTCTTTATTTTTTCCAAAAATAATTTATAGGTACGTAAGTATCTATTTAATTAGAGAAAAACCAAAAAAATTCCAAGATTCAACCACTAGCTAGGAACGGTCATTCCCGCCGTTTTGACCGCATTTTGAAACGGGCATAAAAAATTCAAAAAAATCAAAAAATTTGGAAACCTTCGCATTGTGTCATTACATGTGGCCAAGTTCCTAGAAAAAATAACAAACTTGTAATATGGCAATTATTTTAAAAAAGTGTTCTCAGAAACGAGCTATCACGTATGGAGCTCAATGGCTTTCAAGCCAAATGATCAATCTTATGGCCACATTCGTGGGATAGTTTGTTCAAATGATATCATATTGTGCACAAGGGTGCATATTGGAATGGAAAACAATGTTTCCTAAGGAAGTTTTCATTTTTCTTTGGACGAAAAAACCATTTTTCATTTCTCGAGTGCCCAAAAGGAGGTTTTTTTGTGAAGGACCTCCCAAATAATTGTTGCAAAATTGGACCAAATCAATTTTTTAAAAAAACTAGGACATATTTAATGCATAATTGACAAAATGGTTGGGTGCAAAAAGTTTTGATCCACCTCTCGTGAAAAAGACAAATTTCCACCGATTCAGCTGGAAACGGGTCAAATTTGAACTGCAGCGGCCTCATAGTTTGCTATTTATTTTTTCAAAAAATCATTTCTAGTTACATAAGTAACTATTTAATCAGAGAAACACCAAAAAAATTCAAGATTAAACCACTAGCTAGGAACGGTCATTCCCGCCGTTTGACCGCATTTTGAAACGGGCATAAAAAATTCAAAAAAAATCAAAAAATTGGGAAACCTTCGCATTGTGTCATTATATGTGGCCAAGTTCCCAGGAAAAATAACAAACTTGTAATACGACAATTATTTTAAAAAAGTGTTCTCAAAATCGAGCTGTCACGTGTGGATATCAATGGCTTTCAAACCAAATGATCAATCTTATGGCCACATTCATGGCATAATTTGTTCAAATGATCCCATATTGTGCACAAGGGTGTATATTCGAATGGCAAACAATGTTTCCTAAGGAAGTTTTCATTTTCTTTGGACCAAAAAACCATTTTCCATTTTTCAAGTGCCCAAAAGAAGGTTTTTTTGTGAATGACCTCCCAAATAATTGTTGCAAAATTGGACCAAATCATTTTTATAAAATAGTAGGCCATATTTAATGCATAATTGACAAAATGGTTGGGTGCAAAAAGTTTTGATCCACCTCTCGTGAAAAAGACAAATTTCCACCGATTCAGCTGGAAGCGGGTCAAATTTGAACTGCAGCTGCCTCATAGTTTGCTATTTATTTTTTCAAAAAATCATTTCTAGTTACATAAGTACCTATTTAATCAGAGAAACACCAAAAAAATTAAAGATTCAACCACTAGCTAGGAATGGTCATTCCCGCCGTTTTGACCGCATTTTGAAACGGGCATAAAAAATTCAAAAAAAATCAAAAAATTGGGAAACCTTCGCATTGTGTCATTATATGTGGCCAAGTTCCAAGGAAAAATAACAAACTTGTAACGGCAATTATTTTAAAAAAGTGTTCTCAAAATCGAGCTGTCACGTGTGGATATCAATGGCTTTCAAGCCAAATGATCAATCTTATGGCCACATTCATGGCATAATTTCTTCAAATGATCCCATATTGTGCACAAGGGTGTATATTCGAATGGCAAACAATGTTTCCTAAGGAAGTTTTCATTTTCTTTGGACGAAAAAACCATTTTCCATTTTTCAAGTGCCCAAAAGGAGGTTTTTTTGTGAATGACTTCCCAAATAATTGTTGCAAAATTGGACCAAATCATTTTTATAAAATACTAGGCCATATTTAATGCACAATTGACAAAATTGTTGGGCGTCAAAAGTTTTGATCCACCTCTGGTGAAAAAGACTAATTCCCGTCGATTCAGTTGGAAGCGGGTCAAATTTGAACTGCAGCTGCCTCATAGTTTACTATTTATTTTTTCCAAAAATCATTTATAGTTACATAAGTACCTATTTAATCATAAATACATGGTTTGATGGCGATGCGTCGAGGTTTGGGCAGTGGCCAAGGCCCCCAACTCTAGAGCGCGTAAACTCGCATGCCCGACGCGTGGTCACCGCGTGACCGTGGCGTTGCCATGTGTTCTGGGCAGCCTAGGCATGTCTAGTGGGTTGGGCACTCCCCAGGTAGGTTCTAGGAAGAAAATTACAACATAAGATTCTCACAAGGAGACCAATCGATGCTCAAATATGAATTAGCAGCCAAGTGTTTGATTAGCGGTACGGGAAATGCACATGGCCAATGGGCGTGAGTTTTTGCTGAGGATGATCATCTACTAAGAAGAATGTCTTCGCAAATTTTCAGATCAAAAGGAGGATCCTAGGTGGTACTTGCTTTGCCACCTGAGCAGCTTGAGCAACTTGGGAAGGGGAGAGGGTGGAGGCAGCAGCGGTGCGCCGATGCGAGAGAGCCCGGGGTTGAAGAAGAGGAGGACGGCGGCGGCGGGGTTGGGGGAGAGGAGTTGGTCGGCGGCGAGGCTGGGGCTTGGGTTGGGGAATCGGGAGAGGAGGAGGAGGAAGTTTGGCAGGGTGGGGGCGGGATGGTGAGCGTTGCGACTGGGATGGGAAAAGAGGGGCCGGCGACGGAGGGACATCATCATCGATCTGGATTCTGGATCGGGAAGAGAGGGAGAGAGAGGTGGCGACGGAGGGACGCCGTCATCGATCTAGATTCTGGATCGGGGAGAGAGAGGCGGCGGCAGGTGTGCTCTCGGGGAGAGGGGGAGAGAGAGGCGGCCGTGGGTTGCTAGGGTTTTGTTTGGGCTGCTGAGACCAAGTGAGAGATGTTGGATTCGCCAAGTGTGAACGGTCCAGATTGGCTAAGGGGGTGATCCATGAGAACAGTCCTGATTGGTTCGAAAAGTCTGTGATTTAAAATAGTTTCCAAGTGCTAAAAATAGAGTGATTTTGTGAAGCAGCTATCAAAATAATTTTTCAAAAGGGCACCACACAAATTTTCACTAGATTTATACCACATTTTATGGATGAGCACCAATTTGTATGCATTTCGGATCTTTCTAGCTATATTTAATCATTTTTCGAGTGCCTAAAAGGAGGTTTTTTTGTGAAGGTCCTCCCAAATAATTGTTGCAAAATTGGACCAAATCATTTTTCTAAAATACTAGGACATATTTAATGCACAAATGACTAAATGGTTGGGTGTTAAAAGTATTGAGTCACCTCTCGTGAAAAAGACAAATTTCCGCCGATTCAGCTAGAAGCGGGTCAGATTTGAACTGTAGCTGCCTTGTAGTTTGCTCTTTATTTTTTCCAAAAATCATTTCTAGGTACGTAAGTATCTATTTAATCAGAGAAACGCCAAAAAAAATTCCAAGATTCAACCACTATCTAGGAACGGTCATTCCCGCCGTTTTGACCGCATTTTGAAACGGGCATAAAAAATTCAAAAAAATCAAAAAATTGGGAAACCTTCGCATTGTGTCATTATATGTGGCCAAGTTACGAGGAAAAATAATAAACTTGTAATACGACAATTATTTTAAAAAAGTGTTCTCAGAAACGAGCTATCACGTATGGAGATCAATGACTTTCAAGCCAAATGATCAATCTCATGGCCACATTCATGGCATAGTTTGTTCAAATGATCTTATATTATGCACAATGGTGCATATTAGAATGGCAAACAATGTTGCCTAAGGAAGTTTTTATTTTCTTTGGACGAAAAATTCATTTTTCATTTTTCGAGTGCCCAAACGGAGGTTTTTTGTGAAGGACCTTCGAAATAATTGTTGCAAAATAGTACCAAATAATTTTTATAAAATACTAGGGCATATCTAATGCACAATTGACCAAATGGTTGGGTGCAAAAGGTTTTGATCCACCTGTTGTGAAAAAGACAAATTTCCACCGATTCAGTTGAAAGCGGGTCAAATTTGAACTGCAGCTACCTTGTAGTTTGCTCTTTATTTTTTCCAAAAATAATTTATAGGTACGTAAGTATCTATTTAATTAGAGAAAAACCAAAAAAATTCCAAGATTCAACCACTAGCTAGGAGCGGTCATTCCCGCCGTTTTGACCGCATTTTGAAACGGGCATAAAAAATTCAAAAAAATCAAAAAATTTGGAAACCTTCGCATTGTGTCATTACATGTGGCCAAGTTCCTAGAAAAAATAACAAACTTGTAATATGGCAATTATTTTAAAAAAGTGTTCTCAGAAACGAGCTATCACGTATGGAGCTCAATGGCTTTCAAGCCAAATGATCAATCTTATGGCCACATTCGTGGGATAGTTTGTTCAAATGATATCATATTGTGCACAAGGGTGCATATTGGAATGGAAAACAATGTTTCCTAAGGAAGTTTTCATTTTTCTTTGGACGAAAAAACCATTTTTCATTTCTCGAGTGCCCAAAAGGAGGTTTTTTTGTGAAGGACCTCCCAAATAATTGTTGCAAAATTGGACCAAATCAATTTTTTAAAATACTAGGACATATTTAATGCACAATTGACAAAATGGTTGGGTGCAAAAAGTTTTGATCCACCTCTCGTGAAAAAGACAAATTTCCACCGATTCAGCTGGAAACGGGTCAAATTTGAACTGCAGCTGCCTCATAGTTTGCTATTTATTTTTTCAAAAAATCATTTCTAGTTACATAAGTACCTATTTAATCAGAGAAACACCAAAAAAATTCAAGATTAAACCACTAGCTAGGAACGGTCATTCCCGCCGTTTTGACCGCATTTTGAAACGGGCATAAAAAATTCAAAAAAAATCAAAAAATTGGGAAACCTTCGCATTGTGTCATTATATGTGGCCAAGTTCCCAGGAAAAATAACAAACTTGTAATACGGCAATTATTTTAAAAAAGTGTTCTCAAAATCGAGCTGTCACGTGTGGATATCAATGGCTTTCAAGCCAAATGATCAATCTTATGGCCACATTCATGGCATAATTTGTTCAAATGATCCCATATTGTGCACAAGGGTGTATATTCGAATGGCAAAAAAATGTTTCCTAAGGAAGTTTTCATTTTCTTTGGACCAAAAAACCATTTTCCATTTTTCAAGTGCCCAAAAGGAGGTTTTTTTGTGAATGACCTCTCAAATAATTGTTGCAAAATTGGACCAAATCATTTTTGTAAAATACTAGGCCATATTTAATGCACAATTGACAAAATGGTTGGGTGCAAAAAGTTTTGATCCACCTCTCGTGAAAAAGACAAATTTCCACCGATTCAGCTGGAAGCGGGTCAAATTTGAACTGCAGCTGCCTCATAGTTTGCTATTTATTTTTTCAAAAAATCATTTCTAGTTACATAAGTACCTATTTAATCAGAGAAACACCAAAAAAATTCAAGATTCAAGCACTAGCTAGGAATGGTCATTCCCGCCGTTTTGACCGCATTTTGAAACGGGCATAAAAAATTCAAAAAAAATCAAAAAATTGGGAAACCTTCGCATTGTGTCATTATATGTGGCCAAGTTCCCAGGAAAAATAACAAACTTGTAATACGGCAATTATTTTAAAAAAGTGTTCTCAAAATCGAGCTGTCACGTGTGGATATCAATGGCTTTCAAGCCAAATGATCAATCTTATGGCCACATTCATGGCATAATTTCTTCAAATGATCCCATATTGTGCACAAGGGTGTATATTTGAATGGCAAACAATGTTTCCTAAGGAAGTTTTCATTTTCTTTGGACGAAAAAACCATTTTCCATTTTTCAAGTGCCCAAAAGGAGGTTTTTTTGTGAATGACTTCCCAAATAATTGTTGCAAAATTGGACCAAATCATTTTTATAAAATACTAGGCCATATTTAATGCACAATTGACAAAATTGTTGGGCGTCAAAAGTTTTGATCCACCTCTGGTGAAAAAGACAAATTCCCGTCGATTCAGTAGGAAGCGGGTCAAATTTGAACTGCAGCTGCCTCATAGTTTACTATTTATTTTTTCCAAAAATCATTTATAGTTACATAAGTACCTATTTAATCATAAATACATGGTTTGATGGCGATGCGTCGAGGTTTGGGCGCTGGCCAAGGCCCCCAACTCTAGAGCGCGTAAACTCGCATGCCCGACGCGTGGTCACCGCGTGACCGTGGCGTTGCCATGTGTTCTGGGCAGCCTAGGCATGTCTAGTGGGTTGGGCACTCCCCAGGTAGGTTCTAGGAAGAAAATTACAACATAAGATTCTCACGAGGAGACCAATCGATGCTCAAATATGAATTAGCAGCCAAGTGTTTGATTAGCGGTACGGGAAATGCACATGGCCAATGGGCGTTAGTTTTTGCTGAGGATGATCATCTACTAAGAAGAATGTCTTCGCAAATTTTCAGATCAAAAGGAGGATCCTAGGTGGTACTTGCTTTGCCGCCTGAGCAGCTTGAGCAGCTTGGGAAGGGGAGAGGGTGGAGGCAGCAGCGGTGTGCCGATGCGAGAGAGCCCGGGGTTGAAGAAGAGGAGGACGGCGGCGGCGGGGTTGGGGGAGAGGAGTTGGTCGGCAGCGAGGCTGGGGCTTGGGTTGGGGAATCGGGAGAGGAGGAGGAAGTTTGGCAGGGTGGGGGCAGGATGGTGAGCGTTGCGACTGGGATGGGGAAAGAGGGGCCGGCGACGGAGGGACGTCGTCGTCGATCTGGATTCTGGATCGGGAAGAGAGGGAGAGAGAGGTGGCGACGGAGGGACGCCGTCGTCGATCTGGATTCTGGCTCGGGGAGAGAGAGGCGGCGGCAGGTGTGCTCTCGGGGAGAGGGGGAGAGAGAGGCCGCCGTGGGTTGCTAGGGTTTTGTTTGGGCTGCTGAGACCAAGTGAGAGATGTTGGATTCGCCAAGTGTGAACGGTCCAGATTGGCTAAGGGGGTGATCCATGAGAACAGTCCTGATTGGTTCAAAAAGTCTGTGATTTAAAATAGTTTCCAAGTGCTAAAAATAGAGTGATTTTGTGAAGCAGCTATCAAAAATATTTTTCAAAAGGGCACCACACAAATTTTCACTAGATTTATACCACATTTTATGGATGAGCACCAATTTGTATGCATTTCGGATCTTTCTAGCTATATTTAATCATTTTTCGAGTGCCTAAAAGGAGGTTTTTTTGTGAAGGTCCTCCCAAATAATTGTTGCAAAATTGGACCAAATCATTTTTCTAAAATACTAGGACATATTTAATGCACAAATGACTAAATGGTTGGGTGTAAAAAGTATTGAGTCACCTCTCGTGAAAAAGACAAATTTCCGCCGATTCAGCTAGAAGCGGGTCAGATTTGAACTGTAGCTGCCTTGTAGTTTGCTCTTTATTTTTTCCAAAAATCATTTCTAGGTACGTAAGTATCTATTTAATCAGAGAAACGCCAAAAAAATTCGAAGATTCAACCACTATCTAGGAACGGTCATTCCCGCCGTTTTGACCGCATTTTGAAACGGGCATAAAAAATTCAAAAAATCAAAAAATTGGGAAACCTTCGCATTGTGTCATTATATGTGGCCAAGTTCCCAGGAAAAATAATAAACTTGTAATACGACAATTATTTTAAAAAAGTGTTCTCAGAAACGAGCTATCACGTATGGAGATCAATGACTTTCAAGCCAAATGATCAATCTCATGGCCACATTCATGGCATAGTTTGTTCAAATGATCTTATATTATGCACAATGGTGCATATTAGAATGGCAAACAATGTTGCCTAAGGAAGTTTTTATTTTCTTTGGACGAAAAATTCATTTTTCATTTTTCGAGTGCCCAAACGGAGGTTTTTTGTGAAGGACCTTCGAAATAATTGTTGCAAAATTGTACCAAATAATTTTTATAAAATACTAGGGCATATTTAATGCACAATTGACCAAATGGTTGGGTGCAAAAGGTTTTGATCCACCTGTTGTGAAAAAGACAAATTTCCACCGATTCAGTTGAAAGCGGGTCAAATTTGAACTGCAGCTACCTTGTAGTTTGCTCTTTATTTTTTCCAAAAATAATTTATAGGTACGTAAGTATCTATTTAATTAGAGAAAAACCAAAAAAATTCCAAGATTCAACCACTAGCTAGGAGCGGTCATTCCCGCCGTTTTGACCGCATTTTGAAACGGGCATAAAAAATTCAAAAAAATCAAAAAATTTGGAAACCTTCTCATTGTGTCATTACATGTGGCCAAGTTCCTAGAAAAAATAACAAACTTGTAATATGGCAATTATTTTAAAAAAGTGTTCTCAGAAACGAGCTATCACGTATGGAGCCCAATGGCTTTCAAGCCAAATGATCAATCTTATGGCCACATTCGTGGGATAGTTTGTTCAAATGATATCATATTGTGCACAAGGGTGCATATTGGAATGGAAAACAATGTTTCCTAAGGAAGTTTTCATTTTTCTTTGGACGAAAAAACCATTTTTCATTTCTCGAGTGCCCAAAAGGAGGTTTTTTTGTGAAGGACCTCCCAAATAATTGTTGCAAAATTGGACCAAATCAATTTTTTAAAATACTAGGACATATTTAATGCACAATTGACAAAATGGTTGGGTGCAAAAAGTTTTGATCCACCTCTCGTGAAAAAGACAAATTTCCACCGATTCAGCTGGAAACGGGTCAAATTTGAACTGCAGCTGCCTCATAGTTTGCTATTTATTTTTTCAAAAAATCATTTCTAGTTACATAAGTACCTATTTAATCAGAGAAACACCAAAAAAATTCAAGATTAAACCACTAGCTAGGAACGGTCATTCCCGCCGTTTTGACCGCATTTTGAAACGGGCATAAAAAATTCAAAAAAAATCAAAAAATTGGGAAACCTTCGCATTGTGTCATTATATGTGGCCAAGTTCCCAGGAAAAATAACAAACTTGTAATACGGCAATTATTTTAAAAAAGTGTTCTCAAAATCGAGCTGTCACGTGTGGATATCAATGGCTTTCAAGCCAAATGATCAATCTTATGGCCACATTCATGGCATAATTTGTTCAAATGATCCCATATTGTGCACAAGGGTGTATATTCGAATGGCAAAAAAATGTTTCCTAAGGAAGTTTTCATTTTCTTTGGACCAAAAAACCATTTTCCATTTTTCAAGTGCCCAAAAGGAGGTTTTTTTGTGAATGACCTCTCAAATAATTGTTGCAAAATTGGACCAAATCATTTTTGTAAAATACTAGGCCATATTTAATGCACAATTGACAAAATGGTTGGGTGCAAAAAGTTTTGATCCACCTCTCGTGAAAAAGACAAATTTCCACCGATTCAGCTGGAAGCGGGTCAAATTTGAACTGCAGCTGCCTCATAGTTTGCTATTTATTTTTTCAAAAAATCATTTCTAGTTACATAAGTACCTATTTAATCAGAGAAACACCAAAAAAATTCAAGATTCAAGCACTAGCTAGGAATGGTCATTCCCGCCGTTTTGACCGCATTTTGAAACGGGCATAAAAAATTCAAAAAAAATCAAAAAATTGGGAAACCTTCGCATTGTGTCATTATATGTGGCCAAGTTCCCAGGAAAAATAACAAACTTGTAATACGGCAATTATTTTAAAAAAGTGTTCTCAAAATCGAGCTGTCACGTGTGGATATCAATGGCTTTCAAGCCAAATGATCAATCTTATGGCCACATTCATGGCATAATTTCTTCAAATGATCCCATATTGTGCACAAGGGTGTATATTTGAATGGCAAACAATGTTTCCTAAGGAAGTTTTCATTTTCTTTGGACGAAAAAACCATTTTCCATTTTTCAAGTGCCCAAAAGGAGGTTTTTTTGTGAATGACTTCCCAAATAATTGTTGCAAAATTGGACCAAATCATTTTTATAAAATACTAGGCCATATTTAATGCACAATTGACAAAATTGTTGGGCGTCAAAAGTTTTGATCCACCTCTGGTGAAAAAGACAAATTCCCGTCGATTCAGTAGGAAGCGGGTCAAATTTGAACTGCAGCTGCCTCATAGTTTACTATTTATTTTTTCCAAAAATCATTTATAGTTACATAAGTACCTATTTAATCATAAATACATGGTTTGATGGCGATGCGTCGAGGTTTGGGCGCTGGCCAAGGCCCCCAACTCTAGAGCGCGTAAACTCGCATGCCCGACGCGTGGTCACCGCGTGACCGTGGCGTTGCCATGTGTTCTGGGCAGCCTAGGCATGTCTAGTGGGTTGGGCACTCCCCAGGTAGGTTCTAGGAAGAAAATTACAACATAAGATTCTCACGAGGAGACCAATCGATGCTCAAATATGAATTAGCAGCCAAGTGTTTGATTAGCGGTACGGGAAATGCACATGGCCAATGGGCGTTAGTTTTTGCTGAGGATGATCATCTACTAAGAAGAATGTCTTCGCAAATTTTCAGATCAAAAGGAGGATCCTAGGTGGTACTTGCTTTGCCGCCTGAGCAGCTTGAGCAGCTTGGGAAGGGGAGAGGGTGGAGGCAGCAGCGGTGTGCCGATGCGAGAGAGCCCGGGGTTGAAGAAGAGGAGGACGGCGGCGGCGGGGTTGGGGGAGAGGAGTTGGTCGGCAGCGAGGCTGGGGCTTGGGTTGGGGAATCGGGAGAGGAGGAGGAAGTTTGGCAGGGTGGGGGCAGGATGGTGAGCGTTGCGACTGGGATGGGGAAAGAGGGGCCGGCGACGGAGGGACGTCGTCGTCGATCTGGATTCTAGATCGGGAAGAGAGGGAGAGAGAGGTGGCGACGGAGGGACGCCGTCGTCGATCTGGATTCTGGCTCGGGGAGAGAGAGGCGGCGGCAGGTGTGCTCTCGGGGAGAGGGGGAGAGAGAGGCCGCCGTGGGTTGCTAGGGTTTTGTTTGGGCTGCTGAGACCAAGTGAGAGATGTTGGATTCGCCAAGTGTGAACGGTCCAGATTGGCTAAGGGGGTGATCCATGAGAACAGTCCTGATTGGTTCAAAAAGTCTGTGATTTAAAATAGTTTCCAAGTGCTAAAAATAGAGTGATTTTGTGAAGCAGCTATCAAAAATATTTTTCAAAAGGGCACCACACAAATTTTCACTAAATTTATACCACATTTTATGGATGAGCACCAATTTGTATGCATTTCGGATCTTTCTAGCTATATTTAATCATTTTTCGAGTGCCTAAAAGGAGGTTTTTTTGTGAAGGTCCTCCCAAATAATTGTTGCAAAATTGGACCAAATCATTTTTCTAAAATACTAGGACATATTTAATGCACAAATGACTAAATGGTTGGGTGTAAAAAGTATTGAGTCACCTCTCGTGAAAAAGACAAATTTCCGCCGATTCAACTAGAAGCGGGTCAGATTTGAACTGTAGCTGCCTTGTAGTTTGCTCTTTATTTTTTCCAAAAATCATTTCTAGGTACGTAAGTATCTATTTAATCAGAGAAACGCCAAAAAAAATTCCAAGATTCAACCACTATCTAGGAACGGTCATTCCCGCCGTTTTGACCGCATTTTGAAACGGGCATAAAAAATTCAAAAAATCAAAAAATTGGGAAACCTTCGCATTGTGTCATTATATGTGGCCAAGTTCCCAGGAAAAATAATAAACTTGTAATACGACAATTATTTTAAAAAAGTGTTCTCAGAAACGAGCTATCACGTATGGAGATCAATGACTTTCAAGCCAAATGATCAATCTCATGGCCACATTCATGGCATAGTTTGTTCAAATGATCTTATATTATGCACAATGGTGCATATTAGAATGGCAAACAATGTTGCCTAAGGAAGTTTTTATTTTCTTTGGACGAAAAATTCATTTTTCATTTTTCGAGTGCCCAAACGGAGGTTTTTTGTGAAGGACCTTCGAAATAATTGTTGCAAAATAGTACCAAATAATTTTTATAAAATACTAGGGCATATTTAATGCACAATTGACCAAATGGTTGGGTGCAAAAGGTTTTGATCCACCTGTTGTGAAAAAGACAAATTTCCACCGATTCAGTTGAAAGCGGGTCAAATTTGAACTGCAGCTACCTTGTAGTTTGCTCTTTATTTTTTCCAAAAATAATTTATAGGTACGTAAGTATCTATTTAATTAGAGAAAAACCAAAAAAATTCCAAGATTCAACCACTAGCTAGGAGCGGTCATTCCCGCCGTTTTGACCGCATTTTGAAACGGGCATAAAAAATTCAAAAAAATCTAAAAATTTGGAAACCTTCGCATTGTGTCATTACATGTGGCCAAGTTCCTAGAAAAAATAACAAACTTGTAATATGGCAATTATTTTAAAAAAGTGTTCTCAGAAACGAGCTATCACGTATGGAGCCCAATGGCTTTCAAGCCAAATGATCAATCTTATGGCCACATTCGTGGGATAGTTTGTTCAAATGATATCATATTGTGCACAAGGGTGCATATTGGAATGGAAAACAATGTTTCCTAAGGAAGTTTTCATTTTTCTTTGGACGAAAAAACCATTTTTCATTTCTCGAGTGCCCAAAAGGAGGTTTTTTTGTGAAGGACCTCCCAAATAATTGTTGCAAAATTGGACCAAATCAATTTTTTAAAATACTAGGACATATTTAATGCACAATTGACAAAATGGTTGGGTGCAAAAAGTTTTGATCCACCTCTCGTGAAAAAGACAAATTTCCACCGATTCAGCTGGAAACGGGTCAAATTTGAACTGCAGCTGCCTCATAGTTTGCTATTTATTTTTTCAAAAAATCATTTCTAGTTACATAAGTACCTATTTAATCAGAGAAACACCAAAAAAATTCAAGATTAAACCACTAGCTAGGAACGGTCATTCCCGCCGTTTTGACCGCATTTTGAAACGGGCATAAAAAATTCAAAAAAAATCAAAAAATTGGGAAACCTTCGCATTGTGTCATTATATGTGGCCAAGTTCCCAGGAAAAATAACAAACTTGTAATACGGCAATTATTTTAAAAAAGTGTTCTCAAAATCGAGCTGTCACGTGTGGATATCAATGGCTTTCAAGCCAAATGATCAATCTTATGGCCACATTCATGGCATAATTTGTTCAAATGATCCCATATTGTGCACAAGGGTGTATATTCGAATGGAAAACAATGTTTCCTAAGGAAGTTTTCATTTTCTTTGGACCAAAAAACCATTTTCCATTTTTCAAGTGCCCAAAAGGAGGTTTTTTTGTGAATGACCTCCCAAATAATTGTTGCAAAATTGGACCAAATCATTTTTATAAAATACTAGGCCATATTTAATGCACAATTGACAAAATGGTTGGGTGCAAAAAGTTTTGATCCACCTCTCATGAAAAAGACAAATTTCCACCGATTCAGCTGGAAGCGGGTCAAATTTGAACTGCAGCTGCCTCATAGTTTGCTATTTATTTTTTCAAAAAATCATTTCTAGTTACATAAGTACCTATTTAATCAGAGAAACACCAAAAAAATTCAAGATTCAAGCACTAGCTAGGAATGGTCATTCCCGCCGTTTTGACCGCATTTTGAAACGGGCATAAAAAATTCAAAAAAAATCAAAAAATTGGGAAACCTTCGCATTGTGTCATTATATGTGGCCAAGTTCCCAGGAAAAATAACAAACTTGTAATACGGCAATTATTTTAAAAAAGTGTTCTCAAAATCGAGCTGTCACGTGTGGATATCAATGGCTTTCAAGCCAAATGATCAATCTTATGGCCACATTCATGGCATAATTTCTTCAAATGATCCCATATTGTGCACAAGGGTGTATATTTGAATGGCAAACAATGTTTCCTAAGGAAGTTTTCATTTTCTTTGGACGAAAAAACCATTTTCCATTTTTCAAGTGCCCAAAAGGAGGTTTTTTTGTGAATGACTTCCCAAATAATTGTTGCAAAATTGGACCAAATCATTTTTATAAAATACTAGGCCATATTTAATGCACAATTGACAAAATTGTTGGGCGTCAAAAGTTTTGATCCACCTCTGGTGAAAAAGACAAATTCCCGTCGATTCAGTAGGAAGCGGGTCAAATTTGAACTGCAGCTGCCTCATAGTTTACTATTTATTTTTTCCAAAAATCATTTATAGTTACATAAGTACCTATTTAAGCATAAATACATGGTTTGATGGCGATGCGTCGAGGTTTGGGCGCTGGCCAAGGCCCCCAAATCTAGAGCGCGTAAACTCGCATGCCCGACGCGTGGTCACCGCGTGACCGTGGCGTTGCCATGTGTTCTGGGCAGCCTAGGCATGTCTAGTGGGTTGGGCACTCCCCAGGTAGGTTCTAGGAAGAAAATTACAACATAAGATTCTCATGAGGAGACCAATCGATGCTCAAATATGAATTAGCAGCCAAGTGTTTGATTAGCGGTACGGGAAATGCACATGGCTAATGGGCGTGAGTTTTTCCTGAGGATGATCATCTACTAAGAAGAATGTCTTCGCAAATTTTCAGATCAAAAGGAGGATCCTAGGTGGTACTTGCTTTGCCGCCTGAGCAGCTTGAGCAGCTTGGGAAGGGGAGAGGGTGGAGGCAGCAGCGGTGTGCCGATGCGAGAGAGCCCGGGGTTGAAGAAGAGGAGGACGGCGGCGGCGGGGTTGGGGGAGAGGAGTTGGTCGGCAGCGAGGCTGGGGCTTGGGTTGGGGAATCGGGAGAGGAGGAGGAAGTTTGGCAGGGTGGGGGCAGGATGGTGAGCGTTGGGACTGGGATGGGGACAGAGGGGCCGGCGACGGAGGGACGTCGTCGTCGATCTGGATTCTGGATCGGGAAGAGAGGGAGAGAGAGGTGGCGACGGAGGGACGCCGTCGTCGATCTGGATTCTGGCTCGGGGAGAGAGAGGCGGCGGCAGGTGTGTTCTCGGGGAGAGGGGGAGAGAGAGGCGGCCGTGGGTTGCTAGGGTTTTGTTTGGGCTGTTGAGACCAAGTGAGAGATGTTGGATTCGCCAAGTGTGAACGGTCCAGATTGGCTAAGCGGGTGATCCATGAGAACAGTCCTGATTGGTTCGAAAAGTCTGTGATTTAAAATAGTTTCCAAGTGCTAAAAATAGAGTGATTTTGTGAAGCAGCTATCAAAAATATTTTGCAAAAGGGCACCACACAAATTTTCACTAGATTTATACCACATTTTATGGATGAGCACCAATTTGTATGCATTTCGGATCTTTCTAGCTATATTTAATCATTTTTCGAGTGCCTAAAAGGAGGTTTTTTTGTGAAAGGACCTCCCAAATAATTGTTGCAAAATTGGACCAAATCATTTTTCTAAAATACTAGGACATATTTAATGCACAATTGACTAAATGGTTGGGTGTAAAAAGTATTGAGTGACCTCTCGTGAAAAAGACAAATTTCCGCCGATTCAGCTGGAAGCGGGTCAGACTTGAACTCTAGCTGCCTTGTAGTTTTGTCTTTATTTTTTCCAAAAATCATTTCTAGGTACGTAAGTATCTATTTAATCAGAGAAACACCAAAAAAATTCCAAGATTCAACCACTATCTAGGAACGGTCATTCCGGCCGTTTTGACCGCATTTTGAAATGGGCATAAAAAATTCAAAAAAATCAAAAAATTGGGAAACCTTCGCATTGTGTCATTATATGTGGCCAAGTTCCCAGGAAAAATAATAAACTTCTAATACGACAATTATTTTAAAAAAGTGTTCTCAGAAACGAGCTATCATGTATGGAGATCAATGACTTTCAAGCCAAATGATCAATCTCATGGCCACATTCATGGCATAGTTTGTTCAAATGATCTTATATTATGCACAAGGGTGCATATTGGAATGGCAAACAATGTTGCCTAAGGAAGTTTTTATTTTCTTTGGACGAAAAATTCATTTTTCATTTTTCGAGTGCCCAAAAGGAGGTTTTTTTGTGAAGGACCTTCCAAATAATTGTTGTAAAATTGTACCAAATCATTTTTATAAAATACTAGGGCATATTTAATGCACAATTGACCAAATGGTTGGGTGCAAAAGGTTTTGATCCACCTCTCGTGAAAAAGACAAATTTCCACCGATTCAGTTGAAAGAGGGTCAAATTTGAACTGCAGCTACCTTGTAGTTTGCTCTTTATTTTTTCCGAAAATCATTTATAGGTACGTAAGTATCTTTTTAATCAGAGAAATACCAAAAAAATTCCAAGATTCAACCACTAGCTAGGAACAGTCATTCCCGCCGTTTTGACCGCATTTTGAAACGGGCATAAAAAAATCAAAAAAATTGGAAACCTTCGCATTGTGTCATTACATGTGGCCAAGTCCCCAGAAAAAATAACAAACTTGTAATACGGCAATTATTTTTAAAAAGTGTTCTCAGAAATGAGCTATCACGTATGGAGCTCAATGGCTTTCAAGCCAAATGATCAATCTTATGGCCACATTCGTGGCATAGTTTGTTCAAATGATATCATATTGTGCACAAGGGTGAATATTGGAATGGAAAACAATGTTGCCTAAGGAAGTTTTCATTTTTCTTTGGATGAAAAAACCATTTTTCATTTTTCGAGTGCCCAAGAGGAGGTTTTTTTGTGAAGGACCTCCCAAATAATTGTTGTAAAATTGGACCAAATCAATTTTTTAAAATACTAGGACATATTTAATGCACAATTGACAAAATGGTTGGGTGCAAAAAGTTTTGATCCACCTCTCGTGAAAAAGACAAATTTCCACCGATTCAGGTGGAAGCGGGTCAAATTTGAACTGCAGCTGCCTCATAGTTTGCTATTTATTTTTTCCAAAAATCATTTCTAGTTACATAAGTACCTATTTAATCAAAGAAACACCAAAAAAATCAAGATTCCACCACTAGCTAGGAACGGTCATTCCCGCCGTTTTGACCGCATTTTGAAACGGGCATAAAAAATTCAAAAAAAAATCAAAAAATTGGGAAACCTTCGCATTGTGTCATTATATGTGGCCAAGTTCCCAGGAAAAATAACAAACTTGTAATACGGCAATTATTTTAAAAAAGTGTTCTCAAAATCGAGCTGTCACGTGTGGATATCAATGGCTTTCAAGCCAAATGATCAATCTTATGGCCACATTCCTGGCATAATTTGTTTAAATGATCCCATATTGTGCACAAGGGTGTATATTCGAATGGCAAACAATGTTTCCTAAGGAAAAATTCATTTTCTTTGGACGAAAAAACCATTTTCCATTTTTCGAGTGCCCAAAAGGAGGTTTTTTTGTGAAGGACCTCCCAAATAATTGTTGCAAAATTGGACCAAATCATTTTTATAAAATACTAGGCCATATTTGATGCACAATTGACAAAATTGTTGGGCGTCAAAAGTTTTGATCCACCTCTGGTGAAAAAGACAAATTCCCGCCGATTCAGTAGGAAGCGGGTCAAATTTGAACGGCAGCTGCCTCATAGTTTACTATTTATTTTTTCCAAAAATAATTTATAGTTACATAAGTACCTATTTAATCATAAATACATGGTTTGATGGCGATGCGTCGAGGTTTGGGCGGTGGCCAAGGCCCCCAACTCTAGAGCGCGTAAACTCGCATGCCCGACGCGTGGTCACCGGGTGACCGTGGCATTGCCATGTGTTCTGGGCAGCCTAGGCATGTCTAGTGGGTTGGGCACTCCCCAGGTAGGTTCTAGGAAGAAAATTACAACATAAGATTCTCACGAGGAGACCAATCGATGCTCAAACATGAATTAGCAGCCAAGTGTTTGATTAGCGGTACGGGAAATGTACATGGCCAATGGGCGTGAGTTTTTGCTGAGGATGATCATCTACTAAGAAGAATTTCTTCGCAAATTTTCAGATCAAAAGGAGGATCCTAGGTGGTACTTGCTTTGCAAAGTACCACACTGGACAGAAATATGAATGTTGAAGCTGGGCTCAAAATAATGAATGGATTGAGCTGAAATTTGGTGGAGGATGGTTGTTTGGGCATTGGAAAGCACCGTAGAAAATTGATACCTTTTGGACATGCCAAAGTGGTACTTCCTTCACAATGCTCTTCTATGGACAGAAACTTGGGAAAACTAGTGAGAGAAATTGGATGAATGAAATGAGCTCAAATTTGGTGTAGGTAAGTTACATAGGTATGGTTATGCCTTGGTAGATTTTCAGATCATTTGGGTAAGCATAGCTAGTACTTACTTCACAAAGCTTCTCTCGAGGTAGAAACTTTGAAAATTTCCTGAGAAAGATTGACTAGGAAAATGGAGCTGAATATTATCACGTGGCAATGATTTGGGTATGGAAGAGTGCCCAAAGAGTTTGTGGTTAATAGGAGGGGTCTAGATAACACTTGCTTTGCAACGTGCCAATTTCGCAATAAAATATAAATTGAACCTGGGCTCACATAGATAATTTTCCTGAGCTGCAATTTGGAGGAGGGTGATAATTTGGGCATATGAAGAAACTGTATAAATTTCATGTCATTTGGATATATAAAAAAGGTACTTCCTTCACAATACTTCTAGGTGGACAAAACCTTTGGAAATTTGCTGAGGAAGATTTGCTTGGCAAGTGGAGCTGAATTTTTTCATGCGGTAATGATTTGGATAGGAAAGAGTGCCCAAAAATTCCGAGGGCAAGCAAGAATATATAAATAACACTTCCTTCATAAAATGCTGTCGTGAACAGAATAGGAAAATGAATATTGTTGAATTAGTTTTGAACTAGGCAAGGAAGGATTTTTACATATTTGATGAAGATATGACCCAAAGAATTTATGAGATTTTTTTGGGAATTTTGGGAATGACAGAAATATAGGTTGCTTCACAACCTAGGGCAAAAACTGCCACATGGACATGACACATAGGCAAAACTGATGAGGTGGCGCCTAGTCATAGCAACCCACCACAATTTACAAGGTTATGACCATCTATATTGGTCATGATCAGCTACAAATAAGGCAGCAGACCAGTGCTATCTGCTTTATGACCATTTCATGTAAGGAAATTACGACCTTTCTGACCAAAATGGTCGTTATAGTTTAGGTTTTGGAGCCCCCCGAACAACTTTTGACCAATTGGTCTGAAATGGTCATAGATCTATGATCAATTCTTCCAGGGTCACTAACAGAAGGTCACAAGTTGACATATTTGTTGTAGTGTCTATGCATTAAGTGAGTTTTCAATGCATTTATGTGCATAATTCAAATTTGAACTACATGCACACGCTCCGGTGCATATAAATTGGTTGAAAGATCAAATCTTTGGTCCTTGGGTGCATGCTTGTGTCCCATGCAAGAAATGGGAATGAATGTCAAGCACCGTGCCACCATCACTCGGCCGCAAACATTGAGATACCTGGTTTCTAAATTCTAGTAAATAAAATATTTGTCTGGAATTCATGAAACTTGGCATGCTATTATGGACAAGCATCAACATGCCGTGGAAAAGTTTTTGTCCCATTTGTGGTAGGTTTGGGTATATGCTTCTCACAAACCGGAGCTTCTCACAACAAGCATGATGGTTTCGGTAGGGAAGGCCCCAACTTTGGGGGCGAAACGATATCCATTGCCTCTTATTACTTTCAATTTTTTTTCTCGTGTCAACATAGAACAACAGGAGTGTTGTGATATTTTTTGTGATTTTTTGGGGTTTGTTCGGATATTTTTATGCATTAAGTGAGTTTTTAATGCATTTATGTGCATAATTCAAATTTGAACTACATGCACATGCTCCGGTGCATATAAATTGGTTGAAAAATGAAATCTTTGGTCCTTGGGTGCATGCTTAGGTCCCATGCAAGAAATGGGAATGAATGTCAAGCACCGTGCCACCGTTACTCGGCTACAAACATTGAGATACCTGCTTTCTAAATTCTAGTAAATCTAATACTCGTCTGAAAATTATGAAAGTTGGCATGCTATCATGGAGCGGCATCAACATGCCCTGGTAAAGTTTTTTCTCCCATTTGGAGTAGGTTTGGGTATATGCTTCTCACAAACCAGAGCTTCTCAGAACAAGCATGATGGTTTCAGATAGAACACCCATATGCAAAGTGAGAGCAGGATTTGTGCTTCTCTTGAACACAAACGGTTCTTTTGGATGACCCGTGTGAATCACTAGCGGGGCGACGCAGTACTATTCGATTTGACAGCGGGTGGCGCAGTTCCCGATATGGCTTTAATGCAGACGAGGGAGAGGGTAGTGGTTCCCGAAATGTTGAACAACCAATGATGCATCCTCCTTCAATTAGCATCATGTGAATGCATGAGGGAAGTAATGGGAGGATCGGGAAAAGAGGCAGCACGATGTGAATGCAACGCAGTTTGCACTCATATAAAGGCACGCCTCCATTCCAATGCATCTACCACATCGTACGCACCTAAGCATTTCCTAAGAGCCTACACTAATCAGCACAAAAGTGCCCACTCCAAACCCATGGCGGCGATGCGCGCGAACATCCAGTGGTTGTGCCACATGTTCCACGACGCCGGCCTGCGACATGGCACCGTGGATCATCTCCATATGTGGGCGACTGGCTGGTGGATGGCCACCGTCGATGCCATCTACGACTCTCAGTTGGACTAGATGATCGTTCGCAGCACCAACGGGTTCACCGTCATCAAGAAGCTCGCGGACGGGTTCACTCCTCCAGCCCGTGCGCCCGGGCTCCTCATTGCCTGCCACCCTAATCGGCCTCCATGGTTGGAACCTCTTTGATGCACTGGTGGCCCTGCGACTGCTCGCCGACACCACGAAGAAAGTCCACCTAGAGGTCGCGCTCGCCGCGAGGCGCCTCGCCCTGCAAGAAACCTTCGACCTACACATCCATGTGTACTAACGAATCATGTACATAGGTAACTACAAGGCCAGTGAGGACGCTACGGCGTTGGCCTTCTTCAGCCAGCTGGAAGCCTTGGATGCCTTAGTTCAGAAGCACCTTGACCTCGCCACACAAGGCGCCGCTCCTTAGCCGCCGGTCGGTGGCCCGGCCGGCGCATTGAGTTGAGGAGGACGAGGTCGTACGTTGATGGATGCATCTTTCTCCTTGCCTCCTGTAACCACCACTGCGATCGCATCATCGTGGCCTCAATTCTTATTTTGCTACTGCATTCTCGTTCCAGTCAATATAGACATGTGCGATCCCTTTGCTCAACACAGACATGTCCGTTCCAGTCTTATTTTGATTGGCTTGAATGAAGGTTTATCCCGCCGTTAGGCGCCGTAGCCTGTTGTGCTCATCGTTAGGCGCCGCGGCGCGCTCTGCTCGCGTCCGTTTGCGCGCTCTACTCGCGTCCGTCGGCGCGCTCGGCTTGTGAACAGCTTTTTCTTACGTGTTCAACTGCTATATGCATAAATATATGGTTTCTCGCCATTGAGGTGACCGCGGAGTGCTATCCTCGCGTCCCTCCGCGCACGCTCTACCAACGGTTGAGCATGTGCACAATCACGTCGGGGGCCCCATATGCATGCGGTTGCGTTGCGCACGTTGCCACGTGATGCAGTTATGTGCGACACGCTAGAGTTATGTGCTACAAATTAAAACTGCCATCAGGGCCTGCCGATATTCCTGGCCGTCCAGCTTCCCCTTTAATTCCCGCGGCCATTATAACCTTAGTCTCTTCAACCTTTCGACCGCGCCCCACAACACAACAAGCACACCCACGACGATAGATAGAGAGGGGATGTCCGGCGGCGCTCCAATGGAGTTCGGCGAGCATAGAGTGGACACCCACGCGAGGGAGACGGATCTCTCAGTGGTGTACACCGTCGACCCAGCCATGGTGGACGACTACATCAACAGCGTTGAGCAGTTGCTTGCTGGAGACAAGTACAAGGTGGTCGGCATCGACCTCCAGTACACCACCTTTCGTCTTGGCATAGATCAGAGGGTTGTCGTCGCCTAGTTGTGCGTGCGCCATCATGTCCTCATCTACCACTACTGCACGGCCACAGAGCCTTGCGACCATTTCAAAAGGTTCGTCAATAGCACTGACTACAAGTTCGCCACGGTGGATACCACCAACGATGTAAAAGCACTCAGTGTTACGGGCTTGGTCTGCAAGAACCTTGTCGAAATCCATGACCACTACACGGTCTGGGGTAGCACGAAGGACTCCTTGGTCGAACTCGCCTCGGCCATCATCGATCCCTACTACGAAAAGATGAAGCGGAATGCCCGGAGAACAAGTCCCGTATCCTGGCATGGGGCCTGGATGCGGCAACTGGATGAACATCACCTCAGGTTTGCGGCCAAGAGCGTGTACACATGCTACGAGATGCACAGGCAGATCGTTGATGTGAGGAAGTGCCTCGTTACCCAAATCGATGAGCCCGGGTCGAGCCACAAGCAGAGCAAGCAGCGTCACAAGGAATAGATGATGATCAGATGTTCGTCTATGCTAGTTAATCATGCATGTAATATATAATTTACTTTATTGGTGTGTGGAAATGTCATGTGTGTAGTAGCCACCTATGTAATTATGCATATAATAGTTTACTTTGGTGTGTGCAAATGCCCTGGTTGTAGTAGCCACCTATGTACCTGGATGTTTAATTTGGTTATGCAAGCATGTCCTTATAAGTGTGTGTGTGTGTGTGTATATGTTGTTGTTATGTATGCAATTCCATCGCTCAACACACACGTCTTATTAGCAGCAACCGTCTGTGTTCTTATCGGTCTATAGACACATTTCTGATTACAGACCTGTTTGCCGCGTATCACACACATCTTGTTAAGTTGAACCGTTTCTGTTCTCATGTCTCAACGCAAAAAGTTCATCCGAGTGAACCGCATGCCGTATATCACACACACCTTTGATCTGGCTGACCGTTTCTTTTGTGTTGCCTAATCACAAACAAATCGTCCTAGTGAACCGTATGCTGTGTATTGCACATGCCTCCATCTGGCTGCCCATTTCGGTTGTTCCTCCTCATCGCAAATAGTTCATTGAACTAAACTATATGCCCTTCATCGCACAAGCAAATAAAACCTGAACCGCGTTTGATGCATCCGTCATCACAAACATTTTACACATTTCTGACGGTTTTCATACAGCACCGTTTGCAATTATGGCATCACACACAGTTTCTCGAAGGGTCTCTGATCGTAGTGTCGCGTTAGCAGCATCCTGCAGTAGTGTTTGTCATTGGTATGTTACGTGCCCGAGATTCAATCGTCGGTATCCTCATACCTAGTTCAATCTCGTTACCGACATGTCTCTTTACTCATTCTGTAATGCATCATCCCGTAACTAACTCATTATTCACATTGCTTGCAAGGCTTATCATGATGTGCATTACCGAGAGAGCCTAGAGATACCTCTCCAATACTCGGAGTGACAAATCCTAATCTCGATCTATGCCAACCCAACTAACACCTTCGAAGACACCTATAGAGCATCTTTATAATCACCCAGTTACATTGTGGCGTTTGATAGCACACAAAGTGTTCCTCTAGTATTCGGGAGTTGCATAATCTCATAGTCAAAGGAACATGTATAAGTCATGAAGAAAGCAATCGCAATAATACTTAACGATCATTATGCTAAGCTAACGGATGGGTCTTGTCCATCACATCATTCTTTAATGATGTGGTCCCATTCATCAAATGACAACACATGTCTATGGTTAGGAAACTTAACCATCTTTGATTAACGAGCTAGTCAAGTAGAGGCATACTAGGGACAATCTGTTTTGTCTATGTATTCACACATGTATCAAGTTTCTGGTTAATACAATTCTTGCATGAATAATAAACATTTATCATCATATAAGGAAACATAAATAACAACTTTATTATTGCCTCTAGGGCATATTTCCTCCAGTCTCCCACTTGCACTAGAGTTAATAATCTAGATTACATTGTAATGATTCTAACAACCATGGAGTCTTGGTGCTGATCATGTTTTGCTCGTGGAAGAGGCTTGATCAACGGGTCTGCAACATTCAAATCCGTATGTATTTTGCAAGTCTCCATGTCTCCCTCCTTTAATTGATCGTGGATGGAATTGAAGCATCTCTTGATGTGTTTGGTTCCCTCGTGAAATCTGGATTCCTTCGCTAAGGCAATTGCTCCAGTGTTGTCACAAAAAATTTCATTGGACCCGATGCACTAGGTATTACACTTAGATTAGATATGAACTCACTAGTAGAAAAAGGGTCAAACGTGAAGCACATTAGTGCCGGTTTGTATTTGAGCCGGCACTAATGTGTACATTAGTGCCGGTTCCAACGGCTAGCCGGGCCGCTTTCATTAGTACCAGTTCGTGGCAAACCTTTAGCACCGGTTCGTGCCACGAACCGGTACTAATGAGAGTGGCGGCAGGATGTTGTCAGACAGGTGCCCCTCCAGCCCCTTTAGTACCGGTTCTTGGCACGAACCGGTACTAAAGGTCGTCCTACATAAACCCTTCGTCCACCCGAGCTCGCTCTGTTCTTCCCCTTTCCCCTCTCCTCTCTGTTCTTCCCCTCTTCCTCTAGAGCTCATCACACATTTTGCCCAAAATTTGTCAAGATTTGAAGGCCCCCATCCATTCAAATGATCACAAAGGTTAGCAATTGTCCTTTCATCTCTCATTGCTAGATTAGCTCTTGCAATGCTTTATATAGTGATTAATTTGTGAGTTTAGTAATTTGGGAGGATATATATATATGTGCTAGTATTTGATTTATATGCAATTTGAGGTCAAAAATAACACTTAGTTTGCATATGTAGGTGTGGTTTACTTAGTGCCTTCTAAATCTCCATCGTAGCCACCGTCGATCGCCGGCACCGTCCCGTCGCCGGAACCACCTTGTGGTGAGCCTCTAGTTCATGAAATTTTATATAAAAATTGATGTTTGTGTGATTTGGATATATAGTTACTCGTATAATTATCTTACCCGTACGTTGTTTGTTATACATATAGTGCCATGGTTTTGATATCCGTCCCCGTCGGCCCTAGTCCTTGTTATGATTCGGATGTGGTATGTATATTCTCTTTTAAAACTAGTTGCATTTCGTGTTTATGACAAATTATGCCCATCAAGTTGACATAGAAATTTTTTCTAGGAGGTATGTGAACCGGAAATTCCAACCGACCCTATTGCCGAGAGGTTAAATTTAGTTGAAAGAGAAAACGAGTACTTGAAAGAAAAATTGAAAAGAATTGAGGGGGAGAAGATGGAATTGGAGTTGCATGTTGCCGATGTCGTCGATGATCACAAGATGAAGATGGAGAAAATGCGCTTGAAGATTAGAAAGATTAGAAAATATGCCATCGATAGTGAGGCTTGGTATCATTATGCTGTTGGATCCATTGTTACCTTAGTTGCGATCTTGATCGTATTTGTTGTTGCATTTAAATGTTTTAGCTAGAGAGTTATTTGTTTGTTGCATTTAAGTGTTGTATGAACTTTATGTATGAACTTGTATTAATTTGGTTTATTCGGTGTTGTGTAATGAAGATGAGCCGGCAATGGATGTACGATGACCGATGCTCTCCCCAGTTCGTTGAGGGCGTGCATACTTTTCTGCTTGCGGATGAGGCAAACAAGCGGGCGGATGGTTTTATGCCTTGTCCATGTGCTCGCTGTAAGAATGGTCACAATTACTCTACGTCAAGAACCATTCACGTCCACCTGTTTAAGTCCGGTTTCATGCCCCATTATAATCTTTGGACCAAGCATGGAGAAAGAGGGGTTATGATGGAAGACAATGAAGAAGAAGAGGACGACAACAGCTATCCTGGCCATGGGTTCCCTGAATACGATGATACAACAATGGGGGAAGAAGCTGAGCCGGTAATGCGGGAAGAAGCTGAGCCGGCAATGCGGGAAGGCATCAGATGAGCCCGTTGATGATCTAGGTCGGGCCATTGCCGATGCAAAGAGAAACTGCGCAAGTGATTTTGAGAAGAAGAAGTTGCAGCGCATGTTAGAGGATCACAAAAAATTATTGTACCCGAATTCCGTAGGTGACAAGAAAAGCTGGGCACCACACTGGAATTGCTGCAATGGAAGGCAGAGAATGGTGTATCTGACAAGGGATTTGGAAAGTCGCTGGTAATGATAAAGGATATGCTTCCAAAGGACAACGAATTGCCCGAGAGTACGTATGAAGCAAAGAAGGTTGTCTGCCCTCTAGGGTTAGAGGTGCAGAAGATACATGCATGCCCTAATGACTGCATCCTCTACCGCGGTGAGTACGAGGATTTGAACGCTTGCCCGGTATGTGGTGCATTGCGCTATAAGATCAGCCGCGATGACCCTGGTGATGTCGAGGGCCGGCGCCCCAGGAAGAAGATTCCTGCCAAGGTGATGTGGTATGCTCCTATAATACCACGGTTGAAACGTTTGTTCCAAAACAAAGAGCATGCCAAGGCGATGCGATGGCACAGAGAAGACCGTAAGAAAGACGGAAAGTTGAGAGTACCCGCTGACGGGTCGTAGTGGAGAAAAATCGAAAGAAAGTATGGGAAGGAGTTTGCAGATGACGCAAGGAGCATATGGTTTGGTCTAAGCACAGATGGCATTAATCCTTTTGGGGAGCAGAGCAGCAACCATAGCACCTGGCCTATGACTCTATGTTTGTATAACCTTCCTCCTTGGTTGTGCATGAAGCGGAAGTTCATTATGATGCCAGTGCTCATCCAAGGCCCTAAGCAACCCGGCAACGACATTGATGTGTACCTAAGGCCATTAGTTGAAGAACTCTTACAACTGTGGAATGGAATAGGTGTATGTGCGTGGGATGAGCACATGGGGGAAGAATTTGACCTAAAGGCGTTGCTGTTCGTGACCATCAATGATTGGCCTGCTCTCAGTAACCTTTCAGGACAGACAAACAAGGGATACCACGCATGCACGCACTGTTTGGACGATACCGACAGTATATATTTGGCTAATAAGAATGTGTACCTGGGACATCGTCGATTTCTTCCGAGCAGGCATCCCGTAAGAAAGAAAGGCAAGCATTTCAAAGGTGAGGCGGATCACCGGACGAAGCCTCGCCACCGTACTGGTGCTGATGTACATGATATTGTCAAGGATTTGAAGGTGGTCTTTGGAAAGGGTCCTGGTGGACAACCTTTTCCGAATGACGCTGACGGACACGCACCCATGTGGAAGAAGAAATCTATATTTTTGGACCTGCCCTATTGGAAATACCTCGAGGTCCGCTCCGCAATCGACGTGATGCACGTGACGAAGAATCTTTGTGTGACCCTGCTTGGCTTCTTGGTCGTGTATGGGAAGACAAAAGATACACCTGAGGCACCTGAGGCACGGGAGTACCAGCAACGTATGCACGGAAAAGACGTCATACATCAGGGTCATGCAAGCTACGCTCTTACCAAAGAAGAGACGGAAATCTTCTTTGAATGCCTGCTCAGTATTAAGGTACCGTCTGGCTTCTCGTCGAATATAAAGGGAATAATAAACATGGCAGAGAAAAAGTTCCAGAACCTAAAGTCTCATGATTGCCACGTGATTATGATGCAACTGCTTCCGGTTGCATTGAGGGGGCTTCTACCGGAAAACGTTCGATTAGCCATTGTGAAGCTATGTGCATTTCTCAATGCAATCTCTCAGAAGGTAATCGATCCAGAAATCATACCAAGGTTACAGAATGATTTGGTGCAATGTCTTGTCAGTTTTGAGTTGGTGTTCCCACCATCCTTCTTCAACATCATGACGCATGTCCTAGTTCACCTATGCGAAGAGATTAACGTTTTGGGTCCTGTATTTCTACACAATATGTTCCGCTTTGAGAGGTTCATGGGAGTCTTAAAGAAATATGTTCATAACCGTGCTAGGCCAGAAGGAAGCATCTCCAAGGGCCATCAAAATGAGGAGGTCATTGAGTTTTGTACTGACTTTATTCCTAACCTTAAGCCGATTGGTGTTCCTGAATCGCGGCATAAGGGCAGACTGGATGGAAAAGGCATGCTAGGAGGGGAACAAATAATATGTATGGACGGACATTCTGTCACTGAAGCACACTACAAAGTTCTACAGAATTCCGCCTTGATGGCTCCGTATATGGATGAACACAAGAATTTGCTACGCTCCAAACACCCGGAGCGGTCTGATGACTGGATTACATGTGAACAAACCAGGAGTTTCGCCAGCTGGTTGCAAGCACGTACCATGCATGACACCTCTATTGAAGATGACCTGTACTTGCTGTCCCAGTTACCATCATCGAATATAATGACTTTCAAAGGGTACGAGATAAATGGTAATACATTTTACACGATCGCCCAAGATAAGAAGAGCACCAACCAAACCAGTGGTGTCCGCTTTGATGCAGAAACCAAGACGGGAAAGGAAACATATTATGGTTATATACAGGACATATGGGAACTTGACTATCGACGTGGTTTGAAGGTCCCTTTGTTTCGGTGCAAATGGGTCAATATGACACGAGGCGGGGTAACGGAAGACCCGCATTGCGGAATGACAATAGTGGATCTCAACAATCTTACGTATGCAGACGAACCATTTGTCCTAGCCAATGATGTGGCACAGGTTTTCTATGTGAAGGACATGTCTACCAAGCCAAGAAAAAGAAAAGATAAGGAAGCGAATGCATCGTACAATGAGCCAAAGCGGCACATAGTTCTTTTTGGGAAGGGAAACATCGTGGGAGTGGATGACAAGACAGACAAGTCAGAAGATTATGAAAAGTTTGATGAAATTGCTCCATTCACAGTGAATATTGACCCGAGCATCCCGTTAAATGATGAAGATTTTCCATGGCTACGACGCAAAAGGACACACGCGAAGAAAAAGTTTCACACCCCAAGATCTGGGATGTGATCGGCTTAACTATCATCACTTTCTTCTGTGTTTCACACCCAGGAGGGAATCTCTGTAATAGTTAGGGTAGCTAGTTATGTGTTTTGGCATTTGAAACGCGAAGAAATTTTATGTGCAAGCAAGTTCTTTCATGCATTTACTGATACCATGCCCAAAATGCCAACTCTCTAGAGGTAGGCCCAGAAGGCCTGCTTAAGAGAGGAGCTTGAGACAGCAGCGACGGCGGGGCTTATAAGCAGGTGCGAGTGCCCCTCGGCTAGTGAGGTGGGACTAAACTTTTGTGCCCCTCGCCTGGCAGCGCACACCCTTTAGTACCGGGTCGTGGCACCAACCGGTACTAAAGGGGGGGCCTTTAGTACCGGTTGGTTCCACGAACCGGTACTAAAGGGGGGTGCTTTCCGCCGCTTGGCCTGGCCAAAACAGGCCTTTAGTACCGATTGGTGGCTCCAACCGGTACTAAAGGTGACTTCTATATATACATCACTTTGAAAAATTTCATTCTCCCTCTGTTTCTTCCCGATCGATCGACGCCGTCGCCGCCCCCGTCCTACGCTGCCCCCGTCGCGCGCCGTTGGCGACGCCGCCCCCATCCTCGTCGCCGCCCTCATCCCCGTCGCCGCCCCTGTCCCCGTCGCCGCCCCCGTCGCCGTCGCCGTCGCCGCCCTCGTCTCCGTCGCCGCCCTGGGCCCGTCCCCGTCGCGCCGTCCCCGCGTCGCCACCCCGTCACGCCCCGGCCCGTCGCCGCCCCGGGCCGTCGCCTCGCCGTCGCCCCGCTGTGAGCTCTCCCCCTCTAACCCCTCTCCCTCACCCCCGGTGGCCACCATGGGCGCCGCCCCTCCCCGAGCCCATACACACACACAAGCATGATGAACACACACACACATTTCCTTAAGTTAATTAGTATATACGTATTTTGTATGTTTAATTAGTTTAGATTTTTTAGATTATTATTTTTTCACTAGTATATATGTATGAATGCATGTTAGATGGATATAATTAGTGTTTAATTAGTATGGAATTTTTTTATATAATGTTGTTTTTCTGTTTTTAATGGATGTATAGAAGTTGTTTTTTCTGTTTTTAGTGTTAGATGCTTAATTAGTATGAAATAGCATATAGAATTTTGACATATGCAATGATAGCATAATTAGTGTTACATTTGCATATAGTATTTGTTGTCGATGATGCCCGGCCCGCATCCTCGCCGTCGACCCGTTCGCGACGACGTCCTGCTTCAGAGGACCCATGTCCTGGACTGGGCTCCGCCAGGCTGGCACTGGGAGGTGCTACCTTCAGGGGCGCGACGCTTGGTGAGGAACCCAGCCCCTGGTCCCGTCGTCGACCCTCATCTCCTTTGGTGGCATTCGCGTGGGCCACTTTTGGTGCGGAGGGAGCCGGCCCCGCCGGAGGTGGTACGTCGCCATGTCAGGGAGGAGGACGAGCACGTCCATCGCTACATGGCTGCTATGGACGTCAGGTTCTCCAATACCTGGCAGGTTCTTTGGGGAGATCACCCGAGCTATGATCCAGTGATGGTTCCTTCACTTTGGTTGTCCACCGCCTAGATTACCCTTTAGTATTCGATCTTTATTAGCTAGCTAGCTAGCTAGTGATGTATTCGATATATAATATTCGAGATGATTTATTCGAGATTATATATATTATTTGAGACGATGTATTCGAGATTATATCTATTATTCGAGACGACGTATTCGAGATTAAATCTATTATTCGAGACGATGTATTCGAGATTATATCTATTATTCGAGACGATGTATTCGAGATTATATCTATTATTTGAGATTATACTAAAAAATTTTATATTTCTTTTGGCATAGTTAAATAAAAGCTATGGTGGACAATACCGACAGAGAGAGAGAATAGACCACGTTCGATATCATACGCGGGCCAGATAATGATCAGAATGAAGAAGATTTTGACGGCTCCGAATTTCTAAACAACACCGGAGAGGGTGATATGATATTCGATCGCGATGACCGAGAAGATGAAGTCATGAACTACGACGAAGAACATGTTGATCCTGAAACAACAAACACCGGCGAGGTATATATATTTATATAAGCAGGAATCTGGTGATCATCGCATGTTTTAAATGAGTTGAAGATATATTAACGAATCGATCTTTCTTCTTTCAGCCATCCGGATCGAGCAAATCTTCAGGCAAAAGGACGAAACGAGGCCAGAACAAAAAGTTGAAGGAGGGCGTAAAGTACAATATCAAAGCATTCAAACCTAATGGCGAACCATTAGCGCCTAAGAAGATTGCGGACAAGTTCGTTCGTCAGTGCGGAGTTCTTGTGAAGGACCAACTCCCGATCTCCCTTCAAGAATGGAGAAAGCCAGCAAAGCCACGTCCAAATGTTACTTTTGTCGACGAGAATAAAAAAAACTGCTTTGGGATACTCTCATGGAACATTTCACCCTACCAGATAATTTCACAGAAGCAGATGTGCGGAAAGTCAAGGACGCTGCTTTTAGGAAGATGGCGGTTGCATTGACGTGGGAGAAGTACGTCAAGGGAGGAAGGAAGACTCCAGTATTCGAGGGGATACTAGAGAATCAAAGTGCTCATTGGGACGATTTCGTGAAATTCAAGGATTCAGAATTAGCTAAGGAACGATCGAGAATAAACAAGAAGAATGCCGAAAAAAAGGATAAGTTCCATAAGCTGGGGCCAGGTGGCTACGCGGTGGCAATGCCTAAGTGGGATAAGTCTGAGAAAGAGATGGAGGATGCAAGTGTCACTCCGGTTACTAAGAGCTAGCCCCCCAGGTGCAGGACTTGGATCTATGCGCATGGGGGGGGAGTTGGACCCGAAGACAGGCAATGTTTCGACGAAGGCATGTCTGAACGGAGCCGACGATGCGCTACTTGTTGCAATAGAAGAGGCTCGATTGGGGGTGTTCCAGCCCAACAGAGAGAACGACGAGCTTACGCGTGCCCTGGGAAATCCTGAACACCCAGGAAGAACACGAGGCAAGAACGCCGACTACAGAACCCGTGCGAGAAAGAAGATTGCGGAGGAGAAGAAGAGGAAGATGGAGGAGGAGCAGAGGAAGATCGACTATGAACGCCTTCAAGGCATAGAAGCAAGTCAAGCGGAATTGGCAGCTAAATTCCAACGGCAGGAGGAGCAGATCGACTCACTTAGCCAGCAAAGGGGGTCTCAGCAGCTGCAGCAGCTAGCGGATGATCCAGCATTGGATACCACCGCCCCATTCATGCCGAGAAGCAGCGTGGGTTCCGCCCCGGGCGACGTAGTAGTGCTGGATAGATACCCCGTGGATGACATCACAGAGAACACTAACTGCGAGCTACACATCAAAACGAAGAACATATCCATGAAGGTGGCAGACGCCGTTGCTTTTTCAAATTCCCCCGAGGCAACCTTCCATTGCAACCCGATTCCAGCGGGCTATGCTCGTGTCTTGGTTGATGAGGTGGTGGATCAATATTCAGGGCTAGAGCTTGACATTCCTGGAGGTGACGAGGAGCACACACGCCGAGATGCCAAACATCGTATCATCCTATGGAGAAAGGATTGCATCATTTTTTGAAGGCCACCGACACCACGTCACCCGACTCCTCATCGAAGTCCGCCACCGAGTCAGCAGACTCCCGCTCCTCCAAGTCCACCAACGCGTGAGGCCACTCCTCCTCCTCCAAGTCCGGCAAAGTGTCAGGCCACTCCTCCTCCAAGTCCGACACAGCGTCAGACGTCCACTCCTCCTCCAAGTCCGGCACAACCTCAGGCCACTCCTCCTCCAAGTCCGGCACAGCTTCAGGCCACTCCTCCTCGTCCAACTCAGCCCCGTCAGCCGTCTCCGCCGCCTCAGCAATCGTAGAAGAGACAACCCGCAGCTATGGTGCGTAGCGGTACCAGTCAAGGTCATAGTACAGGAAGTACAGGCGGAGGCAAGCGATATAAATATGGTCCAAACCTCACTACTCCTCTTCCCGTGAGGGCTTATGACAGGACCGAGGAGCAAACCAATGCCATAGTGCGGGCAGAAGTCGACGCCCATTTTGGACCGAAACTGCCACCGCCGCCAAGGGAGAAAGTGCCTGTGGAAGTAGTTGACCACTTCATTCGTATGGCTCAACCACCAGCTCCTAAGCCTGTTGATACAGACTATGAGCGCCACATCAGGAAGTTACATCGACAACGTCTATAGAAGGAGGCGAGCTCGAGCTCGAGCAAACAACAAGCAGCTGTCGAAAAATGCGGGAAAACCATTGCCCAGCTAGGAGAACAGGCGGCGCAATCGATCCCCCCGCTTGTTGTGCCGCCAACAACACGTGATAGTACACGCGCCCAATATTATTGTGGCCAAACAGTTTACGTTCCCGAGGTGGGCGATGTGGTAATAACCCAGGAGCATATAATGCAGGATGAAGAACTCAAGATCACTGTTGGACAACTCCTCGAGATCGAGGACATGCCTGTGATTACAGAGGAGGAAATAAAATGGAAATATGTCCGGGGCCAACCTTTGGTCAAGCCAGAAGATGTCAAGAAGCTCCCAACGAGAATGTATGAATTGCATCAATGGTACATGGACATTATCAAGAGATCCGATTGAGACTCCCTCATGGTGCAAGTCAAGAAGGATCATTACTACCATGAGAAACCTGTGACCGTTGAGTATTCTGAACTGTTTCAGTTATACAATCAAGACGCACTCGACAAATCTATCGTCAGTTGCTATTGTCTGTAAGTGATTTCTTTCTGTAATTTAAGTCTCAAGCTACCTGTAGTGATCCTTTTGATCAATCATTACCTGTAATTATCCTCACTATATTCTTTTCTATGGTATTATGCAGGATGAAGATGTATGAAATGAGAAAAGGTGGACGCTATGGCATTGGGTTCATTGACCCAAACACCGTTAATGAATACACATGGAAAATAAACAAGCATTATGAAACGCAGGTAGAGGACAGCATGCTAGAGTTCTTGAAGCGCCTCAAATACAATGAAGATATACTACTTCCTTACAACTTCCAGTGAGTCACACTTTCTTATACTACAAATTCTCTGTTTTTTCCTACTAGCTAGCTACATGTTTTTGCTTACATATGCCCGCTTAATTAAGACATGCAAACATGTGTGCATGCAGATTTCACTGGATCTTGTGTATCATTAAAGTTGACGCCAAAATAGTTGAAATACTGGACTCGCTACTCAAAGCAAATAGTGACTATAACATCTTGTTTGGGATAGTCAACATGTAATTTCAATCATTATTAACTATATATCTCGGCCTATTTAGTTCGTCATTTCATGACATGAACTATTTAATAACCCCTTTATTCATTTTCTTTGTCAGCGGGCAGGGCTTGGGCTAGGTTCATCAGCGTCACGGAAGGCGAATGGAAACCACAGCTGAAATGGTTTCGATCCAAGCTAAGTAATTAAGTAGTACTAGCTAGCTAGCTAGCTGCCATCTCTTTAATTATCATGCTTGATTAATTATTATCTGGTCAAATTAAATTCCATTCTCGTAATAAAGGCCCTGAAGCAGGCGTAGGGGACTGATCTGTGTGCATTCTGCGTTTGCAAGAACATTCGCATGATGGCGTCCGAAAGGAGCAGATCTCAAAGACAGGAATGGGTACGCTTGTCAGAACACTATTCACAATTTTTACACCATTATCGATATCTAGTCACACAACTAATACACATGCATATTGATCTCCTTCTTAACAGTTAAAGAGGTGCGGGACAAGCTCCTAGAAACGGAGCGCGTAGAAGCACTTCAAGAGGAAATAGCGGGATTTTTGCTCGACCAGGTCATAAATCCGAAGGGAGAATACTATTACCCGCTACCGCCCCCATCGAACAGGTCATGAACCACTTCCAATTGTCATCGTGCTCCGAAGGCACCAATTAGGCTAATGCCACTGGCTCCGAAGGCAACATGCATATGTAGGAGAAATTGTATATAGCTATACATGTGTGTATGTGTAAATTAATATGGTGGTTTGTGAGACATTGATGATATATATATATGATTGGTTCTACTAGAAATTCTATTTATATATATATATGCATAACGTGTACAATGTGTAGTACCGTAAAATACCAACAAACGAAAAAGAATTAAAATGGAAAACACAAAATTATATGAAAAAGAAATCATAAAACCAAAAACCCCCCAAACATTTTAGTACCGGTTGGTGTTACCAACCGGTACTAAAGGGCTCCTGGCCCCCGGAGCTGGCTCATGCCACATGGTTTCCCTTTAGCACTGGTTCGTGCTGAACCGGTACTAAAGGGGGGGGGCTTTAGTGCCAAAATGTTAGTGCCGGTTCCTAAACCGGCACTAAAGGTCCTTACGAACCGGTGCTATTGCCTGGTTCTGCACTAGTGACTCCTTCATCCAGACTCCTTCATTTGCTGCTTCCGAAGCAGCTATGTACTCCGCTTCACATGTAGATCCCGCCATGACGCTCTACTTGGAACTGCACCAACTGACAGCTCCACCATTCAATATAAATACGTATCCGGTTTGTGATTTAGAGTCATCCGGATCAGCGTCAAAGCTAGGATCAACGTAACCATTTACGACAAGCTCTTTGTCACCTCCATAAACGAGAAACATATCCTTAGTCCTTTTCAGGTATTTCAGGATGTTCTTGACCGATGTGCAGTGATCCACTCCTAGATTACTTTGGTACCTCCCATCTAAACTAATAGCAAGGCACACACCAGGTCTGGTACACATCATTGCATACATGATAGAACCTATGCCCGAGGCATAGGGAATGACTTCCATTTTCTCTCTATCTTCTAGAGTGATCGGGCATTGAGTCTGACTAAACTTCACACCTTGTAACACAAGAACCCTTTGTTTGACTGATCCATTTTGAACTTCAAAACTTTATCAAGGTATGTGCTTTGTGAAAGTCCAATTAAGCGTCTTGATCTTTCTCTATAGATCTTGATGCCCAATATATAAGGAGCTTCACCGAGGTCTTTCATTGAAAAATTCATATTCAAGTATCCTTTTATGCTATCCAAAAATTATGTATTATTTCTAATTAACAATATGCCATCCACGTATAAGATTAGAAATGCTACAGGGATCCCACTCACTTTCTTGTAAATACAGGCTTCTCCAAAAGTCTATATAAAACCATATGCTTTGATCACACTATCAAAGCATATATTCCAACTCCGAGAGGCTTGCACCAGTCCATAAATGGATCGCTGGAGCTTGCACACTTTGTTAGCACCTTTAGGAATGACAAAACCTTTTGGTTGCATCATATACAACTCTTCTTTAAGAAATCCATTAGGGAATGCAGTTTTGACATCCATTTGCCAAATTTCATAATCATAAAATGCGGCAATTGCTAACATGATTCGGACAGACTTAGGCATCGCTACGGGTGAGAAGGTCTCATCGTAGTCAACTCCTTGAACTTGTCGAAAACCTTTCACAACAAGTCGAGCTTTGTAGACAGTAACATTACCATCAGCGTCAGTCTTCTTGAAGATCCATTTATTCTGTATCGCTTGCCGATCATCGGGCAAGTCAACCAAAGTCCATACTTTGTTCTCATACATGGATCCCATCTCAGATTTCATGGCGTCAAGCCATTTCGCGGAATCTGGGTTCATCGTCGCTTCCTCATAGTTCATAGGTTCGTCATGGTCTAGTAACATGACTTCCAACATAGGATTACTGTACCATTCTGGTGCAACACATACTCTGGTTGACCTACGAGGTTCGGTAGTAACTTGATCTGAAGTTTCATGATCATCATCATTAACTTCCTCACTAATTGGTGTAGGCATCACTAGAACTGATTTCTGTGATGAACTACTTTCCAATTTGAGAGAAGGTACAACTACCTCATCAAGTTCTACTTTCCTCCCACTCACTTCTTTCAAGAGAAACTCCTTATCCAGAAAGGATCCATTCTTAACAACAAATATCTTGCCTTCGGATCTGTGATAGAAGGTGTAGCCAACAGTTTCTTTTGGGCATCCTATGAAGACGCATTTCTGTAATTTGGGTTTGAGCTTATCAGGTTGAAGCTTTTTCACGTAAGAATCTCAACCCTAAACTTTAAGAAACGACAGTTTAGGTTTCTTGCTAAACCATAGTTCATATGGTGTCGTCTCAATGGATTTAGATGTTGCCCTATTTAACATGAATGCAACTGTCTTTAAAGCATAACCCCAAAATGATAGTGGAAAATCGGTAAGAGACATCATAGATCGCACCATATCTAATAAAGTACGGTTATGACGTTAAGACACACCATTACGCTGTGTTGTTCCAGGTGGCATGAGTTGAAACACTATTTCACATTGTTTTAAATGAAGAACAAACTTGTAACTCAAATATTCACCTCCGCGATCAGATCATAGAAACTTTTCACATGTTACAATGATTTTCCACTTCACTCTGAAATTCTTTGAACTTTTCACATGTTTAAAATTTATGTATCGTTAATTAGATATGCCCATATCTGCTCAAATCATCTATGAAGGTCAGAAAATAACGATACCCGTCGCGAGCCTCAACACTCATCGGACCACATACATCAGTATGTATTATTTCTAGTAAGTCAGTGCCTCGCTCCATTGTTCCAGAGAAAGGAGTCTTAGTCATCTTTCCCATGAGGCATGGTTCGCAAGCATCAAGTGATTCATAATCAAGTGATTCCAAAAGCCCATCAGCATGGAGTTTCTTCATGAGCTTTATACCAATATAACCTAAACGATAGTGCCACAAATAAGTTGCACTATCATTATTAACTTTGCATCTTTTGGCTTCAATATTATGAAATATGTGTATCACTATGATTGAGATTCAACAAAAATAGACCACTCATCAAGGGTGCATGACCATAAACGATATCACTCATATAAATAGAACAACCATTATTCTATGATTTAAATTAATAATCGTCTCACATCAAACAAGATCTAGATATAATGTTCATGCTCAATGCTGGCACCAAATAACAATTATTCCGGTCTAAAACTAATCCCGAAGGTAGATGTAAAGGTAGCATGCCGACGGCGATCACATCGACCTTGGAACCATTTCCGATGCGCATCGTCACCTTGTCCTTAGCCAATATTCGTTTAATCTGTAGCCCCTGTTTCGAGTTGCAAATATGAGCAATAGAACCAGTATCAAATACCCAGGTGCTACTATGAGCATTAGTAAGGTACACATCAATAACATGTATATCAAATATACCTTTCACTTTGCCATCCTTCTTAGCCGCCAAATACTTGGGGCAGTTCCGCTTCCAGTGACTAGTCCCTTTGCAGTAGAAGCACTCAGTTTTAAGCTTAGGTCCAGACTTGGGCTTCTTCCCGGGAGCAGCAACTTGCTTGCTATTCATCTTGAATTTCCCCTTCTTTCCTTTGCCTTTTTTATTGAAACTAGTGGTCTTGTTAGCGATCAACACTTGATGCTCCTTCTTGATTTCTACCTCCGCAGCCTTGAGCATTGCGAAGATCTCGGGAATAGTGTTTTCCATCCCTTGCATATTATAGTTCATCACGAACCCTTTGTCACTTCGTGGCAGTGATTGAAGAACTCTATCAATAACACTATCATCTGGAAGATTAACTCCCAGCTGAGTCAAGTGGTTATGGTACCCAGACATTTTGAGTATGTGTTCACTAATAGAACTGTTCTCCTCCATCTTATAGCTATATAACTTGTTGGAGACTTCATATCTCTCAACTCGGGCATTTGCTTGAAATATTAACTTCAACCCCTAGAACATCTCATATGCTCCATGACGTTCAAAATGTCTTTGAAGTCTCAATTCTAAGCCGTAAATCATGGCACACTGAACTATCAAGTAGTCATCAGATTTAGCTTGCCAGACGTTCATAATGTCTGGTGTTGCTCCAGCAGCAGGCCTTGCACCAAGTGGTGCTTCAAGGACGTAAATCTTCTGTGCAGGAATGAGGATAATCCTCAAGTTACGACCCAGTCCGTGTAGTTGCTACCATCATCTTTCAACTTAGCTTTCTCTAGGAACGCATTAAAATTCAAGGGAAGGTAGCATGAGCCATTGATCTAAAATAACATAGATATGGAAAACTATGAGGACTAAGTTCATTATAAATTTAAGTTCAATTAATCATATTAATAAAGAACTCCCACTTAGATATACATCCTTCTAGTCATCTAAATGATCGCGTGATCCATATCAACTAAACCATGTCTGATCATATCTCTATGTTGATCATATCTACTATATGATTCACGTTCGACCTTTCGGTCTCAGAGTTTCGAGGCCATGTCTGTACATGCTAGGCTCGTCAAGTTTACCCCGAGTATTCTACATGTGCAAAACTGTCTTACACCCATTGTATGTGCATGTAGAGCTTGTCACACCCGATCAACATGTGGTGTCTCGGCACGATGAACTGTCGCAATGGTGCATACTCAGGGAGAAAACTTATACCTTGAAATTTACTGTGGAATCATTGTTAGTGTAAAAACCGGCCAATCTCGATAACAGGAGGTAGGGGACACGATGCATACTCAGGGAGAACACTTATACCTTGAAATTTAGTGTGGGATCATTGTCCCGAACTGTGTGTCTGAGGATCGAAGGTAACAGGAGGCAGGGGACACGATGTTTACCCTGGTTTGGGCCCTATTAACGGAGGTAATACCTTACTTCCTTCTTGATTAACTTTGATGAGTATAAGGGTTACAAGAGTTGATCTACCTCGAGATCGTAATGGCTAAACCCTAGATGTCTAGCCTGTATGATTATGATTGCCTCTACAGACTAAACCCTCTGGTTTATATAGACACTGGAGGGACCAAGGGTTGTACAAATTCTGTTTATAGAGAAATGAATCTTCACATCCGAACGCCAAGCTTGCTCATGCAAAGGAGAGTCCCATCCGTACACCGGGGAAGGCCTTCTATCTTGTTTCTTCTTGGCCCATTAGTCCGGCCAACATCACACAGCCCGGACGCCCAGGGACCCCCTAATCCAGGACTCCCTCAATAGCCCCTAAACCAGGCTTCAATGACGACGTGTCTAGCGCGCAGATATTCTTCGGTATTGTAAGGCGGTTTCCTCCTCCGAATAGTCCAAAGTAGTTGGTCAAAAGAACTATGTTTGGCTTTGTATAACAATCACAACCTTGAACCACAAGGGCAAAATACTTAAACAAAAATAGGCTATGTCCACTGCCAGTCTTTTCGGCGAGACGTTATGTTCTGGCCTTATTATTATATCGAACCGTTTTTAGCCTCCTGCATCGTATTTCGAGGCGCGGTCCTTATTGACACGTCTTGTCAAAGCAGAGATCTTGTTCCCTAATTGCAGGATTCTCATCAATACGGGTTTGGGTAATCCAACCGTGCTATTTTGCACGACCCCTTGGGAATAGGCGTGTTTTAAGGATTGTGGGGGGGAGCACTTGATATTCACAGCCTTTATAAGAGGTTAAGAATCCATCTGTTCTCCCCACACCTTCTCCTTCCTTAGCCCATCCATCCTCGAGCTCCAGTGCCCAAGTCCCAATCTTTCCCGTCTCCACCAAATACTCCGGCCATGTACGGATCTGGATCGCAAGGCAACTGGATGGCCTCCTCCGTGATGGAGAAGGACATCAAGGAGCTCCGGGAGGCGCGTGTTGGAAATATGCCCTAGAGGCAATAATAAATTAGTTATTATTATATTTCCTTGTTCATGATAATCGTTTATTATCCATGCTAGAAGTGTATTGATAGGAAACTCAGATACATGTGTGGATACATAGACAACACCATGTCCCTAGTAAGCCTCTAGTTGACTAGCTCGTTGATCAATAGATGGTTACGGTTTCCTGACCATGGACATTAGATGTCATTGATAATGGGATCACATCATTAGAAGAATGATGTGATGGACAAGACCCAATCCTAAGCATAGCACAAGATCGTGTAGTTCGCATGCTAAAGCTTTTCTAATGTCAAGTATCATTTCCTTAGACCATGAGATTGTGCAACTCCCGGATACCGTAGGAATACTTTGGGTGTGCCAAACGTCACAACGTAACTGGGTGGCTATAAAGGTGCACTACGGGTATCTCCGAAAGTGTCTATTGGGTTGGCACGAATCAAGACTGGGATTTGTCACTCCGTCTGACAGAGAGGTATCTCTAGGCCCACTCGGTAGGACATCTGTAACACCCCGGATAATGACTTAATCATAGAAGCAGAAGAAATGTGCAAAGTCATTCGGGATAACATCAAAGCAGCCCAATCCCGCCATAAGAGCTACTATGATAGTAAGCACCGCGATTTGGCTTTCGAGATCGAAGATCATGTTTACCTCCATGTCTCTCCTGTGAAAGGTACTTGTCGCTTCGGTATCAAAGGGAAGCTTGCCCCTAGATACGTGGGACCTTTCAAGATTGTCAGCAAGAGAGGCGACCTCGCCTATCAACTCGAGCTTCCTTCAAACTTTGCAAATGTTCATGACGTGTTCCATGTCTCTCAGCTTCGAAAGTGCTTCAAGACTCCTGACCGCACCGTCAACTTCGAGGACATTGAGCTCCAAGAAGATCTCTCTTATCGTGAGCACCCAGTTGCTATTCTTGAAGGGACTGAGCGCAAGACTCGCAATAAGTCGATCAAATTTCTCAAAGTCAAGTGGTCACACCATTCCGACCGTCAAGCTACCTGGGAACGCGAGGATCACCTCCGTTCTGAGTACCCGGCGTTCTTTCAGTCCTAGATCTCGGGACGAGATCCCTTCGTAGTGGTGGAGTGTTGTAACACCCCGGATGTAACTTTCCCAATTTGTACTCCAACTCTTGCCGTTTCTGGCGTTAAGTTATATTTATTATCTTAGTTTCGGGTTTTTGTCTCCGTGTGTTGTTGTCGTTGTCATGCATCTCATATCATGTCATCATGTGCATTGCATTTGCATACGTGTTCGTCTCATGCATTCGAGCTTTTTCCCCGTTGTCCGTTTTGCATTCCGGCACTTCGTTCTCCTCCGGTGGCCATTTCTAGCTTTCTTTCATGTGTGGGGATTAAAAATTTCTGGATTGGACCGAGACTTGCCAAGCGGCCTTGGTTTACTACCGGTAGACCGTCTGTCAAGTTTCGTACCATTTGGACTTCGTTTGGTACTCCAACGGTTAACCGAGGGACCGAAAAGGCCTCGTGTGTGTTGCAGCCCAACACCCCTCCAATTTGGCCCAAAACCCAACAAACTCTGCTCCATGTCCTAGAGCGTTCGATCACGATCGCGTGGCCGAAAACCGCACCTGATTTGGACTCTCCTAGCTCCCTCTATGCCTATATATAGGTCCTCCCCGAAAATTCTGGATCAAACCCTAGCCCCTCTCCTCCTTCGACCGCCGGACAAAAATCCGGACGGCCGGACATTGTCCGCTCCGCCGCCAGCCATCCAGGACCGCCACGTGGCGCCGCGTGCCCACATCGCCGCCGCACCCCGCGCGGGCCCGCTCGGCCCGTCCCCGGCCCCCACGGGCCCAGCCGCCGCCGCCCGCCTCCTCACGCTCGGCCGAAGCTCCCCGCTGCCCGGCCGGAGCTCCTCGCCGCCCGGCCGCTCCCCGCCGCCACTCGTCGCCCGGCCGCCGCCGCCTCTCCGCTCGACGCTCCGCAGCGCCGCCCCGCCGCCCGACGCGTCGCCGGCCGCCACCCCGTCGCGCTGCCCCGCGCCGCCCAGCCTCGCCTCTTCCTCGTCTCCCCGGCGACGAGCCGGCCTCGCCGGAGCTATAGTACCTCGCCGGGTTCCTCGGGAGGCGCGCCCCGATCCAGATCCACGTCGGCTACAGTAACCCTAGATCTAGGTCATTTTTTCCCAAGTCCTGAAATCTGCAGATCCAAGTGCCTCTGTTCGGGGCCCCGTAACTTTGCATCCATAGCTCTGATTCATGCATATAGCATATCAAAATGTTCATCTCAGAGAGTACATCATTTCATTCCATTGCATCATTTTCATTTGAGCTCATCTTGATGCCCGAAATGCTGTTAGAAGAGGGCTACTTGAGTTAATTGTCAGATCTGTTACTCCGTTTAGCACTTTTGTCATTTTTTCCATAATTATTGTGTGCATGCTATGCCCGTGAGTTCTACATATATTTTGTTAAGGGTTTTGTCATCTATCCAGAGGTGCAACCCATATATTTTTAGGATGTGTGTGGTGACTTCTGCAAGCTTGCAAAGTGGTGCACTTGCTAATTCTGTTTTCAGGGACTTGGTGATTTCACTAAGTCCTCGGATTGTTTATCTCACGATGCCATATGTTCATGTTGTTTCCTAGTGATCCGTGCCTCTTTTGAGGATGATCAGTAAGGGAGTTTTGTTAATCTTGTAGTTCTATATCCATCCATGTCTTTGTTTGCAATTATGGAGCACCCTAGCTTGAGTCAATCGAGCTCTACTTTTGCTTCGTTGCGAATCTGGGTAGATCGTCAACTTGTTTGCGATTTTGCCAATGTTATTGTAGTTGATCCGTGCATGCTATGCCATTGTTCTTTCCATGTATAGCTTGTATTTTGTGCCTTCTTAAGGGATGTATGCTTTTCTTGCCATGAATTGCACCTTAATGAGTGCATCGAGCTCGTAAACATGCCTTCGTGAGATATGTTTCAGCATGTCCCAGTTTTCACCAAGTCTGAAAACTGATTATGTTTCTGCTATGTTCGTGTGCTTGTTAGTATATTTTGTGATCCCTTTTGGCTCAAGGTCACTAATGGACTTTTGTTAAGCTTGTTGAGTAGCTCCATGCCATGTCTTTCTTTGTCATGTTCAGGTCCTATAGCATGTTGTTTTGTTGCTCCGAAGAGGGCTATATGATCTGAAATTCCAGACAAGTGTTAATTTCACCAAGTCTGAGATCTGTTTTACCATTTGCGTTTTTGCCATGCTTGTTTGAACCTCCTAATGGATGAATTGGCCGTAGCTCAGTGCTAGACTTTTGTTAAGCATCTTGAATGCTTCCCTGCCATATATTTTTATGCCATGTTTGAATGCTGTAGCATGTTCATCTCATTGCATTTAGATGCCTACTTGCTGTAAATCGCAGACCGGTGTCATTTTTGAATCGCTTGCCATTTCCAAACCGTAACTCCGATTCCGGCATTCTTTATATCGTTTTCAAGAGATTTCGTCTCATCTTTCCAGTGGCACACTTGGAATTCCATGTTGAGGCCAGGTTCTTGCATTTCCTGTCATATCTTGCATTTTGCATCCCGCATCGCATCCCGCATAACATATCATCTTTGCATCGTGTTATTTGAGTTTGCACGTGGTTGATTGTATCCTTGTTGCTTGTTTGTCTTGTTTGGGTAGAGCCGGGAGACGAGTTCGCTAACGAGGAGCCCGTTGAGTTTGCTTTTGAGGATCCAGTCAACTCTGACAACTTTGCAGGCAAGATGATCCTACCCTCGAAATCACTACTATCTTTGCTATGCTAGTTTGCTCGCTCTTTTGCTATGCCATTGCTACGATGCCTACCTCTTGCTTGCAAGCCTCCCAAATTGCCATGTCAAACCTCTAACCCACCATGTCCTAGCAAACCGTTGATTGGCTATGTTACCGCTTTGCTCAGCCCCTCTTATAGCGTTGCTAGTAGCAGGTGAAGATTGGAGGCCGTTCCTTGTTGGAACATTTATTTACTTGTCGGGATATCATTATATTGCTATGTTATCTTAATGCATCTATATACTTTGTAAAGGGTGGAAGGATCGGCCTCTCGCCTAGTGTTTTGTTCCACTCTTGCCGCCCTAGTTTCCGTCATATCGGTGTTATGTTCCCGGATTTTGCGTTCCTTACGCGGTTGGGTTATAATCGGAACCCCTTGATATTTCGCCTTGATTAAAGCTTTTCCAGCAATGCCCAACCTTGGTTTTACCATTTTCCACCTATCCTTTTCTTTCCCTTGGGTTCTGCAGACTCAAGGGTCATCTTATTTTAACCCCCCGGGCCAGTGCTCCTCTGAGTGTTGGTCCACCTGTCAGCTACCGGTGGCCACCAGGGGCAACCCTAGGCTGGCCTACCCGTACCTAGGACAATCTGAGTGTGCCCTGAGAAAGAGATATGTGCAGCTCCTATCGGGATTTGTCGGCACATTCTTGCGGTGTTGCTGGTCTTGTTTTAACCTGTCGAAGTGTCTTGAGTTACCGAGATACCGAGTCTGATCGGAACGTCTTGGGAGGAGGTCTATTCCTTCATTGACCGTGAGAGCTTGTCATGGGCTAAGTTGGGACTCCCCTGCAGGGATTGAACTTTCGAAAGCCGTGCCCGCGGTTATGGGCAGATGGGAATTTGTTAATGTCCGGTTGTAGATAACTTGAACATTAACTTAATTAAAATGAATCAACTGAGTGTGTTACCGTGATGGCCTCTTCTCGGTGGAGTCCGGGAAGTGGACACGGTGTTGGAGTAATGTTTGCGTAGGTTGTTCTCTAGTTTCTCGCTCGTTCTTTGCCTCCTCTTCTCGCTCTCTTTTGCGAATAAGTTAGCCACCATACTTGCTAGTCGCTTGCTGCAGCTCCACTCATATTTTGCCTTGCCTTGCCCATAAGCTTAAATAGTCTTGATCGCGAGGGTGCGAGATTGCTGAGTTCCTGTGGCTCACAGATTACTATTACACCAGATGCAGGGCCTGATGATTCCGCTCCAGGAGACGCGTGTGAGCTCAAGTGGGAGTTCGACGAAGACTCTCAACGATATTATGTTTCCTTTCCCGACGATCAGTAGTGGTGCCCAGTTGGGGGTGAACGGGACCGTTGTCGCATGTTGGGTTCTCTTTTATTTTGGCGCCGTAGTTGGGCCTTGAGTGTATGGATGATGTAATGTTATTTATGTACTTGATTGATGTGGCGAGTGTAAGCCAACTATGTTATCTCCCCTTTTATTAATATTACATGGGATGTAGTGAAGATTGCCTAACTTGCGACATATGCCTTCAATGCGATTATGTCTCTAAGTCGTGCCTCGACACGTGGGAGCTATAGTAGCATCGAGGGTGTTACACATCATCATAATGTGCACAATGTGATCAAGGAGTTGATCACGAGATGATGTGTTACGGAACGAGTAAAGAGACTTACCGGTAACGAGATTGAACAAGGTATCGGGATACCGACGATCGAATCTCGGGCAAGTACAATACCGCTAGACAAAGGGAATTGTATACGGGATTGATCGAATCCTCAACATCGTGGTTCATCCGATGAGATCATCATGGAACATGTGGGAACCAACATGGGTATCCAGATCCCGCTGTTGGTTATTGACCGGAGGACGTCTCGGTCATGTCTGCATGGTTCCCGAACCTGTAGGGTCTACACACTTAAGGTTCGATGACGCTAGGGTTATAAAGGAAGTTTGTATGTGGTTACCGAATGTTGTTCGGAGTCCCGGATGAGGTCCCGGATGTCACGAGGAGTTCCGTAATGGTCCGGAGGTAAAGATTTATATATGGGAAGTCATGTTTTGGTCACCGGAAAAGTTTCGGGTTTTATGGGTAACGTATCGGGACCACCAGGAGGGTCCCGGGGGTCCACCAAGTGGGGCCACCGGCCCCGGAGGGCTGCATGGGCCAAGTGTGGGAGGGGACCAGCCCCAGGTAGGCTGGTGCACCCCCCACAAGGGCCCAAGGCGCCTAAGGGGAGGAGGGGGGCAAACCCTAAGGGCAGATGGGCCTTAGGGCCCATGCCTGGCGCGCCTCCCTCTCCCCCTCCCCTTGGCCGCCCCACCAGATGGGATCTGGGCTGGCCGCCGCCCCTAGGGTGGAACCCTAGGTGGGGGCGCAGCCCCCCCTCTCCCCCTATATATAGTGGAGGCAAAGGAGCAGCCCATAGACGAAGTTTCTTCTCTTGTTGGCACAGCCCTACCTCTCTTTCTCCTCATATCTCGCGGTGCTTGGCGAAGCCCTGCTGGATCACCATGCTCCTCCACCACCACCACGCCATTGTGCTGCTGCTGGATGGAGTCTTCCTCAACCTCTCCCTCTCTCCTTGCTGGATCAAGGCATGGGAGACGTCACCGGGCTGTACGTGTGTTGAACGCGGAGGTGCCGTCCGTTCGGCACTAGGATCTCCGGTGATTTGGATCACGACGAGTATGACTCCTTCAACCCCGTTCTCTTGAACGCTTCTGCTTAGCGATCTACAAGGGTATGTAGATGCACTCTCCTTCCCCTCGTTGCTGGTTTCTCTATAGATAGATCTTGGTGACACGTAGGAAAATTTTGAATTTCTGCTACGTTCCCCAACAGTGGCATCATGAGCTAGGTCTATGCGTAGTTTCTATGCACGAGTAGAACACAAAGTAGTTTTGGGCGTTGATTTTGTTCAATATGCTTACCGTTACTAGTCCAATCTTGATTCGGCGGCATTGTGGGATGAAGCGGCCCGGACCGACCTTACACGTACTCTTACGTGAGTCTGGTTCCACTGACTGACATGAACTAGTTGCATAAGGTGGCTAGCGGGTGTCTGTCTCTCCCACTTTAGTCGGATCGGATTCGATGAAAAGGGTCCTTATGAAGGGTAAATAGCAATTGGCATATCATGTTGTGTTTTTTGCGTAGGTAAGAAACGTTCTTGCTAGAAACCCATAGCAGCCACGTAAAACATGCAAACAATAATTAGAGGACGTCTAACTTGTTTTTGTAGGGTATGCTATGTGATGTGATATGGCCAAGAAGAATGTGATGAATGATATGTGATGTATGAGATTGATCATGTTCTTGTAATAGGAATCACAACTTGCATGTCGATGAGTATGACAACCGGCAGGAGCCATAGGAGTTGTCTTTATTTATTGTATGACCTTCGTGTCATTGAACAACGCCATGTAATTACTTTACTTTATTGCTAACCGGTATCCATAGTAGTAGAAGTAATAAGTTGGCGAGACAACTTCATGGAGACACAATGATGGAGATCATGGTGTCTTGCCGATGACGATGATGATCATGGAGCCCCGAAGATGGAGATCAAAAGGAGCAATATGATATTGGCCATATCATGTCACTATTTGATTGCATGTGATGTTTATCATGTTTATACATCTTATTTGCTTAGAACGACGGTAGCTTAAAGAAGATGATCCCTCACTAAAATTTCAAGAGAAGTGTTCTCCCTAACTATGCACCGTTGCGAAAGTTCATCGTTCGAAGCACCACGTGATGATCGGGTGTGATAGATTCTTACGTTCGAATACAACGGGTGTTGACGAGCCTAGCATGTACAGACATGGCCTGGGAACACATGCGAAACACTTAGGTTAACTTGACGAGCCTAGCATGTACAGACATTGGCTCGAAACACAAGAGACCGAAAGGTGGAGCATGAGTCGTATGGTAGATACGATCAACATGAAGATGTTCACCGATGATGACTAGTCCGTCTCACGTGATGATCGGACACGGCTTAGTTGACTCGGATCATGTAATCACTTAGATGACTAGAGGGATGTCTATCTGAGTGGGAGTTCATAAGATGAACTTGTTTATCCTGAACATAGTCAAAAGGATTTTGCAAATTATGTCATAGCTCGCGCTTTAGTTCTACTGTTTAGATATGTTCCTAGAGAAAAATTAGTTGAAAGTTGATAGTAGCAATTATGCAGACAGTAAAGGCTTATGTCCTTAATGCACCGCTCAGTGTGCTGAACCTCGAACGTCGTCTGTGGATGTTGCAAACATCTGACATACAAATTTTGGTAACTACGTGATAGTTCAGTTAAACGGTTTAGAGTTGAGGCACCGAAGACGTTTTAAAACGTCGCGAAACATATGAGATGTTTCGAGGGCTGAAATTGGGATTTTAGGCTCGTGCCCACGTCAAGAGTTATAAGACCTCCGACGATTTTCTTAGCCTGCAAACTAAGGGAGAAAAGCTCAATTGTTGAGTTTGTGCTAAGATTGTCTGAGTACAACAATCGCTTGAATCGGGTGGGAGTTGATCTTCCAGATGAAATAAGGATGGTTCTCCGAAGTCATTACCACCAAGCTGCTAGAGCTTCGTGATGAACTATAATATATCAGGGACATATATGATGATCCTTGAGATATTAGCGATGTTTGACACCACAAAAGTAGAAATCAAGAAGGAGCATCAATTGTTGATGGTTGGTGAAACAACTAGTTTCAAGAAGGGCAAGGGCAAGAAGGGATACTTCATGAAACGGCAAATCAGCTGCTGTTCTAGTGAAGAAACCCAAAGTTGAACCCAAGCCCGAGACTAAGTGCTTCTGTAATAAGGGGAACAGTCACTGAAGCAGAACCACCCTAGATACTTGGTAGATGAGAAGGCTGGCAGGGTCGACAGAAGTATATTGGATATGCATTATAATGTGTACTTTACTAGTACTCCTAGTAGCACCAGGGTATTAGATACCGGTTCGGTTGCTAAGTGTTAGTAACTCGAAACAAAAGGCTACAGAATAAACAGAGACTAGCTAAAAGGTGAGATGACGATATGTGTTGGAAGTATTTCCAAGGTTGATCAAACATCGCACGCTGCCTCTACCATCAAGATTGGTGTTTGCGTTGAGCATAGACATGATTGGACTATGTCTATCGCGATACGGTTATTCATTTAAGGAGAATAATGGTTACTCTGTTTATTTGAATAATACCATCCCGATCGTAGTGATACACATTTTCATGTCAAAGGTATAAGATAGTAATGATAATACCACACAAATGTGGCACTGCAATTTGAGTCATATTGGTATAAAACACATGAAGAAGCTCCATGTTGATGGATCTTTGGACTCACTCATTTTTGAAAGGATCGAGACATGCGAACCATGTTTGTTGGTAGATATGCATGAAGAAACTCTATACAGATGGATCGTTTGGACTCACTTGATTTTGAATCACTTGAGACATGCAAATCATACCACATGGGCAAGATGACTGAAAGCCTCGTTTTCTGTAAAATGGAACTAGAAAGCAACTTGTTGGAAGTAATACATTTTGATGTGTGCAGTCCAATGAGTGCTGAGGCGTGTAGTGGATATCGTTATGTTCTTACTTCACAGATGATTTGAGTAGATGTTGAGTATATTTAATTGATGAATCAAGAGTCTGAATTATTGAAAGGTTCAAGTAATTTCAGGGTGAAGGTGAGAGATCGTCGTGACAAGAGGATAAAATATCTATGATATGATCATAGAGATGAATATCTGAATTACGAGTTTGGCATAGAATTAAGACATTGTGGAAATTGTTTCGCAACTAATACAGCCTAGAACACCATAGTGTGATGGTGTGTCCGAACATCATAACTACACCCTGTTGGATATGATGCATACCATGATGTCTCTTATCGAATTACCACGATAGTTTATGGGTTAGGCATTAGAGACAACCACATTCACTTTAAATAAGGCACCACATAATTCTGATGAGATGACACCGTATGAACTATGGTCTAGAGAAACCTAAGCTGTCATTTCTTAAAAGTTTGGGGCTGCGACGCTTATGTGAAAAAGTTTCAGGCTGATAAGCTCGAACCCAAAGCGGATAAATTCATCTTCATAGGACACCCAAAACAGTTGGGTATACCTCCTGTCTCAGATCCGAAAGCAATAAGGGATTGTTTCTAGAATTGGGTCCTTTCTCGAGGAAAAGTTTCTCTTGAAAGAATTGAGTGGGAGGATGGTGGAGACTTGATGAGGTTATTGAACCGTCTCTTCAACTAGTGTGTGGCAGGGCACAGGGAGTTGTTCCTGTGGCACCTACACCAATTGAAGTAGAAGCTTATGATAGTGATCATGAAACTTCATATCAAGTCGCTACCAAACCTTGTGGGATGACAAGGATGCATACTACTTCAGAGTGGTACGTAATCCTGTCTTGGAAGTCATGTTGCTAGACAACAATGAACCTACGAGCTATGGAGAAGCGATGGTGGGCCTGGATTCCAAAATGGCTCGAGGCCATATAATCCGAGAGAGGATCCATATATGAAAACAAAGTGTAGACTTTGGAATAACTACTTGATGGTCGTAAGGATTTTAGGTACATATGGATTTTAAAAGGAAGACGGACAATGATGGTAAGTATCACCATTAAGAAATCTCGACTTGTCGTTAAGATGTTTTCCGAGAAGTTCAAGGAGTTGACTACGATGAGACTTTCTCACTCGTAGCGATGCTAAGAGTCTGTTGGAATTATATTAGTGATTACTGCATTATTTATGAAATCTTGCAGACAGGATGCCAAAACATTGTTTCCTCGACGATTTTCTTGAGGAAAGGTTGTATGTGATACAACCGGAAGGTTTTGTCAATCCTGAAAGATGCTAACAAGTATGCAAAGCTCCAGCAATCCCTCTAAGGACTGGAGTAAGCATCTCGGAGTTGGAATGTATGCTTTGATGAGATGATCAAAGATTTTGGGTGTGTGCAAAGTTTATGAGAAACTTGTATTTTCCAAAGAAGTGAGTGGGAGCACTATAGAATTTCTGATGAATATATGTTGTTGACATATTGTTGATCAGAAATGAAATAGAATTTCTGGAAAGCATGCAGAGTTATTTGAAAAGTGTTTTTCAATGGAAAACCTGGATTAAGCTACTTGAACGTTGAGCATCAAGATCTATGAGGATAGATCAAAATGCTTAATGGTACTTTCAAATGAGCACATACCTTGACATGATCTTGAAGGTGTTCAAGATGGATCAGTCAAAGAAGGAGTTCTTGCCTGAGTTGTAAGGTATGAAGTTAAGACTTAAAGCTCGACCACGGCAGAAGAAAGAGGAAGGACGAAGGTCGTCCCCTATGCTTTTGTCATAGGCTCTATACGGTGTGCCATGCTGAGTACCGCACCTGATGTGTGCCTTGCCACATATCTGGCAAGAGGGTACAAAGGTAATCTAGGAGTAGATCACCAGATAGCGGTCTAAATTATCCTTAGAGGAATAAGGATATGTTTCTCAGTTATGGAGGTGATAAAGAGTTCGACGTAAAGAGTTACGTCGATGCAAGCTTAACACCTATCCGGATAGCTCTGAGTAGAGATACCGGATACGTGTAATGGAGCAACAATTTAGAATAGCTCCAAGTAGAACAGTTATTTGAAATGGCTCCAAATGTAGCGTAGTAGTTGCAACCACAAGATGACATAGAAATTTGTGAAGTACATGCGGATCTGAATGTTGCAGACCCGTTGACTGAAACCTCTCTCACAAGCATAACATGATCAAACCCAGAACTCTTTGGGTGTTAGTCACATGGGGATGTGACCTTGAGTGTTAATCACATAGCGATGTGAACTGGATTATTGACTCTAGTGCAAGTGGGAGACTGTTGGAAATATGCCCTAGAGGCAATAATAAATTAGTTATTATTATATTTCCTTGTTCATGATAATCGTTTATTATCCATGCTAGAATTGTATTGATAGGAAACTCAGATACATGTGTGGATACATAGACAACACCATGTCCCTAGTAAGCCTCTAGTTGACTAGCTCGTTGATCAATAGATGGTTACGGTTTCCTGACCATGGACATTGGATGTCATTGATAACGGGATCACATCATTAGAAGAATGATGTGATGGACAAGACCCAATCCTAAGCATAGCACCAGATCGTGTAGTTGGCATGCTAAAGCTTTTCTAATGTCAAGTATCATTTCCTTAGACCATGAGATTGTGCAACTCCCGGATACCGTAGGAATACTTTGGGTGTGCCAAACGTCACAACGTAACTGGGTGGCTATAAAGGTGCACTACGGGTATCTCCGAAAGTGTCTGTTGGGTTGGCACGAATCGAGACTGGGATTTGTCACTCCGTGTGACGGAAAGGTATCTCTGGGCCCACTCGGTAGGACATCATCATAATGTGCACAATGTGATCAAGGAGTTGATCACGGGATGATGTGTTACGGAACGAGTAAAGATACTTGCCGGTAACGAGATTGAACAAGGTATTGGGATACCGACGATCGAATCTCGGGCAAGTACAATACCGTTAGACAAAGGGAATTGTATACGGGATTGATCGAATCCTCGACATCGTGGTTCATCCGATGAGATCATCGTGGAACATGTGGGAACCAACATGGGTATCCAGATCCCGCTGTTGGTTATTGACCGGAGGACGTCTCGGTCATGTCTGCATGGTTCCCGAACCCGTAGGGTCTACACACTTAAGGTTCGATGACTCTAGGGTTATAAAGGAAGTTTGTATGTGGTTACCGAATGTTTTTCGGAGTCCCGGATGAAATCCCGGACGTCACGAGGAGTTCCGGAATGGTCTGGAGGTAAAGATTTATATACGGGAAGTCCTGTTTTGGTCACCGAAAAAGTTTCAGGTTTTATCAGTAACGTACCGGGACCACCAGGAGGGTCCCGGGGGTCCACCAAGTGGGGCCACCGGCCCCGGAGGGCTGCATGGGCCAAGTGTGGGAGGGGACCAGCCCCAGGTGGGTTGGTGTGCCCCCCCACAAGGTCCCAAGGCGCCTAAGGGGAGCAGGGGGGCAAACCCTAAGGGCAGATGGGCCTTAGGGCCCATGCCTGGTGCGCCTCCCTCTCCCCCTCCCCTTGGCCGCCCCACCAGATGGGATCTGGGCTGGCCGCCGCCCCTAGGGTGGAACCCTAGGTGGGGGCGCAGCCCCCCCTCTCCCCCTATATATAGTGGAGGCAAAGGAGCAGCCCATAGACGAAGTTTCTTCTCTTGTTGGCGCAGCCCTACCTCTCTTTCTCCTCATATCTCGCGGTGCTTGGCGAAGCCCTGCTGGATCACCATGCTCCTCCACCACCACCACGCCGTTGTGCTACTGCTGGATGGAGTCTTCCTCAGCCTCTCCCTCTCTCCTTGCTGGATCAAGGCATGGGAGACGTCACCGGGCTGTACGTGTGTTGAACGCGGAGGTGCTGTCCGTTCGGCACTAGGATCTCCGGTGATTTGGATCACGACGAGTACGACTCCTTCAACCCCGTTCTCTTGAATGCTTCCGCTTAGCGATCTACAAGGGTATGTAGATGCACTCTCCTTCCCCTCGTTGTTGGTTTCTCTATAGATAGATCTTGGCGACACGTAGGAAAATTTTGAATTTCTGCTATGTTCCCCAACAGCGCGATACTTGACAACGGAAATCAGACACATACTCCCAGCCAAGGAGCAAGTTATCCCCACTCCAGAGCCCGGTGAGAGGGTCGTGTTCCTCCCTCACTTTCTCCATGAGCTAGGGTTTCCCCTCCACCCCTTTGTTCGTGGTCTCATGTTCTATTACGGGTTGGATTTTTATGATCTGCCCCCGAACTCCTTCTTTCATATTTCAGTGTTTATCGTCGTGTGTGAGGCATTGCACTACATCGCTCCACACTTCAGTCTATGACTCCAGATTTTCAATGTGAAGCCGAAGGTGGTTGATGGGCAACACGCAAATTGTAGTGGTGCCATGGTGAGCAAGATTCCTAAAGTTATCTGGCCCAAAGGGGCCTTTGTGGAGACTGCCAGGATATGGCAGCAGGAGTGGTTTTATATCACAGATCACCATGGCACCAAGTGGGCGGCCGCGCTTGTATTTTAATCTGGACCCCCGGTGCGGCTTGCGTCATAGACCAAAAATGGTCTGGACTAGGGATCATCCGACGAGGTGCTGATGCTAAAGAAGCGCATCAAAAATATCATAGAGAAGGGCGTTAGCCTCGAAGATGTGATCCAGGTAATGCTCATCCGTAGGTCCCTTCCCTGCCAACGCCGGATTCTCCGCATGTGGGAGTTCAATCCAGAAGGGCCATGAAGCCTGAAGCGATCATCGACACGACACACAAAGTGATATGGAAGCTAATTTTCAATACTCAAAAGTCGTGGCGAGGGACGTCCGAAGACATCAGCCTCGACTGCAATCATCCAACCTCCCCAGTAAGCGCTACATTTCTAAACATAACATAGTTCATTAATCAAAAGAGGGAGTGCACTAAGAATTCCATCTTGCAAAATAGGGCTGGACAAAGAAGGCAGAACAGATCAGATGTCCAGCTCCATTGCCCGAAAATCTAGCAGATCCTCTTCTAATGAGGATGTTGATCCCTGCGCCCTATCAGGCACCGAAGAAAAAGGTCCAGAAGAAAAAGAAGGAAGCCAAAGAGGACCTCCACCACAAAGGTACTTCGGACGCGATGTCCGGAGAGATCAAAATCACTCCTCCGAGGAGGATGAGGACGGAGAGGAGGAGGAGGCTGCCAACAACCTTTCCCTGAAGGGGAAGAAGAAGAAAAGGGCGGCCTCCGAAGATCCAGAGGCGGAGGTGCCCAAAAGGGGAAAAATATCCTTCCCAGACGGCTCGGACTCGGACGTTGAGGCCATCCCCAAGTGGCGCCCAAGGCCGAAGCCCCTTGCCGAATCGTAAGTATCCGAAGATGCCGTATATAAGTTCAATTTTGATGATTATGGTATTTGACATTTTGTATGGTGTAGCCTGGCCCGCGATCTTCCCCAACAATCATCAGAGCGGAACTCTTTCGATTCCGAGGATGATGGAGAGTGAGTCACCTTAGCGAGCCTCCCCGCCTATTGCCACGGATGACACCGAGGTGTTGTCCCGAAGGGCCTCTCCGGGGCATGGGGTGGTACAGGAAGCTGCCAAAACGGCGCTAGAGGGTAATACCTCGGTCGCTGAAAACACGGGGGAACGATCCCCTTAGGGGTTGACGGTGGGGGACTGGACCAGTTCGGCCCCCAGTCGAACACTATTCCGAAAACCCAAGTTTCTTCGGGATCGAATAAGGGACCTCCCTCAAAGGAGGGGGGAGTACCAACTCCAGCAACAACCTTCACTAATCTAGAGGTGCCGAAGACGCTTCCATCATGGAGGAGCACCAGACCCTAATGGGTGCTGTGATTCAAAAGGTTCAGTCCGCCAAGAGCGGGCTGAACGAGGCATTCACTGGCCTGCTAATAGGCTTCATGGTATGCAATGTAATATCCCTGATCGATTTTAATATGAAAAAGATGCATGTGTATAGATAGTAGCCCCTAAGACTCTGGTCGTCCCTTTTTTTTAAAAAAGGGGGCGAACAGAGGATCAATAATTTTCGCAGGAGACAATATACATTTATATGTTGAAATGCAGGCTTCACTATTAGTGGCAACCGCCCAGGCCGCCGAAGTATCCGAACTTAAGTGTAAGCTAGGGCTGGCCGATGAGGATCTTGTCCGCATCAACAAAAGATTTGATGAGGCAAAAGGTATGTTTTAGAACATTTCGTTCATGCATGTATTAATTTGCAGATAGTGAGTCAAAGCTCATGCACTGCTATGTGTATGATTGCTGGCAGCACGACTGCGGTTGAGGCCCTTAGGGGCGAATTTTCCCAGGCCCAGGAGCAGTTGAGGGTGAACAAGGAGGCTGATGATAAGCCGACCGAGGACTTGAAGTCCGAGCAGGTCCGCTACCAATGCGAGGGGCGGATGACCGAAGTGGGGCAGGCGCTTAAGGATGTCGCCGATAAGTGCAAGTCTCTAGAAGAGAAGAGTAAAGCCCAGGCGACCGACCTTGCCAAGGTCCTTAAAGAGGCCGAGGAGGCACGGGCCGAATCCCAAGCCGCTCATGAGGAGATTAAGCTGGCCGGTCAAATAAAGGCTGGTAAGCCTTTTCCCTTACAGAGTAAATTCAGCAATCAGACGTATGTTTTACTCACACGACTATGGAGTGCTCCAGATGACTTTGCGGATCTTCCGAAGAGCGCCGCCGATGTCGCACAGTTCTTCCGAGCCCAGGAGGGGCACGCGATGGAGAAGCTCTTCTGGTCCCAGTTCGTGGTGCCAGAGCGCCCCGCACTACTGAATGACCAGATGGCGCAGTGGGCTGACCTACATAGGATGTCCGGATTATCCATGCGAGACATCATAGTCCGGCTATGGCCAGCCGAACCCATTCCGTGCAGCTATTTCGGCCTAGTGTAGTGACTTGTTGACGCACTGCCCCGTATTGACGCGGTCAAGCGATCGTCATGTATAAAAGGTGCGCGGCTGGCCTTTGCCCGTGTCAAGATGCACTGGGCCAAAATGAAGGCCGCTATCATGGCCGTCGAAGGTCCGCCCGGAGGCAAGGACCACCGTATGCCAGAGCGTTACTTTGAAGATGTGCTGGAAGGTGCCCGCTTGATAGAGGGCCAGTGCTCGAAGGACATCATGTTCGAGTGACTGTGTCCGAACTGCCCAGATCTTGTATAAACCAAAGCTTTGTAATATAAACCAAGGCCTTGTAATATATTTTTGATGTTTGTCTTTCAAAGTGTTTTTCCTCCTGTGCGGTCGTTTGTATCCCTTAGAGTTTGCTAGTCGTCGGCTTCAGCCCCCACGTAGACACTATGGGGGTGTTCGGAACAACACATGACCCCACGTGAACCCAACGTCTTGGTACGTAAAGGAGGTGTTAGTGCGGCGAACCAGGAAATTAGACAATGCGGCTTTACCACTCTCACTTAGCCATAGGAGTTTTACAATGGGGTCATAAGGTAGGCCCTGGTGCGTATGCGGCTATCCGAACTTGGGTGCCTTACGCATGTGGCTAGAAGATAGCCTCTCCTTCGTGTAATATGGAATAAATCTCTAGAGATTTATTAAGTCGCCGAATCGCTGACCAGCTCTCGCCACATCATGACAGTTAGTTTTCGGCTTTCTCTACTGAGGTGCTTGACTAGACGAACCAGAAACACAATCACAGTAGTTCTCTGTTTACTACCTTAGCCGAACACGCGGAACATAAATAAGGTGTTAATCACAGGAGCTGGGCAACCCAACTATTGACCAAAGACATGATTCGGAGCAGATGCATATAATGCCATATTCGGGACGCCGAAATATACTTATAAAAGTGTTCGGATTTTTTTGTTGAAGAAAATGTAAATGGCTGAATAAAGCCCCTGGCGATTTAAGTCATATCGAGGTGTATATGAGAATTTGGCATAAAGGGGGAAAACAGATTAAGAAATAAGCCAATACCGAACAAGGTTAGGCGGAACTGTTTCCATTATAATATGATTGGTACGTCAGCACATATTTTTACAAAGACGCAATAAGCATCAGGGCCATTTTACATGCTGAGAACAAGGGAAAGCTGTGTATACGTCCTAAAAAGGAAAGATGATCTTGAGGATCCTTTGGACACTCTGCCGCACGTCTGCCCCGCTTTGCACCTTGGTGCATGATCCTTTTGAGAGGATTAATCATCTAGTGTTCATAAGGGGCCTAGACAAGGGCCCTTTTTATCACACAAGGTGATGTGGGTTGTAAAGAACCTAAAAAAGAAAAATAAGAAGACGGTAATGAAGGATATGATGGTCCGGATAGGGTCGAACCGCATTGTGAACTTTATTTCTGGAAGGCCTCTATCCTAGGCCATGGTATCTTTAGTGAGTAGTTATGTACGTGCGGTACATATGCCGCTATCATATTGGGGATTTGACAGAAGTTGAATTGCTAGTCTAGCTATGAACGAGCCAGATTTTCATTCTGCAGGGTAGACCGGACTCGTTTAATAGTGTCCGGGGGCTTGAGTGCTGGTGTAGTATTCAGCTTGACGAGGCCACCTAGTGCCTCGGCTACGAGGGCTATGGTATGCTCCTCGGTACGGAGGGAGCGCTCCTTGTTTCCATTGGCTGTTATAACACCACGTGGTCCACGCATCTTGAGCTTTAGATAAGCATAGTGCGGGACTACATTGACATGGGCGAAAGAGGACCGTCCTAGTAGTGTATGATAGCCGCTACGGAAGGGGACAATGTCGAAGATCAAGTCTTCGCTACGGAAATTATCCGGTGAACCGAAGACTACTTCCAGCGTTATGGATCATATACAACATGCCTCCACGCCGGGTATTACTCCTTTGAAGGTAGTTTTAGCGGGCTAGATCCTCGATGAGTCTATACCCATTTTGCGGACGGTGTCCTGATAAAGCAGATTAAGGCTCCTACCACCATCCATGAGGACGCGCGTGAGATGGAACCCGTCGATAATTGGGTGGAGGACCAATGCTGCCGAACCTCCATGACGGATACTGGTCGAATGGTCTCCGCGGTCGAATGTGATCAGACAGTTGACCATGGGTTGAATTTTGGGGCGACTGGCTCTACGGCATATACGTCTGTTAGGGCACGCTTGCGCTCCCTTTTGGGGATGTGTGTAGCATATATCATATTCACCATTTTTACCTCGGGAGGAATTTCTTCTGTCCCCCTGTGTTCGGTAGGCGAGGCTCTACATCATCGTCCTTGCTGGGCGGCCCCTTCCCCTTATGTTCGGCGTTTAGCTTGCGGGCCTGTTTAAAGACCCAACAATTCCTGTTGTTATGATTAGCAGGCTTATTAGGGGTGCAATGAATCTGGCAAGGCCGATTGAGTATTCTGTCCAAACTAGATGGAACATCCTTGTCTCCTTTGACTAGCTTCTTCCGCTAACCGGGTTTAGAGCCACTGAATCCGGCGTTGACCACCGTGTCTTCGGTATCTTCGTTATTGCTTCGACACTTGTGTTTGTTGCATCGTGGCTTGTCGTTGCCATCCTTGGCTTTGGAGGTTTCAGGGTCGCTGGTGCTATTGCTTCTGCGAGCTAGCCAGCTATCTTCTCCCGCCCAAAAGCAGGTCATAAGTGCTGTAAGGGCTGCCATGGACTTTGATTTTTCTTGGCCGAGCTGTCGGGCGAGCCAATTATCTAGGAGGCAGTGTTTAAAGGCCTGATAACCCACAAGTATCGGGGATCACAACAGTTTTCGAGGGTACAGTATTCAACCCAAATTTATTGATTCGACACAAGGGGAGCCAAAGAATATTCTCAAGTATTAGCAGCTGAGTTGTCAATTCAACCACACATGGAAACTTAATATCTGCAGCAAAGTATTTAGTAGCAAAGTAATATGATAGTAGTTGTAACGATAGCAAAAGTAATATTTTTGGTTTTATAGTGATTGTAACAGTAGCAGCGGAAAAGTAAATAAGCGAAAAACAATATATGAAAAAGCCCGTAGGCATTGGATCGGTGATGGAGAATTATGCCGGATGCGATCGATCATGTAATAGTCATAACATAGGGTGACATAGAACTAGCTCCAGTTCATCAACGTAATTTAGGCATGTATTCCGAATATAGTCGTACGTGCTTTTGGAAAAGAACTTGCATGACATCTTTTGTCCTACCCTCGTGTGGCAGCGGGGTCCTATTGGAAACTAAGGGATATTAGGGCCTCCTTTTAATAGAGTACCGGACCAAAGCATTAACACATAGTGAATACATGAACTCCTCAAACTACGGTCATCATCGGGAGTGGTCCCGATTATTGTCACTTCGGGGTTGCCGGATCATAACACATAGTAGGTGACTATAGACTTGCAAGATAGGATCAAGAACTCACATATATTCATGAAAACATAATAGGTTCAGATCTGAAATCATGGCACTCAGGCCCTAGTGACAAGCATTAAGCATAGCAAAGTCATAGCAACATCAATCTTAGAACATAGTGGATACTAGGGATCAAACCCTAACAAAACTAACTCGATTACATGATAAATCTCATCCAACCCATCACCGTCCAGCAAGCCTACGAAGGAATTACTCACGCACGGCGGGGAGCATCATGAAATTGGTGATGGAGGAAGGTTGATGATGACGATGTCGACGGATTCCCCTCTCCGGAGCCCCGAACGGACTCTAGATCAGCCCTCCCGAGAGAGTTTAGGGCTTGGCAGCGGCTCCGTATCATAAAACGTGATGAATCCTTCTCTACGATTTTTTTCTCCCCGAATGGAGTTGGAGTTGAGGTTGGTAGAGTGTCAGGGGGCCCATGAGGCAGGGGGCGCGCCCAGGGGGGTAGGGCGTGCCCCCACCCTCGTGGATACGGTGTGGGCCCCCTGACGTGAATCTTTCTTCCAGTATTTTTTATATATTCCAAAAATAATCTCTGTTGATTTTCAGGTCATTCCAAGAACTTTTATTTCTGCACAAAAATAACCCCATGGCAATTCTGCTGAAAACAGCGTCAGTCCGGGTTAGTTCCATCCAAATCATGCAAGTTAGAGTCCAAAACAAGGGCAAAAGTGTTTGGAAAAGTAGATACGACGGAGACGTATCAACTCCCCCAAGCTTAAACCTTTGCTTGTCCTCAAGCAATTCAGTTGATAAACTGAAAGTGATAAAGAAAAACTTTTACAAACTCTGTTTGCTCTTGTTGTAATAAATGTGTAAAGCCAGCATTCAAGTTTTCAGCAAAGATTATGAACTAACCACACTCACAATAACATTTAGGTCTCATGTTTACTCATATCAATGGCATAATCAACTAGCGAGCAATAATAGTAAATCTCGGATGACAACACTTTATCAAAACAATCATAATATGATATAACAAGATGGTATCTCACTAGCCCTTTATGAGACCGCAAAACATAAATGCAGAGCACCTTTAAAGATCAAGGACTGACTAGACATTGTAATTCATGGTAAAAGAGATCCAGTTAAGTCATACTCAATGTAAACTAACAGTAATGGATGCAAATGATAGAGGTGCTCTCCAACTGGTGCTTTTTAATAAGAGGATGATGACTCAACATAAAAGTAAATGGATAGGCCCTTCGTAGAGGGAAGCGGGGATTTGTAGAGGTGCTAGAGCTTGGTTTTGAAATGGATATGAATAATATTTTGAGCGGTATACTTTCATTGTCAACATACACTACAAGAGATCAGGCCTACTATGACGAGCCAAGAAATGTCATCGAATAGCTAATAACGTCATGCATTACCCCTAAGTGACATTCTATGGGCGTCACAAGCATCATCACGGAATCCCCGTCACAGATTACTCCTAGTGACGACGCACACAAAAGAATGTCACTGAAAATGGGACCTTTGGTGACGTTTTCTAGAACGTCAACAACTTGCTATTTCTGTGATGGTCGATTAATGTCACGTGTTAGGGGCAAGTATGGCATAATCTACCATATTCAGTGACAAAGCAATGTCATGACTTGCCGCCATGTCAGCACCAACTAAAATATCCCACGGCTACAAAACGTATTTGACAGCCTGATCATATTATAAATTCAATCATCTCAGCCAAATCATCCTCTAAATAACAGTAAAGCCAACAACATTGATTCACAAGTTTGACAATCACGACAATATACAAGTTGGAAACTAATATTTAGATAACGATAACTAAAGACCACAAAAGTGTTGTCCTCATGGTCATTATGTATAATTCGACAACTATCTTCCATCACAAAAGGATGACCTTCATGCACCATCAGGATTGGACAAGGACTACTAAATTGCTCGATCCCTTGATTGAGAGAAAGGTAACCAGGTTCTCAATTTCTTTTTGCTTCTTTACCCAGACTTCACTCCTGTCTTGCCGGCTCTTCTTCAGAAATTCAAACTTTCTTGATTCTTCCTCTCTTTCTTGTGATTCAAGTCTTGCAGCTAACTCCTCCTGGTGCCTATAAAATTGACGGAACACAACAACGTTGCATGCTTATTACATGAAAATCGACAAGTAACATGGTACAAGAGGATTAAATTATGAAACTAAAATGAGAAGTACCTTATTAAATGTATAGACAAACATGCAGATGGGCTAGTGAATTAGTAAATTCAATATCAAGTTATCGTGGTTAAAGAACATGCATAAGGAAGAGCAAGATTTCATCTATCAATCTTGAAAAGCGGCAAGCTTCATCAATAAGACAACGAGTCAGTAACTCAATTGTGTTTTCAATTTTACTGTCAGGAGTGCACTATGCACACAAAACTAGAAAATAAGAAACAACAAGAACATAAAGAGAAAACATAGAAGTACATGCCATTTGCATTTCTTGCCTCCGTACCCTTCTTCTCAATTCTTTCTTTTAGATCGAATACGTGAAGCAGACCTCCTAGACCTCTAGTATTTGTGTATTTGGCATGGTAGAACCTTTATGTGCCTAGGTAAAACAAGTCAGAGAAAAAGTAGTAAATCAACATTTGACTTATGAAAGTTAGCACTAGTTCAAATAGGAAGGTACCGAACAGAGAAAGAAACCTCCTCTTTATCTCTAAAAATATTTAATCAGGAAATAAGAATTTTAGTTTGTATGAAGTGATTGCTTGGATTTCTTGCAGGAGAATGGTACTGTCAAACCTATATGGCATTTTTTTACCATAATGATAGATAATGGCTCAATAAATAACAAACAATATGGATGACAAAAGGATCAAATTTGAGTTTATTTGTTCAGAAGTCAGAGGTAAACATCATTGGACGGAAATGTAAAATCCATGCATAGTTTGTAGAAACCTATATAACAAGGCCACTCTCTATATCTCCACAAATGTTCACCAATTTGTATGATTTGATGCCTAACAAATCTTTAATGTTCGGACTAACCTTCACTGTACCGCTTGGCGTGAGCGGTAAGCTATCTCAAAACATATCAACAAAAAAACAAAGACTAACATTGACTTTTACGAAAGACCTTGTGCACTTAATCTCACATAGATAATTTGTAGTCTTGTGCATTAGCATGCACTTAGCATAATCTGTCCAACTGAATGCGATAATTGTGATCATGTTAGATTGGCAAAATAGAAATAGGTCTATAATGTGAATACTGAGTAGTAAAAACTGTCAGCCAAAATCCAATTTTAGGTTATAACAGGAGACTACCAAAAAAGCAATGGTCTTCTAAAAATTCTTTAGCATGAGTTCTTCACGACCAATACCATCTGCTTGGTAGAGTACAGTTACTAAATGTTTGGAAGAGTGAAGGAATAACATCTACATTCATTACAGTGTTATTAGTGCAGGGTGTCGATTCACATATATTTTGGCATGGGCTAAGAAAGTAGCTGAAAATAAACTTCAGCGCAACTGTCCAACTAATACACTGAAAAGGGGCAAAAAAAGGCAATGTAACTTGTTTCCCCACTCGCAGTGAATCACATCTTCATCTTTGATCTAGCTTACCTAGATCTTCTAGTTTAAATCTGAGTATATGCCTCGCAACCTGGAAAGAGGACCTCCATTGTTAACATGGGAAGAGTTAAAAGCTACCAGAAATCAATTTTGGGCACAACAGATGGAATTTTCAAAAAATACTTGGAAGATTATACGGAGCAGAAAGGAAAGAATCTGTGACCACCACCATCCTTAGAGAGAGCCCGGCGCTCCACCTCCATGGCAACGGCGACCTGCCCGAACAACAAGTCGCATGCATACGACTCCATGCCGCTGTCATTAGGGTCAACAGTCATAGCCTCCCAATGCCATTGGCAACCAGAAGAAGCTCGCTTGGTCGTGGCCTCGTGGGGGCCAGACATGGAGGAAATTGTTGTGGTGCCGGCGCTACGGAAGGGTCGATGCAGGAGCCTCTGACCACGGCCGACGAGGATGAGGCGAGATATTAATGTCGCCTGTACAGGCTGGCGGCTCCGATGTCGGCCGGCCTGACATGACGTGATGACTGGTCCTTGACGGGAGCGAACGAGGCGGTCGAGGCTTGAGGGAGGGCGGTAGAGCAGCCGTGTGCGAGAAGGTCCGGGGCACTGGTGCTCGAGAGCACGGCGGCGGCTACAGGCAGGGTGCGCCATCGGGATCCTCCAATCTCGCCTCGCCTCGCCTCTGGATGCGGTTGTGGGGGAGAGGGGTCGGGAGATAAGGTAGAAATCGGGCGAGGTAGTTTCGCTCGGCCGAAAAAAAAAGCGAAAAATAATTGCGTGGATGACTGACACGTCGGGACACTGAGGGAATGGGCAAAATTTTAGAAACACGGAGGTCAAAGTATTTTTAGTGGAGAGAAGGTTCTGCTTTTAGTCAAATATAAATGCAATTTTTTATGATTAGCAAACTTTGACAGAAATAGCAGTTTATCAAAAAATAATAATATGTAGAAAAACATTAGGGCGACGTTAGGCGCCGGCCTTGCAAATCGACCACCTCAGCAACCACGATCAGCATTGAGTGCACAAATCGCTTCCAAAACATCAACCAGGCCATTCAAGAACATGATCACCAGGCTGTTTTGAAACGCTTACATTGTTACATAAAAAATAGTGCAAACTAGTAGGAGAACACTAAAATATATTCTAGTTCACGTTTAGTTTTTTCACATAGAGTGAAGATAACATGGGTTAGATATGATCGTATGGTGCATACACGACATCCATATATTTCTATTTTAAGATGGTTTACTAGTAAAAGTTTGATGTTTTTGAATATTTCCAAATCACCATATAGCCCGTGGACCATATTGGGTCATGCACGACTCTTAATAAACAAATTAATAACTTGCTACTGTAGGTTGTATAGGTGTCAGACCATTAAAAACATGTTAGCATAAAAATGTATCAACACGTGAGCCCTAGCCTAATGGCAAGCAAGTTAGGAAAGACCATGGAGGTCGCGGGTCAAACTCATCGAATCGCTTGTTTCCTTTTCTCTTTTTTCAGACAGAAGAACAAAACAAGTACTGCATCAGTACTACCATATCATGAGCTCACACGGATTTCCAGCGGTGCGCATTTAGTGCAAGGAGACTTCCCTATCGATGACGAGGTGTCGACGGTGACTTCGTAAATTTCAAGATGATATGCCGACTCAGTCTTTCGGAGATGCTCATAGGGATAGGGGTGCGTGTGTGCGTTCATATGGATGAGTGTATGCGCGTGTATATGATCGCTTCTTTTTGTACTCTGTTCAAAAAAATATCGTGAGCTCACAAACACCGTCGATAAGCTACAACTTATTTATATTAGATTGAAAAAAATAACTACATCATGGATCACATAAAAAACATTGATGTGTGGTTCCTACCACTCAACAACTGGTGAAGCGGTTAAGATGGGTCCTAGTTGTAGTCCTTATATGACAAAAAAAGAGCATCACACATTCGTAATAATATGTGACACTAGTAGGTTCATCATGGAAATTAGCAAAACGTCATAGAAATTGGCATACAGGTGGCGCTCAGTGCCCCAATTCATTCATTGACATTAATCATCACCAATTCGCGGTAATCAATGACATGACCTCCAAGACATCACATATTAGGTACTTGGGTGACGTTGTCAACCACCGTCACAAGGATTTTTGTCACAGTATGTCAATTTTCTTGTAGTGATAAGAACTGAGAGATCTCGATATCTTCCATGCTACACACATTATAGGTGGTTCCCAAACAGAATGGTAAAGTTTATACTCACCCTCCACCAAAAAGCATCAATCCATGGCTTGCTCGAAACAACGAGTGCCTCCAACTAACAAGAGTCCCAAGGTAGTTTTGTTTGCAGCTATTTTGATTTGGTTTGCATAAAGCATGGGACTGGGCATCCCGGTGACCAGCAATTTTCTCGTGTGTGAGGAGCGGAGTCCACTCCTCTTGAGAATAACCCGCCTAGCATGGAAGATACAGATAGCCCTAGTTGATACATGAGCTATCCGAGCATACAAAACAGAATGTTTATTTGAAGGTTTAGAGTTTCGCACATACAAATTTACTTGGAATGGCAGGTAGATACCGTATATAGGTAGGTATGGTGGACTCATATGGAATAACTTTGGGGTTTATGGGATTGGATGCACAAGAAGTATTCCCGCTTAGTACAAGTGAAGGCTAGAAAAAGACTGGGAAGCGACCAGGTAGAGAGCGACAACAGTCATGAACATGAATTAAAATTAATCAACACCGAATGCAAGCATGAGTAGGATATAATGCACCATGAACATAAATATCGTAGAGGCTATGTTGATTTTGTTTCAACTACATGCATGAACATGTGCCAAGTCGAGCCACTCGAATCATTCAAAAGAGGATACCACCCTATCATACCACATCACAATCATTTTAATAGCATGTTGGCAAGCAAGGTGAACCATTATAATCTCCTAGCTAATTAAGCATGGCATAAGCAAATATAATCTCTAATTGTCATTGCAAACACGTTTCTTTCATAATAGGCTAAATCAGGAACGATGAACTAATCATATTTACAAAAACAAGAGAGGTCGAGTTCATACCAGCTTTTCTCATCTCAATAAGTTCATCATATAATCATCATTATTGCCTTTCACTTGCACAACTGAATGGTGTGGATAATAATAATAGTGCTCGTGCATTGGAATAAGCTGCAAGCTGCAAGCATTCAATTCAAGAGAGAAGACAAGGTAATATGGGCTCTTTGTTAGATCAACAATAATGCATGTAAGAGCCACTCATATTTTTCATTATCGTCTTCTCCTCTCAACCCCCAAAGAAAAGAAACAAAACTATTTACATGGGAAAGCTCCCAACAAGGAAAAGAAGAACGAGAAATCTTTTTGGGTTATCTTTTAATTACTACTACATGATGAAAAGTAAACTAGCTAAAAGCTACAACTATTTTTTTGGTTTTTTCTTAAGGTTTATCAAACACACAAGAATAAAGCATAAAAAGGGAAATAAACTAGCATGGATATTACAATGAAAAAGTATGAGCACCGACAACTAGCATGAGTGTGTGAACATGAATGTAATGTCGGTGAGAGGTACATACTCCCCCAAGCTTAGTCTTTTGGCCTAAGTTGGTCTACTTCCATGGCTGGCCTGGCGGATATCCAAAGTTGTAGTTGGGGTCGTATTGTGATGCAGCAGCTATTGCCTCATGAGCTGCCGCTTGGAGGCGAGCTGTTTCCGTCCTCCTCTTATACTCGTTCGCCTCCTGCCTGGTTATAACATATCTCCCCTTTGCCTCAAAGTCAAAGAAAGCGGGAGCAGGGAGAGTGACGTGATAGGTGCATCGTCTGTCAAAGATTAGTCGGTACTGGAGGGACTAGTCACTCCTCTCAACAAACTTATGACGAACCATAGCATCATAATCTAGATAAGGAGGCAACTCAACATCATCTCCACATATGGGTATCTCAAGAAAATTAGCTATACGAGTTGCATAAATTCCACCAAAGAAATCTCCATGATTACTATTATTATGCAACCTACGTGCAACAATAGCCCCCAAGTTGTATTGTTTATATCCTAAAACAGCGCTCTTGAGAACACTAAGATCAGGTACACACATGTGACATGCTTCATCTTAATTTACCATTTATGCACCTTCCTATGAAGAGAGAAAAATAATGTATAGCGGGAAAATGAATGCTCCCTATGGTGGCTTGTGTTACATCTCTAGATCCCCCCACAGTTATACTACCAAGAAAATCTCTATATTCAGATTTGCAAGGTTCACTAACATTACCCCACTGTGGGAGTTTACAAGCTGTGTTAAAATATTCTAAGTCCATGGTATAAGATTTATCATAATGATCAAACAGGAGAGTTTGAGAATTGCGTGATGATGAAAATTCAAACCTTCTCACAAAGGAATCAGTGAGGTAGTGGTACTGACAACACTTATCTACCATGAAGCTCTCAAGATCGGCATTACGCACATATGCTTCAAATTCCTCCTTGATTCCCGCTTCAAAGTCCTCGGACGGCCATTCACAAGGCTGCATTGGAGCATCCCTTGGTGGTTCATCGTCCACATCGTGTATTGCGGGTCTAGGTCCTTGCTTCCTTGAAGAACCACCTTGGTACATTTTCCTAAACATATTTCTTCCTCTGAAAAATTTCTGAAATATTTTAGTAACTTGAAAATAAGAGTGAACCGAACTCAACAAAATTGATAGCAACTACTCCTACAAGTGCCTAGAGGAAATATCATGCATTAAAACTACTTGGGACCATATAAATTTGACATGCTAGCTCAAGAACAGGGTCACCTAAGTAGCAAAAATTTGCAATGAATAAAGCACTAGAACAAAAACTAATTGGACCATAGGAGGAGTCACATACCAAAGAACAATCCCCCAAAGCTGTTTTGTGAATGAAGCTTTGAGCAAGGAGATCGAAAATGGCAACAAGATGAGCTGGAACTCGTGCTTGAGCTAGTTGGTGATTTTTTTTGGAGGAAGAAGGAGTGTGTGGTGGCTGGAATAAGTGGAGAGGACCCATGTGGGGTCCACGAGAAAGGGGGGCACCCAGGGGGTGGGCGCGCCCTGTACCCTCATGGCCAGGTGCTGGCTCACCCTGAAAGTGTTCTCAATGACAGATATTCTCAAATATTGTAGAAAACACCATATTTAATTTTCAGGGCATTTGGAGAACTTTTATTTTCAGGTTTTTTTATTGCATGGATAATTCAGAAAACAGACAGAAAATACTATTTTTGCTTTATTTAATATAAGTAACAGAAAGTAAAAGGAGGGTACAGAAAGTTCTGTTTTCTAAATTCACCCATCTCATGCTCATCAAAAGGAATCCACTAACAAGGTTGATCAGGTCATGTTAACAAACTCATTTCGAATAACATGAAACTGGAGAATTTTAGAATAACACTAGGTTACTTCAACGCGGATATGCACATCCCCAACAATAAGAATATCATATTTCTTCTTGACAGTAGGAAGAGGAAATTCGAAACCTCCAATAGTAATTGTTAAATTTTTTCCAGTAGAATTTATAATGTGGACTTGAGGTTGTTTCCTCGGTAAGTGTACCATATGCTCATTACCATTAACATGAAAAGTGAAATTGCCTTTGGTGCAATCAATAACAGCCCATGCAGTATTTAAAAAGGGTCTTCCAAGAATAATAGACATACTATCGTCCTCGGGAATATCAATAATGACAAATTTTGTTAAAATAGTAACGTTTCCAACCAGAACAGGCACATCCTCATAAATACCGATAGGTATAGCAGTTGATTTATCGGCCATTTGCAAAGATAGTTCAGTAGGTGTCAACTTATTGAAATCAAGTCTACGATATAAAGAGAGAGGCATAACACTAACACCGGCTCCAAGATCACATAAAGTAGTTTTAACATAGTTTCTTTTAATGGAGCATGGTATAGTTGGTACTCCTGGATCTCCAAGTTTCTTTGGTATTCCACACTTAAAAGTATAATTAGCAATCATGGTGGAAATTTCAGCTTGCGGTATCTTTGTCTTATTTGTAACAATATCTTTCATATATTTAGCATAAGGATTCATTTTAAGCATATCGTTCAAACGCATACGCAAAAAGATAGGTCTAATCATTTCAGCAAAGCACTCAAAATCCTCATCATCCTTTTTCTTCGATGGTTTAGGAGGAAAGGGCATGGGTTTCTTAACCCATGGTTCTCTTTCTTTACCGTGCTTCCTAGCAACAAAGTCTCTCTTATCATAACGTGGATTCTTTGATTGTGGGTTATCAAGATCAACAGCAGGTTCAATCTCTACATCATTATCATTACTAGGTTGAGCATCAACATGAACATCCTCATTAACATTATCACTAGGTTCATGTTCACTACCAGATTGTCTTTCAGCATCAGAAATAGAAATATCATTGGGATTCTCAGGTATGTCAACAACAGGTTCACTAGAAGCATGCAAAGTCCTATCATTTTTCTTTTTCTTCCTCTTATAAGGACTAGGTGCATCAACATTATTTCTCTGAGAATCCTGCTCAATTCTCTTAGGGTGGCCCTCAGGATACAAAGGTTCCTGAGTCACTTTACCTCCTCTAGTTGTAACTCTAACATCAAAGTCATTATTCTTACTATTCAATGCATTGAGCAAATCATTATGAGCTTCAAGTACTTGTTCTACTTGAGTGGTAACCATAGAAACATGTTTATTAATAAGTTTAAGTTCACCTTTAATATTATCCATATATTCACTCAAGTGTTCAATCATATAAGCATTGTGTTTCAGTTGTCTACCAACATAAGCATTGAAATTTTCTTTCTTAACCATAGAGTTATCAAATTCATCCAAACATTGGCTAGCAAACTTAGTAGGAGGGATTTCAGCTTTATCATATCTATAGAGAGAGTTTACCTTTACTACCTGTGTTGGGTTATCAAGACCATGTGTTTCTTCTATAGGTGATGAATTAAGACCATGTATTTCTTCAACAGGAGGTAAATTCTTAACATCTTCAGCTTTTATACCTTTTTCTTTCATAGATTTCTTTGCCTCTTGCATATCTTCAGGACTAAGAAATAGAATACCCCTTTTCTTCGGAGTTGGGTTAGGAGTTGGTTCAGGAAGTGTCCAATTATTTTCATTAGTCAACCTATTATTCAATAGCAATTCAGCTTGATCAACAGTTCTTTCCCAGAAAACACAACTAGCACAACTATCCAAGTGGTCTCTGGAAGCATCGATTAGTCCATTATAAAAGATATCAAGTATTTCATTTTTCTTGAGAGGATGATCAGGCAAAGCATTAAGTCATTGGAGAAGCCTCCCCCAAGCTTGTGGGAGACTCTCTTCTTCAATTTGCACAAAATTATATATTTCCCTTAAAGCAGCTTGTTTCTTATGAGCAGGGAAATATTTAGCAGAGAAGTAGTAAATCATATCTTTGGGACTACACACACAACCAGGATCAAGAGAATTAAACCATATCTTAGCATCGCCCTTTAATGAGAACGGAAAGAATTTAAGGATGTAATAGTAGTGAGTTTTCTCATCATTAGTGAACAGGGTAGCTATATCATTTAATTTAGTAAGATGTGCCACAACAATTTCAGATTCATAGCCATAGAAAATATCAGATTCAACCAAAGTAATTAACTCAGGATCAACAGAGAAATCATAATCCTTATCAGTAATAAAGATAGGTGAAGTAGCATAAGCAGGATCATATTTCATTCTAGCATTCAGGGATTTTTCTTTTAGCTTAGCTAATAATTTCTTAAGATCACTTCTATCATTGCAAGCAAGAAAGTCTCTAGCAGTTTCTTCATCCATAACATAACCCTCAGGAACAACAGGCAATTCATATCTAGGGGGAGAATCTTCATCATCACTTTCATCAATATTATTAATTTCAATAATTTCATTCTCTCTAGCCCTAGCAAGTTGTTCATCAAGAAATTCACCTAGTGGCACAGTAGTATCAAGCATTGAAGTAGTTTCATCATAAGTATCATGCAAAGCAGAAGTGGCATCATCAATAACATGCGACATATCAGCATTAATAGCAGATGCAGGTTTAGGTGTCGCAAGCTTACTCAAAACAGAAGGTGAATCAAGTGCAGAGCTAGATAGCAGTTCCTTACCTACCCTCGTAGTTGAGGGAAAAATCTTGGTTCTTTGATCTTTCCAGTTCTTCATAATGATAAGCAGATATAAATCCCAAGTGACTCAAAGAATAGAGCTATGCTCCCCAGCAATGGCGCCAGAAAAAAGTCTTGATAACCCACATGTATAGGGGATCACAATAGTTTTCGAGGGTAGAGTACTCAAACCAACTTTATTGATTCGACACAAGGGGAGCCAAAGAATATTCTCAAGTATTAGCAGCTGAGTTATCAATTCAACCACACCTGGAAACTTAATATCTGCAGCAAAGTATATAGTAGCAAAGTAATATGATAGTAGTGGTAACGATAGCAAAAGTAATATTTTTGGTTTTATAGTGAGTGTAAAAGTAGCAGCAGAAAAGTAAATAAGCGAAGAACAATATATGGAAAAGCTCATAGGCATTGGATTAGTGATGGAGAATTATGCCGGATGCGATCGATCATGTAATAGTCATAATATAGGGTGACACAAAACTAGCTCCAGTTCATCAATGTAATGCAGGCATGTATTCCGAATATAGTCATACGTGCTTATGGAAAAGAAATTGCATGACATCTTTGGTCCTACCCTCCCGTGGCAGCAGGGTCCTATTGGAAACTAAGGGATATTAAGGCCTCCTTTTAATAGAGTAACGGAACAAAGCATTAACACATAGTGAATACATGAACTCCTCAAACTACTGTCATCATCGGGAGTGGTCCCGATTATTGTCACTTCGGGGTTGCCGGATCATAACACATAGTAGGTGACTATAGACTTGCTAGATAGGATCAAGAACTCTCATATATTCATGAAAACATAATAGGTTCAGATCTGAAATCATGGCACTCGGGCCCTAGTGAAAAGCGTTAAGCATAGCAAAGTCATAGCAACATCAATCTCAGAACATAGTGGATACTAGGGATCAAACCCTAACAAAAATAACTCGATTACATGATAAATCTCATCCAACCCATCACCGTCCTGCAAGCCTACGATGGAATTACTCACGCGCGGCGGTGATCACCATGAAATTGGTGATGGAGGAAGGTTGATGATGACGATGGCGACAGATTCTCCTCTCCGGAGCCCCAAACGGACTCCAAATTTGCCCTCCCGAGAGAGTTTAGGGCTTGGGGTGGCTCCATATTGTAAAACACGATGAATCCTTCTCTCTGATTTTTTTCTCCCTGAACACGAATATATGGAGTTGGAGTTCAGGTCGGTGGAGCGTCAGGGGGCCAACGAGGTAGGGGGCGCCCAGGGGGGTAGGGCCCCCCCCCACCCTCTTGGAAAGGGTGTGGGCCCCCTGACATGGATCTTTCTTTCAGTATTTTTTATATATACCAAAAATTATATTCATTGATTTTCAGGTCATTCCGAGAACTTTTATTTCTGCACAAAAATAACACCATGGCAATTCTGATGACAACAACGTCAGTCCGGGTTAGTTCCACTCAAATCATGCAAGTTAGAGTCCGAAACAAGGGCAAAAGTGTTTGGAAAAGTAGATACGACAGAGATGTATCAAGGCCACGAGGGCTTCGGCGTCCGGACAGTCCACAATTTGGTTCTTTTTAATTAAGAAACTGTTCCATAGCTTCCGGGCCGATTCTCTGGGTTGCTGGACTATGTGACTAAGGTCATTGGTGTCTGGAGGCCGAACATAGGTTCCTTGGAAGTTATCTCTAAAGGCATCCTCCAAGTCTTCCCAGCTGTCCATAGAGTTTTCTGGGAAGCTGTTTAACCAGTGCCATGCTGGTCCCTTTAGTTTTAGCGGGAGTTATTTGATGGCGTGGAGATCATCACCGTGGGCCATGTGAATATGGAGAAAAAAATCTTCGATCCATACTCTATAGTACCATCATATGATTCAATGTTCATGGGTTTAAAACCTTCAAGGAACTGGTGCTTCATCACCTAATCGGTGAAGCACAAGGGGTGTTCGGCGCCTCTGTATCCGGCGATGTCGTGGCGCAGTTCGGATGAGGTCCTAATGGCTGTCCTCTCGCATTGGAGCATGCCCCCTTGACCGATAGATTGATCTTGTCTAACCGGCTCTTTTGTCCAGGTCCTTGCGTAGGTCATAGGTTCATCAGTGGGTTTATACATTGGCGGTATTGGCTCAAGGGCCTAGTCGTCTAATTGTGGTAGCAACTTGCGCTTTGGGTAGCTCTTGGTTGGGCCTTCGAGGCCATATTCCTCGGCTGCCAGGACTTCAGTCCATCTGTAATTGAGCGTATCCTATTCGGCTTGGAGTTGCTGCTGCTTCTTTTTGGGCATCTCGCAGTGGGGATTAGCTGGCGCTTAAAGCGCTCTTGTTTGAGGGGTTCCTCCGGTATGATGAAGTCTCTTCATCACCGAGTCTCAAGTCCTCTTCGGAGACCTGTAGGTAGTTACTATCCTCCGAGTCCTCGTTCCCGACTGAATCATCGGGGTAAATTTGCCCATCCTCCCGATCATCCTGTTCGGATGTTGGCTCGATAGGGGCTTCGGGGTCTTCGGCATTCTCCAGAGTGTTATTGTCTCCAGTGTCGGTATTGCTGTCTTCATCGCGACGCGATTTTGGGCGGCGCCGCTGACGTTGACGCTTTGGAGGTGCTTCCGGAGGCTTGTCCTCAACCGGATCCTTCTTGTCATCGTCGTCATCCTCTTTGGGTGTGTCTACCATGTACATGTCATATATGGATGTGGCCGTCCATCGTCTGGTAAATGGAGGGTCTCGGCCTTGTTCATCTCCGGCATCATTTTCGATGTATTCGGAGGCGTAGTCCGGCATGTCGGTTAAGTGTTCGACATCGGCTATGAAGTGAGTGGTGGGTGGGACGTAAAATTCCCCGCTCGCATCCCCTAGTCCATGTTGTGCGTAATTCAGAACCGATTCCTATGTAATGGCGAGGGATCGCATTAAGTCCAGAGCCTCATTTAGAAGCGAGGTTTGGACAGGGAAGCAAGAGTCTGTGGAGGCGGCCGGGGTGAGAGCCTCCTTGCCATGCTCGCTTGATGCGGACCTCAAGAATACGGATCTGGAGTCCAAGGGGGAGTTCGACACTTTAGCGAGAAGGGGAGCCCGGTTCGTTTTCGGGTTTGCCGATGGCGTAGTCCCCTCCAAATCTCCGGCAGCAAGTTCAATAATTGCAAGGAGTCCAGTGGGCTCTAAACTCGCATTTTCAGACCTGACAGTCTGCTCTGGATCTAAGGCCAGAGCGGCGGTCGGGGCTGCGAACCCTTTGAAGATCAAGTTTCCTAGGATATCAGCGACATAGTCCAGATTTCCAAAACTGATCTGATGACCAGGGGCGTAGCTGTCGATCTGCTCGAGGTGGCCAGTCGAGTTGGCACGCAGTGCGAAGCCACTGAATACAAAAATTTGCCAGGGGAGGAAAATCTCCTCCGAGACGGCATCGTTGTGGATGATCGAACGAGCCATCGAACCTTCTGTCGACAGCATAGATGAACTCTCAGTGAAAGCACCAATGTCGATGACAAAACCGGTCGATCTCGGGTAGGGGGTCCCGAACTGTGTGTCCGAGGATCGAAGGTAACAGGAGCTAGGGGACACGACGTTTACCCAGGTTCGGGCCCTCTTAACGGAGGTAATACCCTACTTCCTGCTTGATTGACTTTGATGAGTATAAGGGTTATAATAGTTGATCTACCGCACGATCGTAATGGCTAAACCCTAGATATCTAGCCTGAATGATTATGACCGCCTCTATGGACTAAACCATCCAGTTTATTTAGACACTGGAGGGACCTAGGGTTGTACAGAGTCGGTTTACGGGGAAAGGAATCTTCACATCCGAATGCCAAGCTTGCCATCCACACAAAGGAGAGTCCCATCTGGACACGGGGGAAGGCCTTCTATCTTGTATCTTCTTGGCCCATTAGTCTTTCCCATATCACATAGCCTGGACGCCTGGGGACCCCCTAATCCAGGACTCCCTCAATCATCTTATAATGCTACCGCTGTACTAAGAAAAATAGGATGCATAAAAGATAAACATCACATGCAATCAAAATATGTGACATGATATGGCCATCATCATCTTGTGCCTTTGGTCTCCATCTCCAAAGCACCGTCATGATCTCCATCGTTACCGGCTTAACACCATGATCTCCATCGTAGCATCGTTGTCATCTCGCCAACTATTGCTTCTACAACTATCGCTACCGCATAGTGATAAAGTAAAGCATTAACATGGTGATTGCATTTCATACAATAAAGAGACAACCATATATAAGGCTCCTGCCAGTTGCCGGTAACTTTTACAAAACTTGATCATCTCATACAATAACTTATATCATATCATGTCTTGACCATATAACATCACAACAAGCCCTGCAAAAACAAGTTAGACGTCCTCTACTTTGTTGTTGCAAGTTTGACGTTGCTGCTACGGGCTTCTTGTAACATCCCAATATTCAATTTGGATGTTTATAATTCATATGCATCCATGATTTATGCATTTTTGCCCCATTTGTTTTATTTGATTTTTGATCCAAGGAACTTTGAGCAACTCAAGGACAAAAAGAGAGAGTTGGAAGTTTCCCCAAAACCCACTTTTGAAATTTCAAAGTTTGGTTATGGATCAAATTGGATTTCACCAAAAATTCATTTCCATTATATCAAAAATAAAATAAAGAGAGAAGATAAAATGACTTCTTCAAAATTAGAAAAGAAAATATTGGAAATTGAATTTGGAACCAAAATATTATTTTTTGGGTTTTATTTAGCACTTTATTTTATTAGTTTAGCAAAAATGTTTTTTTTTACTTGCATTGTAGGCCAGATAAAAGTTCACTAGGTCATATATAAGACCATATAACTAAGTGAATTTTCTGGGATTTTTTTAGGCTAATTTTTTATTGGTATTTTTGGTGTTTCATTTGCTTCTGAAAAAAAAGCCGCCAGGCCAGGCCAACTGGCCCAGCCCAGCAACGAGGCCACATCCAACCCAGCAAGGCTAGCACTAGCAGCAGTTAAAAAAAGGTCGATCGCTCCACCTCTCGCTCACCTCACGTGCGCCCCAGCTCTCCACGCACGTTTCCATCGCTCGTTCGCTCTTCCTTCCTCTCTTTTTTTTTTCTTTTCTCTGGCGCTTGGGCACCCCACCTCTTCTTCTTCCTCCCACGAACGGACAACAGAAACATACGCGTACATTAGTCCCGACGCCTCTTTGTTTCAAATTCTTGGAAATCCTAACTCCAGCCAACCTCACGACCAAGGAAGATGTCCTATAAATAGACACGACTCTCCTCGACCGATTCAGTCGAAAATCTCTCGCCAAAACTACCTCTAGACGACGCACTCGACGTTCCAATCTCGCCTCAGAAGCTGCAGTTCATCGCAAGTTTCTGACGCCGGTGAGCCGTCCCGAGCCTTATCCTTTTGGGTTCCGACTTCTCTCGATCTCCACAATCTTTTTGACAAGGTCTTGTGATCCCTTTACTTCTACAGAGGCCACCCTCGACCACGTTGTCTTCACCAGGGCACCCAGAGCACTGAGTTTTGCCGCTTCATTCCGTCGCCGTTCGTCTCCTCTGATCATCACAGACTCCACCACCGGATGAGCCACTCTCTGCTGCATCTCGTAGACACCTCCGCCGCCGCCCACAATCGCCAGAGCCGCCGCCACCACGCGAGAGTCTGCCCCAAACCTCTCGTTCTTCTCTGTAAGTTGAACGAGCATCCGTTCGCTTCAGTTAGAAAAAAAAAATGTTTCGGTTTTTCTAAATTAGATCGGTTAGATCGGTTTTCTGCGGCTTAGATCAAACCGGATACTATTTTTTTAGCCACCACGATCAGTTTATCCATGGATCGGCCATCCGCTGGCAGCAAACATGCGCAGCCAATCACAGCACGCCATGTGGCAGCTCATATTGAATCCCGTAATTGATTTCCAGAAAAATGCCCAATCTTCAGAAATTCATATCTTTTAATCTATAGATCCGTTTTAGTTGATTCTTTTTTCTACGGTTTCATAGAAATATCCTCTATCCAGAGAACCAAACGAAAAACATTTTTGAAAATTTTAAAATTTGAATTCAAACAGATCTGAATTCAAACTTCGTTAGGCCGTAACTCGTGTTTCGTAACTCCGTTTTAGGTGATTCTTTTTGCAAATCGAAGCTCATGACGTGTACTTTCTGTTAGACCCAAACAAACATATTTTTGCTACTGTAAAAATTATGTTATGTACAGAAACTTTATTTGGATGTTTTGGAGTTTTTCGAAGTCTTTCTTTTGTTTTCTTTTTGGATCTTTGCTTGTATGCTTATGTATGTTATTGCTTGCTTACTCTAGATCATCCGGAGTGAGAAGCTTGATACTACGAATCTTTACAGTTCAACGAACATCAGCAAGGCAAGTTCACACTTCGATCATATTTTCCAATACCTAGTTTTTACTATGCATTAGTTTCACCCTCAAAGATTGCATGAGTAGGATTGGGAACATGTGGTTATGCTATGTAATTCATGTGGGAGGAACCTATGACCTTTGTTCACCCCGGGAATTTTTCGTTATGTCAGATATTGCTTAGCCATGCTCGTAGACGGGGATTGGTATGTGTGATTCATGCAAGTTGTGAGAGATAATAATTTGGGACAACTTAAGGTGGCAACTTTAATACACATCTGGGTGGATTGTTTGGGGCACCTGGAGTAACCAGTGCTTTCCCAAGGGGAATCCCAGAGTACCCGTGTGATTACCCTAGGTCCTCCACCCAGGCTCAAAGGGATCATAAGATATTTCATGCCTAGAAACTTTCGTGTGCAGCCACAAGCCATTATAGGCTCTGGCATAGTTGAGTAAGTTGTGTGACCTCTTTTCGTGGTAGACTAGCTGATGTAGGGGAAAGTAGGTGTACCAGTCTACCCAGGGTTTGGAGGAAATACTTCAGAAAGGCTCTGTCTCGATCTTCCGATCACGGAGGTGGTCGAGTCTTGTGGGGAAAAGTGCGCAAACCTCTGTAGAGTGTACAAACTAATCGTGATTAGTCGTGTCCCCAGTTACGGACATCTTGAGTATCTAGAAGTGAATTATTGGTTGATCTCATCACTCTATTTAATGAAATTATTGGGTTACTAATAACTTGGGAATTTTGGGATTGAGTTGGAGGAACTTATCAATAATGGCATTTTAATTTAGTAGTAAAAAAATTTTATTCCTTTGTTGTAGGATAAAATTAGCTTTATGCAAATTTAAACTTAGAGCCTCCACCAGCTAAATTTGCATATAGAGATAGTCTTTTCATTTATTATTATTCTATGGTGTGAAATTGCCAGCATATTCCATGTGCTGACCTACACGGTTGCAACGTCTCATGTTGCAGACTTCTCCGACGAAGATTAAAGGTGCGATAGGTCGTTGTTCTGCACTCAATTTTCCGTGGAGTTGGATGGACTCATTTACCTTTGAAGCTTCCGCAGTTATTTTTATTTAGATGGCCTTTGGCCATATTATTGTAATAAATACTCTTTTGAGAACCTCAACGTAATAAAGTGTGATTGAACTCTGTTATGATTCCTCGAGTACTATGTGTGTCAGCATACCGATCCAGGGATGACACTTAAGCACAGAGACTTCGATCCATTTTGGGTCGGGTCGCTACAAGATGGTATCAGAGCACACGCTGACTGTAGGACGTGCCCACTAGGAAATGGAAAGCCGTAGGAAGAAAACTCTATTTTATGACTTCCTTAAATATCCGATGGTCTATACTCTTCTCTATTCATTTCTATCTCTTCTCCACTTAAATAAAATAGTTGTTGAACCCCATCACCAAGTTGCTCAGCCCGATGAGAGCATGACCTATGAAGATATCATTGATGACGAAGAAGAAGAAGCTAGAGTTGACATTGATTTGAGGAGATTTAGTTCAGACCACCACTACCAAGTTGAGTCCTACGAGTGATTGCGGTAGTATGAAGAGATCATATCTCTTGTGGATATGACCTTACCTGTAGGTTTTTGCTTGTGTGGTGTGATCTGTGTGAATTGCTTGATTTGAAATTTTCTTGCTATCATAAGCATATGGGTAGTGATTTCTCTCATTAGGCCCTTATTCTATTCTAATTTCTCATCCACTCTAAACCTAACAGATGCCTCTCAGACGTGACCCGGAATTCCCACCGGAACTTACCCAGTTGATCTAGAACCAGAATGCCCTCATGTAGCTACTCATCCAGAATCAGAACCAGAACAACAACAACCCACTGCCACCACCCCCGGTCGACAACCTTACCCGTTTCCTGAGGTTGAACCCACCAGTGTTCTCTAGCAGCACGGAGCCGATCGTTGCAGATGACTGGCTTCGCAAGATTGGAAGAGAGCTGACCACCACGGGATGCACTGATGCTGAGAAGGTGCGCTTGGCCGCACATCAACTGGATGGACCAGCAGCCTCGTCATGGGAGAATTAGACCACCACATTCTCCATAGCCAATGTGACTTGGGATCAGTTCCAGCAGGCATTCCGTACCGCACATGTTTCAGCCGGAGCTATGAATCTGAAGAAGCGTGAGTTCCGCAACTTACGCCAAGGAAATCATTCTGTTGGTGATTATGTGGAGGAATTCAGCAAGTTATCCAGGTATGCTCCCAGAAACGTGGCTGATGAAGCCGCTAAGCAGGAGAAATTTCTGGAGGGACTAAACGATGATCTGGGACTTCAGTTGACTGTGGCTACTTTTAACAATTATCAAGAGTTGGTCGACAAGGCTCTCATTCTGGAAGGCAAGCAGCAGCAGGTGGAGAATCGTAAGAGGAAGTACGGACAGGGAAAGTACAACTCTGGAGTTCAGCAGAAGCCCCGCTATACCCCATACACGGGAAATAATGGATCAGGATCCGGCAAGTATGGTGGACACACTCACCATAACCATGGAGGAAATTCACATCATGGAGGGAATGGACACAACCATAATGGACATAGGAATGGCAATGGGAACAGAGGAAACAACAATCAGCATCAGTCCAACCCTGCTACACCGGCAAAGAAGGATCTAAGCCACATTACCAGCTTCAAGTGTAGGAAGACCTGACACTACTCCACCGAGTGTCCCGAGGCGAAGAACGGGAATGGAAATGGAAGCTATGGAAAGAAGCCCAATCCTTTCACCAGAGGTCAGGTGAACCATGTCAATGTGGAGGAAGTTGATGACCAGCCTAACGCTGTTGTTGGTAAGTTCTTGATTAATTCATTTATAGCCCTTGTTCTTTTTAACACTGGTGCATCACATTCATTCATATCAAGGGGGTTTGTGGATAAGTTTAAGTTGTCGACCATAGCCCTTAAGTCACCTATGTTAGTGAGTTCCCAGGAGCAGAGTCTATGGCTAGTCGGGGATGTTTTCAGTTTCCATTGACCATAGGCAGACACCTTTTCTCCACAGACCTCATCATCCTAGAATCACAAGGATTTGACGTAATTCTAGGCATGGAATGGCTATCCAAGTATGAAGGGAATATTGATTGTGCTCGTAAGTCGATTCTTCTGACCACCCAAGAGGGGAAACGGATCATGTCGGGTGGTAGGTGCGACATATGCCAGTGGGTGGCGTATCATTGTGGGAGCCAGTAAAACATCGCCGGTGCCTGGAAACGGGATGAGGCGAAGACATGCACGCCGGCGAATCTTACCCAGCTTCGGGGCTCTTTGTGGAGATAACACCCCTACTGCTGCTCTGCGGGGTCTCCGCATGATCACTAGATGAACAAGTAGCTACACGATGCTCCTTGAGCTGTTTGGCGAGAGGAGGAAGAAGGGCTCTGCTTGCTCTCTTCTCCTGCCTACATGGTGTCTAAAACTAGCATGGATCAACCCTTTGCATGGGTGTCCCGGGGGGCTTATATAGGCCTACCCCCCGGGGGTACAATGATAATCTGGCTGGGCGTGGGGCCCAGCCGTCTGTGTCTTCGCTCTCCAGCTTCTGTGCCGGCTGCTGGGGCCCGCCGGCTGCCGGCTCCCTGGTCGACAGGCAGGCCCCACTATCCAGGGCCTTGTCGGTGGCTGGTTACTGTTGCTCAATCTTGGTGACGAGGGCTTCGCCGTGGTAAGCATGGCTACAGTGCTGCCGTCCGGCGGGTGACCACTGTAGCCTCACCGCGTCTTGTCTCCTTAATGGGGCGTCTCCTTCGAGGGGGTGGCAAGCCGACTGGAGAGAGCCGGCTCCGTCTCAGGCTGACTTGGGGAGGCCAGGCCGCCTTCAGGTGTCTCTCTGCCTGAAGGGGCCCACCGCCCGTGGGCCGTACTGGTAGCCTGTCGTGGATGACATCAGGGTCAGTGTGGCAACAGTGCCACGCCGGACGGGTCATGTCCACCCGTACGGCACACTGTGCCAGGCGCGCTCCGAGATTCGGGGGCGCAGGCTTCACTGTAGCCACGCCCCGTCACATTGCCGTTATGTGGATGCAGACTTCGAGGGTACGGTCTTGACCGCTTTATGGGAGCCGGCTCCTTGGAGTCGGCCTTCTCGCAGCCGGCTCCTCGGAGCCGGCCCTCCCGCGGCTTTCTTCATGAGGGCTGAAGTCGGGCCACCTTTCAATAGCCGGCCTAGGAGACAGCCGGCCAGGGGAAGGCGGCCCCATGTCTTGGAATCTTAAGAGCCGGATCGGCTCGTAATTTTTTTAGAAAGGCCAGGGGAGCCGGCTAGGCTACCCGTGGTCACTTACTCTGACAGTAGTCCCCGAAGCTGAGCGAGCTTCGAGGCTGATAAAGGAACGAGAAGCTTGGTCAGCTTCCTATCCTGAGGGGCCGGCTTGGCTTATGCGCGCCGACTTCGAAGAGCTCTATTTCTCGTAGGTGGGAACGCGGGCCACGTGGCAAGGAAATCCTGCCAATGCACCCACGCGACGGGACGCCGTCGCAGGCCCGGGCCCGCCACTCGCAGGCCTCGGTCCGAGCGCGGATCTTCCGCGGCCCACATGGACCGCTCGCCTTCCCGCGGCAGTTTTATTCTTCCATCAAGGCACAGTAATCATGGGACATGGGGGAGTGGGCGCAGTTGATACCCACGTTCCCCCACACCGTGCCTCCTCGGCTCCGCCGCGCAGTCTATAAGTAGGAGGAGGAGGGGGCGCGGCAGATGCTCGTGCGCTCTCCCTCACTCCGCCCCCTTCTCGCCCTCCTTATTCTTCTCTTCCCTGCGGCAGCTCTTTGCCGCGCCGTTCCGCCGCCGCATCGTCTTGCTTCTCGCCGCGTTGCCCCATGGCGCTGTCAAGCTCGTGGGATGGCTCCAACGTCCATGAGGACCACGTCGTGTTCCTCCGCCAGACGCGACGCCTGCCCGGTGAAAACTTCGTTCGGGTTCGTCTAGCGCCGGAGAAGGAGATTTCGCCGGCACCGGAGGAAGGCGAGCGGGTGATCTTCCGCTTGCACTGCCTGCGCGGCTTCGGCTTTCCGGCGAGTGGGTTCCTCCGGGCATTCCTTGAATTCTACAACCTCCAGCCGCATCACCTCACGCCCAACGCGGTGATGCTGCTGTCGGCCTTCGTCACGCTGTGCGAGGGCTTCCTTGGGGTCCTCCCCACGCTCGAGCTCTGGGCGGAATTCTTCCAGAGCAAACTCGACACCGTCGTCGCGGGCGTGCCCGCCCCCTGCGGAGCCTTCATCTCCATGAGGCGGGCGAGCGAGAACAATCCGTTCCCGTCCATTCCACTGATCCAGTCGGTGAAGCTTTGGCAGAAGTCTTATTTCTACGTGAGGAACGTCGCCCAGCAAGGCAACTACATCAACCTTTCGGATTACGTAGCCGGCCCGCCGGCTGGGTGGCAGCCTTCGTGGAGCTACCGGGCCAGGTCGCTGTCTCAGGCCGGGAACGCAGCCGTCTCCCGGCTTCGGGTGATGATCCAGTCGGAGGGCCTGACCGGAGACGACTTGGTGGCCGCCTTCGTGGAGCGCCGGGTTCTTCCCCTCCAAAGCCGGCCTCACATGGTTTGTCAGATGAGCGGCCGCTTCGACCCATGCCGGCTGAGCACCAGGGAGATGCCTCATGCGGAGGTCTCCTACATGGTGAACTATATCTCCAACTGCAAGCTCGCCGAGGATTGGCGGTACGGCAAGGGGCCGTACTCTCGCGCCAACCCTCCGCCCGTCGTAAGTTTTTTCTTATTTTCTTCCTTTTGTAGCCGGCCTCATGATAGCCGACTCTTGATCAGTTCGTTTGCCTTTTGCAGAACCCTCTTCTCCCGCCGACAGTCGGGGCCGCGGGGTAGAGCGCCAGCTCCTCCCCGACCGCACGGTGGACGACACCGACGACCCGGACTTGGGAGCGGCCGCCATGGAAGACGCCATCATGGGGGAAAGCGACGGGGCCGGAGGCGCGGGGCTCACGGCCGGCTTCGAGGACTGGCCGGATGATGCCGAGGTTGAAGTCACCCGCGCCGCCAGCCGGCGCCTGATCATCAAAGCGCGAGCTCGTCCGCCGCACCGGCTGCTGGCGGCGGCGCCCAGAAGCACCGGGCCATGTCGATCCTCTTCGGCAGCCGTCCCAAGAAGTCCAAGGCTTCCACAGCAGCGACCAAGCGAGATGAGGCGGCCGCGAAGGGGGCCCGCTTCTGCAAGGCGGCAGTTTTATTCTGCCATCAAGGCACAGTAATCACGGGACATGGGGGAGTGGGTGCAGTTGATACCCACGTTCCCCCACACCGCGCTTCCTCGGCTCCGCCGCGCAGTCTATAAGTAGGAGGAGGAGGGGGAGCGGCAGAGGCTCGCGCGCTCTCCCTCACTCCGCCCCCTTCTCGCCCTCCTTCTTCTTCTCTTCCCTGCGGCAGCTCTTTGCCGCGCCGTTCTGCCGCCGCATCGTCTTGCTTCTCACCGCGTTGCCCCATGGCGCTGTCAAGCTCGTGGGATGGCTCCAACGTCCATGAGGACCACGTCGTGTTCCTCCGCCAGACGTGACGCCTGCCCGGCGAAAACTTCGTTCGGGTTCGTCTAGCGCCGGAGAAGGAGATTTCGCCGGCACCGGAGGAAGGCGAGCGGGTGATCTTCCGCTCGCACCGTCTGCGCGGCTTCGGCCTTCCGGCGAGCGGGTTCCTCCGGGCATTCCTTGAATTCTACAACCTCCAGCCGCATCACCTCACGCCCAACGCGGTGATGCTACTGTCGGCCTTCGTCACGCTGTGCGAGGGCTTCCTTGGGGTCCTCCCCACGCTCGAGCTCTGGGCGGAATTCTTCCAGAGCAAACTCGACACCGTCGTCGCGGGCGTGCCCGCCCCCTGCGGAGCCTTCATCTCCATGAGGCGGGCGAGCGAGAACAATCCGTTCCCGTCCATTCCGCTGATCCAGTCGGTGAAGCTTTGGCAGAAGTCTTATTTCTATGTGAGGAACGTCGCCCAGCAAGGCGACTACATCAACCTTCCGGATTACGTAGCCGGCCCGCCGGCTGGGAGGCAGCCTTCGTGGAGCTACCGGGCCAGGTCGCTGTCTCAGGCCAGGAACGCAGCCGTCTCCCGGCTTCGGGTAATGATCCAGTCAGAGGGCCTGACCGGAGCCGACTTGGTGGCCGCCTTCGTGGAGCGCCGGGTTCTTCCGCTCCAAAGCCGGCCTCACATGGTTTGTCAGATGAGCGGCCCCTTCGACCCATGCCGACTGAGCACCAGGGAGATGCCTCATGCGGAGGTCTCCTACATGGTGAACTATATCTCCAACTGCAAGCTCGCCGAGGATTGGCGGTACGGCAAGGGGCCATACTCTCGCGCCAACCCTCCGCCCGTCGTAAGTTTTTTCTTATTTTCTTCCTTTTGTAGCCGGCCTCATGATAGCCGACTCTTGATCAGTTCGTTTGCCTTTTGCAGAACCCTCTTCTCCCGCCGACAGTCGGGGCCGCGGGGTAGAGCGCCAGCTCCTCCCCGACCGCACGGTGGACGACACCGACGACCCGGACTTGGGAGCGGCCGCCATGGAAGACGCCATCATGGGGGAAAGCGACGGGGCCGGAGGCGCGGGGCTCACGGCCGGCTTCGAGGACTGGCCGGATGATGCCGAGGTTGAAGTCACCCGCGCCGCCAGCCGGCGCCTGATCATCAAAGCGCGAGCTCGTCCGCCGCACCGGCTGCTGGCGGCGGCGCCCAGAAGCACCGGGCCATGTCGATCCTCTTCGGCAGCCGTCCCAAGAAGTCCAAGGCTTCCACAGCAGCGACCAAGCGAGATGAGGCGGCCGCGAAGGGGGCCCGCTTCTGCAAGGCGGTGAAGGAGCCGGAGGCGATCTCAACGTAAGTCGTCGAATGCTTGGATATATTTTTGTTGTTCTTCTTTTCGATTGAAAACTCTTCTAAACCTTTCTTTGCTCGCCGGACAGGGCGCCGCTTTCCCTTGAGCGGGGTCCGGGCGGCTCCGTAGTCGGGCCGACTAGAGGGTCTTCAGGCTCCCGCCGCGTGGATCCCCGTGTCGACCTTAGGGAGGCCACGGAGCGGAACGCACGAGAGGCGCGGGAGGAGCGGGAGGAGGCGGAGCGAAGGGCCGCCCAGGCGATGAAGGAGCAGGCCGATGCAGCAGCCAAGGCTCGGGCGGAGGCGGCAGCTGCGGAGACAGAGGCGGAGGCTTCACACAACCAGCCTCCGCTGCTAGCCATTCCCCTCCGCGCCGTGGCCCCCAACATTTCTATGCCTCCGCTGGAGGAGTTCGACCAAGAACCGCCGGTGATGGAGCGGAGGGAGGACTCCGTGATCTTCGTGGAGAGGGCACCACCGGCAGCGCCAACCGGAGCGGGCCAAGGCGGCCAGTCGGCTGCGGCGCCAGAGCAGCCGGCTGGGGGAGAGCCGGAAGCGGGAGCCGGCCTCGAGGTGCAGCCGGCAGTGCATCAGCGCGCAGGGGGAGGCACCGCTGCGCCAGACCAGCACCGAGCTTCGGGTGCCCGCCGGACGGCGGAGGCCTTGGAGGCGGCCAGCACCGGCACGTCCGAGTGGACTCCCAGCGGCGGGACGGGCGAGCTGGATGTGGAGGCCCAAGAGGTTCGGAACCGGCTCCAGGCCCAAGCCGCCTCGCTGCAGCAATACACCCAGGAGTTCCTTGCGACGTGGGCCGTCATCCGGGTGAGTCTTCTATCTTTGGTTGCTTTGTTCTCTTGATTTCTTCCGTGGGGGCGCGTCAGCGCACCCACTGGGTGTAGTCACCGAGATTCGGGCCGACTACTGAGCAGTCGGGTCGGATCTTCCTTGACGACTACCTTATTCTCGCCTCCTGTCTAATCTTCCAGGAGTATCATAACCTCCGCGCTGCCGCTTTCAACTCCCAGGCCCAGGAGCTGGGTCGGAGAACCGAAGACCTGATCAGCAGCCGGAGTACGTACTTGGTTTCGTTCATCTCCTGTGGGGGCGCGTCAGCGCACCCACTGGGTGTAGTCCCCGAGATTCGGGCCGACTGCTGAGCAGTCGGGTCGGATCTTTCCTGACGACTTCACCTTACTAGTTTTTCTTTTGTCTTTCGTGCTCGCAGAAGCCAACGCCGACTTAAGGGGGCAGCTCAGCAAGGCGCAGGCCGCCCTTCGTGCCAAGGAAACCGAGTACGATGCCTTGGTCCTGGAGTGTGACCGCCTGGCCAAGAAGCTCGCTGACCAGGAGGAGAGCCAGAAGGCGGCTCTGAAGAAGGCACAGGATAACGAAGCCGCCCTGAAGGCCGAGTTTGAGACTGAAGCGGCGGGCTGGGCTGAGACTAGGCAAGCGCTGAATGAAGGCTTCGGCCGTATTGAGGATTTGATCGACGGTAAGCCGCCTTCCTCGCTCCTTGCCTGCCCCTTGCCGCCTAACTTGTGTTCTGACTTGAGCTGCTTTTTATTATCTGTGCAGACTATTTTCCTGGCTACTCCGTCCTCGCCGCCCAAACCATCGAGGCCCATCGCGAATCGCGCTGGCAAGCGGGGGCTGAAGTCGCGCCGGACGCGATTCGGTCGCTCGAAGAGCAACTCTTGGCGGCCCAAGCGCGGCTGCAGCCAGCTCATCGTATGCTCCGCCGCCTCCAGCGCACCGGAGCGAAGGTGTTGGCCGCCCTCTGGCCAAGCGAGGCGATTCCCCGCACCCCGAGTCGGACTGCCGACTGGCTGGAGGTTGCGGTTGGCCGCTTCGAGGCCTGGAAGGCGTCGGCGGCCCGGCTTGGAGCTGGGCGGGTGCTGGAGTTCGTCCAAGCTTGGTATCCGGGGCTGAACCTGGACCAGTTGCGCACCTTGCGGCTGGAGGCCGACGAGGAGCTAGCGGAGGTGCGGCCGGCTATCGCTCAGCGCGCATCGACAATCGCCAAATGTACTGACATCGGCGTCTTTGCTCCCGAGATTAATGATGACGGCGTTGCCCAGTCGGAGGAGTGGTTCGGGCTGGATCCGGCGGCGGGTGAAGACTCGGCAGAAGAAATCTCCTCCAGCGACGAAGGCGAAGATGACGAAGTAGAGGAAGACGAAGACGTCGAGCCGGCCGGTGGAACAGCCAGCCAGCCTCAGCCTGACCGTGCCTCCAGCAACGAGGCGCGCGCAAGCACGCCCTCTGCGGGAGGCGGTGATCATGCCGAGGTTCGCCAGCCGGCCGCTCCTCCAGCCGGCACTGCCGTCTCCACCGACCTGCCCGGCTCTTCGGTCGCTCCGCCGGCTTAATCTGCCGTCCTTGTTTTTTCCTGCTTGTTGCCTTCTGAACAATTTTATTAAGCTTCCGCAGTTCCACCCACTAGGGGTGTATCCAAACTATGTTGAATGCTGGCCTTTTGAAGGTCTTTTATGTAAATATTATCGTGTGCATGTTTGGTTTCCATTCACGTATGCTTTTTGTCCTTAGGCTGTTTCCTTGGCCGTCTTCCCCTTCTGGGAAGGCAAGTACTCGAGGTTTCTTAGATTGGAGCGAGGTGAATGGAAGCCGGCCGGCCAGCTACTTTGGTAGCTGGTCGGCGGTGGGAGAAAAACCGGCTTTTGTTATATTAGTCCGGTTAGTCCCTAGCCGTTTTTCGTGTGGGCACCCGTTCCTGCCCTTAACTCCTGCCAGCCGGACAGCCGGTTCCTTGAACTGCGACTTTTGGCAAGAGAAGGCTTGGGAGCCGGCACACTACTTGTCTGACTGTGGGTAGGACTTCTAATATAACTCCAGGCGGCCAGTCCCCGGGCCGACTAGTCGAACCCGGTGCTAGACGGAAAAAAGCGAATGCAATGACAAGGCCATAAGGATGATGCTTTTCATTTATAGACAAAGAATGGCAGTCCCCGAGCTCTCCTCGGGGGCCCTATTGTCTCGTACTTAGTACAAAAGTTAGCGTGATACATACTGCATTTCAGCTGTAAAACCTTCGGAGGAGGATGGCGTTCCATGGTCGTTCCGACTCCTTGCCGGAGTCGTCTCTCTTTCGTGCCTTCGGCTTCTGCGCGTCGATCAGGTAGTAGGAGTCGTTGCCTAAGGCTCTGCTGATGACGAAGGGGCCCTCCCAAGGGGCCGAGAGCTTGTGCTGGCCGGCTATTCGCTGGATCAGCCGGAGCACAAGATCGCCCTCTTGGAAGGATCTTGGCTTGACCTTCCGGCTGTGGTAGCGGCGCAGGCCCTGCTGGTAGATGGCAGACTGGCTGAGGGCCAACAGCCGGCTTTCTTCCAGCAGGTCGACACCGTCTTCTCGTGCTTCCTTGGCCTCTGCTTCCGTGTACATGGTTACTCGAGGCGAGTCGAACTCGATGTCAGTTGGGATGACCGCCTCGACACCATATGCGAGGAAGAAAGGGGTTAAGCCGGTTGACTTGTTTGGTGTAGTGCGCAGACTCCAGAGGACAGCCGGCAGCTCATCGAGCCAACAGCCGGCTAAGCGCTTCAGTGGTACCATCAATCGGGGCTTGATGCCGGAAATGATGAGGCCGTTGGCTCGCTCGACCTGGCCGTTTGACTACGGGTGGGCGACAGATGCTAGATCCAACCGGATGCCTTGCGTTGCGCAGAAACGTGCCAAGGATCCCTTGGCGAAATTTGTGCCATTGTCGGTGATGATGCTGTGTGGCACACCGTACCGAGTTGTTATATCTGCGATAAATGTGATGACAGTCGGCCCATTCAGCTTCTTGATCGGCTTTGCTTCAATCCATTTGGTGAATTTGTCCACGGCGCAAGCAGATGTGTCATGCCGCCGCGCACCGTCTTGAATGGGCCCACCATGTCCAGTCCCCAAACGGCGAAGGGCCAGGTGAGGGGAATGGTCTTGAGTGCTGAAGCCGGCATGTGTTGCTTGGAGCTGAAGAGTCGGCACCCTTTGCAGTGTTTAACTAACTCCTTGGCGTCATCCAAAGCAGTCGGCCAAAAGAAACCATGGCGGAAGGCTTTGGCGATGAGTGATCTTGAGGCCGCATGGTGGCCGCATTCTCCTTGGTGGATGTCTCTGAGGATTGCAATGCCCTTCTCTTGCTCGACGCATCGCTGGAGGACTCCAGTGACACTGCGCTTGACGAGCTCTCTGTTGATGATTGTGTATGCTCCGGCTCGGCGTTGGACTTGTCTGGCCTCTACTTCGTCAGCCGGCAGATCTTGGTTTATTAGGAAGTTGAGGATGGATTGAGCCCATGACGGAGCTGCGACTTCTTCCATTTCCAAAACGGCTACTGTGACCAGGGCGGGTGGGCTGGGCGGTGAAATGCTGGAATCGGCCGCCGCATGTTGTCTTGGTGTAGTCTCCGGGCCGACTACCGCAGTCCCCGAGCCGGGTGAGGCAGTCCCCGGGTCGGGCGTAATTACGGAAGTCCCCGAGCCGCCTGCTGATACCCCCAGGCCGACAATCGAAGTCCTCGGGCCACCTGCTTGGTTCTTCGAGCCAGACCCGGCCGCGTCAGGGTCAGGCGGCACGAAGATGGAATCGGACTCTGGAGACGGCTTGATAGACGGCTTGAGGAGGCGTTGTAGAGATACGCCGGTTGGTATTGCTTGCCGGGTGGAGCCTATTCGAGCCAGAGCATCAGCTGGCTCCTTGTCAGCTCGCGGTACGTGGAGGAATTCGCATCCTTCAAAATACCTGCTGATATGCTGAACGAGGAAGCGGTAGCTTGCCATATTTGCGTCCTTGGCATCCCAGTCACCGGATGATTGCTGGACCACCAAGTCCGAGTCGCCATAACATAGGATCCGGCGAATGCCGAGTTCTTTGGCAAGCCGGAGCCTGTGTATGAGCGCCTCATACTCGGCCATGTTGTTGGAGGCGGCAAAGTGAATTTGCAGCGTATATCTGAGCTTGTCGCCTTTGGGAGAGGTGAGGATGATGCCAGCTCCCAAGCCGGTGCGCATCTTGGACCCATCGAAGTGCATGCACCAATGAGTGGAGTCGGGAGCCGGCGGTAGGTACTGGGTCTTGGCCCAGTCGACGAGGAAGTCGGCCAATGCTTAGGACTTGATGGCGGTGCGAGGCTGGTAGAAGATTGTGTAAGGGGCCAGCTCGATGGCCCATTTCGCCACCCGGCCGGATGCATCCCGGCTGCCTATGATCTCGGCCAGCGAGGCGGGGCATACGACCATGATGGGATGCTCTTGGAAGTAGGGCTTCAGCTTCTTGGCGGCGAAGTACACGCCATAGCACATCTTCTGGTAGTGCGGGTAGTTCTGTTTCAAGGTAGACAGCACCTCGCTCAAATAATACACCGGCCTCTGGACCGGCTGGGCTCGGCCTTCTTCTGGGCGTTGGACTACGATGACGGTGCTGACCACCCGGCTGGTTGCGGCAATGTAGAGGAGCATGGGCTCTTTCTCAGTCGGCGCCGCTAGGACTGGCGGTGTGGCCAGCATCTTCTTCAGCTTGTGGAAAGCTTGGTCAGCTTGGTCATTCCACTCGAAGTGAGTGGTCTTCTTCATGAGGCGGTAGAGGGGGAGAGCTTTCTCTCCGAGCCGGCTGATGAAGCGGTTTAGGGAGGCCAAGCATCCGGTAAACTTCTGGACGTCTCGAAGTTTGGTGGGAATCGCCATTCTCTCAATGGCCTTGATCTTTACTGGGTTGCATTCGATGCCGCGTTCGGAGACCAGGAAGCCTAGGAGCTGGCCGGCTGGTACTCCGAACACGCATTTCTCGGGGTTAAGCTTGATTTGGAACCGGCGTAGGTTCTCAAATGTTTCCTTGAGGTCTTCCAGCAAGGTGCCACGCTTCTCCGTCTTCACCATAATGTCGTCTACGTAGACGTGGGCATTCCTGCCGAGTTGCTTGAGGAGGCACTTCTTCATGCAACGCTGAAAAGTGGCACCGGCATTTCTCAAGCCGAATGTCATAGTCAGGTAGCAGAAGGCTCCGAATGGCGTGATGAAGGCGGTCTTCAGGCAGTCTGCCGGATCCAACTTTATCTGGTGATACCCTGAGTAAGCATCCAAGAAACTCAACAGCTCGCATCCGGCCGTGGAGTCTATCGCTTGGTCAATCCTCGGCAGGGCAAAGGGATCTTTGGGACAGGCCTTGTTGAGGCTCGTGTAGTCTATACACATGCGCCACTTGTTGTTCTTCTTTAGCATGAGGACCGGGTTGGCGAGCCACTCTGGAAATAAAACTTCCATAATGAAGCCGGCTGCCAGAAGCCGTGCTATCTCCTCTCCCACAATCCTGCATTTCTCCTCCGACAGTTGGCGAAGGGGTTGTTTGACTGGCTTTGCGTCTTCTCGGACGTGTAGTTTGTGCTTGGCGAATTCCTTCGGGACGCCCGGCATGTCCTTGGGGGACCATGCAAAGATGTCCCGTTACTCACAGAGGAAATCGGCGAGCTCGCCTTCCTATTTGCTGTTTAGGTTTGCCCCGATGACGGCAAACCTCTCTGGGTGCTCGGGGTCAAGAGGTATCTTCTTGGTCTCCTTGGCCGGCTGGAAAGATCCTTGAGCATCACGCTCCTTGGGATCGGGGGACAAGGCCGACTGCTTGCCGGCTATGGCCACGACTCGGTCCAACATCTTCTTTTCTTCGGCAATCACAAGGGACTCGGCCAGCTGGCTCCTGGTTGCTGCACACTCAGAGGACTTCTTGTAATCGCCGTCTACGGTGATGACGCCTTTGGTGCTTGGTATCTTCATCTTGAGGTATGCATAGTGGGGAACTGCCATGAATTTGGCCAAGGCAGGTCGGCCAAGCAATGCATGGTAAGGGCTCTCCAGGTCCACCACTTCAAGCCAGATCGCTTCCCGGCGGAAATGCTCCTTGTCCCCAAAAAGTACATCAATCTTGATCTTGCCAATGGGGGCACAGGACAGGCCGGGTACGATGCCATGGAATACTGTTCGAGTAGGCATGAGTTGCTTTTTCTTGACGTTCAGCTTCTCCATGGTGTCGCGGTATAAGATGTTGATGCTGCTCCCGCCGTCTATCAGCACACGGGAGAAGCGGGCGGCGCGTCTGTCCATTGCAAGGGTGGCATCCAGAACCAACGCATAAGAGCCGGGAGATGGCATCACCTCTGGGTGATCGGCCCGGCTCCAGCTGATAGGTTTTTCTGACCAGTGCATGTGCTCGGCGGGGTTGGCAGCAACCATGCTGACTTCCTGGTTCTCTCGGCGTTTGCTGCGCCGGTCTTCGGGCTGGCTTGAAAGACGATATAGGCGGCATGCTCGTCGGGGAACTCATCATGCACGGCTCCGACTGCGGGCCGAGCGGCCGGCGCCGGCGGAACCGGAGGCGGCCGGCCGGCAGGAGGAGGCGGCGCGAGCCCTTCACCTTTGGAGATTGGGTGAGCCAATGGCACTTCCGGGTTGTGTGGTTGGATGGCTTCGCGCCGCTCTGGAACCTGCATGGGGCGTCGAGAGTTTGCTCGTAGGAGAAGGCCGGCTGCCAAGCCGGACTGCCGCCCTTGGGTTTCTTGGGCGCGGGCCGCCCTTCGGGTGGCCCGTCTTCAACTGTGGCCACCTGCCGACTGGCGGGAGGCAGCGCGGGGCCCTTGCGCTTGTGGTCCTTCGAGTGTGGGCGTTGGCCGGAATCCCCAGCCGGCGTCTTGGGCGCCGGGTTGAGTACTTTTCCAGACGCGTCTACCCGGAGCTCGGTCTTCATTGAGGAGTCGGCGGTGGCGTACTTGTCTGCTATGTCCAGAAGCTCGTCGAGGGTAGTCAGTTCGTCGCAGAGAAGCTTGTGCTTGAGAAGGGTGCCTTCTCGGCACCCGGCTGTGAAGTATTCTATGGCTTGCACCTCGTGCACCCCTTCGCAAGAGTTGCAGAGCTCGGCCCAACGCGTGAGGTAGTTGCGAGTTAACTCGGCGGGGCCTTGTACGCACAAGGAGAGCTGTCTGGGCTTGGGAGCCCGCTTGTAGGTGCTGGTGAAGTTGCGGACGAAGGCTTCTGTGAAGTCTAGCCAGCTGTTGATGCTGCATGGTTTGAGGTTGTTGAGCCAGGTCCGCGCCGTGCCTTGCAGCATGAGGGGCACGTACTTCACGGCAACGCGCCGGTTGCCATTGGCTATGCTAACCGCTGGGAGTAGTCGATCAGCCAATCTTCTGGCTTCACAGAGCCGTTGTACTTGGGCGTGTCTCTTGGGAGCGAGAACCCTTTGGGGAAGGGCTTGTCGCGGATGCGGGGGCCGAAGCAAGGCGGACCGACATCGTCTTCTTAATCCAGCGCCAGGGATCACGCCAGGCGGTCGATCCGATGGCTGGCGTCGTTTTCGTCGACTCCTTCGCGGTGACCTAGTCGGTCGCTGAGAGTCGGATGCGCCACCGGCGGAGGGGTGGGATATCTCTCTCCACGGGGCCGAGGCGGAGGCGGGTTGCCCTGCCACTCCACGGCCCGAGGGTGGCCTTCTGCGTCTCGCTCGATGGAGATCTGGGTTTGGCTTCGGCTGGCAGCCGGCTCTTTCTCGCGCCGCGCGCGGTCTCTACCCGCAGTCGGCGTCCGGGACGTCGCGCCATGATCTTGGCGTGGGGGAGGGCTTTCCGCGCGGGCGTCGGCTTCGTGCCGCTGCGCGGCTGCATCGATCAGCTGCTGGATGCATCGGGTCATGTGGGGGAGTTCTTCGGCCCCCAGTCCATCTAGCTCGTCTACGGCCTCCTCGGCGGCGCGCAGGTTCTCGAGCGGAGTGGCGTAGACTGGGCGGTCGACTCCTAACGTGTCGGCAACAACAGCGCCGCGCTGTCTAACAACGCTGACCCGGCTGGGCCCGCCCGGGGGCGGCGTGCCAAAGGCGGCGTGGTCAGCCTCGCGTCGGTGGGCCTCAGCGAGGCGTCTCAGGGAAACCAATTTCTGGTCTTCCGTGAGGAGGGCGAGGCGGCGAGCCTCCAGTGCTTCAGCGTCGGAGTCGGCCGGCAGGGGGATGGACAAGTCGTGGACCGCCGCGTGCGGGGCGTCGTGGGCGCTCTCGTCAGCAGCACCGTCGTGGCCGATGACCATCACCTCGGTGGTGACAGCGTCGCAGCCATCGGCTCGGGGAGGCGGGTCATTGTAGATCGTGACATTGGTGGGGAAGGTGTCGAACGAGGCCGTGTCGGAGTCGACAGGCATCGGATCGGTGGAGCCAACCGACTCCAAGTCCACAGCAGGCTCGCCGGAGACCTCGAGCCGGCCGAGGAGGTTGACGAGGTGGTCGGTGCCCGCGTCGGAGGCGAGCTCGTCGGATATGAGGGTCTTGTCGAGGAGATCAGCGAGGCTGCTCGCTGCGCAGGCGTTGGTGACGCCTTGTAGCGCGTCGTGGAAAGCGCTATCGGGCGTGCCGGGCTGGCTACGCTCGCGGGGGAGGAAGAGGGTTCCCGTCCAGAATAGGTTTCCGGACGACGGTGCACCTGGCCCCACGGTGGGCGCCAAATGTCGGGTGGTAGGTGCGACATATGCCAGCGGGTTGCTTATCATTGTGGGAGCCAGTAAAACATCGCCGGTGCCCGGAAACGGGATGAGGCGAACACATGCACGCCGGTGAATCTTACTCAGCTTCGGGGCTCTCCGTGGAGATAACACCCCTACTGCTGCTCTGCGGGGTCTCCGCATGATCACTAGATGAACAAGTAGCTACACGATGCTCCTTGAGCTGTTTGGCGAGAGGAGGAAGAAGGGCTCTGCTTGCTCTCTTCTCCTCCCTACGCGGTGTCTAAAACTAGCAGGGATCAACCCTTTGCATGGGTGTCCCGGGGGGCTTATATAGGCCTACCCCCCGGGGGTACAATGGTAATCCGGCTGGGCGTGGGGCCCAGCCGCCTGTGTCTTCGCTCTCCGGCTTCTGCGCCGGCTGCTGGGGCCCGCCGGCTGGTGGGTCCCGCCGGCTGCCGGCTCCCGCCGGCTGCCGGCTCCCTGGTCGACAGGAAGGCCCCACTATCCAGGGCCTTGTCGGTGGCTGGTTACTGTTGCTCAATCTTGGTGACGAGGGCTTCGGCGAGGTAAGCATGGCTACAGTGCTGCCGTCCGGCGGGTGACCACTGTAGCCTCACCGCGTCTTGTCTCCTTAATGGGGCGTCTCCTTCGAGGGGGTGGCAAGCCGGCTGGAGAGAGCCGGCTCCGTCTCGGGCCGACTGGGGGAGGCCAGGCCGCCTTCAGGTGTCTCTCTGCCTGAAGGGGCCCACCGCCCGTGGGCCGTACTGGTAGCCCGTCGTGGATGACATCAGGGTCAGTGTGGCAACAGTGCCGCGTCGGACGGGTCATGTCCACCCGTACGGCGCAGTGTGCCAGGCGCGCTCCGGGATTCGGGGGCGCTGGCTTCACTGTAGCCACGCCTCGTCACATCGCCGTTATGTGGATGCAGACTTCGGGGGTACAGTCTTGACCGCTTTATGGGAGCCGGCTCCTTGGAGTCGGCCTTCTCGCAGCCGGCTCCTCGGAGCCGGCCCTCCCGCGGCTTTCTTCATGAGGGCTGAAGTCGGGCCACCTTCCAATAGCCGGCTTGGGAGACAGCCGGCCAGGGGAAGGCGGCCCCATGTCTTGGATTCTTAATAGCCGGATCGGCTCGTAGTTTTTTCAGAAAGGCCAGGGGGAGCTGGCTAGGCTACCCGTGGTCACTTACTCCGACAGATCAAGTATGTATCGAGGCATACGCCAAGGAGGACTAAAGTGAATTCTCTTTCGGGAGTTGTTCAGGAGGATGTACCAGTTGTGAAGGATTATCCCGATGTATTCCCCGAGGAATTGCCCGGCATGCCACCGGATCGGGACATAGAGTTTTTGATCGAATTGTTACCAGGCATCGGACCAATATCCAAGAGACCGTACCGGATGCCCGCAAATGATCTAGAGGAAATTAAGAAGCAGATTAAGGAATTATTGGAGAAAGGTTATATTCGACCGAGTACTTCTAGTTGAGAAGAAGGATGGATCCTTGAGAATGGTTGTAGATTATCGTGTGTTGAATGAGGTGACAATCAAGAACAAGTACCCTCTGCCGATGATCAATGATTTTTTGACCAGCTACAAGGAGCAAAAGTTTTCTCAAAGATCGATCTTCATTCAGGATATCACCTGTTGAAGATTCGAGAACAGGATATACCCAAGACAGCCTTTACCACGAGATATGGACTTTATGAGTACACGGTCATGTCTTTTGGTTTGACTAATGCCCCTGCCTATTTTATGAGTATGATGAACAAGGTATTCATGGAGTTCTTGGATAAGTTTGTTCTGGTATTCATTGATGACATATTGATTTACTCGAAGAATGAAGAAGAACACAAGGAACATTTGCGCTTGGTTCTTGAGAAGCCCAGGGAACATCAGTTATACGCCAAGTTCAGCAAGTGCGAATTTTGGTTGAAGGAAGTCGGGTGTCTTGGACATGTTATATTAGGAGAAGGAAGAGCAGTAGACCCCTCAAAGGTTGAAGCCGTCAATGAATGGAAGGCACCCACCTCAGTCGGAGAGATTCGCAGTTTTCTTGGACTCGCAGGATATTATCGGAGGTTTATTGAGAATTTCTCCAAGATCACGAAGCCCATGACAGAGTTATTGAAGAAACACACTAAGTTTGTTTGGACCAACGAATGTGAGGCCAATTTCCAGGAGCTAAAGAAATGTTTGGTCACAGCCCAGTGCTAATTCCTCCGAATATACGCAAGGATTTCCAAGTATATTGCGACGCTTCTCGTCAGGGACTTGGAGGTGTTCTTATGCAAGAAAGAAGAGTTGTTTCATATGACTCACGTGAGCTTCGACCTCATGAGCGGAATTATGCCACACATGATTTGGAGTTAGCAGCCGTAGTGCATGCACTCAAGACCTAGAGACATTTTCTTATCGGAAATCGTTGTGATGTTTACACGGATCATAAGAGTTTGAAATACATCTTCACGCAGAAGGAGTTGAACCTCAGGCAGAGAAGATAGTTAGAGCTCATAAAGGATTATGAAATGAAATTTCACTATCACCCAGGAAAGGCCAATGTTGTGGCAGGTGCATTGAGCCGCAAGAGCTATGTTAATACCCTCACAGCAGGAGGATTACCTCAAGAGTTAATTGATGATCTCAGAGATCTTCGGTTGGAGATAGTACCACGAGGTTTTGTTGCCGCAATGGAAATTCAATCCACTTTGTTGGGAAAGATCCGAGAAGCCCAGAAGTTAGACAAAGGTATTGTGGAGATGAAGGGAAGGATGAACCAAGGAAAGGCAGAAGGATTTCGTGAGGATGAACATGGAACCTTATGGTTTGAGCAGCATATTTATGTGCCAAATGACCTAGAGATCAGGAAATTGATTCTTTAGGAGCCTCATGATTCGCCTTATTCAATACACCTGGGCAACACCAAGATGTATTTGGAATTGAAGGAAAGTTTCTGGTGGACTGGTATGAAGAAGGATATTGCCGAGTATGTAGCAGTATGCGACGTATGTCAGAGAGTTAAGGCAGAGCACCAGAAACCAGCAGGATTACTTCAGCCTTTGCCGATACCAGATTGGACGTGGGACAAGCTTGGCATGGACTTCATTACAAGATTACCTAGGACCCGATCAGGCTGCAACGTCTCATGTTGCAGACTTTTCCGACGAAGATTAAAGGTGCGATAGGTCGTTGTTCTGCACTCAGTTTGCCGTGGAGTTGGATGGACTTATTTACCTTTGAAGCTTCCGCCGTTATTTTTATTTAGATGGCCTTTTGCCATATTGTTGTAATAAATACTCTTTTGAGAACCTCGATGTAATAAAGTGTGATTGAACTCTGTTATAGTTCCTCGAGTACTGTGTGTGTCAGCATACCGATCCAGGGATGACACTTAAGCACAGAGACTTTGATCCATTTTGGGTCGGGTCGCTACACTTCTAGCAAGAACCATTCTTACCTACGCCTCAAAACCACAACGATTTTTTCGTCAAGTGTGCTGTTTTAACCTTCAACAAGGACCGGCCGTAGTCAAACTCGATTCAACTAAAGTTGGAGAAACAGACACCCGCCAGCCACCTTTATGCAAAACAAGTTGCATGTCTGTCGGTGGAACCGGTCTCATGAACGTGGTCATGTAAGATTGGTCTGGGCCGCTTCATCCAACAATACTGCCAAATCAATGTAAGAGGTTGGTGTTAAGCAGTATGACTATGATTGCCCACAACTCTTCCTGTTCTACTCGTGCATATTATCTACGGATAAACCTAGCTCGGATGCCACTGTTGGGGAACATAGCATGCAATTTCAAAAAAATTCCTACGATCACGCAAGATCTATCTAGGAGATGCATAGCAACGAGAGGGGGAGAGTGTGTCCATATACCCTCGTAGACCAAAAGCGGAAGCGTTAGGTTAACGCGGTTGATGTAGTTGAACATCTTCATGATCCAACCGATCTAGTACCGAATGTACGACACCTCGGAGTTCAGCACACGTTTAGTTCAATGACGTCCCTCGAACTCTTGATCTAGCAGAGGGTCGAGGGAGAGTTTTGTCAGCACAATGGCGTGGTGATGGTAATGGTGATGTGATCCATGCATTGCTTCGCCTAAGCACTACGTGAATATGATCGGAGGAGTAAACCATGGAGGGAGGCGCTGCACATGGCTTGGAACAATTGGTGTGTCTCCAAGGTTCCCTGCCCACGTATATAAAGGAGGAGGGGAGGAAGCCGACCACGAGGAGCGCGCCAAGGAGAGGGGAGTCCTACTAGGACTCCAAGTCCTAGTAGGATTCGCCCCCGCCCTCTTTTCCTTCTCAAGGAGGTGGAAAGGGGGAAGGGAGAGGGAAGAGGACAAGGAAAGGGGGGTCCGTCCCCTCCCCTAGTCCAATTCGGACTCCCTATGTGAGGGTGGCGCGGCCACCCCCTTGTGGGCTGCCTCCCCTCTCCCCTATGGCCCATGTAAGCCCAATATTTCCCCCGGGGGGTCCGATAACCTCCCGGTACTCCAAAAAATACCTGAACCATTCTGAAACCATTCCGGCGTCCAAATACCATCGTCCAATATGTCAATCTTTACCTCTCAACCATTTCGAGATCGTCATGTCCGTGATCTCATCCGGGAATCCGAACAATCTTCGGTCACCAAAACACATAACTCATAATACAAATCGTCATCGAACGTTAAGCGTGCGGACCTTACAGGTTCGAGAACTATGTAGACATGACCCAGACACATCTACGGTCAATAACCAACAGCGGAACCTGGATGCTCATATTGGTTCCTACATATTCTATGAAGATCTTTTATCGTTCAAACCACAATAACAACATACGTTATTCCCTTTGTCATCAATATGTTACTTGCCTGAGATTCGATCGTCGGTATCCTCATACCTAATTAAATCTCGTTACTGGCAAGTCTCTTTACTCGTTCCGTAATGCATCATCCTGTAACTAACTCATTAGTGACATTGCTTGCAAGGCTTATCGTGATGTGCATTCCCAAGAGGGCCCAGAGATACCTCTCCAATACTTGGAGTGACAAATCCTAATCTCGATCTATGCCAACCCAACAAACACCTTCGGAGACACCTATGGAGCATCTTTATAATCACCCAGTTACGTTTGTGACGTTTGATAGCACATAAAGTGTTCCTCCGGTATTCAGGAGTTGCATAATCTCATAGTCGAAGGAATATGTATAAGTCATGAAGAAAGCAATAGCAATAAAAATTAACAATCATTATGCTAAGCTAACAGACGGGTCTTGTCCATCACATCATTCTCTAATGATGTGATCCCATTCATCAAATTACAACACATGTCTATGGTTAGGAAACTTAACCATCTTTGTTTAACGAGCTAGTCAAGTAGAGGCATAGTAGGGACACTCTGTTTTGTATATCTATTCACACATGTATCAAGTTTCCGGTTAATGCAATTCTAGCATGAATAATAAACATTTATCATGATATAAGGAAATATAGATAACAAGTTTACTATTGCCTCTAGGGCATATTTCCTTCAGATATATGACATACTATTCACTCGAATGAACTGTCTGTGATTAGGCAACACAACAGAAATGGTCAGTTAGATCAAAGTGTGTGTGATAGAGGGCATACAGTACACTTAGATAAACTGTTTGCGATGAGCCAAGACAACAGAAATGGTTCAGTTGAACAAGATGTGTTTGATACGTGGAAAACAGGTGCGTAATCGGAAATGTGTGCGAAGACCAAAAATAAAGCAGACGATTGCTGCTAATAAGATGTATGTGTTGTAGGCAAATGATTGCTGGTATACAATTGTCAGCGATTGATGAAATCATCACCGACAGGTTCCCTAGTTAACTCCGTCTGCAATGTGATTTTCTTTGTCTACAGAAGAAGACATATATAACCAAAATAAATATCAAATTACATAAGTGACTATACAAATCATTCGCACACACCTCAATAAACAATTACATGCATTCTAAACTAGGAGAAATGATCATCTAATCATCTACTTCTTGTGACGCTGCCACCACTGCTCTGTGGCTCGATCCCTCGTCTAGGGCAGGACGAAGGCAGGTCCTCATGTAAATGATGCTCCTGTACATCTTGTAGATTGTGTACGCATTCTTGGCCGTGTACCTGATTTGTTCTTCATCCAGTCTCTGCTCCTAGGCACTGGGCCAGGCAATCATGTTCTTGTTTCTCTCATCCCTCATCTTCATGTAGTAGGGGGTCGACGATGATTGAGGCGAGGTCAATCACGGAGCTCTGATTGTTCTTGGTGCTGCCTCAGACCTTGTAGTGGTCAAAAATGTTGACGAGATTCCGACAAGCCAAGCCCGAAACCTCGAGCGCTTTTAGATCGTTTGTGGTGTCCATCATAGCGAAACTGTAGTCGAGTCTTGATACATCCATTTTGCATCATGCTTTTATATCAACATTTATTGCATTATGAGCTGTTATTACACAGTATGTCACTATACTTATGCCTATTCTCTCTTATTTTACAAGGATTACATAAAGAGGGAGAATGCCGGCAGTTGGGATTCTGGGCTGGAAAAGGAGCAAATATTATAGACCTATTCTTCATAGCTCCCAAAGTCCTGAAACTTCACGAAAGATGTTTTCAGAATATATAAAAAATACTGAGCACAAGAAGTTCACCAGGGGGGCCACACCCTGCCCACGAGGGTGTGGGCGCGCCCTACCCCCTGGGCGCGCCCCCTACCTCATGGGCCCCCTGGTGGCCCTCCGATGGCCATCTTCTTATATATGGAGTCTTTTGATGAGGAAAATCATAAGCCATCTTCTCGGACGAAACTCCACCGCCACGAGGCAGAACCTTGGCGGATCCAATCTATGGATCCGGCAGAGCTGTTCTGCTGGGGAGACTTCCCTCCGGGAGGGGGAAATCATCGCCGTCGTCATCACCAATGCTCCTCTCATCAGGAGAGGGCAATCTCCATCAACATCTTCACCAGCACCATCTCCTCTCAAAACCCTAGTTCATCTCTTGTATCCAATTCTTGTCTCCAAGTCCGGGATTGGTAATAGTAGGTTGCTAGTAGTGTTAATTACTCCTTGTATTTGATGCTAGTTGGTTTATTTGGTGGAAGATCATATGTTCAGATCCTATATGCATATTAATACCCCTCTGATCATGAACATGATTATGCTTTGTGAGTAGTTATGTTTGTTCCTGAGGACATGGGAGAAGTCTTGCTATTAGTAGTCATGTGAATTTGGTATTCGTTTGATATTATGATGAGATGTATGTTGTCTCTCCTCTAGTGGTGTTATGTGAACGTCGACTACAGGACACTTCACCATTATTTGGGCCTAGAGGAAGGCACTGGGAAGTAATAAGTAGATGATGGGTTGCTAGAGGGACAGAAGCTTAAACCCTAGTTTATGCGTTTCTTCGTAAGGGCTGATTTGGATCCATATGTTTCATGCTATGGTTATGTTTACCTTAATACTTTTGTTGTTGTTGCGGATTCTTGCAATAGAGGTTAATCATAAGTGGAATGCTTGTCCAAGTAAGGACAGTACCCAAGCACTAGTCCACCCACATACCAAATTATCAAAGTACGGAACGCGAATCAAATGAACGTGATGAAAACTAGCTTGACGATATTCCCATGTGTCCTCTGGAGCGCTTTTCTCTATATAAGTGTTTGTCCAGGCTTGTCCTTTGCTACAAAAAAGATTGGGCCACCTTGCTGCACTTTATTTACTTTTGTTACTTGTTGCTCGTTACAAATTATCCTATCACAAAACTATCTGTTACCACTTATTTCAGTACTTGCAGAGAATACCTTGCTGGAAACCGCTTATCATTTCCTTCTGCTCCTCGTTGGGTTCGACACTCTTACTTAACGAAAGGACTACGATAGATCCCTTATACTTGTGGGTCATCAAGAGTCTTCTCTGGCGCCGTTTGCCGGGGAGTGAAGCGCCTTTGGTAGGTGGAATTTGGTAAGGAAAATTTATATAGTGTGCTGAAATTTAGTGTCACTTGTTACTATGGAAAGTAATCCTCTGAGGGGCTTGTTCAGTGTATCTTCACCCCGACCAGTAGAGCAAAGAGTTGCTCCTCAACCTACTGAACCTACTAAAAATGAAAATGTTTGCTTTGAAATTCCTTCAGGTATGATAGAAAAACTTCTAGCTAATCCTTTTGCAGGAGACGGAACAACGCATCCTGGTGAGCACCTAATATATGTGGATGAAGTTTGTGGATTATTTAAGCTTGCAGGTGTACCCAGAGATGTTATTAAGAAGAAGGTCTTCCCTTTATCTTTGAAGGAAGATGCATTGACATGGTATAGGCTATGTGATGATACGGGGTCATGGAACTACAAATGATTGAAATTGGAATTTCATCAGAAGTTTTATCCTATGCATCTTGGTCATCGTGATCGCAATTACATATATAATTTTTGGCCTCGCGAAGGAGAAAGCATCGCTCAAGCTTGGGGGAGGCTTAAATCAATGTTATATTCATGCCCAATCAGGAGCTCTCAAGAGAAATGATTATTCAAAATTATATGATCGGCTTTCTGATAACAATTGAACCATGCTCAATACTTCTTGTGCTAGCTCTTTTATGACAAAGACTATTGAATTCAAATGGGATTTATTGGAAAGAATTAAACGCAACTCTGAAGATTGGGACCTCGACGAAGGTATGGAGTCAGGTATGACACCTAAGTTTGATTGTGTTAATTATTTTATGGATACCGATGTTTTCCGTAAATTTAGCACTAAATATGGACTTGACTCTGAGATAGTAGCTTCTTTCTGTGAATATTTTGCTACTTATGTTGATCTCCCCAAGGAGAAGTGGTTTAAATATCATCGTCCCATAGAAGTAAAAGTAGCTGCACCTATTAAAGTTGAAGAAAAGACTATCACTTATAATGATCCTATTGTTCCTACTTTTTATGTTGAGAAACCACCTTTCCCTGTTAGGATAAAGGATCATGCTAAAGCTTCAACTGTTGTTGGTAAAAGTAATATAAGAACATATAGACCTCCTGAGCAAGTTAAAATTTATATTGTCGAGGAGGTCTATCGTTCCGGTGCCATAAAAATCAACAACTTCGAAGGCAGAAATCCGAAGGTGGTGAACGGTCAAATAATCAAACATTATATCTCAGGTAATCCCATAAATATTGAAACCAATGTTATTAAAACCGTAACCCCGGAGGAATACATAAGGGACACTTTCCGGAACGCTTTAGACTCCGAAAAGGAATAGGTATGTGGTACGGTAAGTAAACCGACTCCAAAACCGTTTTTAAGGCAATATTTCTCCGTTTTGGAATATTTAGAAAAATAGAAAAATAAGAAGCAGTCCGGGAAGGACACGAGGCCTCCACAAGGGTGGAGGGTGCGCCCTACCCTACTGGGCATGCCCCCTACCTCATGGGGCACATCGTGCGCTCTCCGGACTCCGTTTTCTTACACGACACATATTTTGGTTGGTAAAAATTCATTATAATAATCTCCCGAAGGTTTTGACTCCTGTATCATGCAAATATTCTCCGTTTTTGTTTCGAGCTGTCCTGCTACAGATTAGAGCAACATGTCGTCCCAGGATTTGGAAGGACAAAGCTATGTGGTTGATTACCTTGCAGATCCTAAGGTCTATGGGGATGTGGAGCATTGTGGTTGCACAACGGAAGAAGAAGAGAACTACGAACCCAAGGGAAGGGAGGAGACGAGCTTAGAAGAAGATGAAGTCCCATTACCTCAACCTGGGGACATGCATGTGGAGTTCAAAAAGTCAAGCCTCCCGGATAGAGTAAAGAAACCTAAGATTGAGTTTATCCCTTTTCGCCTCTTGCAGGAAAACAAGCAGGAACTATGCAAAAAGATACTGAGCCTAGAGCAGGAGATCGATGACCTAAGGGACCAAAACTCTGTCCTCAAGCGTAAATTAAGGAAGAAACCTACACCATCAACAAAAGCATCACCTTCTCCACCAACAAAGAAGAATTGAGTATCTGGTATGGGCACTCCCTTTGGCAACTGCTAAGCTTGGGGGAGTGCCCTGGTATCGTATCACCATCACTTTTATCTTTACCATTTTTCTTAGTTTGATCCTTTTGGTAATATCTTGATCTAGTAGAATAAAGTTTATGGCATGATCTAGTTTTGAGTTTTGCTTTATGATCCCTCTATGTAATCGAGTCCGTGAGCTATATATAATAAAGATTAGTGTTGATTCAAGGGCTTGATTATTTTTCCATGATCCTAAGTGAATAAAAGAAAAGAGAAAGAATAAAAGGGGAACAAAGAGATCATATGGATCTTATGGAAAGTAATGAGCTCACATAGAAAAGTATGATGAATAAAAGTTATTGAGAGTTGACAAACATGGTTTTGGTCATCATTGCAATTAATAGGAAGTAATAAAGAAAGAGAGGTCTTCACATATAAATATACTATCTTGGACATCTTTTATGATTGTGAGCACTCATTAAAATATGACATGCTAAAGAGTTATTGTTGGACAAGGAAGACAACGTAATGGGTTATGTTTTCTTACATCTGAGATAAATTATATTGTCATGGATCATCCAACATGGTTGAAATTGTCAGAGATACTTGTGCTTCCAAATACCCTGAAACCAGTTTTCCATGAGAGTACACCATACCTACCTATGGATTGAGTAAGATCCTCCAAGTAAGTTTTCATCGGTGCAAGCAATAAAAATTGCTCTCTAAATATGTATGACTTATTAGTGTGGGAGAAAATAAGCTTTATACGATCGTGTGATATGGAAGAAATAAAAGCGACAGAATGCATAATAAAGGTCCATATCACAAGTGGCAATATAAAGTGACGTTCTTTCGAATTAAGATTTTGTGCATCCAACCATAAAAGTGCATGATAACCTCTGCTTCCATCTGCGAAGGGCCTATCTTTTACTTTTATCTCCCACCTTACATAAGAGTCATGGTGATCTTCACCCTTCCTTTTTACATTTTATCTTTTGGCAAGCACAATATGTTGGAAAGATCCTGGTATATATGGCTAATTGGATGTGAGTTTTCATGAACTATTATTGTTGACATTACCCTAGAGGTAAAACGTTGGGAGGCAAAACTATAAGCCCCTCTCTTTCACTTTGTCCGATTAAAACTCCATACCCATAAGTATTGTGTGAGTATCATCAATTGTGAAAGACTATATGATAGTTGAGTATGTGGACTTGCTAAAAAGATCTTATATTGACTCTTTCCTATGTTATGATAAATTGCAATTGCTCCAATGACTCAGGTTATAGTTTGTCAGTTTTCAATGAAGTTTACGGTTCATACTTGAAATTGTGATTGAATTATTACTCTAGCATAAGAAATCATATGACAAGAATTATATAAGTTGTTGTTCTAAGAATGATCATGATGCCCTCATGTCCGTATTTCACTTTTATCGACACCTCTATCTCTAAACATGTCGACATATTTTTCGATTTCGGCTTCCGCTTGAGGACAAGCGAGGTCTAAGCTTGGGGGAGTTGATACGTCCATTTTGCATCATGCTTTTATATCAATATTTATTGCATTATGGGTTGTTATTATAGATTATGTCACAATACTTATGCCTATTATCTCTTATTTTACAAGGTTTACATAAAGAGGGAGAATGCCAGCAACTGGGATTCTGGGCTGGAAAAGGAGCAAATATTAGAGACCTATTCTGCACAGCTCCAAAAGTCCTGAAACTTCACGGAAGACGTTTTCAGAATATATAAAAAATACTGAGCGCAAGAAGTTCACCATGGGGGCCACACCCTGCCCACGAGGGTGGGGGGCGTGCCCTACCCCCCTGGGCGCGCCCCCTACCTCGTGGCCCCCCTGGTGGACCTCCGATGGCCATCTTCTGCTATATGGAGTCTTTTGATGAGGAAAAATCATAAGCCATCTTCTCGGACGATACTCCGCCGCCACGAGGCAGAACCTTGGCGGATCCAATCTAGGGCTCCAGCAGAGCTGTTCTACTAGGGAAACTTCCCTCCGGGAGGGGGAAATCATCGCCATCGTCATCACCAACGCTCCTCTCATCGGGAGAGGGAAATCTTCATCAAAATCTTCACCAGCACCATCTCCTCTCAAAAGCCTAGTTCTTCTCTTGTATCCAATTCTTTTCTCCAAGTCCGGGATTGGTACTAGTAGGTTGCTAGTAGTGTTAATTACTCCTTGTAGTTGATGCTAGTTAGTTTATTTGGTGGAAGATCATATGCTCAGATCCTATATGCATGTTAATATCCCTCTAATTATGAACATGATTATGCTTTGTGAGTAGTTATGTTTGTTCCTGAGGACATGGAGAAGTCTTGCTATTAGTAGTCATGTGAATTTGGTATTCGTTCGATATTTTGATGAGATGTATGTTGTCTCTCCTCTAGTGGTTTTATATGAACGTCGACTACATGACACTTCACCATTATTTGGGCCTAGACGAAGGCATTGGGAAGTAATAAGTAGATGATGGGTTGCTAGAGTGACAGAAGCTTAAACCGTAGTTTATGCGTCGCATCGTAAGGGGCTGATTTGGATCCATATGTTTCATGCTATGGTTAGGTTTACCTTAATACTTTTGTTGTAGTTGCGGATGCTTGAAATAGAGGTTAATCATAAGTGGGATTCTTGTCCAAGTAAGGACAGTACCCAAGCACCGGTCCACCCACATACCAAATTATCAAAGTACCGAACACGAATCATACGAACGTGATGAAAACTAGCTTGACGATATTCCCATGTGTCCTCGGGAGCGCTTTTCTCTATATAAGAGTTTGTCCAGGCTTGACCTTTGCTACAAAAAGGATTGGGCCACCTTGCTGCACATTATTTACTTTTGTTACTTGTTGCTCGTTACAAATTATCCTATCACAAAACTATTTGTTACCACTTATTTCAGTACTTGTAGAGAATACCTTGCTGGAAATCGCTTATAATTTCCTTCTACTCCTCGTTGGGTTCGACACTCTTACTTATCGAAAGGACTACGATAGATCCCCTATACTTGTGGGTCATCAAGGCTGTTGATAAACCTGGAGAAACACTCGCAAGGCCTTGTGGTCAGGTGGTAGTGGTAGCCGATAACGTCATGCGCACGCACAACTGGGCGACGACAACCTTCTGATCATGCCCGACACGACCACCAGTGAACTTGAGGTCGAAGCTGACCACTTGGTACTTGTCCTCAACAAAAAACTGCTCCATAGTTTCGATGGAGCTCTCCACCGAGACTGTCTCATTCGTGTACACCACTGAGAGGTCCTTCCCCCTCACGAGGGTTTCCACTATGTGATGTGTGGTGACCTTTCGCCCATTGTCGTCGTCAACCGCTGGGATCACCATTGGAGCCGCTGGATATCCTCTCAGTATGTGTTGTTGTGGGTGTGCTTAATGTGTTGTGTGGCGCAAGAGATTAAGATAAATGGACACGGGAATAAATGGCGACTGGGCGGCTTGGATTATCGGCAAGTCCGCTTGGCAGTTTTTGCATTGAGTAACTGCATCGTGGCGCCGCGCCCGGCGCAACCTCATGCATAATGAAAGCACGAATGTACGTGATCGTGTGCTGACCCCAAAGACTAGCAGCGCCCATGAAGGGACGCGAGAGCAGAGTGCGCGCGGCTGGAAGCGAGCAGAGCGCGCCGTGGCTGCCTCAACCGCGAGCAACCACACACATAGAGCAGCTGAACACGCAGGGAATGGTCTTCTACAAGCCGGTCGGCAGTTGCGAGCTGGGAGCATGATTTGAAATTACGCCGCGTTCCACATCACAAGGTGGTTAAACAATCGTTCGCGGCGCTGCGTAGAGAGAGGCCGTGTGCTATTAACTCCGTCCTAGTTTATTAGTCCCTTTTATATTATTTGCCATATTATGATTTAAATTTAACTAACAAAATGTTAATGCATGTTATAAAAAATAATATAATCAGAAACTATGTTTAAATATGAAACCAAGGATATAATCTTTGGTGACATGCATTCGTATTTTATTAGTTAAACCTCTAGACAAAATATGGCACAAAAATACAAAGAAGACTTATAAACTAGGACGGATGTAGTAGGTAATTAAATTGCAAACATTTTTCTATTAACCGTATGGGTACGTGTCGTTTCGTCCTCCTCTCGCACATCTTGTCACCCTGGTGCCGCATAAGGCTTCGAGCGCAAGGTTGCGCACCGCACATGCATTCTTTTGGCCAAACAGTGGCTCAAACTGGCACCAATAATCATTGGTGAGCCCATTTCCGCGCATAGTCATGCAAGCTTCCCTCCCGACTCAGCGAAATCCCCAAAAATCCCAATGCTCACCGGCCTGCTATATAAACCCACACGGTTGGTGAGTCCTGCGTCACATTTTCCCCTCCCTCCCTGTAGCTCATCTCGTCTGCTCCTCCCACATTCGCTAATGGCACCGGTCCGTCGTCGTCGCTCATCCACTCTGTCGTCATTAGAGGATAGCTCCAGGTGGGAGGCTACACCAAGGCAGCGGCGTAGTCCCTGTTGTAGTATAGTGCGCGTGGCTGATAAGTCTCCAATATATCTATAATTTTTCTTGTTCCATGCAGTTACATTATAATTCTTTGATGTTTTACAATCATTTTATAGGAAATTTATATCATTTTTGGGACTAACCTATTGACATAGTGCCCAGTGCCAGTTACTGTTTTTTGCTTCGTTTTTACTTCACAGAATATCAGTACCAAACGGAGTCCAAATGCATCGAAACTTTTTGGAGAATTTTTCTGGACCAGAAGACACATGTTGGGCCAAAGAACTACCAGAGGGAGGCTCCGAGGGGAGCACAACACACCTCGCCCACCTCCCGCACCACCTCTTTGCTCTATTAATACCCTGAAAATCCAAAAACCCTAGGGGATCGACAAAACACAATTCCAGCCGCCGCAAGTTCCAGAACCACCAGATCCAATCTCAACACCATCACAGAGGAGTTCATCATCCTCATTGGTGCCTCTCTGATGATACATGAGTAGTTCATTGTAGACTGATACATCCATTTTGCATCATGTTTTCTTACTATTATTTATAATGTTTTTATCCATAATAATACTTTTGAAGTAATTCTAATGCCTTTTCTCTCATAATATGCATGGTATACACCAAGAGGGAGAATTCCGGCAGCTGGAAACCGGGACTTGGAAAAGCTACATCAGGCCACCTCATTGGCATAACTCCAAACAAGCTGAAACTTCACGGAGATTTTTTATGGATTATTTAAGAATTATTGGAGAAAATAACTACCAGAGGGGGGCCCACCAGGTGGGCACAACCCACCTGGGCACGCGTGGGAGCCCAGGCGCGCCCTGGTGGGTTGTGCCCTCCTCGGCCCACCTCTAGTGCCCATGTTGATGAGCACTTTTGGGACGAAGCGCCGCCGCCTCAAGGCGGAACTTGGGCAGGGGCACTTTTTCCCTCCGGCGGAGCGATTCTGCTGGGGGAACTTCCCTCTCGGAGGGGGAAATCATCGTCATCATCATCACCAACAACTCTCCCATCTTGCGGAGGGCAATCTCCATCAACATCTTCAACATCACCATCTCCTCTCAAACCCTACTTCATCTCTTGTGTTCAATCTTGTTACTGGAACTATAGATTGGTACTTGTGGGTGACTAGTACTGTTGATTACATCTTGAAGTTCATTACTATATGGTTTATCTGGTGGACGATTATATGTTCAGATCCAATATGCTATTTTAATGCCCCTCTGATAATGATCATGTTTATCATTTGTGAGTAGTTACCTTTGTACTTGAGGTCACGGGAGAAGTCATGTTCCAAGTAATCATGTGAATTTGATATGTGTTCGATATTTCGATAGTATGTAGGTTCTGATTCCCTTAGTGGTGTCATGTGAACGTCGAATACATGACACTTCACCATATTTGGGCCTAAGGGAATGCATTGTGGAGTAGCAATTAGATGATGGGTTGCGAGAGTGACAGAAGCTTAAACCCCAGTTTATCCGTTATTCCGTAAGGGACCGATTGGATCCAAAAGTTTAGTGCTATGGTTAAAATTTATTCTTAATACTTTTATCGTAGTTGCGGATGCTTGCGGGATGGTTAATCATAAGTAGGAGGTTTGTTCAAGTAAGAATAGCACCTAAACACTGGTCCACCCACATATCAAATTATCAAAGTAGCGAACACGAATTAAACACAAGAACGCTCTACTTATCATAAGAGACCGTTTTAACCTGTCCTTTGCCTCAAAAGGATTGGGCTACCTTGTTGAACTTTTGTTACTACTATCGTTACTTCCTCGTTACAAATCCTCTTGCTACTTACAATTTCAGCACTTGCATACATTACCTTACTGAAAACTAGTCATTTCCTTCTGCTCCTTGTTGGGTTTGACACTCTTACTTACCGAAAGGAGCTACAATTTATCCCCTACACTTGTGGGTCATCAAGGCTATTTTCTGGCATCGTTGCCGGGGAGTGAAGCGCCTTTGGTAAGTGGAATTTGGTAAGGGAACATTTATATAGTGTGCTAAAATTTATTGTCACTTGTTACTATGGAGAACAATCCTTTGAGGGGTTTGTTCAGGGTATCTTCACCTCGTTCAGAACCACAATTAGCTACCGCTCAACCTACTACACCTACTAGAAATATTGAATATGAAATTCCTTCGGGTATGATAGAACAACTGCTAGCTAATCCTTATGCAGGAGATGGAACCGAACATCCTGATATGCACTTGATATATGTAGAACAAATTTGTGGATTGTTTAAGCTTGCAGGTTTACCCAAAGATGAAGTTATGAGAAAGGTTTTCCCTTTATATTTGAAGGGAAAATCATTGGCATGGTATAGTCTATGTGATCATATTGGATCTTGGAATTGGAATCGTTTGAAATTGGAGTTGCACCAATTTTTTTATCCTATGCATCTAGTTCATCGTGATCAGAATTATATATATAATTTTGGCCTTGCGAAGGAGAAAGTATTGCTCTATATTGGGGGAGGCTTAAGTCAATGTTATATTCATGGCTCAATCATGAGCTCTCAAGAGAAATTATTATCCCGAACTTTTATGCTCGGCTTTCTCGTAATGATCAAACCATGCTTGATACTTCTTTTGCTGGTTCTTTTATGAAGAAGACTATTGAATTCCGGTGGGATATTTTGGAAATAATTAAATGCCACTCTGAAGATTGGGAACTCGACAAAGGTAAAGAGTCAGGTATTAACCTTAAGTATGATTGTGTTAAATCTTCTATGGATACCGATGCTTTTCAAAAGTTTAGCACTAAATATGGACTTGACTCTGAGATAGTAGCCTCCTTTTCTGAATCATTTGCTACTCATGTGGAACTCCCTAAAGAGAAGTGGTTTAAATATCACCCACCTATTAAAGAAGAAATTAAAGAACCGGTCCTAGTTAAAGGAGAAACTATTCTTTATAATGTTGATCCAGTTGTTCCTTTTGCTTATATTGAGAAACCACCTTTGCCTGTTAGGATAAAGGAACACGCTAAAGATTCAACTATGATTAACAAAAGCTATATTAGAACACCTAAACCTGATGAACAAATTAAAGTAGAACCTAGTATTCCTATGCTTAAAGATCTCTTAGAAGAAGATATGGATTGGCATGTTATCTACTTCTGTGAAGAAGCTGCTAGAATTGCCAAACCTGATAAGAAAGATAAACAAAGACCTGTTGTGGGCATGCCCGTCATCTCAGTTAAAATAGGAGATCACTATTATCATGGTTTATGTGACTTAGGTGCTAGTTAGAGTGCTATTCCTTACACCTTCTATCAAGATATTATGAATGACATAGCACCCATAGAGATAGAAGAAATAGATGTTACTATTAAACTTGCTAATAGAGACACTATATCACCGATTGGGATTGTAAGAGATGTTGAGGTCTTGTGTGGGAATATAAAATACCCAACTGATTTTCTTGTTCTTGGTTCCCCACAAGATGACTTTTGTCCCATTAACTTTGGTAGACCTTTCTTGAACATCGTTAATGCTAGAATATATTGTGAGAAACAAACTGTTGATGTTAGGTTTTGGTAATGATTCTCATGAGTTTAATTTTCCCAAGTTTAGTAGAAATCTTCATGAAAAATAATTCCCTAGTAAGGATGAATTAATTGGTCTTGCTTCTATTGCTGTACCACCTACTAATCCTTTAGAACAATATTTGCTAGACCATGAAAATGATTTACATATGCAGGAAAGAAATGAAATAGATAAAAATTTCTTTGAACAACGTCCTCTGCTTAAACACAATTTTCCTATTAAAACTCTAGGAGCTTCTCCTCCACCTAAAGGTGATCATGTGTTTGAAATAAAACAATTGCCAGACACTTTTAAATATGGTTACCTTGATTAAAAGAAGATATATCTTGTTATTATTAGTGCTAACCTTTCACAACATGAAGAAGAAAGATTATTGAAAGTTCTAATGAAGCACCGAGCTACTATTGGATATACTCTTGATGATTCAAAGGGCATTAGAACCACTCTATGTCAGCACAAAATTAATACGGAACATGATGCTAAACCCGTTGATGATCACCAACATCGGTTAAATACAAAGATGAAAGAAGTGGTAAGAATGGAAATATTAAAACTTCTGGATGCAGGTATAATCTATCCTATAGCTGATAGTATATGGGTAAGTCATGTTCATTGTGTTCCTAAAAAGGGAGGTATAACTATTGTTCCTACTAATAAGAATGAACTTATTCCACAAAGAATTGTTACAGGCTATAGAATGGTAATAGATTTTAGAAAATTAAACAAAGCAACTAGAAAAGACCATTACCCTGTGCCTTTTATTGATAAAATGCTTGAAATATTATCTAAGCACACACACTTTTGCTTCCTTGATGGATATTCTGGCTTTTCACAAATACCCGTTTCCCAACCTGATCAAGAAAAGACCACTTTTACTTGTCACTTTGGAACTTATGCTTATAGACGTATGCCTTTTGGTTTATGTAATGCAAGTGCAACATTTCGAAGATGTATGACTTCTATATTCTCTGACTTTTGTGAAAAGATTGTTGAGGTTTTCATGGATGACTTTTCTGTTTATGGGAAGTCTTTTGATGATTGTTTAAGCAATCTTGAGCGAGTTTTGCAGAGATGTGAACAAACAAATCTTCTCTTGAATTGGGAGAAGTGCCACTTTATGGTTAATGAAGGCATTGTCTTGGGTCATAAAATTTCTGAAAGAGGTATTGAAGTGGACAAAGCTAAGGTTGATGCAATTGAGAAAATGCCATGTCCTAATTATATAAAAGGTATTCATAGTTTCTTAGGTCATTCTGGTTTCTATAGGAGATTTATCAAAGACTTTTCAAAAATTTCTAGGCCTCTTACTAGTCTCTTGCAAAAGGATATTCCTTTGGTTTTTGATGATGATTGTTTAGAAGCCTTTGAAACACTTAAGAAAGCTTTAATTTCTGCACCTATTGTTCAACCACCTGATTAGAACTTGCCTTTTGAAATTATGCGTGATGCTAGTGATTATGCTGTTGGTGTTGTTCTATGATAGGGAGTTGATAAAAAACATAATGTTATTCATTATGCTAGTAAAACTCTAGAAAGTGCTCAAAGAAATTATGCTACTACTGAAAAAGAATTCTTAGCAGTGGTGTTTGCTTGTGATAAGTTTATACCTTATATTGTTGATTCCAAAGTAACTGTTCACATAGACCATGCTGCTATTAAATATCTTATGGAAAAGAAATATGCTAAACCTAGACTTATTTGATGGGTTCTCTTGCTTCAAGAATTTTATTAAATATCACTGATATAAAAGGAGTTGAGAACCCAGTAGCTGATAATTTATCTAGGCTTGAAAATGTGCTTGATGACCCACTACCTATTGAGGATAGTTTTCCTGATGAGCAGTTAGCTGCAATAAATGTTTATCATAGTACTCCTTAGTATGCTGATTATGCTAATTACATTGTTGCTAAATATTTACCACCTAGCTTTACATACCAACAAAAGAAAATGTTCTTCAATGATGTAAGACATTACTTTTGGGATGAACCACATCTTTATAAAGAAGGAGTAGATGGTATTATTAGACGTTGTGTACCTGAGCATGAACAAGGACAAATCCTACGGAAATGTCACTTCGAAGCTTATGGGGGCATCATGCTGGAGATAGAACTAATCACAAGGTATTGCAATCTTGATTTTATTGGCCTACTCTCTTCAAGGATGCCCATAAGTTCGTCTTATCTTGTGATGAATGTCAAAGAGTAGGTAACATCGGTAAGCCTCAAGACATGCCTATGAATTATTCACTTGCTGTTGAACCATTTGATGTTTAGGGATTTGATTACATGGGACCTTTTGCTTCCTCTAATGGGTATACACATATTTTGGTTGCTGTTGATTTTGTTACTAAATGGGTAGAAGCTATTCCAACTAGTAGTGCTGATCACAACACCTGAATTAAAATGGTTAAGGAAGTTATTTTCCCAAGGTTTGGAGTCCCTAGATATTTAATGACTGATGGTGGTTCACATTTTATTCATGGTGCTTTTCGTAAAACGCTTGCCAAGTATGATGTTAACCACGGAATTGCATCACCATATCACCCTCAGTCTAGTGGTCAAGTTCAACTTAGCAATAGAGAAGTAAAATTAATTTTGCAAAAGACTGTCAATAGGTCCATGAAGAATTGGTCTAACAAATTAGATGATGCACTTTGGGCTGATAGAACAACATATAAAAATCCTATGGGTATGTCTCCTTATAAAATGGTTTATGGAAAACTTTTCATTTGCCTCTTGAGTTAGAACATAAAGCATTTTGGGAAATCAAAGAACTTAATTATGACTTCAAACTTGTCGGTGAAAAGAGGTTATTTCATATTAGCTCTCTAGATGAATGGAGAACCCAAGCTTATGAAAATGAAAAATTATTCAAAGAAAAAGTTAAAAGATGGCAGGACAAAAGAATCCAAAAGCGTGAGTTTAAAGTCAGAGAATATGTTCTTTTGTACAACTCTCGTTTAAGATTCTTTGCAGGAAAACTCCTCTCAAAATGGGAAGGCCCATATGTCATCGAGGTGGTTTATCGGTCTGGAGCCATCAAAATAAATAATTCCGAAGGTTGTCAATGGGCAATGAATAAAGCATTATATCTCTGGTATGGCTATTAATGTTGAAAGTAATATTATCCAAACTTTGACACTAGAAGAACACATAAAAGTGTCCTTCCGGAACACTCTAGAATCATGAAAATAAGGAGGTACGTGATACGGCAAGTAAACGGACTCCGAAAAATCCGCAAAAATATTTTTTATCAGTTTTGGAATAATTAAGAACTTTGGAAATAAAGCAACTTCTAGGAAGCATCCCCTGGTGGGCACAAGACATCTAGCCTAGCGCGCGTAGGTGGGTTGTGCCCACCTGGGACACCTTCCATACTCCGTTTTTCTACCATATATATACTTGTCCTCCAAGATAAAAAATCTATATATACTTCCCGAACCTGTTGATCACTGTAGCGCGAAGAAATCCTCTGTTCTCCTTTCTTGCTGTTTTTTGCCAGATTCAACTAGACCAACGTCATGTCTTCCTCACCCTTCAACATTGGAGGGGGAGAAATAAGGGCGGTCCAGGAAGATCTAAGGAGAGATGAAGCTGAAGAGGTTGCTATGGAGGAAGAAGAGGAAAGTCCCTTTGGGATTCACCCTCCGGCCTTCGAGAGGGGTACACTAGCTGACATCTCTACTCACCCTGATCCTCATCAAGCCATGGGATCATCGAACAATCAAGCGAGCCTGGAAGTGCAAGAAGAGCTCCCACCGAGGAGGCCCTTACATAGGTTACATCATAATAATTTTCATAATTTGTTTCACAATTATGGGTTCGAGAACACTCCTTGTAGGCACATGCCGTCCAACTAGGACATATTTCGACCAAGAGAAAACAGTGCAGGAAAAAAACCGTGGGGCCCCAAGAACATAATGGCCGAGGTGAAGAAAAATAGTGAATTAGTTCATCAAGCCCTTCGGGAGATTCAAGGCTTGAGGGATCTACTCATGGTCATATTGGAGAATACTACTTCATCACCACCATCACCTTCTTCACCACCAAAGGAGAATTAAGTATCGGGTATGGGCACTCCCCTTGGCTTCCGCCAAGCTTGGGGGAGGTGCCCCGATATCTTATCATCCCACTATCCTTTTGCTTTTACTTATTTTAGTTCGATCCTTTTGCTTTAGATGAATAAAAGTTTAGTTCGATCCTTTATTCTTTGAGAATTTTCTTTGTGATCTATCCTTGTAATCGTGTGGAAGTTATATAATAAAGTTTAGTGTGAGTTTTTGCTTTCTTTACTTTCATGTTGCAAATAAAGAAAAGAAATAAGAAATAAAGAAAAGAAAGGAAATAAATAAAGAAAAGATTAGATACTAATCCTAAGGTAGGTGATGGCACCACATGAGGAAAAGTATAAGTAGAAAATTTTATTAGAGATTGGCAAACATAGCATTAGTCAATGATGCAACTCATGAAAGAATTGATAAAGGAAGAGAAGATTCACATATAAATATACTATCCTAGAAATCTTTTGTGATTGTGAGCCCTCATCAAAATATTATATGCCTAAATTGTTGATGTTGGACAAGAAGACAACTTAATGATTTATGCTTGTTCATATTCACATAGAAGTCATATTATCATGGATCCTTTAACATGTGGTGCTTTCCCCTATCTTTGCTAGCCAAAAATTCCGCACTAAGTAGAGATACTACTTGTGCATCAAAAAACGCTTAAACCCAAATCTTATTTTCAAGTGTCCACCATACCAACTAGGGATTGAGCAAGATCCCTCAAGTTGTCATCGGTGCAAAAAGGCAATAAAAGTTGCTTCTAAAAGTGTGAGATAATTTAGTGTAAGAGAAAATTGAGCATTGCATGAACTTGTGATGGTGAAGAATAAAAGCGACAGACTGCATAATAAAGGTCGCTATCACAAGGGGCAAAGTAACATGACGTTCTTTTGCACTAAGGGATTGAGCATACAAACAAATACGTGCATGGCAACCTCTGCTTCCCTCTGCGAAGCACCTATCTTTTACTTTTATGCAAGAGTCAAAGTTCTTCTCTCTATTCCTTTTATTTTTCTCCGTTGGCAAGCATCATGTGGTGAGGAATGATCTAGGCACATATGTACAGTTGAATATGGATGGCATGAACTATTATTGTTGACATGACCCTTGAGGTGAGTACGTTGGGAGGCAAAACCGTAAGCCCCTATCTTTCTATGTGTCCAGTTGAAACGTTTTGCTCGTGTGTACACAGTGAGTGTTAGCAATCATAGAAGACTATATGATAGTTGAGTATGTGCACTTGCCTAAAGGCTCCGACATGTGACCCTTCCTGAAAAGGTGATGAATCATAGTTGCAAAGTGGACCGAGAACATAGTTTGTTGGTTTCTAATAGAGTTTTTGCTTTATACTTCCATTGTGTGATGAACTATTACTTATTCATGAGAAGTATATGATAAAAGTTCAATGATGAAAGTCCTATGTTTAATTTTGTTGCTGTTATAATAATCAACATGATGCTTCTATGTCCGTATTTTGTTTTTATCGACACCTCTCTCTCAAAGCATGTGGACATGTTTTTCGATTTCGGTTTTCGCTTGAGGACAAACGGGTCTAAGCTTGGGGGAGTTGATATGTCAATTTTGCATCATGTTTTCTTACTATTATTTATAATGTTTTTATCCATAATAATGCTTTTTGGAGTAATTCTAATGCCTTTTCTCTCATTATATGCAAGGTATACACCAAGATGGAGAATTTCGGCAGCTAGAAATCTGGACCTGGAAAAGCTACGTCGGGCCACCTAATCTTCACAAATCCAAACAAGCTGAAACTTCACGGAGATTTTTTATGGATTATTTAAGAATTATTGGATCAAATAACTACTGGAGGGGGCCCACCAGGTGGGCACAACCCACCTGTGCGCGCCAGGGAGCCCAGGCGCGCCCTAGTGGGTTGTGCCCTCCTCGGCCCACCTCTGGTGCCCATCTTCAGGACGACTTTTGGGACGATGTGCCGCCGCCTCGAGGCGGAACTTGGGCAGGAGAACTTTTGCGCTCCGGTGGAGCGATTCCGCTGGGGGAACTTCCCTCCCGGAGGGGAAAATCATCGTCATCATCATCAACAACAACTCTCCCATCTTGGGGAGGGTAATGTCCATCAACATCTTCAACAAGACCATCTCCTCTCAAACCCTAGTTCATCTCTTGTGTTTAATCTTTTTACCGGAACTATAGATTGGTACTTGTGGGTGACTAGTAGTGTTGATTACATCTTGTAGTTGATTACTATATGGTTTATTTGGTGGGAGATTATATGTTGAGATCCAATACGCTATTTAATACCCCTCTGATCATGAGCATGTTTATCATTTGTGAGTAGTTACCTTTGTTCTTGAGGTCATGGGAGAAATCATGTTGCAAGTAATCATGTGAATTTATGTGTTCGATATTTTGATAGTATGTATGTTATGATTCCCTTAGTGGTGTCATGTGAACATCGACTACATGAAAATTCACCATATTTGGGACTAAGGGAATGCATTGTGGAGTAGCAATTAGATGATGGGTTGCGAGTGTGACAGAACCTTAAACCCTAGTTTATGCGCTATTCCATAAGGGACCGATTCGATCCAAAAGTTTAATGCTATGGTTAGAATTTATTATTAATACTTTTCTCATAATTGCGGATTCTTGCGGGAGGGTTAATCATAAGTAGGAGGTTTTTTCAAGTAAGAACAGCACCTAAGAACCAGTCCACCCACATATCAAATTAACAAAGTAGCGAACAGAAATTAAACCAAAATGATGAAAGTGACTAGATGAAATTCCCGTGTACCCTCAAGAACGCTTTGCTGATCATAAGAGACCATTTTGGCCTGTCCTTTGCCTCAACAGGATTGGGCTACCTTGCTGCACTTTTGTTACTACTATCATTACTTGCTCGTTACAAATTATCTTGCTATCAAACTACTCTGCTACTTACAATTTCAGCACTTGCAGACATTACCTTACTGAAAACTACTTGTCATTTCGTTCTGTCCCTCGTTTTCTTCGACACTCTTACTTATCGAAAGGAGCTAGAATTGATCCCCTATACTTGTGGGTCATCATAGACCTACAGGTCCGTAGTTAGTAGCTAGATGGCTTCCTCTCTCTCTCTCTTTTGATTCTCAATACAATGATCTCTTGGAGATCTATTTGATGTAAATCTTTTTTAGGTGTGTTCGTTGGGATCCGATGAACTTTGAATTTATGATCAGCTCTATTTATCTATGAAAGTTATTTGAGTTTATTTGATCTCTTATATGCATGATTACTTATAGCCTCACATTTCTTCTTTGAATCATTGGTTTCGTTAGGCCAACTAGGTCAATTTTTCTTGCCATGGGAAGAGGTGCTTTGTGATGGGTTCGGTCGTGCGGCGTTCTTTCCCAGTGACATAAGGGGCTGCAAGACACGTATTGATCGTTGCTATTAAGGATGACAAGATGGGGTCTATTCCCACATGAATAGATGTTGTCTACATCATGTCATCGTTCTTATCGCATTACTCCGTTTCTCCATGAACTTAATACACTAGATGCATGTTGGATAGCGATCAATGTGTGGAGTAATAGTAGTAAATGCAGGCAGGAGTCGGTCTACAAACCTTGGACGTGATGCCTATATAATCATCATTGCCTGGATATCGTCATAATTATTTGAGGTTTTATCAATTTCCCAACAGTAATTTGTTTACCCGTTGTATGCTATTGTTCTCGAGAGAAGCCACTAGTGAAATCTACGGCCCCGAGTCTATTCTTTATCATATTTTCTTTGAGATCTATTTTTATTTGCTTTTGTTTTCAGATCTATTATTCTAAAAATCCAAAAATACCTTGCTGCACTTTTTATTTATTTATTTTATTTGGTGTTATCGAGAGATATTTTTATCCAAAATTATACAACCAATCTATCTTTTAACCGAGAGGGACTGACAACCCCTCTTATGCGTCAGGTTGCACATATTTGTTCTTTGTTTGCAGGTACCGTTTACATAGTGTTTCTTGGTTCTTCTACTGGTTAGATAACCTTTGTTTCATAACTGCGGGAAATACCTACCGAAGTTGTACTTCATCATCCCTTCCCCTTCGAGGAAATACTGACGTGGATACGAGCCATCAAGAAAGGATTTCTGGCACCGTTATCGAGGATACATCATCAATATCTATCAGGTTCCTAATCACAAATCTCATATCCTTGCAATTTATATTATTTGCCATTTGCCTCTCATTTTCATCTCCCCCACTTCACAAAAATGCCGTTTTATTCACCTTCTTTTTGGTTTGCCTTTTTCTTGTCAGATCTCGTGCTTGCTTGTGTTGCCATGTGTCTTCTATTTGCTTGCATCTTCGCTTGCTAAAAATCTATTGATATGGACTCTCACCCACTTGGTAATCTTTTCAGAAGATCCAATTATGGTGAACCCATTGCTAGTGAATTGAGTTCACTAGATTATCTTGATGAAGTTTTGTTTGAGATTCGTTTATCTGAAGATTCATGATAGCTCCTTAGATGAAAAGCATGATTGCAATGATGTTATTATAAATTATATTAATGTCAACTCTGCTAATAATATGCAAAACCCCAAGCTTGGGGATGCTAATATTGCTATGTCCACTACTTATTGCAATGTTCAAGATTACGGTGATAATGATTCTTACGATCTTGAAAATTTATTTAAGCCTCACTGGTACGCGTCGGTGCTATACAAACAGTTTTTAACCCCTTTTCGCGATGGTATTTGGAACCATCGCCAAGTGAGTGTGGGCAATAGGGGGGTCCTTCCCACACGACCTAAAAACCGTCGAGGATAGGGAGCCAAGATGCATATACAGTACTCCTACTCGTTTGTGCTTGCATTGCCATCGCAGTCAGTATTCTGTGGTGCTACGTTTACGATGCACGACCCATCACAAATGGTTCACTATTATAGAACATGTATGATAAGCACACGATCACACACATTCGCTTGTCCAAAACCGTATGCGATAACTAATTAAGAAGATTACCTAATCGTCATACGAGTGTCGGATAGGATTACGAAACATCGAACCGTTGAAACATCGTCGTACACAGCAACTATCGCACACGTTATTTTGTGGTGCAACATTTACGATGCATACTTCATCAGAAATAATTCATGGTTGCGAATCGTGTACGATAAGGCAACTATCACAAACATTTAGTTTGCCCGCACTATTTGTGATATTGTCTGACATCGCGCACGCTTTGCAAACGGCAACTGTGTGCATGCTTGCACATGTTTTCCCTCTGTGAACCATCTCGAATTATGTTGTATATCACAAACGTTTATGTTTTACCAACCGTGTGTGCCGTAACGACCTGGAGAGCGTAATTTCACTGTAATTTAATTGCCGCTATTTCAAATTGTATCGGATTTGAATTTGAATTTGAATATATGCTACAGCTTTATTCATATCCATCAGATTCAAACAACTAATGCATTATTCAATTAATAGGTACATATGTTCAAGAATTACATAAGAACCAAATAAAAGAATGATGAACCACAGTTGTATACTTGTACTATTAAAGACGGTAAAGAAAGAGGTGAAATACATTTTGGTTGCTGAAAAGCGGAATGCCCATATTGTGCCCTCTGATACATCTCCAACGTATCTACTTTTCCTAATGCTTTTCCTCTTGTTTTGGACTCTAATTTTCATGATTTGAATGAAACTACCCCCGGACTGATGATGTTTTCAGCAGAACTACCATGGTGTTGTTTTTTTGCAGAAATAAAAGTTCTCGGAATGGAACAAAACTTTGCGAGAAATTTTTATATAATAAATAAGAATTTCTGGAGCCAAGACCTACCAGAGAGGGGCACCTGGGTGGGCACAACCGACCAGGGCGCGCCCCCTCTCCTGGCGCACCCAGGTGGTTTGTCCCCACCTGGTGGCCTCGCAGACCCTGAAACCGACGCTATAAAATCCTATTTTCCAGAAAAAAATCAGGGAGAAAGAATTATCGCGACCCACAAGATGGAGTCGCCATCACCACCCATTCTTCATGGGGAGGCTAGATCTGGAGTCCGTTTGGGGCTCCAGAGAGGGGGTCTTTGTTCTTTGTCATCACCAACCATTCTCCATCTCCAATTCCATGATGCTCCCCACTTGGAGTGAGTAATTCCTTCATAGGCTCGCTGGTCGGTGAGGATTTGGACGAGATTTATCATGTAATCGAGTTAGTTTCGTTAGGGCCTGATCCCTAGTATCCACTATGTTCTAAGATTGATGTTTGTATGACTTTGCCATGCTTAATGCTTGTCACTTTGGGCCCGGGTGCCATGATTTCATATCTGAACCGTTTATGTTATCATCATTATATCCATGTTCTAGATCCGATCTTGCAAGTTAGAGTCACCTACTACGTGTTATGATCCGGCAACCCCGGAGTGACAATAGTCGGGACCACTCCCGGTGATGACCGTAGTTTGAGAAGTTCATGTATTCACTATGTGTTAATGCTTTGTTCCGGTTCTCTATTAAAAGGAGGCCTTAATATCCCTTAGTTTCCAATATGTACTCCACTGCCAAGGAGGGTATGACAAAAGATGTCATGCAAGTTCTTTCCATGAGCACGTATGACTATTTATGGAATACATGCCTACATTATATTGATGAACTGGAGCTAGTGTCGTATCGCCCTAGGTTATAACTGTCTCATGATGAACATCATCCAACAAGTCACCGATCCAATGCCTACGAATTTATATTATATTGTTCTTGATAAGTTACTACTGCTATCATCACTGTTACACTTGCTACAAAATTACTGCTATCACTGTTACCGTTGCTATTGCTGCTGTCACTACTATCAAAACTATCATACTACTTTGCTACTAATCACTTTGCTACAGGTAATTAATCTCCAAGTGTGGTTGAATTGATAACTCAGCTACTAATACCTTCAAATATTCTTTGGCTCCCCTTGTGTCGAATCTATAAATTTGGGTTGAATACTCTACCCTCGAAAACTGTTGTGATCCCCTATACTTGTGTGTTATCAAGTCCTTTTTCTGGCGCCGTTGCCGGGGAGAATAACTATATTTGTTGAGTCACTTGGGATTATTATCAATTTTTCAGTATGAAGAATCTGAAGGATGCGAAGACTAAGATTTTTTACTCAAAGACGAGGGGAGGTAAGAAACTGCCATCTAGTTCTGCTTTAGATTCACCTTCTGTTATAAGTAAACTTGCAACACCATCACATGCTATTAATTCTGATATGTCACAAGTTATTGATGATGCTACTTGTGCTATGGATAATGCTTATGACGATGCTATTACCTTGCTTGATAATGATGATGTGCCACTTGGTGAATTTCTTGATGAACAAATTGCTAGAGTAATACAACATGATGTTGTTGAATCTGATGATGAACTTGAAACTGAATCTCCAAAAACACCTGCTAGAACTAGTCTTCCTAGATATGAATTGCCTAAGGTATGTTATGTTATGAGTGAAAAACAACTAGAGATATTCTTGCTTGCAGAGATAGATATGATCTAGAGAAATTATTATGCAAGTATAAAGAAAAATCTCTGAATGCTAGAATGAAATATGATCCTAAGTTTGCTACTTCACCTATTTTTATTGATGATAAGGATTATGAATTCTCTGTCGACCCATAGTTAATTACTTTGGTTGAATCTGATCCTTTCGATGGATATGAAACTGAAACTGTTGTGGCACATCTTACTAAGTTGAATCACATAGCCACCCTTTTTAATCATGATGAGAAAACTCGCTATTAATTTATTCTCAAATTATTTCCATTCGCACTAAAGATTGGTACAATACTCTTGGTCCTGGTTGTGTACGTAGTCCCCAGGATATGATTTACTACTTCTCTGAAAAATATTTCCCTGCTCATAAGAAACAAGCTGCTTTACATGAAATATTTAACTTTGTGCAAACTAAAGAAAAGAGTCTCCCACAAGCTTGGGGAGGCTTTGCCAGTTACGTAATGCTTTGCCTGATCATCCCCTTAAGAAAAATGAAATACTTGATATCTTGTATAATGGACTAACCGATGCTTCTAGGGACTTCCTAGATAGTTGTACTGGTTGTGTTTTCAGGGAATGAACTTTTGGACAAGCTGAAAAATTATTGAATAATATATTTTAAAATTATGATGATTGGACTCTTCCTGAACCACCAGCTAAACCCACTCTGAAGAAGAGGGGTATATTATATCTCAGTCCTGAAGATATGCAAGAGGCAAAGAAATCTATGAAGGAAAAATGTATTAAAGCTGAGGATGTTAAAATTTTACCTCCTATTGAAGAAATACATGGGCTTAATACACCACCACTACCTAAGGTGGTAGAGGTAAATTCTCTAATGAAGTTCAATGATAATGACAATCCTCACAATATGCATCCTAGCCAATGCCTTCATGAGTTTGAAAACTATATTAGAAAACAAGATCACTTCAATGCAAATGTTATGAAACAATTGAAATATAATTCAGATATTGTTGCTCGCTTGAGTGACTTGTTATTTACAATATCAAATGATGTTAGAGGTGTTGGAAATCATGCTTCTATGGTTCAATCTCAGTTAGAACAAGTTGCCAAATCACAAAGAGAATTGCTTGATGATATGAATAATAATATACATGACTTTGCTGTTAGGGTTGCAACTAGAGGAGATAAAATGACTTAGGAGCCACTTTATCCTGAGGGACACCCAAAAATAATAGAAAAGGATTCACAAAGGAACAACATCACTACACCTACTCCTTCTAAAAATAAAAAATAAAAAGAAAAATGATAGGACTTTGCACACTTCTAGTGAACCTGAAATAGAAAAACCTCCTGATAATGATAATGAAACTTCTATCTCAGATGCTGAAACTCAGTCTGGTAATGAACACCCACCTAGTGATAATGAGAAAGATAATGCTGATGTTCATGAAAATACTCAACCAAATAATAAAGAACCAGATAATGATGTTTTGATAGAACCAGCAGTTGATCTTGATAACCCACAACCTAAGGATAAAAGGTATGATAAAATAGACTTCATTGCTAGAAAACACGATAAAGAAAAAGAACCGTGGGTTCAAAAACCTATGCCTTTTCCACCCAAGTTAACTAAAAAGAATGATGATGAAGAATTTGAACGCTTTGCTGAAATGTTGAGGCCAGTCTTTTTGTGTACTCGCTTGACAGATATCTTGAAGATGCCTCCTTATGCAAAGTATATGAAAGACATCAATACAAATAAGAAAAAAAATACCAGAAGCTTTGAAATCTCCACTATGCTTGCTAATTATACTTTTAAGGATGGAGTACCTAAAAAACTTGGAGATCCGGGAATACCAACTATACCTTTCTCCATCAAAAAGAATTATGTGAAAACTGCTTTGTGTGATTTAGGAGCTGGTGTTAGTGTTATGCCTTTCTCTTTATATAAAATACTTGATTTGAATAAACTCACACCTACTGAAATATCTTTGCAAATGGCTGATAAATCAACTGCCATACCTATCGGTATCTGTGAGAATGTGCCCCCGAGGATAACAACATGTCGATTATCCTTGGTAGACCCTTCCTGAATACTGCAAGGGCTGTTATTGATTGCAATAAAAGCAAGGTCACTTTTCATATCAATGGTAATGAGCATATGGTGCACTTTCCAAAGAAACAATTCCAAGTGAACGGTATTAATGTTATTGAAAAATCTCCGAAAATCACTATTGGAAGTTTTCAAATACCTCTACCTACTGTCAAAAAGAAATATGAAATGCTTATTGTTGGGGACATTCATATCCCCATTGATGTAACTTAGTGATTTACGAAAGTTCTTCGGTTTCATGCTAATCGGAAGTGGTTGTTAACAAGACCTGATCAACCTTATTAATGGATCATTTTTGAGCGGTATGAGGTCGATGAATTTAGTAAGCACTACTTTTTGTTCTTTGTTTTTATTAGTGAAATAAAATAAAATGCCATGTTTTGTCTGTTTTCTGATTTTTCCCGTGCAATAAAAAATGACCCAAAAATAAAAGTTCTCAGAATGCCCTGAAAATTTAATACGATTTTTTTCTGAGTATTTCTGAATTTCGGGTGCAAATAATATCAGAGGGACGTCACCAGGTGGGCACAACCCACCTGCGCACCAGGACCCCTAGGCGCACCCTGGTGGGTTGTGGTCCCCATGTGGGTCCCCTCACTTATCTCTTCACACCACATCATCACCCACCTCCAGAAAAAAATCTCCATTGCTCTCTCTCCTGTGTTCTTGCTCTCAAACCCGCGGATTTCGATCTCTTTGCTCGAAGCTCCATTTCCGAAACTGTTTTGGGGGATTGTTGCTTGGTATGTGACTCCACCGTTTGTCCAATTAGTTTTTGTTTTAGTGGTTTATATTTTGATTAATTAGCTACTCTTGGTGATGTTGTAGGTGAGGTTGCATGTGGAATTCTTAGTGTTCTAAGTAGTTTGAATGCTTGCTATGGCCTCTATGTATCACTATGAGTAGTTGCTATCAATCTTATAAAGTTTTGTTGATAAATTTTTGTCACTCAAAAATTTCAGAAAATTGTACGTGAACACGATGAACCTTTTTCGAAGGAGTTCTTCGAGGAGGCGATCCTCGGGGGCATCTTCTAGTGACAGCTCCGCTCATCGGTCATATGTTGAACCGAGTGAAAGTTCCACACGAGATGCCGTCACCAAAACATGCTTATGGCCTTGCGATGAGTATATGATGCGTGTGGGCATTAAGGAGGAATTTCAGCAATATGTTCACAATGCCGGTCTCGGTCCCTACATTTCAGATAAGTGCGAACAACACCACATTCTTACTGAATTGTTTGTCAAAGGATTTAAAGTCCATCCCCATGAGTCTAGGGTGTCGTTTATGCTTTATGATAATCCGTTTACCATCTCACTAGAAAATTTTGCTTACCACTAGAAACTCCCATTCTGGGGTTCGCTTGACGAACCACCAAGGACTAAATAGCAATCTTTCTTGACTAGCCTTTGCTACGCTGAGACGAGGGTCGTGACACAAGGCAGAATAAAGAGCATTCATTTTCCTCCAATTCAGTACTTTGCATTGTTTAACGGGAAATGTATAGTAAGCAAGAAAGACTGTAGTAAACTTTGTGCGCCAGACTTGAGCATCATACACATCGCTCTCACTGGTGAAAGGAATTATAACCTTGGAGCGATTGTTGCACGCAGACTTCAGCATAACGCTAATAGTGGCTGGTTCTATGGTGGAATTTATGCCACGCGTTTAGCACGAGGGCTGGATGTTACACCTTTGCCCTTTGACCCTATCTTCCCCACGCAGTATTTGGACTTCGACACCTTAAAAGATCATAAGATCCTTAAAGGAAAAATTGATAACTTCACTTATAATCTATTGTTTAACCAAAAATCTGTTATGCACACATATTTGCATGCACCTGCTCTTTTTGATAGTCATAGCAAAGGAAGATATTTTGTTCTTGAGAGCGAGGCTCGAGCTCACAACGCAGTAGTGGAGGAAGCACGGCAGGCCGAGGCATCCGCATCAAGAGCCTCCGTGAGCTACCATGCCAACTACTACAATCCAGGCTTCTGATCGACTACCAAGTTAGGCCAAAATCCTAAGCTTGGGGGAGTACATGTTTCTCACCGACATTACACTTTTTTGAATATTTACTATGGGGTAAAACACCACAGCCCATTTATTAGAAAAAGAAAATAGTCCAACAATATACAAGCACTAAGAGAGTGCCAAAAAACAAAAATAAAGACCTACCTAATACTTACCTATATTTACAAAAGGGCATTGACCCAAGATATGAGTTGACCTCTAATGCTAACACTAAGCCTGTGAGCTAACAGAAGAATATCATGTACAAATTTACATCCTCCGAGAGGCAAAACGACTCTGCTCCCCACTGAAGATCCTCCCATTTCTTAAGATCCAGATGTTCCATGTTGTTGTGAGCATCACCTCAAAGAATAATGGATGGCCAAAACTGGTTCTAGCATTAAAGATACACTTTTGGGTGTTAGTCCCCTGGGTCCAATCAATCTGAAGATAATTCCACACCCTACGGCTGAAGGTGCATTGGAAGAACACGTGGGTTCTATCTTCATGGACATATGCATTACATATAACACAAAGGTTATCATCATTTGGAGACCTCCAGTGTCTTCGAACCAACATGTCCTTTGTGTTAAGTCTATCAAAGAACAACAACCAGCCAAAGGCTTTAATCTTCATGGTGTGTAACATCCCAAATTTTCAAATTGGAATGTTATACATTAGACCACCATTGCATATCATATTTTATTGCATTTTGGTTTGATCCTAGAAATTCTACGCAACTCAATGACCCACGGAGAGAGTTGGGGATTTCGTTATTTTCATATTCGAGTTTTCTCAAATTTTGAAAAGAGGATCGTTTGATTTTAATTATTTTCTCTTCGAATATTTATTTTATAAAAATAAAAGAGAGAGGATAAAATGACTTCCTCAAAATAAAGAAATATCGGAGATTTAAGGTTAAAATCAAATAAGATTTTTATTCGGAGTTTTATCGCTATTTTATTTGAATTAGGAAAAATATGCGTTTTTCACAATTGCATTTTAGGCCCAAATAAATGTTCACTTTGTCCAACATATTTTTAGAGGACGGGGAAAAATTATTTCGGGATTTTTGGAGTCCGTTTAGTATTTCTTTTCTTTATTTTTCTGCACGTCAGAATTATTTAAAAAAATCAAACCGACTCCGGGCTGTACCCGAGCGGGACTCCGCCCGGGGTGCCTTTATAAGCCGACACCCCCGAGCCGCCAAAGCCCACTAGCCCAACCCGCGCCGCCGCCCCAAACCCTAACCTAGCCCGACGCCGCCGCCGTCGCCGCAGCCGCCTGCGCCGCCGCGCCTCGCCGCCGACGCCGCCACCCGAAGCCCGCGCCGCCTCGCCGGAGCCGCACCGCCGCCTCGCCATACCTTCGCCGGAGGTAGCCGCCGCCGCCTTGGTTTACGTACGAAAACCGATCGGTTTTTTCCGAAAACCCTAGATCCATTTTTTTAGATCGGTTTGGTTTTTTCCGGATTAGTTATTTAGTGAACGCCTGTTCGTACGTTCGTTTTAACAAACGGTTTTCGTCCGTTAGCCGCAGACAGAGAACGTTCGTTCGTTAGCCTGTTTGTTAGTTTTTCTTTTTCTCGAATTTTCCACGATTATTTTAAATCGCGATTTCTGATCCGATTTTCGCTCTAGTAAAACTTTTCACTTGTTTATCGGAATCAGGCGATTCAAGCACCTAGAGTTTCGTATCAAAGCCCTCTTTCTGTTTAACCAACTTAAACAAGTTTTTGATACTATAAAATTTTTCTTTAGTCCAGATTAGTAAACGAAGCTTGTTTCTTTCGCCGTTTGAGTTTTGTTGCTTCGTTCGATTTTATTCTTTTTGCAAACCGGAGTTGTTAAAGTTGAACTTTCAGGTTAGATCTCTTATTTGATTTTTACCTGCGCCCTTGCTTGATTGCTTATTGTATGCTTGTTTGATTGCGATAGAGTACCCGGAGTGCGAAGCATGCTACATCGAGTCTCTAGGTTTCACGGATCATCAGCAAGGCAAGTAACACTTTGATCATATCTCTTTAATACCATTTTTATTGCATTAGATCAATCCTCAAACAACTGCATTGTTAGGATCTGAATAAATTGGGGGCTGGGAAGTAGATGAGGTAGTACCTATTCACCTGTTTATTATCAAACCCTGGGAGTTACTTCTATGTTGCTTATACTGCTACGCTATGCTCGTAGACGTGGATTGGGTTTGAGTGTATTCATGATAGATGTGAGATTGTTAATTAATTGTTCAACTTAAGGTGGCAACTTTAATACACATTTGGGTGGATTGAGGCACCTGGGGTATCCAGTGATTGCGTGTATTTTTGGAAATCCCGAGGTACCGTGTGATTTTCCTATGGACCGCCACCCAGGCTCAAAGGGATCATAAGATTATTCATGCTGGAAACTACTGTGTGCAGCCACATGCCATTATGGGCTCTGGCATAGTTGAGTAAGTTGTGGGAAACCTTTCCATGATGGGCTAGTAGATGTAGGGGATTGTAGGTGTACCGGCCCATCTATCGGTTGAGGGGACCTCTTCGGAAAGACTGTGTCTCAGTCATCCATTTCTCAAACACCATGTAGTGCGAGAAATCCAACGGAGGAGATCGAGTCTTGTGGGGAAAAGTGCGCAAACCTCTGCAGAGTGTACAAACTAATCAAGGTTAGCCGTGTCCCCGGTTATGGACATCCTGAGTATCTGGTTCTTGGATTATCATGTGGATCTCATCACTCTAAATTAATTTTGTTGGGTTAATAATTACTTTTAATTGGGATTGAGAGGGGGTTTACCCTCTCAATGATTTTCAACCAACTTTGTAGTTAAATAAAATGTATTCCTTTGCAGTAGGGAAAATTTGGCTTTTCGCAAAACCCATTGACCATACAGCCTCAACCAGCCATATATGCAAGTAGTGATAGCTTTACATTGTTAATTACTCTCTTGTGTTACATTGCCAGCATATTGCATGTGCTGACCCATTTCGGGCTGCAACGTATCATGTTGCAGACTTCTCAGATGACGAGTAAGGAGCCTTATGTCGTGGTCTTTCACTCAGTGATGCCGTTGGAGTTGATGGACTCAGTTTATCTTCCAAGTCTTCCGCTGTTATCGTATTAGATGGCCTTAAGGCATATTTATTGTAATAAGCTCTCCTTTGAGACATTCGATGTAATAAGTGTGTGATTGCTACTCTGTTATAATTCCTCAAGAACTGTGTGTGTCAGCATTACCGATCCAGGGATGACACTAATGCATAGAGATTAGACTGTTTGAAGTCTGGTCGCTACAAGATGGTATCAGAGCACATGCTGACTGTAGGACACGACCACTAAGCTAAAGCCCTAGATCACTACTCTCTTCTCATTTCTGACTCCTCTCCATTTTCTACTCTTTAGGATGGCGGACGCAAGGAACAAGTTTGCACAACCAGATGAAGACACACCTTTTGGACGCCACTTGAAGGAAGTCACTAGGTACCTGAACATCGGAATACCAAGCTTCACTGGGACTTACAACGCCAATTTACCAGAAGAGGAGCGCTGGATGATTCAAGTTCAAGTTCTAGGAAGGACATGTAAGCCAGTCACTGAGCCCATAGAATTTTCCTTTGATGCACCAACCTGGAGTCTAGGAAAGAGTATGGCAGCCCACATCACCATGGGACGCATTGGAGAAGTTTACCACAAGGATCTCAAGGATACTATCTACCAGATTTGTGGACGCCGAGATGAGCAATGGGAGATGATCAGCACCAGGAAGGATAGATCGATTGTCGCTTTCATCTAGGAGTTAAACCAGCATATTCGCCTCCAGGAAAGTCAGATGTGCGTAGGCATGATAGATCTGAAGAAGGCAATGACAAGGATCATGGAGCATGAGGAAGAACTCAAGGCAACTCGTGAAGATTATGAGGAACAAATGATCGTACTAGTGGAGAAGAATGACGACCTGACAAGGAAGGTAGGAGTATTCATGGGAGACCCCACGCCAGGAGGAGAAGATGACGGTTCCATTTGCCCGGAGAACTACATCATCATCGACGACACCGACTCGGACCCCGATGATAGTGATGATGACTATGTTGATGAAGCTGGAGCGGATATCATGGAGTCTTCGACCGAACAATATTTCTAGTCGACCACCATATCAGTAGTAGTATTCCACCATGTAAATATTATAGTCCAAGCACTTTGTAACGATAGTTCTAGACCGATTGTATGCCCTTTACTTGATTGATTGAGTGATATGATTGTGTTTGTCTCATGTGCATATGGGTAGTGTTTTCTCACTAGACCTCATTCTATTCTACTCTCTTCCCTCTAAGCCCTCAGATGCCTCCCAGACATGACCCCGAATTTACCTTTCCACCGGAGCTCACTCATTTGATCCAGCAGCAGAATACCCTGATGCAGTTGTTAGTTCAGAACCAAGGCAACAACAACCCACCACCACCTCTAGTTGACAAATTAGCCCATTTTCTGATGTTGCAGCCGCTGGTGTTTTCCAGTAGCACCGAGCCGATAGTGGCAGATGATTGGCTCCGCAGGATTGGAAGGGAGTTAACCACTACAGGATGCACAGATGCTGAGAGGGTGCGTTTTGCCACGCACCAATTGGATGGACCAGCAGCCTCATGGTGGGAGAATTACACTGTCACCTATCCTATAGCCACTGTTACATGGGACCAGCTCCAGCAGGCTTTTCGTACTGCCCATGTATCAGCATGAGCTATGGCCATAAAGAAGCGTGAGTTTCGCAACTTACGCCAAGGAGGACGCACCGTTAGCCAGTATGTGGATGACTTTAGCAAGCTAGCACGTTATGCCCCAGATGATGTTGCTACGGATGCAGCTAAGCAGGAGAAGTTTTTGGAAGGACTGAATGGTGAGCTGAGCATGCAGTTGATGGTAGCAACCTTTAATAACTAGCAATAGTTGTTAGATTGATCTCTCATGATTGAAGGGAAGAAGCAACAGATTGATAACCGGAAGAGGAAGTATGGACAAGGGAAGTATAATTCTAGAGCCCAGTAGAGATCCTGTTTCACCCCGAACTCGGGAGGACTTGTGCATAACCATGGAGGCCACACTCACAATGGTGGAAGTTCTCACAACCATAGTGGCTCCAAGAATGGTAATGGACGAAGCAATGGACAGAACCGTTCCAACCCAGCAACACCCGCCAAGAAAGATCTATGCCACGTTACTTGCTACAAGTGCCAGAAGACCGGACATTACGCCAATGAATGTCCTGAAGCTAAGAAAGAGAACGGAAATGGAAGCTCTGGGAAGAAGCCCAACCCTTTGAACAGGAGAAAAGTGAACCACGTTAACGTGGTGGAGATTGAAGCCCAGCCAGATGCAGTAATAGGTAAGTTTTTGGTTAAGTCTTTTACTGAAGTCGTACTTTTCGATAATGGTGCATCGCATTCATACATATGGGATAAGTTGCTTCCAAGTTGGAATTTCCCGAAAGATTGTCAGGAGTTCACGATGTGTTCTGCGTTTCTCACTTGAAGAAGTGCCACAAAGAGATGGCTGATATCCCTCTAAGAGATACAGTGCCCCTGGAAGCGATACAGTTGGATAGCGGCTTGACCTACGAGGAGAAGCCAGTCAAGATTCTCGAGTTTTCCATCCGAGTTACACGCAACAAAGTTATCAAGTTCTGTAAAGTTCAGTGGAGCCACCATACCGAGGATGAAGCCACCTGGGAGCGAGAGGAAGATCTACGGAAGGACCATCCACACCTATTTTCTAGCCAACCCGAATCTCGAGGGCGAGATTCATCTTAAGGGGGGTAGGTTTGTAACATCCCATATTTTCAATTTGGAATGTTATACATTACATCATCATTGCATATCATATTTTATTGCATTTTGGTTTGATCCTATAAATTCTACACAACTCAATGACCCACGGAGAGAGTTGGGGATTTCATTATTTTCATATTCGAGTTTTCTCGAATTTTGAAAAGAGCATCATTTGATTTTAATTATTTTCTCTTCGAATATTTATTTTATAAAAATAAAAGAGAGAGGATAAAATGACTTCCTAAAAATAAAGAAATATCGGAGATTTAATGTTAAAATAAAATAAGATTTTTATTCAGAGTTTTATCGCTATTTTATTTGAACTAGGAAAAATATGCATTTTTTAAATTTGCATTTTAGGCCCAAATAAATGTTCATCTTGTCCGGCATATTTTTAGAGGATGGGGAAAATTTATTTCGGAATTTTTGGAGTCCGTTTAGTATTTCTTTTCTTTCTTTTTCTGCACATCAAAATTATTTTAAAAAAAAGTCAAACCGACTCTGGGCCGTATCCGAGCAGGACTCCGCCCGGGGGGCCTTTATAAGCCGCCACCCCCGAGCCGCCGAAGCCCACCAGCCCAACCCGCGCCGCCCCCCCAAACCCTAACCATAGGCCACGCCGCCGCCGTCGCCGCGCCTCGCCGCCGACGCCGCCGCAGCCACCCGGAGAACTACATCATCATCGACGACACCGACTCGGACTCCGACGATAGTGATGATGACTATGTTGATGAAGCTGGAGTGGATATCATGGAGTCTTCGACCAGACAATATTTCTAGTCGACCACCATATCAGTTGTAGTACTCCACCATGTCAATATTATAGTCCAAGCACTTTGTAACGATAGTTCTAGACCGATTGTATGCCCTTTGCTTGATTGATTGAGTGATATGATTGTGTTTGTCTCATGTGCATATGGGTAGTGTTTTCTCACTAGACCTCATTCTATTCTATTCTCTTCCCTCTAAACCCTCAGATGCCTCTGAGACGTGACCCCAGATTTACCTTTCCACCGGAGCTCACTCAGTTGATCCAGCAGGAGAATACCCTGATGCAGTTGTTAGTTCAGAACCAAGGCAACAACAACCCACCACCACCTCTAGTTGACAATTTAGCTCGTTTTCTGATGTTGCAGCCACCGGTGTTTTCCAGTAGCACCGAGCCGATAATGGCAGATGATTGGCTCCGCAGGATTGGAAGGGAGTTAACCACTACAGGATGCACAGATGCTGAGAGGGTGCGTTTTGCCACGCACCAATTGGATGGACCAGCAGCCTCATGGTGGGAGAATTACACTGTCACCTATCCTATAGCCACTGTTACATGGGACCAGTTCCAGCAGGCTTTTCGTACTGCCCATGTATCAGCATGAGCTATGGCCATAAAGAAGCGTGAGTTTCGCAACTTACGCCAAGGAGGACGCACCGTTAGCCAGTATGTGGATGACTTTAGCAAGCTAGTACGTTATGCCCCAGATGACGTTGCTACGGATGCAGCTAAGCAGGAGAAGTTTGTGGAAGGACTGAATGGTGAGCTGAGCATGCAGTTGATGGTAGCAACCTTTAATAACTACCAATAGTTGGTAGATTGAGCTCTCATGATTGAAGGGAAGCAGCAGCAGATTGATAACCGCAAGAGGAAGTATGGACAAGGGAAGTATAATTCTGGAGCCCAGTAGAGACCATGTTTCACCCCGAACTTGGGAGGACTTGTGCATAACCATGGAGGTCACACTCACAATGGAGGAAGTTCTCACAACCATAGTGGCTCCAAGAATGGTAATGGAGGAAGCAACGAACAGAACCGTTCCAACCTAGCAACGCCCGCCGAGAAAGATCTAAGCCACATTACTTGCTACAAGTGCCAGAAGACCGGAGATTACGCCAATGAATGTCCTGAAGCTAAGAACGGGAACGGCAATGGAAGCTCTGGGAAGAAGCCCAACCCTTTCAACAGGGGACAAGTGAACCACGTTAACCTGGAGGAGATTGAAGCCCAACCAGATGCAGTAATAGGTAAGTTTTTGGTTAAGTCTTTTACTGCAGTCATACTTTTCGATACTGGTGCATCACATTCATACATATCAAGGGGATTTGTGGATAAGTATAAACTGCCCACCAAAGTTCTTAGTACACCTATGTTACTGAGCTCGCCAAGAGCAGAGTATATGGCAATCCAAGGATGTTTCCAGGTACCGTTGGCCATAGGTAGGCACGTTTTCCCCTCAGATCTAATAATTCCAGAGTCGCAAGGTTTGGATGTGATTCTGGGTATGGATTGGCTATCGATGTATGGAGGAAACATCGATTGCGCTAGTAATTCAACTTTGCTCACCACCCCAGAAGGAGGAAGGATCAAGTATGTATCCCGGCATGTGCCGATTAGGACTCAAGTAAATTCCCTAACAGGAGTTGTACAGGAGGAAGTACCAGTGGTGAAGGATTTCCCAGATGTATTTCCAGAAGAGTTGCCAGGCATGCCACCGGATAGAGACATTGAATTTTTTATTGAGCTTCTGCCGGGCACAAGGCCAATATCTAAGAGACCGTATATGATGCCGCACAGGATTTAGAGGAAATTAAGAAGCAGATTGAGGATTTACTGGATAAAGGATATATTCTCCCAAGTTCGTCACCTTGGGGATCACCAGTACTTCTAGTGGCGAAGAAAGATGGATAGTTAAGGATGGTTGTTGATTATCATGAATTGAATGAAGTAACGATCAAGAACAAGTACCCACTACCTATGATCAATGATTTGTTTGATCAGCTGCAAGGAGCTAAGGTGTTTTCCAAGATCGATTTGCGATCAGGGTACCACCAGTTGAACATTCGAGAGCAGGATATACCTAAGACAACTTTTACCACAAGGTACGGGCTATATGAGTATACCGTTATGTCATTTGGCCTGACTAACGCACCTACTTATTTTATGAACATGACGAACAAGGTGTTTATGGAGTTTTTGGATAAGTTCATTGTGGTGTTCATTGATGATATTCTGGTCTACTCGAAGAATGAAGAGGAGCATAAGGAGCATTTGTGTTTAGTACTTGGGAAGGTCAAGGAACATCAGCTATACGCCAAGTTCAGCAAGTGTGAGTTTTGGTTGAAGGAAGTTGGATTCCATGGACATGTTATATCCAGAGAAGGAATATCAGTAGACCCCAACAAAGTTGTCACTGTGACAAATTGGGAGTCACCCACGTCACTTGGAGAAATCCGGAGTTTTCTTGGACTCGCAGGATACTACCGAAGATTCATTGAAAATTTCTCGAAGATTGCAAAGCCTATGACGGAGTTATTAAAGAAAGACACCAAATTCAAATGGACTGAGAAATGTGAGGCTAGTTTTCAGGAATTGAAGAAACATTTGGTTACATCACCAGTGTTGATTCTGCCAGATCAACGCAAGGATTATGAAGTGTATTGCGATGCCTCTCATTGAGGACTTGGAGCAGTGCTTATGCAGGAAGGAAGAGTTGTTTCATATGCCTCACGACAGATTAAAACCCATGAGTAAAATTATGCTACACATGATTTGGAGTTAGCAGCTGTAATGCATGCATTGAAGACATGGAGACATTTTCTCATCGGAAACCATTGTGAGGTATACACGGATCACAAGAGTTTGAAGTATATCTTCACACAGAAGGAGTTGAATCTCAGGCAGAGGAGATGGTTGGAACTCATAAAGGATTATGATATCAAGTTGCACTATCATCCCGGAAAGGCTAACGTAGTAGCCGATGCGTTGAGCCGCAAGAGTCATGTCAATACACTCATGACAGGAGAGTTACCCAAGGAGTTAGAAGAAGACCTTCGCGAGCTATGTTTGGAGATAGTTCTGAGAGGTTATGTAGCAGCTTTGGAGATTCATTCTACCTTGATGGATAAGATCAGAGAAGCGCAGAAGACGGATAAGGAGATTGCCGAGATAAAGGAAAGGATGAGCAAAGGAAAAGCCAAGGGATTTCGTGAGGATGAGCATGATACCCGATGGTTTGAGGACCGCGTATATGTACCAAATGATCAGGAGATCATGTAGCTGAGTTTGTAGGAGGCCCATGACTCACCATATTCGATTCACCCAGGAAATACCAAGATGTACCTGGATCTCAAGGATAGATTCTAGTGGACCGGAATGAAGAAGGATATTGCGGAGTATGTAGTAGTTTGTGATGTATGTCAGAGAGTGAAGGCAGAGCATCAGAAGCCAGCAAGATTGCTGCAACCATTGTCGATACCCTAATGGAAGTGGGATAAGCTAGGCATGGATTTTATCACGGGATTACCCATGTCTCGTTCAGGCTATGACTCGATATGGGTTGTAGTCGATCGTTTGACGAAAGTAGCTCATTTCATCCCAGTGAAGACCACTTACACCAGTGCTAAGTTGGCAAAGATATACATGACCAGGATCGTATGTTTGCATGAAGTTCCAAGGACAATTGTATCAGATAGAGGAACCCAGTTTACCTCAAAGTTTTGGAATCAGTTACATGAAACTTTGGGAACACGGTTAGAGTTCAGTACAGCTTTTCACCCGCAGACGGATGGACAGACTGAGAGAGTCAATCTGATACTGGAGGACATGTTGAGAGCTTGTGCACTAGATTATGGATCTAGTTGGGACGATAATTTGCCTTACGCAGAGTTCTCTTACAATAACAGTTACCAAGCCAGTTTGAAGATGGCCCCTTTCGAAGCATTGTACGGAAGGAGGTGCAGGACACCGTTGTTGTGGGATGAAGTTGGAGACCGATAGTTGTTTGGACCAGGTTTGATTAAAGAATCTGAAGAGAAGGTTAAGCTGATTCATGATAGACTCAAGGTAGCCCAGTCCAGGTAGAAGAGCCATGCGGATTCTAAATGCAAGGAGACAGCTTACGAAGTTGGAGACAGAGTGTATCTTCGGGTATCACCACTCCGAGGAGTTAAGCGCTTTGGAGTTAAGGGAAAGTTAGCACCACGTTTTGTGGGACCATACAAAGTTTCGGAATGTATGGCAGAAGTTTCTTACAAGTTGGAATTTCCCGAAGGATTGCAGGAGTTCACGATGTGTTCCATGTTTCTCAGTTGAAGAAGTGCCACACAGAGACGACTGATATCCCTCTGAGAGATACAGTGCCACTGGAAGCGATACAGTTGGATAGCGACTTGACCTACAAGGAGAAGCCAGTCAAGATTCTCGAGTTTGCTAGCCGACTTACACGCAGCAAAGTTATCAACTTCTGCAAAGTTTAGTGGAGCCACCATACCGAGGATGAAGCCACCTGGGAGCGAGAGGAAGATCTATGGAAGGACCATCCACACCTACTTTCTAGCCAACCCGAATCTCGAGGGCGAGATTCATCTTAAGGGGGTAGGTTTGTAACATCCCAAATTTTCAATTTGGAATGTTATACATTAGATCATCATTGCATATCATATTTTATTGCATTTTGGTTTGATCCTAGAAATTCTACGCAACTCAATGACCCACGGAGAGAGTTGGGGATTTCCTTATTTTCATATTCGAGTTTTCTCGAATTTTAAAAAGAGGTTCGTTTGATTTTAATTATTTTCTCTTCGAATATTTATTTTGTAAAAATAAAATAGAGAGGATAAAATGACTTCCTCAAAATAAATAAATATCGGAGATTTAATGTTAAAATCAAATAAGATTTTTATTCGAAGTTCTATCGCTATTTTATTTGAATTAGGAAAAATATGCGTTTTCAAAATTGCATTTTAGGCCCAAATAGATGTTCACCTTGTCCGGCATATTTTTAGAGGACGGAGAAAATTATTTCAGGATTTTTGGAGTCCGTTTAGTATTTTTATTTCTTCCTTTTTCTGCATGTCGAAATTATTTAAAAAAAGTCAAACCGACTATGGGTCGTACCCGAGTGGGACTCCGCCCGGGGGGCCTTTATAAGCTGCCACCCCTGAGCCACCGAAGCCCACCAGCCCAACCCGCGCCGCCGCCCCAAACCCTAACCCTAGCCCACGCCGCCGCTGTCGCCGCCGCCGCCCGCGCCGCCGCCGCCGCAGCCGCCCGCGCCTTGCCGCCGATGCCGCCGCCGCCACCCGCCACCCGTGCCGCCGATGCCGGACCGCCGCCGGAGGTAGCCGCCGCCGCCGCCTCGGTTTACGTAAGAAAACTGAGCGTTTTTTTCGAAAACCCTAGATCCGTTTTTTTAGATCGGTTTGGTTTTTTTTCCGGATTAGTTATTTAGCGAACTCCCGTTAGTATGTTTGTTTTAATGAACGGTTTTCGTCCGTTAGCCGCAGATAGTGAACGTTCGTTCGTTAGCCTATTCATCAGTTTTTCTTTTTCTCAGATTTTCCACGAATATTTTAAATCGCGATTTCTGATCCGATTTTCGTTTTAGTAAAACTTTTCGCTCGTTTTTCGGAATCAGGCGATTCAAGCGTCTAGAATTTCGTCTCAAAGCCCTCTTTCTGTTTAACCAACTTAAACAAGTTTTTGCTACTGTACAATTTGACTTTAGTCCAGATTAGTAAACGAAGCATGTTTCTTTCGCCGTTTGAGTTTTGTTGCTTCGTTCGATTTGATTCTTTTTGCAAACCGGAGTTTTTAAGTTGAACTTTCAGGCTAGATCTCTTATTTGAGTTTTACCCGTGCCCTTGCTTGATTGCTTATTGTATGCTTGTTTGATTGTGATAGAGTACCCGGAGTGCGAAGCGTGCTACATCGAGTTTCTAGGTTTCACGGATCATCAGCAAGGCAAGTAATACTTTGATCATATCTCGTTACTACCCAGTTTTATTGCATTAGATCAATCCTCAAACAATTGCATTGTTAGGATCTGAATAAATTGTGGGCTGGGAAGTAGATGAGGTAGTACCTATTCACCTATTTATTATCGAACCCTGGGAGTTACTTATGCGTTGCTTATAGTGCTATGCTATGCTCGTAGACATGGATTGGGTTTGAGTGTATTCATGACAGATGTGAGATTGTTAATTAATGGTTTAACTTAAGGTGGCAACTTTAATACACATCTGGGTGGATTGAGGCACCTGGGGTATCCAGTGATTACTTGTATTTTTGGAAATCTCGGGATATCGTGTGGTTTTCCTATGGACCGCCACCCAGGCTCAAAGGGATCATAAGATTATTCATACTGGAAACTTCCGTGTGCAGCCACTATCCATTATGGGATCTGGCATAGTTGAGTAAGTTGTGGGAAACCTTTCCAGGATAGGCTAACAGATGTAGGGGATTGTAGGTGTACCTGCCTATCTATCGGTTAAGGGGACCTCTTCAGAAAGACTGTGTCTCGGTGAGCCATTTCTCAAACACCATGTAGTGCGAGAAATCCAACGGAGGAGATCAAGTCTTGTGGGAAAAAGTGCGCAAACCTCTGCAGAGTGTACAAACTAATCATGGTTAGCCGTGTCCCTGGTTATGGACATCTTGAGTATGTGATTCTTGGATTATCATGTGGATCTCATCACTCTAAATTAATTTTGTTGGGTTAATAATTACTTTTAATTGGGATTGAGAGGGGGTTTACCTTCTCAATGATTTTCAACCAACTTTGTAGTTAAATAAAATGTATTCCTTTGTAGTAGGGAAAAATTGGCTTTTCGCAAAACCCATTAACCATACAGCCTCCACCAGCCATATATGCATGTAGTGATAGCTTTACATTGTTAATTACTCTCTTGTGTTACATTGCCAGCATATTGCATGTGCTGACCCGTTTCGGGCTGCAACTTATCATGTTGCAGACTTTTTAGACGATGAGTAAGGAGCCTTAGGTCGTGGTCTTCCACTCAGTGATGTCGTTGGTGTTGATGGACTCAGTTTATCTTCCAAGTCTTCCGCTGTTATCATATTAGATGGCCTTAAGCCATATTTATGGTAATAAGCTCGCCTTTGAGACATTCGATGTAATAAGTGTGTGATTGCTACTCTGTCATAAATCCTCAAGTACTGTGCATGTCAGCATTACCGATCCAGGGATGACACTAATGCACAGAGATCAGACTGTTTGAGGTCTGGTCGCTACATGGTGCATCTACTCTTCCGTAACCATTTGCATGGCAGAATAGTGGGCATGTGGGAATGCATAATATTATAAAATCCTTTGGCCGAGAAGGACCTTGACATGGAGGGCCATACCCACTGATCAGCGAGGAGGGGGTCTCTCTACAAGTTCAACAGTCAGTCTTCTAAGATATTCATCTCCGCAGTAGCTTCCTGAGAGATGGGTAGATAAAATATGGAGAAAAGATCCTGAGTTTGAAGCACGTACCTGACCAAGACTTTATCATCAATCGCAAAAGAAAACAACCTGGGAAGCCTCCTAACTAGGGGCAAAGAAGAGCCAGCCACATGCCATGCATCATGCCAAAACAGAGTTGTGTTCCCCATGTTGATATGAACAGAAGCAATAGCTCTATACATATCATTTAACTTGAAAACATCCTTCCACTAGAAAGATCCAGTCATAACAGTGGCCTGAGACACAATGTTGTCATAGTAGGAGTCCCAAACTAATGATACCCAAGGAACATCATGCTTGTTATAGAACTTATGGAGATGTTTCATGAGCAGCCCCTGGTTCTAGATATTTAAATTAAGAATGCCCAATCCTCCCTTATCTTTAGGTCTACAAACTATGTCCCAAGAGGCAAGAGATTGCTTTGGTGTGTCTGTATTTTCCTATCCAAAGACATTGCCTAAAAATCCTATCCAATTGCTTGATGATTCTAGGAGGTATATGCAAAGTGCAGAGGAAATAGATTGGCATGGAAGTTAAAACTGAAGTCAGCATTTGCAACCTGGAGCCCTAGTTTAACATAGAGGAACTAGCAGATAGCCTTCTCTCAATATTATCCACTAGAGGGAGGAGATCCACAACTTTTGGCCTGGTGGTACCAAGAGGACGACCAAGATAAGTTAAAGGAAGTTCACCTCTCTTACAACCAAGAAGAGCAGCCAACCTGAGGGCTTCATCATCAGATACATTCAAAGGTATGATAGAGGACTTAGCAAAATTCACCTTTAGCCCAGTTGATTGTTGAAACACAGCCAACATATTTTTGAGAGCCACCAATTGCTCCTCAACAGCTGGCAAAATGATGATTGTGTCATGAGATGGGATTGGGAGTGTCAGTGTTCCCTTAGCCAACATGTGGTTAACCACAGACTGCAACAGATCAATGGTAATAACAAAAAGAAGAGGTGACAAAGGGTCAGCCTGCCTGACCCCACACTTGCATTGTAATTGCTTTCCTGGCATGCCATTTAACAGAACAGAGGATGTGCCAGATGACAGAATCTCCTTAACCCAAGCAATCCACTTTGCATCAAAACCTTTGTGATGAAGAACCTGCAGGATTACCTCATGCTCAACTGTATCAAAAGCCTTAGCAAAGTCTAGCTTGAGAATTATAATTAGGTTTTTTGATTGCTTACATTGATGGATGTACTCAAAAGCCCAGGCTAGGCAATCCTGAATGGACTTGCATTTCAAAAACCCATACTGATTCTTATGTATGAGTTGCAATATTACCTTCTACAACCGATTAGCCAACAGTTTTGTGAGGAATTTCAGACAGCTGTTGGTCAGGGAGATGGGCCTGAAGTCATCTCGTCCCTCTGGTGAAATCATTTTGGGTATGAGAGTGGTGAGAGAGCCGTTAATGTTTTCCAGAGATAACTCCCCATCAAAAAAGCCTGGATTAGCTGGAAAAAATCATGCTCAATGATAGGCCAACATTTCTTAATAAACATGCCATCACTACAAAAAAATACACATCAGTGATGATACGTGTTTGTCACAGTAGGTCACGTTTTCTGTCATGCATGTACATCCATGACAATTTTATGACAAAATCAAGATAGTCATACCTGTGCTGACATTACCAAAAATATCATCATGGAAGTGTCCACTTCCATAACAATAAATCCCGCGTCATAGAAGTGCTTTCGTCAAGGGTGACCGACACGTGGCATCCACCGTAACGGCTCACCGTTACGCTATCGGGTCCGGTTTTGGATCCGATAACCCGTTAACAGCCCCGACCAATGGGGATTTTCCATGTGTAAAATCATCATTGGTTGGAGGAAACACGTGTTGGCTCACCATTGGGATAGATGTCATCCACTCATTGGACCAAAGGTGCCTATGATACATGGACACGTGGCACAGCCCAACAGAGGCCCATTCCCGTGAAAAGGCTGGCCCATTTAACTTGGTCAAAAGGTGGCGGGCCGGGCCACGGAAAGCCTGTTAACAGCCTGTTCGCATATTGCCCATTTACAACGTGCTAACCCAGGGCCCGTTACGACCTATCCGAATTAGGCCCAGTAGCGTCATCTGGGCCGTCCAATATGATTCCAACCCGTTTTAACTTCCGGCCCATGTATAGCTAATGAAGTCTTTTGGCCCATATGAGGCCGTTTGTAACTCTTGGCCCATTAACGGCCCGTGATGAAACTGGCCCGTAATGAACAGTGTATCACTTTATACCCATTAACGGCCCATTATACCGTTGGGCTGTTTCCAGCCCATGTTATCTTTCGGCCTTCTCTGGGCCCATTTATTCTTGGGCTCATTTCCAGCATTCGGTTACTTATGGCATGTTACTGTCATTTTCTTCTTGTGGACCAAATTTAGACCGTGGTTACAGTCAGCCCGTTTGTGTCCCGTTAATACGTTGGGCCGTTTTCATAGCGTCATCAAATATGACCTATTAATGACGGCCTGTTATGGTCGGCCCATGAACAGACGATTCCAACTCTAGCCCGTTTACGGCCATAATGCGGTATGTTATTGGCCCATGTTTGGGCAATCGATCATACGACCCGTAGAAGGCTCATTGATGATACGGCCCGTAGAAGGCCCATTGTTTCTACGCCCCGTAGAAGGCCCATTGTTTCTATAGCCCGTAGAAGTCCCAGTGTCACTACAATAAATATGTAGCCCATGGTTATTGTGGCCTACTTTTAAAAAAATAGGTTATTGCGGTCACTAGCAAACCGTGGAAAAAGAACAACACTTACTACAAGCAAACAAATAAACAAGACAACAAGGAAATAAATAAGCAAGCAACTTACGCTAGGCTATCATGGCTATTACACATATTACATCCACTGGGCATCAAAGTTCGCCACCAGTGCAAATATAGGGAACAAAGAAGCATATCATATACACTAGTTGTAAAAGTTGGCGACTAGTGCAAATAAACGCCGCAACAAAACAAGTCCAGAGCTGAAACCACTTCAGAAGATCTCAAGAAACAATATCTTGGGTACCCGTAATGCTGGCAAGATGCTTAGCAAGCTTATTAAATTTCTCTTGTTTAGCGCTTAAATCCTCCAGCACTTGCTGTTGCACCAGAAAGTATGCATCTGAATTCTGCAGGGACTACCTTAGTTCTTCAGCTTCCTGTCGCAGCACATCTGATCGATGTTTTTCAACTTGAAGCTGAGACTCAAGAAGATGAACTGATTCAGGCAGCGAGTTCGAAGAGCTTGTGCCAGTAGTAGTGGCTAGTAACTTGAACACTACATCAAGACGGGACTTTTGGGTTCTCTCACTGTCGTCAAGGTAGTTTTTACCAGCTTTCTTGGAGACCAACAGGGATGTCTCACTATCTTGAACCTTATCTGCATTACTTCCTTTACCATTGCATAACGGGGTACTATTCTCCAATATTTTGTCCGCATTCTAAAAGAGAAACAAGCAGACACATCATAGGTTTACCATGTTGTATACAAAACTCATTTTGGTAAATCTGTTCATAGTAAAGTGCATAGGATAATAGCATGAAACAAATATATATATATATATGTACCATGGTCACTTTATGGTCTATATCATTCTAGTTTTCGTTGCCAAATCAAGATAGAGACACAGTTCAAATAATATTTGTTCAAGACAAAGCAGAATAGACAGAATATAAGTGTGGGAAACTATAGAGCAATAACAACACTTGTAATGTGCATGATATGAGAACATAACTGTTTATTCAATTGAAACTGAAATCAACATAGAGCAAGTTACAACAACAAACCAGTTAAAGAAATAGGTTGAAAACATACCTGTTGCACCATTGGAGTTTCAATTCCATCCTTCAAATTTGAAAATAGTTGGTCTGAGTAAATACAGTGATGCAAGAGCAAAGGAGTATGAACCATAGCTACAGAACCTGGCCTGATAACAATTCTTCTTCTCCTTGAAGCATTGAGTTGGGATTCGGAGTGGTGGTCCTCGTGCTTTGGGCACTGCAGTTCCCTTACTAATTGCTCGTGTTTGGGTGCTCTGTGGTGGAGACGGTGCTGTGTCAACTGGAACTGGGTTAATATCTGATGGGGTTGGGGTTAGAAGGGGTGTAGCTGGTTCTCTGTCCAACTGGGTAGGGGTACAATCTGTGAGAGTCTGGGTTATGTGTGGTGGGGCTGGTTCTTGGGCAGGTACAACCGTGGTTCTATCTGCATCAACTGGTAGCACTATCTTTTCTAAAGACCGTGTTGTTACTCCCTTAGATACTGCCATTGCCCTCTCCGATTCAGATGGCTGATAAACAAGAAAAGTAAGTGAATGTACAAACATCGTATGGTAGACAGGTGCAATGGATAGTGGGGAATAAAAGAGGGCATGAAATAATTCACATTTATGTTGTCTAACCAAACAGGATAGCATGACACAATTTCACATATATGATGGCTAACTAAACAGGATAGCATGACACAATTTCACATTATGATGGCTAACCAAAAAAGATGGAAAGACATAGTTCAAAATATGATGACTATGTAAACAGGATGACATGATAAAACTATATAATGTGTTTATTAAATAGGTTGGCATGCCATAATTCACATACATGCCACCTATGGAAACATGATAGCATGATATAATTCCAGGATAGAATAATATAATTCGGAATATGATGACTGTAAACACTAAACAGGATGAGAAGATATAACTATATGATGTCTTTATTAAATTGGTTGCCATGCCATAATTCAGATAGATGCTGTGTATGTAAACATGATGGCATGATATAATTCAAATATATGATTTATATAGTAAGCAAGTAAGCAGATGGCAATCCATATATGATGTAAAAACTAAGCAATGCAAGACAACATGCATGACATGGGTAATATAACCCTGCCAAGTTTGAGCATAGACCTCAGGGGGGAATAGGACTGGTCATCAGTCTCTGAATGCTCCTCTGAGGAGCTCTCTGAATCCAGCAAGATGTCTGCTTCAGCAGGTAGCATTGTCTGCTCTGAATACCTTGTTTTCACTCCAGATACTTCCATCACCACTTCAAATGGCTGATGCACAGGAAGAGTAGTTGAATACACAAACATTGTCGACAAATGGAACACATAATACACAAAATGATAGCATGATATAATTCACATACATGATAATTGGCTCAACAGGATGGCATTTCATAATTCACATATATAATGCCTTTGCAACAAGATAGCATTGCATAATTCACATATATATTTTCTTGCAACAAGATGGCAATGCATAATTCACATATATGGTAATTAGACACTAAACAGGTGGCATTCACACAAAGCATGTCTAAACTAATCAAATGACATAGCAATGCAAGACACCATACGCACAATATGAGCTACATAACCCTGCCAAGTTAGAGCATACACCTCGGGGGGGGGGGATAGGACTGGTCATCTGTCTCCGAATCCAACTCTGAGGAGCTATCCGTAACCAGCGAGATATGCGCTTCGTCAGATAGCATAGTCTGTTTTGAAGACCTTGTTTTCACTCAAGAATTTTCCACAACCGTGTCAAATGGATGATGCACACGAAGAGTAGTTGAATGTACTAACATTGTTGACAGATGTAATATGTAACGAAAAAAAGGATGGCCTGATATAATTCACATATAAGATGACTGGCTAAGCAGGATGGCATTGCAAAATTCACAGATATGATGCTTGGCTAAACAAGATGGCGCTGCATAATTCACATAAACGATGAATAAACTAAACAGATGGCATTCACACAAAGCATGTCTAAACTAAGCAGTTCACATATTTGATGTATAAAGTAAGCAATGCAAGGCACCATATGCATGATATAACCAACACCAGCATGCCAAGTTAGAGCGAATACCTCAAGGGGTAAATAGGAATGGTCTTCTCCTTGTGAATCCCTCTCAGAACAGATATCTTCCTCTCGATTACAATCCGAAATGGGTGGAGGGGGGTTGCCTTTGCGCCTACCATGGAGCGACGTCTGCATGAAATTTTATTGCCATGCAAGGCTCGTCTCTTTTGCTCTACATGTTCAGTTCCATTGTGTACAATAACTAACATGCATAGGAATAGAACATAGTGAGATTATGTAAGGAGTGCATGTAGAAATCCAGAGTGATGGTAGCAACCTGTGGATAGACCCAAAACCAATGATAGCAGGCTGATAATGGCTTTAGTTAAAAAATACAGACAATTGCTTCTTTACTATTTGTTTCCCACCCAACATGAAACTCATAGTAGACACCAGAGATTAACCAGATAGTAGATAGATACTATTGATTGCAGCCCCGATATGTACCCCAGAACCATTCAAAAACTCAAGTTTGACAATTATTTGGAGCTGACTCGGAGTCTAATCGGTGAACATGACGATAAAGTAGCATGTAATATTAAGCAATGCATAACGTAAGCAGACCTGAAAGAGTGCGACCTCTCTTGCTGACTGTGATGCCCCAAGACCGGAGCTTTAGATGCCTTCCATGTTTTCTGAGTTTCGCCGTGTGTTTGATTTGTCTGTTGCATTCTTCATAGCATTATAAATGATCCAAGTTCTTCATTTATCCTCCCGGTGGAATAAGTTTCTCGTCTCCTTGTTCATATCAATCCAACCTATTGTTTTTCATTAGTGGTAGAATTTCACCTCAAGATTTTGAGATGTTTTATCATAAGCCCACAACAAGCTTACCCTTTCCGTTGATGGTTTTCCAACAATTCCATTCGACCCTTCTCCTAAAGATGTTTTTTAAGCTTATTTGAGGTAGAAGATGTTGTTTTCTCCTCCGTTCTTTGGATTCCAGTCTTACATTTGTTCCAGAGGCTTTGTGATGTTGTTCTATTCAACCCATTATCTCATTTTTGTCAAAGATCATGTTCTTTCCGTTGCTTATCCATTCAACCGGAGTGTTGTGCCCTCTGCTCAAGTTCTTTTCATCTTATCAAGTCTTACATCTCTTTTCATCCGGAGTGCTATTCGAATTTGTTCTTCCTTGTTCATCTTTTCTAACGGAGTGTTTTCAACATTGTTCATCTTTGTTGTATTCTTTCCTTAAATTTGTTCAACCTCTCAAGTTTCTTTGGTTTCACTCGTTTGTCAAAGAAGAAACTTTGTTTTACCTCTTCTTCTTTTGTTTTCCCTCCGGTGCCATCCTAGATCTCGGGACGAGATCCTCTAGTAGTGGTGGAGTGTTGTGACGCCCCAAGACCGGAGCTTCAGATGCCTTCCATGTTTTCCGAGTTTCGCCGTGTGTTTGATTTGTTTGTTTCTTTCTTCATAGCATCATGTGCATTGCATCATGTCATCATGCCATCTTTTTCTCAAACTAACTAAAACTCAACTAAATAAATTGCATAGATCTTCGATCTATTTAAATTGAGGGAACTCACCTGGTGATTTCTCTTTACAACATATATCCCAATATTAGGGAGCTATATCAAATATTCCTTTAATTTGGAATTTATCACAACACACATGCAAAAATAACCGCATGCCTTTTCTACTTTGAGTTGATCCCGAAACCTTGCCGACAATTCCTTCTCCATTTATTGAGGCTCCTCCAAAAATCCAAACATTTTTGGACACTTCTAAAACCTTGTCCTAGTTCAAACTCATTTGAATTAAATTCAAATGTGTTTAAATTCTTATCGTTCGATCTTGCCACTTCTAATTTTCTCGGACCATGCACGTTTTTGTGAGTCCGGGGAAATTATCCCCATGCGCAAAATCCTTCCCTAATCCTCGCTTTCTTTTCCTCTCTCTAATTTCTTTTCTGTTAAAGAAAATAAGTTATTTAAGAGAGAGGGAGAGATAGCAGCAGTGCCCCTTGGGCCTCACTGTTCAAGCCCAGCAGGCCACGAGGCCCAGCAGAAGCCAGCCCACCTAAAACCCTCAACCCTAGCCTATCGCCCTCGGTCCCTCCTAGCGCCGCCAGAGGGATCGAGAGATCCCTCGACCTCTCCTCTCTACCCGATCCCCCGACCTCTCCTCTCGTCCTCCCAGCGCCTGGCCCTCTTCTCCCAGCGCCTTCCCGAGCGCCATGGCCGCCGCCTGCTCCCTGCAGTCACCCCTCGCCCAGCCTCTTCCAGCGTGCCGTGCCCGACCCTCATGGCCCGTCTCCAGTCACGCCGCCGGTTCCTTGGTCGTCGTCGTAGGTTGCCAATGGAGGCCGCTGCCTTGGCTTCTTCTTCGTGCTACTCCCTCCAGCGCCGCCTCCTCTGCTTCTTTCCTCATGCACGAGCCCGACGGGAGAGGAGCTCCCCCAAGCCAGCGCCGTGCTCTTCTAACACCTGGCCTCGACTGGAGTCGCCCATGTCGGCAACCAGCACCACCACCAAGTTGCCCTCTCCTTTCCCCTGTGTAGGAGCTCGTAGCCACCACCATGCGCCGCCATGCCTCCCCTGCAACTGCTCTTCGACAGCCCGTTCGATCTCCTCTGCCTCGCTGGCCTCTAGCGTGACCGAGCGCCCGTGCAGCCGCATGCGTGGTTTGCTTCTGCTGCAAGGCCCGGCCAGCGCCCTGTCCGCCTGCCTCCGCTCAAGCTGCCGACCATCTCCTGCCGCTGACCACCACCATCGCCTCCTTGTTGCTGGCATCCCGAGACCCCTTGTGTTGTTTTGTGTTGTACCATCAAGGCCGGCAAGATCGACTAAAACGGCGCCAAGTTCGACAACCGACGACCGTTTTGGGATTCGCCAAGTACACCGTCAGCAAGACCTTGGATGTCCGAACGACTGCAGACCGAAACGCCAAGTACCACTATCCATCTTCGAGGAGTTCACCAAGTACCGCACCAGACCCGTCAAGTACAACGACACCACATTGATATGGGAACCACTACCGTCGACCTCCGAAGAACATGGTTTTACCGAGTACCCCTTCGTTTTGTCAAGACCGTCAAGTCCCTCGACGACAAGTGCATGAATACGCTGATTGTACAAAGTACCTCTTCGTTTCGGCGAGACCGGCAAGTCTGTAGACCCCAAGTACCACGATAACCCCGAAGGGATTCAAACCCGTCAAGTTCCTCTACCGATGACTCGAACGGCTACGAAACGTGTACCACTACTGTCGACCCGCGAGACCCCATGGACGTCAAGTTCTGTGTCATGATCCCGAACATCTACGGACATGAACGACTAATTCCTCTTCGACTCGAGAACCACTACTTCTGCTACCATCGAACCCAATCCACTCTGAAGATGAACGCTTTGAAGGTATAACCGCCGAAACGACGCTCGTGGACCGCGCGCATGTGATGTGTTGTATGAGTTGCACCCTATGTTTGCACCGTGTCCGAGTTATCACTTGCTCGGTCCTCTTTGTTTGCCGCTAACCCGTGGGAACCCGGTTACCGGGAGCACCCCACCATCCTTGTAGGACACACTCACACCTACTTCCTTTTGCATCAGTATCTCCATGAGCTTCCGGAACCTATAGATTACGTGGCATCATTTTTGGATTCGTTGTCGTTGCACCCCTTTCGTTCCCGCCATGATGACAAATGTCTCATATTTTATCATGTAAACCTTTTCATAAATATTGCATAAACTTTCCCATGTCATTCGCATCATGATAATAACATTTAAAATGGTTAAAATTGTTGTTGCACGAAATTGCTAAATGCATATGGGGATTTACCGGAATTGCTGTTTGTTATTTCCGGCCTCATTTAAACTTGCCTAAATGTTAAGTTTACTTATGCTCCACCTCTTGCCATGTTAATCAACATTTAATATTGTTGGGTACATAAACGAGATCGAACTAAATAACTTGAATGTGGTGTTCCATTAATATGCAACTCGTTGCATAGTGAGCTCCACTTAATTTGTTGTATTGTTTGTGCACTTTGCCATGCCATACATATTTTAATAGGACATGCATCATACTTGTTTTCGCATCGTGCCATGCTTATGTGATGGTTGTTTACTATGTTGCCTGCTTCTTTCCGGGTTGCTTCTCTCGTTAGCTTCGGTTTTGTTCCCGAGTTGTGAGGATCCATTCGACTACGCCCGTTTGTCTTCTTCATGGACTCGTTCTTCTTCCTTGCGGATTCTCAGGCAAGATGACCATACCCTTGAAATCACTTCTATCTTTGCTTGCTAGTTGTTCGCTCTATTGCTATGCCGCGATACCTACCACTTGCTTTATCATGCCTCCCATATTGCCATGTCAAGCCTATAACCCACCTTCCTAGCCGCTTTTGCTCAGCCCCTCTCATAACGCTGCTAGTTGCAGGTGAAGCTGAAGTTTGTTCCATGTTGGAACATGGACATGTTGGGATATCATTATATCTATTGTTTAATTAATGCATCTATATACTTGGTAAAGGGTGGAAGGCTCGGCCTTATGCCTGGTGTTTTGTTCCACTCTTGCCGCCCTAGTTTCCGTCATATTGGTGTTATGTTCCTTGATTTTGCGTTCCTTACGCGGTTGGGTGTTATGGGAACCCCTCGACAGTTCGCTTTGAATAAAACTCCTCCAGCGAGGCCCAACCTTGGTTTTACATTTACCTAACAACCTAGCCTTTTTCCCTTGGGTTTCCGGATCCCGAGGGTCATCTTTATTTTAACCCCCCGGGCGAGTGCTTCTCTAAGTGTTGGTCCGAACTAGAGCACCGTGCGGGACCGTGCCTTGGCAACTTGGGTTATGTTGGTACCTGTATGCTTAGCTTATCCGGTGTGCCCTGAGAACGAGATATGTGCAGCTCCTATCGGGATTTGTCAGCACATCCGGGTGGTCTTCCTGGTCTTGTTTTACCATTGTCGAAATATCTTGTAACCGGGATTCCGAGTCTGATCGGGTCTTCCTGGGAGAAGGAATATCCTTTGTTGACCATGAGAGCTTGTGATGGGCTAAGTCGGGACACCCCTACAGGGTTTTGAACTTTCGAAAGCCGTGCCCGCGGTTATAGGCAGATGGGAATTTGTTGATGTCCGGTTGTAGAGAACTTGACACTTAACTTAATAAAAATGCGTCAACCGCGTGTGTAGCCATGATGGTCTCTTGGCGGAGTCCGGGAAGTGAACACGGTCTCGTGTTATGTTTGAACGTAAGTAGCTTCAGGATCACTTCTTGATCGTTATTAGCTTCTCGACCGTGCTTTGCTTCTCTTCTCGCTCTCTTTTGCGTAAGTTAGCCACCATATATGCTAGTGCTTGCTGCAGCTCCACCTCACTACCCTTTGCTACCCTTAAGCTTAAATTGTTTTGATCGCAAGGGTGTGAGATTGCTGAGTCCCCGTAACTCATAGATACTTCCAAACAGATGCACGTGCCGATGATGCCAGTGCAGGGGACGCTACCGAACTCAAGTGGGAGTCCGATGATGAATCGGGCCGTTACTATGTTTCTTTCCTGGATGATCAGTAGAGGAGCCCAGTTGGGACGATCGGGAATCTATCATTTGGGGTTGTCTTTCCTGGATGATCAATATATTTATGTTTTGTGTGAAGTTGCGATTGTAAGCCGACTCTTTATCCCTTTCTTATTTAGTACATGGGATGTGTAAAGATTACCCCACTTGCGACATGCCTACCATGCGGCTATGCCTCTAAGTCATGCCTCGACATGTGGGAGATATAGCCGCATTGTGGGTGTTACAAGTTGGTATCAGAGCGTTCCCCAACTTAGGAGCCCCCTGCTTGATCGAATCGCTGACGTTGTTGTGTCTAGAACAAAATGTTTTGAGTCTTAGGATTATATATATATCGGAGAGTAGGTTTCTTTTTACTCCCCAGTCCCTTCATCGCTCTAGTGAGGCCTCCTGACATAGAGTTTAGACTCTTCTCTCCTCAAATTTCACGAATTTTTTTAGGACCACGTGGGTATCTTGCAATCGTTCCGACAGTCTTGTGATGAGAACATTGTTCTTGGTGCCTCTTGACATTTAGGGGTTGTTGTCACAATTTTATCGTTGCAATTCTCAATTACCTGAGTTCGCTGACATCGAAAATCTCTTTTATGCAGTTGTTGGTGAGATAACCTCGATGCCACCCAGTACTGGGGCGGGAGTTCGAGAGTATTTCCATAACTCGTATAACGGATGCTTTTTGAAGGTTGAGGTACACGATTTCCGAAGGTTTCTTGGTTATGTGTTGAAGGATGGATACAGCTGGATGTAGGTATTGTTAGTTTGGGTGAGATATTATGCTTCCCTTGTATCCCCAACACCTGATTGCATAACCAGAAAGTTTCGGGAGTTTATAAGTGGGAATTCAAGTAGCTCCTAGAATATCTTTCCAATAGACACATGATACGATATGGGATCTATCATATGTTTGTTTTCGGCTTATTCTGCAAGCCAATTCTTTGTTTTGTTCTGAGTTGTGGTATTCGAGTTGCTTCAATGTCAAGTGTGGATTTCATACCTTCCCTAAGCGGTGTTCTCATATTTCTATGTGTATGCTAATCCTTTGTGATCATCGAGATTGTCATGTCAATTCTTTCCAACCGGTGTGCTCCTCTTCAAGTGGATCCAATCATTTCAAAATTTCGCAAGATCAATCCTAAGTTTTTCCAAACGTTGTTCGTTTCATCCTTCCCAAAGTTGTCTTTGTTTTTCCCGCCCTCCCACCCTTTTCCTTCAAGGACTCAGATTTCTTAATTCAAGTATCATTTTATTGATGTGAAGTCTCTCCATTCTTTTCCCTCAATGTTCTTATCCGGGGATTCTTAGGAAGATACTAAAGGAGCTTCAAGTTCATTATTCTTCATTCTTTTTCTTCTCCAGTGGATTAAATTCAAGCTTTGTCAATCATATCCTTTCCTCGTTTTAAATGCTTTTCCATGCCGTTGCACCTCTTAATCTTTCACCTCTCGCTATTCATTTGTTCGAGAGTGCTGAAGATATCTCAGAAAGCTCGTCTTTTCATTCAATATCCGTTCAACCTATTTCGAGGTTGTTATTTCATTCAAGCCATTTAATTCAACTGGTGCAATCTCTCTTTTAAATCGTTCAACGGTGTATCTTTTGAGTGGGCCATAACCCACAGGTCTTTCCCAGGATCTTACGTGACTCCTCTATTTCTCGAAGTTACTCTCAAATTCTTCTCCAAGTTGACGTGAAAAATGAATTATCATAAGTCATGTGTCTTCCTCCAAAATCTTCCAAATTCTTTTCATCGTTGGCTCAACTCCTTCATTATTCATTCTCCTAGAGTATCTCAATAATTCATGGTGGTGTTTCTCATCGTCCTTCTCGGATTTTGAAGACCAAAGAGAGTTTTCCCTTAAATCTTGTTCCGTTCTATCAAAGATTCGTGGTTCTAGCGTTATGCCATCCTCTCATAATTGTTTTCGACTGTGAGAATTCTTTTCAACCATTCGGAGCAATTCAAGAGTCATTTTAGTTTGATTCTCCGGAGCCCATCATCTCAGAATTATTCATTCCAGTTTTCAGCTCTCGTTCTCCAAATCTTACCGGTGCATCATTCAAGTATTCTCTAATCAGCTCGTGTTCTATTCGCTCACACGTATCTAAATCCCCTCAAGTATATTATTTCGTTTTCCAATTCTTCCCGGTGAATTGTGCTTTTGCCACTTTCATTTTCAAGTCTTGTAGTGGTTTCCTCAAGATTCTCTTCCATGGTTATCATATTAATTCATTCGTTGTTTCAATCCTACCGGTGGTTCGTTGAAGATTTTCCAAGTTTGCGCTATATCTCTCTTAATCCTTTCTACGAGAATAAGTAGTATGCCAAATCTGTTGCTTGTCATCAATTTAAATTGGTGAAGGATACGCATAACATAATTCTTATTCTTGCTTCATCCAAATGATGGATTCTTTCTTCCGGAGTTTGTCCACGATGAGTAAATTCTCGGTTCAAGTGCTTCATACTTTTCCCGGAGTTCCAAGATCTCTCAACTATATCACCACGAAGATCCATCTAAATCATTACAAGGCTTCACCTTGTGTTTCGATGTCATATCCCTAGTTCTGGTATGATCTAGGCTTGCTTTGTGCATCATGTTTAAGTTTCAAATGAAATTGAAATGGGAAATGTTTCAAACCCTAGCACCAAAGCAAATTCAAATAGATTCAAATTAAAAATGGAATTTCAATGAACCCAAAATTCTCTTCAAAAATGTTCATGGTCTTTGGAAAATGTTGGAAACAACAACCAGAGGTGATGCACATTTTTGCTAAACATTTTGGATTTTTGAATGAACCCATATGTACTTGAATTGGAGCTGTTTAAATAAGATAAATATTTTAAAGGCTCCAAAAATGTTGGAAATGGGTGAGGGCCTCAGGTATATTATAACTAGTGGTCACAAGGAATCCCAACATTTTTAGAATTGTGCTAGTATTTATTTTAAGTCAAAAACAAATGTCAGAAATAGAAAAGAAAACAAAAATGAAAACTTACCTGGGCCACCTACCTGAGGCCTGGCACTGTGCAGCCCAGCTGGCCGGCCCAGCCAGCTGGCTCTGCCAGTCGTCATCTGCACCGTGCCAGGAGGACACCGAGCACGCGCTCGCCGCACGCGGCCGCGCGCCCGGCCACCTCCTGCCTCCCTGCTTGCTCCGCGACCCCCTGCAGTGTTGCCACGCACCCCCAGGCCTCTCTCACTCTCCCTCGCCCTCATCCTCTCCTCTGTCACCCTCTCCCACGACAGCCGAAGCGCTGCCGTCACCGCAGCTCACCGCCGACGCGCTCCACGCTGTCCCCTCACCCCTTCGTCGTGTCCATGCGCTCCGCTGCTGTGGGCTACGCCTCCTCGTCGAGACACACGGCGCCGGACGCCCTGGAACACCGCCATCGCCATCGTCTTTCACCTCGGGCTCTGCCGTCCACCACCGTCGATTCGCTGTCACCAGGTCTCCCCTGACCCTGGTGTGCTGCTTCGCGTGATCGCCGTGAGCATCTCCCTGTTTCCCCTCTCTTCTCCCCCTCGCTCCCGCGTCATAGCCATTGTTTCCACCACGGCCGAAGCCATCGCCGCCGCAGCCCCTCGCCGTCATGGCCACAGCCGCCAAAGCTCGCAGCCGAGCTCGCCGTAGCACTCAGTGCTCTCCGGTGAGTCAAGCGGACCCGCTCGCAGCTCTTGCCGTGCCCCGCAACACCCCGCGCGCACCTGGCCAAACTCCGGCCGTCGTGCAAGTCGCCGCCGCCGTCGTTTTAGGCCACCACAGCTGCTGCCATGAGCACCATTGGACGCGGACGAGTCTCCTCGTCATGTAGATCCTCTCCGCCGCACAAATGGTTGCCTGTGGGTGATTCCCGATGCCTCCGCCGCGTCTGGACTCGTCGGCGGCTAAACGCCGGCGACCGCTGACCGTTGACCGATGTGGGTTGACCCCACTACCCGGTTTGACCTCCCCCTCTCTCTCACGGACTTGCGGGCCACGCCTGACTAATTACTCTAGTTAGCACTAATTAACTAGTTAGGTTAGTTACTATAGTCACTGACTAGTGGGCCCTGCCCAGTTATTTAGGGCTAACTAACTTTGTTAGTTGACTGGGTCACTGACCAGTGGGACCCATTGGTCAAGTTTGACCTGGTCAGCCCCGTTGACTCTCTGAAGTCATACCACTGTCATGCTGACGAAATTAATCATTTTCTGGTTTAAAAATAAATCAGGAAAATCTAGAAAATGATATAAACTTCTAAAATTCGTAGAAATTCAACCGTAGCTTAGAATGAAATAATTTATATATGAAAAATGATCAGAAAAATGCAAGGAATCCATTTATGCCAGTTCCATGCATGAAAAACCAACTTATACATGTTGTATAAGTGAAAACTTAAAATGGGCATTTTAAATGCTTCATTTTGAATTGCATTTGAATCTTTGATTCAAATGGGCTTCAACCAACTTGGTAGCATCTTGAATTAGCCCAAACACTAGCATTTGCACATGTCATGTTCATGCATCATATTGTTGCATTTGTTTCTGTGTTGATTGCCGGCACCATTTCTTCTCGATAGGTTCCACTCCGGAAGGTGTTCCCGAGTACATGTCAGAGGAGCAGTGCCCCTTCGTTGATCTATCAGGCAAGCAATCCCCCTTGAGCATTTCGATAAAATCCCACTCTCTCGCTCCTGCTCCTTATACTGCATTAGGACAACAATGATTCAACTGCTACATTCTGCTGCGGTAGTTGAACCCATTCCTCTGCATGACCTGTCATTCCACAGTAAATAGTTGAAACCCACTTGCATGAGTAAGAGTTGCTTGAGCCTTGATGTGCCTAGAGTTGTGTCAGGTCTGATTCATCGAGAATGAATCGGAGTGGTGAACATGGTGGGTTGTCTCATTGGAACCGTCCCTAAGCACTGAGTTCTGTGTATGTTATCCAAGTCCACTTACTACCACACATTGGGTCCCGGTTATCCGGCCCCTCTCAGCTTATTAATCTACTTGATCTCTATCCAGGAGTTGCAGCTAGTTTCTGGCGTTTGTAGGTAGTGCTAGTTGACTACCAGCTGGTGTACGACGGGACAGGCTTGGGACAAACTAGGCATCCTGGCACGGTGTACCAAGTGGCACCCGGATGGTGGGCTTGGGAACCCTGCACACATCGTTTGGGGCCGTACTGGAGACTTCGGCTGGAACTCCTTGCGGATGGAACACGAATAGGCGATAAACCTGGACGAGAGACTGATACGTCTCCAACGTATCTATAATTTTTGATTGCTCCATGCTATATTATCTACTGTTTTAGGCAATATTGGGCTTTATTATCCACTTTTATATTAATTTTGGGACTAACCTATTAACCGGAGGCCCAGCCCAGATTTGCTGTTTTATGCCTATTTCAGTGTTTTGAAGAAAAGGAATATCAGACGGAGTCGAAACAGAACGAAATCAACTAGAGAAGTTATTTTGGAAGGAAACGCACCTGATGGACTTGGACCCCACGTCAAGGAAGGAACAAGGTGCTCACGAGGGTAGGGGCGCCCCCCCTAGGGCGCGCCCCCTGCCTTGTGGGGCCCTCGTGGCTCCCCTGATGTGCTTTTTCCGCCTATATAACTCCATGTACCCTATATCTTCTAGAACGCAACATAGATCCGGAGTTCCACCGCCAGAAGCCTCCGTAGCCACCGAAAACCAATCTAGACCCGTTTCGGCACCCTGCCGGAGGGGGCAATCCCTCTCCGGTGGCCATCTTCATCATCCCGGTGCTCTCCATGACGAGGAGGGAGTAGTTCTCCCTCGGGGCTGAGGGTATGTACCAGTAGCTATGTGTTTGATCTCTCTCTCTCTCGTGTTCTTGAGATGATATGATCTTGATGTATCACGAGCTTTGCTATTATAGTTGGATCCTATGTTTCTCCTCCCCTCTTCTCTCTTGTAATGAATTGAGTTTCCCCTTTGAAGTAATCTTATCGGATTGAGTCTTTAAAGATTTGAGAACACTTGATGTATGTCTTGTCGTGGATATCTGTGGTGACAATGGGATATCACGTGATTCACTTCATGTATGTTTTGGTGACCAACTTGCGGGTTCCGCCCATGAACCTATGCATAGGGGTTCGCACACATTTTCGTCGTGGTTCTCCAGTAGAAACTTTGGGGCAATCTTTGAGGTCCTTTGTGTTGGTTCAATAGATGAATCTGAGATTGTGTGATGCATATCGTATAATCATACCCACGGATACTTGAGGTGACATTGGAGTATCTAGGTGATATTCGGGCTTTGGTTGATTTGTGTCTTAAGGTGTTATTCTAGTACGAACTCTAGGGCTGTTTGTGACACTTATAGGAATAGCCCAACGGATTGATTGGAAAGAATAACTTTGAGGTGGTTTCGTACCCTACCATAATCTCTTCGTTCATTCTCCACTATTAGTGACTTTGGAGTGACTCTTTGTTGCATGTTGATGGATAGTTATGTGATCCAATTATGTTAGTATTGTTGAGGGAAGTTACACTAGCGAAAGTATGAACCCTAGGCCTTGTTTCCACACATTGCAATACAGTTTACGCTCACTTTTATCACTTGCTACCTTTCCGTTTTTATTATTTCAGATTACAAATACCTTCATCTACTATCCATATACCACTTGTTTCACCATCTCTTCGCCGAACGAGTGCACCTATACAATTTACCATTGTATTGGGTGTGTTGGGGACACAAGAGACTCTTTGTTATTTGGTTGCAGGGTTGCTTGAGAGAGACCATCTTCATCCTCCGCCTCCTACGGATTGATAAACCTTAGGTCATCCACTTGAGGGAAATTTGCTACTGTCCTACAAACCTCTGCACTTGGAGGCCCAACAACGTCTACAAGAAGATGGTTGTGTAGTAGACATCAAGCTCTTTTCTGGCGCCGTTGCCGGGGAGGTTAGTGCTTGAAGGTATATCTTTAGATCTTGCAATCGAATCTTTTAGTTTCTTGTTTTATCACTAGTTTAGTTTATAAAAGAAAACTATAAAAAATGGAATTGAGTTTGTCTCATACGCTTCACCTTTTTAATATCTTTCGTGAGTATGATGGAAAGGAAAATTGTGCTCAAGTTCTGGAAGAAGAAATCTATAAAATGTTTGGCACTAAATATTTGAATGATGAGAATGATTGCAATGTTTTTAGTACGAATTCTTTGAATATCCATAATACTAATGATGATTTCACTAGTTATGATGAAAATGCCTCCTATAAACATGTCAATTTTTGTGGAGTAGACTGGGTTTTCAAGTACACACCAAATAGGGAAGATAGATATTGAAAGAGGCATAAGTACTTAGAAACCAAATTGTTGGAAGAAGAGCTAGATGAATGTGCTGAAAAATTCAATATTTTTCGTGCCCCTTGTGAACTTTGCAATGAACATGGTCATTTAAAGATCCAATGCTATTTGTTTTATGATCAAGTCGTGTCCAAACATTGTGATAATTTGATTACCCTTGAGCATCATAAAGAGCTTAGCCTTCTTTTGGGTTACGAAGAAATGAAACGTATAACTGAGGGTATTCCAAAGTTTAATCTTGATAAAGTTCTTCATTTTGATCTAGAGAAGATTTATATGTATTGTGCGGTGAATTGCATTGAAAATCCGTATATTGCCAATTACATAAAGAAAAGAAAACAAATAGAAGATGAAGAGAATACGAATGAAAGGGAAGACACTTCCCAATACCCTCCTATTATTTCTTATGATGAATCAGGTAATGAGGAGGAGCCTCCTATTCAACCAATCTCATTAATAAGGAGCTCCAAAAAGAGGATTGAACCCACGCATGATGTGGTGAAGAAGAAGAAAAGAAAAAGGAAGAGAGGTAAAAAGGTATCTCTCCCAAATAATGCTGCTCCTATTACTATTGTGCCTCATGAAAATATAATTGTGGAAGATAATGATACTTCTTTTGATCTTGAAAATCTTTTTGGCACTTGCTTGGAAGGATATAATAATTGCTATACTATTGGTGCTATCTATACTATTAATGATGAGAGTGATTATGCTTATGATATGAAAAGGCCCAAGCTTGGGGAAGCTATGTTTGATGAGGATGACATATTTGAGAATATATTTGCTGCAATTAATGTTTGTCCCAAGCTTGGGGAAGCTATGATTAATGAAGATGATATTTTGAGTCTCCCAAGTTATGATATGCAAGTTTATAATGATGATAGCATGCCTCCTAATTATGATGATTATTGTGATGATACTTATGGTGTAAAAAGTAGTGATTATATTTATAAAACTTTTCATGGTTATGATTACCCGTTCTCTGAACATAACTCTTTTAATGTGGAAACAATTTATAGTATTCAAGTTTCCTATGATACTCCCACTATTCTGAATAAGAAGAATTTTGCTTATGTGGAGAGTAGTAAATTTTCTATGCTAGTAGATCATGAAAAGAATGCTTTAGTTGCTGGTTATATTGTTGAATTTATTCATGATGCTACTGAAAATTATTATGAGGGAGGAACATAAGCTTGTAGGAATTGCAATAATATCAAGTTTCCTCTCTATGTGCTTAAATTTTTGAAGTTTTGCTTGCTTTACCTTCCTATGCAAGTTGATTCTTGTTCCCGTAAGTTGTTTTCTCACAAAATCCCTATGCATAGGAAGTGGGTTAGACTTAAATGTGTTAGTCATATTCTTCACGATGCTCTCTTTATGTTACAATTCTTATCTTTTATGTGAGCATCATTGAAATCATCATGCCTAGCTAGGGGCGTTAAACAATAGCGCTTGTTGGGAGGCAACCCAATTTTATTTTAGTTCCTTGCTTGTTGTTCCTATTTAGTAATAAATAATTCATCTAGCCTCTGTTTAGATGTTTTTTTATGCTTTTAATTAGTGTTTGTGCCAAGTAGAACCTTTGGGAAGACTTGGGGAAAGTCTTGTTGATCATGCTGTAAAGAACATAAACTTTAGCGCTCACGAGAATTGGTGCCATTTTTATTTGGAGAGTGATATTTAGTTAATTATTTTTGAAGGTGATTAATAGATAAATTCCTCAGGTCCAGAAATTTATTTGAGAATTTTATGAGTTCCAGAAGTATACGTTTGACCAGATTACTACAGACTGTTCTGTTTTTGACAGATTCTGTTTTTCGTGTGTTGTTTGCTTATTTTGATGAATCTATGGCTAGTAAAATGGTTTATAAACCATAGAGAAGTTGGAATACAGTAGGTTTAACACCAATATAAATGAAGAATGAGTTCATTACAGTACCTTGAAGTGGTGATTTATTTTCTTATACTAACGGAGCTCACGAGTTTTCTACTTTAAGTTTTGTGTTGTGAAGTTTTCAAGTTTTGGGTAAAGATTCGATGGACTATGCAATAAGGAGTGGAAAGAGCCTAAGCTTGGGGATGCCCAAGGCACCCCAAGGAGATATTCAATCACAACCAAGAGCCTAAGCTTGGGGATGCCCCGGAAGGCATCCCCTCTTTCGTCTTCGTTCATCGGTAACTTTACTTGGAGCTATATTTTTATTCGCCACATGATATGTGTTTTGCTTGTCGCGTCAATTTATTTTGTTAGGATTTGCATGCTGTTTGAATAAAATACCAAGATCTGAAATTCTTAAATGTTAGAGAGTCTTCACATAGTTGCATAATTATTCGACTACTCATTGATCTTCACTTATATCTTTCGTAGTAGTTTGTTGTTGCTCTAGTGCTTCACTTATATCCTTTTAGAGCATGGTGGTAGTTTTATTTTGAAGAAATAGATGAAATCTCATGCTTCACTTATATTATTTTGAGAGTCTTAAATAGCATGGTAATTTGCTTAAAATCCTAATATGCTAGGTATTGAAGAATAATAAAATTCTCTTATGAGTGTGTTGAATACTATGAGAAGTTTGATACTTGATAATTGTTTTGAGATATGGAGGTCATAATATTAAAGTCATGCTAGTTGAGTAGTTGTGAATTTAAAGAATACTTGTGTTAAAGTTTGTGATTCTCATAGCATGCACGTATGGTGAACCGTTATGAGACGAAGTCGGAGCATGATTTATTTATTTTTTGTCTTCCTTATGAGTGGCGGTCGGGGACGAGCGATGATCTTTTCCTACCAATCTATCCCCCTAGGAGCATGCGTGTAGTACTTTGTTTCGATAACCAATAGATTTTTGCAGTAAGTATGTGAGTTCTTTATGACTAATGTTGATTCCATGGATTATATGCACTCTCACCCTTCCACCTTTGCTAGCCTCTCTAGTACGGCGCAACTTTCGCCAGTACCATAAACCCACCATATACCTTCCTCAAAACAGCCACCATACCTACCTACTATGGCATTTCCATAGCCATTCCGAGATATATTGTCATATTGCTTAGCATTATCATGTAGTTGACATTGTATTTGTGGCAAAGCCAACGTTCAAAATTCTTTCATACTTGTCACTCTTGATTCATTGCACATCCCGGTACACCGCTAGAGGCATTCATATAGAGTCATCTTTGTTCTAGTATCGAGTTGTAATCATTGAGTTATAAATAAATAGAAGTGTGATGATCATCATTAATAGAGCATTGTCCCCCAAAAAAGAGAAAGGCCATAAAAAAGAAAGGCCAAATAAAAAAATAAAGGCCACAAAAAGTCCAAATAAAAAAATAAAAGGGGCAATGATATTATCCTTTTTCCACACTTGTGCTTCAAAGTAGCACCATGATATAGCGAGTCTCATATATTGTGCTTCAAAGTAGCACCATGTTCTTCATATAGAGAGTCTCATATGTTGTCACTTTCATATACTAGTGGGAATTTTACATTATAGAACATGGCTTGTATATTCCAATGATGGGCTTCCTCAAAATGCCCTAGGTCTTCGTGAGCAAGCAAGTTGGATGCACACCCACTAGTTTCTTTTGTTGAGCTTTCATACACTTATAGCTCTAGTGCATCCATTGCATGGCAATCCCTACTCACTCACATTGATATCTATTGATGGGCATCTCCATAGCCCGTTGATACGCCTAGTTAATGCGAGACTATCTTTTCCTTTTTGTCTTCTCCGCAACCACCACTCTATTCCACCTATAGTGCTATGTCCATGGCTCACGCTCATGTATTGCGTGAAGATTGAAAAAGTTTGAGAACATCAAAAGTATGAAACAATTGCTTGGCTTGTCATCGGGGTTGTGCATGATTTAAATATGTTGTTTGGTGAAGATGGAGCATAGCCAGACTATATGATTTTGTAGGGATAGCTTTCTTTGGCCATGTTATTTTGAGAAGACATGATTGCTTTGTTATTATGCTTGAAGTATTATTGTTTTTATGTCAATATTAAACTTTTTTCTTGAATCTTATGGATCTGAATATTCATGCCACAAGTAAGAAGAGTTACATTGAAATTATGCCAACTAGCATTCCACATCAAAAATTATCTTTTTTATCATTTACCTACTCGAGGACGAGCAGGAATTAAGCTTGGGGATGCTTGATACGTCTCCAACGTATCTATAATTTTTGATAGCTCCATGCTATATTATCTACTGTTTTAGGCAATATTGGGCTTTATTATCCACTTTTATATTATTTTTGGGACTAACCTATTAACCGGAGGCCCAGCCCAGATTTGCTGTTTTATGCCTATTTCACTGTTTTGAAGAAAAGGAATATCAGACAGAGTCGAAACGGAATGAAATCAACTGGAGAAGTTATTTTTGGAAGGAAACACACCTAATGGACTTGGACCCCACGTCAAGGAAGGAACGAGGTGCTCACGAGGGTGGGGGGCGCCCCCCTAGGGCGCGCCCCCCTGCCTCGTGGGGCCCTCGTGGCTCCCATGACGTGCTTCTTCCGCCTATATAACTCCATGTACCCTAAAACTTGCAGAACGCAACATAGATCGGGAGTTCCACCGCCAGAAGCCTCCGTAGCCGAAAACCAATCTAGACCTGTTCCGGCACCCTGCTGGAGGGGGCAAACCCTCTCCGGTGGCCATCTTCATCATCCTGGTGCTCTCCATGACGAGGAGGGAGTAGTTCTCCCTTGGTGCTGGGGGTATGTACCAGTAGCTATGTGTTTGATCTCTCTCTCTCTCGTGTTCTTGAGATGATATGATCTTGATGTATCGCGAGCTTTGCTATTATAGTTGGATCCTATGTTTCTCCTCCCCCTCTTCTCTCTTGTAATGAATTGAGTTTCCCCTTTGAAGTTATCTTATCGGATTGAGTCTTTAAAGATTTGAGAACACATGATGTATGTCTTGCCGTGGATATCTGTGGTGGCAATGGGATATCACGTGATTCACTTGATGTATGTTTTGGTGACCAACTTGCGGGTTCTGCCCATGAACCTATGCATAGGGGTTGGCACACGTTTTTGTCGTGATTCTCCGGTAGAAACTTTGGGGCACTCTTTGAGGTCCTTTGTGTTGGTTTAATAGATGAACCTGAGATTGTGGGCACTCTTTGAGGTCCTTTGTGTTGGTTGAATAGATGAATCTGAGATTGTGTGATGCATATCATATAATCATACCAACGGATACTTGAGGTGACATTGGAGTATCTAGGTGACATTAGGGTTTTGGTTGATTTGTGTCTTAAGGTGTTATTCTAGTACGAACTCTAGGGCTGTTTGTGACACTTATAGGAATAGCCCAACGGATTGATTGGAAAGAATAACTTTGAGGTGGTTTCGTGCCCTACCATAATCTCTTCGTTCGTTCTCCGCTATTAGTGACTTTGGAGTGACTCTTTGTTGCATGTTGAGGGATAGTTATGTGATCCAAATACGTTAGTATTGTTGAGGGAACTTACACTAGCGAAAGTATGAACCCTAGGCCTTGTTTCCACACATTGCAATACCGTTTACGCTCACTTTTATCACTTGCTACCTTGCTGTTTTTATTATTTCAGATTACAAATACCTTCATCTACTATCCATATACCAGTTGTTTCACCATCTCTTCATCGAACTAGTGCACCTATACAATTTACCATTGTATTGGGTGTGTTGGGGACACAAGAGACTCTTTGTTATTTGGTTGCAGGGTTGCTTGAGAGAGACCGTCTTCATCCTACTCCTCCTACGGATTGATAAACCTTAGGTCATCCACTTGAGGGAAATTTTCTACTCTCCTACAAACCTCTGCACTTGGAGGCCCAACAACGCCTACAAGAAGAAGGTTGTGTAGTAGACATCAGAGACTTGTGTGGTTAGTCAGGTCGTTGCCGACACCCTCGCCCGGCTTCCGCTTGAAGGTTGCTGAGGTACATGACGTGTACAGGGCGATAAGTGGCGAGAGCGTGTTTGAAGAAGTACACCCCTGGAGGGTTAACATTATCTATTCGAGTAGCCGTTTTCCTCGGATATGGAAACTTGGAGGACTTATGTAGTACATAGACAACTTGAAGTGGATACTCTAAAATATGCAAGATAAGTGTGAGTGTTATGGATGACCTTCTCATAGGGAGACGGGAACGGATCCATAGTGGAGTTTTGATATGGTGAATATGTGGACTCATGTGCGTCTTCTCACCTCAAAGAAGTTTCCGATACTCGTAGTATAAGTTAGCCACTGAGTCAAAGCTGGCTTGCTGCTGTTAAAACTCCACCACCCCCTTTGTTGATAATGTTGCATATGTAGATAGTTCTGATGTAAGACTTGCTGAGTACCTTCGTACTCACATTTTCTTATTTATGTTTTGCAGTTGGTTACACTAGTGACTTCGACGAGTAGCTTGTATCCCAGCTACGATCTTGTACCCTTGGGAGGGTCGTGTTTAGTCAGGCTTCTTAGTCTTTTCCTTTGTAGTTGTCTGTACTCAGACATGTAATGCTTCCGTTGTTTTTATGTTGTGATGACATGTTGTACAGCACATACTTGCACGTTATGCGTACATGTAACGTGTATTTCTATGTGTGGGATCCGACAATCTAGTTGTTTATCCTTGGTAGCCTCTCTTATGGGGAAATGTAGTCTAGTGCTTCCACTGAGCCTTGGTAGTCCGCTACAGCCCGGTTTACCGGAGTCCTGTTAGCCCAGCACTACTACTCGGAACACTTAGACTGGCCGGCATGTGATTCACTTCATTCCTGTGTCTGTCCCTTTGGGAAATGTCAGGCGGAGACATCCGGAGTCCTGTTAGCCTGCTATAGCCCAGGTTCCCGGAGTCCTGTTAGCCCAGTTGCTACAGCCCGGATTCATATGCTGTTGAACGACATGCTCGAGGTTGATTCATGTATGCCTGTCCCTGTAAGTTAGTGCCACTTTGGGTTCATGACTAGTCATCTCGGCCCGGGTTCTCTGTCGTATGGATGCTAGCGACACTATCATATACGTGAGCCAAAAGGCGTGAAAGGTCCCGGGCCAGGTAAGGTGGCACCCGTGGGGATACCGTGGGGACACCCGGGCCAGGTAAAGTGATATGATGTGTTACATGCTAGATCGGTGTGACTTAGGGTCGGGGTTTCGACAGTGTTGGTATCAGAGCTTGACTGACTGTAGGATTACCAAGCCAAACTGGTCGAAGTTGAGTCTAGAAATGCTTTAGTTATATAAGGGAATTGATTGTGGAAGGGAACGTAAGGCTCTTTTTACTTCTTTACCTCATGTCATTCTTTCTGAGTCAGCCTCTTCTTTTCTACGAGGGTTAAGGACTAGGCTTCTCCCCTCTATCTCTCAGGATGACGTGTTACTAAACCGTAAAGTCTTAGGATAGTTGGGTTGTGTCTCCATACAGTTCTACTACTTCCGTGTGTCATCAGTTTGACCCAGAACCTTGATATTATGATGCTGAGTGATTATGCTATTCCTTTGATGAATGTCTCAAAATCCTTTTTGAGAATTTACAGCCGTCATGCTGCCGAAATTGTCCAAGGATTTCAAGAGTTTCCAATGCTTTTGCATTACATTCCGCATCCTTATGTCGATGCTAATTCCATCCTTGTTTCCTTGGTTTCTGTGCCAGGATGTCGTCTGCTAACCGAGGTTCAGTTGCTCATAGCAAGAACCATGGAGATGGTAGGGATGAGGATCCTCCTGACCAGCCTTTGATGGCAGAGTTCTTGTTAGCATCCGAGAGGAACAAGCGTGAGACTAACCGCTTGCTGGCACAGATTGTGCAGAACACCGCACATCAGCGTAAGAAGTTGGTTTCCATCACCGACTTCATTGGTCTGAAACCACAAGCCTTCCATCATTCCATTGAGCCACTCGATGTAGATGACTGGCTCCGTAGCATCATTCTTAAGCTGTGTTCTGCGAACGTGGCTGAAGGTGACAAGGTCACCTATGTTACGTATCACCTGGAAGGTCCTGCTAGTATTTGGTGGCAGAGCTATGAGGCTATGCTTCCGGCTGGCCAGATTCCTACCTGGAAGGATTTCATCGAGGCTTTTCGTGAGCACCACATTCCTCAGGCTCTCATTGACTGCAAGAGGGAAGATTTCTGTAGTCTTACCCAGGGTAAGATGCCTGTTGATGCTTATAGTAGAGAGTTTGGAAGCCTCGCCCGGTATGCTACAGAAGAAGTGTCCACGAACGCTAAGAAGCAGGCTAGATTCCGAAAGGGTCTCAACCCCAAGCTATATCGTGATCTCCACTTGCACCGTTGTGATACATTCTAGGCTCTTGTGAACAAGGCCATCAATGCAGAGACCGCTCAACTCACTTACGAGGAGTCTCATAAGCACAACCATGATCTGGGTTCTTCCTCCCACTCTGGCTCTCAGAAGCGACGGATTTGGATTCCGAACTCAGCTTTTCCACCTTGATATGCATCGAGGCCATCCGATGTGGTGCCTCACCCAGCTCAGCAACGTGCTCCACATAGGCCTATGTGACGCCCCAAGACCGGAGCTTCAGATGCCTTCCAGGGTTTCCGGGTTTCGTCGTGTGATTTGTTTGGTTCTTTGCATCATGTGCATTGCATCATGTCATCATGCCATCATCTCATAAATCTTTTGCAACTCAAATAAATAAACTGTATGGATCTTTGATCCATTTAAATCGAGGGAATTCACATGGTGATCCTCTTTATAACATATCCTCCCAATATTAGGGAGCTATATTAAATATTCCATTTTTGGAATCACCTATAACACACTTGCAATTTATCACATGCCCTTTTCCGCTTCAAGTTTGGTCCCCAAACTTTTCCTGTAATTTCTTTCATCACTTCCCCGACCTCCGCCTAAATTCTAAACATTTCTGGGCACTTTAAAACCCTAGCCCTAGTTCAAACCATTTGATTAAATTCAAATGAGTTTGAATTCATATCTTTCGATCTTGCCACTTCTAATTTTCTCGGACCATGCATATTTTTATGATTCCGGGAAAATTATCCCCATGCTCAAAATCCTTCCCTAACCCTCTCTTTCTTTTCCTCTCTCTATTTTTCTTTTCTGTTAAAGTTTTAAGTTTTTAAAGAGAGAGGGAGGAGAGAGTCCGGGCCATCAGCACTGCAGGCCCATGGGCACCGCAGCCCACCAAAACCTAACCCTAGCCCGACTCACCTCATCTCCCCCTCGTTCCCTGCCGCCGCTAGTCATTTGCCTGATCTGGATCGCCCCGATCGATCTCTCCCTCTCTCCCTCGTTTCCACCTTGTCGACAGGAGAGCGCACGCATCGCTAGGGAGAGGAGACTCCCTCAATCCCCTTCTCCTTCACCTCGCTCGACCCCAACACCAGCGCCGCCACCCCTCATCCTTCCCGATCCCCTCGTCCTCCCCGTTCGCCTCCTCCCTGGACTGCGCCGGCCACTGGAGCCATTGCCGGCTGCTCCATTCCCCGCCTTCCTCCTCTTCGTCAACTGTCAGGAGAGCCGCCGCCTCTCTTCGTCGCCACCAACAGGAGCTCCATGTTTTCCCCTGAGCGCCATGGTCATCCCGAGCCCCGCCATGGCGCCGCCACGAAGCACCCAGCCACTGGCTCGGTCGCTTCTCTGCTCCCGTTTTCCCTCTGCTGCTTCACCGGTTCCTCTGCTCCATCATCTCCGCCCGCGTCACAACTCTGCGCCGTCCCCACCGCCCTCCTTGCCTTGCTCCGGCCTCCTCTTCTGCACGACCCGAGGGTGCCTCTGCTCGTCGTGCTTGCGCACCCAACGACCACCTCGGACCGCCAGTGACCTCTCCTGCTTTGCCTCCATGCCTGCTTGCTTGCAGCTGCCATGACCCTCCTCTACCTTGCACCACCATCACCATGGCCGACCTCGCAGGCCACTCCATGCTTCTCCTGGAGGCCCTTGTTTCCTCCTCTGCTCGGCCACAAGTGCATCGACCGGCGTACAGAGCACCAGGGCAGTGGTTGCCTCTATTTGCGGGTGCTTCGTTTTGTGCTTCATGGAAACGTCGCCAAGTACCTCTACTATCACTATATCACCAAGATCACCCGGTCCAAGACCACCTCAAGATCGACTACCGCACGGTTACGCCAAGTTCATCTACGAAACGTGTATATCTACTCCGTCAAGACCGGACCGACAAGTACCCCAATGTCATGTGTACAACGACCTTCGCCGAAGACCCGGATAGCAAAACGTCAAGTACCTATGACCGAAGAAAGCCAGGTATCTCTCCGAAAAACGAACATGTACCACTACGCCCGAAGACCTCAAACCAGTCAAGTCCGACAATGATTGTGCATAACTACCGACGACATGCATGTTGCCAAGTACCCTCTCCGGATCGTCATGATCGACTACCGATAAACATGTACCACTACCGTCGCCAAGATCGCGAGAACCTCTACCATCGACCCTAGAGCGTGCGAGAATTACTACTTCCCCTACCACCGTCGCGAGAACTGTCCCATTTGCACGCTTCGAAGGTATAACCCCGAGACAACCGCCCGTGAATAAATGCATGCGTGATGTATGAGATGCTCGTGCTTGCTCCGTGCTCGAATTGTTGGTGCACGTTGCCCCTCTTTTGCCTTGTCACCATCGTCGACACATGGGACACCCGGTATCCGGGAGTGCCCCACCATCTTTTGCACGCATCCGCACACTTATCCTTTGCATCAATATCTCAATCGAGTTACCGGAACCAGAACATTGTAGTGGCACCATTTTCATTATCGTTGTCGTGGCACCCCTTTTCTTTCCACCACGGTGTCAAATGCTTCATAATGCTCTTATCAACATTTTCATAAAAACTTGCATAAACTTGTTCATGTCATCTGCATCTTGATAACAACAATTAAAATGCTTAAAATTGTTGTTGCATTAAATTGCTAATGCATATGGGATTTACCGGAATTGTTGCTGTTGTTTCTGGCCCCATTTAAATTGTTAGATGGTATTGTTTTGTTATGCTTCACCTCTTGCCATGTTTAACTACATTTAATATTTTTGGGTTCCTAACCGAGAGTGAACTAAATAACTGATTTGGTGTTCCGTCAATATGCAACGGGGTTGCATATCAAGCTCCACTTAATTCGTAGGATTGCTTGTGCATTTTGCCATGTCATGCATAATTAAACCGGACATGCATCATACTTGGTTGTGCATCATGCCATGTTTATGTGATGGTTGTTTACTATGTTGTTTGCTTATTTCCGGTGTTGCTTCTTCGGGTTAGTTCCAATAACGCCGCGTTTGTGAGAATCCGTTCGACAACGTCTATTTGTCTTCTTCATGGACTCGTTCTTCTTCCTTGTGGGATTTCAGGCAAGATGACCATACCCTCAAAATCACTTATATTTTGCTTGCTAGATGCTCGCTCTTTTGCTATGCCTATGCTGCGATACCTACCACGTGCTTATCATGCCTCCCATATTGCCATGTCAAGCCTCTAACCCGCCTTGTCCTAGCAAACCGTTATTTGGCTATGTTACCGCTTTGCTCAGCCCCTCTTATAGCTTTGTTAGTTGCAGGTGAAGATTGGAGTTTGTTCCTTGTTGGAACATGGATATTTTGTTGGGATATCACAATATCTCTTATTTAATTAATGCATCTATATACTTGGTGAAGGGTGGAAGGCTCGGCCTTATGCCTGGTGTTTTGTTCCACTCTTGCCACCCTAGTTTCCGTCATACCGATGTTATGTTCCTTGATTTTGTGTTCCTTTCACGGTTGGGTAATAATGGGAACCCCTTGACAGTTCTCCTTGAATAAAACTCCTCCAGCAAGGTCCAACATTGGTTTTACCATTTGCCACCTAGCCTTTTCTTTCCCTTGGGTCGGCCGGCTCAAGGGTCATCTTTATTTTAAACCCCTGGGCCAGTGCCTCTCTAAGTGTTGGTCCAAACTGAGCGATGTCCGGGCTACCAGGGGCAACTCTGGGCTGGCCTACCCGACGTCTAGCTCATCTAGTGTGCCCTGAGAACGAGATATGTGCAGCTCCTATCGGGATTTGTCGGCACATCTATGTGGCTTTGTTGGTCTTGTTTTACCATTGTCGAAATGTCTTGTAACCGGGATTCCGAGCCTGATCCGGTCTTCCTGGGAGAAGGAATATCCTTCGTTGACCGTGAGAGCTTCCGATGGGCTAAGTTGGGACACCCTTGCAGGGATTTGAACTTTCGAAAGCCGTGCCCGCGGTTACGGGCAGATGGGAATTTGTTAATGTCTGGTTCTAGAAAATCTGAAACTTATCCTAATTCAAATGCATCAAACGCGTGTGTTGCCATGATGGTCTCTTTCCGGCGGAATCCGGGAAGTGAACACAGAGTTGGAGTTATGCTTGACGTAGGTTGTTCTAGGATCACTTCTTGATCATAGTTTCTCAACCGTGCTTTGCCTTCTCTTCTCGCTCTCATTTTTCATATGTTAGCCACCATATATGCTAGTGCTTGTTGCAGCTCCACCTCACATACCTTTTTCCCTACCTATAAGCTTAAATAGTCTTGATCGCGAGGGTGTGAGATTGCTGAGTCCCCGTGACTCATAGATACTTCCAAAAACCAGTTTGCAGGTGCCGATGATACCATGCAGGTGACTCAACCGAGCTCAAGGAGGAGCTCGATGAAGATCTCGTTCTTTGTGTTGTTCCGTTTCCAGTTGATCAGTAGTGGAGCCCAGTTGGGACTATTGGGGATCTGTGTAGCATTTGGGGTAGTCTTCTTTTATTTTGGTTCCATAGCCGGACCTTGCGTGTATCTGGTTGATGTAATGTTATATTCATGTATTGTGTGACGTGGCGATTGTAAGCCAACTATGTATCTCTTTCCCTTATGTATTACATGGGTTGTGTGAAGATTACCTCACTTGCGACATTGCTTTCAATGCAGTTATGCCTCTAAGTCGTGCTTCGACATGTGGGAGATATAGCCGCATCGAGGGCGTTACAACCTATTAGTGCACCACTTGTCAAAGTAGGTCCACATCCTACCTCAGGAACTTGCTTCACCTGCGGAGAAGCAGGACACTATGCACGTGACTGCCCTCAGTCCAGTTATACTCCACCCCAGTCTGAGAGGTCTGTTGGCCGTGAAAAGCCATCAGGCAAGATGATCAGTACCAAGCCAGCCACCACTGAACGAGCATGCGTGCACCACGTCTCAGCTATAGAAGCTCAAGATGATCCTGACGTCGTACTGGGTACGGTTCTTGTCCTTTATCAACCAACTTCAGTTCTGTTCGATACTAGAGCATCTCACTCCTTCATATCCGAAGGTTATGCTCGGTTGCACGACATGTCATTTTGTGATATGCCAACTCCACTAATAATCCAGACCCCTGGTTCCAAATGGCAAACCTCCAAGGTAAGCCATGGTAATGAAATCCTTGTTGACAGACTGGTATTCCTTGCGTCTTTGATATCTCTCAAGTCTTCAGATATTAACATCATCTTGGGCATGGACTGGATGACAGCTCATCATGCCAAGATCGATTGTTACACTAGATCTGTTCAACTTACACATCCATCTGGCAAAATAGTCACTGTCTCCACTAGAGTTGCAAGGCTTCAACTCTATTCTCTTAATGCCAGCCCTCTTCCAGACCTTGAAGATATTCTGGTAGTCCGTGACTTCCCGGATGTCTTTCCAGAAGAACTGCCAGGTGTCCCACCTGACAGAGATGTAGAGTTTGTCATAGAGCTTATCCGAGGAACTGTTCCAATCTCTTGGAGACCATACAAGATGGCACCTTTGGAGTTGGCCGAGCTTAAGAAACAGCTTGATGAGTCCTTGCAAAAGGGTTTCATCCATCCCAGTTCTTCTCCTTGGGCTTGTCATGTCCTCTTCGTCAAGAAGAAGGATGGTACAGATCGGATGGTTGTAGATTATCGTCCCATTAATTTGGTGACGATAAAGAACAAGTATCCGCTCCCCAGGATCAACGACCTGTATGATCAGCTCGCTGGAACCTCGGTCTTTTACAAGATGGATTTGAGGTTAGGCTACCACCAAATCAAAACCAGAAATGGGGACATCCCCAAAATGACCTTTGTCACTCGTTATGGTCAATACGAGTACACCGTGATGTCTTTCGGCCTAACCAATGCTCCAGCTACTTTCTCCCGCTTGATGAACTCGATCTTTATGGAGTACTTAGATAAGTTCGTCGTGGTTTACCTCGATGATATTCTTATTTACTCGAAGAACGAGGAAGAGCATGCCAAACATATCTTAGACTTGTTTTAGAAAAACTCAGAGAGCACTGCCTTTATGCCAAGTTCTCCAAGTGTGAATTTTGGTTGCCAGAAGTGACCTATCTAGGCCACGTGATCTCTGGTAAGGCCATTGCTGTCAATCCTGAGAGAGTTAAAGCCGTTCTTGATTGGACTCCCCCCGAAACGGTCAAACAAGTTAGAAGTTTCCTTGGTCTAGCCAGTTATTGTCGCCGCTTCGTTGAAAACTTCTCCAAAGTGGCCAAACCCCTCACGAAACTTCTCAAGAAAGATAAAAGGTTTGCGTGGACCCCACAGTGTGAGCACAGTTTTCAGGAACTGAAAAGACGCCTGACTTTTGCATCCATACTCGTGCCACCAGATTTCACTAAAGACTTTGTTATCTATTGCAATGCTACATGTCAAGGACTAGGTTGCATTCTTATGCAGGATTGTCATGTGATTGCCTATGCATCTCGACAGTTGCATCCACATGAGGAAAATTATTCTACACATGATCTAGAGCTTGCAGCCGTAGTCTATGCACTTAAGACTTGGCGGCATTACCTTCTTGGTAACCGTTGAGAAATCTACACTGACCATCAGAGTCTCAAGTATATCTTCACCCAACCGGATCTGAATCTCAGACAGAGACGTTGGTTGGAGTTGATCTCGGATTACGACATAGGAATCACCTACACCCCAGGCAAAGCCAATGTCATGGCTGATGCTTTAAGTCGTAATTCCTATTGCAACAACCTCATGTTGCAACAATGTCAAGCACCCCTCCATGAGGAATTCTGTAAGCTTAACCTTCACATAACTCCTCATGGTTCCCTTTCTACCTTGGTGGCGAAACCTACCTTTAAGGATCAGATCATAGAGGCTCAGAAGCATGATACGGGAATCTCCCGGATCAAGAAAAATATTTCCAAGGGAGTTGCTGGTTGTTTCTCTATGGATGAACGAGGTGTTGTTTACTTTGGAAACCGTTTGGTGGTTCCCAAATGTCAACAGATGCAGCAACTGATCCTTAAGGAGGCCCATGAATCTCCTCTCATGATTCATCCCGGTAGTACCAAGATGTATCAGGACCTACGCCAGAGGTTCTGGTGGACTAGGATAAAGAGAGAAATCGCTCAGTATATTGCCAACTGTGACGTTTGTCGTCGCGTTAAGGCAAAGCATCAAAGACCTGCTGGCACCCTTCAACCTTTAGCTATTACCGAGTGGAAATGGGACAAAGTTGGTATGGAATTCATCACCGGCTTTCCCAGGACCAAGAAAGGAAATAATGCTATCTTCATAGTCATTGTTCGTCTTTCCAAAGTGGCTCACTTCCTACCTGTTCGAGAGAGTATCACTGCTAGTCAGCTCGCTGACTTATATATCTCTCGAATAGTGTCACTCCATGGTGTTCCACTAGAGATCAATTCAGACCGAGGCATTCTTTTCACCTCTCGTTTCTGGGTAAGTTTCCAGAATGCCATGGGAACCCATCTTTCTTTCAGTACTGCTTTCCACCCCCAGTCAAGTGGTCAGGTGGAAAGGGTCAACCAAATTCTCGAAGACATGCTTAGAGCTTGTGTTATCTCATTCGGTATGGATTGGGAGAAGTGTCTTCCTTTCGCCGAGTTTGCTTATAGCAATAGCTATCAATCCAGTCTTAAGAAAGCTCCTTTTGAGATTCTCTATGGACGAAGATGTCGAACACCTTTGAACTGGTCAGAAATCGGTGAAAGACAATTCTTTGGGCCGGATATGATTCAGGAAGCAGAAGATCACGTTCGCATTATTCGTGAGAATATGAAAACAGCCCAATCTCGTCAAAAGAGCCAGTATGACCGTCATCATAAGGAAGTGGCTTATGAAGTTGGTGACAAGGCTTACCTTCGGGTTACTCCTTTGAAGGGTACCCATCGTTTCGGTATCAAGGGCAAGTTGGTTCCTCGTTACATTGGTCCTTTTCGCATTCCCGCTAAACGAGGAGAGGTTGCCTAACAGTTGGAACTACCCCCACATCTTTCTCGAGTTCATGATGTCTTCCACGTCTCTCAACTCAGGCGTTGCTTCTTGGATCCCATCCGCGGATTGGACCACGAAACGCTTGATCTCCAAGATAACCTCACTTATCGAGAGTACCCCGTTCGCATTCTGGATCAAGCAAAGCGTGTCACTCAACGTCATAACATCAAGTTTCTAAAGGTTCAGTGGTCTCATCAATATGAGAGAGAAGCTACTTGGGAGCGAGAAGATCGTCTTCGACTTGAGTACCCCGCTTTCTTTCCGCCAACTCCTGAATCTCGGGATGAGATTCTTTCGAGTGGGGGCGAGTTGTCACATCCCTAGTTCTGGTATGATCTAGGCTTGCTTTGTGCATCATGTTTAAGTTTCAAATGGAATTAAAATGGGGAATTTTTCAAACCCTAGCACCAAAGAAAATTCAAATAGATTCAAATTAAAAATGGAATTTCAATGAACCCAAAATGCTATTCAAAAATGTTCATGGTCTTTGGAAAATGTTGGAAACAACAACCAAAGGTGATGCACATTTTTGCTAAACATTTTGGATTTTTGAATGAACCCATATGTATTTGAATTGGAATTGTTTAAATAAGATAAATATTTTAAAGGCTCCAAAAATGTTGGAAATTGGTGAGGGCCTCTGGTATATTATAACTAGTCACAAGGAATCCCAACAATTTTAGAATTGTGCTAGTATTTATTTTAAGTGAAAAACAAATGTCAGAAATAGAAAAGAAAACAAAAATGAAAACTTACCTGGGCCACCTACCTGAGGCCTGGCATTGTGCGGCCCAGCTGGCCGGGCCAGCCAGCTGGCTCTGCCAGTCGTCGTCTCCACCGTGCCAGGAGGATGCCGAGCACGCGCTCGCCGCACGCCGCCATGCGCCCGGCCACCTCCTGCCTCCCTGCTTGCTCCGTGACCCCCTGCAGCGTCGCCACGCACCCTCCAGGCCTATCTCACTCTCCCTCGCCCTCATCCTCTACTCTGTCACCCTCTCCCGCGACAGCCGAAGTGCTGCCATCGCCGCAGCTCACCGCCGACGCGCTCCCTACCGTCCCCTCGCCCCTCCGTCGTGTCCACGCGCTCCGCCGCTGTAGGCTACGCCTCCTCGTCGAGATGCATGGCGCCGGACGCCCTGGAACGCCGCCATCGCCATCGTCTTCCACCTCGGGCTCCGCCATCCACCACCATCGATTCGCCGTCACCAGGTCTCCCTCGAGCCCGCTGTGCTGCTTCGCGTGATCGCCGTGAGCATCTCCCCGTTTCTCCTCTCTTTTCCCCATCGCTCCCGCGTCGTAGCCGTTGTTTCCACCACGGCCGAAGCCATCGCCGCGGCAGCCCCTCGCCGTCATCACCACAGCCGTCGAGGCTCACAGCCGAGCTCGCCGTTGCACTCAGTGCACTCTGGCGAGTCGAGCGGACCTGCTCGCAGCTCCTGCCGTGCCCCGCAACACCCCGCGTGCACCTGGCCGAACTCCGGCCACCAGGCAAGTCGCCGTTGCCCTCGTTTTAGGCCACCAGAGCTGCTGCCGTGAGCACCACTGGACGCGAACGACTCTCCTCGTCACGTAGATCCTCTCTGCCACGCAAATGGTCGCCTGTGGGCGATTCCCGATGCCTCTGCCACGTCTGGACTCGCCGGTGGCTAAACGCCGGCGACTGCTGACCGTTGACCGGCGTGGGTTAACCCCACTGCCCGGTTTGACCTCCCCCTCTCTCTCACTGACTTGCGGGCCCCGCCCGACCAATTACTCTAGTTAGCACTAATTAACTAGTTAGGTTAGTTACTACAATCACTGACTAGTGGGCCCTGCCAAGTTAGTTAGTTGACTGGGTCACTGACTAGTGGGACCCACTGGTCAAGTTTGACCTGGTCAGCCCCGCTGACTCGCTGACGTCATACCACTATCATGCTGACGAAATTACTCATTTTCTGGTTTAAAAATAAATTAGGAAATCCAGAAAATGATATAAACTTCGAAAATTCATAGAAATTCAACCGTAGCTCAGAATGAAATAATTTATATATGAAAAATGATCAAAAAAAGCAAGGAATCCATTTATGCCAGTTCCATGAATGAGAAACCAACTTATACATGCTATATAAATGAAAACATAAAATGGGCATTTTAAATGCTTCATTTTGAATTGCATTTGAATCTTTGATTCAAATGGGCTTCAACCAACTTGGTAGCATCTTGCATTAGCACAAACATTAGCATTTGCACATGTCATGTTCATGCATCATATTGTTGCATTTGTTTGTGTATTGATTGTCGGCACCATTTCTTCTTGATAGGTTCCACTCCGGAACGTGTTCCCGAGTACCTGTCAAAGGAGCAGTCCCCCTTCATTGATCTATCAGGCAAGCAATCCCCCTTGAGCATTTCGTTAAATTCCACTCTCTCACTCCTGCTCCTTATACTGCATTAGGACAACAATGATTCAACTGCTACTTTCCGCTGCGGTAGTTGAACCCATTCCTCTGCATGACCTGTCATTGCCATAGTAAATAGTTGAAACCCACTAGCATGAGTAGGAGTTGCTTGAGCCTTGATGTGCCTACTCATCCATGCTTGTTTCCTTTATGCCAGCTATGCTTAGAGTTGTGCCAGGTCTGAGTCATCGGGAATGAATCGGACTGGTGAACATGTCCTACCGATAATGGCTAAGTGTGTGGACACGTTTTGGTAATGGTAGCGATGAGAGGCCATGTAGGTGTACATGGTGGGTTGTCTCATTGGATCCGTCCCTAAGCACTGAGTTATGTGTATGTCATACAAGTCTAGTTACTACCACACATTGGGTTCCAGTAATCCGGCCCCTCTCGGCTTATTAATCTACTTGATCTCTCTCCAGGAGTTGCAACTAGTTTCTCGCGTTTGTAGGTAGTGCTAGTTGTCTACCAGGTGGTGTCCGACGGGACGGGCTTGGGACAGACTAGGCACCGTGGCACGGTGTACCAAGTGGCACCCGGATGGTGGGCTTGGGAACCCTGCACACATCGTTTGGGGCCGTACTGGAGACTTCAGCCGGAACTCCTTGCGGATGGAACTTGAATAGGCAATAAACTTGGAAGAGAGACTTGTGTGGTTAGTCAGGTCGTGGTCGACACTCTCGCTCGGCTTCCTCTTGAAGGTTGCCGAGGTACATGACGTGTACAGGGCGATAAGTGGTGAGAGAGTGTGTGAAGAAGTACACCCCTGCAGGGTTAACATTATCTATTCGAATAGCCATTTTCCTCGGATATGGAAACTTGGAGGACTTATGTAGTACATATATAACTTGAAGTGGATACTCTAAAATACGCAAGATAAGTGTGAGTACTATGTATGGCCTTCTCGTAGGGAGACGGGAACGGATCCATAGTAGAGTTTTGATGTGGTGAATATGTGGACTCGTGTGCATATTCTCACCTCAAAGAAGTTTATGATACTCATAGTATAAGCTAGCCACTGAGTCAAAGCTGGCTTGCTGCTGTTAAAACTCCACCACCCCCTTTGTTGATAATGTTGCATATGTGGATAGTTCTTATGTAAGACTTGCTGAGTACCTTCGTACTCACGTTTGCTTATTTATGTTTCGCAGCTGGTTACACTAGTGACTTCGACGAGTAGCTTGTATCCCAGCTACGATCTTGTACCCTTGGGGGTCATGTTTAGTCAGGCTTCTTAGTCTTTTCCTTTGTAGTTGTATGTACTCAGACATGTAATGCTTCCGTTGTTTGTATGCTCCGAATGATGGGTCATGAGACCCTTGTTTGTATTGAATGCTATGTGGCTCTTCTGGGCCTTTATCTATGTGAGTTTGAGTTATGTTGTGATTCCATGTTGTACAGCACATACTTGCATGTTATGCATACGTGTAACGTGTATTGCTATGTGTGGGATCCGACAATCTAGTAGCCTCTCTTATGAGGAAATGTAGTCTAGTGCTTCCACTGAGCCTTGGTAGTCCGCTACAGCCCGGTTTACCGGAGTCCTGTTAGCCCAACACTACTACTCCGGAACACTTAGACTGACCGGCATGTGATTCACTTCGTTCCTATGTCTGTCCCTTCGGGGAAATGTCACGCGGAGACATCCGGAGTCCTGTTAGCCTGCTACAGCCCAGGTTTCCGGAGTCCCGTTAGCCCAGTTGCTACAGCCCGGATTCATACGCTGTTGACCGACATGCTCGAGGTTGATTCATGTATGCCTGTCCCTGTAAGTTAGTGCCACTTTGGGTTCATGACTAGTCATGTCGGCCCGGGTTCTCTGTCATATGGATGCTAGCGACACTATCATATACGTGAGCCAAAAGGCGCAAACGGTCTCGGGGCAGGTAAGGTGGCACCCGTGGGGATACTGTGCGTGAGGCCGCAAAGTGATATGATGTGTTACATGCTAGATCGGTGTGACTTAGGATCGGGGTCCCGACATTTCAACTTCTCTTTCTTTTATCATCATTTTGTTAACGAAGTTCTTCATGGAGGCTCTACATCGTGGCTCATCAATGATTCTTTTCATTCTTCAATTGTCCTCAAGATTTCTCTCGGAGTTAAGATCCGCCAAGCTATACTCTAGATTAAACATGTTGCTCGACACATGTTTTGTCTTGAGGAGTTTAAGTATGCTTCATCTTGCATTTCAAAGTTCAATCCCTTCTCCCTTATCTTTTGAGGTAGCGTTATGCCATTCGTGAAAATTTGAGTTCGTGTTTCATGATTCAACAATTGTCAAGAATGAGATAGTTAAACCCATCAATTTCTTAGAGCATGAGCTCTTCTCAATCCATCAATCACTTTTTTGGAGTTATCTTGGGTTATATTTCACCTAAAGCTTCCCCTAAGGATTGTTGCTATTTATGGTGCTTATAAATGATCCAAGTTCTACATTTATCCTCCCGGTGGAATAAGTTTCTCGTCTCCTTGTTCATATCAATCCAACCTATTGTTTTTCGTTAGTGGTAGAATTTCACCTCAAGATTTTGAGATGTTTTATCATAAGCCCAGAACAAGCTTACCCTTTCCGTTGATGGTTTTCCAACAATTCCATTCGACCCTTCTCCTAAAGATGTTTTTTCAAGCTCATTTGAGGTAGAAGATGTTGTTTTCTCCTCTGTTCTTTGGATTCCATTCTTACATTTGTTCTAGAGGCTTTGTGATGTTGTTCTATTCAACCCATTATCTCATTTTTGTCAAAGATCATCTTCTTTCCGTTGCTTATCCATTCAACCGGAGTGTTGTGCCCTCTGCTCAAGTTCTTTTCATCTTATCAAGTCTTACATCTCTTTTCATCCGGAGTGCTATTCGAATTTGTTCTTCCTTGTTCATCTTTTCTAACGGAGTGTTTTCAACATTGTTCATCTTTGTTGTATTCTTTCCTTAAATTTGTTGAACCTGTCAAGTTTCTTTGGTTTCACTCGTTTGTCAAAGAAGAAACTTTGTTTTACCTCTTCTTCTTTTGTTTTCCCTCCGGTGCCATCCTAGATCTCGGGACGAGATCCTCTAGTAGTGGTGGAGTGTTGTGACGCCCCAAGACCGGAGCTTCAGATGCCTTCCATGTTTTCCGAGTTTCGCCGTGTGTTTGATTTGTCTGTTTCTTTCTTCATAGCATCATGTGCATTGCATCATGTCATCATGCCATCTTTTTCTCAAACTAACTAAAACTCAACTAAATAAAATGCATAGATCTTTGATCTATTTAAATTGAGGGAACTCACCTGGTGATTTCTCTTTACAACATATATCCCAATATTAGGGAGCTATATCAAATATTCCTTTAATTTGGAATTTATCACAACGCACTTGCAAAAATAACCCCATGCCTTTTCTACTTCGAGTTGATCCGGAAACCTTGCCGACAATTCCTTCTCCATTTATTGAGGCTCCTCCGAAAGTCCGAACATTTTTGGACACTTCTAAAACCTTGTCCTAGTTCAAACCCATTTGAATTAAATCCAAATGAGTTTAAATTCTTCTCGTTTGATCTTTCCACTTCTAATTTTCTCAGACCATGCATGTTTTTGTGAGTCCGGGGAAATTATCCCCATGTGCAAAATCCTTCCCTAACCCTCTCTTTCTTTTCCTCTCTCTAATTTCTTTTCTGTTAAAGTAAATAAGTTATTTAAGAGAGAGGGAGGGATAGCAGCAGTGCCCCTTGGGCCTCACTGTTCAAGCCCAGCAAGCCATGAGGCCCAGCAAAAGCCAGGCCACCTAAAACCCTCAACCCCAGCCGATCGCCCTCGGACCCTCCTAGCGGCGCCAGAGGGATCGAGAGATCCCTCGACCTCTCCCCTCTGCCCAATCCCCCGACCTCTCCTCTCGTCCTCCCCGCGCCTGGCCCTCTCCTCCCAGCGCCTTCCTGAGTGCCATGGCCGCCGCCCGCTCCCTGCAGCCGCCCCTCGCCCAGCCTCTTCCTGCGTGCCGTGCCCGACCCTCATGGCCTGTCTCCAGTCACACCACCGGTTCCTTGGTCGTCGTAGGAGGTCGTCCATTGAGGCCGCTGCCTCGGCTTCTTCTTCGTGCTGCTCCCTCCAATGCCGCCTCCCCTGCTTCTTTCCCCGCGCACGAGCCCAATGGGTGAGGAGCTCCCCGAAGCCGGCGCCGTGCTCCTCCAACACCTGGCCTCGACTGGAGTAGCCCTGTTGGCAACCAGCAGCACCACCAGGCTGCCCTCTCCATTCCCCTACGCCGGAGCTCGCAGCCACCACCATGCACCGCCATGCCTCCCCTGCAACTGCTCTTCGGCAACCCGTTCGATCTCCTCTACCTCGCTGGCCTCTAGCGTGACCAAGCACCTGTGCAGCCGCATGTGTTGTTTGACTCTGCTGCAAGGCCCAGCCAGCACCCTGTCGGTCTGCCTCCGCTCAAGCTGCCGACTATCTCCTGCCGCTGACCACCACCATCGCCTCCTTTTTGCTAGCATCCCGAGACCCCTTGTGTTGTTTTGTGTTGTACCGTCAAGGCTGGCAAGATCGACTAAAATGGCGCCAAGTTCCATAACCAACGACCGTCTTGGGATTCGCCAAGTACACCGTCAACAAGACCTTGGATACCTGAACAAGTGCATACTGAAATTCCAAGTACCACTATCCATCTTCGAGGATTTCATCAAGTACCGCACCGGACCCGTCAAGTAAAACCACACCATGTTGATACGGGAACCACTACCATCGACCTCTAAAGAACATGGTTTCACCGAGTACCCCTTCGTTTTGTCAAGACCGTCAAGTCCCTCGACGACAAGTGCACGACTACGCGGCTTGTACCAAGTACCTCTTCATTTCAGCGAGACCAGCAAGTCCCAAGACCCCAAGTACCCTGATAACCCCGAACGGATTCTAACCCGTCAAGTTTCTTTTCCAATGACTCGAACGGCCACGAAACGTGTACCAGTACTGTCGACCTGGGAAGACCCCATGGACGTCAAGTTCCGTGTCATGACCCCGAACATCTACGTACATGAACGACTACTTCCTCTTCGACTCGAGAATCACTACTTCCGCTACCATCGAACCCAATCCGCTCCGAAGATGAACGCTTTGAAGGTATAACCGCCAAAACGACGCCCGTGGACCGCATGCATGTGATGTGTTGTATGAGTTGCACCCTATGTTTGCACCATGTCCGAGTTGTCACTTGCTCGGTCCTCCTCGTTTGCCGCTAACCCGTGGGAACCCGGTTACCGGGAGCACCCCACCATCCTTGCAGGACACACTCACACCTACTTCCTTTTGCACCATTATCTCCATGAGCTTCCGGAACCGATATGTTACGTGGCATCATTTTCGGATTCGTTGTCGTGGCACTCCATTCATTTCTGCCACGATGACAAATTTCTCATACATTATCATGTCAACCTTTTCGCAAATATTGCATAAACATGCACATGTCATCCGGAATTGTCGTTTGTTATTTCCGGCCTCATTTAAACTTTCCTAAATGTTTAGTTTACTTATGCTCCACCTCTTTCCATGTTAATCAACATTTAATGTTATTGGGTACATAAACGAGATCAGACTAAATAACTTGAATGTGGTGTTCCGTCAATATGCAACTCGTTGCATAGTGAGCTCCACTTAATTTGTAGTATTGTTTGTGCACTTTGCCATGCCATACAAATTTTAACTGGACATGCATCATACTTGTTTGCGCATCGTGCCATGCTTATGTGATGGTTGTTTACTATGTAGCCTGCTTCTTTACGGGTTTCTTCTCTCGTTAGCTTCGGTTTCATTCCGGAGTTGTGAGGATCTGTTCGACTACGCCCGTTTGTCTTCTTCATGGGCTCGTGCTTCTTCCTTGCGGGATCTCAGGCAAGATGACCATACCCTCGAAATCACTTCTATCTTTGCTTGCTAGTTGTTCTCTCTATTGCTATGTCGCGATACCTACCACTTGTTTTATCATGCCTCCCATATTGCCATGTCAAGCCGATAACCCACCTTCCTAGCAAACCGTTGTTTGGCTATGTTACCGCTTTTGCTCAGCCCCTCTTATAGCGTTGCTAGTTGTAGGTGAAGCTGAAGTTTATTCCATGTTGGAACATGGACATGTTGGGATATCATTATATCTATTGTTTAATTAATGCATCTATATACTTGGTAAAGGGTGGAAGGCTCGGCCTTATGCCTGGTCTTTTGTTCCACTCTTGCCGCCCTAGTTTCCGTCATACCGGTGTTATGTTCCTTGATTTTGCGTTCCTTACGCGGTTGGGTGTTATGGGACCCCTTGACAGTTCGCTTTGAATAAAACTCCTCCAGCAAGGCCCAACCTTGGTTTTACATTTGCCTAACAATCTAGCCTTTTTCCCTTGGGTTTCTGGAGCCCAAGGGTCATCTTTATTTTAACCCCCTCGGGCCAGTGCTTCTCTAAGTGTTGTACCGAAATAGAGCACCGTGCGGGACCGTCCCTCGGCAACTTGGGTTATGTTGGTACCTGTACACTTAGCTTATCCAGTGTGCCCCGAGAACGAGATATGTGCAGCTCCTGTCGGGATTTGTCGGCACATCCGGGTGGTTTTTCTGGTCTCGTTTAACCATTTTCGAAATGTCTTGTAACCGGGATTCTGAGTCTGATCGGGTCTTCCTGGGAGAAGGAATATCCTTCGTTGACCGTGAGAGCTTGTGATGGGCTAAGTTGGGACACCCCTGTAGGGTTTTGAACTTTCGAAAGTCGTGCCCGCGGTTATGGGCTGATGTGAATTTTTAATGTCCGGTTGTAGAGAACTTAATACTTAACTTAATTAAAATGCATCAACCGCGTGTGTAGCCGTGATGATCTCTTCTTGGCGGAGTTCGGGAAGTTAACACGGTCTCGTGGTATGTTTGAACATAAGTAGCTTCGGGATCACTTCTTGATCCTTATTAGCTTCTCGACTGTGCTTTGCTTCACTTCTCGCTCTCTTTTGCGTAATTTAGCAACCATATATGCTAGTGCTTGCTGCAGCTCCACCTCACTAACCTTTCCTACCCTTAAGCTTAAATAGTTTTGATTGCGAGGGTGTGAGATTGTTGAGTCCCCGTGACTCACAAATACTTCCAAACAGATGAAGGTGCCGATGATGCCATTGCAGGGGACGCTACCGAACTCAAGTGGGAGTTCGACGAGGATTCGGGCCGTTACTATGTTTCTTTCCCAGATGATCAGTAGAGGAGCCCAGTTGGGACGATCGGGGATCTAGCATTTGGGGTTGTCTTCTGGATGATGTATGATATATTTATGTTTTGTGTGAAGTGGCGATTGTAAGCCGACTCTTTATCCCTTTCTTATTCAGTACATGGGATGTGTAAAGATTACCCCTCTTGCGACATGCCTAGCATGCGGATATGCCTCTAAGTCGTGCCCCGACACGTGGGAGATATAGCCGCATTGTGGGTGTTACACCGACCCGTGTAGTCCTCGAGGTCATCTTCTCAGTTGATGATGGTAATGCAGTTGTCATGGCTGCCGGCGGCAGGGAAGAAGATCTGAGGTGGCAAAAGACAGTCTGGAGGTCGGATCCCTGTTGTGTTGGACCCTTCTATCGTTGGAGTAGCTGAGCTTGGGTGGACGACGGCGCAGCAGGAGCGGGACAAACGACACAAGGTTTTCTTTGACAACTATCTGTAAGAGAAGTAATTCTGTAAGGGCTGGTTTGAATTGGAGGATTCTAACAATGCAGGGATAGGAAATACACAGTAATAGGATAGGAATGCACGTGCAAAACACAGAATTTAAAAACACAGGATTTCTGCCAATTTGGGTGTTTGTTCACAAGAATTGGAAGATCACAAGATGCAAAGAAGCATGGTGAGATTAAGTCAAACCACAAGAAAATGTACGGTTATAATGCTATTATGCTACTATCTCTTAGTCTTGTGCTTCATGAATAGGAATTTGAAAAGGAGGACAAGTGGAGATTAAAATCCGTACAATTTTTCTTTCAAGGAGACACTAAAGGAAGAAATCCTACAGTTTGCCTTTGCTCCATTCCTTTGAACCAAATGCATGAATAGTAGTACCATAGGAAACTTTCCAATTCCTATGTTTTTCCTTCACTATTCCTTTCAAGCACTGGCGATTATAGTAGGCAAGCTTGATCAAGGAAAAGGTACACTCCAAAATGTTTTTGTGCTACTTGCCTACTTCTACTACTTTGGACCCAGGCCACTGCCCTACTAGCTCAACTCCCAGGCCCATCGACAAATGCACAGCTCAAACACGCAGAGATAAATAATGATGGCGTTCAAGAGAGTCCAGCATGGATAGCTAAGTTGCCTGGTACTTCACGCTTGTCATATAGTAGGAGAAACTAATCGTACTTCACATTGCTGCATGTGCTCAGTTGACAATTTATATAACATGTAGAGTAAAAAAGAGATGCAACAAGTGTACAACCTCTTTGGCAAAGCCATGTCGATCTCAGCATGATTGGGTTGGTCGGTGAGGATGATCCAGCTGACTTGGTTGTCGGAGGAGGGGAAGAAGATCTTATGAATCTTGAGATTGAGCCTGGGGTACCGCTCCACTGTAATGGAGGGTTTCGTCGTTGGAGTAGCTCCGGTGAGTTTTAGGACGCCGAGGCTGAAGCAGGACAGGAGAGACAACGTTAACCTGTGTGGAATTCTAATAGCATCTCCAATAGATGACGTAAAAAACATAACCACAGAATGCTAGATGTAAAATACATCAGCCGCTCATCTCTGAACTTAAATGTCGAAACTAAATTTAACTATCGAAACTGAACTTAACCGTCGAAACTGAATTTTGCTGTCGAAATTGAATTTTACTGTCAAAACTGAAATTTACTGTCTAAACTGAACGCACTAGCTAGTAGAAAAAAAGCACTAGCAGTAGCAGCAGCGCGTGCGAGAGCCGGTCGACTGAATTTTTCATCTTTGGTGAGTCAATTTTCCAGCCGTTGGATACGAAATCAAGGGCCTGCAGTTCAACTTCAACCTCTACCCCCTGAGCCGCCAGCCACCACCTACCAAACCGCCGCCCTTTGACGCCCGCGGCCGGCGATGCGCCGCCCCGCCCGGCCCGAAACCACTCCCCACTGCCGGTCTGCTGCCGCCCCGGCCATCCTTCTAGCCCCCCCGGTGCTGAGCTTTTTCTTCGGCGATCCCCACGCCACCGCCCCACCACTACCGGTGACCACCGCCCCCACCCTGAACCATAAGATAGATTGTGGGGTACCTGTCCGGCGAGCCTCCCTCCCCGCTGCGGCTGGTTCTTCCTTAACTCCTGCGAGGCCCCCTCCCCCTGAAAATCGACTGACCCGAAAGTTGATTCAGTCGACTGAAGTGTAGCTAAATCGGAGCAGCATCACAAGCAAGAGCAAGAGCGAGAGCAGCAGCGCGAGCAAGAGCAAGAGCAATATCAAGAGCAGACCAAGCAAGGGACCGAGAGCAAGAGCAGAACAGCAGCGCGAGCGAGAGCTAAAGTAGCAGCAGCTCCTACTGATGTGGACGTCGCCACCGAGGGAGCGACACCGTGGAGGAAGTGTCCAGCGAGGCCGCCATGGATGGAGCTGCGCCGTGTCGGCTCGGGACCTAGCGCCGGCAGCACCGTGCGATCGAATCAAGAAGAAAATGCGGCGATTAGTGTACAAGCTATTTGTTGGCACCGATTAGGCCTCAACTTCATCTGAGGAAACGGTGATGATGATACTCTTTCGGTGGTGCAGGTGAAGACGGCGGTGTGGGAATGGAGGTGGCGCGAAAGACTAGGGGAACGTCGGGGCAGTTCCTTGGAGGTGGAGGACGGGGTGGCTGAACTGGCGGGACGATGAGATCGACGATGGATCCTCATCCGGTACGGTGGATGAGGGATGTCGAGGTGTTGCTGTGGATGACGTCGTCGGGGAAGAGGCTCCGGCTGGGTGGCGGACAGGGGAGGGTGTGGGGCTTCGCGGTTTTTCACAGCCTCGGTGTATGAATGGGTGGGCTGATGGGATGGAAGTGGGGAACCATGGCTTAGGGACGCGCTTGTCCAAAATGTAGGGTAAGTTACAATAGTACCCCCGCCGATTTGAGCTTTGCGGTTTTGTCGGTTCAGGGGTATCACGGGCATTTCACGTGTCGAGATTTCACAGGAGGTGGGAGTTTTCGCGTGCGTTGTAATTTGGGAATAGAAAGGCGCGGGTTGAGATGGACGGAGTTGTCGGAGCACAACGAGACAAAGATATATTTTAAATATTTCTGGGTAACAAGGCGCGGGTTGAAATTTCCGGACAAGCCCAACGTGTACTGTACCAAATCAATTCGCACTTCCGTCGACGAAAAACAAAAAGAAATCAATTCGCAACACACAAGAGAGTCTAGTCCTGTGTATTGTACCAAGTCAATTCGCACTACAAATATCATTCAAAACTTTGAATTCATGTTATGTTCAATTAAAATATTTCGCTATGTGCATAATGCATGCAACCTGCTACTCAAATGAACGTTTTAGTGCATTCCAAACGTATATACTACCGCTTCAATATGAACTAAATTTGAATTCATTTCTCTATTTGAATAAGATCTACAATCAAGATTGTTGTGAAGTCAAACCATTTGAATTCGTTTCTCTATTTTAATAAGATCTACAATTATCATTATTGTCAAGTTAAACCATCATTTGTGTATTATCTTCACATCACACCACATGATTACTCTCGAGTTAGATATGAACTATGTGTACTATATGAACTCGAAGTCGATTTTTTGAATCCACATTATGTTGATTTCAAATCACAGTACATTTCAAGCTCTAGCCAGATCTTCATAATCTAAACTATGTCTCATATGTATAATGTGTTTATCACATAATGTATGGTGCCCCCTCCCTACGCCTACAACCATTTAGATGTGAGTTGCAAACACCACACATTACCACAAATTCAAATAAAACGTGAGATTGTTCGGTATATAGTATTGTTTAGATTGTTCGATATTTAGTTGTAAGCTACAAACGCCACACATTATCACAAATTCAAATAAAATGTGAGATTGTTCGATATATAGTATGGTTTAGATTGTTCGACATTAAGCTATGAGTTGCAAATGCCATGCATTATCACATTATGGTATAACATGAGCAAAACCACAACACGCGTATCACCACTATATTCATGCATGGATATGTTTATAACACTATGATCTCCTATTCAAATATATGAATCCACTTTCATATCAAATTTTGATCTTTGTTAGTCTCTTACACCCACACAATCCTATAACCTTTGTAGCTAGCACTAACTTTCTCTTGTGCATGCACACGCCCTCCTCGTCCTCCCCCTCCCTCAACATTCTATCCATCACGCACATTCATATTTTTTCTTTAGGTCGTTCTCCCACAGTCTCCATAACTTCTTTCCGACACACACCGATCGATAAACCTCTCTAGCGTCTGCCTACAACATACGTACACACGCACCTTCCATCTCCACTTTTCCGTGTCCATGCCTCGTGTCTCTCATACGGTCCCACACACGTGTAAACTCTCGCCCCTCTTTTCATCGGTCTCACAACCGCACACTCCTCCCCCTATCTAGCTAGTAGCTCGGCCTCTCACACCACCTCCTAGCTCCATTCTCTCGGTCTATCCGTCTCGCTGGGCCTTATTTGCCTCTAACAAATGGATGTACATCGACCGATCTCCCTCTATACATATAGCTAGCTAGGTCCTTATAACTCATTTCCCCCACGTAGATCGATCTACCCCATTAGTTATGTCTCTCCCTTCCTTTGACAAACAACAATTGATCTACCGATCTAGTTAGGTTTGCTTAGCAAACACATGGTTCCCCTTCATCATCCATGCATGCGTCCTGAGAGATCTATCATGCACAGGCACACACAAAAACACATCCCCACTCTTATTGATAATATTACAGTTCTACCGACAGTTTGTCTAGTAAGCCTCTCCCACCACCTTCGAGAAGCAACTCCATCACCCATCGAGCACTCTACCCCTCCCATCTCCTCTCTCTCTCTCTCTCTGTCCCAACCTATTTCTATTTATGGATGTCGACCCATCTCCCTCAACACATAGCTGGGTCTCTCCTTCTCAACACATATACGAGTCGTTCTACCTCTCTAGTTAGGCCTCCCCCTCCCCCTCCCACCACCCGCCCACACACACTGATACATCGAGCGCCCTAGTCATGTCTCCCTGCCAAACACAAACTTTCCCTGTGCCCTCTGAAATTCTGGTAGGTCAGTCGCCCTATATCTTTGACTTGCACACACACAATTTCGATGGCTCTCTTCATCCATCTCGCACCCACCCACTTGATTCTCTCTTCGACTCTATTGATATCTAAGACCCCTCCCTCACTTCTCATGGATCGCCCCCTCTATATGTAGCGACCTGACCCCAATGGATCAAGTCTCTGTACTTAAGTGTCATCCCTGGATCGGTATGCTGACACACACAGTACTCGAAGGATTTATAACAGAGGTAAATCACATGTATAAAGTAACGTAAATACTATTACCTCAATCCATATAGCGGAAGACACAAGGTTGTGGTTTCCCATCAACACCAACGACAAAGTTGAGTGTAGAAACCGTAACCCTAACGTATCACTTACTCGTCGTAAGAAACCTGCAACATGAGACGTTGCAGCCACAGAGGGTTAGTACATTGAATGTACTGGCAAATTCACACCATAGAGAATGATGAATAAAGGCTATCACTACATGCATATTTGGCTGGTGGAAAAGCTCTATGGTTATAAGGTTTTTGCGTAAAGCCAATTTTTCCCTACTGCAAAGGAATAAATTTATTTAACTATCATGGTGGTTGTCGAACATTGAGAATGGTTGACAGCATTCTCAATCCCAATTAAGTAACATCATTAAACCCAACAATATTCATTTAAAGTAACATGATGAGATTCACATGATATTCAAGTACTAGATAATCAAGTTGTCCATAACCGGGGACACGGCTAATCATGATTAGTTTGTACACTCTGCAGAGGTTTGCGCACTTTTCCCCACAAGACTCGATCGCCTCCATTTGGTTTCTCGCACTACAGGGTGTTTGAGAAGACGGATGACCGAGACACAGTCTTTCAGAAGCGCTAGCACCTTACATGTGGGGTAGACCGTACCACCTACAACCCCTACGTCTGCTAGTCCACCCCGTAAGAGTTCGCACAACTTAGTCAACTATGCCAGAGCCCATAGTAGCATGTGGCTGCACACGGAAGTTTCTAGCATGAATTATCTTATGATCCCTTTGAGCCTGGGTGGCGGTCCAAAATAAAACAGGCAAGTCCTGATAGACATCAGGTGCCTCAATCCACCCAGATGTGTGTTTAAGTGGCCACCTTAGATAAACCATTAAAAATTATCAACTCACATCTGTCATGGATATCACTCACCCAATCCACGTCTACTAGCATAGCATGGCATAATAAGAAAACGTAGAAGTAACTCCCAAAGGTTTCATAATAATACAGGTAATAGGTACTACCTCATCTACTTCCCATCCCACAATTTAATTAGATCCTAATCATGCAATGTGAGAGGATTGATCTAATGCAATAAAACATGGGTTGTAGAAAAGGTATGATCAAAGTGTGAACTTGCCTGCAATGTTGATGAAGATGATTCGCACTCAAAAATCTTGATAGCTCTACTCTTCACACTCCGGTCAATCTATCGTAAGCAAGCAATAGTAACCACACATAAGCAATCACTCAAAAGATCAAAAAGATCGAAGAAGACGATTCGAAAAACTTCAAAAGCAAGAAAATAGCTCTTGCAACGTAAAACAATTTCTAACAGTACCAAAATTATATGAATTTGGCCTTATTAGAATGTTTAGATCAAGAGCTTCGATTTGCAAAAAGAATCAACTCAAACGGAGTTGCGGAACTCAAGTTATGATCAAACGAAGTTTGAATTCAAATCTGGTCTAATTCAAATTTTGAACTTTTCAAAAACATGTGTAAGTTGTTTATCCGGATAGAGGAGATCATAACGAAGACATGAGCGTTGGTTTCGGTGGATTTGGACTAACGAGCCAAAAGTTATAGCCGTTTGAAGTATAGGGACTATTCTGTAAATAAAGTATTCACAACTAGGTCCCTGGCCGAAAATAACAGACAAAGAAAAAGACTAAAATGCGGATGTTCACTTATAAGGTCTAAACAGTGGACGTTCGCTGTTTAATAAAACAAAAAAAACCAGATCTAGTCTAGGGTTTTTTTTTACCGGTCTTAAAATAAAACCGGATCGGACCGTGCGGTTCTTACCGGTTCGATCTAAATAAGACGGCGGTGGTTTGCGGCGAAAACCGGCGACGGCAGTTCCCAGCGATCTCCGGCGAGATCGTGGCGACGGCGAGGTGGGGCGGTGGCTGCGCGGCGCGGGAAGGCGGCGCGGGGCAGCGGAGCTAGCGGCGGCGGCGGCGCAAGGCGGGAGGCGGCAGTGGCGGTGCGGCAGAGGACCGGCGGAGGCAGCGCGGCAACAGCAGCAAGGGCCGCCGGCGGCGGCGAAGTCCGGCGAGGCGGCGCGGTTCGGCGGGGTGCGGCGAGAGGAGAGAGAGGGAAACGGGGCCGGGGCGGCGCCCTTTATAGGAGGGGAGGGGAGGAGGACTTGGAGAAGGGGGCGAGGAGAGGCGGCGGCGCAACGGACTCCGGGGAGGAGTCCCGGTCGGGGACGACACGCGAGGCGGCGCGGAGCTGGGCCTTGGCCTGGCTTCGGCTGGGCCGGCCCAGTTGGTGAGGGGATTTTTTTTAAACACAGAAAAAGAAAGAAAGAAAAACAAAATAAAATAAAATATTATATAGGCATATAATATATCAAAATTTTCAGAAAAAGATTTTCTTCAACATGGACATTTTTATAACTTCAAATAAAATCCACACAAATTCAGATAAATCAAAGAGTGCTACTGGTCTATTAAAATGCAACAAAAATCCTTTTAAAAATACCAAAATGATTCCAAATTAATTTTTCTCCAATTTTCTATTGTAGGGAATCATGTTACCCTAATTTCCATATATTTTATTTTTGGAGAAAAATAATTTGAATAAAACTCAAATAACTCCAAAGTGAAAATAAATTCAAAAGAACTTTGAATTTAAGTCTTGAAACTCCCAACTCATATTTCCTATAATTTGAAGAAGTCATTTTATCTTCTCTCATGAAAATCATTGAGTTGCATAAAGTTTCAGAATTGGAAATATTTTCCAAATGAAATTCAAATATTTTCAAACACCCTATTTCATTTAAATAAATGGAAGAAGTCATATCATCTTCACTCAAGGGTTTTGCATTTGAAAAGAATTTGAATTCATGGAGATCAGAAAGCAAATATGAAAGTTTGGGATGTTACAAAATTCGAATTTAACTTTCAAAAAGAATTCGAATTTCACTCAATTTCACGCAATCAATCAAACAATAAATCAATCTATCTATTTGTTTATAACATTCCAAAATTTAGAATTTTGGGATGTTACAAACCTACCACCCTTAAAATGAATCTCGTCCTCGAGATTCGGAGAGGCTAGCAAGAAATAGGTTAGGGTTTGGGGGTCTCCTCAAAATCCATCAATCCTCTCCGGGGTCTAGGGTGCTACCACCCTTAGAAACATCGTTACGGTCCCATCAATACTCATATACTCCACCCTTACTCTTGACAGTGTCGGTCTTCTTAGATCTTCGAGAAAATTCCTTCTCAGAGCTCTTCTGGTAGTGGCATAACCTTTTCCTCAATTTTTCTGTACTTTCATCCTGGTAAGGTTATTCCGAGATTGGGTCTTCTTAGCTGACGGGTCTAGCGCCAAAACTAAACAACTATCGATATCTCATGGTGGTCAACAATTTGTGGTTTCTCCTGCAGGAAATGGGTCTGGGTGATCCTCACCGTATAACCTACGGTTGGCAAAGCTGCCTTGTACAAGGGAAAAATACCTATACCATTCTAAGGCTTAAACAAGGTTTTGGTCATCGTCTTCCACTATAGGTAAGTCACTCAGATTTACCATCTCATATAGCAAGGAGAATAATAAGAGTAAGTCGGTATGGTGATCAATCCATCCCGCACCCAAATCATTACCTTGTATACGGTTTAGCGAATCTCGCATTGTAACACTCGGTCATCCTCACCAGCATTGCAGAATTTCTCTTGCCGACGAACCAAGTTCGGATATATCCATAGATTCTGCAAGCCAAACAAACATCTATCGTTCCTTCACAACTCTCAGGTTTTGCGTTACTCCTATAAGATCGTCTATCGATAAGGGCATATCCTCTTCCAGGGTTTTTCCTTCAGCAAGAGTGTGCTTGCTTCTTAGCAGGTCCTGGGGCCTGTGGGTTATGGCACACCTCATCACTTGTAGTCCTTGAACTTATCATCGGGCAACTTATCGTTATTCCAACATCCAACTTCCAGCTTCTTAAATCCATCCAATTGTACTATCTTCCTTCCTTCTATTGGCACCAAACTAGGACATGTTTACTCAGACTCATCATGGAATTTCCATTGATTCCATATTTCCAACATCATACCTCCTTTATATCCAATGGTAAATCATCTCTTCATCCGCGTGGGGTATCCCTCATACCGAGATAAAATCTTATACTTATGAAGTCCATATTCCACTTCGTGGAACATCATTATCCTTTCCGCGGTCAAGCGCCCTTACACGGGAATATTGGCCATCTCTGCATGGCACTTTTTCAACTGGGAACCATGAAACACATCCTGAACTCCTGACAGTCCTTCGGGTAACTTCAACTTGTAGGCCACTTCTCTCATACGCTCCAAAACTCGGTATGGTCCTACAAATCTCGGGGCTAACTTTAGCTTAACTCCAATTCGTTTAACTCCTCGCAGAGGGAACACATGAGGACATGCTCTATCTCCAATTTCATAGACTACCTCCTTGAGTTTTTGAGTCTACATAACTCTTCTGCCTGGACTGAGCTACCTTCAGTCTATCTCGAATCAACTTAACATTCTCTTCTGACTCCTTGATCACCTTTGGTCCAAACAACTGACGGTCCCCAACTTCATCCCACATACTCTTGGGGCATCACACATATCGAGACAAAAACTCGTATTCATTTTGTCCGAAGTCCATTACAGGGTACTACCACCCTTAAAATGCACAAACCTTCCATAGACCATATTTCTCTTATCCTCAAAAATGGTCAAAATCCTTCTTCATAGAGTAACAACTCATAAAATCCATATCAGTACCAACGATGCTACTTTATCCATTCTCAAATGTTTACAATCTCTCGCTTCTCCATTACATGTCTCAACTCAACACCTCAATATAAAAGAAAAATGTTCTCACTTCTACTACTCCAGTTCTTTTGTTGCAAACTCAACTATCTAGCACAAGTTTCCTTCTCCTTGGGGCATTCTCTGGCAAAGTGCCCTGCTCCATTACAACTAAAACATATTACTTCTGACAAGTATCGAGGTTTCCTTTTGGGGCAACTGTTGAGGTAGTGCCCTGACTCCTCGCACCTGTAACAGGTGATATGACTCAGATTCTTCCTGGAATCCAATCTGCTTCTCTTTCTGGAATTTTCCATTCCAATCAGGGCTTCTATTTCCTGTGGGTCATACTCTACTTCCTCAGTCGGGAATTCTACTAAATTCCCATTCATACAATTCTGGGAGATGTGTCCTTCTTCTCCACATGAATAGCATGACTTGGTGCAGGGTTTAATTGGCTCTTCTTTGGGTGTGTCCTCCACATCTTCCTTCATCACAGGTTCTTCTAAAATTCCCATAAGGGCTCCTTTCATTGCTTCTTTTTTCTGCTGGATGGTTCCTTGTACCATGGTGTAAATGTGACACTGTGCAGGGTAGTGGGTAGTCCCTTCACACAAGAAACAAGTGATCTGCCTAGTTGGGCATTCTTCAACTGGGTGACTTCCTTCACAATTAGGGCATTCATCCTTGTGTTCTTTATGGTTGTGTCCTATTTCTCCACAAAGCTTGCATGCACAAGTTTTTTTCATATCCTTTCCATAAGGCTTCAATTTCTGGGACACAAACTGAGTCTTTAGAAAAGTCAACTTAAATTCTTTCCAAGTGGTTACTCCTTGCCATCCATTAATGGTTTGGTACATCCTCCACCAAGTAGCAGCACCTCTTTCAAAGCATTAAAGAGCATGCTGGGCCATATCCTTTCCGACTATAGGGTTGTTCTCCATATGATCCTCCATGTTCTGAATCCATCGGTCTGTCTCCAATTGACTCATCGGTCCAGAAAATACAAGCTCATCTCCATTCATCCTCTATTGGGTCAAAGGGTTTTGGGGTGAGATAAGAGGGATAGAGAGGGATACACATAATGCAAACAATAGTTTTGAAAGGACAGATTTTATTTGTGGCTGTCGGGAAAACATCAAACAAATGACAGCTCACAATCGTCGCATCTAACGTAGGTATATAACAGGGGTTTGGTCTTCTAAAGGTCAACATCGCCAAACTCTTCAAGTCTTGTTCATGTCTCCAATGGCTTCTTCCGGTCATACTTGTCTTTCTCAAGTCCTTTTTGCCAGCTCATCTTCGTTGTCGCAAAGTCTATCGTGTCGTCCCTTAATATTTCTGGAGTTGCATTCCAAACTTCCGGGTTTCAACATCCTTGGCATGAACCATGATCAGACTGTCCTTCAGTTCCTGACGAATCTCCGGTATCTAGAGGTTTTGCTCCTCCAGCTTGGCTACTTCAGCTTCTTGCACCTAAATTCTTCATGAAATGCTTCCCTGTCAAAATATGGCTTCCTGGAGCTCCATTTTAACTTCTTGATGTACTACTCCAGACCCTGGTGATATAGCGGCTAGGGCTAAACTTCATCTTATGCTAGGTGCTCCATCAGCCTTCTTCCATCAAATCCATTCTGAAGACTTGAATCCTTAACTCAGCACGGTGACAATAGCATTAGCGGGTGATGACATCACGGATAACCGTGTTTCTGCTCTTGTCATTCCCATGAGCTATCATTCCATAGTTGATATCTCCTGCCTTAGGGTTTTCTTTGACAAAACTTCGAGTTCTCATGCTTCTTGTTTCCGTCTTTCTCCAATACACCTTGATCTCGGGTAGTGACAACTTCCATAGTCTGCCAAGTTCCATCAGGGTAGCAGTCCTAGGTCATACAAATCTGGGGATTCTTCAGAGCCTCCATTTCTCCTAGTTTTCAGAGTCTTCAACAGCTGTAGTTTCCATTATCATAATGTATGGTAAAATCCTCTTCATTCCGAATGGTCTTACTGGTCTGATATCATGTACTTCTTGGAGTGGTCTCATCAGTCGAATCTTCGAGTGGCCAAAAGGGGAAAGGGGTATAGTCTCACTAAAAGGGAATATTTGAATAAGCTCAGAAGAGAAGAGAGGTAAAAGATCTTTTTGAAAGGGAAAGTTGTAGAGAAAAATCTTTGCTATGGGCGTGCCAGTTTCTAGGGTCACGTCCTACAGTCAACATGTGCTCTGATACCATCTTGTAGCGACCTGACCCGAATGGATCAAGTCTCTGTGCTTAAGTGTCATCCCTGGATCGGTATGCTGACACACACAGTACTCGAAGGATTTATAACAGAGGTAAATCACATGTATAAAGTAACGTAAATACTATTACCTCAATCCATATAGCGGAAGCAACAAGGTTGTGGTTTCCCATCAACACCAATGGAAAAGTTAAGTGTAGAAACTGTAACCCTAACGTATCACTTACTTGTCGTAAGAAACCTGTAACATGAGACGTTGCATCCACAGAGGGTCAGTACATTGAATGTACTGGCAAATTCACACCATAGAGAATGATGAATAAAGGCTATCACTACATGCATATTTGGCTGGTGGAAAAGCTCTATGGTTATAAGGTTTTTGCGTAAAGCCAATTTTTCCCTATTGCAAAGGAATAAATTTATTTAACTATCATGGTGGTTGTCGAACATTGAGAATGGTTGACAGCATTCTCAATCCCAAATAAGTAACATCATTAAACCCAACAATATTCATTTAAAGTAACGTGATGAGATTCACATGATATTCAAGTACTAGATAATCAAGTTGTCCATAACCGGGGACACGGCTAATCATGATTAGTTTGTACACTCTGCAGAGGTTTGCGCACTTTTCCCCACAAGACTCGATCGCCTCCGTTTGGTTTCTCGCACTACAGGGTGTTTGAGAAGACGGATGACCGAGACACAGTCTTTCAGAAGCGCTAGCACCTTACATGTGGGGTAGACCGTACCACCTACAACCCCTACATCTGCTAGTCCACCCCGTAAGAGTTCGCACAACTTAGTCAACTATGCCAGAGCCCATAGTAGCATGTGGCTGCACACGGAAGTTTCTAGCATGAATTATCTTATGATCCCTTTGAGCCTGGGTGGCGGTCCAAAATAAAACAGGCAAGTCCTGATAGACATCAGGTGCCTCAATCCACCCAGATGTGTGTTTAAGTGGCCACCTTAGATAAGCCATTAAAAATCATCAACCCACATCTGTCATGGATATCACTCACCCAATCCATGTCTACTAGCATAGCATGGCATAATAAGTAAATGTAGAAGTAACTCCCAAAGGTTTCATAATAATACAGGTAATAGGTACTACCTCATCTACTTCCCATCCCACAATTTAATTAGATCCTAATCATGCAATGTGAGAGGATTGATCTAATGCAATAAAACATGGGTTGTAGAAAAGGTATGATCAAAGTGTGAACTTGCCTGCAATGTTGATGAAGATGATTCGCACTCAAAAATCTTGATAGCTCTACTCGTCACACTCCGGTCAATCTATCGTAAGCAAGCAATAGTAACCACACATAAGCAATCACTCAAAAGATCAGAAAGATCGAAGAAGACGATTCGAAAAACTTCAAAACCAAGCAAATAGCTCTTTCAATGTAAAACAATTTCTAACAGTACCAAAATTATATGAATTTGTCCTTATTAGAATGTTTAGGTCAAGAGCTTCGATTTGCAAAAAGAATCAACTCAAACGGAGTTGCGGAACTCAAGTTATGATCAAACGAAGTTTGAATTCAAATCTGGTCTAATTCGAATTTTAAACTTTTCAAAAACATGTGTAAGTTGTTTATCCGGATAGAGGAGATCATAACGAAGACATGAGCGTTGGTTTCGTTGGATTTGGACTAACGAGCAAAAAGTTATAGCCGTTTGAAGTACATGGACTATTCTGTAAATAAAGTATTCACAACTAGGTCCCTGGCCGAAAATAACAGAAAAAGAAAAAGACTAAAAGGCGGACGTTCACTTATAAGGTCTAAACAGTGGACGTTCGCTGTTTAATAAAACCAAAAAAACAGATCTAGTCTAGGGTTTTTTTACCGGTCTTAAAAGAAAACCGGATCGGACCGTGCGGTTCTTACTGGTTCGATCTAAATAAACCGGCGGTGGTTTGCGGCGAAAACCAGCGACGGCAGTTCCCAGCGATCTCTGGCGAGATCGTGGCGACGGCGAGGTGGGGCGGTGGCTGCGCGGCGCGGGAAGGCGGCGCGGGGCAGCGGAGCTAGCGGCGGCGGCAGCGCAAGGCGGGAGGCGGCAGTGGCGGTGCGGCAGAGGACCGGCGGGGCGGCACGGCAACAGCAGCAAGGGCCGGCGGCGGCGGCAAAGTCCAGCGAGGCAGCGCGGTTCGGCGGGGCGCGGCGAGAGGAGAGAGAGGGAAACGGGGCCGGGGCGGCGCCCTTTATAGGAGGGGAGGGGAGGAGGACTTGGAGAAGGGGGCGAGGAGAGGCGGCTGCGCAACGGACTCCGGGGAGGAGTCCCGGTCGGGGACGACAGGCGAGGCAGCGCGGAGCTGGGCCTTGGCTTGGCTTCGGCTGGGCCGGCCCAGTTGGTGAGGGGATTTTTTTTAAACACAGACAATGAAAGAAAAACAAAATAAAATAAAATATTATATAGGCATATAATATATCAAAATTTTTAGAAAAAGATTTTCTTCAACATGGACATTTTTATAACTTCAAATAAAATCCACAAAAATTCAGATAAATCAAAGAGTGCTACTGGTCTATTAAAATGCAACAAAAATCCTTTTAAAAATACCAAAATGATTCCAAATTAATTTTTCTCCAATTTTCTATTGTAGGGAATCATGTTACCCTAATTTCCATATATTTTATTTTTGGAGAAAAATAATTTTAATAAAACTCAAATAACTCCAAAGTGAAAATAAATTCAAAGAACTTTGAATTTAAGTCTTGAAACTCCCAACTCATATTTCCTATAATTTGAAGAAGTCATTTTATCTTCTCTCATGAAAATCATTGAGTTGCATAAAGTTTGAGAATTGGAAATATTTTCCAAATGAAATTGAAATATTTTCAAACACCCTATTTCATTTAAATAAATGGAAGAAGTCATATCTTCTTCACTCAAGGGTTTTGCATTTGAAAAGAATTTGAATTCATGGAGATCAGAAAGCAAATATGAAAGTTTGGGAAAGTCCTTTTATTCCCTCTCATTTAACTTTCAAAAAGAATTCGAATTTCACTCAATTTCACGCAATCAATCAAACAATCAATCAATCTATCTATTTGTTTATAACATTCCAAAATTTAGAATTTTGGGATGTTACAAACCTACCACCCTTAAAATGAATCTCGTCCTCGAGATTCGGAGAGGCTAGCAAGAAATAGGTTAGGGTTTGGGGGTCTCCTCAAAATCCATCAATCCTCTCCGGGGTCTACGGTGCTACCACCCTTAGAAACATCGTTACGGTCCCATCAATACTCATATACTCCACCCTTACTCTTGACAGTGTCGGTCTTCTTAGATCTTCGAGAAAATTCCTTCTCAGAGCTCTTCTGGTAGTGGCATAACCTTTTCCTCAATTTTTCTGTACTTTCATCCTGGTAAGGTTATTCCGAGATTGGGTCTTCTTAGCTGACGGGTCTAGCGCCAAAACTAAACAACTATCGATATCTCATGGTGGTCAACAATTTGTGGTTTCTCCTGCAGGAAATGGGTCTGGGTGATCCTCACCGTATAACCTACGGTTGGCAAAGCTGCCTTGTACAAGGGAAAAATACCTATACCATTCTAAGGCTTAAACAAGGTTTTGGTCATCGTCTGTCCACTATAGGTAAGTCACTCAGATTTACCATCTCATATAGCAAGGAGAATAATAAGAGTAAGTCGGTATGGTGATCAATCCATCCCGCACCCAAATCATTACCTTGTATACGGTTTAGCGAATCTCGCATTGTAACACTCGGTCATCCTCACAAGCATTGCAGAATTTCTCTTGTCGACGAACCAAGTTCGGATATATCCATAGATTCTGCAAGCCAAACAAACATCTATCGTTCCTTCACAACTCTCAGGTTTTGCGTTACTCCTATAAGATCGTCTATCGATAAGGGCATATCCTCTTCTAGTGTTTTTCCTTCAGCAAGAGTGTGCTTGCTTCTTGGCAGGTCCTGGGGCCTGTGGGTTATGGCACACCTCATCACTTGTAGTCCTTGAACTTATCATCGGGCAACTTATCGTTATTCCAACATCCAACTTCCAGCTTCTTAAATCCATCCAATTGTACTATCTTCCTTCCTTCTATTGGCACCAAACTAGGACATGTTTACTCAGACTCATCATGGAATTTCCATTGATTCCATATTTCCAACATCATACCTCCTTTATATCCAATGGTAAATCATCTCTTCATCCGCGTGGGGTATCCCTCATACCGAGATAAAATCTTATACTTATGAAGTCCATATTCCACTTCGTGGAACATCATTATCCTTTCCGCGGTCAAGCGCCCTTACACGGGAATATTGGCCATCTCTGCATGGCACTTTTTCAACTGGGAACCGTGAAACACATCCTGAACTCCTGACAGTCCTTCGGGTAACTTCAACTTTTAGGCCACTTCTATCATACGCTCCAAAACTTGGTATGGTCCTACAAATCTCGAGGCTAACTTTACCTTAATTCCAATTCGTTTAACTCCTCGCAGAGGGAACACATGAGGACATGCTCGGTCTCCAATTTCATAGACTACCTCCTTGAGTTTTTGAGTCTACATAACTCTTCTGCCTGGACTGAGCTACCTTCAGTCTATCTCGAATCAACTTGACATTCTCTTCTGACTCCTTGATCACCTTTGGTCCAAACAACTGACGGTCTCCAACTTCATCCCACATACTCTTGGGGCATCACACATATCGAGACAAAAACTCGTATTCATTTTGTCCGAAGTCCATTACAGGGTACTACCACCCTTAAAATGCACAAACCTTCCATAGACCATATTTCTCTTATCCTCAAAAATGGTCAAAATCCTTCTTCATAGAGTAACAACTCATAAAATCCATATCAGTACCAACGATGCTACTTTATCCATTCTCAAATGTTCACAATCTCTCGCTTCTCCATTACATGTCTCAACTCAACACCTCAATATAAAAGAAAAATGTTCTCACTTCTACTACTCCATTTCTTTTGTTGCAAACTCAACTATCTAGCACAAGTTTCCTTCTCCTTGGGGCATTCTCTGGCAAAGTGCCCTGCTCCATTACAACTAAAACATATTACTTCTGACAAGTATCGAGGTTTCCTTTTGGGGCAACTGTTGAGGTAGCGCCCTGACTCCTTGCACCTGTAACAGGTGATATGACTCAGATTCTTCCTGGAATCAAATCTGCTTCTCTTTCTACAATTTTCCATTCCAATCAGGGCTTGTATTTCCTGTGGGTCATACTCTACTTCCTCAGTCGGGAATTCTGCTAAATTCCCATTCATACAATTCTGGGAGATGTGTCCTTCTTCTCCACATGAATAGCATGACTTAGTGCAGGGTTTAATTGGCTCTTCTTTGGGTGTGTCCTCCACATCTTCCTTCATCACAGGTTCTTCTAAAATTCCCATAAGGGCTCCTTTCATTGCTTCTTTTTTCTGCTGGATGGTTCCTTGTACCATGGTGTAAATGTGACACTGTGCAGGGTAGTGGGTAGTCCCTTCACACAAGAAACAAGTGATCTGCCTAGTTGGGCATTCTTCAACTGGGTGACTTCCTTCACAATTAGGGCATTCATCCTTGTGTTCTTTATGGTTGTGTCCTATTTCTCCACAAAGCTTGCATGCACAAGTTTTTTTCATATCCTTTCCATAAGGCTTCAATTTCTGGGACACAAACTGAGTCTTTAGCAAAGTCAACTTCAATTCTTTCCAAGTGGTTACTCCTTGCCATCCATTGATGGTTTGGTACATCCTCCACCAAGTAGCAGCACCTCTTTCAAAGCATTAAAGAGCATGCTGGGCCATATCCTTTCCGACTATAGGGTTGTTCTCCATATGATCCTCCATGTTCTGAATCCATCGGTCTGTCTCCAATTGACTCATCGGTCCAGAAAATACAAGCTCATCTCCATTCATCCTCTATTGGGTCCAAGGGTTTTGGGGTGAGATAAGAGGGATAGAGAGGGATACAAACAATGCAAACAACAGTTTTGAAAGGACAGATTTTATTTGTGGCTGTCGGGAAAACATCAAACAAATGACAGCTCACAATCGTCGCATCTAACGTAGGTATATAACAGGGGTTTGGTCTTCTAAAGGTCAACGTCGCCAAACTCTTCAAGTCTAGTTCATGTCTCCAATGGCTTCTTCCGGTCATACTTGTCTTTCTCAAGTCCTTTTTGCTAGCTCATCTTTGTTGTCGCAAAGTCTATCGTGTCGTCCCTTAATATTTCTGGAGTTGCATTCCAAACTTCTGGGTTTCAACATCCTTGGCATGAACCATGATCAGACTGTCCTTCAGTTCCTAACGAATCTCCGGTATCTAGAGGTTTTGCTCCTCCAGCTTGGCTACTTCAGCTTCTTGCACCTAAATTCTTCACGAAATGCTTCCCTGTCAAAATACGGCTTCCTAGAGCTCCATTTTAACTTCTTGATGTACTACTCCAGACCTTGGTGATATAGCGGCTAGGGCTAAACTTCATCTTATGCTAGGTGCTCCATCAGCCTTCTTCCATCAAATCCATTCTGAAGACTTGCATCCTTAACTCAGCACGGTGACAATAACATTAGCGGGTGATGACATCACGGATAACCGTGTTTCTGCTCTTGTCATTCCCATGAGCTATCATTCCATAGTTGATATCTCCTGCCTTAGGGTTTTCTTTGACAAAACTTCGAGTTCTCATGCTTCTTGTTTCCGTCTTTCGCCAATACACCTTGATCTCGGGTAGTGACAACTTCCATAGTCTGCCAAGTTCCATCAGGGTAGCAGTCCTAGGTCATACAAATCTGGGGATTCTTCAGAGCCTCCATTTCTCCTTGTCTTCAGAGTCTTCAACAGTTGTAGTTTCCATTATCATAATGTATGGTCAAATCCTCTTCATTCCGAATGGGCTTACTGGTCTGATATCATGTACTTCCTGGAGTGGTCTCATCAGTCGAATCTTCGAGTGGCCAAAAGGGGAAAGGGGTATAGTCTCACTAAAAGGGAATATTTGAATAAACTCAGAAGAGAAGAGAGGTAAAAGATCTTTTTGAAAGGGAAAGTTGTAGAGAAAAATCTTTGCTATGAGCTTGCCAGTTTCTAGGGTCACGTCCTACAGTTAACATGTGCTCTGATACCATCTTGTAGCGACCTGACCTGAATGGATCAAGTCTCTGTGCTTAAGTGTCATCCCTGGATCGGTATGCTGACACACACAGTACTCGAAGGATTTATAGCAGAGGTAAATCACATGTATAAAGTAACGTAAATACTATTACCTCAATCCATATAGCGGAAGCAACAAGGTTGTGGTTTCCCATCAACACCAACGGCAAAGTTGAGTGTAGAAACCGTAACCCTAACGTATCACTTACTCGTCTTAAGAAACCTGCAACATAAGACGTTGCAGCCACAGAGGGTTAGTACATTGAATGTACTGGCAAATTCACACCATAGAGAATGATGAATAAAGGCTATCACTACATGCATATTTGGCTGGTGGAAAAGCTCTATGGTTATAAGGTTTTTGCGTAAAGCCAATTTTTCCCTACTGCAAAGGAATAAATTTATTTAACTATCATGGTGGTTGTTGAACATTGAGAATGGTTGACAGCATTCTCAATCCCAATTAAGTAACATCATTAAACCCAACAATATTCATTTAAAGTAACGTGATGAGATTCACATGATATTCAATTACTAGTTACTCAAGTTGTCCATAACCGGGGACACGGCTAATCATGATTAGCTTGTACACTCTGCAGAGGTTTGGGCACTTTTCCCCACAAGACTCGATCGCCTCCGTTTGGTTTCTCGCACTACAGGGTGTTTGAGAAGACGGATGACCGAGACACAGTCTTTCAGAAGCACTAGCACCTTACATGTGGGGTAGACCGTACCACCTACAACCCCTACATCTGCTAGTCCACCCCGTAAGAGTTCGCACAACTTAGTCAACTATGCCAGAGCCCATAGTAGCATGTGGCTGCACACGGAAGTTTCTAGCATGAATTATCTTATGATCCCTTTGAGCCTGGGTGGCGGTCCAAAATAAAACAGGCAAGTCCTGATAGACATCAGGTGCCTCAATCCACCCAGATGTGTGTTTAAGTGGCCACCTTAGATAAACCATTAAAAATTATCAACTCACATCTGTCATGGATATCACTCACCCAATCCACGTCTACTAGCATAGCATGGCATAATAAGCAAACGTAGAAGTAACTCCCAAAGGTTTCATAATAATACAGGTAATAGGTACTACCTCATCTACTTCCCATCCCACAATTTAATTAGATCCTAATCATGCAATGTGAGAGGATTGATCTAATGCAATAAAACATGGGTTGTAGAAAAGGTATGATCAAAGTGTGAACTTGCCTGCAATGTTGATGAAGATGATTCGCACTCAAAAATCTTGATAGCTCTACTCGTCACACTCCGGTCAATCTATCGTAAGCAAGCAATAGTAACCACACATAAGCAATTACTCAAAAGATCAGAAAGATCGAAGAAGACGATTCGAAAAACTTCAAAACCAAGAAAATAGCTCTTGCAACGTAAAACAATTTCTAACAGTACCAAAATTATAAAAAATGGCCTTATTAGAATGTTTAGGTCAAGAGCTTCGATTTGCAAAAAGAATCAACTCAAATGGAGTTGCGGAACTCAAGTTATGATCAAACGAAGTTTGAATTCAAATCTGGTCTAATTCAAATTCATGTCCTTTAGTAGATTTCAATATGAACTACTAATACATACTCCAACCACTGATGTATATAGACGTATTTTAGAGTGTAGATTCACTCATTTTGCAATGTATGTAGTCCATATTTAAGCAGACGTAATAGTACGCACTCTCCCTCGCCCCTCGACCCTCACCCACATGGTGGACCTTTAGCAATTCATTCGGTCTCATATAGCCAGATTGATATATACTGCAGTACCATCATTGCTCGATTTCCCGAAGAAGCGAAGAGCCAATCGCAAGGTTAATATTTTGTAGATGCCAAGTGCAAGGTTTAGAGGAGAACGAGTAGTAGGTGTCGTGTCATTTATAAATAAAGTTTTTTCTCTTCAGTGGCATGTACGCAACATAACTAGGTTCATATGGAGAGAAAAGGAAACCGCTCCACTATATACATAGGCAGGATGAGCCTACACGGTTGCTTGCTGGGGTTGCTCTCTTCAGTTTTCACACTCTCTCGCACAAAATGACTATGGCCACATCTCTAACATCCCGGCGGATCACGTTTGCCGGGGAAGGGGTGGATGCTTTTAGTGTAGATGCAGTCGCCATCGCCGACGGCGAAAACCCATTGTCGGCATGTCCCAATCAGGGGTCCCCGCTGTTCTCTCTCACAAAGCCGGTGAGGTTTCCTTCATCCATTGCTCACTGCCACGACGTGGGAAGTTGCCTCCTGCTGCCGCCCTCCTCTAGGTTGAGCTACGTCCCGACATCCCTCAGGTACAACTCCCTTTACAGCCGGCTTGCACCACTACTCCAGCTGCCCACATAAATCCATGTGGATATTTCTGTACTTCTTTGCCCCGCACATACCTCTACTAGCTTCTACGTACTGTATTTGTGATGAGTTTAGGTCTCATCAACTAGTCCCAGTAATCTTATTCTAATCACGCTTATTCAAATTTTTGCCACATGGATGCTCATCTCGATTTTGGTGAAACTGCACAAAATGATTCGATGGTCAAAGGGTTCTAAACTTCATTTCTTCGGAAGCTCCAATGTTGCCAGCAAATTAAAGCCTGGTTAGGCCTTCTTTGGTTCATCGGATAGGAATGTTATAGAAATAGGAAAATCATAGGAAGTGAGATGATATACATGTCAATTCCTGTAGAGAAAGAGATGTCATTTGGTGCATAGGATAGGATTTTTTCCATTGAGTCTAGGCTTATGTTTTTTCCCTCAAAACGTGAAGGATTATTTCCTATCCTACATAGGAATAGGAATACATTCTGACAAACCAAAGGGCTTCAAAGGAATTTTTCCTTTGCAAATCCTGTCCTATATAATTCCTACAAAAATCCTACAAACCAAAGGAGGCCTTAGGGTTTACGGTTCAAGGGCTAGGGACTGCATGGATCATTTTTTCTTTAGCTGTCTCTATTCCAAAATAAGTGTCAACTTTAGTAGTAGTACAACTTTGTACTAAAGTTTGCATAAAGTTGAGACACTTATTTTGGAATGGAGGGAGTACATATTGGCTATGATCTGTCAATCATTGAGATGCAATAGCATGCATGTTAGTCTCCTTTCTATTTGATGAAATGTTGCAACGGCAACCTTGGACGCAAGATACATGAAACAGAAGCTCTAAGCTTCATAGAAATATACAAATTTATCTCGCTGATAAATTACAGCATGTACTATACTAGTACTATGTAAAGAGTTAGGTGTCGCACGGTGTCCAGAAAATATGGTGATAGTGTGAGGTGGGCCAAGTAATCATTGAGCCTGCGTGTTTTCACTACTCTCGCACTCCTCTGCTGAGAATGGAGAAAATTTTAATCTAGTAGTACCTCCTTCCACCGAAAGCGTGGGACATCCAGCAGTCCTACTACCTCAGTAATAATGACCAATGAGCCATCAAATCACATAGACCCAGCAATAAGTTGGACGGACAAAGCAACCATCACTCTTGAAACCGCTTCTCCCTTCAACGCAGGCGCCAGTGAGAGGTCGCGTCCGCTCTTCCCGGGCTTGAATGCGGCACCGATTCTTTGGAGCGGCGCTGACCGTTTCGGGCGGGAAGCGCGCACGGGCGGTGGAGGGGCTTTGGGTGGGCTAGGCTGGTCAGGAGCGGGCGTGGAAGCTGTCCCGCCTGTCCCAACCGAAAGCCCAGAAATGAGAGGATGCACCGACTCTCGTGGGTAAATCGTACGCTACACATCATCTCTCTGTAAGAGTACGTCGATGTGTTGCTCTCTCTAACACACACATGCTGTTAAACACACACACACACCAAGGTAAAATGAGTCTATGTCTCAATTAATGAAGACTTGCATGTTACCATCCATATGTTACTACCTACTATGAAAGTAGTAACATAGACTAGTAACATATGCATGTTACTAGTCCAAGTTACTCACGACTATGACCAGCCTAGCAATGTAACCAAATGCTCCTTACTCTGCCTTGTTATCTCCCCCGAAAACCCCATGCATGGAGCGCAACTACACGTTGATGCATGCGAGTTAATACATGGCCCTGCATGGTAGTGATTAATTGTTGCGTTTAGAGACAAAAATCAGGGCTTTGATTGGAGGAAGGACCGGTCAAGTTTCTCCTTCTCCTCCAATCTGCTTACACCTCGTTTTGAAAAAAAAATCTGCTTGCACCTTCGTCCCATTGCACCTTCTAACATGACTTATTACACCTAGACGGAGGGAGTAGTACGAGATACGGTGGCACACTGACTTAGGTCGAATACAAGTGCCTAAAATTGTGTGCATGTTATAATAAGGATTCACTTAAAATAGTACATGAGCGAACAAAGGGATCAATTGGATAGTGTTCACGAGCAGTAGCGAGATGTGTGAGGTAAGATACACCACTGACGCTTTTAATTTTTCTTATTAATTTGTTTGTTTCACCCTCTGACTGGTGGGACCCAACGTACTAGGTGGAGAAAAGTACGATGACTAAGGATGCATTATTTCTGTACTACCAACACTGCTTTAAATCCCAAAAGACCTTACCACCAAAGCCACATGACACCATTATGATTTAAATCCCAATGACTCCCATGCAAAAAAACATGGCATGCATGTCACACGAATGCAGGAATGTATTAAAGGTTATTTTTCTCTCGTTAAGCATAACGCGGGGGTGGTGTAGCTGGTAAGCCTGTTCGCTCATCAAACTTGAGGTCTCGGTTTCGATAACTACACTTGAGCATAATTTTGTTTTTGTTCGACTTCTTTCTTCCACCCAAGGACATGTAGGCCCCGCATGACAGAGAGAGAAAGTGATCTGGGGCGGTGCCAGGAGGATTCTTTGACTGGTCAAAATGGATGGATACAGAGCTATACGATCTCATAGTGACCGTATAATCACCACATCGCGTATATGTTGCAGCCTCGGCGCTTGTTTTCTAGGGTTTGCACTCTTCACTCTCTCTCTCTCCAGTATATTATACACGCTGGAGCCTCAATGCTTGTAGTTGCTCTCTTCACACTCTCTCACCCTCTCTAGATCTAAAAAAGACTTCATTGGCCTCTCTCTCTCTCCCCTCACTGCTGGTCAAAGAGCCGGCAGGATCCATCCGCCTGGAAGGGAAGGATGCTTAACGCTGTCGCCGTCACCGAGGGAGGGAATCCACTACCGGTGCAACTGTTATATTTCACCCAGTGACGGCGCGGGAGGGCCTCCAGCCCCTTCATCCTCGCCACCGTACATAGTGTGGGCCGAACGGCCTCCAGTCGCCCACCGAACCACACCCCAAGAACCTTAAGGTATAATTTACTTATTCCACATGCATTGCTCTAGCTGCATGTGGGATTTTTCCGCTTTTGCACTCGAATCTAGGTGTTGGATCAAACAGGAAAGTAGTGGGGAAAGTTGTATAGCATGAATCTAGGTTGTGGTTCAAAGAGGAAAGGAAGGGGGAAAGTACTAGTACAGATTGTCTATCCAGCACCTAGGTTGGTCGAAAAGGGGAAACAATGACAAACGTAGTACGCACATCTGTAAAGAACTGATCTTTTGTTTTGGGAGACATGGTTGTAGAATTTGAGCGGGACTATATTTGCTACGCTCACAAAGGGAAAGGTGTCTAAAGATAACAAAACTGGGACCAACACAAATATGCTCCTTGGTTGTTTTTGTTCTTTGTTGCAACAGACTGTGCATCACCCCATCATACACCGGTAGATGCACATGGTGCTGGTGCATCCACTATCCCGTGCAACTCTTTAGCTGTTGTTAATCTAAGGCCCTATTTGGTTAAAAACTCCCTAGTCCCTACCTACTTGGTTTCAGGGACTAAACATGGACTAGAGGTTATTAAATGACATGCTAAAAGACCATGTTACCCCTAGTAATGAACTAATAGAGACAAGATGTGATGCGGGGCAGGGGCAACTGTTGGAAAAAGTTCCAAAAAGACTCTCCCTCAGGGTCTTCTTTCTTTAGTCCCTAAAAGTCCCTCCTCTTTCGCTTAGATGGGACTGACACAGACTTTTTTTAGTCCCTACACCAAAATATCCTTGTAAACAAACACCCTCTAATAATGCCGCTGGAAAATTGATGCAATGCCAAAGTTAAAAGCAAATTACATGTTTAATGGATTATATTGTTAATATAATCTCTCTATTAATATTAATGAATGCCATGTTTAAGAAAATGGTAATGTCTTGATTTCTTTCCCATTTAGATAAGTTTGATGCTTATTTTTGTTGGCTTCTGTGTCATGCACCATTATTGACCACTAGTTGTTTCCTTTGCACCTCTGTGTAAACAGGGTTATCTACTTCACCTCGTTGCTATTGTGACTTTTTGTTGCACCGCACAAAACACTTTTGTTTTAAGAGTGTTTTGTGCAGTTCAACCAAAATGTCACACCGACAATGTTGCTTGATTGATTGATCTTAGTGGAACTGCACAAGAGGAGATCTTACTTCCTATCCATGTTGGCAAATTTGGTTCAGATCTACTTCTTGTGAGTTGTTTGAATTCCGCATCATGAGAGGTCAGTACTAGCCTTCTTTCACATGCTTGTGTAGTGTGCTTCAATATGTTGTGCTACTTGTATGCTAATGTTGCTGGATTTTAGGGAACTGCACAAATGGAGACAAGACTTCCAATCTGTATGTGCACTGTAATATCCCATTGCAGTAAGATAAGGATATTTCATAAGGGTTGGCCTCTATTTTGCCACTTTCATCTGAAAATTAACGTCATTGTTTAGTGCTATACTTGTGCTCCCTAATTGACATGCCAAATCTTACATTGAAGGCGAAGCCTGTCTGTTATTGAACCAAGTGATGAAGGGGAAGAATGTCGGTGTACAAAAGTAGGGGCTCTTCTTTTGACACCTTTACTTGTGCACGGGCAGTCAGAACCGCGCGCCCCGGCCACACTTAGTAGGGCAGAGGAGGGAAGCTAGAGAGAAGCTGAAGCACGAGACAACCAAGGCAACGCCAAGACCAGAAAAACTTGAGAGCAAGAGGGCAAGGTGGACTCCCTGGGCAAGATCATTGCCGAGGCAGCCTCCGCAGCCCTGGCAAGAGCCTGGTCGGGGCAACTTGCTCGATGCCAGCGGAGCAGGCCACCCTCGATGCCAGCGTTGGCCTCTCTCTCTCCCCTCACTGCTGGTCAAAGAGCCCACAGGAACGAAGGCTCGGGATGCGCTTCTGTGGTGGCATGCAAATCTTCGTCAAGATCATAAAACAAGTGAGATCAGATGAGGACCAGAAGACGGCGACCATCGGCGGGATCCTTGCCAAGGAAATCCAGAAGACCCCCGGCAAGACCCTTGCTGAGGACGACTGCAATGCCACAGCAAGACCTTTGCCGGGCCCCCGGCAAGACCCTTGCCGAGGGCATCAGCAGGGCCACAGCTAGGCCGGCGCCAGCCAAGACTCCACCACCGTCCCCAAGCAGTTGCTAGCTCAACTAGCTGCTCAGGCACCTGCGTGGCGACGGGCGGCCTCTACACCGACTAAGAAAGCACTTGCGTGGCGGCATGCGACCCTTCATGAAGGCTCCACCACCGTGCCAGCCCAGCAGCCAGCCAACGTGGCACCGCGATGCCTCATCAGCTCGAACGCGTGTCGAGGCCAGGCGAGGCAGCGACGGCTAGGACGTGCTTCCCTGGCGTCCCCAATAAAGCAAGGAGGGCACGATGGAAGCGCATTAAATGCGTTTGTCTGACGGTCTCAGAGGATAGGCTTGTCGATTATAGACCTTTCCACCTCCTGTGTGCCACTGTGGCAACCCATTTTTCCTATAAAAGGAGGCCCGAGGCGACCAGGAGGGGGATTCGGCTCTTTTGGGAAAATTGCACCCCGTAGCTAGCTCTAGAACATAAGAACACTCAAATACATCCACCAAAGTAGGACTAGGGTATTACGCATCTTCGCGGCCCGAACCTGTGTAAATGATCCATGTGCTTCCTGTCAGACCCGCTCTTCGCACAACCTCGCGCTCGCCGACCATAGAAGGGGTCCCAGTGATCCCATATGTGTCGTTTGCACCGACATCTGTGGCGCGCCAGGTAGGGGGCACAGTTGTGAAAATTCGGTTTGGCAGTCAACCTAGAGGTTCTTCGTCGTCATGCTCCCAAGAAGAAGAAGCCCGCGATGGTCGGTTCATCGGGAGCCGGACGACCCGTAGTGGTGCGGGCGAGCAGTGGGCCAGTCGCGGATAGGACCCGAGGCGCGGCCTGCGAGCACCAACATCGCCCTGGTAGTCAGAGCCTAGCGACCGGCATTATTTGTGCGCAAGGCGACGGGCCACACGCCGCAAAATCCAAAGACGGAGCTGGGCCCCCCGCAGGCGGCGCGGGACCCTCTGGGGGCATCGCTGTGCCACCCACGGGTGGCGCGGTGACCTCCAAGATGCCCACCCTGGCGCCCACAGCGCGCTCTTCCCAGGTTGGGCGCGACGAGCAGCGTCACCACGCCGGTGACCCTGGACACCGCCGTGGGAAGAGTCCTATGCGTCATTTGCAGGACAAAGGGGGCCAGCATGCCCACCAACATGCTGGCAAAAATAGCACACAACCACCGGCCTGTGACAGAGATCCTTCTAACGTGGTAAGAAGTCGAAGCGTGCCACGGTCCATGCAGCTTTCACCACCACCCACGCCAGCACAAGCTTTGGCACGCGCGCAACTGCTCCTCGACTTCCCTCCTACTGCAGAGAAGCTCGACGAGTGGAGAGCCACTATCTGGAGTCTCGTCGATGTTGCCAACAAAGACGAGCCATGGCTAGTGGGGCCCTCAGTCCAGCGCTCCATCGAGCTACTGCACGCCAGCGATGGAGGGGCTGGAGGCGCCGCGGCCACGGTGCACTCTCCTCCTCCACACCAGCCACTGCGGATGTAGGTCCGTTGTGATGACGCTTGTGATAACATTTCCATAGCGTCGTTTGAGCCACGGACCCACCGCAACCAACGCCAGGTTCTTCGGGAGCGAGCCCATGAAGACGCTCGAACCACCATTGAGCGCCGGCGCGATACACGCCACTAGTAAGATAGGTGAGCATGGCCCGCCATGGACCGCCCAACGCCGGGAGGCTCCGGCGGCCTACCTTATGAGGTGGGTTGCCCTGCCTTTACCCATGAGCTGCGGCAGTTCCAGTGGCCGTCTCACCGCACATTCAAGCCCAATGTCGGCGAGAAGTACAATGGCAAGACTCACCCGTCGGAGTTCCTTAGCATCTACACCATCGCGGTGCAAGCCGCTGGGTCTCGCAACGATAAGGTTCTTGCCAATTACTTGCCGTTGGCCCTGAAACCCAATGTCATGTCTTGGTTGATGCACTTGCAAGTGGATTCCATTTCTTCTTGGTCGAACATGTGTCATGAGTTCGTTGGTGCCTTCACTAGAGGCCACCAAGCTCATGGCCAGGCGAGTGATTTCCATATCATTCCCTAGAAGGAAGGTGAAAACCTGCGCAAGTACATACAGAGGTTCAGCCGAGTGCAATACACCATCTGAGATGTTCACCCTACCGCCGTGATCAGCGCAGTCCACCAGAATGTGTGCAGCCGTAAGATGCATGAAGAGCTGGCAATGAACAAGGTCAAGGATGTGGTCGAACTTTACGTTCTCGCCGATAGATGTGCTCGAGCAGAAGAGGGGAGGCATTACCCCGGGGAAGACACTGCCGCCCCGCCGAAGAAGGGTCAGCGTCGCAACATGAAGCGCAAGGGCAAGGCCGTACTTGCCGTCGAGGGATCCGAAAACACCGGCGCCGCTAAGAAGGCCAAGGTAGATGACCCTGACAAGGAGATTTCCGAGTGCGCCGCTTGCCGGTCCTTGGCGGCTGCCGACAAGCCAGGGGGCTCCGACAAGCAGTACTGCAAGATCCACCACACCAAAGGCCACGACCTCCAGACCTGCCGACAAGTCGAGCTGCTTGCTGAAAAGCAAAAGGCCGAGTATGAGAGGTGGGACAAGGAGAAGGGCCAAGATGGCGCTAAAGGATCCGGCAAGAAGCGTGGTGGCCAAGGAGGTCGCCGCGGCAAGGATAACCAGCAAGAGAGGCCCGCTCGAGGCTGCGACAAGAAGCAGGAGGACGATGATCATGACCAGGACATAGAGTCCAGCAAGCATGAGTTCCAGAAGGCTACGGAGGCCATGTGAGTCGATGGTGGCGCCTCGCTGCATACTTATCACCACCAGCTCAAACAGTGGGCGCGTGAGATCACAGTAGCGGAGCCCTCATTCGACGCTCGTTAGCCACTGAAGTGGTCCAGCACGCCCCTCATCTTTGATGTCGGGGACCACCCTGATCGAACAACTACGGTCGGTTGTTTGCCGTTGTTGGTCTCACCAACGATACGCAAACTCAAGGTGAACAAGATGCTAGTTGACGGCGGGGCTGGTCTGAACTTGATCTCACCCGTTGTGATCAAAAGGCTGCAAATTCCTGATGGAGACCTCGAGGAAACGGGCATGTTTCAAGGGGTCAACCCGGGAAGGAGCTAGCCAAAGGGGAAGGTCACATTACATGTGACGTTTGGAGGCAAGTTGAACGACGGGACATAGAGGATTGTCTTCGATGTAGACGAGATCCCCTTGCCCTACAATGGGATCCTTGGCCGCCCGGCACTACGCCTACAACATGCTGAAGATGCCTGGGCCGATGACCATCATCACCGTCCCCTTCGACAAGAAGGACGCGTCGATCTGCGCTGAGCAACTCTACCGAGAAGCAGTTGCAGCAGCTGCCGCCAAAGCACTTTCTCCTGCCACTGAAGCCCTGGGAGGGAAGAAGAAGATCGACAAGACCTCTAGCACCCACTCCGGCAACCGGACCTCTTCAGAGTGTTGTGCTACCGTTGAGGACGTGCCAGAGAACTCCGACGGAAAGAGCAAGAAATCCAGAGCTGCACCACCCGAGACCAAGAGGGTGTCCGTCAAGGAGGATGGCACGAGAGGGGCTTTCACCATAAGCTCCACCCTTGACAGCAAATAGGAAAGCGCGCTCGTCACTTTCCTACGGGCGAATGTCAATGTGTTTGCATGGCAAGCATCTGACATCCCTGGCATTCCCAGGGAAGTGATTGAGCACCATCTTGCTGTCTGTCCCCATCCGCGACCCGTCAAACAGAAGGTCACAAAGCAAGCTTTGGAACGGCAGGAATTCATCCCAAAGGAGATCAGGAAGCTGGAAGTGGCAGGCTTGGTGAGAGGAGTGCTCCATCCAATGTGGTTGGCCAATCCGGTAGGGGTGTGCAAGGCGAACAGGAAGTGGAGGCTGTGTATTGATTACACAGATATCAATAAAGGATTATCCTAAGGACCCCTTCCTATTGCCGCGCATTGACTAGATTGTTGACTACATAGCCGGATGCGATATGTTATCATTCCTCGACACCTACTCGGGCTACCACCAGATCTTCATGGCAAATGAAGACGAAGAGAAGACAACATTCATCACCCCATGTGGTACGTATTCCATTTAACAGAAGCCATTTGGGTTGAAGAGTGCTGGTGTGATTTTCGCAAGGGCGGTCCAAATTGGTTTTGAGCCCCAGCTAGATAGAAATATGGAAACTTATATGGATGACATAGTGGTCAAAACCAAGGACAAGGCAACCCTTGTACAAGACTTAGAAGAGACGTTTTCCAACCTACGCAAGATCGACCTCAATCTGAACCCTGAGAAGTGTGTCTTCGGCGTTCCGTCCGGCAAACTTCTCGGGTTCTTTGTGTTGCAGCGTGGGATCGAGGCAAACCCGGACAAGGTCAAGGCTATCGAGCAGATTGAGGCACCCAAGCGGATCAAGGATGTGCATCGGCTCACTGGCTGCGTTGCCGCCATGAGCAGATTCATCTCCAAGTCCGCTGAACGTTCCCTTCCCTTTTTCAAGATCATGAAGAAGGCGGGCCCAATGGAGTGGACCTTAGAGGCCGAGGCAGCATTGAAGGATCTAAAGAAATACCTTTCCTCAACATGAATACTGGTTGCACCTAAACTATAAGAGTCGTTGCTGCTATATCTGGCAGCGACGAATCAAGTGGTTAGTGCCACGCTAGTGGCGTAGAGGGAGGTCGGTAAAGAGGCAGTGGCGATGGCGGGACTGGCAGATGGCAAGCCAGAGATTCCCGCGGCAGGGCCCGATGCTGGCAAGGCAAGGCCCCTGGCAGAGTCTGACGCCATCAGGACAGGCCCCATGCAATCAAATGAGGTGGTGCAGAATAAGATGATGCAACACCCGGTTTACTTTGCCAGCTCCCTCCTGCAGGGGGCTAGGTCGAGGTACTCTGGTGTGCAGAAATTGCTCTTCGGCCTTTGAAGGAGTCCTGGATTATGGGGTCCTCGGATAGCCGGACTATATACTTTGGTTGGACTGTTGGACTATGAAGATACAAGATTGAAGACTTTGTCCCGTGTACGGGTGGGACTCTCCTTTGCGTGGAAGGCAAGCTTCGCAGTTTGGATAAGTAGGTCTCCTCCCTTGTAACCGACTCTATGTAACCCTAGCCCCCTCCAGTGTCTATACAAACCGGAGGGTTTAGTCCGTAGGACGAGAACAATCATAATCATAGGCTAGCTTCGAGGGTTTAGCCTCTACGATCTCGTGGTAGATCAACTCTTGTAATACTCATATCATCAAGATAAATCAAGTAGGACGTAGGGTATTACCTCCATCGAGAGGGCCTGAACCTGTGTAAACATTGTGTCCCCCGCCTCTTATTACCATCCCCCTTAGACGCACAGTTCGGGACCCCCTACCCGAGATCCGCCGGTTTTGACACTGACATTGGTGCTTTCATTGAGAGTTCCACTGTGTCGTCACCGTAAGGCTTGATGGTTCCTTCAATCATCGACAACGATGCGGTCCAGGGTGAGGTTTTTCTCCCTGGACAGATCTTTGTATTCGGTGGCTTCGTACTGCGGGCCAACTCGCTTGGCCATCTGGAGCAGATCGAGTGCTACGTCCCTGGCCGTCAGGTCAGGTTTGGAAACTTAAACTATGTTGCCGACATCCGCAGAGACTTGATCTTCGATGGATTCGAGCCCATGTCAGGTCCGCCGCACAGTCACAACGAGCATGACTTAGCTCTGCCGCCGGACGGTGTTTGGGAGAATACACCTATGGCTACTCCGGCCCTCAATCCCGAGCTGCTCGTGCCGTCTGAGGACGGGTGGATGGACCCCGCCACGGAGGCCGCACACCCAATGGCGATAGAGCCAAATACTTTCTCCACTTCCTATGAGACCTGTGTTGCTGGACCCTTGGATTCATCCCCGTCTACATGCTCCGAATTGCCTGCGTCCGTGCCTACCGAGTCTAATTGGGCACCGATCATGGAGTTTACCTCCGCAGATATCTTTCAGCACTCACCCTTGGGCGATGTGCTAAATTCATTGAGGTCTCTCTCCTTGTCAGGAGACCCTTGGCCGAACTATGTCCGGCTTGAGTGGGAAGCGGATGACAAAGAAATTCATTCCCCACCCACCACCCACTTAATAGCCACTGTCGACGACTTAACCGACGTGCTTGATTTCGACTTCGAAGACATCGACGGTATGGACGACGATGCAGGAGAAGAACAGGAACCACCGCCCACAAGGCGCTGGATAGCCACCTCATCATATGATATATATACATGCTGGACACCCCGGAAGAAAGCGATGGCAATAAGGCAACGGAGGATAGTCCCCTCGAGATGCAATTTAAGCACCAGCGTCATCGGCGCTGCTCTAAGCCCCGCCATAGCAAAAGCAGCGATACCGGAACAAGAGATAATAACACTACGGACAGTGCCGAAGACGAAGACAATCCCATCCACCCAGACTTCCAGCGGGAGGATGGGCAAGCTAGTGCCAAGGAACAGGCGGCAGGCGGAGAATCAGAGGATGACAATTACATGCCCCTCTCCGATGACGAGGTGAGCCTCGGCAACGAAGAATTTATCGTGCCTGAGGATCTCGTTGAAGAGGAGCGCTTCAAGCGCCTACTTATAGCCACAGAAAAAAGCCTAAAGAAAAAGCAACAGCAGCTTCAAGCTGATCAAGATCTGCTAGCGGTCAGATGGACCGAAGTACTAGCAGCCGAGGAATACGAACTCGAGCGCCCAACCAAAAGTTACCCAAAGCGCAGGTTGCTACCTCAACTTGAGGAGGAAGCATTAAAGCCTACACTACCAGCGTATGATGCGGCTGACTGGCCACCTCGTGGCCGAGACAAAGTGGCGTATCAGCCCGAAGTCCAGCCCGCACCCCGTCACCAGTCAAACAAAAAAACCAAGACCTGGGGCAACATGCAGGACCTGCGAGACATACTAGAAAACAAAGCAGGACATACAAGATCGATCTACGGATCACGGGGGCGCGCCCCAACAAGTGACGATGACCATCACGCCGGATATACTAAAAGCAAATCCGGCCGGGGCGAATACAGCAAACAAGACTCGTATGAACTGCATCGTGATATAGCCCGACACAGAGGGGCCGCACACCCCCTATGCTTCACAGATGAAGTAATGGATCACGAATTCCCACAAGGTTTTAAACCCGTGAATATTGAATTATATGATGGCACAACAGACCCCGCAGTATGGATCGAAGATTTCCTCCTCCACATCCACATGGCTCGCAGTGACGATCTACATGCCATCAAGTACCTCCAATTAAAACTCAAAGGACCTGCTCGGCATTGGCTCAATAGCCTGCCGACAAACTTCATTGGCAGTTGGGAGAACTTGGAAGATGCATTCCTTGATAGCTTCCAGGGCACTTATGTGCGACCAATGGATTCCGATGACTTCAGTCACATAACCCAATAGCCAGGGGAATCAGCCAGGAAATTCTGGACTCGGTTCCTAACTAAAAAGAACCAAATCATCGACTGTCTGGATGCCGAGTCCTTAGCGGCCTTTAAGCATAACATCCGCGACGAGTGGCTCTCCCGACACATCGGCAAAGAAAAGCCGAAGTCCATGGCAGCCCTCACGACACTCATGACCCACTTTTGTGCGGGCGAGGATAGCTGGCTGGCTCGCAGCAACAACACTTCAAGCAACCCTGGCGCATTAGAAGCCAGAGATAGCAACGGCAAATCCTGATGCAACAAACACAAGCACCGCAAAAATGGTGGAAATGCCGAAGATACGGCAGTCACTGCCGGATTTAAGGGCTCTACATCCAGTCAGCGGAACAGGCTAGTCACAAATGACAATTCGGGGCTGTCCAGTCTGGACCGCATATTCGACCGCCCATGCCAAATTCATGGCACCCCAGGAACACCAACCAATCATACCAACAGAGAATGCTGGGTCTTCAAACAAGCCGGCAGGTCAGGTGCCAAAAACAAAGATAAGGGGTCTCAAAGCGACGATGGCGAAAAGGAGCCCAGATCACCGAGTACAGGAGGGCAAAAGAAATTCCCCCCACAAATCCAAATGGTGAACATGCTAAACGGCACCTATACTCCCATCCCGGACCGGACGCACACCCTTTGGGATGTCGAGTTAACGGAACCAGTCATCCCACAATTTAAACTAGGGTCGATCACCTTCAACCGCATGGATCGTCTAGTTAACACTAATCAGGGCAATCCAGTCGCACTAGTCCTCGACCCAATAATTGATGGGTTCCACCTCACGCGAGTCCTTACGGACGGAGGTAGCAGTCTAAACCTGCTTTATCAAGAAACAGTGCGCAAGATGGGCATCGATCATTCGGTGATCAAGCCCACTAAAACCACCTTTAGCAGTATTATACCAGGTGTGGAGGCCTGCTATACAGGCTCCATCGCCCTTGAGGTTGTCTTCGGATCACCAGACAATTACTGTGCCGAAGAGTTAATCTTTGACATCGTCCCCTTTCACGGTGATTATCAGGCACTGCTCGGACGAACCGCATTCGCTCGATTGAATGCAGTACCACATTATGCCTACCGTATGCTCGAAATGCCCGGTCCGCGCAGCGTCATCACGGTTAATGGCAAGGCCGAACATTCGCTCGGCACAAAGGAGTATAACGCTGCTTTAACAGCAAAAGCTACAAGTAGCACCTTCCAACCGAAGCTCGAATCGATGGCCTGACTCCCAGACACCGCTAAAGGACTTCGAAATACTTCCCGGCAGGATAGCCCGGCTCATCCAGAGCTCCATTAAACACTCCGGCGAAAGCCAGGACAGGCCACATACCGTGGATCAACCGCTCTGCGGCACACAAGCATTTCTTACATTTTGTTTGCAGGTTTAACTTTGCGCAGACCAGGACTGGCGATATGGGAGCAGCTCGAATGCGCAAGGGAATCCTTAGATATTCCCTGCGATGACCATCCGACTATACTCCGGATCCGTACAGAGCTTCAGCCCCCTGGTCTCAGCAGGTTCCACAGTCATATTTCTTTTTTACCACATTACCTGTACTCACACGCATCGACGTACTATTCAAATACAACATGTGGATTTATATAACGCTTATCTGTTGTTATTTCTTATTGAAATTCTTCTATCAAGTGGCATCCGTAAACCATGATATGCTTTAAATATGCCAGGGGCTTCGGTTTTACCCATAATACGGCAATAAATTCTGAACACCTTCATGGAAGTTCGACACCCCGAACTTATAGCATTATATGCATCAGCTCCGAATCATGTCTTGGGTCAAATGTTGGGTTTGCCTTACGTTTCGCTATATCGGCTAAGGCGGCCCAGGGATAACTACTGCGATTGTGTCCCGGTTCTTCCGGACGAGCACCTCAGTAGAGAAAGCCGAAAACTAACTGTCATGATACGGCGAGAGATGGTCAACTATTCGAGAGGTTGTAAAATCATTAAGGATTTCTCCCGCATAATGCCATAACCAATGTAGCATGCGATGGATCGGCTTTTCTTCCGATCAGGTGCTTATATAGCCCCTCATATGGTCTTCCGAACACCAGGGGCTACACCTACCTCCCTTTTATAAAGCTCCTATGGCTAAGTGAGAGTGATAAAGCCCTATAGTCCGATTCCATGGTTCGTTGTGCTAAACACCTCCTTCGAAGGACCCAAAACTGGGATAAAGAGTGATCAGGTTTATCCCGAACACCCCCGTACTTCCTACGTGGGGGCAGAAGACGACGACTAACTAACTCTCAGGTTTAATATATAAAACGTCCGCACAGGAGGATAAACTTTTATATATCAGGCATTAAATAATAGAAATGACCTTGTTCAACATTACAAAGGACAACATGATTTTATTCATGGAAATATAATATCCTTGGTGCATTGCTCCACCGCTAGGCAGGATCCTTTTAGGACACTTTCATAATATAATTCGGTCTTGCGCTGCTCCTTCCCCTCTGGCGGTCCCTCGGTCATCAGCTTTTCAGCATCCATCTTCCCTCGGTGCACCTTTGCACGGGCAAAGGCCATTCGTGCACCCTCTATACAGACTGCTTGATGATGTCAAGTCGAGGGCCGACACTCACAAGTCGCTTCACGAGCCCGAAGCAGCTGACTGGAATTGGCTCGGCAGGCCATAGCCGGATAATCAAATCTTTCATGGCTAGTTCGGCCGCCCTATGCAGTTCGATCAGCTGTTTCAGTTGGTCGGCAAAAGGCACTGGATAATTCGGTGCCACATACTGCGGCCAGAAGAGCTTATCCATGGTGCTGCCTTCTTCGGCTTGCTAGAATTGGGCGGCATCCGATATGCTGCGGGGCAGTTCCGCAAATACCCATGGAGAAATCTGAACTCAAAATTAGATACATGATTTTCTCCTCAAATACTTGCTTTACATGGAAAAAAAGCCTTACCCGCCGCGACTGTCCTCGCCTCTTGGATCTCCTACAGGGCGCCTTGGGTTTCCCCCTGGGCATCGCGCGCGGCCTGATGAGCCCTGGCGAGTTTGGATTCTTTCTCCGTTAAACTTAGCTCCAAGGTCTTGCATTTCTTCACGGACACTTAAAGCTCCTATTCAGCTTCAATAACCCTGGGCTCGTGCTTCTTATGAAGGGCCTGCTCTGCGGCTGCCTTTTCCTCGGCCTCGGCAACAGACCTCCTCAGAGCCTCGACTTTGGTCATCGCCCCTGGCGCAAATAATGAAACATATTTTATCATACTGAGAACTTGTTCGCATTGATCGCGAACAAGGCTTGCGCATACCTTGTTTATCCTCCAACTGCCTTTTCAACTGGCCAAGTTCTTCTTCGGCCCGCTCCAGACTTTGATTCAATCTGGAGAACTCCGCAACATGAGAGGCAGCAGTCGCTGCAAGACGCATGCTTATAAAAGAAGAGAGATAGATGTCATCAAGTGAGTCTTCCTGCGAAAATATAATTGATCCTCTTTCCAGTCCTTTCTTGACCGAACAGTGTATCAGGGGCTACTATCCATACTATGACACTCTTTGAAACCTCATAAAACATACCTCAAAGCCTCTTATAAGACTGATACAAGCTTCATTCAGTCCACTCTCAGCAGAATGAATTTCCTTAATCACCGCACCCATCACGGCACAGTGTTCATCGACGATGGAGGCGCTCTTCAGCGCCGCTAGCAAAACATCCGGCACCCACTACAAAAAAATACACTTCCGTGATGATACGTGTTTGTCACAGTAGGTCGCGTTTTCTGTCATGCATGTACATCCATGACGATTTTATGACAGAATCAAGATAGTCATACCTGTGCTGTCGTAGAAGTGTTCCATGACATTACCAAAATTATCATCACGGAAGTGTCCACTTCCATGACGATAAATCACGCGTCACAGAAGTGCTTTCGTCAAGGGTGACCGTCACGTGGCATCCACCATAACCGAACGTCGTTAAGCTATCAGGTCGGGTTTTGGATCCAATAACCCGTTAACAGCCCCTACCAATGGGGATTTTCCACGTGTAAAATCATCATTGGCTGGAGGAAACAAATGTCGGCTCATCGCTGGGACAGATGTCATCCACTCATTGGACAGAAGGCGCCTATCATACATCGACACGTGGCACGGCCCAACAGAGGCCCATTCCTGTGAAAAGGCCGGCCCGTTTGACTTTGTCAAAAGGTGGCGGGCCGGCCCATGGAAAGCCTGTTAACGGCCTGTTCACATATAGCCCATTTATAGCACGCTAACCCAAGGCCCGTTATGCCCTATTCGAATTAGGCCTAGTAGCGTCATCTGGGCCATCCAATATGATTCCAGCCCGTTTTCACTTCTGGCTCATGTATGGCCCATGACGTCTTTCGGCCCATATGAGGCCCTACATAACTCTTGGCCTATTAACGGCCCGTCGTGAAACTAGCCCGTAATGAACAGTGTATCACTTTACACCCATTAACGGCCCGTGGTGAAACTGGCCCGTAAAGAACAGTGTATCACTTTATACCCATTAACGGCCCGTTATTCCGTTGGGCCGTTTCCAGCCCATGTTATCTTTTGGCCTTCTCAGAGCCCATTTATTCTTGGGCTATTTTCCAGCATTCCTTTACTTACGGCCCGTTACTATCATTTTCTTCTTGTGGGCCAAATTCAGCCCGTGGTTATAGTCGACCCGTTTGTGGTCCGTTAATACGTTGGGCCATTTTCATAGCGTCATCAAATACGTCCTATTAACGATGGCCCGTTATGGTCGGCCCACGAACGGACGATTCCAACTCTAGCCCATTTACGGCCAGAATGCGGTCTGTTTGGCCCATGTTTGGCCAAGCGATCATATGGCCCGTATAAGGCCCATTGATGATACGGCCCACAGAAGGCCCATTGTTTCTACGGTCCGTAGAAGGCCCATTATTTCTACGGCCCGTAGAAGGCCCACTGTTTCTACCGCCCGTAGAAGGCCCACAGTTTCTACGGCCCGTAGGAGGCCCAGTGTCACTACAGTAAATATTAGCCCATAGTTATTGTGGCCTAGTTTTAAAACATAGGTTATTGCAGCCACAAGCAAATCGCAGAAAAAGAACTGCACTGACTACAAGAAAACAAATAAACAAGACAACAAGGAAATAAATAAGCAAGCAACTTACACTAGGCTATCGCGGCTATTACACATATTACATCCATGGGGCATCAAAGTTCGCCACCAGTGCAAATATAGGAAACACAGCAGCATATAAACGCTGCAGCAAAACAAGTCCAGAACTGAAACCACTTCAGAAGAGCTCAAGAAATAATATCCTGGGTACCCATAATGCTGGCAAGATGCTTAGCAAGCTTATTAACTTTCTCTTGTTTGGCGCTTAAGTCCTCCAGTGCTTGTTGTTGCACCAGAAAGTATGCATCTGAATTTTGCAGGGACTTCGTCAGTCCTTCGGCTTCCTGTCACATAACATCTGATCGATGTCTTTCAACTTGAAGTTGAGACTCAAGAAGCCGAACTGATTCAGGCAATGAGTTCGAAGAGCTAGTGCCAGAAGTGGTAGCCAGTAACTCGAACACTACATCAAGACAGGACTTTGGGGTTGTCTTAGTGTCTTCAATATAGTTTTTATCAGCTTTCTTGGAGACCAACAGGGATGTCTCACTATCTTGAACCTTATCTGCATTACTTCCTATACCATTGCATAACAGGGTACTCTTCTCCAATATTTTATCCGCGTTCTAAAAGAGAAACAAACAGACACATCTCTGGTTTACAATGTAGTATATGAAACTCATTTTGGTAAACCAGTTCAGTAGTAAGGTGGACAGGATAACAGCATGAAACAAACATATATCTATGTAGTATGGTCACTGTATGGTCTATACATTCTGGTTTATGTTCCCAAGTCAAGATAGATACAGTTCAAATCATACCTATTTAAGACAAAGCAGCATAGACAGAATATAAGTGTGGGAAACTACACAGCAATAACAACACTTGTAATGTGTATGGCATGAGAACATAACTGAGGGAGTCCTGGATTAGGGGGTGTTCGGGTAGCCGGACTATACCTTCAGCCAGACTCCTGGACTGTGAAGATACAAGATTGAAGACTTCGTCCCATGTCCGGATGGGACTTTCCTTGGCGTGGAAGGCAAGCTTGGCGATCGGATATTCAAGATCTCCTACCATTGAAACCGACTCTGTGTAACCCTAACCCTATCCGATGTCTATATAAACCAGAGGGTTGTAGTCCGTAGGCAATCAACTCCATATACAACAATCATACCATAGGCTAGCTTCTAGGGTTTAGCCTCCTTGATCTCGTGGTAGATCTACTCTTGTACTACCCATATCATCAATATTAATCAAGAAGGACGTAGGGTTTTACCTCCATCAAGAGGGCCCGAACCTGGGTAAAACACCGTGCTCCCTGCCTCCTGTTACCATCCGGCCTAGACACACAGTTCGGGACCCACTACCCGAGATCCGCCGGTTTTGACACCGACATTGGTGCTTTCATTGAGAGTTCCTCTGTGTCGTCGCCTTTAGGCCCGATGGCTCCTTTGATCATCAACAATGATACGGTCCAGGGTGAGACTTTTCTCCCCGGACAGATCATCGTCTTCGGCGGCTTTGCTCTGCGGGCCAATTCGCTCGGCCACCTGGAGCAGATCGAAAGCTACGCCCCTGGCCATCAAGTCAGGTTTGGAAGCTTAAACTACACGGCTGACATCCGTGGAGACTTGATCTTCGATGGGTTCGAGCCATGGCCAAGCGCGCCGCACTATCTCGAGGGGCATGACCTAGCTCTGCCTCTGGAAAGTGTCCTGGAGGCCGCACACGCATCGGTTCCGACCCCTAACTCGGAGCCTATTGCGCCAATCGAGGATGAGTGGTTGGACGTCACCTCGGGGGCTTCGATCTCAAAGGCGATCGAGCCGAACGCTAGCTCCGCACTCTGCATGATCCGTGACTCCGAGGATCCAGACCTTTCCGAACCCCCCGCGCCCCTGCCGATCGAATCCGATTGGGCGCCGATAATAGAGTTCACCGCCGCAGACATCTTTCAGCACTCCCCTCACCTTGTGGCGATATCCTGAACTCTCTCAACTCTCTCTCCTTATCAGGAGAGCCCTGGCCGAACTACGGTCAGAAAGGATGGGATACGGACGATGAAGAAATTCAAAGCCCACCCACCACCCACTTGGTAGCCACTGTCGACAATTTAAACGATGCTCAACTTTGACTCCGGAGACATCGACAGCATGGATGACGATGCAGGAGATACCGACGAACCAATGCCCATAGGGCATTGGACAGCCACCTCATCTCACGATGTGTACATGGTGGATACCCCTAAAGGAAGTGACAACGAGGAAAAAGGGGATGGGACGGGAGATCGACCCCCTGAAAAGCTATCAAAGCATCGGTGTAAACGCCGACCCAAGCCCCGCCTCGACAAAAACCCAGCCATAGAGCAGGACGAGCCGGTAGATGACGAGCAGGCCTTAGAGCAACCGCCCGAACAAGGCAACACGGATAGAGAAACCGAACATCCCTCCGCCGGTGAAAACGGCATTCCGGACGACCTCACGTCGAATAAACCTATGGAGCAAAAGAATCTCCGCGAGAGGCTCGTTGCAACTGCACGCAGCCTAAAAAAGCAGAAGCGGAAGCTAAAAACAGCGGAAGATGCACTCCGGATTAGAGGGAGGAAAATAATCAATACCACAGATAAGTACGGCGACAGTCGCCGCACTAAAAGCTATCCGAAAAGAAAGCTACTGCCTGAATTCGACGAAGAGGCCCTAGAGCCCTCGCATTCAAAAAATGAAAAAGCCACACGGTCGGATAGACGACCGCATAAAGCGGCAAGCGGCGCTGCACCTAAATCGGCATGCGACCCACTTAAGGATTCGCATCATGGCCCAGTCAGGTCCATTTATGGGCCAAGAAAGCAAGCTCTTGTAAGCAACAGTATGAAGCCATCATCAGAATCCGGCACACCCAAATACAGGGGCACCGCACACCCCCTATGTTTCACCGATGAGGTCCTGGACTATGAATTCCCAGAGGGATTCAAACCTGTAAACATAGAGGCATATGATGGAACAACAGACCCTGGAGTTTGGATCGAGGATTATATCCCCCACATACACATGGCTAGAGGAAATGATCTCCACGCCATAAAATATCTACCCCTTAAGCTTAAAGGGCCAGCCTGGCATTGGCTTAAAAGCCTTCCCGAAAACACAATTGGAAGCTGGGAAGAGCTCGAGGATGCTTTCCGAGCAAACTTTCAAGGGACCTATGTCCGCCCTCCGGATGCAGACGATCTTAGTCACATAACTCAACAACCCGGAGAATCAGCTCGGCAGTTCTGGAATAGATTCCTCACTAAAAAGAATCAGATAGTTGACTGTCCGGACGCCGAAGCCTTAGCAGCTTTCAGGCATAACGTCCGAGACGAATGGCTCGCCAGACACCTCGGCCAAGAAAAGCCAAGAACAATGGCCGCACTAACAAGCCTCATGACCCGCTTTTGTGTAGGGGAGGACAGCTGGTTAGCAAGGTGCAGCCCCAGCAACCCAAGTACATCCGAAACTAGGGATGGAAACGGAAAACCGCGACGCAACAAGGACCATCGCTGGACTAAGGACAAAAGTCCGAAGAGCACGGCAGTCAATGCCGGATTCAAAGGCTCACGACAAAATCAGGAAAAATCGCCCCCCAGGATAACAGGGACGATCCATCCAACCTAAATAAAGTCCTGGACAGGATATGTCAGATACACAGTACTCCCGGGAAGCCTGCTAACCATACCCACAGAGACTGTTGGGTTTTCAAACAATCTGGCAGACAATGCCGAACACAAAGGCTCGACTCACCAAGCGAAGACGAGGACGGACCCCAAAAGCAGAGCACCAGGAAACAAAAGAACTTCCCACAAGAAGTAAAAACAGTGAACTCACTTCACATAACAAAACGTGCGGCGCCCGTTAAGGTACGCACCACACGGCCCATCCCCAAAGGGTCCTGCCACTGGTTGTCAAAACCGATCATCTTCGATCAGCTAGATTATTCTAGGAATATCAAGAATGTAGGCTGGACTGCCTTGATACTCGATCCAATAATTGGCGGACTCCAGTTTTCAAATGTCCTTATGGACGGCGGTAGTGGACTAAACCTGATATATCGGGATACAATCCAGCACATGGGGATAAACCAAGCAAGAATCCGCCGCAGCAAAACCTCCTTTCAAGGGGTAATACCTGGTCCGGACACCCATTGTATGGGTTTTCTCCGGCTCGAAGTCATATTTGGCTCTGCCGATAACCTCCACCGCAAAAAGCTGACCTTCCATATCGTCCCGTTCTCAAGTCGCTATCAAGCACTACTGGGACGCGAAGCTTTCACTCGCTTTAACGCAATACCGCATTATGCATCTCTTACGCTTAAGATGCCCGGTCCACGAGGCATCATCTCTTTGAAGGGAAAACACTAAAGTGCACCTCCCCAAGCGGAGGACTGTGCGGCCGCTTTGACAGCCCCACAGCAAAATGGCCTCACCGGCCAAAAAAACTTCGAAATAGGTCATTCAAGATTACGAACGCGGATAGACGAGTCCGGTGCAAAATCATCATTGATGCAGGCCTAGAAGCCATATACCCCCGCACTAGGGGCTCCACGCGTATACAATAAGAGACAATAAAGCTCAATCTTATATATCTTACTTTATACTTTGCTTATTTTATACTTTTTCGGCACGACACGTTTTCAACTCAGTTCCTTTGTTTTACAGATGAACGTCGTGCGACGCCCGTCCAGGATACGGCACAATGGAGACACAGGCGCAGACGTGCAGTAGGGACCCGTCTTAAAGGATTCTTTTTAGATTAAGACCCTGCGTAAACCTTTTTTACCGTCTCTTGTTGCTACACATCCCCTGGTTTTTTCTTTCTGATATAACCAAGGAGGAGGCTGGCGTCTTGGCATGTGGCCACGTCAGAATTTTTGCACGTACCTAGACACTAGGGGCTTTTTTAATAAAGAGTGTTGTTTCGCCCGCACTCATAAAGACCGAACACCTTAGGGAGTGTTCGGCGTCGCGAGTTTTGGCATTATATGTATCAGCTCCGAATCATGTCTTTGGTCAAATGTTCGGTTGCCTGGCTCCTGAGTTCGGCTACCTTACATTCCGCTCTATCGGCTAAGGTAGCACCAGGAGAACTACCGCGATTGTGCCCCGGTTCGACCGGGCGAGCACCTCAGTAGAGAAAGCCGAAAACTGACTGTCATGATGTAGCGTGAGACTAGTCAGCCACTCGATGACCTATTGGAATCTATCGGATTCCTCCGCTTTAACGAAGGGCCGCTTCCCGGTCAGGCACATACGCGCCCGAACTCGGACGAGCGCAGTTGCCACCAAGGGGCTACCTAAATAGTCTCACTGTCAAACTCCTATGGCTAAGTGAAAGTGTTAAAGCATTATAGTCCGGTTACCTGGCCCGCTGCGCTATCACCTCCTTTGTAGGACCAAGACGTTGGTTAAGTGTGAAAATGCGTCTTCTGCGAGCACCCCCGCACTATGTGCGTGGGGGCTGAAGCCAACGACTGCCATCTTTCAGATTCTGTATATATATATATATATATATATATATATATATATATATATATATATATATATATATATATATCTTAAAACGGCCACATAGGAGGTGTTACCAATACTTGGAGGCACAAGTATAAAAAAGGCCACTACAGTTTATCAAAATATTCCTTTATAATTACATATCTATCATAACATAGCATCTTTCGGGCACTGCGTCTCTGTTACACGAGCGCCTTCAAGAACTTCCTGAAAATAGTGCTCGGAGGGTACTCGGCTTTTGTTCGAATCTCGGGATGCAACAACGGTGGTCTCCATCTCTGCCCAGTATGTCTTAACACGGGCGAGAGCCATCCTAGCGCCCTCTATGCATGCTGACCTCTTCATTGCATTTATACACGGCACCGCGTCAAGGAATTGCTGCACCAAGACGAAATAACTCTTCGGCTCCGATCTCCCCGGCCACAGGTGACCCATGACGTACTTCATGGAGAGTCCAAACAACCTATTCAGTTCGGCCCATTGAGCCAAACGATCATCCACTGCCAGTGGACGCTCTGGATTGTGAAACTGCGACCAGAAAAGCTTTTCCACTTCGCAATCTTTCTGATCTCGAAAGTGTTTGGTCGCATCAGCAGCACTCACTGCCAAGTCCAGATAGGTATCCTCCACACTCCACATCCGGTCCAACGGAGCAAACTTCGGATCACAAAATTTCCTTCACAGCATAAAGGGCTTTCCAGCCGCAATCTGTTCGGCCTGACGCAGCTCCTCCTTCGCAGCTCTCATTGGCAACGGCCTTCTCTAAGTCCGTCTGTTTCACCTGGTCTTCTTTTTCAAGAAGTCTGCAACGGTCTATAGCGCTTGTTAACTTTTCGTCCATCTCGGCCATCTCTTCTTTGCTTCGGCAATGAGCAGCCTGTTCGGCTCTTAGCTCTTCAAGGGCTTTCCTGGTGGCCGCATCACTCTCGCTGGCTTGTTCACTAGCTTGGGCAAGTTCTGCCTTAAGACTCTCCATGGTGGCCGCACCATCTGCGTCAAGCACACACATCGTAAGACACAGGCATAAAACTGTTCTTACCTGATGCCGCCTGAGGAATTACATACCTTGAGCCTCATCAAGATGCTTATCGACAAGCGTGATGTTGGCATCTGCCACTTCCAGTTGCCACTTTAGTTCGGCAAAATTGTCAGTTCGGCTCGATTCTGGACACCCTGCCGCCTACATTCAAAGGCGACATCTTAGACCTGGGATTATGATCCTCCGCGTGCCGTCATTTCTTGATGACGCGCAGAGTCTCAGGGGCTACTATCTACACAGGGCGCATCTTATTCATGCGCAACTGACAAAAGTATACATTATCTAATGTACCTTGAAACCCGTCAGTAAACTTTTGACGGCCTCATACAATCCGCTCTCTACGAATGAAATCCTTTCAATCACTGTGCCCATCAATGCGTGGTGCTCCTCTGAGATAGAAGCTCGCCCCAGCAGAATCTTTAGCTCCTCCGGCCGAGCACCAGACGATGCCGGACACGTCCCATGACCTCTTTCAAAGGCCGGACGCGGAGAACCTCGGGGGGCCGCATAGCCACCTTCCGCCCCTACCGGATTTGGAGAAACCCTCCGCGATGACACCTCAGGGTCGCCCGCCTCGCTAGGTGGCACGGCAGGGGGAGGCGTCCCGCTCTCCATCATTTCTAGAAGGAGATCCCCCAAAGACGAGCTCTGCTGAGAAGGGCTGAGGTCCGAGCTACAAGATAAAGGTCTGGTTAATCTTCTCAGATATAAATCAAGGACTTCCCTCATCCCTCAAAAGGAAAATCTTTTCTTCACTTACGGCTTGCTGGAGGGCTGATTCCCTTGAGGGCGTAGTCCGGCCGAGGAACTCCCCGGCGTCGGACCCTCTGACGAGGATTTTCTCCCCCGTTTCGAGGCCATGGTTTCCGGGTCGTCAGAGGCGGCTCTCTTCTTCCCCATAGGAGAGGAATTGTCGGTTCCTCCCTTCGGAGTATCCTCCTTCGAGGAGGCCATAGCTTCCTTGTCCTCTCCCTCCAAAGGCATTATCTCCAGCATCCTGACCAGCATGGGATCCGGCCTGGTTTCAGGAAGGGGAGCCGGACACCTGATCAGCTTCGCCTTCGCTATCCACTCCTGTTTAAAAGGACAATTATACGGATAGAAGGTCTGGGCACAAGGTTGCTTACTTGAGTATCCGGGCGATTGCAGCTTAGGCCTGCATCCTCGGTTAAATCCGAACACATCTCTTGTGATCCGAAGAACAGTCTATACATCTCCGCGGGCGTTGCGCCCATAAAGTTCTGGAGAGCTCGCGGTCCCTCTGGATTAAACTCCCACAGGCGAAGGGGGCGACGTTTGCCGGGCAATATTCGGTGAATCAGCATGACCTGCGTCACCTTGACCAAGCTGAGGCCTCCTTCCAAGAGATCCTTAATTCGGCCCTGTAACAGGGGCACGTCTTTGGGCAAACCCCAATCTAACCCTCTGTTAACCCATGATGCTAGCCATGGTGGGGGACCCGAGCTAAAGGCAGGAAGCGCCACCCACTTGGTGCTCCGGAAAGCGGTGATATAAAATCACTCTCGTTGCCACAAGCCTAGCTCCTCTTGAAAAAAGCCCTCGGGCCATGGAGCATCAGCATTTTTGCTTATAACAGCGCCTCCGCACTCTGCGTGCCGTCCCTTGATCATCTTCGGCTCCACTTTGAAAGTCTTGAGCCATAATACGAAGTGAGGGGTAACATGAAGGAACGCTTCGCATACAACGATAAACGAGGAGATATGGAGGATGGACTCCGGAGCTAAGTCGTGGAATTCCAGGCCGTAATAAAACAGCAGTCCCCTCACAAAGGGGTCGATCGGGAAGCCTAACCCCCGAAGGAAGTGAGACACGAACACTACGCTCTCACCGGGCTGGGGACTGGGGATAGCCTGCCTTTGAGCAGGCAACCTGTGCGAAATTTCGGCGGTCAAGAACTTAGCCTCTCTCAACTTTAGCACGTCCTCCTTTGTGACGGAGGAGGGCATCCATCGGCCTTGAAGGTTAGAACCGGACATTGTCGAAGGTCTGAGGCGCCCGGAATCTGGAGCCTAGGGTGTTGGATCTCGAGGCAATGGGCGAACTTGTTTTGGGATTGGAGAAAAGGAGCAAGGCCCTGGTCTCTTTATAAGAGGTTGAACAACAGGAGCCCTCCCCGTAACCGTTTGGGACTCACCTTTAATCGAGAAAACATGCTAACGGGCACGATTGGGTTAACCACGTCCGTATTGATGAGAATCCCGTAAAAGGGGGGCACACGATCTCTACTTTGACAAGACGTGCCAAGGAAACCCCCTCGCAAAACACGCTGAGGTGGAAAAGTGAAAACGATTCGAGTGAAGGACTTGGCTATGGTGTGATGACGCACTACGGAATACGTCAGCAGATTTGATTTGTGTTAATATTATTCTCTCTATGGCAATATGTGGAAGCTTATTTTGCAGAGCCGAACACTACTCTTGGTGTTTACAATCTTCTATGAAGGACTTGGAGGAGGAACCCGCCTTGCAATGCCGAAGACAATTTGCGTGCCGGACTCGTCGTCATTGAAGCCTGGTTCAGGGGCTACTGAGGGAGTCCTGGATTAGGGGGTGTTCGGGTAGCCGGACTATACCTTCAGCCGGACTCCCGGACTATGAAGATAAAAGATTGAAGACTTCGTCCCGTGTCCGGATGGGACTTTCCTTGGCGTGGAAGGCAAGCTTGGCGATGCGGATATTCAAGATCCCCTACCATTGTAACCGACTCTGTGTAACCCTAACCCTATCCGGTGTCTATATAAACCGGAGGGTTGTAGTCCGTAGGCAATCAACTCCATATACAACAATCATACCATAGGCTAGCTTCTAGGGTTTAGCCTCCTTGATCTCGTGGTAGATTTACTCTTGTACTACCCATATCATCAATATTAATCAAGCAGGACGTAGGGTTTTACCTCCATCAAGAGGGCCCGAACCTGGGTAAAACACTGTGCTCCCTGCCTCCTGTTACCATCCGGCCTAGACGCACAGTTCGGGACCCACTACCCGAGATCTGCCGGTTTTGACACCGACAATAACTGTTTATTCAATTGAAACTGAAATCAACATAGAGCAAGTTACAACAGCAAACAACCAAACACATTGAAGAAACATGTTTAAAACATACCTATTGCGCCATTGGAGTTTCAGTTGCATCCTTCAAATTTGAAATTAGTTGGTATCAGTAAATACAGTGATGCAAGAGCAAAGTAGTATGAACCATAGCTACGGAACCTGACCTGAGAACAATTCTTCTTTTGCTTTAAGCGTTGACTTCGGGTTCAGAGTGGATGTCCTCGTGATTTGGGCACTGCAGTTGCCTTACTAACTGCTCGTGTTTGGGTGCTCTGTGGTGGAGACGATGCTGTGTCAACGGGAAATGGGTGTCTATCTGCTGGGGTTCGGGTTAGAAGGGGTGTAGCTGGTTCTCTATCCAACTAGGTAGGGGTACAATCTGCATGAGTGTGGGTTATGTGTGGTGGAGCTGGTTCTTGGGCAAGTACAACCGTGGTTCTATCTGCATCGATAGGTAGCACGATCTTTTTTGAAGACCGTGTTTTTACTCCCACAGATACTGCCATCACTCCTTCCAATTGAAATGGTTGATAAACAAGAAAAGTAATTGAATGTACATACATTGTAAGATAGACAGGTGCAATGGATAGTAGGGAAGAAAACAGGGCATGAAATAATTCACATCTATGTTGTCTAAGCAAACAGAATAGCAGGACATAATTTCACATATATGATGGCTAATTAAACAGGATAGCATGACACAATTTCACATGTATGATGGCTAACTAAACAGGATAGAATGACATACTTCAAAATATGATGACTATGTAAACAGGATGACATGATATAACTATACGATGTGTCTATTAAAGTGGTTGGCATGCCATAAATCACAAACATGCCGTTGATGGAAACATGATGGCATGATATAATTCACGAATAGAATGACATAATTTAAAATATGATGACTATGTAAACAGGATGAGATGATATAACTATATAATGTCTTTAGAAAATGGGTTGGCATGCCATAATTCAGACACATGCTGTCTATGTAAACATCATGGCATGACATAATTCAAATATATGATTTATATACTAAGGAAGTGAGCAGAGGGCAATCGCATATTTGATGTGTCAACTAAGGAGATGGCATTCAGTATTGTGTATATGATGTAAAAACTAAGCATTGCAATACAACATATGCATTATATGAGTAATATAACCCTGCCAAGTTTGAGCATACACCTCAGGGGGATAATAGGACTGGTCGTCTGCCTCTGAATCCTCCTCTGAAGAGCTATCTGTAACCAGCAAGATATCTGCTTCAGCAGGTAGCATTGTCTGCTCTGAAGACCTTGTTTTCACTCCAGATTTCTCCATCACCAATTCAAATGGCTGATGCAGAGGAAGAGGAGTTGAATATACAAACATTGTCGACAAAAGCAATGAGATATACAAAAAAAGCATGGCATGATATAATTCACATATATCACGCTTGCCTAAACAGCATGGCATTGCATAATTCACATACATAATGCCTTGCAACAACATAACATTGCATAATTCACATATATAATGTCTTGCAACAAGATGGCATTGCATAATTCACATATATGGTAATTAGACACTAAACATGTGGCATTCACACAAAGCATGTCTAAACTAAGCAAATGACATAGCAATGCAAGATACCATACACATGATATGAGCAACATAACCCTGCCAAGTTAGGGCATGCACCTCGGGGGGGGGAATATGACTGGTCATCTTTCTCTGAATCCTCCTCTGAGGAGCTATCGGTAACCAGCAAGACATGCGCTTCGTCAGATAGCATTGTCTGCTCTGAAGACCTTGTTTCCACTCTAGATTATTCCATGACCGTGCCGAATGGCTGATGCACAGGAAGAGTAATTGAATGTACTAAAATTGTTGACAAATTTTACACGTAATAAAAAATGATGGCATGATATAATTCACATATAAGATGACTGGCTAACCAGGGTGGCATTTCAAAATTCACATATATGATGCCTGGATAGACAAGATAGCATTGCATCATTCACATATACGATAAAGAAACTAAACAGATGGCATTGACACAAAGCATGTCTAAACTAAGGAGATGACATCTTTAATGTATACAGTAAGCAATGCAAGGCACCATATGCATGATATTACAAACATCAGCATGCCAAGTTAGAGCGAAGACCTCATGGGGTAAATAGGAGTGGTCTTCTCCTTCTGAATCCCCCTCAGAACAGTTATCTTCCTCTTGATTACGATCCGAAATGGGTGTAGGGGGGCTGCCTTTGCACCCACCATGGAACGACGTCTGCATGAAATTTTATTGCCACGCAAGGCTCGTCTCTTTTTCTCTACATGATCAGTTTTATTGTGTACAATAACTGGCATGCATAGGAATAAAACATAGTGAGATTATGTAAGGAGTGCATGCACAAATCCAGAGTGATGGTAGAAAATTGTGGATAGACCCAAAACCAACAATAGCAGGCAGATAATAGCTTTAGTTACAACAATACAGATAACGGCTCCTTTATTGTTTTTTTGCACCCGACATGAAACTCATAGTAGACACCAGAGATTAACCAGATAATAGATAGATAGTACTGATTGCTGCCCCAATATGTACCCCACAACCATTTAAAAACTCAAGTTTCAGCATTAGTTTGGACCTGACTCGCGGTCTAATAGGTGAACACGACTATAATGTAGCATGTCATCATATTAAGCGATGCATAACATAAGCAGACACGGAAGAGTGCAACCTCTCTTGCGGACCCGTGTAGTCCTCAAGGTCATCTGCTCAGTTGATGACGGTAATGCAGTTGTCGTGGCTGCCGGCGGCGGGGAAGAAGATCTGAGGCGGCGAAAGACAGTCTGGAGAGCGGATCCCTGCTATGGTGAACCCTTCCATTGTTGTAGCAGCTGAGCTGGGGTGGAACACAGCGCCCCAGGAGCAGGACAAACCACACAAGGTTTTCTTTGACACATATCTATAACAGAAGTAATTGAGTAAGTGCTTGTTTGAATTTGAGGATTCTAACAATGCAGGGATAGGAAATAGATATGAATAGGATAGGAATGCACGTGCAAAACAGAGAATTTAAAAACACAGGATTTCTGCCAATCTGGGTGTTTGATTCACAACAATTGGAAGATCACATGATGCAAAAAAGCATGGTGAGATTAAGTCAAACCCCAAGAAAATGTACGGTTATAATGCTATTACGCTACTATCTCTTAGTCTTGTCCTTGATGAATAGGAATATGAAAAGGTGGAGAAGTGGAAATTAGAATTCCTACGGTTTTTCTTTCAAGGAGACACTAAAGGAACAAATCCTGCAGTTTTCCTTTGCTCCATTCCTTTGCACCAAATTCATGAAAAGTAGTACTATAGGAAACTTTCCAATTCCGATGTTTTTCATTCACTTTTCCTTTCCAGCACTGGCGATTCTAGTAGGAAGGCTTGAGCAAGGAAAATCCTACACTAAAAAAATGTTTTTGTGCTACTTCTATTACTTTGGACCCAGGCCACTGCCATACTAGCTCAACTCCCAGGCCCATCGACAAATGCACAGCTCAAACGCACAGAGATAAATAATGATGGCGTTCAAGAGAGTCCATCACAGATAGCTAAGTTGCCTGGTTCCTCACTGCTTGTCATATAGTAGGATAAAATAACCGTATTTCCCGTTACTACGAGTGCTCGGTGGACAATATATATAACATGTAGAGTTAAAAGTGATGCAACAAGTGTACAACCTCTTTGGCGAAGCCATGTCGATCTCAGCGTGATTGGGTTGGCCGGTGAGGATGCTCCAGCTGACTTGGCTGTCGGAGGAGGGGAAGAAGATCGTAGGCGTCTGGAGATGGAGCCCGAGGTACTGCTCCGCTATGATGGAGGGTTTCGTTGTTGGAGCAGCTCTGGTGAGTTGTACAATGTCGAGGCTGAAGCAGGACAAGAGAGACAACGAACAACGTTAACCTGAGTGGAATTCTAATAGAATCTCCAATACATGACGTAAAATACATAACCACAAAGTGCTAGATGTAAAATACATCATCCGCTCATCTCTGAACTTAACTGTCGAAACTGAATTTAACTGTCGAAACTGAACTTAACTATCGAAACTGAACTTAACTGTCGAAACTGAATTTTGCTGTCGAAACTGAATTTTGCTGTCGAAACTGAACGCACTAGCAAGGTGAGGCTACACGTCGGTCGACTGACTTTTTCATCTTTGGTCAGTCGATTTTGCAGCCATTGGATACGAAATCAAGGGCCTGCGGTTCATCTTCAACCTCCACCCCCCTGAGCCACCAGCCACCACCGGCCAAACAGCAGCCCCGCGCCGCCGCGCCCGCCCCGAAAACACTCCCCACCGCCGGTCCGCCGCCGCCCCGGCCATCCCTCTAAGCCCCCCCGTGTCGAGCTTTTTCTTCGGCGATCCACACGCCACCGCCCCGCCAACACCCCGCCACCACCGGCGACCACCACCCCCATCCTGAACCCTAAGATAGATAGTGGGGTACCTCTCCGGCGAGCCCACCTCCCCGCTGCGGCTGGTTCTTCCTTTACCCCGGCGAGCCCCCCCCTGAAAATCGACTGACCCAAAAGTCGATTCAGTCGACTGAAGTGTAGCTAAATCAGAGCAGCATCGCAAGCAAGAGCAAGAGCGAGAGCAGCAGTGCGAGCAAGAGCAATAACAAGAGCAGACCAGGTAGGGGACCGAGAGCAAGAGCAGAGCAGCAGCGCGAGCGAGAGATAAAGCAGCAGCAGCTCCTACTGATGTGGACGTCGCCGCCGAGGGAGCGACGCCGTGGAGGAAGTGGCCGGCGACGCCGCCGTGGATGGAGCCGCGCCATGTTGGCTCGGGACCGAGCGCCGGCAGCACCGTGAGATCGAATCAAGAATAAAATGCGGCGATTAGTGTACAACCTCTTTGGTGGCGCCGATTAGGCCACAGCTTCATCCGAGGAAACGGTGATGATGATGCTCTTCCGGTGGTGCAGGTGAAGACGGCGGTGTGGGACTGGAGGTGGCGCGAAAGACGAGGGGAACGTCGGGGCAGCTCCTTGGAGGTGGAGGACGGGGTGGCTGAACCGGCGGGACGATGAGATCGACGAAGGATCCTCATCCGGTACGGTGGATGAGGGACGTCGAGGTGTTGTTGTGGATGACGTCATCGGGGAAGAGGCTCCAGCTGGGCGGCGGATGGAGCAGGGTGTGGGGTTTCGTCGCGGGCTTTCGCGGCCTCAATGTACGAATGGGTGAGCGGATGGGATGGCAGTGGGGAACCATGGCTTAGAGACGTGCTTGTCCGAAATGTGGGGTAAGTTACGAAAGTACCCCCAACGATTTGAGGCGGTTCTTTCGGTTCAGGGGTACCACGGGCATTTCGTGTGTTAGGATTTCACAGGAGGTGGGAGTTTTCGTGCGTGTTGTAATTTCAGAATAGCAAGGTGCGGGTTGAGATGGAGGGAGTTGTCAGAGCACAACGAGACAAAGATATATCTTAAATATTTCGAGCTAACAAGGCGCGGGTTGAAGAGGCGGGAGTTTCGCAGCACGATACACAGAGACGCTAGCTTGAATTTTCGGCATAACAAGGCGCGGCTTGAAATTTCGGAAGAACAAGCTTAACGTGTACCCCAAAAAAAGACAATTTGCACCTCAACATGCACAACACACACACAAACACCATTTAAACTAGAGTAAGGTACACGTGCATTGACCGCGTGAGATTTGGCAACCAAATTATGAATAAATACCACATTACAGCATGCAAGCTTTGAGTCATATATGCATGATGTAGATGTTCGTTTAATTCTTATAGTTCATTTCATTCAAAATCATCTACTTTTTATAAGAAAGCTAATCTATTTTAAGATTCATGGAATTGTGCGTCGTAAGACATAAAGTAAAAAAGAAATAATGGCAAATCATGTAGAAAAACATTTGGGCAATTCTGATACGGAAGATTCTAGAACAAATAAGAAGTGCTTGTGTTTTGATGTTTGTGCATTATGCTTAAGTTCAACCATGGAGTCTTCTAGATTATACATGTGGCAAAATCTGGTGGAATCTAGATGATATCCAACGGCCAGTAGTGCTCAAATTTGCCATCTTTGGACCATCGGATTCGCCTCATCCAACGACCATATTTCAAAGTTAAAGTTAGCCGCACACAATAAAAAAAATATAAAATATAATATATATAGGGGTATAGATATAGATATGTGATGCGAATGCCGCCCATCATGTCCAATTAGAATAGTGTGTCCATGCACGGATGCGACGTGCCCAAATGATGTCTGCCATCGGTATCTCAAAATTCAAATCAGTCTGACCTTGTTCAATGTGTATACATTACAACATGCTCGTTTCCAAACCACACCGCGCAGATCTCCGTTATATTCATGCATGCATGGGTTTCAAACATCAGGATCCCTTATTCAAATATTTGAATTCAACTTTAGACCCACAAAGTAGTCTTCTCTTTATAATTGTACCACTAACTTACTCTCGTGTATGCATGCACACACACTACCAGTTAGCATTATCCATCGCACGCATGCAATCTTTTTCTTCAGTTCGGTCTCCCATGAAGGCACACACCCACACACATCCCCCTCTCCATCATATCAGGAATTCTTTATCTCTCACGCGTGCATGCGCAATGATCGATGTTCCTCTATGTATGTGTGTATATAGCTAGGTCTTTCATAGTTTTCCACACAAACCGATCAATCGATATATCCAGTGAGGTCTCACCATCTTTCCCACGTCCACATCGAACAATCTATACCTCTCTATATAGGATTAACATATATATCTAATACACCCACATTAATTATATATCCAACGTCCACCTCTCATCATCCATGCCTTCCGCTTCATCTCTCAGACGCGTGCACAATGGCGAAGACAGGGGCAGTAAGGGCCCTGCCCCCCTCCCCCCCTAACATCACTATATATCGAGGCTAATATGAATGTGATCATTAGAAAATTGCTGCTAAAATGGTTTAAGTTCATGAATTGACCCTCCTCGTAAAGGATTAGCAATACTTGGCCCCCTAGCTCATTTATTTTTCATGGCTCCGCCACTGCGCGCAACAGCGCACATGTTCGCCCCCTCTCTCTAAATATCGATCTTGCACTTGTGCATTCCTTCATAGTCTCCCTCCACTCGGCCCCTCGCACCATCTTCTAGCCCCCCACCAGATTTTTCCACATGTACAATCTAGCAGACTCCATGGTTGAACTTAAGCATACTGCACAAACCTCAAAACAACAGTGGTTCTCTTTTGTTCTAGAATCTTCCGTATCATAACCGCCCAAACTTTTTTTATAGTTAAATTGCCATTACTTGTTTTTAGTTTATGCTTTACAACGCACAATTCCATGAATCATAAAATAGATTAAGGGCTTCTTTGATTCAAAGGATTCTCAAAGGAATTTTGGAGGATTCTAATCATTAGGAATTTTTCCTATCTTTGTTGTTTGATTCGTAGGATTGTAAACCATAGGAATTTTTCCATATGATTCATTTGCACTAGATTTCATAGGAAACATCCCATCCACTCAAACCTCTTTGAAAGAATTCTGCGTTTTTTTCTATGCACAATCAAACACTGTAATCCAATGTTTTTCCTATTCCCGCGTTCTTAGCTTTTTCATAAAAACTAATTGATATTGAATGAGATAAACTATAAGAATTAAACGAAGGGCTACATCAGGCATATATGACTCAGAGCTTACATGCTATAGTGTGGTATTTATTCATAATTTGGTTGCAAAATCTGATGCGTGCAATGCACGTGTACCTTACTAGTACTTCGAGTATGTGCAAAACACGTAAATTAGAATACCAATGGCACGCTACATAGTGTCTCTCTTACAGTTCATGAAGCCACGTGGCACATGTGGAGGCGTTATCGCGACCTCCTTGCGTGGATTGATCACAGTGATGTGCTGCTGGATCCAGAAGAATGTACTCGTCCTCCCTAAGCCATAGTGGCGGTACATGCACGAAGCGAAGATGTGCACGCATGCCACGCATGCACTCATTCCCTCGCACGCACACGAGGGTACACGGGAGGATGCAATTTTGTACCAAGATCCACCCATGTGATAATTTGACGCGTGTAAATTCGTTCACTTCATTGATGGTCAATTAATACAGCACATGCAAATTGAGTGGGCGTGAGGGCGGAAGACATTATTACTCCACTGCACGCATGCGAGTAGTTAAATCGTGGGTTGCTAGTAGTACTTCCATTGGTCTCCTTGAAGGAAATATGCCCTAGAGGCAATAATAAAGTTATTATTTTATTTCCTTATATCATGATAAATGTTTCTTATTCATGCTAGAATTGTATTATCCGGAAACATAATACTTGTGTGAATACATAGACAAACTAAACGTCACTAGTGTGCCTCTACTTGACTAGCTCGTTAATCAAAGATGGTTATGTTTCCTAAACCATAGACATGTGTTGTCATTTGATTAACGGGATCACATCATTAGGAGATGATGTGATTGACATGACCCATTCCATTAGCTTAGCACCCGATCGTTTAGTATGTTGCTATTGCTTTCTTCATGACTTATACATGTTCCTATGACTATGAGATTATGCAACTCCCGTTTGCCGGAGGAACACTTTGTGTGCTACCAAACGTCACAATGTAAATGGGTGATTATAAAGGAGCTCTACAGGTGTCTCCGAAGGTACATGTTGGGTTTGCGTATTTCGAGATTAGGATTTGTCACTGCGATTGTCGGAGAGGTATCTCTGGGCCCTCTCGGTAATGCACATCACATAAGCCTTGCAAGCATTGCAACTAATGAGTTAATTGCGAGATGATGTATTACAAAACGAGTAAAGAGACTTGCCGGTAACGAGATTGAACTAGGTATTGAGATACCGACGATCGAATCTCGGGCAAGTAACATACCGATGACAAAGGGAACAAAGTATGTTGTTATGCGGTCTGACCGATAAAGATCTTCGTAGAATATGTGGGAGCCAATATGAGCATCTAGGTTCCGCTATTGGTTATTGACCGGAGACATGTCTCGGTCATGTCTACATTGTTCTCGAACCCGTAGGGTCCGCACGCTTAACGTTACGATGACAGTTTCATTATGAGTTTATATATTTTGATGAACCGAAGTTTGATCGGAGTCCCGGATGTGATCACGGACATGACGAGGAGTCTCGAAATGGTCGAGACATAAAGAGTGATATATTGGAATCCTATGTTTGGACATCGGAAGTGTTCCGGGTGAAATGGGCATTTTACCAGAGTACGGGAGGTTACCGGAACCCCCTGGTAACCTAATGGGCCTTAATGGGCCTAGTGGAGGAAGAAGAGAGGTGGCCTAGGGGCTGCCGCGCGCCCCTCCCCCCCCCCCAAGTCCGAATAGGACAAGAAGGGGGGGCGGCGCCCCCCCTTTCCTTTCTTCCCTCTCCTCCTTCCCCCCAAGTCCTAATCCAACTAGGGAAAGGTGGGGAGTCCTACTCCCGGTAGGAGTAGGACTCCTCCGGCGCGCCTCCTCCTAGGGCCGGCCGCACCCCCCCTTTGCTCCTTTATATACGGAGGAAGGAGGCACCTCTAGACACAAGTTGATCCTGGTGATCGTTTTCTTAGCCGTGTGCGGTGGCCCCCTTCCACCATACTCCTCGATAATATTGTAGCGGTGCTTAGGCGAAGCCCTGCGACGGTAGAACATCAATATTGTCACCACGCCGTCGTGCTGACAGAACTCTTCCCTGACACTTTGCTGGATCGGAGTCCGGGGATCGTCATGAGTTTGCATTATGTTGTGATGCCATGTTGTATAGCACATACTTGCATGTTATGCGTACGTGTAACGTGTATTGCTATGTGTGGGATCCGACAACCTAGTTGACTATCCTTGGTAGCCTCTCTTATGGGGAAATGTAGTCTAGTGCTTCCACTAAGCCATAGTGGACCGCTACAACCCAGTTCACCAGAGTCCTGCTAGCCCAGCACTACTTCTCAGGACACTTGACTGGCCGGCATGTGTTTCACTTTGTTCCTGTGTCTGTCCCTTCGGGGAAATGTCACGCGGTGACATCCGGAGTCCTGCCTAGCCTGATACAGCCCGGGTTCCCCGGAGTCCTGTTAGCCCAGTGCTACAGCCCGGATTCACACGCTGCTGACCGACATGCTCGATGTGAATCATGTGTGCCTGTCCCCATAGGTTAGTGCCGCTTTGGGTTCATGACTAGCCATGTCGGGCCGGGTTCTTTGTCATATGGATGCTAGCGACACAATCATATATGTGAGACATATAATATTGGCCATATATATTGGCCATATAATATTGCTGGCTATATAATATTGACAAAACTAAGCACACTGAAATTCTTTGACAACTAAACTGCTGGCTATATAATATTGGCCATATATATTGTATGTATATAATGTGAAGAAATGAGTGGTAGTACTATACCAACTAAAAGATGAAATGTAAGAAGTACTAGTATGTACGTACTGAAGAGTTAAAGTAACGAGAAGTAACATAACATAGTTCTGCTGGGGGCTCAGCACAACACACCCCTCAAATTAAATTAAGCACACCTGAAATTAAACTTTGCAACTATTCCAGTAGACACTGCATTAGAACCACCATAAGCAACGACACTGCCACCTTACTCGGAGTCCTCGTCCACTTCCTCGACTTCATCCTTGTCCCTCTTCCTCTTGGCCGATATTTCTTTGCTTGAACATCACACTTGGATGTTGCTCTTCATCCAACCCTTGTAGATATTGAAGCAAAGGTAGCCATCCATTGCAGCGTAGTGGATGTGGTCTATATCTAGTACATTTCGCTGCCATGCATGACGATGAAACGTGCATGGAGGTTTCTCCAGTTTACCGTATGAAGGATGAACCATGGCTCCTGCCAGGGTTAGCATTGAAGGCTGACGAGAGGACACCAGCCGATTCTTCTGGAGGTCGAAGGTGTTTCCTACAACGAGGCCTATCCGGCGCAGGACTTCTTTGTCATTACCAAAGTCTACAGTAACGAATTTGACTAGGTTGCTCTCGAGGAAGTCCTTTAAATCCTGGCACTCAACATCGACATGGTATATGTGGTAGACCAAGCATAAGTCATGCACGCAAACCTGGATCATGGCGGGCTTCTTCCTCTCTTCGTCCTTTAGATCCTTCTCTTATCCTAGGACTGTGGTGTACTCAACATCTAGCCCAGCGACCCACTCATCATCTGAGTCTTCGAACGTGCGTCTGAAGCGAGAAAGGCATCCTTTCACCGCCGCGGAAGAATGGGTATAGATGACGTCGAACTCATCACCGTTGATGGTTCTAACCTTGTACTCACTGCCGATCGTGGAGATTTGGGACGCCATGGATTTGGGAGGAGGGTTAGGAATAGTGGAACTGCCGTAATGTGAATGGATGAGACAACTAGGAGCGAACCGCCATAGTATTGAAGGACGTGCGGGGACGAGTAGGAGCGAATTGCGAGCGTGCGAACGGCAGGGTAGTGGCTTTCCATTCTCCCATGATACGGGCTTCCGAGAGCCCTTGGATCTAAGATCGAAAGGTTGCATGGCGTGATTCTAGACCTATGGGTGAATATCCTATCCTGGAGGGTTATTCTGCAAATTTTCAGCAACTTAGCATGCAACCGTTTGATCTCAGATCCAAGGGCTGCCAGCAGCCCGTATCATGGTCGCGCCTACCATGACCATCGCGTCGCTCACGCGGTCGCGCCCTTGGAGATTTAACACGGTGCGTTAGGCTATCTGATGTTGGCATGTCATACATTGTCATCATTTAGTCACTCATACTACAACAAGGTTGGCTATAAGGTTGGCTATAAGTGTATTTCTTTACTCCTTTCTATCTCTTTCTTCGTAGTCCCTCCGTCCCATAATATAAGAATGTTTTTGAAACTAGTGTAGTGCCAAAAACATTCTTATATTATGGGACACAGGGAGTACTAGTATTTATTGCATTTTCCAAGGAGTGACCTCTTCCAATGAAATGGTGTTGCTAAGTTTGCTTCATTTAATTAGCTATAGACTCAAAATTGTCTTTTCACCTAGGTACACGCACTTAGCACCATTTCTTCCTGGGGTCACCAAACTAGTCTCTCTCTTCTTGATTAACTTGCCACATCAGACTTTATGCCTATGTGGCAAGCTTAAGCACCTATAGGAGCAAGTAAAAGTAAGTACAATAGTGCGCTTTACATGGCATTTTAGCATATGTGGAGGAAAGAGATGCAAGGAAAAAGTGGGCTCTCATGCAAGAGCCAGCCTCTACTACATGGTGGAGCATTGGGAGAGGCACCTGTATGGAGGTGGTCAGGAATCGGGAGACTCATACTGGTCGTAGCGCCGCAGTTAAAATGATAATGGCAAGTCAAATCATGGGGCCCCACCTGTCCAACAGTAACTCACTGTCAAACCACACAGCCCTACGTTTGCAGCAACCTACTCCCTCGTCTTCTCGCGTCTCTGTCGAACCGACTAGGCGGAACAGCCCTGCCGCCTACCGCGCAGGAAAAGCCCCGCCCTCGACTTTTAAATAGTATACAGTATACTAATTTTGTATCCATGGATTGCGCCCATGCCATGGAGCAAAGCGTCTAGAAAACGGCGGTACACATGTACGGAGTATACAGCAAGCCCGTCGTGTTCGCGTCGCACCCCAGATGGTCGGTCGGTCTGGCACGCTGCTCTCCGAATGGAACACGCGTCATATTGCGTTTGCACACACATGTGGGATGGCAATTGAGAACCGACCATAGGCACACTCCCCGGCCCCATTGGGTGACTTAATAGAAGAGGGAGACGAGCGATAGTACTAGAGAAGTGTTGTACTACGTTGGTGCCTGGACGATCCCTGCAAGACACGGAAGATCAGTTCGTCCATGCATGTGACCAGACTCCAATAGACACGCCTGGATTGGCTATCGTCTACATATCGTGCTGGCTGTGTTGTACATGGCTGTAGTTGTGGTGAGAATGTAACATCCCAAATTTTCAATTTGGAATGTTATACATAGATCATTGTTGCATATCATATTTTATTGCATTTCGTCTCGCGATCCTTGAAGTCCTAAGCAACTCAAGGACCCTCAGAGAGAGTTGGGGATTTCCCCAGTCTTCAAATTTGATTTTATCAAATTTTGAAACGAGGATTTTGGTTTTAGTTATTTTTCTCTCCGAAAATATTTCATATTAAAACATATGAGAGGAGACAATATGACTTCTCCAAATAAATGAAATATTGGAGGAAAAATATTAAAATCAGTATTTGTTCTTATTTGGATTTTATTTGCAATTTTGTTTGCATTAGAAAAATTGCACGTTTTCAAAATTGCATTTTAGGGCCAAGGAAATGTTCATCTCGTTCTAAATATTTTATTTAGACGGCAAAAATTTGTTTTGGCATTTTTGGAATTTTATTTTATTTTCTAGGTTTTTTTAGTTTCGGCGGAATTTATTTTAAAAAAAAGTGTGCATGCCTAACTGGGCCGAAGCCCAGCCGCCGGCCCGTCCCTCCCGCACGCCGTCTCCTTCCAGGAGACCGGCCGCGCCGCGCCGCCGCCGATTCGGAGAGTCCGAGCCGGACTCCCCTCCCCGCTGCCTCTTGCCCCCTCCCCAAGGAACCCCCTCCCCTTATATACCCCCCGGCCACCACCACCCGCCACCGCCGCCCCGCCCCGCCCACAGCAGTCGCCGCCGCCGCCTCGCCGCTGCCGCGCCTCGCCTCGCCATCGCCGCCGTGTCTCGCCGGACCGACGAGGTAGTTGCCGGGTTTGTTAAAAGAAAACCGATCCGTTTTTTTTAAAAGAAAACCCTAGTATGTTTTTTTTCAGTTCACTGGTCCTTCTTTTTAGTGGACGTTCGTCCGTACGTTCGTTTTAACGAAAGGTTTTCGCTCGTAGCTACAGATAACAAACGCTCATTCGTTAGCATGTTCGCCAGTTTTCTTTTATCGGATTTTTCCGCGGTTATTACTGATCGTGATTTCTGATCCGATTTTCGTTCTAGTTTATCTTTTTGCTCGTTTGTCAGAATCAGGCGATTCAAGCGCCTAGATCTTCGTCCGAAGACCCTCTTCTCTCTTAACCAACTTGAACAAGTTTTTGATACTGTAAAATTTGACCTAGGTCCAGATTAGTAAACGGATCTTGTTTCTTTCGCTGTTTGAGTTTCGTTGCCATGTTCGATTTGATTCTTTTTGCAAACCGGAGTTCTTAAGTTGAACTTTCTGGTTAGATCTTCTTATTTGAGTTTTACCTGTGCTTCTTTGCTTGATTGCTTATGTATGCTACTATTTGTTTGTGATAGAATTCCCGGAGTGTGAAGCGTGTTATTTGGAGTCAAGTAACACTTTGATCATACCCCTTTATCACCCAGTTTTTATGCCTTAGTTCCAATCCTCAAACATTGCATGATTAGGATGTTACTAAAATGTGGGTTGGGAAGTAGTTGATGAGGTAGAACCAATTGCCCTATTACATTCAAACCCTTGGGAGTTACTTCTACGTGTTGCTTATATTGCTATGTTATGCTCGTAGACGTGGTTTGGGTGAGTGAAATCCATGACAAATGTGAGATTGTTAATTAATGGTTCAACTTAAGGTGGCAACTTAAATACACATCTGGGTGGATTGTGGCACCTGGAGTACCCATCGTTGCCTGTATTTTTGGAAATCCCAGAGTACCCGTGTGATCTTCCTATGGACCGCCACCCAGGCTCAAAGGGAACTAAGATGTTTCATGCTAGAAGCTTCCGTGTGCAGCCACAAGCTCTTATGGGCTCTAGCATAGTTGAGTAAGTTACGTGAAGCTCTTGAAGAGGTGGATCAGCAAGTAGTGTGTTGTAGGTTTGGTGTGGTCTGCCCGGAGTAGAGAGTTAATGTTTCTGAAAGACTGTGTCTCGGTCATCCGTTTCTCAAACACCACGTAGTGCGAGAAATCCAACGGAGGCGATCGAGTCTTGTGGGGAAAAGTGCGCAAACCTCTGTAGAGTGTACAAACTAATCATGGTTAGCCATGTCCCCGGTTATGGACATCTTGAGTATCTAGTACTTGGAGTATCCTAAGTATCTCATCACTCTAAATTAATATTGTTGAGTTGATAATTTCCTTAATTGGGATTGAGTTGGAGGAACCTTCTCAATGATGTTGAACAATCATGATAGTTAAATTAAAAACTATTCCTTTGTTGTAGGGAAAAATTGGCTTTTCGCAAAAACTATAACCATAGAGCTTTCCACCAGCCAAATATGCATGTAGTGATAGCATTATTCTGTTCTTGCTCTACTGTGTTACTTTGCCAGCATATTCCATGTGCTGACCCATTTTCGGGCTGCAACGTATTATGTTGCAGACTTTTCAGACGAGGAGTAAGGTTCGTTAGGTCGTTGCCGTGCAGCTCAGCTATGCCATTGGAGTTGATGGACTTACTTTATCTTCCAAGCCTTCAGCTGTTATCGTATTAGATGGCCTTAAGCCATATTTATTGTAATAAGTTCTCTTTGGAGACATTTGATGTAATAAGTGTGTGATTACTACTCTGTTATAAATCCTCGAGTATTGTGTGTGTCAGCATTACCGATCCAGGGATGACACTGAAGCATAGAGACTTGACCGTTTGAGGTTGGGTCGCTACAAGATGGTATCAGAGCACACGCTGAGTGTAGGACACAACCACTAAGCTAAAAGCCATAGATCACTATTCTCTCCTGATTTCTGACTCCTCTCCATTTTCTACTCTCTAGGATGGCACACGCAAGGAACAAGTTTGCACAACCAGATGAAGAAGCACCTTTTGGACGACACTTGAAGGAAGTCACTAGGTACCGGAACATAGGAATACCAAGCTTCACCGGGACCTACAACGCCACTTTACCAGAAGAGGAGCGATGGATGATTCAAGTTCAAGTTCCAGGAAGAACCTTCATGCGAGTCACTAAACCCATAGAGTTTTACTTTGATGCACCAACCTGGAGTTTAGGAAAGAGTATGGCAGCTCACATCACCATGGGATGCATTGGAGAAGTTTACCAAAAGGAGCTTAAGGATACTTTACCAAAAGGAGCTTAAGGATACTATCTACCAGATCTATGGGCGCCGAGATGAGCAATGGGAGATGATTAGCACTATGAAGGATAGATCAATTGCAGCTTTCATCCAGGAACTGAACCAGCACATTCGACGCAAGGAGAATCAGATGTGAGCAGGCATGATAGATCTGAAGAAGGCGATGACAAGGACCATGGAACTGGAGGAAGAACTTAAGGCTACACGTGAAGATTATGAGGAGGAAATCGTTGTACTAGTGAAGAAGAATGACGACCTGGTTAAAAAGATAGGAGTATACCTGGGAGACCCCGCACCAGGAGGAGAAGACGAAGAACCCAAGGAGATTCTCCCGGGGACTACATCATCATCGACGGCACCGACTCCGATCTTAGCGATGATGACTATGAAGACGAAGCTGGAGCAGATATCATGGAGTCTTCAACTGAGGAATATTTTTAGTAGACCACCACATCAGTAGTAGTATTCCACCATGTAAATAGAGTAGTCCGAGCACTTTTGTAACGATAGTTAGGTTGACTATATGCCCTTGCTTGATTGATTGAGTGAAATGATTGTGTTTGTCTCATGTGCATATGGGTAGTGCTTTCTCATTAGACCTCATTCTATTCTAATCTCTCCCTTCTAAACCCATCAGATGCCTCTGAGACTGACCCCGGATTTGCTTTCCCACCAGACCTCACTCAGTTGATCCAGCAGCAGAATACCCTGATGCAGTTGTTTGTTCAGAACCAAGGCAACAACAACAACAACAACAACAACAACAACAATCCACCACCACCACCAGTTGACAACTTAGCCCATTTTCTGAGGTTGCAGCCACCGGTGTTTTCCAGTAGCACCGAGCCCATAGTAGCAGATGATTGGCTCCGCAGGATTGGAAGGGAGTTAACCACTGCAGGATATACTGATGCTGAGAAGGTGCGTTTTGCCGCACATCAGTTGGATGGACTAGCAGCCTCATGGTGGGAGAATTACACTGTCACCTACCCTATAGCCACGGTGACATGGGACCCGTTTCAGCAAGCCTTCCATACAACCCATGTCTCAACTGGAGCCATGAATATGAAGAAGCGTGAGTTTCGCAACTTACACCAGGGGAACCGTACTGTGGCTCAATACGCGGATGAGTTTAGCAAGTTATCTTGCTATGCCCCTGATGACGTGGCCATAGATGTCGTGAAGCAGGAGAAGTTTATGGAAGGGTTGAATGATGAGATGAGTATGCAGTTGATGGTGGAAACATTCTCCAACTACTAGGAGTTGGTAGATAAGGCTCTTATGATTGAAGGGAAGCAGCAGCAGATTGAGAGCCATAAGAGGAAGTATGGACAAGGGAGGTATAACTCAGGAGCTCAGCAGAAGCCTCGCCTAACCCCAAACTCGGGAGGACTTGTTCATAACCATGGAGGCCACAACCATAATGGAGGAAGTAACCATAATCATACAGGCCCAAGGAATGGGAATGGGAATGGGAATTGAGCAAGCAACAATCAGAACCGCCCCAATCCAGCCACACCCACCAAGAGAGACCTAAGCCATGTTACTTGTTTCAAGTGCGGGAAGACTGGACACTATGTCACGGAGTGCCCTGAAGGGAAGAATGGAAACGGAAATGGGAGCGCTGGGATGAAGCCCAATCCATTCAACAAAGTACAAGTGAACCACGTTAACGTGGAGGAGGTTGAAGAGCAGCCAGACGCGGTTATAGGTAAGTTTTTGGTTAAGTCATTTACCGCTCTTGTTCTTTTTGACAATGGTGCATCCCATTCATACATATCAAGGGAATTCGTGGATAAGTTTAAACTACTGACCCAAACCCTTAGGACCCCTTTGTTAGTAAGCTCACCTGGAGCAGAGTATATGGCTAGTTGATGGTGTGACCAGATACCCTTAACCATTGGCAACCATGTTTTTCCGTCCGACCTAATTATCTTGGAGTCACAAGGATTGGATGTGATATTAGGTATGGACTGGATGTCAAAGTACGGAGGAAGCATTAACTGTGTTAGTAAGTCAATTTGTCTCACCACCCCGGAGGGAAAAAGGATCAAGTATGTATCTAGGCATGCGCCAAGAAGTAGCCAAGTAAATATCCTCACGGGAGTTGTTCAGGAAGAAGTGCCTGTAGTAAACGATTACCCGGATGTTTTCCTAGAGGAGTTGCCAGGCATGCCACCGGATCGAGATATCCAGTTTTTGATTGAGCTATTGCCAGGAACATGGCCAATATCCAAGAGACCCTATAGGATGCCCGCGAATGATCTGGAGGAGATTAAGAAACAGATCAAGGAGTTATTGGAGAAAGGTTACATTCGATGGGGTTCATCACCATGGGGAGCCCTAGTGCTTTTCGTTGAGAAGAAGGATAAGTCCCTAAGAATGGTTGTCGGTTATCGAGACTTGAATGAAGTAACAATTAAGAACAAGTACCCGTTGCCGATGATCAATGATCTATTTGACCAGCTGCAAGGAGCGAAGGTGTTTTGGAAGATCGATCTGCGATCAGGATATATCATCAGTTGAAGATACGAGAGAAAGATATAACAAAGACAACATTCACCACAAGGTACGGGTTCTATGAATATATGGTCATGTCGTTTGGACTGACTAATGCCCCTGCCTATTTCATGAGCATGATGAACAAGGTGTTCATGGAATATTTGGATAAGTTTGTTGTGGTGTTAATTGATGATATAATGGTATATTCGAAGAATGAAGAGGAGCACAAGGAGCATTTGCGTTTAGTTCTCGAGATACTCAGGGACCATCAGTTGTATGCCAAGTTCAGCAAATGCGAGTTTTGGTTGAAGGAAGTCGGATTCCTTGGACATGTTATATCAGGAGAAGGTATAGTAGTAGACCCCACCAAGATTCAGTCAGTCACTGAATGGTTGGCACCCACTTCAGTTAGCGAGATCCGCAGTTTTCTTGGACTCGCAGGATACTATCGGAGATTCATTGAGAATTTTACCAAGATCGCGAAGCCAATGACAGAATTGTTGAAGAAGGATACCAAGTTTAAATGGACGGAAGATTGTGAGGCAAGTTTCCAGGAGCTGAAGAAACGTTTGACTACAGCCCCAGTGCTGACACTACCAGATATACGTAAGGATTTCCAAGTGTATTGCGACACCTCTCGCTTAGGACTTGGAAGTGTGCTTATGCAGGACGGAAGAATTGTTTCGTATGCCTCGCGACAACTTAAACCACACGAGTTGAATTATGCCATGCATGATCTGGAGTTAGCAACCGTAGAGCATGCGTTGAAGACTTGCAGACATTACCTTATTGGAAACCATTGCGATGCGTACACGAATCATAAGAGTTTGAAGTACATATTGACCCAGAAGGAACTGGACCTTAGGCAGAGAAGATGGTTGGAGCTCATAAAGGATTATGACATGACGCTTCACTATCATCCAGGAAAGGCCCATGTCATAGCGGACGCTTTGAGCCGGAAGAGTTATGCTAATACCCTAGAGAGCACGGGAATGCCGAAGGAGTTAGCGGAGGATCTCCGGGAACTTCGGTTGGAGATTGTACCCAGAGGTTTTGTTGCAACAATGGAAGTGCAGTCTACATTGTTAGGAAAAATTCAAGAACCTCGGAAGGATGACAAAGAGATTGCCGAGATAAAAGATAGAATGAGCGAAGGAAAGGCCAATGGTTTTCGTGAGGATGAACACGACACCTTATGTTTTGAGGACCGTGTTTATGTGCCCAATAACACAGAGATCAGGTAGTTAATACTTCAGGAGGCTCATGACTCACAATACTCGATACAACCCGGAAACACCAAGATGTATTTGGATTTGAAGGAACGTTTAAGGTGGTCAGGGATGAAGAAGGATATCTCCGAGTATGTAGCCGTATGTGATGTGTGTCAAAGAGTGAAGGCAGAGCATCAAAAGCCAGCAGGATTGTTACAGCCTATGCCGATACCCGAATGGAAGTGGGATAAACTTGGCATGAATTTTATCACTGGATTACCTAGGACCCAATCAGGAATATGATTCTATATGGGTAGTAGTTGACTGCTTGACCAAACTGGCACACTTTATCCCAGTGAAAACAACTTAGACCAGTGCAAAGTTGGCCAAGATATATATGACCAGGATCGTATGTCCGCATGGAGTTCCGAAGACCATCGTATTGGATAGAGGGACACAGTTTACCTCAAAGTTTTGGCATCAGTTACACCAAACCTTGGGAACGAGATTGGAGTTCAATACAGCATTTCACCCGCAGACGGATGGACAGACCGAGAGAGTCAACCAGATTCTGGAGGACATGTTGAGAGCCTGTGCGCTAGATTATGGATCTAGTTGGGATGACAATCTGCCTTACGCGGAGTTCTCATACAACAATAGTTACCAAGCCAGTTTGAAGATCGCACCGTTTGAAGCCCTCTACGGACGAAGGTGCAGAACACCATTGATGTGGGATGAAGTTGGAGACCGACAGTTGTTTGGACCAGACTTGATCAAAGAGTTTGAGGAGAAGGTTAAACTGATTCGAGATAGACTGAAGATAGCTTAGTCCAGACAGAAGAGTTATGCAGATTCAAAACGCAAGGAGGTAGCCTATGACATTGGACACAGAGCATATCTGCGAGTATCACCCTTGCGAGTGAAACATTTTGGAGTTAAGGGAAAGTTAGCCCCGAGATTTGTAGGACCGTATCATGTTTTGGAATGGATGGGAGAAGTTGCCTACAAGTTGGAGTTGCCTGAAGGACTGTTAGGAGTTCACGACGTGTTTCACGTTTCCAGTTGAAGAAGTGCCATGCTGAGATGGCCGACATACCGCTAAGAGATACCGTACCCTTGGAGATGATTTAGTTGGACAATGACTTGACTTATGAGGAGAAGCCAGTCAACATTTTGGAGTTTGCCAGTCGAGTTACCCGCAGCAAGGTCATTAAGTTTTGCAAGGTTTAATGGAGCCACCATACCAAGGATGAAGCCACATGGGAACCAGAGGATGACCTTCGCAAAGACCACCCACACCTATTTTCTAGCCAACCTGAATCTCGAGGGCGAGATTCATCTTAAGGGGGGTAGGTTTGTAACATCCCAAATTTTCAATTTGGAATGTTATACATGGATCATTCTTGCATATCATATTTTATTGCATTTCGTCTCGCAACCCTCGAAGTCCTAAGCAACTCAAGGACCCTCGGCGAGAGTTGGGGATTTCCCCGGTCTTCAAATTTGATTTTATCAAATTTTGAAACAAGGATTTTGGTTTTAATTATTTTTCTCTCCGAAAATATCTCATATCTATACCTACTATTAAAGGGAATATGTATTCTTGGTTTGGTTCAGTCCAACTATTAAAGGGAATGAATATTTTTGGTTTGGTTCAGTCCTTTTCATTTCGATGGGCCTTTTATGGGCTAATAATAACACTCCACGTCGCCTTCAGGCTTGGATCCATGCCTTTGCATCTTCTTCTTTCTCAGAAAAGAACTCAGATCGTTCAGATTCTTTGCCAGGCATCAAGTCCGCAAAAAATAATTAGGTCAAAATAAATTAACATTGTGGGAATTTAAACATGACCTCATATATATATATATATATATATTATACCTGCTATTAAAGGGAATAGGTATTCTTGGTTTGGTTCAGTCCAACTATTAAAGGGAATAAATATTTTTGGTTTGGTTCAGTCCTTTTCATTTCAATGGGCCTTTTATGGGCTTCATCAAGTCCGCAAAAAATAATTAGGTCAAAATAAATTAACATTGTGGGAATTTAAACATGACCTCCTATCTGGATCTTCGATGCAACAACCTATTCGTCATTCACATTTACTAAATTCCAACTCGCTCTAAATATATGAGTGACAGTCCTCAGGTTTAAGCAAATGAGCTAATTAAAGAAAGGATTGTGGACTTAAATAAAATATTTAAACGAATGTGGCTAATTAAAAAGGATTATGAGTAAACCGGTGGAATAACTAAAAGAAACATTGTGGTCTTAATAAATAGAATGTTCAAATAGATTAGGCTAATTAAAGGAAGGACTTGAGGTAAAAAGGTAGGATAGTTAAAAGGAAGGATTTGTATGCTTCAATCTGTTGGGGATATTAAATTAGAAAAGAAAGGATTTGATTCCCGACTAAAACGGGTGAGGACGTCATGGTAACTAAAGGAAGGATTATACTTAGATGGAATCAGTGGGAGATTATGCCCAACAAAGAAAATATGAACACGGCTAAATTGCATCGTGTTTTTTATGTTCATTTTGTAGAAGGAGCGTTGCAACATTTTTTCATACTGAATCCGGTGCTGTGGGACATTATACTTGCACAAAACAAAAAAAAATTCCGTTGCAACGCACGGGCATATGTGCTAGTTAAAACATATGAGAGGAGATAATATGACTTCTCCAAATAAATGAAATATTGGAGGAAAAATATTAAAATCAATATTTGTTATTATTTGGATTTTATTTGCAATTTTGTTTGCATTTGAAAAATTGCACGTTTTCAAAATTGCATTTTAGGGCCAAGAAAACGTTCATCTCATTCTAAATATTTTATTTAGACGGTGAAAATTTGTTTTGGCATTTTTAGAATTTTATTTTATTTTCTAGGATTTTTTTTAGTTTCGCCTGAATTTATTAAAAAAATGCGCGTGGCTAACTAGGCCGAAGCCCAGCCGCCGGCACGTCCCCTCCCGCGCGCCATCTCCTTCCAGGAGACCGGCCGCGCCGCGCCGCTGCCGACTCGGAGAGTCTGAGCCGGACTCCCCTCCCCGCCGCCTCTTGCCCCCTCCCCAAGGCACCCCCCTCCCCTTATATACCCCCGCCCCCTAGCCACCACCACCCGCCACAGCCGCCCCGCCCCGCCCGCAGCAGCCGCCGCCGCCGCCTCGCCGCTGCCGCGCCTCGCCTCGTCGTCGCCGCCGTGTCCCGCCGAACCGACGGGGTAGTCGCCGGTTTTTTAAAAAGAAAACCGATCCGGTTTTTTCAAAGAAAGCCCTAGTTCGTTTTTTTCGGTTCACCGGTTTTTCCTGGTTTTTCTTTTTAGCGGACGTTCGTCTGTAGTTCGTTTTAACGAACGATTTTCGCTCATAGCTACAGATAACGAACGCTCGTTTGTTAGCCTGTTCGTGAGTTTTCTTTTATCGGATTTTCCGCGGTTATTTCTAATCACGATTTTTGATCCGATTTTCGTTCTAGTTTATCGTTTCGCTCGTTTGTCGGAATCAGGCGATTCAAGTGCCTAGATCTTTGTCTCGAGACCCTCTTTTCGCTTAACCAACTTGAACAAGTTTTTGCGACTGTAAAATTTGACCTAGGTCCAGATTAGTAAATGGATCTTGTTTCTTTCGCTGTTTGAGTTTCGTTGCCCCGTTCGATTTGATTCTTTTTGCAAACCGAAGTTCTTAAGTTGAACTTTCTGGTTAGATCTTCTTATTTGAGTTTTACCCGTGCTTATTTGCTTGATTGCTTATGTATGCTATTGTTTGTTTGCGATAGAATTCCCGGAGTGCGAAGTGTGTTATTTGGAGTCTCTAGGTTACGCGGATCGTCAGCAAGGCAAGTAACACTTTGATCATACCCCTTTATCACCTAGTTGATATGCATTAGTTCCAATCCTCAAACATTGCATGATTAGGATGTTATTAACATGTGGGTTGGGAAGTAGTTGATGAGGTAGAACCTATTGCCCTGTTACATTCAAAGCCTTGGGAGTTACTTCTACGTGTTGCTTATATTGCTATACTATGCTCGTGGACGTGGTTTGGGTGAGTGAAATCCATGACAGATGTGAGATTGTTAATTAATGGTTCAACTTAAGGTGGCAACCTAAATACACATCTGGTGGATTGAGGCACCTAGAGTACCAAGTGTTGCCTGTATTTTTGGAAATCCCGGAGTACCCATGTGATATTCCTATGGACCACCACCCAGGCTCAAAGGGAACTGAGATTATTCATGCTAGAAACTTCTGTGTGCAGCCACAAGCTATTATGGGCCCTAGCATAGCTGAGTAAGTTACGTGAAGCTCTTGAAGAGGTGGATCAACAGGTAGTCGGTTGTAGGTTTGGTTTGGTCTGCCCGGAGTAGAGAGTTAATGTTTCTGAAAGACTGTGTCTCGGTCATCCGTTTCTCAAACACCACGTAGTGCGAGAAATCCAACGGAGGTGATCGAGTCTTGTGGGGAAAAGTGCGCAAACCTCTGCAGAGTGTACAAACTAATCATGGGTAGCCGTGTCCCCGGTTATGGACATCTTGAGTATCTAGTACTTGGAGTATCTTAAGTATCTCATCACTCTAAATTAATATTGTTGGGTTAATAATTACTTTAATTGGGATTGAGTTGGAGGAACCTTCTCAATGATGTTCAACTACCATGATAGTTAAATTGAAATCTATTCCTTTGTTGTAGGGAAAAATTGGCTTTTCGCAAAAACTATAACCATAGAGATTTCCACCAGCCAAATATGCATGTAGTGATAGCATTATTCTGTTCTTTCTCAACTGTGTTACTTTGCCAGCATATTCCATGTGCTGACCCATTTTTGGGCTGCAACATATTATGTTGCAGACTTTTCAGATGAGGAGTAAGGTTCGTTAGTCGTTGCCGTGCAGATCAGCTATGCCGTTGGAGTTGACAGACTCACTTTATCTTCCAAGCCTTCCGCTGTTATCGTATTAGATGGCCTTAAGCCATATTTATTGTAATAAGTTCTCTTTGGAGACATTCGATGTAATAAGTGTGTGATTGCTACTCTGTTATAAATCCTCGAGTACTATGTGTGTCAGCATTACCGATCCAGGGATGACACTGAAGAACAGATTCTTGACCGTTTGAGGTCGGGTCGCTACAGAGAAATCTAAGAAAAGGTTTCTTGTCATCTCGCAAAATTAGGTGTCATGTGCTTTGGATCACTACGAGGGTTAAACAGCGAAAACTAAGTTGGGCTAGTCATTGGGGGCACATGCACGAACAGTGACTACTCGGCTGGCATCTAGGTCAAGCAGGCTATGTTAATTAGGACATCTATCGATGGACCCCTTTTCTACGAGTTTATCTTTCATTTGAGCTTTGTTCCTCGTCTAGTTTGTCCGTCGGGATTCATGTTGTCTCCTGTGGGCAGTGAGGTTATGATTTCTTGTCATGTGGCATTTTTTCGTGTTATATGTTATAATCCGGCGCTTCAGATTGAAATTACGACAACTGCGCCTCTGGGCCATGTGCATGAAGACTTCTCGACAGTCATTGACGAGGTCAAGCCAGCTCCGGTAGACAAAAGAAAACTAGTACTACTCCACTATATAGGCAGGAGCCTCCGCGCTTGCTTGCTAGTGTTGCTCTCTTTACACTGTCTCAGCCTCTCTAGATCTAAACACGACAGCGGTGGCCACACACTCTCTCTCTCTGCTCACCGCTGGTCACAGATCCAGCTGGATCCTCTCCGCCGGGGAAGGTGAGATGGTGCAACGTTCAAGCGGTCGTCCTCAGCGACGGCTCTTACCCACTGGTGGGTGCGTCTCGATCAGCCTGCCTTGCCGTTCTCTCCCAAGCACCGCTCGGGAGGGAGGGCCTCTGACCCCTTCTTCCTCGCTGCCGTAGTGTGGGCAGATCCGGCCTCCCGCCGCCCATCTAGCGACATCCTGGCGACCATCAGGTATCACTTCCTTCAAAACCGGCCTTGCTCTACTTCCTGAGCTCCTGACATCGCTGCATTTGTATCTTTTACAATTTGTCAGGGCCCCTCGTAGATAGGATCAATCGGCTGTTCGAAAACCACCTACTTTTTTATGTTTAAGAGGTAAAACTAGTTCATGCACTTGAATCTAGTACTACTTGGTTCAAACAAGGAAGAAAGGGGGTGGGGGTGGGGCAGGATTTGTTACCCCAATCTAGGACTTGGTCGAAAGAGGAAATAATGGGGGCGAAAAGTAGCAGAGACTGGCTATCCAACTGGTCTCTAGGTCTAATAGGGAAATAAATGGAAACACAGTACAAACTCAATATAAACCCAATTTATTGGTTGAGAAAGGAAAGAAAGTGGGGACAGGGGGACAAGTCAACAGAGTAAGTCCAGCACTAGATTTGCTAGCCTCACACAGTATGAGGTGGCTATAGCGAACAAAAATGGGACCAACCCAGATATCTTGTTCTGATGTTTGTTGCCCCGAGCAACTCTTATGTAATGCCACTGGTAAAATGTAGCACTCGCACTATTAAAAGTAAGGACACGTTAAACCAATGTTGTTTTCAATGTAATGCCTCCAGTAATATGAATCAATGGCACTTCTTTACATGTCCTGCTAAAATTTCCCATTAAGATAAGTTGGTTCTTTTTGTTAGAAATGCAACTGTCCTGGTCCGTCTACTCTCCCGTGCGCAAAGTAATGTCATATTTAACAGTTGTCATAGTTAATCCTAATGCCCACACTTATATCTAGCAATGCCAGTGCTTTAGAAATTGCTACTGTCCTTGTAGGATTGCATTCAGATAAGGAACATGCTTCTTTTCATTTGATGCATGTTTCATCACTTCTTAGTCACCCTCTGTCGGTGTCAAAAGCGGCGGATCTCGGGTAGGGGGTCCCGAACTGTGTGTCTAAGGGGGATGGTAACATGAGGCAGGGGACATGATGTTTTACCCAGGTTCGGGCCCTCTTGATGGAGGTAAAACCCTACGTCCTGCTTGATTATTCTTGATAATATGAGTAGTACAAGAGTTGATCTACCGCGAGATCAGAGAGGCTAAACCCTAGAAGCTATCCTATGGTATGATTGTATGTTTTCCTATGAAGTAAAACCCTCCGGTTTATATAGACACCGGAGGGGGCTAGGGTTACACAGAGTCGGTTACAAGGAAGGAGATCTACATATCCGTATTGCCAAGCTTGCCTTCCACGCCAAGGAGAGTCCCATCCGGACACGGGACGAAGTCTTCAATCCTGTATCTTCATAGTCCAACAGTCCGGCCAAAGGATATAATCCGGCTGTCCGATACCCCTAATCCACGACTCCCTCAGTAGCCCCTGAACCAGGCTTCAATGACGATAAGTCCGGCGCGCAGATTATCTTCGGCATTGCAAGGCGGGTTCCTCCTCTGAATACTTCATAGAAGATCTTGAACACGAGGTTCGTGTCCGGCTCTACAAAATAAGATCCACATACCACCGTAGAGGGAATAATATTTACAAAAATCTAATCTGTTGACGTACCCCGTAGTGTGACATCACACCACAGCCAGGTCTTTATTCGAATCTTTTTCATAACCTATCTCAGCATGTTTCGCGAGGCGGTTTCCTTGGCACGTCTTGTCGAAACAGAGATCGTGTCCCCTTATTACGGGATCCCCATTAATACGGACGTGGGTAACCCAACCGCGCCAGTAGTAGAACTCCTAAATCTTAGGCCAGTCCCAAACGCCCACGAGGAGGACGCTTGATATTCACCCTCTTTATAAAGGGGACAAGGCCTTTTCCTCTCGATCTTAATCGGATCCGCCTCTCGCATCCAGTTTGAACACCCAAAGCTTAGGTTTAGGCACTTCGGACCTTCAACTATGTCCGGATCCAACCTTCAAGGTCGGTGGATGCCTTCCTCCATCACAGAGGAGGACATCAAGACGTTGAGAGAGGCCAGATATCTGACCGCCAAAATTTCGCATCGGCTGCCTGCCCGAGGGCAGGTCGTCCCTACTCCCGAACCCAACGAGAGCGTCGTTTTCGTCTCCCACTTCCTCCGAGGACTAGGCCTATCTCTGGATCCCTTTGTTAGGGGCCTTATGTTCTATTACGGGCTAGATTTTCATGATCTGGCCCCGGATTCCCTTCTTGACATCTCGACATTTATTGTCGTATGTGAGGCCTTCCTCCACATTACCCCTCACTTCGGCATGTGGCTCAAGACCTTCGACTTCAAGCCGAAGATGATTGAGGGGCAGCATGCAGCGAGTGGAGGCACTTCAATAAGAAAAATTGCTGAAGCTCCATGGCCTGAGGGTTACTTCCCAGAGGTGTCCTGATTGTGGCAGCAGGAGTGGTTCTACATCACAGCTCCCCGAAGTGCCAAGTGGGTAGCTGCCCCCGCCTTCCGCTCAGGCCCCCCACCACAACTGATGTCATGGATCAGCAGGGGGCTGAGCTGGGGTCCAGCGAAGGACGTGCCAATACTGCAAAGCCGTATCTGAGATCTCCTCGAGAGACATATCAGACTGGTTATGGTAGTGCAAGTTATGCTAGTCCGTCAAGTCCAGCCTTGCAAATGCCGGCCCCTTCGCATGTGGGAATTGAACCCGGAAGGACCACGAGCTGTCTAACATTTCCTCGGCATGACGCACGAAGAGATGTACAAATTGTTCTTCGGACCACAAATAATGTGTCCGGAAATGACTGAGGATGCAGGTCTGAGCTGCCATCGCCCGGATACCCAAGTAAATAGCCCTGCATCCGGACACACTGTCAGTTTTATTTATATTAACGTTGCCCTAAAAAAGAAAAAACCGCTCTTGGTCTAGGATTGGATAGAGAAGGCAAAGTTGATCAGGTGTCCGGCCCCCCTCCCTGAGACCTCACCAAATCTCGTGCTAACCAGGATGCTGGAGATTGCGCCTTATCAAGCGGCCTTGGGAGAAGATAAAGGGGGGAACAAGGAGGTTAGCGCCTCGACGAAGGAGGTTAGAGCCTCCGTGAAGGAGGTTAGCGCCTCCACGAAGGAGGTTAGCCGGGGAGGAGGGACTGAAACTTCCCCTCCCTAGGGAAGGAAGAGGACCGCCTCGGAGGACCCGGAGACAATGGTCTCAAAACGGGGGAAGAAATCTTCACCGGAGGGTCCTGCCTCGGGGGCTACCCTGGCCGCTCTATGCCCTCAAGGGGATCAGCCCTCCACCGAGCTGTAAGTAAAAGGGTACTTAATAATGAAAATATCTCACTTTACTTCTGAGGAAAATAACCGAAGCATTTATCTTGCAGTTTGGATCTTAGCCCTTCTCGGCAGAGCTTGTCTTCAGGGGATCTTCTTCCAGAGATGACGAAGAGCGAAACGCCTCCCCCTGCCACACCGCCTCATGAGGCGAGCGACCGCGAGGTGTCGTCGCGGAGGGTTTCTCCTGATCCGGCAAGGCCAGAAGGTAATCCTATGGCCACTCTAAGTCCTCACTATCCGGCTCTTGAAGAGAGCAATCAAAAGAGTACGGCACCGTCTGGTGTGCGGTCGGACGTACTGAGGGATCTGCTAGAGCAAGTGGCTATCTCAGAAGAGCGCCACACGTTGACGGGTATGGTGATTGAAAGGATTTCGTCCGCCGAAAGTGGGTTGCATGAAGCCTTTATGAGTCTACTAACGAGTTTTGAGGTACGTGAAATGATGTACATTTTTGACAGTACTGCACATTTTTCGATGTGCCCTGTGTAGATAGTAGCCCCTGAGACTCTGGTTGTCGTCGAAAATGGCGACAAACAGAGGATCATAGTCCCAGGCAATAAGTAGACAGCCTTTATGTGCAGGTGGTTGAAGCTTTGGTGGCTAGCCGGACCGATGGGTTTGCCAAACTAAGGCAGCAGCTGGATGCGGCAGATGCCGACATCGTGCTTGTCAACAAGCGGCTTGACGAGGCACAGGGTCAGTGATTTTTCTGGTGATCGTCACATAGTAAGAGTAGCATGATGCCAGTATCTTTAATATGTTGTGACTGCAGATGGAGCTGCTGCTGTGGAGACCCTTTGGGAGGAACTTGCCCAAGCCAAGGAGCACGCAAGGAGCATCAATGTGGCCGCTTTAAAGGCGGCCGAGGGTTTAAAGGCCGAACAGGCTGCACATTGCGAGAGCAATGAAAAAATTGCCAAGATGGCCGTAGAGTTCAAAGATGCTGCTGACCGTTACCGGCTTCTTGAAGAGGAAAATCGGGCAAAGGCGACGGACCTGGAGAAGGGCCGAGCGGCTGCCAAGGAAGCCCACTCCAGAATTAGAGTGACGAAGGAGGAGCTGAATCACGCTACGGATATCATTTCTAGGAAGCCCTTCTTGTTACGGACTAAGTTCGGAGATCCAAAATATGCTCCTCTAGACCGGCTATGGGGTTCTGTGGACGAGTACATGGATTTGGCTGCCAGTGCTGCTGATGCGGCCGATTACTTCAAGGATCAGAAGGGTCCTGAAGTGGAGAAGCTGTTCTGGTCATAGTTTCACGCTCCAGTCCGTCCGCTGTTGCTGAATGAGCAATTGACCGGTTGGGCCGGGCTCCATAGATTATCCGGACTTGCCATGAGGTCCGTAGTGGATCATTTGTGGCCAGGAGGGCCAAGGCCGAATAGCTACTTTAGCTTGGTGCAACAATTCCTTGGTGCTGTGCCACGCATCGATGCTGCAAAGAGGTCGGCGTGCATAGAGGGCTCGCGGATGGCCCTTACCCGTGTCAAAACATACCGGGCGGAGATGGATGCTAGCACTGTTGCAGCACAGGGTTCGGCCATAGGCTGAGTGGCTGCCGAGCACTACTTTGAAGAAGTTCTTGAAGGCTCTCATTTGATAGAGGCTCAATGCTCGAAGAATATTATGTTTAAGTGCCATGTATTCCCATTGTATGAACACTGTTTTATTGAATTTATCAAGGCTGTATTTATACTTTTGCCCGAAAGTGCTATGATGCCTCCTGTGCGGCTGTTTATGTATATATTTATATAAACTGAAAGATGACAGTCGTCGGCCTCAGCCCCCACGCATATAATGCGGGGGTGTTTGTAGAAGACGCATGTCCACACTTGATCCAACGTCTTGGTCCATTAAGGAGGTGATAGTGCAGCTAACTAGGTAATCGGACTATAGTGCTTTAACACTTTCACTTAGCCAGAGGAGTTTAACAGTGGGGCTACTATATAGCCCCTGGTGGCTCCGCGCTCATCCAGATTCGGGGCGCATACATGCTTGGCCGGGAAACTGCCCTTCGTTAAGGCAGATGAATCCCGAAGATTCTGCTAGGTCATCGAGTGGTTGACCAGTCTCACGCTATATCATTACAGTCAGTTTTTGGCTTTCTCTACTGAGGTGCTCGTCCGGATGAACCAACGCACAATCGCAGTAGTTCTCCTGGTGCCGCCTTACCCGATAGATGGAACGTAAGGCAGCAAAACACAGGAGTCGGGCAGACCCAACATTTGACCGAAGACATGATTCAGAGCTGATTAATATAAGGCCAAACTCGCGACACCGAACACTCCCTAGGGTATTCGGTCTTTATGATGTAAACCGGGTCGAAACAGTGCCCGTTGTAATAAGCCCCTGGTGTCCAGGTACGTGCAGTATTCTGACGTGGCCACATGCCAACACGTCAGCATCCTTCTCAATTGTACTGAGAATCCGAGGGATGTGTATCAATAAGAGACAGTAAAACAGGTTTACATAGGGTCTTAATCTAAAAAGAATCCTTGGAACGGGTCCCTGCTGCATGCCTGCGCCTATGTCTCCATTGTGCCGTATTCTGGACGGGTGTAGCACGATGGTCATCTGAACAAGAAAGAAACTTAATTGAAAAGTTGTCGTGCAAAAGGTCGGTTATACTAAATAAACCATGTACAGTTCAAAATGAGTAAAGTTGAGCCTAATTGCCACTTGTTTGCGCACGTTGAGCCCCTTGTATTGTAATAGGGGTATAGCCATCAAACCTGTATCAATTACATATAGCTGCACCGGACTCGTCCAACCGCGTCCGTGGTCTTAACGACCTGTCAGATGCTTTAGTTGGTGAGGCCGTTTATTGTGCGGCTGCCAAGGCAGCCACACGATCTTTCGCGCGCAAGGAGCGGTCAATATTTCTGTCAGGACCCCGATTCCAAGTCACATCGATCTAGCTGGTAACACTTCATATCACTTTGCGGCCTCACGCACGGTATTCCCACGGTGTCGCATTACCATGGCCCGGGACCGTTTGCGCCTTTTGGCTCACGTATATGATAGTGTCGCTAGCATCCATATGACAGGGAACCCGGGCCGACATGGCTAGTCGTGAACCCAAAGCGGCACCAACCTATGGGGACAGGCATACATGAATCACATCGAGCATGTCGGTCAGCAGCATGTGAATCCGGGCTGTAGCACTGGGCTAACAGGACTCCGGGAACCCGGGCTGTAGCAGGCTAGGCAGGACTCCGGATGTCACAGCGTGACATTTCCCCGAGGGGACAGACACAGGAACCAAGTGAAACACATGCCGGCTAGTCAAGTGTCCTGAGCTGTAGTGCTGGGCTAGCAGGACTCCGGTGAATCGGGCTGTAGCGGACTACTATGGCTCATGGAAGCACTATACTACATTTCCCCATAAGAGAGGCTGCCAAGGATAAACAACTAGATTGTCGGAAGCCACACATACCAAGCATTTCAATCATACACACAATATGCTCGATATGTGTAAATACAACATGGCATCACAACATAACTTTACGACTCAAATATTTATTCATTAGGCTCCAAGGAGCGAGATATTACAAACATGGGTCTCATGACCCAACAATCATAGCATACAAATCAAAGCACATGCGGAAGCTTAACATGTCTGAGTACAGACATCTTCAAATGAAAAAGGCTGAGAAGCCTGACTATCTACCAGATCCTGCCGAGGGCACAAGATCGTAGCTGAGGTATCAAGCTAAATGTCGAAGTCCACGCGAAACTACTAGCGAGACTGAGTCTCTCTGCAAAACATAAATTAAGCAAACGTGAGTACGAAAGTACTCATCAAGACTTACATCAGAACTAGCTACATATGCATTGGTATCAACAGGGGGGTGGTGGAGTTTAACTGCAGCAAGCCAGCTTTGACTCGGTGGCTATCTTAAACTACGGCTGCAAGTAACTCTTTTGAGGTGGCGCACACGAGTCCACATATTCACCATATCAATACACCACTATGGATCCGCTCTCGTCTCCCTATGAGAACGCCATCCATAGCACTCACGCTTATCTTGCGCATTTTAGAGTATCCACTTTCACTTGTCTATGAACTGTTATAGGCAACCCAGAAGTCCTTTACCGCGGACGCGGCTATTCGAATAGTTTTATACCACACAGGGGTGTACTTCGTCACAAATGTTTCCACCACTTAGCGTCTGCACACGACATGTGCTCGGCAGAGTTCAAGCGAAAGCCGATGTGAGTGTAGACCACGACCTGACTAACCGCACAAGTCTCTAGTCTAGGTTTATCGCCTATTCGGGTTCCATCTGCAAGGAGATCCGGCCGGAGTTTCTCTCACAACCCCAAACGATGTGTGCAGGGTTCCCGAGACACCAAACGGGCGCCCGGTAAACCGTGCCATGGTGTATCTACCGCATCATAGCCCACCCCTAGGGTCAGCGCTATGCACAGCCGCCAACACATATCCTATAAACACCAGAAACTAGTTGCAACTCCTGGACAGAGGGCGAGAGGGGTCAGTAAGTCGAGCGGGGTCATATTTCAGGGCCCAATGTGTGGTAGTAGCTGTTTCATGGATCACAAACACACAAATCAGTTCCTGAGAACGGTTTCAATGAGACAACCCACCATGTACTCCTACATGGCCTCTCACCGCTACCTTTACCAAATCGTGTTCACACACTTAGCTCACACATAGTAGGACATGTTCACCACTTTCCAATTCATCCCTGATGAATCAGACCTGACACAACTCTAAGCAATAGCAGGCATGACAAGAAAACATGAATGAGTAGGCACATTAGGGCTCAAACAACTCCTACTCATGCTAGTGGGTTTCATCTATTTACTGTGGCAATGACATATCATGCAAAGGAAAGGGGTTCAACTACCACAACATGTAACAGTTGAATCATTGTTGTCCTAATGCAGCAAAAGAGAGCAGGAGCGAGAGAGTGGGCTTGTATCGGAATGAACAAGGGGGTTTTGCTTGCCTGGCACTTCTGAAGATAATATAGTTCTTCATCGGTGTCATCGATCACGTCGTCGGAAACATCATCGTCTGAGAGGGGACGGTTACCGGCAAACAGAGAAGGACACAATCAATGCAATGCAACAATATGATGCATGAATGTGACATGGCAATATGCTATTGATTAGCCTAATGCAACTAGCAACAAGTTAAATGGAGTTGGTTTGAACACTAGGTTCAAATTCAAACTCCATATGTGCTTTCTTAAATGCCATTCAATTAGTTTGTCCTAAACAGCAATGTTAACTTGCTCAAATATGCATGAAAATGCCATAAACAGATTCCTTGAATTTTTCTAATAATTTTTCATATATAACTTATTTCATTTGGAGTTACGGTTGAATTTCTATGATTTTTAGAAGTTTATACTATTTTCTGGAATTTTCTGAAAAAGAAAATAATTAACTGCGTCAGCACTGCATCATTGTGACGTCAGCGGTCAACGGGGTCGGCCAGAGTCAAACCTGATGCATGGGACCCAGTGGTTAGTGACTCAAGGCCAGTTAGTGTCGCTCACAGGTGGCCCTGGTCAACTGCCACGTTAGCCGGTCAACCCTGGCGCGTGGGTCCCGCTGGGTTAATCTAAACTAAACAGGAAATAAAACCCAGGGTTAATTAGGGTGTGGGGCCCACATGTCAGTGGCTGTGTGGTTGGTTAGCGGGGTTATTAGCAGGTGGTTACGTGCTAAAGACGGCGCCGCGTCGGCGTTGCCGGAGTTCAACGCCGGCGACCTGTAACCGCGGCGGTGTCCGCTCAGGAGGCCGCGGGAGGACCACCCGAGCTCACCAGGCGGGAGAGCGCACTCGCGCGCATCCACTGAAAGTGGCAGAAGGGCGCGGGGTAGCCGGAAACGATGCCGGCGACGACCTCGCATGGCGGCGCACACACGGGCTCAACGGGGAGGAGGCTACGGAGCACGGGCGAGCAAGCTGAAGCTTCCTACGACCATCTGGGAGCGCAAGGAGGATGGTAGCGTCCTCAGGCCCTACTGGTTCGAGCTCAGGCTACGACGGCGACGAGGCCGTGCAACGCCGTGCTTCAGCTCATGCGGGCAAGGAAGATAGAGGGCATGAGAGAGCAGGAGAGATGGGGGATTCGATGGTCAGCTCACAGTGGTTTGGAAGAAGCAGACGGCGAGCTCGGGGAGGCGGAGACGGCGAAGAATCGTCAGCAAAGATCCATGGCGGCTGAGGAGGAAGATGAGGACGCTAGCGATGAAGCAGAGCCCTCCAGCTCCTTTCCTTTGGCTTGGGGGCGTGGTGATCGATGCGGAGCTTCTGGTCACGGTCACGGGGCGAGGGGCAGCCGGTGGACGCCGTGGCAGCGAGCGGCGGCGACGGTGGTGTTCGGTCGCGGGAGAGAAAGGGCGGCAGAGGAAGGGATGAGCACGAGAGGGAGTGAGAGGGGCCTGGGGGGGGGCGTGGCGTCTCCAGGGAGCCGCGGGACGAAGCAGGGAGGCAGGAGGTGGCCTAGGCGCGTGCTCGCGTGCGCTAGCCATGCGCTCGTCCTCCTTGCGCGGTGGAGAAGACGACAGGGGCTGCACTGCTGGGCTAGGCTGCCAGCTACAGTGCTGGACCAGGTAGGCCGGCCCAGGTAATTCCTCTACCTCTCTTTTTTAAAAAAAAATTGTTACTGTTTTCTATTTTTGTTCTGTTCATTTTGATTTAGTAGGAGTACTAAACAAATTTATTTGCTTTTGTAAATTATTGTATGGACTAGAGATATTATTCTAGAGCCCCACAATAATTTCCAGAATTGTTGGGCATGTATTTCTTTTATAACAGAAATAAAGCCAATTCAAATACATTATGATTTAATTCAAATGCCCAAAATAAATATTTCTGTGACTCCAAAAATATTAGTTTGAATTTTACCTCTTACCAATATTTTCACAGGATAACAGAAAAATTTCCTTGGACTCATTTGATGAGAATTAAATGTTGATTATTTTTGAACTGGTTTCTGAGGGTTTTAACAAACCTCAATTCAACTTTCAGAAATTTTAGACATGATGCATGAGTGCAGATGCAACTATTTCACTCAGGTACTCTAGGGCTGTGACAACTCACCGCTACTAAACAAGAATCTCGTCCCAAGATTCAGGTCGTGAGGTAAGAAGACAGAGGGGGCACCAACTAACACAATCTTCTTGATCGAACTACTCTTCTCGAAGATGTTGATTCATTGCATCGTATTAATCTTGACATTTTTGCTTTCGAGATCTTCACCCATCACGACAAGGGAAAGAGAGGGAAGCTCTATAGGATTCGATCTTCACGAAGATCAAGCAAATCATGATCAACTCACGGAATGAGATGTAGTAAAATCTCTCGAACTGAGACACAAAACACACGTAGAGAGGGATGGAAGAAATAGATGGTGAAAGTTCAATTTGGTAGGCAACAATTCCATACCTAAGAAGATGGTGGTCGAAGTCAGAGTAGCGAGGAGTTAATTGCTATGATTCCATAACGGGGCACCTTAGGAAAGGTGACTCTTAGAATTTTTCCCTTAAGTGGCAAAAAGAATTACTTTTGATTTAGAAATCATTGAGACTCTTTATACCAGCCTAAGGCAATCACAATCGATCATTTGAAGGAGTTCGAAGGAATGGCATACCCGGACTAGAATGGACAATGTGGACTACCTTGTTGAAGGTAACGCAATGGATGACTTTTTCTTATCACCGGAAATGGATGGGACCCATGACAGGACCACTTTTGAAGATGATCCTGGAAAGCAACTACCGAGAAGGACATCCCATGGAAAATTGACACGATGGGGTGCAAGCTGGGAACAAAATGCAAATGTTGGGAATGTTCCAACCATCATATCTGCCTGAGATTCGAATCTGGTTAGAAGCAGGATACTTCAGACTCACATGTCTGAAAAGGAAAGTTGCAACACAAATCGACGAGATAACGTTGCGAGACTCTCGGGAGAAGAACTACAATAGCAAGCTCCAAAACATGAGCGGGTTCTGCTACACTCCTGTGAACACACTCTCCTAGACAAGCATGACCACATGGTAGTCTTATAATAAAACACTATCAAGTTCTGGTTGGGAACCAACATCGAGGATAACGAAATCCTGTACAAATCCGTTTGGTACCTTTAGGACTAGCACTTAGAACTTATTATCCTTGAACAAGTCAATCAGTGGCTTGGCGTGCTAGGAAATACATTTGGAATGGAGGTAGCTAATCTCACAAACCAAAGTATACTTCGCACATGCATGACTGACTTGGGATGATTCCAGAGGAAGCAACAACAAGCTTTCTCGAATCCACGGCGGCAACTTACATCGATTGCACGTGAACTTTGAGTAAGTCGCTACTTTCATCCAAACATATGCTTCATGAACGGAACATGAAGGCATCATTTACAAAGTTTCCAACACTAGCTTCATGTTTAACACGAATCATGGTGGAGACAAGATGCTGCTGATGGGCTCAACAGCAACTCATCAGAATTTTCCATATCACTGGAATTCCACCATTATGTGAACAATGTGATATTATTGGTCAAACCAAAGGATGTAATGGTGTATGCTCGAGAAACAACCACGAGTAGGACAACATTATGAATATCGTTGGTTCTAACATGATTTGACGATAGACCACACTCAAATGAAGGTTTGGATAAGACGATAGATTCAACAACTGATCCCGAGGAACAATCGATGAAGATATCATCTCTCGTAAACACACACACACACAAGATATCCCCTTTAAAGTGGACTAAGTGGATTAAGATTTTATCTTCCAACTCTCCAAGTTGTTGTTTGGTTTAACCAACTAGCTCAAGGGTATCCAACACAGATTCTTGGAGAATGGGTGGTTTGGAGGAAAACCAACATGATCACGAACTCAACATAGCGGTCAGGGGACAACCTGGTAATTCTTCCGAGAAGATATTCGGAAAATCACGAACCACCGATATGTTACAAGACTCGAGAACAATCTTTCTTTTCAGGGCAAGATGATATGATAAAAAGAGCGAGGAATGACACAATCCTAACTCATTGATTGAAGAGTGCACCAGAAATAAGGACAAGGTAGCACAATCAATCCTAGAATAGTGTTTCGATAACCAACACGCTAAGAATGATATTAGTGTCCATTAACTACCAAGCAACATGGTTGCTAGGAGTATTGATTTCACACATCATGGTTCACTTGCCAGCATTCCGGTTGCGACAACACGGGACCGAGGAATGAATGATGATGGTGCAAAGTATCACTGCATCAAGAATTCATAAGAGATGGTGCAATTCCCACAATATTCTTGACATAAAGTGGGTAATACTTCAGGGTAGAACAGAATCAAAAGCTTGATTGCATTTGATCTGCGGAATACAACTGCTTTGACCCAATCCAAGAAATGGATGAGGTACTGGAGCTTGTTTCTCCTAGTCATTCTGGAATAGAATGGCTTGACGGACCACAAGAATAATAAGCATTGATAACACAGATGCACAATTACTCCTGACTATCAATTGATAGATGATGGTTGAAATACAAATGAAGATGAACAACTCCAGGAACATATAATTTTTTGAGTTATGGATGCATGGATTAGCATGTTATTTCTTCCGGATAACCCATGTAGAAATGTTGAACTGGCAGAGTCACAATATAGAATGGAGAACTCCTCAAGAGTATTCTGATTGTAATATTTTGGTTCAAGAGAACTCCTGCCATATTGGTTACTGGTATTGGAAGAACATTGTACCACGGACCTCGAGGACTATCGCAAAGGTTACTAATATCCTAAAGGAACTATCAAACACTATCAACATGAGGTAAGTAGGGTGAATCTCGGGTTCAAGAACCCATGAATAGAATACCTACCACTACATGGCATCACGGGTTCAAGAATGATGGCCAGAATCATCACACTGGGGATACGAAAGCATTGCTAAATTACTAGGTGACTCCCTAAAACACCTAGGGTCATAATAATAGCTCCAACATATATGTCGAGGTAGTAGAGTACCTCAACAGACCGTTAGTGTGCTTAATCTGGCCCAAAAGGACATCCGAAACGGGAAGAAGGGATTTGCAAATGCATCAAACTAGTTAGACACCTGGGATGACTCAGACAGCATAACGGCTGTAAATGCTCAAAAGATTTGAGACATTCTGCAAAATGGTGGCATAACCACTCAACAACACAATATCAAGGTTCCGAGATCAACTGTCAACATACGGAAGTAGTAGGAATGGAACTGAGGCTTGAAACTATCAATTCTATAAGTCTATGGATTAGTAACACGTCATCCTGATAGATAGATGAGAAGGCCTAGTTCTTAATCCCCGTAGAAAAGAAGAGGTTGACTCAGATCAGAAGGGCATAGGGTAAAGGACTAAAAAGAGCCTTACGTTCCCTTCCACAATCAATCCCCTTACATAACAAAAGCATTTCTAGACTCGACTTCGACCAGTTTGGCTTGGTAATCCTACAGGCAGTCAGGCTCTAATACCAAAGCTGTCAGGACCCCGATTCCAAGTCACATCGATCTAGCCGGTAACACTTCATATCACTTTGTGGCGTCACGCACTGTATTCCCACGGTGTCGCCTTACCATGGCCCGGGACCGTTTGCGCCTTTTGGCTCACGTATATGATAGTGTCGCTAGCATCCATATGACAGGGAACCCGGGCCGACATGGCTAGTCGTGAACCCAAAGCGGCACCAACCTATGGGGACAGGCATACATGAATCACATCGAGCATGTCGGTCAGCAGCATGTGAATCCGGGCTGTAGCACTGGGCTAACAGGACTCCGGGAACCCGGGCTGTAGCAGGCTAGGCAGGACTCCGGATGTCACAGCGTGACATTTCCCCGAGGGGACAGACACAGGAACCAAGTGAAACACATGCCGGCTAGTCAAGTGTCCTGAGCTGTAGGAATTGGGCTGTAGCGGACTACTATGGCTCATGGAAGCACTATACTACATTTCCCCATAAGAGAGGCTGCCAAGGATAAACAACTAGATTGTCGGAAGCCACACATACCAAGCATTTCAATCATACACACAATATGCTCGATATGTGTAAATACAACATGGCATCACAACATAACTCTACGACTCAAATATTTATTCATTAGGCTCCAAGGAGCGAGATATTACAAACATGGGTCTCATGACTCAACAATCATAGCATACAAATCAAAGCACATGCGGAAGCTTAACATGTCTGAGTATAGACATCTTCAAATGAAAAAGGCTGAGAAGCCTGACTATCTACCAGATCCAGCCGTGGGCACAAGATCGTAGCTGAGGTATCAAGCTAAACGTCGAAGTCGACACGAAACACTAGCGAGACTGAAGTCTCTCTGCAAAACATAAATTAAGAAAACATGAGTACAAAAGTACTCAGCAAGACTTACATCAAAACTAGCTACATATGCATCGGTATCAACAGGGGGGGTGGTGGAGTTTAACTGCAGCAAGCCAGCTTTGACTCGGTGGCTATCTTAAACTACGACTGCAAGTACCTCTTTTGAGGTGGCGCACACGAGTCCACATATTCACCATATCAATACAGCACTATGGATCCGCTCCCGTCTCCCTACGAGAACGCCATCCATAGCACTCACTCTTATCTTGCGCATTTTAGAGTATCCACTTTCACTTGTCTATGAACTGTTATAGGCAACCCAGAAGTCCTTTACTGCGGACGCGGCTATTTGAATAGTTTTATACCCTGCAGGGGTTTACTTTGTCACACATGTTTCCACCACTTAGCGTCTCTACACGACATGTGCTCGGCAGACTTCAAGCGAAAGCCGACGTGGGTGTAGACCACGACCTGAATAACCACACAAGTCTCTAGTCCAGGTTTATCGCCTATTCGGGTTCCATCCGCGAGGAGATCCGGCCGGAGTTTCTCTCACAGCCCCAAATGATGTGTGCAGGGTTCCGGAGACACCAAACAGGCGCCCGGTACACCGTGCCACGGTGTATCTACCGCATCATAGCCCACCCCTAGGGTCAGCGCTACGCACGGCCGCCAACACATATCCTATAAACACCAGAAACTAGTTGCAACTCCTGGACAAAGGACAAGAGGGGTCAGTAAGTTGAGCGGGGTCATATTTCGGGGCCCAATGTGTGGTAGTAGCTGTTTCATGGATCACAAACACAGAACTCAGTTCCTGAAAACGGTTTCAATGAGACAACCCACCATGTACTCCTACATGGCCTCTCACCGCTACCTTTACCAAATCGTGTTCACACACAGTAGGACATGTTCACAACTTTCTAATTCATCCCCGATGAATCAGACCTGACACAACTCTAAGCAATAGCAGGCATGACAAGCAAACAAGAACGAGTAGGCACATCAGGGCTCAAACAACTCCTACTCATGCTAGTGGGTTTCATCTATTTACTGTGGCAATGACAGGTCATGCAAAGGAAAGGGGTTCAACTACAGCAGCATGTAACAGTTGAATCGCTGTTGTCCTAATGCAGTAAAAGGGAGCAGGAGTGAGAGAGAGTGGGTTTGTGTCAGAATGAACAAGGGGGTTTTGCTTGCCTGGCACTTCTGAAGATAATATAGTTCTTCATCGGTGTCATCGATCATGTCATCGGAAACATCATCATCTGAGAGGGGACGATTACCGGTAAACAGAGAAGGACACAATCAATGCAATGCAACAATATGATGCATGAATGTGACATGGCAATATGCTTTTGATTGTCCTAATGCAACTAGCAACAAGTTAAATGGAGTTGGTTTGAACACTAGGTTCAAATTCAAACTCCATATGTGTTTCTTAAATTCCATTCAATTAGTTTGTCCTAAACAGCAATGTTAACTTGCTCAAATATGCATGAAAACGCCATAAACAGATTCCTTGAATTTTTCTGATAATTTTTCATATATAACTTATTTCATTTGGAGTTACGGTTGAATTTCTATGATTTTTAGAAGTTTATACTATTTTCTGGAATTTTCTGAAAAAGAATAAATCCAGAAAATAATTAACTGCGTCACTGTGACGTCAGCGGTCAACGGGGCTGGCCAGAGTCAAACCTGACGCATGGGACCCACTATCAGTGACTCAGGGCCAGTTAGTGTCGCTGACAGGTGGCCCTGGTTAACTGCCACGTCAGCCGGTCAACCCTGACACGTGGGTCCTGCTGGGTTAATCTAAACTAAACAGGAAATAAAACCCAGGGTTAATTAGGGTGTGGGGCCCACGTGTCAGTGGTGTGTGGTTGGTTAGCGGGGTTATTAGCAGGTAGTTAGGTGCTAAAGACGGCGCCGCGTCGGCGTTGCCGGAGTTCAACGCCGGCGACCTGTAACCGCGGCGGTGTCCTCTCAGGAGGCCGCGGGAGGACCACCCGAGCTCACCAGGCGGGAGAGCGCACTCGCGCGCATCCACTGAAAGTGGCAGAAGGGCGCGGGGTAGCCGGAAATGATGCCGGCGATGACCTCGCGCGGCGGCGCACACACGGGCGCAACGGGGAGGAGGCTACGGAGCACGGGTGAGCAAGCTGAAGCTTCCTACGGCCATCTGGGAGCGCAAGGAGGACGGTAGCGTCCTTAGGCCCTACTGGTTCGAGCTCAGGCTACGACGGCGACGAGGCCGTGTGATGGCGAGCTTCGGCTCGTGCGGGCAAGGAAGATAGAGGGCACGAGAGAGCAGGAGAGATGGGGGATTCGATGCGTCAGCTCACAGCGGTTTGGAAGAAGCAGACGGCGAGCTCGGCGAGTTCAGATTCGATGGGAACGGGCACAGGCGGTTCGGAGTCCGTGGCCGGGGAAGAATCCGGCAGTTTGGCATCACGGCTCTTGTGAAGGGTAAGGTCGATACTCGGCTCGATCGTTGATGAGAGTGCAGCCTCCGCGGTAGGGTCTATCCACCCGTCACCGGATGGCGCAATTGGCTCCATTTTGAGGGTCGGAGAGGTCGCCGGTGCGATCTCCCGAACATTGTCCGATGGTGGAGCTAAGTCATGCTCATCGTGACCGTGTGGCGCACTCGGCAATGGCTCGAATCCGTCAAAGATCAAGTCTCCGTGGATGTCGGCTGTGTAGTTCAAGTTTCCAAATCTAACCTAATAGCCAGGGGCGTAGCTCTCGATCTGCTCCAGATAGCCAAGCGAGTTGGCCCGCAGTGCGGAGCCACCGAATACAAAGATCTGTCCGGGGAGAAAATTCTCACCCTGGACTGCATCGCTATCGATGATCGAAGGAGCCATCAAGCCTAATGATGACGACACAGAGGAACTCTCAATGAAAGCACCAATGTCGGTGCAAAACCGGCGGATCTCGGGTAGGGGGTCCCGAACTGTGCGTCTAAGGCGGATGGTAATAGGAGGCAGGGGACATGATGTTTTACCCAGGTTCGGGCCCTCTTGATGGAGGTAAAACCCTACGTCCTTCTTGATTATTCTTGATAATATGAGTAGTACAAGAGTTGATCTACCACGAGATCAGAGAGGCTAAACCCTAGAAGCTAGCCTATTGTATGATTGCATGTTGTCCTACGGACTAAAACCCTCCAGTTTATATAGACACCGGAGGGGGCTAGGGTTACACAGAGTCGGTTACAAGGAAGGAGATCTACATATCCGTATTGCCAAGCTTGCCTTCCACGCTAAGGAGAGTCCCATCCGGACACGAGACGAAGACTTCAATCCTGTATCTTCATAGTCCAACAGTCTGGCCAAAGGATATAATCCAGCTGTCCGGATACCCCCTAATCCAGGACTCCCTCACCCTCCTTTCCACCTTTTTTGTGCAAAGAGAGATATACATTTCATGCTCGATCTTAGTTGAACTACACAAATGATATCCAAATTATGGTTGAGCATTCCAGGAGCTTCACAACCAACCTTGATGTTGCTCAATTTTATTGCAACTAATGAAGAAGATGCTCTGTGGGTTTCATTTTCTGATGGAAATGGAACCAGGCCTGGAGCCCTTTTCTTAAAAAATGAAGAAGCTGCTAGCTCATGGGACATTGCTTCATTTTAGGTGAACTGTACCAAAAGGTCCCATGAATTGAATCATCCATGTTGGTGACTGAAAGAGCCGGCTTCAGCATCCTAGTCTAAGCACCCCCGGCCTCCATCCTTGCGACGCACGGTACACCTCGTTTGCCACCTGCTCAACCCTAGTGTCACTGATAAAATGAAGTAATAATACAGTTAAAATAGAGTGAGTGTCATCTCTATCATTTTATTTCCAATGTAGATAAAGAAAATGCTTCTCTTTGTTAATGTACGTTTCATCAACTAGTCTCATTGTTAATGTTTAAGCATTTCTTCAAACTGGGGTGCTTAATTTTAGTTGATATGTACAAAAATAGAGATTTGAATGTCTCAAGGAGCCTCCTTGTACTACCGCTGTACACTGATGTTCATCACTGGAAGAAGGTGTATCTGGGGGACTTGGGACAATGTCCAGTATGAGGCATACCGTATGAGGCGTCGCAGGGCCCATCTCGCCCTCGCAGCGTGGCATACTATGATACTATCGCAATATTTTCTTCTATTTATTTTGTGTGTTTCATCAACTAGTGCCACTATAATTTAATCACGCTTTTTCATTATCTGTGCAAACAGGGTTATTCAGCTGCATTTTGGTGGAACTGCACAAATGTACGTATGGAACCGGCATATATGCAGAGTGCGAGGTGTGCCAAGTAAAAAATTACTGACAGCAACCATGCCGCATGCACGCATTGGCATCCACCACCACCAGTGGGATGTGTGGCGCTCTCTGTGGACGGATCTTTCTCGGTAGCAAATCATCTAACCAAATACTAGTAGCTTATATTGGCAGTTTTCTAGGGAGTACTCTTTTCTGAAAGAAGCACCAATCTATTTTTCTTTATTTGTACATTGTGTCACAACTTTGACCCAAAGGTCCAGAGCTATTTTAGGGTGATTGGCATAGTACTCGGAGACTGATTGTAAGCATGATTTTCATTAGCTGTCACACTGATTGTAAGCATGAGCAGGTGGAAGATTAGGTTAGTGCCAAGCTTACCTTAAACCCTACCGCCGCCGTTGAAACGAGGCGAGCGTCGAGGGAACGGTGGAGAACGGCGGGGAAGCGACGTCGTGCCATCCGGCCTCCTCTTGCGGTGGGAGAAAGAATACTCCTGTGGCTCCGGCTGCCTCTACACCCTCACGAACGGTACACCATACTAGATCAATTCGTTATCCTCTGGGTGCTCGACCTTCGACCTGTATGACCACCACCTCCGCCTGACTGTTGCCTCGGGCGAATCTGTCTCCTCCATCGCACAGAGGAGATACTCAATGAACTCGGAGGACTGTCACGTGACTGCCGCCGAGGAGTACATGTACATCGCCGCCCTCATCGCCGCTGTCTCGCTCTTTCGCATACATTTCCACATGGCCCGCACCGTCCTCGAAATCTCCCACTCATTGCCAAACCAACTAAGGATCTCCTTCAACCTGGCTAACTTTGTGTGGTCGCCGCTGGTGATCTGCCTGATTCACTGATGCATCCTCTCCATAGATGTCCTTCTGAGGGTCCGGTGCTAGCTTTGGAAGATGGGAGGAGAGACGGTGGTCTTGCATTAGAGAAGAGGGAGAGGTGAGATGGTGGTTTTGGAATGGAGGTGATGGAGAGGAGAGGAGGTGATTTTGCAATGGAGAAGATCATAAGAGGGAGAGGCGAGACGATGGGTTTGGAATGGAGATGATGGAGAGGAGAGGAGGTGGTTTTGCAATGGAGAAGAGGGAGAGGAGCGTGCAGCAGCGACTTAGGATTGGACGAGACGGCCGGCACACTATGACTGGATCAAAAATCAATTTATCCTTCAATTAAGAAAGCGACCCCACATTAACTAGTCTCCCTTTTATTCTGGGTCATAATTGACCATGATTTTCGCACATAAAATATATGTTATATGTTGCAAAAATAATATAATTTGAAAGTACATTCAGATACGAACCAAACGATACAATTTTTGGGGACATGCATTCACATTTTGCGTGTCAAATACAACACGTGGTCAAACTTTGACCCAAAATACGCAAAACAACAAAAAAATACATCCAAGACCAGCGTCGCACCTCTCCCGTTCTAATCCAAAACCAGCGCTGCTGCTCTCCTCTTCCATTCAAAAACCACCGCCGGCGAGTGAAGGTGTTGTGGAGAAGTAGATCGATGGAGGAGTACAACCGGCCGATACGTGAGGATCGCAGACGGCGACCCTGTGAAGCTAGCTAGGATGTTGGAGATATAGTCTTGGTTTGACTACAAGGACCAACTAGAGGCGACGGCGACATCCATGGCCAAATATCTGCAATAGAGCGAAAAGGCGGCGATACTCCCGGAGGGAGTCGCGCCGGAGTACATAGAGATGCTCCTCTAGGCCATGGAGCAAACAGATTCACCGAATCCGATCGTGAGGGAGCGGTGGTGGGAGTATCGATCCCACATGGTGCATCCACCAGAGATTGAAGGATTGAGCATCTACAGGGTGCCGTTTGGGAGGGTGTCCTGCCAGAGCGAGCCGGTGGAGTCTTCGTCGACCGAACCCAGCTGCAAGAGGAGAAAAGTAGTTGGCCCGATGATGCTTCCCCGCCATCGTCTCCCTCGCCGTTCACATCGTCTCACGGGGCGGCTGTCTGCCGCCGAGGAATAGGAGGGGGCTACCCCCAGCCCAATAGTCGGGCAGGTTGTGAATTGTCAGGAGGATCTTAGGGTTGTCAGTACTTGCAGGTTGTGAATTGTGTTTTGTGTTGTGTATTTTCAGAGTACTTTCAGATATGAATGTATTTTGAATTTCAGATTTGCAGTATTGAGCATATGAAGTATTTTATGAATTCTAGAGATCTATTTTTAGCACTTAAAAAAATGTAGTATCATAGCAGTATAAAAGTGCAGACAATGTGATTCTCAGAGAAGAAACTGCAAGTTTTAGTTTCAGATAAGAAACTGCAAGTTCAGTTTCAGATAACAAACTGCAACTTTTAGAGGCAGAGCATTTATATTAACACGGCCTTTTCAAACAGGGTTAACATCATGTTGGAAGTTTTATTCATGGTCGAAAATGGAACTACAGCCAATTAACATAATGTTGATCAACATTCATGCATAGCACATCTTCATATGATGCACAATCAAAATGCCCACACAATGTCGAGTGTGCGAAAAATAGAGAAAACGAGGGACGAAGTTTTGGCAAGTGTTGGACGTCGTTTTGGGCTGCCCCGTCTAGGCTTTCATTTTTAACATGCACAACCCACGCCCTCGGACGGGAGGTCCATAGGCCTGTTTGTATTTTCTTAGGGCCGTCATGTATCGACTGGCCTATGGACCTCCCAGCCCAGGTTTTATATTTGGCAGCCCAATTTATGTATTTTTTGAAGACAACGCAGAGGTCTATTCTATTTTTCTATATAAGAATAGGGACGCCAGGTCCAACTTATGTTTCCCTTCTACCTATATTATATATATTTAAATTATTTTATATGTTATTATATATTATTTTTATTGTCATCATATATTTAACAGATACTTACGTATGTAAGAAAACAATATCCCACATCTTATTAAGTTATAAAAATAATTTCTTAACAAATAAAATCCTGGATTTTTTGGCACAAAAATCCTAGTGATTGTGTACAAAAGCTTGGTAAGATTTAAGGATGAATGTAATAATATCACTTATTATTTAAATATATTTATAACAAAATGCTCAGCCCCTTTTTAATTTTTGATAACAATGCTGGCCCAACCCAACATTATAATTAGAATCAGCCCAGCAAAATCGTGTATTTCAGGAATTCTCATATGAGGATAGGCTGCATTTTTTCTTCAACTGCAATTTCAGTCGGAGGGTCTGGAACTATCTTTCTACCGATTGGTCAAGAGGGCCGGAAATGTTGCAATGCATCCAACATGCTAGATCAAGTTTCAGACATACTTTCTTCTTTGAAGTTATGTTGACAGCTGCCTGGAACATTTGGATCCTCAGGAATGGAAGAACTTTTAGAGGGGAGAAAGCTACTTTTGCTGCTTGGAGGTCTAACTTTGTACATGATCTCACACTTCTATCTCATAGGCTTAAGGAGGACAGTAGCATAAAGCTTGGATAAACTCTTTAGTCTAATTAGTCCAGGTAGGTTGATGTACTCTAGTTCTTTAGTTTTCTAGTCTAGTTTCTTAGCTCTTGTATATATTCCTTACGTACTTTTGTATAGTTATTTCTTTTTAATAAAGGGCTGTGGGCTTTGCCTCACAGTAAATATTCAAAAAAATCGTGTATTTCGAGAATGTGCAAATGGCCTGTAATTTTTTAGGAAATAAAATAAATGGGCCGCATGGACGCTACATTATTTGTTCACCCAGCCCAGCTAATGGCTGTAATTCCAAAAAAATATCAAATTGACTGTAAATTCTAACGCGCAAAAAAAGACTGTAAATTCTAGAAAAATGCGTTGAACACGTGCCACATTTTTGGAGGCTGAAATCTGGGCCAATAGGTCGAAGCCAACGCAAGTCGTTGTCAATTTAGTCAACAAATGATTCTGACATGTTAGCCGTTGGATTTACATCCGACGACCGACATCCATCTTCAATCTCTCGTCTTCTTCCTCCAGCGCCGCCGGGACCACCTCCAGCCTCCTGCTGCTAGCAGCTCTGCTTAGCATGCTTCGCCATGAAGCGCTACTCCATCGTTGGCCAGGCCATCCCTCCACACCTCCTGTTCTTCTCCACCGACTGCCGAACCAGACCACACTAGAACTAGTTAACCCTCGTACACCTCTGCGTCTGCGACTCTACTCCCGCGTCTTCCCATCTCCGGCTCGTTGCTGTCCAGGGCCTCGCCGTCGTCCACCACCTTGGATGCGCTCGGCGCGGCGTGGTCAATGTGGTCAACGAACGACACCATCGGAAGTAGACTGTGTGTGGAGAGGCTGACAGCTGGGTCCACGGCCGCACACAAGGAAATGCCTCCTTATTACGCGCAAAATAATGATTTCTCCACCTGACATCTTTGACCCACCGGAAGGGCCTCTGTATTTCGCAAAAATAACGTGCCCCCCACTGACATGTCGAACCCACCAGCTATCTTTGCACGCAAGGAAGTGCCTCCTTATTACGCACAAAAAAATGAATATTCCCCCTGCCAGCTGGAACACAGCATAGTGGGAGGCTGACTTGTGGGCCTACCAAGTTGGCGGGGACGGAGGGCTTTGTCAACTTAGTCAATATGAACGATTCTAGCTCCTGTTACCGTACGATGTTCATCCAACGGCCGTAGTGCTTCTTCAACCTCTGGTCTTCTTGCTCCAGCCGCCCAAACCAGCGCCGGTCGTGCAGCGTGCTCCTGCCTCCCGTGGCCAGCTGTGATGCCCCGGAGGCCTCAGCGCCCCTTATTACTCCCACCGCTGGACAGGCCATCCCTCTACTCACCCACACCCCCTGTTATTCTGCGGCGACAGCAGCCGAACCAGTGAACCCTTGTAGTCCTCTTCGCCTGGGCATCCACTACTGCGTCTTCCCCGGCTCTGAGTCGTCCCCTTCCTAGTCCTCACCGTCGTCCACCGCCGTGGTTCTCTCGGCGCGGCGTGGTCAACGTGGTCAAGGAACGACTTCCATCGGACATGGACTGTACGTGGAAAGGCTGAGCTGGGTCCACGGCCGCAGCAAGGAAGTGCCTCCTTATTACGCGCAAAATAATGATTCCTCCACCTGACAACGGGGACCCACTGGATGGGCCACCGTATTTCGCAAAAAAAACATTTTCCCCTGACTGTTGGGACCTAGGAGCTACATCTTCGCACGCAAGGAAGTGCGTCCGGGCAAAAAAAACGATTCACCCCCTGACTGCTGGGACCCACCAGCTACATCTTCGCACGCAAGGAAGTGCGTACGGAAAAAAAACGATTTGCTCCCCTGACTGCTGGAACCCACCAGCTACATCTTCGGATGCAAGGAAGTGCCTGACAGTCAGGACCCACCTGGTCGAAGCGTACGTAGCGTTGTCATTCTGGTCGCGAACATGTACGTACGTATATACTGGTGGATGTAGAGGCGCGCACGTGTCGTAGTAGAGGCGCGTACGTGTCGTAGTAGAGGCGTGCACGTAGCATGTACATGTACATACAACGGCCAGGGTGCAAGAAAGAAAATACGGCCACGTATGTGTACATACGGGCGGGGTCTCGAACACCTAGTCACGCATACGTACGGCCAGGGCTCATGTACATGGCTGGGTCAGAACGGAGAAACAGCGCCGTCTTCGTGTTCATGGGGAGGCAACGGAATGCGTCATGTTCATGGGGAGGCAACGGAATGCGTCGTGTTCATCGGGAGGCAACAGAATGCGTGGGAGCTAACCGGCAGGGTTGGAACGGAATGCGTGGTCGTGTTCATCGGGAGGGCTTGGACGAAACAGGCAATGGAAACGAGGCCTGGCGTACTGCAAAATGGAGGAAACGGACCTCCTATGTTCGGAACGGGGTCCTGTTGATCGGGAGGGGTGTGGCGTATCGCAAAATGGAGGAAACGGATCTCCTACGGTCGAAACTGGGGTCCTGTTGATTGGGAGGGGTGTGACGTACCGCAAAACGGATGAAACGGACCTCCTACGGCCGAAACGGGGGTCCTGTTGATCGGGAGGGGTGTGGCATACCGCAAAACGGACGAAACAGACCTCTTACGGTCGAAACGGCGGTCCTGTTCATCGGGAGGGGTGTGGCGTAGCGCAAAATGACCTCCTCCAGCCTCCACGGGCTCCTGTTCATCCAGCCTTCACCGCACGCTACTCCACCGGCTACTGTTCAACCACCCCTCCACGGTCACCCCTCCACTGTCTACTGTTCATCCATCCCTCCACACCACGGGGTCATATTCAACCACCCCTCCACGGGCACCCCTCCACCGTCTACTGTTCATCCAGCCCTCCACACCACGGGGTCCTGTTCATCTAGAAGCAATGCCACCGCTCACTGTTCATCCACCCCCCCCCTCCGCAACGCTCACTGTTCATCCAATCGATCGGCTTCACTTAGCAGCAGTAGCGAAGGAATCGCTCGATCGGGTTCAGGAAACAGCCATCGATCGATCGCTCGGGTTCAGTAACGCGTAGCCTGCAGTGCAATTGCTCGGGTTCAGTTAGAGCCCAACGCCTCGCTCGGGTTCAGTTAGAGCCAATGCCTCGCACACACACGTGTACGTGTACGAGAGAAACGCGCATCGCTCGCCCCCGACCTCCCACCGTAACCGGGAACTCCCCGAAATTTTCCTCCCCTCGCTTCTACCACGGTTTTTTCCGTCATGGACGGCCCAAAGAATGTCATGAAGCTGCGTCTCCGGCCCGCCCAGGACGAAAAGCCCATTTTCTGTCACGATTTTCTTTCATAGAAGTAGGATCCCACCACATCTATGATGATACCGGGTTTTGTCACAATTATCGTCATAGAAGTGTTATATGTATGACAAAAAAAATTGTTTGGCCCAAAATGTCACGGATGTGTCTTTTTTTGTAGTGACCTCTGGCTGGACAAAGATTGTCGGTGGAACAGGCACGCCCCCTCCAGCTGAGGGAGGCCGCTTGCTTGATTCTGGAGCCGTATTGGTCTCTGGAATTGCGTCCGGCTAGGAGCCGAATTCAAGATGGCTCCCGCCGTCAACTCCCATGGGAATCTTCTCCCCCATGTCTCCGGCCCCCGAAGTTTGACCTCCAGGCGCTGCTTTCATGATCTCTTCCCCCCTCCTTGGCTGGGGTCCCTCCGGGACGAAGCCTTAGTATTATGCACATATTTGGGGGAAGGGGCCTTCAGGGGCGTCCCGCTCTCTACAGCATCCGAGCTCAGCGAATCCTCTGATGAGGATCGTTCGGTGTGGAACCTCGCCGGACGACATAAAATATAGCTCAGGTTAAAATATTATGCCATGATGAGTCTGGACGCATAAGCGTGTTCGGATCATATACTCACGAATTCACCAGGGGCTGGGCCCTAGGATCCCACGCCGGGCTGCTGTCGGCGGTAGCACTGGACACTTTCGGAAGAGGAGCTTTTCCCCTTTTAGGCGACTCGGCCTCCGAGTGTATGGAGGTTGCCCTCTTCTTTCTCCCCCCCGCTGGGGATTCGTCTTCCTCCTCCTCCTCATCCTCTTCGGAGGCTGGACGGACGTTGGAGCCTTTGGATATTGCGTCCTAAGTGCCGCGGCGATGAAGGCCTCCCCGGGTCTTTTTGGCCTCCTTCTCGGCCTTCTTCTTCGGTGCCATGTATGGCGCCGGGACCAACATCTTCGTCAGAAGTGGGCCAGCCGGCTCTTCGGACAACGGGGCCGGACGGTGGATCCGCCCATCCTACTTTGTCCAGCCCTAGGAGAGTTGAGGAAAACACATTGAGCATTTCCCTTGGGTAATGGGGGTAAAACGCGTAAAAACTTACCGAGCTTGTCGGGCGCGACATTTGATACCCACAGTCCTCGGCCGAGTCCGGCCATGATTTGCCGGACTTGAAAAGCACCTTCGAGATGTCTTCGTGCGAGGAGCCAAAGAGCTTTCATAGGGTCTCGTGCTTGGCCGGATCGAATTCCCAGAGATTGCAAGTCCAGTGCTGACATGGCAGGATCTGGCGAACTAACATCACCTGGACTACATTGACAAGTTTGATTTTCTTGTCTTCCATATCTTTAACGCGCGTCTGGAGCATAGACAGTTCATTGGACGAAGACCAGTTCAGGCCCTTCTTGGGCCAGGATGTAAGCCGTAGAGGGGCTCCGGATTGGAACTCTGGAGCAGCGGCCCATTCCGTGCCGCGCGGCTCAGTAATGTAAAACCACTTCTGTTGTCACTCTTTGACGGAATCATTAAAGGCACCTGTTGGCCATGTGACATTGGGCATCTTACTCACCATGGCACCCCCGCACTCGGCATGCTCGCCGCTCACCACCTTGGGCTTCACATTAAAGGTCTTCATCCATAAGCCGAAGTGTGGCGAGATGTGGAGAAAAGCCTCGCACACGACAATGAATGTTGAGATGTTGAGGAAGGAATTGGGGGATAGATCATGAAAATCGATCCCGTAATAATACATGATGCCACGAACTGAGGGAGGAATACAACCCTCTCTTGGGGTTCCAGAGTGGGAACGATCTGTCCCGCCGTCGGGAGATGGTGGCCGATTTTTTTTGGCCAGATACCCAGCCTCCCGAAGCTTTTTGATATGCTTCTCCTGGACGGTAGAGGCCATCCAATTGCCTCCTGCTCCGGATCCGTACATTTTCGGAAGGCCTTTGTGGGCGGAGAAGATGAACGCTCGGGCGCTGGAGCTCGAGCGAGGGGGAATGGATTGGGAAGAAGAAGGCGTGGGTGAAAAGGAGGAGTCCTTGTCCCTTTATAAGGGCGAAGAAACTATGTGCCTCCCCACTTGCCTGGTAAACTCGCTTATTCCACAAGCACCGTAATTGATGGCATGGTTGGGTTACCCACACCCGTATTGATGAGAATCCTGTGATAAGGGGACACGATCTCTGCTTCGACAAGATGTTCCACAAAAACCGCCTCGCAATATGTGTAGTAGCTGGTTGAGAAAAACGGTTCGAATAATGATCGGGCCATGGCGTGATATCACGTTATGAAAAGTTGTCAGCAGATTAAATTTGTGGAAATATTATACTCTCTACGATGGTATGTGGAATTTTTTTTGCAGAGCCGGACACAATTGTTGTGTTCAAAATCTTCTATGGAGTATTCGGAGAAGGAACCCGCCTTGCAATGCCGAAGATAATCTACGCGCCGGACTCATCGTCATTGAAGCCTGGTTCAGGGGCTACTAAGGGAGTCCTGGATTAGGGGGTCCTCGGACAGCTGGCCTATATACTTTGGCCGGACTGTTGGACTATGAAGATACAAGATTGAAGACTTAGTCCCGTGTCCGGGTGGGACTCTCCTTTGCGTGGAAGGCAAGCTTGGCAGTTTGGATATGTAGATCTCCTCCCTTGTAACCGACTCTGTGTAACCCTAGCCCCCTCCGGCGTCTATATAAACTAGAGGGTTTAGTCCGTAGGACAAGAACAACCATAATCATAGGCTAGCTTCTAGGGTTTAGCCTCTATGATCTCGTGGTAGATCAACTCTTGTAATACTCGTATCATCAGGGTCAATCAAGCATGACGTAGGGTATTACCTCCACTGAGAGGGCCCGAACCTGGGTAAACATTGTGTCCCCCGCCTCCTGTTACCATCTGCCTTGGATGCACAATTTGAGACCCCCTACCCGAGATCCACCGGTATAGACACCGACATCCTCCTTATGGCCTCGAGGAAGCTGCGTCACTACTTCGAAGCACACGAAATCATCGTCGTCACCCGCCTCCCGTTACAACGGATACTGCACAACCCAGACGCAACCGAAAGGATTGTGGAGTGGTCCTTGGAGCTTTCGAGCTTTGGTTTGAAGTTTGAAAGTACTTCGACAATCTAGAGCAGAGTCTTGCCAGAGTTCATTGCAGAATGGAGCTCAACGCCTGACGAGGAAATCTCGGAGACCACCCTCCCCGGCAAGGAAGCAAGTCACAACTGGTTCATGTACTTTGACGTGGCTTTCTCGCTGCAAGGAGCCGGTGCTGGTGTGTTGCTCGTCACACCCACCGGAGAGCACCTCAAGTATGTAATCCAGATGCACTTCCCGAGGGAGATGTCCCTAACAACACTGCTGAGTACGAGGGGTTGCTTGCTGATACATCTCCAACGTATCTATAATTTTTGATTGCTCCATGCTATATTATCTACTATTTTGGACTATATTGGGCTTTATTTTCCACTTTTATATTATTTTGCGACTAACCTATTAACCGGAGGCCCAGCCAAGAATTGCTGGTTTTTGCCTATTTCAGCGTTTTGGATAAACGGAATATCAAGCGGAGTCCAAACGGAATAAAATCTTCGGGGACGTGATTTTCTCACTGAACGTGATCCAATAGACTTGGACCCTGCTCCAAGGAACAAAAGAGGCGGTCACGAGGGTGGGGGGCGCCCCCCTAGGGCGCGCCCCCTGCCTCGTGGGCCCCTCGTTGCTCCTCCGGCGTACTTCTTCCTCCTATATATACACACGTACCCCCAAACGATCAGAACGGGAGCCAAAAACCTAATTCCACCGCCGCAACTTTCTGTATCCACGAGATCCCATCTTGGGGCATGTTTCGGAGCTCCGCCGGAAGAGGGCCGTCATCACGGAGGGCTTCTACATCATCATAGCCCCTCCGATGAAGTGTGAGTAGTTTACCGCAGACCTTCGGGTCCATAGTTAGTAGCTAGATGGCTTCTTCTCTCTCTTTGAGTCTCAATACAAAGTTCTCCACCTCTCTTGTGGAGATCTATTCGATGTAATCTTATTTTTGCGGTGTGTTTGTTGAGATCGATGAATTGTAGGTTTATGATCAAGTCTATCTATGAATAATATTTGAATCTTCTCTGAATTCCTTTATGTATGATTGGTTATCTTTGCAAGTCTTTTTGAATTATCCGTTTGGTTTGGCCAACTAGATTGGTAGTTCTTGCCATGGGAGAAGTTCTTAGCTTTGGGTTCGATCTTGCGGTGTCCTTACTCAATGGCAGAAGGGGCAGCAAGGCACGTATTGTATCATTGCCATCGAGGATAACAAGATGGGGTTTATTTCATATTGCATGAATTTATCTCTCTACATCATGTCATCTTGCTTAAGGCGTTACTCTGTTTTTAACTTAATACTCTAGATGCATGCTGGATAGCGGTCGATGAGTGGAGTAATAGTAGTAGATGCAGAATCGTTTCGATCTACTTGTCACGGACGTGATGCCTATATACATGATCATGCCTAGATATTCTCATAATTATGCTCAATTCTATCAATTGCTCAACAGTAATTTGTTCACCCACCGTAGAATACTTATGCTCTTGAGAGAAGCTACTAGTGAAACCTATGGCCCCCGGGTCTATTCTCATCATATCAATCTCCATCACTTTTATATTGTTTTGCTTTTTACTTTGCCTTTACTTTTTACATTGCATCTTTATACCAAAAATACCAAAAAATATTCTATCTATCAGATCTCACTCTCGTAAGTGACCGTGAAGGGCTTGACAACCCCTAATCGCATTGGTTGTGAGTAGCTATCGTTTTGTGTAGGTATGAGGGACTTGAGCGTGGGCTCCTACTGGATTGATACCTTGGTTCTCAAAAACTGAGGGAAATACTTACGGTACTCTGCTGCATCATCCCTTCCTCTTCGGGGAAAACCAACGCAAGGTCAAGACGTAGCGAGAAGGATTTCTGGCGCCGTTGCTGGGGAAGTTCACGCAAGTCAAGATTTGACTCCTGACAATGAGCCATTTCTGGCGCTGTTGCCGGGGAGTCTACGCAAAAAGTCAATATACCAAGTACCCATCGCAATCCCTATCTCTTGCATTACATTATTTGCCATTTGCCTCTCGTTTTCCTCTCCCCCCAATTCACCCTTGTCGTTTTATTCGCCCCCTCTCTCTCTATCCTCCCTCTCTATTTGCCTTTTTGTTTGCTCGTGTGCTAGTTTGCTTGCTTGTCATTATGTCTGAAATTGGGGAAGTTATCGCCAATATGGGCGATAACAATATCATGGAAAATTCTGATGCTCCTGCTAAAGAACCTACCATCTTTCATACAAAAAAATTCCGTGTTGGTAGTGGTAATATTATTGAAAAAGGAGTTATTCAAGATCTCTTTAGTTGTGCCGGTGCTTTACCTTATATGGGTAGTTCTATTCTTCGTAGAACTAGTAGTCTTGCGGACGCTATTGCCATGCTTGTAGTTCAACTTGAAAGACAATTCATGCACATGCATCCTTCCATACGAAGGATTTTTCTGGAATTTTCTAATATTGAGCAATCTTTTGTTAAGCGTGCTACTACTATCTTTTTCGCTCATGAGTTTAGATTCATAATAAGAGAAGCCAAAGAAATCTTTGCGCATTATATGGTGGACGCTTGCCGTCCTCCCATAGAGGCTATCCTCTTTGATCAAGAAGAAATAATGCGTTTCCAATCTCTAGAATATGTTGCTTTTAATGAAAATTTTAGAAGAAGGGTTCCTACCAATGTTTTAGTTGATAGAATTTCTGAACTTATTGATGATTTGGCTATTCAAAATAATGAACTAGGATATTCTCTTGAATATAGGCTCACAAAGTTCTATCAAAAGAATGCTTATAATGATGAATTGGTTGTGCATTATGAAGGACCGAAGGAGGAACCTATACCTCCCAAGGTTGATCTTGGGGACTTTTGTCCCGTTAAATTTAATCCTTTTGATTACTTTTGCTTGCCTCAAAGAAAACTTGCTGCCGAACGTAGAGAATATGAAATGAGTTTCACCAATCTATCTTATTACTATGGAAATACCTAGATCTATCATTGCTCGTTATGCCTAGCTAGGGGCGTTAAACGATAGCGCTTGTTGGGAGGCAACCCAATTTTATTTTTATTCCTTGATTTTTGCTCCTGTTTAGTAATAAATAAATTATTTAGCCTCTGTTTTGGTTGTGTTTTTTGTGTTTAATTAGTTTTTGTGCCAAGTAGAACCGTTGGGAAGACTTGGGGAAAGTCTTGTTGAACTTGCTGTAAAAAACAGAAACTTTAGCGCTCACGAGAACTGCTTTCATTTTTATTTGAAGTGTGATATTTAGTGAATTCTTTTTGCATATGATTAATAAATAGATTCATCACATCCAGCAATTTATTTTATAATTTTTGGGGTTCCAGATCTTGCGCTAGCTACAGATTACTACAGACTGTTCTGTTTTTGACAGATTCTGTTTTTCGTGTGTTGTTTGCTTATTTTGATGAATCTATGCCTAGTAAAATAATTTATAATCCATAGAGAAGTTGTAATACAGTAGGTTTAATACCAATATAAATAAATAATGAGTTCATTACAGTACCTTGAAGTGGTCTTTTGTTGTTTTTCGCTAACGGAGCTCACGAGTTTTCTATTTTGAGTTTTGTGTTGTGAAGTTTTCAAGTTTTGGGTGAATTCTTTTGATGGATCATGGAACAAGGAGTGGAAAGAGCCTAAGCTTGGGGATGCCCATGGCACCCCCAAGATAATCCAAGGACACCAAAAAGTCAAAGCGTGGGGATGCCCCGGAAGGCATCCCCTCTTTTCGTCCACTTCCATCGGTAATTTACTTGGAGCTATATTTTTATTCACCAACATGATATGTGTTTTGCTTGGTGCGTCTTGTATTACTTTTTTTTGTTTTCTAGTATACCACAATCATCCTTTCTGTACACACCTTTTGAGGGAGCCATACATGAATTAAAATTTGATAGAATACTCTATGTGCTTCACTTATATCCTATGAGCTAGATAATTTTGCTCTATGTGCTTCACTTATGTCTTTTGAGCTAGATAATTTTGCTCTATGTGCTTCAATTATATCTTTTGAGCTAGATAATTTTGCTCTATGTGCTTCACTTATATCTTTTGAGCGTTATAATTTTGCTATATGTGCTTCACTTAGATCTTTGAGAGCACGGTGGTGGATTCGTTTTAAAGAAACTATTGATCTCTCATGCTTCACTTAAATTAATTTGAGAGTCTCTTAATAGCATGGTAATTTGCCTAATAACAATATGCTTGGTATTCAAGATTTGTGAAACTTTCTTTTGAGTGTGTTGAATACTAAGAAAAGATTGAAGCATGATAATTGTTTTGAGATATGGAGGTGATAATATTAAAGTCATGCTAGTTGAGTAGTTGTGAATTTAAAGAATACCTGTGTTGAAGTTTGTGATTCCCGTAGCATGCACGTATGGTGAACCGTTATGTGATGAAGTCGGGGCATGATTTATTTATTGATTGTCTTCCTTATGAGCGGCGGTCGGGGACGAGCGATGGTCTTTTCCTACCAATCTATCCCATTAGGAGCATGCGCGTAGTACTTTGCTTTGATAACTTCTAGATTTTTGCAATAAGTATATGAGTTCTTTATGACTAATGTTGAGTCCATGGATCATACGCACTCTCACCCTTCCACCTTTGCTAGCCTCTCTAATACCGCGCACCTTTCGCCGGTATCATACACCTACCATATACCTTCCTCAAAACAGCCACCATACCTACCTATTATGGCATTTCCATAGCCATTCCGAGATATATTGCCATGCAACTTTCCACCATTCCGTTTATTATGACACACTCCATCATTTTCATATTGCATATCCCGGTACACCGCCGAAGCCATTCATATAGAGTCATATTTTGTTCTAAGTATCGAGTTGTAATTGATGAGTTGTAAGAAAAATAAAAGTGTGATGATCATCATTATTAGAGCATTGTCCCAGTGAGGAAAGAATGATGGAGACTATGATTCCCCCACAAGTCGGGATGAGACTCCGGACGAAAAAAAATACGCCAAAGAAGACCAAATAAAAAAAGGAGAAAGGCCATAAAAAGAGAAAGGCCATATATATATAATGAGAGAAAAAGAGAGAAGGGACAATGTTACTATCCTTTTACCACACTTGTGCTTCAAAGAAGCACCATGATCTTCATAGTAGAGAATCTCTCACGTTATCACTTTCATATACTAGTGGGAATCTTTCATTATAGAACTTCGCTTGTATATTCCAATGATGGGCTTCCTCAAATTGCCCTAGGTCTTCATGAGCAAGCAAGTTGGATGCACACCCACTTAGTTCTTTTTGAGCTTTCATATACTTATAGCTCTAGTGCATCCGTTGCATGGCAATCCCTACTCACTCAGATTGATATCTATTGATGGGCATCTCCATAGCCCGTTGATACACCTAGTTGATGCGAGACTATCTTCTCCTTTTTGCCTTCTCCACAACCACCATTCTATTCCACCTATAGTGCTATATCCATGGCTCACGCTCATGTATTGCATGAAGACTGAAAAAGTTTTGAAAAAGTTAGAGTATGAAACAATTGCTTGGCTTGTCATCGGGGTTGTGCATGATTTAAATACTTTGTGTGGGGAAGATGGAGCATAGCCAGATTATATGATTTTGTAGGGATAACTTTCTTTGGCCATGTTATTTTGAGAAGAAATAATTGCTTTGTTAGTATGCTTGAAGTATTATTATTTTCTATGTCAATATAAACCTTTGTCTTGAATCTTTCTAATCTGAATATTCATACCACAATTAAGAAGATTTTCATTGAAATTATGCCAAGTAGCACTCCGCATCAAAAATTCTCTTTTTATCATTTACCTACTCAAGGACGAGCAGGAATTAAGCTTGGAGATGGCTGATACGTCTCCAACATATCTATAATTTTTTATTGCTCCATGCTATATTATCTGTTGTTTTGGACTATATTGGGCTTTATTTTCCGCTTTTATATTATTTTTGGGACTAACCTATTAACCGGAGGCCCATCCCAGAATTGTTGTTTTTTTGCCTATTTCAGTGTTTCAGATAAACGGAATATCAAATGGAGTCCAAACGTAATAAAATCTTCGGGAATGTGATTTTCTCACTGAACCTGATCCAGGAGACTTGGACCCTGCTCCAAGGAACAAAAGAGGCGGTCACGAGGGTGGGGGCGCCCCCCCTAGGGCGTGCCCCCTGCCTCGTGGGCCCCTGGTTGCTCCTCCGGCATACTTCTTCCTCCTATATATACACACGTACACCCAAACGATGAGAACGGGAGCCAAAAACCTAATTCCACCGCCGCAACTTTCTGTATCCACGAGATCCCATCTTGGGGCCTGTTCCGGAGCTCCGCCGGAAGAGGGCCGTCATCACGGAGGGCTTCTACATCATCATAGCCCCTCCGATGAAGTGTGAGTAGTTTACCTCAGACCTTCGGGTCCATAGTTAGTAGCTAGATGGCTTCTTCTCTCTCTTTGAATATCAATACAAAGTTCTCCCCCTCTCTTGTGGAGATCTATTTGATGTAATCTTCTTTTTGCGGTGTGTTTTTTGAGACCGATGAATTGTAGGTTTATGATCAAGTCTATCTATGAATAATATTTGAATCTTCTCTGAATTCTTTTATGTATGATTGCTTATCTTTTCAAGTCTCTTCGAATTATTCGTTTGGTTTGGCCAACTAGATTGGTAGTTCTAGCCATGGGAGAAGTGCTTAGCTTTTGGTTTGATCTTGCGGTGTCCTTACCCAGTGATAGAAGGGGCAGCAAGGCACGTATTGTATCGTTGCCATCGAGGATAACAAGATGGGGTTTAATTCACATTGCATGAATTTATCTCTCTACATCATGTCATCTTGCTTAAGGCGTTACTCTGTTTTTAACTTAATACTCTAGATGCATGCTGGATAGCGGTCGATGAGTGGAGTAATAGTAGTAGATGCAGAATCGTTTCGATCTACTTGTCACGAACGTGATGCCTATATAAATGATCATGCCTAGATATTATCATAATTATGCTCAATTCTATCAATTGCTCAACAGTAATTTGTTCACCCACCGTAGAATACTTATGCTCTTGAGAGAAGCCACTAGTGAAACCTATGGCCCCCGGGTCTATTCTCATCATATCAATCTCCATCACTTTTATATAGTTTTGCTTTTTACTTTGCCTTTACTTTTTACTTTGCATCTTTATACCAAAAAATACCAAAAATATTCTATCTATCAGATCTCACTCTCGTAAGTGACCGTGAAGGGCTTGACAACCCCTAATCGCGTTGGTTGCGAGTAGCTATCGTTTTGTGCAGGTACAAGGGACTTGAGCGTGGGGTCCTACTGGATTGATACCTTGGTTCTCAAAAACTTAGGGAAATACTTATGCTAATCTGCTGCATCATCCCTTCCTCTTCGGGGAAAACCAACGCAAGCTCGAGACGTAGCACTTGCCGGCCTCAGGATCGCGGCGGACCTCAGGGTCAAGAAGCTCATCGTCAGGGGTGATTCACAGCTTGTCATGAGACAAGTTATGAAAGATTATCAGAGCCCGTTGATGGAGGCCAACGTAGATCACGTGAGGAAGCTAGAGGAGCGCTTTGACGGTATACAAGCGGAGCACGTTCCCCGAGCGGAGAACGTCATCGCCGATTACCTGTCAAAGCGCGCTACATTCAAGCTACTTGTGCAACCAGGTACTTTTTTGCTTCGGTTAACTCAACCATCTGTCGAACCATCAACGGAGCAAAACAAACGGAGGAAATCAGGCCCCGACAAGTACTTTCCCGCTGATCCCCCAGGGGCCGCCAGCAAGGGTTTTGCACGGATTCTGAGCCTGCTGAGGAGCGACTGATTCCGACTGGCCATCAAGCCCTGGCCGTAGAGACGGCCGCTCCCATGGTAGAAGAAATGCCTTTGGTCCTTGTCGTTGAGCCACGGGCTCCGGCATGGCCACAACATACCATACGATTCCAACAAACGGGGGAGCTTCCTGAGGAGCAGGAACAAGTAGAGAAAGTAGCCCGTCGGTCTGCCATGTTTCAGTTCGTCGATGACGTCCTGTATAGGAAGAGACCAAACGATGTGAAATTGAAGTGCATTCCCCGGGAGGAAGGACTGGAGCTGTTGGCGGAGATACACGGAGGCATATGTGGCTCCCACATAGGGTCAAGGGCCCTTGCCGACAAGGCATTCCGGCAGGGTTTCTTCTGGCCCACCGCCCTCCAGGATGCAACGAAACTAGTAACCAAATGTGAAGCGTGTCAGTTCCATTCAAAGAAGCTTCCCATATGCTTCAACCATAGGCTCTATCATGTATGCAATATTGTGTACCAGACCTGATGTGTGCCTTGCTATAAGTTTAGCAGGAAGGTACCAAAGTAATCCAGGAGTGGGTCACTGGACAGCGGTCAAGAACATCCTGAAATACCTGAAAAGGACTAAGGATATGTTTCTCGTATATGGAGGTGACAAAGAGCTCGTCGTAAACGGTTACGTCGATGCAAGCTTTGACACTGATCCGGATGACTCTAAGTCACAAACCGGATACGTGTTTTTATTAATGGCGGAGCTGTCAGTTGGTGCAGCTCCAAGCAGAGCATCATGGCGGGATTTACATGTGAAGAGGAATACATAGCAGCTTCGGAAGCAGCAAATGAAGGAGTTCATATCCGGTCCAATGAAAACCTTTTGTGACAATACTGGTGCAATTTCCTTGGCAAAGGAATCTAGATTTCACAAGAGAACCAAGCACATCAAGAGACACTTCAATTCCATCCGCGATCAAGTCAAGGAGGGAGACATAGAGATTTGCAAGATACATATGGATCTGAATGTTGCAGACCCATTAACTAAGCCTCTCTCACGAGCAAAACATGATCAGCACAAAAACTCCATGGGTGTTAGAATCATTACAATGTAATCTAGATTATTGACTCTAGTGCAAGTGGGAGACTGAAGGAAATATGCCCTTGAGGCAATAATAAAATTGTTATTTATATTTCCTTATATCATGATAAATGTTTATTATTCATGCTAGAATACATAGACAAACATATGTCACTAGTTTGCCTCTACTTGACTAGCTCATTGAATCAATGATGGTTATATTTCCTAACCATAGACATGAGTTGTCATTTGATTAACGAGATCACATCATTAGAGAATGATGTGATTGACTTGATCCATCTGTTAGCTTAGCACAATGATCGTTTAGTTTGCTGTTATTGCTTACTTCATAACTATACATGTTCCTATGACTATGAGATCATGCAACTCCCGAATACTGGAGGAACACTTTGTGTGCTACCAAACGTCACAACATAACTGGGTGATTATAAAGGTGCTCTATAGGTGTCTCCGATGGGGTTTGTTGAGTTGGCATGGATCAAGATTAGGATTTGTCACTCCGATTGTCGCAGAGGTATCTCTAGGCCCTCTCGGTAATGTACATCACAATAAGCCTTGCAAGAAATGTAGCTAATGAGTTAGTTACGGCATGTAGCATTACGGAACAAGTAAAGAGACTTGCCGGTAATGATATTGAACTAGGTATTGAGATACCGACGATCGAATCTCGGGCAAGTAACATACCGATGACAAAGGGAACAATGTATACCGTTATGCGGTTTGACCGATAAAGATCTTCGTAGAATATGTGGGAGCCAATATGAGCATCCAGGTTCCACTATTGGTTATTGACCATAGACATGTCTCGATCATGTCTACATAGTTCTCGAACCCATAGGGTCTGCACGCTTAACATTCGATGACGATCGGTATTACAAGTTTATGTGTTTTGATGTACCGAAGATAATTCGGAGTCCCGGATTTGATCACGGACATGATGAGGAGTCTCGAAATGGTAGAGACATAAATATTGATATATTGGATGACTATGTTTGGACATCGCAAGTATTCCGAGTAAGTTTGGACGAATACGGGAGTACCGGGGGGTTACCTGACCCCCCAGGGAGTGTGTTGGGCCTCATGGGCCTTGGTGGAGAGAGAAAGGGGCGGCCAGGGCAGGCCGCACGCCCCCTCCCCCTCTAGTCCGAATTGGACTAGGAAGGGGGGCGGCGCCCCCCTTTTTCCTTCCCCCTCTCTTGTCCTTCCTTCCCTCCTACTCCTACTCATGGAAGGGGTGGAATCCTACTCCCGGTGGCAGTCGGGCTCCCCTTGGGGCGCGCCTAGGAGGCCGGCCTCCTCCCCCTCCTCCACTCCTTTATATACGAGGGAGGGGGCACCCCATAGACACACAAGTTGATCATTGATCTTTTAGCCGTGTGCGGTGCCCTCTCCACCATAATCCACCTCGGTCATATCATAGCGGTGCTTAGGCGAAGCCCTGTTCTGGTAGCGCCATCATCACCGTCATCACGCCGTCATGCTGATGAAACTCTCCCTCGAAGCTCTACTAGATCATGAGTTCGCGGGACGTCACCGAGCTGAACATGTGCAGATCGCGGAGGTGTCGTACCTTCGGTGCTAGATCGGTCGATCGTGAAGACGTACGACTACATCAACCACATTGTCATAACGCTTCCGCTTACCTTCTACGAGGGTATGTAGATGATACTCTCCCCTCTCGTTGCTATGCATCACCATGATCTTGCGTTTGCGTAGGATTTTTTTTGAAATTACTATGCAATTTTTATTTTGAAATTTGAGTCTCCATCTTCTCTCATAAAAGCACGAACTAGGAGGCAATATGATCATGCTCAAGTATTGGGTGTAGTTAATATCCAAGTGTGTTTCATGACTGGATCAATGTTTGAGCATGATGGGCTAGGGATAACTTATTTTAGCATTGATATTTTGAAAGACATGGTTGCTTGTTGATATGCTTGAGTATATAAATTATTATGTTTAAACTACACTATTGCTTTGAATCACATAAAAGTCCAAATTTCCATGCCATAAAGAAAAGAATATGATATTACTTGATGAACAGCACTCCACATCAAAAATCTGTTTTTATCACTTACCTACTCAAGGACGAGTAGGAGTTAAGCCTGGGGATGCTGATACGTCTCCAACGTATCTATAATTTTTGATTATGCCATGCTGTTTTATTATCAATCTTGGGTGTTTTATAATCATTTTATAGTCATTTTATATCATTTTTTGGTACTAACCTATTGACATAGTGCCAAGTGCCAGTTGCTGTTTTTTCCATGTTTTTTAAACCGCGGAAAATCAATATCAAACGGAGTCCAAATGCCAAGAAAGTTTACGGAGATTTTTTATGGGCCAGAAGGAAGGAAATGGGCCCTAGTTGCACCTGGGGGGTGCCCCGAGGTGGGCACAACCCACCAGGGCTTGCCAGGAGGCCCTAGCGCGCCCTTGTGGGTTGTGCCCACCTCGGGTGCCCCCGGACCGCCTCTTTGCTCTATAAATACCCCCAAAAATACCAGAACCCTAGGGGAGTTGACGAAATATTCATCCAGCCACCGCAGAGTCCAGAATCACCAGATCCAATCTAGACACCATCACGGAGGGGTTCACCACTTCCATTGGTACCTCTCTGATGATGCGTGAGTAGTTCTCTGTAGACATTCGGGTCCGTAGTTAGTAGCTAGATGGCTTCATCTCTCTCTCTCTCTCTTGATCCTCAATAAAATGGTCTCTTGGAGATCCATATGATGTAACTCTTTTTGCGATGTGTTTGTTGGGATGGATGAACTTCGAGTTTATGATCAGATCTATGTTTTTATATCCATGAAAGTATTTGAGTATCTTTGATCTCTTTTATGCATGATCTCTTATAGCCTCGTATTTCTTCTCCAATATTTGGGTTTTTTCTGGCCAACTTGATCTATTTGTCTTGCAATGGGAAGAAGTGCCGGGTAGTGGGTTCGATCTTACGGTGCTCGATCTCAGTGACAGAAAGGGAACCGACACGTATGTATCGTTTCTACTACGGATAAAAAGATGAGATCTATATCTAGCGCCATATAGATAAACGCATCTTGTCTACATCATGTCATTGTTCTTATTGCATTACTCTGTTTTTCCATGAACTTAATACACTAGATGCATGCTGGATAGCGGTCGATGTGTGGAGTAATAGTAGTAGATGTAGGCAGGAGTCGGTCTACTAATCTTGGACGGGACGCCTATGTAATGATCATTTCCTGGCTATCATCATAATTATCTGAAGTTTTATAAATTGCCCAATGGTAATTTGTTTACCCACTGTTTGCTATTTTTCTCGAGAGAAGCCACTAGTGAAACCTACGGCCCCTGGGTCTTCTTTCTCAAATATTTGCCTTGCAAGCTACTTTTCCTTTGCATTTTTATTCAGATCTATTAAACCAAAAATCCAAAAATACCTTGCTGCAATTTATTTTATTTAGCGTTTGATCTGTAAATCTATTACAACTTTATCTCCCGTCACATGCCATTTCTGGCGCCGTTACCCGAAAGGGATTGACAACCCCTTTAACACGGCGGGTTGCGAGGTGTTGTTATTTGTGTGCAGGGGCTGTTTACATTGTGTTGCTTGGTTCTCCTACTAGTTCGAAACCTTGGTTTCATAACTGAGGGAAATACCTACCATCGATGTGCTACATCATCCATCCCTCTCCAGGGAAATACCGACGTAGTTCCAGCTACCATCAACCTTCTATCACAGATCCGAAGGCAAGATCTTTGTTGCTAAGAATGTGTCCTTTCTAGAGAAGGAGTTTCTCTTGAAAGAAGTGAGTGGGAGGAAAGTAGAACTTGATGAGGAAATTGTACCTTCTCCTGAATTGGAAAGTAGTTCATCACAGAAATCAGTTCCAGTGACGTACACCAATTAGTGAGGAAGCTAATGATAATGATCATGAAACTTCAGATCAAGTTACTACCGAACCTCGTAGGTTAACCAGAGTACGGTCCACACCAGAGTAGTATGGTAATCCTGTTCTGGAAGTCATGTTACTAGACCATGACGAACCTATGAACTATGAGGAAGCGATGATGAGCTCAGATTCCGCAAAATGGCTTGAGGCCATGAAATCTGAGATGGGATCCATGTATAAGAATAAAGTATGGACTTTGATTGACTTGCCCGATGGTCGGCGAGCCATAGAGAATAAATGGATCTTCAAGAGGAAGACGGACGCTGATAGTAGTGTTACTATCTACAAAGATCGAATTGTCGCAAAAGGTTTTGGACAAGTTCAAGGTGTTGACTACGATGAGATTTTCTCACTCGTATCGATGCTTAAAGTCTGTCTGATTCATGTTAGAAATTGCAACATTTTATGAAATCTGACAAATGGATGTCAAAACTACATTCCTTAATGGATTTATTAAAGAAAAGTTGTATATGATACAACCAGAAGGTTTTTGTCAATCCTAAAGGTGCTAACAAAATGTGCAAGCTCCAGCGATCCATCTATGGACTGGTGCAAGCATCTCGGAGTTGGAATATACGCTTTGATGAGCTGATCGAAACATATAGTTTTATACAGACTCGCGGTGAAGCCTGTATTTACAAGAAAGTGAGTGGGAGCACTACAACTTTTCTGATAAGTATATGTGTGACATATTGTTGATCAGAAATGATGTAGAATTTTCTGGAAAGCATAAAGGAGTTTTTGAAAGGAGTTTTCAAAGAAAGACCTTGGTGCAGCTGCATACATATTGGGCATCAAGATCTATACAGATAGATCATGACGCTTGATAAGATTTTTCAATGAGTACATACCTTGACAAGATTTTTAAATAGTTCAAAATGGAACATTCAAAGGAGTTCTTGCCTGTATTGCAAGGTGTAAAGTTGATTAAGACTCAAAACACAACCACGGAAGAAAAAAGAAAGGGAATGAAAGTCATTCCCTATGCCTCAGTCATTGGTTCTGTAAAGTGTGCTATGATGTGTACCAGTCCTATTATGTACCTCACCATGTGTTTGGCAAGAGGGTACAATAGTGATCCAGGAGTGAATCACTGGACAGCGGTCAAAATTATCCTTAGTGGAATAAGGACATGTTTCTCGGTTATGGAGGTGACAAAAAGTTCGTCATAATGGGTTACGTCGATGCAATATTTGACACAGATCCGGATGACTCTAAGTCTCAATCTGGGTACATATTGAAAGTGGGAGCAATTAGCTATAGTGGCTCCATGTAGAGCATTGTAGACATAGAAAATTTGCAAAATACATATGGCTCTGAATATGGCAGACCCATTGACTAAACTTCTCTCACAAGCAAAACATGATCACACCTTAGTACTCTTTGGGTTTTAATCACATAGCGATGTGAACTAGATTATTGACTCTAGTAGACCCTTTTGGGTGTTAGTCACTGGGAGATGTGAACTAATCACATAAAGTTGTGAACTATTGGTGTTAAATCACATGACGATGTGAACTAGATTATTGACTCTAGTGCAAGTGGGATACTAAAGGAAATAATCCCTAGAGGCAATAATTAAGTTGTAATTTACATTTCCTTATATCATGATAAATGTTTATTATTCATGCTAGAATTGTATTAACTGGAAACTTAGTACATATGTGAATACATATACAAACAGAGTGTCCCTAGTATGCCTCTACTTGACTAGCTCGTTAATCAAAGATGGTTATGTTTCCTAGCCATAGACATGTGTTGTCATTTGATGAACGGGATAACATCATTAGATAATGATGTGATGGACAAGACCCATCCATTAGCTTAGCATAATGATTGTTAAGTTTTATTGCTATTGCTTTCTTCATGACTTATACATGTTCCTCTGACTATGAGATTATGCAATTCCCGAATACCGTAGGAACACCTTGTGTGCTATCAAACGTCACAACGTAACTAGGTGATTATAAAGATGATCTGTAGGTGTCTCCGATGGTGTTTGTTGAGTTGGCATAAATTGAGATTAGGATTTGTCACTCCATGTATCGGAGAGGTATCTCTGGGCCCTCTCGGTAAAGCACATCACTATAAGCCTTGCAAGCAGTGTGTCTAATGAGTTAGCCACGGGATGATGCATTACGGAATGAGCAAAGAGACTTGCCGGTAACGATATTGAAATAGGTATGATGATACCGATGATCGACTCTCGAGCAAGTAACATATCGATGACAAAGGGAACAACGTATGTTGTTATGCGGTTTGACCGATAAAGATCATCCGCTATTGGTTATTGACCGAAGATGTGTCTGGGTCATGTCTACATAATTCTCGAACCCGTAGGGTCCGCACGCTTAATGTTTGATGACAATTTGTATTATGAGTTATGTGATTTGATGTACCAAAGTTTGTTGCGAGTCACGGATGAGAACGCGGACATGACAAGGAGTCTCTAAATGGTCGAGACATAAAGATTGATATATTGGAAGGTTATGTTTGGACACCGGAATGGTTTCGGATAGGTTCGGGGATTTTCGGAGTACGGGGGGGTTACCGGAACCCCTCGGGGCGTTAATGGGCCTTCATGGGCCCTAGTGGAAGAGAGGAGGTGGCGGCCAGGTGGAGGCACCCCCCTAGCCCAATCCGAATTGGACTAGGGTTTGGGGGGCGGCCCCCCTTTCCTTCTTCTCCTCCCTCTCTTTCCCCCTTCTCCTTCTTGGAATAGGAAAGGGGGGCCTAATCCTACTTGGACCGGGAGTCCAAGTAGGACTCCCCCCTTGGCGCGCCACACCTTGGCCGGCCTCCTCCTCCTCCCCCCTTTATATATGTGGGGAGGGGGCACCCTAGAACACACAAGTTAATCTTTTAGCTGTGTGCGGTGCCCCCTCCACAGTTACACACCTCGGTCATATCATCGTAGTGCTTAGGCGAAGCCCTGCGTTGGTAACTTCATCATCACAGTCGCCACGCCGTCGTGCTGACAGAACTATCCCTCGGCCTCAACTGGATCAAGAGTTCGAGGGACGTCATCGAGCTGAACGTGTGTTGATCGCAGAGGTGTCGTGCGTTTGGTACTTGGATCGGTTGGATCGCGAATATGTTCGACTACATCAACCGCGTTACTAAATGCTTTCGCTTTTGGTCTACGAGGGTACGTAGACACACTCTCCCCTCTCGTTGCTATGCATCTCCTAGATAGATCTTGCGTGACCGTAGGTCAATTTTTTGAAATAATGTGTTCCCCAACACCAGTTTCCGTCCTCCTGCGCCCTTCCCGTCGATCGTGCGACGATATGATGTTTGATTTACAAGTGAAGAACATTTTGTGCTACCTTGAAGACTTCAACAACGGCATCCCGGAGGATGACACCAATAACGACGGCGCGGCATGCTGCCTCCACCACCGCCGGAAATAGTTTTTTCGGGTTTTCATTCTGTATCTCGAATTCTCGAGCATATGAGTATAAATTCGTAGTGTGACTAAATGAAAGATATGGTTTGACTTGCGTTCTTCTCTTTTAATGTATAGACTTATCAAACGATTTTCTTTTGAAAAAAATGTCAATGGTATTTAAATATAAAACACTAATCGCAAACGTTTAGTTAGAACACCCGTATGCAAACCTACAGCTTCCCAGGAAGCCAAGGGAAAATGTGTCGAGTAGGATTTCTGCAGCTCTTGATCACAAACGTTTTAGATAGAACACCCATATGCAAAGTGAGAGCTATTATCTTCCCTCGCGGTGCAGGATTTGTGCATCCCTTCAACGCAAACGGTTGTTCTGGGTGACCCGTGTGCAACCACGTAGAAACAATTGGTTAAGATTGTAAGACTCAACACAGGCGACAATCAAATATGGCCATGTAGACCACGACAAACGGCAATCAAATATCTGGTATGGATCTAAGACTCAAGACAATGGAGCCAATCAGGATGATTCAGAAATTCCTGTGATAAGTCAGAATCTGTCAGGAACATGGTTAAGCCTCAACTCACTATTTGGAACCTGAAGGACCTGCATTTAATGGAGGAACCAAATGCAAGGAGTAAGATCTTGGGTGTTCATCAGGAAAAATTTGGTCACCAATTCATGGAAGGTTGTCAGTACAGACACAGCAATCAGAAATCACTCTCGGATTTGTGTGACGGGCATATATTTCAGTCATGATAACAAATCACACTAAGCTAAGTCAGCATATATGAAAAGAATTGGAGCCAGTATAAGCATGAAATGAGAGGTAAGACCTGTCAGGATATGAATACAGTGAAGCAAACCACCCCAGAGCCAGTCAGGTAAGTCAGATGAAGAATTTAATGGGAGCAATCAATAAGGAAAAGGATACCAGAGTTGGAAACGTCTCCTTAAGTTAGTATATGCATACTTGTTCCTTGCGGAACCAAATCTCCAGGGCGAGATTTCTTTACAGGGGGAAGAGTTGTCACAGCCTGATTTTTGGCCCTTTCTTTTTATTTTGTTTCTCTGAGATTTTTGCTTGAGTTTTCTTTTTCCGTGGCTATGTGGTCTGGAAACTGAAGAAGATGGCATCTTCTTTCTTTTTAGAGTGGCTTGTCATCCTCCTATCCATCCCTAGACCTTGCCATTTCCATCTTGGACCAACCCCAATATTCCTTTTCTAGGGAATATATTCCTTTTTTGTTAAAGGAATAATCCTTTTTGCCCTAGGTTGTGAAGCAACCAATATTTCCATCACTCCTAAAATTCCCAAATAGTCCTCACAAATTGTTTGGGTCATACATTCCTCAAATATGGCAAAATATTTCATTTGCCATGTTCCTCATCATGCTCAATTAATTCATTTCCTATTCTGTCCTAAATGGCAGATTGTGTGGCAAGTGCCATTTACCTTTGCCCAGTTGACCCCAAATATTTTGGACACCTTTTCATGTCCAAATAATTGCCTCATGCCAAAATTAAACTTAATTTGCCTAGTGAATATTCTTGAGCAATTTTTCAAAGTTCCCGTCTGAGGGAATTGTTTGTGAAGGAAGTACTTGCTAGGTTAACCCAATTGAGTTGAAAATTTGCAAGCTCCTTGATATCAACAAATCAAAGCCCTCCACAAGATTTGAGCTCATGCTATGCATCCATGTGAGCTAAGCATAATTCTTGGTTTCTATCCAAATTTTTAGTTAGTGAAGCAAGTATATTTTATATTGCTCCATTATGGCTGAAACTTTTCCAGGCCCTTCTCCTACCCATATAACCTAGCTCCCCAAATTTTGGGCTCATTTCATCAAGCCATTTCCCCTTAGGATTTTTCCCAAGTTTCTATCCAAAGAGGTACTGTATGAAGGAAGTACCATTTTGGCTTGGCCAAATGGCATGAAATTTTTATGGCACTCTCATATGCCCAAACAACTCATCTACACACAAAAATGAGCTCCATGCTATTTGATATGTGAGTACTACTTAAAGTTTTGTATTTATGTCCAGTCTGGTGGTTTCTACAACAACCACTAGCTAAACTTCTCTTCTTGAGCTGAAACCTTTCCAACATAATCACCTTAGTGAGTGATAAAACATAGTAAAAGCTCAGGCTCTGCCTCATCCCGCATTTGTCTCCCCGCGGCACAAAGACCTTGTTGTCACAATGTTTTGGACCCTCCATTTCTCTACTTTGCCCCTAAACCGAGTAGTTGCCTCCTTTGAACTCAGGGCACTAAGGTCAATGCACTGGACATGGTCGGTTTGGCCGGAACACGCCGCGTACGTCAGCATGTGCGGTGACCATCCTTTTGGCATGTACTCAACGTGCCCAGAGCGTCATTTTGCTCGGGCCCCTCTCCTGCTCGTCGTCCCAGTGAGCACGGGCTTGTCTACCAGCTCACCCTCATCGTCACCGTCCTCCTGGACCTCTCTTCCCCTTCGTAAACCTCCTCGCTGGCGTCCGTCGTCGGGCGCCCACGTGAAACCTATAGCCGACCGTGTCTGTTCGCGCCATGGCTTCTTCCTCCTCGTGTCCTCGAGCGTAGCTCATCTCCGTGACCTCTGTGCCTCATCCACTTCTCCCTCGTCGCCTTCTTGTGCCCCCTCGTGCTCGCTGGCCATCGCTAGAGCTTGGCCGGATGTGCACGGTGCACTCGGCTCGAACCGCCTTACCCCGCCTATTTAAGCCAGCCCTGACCCCCTCCGAGCTCACCACTCGCCTCACCTCATTCCCAGTACCCCGCCTAGCTATTTCCCTGAGCTCGAGAAGCTCTCCTAATGTCTCACCGCCGCCACGGCCGCCGCCTGCCACCCGCCTCCTCCTAGATTCCGGTGATCCTGGCCACCTCTCTTTGTCCCACCACCACCGAAGCCTCCATCACCTCCCTGGCCTCTTCACGTAGCTCGTCGCTTTCTCTCCATAGCCCTGGTGCCTTGCCCAACTCCGGCGGAGGCTCTCCTTTTCTACGAACCGTGCCCCGCCCATCCCGATGCTCCTCGGTGTGTGTGCATGGACCAGGCAAGAGCGGCACCTCCTTCCGATCACGATAGTGGCCGGATGTTGGGGGAAATGACACCTATGGGATCGTTGGGACCCCTTTTTGCTATGGTTGGCGGGCGCGAAATTGTGCAAAGGGCGGGTCTAAAAGCAAGCACGAGGATCGTTTACCCAGGTTCAGGTCGCGAGGATGCGTAATACCCTAGTACTGCTTTGGTGTATATTTGAGTGTTCTTGAGTTCTTGAACTAGCTACGATGCATGCGTCGTCCAAAAAAACTGAATCCTCTCTCAGTACGCCGTGGGCCTCCTTTTATAGTCAAAAGGGGCTGCCACAGTGGCACACAGGAGGTGGAAAGGTATACAGTAATCGAGTCTATCTCCTGGCACCATAGGACAAACACATTTAATGCACTTCCGACATGCCCTTCTTGCTTTATCGAGGACGGCAAGGAAGCTCGTCCCAGCTGTCGCCGCCTCGCCTGGTTTTGACACGCGTCCGAACTGACGAGGCGTGTAGTGCCATGTTGGCTGGCTGGTGAGTTGGTGCAGTGGCTGAATCTTCACGAAGATCTGGATGCCACCACGCAGGTGCTTGTCGAGTCGGCCTAGAGGCCACACGTAGCCACGCAGGCGCCTGCCTAGAAGGTGGGCTGGCAGCTGCATGGGAATGGCGGTGGAGTCTTGGCAGACGTGGGCCTGGCTGTGGCCCCGCAGATGTTTTCGGCAAGAGTCTTGTCGGGGCCCCGGCAACGGTCTTGCCGCGGCATCTTGGTCATCCCCGACTAGGGTCTTGCCGGGGGTCTCGTGGGTATCCTTGGCAAGGGTCTTGCCGAGGATCGTCATCTTCTAGTCATCATCTAGTCTTGTGTGCTTCTGGTTTCCACAAAGATTTGTATGCCACCATGCATGCACTTCCCGAGCCTTGGTTTCAATGTTGTCGATGGCGTCGGAACTCTCAGGCTCAAGGGTGGCTGCAACATTGGTTTTGGGCAAGTTGCCCCGGCAAGGTTCCTGCCGGGGCTGCGGATGCCGTCCCGACAAGGCCCTTGCTGGGGGAGTCCACCTCACCCCTCTGCTCTTTGTGTTTCTGGCTTGGCACTGTTCTGGTTGTCTTGTGACTTTGCTTCTTTCCTCTACCCCGCTAGGTGTGGCTGCAGGCATGGCTCCAACTGCCCGCTCACAAGTAAAGGGTTACAAAATAGGACCCTCCTTTTGTGCACCGACAGGAGCCCCCGGGCTTGGGCCATACATAAGCATGATGCGTTGTTGGGCTAGGCCCAAAACGGTGTGCAGGTATGCGGGGCCGAGTTTTACTGCTGTAACTCCCTCGCCCGTCACACTTCCCCACGACCTGTGTTGAATGCGTGACGTGGGGGTCATGCATGGGGCGGTTGTTGCCCTCATGCGTCACATCTTAGTAAATGGTAAAGAGGCGGCCCGCACCTTCCCCAGAAAAGGGAGGAAAACGCAGTGGTGCGGCTCATTTACCAAGTGGACTCGGGCCGTGGCCTTCAAGCTGCCCACGCCCCACAGTAACGGGGTGGAATCCGGTCGCTTCAGTCGTCCTCTTGATTCCGGTTCTCTTGCCACGTGTCCTTCATGCCTCGAGGAGGGTAGGTGGTGGATGCGGAGGGCACATGCCATAATGTGGAAGCGAGAAAACTAGGCTGTCACTGATTGGAGTAGTGGGTCGGTCCCGATTCCCCGCGCCTTTTGGCGGCTGGATTGGTCGAGCGGGGCGGCCGAGCCTCGGCCCCACCCCTTTATAAGAAGAAGGGGAGGGGGACGGCTTCCTTCGATCCTTTAGGCGCTCATCTCCTCCGCCTTGACTCCTTCCCTCCCCTCGGCATGGTGAGAGGGCGTGTTGGTGCTCCAATGGCGGCGACGAGGCCCTCCGCTCGACAGCGCGACCTTCCTTCCCAAGGGCTTGTGGCGGCGGAGCCGGCGGCGAGAGGGAGAGGGATATGGAGAGGCCGAGGCCGAGGCCGAGGCCGTCATGGCGCTCGGGGAGGAGGAGGACCGGGCGGCGCACCGGCTTCGCCTCCACCTGCGGCCCTTCCAGTGGAGGGCCATGTAGGAGACCAGCCCCGCGAGTTTTACGTCAGGCTGCGTGGGCCAGTGCATGGCCGTCTTAGTCTCCCCACTCCGTTTGCTTGGGAGATGGATCTTGATCCGCCTCAGGCTCTGCGGCTGCACATGATGGTTGCAGGAATGGCAGCATGCAGGTCGACGTCGACTTCCCAGCCCCTCACGTTATGTATCTCTGTCGTGGCTGGAAGACCTTCGCCCGTGCCCATAGCCTTTCGGAGGGGCTCGTCCTCCAATTTAAATTGATGGACGACGTCCTGCTCTCCGTCAAGGTCTTCGGGCTCTTGGGAACTCACTTGAGGTGTTGTGCAGAGAACTCCTCTAACGGCGAACCCTCCTCCTCGAGCGGGAGTGATGAGGAGGACAGCGACAGCGATGACGAGGGCCTCCAGCGGGAGGACGTCGACTCCGACTGACCGCGCTGCCCCCCTCCCTCAGCCCCACACCCTACCGAGGGTCTTCCTCATCAAGCTCTCCATCGGCGCGGTCCCCATCATTCTCTTTTTGCCTTCACCTGCTGCACCTGGGAGGAAAGGGGCAAGAATGGAGATCACGGGGAACCTATCTTTTTCCTTAAATCATAGGCATTTGCCAAATCTTAATTTCTATATAATGTAACCTCTCGAGCCCATGATTGTATCCTGTAACCTTTGTACTTGCATCAGCATATTAATGAAAAAGTCTAGTCCTGCCGGTAACTCGTGCATGTGTACGTTCGTGCAGAGGCGAAATGCCTTCTTAGTGTAAATAAACGAGTCCTTCCGGCAAGCCACCTTGCCGGCACCCCTTGCGCCTGCCGGAGAATCACATATGTCGGGTTACAGACAAAGGGCCTAGCCCCCCGTCCACATCTTTTTGACAAGGGTCACCATGACCATTCTGACCGAAGCAACGTTTGAGTCAGAAATGGGAGCCCCCGAGTCCTTAAAGACGAGTGGCGAGGTTTTCTAATACACAAGTCACAGGTTACGAATACAAATGGGCAAGCGGTAAACTTTATCTGTTTGGTTTGTCGGGGATCACCGTGTCGGGCGGTCTTCTCAACTTCTGGCTGAAGCCAGGTCCTCGGCAGGATCGTGCATCTTTGCGTGACTGGAAAGAAGTGAGGACAAAAGCATGTAACCTTGGTGGTTCACTAACATTTACTGGAAGCAAAAAAGCAGTACAATACCCTGGACAAGCATGCATATACGTATATACACAAACATGGAAAGGCCCTCCATGTGGCCGCTGCCTGGAGGTCCACCTTTAATCCCGGTTGGTAACACCAACCGGTACTAAAGGAAATTTTATGATTTTTTTTGAATTTTTTTTGAAATTTTTTTTTGATTTATTTTTGAATTTCAAATTTCTCAATTATTTTAACCTCTAATCTCTAATCACCCCTCATCACTGCTCAATTTAACCTTTAATCTCTAATCACCCCTCATCATTCCAAATCATCTAACCTCCCGAACGGTCACCCATCCTCTCACTACTCCAGCCTGAGCACGCTTAACTTCCGGGTTCTATTCTCCCTCGTTTCCAAGTCCGCACTTGTTGTTTTCCTGACAATAGTAAGATGTCAATCCTATTAACCCTCACGAATTTAGCTTGAGCATGAAGTCACACATTTCACTGTTTGAGTTTGAAACTATTGTTCTAAAAATCAATAATTATTTAGTAACACTAATATTTCTTGAATAAGTAGTTTGTCCACAGTTTGACCACAGTTTAACCATAGTTGACCAAAATTCAAAAAAACTAAAATAATTATTTAGTAACACTAATATTCTTGAATAATTATTTAGTAACACTAATACTTCTTGAATAAGTAGTTTGTCCATAGTTTGACCAGATTTAACAAAAATTCAAAAAAAACTAAAATTTGAGCATAACTTTTTTTCCTTTTAGAATTTTAGAATTCTAAAAATTTGCAAACAGGCCGTAGGCCGTCTACATCGGATGCGGATTTTCGTTCCGAACATTTTGATATATTAGCCGTTTTACATTTTCCCTACACTTTTTGCAAAACATGTCCAAATTTAAGTTTTAACATTTTCCTAACTAGTAGATGTAGTAACATAACTACATCTCAAAGGATTTTAAATTTTGAAGTTTCTATCATTTTCTTTTGCTTTTTACAAAACTGAAAAGGCGATGCACTGGGGAGGGGGGTAGGATTTGAAAATTGCACCATTAGTACCGGTTCATGGCACGAACCGGTACTAAAGGTCTCAACCCCATTAGTACCGGTTCGTGGCACAAACCGGTACTAAAGGTCTAACCTTTAGTACCGGTTCGTGCCACGAACCGGTACTAATGGGCATCGCACCCTTTAGTACCGGTTTATGCCACGAACCGGGACTAAAGGTCCCATTTGAACTGGGAGTAATGCCTGTATGGTGCCCTCGCCGATTGAACCGGGACTAATGCTCACATTTGTCCCGGTTCGTAATGCAACCGGAATTAATGCTCTTTTCTGGCTGGACCAAAGCCCCTTTTTCTACTAGTGCCTGACTATGCACAGGGTCTGCGCCTGGCTCCGTACAACGGGTTACATGCTTCGGCGGCAAGGCTAGTACGAAAAGGGGGTTGCTGGGGCTCCCGGCAACCGCGCCTTAGGGGTAAAACTTGCGAAGATGTTCAATATTCCAGGAGGTGCTCACCGGAATGCCATCTTCGGTCTCCAAGCGGACTGCGCCAGGCCTAGTGACTCGTATTACCCAATAAGGGCCCTCCCACTTGGGAGTCAACTTGTTTGGATTCTTGGGGGATTGGATCCGCCGAAGAACAAGTTCGCCTTCCTCAAGGCTTCGGGCATCAACCTTGCGACTATGATAGCGGCGCAAGGCCTGCTGATATCGAGCGGCTCGCACAACAGCCCGACGAAGATCTTCCTCAAGGAGCGTCGCATCATCTTGGCACAACTGCTCTTGCTCAAGCTCATCATAAGCGAGCACTCGAGGTGACCCGTATATGAGTTCAGTGGGGAGAACTGCTTCTGCCCCGTATACAAGGGCAAAGGGTGTCTAGCTAGTGGCTCGATTTGGTGTCGTCCTGATTGACCAAAGAACCATTGGCAAGTCATCAATCCAACGCCTTCCGCACTTGTGCAGCTCGTTAAAAGTCCTGGTCTCGAGGCCCAGCAGAACTTCCGCATTCGCCATCTCAGCTTGGCCGTTACTTCTGGGATTGGCAATAGAAGCAGAACAGACATTTCTGCCGAGGTCTTGAATGTACTACATGAAGGTGCGGCTTGTCAACTGCATGTCGTTGTTGGTGATGACTTTGTTCGGCACACCGAAACGGCAGAGTAGTCCCTTGAAGAACTTGATGGCTGATTGTGTGGTTACCTTTCTCACTGGCTCCACCTTCGGCCACTTTATGAACTTGTCGATCACAATGTACAAGTACTCAAAGCCCCCGGCAGCACGGGGAAAGGGGCCCAGTATGTCGAACCCCCAGACCAAAAATGGCCAGGAAAGAGGGATTGTCTAAAGAGCTTGGGCGGGTTGATGAAGCTTCTTTGAATGGAACTGGCACGCTTCAGACGTGGTTACTAGCGCACTTGCATCCTGGAGGGCGGTGGGCCAGAAGAAACCTTGCCGGAACGCATTGCCGGCAAGAGCCCTTGACCCTATGTGTGAGCCACACATGCCTCCATGTATCTCTGCCAACAGCCTTAGTCCGTCCTCTCAAGGAATGCACTTCAATTTCACACTGTTCGGTCTTCTCCTATAGAGGGCATCATCCATGAACTGGTACATGCTGGACCGACGGGCTACTTTCTCTTCTTGTTCCTGCTCCTCGAGGAGCTCTCCTGTTTGGAGGAAACGGATGGTGGGCTGCGCCCATGCCGGAGCCTAGGGTTTGACGGCAAGGACTAAAGGCTCATCTTCGGCCGTAAGGGAAGCTGCTTCTATGGCCAGGGCGTGAGGCCCTGCTAAGGGTTGCTGCCCTCCGGGAAGTTTGGGACGCCCGACAACGTCCTTGCCGGCGGCTCCTGGGAGCTCAGCGGGAAAGTACTTGCCGGGGCCCGCCTTCCTTCGTTTGTTCTGTCCTGCTGATGGTGCAACGGATGGGTGAGTTAGCTGAAGCACAAAGGTACCTGGTTCCACAGGCAACTTGAGGGCGGCACACTTTGACAGGTCGGCTATGTCGTTCTCTGCTCGGGTAACATGCTCTGCTTGCAATCCGTCAAAGCGGTCTTCCAACTTCCTCACTTCATCCACATAGGCCTCCATCAACGGGCTCTGGTAGTCCTTATTTACTTGCTTGACAACGAGTTGTGAATCACCTCAGATGATGAGCTTTCTGATTCCAAGGTCTGCCGCGATCCTGAGACCGGCCAACAACCCCTCATACTTCGTTGTGTTATTCGTCGATTTTTCCTGGGGAAAGTGCATCTGGATTGCATACTTGTGGCGCTCTTTGGTGGGTGCGATGAGCAATATGCCGGCACCAGCACCTTGGAGTGAGAAAGCTCCATCAAACTACATAATCCACTCACTGCTCGTCTCCTTGCCGGGAAGGGTGGTCTCTTGAACCTCCTTGTTGGTTGTTGTGGTCCATTCTGGTAAGAACTCTGCCAGGGATCGGCTCTTGATTGTTGAAGTACTTTCAAACTTGAGGCCAAATCTCGACAGCTCCAGTGCCCACTCCACAATCCTCCCAGTCGCATCTGGGTTGTGCAAGATTCGTTGCAACGGGAGGCGCGTGACGACGGTGATTTCATGTGCTTGGAAATAGTGGCGCATCTTTCTCGAGGCCAAGAGGGAACTGACGAAATAGACTGGGGGCTGCACCATCTTCTTCTTCTGTCCTACTTTGCTCATCTGCTCAGACTCCGCCTTGTCGGGATCTGGTCTCGCGAGGGGTTCTGTCTTGCCCGTGTCAGACCCTGCCGAGGATGGCCCTGGCCTGCCACCTGATGGCTCTGCTGCTACTGCTGCCTCTTCCTCGAGTTCCCTCTACGCCACCAGTGCAGCACTAACCACTTGATTCGTTGCTACCAAGTATAGCAGCAACGGCTCTTGCGGCTTGGGCGCGACTAGTATTGGCATGGAGAGATACCTCTTAAAATCTTGTAGTGCGGCCTCTGCCTCCGGAGTCCACTTTACTGGACCCGCCTTTTTCAAAACTTTGAAAAAGGGGACGGCGCACTCAGCAAATTTGGAGATGAATCTAGTCAGGGCGGCAACGCTGCCGGCGAGCCTACGGACGTCTTTGACCCGCTTCGGTGCCTCAATCTGCTCGATTGCCTTGATCTTGTCGTGATTTTCTTCAATTCTGCGCTGAGACACAAAGAACCCAAGAAGTTTGCCAGATGGGACACCAAACACGCACTTCTCCAGGTTGAGCTTGAGGTTGATCTTACGCAGATTTGCAAATATTTCTTCTAGGTCTTGTACGAGCGTGGCCCTGTCCTTGGTTTTAACCACTACATCATCCATATAGGTTTCCATATTTCTATGTAGTTGGGGCTCAAAACCAATTTGGACCGCTCGGGCAAACGTCGAACCAACGCTCTTCAACCAGAAAGGCATCCGTACAAAACAGTACGTACCACATGGGGTGATGAACGCGGTCTTCTCTTCGCCCTCTTTCATCATGAAGATCTGGTTGTATCCTGAATAGGCGTCGAGGAATGACAGCAGGTCACACCCGACAGTGGATTCTACAATCTGGTCGATGCATGGCAAAGGGAAAGGATCCTTCGGACAAGCTTTATTGATATCTGTGTGATCAATACACAGCCTCCATTTCCCATTTGCGTTACACACCACCACCGGATTGGAAACCACGTTGGGTGGAGTAGTCCTCTAACTAGGTCTGCTGCCTCCAACATCCTGATCTCTTCTAAGATGAACTCTTATCTCTCCAAAGCTTGCTTCCTGACCTTTTGCTTGACGGGCCGCACATGAGGACAGACAACAAGGTGGTGCTCAATCACCTCCCTGGGAACGCCGGGGATGTCGGATGCTTGCCATGCAAACACATCAACATTCGCCTGCAGGAAGGAGACAAGCGCGCTTTCCTATTTGTTGTCTAGGGCGGAGCTTATGGTGAAAGCCCCTCCTGTGTCGTCCTCCTTGACAGACACCTTCTTGGTCTCTGGTGCTGCAGCTTTGGACTTCTTGCTCTTGTCGGCGGAGCTCTTTGGCACGTCCTCAACGGGAGCGCAGCACTCCAAAGAGGTGCGCTTGCCGGAGTGGGTGCAAGGGGTCTCGCCGGAAGAGGTCTTGCTGGAAGGAGTCTTGCCGGCCTTCTTCTTCCCTGGAGCTTCAGCGGCAGGGGCATGTGTCTTCGCGGCAGTTGCTGCAACTGCCTCTCGGTAAAGTTGATCGGCTCAGATGAGCGCATCTTTCTTGTCGGAGGGGACAGTGATGATGGTCAGCGGCCCTGGCATCTTTAACGTGTTGTAGGCGTAGTGGGACGCCGCTATGAACTTGGCTAGCGCTGGGCGACCAAGGATCCCATTGTATGGCAAGGGGATCTCGGCGACATCGAAGACGATCTTCTCCTATCTATAGTTCAGCTCGCCTCCAAACGTAACGGGCAGCGTGATTTTACCTTTAGGCTGGCTCCTCCCCGGGTTGACCCCTTGAAACGTGCCCGTCTCTTCGAGGTCACCATCAGGAATCTGCAGCTTCTTGATCATAGGGGGCGAGATCAAATTCAGACCGACCCCACCGTCAACCAACACTTTCATCACATTGAGGTTGCATATATTTGGCGAGACCAATAACGGAAAACACCCAACCACAGTTGTGCGATCAGGGTGATCATAGGTGTCGAAAACGATGGGTGTGTGGGACCACTTCGGGGGCTTCTAGGAATCAAACGATGGCTCTACCGCAGCGACCTCACGCGCCCACTGTTTCAGCTGGCGGTGTGAGGTGTGCAACGAGGCGCCACCGTCGATGCACATGGCCTCTGTAGCCTTCTAGAACTCGTGCTCGCCGGACTCACCGTCCTCGTCGTGATCATCATCCTCCTCTTTCTTGTCGCGGCCCCGAGCAGGCCTCTCTTTTTGGTTATCTTTGCCACGGTACCCCCTTGGCCGCCACGCTTCTTGCCGGATCCTTCAGCACCATCCTGACCTTTCTCCCAGTCTTGCCTTTCGTATTCAGCCTTCTGCTTTTCAATAAGCAGCTCAACTTGTCGGCAGTTCTGGAGGTCATGGCCCTTGGTGCGGTGGATCTTGCGATACTGCTTATTGGAGCCTCCTGGCTTGCCGGCAGCTGCCAGGGCTAGGCAGGCGGCGCACCTGGCAACCTCGTTGCTGGGGTCATCAGCCTTGGACCTTTTGGCGGCGCCGACCTCGCCCGATCCCTCAATGGCAAGCACAGTCTTGCACCTGCGCTTCCTGTTGTGGCGCCAACCCTTCTTCATCGGAGCGGCGGTGTCTTCGTCTGTGGAGTTAGTTTCCGCACCGGCGTCCTAGCCAGGGTACTTCCTCCCCTCTTCAGGTCGAGCACATCTATCGGCCAGAACATAAAGTTCGGCAACATTCTTGACCTTGTTCATCGCCAACTCCTCGCGCATCTTGCGGTTGGGCACATTCTAATGGAATGCGTTGATAACTGCGGCGGGATGAACATGTGGGATGTTGTACTGCACTCAGCTGAACCTTTGTATGTACTTGTGCAGGTTTTCTCCTTCTTTCTGGGGATGATGTGCAAATCGCTTGCTTGGCCATGAGCTTGGTGGCCTCCAGTGAAGGCGCCAACAAACTCATGACACAAATCTGACCAAGAAGAAGTGGAATCCACACGCAAGTGCATTAACCATGACATGACGTTGGGTTTGAGTGCCAACGGGAAGTAATTGGCAAGCACCTTGTCGTCGCGGGCTCCAGCATCTTGCGTTGCGATGGTGTAGATGCTGAGGAACTCTGACGAGCGGGTCTTGCCGTTGTACTTCTCGCCAACATCGGGCTTGAACGTGCAGTGGGAGGGCCACTGGAACTGCTGCAGCTCTCGGGTAAAGGCCGAACAACCCACCTCGTAAGGAAGGTCGCCGGGGCCTCCCGACGCCGGGTGGTCCATAGTAGGCCCCGCACGACGATCTGACTGATGGTGTGTCTCCCGTCGCTGTTCTATGGTAGTTCGAGCATCTTCCTGGGCTCGTTCCCGAAGGACTTGACGTTGGTCATGTGATAACCCACAAGTATAGGGGATCGCAACAGTTTTTGAGGGTATAGTATTCAACCCAAATTTATTGATTCGACACAAGGGGAGCCAAATAATATTCTCAAGTATTAGCAGCTGAGTCATCAATTCAACCACACCTGGAAACTTAATATCTGCAGCAAGGTATTTAGTAGAAAAGTAATATGATAGTAGTGGTAACGGTAGCAAAAGTAATATTTTTGGGTTTTATAGTGATTGTAACTGTAGCAACGGAAAAGTAAATAAGCGAAGAACAATATAAGAAAAGCTCGTAGGCAATGGATCGGTGATGGAGAATTATGACGGATGCAATCAATCATGCAACAGTTATAACATAGGGTGACACAGAACTAGCTCCAGTTCATCAATGTAATATAGGCATGTATTCCGAATATAGTCATACATGCTTATGGAAAAGAACTTGCATGACATCTTTTGTCCTACCCACCCATGGAAGCGTGGTCCTATTGGAAACTAAGGGATATTAAGGCCTCCTTTTAATAGAGTACCATACCAAAGCCTGAACACATAGTGAATACATGAACTCCTCAAACTACGGTCATCACCGGTAAGTATCCCGATTATTGTCACTTCGGGGTTAACGGATCATAACACATAATGGGTGACTATAGACCTGCAAGATAGGATCAAGAATTCACATATATTCATGAAAACATAATAGGTTCAGATCTGAAATTATGGCACTCGGGCCCTAGTGACAAGCATTAAGCATAGCAAAGTCATAGCAACATCAATCTCAGAACATAGTGGACAATAGGGATCAAACCCTAACAAAACTAACTCGATTACATGATAAATCTCATCCAACCCATCACCGTCCAGCAAGCCTACGATGGAATTACTCACGCACGGAGGTGAGCATCATGAAATTGGTGATGGAGGAAGGTTGATAATGATGATGGCGACGGATTCCCCTCTCCGGAGCCCCGAACGGACTCCAGATCAGCCCTCCCGAGAGAGTTTAGGACTTGGCGGCGGCTTCGTATCGTAAAACACGATGAATCCTTCTCTCTGATTTTTTTCTCCCCGAACACGAATATATGGAGTTGGAGTTGAGGTCGGTGGAGCGTCGGGGGGGCCACAAGGCAGCCCTCGTGGACAGGGTGTGGGCCCCCTGACGTGGATTCATCTTCTAGCATTTTTTATAAACTAGTAGAAAATAGGGCTTTGGTCCAGGCCAGGTCAGCCCATTAGTCCCGGTTCAGTCCAGAACCGGGACCAATGTGGGCATTGGTCCCGATTCGTGAGCCCAGGGGGCCGGCCTGGCCACGTGGGTCATTGGTCCCGGTTCATCTGGACCTTTTGGTCCCGGTTGGTGGGATGAACCGGGACCAATGTGCCTCGCTCCTGGCCCACCACCATTGGTCCCGGTTGGTGGCTTGAACCGGGACCAAAGGCTCCCCTTTAGTCCCGGCTCATTTCACCAACCGGGACCAATGAGGTGCCTATATATACCCCTCGCTCGCGAGCAGAGCACCCAGTGCTCTGTTTTTCTCTGGCCGAGGGGGAGAGGGCTTGGTGGTGCTCTAGCTCACCTCCTATGCACACAAGGTGTTCGATGGAATGCCCGAGCCACACTACTTAAGCTTTCTCCTCTCCAAGCTCGACCTCCAAGCTCCATTTTCCATAATATTTGTCTAGGTTTAGCGGTCCGTCACGCCCCGTCCCTGTCTTCACCGCCATCGATCACACGCGCCGAGCTCATCGCCAGCACCACCGTGGTGAGCCTCTTGTTCTTATCTTCTTTCTGAAAGGAAAAATATTCTTACTTGTCTGTTTACATAGATACTTGTATTATTTTCTTACTTTTATTATTGCATCTTATATAGTGCGATGGTTTTGGTATCCGCCCCCGTCGGCCCTCGTCCTGTCTATGATTCGGATGTGGTATATATATTATCTTTATAACTATTGGTTCATTTATTATTTATGAAAATTATGCTGACCAATGTGACATAGATTTTATTTATGTAGGATGTATGTGAATCGGAAATGCCAACCGACCCTATTGTCGAGAGGTTAAATTTAGTTGAAGAAGAAAACAATTTGTTGAAGGAAAAAAAATTGAGGAGGAGAAGATGATATTGGAGTTGCATGTTGCGGATGTCGTCGATGATCACAAGATCAAGATGGATGCAATGCGCTTGAAGATTAGAAAGATTAGAAAATATGCCATTCATACCGAGGCTTGGTATCATTATGCCGTTGGATCAATTGTTACCTTGGTTGCGATTATGATCGCATTTGTTTTCGCATTGTAATGTTTTACATAGTTTCAATGTATGGTTTAATTAATTAGATGCTCTGGAGAGCTATATGTTGTTAGATGAGAACTATGTATGCACTTTGGTTTTAGTGTGATGATGAACTTCTATTAATTTGGACACTTAATTATATATAATGCACAAAGATGAACCGGCAATGGATGTACGGTGACAGACACACCTGTGAGTACATTAAGGGCGTGCATGAGTTTCTCGATGCGGCTGAGGCAAACAAGCAGAATGGTTTTATGTGTTGTCCATGCACTGAATGTGGGAATACGAGGTCTTACTCTAACCGGAAAATCCTTCACTCCCACCTGCTTTACAAGGGTTTCATGCCAGACTATAATGTTTGGATGAGGCACGGAGAAATAGGGGTTATGATGGAAGACGGCGAAGAAAAAGAGTACGATGACAACTATGTGCCCCCTGAATACGGTGATGCTGCAACGGGGGGAGCTGATGAAGATCAAGAGGAACCAGACGATGTGCCCAATGATGCTGCAACGGGTGAAGCTGCTGAAGATCAAGACGAACCAGACGATGTGCCCGATGATGATGATCTCCGCTAGGTCATTGTCGATGCAAGGACGCAATGCAAAAGTCAAAAGGAGAAGCTGAAGTTCGATCGCATGTTAGAGGATCACAAAAAAGGGTTATACCCCAATTGCGAAGATGGCAACACAAAGCTCGGTACCGTACTGGAATTGCTGCAGTGGAAGGCAGAGAATGTTGTGGCTGACAAAGGATTTGAGAAGCTATTGAAAATATTGAAGAAGAAGCTTCCAAAGGATAACGAATTGCCCGATAGTACATACGCAGCAAAGAAGGTCGTATGCCCTCTAGGATTGGAGGTGAAGAAGATACATGCATGCCCTAATGGCTGCATCCTCTACCGCGGTGCATACAAGGATCTGAACGCATGCCCAGTATTTGGTGCATTGCGGTATAAGATCAGACGAGATGACCCTGGTGATGTTGACGGTGAGCCCCCCAGGAAGAGGGTTCCTGCGAAGGTGATGTGGTATGCTCCTATAATACCACGGTTGAAACGTCTGTTCAGAAATGAAGAGCATGCCAAGTTGATGCGATGGCACAGTGAGAACCAAAGAAAGATGGGAAGTTGAGAGCACCCGCTGACGGGTCATAGTGGAGAAAAATCGAGAGAAAGTACTGGGATGAGTTTGCAATGGACCCAAGGAATGTATGGTTTGCTTTAAGCGCGGATGGCATTAATCCTTTCAGGGAGCAGAGCAGCAATCACAGCACCTGGCCCGTGACTCTATGTATGTATAACCTTCCTCCTTGGATGTGCATGAAGCGGAAGTTCATTATGATGCCAGTTCTCATCCAAGGCCCTAAGCAACCCGGCAACGAAATTGATGTGTACCTAAGGCCATTAGTTGAAGAACTTTTACAGCTGTGGAATGGAAAGGCTGTACGTACATGGGATGAGCACAGACATGAGGAATTTAACCTTAAGGCGTTGCTGTTCGTGACCATCAACGATTGGCCCGCTCTCAGTAACCTTTCAAGACAGACAAACAAAGGATACCACGCATGCACGCACTGTTTAGATGAAACTGAAAGTATATACCTGGACAAATGCAGGAAGAATGTGTACCTGGGCCATCGTCGATTTCTTCCGACCAACCATCAATGTCGAAAGAAAGGCAAGCATTTCAAAAGCGAGGCAGATCACCGGAAGAAGCCCGCCATGCGTATCGGTGATCACGTACTTGCTATGGTCAATGATTTACACTACGTAATCTTTGGAAAGGGTCCCGGTGGACTAGCTGTTCCGAATGACGCTGAGGGACACGCACCCATGTGGAAGAAGAAATCTATATTTTGGGACCTACCGTACTGGAAAGACCTAGATGTCCTCTCTTCAATCGACGTGATGCACGTGACGAAGAACCTTTGCGTGAACCTGCTAGGCTTCTTGGGCGTGTATGTTAAGAAAAAAGATACACCTGAGGCACGGGAGGACCTGCAACGTTTGCACTAAAAAGACGGCATGCCTCCGAAGCAGTATAAAGGTCCTGCCAGCTACGCTCTTACGAAAGAAGAGAAAGAAATCTTCTTTGAATGCCTGCTCAGTTGAAGGTCATGACTGTATTCTCGTCGAATATAAAGGGAACAATAAATATGCCAGAGAAAAAGTTTCAAAACCTAAAGTCTCATGACTGCCACGTGATTATGACGCAACTACTTTCGGTTGCATTGAGGGGGCTTCTACCGAAAAATGTCCGATTAGCCATTGTGAAGCTATGTGCATTCCTCAATGCAATCTCTCAGAAGGTGATCGATCCAGAAATCGTACCAAGGCTAAGGAGTGATGTGGCGCAATGTTTTGTCAGTTTCGAGCTGGTGTTCCCACCATCCTTCTTCAATATCATGACGCATGTCCTAGTTCATCTAGTCGACGAGATTGTCATCCTGGGGCCCGTATTTCTACACAATATGTTCCCCTTTGAGAGGTTCATGGGAGTCCTAAAGAAATATGTCCGTAACCGCGCTAGGCCAGAAGGAAGCATCTCCATGGGCCATCAAACAGAGGATGTTATCGGGTTTTGTGTTGACTTCATTCCTGGCCTTAAGAAGATAGGTCTCCCTAAATCGCGGTATGAGGGGAGACTGACTGGAAAAGGCACTCTTGGAAGTGACTCAATAATATGCAGGGACGGATATTCTTGGTCTCAAGCACACTACACAGTTCTACAGAACTCTACCTTGGTGACCCCGTATGTCGATGAACACAAGAACAGTCTGCACTCCAAACACCCGGAGCAGTGCGACGACTGGATTACATGTGAACACATCAGGACTTTCAGCAGTTGGTTGGAAACACGTCTCAGAGGTGACAACACTGTTTGTGATGAGTTTTACTTGTTGTCCAGGGGACCATCTTTGACTGTATTGACTTACAAAGGATACGAGATAAATGGGAATACATTTTACAAGATCGCCCAAGATCAAAAGAGCACCAACGAAAACAGCGGTGTCCGCTTTGATGCAGCAACCGAGAGCGGAAAGGACACATATTATGGTTACATAGTGGACATATGGGAACTTGACTACGGACCTGATTTTAAGGTCCCTTTGTTTAAGTGCAAATGGGTCAATCTGTCAGGCGGCGGGGTACAGGTAGACCCACAGTACGGAATGACAATAGTGGATCTGAAAAATCTTGGGTACACTGACGAACCGTTCGTCCTAGCCAATGATGTGGCACAGGTTATCTATGTGAAGGACATGTCTACCAAACCGAGAAAAAGAAAAGACAAGGAAGCGAATACATCATATGATGAGCCAAAGCGCCACATAGTTCTTTCAGGAAAAAGGGACATCTTGGGAGTGGACGGCAAGACAGACATGTCTGAAGATTATGAAAAGTTTCATGAAATTCCTCCCTTCAATGTCAAGGCTGACCCAAGCATCCTGATAAACAATGAAGATTATCCATGGTTACGGCGCAATAAGCAAATGACACAAGCGAAGAAAAAGTGAACACACGAACATGCTACCATTGTCCGTTTTGTACATGCACATGCTATGTGGGTGAAATTATGATACCATGCCAACTTTCAACTTTTTCAGAGTTCATTTGAAATGCTTTCATGTCATATGGTTCGGCCCTCGTAATACCATGACCATTAGTCCCTGGCCCATGCGAACTTTCAACTTTCAACTTTCTAAAACTAATGGCACTAACAGAAAGTTTATAATTTTGCTCCTCGCCCCTGGCCCATGACCATTAGTCCCGGTTTGTGCCACAAACCGGGACTAAAGGGTTGGTCCTCATTGCGGGCAGAGTTTAGTCCCACCTCGCCAACCGAAGGGGGCTCACACCGGTTTATAAGCCCTTTCCTCTCTGCCTTGTTGAGCTCCTCTCAAAGTGAAAATAGATGCCCTAATAGAGAAAAGTTTAACCTAAATTCATAGTGAATTTCTCTGAAATTCATAGAAATTTACTAGGAATTTAGGTTGAATTTTCTCTATAAGCGCATCTATTCTCATTTTTTAGTAAGTTAATCACAAACTTGTGATTCAAACAATTTTCAAAGAATTCAAATTTTAACTATTCAAATTTGAAAACTAATGGCACTAACAGAAAGTTTATAATTTTTCTAAAACTAATGGCACTAACAGAAAGTTTATAATTTTGCTAACCTAATAGCAAACAGAATTAAAAATTAAAGCAAAAAACAAAAGAAAAGAAATAATGCAAAAAATAAATCAAAAAAACAGGAAAAAAACTATTTTTATGGTAAAGTTAATCACAAAATAAAATGGCACTAACAGAAAGTTTATAATTTTTTTAAACTAAAAGCAAAAAGAATAAAAAAATAAAGAAAAAAACAAAAGAAAATAAATAATGCAGAAAACAAAACAAAAAACTGGAAAAAATAGCAACAATAAGTATTTTGTTGTAAGTAGAAACAAAATAAAATAAAACAAAGAAAACAAAAAAAACAAAAAAGTGTTTTCAAATTTGAAAACTAATGGCATTAATAAAAAGTTTATAATTTTTCTAAAACTAAAAGCATAAAGAATTAAAAAATAAAGCAAAAAACAAAAGAAAATAAAATAAATAAAGCAACAAAAAAAATGCCACCTACTGGGCCCCCACGGCCTGAAGACGACTAGAAACCCATCAAAGGGCCAGGATTCAGGCCCGCAGGAGGCCCAGTAGGCCCACGGGCATAGCAGTGACAATTAGGCCTGTAAGCCTGCAATGGAGAGAAGCTCGATAGGGGTGCGGCAGTGGGGCTTATAAAGCACTGCGCACCCCTCTCAACTAGCGAGGTGGGACTAAACTTTCGACGCAGCAGCCGCACAATGCCTTTGGTCCCGGTTGGTGGCACCAACCGGGACTAAAGGGGGGCATTGGTCACGGTTCGTGGCACAAACCGTGACCAATGCCCCCCTTTAGTCCCGGTTGGTGCCACCAACCTGTACCAAAGGCCGCCGCTTCCCGCCCTTTGGGCTGCTGAAAAGAGGCCTTTGGTCCCGGTTGGTGGCACCAACGAGGACTAAAGGGGGGCATTGGTCACGGTTTGCGCCACGAACCGTGACCAATGCCTTTGCTATATAACTAGCACTTGTGAAAATTTCCATTCAGTTCGTCTTCCCCGCCCGACGCCGCCAGGCGGCCCTTGTGCGCCTCGCCGTCGTCGTCGTCGCCCCTGCCTTCGACGCCGTCCCGCGCCACCCAAACGCCGTCGCCACCCCGCGCCGCCCCGACTCCTTCACCGCGCGCCACCCCGAGCCGTCGCGGTCACCTCCCCCCGCCGCCCCGACGCCGTCGCCGCCACGCGTCACGCCCCTACGCCGTCGCCGCCCCGCCTCTGCCTCGCTGTCGCCACCCCGCGCCGCCGTCGCCTCTCACTTTGGTCAGGGCCGGCACCGCCCCCCTCTTCCACCTTGTTTTTATTTTTTTTGCAGATTCATATATGTTTTTTCTTGATTATATGTATATGTATAGTATATGTATGTGTGTATATGTATGCAAAAGATAGATTAACAGAAAAAATAGTATTTTTTTTCTGTTCATAGATTTTTTTGGTGATATTGATTATTGTAAATATGCAAATGTTTGCATATTCATATGAACAATGAATTAGGCAAAACCTTTAATTTTTTTCTAAAATTTCTATTTGAACATTATTTTAAAAAAACAAGCAATACTACTTCATGTATTTTTAAGAAGGAAGAAGAAGAAAAAGAATGAGAGGAAAAAGGAAATAAGAAGAGGAAGAAAGGTGAAGAAGAGGGGAGAGGAAGACGAGGAGAAATAAATAAGAAGAAGAAAAAAGAAGAAAAAGAAGAGGAGAAGAAGAAAGGAATAGAAGAGAAGAAGAGAAAAATAGAATATATATTCTATTTTCTCTTTTCTCCTCTATTCTTTTCTTCTTCTCCTCTTTTTTTTCTTCTTTTTTTTCTTCGACACGTGGGGGGGTCGAGAACGTCGGACATTCATGAGAGAGGCGAGGAAGAAGGGGAAGAAGAGGGAGAAGAAGAGGAGAGGAAGAAGAGGAAGTCTTCTCCTCTATTATTTCTTCTCTTCTTTTTCTTCTTCTTCCTATATGTATTAGTTTTTTTATTTAGGTTGTTAATTAGTAGATATTAATTTTGTTCATATATGTATGGATGCATGTGATATGTATGTATGTATGTACCGGGTATGTCCTTGTCGATATACCCCCTACCTGATAACTTCGACATGAGGGGGTCGAGAGGGGGTCTAGGGTCGCCGAGGGGTCGAGGGTCGTCGAACATGAGAGGAAGAAGAGGATAAAAAAAGAAGAGGAAGAAGAAAAAAAAAAGGAGAATATCCCCTATTCTTTCTTCTCCTCTCTTTTTCTTCTTCTTCCTCTTTATTTTATCGGGAACGAGGGTCGCCGAGCGGTAGAGGAGAAACCCTAAATAGAAAGTATCGTCGATGTGAGATACATGTACCGTCGGTGTCGGACACTACATCCACATCCCACAAGTGGCGCGGGCTTCGACGCCCACGTCACTTGTGGGATGTGGATGTAGTGTCCCACACCGACGGCCACATGTATCTCACACCCACGATACTTGCTATTTAGGGTTTCCTCTACCGCTCGGCGACCCTGACCCTCGACGACCCTCGTTTCCGATAAAATAAAGAGGAAGAAGAAGAAAAAAAAGAGAAGAAGAGAAGAAGAAGAATAAAAAGAGGAGAAGAAATCTTTTTTCTGCTCCTTTTCTTCTTCTTCTTCTCTTTTTTTCTTCTTCTTCCTCTTTATTTTATCGGAAACGAGGGTCGTCGAGGGTCAGGGTCGCCGAACGGTAGAGGAAACCCTAAATAGAAAGTATCGTCGGTGTGAGATACATGTGGCCGTCGGTGTCGGACACTACATCCACGTCCCACAAGTGGCGCGGGCTTCGACGCCCACGTCACTTGTGGGACGTGGATGTAGTGTCCGACACCGACGGCCACATGTATCTCACACCCACGATACTTGCTATTTAGGGTTTCCTCTACCGCTCGGTGACCCTCGACGACCCTCGTTCCCGATAAAAAAAAAGAGGAAGAAGATGAAAAAAAAGAGGAGAAGAAAGAATAGAGGAGTAGAACTAGCGTCGTCGAAGCGTTGTCGAGGCCACCCCAAACCCTAGAGAAGTAGCGTCGAGGCCACCCCAAACCCTAGAGAAGCAGCGTCGAGGCCACTAATTAATATTAGTTCTACGTTTGCCACTAATATATCCATCTGTCATGTTTGAATAATAATTGCCATGTTGTCAATATTTGTAGAAACTATGGACACCGCCCGAGACGAAGTACAAGAAGAGTTGTTGGGGGACATAATCGCACGAGGAAGTGATGCCGTCTGCTCGTTGTTTCTCAATGACACCGATGGTCTAGAAGTAGCTGGCTATGATTATGATGGCTCTGGTGACCTAATGCCGGTGTAAGAAGAAGACCGTGAGGACGGCTCCGGTGACCCAATGCCGGTGCAAGAAGGAGACCGTGATGACGTCTCCAGTGACCGAACCGAGTCCGGCCAGGTATATATATTAGTTAAGCTTCTGCTGACTAGCTAATTGATGCATTCATTGTTTTGGTATGTACACATATTAATTAAGTCTTTGTTCTTTTTTCTAGCCCTCCGGATCAAGCACAACTTCAGTAAAGAGACGAGGCCCGAAGAAAAAGTTGAGCTCGGATGAAAAGTTTGAGATCATAGCAATCGCGCCCGACGGCCAACCGATTGCACCCCTCTGGACAAAGAGCGCATTTATTGCTCAGTGCGGGGTTTTGGTTAGGGACAAGATCCCGATCAGCATCCAGCAATGGTTAAAGCCGGCTAAAGAAGACCCTGAGGTGTCTTATGTCAATGATATGCAGAAAAATGATCTTTGGACTGAGCTGAAGTCAAATTTCACCCTACCGCCAGAGGATAATCCAGAGAAGCCAGTTAAAGAGCAATTAATCAAGTCTTTTGCTCTTAAGAGGATGGCAGAACTATTCAGGAGGTGGAAGAAAGAGCTGAATAAGTTTGTCGAAAATAATGAGACACCAGAATTCAAGGGCAGATATGAGAAGATCAGAGATCACTGGCCCGCATTTGTGGCCCACAAGACATCGTAAAAGAGTAAGAAGATGTCGGCGATAAACAAGCAAAATGCTGCGAAGAAGAAGCATCACCATCGCACGGGGTCAGGTGGCTACCTTGTAGCCCGGCCTAAGTGGGCCAAGACTGAGAATGATCTGGTTGATAAAGGGATCGAACCAGAGACAATTAACTGGCCAGACCGTTGCCGGACTTGGTTCTTCGGGGCTGGCGGAACCTTGGACACTGTAACAGGGAAGTGCATTTGGACGAACGATCAAATGGACATACCAGTCAGAAAGCTTCAGCAGTATATCGAAGCAGCGCAGCAAGGGACGTTCTTTCTAGACAGAGAGAACGACGAGCTCACAATGGCCCTCGGGAATACTGAGCACCCTGGACGGACACGAGGCACGCTAGGCTCCATTCTGTGGAAGGTTGGGTTTCCGGACGCAGGCGGTTACAAATCCCATGAGAGGAGGAAAAAAGTGCAGCAGACCCAAATGCAGACGCTGCAAGCAAGGGTACAAGCGATAGAGGAACGAGAAGCAAATCGCAGCAAACGTACTGCCGAAGCTTCCCCCGAAGCTACCCCGCCATCTCAGCGGAGAAGCAGCGTGGCTTCCACCGAGCTGCTTCAGCCGGAGCATGGCTTGACGGCTCCTGCCAGCTATCCTGTGGATGCTATCATGGAGTCTCAAAATTGCCACCTTATGACGCAATGGATGAATTTGAAGGTCAAGGCGGCTGTTGGCTCTGTTTATCCTACTGAACCCGGTGCAACTTTTCACTGCCGGCCGATTCCAGAAGGATATGCTAGGGTGATGGTGGATGAAATAACGGAGGGATTTGAGGACCTCCAGCTTGACCACCCTACCGGTGAAGGGGAGACTAGGCTAGGGTCTGCTCTGAAGACTCCATGCCTATGGCGGAAGGAGCTCATCAACCTTCCGAACTGGACGCCTCCGCCTCCTCCTCCTCCTCCGGCAAGTCAGGGCACTCCGCCTCCTCCTCCGGCGAGTCAGGGCACTCTGCCTCCTCCACCGCCTCCTCCTCCGGCAAGTGACGATCAGGGCACTCGACCGACTCCTTCTCCAGCGCGTGGCGGCACTCCACCTCCTTCTCCGCCTGTGCCGACGCGCCCGAGCAGCCAGCCTCCTCCTTCTCCGCCTCGTCAGCAAGGGCGGAAGAGACCTGCTGCCGCTCCGGCTGCTCCGGCGCGTCATAGTCCTTCTCCTCCGCCTCATAAGCAAGTAAAGAAGACAACCGCTCCATCTGCTCTGCCAGCGTCTAGAAGTACAGCCAGAGGCGGGAGGAAATACAGATTTGGTCCTTCTCTGAAGACTCCAGAGAAGTTACCATACGAGAGGACCCCGGAGGAGAACGCCGAGATCGCACGAGAAGAAGTGAGGAACTACTTTGAAGGGGTGAAAGCAAATAAACATCCACCTTCGGAGGAGAAGGTAGATCCGGTGAAAGCGAAGCGCACTCTGGCTGCCCTGACAAAACCACCCAAGTCTCCACCGAAAGGAAACTATGAGCGCATTATTGGAAAAGAATTTGCCGAAGCGGAGCGGTCGGGAAGTACTGTCAGTGATCAAAGGCTGAAAGCACGACGAGCTGGGAAACAAATTGCCCAGCTCGGCGAACAAGCAAAGCAATCGTGCCCCCCGCTCAAGGTGCCTAGCGACAACGTCGCTAATGATCCGAGGATGGTGCCCGGTTATAGCAATCTTGGCGATTACCTGCCCGACGATGTACATTATGATTTCATGGAGGTGCAGATACAAAGATACGAGTACGGGAAGCCCCTCATCAAAGATGAAAGATCTCTATCAACGATGATGCGAAGATTGCATGATTGGTACTTGAAATCCTGCAGAGACTCTGGGGGGAGGAGTACTTTGTATGTGAAAGTTAAAAAGGAGCATGGCCTCATTGGAATTGAACTGTTGCCTATTCCATTCGAGGAGTTCTTTCAGTTTTTCAATCAATTGGCCCTCGATAAAACAACGGTCGCCTGCTACTGTCTGTAAGTAGTACTACTTCTGTCATTAAGTCTCTCTATATAGCTCAGCTCTTTCATTGCATGTATTTATAATCATCCTCAATATATTATGCAGATTGAAGATCGTTGAATTGAAGAAAAGACAAGTCGGTGATATTGGGTTCATTAACACATATCTCATAGATGCAACTCAGGTTAAATTTGATGCCGCAGATACCGAGGCCAACTTGCTACGATCGTTGGTAATAAATGAAAACAAAGATATAATACTCTTTCCGTACAACTTCAAGTGAGTGTTACTATCTTGTGCGTATTCGGTTTCCCTTATATATTAGTCAAGGTTATAGTAATGTAATTGATGAGTTATGCATGTGTGTGCAGTAACCACTATATTCTCCTAGAGATTAAGCTTGAGCAGGGACTAGTAACCGTCTTAGACTCAAGACGAAAAGATCCCCAGGACTATGCAGACATAACTCAAATGCTCAAGAAGTAAGTTAAATCGATCATTATCCACCATATCAACAACTTTGTTCATTTCCTGATATATCAAGTAATTGTTTTCTTTGTCTGACAGGGTTTGGAAAAAATTCTCCAAAAAAGCTCTAGGACTCCCGAAGAAGCTGCAATTTAGACACCTGAAAGTGAGTACTATAGTAGCATGTTCCGTGCATCTCCTATTGATTCAAGCGCTAGTTTCATCAATACCATTTGGCATTCTTGCTTATCAGTTTGATTGACCTCTATTTCTTGTAAAGTGGTTGTGGAAGGAACAAGGGAATGATTTCTATGGATACTACGTTTGCGAGTCCATCCGCCACACGACCTGTGAGCGGGGCTACACTAACGAACAATATGAAGTACGTAAATAACAACATTCACAATTTTATTTTATTACCATCATTTGTGTTGAGTTTCATTCATTCATATATATATGTATTGACCCCCTTCTTCAAATTAGATGTTTCGGAAGCGGGATGAACTCCTAGCACCAGCTCGCATGCGAGCAATTCAAGAGGAATTGGCGGCATTCTTTCTTGACCACGTGATCGCTGAAGACGGAGAATACTATGTGGACCATGAGTCCATATGATTATATTTGTAAGAGATAATTATTGTGTATATGTAGCCGGTAGTGTCGGATAGATATACGAGAACTTGTTGTTCGACCAATCTCTCGGAGAAGGAGAGGTGGTCGATATCACTTCTCTCTGTATGCATATATGTTCATGACGATCTTCTGTTTCCTTCGTTTGCTTACTAGCTAGCTAGCGTGTCTAGTCCTCTCTATACGTATGTATAGTACGTAGCGTCGACCAAGCACGGGCATAAGAGAGGACACTTCTCTCTATTAATGATAGCTAGCTAACACAATATATGAAACACCTAAATTAACCCCCCAAAACCCCCAACCCCCCCCCTTTCAAAAAAAACAAAAACCCCAGCCACAGAAATGCTGAAGCATGGATGCCTATTGGTCCCGGTTGGTGCTACCAACCAGGACCAAAGGGTCTCCTGCCTGGGCTCCGCGCACAGGCCACGTGGAGGCCCATCAGTCCTGGTTCTGGATTGAACCGGGACTAAAGGGACAGGGCATTAGTACCGACCCTTTAGTCCTGGTTCAGGAACCGGGACAAAAGGCCCTTATGAACCCGGACAACAGGCCCTTTTTCTACCAGTGATATATTCCAAAAATAATCTCCGTTGATTTTCAGGTCATTACGAGAACTTCCATTTATGCACAAAATAACACCATGGCAATTCTGCTGAAAACAGCATCAGTCTGGGTTAGTTCCATTCAAATCATGCAAGTTAGAGTCCAAAACAAGGGCAAAAGTGTTTGGAAAAGTAGATACGTCAGAGACGTATCAACTCCCCTAAGCTTAAACATTTGCTTGTCCTCAAGCAATTCCGTTGATAAACTGAAAGTGATAAAGAAAAACTTTTACAAACTCTGTTTGTTCTTGTTGTTGTAAATATGTAAAGCCAACATTCATGTTTTCAGCAAAGATTATGAACTAACCATATTCACAATAACATTTAGGTCTCATGTTTACTCATATCAATAGCATAATCAACTAGCGAGCAATAATAACAAATCTCGGATGACAACACTTTCTCAAAACAATCATAATATGATATAACAAGATGGTATCTCGCTAGCCCTTTCTGAGACTGCAATAAAAATATGCAGAGCACCTTTAAAGATCAAGGACTGAATATACATTGTAATTCATGGTAAAACAGATCCAGTCAAGTTATACTCAATGTAAACTAACAGTAATGGATGCAAATGACGGCGGTGCTCTCCTACTGGTGTTTTTAGTAAGAGGATGATGACTCAACATAACAGTAAATGGATAGGCCCTTCGGAAAGGGAAGTAGGGATTTGTGGAGGTGCTAGAGCTCGTTTATGAAATAGAGATGAATAATATTTTGAGTGGCATACTTCCATTGTCAACATAACAACCGAGAGATCTCGATATCTTCCATGCTACACACATTATAGGCGGTTCCCAAGCAGAATGGAAAAGTTTATACTCCCCCACCACCAACAAGCATCAATTCATGGCTTGCTTGAAACAATGGGTGCCTCCAACTAACAACAATCCTGGGGGAGTTTTGTTTGCAATTATTTTGATTTGACTTGAGCATGGGACTAGGCATCCCGGTGACCAGCCATTTTCTCGTGAATGAGGAGCGGAGTCCACTCCTCTTGAGAATAACCCTCCTAGCATGGAGGATACAGACAACCCTAGTTGATACATGAGCTATTCGAGCATACAAAATATAATGTTTATTTGAAGGTTTAGAGTTTGTGTCACGACCGGTTTTTCCGGGTATAAATTTCCAGAAAAAGACCGTCGTGCTCATCAGCCCCAGGATTACTGTTAGCTGATGAGGCTCCAACTTGATACAAAAATTCCAAGCAAAAATACATAATATGCAGTACAAGACCATTCTGGCATGTGAGTACAATAATTGGGTTTCTAGTGGTCGATGGCGGAAGCGGTTTGTGAGTCATCAGTGTCTATGGGACTTCATTTCCCACAGGAACAGCTGACCAGGTTAATTCCTATCTTCGCGAGGCTGCTATCACCATTGCTTAGGTCTCGAGGCTGTCATCGCCACGCTCCTCTCCAAGAAAAAATATGGCCAAGACAATAGCCAGGGACAAGCCAGTGAGTACTTTGAATGTACTCGCAAACATTAAGAACACAGGTATAATATAATTGATAATCATGCACGGAAAAATTTCATGATCACATCGTCAGTCATAAATAAAACATCTTTTATGCATGCAAGCAGGTTATTTTCATGCAACATGAATAAGAAGTAATGGAGTGGGAATAAAATGCCGCAGTCGGGCGTCTGAGCGACACCACATAAAGGGCTTTAAAAGAAATGCCACAGTCGGGCGTCTAAGCGACACCACATAAAGGGCTTTAAAAGAAATGCCACAGTCGAGCGTCTGAGCGACACCACATAAAGGGCTTTAAAAGAAATGCCACAGTCGGGCGTCTGAGCGACACCACATAAAGGGCTTACAAGAGAAATGCCACAGTCGAGCGTTTGAGCGACACCACATAAAGGGCTTATAAAATAAATAAATAACAAGCAATGCCACAGTCGGGCGTCTCACCGACACCACATAAAGGGCTTATAAAATAAATAATCACAATGAATATCCAGGAGGTAGAACCGTCCCAGGGATACTCGATAATAAAGATAATGCAACGGGTTAGTCCATCACAAAATAATAATCATGGTCCTCACAAGTAACTAGTCGGTATCCAAGTTTGGTTTAACAATATCTCCTCCGAAGACCGACACTAAGACCAACACTTGACCCATCCCAGACTATAATCCTTAACCACGGACACGGCTATTCGAATAGGTTTAATCTCTGCAGAGGGTGTACTCTTTAACCACGAGTAACGGATTCCTTGAGTCCATCGGGACTAATTCCTTCTACGGCCTTTTAGTAGAAAACACGCCTAACTTGCACACACCAGCTTAACTCATCGGTGTCTGGAATCACCCACGACACTTGTTAAGCAAAACTCTAAGTGGGGAGGCTACAACCTCACATAGCATGGGATCAAATTTATATCGCGCGCTCTAAGGGGTGGCCTCCCCTCTCGGTCCCAACCGGAAACACCCATGCCCCCGGACCAGGTGGCCTGCCTACCGGCTACAACCGGTGTCTTCCACCATGGCCTCTCTGTACGGTGTGTGCATGAAAGGGGTTGACGACTTACTGAACCGTACCCTACCTGCAGCAGGGACAAGTGGTAGTACAAAACAAGTATGGGGGTTACTGGAACAAGACTCGATCTACGGTCGACTCAGGAGGTTTATAAATTCCCTGCATGACATGTATAACAAAATATATTTCAACCAACAAAATCACCACTCAATATACCTTACCATGCCATACCGGACATAACCGTCCCGACGGGGACCGGCGACAAGCTCACTCCTACCCAAGGCAGAGGCTTTCCCGGATTCCTTTCCAGCATGCATGCAAGGCACATGAGGATGATCGCCATCACAAGTATATTCATTTCCAACCGCAAGGAAATCACAAATATGCATCCATGCAAATGACCATATCACATGAAATAACAAGTTCTCCGAAATAAGGTGGTGTTATAAACGTGTCAACTAACACACCAAAAATATTATTCCAGGGTTCAGAATGCTTGCCTTCATGGTGTGGATGGGCAGGGTGCACTCCAAATCTTTTGAAAGCTTTCTTCTCTTCCAAAATCCTATTTTCAAAAATATGCAAATAACACATATTTCAAAAACAGTACAAAAAAGTTGTTTGGAAAATTTTCAAATAAATTTTAAAATAAACTAGACAAAATTTGAGAGATGTAGGAAAAAGAATCAATTCATTTGGAGTTATATTCAAAAAGTTATAGACAGTCAAAGCTGTGGTCAAAATCTGTTTTTAATAAAATCAGGAAAAAGAAAACGTTTCAGAGGGGAATACGCTTTCGGAGCGGGGAAAACGTACTGGGGTGGATTACGCCTTCACTTAACCCACATGGATAGGTACAGGGTCACTGACAGTGGGTCCAGGGGGCCCACTGGTCAGGTTTGACCAGTCGCCGCGCCTCCTTCTTCCTCCTTTGTCCGAGCGGGGCGAGGTTCCGGCGTTGTTCGCCGGCGAACGGCGGCACCGTTCGAGAAACCGAAGCCATCCACGGGCTCAGGGGGTCGAGGCGGTCCCGTCGGTGGTTGCTACGGTCTCGGGGGTGGACGGAGTCGTCGGCGGTGAGCTTCGCGGCGGAGGGAGCTTCGGGAGCAAAGTGTGTTTGGGGCTACGGTGGTTCCCGATCAGAATCGAGTAGGGGGATGGTTTCACGGGAGGAAGAGAGAGTTCCTGGTGAAGAGAACGGAGAGTGGGAGGCCCTGGTGGTGCCGAAATGGCCGGGGCAGTGGTGACGGCTGCGGTTGCCGGAGGTAGGGAAGGAGACCTCCCAGGATCGATTGGCTGCCAATGGGGGTCCTCGGGAGATGGCTTGGGACTGCCTGCGTGCGGAGATGAGCTCGGGGCTCCTTAAATGGGCGAGCCAAGGCGGTTCCGCGGCGGCCATGGATCAGGTCGCCGGTGACCGCCATTCTGTAGCTTGCAGGCAACGCGGCATGGCTGCGGATGACGGCAGGAGCTAGCGGACGAGTGGGCACTGCTCCAGGGGCGAGCTGGCCAGCGGGAGTGGCTCGGGCGGCGCCGACCAGTGCAGAGGCTGTCGGGCAACTGCGGCGGCTAGCTCTTGGCCTGCCGGGGCGTGGCGAGGGGTGGCTTCGCGTGAAGCGGTGAGGAGGGACGTGCGTGGTGTGGTTCTGCAGTGGGGGCAAGCTAGGGGCGCGACGCGTTGGCTCGAGTGCGGCACGTGCAAAACGCGTGCTCTGCTCGCGCTCCGGGCATGCATGGGACGTGCTCGACGTAATGCCAGAGCATGCTACAGAGCTTGGGTGAGGCTAGCACTTAATAGACCCAGGTTAGGAGTAACTGGGAGCCTAGCGGACAAGTTGGTTTGATCAAAGGTGCAAGCTCACAGTGCAATGTCGAAATTCATGTCAAAACAGATCATGCCCGTAAGGTGTTTGACAAAATGCTAAGGGCACTTAGGCAGGTCTTGGAGTGGCCAAAAACTCCAGATGGTGGTCTCTTTAGATGAATAAGAGGGTGGTGAGGTTAGTTTGCCAAAAGCAGAAACTTGTTAGTGCAAGTTTTGCAAAACTTCAATTCTGGACAGGAAATAAATGACATTATTTCATGAACCAAAAATATGCCAATGGGTGCATGCTCCTGGACTTAGGGGTTTGGTAGGGCTGTCTACAAGTAGGAGAAAGCACAAGGTCATTGGAGCAAAAATAAATAGGGTTGCAGTAGAAATCACAAGGCTGGACCAGAATGGAAAAGAGGTTGATTCACTCAAAATTTTCAAAGAACAGCACTAGGTTTTTGCATAATGTTGAATCATATTCTACTACCAACATCCCATAATTTTGGTGCAGGCTAGAAAGAAATATTTAGATGGGTTGTAGTGCAAAATTGCACTCTGGACCAGAGAAGAAAAATTGAGTGTAGAGCTCAAAATATTTCATGAATAAAAGATATTTTTGTATAAAAGTGATTTAAAAACATCACATGACATCTCCAAATTTTGGTTGGAATTTTAAGTGAATTTATCAAATGGTTGTAGTGCAAATATGGCCACATAACCTGTAAAAACCATTTTTCAAGAAAATAAAGATTAAGCAAATTAATTATGTAATTAGTTATACTGATAAAAGAAAAGTTTTTCTTGAGAGGTTAAACAAGTCCAATAACATATTTGAAAGATTTTCAGTTTAGGGATCAACTCCATGATAATAAGAAAGGAAATGTTTAAAAAAATCAAAAGGGAGTCCAAAAAATCAAAGTTTTAATTCCTGGCAAAAATTTTAATTTATTAAAACAAGGCCAAAATTTTGGGGTGTCACAACACTACCCCCCTTAAGAAAAATCTCGTTCTCGAGATTTGCTCAGAGCTGTTTTAAGAAAAACTATACGCAATAAAAATGTGGCTACAGTGAGAGGGCAATAAGTGGTGAAAGACCACAGTGTGAATACTGGTGCTGCGTGGAAAAATCTATGGTTCGGGACAAATCGTGAGATTTCTACGCTGGATATAAATTTAGAATAACTTCTAAATTTAAATATACGCTGGTCGTACCCAAGAGCACAGTGCTCTCTCTGGCCGACAGGTGGATCCGGGGCCCACTGTCAGCCTCTTCTTCTCCCTTTGGTTCTCTCTTCTTCCTCTCTCTCGCGCGCTTTCCCGCGCTTTCTCCACCGGCGATGTCTAGCGCGTAGGGCATCTAGGCCGTACCGCGGTAGTGCGCGGCGTGCTAGCTGCCGGTGCAGCGTGCACTCACCTCGCGGGCCAGCGCGCTGTCGGCGCTGCTCGCGGATTCGTCTCCGAACACCGGTGATCGGCGACGAGCAGCGTTGGTGGACTTCGCCCACCGTACACCGAGCTCGAGCTATAAAACGGCCCGGGTGCCCCTCTCTCTTCCTCACACCTGGCCTCACTTCTCCTCCTCCTTCTTCCTCCATTACTGCTTACAAAAGCTCGGGTTAGGCTCTAATGGCGGAGGCGATGCCGGACTGGTTTGCGATCTTGATATGTGGAGGGCTGGCGACACTGTTGGGGCTCTCCATGCTCTTGTGCGCGATGATCCTCAACCATCGTCGCGACGCTGCTGCTCGGGTGTTGGCTCTCCGCGGTAGTCGTGATCACGAGGAGTAGATGGGGTGTGCCGGGTGCTAACTGTTGTTAGGGGGGTGATTAGCTAGATGTAACACCGTTGCAAAGTTTTGCAAACAGTGTATGTGTTCGAATGATTATGGTTGTGAGTCTGCTGCCGTGGTGCTGTGTGAAATTAATTAATCCACGCCGTGAGAAGGTGCAGATGTAGCAACTCAGGGAAAAGAAATCTTACTCCAGGATTTTGCGAGGGAAAACAGTTAATTTAAAGGAGCATAAACCACAACAAAAACTACACACATTAGTAGAAACCAAATAATTGACTCGTCGTACAAACTCAGGGTATCACGCATAAGTCACACACATAAATAAATGTTGCAAAAATGAACACCGCAGCGACGTCTAAAATGGAAACGGTAACTGGACGGGGTCCCTAGAAAACGTCTCTGGTACTGGGATACACTCCTCTTCTATCAGGGAAAGTGGATTGACCAGTCAATGCACGTGTCTCTCCTGGTCGGGCCTTAGTGCTCTGCCGATGGCGATCTGAGGATTTAAATCTGCGAGGCTCTGGAGATAACCCATCACACGTTGGGTTAAACGCTCTTGAGCGGTGACGTACTGGACAAGGTTGGCCAGGACTGGGTCTCTCTCAATTCGTCCATCAGGAAAAGATGTCACTCCTCTGGGTGCTGCATGGCTCGGGAAGTAATAATACCCTCGTTCGCTGGCATAGGGTACCGCGAATCGAAGGCGAGCAAGCGCTTCATATGCAACAACTTCTATGGCCATATGTGGGGTTGGCATAGATTTCCCCACGAAGGAGACCTCCGTTGGGTCTTGGTTTGAGTTTACGGGAGGGATGTGTACTGCTGCCCAATATCTCGAGGTGGAAGGGGTAATTCTTGATTTGAACAACTCATACTGGGGTGGCTGGGTAGCGCCCATGGTATTGCAGGTAAAATCCCACAATATCTTGACAAAACTACCCTGGGTTGCATCTGGGGTTCTCAGATAAATGCTGAGGCTCGGCATGGCAAGAAATGGTTGTGAGGGTGGTGCACAAGGTGAGAGGTGCTTGGCAAGGTCACGCGGTGGCCTTTTTATAGCACCAGAGCTGTGTCATTTTTACCGTGGTGAATGGTAAAGAAAATTTTCAGCTCTGTTCCAAGGGTCGGGGTCAAGCCACAGATTCACACATTTCACTATAGTGATGTGTTACTGTGGGGGTTGTCGGGGAGGTTTTTGGTGACTGTGTCTGGGATAGAAATCTTATACAGCATACTGGCGTATCTAGGCAAGGCTACTATTAAAACAGAGGCACGACAACAGGCGGCATTTAATTACAAGGCCACATGATTTCAAAGCGAGGGTACACTGGGACTCGATATGACTCGGGCGACCTAGTCTACCTTGTTTACATCCAAGCGGGCGTGCCTTGTGGATGTTGAGGCTTCTCCACGGGTCTCGTCGTCGGAATTAGCTGGAGTGGGTTGAGGGGCTGCAGGCTCGGGGTAGCGATGAGGACCATCTCGGGGATTGTTGGCCACAACCCCGTTGGAGTGTGCTCCCAATATGCGACGAAGCACTTCTGGGGTTATCGCAGCACCTTGGCCGATGGCTGGGGCAGATCTCAGGGACTCGATCGGGTGTCCAAACAGCACGACTAGGTTGTCGGCGTTGGGCTCATTCTCTTCTCTCGCCGGGGCTCGACGAACCAGCTCTCCACAAGCTGCGATTAGATCAATAGTGATTTGATCACACAGTTCCTCAAGTGCACTTACATAGCACACTAGGTGCAACAATGCAGGATCTGTCTCATGATCTCCGTTGGCCACTTGGGGTAGTCTACCATACCCTTCACATCTGGGGTAGAAGTGGAACGAGCGACAGTTAACTCTGGGCGACAAGTGCCGGAGATGAACTATAGCTTCTCGAGCAGCTAGTTGGATGGCTTGTGGCTCAAAGGAAGTCGTTCTTCCCGTGAACCTGTAGGGGCGTTCGGGTGCTAGACCCCTACCGTAGATGTGTACAGTGGCCCAGAATTGACGGTTCTCACCGCTCATGGGTCCTTGGTACACAACATATTCTGGGGGCTCTTCTAACGCATAGGCACGACGGGTGAGGTTTGCGAGTATGGTCACAAAGCCTCCAAGGTTGGTTGCCGTGGTCTCATTGTGCACGACAGGGCCAGGCATTGTAGCTTGGTTTGGGGTAGAGGCTGTGCTGGGTTGTGTTGGGGCTAGCGTGCCCCTCTTTATAGGAAAAGGGGACGGAGTCTTCCTTCGCACGTTTGCGAGAAAGGACTATTTAGGATTCGATCACTGGCGCATGAGCGACAGGTTAGGTTGATAGGTTGGGCACCGACTGCCAAAAGGTGTTGGGTCACTGTGTGACTATCTTGCACGAGAAGCTTGGCTGGGGTTTGGTTACGGTTTGGTGGGTTGGTTTGCCTAAGTTTATAGACCCGTCTAAGATAGGATTAGCCAATGGTCAGCCTGGCTCTGATACCAAGTCTGTCTCGACCGGTTTTTCCGGGTATAAATTTCCAGAAAAAGACCGTCGTGCTCATCAGCCCCAGGATTACTGTTAGCTGATGAGGCTCCAACTTGATACAGAAATTCCAAGCAAAAATACATAATATGCAGTACAAGACCATTCTGGCCTGTGAGTACAACAATTGGGTTTCTAGTGGTCGATGGCGGAAGCGGTTTGTGAGTCATCAGTGTCTATGGGACTCCATTTCCCACAGGAACAGCTGACCAGGTTAACTCCTATCTTCGCGAGGCTGCTATCACCGTTGCTTAGGTCTCGAGGCTGTCATCGCCACGCTCCTCTCCAAGCAGAAATCTGGCCAAGACAATAGCCAGGGACAAGCCAGTGAGTACTTTGAATGTACTCGCAAACATTAAGAACATAGGTATAATATAATTGATAATCATGCACGGAAAAATTTCATGATCACATCGTCAGTCATAAATAAAACATCTTTTATGCATGCAAGCATGTTATTTTCATGCAACATGAATAAGCAGTAATGGAGTGGGAATAAAATGCCGCAGTCGGGCGTCTGAGCGACACCACATAAAGGGCTTTAAAGGAAATGCCACAGTCGGGCGTCTAAGCGACACCACATAAAGGGCTTTAAAAGAAATGCCACAGTCGGGCGTCTGAGCGACACCACATAAAGGGTTTCAAAAGAAATGCCATAGTCGGGCGTCTGAGCGACACCACATAAAGGGCTTACAAGAGAAATGCCACAGTCGGGCGTCTGAGCGACACCACATAAAGGGCTTATAAAATAAATAAATAACAAGCAATGCCACAGTCGGGCATCTCAGCGACACCACATAAAGGGCTTATAAAATAAATAATCACAATGAATATGCAGGAGGTAGAACCGTCCCAGGGATACTCGATAATACAGATAATGCAACGGGTTAGTCCATCACAAAATAATAATCATGGTCCTCACAAGTAACTAGTCGGTATCCAAGTTTGGTTTAACAATATCTCCTCCGAAGACCGACACTAAGACCAACACTTGACCCATCCCAGACTGTAATCCTTAACCATGGACACGGCTATTCAAATAGGTTTAATCTCTGCAGAGGGTGTACTCTTTACCCACGAGTAACGGATTCCTTTAGTCCATCGGGACTAATTCCGTCTACGGCCTTTTAGTAGAAAACACGCCTAACTTGCACACACCAGCTTAACTCATCGGTGTCTGGAATCACCCACGACACTTGTTAAGCAAAACTCTAAGTGGGGAGGCTACAACCTCGCGTAGCATGGGATCAAATTTATATCGCGCGCTCTAAGGGGTAGCCTCCCCTCTCGGTTCCAACCGGAAACACCCATGCCCCCGGACCAGGTGGCCTGCCTACCGGCTACAACCGGTGTCTTCCACCATGGCCTCTCTGTACGGTGTGTGCTTGAAAGGGGTTGACGACTTACTGAACCGTACCCTACCTGCGGCAGGGACAAGTGGTAGTACAAAACAAGTATGGGGGTTACTGGAACAAGACTCGATCTACGATCGACTCAGGAGGTTTATAAATTCCCTGCATGACATGTATAACAAAATATATTTCAACCAACAAAATCATCACTCAATATACCTTACCATGCCATACCGGACATAACCGTCCCGACGGGGACCGGCGACAAGCTCACTCCTACCCAAGGCAGAGGCTTTCCCGGATTCCTTTCCGGCATGCATGCAAGGCACATGAGGATGATCTCCATCACAAGTATATTCATTTCCAACCGCAAGGAAATCACTAATATGCATCCATGCAAATGACCATATCACATGAAATAACAAGTTCTCCGAAATAAGTTGGTGTTATAAACGTGTCAACTAACACACCAAAAATATTATTCCAGGGTTCAGAATGCTTGCCTTCATGGTGTGGAAGGGCAGGGTGCACTCCAAATCTTTTGAAAGCTTTCTTCTCTTCCAAAATCCTATTTTCAAAAATATGCAAATAACACATATTTCAAAAACAGTACAAAAGAGTTGTTTGGAAAATTTTCAAATAAATCTTAAAATAAACTAGACATAATTTGAGAGATGTAGGAAAAAGAATCAATTCATTTGGAGTTATATTCAAAAAGTTGTAGACAGTCAAAGCTGTGGTCAAAATCTGTTTTTAATAACATCAGGAAAAAGAAAACGTTTCAGAGGGGAATACGCTTTCGGAGCGGGGAAAACGTACTGGGGTGGATTACGCCTTCACTTAACCCACATGGATAGGTACAGGGTCACTGACAGTGGGTCCAGGGGGCCCACTGGTCAGGTTTGACCAGTCGCCGCGCCTCCTTCTTCCTCCTTTGTCCGAGCGGGGCGAGGTTCCGGCGTTGTTCGCCGGCGAACGGCGGCACCGTTCGAGAAACCAAAGCCATCCACGGGCTCAGGGGGTCGAGGCGGTCCCGTCGGTGGTTGCTACAGTCTCGGGGGTGGACGGAGTCGTCGGCGGTGAGCTTCGCGGCGGAGGGAGCTTCGGGAGCAAAGTGTGTTTGGGGCTACGGTGGTTCCCGATCAAAATCGAGTAGGGGGATGGTTTCACGGGAGGAAGAGAGAGTTCCTGGTGAAGAGAACGGAGAGCGGGAGGCCCTGGTGGTGCCGAAATGGCCGGGGCAGTGGCGACGGCTGCGTTTGCCGGAGGTGGGGAAGGAGACCTCCCCGGATCGATTGGCTGCCAATGGGGGTCCTCGGGAGATGGCTTGGGACTGCCTGCGTGAGGAGATGAGCTCGGGGCTCCTTAAATGGGCGAGCCAAGGAGGTTCCGCGGCAGCTGTGGATAAGGTCGCCGGTGACCGCCATTCTGTAGCTTGCAGGCAATGTGGCGTGGCTGGGGATGATGGCAGGAGCTAGCGGACGAGTGGGCACTGCTCCAGGGGCGAGCTGGCCAGCGGGAGTGGCTCGGGCGGCGCCGACCAGTGCAGAGGCTGTCGGGCGGCTGCGGCGGCTAGCTCTTGGCCTGCCGGGGCGTGGCGAGGGGCGGCTTGGCGTGAAGCGGTGAGGAGGGACGTGTGTGGCGTGGTTCTGCAGTGGGGGCAAGCTAGGGGCGCGACGCGTTGGCTCGGGCGCGGCACGTGCAAAACGCGTGCTCTGCTCGTGCTCCGGGCGTGCACGGGACGTGCTCGACGTAATGCCAGAGCATGCTACAGAGCTTGGGTGAGGATGGCACTTAACAGACCCAGGTTAGGAGTAACTGGGAGCCTAGAGGACAAGTTGGTTTGATCAAAGGTGCAAGCTCACAGTGCAATGTCAAAATTCATGTCAAAACAGATCATGCCCGAAGGTGTTTGACAAAATGCTAAGGGCACTTAGGCAGGTCTTGGAGTGGCCAAAAACTCCAGATGGTGGTCTCTTTAGATGAATAAGAGGGTGGTGAGGTTAGTTTGCCAAAAGCAGAAACTTGTTAGTGCAAGTTTTGCAAAACTTCAATTCTGGACAGGAAATAAATGACATTATTTCATGAACCAAAAATATGCCAATGGCTGCATGCTCCTGGACTTAGGGGTTTGGTAGGGCTGTCTACAAGTAGGAGAAAGCACAAGGTCATTGGAGCAAAAATAAATAGGGTTGCAGTAGAAATCACAAGGCTGGACCAGAATGGAAAAGAGGTTGATTCACTCAAAATTTTCAAAGAACAGCACTAGGTTTTTGCATAATGTTGAATCATATGCTACTACCAACATCCCATAATTTTGGTGGAGGCTAGAAAGAAATATTTAGATGGGTTGTAGTGCAAAATTGCACTCTGGACCAGAGAAGAAAAATTGAGTGTAGAGCTCAAAATATTTCATGAATAAAAGATATTTTTGTATAAAAGTGATTTAAAAACATCACATGACATCTCCAAATTTTGGTTGGAATTTTAAGTGAATTTATCAAATGGTTGTAGTGCAAATATGGCCACATAACCTGTAAAAACCATTTTTCAAGAAAATAAAGATTAAGCAAATTAATTATGTAATTAGTTATACTGATAAAAGAAAAGTTTTTCTTGAGAGGTTAAACAAGTCCAATAACATATTTGAAAGATTTTCAGTTTAGGGATCAACTCCATGATAATAAGAAAGGAAATGTTTAAAAAAATCAAAAGGGAGTCCAAAAAATCAAAGTTTTAATTCCTGGCAAAAAATTTAATTTATTAAAACAAGGCCAAAATTTTGGGGTGTCACAGTTTGGCACATACAAATTTACTTGGAACGGCAAGTAGATACCGTATATAGGTAGGTATGGTGGACTCATATGGAATAACTTTGGGTTTTATGGAATTGGATGCACAAGAAGTATTCCCGCTTAGTACAAGTGAAGACTAGAAAGAGACTGGGAAGAAACCATCTAGAGAGCGACAACAGTCATGAACATGCATTAAAATTAATCAACGCCGAATGCAAGCATGAGTAGGATATAGTGCACCATGAACATAAATATCGTAGAGGCTATGTTGATTTTGTTTCAACTACATGTGTGAACATGTGCCAAGTCAAGCCACTTGAATCGTTCAAAGGAGGATACCACCCTATCATACCACATCATAACCATTTTAATAGCATGTTGGCACGCAAGGTAAACCATTACAAACTCCTAGCTAATTAAGCATGTCATAAGCAACTACAATCTCTAATTGTCATTGCAAACATGTTTCTTTCATAATAGGCTGAATCAGGAACGATGAACTAATCATATTTACAAAAAAAGAGCGGTCGAGTTCATACCAGCTTTTCTCATCTCAATCAGTTCATCATATAATGATCATTATTGCCTTTCACTTGCATGACCGAACGGTGTGGATAATAATAATAGTGCACGTGCATTGGACTAAGCTGGAATCTGCAAGCATTAAATTCATGGGAGAAGACAAGGTAATATGGGCTCTTTGTTAGATCAACAATAATGCATATAAGAGCCACTCAACATTTTCATTATGGTCTTCTCCTCTCGACCACCAAAGAAAGAAATAAAACAAAACTATTTACACGGGAAAGATCCCAACAAGAAAAAGAAGAACAAGAAATATTTTTGGGTTTTCTTTTTAATTACTACTACTACAGGCATGGAAAGTAAACTAACTAATTTTTTTGGTTTTTCTTATGGTTTTTCAAACACACAAGAAGAAAGCAAGAAAATGCAAATAAACTAGCATGCATGATACAATGAAAAAGTATGAGCACCGACAACTGGCATGAGTGTGTGAACATGAATGTAATGTCGGTGAGAAATACATACTCCCCCAAGCTTATGCTTTTGGCCTAAGTTGGTCTATGCCCATGGATCAAAACTGTAGTTGGGGTCGTACTGAGAAGGGTCCTCAGATTGCCACTGGCTGGCGATCTCCTCCGGATCCCACTGATAAACAGACTGACGGTGAGGGTCAGATGGTGGCTCCGGCTCTGGAGCTGACATCTGGCTCCGGTAGGCATGAATGGCCTTCGATTGAACAAGGTATATGCCTGAAAATATGTTGAACAAAGAGGGCACAGGCAAGGTAATAAACTCACAATAATTTTTTGTTAAATATCAATTTATATTTGAGTGTCTTATTCTTATCCTTAACAATAAACTCATGTGCTACCATACTCTTATAACCTAGAGCAATAGAAGGCAGCAACTTTTCCTCTTTCTCATAATGCCTGATAGGTATGTTAAAGTGTGCAGCAAGGCGCGAGGCAAAGATTCCTCCGAGGATGGGGCCCTTGGTACGGTTAAGATTTAACAATTAACAATAATAGCACCTAAACTGAAAGTAGTGTGCTGAAACAAGGCATGGCGCAAAATAACAATATCAGGGCACTAAGGTTTTCACAGTTCCCGCGACCAATTAAGCATCTACTAGAAAATATTGCAAAGTAACGTAGGACAGGAAAATGTATTCTAGTGATTCTTGCATCGGAAACTTTCCTCATTTCCCCTACAGCAATCATATCAATAAATCCCTCCACATCAATACGATGTGGTTCCTCTATGCTGCCCTCAAAGGGTATCAAACAGACCCGGCAAAAATCATAAAGTGACATCTCCTTATGCTCATCATATAAATAAAATTCCACCGAAGGTGGTGATCTCCTAGCATGGAAATGAAAATTTTGCACAAAGATATTGGTGAGTAACAAGTACTATTCACGCTGGTCATGGAGGAAGGCGGTGAGGCTTGCATTCTCAGCCAAATGATAAAAATCTTCATGAATCCCAGCTTCTCTCAAGAACTCATCACAAGGCCATTCACATGGTCGAACCTCCGCAGTACGAGGGAGATTATACTTGGGCTTCTTGTTCTCTTCACTTTTCTTATCCTTCGAGCTTTGGCTCGATGAGCCCCTCAAAAAACTCTTCAGCTTTTTCTGAAAATTTCTGAAATTTTTAGTAACTTAAAATAAAAGTGAACAAAACTCAACAAAATTGATAGCAACTACTCCTACTAGTGCCTAGAGGCTAAATCATGCATTAAAACTACTTTTGACCACATAAATTTGACATGCAAGCTCAAGAACAGGGTCACCAAAGCTGCAAAAATTTGCAATAAATAAAGCACTAGAACAAAAACTAATTGGACCATTGGAGGAGTCACATACCAAAGAACAATCCACGAAAGTAGTTTTGTGAGAGGAGCTTTGAGCAAGGAGATCGAAAATGCCAGCAAGATGAGCAAGAACTAGGGTTCGAGGTGGCTAGTGATTTTTTCTGGAGCAAGATGAAGTGTGTGGGTGAAAGGATAAGTGGAGGGGACCCACGTGGGGTCCACGAGGCTGGGGGGCGCGCCCTCCACCCTCGTGGGCACGTGGCTGCTCCCCCTGCTGTGTTCTCAGTGCCAGATATTCTCAAATATTCTAGAAAAATTATATTTCATTTTTAGGGCATTTGGAGAACTTTTATTTTTGGGGTATTTTTTATTGCATGGATAATCCAGAAAACAGACAGAAAATACTATTTTTCTTTATTTAACATAAATAACAGAAAGTAAAAAGCGGGTACAGAGAGTTGTGTTTTCTAACTTGATCCATCTCATGCTCATCAAAAGGAATCCACTAACAAGGTTGATCAGGACTCGTTAACCAACTCATTTCGAATAACATGAAACCGGAGAAATTTCGAATAACACTATGTTACCTCTACGGGGATATGCACATCCCCAACAATAAGAATATCATATTTCTTCTTGACAGTAGGAAGAGGAAATTCAAAACCTCCAATAGTGATTGTTGAAATTTTTCCAATAGAATTGATACTGTGGACTTGAGGTTGTTTCCTCGGAAAGTGTATCATATGCTCATTACCATTAACATGAAACGTGACATTGCCTTTTGGCAATCAATAACAGCCCCTGCAGTATTCAAAAAGGGTCTTCCAAGAATAATAGACATACTATCATCCTCGGGAATATCAAGAATGACAAAGTCCGTTAAAATAGTAACGTTTGCAACCACAACAGGCACATCCTCACAAATACCGAAAGGTATAGCAGTTGATTTATCAGCCATTTGCAAAGATATTTCAGTAGGTGTCAACTTATTCAAATCAATTCTATGATATAAAGAGAGAGGCATAACACTAACACCGGCTCCAAAATCACATAAAGCGGTTTTAACATAGTTTCTTTTAATGGAGCATGGTATAGTTGGTACCCCTGGATCTCCAAGTTTCTTTGGTATTACACCCTTAAAAGTATAATTAGCAAGCATGGTAGAAATTTCAGCTTCAGGTATCTTTCTTTTATTAGTAACAATATCTTTCATGTACTTAGAATAAGGATTCATTTTAAGCATATTAGTCAAACGCATATGCAAAAAGATAGGTCTAATCATTTCAGCAAAGCGCTCAAAATCCTCATCATCCTTTTTCTTGGATGGTTTAGGAGGAAAGGGCATGGGTTTCTGAACCCATGGTTCTCTTTCTTTACCGTGCTTCCTAGCAACAAAGTCTCTCTTATCATAACGTTGATTCTTTGATTGTGGGTTATCAAGATCAACGGCAAGTTCAATCTCTACATCATTATCATTGCTAGGTTGGGCGTCAACATGAACATCATCATTAACATTATCACTAGGTTCATGTTCATTACCAGATTGTGTTTCAGCATCAGAAATAGAGATATCATTGGGATTCTCAGGTGTGTCAACAACAGGTTCACTAGAAGCATGCAAAGTCCTATCATTTTTCTTTTTCTTCCTCTTAGAAGGACTAGGTGTATCAACATTAGTTCTCTGAGAATCTTGCTCAGTTCTCTTAGGTTGGCCCTCAGGATACAAAGGTTCTTGAGTCATTTTACCCCGTCTAGTCATAACTCTAACAACATTATCATTTCTATTATTATTTAATTCATTGAGCAAATCATTCTGAGCCTTAAGTAGTTATTCTACTTGAGTGGTAACCATAGAAGCATGTTTACTAATAAGTTCAAGTTCAGCTTTAACTCTAGACATATAATCACTCAAGTGTTCAAGCATATCAGCATTGTGTTTCAATTGTCTACCAACATAAGCATTGAAGTTTTATTGTTTAACCATAAAGTCATCAAACTCATCCAAGCATTGGCTAGAAACTTAGTAAATGGGATTTCACATTTATCGAATCCATAGAGAGAATTTACCTTTACTACCCTTGTCGGGTTACCAAGACCATATATTTCTTCAATAGGTGGTAAATTCTTAACATCTTCAGCTTTAATACATTTTTCTTTCATAGATTTCTTTGCCTCTTGCATATCTTCAGGACTGAGAAATAGAATATCCCTTTTCTTCGGAGTTGGTTCAGGATGTGTCCAATTATTTTCATTTGTCAACATACTATTAAATAGAAATTCATCTTAATCAACAGTTCTTTCCCTGAAAACACAACCAGCACAACTATCCAGGTAATCTCTGGAAGCATCGGTTAGTCCATTATAAAAGATATCAAGTATTTCATTTTTCTTGAGAGGATGATCAGGCAAACCATTAAGTAAATGGAGAAGCCTCCCCCAAGCTTGTGGGAGACTCTCTTCTTCAATTTGCACAAAATTATATATTTCCCTTAAGGCAGCTTGTTTCTTATGAGTGGGGAAATATTTAGCAGAGAAGTAATAAATCATATCCTGAGGATTACGCACACAACCAGGATCAAGAGAATTAAACCATGTTTTAGCATCACCCTTTAATGAGACCGGAAACAACTTAAGGATAAAGTAATAGCGAGTTTTCTCATCATGTGTAAAGAGGATTGCTATATCATTTAATTTAGTAAGATGTGCCACAATGATGTCTACTACACAACCTTCTTCTTGTAGACGTTGTTGGGCCTCCAAGTGCAGTGGTTTGTAGGACAGTAGCAAATTTCCCTCAAGTGGATGACCTGAGGTTTATCAATCCGTAGGAGGCGTAGGATGAAGATGGTCTCTCTCAAGCAACCCTGCAACCAAATAACAAAGAGTCTCCTGTGTCCCCAACACACCCAATACAATGGTAAATTGTATAGGTGCACCAGTTCGGCGAAGAGATGGTGATACAAGTGCAATATGGATGGTAGATATAGGTTTTTGTAATCTGAAAATATAAAAACAGAAAGGTAACTAATGATAAAAGTGAGCACAAACGGTATTGCAATGCTAGGAAACAAGGTCTAGGGTTCATACTTTCACTAGTGTAAGTCCTCTCAACAATAATAACATAATTGGATCATATAACTATCCCTCAACATGCAACAAATAGTCACTCCAAAGTCTCTAATTGGGGAGAACAAACGAAGAGATTATGGTAGGGGACGAAACCACCTCAAAGTTATTCTTTCCAATCAATCTGTTGGGCTATTCCTATAAGTGTCACAAACAGCCCTAGAGTTCATACTAGAATAACACCTTAAGACACAAATCAACCAAAACCCTAATGTCACCTAGATACTCCAATGTCACCTCAAGTATCTGTGGGTATGATTATACGATATGCATCACACAATCTCAGATTCATGTATTCAACAAACACATAGGACCTCAAAGAGTTGCCCAAAGCTTCTACCAGAGAGTCAAGACAAAAATGTCTGCCAACCCCTATGCATAGATTCTCAAGGTCACGGAACCCGCAAGTTGATCACCAAAACATACATCAAGTGGATCAATAGAATACCCCATTGTCACCACGAGTATCCCACGCAAGACATACATGAAGTGTTCTCAAATCCTTAAAGACTCAATCCGATAAGATAACTTCAAAGGGAAAACTCAATCCATTACAAGAGAGTAGAGGGGGGAAACATCATAAGATCCAACTATAATAGCAAAGCTCGCGATACATCAAGATCGTACCACCCCAAGAACACGAGAGAGAGAGATCAAACACATAGCTACTGTTACATACCCTCAGCCCCGAGGGAGAACTAGTCCCTCTTAGTCATGGAGAGCACCGACATGATGAAGATGGCCACCGGAGAGGGATTCCCCCTCCGGCAGGGTGCCGGAACAGGTCTAGATTGGTTTTCGGTGGCTATGGAGGCTTCTGGCGGCGGAACTACCGATCTATTGTGCTCTCCGAAGTTTTTAGGGTATATGGGTATATACGGGAGGAAGAAATACATCGGGTGACCTCCGGGCTGTCCACGAGGCAGGGGGCGTGCTCAGGGGGGTGGGCGCGCCCCCTACCCTCATGGGAAGCCCGGGCCTCTCCTGGTCCATCTCCGATACTCCGTGGGCTTCTTTTGGTCCAAAAATAATTCCGTGAAGTTTTAGGTCAATTGGACTCCGTTTGATTTTCCTTTTCTATGATCTCTAAAACAAGGAAAAAAACAGAAATTGGCACTGGGCTCTGGGTTAATAGGTTAGTCCCAAAAATAATATAAAAGTGTCTAATAAAGCCCATAAACATCCAAAACAGATAATATAATAGGATGGAACAATCAAAAATTATAGATACGTTGGAGACGTATCAGCATCCCCAAGCTTAATTCCTGCTCGTCCTCAAGTAGGTAAATGATAAAAACAGAATTTTTTATGTGGAATGCTACCTAACATATTTCTCTAAGTAATTCTCTTCATTTTGGCATGAATGTTTAGATCCATAAGATTCAAGACAAAAGTTTAATATTGACATAAAAAATAATACTTCAAGCATACTAACTAAGCAATTATGTCTTCTCAAAATAACATGGACAAAGAAAGTTATCCCTACAAAATCATATAGTCTTGCTATGCTCCATCTTGACCACACAACGTATTCAAATCATGCACAACCCCGATGACAAGCCAAGCAATTGTTTCATACTTTTGATGTTCTCAAACCTTTTCAATCTTCACGCAATACATGAGTGTGAGCCATGGACATAGCACTATATGTGGAATAGAATGGTGGTTGTGGAGAAGACAAAAAATGAAGATAGTCTCACATCAACTAGGCGTATCAACGGGCTATGGAGATGCCCATTAATAGATATCAATGTGAGTGAGTAGGGATTGCCATGCAACGGATGCACTAGAGCTATAAATGTATGAAAGCTCAACAAAAGAAAGTAAGTGTGTGTGCATCCAACTTGCTTGCTCACGAAGACCTAGGGCACTTGAGGAGGCCCATTGTTGGAATATACAAGCCAAGTTATATAATGAAAATTTCCCACTAGTATATGAAAGTGACAAAACAAGAGACTCTCTATCATGAAGATCATGGTGCTACTTTGAAGCACAAGTGTGGAAAAAGGATAGTAGCATTGCCCCTTTTTGTTTTCTTTTTTATTTGGCCTTTCCTTTTTTTATTTGGCGTTTCTTTTTTTATTTGGCCTTTCTTTTTTGGGGGGACAATGCTCTATTAATGATGATCATCACATTTCTATTTATTTACAACTCAATGATTACAACTCGATACTAGAACAAAGCATGACTCTATATGAATGCCTCCGGCGTTGTACTGGGATGTGCAATGATGCATGAGTGACATGTATGAAAGAATTATGAACGGTGGCTTTGCCACAAATACAATGTCAACTACATGATCATGCAAATAAATATGATAATGATGGAGCGTGTCATAGTAAACGGAACGGTGGAAAGTTGCATGGCAATATATCTCGGAATGGCTATGGACATGCGATGATAGGTAGGTATGGTGGCTGTTTTGAGGAAGGTGTATGGTGGGTGTATGATACCGGCGAAAGGTGCGCGGTATTAGAGAGGCTAGCAATGGTGGAAGGGTGAGAGTGAGTATAATCCATGGACTCAACATTAGTCATAAAGAACTCACATACTTATTGCAAAAATCTATTAGTTATCGAATCAAAGTACTATGCGCATGCTCCTAGGGGGGTAGATTGGTAGGAAAAGACCATCGCTCATCCCCGACCGCCACTCATAAGGACGACAATCAATAAATACATCATGCTCCGACTTCTTAACATAACGGTTCACCATACGTGCATGCTACGGGAATCACAAACTTTAACACAAGGATTTATCAAATTCACAACTACTCAACTAGCATGACTCTAATATCACCATCTTCATATCTCAAAACAATCATCAAGTATCAAACTTCTCATAGTATTCAATACACTTTATATGAATGTTTTTATTATATCCCTCTTGGATGCCCATCATATTAGGACTAAATTCATAACCAAAGCAAATTACCATGCTGTTTAGGACTCTCAAAATAATATAAGTGAAGCATGAGAGTTCATCTATTTCTTCAAAATAAAACCACCATCATGCTCTAAAAGATATAAGTGAAGCACTAGAGCAAACGACAAACTACTCCGAAAGATATAAGTGAAGATCAATGAGTAGTCGAATAATTATGCAACTATGTGAATACTCTCTAACATTTAGTAATTTCAGATCTTGGTACTTTATTCAAACAGCAAGCAGAACAAAATAAAATTACATTCTAAGAGTGGCAAACATCATGTGAAGAAGCAAAAACTTAGGATCAACCGGAACTAACCGATAGTTGTTGAAGAAGAAAGGTGGGATGCCAACCGGGGCATCCCCAAGCTTAGATGCTTTAGAGTTCTTGAAATATTATCTTGGGATGCCTTGGGAATCTCCAAGCTTGAGATTTTGTGTCTCCTTAATTCCTCTCATATCACGGTCTCCCTAAATCTCAAAAGCTTCATCCACACAAAACTCAACAAGGACTCGTGAGATAAGTTAGTATAAACCATTGCAAAAACCTTATCATAATCTACTGTAGCAAATCACTAAAATTATTATTCAACATTGCATACTAAATGCCTCTGCATATTTAATAGTCCTATTGTCAAATAGAATCATTAAAGAAGCAAACATATGCAAACAATGCAAACATAACAGCAATCTGCCTAAACAAGACAATCTTTAAAGAGTGCAGCAAGATCCATACTTCCCTAACTCCAAAAATTATGAAAGAAAATTACCACTGTAGTAAATTTATCAGAGCTTAATATGCAAAAGGTTTCAACATTTTATCACATTCTGACTTTTCTAGGGAATTATTGCAACAGCGGTAAACTTTCTGTTTTCAAACAGCAACATGAAGACTTGTAAAATAGGCATAGTAAAGGCTATCAATGCCACTTTTATTGAAATAAAAGATGCAAAACATTGTTATAAATAACAGAAATCAAATCCTAACAAAATAAATTGACGCTCCAAGCAAAACACATATCATGTGGCGAATAAAAATATAGCTCCAAGTAAAGTTACCGATGAATCAAAGACGAAAGAGGGGATGCCTTCCGGGGCATCCCCACGCTTAGGCTCCTGGTTGTCCTTGAATATTACCTTGGGGTGCCTTGGGCATCCCCAAGCTTAGGCTCTTGCCACTCCTTGTTCCATAATCCAGCAAATCTTTACCCAAAACTTGAAAACTTCACAACACAAAACTTAAAGTAGAAAATCTTGTGAGCTCCGTTAGCGAAAGAAAACAAAACACCACTTCAAAGTACTGTAATGAACTCATTCTTTATTTATATTGGTGTTAAACCTACTGTATTACAACTTCTCTATGATTTATAAACTATTTTACTCGCCATAGATTCATCAAAATAAGCAAACAACACACGAAAAACAGAACAGTCTATAGTAATCTGTAACTAACGCAAACTTCTGGAACCCCAAAAATTCTAAAATAAATTTTTGGACGTGAGGAATTTATATATTAATCATCTACAAAAAGAATTAACTAAATAGAACTCTCCAATAAAAAAATGGTAGCAATTCTAGTGAGCGCTAAAGTTTTGTTTTTTACAGCAAGATCAACAAGACTTTCCCCAAGTCTTCCCAACGGTTCTACTTGGCACAAACACTAATTAAAACATAAAAACTCAATCATAACAGAGGCTAGATAAATTATTTATTACTAAATAGGAGCAAAAATCAAGGGACAAAAATAAAGTTGGGTTGCCTCCCAACAAGCGCTATCGTTTAACGCCCCTAGCTAGGCATGATAATTTCAATGATGCTCACATAAAAGATAGGAATTGTAACATAAAGAGAGCATCATGAAGAATATGACTAGCAAATTTAAGTCTAACCCACTTCCTATGCATAGGGATTTTGTGAGAAAACAACTTATAGGAACAATAATCAACTAGCATAGGAAGGCAAAACAAGCATAACTTCAAAACTTTAAGCACATAAAGAGGAAACTTGATATTATTGAAATTCCTACAAGCATATGTTCCTCCCTCATAATAATTTTCAGTAGCATCATGAATAAATTCAACAATATAACCAGCACCTAAAGCATTCTTTTCATGATGCACAAGCATAGAATTTTTACTACTCTCCACATAAGCAAATTTCTTCTCATCAATAGTAGTGGGAGCAAACTCAACGAAATAACTATCATGTGAGGCATAATCCAATTGAGAATTAAAATCATGATGACAAGTTTCATGGATATCATTACTCTTTATAGCATACAAGTCATCAAAACAATCATCATAGATAGCAACTTTGTTCTCATAATCAATTGGAACATCTTCCGGAATAGTGGATTCATCACAAAATAAAGTCATGACCTCTCCAAATCCACTTTCATCAATATAATCATCATAAATAGGAGGCATGCTTTCATCATAATAAATTTTCTCATCAAAACTTGGGGGACAAAAAATATCATCTTCATCAAACATAGCTTCCCCAAGCTTGTGGATTTGCATATCATTAGCATCATGGATATTCAAGGAATTCATACTAACAACATTGCAATCATGCTCATCATTCAAATATTTAGTCCCAAACATTCTAATGCATTCTTCTTCGGCACAATTTTCCTTTCCATCATAATCACGAAAGATATTAAAAAGATGAAGCGTATGAGGCAAACTCAATTCCATTTTTTTGTAGTTTTCTTTTATAAACTAAACTAGTGCTAAAACATGAAACAAAAAGATTCGATTGAATTATCTAAAGATATACCTTCAAGCGCTAACCTCCCCGGCAACAGCGCCAGAAAAGAGCTTGATGTCTACTACACAACCTTCTTCTTGTAGATGTTGTTGGGCCTCCAAGTGCAGAGGTTTGTAGGACAGTAGCAAATTTCCCTCAAGTGGATGACCTAAGGTTTATCAATCCGTAGGAGGCGTAGGATGAAGATGGTCTCTCTCAAGCAACCCTGCAACCAAATAACAAAGAGTCTCTTGTGTCCGCAACACACCCAATACAATAGTAAATTGTATAGGTGCACTAGTTCAGCGAAGAGATGGTGATACAAGTGCAATATGGATTGTAGATATAAGTTTTTGTAATCTGAAAATATAAAAACAGCAAGGTAACTAATGATAAAAGTGAGCACAAACGGTATTGCAATGCTAGGAAACAAGGCCTAGGGTTCATAATTTCACTAGTGTAAGTCCTCTCAACAATAATAACATAATTGGATCATATAACTATCCCTCAACATGCAACAAAGAGTCACTCCAAAGTCAATAATTGTGGAGAACAAACAAAGAGATTATGGTAGGGTACGAAACCACCTCAAAGTTATTCTTTCCAATCAATCCGTTGGGCTATTCCTATAAGCGTCACAAACAGCCCTAGAGTTTGTACTAGAATAACACCTTAAGACACAAATCAACCAAAACCCTAATGTCACCTAGATACTCCAATGTCACCTCAAGTATCCGTGGGTATGATTATACGATATGCATCACATAATCTCAGATTCATCTATTCAACCAACACATAGGACCTCAAAGAGTGCCCCAAAGCTTCTACCAGAGAGTCAAGATAAAAACGTGTGCCAAGCCCTATGCATAGATTCCCAAGGTCACGGAACCCGCAAGTTGATCACCAAAACATACATCAAGTGGATCAATAGAATACCCCGTTGTCACCACGGGTATCCCACGCAAGACATACATCAAGTGTTCTCAAATCCTTATAGACTCAATCCGATAAGATAACTTCAAAGGGAAAACTCAATCCATTACAAGAGAGTAGAGGGGGGAAACATCATAAGATCCAACTACTATAGCAAAGCTGGCGATACATCAAGATCGTACCACCTCAAGAAGTCGAGAGAGAGAAAGATCAAACACATAGCTACTGGTACATACCCTGAGCCCCGAGGGAGAACTACTCCCTCCTCGTCATGGAGAGCACCGGGATGATGAAGATGGCCACCGGAGAGGGATTCCCCCTCCGGCAGGGTGCCGGAACGGGTCTAGATTGGTTTTCGGTGGCTACAGAGGCTTCTGGCGGCGGAACTCCCGATCTATTGTGCTCTCCAAAGTTTTTAGGGTATATGGGTATATGTGGCAGGAAGAAGTACATTGGTGGACCTCCGGGCTGCCCACGAGCCAGGGGGCGCGCCCAGGGGGGTGGGCGCACCCCCACCCATGTGGGCAGCCTGGGACTCTCCTGGTCCAGCTCCGATACTCCGTGGGCTTCTTTTGGTCCAAAAATAATTCCGTGAAGTTTTAGGTCAATTGGACTCCGTTTGATTTTCCTTTTCTATGATCTCTAAAACAAGGAAAAAAACAGAAATTGGCACTGGGCTCTGGGTTAATAGGTTAGTCCCAAAAATAATATAAAAGTGTCTAATAAAGCCCATAAACATCCAAAACAGATAATATAATAGCATGGAACAATCAAAAATTATAGATACGTTGGAGACATATCACACAATAGTTTCAGATTCATAACCATAGAAAGGATCAGATTCAACCAAAGTAATTAACTCAGGATCGACAGAGAAATCATAATCCTTATCAGTAATAAAGAGAGGTGAAGTAGCAAAACCAGGGTCATATTTCATTCTAGCATTCAAAGACTTTTCTTTAAGCTTAGCTAATAATTTCTTAAGATCAGATCTATCGTTGCAAGCTAAGAAGTCTCTAGCAGTTTCTCCATCCATAACATAACCCTCAGGAACAACAGGCAATTCATATCTAGGGAGAGAATCTTCATAATCACTTTCATCAATATTATCAGATTCAATAATTTCATTCTCTCTAGCCCTAGCCAGTTGTTCATCAAGAAATTCACCTAGTGGCACAGTATTATCAAGCATACAAGTAGTTTCATCATAAGTATCATGCAAAGCAGAAGTGGCATCAGCAATAACATGCGACCTATCAGAATCAATAGCATGTGTAGGTGTCGCAAGTTTACTCAAAACAGAAGGTGACTCAAGTGCAGAGCTAGATGGCACTTCCTTACCTCCCCTCGTAGTTGAGGGAAAAATCTTGGTTCTTTGATCTTTCATGTTCTTCATAGTGACCAACAGATATAAATCCCAAGTGACTCAAAGAATAGAGCTATGCTCCCCGGCAACGGCGCCAGAAAATAGTCTAGATAACCCACAAGTATAGGGGATCGCAACAGTTTTCGAGGGTAGAGTATTCAACCCAAATTTATTGATTCTACACAAGGGGATCCAAAGAATATTCTCAAGTATTAGCAGCTGAGTCGTCAATTCAACCACACCTGGAAACTTAATCTCTACAGCAAGGTATTTAGTAGCAAAGTAATATGATAGTAGTGGTAACGGTAGCAAACGTAATATTTTTGTGTTTTATAGTGATTGTAACAGTAGCAACGGAAAAGTAAATAAGCGAAGAACAATATAAGAAAAGCTCATAGGCAATGGATCGGTGATGGAGAATTATATTGGATGCAATCAATCATGCAACAGTTATAACATAGGGTGACATAGAACTAGCTCCAGTTCATCAATGTAATGTAGGCATGTATTCTGAATATAGTCATACGTGCTTATGGAAAAGAACTTGCATGACACCTTTTGTCCTACCCTCCCGTGGTAGCGGGGTCCTATTGGAAACTAAGGGATATTAAGGCCTCCTTTTAATAGAGTATCGGACCAAAGCATTAACACATAGTGAATACATGAACTCCTCAAACTATGGTCATCACCGGTAAGTATCCCAATTATTGTCACTTCGGGGTTAACGGATCATAACACATAATAGGTGACTATAGACTTGCAAGATACGATCAAGAACTCACATATATTCATGAAAACATAATAGGTTTAGATCTGAAATCATGGCACTCGGGCCCTAGTGACAAGCATTAATCATAGCAAAGTCATAGCAACATCAATCTCAGAACATAGTGGATACTAGGGATCAAACCCTAACAAAACTAACTCGATTACATGATAAATCTCATCCAACCCATCACCGTCCAGCAAGCATACGATGGAATTACTCACGGCCGGCGGTGAGCATCATGAAATTGGTGATGGAGGAAGGTTGATGATGACGATGGCGATGGATTCCCCTCTCCGGGGCCCCTAACGGACTCTAGATTAGCCCTCTAGAGAGAGTTTAAGGCTTAGCTGCGGCTCCATATCGTAAAGCGTGATGAATCCTTCTCTCTGAATTTTTTCTCCCTGAACACGAATATATGGAGCTGGAGTTGAGGTCGGTGGAGCGTCAGGGGGCCCATGAGGCAGGGGGGGTGCCTAGGGGGTAGGCGCGCCCCCACCCTCATGGAGAGGTGTGGGGCCCCTAACGTGGATTCTTCTTCCAGTATTTTTTATATATTCCAAAAACAATCTCCGTTGATTTTGAGGTCATTCCGAGAATTTTTATTTCTGCACAAAAATAACACCATTGCAATTCTGCTGAAAACAGCGTCAGTCCGGGTTAGTTCCATTCAAATCATGCAAGTTAGAGTCCAAAACAAGGGCAAACGTGTTTGGAAAAGTAGATATGACAGAGACGTATCATCGCGGCAGGTTCGCGGGTCGGACGACGTGGTGGAAACGTTGTCACCAACACCGGGTCGACGGGCTGGTGGCTGTTGTTGTGGTCGCAATGGGGGAGAGTGCACCGTGGTCGTAGCGTCTCTACCCCCCCCCCCCACCACCACCAGCGTGCACCGGTTCGTCAGGACGCAGGTGCGAGGGTCCCGCTGGGACTGGCTCGTCTTTGTTGGCGAAGCTGACGAGGCTTCCGATGGTGGCTCTCCACTCGTCGAGCTTCTCCACAGCAGGGGGGAGTCGAGGAGTAGCTGCACGCGCACCAGCGCTTCTGCTGGCGTAGGCGGCGGCGAGATCTGTGTAGACCATGATGTGCTCCGACTTCTAACCAGGCTAGAAGGGGCTCGGTCATGGTCTCGCGGTCGCGCACCGCCTGCACCAGTGTCTGAGCGCGCATGCCAGCCTGGTTCGTCCTACGAGTGGCACATAGGGCTTTTTCCGCGGTGGTGCCCGGGGGCTCCGGCATCACGGTGTTGCTCATCGCGCACAGCCTGGGAAGGGCACGGCGCGGGCGCCAGCTGGGGTGCTATAGAGGCTGTTGCACCGCCCGTGGGCAGCACGGCCCCGCCCCCGGAGCCAGCGGCGCGTGGCTCGTTTTCTCGGATTCGGGCGACGCCGCTTGCCTGGCTCCGATCGTCAGATGTCCTGGATGCTCGCGGCCACGTCTTCGGCCCCATACATAGGTACTCGGCCGTCTGCTCGCGCTGGCGCGGACGGGCCGGCCCCGGACGAACCGATCGCCGTGATCCCCTTTCTCTTGGGGGTCATGGTGATGATGGAGTCGGTGTGCTAACCTTCAAACCGGATTTTCACAACCGCGCGCCCCCTACCTGGCGCACCAGAGATGTTGGGGGAAACGACACCTATGGGATTGTTGGGACCCCTTTTTCTACGGTTAGCGGGCGCGAGGTTGTGAAAAGAGCAGGTCTAGAAGCCAGCACGAGGATCATTTACCCAGGTTCGGGCCGCGAGGATGCGTAATACCCAAGTCCTGCTTTGCTGTATATTTGAGAGTTCTTCAGTTATTGAACTAGCTACGATGCATGCTTCATCCAAAAATTCCGAATCCTCGGTGAGTACGCCTTGGGCCTCCTTTTATAGTCAAAAGGGGCTACCACAGTGGCACACGGGAGGTGGAAAGGTATTACCGTAATCGAGTCTATCTCCTGGCACCATAGGACAAAACACATTTAATGTGCTACCGATGTGCCATTCTTGTTTTATCGGGAACGTCAAGGAAGCTCGTCCCAGCTGTCGCCGCCTCACCTGGTTTTGACGCGCGTCCGAACTGACGAGGCGTGTAGTGCCACGTTGGCTGGCTGCTGAGTTGGTGCGGTGGCTGAATCTTCACGAAGATCTGCATGCCACCATGCAGGTGCTTGTCGAGTTGGCCTAGAGGCCGCACGTAGCCACGCAAGCGCCTGCCTAGCTAGTGAGCTGGCAGCTGCATGGGAACGGCAGTGGAGTCTTGGTAGATGTGGGCCTGGCTGCGGCCCCGCGGATGTTTTCGGTAAGAGTCTTGCCGGGGCCCCGGCAAGGGTCTTGCCGGGGGTCTCGTGGGTATCCTTGGCAAGGGTCTTGCCGAGGATCGTCGTCTTCTAGTCATCATCTAGTCTTGTGTGCTTCTGGTTTCCACAAAGATTTGCATGCCACCATGTAGGCACATCCCGAGCCTTGGTTTCAATGATGTCGATCGCATTGGAACTCTCAGGCTCATGGGTGGCTACGATGTTGGTGTTGGGCAAGTTGCCCCAGTAAGGTTCTTGCCGGGGCTGCGGAGGCCGCCTCGGCAAGGGCCTTACCAGGGGAGTCCACCTCACCCCTATGCTCTTCGTGTTTCTGGCCTGGCATTGTTCTGGTTGTCTTGTGACTTTTCTTCCTTCCTCTGTCCCGCTAGGTGTGGCCGCAGGTGCGGCTCCAACTGCCCGCGCACAAGTAAAGGGGTACAAAATAGGACCCCCTCCTTTTGTGCACCGACACCGGACCTCCGCCAGAGGTGGCCGGAATAGGCAGAACGAGCGCCGACACCGCATGGCCTCTCCTCTGACTATCCTCACCATGGGGAAGAAGGAGTGGGAGAGAGAGAGATGTCAGCAGCGGGCCCACCACTCAGTGACCCAGGCGCCCGATCCCAACACTGCCCACATGGATAAGTGGAAGCGTACTTCTGAAAGCACGTTTCCCCATGGAGAAAGTGTATCCTAGAGCCCTTCGGCTGTAAGTGTGTTTTCCCAGTTCTGAAGACGTATTTTGTCTTAAAGCGTTTTTTGTTTTCTCACTCAGGGGCCTGTTTGTATAAATCATTTTACAGATTGGTCCCTGAACTTCGTCGGGCTATAACTTTTTGCTTGAGACTCCGAATGAGGTCAATCCAATGCCCACGTCTTCGTCTCATCGAGCACGTTCTGTTCCCATTATTTTCACTATGGTTTGGCATACTGGAAGTGATCTTATTTCCCTTTCCCTAATTAGCCCACTCCGAGAGAGAAACTTTTCCGGCAATTCCTCCGTGATCTTTCCGCACCTCTTCCCAGAGCCTCCTTCATCCCTAGGCACGCCACAACCACCATTTGCATGATGGCCATGTAGTAGCCATGGTTTTTAACTTGAACATTTAATAATTGTCGGTTTGTTTATCTGCAACTGTTATCGTTGTTTCGGTACTGCTTATAGTTTCATGTTCACCTTCGTGCTATGTGTCGATGCATCTGGTTATCATTTGTCTTGTTGGTATTACTTCCGTATGTCATGCTTGGTAGTAGTGCCTATTGGTGTTGGTTGTGCTTTGGTGCATGACAATAGTCGGTTACCGAGTACCATGGGTGTGCATGTTCCTTTGCATCTAGCTGCTTACATGATTACTTGGTAGTATTGTAGTTATGTTCTTGCATGGTATTTATTATTGATGCTAGTGGTTATGCTATGCTTATGAGTAGTGTTATGCTTGTGATATTCATGCTCGTCATTATGCCATGCTCATCTAGATAAATGATTCACTGTTGTTATGCTTAAGGTTTATGTTGCATCCATGTTTATGTTAATATCATGCTCATGCATTGTAATTGCATCATGTTATTTTCATATGACTCAGCTTATTGCATTCAAGTTTAACCGGACTTAAATGATATAGATAGACTATTGGCTGAGTCATGGTGCCACCATATTGAGCTGACTAGTGCAGCCACATTTGCCTTTTATGGGGAGGTCCTAACTAGGTCTATTGTCATGCCTCTCGCCGGTGCCTCCAAGGAGGGAAGGTTATGCGCGGGCGCTACCTTGGCCGTGTAGGACGGCATAAGCCTTGTGTGCCCGAGTTGTTTGCGCGCTTTTGTCCCTGTTTGGGACCGTTTATGTTTTGCCACGACGGTGGCCGTTGATGCCTTTGGTAGGCACAGGGCCACCCGTGACTTAGCCCAGAGGGGAGTTATTCAGAGTAGCCGGGGGAGTTTCATGGCAGTGGGACGGTTTTGTCAGCACGCCGTTGGGCCACCCGAATGGGACCATGAGGCCATGGGTTCTGTGGTGTGGGTAAAGTGCGCTACCTCTGCAGAGTGTCACTAGTACAACAACGTGCTATACAAATGGTTTTTAACCCCTTTTCGTGACGACATTTGGAACCGTCGCCAAGTGAGTTTGGGCGATAGGGGGGTCCTTCCCACACGACCCAGAAATCGTCGGGGATAGGCCCTCCTGGGACACAGGCCGGGGCCGTGTGCGATTAGGCGAGGCATCGAAACCCAATCATTTCCGTAGGTATGTACCATCCCACACGGTAATCCAAGAAAAATATTTCCGTAGGTATGTATATCCCGCACGGTGAATCCCAGAAAATCATTTCCGTCGATACGTACATCCCACACGGTGAATCCCAAAAAATCATTTCCATAGGCATGTACATCCCACACGGTGAATCCTAGAAAAACATTTCTGTAGGTGTGTATATCACACACAGTTCTTTGTGTGGAAACTTTTGTGCAAGGTGGCCTAATGCAAACAACTCGCTACCGGAAGCCGTGTGTGATTGTTACTTGATAGAACATGCCTACTTTCTAGAAACCGTGCGGGTTGTTTGAGTTCATCGCCCATGGTGCTGTTTGAGTAACCGTCTGCAATAGAAAACCCCAATAAGCAGGGTAATTAGCCTATTATTGATAATCCATGTACTAGTCAAACTGATATTTCTTATAAAACATGCCAGATATTTCATATCCGTATTAAAGCAACCAAGATTTCATAATAGAGTTACATCAGATAGCTTCGGCACTCAGTTACGCCATTACACAACAACACCAAGTTTCACATGCATCATTGAAAACCTTTGGAAAGTAGCATCATACACGATAAATAGACAAATGAATCGCATTTGGGAAACTGCAGAAGCAGAAGGTAAATATTTAAGCCTTAGTGATGTTGAATGTCCTTGCAACTTTAGGCCAGTGGCTATGGATAATTGCCCGCCCAACCTTCATCCTCTTCAGCAAGACTTCAATATTGTACCATGGGTGTTGAATGAATACCTTCCTCGCCTCTTGACCATGCAGGTGGTTTGAGAGGTAATCATTGGTGAACTGCTTTGAAAAGTACTGAAAAGAAAGCTATGCATAAATCGCTCTTGTAAATTTTGAAATGGCGCAAGGGATAAAAACAAGGTTAAAGAGTTGGTACCATCCTATAGTTGACTGATGTCTTCTTGATTGTGCAAACAAAGAACTTGTTGTTATTCGTCCCAAGTTTCTTCATCCTAACAATCTTTCTGAGTTTCTTGACTTGACTGAAATACATGGACATCTCATTTCCCCATACGCAAAACTGGTCGAACGGTGGGTCTAAGCCTCTGACAGCAGGACCTACATGTGCAAGACCAAATTGTAAGAAACCTAAATATTAGAATGATTCCTGCAACTGCACAATAATGTGCTATTAGCCAAAGGACCTTGCTTGAACAAACCTCGATGGTAAACCGCAGTGTCTCCCATTGTTTCACTGCAACACACATAAGGAAGATCTTGATCAAGTTAACTGAGAGTTGCCATACTATTAGTAGAATATGTATTGAGTACAACCAAATTTGATTGGTGTCACATGCATAACAATACAAAATTTTACACATAGCAAATGAAAATCAAATTGCAGAACTGAACCAAACAGTTAAATGGACAACAGACCAAATGAACCAACATAGTTAACTGAGCACGACATTGCATAATGGAAACATGTACTAGAAGATAAGACAGTTAACAAAACAAAGAATGCTTGAGAACAGTACTACGAAATGTAGCAATTGTTGGACCAAAGTGTTAATGGAACATTACATTTCAGAGGACCAAACTATTAACTGAACATCAGATTGCATATTAACATTACAGAGGACAAATCACTAGAAGGCACTAGTTGTGGCCTCGAGAAAACAATATGAACAATATTTTAAAGTAGACAACCGCGTGGCGGTGTCGACGGTGGCCTTGAAGACGAGGTGCTCCTCCAAGATCTGGCGGTCGACACGCATGGCAGCCATAGCGATCTCGTGCGCGCGTGCGGCCACATGCTACTGAGCTCCACGTTATACTGCGGGTAAAATGGATGTGGGCGGCGCTTAATTGGAGGAGGGGTAGTGATTTCGATGGAAGGTGACGCACCGTCGGTCGGGCATGTGGGACGGGAATGGAAGAGGATGGTGTGGGTGGGGTGTGGATTACCTGACCATATCGACAAGGCCGCGCAGCAAGAAGAAGGGTCAGCCGAGGAGGCCGCGCAGTAAGAAGAAGGGTTGCCGGTGAGGAGGAAGTGCTACAAGAAGAAGGGTCACCGGCGAGGAGGCGGCGCTGCAAGAAGAAGGGTAGCCGGCGAGGAGGCGGCGCTCCAAGAAGAAGGGTCGTCGGCGAGGAAGCCGAGCTACCAGTAAGCAGCGGTGAAGGTTTGAACTTGAAAAGCAAGGAGGAACAGTGGAAACGTGGCTTTTGATAGATATTTCCGCGGTGGCAAAAAAATTCGTTTGGTGCCGCGAGAAACTGGCGCGCAAGTGTGGTTCAAGCGGGGGCGGTGGACTGTAGACGATGAAGCTTCCTGCGTAAGCCAGACAAGACGGTGCGCCAAGATATTTTATATCGCAACCCACACAATTCTTTCTAGTAAACTATTTGTGGTATACCTGATTTTTTCATTATGTTATGAAAGACAAAATGGTGTTACAGAGGGAAAGGTTGGTGTTTGAATTGCTAGAACATTTACGTACAATGAACATGCAACTAGTACATGAGTGTCGTGTTTAAATTTGGAATTTTTATAGGTTCGCTTCGCATTTTTATGCATTAATTGAGTTTTTGGGCATTTAATGTGCATAATTCAAATTTGAACTACAAGCACATGCTCCAATGCACCAAAGTTTGTTGAAAAATCACATGTGTGTATTGGGGTGAATTTATAGGTCCCATGCAACAAATGGGAATGAAATTCAAACATCTGGGCGTCGTGCCTCGGCCGAAAAGATTGAGAAACTTGGTTTTTAAATTCCTGTAAATCGAAAACACACCTAAAAATCATGAAACTTGGCATGGTGTCATGACATGGCACCAACATGCTGCGGTAATTTTTTTGGCCGAATTGGGACAAGCTTTGGTGTAACCTTCTTGCAAACCGGAGCTTCCCTCAAGAAGGATTGTGGTTCCGAGAGGGAACGTGTCACCTCCGTGTGCGAAACGAGATACATACATTGCCTTCTCCCGGCTTATTTTTTTACACATGCAGATTAGACCAAATAGAAGTATCTTGCTAAATTTTGGAATTATTCCGGGATCGTTTGACCTTTTTATAAAGTAATTGAGTTTCTACGCATTTAATATGCATAATTCAAATTTGAACTACAAGCACATGCTCCAGTGCACCAAAGTTGGTTGAAAAATCACATGTGTGTCCTTGGGTGTATTTATAGGTCGCATCCAAGAAATGGGAATGAAATTCAAACATCTGGGCGTCGTGACTCGGCCGGAAAGATTAAGAAACTTGGTTTTTTAATTCCTGTAAAACCAAAACCCGCCTGAAAATCATGAAACTTGGCATGGTGTCATGACATGGCACCAACATGCTGCGGTAAATTTTTTGGCCGAATTAGGACAAGCTTTGGTGTAAGCTTCTTGCCAACTGAAGCTTCCCTCAAGAAGGCTTGTGGTTCCGAAAGGGAACGTGTCACCTCCGTGTGCGAAATGAGATACATACACTGCCTTCTCCTGCCTTAATTTTTTTACACAGGCAGATTAGACCAAATAGAAGTATCGCGCTAAATTTTGGAATTATTCTGGGTTCGTTTGACCTTTTTTATACATTAATTGAGTTTTTGCGCATTTAATGTGCATAATTCAAATTTGACCTACAAGCACATGCTCCAGTGCACCAAAGTTGGTTGAAAAATAATATGTGTGTCCTTGGGCGGACTTATAGGTCCCATGCAAGAAATGGGAATGAAATTCAAACATATGGGCGTCGTGGCTAGGCCGGAAAGCTTGAGAAACTTGGTTTTTAAATTCATGTTAATCCAAAACACGCCTGAAAATCATGAAACTTGACATGGTGTCATGACATGGCACCAACATGCTGCGGTAAATTTTTTGGCCGAATTGGGACAAGCTTTGGTGTAAGCTTCTTGCAAACCGGAGCTTCCCTCAAGAAGGCTCATGGTTCCGAGAAGCAATGTGTCGCCTGCGTGTGCGAAACGAGATACGTACACTGCCTTCTCCCGCCTTAATTTTTTTACACATGCATATTAGACCAAATAGAAGTATCATGCTAAATTTTGGAATTATTCCAGGTTCGTTTGGCCTTTTTTATCCATTAATTGATTTTCTGTGCATTTAACGTGCATAATTCAAATTTGAACTACAAGCACATGCTCTAGTGCACCAAAGTTGGTTGAAAAATCACATGTGTGTTCTTGGGTGTATTTATAGGTCCCACGCAAGAAATGGGAATGAAATTGAAACATCTAGGCCTCGTGGCCCGGCCGAAAAGATTGAGAAACTAGGTTTTTTAATTCCTGTAACTCCAAAACATGCCTGAAAATCATGAAACTTGGCATGGTGTCATGACATGGCACCAACATGATGCGGTAATTTTTTAGGCCGAATTGGGACAAGCTTTGGTGTAAGCTTCTTGCAAACCGGACCTTCCCTCAAGAAGGCTCGTGGTTCGGAGATACGTACATTGCCTTCTCCCGCCTTAATTTTTTTACACAGGAAGATTAGACCAGATAGAAGTATCGTGCTAAATTTTGGAATTATTTCGGGTTCGTTTGGCCTTTTTTATATAGTAATTGAGTTTCTGCGCATTTAATGTGCATAATTCAAATTTGAACTACAAGCACATGCTCCAGTGCACCAAAGTTGGTTGAGAAATCACATGTGTGTCCTTGGGTATATTTATAGGTCCCAGGCAAGAAATGGGAATGAAATTCAAACATCTGGGCCTCGTGGCTTGGCCGGAAAGATTGAGAAACTTGGTTTTTTAATTCCTGTAAATCCAATACACGCCTGAAAATCATGAAACATGGCATGGTGTCATGACATGGACCAACATGCTGAGGTAAATTTTTTGGCCGAATTGGGACAAACTTTGGTGTAAGCTTCTTGCAAACCGGAGCTTCCCTCAAGGAGGCTCGTGGTTCCGAGAGGGAACGTGTCACCTGCGTGTGCGAAACGAGATACGTACACTGTCTTCTCCTGCCTTAATTTTTTTACTCATGTAGATTAGACTAAATAGAAGTATCTTGCTAAATTTTGGAATTATTCCGGGTTCGTTTGGCCTTTTTTATCCATTAATTGAGTTTTTGCGCATTTAATGTGCATAATTCAAATTTGAACTACAAGCACATGCTCCAGTGCACCGAAGTTGGTTGAAAAATCACATGTGTGTCCTTGGGTGTTTTTATAGGTCCCGTGTGTAACGCCCACGATGCTGCTATATCTCCCACGTGTCGGTTCACGACTTGGAGGCATAACCGCATTGTAGGTATGTCGCAAGAGGGGTAATCTTTACACATCCCATGTACTGAATAAGAAAGAGATAAAGAGTTGGCTTACAATCTCCACTTCACACAATACATAAATATAGCATTACATCATCCAGATACAATCAAGGTCCGACTATGGAACCAAATAAGGAAAGACAACCCCTAATGCGAAAGATCCCCGATCGCCTGATCAAACTGGAACAAAACAACACAACGAACACGATCTTCATCGAGCTCCCACTCGAGCTGGGTTGCGTCACCTCCACGGTTATCATCGGCACCTGCAACTGGTTTTGGAAGTAATTTGTGAGTCACGGGGACTCAGCAATCTCACACCCTCGCGATCAAGACTATTTAAGTTTATGGGTAGGAAAAGGTAGTGAGGTGGAGCTGCAGCAAGCACTAGCATATATGGTGGCTAACTTACGCAAATGAGAGCAAGAAGAGAAGCAAAGCACGGTCATGAACTAGAGGTGATCAAGATGTGATCCTGAAACTAGTTACGTTCAAGCATAACCCCAAAACCGTGTTCACTTCCCGGACTCCGTCGAGAAGAGACCATCATGGCTACACACGCGGTTGATGCATTTTAAATAAGTTAAGTGTCAATTTCTCTACAACCGGACATTAACAAATTCCCATCTGCCCATAACCGCGGGCACGGCTTTCGAAAGTTCAAAACCCTGCAGGGGTGTCCCAACTTAGCCCATCACAAGCTCTCATGGTCAACGAAGGATATTCCTTCTCCCAGGAAGACCCGATTAGACTCGGAATCCCGGTTACAAGACATCTCGACAATGGTAAAACAAGACCAGCAAAGCCGCCCGAATGTGCCGACAAATCCTGATAGGAGCTGCACATATCTCGTTCTCAGGGCACATCGGATTGTCCAAACTTCCGGTAGGCCAGCCCAGAGTTGCCCCTGGTGGCCACCGGCGGCTGACAGGTTGGACCAACACTCAGAGGAGCACTGGCCCGGGGGGGTTAAAATAAAGATGACCCTTGAGTCTGCAGAACCCAAGGGAAAAAAGGCTAGGTGGCAAATGGTAAAACCAAGGTTGGGCCTTGCTGGAGGAGTTTTATTCAAAGCGAACTGTCAAGGGCTTCCCATTATAACCCGACCGTGTAAGGAACGCAAAATCACGGAACATAACACCGGTATGACGGAAACTAGGGCGTCAAGAGTGGAACAAAACACCTGGCATAAGGATGAGCCTTCCACCTTTTACCAAGTATATAGATGCATTAATTAAATAATAGATTTTGTGATATCCCAACATATCCATGTTCCAACATGGAACAAACTCCATCTTCACCTACAAATAACAACGCTATAAGAGGGGCTGAGCAAAGCGATAACATAGCCAAACAACGGTTTGCTAGGAAATGTGGGTTAGAGGCTTGACTTGGCAATATGGGAGGCATGATATAGCAAGTGGTAGGTATCGTGGCATAGCAAAAGAGCGAGAAACTAGCAAGCAAAGATAGAAGTGATTTCGAGGGTATGGTCATCTTGCTTGCAAAGTTCTCCGAGAAGACGAAAGCTTGATCCTCGTAAGCGTACTCAACGGGTTCCTTGAACACGAACTCGTCTCCCGGCTCTACCCAAGGCAAGAACACAAGCAAAGGAGACAACAATCAACCACGGTGCAATGCGCAAGCAACATGATGCAAAACATGGCATGACATGCGGGATGTGTTATGCAATGCATATGCGTGCTCCGGAAGGAAAAGATTGATCAAGGCATCATCTTGGCAAACCAAGTGCGCAACTGGAAAGATGAGTTGATTTCAGTTGAAATCGATATAAAGATCACCAGAATCGGATGCACGGATTGCAAATGGCAAGCAAAACAATGATGGCACAATTCTGCGATTAACAGCACGATGCCGTCTAGAATGCAACAAGAAACTAAGCTACTGCACTCCAACATAACAACAAAGCACATGTCAGTGATCTACTCAAGATGCTTAACAAAAGATGAACACTGAGCTACGGCTAAATCACACAAGAACAGGATCAAACAAGCATGGCAAAAGTGCAAAAGATAACAGCATCACAGACTTAGTGAAATAACAACATGCCAGGAATTAACATCAGGAAGCAATGTTTAGAGCAAGATAACAACATGCTACAGGATCAGATCATAGAAATACAAGGCATGGCATGAAACTACTCAAAGCATATAACAAAAGTCCCTTACTGACCATAAGCCAAAAGGGATCATAAGATATGATGGCAGCCATGTAAACATAGCAAGTTTTGTTAACAGATTCAGACTTAGCAGAAAACTGGACATGGCATAAACAGAGTTACGTAGGCATGTTTGCGAGCTCGATGCACTCAACACAAGGAATTGCATGAAAAACTAAGCATACACCCAGCAAGAAGACATAATCAAGAATCTAACCATGGCAAGAACCATCTCATAGCATCCATGGATCAACTACAACAACCTTGGCAAAATTGATTAAAACATAAACAATCTACCAGGAACATTTTATAGCAAAAGTAGAGCAAAATTGAGTCATGCTAGGGTACTCCATAAATTCAAACAGGGATATGGACGGATAGAGCACAACCATATCTCAAAATCATCCTTACTGAACATACTCAAACAATGCATGGATCACTTTGTAGCAACATGAATACATGGCATAAAAATAACAGCATACAAAGACTTAGAGAAAATCCTGAGATCCTGAAATCAGCCATATCACAAGAGCTAATTTGCATGCTTGTTCTAGTCACAACATTTATCACAAAAATACATGGCATACACCCCTGTAAAGATGGCATGGCATAGCCCAAAACACATGTAGAGCTGAAGCTCATATGCAGCACACAATAATCATGGCAAAAATGACAAATGCTCATAAGATGATAAGAATCAGCACCTAACATTCTATAGCACTCTTGCAACAGCAATTAGGGCATCAAAATGGACTCAAACAAGCATGGCACAATGGAACAAAATGAAGAGGACATCATGATGAACATCTTGATATCTCGTGCATGCAAAACGGGGCAGCGAGCACAAAGTTATAGCATGATGAAGGTAGCCACAAAATATTGGAAACTTCAGGGAATTAGAGAAATTTATACCTCACGGGAAAAGTGGACGGGGGCGAGCGGGATGGAGGGATCCAGGGCGCGGTGAGGCCGTTTGGTTCGCGAACCAGTGGATCTGGTCCCGATCCACCAGATCCGCTGGAGATGAAGACGAGGTGGCGGCCGGAGGTTGGCGCGGCAGAGGCGGCGGAGGTCACCGGCGAAGGGCGGCGGTCGGGAGGCGGATCGCGGAGGCAGGGGTGCGGGGCACCTGCGGGCTCGTGGCGAAAGAGGAGGCGGTGGACGGGCGCCCGGGCGGTGGCGCGCACCGGCGAAACGGCGTCCGGTGGGAGCGGCTCCGACGGAGCTCGCCGGCGGGAGGTCGGTGAAGGCGGCGGCGCACGGCAGAGCGGGTGGCAGAGCGCGGGGGCGCGGCTCAGGCCCAGCACGGGCGCGTGCGGGCCGGCCATGGGCCTCGCGGGCCGCGGTGGTGGAGGGTGGCGGCGGCTGACACTTGGCGCGACAGGATTGGGCGAGCCGGCGGCGGGACGCGTCCGGCGCGGGGTCGGACATGTCCGGCGCCACGCGGAGGGAAGATTTAGGGTTCATCCGCAAAATATCCGGGAGGAGCACATATATATAGGTCGAGGGAGCTAGGAGAGTCCAAATGAGGTGCGGTTTTCGGCCACGCGGTCGTGATCGAACGACCGAGAGGATGAAGGGGGTTTGGATGGGTTTTGGGCCACTTTGGAGGGGTGTTGGGCTGCAACACACACAAGGCCTTTATGGTTTCTTGGTTAACCGTTGTAGTATCAAACGAACTCCAAATAGCACGAAACTTTACAGGCGGTCTACCGGTGGTATACCAAGGCCACTTGTCAAATCTCGGTCCATTCCGAGCACGTTTAACACCCGCACATGAAAAGAGGCAAAAGGGGGCGCCGGAGGACATGGAGTGTCGGATCACGAAACGGACAATGGGGAAAATGCTTGGATGCATGAGACGAACATGTATGCAAATGTGATGCACATGATGACATGATATAAAAAGAATGACACGCAAACAAAAGAGAAGGCAACAACAGCAAATAACTGGAAGACACCTGGCGCAACGGTCTCGGGGCGTTACACCGTGCAAGAAATAGGAATGAAATTGAAACATCTAGGCCTCGTGGCTTGGCCGGAAAGATTGAGAAATTTGGTTTTTTAATTCCTGTAAATCCAAAACATGCCTGAAAATAATGAAACTTGGCATGGTGTCATAACATGGCACCAACATGCTGCGGTAATTTTTTAGGCCGAATTGGGACAAGCTTTGGTGTAAGCTTCTTGCAAACCGGAGCTTCCCTCAAGAAGGCTCGCGGTTCCAAGATACGTACACTGCGTTCTCCCACCTTAATTTTTTTACACAGGCAGATTAGACCAAATAGAAGTATCGTGCTAAATTTTGGAATTATTCTGGGTTCGTTTGGCCTTTTTTATACATTAATTGAGTTTCTGCGCATTTAATGTGTATAATTCAAATTTGAACTACAAGCACATGCTCCAGTGCACCAAAGTTGGTTGAAAATCATATGTGTGTCCTTGGGTGTATTTATAGGTCCCAGGCAAGAAATGGGAATGAAATTCAAACATCTGTGCCTCGCGGCTCGGCCAGAAAGATTGAGAAACTTGGTTTTTTAATTCCTGAAAATCCAATACACGCCTGAAAATCATGAAAGTTGGCATGGTGTCATGACATGGCACCAACATGCTGAGGTAAATTTTTTGGCCGAATTAGGACAAGGTTTGGTGTAAGCTTCTTACAAACCGTAGCTTCCCTCAAGAAGGCTCGTGGTTCCGAGGGGGAATGTGTCACCTCCGTGTGCGAAATGAGATACGTACAGTACCTTCTGCCACCTTAAATTTTTACATAGGCAGATTAGACCAAATAGAAGTATCGTGCTAAATTTTGGAATTATTCTGGGTTCGTTTGGCCTTTTTTATACACTAATTGAGTTTCTGCGCATTTAATGTGCATAATTCAAATTTGAACTAAAAGCACAAGCTCCAGTGCACCAAAGTTCTTTGAAAAATCACATGTGTGTCCTTGGGTGAATTTTTAGGTCTCATGCAAGAAATGGGAATGAAATTCAAACATCTGGGCGTCGTGGCTCGGCCAGAAAGATTGAGAAACTTGGTTTTTCAATTCCTGTAAATCCAAAACACGCCTGAAAATCATGAAATTTGGCATGGTGTCATGACATGGCACCAACATGCTGTGGTAGTTTTTCTGTCTGATTTGCGAAGGCGCACACATTAACAATCAACACAGTAATTTTGGAACAAGTGTTGTCACTTTACAAAACGGAAACACACATTATTATTGAAACCATGGGCGTTCTACTTATCATTTACGTGCCGCCATGTGTCCCCTTTTTTATTGGTTAGGAAGTGTCATGAGGGGTAGCTATTTAACTACGAGAGGCGTACGATGAGACCCCTGCACGTGATCATTGGGAGGAGAGCCCTTTGACTGCTACCCGCCACGCACCTCCCTCACAACGTCTCCATTAATGGTGCCTGAGCACCTGTTCTATGACGTGGCTATGTGCTTCACTGGACTGAGATTTAAGAGAGAAAAATGAAAATCCGAAAAGGAGCAGCATGAGGAATTGGCCGTGAGGGCTTTGATGATTCTGGCCGTGAGGGCATTGCTGAGGAAGAACTTGGCTTGCGCGTAGGCTTCTTTGACATAGCCTTCTTTGGCTTGACAGCAAGGACCTCAGCTGAGGCAGCAGCAGCAGAGTCTTCATTGAATTTCCTCACTGCTTCTTTGGCTTGCTTAGCCAACTTGGTTTGGCGCTTGGCCCATTCATCAGGATAGTCCTCACCGCGCTTGAGGCTGGTGGGATCTGCTATTTGGCCAGGTGCCAATGGAGCTCTTGGGCATGGAGGATTGAGTGTGAATTTCTTCATGTACTTAGGAGTGACATATATGTACTCCCTCCATTCTCTTGCCCATCTCCTCTCTATTTTTGAATGCGCACTTTGCGCTCATTTTTGGTTTCCTCCGTAGGTGTGCAGTACCCAGCATATATGTCATCAGGGATTTCAAACATTGTATTTACCTCAGGCCTCTTTCCTCCCTTCTGTGGCCTTTTACCATCAGCCATTTTCTTCAGTTGAGGAATTTGAACAATCGAATTCTCTGAAGAAGTATGCAACTTTTCTTCAAGGAACGCTGCAAATGAGTTAAGTTGATGAGAACCTAGTGATTCAGCAGCTGACATGTGTACCTGTGAACAGAGTATAGTTGCGAGGAATTTGGAGAGGTCATATGCGTTCTCAGAAGGTTTTTAAAAAAGAACAAGTTTGAGGAATTTGACTGGATGAGTCTTGAAGATTTTCACTAAGCGTTCTTTGTCTTAGGTTCCAGAGTTGTATAGATCGATGATCCACACAATTGAGGAATCTTGAAGAAAAATGATGCTTAGAGAAACGAATCAAGAACAGATGACTTTGTGAGGTGTTCAGTGTGTGAAGATATGAAGAAAAACACTTTTGAAGATTTTGTAGATAATCATTCGAATCAACAAGGGCAGTAAAAGTAACTTTTAATTATCCTGGAGGAAGAACACGAGGAACTGGAGTGAGGATATGTGAAGTTCGTCTATGCAGATCTTCCACGCCCTAACTTGGCGGAGGAAGACGGCTACGGCGGCTGCGGAGTGAAGATGTCTGTGGTCGGCGCGAGTACGTCGGCGACGAGGTCGAGGCAGTGAAGCTCTTCCTCATCGACGGCGATGAAGTAGTGACAGCGCTAGGGTTTGAGAAGCTCGAGCTGGAGAGAGAGGTCGAGCGGAGTAAAAGAAGTGAAGAGGGAAGGAGGGGTATTTATAGCCACGGTGAAAACTGCTCGCCCGAAGAAATTGGACGAACGTGCCCCTGACCCTTCTCATTCGCATGACATATGTCACCCACGTAGTGAGAGGTGGAGATCGTGTTAGATCGTGGGTGAGTGGATAAGTGTATCGTGGGATGTGGAACGGTTTGAGCGGCAAGACCGAAAATTTCGATAAGATAGGTTTTAAAGTTCCGTTTGCAATTTCTTCAGCTGACAAGGACACAGTGAAGATTTTGAACGAGATTCAAACAGAACGCACATGAAGAATTTGTGAACAGATTGGGTTGAGTATAGCATAGAGGGGAAGGGTCCGATCACATTCACTTAGCAGAAAACCAACTTGAAGAAATAGCAATAAGTGAATGTTGTAGAGGACATAAACTCATATATATATAGACAATGAAGAAAATGATGGAACCAATGAAGACTATGCAAAGTTGAAGAATATGAATAATTTGAGGAATTTCAACTTTTCGTGGTGGCGTGACCCACCGTATAAGAATGATGATTTTAGACACCGCGTACAATTATCGTAGGGTTCTGAGAATCAAATTCTTCGTTAATTTCTTCACACTAAGAGTGTTATTCTTCATTGATTGAAGAAGAATGTTTCTTCATGTGTTGCACATCTAAGTCATCAATTTTGCATAAGTGTTAGGATGAGTGTCCTTTTCACAGAACATTCGAAGATTCTAGGATATTTAGCTCACACCGCAACTTGCTAAATCTCTTCTCATCCAAGGGCTTTGTGAAGATATCGGCTAGCTGTTCTTCAGTCTTCACATGCTCAATAGAAATGTCACCCTTCAACACATGATCACGAAGAAAATGGTGATGAATCTGAATGTGCTTTGTCTTCGAGTGCTGAACTGGGTTGTGAGCAATCTTGATGGTACTCTCATTGTCACAGAAGAGAGGCATATTCTTCATGTTGACGCTGTAGTCCTTGAGAGTTTGCTTCATCCATAGCAATTGGGCATAGTAAGAAGCAGCGGCACTGTACTCAGCTTCAGCAGTAGATAGTGATACGCAGTTATGTTTCTTCGAGGACCAACAGACCAAAGATCGTCCGAGGAAATGACATGTACCAGATGTTGACTTGCGATCCACACGATCACCAGCATAGTCAGAGTCAGAATATCCAACAAGATCAAAAGCCGAGCCCTTGGGGTACTGAGGGAGTCCTGGATTAGGGGGTGTTCGGGTAGCCGGACTATACCTTCAGCCGGACTCCAGGACCATGAAGATACAAGATTGAAGACTTCGTCCCGTGTCCGGATGGGACTTTCCTTGGCGCGGAAGGCAAGTTTGGCGATGCGGATATTCAAGATCTCCTACCATTGTAACCGACTCTATGTAACCCTAACCCTATCCGGTGTCTATATAAACCAGAGGGTTGTAGTCCGTAGGCAATCAACTCCATATACAACAATCATACCATAGGCTAGCTTCTAGGGTTTAGCCTCCTTGATCTCGTGGTAGATCTACTCTTGTACTACCCCTATCATCAATATTAATCAAGCAGGACGTAGGGTTTTACCTCCATCAAGAGGGCCCGAACCTGGGTAAAACATCGTGTTCCCTGCCTCCTGTTACCATCCGGCCTAGACGCACAGTTCGGGACCCACTACCCGAGATCCGCCGGTTTTGACACCGACATTGGTGCTTTCATTGAGAGTTCCTCTGTGCCGTCGCAATCAGGAAGGATGCCTCCTCCTGTCTTTACAGACGGCACCGTTGCTAAGGGAGCCTTGGCTGTTGGCCAAACTCTCCGGCTAAGTGGTTTCCTCATGACCGCCTGTTCGGCTGTTGCGCCGACGGTGACCTCTCGGGTCATCAAAAGCAACCTACACGTCGGCTCGGAGCTCGTCGAGCAGCTAGATCTAATGGAGCTCTCTTTCGTAAACGAGCTCTTGGATCGCATCACCGCCCTGGGGGTCGCTATGGATTACGACCAGGTTGGGCTTAAACCCGATCTAAGAGAAATTAACTCTCCCCAAGTCACCCACCACGTTGCCGTGGTAGAGGCGCAGTGCGGCGACCCTTCATCTATTTTAAGGACTAGCTACATCTGAATTCCCAACTCCTCCAAGCCGGATACCTGCGGAGAGGAGGATGTAACTCAAGACCTGAGCTTAGGATCAGGCAACGGGCTAGATTCGTTGGACAACATCCAAGAATCCGAACTTCAGAGTTCGGAAACTCTTCGGCCTCCGAATCTTGGATTCGGTGAGGTTTCAGATTCAACGACACCCGCCCACCCGAACATAAGCGATCTCTCCCAAATCAGGCAGAGGCCCGAGGAAACAGCTTCCATCGGGGCACGACTGAACCCTGATGTAGACGCCGCACTGCGAGAGTTCCTACGAGAGAACTGGGACATTTTAGCCTGGCACCCTTCAGACATGCTAGGGATCCCACGCAGGCTGGCCGAACACAGCTTAAATATCCTAAAAGGATTCAAACCTGTCAAACAAGCCCTTCGGCGTTTTTCCGAACCCAAGAGACAGGCTATGGAAGAGGAGCTAGCCAAGCTATTGGAGGCCGGATTCATTAGAGACATAAAACATCCGGACTGGCTAGCAACCTTGGTGATGGTACCAAAGAAGGACAAATCCTAGCGCCTGTGTGTCTATTTTAAAGACCTCAACAAGGCTTGCCCAAAGGATCCCTTCCCCCTCCCCCGTATCGATCAAATTATCGATGCCACCACAGGACACGACTTGTTGTGTTTCCTCGACGCATACTCCGGATACCATCAAATCAAGATGGCAGAATCAGACCAAGCCGCAACAGCATTCATCACACCATACGGCCCATTCTGCTTCAACACAATGCCCTTCGGGCTGAAAAACGCCAGCGCAACATATCAGCGCATGATCCAGACATGTCTGGCAAACCAGATCGGCAAAACAGTGGAGGCGTATGTTGATGATGTGGCTGTCAAATCAAGACATGTCGAATCTCTAGTAGACGACTTGAGGCTTACATTCGATAACCTCCGAAAATATGACATCAAGCTCAACCCGGAAAATGCGTCTTCCGTGTTCCAGCCGAAAAGCTCTTGGGCTTCATTGTATCCGGTAGAGGAATTGAAGCAAATCCAGCCAAGATCCGAGCTTTGTCACAATTGGATATCCCAAAGGACCTCAAACAAATACAAAAATTAACCGGATGCGTGGTGGCTTTAAGCCGCTTCATCTCCCGCTTGGGAGAAAAGGCACTACCCCTCTATCGCCTCCTTCGGCGCACCGAACACTTCGAGTGGACGGAGGCCGCCACGGCCGGACTTGATGAAATGAAAGCCATATTGGCAACAGACCCAGTCCTAGCCGCGCCGAACACCGGCGAACCAATGTTATTGTACATTGCAGCAACACATCAAGTTGTCAGCGCAGTGCTCGTTGTCGAGCGGGAAACGGATGGACACTAATTCCCCCTTCAAAGGCCGGTCTACTACGTATCCACTGTCCTCACTCCATGCAAATCACGGTACCCGCATTATCAAAAGATTGCATACGCGGTATTCATGGCATCCCAGAAGCTACGACACTACTTTCAAGAGTGTTCCATAACAGTAGACTCGGAAGTACCACTCAACGATATTATCAACAACCGCGACCAACAGGCCGGATTGCAAAATGGGCCATCGAGCTTCTCCCGTTCGATATAACCTATAAGCCACGGCGAGCTATTAAATCGCAAGTTTTGGCCGACTTCGTCGCAGAATGGACGGAGGCCGAGCTCCCTAAAGAGTACGGCACATATTCAAACTGGATTATGCATTTCGACGGCTCCAAAATGTTGGCCGGACTAGGGGCTGGCGTCGTCCCCCGCAGGAGACACAGTCCAATATGTGCTCCAAATCATGTACATGGATTCCAACAATGCAGCCGAATATGAGGCCCTCCTACATGGTCTCCGGATAGAAGTATCCATGGGTATCCAGCGCCTAGAGGTACGCGGGGATTCAAACCTCGCGATATCCCAAATAAATGGAGACTTCGACGCCAAGGACCCAAAAATGGCATCTTACCGCAACGCCGTCCTAAAAATGTCAGCTCGGTTCGAGGGGCTGGAGTTTCACCATATAGCCCGAGAAAACAATCAAGCAGCGGACGTCCTGGCACGCATCGGAGCAAAATGCGATGCAGTCCCACCCAACATCTTTTTGGAAAGATTGTTCAAGCCATCCGTAGCATGGGAGGGGGACCCCGCAAATAACAGCCCAGACCCAGCCGCACCACTCGACGCCGAACAATCTGACACAATTGGAGGCTCTGCCAATGAAATTACACCTTCAGCCCACGTAATAATGGCGGTCATCGCCCCATGGACAGAACCATTCCTAGCCTACCTTACTAGGCAGGAACTCCCGGAGGACCAAAACGAGGCCCGCTGCATAGTGTGGCGATCTAAAGCCTATAGAGTCCATGAGGGAGAGCTTTATAAGAAAAGCACTACCGGAGTCCTTCAAAGGTGCATCTCCAAAGAGGAAGGGCGGAACCTTCTGGCTGAAATTCATGCCGGACTCTGTGGTCACCACGCCGCTGCTCGGTCCCTTGTTAGCAAGGCTTTCCGTACAGGCTTTTATTGGCCGACGGCCCGGGCAGACGCTCAGGACCTAGTCCAACGATGCGCTGGTTGCCAACTTTTTGCCAACCAAAGCCATATGCCACCCACCGCACTCCAAACTATACCCATCACCTGGCCTTTTGCGGTCTGGGGGCTTGACATGGTCGGGTCCCTTAAAGGTGGGACCGATAGGAAAAAATACTTACTGGTCATGGTGGACAAATTCACCAAATGGATAGAAGCCAAGCCTGTTAAAACGGCCGAATCCGGACCTGTGATAGACTTCATATCCAGGGTTGTACACCGTTATGGCGTCCCCCACAGCATCATAACCGATAACGGTACAAACTTTACCGCCGACGAGGTAAAACTCTGGTGCAAAAACATGGGCATCAAGCTCGATTATGCTTCCGTCTATCACCCACAAACCAACGGCCAGGTCGAACGTGCAAATGGTCTTATCATGAGCGGCATTAAACCCAAACTGGTGCGGTCCCTCAAGGAATCTAACACGCACTGGGTAGAGGAGCTCGATCCGTGCTATGGGGGCTGCGGACCATGCCAAATCGCACCACCAGATACACACCATTTTTCATGGTGTACGGCGCAGAGGCAGTTCTGCCCTGCGACATAATTCATGACTCACCTAGAGTGTGCATGTACGAAGAAAGAGAAGCCGAGCTCGATTGGCAGGACAACTTGGACGCCCTGGAGGAGGAGCGTTTTATCAACAACAGGCCCGAAGATATCAAAGCAGAGAAGTACGGGCCAAAAATTACAATGTTGGCGAACTAGTTCTACGCCTGCCGGATAAGAAAAGGGACAAACTCAAGCCCAAGTGGGAAGGTCCATTCATAATCGACCAAGTCCTGACTGGCGGGGCATACCGCCTGCGAGATGCGTCGGATAACCGACTCGAGCCGAACCCGTGGAACGTCACCCGTCTCCGAAGATTCTATGCCTAGCGCCGGACTCTGTGTTCGTCTCCTTCCTCTGTCCATTTTTTGCATTTTTCTGTCTTACATTTCTCTCCTTCCCCTCTTTTCTTTTATAGCCCTTAAAGGCTCATCTAGTGACGCGCCACTCGCGCTCATTAAACCTGGGGGCTTCTTTAACAGAAGCTTATTTATACGGGCTTCACGCCCAACACATGCGTCAAACTTCCGCATGTACCTTTTTCTTCACCATTATATGCATCGATATGACTTAAGTTTTGGCCAAGATGGGTTGCCTGGCTCCTGTGCTTACCCCTACGTTCCCGATTGTTCGGCTAGGCGGTAAAGGGAGCACCTCTGCGATTGTTACTGCCGGGTCAGCCGGATGTGTACCTCAGACTAGGTGAAGCCGAAAGCTAGCGTTCTTAAGGGAATATTCGGTCGGTGAGATAAAAGATGATCTTTTTACTCATTTTATGCGCCCCCAGATGCTTTTTCTGCGTCTTTTTACGCAGTCCGGACATGCACTTTAGGGCATGCCTCCCAGCGAAAGGAACCCCTAACGGAACTATTCTCTCTGGAAGATGTTTCTTACTAACCATGTAATATAACATAACTAGTTGGGCACTTGTCTGATAAAGCACTAATGACCCCTAAGCCTGGTCTCCACGCATACCACGGTTCTTATATAACCGCTATGGTATTCGGACACACTCCGGACCGTCAGGTCCCGAGGTTGAAGCGAAAAGGTCGGCAACGACAAACGATCTACAATCCGGCTAGAAGGCATTACACATGTCAACTCAAAATTACATAGTCATTCTGACTGATTGTATTCCTCTTCTATACCATCTAACAGGCTGTCTAATTACAGTCCTGCTGGGAATACTTCGCGGCCAACTCTACTTGGCCGTATACTAAGCTCACAGGGATCTCCTTCCCGTAAGGCCCCACTGGTCCGACCTCGGCCATGTGGTTTGGGTCAGACTTCGTAAAACGGGTCTTCACCATGGCCCAGGCTTCCCTAGCGCCTTGTCGGCAGGCTGATATCTTCCACAACCGGAAGCGCCGCCGAGCTCCCTTCAGCTTCTCCGCAAGCTCTCCAAGGCCCTCGGGCATGGAGTGGGAAGGCCATAAGGCTTGGGCAACACCTCGCATCGCCTGCCGAATTCGCTCGTGCAGTTGCATGAGTTCAGGAAGAAGGTCACCCGTAGAACCGGGCATCTCCTCTGCAGGACGACCTGTGAGCATACCTACAGACATTACTCTGTTAGTCGACTTCCTCTCCGAACTCTTTTTTTTCAAAGTTCGTTCAAGCACTTACTGAATATGCCGCGTCGAAGCCACTGATTCTCCCTCGTGGAGTCCGACAGCTGGCCACGAACATCTTTAAGTTCGACGTCCAGCCTGGTGTTGGCATCCTGAAGATCATTCTTCTCTCGCCTCACCTTTGTCAATGTACTCTCACCGGCCTTTAGCCGGCGTAAGAGTTGTTGCTTTTCCGGATCGAGTCCGGTGCCATCTGCAACATGACTTGTCAGATTTGCACCCACACCGCACAATACTAATCTTTCGAAGCGTATCTTACTTGAGGGGGTCTCTTTGGGCTCCCCTGCTGCAGCTAGTGCGGCCTCTAGTTGGGCCTTGCACTTTTCCAGCTCCTGGGATAGTACGGTATTCTTCTCTGTAAGAACCTTCTTATTAAATGATCCTTAAATCAGTTGCTCTAACTGTTTCAAGTTTCGGGGGCTACTGGTATATCTATATTTGACCAAAATTTCCTTACCCGTATGTCTTTTACATACTGCTCCGTGGCTTTGGCTAAACCATTTTGAGCGGCACAGAGGTACGCATCTCCCGAATTAAAGGCATCTAAAGCCTCTTGGGAGAAACAAGCGTCGCGTAGAACTGCCCGGCGACGCCTGTGGTTCATGGCACTCTCCACTTCAGAATTTGTGGCAGACAGCCTGTCCGCATCCTCTGTCGGAGGAGCGTCCGGCGCGCGCCTTGTGCTCGCCTCCGCTTCCTGGCCAGACGTTGGAGCCTGGCTGGTGGGGGCGCGATTGGCAACCTCTCCGGATGTAGTCCGACGAGGTCTCTTCATTCTGAAGATAGCACGAACATTAATATGACCTGACAGAATAACACCAGGAAAACAGAGGGTGCGCTATACCTTTGCGCCGGCATCTCAGTCTGGACTGCATTCCTTTTTGCCCCACGGGGTCCTGCGGCCCCTCGTTGGCTAGCCGCCGCAGGTTCGGCCTCCTGCCTCAGAAATCTCCCCTGCAAAACACGGTTGTCGTCAGAAACACCAGAATACGTGAGAGTGGAATCTCTTTCAAGGGAACAAGACCCCGGTTTCTGTCACCTGGGAGGCCGGGATTAACCCTGGGTAATCCGCCGTAATGGCTACCAAGGTATTGTCCTTGCTTAGCTGATGGAACACCCCATTGATAAGCTCCACCGATATGTCTGGATCCTCTTCGGAGTCTGGATTGAGGGACCGTTCGGGGTCCTCGGGCTGTGGAGGGCAGCTGCTTATATCCTTTACCTCCTATCGCAGTTCCTGCATTGAAGTCGTTAGACTACCTATCTAACCATGGGAGTATAAAACAAATGGGCAAGCGCAATTGTTCACTTACCCAACTTGGAGGATCGTACCTACTGAATCCGGCCCGCGGGTTGACACAGAGGAATTCCTCCTTTTCTCCCTTGTACAAAGAGGATAAGATCTTTACTAAGGCGGCAGCTGAGGCCGGCCCCTTACGACCGTAACGTGTGGCGCCATCCTCCCCGTTGAAATCCCACATGGGGTGGCCTCTATATTGAAGCGGCTGCACCCCCCGCATAATGCATGCGGCCATGACTCCAATCATGGTTAGTCTGGAATGAGCAAACAGTCTTATCCGGCCTATCAGGTAAAGGACGTCTCTGTCGCTTTCTCTCTGAGAGCCCCGCGGACGCTAGCTCAAGCGTTTCTTCAATGGAGCACTATTGAACTCAGGGAGACCGACCCAGATAGGGTCCGGTAGCAGGACGTCGTCTATATAAAACCATTCCGAAGGCCAGTCCTCGGACGCCTTCTTTGGGGTTCCGGATAGGTATCCGGTCCCGGCGATGCGCCATACTTCGGCTCTACCCACTTGGTATATAGACCCCTTTTGAGAACGGGGCACCAGGCAGAATAACCTCTTCCACAGCGTGAAATGAGCCTCAACGCCTAAAAATAGCTCGCAAAGGGCGACGAAACCCGCAATATGCAATACGGAGGCGGGCGTGAGATTGTGCAGCTGGAGGTCATAGAACTCCAAAAGCCTGCGGAGAAATGGATGAATTGGAAATCCCAGTCCCCTTATTAGATAGGGGACGAGGCACACCCGCTCTCCTTTAGAAGGATTGGGGGTGCTCTCCGCTTGTTTTCCGCCATTGTAGGTGGCGAGACCTGCTCGGACCGGGACCATGTATGCCTGAGGGAGAAATCCCTTGGCCTGAAGCGACACTAACTCGCTATGCGGGATGGTGCAACTCTCCCAGTCCCCGGGCTTGGGACCGGAGGGGCGAGGGGAGGAGCTGCGACGGCTGGTCATGTTGGAATGGACCTTTGCTGGAAGCACTCTGATGATAACTCGCGGAAAGGAGAAGATGTGGTTTGGACCTAAATCCCCATCCCGTTAAATAGGCGGCTCGTTTATACGGCTAGGGGTGTGGATGTAAAAACGTCCCGGCTTTTCGCATTCGTTTGACACGTGGAAGATGGCCATTATTGGGCGTGGAAGCCGAGGAACACTACATTACAAAAATCAGACATTATTCCTACAGGTACACAAGATTTGGAGAAGAACCCGCCTTGCAATGCCGAACAATCTGCGTGCCGGACTCGTCATCATTGAAGCCTGGTTCGGGGGCTACTGAGGGAGTCCTGGATTAGGGGGTGTTCGGGTAGCCGGACTATACCTTCAGCCGGACTCCAGGACTATGAAGATACAAGATTGAAGACTTCGTCCCATGTCCGGATATTCAATATCTCCTACCATTGTAACCGACTCTATGTAACCCTAACCCTATCCGGTGTCTATATAAACCGGAGGGTTGTAGTCCGTAGGCAATCAACTCCATATACAACAATCATACCATAGGCTAGCTTCTAGGGTTTAGCCTCCTTGATCTCATGGTAGATCTACTCTTGTACTACCCCTATCATCAATATTAATCAAGCAAGACGTAGGGTTTTACCTCCATCAAGAGGGCCCAAACCTGGGTAAAACATCGTGTTCCCTGCCTCCTGTTACCATCCGGCCTAGACGCACAGTTCGGGACTCACTACCCGAGATCCGCCGGTTTTGACACCGACAGGTACCATAATCCAAGTGTTGGTGTGTGAGCTAGATATCGAAGAATATGCTTCACAGCCTTATGACGTGATTCCTTCGCTGCAGCTTGAAATCGGGCACACATGAAAACACTAAGCATTATATCTAGCCTAGATGCACATAAGTATAATAAGGAACCTATCATGGAGCGATATACCTTATGATCGAAGTCAATACCATTTTCATCGGTGCACAGATGGCCATTTGTGGGCATAGGAATTTTTATGCCTTTGCAATCTTGCATGCCGAATTTCCTCAGTACATCCTTGAGGTATTTCTCCTGAGATATGAATATGCCATTGTGTTGTTGACGAATTTGAAGACCTAAGAAGAATTTCAACTCTCCCATACTAGACATTTGATATTCTTCACTCATCATATAGGCAAATTCATCACTATAACGTTGGTCAGTACAGCCAAAGATAATATCATCAACATATATTTGGCACACAAACAATTCACCATCATAAGATTTAGTGAAAAGAGTAGGGTCGAGTGAACCGGGTTTGAAGCCTTTCTTCATGAGTAGTTCCTTCAAGGTATCATACCAAGCCTGTGGGGCCTGCTTGAGGCCATACAGGGCCTTGTTGAGTATGAAGACTTTGTCAGGATTCTTTGGATCTTCAAAACCTGGGGGTTGAGCAACATATACTTCTTCCTCAAGCTTACCATTGAGGAATGCACTTTTCACATCCATTTGATATAATGTGATATCATGATGGTTAGCATAAGCAAGTAATATGCGAATAGCCTCAAGTCTAGCAACATGTGCAAAAGTTTCATCGAAATCAATTCCTTCAACCTGTGTGTAGCCTTGAGCTACAAGCCGTGCCTTATTCCTCGCCACAAGGCCATTTTCATCTTACTTGTTGAGGTAGATCCACTTTGTGCCGATGATATTGTGCTTGCGAGGATCTGGACGTTTGACCAGTTCCCAGACATTGTTAAGCTCAAACTGATGTAATTCCTCTTGCATGGCCTGAATCCACTCAGGCTCCAAAAATGCTTCATCTACCTTAGTGGGCTCTGTAATAGAGACAAAAGCATAATGCCCACAAAAGTTAGACAAATGTGAAGCTTTTGAGCGTGTGAGAGGACCTGGCGCTTTGATGTCATTGATGATCTTTTAAACTTGCACTTCTTTTGCAATGCGAGGATGAGCTGGTTGTCGTTGAAGAATTTGATCAGCGTTTTCTTCAGCACCATTTTCTTCAGGTGCATTAGCTCGACGTTCTTCATGTTCTGGAATGAATTCTTCAGCAGATTCTTCAGTAGGAATGACATCCTCAGTAGCCTTGAACTTGATAGTTTCCTCAGGTGTTGGTTCATCTATCACAGTAGGTAGGTGCTCTCTTTGCGAGCCGTTAGTTTCATCGAACCGCACATCTACAGTTTCAACAACTTTGTGAAGAACGTTGTTGAAGACTCTGTAGGTGTGCGAGTCCTTTCCGTAACCAAGCATAAAACCTTCATGTGATTTCGGTGCAAACTTTGAGTTGTGATGAGGATCTCTAATCCAACATTTAGCACCAAAGACTTTGAAATAACTTACATTGGGTTTCTTATCAGTGAGGAGTTCATAGGCAGTCTTTTTGAAGAATTTGTGAAGATATACTCTGTTGATGATGTGGCACGCAGTATCAATTGCCTCAGTCTAGAAACGACGAGGCGTTTTGTATTCATCAAGCATAGTGCGAGCTATCTCAGCAAGAGTCCTATTCTTGCGCTCCACGACGCCATTCTGCTGAGGAGTGTAAGGAGCAGATAACTCATGAGTAATACCAAGTTCATCAAGATAGTCATCGAGACCAGAATTCTTGAACTCAGCGCCATTGTCACTTCTGATGTGCTTAATCTTCACACCAAAGTTGGTTGAAGCCCTCGAGGAAAATCATTTGAAGACTTCCTGCACTTCATGTTTGTAAGTAACAAGGTGTACCAATGTGTAGCGAGAATAATCATCAACAATAACAAAGCCATATTGAGATGCTTCATTTGAAATAGCAGAATAATGATTAGGACCAAAGAGATCCATGTGAAGCAATTCAAATGGATGAGTGGTGGTCATGATAGTCTTCGCTGGATGCTTGGCCTTGGTCATCTTCCCCGCTTCACAGGCTCCGCATAGGTGATCCTTGAGGAATTTGACATTCTCGATGCCAATGACATGCTTCTTCTTCGCAAGCGTGTGCAAATTCCTCATGCCTGCATGACCAAGTTGTCGATGCCAGAGCCAGCCTTCTGAAGCTTTTGCAAGTAAGCACACGGCTGGTTGTGGTCCTGTAGAGAAATCAACAATATACAGGTCTCCTCTCCTAAAGCCTTTGAAGACTTTGGAATTGTCAGCTTCCATAACCACAACACAACGGTACTTGCCAAAGACAACAACCATATCAAGATCACAAAGCATTGAGACAGACATAAGGTTGTATCCTAAGGACTCAACAAACATGACTTTGTCCATGTGTGGATCCTTTGTAATCGCAACCTTACCTAGACCCAATACCTGACTTTTGCCTTTGTCAGCAAAGATGATATGCTTCAGATGCGACAGAGATAATGGAGCATCCATCAATAGATTCTTGTCACCAGTCATGTGGTTTGTACATCCACTATCGAGGACCCACTCAGTGGCTTTGGGTTGATCATCCTGCAGATGAATTAGTGCAGCTTACAAACTCATATACTTCATCAGTGAATAATATGACATCAATTCATCAAGTAAAAGAACTAATAACGCAATATGAGGACGTGAGAAATGAAAGTTCATTTCTTCATGGTTAGCCTGCATCCTTTAAGGCATGCTCAGGTCTCCAGCAAATTCTTTAGACGATTATGTGCGTCTGGAGACCTGACCCTGTAGAAGAGATTAGTTCTTTTTCTTCACCACCCACATCTGTAGGGGTGGCAAAGAGTTCATCATTCTGCGAGCTCCATACGAGAAGGATGGCATAGAAGCCAGTCCATTTCATTTCACATAAGAGGGGTTAGAGTAAGCATAAGAGTATGCAGAGAAATTCTTCGAGGACTTACGGACATAATGATTTGAAGAATAATGCATATATCCATAATCCTTATATCTTCCCTGCGAAACAGACGGGTTAGCACGATGATGTTCATATGAGGACTTTGATCCATATGAGGAATTTGGTCCGTATGAGGAATTTGATCTGGGGTTCCTATTCCTCACAGGTGGTGTCATGATGACATTCACCTGAAGATTTTCAACACATCTTTTGGGAACCCAGATTTTCTGCATAGGGGAGCCGTTCCTGCAGTTAGTGCCGACATATCTAGCAAATACTTCACCATTCTGATTTTTGAATAGCTTATAGTTGGAGTCAATTGACTCATCATCAGAATGAGGAGATTCACATGCAAATCCAGATAAGTTAGATGGATCAACTGGAGGTTCCTTTGCAGCAACCCATGTAGTTTTGGGGTACTACTCAGGCTTCCAATATGTACCATCAGCATTGAGTTTCCTCTCAAAGGCGATACCCTCTTTCCTGGGGTTCCTGTTGAGGATCTGCTTTTTAAGCACATCACAAAGAGCCTGATGCCCTTTGAGGCTTTTGTACATGCCTGTCGTGTACAATTCCTTCAGCCCTGCATTGTCAGTGATACTAGCAATGTCCTTAGATGAGGAATTAGTGATAGCAAAGGCATGTGAAGAATTTGAAACATTAGCAACATTTGAACATTCAGGTGAAGAATTAGCAGATTCACGTTCAATGCACTTCAAGCATGGTGGAACAAATTCTTCCTGAGAAGCGCTGATTTGTTGAGCAAGTAATGAATCGCGCTCCTTCTGAAGATCTTCATAACTCACTCTTAGCTTCTCAAGGTCTTGCTTTCTTTGAAGAAATTCATAAGAAAGCTTCTCAGGATCCGATAAGAGAGTGTTATGATGACTTTGAAGTTTGTCAAGCTTGGACTGAAGTCTCTGAAGACTTTCAGTCAAAGTTTCAGTGCGATCCATTTCTTCACCCAACATATCATCACTTTTATTTAGAATGTTTTAAACCTTTTCTAAAGCCCTTTGTTGTTTTATAGCAATCTTAGCAAGTTTAGAATAGCTGGGCTTAAGATTTTCATCAGATTCATTCTCACTTGATTCAGAGGAGGTATATTTGAGTACCTTGGCACCCTTTGCCAGGAAGCAGTAGGTGGGAGCATAGTCATCATCGCCTTCATCAGCCTTGTTGGTGAGGTCATTTTCTTCAGTGTTGAAGATAGACTTGCTGACAAATGCAGTAGCGAGAGCAAGGCTCGCCACTCCGGATTCGGACACTTCAGATGACTCCTCTTCCTCATTTTCTTCAGATTCAGCCTCAGAGTCCATTTCCTTGCCAATGAATGCCCTGGCCTTCTTGGAGATGCTCTTCTTGTGATATGAAGGCTTGGAAGATTTTGATGATGAGGATTTTGTGGATTTCTTCTTCTTTTTCTTCGTATCATCAGAACTGTAAACCTTGTATTTCTTCTTCTTTGATTCCTTTTCCCACTGAGGACAATCTTGAATGAAATGTCCAGGTTTCTTGCATTTGTGACAGAGCCTCTTCTTGTAGTCACTAGATGAGGAATCATTGCTCCTTGAGGATCTTCCAAGGTGACCACGTCTTGAGAACTTTTGGAACTTCTTCACGAGCAGAGCCAGATCATGGCTCAGTTCTTCAGGATCACCAAGGCTGCTACCAGAGTCTTCATCTTCGGACTCAGATACTGCCTTGGCCTTCAGTGCACGGGTTCTGCCATAGCTTGAACCATAGAGATCTCTCTTTTCAGCAAGTTGGAACTCATGAGTATTTATCCTCTCGAGAATATCAGCGGGATCAAGTGACTTGTAATTAGCACGTTCTTGTATCATCAATGCCAGAGTGTCAAATGAGGAATCAAGCGATCTCAGCAATTTCTTCACCACCTCATGGTCAATGATGTCAATGGCACCAAGTGCTTGAAGCTCATTTGAGATGTCAGTTAGGCGATCGAAGGTTTGTTGAACATTTTCATTGTCGAGTCTTTTGAAGCGGTTGAAGAGATTGCGAAGAACATCAACTCGAGAGTCACGCTGAGTTGAGACTCCTTCATTCACTTTGGACAACATGTCCCAGATAATCTTCGCTGTTTCTAAAGCACTCACTCTGCCATACTGTCCTTTGCTCAGATGGCCACATATGATATTCTTCGCTTGAGAGTCGAGTTGCTTGAATCTCTTCACATCGGCAGCATTCAGAGAAGGTGTGACTGAGGGAACACCATTTTCCACAACATACCAGAGATCGTTATCACTTGCTTCAAGATGCATTCGCATCTTATTCTTCCAGTAGGGGTAGTCCGTCCCATCGAAGGTAGGACACCCAGCAGAGACCTTGATCATACCTGCGGTCGACATAACTAAAACTCCAGGCGGTTAAACCAAAATCACACAGAACAAGGGAGTACCTTGCTCTGATACCAATTGAAAGTGCGTTATATCGACTAGAGGGGGGGTGAATAGGCGATTTTTATGAAATTCTTCACTGAGGAATTTGCCGGTGAGGAAATTCCTTAGCGAAGAACTACTAGCAGCGGAATAAGTACTCAAAAGTAAACATAACAGAATACAAGCATAGTCATCATGATGAAATGAAGACAGGCACATAGTACAGGAAGCGTAATCACAGGATAACACAGGATGAAGACAAACAAACTGAACAAATTGAACTGAGGAAATTGAGAAAGTCTTCAGTCAAAGTCTTCAAACACAGATATGAACAAACACACAACACAGTTATGAGGAAATGAAAGAGTTGAGGAAATAGAACCAGTAAGCTTGGCGAAGACAATGATTTGGTAGACCAGTTCCAACTGCTGTCTCAGTTGTATGTCTGGTTGGAGCGGCTGAGTATTTAAACTCGAGGACACACAGTCCCGGACACCCAGTCAAGGACACTTAGTCCAAGACACCCAGTCCTCACTGTATTCTCCTTGAACTATGATCACACAGACCTCGTCCAATCACTCATGGTAAGTCTTCAGGCGACTTCCAAACCTTCACAAACTTGGTCACTCGGCGATCCACAATTCCTGTTGGATGCTCTAGACCATGATGCCTAACCGTCTGGAAGAAGCACAGTCTTCAAAGGTAACAAGCGTCGGATCCACTCAGGATCAATCTCTTCAGTGATGCTCAATCACTTGGGGTTTGTAGGTGTTTGGGTTTTTGGTTTTTCCTCACTTGATGATTTTCGCTCAAAGTCCTCGGAGGATGGGTTGCTCTCAAATGACAAGTGTCAGTTTCTCTCGGAGCAGCCAACCAGCTAGTGGTTGTAGGGGGTGGCTATTTATAGCCTAGGGACCAGCCCGACATGATAAGACATAAATGCCCTTCAATGATATGACCGTTAGGTGAATAGATATTTTGGGACAGCTGGCGCATAGCACAGCAACGGTTGGAATTTTGAGTAGTAGAATCCTCAGGGCTATCATGTTCCTCACTGTGTAGGCAATCCTCACTGGCGAATTCCTAACTCCTCAGTCAGGACAAATTCCTTAGAGACCAGAAGAACTCCATCTCTGTCACTGAAGAAATTGACTGATCTGTAAGAGATTTCCAATGGCTTCACTCAAAGGGATTGGTAGGTGTAGGATTTTGAGTTGAGCATCACATGGAAATTTTTCCTTCGTATTTCCTCGACCCCCTTTAACAGTACGGTGTTTCCTATTACTCAAGAAAGAGAAGAAACAAAACTATGAAAACAAAAGTCTTCAAGCTTCATATTCCTCACATGAATATCAAGTTTTCACGGACACACCAATTTCTTCACTTTCAAAGTCTTCATGAATGTCTTCAGAAGTACCAAAATCTTTAGTCGAAGATGTTCATTTTTAGGGGTCGACTTTTCCTGTAAATATCAAACTCCTCATAGACTTATAGACTTGTGTACACTCACAAACGCATTAGTCCCATAACCTATAGGTCTTCAATACACCAAAATCACTAAGGGGCACTAGATGCACTTACAATTACCATCGCCCATGCTTCTTTTAATTAGTATGTGTTTGCCCATCTAGCGCACACACGTTGATCTATCTAACTGTTTCAGTTTGTTGTCGCTAATCGCTAACAATTCATCCATGTGAAGTGTATGCCATCAATCGCACACACTTTGATCTGGCTGACCTGTTTCTGTTCTGTTTCCGAATCGCAAATAGTTAATCCTTCTGAAGCGTATGCCCTCAATCAGACACACCTCGATCTGGCTGACCGTTTCTTTTGTGTTGCCTAATCACAAACTGTTCATCCCAGTGAACCATATGTTGTATATCTCACACGCCTTCATCAGGCTGCCTGTTTCTTTTGTTTCGCCTCATCGCAAACAGTTCATTGGACTGAACCGTATGCCCTGCATCACACACGCAACTAAAATCTGAACCGTGTTTGATGGCTCCGCCATCACAAATGTTTTGCACCTTTGTGACGGTTCTTTTACACCACCGTTTGTGATTATTGCATCGCACACATTTTCGTCGAAGGGTCTCTGATCCTAGTGTCGTGTTAGCAGCATCCTACAGTAGTGTGTGTGTTAAATCTATCGATAGCCGCGCCCACAGATAAGGGCCTAGTTCGTAGATGGTCACACTATGGGTCAACAGTAATAATAATCATGTGCTTAATAACAACCCTGGTTCGATGAGGAGAAAGAAGTTGATTGTGATCATGAGATGATCACCGTGGTATCGAGGATACCAAGTTGTTGGATATTTGTGGTGTTATGCGAGAGTCAAGGGTAAAGGTCAAGCTCCTTGTGGTCATTAATGATTACTACGGTATTGTAATACCAAGCTTGATTTGATCCTGAGCTGATCGTGTGATGTCCATGATGGTAAGTTTATGCATGTGATGGTTATGACGTAACCCGAGCAGAGTAAGTTGGTGCATGTCAGTTTCATCATGTTTCATGTTGTTATCGTCTTGTTCATACGTTCATGCCATGCTCATATTGTTCTAGTTGTATCATGTCCATCTTGTTCATGCTATGATTAATCTGATAGTATCATGGTATTACTTGTTAACCTATAATTGCCATGTTGTTGTCTGTCTTGATTGCTCTTGGTTGTTGTGAGCTTGCAAGTACATTCAATGTACTGACCTGGCGTGTCATGCTAGTTTGCAGGTCATGACGGATTTGATTGCTTGTTTGTCATGGATTTCTTGTTTGCGAGCTAGGATAAGCGTTCTAGTCACAGTCCCTGCGGAGTGGAGTACATCACCGTCGTCGTTGTTCCGCTGCTAGAGTTACTCTGCTGCATCGTGTTGTCCTGCTGCTTGCATGGAGCAACCGTGGTCGGCGTAGTGTCGCCGTCCCGATGTAATCCCCCTTGTACCCACATAGCTTGTAATAAAGAGCTGATTTGTTCTATGCTAAGCAGTGCCGTATTCTAGAAGACTTCTCCTCGATCTCTGGGATGGAATACGGGGCGTTCCGTTTTCTCTGAGCCGGGGTGCCACACAATGACACTGATTTGCTTTTTCAACCAATTTAAATGCATTGGAGCATGTGCATGTAGTTCAAATTTGAATTATGCACATAAAATGCCTAGAAAACCCAGTTAATGTATAAAAATGTCCAAACAAACCCCGAAAAATTCCAAAATTTAACACAACACTCCTATTGTTCTATGTTGACACTAGAATTTTTTTGAAAGCAATATGATTCAACGGATATCGTTTCGTCCCCAAAGGTGGCACGTTCCCTACCGAAACCATCAAGCATGTTCTGAGAAACTCTGGTTTGTGAGAAGCTTATGTCCAAACCTGCCCAAAATGGGACAAATTTTTTAACATGGCATGTTGATGCCGCTCCATGATAGCATGCCAAGTTTCAAGAATTTCGGACGAGTTTTGGATTTACTAGAATTTAAAAACCAGGTGTCACAATGTCTGCGGCCGAGTGACGGTGGCAGGGTGTTTGAAATTCATTCCCGTTTCTTGCATGGGACCTAAGCATGCACCCAAGGATAGATATTTGATTTTTCAACCAATTTATATGCACTGGAGCATGTGCATGTAGTTCAAATTTGAATCATGCACATCAAATGCCTACAAAACCTAGTTAATGTATAAAAATGTCCAAACGAACCCCGAAAAATTCCATAATTTAACACAACACTCCTGTTGTTCTATGTTGACACTAGAAATGTTTTGAAAGCAATAAGAGTCAACGGATATCGTTTCGTCCCCAAAGGTAGCACGTTCCCTACTGAAACCAACAGGCTTGTTGTGAGAAGCTCTAGTTTGTGTGAAGCTTATGCCCAAACCTGCCCCAAATGGGAAAAAAATTACCACGGCATGTTGATGCCGCTCCATGATAGCATGCCAAGTTTCATGAATTTCAAACGAGTTTTGGATTTACTACAATTTAAAAACCAGGTATCTCAATGTTTGCTGCCGAGTGACGGTGGCAGGGTGTTTGAAATTCATTCACGTTTCTTGCATGGGACCTAAGCATGCACCCAAGGACACAGATTTGTTTTTTCAACAAATTTATATGCACTGGAGCATGTGCATGTAGTTTAAATTTAAATTATGCACATAAAATGCCTAGAAAACCTAGTTAATGAATAAAAATGTCCAAACGAACCCCGAAAAATTCCATAATTTAACACAACACTCCTGTTGTTCTATGTTGACACTAGAATTTTTCTGAAAGTAATAGGAGTCAACAGATATCGTTTCATCCCCAAAGGTGGCACGTTCCCTACCGAAACCATCAAGCTTGTTGTGAGAAGCTCTGGTTTGTGAGAAGCTTATGTCCAAACATGCCCCAAATGGGACAAAAATTTACCACAGCTTGTCGATGCAACTCCATGATAGCATGCCAAGTTTCATGAATTTCAGACGAGTTTTGGATTTACTAGAATTTAAAAACCAAGTATCTCAACGTTTGTGGGCGCGTGACGGTGGTATGGGTGTTTGAAATCCATTCCCATTTCGTGCATGGGACCTAAGCATGCACCCAAGGACACAAATTCGATTTTTCAACTAATTTATATGCAATGGAGCATGTGCATGTAGTTCAAATTTGAACTATGCATATAAAATTCTTAGAAAACCCAGTTAATGTAATACATTGTCTAAACGAACCCCAAAAATTCCATATTTTAGCACAACACTGATGTTGTTCTATGTGGACACTAGAAAAATTTTGAAAGCAATAAGAGGCAACGGATACCGTTTCGTGCACAAAGGTGGCACGTTCCCTACCATAACCATCAGGCTTGTTGTGAAACCTCTGGTTTGTGAGAAGCTTATGTCCAAACATGCCCAAATGGGACAAAAATTTACAACAGCTTGTCGATGCAGCTCCATGATAGCATGCCAAGTTTCATGAATTTCAGACGAGTTTTGGATTTACTAGAATTTAAAAACCAAGTATCTCAACGTTTGCGGGCGCGTGACGGTGGCATGGGTGTTTGAAATCCATTCCCATTTCGTGCATGGGACCTAAGCATGCACCCAAGGACACAAATTTGATTTTTCAACCAATTTATATGCAATGGAGCATGTGCATGTAGTTCAAATTTGAATTATGCACATAAAATGCCTAGAAAACCCAGTTAATGTATAAAAATGTCCAAACAAACCCCGAAAATTCCAAAATTTAACACAACACTCCTGTAGTTCTATGTTGACACTAGAAATTTTTTGAAAGCAATAAGAGGCAACGGATATCGTTTCATCCCCAAAGGTGGCATGTTCCATACCGAAACCATCAGGCTTGTTGTGAGAAGCTCTGGTTTGTGAGAAGCTTATACCCAAACCTGCCCCAAATGGGACAAAAATTTTACCACGGCATGTTGATGCCGCTCCATGATAGCATGCCATGTTTCATGAATTTCAGATGAGTTTTGGATTTACTTGAATTACAAAAGCAGGTACCTCAATGTTTGCCGAAGGGCCACGGTGCCGTGGTGTTTAAAATTCGTCCCCATTTCTTGCATGGGACATTATCATAAAGCCATGGACACATATATGATTTTACAACCCATGTTGGTGCACCGGGGCATGTGTGTGTAGTTTAATTTTGAATTGTGCACCTGAAATGGCTACAAAACCAATTTAATGTATAAAATGTCCAAACGAACCCTGGGTAACTGCTTTTTTACAGCACACATATAGTTGTATGTTCACTGCAGATAAAAGTTCTAGCAATTCAAACACCGTCCATTGCCACTGTGACCCCATCATGTAATTTAAATCAAGATGAAAAATCAAGTACATCCCTGAAAGTGGAACTATCCCTGGGTGGTTTTGGTAATTACTAACAACATGTCAGGACCCCGATTCCAAGTCACATCGATCTAGTCAATAACACCTCATATCACTTCGCGGCCTCACGCACGGTATTCCCACGGGTGACGCCTTACCATGGCCCGGGACCGTTTGCGCCTTTTGGCTCACGTATATGATAGTGTCGCTAGCATCCATATGATAGAGAACCCGGGCCGACATGATTAGTCGTGAACCCAAAGTGGCACTAACTTACGGGGACAGGCATACATGAATCAACATCGAGAATGTCGGTCAGCAGCATGCGAATCCGGGCTGTAGCACTGGGCTAACAGGACTCCGGGAAGCCGGGCTGTAGCAGGCTAGGCAGGACTCCGGATGTCACCGCGTGACATTTCCCCGAAGGGACAGACACAGGAACGAAGTGAAACACATGCCGGCCAGTCAAGTGTTCCGAAGCAGTAGTTAGGGGCTAGCAGGACTCCGGTGAACCGGGCTGTAGCAGACTACTATGGCTCATGGAAGCACAAGACTACATTTCCCCATAAGAGAGGCTACCAAGCATAAACAAATAGGTTGTCAGATCCCACACATACCAAGCATTTCAATCATACACACAATATGCTCGACATGTGTAAATACAACATGGCATCACAACATAACTCTATGACTCAAGTATTTATTCATTAGGCTCCGAGGAGCGAGATATGACAAACATGGGTCTCATGACCCAACATTCAGAGCATACAAGTCAAAGCACATGCGGAAGCTTAATATGTCTGAGTACATACATCTACAAATGGAAAAGGCTAAGAAGCCTGACTATCTACCAGATCCTGCCAAGGGCACAAGATCGTAGCTTAGGTATCAAGCTAAATGTCGAAGTCCGCACGGAACTACTAGCGAGACTGACATCTCTCGGCAAAACATAAAATAGGAAAACATGAGTACAAATGTACCCAGCAAGACTTACATCAGAGCTAACTACATATGCATCGGTATCAATAAAAGGGTAGTGGAGTTTAACTACAGCAAGCCAGCTTTGACTCAGTGGCTAACCTGAACTACGACTGCAAGTAACTCTTTTCAGGTGGCGCACGCGAGTCCACATATTCACCATATCTATACACCACTATGGATCTGCTCCCGTCTCCCTGCGAGAACGCCATCCATAGCACTCACACTTATCTTGCGAATTTTAGAGTATCCACTTTCATTTGTCTATGAACTATGCAAGGGGTCCAAGTTTCCATATCCGAGGAATCCGGCTATTCGAATAGATAATGATAACCCTGCAGGGGTGTACTTCTTCACACACGCTCTCGCCACTTACCACCATGTACATGTCGTGTATCTCGGCAACCTTCAAGCGGAAGCCTGGTGAGGGAGTCGGCCACAACCTGACTAATCACACAAGTCTCTCGTCCAGGTTTATCGCCTATTCAGGTTCCATCCGCAAGGAGATCCGGCCGGGGTGTCGCTCACGGCCCCAAACGATGTGAGCAGGGTTCCCAAGCCCACCATCCGGGTGCCACTTGGTACACCGTGCCAATGTGCCTAGTCTGCCCCAAGCCCACCTGTACCGGGTGCCACTTGGTAGACTACTAACACTACCTACAAACACCAGAAACTAGTTGCAACTCCTGGACAGAGATCAGGTTGATTAATAAGTCGAGAGAGCTTGGAGCGCCCGGAGCCCAATGTGTGGTAGTAACTGTTCATGGATCACAAACACAGAACTCCATTCCTCAGGACGGCTGCAATGAGACAACCCACCATGTACTCCTACATGGCCTCTCACCGATACCTTTACCAAATCGTGTTCACACACTTAGCTCACAACAGTAGGACATGTTCTCACACCTCTAATTTATCCCCGATGAATCAGACCTGACTCAACTCTAAGCAATAGCAGGCATGACAAACAAGCATGAATGAGTAGGCACATCAGGGCTCAAACAACTCCTACTCATGCTAGTGGGTTTCATCTATTTACTGTGGCAATGACAGGTCATGCAGAGGAAAGGGGTTCAGCTACCGCAGCATGTAACAGTTAAAACGTTGCTGTCCTAATGCAGTAAAAGAGAGCAGGAGCGAGAGATTGGGATTGTATCGGAATGAACAAGGGGGTTTTGATTACCTGGCACTTCTGAAGATAGTATAACTCTTCATCGGTGTCATCGATCACGTCGTCGGAAACATCATCTACTAAGAGGGACAAACCACCGGCAAACACAAAAGGAACCATAATCAATGCAAGGCACATTCATACGAATGATATGTCATATTAAAGTACGGAATTAACCTAGTGCAACAGTTAGTCATATTCATTGAACTGGAATTCAAACCTATAGCAAATTCCAATTCCAAAAGTAAATACAATTTATTCCATGACCATGAAATGTCCTATTCAGTGAGTAACTTGTTCAAACATGCATGAAAATTCCATATTCAGATTCTTTGGATTTTTCTGGTCATTTTTCATATATAAATCTTTTCAATCTGAGTTAGAGATTATTTTCTATGATTTTTAGAAGTTTTAGCTATTTTTTGAAATAAATAAATCATTTTTGATTTATTTAAAATCCTAGAAAAGCTTTACTGCATCAGCATTGCGCAAGGGTGATGCCAATGGGTCAACTGGTCGGCCAGGTCAAACCTGACCTGCGGGACCCATTGGTTAGTGACCTTGGGCTAGTTAGGTCGCCGACAAGTGGGCCCGGTCAACATTGACTAAGTCAAAGTCAAGCTGACATGGGGGGTATAGTTATTAGTTAAAACTAATGAGAAACTAAACTACTGTTAATTAAGGGCATGGGGCCCATATGTAAGCGGATCAGGGGGGTTAATTAGCAATGTCATTAGTGTTTAGTGATGGTGCCACGTCAGAACCGCCGACGGTTAGACGAAGACGACGAATCAGAGCGGCGGTGGCTCGCCGGAGTGGCGCTAGGGGCAGCGGCTCGGTGCGCTGAGGGCACTGGGAGGAGCTCTTGCTCGTCCGCATCTAAAGGACAGGACGAGAGGCTGTGGGGTGGCCGGGAGCAGCGTCGGCGGTGAGCGAGGTGGTGGCCGGAGCTACGGCTCCACGGGCGTGAGGACTGCAGCGCGCTAGCGAGCGAGCTGATGGCCGCGTTGGGCTCCTGGGAGCTCCCTGAGCACGCCTGCGTGCTCGGGTTAGCCAGGCGGGGCTGCTACCGACGGTGATGACAGACGCAGCGCCGACGAGCTTTGGTGACGACGGGGAAAGGCACTATGGCATGGGGCGAACAAATGGAGAGAGGGGAGATGCGGCGGAGCTCACAGCGCATCCGATGGCGTCGTCGGAGGTCGGGGACGGTCGGGTTGCTGCAAATCGACGAGGACGGCCGTTGGGGCAGAGGACGAAGACGGCGCCGATGAAGGCCATGTTGTGCTCCTCTGGTTGTTGTCGACGATGGGGACGCGTACGAGGTCGGCGCAGAGCTCCCGAGCATGGCAGCGCGACAAGGGGATGGCGATGGCCACGCGAGCGGCAGCGGTGGCCGGTGGGGCTGTCGGTGGTCGTGTGGAGCAGGGGTAGAGAGGGAGAGAGGCACCAGAGAGATGGGGGGAGTGAGAGAGAAGGTGTTGGGCGTCTCCGTGGCGTGGTTTGAAGGCCAAGGAGGCTGCCACGGTGAAGCATGAGGTGGAGGACTCTGCGTGCGCGCGTGCGACTTCGCCTCTGCCTATTGGCAGAGGTTGAAGATGACCACGGCGCCCTTGGTGGGCTGGGCCAGCAACGGTGTTGGGCTGCTACAGGTGCAGGTAAGCTGGGCCAGGTTAGTTTCCTTCTTTTTTCACATTTCTGTTTCTATTTTCTAATATTTCAATTCTGTTTTGATTTGATTCACAAACCAAATCATTTAGTAGCTTCTAAAAATATTTATGTGGCTTGATGCAATATATTCAAAACCACTCACAGGTTTTCAGGATTACTGGACTTGCAATTCTTTTATAGAAGAATTAAATCCAACTCAAATATTTATTGATTTAAATCCAAATGGCCAAAATAATTCCTCAAAAATGTTCCATATTTTTGGTTTGGACGAAAACCCTTGCCAAAATATTAAACATCATTGGAGAGCATTTTGGAAACATTGGATGCATTTTCCAGGGTTATTTTCCCTTCTTTTAATTAAAATTTTGAGGCTTTCAAATTTCCTCAATTCAAGTTTCTTAAATTTAAACATGATGCATGGATGCAATGCCACTATCTGCAACCAAATTCAAGGGCTATGACAACTCACCCCCACTAAACAAGAATCTCGTCCCGAGATTCAAGAGGTGAGGTAAGAAGACAGAGGGACACAAAGCTAATACGATCCTCCTGGTCCAATTGCCCTTCATAGGAACGTTAATTCCTTGCTTCATGTTGATCTTGATATCCTTGCTCTCAAGATCTTCACCCAACTCGATGACGACGAAAGGATATTCCACAGGAAAATGATCCCCTCGAAGACCGAGCAATTCACGATGATCGTTTGAAGGGGGTCGGGGAAATGGCATACTCAGTTCGGAAAGGAAACTATGGTTATAGAACAACTCGGCAAACGGGAGGCACATTCCAATTGATACGGTGGATATAACCTAGTGACTGAGTGTGCTCTCAAGAACTTGAGCATTACCAAGGGGCTAGCAGGACTCCGGTGAACTGGGCTGTAGCAGACTACTATGGCTCATGGAAGCACAAGACTACATTTCCCCAATAGAGAGGCTACCAAGCATAAACAAATAGGTTGTCGGATCCCACACATACCAAGCATTTCAATCATACACACAATATGCTCGACATGTGTAAATACAACATGGCATCACAACATAACTCTATGACTCAAGTATTTATTCATTAGGCTCCGAGGAGCGAGATATGACAAACATGGGTCTCATGACCCAACATTCAGAGCATACAAGTCAAAGCACATGCGGAAGCTTAATATGTCTGAGTACAGACATCTACAAATGGAAAAGGCTAAGAAGCCTGACTATCTACCAGATCCTGCCGAGGGCACAAGATCATAGCTAAGGTATCAAGCTAAACGCCGAAGTCCACACGGAACTACTAGCAAGACTGACGTCTCTCTACAAAACATAAAATAGGCAAACATGAGTACAAATGTACCCAGCAAGACTTACATTAGAGCTAACTACATATGCATCAGTATCAACAAAAGGGTAGTGGAGTTTAACTGCAGCAAGCTAGCTTTGACTCAGTGGCTAACCTGAACTACGACTGCAAGTAACTCTTTTGAGGTGGCGCACACGAGTCCACATATTCACCATATCAATACACCACTATGGATCCGATCCCGTCTCCCTGCGAGAATGCCATCCATAGCACTCACACTTATCTTGCGCATTTTAGAGTATCCACTTTCACTTGTCTATGAACTATGCAAGGGGTCCAAGTTTCCATATCCGAGGAATACTGCTATTCGAGTATGTAATGATAACCCTGGAGGGGTGTACTTCTTCACACACGCTCTTGCCACTTACCACCATGTACACGTCGTGTATCTCGGCAACCTTCAAGCGGAAGCCTGGTGAGGGAGTCGACCACGACCTGACTAATCACACAAGTCTCTCGTCCAGGTTTATCGCCTATTCGGGTTCCATCCGCAAGGAGATCCGGTCGGGGTGTCGCTCACGGCCCCAAACGATGTGAGCAAGGTTCCCAAGCCCACCATCCGAGTGCCACTTGGTACACTGCGCCACTGTGCCTAGTCTGTCCCAAGCCCACCTGTACCAGGTGCCACTTGGTAGACTACTAACACTACCTACAAACACCAGAAACTAGTTGCAACTCCTGGATAGAGATCAGGTTGATTAATAAGTCGAGAGACCTTGGAGCGCCCGGAGCCCAATGTGTGGTAGTAACTATTCATGGATCACAAACACAGAACTCGGTTCCTGAGGACGGCTGCAATGAGGCAACCCACCATGTACTCCTACATGGCCTCTCACCGATACCTTTACCAAATCGTGTTCACACACTTAGCTCACAACAGTAGGACATGTTCTCACACCTCTAATTCATCCCTGATGAATCAGACCTGACTCAACTCTAAGCAATAGCAGGCATGACAAACAAGCATGAATGAGTAGGAACATCAGGGCGCAAACAACTCCTACTCATGCTAGTGGGTTTCATCTATTTACTGTGGCAATGATAGGTCATGCAGAGGAAAGGGGTTCAGCTACCTCAGCATGTAACAGTTGAAATTTTGTTGTCCTAATGCAGTAAAAGAGAGCAGGAGCGAGAGAGTTGGATTGTATCGGAATGAACAAGGGGGTTTTGCTTGCCTGGCACTTCTAAAGATAGTATAACTCTTCAGCGGTGTCATCGATCACATCGTCGGAAACATCGTCTACTAAGACGGAACAACCACCAGCAAACACAAAAGGAACCACAATCAATGCAAGGCACATTCATATGAATGATATGTCATATTAAAGTATGGAATTGACCTAGTGCAACAGTTAGTCATATTCATTGAAGTGGAATTCAAACCTATAGCAAATCCAACTCCAAAACTAATTACCATTTATTCCATGACCATGGAATGTCCTATTCAATGAGTTTAACTTGTTCAAACATGCTTGAAAATGCCATATTCAGATTCTTTGGATTTTTCTGATCATTTTTTATATATAAATCTTTCAATCTGAGTTATAGATTATTTTCTATGATTTTTAGAAGTTTTAGCTATTTTCTGAAAAATATAAATCATTTTTGATTTATTTAAAATCCTAGAAAAGCTTTACTTCATCAGCATTGTGCAAGGGTGATGTCAGCGGGTCAACTGGTCGGCCAGGTCAAACCTGACCTATGGGACCCATTGGTCAGTGACCTTGGGCTAGTTAGGTCGCCGACAGGTGGGCACGGTTATTAGTTAAAACTAATCAAAAACTAAACTACTGTTAATTAAGGGCATCGGGCCCATATGTAAGTGGGTTAGGGGTTAATTAGCAAAGTCATTAGCGTTTAGTGATGGTGCCACGTCAAAACCGCAGACGGTTAGACGACGGCGACGAAGCAGAGTGGCGGTGGCTCACCGGAGTGGCGCTAGGGGCAGCGGCTCGGTGCGCTGAGGGCACTGGGAGGACCTCTTGCTCATCCGCATCTAAAGGACATGACGAGAGGCTGCGGGGTGGCCGGGAGCAGCATCGGCGGCGAGCGAGGCGGTGGCCGGAGCTACGGCTCCACGGGCGCGAGGACTGCAGCGCGCTAGCGAGTGAGCTGATGGTCGCGTTGGGCTCCTAGGAGCTCCCTGAGCACGCCTGCGTGCTCCGGTTAGCCACGCGGGGCTGCTACTGACGGTGATGACAGACGCAGCGCCGACGAGCTTTGGTGACAGCGGGGAAAGGCACTACGGCAAGGGGTGAGCAAATGGAGAGAGGGGAGATGCGGCGGAGCTCACAGCGCATCCGATGGCGTCGTCGGTGAGGTCGGGGACGGTCGGGTTGCTGCAAATTGACGAGGACGGCCGTTGGGGCAGAGGACGAAGACGGCGCCGATGGCGGCCATGTTGTGCTCCTCTGGTTGTTGTCGACGATGGGGACGTGTGCGAGGTCGGCGCAGAGCTCCCGAGCATGGCAGTGCAACAAGGGGATGGCGATGGCCACGCGAGCGGCAGCGGTGGCCGGTGCGGCTGTCGGTGGTCGTGTGGAGCAGGGCTAGAGAGGGAGAGAGGCACCAGAGAGATGGGGGGAGTGAGAGGGAAGGTGCTGGGTGTCTCCATGGCGCGGTTCGAAGGCCGAGGAGGCTGCCACGGCGAAGCAGGAGGTGGAGGACTCTGCGTGCGCGCGTGCGACTTCGCCTCTGCCTATTGGCAGAGGTTGAAGATGACCACGGTGCCCTAGGCGGGCTGGGCCAGCAACGGTGTTGGGCTGCTATAGGTGCAGGTAAGCTGGGCCAGGTTAGTTTCCTTCTTTTTTCACATTTCTGTTTCTGTTTTCTAATATTTCAATTTTGTTTTAATTTGATTCACAAACCAAATAATTTAGTAGCTTCTAAAAATGTTTATGTGGCTTGATGCAATATATTCAAAGCCACTCACAGGTGTTCAGGATTAGTGGACTTTCAATTCTTTTATAGAAGAATTAAATCCAACTCAAATGTTTATTGATTTAAATCCAAATGGCCGAAATAATTCCTCAAAAATGTTCCATATTTTTTGTTTGAACCAAAACCCTTGCCAAAAATATTAAACATCATTGCAGAGCATTTTGGAAACATTGGATGCATTTTCCAGGGTTATTTGCCCTTCTTTTAACTAAAATTTTGAGGCTTTCAAATTTCCTCAATTCAAGTTTCTTGAATTTAAACATGATGCATGGATGCAATGCCACTATCTGCAACCAAATTCTAGGGTTGTGACACAACATACACCTCATTGAACTAATACTATTTCAAGATGGTCATTTCAGAATGTTCGATGATTGGCATGGCATGGATTAGGAATGTGGACCCCTCAAAATGCTAAGGACACATATTGGCTCAAGCTCAAAACTCTACATTTTACTTCTAGTGATCCAAGATCACATTGAGTCCATAGGAAAAGCCAATACTATTAAAAGGGGATGAGGTGGTGCTTAATGGCTTGCTTGCTCAAAATGCTTAGTGATATGCTACAAAAACCCTCAATCACTTTCTCATACCACATATGTCCCAAACCAAAAAGTCAAACACGGCCCCACCAAAAAGTTCTATCCGGCGCCACCAAGTTCACTTGGCATAGCCACTGCCACAAACCCTAGTCACTTTAGTCTCACCGATAGGGATCTCGGTCTGACCAAGATGGGATTGCAAACTCTCTGTTTCCCTTCATAACGTTTCGGTCCAACTGAGATAAGAGATCGGTCCCACGGAGTACGCAATGCAAACTCTCTAGTTCCCTTTCGTAATGTTTCGGTCTCACCGAAATGAGCGATTCGGTCCCACGGAGTTTGCCTGACCAACTCTCTGGTTAGATTATTACCAGAATCGGTCCCACCGAGTTTGTGTAATCGATCTCAGCGAGATTTAGTTATGCCCTAGCCCTAATAACTCGGTCCCAACGAGTTGACATGTCGGTCCCACCGAAAAGCCTAACGTTCACATTTTGAACTATATCGGTCTGACCGAGTTTTCTGATTCGGTCCCACCGAGTTTGGTGAATCCTGTGTAACAGTTAGATTTTGTGTGGAGGCTATATATACCCCTCCACCCTTCCTTCATCAAAGAGGAGAGCCATCAGAACGTGCCTACACTTCAGCATACATTTTCTGAGAGAGAACCACCTACTCATGTGTTGAGACCAAGATATTCCATTCCAACCATTTGAATCTTGATCCCTAGCCTTCCCCATGTTGCTTTCCACTCAAATCATATTTCCACCAAATCCAAATCTGTGAGAGAGAGTTGAGTGTTGGGGAGACTATCATTTGAAGCACAAGAGCAAGAAGTTCATCATCAACACACTGGCTATTACCTTTTGGAGAGTGGTGTCTCCTAGATTGGTTAGGTGTCACTTGGGATCCTCCGTCAAGATTGTGGAGTTGAACCAAGGACTTTTTACGGGCAAGGAGATCGCCTACTTCGTGAAGATCTACCCTAGTGTGCCAAGTCCTTCGTGGGTGATGGCCATGGTGGGATAAACAAGGTTGCTTCTTCGTGGACCCTTCGTGGGTGGAGCCCTTCATGTACTCGCACAGCCATTACCCTTCGTGGGTTGAAGTTTCCATCAACGTGGATGTACGATAGCACCACCAATCGGAACCATGCCAAAAATCTACGTGTCTACATTGCGTTTGCTCCCTCCAAACTCCTCCCTTTACCATCACTAGTAATAATATACGTGCAATGCACGTTTATATTAGGTAGGATATTAGTTGCACGTTATATTAGGTAAGATATATCTGTTGCATGTTGGTATTTGGTAAGATATCAATTATTTTTTTGTGGGAATGGTAAGATATTAATTACATGGCAGATTTCAAGGGATAGTGTTGAGTCAAAACGTGTTTATAACCAATGGCAGTAGTGGGTAATTAAAGCATTAAACGTGTTTGGTGCTCAACATTGGAGCGATTTGAACCGCTAGATAACATGATTTTACGGTCGAGATAGTTTGGATCTGTCCATTTGGGTCTTTTTATATTGGTATAGATGTGCAATGTTTTACATTCCGGTGCTATACTCTTAGACTTGCATGTGTACGTTGATTGCTTGACTTGTGCTAAGTTGCTAAAATCTGCAAGGACTTAAAATTGGGAAAAGGCTAGATTTTTATTTGGTCAAGTAGTCTAATCACCCCCCCCCCCTCTAGACATAGTTTCGATCCTACAAGTGGTATCATAGCTTTTGGTGATCATAGCCTTGGTTTCACAACCTATGAGAGTATGATGTCTAGCGAGGGAAATTACCACCGTAGATGTCCTTACTTCGATGGTACTAATTTTGCTAGTTGGAAGCATAAGATGAAAATGCATATTCTTGGACATAACCCCGCCATTTGGGCTATTATGTGTATTGGCTTGCAAGGTGAATTGTTTGATGGGAGAGAACCAAACCGTGAAGCTACCGCGAAGAGTTGCAGATGCTACAATACAATGCTCAAGCTTATGATATTCTTCAACGGATTCAACCGTCTTGAGAATGCAAATGAAATTTGGGATACTTTGATTGATATGCACGATGGTACCGACTCCGTCAAGGAATCCAAATTGGATGTGCTTCAAAGTCAGCTTGACAAATTCAAAATGAAGGTTGGTGAAGGTGTCGCTGAAATGTACTCTAGGCTCGCTCTCATCATAAATGAGATTGCCGGCTTAGGAAGTGAAGAGATGACCGGTAGATTCATCATGAAGAAGATCCTAAGAGCCTTGGATGGAAAATATGATACCGTGTGCACATTTATCCAAATGATGCCCAACTACAAAGATCTCAAGCCAATGTAAGTCATTGGAAGAATTGTTGCTCATGATATGTCACTCAAGGATAAGGAAGAGCTTCACAACAAGTCAAGTGGTGCATACAAAGCCTCATGTGATGCTCCTATATCATCAAGTGAGAAACAAGCCTTCAATGAAGAATTGAGCCTAATGGTGATGAACTTCAACAAGTTCTACAAGAGTAGAAGCAAGGAAAGGAGTTCCAAGTCAAGGTCCTACAATGACAAAAGATCTTCGAGTCGTGAACGCAATTGCTACAATTGTGGAAGACCCGTACACTACTCCAATGAGTGTACGACTCCCTACAAAAGAAGAGAAGATTAACCCAAAAGGAGAAGTAGAAGAGAAGAATCACCACCTAGAGAGAGAAGGCGTAGAGATGACATTTATGAACGTAGAACATCACGGAGAATCAAGGATCCGGAAAGGAAGGACAAATCGTCAAGGAGCTACACAAAACGAAGACATAAAGCTCATGTTGGTGAATGGGTATCCAGCTCCGACTCCGACAATCACTCCGAGAGAAGTTATCACTCTGACTCTGAATATACTCAAGATGATGGTGTTGCCGGTCTAGCACTTGTGACAACCAACTCCTACAACATATTTGACTCACCAAATGAAGGAATTGGAAGATGCTTCATGACTAAAGGACCAAAGGTATCACACCCTGAGTATGTTGATTTCAATAGTGATGAAGATGATTTTCTTGGTGATGATGATTTACTTGTTGACAACTCTAGTGATGAAAACTATGATGAACTTGCTATTAATCATGCTAATCAAGATAAAATGAATGACGATGATAAAAAGGAGATTGAGTGTCTAACTAAAGAACTAAACATTCTTAAGTTAGCTGATGAAACTACCTTGGAAGATCATCGAGAACTTTTAAAGACTCATGAGAAGTTACGCTTTGAAAAGCTCAACCTTGAGCAAGAGCATGGGTTCTTAAAGGCAATCAATGATGAGCTTCGCAAGAAAAGTTCTTCTTACATTGCCAAGCGTTTACTCTTGTGTACTTGCATGCCACAAGTTAAATCTAGCAACAAGAGTAAGAAAGATTCTTCTTCTAGTAGTAACAACAATCACGTTAAATCCAATATTGTTGCTTCTAGTAGTTCTCTTAATTCCACTAATGATTCTCTTAGCCAAGTTACACTTGAGCAATAAAATAGCCTATTGAAGGGAATTATAGAGAAAGGTGTCTACTAAACCATGAGTCTTGTCGGAAGTAAGCAATTTGAGGAAATTGTATGCAAGCAAGGAAGGCACTAGAAGAATCAAGGTACTGGTTTTGAATGAAAGTTCAATGCCAATGGAGTTGAGTGGGAAGAAGATCAATACCCCAAGACGAAGTTTGTTCCTTAACAATAGAAGTATGATCCTACTTCTTTCCAAGGGACACAAGCTCAAGATGATCTTCCACCACAAGACCACAAGCAAAAAGGCAAGGACAAGCTCCAAGAGGAGGTTGATGCATTTGAAGAAGCTCCTAAGGCCTTGGTCAAGTGGGTTCCCAAGACTACATCAAGTTCTACTACATCAAGCACGACTACAACTCCAAGGATTCCCATCAAGATGATGTGGATCCCGAAGAAGAAGAACTAGAAAGTTCTTGAGGGTGACTCCACCAACATACTTCACTCATATCACTTTGGCGAGAACAAGTGCAAACAACTTCCACATCTTGCACTAGTTCAAGGAGTCACAAACCCTCTTGTTGGTAAGACCAGGGACAAGGTAACTTAATGCTTTCATGTACATCATCTTGTGTGTACATCACTCTATGTCTATGGATATCCTTGTTTGTTCCTTGTGGAACTAACCCGTGTTGGTATTGAAAGTGCAACTCACTTGAATGGATTGCTCCAAATGATCTACATCAACATTGAGCATCCACATCTTCAACATATACATGAAGTCATCATCGACAAAACCCAAGGTTAGTCATCCCTCTTAGGGGGGATATCACATCTAGGGGGAGCTTTACTCTAATCAATTGAGGTAAAGCAACTCTAATGGTGTCAACACAACAATGCTTTATGTAAAAGTGGTAACCCCACTTGTGCTTAAACGATGAGTATGACCTACGATCAAATGTTCTCATTTGACTCCTAAGTCAATATACTCATATATACATGACCTAGTCATCGCCAATTGCCTGATAGATGCTAGAATGTTTGTGCATGCTTTGCCACATATTTCATTTGCCATTTTATTGTGTGAGCATGTTGATTTCATATTTTACTCATTCGAGGACATCCATTTGTTGCTTTGATTGTTTGGCTTTTTCCCTTTTGCAAATGGATGGACAAGAATACCTAAGAACCTCCTCTAGCTATCTATGCTTTTCTCGTCTCAAACTCGATTCATGCTACATCACAAAGTTTGATCAAGTCAGATTTGAACCACTCTGTGTGAGGAGTACTCAGAGTTTATGACTCGTGATAGGCTTAAACTTCCAAAACCTCTTTGTGCATTTCAGTATGACCGAGTCATCCACTTCGTTCACACCGAGTTCACCAAGCTGATCTAGGTTTTCCATCTCGGTGCAACCGATTTGAACTTTTCGGTCACACCGAGTTGCAGTAACCACTTGCGATTCTGCATCTCAGTGCCACCGAGTTGTTCCACTCGGTCACACCGACAGGGTCGGGATATATATACTGAGTGGTTGAATTTTGGAAATTCCTCCAAAACCCTTCATCCCACGCGTTTCCTGCTCTGCCGCCTCGGGTCTCCGGATCGTCTCCTCGCCGCCAGCGACCTCCCACCGCTAGTTTCCGCCGCCGTCAACGGAATTCTGCTTCGCCGTTGTCGCCGTAGTGAACTCCCGCCGAACTAGGGTATGGATTCGATACTTTGTGCTATTTCCTTACTCCAATTCCTAGCACATTGCTTCACAATGATCTTTTCCACGTATTAAAACAATCTATCCAGAGAAAACATCCTTTAGGTTAGATTTGATTCGAAAATTTAGGGTTAGGTCTCCGTCGAACTCATCTCGGATTGACCGAGTTGTAGAAATTGGTCTCACCGATTTGGCTTAAGCCATTGCACATGTGTTTTCGGTCTGACTGAAAATTGCAAATCGGTGCGACCGAGTTCGACTCTCTGTGAAACCCTAGCAATCTCAGTTCCACCGAACTGTGACTCGGTCTGACCGAGTTCACTAGTTTAGGTTCCAAAAGTTGCTTCGGTATCACCGAGTTTAACAAATCGGTAGCTCCGAAATGCTTTCTGTGGAGAACTAAAACTAAGTTTTTGACTCAATTGTTTTGTAAAAACTCTGCACGTTGTGATGCTCATCCATTCTACCTCATATACATCTATTCACAGGGTTTGATGTCAGTGTGATTGCCAAGATGCCTGACCAAAGTGACAGCCAAAACAGATCTGAAGATCCAGTGCAATTGAGTGAGGGCACTAGTCCCTCAAGTACCTCAGATGATGGCAGCAAGAGCACTCCCAGTAATTTGCCAAAGGCAGCCACCAGGTCAAGGAAGAAGAAAACCTCAGATTCTGTAGATGAGGTCTATGTGGCCACTGAGGAGGAAGTCAGATCAAAGAAGAAGGCGCTGAAGAAAGAGTATGGCACAGCTGCAACAACTAAGCTAGGGTTGAACAAGAAGGCACCAGCAAAAAGGATTCCTATGTCTAAGGCCAGAGCCTCCACTCAAGAAACTATGGAGTTCACTCTTGAACTAAAAGAGGCTGCTAAGAGGAAGGAGAGGGTCAACAAGACCACTGCCAGAGTGCTTGGTAGATCCTCCATCATGAGAGAGCCAGAAGAAGATGAAGAGGAAGAGGATGCTGCTCCAGCTCCCAAGTCTCAGAAGCTCATGGGAGATGCAATCAAGTCAGGGGCTGCAACATCAAAGCCCAAAACTGCTCCCAAAGCAACAACTCAAGCTCAGAAGCCTTCTAAGCCCAAGAGAAGCACCAGAAACGTTCCTTCTGAAGAGAAGAACAAGGCCCCGGTGCCTGAAGCTGAAGAAGAAGATGATGAAGCCCAAGTGCTGAGATAAGTAAAACCCAAGATTCTAGATCACAATGACGTTCATCCAGTGGCTAAGGATATGAACATCAAAATGGATGCATGATTGAGACTTTGGAGGCAGTCTGATCCATATGCTATAAGAAAGAGAACTGTAGTGGACTATAGGTTCCACACCAAAGAACAACAAGACTTCTATGAGACCATTCTGCTTGACAAGAAGCCAGTTGTCAGTGATATGAGATAGGTCGATTGGGAATTTATTGATGAGAATGAAGATCACTTCCCAGTGTACATGTAAGCTTCAAAGTTTGTGGAGTTGACAAGTTTGTTGTACAGAAGTTCACAAAATGGAATGATAAGCTAATCATGCAATTTTACTCCACTGCTCCTTTCTATCTAGATGGGAGGATAGTGTGGATGTCTGAAGGTACGAGGTACCAATCAACTATTGATGAATGGGCCAAGTTGATCAATGCCCCAGAGGAACATGAGGACAATTTGGATGTGTATGCCAAGAAGAAAAAGGACCACAACTCAATGGCAAATATGTACAAGGAGTTCCCCGATAAATCTTTGGAGACACACAAGCTAGGATCTATGCACTATTTGCTGTCTGGTCTGCCTACTATCAACACCATATTAAGGCATACTCTGCTACCCAAATCTGGAGATCAGAAGATGATAAGGGGACATTCCATCAACTTGCTGCAAATCTTTGATGTACCACAAAAATTCAAGGTCATGAGTCAGATTGTGGAGACAGTTAAGAGGACAGCTGCTGACCAGAAGAGATCTTCTGGGTAAGCTCCACACAATCAGGTGCTTATCAACTCAAAGATGGGCACAGGTACTTACTTGTTGGACAAGGAGCATTTACCCTTGTACCCATTTGAAGACAATGAAGTTGTAATGAATGAGAATGAACCTTCATCCGCACAAGCACAAGAGAAGAGAGCTAAGGCAAAGGCAGAAAAGGCTGCAAGGATGCCAACTGCTGAGGAACCATCTCAGGTGTTCTTGACGAGCAAACAAGATCAATTGGGTTATCTAATTCAAGTTACATTGAGGATTGAGAAGGGCTTGTCCACCCTAACTCAGAATCAGGAGAGCTTGGAGAGGATCGTAGAGACCAAGTTCTATGATCTTGACCTTAAGGTGAGTGAGATACAGACTGCAGTTGAGCAGCTCCAAGAGGAAGCTAAGGAGAGGAGAGGAGAGGAGAAGAAAGGCAACTAGGGATGCTTTTCAGCGTGTGTCAAGGAGTCAGAGGTCAGCTACAGTGCCAGTATCAGACACAAGAGCCACTTCATCTGCACCAGTGACAGCTTCAGCACCACCTCCAGCACCTGCTCCACCAGCTCCAACATCATCCACTGATGCCTTCGTCCTTGGAGTTCTCTCTACACCACCTCCCGAAGACCAAGCCTGAGAGATGCACAGCACTATGCATTTTCGAACTTTTTGGTAACTTGTTGCCAAAGTGGGGGAAACTCATAGATCATAGGCTTTGAGCGAGAGTGTTTTGCTTCTTTGTCTTTCTTGTGTTTTGATTGAAATTTGTTGTGTGCTTGGTTGATACTCTATGTCTGTGGGAGATACTTGTGTGATCATGTGTTTGATCATATGCTACTTTAATGTTTGCTTGGATAACATTATCCTTTATATCCTTATAAGATCATTCACTTTGCTTGGTCATGAGTGCATGTCTTAATTCATATCATTTTGAGCGCTCCACCAAGATGTATGTGACATGGAAGAGTGACCCATGATCCTAATTGATTGTGCATTTGCATTCAAAAGCAAATCATAAATAGTGCACAAATTTAGGGGGAGCTATTTCTTATCACATATTTCTCGAAGCAAGGATGCATTTCAATCTTATTATCATTTGTCGAAGATTTGATCTATATGTTGTCATCAATTACCAAAAAGGGGGAGAACGAAAGTGCAACTATCCCTGGGTGGTTTTGGTAATTACTAACAACATATAGCTCATTGAACTAATACTATTTCAAGATGATCATTTTATAAAGTTCAATGATTGGCATGTCATGGATTAGGAATGTGGACCCCTCAAAATGCTAAGGACACATATTGGCTCAAGCTCAAGACTCTACATTTTACTTTTAGTGATCCAAGATCACATTGAGTCCATAAGAAAAGCCAATACTATTAAAAGGGGATGAGGTGTTTCTTAAAGGCTTGCTTGCTCAAAATGCTTAGTGATATGCTCCAAAAACCATCAATCACTTTCTCATATCCACATATGTCCCAAACCTGCCCCAAATGGGACAAAAATTTTACCACGGCATGTTGATGCCGCTCCATGATAGCATGCCAAGTTTCATGAATTTGAGACGAGTTTTAGGATTACTCGAATTACAAAAGCAAGTACCTCAATGTTTGCCGGAGGGCCACGGTGTCGTGTTGTTCAAAATTCGTCCCCATTTCTTGCATGGGACATTAGCATAAAGCCATGGACACATATATGATTTTACAACCCATGTTGGTGCACCGGGCATGTGCATGTAGTTTAATTTTGAATTGTCCACCTGAAATGGCTACAAAACCAATTTAATGTATAAAATGTCCAAACGAACCCTGAGTAACTGCATTTTTTTACGACACACATATAGTTGTATGTTCACTGCAGATAAAAGTTCTAGCAATTAAAACACCATCCATTGCCGCTGTGACCCCATCATGTAATTTAAATCAAGATGAAAAATCAAGTAGATCCTTGGAAGTGCAACTATCCCTGGGTGGTTTTGGTAATTACTAACAACATATAGCTCATTGAACTAATACTATTTCAAGATGGTCATTTCAGAAAGTTCAATGATTGGCATGGCATGGATTAGGAATGTGGACCCCTCAAAATGCTAAGGACACATGTTGGCTCAAGCTCAAGACTCTACATTTTTATTTTAGTGATCCAAGATCACATTGAGTCCATAGGAAAAGCCAATACTATTAAAAGGGGATGAGGTGTTGCTTGATGGCTTTCTTGCTCAAAATGCTTAGTGATATGCTCCAAAAACCCTCAACCACTTTCTCATATCCACATATGTCCCAAACCAAAAGGTCAAACTCGTCCCCACCAAAAAGTTCTATCCGGCGCTACCGAGTTCACTTGACATACCCACAGCCACAAACCCTAGTCACTTCGGTCTCACCGATAGGGATCTCGGTCTCACTGAGATGGGATTGCAAACTCTTTGTTTCCCTTCGTAATGTTTCGGTCCAATCGAGATGAGCGATCGGTCCCACCGAGTTCGCAATGCAAACTCTCTGTTTCCCTTTCGTAATGTTTCGGTCTCACCGAAATGAGCAATTTGGTCCCACCGAGTTTGCCTGACCAACTCTCTGGTTAGCTTATTACCAAAATCGGTGCCACCGAGTTTGTGTAATCGGTCTCACCGAGATTACGTTATGCCCTAACCCTAATAAAATTGGTCCCACTGAGTTGACATGTCGGTCCCACCGAAAAGCCTAACGTTCACATTTTGAACTGAATCGATCTGACCAAGTTTTCTAATTCGGTCCCACTGAGTTTGGTGAATTGTGTGTAACAGTTAGATTTTGTGTGGAGGCTATATATACCCTTCCACCCTTCCTTCATCAAAGAGGAGAGCCATCAGAACATGCCTACACTTCAGCATACATTTTCTGAGAGAGAACCACCTACTCATGTGTTGAGACCAAGATATTCCATTCCAACCATTTGAGTCTTGATCTCCAGCCTTCCCAAGTTGCTTTCCACCAAATCATCTTTCCACCAAATCCAAGTCTTTGAGAGAGAGTTGAGTGTTGGGGAGACTATAATTTGAAGTACAAGAGCAAGGAGTTCATCATCAACACACCGTCTATTAACTTTTGGAGAGTGGTGTGTCCTAAATTGGTTAGGTGTCACTTGGGAGCCTCCGTCAAGATTGTGGAGTTAAACCAAGGATTATGTAGGGGCAAGGAGATCGCCTACTTCGTGAAGATCTACCCTAGTGTGCCAAGTCCTTCGTGGGCGATGGCCATGGTGGGATAGACTAGGTTGCTCCTTCGTGGACCCTTCGTGGGTGGAGCCCTCCGTGGACTTGCGCAACCGTTACCCTTCGTGGGTTGAAGTCTCCATCAACGTGGATGTATGATAGCACCACCTATCGAAACCACGCCAAAAATCTCCGCGTCTACATTGCATTTTCTCCCTCCAAACTCCTCCCTTTACCTTCATGTGCAATGTTTTACATTCCGCTGATATACTCTTAGACTTGCATGTGTAGGTTGATTGCTTGACTTGTTTTATGTTGCTAAAATCTGCCAAGACTTAAAATTAGGAAAAGGCTAGATTTTTATTTGGTCAAGTAGTCTAAGCACCCCCCCCCCTCTAGACATACTTTCGATCCTACAATCCCACACAATTTATTATCACCAACCATGTGAGATGCAGTACAAAATATCATGGAGCACCATCGGTGTATAGTACGCCTATGGCTTACGCGAGAAGGTGCGTCGGCTACAGTCCACAGTCGGCGTGTCAAGCAGACTAGCTCGCTTCCCAAATATCATTTCACTGTTCAGTCGTCACCGGTGAAAGATGGGGACATGGACTCGCATCGTGAGGGCAATTTTGGCGACCCACTCCAGCAAGAGTGTAAGTACATCTAGTGCCACCCCTAGTTGGTTTTGGAGTATTGACGACAAACCTGGTTGAGGGACTAATGTGTTTGTGAGAATTGCAGGATAACACAGGTAGTAGTCCCTCATTGATTCGGTTTATCTACCGGAGATGACCCCTAAAAATGTATGAAGACATTGAAGACAATGGTGGTATGTGAAGATATTCACATTGAAGACTATGACAAGAGAAGACATTGCTTGAAGACTATGGGGCGCGAAGACTTAGTTGTTTCGTTGTCTCCTTTTCTTCTTTGTTGAGTCATAGGAACCACCGTACTGTTAAGTGGGGTCCAAGTGAACAAAGTCAGAGTGACTGAAGTGATGCTCAACCAAAATCCTATGTCTTCGAGCGAAGACAATGAGAGCAATTCTTATCTAGAGCTGGATGAGTCAGCTTTGCTTGTAGCCCAAGTAAAGTTGCCGTGTGTGTTTGAAATCTGACCGTTGGAACACGTGTCAGTTCCTTAGTGACCCAGGGTTATTTCGGACAAATCAGGTCGGGTTGCCTAGTGGCTATAAATATCCCACCCCCTACAACCATAAATGGTTGGCTGCTCAGAGTTAGTGTACGACTTTTGTCGTTTGAGAGCAACCCACCTTGAAGCCTTTGAGAGAGAATTCCTTGCAAGGATAAATCCCTAACCACCCAGAGCCAAAGAGTGTTAGGCATCACTGAAGTCTTCCTGTCTGTGTGATCTGAAGACTTATTACACTTGAGGACTGTGAATCCTCCAGCCGGTTAGGTGTCGCATTCTGAGCATCCAAGAGTCATTGTGGATCGTCGGTGAACGAAGTCTGTGAAGGTTTGCGAGTCTACCTTGAAGACTTACCAGAGTGATTGGGCGAGGACTGGGTGTCCTTAGCTCAAGGGGAATAAGGTGAAGACGCAGTCTTTTGAGTTGAATCTCAGCCTCCCTAACCAGACGTACAGTTGTCACAGCAACTGGATCTGGTCTTCAACGAGTCACTGGTTTCGTCCTTCCCATTCCTTTACTTACTGTTGGCCCTGGTGAAGTCATTGTATGATTGCGTTATCTTTTGTCTTCACTGAGTAACTGATTTTTCTGATTGGCTTCATGCTATCTTCCTACCTGATCTATACTGCCTAGTTGCTATTAGTCATTGTGCGTTCACTTCATTGAATACTTGACTATGGCTTACTTAGTGTAGTCTACCTTCCGCTACATGGTAATACGTTTATTTCTATCGTTTGTCTTCGAAACTTCCATGTTTTGAAGACTTTCATAAAAATCGCCTATTCACCCCCCCTCTAGTCGATCACTAGCACTTTCAATTGGTATCAGAGCAAGGTACTCCCTTGTTCTGTGTGATTCGGTTCAACCACCTGGAGTTTTAGCTATGTCGACTGCAGGGATAATCAAAGTCTCCGCTGCGTTCCCAGTCTTCGATGGAACTGAATATCCATACAGGAAGAATAAGATGCGAATGCATCTTGAAGCCATTGATGTCGACCTATGGTATGTCGTCAAGAATGGCGTTCCCAAGGCTGGTGAAGGTGTCACCGCTGCTGATGTCAACAAGTTCGTTCAACTAGACTCCACTACCAAGAACATCATCTGTGGTCATTTGACCAAAGGACAGTATGGCCGTGTGAGTGCTTTGGAAACATCTAAGCTAGTCTGGGACTGGCTCTCCAAGGTCAACGAAGGTATCTCAACCCAGAGAGATCAGAGAATCAGTGTCCTTCACAACCTCTTCAACCGCTTCAAGAGAAATGACAATGAGAATGTCCAGCTCACGTTTGATCGACTCACTGACATCACAAATGAGCTTCAAGCCCTCGGCGCTACTGAGATCACCAAGCATGAAGTCGTCAAGACACTCCTGAGATCACTTGACAGCTCGTTTGACACCCTAGCCCTGATGATTCAAGAACGTCCTGACTTCAAGACACTCGATCCATCTGACATACTTGAGAGCCTCAACACACATGAGTTTCAGCTTTCTGAGAAAAGAGACATCTAAGGTCCCAACTATGGGTGAACTCGTGCCTTGAAGGCAAAAGCTGTCTCCTCATCCGAAGAAGAATCTGACAGCAGTTCTGATGATCCTGAAGACATTGGAAAGAGCTTGCTATGCTTGTGAAGAAGTTCCAAAAATTCACCAAGAAGAAAGGCTTCAGAAAGTCTTCATGATCAAGCTCAAGGAATGATGAAGCTTCTGCTCATGACGACAAGAAGAAGAAATACTCAAAGTCTTCTTCCAAGTCTTCCTCAAAGTCTTCATCACACAAGAAGAGCTCATCTGGCAAGGCTCGTGTGTTTGTTGTCAAGGAAATGGATTCAGAGGAGGCTTCCACTTTTGAGGAGGCGGAGGTGGAGTCTGAGGAGGAGTCCGATTCTGGCATTGCAAGTCTGGCTACAGCTTACGTTGCCAAGTCCATCTTCAACACTGAAGACAATGACTTCATCACCAACGCCGATGCTAATGACAAGGACAACTCCACTCCCACCTACTGCTTCATGGCACGCGGTGCCAAGGTAAACTCACGCGCCACTCACTATCAAACATCAAGTGAAGATGACTCTGATTGTGGTTCCAAACCCAGCTACAAAAAACTTGCTAAAATTGCAACTGAACAACAGAAAGCTATGGAACATATTCAAAAATATTAGACAAAAGCGATGACCTGTTAGACGCTGAAATGACTCGATCTCAGTCCTTAATTGAAGACATAAAAAATCTTCATGTTAAGTATGAGGAACTTGAAAGTCGTCCTGAAACGCTCTCAACAACTCATGAAAAGCTTTCCTATGATTATCTTCAAACGAAGCAAGATCTTGAGAAATTTAGAGCGGCTCATGAAGATCTTCAAAAGGAAAACGAGTCACTTTGTGCCAAACAGATCAGTTCCGCTCAGGACGGATTTGAACCACCATGTCTTAAATGCATTGAGCCTGATAACGCTACTTCTGTTGCTGAATGTTCTAGTGCTGCTACTGTTGCAATATCTTCAACTGCTGGTGTGGTAACTAACCCCTCTGCTGAGGATGCCACTGCTATTGCTGATGAGAATGCTAGGTTGAAGACATTGCTTGAAACAGGGATGTTCAAAAGTCTCAAAGGGCATCAGACACTATGTGATGTCCTCAAAAGGCAGATCCTGAACCGAAACCCTAGGAAAGAGGGTGTTGGGTTCGAAAGAAAAATGAATGATGATGGCTCTTACTGGAAACCTGAGCAGTACCCCAAAACCACATGGGTTGCTGCAAAGGAACCTTCAGCGGATCCATCCACCCTATATGGCTTCACTTGTGCTAATCCCATTGTTATTGATGAATCCTTTGATGCAAACTATAAAATGTTTAAGAATCAGAATGGTGAAGTGTTTGCCAGCTATATTGGTACTAACTGCAGGAATGGGCCGCCTATGAAGAAAGTTTGGGTGCCGAAAAGATGTTTGGAGAATCTTCCTGTGAATGTCGTCATGACACCACACATGAACAAGACAAACCCCAGACCACAGGCTTCATATGGTCCAAAGGCTTCATACAGACAGAGGACTCACCTGAGTAGCACTAACGCAAATGTTTTGCAGGGAAACCTTACTCAGGCCTATGAATATGAGCACGTTTCATCAAACCGCCATGTTCATAAGACCAAGAACTACTCTGCTTATTCTTATGAGTACTATTGTCCACCTGCAAGACTTTTTGCTAGGGCTCCAAAGCCAAAGTTCTCAGTTGCTGCACTTAAACTCATTGCTTCGAAGCCACCCTTGAAAATGTGGGTGGCTAAGAAAGCTTAGCTCTCTTTTGCAGGGAAAGGTCTCCAGCCGAAAACCAAAATCGTCTGAAGCTATTGCTGGGGACCTTAAACATCTTGTAGGGCGCAAGATCAAATGCCCAAATGGTCTTATTATGTATTTTGTTCCTGAGTCCCTTTCTACTTGCCCTATCAGTCCTAACCTTGATCTAAGCTTTCATAATCCACTTGCTCGTCAATTGTTTATGCTTCACAATTCTCTTCGTGAAGCCTATCCCCCTAACTGCACTGTAGGGTACGACACCAGCTGCTTCAGAATGGATTATTGATAGTGGGTGTACTAATCACATGACTGGCAAGCGAAGTCTTCTTATGGACTCAACCTTATGTCCATCTGACAAAATTCACATCACATTTGCTGACACTGGTAAAAGCAAGGTAATGGGTCTAGGTAGAGTTGCAATCTCAAGGGATCAACACATGGATAAATTCATGCTTGTTGAATCCATTGGTTTCAACTTAATGTCTGTCTCAATGCTTTGCGACTTAAACATGATTGTGATGTTTGGAAAATATCGTTGCCTTGTTCTAATGGAATCTAACTAGTCCCTAGTTTTTGAAGGGTATCAGAAAGATGATTTGTACATGGTAGATTTCTCAGCAGGACCACAACTTGCCGTATGTCTTCTAGCAAAAGCTTCGGAATGCTGGCTCTGGCATCGGAGGCTAGGGCATGCTGGCATGAGGAACTTGCACACTCTTGCAAGAAAGAAGCATGTCATATGCATCGAGGGCGTCAAGTTCAAGAAGGATCACTTATGTGGTGCCTGTGAAGCAGGAAAGATGACGAGGGCCAAGCATCCCTCGAAGACAATCATGACAACGACTCAACCCTTTGAACTGCTCCACATGGACCTTTTCGGTCCCACTCATTACTCAACTCTTACTACTACTGCTTGTCTCTATGGCTTTGTCATTGTTGATGATTATTCAAGATATACTTGGGTGCATATAATCCTCTACAAGACTGAAGTGCAGGATGTCTTCAGACGCTTCGCCAATCGAGCCATGAACAACTATGGCGTCAAGATAAAGCACATCGGATGTGACAATGGCACTGAATTCAAGAACACTGGCCTAGATACGTATCTTGATACTTTGGGCATCACACATGAATTCTCGGCTCCGTACACGCCGCAGTAGAATGGCGTCGTGGAACGCAAGAACAGAACACTTATTGAGATGGCCCGGATGATGCTTGATGAATACAAGACTCCAAGAAAATTCTGGCCTAAAGCCATTGATACTGCATGCCATATCATCAACCGCGTTTATCTTCACAAGCTTCTCAACAAGACATCCTATGAGCTCCTTACTGGCAAGAAGCCAAATGTCAGTTACTTCAGAGTATTTGGTGCCAGGTGCTGGATCAAGGATCCCCATCACACTTCATAATTTGCACCGAAAGCACATGAAGGTTTTATGCTTGGATATGGAAAGGATTCGCACTCCTACAGAGTCTTCAACCTCTTTCACTATAAAGTGGTTGAAACTGTGGATGTGCGGTTCGATGAGACTAATGGCTCGCAAAGAGAGCACCTACCAAATGTGCTAGATGAAGTTCCATCCAGTGAATCAATCAAACTTATGGGAACTGGAGAAATCATACCATCTGAAGCTCAGCCTGAAGAGGAACTTATCATCTCCGCACCTGATCAACCTGAAGACAATGCTCAGCCTGAAGACAATCCTTCTAACGATGACAATGATCAGCAAGAGCAAAATCTTTGTCCTGTACATCCTTGTGTTGCAAATGAAGTACACATTGAGAGAATAATTGATAGCATCAATGCACCAGGTCCACTCACTCGTTCAAGGGCAACACAACTAGAAAATTTCTGTGGGCACTTCGCATTCGTCTCAATATCTGAACCCAAGAAAGTTGATGAAGCCTTCATGGAACCTGAATGGATTCAAGCTATGCAAGAAGAGCTTCAACAGTTTGAGCTGAATAATGTATGGGAACTGGTTAAGCGTCCTGATCCTCGTAAGCACAATATAATAGGCACTAAATGGATATATCGCAACAAGCAAGATGAGCATGGTGAAGTTGTCAGAAACAAAGCTCGTCTCGTTGCTCAAGGATACACTCAAGTTGAAGGGGTTGACTTCGATGAAACATTTGCTCCTATGGCTAGGCTTGAAGCCATATGCATACTGCTGGCCTATGCAAATCATCATAACATTCTTCTATATCAAATGGATGTGAAGAGAGCTTTTCTCAATGGCAAGATTGAAGAAGAAGTGTATGTTGCACAACCGCCTGGCTTTGAAAATCCAAAACATCCTGACATGGTGTACAAGCTCAACAAGGCACTATATGGCCTCAAACAAGCCCTTCGGGCTTGGTATGACACACTCAAAGACTTCCTCAAGAGCAAAGGCTTCAAACCTGGTTCCCTCAACCCCACTCTCTTCACGAAGACATATGATGGTGAACTATTTGTGTGCCAAATATATGTGGATGACATTATCTTCGGCTGCACCAATCAAAAATACAGTGATGAGTTTGGATATATGATGCAAGAGCAATATCAGATGTCCATGATGGGTGAGCTGAAGTTCTTCCTTGGTGTTCAAATACGTCAGCAACGCAATGGCATCTTTATATCTCAAGAGAAATACCTCAAAGATTTCCTGAAGAAATTTGGGATGCAAGATTGCAAAGGCTTCACGACGCCAATGCTAGCCAAACATCATCTGGATCCCGACGACAATGGTAAAGAGTTCAATCAAAAGGTATAGCGCTCCATGATTGGTTCCTTGCTTTATTTATGTGCATCTAGGCCAGATATCATGCTTAGTGTTTGCATGTGTTCCTGGTTCCAAGCGGCACCAAAGGAATCGCATCACTTAGCTGTGAAGCGAATTCTCAGATATTTGGCTCACACCCCTACACTAGGATTATAGTATCCAAACGGCTCAGAGTTTGATCTAGTTGGATTCTCGGATGCTGATTATGCTGGTGACAAGGTGGATCGCAAGTCTACATCAGGCACATGTCATTTTCTGGGACGATCACTTGTATGTTGGTCTTCAAAGAAGCAGAACTGTGTATCTCTCTCCACTGCTCATTCTGACTACATTGCTGCTGGATCTTGCTGCGCTCAGCTTCTATGGATGAAGCAAACACTCAAAGACTATGGCATTCATCTGAATCAAGTGTCACTCTACTGCGACAACGAAAGCTCCATCAAGATTGCCAACAACCCAGTTCAGCACTCGAAGACAAAGCACATTGAAATTCGTCATACTTTCTCAGAGATCATGTTATGAAGGAAGATATTGATATCATACACGTCAACACTGAAGAGCAATTGGCAGATATCTTCACCAAGCCCTTGGATGAGAAGAGGTTTTGCAAGTTATGGTGTGAGCTAAATATCTTGGAATCCTCAAATGTCCTGTGATCAGGCACACATCCTAACACTTAAGCATGTTGATGACATAGATGTGCAACACACGAAGTAAAGTATATCTTCAATCAATGAAGACTTATATTCTGAGTGTGAATACATTAACATGGAATTTGACTTTGGAGCGCCACAATAATTGTGCGCCGTGTCTGGGTCTAATACTGCCTATACGGTGGGTAACGCCACCACCAAATTCTTCTGTTTGAAGTGTTTTACTCATGGCGTTACATCTGCTATGTCTTCACATTTGGTTTGTCTTCAATTTCAACTTGTCTTCATGATTATCTTCACTATGTTGATTTGATTGTCTTTTGATATATACATATTAGTGTTCTGTCCTCTACAGCATTCACTTATAGCTACATCTTCCTTGTTGAATCTTTTGGACTAAGTGAATGTGATCAGACCCTAATCTCTCTATGCTTTCTATCTCAAACTCTATCTGTCCAAATCATATGCATTCCATTGAAACTGTCGAAAGTCTTCTCTGCGTCCTTGTCAGCAGAAGATACAGAGACAAACATTAAGTCTGTTTTAAATGCTCTATCCTTATTGCCTGAAATCCGGAGAAGTCGGAACGACCATTCGACAGTTCGGGCGGGCGTGGGAACGTGGGACAACTCCGAGTATGTTGCATGCTTGCCACGTGTCCCTCAGATGTGAACCGCCAGGGGCACCTGCGTAATTATGCTGTGCCGCATACTTCCTTATAAATACATGTCCCCTGCGGTCAAGAAAACCTTCTTCCACCTCTCCACCTCGTCAAAACCCTAGCGCCACCGCTAGCTCACGATGACGCCGGCGACGAAGCGCTTAGCTGCCGCGACTTCACCGACGCCGTCCTCACACCGGCTGCGGTCATCGTCCTCTCTGCCGCTGCCGTAGGTGTCCTCCGTCACCAAGTTAGGGCACGGTGGATTGAACTGCTCGGTCTCCTACTCTTCCCATCTAGCAGTTCATCGTGTGGTAAATAAAACTCTCTTTTTACCGTCTTTTTGATCTTAATAGATTCATCCTGTTTACCGAAAGTGGTTTCTGCCTACTCAATGTTAGATCTATCCTGTCTGCATCTCATATAATGCCTAGTATATTCACTTAAGCTTCATAACGAGTTAGATTCCTCACTTGTACCTCTTCCTGGATTCATACAAATCTGGAACCAACTTCAAACACATAAGTGAATGTCTTTGCACCATGAGGTCAATGTCTTCAAACTGATTTATCTTCAAAATCTTCTGAGAATGCATATGACCTCTCCCCTTCCCTCGCATCTCTAATGCTGTCACATGTACATGTCCGTGGGAGAATCCCTTGGTTCTCATAGTTTGCATTCGTTTGCAGAATTCTTACAGCATCACATTAACTCTCCCGAAGCCAGTTCCTGTTTAACCAGCAAGCGAAAGCCTTTGAAGCCTTTGAACGTGTTGAAGCCATTCAGTTTGAAGTTCATGGCTACAGAGAAATCAGCAAGGAAGGGTGGCAGATAGCATCGAGGGGGAACATCAAGAGATCTGCCTGATGACCTCTCAGAGCTGTACAAGACAGATCCAGAAGAGGATTACAATCAGCGCAATACACGAATCCAATGGATTCAAAGATATTGGGCCGAACAATGTTTAAATACAAGTTTCTGACCCGGGAGTATGCTGAGAAGAATGCCATCAAGAGTCCTTGGGGTGACATTCTCTTCCGAAGCCTTCCACCCAAGACTAGAGCTGAAGCTATTGCTCAGGGTTTCTATCCCTGTGTGGTCCATGGACCATAGCCTGAAAATGCCGACCCATCATCACTGCTCTGGTGTCGTGACGATAATCTCTTCAAGCGCAATTTCCAGCACGCAAAAGCATCGACCAAGGAAAACAAGAGGTCATTGGGACTAGACTTCAACCCTGGTCCTTCTGCTCCCCGGGCTGACGGCACATGCGATGCTGAACCCAATATCATCAGACCTTTCTACAACCTTGATGGCCTTATCACTCACATTTCTGTTCAAGGTGCCAAAGTGGATCATTATGATGATGATGCCGACACTGATGAAGCCCCAGCTCCTGCTCCAAAGCCATAGAAGCAAAAGAAGGCTAAAGCTTCAAAGTCAGCTGCTCCTCCAAAAGCTTCACGTGCGAAGCCACTGGGTACTGCACCTCCTGAAGACAGTGTGCAGTCTGAAGATCTATCATGTATCTCCAAGAAGACGGAGATGAAAAAGAATACTGATCAGGCATTGACCCCTACTGCCATTCTGTGAGACGAACACATTGATATGTCCAGTGATGAAGATCTTGCAGATGACGCTCTTGAGAAACTGATTAATAGCAAGGAAGAAGCAGAAATCTTCAATGATTTGCCTCTCTTTGACGTGGCAATCATCCACAACTTCATTGATGAGTGGTTTGAAACCCCCAATCTCAGCTTTGAAGATCTGCAACTTCCAATTGGCCTCAGCGTCTCTTTCACTGGCGCCATTGCTTCTGAGCTAGCTCTAGCTCAGTGCATCGTTGAACTGAAGCACAAGATCGACTATGAGAAAGCTCAGTTCAAGAAGCACATGGCAAAGCTCAGCGTGCAAGATGTCAAAAACTTCAAGGTTATGCTGCACAAGCTCAAGGAAGCTTTTCTCAAGAAACGAGAAGAAGCTAAAGATTCTCGTGAGCGCATGAAGAGTCTGGCTGACAAGTGTGTGCAAGCCTACAATGAAGCTAAGAAGCGCAAGGCTCTTGGGTGTCCTAGCATCGACCCCAGAATGGCTGCAAAGAAGAAGAAGCCATTGACTGACAAATCTGCACCTTCAAGGCGGGAAGAACCTCGCATTGTCTTCCCAAGCAGCATGTCCGGCTCGAAGCCAAAGGTCAAGTCAACCGCTTCAGAACTGAAGAAGACAAAGGCTGCCGAGGCTGAAGCCAGAAAGAGGAAAAATCCTGAAGCTTCTCATGTTGCTCCCTCCAAGAAGAAGCGCAAAACCAAGAAAGATCTGGCTGCTCCCATAGAGCCCCTTGTTGTCGAGCCCATCTCGGTTGCTTGTCCTGACTCTTCGCATCAAGAACGATGGATGGTAGTTCAGGAGCCTGCTTCCACAGAGGCTCCTGAAGCTGAAGACATTCCAGCAGTTGACCCCAGCGCTGCTGAAGACATTGGTCACCATGACAATGTTGAAGATGATGTAGTTCTTCCTCAGATCGAGCACAACTTGGTATCATCGCCTGTTCTCACGAATAGCGAACTCATCAGCATTGGTCGTCCTTTGACGCCAATTGCTCAGGATGCATCATGGGCTGATCACCCACAACAACAAGACACCCCGAGTACTCCCCAACAACAAGTCACCCCACCAATGGAAGAAGAAGATGATGACTTTGAGGCCCAGCCAACTCCATCTCCACAGGCGTCGCCAGCATTACGCAGGCTTCACAAAGGACCAAGGCCCCAAGCCCCTCTTCCGAGCGTTCCAGAAGGAGAAGTGCACCACCAATTTGTTGCACGTCAGGTGTTCCCAGAAGCCACTCCTACTGTGAATGTCTCCGAGTCTGAAGCTAAAGTTGTTGAAGACAATTCGGCTGCATCAACCAAAGAAAAACAAGCGGAAGAATGTGTCCCTACTCCCCCCATCACTGAAGAAGCTGTTCTTGAAGTGAACGTGTCGGTGCCCGACCCTCCAGCTCCTCAAGTGGAGGTTGAGAATCCTGAGGCTACCACCACTAACACCACCGAAGCCAATGACGTGGTCATGGCTGAAGATAATGTGGAGCCTGCACCAAACACTGTGCCAGAAGCTAATGAAGCCAATGATGCACCTGCAACAGATGTGCAGCCTGACGCCTCTGTTGATACCACTGCTCATGTTCCGCCACCAAGGCCACATACTATCGAGCAAGCATACAACTATGGCCAACTTATCACTTTCAAATGGCCTCTTCTTGTTCCTCCACCTGCTGCTGGTCCCCAATTTGACTATCACGTCGAGCGCAGGCCTCAGGTTCAGAAGCCAATGCCAAGGCTGCCTAGGTTTCCAGGCACTGCATCTACACCCGGATCATTCAATATCAATGGCTTCAAAGCACACAACACCTTCTTTAATAGCGCCAAGAACCCCTACTCTAAGGCAAGAATATCTTCTGATCGGTTCTGGAGCTATCAGCAGCGCAGTTATTACTCATGCTTCTTATACAATCAAGGTCGCATTTTTCCACATATGCGTCTTGACACTGAAGCCATAACTGGCCTGCCCTGTTTGGAAGAAGTGCTGGATTGCTTCAGAGAGTCTGGCTTGTTGCAGTTCGTCACTGACAAGGAGCACTGGAACAAAGAATTGCTGCTCCAATTCTATGCCACTCCTCATATTCGTGGCTACAACAGGGATCCGAAGACTTGGGTCCTTGAGTGGATGACAGGCAATGTTCATCATGAAGCCAAAGCCTTTGATGTCATTGAGCTCATTGGCCTGCCCACTCCAGGTGATCTTTATGAAACAGGTTGTCAGCTTCACCGTGCTGCTATGGAAAGCATTTTTCACAAGCCTGAACCCAACATGAGTCAGATGCTTAGCATGATGAAGCCTTTGCCTCCCGATGCTGAATATCCTAAGGAGTTCTTTGTTGAAGATCTTGAGTATCTGCCACGTACTATCTATCACATTATAAGGCGAACTCTCTGGCCCATCAGAGGACATTCTCCACATGGAAATCTTGAAGGTGCAATGAAGACTTTGGTCTTCCATATTCTTCACGACAAAAGCTTCAATGCACAAGATTTCTTCATCCGCCAACTTGCTGCATCAAGATCTGATCTCTTTGGCTTGAAGTTTTATGCTCCATGGATTATGCGTCTGATAAAACTACACTCAGCTGTCACCTATCAGCCCTCTGCTCGCAATCATCTGATTTTTCTGCCTAACGTCGATATGTCAGTTGAAGCCATCTATCCAGAGCCTGCTAAGGAGCCCCTTAGTCTTCAAAATGCTGATAATCAAAGCTTCTGACAACACATTGAAGGAGTCCCAGCAGTCACTCGTGTTTATCCTCTAGCTGGTACTACCCGTGCAGCTCATCGTGCCCTCACTGAAGCCACTGAAAGCACCATTGCACAACGGCCTAAGAAGCGATCTCATGTTCTCAATGACCGAGAGCTTCTGGTTGCCCTTCATCATGACTGGCTGAAGCGCCAAATGTAAAGCCTCTTGGTGGACATAAACAGCATTTGCAACCTTGCCACCAAGAACGCCTTTGTCGCCCATGAAACTTGTCGGCGTACATGGAAAGGGCTGATGCTTATGTGTTCTGAAGATGATCTTCAAGATGCTGGCTTCTCTGAACACTTCAAGTTTGACTCAACACCTCCGAGAAGTACAGTGCTGCGGCGTACTCCGTCTCTTGAAGACTCTGAGTTCTCCTCCTCTGCTGCAACAGTGAATACACGTGTCATCGATGATGAAGACGATGCTACTTCACCACCTTCAGCGTGAATCAACACTGCACCAAGTTCGTCTGCACTGCCAACCAACACTGACGACCCTGCTGCTTCACCAACTCCTCATGGGAACGAGTAGGTGCTCTATGTCTTCAAACCTTTTTGGTCCTTACTGACAAAAGGGGGAGAAGCATATGAGTTTGATAGTCTTCAAGCGGGTGCACATGGGCGGTGGTTTTATATTTTGCCTAGTATTTACAACTCTCGCTTTTTGATACATTTGGTTCTTTGAGTTGTAACACTTAAACTCGATGGTCGTCTGCTACTGATTTGCTATTCTGTGATGCGATGATAAATTATGCATGTGCGATGATAACTTCCGCACTTAGGTCATTCTGCAGACATCCATTTTTCATTATGAATTGTCGTCATAAGTTGAAGAGGATCTCCACAAGTACAACCTACCATGTGCATTTGCATTCCAAAAGCAAATTACTTATATGCACATCTTCAGGGGGAGCCTTTGCCACTTATGAAGACAATACCTAAATCCTTTACATTTCACATACTTTTATCCCTGTTGAAAACTTCAACCAGTTTGTCATCAATCACCAAAAAGGGGGAGATTGTAAGTGCATCTAGTGCCACCCCTAGTTGGTTTTGGAGTATTGACAACAAACCTGGTTGAGGGACTAATGTGTTTGTGAGAATTGCAGGATAACACAGGTAGTAGTCCCTCATTGATTCGGTTTATCTACCGGAGATGACCCCTAAAAATGTATGAAGACATTGAAGACAATGGTGGTATGTGAAGATATTCACATTGAAGACTATGACAAGAGAAGACATTGCTTGAAGACTATGGGGCACGAAGACTTAGTTGTTTCGTTGTCTCCTTTTCTTCTTTGTTGAGTCATAGGAACGACCGTACTGTTAAGTGGGGTCCAAGTGAACAAAGTCAGAGTGACTGAAGTGATGCTCAACCAAAATCCTATGTCTTCGAGCGAAGACAATGAGAGCAATTCTTATCCAGAGCTGGATGAATCAGCTTTGCTTGTAGCCCAAGTAAAGTTGCCGTGTGTGTTTGAAATCTGACCGTTGGAACACGTGTCAGTTCCTTAGTGACCCAGGGTCATTTCGGACAAATCAGGTCGGGTTGCCTAGTGGCTATAAATAGCCCACCCCCTACAACCATAAACGGTTGATTGCTCGGAGTTAGTGTACGGCTTTTTTCGTTTGAGAGCAACCCACCTCGAAGCCTTTGAGAGAGAATTCCTTGCGAGGATAAAGCCCTAACCACCCAGAGCCAAAGAGTGTTAGGCATCACTGAAGTCTTCCTGTCTGTGTGATCTGAAGACTTATTACACTTGAGGACTGTGAATCCTCCAGCCGGTTAGGCGTCGCGTTTTGAGCATCCAAGAGTCATTGTGGATCGCTGATGAACGAAGTCTGTGAAGGTTTGGGAGTCTACCTTGAAGACTTACCAGAGTGATTGGGCGAGGACTGGGTGCCCTTAGCTCAAGGGGAATAAGGTGAAGACGCGGTCTTGTGAGTTGAATCTCAGCCTCCCTAACCATACGTACAGTTGTCACAGCAACTGGAACTGGTCCAATAAATCATTGTCTTCAACGAGTCACTGGTTTCGTCCTTCCCATTCCTTTACTTACTGTTGGCCCTTGTGAAGTCATTGTATGATTGCATTATCTTTTGTCTTCACTGAGTAACTGATTTTTCTGATTGTCTTCATGCTATCTTCCTACCTGATCTATACTACCAAGCTGCTATAAGTCATTGTGCTTTCACTTCATTGAATACTTGACTATGGCTTGCTTATTGTAGTCTACCTTCCGCTGCATGGTAATAGGTTTATTTCTACCGTTTGTCTTCGAAACTTCCATGTTTTGAAGACTTTCATAAAAATCGCCTATTCACCCCCCCTCTAGTCGATCACTAGCACTTTCAAAGAGCGCGGCCGCAGCCCCCATGGGCGTGCTACCGAGGTCCTTGAGCACGGCCGCAATCTGTGACTGGGCGGCCAGGGCAGCCCAAATGGCCGTTGTTGCTTCTCAGGTGGCAGAAGAAACATCTACCTTGGGGATAGCAACTGGCGAGAGCGGTACAGCAGCTGCCTATTCCGAAGCGGCGGCCTTAGCCCTGATGGAGGCCGCCCACGACCATGTCGAGGCCGCCCACACCCAGCTCCTGGCGGTCACCGCACAAATCGAACGGAGCTTCTCCGACAACGGTCGTCAACCCATGGCCGAAGAGTTGGCAATCGCCGAGACAGTTCGAGCAGCCGCCCGTTCCTCCACCGCATACCTTGCCACAACGGAGCCCGTCCAGGCCTAGATTGTGGCCGCCCATGCCCTTCTCATGGCGGCCTTTTCCAAAGAGATGGCAGACACGGATGGAGAGATGCTTGCCGAGTATGGTGCGATGGATGCCATGGAGCCGCTTCCCAGGAGACCGTCGGGCACGAGCTGGACATGGAGGCGGTGGCGGAGATCGACGAGCACTAGCCGTAGTAGTACTCTTTGTTTTGTTTAATTAAGAGCGTCGGTCTTTAATTTGTTAGAGTAATGTTTTGGTCAGCTAGCTCTATTTAATTGCTGAACTTGCTCGATTGATAAGTGTGCGTGTGTTGTAGTCTCCTTTGTGTACCCAAATTATGCAATGACGTGGATGACCATTGTAACCAGGGAAATTCGAACCAAAAATTTTGACGTTCAAACTCATCACACATGGGTTAAGCTATCTGAATCGTTTGTGATGTTCACATATCGTGCACAATTCTGAATAAGGGACCGTGTGTGATGACACTTTGCGCGCCAGTTTTTTCGCTGAACTGATTCCAATTTTTTGGCTTCCGCAGAAATATCTACATCCCCGCCCCCACCCCCTTACCAAAAGCCACATTTCCCCTGTTTCCGCCTTCCTTTCCAAGTTGAAACCTTCACTCCTTGCTTGCAACACCGCCTCCTCGCCAGTGGCCCTCCTTTATGCTGCTCGGCCTCGTCTATCCAGGCAAGTAATCCACACCCGGCCCCCATCGTCCTCCTCATTCCACATCCCACATGCCACGACCGCCGGCGTGACACCTTCCACCCAAATCACCGACCCCTCCACCAAATAAGCGCCGCCCTAAGTCATGGTGCACGCAGTATAGCCAGGATCTCATGGAGCATTTGGCAATGGAGAAGCAAATCACGGCCGCACGCGTGGATGAGGTCACGATGGCTTCCATTCATGCCGACCCCCAGATCTTAGGGGAGCACCTTTCCATTTGCTAGCTACGCTAGTTAAGCATGCTCGATTTACCCATTGCGTGTGTTGCTCCTACCTTTCCTTAAGAAATTCTAGTGCATTGTTCTATCTAATTTTACCATGCAATCTGTTCCTCTAGTGTATATCTTCTATATGTCATGAAGTGTGCTTCTCACTTATTAACTGTTTGGTTAATTAGTTGTCGTCTTTAGTTAACTATTTGGTTCAATTCTGCAAATGTGATGTTCAATTCTTCAGGCTGCAATTTTGTATTGTCTTCCATGTGAGAAATAAATCGAATTTATCTTTACAAAATACATGAGAAACGAATACAATTGCTATATTTCCAAGTTGTCAAGCACGCTTGGTTTGGTTATACATTGTGCAATGTGGTGCTCAGTTAACGTTTGGTTCATTTGTTGTGGTGTTTAGTTAACAGTTTCATTCAATTCTGCAATGCGATCTTCAATAGTTGTGTGTGCATTCTATTATTGTATACCATGTGGGAAGTAAATCGAATTTGGTTGTACTAATACATGAGAAAAAAATACAATTGCTATATTTCCAAGTTGTTAAGCATGCTTGGCTTGGTTAACTGTCTGATATTCTATTAGGAGTATGTTATATTGTGCAATGTGGTGCTCAGTTAACGTTTGGTTCATTTGTTGTGGTGTTTAGTTAACTGTTTGGTTCAATTCTACAAATGTTCAATTGTTGTGGGTGCATTCTGTTATTGTATACCATGTGAGGAATAAATTGAATTTGGCTGTACTAAATACATGAGAAAATTGCAATTGCTATATTTCCAAGTTGTTAGGCATGCTTGGTTTGGTTAACTGTCCGATCTTCTATTAGGAGCATGTTATATTGTGCAATGTGGTGCTCAGTTAATGTTTGGTTCATTTGTTGTGGTGTTTAGTTAACTGCTTGGTTCAATTCTGCAAGGCGATGTCCGATTGTCGTGGGTAGAATTTTGTATTGTTGTGCATGTGAGGAATAAATCGAATTTGGCTGCACTTAATACATGAGAAACATATGCAAGTGCTATATTTCCTAGTTCTTAATCATGCTTGGTTTGGATAAATGGATTTTCCATGTGGCTTGAATTAATCTGATGAATCTGCAATGTGCTTATTTTTCATCAATATATTTTACTGATAGCATGCGAACCCTTACTTAACCTGATGACTAACTACCTTATATGTGTTGCAAGGAAACAATGGGAAGCACTGAGGTTTATAATCGAGGTTAGCACGTGCATGGTCTGTTGTCTAATAGCACATTATTGTGCAATTGCAGGAACCATTCTAATATTTAGGTTTTTCACAATTTTTCTTGCAAATGTAGGTCCTGCTGTCAGATGTTTTGACCCACTGTTCGACCCTTTTGCATATGGGGAAATGAGTTGTCCATGAATATCAATCAAGTCAAGAAACTTAGAAAGATTGTTAGGATAAATAAATTAACGACAAAAAACAGCAAGATCTTTGTCTGCACAATGAAGAAGACATCAGTTAACTACAAGATGGTACTAACTATTATACCTTGCCTTTTTTTATTCCTTTGCCCCATTTCCAATATAGAGAAGTTATTTATGTACATCCTTGTTTTCAGGCCTTTCCAAAGCAGTTCACTGATGATTACCTCTCAAACCACCTCTATGGTCAGGAGGCGAGGAAGGTTTTCACACAACACCCACAGTTTAGTATTGAAGTGTTCCTAAAGAAGGCGAAGGATGGACGGTCAATCATCCACAGGCACTGGCCTAAAGTTGTAAAGACCTTCGACATGAATGATGGCTCAATATTCGCCTTCCGCTTCAGCAGTTTTCTAGATGAGATGCATCTCTCTATGTACCATCTATGATGTTAATTTCAAAAGGTTCTAGATGTTGCATGTGAAACTTGGTGCTGGTGTAGTTGTGTAATGGGGTAGCTGAGTGCTAAAGCTATATCATGTTGTACTCTGATGTATTTCAATTATGAAATTATGCTTCCTTACTATGGAAATGAAATATATTATGTGCTTAATATGAATGTCTATTAGATTAATAAATGGATTATTAATAATAGGGAAATTAGCCTGCTAATGGCCAATTAGCCTGCTAATTGGGTTTCTATTGCAAATAGTTATTCAAAAACACCATGGGCGATGACCTCAAGCGACACCCACAGTTTCTAGGAATAAACCGTGTTGGATCAATGAACAATCACGCACGACATTCTCTTCCAAACTGTTTGCGTTAGGCCACCTTGCGCAAATGTTTACCACATAAAAACTATGTGTGATGGACAGCCTTTGCCACACAGTTTCTTCTACACACCGTGTGTGATGCATTCAATAATGCAAACGGTAAAATTGTTAATATCGTGTGCAATGGCAACGCTATCAGAAACGATTTAACGGGGAAAATTGTGTCTGATGTACCTGCGAACAGAAACGTTTTCCTTGGAGCGAATGTGTGGATGTATATATGAATGGAAACGTTTAGGGGGACTAACTGTGTGGGATGTACTTACGACCGGAAATGATTTCACCTGTATAATTGTATTTTTTTAGCACTATTGTACGTATAACCATATTTGATCGCTCGCTGATCGCACACGACCTCATTTTGCCAAGCGTGTGTGCCAGGAGGGCATATCCCTGGCGGTTTCTGGGTCATGTGGGAAGGACTTCCCCCTATCACCCACACTCACTTGATGACGGTTCCAAATGTCGTCGTGGAAAGGGGTTAAAAACCGTTTGTATAGCACCTCGTTATACCAGTGGTTGCTAAACCCGCCTCTTGCTCATCCTGCAACGGGGGCTGTTGGCATGGCGCCTGTGCTTAGGTCCATCCCTGTAGCGCTGATAAACCAAAGAGACCGAGCTTTGGCTCACAGCTAGCCCCGCACACGTCACCTCACCGGGTCCTTAGTTCCTTCGTCTTCTTGCAGAAAGATCACCGGCAGGATAGCAAGCGTGGCAGCGTGCTTTGTTTTCTTTTTTGGCTAACTCACATGAACCTCTCGAGCCGAGACCACGGGCGGCCTCGCCAGCACCTGGGGCACAACCCCTCCTAGGCATCCCCTTAGAGCAAGCCACTCTTTTCTCGCACAAATATCTTGCACGTTAAAGGGGGGACCCTTGGGCATCGCGCCTCAGGGGCTCCTACTGGCTCTCGAGCCCTCACCCCCTGGCCTTGACCACGCCATCGCTACTGGGCATACAGTAGTGGCTGGGCCTCGCTCGAGGGCCGGGACCAGAGGACGTAGAGCACCCAGACGACCAAAAAGGATGGGGGCATCATCAGGAGAAGGGCATGGCCTAACATCGCACGAGAAGCTCGTCCACGCAGCAAAGGAACCGTCGTAGGCTTGTCAAGATAAGTCACCCCGCATGCACAGGTGTATACCTCATGACCAGCGTTCTGTTCCTTGTGATCTTGCTCGGGTAAGGAAACTTCCCTTTCAGTCCTTCGGGGGCAGCTTGTGCGCCAAAGGGGACCTCCTGAGCATCGCGCCTCAGGGGCTCTTACCGGACCTTGGACCACTCACCTCCTGGCCTTGACCACGGCATCGCGACCTGGCATACCAGCGATGGCCGAAGCTTGCCTGGGGACTGGGTCCTACCGGCGTAGAGCACTAAGCTACCACGAGAATGAAAGGGGGAACCATGCCAAGGCGAGAAACGCAAACATGACATTGAATAGGAAATGATAACATTAAAGTGCGATCGTCACAATTTTTTTACATACCCACACGAGGCCCATCATGATTTTTGCGCATGAATGAAGCAAAAGGGAAAAACCTCCTAAGAACCATGGCCTTGGCAGCATCACCAGCGACATCAGGATGGCGCGGCTCCTCCCCCTATGCCCGGGCGTGGCGACGCAGCGGCTCGTGGCTATCATCGTCACTCAAGCCTGGTCCGGATGAGGCGCTCCTGCTGTCAGAGGAGTCGTGAACAAAGCCAAGAGCAAGTTCATCCCCGATGGCCTCGCCGCCTCACTGGCGCCCCGGGGAGCTGCTACCGCGATCTCCTCCCCTGGGGCAGCACTCCACGCATCGTCCATCCTCTCCAAAGACCTTGAAGAGGAGCGTTGAAGCCCCGTTGTCATGGATTTGTCACGGCAGATGTCCTAGTGTGAGGACTTAGTCGTGAGGCCAGCGCATCTATGTGGTAGCTTGAGAGGGGTTGATCGGGACGAGAGACGCGAGGCAGATCATCACACTAGACAAGGATTTAGATAGCTTTGGGCCCCGAGAAAGATCATCCGGAATAGCCCTACATGTTGTTTGTGGCTAGGTCTCATTATCATCATGAGAGAGTCGCCGCATCAGCCGGCTCCCCCTTTGTGTCTAGCCCTAGATATTGTTTCTTGTGGCTTGTCCCTCTTGGGGAGCCCTTCCCCTCCTTATATATGTTAGAGGGGCGGGTTACATGTGGAGTCCTATTAGGATTAGGACTAGTCTACCTTCTAATACAAACCGGATACAAGTCCGGGTCTTGACTCCTTGTAAGGGAAATATTCCTCACGCCTTTTCTCTTAAACCGGCCCACCATTAACATAAACCGGCCTTCTGGGCCTTGGGCCTAGTCCTTTACCTGACCCGCGTCGGGGTCATTCGTGAGTCGCGAGGCTCATGAATCGTCAAACCAGTGAACCGCCAAACCCATAAGTCGCCAGTCTTTCGGCGGGTTATGATGAAGCGCCAAGTCCGTCCGGGTCATACTTCCGGCCGGTTTACACCGCGGGGTATATCCCCGACATTAGCCCCCAGTTTAATTTGGATTTATCCATGTTAAACTGATCCTGCAAAATAAACACAAGAACAAATTTGACAGGTTGTGCTCCGGGTTAAAAGTTCTTATAAGCCAGCATCTGATCATCCTTAAGTCCTTGTCATTTCCTTTTTCTGGACAGTCCAGGTCAATAGACCAGCTTCATAATCAAGTTGCGGACATTGGCTTCTCACAGAAATATATTGTGAAGAATATTTGATTCAACTCCCAATGCTTAATAAAAATATTGGTCTTGAAATACTTATCTGATTTTCAGCCGGCTTGTAGAACTTGCCAGTTTATCATTGCCAAAATATCCGGTTTGTAAATATTGATAGCACTGGGTCATAATTGTTGTCAATGCCGGGTCATAGCTATTGGTGACACTGAGTCATGATTGTTGGTGATGCCGGGTCATAATTGTTGCAGACACCGAGTCAATCTGGTTTGCTCAAAACTGAAAATTGGAAGATATTTCTCCCTTACATCCATATTACCTGTAGCCCCCAAGTCTTGAGCAGAACCAAGTGATGACTTAAGACTTGGTTCAATATAAATAGTGCCACTTTGAAGAAATCCATGTTGTTCATCTCAGTCACTAGTAAAGACAGAATACTCCATATATGTAGCCCCCAAGTGTCGGGTTGTCATGCTTGCAGCAACCTGGGACTTGTAATTGCCTTGTACTCATAAAAACTTCAACCAGTGTAGCCCCCAAGGGTCGGGCCATTATGCAATAATGAGTAAGGATGTTATAAATATGATCATATAGACTTGAACAACAACGTGGCCGGCTCAGTAAGATAATATTGAGTTGGGACTTTATATATACTTCTTTGATGATAACATCATATGATGTAATCTCCACCATGGGGCTTGAACCCACGTCCATAAGGTTAAGAGATTTGTACTCTACCAAGTGAGTAGTGGATCTTTCAATATAATGGGCTGAAGCTTGTGTACCTTGAATTTTTTGACAGGAGCAATTGGTAGCCCCCAAGGGCCGGCTCATTACAATGTGATGAGTCGGGTCTTCAATAAGGCCAGTAAAAATGACTTTGCATTAGCCCCCAAGTGCCATGGTGCATGCTGGCAGTGACATGGGACTTGCATATTTGATGTAATCTCAACTTGAATAATGTAGCCCCCAAGTGCCGGGTCGTAAGCATGCAGCGACTCGAGACTATTCCTTCCATTGTAGAATAAATTATATCCATTGATAAAATAATATCCATTGCGCTGAAGCGACTTTGAAAACCTCAATCGTAATATTGGTTATTGATAACCATAATAAAAATCCAACCATGTTGGCTATTAAAGATTTGAATAATATAACCCAATGATTTATGAGCGCATGATTCCAATGGCGCAATCCAAATATATACTGGCAACTTATAATCCCAAGCGGGTTAATAAACACTGGATAATTTATCATCATACTGGCAACTTATAGTCGAAAGCCAGGTCGGGTTAATAAACGCTGGTGATTTATAATCCTGCTTTATTCAACCTATTTCTGCATACAACAAGTTTAAAGTGTCCTGGCGGTTTACCGCCGGCCGGGTCATAATGCCCAACATATAACCCGGGTTTATAACCAAGGCTGCACTTAAGAATAATCAAATATGAAATATGTCATACCAGTAAGGGTGAATCACATCGTTGGTTTACCAACTTTTTGTAGTAAGGGTGATAACCAAAATTTTGAGTACTGATAACTCCTCCCATGTCTTGCCAGTTTATAGTAAAACCATACCGGGTTGTAATAAACACCGGATTATCCATATATAATACGGTCGACTTGTAGTCGAAACCAGGCCGGGTCAATAAACGCCGGATTATAACTGATCATGTACTGACAATTGAAAGCCAAGCCGGGTCAATAAACGCCGGTTTATCAAAACCATTATAAATCTCATCCAAGGAGAAAAAACTTGGCAAATAAAAGCATATGAAAACTTGTAGTCGAGGCTTTTCACGGGCTGCTAGGCCCCAAATTTGAGGCTTTTCATGGGCTGCCAGGCCACTGAGTTAAACCATTTTACAAAGCCTTTTAAGATGGACCTCAATCTTTAACCAATCGTCGTTTTAACTTTGACAAGTTCAGGGTCTATGAGATTGACTTGTCAAAAGTTCGTCGGGTCATACCAGGTTTACCTGGACGGAGTGGCTTACTTAAAAAGGCAGGATAACTCGGGGCTTTAGGTGAATACACCTGGCTTCCAAGTCGTGGCTTGATAGCCTATTACAAGTGTAGATTCTTTGTTCATTGCGAAGCAAAGAATCCCCAAGCAATATTTTGAGTTGTGCTTAGTGGGTGCCTATGTTTGAGTTGTGCTTTTGCAACACTCCCTTTGGCCCCTAAGTAATTTCTTGGTGGCCTTGCACCGATCAAGAGGTGTAGCTATGGTTCGATTACGACCAAGTCCCCAAGTGATTTCTCTGGTGGTCTTGCGCCGATCAAGAGGTGTGGCTATGGTTCGATTACGACCAAGCCCCCAAATAATTTTATATATGGCTTTATAAGCCGGATCAATGGGTAAACAGGACTCCGTTTTATAAATAGAAGCCCCCACGTGATCAATAATATGATAGGCTAATAAGGCAGGATACCCATGTTTGAACCGCGCATCATGGCAGCAGGTCCTCTTCGGCAACCTTTAACTTTTTGCAAGAGATAAATTCTTCTTGAACTGGGATTTTGAACCGGATATTGAGAGCGTCAGAGCTTTGCAAGAGATAGTTTCCTCTTGAGCCGGATTTTAGGTCAGAATCTTTTCTGATGACCCGGAACTTCTTCATTGAGCCGGGATTTTGTAACTGTCATATACTTTCTAAACCGGAAATTTTCTGACGGCCTTTAAATTTTCATCAATATAATAGTAGCCTCCGGGACCGGGTTATATTTCCCTCCATCGTCCTGGGGTTTTTAAATTTGCTGAAACTGGCAAGATTTGCTTAGTCATGTCATCGTAGCCCCCAAGTCTCAAGGTGACTCATGGAGTTGGCTTGAGATTCTCCATATTTTGACCGTGATATAAACTGGCATATAGCTGAACAGCAGAACGCTGTAATATGTTAAAAATGGAAGAAAGGTGGCGAGTTAACAATCTCCGCGACACTCATTATATATCCTTAGTGTTGGTGATGTGAATCCACGGAAACTTGAGGTCGACCGTGGCGGATTATAAATGACCCCGCATGATTTGTGTCAGTAATCCGGTTAATGGTTCATCCCAACTGGCTGCTCTGAGTTTAACCAAACTGTAGTGGCCGCGACTTGTGCTCCTGTCCATTGAGGCATCCAGTGCAGACGGCGGCTGAACATACATGATAATTCACTCCAGAGTTTGTTGGAAGAAAACCGGGCAACAGGAACGGCGACTTGCGCGTGCTCTTTAAGAAATTTATGCATACAGGTGCGACCCGGTGTGTTGATGTAGACCAGACGGTGAGAGACGGACGGTAAAGACGACAACCGCATCAGAGGTGGCACAGACAAATGAGTCGGCCGCGGTGTTATAAGCCAGCGCGGATAAGAGAGTCGGCTGCGGCATTGTCGATGTAATCCGGACTGCGGGGGCGGCGGTTTGTGTTCCCGTTTATTAGTGCGATATGTGCAGATGCCGGTATAGAACAGCTAGCGCACGCCGTCCGTGGTAGGGCATCACTTTCATAGTTAGCACTTGTCCTGTATAAAAAAGATATAGGTCAGAGTAATTGTTCTTTTAAAGAAAACAATATGAAATATAAAAACATACTGGATGGATTTCACCTGATATGGTAAACCGAAAATTATCCACCGTGGAGTTGATGTTCACTACGGTGAAGCTGAAATCAATCTCAACCAGGTCGATCGCGGGAGCAGACAGATGAGCCGGCCGCGGTGTTGTGAGGCAATGCAGACGGGCGAGTCAATCAAAGGTGCGGTGAGCCGCACGAACGGCGACTCAATCGCGATGTTTATAAACCGACACGGACGCAGGAATCGGCCGCAGGCGCGGATGTAATCTGAACAGTGGGGTAGCGACTTGCATGTGTACCCGTCGAGCAGCACGGATCAGACCGATGCTAGTGCAAAAACAATGTTGGCGCATGCCCCTTATGCGACACCTTTGTAATGAATAATGGTCCTGTGAAAAAGTATCACAGACCAGAGTAATTTTACTCAAACAATTTAATATATATTGATAAAATATATAAAAAGAATAGCACCTGGTAATTTGTTGGATGAGCGCCGACGCTGATAACAAAAAGTAGATGAAATACTACTCTGCGAATGTCATAGTACTTGTGTACCAGGTCTCCACATTGGGTAGTAGTCCACCAATATTTAGTCAAACTAGCCTTGACGTGATCGATCTAGTAGTACTTTGCTTCTTGCTTTGACTGACTTTGACTGCCATTGATCTGCTGCAAATTTGATAGTAGCACTTGCCCACTGGGACTCCTGCCCAGGGCCAGGGATCAACCATGACGGCAGGGTGCAGGGCAACGACAGCAAGGTAATAGCCACTTGCTCCTTGTCGTCCAACCTCGTCTCCCAGACTCCAATATATATACGAGAAAGGTCCAACCAGTTCAATCAGAGATAGTATGCGAAAATCTTCTTTGTCTGACTCTAAAGTCTAAACTGTGTTATCCCAACAAAAAAGTACAACAGTCGCGGCGGAAGTGGCCCGCGGTGAGCTTGGCGGAGCCGGTCACTTGGCCGGGCCAGACCGAGTTGGAAACCGCAGGTGGGTGGCTCAGCAGCGCCCCGGTGAATCCGTGGCAGAGGGACACCGGCGAGGCGAGGCGCGGCAAGTGACTCGGCAAAGGCGGCTCGGAGAGGTGGAAGTGAGGCCGCTCAGCCAAAGCCCAAGGACGACTCAGTGCAGCCCCTAGCAGAGGATGGAAGCGACGCGGCGGGTCTCATCCGCGATCGCTCAGTGCGTGGCGGTGGCGGCGGCGGCTCAGCAAAATCGCAGGGCAACAACGGCGGCTTAGCACGGTCATGGCAAGATCCGACTCTGTGCGATCCAATCCTTCTCCAGGTCGTGGTCACATCCACGGTAGTAGAGGAGTCCCGATGGGACGGCGGCTCGGAGGTGTGCTCACGGCCACAACAGCAGAGGCAGTAGGCGATCAAAACGAAGACGTGGGCCTCAACGGTGGTTTAGCGGAACCGGCTTGAGGCGGGCCGAACCGTAACCACACGGAGCGACGGCGCAGACGGCTCTGAGGTGCACCAGTGAGTCCACGGTGGCGAGGCGGAGTCTGAGCCTGTGACTGCATCTGTTTCCGTGTCATGGGCAACTTCCTCCTCTTCTTTTTTTTTTCACATGACACCCAATAGCTTAGTACTGTAGTACTACTTGCAACCACATAGCAGATCGTCTCGGATTCCTTCACGCAAGTAGTAACAACAGTGATCTATCAAATCTCTTGGTTAATTGCTGTGTTGCTGTCGCTTCAAGACTTTAGCCAGCGAAAATTGGATGACAGCGTAACCGGGCAGGTCTGAAACTCCCGTGCTGAGCGAAACACACTAAGATTCGGCGACCCGGAAAAATTTCCTGGTCGCGTGCAGAAACATAATAGAGAGTTGAACTTGCCGGATCGTCTGGCCACGGGTGCGGCGGCGCACGCAATCCTAATCTTCTCAATCTCAGATTTCAGAAAAAGTTTTCTTCTCGTCCACGAGATGTAACAGATGAACAATGAACTTGTCCACTTCTCTAGGAAAATTGTTGCGTGCCAGCTCTTTGACACCTGATCGATTATGATCTTCTCGATCCTAGATGAGATCCCTTCAACAATATAACACCACTGTGTGCAGGCCCCACGGTGGGCGTCAACTGTCGTGTATTTGTCACAACAGATGTCCTAGTATGAGGACTTAGTCGTGAAGCCAGCGCATCTATGTGGTAGCTTGAGAGGGGTTGATCGGGACGAGATACGCGAGGCGGATCATCACACCAGACAAGGATTTAGACAGCTTCGGACCCTGGGAAACATCATCTGGAATAGCCCTACATACTGTTTGTGGCTAGGTCTCATTATCATCACGAGAGAGTCACCGCATCAGCCGGCTCCCCCTTTGTGTCTATCCCTAGATATTGTTTCTTGTTGCTTGTCCCTCTTGGGGAGCCCTGCCTCTCCTTATATATATTAGAGGGGCGGGTTACATGTGGAGTCCTATTAGGATTAGGACTAGTCTACCTTCTAATACAAACCGGATACAAGTCCGGGTCTTGACTCCTTGTAAGGGAAATATTCCTCACGCCTTTTCTCTTAAACCGGCCCACCATTAACATAAACCAGCCTTCTGGGCATTGGGCCTAGTCCTTTACCTGACCCGCCATCGGGGCCATTCGTGAGTCGCCAGGCTCGTGAATCGTCAAACCAGTGAACCGCCAAACCCATAAGTCGCCAGTCTTTCGGCGGGTTATGATGAAGCGCCAAATCCGGCCGGGTCATACTTCAGGCCGGTTTACACCGCGGGGTATATCCCCGACACCCGTCGTACTCGAAGTGGATGGCATGACCTCCCCCCGAGCAACAGGTGCGGGCGACCACGCCACATCTCCGGGTCATGAAGACGTCGCCTGAGTTGACGACCTTGACTTGCGCTTCTGAAGCCTGGCTGCTGCAGCCGTCATGCTGCAGCCACAGCTCGATGGGCCCACTCGGAGGTATCTCCCTCGCCAGGGACCACGGGAGACGGATCCACGTGCGCGGAGGCATTGCTGCCCACACCACAAACTCGCGGGACGTGCCTTCGGCATGGGTCCGCGGGCGGGGTGGCCGTACGGCCATCGCTTTCTTTCCTCCATGCCTCCGCTCCTCGCGGCGTCCGCGACCACTCCCATGGGCAGGGCTTTGCGCGCAAGCATACGCGCGGACCGGGAAGCCCGGCGGAGCATGTTCGTTCCAAGGCCGCATCATCATGGGCTCCGCGGTGGCATCGTGAGAGGAATCATGCCTCTTGTTCGGCAGGAGCAACTCGGGTTCCACTTGAGGGGTTTTCTCTTTTCTGTGGCGAAAAACCTCCTCACTGGCACCATGGATGCTCTAGCAAGACGGTGGAAGAAGGAAGGAGGAGAAGCAGGGGAGATAAGATGAAGATGGGCTGGGGACTCCGCCTCCTCTCCCATTTATAGCTGGAGGAAGGCCAACTGCCGGCCTCTCACGTCCCAGGCAATGATGGCTTTTCTGCATGCATGAGGTAGTTTTCAAGTCAGGCAGTTGTCGAGGCGTCAAGGGGAAGTGGACACGCCCATGTCCCATCAAGCGCCACGCGGCGACTCGGTCGATAGGCGACTGGGGCTCACGGCACTTCTCCCTTGTCCTTTGGCTTTGCCTCGAAGCCAAGTCTGAGCACGCCTTGGGCCCGGGGGCTACTGTTGGCATTATGGGAACCAGAGTACCCAGACTTGCCTGCCTGCGGCCCATGGTGTGGCTCCATCTATGACTTGGTGTGGGCCATCTACAACACCTTCAAGGCAAGACCCTCGCGAGGGGCCAATCCTCGTGAGGGGGACAACAACAAGACCTCCGGAGGGAGCAGCCTCCCCGGGCTGGCTCATGAGGAGCGAAGATTTCTATGCAGGTGCCCACCTCATGAGGTTGAGGTGTCGCAAGCCATGACGACCAAGGCCAGGCGGGCGCCAGCGGTTGCAGAAGAGCAGGTTTCCTCTTCGGTGCTAAGGACGCAAGTGCAGGCGCGGGGTCCCGAGGAATCAGCCAAATGTTGCCATTCTCGTTCAACGAGACCAATACCGCCAGGATGGTAGGACGAATGTCATCACCGAGCCCACCGCAACATCACGGCCAGAGGCTTTGCAAGCGAAGACCACCTTTCTCCAGGATAAGATGTAGTACTTGTCCCCCTTCAAATTCGCCATTGTGGGATCCCTTCCCACCTTCGTTTTGGAGAAGAGGACCGAGGCAACTATAGATATAGGCTAGCCACCACCAAGAGAAGGGGGGACCTCATCAACTCACATCCACACCAGAGCAGACCTCGCGAGGTTATTCTTCACTTGTACTAGTTCATCCTCAGCCCCTCGTGAGGCTAATTAGCCACAAAGTAGGAGTAGGGTCCTACACGGCAAGGTGGCCCGAACCTGGGTAAACTGTCGTGTCCATCTTTTTCCTTGTTCATCGAGCTAGGCCGTGGGGGTAATGGACTTGTTTGCTAGAGAGGTTGAGTTCTTCACACACGCCCTAGAGTTCGAACCTTTCTTGGATCTGCGGAGCCCTGAATCCGACATGTGGCACCATAAACCACTTTTAATTTCAAATCGAAAAATCACTTGGAGCATAGATGAAGATTTTATCGATGTACTACTTTACAATGAGCCTTCATTGATGTAACTCCTTACAACAATCTCTTTAGTTTCTCCGTGTGTGAGAAACATGTCGTTAATCCTTAATGACATTTTTCATTGTTGTCCTATGATCAACAATTTGACCATACTAGTAACTTTTACTTACAACTAACTTGGAGTACTAGAAATATCTGGTTGTTTACACACCATTGAATACAAGTGTGGTTGAAATCATATTTCGCTCATCAGTATTTCTGGACACCGACTCCTTCCATGTGACATGACAAGAAACTCTTCTTGACATTTTACATACTAAACTGCTTTAGTATTATGTCAATATGTATTCTGGCTTAGTACGATTAGACACTATTATCTTCATAGATCATTATGTCTAATACCAAGACTATTCATTGCCTAAGTATTTTACTGAAAACTAGTTTCAATAAAGTCTTAATCCGTGTCAAGAAATGTATATAACGTCCAGTCAACAATATGTCATGGACATATAGTGTTTAGAAATATTATCATGCTCCCACTTACTTTCTTATAAATACAAGCACCTCCGCTTTACTCGATGAAATCAATTTATTTCACCATTTCATCAGTATGAAGATTCCAACTCCACTATGCGTGCTTCAGATCATTATAGGATCTCTTGAAGTATGCATACTTACTAGAATCCTCTGGATCAACAAAATTACCTTGGATCATATAAAACATACAACCTTGGTTCTATTTCCATCTCATGGCATCATTTTTACATCCATCTATTTTATCTCATAATTGAAATATTTAATAATTGCTTGTTTAACCCGAACTGATTTTAAGTATTGCTATGATGATACAATCTCGTTATTGTCAATTCTTGGATCTTGTCATAAACTATTTGTAACAAGTCAAGCATTATAAAACATTTTTGTCTTTTTCAGTTTAAAGATCCATTACTATTATTTAGACTCTAAGTCTTTCGAAAGGTTCATCAAGTTCTATGCTTGAATTACGTGAATGGATACTATCTCGGATTATGTTGTCATATAGCCAATTTCCGTAGTCAGGGTCCATCAATGCTAATCTGTGATTTATAGGTTCATTGTTTGCCCAACAATATTTTTTCTGCATACCACAAAGGTCTACACGAATTTTCCCAACCTATATAGTTTAGCTGCAAGTTCGACCATAGTCTTTATATCTCATGTAGAGGCTTTTGTAGCAGTCGCAGTAAGAAATTCTAGATTTACTTCCAGAGTTTCTTTTCTTTGAGCTGATTACAAAGATTCTGCAATCTTGTCGAGTTGCACTATCCTCCCACTCACTCTTTTGTAGAATACATTTGCTTCAAAACTTCTGCACCCTATGGCAACACTTTGGCTCGGCGTAGTGATAGAGGAATACCCAACTATTTGGTATAACATGCAAAGCATCACTTATTTCAATAAATTTGATGGCCCTTGTTTTTCAATGTGGAAGCCACAACCTCTAAAGCATCTCTTTGAAACTTACATTGGCAAAATAATTAATGTCATCTTTGATATCACCATGTCATACATAGTTTGATTGCATCTACTTAAAACAATCTACTACCAGTAGTGTCTCTAGGAGGTGCAAGTTATAAAATTCTTTTATAGCTCTTCAGACACTCGCTAAATTTGTAACTCAAATATTCTTTTCTGCAATCCAATTGTAGAAACATAATTTTCTTGTTACAATAATTTCTACTTCATTCTGGGAACCTTTAGAAACACTTCAAAAGATCCATATTTATGTCTCAGTTAGTAAATATAAATATCTACTGGACTCATCTTTGAAGATAGATAAATCCACTGCTTGCAACAACACTTATTGGACTACACACATCGATATGCATATTGCTACTTATTTTGTTGCTCATTCTCTATGGCACATGAACGGTATTTTAGTTTACTTCACTAATTGGACGAAACTTGCAAGTGTCAGATGATTCTCAATCAGATGACTTCAAAATTCATCACTATGAAATTTCTCCATGCTAGTTCCTCCAATGTGACTAAATGTCGTACCACACAGATGTGGTATTCTTTTAGTATTGCAACATTTAGCGTCAGTTGTTGTGGATGTTCAATTTTATTATAAATATTCATAACATACATCTTATTCACAATAAGGGTATGCCCTTTTGCTCATAACATCGAACAACTATTGTTCTGTCATGGACGACCTCCTCCATAACATCGAACAACTATTGTTCAGTCAGGAAGAATCTCCTTGCAACTTCTATGCAAGGGGATGGAGAGTACAAAAACTCTAAAATGAATTATGATAATAAATACAGAGGAAATACAGTGATAGAAATGTTGTAACCTTTTACAATCAGTCAAAATATTTTAACCTCATTATTTGTTGCTCATTTAGGTTGTTCAAAGTTTCTTGCAACGATTTGCAATAACATGCAATCGAGCTGATATCCTTGTGATTAAATTTTTAACCACAATACCGAAGAATTAGTGATCAACAAATTGATCATTTTCCCCAAGAACTACATTTTACTTGACCAAACACCTCTTCATCTCATAACTTGTATGACATTCATACCCGAGCTGGGCATTCCATTCTTCTTTTCTTTCTGCCTTTTACTTCTTATAGTTTTACTTCAATATTTCTCTTACTCTCAGGAGAAAGAACAACTTGAGTGGCGTGAGCCCGAACTTCCCTAGTTGTGTAAGTATTATTACATCCTTTGATTTTGTTCTTTCTCTACAAGTTTTCACCGTCAACGCATGACTGGCTTTCTTCTAGATCTTACGCATTTCAGTCTTAAACATAGTTGAACACTTCACTAGAATTTGCAAACAAAACACTTCTTTGGATATCATATATCTATTATCCTTTGTTTGTTTTTTGAAACAATTTTTAGTTCCAATAATATCACATAACTGTCCCAAACATTTTGAAGTTCAGGTTTCTTGGAAGCAAGCAGACTGTAATGCAATTCTAGCTTTTGGATCGAAGGAGGTAAATCTCGTCATCCATAGCATCAGTAAGAGAGTATTGTAAACATGCAGTAGGTCAAAATCCTTCTTGGCACTATTAGAGGACAATCCTCTCAAACATAAAGTTTCAACCAGATAAATAAAATTCAATCAATTTCAACAACAAAGGTGGAACTATGAGCCATAATTCTACAACTATAATGCAAACTACAGATAGACATTGTTCATAATTAATTTGCACTAGTTATTAAACTTAATTAATACATAATTGTCCTCCCACTCAAATCAATATCTCTCATAATTGATATGAGTGATTCAACATCCAAGCCTAGTTCTCAGCCATTCATGTGGACAACACTGATGACGAGAATTTTGACCGGTGGGCAAACTTTTCCCGATCATATCTCCATATGACTCTTGTTCAACTTTCTCTATGCTTTTTGCTCCAAGCTTAGAACGATTTTGATAGAACTTCAAGACAACTGAGTGCTATCTGCAAGCATGGTCCGACCATCCTCGTCTTACACCTCGCACACCGTTTGTGCTCATGTGGACATTGAGGCAATAATAAAGTTATTATTTATTTCCTTATTTCATGATAAATGTTTATTATTCATGCTAGAATTGTATTAACCGGAAACATAATACATGTGTGAATACATAGACAAACATAGTGTCACTAGTATGCCTCTACTTGACTAGCTCATTGATCAAAGATAGTTAAGTTTCGTGGCCATAGACATGAGTTGTTATTTGATCAACAGGACCACATCATTAGGAGAATGATGTGATTGACTTGACCCATTTCGTTAGCTTAGCACTTGATTGTTTAAGTTTCCTACTATTGCTTTCTTCATGACTTATATATGTTCCTATGACTATGAGATTATGCAACTCCCGAATACCGGAGGAACACTTTGTGTGCTACCAAACGTCACAACGTAACTAGGTGATTATAAAGGTGCTCTACAGGTGTCTCCGATGGTGTTCGTGGAGTTGGCATAGATCAAGAATAGGATTTGTCACTCCGATTGTCGGAGAGGTATCTCTGGGCCCTCTCGGTAATACACATCACTATAAGCCTTGCAAGCAATGTGACTAATGAGTTAGTTGTGGGATGTTGCATTATGGAACGAGTAAAGAGACTTGCCGGTAACAAGATTGAGCTAGGTATTGGGATACCGACGATCGAATCTCGGGCAAGTAACATACGATGACAAAGGGAACAACGTATATTGTTATGCGATTTGACCGATAAATATCTTTGTAGAATATGTAGGAACCAATATGAGCATCCAGGTTCCGCTATTGGTTATGGACTGGAGACATGTCTCGGTCATGTCTACATAGTTCTCGAACCCGTAGGGTCCGCACGCTTAAAGTTCTGTGACGATCGGTATTATGAGTTTATATGTTTTGATGTACCGAAGGTAGTTCGGAGTCCCGGATATGATCACGGCATGACGAGAAGTCTCGAAATGGTCGAGACATAAAGATTGATATATTAGAAGCCTGCATTTGGACATCGGAAGAGTTTTGGGTGAAATCGAGATTTTACCAGAGTGCCGGAGGGGTTACCGGAACCCCCCGGGGGTTAATGGGCCTTGTTGGGCCCTAGTGGAGAGAGAGAGGGGCCGGCCAGGGCAGGCCATGCGGCCTCTCCCCCTCTGGTCCGAATTGGACTAGGAGAGGGGGGCGGCATCCCCTTTCCTTCTCCTTCTCCCCCTTCCTTTCCCCCTCCTAGTAGGAGTAGGAAAGAAGGGAATCCTACTCCTACTAGGAGGAGGATTCCTCCTGCTGGCGCGCCCTCTACGGCCGGCCGGCCTCCCCCTTACTCCTTTATATACGAGGGCAGGGGGCACCTCTAGACACACAAGTTGATCATTGATCTCTCCCAGCCATGTGCGGTGCCCCCCTCCACCATAATCCACCTCGGTCAAACTGTAGCGGTGCTTAGGTGAAGCCCTGCAACGGTAGCTTCATCAACATCGTCACCAAGCCGTCGTGCTGACGAAACTCTTCCTTGAGCTCTATTGGATCGTGAGTTCGCGGGACGTCACCAAGCTGAACGTGTGCTGAACGCGAAGGTGCCATACGTTCGGTACTGAGGATCGGTCGACCGTGAAGACGTACGACTACATCAACCGCGTTGTCATAACGCTTCCGCTTAACGGTCTACGAGGGTACGTGGACAACACTCTCCCCTCTCGTTGCTATGCATCACCATGATCTTGCGTGTGCGTAGGAAAATTTTGAAATTACTACGTTCCCCAACAGTGGCATCCGAGCCAGGTTATTGCGTAGATGTTATATGCATGAGTAGAACACAAGTGAGTTGTGGGTGATACAAGTCATACTGCTTACCAGCATTTCCTACTTTGGTTCGGCGGTATTGTTGGATGAAGCGGCCTGGACCGACATTACGCGTACGCTTACGCGAGACTGGTTCTACCGACGTGCTTTGCACATAGGTGGCTGGCGGGTGTCAGTTTTTCCAACTTTAGTTGAACCAAGTGTGGCTACGCCCGGTCCTTGAGAAGGTTAAAACAACACTAACTTGACGAACTATCGTTGTGGTTTTGATGCGTAGGTAAGAACGGTTCTTGCTCAGCCCGTAGCAGCCACGTAAAACTTGCAACAACAAAGTAGAGGACGTCTAACTTGTTTTTGCAGGGCATATTGTGATGTGATATGGTCAAGACATGATGTTATATCTATTGTATGAGATGATCATGTTTTGTAACAGAGTTATCGGCAACTGGCAGGAGCCATATGGTTGTCGCTTTATTGTATGCAATGCAATCACCATGTAATTGCTTTACTTTATCACTAAGCGGTAGCGATAGTCATAGAAGCAATAGTTGGCAAGACGACAACGATGCTACGATGGAGATCAAGGTGTCACGCCGGTGACGATGGTGATCATGACGGTGCTTTGGAGATGGAGATCAAAGGCAAAAGATGATGATGGCCATATCATATCACTTATATTGATTGCATATGATGTTTATCCTTTATGCATCTTATTCTGCTTTGTTTGACGGTAGCATTATAAGATGATCTCTCACTAAATTTCAAGGTAAAAGTGTTCTCCCTGAGTATGCACCATTGCCAAAGTTCGTCGTGCCGAGACACCACATGATGATCGGGTGTGATAAGCTCAACGTTCATCTACAACGGGTGTAAGACAGTTTTACACACGTTCATCTACTCGGGTTAAACTTGACGAGCCTAGCATATGCAATATGGCCTCGGAACACTGAGACCGAAAGGTCGAGCATGAATCATATAGTAGATATGATCAACATAGTGATGTTCACCATTGAAAACTACTCCATTTCACATGATGATCGGTTATAGTTTAGTTGATATGGATCACGTGATCACTTAGATGATTTTAGGGATGTCTATCTAAGTGGGAGTTCTTAAGTAATATGATTAACTGATCTTAAATTTATCATGAACTTAGTACCTGATAGTATTTTGCTTGTCTATGTTATTGTAGATAGATGGCCCGTGCTATTGTTCCGTTGAATTTTAATGCGTTCCTTGAGAAAGCAAAGTTGAAAGATGATGGTAGCAATTACACAAACCGGGTCCGTAACTTGAGGATTATCCTCATTGCTACATAGAAGAATTATGTCCTGGAACCACCGCTGGGTGCCAAACCCGCTGCAGGAGCAATGCTAGATGTTATGAACGTCTGGCAGAGCAAAGCTGATGACTACTCAATAGTTCAGTGTGCCATGCTTTACGGCTTAGAACCAGGACTTCAACGACGTTTTGAACATCATGGAGCATGTGAGATGTTCCAGGAGTTGAAGTTAATATTTCAAGAAAACTCCTGGATTGAGGGATATGAAGTATCCAATAAGTTCTACAGCTACAAGATGGAGGAGAATAGTTCTGTCAGTGAACATATACTCAGAATGTCTGGGTACCATAATCACTTGACTCAACTGGGAGTTAATCTTCTGGTTGTTAGTATCATTGACAGAGTTCTTCAATCACTGCCACCAAGCTAAAAGAGATTCGTGATGAACTATAATATGCAAGGGATGGATAAGACGATTCCCGAGCTCCTCGCAATGCTAAAGGCTGCAGAGGTAGAAATCAAGAAGGAGCATCAAGTGTTGATGGTCAACAAGACCACCAGTTTCAAGAAAAAGGGTAAAGGGAAGAAGAAAGGGAACTTCAAGAAGAACGGCAAACAAGTTGCTGCTCAAGAGAAGGAACCCAAGTCTGGACCTAAGCCTGAGACTAAGTGCTTCTGCTGCAAAGGGACTGGTCACTGGAAGCGGAACTGCCCCAAGTATTTGGCGTATAAGAAGGATGGCAAGGTGAACAATGGTATATGTGATATACATGTTATTGATGTGTACCTTACTAGAGCTCGCAGTAGCACCTGGGTATTTGATACTGGTTTTGTTGCTAATATTTTCAACTCAAAGCAGGGACTACGGATTAAGGGAAGACTGGCTAAGGACGAGGTGACGATGCGCGTGGGAAATGGTTCCAAAGTCGATGTGATCGCCGTCGGCACGCTACCTCTACATCTACCTTCGGTATTAGTTTTAGAACTGAATAATTGTTATTTGGTGCCAGCGTTAAGCATGAACATTATATCTGGATCTTGTTTGATGCGAGACGATTATTCATTTAAATCTGAGAATAATGGTTGTTCTATTTATATGAGTGATATCTTTTATGGTCATGCACCCTTGAAGAGTGGTCTATTTGTGTTGAATTTCGATAGTAGTGATACACATATTCATAACGTTGAAGCCAAAAGATGCAGAGTTGATAATGATAGTGCAACTTATTTGTGGCACTGCCGTTTGGGTCATATTGGTGTAAAGCGCATGAAGAAACTCCATAAGTATGTGGTTCGATGAATGTTGAGGCTCGCGGCGGGTATCGTTATTTTCTCACCTTCACAGATGATTTGAGCAGATAAGGGTATATCTACTTAATGAAACATAAGTCTGAAACATTTGAAAAGTTCAAAGAATTTCAGAGTGAAGTGGAAAATCATCGTAACAAGAAAATAAAGTTTCTACGATCTGATCGTGGAGGAGAATATTTGAGTTACGAGTTTGGTTTACATTTGAAACAATGTGGAATAGTTTCACAACTCACGCCACCCGGAACACCACGGCGTAATGGTGTGTCCGAACGTCGTAATCGTAATTTACTAGATATGGTGCGATCTATGATGTCTCTTATTGATTTACCACTATCATTTTGGGGTTATGCTTTAGAGACATCTGCATTCACATTAAATAGGGTACCATCGAAATCCATTGAGATGACACCTTATGAACTGTGGTTTGGCAAAAAACCAAAGTTGTCGTTTCTTAAAGTTTGGGGGTGCGATGCTTATGTGAAAAAGATTCAACCTGATAAGCTCGAACCCAAATTGGAGAAATGTGTCTTCATAGGATACCCAAAGGAAACTGTTGGGTACACCTTCTATCACAGATCCAAAGGCAAGACATTCGTTGCTAAGAATGGATCCTTTCTAGAGAAGTTGTTTCTCTTGAAAGAAGTGAGTGGGAGGAAAGTAGAACTTGATGAGGTAACTATACCTGCTCCCTTATTGGAGAGTAGTTCATCACAGAAACCAGTTCCTGTGACACCTACACCAATTAGTGAGGAAGATAATGATGATGATCATGAAACTTCAGATCAAGTTACTACTGAGCCTCGTAGGTCAACCAGAGTAAGATGCGCACCAGAATGGTACGGTAATCCTGTTCTGGAGGTCATGTTACTTGACCATGATGAACCTACGAACTATGAGGAAGCGATGATGAGCCCACATTCCGCAAAATGGCTTGAAGCCATGAAATCTGAGATGGGATCCATGTATGAGAACAAAGTGTGGAATTTGGTTGACTTGCCTAATGATCGGCAAGCCATCGAGAATAAATGGATCTTCAAGAAGAAGACTGACGCTGACGGTAATGTTACTGTCTACAAAGCTCGACTTGTTGCAAATGGTTTTCGACAAGTTCAAGGAGTTGACTACGATGAGACCTTCTCACCCGTAGCGATGCTTAAGTCCGTCCGAATCATGTTAGCAATTGCCACATTTTATGATTATGAAATTTGGCAAATGGATGTAAAAACTGCATTCCTGAATGGATTTCTGGAAAAAGAGTTGTATATGATGCAACCTGAAGGTTTTATCGATCCAAAGGGTACTAACAAAGTGTGCAAGCTCTAGCGATCCATTTATGGACTGGTGCAAGCCTCTCGGAGTTGGAATAAACATTTTGATAGTGTGATCAAAGCATATGGTTTTATACAGACTTTTGGAGAAGCCTGTATTTACGAGAAAGTGAGTGGGAGCTCTGTAGCATTTCTAATATTCTATGTGGATGACATATTATTGATTGGAAATGATATAGAATTTCTGGATAGCATAAAAGGATACTTGAATAAGAGTTTTTCAATGAAAGACCTCGGTGAAGCTACTTATATATTAGGCATCAAGATTTATAGAGATAGATCAAGATGCTTAATTGGACTTTCACAAAGCACATACCTCGATAAAGTTTTGAAGAAGTTCAAAATGGATCAAGTTAAGAAAGGGTTATTGCCTGTGTTACAAGGTGTGAAGTTGAGTAAGACTCAATGCCTGACCACTGCAAAAGATAGAGAGAAAATGAAAAGTGTTCCCTATGCTTCAGCCGTAGGCTCTATCATGTATGCAATGCTGTGTACCAGACCTGATATGTGCCTTGCTATTAGTTTAGCAGGGAGGTATCAAAGTAATCCAGGAGTGGATCACTGGACAACGGTCAAGAACATCCTGAAATACCTGAAAAGGACTAAGGATATGTTTCTCGTTTATGGAGGTGACAAAGAGCTCGTCATAAATGGTTACGTCGATGCAAGCTTTGACACTGATCCGGACGATTCTAAATCGCAAACCGGATATGTGTTTATATTGAACGGTGGAGCTGTGAGTTGGAGCAGTTCTAAACAAAGCGTCGTGGCGGGATCTACGTGTGAAGCAGAGTACATAGCTGCTTCGGAAGCAGCAAATGAAGGAGTCTGGATGAAGGCGTTCATATCCGATCTAGGTGTCATACCTAGTGCATCGGGTCCAATGAAAATCTTTTGTGACAATACTAGTGCAATTGCCTTGGCAAAGGAATCCAGATTTTACAAGAGAACCAAGGACATCAAGAGACGCTTCAATTCCATCTGGGATCAAGTCCAGGTGGGAGACATAGATATATGCAAGATACATATGGATCTGAATGTTGCAGACCCGCTGATTAAGCCTCTTCCACGAGCAAAACATGATCAGCACCAAGACTCCATGGGTGTTAGAATCATTACTGTGTAATCTAGATTATTGACTCTAGTGCAAGTGGGAGACTGAAGGAAATATGCCCTAGAGGCAATAATAAAGTTATTATTTATTTCCTTATTTCATGAGAAATGTTTATTATTCATGCTAGAATTGTATTAACCGGAAACATAATACACGCATGAATACATAGACAAACATACTGTCACTATTATGCCTCTACTTGACTAGCTCATTGATCAAAGATGGTTAAGTTTCCTAGACATAGACATGAATTGTTATTTGATCAATGGGATCACATCATTAGGAGAATGATGTGATTGACTTGATCCATCTCGTTAGCTTAGTACTTGATCGTTTAAGTTTACTGCTATTGCTTTCTTCATGATTTATATTTGTTCCTATGACTATGAGATTAGGCAACTCCCGAATACCGGAGGAACACTTTGTGTGCTACCAAACGTCACAACGTAACTAGGTGATTATAAAGGTGCTCTACAGGTGTCTCCGATGGTGTTCGTGGAGTTGGCATAGATCAAGAATAGGATTTGTCACTCTGATTATCGGAGAGGTATCTGTGGGCCCTCTCAGTAATACACATCACTATAAGCCTTGCAAGCAATGTGACTAATGAGTTAGTTGCAGGATGTTGCATTCTGGAACGAGTAAAGAGACTTGCCGGTAACGAGATTGAGCTAGGTATTGGGATACCGACGATCGAATCTCGGGAAAGTAACATACCGATGACAAAGGGAACAACGTATATTGTGATGCGGTTTGACTGATAAAGATCTTCACAGAATATGTAGGAACCAATATGAGCATCCAGGTTCCGCTATTAGTTATTGACCGGAGACATGTCTCGGTCATGTCTACATAGTTCTCGAACCCGTAGGGTCCGCATGCTTAAAGTGTTGTGACGATTGGTATTATGAGTTTATATGTTTTGGTGTACCGAAGGTAGTTCGGAGTCCCGGATACGATCACGGACATGACGAGGAGTCTCGAAATGGTCAAGACATAAAGATTGATATATGGGAAGCCTACATTTGGACATCGGAAGAGTTCCGGATGAAATCGGGATTTTACTGGAGTGCCAGAGGGGTTACCGGAACCCCTCGGGGGTTAATGGGACTTGTTCGGCCCTAGTGGAGAGAGAGAGAGAGAGAGGGGCCGGCCAGGGTAGGCCGCGCGGCCCCCCCTCTGGTCCGAATTGGACTAGGAGAGGGGGGCGGCGCCCCCCTTTCCTTCTCCTTCTCCCCTTCCTTTCCCCCTCCTAGTAGGAGTAGGAAAGAAGGGAATCCTACTCCTACTAGGAGGAGGATTCCTCCTCCTGGCGCACCCTCTAGGGCCGGCCGACCTCCCCCTTGCTCCTTTATATACGGGGACAGGGGGCACCTCTAGACATACAAGTTGATCATTGATCTCTCCCAGCCGTGTGCGGTGCCCCCTCCACCATAATCCACCTCGGTCATACTGTAGCGGTACTTAGGCGAAGCCCTGCAATGGTAGCTTCGACAACTTCGTCACCACGCTGTCGTGCTGATGAAACTCTTCCCCGAGCTCTACTGGATCATGAGTTCGCGGGACATCACCGAGCTGAACGTGTGCTGAACGCGGAGGTGCCGTACGTTCGGTACTGAGGATCGGTCAATCGTGAAGACGTACGACTACATCAACCGCGTTGTCATAACGCTTCCGCTTAACGGTCTACGAGGGTACGTGGATGACACTCTCCCCTCTCGTTGCTATGCATCACCATGATGTTGCGTGTGCGTAGGAAAATTTTGAAATTACTACGTTCCCCAACAGACATGACCCACTTTGGAATGTTGCGTGTTATAGAAGGTTGCAACACTAGGAAGAGCACCTTTTAACTTGATATTTACCATGAGAGATCACCCTAATAATTGACTACTGCACAATCAAAGGGTGCAAACAACAAAGGGATAAACATCTCAGGCAATTCATAATAGCATGATATGGTATAGCCCTGGGCGTCGGGAGTTCTTCATGATCATCTTCAATCTTCAGTTGAAGCGACATGACGGCCAATATATCGTTGCCGTAGCAACCGTTTAAAAAAATGTTGTCATGGCAGCAATCTCAGAAAACGTTGCTGTGGCGACCATTTCAGAAAACGTTGTCGTAGTACCAAACTCTAAAATTCCGCCGTGGTACCAAATTATAGCTCCTCATGCCGCGCCTTGGTACACCTTATCCTCGTCGGGGTCCTCCATGTACATCTTGCCACCATCACCATTAACCTATCTCTATGATATTTGCATTAAGGTGGCAATCTTGTGGCTCCAGCTATCATGCCGTGACGCGCAGGACACTTAACATTAGGACATATAACCATCTCATACATAAACTCATTATCATGGCGAGGGCTATACCACATCGTATGCAAACCCTGCAAAACCAAGTTAGACGTCCTCTAATCGGTTTGGAAAATTTTACCAAAGTGGATTCTAGGGTTTCTGGATAAACCTAGCTACCTACACAAGCACAACAAGGCAATGTTCTTGATTTGAAAGCACAAGTGCTCCCTGGGTGGTTTTGGTAATTAATGTCAACATATTTCCTATTGGACTAATGTCTTTATCTAATATATTTCAGATAAGTTCCTAAATGGAGTGGCCTAGACAAGAGGATGTGGAACCCCAGAAAGATGCTAAGAACAAATGATTGGCTCAAGCTCAAAAGCTCAAGACTCTACATTTTCATTTAGTGATCTAAGATCACATTGAGTCCATAGGAAAGCCAATACTAATAAAAGGGAATGGGGTGTTGCTTAATGGCTTGCTTGCTCAAAATGTTTAGTGATATGCTCCAAAGCCCTCAACCACTTTCTCATATCCACATATGTCCCAAATCAAAAGTCAAACTCGGCCCCACCGAATTGATCTATCCGGCGCCACCAAGTTCATTTTTCATAGCCACTGCCATAAACCCTAGTCAGTTTGGTCTCACCAATGGGATCTCGGTCACACTGAGATGGGCTTGCAAACTCTCTGTTGCCTGTTGCAATTATTTAGGTCTCACCAAGATATGTAATCGATCCCATCAAGTTTGCTTGACCAACTCTCTGTTTTGCTTATTACCAAAATCGGTCCCACCAAGTTTGTGTAATCGGTCAAACCGAGTTGAGGTTTTACCCTAATCCTAGCACATCGGTCCCACCGAGTTCATCATATCGGTCCCACCAAAATGCCTAGCGGTCACATTTTGAACTGAATCCGTCCGACCGAGTTTTCTGATTCGGTCCCACCGAGTTTGGTAAATTGTGTGTAACGGTTAGATTTTGTGTGGAGGCTATATATACCCCTCCACCCTTCCTTCATTGGTAAGGAGAGACATCAGAGAGAGAACCACCTACTCATGTGTTGAGACCAAGATATTCCATTCCAACCATTTGAATCTTGATCTCTAGCCTTCCCCAAGTTGCTTTCCACTCAAATCATCTTTCCACCAAATCCAAATTTGTGAGAGAGAGTTGAGTGTTGGGGAGTGCTACCTCTTGAGCACTGCGTTGGTTTTCTCTTGAAGAGGAAAGGGTGATGCAGTAAAGCAGCGTAAGTATTTTCCTCGGTTTTTGAGAACCAAGGTATCAATCCAGTAGGAGACCATGCGCGAGTCACCTCGTACGTACACAAACATATAAGAACCTCGCAACCAACGCGATAAAGGGGTTGTCAATCCCTTCACGGCCACTTGCAAGAGTGAGATCTGATAGAGATAATAATAATAATAAGATAAATATTTTTGGTATTTTTATGATATAGATTGAAAGTAAAGATTGCAAAATAAAATAGATTGGAAACTTGTATGATGGAGAATAGACCCGGGGGCCATAGGTTTCACTAGCGGCTTCTCTCAAGATAGCATAAGTATTACGGTGGGTGAACAAATTACTGTCGAGCCATTGAGAGAAAGGCGAATAATTATGAGAATATCTAGGCATGATCATGTATATAGACATCACGTCCGTGACAAGTAGACCGACTCTTGCCTGCATCTACTACTATTACTTCACACATCGACCGCTATCGAGCATGCATCTAGAGTATTAAGTTCATAAGAACATAGTAACGCCTTAAGCAAGATGACATGATGTAGAGGGATAAACTCATGCAATGTGATGTAAACCCCATCTTTTTATCCTCGATGGCAACAATACAATACGTGTCGTTTCCCTCTCTGTCACTGTGATCGAGCACCGCAAGATTGAACCCAAAGCTAAGCACTTCTCCCATTGCAAGAATGATCAATCTAGTAGGCCAAACCAAACTAATAATTCGAAGAGACTTGCAAAGATAAACCAATCATACATAAAAGAATTCAGAGAAGATTCAAATATTATTCATAGATAAACTTGATCATAAACCCACAATTCATTGAATCTCGACAAACACACCGCAAAAGAAGATTACATCGAATAGATCTCCAAGAGAATCAAGGAGAACTTTGTATTGAGATCCAGAGAGAGAGAGAGAAGAAGCCATCTAGCTACTAGCTATGGACCCGAAGGTCTGAATTAAACAACTCACACATCATCAGAGGGGTCATGGAGTTGATGTAGAGGCCCTCCGTGATCAATGCCCCCTCCGGCAGAGCTCTGGAAAAGACCCCAAGATGGGATCTCTAGGGTACAGAAGGTTGCGGCAGTGGAAATAGGGTTTCGTGGTGCTCCTGGATGTTTGTGGGGCATATGGATATATATAGGAGGAAGAAGTAGGTCGGTGGAGCAACGAGGGGCCCACGAGGGTGGAGGGCGCGCCTAGGGGGTAGGCGTGCCCCCCTGCCTCGTGGCCTCCTTGATTGTTTCTTGACGTGCACTCCAAGTCTCCTGGATCACGTTTGTTCCAAAAATAAGTCTCCTGAAGGTTTCATTCCATTTGGACTCTGTTTGATATTCCTTTTCTGCGGAACACTAAAATAGGCAAAAAACAGCAATTTGGGCTGGGCCTCCGGTTAATAGGTTAGTCCCAAAAATAATATAAAAGTGTAAAATAAAGCCCATTAACATCCAAAACAGATAATATAATAGCATGGAACAATCAAAATATTATATATATGTTGGAGGCGTATCAGGGAGAGTATCATTTGAAGCACAAGAGCAAGGAGTTCATCATCAACACACCGTCTATTACCTTTTGGAGAGTGGTGTCTCCTAGATTGGTTAGGTGTCACTTGGGAGCCTCCATCAAGATTGTGGAGTTGAACCAAGGAGTTTGTACGGGCAAGGAGATCGCCTACTTCGTGAAGATCTACCCTAGTGAGGCAAGTCCTTCATGGGCGATGGCCATGGTGGGATAGACAAGGTTGCTTCTTCGTGGACCTTCGTGGGTGGAGCCCTCCATGGACTCGCGCAACTGTTACCCTTCGTGGGTTGAAGTCTCCATCAACGTGGATGTACGATAGCACCACCTATCGGAACCATGCCAAAAATCTCTGAGTCTCCAATTGCATTTGCACACTCCAATCACATTCCTTTACTTTCTTGCAAATTGCATGCTTTACTTTCCGCTGCTCATATAATCTTTCCATGCTTGCTTGAATGTATTGTGAATAGTTAAACTTGTGCTAAAACTCCACCTTAACTTAAAGAAATTAAAAAACTACTACTTTTCTTTACTAAGAGTCTATTCACCCCCTCTAGACACCTCTTCTCGATCCTTTCAATTGGTATCAGAGCTTTGGTCTCCATTGCTTTGGTCTAAACACCTTTGGAGGAAGATGGATGAGTATACATTGGGGAGTCTTAGATGTAGAGTGCCTATACTTGATGGAGAGTTCTTCCATGAGTGGAAAATTGAGATGCTTGAGATTTTCAATGAATATCATTTGAACAAGTATATTACTAGCCCTTGTGCACCTCATGTTGATCCTTTGCATCCTACCCTTGATGAGTCTATTGACATGATCCATAATCTTATAACTCTCAATTTAATCACTAGAGGATTGCCTAGAAACTTGTTTGCTAGTGTCTTGGTGGGTGCACGGCAGATGCTAAAGGATGGCTAAATATAGGAGGAGGCTCGAGGGCACTGGTGGGCTCCAGAGGCGAGGTCGGCATGAGCGAGCGTGGGGCGCAAGACATACCCAGGTTTGGGGCTCTCCGGAGAGATAACACCCCTAGTCCTACCGAGTGCGGTTTACATGTAACAGTACAGAGTTGCTCCTAGAGCTGTATGGAGGAAGAAGGAGGTCTGGCCAAGGCTTAGGCTGCTCCCTCTCCTCGGGTGTTGCCTTTTGCTAGGTGTATGTGTGTGTGTGTGATCAATTGTGGGAATGAAGCGAGTTGCCCGTATGCATGGGGGCTCCTGGGGGTTTTATAGGTCAACCCCCCAAGGGTACAAGGGTAATATTACAAGGTCATAGGCCCGGGTTGTCAGTGTTTGGGAACACGATGCTGGGACCCGCCGGGTACCAGGGCTCGCCGGGTTCTCCGGGCATGGGCCCCATGCGCCTACGGGGCACTTTGTGCCGTCATGTCGATTGTCAGGGCATGGCCGGGTTGAGTTAGCTAAAGTGGCGCTCCGTCAGGTTGCCGCTTGTTGGCGTCATAGGTCACGTCGGGGCACTATTGCCATGCCAGGCCTAGTCTGCGGGTAGGCGTAGGGCACTATAGCCACGCCGGCCCTAGTCAGCGGGTAGGTGGAGGGCACTGTTGCCTCGCCCGGCTGACCAGAGGCATGGGTGGGCTACTCTAGCTTTGATCATTAGCTGGCGGAGACTCGTCCCATCGTACGGCCGGGATGGGACGGCCGCTGACCCTTGGCCGGGTTTGGTGGACACGCCAAGGGCGATGCTGGCTTGCTGGAGAAGTCTTGAGCTTGGTTGTAGGGGCCGAGTCAAGGAGTCTGGCCGGGTCGGCCTGCTTCACCGTGTCGACCGACCTGGCTGAGTCGAGCAACTCGACCGAGGTCAGGCCGGATTGAGGGGCGATGTAGGCCATATTATTTTTGAAAAGGATCCGGGTTCTATTGCCTGCCTGGGGTTCATCCCCCCGACAGTAGTCCCCGAAGCTGTGAAGGTCCGCCATCTTCAGATGGGCGGGCCTTCGCAGCCCCCCCCCCTTTTGCAGAGGCAAACTTGGTGACCGCCGTGTCCAGTAACACCGACCATGTGCCGGCTTCCGGAAGCCAGATTGCGGCGTCTTGGTCGTGGCGGGAAACCGAGGAGTTCGACGAATCTTGAGCAATCTTTCGGGCTTCGCGCAGCCGCCAGGTAGCGCATGGGAGCCGAAAGGGCATGACAGGCAACACGCGTGATAGGATGGGGTGGAGCCCTAGGGCCCACCGCTACATGCCCTCGGCCCGCGCGCGCGGATTTATTGCAGCGTCCGCAGGTCGGTTGCCGTTCTCCAGGCAGTTATTGTGTGCGTACGTGCGCACTTATTGCGGGGAAGTGGGAGGGGCGAGCGCCAACGATCCCACTTCCCCATGTTTTGAATCATGGCCTATAAATTGGGGGCGAGGGGGGGCAGCGGAGATCATTCACGCTCGCGCTCATCTGCCTCTTCTTTCGATGGTCGCCGCTGGCTGTGACGCCCGCCGTTCCAAGCAGAGTCTTCTTGTCATCTTCCTTTCCCTCTCCTTCTTCTTCGCGCGCGGGGTGATGGCGCTGCTGTCAGGGTCGTGGATGGGCTCGACCGTCACCCTCGACGACATCGCCTACCTCTGCGACACCAGGCGCCTGCCGAGGGCAGAGGAGGTCAAGGCACGCCTCCCGCAAGGCGAGCAGGAGTCGCGGCCTAGAGGTTCGGAGCAGGTGGTCTTCCTGCCGCACTTCAAGCGCGGGTTCGGGCTGCCTGCGAGCGGCTTCTTCCGCGAGTTTCTGGAGTTCTTCGGGCTCCAGCCCCACCATCTTGGCGTCGGTGTGATCGTGCAGCTGTCCGGCTTCGTCACCCTCTGCGAGGGGTACCTAGGGGTCGAGCCTTCGATCGACCTCTGGGTGCGCTTCTTCTCTCTGAAGCAGCAAGGACCGAAGGCTGGAGAGATGTCCGAGTGTGGGGCGGCTGTCATCACCAAGCGGTCGGGCGCCGACTGCCCGAAGATGCCGCTAGAGGACTTACCCAAGAAATGGCAGAATTCCTTCTTCTATGTCCGCAGTCTTGGCGAGGACCGCATCAACCTCCCGCTGTTCATCAACTCGCCGCCATGGGGAAAGCTGAGCTGGGGGTACTACCCCAAGCACCCGTCGCAGGAGGTACTCAACCTGTGCGAGCGGGTGTCAGTGATGAAGGAGCGGGAGGGGCTCACCGGCATCGACCTCATCACCGCCTTCATCATCTGGCGGGTGCTGCCGCTGCAGCGGCATAGCCACCTCATCGGCCAAATGGCCGGCCTCCAAGATCTCGACCGCATGGTGAACACATGGTTGGTGGCGGACCAAGTCGCGCGCCGGGTCAATGACATCTCCAAGGCCAACTTGGGGGCTGACTGGGCGTTCAGGAAGGTCCCGTACAGCCGTGCGAACCCGGCACCGTTGATGAGTCCCTGGTCTCCATACTTGGCTGCTACTTATCTTCTTGTTCGTCCCGACGCGACGCGAGAGGTGCTTCTGAATGCCGTCCGGCATCCTTATGACCGGGCGCGGGCGCAGGTGATGCGGGATGCCTCGTTGGAGCCCGAGGCCCAAGACAGAAGGGAGGCAGCGGCCGCCGATAAGGGCGCAGGGCGCCGAGCTGGTGTGCCTCGTTTACCCTCTTTGAGTTGCCAGTCACGGGATGGCTTCGGAAATGTTGATGCGAGTTGTTGACGCAGCGGCGCCGGGTGGAGGAGGCGGCGGCGCGGCCGGAGCCGGGGCGTCTCAGGGGGCGGGGGCGGCGCGGCGCTCGCACGGAAGGATATCGCCCCACCGCAAGCCCCGTCCGTGAAGCACGCGACGGTCCTGGCCAGAGGCGCGAAGACGCCCGCCAAGAGGAGGCACAGCGCTCCACAGGAGAGGGCGGCAAGGTCTGAAGTTCCGATGGTGCCGGGGTAAGTGATTTTTGTGCCCGGGCTGAGTTGCCGAGCGGCCCTGCTTGACCCAGCATAATCATTTTGGTCTGGTGCTTTAGGTCGCCGATTTCACTGGCGCTGGCGGCGGCGGACGCCGCGCCCGCCGAGGGCGCCGCGTTCTAGAGGAGTCGATCCGGCGCCGCCGACCGGGGCAAGGACGAGGACGAGACGCCGGTGGATCCGGACCTCGACCAGGACCCGGCCGACGCCGAGGGCCTGGCCTAGCGGGATCGGAACCGGGACCAGGCGGAGCTGGCAGCGGCATCGACCCAGGCCTGCGTCAGAGCCGCAACGGCGTGGGCACAAGCCGGTGAGGGGCCGGCGTGGCCAGAGATGACGGCGGGGACGGTGGCGACGATGATAGTCTTCGTGCCGACGTTGGCAAGGGAGCACAGCCAAGGCGGCCATGCGGATGCGATGGACCTCGACCGGGAGAACGTGGTTGTCGAGGACGGCACCTCACCGCAGACCGACGTGGCCGAGCGGGAGGGGACCGATGGAGGCGGCGGCGATGCCATCTTGGAGGAGGCGACGCGGGCGGCGCCGAAGGGGGCGTCCTGGGCACCGGCAAGCGAGGCACCGCTGGTGGTGGAGCCTCAAGCTGCTCCGCCCACCGAGCCGGCATCGGTGCCGGGGAGGGCGCTGGAGAAGGCACCGACTTCTGGGGAGGCGGCCAGTAGGGGGCACGCCCTGGCGATCAGGGCCGGAGGACGCCGGGCTGCCGAGCCACAGGCATCGCGGAGTGGGACCAGCGAGGTCCCCTTCGTACCTCTGACCCAAGAGGAGGCGGCGATGGCCGCCGTGACCCGTCGCCTGCGAGGGCGCACGGAACGGATCCAGGCCTTTGCCCAGGCTGAGGTCGAGGTGACACAGGAGCTGGAGCGCGCCGTCTTCGTAAGTTTCCGTCTGTGCTCTGCTTTTTTCTTTTTCCATCATTTCCTTCTTTGTGGGGGAGCGTCAGCGCACCCACTAGGTGTAGCCCCTGAGATTCGGGCCAACTGCGTGGCAGTTGGGCCGAATCTTATCTTGCCGGCTTGCGCTGATTGTTTCCTCTCATAGCAACTTGACTCCTACCAGGTCAACGTCTTCAACCGGCTCCTTGAGACGCATCGGCGTCTCAAGGAGGGGCTCGCCGCCAAGGAGGAGGAGCTCCGCGCCGTGATAGGTATTTCTTCTTCATGCTCTTTTCTAGAGGGGGCGCGCTAGCGCACTCACTTGGTGTAGCCCCCGAGATTCGGGGCAACTGCGTAGTAGTTGGGTCGAATCTTAAAATAGTGATTTGTCACTGAGTTTTTTCTTCCATAGCCGAGGTGTTGTCTTGGAGGACCCGGCTGATTCGGGACGGTTTTCGCTATGACCGGCTCATCGCGGACGTCGGCCGGCTTGGGCCGAGGTGGAGACGGCGAGGGCGGAGGCGACAGGAGCCCGGCAGGCGCTTGACAAAGCCAGCCGGCTGCGGGAGCAACTGGCTGGCGACAAGAGCCGCCTCGAGGCCGAGGTGGAGCACCTAAGGGCGGAGGCCGCCAAGGTCATGGAGGCGCAGCATGCCCTTGCCGAGGCGGACCAGCAGCGTGGCAAGCTGGCCGACGACAAGGGGCAGCTCTAGGCCGAGGTGGAGCGCCTGAAAGCGCCGGTGGCCACGCCGGAGGAGACCCAGCTGGGGGAGACCCGGCTCCGTGAGGAAGCCGTGAAGGCGGCCGAGGACAAGGACGCCGAGCTGAAGGCGGCCCTTGCCAAGGTCGCCGATCTAGAGAAGGCGATGGATGAGCGTGACCGCACCATCGCCCAAGAGCGGCGTGGTACGTTGCTCGAAGCGCAGCACCTGGAAGAGTCCTTCTCCAGTAAGTGCTTTTCTTTGGTTTTGTTGTTGTTGTTGCGGGGTTGGGACTCCGGCCTCTGTTCCTTAGTAGTTTTCTTCTGACTCGCTTTTCTTCTTGACAGGGACCTTCCCGGAGACGCTCCCGCTGGCGGAGGAGGCCGTCCGCTTTCAGCAAGACCCGCAGGGAGTCGTGGGCTCCGGGACCGACCCGAATGGGTAGGGAGATCGTCAGCGCCGCCCAGGCCCGCCTGTGGGTCCTGAGCGACCAGATGAGGCGGCTTTCTCAGGCCGGCATGGCGATGATGAGGGCCCTCTGGCCGGGTTGTATTGCGCCGAGCAGCTTCACGCGGCTGGGACGGTGGTTGGAGGTGGGCCCGGACCATCTTCATGAGTGGCGGGTTTCCGCTGCTCACGGCGGCGTCGGGATGGCACTTCGGCTCGCGTTGTCATGGCATCCGGACTTGGCGCTGGATGCGTTGATGGCCCAGCGAGCTGGCTCAAAGGGCTAGCTGCAGGCGGAGGCTGGCCGAATCACCGCCTGGGCCAGCTACATCGCTGGGTTCGCCTTCCACGACAAGTTCCAGCCGGAGCGGGCGGAGGATGGCGGAGTTGTGCCCGCTAAGGACTACGGCCTTCTTCTGGACGATCCGGAGGGCAGCTCCGAGGAGACATGCGTCTACGCGGACGCCGAGGAGGAGGATATCAGCACCTCTGCAGACCCGGCGGTTGCGCGCTCTAGAGGAAGCGATGCCTGATTTTTAACTTGTAGAAAATTTATGTTAGGTAGCAGGTCCACCCACCCACTGGGGGTTGTCTAGGTGTAATGAATTCTGGCCTTGGGCCTGTTTAAATTTATGATGTATGAGCTATGTGAATGTTTATGCCTTTGCCCCATCATTTTTGGAGCTGTTTTCTTGCGACTGCCTCCCTTTGGGTTTCACCTCTGCGAGTCTGACGGCCAGGGCTCCTGGTCCGTGAGAAGGGGTTCGGCCTTTGAGAGGGACGCGTAGTACTTGGGCTTTTGAAACGTTGGGCATGAGCGAAACACCCACTGGGCCGGCTGGTGGCAATCCGACGGGCCGGGTTGGCGAGAAGCCGATCATGTGGTAACTTAAAGTGGTGCAGCCGGGTCGAGCGATCCGGCGATATGCAGAAGCTTCATGGATGCCTGCGGTTTCGGTTTTCATTTTTAGGGCTGTTTTCTTGTAACTCTACCTCTTTGGGCCTCCCCCCCCCCGCGAGTCTGATAGCCAGGGCTTTGGTCTGTGACAAGGGGTTCGGCTTTTGAAAGGAGTGTTCAATACTTAGTCTTTCAAAACACTGAGCGCGAGCGAAACACCCACTAGGCCGGCTGGCGGCCATCCGGCGGGCCGGGTTGGCGGGCAACCGGTTGTGTGGTAACATAAGGCGGTGGGGCTGGGTTGGGCGACCCGGCGGTTCATGACTTAGTGTTCGTGGCGCGCTGTTGCTTTTGTTCTCGTGCGCTTGCCAGCCCGCACTCAAAGCCGGATCTGCAGCTTAGGGCGAAGCGAGAAGTTATGGTGATCCAACATGTTTGAGAACCGCTAAGAAAAACGGCGAGTGGCCAAGCCGGCCAGCCCTCGAGCCCCCGGGTTGAGCAAATCGACCCGGCGACCAGGTTCGGCTTCAGTTTTTAAAGTGGTGCACGAATGTAGAGACACGATGTCTTCGTCGCAAAAGGGGCAGCCCCCGAGCGTCGTTCGAGGACCCCATAGTTTTGAGATGATTACAAAAGACGATGGTACATACATGTTTACAGCTAACTGTAAAACGGGCGGAGTAGCTCTGTGTTCCATGGCCGGGTTGTTTCTTCGTCGGCCGTGTCTCTCTTGCGCTTGTTCGACTTGCGGGCGTCGATGAGGTAGTAGGCGTTGTGATCGCATAGGGCCTTGCTAACGATGAAGGGGCCCTCCCATGGGGAGGACAGTTTGTGCTGGCCCGTCTGCTGCTGGATGAGTCGGAGGACGAGGTATCCCTCTCGGAAGGCAACGGGCTTCATCTTCTTGCTGTGGTAGTGCCTCAGACCTTGCTGGTAGATGGCTGAGCGAGTGAGCGCTAGGAGACGTGCTTCTTCGAGCAAGTCGACGCTGTCTTCACGAGCTTCTTTTGCTTCGGCTTCCGTGTACATCATGACACGTGGCGAGTCGAAATTGACGTCGGTCGGGTTGACGGCTTCTGCTCCATAGACGAGGAAGAACGGGGTGAACCCGGTCGACCGGTTAGGCGTGGGGCGGAGACTCCAGAGAACAGCCGGCAACTCATCGAGCCAGCTACCAGGGGAACGGATGCGTGCTCGATGAGCCGCGGCTTGATGCCGGATAGGATGATGTTGTTCGAGGGCCGTGGGCCAGTAGAAACCGTGGCGGAAAGCCTTGGCCACCAGGGACCGCGAGGCGGCGTTGTGCCCGCACTCGCTCTGGTGTATGTCGAGGAGGATCTCGATGCCCTTCTCCTGCTCGACGTAGCGCTAGAACACGCTGGTGGAGTTGCGCTTGACGAGCTCGTTGTTGATGATGTTGTAGGCGGACGCTCGACGCTGTACTTCCCGAGCTTCGGTCTCGCCCATGGGGAGGACCCCGTTCTCCAGGAACTCCGAAATGAGCAGGTCCCAGGATGGTGCCGCGACCCCGGTGAGGACGGCCATCACAACGGGTTCCGGGGTGGCAGCCCCCGAGCCGGGTTCAGCGGCCCCAGGGATGGGTTGGGGTGTGGTCGGGCTGGCTGGAGTAGTCCCCGGGATGGGTTGAGGCACGGCCGGGTCGGTCGGAGTACTCCTTGTGCCGGGTTGAGGCGCGGCCGGGTCGGTCGAAGCAGTCCCCGGGACGGGTTGAGGCGCGACCGGGTCGTCTGGGACATGGATGGACTCAGAGTCCACAGACAGCTTGACGGACGGCTTGTGGAGGTGCTCGAGAGAGACGCCGGACGGAATGGACTGCCTGGACAAGGCGATTTTGGCGAGCGTGTCGGCCGCTTCATTCTCCACGCGCGGAACATGGAGGAACTCGCAGCCCTTGAAAAATCCGGACAGCTTCTCGACGAGGAAGTGGTAGCTCACCATGTTGAAGTTGTGGGCGTCCCACTCGCCGGAGCACTGCTGGACTACCAGGTCCGAGTCGCCGAAGCACAGGATTCGTCAGATGCTGAGTTCCTTGGCAAGATGGAGGCCATGCACAAGGGCTTCGTACTCGGCGACGTTGTTGGAGGCGGTGAAGTGGATCTGTAGTGCATACCTGAGCCGGTCACCCTTGGGGGAGGACAGCACGATGCCGGCCCCCAGGCCGAGTCGCATCTTTGAGCTATCAAAGTGCATGCTCCAATGCGTCAAGTCCGTCCGCGACAGGTACTGGGTCTCGGTCCAGTCGACGAGGAAGTCGGCCAAAGCCTGGGACTTGATCATGGTGCGGGGATCGTAGAGGATGGTGTGGCCGGCTAGCTCGAGCACCCAGTTGGCGACCCGGCCAGAGGCATCCTGGCACCCGATGATATTGTCGAGAGGGGCCGTGCTGACCATGGTGATGACATGCTCTTGGAAGTATTGCTTTAGCTTCTTGGCGGTGAAGTACATGCCGTAACACATCTTCTGGTAGTGCGGGTAGTTCTGCTTCGAGGCGAAGAGCACCTCACTCAGGTAGTAGACGGGACGCTAGACGGCTTGAACCTTGTCCTTCTCTGGTCGCTCGACCAACATCACCGTGCTGACCGACTGCACGGTCGCGGCGACATAGAGCAATAGCGGCTCCTTCTCGGCCGGGGTAGCCAGGACAGGTGCGGTGGAGAGCATGCGTTTGAGATCTCGGAAGGCTTCATCTGCCTGGTCGTTCCATTCGAACAGTGTTGTCTTCTTCATCAACTGATACAGGGGCAAGGCCCTCTCGCCCAGCCGGCTGAGAAACTGGCTGACCGAGGTCAAGCAGTCGGTGAACTTCTGGACATCGCCCAGCTGAGCCGGCTTGTGCATACAGTCGATGGCCTTGATCTTCTCTGGGTTCACCTCAATGCCACGCTCCGAGACGAGAAAGCCGAGTAGCTTTCTGGCCGGGACACCGAAAAAGCATTTCTCCGGGTTGAGCTTGACCTTGTATTCGCGCAGGTTGGCGAAGGCTTCCTTCAAATCGTCGAGGAGCATGAGGTGCTGCTTGGTCTTCACCACGATGTCGTCCACGTAGACGTGGATGTTGTGGCCGAGTTGCAGTAGCAAGCATTTCTGCATGCAACGCTGGAAGGTGGCGCCGGTCGGGTTCAGCTTGATCTGATGATAGCCGGAGTAAGCATCCAGGAAGGACAGGAGCTCGCGGGGAGGGCGAACGGGTCTTTGGGGCAGGCCTTGTTCAAGCTGGTGTAATCGATACACATGCGCTAGGTCTTGTTCTTCTTCAGGACGAGGACTGGGTTGGCCAGCCACTCGGGTTGAAATACTTCCATGATGAAGCCGGCCGCCAAGAGCTTGGCGACCTCTTCACCGATGGTCCTTCTCTTCTCTTTGGAAAAGCGTCGCAGGGGTTGATGGACAGGCTTGGCGTCCTTGCGGACGTGGAGTTTGTGCACGGCGTACTTCCTTGGGATACCCGGCATGTCCTTGGGGGTCCATGCAAAAATATCCCGATTCTCATGGAGGAAGTCGATGAGCTTGCCTTCCTATTTGCTGTCGAGGTGGGCGCCCACGACAACGTACTTGCTGCAGCTGGGATCCTCCAGGTTCAGCTTCACCTTCTTGGTCTCTTTGGAGGGCTTCAACGCGGCCTCATCGGCGGGCTCCTCGGTCGGGATCTGGGTGGCCGACGCCTCCTGGGCCAAGGCGATGATCCGGTCGAGTTGGCGCCGCTCCTCAGCTACGACCAGCGACTCGGCTAGCTTGGCGCCATCTCGGGCACAGTCCAGGGACTTGCATTAGATGCCGGTGATGGTGATGAGGCCCTTTGGATCTGGCAGCTTCATCTTCAGGTAGGCGTAGTGGGGGATCGCCATGAACTTGGCGAGCACGGGCCTACCCAGCAGCGCATCATACGCACTGGACAGGTCCACCACCTCGAACCAGATCGGCTCGCGTCAGAAGTGGCTGCTATCGCCGAACAGGACGTCGAGCCAGATCCGGCCGATCGGGGAGCAGGAGAGGCCGGGAACGATGCCGTGGAAGATTGTCCGGGTTGGCTCCAGATCCTTAGCCTCGAGGCCGAGCTTGGTCATGGTGTCACGGTAGAGAATGTTGATGTTGCTACCGCCGTCAACGAGAACCCGGGAGAACTTGCACGTGCGCTGGGGCACGACGATGGTGGGGTCGAGGACGAGAGCGTAACCACCCGAGTTCGGCATGACGGCCGGGTGGTCTTCCCGGGTCCAGGTGACCGGGCGCTCCGACTAATGCATGTACTCCGTCTTGGCTGGGACGACAGTGTTTACCTCCTGCCGAATGAGGCGCTCGCTGCGCTTGTCGTCGCCGAGGCTAGTGAAGACGACGTAGGTCGCGTTCTGGGCTGGGTAGGGGTCGTCGCAAATTGCGCCGGCGACCGGGGGTGGTGGCGGAGGCGGAGGCGGCGGGATGTCACCCCTGGCGATGTGCTTGGTGACGGCGCACTGTCGATGCGTGTGCGTAGATGGCCTCACGCCGCTGTGGTGCTTGCAAGGAGCGTCGAGCATCTCCTCGAAATTCATGGCGGGCTGCCATGCCATTTTGCCGGTGTTCCGGCGTTTGACGGCTGGGTCGGCCATGGGCGCCTGCTCGGCGGCCGCGACGAGTCGGTTGTCATAGCGCTGAGCCGGTTGATCGGCTTTGCGCTTGTTCTGCTGGTTGTTCTGCTGCCGGCTTCCCTCACCGGCCGGCTTCGGAGGCGGCACTGGCTTTGCCTTGCTGGCTTTGTCTAGTGCCATCTGGATCTTCATGGCGGAGTCGGCATTGGCGTACTTGTGCGCCGTTACCATGAGCGCTGCCATAATCGCCAGCTCGGAGCGCAAGAGCTTGTGCTTGAGGAGGGTGCCGTCTCGACACCCGTTGATGAAGTACTGGATGGCTTGAACTTCGTGGACGCCCTCGCAGCTGTTCCGGACCTCGGTCCAGCATGCGAGGTACTCGCGGCTGGTTTCCGCTGGCCCCTGCATGCACATGGCAATCTGACTGGGGCGGTCGGGTCGCTTGTAGGTGCCGGTGAAGTTACGCATGAAAGCTTGCTCGAAGTCGACCCACGTGTTGATGCTGCCGGCCGGCAGACTGTTCAACCAGGTGTGGGCTGACCCCTGGAGCATGACAGGCGCGTAGCGCACGGCGAGGCGGTGGTTGCCGCCGGCGATGCCGATGGCGGTGGTGTAGTCAGCGAGCCAGTCCTCCGGCTTCACAGTGTCGTTGTACTTGGGGGTGTCATGGGGGAGCGTAAACCCTTTGGTGAAAGGCTCGCCCCGGATGCGTCGCCCGAAGCACGTCGGTCCCACGGGGCCGGTCTCCTCCAGCTCCTGGGAGAGGGTGAGCCGGTCGAGGTGGTGACAAGCGTCGGTGTTGTCGATGTTGCGTGGGCCCAGTCGGTCGGTGACCATGCCGTGGGGGGGCGGGTCGCCTGCAGCCGGTCGTCGGCCTGGTTGGAGCAGGGGATTGAGGCGGTGCCGGGCCTCGGAGGCTAACTCGTCCACCAAGCCGCCAGCGGCCGTCAGGGCGGGGTTGCACCGGGTCCGGGTGCGGCCGGAGTGCGCCTCGCCAGGCGGCGAAGACGCCGTGTGCTGGAAATCGCCGAGTCCAGCGACACGAGCGGAGCCGGATCTAGCCGTCTTGGCGAGTTGGTTGAGGCGGTCCTGCTACGTGTTAGCCGCAGCTCCGAGGTCATTCACCCTCTTGAGGTGATCCTGCAGCTCTTTGCCTGCGAGCTGATCCATGCCGGCCGCGGACGCTTGGGTGACGTGCATGTTCTTCACGGGAGTCTCGTAGATGGTAGGGAGGGCGCCGAAAGCGCGCCCGATCGCACCACCCTGGGCTCACACATCAGTGACCCGTCTTGGCTCGGGGGCGGCAGGCATGAAGCCGTAGGCGGCGTTGCACTCCAGCTGGGCGGAGTCGAGGCGACGCTGCGTGGCGGCGAGTGTCTCGGTGAGGTCCAGCAGGCGCTGGCGATCATCGTTGAGGCAAGTCCGGACCTCGACGATGTTGGAGGCGTTGATGTCGGTGCCGTTGGGAACGCGGAGGCTCTGTATCGTGGCGCGCAGCAGGTTGGGCGAGCCGGAACTATCCGCCGCGGCCTTAGCTTCGGCAGCCTTCCTCGCTGCGCTCGATGATGAGGAGGCGTTGATGTCGGTGACGAAAACCTCCACGCAGAAGTCCATCGCGCCGGTGGGAGCGTCATCGTTGATGGAGAGTGGGGAGTCGGAAAAGCTGAGTACCTCGCAGGGGTACTCATCGTTCGCAAGCACGTCGCAGATGCGCAGCGCGGCGAAGGAGGCGGTGAGCGAGTCGACGACGTCGTCCGCCAGCATGACGGGCTCGTCGGAGTCGAAGAGGATCCCCGTCCGAAGCATGCTCCTGGCCAGGACCTCGAGCTGCCCCACGGTGGGCGCCAACTACCATGGTGGGCGCATGGCAGTTGCCAAGGGATGGCTAAAGGTAGGAGGAGGCTCAAGGGCACTTGTGGGCTCCAGAGGCGAGGTCGGCATGAGCGAGCACGGGACGCAAGACATACCCAGGTTTGGGGCTCTCCGGAGAGACAACACCCCTAGTCCTGCCGAGTGTGGTTTACATGTAACAGTACAGAGTTGCTCCTAGAGATGTATGGAGGAAGAAGGAGGTCTGGCCAACGCTTAGGCTGCTCCCTCTCCTCGGGTGTTGCTTTTTTGTAGGTGTGTGTGTGTGTGATCGATTGTGTGAATGAAGCGAGTTGCCCGTATGCATGGGGGCACTGGGGGTTTTCTAGGTCAAACCCCCAGGGGTACAAGGGTAATATTACAAGGTCGTAGGGCCGGGTTGTCAGTGTCCGGGAACCCGGTGCTTGGACCCGCCGGGTACCAGGGCTCGCCGGGTTCTCTGGGCACGGGCCCCATGCGCCTAGGGGGCACTGTGTGCCGTCTTGTCGATCGTCAACGCATGGCCGGGTTGAGTCGGCTACAGTGGCGCTTCGTCAGGTCGCCGCTTGTTGGCGTCATTGGTCACGTCGGGGCACTGTTGCCACGCCAGGCCTAGTCAATGGGTAGGAGTAGGGCACTGTAGCCACGCCGGCCCTAGTCAGCGGGTAGGTGGAGGGCATTGTTGCCTCGTCCGGCTGACCAGAGGCATGGGCGGGGTATGATACGTCTCCAACGTATCTATAATTTTTTATTGCTCCATGCTATATTATCTACTATTTTGGGCAATATTGGGCTTTATTATCCACTTTTATATTACTTTCGGGACTAACCTATTAATCGGAGGCCCAGCCCAGATTTGCTGTTTTATGCCTATTTCAGTGTTTTGAAGAAAAGGAATATCAGACGAAGTCGAACGGAACGAAATCAACTAGAGAAGTTATTTTTCGAACGAAAGCCACCCGATGGACTTGGACCCTACGTTAAGGAAGGAAGGAGGAACTCACGATGGTAGGGGCGCGCCCACCCCCTGGGGCACGCCCCCTGCCTCGTGGGGCCCTCGTGGCTCCCCTGACGTGCTTCTTCTCCCTATATAACCCCATATACCCTAAAATTTCCAGAACGCAAGATAGATCGGGAGTTCCGCCGCCAGAAGCCTCCGTAGCCACCGAAAACCAATCTAGACCCGTTCCGGCACCCTGCCGGTGGGGGAAATCCTTCTCCGGTGGCCATCTTCATCATCTCGGTGCTCTCCATGACGAGGAGGGAGTAGTTCTCCCTCGGGGCTGAGGGTATGTACCAGTAGCTATGTGTTTGATCTCTCTCTCTCGTGTTCTTGAGATGATACAATGTTGATGTATCGCGAGCTTTGCTATTATATTTGGATCCTATGATGTTTCTCCCCCCCCCCTCTTCTCTCTTGTAATGAATCGAGTTTCCCCTTTGAAGTAATCTTATCGGATTGAGTCTTTAAAGACTTGAGAACACTTGATGTATGTCTTGCCGTGGATATCTGTGGTGAAAATGGGATACCACGTGCCACTTGATGTATGTTTTGGTGACCAACTTGCGGGTTTCGTGACATTGGGAACCTATGCATAGGGGTTGGCACACGTTTTCGTCGTGATTCTCCGGTAGAAACTTTGGGGCACTCTTTGAGGTTCTATGTGTTGGTTGAATAGATGAATCTGAGATTGTGTGATGCATATCGTATAATCATACCCATGGATACTTGAGGTGACATTGGAGTATCTAGGTGACATTAGGGTTTTGGTTGATTTGTGTCTTAAGGTGTTATTCTAGTACGAACTCTAGGGCTGTTTGTGACACCTATAGGAATAGCCCAACGGATTGATTGGAAAGAATAACTTTGAGGTGGTTTCGTACCCTACCATAATCTCTTCGTCCGTTCTCCACTATTAGTGACTTTGGAGTGACTCTTTGTTGCATGTTGAGGGAACTTACACTAGCGAAAGTATGAACCCTAGGCCTTGATTCAACACATTGCAATACCATTTACGCTCACTTTTATCACTTGTTACCTTGCTGTTTTTATTATTTCAGATTACAAATACCTTTATCTACTATCCATATACCACTTGTATCACCATCTCTTCGCCGAACTAGTGCACCTATACAATTTACCATTGTATTGGGTGTGTTGGGGACACAAGAGACTCTTTGTTATTTGGTTGCAGGGTTGCTTGAGAGAGACCATCTTCATCCTACGCCTCCTACGGATTGATAAACCTTAGGTCATCTAATTGAGGGAAATTTGCTATTGTCCTACAAACCTCTGCACTTGGAGGCCCAACAACGTCTATAAGAAGAAGGTTGTGTAGTAGACATCAGGATACTGTGGCTTTGATCATTAGCTGGCGGAGACTCATCCCATCATACGGTCGGGATGGGACGGCCGCTGACCCTTGGCTGGGTTTGGAGGACACGCCAAGGGCGGTGCTGGCTTGCTGGAGAAGTCTTGAGCTTGGTTGTTGGGGCCGAGTCGAGGAGTCTGGCCGGGTTGGCCTGCTTGGCCGGGTCGAGCGACCTGGGTGAGTCGAGCAACTCGGCCGAGGTCGGGCCGGATTGAGGGGCGATGCAGGCCCCGTTGTTTTTGAAAAGGATCTGGGTTCCGTTGCCTGCTTGGGGTTCATCCCCCCGACAGCTAGCTTGCCTGCTCTTGATTGTGCCTACACCATATGGAGATTTCTTGAGGAACGGTTTCCAAACTATTCCTTGCAAAACTTGGATGAAATTCTTCATAAGTCTATTGCCTTGAGTAAGATGAGTTCAAATGATCCCAAATTTGGTGACTGTCTATTTGAGCATACTAATCTTACGCGTGCCAAAGGAGATGTTGGAATCATTAGCAATATCATCTCAGAAGCCATTAGAATTCATAAAGATGACTATTGCAATGACCATTTATCTAATGAATTACCCTCTCTAGGAATTGATCCATCACAAGACGATGTTGAACATGGATACTATGATGAGGATGGTGATAGTGACTTTGATCTCGATGAGTCTATGAGACACTTTGGTCTTATGGCTAATCTTCACGTCTACATGGCTGGAGGAAAGGAATGGATTCTTGATAGTGGGTGTACCGATCACATGAACGGAGACAAGGATATGTTTCGTGAGCTTGCTGAAAACGAAGGCCCTCGAAAGTATGTCACTTTTCATGACAACTCAAAGGGTAAGGTGTCTGGCCTTGGTAAGGTGGCCATTGAGGGAGTCCTGGACTAAGGGGTCCTCGGGTGTCCGACCTATTGGATATGGGCCAGACTGATGGGCCGTGAAGATACAAAGACCGAAGACTTTGCCCGTGTCCGGATGGGACTCTCCTTGGCGTGGAAGGCAAGCTTGGCGACCAAATATGAAGATTCCTTTCTCTATATCCGACCTTATGTAACCCTAGATCCCCTCGGTGTTTATATAAACTGGAGGGCTAGGTCCGTAGACAGCTCGGATAATAATAATAGTCAGACATGCTAGAATTTTAGGGTTTAGCCATCACGATCTCATGGTAGATCAACTCTTGTAATACCCCTATTCATCAAGATCAATCAAGCAGGAATTAGGGTATTACCTCCATAGAGAGGGCCCGAACCTGGGTAAACATTGTGTCCCCTGTCTCCTGTTACCATCGACCTTAGAAGCACAGTTCGGGATCCCCTACCCGAGATCTGTCGGTTTTGACACCAACATTGGTGCTTTCATTGAGAGTTCCACTGGTTCGTCCTCAAAAGGTTTGATGGCTCCTTCAATCATCTACAACAAAGCTGTCCAAGGGGAAGCCTTCCTCCTTGGATAGATCTTCGTGTTCGGCGGCTTCGCAATGCGGGCCAACTCGCTTGGCCACCTGGAGCAGATCGACAGCTACGCCCCTGGCCGTCAGATCAGATTCGGGAGCTTGAACTACGTCGTGGCTATCCATGGAGACTTGATCTTTGACGGATTTGAGACCACGACAGTCGCTCCCCATCACCTCGATGAACATAACTTAGATCCGTCATCGGGCCATACCCAGGAAATTGCACCTTGTAACCACTCTGTCCTTAGATCCCGAGCAGGTCGCGCCATCCGAGGACAGGGAGCTCAACCCCGCCGCGGAGGCCGCAGAGCCTACAGCATTGGAGCCGCACATAGACCTAGCCGCTGGCAATGCCTATGTCACCGGAACGTCGGACTTGTTTTCGGCTGTAAGTTCCAAACTACGTGCATCCGTGCATGTCGAGCATGATCGGTCATCGATCATTAAATTCAGCGCCGCGGACATCTTCCGGCACTCGCCTTTGGGTGATGTACTGAACTCATTAAAAATCCATCCTTAGCGGGGGATTCACAGCCGAATTGTGTCCGACTCAAACTAGAAGATGATGATGGGGAATTTCGCTTCCCACCCGCCACCCACTTTATAGCCACTGTTGAAGACTTAACAGATATGCTTGATTACAGCTCCGAAGACATCGACGGTATGGACGACAATGCAGATGAGGAGCACGGCCAAAACCCGTCGTTCACCGGATGTTGGACAGCCACTTCTTCATATGACATGTACATGGTGGATACACCTAAAGAACCTAATGACGACGACAAATTAGATCCAGTCGAGGATAAACCTCCTGGGACACAGCACAAGCGCCGACGTCAGCGGCGCCCCTCTAAGTCACGTCGTGCAAAAGATAGCAATACTGGCACAGGAGAAGATAACACTCCGGACGGTGTCGAAGATAATGAAGACCCCGTTGAAGCAACTTCTGAACAAGAAGAACGGGAAGATGGGCAAGTTAGCCCCGATGAACAGGCCATAAAAGAAGACTCAGAGGACAGCAATTATCTTCTGCTCTCTGAGGATGAGGCGAGCCTCGGCAACGAGGATTTCATCGTGCTTGAGAAACCTCTTGAGCAGGAGCGCTTTGAGCGTCAGCTAATAGCCACTACAAGGAGCCTGAAAAAGAAGCAGCAGCAGCTTCAAGCTGATCAAGATCTGCTAAATGATAGATGGACTGATGTCCTGGCAGCCGAAGAATACGACCTGAAGCGCCCAGCCAAAAGTTACCCGAAGTGCAAAATGCTACCTCAGTTTGATGATGAGGAGCTGAAGCCCATACCATCATCACGCAATGGGGCTGACCGACCACCATGTGGTCGGGATAAAGCGGCAACTCAAGCCGAATACCAGCCCGCCCCGCCTCATTATAAAGGCAAAAATCAAACAGCTTGTGGTCACACATATGACCTTCGGCAGGACCTGAACAATAGAGCAGGACCAACCAGATCGATCTACAGATCGCGAGGATGTGCCTCGACACATTTCGACGGCTATCTATTTGGACTTGACAAACCCAGTCATGCATAGGCCGAACGTCGTAGACGGACTCTATCGGAGCTACGTCGCGATGCGGCCCAATGTAGAGGCGCTGCACACCCTCTTTGCTTCACTGACGAAGTAATGGATCACGAATTCCTAGAAGGGTTTAAACACGTAAACATCGAATCGTACGATGTGTCGGATCACGGGTTTCGGCAAAACCCTCAAGGTTCGAACACTGGGGTGCGCACGAAGATCTCCCCCTACCGATCCACATCCTAACTTCACTAAGGTCTTACGGGCTAACTCGATGAACTCGCAACACAACGGACACAAGATTTATACAGGTTCGGGCCACCATTGTGGTGTAATACCCTACTCCAGTGTGGTGGTGGTGGATTGCCTCTTCGGCTGAGGAAGAACAGTACAAGGGGAAGAACAGCCTCCTGAGGAGAGGTGTTCTTGTGCTCGGTGAACTTGTGGTAGTTCTGGTCTCTCTCGATCCGTCCCCTCCTAGCTATGGTGGTGGCTAGTCCTATTTATAGAGGCCCTAGTCCTCTCCCCAAATATTGAGCGGGAAGGGAGCCAACAACGGCCAATTTGAAAGGGTACAGCTAGTACAGCTTATCCTGACAAAAATAGTCTACGCCTGCAAAAGGCTCTGGTGGTGACGCCGTCTTGGGCTCCACGGTGACCTCCATCTTGCCGTCCTGTTGGTCTTGGTCTCGTTGCACTGATATGGAAACCTTTGCTTAACGCCTCGGTACTCCACGCCTGCACTTGCTTCCTTAGCACCAAAGAGGAAACAAGGACACTGTGCGCGCTGGCGCCCGGCTGGCGCCCGCCTGATCTCGATCGTCATGGCTCACGTCATCAGAACCTCGCGAGGTTTGACTCGCCTTGAACTCTCCGCCCCTTGTGAGCCAGCCTGGTGAGGCCGCTACTGAGGACGTCTTGTGAGGCCGCTCCTGAGGAGGTCTTGTGTCGTCCGCCTCGCAAGGCTTGGCCCCTCACGAGGGTCTTGAAAGCTTGTTGGTGAAGATGGGACGTACGGGCCCGCTCGCAGAGCCACGCCATGGGCCGCAGGCAGGCAAGTCCGAGGACCCCCGTTCCTAGAACGCCGACAGTAGCCCCCGGGCCCAAGGCGCGCTCGAGCTTGGCTACAAGGCGAAGCCAAGGGTCATGTGCGGAGCGCCACAGGCCCCAATAGCCTGCGGCCTCGATCGACGCATGGCGGTTGATTGGAGGTGGGCGTATCTGCTTCCGCACGCAACTGTCGGGTGTGGGGTTCCTGCAAACCCTTAAGGTTTGAATACTGGGGTGCGCGCGAAGTCTTTTCCTCACACCGATCTACGCCCTAGCTCGCTAAGATCTCGCGGACGAACTTGATGAACTCACAACACGGAAAGACACAAGATCTATACTGGTTTGGGCCACCGTTGTGGTGTAATAGCCTACTCCAGTGTGGTGGTGGTGGATTGCCTCTTGGGCTGATGATGAACAATACAAGGGGAAGAACAACCTCCTCAGGTTGAGGTGTTCTTGTGCTTGGCTAACTTGTGTGTGTGGGGATGTTCTTCCGGATCCTTTCTCTTCTTTCTCTATCTCTCCGTCCTCCCCCTTTCTCTCTATCGTCCCCCCTTTCTTCTTCTTTCTCTTCTCGTCTTTCTTCTTCTTTCTCTTCTCATCCTCCCACCCTATGGTGGTGGATAACTCTATTTATAGAGGCCCTGGTCCTCTTCCCAAATATTGAGCGGGAAGGGAGCCAATGTAAGTGCATCTAGTGCCCCTTAGTGATTTTGGTGTATTGAAGACTTATAGGTTAAGGGACTAATGTGTTTATGACTGTACACAGGTCTATAAGTCTATGAGGAGTTTGATATTTACAGAGAAAGTCGACCCCTAAAAATGAAGTTCCTCGACTGAAGACTTTGGATTTCTGAAGACTTTCTGAAGACTTTGAAAGTGAAGAAATTGGTGTGACCCTGAAGACTTGGTATTCATTCGAGGAACATGAAGCATGAAGACTTTTGTTTTCGTAGTTTCATTTTCTCTTTCTTGAGTCATAGGAAACACCATACTGTTAAAGGGGGTCGAGGAAATACTAAGGAAAAATTTCCATGTGATGCTCAACTCAAAATCCTACACCTACCAATCCCTTTGAGTGAAGCCATTGGAAATCTCATACAATTCAGTCAATTTCTTCAGTGACAGAGACGAAGCTCTTCTGGTCTCTGAGGAATTTGTTCTGACTGAGGAGTTAGGAATTCGCCAGTGCGGATTGCCTACACAGTGAGGAACATGATAGCCCTGAGGATTTTGCTACTCAAATTCCGACCATTGTTGTGCTATGCGCCAGCTGTCCCAAAATATCTATCCACCTAACGGTCATATCATTGAAGGGCATTTATGTCTTATCATGTCGGGCTGCTCCCTAGGCTATAAATTGCTGCCCCCTACAACCACTAGCTAGTTGGCTGCTCCAAGAGAAACTGATACTTGTCATTTGAGAGCAACCCATCCTCTGAGGACTTTGAGCGAAAATCATCAAGTGAGGAAAAACCCAAACCAAAACCCAAACACCTTCAAACCCAAAGTGATTGAGCATCACTGAAGAGATTGATCCTGCGTGGATCCGATGCTTGTTACCTTTGAAGACTGTGCTTCTTCCAGATGATTAGACGTCATGGTCTATAGCATCCAACAGGAATTGTGGATCGCCGAGTGACCAAGTTTGTGAAGGTTTGGAAGTTGCCTGAAGACTTACCACGAGTGATTGGGCGAGGTCTGTGTGACCTTAGCTCAAGGAGAATACGGTGAGGACTGGGTGTCCTGAGCTGCGTGTTCAGGACTGGGTGTCTGGGACTGTGTGTCCTCGAGTTTAAATACTCAGCCGCTCCAACCAGACATACAACTGAGACAGCAGTTGGAACTGGTCTACCAAATCATTGTCTTCACCAAGCTTACTGGTTCCATTTCCTCAACTCTTTCATTTCCTCATAACTGTGTTGTGTGCTTGTTCATATCTGTGCTTGAAGACTTTGACTGAAGACTTTCGCAATTTCCTCAGTTCAATTTCTTCAGTCTGATTGTCTTCATCCTCTGTTATCCTGTGCTTACGCTTGCTGTACTCTGTGCCTGTCTTCATTTCATCATGATGACTATGCTTGTATTCTGTTATGTTTACTTTTGAGTACTTATTCCGCTGCTAGCAGTTCTTCGCTAAGGAATTTCCTCTCCGGCAAATTCCTCAGTGAAGAATTTCATAAAAATCGCCTATTCACCCCCCCTCTAGTCGATATAACGCACTTTCAATTGGTATCAGAGCAAGGTACTCCCTTAGTCTGTGTGATTTTGGTTTAACCTCCTGGAGTTTTAGTTATGTCGACCGCAGGTATGATCAAGGTCTCTGTTGGGTGTCCTACCTTCGATGGGACGGACTACCCCTATTGGAAGAATAAGATGCGAATGCATCTTGAGGCAATTGATAACGATCTCTGGTATGTTGTGGAAAATGGTGTTCCCTCAGTCACACCTTCTCTGAATGCTGCTGATGTGAAGAGATTCAAGCAACTCGACTCTCAAGCGAAGAATATCATATGTGGTCATCTGAGGAAAGGACAGTATGGCAGAGTGAGTGCTTTGGAGACAGCGAAGCTTATCTGGGACAGGTTGTCCAAAGTGAATGGAGGAGTCTCAACACAGCGCGACTCTTGAGTTGATGTTCTTCGCAATCTCTTCAACCGCTTCAAAAGACTCGACAATGAAAATGTTCAACAAACCTTCGATCGCCTCACTGACATCTCAAATGAGCTTCAAGCACTTGGTGCCACTAACATCACCGACCATGAGGTGGTGAAGAAATTGCTGAGATCGCTTGATTCTTCATTTGACACTCTGGCATTGATGATACAAGAGTGTGCTGATTACAAGTCACTTGATCCCGCTGATATTCTCGAGAGGCTAAATACTCATGAGTTCCAACTTGCTGAAAAAAGGGACCTCTATGGTTTGAGCTATGGCAGATCACGCGCACTAAAGGCCAAGGCGGTATCCAAGTCCGAAGATGAAGACTCTGGTAGCAGCCTTGGTGATCCTGAAGAACTAAGCCATGATCTGGCTCTTCTCATGAAGAAGTTCCAAAAGTTCTCAAGACGTGGTCGCTTTGGAAGACCCTCAAGGAACAATGCATCCAGTGACTACAAGAGGAGGCTCTGTCACAAATACAAAAAACCTGGACATTACATTCAAGATTGTCCTTAGTGGGAAAAGGAATAAAAGAAGAAGAAATATAAGGATTACAGTTCTGATGATGCGAAGAAAAAGAAGAAATCCACAAAATCTTCATCATCAAAATCCTCAAAGTCTTCATATCAAAAGAAGAGCAGCTCCAAGAAGGCTAGGGCATTCATTGGCAAGGAAATGGACTCTGAGGCTGAATCTGAAGAAAATGAGGAAGAGGAGTCATCTGAGGAGTCCGAATCCGGAGTGGAAAGCCTAGCTCTCGCCACTGCATTCGTCAGCAAGTCTATCTTCGACACTGAAGAAAATGACCTCACCAACAAGGCTGATGAAGGCGATGATGACTACGCTCCCACCTATTGCTTCATGGCAAAGGGTGCCAAGGTACTCAAATATACCTCCTCTGAATCAAGTGAGAATGAATCTGATGAAAACCTTAAGCCCAACTATTCTAAACTTGCTAAGATTGCTGTAAAACAACAAAGGGCTCTTGAAAAGGTTCAAAACATGCTAGACAAAAGTGATGATATGTTGGGTGAAGAAATGGATCGCACTAAAGCCTTGACTGAAAATCTTCAGAGACTTCAGACTAGGTTTGAAAATCTTCAAGGTCATCATAACACTCTCTTATCCGATCATGAGAAGCTTTCTTATGAATTTCTTCAAAGAAAGCAAGGCCTTGAGAAGCTAAGAGTGAGTTATGAAGATCTTCAGAAGGAGCGCGATTCATTACTTGCTCAACAAATCAGCGCTTCTCAGGAAGAATTTGTTCCTCCATGTTTGAAATGCATTGAACGTGAATCTTCTAATTCTTCACCTGAATGTTCAAATGCTGCTAATGTTTCAAATTCTTCACATGCCTCTGCTATCACTAATTCCTCATCTGAGGACATTGCTAGTATCACTGACGATGCAGGGCTGAAGGAATTGTACATGACAGACATGTACAAAAGCCTCAAAGGGCATCAGACTCTTTGTGATGTGCTTAAAATGCAGATCCTCAACAGGAACCCTAGGAAAGAGGGTATTGCTTTTGAGAGAAAACTCAATGCTGATGGTACATATTGGAAGCCTGTGCAGTACCCCAAAACTACATGGGTTGCTGCAAAGGGACCTCCAGTTGATCCATCTAACCTATCTGGATATGCATGTGAATCTCCTCATTCTAATGATGAGTCATTTGACTCCAACTATAACCTGTTCAAAAATCAGAATGGTGAAGTATTTGCTAGATATGTTGGCACTAACTGCAGGAACGGTCCCCCTATGAAGAAAATTTGGGTTCCCAAAAGATGCCTTGAAAATCTTCAGGTGAATGTCATCATGACGCCACCTGTGAAGAATAGGAACCCCAGATCAAATTCTTCATATGGACCAAATTCTTCATATGGATCCAAGTCCTCATACGGACCAAACTCCTCACATGGATCAAAGTCCTCATATGAACATCATCGTGCTAACCCGTCTGTTTTGCAGGGAAGAACTAAGGATTATGGATATGTGCATTATTCTTCAAATCATTATGTCCATAAGTCCTCGAAGAATTTCTCTGCTTACTCTTATGCTTACTCTAACCCCTCTTATGTGAAACGAAATGGACTGGCTTCTATGCCATCCTTCTCGTATGGAGCTCGCAGAATGATGAACTCTTTGCCACCCCTTCAGACATGGGTGGTGAAGAAAAAAGAACTAATCTCTTCTGCAGGGTGAGGTCTCCAGACGTATGTAATCGTCTGAAGAATTTGCTGGAGACCTGAGCATGCCTGAGGACACAGGCTAATCATGAAGAAATGAACTCTCATTTCTCACGTCCTCACATTGTTTTATCTGTTCTATTGTTTGATGAAATTGATCTGATGAATTGATGTCATATTCTTCACTAATGAAGTATATGAGTTTGTAAGCTGCACTAATTCATCTGCAGGATGATCAACCCAAAGCCACTGAGTGGGTCATCGATAGTGGATGTACAAATCACATGACTGGTGACAAGAATCTATTGATGGATGCTCCATTATCTCCGTCACATCTGAAGCATATCATCTTTGCTGACAAAGGCAAAAGTCAGGTATTGGGTCTAGGTAAGGTTGAGATCACAAAGGATCGACACATGGACAAGGTCATGCTTGTTGAGTCCTTATGATACAACCTTATGTCTGTCTCAATGCTTTGTGATCTTGATATGGTTGTTGTCTTTGGCAAGTACCGTTGTGTTGTGGTTATGGAAGCTGACAATTCCAAAGTCTTTGAAGGCTTTAGGAGAGGAGACCTGTATATTGTTGATTTCTCTACAGGACCACAACCAGCCGTGTGCTTACTTGCAAAAGCTTCAGAAGGCTGGCTCTGGCATCGACGACTTGGTCATGCAGGCATGAGGAATTTGCACACGCTTGCGAAGAAGAAGCATGTCATTGGCATCGAGAATGTCAAATTCCTCAAAGATCACCTATGCGGAGCCTGTGAAGCTGGGAAGATGACGAAGGCCAAGCATCCAGCGAAGACTATCATGACCACCACTCGCCCATTTGAATTGCTTCACATGGATCTCTTTGGTCCTAATCATTATTCTGCTATTTCAAATAAAGCATCTCAATATGGCTTTGTTATTGTTGATGATTACTCTCGTTATACATGGGTACACCTTGTTACTTACAAACATGAAGTGCAGGAAGTCTTCAAACGATTTTCCTCGAGGGCTTCAACCAACTTTGGTGTGAAGATCAAGCACATCAGAAGTGACAATGGCACTGAGTTCAAGAATTCTGGTCTCGATGACTATCTTGATGAACTTGGTATTACTCATGAGTTATCTACTCATTACACTCCTCAGCAGAACGGCGTCATGGAGCGCAAGACTAGGAGTCTTGCTGAGATGGCTCGCACTATGCTTGATGAATACAAAACGCCTCGTCGTTTCTGGACTGAGGCAATTAATACTGCGTGCCACATCATCAACAGAGTATATCTTCATAAATTCTTCAAGAAGACTACCTATGAACTCCTCACTGATAAGAAACCCAATGTAAGTTATTTCAAAGTCTTCGGTGCTAAATGTTGGATTAGAGATCCTCATCACAACTCAAAATTTGCACCGAAAGCACATGAAGGGTTTATGCTTGGTTATGGACAGGACTCGCACACCTACAGAGTCTTCAACAACATTCTTCACAAGGTTGTTGAAACTGTAGATGTACGGTTCGATGAAACTAATGGCTCGCAAAGAGAGCACATACCTACTGTGATAGATGAACCAGCACCTAAGGAAACTATCAAGTTCAAGGCTACTGAGGATGTCATTCCTACTGAAGAAACTGTAGAAGAATTCATTCCAGAGCATGAAGAACGTCGAGCTAATGCACCTAAAGAAAATACTGAAGAAAATGGTGCTGAAGAAAATGCTGATCAAATTATTCAACGACAACCAGCTCATCCTCGCATTGCAAAAGAAGTGCAAGTTGAAAAGATCATCAATGACATCAAAGCGCCAGGTCCTCTCACACGCTCGAAAGCTTCACATTTATCTAACTTTTGTGGGCACTATGCTTTTGTCTCTATTACAGAGCCCACTAAGGTAGATGAAGCATTTCTGGAGCCTGAGTGGGTTCAGGCCATGCAAGAAGAATTACATCAGTTTGAGCTCAACGATGTCTGGGAACTGGTCAAACGTCCAGATCCTCGCAAGCACAATATCATTGGCACAAAGTGGATCTACCGCAACAAGCAAGATGAAAACGGCCTTATGGTGAGGAATAAGGCACGGCTTGTAGCTCAAGGCTACACACAGGTTGAAGGAATTGATTTCAATGAAACTTTTGCACATGCTGCTAGACTTGAGGCTATTCGCATATTACTTGCTTATTCTAACCATCATGATATCACTTTATATCAAATGGATGTGAAAAGTGCATTCCTCAAAGGTATGCTTGAGGAAGAAGTATATGTTGCTCCACCCCCAGGTTTTGAAGATCCAAAGAACCCTGACAAAGTCTTAAGACTCAATAAGGCCCTCTATGGTCTCAAGTAGGCCCCACGGGCGTGGTATGACACCTTGAAGGAATTCCTCATGATGAAAGGCTTCAAACCCGGTTCACTCGACCCTACTCTTTTCACTAAATCCTATGATGGTGAATTGTTTGTGTGCCAAATATATGTTGATGATATTATCTTTGGCTGTACTGACCAACGTTATAGTGATGAATTTGCCTATATGATGAGTGAAGAATATCAAATGTCTATGATGGGAGAGTTGAAATTCTTCTTAGGTCTTCAAATTCGTCAACAACGCAATGGCATATTCATATCTCAGGAGAAATACCTCAAGGATGTACTGAGGAAATTCGGCATGCAAGATTGCAAAGGAGTCAAAATTCCTATGCCCACAAATGGCCATTTGTGCACTAATGAAAATGGTATTGACTTCGATCATAAGGTATACCGCTCCATGATTGGTTCTTTATTGTACTTATGTGCATCTAGGCCAGATATAATGCTTAGTGTTTGCATGTGTGCCCGATTTCAAGCTACACCAAAGGAATCACACCATAAGGCTGTGAAGCATATTATTCGATATCTAGCTCACACACCAACACTTGGATTATGGTACCCCAAGGGCTCGGCTTTTGATCTCATTGGATATTCTGACTCTGACTATGCTGGTGATCGTGTGGACCGCAAGTCAACATCTGGTACATGTCATTTCCTCGGACGATCCTTGGTCTGTTGGTCCTCGAAGAAATAGAACTGCGTATCACTATCTACTGCTGAAGCTGAGTACATTGCTGCTGGTTCTTGCTGTACTCAATTGCTATGGATGAAGCAAACTCTCAAGGACTATGGCGTCAACATGAAGAATGTGCCTCTCTACTGTGACAATGAGAGTGCCATCAAGATTGCTCACAACCCAGTTCAGCACTCAAAGACAAAGCACATTCAGATTTGTCATCATTTTGTCCGTGATCATGTGTTGAAGGGCGACATTTCTATTGAGCATGTGAAGACTGAAGAACAGCTAGCCGATATCTTCACAAAGCCCTTGGATGAGAAGAGATTTAGCAAGTTGCGGTGTGAGCTAAATATCCTAGAATCTTCAAATGTTCTTTGAAAATGACACTCATCCTAACACTTATGCAAAATTGATGACTTAGATGTGCAACACATGAAGAAACGTTTTTCTTCAATCAATGAAGAATAACACTCTAAGTGCGAAGAAATTAACAAAGAATTTGATTCTCAGAACCCTACGATAATTGTATGCAGTGTCTGAAGTCATCATTCTTATACGGTGGGTCGCGCCACCACCAAAAGTTGAAATTCCTCAATTATTCATATTCTTCAACTTTGCATTGTCTTCACTGTTTCCGTCGTTTTTCTTCATTAGCTATATATATATATGAGTTCATTAGCTATATATATATGAGTTTATGTCCTCTACAACATTCACTTATTGCTAATTCTTCAAATTGGTTTTCTGCTAAGTGAATGTGATCGGACCCTTCCCCCTCTATACTATACTCAACCCAATCTATTCAAAAATTCTTCATGTGCGTTCTATTTGAAACTCGTTCAAAATCTTCACTGTGTCCTTGTCAGCTGAAGAAATTACGAACGGAACTTTAAAACCTATCTTATCTAAATTTTCGGCTTTGCCGCTCAAACCGTTCCGCATCCCACGATATACTTATCCACTCATCCACGATCTAACACGATCTCCACTTCTCACTACATGGGTGACACATGTCATGCGAATGAGAAGGGTCAGGGGCACGTTCGTCCAATTTCTTCGGGCGAGCAGTTTTCACCGTGGCTATAAATACCCCTCCTTCCCTTCCTCACTTCTTTTACTCCACTCGATCTCTCTCTCCAGCTCGAGCTTCTCAAACACTAGCGCCACCGCTACTTCATCGCCGCCGGTGAGGAAGAGCTTCACTGCCTCGACCTCGTCACCGACGTACTCGCGCCAACCAGGGAAATCTTCACTCCGCCGCCGCCGTAGCCGTCTTCCTCCGCCGAGTTAGGGCGTGGAAGATCTACACGGATGAACTTCATCTCTACACCTCACTGTTCGTCGTGTTCTTCGTCCAAGGTAATTAAAAGTCACTTTTACTGCCCTCGTTGATTCGAATGATTATCTACAAAATCTTCAAAGGTGTTTTTCTTCATATCTTCACACACTAAACACCTCACAAGTCATTTGTTCTTGATTCGTTTCTCTAAGCATCATATTCTTCAAGATTCCTCAATTGTGTGGATCTTCGATCTATACAACTCTGGAACCTAAGACAAAGAACGCTTAGTGAAATTCTTCAAGACTCATCTGGTCAAATTCCTCAAACTTGTTCTTTTTGAAAAACCTTCTGAGAACGCATATGACCTCTCCAAATTCCTCGCAACTATACTCTGTTCACAGATACTCATGTCAGCTGCTGAATCACTAGGTTCTCATCAACTTAACTCATTTGCAGTGTTCCTCGAAGAAGAGTTGCATACTTCTTCAGAGAATTCGATTGTTCAAATTCCTCAACTGAAGAAAATGGTTGATGGTAAAAGGCCATAGAAAGGAGGAAAGAAGCCTAAGGTCATGACTGCCTTTGAGATCCCTGAGGACATATACAAAGATTACTGCACTCCTGATGAGGCCAAGTTTGGAAAGGAGGACAAAAATCAGCGCAAGGTGCGCATACAGAGGATAGAAAGGAGATGGGCAAGAGAATGGAGGGAGTACAGGTATGTAACTCCAAAGTACATGAAGAAATTCGCACTCAATCCTCCATGCCCAAGAGCTCCATTGGCACCTGGCCAAATAGCAGATCCCACCAGCCTCAAGCGCGGTGAGGACTATCCTGACGAATGGGCCAAGCGCCAAGCCAAGTTGGCTAAGCAAGCCAGAGAAGCAGTGAGGAAATTCAATGAAGACTCTGCTACTGCTGCTGCCTCTCCTGAGGCCTCTGCTGTCAAGCCAAAGAAGGCTATGTCAAAGAAGCCTGTGCACAAGCCAAGTGCTTCACCAACAATGCCCTCAAGGCCAAGTTCCTCAGCAATGCCCTCACGGCCAGAATCCTCAAAGCCCTCACGGCAAATTCCTCATGCTGCTCCTGCTCCCTCAAAATCCTCAGCACCTCCAAAGTCCTCAGCTGTTCCGACAACGTCCTCAGCACCTGTGCATCTTGCCTCATGCCAAAGGACTGTAGGCATGTCTATTGCCTCAGGTGTCTCAGCTAGTTCCTCAGCTGCACCAAGTTCCTCAGCTGGCCACTCACTACTGAAGACAAAGTCAACTGCTGGACGTGGTCCTCGACCAAGTCCTCAAAAGAAGCAAGTCGCTTTCCAAGTGCCGTCTGAAGAAGATGAAGCTGATGATGATGAACTTGCAGAAATCATCAGAGACAGGCAAGTCAAGGCCGCTAGAGCCAAGGGAACAGAGGTGCCACTGCTTTTGGATCCCAAGTTGATCCTCGAATACATTGATGTTTGGCACAAGGACCCTAACACCCCCTTGCCTGATTTCAAGCTGACTCCTGGTCAAAGTCACATGTTGACTCACTTCATACAAGAAGAGAAATGGAAATTTGAATAGGGGAGGAGAGTGAAGAAAGCGCAGTACAAGAAAGAGCGCTTTCTGAAGCAAAACGTTCTGAAGCTTTCACCTGAAGAACTTGTTGCTCTCCAATCTGAAATCAAGAAACTGAGTGATGAATTTGATCGCTATTATCCTGACTGGCTGGGTGCCAAAGTCAAATTTGTAAAGATCACAGAACAGTTCACCTCCACTGTTGCAGCCCCAACGCAACAGCACATTCCTCAGGCTGAAGCATCTGCTCAGCCTACTGAAGAACATGCCAGCATCGCTGATGAAAATCCGGCTGCTGAAGAAAATGTGAGTTCCAGGGCTGATGACTGTATTCCATCTACTGAAGAAATTGCCAGGGCATCCACTAGTGGTGCGCCTGAAGAAACTGAAGAAATTAGGGCAACTGCATCAGTTGTGCCTGAGGAAAATCAACCAAATTCCTCAGCTGCTCCTGCGCCAACTTCAACTCCAATCCTTCCATCTGCATCAGATGTGAAGAAGACCAAGGCTGCAGAGCGTGCTAAAGTGAAGAAAAGGAAAGCATCAGCTGCTTCAGATTCTTCAGCTCCGAAGAAGATGAAGCCCTTGACGAGTTCATTTTCTAATATGATTGATGTTGTTCCCATCTCAACCAGGCCATCAAAGGACCTTGTTCCTTTTGATGAAGAATATGTGATCCCCAGCGGATCTGATGAAGAAACTCCTTCTGCTGCTTCGTCTAAGCAGTTGGATGAAGAAATTGAAGTGGATGCGATCCCTTCAACACCTATCATCTCCTCACCCATGCCTCAGTTCACAACTGAAGAGGCTGGCATTGAAGAAATGGAAGATGAAGATGTGGACGTTGGCTGCTCCACACCCGTAATCAGTGATGAATTCTGGGAAAGTTAGCATCCAAACTCTCCAATGTTCACACCGCTGCAGCAAATACCTCAGTTGGCTGCACCAACTGTTCAAATGGGCTCTGAAGAAACTCACCCCACTTCATCTGTGCACGAGGAAATTCCAGCCACTAGTGTTGAAGAAAATGCTGCTGCTGAACATCTCAAGACGCAGACTGCCACTGAAGAGGAACCAGACATTCCTCAGCCTGAAGAACCTGCGATTGAGATTCCTGAGGTCGTGATGCAACTCACTGACACTCCTCTGCCGAAGCCAAAGGATCCATTCTCACGCAAGCAGAAGTTCAAGGCTGATGATTTCTTCGGCGAGCACGTATTCTTTGAAGATTCAACCCATATAACTCTGCTCGCATTAGGAAGAGGCGTTTCTAGACTGCTAGTCGCACCAATTTCTATTCCTCAGTGTTGTTCAACAAGGAGAAAATCTTCTATCATGAGCATATTCCTCACGTGGACATGGAATCTCTGCCGTGCTTCGCACCAGTCCTTAGTGTTCTTCACAACGCTGGACTGTTAAACTTTTGCTCTGACATTTGCGATTGGAATGAAGAACTGATTCTTCAATTTTATGCAACGCTGCACATCACAGGAGATTCTGAAGATGTGAATTCATGGGTGCTAGACTGGATGTCTGAAAATACTCACTACACTGCACCAGCCTCTGAATTGCTTCGTGCCTTACCACTGAGTCCTCCCCTTGAAGAAGCTCGTTGCATCTACAGTGAACCTGAGCTTACAAATCATTCCATGCAGGTGCTGATGAAACCTTTGAAGCCAGGTCAAGCACCAAGAACCAAATTCCTCGTGAAGGAATTGCTTTACGTGCCCAGAACTATCTATCGTATTCTTACGAGGACAATCAGTCCTATCAAAGGCCACGACTCATCTGATGAGGAAATTGTTGGCATCATGAAGAATCTGGTATTCAACATCGTTCATGGCATTCCTGTCAATTATCACAATTTCTTCATGAGGACTCTGGCAAATGTTGCACTATCTCCATTTGAGCTAAAGCCTTATGCACCTTGGATTATGAGTTTCCTCAGGACAAGGTCTTCACTCAACTACAAAGCTGATTTTCAGAATCACCTCAGCTACTTGCCCCCAATTGAAGTCCTCAAGCAGACTTATTCCTCAGTTGATGGAAAGGGCAAGGCACCAACTGTTATTGATGAAGGCATTCGTCCATTGGATGGTCAATTTCGCAAGGCTGCCTCTTATTCCACCAATGATGACTCTGCCACACATGACTCTGCCAATGCACCCAAGTCCACTCCTCAAGCCACTGCTCCGCGCGTGATGACTGATCGTGAACTTCTGCTTATTCTTCACCAGAAGGTGGATCGAAATCACAAATGGGTTAAGCGTCAGTTTGGTTCTCTTCTTCACAACATGACTGCTACACACAATGCAGTGAAGAAAACCACTACTACCTCCATCAAGTCTTCGGTCGCACCTGGGCTATCCTGTCACATCTGTATGGTGAAGAAGATCTGAAGAAAATGGGTATCAATGGAGATTTTGACTAGTCTGCACCTCCACCGAAGAAATTCAAGAAGGTCAAGGTTCCTTCTCTGGTGGCCAGCTCATATTCTTCATCGCGCGACACTGATGAAAATGAAGACTTGGATGACACTGTGGCAGGCCCTACTACAACAAACGACCCCAACAACGATGGCGCTCCTTCATCAACTTGATATTATTCAGGGGCGTTAGTCCTCATATTCGATCCTTTTGGTCATTTGATGACAAAGGGGGAGAATTTTGAGTTAGTCCTCAAGCGGGCCTTTCTATATGGGCGTTTTTTTCAAAGTTACAACTCTCGTTCTTCTGAGACTTTTATTGGATCGAGTTGTAAACTTAAACCCGATGGTGCTCTGATACTCTTGATGCGTCTTTCTGCATGCTTATTCCTCATTAAATATTATTGCACGCATGCTGAATTACATCAGTCACCATATTTCATCATGCATTTCAAATTCTTCACTTTTATATGTCAAATGCGTGTATGAATTACAAGATATAGGGGGAGATCTCCATGATTCAACTCTTCAAGTGTGCATTGCTTCAAAAGCAAATTCCTCACTATGCACATCTTCAGGGGGAGTTCTTCTATATCTTGCAATCAAATTCCTCAATATTAGTATTTAAACTTCATATGTTTATCCCCATTGAAAACCTAACTTATATTGTCATCAATCACCAAAACAGGGGAGATTGTAAGTGCATCTAGTGCCCCTTAGTGATTTTGGTGTATTGAAGACTTATAGGTTAAGGGACTAATGCGTTTGTGAGTGTACACAGGTCTATAAGTCTATGAGGAGTTTGATATTTACAGAGAAAGTCGACCCCAAAAAATGAAGTTCTTCAACTGAAGACTTTGGATTTCTGAATACTTTCTGAAGACTTTGAAAGTGAATAAATTGGTGTGACCCTGAAGACTTCGTATTCATTCGAGGAACATGAAGCGTGAAGACTTTTGTTTTCATAGTTTCATTTTCTCTATCTTGAGTCATAGGAAAACACCGTACAGTTAAAGGGGGTCGAGGAAATACTAAGGAAAAATTTCCATGTGATGCTCAACTCAAAATCCTACACCTACCAATCCCTTCGAGTGAAGCCATTGGAAATCTCATACAGTTCAGTCAATTTCTTCAGTGATAGAGACGAAGCTCTTCTGGTCTCTGAGGAATTTGTTCTGACTGAGGAGTTAGGAATTCGCCAGTGCAGATTGCCTACACAGTGAGGAACATGATAGCCCTGAGGATTTTGCTACTCAAATTCCGATTGTTTCTATGCTACGCGCCAGCTGTCCCAAAATATCTATCCACCTAACGGTCATATCTTTGAAGGGCATTTATGTATTATCATGTCGGGCTGCTCCCTAGGCTATAAATAGCCGCCCCCTACAACCACTAGCTGGTTGGCTGCTCCGAGAGAAACTGACACTTGTCATTTGAGAGCAACCCATCCTCTGAGGACTTTGAGCGAAAATCATCAAGTGAGGAAAAACCCAAACACCTTCAAACCCCAAGTGATTGAGCATCACTGAAGAGATTGATCCTGCATGGATCTGACGCTTGTTACCTTTGAAGACTGTGCTTCTTCCAGACGGTTAGGCATCATGGTCTAGAGAATCCAAGAGGAATTGTGGATCGCCGAGTGACCAAGTTTGTGAAGGTTTGGAAGTCGACTGAAGACTTACCACGAGTGATTGGGCGAGGTCTGTGTGACCTTAGCTCAAGGAGAATACGGTGAGGACTGGGTGTCCTGAGCTACGTGTTCAGGACTGGGTGTCCGGGACTGTGTCTCCTCGAGTTTAAATACTCAGCCGCTCCAACCAGACGTACAACTGAGACAGCAGTTGGAACTGGTCTACCAAATCATTGTCTTCACCAAGCTTACTGGTTCCATTTCGTCAACTCTTTCATTTCCTCATAACTGTGTTGTGTGCTTGTTCATATCTGTGCTTGAAGACTTTGACTCAAGAGTTTCTCAATTTCCTCAGTTCAATTTCTTCAGTCTGATTGTCTTCATCCTGTGTTATCCTATGCTTACGCTTCCTGTACTCTGTGCCTGTCTTCATTTCATCATGATGATTATGCTTCTATTATGTTATGTTTACTTTTGAGTACTTATTCCGTTGCTAGTAGTTCTTCGCTAAGGAATTTCCTCTCCGGCAAATTCCTCAGTGAAGAATTTCATAAAAATCGCCTATTCACCCCCCCTCTAGTCGATATAACGCACTTTCAGCCAATAATGGTGGGCTAATTTGAAGGGGGACAGCTAGTACAAGCCATCCTGACAAAAGATGGTCTCCGCTTGCAAAAGGCTCTGGTGGTGACGCCGTCTTGGGCTCCATGATGACCTCCGTCTAGCCGTCCTTCTGGTCTTGGTCTTGTTGCACCAAAATGTCAACCTTTGCCTGATTCCTCGGTACTCCTCGCCTGCATACGCCTCCTTAGCACCAAAGAGGAAACAAGGACGCTGCGCGCGCTGGCGCCCTCCTGGCGCCCGCCTGGTGTCGATCGTCACGGCTCACGTCACGAGAGCCTCGTGAGGTTTGCCTTGCCTTGATATCTCCTCTCCTCGTGAGCCTGCCCGACTAGGCCACTCCAGAGGAGGTCTTGTGTCGTCCGCCTTGTGAGGCTTGGCCCCTCGCGAGGGTCTTGGATGCCTTGCTGATGAAGATGGGCCGTATGGCCTGCTGGCTTAGCCACGCAGCGGGCCGCAGGCAGGCAAGTCTAGGGACTCCCGTTCCTAGAACGCTGACAGTAGCCACCGAGCCCAAGGTGCGCTCGGGCTTGGCTTCGCAGCGAAGCCAAGGGTCAAGTACGGAGCACCGCGGTCCCCCAAAAGCCTGCGGCCTCGGTTGACGTGTGGCGGTTGATTGGACGTGGGCATCTCCGCTTCCCCACGCTGCCTTGGCAACTGCTCGACCTGATAAAAGGCTGGCGCAGGCAGCACTTGCCCTCATTGCTTCTTCCTCGCCTTGCTCCAGATCCCCTTCCTTGCTCTCCGCCACCGCTATCTCCAAATCCGCTCCAATATCATCATGTAGCTGCGATCCAGGGCACCGCGCAAGGCCAAGGCTTCCTCAGCACCGGCTTGGTATGAGCCGGCCCATGAGGCACCCACCGTCATGGAGATGAGCCTCGCCTCCATACGCCTGCTGACGGCGGGCGAGAGCAATGAGTGGAGGAAGACCGAGCTCTGGCTTGCCTCCGACGCACCGGAGCCTGAGGAAAGCACCTTCTTCCCCTTCTTCTCGAGCAGCGTCGCCGTCGTGTTGGTTCCTCCCTTCTTCGATTTCTTTTACGAAGTCCTCGACCACTACAGGCTGCAAGCGCTGCATCTCCATCCCAACTCTGTCCTCCTCCTATCCATCTTCACCTACTACTGTGAGGCGTACCTGGGCGTGATGCCGTCCGTGGCACTCCTGCGCCATTTCTTCTTCCTCCGTGTCAACGAGGGTAACATCTTTGGATGCGCTAACTTCGTCGCATCCTGCAAGGCCAACTCGATCTCGAGCACCGGGAAGAGAGCCGACAACAATCGATCCAAATGGGTCATGATGGACGCCAAGTGCGACGATCCGCGTCTGGCGTTGCCCACGGCGGCGCCCTCTTTCCACGGGGGATGGCCCAGGGCAGAGCTTGCTGATGAGCGGGCCTTGTTAGTGTTGGGGCAGATGGTGACCGAACTAAAGCCGGGCAACGCGAGGGCGGCGAAGGTGACGGGGGTCATGCTTCTGAGGGAGTTCTTGACCCTGCGAGTAGCTCCACTCCAGGCGCGTGCACTCCCCTTGTGGGAGCTTGAAGAAGAGGGGAACATGACCCGCCTGAGGCCAGGGGCCCTGCCTGACGATGAATTGGTCGCTGTCCTGCGCCTCATAGTTGGGGACAACCAGGAGTACCCACCAAGCGCCTTCGTCCCCTTGTTCCAACGCAAGGATCGGGAGGAATTCGTCGCCTCCAGGCCGACCTTTGATGCGTGTGGGTTGGTGCCGCCGGTGCTCCTGGGAGCCCCCGCGGCATCGAAACCGGTGGAGGTGTCTTCTAGCGAGCCCCGCAGGGAGGGGGAAGAGGAGGTGGACCCGGAGAAGACTCTGGAAGAGGTGGGGGAGACTTCCCCTCTAAGCAAGGCCAAGATCCTCCGCGCCCTTCCTGACAATGCCGAGGCCGACATCCGCCAAAGGGAGAGGGAGCAGCCCCCAATCCCAATGAGGGGTAGGTCGTCGTTGGTGCCTCGCGAAGCTGCCTCCGTCCCGATGCTGTTAGGCTTTAGGCTTCCTAAGCGTAAGTATGTCCCGGTGGATCAGTAAGTGTCTCAAGCTTCGCCTTGTCCCTGTTTGCACTCTTCATTTCCTAATGCTGGCCCTTAGTTGATCAGGCCGTCGTCTTCTACGAAGAAGATGAAGGAGGATACGGTGTCCGTGCCTCCTTTCTCAGAGAAAGGGGGAGCAGCGCCCGCATCTCCCCAGCCCGGTCGTCCTCGTGGGGCCAAGAGGAGCACCGCCACGTGGAACCAGCCCCCATGGCCCTGCTAGCTCCGGAAGTGCCAGGGCTTGGTGCGGCTGACGAGATCCCAGCTGCTCCGAAGGTCGCGGTCTCCCAGGCCCTGGTGATGATGTCGCCTCCTCCCACTGCTGCACCTCCACTACCCAGGTTCTTCTGCTCCTTCTACTACTCTGGAACGTGCTCTCTCGGAGATGACCCAGCTGCAGGCGGATCTCCTGGGTGCAGACCCACGCCTTGTGGCCGGGCGCCTGGAGCTGGCCTTAGGTTGGCTCCATTCCGACTTGGCGGTTCACGCGGCGCTAGGCCAAGCTGCTGTGGCTTCTGAGAAGGAGAAGCAGAGTACCGCCAATGCCGCAGTTGGTCGTGAGATGGCGTTGAAAGACGCTGAGGTCACCCATGACCGCTGCCAGGCACTGGAGGACGAATTGCAGGGCATGCGCGCCAAGCTCGTCGAAGAAGCACGCTGCCACCAAGCGAAGGAGGGGGAAATGAAGGCCCGGAAGGACGCCGTAGAGAACCGTGATGCCGAGATGGCAGAGTTGGGGCGGACGCAAGCCGCCGAGCACAACCAGTTGGAAGAGCTGGAGCGGGAGGTGAAGGCAAGGGAGGCTGAGCTCGACGGCAATGCGCGAGTTCTGACCGAAGACCGTGCGGCCTTTGCCGATCTCGAGAAGAGGTCCCGCAAGGCGCTGAAGACGCTTTACGAGCACGACCTGGAGAGGTCGCTGGCCACCAACAAGGACGGCCCCGCCCAGCTGCTTCCTCTCTTGGTGCAGGCGCTCGAGGAAGTCGTTGATGGCATTGGTCCTATGGCGGAGGCTCGCGTCATGTCTTCAGCTGCATTGACTCGCGTCTTTAGCCACCTGCACCTTCGCGACCCCGACGCTTGCCTTGACGAGATGCTGGAGCCTGTGGCTGAAGACCAATACGAGGCTACCGCCACAGTTGTGCAAGGTTAGGTGGAGGCCTTGTTGGAGAAGTTCCGCGACTTTGTCTCCGCTCCTCTGTCTGGCGATGTCGCCGATCCTGTAGCTGATGGTGAAGGCGAAGACAACGTTGCTCACAAAGTAGCGCCTTCCACGGGTGATGACGGCGTCCAGGGGTGACCTACGGCTACTCTCCAGTTTCGTTCCTGCAACATGCATTAGGCCTCGGGGAGGCGTTTAGACTTTTCATTTGGTATCGTGAGGACAATGTGTGAGGACAATATGTTTGTAATATTTGCTTCGAGATTTTGCGATTTCCTTCCTATTTGCTTTGCATTCTGCGTTGGTAGAGACCGGCCCCGCGCATACCTCAACCGCCATTGGGCCGACCGGAAACCAGAACGGACCAAGGAGTGAGGGGCTACGTGACCAGTTAGGCTCTTGAGTCGCGATGCTCAGGATTCCCCCTTGACACACAAATAGCTTATAGGGAGAGTTCGCGAGGATAGACTGATGTTCTACGTCGGCAGGGCTCGGCCCCGCGCATACCTCAACCGCCATTGGGCCGACCGGAGACCAAGACGGACCAAGGAGTGAGGGGCTACGTGACCCGTTAGGCTCCTGAGTCGTGATGCTCAGGAGTCCCCCTTGACGCCCAAACAATTTCCATACCTGCCCTCGCAGAGGCGTCGGGAGGGGCGTGTGACGCCCAAGTCCGGGAGACCTGGTTGGGTGGCGTGCGCTTGGGTGTGGCCTGAGTGCAGCCCCCATGCCTAGCCCCCTCGCGTGGCTCTCCCGAGAGGAGGCGTTGCGGTGAGGCCGGCCGCTGAGCTCTAGGCTCCCTGAGGTTGGTACGACCGTGGGGCCGCCCTCGGTTGTTTATCACCAGCGCGGAGCATAGTGCTTCCGCTTGTGCATGGGCATAGCCGCTCCTCGGGAGTGTTGACGGCCAGCGCGGAGCATGTTGTTTCCACTTGTGCGTGGGATGGGGGGGCCCTCCGGGAGGAGCCCCCGGGGCGTGTATAGCCCCGCCCTGACACGTGGCTTGCACGGCAGGACTACGAGGTGTATCTGGGCACTCGTGAGCCAGCGCGAGACTCACGAGGCCCTACCTCAAGGCGGGTTGCGCCTGGTCTTGAGTCTTGGTGACTGTGTGTTCCTGCAAGGCGGCCAGGTGCAAGCACACTACGTCCTCAGGTCTTGGCCCTCGAGCAAGCTCAGCCGCCGCTAGTATGCCAGGTCGCGATGTCATGGTCAAGGCTTGCGGGTGAGGGCTGGAGAGCCAGTAAGAGCTCCTGAGTCGCGATGCTCAGGAGCCCCCCTTTTAACACGCAAGTAGATTGCACGGGGTGAATGTGCCCGTGGCGGGTGGCAATCGAGCAGGTGATAACCGTAGGCAGGTTAAGCAAGGAAGGCAAATCAGCTTGGGTAAATGCAGGAAGATACATGCCACTGGGTCCGGCCCGAGCGGCTTGGGGATGATGCAGCCTGAGGGGCTCCCCTAGCAAGGTAAGCTAAAGACATGAGCTAACGGGATACATGCCGTAGGGACGGACCCACACGTCTTGGGAATAATGTAGCCCAAGGGGCGCTCCCTGCTCAACGAGCTTGGAAGATGTCACCTGGTTCTATAGATGAAGCAGAATTGCTGCAGCTGAAGGCGCGCGTTGAAGAAACAACTCCTCATGACCCACCAAAGCCCTGAGCCTTGAGAGGCTCTGGGGGCTCAGGAGGCTCCCTGAAGACCGTCTCCATTCCCTCCAGGACGACGTGGTACCTGGCCTCTTAAGCCGCTAGGTCACACCGCATGGCGTGCTGATAGGCCGACGCGACGCTCGGCAAGCCGAACGGCATGCGAATGTAGCTGTGTGGTGGGCCCTTGCAACAGCCCACACATGAAGGCTAGAAGCGCTCCAGAGACGCGGCCCTATTGAGCCCTGGGATGTTGATGCAGACGCGCAGCTCAGCACCCTCGCCTGGGTGGTGAGCTACGCCCTATGAGCGGCTGTCGCCGCGCATGGCTCTTGCATCTTGCAGTTCCTATGTGTTCTTGGCGATGAACCCCTGAGTGGTGGGCGCCCCTTGCCCTGCGTTCTCCTGAGGAAAACATGCCGCGTAGCGCGCCTCCAAGTGGTGCCCAAGCGCCTCCCTCATTAGGTTGGCAAGGCCTGAGGCCCTCCGGGAGAGAGCCCCCGAGCCCTGCCCGAGGAGGGCGCCGGGCGCGCCTTCCTATGCGATGGACGGAGGCGCCAATGGGACGGATGCTGATACTGACGAGGCTCCTGCTGCGACGCCATCCTCTTGAGGTCCTGCGTGGCACAGCTGCTTCTTCTTGGGGATGGCCTCCGGAGGGTCCTCACTTCTGCTGTCGGGGTCGTCGATTGCTGCAGCTTGGAAGGCGCGCTCAAGGGAGAACACCGCATCCCTTTCTTCGCATGGGACCGTGATGACCCCGCCACTTCCAGGCATCTTGAGGATGTTGTAGCCATGGTGGGTGACCGCCATGAACTTTTCCAGGGCCGGATACCCGAGGATGGCGTTGTACGGCAGGCGGATGTGCGTGATGTCGAAGTCGATGAGCTCGGTGCGGTAGTTGTCGCGTGTGCCAAAGGTGACAGGCAGGCGGACCTGCCCTATCGGTGTGGTGCAGCCATCGGTCACACCTGAGAAAGGTTTGGTAGGCTGGAGCTGCTCATATGTGATACGTCTCCATCGTATCTACTTTCCAAACACTTTTGCCCTTGTTTTGGACTCTATCTTGTCTGATTTGAATGGGACTAACCCGGACTGACACTGTTTTCAGCAGAATTACCATGATGTTGTTTTATGTGCAGAAAACAAATATTCTCGGAATGACCTGAAACTCCACGGGAGGTCTTAGAAAAAACAATAAAAAATCCTCGCCAAATATGGAGACCAGGGGGCCCACACCCTTTCCACGAGGGTGGGGGGCGCCGCCCCTACCTCGTCGGCCCCCTGTTGACCCTCCGACGCCAACTCCAACTCTATATATTTGCTTTTGGGGAGAAAAAAACTAGGAAGAAGAAATCATCGCGTTTTATGATACGGAGCCGCCGCCAAGCCCTAAAACCTCTCGGGAGGGCTGATCTGGAGTCCGTTCGGGGCTCCAGAGAGGGGGATTCGTCGTCGTCGTCATCATCAACCATCCTCCATCACCAATTTCATGATGCTCACCGCCGTGCGTGAGTAATTGCATCGTAGGCTTGCTGGACGGTGATGGGTTGGATGAGATTTATCATGTAATTGAGTTAGTTTTGTTATGGTTTGATCCCTAGTATCCATTATGTTATAAGATTGCTATGACTTTGCTATGCTTAATGCTTGTCACTAGGGCCCGAGTGCCATGATTTCAGATCTGAACCTATTATGTTTTCATCAATATATGAGAGTTCTAGGTCCTATCTTGCAAGTCTATAGTCACCTACTATGTGTTATGATCCGGCAACCCCGAAGTGACAATAATCGGGACCACTCCTGGTGATGACCATAGTTTGAGGAGTTCATGTATTCACTGTGTGCTAATGCTTTGTTCCGGTTCTCTATTGAAAGGAGGCTTTAATATCCCTTAGTTTCCAATAGGACCCCGCTGCCACGGGAGGGTAGGACAAAGGATGTCATGCAAGTTCTTTTCCATAAGCTCGTATGACTATATACGGAATACATGCCTACATTACATTGACGAACTGGAGCTAGTTCTGTGTCACCCTATGTTATGACTGTTACATGATGAACCGCATCCGGCATAATTATCCATCACTGATCTAGTGCCTACGAGTTTTCCATATACTGTTTCACGCTTATTTACTTTACCGTTGCTACTGTTACAATCACTACAAAATACCAAAAACATTACTTTTGCTGCCTTTACTTTTGTTGCCGCTACCACCACTATCATATTACTTTGCTACTAAACACTTTTTTGCGAATACTAAGTTTCCAGGTGTGGTTGAATTGACAACTCAGCTGCTAATACTTGAGAATATTCTTTGGCTCCCCTTGTGTTGAATCAATAAATTTGGGTTGAATACTCTACCCTCGAAAGTTGTTGCGATCCCCTATACTTGTGGGTTATCAAGACAAATTTCTGGCGCCGTTGCCGGGGAACATAGCTCTATTCTTTGAGTCACTTGGGATTTATATCTGCTGGACACTATGAAGAACTTGAGAGATCCAAAAACCAAGATCTATCCCTCAACTATGAGGGGAGGTAAGGAACTGCCATCTAGCTCTGCACTTGATTCACCTTCTGTTATGAGTAAGTTTGCGACACCTACATCTGCTTCTGCTATTCGTTCTGATATGTCGCATGTTATTGATGATGCCACTTCTGCTATGCATGATACTTATGATGAAACTGCTTCTATGCCTGATACTACTATGCCACTTAATGATTTTCTAGAAGAACAAATTGCTAGGGCTAGAGAAAAAGAAATTATTGAATCTGAATACGATGATGATAGTGATGATGAAAATATGCATGTTATTCCTAAGGGTTATTTATTTGATCAAGATGCTTCTTTAGCTATTTTAGCTTGCAGAGATAGATGAGCTTAAGAGGTTATTAATTAAATGGAACAAAGAATCACTTAGAGATAAAACGAAACCCGATCCTGCTTTTGCTACTTCACCTATATGTGTTCCTGATAAAGATTATGAATTCTCTGTTGATCCTGATATAATTACTTTGGTTGAATCTAATCCGTTTTATGGCTATGAATCTGAAACTGTTGTGGAACATCTTACTAAGTTAAATGATATAGTTGCCCTGTTCACTAATAATGAGAGATCACGTTACCTCTATTTACTCAAAATATTTCCGTTCTCATTAAAGGGCGATGCTAAGATATGGTTTAATTCTCTTGATCCTGGTTGTGTGCGTAGTCCCCAGGATATGATTTATTACTTCTCTGCTAAATATTTCCCTGCTCATAAGAAACAAGCTGCTTTGAGGGAAATATACAACTTTGTGCAAATTAAAGAAGAGAGTCTCCCACAAGCTTGGGGGAGGCTTCTCAAGTTACTTAATGCTTTGCCTGATCATCCTCTTAAGAAACCTGAAATACTTGATATCTTTTATAATGGACTAACCGATGCTTCTAGAGATTACCTGGATAGTTGTGCTGGCTCTCTTTTCAGGGAAAGAACACTGGATGAAGCTGAAATTCTATTGAATAATATGTTGACAAATGAAAATAATTGGGCACCTCCCGAGCCACCTCCTGAGCCAACTCCTGCTCCAATTACTGAGCCTATTCCTGAACCAACTCCGAAGAAGAGAGGTGTTCTATTTCTCAGTCCCGAAGATATGCAAGATGCAAAGAAATCTATGAAAGAAAAAGGTATTAAAGCTGAAGACATTAAGAATTTACCTCCTATTGAAGAAATACATGGTCTTAATTCATCGCCTGTTGAAGAAACTTATGATCTCAATCATTTATTTACTGAAGAACCTCCTGATCCCGATATCCTAACACAGGTAGTAAAGGTAAATTCTCTCTATAGATATGATAAAGCTGAAGTCCCTCCTACTAAAATTGTTAGTCAATGCTTGGATGATTTTGATAACTTTATGTATAAGCAAGACGACTTCAATGCTTATTTTGGTAGACAATTAAAAGAAAATGCTTATATGATTAGACGCTTGGGTGATTATATGGCTGATATTAAAGGTGAACTTAAACTTATTAGCAAACATGCTTCTATGGTCACCACTCAAGTAGAACAAGTACTTAAAGCTCAAAAAGAAGTGCTTAATGAAATGAATAGTAAGAAAAATGATTATGCTGTTAGAGTGGCTACTAGAACTAGTAGAATGACTCAGGAAACTTTGTGTCCTGAAGGCTACCCTAAGAGAATCGAGCAAGATTCTCAAAGAAATAATATTGATGTTCCTAGTTCTTCTAAAAAGAAGAAGAAGAAAAATGATAGAACTGTGCAAACTTCTAGTGAACCTATTGCTGAACCACCTGATAATCCAAATGATATATCTATGTCTGATGCTGAAACACAATCTGGTAATGAACATGAACCTAGTAAAAATATTAATGATGATATTCATGATGATGCTCAACCTAGTAATGACAATGATGTAGAAATTGAACCTGCTGTTGATCTTGATAACCCACAATCAAAGAATCAACGTTATGATAAAAGAGACTTTGTTGCTAGGAAACATGGTAAAGAAAGGGAACCTTGGGTTCAGAAAACCATCCAAGAAAAAGGATGATGAGGATTTTGAGCGCTTTGTTGAAATGATTGGGCCTATCTTTTTGCGTATGAGATTAACTGATGTGCTCAAAACGAATCCTTATGCTAAATATATGAAAGATATGATTACTAATAAAAGAAAGATACCGGAAGCTGAGATTTCCACCATGCTTGCTAATTATACTTTTAAGGGTGGAATACCAAAGAAACTTGGAGACCTCGGAGTACCTACTATACCTTGCTCCATTAAAAGAAATTATAAAAAAACTGCTTTATGTGATCTTGGAGCCGGTGTTAGTGTTATGCCTCTCTCTTTATATCGTAGACTTGACTTGAATAAGTTGACACCTACTGAAATATCTTTGCAAATGGCTGATAAATCAACTGCTATACCTGTCGGTATTTGTGAGGATGTGCCTGTTGTGGTTGCCAACGTTACTATTTTAACGGACTTTGTTATACTTGATATTCCCAAGGATGATAGTATGTCTATTATTCTTGGAAGACCTTGGCAATCTAGGGTTGGTCCCTCGCGAGACGCCAGGCTTGGGCGTCGGCTGCTGCTGAGTAGCTAGGTTAAGCCCGTGCGGGCCTCCCCCTCCTCTCCATGTTCTTCCTGGTGCTCTACGTCCTCAAGTCCCGGCTCTCGAGTGAGCTCAGCCGCCGCTGGTATGCCAGGTCGCGTGCCATTGTCAAGGCCAGGGGTGAGGGCTGGAGAGCCAGTAAGACCTGCTGAGTCGCGATGCTCAGGAGCCCCCTTTTAATGCGCAAGCGAATCGTATGAGAACAGAGGGAGAGTCTGCAGTACCGCCCGCTGTAGCCTTCAGGAAGTTCCTAGAAGTTAGCGCGAGGAAGGGCACCGATCGCCATGGTGATTGTCGATCCGCCTTTAGTATGTGGGAGGGGACTCCCTACTGCGGAGAGCCCCCCAGGGCGTGTACAGCCCCGCCCTGACACGTGGCTTGCACGGCATGGCTAGACGAGGTGTGCCTGGGCACTCGTGAGCCAGCGCGGGACTCACGAGGCCCTACCTCAAGGAGGGTTGCGCCTGGTCTTGATTCTTGTTCGCTGTCTTGGTCCTGCAAGGTGGTCAGACAACCTGCGCAGAACGAATCTCCTGAGGTTATCGCGTGAGCAAGCCAAGCACCAACGGCCCCAGGAGGTGACGTGAACCGCACCGGCCCGCCAGACAGAGCTCGGCCGTTGGATTTATCGACGCTGCAGGGATGGGCCCGAGCACAGACACCGTGCCTAACCCTCTCAGGCGAAGGGTCCTGAAGAAAGACGACTGGCGCGCAGCTCCCGCAATGGGCGACAATCAAGAAGGTGATAGTCATAGATAGATTAAGCGTGAAAGGCAACCTAGCTCAGGTAAATGCATAAACGATACGCACCACTGGGTCCGGCCCGAGCGGCTTGGGGATGATGTAGCCTTAGGGGCGCCCCCAGCAGGGTCAGCTAAAGACATAAGCAAGAAAGGGTACATGCCATAGGGATGGACCCACATGACCTGGGAATAATGCATCCCTGAGGGCGCTCCCAGCTAAATGAACTTGGAAAATGTCACCTAGTTCCGTTGATGAAGGGGTGTTGAGGCAGTCGAAGGTGCACGGCGAAGGGGTTGCTCCTCATGAGCCACAAGGGACCTGAGCCTCGGGAGGCTCTGGGGGTCCAGGCAGTCCCTTGAGGACCGTCGCCATCTCCACCAGGACTGCGTGGTGCATGGCCTCCTGACCCGCCATGACACTCCGCAGGTTGTGCTGGAAGGCAGCAGCCACGCTCGGCAGGCCGAGCTGCATACGAACGTAGCTGTGAGGTTGACCTTCGCAGCGCCCAACACACGAAGGCCAGAAGCGCTCCTGAGACGCGGCTTGGTTGAGCCCTGGGATGTCGATGCAAACGCACAGCTCACCACCCTTGCCTGGGTGGGGAGCAACGCCAGGTGGGCGGTTGCCGCGTATTTCTCTTGCTTCCTGAAGCTCCTGAGATACCTTTGTGATGAACTCCTGAGCGTTGGGCGCTCCTTGCCTGGTGTCCTCCTGAGGGAGACGTTCCACGAAACACGCCTCCAAGTGGTGCCCGAGTGCCTCCCTCGTGACGTTGGCAAGGTCTGAGGCCCTCCAGAAGAGAGCCCCCGAGCCCTACCAGAGGAGGGCGTCGGGCGCGCCTTCCTATGCGACAGAGGGAGGCGCCCGAGGTGCGGGCACTGATCCTGACGAGGTGACACTTGCGGTGCTTCCCTCCTGAGGTCCGGCACGGAGTAGCTGCTTCTTCTTCTTGGGGACGACCTCAGGAGGGTACCGAGATGCATTGTTGCCGGGGTCTTCGATTGACGCTGCTTGGAAGGCGCGCTCGAGGGAGCACACCGCATCTCTTTCTTCGTAAGGGACTGTGATGATGCCGCCACTTCCTGGCATCTTGAGGACGTTGTAGCCATGGTGGGTTAGGGCCATGAACTTGGCCAGGGCCGGATACCCGAGGATGGCATTGTACGGCAGACGAATGTGGGCGACGTCGAAGTCGATGAGCTCGGTGCGGTAGTTGTTGCGTTCTCCGAAGGTGACTGGGAGGAGGACCTGCCCGGTCGGGGTGGTGGAGTCGTCGGTCACTCCTGAGAAAGGCTTCGTAGGCTTAAGCTGATCATATGGCACTTGAAGGTTGTCGAACGTCTCGACGGACAGGACGTTGATCCCTGCGCCGCTGTCGATGAGAGTCTTGGTAACTTGCACGTTGCTGATGACGGGTGAGCAGAGCATCGGGAGGACGCCGGTGGTAGCCACGCACTTGAGCTGATCTGCCAAGCTGAATGTGATGGCGCACTGGGACCACCTGAGCGGGCGCGTGGCCTCCAGCTTGGGGAGGACTACATTCACTTCACGAGCAAACTGCTTGAAGATACCCTGTGAGGCTGGGGCTTGAGCTCCGACCAAGATGCAGGCAATAGCACGCGGCTCCTGGAAGCCCCCAGCCCCCTCGTCTTGGTGGTGGTCGTCGTTCCTTCTTGGTGGCGGCAGTGGAGGAAGCCCAGCATTCCCCTAAGGACGATCCTCATGAGGCTGATCCCTCCAGGCACCTTCGCGAGGCGTGTCATGTCAGTTGTCCTCACGAGGCCGGTCGCGCCACTCCTAGCGCGGGCCACCATCATCCCAATGTCCACCACCACGTCCTCCTCCTCGGTCGTAGCCCTGGTCGTTGCGCTAGGGGCGTCGACTGAAGCGTCCTTCTCGAATGGCTCTGAGCTCTTGACAGTCGCTGGTGTTGTGGCTGTGCAGGTTATGGAAGGCGTAGAACGGTCGGCTTCTCTTGGATGACTCGGGTAGGTCCCTGTCGCGTTTGGTGTCCGGCTCCGCCGCGAGCACAGCTGGTCCCTTGCGCTTCACGTCTTTGGCCTTGGCTTTCTTCTCCTCCGGGTCCGCAACGGGGAGCTCGAGGAGGGAGAGGCGCCCCTCCTCAGCTCTTGCACCCTTGGTTGCTAGGTTGAACAGCTCCAGGGACGTGCACAGCTCCTCATGGATGACGAGCTCCTCCTTCATCTTTACGTCGCGGACACCATCGGAGAACGCGGAGATGATGGCCTCGTCCGTCACCTTGGGGATCTTGAGACGGACATTGTTGAAGTGCTGGTTGTACTTTTGGAGGGTCTCTCCTGGTTGTTGCTTGACGCGGCGTAGGTCACCTATAGCCGGTGGGCGGTCGCGAATGCCCTGGAAGTTGGTGATGAAACGGTCGTGCATCTCGTTCCAAGAGGAGATTGAGCCTGGAGGCAGATTCAGGAGCCAGGAGCGGGCACCATCCTTGATAGCCATGGGGAACCAATTCGCCATGACTTTCTCATCGCCGTTGGCCGCCTCGATGCTCAGCTCGTAGAGCTGTAGGCACTCCGTGGGGTCGGGGGTGCCGTCGTAGCAAGGTGGCAGATCCGGCTTGAACTTGCCTGGCCAAGCGACGCTACGCAGCTCAGGGGTGAAGGCGTGGCAGCCTGCCATGATCACCGGGACTCTGCACTGGTGGAGAACTTGTCCTTGATGCGGTCCATGCACCGCCGCCACAGGCGGCACGCGGTCTTGCCGTGGTGGCACAGGGAGTGCGGGGGTGTTTTCTCGCGGTCGAGGGACTTCTCGGCTGCTTCTTTCTTCTTGCGCGAGCGCCGGACGCGGCAAGTCACGCCGTGGGGCCGCGCGCCTGGGCGCCAAGACTCTGTCTTGGGACAGAGGTGGTGGAGGCGCTCCATGGGCCACGCTGCCCGCGGCTGGCGGAGGGCGAGGCGGCGAGAGGGACGGCGCAGGGGAGCCCCTGCGGCGCTGACAAGCTCGACGATGTGGTCGAGCCAATCCTCGTAGAGGTCGTCGACTGGGCGGTAGCGCAGGAGATCGCGCGCCATGCATAGAGCAGCTTGTGCGTCCACGGGGGTGCAACGAGCATGGGATGACGAGCTGGCTGGCGTCAGCGATGGAGTGGCGGTGCAACCGTCCCGCCGCACTGAGGGGTGCAGCGAGGATGCTTGCTGCTCGTTCCCCACCGGGCCGGTGGCGGTGTTGGCGGCAGGCGACAGGGAACGACGGGGTGGCCCGCTGATAGGAGCCGTCTGAGTGATGCAGGTGGCAAGGGCGGCGAGCATCCGCCATGGAGACGACGAAGCAACGGGACGCGGAGCAATGGAAGGGAAGCTTCGGCGCAGCCCTACCTGGCGCGCCAAATGTCAGATCACAGGTTCCAGCAAAACCATCAAGGTTCGAACACTGGGGTGCGCGCGAAGATCTCCCCCTATCGATCCATGTCCTAACTTCTCTAAGCTCTGATGGGCTAACTCGATGAACTCGCAACACAATGGACACAAGATTTATACTGGTTCAGGCCACCGTTGTGGTGTAATACCCTACTCTAGTGTGGTGGTGGTGGATTGCCTCTTGGGCTGAGGATGAACAGTACAAGGGGAAGAACAGCCTCCTGAGGAGAGGTGTTCTTGTGCTCGGTGAACTTGTGGTAGTTCTGGTCTCTCTCGATCCGTCCCCTCCTAGCTATGGTGATGACTAGTCCTATTTATAGAGGCCCTGGTCCTCTCCCCAAATATTGAGTGGGAAGGGAGCCAAAAATGGCCAAGTAGTACAGCTTATCCTGACAAAAGCATTCTTCGCCTGCAAAAGGCTCTGGTGGTGACGTCGTCTTGGGCTCCACGGTGACCTCCGTCTTGCTGTCCTGCTGGTCTTGGTCTCGTTGCACTGATATGGAAACCTTTGCTTGACGCCTCGGTACTCCGCGCCTGCGCTTGCTTCCTTAGCACCAAAGAGGAAACAAGGACAATGTGCGTGCTGGCGTCCGCCTGATCTTGATCGTCATGGCTTACATCATCGGAACCTCGCGAGGTTTGCCTCGCCTTGAACTCTCCGCCCCTCGCGAGCCATCCTGGTGAGGCCGCTCCTGAGGAGGTCTTGTGTTGTCCGCCTCGCGAGGCTTGGCCCCTCGCGAGGGTCTTGAAAGCTTGTTGGTGAAGATGGGCCGTACGGGCCCGCTCGCAGAGCCACGCCGTGGGCCGCAGGCAGGCAAGTCTGGGGACCCCCATTCCCAGAACGCTGACACGATAGAACAACTGACCCCGCGGTGTGGATCGAGGACTTTATTCTCCACATTCACATGGCTCGTGGAGATGACCTCCACGCCATCAAATACCTCCCATTAAAACTGAAAGGGCCAGCTTGGCACTAGTTAAACAGTCTGCCTGCAAATTCTATTCGCAGCTGGGAGGACTTGGAAGAAGCCTTCCTCGACAACTTCCAAGGTACATATGTCCGGCTACCAGATGCCGATGACTTAAGTCACATAGTTCAACAGCCTGGGAGTCAGCCAGGAAATTCTGGACTAGGTTCCTAACTAAAAAGAACCGGATCGTCGACTGTTCGGATACCGAAGCCCTAGAGGGCTTTAAACATAGCATTCGTGATGAATGGCTTGCCCGCCACCTCAGCCAGGAAAAGCCGAAGTCCATGGCAGCCCTCACGGCAGTCATGACCCGCTTTTGTGTGGGTGAGGACAGTTGGCTGGCCCATAGCAAAAATACAGCAAATGAAATGGGCACTTCCGAGGCCAAAAATAGCAGCAGCAAGCTCCGACACAGTAGGCACAAACGCCGAAGCAATGGTGATAACACCGATGACACCACAGTCAACGCCGGATTCAGTGGATCCAAGTCCAGTCAGCGAAAGAAGCCATATAAAAGAAACAATCAAGGACCATCTAGCTTGGACCGCATACTCGATCGTCCGTGCCAAATCCATGGCACCCCAGACAAACCAGCCAATCATACCAACAGAGATTGTTAGGTTTTCAAACAGGCCGGAAAATTAAACACCTAGAATAAGGAAAAAGGATTGCAAAGCGAGGAGGATGACGAAGAGCCCCGGCAGCCGAACACAGGGGGACAGAAGAGGTTTCCCCTCAGGTCAAAATGGTGAACATGATATATGCTACACACATCCCCAAGAGGGAACAGAAGCGCACGCTCAGGGACGTCTATGCGATAGAGCCAGTCGCCCCAAAATTCAATCCATGGTCATCATACCCAATCACTTTTGACCGTCGGGATCATCCGACCAATATACGTCATGGCGGTTCAGCCGCACTGGTCTTGGACCCAATAATTGATGGGTTCCACCTGACGCGAGTCCTGATGGACGGTGGCAGCAGCCTCAACTTACTCTATCAGGATACAGTGCAAAAATGGGCATCAATCCATCATGGATCAAGCCCACAAAGACTACCTTTAAAGGAGTCATACCAGGTGTAGAGGCCCGTTGTACGGGCTCAATCACACTAGAGGTTGTCTTCGGATCTCCGGACAACTTCCAAAGTGAGGAGTTAATCTTCGATATCGTCCCCTTTCGCAGTGGCTATCATGCACTGCTCGGACGAACCGCATTTGCTTGATTCAATGTGGTGACACACTATGCTTATCTTAAGCTCAAGATGCCAGGAGCGCGCAGCGTCATAACAGTTAATGCAAACACGAAACGCTCCCTCGGTACTGAGGAGCACACCGCTGCCTTAGCAGTAGAAGTACAGAGCGGCCTTTTCAAACAGAACCTCAATTTGGCGACCGGTCCCCCGGACACGGTTAAGAGAATCTGGACTACTCAGCAGCAGGACAAATCAGCTCGTCAAGAGCTCGACTAGCAATTCGGCCTCCGTCCCACTCCCGATCAAGTAGCGGCGTTCGTACCGCACGTACATGACTACACACTCAAGATACCATGGGCATAGACGGAGGCATAACTAGCATGTGATCCATAATACGGCTCGGCCGCTCCCGGACACACATACCCTCACTCTTTCCTTTTCGCCTTTTCAGGTTTTGTTTCCACAGGTTTCCACTGGTGGCCCAATCACCGGTCCTTTCAGAGGATAAATATACGAAGATGGCACGAAGCACGGAAGTATAAGGGAATTTTTAGGTGGTTTCTTTAACAACCACTGTACCTGTTCTCAGGACCCACATGCAGCTCTCTCTTGGTTGTGGCTTAGCCCGCTGCTTATTGCACTATTTGTATCAATGCGCTTCAACATATTAATCAAATTATAACGGAAACAGTTTGCGGCCCAAATTCTGCGGCCTTGGCTCATTACCCTTGCTCCTTCTTATGTTTTCCTTTTTCTATTGATAACCTTATCAAATAGCACTGGTACACTTTGGTATGTTCCAATTTGCCAGGGGCTTCATAGCGCCCCACAACATGGCAACAAAGTCCGAACACTTTCTACTGTTCGGCACCCCAAATTTAGCACTATATGCACTGGCTCCGAATCATGTCTTTGGTCAATAGTTGGGTTACCCGGCTCCTGTGCTTGCTACCCTATGTTCCGCTACATCGGCTAGGGTAGTAAAGGGAGAACTACTACGATTGTGCCCTGGTTTATCCAGATAAGCACCTCAGTAGAGAAAGCCGAAAACTGACTATCATGATGCGCCGGGAGCCGATCAGCTCTTCCGAGGTCTCAAATCGTTAGAGATTTTTTCTGCATTACGTGAGGGATAGGTACTTGCCCAATCAGGCGTTTATAGCTTCCTAGTTCGGATACCAGGGGCTGCGCCTAAATTTTTATCGTCAAACTCCTATTGCTAAGTGAGGGTGTTCAAGCTGAATAGTCTGATTGCCTGGTTCTCTGCGCTAAACACCTCCTTCAAGGACCAAACAATTGGATCAAGAGTTTTTAGATTATATCCCGAACACCCCCCGTACTTCCTACGTGGGGGAAGAAGCCGACGATTGGGAAACTCTCAGATTTCACACAATACGACCGCACAGGAGGTGGAAATTTTTAAACAAACATTATATTACAAAATTGTTTCATAGTATAAGGCAAAGACAACATGAATCATTTGAAAATAATGTCTTGCACACATTGTGTTGCCACAACGCGAGGCCCCTCCAGGACATCTGCAAAATACCGCTCGGGCGTGCGGCGCTCCTTTCCCTCTAGCGGCCCCTCGGTCATCAGCTTGACGGTGTCCATCTTCGCCCACCACACCTTGACGCGGGCGAAGGCCATGCGCGCACCTTCAATGCAGGTCGATCGCTTGACGACGTCCAGCCGAGGACAGGCGTTCACCAGCCGCTTCACGAGCCCGAAGTAGCTGTCGGGCATAGCTTCAGCAGGCCACAGTCGGATTATCAAATCCTTCATGGCTACTTCGGCCACCCTATGAAGCTCGACCATTTGTTTTAGCTGATCGGTGAAGGGCGCTGGATGCTCTAGCGCAAGGTATTGCGACCAGAACAGCTTCTCCGTTGAGCTCCCTTCTTCGGCTCGAAAGAACTCCACAGCGTCGGACACACTGGCGGCAGATCTGCAAACACCCCTGGAGAACTCCGAATCTGGGTAAGTAAGAAATACTTCTTCTTCACATACTTGCTTTGCATACTAAACGCCTTACCCGCCGCGATCTTCTTGGCCTCCTGGATCTCTTGAAGGGCACCCTAGGCTTCAACCCAGGCCGCTTCCACGCTTTCAGGAGCCTTGGCGAGTTCGGTCTCTTGAGCCAAAACATCGCCCTCCAAGGTCTCATACTTCTTCACAGTGTCCTGGAGCTCTTGTTGGACATCGTTCAGCCTAGCCATAAGCTTCTTACGAGCGGCCTGCTCCTTGACAGCTTTCCCCTCACCTTCAGCTAGGGCCTTTTTAAGGGCCTCGACCTCGGCCGTCGCTCCTACACATATCATAACACTACGGTCAATATACATCATTTATTATTTCCAAGTATATAGAAAGTCAGTACATACCTTGCTGGTCTTCCAACTGCTTCCTCGCTTGGCCGAGCTCCTCCTTGGCCCGCTCCAATCTCTGCTTTAGTCCGGAGACTTTGGCAGTCTGTGAGGTCACGGCCAGCAACGACGCCTGCTTATTCACATCAGGCACATTTTAGTTAGTTTCCTGCGAAATTTAATTGATCCTCTGTCTGGCTTTTCTTTCCGAACACCAGACAGTTTCTCAGGGGCTACTGTCTATATTGGGATTTTCCCTGTTATGCCGCTTACCTCAAAACCTTTCAGCAAGCCGCTATAGGCTTCAGTCAGTCCGCTCTTGACGGACTGAACCTTCTCAATCACCGTACCCATAAGGATACGGCATTCTTCCACAATGGAAGTGCCTCGTAGGGCTTCCAGCAGATTATCCGGTGCCTCTGGTTGGACAGAGGTCACCGGTGGAACAGCTAATCCCCCTTCATTCGAAGGAGGTTGTTCGCCGGATTCCAGAGCCGTATAGGTCCCCGGACTTGTATTCGGCTGGGGTCTGAATTGAGCAAGGCCCCCGTCCCCAGCCACCATGGGGACCTACTCCCCCATGTGTCCGGAAGCCAAGGTATTGCCTCCTGGCACCGCCCCGGCAGCCTCCTGAACCTCTCCCTGGCATGGGAAGGTCCTTTGGGACAGCACCTCATCGTCGCCCTTGGCCCGGGAGAGTGAGCGGCCGCCGGTGACTCACTAGCCATCGAATTTGAATCCAACGAACATCTTGATGAGGATCGCTGGGAGCTGTCGTGGGCCGGAGTGCAATGGCATAAATTAACATATTATATCATGAAGCAAGAGAGGACGGACGCATGGACATACTTGGGTTTAGGTACTTACGACGCAGCCGAAGGCTTGTTTCAAGGGCTTCGCTCTGTGCTGTTGTTGACGTCCCATGCGGAGTTATCCGCGAGAGGGCCTTTCCCCCTCTTGGGCGCCTCCGCCTCCAAATTTGTGGAGGTCGCCCTCTTCTTCCTTCCCCCATTAGGGGGAGAGTCGCTCTCCTCCTCCTCCTCCTCGTCTTCGGTGGCGGGGGAGCGGGTCTTGTCTTCGAACGTCACTTCCAAAGCGTCCTTGCGGCGGGGACCACTCCAGACCCCCTTGGCCTTCTTCTCCGGCGACTTATAGGGTGCCGGTACCAGCATCTTCGCCAGGCGCGGGTGTCGGTGTCAAAACCGGCGGATCTCAGGTAGGGGGTCATGAACTGTGTGTCTAGGATCGATGGTAACAGGAGACAGGGGACACGATGTTTACCCAAGTTTGGGCCCTCTCTACGGAGGTAATACCCTACATCCTGCTTGATTGATATTGATGATTATGAGTGTTACAAGAGTTGATCTACCACGAGATCGAGATGGAGAAATCCTAGAAGACTAGCCTATATGACTATGGTAATGAATATTGCTACCTCTTGAGCACTGCGTTCGTTTTTCCCCGAAGAGGAAGGGATGATGCAGCAAAGTAGTGTAAGTATTTCCCTCAGTTTTGAGAACCAAGGTATCAATCCAGTAGGAGGCTACGCGCGAGTCCCTCGTACCTGCACAAAACAAATAAATCCTCGCAACCAATGCGATAAGGGGTTGTCAATCCCTACACAGCCACTTACGAGAGTGAGATCTGATAGATATGATAAGATAATATTTTTGGTATTTTTATGATAAAGATGCAAAGTAAAATAAAAGCAAAGTAAAAAAGCAAAGGAAATAACTAAGTATTGGAAGATTAATATGATGAAGATAGACCCGGGGGCCATAGGTTTCACTAGTGGCTTCTCTCAAGAGAATAAGTATTCTACGGTGGGTGAACGAATTACTGTTGAGCAATTGACAGAATTGAGCATAGTTATGAGAATATCTAGGTATGATCATGTATATAGGCATCACGTCTGAGACAAGTAGACCGACTCCTGCCTGCATCTACTACTATTACTCCACTCATCGACCGCTATCCAGCATGCATCTAGAGTATTAAGTTAATGAAAACAGAGTAACGCCTTAAGCAAGATGACATTATGTAGAGGGATAAACTCATGCAATATGATGAAAACTCCATCTTGTTATCCTCGATGGCAACAATACAATATGTGCCTTGCTGCCCCTACTGTCACTGGGAAAGGACACCGCAAGATTGAACCCAAAGCTAAGCACTTCTCCCATTGCAAGAAAGATCAATCTAGTAGGCCAAACCAAACTGATAATTCAAAGAGACTTGCAAAGATAACCAATCATACATAAAAGAATTCAGAGAAGATTCAAATATTGTTCATAGATAGACTTGATCATAAACCCACAATTCATCGGTCTCAACAAACACACCGCAAAATGAAGATTACATCGAATAGTTCTCCACAAGAGAGGGGGAGAACATTGTATTGAGATCCAAAAAGAGAGAATAAGCCATCTAGCTAATAACTATGGACCCGTAGGTCTGAGGTGAACTACTCACACTTCATCGGAGGGGCTATGGTGATGATGTAGAAGCTCTCCGTGATGGATACCCCCTCCGACAGAGCTCCGGAACAGGCCCCAAGATGGGATCTCGTGGATACAGAAAGTTGCGGCGGTGGAATTAGGGTTTTGGCTCCGTATCTGATCGTTTGGGGGTACATAGGTATATATAGGAGGAAGGAGTATGTCGGTGGAGCAACAGGGGGCCCACGAGGGTGGAGGGCGCGCCTAGGGGGGTAGGCGCGCCCCCCTACCTCGTGGCGTCCTCCCTTGTTTCTTGACGTAGGGTCCAAGTCTCCTGGATCATGTTCGGCGAGAAAATCACGTTCCCGAAGGTTTCATTCCGTTTGGACTCCGTTTGATATTCCTTTTCTTCGAAACCCTAAAATAGGCAAAAAAACAGCAATTCTGGGCTGGGCCTCCGGTTAATAGGTTAGTCCCAAAAATAATATAAAATTGGATAATAAAGCCCAATAATGTCCAAAACAGTAGATAATATAGCATGGAGCAATCAAAAATTATAGATACATTGGAGACGTATCAAGCATCCCCAAGCTTAATTCCTGCTCGTCCTCGAGTAGGTAAATGATAAAAACAGAATTTTTGATGCGGAGTGCTACTTGGCATAATTTTAATGTAATTCTTCTTAATTGTGGTATGAATATTCAGATCCGAAAGATTCAAGATAAAAGTTCATATTGACATAAAAATAATAATACTTCAAGCATACTAACTAAGCAATTATGTCCTCTCAAAATAACATGGCCAAAGAAAGTTCATCCCTACAAAATCATATAGTTTAGTCATGCTCCATTTTCGTCACACAAGAATGCTCTCATCATGCACAACACCGATGACAAGCCAAGCAATTGTTTCATAATTTAGTAATCTCAAACCTATAAACTTTCGCGCAATATATGAGCGCGAGCCATGGATATAGCACTATGGGTGGAATAGAATATGATGATGGGGGTTATGTGGAGAAGACAAAAAAGGAGAAAGTCTCACATCAACGAGGCTAATCAACGAGTCTAACAAAAAAGGAGATGCCCATCAATTGATGTTAATGCAAGGAGTAGGGATTGCCATGCAACGGATGCACTAGAGTTATAAATGTATAAAAGCTCAACAAAAGAAACTAAGTGGGTGTGCATCCAACTTGCTTGCTCATGAAGACCTAGGGCACTTGAGGAGACCCATTGTTGGAATATACAAGCCAAGTTCTATAATGAAAAATTCCCACTAGTATATGAAAGTGACAAAAATAAAAGACTCTCTATCATGAAGATTATGGTGCTACTTTGAAGCACAAGTGTGGAAAAAAGGTTAGTAGCATTGTCCCTTCTTTATATTTTTTTTAATTTGGCCTTTCTTTTTTTTGGCCTTTCTTTTTTTTATTTGGACAATGCTCTATGAATGATGGTCATCACACTTCTATTTACTTACAACTCAAGAATTACAACTCGATACTTAGAGCAAGATATGACTCTATATGAATGCCTCCGGCAGTGTACCGGGATATGCAATGAACCAATAGTGACATGTATGAAATAATTATGAACGGTGGCTTTGCCACAAATACTATGTCAACTACATGATCATGCTAAGCAATATGACAATGATGAATGTATCATGATAAACGGAATGGTGGAAAGTTGCGTGGCAATATATCTCAGAATGGCTATGGAAATGCCATAATAGGTAGGTATGGTGGCTGTTTTGAGGAAGATATAAGGAGGTTTATGTGTGAAAGAGCGTATCATATCACGGGGTTTGGATGCACCGGCGAAGTTTGCACCAACTCTCAATGTGAGAAAGGGCAATGCACGGTACCGAAGAGGCTAGCAATGATGGAAGGGTGAGAGTGCGTATAATCCATGGACTCAACATTAGTCATCAAGAACTCACATACTTATTGTAAAAATCTACAAGTCATCAAAAACCAAGCACTATGCGCATGCTCCTAGGGGGATAGATTGGTAGGAAAAGACCATCGCTCGTCCCCGACCGCCACTCATAAGGAAGACAATCAAATAACACCTCATGTTTCAAATTTGTTACATAACGTTTACCATACGTGCATGCTACAGGACTTGCAAACTTCAACACAAGCATTTCTTAAATTCAAAACTACTCCGCTAGCATGACTTTGCCATTATTACCTCCATATCTCAAAACAATCATCAAGCATCAAACTTCTCTTAGTATTCAAAACACTCATAAGAAAAAATTTATTAATCTTGAACACCTAGTATATTAGGATTATTTAAGAAAATTACCATGCTATTTAAGACTCTCAAAATAATCTAAGTGAAGCATGAGAGATCAATAGTTTCTATAAAACAAATCCACCACCGTGCTCTAAAAGATATAAGTGAAGTACTAGAGCAAAACTATATAACTCAAATGATATAAGCGAAGCACATAGAGTATTCTAACAAATTCCAAATCATGTATGGCTCTATCAAAAGGGGCGTACAGCAAGGATGATTGTGGTAAACTAAAAAGAAAAGACTCAAATCATACAAGACACTCCAAGCAAAACACATATCATGTGGTGAATAAAAATATAGCTCCAAGTAAAGTTACCGATAAAAGTAGACGAAAAGAGGGGATGCCTTCTGGGGCATCCCCAAGCTTTGGCTTTTAGGTATCCTTAGATTATCTTGGGGGTGCCATGGGAATCCCCAAGATTAGGCTCTTGCCACTCCTTGTTCCATAATCCATCAAATATTTACCCAAAACTTGAAAACTTCACAACACAAAACTTAAAGTAGAAAATCTCGTGAGCTCCGTTAGCGAAGGAAAGCAAAAGACCACTTCAAGGTACTGTAATGAACTCATTATTTATTTATATTGGTGTTAAACCTACTGTATTACAACTTCTCTATGGTTTATAAACTGTTTACTAGCCATAGATTCATCAAAATAAGCAAACAACGCACGAAAAACAGAATCTGCAAAAAACAGAACAGTCTGTAGTAATCTGCAGCTATCGCAAGATCTGGAACCTCAAAAATTCTAAAATAAATTGCTGGACGTGAGGAATTTATATATTAATCATCTGCAAAAAGAATTAACTAAATAGAACCTTCCAAATAAAAATGGCAGCAGTTCTCGTGAGCACTAAAGTTTCTGTTTTTTTACAGCAAGATATCAAGACTTTCCCCAAGTCTTCCCAACGGTTCTACTTGGCACAAACACTAATTAAACACAAAAAAACAACCTAAACAGAGGCTAGATAAATTATTTATTACTAAACAGTTGCAAAAAGAAAGGAATAAAAATAAAATTGGGTTACCTCCCAACAAGCGCTATCGTTTAATGCCCCTAGCTAGGCATAAAAAGCAAGGATAGATCTAGGTATTGCCATCTTTGGTAAGCAATCCATAAGTGGCTCTCATAATAGATTCATAAGGTAATTTAATTTTCTTTCTAGGAAAGTTCCATGCCTTTCCTTAACGGAAATTGGAATCTAATATTTCCTTCCTTCATATCAATAATTGCACCAATCGTTCTAAGAAAAGGTCTACCAAGAGTAATAGGACATGAAGGATTGCAATCTATATCAAGAACTATAAAATCTACGGGTACATAATTCCTATTTGCAACAATAAGAACATCATTAATTCTTCCCATAGATTTCTTAATAGTGGAATCCGCAAGATGCAAATTTAGAAAGCAATCATCAAAATCACGGAAACCTACCAAATCGCACAAAGTCTTTGGAATCGTGGAAACACTAGCACCCAAATCACATAAAGCATAGAACTCATGATCTTTAATCTTAATTTTAATAGTTGGTTCCCACTTATCATAAAGTTTTCTAGGGATAGAAACTTCCAATTCAAGTTTTTCTTCATAAGATTGCATCAAGGCATCAACGATATGTTTAGTGAACGCTTTGTTTTGACTATAAGCGTGAGGAGAATTTATCACGGATTGCAACAAGAAAATATAATCAATCAAAGAGAAATTTTCATAATTAAATTCCTTGAAATCCAAAATATTGGGTTTAGCAACATCTAGGGTTTTAATTTCTTCATTCCCACTTTCATCAATTTTAGCATCAAGATCTAAAAACTCTGAATTCTTGGAACGCCTTCTAGGTAAAGGTGGATCATATTCAGTCCCATCATTATTAAGATTCATATTGCAAAACAAAGATTTAATAGGGGACACATCAATAACTTTTAGATCTTCATATTTATTTTCATAAGAACTAGAAGAACACGCTCTTATAAAGGAATCTTTCTTAGCACGCATCCTAGCGGTTCTTTCTTTGCACTCATCAATGGAAATTCTCATGGCTTTGAGAGACTCATTGATATCATTCTTAGGTGGCATAGATCTAAGTTTCAAAGAATCAACATCAAGAGAAATTCTATCAACGTTCCTAGCCAACTCATCAATCTTAAGCAATTTTTCTTCAATCAAAGCATTGAAATTCTTTTGCGAAGTAATAAATTCTTTAATATTAGATTCAAAATCAGAGGGCATCTTATTATAATTTCCATAAGAATTGTTGTAGGAATTACCATAATTATTAGAGAGATTACTAGGATAAGGCCTAGGATTAAAATTTCCTCTATCGCGTTGTTACCAAAATTATTCCTACCAACAAAATTCACATCCATAGATTCATTATTATTCTCAATCAAAGTAGACAAGGGCATATCATTAGGATCAGAAGAAACACTTTTACTAGCAAATAATTTCATAAGTTCATCCATCTTTCCACTCAAAACATTAATTTCTTCTATCGCATGCACCTTTTTATTAGTAGATCTTTCAGTATGCCATTGAGAATAATTAACCACAATATTATCTAGGAGTTTAGTAGCTTCTCTTAAAGCGATTTCCATAAAAGTGCCTCCCGCGGCCGAATCTAAAAGATTTCTAGAAGCAAAATTCAATCCGGCATAAAAAATTTGTATAGTCATCCACAAATTCAAACCACGAGTAGGGCAATTACGTATCATTAATTTCATCCTCTCCCAAGCTTGTGCAACATGTTCATGATCAAGTTGCTTAAAATTCATAATATCGTTTCAAAGGGAGATGATCTTAGCGGGAGGAAAATACTTAGAGATAAAAGCATCTTTGCACTTATTCCATGAATCAATACTATTTTTAGGCAAAGACGAGAACCAAGCTTTAGCATGATCTGTAAGCGAAAAAGAAAATAGCTTCAATTTAACAATATCGTTATACACATCTTTCTTCTTTTGCATATCACACAAATCAACGAAGCTATTTAGATGGGTAGCGGCATCTTCACTAGGAAGGCCGGAAAACGGATCTTTCATGACAAGATTCAGCAAGGCAGTATTAATTTCACAAGATTCAGCATCGGTAAGAGGAGAAATCGGAGTGCTAATAAAATCATTGTTGTTGGTATTGGTAAAGTCACACAATTTAGTGTTATCTTGAGCCATCGTGACAAGCAAGCAATCCAACACACAAGCAAGCAAAAAGCACTCAGGCAAAAAAAGGCAAACGGGAAAGAGAGGGAGGATAGAGAGAGAGGGTGAATAAAATGGTAAGGGTGAAATGGGGGAGAGGAAAATGAGAGGCAAATGGCAAATAATGTAATGTGGGAGATAGGGATTGTGATGGGTACTTGGTATATTGACATTTGCGTAGACTCCCCGGCAACGGTGCCAGAAATCCTTCTTGCTACCTCTTGAGCACTGCGTTGGTTTTTTCCCGAAGAGGAAGGGATGATGCAGCAAAGTAGCGTAAGTATTTCCCTCAGTTTTTTGAGAACCAAGGTATCAATCCAGTAGGAGGCTACGCATGAGTCCCTCGTACCTGCACAAAACAAATAAATCCTCGCAACCAACGCGATAAGGGGTTGTCAATCCCTAGACGACCACTTACGAGAGTGAGATCTGATAGATATGATAAGATAATATTTTTTGTATTTTTATGATAAACATGCAAAGTAAAATAAAAGCAAAGTAAAAAAGTAAAGGAAATAACTAAGTATTGGAAGATTAATATGATGAAGATAGACCCGGGGGCCATAGGTTTCACTAGTGGCTTCTCTCAAGAGCATAAGTATTCTTCGGTGGGTGAACGAATTATTGTTGAGCAATTGACAGAATTGAGCATTGTTACAATATTATCTAGGTATGATCATGTATATAGGCATCACGTCCGAGACAAGTAGACCAACTCCTGCCTGCATCTACTACTATTACTCCACTCATCGACCGCTATCCAGCATGCATCTAGAGTATTAAGTTAATGAAAACAGAGTAACATCTTAAGCAAGATGACATGATGTAGAGGGATAAATCCATGCAACATGATGAAAACCCCGTCTTGTTATCCTCGATGGCAACAATACAATACGTGCCTTGCTGCCCCTACTGTCACTGGGAAAGGACACCGCAAGATTGAACCCAAAGCTAAGCACTCCTCCCATTGCAAGAAAGATCAATCTAGTAGGCCAAACCAAACTGATAATTCGAAGAGACTTGCAAAGATAACCAATCATACATAAAAGTATTCAGAGAAGATTCAAATATTGTTCATAGATAGACTTGATCATAAACCCACAATTCATCGGTCTCAACAACACACCGCAGAAAGAAGATTACATCGAATAGTTCTCCACAAGAGAGGGGGAGAACATTGTATTGAGATCCAAAAAGAGAGAAGAAGCCATCTAGCTAATGACTATGGACCCGTAGGTCTGAGGTGAACTACTCACACTTCATCGAAGGGGCTATGGTGATGATGTAGAAGCCCTTCGTGATGGATACCCCCTCCGGCGGAGCTCCGGAACATGCCCCAAGATGGGATCTCGTGGATACAGAAAGTTGCGGCGGTGGCATTAGGATTTTGGCTCCATATCTGATCGTTTGGGGATACATAGGTATATATAGGAGGAAGGAGTACGTCGGTGGAGCAATAGGGGGCCCACGAGGGTGGAGGGCGCGCCTGGGGGGGGTAGGCGCGCCCCCTACCTCGTGGCCTCCTCCCTTGTTTCTTGACGTAGGGTCCAAGTCTCCTGGATCATGTTCGGCGAGAAAATCACGTTCCCGAAGGTTTCATTCCGTTTGGACTCCGTTTGATATTCCTTTTCTTCGAAACCCTAAAATAGGCAAAAAAACAGCAATTCTGGGCTGGGCCTCCGATTAATAAGTTAGTCCCAAAAATAATATAAAAGTTGATAATAAAGCCCAATAATGTCCAAAACAGTAGATAATATAGCATGGAGCAATCAAAAATTATAGATACGTTGGAGACGTAGCAAATATATCCTTTCTGGACTAACCCCTCCGGTTTATATAGACACCGGGGGGGATCTAGGGTTTACATAGAGTCGGTTACATAAGAAGGGATCTTCATAATCGGTTGCCAAGTTTGCCTTCCATGCCAAGGAGTGTCCAATCCGGACACAGGTACAGTCTTCGGCCTTCATATCTTCACAGCCCATCAGTCCGGCCCAGGGATAACAGGCCGGACGCCCGAGGACCCCTTAGTCCAGGACTCCCTTAGTAGCCCCCAAACCAGTCTTCAATAGCGAGGTGTTCGGCACACAAATTGTCTTCGGCATTGCAAGGCGGGTTCCTCCTTTAATGATCTCCAAGTGATGTATTCGACCATTGGTTCCATGTCGCTCCCCTCGGCTTCTGCGTGTTAAATAACTTCGCCTCCCACGTGTCAAGCGAAGGCGGAAGGTCAGGATATTTTTGCAGGTAACACCCCGCCCATGCAAGGAGGAGCGCCTGTTAAAGAGATCGGATCCTAGATCCATACGGCATCACACAGAGGAAATCCCCAGAAAATGCTTGGGAGAAACCATTCCAGCATGGCTAGCGCCCCCAGCTCCTCCACCAGTTCCGGCCCAGAGAAAGGCCAGTGGGAGAGGTGTTCAGTGTCCCACAGTCAATTGACGGAGCTGCAGACGCATGGATTTCTTCCCCCTGCAGATCTAGTTCCTGTTCGAGCGGGGCTAGATTCCTTCAATCGGTGAGATTCAGGCAGAGGACTTCCCCAATCCATCCGGGGGAGAGCGAGTATGTTTCGTCCCCTACCTGCTAAGGGGCGTTGCATTTCCCATTCATCCGTTCCTCCGAGGGCTTCTGGAATCCTATGGCCTCCAGTTGCACAACTTCACCCTTGCCTCCATTCTGCACATTGCGGGTTACGTCGCTTTATGTGAACTATTCCTGGGTATCGAGGCTCACTTCGAGCTATGGAGGAAGTTGTTCTGTCTTGTCCCGCGTAATCACGAGGGGTCAATATTTGAAGTGGGCGGAGCCGAAGTATGGTGTATCGCTGATACCGGATATCTATCCGGCACACCAAGGAAGGCATCCGAAGAATGGCCTTCCGAATGGTTCTGTATTGAGGACGTCGCGCTTCCCGACCCAGTTCGAAAGGGTCTTCCTAAATTTGCAAGTGTTCCGCTGAAGAAATGCCACAGTTGGCATCCTTGGAGTCTTGAGGAGGACGACAGCGCAGAAGTTTGCCAGCTTATAAGCAAGATAAAGACGCTCGCTCAGTCCGGACTTACAATAATCGAGGTAATGGCGATCTCCACAGTGTGTGGGGTTCAGCCGCTACAATAGAGGGCTGCCCATGTGGCACCATAATGGAGAGGATGACGTCTCCCGTTATGGCCAGAAGGGTCCAGATACCCCCGCCGCTCTGGCCAAAATATTGGCCGAGCTTTTTAAAGGGGAGGAAGAGGAGTTTCTTCGCATTGAGCACAGAGATGCATATTCTATGTATAATACTCCCAATTGGGTAAGCTTCGACCCCTCGATTCCACTCATTCCCCTTTCGGATTACTTTTGATAAATTTTAGGTCTGTTTGTTATGACAGCACTGGCGGAAGGTCACTGAAGGACTTCATAGTCCTGCCCCACAGCCGGAGATCCACAACCGGTTACTAGATCCTGGGTTTGAAGAGGATCCGGATATATTCGTGGTGCTCGCAGGGGGAGTGTTCTACCAGACAAGCTATGACGGCACAGAAGTGGCCATGACCGCCAACTACCCTGGCCTTCTTCCTGCTTCACATGTAAATAATTAGGAAACACCTTCTCTAAAAGAGTGCTCTTATTCCGCCTCACCCACCGCACTGTATCGTGCTTCACAGGGGAGACGTTCGGCGATTTTGAAGAGATCGGCTCCCATGCCGGAAAAGCCTTCCAAGAGGAAAGCAAACAAAGACACGGTCGTGCCTTCATCGAAGAGGTATGAATTCGCCAACCTGCACCTGAGCAGTCATGTCCAACCGCGACCTTCCCGTTTTCCATGTGTCAGGAGGAAGGCGCGTCGGACTATATCCGGAGGTCCGAGCGGCCGTACTTCCCACAGCCAGGATTCAAATCCTGTCGTGAAGACGGGGCTGATGTAGGGGCGACGCTGGACTATCCTCCAGCCGAGGACTCGGACGATGTATCCGTCACCAACTCGGAAGTGGAGAGTGCTATGAATCATCAACGCCGTCGGGCCATTTTACAAGACCCTGGCTTTTCAGAAGTGTCGTTTAACGCCTTCAACTCAGCCAATGCATACATCCGGGCTGCTCGAGATGGCATTAACAGGGCCACAAAGCAACATTTCAAAGATGTGCAGGTAAATTCGCTTTGTCTGACTATGATAACCATATGCCAGTAGCCCTGAGACTTAAAGGGGTTGAAACAACTGATTTGAGGATCAATGTATGACTAGGTGCTTACGGAGAAGAATACCCGGCTAGCTCAGGAACTAGAAAAGTGTCAGCGGCAGCTGCTTGCTGCCAATGCCGAACTGGAGAAATACAAGGCATCTCCTGGTAATAGTTTCCTCTATCGAAAACTCATAATGATACACCAATATTGTGAATCTGGGTTCTAATCTTTATGTTGGGCCGTTAGACCAAGTACGAGAGCAGCTGGACGCCGCTCGAAGCGAAGAACACGGAGCCAAAAAGCTACTGGCAGCGTGCGAGCGTGTATTGACAAAATTCGTTGAATAGAAAAAGAAACTCCAGGATTCGAACACCGAACTGTGCGAACAACAGAAAGATGTGCGAGCGCAGCTAGCCGACTCTGTGAAGGAGAACAAGAAGCTGCGAGGCGTTATATTCAGTATGTGGTTGCTTTTATCTTATAGCAGTTTGGAGGTAACGGTAGCTGATATAGCTGTAATTGCAGGTGTTTTGACGAACCGCCCCGAAGAGGAGGTGTCCGGATCATCAAATGATCTTCTGCAAGGGTTGTCGCAGTTGCCCGAGCAAGCTCGGCAGGCTCTGCGGAGTGTAGCCAAGGCTTTATGGCCATCCGACTCCCCTCCAGGAAGCATGAAGAAGCTGGTAGAGCTGTTCAAGGGAGCGCGGCGGCGTATCCAGCTGTGGAAGATATCCGCCTGCCGAGAGAGTGCGCGAGAGGCCTGGGCCATGGTGAAGACGCACTATACCAAGACGGATCCTAATCACATGGCTCATGTCGTGCCGGTAGGGCCGAATGGGGAAGAAATTCCCGTTAGTATAGTGTATGACCAAGTAGAGGTGGCCACCAAATATTCTCAACAGGATTGTAAGTTAGACTGCCTGTTGGAAGGTGTAGAGGAAGAGGTGTTCGAGTCCAAGTGACTATGTACTTTCCTCATCTAGCTGAATTGTATATCATTTGTCATGGCAGACCTTTTCGCTTCAACCTCCGGACCCGAAGGTGCGGAGTGTTTCCCAATACCGTCGCGGCCGAATAGGCCGGGGTATGCCGGGAAAACTAGGCATAGGGGTAATAGTTGCTTGAACAGAAAAGTTGTATCTGGCTAGCTATGTTATATTACATTGATATCGTAAGAAACATCTTCCAGAGAGAATAGTTCCATTAAAGGTTCCTTTCTCTGGGTGTGCATGCATTTAATGTACATGTCCGAATTGTGATGCGAGCACCACAGTTTGTATAACTTCTGGGGGTGCACAATGGAGTGAGTTTAGAAAACATCTTTAATTCGCCGACCAAATATTTCCTTAAGAACGCTAGCTTTCGGCTTCACCCAGTCTGAGATACACATCCGGATGAACCGGCGGTAACAATCGCAAAGGTGCTCCCTTTATGCCCTAGCCGAACTAACGGGAACGTACGGCATAAGCACAGGAGCCAGGCAACCCAGCTTGGCCAAAACTTAAGTCATGTCGATGCATATAGTGGCGAAGAAAAGATACATATGGAAAAACTCATATGTGAGGAGCTTAATGCTCAAGGAATGACAAGAACTATGACGCCCCGAGACCGTTGCGCCAGGTGTCTTCCAGTTATTCGTTGTTGTTGCCTTGTCTTTCGCTTGCGTGTTGCATCTTGCCATGTCAGCATGTGCATTACATCATCATGTTTTTCAAAACTTGCATCCGCCTGGGTCTCCCCATTCCTTCCGTTGTTCGTTCTGAGCCCAGACACACTCGCCCGCGCCAACGGCACCTCTGAAATATTTTATAAGTGGCCGAAAAATGTTTTCGGAATGGGATGAAAGTTGGCATGCGGTGTTATTATGTTGTCAGTAGACCGCCTGTCAAGTTTCATCGCATTCGGAGTCCGTTTGACGCCCCAACAGATAACTATAGCGGCATTATAGTCGGTCAAACGTCGGACGTTTTCTATCTCCGGAAACAGTTGTCGGGCTGCACTCTCTCTCTCTCTCTTCTCTCCTGCAACCCTCAGTCTTCCACACAGTTACAATCAGCCCACCTGTAGCCCACTAAATCCACCCTCCGACCGGAACCGTCAGATCGCGATCGAGGCTCCAAAAGCCCCCAAAACCCCCTAACCCTAGCTCCTACCTTATATAAACCCCCTCCCTTCCAAATTTGGTCTACCCTAGCCTCCACATACCTTCTGGCCTCCCCCTTGGGATCCCCACAGCCGCTAGCCTCCTCCCTCCTCGATTTTAGCGCCAATCCACCCCGCCACCGCCACTTGTCACCGGCCCAGAGGTCGCGCCACCACCTGAGGCATCGCCCCGACCAACCGAGAGCTGCCACGTCACCTCCCCGCTTCCCGCAGCCACTCACAGCCCTCCACGTCGCCTCTCCAGCGCCCCACTTCACCGCGGCCCTCAGGGCCCATCTGGAGCCCGCCCCAGGCCGCAATCGGGCCTGAGGCGCCCGTCCTGCACCGCCGCCTATTCTGTCACCTCCATGCTCGCGTCGCGTGGCTCCCGAGCAGCGCCTCTCGCGCCGAGCATCGCCGCTGCCACGCTGGTTCCCCACCGCCAGTGAGCTGCGCGCCGCTGCGCCCCTTCCTCTTCCTCTCCCCCTCCCTCTCCCCCTCCCTCCCTCCCTCCCCCCCCCCCCCCCCCCCGCGGAGCCGCCATGGTCATGGAAACCACGCTGCCGCCGTCGAGCTTGCCATCGATCCCCTCGCCCGCGCCGTCTGCTGCCGGATCCGGATGGACCGGATCCATTCCCTGATGCCTCGCCATTCCTGGACTTCACATGCCTCGCTGGATGCCGTTGCTACGTTGCCGTGCTCCTGGTTCGAGCAGAGAGCTCCGGCGCCCGTTGACCCAGCCTCACTCGGCCATCCGTGCCAGAACGCAAGACCCAGCCTGCCTGCCCGGCCTCCTCCCACCGAACTGGGCCTGGCCCAGCTAGGTGAGCAGCCAGGCGCCCAGTGGGCATTGTTAGATTCGGCCTGATGTGGTTTTTTCCCCTACTGCGAATTTGTCTAATAACCAGTGCACTGCAATTTTGCAGAAAAGTCCCCCTAGATCATGCATTTAATAATTCACAAATGGTGCATCGGATTAAAATGATTTATATATGAAAATGACTAGAATTTCATCTAGTTTCATAATGCTAGATGACCCGTTGCACCCATGGCGCAAAAAGCGAGAGCAAACCGTGAAAGTGAGAGTAATTTGGAACCAATTTAATAGATACTTAGGTACACATAGCGTTACATATTTTTTTACATGGCGGCATTATAGCTCAAAGGAAAGAAAGTTATAAGATCACTTGATGATAGCTTACATTGGCTTTATAAAGCATGTTATAGTAGCAGATATGCATCATTGATATAGCTCGCCTATTAACCTTTGGCTGAGTCTTGTATCTTCTACCAGCAAGAAATATCAAGACATGAAGGCAGTGGTATTAGGTTCATGTCCCATCAGTATTAAACATGGTTTCATCGTTTAAGTAGTGGTGTCTTCATTCTACAATTATTATTTACACGGTTCGTGCCACACACATTCTTTTTGAAGAATGATGCAAAGAACCACTGGCTGCTACACCTGCACAACTGCAGTATTAAACATTAAACCATTTAGCGCATCTAATAGGCTACAAAGTTGCTCGTAATAATATATGCAAAGGTAGTGGAAAATATCATTGATTTGCACAATATCGTGAAACATCAGAACATCATGAAACGATTAGGTTAAATTATCATATACAGTTGAAATGCAGCAAAATGTTAAAACACAGAAAGGTACTTACCAACAATCCCAGGGAATGCACCTCGAGGGCCTGAACTATTTTTAGCTCTCCAAATGTCAATGATTTTCTTGATAGAAATTGAGTTTTTGCACACAATCCAGGTAGAAATATATGAGTATGGTGGAAAAAAAATCTTAGTACAAGAGGCTCATATTCATTACTGGAGCAGATGTGTATGGTAAAAAAAATTGTAGAAGCGCAAACACCAGACAATGGTGCAACGTAGAAGCACCACGCGCGACAGATGCTCCAGGAATTATTCAGCTTAGCATCATGGATTCATGGTTCAGACAACTACCAAAATGTCAGCTTAAGTGATTATGTTATAGTTTCAGGACAAAGGATAGCAAGAAAGTCCACCCATTAATTTGATTCGGGTTCAGCCTACCACAAGATCAGAGAAGTTAATCTTCGTCCACATTGGTTTCATCGGCTGGACCGTTCTGCTCCTGCGGCCCTGCCTCTTTATCCAATTTCCCCCGTTTAGCTACAGGCTGCATTTTTGCTTCTAAAGATTGCAGAAGGGGTTGAGTGCAATGAATAAAATTGAATGTTCTTTTTATATCGATTGTGTCTAAATACAACAGCTATTCGCTACAGGAAAAAGAAATCGCAAATTCATGCAATCCCTCATTCGTAAGGACATAGAGAGCTAATAAAATTCCATTGTTATTTATTTATGCTCCCATTTTATAACGATTGCCACTAAATACAATAGCTATTGCTACAGGCAAAGGAATGCCCAAAATTATACAAACCCTCGTTCATGAGGATATAGAGAGCCAAAAATTTATGTTGTTGTTAACAACTTGTATTTATTTATACTCCAATATTCTCGCCAACAATCTAAAGGGCTGAGCCACTGCACCCTTCATTTGCATTGTCACATAAGAGTTATTTATCCGTGCATCATCTAAATTCAAAGAACATATCCTTGATGGACACAACTGAGCAAGAACAGCAGGTTGTAACGGAATGAAAGAGACAAGTAGACAACATCACGACCTTCCAATCCTCAGGGGCTGTACAAACTGGGAACCCAAATCGTTTGCATCTTTCCTTCCTTGCACACAATCATCTGCCCTGCAAATAAGATCACAGTTACTATCATCCTTAATGGTGCTGAGTAAATCAAATAGCAAGGACTAATAAGATGAAAATTTACCTACCATGGCGTAGAATTGAGGAGGTAATTGGTTTAAGCAGCATGGAGGTAGAAACCAGCAGAACCTATCGATGGCACTATTGCATACAATAGAAATCAACACAAGTCAGTAAAAATCAAGAGAAGTGGACAACATAAATCAGCAGCCCATCACCTGCATTCTAGAACATACTTTCAACAACTATCATGCTGTAAAACAACAAGGCACACCAGCCATCAACTTGAATTTTGCAGTGCTCCTGAATTTATTTGGGCGCCGGTACCCTTACTACTGGAATGTAACAAAGGATCAATGGATTAGTACCAAAATTAACCGATTATACCTTGCATATATTTATATGTATTCACTATTTTATTGAGATATAGCAATACTATAAATGCTGAAAATGTAAGCAGATCAACAAAACTGCACAAAAAACACCCATACACGACACTGAAAATCATATGAGCATCTATAACTATTTTGTGGTTCAAATCTATAGAGACACTTTTGTAATATAGTTATAAAATATAGCTTCAACGAAATCTGCATTTATACATCGATATAACACTAATCAAATGTACAAATCTGGCATCAACAATAGAGCTTCACAAGTAGCCTCAAGGATTTCTTTAGTTTCCATTGCCAGCAATGTAAGCGGTAATATAGTTATGAAGAAACAAATTCTGCATTGTAAAAACAGAGCATCTCAAAAAAAAAGAATGAATAGGTGACATCAAACCTACAACAAATATATACCAACTATTGCCGGTTGATTTACTCACTAATCAGCAAAATATACTTAAATTTGAGGTTTTAGATTTAAAAAAGCTTGAGAAAAAGCTAACAATACACATGAGAAGATGAACAAAAAGGATAGAAGGAAGCGATAGAAGTATACCTTAAATCGAATAGCTTCATTGAGTATCTTGGCCAACCCTTTGTACCTCTCATATGTAGTTCTGAGGCAAAGAACGGAGAATAATCATTTGAATCGAGTGCACAACTGTAGACCTGAATGGAAGAGGAATGGTCAAGCACGAAGCACGGTATAGTAGAGTAGGACTGTGAAAGCTAGAAATTTGTCCTTACAACGATGGAGACGTGCTACCAAAACGTAAGTTGGAGGAGATGAGGATCATACTACATACCGACAGCCTTCCCGGTGTCTGTCTTGATCACGGGCACTGGCCTGCTGTAGCCGCCTCCGGTCGCCTGGCAACACCCACGATGGGCCACGATGGACGATGCGTACCTGATTCCACAAGGAAGACGATCGAGGGCCGTCGCTCACAGCGCCGCTCTTGTCTTGACCGCCGCCGCCACGTGTCTAGGGAAACTTTTCTTTCCCTGAACTTGGTGAACCTTTAGCTTGTGTGCCTGAGATACTCTGCAAATATCAAATGGTATGAGAACAATAACGATTATTTAATGTAAAAGGGATGTCATTGTATTTACTGATCTGAAAGTGTTGTATATGATAAAATCAAAATAGCTAGAAGCCTAAAAGTGACCCAACAATACTTTCAACAGGTTGCTGTTTTATGCAAGCAGTAGTATGCTTTTACCTCATAAATCAAAACATAACATGTTCAGGGCCAAAAATGTTGACCAAAATAAAGTGGTAGCAAGCCTATTTAAATTCATGACCGGTGCAGCCTCCTAGCTTAATAAATATATAATGGCAGTTCTGGCTGGTACTTAACATGGAGTAGCGGCAACCTCATATACTCAACTGACAACATCAACCTATAAAGAAAATGTGAACCAAATCAAAGTGGCATTGCTCCAAACCATAGATCATACCTGAAAATCCGCTTCTTCATATCTTTTCTCTCAAATAGAGGCATGCTGAATCCTTCACGCAGGAGGTTGCCAGTGCGTACGTCAAGCCAACAAAAAAGAACAGGAGAGCCCAACCTACAAAAAAAGAATGCAATTCTTTTACAACAACGAATCGTAGAGCAATCAAATGACAAGGGACCAAAAGAGAAGCAATCAACATGGCTCAGCATGCAAGCGGACGGCGTAATCTGCCACTGCAGCAGCTTGGATTTTCATCGAACGCCTTATAGGTAGATACGAAAACGAATCTACACAAACAGGGATGAGATATTCTGTTGTTAAATTGAAAAAATAAGTGAAAAGGAGAGGGGAGAAGGCAAATCAAGAGGGGGGGTGAAGAGGTGTGGGTACCTGTAGAGGCCAGATGCGGCAGAGGATTCATCGGAACTATGTTACATAGAAGCTCAGCTGCGGCGGCCACCCGTGCTTCTCCTCTTGACCACCACCACGACGCCGCCCGGACTCCCGCCATGCTCCGCCACAACCAGGCCACCCGTGCTTCAGCTGCGGCGGCCACCCGTGCTCCCTCCTCCAACGCCATCTTTCCACTGCCTGGATCTTGTTTTCCTCCTCCAACGCCATCTTCCCATCTCCACCTCCCCACGAAAAGGGCAAGACAGGAGGCATCCACCGGCGGGAGGCGCCATCAGCAAGGAAGAGAGGAAGAGGCGGTGCAGGAAGGAGGAGGCCGTTGCGAGGAGAGGAGGGGAAAGAGGAGACGTCAGGGGAGGAGAGAGGATGTGGTGGCGGTGGCGGCGGCGGCTGCTGGGAATTGGGAGGAGATGGGTGAATCGCGTCTAGGTTAATCCCTGCCTCGGTAGGAACACGCTCACCCAAATGCATCGAAAAACCACCTCGTTTCTTGGCCCCACGACCAAACCAGCCCCACCCGTCATACAACATCAAACGAAAAGCTCAGGTAGAGAAGGGATTAACGGTGTACCGACTGTCAGCAGACGAAAAAGCACTGTGGTAAAAGAATCGTTCGGTCCACGAAGGCGTGCGCGCACGATGCCTCTGGAACGGCGGGTAGCGTAGCGTTCTTTAACTTGTCCATGTCACTTTCATGCATGTTAAAAATGTTTAAAATGAGGTTTGCATACAATTTACTTATTGCCATGCTAAAATGCTTTAATTCATAACTAAATAACTGTAGCTCCAAACTTAACAAACTTTATATATAAATGAAGTAGAAAAATGCCTAGTTTAACATGGTGCACTCTTCTTCATGTTTACCAACTCTAAAATTATGTTTAGGGCAGAACAGTACCAAACTCATAATTTGCACATGAGGATTTTTCCGGACTTGTTGCTTGTTGTTCCGGCCCCATTTAAACTTGCCTAGATAGGTAGCTTTCCATATGTTTCACCTCTTGCCATGTTTAACAACATTTAATATTGTTGGGTACATAAACGAGAGAGAACTAATTAAGTCATGTGGCGTTTCGTCAATATGCAACTCGTTGCATATCGAGCACCACTTAACTTGTAGTATTGCTTGTGCACTTTGCCATGCCATGCCTCATTAAACCGGACATGCATCATACTTGGTTGTGCATCATGCCATGTTTATGTGATGGTTGTTTACTATATTGCTTACTTCTTTCCGGGTTGCTTCTCTCATTAGCTTCGGTTTCGTTCCGGAGTTGTGAGGATCCGCTTGACTACGTCTGCTTGTCTTCTTCATGGACTCGTTCTTCTTCCTTGCGGGATCTCAGGCAAGATGACCATACCCTCGAATTCACTTATATCTTTGTTTGCTAGTTTTTCGCTCTTTTGCTATGCCACTCTACTTACCACTTGCTATATCATGCCTCCCATATTGCCATGGCAGGCCTCTCACCCACCTTTTCTAGCAAACCGTTGTTTGGTTATGTTACCACTTTTGCTCAGCCCCTCTTATAGTGTTGCTAGTTGCAGGTGAAGATTAAGTTTGTTCCTTGTTGAAACATGGATATGTTTGGGATATCACAATATCTCTTATTTAATTAATGCATCTATATACTTGGTAAAGGGCGGAAGGCTCGGCCTTATGCCTGGTGTTTTGTTCCACTCTTGCCGCCCTAGTTTCCGTCATACCGGTGTTATGTTCCTTGATTTTGTGTTCCTTACGTGGTTGGGTGTTATGGGAACCCCTTGACAGTTCGCTTTGAATAAAACTCCTCCAGCAAGGCCCAACCTTGGTTTTACATTTTTCTAACAACCTAAGCCTTTTTCCCTTGGGTTTCCGGAGCCCGAGGGTCATCTTTATTTTAACCCCCCCCCCCCGGGCCAGTGCTTCTTTAAGTGTTGGTCCGAACCGGGCAACCTGCAAGGCCACCTTGGGGCAACTTGAGGGCTTGTTTTACTTATAGCTTGACCTATCCGGTGTGTCTTGGGAACATGATACGTGCGACTCCTATCGGGATTGTTGACACATCGGGCGGCTTTGCTAGTCTTGTTTTACCATTGTCAAAATGTCTTGTAACCGGGATTCCGAGTCTGATCGGGTCTTCCTGGGAGAAGGAATATCCTTCGTTGACTGTGAGAGCTTGTGATGGGCTAAGTTGGGACACCCCTGCAGGGTATAAACTTTTGAGAGCCGTGCCCGCGGTTATGTGGCAGATGGGAATTTGTTAATATCCGGTTGTAGAGAACTTGACACTTGACTTAATTAAAATGCATCAACCGCGTGTGTAGCCGTGATGGTCTCTTTCCGGCGGAGTCTGCGAAGTGAACATGGTCTTGTGTTATGCTTGAACATAAGTAGTTTCAGCATCACTTCTTGATCATTTATAGCTTCTCGACCTTTGCTTTGCTTCTCTTCTCGCTCTTATTTGCGTATGTTAGCCACCATATATGATTAGTGCTTGCTGCAGCTCCACCTCATTACATATCCTACCCATAAGCTTAAATAGTCTTGATCTTGCGGGTGTGAGATTGCTGAGTCCTTGTGACTCACAGATACTTCCAAACAGTTGCAGGTGCCGATGATACCAGTGCAGATGACGCAACCGAGCTCAAGTGGGAGCTCGATGAAGATCTTGTTCGTTGTGTTGTTTCGTTTCCTGTTGATCAGTAGTGGAGCCCAGTTGGGATGATCGGGGATCTAGCATTTGGGGTTGTCTTCCTTTATTTTGGTTCCGTAGTCGGACCTTTGTTTGTACTTTGGATGATGTATTGATTATTCGTGTATTATGTGAAGTGGCGATTGTAAGCCAACTCTTTATCCATTTCTTATTCAGTACATGGTGCAACAAACCTACCATGCGGCTATGCCTCTAAGTCATGCCCCGACACATGGGAGATATAGTCGCATTGTGGGCGTTACAAGTTGGTATCAGAGCCATCCAAAACTTAGGAGCCCCCTACTTGATCGAATCGCTGACGTTGTTGAGTTTAGAACAAAATGTTTTGAGTCTTAGTATTATATTTATAAATATATATGTATATATATATATATATATTGGAGAGTAGGATTCTTTTTACTCCTCAGTCCCTTCGTCGCTCTGGTGAGGCCTCCTGACATAGAAGTTTTGACTCTTCTCTTATCAAATTTCACGAAATTACTTTTTTAGGATCACGCGGGTACCTTGGAATCGTCCTGATGGTTTTGTGACGAGAACATTGTTCTTGGTGACTCCTGACATTTAGGGGTTGTGGTAGTGTCCCGGGGAGTTGATCTCCGAGGTGTTGTCATCACAATTTTATCGTTGCAGTTCTGGAATGCCTGAGTTCACCGATATTGAAAATCTCTTTTATGCAGTTGTTGGTGACATAATCTTGACGCCACCCAGTACTAGGGCAGGAGTTCGGGAGTATTGCCATAACTCGTATAACGGATGCTTTTCGAAGGTTGAGGTAAATGATTTCCGAAGGTTTGTTGGTTATGTGTTCAAGGATGGATACAGCTGGATGTAGGATTTGTTAGTTTTCGGTGAGATATTATACTTCCCCTGTATCCCCAACACCTGATTGCATAACCAAACAGTTTCGGGAGTTTATAAGTGGGAATTCAAGTAGCTCCTAGAATATCTTTCCAACATACACATGATACGATATGGGATCTATCATATGTTTGTTCCGGCTTATTTTGCAAGCCAATCCTGTGTTTTGTTTTGAATTGTGGTATTCGAGTTGCTTCAATGTCAAGTGTTGATTCCATACCTTCCCTAAATGGTGTTCACCCATTTCTATGTGAATACTAATCCTTCATGATAATCGAGATTGTCATGCCAATTCCTTTTCAACCGGCGTGTTTCTCTTCAAGTGGATCTGATCATTTTCAACATCCGCAAGATCAACTCAAAGTCTTCTTAACGTTAGTTGTTTCATCCGTCCCCAAGTTGCCTTTGTTTTTCCTGCCCTCCCACCCTTTTTCTTCACGGACTCAGATTTCTTAATCAAGTATCAATTTCATTTATGTGAAGACTCTTCATCCTTTTCCTTCAATGTTCTTACTTGGTGATTCTCATGAAGATACTAAGGAAGCCTCAAGTTCATCATTCTTCATTCTTTTTCTTCCCCGGTGGATTCAATCCAAGATTTCGGTGTTAATCTTATCCCTTTCCTCATTTCATAATGCTTTCTCATACCGGTGCACCTCTTAGTCGCTCATCTCTCTCTATTCATATCCAAAGTGCCGAAGATATCTCAGAAGATTCAAGTTTCCATTCTCAATTCGCTCAAGTTCTTTTGAGGATGTTATCTCATTCAAGCCATTTAAATCAACAAGTGCAATCTCCCTTTCAAGTAATCGTTCGAAGGTGTTTCTTTTGAGTGGGCCCTAACCCACAGGTATTTTCCCAGGATCTTACCTGACTCTTCTTATTTTCCCGGAGTTATTCTCAATTTTCTCAAAGTTTGACGTAAGAATGAATTGTCATCAGTCATATGTCTTTCTGCAAGATCTTTCAAATTCTTTTCATTATTGATTCAACCTTTATATTCTACATTATTCTAGAGTGTCTCAAAAATCCATGGTGGTGTTTCTCATCGTCATTCTCGAATTTTGAAGACCGAAGAAGAGTTCCTCTTAAATTCTTATCCGTTCTATCAAAGATTCATGGTGCTAGCCTTATGCCATCCTCTCATAATTGTTTTCGTTTGTGAGAATTCTTTCACCCATCCGGAGCAATTTAGGAGTCTTTTCAGTTTGATTCGCCTGAGCCCATCATCTCAAAATTGTGCATTCCAGCTTTCAGCTCTTGTTCTCCAAATCTTACCGGTGCATCGCTCAAATATCCTCTAATCAACTTGGGATCTCTTCGTTCACTTGCATCTAAATCCTCTCAAGTATCTTCGTTCATTTTCTAATTCTTCCCGGTGTTTCTTTATCTATTCTTCATTCATTTTTGATTCTTACGGTGGTTCGTTCAAAATTTCTCTTCCTTCGTTATCGTATCAACTCTTTCGTTTTTTCAAATCCAACCGATGGTTCGTTGAACTCTTTTCTCAAGTTTGCTCTATATCTCTCTTAATCCTTTCTACGAGAATAAGTAGTATGCCAAATCCGTTGCTTGTCATCAATTTATATCCGTTGCGTGTTGCATCTTGCCATGTCAGCATGTGCATTGCATCATCATGTTTTTCAAAACTTGCATCCGCCCGGGTCTCCCCGTTCCTTCCGTTGTTCGTTCTGAGCCCAGACACACTAGCACGCGCCCGCGGCACCTCCGAAATAGTATTTTATAAGTGGCCGAAAAATGTTCCCGGAGTGGGATGAAAGTTGGCGTGCGGTGTAGTTATGTTGTTAGTAGACCGCCTGCCAAGTTTCATCGCATTCGGAGTCCGTTTGATGCCCCAACGGATAACTATAGCGGCATTATAGTCGGTCAAACGTCGGACGTTTTCGGTCTCCGGAAACAGCTGCCGGGATGCACTCTCTCTCTTCTCTCCCGCAACCCTCGGTCTTCCACACAGTCACAATCAGCCCACCTGCAGCCCACTAAATCCACCCTCCGACCGGAATCGTCGGATCGTGATCGAGGCTCCGGAAGCCCCCAAAACCCCCTAACCCTAGCTCCTACCTTATATAAACCCCCTCCCTTCCAAATTTGGTCTACCCTAGCCTCCACCTACCTTCTAGCCTCCCCCTTGGGATCCCGCAGCCGCCAGCCTCCTCCCTCCTCGATTTTAGCACCAAGCCACCGCGCCACCGCCACTTGTCGCCGGCCTAGAGGCTGCGCCGCCACCTGAGGCGTCACCCCGACCAACCGAGAGCTGCCACGTCACCTCCCCGCTTCCCGCAGCCACTCACAGCCCTCCACGTCGCCTCTCCAGCACCCCACTTCGCTGCGGCCCTCAGGACCCATCTAGAGCCCGCCCCGGGACACAACCGGGCCTGAGGCGCCCGTGCTGCACCGCCGCTCATTCTGTCGCCTCCCTGCTTGCGTCGCGTGGCTCCCGAGCAGCGCCTCCCGCGCCGAGCATCGCCGCTGCCTCGCCAGAACCCCACCACGTCGGTTCCCCACCGCCGGTGAGCAGCGCGCCGCCGTGCCCCTTTGTTTTCTCCTCTCTCTCTCTCGCAGGCCTCACATCTCTCTCTCCCCCCCCTGCAGAGCCGCCATGGCCATGGAAACCGCTGCCGCCGTCGAGCTTGCCATCGATCCCCTCGCCCGCGCCGTCCGCTACCGGATCCGGATGGACCGGATCCATTCCCTGATGCCTCGCCGTTCTTGGCCTTCACATGCCTCGCTGGATGCCGTTGTCGCGCCACCGTGCTCCTGGTTCGAGCAGAGAGCTCCGGCACCCGTTGACCCAGCCTCGCTCGGCCTTCCGTGCCAGATCGCAAGGCCCAGCGGGCCTCCTCACCCAGCTTGCCTGCCCAGCCTCCTCCCACCGAACTGGGCCTGGCCCAGCTAGGTGAGCAGCCAGGCGCCTAGTGGGCATTGTTAGATTCGGCCTGATGTGGTTTTTTTCCCCTGCTGTGAATTTTTCTAATAACCAGTGCACTGCAGTTTTGCAGGAAAGTCCCCCTAAATCATGCATTTAATAACTCACAAATGGTGCATCGGATTAAAATGATTTATACATGAAAAATGACTAGAATTTCATCTAGTTTCATAATCTGCCACTTTCATGCATGTTAAAAATGTTTAAAATGATGTTTGCATATATTTTGCCTATTGCCATGCTAAAATGCTTTAATTCAAAAATAAATAATAATAGCTCCAAACTTAACAAACTTTATACGTAAATGGGGTAGAAAAATGCCTAGCTTAACATGGTGCACTCTTCTTGCATGTTTAACAACACTAAAATTATGTTTAGGGTAGTTTTCCATATGCTTCACCTCTTGCCATGTTTAACAATATTTAATATTGTTGGGTACATAAACGAGAGAGAACTAATTAAGTCATGTAGCATTTCGTCAATATGCAACTCGTTGCATATTGAGCACCACTTAACTTGTAGTATTGCTTGTGCACTTTGCCATGCCATGCCTCATTAAACCGGACATGCATCATACTTGGTTGTGCATCATGCCATGTTTATGTGATGGTTGTTTACTATGTTGCTTGCTTCTTTCCGGGTTGCTTCTCTCATTAGCTTCGGTTTCGTTCCGGAGTTGTGAGTATCCGTTCGACTACATCTGTTTGTCTTCTTCATGGACTCATTCTTCTTCCTAGCGGGATCTCAGGCAAGATGACCATACCCTCAAATTCACTTATATCTTTGTTTGCTAGTTTTTTGCTCTATTGCTATGCCACTCTACCTACCACTTGCTATATCATGCCTCCCATATTGCCATGTCAAGCCTCTCACCCACCTTTTCTAGCAAACCGTTGTTTGGCTATGTTACCACTTTTGCTCAACCCCTCTTATAGCGTTGCTAGTTGCAGGTGAAGATTAAGTTTGTTCCTTGTTGGAACATGGATATGTTTGGGATATCACAATATCTCTTATTTATTTAATGCATCTATATACTTGGTAAAGGGTGGAAGGCTCGGCCTTATGCTTGGTGTTTTGTTCCACTCTTGCCTCCCTAGTTTCCGTCATACCGGTGTTATGTTCCTTGATTTTGCGTTCCTTACGCGGTTGGGTGTTATGGGAACCCCTTGACAGTTCGCTTTGAATAAAACTCCTCCAGCAAGGCCCAACCTTGGTTTTACATTTGTCTAACAACCTAAGCCTTTTTTCCCTTGGGTTTCCAGAGCCTGAGGGTCATCTTTATGTTAACCCCCCCGGGCCAGTCCTTCTCTAAGTGTTGGTCCGAACCGGGCAACCTGCGGGGCCACCTCGGGGCAACTTGAGGGCTGGTTTTACTCGTAGCTTGACCTATCCGGTGTGTCCTGAGAACGAGATACGTGCGACTCTTATCGGGATTGTCGACACATGGGGCGGCTTTGCTGGTCTTGTTTTACCATTATCGAAATGTCTTGTAACCTGGATTCCGAGTCTGATCGGGTCTTCCTGGGAGAAGGAATATTCTTCGTTGACTGTGAGAGCTTGTGATGGGCTAAGTTGGGACACCCCTGCAGGGTATAAACTTTTGAGAGCCGTGCCCGCGGTTATGTGGCAGATGGGAATTTGTTAATATCCGGTTGTAGAGAACTTGACACTTGACTTAATTAAAATGCATCAACCGCGTGTGTAGCCGTGATGGTCTCTTTCCGGCGGAGTCTGCGAAGTGAACACGGTCTTGTGTTATGCTTGAACGTAAGTAGTTTCAGCATCACTTCTTGATCATTTATAGCTTCTCGACTGTTGCTTTGCTTCTCTTCTCGCTCTTATTTGCTTATGTTAGCCACCATATATGATTAGTGCTTGCTGCAGCTTGACCTCATTACATATCCTACCCATAAGCTTAAATAGTCTTGATCTTGCGGGTGTGAGATTGCTGAGTCCTTGTGACTCACAGATACTTCCAAACAGTTGCAGGTGCCGATGATACCAGTGCAGAAGACGCAACCAAGCTCAAGTGGGAGCTCGATGAAGATCTTGTTCGTTGTGTTGTTTCGTTTCGTGTTGATCAGTAGTGGAGCCCAGTTGGGACGATCAGGGATCTAGCATTTGGGGTTGTCTTCCTTTATTTTGGTTCCGTAGTCGTACCTTTGTTTGTACTTTGGATGATGTATGGATTATTCATGTATTGTGTGAAGTGGCGATTGTAAGCCAACTCCTTATCCCTTTCTTATTCAGTACATGGGATTGTGTGAAGATTACCCCTCTTGCAACAAACCTACCATGCGGCTATGCCTCTAAGTCGTGCCCCGACACATGGGAGATATTGTCGGCGTTCTGGGAACGGGGGTCCCCAGACTTGCCTGCCTGCGGCCTGCGGCGTGGCTCGAGTGGGGGGCCAGCGCTGCCCATCTTCATCAGCTCAAGCTCAAGACCCTCGCAAGGGGCCAAGCCTCGCGGGGCGGACGACAGGAAGCTTCCTGAGAGGCAGCCTCATCAGGCAGGCTCGCGAGGAGGCGGAGAGATCAAGGCGGGGATACCTCGCGAGGAACCCATGACACAAGCCATGACGATCGAGACCAGGCGGGCGCCGGCCTGCGCAGTGTCCTTGTTTCCTCTTTGGTGCAAAGGGGCAATCATAGGCCAAGGCATCGGGCAAAGGTTGCCATTCCGGTGCAACGAGACCAAGACCAGCAGAGCGGCAGGACGGAGGTCACCGTGGTGCCCAAGACAGCGTCATCACCAGTGCTTTTGGCAGCCGAAGACCACCTTTGGTCAAGATAACTTGTACTATATGTTCCCCTTCAAAATGGCCAATTGTTGGCGCCCTTCCCGCTCATTATTTGGGGAGAGGCCCAGGGCCTCTATAAATAGAGCTAGCCACCAGAGAGTAAGGGGGGAGAAGACATCGAGAGATCTGGTAGAACCCTAGCAGAGGGAGAAGACATCGAGAGATCTGGTAGAACCCTAGCAAAGAGAGAGAGGCGACTGAACTCACCCTAGCAGTTCATCGCACCAGCTCAAGAACACCTCTCGCGAGGCTGTTCTTCCTTTGTACTGTTCATCGTCAGCCCCCTGAGGCAATCCACCACACCACACACTGGAGTAGGGTATTACACCACAACGGTGGCCCAAACCAGTATAAACCTTGTGTCCCTTGTGTTGTTCGTTGTTTCCAGCTTAGATCATGCGAGGAGATTGGACGTAGATCGGTAGGGGAGAGATCTCCGCGCGCACCCCAGTGTTCGAACCTCAAGGGTCTGCCGGAACCCGAAATCCGACATTTGGCGCGCCAGGTGGGGGTGCACCGGAATCTTTCTTCCGCTGTTCGTGTGTGATCTTCTGCCGTGTCCATGGCTGACGCTCGTCGGGCTTGCGCTGAGCGCCGGGCTGCTCTCGCCACCCGTGTCGCCCAGACGGTGCCCGTTAGTGGACGCCCTCGTCATTGCCCGTTGCCTGCCACCAACGCCGCCACCGGCCCAGCAAGGAATGAGCAGCAGGCCTCGTCCCAGCATCCTTCGGTATGGCGGGAAAGCCGCACCGCCACACCGTCGCTGACTCCAGCCGCTTCGTCGTCCCACGCCCGTCGCGCCCCCACGGACGTGCACGCCGTGCTGCTCCTGACAAGAGAACTCTTGCACTACCACCCCGTCGATGACCTCTACGAAGACTGGCTCGCCCACATCACTGAGCTTGTCAGCACCGCAAGGGGCTCCCCCTTGTTGTCCCTCTCGCTGCCTCGCCCTCCATTCCGCGCAGGAGGCGAGGATCAGGAGGTGACTCCACCACCTCCTCCCCAAGGAGGCGCCCTAGCTCCAAGGCGCGCAGCCACAGGGTGAGACCCTCCACGTCCGGCGCCTGCGCAGCAAGAAAGGAGATGCCAAGAGATCCCTCGTCCCCAAGAAGGTGCTCGTGCGCTCCCAGCGCCAGCGCTCCAAGATCGCGTCCCTGCACCTCCACACCAAGACCCCACTCTGCTCCAAGCGGCGGCGCGCGGTAATCCCCATGAGCAAGCCCAGTACCAGCAAAAGGCACCGGTGGCCACAGCAGGCTGTCGTGCCCTCACCCCCGAGCTACGCGGCGTCGCATGGCCAGGCAAGTTCAAGCCCGACCTGCCCCCTCGCTACGATGGCACGGCGGACCCGGCGGAGTTCCTACAGCTCTACGAGCTGTGCATCGAAGCCGCCAACGGAGACGAAAGGGTCATGGTGAACTGGTTTCCCATGGCGCTCAAGGATGGGGCCCGCACCTGGCTCCTGAACCTGGCTCCTGGCACAATCTCCTCCTGGGACGAGATGCGCACTCACTTCATCGCCAACTTCCAGGGCACTCGCGACCGGCCCCCGGCCGTGAGCGATCTGTGCCGCATCAAGCAGCAGCAAGGGGAAACCCTGCAGAAATACATCCAGCGCTTAAACAACGCTTGCCTCAAGATCCCCAAGGTGACTGAACAAGCCATCATCTTGGCCTTCTCCGATGGCGTACGCGACGTCAAGATGAAGGAGGAGCTAGCAATCCATGAAGACATGTGCACATCCCTGGAGCTGTTCAACTTGGCGACCAAGTGCGCCAGGGCTGAGGAAGGGCGCCTTTCACTCCTCGAACTCCCGGATGCCGACCCAGAAGAGAAGAAGCCCAAGGCCAAGGACGTGAAGTGCAAGGGGGCTGCCGTGCTTGCAGCAGAGCCAGACACCAAGCGAGGCAGGGATCAGCCCGAGTCATCCAAGGGCAGCCGGTACTGCATGTACCACGAACTCCACACCCACAACACCAACGAATGTCAAGAGCTCAGGGCCGTGAGAGATGGATGTGTCGGCCGACACCCCGAGCGCAACGACAGGGGCTATGGCCGAGGAGGAGGAAGAGGTGGAGGATGATGGGAAGACCGTGGCCCTCGCCAAGGGTGGCGTGACCGACCTCGCGAGGATCACTGGCAGGACCAGCCTCATGAGGGAGGCTGGAGAGATCAGCCTCGTGAGGATCGCCCACGCGGCAACGCAGGCCTTCCTCCTCTGCCGCCGCCGCCGAGGAGGAACGAAGACCAACACCAGGACGAGGGGGCTGGGGGCTTCCAGGAACCGCGCGCAATCCCTTGCATCTTGGGTGCCGCGCAGGCCCCAGCCTCACAGCGCATCTTCAAGCAGTTTGCTCGCGAGGTGAATGCAGTCCTCCCCAAGATTGAGGCCACGCGCCCTCTCAGGTGGTCCGTGTGCGCTATCACATTCAGCTCAACGGATCAGCTCAAGTGCGCGGCAATGGCCGGAGTCCTCCCGATGCTTTGCTCCCCAGTCATCAGCAATGTGCAGGTCAACAGGACCCTCATTGACGGCGGAGCAGGACTCAACGTCCTGTCCGTCGAGACATTCGACAATCTCCAAGTGTCGTACAATCAGCTTCAGCCAACCAAGCCCTTCTCAGGAGTCACTGATGGTTCCACTGTTCCGATAGGGTAGGTTCGCCTTCCAGTCACCTTCGGGCAGCGCAACAACTACTGCACCGAGCTCATCGACTTCGACGTCGCCCACATCCGTCCGCCATACAACGCCATCCTCGGGTACCCGGCCCTGGCCAAGTTCATGGCAGTGACTCACCATGGATACAATGTCCTCAAGATGCCAGGAAGCGGTGGAGTCATCACCGTACCCTGTGAAAAAAGGGACGCAGTGTGTTCACTTGAGCGTGTGTTCCAAGCCGCAGCAATCGAAGACCCGGACTACGGAAACGGAAGACTTCCCGAGGCAACCCCCAAGAAGAAGAAGGCTTCGCCTGACCCAAGCCATTAGGAGGCAGGCGCCTCCAGAGGTGTTGGGTCAAGATCTGCGCCCAATCAGGGAGCGCCACCCTCTCTCGCATAGGAAGGCACGCCCGGCGCCCTCCTCGGGCAGGGCTCGGGGGCTCTTTCTTGGAGAGCCACCTACTTTGCCAAGGTCGCGAGGGAGGCGCTCGGGCACCACTTGGAGGGGTGCTTCCAGGCATGTTTTCCTCAGGAAGGTACAAGGCAAGGAAGACCAGACCCTCAGGAGTTCATCGCAAGCAACACTCAGGAGCTACAGGAGTCGAGAGTCATGCGCGGCAGCCACCGCTTGCCCGCCATGACCCCACATCTAGGCGAGGATGGTGGGCTGCGCGTGTGCATCGATGTACCGGGGCTCAACCGAGCCGCGTCTCAGGAGCGCCTCTGGCCTTCACGCACGGGGCGTTGCGAGGATCCACCTCGCAGCTACGTTCGCATGCCTTTCGTCCTACCGAACGCGGTCGCCGCTCATCGGCGCCTGCTGAGGAGCATTCTGGAGGCTCAGGAGGTCAGGCATGGTACGGTCCTGGCGGAGATGGAGATGGCTCTCGAAGACTCACCTGTGCCCCCGGAGCCTCCTGAGGCTCCTGGGTCTGGGGGCTCGTGAGGGTCGACGTCCTCATCACGCATCGCCCACTTCTTCAGCATCACTTCATCTTCAACGGCACCAGGTGACATCTTTCCAAGTTCCGTTTTTAGCTGGGAGCGCCCATAGGGCTGCATCATTCCCAGGCCGCGTGGGTCCGTCCCTGCGGCATGTATCCGTTTTGCTAATGCTCTTTACTTACCTTGTCGGGGGCGCCCCTCGGGCTGCATCATCCCCGAGCTGCTCGGGCCTGGTCCTGCGGCGTTTACTTTTCCCGCGTCTACTTGAAATGAGTTTGCTCTTTCGCGCTCAATTGTAACCTGCTGCTTATCGCGGACTTCTCCGCTTTCATGCAAAGCGCTTGCACGTTAAAAAGGGGGGTACCTGAGCATCGCGACTCATGGACTCCTACTGGCTCTCCAGCCCTCACCCCCTAGCCTTGACCCACGGCATCGCAACCTGTCATACCAGCGGCGGCTGAGCTCGCTCGAGGGCCGGAACCTGAGGACGTAGAGCATTTGCATTCTAACCACCCTGCAGGAACACACCATTGATAAAGGCCCAGAGCCAGGCGCAACCCGCCTCGAGGTAGGGCCTCCTGAGTCCCGCGCTAGCTCATGAGTGCCCAGATACACCTCTCCTAGCCGACGTGTCAGGGCGGGGCTGTACATGCCCCGGGGGCTCCTCCCAGAGGGGATTCCCCTCCCACGTACCAGTGGAAGCACCATGCCCCGTGCTGGCTGACGACACTGCCAAGGAGCGGCTATGCCCGTACACATAGGGAAGCGCTATGCTCCGCGCTGGTGATAAACAACTAAGGGCGGCCTCCGGCCGTACCAACCTCAGGGAGCCCAGAGCTTAGTGTCCGGCACCGTCACAACGCCTCCCCTCGGGAGCGCCGCGCGAGGGGGCTGGACACCGGGGCTACGCCTAGGCCTCGCCCGAGCGCACGCCACCCAGCCAGGTCCCTTGGACCTGGTCGTCACGCTCCCCTCCCCGAGCAGAGCCAAGGTATGGAAACCCGTTTGAACGTCAAGGGGGACTCCTGAGCATCGCGACTCAGGAGCCTAACTTGCCCCGTAGCCCCTCACTCCTTAGTCCCGTCCTGGTTTCCGGTCGGGGCTAACGCTGGGTGAGGTACGCGCAGGGCAGGGCCCTGCTGACGTAGAACGATCAATCCACTCCTCGTTCCTCCATTTCCTACTTGTTGCTTGTGCATCAAGGGGGACTCCTGAGCATCGCGACTCAGGAGCCTAACTTGCCACGTAGCCCCTCACTCCTTAGTCCCGTCCTGGTTTTCGGTCGGGGCTAACGCTGGGTGAGGTATGCGCGGGGCCGGGCCCTGCCGACGTAGAGCGCGAGCAAGTAGGGAAGAAAAATGCAAATTCCCGGAAATTCAAAGCAAATATTACAAGCTATAGATTGTTTTACGCCGCCAAACACAAGTTTAAGCGCCTCCGTGAGGCATGGTGCGTGCTACAGGAATAAAAACAGGACGGAAGCCGCGAAGGGATCACTCTCCAGTGGCGCCGCCTCCTGGGGCCGCGGAGCTGGCGGCACCGCGCCCGGGCAAGATGCTGAAGGCGCGGAACCTCCCCGGCAAAGCTTCGGCTCAGCCTTTCACGGCCTCAGCGGCAGCAGCGGCAAGGTCGCCGCTCACGGGCTCCAGCAGGCTGTCGAGGTCGACGTTGGGGTCGCGTAGGTAGACGTGGCTGAGGGCACGCGTCAGCGCCGTCGAAGACAGGGCATGCGCCTCGGCCTCGGCCGTGGGGCCAAGACCGTCTACGACATCTTCAAGCGCACGGACCGGGAAGGGGAGCAGCTTGGCGGGGCCGTCCTCCGCGCCGGCCAGCGGCTCCTCCAAGCCGCTCTCATAAAGCATCTTCAGCGCGGCACGAGCCCCCTTCTCCATCTTCGCGAAGGCCCCCCGATCCTCCGCCAGGACCTTCGCCTTGGCGTCCAGCTCGACCCTCTCCGCCCGCAGCGACCGCTCCAGCGTCTCTAGTTCGCCGTGGCGGTCATCGAGCTTGGCATCCCAGTCCTTGACGGCGGCCTCCCGAGCCTTCATCTCCTTCTCTTTCTCCTGGCGGCCGTGGACCTCCTTGGCGAGCTCGTCGCGCAGGCCTTGCAGCGAGCCTTGGCAGCCGCAACGTCGCCCAGGGCAGCGTCGCGGGCGGCCTTGGCTTGGTTGGCAGCCTGCTTCTCCCCATCGGAGGTCGCCATGGCCTGGCTCAGCGCTTCTCGGACAGAGGCAGCAGAACGGGCCCAGCCAGAAGCTAGCTCTAGGCGCCCGGCCGCTAAGCGAGGGTCCGCGCTCAGAAGATCCTCCCGCAGCTGGCTCAGTTCGCAGGCGACCTGGTCCAGGATGGCGGCAGAGGAAGCAGAAGAAGCAGGAACCGGCGGAGCAGGCGAAGAAGACGGCGGCGTGATCACGGCTTGGCAGGAAGGAACCCCCTGGGCCTTGGTCGCCCCGGCTGCAGCATCGAGCGCAGTCGACTCCAGGGTCAGTGGGGCCACGAGGACTAACTCCGTGCCAGGGCGTCCCAGACGGCCTCGCGAGGACGATCGGACCAGGGAGGCGCGAGCCGCGCCATCTTCCTCCCCAGCGGACGAAGGCACCGCCCCGGCAGATGGACTCGCCCCAAGCAGAGCCGAAGAAGCCCCTCTCAACCTCTTCGCCGCAGGCGCCGGCCTGACAAGAGAATATGGACGTCAAGCCTCGGCGGCAGATACCAAGCAAAGCAGGAATCAAGCACTTACTGGTCGTTGCTCACGGACCCAAGCAACTTCCGGCCGAACTTGAAACTCGAGAGCCTGCAGCTTGGGTCAGCCTCGGAAGGCCCGGAAGTAGAAGCCACGTCGGGAGGGCTCGGGCTGGTTTCAGACTGCCCAGGGATCGGAGCGGACCCTGGGGGAACCAGCCCCGACCTGCCCTTCCTTGTGACCAAGGGAGAGTCCTCCCCTCCTTGCCCGACACCGGCATCGTCGTCATCCGGCATGGAGCGGAGGGCGCGAGACCTGAGCCGAGGGAAGGACTCCCCCGACTCCTCGCCAGTCACCTCGAAGACGGACTCTTCCTCCTCCGCCTCTTCTTCCTCCTCACTCTCGTTGGAGCTGCCGGAGGACACGTCCACCATCGCCAGCGCCGCAAGATCCTCGAGAGCTACCACGGGCACCAGCCCCTCACCGTTGAAGGTGGGCATGGCGTTCACCACCTGCTCCCAATCGTCGCGAAGGAACAGGGGGACGGGGGCGCCCACCGGCTTCGCCATGTCTCCCCCAACCAAGGAATGGAGGGCCGTGACCAGATTCTCGTCGGTCAGGGCCTCCGAGCTCAGGCTCAAGGCGGCCCCCGCTTCCCCAAGCCTCCACAACGGGAGCGAGTGCTCCTGGAGTGGAGCCACCCGGTGCTCCAGGAACTCCCTCGGGAGCGAGGCCCCGGTCAGCTTCGCTGCCCCCAAGTTGCTTGGCCTCAGGTCCACGTCCATCCTCTTCAGCACCGCCTTCGCACGGGGGTCGACGAGCTCCACGCGGGACCACGCGTCGACGGCCTTGGGCTGCCCCGTAGAAAGCACCAGATGGGGGTGGAGACGCCCGACATCCACCATAACCCACTTGCTCCGGAAGCCTTCGATCCTCTTCCCAGGCTTCGAGATAGCATTGGAATTGGAGTACGCGATAAAGCTCGCACACGCGGAGGCATGGACACCAGAAACCCGGAGAGAAAAATAGTGATGCAACAAGGCCACCAAGGGCTTTACCCCGACGTGAGCCTCACACTAGTAAGCAAAAATCGCCAGGAGAAGAACAGAGTTGGGGTGGAGATGCAGAGCCTGCAAGTTGTACTGGCGGAGAACATCAAAGAAGAACTCAGAGAAAGGAGGCACCAAACCGGCGACAATGGCGCTCACAAAGAGCGGATAGAAGGTGCTCCCCTTGACTTCAGGCTGGTCGGAGCCGGCCTTGAGCACAGTCGCCCCCTTGCTGCCCTGTGCCACTGTCATCAGGCGCGTAAGGGCGAGGTTCTTCTCCGACAGGTTCGGGGAATCCAGGGCCGGCAAGTACCAGGCCTCGGTCGAGGACTTGCGAGGCGCCATGGCGTGCCGGATGAGAAGGATTGAGACAGATCTGGAAGATTTCAGAAGCAAGGAGGAGAGCGAGAAAGGGGATCTGGAGCGAGGCGAAGGAGAACAAAGCAAGTAAGTCTGGCCCGGGCACCTCTTTTGTCAGATGGGCAGTTGCCGAGGCGTCGTGGGTAGCGCAGACGCCCGCGTCTAATCAATCGCCACGTGGCGCCCAAGGCCGTAGGCTGTTGGGGCCCGCGGCGCTTCACGCTTGCCCTTTCGCTTCCCTGCTAGGCCAAGCCCGGGCGCGCCTTGGGCCCGGGGGCTACTGTCGGCGTTCTGGGAATGGGGGTCCCCAGACTTGCATGCCTGCGGCCTGCGGCGTGGATCGAGTGGGGGCCCAGCGCGGCCCATCTTCACCAGCTCAAGCTCAAGACCCTCGCGAGGGGCCAAGCCTCGCGGGGCGGATGACAGGAAGCTTCCTTAGAGGCAGCCTCATCAGGTAGGCTCGCGAGGAGGTGGAGAGATCTAGGCGGGGATACCTCGCGAGGAACCGTGACACAAGACATGACGATCGAGACCAGGCGTGCGCCAGGCGGGCGCCAGGCGGGTGCCGGCCTGCGTAGTGTCCTTGTTTCCTCTTTGGTGCAAAGGAGGCAAGCACAGGCCGAGGCATCAGGCAAAGGTTTCCATTCCGGTGCAACGAGACCAAGACCAGCAGAGCGGCAGGACGAAGGTCACCATGGAGCCCAAGACGGCGTCATCACCAGTGCTTTTCGCAGCCGAAGACCACCTTTGGTCAGGATAACTTGTACTATATGTTCCCCTTCAAAATAGCCAATTGTTGGTGCCCTTCCCGCTCATTATTTGGGAAGAGGCCCAGGGCCTCTGTAAATAAAGCTAGCCACCACAGAGTAAGGGGGGAGAAGACATCGAGAGATCTGGTAGAACCCTAGCAGAGGGAGAAGACATCGAGAGATCTGGTAGAACCCTAGCAGAGAGAGAGGGAGGTGACTGAACTTACCCTAGCAGTTCATCGCACTAGCTCAAGAACACCTCTCGCGAGGCTGTTCTTCCTTTGCACTGTTCATCATCAGCCCCCTGAGGCAATCCACCACACCACATACTGGAGTAGGGTATTACACCACAACGGTGGCCCGAACCAATATAAACCTTGTGTCCCTTGTGTTGTTCGTTGTTTCCAGCTTAGATCACGCGAGGAGATTGGACGTAGATCGATAGGGGAGAGATCTCCGCGCGCACCCCAGTGTTCGAACCTCAAGGGTTCGCCGGGACCCGAAATCTGACAGATATAGCCGCATTGTGGGTGTTACAAGAACTTCTGTCAAAGAAGCCCCTAGGTACAAGTGACATACATATTTAGAGATGTATGTGTCGATGGTGTGCGGTCTAGCTGTACCAAAGCTTTAAAGGAAGAAAGAAGAAAATAATCGAAAAAGAGAGAAAAAATGGAAACTACACGGGAGGAGGAGGCGAACACGAGGTTTAGCGCTAGGCATAGAATCTTCGGAGTCTGGCCGCGTTCCAGGGGTTCGGCTCGAGGCGATTTTCTGATGCATCGCGAAGACAGTACGCTCCTCCGGTGAGAACTTCGTCAATTGTGAAGGGACCCTCCCATTTGGGCTTGAGTTTGTCCTTTTTCTTGTTCGGTAGGCGTAGAACGAGTTCGCCAATGTTGTAAGTCTTGGTCCGTATTTCTCTGCTTTGATATCTTCGAGCCTGCTTTTGGTAAAATGCTGAACGGGCTTTTGCGACATCACGTTCCTCCTCCAGGGCATCTAGGCCATCCTGCCGATCAAGCTCAGCTTCTCTCTCTTCGTACATGCACACTCGAGGTGAGTCGTGAATAATATCGCAGGGCAATACGGCCTTTGCACCATACACCATGAAGAAAGGTGTGTATCTGGTAGTGCGGTTGGGCGTGGTCCGCAGCCCCTAGAGTATGGAGTCGAGCTCCTCAACCCAGTGCTTGTCTGATTCTTTCAAGGACTGCACTAGTCTGGGCTTGATGCCGCTCATAATAAGACCATTGGCTCGTTTGACTTGACCGTTGGTTTGTGGGTGGTAGACGGAGGCGTAATCGAGTTTAATACCCAGATTAGTACACCAGGTTTTTACTTCGTCGGCTATGAAATTGGATCCATTGTCAGTGATGATGTTGTGTGGGACACCATAATGGTGCACAACACCGGATATGAAGTGTATCACCGGGTCGGACTCAGCCGTTTTGACCGGCTTAGCCTCTATCCACTTGGTGAATTTGTCCACCATAACCATCAGATTTTTTTCTTATGGATTCCCCCTTTAAGGGGTCCAACCATATTGAGTCCCCAGACCGCAAAAGGCCAAGTGATGGGGATTGTTTGCAAGGCGGTGGGGGGCATATGGCTTTGATTGGCAAAGAGTTGGCATCTGATGCAACGTTGGACAAGGTCCTATGCATCTACTTGGGCCGTCGGTTAATAAAACCCTGTACGGAAGGCCTTGCTAACAAGGGCCTGAGCTGCGGCGTGGTGACCGCCGAGCCCGGCATGAATTTCAGCCAAGAGCTGCCACCCCTCTTCCTCGGATATACATCGTTGAAGGACTCCGGTGGCGCTTTTCTTGTAGAGATCTCCATCATGAACCTTGTAGGCCTTTGAATGCCAGACAATGCAGCGGGCCTCATTCTAGTCCTCAGGAAGCTCTTTCCTGTTGAGTTAGGCCAGGAAGGGTTCGGTCCATGGGGCAATGATTGCCATGATGAGATGCACCGATGGTGTTATTTCGATGCCTGAGCCCTCGACGACGTCGGTGTTTCCGGGATCTTGGATTATGTTTGGTTCCAGACTAGTATTGCCGTTTTCCCCCTGCCACACCATGGATGGCTTGAATAGCCTTTCCGGGAAAATGTTAGGTAGGACGGGGTCGCGCTTAGCGCCGATACGAGCAAGAACATCCGCCGCTTGATTACTTTCTCGGGCCACATGATGGAACTCGAGCCCCTCGAACCGGGCCGACATTTTTATGACTGCGTTACGATACGCTGCCATCTTCCAATTTTTAGCGTAGAAATCTCCGTTTATTTGAGATATTGCCAGGTTGGAATCCCCGCGTACTTCTAGGCGTTGTATGCCCATGGAGACAGCCATCCAGAGACCATGTAATAAGGCCTCGTATTCAGCTGCGTTATTGGAGTCTGTGTATAGTATTTGGAGAACGTACTGGACAATGTCTCCAGTAGGACACTACTAGGAAAAGGCCTACTAATGGCGCACCTGTTTTGCCTACTAATGGCGCACTACTGGTGCGCCATTAGTATCACGCCACTAGTATTTCTTACTAATGGCGCACCACTGGTGCGCCATTAGTATCTGGTATACTAATGGTGCACCACGTAGTGCGCCATTAGTATAGAACACCATGCGCCATTAGTATGCCTTCCAGGGGGCCATATTTAACCATGTGCTTTGGCATACTAATGGCGCACTGTTGTGTGATGCGCCATTAGTATACTTTGGCATACTAATGGCGCACTGTTGTGTGATGCGCCATTAGTATACTTTGGCATACTAATGGCGCACTATTGTGTGATGCGCCATTAGTATACTTTGGCATACTAATGGCGCACTCTGTAGTGATGCGCCATTAGTATGAATATTAGGTTTTATTCTTTTTTACTTTTCTGATTTTTGCACAGGTTACAAAATATATTATTTGACAAAATATAGATAGCAGCACACAGCAACAGCAGATTCATCGAATACAATTCATCATATTAGTCTCCGAATTCAAAAGACCGAACAAAGGTAAAACATTACAAGTCTTGAGACTGCGAGTATCGAGTTTCTCTTCACATTACAAGTCGATATCGATCATCTAAACTACCATCACATAGAAGAGAGGTGCGTTCATCACGATGAGCATCATCGCGATGAAACTGGTCTTCATCCGGTTCCTCCAATGCTCCCTCCTCTCTCCCACTAGATAGCGGGCGTATCTAGATTCCGCCTCCGCCTTAGTGGTGTACCCTTTGTAACTGTTACCGCTGAAATGGTGAACCTGTCTCCGACACTCCTCCCAATCGCCGTAGACTCCGGGAACCTTACCCTTGTACACGACATACGACGGCATCTCTATGCACAAGCCAAACAACAGACAATACATACATAAGCAATATATAAGTATGTAATAAAAGGATCAGAAGAGAAAAGCAAGACATGACATTAATAGCACGATTCATGGTCCTACTAATAAATAGCATCGATTACATCTAAGTTGAATGACTGTCCAAACCAAAGAGACATACAAGTTCATTAAAGTTTAATTACAACATGAGCCAATCAATGTTTCAGAACTACACATAGCATCACTACTGTCGACTCGACTCATGGGACCGGAGCATGGATGAAGCCGCCGTCTGTCGTGATGGTCATGAAATCGCGGGCATTGTCAGCCTGCATTTGTAGCGTTCCATCTATCTCCCTGTTGGACGGTTGATATTTGAGGTAGAACTGCCCCGAGGTATGAAGGACATCTTGATGGATGATGTCCGCAAACTCTGACTAGATGCGAAAGAATTCTTGTCTGATGTCCGCGTCCTGGATTGCCGACAAGCTCGCGGCCCAATCTTTGAGATTATCTGGTAGCAGAAGGTGATGATGGTCCCTTACGATTACCCGCATGTGATGGAGGGCGTAGTAGGCATCCTTCTGACTGCCAGGCGGCTGCTTGACGCAGCAGAACTTAGTATTGTGGGCAAACACGTGCTTGTCGTACCTATGAACTGGCCTGGTGAAGGTGCCTCCAAATTTGGCGTAGCCGGGGAGAACATCATCAAGAACTTTCTTGATATTTGTGTAGTCCATCTTGGAGTCACGGTTCGGGTCGAAATACGTGGCCATGGAATATTTCGGGCTTAAGAGGATGAGTGTGCAATGTGTGTCACTGCACAGAACACAGAATGTTAGAAAAAAAAGAACGATCGAAATCTAAGAAATCATATGTTACGGGGCGGTTAAGGGACGACTTACTCGGGAAAGTAAGCCACGAGGAAGTTATCCTTATCTGGGTTTGCCAGAATGACGCCTTTGAGGTGTGAACTCGCGACTTGGCGGTCCCCAGCGCTGCCCAAGAGCTTGGCACGCATGTAGAAGGGGTCGACTATCACGATGTCCGGGGTCTTGTCTCTAATGATACGCATCTCCATACTCAGCGAAAACAGCCGAACGAAGGTGTAGTGCAGCGGATGAAGGTTAAACATAGCAAAGATGTCATCAAACCGCAGGACGATCGTACCCCCGATGGCGCCATCCACAAAGTCCTTGCCCTCTGGCACCTTGGCCACGAAAACTGGGTATGCCACATCATTCTCTCTGAGACGCCGCTTCTCCAAAGAAAGAACAATGTCATGCAGACTCCGCATAGCACCGGTTGCAGCATTGAGCATATTTGTTGGTAGCATCTCCCTACCCTCCACATGCACCCTCCTCGAGATATCCTTAGGTGAACGTGGCCTGTCCTGAGCACGGATCGTACTCGGTGCCGGCTAGCTCGCACCCTTGTTACTCTTTCTTTTCCGTCCCTTCTTCTTCTGTTGTAATGGGACCGAGTTCTTCTCACAGACCGCCTTCTTGAGTGTGTTGGGGCTGATAATATTTGGCACCTCGGCTATCTGAGGCTCGGTGAAGTCGGCAGCTGGAGGCGTCTCCTGAGAACTGAACGCCAGACGACGCCTGTTGCAACTGGGTTTCTCCGTCGTACCAGCTAGACCGCGGTCGTCTTGGTTGGGTTCTTGAGAAAGAGGTCCGCAGAATTCGTCATCGTACCCATGTTCGGCAAAGTACTTATCGATGTTGCTAAATGTACGGCCGTCGTCGTTGTCGTCATCGTCCAGATCCTGTGCCATAGGGATGTCCGGCATGTCCGGTAGCGTTGTGGCGGTCTTGCCATGGCTTGGCGCGGGCACGACTGGCGGTGTTGTCTTTGGGGTGGTGTCCCCCGCCCCCAAACGAATCTGGCTCTTTGGCCAAAGCAGGGGCCAGCTTAGGCAGGTGCTGAGGGTCATCAGATCATCTTCGTCGGCCCCGGCGGGTTGAATCGGAGGTAACAACTCGTCGCAGCCTGGCAGCACCCGGACCAGTTGAACCCTATACACGGTGGGTGGCATCGGTTTACCGTGGAACACGGGGTTGCCCGGTTGAACGATCTTGCCCTTGGCGACATCGACCAACTCATCGTTCACGAAGTGCAGGAGAGTGCACGGAACGTCGGCGGCGCCCTGCGAAAACATGTAGGGCGTCAGGGATGCCCAGTCAAAGGCAAGGAGATGAAGTCCTCGGCCGAGAGGCTTAATTAGTTACCCTGATGATGGCATCGAGCTCGACTAATGTCGAGGCACCGCCAACGGCAGGCGTGCAACTGACGGAGGGGCCGCTTGTTGGCGAGGTGCCGACCAACGTACACCCGGGAGCATTAAGCTCCAATGCCGGCGTCGGAGACACCAATACCGCCGCCGCCGGAGACACCAATGGCGCCGCCGCCGTAGACACCAATAGCGCCGCCGCCGGAGACACCAATGGCGCCGCTTGCGCGTTGTGCGAGTTGCTGGCCGTGAAGCTGGGAATCGGGGGCGGCCCCTGTTGGCCACCCGCAATCCACGTCGTTATCCCATGAATCAAGGTAGGCATAATGCCGGTGAGTGTCGATCCCAGTTGTTGTTGCACTTGCTCTTGGACCATCTCCGGAATCGGCGCCACTTGCGCCTTGAGTGGTTGAACCTCGCGCGACTGGCTTTCCGAGCTGGTCTTTTTCTCCTTTCGCCCACCAGCGGTATATATGACGACCATTTTGTGGAAAAGCCTTTGCCGGCCACATGACTAGTTGACGTCGGCTTACTGAGCTGAAAGCACAAGTGCTCCCTAGGTGGTTTTGATAATTGATGACAACATATCTCTTGTTGGACTAACATTTCTATCTAGCATGTTTCAGATAAGTTCAACAATGGAGTGGCATGGACTAAAGGTTGTGGGAACTCCTTCAAGATGCTAAGGACAAAGGATTGGCTAAAGCTTAAAGCTCAAGGCTCTTCATTTTACATTTTAGTGATCCAAGATCACATTGAGTCCATAGGAAAAGCCAATACTATCAAGGAGGGATGAGGTGTTGCTTAATGAGCCTCTTGCTTCATGTGCTTAGTGATATGCTCCAAAACCCTCAGCTACTTTCCCATATCCACATATGACCTAAACCCTAAGCCAAACTCGGTCCTACCGATTTTTCCTATCCGGCGCCACCGAGTTTCACTTGTCATAAGCCACTGCCAAACCCTAATCAGTTCTGTCTCACCGATGGGATCTCGGTCTCACCGAGATGGGCTTGCAAACTTTCTGTTACCCATTGCAATATTCTCGGTTCCACCGAGATATGCAATCGGTCCCACCGAGTTTGCTTGGCCAAATCTCAGTTTCACTTATTACCCAAATCGGTCCCACCGAGTTTAAGTAATCGGTCAAACCGAGTTTTGGATTTACCCTAACCCTAGCACATCGGTCCCACCGAGTTGATACAGTCGGTCCCACCAAAATCTCTAACGGTCACTAGGTTTACCATTTCGGTCCGACCGAGTTTGTTGATTCGGTTCCACCGAGATTGGAAAACTGTGTGTAACGGTTGGATTTTGTGTGGAGGCTATATATACCCCTCCACCTCCTCTTCATTCGAAGAGAGAGCCATCAGACTAAGCCTACACTTCCAGCATCCTATTTCTGAGAGAGAACCACCTACTCATGTGTTGAGACCAAGATATTCCATTCCTACCATATGAATCTTGATCTCTAGCCTTCCCCAAGTTGCTTTCCACTCAAATCTTCTCTCCACCAAATCCAAATCCTATGAGAGAGAGTTGAGTGTTGGGGAGACTATCATTTGAAGCACAAGAGCAAGGAGTTCATTACCTACACACCATTTGTTACTTCTTGGAGAGTGGTGTCTCCTAGATTGGCTAGGTGTCACTTGGGAGCCTCCGACAAGATTGTGGAGTTGAACCAAGGAGTTTGTAAGGGCAAGGAGATCGCCTACTTCATGAAGATCTACCGCTAGTGAGGCAAGTCCTGTGTGGGCGATGGCCATGGTGGGATAGACAAGGTTGCTTCTTCGTGGACCCTTTGTGGGTGGTTGCTTCTTCGTGGACCCTTCGTGGGTGGAGCCCTTTGTGGACTCGCGCAACCGTTACCCTTTGTGGGTGGAGCCCTCCGTGGACTCGCGCAACCGTTACCCTTTGTGGGTTGAAGTCTCCATCAACGTGGATGTAGGATAGCACCACCTATCCGAACCACGGGAAAAACATCCGTGTCTCCAATTGCGTTTGAATTCTCCAAACCCTTCCCTTTACATTCTTGCAAGTTGCATGCTTTACATTCCGCTGCTCATATACTCTTTGCATGCTTGCTTGATATGTATTGTGTGTGTTGAAATTGCGCCTAAACTCCACTCAAACCGAAAAAGCTTAAAAATTGCAACTTTAGTATTAAGTGTCTAATCACCCCCTCTAGACACATCTACTTCTAGATCCTACAAGTGGTATCAGAGCTTTGGTCTCCATTGCCTTGGTTTAATCACCATTGGAGGAAGATGGATGTGTCTACATTAGGGAGTCTTAGACATAGAGTACCTATTCTTGATGGAGAGTATTTTCATGAGTGGAAAAATGAGATGCTTGTAATCTTCAATCAATATCATTTGAACAAGTATATTGCTAGCCCTTGTGCACCTCATATTGATCCTTTGCATCCTACCCTAGATGAAGATATTGACATGATTCGCAATCTTAGAACTATTGAGCTCATCATTAGAGGATTGCCCAAAAATTTGATTGCTAGTTTGCCTACTCTAAATTGTGCCTATACTATATGGAAATTTCTTGAGGAACGATTTCCCGATCATTCCTTGAAAACTTTGGATGAAATTCTCCATAAATCTATTGCCTTGAGTAAGATGAACTCTAGTGATCCTAGTTTTGGTAATTGTCTATTTGAACTTACCAATCTTAAGCATGCTAAAGGAGATGTTGGAATCATTAATGATATCATATTCAAAGCTATAAGAATTCATAAAAGTGACCACTTTGATGATCATTTATCTAATGAATTACCCTCTCTAGGAAATGATGAGTCACAAGATCATGATGACCATGAGTATTATGATGATGATAGTGACTTCGATCTTGATGATGCAATGAGACATTTTGGTCTTATGGCAAATCTTCGGGGATATGAATCAGGAGGAAAGGAATGGGTTCTTGATAGTGGATGTACTGATCATATGACCGGAGATGAAGAGATGTTTCGTGAGCTTGCTGAAAATGACGACCCTCGAAAATATGTCACCTTTGGTGATAATTCAAAGGGTAAAGTGGTTGCCCTTGGTAAGGTGGCTATCTCACATGATAGTTCCATTCAAAATGTCATGCTCGTTGAATCTCTCGGCTACAACTTACTTTCAGTATCTAGACTTGCTGATTTCGGTTTGAATGTCCTATTTACTGAAGTAGATTGCCAAGTATTTCGTCGAGACAATCATAAATTGGTCTTTACTGGTATGCATAGAGGTGATCTTTACATTGTCGATTTCTCTAAAAAGGCACAACCTAAAACTTGCTTTGTTGCTAAATCCTCAAAAGGTTGGTTGTGGCATAGACGACTAGGTCACATTGGCATGAGAAACCTTGACAAGCTTATTAAAGGAAATCATATCCTTGGAGTTAACGATGTCATATTTGATAAGGATAGACTTTGCAGTGCTTGTCAAGCAGGTAAACAGGTTGGAGGAAGACATCCCGTGAAGAACATCATGACCACAAGGAGGCCACTCGAGCTACTTCACATGGATATTTTTGGTCCCAACGCCTACAAGAGTCTCGGTGGAAATGCTTTTGGTCTAGTTATAGTTGATGATTTTTCAAGATTTACGTGGGTGTTCTTTCTTAATGACAAGTCGCAGGTCCAGAAGATCTTCAGAAACTTCGCTAGGAAGGCCCAAAATCAGTTTGATGTGAAGATCAAGAAGGTTCGGAGTGACAACGGAACGGAGTTCAAGAACGCAAATGTGGACACCTTTCTTGACGAAGAAGGGATTTCACACGAGTTCTCGGCTACGTACACACCTCAACAAAATGGAGTTGTTGAGAGAAAGAACCGGACGCTCATCGAAATGGCAAGAACGATGCTTGATGAATACAAGACGCCAAAGCACTTTTGGGCAGAAGCGGTTGAGACAGCTTGTCACGCAACAAATCGCTTATATCTTCACAAGCTACTCGGCAAGACGGCATACGAGCTCCTCACCGGTAACAAACCCCAAGTTGGATACTTTCGAGTATTCGGCTCAAAGTGCTACATTCTTGATAAGCATCGTCGTTCAAAGTTTGCTCCTAAATCTCATGAAGGTTTTCTACTTGGTTATGGCTCAAACTCACACACTTACCGTGTCTACAACAATTTCACCCGAAAGGTTGAAGAGACGATAGATGTGAAGTTTGATGAATCTAATGGCTCGCAAGTAGAGCAATTGCCAATTGATGTAGGAGACAAAGACCCTTCAGAAGCAATTCAAGACTTGTCCATTGGCAAAATTCGTCCAACGGAGGTGAAGGAGAGTACTTCATCCATCCAAGTGGAAGCTTCTACTTCACGACAAGGTGAACCAAGAATCGACACGGAATCACCCACGAGCGGGACACACCAAGATGAAGAAAACAAGGAAATACATCAAGACGAACATCAACAACCTCCTTCTCCACCACGACAAGAGAACGACGACGTCAACAATGAAGAAGGCCAAGAAGAAGAACAAGATGAAGAAGATGTTCAACGAAGACCCAAGCAAAAGCTCTCACGAGTTCGAGCAAGAATTGCCAAAGATCACCCCGTCGAGCAAATCCTCAATGACATACAAACCGGGAGAATCACTCGCTCAAAAACCCGTTTAGCTAACTTTTGTGAAAACTATTCATTCATCTCTAGCATTGAACCTATGAAGGTTGAAGAAGCATTGGAAGATCCGGATTGGATAAACGCTATGCATGAAGAGCTACATAATTTTGAGAGAAACCAAGTTTGGACATTGGTTGAGAAGCCTGACAACAATCACAACATCATTGGTACCAAATGGGTGTTTCGCAACAAGCAAGATGAAGATGGACAAGTGGTTCGCAACAAAGCACGTCTCGTCGCCCAAGGGTACACACAAGTCGAAGGTATGGACTATGGTGAGACATATGTTCCCGTTGCTAGACTTGAGTCCATTCGCATCTTACTTGCCTATGCTAATCACCATAATATCACCTTGTACCAAATGGACATTAAAAGTGCTTTTCTAAATGGTGAAATAGAGGAGGAAGTTTATGTCAAACAACCTCCCGGCTTTATCAATCCTAAGAAACCAAATCATGTTTACAAACTTCACAAAGCTCTTTATGGTCTTAAACAAGCTCCTAAAGCATGGTATAAATGCTTGACCAAGTTCCTTACTACAAGTGGTTTTAAAATTGGTAAAATTGATTCTACTCTTTTTACTAAAAGGGTTAATGGAGAACTATTTGTATGCCAAATTTATGTTGATGATATCATATTTGGTTCAACTAACCCTCTCTTTAGTGAAAAGTTTGGAAAGCTAATGTCAGAGAAGTTTGAGATGTCTATGATGAGTGAACTCAAATTCTTTCTCGGTTTGCAAATCAAGCAAACTAAGGAAGGTACATTTGTCTCTCAAACAAAGTACACCAAGGACTTATTCAAGAAGTTCAATATGCAAGAATGCAAAGGTATGTCTACACCCATGCCTACTAGTGGACATAATGATTTGACCAAAGATGGTGAACCGGTTGATCAAAAGGTTTATCGCTCTATGATTGGTTCATTGTTATACCTATGTGCTTCACTTCCCGATATTATGCTAAGTGTGTGCATGTGTGCACGATATCAAGCTGCTCCTAAAGATTGTCATCTTAAGGCTGTGAAAAGGATAGTGAGATATTTAATCCATACACCAAATTTTGGCATTTGGTATCCTAAGAGGTATTCTTTCGATCTTGTTGGCTATTCCGACTCGGATTATGCCGGAGACAAGGTTGATAGAAAGTCCACTTTGGGTACTTGTCAATTTCTTGGTAGATCTCTTGTGTCTTGGTCTTCCAAGAAACAAAACTCGGTATCCTTACCCACCGCCGAAGCGGAATACATTTCCGCTGGTTCATGTTGTGCTCAATTACTTTGGATGACCCAAACTCTTAAAGATTATGGGATTTATGTGAAACATGTTCCACTACTTTGTGACAATGAAAGTGCTATCAAAATTGGTCATAATCCTGTACAACATTCTTGAACTAAGCATATTGAAGTTCGTCATCATTTCATTCGAGATCATGTTGCTAAGGGTGACATCAATCTTAAGCATGTTCGCACCGATAAGCAATTAGCGGATATATTCACTAAACCACTTGATGAGAAAGTGTTTTGCAGGTTGAGAGGAGAATTGAACATCATTGATGCTTCGAACTTGGAGTAGAAACTCCATTGGATACATGCAAGACATGAGCTTATGACTAATCCATGATATATCTCTTATGATAACTATCTTATGTCCTGGATATATTTGCACCTTGCATGTTGTCTAACCCATGTAGGTGCTTGGTTGAATCTAATTCCATGAGATTGCGACTCACTCACATCTTGAGCAATCTCTACATCACCAAGACTCTACACAAGTGATTGAAGACAAGGAAGCACAAAACCATTCAAACATATCCTTTGACAAATTCTATGTTAAGCTTCATGATTGTCACTTTTGGATACACAAGTGCTCTTCCTTGCAAAAACTAACCCATGTAGGTAGATGAACTCAAACTCCAAGTGGTGCTCCCAACTCTTGATGAGCTACATCAACCTTGAGCACCCACACAAGTTCAACTACATGAGCAAGAACCACACCACCACCCAAGGTATGTTATTCCATCTTAGAGAAGCTTTACTCCAAGACATGAGTCAAAGCAACTCAACAAGATGTGAATACATCAAGATGCTTAAACGAAAAATGGTAACCCCATTTTGAGCTTAAACGATGAGTATGACCTATGATCAAGTGTTCTCACTTGACTCCTAAGTCAATATACTCTAACATAGGTGACCATGTCACCGCCCAACTCTAGATGAAGCTCTCTTGTGTTCTTTCTTTGTGTTATTGCATTTGTCTCATGCATGTTTATTTTCTCTCTCCTTTTCCAAAAAAAACTTCATCTAGATCTTTCAGTTTCTTCTTTTTTCTGTTTGTTTTTGTTCTGCATTTTCTGCACTTAATTCCTTGCAAATCCTTCAGGAAATTCATTGCAAATCTTTGTGAGATCCTACACGTCTAGGGAGCTGAGGTGACAAATGTTTTTCTCTGTGTAAACTCGGTTTCACCGACTTGCAATTTTCGGTCTAACCGAATCTTTTCGGTACCACCGAAATGTGCCACTCGGTGCCACCGACTTTGCAATAAAAAAAACAGTTTGCCACTTATTCTACATTTCTTCTGATCTAGCTCCACTCAATGAATCTTGTCCTCTACAAGCATCACAATTTTATCCTCTGCTTTGTGCTGAATCTCAAGGACCAAACCTATTCGACGGATTCCAGGAAAAACCTTCTTGGAAATTGATGTCAAAGGGGGAGAAAGAGATCATATCAAAGCTCAAGGGGGAGAGAAAGTCTCAAGGATCCCAGATGTTGTTAAGGGGGAGAGAGAGATTTCTAGGAAGGGAAAATACTCAAGGATCCCAGATGCTTGATGTTCAAGAGAAGAGATGTCACATGTCTTTTTGGGGGAAAGACATGTATTTGCATTAAGTTCTATCCATTTGTATCTTTCAGCTCTGATTTTCTGTTCCCTATCTTCTCCCAATAACCCATGTAAGATTCAGGGGGAGCAAGACACCTAAGGGAAAGAAATCAGTCAAATTCTTTGCATATCTTTACTCTTGGGGACATGTTGAATTTAATGTGGTACCTTGTACTCACTCTCTACATGTCATCCCAGTCTTGGTATTCTTGTGGTTTCTTTTGTTTGCTCTGGCTAGTGGATGTACCTATGTTATCTAACCTTGTTTGTGCAGGTTCATTCCATCCTAAGCCAACTCAAGACCACAAGGTAAGTATATGCATCAAAATCATGAGTATGAGGAGTTCTTTCTTATGTACATACTGTTTGCAAGAAGGACTCATGAGCATGAAGGTATTTTCCTTGATAATCTTTTGCTCTGATGCATATGGCCAAGATACATGTAACACATTGCCTACTCTGTCATGCTTATGCTCTCACATGCCTCTATATTTCATGTTTACATGAGTGCATACATGTAGGGGGAGCCTATGCTTGTTACATGTCTTTCCAAAGCTTTACTTGCTGTTCTTTATATCTTTATCTAAAGCTTTGATGTATGTTGCCATCAATTACCAAAAAGGGGGAGATTGAAAGCACAAGTGCTCCCTAGGTGGTTTTGATAATTGATGACAACATATCTCTTGTTGGACTAACATTTCTATCTAGCATGTTTTAGATAAGTTCAACAATGGAGTGGCATGGACTAAAGGTTGTGGGAACTCCTTCAAGATGCTAAGGACAAAGGATTGGCTAAAGCTTAAAGCTCAAGGCTCTTCATTTTACATTTTAGTGATCCAAGATCACATTGAGTCCATAGGAAAATCCAATACTATCAAGGAGGGATGAGGTGTTGCTTAATGAGCCTCTTGCTTCATGTGCTTAGTGATATGCTCCAAAACCCTCAGCTACTTTCCCATATCCACATATGACCTAAACCCTAAGCCAAACTCGGTCCTACCGATTTTTCCTATCCGGCGCCACCGAGTTTCACTTGTCATAAGCCACTGCCAAACCCTAATCAGTTCTGTCTCACCGATGGGATCTCGGTCTCACCGAGATGGGCTTGCAAACTTTCTGTTACCCATTGCAATATTCTCGGTTCCACCGAGATATGCAATCAGTCCCACCGAGTTTGCTTGGCCAAATCTCAGTTTCACTTATTACCCAAATCGGTCCCACCGAGTTTAAGTAATCGGTCAAACCGAGTTTTCGATTTACCCTAACCCTAGCACATCGGTCCCACCGAGTTGATACAGTCGGTCCCACCGAAATCTCTAACGATCACTAGGTTTACCATTTCGGTCCGACCGAGTTTGTTGATTCGGTTCCACCGAGATTGAAAAACTGTGTGTAACGGTTGGATTTTGTGTGGAGGCTATATATACCCCTCCACCTCCTCTTCATTCGAAGAGAGAGCCATCAGACTAAGCCTACACTTCCAGCATCCTATTTCTGAGAGAGAACCACCTACTCATGTGTTGAGACCAAGATATTCCATTCCTACCATATGAATCTTGATCTCTAGCCTTCCCCAAGTTGCTTTCCACTCAAATCTTCTCTCCACCAAATCCAAATCCTATGAGAGAGAGTTGAGTGTTGGGGAGACTATCATTTGAAGCACAAGAGCAAGGAGTTCATTACCTACACACCATTTGTTACTTCTTGGAGAGTGGTGTCTCCTAGATTGGCTAGGTGTCACTTGGGAGCCTCCGACAAGATTGTGGAGTTGAACCAAGGAGTTTGTAAGGGCAAGGAGATCGCCTACTTCGTGAAGATCTACCGCTAGTGAGGCAAGTCCTGTGTGGGCGATGGCCATGGTGGGATAGACAAGGTTGCTTCTTCGTGGACCCTTTGTGGGTGGTTGCTTCTTCGTGGACCCTTCGTGGGTGGAGCCCTTTGTGGACTCGCGCAACCGTTACCCTTTGTGGGTGGAGCCCTCCGTGGACTCGTGCAACCGTTACCCTTTGTGGGTTGAAGTCTCCATCAACGTGGATGTAGGATAGCACCACCTATCCGAACCACGGGAAAAACATCCGTGTCTCCAATTGCGTTTGAATTCTCCAAACCCTTCCCTTTACATTCTTGCAAGTTGCATGCTTTACATTCCGCTGCTCATATACTCTTTGCATGCTTGCTTGATATGTATTGTGTGTGTTGAAATTGCGCCTAAACTCCACTCAAACCAAAAAAGCTTAAAAATTGCAACTTTAGCATTAAGTGTCTAATCACCCCCCTCTAGACACATCTACTTCTAGATCCTACATGAGCTTATCCTTGTTTTTCATTACGTTCAACGCCCTATTCAAAGGGGTGTCGAAATGGGAGCTCTGAGACGACCCCGCGCTACTTCTTTCTTTGTCCTACGGAAGGAACGTGAACCATTTAGAAATATTGGGGATTAATTAGAATGCAACCATATGGAGCTAATTACGCGGGGGTGTATTCCTTACCAGAACAAGCTCAAGCGCCTTGGTCTTCGGATCCGTGGTAAGCTCCTTTGTTACCGGGTCCTCCTTGTACCGGGCCCTGAGAAAGTTCCTGGTCTGCTTGTCACGGTATTTCTCGAAGCGGGGCAGTAGGCCTTGCTCGGCATGCTCCGCGTCCTCCTTGTCCCATATAGGGTCTGCCACTTTGTAACCGCCGGGACCGAGTTGGTGGACCCCTAAGTTCAACTGCCGCATTTCTTTCCCCCACTGACTTGATTCGGAGGTTGCGGGGCTCTTGCACTTGATCTTGAACTCCTTGTAGTCATCTTCGCTAATCAAAGGATATTTCTCCTTGATCTTCTCATAACTATCACCTTTGTCAATCATTGCCTTCACCGTGCTTTTCCAAGTAGATAGGGCCGTGCTCATCCTCGTGAGGGCGGCACCGTTCACTTTATTCCCTGAGAGGCGTGTGTTTGCAAACTCAGCGGGGAACTTGTATCGTTCGTGCAGCTTCGTGAAGAGGAGGTTGCGCAAATTCCCTCGGTCCTTATGCCTTAGGTTCTCGGTGTTGATCGAGGCGGTGCTCCGGAGAATGCACCCGAGCTGAACTGGGTACCCCTTGACTATGTTTTTGGGCGCCGCCGGATGCCGTCGGAGTTTAGTTCAGTAAATTCCTCCCTGACGGTGCCGAGCACGTTTGGGCGCCGGTCCTTCCGTTGCCTCTTCGGTTGGCTGCCATATGTGCGTGCGCCGCCATCATCAGTGGTGGCATCCGCGGCGCCATCATCAGTGGTGTCATCCCCGACGCCACTAGGGGTTGTGTAGTCCGGATCAGTGTCTTCCGCGGCATTCTCATAGCGGTGAGGTTCTTCCTCCAACTCCTAGGACAGCTCCCAGAATTGCTTTCCGCCCAAACCGCCGGCCTCATCGTTGTGGGCCATGTTTTGCTCTAAATAGGAAAAAAGTTTGGTCAAAAAGTTGGTTATTGTCAAGGAACAAGATCATGGTCTCATCATTTAGGGTTTGTCGACACCGAGGCATCCTAAAAGCTAAGCTTTTATCATTTAGGGTTTGTCGACACCGAGGCACCCTAAAAGCCTAAGCGTACATCATTTAGGTTCTCATTGACACCGAGGCACCCTATAGAAGCCAAGTTAAGTTTTCATCATTTAGGGTTTATCGATGCCGAGGCACCCCAGGTTAGGCCTAATCACTTGGCACTAATCACTTGGCTCTATTGCCACCTATGTTGGGTTTATCATCTAGGGTTTATTGATGCTAAGGAGAATTCTAAGTTGGGCCTAATCACTTGGCTCTATTGCCACCTATGGTTTAATGCAGCAAGAATGGCGGGGCAGTTGATCCTACTTAACTAAGTACTAAGATACCCCGGCCCATGCATTAGTCGCAAGTACCCCATATGTCCTATTTTTAGCAAAGTCATGCTAAAATTCACGGAAAATTTCAGCATGACCTTTGTTGAAAATCGACATTCCGGTAAACTCAAGGGCCTCTCGGGGTACCTGCAAATTCATCACGACACAATGGTCGGAGACAAAACCCAGCAAACTAGCACCACAATGTGCCTCTACTTTCATATGGATGAAAAGGCCACAGACCATATGGTCCTCTGCTTGCATATCGACAAAAATCAGCTCAACTTATGTGAGCTTCCATTCCAGATCTAATAGGTCACCCAACAAAAATTATAAGTCCTCACACCATATATACTTTATCACATTATAAGTCCTCACACCATCAACTATGAAAAAATATGAGAGTATAAGTCTGGTTACATTCACCCAAGTCCAAACGTAAAATTCTGTCCAACATAGTACATCCCACTTTGATAATTTCAAAAGGATTTAATATACCGAACGAAACCTGATAAGTGATATGTGTTTTAAGTATCTACAGAACTAACTAGCAACAGGTGTGCAATGACAAAATTCTGGAGTTATGTTATGCAATCTAGAATGTAGTCTAAGGGGAACTAACTAGCAGCAGCTCGTCTAGAACACATGTGAGTACTTCAATGGAAATAGCAACATCAGGAAGAAAAGAAGGAACATTGTCCCACAGTAGCAACAGCAGGTGTTCAATTAGTCAAGCAGCAGGAACACACAAGCAAAGCATGTGTTCAATTAGTGAAGCAGTTGGTGTGACTGTACAAATTACTCTACTGATACATGATACATGTGTCATGTGCATTGATCACTATGCCTTGTTCTATGACCAAACATCTTCATCTCACTACATGGACAGCGCAGTGTACTGTTATGTCCACTCACAGACCAAAAAATTGCAACCAATAACGAACAAATGCCTAACAGTTCCATGGAGCTACTGGATTAAGTGAGAGCTATATGCGGTTTTTTTAAAACAAGTGAGAACTCCTACATGCTTGCCAGGCCATGAAAAAAATGAGTGATGTTTCCAGAATTATTTCTTAGAGTGAATACAGTATGTTCTCCAAAACTCAGCAAATAATATGCAGATCGTTCTTAGTGTCTCTTGCTTTTCTGATAGCCAAATAGCCACTAATAATATGCCATTGGGATCATCATCGCTTCAAATCATTTGTCTGGAAACAAAGGAATGTATAAACTGAATTTGCAGAATAATAAAGACAGATATGAATTGCTAGCTGTTATGAGGCACCAGATATGTCTTTGCTTGCTGCAGTTGTGGTTCTGTATCATTGATATCCTAGGAGTTTTCTCAAATTTTACTAGCTCAAGTGTGATGCTATTTCCTGTTTACCTATGTGTGCCACAATTACTTTGTTACATAATTACCCTTTCATAAACTAAGCAATTAACATGAGCACATAGTTACATACTAGTATGTTTCACACAAAAGCAAACAAATCTCCTGGAATGTGTCATGAAATTGAGTTTTAACCAACTGCCATATATAATTTTGCTATTAAGCATAGATCATTTTTGTTTAGGTTTCTTTTCCAGAAGAAGTATAAATCTGCTCCTAAACAAACAAGGCCGGCCCTGTGGTGAGTTGGATAACAGCTTGCTACACTGACAGAGGGGAAGACGAAATCGAAGGGGGGGAGGGGAACCGGTGCAGCTCACCGAGAGGAAGATGATGGCGAGCTCGTGCGGGGCCGGGGTTGACGAGGTGACGCGGATCGACGGTGAGGCCGCGGTGGCCGGAGGTGGAAGAAGACCTTGATCCGCACGATGCAGAGTCATCGAGCTCGAACGGCTGGCCGTAGATGACGTAGAAGAACACTGCAGAGCTCCTGGACTCCTTGGTGGGGTGCGGGGACGACGGTGGTCGTGGGGACGATGCGGTGATGGGGACGACCTAGTCGGGTGAAGCAGCGCGAGGGGAGGGGAAGTGGGGAGGTGCTAGGGTGTGGAGCGGGCGTGGGGGTCGTCGGAACGGGCGCAGGGGAGCCGGAGCGGGTGTGGAGCGGGCGCGGGGGTCGTCAGAGCGGGCCAGGGGTCGTCGGAGCGGGTGTGGCGGGGGAGGGAAGGGGGATCTGGCGAGGGAGAGGGAAGGGGGATCGGGCGAAGGGGTATCCAGCTAGAGGGGGGAATGTTAGTAATGGCGCACCCTCCTCTGGTGTGCCATTAGTAGTTTTTTTTTCTGATAGCAATGGCGCACCCTCCTCTGGTGTGCCATTAGTAACTTTTTTTCTGATAGAAATGGCGCACCCTCCTCTGGTGCGCCATTAGTAACTTCTTTTTTTCATTATTTATTGTTGCATCTAATAATTTGTTTTTTTATCAAATTTGTTATTTTCATGAGGACTAGAACAGAAGATATCATCAAATATCATCAAAAAAATTTAAAATATCATCAAATTTGTTTTTTTATTTCTAATTGAAAATATCATCAAATTTGTTATTTGAAAATATCAACAAATTTGTTATTTGAAAATATCATCAAATTTGTTATTTGAAAATATCATCAAATTTGTTATTTAAAAATATAATCAAAAAGTGGGGGAGGGTGCGGGGTGTCGGCGGCGGCGGTGGAGCGGGCCGGGGGAGGGTGCGAAGGGTCGGCGGCGACGGTGGAGCGGGGGAGGTTGCGATGGGTCGGCGGCGGCGGTGGAGCGGGGGAGGGTGCGGGGGGTCGGCGGCGGCGGTGGAGCGAGGGGAGGATGCGGGGGGTGCTCGGCGGCGAGGGGCATCTGGCGAGGGCGCTAGCTATCGAGAGGGAGGGGGATCGAGATCGAGTGTCCTCATGAATATTCAATATTTTTTCATATTGAATATGAAAAATATCATCAAATTTGAAAAAATATTCATGAATTCAAAAAGTGCCCATGAAATTTAAAAATATTCATGATATCAAAAAGTGCCCGAGAAATGAAGACTACGATTTAAATACAATCGATCTTAGCTAGCTATCTGTTCACAATCTTCTTGCCCTTCTTTTTCGCAAATGGAGTTCTTCTGTGGAACGGACGTCCTTTAGGTAGGGTGGTCCTGCTTCTTCTTTTGGTGTATGCTGCTACTTCATCGTCGTCATCATATTCGATCTTCGGGTCGCCGTAATTGTCGAAGTCTTGCTCATTGGCTACTCCATCCATTCCGATGATCTTCCTTTTGCCTCTCCTCACGACAACACGACTGGGCTTTGACGGGTCGGTAATGAAGAAGCATTGGTCCACTTGGGAAGCCAGTACCCATGGCTCATTTTTCGCGGTGACGTTTGCACCCCCGGTCTTGGATTTGGCTTCGGGTATAACCATGGTGGTGAAATACCGGTCTTCTTTTAGGGCGCTCTTGGCCCATCTGACACGGAACATCGGGACCTTCTCTCCAGCGTAGCTCAGCTCCCAGATCTCCTCGATCCTTCCGTAGTATCTGTCCTTGTTGTTACCGGTATAGGATTTCATCGTTACCCTGGAGTTCTGATAACCATCGCCCTTCATGTCCTTGTCCTCGGTGTAGAATGTGTAGCCGTTGATATCGTACGCCTCATAGGTCATCAGGTTGTGCTCGGCGCCCTGTGACAAGGCGAATATGAGTTGTTCTTCCGCGGAAGAATCCTCATGTAAAGGGTACGACAGAAGCTTCTGCAAGAACCAACGCGTGAAACATGAGTTGTGCTCTTTGATTATATCTCCGTCCGTCCTCTGTTGGCCTCGGTCATTGTGCGTCTTCTCAATAAAGGTTTTGTGCTCTACCACCCAAGGATCGACCACGTCTATGTGTTGTAGCGCGACTAGGTTTGCTCTTTCAAAGTCGGCGAGTCGACCCTCGAAGTCGACAAGCATTTCATGGCGACCCTCACGGTGACCCCATCCAGCGAGCCTGCCGAGGTGCCTGTTGACGGGCAGACCAACGGGGTTCTCGATGCCTAGATAATTCGTGCAGTAGGAGATGCACTCTTCGGTCAGAAAGCCCCTGGCTATGCTTCCCTCTGGACGTGACATGTTGCGAACGTATCCTTTGATGACACCATTCATCCTTTCGAACGGCATCATGCTGTGCAGGAACGTCGGCCCGAGTTGGATGATATCCTCCACGATATGGACCAGCAGATGCACCATAACGTCGAAGAATGCGGGCGGGAAGTACATCTCAAGCTCGCATAGTATCACCACGATCTCTTCCTGTAGCTTTCTGAGTTGCCTCATGCCAACCGACTTCCGAGAGATGACGTCGAAAAAGTTGCATTGGCCCAATAGCATTTCACGGACGTGCGCGTCCATGATCCCACAGATTGCAACTGGAAGTATCTGCGTCATCAGCACGTGACAGTCGTGAGACTTCATCCCGCTGAACTTCTGCTTCGCTGGGTCTAGGTATCTGCTTATCTTCCCCGCGTAACCGTAAGGAAGTTTTACTCCTACGAGGCAGGTGAAAAACTGCTCGATCTCCTCCTGACTTAGAGTGAAGCACGCGGGAGGGTAGTCATTTCCCGTCTTCTTGGCCTTTTTGCCTTTGCGACGACTTTCTGTGTCCTGCTTCGCCTCATCAGCATCATTAGCGTGAAGCTCCTGCCTGATGCCCATTGATTTCAAGTCTGCCCTTGCTTTCGGCCCATCTTTGGTCCTCTCTGGCATGTTGAGCAGGGTACCAAGCAGACTCTCGCACACGTTCTTCATGATATGCATGGCATCAAGGCTGTGAGGCACACGGTGGATCTTCCAGTACGGCAAGTCCCGGAAAACAGACCTCATTTTCCATACCTTCAGCAGCGGCTTTGGCTCCTTTCACTTCTTTCCCGGCTCTGGCACCTTTTGCTTCTTTCCCGGTAGTGGGCAATCTTTCCAATTTTTCAATAGCCCATCTATTTCCTCGCTGCTCCTCGTACGCGGGCGTCTTCGGGGTTCGGTTTCACCATCGAACAGATCCTTGCGTTTCCTCCATGGGTCATCATCGCGAAGCCACCTTCGATGTCCCATGAACACGGTTTTCGAAAACCCGGGATCTCTATCTAGCTGACGATACGTTGTGTCATCCATGCACCTGACGCATCCAGAAAATCCGTGGACCACCTGCCCCGCGACATATTCGTAACCGAGATAGTCGTGCACCGTCGTGAGCAGTGCGGCTCTCATAGGGAAATATTCTTTCTCTGCAGCGTCCCGCGTATTGGCTGGCGTTTTCCACAACGTGTCTAGCTCCTCTTTCAGCAGCCCCAGATACAGATTGATGTCGTCCCCTGGTTGTTTCAGCCCTTCAATTAGCATACTCATGTGAATGTACTTCCTCTTCATGCACAACCAGGGGGGAAGGTTGTACATCCACACAAACACAGGCCAGGTGCTATGCGTGCTTCTCTGGCTGCCAAATGGATTGACTCCATCGGTGCTCGCGCCCAGCACGATGTTCCTTGGATCCTTCCCAAATTCTGGGTGTTCGAAGTTCAACGCTTGCCACTGGCTCCCATCCTTAGGGTGACTCAGCATCTTGTCTTTTTTATTTATCTCCGGGTCATTTGTGTCATCTTCTCGCTTCTTCTCCTCCCTATCCGCGTGCCAACGCAGGAGCTTTGCTACCTTAGGGTCCGCGAAATACCGCTGCAGACAAGGAGTGATCGGAAAGTACCAGACCACTTTTCGAGGAGCTTTCTTCCTCTTCTTGTATCGAGTGACGCTGCACACCGGACATATGGTAGACTCCGCGTGCTCGTCCCGATAAATGATGCAATTGTTCATGCACACATGGTATTTCACGTGCGGTAAATCCAGAGGACACACGACTTTCTTCGCCTCCTCGAAACTGGTCGGGCACTTGTTCCCCTTGGGAAGACGTTCGTGCCAGAATGACATGTTCTCGTCGAAGCATGCGTCGGTCATTTTGTGTTTTACCTTCATCTCCAGAGCCATGAGCGTTACTTTCAGGCGGGTATCCTCGGGTCTGCATCCTTCATACAATGGAGTAACCGCGTCTATCTCTAGTTGATCCAGCTTGGCTTTCTCTCGGGCGGCAGCTCTTGCGTTATCCGTCTGCTTGAGAAGCAGCTCTTGAATATGAGGGTCCTGCACCCAGCCCATCGATGGTCCATCGTCGTTTGCTCCGCCGGCATCTTCATCTTCATGATCATGCCCTTCGTCTGCTCCGGCATCTTCCTCATCATCATGTCCGGCATCTTCTACATGATGACTATGTACAGCATCACCGTCGTGATCATGTCCTGGAGATTCTTCGTCTTCTCGCCCGCCCGAGCCGCGATGGTTGTCTTGCTGCCCTTCCTCATTTCTTGCCCGGCCCCCATGGACAACTTCATAGTCATCTTCATCACCTTGCCACGGATAGCCATCCATGAAACCACGCAAGAGCAGGTGGTCCCGCACCTGCCCGGAATCTGGGTCCGCAATAAGGCTCTTCAGCTTGCATCTTCGACACGGACATCTTATCTCCATCTCATTCTTTTGAAGCATCTCGGCCTTCGTGGAGCTCAAAAACCTATTCACGATGCCTTCGGTCATCGTGCGGACCATGGTCGCCTGTGGGGTAGAGCAAAATGATATTTTAGAACCAAGAAAAAATTTGGCATGACTTTCCCTAAAAATAGGACCAAAAAGAATGCATAGTGCCAAAATTCTCGCCGAAACGGAAATGAATCAACATTCCGGCAAAATATCGGCAACTATCGCATTTCAAATACCGGTACCTGCAAACACAAACATATATGCAACACCACAAACATATGCAACACCACAAACATACATAGATCTAGTTAGGCCACAAAAAGTGCATGTGCACGTTGTTGGAGCGAGCTAGGGAGAAAAAAGTAGATCTACAACATGAAGATAGCTTTCCCCTTACTTACCTATCAAAAAAAGGTAATTTCACCATTTAATTTTGATGAATCTATGGTGCAAATGAGGTGAGGAGGAGGAGGCAGCCGACAAGCTTGGAGAACGAGGTGGAGGGAATGAAGTGGGGAAAGTGAGTGTGTAGGTGTGGCTGTCCAAAATATCTAGCTGGTCCCAGGTTACTAATGGCGCACCACACAGCCATGCGCCATTAGTAACCCAACATACTAATGGCGCACCTCCTGGCCATGCACCATTAGTAGTTTTGCAAAAATATATATATATATATATATATATATATATATATATATACTAATGGCGCACCGTGGCATAGTGCGCCATTACTAGTTTAAACTAGTAATGGCGCACTTTGCAACTGTGCGCCATTAGTAGTTTAAACTAGTAATGGCGCACTTTGCAACTGTGCGCCATTAGTAGTTTTGCAAAAAAAAGAATAAAAAAATACAGTAGTGGCGCACTCCATGGCTAGTGCGCCATTACCAGTTAGAACTACTAATGGCGCAATTTGCCAGGATGCGCCATTAGTATGTTTGGAAAAATGAAAAAAAAAATAGTTACCTGTGGCGCACCTTGTGCCTGGTGCGCCATTAGTGTCTTCCACACTAATGGCGCATCACCACATGGTCCGCCATTAATATATAGTAGTGGCGCACCTCTTCTTTGGTGCGCCATTAGTGTCAATTTCATCTATAGCCCTTTTCCTAGTAGTGGGGGACGTTAAAACGACACCCGCTCCTAACCCTGCCAGCATTTTGGAGTCGTCGAAATACATGACCCAATTGGAGTATGTGCCGTACTCTTTAGGGAGTTCGGCCTCTGTCCATTCGGCGACGAAGTCGGCCAGTACTTGGGATTTGATAGCTTGACGCGGTTTATATGTAATGTCAAATGGGAGGAGTTCAATGGCCCATTTGGCAATCCGGCCCATAGCATCACGGTTGTTTATAATGTCATTGAGTGGTACTTCGGAGGCCACCGTGATCGAACACTACTGGAAGTAGTGATGGAGCTTTCGTGATGCCATGAAGACCGCATATGCTATTTTTTGATAATGAGGGTACCGGGATTTGCATGGTGTAAGGATAGTAGATACGTAGTATACTGGCTTTTGAAGCAGGAATTTATGTTCGTCCTGTTCTCGTTCGACAACGAGTACGGCGCTCACCACCTGGTGTGTTGCCGATATGTATAGTAACATCGGTTCGCCGGCATTTGGTGCGGCCAGAATTGGATTGCCCGCAAGAAGGGTTTTTATTTCCTCCAGTCCGGCTGTTGCCGCGTCCGTTCACTCGAAGTGGTCAGTTCGTCATAGAAGGCGATAGAGTGGCAGTGCCTTTTCTCCCAATCTGGAGATAAAGCGGCTAAGAGCTGCTACGCAACCTGCGAGCTTTTGGACTTGTTTAAGGTCTGTTGGCTTAGCCAATTGTGACAAAGCTCGGATTTTGGTCAGGTTTGCTTCGATTCCTCTATTGGAAACGATGAAGCCCAACAGTTTTCCCACGGGGACGCCGAAGACATGCTTTTCTGGGTTGAGCTTAATGTCATATGCCCGGAGGTTGTCGAATGTAAGACGTAAGTCATCTATTAGTGTTTCGACGTGCGTGGTTTTGATGACGACGTCATCGACGTAAGCTTCTACTGTTTTGCCGATCTATTTCTCCAGGCATGTTTGAATCATGTGTTGGTATGTGGCGGCAGAGTTCTTGATCCCAAAGGGCATGGTGTTGAAGTAGAATGGCCCATATAGGGTGATAAATGCTATTGCGGCTTGATCGGACTCCTTCATTTTGATTTGATGGTATCCGGAATATGCATCAAGGAAACACAGTGAGTCGTGTCCTGCGGTGGCATCGATAATTTGATCAATGTGGGGGAGGGGGAAGGGATCCTTAGGGAAAGCCTTGTTGAGGTCTTTGAAATCGATGCACAGGCGCCTGGATTTGTCCTTCTTTGGTACCATCACCAGGTTTGCCAGCCAGTCCGGGTGTTTGATTTCTCTAATGAATCCGGCCTCGATGAGTTTGGCCAGCTCCTCCCCCATGGCTTGTTGCTTGGGTTTGGAAAAGCATCGCAGTGATTGCTTGACCGGCTTGAACCCCTTTATTATATTGAGGCTATGTTTGGCCAGCTCCCGTGGGATCCCTAGCATATCTGAAGGGTGCCAGCCGAATATGTCCCAGTTTTCGCGCAGGAATTCTCATAGTGTGGTGTCGACTGTTGGGTTCAGTTGAGCTCCGATAGATGCAGTCTTCTTGGGGTCCGTTGGGTGGACCTGGAATTTGACTATTTCTTCTGCTAGTTTAAAGGATGTGGATTTAGGGCATTTGTCGAGGATCACGTCGTCCCTGTCCACCGTGGAGCGTAGTGTGGTTAATTCTTCGGCCGCGAGGGCTTCGGATAGCTCCTCTAGGGCCAGGGATGCGGTTTTGTTTTCAGCGCGGAGTGCTATGTCCGAATTACTGACAAGAGTGATTATACCGTTTGGTCTGGGCATTTTGAGCTTCATATACACGTAATGGGCTATGTCCTGAAAGCGTGTAAAAGCATGCCGCCCCAACAGGGCGTGATATCCACTCCTGAAAGGGGCCACTTGGAAAGTTATTTCTTTGGACTGATAGTTCTCCGGTCTGCCGAATACTACGTCAAGTGTGATTTTGCCCGCGCACCGCGCCTCCCGACTTGGAATAATTCCTCAGAAGGTTGTGTTACTTTGCATGATGTGGCTCCTGTCTATTTCCATTTTATGGAGTGTGTCCTCATAAATGAGGTTTAGTCCGCAGCTGCCGTCCATGAGAACCTTGGTAAGTCGAAACCTGTCCACGATGGGACTGAGGACTAATGCGGCTGGCGCCCGTACTGTTCTGTACTTTGGTTCGTCACTGGCGTTGAATGTTATAGCCATGTCATTCCAGAGGTTTATCGCAGCGATTTGGCAGACTTCGGCGAGCTCGCGAAGCGCCCTTTTGCGCTTGTTGTTTGAAGCGAATGTCTCAAAGATCGTCAATACTCTTGAGTTATCGTCCCCTGGGGGATGCCGTTCTGGGTCGTCCTTGATAAGGATGTCTTCGCCGCTCTTGGCTACCTGTCGTAGTATCCAACATGATCTAGGAGTTCGTTCAAAGACGAAAACTCTGTCAGATCCATCTGCTTGGAGTGCTCGGAGTTGATGTGAAGGGGTTTTTTGATGGCCTGAGAGGTCATCGTCGGCTCAACGGCCGAGCGGCCGATCATAGTGAAGCCGCCCAACCGGAGGGTTTGGCCCGGGGCCAGAGCTCGCTCGGAGGTGATGTTGTCTTTAAGGACGAGGCGAGCCATCGATCCTTTCATCGACGGCACAGTAGAACTCTCAATGAAAGCACCAATGTCGGTGTCAAAATCGGCGGATCTCGGGTAGGGGGTCCCGAACTGTGCATCTAGGATCGATGATAACAGGAGACATGGGACACAATGTTTACCCAGGTTTAGGCCCTCTCTACAGAGGTAATACCCTACATCATGCTTGACTGATATTGATGAATATGAGTGTTACAAGAGTTGATCTACCACGATATTGAGATGGCTAAACCCTAGAAGCCTAGCCTATATGACTATGGTAATGAATATATCCTTTCCGGACTAACCCCTCCGGTTTATATAGACACCGGGGGGATCTAGGGTTTACATAGAGTCGGTTACATAAGAAGGGATCTTCATAATCGGTTGCCAAGCTTGGCTTCCACGCTAAGGAGAGTCCAATCCGGACACAAGTACAGTCTTCGGCCTTCATATCTTCACAGCCCATCAGTCCGGCCCCGGGATAACAGGTCGGACGCCCGAGGACCCCTTAGTCCAGGACTCCCTCAGCGGGATGGCTGGTTCCTCGGGTAGCGGAGCCAGACACCGAATCCGCTTTGCCCTCTCCGTCCATTCCTGAAGAAGCAATGATAATAAAAGTTCAGATATCCTCCTTGAAACAAGCAAGTAGAGGATGCGTTAAAGGCTTACCTCGTTGGCGGGGTGGGTAATGTCGTGCCCACAGTCCGACTCTATGGCTGCCGGCGTCTCGTTGCCTTTGAAGAGCAACTTCCAGGCGTCTTTGTGAGTGGTTCCGAAGAGCCTTTCCAGAGTTTGGTGCTTCTTAGGATTGAATTCCCATAAAGGGTGGCTTCGGCTTTGGCACGGGAGAATCCGGCAAACTAGCATCACTTGGATTATGTCGACGAGCTTAATGTTTTTATCTGCCATGCTTTGAATGCGCGTTTGCAACGCTATCAGCTCGTCTGACAAATACCAATTCAGGCCCTTCTCAATCCAGGAGGTGAGCCGCATTGGAGCTCCGGAGTTGAATTCGGCAGCCGTGGCCCAGGTGGCACCGCGGGGTTCTGTGATGTAGAACCATAGTTTCTGCCACTCCTTTATAGTCTCCATGAAAGTACCTTTTGGCCAGGAGACATTGGTCAGCTTCCTCACCATGGCGCCTCCGCACTCCGCGTGCTGGCCATCCACCACCTTTGGCTTCACGTTGAAGACCTTGAGCCATAGCTCGAAGTGGGGTTGGATGCGGAGGAAGGCCTCATGCATGACAATGAACGCCGAGATGTTGAGGAAAGAGTTTGGGGCTAGATCATGGAAGTCTAGCCCGTAATAGAAGATCAGCCCGCGGACGAAAGGCTGGAGTGGAAACCCTAGCCCGCGGATGAAATGAGGGATGAATACCACCCTCTCGTTGGGCTTCGGTGTAGGGACGACTTGCCCCTTGGCTGGAAGACGGTGGGCGATTTCCTTCACCAAATACCCGGCTCCCCGAAGCTCAGTAATATCCTTCTCCTTGACGGAGGAGGCCATCCACTTGCCTTGACCTCTGGATCTGGACATGGTTGAGTGCTTGCTCGAGTGGGGGAAGATGAGAACTTGGGCGCTGGAGTTCATGAATGGAAGGGCAGAGGAAGAGAGAAGGCATGGGTGAAGAAAGGGAGTCCTTATCTCCTTATAAAGGGAGTGAATATCGAATGCCTCCCCACTCGCCCTAAAACTCGCCTATTCCCAAGGGTTGTGCAAATGGTATGGTTGGATTACCCACGCCCGTATTCATGAGAATCCCGTGATAAGGGGGCACGATCTCTGCTTTGACAAGACGTGCCAATGGAAACCGCATCTCGAAACGCGGAACGACAGACAAAAACGGTTCGATATAATGACCGGATAGATGTGATGTCATCTTGCAAAAGGTTGTCAGCAGATGGGACTCATGAAATATTATATTCTCTACAGATGTGTGTGTGGTACTTGTGTTGTAGATCCGGACACGTTCGTTTCATCCGAAGACTATCTTGGAGTATTCGGAAAGGGGAACCCGCCTTGCAATGCCGAAGACAATCTGCATGCCGCACACCTCGTCATTGAAGCCTGGTTCAGGGGCTACTGAGGGAGTCCTGGACTAAGGGGTCCTCGGGCGTCCGACCTATTGGATATGGGCTGGACTGATGGGCCGTGAAGATACAAAGACCGAAGACTCTGCCCGTGTCCGGATGGGACTCTTCTTGGCATGGAAGGCAAGCTTGGCGACCAAATATGAAGATTCCTTTCTCTGTAACCGACCTTATGTAACCCTAGATCCCCTTGGTGTTTATATAAACCGGAGGGCTAGGTCCGTAGACAGCTCGGATAATAATCATAGTCAGAGGCTAGACTTTTAGGGTTTAGCCATCACGATCTCATGGTAGATCAACTCTTGTAATACCCCTATATATTCATCAAGATCAATCTAGCAGGAAGTAGCGTATTACCTCCATAGAGAGGGCCCGAACCTGGGTAAACATTGTGTCCCCTGTCTCCTGTTACCATCGATCTTAGACGCACAGTTTGGGACCCCCTACCCAAGATCCGTCGGTTTTGACACTGACAGCCATCTCACATGATTGGTCCACACAAAATGTTATGCTCGTTGAATCTCTTGGATATAATCTACTTTCCGTATCTAGACTTGCTGACTTTGGTTTCAATGTCCTATTTACTGAAGTAGATTGCCAAGTATTTCATAGAAATAACCACAATATGGTCTTACCGGTTTACATAGAGGTTATCTTTACTTTGTTGATTTCACTAAAATGGCTCAACCTAGAACTTGCTTAATTGCTAAATCATCTAAAGGTTGGTTGTGGCATAGAAGATTATGTCATGTGGGCATGCGAATTCTTGATAAGCTTATTAAAGGTGATCATATCCCTAGAGTAAAAGATGTTATATTTGACAAGGATAGATTGTGGAGTGCTTGTCAAGCCGTAAAACAAGTTGGAGGAACTCATCCTGTGAAGAACATCATGACCATGAGAAGACCACTCGAGCTACTTCATATGGATCTCTTTGGTCCCAATGCCTACAAAAGTCTCAGTGGTAACTCATTTGGTCTAGTCATAGTCGATGATTTTTCAAGATTTACGTGGGTGTTCTTTCTTGATGATAAATCGCAGGTCCAAAAGATCTTCAAGAACTTCGCTAGGAAGGCCCAAAATCAATTTGAAGTGAAGATCAAGAAGGTTCGAAACGACAATGGTACAGAGTTCAAGAACACATATGTGGATACCTTTCTTGACGAAGAAGGGATTCACACGAGTTCTCGGCTACATACACACCTCAATAAAATGGAGTTGTTGAGAGGAAGAACCGGACTCTTATTGAGATGGAGAGAACGATGCTTGATGAGTACAAGACGCCAAGACACTTTTGGGCGGAAACGGTTGAGAGAGATTGTCATGCAACAAATCGCTTGCATCTTCGCAAGCTACTCGGCAAGACGGCATACGAGCTTCTCACCGAGAGCAATTGTCAGTTGATGTAGGAGACAAAGACCCTTCAGAAGCAATCCAAGACTTGTCTATTGGCAAGATTCGTCCAACGGAGGTGAAGGAGAGTACCTCGTCCGTCCAAGTGGAAGGTTCTACCTCATGATAGGGTGAACCAAGAGTTGACATGGAAGCATCCACAAGTGGAACACGCCAAGATGAAGAAAACGAGGAAGTACACCAAGATGAACCTCATCAACCTCCTTCTCCACCTCGACAAGAGAATGAGAACGTCAATAACTAAGAAGGCCAAGAAGAAGAACGAGATGATGATGAAGATGATGCACCCCGACCCAAACAAAATCTCCCACGAGTTCGAGCAAGAGTCTCAAGAGACCATCCCGTTGAACAAATCTTCAATGATATCCAAACCGGGAGAATCACTCGCTCTAAAACTCATTTGGCTAATTTTGTGAACATTATTCGTTCATCTCTAGCATTGAACCTATGAAGGTTGAAGAAGCATTGGAAGATCCATATTGGATAAATGCCATGCACGAAGAGCTACACAACTTTGAGAGAAACCAAGTGTGGACATTGGTCGAGAAGCCCGACAACAACCACAACATCATCGGTACCAAATTGGTGTTTCGCAACAAGCAAGTCGAAGATGGACAAGTAGTTTGCAACAAAGCACGTCTCGTCGCCCAAGGCTACACTTAAGTCGAAGATATGGACTATGGTGAGACATATACCCCTGTTGCTAGACTTGAGTCCATCCGCATCTTACTTGCCTATGCCAATCATCATGATATCACCTTATACCAAATGGACATTAAAAGTGCTTTTCTAAAGGGTGAAATTGAGGAGGAAGTTTATGTTAAATAACCTCCCGGCTTTGTTAATCCTAAGAAACCTGATCATGTTTACAAACTTCACAAAGCTCTTTATGGTCTTAAACAAGCTCCTAGAGCGTGGTACAAATGTTGATCATGTTCCTTATTGAAAAAGGCCTTTGAGATTGGAAAGATTGATTCTACTCTTTTTACTAAAAGGGTTAATGGTGAATTATTTGTGTGCCAAATTTATGTTGATGATATCATATTTGGTTCGACTAACCCTCATTTTAGTGAAAAGTTTGGGAAGCTAATGTCGGAGAAGTTTGAGATGTCTATGATGAGTGAACTCAAGTTCTTTCTTGGTTTGCAAATCAAGCAAACTAAGGAAGGCACCTTTGTCTCTCAAACAAAGTACACCAAGGACTTATTCAAGAAGTTCAACATGCAAGAAAGCAAAGGTATGAAAACCCACATGCCTACTAGTGGACATCTTGACTTGACCAAGGATGGCAAACCGGTTGACCAAAAGGTTTATCGCTCTATGATTGGTTCATTATTATATCTATGTGCCTCCCATCCTGATATCATGCTAAGTGTATGCATGTGTGCACGATATCAAGCGGCCCCCAAAGAATGTCATCTTAAGGCTATGAAAAGGATAGTGAGATTCCTAATACATACACCAAATTTTGGCATTTGGTATCCTAAGAGGTCTTGTTTTGATCTTGTTGGCTACTCCGATTCGGACTATGCTGGTGACAAGGTTGATAGAAAGTCCACTTCGGGTACTTGTCAATTTCTTGGTAGATCTCTTGTGTCTTGGTCCTCCAAGAAACAAAACTCGGTATCCTTATCCACCGCCGAAGCAGAATACATTGTCGCCAGTTCATGTTGTGCTCAATTACTTTGGATGACCAAAATTCTTAAAGATTATGGGATCTATGTGAAACATGTTCCCTTGCTTTGTGGCAGTGAAAGTGCTATTAAGATTGCTCATAGTCCCGTGCAACATTCTCGAACTAAGCACATTGAAGTTCGTCATCATTTCATTCGAGATCATGTTGCTAAAGGGGACATTGATCTTAAGCATGTTCGTACCGATAAGCAATTGGTAGATATATTCACCAAACCGCTTGATGAGAAAGTATTTTGCCATTTGAGAGGTGAATTGAACATCATTGATGCTTCAAGCTTGGAGTAGAAACTCCATTTGGATACATGCAAGGCATGAGCCTTTGACTAATCCTTGATTTTTTTTCTTATGATGATGATCGTATGTCTTGGATATATTTGCACCCTTGCATGCTATCTAACCCTTGTAGGTACTTGGATGAATCAAAATCTATGAGATTGCAAATCACTCACATCTTGAGCAATCTCTACATCACCAAGTCTCTACAATATGGTGCCTGAAGACAAGGAAGCATGAAACCTTTCAACATATCCTTTGACCATTCACTACTAGAAAAACGGCTATAGCTAATATGGACATTAATGGCGCACCATGTATGTGGTGCGCCACTGCTATATAGCAGTGGCGCACCAGATATAGGTGCGCCATTAATGGCCATATTACTAATGGCGCACCTGGTACGTGGTGCGCCATTACTAGTTTTGTCCTGGCCCCACACCCCTCCCCAGACTTACCAGTGGCGCGCCAGGGGATAGTGCGCCATTACTAGTTTTAACTAGTAATGGCGCACCACACACCAGGTGCGCCATTAGTAACCCTGGTTACCAATGGCGCATTCTTTGGAGGTGCGCCATTGGTAACCTAAGAGTAGCTAGATATTTTTGGCAGCCACCTACCACACTCACTTTCCCCACTTCATTCTCTCCACCTCTACCAAGCTTGGTCTCGGCTGCCTCCTCCTCCTCACCTCATTTGCACCATAGATTCACCCAAATTAATTGGTTAAATTTCCTTTTTTTGATAGGTAAGTAAGGGGAAAGCTTTCTTTATGTTCTAGATCTACTTTTTTCTCCCTCCAACAACATACACACTTTTTATGGCCTAGATCTACGTATGTTTGTGGTGTCGCATATGTTTGTGTTTGCAGGTACCGGTATTTGAAATGCAATAGTTGCTAATATTTTGCAGGAATGTTGATTCAGTTCCATTTCGGCAAGAATTTGGCACTATGCATTCTTTTTGGCCCTATTTTTAGTCAAAGTCATGCCAATTTTTTTTGGTTCTAAAATATCGTTTTGCTCTACCCCGCAGGAGACCATGGTCCGCACGATGACTGAAGGCATCGTGTGAGACGAAGATAAGATGTCCGTGTCGAAGATGCAAGCTGAAGATCCTTATGGACCCGGATTCCGGACAGGTGCGGGACCACCTGCTCTTGCGTGGTTTCATGGATGGCTATTGGTGGCAAGGTGATGAAGATGATTATGAAGTCTTCCATGGGGGGCGGGCAAGAAATAAGGAAGGGCAGCAAGACAACCGCGGCGAGGGCGGGCGAGAAGATGAAAAATCTCCAAGACATGATCACGAAGTAGATTTAAGACACAGTCATCATGTAGAAGATGCCGGACATGATGATGAGGAAGATCAACACGAAGGTCATGATCATGAATATGAAGATGCCAGAGCGGACAATGATGGACATCGATGGGCTCGGTGCAGGACCCTCATATTCAAGAGCTGCTTCTCAAGCAGACGGGTAACGCAAGAGCTGCCGCCCGAGAGAAAGCCAAGATGGATCAACTGGAGATAGACACGGTTATTCCATTGTATGAAGGATGCAGGCCCGAGGATACCCGCCTGAAAGTAACACTCATGGCTCTAGAGATGAAGGCAAAACACAAAATGACCGACGCATGCTTCGACGAGAACATGTCATTCTGGCACGAACATCTTCCCAAGGGGAACAAGTGCCTGACCAGTTTCGAGGAGGCGAAGAAAATCGTGTGTCCTCTGGATTTACCACACGTGAAATACCATGTGTGCATGAACGATCGCATCATTTATCGGGACGAGCACGCGGAGTCTACCGTATGTCTGGTGTGCGGCGTCACTCGATACAAGAAGAGGAAGAAAGCTCCTCGAAAAGTGGTGTAGTACTTTCCAATCACTCCTCATCTGCAGCAGTATTTTGTGGACCCTAAGCTAGCAAAGCTCCTGCGTTGGCACGCGGATAGGGAGGAGAAGAAGCGAGAAGATGATGGAAATGATCTGGAGATAAATAAAAAAGACAAGATGCTGAGTCACCCTAAGGATGCAGCCAGTGGCAAGCGTTGAACTTCGAACACCCAGAATTTGGGGACGATCCAAGGAACATTGTGTTGGGCGCGAGCACCGATGGAGTCAATCCGTTTGGTAGCCAGAGAAGCACACATAGCATCTGGCCTGTGTTTGTATGGATGTACAACCTTCCCCCCTGGTTGTGCATGAAGAGGAAGTACATTCAAATGAGTATGCTAATCGAAGGGCCGAAACAACCAGGGAACGACATCAATCTGTATTTGGGGCTGCTGAAAGAGGAGCTAGACACGCTATGGAAAACGCCAGCCAATACATGGGACGCCGCAGCAAAAGAATATTTCCCTATGAGAGCCGCACTGCTCACGACGGTGCACGACTATCTCGGTTACGGATATGTCGTGGGGTAGGTGGTCCACGGATTTTGTGCATGCGTCAGGTGCATGGATGACACAACGTATCGCCAGCTAGATAGAGATCCCGGGTCTTCGAAAACCGTGTTCATGGGACATCAAAGGTGGCTTCGCGACGATGACTCATGGATAAAACGCAAGGATCTGTTCGATGGTGAAACCGAACCCCGAAGACGCCCGCGTACGAGGAGCGGCGAGGAAATAGACGAGTTGTTGAAAAATTGGAAAGAGTGCCCACCGTCGGGAAAGAAGCGAAAAGCGCCAGAGCCGCTGCTGAAGGTATGGAAAACGAGGTTTGTTTTCTGGGACTTACCGTACTGGAAGATCCTCTATGTGCCTCACAGCCTTGATGTCATGCATATCACGAAGAACGTGTGTGAGAGTCTGCTTGGTACCCTGCTCAACATGCCAGAGAGGACCAAAGATGGGCCGAAAGCAAGGGCAGACTTGCAATCAATGGGCATCAGGGAGGAGCTTCACGCAAAATGCCCTAATGATGATGATGAGGTGAAGGACACGGAAAGTCGTCGCAAAGGCAAAAAGGCCAAGAAGATCGAATATAACTGCCCTCCCGCGTGCTTCACTCTAAGTCAGGAGGAGACCGAGCAGTTTTTCACCTGCCTCGTAGGAGTAAAACTTCCTTACGGTTATGCGGGGAAGATAAGCAGATACCTAGACTCAGTGAAGCAGAAGTTCAGCAGGATGAAGTCTCACGACTGTCACGTGCTGATGACGCAGATACTTCCAGTTGCAATCCGTGGGATCATGGACGCGCATGTCCGTGAAACGGTGTTTCGCCTATGCAACTTTTTCGACATCATCTCTCGGAAGTCGGTTGGCGTGAGGCAACTCAGAATGCTACAGGAAGAGATCGTGGTGATACTATGCGAGCTTGAGATGTACTTCCCGCCCGCATTCTTCAATGTTATGGTGCATCTGCTGGTCCATATCGTGGAGGATATCATACAACTTGGGCCAATGTTCCTGCATAGCATGATGTCGTTCGAAAGGATGAATGGTGTCATCAAAGCATATGTTCGCAACAGGGCACGTCCATATGGAAGCATAGCCAAGGTCTTTCTGACCGAAGAGTGCATCTCCTTCTGCACGAATTATCTAGGCATCGAGAACCCCGTTGGTCTGCGCGACAACAGGCACCTTGACATGCTCGCTGGATGGGTCACCGCGAGGGACGCCGCAAAATGCATGTCGACTTCAAGGCTCGACTCGCCGACTTTGAAAGAGCAAACCTAGTCGCGCTACAACACATAGACGTGGTCGATCCTTGGGTGGTAGAGCACAAAACCTTTATTGAGAAGACGTACAATGACCGAGGCCAATAGAGGACGGACGGAGATATAATCAAAGAGCACAACTCATGTTTCACGCGTTGGTTCAAGGACAAGCTTCTGTCGTACCCTTTACATGAGGACTCTCCCACGGAAGAAAAACTCATATTCGCCTTGTCACAGGGCGTCGAGCACAACCTGATGACCTATGAGGCGTACGATATCAACGGCTACACATTCTACACCGAGGAAAAGGACATGAAGAGCGATTATCAGAACTCCGGGGTAACGACGGAATCCTACACCGGTAACAACAAGGAAAGATACTACGGAAGGATCGAGGAGATTTGGGAGCTAAGCTATGCTGGAGAGAAGGTCCCGATGTTCCGTGTCAGATGGGCCAAGAGCGTCCTAAAAGAATACCGGTATTTCACCACCATGGTTATACCCGAAGCCAAATCCAAGACTGCGGGTGCAAACGTCACCGCGAAAAATGAGCCATGGGTACTGGCTTCCCAAGTGGACAAATGCTTCTTCATTACCGACCCGTCAAAGCCCAGTCGTGTTATCGTGAGGAGAGGCAAAAGGAACATCATCGGAATGGATGGAGTCGCCAATGAGCAAGACTTTGACAAGTACGGCGACCCGAAGATGGAAGATGATGACGACAATGAAGTACCATACACCACAAGAAGAAGCAGGACCACCCTACCTAAAGGACGTCCGTTCAAGAGAAGAACTCCATTTGTGAAAAAGAAGGGAAAGAAGATTGTGAAAAGATAGCTAAGATCGAATCAGGACGTGTCGGCCGCATGTGTGTGTGTGTGTGTCAGTGGCAAGCTCAATTATTACATGCAACTAAATTGTAGTCTTCATTTCTCCATTGTATTTCGACATATGGAAATGGCATTTCTTCTGTTCTAGTCCTCTATCCAGTAACCTGTTTTGTTCAAAACAGTGGGGATTAATGTTGTCTGTACTTACCTTCCTTTTCTAACTTCTCCATCACCAAGTTGAAGTATCGACCACTTTCTTCTTGGATTTGGAATTTTTGTTCTTCTCCCTCTTGTTTTGTTGCAATCATCATTTACAGGCACCTTGGGCATCTTTGTGTTTTCTTTTGGTATTTTAATTGTATTTATTTATGTTTATTTTGGTAAAAAATAGTAATGGCGCACCAGGAGAAGGTGCGCCATTGCTATCACGGTGTTTATGGCGCACCCCTAGAAGGTGCGCCATTGATATACCAATTTTTATTTATGTTTATTCTGGTATTTTATTTTTCAGTGTTCCTTTTCCTTCTTAAATTTGCGAACATTTTTTGAAAATGCGAACATTTTTCTAACTCACAAAAAGTATTGAATTTGTTAATATTTTTTGAACTCATGAATATTTTTAAATTTCATGGGCATTTTTTGAATTCATGAACATTTTTTCTAATTTGATGATATTTTTTCATATTCATAAATGTTTTACCAATTCACAAATGTTTTGCAACGCAAGTATTTGAAAATTAGTAATAACTACTTATATCGTAACATTTTAAAATTTATGGTCATTTTCTAAAAAATTATTACATGCAACTAAAAATCCAAAAAAAAGTTAGTAATCACGCACCAGGAGAAGGTGCGCCATTGCTATCACGGTGTTTATGGTTCACCGCTAGAAGGTGCACCATTGGTATATGTATTTTTATGGCGCACCCCTAACAGGTGCGCCATTGCTAACCCTCCCCCCACTCCCACTTTGTCCCCTCTCCCTCTGCCCTCTCTCCCTACCTCGCTAGATCCACGCGCCCCACCTAACCCGACAACCCCCGCGGGAGCACGCCGTCGTCCACCCGCGCCCGCTCCACCGCCACCGTCCGCCCGCGCCCGCTACACCACCGCCGGAATTGTGAGGTGTGCGTGCCCCACCTAACCCGACGACCCCCGGGAAGCACACCGCCGTCCGCCCGCGCCCGCTCCACCGTCGCCGGCATTGCGAGGTGCGCGCGCGAGCCGATCGTCCTCCCCTCTTCTCCTCTCCCCGGCCGCGCTCTCCCTCCCTCTCGCCCGTTGTTCATGCTCCTCCCTCGTCCCTGCAGGAGCGCGAACCCGAGGAGCCGCACAGCACCAGATCCACCTCGTCTTATTCCTCGGGTCGCCGCCGTCTTCCTCAACTCCAGCCACCTCTGCTGCTACTAAGCTCTCGCAGGGCCTCCTTGCGCCTCCCCGGTGAGGTCCGCCTCCTCTCCCCTCTTCCTTCTTTTTTGTTTGATGATTTGGTCAGGAGGTTTGGTTTCCAGTTCAGGTTCTGGAATCACTCCCATCCTTGAACGTTTTCGTTCACAGGTGCATCTACATAGTGATCAGTGATCAGTGGATATTGTTTAGCTGTTTGGGCTATATTCTGTTGCATCTACACAGTGACTTCTACAACTTCATCAGTTTTTGATATCTGAAGTTGCATTCCCTCCCTAGCTAGCAAATATATATGCAGAAACTACGACTAGGATATGCCATGTGTTTGCTGGCTGAATTGATGAATTGTTGGCGAGAAAACTTCACTAGTGCCTTTTGTGCCGCGGTTATAATTTGCACGATCATTGTGCAAGATGCGGCTTTTTCTGAAGATGTTTTGCGCGATCGTTGTGCAAAGTGCAGTTTTTTCTGAAGATGTTTTGGGTTGCTGAACAGAGCAGATTGTGCTCAAATGACCCCTTTCTCCTGAAATGTTGATTAATTTCCGTTTCAGTTGAGAATGGGGCACTCCTAGTTCAAGAAAATTAGCAAAGGTCATGCCCAATTTTCTTGACCTAGAAGGTGCCCGATTCTCAACTGAAACAAAAATTAATCAGCATGATATCTAGATAGATATTTCTATAAAAAAGAACTAGAAATTCTCATGGTTTACTTCTGCACAAGAGTTCAAAATTTTGATCTTGTTCCATAGAAACAGATTTACAGGATGAATTTTATCTATGATGAATGATGAAGCAGAGCAGTGCGGGACTTGGAATTTTATTGTGGTCACCATGGGTGAGGCTTATGCACTAACTGGACACATCCCTCAAGAACTAGGTTACCTTGAGAACGTGGACTTGGACCTTAGCAACAACACACTAACAGGTTCCATCCCAAAACACCTAGGCAATATCACAAACATCTCTCAATTGTTCCTCGACAATAACCAACTTTTTGGCGACATTCCTCGAGAATTAGGTTATTTGGTCAACTTAGAGATCTTGTTCCTTGACAATAACCAACTTTTTGGCCACATTCCCCAAGAATTAGGTTATTTGGTCAACTTATTGTCCTTATCTTGTAGAAATAATTCACTGACAGGTCCCATCCCAAATAACCTTGGCAATCTGACACACCTTTATAAATTGGACTTTGGCCAGAACCAACTTTCTGGACAAATTTCATGAGAGTAGGTTAGTTGTTGAATTTAGAGTACTTACTCTCAGAGCTTAGCAACAACACAATAATAGATTTCATCACAAACAGTCTAGAGTATATTGTAGAATTATCTTTTTGGGAAAATTTCACAAGAAGTAGAAGGTGCACTAACCGGTTCCATCCCAAACAGCATAGGAAATTTGACCAAACTCACAATCTTGTATCTTGACATCAACCAACTTTCTAGACACATCCCTCGACAACTAGGTTATCTTGAGAACTTAGAGGAGTTGTGGCTTTGCTACAACACACTAACAGGTTCCATCCCAAACTGCCTAGGAAATTTGACCAAACTCACAACCTTGGATCTTGAGAGCAACCAACTTTCTGGACACATCCCTCGAGAACTAGTTGATGTCAAGATACAAGATTATGAGTTTGGTCAAATTTCCTATGTTGTTTGGGATGGAACCAGTTAGTTAATGTCATCTGCAACCTACTGTTGATGGCCTTGTGTTCCTGCTCCTTTTGTTGCTTTGTTAAGTCTATTCACCTTTTTTGAAGAATAGATACTACCCTGATCTCATCCAATAACTCTAGTAGCCTTTTTCCTATTTAGAGCGAACATGGCCGACAACGATGAGGCCGGCGGTTCGGGCAAGCAATTCTAGGAGCTGTCCTAGGAGATGGAGGAAGAACCTCACCGCTATGAGGACGCCGTGAAAGACACCGGTCCCGACTACACAACCCCTAGTGGCGTCGGGGATGACACCACTGATGGTGCCGCCGGGGATGCCACCACTGATGATGGCAGTAAATGCACAGATGGCAGCCAACCGAAGAGGCAGTGAAAGGACCGGCGCCCGAACGTGCTCGGCACCGTCAAGGAGGAATTTACTAAAGTGTCCTCCAGTGGGCAACCAACGGAGCCCAAAGAATTAGTCAGTGGGTACGCGGGACAACTCGGGTGCATTCTCCAGAGCACCGTCTCGATCAACACCGAGAACCTAAGGCATCATGACCGAGGGAATTTGCGCAACCTCCTCTTCACGAAGCTGCACGAACAATACAAGTTCCCCAGTGACTTCGCAAACACACACCTCTCAGGGAATAAAGTGAACAGTGCCGCCCTCACGAAGATGAGCACGGCCCTGGCTACTTGGAGAGCCGCGGTGAAGAGAAGGATTCTAAGTGGTGATAGTTATGAGAAGATCAAGGAGACATATCCTTCGATCAGCGAAGCTGACTACCTGGAGTTCAAGATCAAGTGCGAGAGCAACGCATCCGCGGAATCAAGTCGGTGGGGGAAAGATATGCGGGACTTGAACTTAGGGGTCCACAAACTTGGTCTCGGCGGTTACAGAGTGGCGGAACCTATATGGAACAAGGAGGACACGGAGCGTGCCGAGCAAGGCCTACCGCCCCTCTTCGATAAAACCGTGACAAGCAGACCAGGAACTAAGTCAGGGCCCTGTACAAGGTGAACCCGGTAACAAAGGAGCTTACCACGGATCCGAAGACCAAGGCGCTCAAGCTTGTTCTGGTAAGGAATACACCCCCGCGTAATTAGCTCCATATGGTTGCATTCTAATTAATGAAGTCAAATTTCTAAATGGTTCATGTTCCTTCCGTAGGAAACTGAAAGTAGTAGCGCGGGGTAGTCTCAGAGCTCCTCGTCTGGCCCTTGGGACACCACTTTAAATACGGTGTTGAACGTAATGAAACACAAGGATAAGCTCAGTAAGCCGTCGTTAGCTGGTCGTGTGGCCGGCAAAGGCTTGTCCACGAAATGGTCGGAATACTATACTGATGGGCGAAAGGAGTGAAATACCAACTCGGAAAGCCAGGAGCGCGAGGTTCAAGAACTCAAGGCACAAGTTGCGCGGATTCCTGAGATAGTCGAAGAGCAAGTGTGAGACCAAGTGGGAGCGACGATCACCGCCATTATCCCTACCTTGCTTGAGGGGCTGTGGGGGTGGATTGCGGGCGGCCAACAGGGGCCGCCCCCGATTCCCAGCTTCACGGGCAGCAACTCGCACAATGCGCCGGCGCCATTGGTGTCTCCGACGGAGGCGGCATTGGTGTCTCCGGTGGAGGCGGCATTGGTGTCTCCGGCGGTGGCACCGGCATTGGAGCTTAATGCACCCGGGTGTGGGGAGAATACGCCGGCCGGCACCTCGACAGCAAGCAGCCCCTCCGTCACTTGCACGCCTACCGTTGGTGGTGCCTCGACATTAGCCGAGCTCGACACCATCACGGTAACTAAGCCGCGGCCAATGAATTCATCTCCTTGCCTTTGACTGGGCATCCCTAACGCCCTACATGTTTTCACAGGGCGCCGCCAACGTTCCATGCACTCTCCTACACTTCGTGGACGGTGAATTGATCGATGTCGCCAAGGCCAGAATCGTTGAACCGGGCAACGCCGTGTTCCACGGTAATCCGATGCCACCCACCGTGTATAGGGTTCAACTGGTTCGGGTGCTGCGGGGCTGCGACGACTTGTTACCTTCGTATCGGCCCCCTCGGGCCAACGAAGATGATGTGATGACCCTCAGCGCCTTCTTAGGCTGGTCCATGCTTTGGCCAAAGAGCCAGATTCATTCGGGGGCGGGGGACACCACCCCACAGACAACACCGCCAATCGTGCCGGCGCCAAGCCATGGCAAGATGGCCGCAACGCTACCGCCATCAGCTGATTCAGACATGCATATGGCACATGATCCGGATGATGACGATGGTACATTTACCAACGTCGATAAGTACTTCAACGAACATGGGTACGATGACGAATTCTTGGGGCCTCCTTCTCAAGAACCCAACCTTGCAAAAGACGATCGTGATCTAGCTGGTACCGCAGAGAAACCCAATTGCAACAGGCGTCATCTGGCATTCAGTTCTCAGGAGACGCCTCCAGCTGCCGCCTTCACCAAGACTCAAATAGCCGAGGTGCAGAATATTATCAGCCCCAACACACTCAAGAATGTGGTCTCTGAGCAGAACTCGATCCCATTACAGCAAAAGAAGCAGAAGGGACGGAAAAGAAAAAATAACAAGGGTGCGAGCTAGCCGGCACCGAGTACGATCCATGCTCAGGATGGGCCACCAGTATCTAAGGATATCTCAAGGAGGGTGCATGTGGCGGGTAGGCCAATGCTACCGACTAATCTGCTCAATGCTGCAACCGGTGCTATGCGGAGTCTGCAGGACAGTGTTCTTTCTATGGAGAAGCGGCGTCTCTCCGAGAATGATGTGGCATACCCCGTTTTCGTGGCCAAGGTGCCAGAGGGCAAGGGCTTTGTCGATAGCACCATTGGGCGTATGATCGTCCTGCGGTTTGATGACATCTTTGCTATGTTTAACCTTCATCCGCTGCACTACACCTTCATTCGGCTATTTTCGCTCAGTATGGAGATGAGGATCATTAGAGACAAGACCCCGGACATCGTGATAGTCGACCCCTTCTACATGTGTGCCAAGATCTTGGGCAGCGCTGGGGACCGACAAGTCGCGAGTTCATACCTCGAAGGCGTCATTCTGACGAACCCAGATAAGGATAACTTCCTCGTGCCTTACTTTTCCGAGTAAGTCATCCCCTCACCGCCCCGTAACATATGATTTCTTAGATTTCGATTGTTCTTTTTTTCTAACATTCCGTGTTTTGTGTAGTGACACACATTGCACACTCATCCTCTTAAGCCCGAAATATTCCATGGCCACGTATTTTGACTCGGACCGCCAGTCGAAGAAAGACTACACAAATATGAAGAAAGTTCTTGATGATGCTCTCCCCGGCTACGCCAAATCTGGAGGCACCTTCAGGAGGCCAATTTGTAGGTACGGCAAGCACGTGTTCACCCATGTAACGACGTTCCCCTGCATCAAGCAGCCGCCTGGCAGTCAGAAGGATGCCTACTACGCCCTCCATCACATGCGGGCGATCGTACGGGGCCATAATCACCTTTTGGTACCAAATAATCTCAAAGATTGGGCCGCACGCTTGTCAACAATCCAGGACGAGGACATCAGACAAGAATTCTTTCGCATCCAGTTGGAGTTTGCGGAAATCATCTATCAAGATGTCCTTCGTACCTCGGGGCAGTTCTACCTCAAATATCAACCGTCCAACAGTGAAATAGAAACAGCGCTACAAATGCAGGCTGACAACGATCACGATTTCATGACCATCACGAAAGATGGCGGCTTCATCCACGCTCCGGTCCGTGAGTCAAGTTGAAAGTATTGATGCTATGTAGTTCTGAAATATCGATTAGCTCATGTTGTAACTAAACTTTAATAAACTTGTATGTCTCTTTAGTTCGGACAGTCGTTCAACTTATATGTAATCGATGCTATTTATTAGTAGGACCATGAATCGTGCTATTAATGTGTTGCTTTTCTCTTCCGATCCTTTTGTTGCATAATTATATATTGCTTAAATATTATCTATGAATTTCTACTAACTTTTTGTTTGTCTAGTGCATAGAGATGTCGTCGTATGTCATGTACAAGGGTAAGGTTACCGGAGTCTACGACGACTGGGAGGAGTGTCAGAGACCGGTTCACCGTTTCAGCAGTAACAGTTACAAAGGGTACACCACTAGGGCGGAGGCGGAAGCTAGATACGCGCGCTATCTAGCGGGAGTGAGGAGGGAGCGGAGGAGGAACCGGATGAAGATCAGTTTCATCGCGATGATGCTGATCGTGACCGCAACCCTCTTCTATGTGATGGTATTTTAGATATCGACTTGTAATGTGAAGACAAACTCGCAACTCGCGGTATCAAGACTTGTAATGTTCTAACTTTGTTCGGTATTTTGAATTCGGAGACTAATATGATGAATTGTATTCGGAGACTAATCTTCTATTGTATTCGATAAATGTGTTGTTTATATGTTGTGTTGTTTATATTCTGTGTTGTAATGTATTTTGTAACCTGTGCAAATATCAGAAAAGCAAAATAAAATTCCTAATATTCATAGTAGTGGCGCACCATATTGCACTTTAGTGGTGCACAGAAATAAACACACCAGTGGCGCATTATCTAAAAGTGCGCCATTAGTTACCCAGAGCACAAGGTACACATGGCCCCTTGGAGTAACAGCAGTGGCGCACTTCTGGGCCTACTAATGGCGCACTTTAGCTGCGCCATTAGTGTCTGGGATAGTAATGGCGCACCGGGTGGTGCGCCACTGTTATGTAGATTAACAGTGGCACACCAGGCGTGCGTCATTACTATTTATTAGTAGTGGCGTGATAATAGTGGCGCACCTATAGTGCACCATTAATAGCCAAAATAGGTGCGCACTAACAGCCTTTTTTCTAGTAGTGATTTCTATATATCAAATTTCATTTGGTATCAAATTCATGATTGTTAATTTGGATACACAAGTGCTCTTCCTTGCAAGACTAACCCATCTAGGTAGATGAACTCATACTACAAGTGGTGCTCCCAATCCTTGATGAGCTACATCAACCTTGAGCATCCCACACAAGTTCAACTACATGATCAAGTTCAACACCACCACCCAAAGTATATTATTCCATCTGAGAGAAGTTTTACCCCAAGTAATGGGTCAAAGAAACTCAACAAGATGCGAATACATCAAATGCTTAAAAGAAAAATGGTAACCCCATTTTGAGCTTAAACGATGAGTATGACCTACGATCAAGTGTTCTCACTTGACTCCTCAGTCAATATACTCTAACATAGGTGACTTTGTCGCCGATCAATTATAGATGAAGTTCTCTAGTGTTTCTCTGTATTCTTGCATTTATCTCTTGCATATTTGTTTCCCTTCATCTAGATTTCTTTTCTTTTTTTCTTTGTTTTGTTCTGCATTCCCTACATCCAATTCATTGCAAATCATTTAGCTAATTCCTTGCAAATCCTTGTGAGATCTTATTTGCCTACTGAGCTGAGATGACAATTGTTTTCTCTATGTTGAACTCGGACACACTGATTTGTCTCTTTCAGTCTAACCAAACCATTTCGGTGCCGCTGAAGTAAACTACTCGGTGTTATCGATTTCAATGCTGAGAAGACACTTTGTCATTTGCATCCTGCATAATTGATCCAGCTCCACTCGATGATTCTTGTCCTCTACCAGCATCACACTCTATATGCTGCTTTGCTCTGTGTCTCAACGACCAAACCTATTTTGACTCACAATCCAGAGGATCCCTTCTTGGAAATTGATGTCAAAGGGGGAGAGAGAGATCACATCAAAGCTTATTCCCTTCAAAAGGGGGAGAGTACTTTAAAGGGGGAGAATGCTTAATCATATCAAACGGAGAGAGACCCCGGATGCTTGGTGTTCAAGAGGAGAGAAGTCACATGTCTTTAAAGGGGAAAGACATGTTAGTTTATTATGTGTTTGTGCTCTGATTTTCTTGTCCCTATTTTCTCCCATTATGCAATATAAGATTCAGGGGGAGAAAGACATCAAAGGGAAGGAAATCTTGAATTCATTGCATATCTTTATCCTTGGCGACATGTCTATATCCAATGGGATTACCTAGTGCTCATTCTCTACATGTCACACCAGTCTTGGTACTCTTGTGGTTTGACGTTTGCTATGTTTAGTAGATGTATCTGCATTATCTAACCCTGTTTACTCAGGTTCATCTCTTCCTAAGCCATCTCAAGACCACAAGGTAAGTATACGCATCGCATTCATGTGCATGATGATCTCTTGCTGATGTACATATTGTTTACAAGAAGGAATATGAACATGAAGCTACAATTCCTATATCCACATCATTTTCTCTGATGCATATAGCCAAGATACATGTAACTCATTGTTTGCTCTGTCATATCTATGCATTCACATGCTCTCATATTCCATACTTACATGGATGCATACATATAGGGGGAGCCTATGCATGTTACATGTCCTTCCAAAGCTTTACTTGCTATTCCCTATATCTTTATCTAAATCTTTGATGTATGTTGTCATCAATTACCAAAAAGGGGGAGATTGAAAGCACAAGTGCTCCCTGGGTGGTTTTGGTAATTAATGTCAACATATTTCCTGTTGGGCTAATGTCTTTATTTAGTATATTTCAGATAAGTTCCAAAATGGAGTGGAGTGGACAAGAGGATGTGGAACCCCTCCAAGGTGCTAAGAACAAAGGATTGGCTCAAGCTCAAAAGCTCAAGACTCTACATTTTCATTTTAGTGATCTAAGATCACATTGAGTCCATAGGAAAGCTGATACTATTAAAAGGGGATGAGGTGTTGCTTAATGGCTTGCTTGCTCAAAGTGTTTAGTGATATGCTACAAAGCCCTAAACCACTTTCTCATATCCACATATGTCCCAAATCAAAACTCAAACTCGGCCCCACTGAATTGATCTATCCGATGCCACCGAGTTCACCTGTCATAGCCACTGCCAGAAACCCTAAAAAGTTCGGTCTCACCAATGGGATCTCAGTCTCACCGAGATGGGCTTGCAAACTCTCTGTTGCCCGTTGCAATTATTTCGGTCTCACTAAGATACGCAATCGCTCCCACCGAGTTTGCTTGACCAACTCTCTGTTTTGCTTATTACCAAAATTGGTCCCACCGAGTTTGTGTAATCGGTCAAACCGAGTTGAGGTTTTACCCTAACCCTAGCACATCAGTCCCACCGAGTTGATCATATCGGTCCCACCGAAATGCCTAACGGTCACATTTTGAACTGAATCGGTCCGACCGAGTTTTCTGATTCGGTCCCACCGAATTTGGTAAATTGTGTGTAACTATTAGATTTTGTGTGGAGGCTATATATACCCCTCCACCCTTCCTTCATTAGTAAGGAGAGCCATCAGAACGTGCCTACACTTCAACATTCATTTTCTGAGAGAGAACCACCTACTCATGTGTTGAGACCAAGATATTCCATTCCAACCATTTGAATCTTGATCTCTAGCCTTCCCCAAGTTGCTTTCCACTCAAATCATGTTTCCACAAAATCCAAATCTGAGAGAGAGAGTTGAGTGTTGGGGAGAATATCATTTGAAGCACAAGAGCAAGGAGATCATCATCAACACACCATCTATTACCTTTTGGAGAGTGGTGTCTCCTAGATTGGTTAGGTGTCACTTGGGAGCCTCCGTCAAGATTGTGGAGTTGAACCAAGGAGTTTGTACGGGCAAGGAGATCACCTACTTCGTGAAGATCTACCCTAGTGAGGCAAGTCCTTCGTGGGCGATGGCCATGGTGGGATAGACAAGGTTGCTTCTTCGTGGACCCTTCGTGGGTGGAGCCCTCCGTGGACTCGCGCAACCGTTACCCTTCGTGGGTTGAAGTCTCCATCAACGTGGATGTACGATAGCACCACCTATCAGAACCACGCCAAAAATCTCCGAGTCTCCAATTGTGTTTGCACACTCCAATCTCGTCCCTTTACTTTCTTGCAAATTGCATGCTTTACTTTCCGCTGCTCATATACTCTTGCCATGCTCGCTTGAATGTATTGTGAATGGTTAAACTTGTGCTAAAACTCCACCTTAACTTAAAGAAATTAAAAACTGCTACTTTTCTTTACTAAGAGTCTACCCCCCCTCTCTAGACACCTCTTCTCGATCATTTCATGATGCTAGATTAAGTTTTGGGGTGTGTGAAAGAGAGACTTAAATAAAGTCTCATCCCCTACACTAAACTTCGTAAATACGCATGACCCCCTAGAAGATCATCAATCTTCAGCAACCTCTTGTGTACGCGATGGTTCACTGTTCCCGACTATGATGTAGCCCAAGGAACTATTAGCAGATCGTCGACAGCCAGAGCCGATCAATTGTCAGAACCTTGTAGCAAAACTACATCATTCTGTCGATGAACTGAATCAAAGCAACACTCGTGCAAAGCATAGGAAGAACATCAACCCTCACATATCAGATGTGATCTAGATCGCAACCTACATCTACTCATAAACCTTCTCATGATGCCACTGTTGGGAAACGTAGTAGAAAACAAAAAAATTGCCCTACAATCACCCAGGAACAATATGTAGATGCATAACGGGTTGTGAGCAATGATCGTTACCGACTCCGGGATTGTAGTGGAAGGAGACGAGTCGATGTAGATCTTACTTGAAGTCCCTCGAACGTTCATGACGATCCCACGAACCACCCACAAATGATCCCTCGAACGGAAGACCAAAAGCACGGCCTCTCTACTTGGTTGCAAGCATACGGTCTTCACGATCCGGCAGCGCTTCTCCATCCAGAGCTAATCATCATCGGAGAATTAGGAGGAGATTAGAACCACATGAGGCTTCTAATTATGAGGATTCGAGGTGGCGAGGGCTAGCTCTAATTAGTTAACTAGGACCAACAAGAACTAGAACTAGATCAACTACAGGAGGCTCCAAAACTTGTCATCCAATAGGGAGAGATCCTCTAGTATATATAGGTTAGGAGGGGAGGAGAGGGCAGCCACCAAGGGAGGAAAGGCTCCCTTGGTGTGCCAACCATGGGGGGGGGGGGGGTCCAACTCCCGCCCAAAGTAGGATTCGGACCCCCCAATAGGAAAGGGGGCGCTGATACGTCTCCGTCGTATCTATAATTTTTGATTGTTCCATGCCAATATTATTCAACTTTCATATACTTTTGGCAACTTTATATACTATTTTTGGGACTAACATATTGATCCAGTGCCCAGTGCCAGTTCCTGTTTGTTGCATGTTTTTTGTTTCGCAGAATATCCATATCAAACGGAGTCCAAACAGGATAAAAACTCACGGAGATTTTTTCGGAACATATATGATTTTTGGGAAGAAAAATCCACGCGAGACAGTGCCCGAGGTGGCCATGAGGCAGGGGGTGCGCCTGCCCCCCTGGGCGCGCCCCTGACCCTCATGGGCCACCCGTAATGCGGTTGATGCCCTTCTTTCGCCGCAAGAAAGCTAATATCCGGATAGAGATCGTGTTAAAATTTCAGCCCAATCGGAGTTACGGATCTCCGGGAATATAAGAAACGGTGAAAGGGAAGAATCTGAGAACATAGAAATATAGAGAGAGAGAGAGAGATCCAATCTCGGAGGGGCTCTCGCCCCTCCCGTGCCATGGAGGCCATGGACCAGAGGGGAAACCCTTCTCCCATCTAGGGAGGAGGTCAAGGAAGAAGAAGAAGGAGGGGGGCTCTCTCCCCCTCGCTTCCGATGGCACCGGAGTGCCACCGGGGGCCAGCATCATCACAGCGATCTACACCAACACCTCCACCATCTTCACCAACATCTCCATCACCTTCCCTCCTCTATCTACAGCGGTCCACTCTCCCGCAACCCGCTGTACCCTCTACTTGAACTTGGTGCTTTATGCTTCATATTATTATCCAATGATGTGTTGCCATCCTATGATGTCTGAGTAGATTTTCGTTGTCCTATCGGTGGTTGATGAATTTCTATGATTGATTTAATTTTCTTGTGGTTATGTTGCTGTCCTTTGGTGCCCATCATATGATTGCGCACGTGGATCACACCCTAGGGTTAGTTGTATGTTGATAGGACTATGTATTGGAGGGCAAGAGTGACAGAAGCTTCAACCTAACATAGAAATTGATGCATACGGGATTGAAGGGGGACCAATATATCTTAATGCTATGGTTGGGTTTTACCTTAATGAACGTTAGTAGTTGCAGATGCTTGCTAATAGTTCCAATCATAAGTGCATAGAATTCCAAGTCAGGGATGACATGCTAGCAGTGGCCTCTCCCACATAATACTTGATATCGGTCTAGTAAAGCAGTCAATTGCTTAGGGACAATTTCGCAACTCCTACCACCCTTTTTCCACACTCGCTATAATTACTTTATTGCTTCTTTACTTACAACAGCCCCTACTTTTTATTTACGTAATCTTTATTATCTTGCAAACCTATCCAACAACACCTACAAAGTACTTCTAGTTTCATACTTGTTCTAGGTAAAGCGAACATCAAGCATGCGTAGAGTTGTATCGGTGGTCGATAGAACTTGAGGGAATATTTGTTCTACCTTTAGCTCCTCGTTGGGTTCGACACTCTTACTTATCGAAAACTGTTGCAATCCCCTATACTAATAGTTCCAATCATAAGTGCATAGAATTCCAAGTCAGGGATGACATGCTAGCAATGGCCTCTCCCACATAATACTTGCTATCGGTCTAGTAAAGTAGTCAATTTCTTAGGGACAATTTCGCAACTCCTACCACCACTTTTCCACACTCGCTATAATTACTTTATTGCTTCTTTACTTACAACAGCCCCTACTTTTTATTTACGTAATCTTTATTATCTTGCAAACCTATCCAAAAACACATGCAAAGTACTTCTAGTTTCATACTTGTTCTAGGTAAAGCGAACATCAAGCGTGCGTAGAGTTGTATCGGTGGTCGATAGAACTTGAGGGAATATGTGTTCTGCCTTTAGCTCCTCGTTGGGTTCGACACTCTTACTTATCGAAAAGTGTTGCGATCCCCTATACTTGTGGGTTATCAGGCGCCACCTCCACTTGGGCCTTCATGCCCCAAGTTTCCTTCCACCTCTTGGCCTTATTAGGCCCATTGATATTATATTCAATATATATTTGTTCTAAACATTTTCAGCCCATTATATATATAATTTAACATCCTCAGAAACATTTTCCACCTATATATATATATATATTAATCGGTAATACCCGGTATTACCCGATATTCACCGAAACCCTTCTGATGACCCCGGAACGCTTCCTGAACCTCTCAGGACTATTCCGGATATTAATGAAACAATTCCACAAATATATTCTCATCACTCCCGTCCTACTAACACTTAGCAGATCATGATTACCATAATATTGTGACCCCGTAGTTTCGGTAACCATAGACATGAACGAAACCCCTTCGTTCAATGGCCGATAGAGGAACCATGGACATCCATATCTGTCCCTATGATTACACCAATGATATTCGAGTCAACCTTTGGTTATCATGTGATGTTCCCTTTGCTTCACGATACTTTACAAAACACGGTGTGCATCAGTATCCTCTAGAGTCATCACCATGCTCACTATACCATTGCTCCCGTTACCGGTTTTGTTCTTCTTTCTCGTTGACGTGTTCCGACATCCCCGTGACGTAGTCACTTGTGTATGGCCAGACAATGATGGATTCCGTCACACCAAGAGGGCCCTAAGAATATCTCTCCATCATCCAAGGAGAAAATCCCAATCTCGAGTTGTCCGGTCACTTGTCAAACTTTCTGGTGAGCCTGAAAGTTTTCATTATTGCCACCTTGTTACAGATGAAGTTTGAGCAACGCCAAATCCCACCATCCAGTAGGAAGTGACCGAGACACACTCATGGTCTGAGGAACTAAAACACATGCTAACACTCCATGTTATAACAGATGATTTTAGACGATGTAATCACATAGTATAACCGACAAGTATTGGGTCGATTCAATATGATCGTTATTCTTACATCATACCCCAATGTTGTTTTAGGACTATCATTACACTTAACGATATCCTAAGATCCAGGAAACATGATCACCAACAACACTTGAGCCGGTTTTAGAGGCGAGACCGGGAACCTATTGTTTACCGTTTATTGTTCCACACGCGCATATGAGTTTTCCACTGAATCGCATATTCAAGGATCATATCAGTTATAGCATGGAATATAAACTCTTAACTAGGAATAATGGAAGTATAATAATACAATATTATTGCCTCTAGGGGATATTTCTAACACTCCGACCACCGTTGGTGACATCGGCCCCATGCTGATTGGTGCCACAATCGTCGTTGGGTCTCCTTCTCTGCTAGCCCATCCGACTCCTCGACATGGCGTACATCTCGTGCAGGTCCCTTGTCTACGCATGCCTGGTGCTGGCAACACCAATGCGTGCCTTCGTCCACAATGTGCCCTCGGGCCTAGCAAGCTTGGTGCGACAGTTTGTCAACTTTGTCTTCATCCGTCTACGCATGCCCGGTGCTGGCAAAGTGCCTTTGTCTAAGACGTGTCCCCAGGTTTGGCAAACCCGGCGTGATGCCTTTTCAACAACGTTCTCTTCCCGGCGCACCACTACTTCGACACCAGTGTGCCCATGATTAATTCGGCGCCACCTTGCGCCCGTGGCTCAACTGCGACTTCCTCAACACCGACTACCCCGACTCGACATTGACCATGACATTCTTCGGATACACCACCCTACACTCGTGGCTACCTCGACAACGACACAAAGGGCTACCGCCTTGCTTAAGAAACCTCGTTGGTTTCCACTCCAGCCACGACTTCTGTGATGCATCGACCATTACGAACCAGGGGGTGTCCGTAGGCTTGCCTTCAGATTCTTCTCTAGTCTCACCATCTACATCACTATCGTTGTGATTCCTGGGGATGTTGAGTATTATGATTATTAGGAAGTATAGGATAGACTAGGATCTGGTCCTGCCTTGTCTTGTACTCCAAGTTGGTCATTGTACTCCTATATATATATATATATGCCCAGAGTCCCAAGCAATATTCAATGATTCCACCAATCTCTCTCTATCCCTTCTAATACCTCTAGATCATGGGATGGCAACCTTTAGTGTAAAACTAACCTTCGGTATGGGACGTGATGACATCCTCGCTGACTAGTCTCTAAACGATGTCTTTGATTCTTCACATCATTCACTGTTGCCTTAGCCTGACACACACGTCGCATCATGTGACACGGGCAGATGACTGAATGGACCCCACCCTTATAGCCTTATAGAAGATCAGTGGCGGCGAGAGGAGACGGGAGTCTGTGGTGGTGGTGGGGGGATGCCACATGGCCTTCGTTCAAGCCGCCCGAAGCCCGCATCAATGGTCGCTAGAGTGCTTTGGATCAAGTGCACTCGCTTCACCACACCACCTGATCAAGCAACCAAGCGCACAGTCGCTACCATCCCTGGAGTATGCACTAGCTTCCACGATGGGTGCCTCTGTTTGCGTTGTGACAAGAGAAGGTCAAAAGGGGGAGGGGATGGTAGGGATCCTCTCGAGCCTACTGAGGGGAGATGACTCGTGGCAATGCTACACGCACGGGCTCATGGTTACAGAATCAACGGACTATGCTTAGTTGGCAATTTTTTATTGGAGATTAGGAGTGAGGCGGGGCCCACTGAGGGAGTCCTGGACTAAGGAGTCCTCGGGCGTACGGCCTGTTGTCCATGGACCGAACTGATGGGCTGTGAAGACATGAAGACTGAAGACTGTACCTGTGTTCGGATTGGACTCTCCTTGGCGTGGAAGGAAAGCTTGGCGACCAACTATGAAGATTCCTTCTCATGTAACCGACTCTATGTAAACCCTAGATCCCCCCCCCGGTGTCTATATAAACCGGAGGGGTTAGTCCGGAAAGCATATACTCAGTACCATAGTCATATGGGCTAAGCTTCTAGGGTTTAGCCATCACGGTCTCGTGGTAGATCAACTCTTGTAACACTCATATTCATCAATATCAATCAAGCAGGACGTAGGGTATTACCTCCATAGAGAGGGCCCGAACCTGGGTAAACATTGTGTCCCCTGTCTCCTGTTACCATCGATCCTAGACGCACAGTTCGGGACCCCCTACCCGAGATCTGCCGGTTTGACACCGACATTAGTGCTTTCATTAAGAGTTCCACTGTGCCGTCGACGAAAGGTTCGATGGCCCCTTCAATCGTCTATAACGACGCTGTCCAAGGAGAAACCTTCCTCCCAGGATATATTTTTGTGTTCGGCGGCTTCGTACTGCGGGCCAACTCGCTCGGCCATCTGGAGTAGATCGATAGCTACGCCCCTGGCCACCAGGTCAGATTTGGAAGCTTGAACTACGTCGTGGATATCCGTGGAGACTTGATCTTCAATGGATTTGAGACCGCAGCGATCGCTCCCCCTCGCTCCGAGGAACATGACTTAAATCTGTCAGATCACATCCAGGAGATGGTCCCTGTTGCTGCAACGGCCTTAGAACCGGAGCAGATCGTGCCATCCGAAGCCACAGAGTCCGCAGCGTTGGAGCCGCACACGGGCCCGGCACCACGCAATATCTGCATCAATGGAACTTCGGATTCGTCTCCAGCTATAAGTTCCGGACCATGTACACCTGCGGACACTGAGCTGGATCTGTTATCAATTTTCAAATTTAGCGACACAGACATTTTCCAGCACTCACCTTTGGGTGATGTGCTAAACTCTTTAAAGAACTTGTCCTTGGAAAAGGACTCATAGCCAAACTATGTTCGGTTCGAGCCAGAGGCTGATGATGGGAAATTTTGTTTCCCACCCACCACCCACTTCATAGCCACTGTAGATGACTTAGCTGACGTGCTCGATTACGGCTCCGAAGACATCGACGGCATGGACGACGATGCCGACCAGGAGCAAGGCAAAAACCCGCCATTTACTGGACGTTGGACGGCCACCTCTTCGTATGATGTGTACATGGTCGACACACCTAAAAAAGCTAGCGACGATGGCAACGGAGATCCAGTTGCGAATAAACCTTCTGAGACACAGTCCAAGCGCCGGCGCCCTAAACGCCGCTCTAAGCCTCATCTCTCAAGTGACGGAAATACTGGCACCGGGGAGAATAGTACTCCTGGCGACGCCGAAAACAATGAAGACCCTGTCGGGGAAGCATCCGAACAGGAGGAACAAGACAACGGGCAAGATAACCCTGATAATCAGACCATGCCCAATGACCTAGACGATGATAGTTATCATCCAGTCTTCGAGGATGATGAGAGCCTCGGCAATGAGGACTTCATCATGCCCAAGGCACCCCTCGAGCAGGAGCGCTTCAAGCGCCAGCTAATTGCCACTGCAAGAATCCTGAAGAAAAAGCAGCAACAACTTCAAGCTGATCAAGACCTGCTCATTGATAGGTGGAATGATGTCCTGGCAGCTGAAGAATACGGCCTCAAGCGCCCAGCCAAGAATTACCCAAAGCGTAGACTGCTACCTCAGTTCGACATACCGACCACCCCGCAGTCGGGATTAAGCGGCAACTCAGGCCGAACAACAGCCCGCCCCACCACCTCGCAAAAATAGGGACATAACAGCTCAGGACCATACATACGACCTTGGGAAGGAGCTGGACAGTAGAGCAGAACACACCTGATCAATCAACGGATCGCGAGGACGCTTCCCGACTCGGGATGACGGCTACCTATTCAGGCGTGACAAACCTAGTCACACCCGGGCCGATAACCGCAGATGCACTCCATCAGAGGTGTGCCATGATGCGGCCCGATATAGAGGTGCCGCACACCCTCTCTGCTTCATAGATGAGGTGCTGGATCATGAATTCCTCGAGGGGTTTAAGCCCGTCAATATTGAATCATACGACGGAACAACCGACCCCGCGGTATGGATTGAGGACTTTATTCTCCACATCCACATGGCCCATGGAGATGACCTCCACGCCATCAAATACCTCCCACTGGAGCTCAAAAGGCCAGCTAGACACTGGCTGAATAGCTTGCCTGAGAATTCCATCGGCAGCTGGGAGGACTTGGAAGAGGCCTTTCTTGCCAACTTCCAAGGTACATATGTCCGGCCACCCGATGCCGATGACTTAAGCCACATAGTTCAACAACCTGGAGAGTCAGCCAGAAAATTCTGGACTAGGTTCCTAACCAAAAAGAACCAGATCATTGACTGTCCGGATGCCGAAGCCCTAGCGGCCCTTAAACACAGCGTCCGTGACGAATGGCTAGCACGCCACCTCGGCCAAGAAAAGCCGAAGTCCATGGCAGCCCTTACGGCACTCATGACCCGCTTTTGCGCGGGTGAGGACAGCTGGCTGGCTCGTAGCAAAAACACAGTGAGCGAGACAGGCCCCTCCGAGGCCAAGAACAGCTCCGAAAAGGTCCGGCGCAACAGACACAAACGCCGGAGCAATGGCGACAACACCGATGACACCACCGTTAACGCCGGTTTCAGTAGCTCCAAGTCCGGACAGCGAAAGAAGCCCTACAAAAGGAACAACAAGGGACCATCCAGCCTGGATCGCATACTCGATCGTCCGTGCCAGATACATGGTACCCCAGACAAATAGGCCAACCACACCAATAGAGACTATTGGGTTTTCAAACAGGCTGGCAAGTTAAATGCCGAAAACAAAGAAAAGGCATCACAAAGTGAGGATGAGGACGAAGAGCCCCGACAGCCGAACACCGGAGGGCAGAAGAAATTTCCCCCTCAAGTCAAAACGGTGAACACGATATACGCTACACACATCCCCAAAAGGGAGCGCAAGCGAGCACTTAGGGACGTATACGCGGTAGAGCCAGTCGCCCCAAAATTCAATCCGTGGTCGTCGTTCCCGATCACCTTCGATCGTCGAGATCACCCAACTAGTATCCGGCATGGCGGTTCAGCCGCACTGGTCCTCGACCCAATCATCGACGGATTTCACCTAACACGAGTCCTAATGGACGGTGGTAGCAGCCTCAACATGCTCTATCAGGATACAGTGCGGAAGATGGGCATTAATCCCTCATGAATCAAACCCACAAACACTACCTTTAAAGGAGTCATACCAGGCGTTGAGGCCCTCTGCACGGGCTCAATCACGCTGGAGGTTGTCTTCGGTTCCTCGGACAACTTCTGAAGCGAGGAGTTAATCTTCGATATCATCCCCTTCCGCAGCGGCTACCACGCACTACTCGGACGAACCGTGTTTGCTAGATTCAACGCGGTGCCACAATATGCTTATCTCAAGCTGAAGATGCCCGGTCCATGCGGCGTCATAACAGTCAACGGAAACACAGAACGCTCCCTCCAGACAAAGGAGCACACCATCGCCCTAGCAGCAGAGGTACAAAGCGGCCTTCTCAAGCAGCATCATAGTCTGGCTGCTGAGCCCCTGGACATCATTAAGAGGGTCCGGACTACACTGCAACAGGACGGCGCGGCTCGTCAAGAGCTCGATTAGCAATTCGGCCTCCATCCCAATCCCGATGAGGTAGTGGCATTCATACCATGTGTCCATCACTACGCACTCAAAATTCCATGGGCATCGACGGAGGCACAAGCTATCCCGGGATCCACGGTTCGGCCAGACCGATCTTGGACACACATATAACTTTACTATCTTCTTTTCCCTTGTTTCAGGTTTCTCCTATGGGGGCCTCCTTCGACGACATGATTAACGATCCTGTCGAAGGACAAACACACCGGATTGACACGGAGCACAGGCGTACATGGGAAGCCCTAGAGGCTAACCATTTTTCAGGACCCACATGCAGTCCGCCTTCGGGTATGGCATGTCAAATAGCCGGTTGCTTATTGCATTATTTTGTACTAATGCGCTTGGGCGCATTAACCCAACTATAAGGGAAGCAGTTCATGATCCAAGTTCAAGGGCTCCAGACCCTATCTCTATTCTCCCTCTATTTTCCTTTATATTACTTAGCGGCCATACACTCTGGTACGTTTCATATTTGCCCGGGGCTCCCCATCGCCCCACGATACGGCAACAAAGTCCGAACAATCCCTAAAGATAAGTTCGGCACCCCGAATTTAGCATCATATGCATTGGCTCCGAATCATGTCTTTGGTCAATAGTTGGGTTTCTCGGCTCCTGTGCTTGCTACCATATGTTCTGCTAAATCAGCTAGGGTAGAAAAGGGAGAACTACTGCGATTGTGCCCTGGCCTTGACCAGATGAGCACCTCAGTAGAGAAAGCCGAAAACTGACTGTCATGATACGACGAGAGCCAGTCAGCTGTTCGAGGGTCACAAATCACTGGAGATTTTTTCTGCATTATGCGAAAGATCGGCACTTCCTGATCAGATGCTGACAGCACCCTGGTTTGAACCAGGGGTTGCACCTACGCTTTATTATAAAACTCCTATGGCTAAGTGAGGGCGTTTAAGCCGTACAGTCTGATTGCCTTGTTCGTTGCGCACAACTCCTTCAAGGACCATATAATTGGATCAAGATTGTTTAGATTCCATCCCGAACACCTCCGCACTACCTACGTGAGGGCAGAAGCCGACGACTGGCCAACCCTCGGATTACATACAACACGGCCGCACAGGAGGAAACAATTCAAAGCATAACAATATTACATTACAAAACAGGCTTTGTTCTTCTAATACAAGGCAAAGGTAACATGAATACATTTATTCAAATACAATGTCCTGCGAGCATTGTGCTGCCGCAAGGCGAGAACCCTCCAGGACATCCGCAAAATATCGTTCGGGTGTGCGGTGTTCCTTGCCCTTCGGTGGCCCTCTGGTCACCTCGACGGCGTCCATCTTCTCCCACCACATCTTGCAACGGGCGAAGGCCATGCGCCACCTTCAATGCAGGCCGAGCACTTGATGACGTCCAGCCGAGGACATGCGTTCACGATCCGCCTCACGAGTCCGAAGTAGCTGTTTGGCATAGCTTCGGCTGGCCATAGCCAGATTATGAAATCCTTCATGGCTAGTTCGGCCACCCTATGCAGCTCCACTGTTTCAGCTGATCGGTGAAGGACACGGGATGCTCTGGCACCGCATACTGCGACCAGAATAGCTTCTCCGTAGAGCCCCCTCCTTCGGCTCGGTAGAACTCCGCAGCGTCTGATACACTGCGTGGTAAATCCGCAAATGCTCCTAGGGAACTCCGAACCCGGGTTAGTAAAAGGTACTGCTTCTCCGCTTACTTGCTTTGCATCTTAAATGCCTTACCCGCCATGATCTTCTTGGCCTCCTGGATCTCCTGGAGGGCAGCCTGGGCCTCATTCTGTGCGGTCTCCGCGCTCTGAAGAGCTTTGGCGAGTTCAGTACCTTAAACCGACGCATCATGCTCCAAGGCTTCGCACTTCTTGACCGCATCCTGGAGCTCCTGCTCGATCTCTTTGACCCGGGCCTTGGACTTCTTACGGGCGGCTTGCTACTGGACAACTTTTCCTCGGCTTCGCCCAGGGCCTTCTTCAGGGCCTCGACCTCGGTCGTGGCTCCTGCACATATTATGACACCGCGGTCAATATACAGCGCCTATCCTTTTTAAAACACACAGCAAGTCGTCAATCACCTTTCTTCTCCTGGAGCCGAACCATAACCTTGCCGAGCTCGTTCTCGGTCCGCTCCAGCCTCTGCCTCAGCTCAGAGACTTCGGCAGCATGGGAGGTCACGGCCAACAACGACGCCTGCTTATTCATTCATATTACGTTAGCCTCCTACAATAGAAGATTGATCCTCTGTCCGGTTCTTCTTGCCGAACACCGGGTAGTGTCTCTGGGGTTACTGGCTACACGGGGTTTTTTCTCTTTTTTACCTCGAAACCTGTCAACATGCTGTTGCAGGCTTCATTCAGTCCACTCTTGGCGGACTGAATCTTCTCGATCACCGCACCCATAAGGACACAGTGCTCATCCACGACAGAGGCGCCTCAAAGCGCCTCCATCAGGTTATCCGGCACCCCTGGATGGACAAGGGCCACCGGTGGAAGCGGCACACCCCCCCTCCTTCAAAGGGGGCTGCTCGCCCGAGTCCGGAGCCATATGGGCCTCCGGAATCATATTCGGCTGATGGCCGAACTGGATGCGGCCCTCTACGCCAATCTCCATGGAGATCGGCTCCCCCATGTGTCCGGCAGTGGAGGTCTCTCCTTGTGGCACCTCCTAGACAGTGTCTTGGGCTCCTCCGTGGTTCGGAGCGGTCCTCCGGAATAACACTTCGGTGTCGTCCCTGGCCCCGGGGGAATAAGCGGGCGGTGGCGACATGCTCGCCATCTCCGACGGAGCCAACGAACCTCCAGATGAGGATTGCTGGATAAGTTTGCGGGCCGGACTGCAATAGCACAATTAACTATGTCATGATAACGAAGAGAAAGGGTCGGATGTGCGCATAAGCGAGACTTGTCACTTACGATGCGGCCTGGGGCTTAGTGCGGGGGCGTCTCTCCGGACTGCTATCAACGTCCCACGTGGTGTTGACCGCTGGGACGCTCTTCCCCTTCTTGGGCGTTTCCGCCTCCGGATGCGCCGAAGCCGCCCTCTTCTTCCTCTCCTCGGGGGGAGGGTTGTTTTCCTCCTCCTCCTCCTCTTCCTCGCCGTTGTCCTCAGGGACAGAGGAATGGGCTTCGTCATCTTCGAACGTCACGTTCGAAGTGCCCTTGCGACGGGGGCCACCCTTGGCCCCCTTGGCCTTCTTATTGGCCTTCTTCTCCGGCGCCTTATAAGGCGCCGACGCCAGCATCTTCGCTAGATGCGGGATGACCGGTTCTTCAGGCAGCGGAGCCGGACACTAGACCCGCTTCGCCCTCTCCATCCAGTCCTAGAAATGCAATGATAAGCTCACACATCATCCTTGAAACGATTAAGTTGGGGATACATCGAAAAATAGCATACCTCACTGGCGAGGTGTTTACACTCGTGACCACGGTCTAAATCCGTGGCCCATAGTATCTCGTTTCCCTTAAAGAGCAACTTCCATGCGCCTTCGTGAGTAGTCTCGAAGAGCCTCACCAGGGTCTGATCCTTCTTTGGGTTAAACTCCCACAGAGGACGGCTTGGGCGCTGGCACAGAAGGATCCGGCGAATCAGCATCACCTGGATCACATCAACGAGCTTGACTTTCTTGGTTGACATGCTCTGAACGCGCGTCTGCAACGCTATCACCTCTTCAGGGGAACCCCAGTCCAGACTCTTCTGAACCTAGGAGGTGAGTCGCATGGGAGCGCCGGAGCGGAATTCGGCAGCTGCGGCCCAGGTGGTACCGCGAGGTTCTGTGATGTAGAACCACTGCTTCTGCCACTCCTTCACTGTGTCCACAAAAGTGCCTTTGGGCCAGGATACGTTGGACAGCTTGCTCACCATAGCTCCTCCGCACTCCGCGTGCTGGCCGTCCACCACCTTCGGCTTCATGTTGAAGACTTTGAGCCATAGATCGAAGTGGGGTTGGATGCGGAGGAAGGCCTCACACACGACGATAAACGCCAAGATGTTGAGGAAGGAATTCGGGGACAGATCATGGAAATCTATCCCGTAATAATACATCAGCCCGCGGACGAAAGGGTGGAATGGAAACCCTAGCCCATGGAAGAAATGGGGGAGGAACACTACCCTCTCGGTGGGCTTCGGCGTGGGGACGACTTGTCCCTCGGTCGGCAGGTGGTGATTGATCTTCTTCGCCAAGTATCCGGCCGCCCGAAGCTCCGTAATGTTCTCCTCCTTGACGGAGGAGACCATCCACTTGCCCTGACCTCCGGATACGGACATGGTTGCTTGGGTGAAAGGGAGATGAGAACTTGGGCGCTGGAGCTCGAGATTGGAAAGACGGAGACAGAGAGAGGGCGTGAGAGAGGAAGAGGGAATCCTTATCCCCTTATAAGGGCAATGAATATTGAACGCCTCCTCACTCGCCTTAAGATTCGCCTATTCCCAAGGGCTGTATAAACGACACGGTTGGGTTACCCATGCCCGTATTAATGAGAATCCAGTAATAAGGGGGCATGATCTCTGCTTCGCCAGGACGTGCCAATGGCAACCGCGTCTCGAAACGTGGAGCGGTAGACGAAAAACAGTTCGAAATTATGACCGGACAGACGTGATGTCATATTGTAAAAGCTGTCAGCGGATTAGACTCACGTAAAAGTATATATTCTCTCTACGGTTATGTATGGTGTGTATGACAGGTCCGGATACTATCATCACATCCGAAGACTATCTTGAAATTCGGATAGAAGGGAACCCGCCTTGCAATGCCGAAGACAATCTGCGCGCCGGACTCCTCATCATTGAAGCCAGGTTCAGGGGCTACTGAGGGAGTCCTAGACTAAGGGGTCCTCGGGCGTACGGCCTGTTGTCCATGGGCCGGACTGATGGGCTGTGAAGACATGAAGACCGAAGACTGTACCTGTGTCCGGATTGGACTCTCCTTGGCGTGGAAGGCAAGCTTGGCGACCGACTATGAAGATTCCTTCTCATGTAACCGACTCTATGTAAACCCTAGATCCCCCAGTGTCTATATAAACCGGAGGGGTTAGTCCGGAAAGCATATACTCAGTACCATAGTCATATAGGCTAAGCTTCTAGGGTTTAGCCATCACGATCTCGTGGTAGATCAACTCTTGTAACACTCATATTCATCAATACCAATCAAGCAGGACATAGGATATTACCTCCATAGAGAGGGCCCGAACCTGGGTAAACATTGTGTCCCCTGTCTCCTGTTACCATCGATCCTAGACGCACAGTTCGGGACCCCCTACCCGAGATCCGCCGGTTTTGACACCGACACCCACCCCATGAAAATCAGGGGGCAGAGATTGATTAGCGCTGAGATGCCCGTGAGATGCCCGTATTGCTCCGTGCATCTAGGATTATTGGATGACTCGCGTGCGGGGGCTGGGGGTCCATGTGTGTGTTGGCAAATACGGTCCCCTTTGCTCGTCAGTTCCTAACATGTTAAAGGCTTAAGTTTGTCCTTGCAGAATCGTTGGGTCCGAAATGGTGCTTGCTTCAACATCAAGCTAGAGAGGGAGCATTTCATGTGACAGCCATTCATGATGGTCCGAAAGTACAATGTGTTGGCGTCCCGTGTGACTGCTCATTGCATCCAAACACGCTACTTCTAGTATTCTTCGTCCATTTCCCGCAGACCGGGTCGGGAAATGCTTTCGAAGATACGAAAGCAATTCATTTCACTTGTCTTTGTAGCCTTTCAAATTCCAATAAATGCTTCAATTTTCAAAGATAGAAACCAAATCATCTCCCTTCAAACATTAGAAAATTCTTTCTCGGAAAACAGATGCAAGAAAATGTTATAATGACTTTTAAAAAGGCAACTGATAGGCGCCGGTGCACCGGCCGGACGGTTCGGCCGGTCACATCTGACACGTCAGTTTATCTTTTTACCAACCGTCAGATCAACCTTTTTTGCATCGCTTTCTTTTGCTAAAAAATCGCATCCAACTTTTTGCCCTGGATACCCGCCGGACACCGCCATGGACGCTTTGAGGCCTGTCTTGAAGCATCACCAGCTCGCCGTCGGTCGCCGTACCGCCATGCCGTCGGCTGCAACTTTTTTCTCACGCCCATTGAAGCTTTTTCACAAAACGGTTGAAGCTTTTTTTGGCGACGGTTCCAGCTTTTGCGGTTGCGTGGTGTGGCCGGTCCTCAAAATTCATCGCCTTCGATTGAAGCTTCCTAGGATGCTGGTTGTAGCAAAAAAAATTATGTTTGCATCTCCCTCCACGCCATTCACAGCCTCCTTTTTCTCTCTCTTTGAATGGTTCCAGCAAAAAATTGATCCAGCAAAAATTCAGAAAATGGGGGGTAGCAAAACACAAAAGACGGTGGTAGCAAAAATCAAACACCATTGTAGCAAAACTTGGAGTGGTTCCGGCAAAAATAAGATGGATCCAGCAACAAAGTCAAAAACGGGTTGGTAGCAAAAACTAAGACGATTGTAGCAAAAATCAAGGACCATGGTAACAAAAAGTTTGAGTGATTCCAGCAAAAAAGATGGATCTAGTTAAGCAAAAAGAAATCAAAAGATAGACTACCAACGGTGGTAGCAAAAAACAAAACGATGGTAGCAAAGTTTTAGACTGGTTGCAGCAAAAAAATCACTCAAAAAACCTGGATCCTAGCAAAAATTGTGGATCCTGGTTGCAGCAAATCCAGGCGCCGGTGGTAGCTTTTTTGGTGCCGGTTGCAGCAAACTCGCATCACCAGTGGCCACCACCTCCACTGTTGTAAAACGTCCAACGTCGTCAAGGGGGAGGACAAGGAGATGGACGGCCATGGCTTCCCCGGGTTGCATCAGCCCCTGATTACTCCTCGCATCAGCAAGGGGTGGAGTGGACGAGCAGAGCCCCATCTCGACCAGATCTAGATGCAAGAAAGGGAGGCGGGGAGCAGAGGTGATTTCTCATGCGATCTGATTTGAGTGCTTGTGCTGTTGGTAGGGGATGGTAGGGGATGAGATAGCAGCGGGATGAGTGGACGGGCAAAGTGATAAAAGCGTCGAGAGGGGTCGAGAGGGATGGGGAGCGGTGGTGGGCCAGGAGGCTGCGGTAGCGACGTGGCGAGTGGGCTGTAGGCGTCCTTTGATCTGGTGGAATCATGCGACTTGCGCTGGACCGGCCGAGTGTTTGGCCGGTCTGCCGATCGTAAACATTTCCCTTTGAGAAATGGGAAATGTCGATCGATGATTAGCAATTACGACCAGATAGCTCTTTTTGGAGGTAACGACCTTATGACTTTATCTATAAAGTCAGGCTCATACCTTTTATTTAAAAAATTAAATTCTTCTTAAAAAAGTTAAAAAAATCAAATAGATGATACCCTTGTGATGGCAAATCCGTAAAAATAACTAACTATTTTGACTCTTCTCCAATGCGATCAAATTTTGATCTGGAAGAACTTCCCCCCTTTTGCCATGCCTTACTGGAGCAGGCACCATGGCAAAAAACATTACAGCCTTACAAAACGTGCCCCTAAATTTAGCAATTTGGAGAGCAAGGGTCTCTCTCCCAGGCATGCGCCGGCAGGCCATTCGTTTTGCCACCGCCAGGCAAGAACCGTACACCATGAGCCATGACAATGGATTCCGGGAGGCGGCGACGGACGACGATGATGGCTGCAGCGAGCAGGAGTCCTTCTTTCAATGCCTCGATCGCGTGAAGCCCCCCGGCGATGGCGACCCAGTCTTCCCCTCCGACGACGGTGAGGAGGATGGCCTCAGCGACGCTGCCCGTGTCTCCTTTGCCACCGCCGTGGATGACCGGCTCCAGGAGGAGCAGGCGGTGCTGGACGAGGATGAGGACTACGAGGAGGAGGACTTGTCGACGTACGACTACGACATGTGGATGGAGGCGGACGAGCCCGTGCCCATCAAGGAGCGTCGCCGCCGACTGCTCCACGGGATGGGCCTCAACAGCAGCAGAGACATCCTCCGAAGCCGCATCGCCAGGACGAGGAATATTTCCAGGCATCCGCCGCGGCGGGCGTTCGCGCCGTCTGCGTCTTCCACGCCACCCGAGATCATGAAACGGCAGCCCATCTCCTTCCTTAAACGTTGCCGGTCGGATAGCCGCCTCGCCGTCCGAGGCGCCGCCGCGAGAAAGCTGACGGCATTACGCCGCGTGCACTCGGCACCGCACTCTCTGCAAGGTTCGCCCGTGCACAGGGCTCTCCGACCAGCCGCTCGTTGTCCGTTGCCATCAGCGGCGTCCAAGGACGAAGGCGGAGGAGAGAATAGAAACTGCAACCTGGATGACGGCAAAGTGTTCGTCGTTAACGGCACCCAGTCCACGGACGGCGCGCGCGGCGCGGCCAACGACGCCCACGGCTACGCCGGGTACACCCCGCTGGTGAAACAGATCATGCGGCGAAGCCAGAGCCAGACTGTGAAGGCGGGGGCGGGGAACAAGGACGGCGGGATGCCGACGATTAAGAAACCACGGTGGCTGAAGAACATGAAGCTCGTCGCCACAGTCGCCGCCCTCATCCACGAGAAAGACAGGGACAGGGACAGGGACAGGTCGTCCGCGCTTCCGTCCGCGATGACCATGTCCAAGTCCAAGTCGGCGTCGGCGGCGGCGGCGGCGGACAGCGCCTCAACGTCGTCGTCGTCCACCGAGCGGCTCAAGGTGCACCACTCCGGCAAGTCGAGCAAGGACCTGACGGGGCTGTACATGCGGCAGGAGGTCCGCGCGCACGAGGGGTCGATATGGAGCATCAAGTTCAGCGCCGACGCCCAGTTCCTCGCAAGCGGCGGGGAGGACCGCGTGGTGCTTGTCTGGCAGGTCGTGCACACCGACGCCTCCTCCTCTATCCTGACGCCGGATCTCTCGACCGGCAAGCTTCTTCCCCCGCTGGCTCCCGCCGACGGCGGGTCCTTGGCGGGGGCACCGGGGCTGGCAGCGCAGCTGTCGAGAAAGGTCCTGCGCGGGAAGAGCAGCAAGCACGTGCTCCCGGAGCACGTGGTGCTGCCGGAGACCGTGTTCGCGCTCGCCGAGCAGCCGGTGTGCGTCTTCGAGGGCCACGAGGACGACGTGCTGGACCTGTCGTGGTCCAAGCAGTCGTCGAGGTTGCTGTCGTCGTCCATGGACAAGACGGTGCGGCTGTGGGACGTGGAGAGCAAGGCGTGCCTGCAGGTGTTCGCGCACAGCGACTACGTGACGTGCATCCAGTTCAACCCGGCGGACGAAGGCTACTTCATCAGCGGCTCGCTGGACTGCAGGGTGCGCATCTGGAGCGTGGCGGAGCGACAAGTCGTCGATTGGAGCGACCTCAACGACATGGTCACCGCCGCCAGCTACACCCCCGACGGCCAGGTTCATTAATGCGATTCTTGTAGTAGTATCAACTAATCCATTCATCGTCTAAAAACACATCATGCATGCCAAATCCATATGAGCTTAATACGTGTGTTGTTCAAACTTCAATTCTTTTCCTAGGCTGCGATCGTTGGATCGCACAAGGGGTGCTGCCGGTTCTACAAGACAAGAGGTAATCTGAATGTCAGTAGCACGCAATCTGTAGTACTAAATTTATATTTTTAGTATTATGATCAATGAGCATTCTGATGTGTTGGTGCCAGATTGCAAGCTGAACCAGGAGGCTCAGATCGACATGAGCATATCCAAGAAGCGCAAGTCACAGGCGAAGAAGATCACCGGATTCCAGGTACCTGCTCCTTGTTCTTGAGCTGACAAACAATGGCAAACGGATCGGTCGATGTTGACGTCGGATGTTGTTCACGCAGTTTGCGCCGGGGAACCCGTCGGAGATCCTGGTGACGTCGGCGGACTCGCAGATCCGGGTGTTCAACGGCATCACCGTCCTCCAGAAGTTCAAAGGTACGCCAGTGGCGGCAAGGCCATGCTCCGCCTCACCTTTACCAGCAGCACCCGTTCCATTGCCACAAACTCCACAACGAACAGGGAACCCGTGTTTCTGCCTGCCAGGGTTCAAGAACACCAGCAGCCAGCTCTCGGCGTCCTACTCCGGCGACGGCCGCTACGTGGTCTGCGCCAGCGAGGACTCGCACGTGTACGTCTGGAGGCGCGCCGCCGGCGGCATGGGCTCCGCTGCAGGGGGAAGTATCGGCGTCAAGGCCAAGACGTGGCTCACCAGCCGCTCCTACGAGTACTTCTTCTGCAGGGACGTGTCCGCCGCGGTGCCGTGGCCCGGATCCCCCCCGTCGCCGTTCCCGCGCGCGGGAGACGAGCGCGCATCGTCGAGCGTCCATGGCGGCGCTGGCAGGAGAGCGGACAACGACGCGTTTGGCGACGGCGTGCAGCTGCCACCACGTCCCAAGTCCGGGCCGCTTACGTTCCCCGGCTCGCAGGCGGAGATGCTGCGCATGGGGCCGTCGTCGCGGGAGGCCGGCTGCAACGCGTGGGGGATGGTGGTGGTCACGGCGGGCCTGGGCGGGGAGATGAGGGTGTACCAGAACTTTGGGATGCCAGAGGGGATCAAAGGGCAGAAGTGATGGATCTTGATTTGGAATTGGATTCCAAGGGAGGGAGTGGGTCTTGATCTTTGCGGCAGGACAGGAGCATGAGTGCAGCAGCTTTACAAACGATCGAACACATACGACGCACAAGATCGGTCGACGAACATATGTGCTTGTTTGATTGATGGGGTCGGCCCCTTGGCTTTCCCAGTTGTGTGTTTGGGTAGGGCGGACAAGTTTCAAGTGTAGGGAGGAAAGAAGAACAATGTACAATATAGTGAGAAAAAATGTAAACGACACTACGATTGTACTGTATTTAAGTAGATTAAAATGTAAACACGGTACAGTACCTTTTTTTTTGTTGAAACAGGAGAAATATCTTAATGCAAACGCACACATTTTTTTACTTTTTGGATGGTCATAATGCCCTCTTGAACTTCGGATTGAGGCCCTAATTTATCGCATTTGCTATTGGTAAGTTTGACTCAATTGGAGTTCGATCGCTTTGGATTTTTTTTCTCTCGCCTACACATAACTTTGGCCTTAGATGAGTTTGTTATTTATCTACGTGTTTTTGTATGCGTGTTAATTTTGCTATGTGCATTCTAGTTATGCAGAGTCGGGTGTGTATTTTTTGGATGATCATAATGCCCACCTGAACTTTGGATTGAGACCATAATTTATTACATTTGCTATTGGTAAGTTGACTCAAAATTTCGCCATTAAAAGGTGACTTAGAAAGAATTAGAGTCCGTCAACTCTATGGGGAAAAAAGCGGTGGCGATGCCATGAGTTCAAGCATACGGTGTCAAATGCATGCATGTTTACAAAAAGTTGTACTTCCTCCGCTAAAGTTGTACTAAAGTGGTCACAATTAATTTGGATTGCAGAGAGTAAAAAATCGTCCTATCTTTTGCACAATTTTTACTTTTTATTTAGGGTTTTGCAAAAATGTTGTGTGGTCGCATGGGTTTACTTTTGCCATTTGAAGAAAGGGAGGCGAGACGAAGCTTCGAGGCCAAGACGGGGCCTCGGGGTGAACGCGAGCAAGGCTGAGTCAGGAACACGCCACGACTAGAGACGACCTGGCTGGCCATGACGTCTTAGGCGTACGCGACGCGGACACGCCTCGCGGATGGATTTGTAATGCCAGCGTCATCATATATGAAATGCACCAGGTTTAAATAATCATGTGCTCTACCAAAAATGGTGCATTGCTACCAATATGAATGAATGCTCTATCATATATTTGTAACAGTTAGTTACCATCGATTTCGGTTGACTGTTCGTCTTACCATTGATTATAGTTTTCTAAACAACTAAAAAAAGGACTATCACAAAACCGGAGGACAAAGGAGTATGAGAAGAGGATGAGGTGCCAAGGGAAGCTCATATTGGTTTTTGGGAGAGGTTTGTTGCCGGACAGGAGAATGAACATATGGTGATCAGGGGCACTTTAGAATTTGGACATTGCTTTTAGGTACAGAGCATAAGGGGCGATGCGAACTACATACTACATTAGAGCTAAGCATCTTTGTTTGTATCGTTTTCCAACAAAAATGAGTTTATTCTCTTCTCTAAGAATAAGGTTGGAACCACATTGGTCACCCAATTTACGAAGTCCATGTATGGTTTTCCTTGCGACACCAGGGTGAACCCTAGCCGTTCACCCTAAAGTCAAACTCGCCAAATCTCATTTACGTTGTAGATTTGCCTACGAGAATGTCCCACATGCACTTGAGACTCGGTTTGGCAGGGAAATATGCGGGATGTACATGTCTTTCTTCCCTTGAGATGTACATTTGCAAAACTTATCATCAAATTAGCAAACCAAAGTTGAGGATCTTAGATTCAAAGGATTTTCACAGGAATTTTGAGGGACAGAAATACTTAGGAATTTTTCCTATGTTGGTCATTTGATTAATAATATTAAATATTATAGGAATTTTTTCGATGGGATATTTTTTACAACATTCAACAGAAACTTTTGCATCCACTCAAACCTCCTGAAAATAATTATTTTTTTCTTGGCAGGCCAAATAAACTAAAACATGTAGGATTCAAGTGACTACGACATTGTAATTCTATGTTTTTCCTATTCTCACCCTTTTGCAATCTTGTGAATTAGAGAGGCCCTAAGCCAGCCATCATGGAATTTCCTATTTGCCGCTTACTGCGGCAAGTAGTCGCTGCTTCGCACAGGGCGTAGCTCACCCTGGTTTTGCTTCGCGAGATTAAAAAACTGCATCAAAAAATGTTCACGCCCGGGATCGAACTAACAACCTCCTGTAGAAGTACAGGCCGCGGTAGGCATCGCGACTGACTCGTGGATGTGAACGAATAACAAAGCTAAACTTATAAAGAAACTAAAAGCGATGACAAAACTTTAAACCTTCTACTGGTTCTTTCTGGTTTTCTTCACAGTCTTATTCTGTTATTTCTTTTTCCCGTTTTCTTTGTTTTTTCTTTTTTAATATGGTTTTCAAAAACATCGAATATGTTTTAGAATTTTCAAAAATGTTCTTTTTGTCAGAATTTGTTCACATTCCTGAAATAGTGTTCACATTTTCAAATTTTTGTTCACAATTTTGAAAACTGCTCCTGATTTTTTTGTTTTCTTTCTATTTCTTTTACTTTTTTTTCTCTTTTCTTCAAAAGAAACTCAAAAATATTCAAATTTTGTTCGTATTTTTTATAAAAATTACAGTTTTCGAAAAATGTTCTCAAAATTCAAAAATTGTTCTCGTTACACAAAAAAGTTCAAAACTTTCGAAATGCAGAAAATGTACCAGATGTCATAAGATGTTCACATTTTCATAAAATATTCGTGCTTCCAAATTTGTTCGGGATTTTTCAAAATTTGTTCTCAAGATTCAAAAAATGTTTGTGCTTTAAAAATTTGTTTGCGCTTCCAAATTTGTTTGCGATTTTTCAAAATTGTTCTCAAGATTCAAAAAATATTTGTGCTTTAAAAAATTGTTCACGCTTCCAAATTTGTTCTCCGTTTCAAAATTTGTTCTCAAGAGAAAAAACATGTTTGTGCTTTAAAGAAATGTCACAAATTCCAAAAATGTTTGGGAAACTCAAATTTTGTTTGTTTTCAGAAAATTTGTCTGCGTAATTGTACGTTCAAAAAGTTGTTCACTACAGCAACTAATTCTGGTTCACAAATTTGTTTGCGTAATCGTACGTTCAAAAAAGTTTGTGCTTTTGAAAAACTGTTCCCATTATCAATTTTTTTTCTCAAGATTCTATAAATGTTCGGGTTCTGGAAAATGTTCAGGAATTTTTTAAACAAATCTGTCGAAAAATGTTCACGTCTTTTGTTTTATTTTTTGAAATTTGAAAATATGTCCGAGTTTTTATAAAAGTTATCGTATTTTTGAAACATTGCCCGTTTGTTAAAATATCACAATTTCGAAGGAAAGTTCGAAAAAATTCAAAAAACTGTCCAGATTCTTCGTTGATATTAGTTCTTATACTGGCACGCTTCAGGATTTAATAAGCAACACTTGATAGGGCTAGTGGTTAGCTCCTTTGGAACGCAACTTGGAGGTCCAGAGGTTGAATCTTGGCAGAAGTGCGCATACTTTTTTTTATTATCATTAACATCGCAGCGCTACTGTACAAGCAAACAGGCGCGCCCACTATTGGGCCGGCCCTGTCAGGATTTCCGTGCGTGCGTCGTGCAGTTGTTTGATGCAGAATGCGTCCAATAGGAGCTCTCAGCCATCATGGTCTATTGATTGGAGAATATGGGCTTTTTGCGGATGATTTGGGCTAAAACTTGCGAGCTCTGCTACATCTACGTAATAATTCTTACGTACCTTATACGTAGAAGCTGACTCGGCCTGTTTTGGTTGGGAGAAAGAAAAGGCCCAGGCCCACACTGTTAAATTGGGGGGGGGGGGGGGGGGTTGATTGGTTTGGAAAGAAATAACATAGGTTTACGTAGGTAGATTACATAGGTGTAGCATTTTTAAAATTTGGGTGGGGCAGGGAGGGGGGTCTAGCTTGAAGTACTTAGTTTGGGCCATATTTGAGTTATAGCCTGGCAAAAGCTTAGTACATGTCTGGCTGAAGAGAATAGCTATACCTCACTTGTGCGAGGTAAATGATGCGCTCGACTCAGACGCCCCGTTAATGGGACGGCCTAGTGCGGGAGGACCGCTGCTCTGTAGTGCATATTTTCTCCTTTTATTGGTTTATTACGTTTACTTATATTTCTAAACAGGAAACAAGTATTTTCCTAAGAATTTTAAGAAAATTCATCACGCGTTCAAACAATAGATACATGCCAAAAAAATCATGTAATTTAAGAAAATGTTGATAGCAATCCAAAAATAATGTCTCTGACATTTTTAAAACATGTTTATACAATATAAAAAATGTTTGCATGGAAAGAAAAGTTTCATACCATTCAAATAAATGTAAATGAAATTAAAAGATGCCCATGCATCATGAAAAATTGTTCGTAACATTTTATATAATCTGAATACATTGTTGAAAATATGCTCTCGTAGTAGGCGAGAAATAGGCCTGATGTCTGGCTGAATGTGCAACCCGTATTTTCTTAAGATTATTACATAGGGGAGAGTGCTCCTTAACAGGCTGAATTTCTGAAGCCCACTAGCTTGTACGTGTGACGACTATTTCTTTCCACAGGTAGTTCCCGTTTCTTTCAATAGATAGTTTCTGTTTCTTTTGTTTGTTCGTTTTTTCGCTGGGTTCATTTGTTTCTATTCAAAAATGTCTAATTCAAGAAAATTTCATCGATTTTCAAAAAAATGTTCATGAATTTGAAAATTAGTTCACAAATTTAGAAAAAGTTTATCAATTTTGGAAAAAGTTCATCAAATTTTAAAAAATCATCGAATATAGAAAAAAGTCATCAATTTTGAAAAAATGTGCATCAATTTTAAAAAACTTTATTGAACTTTTGGAAAGTTCATGGACTTTTTAAAAAAATTCACGTATTCAAAAAATGTTAATCAATTTTTATTTTTTTGAGGAATTCAAGAAAAAGTTCATGGATTTGAAAATAGTTCATCGGTTTTGATAAAAAAAAAGGTTCAGTCATTTTGATAAAAAATTCACCCATTTTTAGAAAAACAAGAAAAAGAAAAGAAAATAAGAAAGAAGAAAACAATAAAAGAATGTTATAATCAGATCGGGGTGGGTTGTCCAGTTGGCTACCCTAGCTGACACTAGAATCATATCTAGTGCACTTTTTTGGGGGGTTAAAAACCAGAAAGGAAAAAAAGAGTAGATCAGAACAACATAAGCCGTACAAATGTTCTCTTCGTTTGATTTTTTTTCCGCGTGAAATATTATTGTTCTATTTTTTTGTCAACTTTTATTTTCTCGAAAATAATAATAAATATTTAAAATTATTTTTTAAAATCCCATGAATCAAAAAGCTGCTTATGAATTACAAAAACTATTTGCATATTTTAAGAATGTTAATGTATTTTTTTAGAAGTAGTAAAATCAGAAAATGTTCGTAATTTTGGTAGATGTTCACATGTTTTAATATATGTTCATGAATTTTTTATAAGTTACATCCATTTTAGAATGTTCATGCATTTAAAAATTGTTCATGGCATTTCAACCAATGTGCATGGGTTAGAAACACTGAAAATAAGAACTAAAAAACAAAATATTAGTTGTATAGTTAAACCAAAATGAAACAAGAAAGGGAAAAGTAAGAAAAAAAGTAAAGTAAAAAAGGAAAATAAAAACCAGAAGAAACCAGTAGAGAAATCAGGCTAATGGCCAGCCCATTTAGATTCCCCTCCAATTTCGGGGTCTATTTTGTGAAACCAGCATAGAATAGAAAATGCCCTCGTAGCAACTGAAAAAAGTCCTCATAGAGCTCGACGACAGATATATATAGTGAGTACCCCCCGCAAGGGGCTTCCAGGGGGGCTACTGAGGCGTGTCGCATGGTGCGCCCAACCACTGTCATGTGTCATGTCCTTGTCCCACCCGCGGCAACACATTTTTTCCCTTTTCTGCACATGTTTGTTTTTCTTTGGGTTTTCAGATTTTTTTCCTTGTTTAATGAGGGGGAAAAACGCGTGAAGCATACCATGTGAAAATCACGGTTGTGCTTTCGTGTGAAGTACAGCCGTGTTTCTGTTTTTACTCTCTTTGTTCGCTTGTGTGTGCGTGGGTCGACTATTTGAAAACACAAAGTATGTCAAATAGGAAATGCTAGATATGTCTCCACGAGATTATCTTTCTCAACTTGCTTTTGTTGATAACTTTATTTGATTTGGCATGCCTTTTCACTACCACAACATGTGACCCTGAGGTATGGGCCGTCTTTGTTACAACAGCTTGAAAATAAAGTATGGTGCAATATAGTTCAAATTCAAATATGTGGTATATACAAATATGTGACAGGTGGCTCATGCGGCTTTTCAAAAGCATTGTGATTAACCAAGTTTGTACTTGTTTGGTGTTCGGCAATATCTTCACTGAAAACATAGTGAAAAATCGAGATGTAAAAGTTGAGGTTCGAAATGACAGCTTTGAGAAACCTTGACATAACTTTTATTTTTATTATGGATCTCTGTTGTCTGTCTTTCGCACCAATTTGTTCGATCTTATGTACATTGATTGATTAACCAAGTGTCTCAAACGGGAATCAGCTCAAACAGATTACAGGCAGTCCCCTGCAAAAAAAAAGATTACAGGCAATCCATGGAACCATTCTTCGTTGCCTACTGCATTTCTTATAACTAATCTCATCCGTGATCAACATTTTACCTCCTACGTGCCACATATTTTTTTTTCTGTCATTGGCTGCTTTCTGAGAATGACAATTGGCTCCAAAACCAGTTTCTGAAAACCAGCGCAGCCTCTTGCTAACCGGTTACTGGTTAAACTTTGCAGATCATGACAGGGTGAGCTATTTTTCTAGATACTGTGATGACAGGATGAACTGGTCAATGCTTTCTTTAATCAGTGAAATCCTCTGCATGTGGGCACATTATAGGACTTGAAGGTGATCATATACATTGGTAGACAGATAAACAAGGTTAACTTGGTTACCCGGGGCAGTTGCTTACTGACTTGGTACATGCAACCTCAATAGTCCAATCCTTACTTAAATGTGGTCACTGAGATTTGACAGAGATGTGCAGTTCATCATGTCAGGACTAATCCCTTCTGATTATTTGCATGGTGTCAACCAATGAATCTGAACCTGCGATACAGTTCATTCCTCCTTGTCAACGCAGCGTCGTCAGACAACAGATGCAGATCAGCACCACATGTCAGCTCAAGCATACACACATTCGGGCCCAATGAAATGAAATGAAATCGTCCGTTGAAGTTTTCAATTAGATCCAACGAGATCATTTCTCGTGATCCGTCCAGCGAAAGAGGCAAATATTGATTGCTTCTTTATGATACTGTACTCATCTTCTGAAGCCTCAAGCTGTGGGCTCTAATTTAGTAGGCTGCTGCATGGAGCATGCGACTTCTTCTTTAATTTCGAGACCCGCTGGTCGCTTTCATGCCTAGTGATTTTCTAATCAGCAAGTCCGAATGGAAGTTCAGTTCATGTTTGGATGTTTCTTTCAGGAGATGTGTACTACTGTATTCAGGAACTTTCTAAGAGTCAGAGCGTGAATGCATCCACTGTGTCTCTGTATTTGGTGTAGGCTCTCTATCTATGGGTCGATATGATTATTAACTTGTTCTGTATATAGCTAAAAAAAGGAAATAAATTGAAGAATAAATATGTACTTGGCTGATTGATGCATCAATATTTTGTGGTCTCAAAATAAAATAAATCCAGAGTGCTATATCTTGAAATTTTCTTTTCGAGTGCTACAATTAGGCCACAATCAAGGTTGCCAAGTCATGAAAGGAAAGTTGGGGAACACTATAGAACAATATCTGTGGTTTGCAATGACTAGACTACAGTGTTCAGGGTTTTCTTGGCTTTGGTAGGATTAGGCACTCAGCTCCCCACATTCCTAACACTCATTTTCTTTTCCTTTTTTTTAAAAGTCAGCTCTTCAAATTAAACCAGAAAAGAGGAAGAAAAAACCAACAAGAAATGAAAAACAAAGAAGCCGAACACATTCTCTTCTATATCTATATAAAGTTTAATCATAACCAATAGTTGAGGAGAGATACTAGTAATACTCTTTGCCCAGATCTTTGGAGCCATCAACCAGCAGTTGCAATGGCTACCTCAGGGCTGAGACCAGCAGTCTCAACAAACGCCTACTACTAGTTTGTATACCAATTTCTCTAAACAATCTACGCACCAACCAGAATTTGCAGAATTCAGACCATATCATAAGATTTATCTGACGAGCTGTATACTCCTGATGGATCGATCATTCGCCCTGCTCTTGTTTACTTACCTCGACGAATGGTCTACCGAACTACCTGGGTCCTGGATGATTTTTTTTTATAAAAGGCGCTTTTATTATCTCAAAATGTAGCATTAAAGGGATACAAAGCATTAAGAGTATCATCCGGCCTCTACATAATTAGGATGCACACAGCCAAACACCAGTAGTCTATGAAACATAATGATAAAAGACCGACAATTCGGCAATAGTAGAGTCCATAGATCGACACTATGCCTATGTCGAAAGAGATGGTGGACCGATCTGGAGATTATGCTACCACTCATGTTGGGAAAAAACCTTCGTAGCCATCTGCTCCAACAACGTACACACCGCCTTAAACAGCAATTGGTACTTCGCTTGTTGTAACGTACACCACGTACGAAGCGAGTGCGTACAACGAAAAATAACCTGCAAAGAAGAATCATTTTCGTCATTAAAAACAACATCATTTGTACATAGCCAAAGCAACCTGGTCCTAGATGATTAAGTTAATGAGGTGAATTAATCAATCACCTGCATGATCGGCTACGCAAGTTGCCAGCCTTGATCGATGGACATGCGCCATAACATATCTTTGTCGACGAGTTACCGAGTAGCTAGAAAGCCTCAGCAACTGGGGGAGTATGCTATGCCATGGATTCTGCAGCTTTAGCAAGGTCAGTTGACAAGCAAGGCGTGTACACGGCATGCACACGCTTGCCTTCATCTCAAGGTAATTAGTGACTGAATTCCAGCAGTTAACGCTGCCGGCCAGTTGGTTCCTAACCAAGTTGGACCTCCTACACTGGAACACGCAAGTACGTGTTCTTTGGAACCATTTACTTAGTATTCTCTTCACCACAAAATACTCAAGTTTTAGATTTGTCCTAAATCAAATTTCTTTATGGTATATAGCTAATGAACTAAGGCCTCTTTTAGTTTGTAGGATTTTTGTAGGAATTCTATAGGGTAGGATTTGCAAAGGAAAAATTCCTTTGAAGCCCTTTGGTTTGTAGGAATGAATTCCTATTCCTATGTAGGATAGGAATCAATCCTTCACGTTTTGAAGGAAAAAAAATATTAGCCTAGACTCAATGGAAAAAATCCTATCCTATGCACCAAATGACATCTCTTTCTCTATAGGAATTGACATGCATGTCATCTCACTTCCTATGATTTTCCTATTCCTATAAAATTCCTATCCTATGAACCAAAGAAGGCCTTTGGTGTTGTAGATACTGATATTTTTTTAATGGGAAAAGCTTCTAAACAGCCGGCTGATTTTCTTGAGGAAATCAGCCGCCTCGCTCAGGCGCCACGCGTCATATGGTCCCACGCATACGCTCTCCCTGGACCATCGATGTGGAGCGCCATCAACCTCACCACCATCCTGGCACCACCGGCGCAAGCAGCAACCATATAACCACACAGTACGTCCATGTCCACTTCAAGTTTCTGCAACAATAACGTTGTTGCGGAACGGCGGCAATATAGGACGATTGTGTTAGTGCGCGACGCGGACAGAGATGTTGTTGCATTTTTTGCAACAAAGATCTTGTTACAGAAAATTAGACGCGGCGGAAGATGTGTTTGGAATTTTTGCAACAAGAGTTTTGTTGCAGAAAATTAAAGAAGAAGAAATTTTGCAAGATGAGACGGGTCAAAGGAAATTAGTGTACGGGAGATTTTGCAACAAAAGTCTTATTGCAGAAAATTAGAAAAGAGAAGGTTCCGCAACAAAGCTCTTGTTGCAGAAAATTAGAGAAGAGAAGTTTCTGCAACAAAGATTTTGTTGCAGAAAATTAGAGAAGAGAAGGTTTCGCAACAAGAGTATTGTTGCACAAAATTAGAGAGGAGAAACTGATGGCTTGCATCACTCAAGCGAACAGCTCGCGAGCCGGTGAAAATGCCATTTGAAAGCGACTAGAGATCTGAGGCAGCATGTAGCCCCGCGAAGCGATCCAACGGATTAATCCTACGACGGCCAAGCCGGCTGATCTATATGTCAGATCAGCCGACTGACGCGTAGTGTTGTCCTTTTTTTAATAGATTTGATCAAACTTAAAAGATGTTTCAGTTAGAACAAGCCTAAAATTGTAAGTACTCCCTAAGTTGTACCAAATCAGCAACATTTATTTTGGGATGAAGGGATTATTTTAGAATGGAAGTAGTTGTGAACATCTTTTTGAAGGGATGAAATACGTCAACTCACCCCGGAAGCCTTTAACGAGTTCTGCGCAGCTATGTGAATGTGGGTACGGTGGTTAGAATGCAAAGTCTCTTCGTCACCCTTGAAGTCGTCTTAATTAGCTGCATTTCAGAGCATTTCTCTTCTGTTGTTAGAGGTTAATTATATTACTCTCCCTGGCTAGTCACTAATCAGTGACGTATTGGGATCGCAAAGTCAAAGGAAGGGGGCCAAATGGAGAATGCCAGGAGCATTGGCGGGGCCCACGTCGCTGTCAAGGGCTTTGACGTGCTCCCGAGTACGTGGTTGGATCAGGAACCAGCAAGAAAACAAGGGTATAATCCAAAAACGGATGAAATAATCAAGGTCAGCGCGAGATCGGTATAGATCCTACTCCTACTAAGCGCTGCCACCAAAATCACGGACAGAAACCTTACGTTGACAGCTTGCTTATTCCTATTTGTTGTAAAGCGCGGGATCAAGTTTAATAAGGGAAGGTGCGAGCTAAGCCTACCTCTCATGGTTAGGTTTTTTGTGGTGAAACCAACCTATAAGAATTCAAGTCCTATACTTAGCATTGGTGCTCGCATTTTTTTAAATTTATTTCAGGCTTTCTGATGATGTCTATTCAGTGCGAGGAGATGTTTCGGAGGACTACAGAGGCGCCTACGAGTGCATTTATAGAGGTGAGCGTAGCGAATGTATAAGCATCTACACTTGTACTATGTTCACACAAAAATTAATAAGAAAAGGTTGCAGTGAGGGAGGCGTGCTCGTATTTTCAAAATGAAAAAAAACTGTTTTTTTCACATGTACATATACATCTATTCCACATATTCAAAGGAAATACTTTATCCACGTGAGGTGCATAAAAAGGACAAATTTGTGTGTGTATTGTTTGATATTTTCAAATCCACACATTGTTTTCGTATACACACATATAAAAACACATGATATATGAAAAAATGTAGGTGCATAGATCATATCTACATTTAAATGCTTTTTTTTGGAATTTTCTAACACTTCAAATAAATTTATTACATATGTTTGAAAAAAGGCTCACTGGAGCTCGGTACCCAAAAGTAATTTTCGAAGGTTGCATCATTTTGAAACGCATTCCAAATGATTACAAAAATATCTAAGAAGATGTTTGATGGTTATATAGGCTATGATAGATATTCAAGCACCATTGCATAACAACACACTCTATATTTGGATGGTCAAAGGCAACCTCAAAAATCGTATTAGGCCCTATATATTTGGATGGACAGAGTAGATGGTGTGCAATCTCCGGTGAATTAGTAGCCACTTTATCTCTGTGTTTTTTTCTGGTAAAATTTTTATTTTCCCTCTCCATGTAAAGTCCATATTTACATTTGAGTTCAGTTTAGTTTATTGCTCAAAGAAGTTATGGTTCGCAAGAAACACAGATAATCACCTATGCAGAAACAAGATACAATATGCCACCGGGACGCGTAGAAAATATTCCCTCGGTTCTAAATTAACTGAAGTTCCAGGTTTGTCTTAAGTCAAAATAGTTCAAGTTTGACTGAATTTATAATAAACATTGTGCTAAGATCTACAACAAATACACATACTCCGTTTTAAAAGATGCACATAATACGAAAGTATATTTTATATATAATCTCATGAGACTAATTTGGAGTTTTATATGTTAATATAATCTTATGCAGACTGTCAAATTTAAAGAAATTTGACTTAGAATAAAACTAAAACTTCAAGTAATTTGAAACAGAGTAAGAAGTCCAAGTGACGACGGCTCGGAAATGCACCTCAACAAGCATCCAAAGGGTGAATATGTTGGCAAGCATCGCTCAGGGGCAAAACTAGGCTAAATGCCCTGTCCCAAGATACAAGGCTAGGATCAGGGGATTCACCCCTTGCTCTACTCTCACAAGTCATACATGCATGAAACCATGTCATTTCCTCAGCAATCATGTTTGTGCCAAATGGATGGAACTGACATGAATGGACGAATAAATTAGCAGCCTGGCCCACACAGAATATATTAATCAACTAACTGAAGCAAGTCAACTAGTTGAAGTCGGCAACGCGTGGCAGCATGCTTGATTTGGTCATTCACACGTTAATATGGCATACATTACTATATCTAACCAGCAAACTATGTGAGTTGTGACAGATTGGTTAAGGATTTGTTTATGCTGATATTGCCTTAATGACTACAGACAGAAGTATGCCCCTGCTTACTAATTGCATGATTGTACACGGGTCAAGGCACATCTGGCTAAAACAGGAATATTTCATTGATTTGATTATTTCTTGGGACCAATAACTTTATAGAGTAAAAGTATTACTTTCCCCTTCTATTCAATCGAAATCAAATAGAAGTTTCAGCTCCAATACAAGCAACAGTACAAAATAAATAAAGTTCTTTTTTATGAAAAAGCTTTCAAATGGTCCTCTCAAACAGGTAATGGCACACAAGCCGCTCCAACTCCTAAGCCAACCCAAGTTTTGTTGATTGCCGGTCGGAATTCATCAAAGTTATGGTCCCGTCGGACCATCATCCTAGAGAAGAAGTCGTTACAGCCGAGGAGCCATAGTTTGAAGAGCCTACCTCCGGAGTGTCCCTTCGGGATTTCGGTAGTGTGGCTGACCTTTTTCCCTCGTCAACGACTTCATCAGTTGTGTGAGAAGCTCTTGTATCGGTTCTGCTCATGTGGGCATGCTCATCTGTCGTCATGTCCGTGCCTATTTGCAACTTGGGATCATGGCAAGTGGAGGAGATGGCGCAAGATGAATTCGATTGGGTGGTGCTTTCCGAGTATCTGGTCTTGAACTCTGGGGTGAAAACCCTAGGTCTGGTCTGAAAGTGCAACTATCTCCGGATGGTTTGATAATTCCTAACAACATATATCTCATTGAGCTAATGCTGTTTCAAGATAATTATTTCAAGAAAGCTCAATGATTGGCATGGCATGGATTAGAAATGTGGACCCCTCAAAATGCTAAGGACTAAGGACTGGCTCAAGCTCAAAGCTCAGAACTCTACATTTTCCATTTTTGTGATCCAAGATCACATTGAGTCCATAGGAAAAGCCAATACTATTAAAAGGGAATGAGGTGTTGCTTAATGGCTTGCTTGCTCAAAGTGCTTAGTGATATTCTCCAAAGCCCTCAATCACTTTCTCACATCCACATATGTCCCAAACCAAAAGTCAAACTCGGCCCCACCGAAACTTTCCATCCGGCGCCACCGAGTTCAGTTGACATAGCCACTGCCACAAAACCCTATTCACTTCGGTCCCACCGATAGGGATCTCGGTCTCACCGAGATGGGATTGCAAACTCTCTATTTCCCTTCGTAACGTTTTGGTCTAACCGAGATGAGCGATCGGTCCCACCGAGTTCGCAATGGAAACTCTCTGTTTTCCCTTCGTAACGTTTCGGTCCAGCCGAAATGAGCGAATCGGTCCCACCGAGTTTGCCTGGCCAACTCTCTGTTTGCTTATTACCAAAATCGGTCCCACCAAGTTTGTGTAATCGGTCTCACCGAGATTACGTTATGCCCTAACCCTAATGAAATCGGTCCCACCGAGTTGACATGTCGGTCTCACCGAAAATCCTAACGTTCACATTTTGAATTGAATCGGTCTGACCGAGTTTTCTAACTCGGTCCCACCGAGTTTGGTAAATTGTATGTAATGGTTAGATTTTGTGTGGAGACTATATATACCCCTCCATCCACTCTTCATTCGTGGAGAGAGCCATCTATCGGAGTAATGGGCCACGGGTAGGCGAACCCAAGGCCCAGAACCTTTCAAGACATCGGGGCAGACTGCGCCCCTCAAGATGCCAAGGTGAAGAGCTGTCTTCTGGGGGTCGGCTGGAGGAACAGCCGGCTGCCCGTATACGGCCGAGTCCTAGAGGCAAGGCCAAGACGAGCTGACTCCTACTCGGCGGCTTCTAGAGAAGTCGGCCCCGAGGAGTCGACCCACGACACCAGCGAAGCCCGTGCCCTCATCAAGGGGGACGGGACAGGGAATGGCAATAGTGTAGCCCATCCCCTCTCCCTTTCCAGGGGCTGGCGTGGTCACAATGCGCCGTACGGCGGAGATCTTCGCCCGGCGCAGCACTGTTGCCTTGCCGTCCCTCACATCATCACAAGCGGGCGGAGTCCTGCTCCCACGACGGCATGTCGGTACGGCCCAAGGACGACGGGCCCCACCAGGCAGCGAGAGCCCGGAAGACGGCGACGATCCCACCAGTCGGACCCGAGGGAGGTCGGCCCGCCCCTTCCTCGGGACCCACTCGCCATTAACTAGATAAGACGCGGAGTGGCTATAGTAATCGCCCGCCAGGCGGCGGAGCTGTAGCCACGACCCCCCTGACCAAGCCTGCGTCATTAGAGATGCGACAACAGTGATCAGTTACTGACAAGACCCGAGAGCGGCGGGGACGGCCTGTCGGCCCCGTACCCAACAAGTCGGCGGGGCCCACCAGGCGGCAGGCCCCAGCAGTCGGCGGAGAAGCCGGCGGCCGAAGAGACTGACAGCCGGGCCCTACGCCCGGCCGGATTACCATTGTACCCCTAGGGGGTAGGCCTATATAAAACCCCCAGGGCACCCATGCAAAGAGTTCCCAACCTGTTAGAACTAGACCAGATCATAGAGGAAGGAGGAAGCTAGCCCTGCCTTCTCCTACCTCTAGCATACAGCTCAAGGAGCGCCTTTGTATTCACTTGTGCCTTAGTGATCATGCGAAGACCCCGCAGAGCAGGACTAGGGGTGTTATCTCCTAGGAGAGCCTCGAACCTGGGTAAAGTACGCCGACGTTCGTGTCCATGCCTCATCCCACTTCCGGGCACCGGCGGCGTTCTACTCGCTCCCACCATGATAAGCCATCCCTTGGCATATGTCGCACCCAACCCTCGACATTTGGCGCCCACCGTGGGGCGAGGTGCATAGTCGTCCGGAGACCTATTCTGGACGGGAACCCTTTTTCTCCCCGGCGAGCGCAGCCAGCCCAGCACGCCAGATGGAGTCTGCGCCGACGCGCTGCATGGCGCGGAAGTCGCCTGCGCGGCAAGTTGCCTCGCTGATCTCGTTGGCGAGGTCCACCTCTCCGGCGAGCCCACGTCCGACGCGGGCACAGACGGCCCCGAGAGCCTCCTCGCGGGCCTCCTCGATCAACTCCACGTCACCAGCGAGCCAGCTGTGGACCTGGAGTCTGTAGGCTCCACCGACCCGATGTTGGTTGACTCCGACACTGCGTCACTTGACGCGTCCCCCACCAACGTGGTGGTCTACGACGAGCCGCTCCCTCACGCGGAGAGCGGCGGAAGCACCGTCACAGAAGTGCTTGTCATCGGTCACGGCGAGCACTCCGGCGGAGATACTCACGACCCACTCAACGCAGCCCTACAAGACCTGACGGCGCTCATCCCAGAAGACGCCGACGCCGAGATGCTGGAGGCATGCTGCCTCCAGCTTGTCGAGGGCACCAAGGAGCTGGCTAGCATGAGACGCCTGTCGGAAGCCTACCGGCGCGAGATGGACCGTGCTGTGGGCGGCACGCCGGCTCCTGCGGGGCCCAGCCGCCTTGGCGCGGTCCAGCAGCGCAGCGTGGCCATCGCCAACCTGCTCGGGGAAGATCACCCCATCTACGCCACGCCCGCAAAAAATATCCGAGCTGCCCAGGCGACAACAGAAGAGCTAGACAAGTTTGAGGGTGAAGAGCGTCGCCAGATGGCGAAGTGCATCCAGCGGCTCCTCGATGCGGCAGCTGAGCAGCACGAGGCCGGCTGCCGCAGTGAGGCGCCGCAACAGAAAAATGACGACCTGCCTCCCCGCCGAGACCAAGGCACGACCTGTCGGACGCCGACTGGTGACGTCCATGGGAGAAGAGACAAGGAGTCGACTGCTAGCCGCAGCCGGACTCGCATCACCATTGAGCGCGACCAAGACGGCCGCCCGAGAGGAGTGGAACGACGGGATGATTGTCCGCCTCCTCCCCTTCGGAGGTAAAGGCGCGTCACCCCGCCGCCTGTTGAGCACCCGACACTCAGCGACCGCCTTGGCCGTCGAGAGGGAGTCGGAGAGAACGATGCCTGCCATCGGATCGACCGTCTCCACCGGTCCCTGGCGCTGGAAGAGGAAGATGAATTGGGCCCGCCCTGTTTCGGCCCCCGTATTTGAGACGAGCCTTTCCCCAAAGGGTTCACGCTCCCAAGAGACACGCCCAAATACACCGGCTCTGTGAAGTCGGAGGACTGGCTAGTTGACTACTCCACCGCCGTCAGCATAGCAAACGGCAACAAGCGCGTCGCTGTAAAGTACGTTCCGCTTATGCTCCAGGGCACAGCCCGGACATGGCTGAACAGTCTGAAGCCCCGTAGCATCAACAGTTGGGTTGACTTCACCGAAGCCTTCATCCGCAACTTCATCGGCACGTACAAGCAGCCGCCCAAGCCTCGCCAGCTCTCCTTGTGCGTGTAAGGCCCCAATGAGTCGACTCGCGACTACCTCACGCGCCTGGCCGAGCTCCGCAACTCTTGCGAGGGCGTGCACGAGGTGCAGACCATCGAATACTTCACCACTGGGTGCCGAGAGGGCACCCTCCTCAAGCACCGACTCCTCTGCGACGAGCCAGCGACCCTCGACGAGCTGCTGATCATAGCAGATAAATATGCCACAGCCGAATCCTCCATGAAGGCAGAGATCCAAGTTGACGCCTCTGGCAAAGTGGCCCCTCAGGCTCCCCGAACCCCGGCTAGAGATACCAGCCGACGCCAGCAATAGAGTGACAACAAGCGCAAAGCCATACAGCCGGCTTCCATAAGCCGGCAGGTGGCAGCAGTGGAGGACCAGCAGCCAGATGGGCAGCCTCAGTCCAAGCGCCCAAAGGGCGGCAAGTCCAATTGGCTGCCCGCCTTCTCATATGAGCAGACTCTTGATGCACCCTGCAAATTCCACAGTGGTGCGAAGCCGTCCAACCACACCACTCGGAAGTGCCATTGGCTCACCAGAATCGCCAAGGGAGACAACCTTCCGCCTCCTCCGCCTGCTGGGCAGCAGCCGCCTCCTCCTCCGCCCCAGCAGCCGGCGGTCAGACCAGTCGCAGCCATACAATACGAGTACCCAGAAGAGCATGGAGCCTATGTCGTGTTCACCAGCGTGGCCGATGATCGACGCAGCAGATGGTTGCAACAGCAAGAAGTGAATGTGGTAGCATCAGAGACTCCAGAGTTCATGCATTGGTCCGAGAAGCCCATCAGCTGGAGCAGAGCCGACCACCCGGAAGTGATGCCCAACCCCAGCTCCTATGCCCTGGTTTTGGATGCCACCTTTGCCACGGACAGGCGAGCTGCTCGTTTCTCCCGAGTTCTGATAGATGGCGGCAGCAGCATCAACATCCTGTACAAAGATACCATGGAGAAGTTAGGAATCAAACAAAGGCAGCTTCAGTCCAGCCGGACTGTATTCCATGGCATAGTTCCTGGCCTTTCCTGCTCACCAATCGGCAAGATCCAGATAGACGTCCTCTTTGGAGACAAGGATCACTTTCGCCAAGATCCAGTTTGGTTTGAGCTGGTGGACATTGAGAGCCCATACCACGCACTGCTTGGCCGGCCTGCTCTGGCCAAGTTTATGGCGGTCCCCCACTATGCCTACCTCAAGATGAAGATGCCGAGTTCCAAGGGTATTCTGACCATAGCCGGCGACTACAAGAAGTCATCCGCCTGCGCAGCTGAGAGCAGTCGGTTGGCCGAGTCCCTCGTGATCGCAGCTGAGAAGCGGCTCCTTGACCGGGTTGTGGCGATGGCAGGCAAGCGATCGGAGATGTCGCCCGATCCCAAGAAGTCGGAAGCCAAGGGCTCGTTCAAGCCGGCCAAAGAGACAAAGAAGATCCCCTTGGACCCAGAGCACCCGGAGAGGTATGCTGTCGTAGGTGCAAACCTCGACAGCAAATAGGAAGGCGAGCTCGTCGATTTCCTCCGCGAGAATCAGGACATCTTTGCATGGTCCCCCAAAGACATGCCGGGTGTTCCGACGGATTTCGCCGAGCACAAGTTACATGTCCGGCCTGATGCCAAACCAGTCAGGCAGCCCTTGCGCCACCTGTCAGAAGAGAAGAGAAGAGTCGTTGGAGAAGAGATAGCCCGGCTGCTAGCAGCCGGCTTCATCATGGAGGTGTTCTTTCCAGAGTGGCTGGCCAACCCAGTCCTTGTGCTGAAGAAAAACAAGCAGCGGCGTATGTGTATTGGTTACACCAGCCTCAACAAAGCATGCCCCAAGGACCCGTTCGCTTTGCCGAGAATCGACCAAGTGATAGACTCCACAGCCGGATGCGAGCTGTTGAGTTTTTTGGATGCATATTCAGGATACCACTAGATCAAGCTGAATCCGGCTGACAAACTGAAGACCGCCTTCATCACACCATTTGGAGCCTTCTGCTACTTGACCATGATGTTCAGCTTGAGGAATGCCGGTGCCACGTTTCAACGTTGCATGCAGAAGTGCATCCTCAAGAAACTTGGTAGAAACGCCCACGTTTACGTGGACGATGTGGTGGTGAAGACGGAGAAGCGTGGAACGCTGCTAGAAGACCTCAAGGAGACCTTTGAGAACCTACGCCGGTTTCAAATCAAGCTTAACCCAGAGAAATGCGTCTTTGAAGTACCAGCCGGCCAGCTTCTTGGATTCCTGGTCTCAGAACGCGGCATAGGGTGCAACCCTGTGAAGATCAAGGCCATTGCGAGGATGAAAGTACCCACCTGACTGCTGGATGTGCAGAAGTTCACTGGCTGTTTGGCATCCATTAGTCGATTCATTAGTCGGCTGGGCTAGAAGGCTCTTCCCCTGTACCAGCTCATGAAGAAGACCACTTTTTCGAGTGGAACGACAAGGCGGACAAAGCTTTTCTCCAGCTCAAAAAGATGTTGACTACTCCACCTGTTCTGGCGGCTCCGACTCCTAAGGAGCCCATGCTCCTCTACATCGCCGCCACCAGCCGAGTGGTCAGCACAGTCATCGTGGTAGAGCGCAAGGAGGAAGGCAAGGCACTACCAGTCCAGAGACCGGTATATTATTTGAGTGAAGTGTTGTCGACCTCCAAGAAAAACTACCCCCACTACCAGAAGATGTGCTATGGCGTGCACTTTGCCGCCAAGAAATTGAAGCCGTATTTTCAAGAGCACCCAATCACTGTGGTCTGCACAGCTCCATTGGCTGAGATCATTGGAAGCCGAGATGCTTCGGGCCGAGTGGCCAAATGGGTCATAGATTTGGCCCCCTACACCATCTATTACCAGCCTCGCACCGCCATCAAGTCACAAGCGCTGGCCGACTTCCTCGTCGACTGGGCCGAGACCCAGTACCTGCCACCAGTGCCCGATTCCACCCATTGGCGGATGCATTTTGATGGTTCCAAGATGCGCACCGGTTTGGGAGCCAGCATCGTGCTCACCTCTCCCAAAGGCGACAAGCTCAAATATGTGCTGCAAATCCATTTTGCCGCCTCCAACAACGTCGCAGAATACGAGGCACTCATTCACGGGCTCCGGCTTGCCAAAGAGCTCGGCATTCGCCGGATCCTGTGCTATGGTGACTCTGACTTGGTGGTCCAGCAGTCGTCAGGCGACTGGGACGCCAAAGATGCAAACATGGCGAGCTATCGCTTCCTCGTACAACAACTCAGTGGATATTTTAAAGGGTGCGAGTTTCTCCATGTGCCAAGAAACGACAACGAGCAAGAAAATGCCCTGGCACGAATCGGCTCCACCCGTCAAGCAATACCGACCGGCGTCGCCCTTCAACGCCTCCTCAAGCCGTCTGTCAGGCCATCGCCAGAGTCAGATTCTATCTTCGTGCCGGCTCCCCCTGAAGTAGTCGGATCCGACTTGAGAGCCCTAGCGGCCGGCACGGGAAGTCTGGCAGCCGGCCCGGGGGCCGTGGCAGTCGCGCCCGGCCCGAGGACTACAGCGGCCAGCCCGGGGACTTCGGTGACCCAGCAAGCGGCTGCCGACTCCAACCCACCGCCTCCCGGCCCAGCCGCCCTCGTCCAAGTTGTAGTCCTGACAGTCGAAGAAATCGCAGCACCTTCATGGGCCCAACCCATCCTCAGTTTCCCGGTGAACAAAGAGCTGCCGACTGATGAGATCTCGGCCCGGCAAGTGCAACGCCGGGCAGCAGCCTACACCATAGTCAACAGAGAGCTTGTGAGGCGCAGTGTCACTGGTGTCTAACAATGCTGCGTGGAGCCGCAGCAAGGCCAAGCGATTCCCAAAGACATCCATCAAGGCAAGTGTGGCCACCACGCGGCTTCAAGAGCACTTGTCACCAAAGCCTTCCGCCATGGTTTCTTTGGCCGACTGCTCTAGAAGACGCCAAGGCCTTGGTCCAAAAATGCAAAGGGTGCCAGAAGTTCCATTCCAAGCCACATCAGCCGGCTTCTGCACTCAAGACTATTCCCATTGCCTGGCCCTTTGCTGTCCGGGGCCTGGACATGGTGGGACCATTCAAAACAGCGCGAGGTGGCATGACTCATCTGCTTGTCGCGGTGGACAAGTTCACCAAGTGGATAGAAGCCAAACCAATCAAGAAGCTGAATGGTCCAACAGCTGTGACTTTCATCTCTGACATCACCATTCGGTATGGCATACCACACAGCATCATCACCGACAATGGCACAAACTTTTCCAAAGGCGCCTTGGCTCGTTTCTGCGCGACGCAGGGCATCCGACTGGACTTAGCGTCCGTCGCCCATCCGCAGTCAAACGGCCAGGTGGAGCGGGCAAACGGCCTCATCTTGTCCGGCATCAAGCCTTGACTGGTCGAGCCTCTGGAGCGTTCGGCCGGCTGCTGGCTCGACGAGATGCCAGCCGTCCTCTGGAGCCTGCGCACAACTCCAAACAAGTCAACCGGCTTCACACCTTTCTTCCTCGTCTACGGTGCCGAAGCCGTCATCCCAACGGACATAGAATTTGACTCCCCTCGAGTCACCATGTACACCGAAGATGAGGCAGAAGAAGCACGTCAAGACGTCGTCGATCTGTTGGAAGAGGGCCGGCTGCTGGCACTCATCCGGTCCAGCATCTACCAGCAGAGCCTACGCCGATACTACAGCCAGAAGGTCAAGCCGAGATCTTTCCAAGAAGGAGACCTTGTGCTCCGGCTGATCCAGCGAACAGCCAGCCAGCACAAGCTCTCAGCGCCTTGGGAAGGCCCCTTCATCATCAGCAAAGTGTTGGGCAACGACTCCTACTACCTGATCGACGCTCAGAAGCCTCGAGCACGCAAGAGGGACGAATCTGGCAAGGAGACGGAGCGGCCATGGAATGCAAATCTCCTTCAAAGATTTTACAGTTGATGCAGTATGTACCACGCTACCTTTTGTATTAAAGTACGAAGACTCCGGGTCCCCCGAGAAGAGCTCGGGGACTGCCCTCTTTTATCTATATGATAAGAATTATGCCTATGAGTATGTCATTTTTTGTTATGCCGCCTGGCACCGGGTTCGACTAGTCGGCCCGAGGACTTGCCGTCTTGTACTATGCAATGCTTCCTGCAGCCGGACAAGTAATGTGTGGCACTTAAGCCGTCTCCTGCTAGAAGCCGCAGCTCGCAGAGCGGCTGCATGGTGGGCAATAGCAAGGTAGAAATGGTGCCCACATGAAAAATGGCTAAGGACACAAAGCATGTGCATAGTCTAAGCCGGTTTCCTGCCTTTTACGACCGACTGTTGAGCAGCCGGCCCGCCGTTTTCTACTCAACTTGCTAGAGTGTTCTAAAACGGCTAAGTACTTGCCTTCCCAGAAGTAGCTAAGTACTTGACCCAACCACAGTCCGCAGAGCGGCTGCTCGGCTGGCAAGACGGCAACCAAGGGAAGGCGGCAAAGGAAAAAGCCAAAGAGCAGCAAGCAAGAAAAGATAGAACTCAGAATAATATTTACATAACAAAGGCCCTTGGCCGATCTTCAAAACACAAGTTTAAGATACACCCCGCGGGTGGAATTATGCAAAATTAACAAGTTCATTAAGACTGATAGACAGGTGAAACAAAGATAAACTAGCGGCCTAGGAAGTGGCAGAAGGGTTCGGTGGAGCGGAGGAATCGGCGGCGCCGGTTGGTGGAGCGGCCGGATGGTCAGTCTTCGCCTGGCCGCCTCTGGCGACATCCGGCTCGGTTGGGCGCGACTCGTTGCTCGAAGCGCGGTTGGGCTGGGGCTGGCCGCCCGCTCCGACCTCTCGCGCCTCTTCTTCGCCTTCCTCCTCTGACTCGCCCTCTTCCTCGCCGCTGGAGTCAATCACCTCCACCGAGTCTTCGCCGTCTTCCGAGTTCAGCCCAAACCATTCCGGCGGCGCCTCGGTGCTGTCTTCAACCCGCTCCGGGACGAAGACGCTGTTGTCGGTGTATTCGGCGATTGACGCTGCGCGCTTGACAAGTTCATCTTCCATGCCCGCCAACTCCTCCTGAGCCTCCAGCCGGAACGTGGCTAGCTGGGCCAGACTCAGCCCAGGGTACCATGCCTTGACAAACTCCAAGGCCCGGCGCGCTCCAGTCCGGGCCGAGGAGCTCTTCCAGGCCACAAGACGGCCGACCGCCACCTCCAGCCAGTCGGCAGTCCGACTGGGGGTGCACGGTGCCGGCATGTCGGGCCACAGGGCGGCAACCGCCTGGGAGCCGACACGCTGAAGCCGGCGCAACATCCGGTGGGCTGGCCGAAGGTAGGCCTCGATGCTCAGGATCTGCTCATTAAGGGTTCGGGGGGCGTTGGCAGCGATCTGCGCACCGTCCGCTCTTCGTCCTTCGCGATCAGCTTCGATGGGTTGGTTGGCGGCATTCGAGTGGCCTGGGAAGAAGTCTACCAAAATAGAAAGCAGAAAGCCAAATTTAAAAACAAGAAGCCAACTCAACCAGCAAACCAGCAGTTCAAAGAAGGAAAGAAAGGGAGACTCACCATCGACTATGTCCTCGATCGCGTGAAAGCCAGAAGTCAGCTCCATCTCCTTGTCAGTCCAGGCGGAGCGCTCGACCACAAACTCAGCGAGGAGTCTGGTCTCCCCGGCCTCCGCCTCCTCCTGGGCCTTCTTGAGGAGCTCCTTCTGTTCCGCCAGCTGCGTGACGAGGTGGTCGCGCTCTTCGGCCAGCTTGCCGCGGTCCACCTCCTTGGCATGAAGCGCGGTGTTGGCTTCGCCCAGTTGCCGTTGAAGAACAGCATTGGCTTCTACCAAAAGTGAAAAAGAAAGAGACGGCAACAGTCAGCAAAGAAAGATGAAGTCGCCAGAAAGATCCGGCCCAACTGCTCAGCAGTCGGCCCGAATCTCGGGGACTACAGCCCGCGGGTGCGCCAGCGCGCCCCCGCAGAGGAATAAGGAGACTTACTCTGGCTCTCCGATAAGTCTGCAGCACGTTGATCTGACTCAAGGACCTTGGAGTTGAAGGCGGCCGCACGGAGGTTATGATAATCCTACAAGCAAAGATATTTAGTACTCGGAGCTTGCCAATTTGAGTTCTGAGCGGCCTGCTCAGCAGCCGGCCTGAAACTCGGGGACTACACCCAGTGGGTGCACCAGCGCGCCCCCATGAAGAAGTACAAGAATCAAAACAATGAAGCAAGAAGTGTACCCGGATGGCCTCTCGCGACGCCAGATACGCCCTGTTGCAGTTCCTGATGGCTTCGCCCTCGGCTCGGATCTTGGCTTGGACGTCCAAAAGCGCCCGGTTCAACGGGCCCGTCCCGCCTCCCCGCACCCACCCAGTGGGCGCGACGCTCGTTGCCTCGGTGTCGGGGATCGAGGAGCTCGCGGCGCCAGTCTCCAGCGGGCATGGCGCCGAGGCCGCCTTTGCAAGACGGCGGTGCGTCGGTGTGCCGACCTCGAGAGCCAGGCCCGTCGCCACCTTGTCTTCAGTTGGCGGTACCGGCGGGTCCGCCGGCTGCCCACCTGGCGCGCTCCCGGACGGCGGCGGTGGCGGCACGATCACCTCCGGGATGGCGGTGTCGCCGCCGTCCCTCTCCATGATTGGGTTCTCGTTGCTGACTTCCCCAGTCTGCGCTGTGAACTCCGGTGGCGGCGGCGTAGAGTTCAGAGGGACGACGAACACCGCCGACTGGCGGTGTGCGGCTTCTTCAGCACGCTTCTTCTCCGCGTCGATGGCCTCGGCTTCCGCCAGCTTCTTCATGGCGGCGGCCTCCACCTTGTCAGCTTCCACCTTCTTCAAGCGGGCGGCTTCCCGCTCCTCGCGTGCCTCCCGCGCGTTTCGCTCTGTCGCCTCCCGAAGGTTGGCAGCGGGATCAATCCGACGGGTGGTGGCGGAAGTCTCCGCCGACCCCACGATGGAGGTGGCAGCCGTCTTCTCAAGAGAGAGGGGAGCCCTAGACCAAGGTAAACAAACAAAGAAACTCAGACAAGGTCAAACAAAGAAAAATTGAAGGCGCAAAGGAAGGTAGTACTTACGCAGAAACCAGCTGCGGCGTCTTCACCTCCTTGCAGAAGCGGTTGGCCTTCGCGTCCGCTTCGTCCCGCCTGATTGCCGCGGCCGAGTCCTTGGGTTTCTTCGGCCGACTGTCGAACATGCTCGGCGTGGCCCTACGCTTCTTCACGCCGCCTTGGGCGTCCGGCACGACAGAAGAGCTCGCGCCTGGCTGGCCGGCTCCTGGCTGCTGGTGCGGGGCGACTTCCCCCGCGTCATCATCAGGCCAATCCTCGAAGCTGGCTCCGAGCCTCGGGCCACCTGCTTCGTCGCCTCCTCCCTCGGCGTTGTCCTCCAAGGCCACCGCCCCCAAGTCGGGGACGTCAACGTCGCTCTCCGCCCGGTCGGGGAGGAACTCGCGGTTCGGCCCCACAGTGTCGACCGCTGGCTGGAGGAGCAGGCTCTTTTCAAAGGCCAATTGGTCAGGCTGGACAAGACGGACTCGGCAAACAAAGAATCAGAGAAAAATAAAGAAAAAACAACTTACAAGAGGCGGGGGGTTGGCGCGCGAATACGGCTCCTTGCCGAATCGCCACTCTCCCGTAAGCTCGCAGTTTGCAAGGTAGTTCACCATGTGAGCTACCTCTGCGTGAGGCCTCTCCTTGGTGCACAGCCGACTCGGGTCCCGATGTCCGCTCATCTAGCAGATCATGTGAGGGCGGCTCTAGAGCGGGAGCACTCGGCGTGCCACAAAGACGGATAGCAAGTCGGGCCCGGTCAGGCCCTCCGACCATGTCAACACTCGGAGTCGCGCGATGGCGGCGGCTCCAGCAGGCGTCAGCGTCCTGGCCTGGTACGACCAGTTGGGCTGCCTTCCAGCTGGCGGGCCGGCTGCGTAAGCCGTCAAGTTGACCCAGTTGCCCTTCGCGGAGACGCTCTTCACGTAGAAGTACGACCGCTGCCACATCTTCACCGACTTTATCAGCGTGATGGGGGGAAACGGGTTGTCGGTCCCCGACCTCCGTACCGCGATGAATGCGCCACACTGGGCCGGCACGCCTGCGACGTGGGTGCCGAGCTTGGAGTAGAAGAACTCCCCCCAGAGCTCGATGGTGGGGAGGACGCCGAGGAAGCCTTCACACAAGGTGACGAAGGCGGACAGCAGCACCACCGTGTTGGGGGTGAGGTGGTGCGGCTGGAGACCGTATAATTCAAGGAAGGAGTGGAAGAAGCCGCTCGCCAGTAAGCCAAGGCCGCGCAGGCAGTGCGAGCGGAAGACGACCCGCTCGCCCTCCTCCGGCGCCGGCGAAATTTCCCTCCTCGGCGCGAGGCGGACCCTCACGAAATCCTTGTTGGGCAGCCGCCGCGTCTTGCGGAGGAAATCGACATGGTCGTCGTGAACTTCGGAGCCATCCCATGCTCCGGAGCGCACCGCGGGGGGCATGACGGTGGAAGAGGAGCTCATCAGGAACGAATCACTGCGACGCTCAGCGTAGCTTGGGGCGCAGCGGCGAGAGGAAGAAGAAAGAGGAAGCGGTGAGGAGGTGGCGCGCGCGTGCTCTGCCGCTCCCCCTCCTCCACCTACTTATAGGCCTATGGGCTGTGAAGCCAAGGGGGCGGTCGTGGGATTTACTGCTGTAGGATCGAAAGTATGTCTAGAGGGGGGGGTGATTAGACTACTTGACCAAATAAAAACTTAACCTTTTCCCAATTTTAGTTCTTGGCCGATTTTAGCTATTGTAGGACAAGTCAAGCAATCATCACACAATTCAAGCAAGCATGCAAAGAGTATATTGGCAGCGGAAAGTAAAGCATGCAACTTGCAAGAATGTAAAGGGAAGGGTTTGGAGAATTCAAACGCAATTGGAGACACAGATGTTTTTCCCGTGGTTCGGATAGGTGGTGCTATCCTACATCCACGTTGATGGAGACTTCAACCCACGAAGGGTAACGGTTGCGCGAGTCCACGGAGGGCTCCACCCACAAAGGGTAACGGTTGCGCAAGTCCACGGAGGGCTCCACCCACGAAGGGTCCACGAAGAAGCAACCACCCACAAAGGGTCCACGAAGTAGCAACCTTGTCTATCCCACCATGGCCATCGCCCACGAAGGACTTGCCTCACTAGCGGTAGATCTTCACGAAGTAGGCGATCTCCTTGCCCTTACAAAATCCTTGGTTCAACTCCACAATCTTGTCGGAGGCTCCCAAGTGACACCTAGCCTATCTAGGAGACACCACTCTCTAAGAAGTAACAAATGGTGTGTAGGTAATGAACTCCTTGCTCTTGTGCTTCAAATGATAGTCTCCCCAACACTCAACTCTCTCTCATAGGATTTGGATTTTGTGGAAAGAAGATTTGAGTGGAAAGCAACTTGGGGAAGGCTAGAGATCAAGATTCATATGGTAGGAATGGAATATCTTGGTCTCAACACATGAGTAGGTGGTTCTCTCTCAGAACATATGAGTTGGAATTGTGTATGTGTTCTGATGGCTCTCTCCACGAATGAAGAGGAGGTGGAGGGGTATATATAGCCTCCACACAAAATCCAACCGTTACACACAGTTTTCCAATCTCGGTGGGACCGAATCAACAAACTCGGTCGGACCGAAAAGGTAAACCTAGTGACCTTTAGAGATTTTCGGTGGGACTGACATGCAACTCGGTAGGACCGATATGGTTAGGGTTTGGGCATAACGTAATCTCGGTGAGACCGATTACACAAACTCAGTGAGACCGATTTTGGTAATTAGCTAACCAGAGAGTTGGTCAGGCAAACTCGGTGGGACCGATTTGCTCTTTCAGTGAGACCGAAAAGTTACAAAAAGGAAACACTGAATTTACATTGCAATCTCGGTGGGACCGATTCGCTCTTTCGGTGAGACCGAAAAGTTACGAAAGGGAAACAGAGAGTTTGTAATCCCATCTCGGTGAGACGAGATCCCTATCGGTAGAACCGATTTGCTAGGGTTTGGCAGTGGCTTATGACAAGTGAAACTCGGTGGCGCCAGATAGAAAGAATCGGTATGACCGAGTTTGGCTTAGGGTTTAGGCCATATGTGGATATGGGAAAGTAGTTGAGGGTTTTGGAGCATATCACTAAGCACATGAAGCAAGAGGCTCATTAAGCAACACCTCATCCCTCCTTGATAGTATTGGCTTTTCCTAAAGACTCAATGTGATCTTGATCACTAAAATATAAAATGAAGAGTCTTGAGCTTTTGAGCTTGAGCCAATCCTTTGTCCTTAGCATTTTGAGGGTTCCACTTTCACATCCATGCCATGCCAATCATTGAGCTTTCCTGAAATAATCATCTTGGAATAGCATTAGCTCAATGAGCTATATGTTGTTATGAATTACCAAAACCACCTAGGGATAGTTGCACTTTCAATCTCCCCCTTTTTGGTAATTGATGACAACATATAGATCAAAGCTTCGACAAATGATAATAAGCATGAAATATATCGTTGCTTTGAGAAGTATGTGACAAGTAAGAGCTCCCCCTAAATTTGTGCATATTTAAAATTTGCTTTGGACTGCAAATGCACAAAGAGTTAGAGTCATGGGTTACTCTTCCATGTCACATACATCTTGGTGGAGCGCTTAAAATGATAAGAATGAAATACATGCACTCATCACCAAGAATAGTGAATGATCACATAAGATAGATAAGATAATAACATTAAGCAAGCATTAAGTGTAGCTTATGATCAAACACATGATCATCAATGTCTCACGAGCAATGACATAGTATCTCAAGCAAAGGCAAACAAAGTTTGAAAAACCACCAAATAAAGCAAGAGAGAAAAAAAAGCAACACACACTCTCTCTCGAAGCCTATGATCTATACATTTTTCTCCCCCTTTGGCAACAAGTTACCAAAAAGTTCCTAGAAAATGCATAGTGCTAGATCGACGCTCAGGCTTGATCTTCAGGCGGTGGTGGAGTCCAGAGCACTCCAAGGATGAAGCCTTCTGTAGACATGGTCGGAGTCGAGGCTGAAGTAGATGCTGGAGCTGGTGGAACTGAGGCTGTAGCTGGTGCAGAAGTAGTGGCTCTGGTGTCAGCAACTGGCACTGCAGACGACCTCGGACCTCGTGGCACTCTGGCAAAGGCATTAGTTGTAGTCCTGCCTCTCCTCTCCTGCATGTCATCTTGGAGCTGCTCCACTGCAGTCTGAATCTTTGTCACCTTGACATCCAAGTCATAGAACTTTTGTTCCATGATTCTCTCTAGGCTTGCCTGGTTCTGAGTTAGGGTGGCTAGTCCTTTCTCAATCCGCAGGGTGGATGCAATTAGGTAACCAAGCTGCTCTTGTTTGGTTTTCAAGAAATACTCAGATGCCTCCTCTTGAGTTGGCATCTTGCCAGCTTTCTCCTTCCTTGCCTTCTCCTTCTTTGCTTGTGCTTGTGCAGACGATGGTTCATTTTCAGTCATCACAACTTGATTATCTTCAAAATCTGGACGGATGGTCAGGTGTTCCTTGTCCAACAAGTATATGCCCGTGCCCATCTTGGAGTTAATGAGCTCCTGAATCTGTGGGGCATATCCACAGCTCCTCTTCTGGTCTGCTGCTGTCCTCTTGATTGTCTCTACCATGAGGCTCATCACCTTGAACTTCTGAGGCACATCAAATACATGAAGCAAATTGATTGCATGGCCTCTGATCATCTTGTGATCACCTGACTTGGGCAAGAGAGTGTGCCTCAAAATCCAATTAATTGTTGGCAGCCCTGACAGAAGATAATGCACAGACCCAAACTTGAAAGTATCAAGTGCCTCGTTTGGAATTTCCTTGTACATATTGGACATAGAGTTGTGGTCCATCTTCTTCTTGGCATAGATATCCAAGTCATCTTCATTTTCCTCTGGGGCATTGATCAACTAGCCCATTCTTCAATAGTAGATTGGTACCTCGTACCTTCAGACATCCATGTTATCCTACCATCTGGATAAAATGTGCTGTGGAGTAGAACTGCATGATAAGCTCCTCATTCCACTTTGTGCGCTTCTGCCCAACAAAATCTGCTACTCCACAAGCATTGAAGCTGTCATACACTCCAGGGTAGTACTCTTCGTTGTCCTTGATGTACTCCCAATCAACCCATCTCATGTCACAGACTATTGGCTTCTTATCAAGCAGCACTGTCTCATAGAAGTCCTGCTGTTCCTTGGTGTGAAATCTGTAGTCAACAGCAGTCCTCCTCCTTGAAGCATACGGGTCTGCTTCTCTCCACTTCCTCAGCCCTGAGTCTCTCCTGAGCTTCATATCCTCAGCCACAGGATGAGCATCGTTGTGGTCTGGGATCTTGGGCTTGAGTTTTCTGAGAACTTGCTCTTCATCATCTTCTTCACCAACAGTCTCAGGCACTGGGGCCTTGTTCTTCTCAGTTGCAGATATGCTCCTTGTATTTCTCTTTGGTGCAGACTTGGGCTTGGAGGCAGCTTTGGGTGCTTCTTTGGGCTTGGATGCAGCAGCCCCTGTCCTGATAGCATCACCCATAAGCTTAGGTGCCTTAGGTGCTGGTGCAGCAACCTCTTCTTATTCCTCTTCTTCCATGATGGAAGCCTTTCCAAGCACTCTGGCTACGGTTTTCTTCACCCTTTTCTTCCTCTTCTTGCCTTCAGCAGCAACTGGCTCTTTGGGTGCAGGCTTTTCAGGAATCTGAGTTGAAGCTCTGGCCTTTGACATAGGCTGCCTACCTGCTGGCCTTTTGATCTTCAACCCTGGCTTTGTGCCCTGTGCTGGCTCAACTCTCTTTGATGTGGCTTCCTCTTCCTCTGCCACATAATCTTCATCCTCAGAATCTGAAGTTCTCTTCTTTCTCTGTCTGGTGGCAGCTTTAGGCAAATTGCTAGGGGTGCTCCTGCTGCCTTCATCAGAAGAACTGGAGGGACTAGTGCCCTCACTCATCTGCACTTGCTGTTCTGACATATTCTGGCTGTCACTCTGATCTGACATGATGAACAAGCTGTCTGCTGACCCTGTGAATAGTTTATAGATGAGGTAGAATAGATGAGCATCACAAAATGCAGAGATTTTTGCAAAAGAATGATCCAAAAACTTAGTTTTAGTTTCCCACTGAAATCATCTCGGATCTACCGATTTTTAAACTCGGTGATACCGAAGCAGTTTTGGAACCTAAACTAGTGAACTCGGTTGGACCGAGTCACAGTTCGGTGGCACCGAGACTGCTAGGGTTTCACAAAGTTCCAAAATCGATCACACCGATAAGTAATTCTCGGTCAGACCGAGTCTCACTTGTGCAATGGCATAAGCCAAATCGGTGGGACCGAGTTTTTCAACTCGGTGGGTCCGAGATGGTTTCAGCGGAAACTTAACCCTAAAATTTTCGAATCAAACCTAATCTACGAGCGCATTGACTGGATAGGAGTGTTTCAATCGTGGCAAGAATCATGATGATCACAATGTGCTAAGAATCGGATTGGAGAATAGCACAAAGATTGAGTCTATACCCTAGTTCGGCGAAGACTCGCTACGGCGGCAACGGCGGGGTAAAATTCTGTTGACGGCGATGGAGACCAGCGACTGGAGGCGGCTGGTGGCGAGGAGACGATCCGGAGACCACGTTGGCAGAGCAGGCTATCGCGCGGGCGAAGGGGTTCGGAGAAATTTCCAAATTTTTGCCCGTGACTATATATAGCCCGACCCTGTCGGTGTGACCGAGTGGAACAACTCGGTGGCACCGAGATTCATAACTGCATGCAGTTACTGAAACTCGGTGTGACCGATAGGTTCAAATCGGTTGCACCGAGATCAAAAACCTAGATCAACTTAATGATCTCGGTAGGACCGAAAGTGGGGTATCAGTCAGACCGAGAATCATAAAGAGGTTTTGGAAGTTTAAGTCTATGACGAATCGGGGACTCCGAGCGCTCCTCACACAGAGTGGTTCGAATCTGACTTGATCAAATTTTGTGATGTAGCATGAATAGAGTTTGAGACGAGAAAAGCATAGATAGCTAGAGGAGGTTCTTAGGCATTCTTGTCCATCCACTTGGCAAAAGGAAGTAAAACCAAACAATCAAAACAACAAGTGGATGTCCTTGAATGAGTAAAATATGCAACCAGCATGCTCACACAATAAGATGGCAAATGAAATATGTGACAAGGCATGCACAACCAATTCTAGCATCTATCAAGCAATTTGCGATGACAAGGTCATCTATATATGAGTATATTGACTTAGGAGTCAAGTGAGAACACTTGATCATAGGTCATACTCATCGTTTAAGCTCAAGTGGGGTTACCACTTTTACATAAAGCATTGTTGTGTTCACATCTTTAGAGTTGCTTTAGCTCAAGTCTTAGAGTAAAGCTCCCCCTAGATGTGATATCCCCCCTTAGAGGGATAAACTAACCTCGGGTTTTGTCGATGATGACTTCATGTAGATGTTGAAGATGTGGATGCTCAATGTTGATGTAGATCACTTGGAGCTATCCATTTGAGTGAATTGCACTTTCAATACCTACATGGGTTAGTCCCACAAGGAACAAACAAGGATATCCATAGACATAGAGTGATGCACACACAAGATGATGTCCATGAAAACTTTTAGGTTACCTTGTCCCTTGTCTTACCAACAAGAGGGTTTGTGACTCCTTGAACTAGTGCAAGATGTGGAAGTTGATTGCACTTGTTCTTGCAAAAATGATAAGAGTGAAGTATGTTGGCAGAGTCACCCTCAAGAACTCTCTAGTTCTTCTTCTTTTGGATCCACACCATCTTGATGGGAATCCTTGGAGTTGTAGTCGTACTTGATGAAGTGGAACTTGAAGTAGTCTTGGGAATCCACTTGACTAAGGTCTTAGGAGCTTCTTCAAATGCATCAATTTCCTCTTGAAGCTTGTCCTTGCCTTTTTGCTCGTAGTCTTGTGGTGGAAGATCATCTTGAGCTCGTGTCCCCTTGAAAGAAGTATCATACTTCTCTTGTTGAGGAACAAACTTTGTCTTGGGGTATTGATCTTCTTCCCACTCAACTCCATTGGCATTGAACTTTCGTTCAAAACCAACACCTTGATTCTTCCGGTGCATTCCTTGCTTGCGCACAATTTCCTCGAATTGCTTACTCCCGGCAAGGCTTTTGTACACTCCTTTCTCTATAATTCCCTTCAATAAGCTATTTTCTTGCTCAAGTGTAACTTGTCTAAGAGAATCATTAGTGGAATCAAGAGAACTACTAGAAGCAACAATATTGGATTTAGCATGATCATTGTTACTGCTAGAGGAAGAATCTTTCTTGTTCTTGTTACTGGACTTGACTTGAGGCATGTAAGTGGATAAGAGTAAACGCTTGGCAATGTGAGAAGAACTTTTCTTGCGGAGATCATCATTGATTGCTTTTAAGAACTCATGCTCTTGCTCAAGATTGAGCTTTTCAAAGCGTAATTTCTCATGAGCTCTTAAAAGTTCTTGATGATCTTCGAAGATAGTTTCATGAGCTAACTTAAGAGTGTTTAGTTCTTTAGTTAGAGCCTCAATATTCTCCTTATCATTGTCATTCATTTTATCTTGATTAGCATGTTTAATTGACGTTTCATCATAGTATTCATCACTAGAGTTGTCAACAAGCAAATCATCACCTAACAAGTCATCTTCATCACTATTGAAATCAACATACTCGGGGTGTGTTACCTTAGGACCTTTGGCCATGAAGCATCTTCCAATTCCTTGATTTGGTGAGTCAAATATGTCGTAGGAGTTGGTTGACACAAGTGCTAGACCGGCAACACCTTCATCTTGAGTATCTTCGGAGTCGGAGTGATAACTTCTCTCGGAATGGCTGTCGGAGTCGAAGCTGGATACCCATTCACCAACATGAGCTTGATGTCTTCGTTTTGTGTAGCTCCTTGATGATTTTTCCTTCCTTTCCGAATCCTTGCTTCTCCGTGAGTATCTTCGTTCATAACGATCATCTCTACTCCTTCTCTCTCTTGGTGGTGATTCTTTGCTTCTTCTTTTTGGAGAATCTTCTCTTCTCTTGTAGGGAGCCGTACACTCATTGGAATAGTGTCTGGGTCTTCCACAACTGTAGCAGTTTTGCTCTCGACTAGAAGATCTTTTGTCATTGTAGGACCTTGACTTGAAGCTTCTATCTTTGCTTCTACTCTTGTAGAACTTGTTGAAGTTCTTCACCATTAAGCTCAATTCTTCATTGAAGTTTTGTTTCTCACTTGATGATGTAGGGGCTTCACATGAGGCTTTGTAGGCACCACTTGATTTGTTGTGAAGTTCCTCTTTATCCTTAAGTGACATCTCATGAGCAACAATTCTTCCAATCACCTCCGTTGGCTTGAGATCTTTGTAATTGGGCATCATTTGGATCAATGTGCACACGGTATCATATTTTCCATCCAAGGCTCTTAGAATCTTCCTGATGATGAATCTATCGGTCATCTCTTCACTTCCTAAGCCGGCAATCTCATTTGTGATGAGAGCAAGCCTAGAGTACACTTCAGCGACACCTTCACCATCCTTCATTTTGAACTTGTCAAGTTGACTTTGAAGCACATCCAACTTGGATTCCTTGACGGAGTCGGTACCTTCGTGCATATCAATCAAAGTGTCCCAAATTTCCTTTGCATTCTCAAGACGGCTGATTTTGTTGAATTCTTCGGGGCACAATCCGTTGAAGAGAATATCACAAGCTTGAGCATTGTATTGCAACATCTTCAACTCATCCGCGGTAGCTTCACGGTTTGGTTCTTTCCCATCAAAGAAGTCACCTTGCAAACGAACACACACAATAGCCCAAACGGCGGGGTTATGTCCAAGAATATGCATTTTCATTTTATGCTTCCAACTAGCAAAATTAGTACCATCAAAGTAAGGACCTCTACGGTGATAATTTCCCTCGCTAGACGCCATACTCTCCTAGGTTGTGAAACCAAGGCTATGACCACCAAAAGCTATGGACATCAAAGCAAATGGAGACCAAAGCTCTGATACCACTTGTAGGATCGAAAGTATGTCTAGAGGAGGGGGGGGGGGGTGATTAGACTACTTGACCAAATAAAAACTTAACCTTTTCCCAATTTTAGTTCTTGGCAGATTTTAGCTATTGTAGGACAAGTCAAGCAATCATCACACAATTCAAGCAAGCATGCAAAGAGTATATTGGCAGCGGAAAGTAAAGCATGCAACTTGCAAGAATGTAAAGGGAAGGGTTTGGAGAATTCAAACGCAATTGGAGACACGGATGTTTTTCCCGTGGTTCGGATAGGTGGTGCTATCCTACATCCACGTTGATGGAGACTTCAACCCACGAAAGGTAACGGTTGCGCGAGTCCACGGAGGGCTCCACCCACAAAGGGTAACGGTTGCGCGAGTCCACGGAGGGCTCCACCCACGAAGGGTCCACGAAGAAGCAACCACCCACAAAGGGTCCACGAAGTAGCAACCTTGTCTATCCCACCATGGCCATCGCCCACGAAGGACTTGTCTCACTAGCGGTAGATCTTCACGAAGTAGGCGATCTCCTTGCCCTTACAAACTCCTTGGTTCAACTCCACAATCTTGTCGGAGGCTCCCAAGTGACACCTAGCCAATCTAGAAGACACCACTCTCCAAGAAGTAACAAATGGTGTGTAGGTAATGAACTCCTTGCTCTTTTGATTCAAATGATAGTCTCCCCAACACTCAACTCTCTCTCATAGGATTTGGATTTTGTGGAAAGAAGATTTGAGTGGAAAGCAACTTGGGGAAGGCTAGAGATCAAGATTCATATGGTAGGAATGGAATATCTTGGTCTCAACACATGAGTAGGTGGTTCTCTCTCAGAACATATGAGTTGGAATTGTGTATTTGTTCTGATGGCTCTCTCCACGAATGAAGAGGAGGTGGAGGGGTATATATAGCCTCCACACAAAATCCAACCGTTACACACAGTTTTCCAATCTCGGTGGGACCGAATCAACAAACTCGGTCGGACCGAAAAGGTAAACCTAGTGACCTTTAGAGATTTTCGGTGGGACTGACATGCAACTCGGTAGGACCGATATGGTTAGGGTTTGGGTATTACGTAATCTCGGTGAGACCGATTACACAAACTTAGTGAGACCGATTTTGGTAATTAGCTAACCAGAGAGTTGGTTAGGCAAACTCGGTGCAACCGATTTGCTCTTTCGGTGAGACCGAAAAGTTACAAAAAGGAAACACTGAATTTACATTGCAATCTCGGTGGGATCGATTCGCTCTTTCGGTGAGACCGAAAAGTTACGAAAGGGAAATAGAGAGTTTGCAATCCCATCTCGGTGAGACCGAGATCCCTATCGGTAGAACCGATTTGCTAGGGTTTGGCAGTGGCTTATGACAAGTGAAACTCGGTGGCGCCGGATAGAAAGAATCGGTATGATCGAGTTTGGCTTAGGGTTTAGGTCATATGTGGATATGGGAAAGTAGTTGAGGGTTTTGGAGCATATCACTAAGCACATGAAGCAAGAGGCTCATTAAGCAACACCTCATCCCTCCTTGATAGTATTGGATTTTCCTAAAGACTCAATGTGATCTTGGATCACTAAAATATAAAATGAAGAGTCTTGAGCTTTTGAGCTTGAGCCAATCCTTTGTCCTTAGAATTTTGAGGGTTCCACTTTCACATCCATGCCATGCCAATCATTGAGCTTTCCTGAAATAATCATCTTGGAATAGCATTAGCTCAATGAGCTATATGTTGTTATGAATTACCAAAACCACCTAGGGATAGTTGCACTTTCAACTGCACCCACTACCCAACGCCCCACGATTTATCGCGCAAGTTACTGCACGGTAACTTCGCGGGAACCTCAACCGCCCACTGCGGCCGCGGCGGATCCGCTCGCATGCCAAGGCGTGGTAGTGGCAGGCCCCGCTTGCAGGCGCGTCCCGTCACGCGCGTGGGTGGGTAGACTGGCCCGGACGCTCGTCGCCACGTGACAGGCCCGACGGGCGGCGGCTTGGAAGCCTAGCTAGCACGCCACTTTGATCCCGCCGAGGCATTCGAAATTTTTGGACAAGTCAGATTGGCGAGTCTGACTCCTGGCAGTCGGCCCGGCAGAAGTCGAACAAGGTTCCGCCTCAAGCATTCAGAGAAAGAAACTGCTGAGGCTCCTCGGCTGATCATCCGCGTCGCCTCACCAGCTTCGGGGACTACTGTCGGATTAATGGGCCACGGGTAGGCTAACCCGAGGCCCAGAACCTTTCAAGACATCGGGGCAGACTGCGCCCCTCAAGATGCCAAGGTGAAGAGCCGTCTTCTGGGGGCCGGTTGGAGGAACAGCTGGCTGCCCGTATACGGCCGAGTCCTAGAGGCAAGGCCAAGACGAGCTGACTCCTACTCGGCAGCTTCTAGAGAAGTCGGCCCGAGGAGTCGACCCACGACACCAGCGAAGCCCGTGCCCTCATCAAGGGGGACGGGACAGGGAATGGCAACAGTGTAGCCCATCCCCTCCCCCTTTCCAGGGGCTGGCGTGGTCACAGTGCGCCGTACGGTGGAGATCTCCACCCGGTGCAGCACTGTTGCCATGCTGTCCCTGACATCATCACAAGCAGGCGGAGTCCTGCTCCCACGACGGCCTGTCGGTACGGCCCAAGGACGACGGGCCCTACCAGGCAGCGAGAGCCCGGAAGACGGCGACGATCCCACTAGTCGGACCCGAGGGAGGTCGGCCCCTAGGAGTCGGCCCGCCCCTTCCTCGGGACCCACTCGCCATTAACCAGATGAGACGCAGAGTGGCTATAGTAATCGCCCGCCAGGCGGCGGAGCTGTAGCCACGATCCCCTGACCAAGCCTGCATAATTAGAGACGCGGCAACAATGATCAGCTGCCGACAAGACCCGAGAACAGCGGGGACGTCCTGTCGGCCCCGTACCCAACAAGTTGGCGGGGCCCACCAGGCGGCGGGCCCCAGCAGTCAGCGGAGAAGCCGGCGGCCGAAGAGACTAACAGCCGGGCCCTACGCCTGGCCAGATTACCATTGTACCCCTGGGGGGTAGGCCTATTTAAATCCCCCAGGGCACCCATGCAAAGGGTTCCCAACCTGTTAGAACTAGACCAGATCATAGAGGAAGGAGGGAGCTATGCCTGCCTTCTCCTACCTCTAGCATAGAGCTCAAGGAGCGCCTTTGTATTCACTTGTGCCTTAGTGATCATGCGGAGACCCCGCAGAGCAGGACTAGGGGTGTTATCTCCTAGGAGAGCCCCGAACCTGGGTAAAGTACACCGACGTTCGCGTCTACGCCTCATCCCGCTTCCGGGCACCGGCGATGTTCTACTCGCTCCCACCGTGATAAGCCATCCCTTGGCATATGTCGCACCCAACCCCCGACACCATCAGAACATGCCTACACTTCCATCATACGTTTTCTGAGAGAGAACCACCTACACTTGTGTTAAGGTCAAGATATTCCACTCCAACCACATAAATCTTGATCTCTAGCCTTCCCCAAGTTGCTTTCCACTCAAATCATCTTTCCACCAAATCCAATCCTATGAGAGAGAGTTGAGTGTTGGGGAGACTATCATTTGAAGCACAAGAGCAAGGAGTTCATCATCAACGCACCATCTATTACCTTTTGGAGAGTGGTGTCTCCTAGATTGATTAGGTGTCACTTGGGAGCCTCCGTCAAGATTGTGGAGTTGAACCAAGGAGTTTGTACGGGCAAGGAGATCGCCTACTTCGTGAAGATCTACCCTAGTGAGGCAAGTCCTTCGTGGGCGATGGCCATGGTGGGATAGACAAGATTGCTTCTTCGTGGACCCTTCGTGGGTGGAGCCCTCAATGGACTCACGCAACCGTTACCCTTCGTGGGTTGAAGTCTCCATCAACATGGATGTACGATAGCACCACCTATCGGAACCACGCCAAAAATCTCCATGTCTACATTGCGTTTGCTCCCTCCAAACTCCTCCATTTACCTTCATGTGTAATGTTTTACATTCCGTTGCTATACTCTTAGACTTGCATGTGTAGGTTGTTTACTTGACTAGTGCTAAGTTGCTAAAATCTGCCAAGACTTAAAATTGGGAAAAGGCTAGATTTTTATTTGGTCAAGTAGTGTAATCACCCCTCGAGACATACTTTCGATCCTACAAGTGATATCAGAGCTTTGGTCTCCATTTGCCTTGATTTCCATAGCTTTTGGTGATCATAGCCTTGGTTTCACAACCTAGGAGAGTATGGCGTCTAGCGAGGGAAATTACCACCGTAGAGGTCCTTACTTTGATGATACAAATTTTGCTAGTTGGAAGCATAAGATGAAAATGCATATTCTTGGACATAACCCCGCCGTTTGGGATATTGTGTGTATTGGCTTGCAAGGTGAATTCTTTGATGGGAGATAACCGAACCATGAAGCTAGCGCAGAAGAGTTGAAGATGCTGCAATACAATGCTCAAGCTTGTGATATTCTCTTCAACGGATTGTGCTCCGAAGACACTACAAAAAAAAAGACACATCCGTGACATTTTGGGTCGAACGAATTTTTTTCTGTCATACATATGACACTTCTATGACGATAATTGTGAAAAAACCCGGTATCATCATAGATGTGGTGGGCTCCTACTTCTATGACAAAAAATCATGACAGAAAATGGGCTTTTCGTCCTAGGCGGGCCGGAGACGCAGCTGCATGACATTCTTTGGGCCGTCCATGACGGAAAAAACCATGATAGAAGCGAGGGGGAGGAAAATTTCGGGGAGTTCCCGGTTACGGTGGGAGGTCAGGGGCCGAGCGATGCGTGCTTCTCTCGTACACGTACGCACGTGTGTGCGAGGCGTTGGCTCTAACTGAACCCGAGCGAGGCGTTGGGCTCTAACTGAACCCGAGTGATTGCAATATAGGCTACGCGTTACTGAACCCGAGCGATCGATCAATGGCTGTTAACTGAACCCGATCAAGCGATTCCTTCGCTACTGCTGCTAACTGAAGCCGATCGATGCTGCCTCTGGATGAACAGTGAGCGTTGTGGGGGGGGGGTTGGATGAACAGTTCCGGTGGGGGTGGATGAACATGACCCCGTGGCATTGCCTCTGGATGAACAGGACCCCGATCGATCGAGCCGGTTGGGGCTGGATGAACAGGACCCCGTGGTGAGCTGGATGAACAGGACCACCCCGTGGAGGGCAGGATGAACAGTAGATGGTGGAGGGCAGGATGAACAGTAGCCCGTGGAGGGGTGGTTGAACAGGAGCCGGTGGAGAGGGCTGGTTGAACAATAGCAGGTGGAGTAGCGCGCAGTGGAGGCTGGATGAACAGGAGCCCGTGGATGAACAGTCGTAGGTGGAGGCTAGAGGAGGTCAACGGTGGATGAACAGTAGCTCGTGGAGGCTGGAGGGGGTCGACGGTGGAGATGAACAGTATCTCGTGGAGTCCCGTTTTGCGGTACGCCACACCCCTCCTGATGAACAGGACCCCGTTTCGACTGTAGCGCTCCAACAAAAGTCCGTTTCCTCCGTTTTGCGGTACGCCACACCCCTCCCGATGAACAGGACCCCCGTTTCGACCGCAGGAGGTCCGTTTCCTCCGTTTTGCGGTATGCCAGACCCCTCAAGATCAACAGGATCCCGTTTCGAACGTGGCCGGTCGAACACAAGGCCGTTTCCTCCGTTCTGCGGTACGCCAGACCTCGTTTCCATCGCCTGTTCCGTCCAAGCCCTCCCGATGAACACGAGCATTCCGTTGCCTCCCCATGAACACGACGTATTCCATTGCCTCCCCATGAACATGACGAGGACGCTGTTTCTTCGTTCCGACCCAGCCATGTACACGAGCCCTGGCCGTACGTATGCGCGAGTAGGCGTTCGAGACCCCGCCCGTATGTACACATACGTGGCCGTATTTTCTTTCTTGCACCCTGGCCGCTGTACGTACGTGTACATGCTACGTGCGCGCCTCTACTACGACACGTGCGTGCCTCTACATCCACCAATATATATGTACGTACACGTTCGCGACCAAAATGACAACACTACGTACGCTTCGACCAGGTGGGTCCCGACTATCAGGCACTTCCTTGCGTGCGAAGATGTAGCTGGTGGGTCCTAGGAGTCAGGGGCAAACGTTTTTTTTCACGAAATACGGTGGCCTGTCTGGTGGGTCCCTACTGTCAGGTGGAGGAATAACTATTTTGCACGTAATAAGGAAGCACTTCCTTGCTCCGGCCATGGACCCAGCTGTCAGCCTCTCCACATACAGTCCACGTACGATGAAAGACGTTTGTTGACCACGTTGACCACGCCGCGCCGAGAGCACCAGGGCGGTGGACGACGGCGAGGCCTAGGAAGGGGACGACGTGGAGCCGGGGAAGACGCGGCAGTGGATGCCCACGCGTAGAGGAGTACGAGGGTTCACTAGTTCGCTGCGGTGTGAGGCTGCCATCGCCGCAGAATAACAAGGGGTGTGGGTGAGTAGAGGGATGGCCTGGCCAGCGGTGGAAGTAGTAGGGGGCGGCGAGGCCTCCACCGCATCGCAGCCGGCCACGGGAGGCAGGAGCACGAGGCACGACCGACGCTGGTTTGGGCGGCTGGAGCAAGAAGACCAGAGCTTGAAGAAGCACTACGGCCGTTGGATGGACATCGTATGATCACTGGAGCTAGAGTCGTGCATATTGACTAAGTTGACAAAGCCCTCCGTCCCCGTAAAATTAGTAGGCCCACAAGTCAGCCTCCCACCAAGGTGGGTCCCAGCTAGCAGGGGGGTATTCATTTTTTGTGCGTAATAAGGAGGCACTTCCGGTGGGTCCGAGCTGACAGTAGGGGAACGTTTTTTTGTGAAATACGGTGGCCCGTCGGGTGGGTCCCAGCAGTCAGGGGCAAACGTTTTTGTCGTGATGTACTGGTGGGCGTTCGGTGGGTCCCTGCTGTCAGGTGGAGGAATAATTATTTTCCGCGTAATAAGGAGGCACTTCCTTGCGGCTGCCGTCGACCCAGCTATCAGCCTCTACACGTACAGTATTCTTCTGATGGAATTCGGTCGTTGACCACATTGACCACGCCGCGCCGACAGCACCACGGCGGTGGACGATGGCGAGGCCTAGGAAGGGGACGACGCGGAGCCAGGGAAAACACGGCAGTGGATGCCCACGCGGAGAGGAGTACGAGGGTTCACTAGTTCGGCTGCGCTGGCATCACCGCAGAATAATAGGGGGTGTGGGTGAGTGGAGTGGAGGGATGGCCTGGCCAACGGTGGGAGTAGTATGGGGGCGGTGAGGCCTCCGCGGCAGCACAGCCGGCCACGGGAGGCAGGAGTAGGCAGCACGACCGACGTTGCTTTGGGCGGCTGGAGCAAGAAGAGTAGAGGTTGAAGAAGCACTACGGCCGTTGGATGGACATCGTATGGTCAGTCGAGCTAGAATCGTGCATATTGACTAAGTTGATAAAGCCCTTCGTCCCCGTCAACTTAGTAGGCCCACTATACTGGGTCCCAGCTAGCAGGGGGAGTATTCATTTTTTTGTGTGTAATAAGGAGGCACTTCCTTGCGTGCGAAGATATAGCTGGTGGGTCCGAGTTGTCAGCGGCGGTAACATTTTTTCGCGAAATACAGAGGCCGTTTCGGTGGGTGCCAGATGTCAGGTGGAGAAAATCATTATTTTGCGCGTAATAAGGAGGCATTTCCTTGCGTGCGGCCGTGGACCCACTTGTCAGCCTCTCCATGTACAGTCCACTTCAGATGCATGTCGGTCGTTGACCACGCTGACCACGCCACACCGAGAGCACCAGGGTGGTGGACGACGGCGAGGCCTAGGAAGGGAATGACACGGAGGCAGGGAAGACTCGGCCGTTTTTTTTGTTTCCCACGCGGAGGGGAGTATGACTGTACGAGGGTTTACTGGTTCGTCTGCCGTCGCCGGAGAATAACAACAGGTGTGGGTGAGTAGAGGGATGGCTAGGCCAGCGATGGGAGTACGGTGGGGCAGTGAGGCCTGCGCGGCAGCACAGCCGGCCGCGGGGAGGAGGGAGCAGGCAGTCCCGCCGGCGCTTGTTTGAGCGGCTGGAGCAGGAAGAGGAGAGATTGAAGAAGCACGACGGCTGTTGGATGGACATCCAACAGTATACATGCCATCTGTGGAAAGCCTCAAATCTGTGGAAAACAGCATACAACCCATCTGCCATTATTTCAAATAATTTACAGCCCATTTGCTAATTCTTACGGGTTTTTTGGAGCCCATATTATTTATGTTAGCATTATAGCCCATATTGTGGCCATGGTTAAAAAATTATACAAAATTTTGCATATGTCGGTGCGGTCTGAACTATTTTTAATCCCGAAATTTCGAGTCACATTCAGACTGATTTTAAAAATAAATGTATATCAATATAAAATCCAATAAATTGTCCACGCATAAAAATCAATGCAATTTAAAATCTCGAAATGAAATAAAGATATTTGAAAATAATTGCCGGTTTGATGTGTTTTAAAAATGTACAGCCCATTTCTCATTACTGATAGGCCATTTTCTCGGCCAGCCGAATGAAGCTCTCCTCGTTTTGAAAGATTTGCAGCCCAACAGGCCTGATAAAGCGACTTACTTGAAAAATCACAAAAGAACTGGGCTAGCCATTTTTAGAAAGAAAAAAACTACTGGGCTGGTCTATGGTAAACATAAAAGAAAAGGCTGTCTAGACAGGCCAGAGTGTCCCGCACAGCCCAGTTGAAACCCTGCTTCCGTCTCAAAAACAAATTAGATAAATGCCACTCCAATTATGGCGATTCATAAAAATGCCACTGCAATTTCCAAACTTTGAAAAATGCCACTGCAATTTTTGCACACTTTGAAAAACGCCACTGCAGTTTGCAAACTTTGAAAAACGCACTCCAGACTTCGAAAAATGCCACTAGAAATGGCATGAAATGGCATTTTTCAAAGTTTGGAAATTAAAGTGGCATTTCTCGGATACACCAGATTTGGAGTGGCATTTATCAAATTAACCAAAAACAAAAATAACTGGGCGAGCTGCTGGGTCCCTGGTGTCAGCCGCTCGTTGTGCAATTCTCTCGTTTATTGACTACGTTGACAATGGCATGGGACCCAGATGTCAGAAATCCACTAGGAGGAGCCATTTTTTATTGGCTTGAAATAAGGAGGCACTTGCTTGCGTACTGCCATGACCTTGGCGGGTCCCTGCTGTCATCCTCTCCACATACAATCATCTCCTGATTGTGTACGCGTCAACTTTCTAGGCCCACAAGTCAGCCTCTAAACCGTGGAGGACAAATACAACCCATTTAAAAAAAGTAACAGCCCATTCCATACGTTCAAATGGAAAGTTCAACATTTAGAGCAAAGTAACAGGTCTGATCCACATATAGAGTACTGAACTTCCACGTTGACAACCATCATAGCCAAGTTAACTATCTACTCCCACTAACACTCTAGTAGCGTACAAGTACTAACTTACTCTTAGCTAACTAGATGATGTCGGCCGCCATCTGCTGTCCATGCTAAACGCCGGCACCAGCGTCCTCCGCCTCGCCTCGGACTTGCCAGAGGTGCGATAGGGCGCGTTGCTCGCGCGCGTTGGCCCTTTCCATGCCGGCGTGGTCCACTCAAGCTTCGGCTTCCAAGCGGGAAACCCACTTGACGAGCTGGTAGTAAAAATTGGCGTCGCAAATGCGTGCGTGCCCGACAGCCTCCAGGGCTATTTGCCAGGTGCCGACCTCCACGTAGTCGGCCTAGTTGTGGGCGCTCTGCTCGCGACTCAGAGTGTCGGTGCGCTGCTGCTCCATGTCCCGCTGGCGGCGCAAATCGGCGATACGCTGCTCCTCCGCCAGGCGGTCGCGCTCCAACAACTCCTGCTCCTCCGCCATGCGGTCGTGATCCAACAACTCCTCGATCTCCGCATTTCCATCTAAAGACAGATAGAATGCCTCCTCCCTCCGTCTACCTTCCGATGAAAACCCGAACACTAGTTCCGACGGTGACCGCCTCCGGCGTCGCCTACCGTGGACGGGCGGGGGCATGGCGGACGTGGCGAGCGACGTCGGGCCGGTGGGGGCTTATGAGGATATGGCGAGTTGGGTCACGGTGGCACCTGAGAAGGCCGGGAAACAGTACTTATAGGCGCAAGGTAGCGCGACGGTCATCGGAATTCAATGCATAATGGCTTAGCGCGCCAGCTTGCCGTGGAAAACTAGAGAAACTAAAATTATGACTGTGCCATCCCGTCCCGTCTGGGTCGCACGCCGGCATGGCGGTCAAATGAGTGCACTCGAATCATCTCCCTCCTTGTCAATAATGATTCCACGGATTTAAAGCGTATCTTTTTTCGCATCAGTTAGCTGCCTTAATTACGGCCGGCTGCATGCAGGCACTCAGAAACGCTCGCAGGCAGTACGCGAAGCGGCATGCAACGAGTCGTAGTCGAGGGCACACATGCAGCCACTTAAATCGCTGGAATTAATTAGGCTTAAACTTCTGCATGCCGTTAATTATTGCCATGCCTTGGTCTTGCTGCTTTGCTCAAGAGACTAATAAATCCTGGACGGAGGGAGTACCTTGGTTGGTGAGAGGTTTGAATTAAGCCCTGCAAACCGGAAAGGAGGTACTAGTACGTGCATGATCCGCTATTTATTCGTGTAGGATCGAGTAGGTCGTTTCTTGAATTGAGCCCTGCAAACCGGAAAGGAGGTAGTACGTGCGTGATCCGCTATTTATCCGTGTAGGATCGATAGTGTAGCTTGTCAGTTTCTTCAGAGGTAGGCATTTTTATCCGTGTAGGATCAATAGTGTAGCCTGTCAGTTTCTTCAGAGGTAGGCATTTTTATTCAAAAAACTGCCACTTCGCATCTTGCGTCGCAAATAAAACTGCCAGGAGCGCATTTGTAGGCTAGCTAGTGATCAATCAGTAACTTGTAAACACTGAGCGAACAGAAATAAGTAACTGTTAATGCATCTCAATGATTCACAGATCATATACAAATATGTAGCTCCAAAAGCAAAGATCAGCTACTTCGGATCTTGCGTCGCAACTAAAACTAACTAGTACGATTCCCATACATAAGATCAACATGTTAATGCATCTCAATGATTCACAGATCATATACAAATATGTAGCTCCAAAAGCAAAGATCTAGAAAAAACATCTGTTCTTCCTACTAACATGGATGCTTCTCTTGGCCAACATTCAGTACATACTGAAAGAGAAATTTGTTTGTGAAGTCTACAATTCCTCTTGCAAATGTAAGTGGTTTCACCAACAGCTGGAACCATGAGAATGAACCACACATGATGGAGGAACATCCACTGCAATATGATTTGGTCTTCTCTCGATCACACGGCGAGACTATTTTCGGAATACAAACTTTAACTTAGGCAAAATGATGCCCATTGTATAATCAGACCAAAGCAATGAAGCACCTAGTGTTGGCCAATAAATAGTACAGTACTACTTTTCTGCAGTCCATGAAGTGACTATCCAATCTTTCTGTGTCTATTTTCAAATGGCACTGCATGCAGTGACTATACTATTCTCTTGTTCAGTTCAACCAAAATTGCGGGCACTTTGTTTGTTTGCCAAATAGCAACGGGCAAACATCTCTGTCTGCACAAATATCAAGCAGCTAGTAAACATATACCACACCTTGTATTTTCGGTTTAAACATGTCTCTTCCGCTTAGCATCTGTCATGTTCTGCACTGGACAATCTGATACAGTTATGTTTTGCCCTGGACAATTTCATACTGAATTGATTTGCTGGTTCAGAGCAGAAATATAGCACCTATTCTTCATCAGACCCAGGATATCCATGTTCGCAGTGATGGAAGAGGTGAAATCGATACAACTAAAATTGAGCATCTAATCATTGAATCCTGTCCTGCACCTCCAATGTAGGTCCACCCTGCCAATAAATTCACATGCTAGTATTACTATCTAATGACAGTACAAAAAGAGTAGCAAGATAGTAGCAAACCATGTACCTTCGTAATGAACAGCTCATAGTGCCACCAATTGGATATAAAGGTTTCGAAAAAAACATGCTCCTAATGTTGAACCAGTTGGACTTTTTGTGCAGTTCCACTAAAATCGAGCATCCCTGTTTGCATAGATATTGAAAGTGTGATTACTCTAAAAGTGGCACTAGTTGAAGCATAGACTCACAAATATAAGCATTCCAATTTCTTAATGGGAAAAGGTAGCAAGACTGTTTCTAACACTACTAGGGAAAACCCTAGTAGTAGCGCGGGTTTAAATCCCACTAGTAGCGCGGGCAGCCGCGCTACCAATAAGGCGCTACAGCTATTACTTAGCAGTAGCGCGTGCGACAGGCGCTACTACTAAGACACATAGCGGCAGTGCTTGTTCTGTCCCGCGCTGCTGCTAATCTAGCTAGTTGTAGCGTGTTTCTTATCCATCGCTACTAGTACTCTTTTTTTCATTTTTAGTGTATTTATACAATGTTATACAAATTTTGGTACAATACCAATTATGAGGTTTATATCATTATGTCCATAACAATGTGTCAAATGAAGGTGGATTAGGTTCAAGTGGAGGCAATATGTGGTGCATGTCAAAAGTATACTACTAATCCAAACTTGATCTAGTTTGGACTAGTAGTACTTTTGATGTGCACCACATGTTGCCTCCACTTGAATCTAATCCGCCAGCACAAGCTATTTAATCATCATCATAGTCATTACCACCAACAATATTTATTTAATCGCCATAGTCATAGTGTAGCACATCATCATCTTCAAACTCATTCTAGCTAGCTAATCACCACCAACACTAGAAGCGATAGCTATCTAATCACCACCAACACTAGCTAATAATAATCATCATAGTCATTACCACGAACACTAGCTATTTAATCATCATAGTCATAGTGTAGCACATCATCATCTTCAAACTCATTTCTAGCTAGCTAATCACTCCTGCTGCTCTCTCTCAGGTAAAATAACATAAAACATGTATAGCACTCCTCCTTCATCAAGTTGGAGCATGCAGATGAACCTGTCTCCTAATCGTGGGCTGCGCTTTTGATTACTGCCCCCTAGTACTTCTCTGGTATCATTCACAATTTTGCTCCAGTCTTTCACTATTAAGCATTCCTTGCTATTAGAAATCTTGAATGCACTAAAGTGCATTGTAGGATATCTTAGCCGTAAGCTAACAATATTCATGGTACCTTTAGTCTCGATCCAATCAGCCACAACATTCATCGGGAGTCCCTGTTGAAGAACATCATATAGTAACATACTTAGCAATGAAGTTTAGCTTAAAAAAATAATGTATGCAAAAGATGAACTGAGGACAAATAGTAAAAATCTTACCATCTTTGCTAAATAGATGTGACCGTAGTTCAGTACAAACACTATTGGTCGCGCGTTTTCAGTACTAACATTTCTAAGTGCAAGAAGAAAATTTGTCTTGACAGTATCAAGATCCTGAAGCCATGAAACATAATGACTTAGCTCCTCGCAGTTTAGTTCAGCACCGGGACAGTAGTAGGTCCTGTCTACTAAGCGCTGGTCATGTTTGCTTGAACGGAAATTAGCTAACAATAGAAATTAGTTGTCAAATATTTTTGAATAAACAATATCAAAGACATAAATATGGTTAAGAAACTCACATAATGGTATAACTAGAGGCGTCTGCACATCGACCCAGATGTCGGTATTACCTTCAATATCATCTTCTGGACGAATATCAAAGGTGATAACCATATCAGGCTCAAATGCATAAGTCTTGCATAGTGCTCGCCAAGTTTTGCATCCAAAATAGGTCTAGTCGTCTTCGTTGTATAATTTTGCATGGAAAATATAACCATGCTCGGTCTTCAAGTAAACTTTCTTTACCTCCATAGTACGACTGAAACCTATCTTATCCAAGACAAAAACTCTTGCATGGTAGGGGATACGCTAGTAGAATAGTAAAAAAATTAAATTATAAGTTGAAGCAAATGAAGGAGATGTCATGCTTAGTTATGAAAAAAGACTTGCCATTGTGACTTACTATATCCACTTCGAAGTTCTCGTCCAGCTTGATGCTGAAGCACCTATCATCATCTAGGAAGATTCCGTCGCACAGGCCGCGCTCGTCTTCGCAGTACTTGCAAATACCAAAATCCTTTTCGTCGTCAGACATTTCCTATGTTCATAGTTGAAACTGTTGGGGAACGTAGTAATTTTAAAAAAATTCCTACGCACACGCAAGATCATGGTGATGCATAGCAACGAGAGGGGAGAGTGTGATCTACGTACCCTTGTAGATCGACAACGGAAGCGTTAGCACAACGTGGTTGATGTAGTCGTACGTCTTCACGGCCCGACCGATCAAGCACCGAAACTACGGCACCTCCAAGTTCTAGCACACGTTCAACTCGATGACGATCCCCGGACTCCGATCCAGCAAAGTGTCGGGGAAGAGTTCCGTCAGCACGACGGCGTGGTGACGATCTTGATGTACTACCGTCGTAGGGCTTCGCCTAAGCACCGCTACAATATTATCGAGGACTATGGTGGAAGGGGGCACCGCACACGGCTAAGAATATGATCACGTGGATCAACTTGTGTCTCTAAGGGTGCCCCTTGCCTCCGTATATAAAGGATCAAAGGGGGGGTGCGGCCGGCCAGGAGAGGGCATGCCAGGAGGAGTCCTACTCCCTCTGGGAGTAGGATTCCCCCCTTTCCTAGTTGGAATAGGATTCGGGAGGGGGAAAAGATGAGAGAGAGAAGGAAGGGGGGCGCCGCCTCCCTCTCCTTGTCCTATTCAGACTAGGGGGGGGGGGAGGGGCGCGCGGCCCAGCTCTGGCTACCTCTCCTCTCTTCCACTAAGGCCCACTAAGGCCCATATACCTCCCGGGGGGTTTCGGTAACCTCCGGGTACTCCGGTAAAATCCCGATTTCACCCGGAACACTTCCGATATCCAAATATAGGCTTCCAATATATCAATCTTTATGTCTTGACCATTTCGAGACTCCTCGTCATGTCCTCGATCCCATCCGGGACTCCGAACTCCTTCGGTACATCAAAACTCATAAACTCATAATATAACTGTCATCGAAACCTTAAGCGTGCGGACCCTACGGGTTCGAGAACAATGTAGACATGACCGAGACACGTCTCCGGTCAATAACCAATAGCGGAACCTGGATGCTCATATTGGCTCCTACATATTCTACGAAGATCTTTATCGGTCAGACCGCATAACAACATACGTTGTTCCCTTTGTCTTCGGTATGTTACTTGCCCGAGATTCGATCGTCGGTATCTTAATACCTAGTTCAATCTCGTTACCGGCAAGTCTCTTTACTCGTTCCGTAATACATCATCTCACAACTAACTCATTAGTTGCAATGCTTGCAAGGCTTATGTGATGTGTATTACCGAGAGGGCCCAGAGATACCTCTCCGACAATCGGAGTGACAAATCCTAATCTCGAAATACGCCAACCCAACATGTACCTTTGGAGACACCTGTAGAGCACCTTTATAATCACCCAGTTACGTTGTGACGTTTGGTAGCACACAAAGTGTTCCTCCGGTAAACGGGAGTTGCATAATCTCATAGTCATAGGAACATGTATAAGTCATGAAGAAAGAAATAGCAACATACTAAACGATCGGGTGCTAAGCTAATGGAATGGGTCATGTCAATCAGATCATTCACCTAATGATGTGATCCCATTAATCAAATAACAACTCTTTGTCCATGGTTAGGAAACATAACCATCTTTGATTAACGAGCTAGTCTAGTAGAGGCATACTAGTGACACTCTGTTTGTCTATGTATTCACACATGTATTATGTTTCCGGTTAATACAATTCTAGCATGAATAATAAACATTTATCATGATATAAGGAAATAAATAATAACTTTATTATTGCCTCTAGGGCATATTTCCTTCAGTCTCCCACTTGCACTAGAGTCAATAATCTAGATTATACAGTAATGATTCTAACACCCATGGAGCCTTGGTGGTGATCATGTTTTGCTCGTGGTAGAGGCTTAGTCAACGGGTCTGCTACATTCAGATCCGTATGTATCTTGCAAATCTCTATGTATCCCACCTGGACTAGATCCCGGATGGAATTGAAGCGTCTCTTGATGTGCTTGGTTCTCTTGTGAAATCTGGATTCCTTTGCCAATGCAATTGCACCAGTATTGTCACAAAAGATTTTCATTGGACCCGATGCACTAGGTATGACACCTAGATCGGATATGAACTCCTTCATCCAGACTCCTTCATTTGCTGCTTCCGAAGCAGCTATGTATTCTGCTTCACACGTAGATCCCACCACGACGCTTTGTTTAGAACTGCACCAACTGACAGCTCCACCGTTTAATGTAAATACGTATCCAGTTTGCGATTTAGAATCGTCCGGATCAGTGTCAAAGCTCGCATTGACGTAACCATTTACGATTAGCTCTTTGTCACCTCCATAAACGAGAAACATATCCTTAGTCTTTTTCAGGTATTTCAGGATGTTCTTGACCATTGTCCAGTGATCCACTCCTGGATTACTTTGGTACCTTCCTGCTAGACTTATAGCAAGGCACACATCAGGTCTGGTACACAGCATTGCATACATGATAGAGCCTATGGCTGAAGCATAGGGAACATCTTTCATTTTCTCTCTATCTTCTGCAGTGGTCGGGCATTGAGTCTGACTCAACTTCACACCTTGTAACACAGGCAAGAACCCTTTCTTTGCTTGATCCATTTTGAACTTCTTCAAAACTTTGTCAAGGTATGTGCTTTGTGAAAGTCCAATTAATCATCTTGATCTATCTCTATAGATCTTAATGCCTAATATGTAAGCAGCTTCACCGAGGTCTTTCATTGAAAAACTCTTATTCAAGTATCCCTTTATGCTATCCAAAAAATCTATATCATTTCCAATTAGTAATATGTCATCCACATATAATATCAGAAATGCTACAGAGCTCCCACTCACTTTCTTGTAAATACAGGCTTCTCCAAAAGTCTGTATAAAACCAAATGCTTTGATCACACTATCAAAGCGTTTATTCCAACTCCGAGAGGCTTGCACCAGTCCATAAATGGATCGCTGGAGCTTGCACACTTTGTTAGCTCCCTTTGGATCGACAAAACCTTCTGGTTGCATCATATACAACTCTTCTTCCAGAAATCCATTCAGGAATGCAGTTTTGACATCCATCTGCCAAATTTCATAATCATAAAATGCGGCAATTGCTAACATGATTCGGACAGACTTAAGCATCGCTACGGGTGAGAAGGTCTCATCGTAGTCAATCCCTTGAACTTGCCGAAAACCTTTTGCGACAAGTCGAGCTTTGTAGACAGTAATATTACCGTCAACGTCCGTCTTCTTCTTGAAGATCCATTTATTCTCAATTGCTTGCCGATCATTGGGCAAGTCAACCAAAGTCCATACTTTGTTCTCATACATGGATCCCATCTCAGATTTCATGGCTTCAAGCCATTTTGCGGAATCTGGGCTCACCATCGCTTCTTCATAGTTCGTAGGTTCATCATGATATAGTAGCATGACTTCCAGAACAGGATTACCGTACCATTCTGGCGCGGATCTCACTCTGGTTGATCTACGAGGTTCAGTAGTATCTTGTTCTAAAGTTTCATGATCATTATCATTAGCTTCCTCACTAATTGGTGTAGGTGTCACAGAAACAGATTTCTGTGATGTACTACTTTCCAATAAGGGAGTAGGTACAGTTACCTTGTCAAGTTCTACTTTCCTCCCACTCACTTCTTTCAAGAGAAACTCCTTCTCCAGAAAGTTTCCGAATTTAGCAACAAAAGTGTTGCCTTCGGATCTGTGATAGAAGGTGTATCCAATAGTTTCCTTTGGATATCCTATGAAGACACATTTTTCCGATTTGGGTTCGAGCTTATCAGGTTGAAGCTTTTTCACATAAGCATCGCAGCCCCAAACTTTCAGAAACGACAACTTTGGTTTCTTGCCAAACCACAGTTCATAAGGCGTCATCTCAACGGATTTTGATGGTGCCCTATTTAACGTGAATGCGGCCGTCTCTAGAGCGTATCCCAAAAACAATAGCGGTAAATCAGTAAGAGACATCATAGATCATACCATATCTAGTAAAGTACGATTACGACGTTCGGACACACCATTACGCTGTGGTGTTCCGGGTGGCGTGAGTTGCGAAACTATTCCACATTGTTTCAAATGTACACCAAACTCGTAACTCAAATATTCTCCTCCACGATCAGATCGTAGGAATTTTATTTTCTTGTTACGATGATTTTCAACTTCACTCTGAAATTCTTTGAACTTTTCAAACATTTTAGACTTGTGTTTCATTAAGTAGACATACCCATATCTGCTTAAGTCATCTGTGAAGGTGAGAAAATAACGATATCCACCATGAGCCTCAACATTCATCGGACCACATACATCTGTATGTATGATTTCTAACAAATCTGTTGCTCTCTCCATAGTACCGGAGAACGGTGTTTTTGTCATCTTACCCATAAGGCACGGTTCGCAACTACCAAGTGATTCATAATCAAGTGGTTCCAAAAGCCCATCAGTATGGAGTTTCTTCATGCGCTTTATACCGATATGACCTAAACGGCAGTGCCACAAATAAGTTGCACTATCATTATCAACTCTGCATCTTTTGGTTTCAACACTATGAATATGTGTGTCACTACTATCGAGATTTAATAAGAATAGACCACTCTTTAAGGGTGCATGACCATAAAAGATATTACTCATGTAAATAGAACAACCATTATTCTCTGATTTAAATGAATAACCGTCTCGCATCAAACAAGATCCAGATATAATGTTCATGCTTAACGCTGGCACCAAATAACAATTATTTAGGTCTAATATTAATCCCGAAGGTAGATGTAGAGGTAGCGTGCCGACTGCGATCACATCGACTTTGGAACCATTTCCCACGCGCATCATCACCTCGTCCTTAGCCAATCTTCGCTTAATCCGTAGTCCCTGTTTCGAGTTGCAAATATTAGCAACAGAACCAGTATAAAATACCCAGGTGCTACTACGAGCATTAGTAAGGTACACATCAATAACATGTATATCACATATACCTTTGTTCACCTTGCCATCCTTCTTATCCGCCAAATACTTGAGGCGGTTCCGCTTCCAGTGACCAGTCTGCTTGCAGTAGAAGCACTCAGTTTCAGGCTTAGGTCCACGTTTGGGTTTCTTCTCTTGAGCAGCAACTTGCTTGCTGTTCTTTTTGAAGTTCCCCTTCTTCTTCCCTTTGCCCTTTTTCTTGAAACTAGTGGTCTTGTTGACCATCAACACTTGATGCTCCTTCTTGATTTCTACCTCCGCAGCTTTCAGCATTCCGAAGAGCTCGGGAATAGTCTTATTCATCCCTTGCATATTATAGTTCATCACGAAGCTCTTGTAGCTTGGTGGCAGTGATTGGAGAATTCTGTCAATGACGCAATCATCTAGAAGATTAACTCCCAATTGAATCAAGTGATTATTATACCCAGACATTTTGAGTATATGCTCACTGACAGAACTGTTCTCCTCCATCTTGTAGCTATAGAACTTATTGTAGACTTCATATCTCTCAATACGGGCATTTGCTTGAAATATTAACTTCAACTCCTGGAACATCTCATATGCTCCATGACGTTCAAAACGTCGTTGAAGTCCCGATTCTAAGCCGTAAAGCATGGCACACTGAACTATCGAGTAGTCATCAGCTTTGCTCTGCCAGACGTTCATAACATCTGGTGTTGCTCCAGCAGCAGGCCTGGCACCCAGCGGTGCTTCTAGGACGTAATTCTTCTATGCAGCAATGAGGATAATCCTCAAGTTACGGACCCAGTCCGTGTAATTGCTACCATCATCTTTCAACTTTGCTTTCTCAAGGAACGCATTAAAATTCAACGGAACAACAACATGGGCCATCTATCTACAATCAAACATGAATAAGCAAGATACTATCAGCTACTAAGTTCATGATAAATTTAGGTTCAATTAATCATATTACTTAAAGAACTCCCACTTAGATAGACATCCCTCTAATCCTCTAAGTGATTACGTGATCCAAATCAACTAAACCATGTCCGATCATCACGTGAGATGGAGTAGCTTCATTGGTGAACATCACTATGTTGATCATATCTACTATATGATTCACGCTCGACCTTTCGGTCTCCATGTTCCGAGGCCATATCTGTATATGCTTGGCTCGTCAAGTATAACCTGAGTATTCCTCGTGTGCAACTGTTTTGCACCCGTTGTATTTGAACGTAGAGCCTATCACACCCGATCATCACGTGGTGTCTCAGCACGAAGAACTTTCGCAACGGTGCATACTCAGGGAGAACACTTCTTGATAATTAGTGAGAGATCATCTTATAATGCTACCGTCAATCAAAGCAAGATAAGATGCATAAAAGATAAACATCACATGCAATCAATATAAGTGATATGATATGGCCATCATCATCTTGTGCTTGTGATTTCCATCTTCGAAGCACCGTCATGATCACCATCATCACCGGCGCGACACCTTGATCTCCATCGTAGCATCGTTGTCGTCTCGCCAATCTTATGCTTCCACGACTATCGCTACCGCTTAGTGATAAAGTAAAGCATTACAGCGCGATTGCATTGCATACAATAAAGCAACAACCATATGGCTCCTGCCAGTTGCCGATAACTCGGTTACAAAACATGATCATCTCATACAATAAAATTTAGCATCATGTCTTGACCATATCACATCACAACATGCCCTGCAAAAACAAGTTAGACGTCCTCTACTTTGTTGTTACAAGTTTTACGTGGCTGCTACGGGCTTAAGCAAGAACCAATCTTACCTACGCATCAGAACCACAACGATAGTTTGTCAAGTTGGTGCTGTTTTAACCTTATCAAGGACCGGGCGTAGCCACACTCGGTTCAACTAAAGTTGGAGAAACTGTCACCCGCTAGCCACCTTTGTGCAAAGCACGTCGGGAGAACCGGTCTCGCGTAAGCGTACGCGTAATGTCGGTCCGGGCCGCTTCGTCCAACAATACCGCCGAACCAAAGTATGACATGCTGGTAAGCAGTATGACTTATATCGCCCACAACTAACTTGTGTTCTACTCGTGCAAATAACATCAACACATAAAACCTAGGCTCTGATACCACTGTTGGGGAACGTAGTAATTTCAAAAAATTTCCTACGCACACGCAAGATCATGTTGATGCATAGCAACAAGAGGGGAGAGTGTGATCTACGTACCCTTGTAGATCGACAACGGAAGCGTTAGCACAACGTGGTTGATGTAGTCGTACGTCTTCACGGCCCGACCGATCAAGCACCGAAACTACGGCACCTCCGAGTTCTAGCACACGTTCAGCTCAATGACGATCCCCGGACTCCGATCCAGCAAAGTGTCGGGGAAGAGTTCCGTCAGCACGACGGCGTGGTGATGATCTTGATGTACTACCGTCGTAGGGCTTCGCCTAAGCACCGCTACAATATTATCAAGGACTATGGTGGAAGGTGGCACCGCACACAGCTAAGAATATGATCACGTGGATCAACTTGTGTCTCTAGGGGTGCCCCTTGCCTCCGTATATAAAGGATCAAAGGGGGGGGGGTGCGGCCGGCCAGGAGAGGGCGTGCCAGGAGGAGTCCTACTCCCTCCGGGAGTAGGATTCCCCCCTTTCCTAGTTGGAATAGGATTCGGGAGGGGGAAAAGATGAGAGAGAGAAGGAAGGGGGGGGCGCCGCCCCCCTCTCCTTGTCCTATTCGGACTAGGGGGGGAGGGGCGCGCGGCCCAGCTCTGGCCACCTCTCCTCTCTTCCACTAAGGCCCACTAAGTCCCATATACCTCCCGGGGGGTTCCGGTAACCTCCCGGTACTCCGGTAAAATCCTGATTTCACCCGGAACACTTCCGATATCCAAATATAGGCTTCCAATATATCAATCTTTATGTCTCGACCATTTTGAGACTCCTCGTCATGTCCCCAATCCCATCCGGGACTCCGAACTCCTTCAGTACATCAAAACTCATAAACTCATAATATAACTATCATCGAAACCTTAAGCGTGCGGACCCTACGGGTTCGAGAACAATGTAGACATGACCGAGACACGTCTCTGATCAATAACCAATAGCGGAACCTGGATGCTCATATTGGCTCCTACATATTCTATGAAGATCTTTATCGGTCAGACCGCATAACAACATACGTTGTTCCCTTTGTCTTCGGTATGTTACTTGCCCGAGATTCGATCGTCGGTATCTTAATACCTAGTTCAATCTCGTTACCGGCAAGTCTCTTTACTCGTTCCGTAATACATCATCTCACAACTAACTCATTAGTTGCAATTCTTGCAAGGCTTATGTGATGTGTATTACCGAGAGGGCCCAGAGATACCTCTCCGACAATCAGAGTGACAAATCCTAATCTCGAAATACGCCAACCCAACATGTACCTTTGGAGACACCTATAGAGCACATTTATAATCACCCAGTTACGTTGTGACGTTTGGTAGCACACAAAGTGTTCCTCCGGTAAACGGGAGTTGCATAATCTCATAGTCATAGGAACATGTATAATTCATGAAGAAAGCAATAGCAACATACTAAACGATCGGGTGCTAAGCTAATGGAATGGGTCATGTCAATCAGATCATTCACCTAATGATGTGATCCCGTTAATCAAATAACAACTCTTTGTCCATGGTTAGGAAACATAACCATCTTTGATTAACGAGCTAGTCTAGTAGAGGCATACTAGTGACACTCTGTTTGTCTATGTATTCACACATGTATTATGTTTCCGGTTAATACAATTCTAGCATGAATAATAAACATTTATCATGATATAAGGAAATAAATAATAACTTTATTATTGCCTCTAGGGCATATTTCCTTCAGAAACATTAATTGAAAATCGATCGAAGACAACTACCAGGATACTCAACACACAAATCCGGGACACTCGATATTTCCTACATATTCTGGCACAAGTCATGCAAAAATTCACAGAAAAATCCGGCATGACCTTTGCTAAAATAGGACATATCAAGCGCCTGAAATTTGCCGGAATGGAAATGAATCAACACTCCAGCAAAACATAGGCCACTCGGAGGTGTAACCTGCAAACATGACCGGCCACTTGGGCAAACACATATCCTATTTGAGAAACACAAGATATACACTTCAAAATATCTTATAGGACTCATATTGACATGAGCATTCAATAAGCAAAACCAAATCATAAAATAAGTAAGTATTCAAATTAGCATGCATTCAATAAGCAAAAGTAAATCATCTCATGCGTCCGTACATCATCGAATATTATCACTAATACACCCCGAATAGTATCATACACATAACATCACTAATACAACTAAAACTCTAGCGCACGACGAGTATCGATACGGGCGGTGGACACCCACAGAGAAGGAACCATCACAGGATCATAGCTCTAGTGAGATCCCTGGAGAACCTGCCAGGTATTGGAGAACCTGTGCTCCAATGCAAACAAGTAGCGACGGACGTGCGCGTCCTCCTCACTGACATGGTGACGCACCACCTCCGCGGGGTCCTCGAGCCTCTGGACCGTCACTGGCCTACGCGACCGCCACCAAAGAAGGTTCGGGTCAACGACGGGCTGACTCCTCACCAACCTGCACCCCCGGGTAGGTAGCGCCTCCCAGTACCACCCCGGCGGAGCCCAGTCTCGGACATGACCCATCTGGTGACGCAAGTGTCCTCCGCCGACTCGACGACGAGGATGCGGGATAGGCATCGTCAATGTTGATGCAGGAATAATTGCTTTAACTAAAAAAGTAAACTAGTTCTATTAATTTTTGTACTAAAAATAAAATAGTTGTATTAACTCAACTAGTTCAATTAAGCACTTACTATGAATAAAAATAAACTAGATTTTACTAAAAATAAACTAGTTCAACTAGTTATATTAATTTTCTTACTAATTCTATTAAACACTTACTAAGAATAGTAAAGAAAACTAGTTAGATGAACTCTAAAATTTAACCCTAACTGATGAACTCTAAAATTTAACCCTAACTAATTTGATGAACTCTAAAATTTAATGAACCCTAACTAATTTGATGAACTCTAAAATTTAACCCTAACTAATTTGATGAACTCTAAAATTTAACCCTAACTAATTCGATGAACTCTAAAACTAATTCTATTTAACAACTACTGCCATAATTAGCATCTAATTTGATGAACCCTAACTAATTAGATGAACTCTGAAATTTAACCCTAAGAACCCTAGCTAGGCAGAGGTAGGGGAGGAGGAGGAGGAGGGCGTGCTCACCTTTGGCGTTGGCGGAGTTAGGGAGAGGGGCACGCGGCGTCGAGGTCAGGGACGGGGTCGGGGTCGGGGCAACGGGCGCACAGCGAAGGGCGGCGATGTAGGGGCGGCATCGAGGTCGGGGTCCGGGGTGGTGTCGAGGTCGCGGTCGGGGGCGGGGGCGGCGTCGAGGGTGTCCGGAGAGCGACGAGTCGCACGCGGCGGCCGATGGCGATGCAGGGCGGCGACAGCGAAGCAGTAGATTTGGGGGAAGTGGCCGTGGGGGAAGAACGAACCGCGCGGTTAAGTTAAAAGTAGCAGTAGCGCGTTCCAGGAAGTGCGCTGCTGCTACAGTAGCTATAGCGCGTTTCTTAACAAGCGCTACTACTATTCCTTCTATTTTTTTTGCTTTCCATTTAATTTTATTTTCGTTAGCAGTAGCGCCTTTGTTCGTAAACGCGCTGCTACAAAACAAGTAGCGGTAGCGCGGTTCTACGTAGATCGCTACTACTATGTGTAGCCTATCGGCTAAGCCATGGGGATTTTAGTAGTAGCGCTTTTGTACTCGGGCGCGCTACTGCTATAACTTTATCTGTAGCGCGGTTTAAAACACCGCGCTACTGCTAATTAGCACCAACATGCGTTTTTAGCCCACACTACTGCTAATGTTCTGTGTATAAGGTTTTCCCTAGTAGTGTAACCACCTGTTTGAAGGAATAAATAAAGCAACATCGGCTGATGTCAGGAAGGCATACATAGTTTTTTATGGAAAAGTGAGCCATTCCTGACCTTTCCTCTTCTTTTAAGCAATTTTTGTGCAGTTCTACTAAAATAAAATGTCATCACCGCCTTGACAATTCGGTGACAATGTACAAAAGGAAATGACTTAACATTACATCATGATGTCAGGTATGTAGTCGACATGCATTAGAGACAAACATACAGACCTCCTCAAGAGAACAGCCGGAGGAGGTGCCCACTCTTGACCTTTCCTCTTGTCTTCATAATTGTCTGTGCAGTTTAACCAAAATAAAATGACATCAGCGCCTTGGCATTTTGGTGACACTATACAAAAAAATCAACTTATCTCATGAAAGTGAGGTATGTAATCTATAAGCATTAACAGTGCAAAAATCTGAAGGTAGTAACAAGTTTCATTGTTGGTATACTGGTTGTGCAACAACATTAGAATGCCTTAGCTAAAAAATCTTTAATACATCCACAATCAACAGCTAACCCTGAAATAATCCAGTGACATTAAATGGCATTGCTTAAATTTATGGGTGGCATTAGACTGAGAGCGGCATTAGTTAAATGTGGCATCACTTTAGTAGTAGCATTGCTTGACTTGACTGCTGGCGTTATACTAACAGCAAAAAAGTGGCAATAAGAGCATGGGAGGCCAATTCGGACAGTGGGCGCACCAGTACGATGTACCTCCACGAACGCAGAGTGGTGAGGGAGGTATGGTTGCCCAGAGCAACAAATATCTAGGCAACATATGTGGATTACGTCCCATTTTTGTTCTCTTTAGCCACCTTTTTCCTATGCGAGGACAACAAACCGATCGACCTGGTCATTCTCTATTGCGTTGTCATGCCTTTCTACCCTTCTTCAACCAGAGACACGTGACTCGTTCCTTAGCTACTAATTTCCCCTTTTCAACCTAGATGCGGGTTCGATGCCTACTCTCTTGGACAGTATTGTCTCCCTTCCTTTCCTTATTCAACCCAGACATGGATTAGTCTGCATGAAGTAGGGTTTCCTTTAATAGTGCATATTATGGTTTTTGTCTGCGTGGCCAGCAGAGCAGAGGATAGCAAATTGGGAAGATGGTGGAGTGGAAAAAGATCCACATGCAACGACGTGGCAGATGGGGCAATAGAACAAGGTTATGGTTCGAAAAGAGGTAGCATACCTAAGGGTCGGTGGGAAGTGGCTTCGCTCATGGTCGTCATCCTCCGCACACACTACGGCAACAAGCTTGGGGACGGAGGCAATCCTGCGCGGGCGCTAGGTCTGAGAGGACGGCCTTGTCGTTAGTGCGTGACCTCGCTCGCCGACGACGAGTGCGTCAACGCTGCACGTCCTTTTCTTCCCCGGCGGATCTGTGACCACCGGTGAGGAGGGAGAGTGGGGCCGTCTTTTTTAGATCTGGAGAGAGGGTGGTAGTGTGAGAAGCAAGTGGGCAGCCCTTAGCAAGAAAGCGCTCAAGCTCCAGCCTATATATCTTTTTTATACTACTAGTACTGGAGGTGGAGTAGTGGTAGAGTAGTTTATATTTTCTCTGCGTACAGTGCCAGTTAGTCGTGCTTCAAAACTGATCGGCACGCCATTAAAAAAATAAAGGTCGATAACTAATGCGGCACCTCGGACCAACGCGGCCAGATCGCATTTTGCACGAGAAATTACACACCATGTTTCGTTGACATGTGGTCCCGTTCCAACATATCAGTGAGATGACGGCGAGTAGTAGGAGTATTTCCGAACGGACGTGTAGGCCGGGGCGCCTCTTCGTGAACCGTGGCAAAATCGCAATCGTCCACCGACTCTTCGCCTTTCCCTCTCGATTTGGAACTGCTGTCGCACGCTCTTCCTCTCCCTCCTCCATTTTCCTTCAGCCCTTCACCCTTTCTTCTGCCATTGTTCGGTCGTCTTCTCCATGGAGGGAACAGGCCAGAAACGACCCTGTTATTCTTGCCCCGATCTAAAAGATGACGTGGTGGAGGAACTCATTGATCGGTGCGACGTCATCACCTCGGCTAGCATGGCAGGTTCGTTCAAGCCCATTCTCGACTCAACTAATAACATCATTACAAAGAACCCAAGAGTCAAGGAGCGGTTTGATCTCCCCTATCTTCTTCGCTGTGACCCTGATGACTGGCGCCGGCACGACGGAGGCCTCGCCCTGTGCTAGTTGATGCCGCTTGATAATGATACGTATGATGTTAAGATGCCATCGCTTGAGGGCAAGGCTTGGGCGGGCGCAAATGGAGATTGGGTTGTTTACATTGGGTCCAACTACGAGTGGGAACTTGTGAATGTGTACACTCGTGACCGGGTTCCACTTCCAAAAATCTCAGCAAACTGCCCAGAGGTTGAGCACACCGGTATTGTATGCACATTCAAATACGATCATGGTGATTGTCTTCTACGGAAGATAGCAATTTGTCGAGTTCCCAACCGCTCTTGGAATTACAACAACTATCAAGTTGTTGCTATCTTCGACAAGCTTGTTGCCGTCCTTCGTGGTTTGACTCGATGGATATTGCTCAAAAATCAGTTTCTATACACGGATGAGTACTGTGATGCAGTTCAATACGAGGGCCTTGTGTTTGTTGCCACCACTCGTGGCACTGTTTTTGCATGGGATCCTCGTAGTTTCGGTACGTTTGTCTTCCACCGTAATTATAATTGTTTCATCCACATGCATGCGGGTTAGCAAGTTTCCCTTTACTAATTAACCTTCTTCTTGCGTTTCCAAGGTCCTGTGAACATCCCACCACCTATACTTGAAAATTTTTATAACCAAGGGGGAGATGACGATGGTGATGATCACGAGCATGAGGACGAGCAAAACCCATATACTCAGTGGCGCCTGGCAACTAATTCCGATGGATCACCTCTTCTTGTGTGTATACAACCCACTGATGATGTTACTACTAAGGAAGCAGGTGTAGTCTCCCATGGTCGCACTCTCCGGACCTATTCCAACACCCGTTGCATGGTATTCGGGATGGATACTAGTGTGCTAGCGCTAACTCCTTCTCCCTGGTACAAAATTGATAGTCTTGGAGAAAACTCGCCCTTCCTTGGACAAAACTATCCGATGATGGTGAAAGGCGATCCAACTGCTGTGGACACAACATTAACAATACCATTTATGAGAAGCAACTGTGTCTATACCTCAGACATTTGGGTGGTTCCCTACCCTGGTACTGATATAGTAGGCCGCTTCAGCCTGGATGATCAGTCCTGCATTGGTTTCCAGATCGACAATCGATGGACCGTCCTAGAGAATCACTTGTGGTTCAAAGCAATCGTTTCCAACACCGAGGAATGGCTGAGTTGAAGTACATTTCATTGCTTGTTATTTGTTGTGTGGTGAAAACTTTAGTATTTATAATGTATCCTCATTGTCGATGTGGGTTGATGACCTGTTGTATGTAATAAAATGATATGCCTGTGATAAACTTACTAAATTTATGAATGGTTTTCGAGTCGCTTCTCTGAGTGAGTGGTGCGATGAGGCAAAAAAATATTTTCCGAATACATAATTGTACGTGCATTGCAACAGGTTATCGGATGAGGCCAATCAACAATAGTAGTACACTATTTGTACTAACTTCACATGCTTCGCGCGCCGGGCGGGTGTTTTTACTCTAGCCATATGTTAATGTGTCCGCTGTACGTAACCAGCACCTCGAATCCCCGATACTAGTACTATATAGTAGGAGTAAGTAGTAGGAGTAGTATGGTGGCATGGGCCAGAACAAGCATTCACGTCCAGGAGTACGGCACACGCCACCACCACGACATCCATCTGACACCATATTATTTCTTGGAGTCCGTGCTAGAGCAATCTCTTCAACCTCGTCGTTTCTCTAACTTCAGCCATCGCGCGGCGGGCGAGGTGGGGGTTTGTCGATAGTCGGTTTCCTTAACTGCGGTCCCATTTGTAAGGCCAACTCCAATGCACGACCCCAAATGCACCTCTGTTTTGCACGAACTCCAACGATAATTTTTACTAGAAAAGCAAGACCAAAGAAAACAAGAACCACAAGAATACATTTTACTACTCCTGTAAGTTGGATTAGTGCCTTCTTGATGCATTCATTGTTGATCTGCGGAGGCTCGATCTTGCGTCTGTGCTAGCTAAAAGTGATAGAACATCTACTAAATTGCGCTCTATCAATATATGGATGTACTCTTCTTCCCAATACAAAGACTTGCATCCATTCTACTCCCTCCGTTGCACAATACATGCCTTCTATTTGTCAAAATATATATGTATCTAGACATGTCTTAGTATATAGGTACATCCATTTTTGGACAAATGGAAGTCAAGTATTTTGGAACGGAGGGAGTACACAATAAAATTTTGAAGTTAGCACAACTAGTCTAATCCGAGAGCAGAACTAAAGATTTGGTCGGGTTCTTCCTCCTTTTGCCGACACGTGGGACATCCAGCATCCAGGTTGTGTCATGAAAGAAAATAGAGTGGTAGTTGAAGCCACGAGATGTGCATCTTGGGTTAAACTGTAAATAGAATCTTACTACTCTTGAGTAACTCCAAAAGCGGCCACCGAAGATCTTTATTGGATTTGTTTTTCATCACCAGCACGTCGAGGTGAAAGATGTACAGGTTCAGTGGGTCCTCTTGCGTTTTCACTGACATGTGGGGCCGCATCTGAGCAAACCGACGATGGGCTCCGCGCGTCCGCTAGCTGGCTGAGAAGAGAGATAGAGGAGGGCTGAGGACGGACTGCATGAAATTTGTTCTACGTACCTCGATATAGGCTCGATATACTGGGGTGGCATGGGCCATAACTAGCATTCACGTCTAGCAGTAAGACACACGCCACCCACACGAGTCCCATCCGACACCAATTTTCTTGGAGTCCATGCTACAGCCATCTCTTCTCCCTCCTGTTTTCTCAGCCATCGCGCGGTGGGCGGGGTGGGGGTTTGTCGATAGTCGGTTTGCTCAACTGCGGTCCCACTTGTAAGTGAAAATGCAACACCGTACGCATAATTCCCGCTTGAGCGGCGTGCTGGACCAACCGTGTGGGGGTGTGACGCGAACACGATAGCCTTTTCCTTTTGAACTCATAACTTGTAAAATTTGGTTCTGCTCCATGGCGCGACCAATAGATAGAAGATAACGATTTTGCCTAGAGTAATGAGAAGTTTGGTTCTGGTGCCGTTCATGCATGGAGTACATATGAAAATTATGAAGTTGATGCCAAAGGTAAGATAATTACTGTAGTATCATATACTACTACATGGATTTGATGGAAAGATAAAAGTACATACGGATCCATCAACGTTCAACGACATCCTCACGCCCTAGTGCGCCGGGTCACCAACCGACATGTGAGGAGAAGCGGCGTTGGCGGCGAGCTCAACGTGCTTCTGAACAGTGCCGTCCAAGGTTGCCCTGTGCTCCAAGAAGGCAAGCGCCCTATCGTCCTCCTCTTGCATGTAGTAGTCCTTGTGGACGATTTGCGCGTAGACGTGGGTGATTATGTCGATGGTGTCTTGCTGCGCCAGGCGCTGCGCGGCGAGCGCGACCTCGAGGTGGACATTCTCCGGCGCGACGGCGGGCAGTCGCAGGGCCACCAGTGCGTTGAAGAGGTTGTTACCATAGTGCACTACAAAAAAAGACACATCCGTGACATTTTGGGCCGAACGAATTTTTTTTCTGTCATACATATGACACTTCTATAACGATAATTGTGAAAAAACCCTGTTTCATCATTGTTGGGGAACGTAGCAGAATTTTAAAATTTTCTACGCATCACCAAGATCAATCTATGGAGTCATCTAGCAACGAGGGAGAGGAGAGTGCATCTACATACCCTTGTAGATCGCGAGCGGAAGTGTTCAAGAGAACGGGATTGATGGAGTCGTACTCGCCGTGATCCAAATCACCGATGACCTAGCGCCGAACGGACAGCACCTCTGCGTTCAACACACGTACGGTTGGGAAGACGTCTCCTCCAACTTGATCTAGCAAGGCGGAAGGAGAGGTTGATGGAGATCCAGCAGCATGACGGCGTGGTGGTGGAAGCAATGGTGATCTCGGCAGGGCTTCGCCAAGCTCAGGGAGACGGAGAGGTGTCACGGGAGGGAGAGGGAGGCGCCAGGGGCTAGGGTGCAGCTGCCCTCCCTCCCCCCACTATATATAGGACCCCTAGGGGGGCGCCTTCCCTAGGAGATGCAATCTCCAAGGGGGGCAGCGGCCAAGGGGGTGGAGTGCCCCCAAACCAAGTGGGGCGCCCCCCACCCCTAGGGTTTCCAACCCTAGGCGCACGGGGAGGCCCATGGGGGGCGCACCAGCCCACTAGGGGCTGGTTCCCCTCCCACTTCAGCCCATGGGGCCCTCCGGGATAGGTGGCCCCACCCGGTGGAACCCTAGGACCCTTACGGTGGTCCCGGTACAATACCGATTACCGCCGAAACTTTCCCGATGGCCGAAACTTGACTTCCTATATATAAATCTTCACCTCCGGACCATTCCGGCACTCCTCGTGACGTCCGGGATCTCATCCGGGACTCTGAATAACTTTCGGGTTACCGTATACTAATATCTCAACAACCCTAGTGTCATGGAACCTTAAGTGTGTAGACCCTACAGGTTCGGGAGACACGCAGACATGACCGAGACGACTCTCCGGTCAATAACCAACAGCGGGATCTGGATACCCATGTTGGCTCCCACATGCTCCTCGATGATCTCATCGGATGAACCATGATGTCGAGGATTCAATCAATCCCGTATACAATTCCCTTTGTCAATCGGTACGTTACTTTCCCGAGACTCGATCGTCGGTATCCCAATACCTCGTTCAATCTCGTTGCCGGCAAGTCACTATACTCGTACCGTAATGCATGATCCCGTGATCAACCACTTGGTCACATTGAGCTCATTATGATGATGCATTACGGAGTGGGCCTAGAGATACCTCTTCGTCATACAGAGTGACAAATCCCAGTCTCGATTCGTCCCAACCCAACAGACACTTTCGGAGATACCCGTAGTGTACTTTTATAGTCACCCAGTTACGTTGTGACGTTTGGCACACCCAAAGCACTCCTACGGTATCCGGGAGTTGCACAATCTCATGGTCTAAGGAAATGATACTTGACATTCGGAAAAGCTATAGCAAACGAACTACACGATCATTGAGCTATGCTTAGGATTGGGTCTTGTCCATCACATCATTCTCCTAATGATGTGATCCCGTTATCAATGACATGCAATGTCCATAGAAACCATGACTATCTTTTGATCAACGAGCTAGTCAACTAGAGGCTCACTAGGGACGTGTTGTGGTCTATGTATTCACACATGTATTACGATTTCCGGATAACACAATTATAGCATGAACAATAGACAATTATCATGAACAAAGAAATATAATAATAACCATTTTATTATTGCCTCTAGGGCATATTTCCAACAGTCTCCCACTTGCACTAGAGTCGGTAATCTAGTTACATTGTGATGAATCGAACACCCATAGAGTTCTGGTGTTGATCATGTTTTGCTCTAGGGAGGGGTTTAGTCAACGGATCTGCCACATTCAGGTCTGTATGTACTTTACAAATATCTATGTCTCCATTTTGAACACTTTCACGAATGGAGTTGAAGCGACGCTTGATATGCCTGGTCTTCCTGTGAAACATGGGCTCCTTGGCAAGGGCAATAGCTCCAGTGTTGTCACAGAAGAGAGTCATCGGGCCCGACGCATTGGGAATGACTCCTAGGTCGGTAATGAACTCCTTCACCCAGATTGCTTCTTGTGCTGCCTCCGAGGCTGCCATGTACTCCGCTTCACATGTAGACCCCGCCACAAGGCTTTGCTTGCAACTGCACCATCTTACTGCCCCACCATTCAAAATATACACGTATCCGGTTTGTGACTTAGAGTCATCCAGATCTGTGTCGAAGCTAGCATCGACGTAACCCTTTACGACGAGCTCTTCGTCACCTCCATAAATAAGAAACATATCCTTAGTCCTCTTCAGGTAATTCAGGATATTCTTGACTGCTGTCCAGTGTTCCATGCCGGGATTACTTTGGTACCTTCCTACCAAACTTACGGCAAGGTTTACATCAGGTCTGGTACACAACATAGCATACATGATAGACCCTATGGCCAAGGCATAGGGGACGACACTCATCTTTTCTCTATCTTCTGCCGTGGTCGGGCATTGAGCCATGCTCAATCTCGTACCTTGCAATACAGGCAAGAACCCCTTCTTTGACTGATCCATATTGAACTTCTTCAATATCTTGTCAAGGTACGTACTCTGTGAAAGACCAATGAGGCGTCTCGATCTATCTCTATAGATCTTGATGCCTAATATGTAAGCAGCTTCTCCAAGATCCTTCATTGAAAAACACTTGTTCAAGTAGGCCTTTATGCTTTCCAAGAATTCTATATCATTTCCCATTAACAATATGTCATCCACATACAATATGAGAAATGCTACAGAGCTCCCACTCACTTTCTTGTAAATGCAGGCTTCTCCATAAGTCTCCGTAAACCCAAACGCTTTGATCATCTCATCAAAACGAATGTTCCAACTCCGAGATGCTTGCACCAGCCCATAGATCGAGCGTTGGAGCTTGCACACCTTGTCAGCATTCTTAGGATCGACAAAACCTTCCGACTGCATCATATACAATTCTTCCTTAAGGAAACCATTAAGGAATGCTGTTTTGACATCCATTTGCCACATCTCATAATCATAGAATGCGGCAATTGCTAACATGATTCGGACAGACTTCAGCTTCGCTACGGGTGAGAAAGTCTCATCGTAGTCAACCCCTTGAACTTGTCGATAACCCTTAGCGACAAGCCGAGCTTTATAGATGGTTACATTACCATCCGCGTCTGTCTTCTTCTTAAAGATCCATTTATTTTCTATGGCTCACCGATCATCGGGCAAGTCAGTCAAAGTCCATACTTTGTTTTCATCCATGGATCCTATCTCAGATTTCATGGCTTCCAGCCATTTGTCGGAATCTGGGCCCTCCATCGCTTCTTCATAGTTCGAAGGTTCACCATTGTCTAACAACATGATTTCCAGGACAGGGTTGCCGTACCACTCTGGTGCGGAACGTGTCCTTGTGGACCTACGAAGTTCAGTAGCAACTTGATCTGAAGTTTCATGATCATCATCATTAACTTCCTCTCTAGTCGGTGCAGGCACCTCAGGAACATTTTCTTTAGCTGCGCCACTTACCGGTTCAAGAGGTAATACTTCATCGAGTTCTACTTTCCTCCCACTTACTTCTTTCGAGAGAAACTCTTTCTCTAGAAAGGATCCATTCTTGGCAACAAAGATCTTGCCTTCGGATCTGAGGTAGAAGGTATACCCAATAGTGTCTTTAGGGTATCCTATGAAGACGCATTTTTCCGACTTGGGTTCGAGCTTTTCAGGTTGAAGTTTCTTGACATAAGCATCGCATCCCCAAACTTTTAGAAACGACAGCTTAGGTTTCTTCCCAAACCATAATTCATAAGGTGTCATCTCAACGGATTTTGATGGAGCCCTATTTAAAGTGAATGCGGCAGTCTCTAAAGCATAGCCCCAAAATGACAGCGGTAGATCGGTAAGAGACATCATAGATCGCACCATATCCAATAGAGTGCGATTACGACGTTCGGACACACCATTACGCTAAGGTGTTCCAGGCGGCGTGAGTTGTGAAACTATTCCACATTTCCTTAAGTGCGTGCCAAATTCGTGACTCAAGTATTCTCCCCCACGATCTGATCGCAAGAACTTGATTTTTCTGTCACGTTGATTCTCAACCTCACTCTGAAATTCCTTGAACTTTTCAAAGGTCTCAGACTTGTGTTTCATCAAGTAGACATACCCATATCTACTCAAGTCATCAGTGAGGGTGAGAACATAATGATAGCCACCGCGAGCCTCAACACTCGTTGGACCGCACACATCAGTATGTATGATTTCCAATAAGTTGGTTGCTCGCTCCATTGTTCCTGAGAATGGAGTCTTGGTCATTTTACCCATGAGGCATGGTTCGCACGTGTCAAATGATTCGTAATCAAGAGACTCCAAAAGTCCATCTGCATGGAGCTTCTTCATGCGTTTGACACCTATGTGACCAAGGCGGCAGTGCCACAAGTATGTGGGACTATCATTATCAACCTTACATCTTTTGGTATTCACACTATGAATATGTGTAACATTACGCTCGAGATTCATTAAGAATAAACCATTCACCAGCGGAACATGACCATAAAACATATCTCTCATATAAATAGAACAACCATTATTCTCGGATTTAAATGAGTAGCCATCTCGAATTAAACGAGATCCTGATACAATGTTCATGCTCAAAGCTGGCACTAAATAACAATTAAATGAGGTTCAAAACTAATCCCGTAGGTAAATGTAGAGGTAGCGTGCCGACGGCGATCACATCGACCTTGGAACCATTCCCGACGCGCATCATCACCTCGTCCTTCGCCAGTCTCCGCTTATTCCGCAGCTCCTGCTTTGAGTTACAAATGTGAGCAACCACACCGGTATCAAATACCCAGAAGCTACTACGAGTACTGGTAAGGTACACATCAATTACATGTATATCACATATACCCTTAGTGTTGCCGGCCTTCTTGTCCGCTAAGTATTTGGGGGCAGTTCCACTTCCAGTGACCACTTCCCTTGCAATAAAAACACTCAGTCTCAGGCTTGGGTCCATTCTTTGACTTCTTCCCGGCAGCTTGCTTACTGGGCGCGGCAACTACCTTGCCGTCCTTCTTGAAGTTCTTTTTACCCTTGCCTTTCTTGAACTTAGCGGTTTTATTCACCATTAACACTTGATGTTCCTTTTTGATTTCCACCTCCGCTGATTTCAGCATTGAATATACCTTAGGAATGGTCTTTTCCATTCCCTGCATATTGAAGCTCATCACAAAGCTCTTGTAGCTCGGTGGAAGCGACTGAAGGATTCTATCAATGACCGCATCATCCAGGAGATTAACTCCTAGCTGAGTCAAGCGGTTATGCAACCCAGACATTTTGAGTATGTGCTCACTGACAGAACTGTTTTCCTCCATCTTACAACTGAAGAACTTGTCGGAGACTTCATATCTCTCGACCCGGGCATGAGCTTGGAAAACCATTTTAAGCTATTCGAACATCTCATATGCTCCGTGTCGCTCAAAACGCTTTTGGAGCCCCGGTTCTAAGCTGTAAAGCATGCCACACTGAACGAGGGAGTAATCATCAGCACATGACTGCCAAGCGTTCATAACGTCTTGGTTCTCTGGGATGGGTGTGTCACCTAGTGGTGCTTCTAGGGCATACTCTTTCTTGGCAGCTATGAGGATGATCCTCAGGTTCCGGACCCAGTCCATATAGTTGCTGCCATCATCTTTCAGCTTGGTTTTCTCTAGGAACGCGTTGAAGTTGAGGGCAACATTAGCGTGGGCCATTTGATCTACAAGACATAGTGTAAAGATTTTAGACTAAGTTCATGATAATTAAGCTCATCTAATCAAATTATTCAATGAACTCCCACTCAGATAGACATCCCTCTAGTCATCTAAGTGAAACATGATCCGAGTCAACTAGGCCGTGTCCGATCATTACGTGAGACGGACTAGTCAACATCGGTGAACATCTTCATGTTGATCGTATCTTCTATACGACTCATGCTCGACCTTTCGGTCTTCTGTGTTCCGAGGCCATGTCTGTACATGCTAGGCTCGTCAAGTCAACCTAAGTGTATTGCGTGTGTAAATTTGTCTTACACCCGTTGTATTCGAACGTTAGAATCTATCAAACCCGATCATCACGTGGTGCTTCAAAACAACGAACCTTCGAAATGGTGCACAGTTAGGGGGAACACTTTCTTGAACTTATTACGATGGATCATCTTATTTAAGCTACCGTTGTTCTAAGAAAATAAGATGTAAAACATGATAAACATCACATGCAATCAAATAGTGACATGATATGGCCAGTATCATTTGCTCCTTTTGATCTCCATCTTCGGGGCTCCATGATCATTGTTGTCACTGGCATGACACCATGATCTCCATCATCATGATCTCCATCATCGTGTCTTCTTGAAGTTGTCTCGTCATCTATTACTTCTACTACTATGGCTAACGCTTTAGCAATAAAGTAAAGTAATTACATGACATTTATGTTGACACGCAGGTCATAAATAAATTAAGACAACTCCTATGGCTCCTGCCGATTGTCATACTCATCGACATGCAAGTCGTGATTCCTATTACAAGAACATGATCAATCTCATACATCACATATATCATTCATCACATCCTTTTGGCCATATCACATCACACGGCACATGCTGCAAAAACAAGTTAGACGTCCTCTAATTGTTGTTGCAAGTTTTTACGTGGCTGCTATAGGTTTCTAGCAAGAATGTTTCTTACCTACGCCAAAACCACAACGTGATATGCCAATTTCTATTTACCCTTCATAAGGACCCTTTTCATTGAATCCAATCTGACTAAAGTGGGAGAGACAGACACCCGCTAGCCACCTTATGCAACTAGTGCATGTCAGTCGATGGAACCAGTCTCACGTAAACGTACATGTAAGGTCGGTCCAGGCCGCTTCATCCCATGATGCCGCTGAATCAAGATAAGACTAGTAACGGCAAGTAAATTGACAATATCGACGCCCACAACTGCTTTGTGTTCTACTCGTGCATAGAAACTACGCATAGACCTAGCTCATGATGCCACTGTTGGGGAACATAGCAGAATATTAAAATTTTCTACGCATCACCAAGATCAATCTATGGAGTCATCTAGCAACGAGGGAGAGGAGAGTGCATCTACATACCCTTGTAGATCGCGAGCGGAAGCGTTCAAGAGAACGGGGTTGATGGAGTTGTACTCGTCGTGATCCAAATCACCGATGACCTAGCGCCAAACGAACGGCACCTCCACGTTCAACACACGTACGGTTGGGAAGACGTCTCCTCCAACTTGATCCAGCAAGGGGGAAGGAGAGGTTGATGGAGATCCAGCAGCACGACGGCGTGGTGGTGGAAGAAACGGTGATCTCGGCAGGGCTTCGCCAAGCTCAACGAGAGGGAGAGGTGTCACAGGAGGGAGAGGGAGGCACCAGGGGCTAGGGTGCGGCTGCCCTCCCTCCCCCCACTATATATAGGACCCCTAGGGGGGGCACTGGCCCTAGGAGATGCAATCTCCAAGGGGGGCGGCGGCCAAGGGGGTGGAGTGCCCCCCAAGCCAAGTGGGGCGCCCCACCCCTAGGGTTTCCAACCCTAGGCATAGGGGGTGGCCCATGGGGGGCGCACCAGCCCAGTAGGGGCTGGTTCCCCTCCCACTTCAGCCCATGGGGCCCTCCGGGATAGGTGGCCCCACCCGGTGGACCCCCGGGACCCTTCCGGTGGTCCCGGTACAATACCGATTACCCCCGAAACTTTCCCGATGGCCGAAACTTGACTTCCTATATATAAATCTTCACCTCCGGACCATTCCGGAACTCCTTGTGATGTCCGGGATCTCATACGGGACTCCGAACAACTTTCGGGTTACCGTATACTGATATCTCAACAACCCTAGTGTCACCGAACCTTAAGTGTGTAGACCTTACGGGTTCGGGAGACACACAAACATGACCGAGACGACTCTCCGGTCAATAACCAACAGCGGGATCTGGATACCCATGTTGGCTCCCACATGCTCCTCGATGATCTCATCGGATGAACCACGATGTCGAGGATTCAATCAATCTCGTATACAATTCCCATTGTCAATCGGTACGTTACTTGCCCGAGACTCGATCGTCGGTATCCCAATACCTCGTTCAATCTCGTTGCTGGCAAGTCACTTTACTCGTACCGTAATGCATGATCCCGTGATCAACCACTTGGTCACATTGAGCTCATTATGATGATGCATTACCGAGTGGGCCCAGAGATACCTCTCCATCATACGGAGTGACAAATCCCAGTCTCGATTCGTGCCAACCCAACAGACACTTTTGGAGATACCCGTAGTGTACCTTTATAGTCACCCAGTTACGTTGTGACGTTTGGCACACCTAAAGCACTCCTACGGTATCCGGGAGTTGCACAATCTCATGGTCTAAGGAAATGATACTTGACATTCGGAAAAGCTATAGCAAACAAACTACACGATCTTTGAGCTATGCTTAGGATTGGGTCTTGTCCATCACATCATTCTCCTAATGATGCGATCCTGTTATCAATGACATCCAATGTCCATAGTCAGGAAACTATGACTATCTTTTGATCAACGAGCTAGTCAACTAGAGGCTCACTAGGGACGTGTTGTGGTCTATGTATGCACACATGTATTACGATTTCCGAATAACACAATTATAGCATGAACAATAGACAATTATCATGAACAAAGAAATATAATAATAACCATTTTATTATTGCCCCTAGGGCATATTTCCAACAACCATAGATGTGATGGGCTCCTACTTCTATGGCAAAAAATCATGACAGAAAATGGGCTTTTCGTCCTGGGCGGGCCGGAGACGCAGCTGCATGACATTCTTTGGGCCGTCCATGATGGAAAAAACCGTGGTAGAAGCAAGGGGGAGGAAAATTTCGGGGAGTTCCCGGTTACGGTGGGAGGTCGGGGGCTGAGCGATGCGCGTTTCTCTCGTACACGTACGCGCGTGTGTGCGAGGTGTTGGCTCTAACTGAACCCGAGCGAGCCGTTGGGCTCTAACTGAACCCGAGCGATTGCACTGCAGGCTACGCGTTACTAAACCTGAGCGATCGATCGATGGATGTTAACTGAACCCGATCAAGCGATTCCTTTGCTACTGCTGCTAACTGAAGCCGATCGATGCTCCCTCTGGAATGAACCGTGAGCGTTGCGGGGGGGGGGGGGGGGGGTTGGATGGACATTGAGCGGTGGCGTGGCCTCTGGATGAACAGGACCCCGTGGTGTGGTGGAGGGCTAGATGAACAGTAGACGGTGGAGGGTTACCCGTGGAGGGGTGGTTGAACAGGACCCCGTGGTGTGGATGGCTGGATGAATAGTAGACGGTGGAGGGGTGGTTGAACAGTAGCCCGTGGAGGCTGGAGGAGGTCGACGGTAGCACGTGGAGGCTGGAGGAGGTCGACGGTGGAGATGAACAGTATCCCGTGGAGTCCTGTTTTACGGTACGCCACACCCCTCCCGATGAACAGGACCCCTGTTTCGACCGTAGGATGTCCGTTTCGTCCGTTTTGCGGTACGGCACACCCCTCCCGATCAACAGGACTCCCGTTTCGACCGTAGGAGGTCCGTTTCATCCGTTTTGCGGTACGCCACACCCCTCTTGATCAACAGGGCCCCCGTTTCGACCGTAGGAGGTCCGTTTCCTCCGTTTTGCGATACGCCAGACCCCTCCTGATCAACAGGACCCCCTTCAGGCCTCGTTTCCACCGCCTGTTCCATCCAAGCCATCCCAATGAACACGACCATGCATTCCGTTCCGACCTAGCCGATTGGCTCCCACGCGTTCCGTTGCCTCCCGATGAACACGACGCATTCCGTTGCCTCCCCATGAACACGACGACGACGCTGCCTCCCCATGAACACGACGACGACGCTGCCTCCCCATGAACACGACGACGACGCTGTTTCTCCGTTCCGACCCAGCCATGTACACGAGCCCTGGCCGTACGTATGCGCGAGTAGGCATTCGAGACCCTGCCCGTATGTACGTATGTGGCCGTATTTTCTTTCTTGCACCCTGTTCGCTGTACATACGTGTACATGCTACGTGCGCGCCTCTACTATGACACGTGTGCGCCTCTACTACGACACGTGCGCGCCTCTACATCGACCCGTATATATGTACGTACACGTTCACGACCAGAACGACAACGCTACGTACGCTTCGACCAGGTGGGTCCCGACTGTCAGGCACTTCCTTGCGTGCGAAGATGTAGCTGGTGGGTCCCAGCAGTCAGGGGGCGAATCATTTTGTTTTTTTGCCCGGATGCACTTCCTTGCGTGCGAAAGTGTAGCTGGTGGGTCCCAGCAGTCAGGGGGAAACGTTTTTTTGCGAAATACGGTGGCCCGTCCGGTGGGTCCCCGCTGTCAGGTGGAGGAACAATTATTCTGCACGTAATAAGGAGGCACTTCCTTGCTGCGGCCGTGGACCCTACTGTCAGCCTCTCCACGTACATTCCACGTCCGATGGAAGCCGTTCCTTGACCACGTTAACCATGCCGCGCCGAGAGCACCAGGGCGGTGGACGACGGCGAGGCCTAGGAAGGGGACGACGCGGAGCCGAGGAAGACACGGCAGTGGATGCCCATGCATAGAGGAGTACGAGGGTTCGCTGGTTCGCTGCGGTGTGAGGCTGTCGTCGCCGCAAAATAACAGGGGGTGTGGGTGAGTAGAGGGATGGCCTGGCCAGCTGTGGGATTAGTAGGGGGCGGTGAGGCCTCCGACGCATCGCATACGGCCATGGGAGGCAGGAGCACGAGGCACGATCGGCGTTGGTTTGGGCGGCTGGAGCAAGAAGACCAGAGGTTGAAGAAGCACTACGGCCGTTGGATGGACATCGTACGGTCACTGGAGCTAGAATCGTGCATATATTGACTAACTTGACAAAGCCCTCTGTCCTCGTCAACTTAGTAGGCCCACAAGTCAGCCTGCCACTATACTGGGTCCCAGCTAACAGGGGGAGTATTCGTTTTTTTGTGCGTAATAAGGAGGCACTTCCTTGCGTGCGAAGACATAGCTGGTGGGTCCAAGCTGTTAATGGAGGTAACGTTTTTTCGCGAAATACAGAGGCCCTTTCGGTGGGTCCCTGATGTCAGGTGGAGGCGTCATTATTTTGCGCGTAATAAGGAGGCATTTCCTTGCGTGCGGCCATGGACCCAGCTGTCGGCCTCTCCACGTACAGTCCACTTCAGATGCATGTCGGTCGTTGACCACGTCGACCAGGCCGCGCCGAGAGCACCAGGGCGGTGGACGACGGCGAGGCCTAGGAAGGGAACGACACGGAGGCAGGGAAGACTCGGCAGTTGTTTCCCACGCGGAGGGGAGTACGACTGTACGAGGGTTTACTGGTTCGTCTGCCGTCGCCGGAGAATAACAGCAGGTGTGGGTGAGCAGAAGGATGACTAGGCCAGCGATGGGAGTACGGTGGGGCGGTGAGGCCTGCGCGGCAGCACAGCCGGCCGCGGGGAGGAGGGAGCAGGTAGTCCTCCCATCGGTGCTTGTTTGAGCGGCTGGAGCAGGAAGAGCAGAGATTGAAGAAGCACGACGACCGTTTGATGGACATCCAATAGTCACTGCTTGTGCGTCAACCTTTTTTTAGGAAAGCATCAATTCTGTGGAAAACAGCATACAACCCATTTGCTAATTCTTAAGGTTTTTTTGGAGCCCATATTCTTTTTGTTAGCATTACAACCCATATTGTGGCCATGGTTAAAAAATTATACGAAATTTTGCATATTTCGGTGCGGTCCGAACTGTTTTTAATCCTGAAATTTCGACTCGCATTCAAAATGATTTTAAAAATAAATGTATATCAATATAAAATCCAACAAATTCTCCACGCATAAAAATTAATGTAATTTAAAATCTCGAAATGAAAAAATATATTTGAAACTAATTGCCGGTTTGATGTGTTTTAAAAATGTACAGCCCATTTCTCATTACTGATGGGCCATTTTCTCGGCCAGCCGAATGAAAGCTCTCCTCATCTTGAAAGATTTGCAGCCCAACAGGCCTAACAAAGCGACTTACTTGGCAAATCACAAAAAAACTAGGCTGTGGCCGTGGACCCAGCTGTCAGTCCATTTGTTTTTTTAGTCCATTTGGTGGGCTGGGTGAAACAATGATGTAGCATCTATGCAGCCCGTTTAAATCCAATTTGCATTTTCTCAAAATCCACGGACTTGCTGGGCTGGGTGAAAATATCATGTTGGGCTAGACGGAGAAATGTTATAAAAACATAAACACATGATTGCACGTTAGTAAAATCTTTGCAAGGTTATGTACGCAATCACTAGGAGTTAACTTGCTAAGTTATATATAAACAATTATTATTATTATTTTGTAAGAACTTTCAACTTACGAAATAAAATATCATTTTAATTTGATGAGTTAATAGTACGTGGGGTATTATTATTTTTTAGGCTAGACGTGGGACAGTTGAGTTGGTTCTAGGGGAAAGTACTGGGAGAAAACTCAGTTTACATCGAAAAAGAAAGTGGGAGAAAATTCAAAGACCCGCTGGGTCCACCTGAGGATGGAAATATGTTGGGAGGAAGGAGATTCAAAGCACGGTAGCCGAGTGAACTAGTTTTTTTACGGACAAGTGAACTAGTTTACATACATAAGCAAATAGCCACTAAAAAAGCAATCAGGTCAATGGGTTCTTAAAAGAAATATTTCAGACAAAATAGATAATTACGACACATAGGCTAATGCATGAAACACTCAGATGATAAAGGTGCTTATAAACAGATAAAGTACAACATCTAGACCTTCTTGGCACGCTTGATCATGACGCTGCGGCTGTTCGTTTACTCGTCGGTTACGGGAAGCAGACACGCCCTCATGTCCAAGATCTGCCTGTACATGTCGTAGCATGCGTATGCGTCCTTGGCCGTGTAGGTTATGTAGGCTAGATTCAGAGGTACGTCCCACATGTTCAGGTCGTCTTCTTTCATGTTGGCGTATCAGGGGTCGATGATGGTCTCAGCGAGGTCAATCACGGAGTCCTTCTCCTGCCCGTTGCTGATGATCTTGTATTGCTTTTGGATGTCGACAAGCTTGTTGCACCAGATGGCTGAATCATCACGTTCTTCCTTCTCTCTACCGTAGCGAAGGTGCAGTCGGCGCTGCCGATGAAACGGGCGAATGCTCGAGAACCTGGTGCAGCCATAGGACTGAGGCGAGGCAGAGCTTCACCGAGTCCGTATTGTTGGTGTACATCACATTCAACTTGGTACAGCCATAGGACTGAATGGCGAACTCAAAGGGGAACTCCTTGCTGAAGTCCATATCCAGCAGGCTCACCCCTCGGATCACCATTGGAGTCTCTTCGAGTGAACGAGCGTGTAGGCGGCGGCATCAGTTCGTTTTTCAGCTCTTGGGGAACTGGATTCAACAGTAAGCTGAGTGTGTACAGGCGACAACAGTTACTACCCCTCCCTCGTCCGCTGCATGCCTGGCAGAAGATGCACCCTCGGCCACACGTCGGTTCACGAGCGGGTCTGTATTGGTACTGTAATAACAGGAGTTAGTGGTCACTTTACTTAAATTTAATTAGCTTTAATAGAAATTTGTACTTAAAAGAAGCAATGCATCCGCTCGTTTTATCAGTGCCATAGGATCAACATGCACAACAATTAGAATTATTATTCTCAGGACGCACACGATCAACACATTTGTCGTACTTTCACAAAGATAATACTACCAAGTTTGAACTGTTTGTTATGGTTGTTGTCCTCTGCATCATCATGTTGTGTTTCCCAGCTTGCAAGATTCAGAACCAACAAATAAGATCCAAATAATAAGTACAACAAAGATGCCTACACATCTCACTGATTCCCAGCTTGCAAGATTCAGAACCAACCCTTTAGAGCCTTTTGATAAAGTGAATATCGGGATTAAATCCATCTTGGCTAGCCATGTCATACAATCGAAGAACTTGGCGAATGCTCTTAACCGTCACAACATCTGTAGTTGAGTATTCCTGTTTGCACAACACAAACAAGGAGACAGGAGAGCATGATTTCGCTTTAATAGCGGCCTCCTTGAACTCAACCTCCAGCTCTACTTGGATGAGGTCTGCCTGGAGTTCCATGATTCAATTCATGCGCCTTTTTCTGCAGTTCACATGAAATGAAGCAAAGATTGCATCATTCAGCTAGCAAGATGTACTTGCTCTTGTGAGCTGGCAGATTCTTCTTTAGTAGTTGCACTAGAATTGAGGAACATTAAGGTTGGCTGTCCGGCTCATGTAAGGTGCAACTATAATGTTCTTATCCTTTTGTGCAGTTCCACTAAAATAAAGTGCCATTGTGGTGACAGTGACGACTCCATCTTGCAAAGGCTAATAAAATGTTGCACGAGATTACCAACAAAACTTGACGGAGATTTTGGAAACTCCAATCACCATTTTGTGCAGTTCCACCAAAATTGAGAGATGTTGCCCACGTGACATTTTAGTTGAACTGCACAAGACACTCATTCCAAAAAAAGTGTTTTGTGCAGTTCACCAAAAGGTCACAATAGCAACAAGGTGAAATGGATATCCCTATCTGCACAAAAAGATAGAAAGTAAATAGTTGCTGGTCAATAAGAATATACAAAACATATACAAAATGAAAAGAAGCATCTTAATTATGTTCATGGCAATCACGCAAGGACCGTAGAAATTTTAAAACGTCAGCAATGCTTCATGTTACCAGAAGCATTACGATCAACAATGAGATTCCTCAAATATGGGATTACTTTAATGGTGACATTTCTTGTTTACCAGACACGGTAAATCAATAGCAGCTAAAGAGTTGGTTTAAGGGCATGGGACCGTGGGGACACCAGGACACTCAGCAGCGTAAAGGAGCAACTTACTTATCATACTGGGGAAAACAGTAGGAGTGCCATTGTACTATGTGAGGGCAACAAATCTAATCTTGGAGACCTTTTACTATGTGAGGGCAGCAAATCTAATCCTGGAGACCTTTTACTATGTGAGGGCAGCAAATCTAATCCTGGAGACCTTTTACTATGTGAGGGCAGCAAATATAATCCTGAGACCTTTTACTATGTGAGGGCAGCAAATCTAATCCTGGAGACCTTTTACTATGTGATGGCAGCAAATCTAATCCTGGACATACTCTGTTGACTTGTCCACCAGCCACCACTTTCTATCCTTTTTTCAACCAATAATAGATCTATTCCTTATCTAGTTTGTACTGTGTTTTCCCATTATTTCCCTTTTCAACCAAGAGACCGGTTGGGTATCCGGTCTCTACTACTTTCACCATATTATTTCCTCTTTGAATCAAGTCCTAGATTCATGCTACAACTTTCCCCCCTTTCTTCGTTGTTTGAACAAAGCCCTAGATTCGAATGCATGAAGTAGCTTTACCTCTAATAACACTAAAAATTTAGGTGGCTTTGGAAGAGCTGATGGGAGTAGAAAAAGATGCACATGCAGACACGTGGGGCGCTGAGGCAGTAGAGCAAGGCCGCTTTCGAAGAACTTATACCTGAGGGTCGCCGGGATGTCGGCGGCGGTAGGTCGGATCTGCGGACAATACGACAAGGAGGAAGAAGGGTCGGAGGACCTCCCGAGCCGGCCATGTGTCGGAGAGAACGTCACGGGCCCCTCCGGCAGCTGTGGGTTTCCTCCCTCGGCGGCGATGACTGCATGAATGATGCACCTTTTAGTCCTCTACACACACCGGCTGAAGGGATCCGGCCGGATCTGTGACCAGCGGTGAGCAGAGAGAAAATATCGCTACCACTGTCTTGTTTATATCTGGAGAGGATGAGAGAATGAAGAGAGCAACCCTAGTAAAGCAAGCGCTCAGGCCCCTGCGTCCATATATAGTGGAGTGATTATCTTTTTTCTCTCCACAACAAGCGTTTCCATTTGTGTACATGGCATTAAAGAAAAGAAACTCTCTATTTAAGGTGACTACTGTACGACTCCTACTTACTACTAGTAGTACTACAGTATTGTTCACTTGTACTCCCCGCCCCTCCATTCATTGAACAACCCCACGGGTGAATAAACATACAGTAAGTACTGTATTTATATAGAACGAACAAGCTCAAACTATTTTCGTGTAGTTAAAAGTTGAGGGCGGGGATTTTCCCGGGCAGTACGTGTGGCAGTTTTCGGGTAGGGCTAGAAGACTATTTTATTTTTTTAAAAAAACTTCGAGACGGCCACATAGCATGGAGCCGACCCCAACGATTTTAAGCTTATAGGCACGGTACACGCTATCCTAGACTACTATACACATGAAACTGCCACACGAGCGTCCGGGCTGCGCTTGGCTCTTCGCCTCTTCGGGAAGTCGAACAATGATGGAATACTACTGCACTAGAGGAGTACTACAGTATGCTTCTGGCCATCTGACACCGATTAAACTGCTGCATGTCCACCGCGTGCGGGAGGGAGAGTGTTAGCGAAAGCTTCTCCTAGTCTTTCCAGCCACCACGCTCATGGGCGAGGGAGGGACGCTCCTGCCTTTGCGTGTATGACAGGTGGGCCCTATAGGTGTGTGGCCAACCTGTCATATAGCCAAAGGCAGGGGCAGTTAAGTCCGCGAGGGAGAGGATAATCAAACTTCTCGTTGATGTATGAGTTGACGCGACACATCAAAGCACTGCACTCGATATATTTCAATAATTTGCGTGTGTGACTCCCAGATGGAGAGGCCGGGGGTCATCATCCTCCTTTTCGAGAAAAAACAGACGCGTGTGTGAGAGGACGAGTGCGTGCGTGCACCTCTTCTCTTCCTGTATAACGTACTACTAAACTCAGAGTACAAGTTTTTGTGGGTGGCACGATGGTGCGTGCGAGAAGTCCCGAGAGATAGGTTTAATGCATTAATTGCAATTGATGCATGCATAAAGTACATGCATTGGTTAATTTTCTCTTAATACTTGCATGCAATGATTTAATGCACCTTGGAATCTGAACTTGTGTTGGGGACAACCAAATTGAGCCTTATAAAATGGAAAAACTAAAATTTTGAGATAAGCCCTATAAAACCGGAAAGGAGGGAGTAGAAAAAGAAGTACTCCATCCGGGAATACTACCGCACTTCGAAACTGGAACCATCAATAAATTTTGAGCTTGCGTCTCGTCACATTCCAAATTACTCCATGCTATATTGAATTGCAAACCTGTTCACATCGATCACAACCTAAACGGTTTCGCACTTAGGAGCATATTAGTACTCGGTTATAAATACTAGTGACGGTTCCTCCTCAACTCCTCATCCACAAAAACAAACAAGTCATTCAGCATCCTTCCCTTGCGTCTGCCATGGCCAGCGTGAGTTCTGGGTCAAGAGATTGCCACCAGGGAGAGGCGAGCATGGAAGCGGAAGAACGAGAGATGTCCCGCCTCGCTGCGAGAGCAACCGACATGTCCCGCCGCACGGAAGTAGCAGCATAGAGGTCCCGCCGCGCCGCTGAAGCAGCACAGAGGTCCCGCCGCGCCGTCGATGCAGCAGACTGGTCCGGCCGCGCTGAGGAAGGAGCAGAGATGTCCCGCCGCGCCATGAATGCAGCAGAGATGTCCCGCCGCGCCGCGGCGGCCTGGGAAAATTTCTCGCGGGCAGGCGACGGCTGTTACAGGCGCATGCATGCGATCGTCCATAGCCATATGGATCAGATATCCGGCTCGACGAGGTTGCAGGAAAACATGATAGCCTCGTTTGAACAGGCTACCGGCATCATCCGACAACTAAGGGAGGGCAATGAGAGGCTCCGGGCCGAGCGCGACCTGCTGAGGGAGAAGATCGTCCGAAGTGCACACTTGCAGGAGGAGACTAGTGCCTTGTTGAAGAAACTTATGGACGAGAATGACATGCTCTGCAATGAGCGCCAAAGGCTGGTGGAGGAATCCGTGGATGTTCTCAAGCAGCGTCTTGAGGACACGAAAGAGCTCATCGCCGCTCGCCGCGAAGACTAGTTTCCTAGTTTCTTTTGATGTAATAATCGGTTTAGGATGTGGATTGTGTCGTCAGTTGTGAAATGTTGGGTTCTAGCGCGGATGTTTGGCCTTTGTTGGCCTCTTGGGATGTTGCGATTTCAATCTGGTAGCTTTTAGTCCTTCGTGTTAGGTTGGAGTTGTGCTGAACTTCTTGTGAATTGTGGTGGTTTTCAGTAATGAAAATCGAAAGGGGCAAGCCCTTCTTTGATAATTTTTTTAATCGCCCTTATATATTCATCAATCTTGCTATAAATCGCAGTAGATGCTATATAGGTCCGTCGGATCTTACATCAAGATCTGTGCTTTCAAATTTTCCTTTTTCTCTCTTAAATCTCAGTCGAGTGAGACATAGCCACGCCATTAAACAGAGGCTTGGGCGCCATTAATGGAGACCTTGGGAGAGAGGTGGACGACAGATGGAGGTCAAAGGGCTCTCCTCCTGATAAGCACGTGCAGGGGTCTGATCGCACGCCTCTCATACTAAATAGCTACCCTACACGGCGCCTCCTAGCTAATAAAAAATGGGGACGCGTGGTGGCACGTAAATGGTACTAGTAAGTAGAACGCCCACGATTTTAATAATACTTGTGTTTCCGATTGTAACGTGATAGCACTTGTTCCAAAATGACTTTGTTGATTGTTAATGTGTGCACCTTGGCAAATCGGACTGCAAATTAACCACAACATGTTGGTGCCATGTCATGGCACCAAGCCAAGTTTCATTATTTTCATGTGTGTTTTGGATCTACAGGAATTAAAAAATTAAGTTTCTCAATGTTTCCAACCCAGCCACGACGCCCAGAATTTTGAATTTCATTCCCATTTCTTGCATGGAACCTAGAAATTTACCCGAGGACACACATGTGATTTTTCAACCAACTTTGGTGCACTGGAACATGTTCTTGTAGTTCAAATTTGAATTATGCACACAAAGGTGACACATTCCCTCCCAGAACCACGAGCCTTCTTGAGAGAAGCTCCGATTTGCAACAAGCTTATACCAAAATTTGTTCCTATTCGGCCAATTTTTTTACCACGGCATGGTACTACCATGACATGACACCATGCCAAGTTTCATGATTTTAAAACCAAGTTTCTCAATGTTCTCGACCGAGCCACGATGCCCAGATGTTTGAATTTTATTCTCATTTTTTGCATGGGACCTACTCCCTCCTTCCATCTATATAGGGCCTAATGTGTTTTTCAAGACAACCTTTGACTATTTACAAGATTAATAGCACATGAGATGTATACTATGAAAATTATATTATTGGAAGCTCCTTTGACATACAAAATTGAAGGTATGCTTTGTGTAAGTTGCATGTCATATATTATTGCTCTAACGTTTGGTCAAAGTTAGCCTCGAAAAACGCATTAGGACATATATAGATGGAAGGAGGGAGTAGAAATTCACCTGGGGACACAAATGTGATTTTTCAACCAACTTTAGTGCACGGGAGCATGTGCTTGTAGTTCAAATTTGAATTATGCACATTAAATGACCAAAAACTCAATTAATGTGTAAATAAGGCCAAACGAAGCCGGAATAATTCCAAAATTTAATAGGGCACTCATGTAGTTCTATGTTGCCTTTGCAAATAAGCTCAAGGGGGATAATGTATATCGTTTCGCACTGAAAGGTGGCACGTTCCCTCTCAAAACCACGAGCCTTCTTGAGAGAAGCTTCGGTTTGCAAAAGATTATACCAAAATCTGTTCCTATTCGGCCAATTTTTTTTACCACAACATGGTAGTACCATGACATGACATCCATGCCAAGTTTCATGATTTTCAGACGTGTTTTGGATTTACAAGAATTTTAAAACCAAGTTTCTCAATGTTCTCGGCCGAGTCACGATGCCCAAATGTTTTAATTTTGTTCTCATTTCTTGCATGGGACCTAGAAATTCACCCGAGGACACAAATGTGATTTTTCAACCAACTTTGGTGCACGAGAGCATGTGCTTGTAGTTCAAATTTGACTTATGCACATTAAATGACCAGAAACTCAATTAATGTATAAAAAACGACAAACGAACTCGGAATAATTCCAAAATTTAACAGGGCACTAATGTAGTTCTATGTTGCCTTTGTTAAGAAACTCAAGGGGGGCAGCGTATATCGTTTCACACTCAAAGGTGGCACGTTCCCTCTTAGAACCACGAGCTTCCAAATCGACCCAATTTTTTACCACAACATGTTAGTGCCATGACATGACACCATGCCAAGTTTCATGATTTCCAGGCAAGTTTGATTTACATGAATTTAAAATCAAAGTTTCTCGATCTTCTCGGCCGAGTCATGATGCCCAGATGCTTCAATTCCATTCTCATTTCTTCCATGGGACCTAGAAATTCAACCAGGGACACACATGTGATTTTTCAACCCAGTTTGGTGCACCGGTGCACCAAAGCTACCAGATGTTTGAATATTTAGATTATGCACATTAAAAGTCCAGAAACTCAATTAATGTATAAAAAGGCCAAATGAACCCGAAATAATTCCAAAATTTAACAGGGCACTCATATAGTTCTATATTGCCTCTGTAAATAAAATCAGGGGGAGGCAGCGTATATCGTTTCGCACACAAAGGTGACACGTTCCCTCTCGGAACCACGAGGCTTGTTGAGAGAATCTCCGGTTTTGCAAGAGGCTTATACCAAAACTTGTCCCAATTCAGCCAAAAATTATATGCATGAAAACAGGGTTTAGATTATCTCAAACATCTCGCTACCTAGACCAATAATGTACTATGATTTGAATTCAACATCAAATGGATACAAATATTTGAATTGGAGAGCGTATGGTACATGTAGTTCATAGTGAAATATGATTACTTCTATATGTATGTTTTTTGTTATCAAGATAATATTTAAATTATTGTATAACTTGACAACAATCGTATTCAAGTAAGGAAAATTGATTCAAATTTAGTCCATATGGTAGACGACAAGATATATGTTCACATGGTGGAGTAAAATGTTCATATATGATGGAAGATCAAAATGTACGACTACATCAATTATAAACCGCAAGGTCACCTAACGATATATTCGAATTCAACATAACGTGGATTCAAAAATTGAAATTTGAGATCATGGCATCTGTAATCATATAAAAAGGGACATTACTCTTTCTTTGGTGGGAATTGATTTGTTTTTTGTTGTTGTTGAGGGAAGTGCGAATCGATTTGGTACTGTGCAGGGTAATCTTGTTCTCCCAATTTTTTTTACATTTTTCTTGTAGTTTTTTCAATGGCATCTATAGCAATATAGTAAAAGGGGACATGACTCTCTTATGTCTTGTATGAATTGTTTTTTTACACGTTAAGTTTGTTCTGCCGAACAAGGAATCCGCACGTTGTTATCCCGAAATTTTCAAGCTTGAGTATCTTTTGTCTCACCTGCTTTGAAACTCCCGCTTCTTCAACCCGTGCCGCGCCTTGTTATCCCGAAATTTGGACGTGCGCGAGAACTCCCTCCTCATCCGAAATCGCTCCCGCAGCCCAGACACGCGAAATCCCCCTTCTACCCCTCAACCGGAAATGAAGTTCCACGTCGCAGTGTCAAAACTGGTGGGGGTACGCTGGTAACTTACCCTACATTTCGGACAAGCGCGTCCCTAAGCTTGGCTCACCCCTCCCCCTTCGCCCCCCCATTCGTACACCGAGGCCGCCAAAACCCGCGAAACCCCACGCTCCTCCATCGGCCTCCCGACAGCCGCCCAGCCGGAGACTCTTCCCCGACTACTCGTCCACCGCAACAGCTCGCCGTCCCTCATCCACCGCACCAGATGAGGATCCGTTGTCAATCTCGTCGTCCCGCCGGATCAGCCGCCCCGTCCTCCACCTCCAAGGAGCTGCCCCGACGTTCGCCTCGTCTATCGCGCCACCTCAATCCCCACAGCGCTATCTTGACCTGCCCCACCGGAACTGCAACACCCTCACCAATTCCTCCGATGAAGCCGAGGCCAACTTGGCGCCACCAAGGATGTTCTACACTCACCGCTGCATTTTATCTTTTATTCGATCTCACGGGGCTGCCGGTGCTCGATAACGAGCAGACATGGCGTGTCTCCATCGACGGCGCCGTCGCCGGCCACATCATCCATGGCGTCTCTCCCCCATGTCGTTGCTTCCTCGGCAGCGACTTCCACAACGGCACTAGCTGCAGCTGCTCCGGCTATCGCTCGCGCTGCAGCTCTGTTCTTGTTGTCGGTCGCGCTGCTGCACTGCTCCTGCTTTCGTTCGTGCTGCCGCTCTGCTCTTGCTCTCGCTTGCGCTGCTGCTACTGCTGCACGACCTCCGACAGCTACAGGAGTTGCTGCTTTAGCACTCGCTCGCGGTGCTACTGCACGACTTGCTCTCTGCTAGTGTGTTCCCTGCTTGAGCGTCTGCTGATTTAGATCACTGCTTCTCTGCTACTAGTGCTCGAACGCCCTAAACATCTATTGCAATGCTCTGTTACTAGTTCAATCAGTTTCGACAGTAAAATTCAGTTTCGACTGTGAAGTTCATTTTCTTCAGTTAAGTTCAGAGTGAACAGTACTTACAGCATCTGTCGGAGCAGCCGTGGCGCGGCTGATGCGATTTACATCTAGCACTTTTTGGTGATGTATTTTACATCATCTATTGTAGATGATATTAGGGTCCCACTTCAGATTAACGTTGTCTGTCTTGTCATGCTTCAGTCTCGTCACCGTACACCTTAGCGGAGCTGCTCCAACGACAGAACCGTCCATCACAGCGGAGCAGTACCCTCGGCGCCGTTTCCAGAGGCCTCAGATCTTCTTCCCCGCCTCTGACAGTCACACCAGCATCATCACCATCCTCCACGTCCAACCCAATGATGCTGAGGTCCACAAGGCTATGCCAAAGAGGTTTTACACTCGTCGCATCACTTTGTTTCTCCATTCCTCTGTTCTTCCAATTCATGTGAGCCAAACACCCAGGTTGATTGGAATCCTATGTTTCCAAACACTATGTTTTGCACGTGCATTCCTATCCTATTCCCGTGTTTTTCCTGTCCCTGCGTTTATAGAATCCTCCAATTCTAAGGAGCCCTTACAGATTTACTTCATTTTCAGATAGGCGTCAAAGAAAACTCTGTGTGTTATGTCCTGCTCCTGCCGTGCCGTCATCCACCCCACCTGAGGTGCACCATTGACAGAAGCGTTCACCTGCAGCAGAGATCCCCCCTGCAGACTTCCTTTTGCCGCCTCAGATCATCTTCCCCGTTGCCGGCAGCCACGCCAACTGCATTGCCATCATTGACTTGAGCAGATGAACCTGAGGACTACACAGTTCCGGAAGAGAGGTCACAGTCTTTCGTGTTTGCTTACGTTATACATTGGTTATTATTACCTGCTACTTTATCGTTCAATCTTGAGTTTTGAATTGCCCATGGGTCTCATATCGAGCCAGCAACGAATAATATCTGTCTACTATCTGGTTCATCTGGGTCTTCTATGTGGTTCATGTTGGGTGGGCAACAAACAATAGATGATCCATTGTCTATCTTTTTAAACTGAAGCTATAATCTACCTGCTATCATTAGTTTTGGACCCATCCACTCGTTTGCTACCATCAGTCTTAATTTTTGCATGCACCCCTTAGGCCTTACAAAATCTAACTATTTTTTATTATGCATGTCAGATATTGTACACAATCGTACTGAACATGTAGAGAAAAAGAGAAGACTATTGCGTGCGAATATAATGTCATGCAGACGCCGCTCCATGGTGGGCGAAGTGCCCCCCTCCTGCATTTCCATATTGTATTCCAGAGGAAGATAACTATTCAGATGGAGATTCAGAAGGAGCCGACCACGCCTGTTTACCACCTGAGGTGTTTGATCTAACCTGGCATGCTGATGTTGGTCATATCATGCATATGGCGCCTTGCATTGCTTACATTATACATCTTATATGTCATCAGCTTAGTTTAGATTTGCTTTGTGTGAATGCCACCTGTTTGGTTTCTATATCATACTCCCACCATTCCTAAATATTTGTCTTTTTAGAGATTTCAACAAGTGACTACATACATAACAAAATGAGTGAATCTACACTCTAAAATGTGTCTATATACATCCGTATGTGGTAGTCCATTTGAAATCTCTAAAAAGACAAATATTTAGGAACGGAGGGAGTATATGGGAATTATGCAATGCCATCTTCTTTAGCCAGGCATCATATACGTGAATCATGCAATGCCATCCTGCTTAGCCAGTCATCGTATATGTGAATTGTATCGTGCCATATTTTTTCCATAATGTATTCCATTTGTCAACAATGTTTATACATTCATCTACTCTTCTTGTGCATCAGCCATTTAAGTCGGTCATGGGAAAATCTGGAGTGAAAACAAGGTCTTTTGAGCAGTCAGTGCTACCTGTCGATGCAGATTTCTTGCTGGTTACAGATAGCTCCTCAAAGGAGGATTCAGAGAGAGATGACTAGTCGTATCCCCCCCCCCCCCGAGGTGCATGCTCTAACTTGGTTGGGTTATATTGCTCATATCATGCATATGGTGTCTTGCATTGCCATGCCATCTGCTTAGATTAGACATGCTTTGTGTGAATGTCTCCTGTTTGCTTTCTATATCAGATTTGTGAATTATGCAATGCCATGTTTTTCAGCCAGTTAACATATATGTGAATAATGCACCGCCATGGAGCCAGGCATCATATATGTGAATTATCTCATGCCATCTATTTTTTCATTACGTATTCCATTTGTCGACAATCTGTGTATATTGAACTACTCTTCATGTGTATCAGCCATTTGAGCCGGTTATGGAAAAATCTGGAGTGAAAACAAGGTCTTCAGAGCAGGCAATGGTACCTGTTAAAGCATATATCTCGATGGTTACAGGGAGCTCCTCAGAGGAGGATTCAGAGACAGATGACTAGTCCTATATCCCACCTGAGGTGTATGCTCTAAGTTGCAATGTTCATATTTCTCATATGATGCATATGGTGTCTTGCATTGCTTAGTTTAGACATCATATGCACAATATTGAATTCTATCTGCTTAGTTTAGAGATCATACATGTGAGTGCCAACTGCTTAGTATATGAATCAATTATGTCAATTATATCATGCCATCCTGTATACTTAGACAACATGTATGTGAATTATTTCATCCCAACCTATTTTAGAAAGATATCATATAGTTGTGTCATGTCATCCTGTTTAGGTACTCATCATATGTTGAATTATGCCATTATATCCTGTTAAGTTATCCATCATATATCTGAAATTGTGTCATGCTATCCTGTTTAGTTAGGCATCATATATGTGAAACTGTGTCATGCTGTCCTGTTTGGTTAGACAACATATATGTGAATTACCACATCTGTCTATCATACAATGTCTGTACGTTCAATTTCTTTTCTTGTTTATCAGCCATTTGAATTGGAGGGGGTTCTTGAACAGGACAGTGGTACTGGCCAGCTACAAGCGCTTGTGCCAGCGGTACTGGCCAGTAACTCGAACAACAAGTTACTGTGGCTGATAAACACCAGTCCTTTCTTGTGCAACAACAAGTGCTGGAGGATTTAAGCGCCAAACAAGAGAATGTTAATAAGCTTGCTAAGCATCTTGCCAGCATTATGGGTACCTAGGATATTGTTTCTTGAACTTTTCTGAAGTGGTTTCAGTTCTGGACTTGTTTTGCTATGGTGTTTATATGCTGCTTTGTTCCCTATATTTGCACTGGTGGCGAACTTTGATGCCCAGTGGATGTAATATGTGTAATAGCCGTGATAGCCTAGCATAAGTTGATTGCTTATTTATTTCCTTGTTGTCTTGTTTATTTGTTTGCTTGTAGTCAGTGCAGTTCTTTTTCCTCGGTTTGCTAATGGCTGCCATAACCTATTTTTTAAAACTAGGCCACAATAACCATGGGCTAATATTTACTGTAGTGACACTGGGCCTCCTATGGGCCGTAGAAATAGTGGGCCTTCTATGGGCTGTAGAAACAGTAGGCCTTCTACGGGCCGTAGAAACAATGGGCTTTCTACGGGCCGTAAAAACAATGGGCCTTCTACGGGCCGTATCATCAATGGGCCTTATACGGGACGTATGATCGATTGGCCAAACATGGGCCAATCACAGGCCGCATTGTGGCCGTAAACGGGCCATCGTTAATAGGACGTATTTGATGACGCTATGAAAATGGCCCAATGTATTAACGGACCACAAACGGGCCGACTGTAACCACGGGCTGAATTTGGCCCACAAGCAGAAAATGACAGTAACGGGCCGTAAGTAAACGAATGCTGGAAATGAGCCCAAGAATAAATGGGCTCTGAGAAGGCCGAAATATAACATGGGCTGGAACGGCCCAACGGAATAACGGGCCGTTAATGCGTATGAAGTGATACACTGTTCATTACGGGCCAGTTTCACCAAGGGCCGTTAATGGGTGTAAAGTGATACACTGTTCATTACGGGCCAGTTTCACCGCGGGCCGTTAATAGGCCAAGAGTTACATAGGGCCTCATATGGGCCGAAAGACGTCATGTGCCATACATGAGCCAGAACTGAAAACAGGCTGGAATCATATTGGATGGCCCATATGACGCTACTGGGCCTAATTCGGATAGGGCGTAACGGGCCTTGGGTTAGCGGGCTGTAAATGGGCTATATGCGAACAAGCCATTAACAGGCTTTCCATGGGCCGGCCCGCCACCTTTTGACCAAGTCAAACGGGCCGGCCTTTTCACAGGAATGGGCCTTTGTTGGGCCGTGCCACGTGTCGACGTATCATAGGCGCCTTCTGTCCAATGAGTGGATGACATCTGTCCCAACGATGAGCCGACACGTGTTTCCTCCAGCCAATGATGATTTTACACGTGGAAAATCCCCATTGGTCGGGGCTGTTAATGGGTTATCGGATCCAAAACCCAACTCGATAGCTTAACGGCGTTCCGTTACGGTGGATGCCACATGTCGGTCACCCTTGACGAAATCACTTCTGTGACGCGCGATTTATATCATGGAAGTGCACACTTCCGTGATGATAATTTTGGTAATGTCATGGAACACTTCTACGACAGCACATGTATGACTATCTTGATTCTGTCATAAATTTTTCATAGATGTACATGCATGACAAAAAACGCGACCTACTGTGACAAACACGTATCATCACGGAAGTGTATTTTTTTTGTAGTGATGGCCGTTGAGGGTGGCAGGCATCGTAGAGCCTGGGCGCGTCGGCTGGAGGCTTACGTCAAGGTCGTCCGCAAGCTTCTTGACGACGGTGAACTTGTCGAGGAAACCGAGGAGGACCTCGTCGAACAAGGAGACGAAGCTGTCATCCAAGCGGCCCCTCGCCCTGGCGGCCTCAAGCAATACTACCTGGAGACGTTCCTCGGTGTCGGGCCGCAGGCCGGCGTTATGGACCATCTGGCACAATCGGCTGATGCTCGCGCTCATCGCCTCCATGGGTCTAGCGTAGCTTCTAGTCAACTGATCTTGCGATTCGAGTGATCACTCAGCCCTTGGTTAGCGTGCGTAGGTGCGTAGGATTTCGTACTACTCCTCGGCCCTCTACTGCACCTGCCTTTGGCTGTATGATAGGTGGGCCAGCTACCCCCTGGGGCCACGTGTCATTCACCCAAAGGCAGTTGCCGTAAGTCAATGAAGCCGCGTCCCCCTCTGTGCCGGTGCAGTATAGTCATCTCACCGGACCTCTAGTTGGGACCAAACAAGAGAAGTTTGATGTTTACTGGTTTATTCGTCCCCTTTGCATTTTGCGCCAAGTTTTGACCTTTGATTTAACTAATAAAATGTTAATGCATGTAAACAAAAATGTTGTGTAAGTCACCTTACGAAAACCAAATAATCCCAAAATACTTAGGCACGGTGCATTAACTCCCTCCTTGTTTCTTATTTCGTGACATATCAACCAATCAGAGATGTGGGCCGTGCATGCTTTCAATGACTTGAGACTACCAAACATGAGATGCAGTGTTTAGTTCATTGCATGTAATCCTATTAGTACTCTAGTTAGGAGTAGCAAAAAAACATTAAGTTCTCTCGCCGATAGGAATAAAACACCATGTATTTATTTACAGAGGGAGTAGTACATTTTTGGTGACATGCATTACTAGATATTGCTAGTCAAATACTAAAATCTAGATGGACATGGTAGTACTCCTAAATCCAGATGGTGGTGCTACTAGTACTAGTAGTAGTACTACCAATGTAGTAGTAGGAGTACTAGCACTGTACTACCCGTTGGTCAAATTATTACGTGCTGCTCCTCACAGTGAAGTGACAAGACCCTGCGCCGGAGATGACACCTGAGTATAAGCGCCGTGTTCGGCATACCATAGTCAGCCTCACCGTCTGCAGTCACTATCATCATGGCTGTAGAGCTAGCCTGCTTACAACTAGCCCTGTTCGACATAATTTCCCGTGCGTAGATGCCCGTGCATTGCACGGAACACCAAGATTGGGGGTGGACGGTTCCGGCAGCGGCCATCGTGCCAGATTTTTCCACGGCCTTCTACTCCTAGATGTGGTGCGGAGGATATGAGGCTGATTATGAGAGACAAGGAGTTGTTTGTAAATAGGGAACAAGTGCGGGCATTTTTTGCAAAAATGGAGAAGCTTGGTTTGTATGCGTCAGATCTAGATCCGACGGCTATTGGTGAAAGATAGGAGGCACAACATCATCACCAACTCAGGACCTGTTTGATTCGCACAATTTTGAAAACACAGGAATAGGACACGACAATATTGCAAGTTTCAAACTGATATTACAAATGTTAGGAGTAATGTTGCACCTACGAAGAAGGAGTTACTAGGAAGTTTACGTAAGAACTTTCATTACTTTAGGTGGATGCAGCATTATCGTACAAACTAAAATCCACCGCCCTGACAAATCACTAATGGGCAAATAAGTTTTTGAGTCTGTGCCCACTTGATGTTTCAAAAACAAATTCAGCTTCTGCGGAGACTTTGTCATTTAGGCTTAGACTCTTGCGGTGATCAGCACGCCATTCATTGTTGCGCCAGAGAACGACAAACCTCATTACCTTGAGCACACTTGCCTCCAGAACAAAGAACCTGGCCAATTTAATCTCAGATGTGCTGCCTCGGTAGTCGGTCAAATCAATTTCTGTAATATGGAGATCAAGGCATTCGATGAGATTGTTATAGTGCAGCAAAATTTTCACTTTCGGGTCTTTTTTTATCTGCAAAAGAGGAGAACATATTAGAGCAGCTGGCTGCATAAGATTGCCGTGTCATCAAGAGGTACCAATATCATTCGCTCATACGATAGGGTTGGCTGGCTAGTGATATTTTGTTACTCTCTCTCTCTGTCTCTCTCTCTCTCTCTCTCTCTCTCTCTTTCCGTTTCCTCTCATTTAACTAGGATCACGTGAAGAGCTTGGGCATTTGTTGCCTTCCACTATGTGGCCGATGCCATATTTTGCAAAAGTATGCCACATAACACGCATCGATGTCAAATCAAAAGATTTTGGCAACTCTCTCGCGATGTGAGAGAGTTGGCACCGCTGTGCACACATACCCACATGTATAAACAAATCAATCAAACCAATTACACCAGCCTCTCACTCGCTTCAGTCCTCTCTCTCTCCCACGCAGTGTTTTTTCATTGCGTGAGTTAATTTGGCACCGGAGCAAAGTAGGTGATCCAGATTGGGACACCAGGTGAGCAATGGAGGGGCATCGATGCCAAATGCATCACAAGTGAATTTGGCACATGTTTTGGCCTACATAGCCCACTTTTGTAATACTACCTAGTATTTAGTATAAAATTTTGACCATAGATTTACCTAAGAAAATGCCAATGCATTTCACTAAAAATTACACCATTTGAAATTATGTTCAAATACGAATCCAACGATATAGTTCTTAGTGACATGCATAAACATTTTGTCAGTTAAATCTATGGTCAAATTTTGATACTACAAAATTGGAAGAGTAAACCAGGGTGGAGGTAGTACTTGCTCTTAGGGTAACCATAGAGTTACTGGAGTAGTCTAAGTTACTTTCCACTATGACTAGCCTAGGCTACTATAGTAGTACAACATAAAAACGATGCAGGTGATCACGTGAGAAAAAATACTAAAAACATTTCTTTCGGTGCAGTGCGTAGATGCAGTTTTGAACACTACACTTGTCATCGTAATTTGGGAAAATTACGAAAAAATTGAGCTACGTTGTGATTACCGTTTACTTATAGGAAAGAAGTTTCACCTCGATGAGTAGCTTCTCCGTGCATGGAAAGCATGTAAGAAATCCAACAACTTGATCCAGATTGGGGCCGATAGATTTTAGTGCTAAGATCTTCACTGTGCGCATGGACTGGGTCAAGCTCGTGGGAATCATTTTCTGGAAGACGGTCGTAAATACATCAAGAAGAAATTTAAAAATGTGAATTTCAAGAAGACGGAGAATAAGATGAGTGCTGTACCTGAACGATTACGGATCCAATAAAGAGTTCGGAGAATTTGGTAGACGAGTACACCAACGCTGTCAATTTCGGCGCGTCAATGACCCTGATTTTTGTTGGACCTTCTAGATCCGATACAAGCAATCTCTCAAGGAAAGGCGCATTCTCAATGACCATAACGTGGAACAGCTGGAGCAATCTCTTCCCAATTGATGTCTTGTTGCGGGGCCAGCAAGACACATATATCCATCGGAGATTCGTCGAGGCGATGTGGAGGCTAATGAACCCGTGGATCTGCTCAAGACGATGGTACTCGAGCGCAGCACAGCTGTGGAGCAGGTGCTCCATATCCTTCTTCGAGATGACAACGTCGAAGAGGTCGAGCTGCTTGAGTTGAGGGAGAAGAAGAGCGGGGGCAGCATTAATCTAGGGAAGATAGCAGGAGCTGAAGCTGGCGGGGCGCAACGTTGGCGTGAGGCGGAGCGCGGACGGCGGCAGAGAGCGACGTCATCCAGCTTCAAAGCTGAGCTCCTCGAGCTGATCTAGGGCGGGGGATAAGAACCACTCGTCGAACTTGGGTTGGACCTTGCAGTTGGTACTGAACATGCGGATGTCAAGGCGTTTGGCTGGCCTAGGGTGCGATGAAAGGATCTTGGAGACTGCGGCCATGCGTTTGCAATCCCCGTCGCAGACGTAGCTGTCGACGGTGAGGTTGAGGGGGACGCAGCGCCAGAGGGGGCGCCACCGCCGGGAGAGCAGGGCAGTCCGCACGGCAGATTTGATGGGGAGGAGGCCAATGATGACGAGCAGCGTGTCATCGGGGAGGCTGCTGATGAAGTCCAGGCTCGCCGGATGCGGTTTTGGCTCGAGCCGCCTCCGCTTGTTGGCTGCCTCGCCGTCCATCTCAACCGGCGGCGACACTGGTGTACACGTGTGCTGGTGTGTGTTGTCTGCTGGGTGTGCGCGAGTGCGTCCTTCTGTGCATGCCGCCGCGCAGTGGTGAATTGTGCGCGAGTGCGTCCTTCGCACACAAGAAGTTTGTCCTCAATGCACCCTCAATTTACTAGCGTGCGGGGTGCTACCCCGAGTGCTTTCAGGGCCTCTTTGATTCATAGGATTACAAAAACACAGGAACAGGAAAAACGTAGCATTGAAATGGCATGTCCATTGGATCCCTACAGGATTTGAGTTCGTTTGATTGTGTCATGGGAAAAACAAAGGATTTCTTCCAAGAGGTATAAATGAATCCTTTGGAAAAAAATCCTACAAGATTCAATCCTACGAATCAAACGACCAACATAGGAAAAATTCCTAAGGATTCTAATTCATCAAAGATCCTATGAAAATCCTTTGAATCAAAGAGACCCTCAACTTTGTTTACTTCACCGCGTGTCAGATGGGCCTCTAGTTTACTTATTTTCACCCACTGCCACATGGGCCAGCACACGAAGATATAGAACACGAGCTGACAAGGCAGCATGTGGATTGGTTGACCGGTCAACTAAACAATATACGGAGCTATACGCTGACACTGTGAGGGTATAATCCGTCGGTATAGAGAGTTCGAGTGAGAGGGGAGGCCCGTGAGAGATAGCAGAGAGAGAGAGAGAGAGAAAGAGCTACTCCCTCCGTTCGATAATGTAGTTCCAACATTTTTTTAAGTCAAACTTTTGAAACTTTGACCAAGTTTATAAAGAAATTACTTATATCTACAATACCAAAGATAAATGATAGTATGAAGTAAGTACATGTTGTGATGAATCTAATGATCGTTCCAGATGTAAATGTTTTTCTCCACATATACCTGGTCAAACGTTTCTGAGGTTTGACTTTTCAAAACATCCATATGCGTATGGACATGATAGAGTCCCTAACAAGAGAGAGAGAGAGTGAAAAAAGTGTTTGTGCGTGTGTGAAAGAGACATGGACAACACACGATAAAAGTAGAGAAAAAGCGTGCATGTCTTATGCAAACATATCACACATGCATCTTCGACAACGGAGGCAAGGTGAGGAGATAGTGTGTGGTTGTTTGGAACCAAGAGAGCAAGACCCCTAGCACATGGCCAAGAGGGGTTTGACAAACAAGGGAGAGAGGTCGAGAGAAACGTACGGAGAAAATGCAGACATGGGGAGGAGAGAGTGTATGTTTGTCATAGAGAGATCCCCTGGAGATCATGATGGGATTACATGGGTGGGAGATCGAGTGACAAGGTGTGTGCGCGATAGAAGATGCCCCGAGAGATATCGAGATAGACGTATGGATGGAAGGAGACAATACGTGTGTTCCTGATGGCTAGTAAGAGATAATCATACTTAGGAGGGGGGGAGTGCTTGCGCCTATGATGGATTGAGGGATTATGGTACTTAGGGGGGTGCGTGTCACATGGAGAGAGAACAGGGGCGGAGAGTGTTGGATGGGTCTATATGTATAGCGCGAGCGAGACATGTGTATGTGTGAACCAGGGAGATATAAGGCCAGTTTGGCTTGCGTCCTGAGCATCTTTTGCCTGGCCTGGGGTTGTGGCTGGATTTCATGCACACTTGTTTGGTTGCTACCCTGTGAAAAAGAAAGCCCGCATGGCCTGGGTTCCCTTGCACTTTAATTAGCCTGGCTGAACTCCAGACACTGCGAGTAGCCTGGCCTAGGCGACCGATTTCGAACGCCTGGTCGTGTGGCCACGAGGCTAATAGCAACATGGATGGATATTAGCATTAAATAATTGATGCATGGATTGATTGATGGGACGTTGATGCTTTGCCTGGCCCAGGCATGAACCAAACGCTTCAGCACCACACAAGCCTGGCCAGGCAGAAATATTTTACATCTCACGTCCACACCAGGCAGTATCGGCCATCAAGGCATGAGGGTCAGGTCACGAACCAAACTGACCAATAAAGTTTGAGAGAGATTGAGGAGCCCCGATAAGGCTGAGTGGTGCATCAGATAGCTGAGAGGGGGAAAGAGATATTCCATCCGCTCGATAATGTAGTGCATGTAAATTTTTAGAAGCCAAACTTTGGAAACTTTGATCAGGTTTACGCAAATGTTATTTATATCTACAATACCAAAGATACATCATACAAAACTACATCTCATGGTGAATCTAATGGTATATGTTTGTCGTACTAGCTGTAATTCTTTTTCTCCACGTACATGGTCAAACTTTGTGATGTTTGACTTTTCAATAAATCTATATGCTATGGACCGAGGAGAGTGCCTCAGTCGAGACAGATCAAGTGCGTGTGAAGGAGAATGAGTAAGTGTGCAAAAAGAGTATGTGTGTGAAAGAGAAAGTGACAACAAACAATAAATTAGAGAGAGAGTGTGTTTTTTTGTTTCTTATGCGAACATATCACGCATGCATCTCCAAGATGGAAAAGCGAGGCGAGGAGATACATGAAGATATCTAGTGTGTGATTGTTTGCAACGGAGAGAGACACCCCTGTAGCACATGTCCAATAGAGGTGTGGCCAACAAGGAACAAAGGTCGAGAGGGACACATGGATGGCATGGACGCATGGGGAGGAAGAGAGGGTGTGTTTGTGATAGAGAGATCCCGTCGAGATCGTGAGGGGACTATATGGGTGGGAGATCGAGGGAGTGCGTGCGCGATAGAAAGATGCCCCGAGAGAAATCGAGATAGAACATGCACATGTTTGTGATGGAGACTAAGATTAGCTAGTCATATACATATAGGGGGGACTATGTGTGCCTACAATTGAGTGAGAGACCATCATACTTGGCTAGCTGGGCATGAGATTGTGTGTGTGCACGTGTGAGATGGAGAGAGAACGAGGGGGAGAGATAGAGTTTTAGATGGGCCTATTGAGTGCGAGTGATATATGCATGTGTATGTGTGACCCAGGTGGATGGAGAGTTTGAGAGAGGGGGGAAGAGCTCCGAGACGACATAGTGGTGCGTGAGAGAGTTACAGGCAAAGAGCCAAGGAATCTGTGTGCGTACGATGAGTGCACCCAAGATATCTAGCTTGGACTACCTAGAGTATCATGCATAGTGTGCGAGAGAGACCTATAGATGGTGCATATATGCATGCGAACTAGAAAGACCCCCCCACACACACAGAGAGAGAGAGAGAGATGGAGAGAAAGGGAGAGGGACGAACAAGGTTTTTGTGTCGGATGCGTGCGACAGAATTGAAGATTGTCGGCGAGAGAGAGAGAGAGAGAGAACAGGAGTCCGGGAGAGGGGGAGGTCGCGTTTTATGCATCAAAGACTGATATAAACCATGTTTCGATATAAACTTGCATTCAAATATTTAAATTGGAGAACATGTTGTCCGCAATCCACACATGAACGGATATATGCGTATATCAAACAAGTTCATTAATTTGACTTTCAACATGTTCATGGAGTATTATAATACTGTACAACATGCTACTCGATTGAGGTGTTCAATTTTGGATTTAGTTCACTATTTTGACCTACTGAACGAGCTATTTCATTGAATCGAGATATTTCATTTTGGGTTTGATTCACGTTTTTGAGTGGGTCAACTATTTGTCATATAGTAAATCGCTAGCAACGAGCATGTAAAAACACATTACTCCCGAGCATCATCTCTCCATCTAAAAAAGAAGTGGCAAGCTTGTTGGGGAACGTTGCAGAAAACAAAAATTTTCCTACGGTTTCACCAAGATCCATCTAGGAGTTCATCTAGCAACGAGTGACCGGATTGCATCTACATACCTTTGTAGATCACGCGCGGAAGCGTTCAAAGAACGGGGATGAGGAAGGCGTACTCGATGTGATCCAAATCACCGGAGATCCTAGCGCCGAACGGACGGCACCTCCGCGTTCAACACACGTACGGTCAGCGTAACGTCTCCTTCTTCTTGATCCAGCAAGGGGAAGCAGAGGTTGAGGAAGATGGCTCCAACAGCAGCACGACGGCGTGGTGGTGGTGGAGCTGCAGTACTCCGGCAGGGCTTCGCCAAGCACTATGGAGGAGGAGGATGTGTTGGAGAGGGAGAGGGGGGCACCAAAGGCGTGGGTTGAGAGGCCCTCCTTCCCTCACTATATATAGGGAGCCTAGGGGGGCGCCGGCCCTAGGAGATGCAATCTCCTAGGGGGGGGGGGCGGCCAAGGGAGGAATCCCTCCTCCCCAAGGCACCTAGGAGGTGCCTTCCCCCTTTAGGACTCTTCCTTTCTTGACCTCTTGGCGCATGGGCCTCTTGGGGCTGGTGCCCTTGGCCCATACAGGCCAAGGCGCACCCCCTACAGCCCATGTGACCCCCGGGGGCAGGTGGCCCCACCCGGTGGACCCCCGGGACCCTTCCGGTGGTCCCGGTACAATACCGGTGACCCCGAAACTTGTCCCGATGGCCGAAATAGCACTTCCTATATATAATTCTTTACCTCCGGACCATTCTAGAACTCCTCGTGACGTCCGGTATCTCATCCGGGACTCTGAACAACATTCGGGTTACTGCATATACATATCCCTACAACCCTAGCGTCACCGAACCTTAAGTGTGTAGACCCTACGGGTTCAGGAGACATGTAGACATGACCGAGATTGCTCTCCGGTCAATAACCAACAGCGGGATCTGGATACCCATGTTGGCTCCCACATGCTCCTCGATGATCTCATCGGATGAACCATGATGTCGAGGATTCAAGCAACCCCGTATACAATTCCCTTCGTTAATCGGTATGTTACTTGCCCGAGATTCGATCGTCGGTATCCCAATACCTCGTTCAATCTCGTTACCGGCAAGTCACTTTACTCGTACCGTAATGCATGATCCCGTGACCAGACACTTGGTCACTTTGAGCTCATTATGATGATGCATTACCGAGTGGGCCCAGTGATACCTCTCCGTCATACGGAGTGACAAATCCCAGTCTTGATCCATGTCAACCCAACAGACACTTTCGGAGATACCCGTAGTATACCTTTATAGTCACCCAGTTACGTTGTGACGTTTGGTACACCCAAAGCACTCCTACGGTATCCGGGAGTTACACGATCTCATGGTCTAAGGAAAAGATACTTGACATTGGAAAAACTCTAGCAAACGAACTATACGATCTTATGCTATGTTTAGGATTGGGTCTTGTCCATCGCATCATTCTCCTAATGATGTGATCTCGTTATCAATGACATCCAATGTCCATAGTCAGGAAACCATGACTATCTGTTGATCAACGAGCTAGTCAACTAGAGGCTTACTAGGGACATGTTGGTGTCTATCATTCACACATGTATTACGATTTCCGGATAACACAATTATAGCATGAATAAAGACAATTATCATGAACAAGGAAATATAATAATAATGCTTTTATTATTGCCTCTAGGGCATATTTCCAACAAAGCTAATATTTCAAAATTTGATCCGAATCGACTTGGTAAGGTAGACATGGATGCTCGTTCTCCCAAAATTTGAACGAACCGTTAAACATCCTCTCTGCTCGGTGGAATTCGCCCGAGCAAATAAATGTGAGACGCGAAATTACCATCCTATGTGGGACACGCATCAATTGGCCCGTTGTACATCGAGGGTAGGTTCGTAACTTCATCCAAGCGCGCCTTCTCCTCGGCCAAAATGACATGTGCCGAATAATTCATAAACCATGGTCGGCAAAACACGCTCTCCTCGCCCGAAATAGCTCGCGCCCACTATTTCAAAACACGCTCTCCTCCCCCGAAATCGCTCGCGCCCACTATAGTTCAAAACACACCATCCTCGCCCGAAATAGCTCCCGCCTAGAGAAGCAAAGTTACTCTACTATCCCCGACCCTCAGTACACAGACCCAAGCCGAGAAGCCTATAGGCAAGGGTAGAACTGTAACTCCCCCTCACATTTCAGACAAATGCGTCCGTAAGACACGGTTCCACTCCCCTCCCAATTTCCCCCGACCGCCCCCATTCATACCTCGTGGGCGCCAAATCACCTTCTCACCGCGAAACCTCAGCCCCACCTCCATGGCGCCCGCCACCACACCAATTTCACAGCCGCCCTCCTCTCTAATGCCGAAGACGCTGTCCATTTGCTGTCATGCACTGGGCCGTGTGCCTCTTACTCCATGCTGCTGGTGCTGCCTCGACGATGGCCGCGTGAACCGTACTGGAGCGGATTCACCCCCGTCGTTGTTCATGGCGCCGGAGTGGCTCCAACTTCGGATCTGTCCAGAGTCCTAGCGCTGCTTCGGTGTAGCCGTCGACCATCACGACATCGCTCTTTCCCTGCCGCCGGTCACCACCGCAACCGCGCCGGCCTCACCGACTCGGCAGCTGGACCTGCCTACTTCACCATGCCGCTAGATAGGTCACACCTTCATCTCAAATCATTTTATTTAGGCGTCAGTTGTCTGAATTTTTATTCTGGGCCAATCGATTTGCAATGGGAAGCAGCACCCCTTGAGGCGACGGAGCTCCTAGGCTGCTGGTTGGCTAGTGTCTAATGTAAGGGTGCGGGGCCGCAAGTTCACCGCGGAAGCAGAGCTTAGATGGCTATCTTTTAGAGTTGCGTGGGTTGAAGGTACTGCCGCCGCCGGATCTGGATGACGGGGAGTCTTTGTGGATTGGCCCGGGGGCGGCGCAACTACGACAGTGCGGTGGGGCGGGGAGCGAGGTTTTGGCTGGGGCCACGGACGGCGGAGGCAGGCTGCTCTGCCGTTGGTCGCTGGCTCTTCGGGGAAGATTCCGAACAGTGTCAGTCGAGAGGCACAAGACGGCCAGCCATCCAGCGTAGATCAGACAGTACCAAAATAAAATAAAATCGTGTGACCCCAATTTAGTCTTCAGTCAACAGACGTGTGACCACTCTCGTACCTTGCTATTGATCTCTTAGTGTATTTCTTCAGATCAAAGAGATATGTCGTTCTTAACATTATGTGTTATCTGCATCTTCAGACACACCGTCTTCCGACTCACCGCAGCTGCTCCAACAAGGGAAGCATACACTAGAAGGGAGCTATAGTCCCCACTCAACAGTTTCCTGCATCGAATGCGCGTGCCCGACATGCACAGCCACAACAACTGCAGGGCCATCGACAAGTCAGCACATGATGCTCACTCCTATGGATGGCAGCCAGATAGGTTGTACCCTCATCTTACTTGTGTGCAACATTTATGGCTTTGTTATTCATCTAAGCATGGAAAATAGATCATCACATTTCACTGTATATTCATGCTGATCTCTTATGGGTCTTGTTCAGGAGTTAACGCTGTTCCATAGTTCAGCTAAGATACTTGTTCTTTAGGTAACACTGTTCCATAGTTATCATCCATCAGCCAATGCTATCCCACAGGTTGGTGATTATAGTATTATACCACTTCTAGTATTTCCTATATTGTTCTTTAATACTTTTGTGTGCCATCTAGTTAATCTTGAGTACAAACGATACATATTCTGTAGCTTTCATCTGTGTTCTCCCTTTAGTTTATGAGACCTGTTGTTGCTAGTTAACCCCAGTCCTACTATTTATGTCATCTCCTACAGGCACTCATTACATAAATCTAACTACTAGTTGTCTTCCATGCATGTCAGATATAATTGCACACACTGATATATCCACAAGAACCTCACGGAGCAATGTAAAGGCCAATAAACTTGATGTCAATGATACCCAATATGATGGAACATGTAAAGGCAGTTCTTCAGAAGACTTGCAGGAAGATGATGAATCCTCTTCACCCCACAAGGTCCTTGCTCTAACTTGGCCTGTGATATGGCTACAACATGCATATAATGTCCTGGAGTGTATCTACTCTGTTGCAATGCCATGTGCTTAGCATGTTGATCATGCATGTAAATATGTCATGCCTTCCTGTTTTTCAGTACCTATTCCATTCATGATAACATGTTTTCAAATTCAAGTACTGTCATTCTACTCTATCGCAATGCCATCTGCTTAATTTGGACATCATGCTTCTGAATATCTTATGCATTGCTATTCATCAGTATGTACTTCATCTGTCTACCATACCATGTTTTTTACATCGAAGTGCTGTTCTTGTGCTCTGTTGCAATGCCATCTTATTTTCCCAATCATACACGTGTATGTTGCCTTAGTTATTTCTGTATGTATTCCGCTAGCATACAGTTTTACATTCAACTAGTGTTTTTTTTGATGTGTTGTCATGTCGTATCCCTAGCTCTTACACCATACTCCCTCTGTCTCGATTACATGTTGCCGAAATGGATAAAAAGGATGTATCTAGAACTGAAATACGCCTAGACCCATCCATTTTTTCCGGATGGAGGGAATACATGTCAATATGTCATGCCTTTCTATTCTTCAGTACCTATTCCATCTCTCTGCTGCCGCATGTTTTATAATTAAAGCACCATTTTTCTATACGAGGCATGCAAGGGGAAGACGACTATGTTAGAATCTGAAGGGTTACAAACAAGGCCTTTGCAAAAGATCCAAACGCCAGGAGATAATAAACCAACTCCAGTTTTTATAGATACTGCTCCAGCACAAAGAAACCCAACTCCTACTGATAATAAGCAGATTCCAGTGGCCAAAGAACTAGTCCGCTCTAGTCCAGCAAAAATATGTCAACTCAATTCTAAGAAGCGTGTGCGTATCCTTGCATCATGAAATTTTATAGCATGCTGATCATATTTTCTACATGTTTCTTACCCATCTCTCTTTTAGAAAATAAGCTTAACAGATAGAAGATTTTCTGCAATGGTATCGTTTATGAGGAAAGATTCTTGCAGGAATTCTCTGTGCTCCAATGTAGATGTAAGTACTTGTTGTATATCACTATATTTTTACATCAGCATGTATTTTGTTAATCGGCGTGAATCCAACCTTTATCTAATCTAAATTTAGTTGTAGCAAAATGTATGCTTAAAGGCCACAATGTTGATTTTTGCAAGGAAAACTGCCTGGTAGTTTTGCATTCTGAGCTGCATGAGTGTACTATCTCATATCAGTGGGGTTGAATACTTTGGTTCTGCAGTGGGTTTTCAGTGTTTTTTTACTGTGTTGTCCTGTCGTATCCCTAGCTCTTACATCATACGCCCTCCGTCCGGATTAAATGTCGCAGAAATGGATAAAACTAGATGTATCTAGAACTGAAATACGCCTAGACCCATCCATTTATTTCCGGATGGAGTGAATACATGTCAATATGTCATGTCTTTCTATTCTTCAGTATCTATTCCATCTCTATTGTAACATGTTTTATAACTGAATCAGCATTCTTCTATATAAGGCATGCAAGGGGAAGACGGCTATGTTAGAATCTGAAGGTTCACAAACCAGGTCTTTGCAAAAGATCGAAACGCCAGGAGATAGTAAACCAAATCCATTTTTCATAGATATCGCTCCAACACAGAGAAACCCAACTTCCACTGATAATAAGCAGATTCCAGTGGCCAAAGAACTAGTCCGCTCCAGTCCAACAAAAGAATGTCAACTCCACTCTAAGAAGCGTGTGCGTATCCTCGCATCATGAAATTTCATAGCATTCTGATCATATTTTCTACATGTTTCTTACCCGTCTCTCTTTTAGAAAATAAGGTTAAACGATACAAGACTTCCTCCATTGGGATCGTATTCGAGGAAAATATCTTGCGGAAATTCTCTGTGCTCCAGTGCTGATGTAAGTACCTATTGTATATCACTATATTTTTACATCAGCATGTATTTTGTTAATCGGCGTGAATCTAACCTTTATCTGATCTAAAATTAGTTGTAGCAAAATGTTAAAGGCGCCAATGTTGATTTTTATAAGGAAAACTGCCTGGTAGTTTTCCGTACTGAGCTGCATGAATGTGTTATCTCATATCATGCACATTACTGAATTGTAGTGCTTCTCTGGTTGCCCATTCATTCATTGTGTCAATGTTGCTTTCGTATTACCTTACCTGGCTGATGATAGTTGTGCCATATTGTGTTAATTTGGTGTAGGATAGTTGCCCAAACATTCGTTGTGTCAATGTTGCTTTCCTATTATATGACTTGGCCAATGATAGCAATTCTAGTGTGTTAATTTTGTGCAGGCTGCTGAAGATAAGAACACAAACTCTGAAAACAGCAAGGCAACCCCATTGTTTCTTTCCAGTAAATCTAGGCCAGGTAATATGGCAATAACTCATGATTAATCTGGTTGGTTCTCATCCTAATTTATGTTATGATGCAGTGGTCAAGACACTCTCCACTATCAATAAGACAAGCCTGGCAAAATCGACATATGAATCTGTTCAGTATCCTCTATCTCGAATGCAACGGAATAAATGTATGTTTGTGAACCAATTAATGGCTGAAGCAATGATGGAAATGGTGGATGAATCAGAGGTGCAGAGTCGTGCGACACAACAACTGATCAATGTTTTCAGAGACAGTGTGGCAAAGCAGCAAGAACTTGCCCACATGCTTATGGGCGTCATCTATGCTGAGGTTGCAGATTGTGACGTTGTAGATGGTTATGTTCTGCTCATTTATTTGCACTGGCATCAATCTTTGATTGCCCAGTGGATGTAATTTCCTGTAATATATTCTGGATGTGCAACGTTATTCCATGTATGACATACCTTTGCTCATCGTAATGGGCTCAAATTATCTAATTTGGCCTAAAGACATGAACGAACTTTAGTGGGCGCATTAAGTTAATGGGCCGTTACTAGGCCGAAAGTTAATGGTCGGCCCTCTTACCTCCCGGGTCGTTAACATGCCGACATCGAAGCGGGCAACAGGTGGCCCCAATTTATTTCACGGGTCGTTAACAGGCCGTTACTAAGTTTGGGCTACATATGGCCCAACTATATTGTAGGCCTTTAGCAGGCCGAAAGAGATAGCGGGCTTGTATTGGACCATGAAGAGCATGAGCCGCTAAGAGGCCGAAAGTCAGGTCGTATTGTAAATGGCCCAACTGTGTTGTGGGCCTTTAGCAGGCCGAATGAGAAACCGGGCTGGTATTGGACCATGAAGGACATGGGCCGTTAAGAGGCCAAAACTAAGGTCCGACTACAAATGGCCCAACTCATTTATGGTCCGTTAACAGGCCGAAAGGCACATAGGGCCGGGAATTGGCCCAACACTTAAATGGGTCGCTAAAAGGCCAAAACTCAGGTCCGACTACAATTGGCCCAACTGATTTGTGGGTCGTCAACAGGCTGAAAGTGACACCAGGCCAGAAATTGGCCCAACACTTAAATGGGCCGCTAAAAGGCCGAAACTCAGGTCTGACTACAAATGGACCATCAGATTTATGGGCCGTCAACAGGCTGAAAGACACACCGGGCCGGAAATTAGCCCAACATTTAAATGGGTCGCTAAAAGGCCGAACGATGTACATCCTGAAAATTGGCCCATCCATTAAATGGGCTGTTAACAGGCCGAAATCTCATCGGGCCGATATTAAGCCCAAATATATAGCGGGCTATTAACGGGCTCGAACTGACGATGGGCTGCAATGGTGTCAAATCTTTGACGGACCGAATTGGCACATCTCGTATGGGCTGTGGGCTTAAATGGACCTGACACAAGTAGGCCTTATATGGGCCGGCCTGCTAATTTTTACTGGGCCGACCTTTTTCACCGGAATGGGCCACTGTTGTGCCGTGCCACGTGTCGACCTATCATAGGCGCCTCCTGTCCAATTAGTGGATGACATCTGTCCCAACGATGAGCCGACACGTGTTTCCTCTAGCTAATGATGATTTTACATGTGGAAAATCCCCATTGGTCGGGGCTGTTAACGGGTTATCAGATCCAAAACCTGACCCAATAGCTTAACGGCGTTCCGTTATGGTGGATGCCACGTGTTGGTCACCCTTGAAGAAAGCACTTCTGTGACGCGCGATTTATCATCATGGAAGTGGACACTTCTGTGATGATAATTTTGGCAATGTCATGGAACACTTCTACGACAGCACAGGTATGACTATCTTGATTCTGTCATAAATTTGTCATGGATGTACATGCATGACAAAAAACGCGACCTACTATGACAAACACGTATCATCACGGAAGTGTATTTTTTTGTAGTGAGAATTCAACAAAATCAGCCGTCTTGAGAATGCAAAGGAAATTTGGGATACTTTGATTGATATGCACGAAGGTACCGACTCCGTCAAGGAATCCAAAATTGATGTTGCTTATAGTAGTTCTCTTAATTCCACTAATGATTCTCTTAGCCAAGTTACACTTGAGCAAGAAAATAGCTTATTGAAGGGAATTATAGAGAAAGTTGTTTACAAGAGCCTTGCCGGAAGTAAGCAATTTGAGGAAACTGTATGCAAGCAAGGAAGACACCGAAAGAATCAAGGTGTTGGTTTTGAACGAAAGTTCAATGCCAATGGAGTTGAGTGGGAAGAAGATCAATACCCCAAGACGAAATTTGTTCCTCAACAAGAGAAGTATGATCCTACTTCTTTCCAAGGAACACAAGCTCAGGATGATCTTCCACCACAAGACCACAAGCAAAAAGGCAAGGACAAGCTTCAAGAGGAGATTGATGCATTTGAGGAAGCTCCCAAAGCTATGGTCAAGTGGGTTCCCAAGACTACATCAAGTTCTACTTCATCAAGTATGACTACAACTCCAAGGATTCCCATCAAGATGGTGTGGATCCCGAAGAAGAAGAACTATAGAGTTCTTGACGGTGACTCCGCCAACACACTTAACTCATATCATTTTGGTGAGGACAAGTGCAAACAACTTCCATATCTTGCACTAGTTCAAGGAGTCACAAACCCTCTTGTTGGTAAGACAAGGGACAAGGTAACCTAATGCATTCATGGACATCATCTCATGTGAATATCACTCTATGTCTATGGATATCCTTGTTTGTTCTTTGCGGGACTAACCCATGTAGGTATTTAAAGTGCAACTCACTCCAAAGGATTGCTCCAAAGGATCTACATCAACATTGAGCATGTACATCTTAAACACCTACATGAAGTCATCATCGACAAAACCCAAGGTTAGTTCATCCCTCTTAAGGGGGGATATCACATCTAGGGGGAGCTTTACTCTAATCAATTAAGCTAAATCAACTCTAATGGTGTGAACACAACAATGCTTTATGTAAAAGTGGCAACCCCACTTGTGCTTAAACGATGAGTATGACCTACGATCAAATGCTCTCATTGGACTCCTCAGTCAATATACTCACATATAGATGACCTAGTCATCGCAAATTGCTTGATAGATGCTAGATTGATTGTGCATGCTTTCTCACATATTTCATTTGCCATCTTATTGTGTGAGCATGTTGGTTGCATATTTTACTAATTCAAGGACATCCATTTGTTGCTTTGATTGTTTGCCTTTTTTCTCTTTTGCCAAATGGATGGACAAGAATGCCTAAGAACCTCCTCTAGCTATCTATGCTTTTCTCGTCTCAAACTCTATTCATGCTACATCACAAAGTTTGATCAAGTCAGATTCGAACCACTCTGTGTGAGGAGCACTCGGAGTCCCCGATTTGTCATAGACTTAAACTTCCAAAACCTCTTTGTGCATTTTGGTATGACTCAGTCATCCACTTTGGTCACACCGAGTTCACTAAGTTGATCTAGTTTTTCAATCTCGGTGTAACTGATTTGAACTTTTCGGTCACACCGAGTTGCAGTAACTGCTCGTGATTCTGCATCTCGGTGCCACCGAGTTGTCCCACTTGGTCACACTGAGAGGGTCGGGATATATATACTCATGGGTTGAATTTTTAAAATTTCTCCAAAACTCTTCACCCCGCGCGTGTCCTGCTCTACCTCCTCGGGTCTCCGGATCATCTCCTCGTCGCCAGCGACCTCCCGCCGCTGGTCATCATCGCCGTCAACGGAAATCTGCCCCACCGTTGTCGTCGTAGCGAACCCCCGCCAAACTAGGGTATGGGTTCGACCCTTGTGCTATTCTTTTACCTCTGATTAGTAGCACATTGTTTTTGCCATGATCCTTACCACGTATGCAAATACTCTATCCACTGAAAACATCCTTTAGGTTATATTCGATTTGAAAATTTAGGGTTAGGTCTCCGCCGAACTCATCTCGGACCGACCGAGTTGTAGAAATCGGTCTCACCGATTTGGCTTAGGCCATAGCACATGCATTTTTGGTCTGACCGAAAATTGCAAATCGGTGTGATCGAGTTAGATTCCTTGTGAAACCCTAGCAGTCTCGGTGCCACCGAATTGTGACTCGGTCTGACCGAGTTCACTAGTTTAGGTTCCAAAAACTGCTTCGGCATCACCGTGTTTACAAATCGGTAGCTCCGAAATGCTTTCTGTGGAGAACTAAAACTAAGTTTTTAAGTCATCTATTTTGCAAAATCTCTGCACTTTGTGATGCTCATCCACTCTACCTCATCTACATCTATTCACATGGTCTGCTGTCAGTAAGTTTGCAAAGATGTCTGATCAGAGTGACAGTCAGAACAGGTCTGAGGAACATGTGCATCTGAGTGAGGGTTCAGATCCCTCAAACACTTCTGATGATGGTAGCAGGAGCACTCCAAGTAACTTGCCAAAGGCAGCCACCAGAACAAGGAAGAAGAGAACCTCAGATTCACAGGATGAGGACTATGTGGCTACTGAGGAGGAAGTAAGCTCCAAGAAGAAGGTGCTGAAAAAGGAGTATGGCACAACTGCTACAGTTAAGCCAGGGATGAATAAGAAGGCTCCAGCAAGAACGATTCCTATGTCTAAGGCTAGAGCCTCCACTCAAGAGACAATGGAGTTCACTCTTGAACCCAAAGGGTGGAGAAGGCAAGAAGAGGAAGGAGAGGGTCAAGAAGACCATTGCCAGAGTCATTGACAAGCCCTCCATGATGAGAGATCCCTCTGAAGATGATGATGAAGAAGAGGATGCTCCAGCACCCAAAGCTCAGAAGCTTATGGGAGATGCTACAAAGTTAGGGGCTGCAACATCAAAGCCCAAAGCTGCTCCAAAAGCTCAAGCTCAGAAGCCCACTAAGCCCAAGAGGAACACCAGAAGTATTCCTGCCGAAGAGAAGAACAAGGCCCCAGTGCCTGAAGCTGAATAAGAGGATGATGAATCCCATGTGTTGAGAAAGTTAAAACCCAAGATCCCAGACCACAATGACACTCATCTAGCGGCTGAAGACATGCACATCAGAAAAGATGCTAGACTGAGATTGTGGAGATAGTCTGATCCCTATGTTGTGAGGAAAAGGACTACAGTTGACTACAGGTTCCACACAAAAGAACAACAAGACTTCTATGTAACTATTTTGCTTGACAAGAAGCCCATTGTGTGTGACATGAGATGGGTTGATTGGGAATTCATCAAGGAGAATGAAGATCACTTCCTAGGAGTATATGACAGTTTCAAAGCATGTGGAGTAGATGAGTTTGTTGGACAGAAACTCACAAAATGGAATGATGAGCTGATCATGCAGTTTTACTCCACTGCTCACTTTTACCCGGATGGAAAGATCATTTGGATGTCAGAAGGTACTAGGTACCAGTCCACTGTTGAAGAATGGGCCAAGCTGATAAATGCCCCAGAGAAACATGAGGATGACTTGGATGTGTATGCCAAGAAGAAGAAAGACGACAACACTATGGCAAACATGTATAAGGAGATCCCAGATAAAGCTTTGGAGAATCACAAGCTTGGATCAGTACATTTCTTGTTGTCTGGTCTGCCTACCATCAACTGGATCCTTAGGCACACATTGCTACCCAAGTCAGGAGGTCACAAGATGATCAGAGGACATTCTATCAACCTGCTACAGCTTTTTGATGTCCCTCAGAAGTTCAAGGTCACGAGTCTGATTGTAGAGACAATCAAAAGGACTGTCGATGACCAGAAGAGAAGTTGTGGGTATGCTCCACACATTCAGGAGCTCATCAACTCCAAGATGGGCACAGGAACATATCTTTTGGATAAGGAGCATCTATCCTTATATCCTGATTTTGAAGACAACACTGTAGTGATGAATGAGGAGGAACCATCATCAGTTCAAGCACAGGAGAAGAGAGCCAAAGCAAAGGATGAGAAAGCTGCCAAGATGCCAAGTGTTGAAGAGGCATCTCAAGTTTTCCTGAAAAGCAAGCAAGATCAACTTGCATATCTGATCCAGTCTACACTGAGAATTGAGAAGGGCTTGGCCACCCTGACTCAAAATCAGGAGAGCTTGAAGAGGGTCGTAGATACTAAATGTTATGATCTTGATCTGAAGGTAACTGAGATTCAAACAATACTTGAGCAGCTCCAGGAGAAAGCAGAAGAGAAGAGAGGGAAGGCAACTACTGATGCATTTCAGTGAGTGCCTAGAGGATAGAGGTCTGTTGTAGTGCATGTACCTGATACAGGAGCAACAACATCAGCACCAGCAGCCACAGCCTAAATACCACCTCCAGCAGCCACTCCACCAGCTCCAACTACATCAACAGATGCCTTCGTCCTTGGAGTTCTCTCTACATCACCTCCCGAAGACCAAGCCTGAGAGACGCATAACACTATGCATATTTGAACTTTTTGGTAACTTGTTGCCAAAGGGGTAGAAATATGTATAGATCATAGGCTTCGAGAGAGTGTTTTGCTTCTTTGCCTTTTGGTTGAACTTTTTATTATATGCCTGTGTGAGATACTTTATGTCCCTGTGTGAGATACTTGTGTGACCATGTGATTGATCGTATGCTACTTTAATGCTTGCTTGGATGATACTATCTTTTATATCTCTATATGATCATTCACTTTGCTTGGTGATGAGTGCATGCTTTTAAGTTATATCATTTTGAGCACTCCACCAAGATGTATGTGACATGGAAGAGTGACACATGATCCTAATCAATTGTGCATTTGCATTCAAAAGCAAACTTTAAATAATGCACAAATTTAGGGGGAGCTCTTGCTTATCACATACTTCTCAAAGCGACGATGTATTTCAATCTTATAATCATTTGTCGAAGCTTTGATCTATATGTTGTCATCAATTACCAAAAAGGGAGAAATTGAGTGCAACTATCCCTAGGTGGTTTTGGTAATTCCAAACAACATATAGCTCATTGAGCTAATGCTATTTCAAGATAAATATTTCAGGAAAGCTCAATGATTGGCATGGCATGGATTAGAAATGTGGACCCCTCAAAATGCTAAGGACAAAGGACTGGATCAAGCTCAAAGCTCAGAACTCTACATTTTTCATTTTTGTGATCCAAGATCACATTCAGTCCATAGGAAAAGCCAATACTATTAAAAGGGGATGAGGTGTTGCTTAATGGCTTTCTTGCTCAAAGTGCTTAGTGATATGCTCCAAAGCCCTCAACTACTTTCTCACATCCACATATGTCCCAAACCAAAAGTCAAACTTGGCCCCACCGAAACTTTCCATCCGGCGCCACCGAGTTCAGTTGACATAGCCACTGCCACAAAACCCTAGTCACTTCGGTCCCACCGATAGGGATCTCGGTCTCACCAAGATGGGATTGCAAACTCTCTTTTTCCCTTCGTAATGTTTCGGTCTAACCGAGATGAGCGATCGGTCCCACCGAGTTCGCAATGCAAACTCTCTGTTTCCCCTTCGTAACGTTTCGGTCCAACCGAAATGAGCGAATTGGTCCCACCGAGTTTTCCTGACCAACTCTCTGTTTGCTTATTACCAAAATCGGTCCCACCGAGTTTGTGTAATCGGTCTCACCGAGATTACGTTATGCCCTAATCCTAATGAAATCGGTCCCACCAAAAATCGTAACATTCACATTTTGAACTGAATCGGTCTGACCGAGTTTTCTAATTCAGTCCCACCGAGTTTGGTAAATTCTGTGTAATGGTTAGATTTTGTGTGGAGGCTATATATACCCCTCCACCCACTCTTCATTCGTGGAGAGAGCCATCAGAACATGCCTGCACTTCCATCATACATTTTCTGAGAGAGAACCACCTACACTTGTGTTGAGGTCAAGATATTCCACTCCAACCACATAAATCTTGATCTCTAGCCTTCCCCAAGTTGCTTTCCACTCAAATCATCTTTCCACCAAATCCAATCCTATGAGAGAGAGTTGAGTGTTGGGGAGACTATCATTTGAAGCACAAGAGCAAGGAGTTCATCATCAACACATCATCTATAATCTTTTGGAGAGTGGTGTCTCCTAGATTAGTTAGGTGTCACTTGGGAGCCTCCGTCAAGATTGTGGAGTTGAACCAAGGAGTTTGTACGGGCAAGGCGATCGCCTACTTCGTGAAGATCTACCCTAGTGAGGCAAGTCCTTCATGGGCGATGGCCATGATGGGATAGACAAGGTTGCTTCTTCATGGACCCTTCGTGGGTGGAGCCCTCCGTGGACTCGCGCAACCGTTACCCTTCATGGGTTGAAGTCTCCATCAACGCGGATGTACGATAGCACCACCTATCGGAACCACGCCAAAAATCTCCGTGTCTACATTGCGTTTGCTCCCTCCAAACTCCTCTCTTTATCTTCATGTGCAATGTTTTACATCCCACTGCTATACTCTTAGACTTGCATGTGTAGGTTGTTTACTTGACTAGTGCTAAGTTGCTAAAATCTGTCAAGACTTAAAATTGAGAAAATGCTAGATTTTTTTTGGTCAAGTAGTCTAATCACCCCCCTCTAGACATACTTTCGATCCTACAAGGTCTCATATTGGCTATACCTAGCAATGGTGGCGTTTTTGGCGTCATTACCTTGGTGAAGGCATTGCTCGGAGTTTGGTCAGACTCGATCTTCAGGGTGAAAATCCACGATCTTACCTTCAGGTGTTGGATCCGGCGACGGCGTCACTTGTGTGTTGTTCCCTTTCTGGAGGCGTCGCTTTTGAAGAACCTCTCTCGTAGTCTGTATGCTGTCATGAGATAGTTGGAGCTGATGGTGGTTGTTGTACATCGCTGATCGCTGTTTTTATCACTTGGGTTTTTTTTTCTTTTTCTCTCTGCCAGGCACAGCTTCAGTCTAGTATGACTTGGCACCTTGTTGGCGACATTTTATGTGTGTGTGTGTTTGTGTTGGCTGTGTGCATGTTAGCTATGCAGAGGCTGGGTGTCGCTCATTATATCTGTATTCCTCGATGCTATATCATGAGTCAATAAAAACACCCTTTATCAAAACGAAAAAAAATCTCGCAGGCCTCACATCGGCACTGGAGAGCGCTCCAGCATGGTGAAGATGAGGCCGGAACCGTCAATGGCAAAGAAAAGCCGCCACCTGGTTGTGTGCATTCTGGATGTCCTTGTGATTTCTTACTGGTGCAGAGGCTGGATGTAATTAGTATTTTCGCGATATTAATATATTTTCCTTTTAAAACTAAAACAATGTCAGTTATTTCCGAACTGGGGTAATATTATTTTAGAAGGAAAGGGAGAGGATGATTAGGCGTTCGTTCTAGTCCATCCAACAAAATCGAGAGTTTGTGGTGCCCACATCCATGAGCGTCCAACGGGTAATCCAATCAACAAACTTGTCTAAGCACACACGTCCCGTTAAGTAGGTTCCATATAAACCCATGCACAGCGGATAGTTACCTTGGATACACACGTAGTCACGTACTAACGTGTGAATGAGTACGATGTACTCGTCCGTGATGTGTGCATCTCTGTCCTGTACTCTCTCGCAAAGATAAAAGAAAGAAAAAAAAGGTGATTGTTAGGGCCGGCAGGGCGGCAACTCTAGAGGCTAACGTGACTGAGCCAGCAATCAATCGCGCTTGCATGTGTCGATGTGTCAGCTTGGCCATCTGCAGGATAGTGGGAAAAAGTTGGCGTAAAAACACACAAGAGCAAGAAGAGATCGATGCGTGCAACTGTCAAAAGAGACAGACATTAATCCCAACGGCAACAAACGAGTGAAATGATGGCATATCCAATGGGCGCCCGCAAGGTCAACTCCGCCACTCAAGCTAGCTAGCTAGGGGCGGTAGAAGATAAGGGGACACACGGTTACGGTTTTAAGCTACACTGCAGCTTAGCATGCCATGCAGCTAGCTGCCGGCGTCACATGGCCATGCGCTGCCAGGGTCAAGTGCCTCCAGCCGGGCGGCTCCCTGATGGTCTCAAAGATCTCTCCTTGTGATTTTCTTATGCATATAACATACTCTTTATCAATTCATCTTTTTCTTTTTGAAAATGATCAGATCTATTATAAAAATTCACCTAACGTACAAAGCATCTCAAACCTAATAAAAATTACATTAAGATTCCAAGACCACTGAACGACCACTACTGCCCTCAGAACGAGCTACTGACGTGCGCTATCGCCGCTCCCCTATCGGAGCCGACTTGACCTTATCGATGACAGGCAGGAAGTCTTCATGCACGTGTCCCTAAGGACCATCTGTTTTCTAATTCCTAGGGTTCAATAGAGATGTGTTGCTGCAAGGTTAAATCACTAAGAATTCGATAAAAGATGGGAAACAATCCTATAAGCACTACTTAATCATTGTAATTAGTTTTAATTTTCATATTGTTAGTCTAAAAGCTAATGTTACATAAAGTCAAATCTCAGTGAAATAATTTCAACTAATTCCTGTAGTAACGCGCGCGGGGCGGGGGGGGGGGGGGGGGGGGGAGGGCATCTCTAGATAGAGACAAGCTTCCTAGCAGGCACATTATAGTTAGCGGATTCAGTGCAATGAGTTTCGAATCCTGATCCAGAACAATCAATTTCTTCTGGCTAACACATGTATTTTCCATTTCTTCTAAGGCACTTACAACTTTAAGTTCAACTATTTGCAGATGGTGCTAAAACTAAATTAAAAACAAATAGCGTCAATCCATGCACGATGCATGTCATACCTTGATAAGTGTCCGCCTGAGGCAGATGTGAAGGAAATGTGCCCTAGAGGCAATAATAAAGTTATTATTTATTTCCTTATATAATGATAAATGTTTATTATTCATGCTAGAATTGTATTAACTGGAAACTTAGTACATGTGTGAATACATAGACAAACAGAGTGTCACTAGTATGCCCTTACTTGACTAGCTCGTTGAATCAATGATGGTTATGCATGTTTCCTAACCATAGACATGAGTTGTCATTTGATTAACGGGATCACATCATTAGAGAATGATGTGATTGACTTGACCCATCCGTTAGCTTAGCACGATGATCGTTTAGTTTGTTGCTATTGCTTTCTTCATGACTTATACATGTTCCTATGACTATGAGATTATGCAACTCTCGAGTACCGGAGGAACACTTTGTGTGCTACAAAACGTCACAACGTAACTGGGTGATTATAAAGGTGCTCTACAGGTGTCTACGATGGTACTTGTTGAGTTGGCATAGATCGAGATTAGGATTTGTCACTCTGATTGTCGGAGAGGTATCCGGGCCCTCTCGGTAATGCACATCACTATAAGTGTCGGTGTCAAAACCGGCGGATCTCGGGTAGGGGGTCCCGAACTGTTCGTCTAGGCCGGATGGTAACAGGAGGCAAGGGATACGAAGTTTTACCCAAGTTCGGGCCCTCTTGATGGAGGTAAAACCCTACGTCCTGCTTGATTAATATTGATGATATGGGTAGTACAAGAGTAGATCTACCACGAGATCGGAGAGGCTAAACCCTAGAAGCTAGCCTATGGTATGATTGTTGTTCTGTATGTTGTCCTACGGACTAAAACCCTCCGGTTTATATAGACACCGGAGAGGGTTAGGGTTACACAAAGTCGGTTACAATGGTAAGAGATCCACATATCCGTATCGCCAAGCTTGCCTTCCACACCAAGAGAAGTCCCTCCCGTACACGGGACGAAGTCTTCAATCTTGTATCTTCATAGTCCAGGAGTCCGGCTGAAGGTATAGTCCGGCCGTCCGGACAGCCCCTAATCCAGGACTCCCTCAGTAGCCCCTGAACCAGGCTTCAATGACGACGAGTCTGGCGCGCAGATTGTCTTCGGCATTGCAAGGCGGGTTCCTCCTCCAAGTACTTCATAGAAGATTTTGAACACAAAGATAGTGTCTGTCTCTGCAAAATAAGTTTCCACATATTGCCATAGAGAGAATAATATTTACACAAATCTAATCTGCTGACGTATTCCGTAGTGTGACATCGCACCACGGCCAAGCATTTATTTGAATCGTTTTATTATCCCACCTCAGCGTGTCATGCGAGGCGGTTTCCTTGGCACATCTTGTTAAAGCAGAGATCGTGTCCCCTTATTCCGGGATTCTCATCGATACGGGCGCGGGTAACCCAACCGCTTCTAGGACTCCTAGACTATAGGCAAGTCCAAACGGCCACGGAGAGGATGCTTGATATTCACCCTCTTTATAAAGGGACAAGGCTTTTATTTTTTCCCTCCCGTGCTCAATCGAATCCTTCCCCCACCTCAAGCTCAAACACCCAAAGTTCAGGTCAGGCGCCCCGAACCTTCAATCATGTCCGGATCTAGCCTTCAAGGCCGATGGATGCCTTCCTCCATCACAAAAGAAGACATCAAAAAGTTGAGGGAGGCCAGATATCTGACCGCCGAGGTTTCGCATTAGTTGCCTGCCCGAGGGCAGGACGTCCCCTCCCCCGAATCCAACGATAACGTCGTGTTCGTGTCCCACTTCCTCCGAGGTCTAGGCCTCGCTCTAGATCCTTTCGTCAGGGGTTTGATGTTTTATTACGGGCTAGATTTCCATGATCTAGCTCCGGACTCCTTTCTTCATTTCACGACATTTATTGTCGTGTGTGAGGCCTTCCTCCGGGTTACCCCTCACTTTGGCCTGTGGCTCAAGACCTTTGAAGTAAAGCCGAAGATGATCGAGGGGCAACATGCAGCGTGCAGAGGTGCCTCAATATGCAAGATGACGGGAGCTCCATGGCCCAAAGGTTCCATTCCAGAGGTGTCTGAATTGTGGCAACAGGAGTGGTTCTACATTACGGCTCCTAGAAGTGCCAAGTGGGCGGCCGCCCCTATTTTCCGCTCGGGCCCTCCACCAAAACTGATGTCATGGATCAACAGAGGTCTGAGCTGGGGTCTAGCCAAGGACGTGCCTATACTGCAAAGCCGCATTCGAGATCTCTTCAATGGAGATTTTAGTTTGGTTGCGGTAATACAAGTTATGCTGGTTCGTCAAGTCCAGCCTTGCAAACGCCGGCCCCTTCGCTTGTGGGAGTTCAATCCTGAGGGACCGTGTGTCATTCAAAATTTCCTCCGCCTGACGCACGAGGAGATGTACAAGCCATTCTTCGGACCTCAGGTAGAGTGTCCGGAAATCACCGAGGACGTGGGCCTGAGCAGTAACCGCGCCGCCGAACAGGTAAGAAATCTTCCGGCCGAACATACTATCTCTCATTTGTTACGAAGTTATTTCTGAGAGTTCGCTTTTTGACCAGGACTGGCTAAAGAGGCGAAGTTGATTCGGTGTTCGGCCCCCCTCCCTGAGGGTTTGGACAATCCGGTATTGGAAAAGATGCTCCAGGTCGCACCTTGCCCGGAGCCCTTGAAGGAAGATACTGGGGAGGATAATATGGGCGGACGCGGGCCCCCAACGCTGCCCATTCTAACCGAGGGATCAATTCTCCAGCGAGTCATAAGTGACCCGAAATAGTTTAATAGTACATGTATGCCATATTTTTCTTCTAAGAAAATAACCACCGCATATATCTTTGCAGTTCGGGCCTTAGCCCCTCTCAAATGAGCTCGTCTTCGGGGGATCTTCTTCCAGAGATGATGGAGAGCGAAACGCCTCCTCTGGACTCCTCCGCTCCGGAAGGGGGCGACCCCGAAGTGTCGTCGCGGAGGGCCTCTCCGAGTCCGGTGAGGCCAGAAGATAATCCCATTGACCCCCGAAGCTCCCAGTGTCCGGCTCCCGAAGAGAGCAGAAAAAAGAGTCCGGCACCGTCTGGTGTGCGATCGGATGTTCTGAGGGAGTTGGTGGGGCGAGCGGCCATCTCAGATGAACACCGGATGCTGATGAATACGGTGATGGAGAGAATCTCGTCCGCCGAAAGCGGATTGCATGAAGCTTTTATGAGTCTACTGACGGGCTTTGAGGTATGTAAAATAATGTATGATAGTACTACACATGCTAGGTGTGCCCTGTGTAGATAGTAGCCCCTGAGACTCTGGTTGTCGTCGGAAACGACGACGAACAGAGGATCATATTCCCAGGTAATAACCATACTGCCTCTATGTGCAGATGATGGAAGCTCCGGTGGCTAGCCGGACTAGCGAGTTTGCCCATTTAAAACGACAGTTGGATGCGGCAGGCGCCGGCATCGAGCTTGTTAACAAAAGGCTTGACGAGGCACAGGGTAAGTGTCATTATCTGGTAAACGCCACATAGTAAGAGAAGCATGATGCCAGTATCTTTAATATGTTGTGATTGCAGATGGAGCTGCCACTGTTGAAGCCTTGCGGGCAGAACTTGCCGGAGCCAAGGAACAAGCGAGGTTTGGTAATGCGGCTGCTTTGAAGGCGGCCGAAGAGTTGAAAGCCGAGAAGGCCGCGCATGGCGAGAGCCAAGATAAGATGGCCAAGATGTCCATAGAATTACAAGCCGCCGCCGACCGTTGCCGGGTTCTTGAAAAGGAAAACCTAGCGAAGGCATCGAACCTTGAGAAGGCTACTGCGAAGAGAAAAGACATCCGCTCTGCTATGAGGGCGAAGAAGGAGGAGTTGCGGGAAGCCGGGGATATTGTAGCTGGGAAATCCTTTATGTTGCAGAGGAAGTTCGGAGATCCACGGTATGCCCCTCTGGATCGGCTGTGGAGTTCAGAGGATGTGTATATGGATTTGGCAGTGAGCGCTGCCGATGCGGCCAAGTACTTCCAGGGTCAGACGGACCGTGAAGTGGATCAGCTGTTTTGGACACAATTACATTCTCCCGAGCGTCCGCTTTCATTGACTGACCAATTAGCCGAATGGGCCGAACTGAATAGGTTGTCCGGACTCGCCATGAGGTTTGTTGTGGATCAGCTATGGCCGGAAAGGCCAAAACCGAACAACTATTTCAGCTTGGTGCAGCAGTTCCTTGACGTGGTGCCGTGCATTAATGCGATAAAGAGGTCGGCGTGCATAGAGGGCTCACGGATGGCCTTTGCCCTTGTTAAAGCATACTGGGCGGAGATGGATGCTACCACTGTTGCAGCGCGGGATTCGGCCATAGGCCGAATGGCTGCTGAGCACTACTTTGAAGAAGTTCTTGAGGGTGCTCGTTTGATAGAGACCCAGTGCTCAAAAAATATTATGTTTGAGTGATATGTAATCTCATTGTAAGCGAAATGCTTTTATAAATTTTTATAAGGCTATTTTTATACTTTTGCCTGAAAGTAATATGATGCCTCCTGGGCGGCCGTTTATGTATACATGTGTATAACCTGAAAGATTGCAGCCGTCGGCTTCAACCCCCACACATATAATGCGGAGGTGCTCTCAAAAAACACGCGTTCACACTTAACCCAATGTCTTGGTCCTATTAAGGAGGTGATAGCGGAGCGAGCGAGGCAACCGGACTATAATGCTTTAGCACTTTCACTTAGCCATAGGAGTTTGACAGTGGGGCTACTAGATAGCCCCTGGTGGCTCCGCACTCTCCCGATCCCGGGGTGCGTACATGCCTGGCCGGAAAACGGCCCTTCGTTAAGGCGGAGGAATTCTAACATTCCAACAGGTTATCGAGTGGTTGACCAGTCTCACGCTATATCATGACAGTCAGTTGCGGCTTTCTCTACTGAGGTGCTCGTCCGGATGAACCAGGGCACAATCGCAGTAGTTCTCCTGGTGCTACCTTAGCCGGTAAAGCGGAACGTAAGGCACCAAAACACAGGAGCCGGGCAAACCCAACATTTGACCAAAGACAATGATTCGGAGCTGATGCATATAGGGCCAAACTCGCGACACTGAACACTCCCTAAGGTATTCAGTCTTTGTGGTATAAACCGGGCCTAAATAATGGCTTTTGTAAGAAGCCCCTTGTGTCCAGGTACGTGCATTGTTCTGGCGTGGCCACATGCCAAGACGTCTGCATCCTTCTCAACGGTGGATATGTATCAACAAGAGACAGTAAAAAAGGTTTACGCAGGGTCTAAATCTAAAAAGAATCCTTGGAGCGGGTCCCTGCTGCACGCCTACGCCTGTGTATCCATTGTGTCGTATCCTCGATGGGTGTAGCACGATGATCGTCTGTAAAAGAGAGGAATTTAGGTGAAAAAGTTGTCGTGCAAAAAGATAGTTTTTAAAGAAACCATGTATAATTCAAGATGAGAAAAAATTGCCACTTGTCTACGCGCGTTGAGCCCCTTGTATTGACAAATAGGGGTGTGACCATTTATTCGGTATAAATAGCGGCGCCGGACTTGATTAGTTGTGTCTGAGGTCTTGATGACCTATTGGATGCTTTCACCGGTCCGGGCGCCTTTAGTGTGCGGCCGCCAAGGCAGCCGCACTCTCTTTGGCGCGCAGAGATCACTTGATGTTTCCGTTCACTGAAATGATGCCACGTGGACCGAGCATCTTGAGTGTGAGGGAGGCGTAGTGTGGTATTGCATTAAAGCGAGCGAAAGCTTCGTGTCCGAGCAGTGCTTGATAGCCACTTTGGAATGGAGCGATGTGGAAGGTTAAAATGCTCGCGACGGAAGTTATCGGGGGAGCCGAATATAACTTGTAGTAGGATGGAGCCCGTACAACGAGCCCCTAGGCCTGGCGTTACTCCTTTAAAGGTAGTATTGCTATGGCGAATTTTTGTTGGGTCTAACCCCATCCCGCGGATTGTATCCTGATATATTAGGTTTAGATTGCTGCCACCGTCCATTAAGACTCGTGTAAAGTGATATCCGCCAATTACTGGGTCTAATACCAGGGCAGCCCATCCTGCGCGTTGGATACTTACTGAGTAATCGCGATGGTTGAAAGTGATCGGTTGAGACGACCAGTGGCAGGACTTCGCGGTGACAGGCACTTGGGTATATTTTCCTGGGAGTGCCGCGTTGTTTTTTCCCTTGATCACGTGTAACACGTTTACTGTTTTGACTTCTGATGGAAATTTCTTTTGTTCCCCAGTGTCTTGCTTGGGAGGCTCGTCCTCGTCTTCACTTGGTGTATCCTCCCCCTTGTGTACGGCGTTGAGCTTGCCAGACTGCTTGAAGACCCAACATTCTCTGTGGGCATGATTAGCAGGTTTACCAAGAGTACTATGGATCTGACATACTTGGTCCAGAATTTTGTTGAGGCTGGACAGTTCATCCCTGGTGCCTTTAGAGGGCGGCTTTTGCTGACCTGGCCGAGAGCTTTTGAATCCGGCGTTTACTGCCGTGCCCTTCATACTGTCTTCTTTATTCCGGTGTTTGTTATTGCTATTGCGCTGTGATTTCCCGTTTCCATCTCTAACTTCAGATGTACTAGGGTCGCTGGTGCTGCATCTGGCTAGCCAGCTGTCCTCACCCGCGCAAAAAGCGGGTCATGAAGCTTGTTAATGCAGCCATCGTTCTCGGCTTATTTTGGCCGAGGTGTCTGGCGAGCCATTCGTCACGGACGCTATGCTTAAAAGATGCCAAGGCTTCGGCGTCCGGACAGTCGACAATCTGGTTCTTTTTAGTAAGAATCCTGTTCCAAAGCTTTCGGGCTAACTCTCCGGGCTGTTGAGTTATATGACTCAAATCGTCCGCATTCGGAGGTCGGACATAAGTCCCTTGAAAATTTGCCCGAAAGGCGTCTTCGAGCTCTTCCCAACTTCCAATGGAGCTTTTGGGGAGGCCTTTAAGCCAGTGACGAGCTGGCCCTTTGAGCTTGAGGGGTAAGTACTTGATGGCGTGGAGATCATCTCCTCGAGCTATATGGATATGAAGGATGTAGTCCTCAATCCATACCCCAGGGTCTGTTGTTCCATCGTATGTCTCTATATATGTTTACGGGTTTGAATCCCTCTGGAAATTCATGGTCCAGCACCTCATCGGTGAAACATAGGGGGTGTGGGGCACCCCTGTAGCTGGGTGTACCGCGTTGTTCAGATGTTTGTTGTGTTGCATTGTATGCTGGGGCGCGCTTGCGTGGTCCATAGATGGATCTTGTTGCGCCGTCCTTTGGGTGCGAGCCCTCGCATGGGTCGCGTGTTGCATTGTGAGTGGCGTTGTATGCCGCTCTGTGTTGGTAGAGGGTTCGTCTATCCGGCCAGGTGGCTGCTTTGATATTTTGTTGTGGGGGGTCTGAGGCCTCCTCATCGAATTCAGGTAGCAGCTTCCGCTTTGGGTAGCTCTTGGAGGGGCGATTGTCGCCGTACCTCGCTGATGTGTTGAGTATTTTACTCCATCTGATTTGGAGTGTGTCTTGCGCAGCCTTGCGCCTTTGCTTCTGCTTTTTAAGACTCCTCGCGGTGGCAACAAGCCTTTTACGGGCATTCTGCTGCTCCGGGTGCCTGTCCGGCGTTATGTCGTCCGGACTATTATCCTTGATAGAATTTGTTTGTTCGGTTTGATTGTACAGATTGCCGTTGTCCGGCAGCGGTTCTCCCTGCTCCAGTGTTGGGTCTGTGTGATCGTTATTTCTGTCGAGGCGGGATTTGGGGCGGCGCTTGCGTCGCCGCTTTGACTGCTTCTCGAGGGAACAAGCCTTCGGTGCGTCCTTCCGCTCCTCATCGTCATCTTTCGGTGCATCCACCATGTATACGTCATATGATGAGGTGGGCGTCTAGCGCCCTATGGGCGGTGGTTCTTCTTTGCCTCCCGCATCATCGTCAATACCGTCGATGTTTTCAGAGTCGAAGTCGAGCATGTCGGTTAAATCGTCGATAGTGGCTACAAAGTGGGTGGTGGGTGGGCGTCGAATTTCTTCGTCTTCCGCATCCCAATCTTGCTAGCCATGATCCGGGCAGGGCTCTCTTGACAAAGAGAGAGACTTTAGTGATTTCATAATATCGCCGAAGGGCGAGTGCTGAAAGATGTCCGCGGCGGTAAACTCCATGATCGGCGCCCAATCGGATTCGATCAGCAGGGGCGCGGAAGGTTCGGAGTCCGGGGAGGAGTCCGGCTCCTTGGATTCACGAGTCTCGCGGAGTGCGGGGCTGGTGTTCGGCTCGATCGTCATTGGGATCGCAGCCCCCGAGGTGGCGTCCAACCACCCATCCTCGATCGGCGCAGTTGGCTCCGAATTAAGGGTCGAAGCCGATGCGGGTGCGGCCTCCAGGGCACTGTTCGGCGGCAGAGCTAGATCATGCCCGTCGTGACAGTGCGGTGCGCTCGGCAGTGGCTCGACTCCGTCGAAGATCAAGTCCCCGCGGATGTCAGCCGTGTAGTTTAAACTTCCAAACCTGACCTGATGGCCAGCGGCGTAGCTTTCGATCTGCTCCAGATGGCCAAGCAAATTAGCCCGTAGTGCAAAGCCGCCGAAGAGAGAGATCTGTCCAGGGAGACAAGTTTCACCCTAGACCGCATCACTATCGATGATAGTAGGAGCCATCAAGCCTGACGGCGACGACACAGAGGAACTCTCAATGAAAGCACCAATGTCGGTGTCAAAACCGGCAGATCTCGGGTAGGGGGTCCCGAACTGTGCGTCTAGGCCGGATGGTAACAGGAGGCAAGGGACATGAAGTTTTACCCAGGTTCGGGCCCTCTTGATGGAGGTAAAACCCTACGTCCTGCTTGATTAATATTGATGATATGGGTAGTACAAGAGTAGATCTACCACGAGATCGGAGAGGCTAAACCCTAGAAGCTAGCCTATGGTATGATTGTTGTTCTGTATGTTGTCCTACGGACTAAAACCCTCCGGTTTATATAGACACCGGAGAGGGTTAGGGTTACACAAAGTCGGTTACAATGGTAGGAGATCCACATATCCGTATCGCCAAGCTTGCCTTCCACGCCAAGGAAAGTCCCTCCCGGACACGGGACGAAGTCTTCAATCTTGAATCTTCATAGTCCAGGAGTCCGGCTGAAGGTATAGTCCGGCCTTCCGGACACCCCCTAATCCAGGACTCCCTCAATAAGCCTTGCAAGCATTGTGACTAATGAGTTAGTTGCGGGGTGATGCATTACGGAACGAGTGAAGAGACTTGCCGGTAACGATATTGAACTAGGTATTGAGATACCGACGATCGAATCTCGGGCAAGTAACATACCGATGACAAAAGGAACAACATATACCGTTATGCTGTTTGACCGATAAAGATCTTCGTAGAATACGTAGGAGCCAATATGAGCATGCAGGTTCTGCTATTGGTTACTGACCGGAGATGAGTCTCGGTCATGTCTACATAGTTCTCGAACCCGTAGGGTCCGCACGCTTAACGTTCGGTGACGATCGATATTATGAATTTATGTGATTGATGTACCGAAGGTAGTACAGAGTCCCGTATGAGATCGGGGACATGACGAGGAGTCTCGAAATGGTTGAGACATAAAGATCGATATATTGGACGACTATATTCGGACATCGGAAAGGTTTCGAGTGATTCGGGTATTTTTCGGAGTACCGGAGAGTTACGGGAATTCGCCGGGGAGTATATGGGCCTTATTGGGCTTTAGGGGAAAGAGAGAGGGGAGGCTGCGCCCCCCAAGGCTTAGTTCAAATTGGACTAGGGGGAGGGGCGGCGCACCCTCCTTCCTTTTCTTCTCTTTTCCCTTTCCTTCTCTCCTACTCCTACTACATGGAAGGGGGGGATCCTACTCCCGGTGGGAGTAGGACTCCCCTTGGGGCGCGCCTAGGAGGGCCGGCCTCTGCTCCTCCTCCACTCCTTTATATACGTAGCTAGGGGGCACCCCATAGACACAAGTTGATCATTGATCCCTTAGCCGTGTGCGGTGCCCCCCTCCACCATAATCCACCTCGATCATATCGTAGCGGTGCTTAGGAGAAGCCCTGCGTCAGTAGCAACATCATCGCCGTCATCACGCCGTCGTGCTGACGAAACTCTCCCGTGAAGCTATGCTGGATTGGAGTTCATGGGACGTCATCGAGCTGAACGTGTGCTGAACTCAGAGGTGCCGTGCGTGCGGTACTTGGATCGGTCGGATCGTGAAGACGTTCGACTACATCAACCGCGTTCTCGTAACGCTTCCGCTTACGGTCTACGAGGGTACGAGGACGATACTCTTCCCTCTCGTTGCTATGCATCACCATGATCTTGCGTCTGCGTAGGAAATTTTTGAAATTACTACGTTCCCCAACAGTGGTATCAGAGCCAGGTTTATGCGTAGATGTTATATGCACGAGTAGAACACAAAGGAGTTGTGGGCGTGGGTATATACATATTGCTTTCCGTCACTAGTTGATTCTTGATTCAGCGGCATTGTTGGATGAAGCGGCCCAGACCGACATTACGCGTACACTTACGTGAGACTGGTTCTACTGACGTGCTTCGCACACAGGTGGCTAGTGGGTGTCTGTTTCTCCAGCTTTAGTTGGATCGGATTCAATGGACATGGTTCTTTCTGAAGATCAAAAAGCAATCACTATACCGCGTTGTGGTTTTTGATGCGTAGGTAAGAACGGTTCTTGCTCAGCCCGTAGCAGCCACGTAAAACTTGCAACAACAAAGTAGAGGACGTCTAACTTGTTTTTGCAGGGCATGTTGTGATGTGATATGGTCAAGACGTGATGAGATATAAATTGTTGTATGAGATGATCATGTTTTGTTAAAGTTATCGGCAACTGGCAGAAGCCTGATAGTTGTCTCTTTATTGCATAAGATGCAAGTGCCATGTAATTGCTTTACTTTATCGCTATGCGATAGCAATATTTGCAAAAGCAATAGTTGGCGAGACGACCATGTGACGACACATTGATAGAGATCAAGATGATGGAGATCATGGTGTCATGCCGGTGACGATGGAGATCATGACGGTACTTTAGAGATGGAGATCAAAATCACAAGATGATGATGGCCATATCATGTCACATATTTTGATTTCATATGATGTTTATCCTTTATGCATCTTATTTTGCTTAGTTTAGCGGTAGCATTATAAGATGATCTCTCACTAAATTTCAAGGTATAAGTGTTCTCCCTGAGTATGCACCGTTGCCAAAGTTCGTTGTGCCGAGACACCATGTGATGATCGGGTGTGATAAGCTCTACGTTCACATACAACGGGTGCAAGCCAGTTTTGCACACGCGGAATACTCGGGTTAAACTTGACGAGCCTAGCAAATGCAGATATGGCCTCGGAACACTGGAGACCGAAAGGTCGAGCGTGAATCATATAGTAGATATGATCAACATAGTGATGTTCACCATTGAAAACTACTCCATCTCACGTGATGATCGGACATGGTTTAGTTGATTTGGATCACGTGATCATTTAGATGACTAGAGGGATGTCTATCTAAGTGGGAGTTCTTAAGTAATATGATTAATTGAACTTTAATTTATCATGAACTTAGTCCTGATAGTATTTGCATAACTATGTTGTAGATCAATAGCTCGCGATGTAGCTCCCCGTTTATTTTGATATGTTCCTAGAGAAAAACTAAGTTGAAAGATGTTAGTAGAAATGATGCGGATTGGATATGTGATCTGAGGATTATCCTCATTGCTGCACAGAAGAATTATGTCCTTGATGCACCGCTAGGTGACAGACCGATTGCAGGAGCAGATGTAGACTTATGAACGTTTTGCAAGCTCGATATGATGACTACTTGATAGTTTAGTGCCCCATGCTTTACGGCTTAAATCGGGGCTTCAAGGACGTTTTGAACGCCACAGAGCATATGAGATGTTCCAAGAGTTGAAATTAGTATTTCAGACTCATGCCCATGTCGAAAGGTATGAGACCTTTGACAAGCACTTTGCCTACAAGATGGAGGAGAATAGCTCAGCTAGTGAGCTTGTGCTCAGAATGTCTGAGTACTAGAATCACTTGAATCAAGTGGGAGTTAATCTTCTAGATAAGATAGTGATTGACAGAGTTCTCTAGTCACTATCACCAAGTTACTCGAACTTCGTGACGAGCTATAATATGCAAGGGATAACGGAAATGATTCCCAAGCTCTCCGTGATGCTGGAATCGACGAAGGTAGAAATCAAGAAAAACATCAAGTGTTGATGGTTTACAAGACCACTAGTTTCAAGAAAAGGGCAAAGGGAAGAAGGGGAACTTCAAGAAGAACGGCAAGCAAGTTGCTGCTCAAGTGAAGAAGCCCAAGTCTAGACCTAAGCCTAAGAGTAAGTGCTTCTACTGCAAAGGGACTGGTCACTGGAAGCAGAACTGCCCCAAGTATTTGGTGGATAAGAAGGATGGCAAAGTGAACAAATTATATTTGATATACATGTTATTGATGTGTACTTTACTAGTGTTTATAGCAACCCCTCAGTATTTGATACTAGTTCAGTTGCTGAGATTAGTAACTTGAAACGGGAGTTGCAGAATGAACAGAGACTAGTTAAGGGTGAAGTGACGATGTGTGTTGGAAGTGGTTCCAAGATTGATATGATCATCATCGCACACTCCCTATACTTTCAGGATTAGTGTTGAACCTAAATAAATGTTATTTGGTGTTTGAGTTAAGCATGAATATGATTTGATCATGTTTATTGAAATACGGTTATTCATTTAAAGTCAGAGAATAATTGTTGTTCTGTTTACGTGAATAAAACCTTCAATGATCATACACCCAAGGTGAATGGTTTATTGAATCTCGATTGTAGTGGTACACATATTCATAATATTGAAGCCAACAGATGCAAAGTTAATAATGATAGTGCAACTTATTTGTGGCAGTACCGTTTAGGTCATATTGGTGTAAAGCGCATGAAGAAAATCCATGCTGATGGGCTTTTGGAATCACTTGATGCTTGCGAACCATGCCTCATGGGCAAGATGACTAAGACTCCGTTCTCCGGAACAATGGAGCAAGCAACAGACTTGTTGAAAATAATACATACTGATGTATGCAATCCGATGAGTGTTGAAGCTCGAGGGAGGTATCATTATTTTCTGACCTTCACAGATGATTTAAGTAAGATATGGGTATATCTTCTTGATGAAACATAAATCTAAAACATTTGAAAAGTTCAAATAATTTAAGAGTGAAGTGGAAAATCATCATAACAAGAAAATAAAGTTTCTACGATCTGATCGTGGAGAATATTTGAGTTGCGAGTTTGGTCTTCATTTGAAACAATGTGGAATAGTTTCGCAACTCACGCCACCTGGAACACCACAATGTAATGGTGTGTCCGAACATCGTAACCGTACTTTATTAGATATGGTGCAATCTATGATGTCCCTTACCGATTTACCACTATCGTTTTGGGGTTATGCGTTAGAGACAGCTGCATTCATGTTAAATAGGGCACCATCTAAATCCATTGAGACGATGCCATGTGAACTATGGTTTGGCAAGAAACCGAAGTTGTCGTTTCTTAAAGTTTGGGGTTGCGATGCTTATGTGAAAAAGTTTCATCCTGATAAGCTCAAACCCAAATCGGAGAAATGTGTCTTCATAGGATACCCAAAGGAGACAGTTGGGTACACCTTCTATCACAGATCTGAAGGCAAGACATTCGTTGCTAAGAATGGATCCTTTCTAGAGAAGGAGTTTCTCTCGAAAGAGGTGAGTGGGAGGAAAGTAGAACTTGATGAGGTAACTGTACCTGCTCCCTTATTGGAAAGTAGTTCATCATAGAAATCTGTTCCTGTGACTCCTACACCAATTAGTGAGGAAGCTAATGATGATGATCATGTAACTACAGATCAAGTTACTACCGAACCTCGTGGGTCAACCAGAGTGAGATTCGCACCAGAGTGGTACGGTAATCCTATTCTGGATGTCATGTTACTTGACCATGACAAACCTATGAACTATGAGGAAGCGATGATGAGCCCAGATTCCATGAAATGGCTTGAGGCCATGAAATCTGAGATGGGATCCATGTATGAGAACAAAGTATGGACTTTGATTGACTTGCCTGATGATTGGTGAGTCATTAATAATAAATGGATCTTCAAGAGGAAGACGGACGCTGATAGCAGTGTTACAATCTACAAAGCTCTAATTGTCGCAAAATGTTTTCGACAAGTTCAAGGTGTTGACTACAATGAGATTTTCTTACTCGTATTGATGCTTAAAAGTCTGTCCGAATCATGTTAGTAGTTGCCGCATTTTATGAAATCTGGCAAATGGATGTCAAAACTGTATTCCTTCATGGATTTCTTAAAAGAAGAGTTGTACATGATGCAACCTGAAGGTTTTGTCGATCCTAAAGGTGCTAACAAAGTGAGCAAGCTCCAGCGATCCATCTATGGACTGGTGCAAGTATCTCGGAGTTGGAATATATGCTTTGATAAAGTGATCAAAGCATATGGTTTTATACAGACTTGTAGTGAAGCCTGTATTTACAAGAAAGTGAGTGGGAGCACTACAACATTTCTAATAAGTATATGTGAATGACATATTGTTGATCGGAAATAATGTAGAATTTTTTGGAAAGCATAAAGGAGTGTTTGAAAAGAGTTTTTCAAATAAATACCTCGGTGAAGTTACTTACATATTGAGCATCAAGATCTATAGAGATAGATCAAGACGCTTGATAAGTTTTTTCAATGAGTACATACCTTGACAAGATTTTGAAGTAGTTCAAAATGGAACAGTCAAAGAAGGAGTTCTTGCCTATGTTGCAAGGTGTGAAGTTGAGCAAAGACTCAAAACCCAACCACAACAGAAAAATCGAAAGAGAATGAAAAATCATTCCCTATGCCTCAGTCATGGGTTCTATAAAGTATGGTATGCTGTTTACCAGTCCTATTGTATACCTTAGCATGATTCTGGCAAGGGAGTACAATAGTGATTAGATCACTGGACAGTGGTCAAAATAATCCTTAGAGGACTAAGGAAATATTTCTCGGTTATGGAGGTGATAAAAGAGTTCTTCGTTAAGAGTTACGTCAATGCAATCTTTTACATCGATCTAGATGACTCTAAGTCTCGATCTGGATACATATTGAAAGTGGGAGCAATTAGCTAGAGTAGCTCCGTGCAAAGCATTGTAGACATAGAAATTTGTGAAATACATACAGATTTGAATGTTGTAGACCCATAGGCTCAACTTCTCTCACAAGCAAAACATGATCACTCTTTGGGTGTTAATCACATAGCAATGTGAACTAGATTACTGACTCTAGTAAACCCTTTGGGTATTAGTCACATGGAGATATGAACTAATCACATAAAGATGTGAACTAGATTATTGACTCTAGTACAAGTGGGAGATTGAAGGAAATATGCCCTAGAGGCAATAATAAAGTTATTATTTATTTCCTTATATCATGATAAATGTTTATTATTCATGCTAGAATTGTATTAACCAGAAACTTAGTACATGTGTGAATACATAGACAAACAGAGTGTCACTAGTATGCCTCTACTTGACTAGCTCGTTGAATCAATGATGGTTATGTTTCCTAACCATAGACATGAGTTTTCATTTGATTAACGGGATCACATCATTAGAGAATGATGTGATTGACTTGATCCATCCGTTAGCTTAGCACGATGATCGTTTAGTTTGTTCCTATTGCTTTCTTCATGACTTATACATGTTCCTATGACTACGAGATTATGCAACTCCCGAGTACTGGAGGAACACTTTGTGTGCTACCAAACGTCACAACGTAACTGGGTGATTTTAAAGGTGCTCTACAGGTGTCTACGATAGTACTTGTTGAGTTAGAATGGATCGAGATTAGGATTTGTCACTCCGATTGTAGGAGAGGTATCTCTGGGCCCTCTCGGTAATGCACATCACTATAAGCCTTGCAAGCATTGTGACTAATGAGTTAGTTGCGGGATGATGTATTATGGAACGAGTAAAGAGACTTGTCGGTAACGAGATTAAACTAGGTATTGGGATATTGGATGACCCACAAGTATAGGGCATCTATCGTAGTCCTTTCGATAAGTAAGAGTGTCGAACCCAACGAGGAGCAGAAGGAAATGATAAGCGGTTTCCAGCAAGGTATTCTCTGCAAGTACTGAAATAAGTGGTAACAGATAGTTTTGTGATAGGATAATTTGTAACGAGCAACAAGTAACAAAAGTAAATAAAGTGCAGCAAGGTGGCCCAATTCTTTTGTAGCAAAGGACAAGCCTGGACAAACTCTTATATAGAGAAAAGCGCTCCCGAGGACACATGGGAATATCGTCAAGCTAGTTTTTATCACGTTCATATGATTCGCGTTCGGTACTTTGATAATCTGGTATGTGGGTGGACCGCTGCTTGGGTACTATCCTTACTTGGAAAAGCATCCCACTTATGATTAACCTCTATGCAAGCATCCGCAACTACAACAAAAGTATTAAGGTAAACCTAACCATAGCATGAAACATATGGATCAAAATCAGCCCCTTACAAAGCAACGCATAAAATAGGGTTTAAGCTTCTGTCACTCTAGCAACCCATCATCTACTTATTACTTCCCAATGCCTTCCTCTAGGCCCAAACAATGGTGAAGTGTCATGTAGTCGACGTTCACATGACACCACTAGAGGGATGACAACATACATCTCATCAAAATATCGAACGAATACCAAATTCACATGACTAATAATAGCAAGACTTCTCCCATGTCCTCAGGAACAAACGTAACTACTCACAAAGCATAATCATGTTCATAATCAGAGAGGTATTAATATGCATATAGGATCTGAACATATGATCTTCCACCAAATAAACCAACTAGCATCAACTACAAGGAGTAATTCACACTACTAGCAACCTACTAGCAGCAATCCCGGACTTGAAGAGAAGAATTGGATACAAGAGATGAACTAGGGTTTAGAGAGGAGATGGTGCTGATGAAGATGTTGATGGAAATTGCCCTCTCCCGATGAGAGGAGCATTGGTGATGACGATGGCGATGATTTCCCCCTCCCGGAGGGAAGTTTCCCTGGCAGAACAGCTCTGCCAGAGCCCTTGATTTGGTTCTGCCTCGTGGTGGCGGAGTTTCGTCCGTGAAGATGGCTTATGATTTTTTCCTCATCGAAAGACTCCATATAGCAGAAGATGGACATCAGAGGGCTACCAGGGGGCCCACGAGGTAGGGGGCGCGCCCAGGGGGTAGGGCGTGCCCCCACCCTCGTGGGCAGGGTGTGGCCCCCCTGGTGAACTTCTTGCGCTCGGTATTTTTTATATATTCTAAAAACGTCTTCCGTGAAGTTTTGGGACTTTTAGAGCTTTGCAGAATAGGTCTCTAATATTTGCTCCTTTTCCAGCCCAGAATCCCTGCTGCCGGCATTCTCCCTCTTTATGTAAACCTTGTAAAATAAGAGAGAATAGGCATAAGTATTGTGACATAATGTGTAATAACAGCCCATAATGCAATAAATATCGATATAAAAGCATGATGCAAAATGGACGTATCAACTCCCCCAAGCTTAGAGCTGGCTTGTCCTCAAGCGAAAGACGAAATCGAAAAATATGTCCACATGTTTAGAGATAGAGTTGTCGATAAAAGTAAAATACGGACATGAGGGCATCATGATCATTCTTAGAACAGCAACTTACATAATTCTTGTCATATGATTTCTTATGCTAGAGTAATAATTCAATCACAATTTCAAGTATGAATTGTAAACTTCATTGAAAACTAACAAACTATAATCTCAGTCATTGGAGCAATTGCAATTTATCATAACATAGGAAAGTGCCAATATATAAGAGTTTTTTAGCAAGTCCACATACTCAACTATCATATAGTTTTTCACAATTGCTGACACTCACGCCATACTTATGGGTATGGAGTTTTAATCGGACAGAGAGAAAGATAGGCCCAACGTTTTACCTCAAGGGTAATGTCAACAATAATAGTTCATGAAAACTCACATCTAATTAGCCATATATACCAGGATCTTTCCAACATACTGTGCTTGCCAAAGGATAAAATGTAAAAAGGAAGGGTGGAGATCACCATGACTCTTATGCAAGGTAGGAGATAAAAGTAAAAGTTAGGCCCTTCGTGGAGGGAAGCAGAGGTTGTCATGCGCTTTTATGGTTGGATGCACAAAATCTTAATGCGAAAGAACGTCAATTTATATTGCCACTTGTGATATGGACCTTTATTACGCAGTCTGTCGCTTTTATTTCTTCCATATCACATGATCGTATAAAGCTTATTTTCTCCCACACTAATAAGTCATACATATTTAGAGAGCAATTTTTATTGCTTGCACCGATGACAACTTACTTGGAGGATCTTACTCAATCCATAGGTAGGTATGGTGGACTCTCATGGCAAAAACGGGTTTAGGGATATTTGGAAGCACACGTAGTATCTCTACTTGGTGCGATGAATTTGGCTAGCATGAGGGGGAAAGGCAAGCTCAACCAGGTTGGATGATCCATGACAATACAATTTATCTCAGATGTAAGAAAACATAACCCATTATGTTGTCTTCCTTGTCCAACGTCAACTCTTTAGCATGTCATATTTTAATGAGTGCTCACAATCATAAAAGATGTCCAAGATAGTATATTTATATGTGAAGACCTCTCTTTCTTTATTACTTCCTATTAATTGCAACTATGACCAAAACTATGTTTGTCAACTCGCAACAACTTTTATTTATCATACTTTTTCTATGTGAGCTCATTACTCTCCATAAGATCCACATGATCCCTTTGTTTCTTTTTATTTATTTCTCTTTTCTTTTATTCACTTAGGATCATGGCAAAATAATCAAGCCCTTGACTCAACACTACTTTTTATTATATATAGCTCACGGACTCGATTACATAGAGGGATCATAAAGCAAAACTCAAAACTAGATCATGCCATAAACTGTATTCTACTAGATCAAGATATTACCAAAAGGATCGAACTAAGAAAGACGGTAAATATAAAAGTGATGGTGATACGATACCGGGGCACTCCCCCAAGCTTGGCAGTTGCCAAGGGGAGTGCCCATACCAGATACTCAATTCTTCTTTGTTGGTGGAGAAGGTGATAGTTTTTTTGATGGTGTAGGATTGTCGTCCTTCTTCCAAGGCATAGGCTCACCATCATAGAAGGATGATCGCGTCTCCTGAAACCTCAAATCTGCAGCCAAACTCATCCTCTTGAATCTACATTCATACTCACAGTTTTGATTTTGCAGGTCATAGATCTGGGCTTGGAGGTGCTCATTTTTCTCATGAAGCTTGAAGATGGCCTCCCCAATGTCCTTGACAACCAGCTTGTGGTTGTTGGTGAACTCTGTAGTCATAATGTGATTGGAATCGAGTCCACAGTCCACCATCTCCTGACACTTGAAAACTTCTTGCTCCAATGCCTTGATCCTAGCCTCCGTGCTTCCGGTCTTCCTTGGTCCCTCAACATCGCGGATGTGCAACAACCCCACACGCATCTCAATGGTTTGAGGGTATTGCAGCACCTCCGCGAGGTAGGGATTGCTGACCTTCTCGAAGAACTGGTCCTTGGGGGAACTTGAAGATGACATGATGACCTGGATCTGTCAGAAAAACAGCTCGAAACAAAAACAGGAGATTTTTGCGTGATACGGGAGTCAAAACCCCCGGGAGATTATATAATGAATTTTTATCGACCAAAATACATGTAGTGTAAGAAAACGGAGTCTGGAAAGCGCACAAGGTACCCACGAGGTAGGGGGGCGCACCCAGTAGGGTAGGGCGCGCCCTCCACCCTTGTGGATACCTCGTGTCCTTCCCGGACTGCTTCTTATTTTTCTATTATCTAAATATTCCAAAACGGATAAATATTGCCTTAAAAACTGTTTTGGAGTCGGTTTACTTACCGTGCCACATACCTATTCCTTTTCGGAGTCTGAAACATTCCGGAAAGTGTCCCTTATGTATTCCTCCGGGGTTACGGTTTCAATAACATTGGTTTCAACATTTTTGGGATTACCTGAGATATAATGTTTGATTCTTCGACCGTTCACCACCTTCGGATTTGTGCCTTCGAAGTTGTTGATTTTTATGGCACTGGAACGATAGACCTCCTCGATAACGTAAGGACCTTCCCATTTGGAGAGAAGTTTTCCTGCAAAAAATCTTAAACGAGAGTTGTGTAGCAATACATAATCACCTACATTAAACTCACGCTTTTGTATCCTTTTATCATGCCATCTTTTAACATTTTCTTTAAACAACTTGGCATTTTCGTAGGCTTGGGTTCTCCATTCATCGAGTGAGCTAATATCAAATAACCTCTTCTCACCGGCAAGTTTAAAATCATAATTGAGCTCTTTAATAGCCCAATATGCCTTGTGTCCTAGTTCGAGAGGTAAGTGACATGCTTTTCCATAAACCATTTTATACGGAGACATACCCATAGGATTTTTATATGCAGTTCTATAGGCTCATAATGCATCATCAAGTTTCTTGGACCAATTCTTTCTAGATCTATTAACAGTCTTTTGCAAAATTAATTTGAGCTCTCTATTACTTAATTCTACTTGACCACTAGACTGAGGGTGATAAGGGGATGCAATTCTATGATTAACATCATACTTAGCAAGCATTTTACGGAAAGCACCATGAATACAATGTGAACCACCATCCGTCATTAAATATCTAGGGACTCCAAATCTTGGGAAAATGACTTCTTTAAGCATTTTAATAGAAGTGTTATGATCAGCACTACTAGTTGCAATAGCTTCTACCCACTTAGTAACGTAATCAACAGCAACTAAAATATGTGTATAACCATTAGAGGAAGGAAAAGGTCCCATATAATCAAAGCCCCAAACATCAAATGGTTCAATAACGAGTGAATAGTTCATAGGCATTTCTTGATGTCTACTAATATTACTAATTCTTTGACATTCGTCACAAGATAAGACAAACTTACGGGCATCCTTGAAGAGAGTAGGCCAATAAAAACCAGATTGCAATACCCTATGTGCAGTTCTATCTCCAGCATGGTGTCCTCCATAAGCTTCGGAGTGACACTTGCATAGGATATGTTCCTGTTCATGCTCAGGTACACAACATCTAATAACACCAGCTACTCCTTTATAAAGATGTGGGTCATCCCAAAAGTAATGCCTCAAATCATAGAAGAACTTTTTCTTTTGCTGGTATGTGAAACTAGGTGGTATAAACTTAGCAACAATGTAATTAGCATAATTAGCATACCATGGAGCAGTATGATAAGCATTTATGGCATTTAATTGCTCATCAGGAAAGCTATCATCAATAAGAAGTGGGTCATCTAGGACATTTTCTAACCTAGACAAGTTGTCTGCAACGGGGTTCTCAGCTCCCTTTCTATCAACAATATGTAAGTCAAATTCTTGTAGAAAGAGAACCCATCTAATAAGTCTAGGTTTAGCATCTTTCTTTTCCATAATATATTTAATAGCAGCATGATAAGTGTGAATAGTTACTTTAGAATCAACAATATAAGGTTTGAACTTATCACAAGCAAATACAACTGCTAGGAATTCTTTTTCAGTAGTAGCATAATTTCTTTGAGCATTGTCAAGGGTTTTACTAGCATATTGAATAACGTTTAATTTCTTATCAACTCTTTGCCCTAGAACAACACCTACAGCATAATCACTAGCATCACACATAATTTCAAAGGGTAAATTCCTATCAGGTGGCTGAACAATAGGTGCAGAGATCAATGCTTTCTTAAGTATTTCAAATGCTTCTACACAATCATCATCAAAGACAAATGGTATATGTTTTTGTAATAAATTAGTCAGAGGCCAAGAAATCTTTGAGAAGTCATTAATGAACCTCCTATAAAATCCGGCATGACCAAGGAAACTTCTTATACCTTTGATGTCCTTGGGACATGGCATCTTTTCAATAGCATCAACCTTGGCTTTATCAACTTCAATACCTCTTTCAGAAACTTTATGCCCCAAGATAATACCTTCATTAACCATAAAGTGGCACTTTTCCCAATTAAAGACAAGATTAGTTTCTTCACATCTCTGCAAAACTCGATCAAGTTTGCTCAAGCAATCATCAAAAGAAGATCCATAGACGGAGAAATCGTCCATGAAAACCTCACAAATCTTTTCACAAAAGTCAGAGAATATAGCCATCATGCATCTTTGAAAGGTAGCAGGTGCACTACATAAACCAAAAGGCATATGTCTATAAGCAAAAGTACCAAAATGGCAAGTAAAAATAGTCTTTGATTGATCTTTGGCTGACACAGGTATTTGAGAGAAACCAAAATAACCATCTAAAAAGAAAAAATGTGTATGTTTGGACAATCTTTCTAGCATTTGATCGATAAAAGGTAAGGGGTAATGATCCTTTTTTGTGGCCTTATTTAATTTGCGGACCATCTTATAACCTGTAATAATTCTTTGAGGAATCAATTCATATTTATCATTAGGAACGACAGTAATACCTCCCTTCTTAGGGACACAATGGACAGGACTTACCCACTGACTATCAGCAACGGGATAAATTATACCTGAAGGAAATATGCCCTAGAGGCAATAATAATGTTATTATTTTATTTCCTTATATCATGATAAATTTTTATTATTCATGCTAGAATTGCATTATCCAGAAACATAATACTTGTGTGAATACATAGACAAACCAAACGTCACTAGTATGCCTCTACTTGACTAGCTCGTTAATCGAAGATGGTTATGTTTCCTAACCATAGACATGTGTTGTCATTTGATTAATGGGATCACATCATTAGGAGAATGATGTGGTTGACGTGACCCATTCCATTAGCTTAGCACCCGATCGTTTAGTATGTTGCTATTGCTTTCTTCATGACTTATACATGTTCCTATGACTATGAGATTATGCAACTCCCGTTTACCGGAGGAACACTTTGTGTGCTACCAAACATCACAACGTAACTAGGTGATTATAAAGGAGCTCTACAGGTGTCTCCAAAGGTGAATGTTGGGTTGGCGTATTTCGAGATTAGGATTTGTCACTCCGATTGTCGGAGAGGTATCTCTGGGCCCTCTCGGTAATGCACATCACATAAGCCTTGCAAGCATTACAACTAATGAGTTAGTTGCGAGATGATGTATTACGAAACGAGTAAAGAGACTTGCCGGTAACGAGATTGAACTAGGTATTGAGATACCGACGATCGAATCTCGGGCAAGTAACATACCGATGACAAAGGGAACAACGTATGTTGTTATGCGGTCTGACCGATAAAGATCTTCGTAGAATATGTAGGAGCCAATATGAGCATCCAGGTTCCGCTATTGGTTATTGACCGGAGACGTGTCTCGGTCATGTCTACATTGTTCTCGAACCCGTAGGGTCCACACGCTTAAGGTTTCGATGATAGTTATATTATGAGTTTATGAGTTTTTATGTACCGAAGTTAGTTCGGAGTCTCGGATGTGATCACGGACATGACGAGGAGTCTCGAAATGCTCGAGACATAAAGATTGATATATTGGATGGCTATATTCGGACACGGAAGTGTTCCGGGTAATTTCGGAGAAAACCGGAGAGCCGGAGGGTTACCGGAACCCCCCCGGAGAAGTAATGGGCCATATGGGCCTTAGTGGAGAGAGAGAGGGGCAGCCAAAGGTGGTCCGCGCGCCTCCGCCCCCTGGTACGAATTGGAATAGGAGAGGGGGGGCGGCGCCCCCCTTTCCTTCTCCCTCCCCACTCCTGCTAGGAGGAGGACTCCTCCTTGGCGCGCCATAGGGGCCGGCCGGCCTCCTCCCCTTGCTCCTTTATATACAGGGGCAGGGGGCACCCCTAGACACACAAGTTGATCCACGTGATCATATTCTTAGCCGTGTGCGGTGCCCCCTTCCACCATAATCCTCAATAATATTGTAGCGGTGCTTAGGCGAAGCCCTGCGACGGTAGTACATCAAGATCGTCACCACGCCGTCGTGCTGACGGAACTCTTCCCCGACACTTTGCTGGATCGGAGTTCGGGGATCATCATCGAGCTGAACGTGTGCTAGAACTCGGAGGTGCCGTAGTTTCGGTGCTTGATCGGTCGGGCCATGAAGACGTACGGCTACATCAACCGCGTTGTCATAACGCTTCCGCTGTCGGTCTACAAGGGTACGTAGATCACACTCTCCCCTCGTTGCTATGCATCACCATGATCTTGCGTGTGTGTAGGAATTTTTTTGAAATTACTACGTTCCCCAACAGTGGTATCAGAGCCTAGGTTTTATGTGTTGATGTTATATGCATGAGTAGAACACAAGTGAGTTGTGGGCGATATAAGTCATACTGCTTACCAGCATGCCATACTTTGGTTCGGCGGTATTGTTGGACGAAGCGGCCCGGACCGACATTACGCGTACGCTTAAGCGAGACCGGTTCTCCCGACGTGCTTTGCACAAAGGTGGCTAGCGGGTGACAGTTTCTCCAACTTTAGTTGAACCGAGTGTGGCTACGCCCGGTCCTTGCGAAGGTTATAACAACACCAACTTGACAAACTATCGTTGTGGTTTTGATGCGTAGGTGAGATTGGTTCTTGCTTAAGCCCGTAGCAGCCACGTAAAACTTGCAACAACAAAGTAGAGGATGTCTAACTTGTTTTTGCAGGGCATGTTGTGATGTGATATGGTCAAGACATGATGCTAAATTTTATTGTATGAGATGATCATGTTTTGTAACCAAGTTATTGGCAACTGGCAGGAGTCATATGGTTGTCGCTTTATTTTATGCAATGCAATTGCGCTGTAATGCTTTACTTTATCACTAAGCGGTAGCGATAGTCGTGGAAGCATAAGATTGACGAGACGACAACGATGCTATGATGGTGATCAAGGTGTCGCGCTGGTGATGATGGTGATCACGACGGTGCTTCGAAGATGGAGATCACAAGCACAAGATGATGATGGCCATATCATATCACTTATATTGATTGCATGTGATGTTTATCTTTTATGCATCTTATCTTTCTTTGATTGACAGTAGCATTTTAAGATGATCTCTCACTAATTATCAAGAAGTGTTCTCCCTGAGTATGCACCGTTGCGAAAGTTCTTCGTGCTGAGACACCACGTGATGATCGGGTGTGATAGGCTCTACGTTCAAATACAACAGGTGCAAAACAGTTGCACATCAGAATACTCAGGTTATACTTGACGAGCCAAGCATATACAGATATGGCCTCGGAACACAGAGACCGAAAGGTCGAGCGTGAATCATATAGTATATATGATCAACATAGCGGTGTTCACCAATGAAACTACTCCATCTCACATGATGATTGGACATGGTTTAGTTGATTTAGATCACGTAATCACTTAGAGGATTAGAGGGATGTCTATCTAAGTGGGAGTTCTTTAGTAATATGATTAATTGAACCTAAATTTATCATGAACTTAGCACCTGATAGTATCTTGCTTGTTTATGTTTGATTGTAGATAGATGGCCCGTGCTGTTGTTCCGTTGAATTTTAATGCGTTCCTTGAGAAAGCAAAGTTGAAAGATGATGGTAGCAATTACACGGACTGGGTTTGTAACTTGAGGATTATCCTCATTGCTGCACAGAAGAATTATGTCCTGGAAGTACCGCTGGGTGCTAGGCCTGCTGCTGGAGCAACACCAGATGTTATGAACGTCTGGCAGAGCAAAGCTGATGACTACTCGATAGTTCAGTGTGCCATGCTTTACGGCTTAGAATCAGGACTTCAACGACGTTTTGAACGTCATGGAGCATATGAGATGTTCCAGGAGTTGAAGTTAATATTTCAAGCAAATGCCCGGATTGAGAGATATGAAGTCTCCAATAAGTTCTATAGCTGCAAGATGGAGGAGAACAGTTCTGTCAGTGAGCATATACTCAAAATGTCTGGGTATAATAATCACTTGATTCAAATGGGAGTTAATATTCCAGATGATTGTGTCATTGACAGAATTCTCCAATCACTGCCACCAAGCTACAAGAGCTTCGTGATGAACTATAATATGCAAGGGATGAATAAGACTATTCCCGAGCTCTTCGCAATGCTGAAAGCTGCGGAGGTAGAAATCAAGAAGGAGCATCAAGTGTTGATGGTCAACAAGACCACTAGTTTCAAGAAAAAGGGCAAAGAGAAGAAGAAGGGGAACTTCAAAAAGAACAGCAAGCAAGTTGCTACTCAAGAGAAGAAACCCAAATCTGGACCTAAGCCTGAAACTGAGTGCTTCTACTGCAAGCAGACTGGTCACTGGAAGCGGAACTGCCCCAAGTATTTGGCGGATAAGAAGGATGGAAAGGTGAACAAAGGTATATGTGATATACATGTTATTGATGTGTACCTTACTAATGCTCGCAGTAGCACCTGGGTATTTGATACTGGTTCTGTTGCTAATATTTGCAACTAAAAACATGGACTACGGATTAAGCGAAGATTGGCTAAGGACGAGGTGACGATGCGCGTGGGAAATGGTTCCAAAGTCGATGTGATCGCAGTCGGCACGCTACCTGTACATCTACCTTCGGGATTAGTATTAGACCTAAATAATTGTTATTTGGTGCCAGCGTTAAGCATGAACATTATATCTAGATCTTGTTTGATGCGAGACGGTTATTCATTTAAATCAGAGAATAATGGTTGTTCTATTTATATGAGTAATATCTTTTATGGTCATGCACCCTTAAAGAGTGGTCTATTCTTATTAAATCTCGATAGTAGTGACACACATATTCATAATGTTGAAGCCAAAAGATACAGAGTTGATAATGATAGTGCAACTTATTTGTGGCACTGCCGTTTGGGTCATATGGGTGTAAAGCGCATGAAGAAACTCCATACTGATGGGCTTTTGGAACCACTTGATTATGAATCACTTGGTACTTGCGAACCGTGCCTTATGGGTAAGATGACAAAAACACCGTTCTCCGGTATTATGGAGAGAGCAACAGATTTGTTGGAAATCATACATACAGATGTATGTGGTCCGTTGAATGTTGAGGCTCATGGCGGATATCATTATTTTCTCACCTTCACAGATGACTTAAGCAGATATGGGTATATCTACTTAATGAAACATAAGTCTGAAACGTTTGAAAAGTTCAAAGAATTTCAGAGTGAAGTTGAAAATCATCATAACAAGAAAATAAAATTCCTACAATCTGATCGTGGAGGAGAATATTTGAGTTACGAGTTTGGTGTACATTTGAAACAATGTGGAATAGTTTCTCAACTCACGCCACCCGGAACACCACAGCGTAATGGTGTGTCCGAACGTTGTAATCGTACTTTACTAGATATGGTGCGATCTATGATGTCTCTTACTGATTTACCGCTATCGTTTGGGGATATGCTCTAGAGACGGCCGCATTCACGTTAAATAGGGCACCATCAAAATCCGTTGAGACGACGCCTTATGAACTGTGCTTTGGCAAGAAACCAAAGTTATCGTTTCTGAAAGTTTGGGGCTGCGATGCTTATGTGAAAAAGCTTCAACCTGATAAGCTCGAACCCAAATCGGAGAAATGTGTCTTCATAGGATATCCAAAGGAAACTATTGGATACACCTTCTATCATAGATCCGAAGGCAAGACATTTGTTGCTAAATTCGGAAACTTTCTAGAGAAGGAGTTTCTCTCGAAAGAAGTGAGTGCGAGGAAAGTATAACTTGACGAGGTAACTGTACCTGCTCCCTTATTGGAAAGTAGTACATCACAGAAACCAGTTTCTGTGACAACTACACCAATTAGTGAGGAAGCTAATGATAATGATCATGAAACTTCAGAACAAGATACTACTGAACCTCGTAGATCAACCAGAGTAAGATCCGCGCTAGAGTGGTACGGTAATCCTGTTCTGGAAGTCATGCTACTAGATCATGATGAACCTACGAACTATGAAGAAGCGATGGTGAGCCCAGATTCCGCAAAATGGCTTGAAGCCATGAAATATGAGATGGGATCCATGTATGAGAACAAAGTATGGACTTTGGTTGACTTGCCCAATGATCGGCAAGCGATTGAGAATAAATGGATTTTCAAGAAGAAGACTGACGCTGACGGTAATGTTACTGTCTACAAAGCTTGACTTGTCGCAAAAGGTTTTCGGCAAGTTCAAGGGATTGACTACGATGAGACCTTCTCACCCGTAGTGATGCTTAAGTCTGTCCGAATCATGTTAGCAATTGCCGCATTTTATGATTATGAAATTTGGCAAATGGATGTCAAAACTGCATTCCTGAATGGATTTCTGCAAGAAGAGTTGTATATGATGCAGCCGGAAGGTTTTGTCGATCCAAAGGGAGCTAACAAAGTGTGCAAGCTCCAGTGATCCATTTATGGACTGGTGCAAGCCTCTTAGAGTTGGAATAAACACTTTGATAGTGTGATCAAAGCATTTGGTTTTATATAGACTTTTGGAGAAGCCTGTATTTACAAGAAAGTGAGTGGGAGCTCTGTAGCATTTCTGATATTATATGTAGATGACATATTACTAATCGGAAATGATAAAGAATTTCTGGATAGCATAAAAGGATACTTGAATACAAGTTTTTCAATGAAAGACCTCGGTGAAGCTGCCTATATATTGGGCATCAAGATCTATAGAGACAGATCGAGACGCTTAATTGGACTTTCACAAAGCACATACCTTGACAAAGTTTTGAAAAAGTTCAAAATGGATCAAGCAAAGAAAGCATTCTTGCCTGTGTTACAAGGTGTGAAATTGAGTAAGACTCAAAGTCCGACCAATGCAGAAGATAGATAGAAAATGAAAGATGTTCCCTATGCTTCAGCCATAGGCTCTATCATGTATGCAATGCTGTGTACCAGACCTGATGTGTGTCTTGCTATAAGTCTAGCAGGAAGATACCAAAGTAATCCAGGAGTGGATCACTGGACAGCGGTCAAGAACATCCTAAAATACCTGAAAAGGATTAAGGATATGTTTCTCATATATGGAGGTGACAAAGAGCTCATCGTAAATGGTTACGTTGATGCAAGCTTTGACACTGATCCGGACGATTCTAAATCGCAAACCGGATACGTGTTTACATTAAATGGTGGAGCTGTTAGTTGGTGCAGTTCTAAACAAAGCGTTGTGGCGGGATCTACATGTGAAGCGGAGTACATAGCTGCTTTGGAAGCAGCAAACGAAGGAGTCTAGATGAAGGAGTTCATATCCGATCTAGGTGTCATGCCTAGTGCATCGGGTCCAATGAAAATCTTTTGTGACAATACTGGTGCAATTGCCTTGGCAAAGGAATCCAGATTTCACAAGAGAACCAAGCACATCAAGAGACGCTTCAATTCCATCCGGGATCTAGTCCAGGTGGGAGACATAGAGGTTTGCAAGATACATACGGATCTGAATGTAGCAGACCCGTTGACTAAGCCTCTTCCACGAGCAAAACATGATCAGCACCAAAGCTCCATGGGTGTTAGAATCATTACTGTGTAATCTAGATTATTGACTCTAGTGCAAGTGGGAGACTCAAGGAAATATGCCCTAGAGGCAATAATAATGTTATTATTTTATTTCCTTATATCATGATAAATGTTTATTATTCATGCTAGAATTGTATTATCCGGAAACATAATACTTGTGTGAATACATAGACAAACCAAACGTCACTAGTATGCCTCTACTTGACTAGCTCGTTAATCGAAGATGGTTATGTTTCCTAACCATAGACATGTGTTGTCATTTGATTAATGGGATCACATCATTAGGAGAATGATGTGGTTGACATGACCCATTCCATTAGCTTAGCACCCGATCGTTTAGTATGTTGCTATTGCTTTCTTCATGACTTATACATGTTCCTATGACTATGAGATTATGCAACTCCCGTTTACCAGAGGAACACTTTGTGTGCTACCAAATGTCACAACGTAACTAGGTGATTATAAAGGAGCTCTACAGGTGTCTCCAAAGGTGAATGTTGGGTTGGCGTATTTCGAGATTTGGATTTGTCACTCCGATTGTCGGAGAGGTATCTCTGGGCCCTCTCGGTAATGCACATCACATAAGCCTTGCAAGCATTACAACTAATGAGTTAGTTGCGAGATGATGTATTACGAAACGAGTAAAGAGACTTGCCGGTAATGAGATTGAACTAGGTATTGAGATACCGACGATCGAATCTCGGGCAAGTAACATACCAATGACAAAGGGAACAACGTATGTTGTTATGCGGTCTGACCGATAAAGATCTTCGTAGAATATGTAGGAGCCAATATGAGCATCCAGGTTCCGCTATTGGTTATTGACCGGATACGTGTCTCGGTCATGTCTACATTGTTCTCGAACCCGTAGGGTCCGCATGCTTAAGGTTTCGATGATAGTTATATTATGAGTTTATGAGTTTTGATGTACTGAAGTTAGTTAGGAGTCCCGGATGTGATCACGGACATGACGAGGAGTCTCGAAATGGTCGAGACATAAAGATTGATATATTGGACGGCTATATTCGGACACCGGAAGTGTTCCGGGTGATTCCGGAGAAAACCGGAGAGCCGGAGGGTTACCGGACCCCCCCCCCCCCGGGAGAAGTAATGGGCCATATGGGCCTTAGTGGAGAGAGAGAGGGGCAGCCAAAGGTGGGCCGCGCGCCTCCTCCCCCCGGGTCTGAATTGGACTAGGAGAGGGGGGGGCGGCGCCCCCCTTTCCTTCTCCCTCCCCACTTCTTTCCCCCTCCTAGTAGGAGTCCTACTCCTACTAGGAGGAGGACCCCTCCTTGGCGCGCCATAGGGGCCGGCCGACCTCCTCCCCTTGCTCCTTTATATACGGGGGCAGGGGGCACCCCTAGACACACAAGTTGATCCACATGATCATATTTTTAGCCGTGTGCGGTGCCCCCTTCCACCATAATCCTCGATAATATTGTAGCGGTGCTTAGGCGAAGCCCTTTGACGGTAGTACATCAAGATCGTCACCACGCCGTCGTGCTGACGGAACTCTTCCCCGACACTTTGCTGGATCGGAGTCCGGGGATCGTCATCGAGCTGAACGTCTGCTAGAACTCGGAGGTGCCGTAGTTTCGGTGCTTGATTGGTCGGGCCGTGAAGACGTACGACTACATCAACCGCGTTGTCATAACGCTTTCGCTGTTGGTCTACAAGGGTACGTAGATCACACTCTCCCCTCGTTGCTATGCATCACCATGATCTTGCGTGTGCGTAGGAATTTTTTTGAAATTACTACGTTCCCCAACAATACCTGCCTCAAGGAGCTTTAGTATTTCCGTTCTTACCACTTCCTTTATTTTAGGATTCAGCTGTTGTTGATGATCACAAACTGGTTTAGCTTCTTCTTCCAAATTTACTTTATGTTGACATAGAGTGGGACTAATGCCCTTAAGATCATCAAGAGTATACCCAATAGAAGCACGGTGCTTCTTCAGAGTTTTCAATAATCTCTCTTCCTCATGCTCTGAAAGGTTAGCACTAATAATAATAGGATATATCTTTTTCTCATCAAGATAAGCATATTTAAGAGTATGAGGCAATGGTTTGAGCTCAAACACGGGATCACCCTCGGGTGGAGGAGGATCCCCTAGGATTTCAACAGGCAAATTGTGTTTCAGAGTAGGTTCCTGTTTAAATAGTATTTCATCTATTTCCCTTCTTTCATTCATAAACATATCATTTTCATGGTCTAGCAAATATTGTTCTAAAGGATCACTAGGAGGTACGGCAATAGAGCCAAGACCAATAATTTCATCCTTACTAGGTAATTCTTCTTCACGGTGTTGTCTACAAAATTTAGAGAAATTAAATTCATGAGACATATCATCTAAACCGATGGTGACAACATCCTTTTTGCAATCTATCTTAGCATTAACAGTGTTTAAGAAGGGTCTACCAAATATAATGGGACAAAAGCTATCTTGTGGGGAACCAAGAACAAGAAAATTAGTAGGATATTTAGTTTTCCCACACAATACTTCAACATCTCTAACAATTCCCATTGGTGAAATATTATCTCTATTGGCAAGATTAATTGTGACATCAATATCTTCTATCTCAGCAGGTGCAATATCATGCATAATTTCTTTGTATAAGGTGTAAGGTATTGCACTAGCACTAGCACCCATATCACATAAGCCATGATAACAACGATCTCCTATTTTAACAGAAATAACAGGCATGCCTACCACATGTCTGTGTTTATCTTTAGCACAAGGTTTAGCAATTCTAGCAGTCCCATCAAGGAAATGAATAACATGCCCATCAATATTATCAGACAAGAGATCTTTAACAATAGCAATATCAGGTTCAACTTTAATTAGCTCAGAAGGTGTATAAGTTTTAATATTGCTTTTACGAACTATAGTTGAAGCTTTAGCATGATCCTTTATCCTGACAGGGAAAGGTGGTTTCTCAACACAAGAAGTAGGAACAATAGGATCATTATAAGTGATAGTCTTTTCTTCAACTTTAATAGGTGCAACTACTTTTACTTCTAATGGAGGATGATATTTAAACCACTTCTCCTTGGGGAGATCAACATAAGTAGCAAAAGATTCACAGAAAGAAGCTACTATCTCACAGTCAAGTCCATATTTAGTGCTAAATTTACGGAAAACATCGGTATCCATAAAAGATTTAACACAATCAAACCTAGGTGTCATACCTGACTCCATACCCTTGTCGAGGTCCCAATATTCAGAGTTGTGTTTAATTCTTTCCAATAGATCCCATTTGAATTCAATAGTCTTCATCATAAAAGAGCCAGCACAAGAAGTATCAAGCATGGTGCGATTGCTATCAGAAAGTCAAGCATAAAATTTTTGAATAATCATTTCTCTCGAGAGCTCATGATTGGGGCATGAATATAATATTAATTCAATCCTCCCCCAAGCTTGAGCGATGTTTTCTCCTTCGCGAGGCCAAAAATTATATATATATATAATTGCAATCACGAGGAACAAGATGCATAGGATAAAACTTCTGATGAAATTCCAATTTCAATCGTTTGTAATTCCATGACCCCATATCATCACATAGCCTATACCATGTCGATGCATCTCCCTTCAGAGATAAAGGGAAGACCTTCTTCTTAACAACATCTCCAGGTACACCTGCAAGCTAAAATAATCCATGAATTTCATCCACATATATTAAGTGCTCATCAGGATGCTTTGTTCCATCTCCTACAAAAGGATTAGCTAGCAGTTTTTCTATCATACCCAAAGGAATTTCGAAGCAGACATTTTAATTTTCAGTAGGTTCAGTAGGTTGAGGAGAAACTCTTTGCTCTACTGGTCGGGGTGAAGATACCCCGAACAAGCCCCTCAGAGGATTTCTTTCGATGGTAACAAGTGACGGTAAATTTCGGCACACTATATAAATTTTTCCTTACCAAATTCCACCTACCAAAAGCACTTCACTCCCCGGCAACGGCGCCAGAAAAGAGTCTTGATGACCCACAAGTATAGGGGATCTATCATAGTCCTTTCGATAAGTAAGAGTGTCGAACCCAACGAGGAGCAGAAGGAAATGATAAGCGGTTTCCAGCAAGGTATTCTCTGCAAGTACTGAAATAAGTGGTAACAGATAGTATTGTGATAGGATAATTTGTAATGAGCGACAAGTAACAAAAGTAAATAAAGTGCAGCAAGGTGGCCCAATCCTTTTTGTAGCAAAGGACAAGCCTGGACAAACTCTTATATAGAGAAAAGCGCTCCCAAGGGCACATGGGAATATCGTCAAGCTAGTTTTCATCACGTTCATATGATTAGCGTTCGGTACTTTGATAATTTGGTATGAGGGTGGACCGGTGCTTGGGTACTGTCCTTACTTGGACCAGCATCCCACTTATGATAAACCTCTATTGCAAGCATCCGCAACTACAACAAGAGTATTACGGTAAACCTAACCATAGCATGAAACATATGGATCCAAATCAGCCCCTTACGAAGCAACGCATAAACTAGGGTTTAAGCTTCTGTCACTCTAGCAACCCATCATCTACTTATTAATTCCCAATGACTTCCTCTAGGCCCAAACAATGGTGAAGTGTCATGTAGTCGACATTCGCATGACACCACTAGAGGGATGACAGCATACATCTCATCAAAATATCAAACAATACCATATTCACATGACTACTAATAGCAAGACTTCTCCCATGTCCTCAGGAACAAACGTAACTACTCACAAAGAATAATCATGTTCATAATCAGAGGGGTATTAATATGCATATAGGATCTAAACATATGATCTTCCACCAAATAAACCAACTAGCATCAACTACAAGGAGTAATTAACAGTACTAGCAACCTACTAGCACCAATCCCAGACTTGAAGACAAGAATTGGATACAAGAGATGAACTAGGGTTTTGAGAGGAGATGGTGTTGATGAAGATGTTGATGGAAATTGCCCTCTCTTGATGAGAGGATTGTTGGTGATGACGATGGCGATGATTTCCCCCTCCCGGAGGGAAGTTTCCCCGGCAGAACAGCTCTGCCGGGGCCCTAGATTGGTTCCGCCTCGTGGCGGCGGAGTTTCGTCCGAGAAGATGGCTTATGATTTTTTCCTCATCGTAAGACTCCATATAGCATAAGATGGACATCAGAGGGATACCAGGGGGCCCACGAGGTAGGGGGCGCGTCCAGGGGGTAGGGCGCGCCCCCACCCTCGTGGGCAGGGTGTGGCCCCCCTGGTGAACTTCTTGCGCTCGGTATTTTTTATATATTTTGAAAACGTCTTCCGTGAAGTTTCAGGACTTTTAGAGCTGTGCAGAATAGGTCTCTAATATTTGCTCCTTTTCCAGCCCAAAATCCCAGCTGCCGGCATTCTCCCTCTTTATGAAACCTTGTAAAATAAGAGAGAATAGGCATAAGTATTGTGACATAATGTGTAATAACAGCCCATAATGCAATAAATATCAATATAAAAGCATGATGCAAAATGAACGTATCAACTCCCCCAAGCTTAGAGCTCGCTTGTCCTCAAGCGAAAGCCAAAATCGAAAAATATGTCCACATGTTTAGAGATAGAGGTGTCGATAAAAGTAAAATACGGACATGAGGGCATCGTGATCATTCTTAGAACAACAACTTACATAATTCTTGTCATATGATTTCTTATGCTAGAGTAATAATTCAATCACAATTTCAAGTATGAATCGTAAACTTCATTGAAAACTAACAAACTATAATCTCAGTCATTGGAGCAATTGCAATTTATCATAACATAGGAAAGAGTCAATATATAAGAGCTTTTTAGCAAGTCCACATATTCAACTATCATATAGTCTTTCGCAATTGCTGACACTCACGCAATACTTATGGGTATGGAGTTTTAATCGGACACAGAGAAAGATAGGGGCTTATAGTTTTGCCTCCCAATGTTTTACCTTAGGGCTAATGTCAACAATAATAGTTCATCAAAACTCACATCCAATTAGCCATATATACCGGGATCTTTCCAACATACTGTGCTTGCCAAAGGATAAAATGTAAAAAGGAAGGGTGAAGATCACCATAACTCTTATATGCAAGGTAGGAGATAAAAGTAAAAGATAGGCCCTTCGCAGAGGGAAGCAGAGGTTTTCATGTGCTTTTATGGTTGGATGCACAAAAGCTTAATGCGAAATAACGTCACTTTATATTGCCACTTGTGATATGGACCTTTATTATGCAGTCTGTCGCTTTTATTTCTTCCATATCACACGATCGTATAAAGCTTATTTTCTCCCACGCTAATAAGTCATACATATTTAGAGAGCAATTTTTATTGCTTGCACCGGTGACAACTTACTTGGAGGATCTTACTCAATCCATAGGTAGGTATGGTGGACTCTCATGGCAAAACTAGTTTAAGGGTATTTGGAAGCACAAGTAGTATCTCTATTTGGTGCGATGAATTTGGCTAGCATGAGGGGGAAAGGCAAGCTCAACCATGTTGGATGATCCATGACAATATAATTTATCTCAGGTGTAAGAAAACATAACCCATTACATTGTCTTCCTTGTCCAACGTCAACTCTTTAGCATGCCATATTTTAATGAGTGCTCACAATCATAAAAGATGTCTAAGATAGTATGTTTATATGTGAAGACCTCTCTTTCTTTATTACTTCCTATTAATTGCAACAATGACCAAAACTATGCTTGTCAACTCTCAACAACTTTTATTCATCATACTTTTTCTATGTGAGCTCATTACTCTCCATAAGATCCACATGATCTCTTTGTTTCTTTTTATTTCTTTCTCTTTTCTTTTATTCACTTAGGATCATGGCAAAATAATCAAGCCCTTGACTCAACACTAGTTTTTATTATATATAGCTCACGGACTCGATTACATAGAGGGATCATAAAGCAAAATTCAAAACTAGATCATGCCATAAACTTTATTCTACTAGATCAAGATATTACCAAAAGGATCGAACTAAGAAAAACAGTAAAGATAAAAGTGATGGTGATACGATACCGGGGCACTCCCCCAAGCTTGGCAGTTGCCAAGAGGAGTGCCCATACCAGATACTCAATTCTTCTTTGTTGGTGGAGAAGGTGATGGTTTTGTTGATGGCGTAGGCTTGTCGTCCTTCTTCCAAGGCATAGGCTCACCATCATAGAAGGATGATCGCGTCTTCTGAAACCTCAAATCTGCAGCCAAACTCATCCTCTTGAATCTATATTCATACTCACAGTTTTGATTTTGCAGATCATAGATCTGGGCTTTGAGGTGCCCGTTTTTCTCATGAAGCTTGAAGATGGCCTCCCCAATGTCCTTGACATCTAGCTTGTGGTTGTTGGTGAACTCCGTGATCATAATGTGATTGGAATCGAGTCCACGCTCCACCATCTCCTAACACTTCAAAACTTCTTGCTCCAATGCCTCGAGACTTGGCTCCGTGCTTCCGGTCTTCCTTGGTCGCTCAACATCGCGGATGTGCAACAACCCCTCACGCATATCAATGGTTTGAGGGTGTTGCAGCACCTCCGTGAGGTAGGGATTGATGACCTTCTCGAAGAACTAGTCCTTGGGGGAACTTGAAGACGACATGATGACCTGGATCTGTCAGAAAAACAGCTCGAAACAAAAATAGGAGATTTTTGCGTGATACGGGAGTCAAAACCCCCGGGAGATTATATAATGATTTTTTACCGACCAAAATGTGTGTAGTGTAAGAAAACGGAGTCCGGAAAGCGCACGAGGTGCCCACGAGGTAGGGGGGCGCCCATTAGGGTAGGGTGCGCCCTCCACCCTCGTGGAGACCTCGTGTCCTTCCCAGACTGCTTCTTATTTTTCTATTTTTCTAAATATTCTAAAACGGAGAAATATTGCCTTAAAAACTGTTTTGGAGTTGGTTTACTTACCGTGCCACATACCTATTCCTTTTCGGGGTCTGAAATGTTCCAGAAAGTGTCCCTTATCTATTCCTCCGGGGTTATGGTTTCAATAACATTGGTTTCAACATTTATGGGATTACCTGAGATATAATGTTTGATTCTTCGACCGTTCACCACCTTCGGATTTGTGCCTTCAAAGTTGTTGATTTTTATGGCACTCGAATGATAGACCTCCTCGATAACGTAAGGACCTTCCCATTTAGAGAGAAGTTTTCCTGCAAAAAATCATAAACGAGCGTTGTGTAGCAATACATAATCACCTACATTAAACTCACGCTTTTGTATCCTTTTATCATGCCATCTTTTAACCTTTTCTTTAAACAACTTGGCATTTTCATAGGCTTGGGTTCTCCATTCATCGAGTGAGCTAATATCAAATAACCTCTTCTCACCGGCAAGTTTAAAATCATAATTGAGCTCTTTAATAGCCCAATATGCCTTGTGTCCTAGTTCGAGAGGTAAGTGACATGCTTTTCCATAAACCATTTTATACGGAGACATACCCATAGGATTTTTATATGCAGTTCTATAGGCTCATAATGCATCATCAAGTTTCTTGGACCAATTCTTTCTAGATCTATTAACAGTCTTTTACAAAATTAATTTGAGCTCTCTATTACTCAATTCTACTTGACCACTAGACTGAGGGTGATAAGGGGATGCAATTCTATGATTAACATCATACTTAGCAAGCATTTCACGGAAAGCACCATGAATAAAATGTGAACCACCATCAGTCATTAAATATCTAGGGACTCCAAATCTTGTAAAAATGACTTCTTTAAGCATTTTAATAGAAGTGTTATGATCATCACTACTAGTTGGAATAGCTTCTACCCACTTAGTAACGTAATCAACAGCAACTAAAATATGTGTATAACCATTAGAGGAAGGAAAAGGTCCCATATAATCAAAGCCCCAAACATCAAATGGTTCAATAACGAGTGAATAGTTCATAGGCATTTCTTGATGTCTACTAATATTACCAATTCTTTGACATTCATCACAAGATAAGACAAACTTACGGGCATCCTTGAAGAGAGTAGGCCAATAAAACTGGATTGCAATACCTTATGTGCAGTTCTATCTCCAGCATGGTGTCCTCCATAAGCTTCGGAGTGACACTTGCGTTGGATCTGTTCCTGTTCATGCTCAGGTACACAACGTCTAATAACACCATCTACTCCTTCTTTATAAAGATGTGGGTCATCCCAAAAGTAATGCGTCAAATCATAGAAGAACTTTTTCTTTTGCTGGTATGTGAAACTAGGTGGACTAAACTTAGCAACAATGTAATTAGCATAATCAGCATACCATGGAGCAGTATGAGAAGCATTTATGACATTTAATTGCTCATCAGGAAAGCTATCATCAATAGGAAGTCTGTCATCAAGCACATTTTCTAACCTAGACAAGTTGTCTGCAATGGGGTTCTCAGCTCCCTTTCTATCAACAATGTGTAAGTCAAATTCTTGTAGAAAGAGAACACATCTAATAAGTCTAGGTTTAGCATATTTATTTTCCATAAGATATTTAATAGCAGCATGATAAGTGTGAATAGTTACTTTAGAATCAACAATATAATGTCTGAATTTATCACAAGCAAATACAACTGCTAAGAATTCTTTTTCAGTACTAGCATAATTTCTTTGAGCATTGTCTAGGGTTTTACTAGCATATTGAATAATGTTTAATTTCTTATCAACTCTTTGCCCTAGAACAACATCTACAGCATAATCACTAGCATCACACATAATTTCAAAGGGTAAATTCCAATCAGGTGGCTGAACAATAGGTGCAGAGATCAATGCTTTCTTAAGTATTTCAAATGCTTCTACACAATCATCATCAAAGACAAATGGTATATCTTTTTGTAATAAATTAGTCAGAGGCCGAGAAATTTTTGAGAAGTCCTTAATGAACCTCCTATAAAATCCGGCGCGACCAAGGAAACTTCTTATACTTTTGATGTCCTTGGGACATGGCATCTTTTCAATAGCATCAACCTTGGCTTTATCAACTTCAATACCTCTTTCAGAAACTTTATGCCCAAGACAATACCTTCTTTAACCATAAATGTTACTTTTCTCAATTAAAGACAAGATTAGTTTCTTCACATCTCTACAAAACTCGATCAAGGTTGCTCAAGCAATCATCAAAAGAAGATCCATAGACAGAGAAATCATCCATGAAAACCTCAAAAATCTTTCCACAAAAGTCAGAGAATATAGCCATCATGCATCTTTGAAAGGTAGCAAGTGCATTACATAAACCAAAAGGCATACATCTATAAGCAAAAGTACCAAAAGGGCAAGTAAAAGTAGTCTTTGATTGATCTTTGGCTGACACAGGTATTTGAGAGAAACCAAAATAACCATCTAAAAAGCAAAAATGTGTATGCTTGGACAATCTTTCTAGCATTTGATCGATAAAAGGTAAGGGGTAATGATCCTTTTACTGGCCTTATTTAATTTGCGGAAATCAATTACCATCTTATAACCTGTAATAATTATTTGAGGAATCAATTCATCTTTATCATTAGGAACGACAGTAATACCTCCCTTCTTAGGGACACAATGGACATGACTTACCCACTGACTATCAACAACGGGATAAATTATACCTGCCTCAAGGAGCTTTAGTATTTCCTTTCTTACCACTTCCTTCATTTTAGGATTCAGCCGTCATTGATGATCACAAACTGGTTTAGCTTCTTCTTCCAAATTTTTTTATGTTGACATAGAGTGGGACTAATGCCCTTAAGATCATCAAGAGTATACCCAATAGCAGCACGGTGCTTCTTCAGAGTTTTTAAGAATCTCTCTTCCTCATGCTCTGAAAGGTTAGCACTAATAATAACAGGATATATCTTTTTCTCATCAAGATAAGCATATTTAAGAGTATCAGGCAACAGTTTGAGCTCAAACACGGGATCACCCTTGGGTGGAGGAGGATCCCCTAGGATTTCAACAGGCAAATTGTGTTTCAGAATAGGTTCCTGTTTAAAGAATACTTCATCTATTTCCCTTCTTTCATTCATAAACATATCATTTTCATGGTCTAGCAAATATTTTTCTAAAGGATCACTAGGAGGTACGGAAATAGAGGCAAGACCAATAATTTCATCCTTACTAGGTAATTCTTCTTCACGGTGTTGTCTACAAAATTTAGAGAAATTAAATTCATGAGACATATCATCTAAACCGATGGTGACAACATCCTTTTTGCAATCTATCTTAGCATTAACAGTGTTTAAGAAGGGTCTACCAAATATAATGGGACAAAATCTATCTTGTGGGGAACCAAGAACAAGAAAATCAGCAGGATATTTTGTTTTCTCACACAAGACTTCAACATCTCTAACAATTCCCACAGGTGAAATAGTATCTCTATTGGCAAGCTTAATTGTGACATCAATATCTTCTATCTCAGCAGGTGCAGTATCATACATAATTTCTTTGTATAAGGCGTAAGGTATTGCACTAGCACTAGCACCCATATCACATAAGCCATGATAACAATGATCTCCTATTTTAAAAGAAATAACAAGCATGCCTACCACATGTCTGTTTTTATCTTTAGCACAAGGTTTAGCAATTCTAGCAGTCTCATCAAGGAAATGAATAACATGCCCATCAATATTATCAGACAAGAGATCTTTAACAATAGCAATATCAGGTTCAACTTTAATTTACTCAGAAGGCGTATAAGTTTTAATATTGCTTTTATGAACCACATTTGAAGCTTTAGCATGATCCTTTATCCTGACAGGGAAAGGTGGTTTCTCAACACAAGAAGTAGGAACAATAGGATCATTATAAGTGATAGTCTTTTCTTCGACTTTAATAGGTGCAACTACTTTTACTTCTATGGGAGGATGATATTTAAACCACTTCTCCTTGGGGAGATCAACATAAGTAGCAAAAGATTCACAGAAAGAAGCTACTATCTCAGAGTCAAGTCCATATTTAGTGCTAAATTTACGGAAAACATCGGTATCCATAAAAGATTTAACACAATCAAACCTAGGTGTCATACCTGACTCCTTACCCTTGTCGAGGTCCCAATCTTCAGAGTTGCATTTAATTCTTTAAAATAAATCCCATTTGAATTCAATAGTCTTCATCATAAAAGAGCCAGCACAAGAAGTATCAAGCATGGTGCGATTGCTATCAGAAAGCCGAGCATAAAATTTTTGAATAATCATTTCTCTCGAGAGCTCATGATTGGGGCATGAATATAACATTAATTTAATCCTCCCCCAAGCTTGAGCGATGCTTTCTCCTTCGCAAGGCCAAAAATTATATATATAATTGCGATCACGATGAACAAGATGCATAGGATAAAACTTCTGATGAAATTCCAATTTCAATCATTTGTAATTCCATGACCCCATATCATCACATAGCCTATACCATGTCGATGCATCTCCCTTCAAAGATAAAGGGAAGACCTTCTTCTTAAGAACATCTCCGGGTACACCTGCAAGCTAAAATAATCCACGAACTTCATCCACATATATTAAGTGCTCATTAGGATGCTTTGTTCCATCTCCTACAAAAGGATTAGCTAGCAGTTTTTCTATCATACCCGAAGGAATTTCGAAGCAGACATTTTAATTTTCAGTAAGTTCAGTAGGTTGATGAGCAAATCTTTGCTCTACTGGTTGGGGTGAAGATACCCCGAACAAGCCCCTCAGAGGATTACTTTCGATAGTAACAAGTGACGGTAAATTTCAGCACACTATATAAATTTTTCCTTACCAAATTCCACCTACCAAAAGCGCTTCACTCCCCGGCAACGGCGCCAGAAAAGAGTCTTGATGACCCACAAGTATAGGGAATCTATCGTAGTCCTTTCGATAAGTAAGAGTGTCGAACCCAACGAGGAGCAGAAGGAAATGATAAGCAGTTTCCAGCAAGGTATTCTCTGCAAGTACTGAAATAAGTGGTAATAGATAGTTTTGTGATAGGATAATTTTAACGAGAAACAAGTAACAAAAGTAAATAAAGTGCAGCAAGGTAGCCCAATCCTTTTTGTAGCAAAGGAAAATCCTGGACAAACTCTTATATAGAGAAAAGCGCTCCCGAGGACACATGGGAATATCGTCAAGCTAGTTTTCATCACGTTCATATGATTCACGTTCGGTACTTTGATAATTTGGTATGTGGGTGGACTGGTGCTTGGGTACTGTCCTTACTTGGACAAGCATCCCGCTTATGATTAACCTCTATTGCAAGCATCCACAACTACAACAAAAGTATTAAGGTAAACCTAACCATAGCAGGAAACATATGGATCCAAATCAGCCCCTTACGAAGCAACGCATAAACTAGGGTTTAAGCTTCTGTCACTCTAGCAACCCATCATCTACTTATTACTTCCCAATGCCTTCCTCTAGGCCCAAACAATGGTGAAGTGTCATGTAGTCGACGTTCACATGACACCACTAGAGGGATGACAACATACATCTCATCAAAATATCGAACGAATACCAAATTCACATGACTACTAATAGCAAGACTTCTCCCATGTCCTCAGGAACAAATGTAACTACTCACAAAGCATAATCATGTTCATAATCAGAGGCGTATTAATATACATATAGGATCTGAACATATGATCTTCCACCAAATAAACCAACTAGCATCAATTACAAGTAGTAATTAACACTACTAGCAACCTACTAGCACCAATCCCGGACTTGAAGACAAGAATTGGATACAAGAGATGAACTTGGGTTTTGAGAGGAGATGGTGCTGATGAAGATGTTGATGGAAATTGCCCTCTCCCGATTAGAGGAGCGTTGGTGATTACGATGGCGATGATTTCCCCCTCCCGGAGGGAAGTTTCCCCGGCAGAACAGCTCTGCCGGAGCCCTAGATTGATTCCGCCTCATGGCGGCGGAGTTTCGTCTGAGAAGATGGCTTATGATTTTTCCCTCATCGAAAGACTCCATATAGTAGAAGATGGACATCGGAGGGCCACTAGGCGGCCCATGAGGTAGGGGGGCGCGCCCAGTGGGTAGGGCGCGCCCCCCACCCTTGTGGGAAGGGTGTGGCCCCCTTGGTGAACTTCTTGCGCTCGGTATTTTTAATATATTCTGAAAACGTCTTCCCTGAAGTTTCAGGACTTTTGGAGCTGCGTAGAATAGGTCTCTAACATTTGCTCCTTTTCCAGCCCAGAATCCCAGCTGCTGGCATTCTCCCTATTTATGTAAACCTTGTAAAATAAGAGAGAATAGGCATAAGTATTGTGACATAATGTGTAATAACAGCCCATAATGCAATAAATATTGATATAAAAGCATGATGCAAAATGGATGTATCAATACCGATGATCGAATCTCGGGCAAGTAACATACCGATGACAAAGGGAACAACGTATACCAGTATGCGGTTTGACCGATAAAGATCTTCGTAGAATATGTAGAAGCCAATATGAGCATCTAGGTTCCGCTATTGGTTATTGACCGGAGATGAGTCTCGTTCATGTCTACATAGTTCTTGAACCCGTAGGGTCCGCACGCTTAACGTTCGGTGACGATCAGTATTATGTGTTTATGTGATTTGATGTACCGAAGGTAGTTTGGAGTCCTGGATGAGTTCGGGGACATGAAGAGGAGTCTCGAAATGGTCGAGACGTAAAGATCGATATATTGGACGACTATATTCAGACATCGGAAAGGTTCCGAGTGATTCGGGTATTTTTCGGAGTACCGGAGAGTTACGTGAATTCGCCGGGGAGTATATGAGCCTTATTGGGCTTTAGGGGAAAGAGAGAGGGGAGGCTGCGCGCCCCCCAAGGCTTAGTCCGAATTGGACTAGGGGGAGGGGCGGCGCACCCTCCTTCCTTCTCTTCTCTTTTCCCTTTCCTTCTCTCCAACTCCTACTACATGGAAGGGGGGGGAATCCTACTCCCGGTGGCAGTAGGACTCCCCTTGGGGTGCGCCTAGGAGGGCCGACCTCTCCCCCTCCTCCACTCCTTTATATACGTGGCCAGGGGGCACCCCATAGAGACAAGTTGATCATTGACCCCATAGAGAAGCCCTGCGTCGGTAGCAACATCATCACCATCATCACACCGTCGTGCTGACGAAACTCTCTTGTGAAGCTCTGCTAGATCGGAGTTCGTGGGACGTCATCGAGCTGAACGTGGGCTGAACTCGGAGGTGCTATGCGTTCAGTACTTGGATCGGTCTGATCGTGAAGACGTTCGACTACATCAACCACGTTCTCATAACGCTTCCGCTTACGGTCTATGAGGGTACGTGGACGATACTCTTCCCTCTCGTTGCTATGCATCACCACGATCGCATGTGCGTAGGAATTTTTTTGAAATTACTACGTTCCCCAACAAGATGTTCCTTGGTGGGATCCTTATTCACATTCCGTAATTCTCGGTAATAATATTAATTAGTACCGACATCTCATCGGAGAGGGGAGAATGCTTACTGTGGCCACCACCTAAATTGCTTCCATGATAGAGAAGACATGGGACGGACATAGTCAAAGAGGGAAGGTTGCTTAACATCTCTATTGGCTCCCCGTGCCACACTGTCGACGGGGAATGTGAAGGGAAATGAGGATGGGGCGGGCTACATGAGCCCATGGGTGGCCAGAGGCATCATCGATGATGATTTTGGCGGTGGTAGGAGGTGGCATTGATGACTATGGGGGTGGTTGGCTGGGTTTAACTTCCTCCCACCAAAACCTCTAAGATTGTGTGGGGGTTTGTAGTAGACATGTTCTAGAGATGGGTTAGAGTGCTCTTACTCCAAAAAAATTATTTTCAGCTTTTTTTATGTTATAGTTATTCTAACGCATCTCTAATCAATGCCAAAAAACCTATAGGTCCAAGAATTGTTGTCTTTGGGCATAAGACATATATAACTAATGCATATAAGGCCTTTAAATCTCAAAAGTTTTTTTGGGCAATTACAAAGAAAACCCCCTTCCTCCGAATATATTGGGAACCACTCTAGCATACAAATACTTCTCGAAACAGACTTTTGCCCCAGAGGCGAGTGCATAATCTGGTGTAGAACGGAGAGGATATCCTACGTTGATGTGCACAACTTCCTCTCATTGAATTCAATTACCTCAACCAATTTCTTAGTACATCAACACAAGAAGTGGCAAATTGGGGATGATCTATGAAGCGCCTGTCGGTGTCCTGGGAACGGGGCTCCCTAGGCTTGCCTGTCTGTGGCCCGCGGTGTGGCTAAGCTAGCAGGTCGTACGACCCAACTTCATCAACAAGGCATCCAAGACCCTCACGAGGGGCCAAGCCTCACGAGGCGGACAACACAAGACCTCCTCTGGAGTGGCCTAGTCGGGCAGGCTCACGAGGAGCGAAGATATCAAGGCGAGGCAAACCTCACGAGGCTCTCGTGACGTGAGCCATGACGATCGACACTAGGCGGGCGCCAGGCAGGCGCCAGCGCGCGCAGCGTCCTTGTTTCCTCTTTGGTGCTAAGGAAACCAGCGTAGGCGAGGAGTACCGAGGCATCAGGCAAAGGTTGCCATTTTGGTGCAACAAGACCAAGACCAGAAGGACGGCAAGACGGAGGTCATCGTGGAGCCCAAGACGGCGTCACCACCAGAGCCTTTCACAGACACAGACCACCTTTTGCCAGGATAGCTTGTACTAGCTGTCCCCCTTCAAATTTTCCCGCCATTGTTGGCTCCCTTCCCGCTCAGTATTTGGGAAGAGGACCAGGGCCTCTATAAGTAGGACTAGCCATCACCATAGGCAAGGGGGACATCTTAGATCACTCTCACCCACACAAGTTAGCCTAGCACAAGAACACGTCCACCTCAGGAGGCTGTTCTTCCCATTGTATTGTTCATCATCAGCCCAAGAGGCAATCCACCACCACCACACTGGAGTAGGGTATTACACCACAACGGTGGCCCGAACCAGTATAAATCTTGTGCCTTTCTGCATTGCAAGTGCGTCGAGTTTTCCCACGAGATCTTAGCGAGCTAGGGCGTAGATCGGTGGGAGGAAAAGACTTCACGCGCACCCCAGTGTTCAAACCTTAAGGGTTTGCCGGAACCCCACATCCAACATTTGGCGCGCTAGGTAGGGGTGCACTGTAGCTTCCCCTCCGTCGATCTGTGCTCTGTCGCCACCGCGCTTCGCCCACATGGCAGGTGCCCTGCCGCAGACTCCGACAGTCAGCATTGACGACGGAGCCAGGGGCTCTGAGCCCTGGCCCCCGCCCTGCGGCGGGTGCAGTGGCCGCCCAAGTTCAGGCCGGAGATGCCGCCGTGCTACAACGGTGCGGCGGACCCGCCAGCTTTCCTGCCAACGTACGAGGAGGCCATCCTCGAAGCCGGGGGTGATGACAAGGTCATGGCCAACTGGCTTCCCATGGCCCTCGCCGGTGAGCCATGTGCCTGGCTGCTCAACCTTCCTGGATCCACGGTGGCATCTTGGGAGGAGCTCCGCGACCTCTTCACTGCTCGCTACACAGTGTCGGTGCACCACGCAGTCGCGGCCCTGCTGGGCGGCTCTCAAGCACCGCCGTCAGACCGCCACGCCAAGCCGTTCCTCCGTCAGATCGAGCCACCTCCAAGTGCCCGGGGCTCCGCCGGGCTAGGCTACAAGATAGGCCGACCTTACCTTCGGCTCAGAAGACCACCCTGACTCCACCGCCGGCTCTGAAATGCTCCCGATGCTCTGCACGCCCACCATCTGCAACGTGGCCATCACCAAGACCCTCATCGACGGTGGTGCTGGAATCAACTTGCTCTCCGTGGAAGCCTTCAGCCTCCTCCACGTGCCACTCGAGCGGCTCGGCCTTAGTAAGCCCTTCTCAAGTGTGGGTGGTGGAGCTGCCCACTCCCTGGGACAGATTCGCCTCCCTGTCACCTTCGGCACACGCGACAAGTACCGCACCGAGCTGGTGGACTTCGACATCGCTCGCATCGGTCTCCCGTACAACGCCATCCTCGGGTACCCGACTCTCGCTCAGTTCATGGCGGCGACTCACCTGACTTACAACCTTATGAAGATGCCAGGGAGCAAGGGCGTCCTCACCATCAAGGGGGACACTAAGGAGGCCGTAATGGCGCTCAGGCTCGCCTTCAAGACCGCGACAGCAGCACAACCCGCCGACGCCGGTGCCCCCGCGGTCAGGGAGGCCACACCCACCAAGAAGAAGCAACTATTCACCCAAGACAAGGTGGAAACCAAGCAGGTATCGGTCAGCGGGGATGGGTCTTCAGGAGCCACCTTTACCATAGGAGCCGGCCTTGACCTGGAACAAGAAGAAGCCCTGGTGAGGTTCTTGCGCGCGAACCAGGAGATATTCGCGTGGGAGCCCAATCAGCTGGTAGGGGTCCCGAGGGAGGTGATCCAGCATCATCTAAGGGTATGCCCCAACATCCGCCCCGTGAAACAGCGAGCGAGGCGGCAGTCCACTAAGAAGCAGGCCTTCATCGTCCAAGAGACACACAAGCTGGAAGCGACAGGTGCCATCCGAGAGGTTTGATACCCCGAATGGCTGGCGAACCCTGTCGTGGTGCCGAAAAAAGGCAGGAAGGAACAGATGTGTGTCGACTTCACTAATCTTAATTAAGCCTGACCTCAAGACCCGTTCCCACTCCCGCGCATCGACCAGATCTTTGACTCCACCGCCGAGTGTGACCTGCTGTGCTTCCTGGATCCGTTCTCAGGGTATCATCAAATCAAGATGGCGGTGGAAGATGTGGAGAATACGGCCTTCCTGACACCATGTGGGGTGTACTGCTACACCTGCATGCCCTTCGGGCTACGCAACGCGGGCGCGACCTTTCAGAGGTTGATGCACATCGCTCTAGGGCGGCACCTCAGGAGGAATGCAGAGGCTTACGTCGATGACATCATGGTCAAGTCTCGCGAGGCAAGGACATTGATCCAAGACTTGGAGGAGACTTTTGAGAGCCTGCGCCAAGTGAACTTAAGGCTCAACCTGGAGAAGCGCGTATTCGGTGTCCCCTCCGGCAAGCTGCTGGGATTCCTCGTATCCCACAGGGGGATCGAGGCAAACCCAGAGAAGGTCAAGGCTATCGAGGACATGAGCCCGCCGCAGACCCGCAAAGGGATGCAGAAGCTAGCAGGACGGGTGACTGGTTAGGGCGTTTCATCTCCAAACTCGGAGAGCGCGCCTTACCATTCTTCAAGCTCATGAAGAGGAAGGCCCGTTCGAGTGGAACCCGGAGGCCGACCGGGCCTTCCAAGACCTCAAGAAGTACCTTACTAGCCCCCCAGTGATGGTGGCACCACGGCCCCTCGAGCCTTTGGTACTCTACCTTGCTGCCACCCCGTACTCCGCCAGCGCGGCGTTGGTGCGGTTTGGGAGGAGCGCCAAGCCAAGGGCGCACCTCGGCGGGCCAAGGCTGAAGTAGCGCGGGGTCAGGAAGGCGCAGCAAAGGCATCAGCGGTGGAAGGCCAAGCTCGGCAGGGTGGCGTCGCAGAAGCTCCTGAGGACAGTCAGGTCTGAGGGACCCTTCCACCTCAGGATATGCCACGATCTCCGCAGGACCCGAGCCTCGACAGTGTGCCAGCCCTTGTCGAACACCCAATGTACTTTGTCAGCACCGTACTACGGGACACGAGAGCGCGCTACCCCATGCCCTAGAAGCTCCTGCTCGCACTCCTGGTGGCCTCACGCAAGCTGCGACACTACTTCCAAGGCCACCCCATCAAGGTCGTCTCAGCCTACCCACTAGAAAGGATACTTAGGAGCCCTAACTCAACCACAAGGGTCGCAGAGTGGAACATCGAGTTGCAAGCATTCCAATTGGAGTTCAGCACTACCAGGGTCATCAAGGGGGGCCGCACTTGCTGACTTTGTGGCAGAATGGATGGATGCCCCGACACTTGAGGAAGGAGAAGACCGGTCCACCTCCCGAGGAAGTGAGGCCCCTGACGGTTGGGTCATGTATTTCAATGGCGCCTTCGCACACCAGGGCGCGGGGGCTGGAGCAGTGCTCATCTCGCCCACCCAAGACAAGATCTACTACGTCGTGCAACTCTACTTTCAGCACGACGAGAAGGTCTCCAACAACATCGCAAAATGCAAAGGCCTCATAGCCGGTCTGAAGGCTGCAGCGGCCCTAGGGGTGAAGCGCCTCACCGTCAGAGCTGACTCACAACTCCTCGTCAACTTCTCCAACAAGGTGTATGAGCCGAAGGACGAGCATATGGAGGCCTACCTCGCGGAGGTGCGCAAGATGGAGAAACGATTCTCGGGCCTCGAGCTGCAGCATGTGCCCCGGGGCACCAACAAGGAAGCCGACGACATCACCAGGAGAGCATCCAAGCGGCAACCGCAGGAGCCAGGTGTCTTTGAGGAGCGGCTCTTCAAGCCATCAGCCGCGCCACCTCTTTCAAACATGACTCAACCTCGGGAGGAGCTCCCCCTGCCTCCGGCCGTGGGAGCCCCGACCTGTGGACCGACCTCCGGAGCTCGGCTGCTCTTGGCGCTCGAGCCCCAGGAGGAATGCTGGACCAAGGAATTCAAGGAATACTTAACGCACGGGATGCTTCCGGAGAAGGAAGAGGAGGCAGAGCGCGTGGCTTGGCAAGCCACGACATACTGTATCCAAGACGGCGAGTTATATAGGAAGCGATCGAACGATGTCACACTGCGCTGCATATCTAGCGACCAAGGAAGGGAGTTGCTGATTGACATACACGGCGGGGACTGCGGACACCACTCGTCGTCACGGGCCCTCGTTGGCAATGTGTTCCGCATTGGATTCTACTGGCCTACAGCACTCAACGACGCAGCCGAGCTGGCAAAGTCTTGCGAAGCTTGCCAATTCCACGCCAAGTAAATCCATCAACCTGCTCAGGGCCTTCAAACTATCCCGCTCACATGGCCGTTCGCGGTCTGGGGGCTAGATATCCTAGACCCGTTCCCTCGGGCGCCAGGGGGCTACCATTACCTCTACGTCTCCATCGACAAGTTCACCAAGTGGGCGGAAGTGAAAGCCATCCGTACCATCCCAGCCGGCTCTGCTGTCAAGTTCATCAAGGGCCTCGTGAGCCGCTTTGGGGTCCCCAACCGCATCATCACAGATAACGGTTCATAGTTTACTAGCAACCTCTTCAAAACCTACTGTGCTAACCTTGGAACGCAGATCTTCTACGCTTCGGTAGCCCACCCCAGGAGCAATGGTCAGGCCGAACGTGCTAACATGGAGGTCCTGAGGGGCCTCAAGACCAGGACCTTCAAGAAGAAGCTGGAGGCCCGCGGCAGGGGCTGGCACGACGAGCTCCAGTCCGTACTGTGGTCCATCCGGACCACCGCCACCAAGCCAACGGGAGAGACTCCATTCTTCGTCGTCTACGGAGCTGAAGCGGTCCTCCCTCACGAGGTCAAGCATCGCTCTGCACGGGTCCTGGCGTTCGACGAAACGCAGTAGGACGCCACACGAGGGATGGACCTCGTGTTGGGAGAGGAACGTCGCCGCGAGATGCGCTACGGGCGGCGAGGTACCAGCAAGCACTGCGGCGATACCACTACCGCAACATCCGCTCCAGGACACTCGAGACGGGTGACCTAGTCCTGAGGCGGGTCCTCTCCAGGGAAGGGCTGCATAAGCTTTCACCAATGTGGGAGGGCCCATTCAAGGTCGTTCACATCTCCAGGCCTGGCACCGTGCGCCTGGAGACACAAGATGGAGTACCAGTCCAAAACGCCTGGAACATCCAGCACCTCTGGAAGTTTTACCCATGAAGCAAGGCCTAGAGCCTGTGAAGCAAGGCCCAGAGCCTGTGAAGAAAGGCCCAGTGCCTGTGAAGAATCGCCGCCCGTGAGTTGGGGCTGTATACGCCCCGGAGTCTCAGGAGTGCCCACCTCAGGCCCTGGGGCTCCCGCCCATGCCTAGTGGCAGCACTTAGCTCCGCGCTGGTGAGAAGACTTGAAGACTAGATTAGGTGCCGGACGTGGCTTTTGATTTGCTTTCCATATTTGGCTTCCTTTTCCTTAATCGAAATTTGCTTTTGGCATTCCTTTCTGATTTGACCCCCTCGCCTCTCGCTGCGTTTTTCCAGCTCGGGTTAGCTCGTGTTCTCTCTCTCGCATGCCTCGCGAGGGGGCTGGGCTGGTGCCCTCGCGCGCATTTTCTCCCTTCTCTGCCTTCTCGCGAGCCACCCTCGTTCGAGCTCAAAAGCTGGCGCGCCTCCCCTAGTCCGTGCCCCTCGAGTACCGTGATACAAGGCGCCAGGTCAGGACCAGGGCGAACGGCAAATCTTTTAACGCACTTCCTAATGAGCTTTTGCAGTTCCCGAGCAAATGTAGGCCACCAAGGCTAGATGGACGCAAGGAAATGAGCGCCTCGTGAGGAAGAGGGCATCCTGGATACACCAGGTTAAGTTATCTTTGCACGAAATAACGACACAACACGCATGGTGCCACAACCGAGGAACCATAGTTCGATACACGCCCCCTGGGCCCAAACTGGTTACATTCTTGATGCAGGAAAAAGAGTAAAACAAAAGCAGCGTTGCGGCAATCTGCGGAGGCATAACCCTAGCGGCACCCCGAGCCTAGCCAGATCCTTCTTCGCGCTTCACGGAGGCGCGGCGACAAGATGACCCACTGCCGCCTTCAAAGCGGGCACGGCGGCTGGTCGTGGCCACTGCTGCTGGAGCTTTCACCGGAGGAAGAGCCGCCATAGCTGGACAAGACACAGCCGCCCCCGAGGGCAGACTCGCCCTCATCCTCACCGCGACCGTCCCTGAGACCAAGCACCTCCTCACCGTCGTTCGCCTCGGGGCAGCACCCGGCACGGTGACCATCTTTCCCAAACACCCTCATGTAGAGGGTTGATTCGCCGCCATACTTGAAGTGGAGGGCGCACCGCCGGCCCAAGCCGCGCGCGCGCGAACGTCTGCCAACCGCGGGCCAGGGCTATGTTGCCTGAGGCGGAAGTCGCGACTGCAACCCAAGAGGCCTTGCTGCAGCAACCATCCGCCTGCAGCCAGAGTCCGCTTGGACCAGAGGCCGGCAGCTCATCGGCAAAGAAGCACGGAAGTTGGAGCCAGTTGCCGGCCGGATTCTCCGACCAGACAACAAAATCCGGCGATACCTCCACTATGTGGAAACACGGACGGGGGGGCCACGCCACCAAAGCATGCCTCCCCTCGTCAACTGGATCGCCATGGCTAGGACGGCCCCCTCCGCGTGCCGCGGCGCCGCTCCGACAGCGGCCGCAACAGGGGATGCGGCGTGCTTGCACGGATGGCCACGTCCGCGCTTGGGCGCCGGCGAGCCAGGCCCCTCGCGAGGGGCTTCCCCTTCTCATCGGCAGAGAACTTCCTTCGTGGCGCCATTGGTGGCACAACGAGCAATGGAGCGAGGCAGAAGATGGGGGAAAGCGAGCAAGGAAGAGATGGGCAACGGGGGCTCCGCCCCCTCCCCATTTATAGCAAGAGAAGGTCAACCGGCACCTCCCACGATCGCAGGTATTGATGGTTTTCCTTGCATGTCGCATGGACTCGTCAAGTCGTGCAGTTGCCGAGGCAGTGTGGGGAAGTGGAGACGCCCATGTCCAATCAGCCGCCACGCGTCAACCGAGGCCGCATGCTTTTGGGGCCCGCGATGCTCCGTGCTTGACCCTTGGCTTCGCCGTGAAGCCAAGCCCGAGCGCACCTTGGGCCCGGGGGCTACTGTCAGCATCCTGGGAACGGGGGTCCCCAGAATTGCGAGGGGCCAGGCCTCATGAGGAGGACGACACAAGACCTCCTTTGGAGTGGCCTAGTCGGGCAGGCTCACGAGGAGCAGAGATATCAAGGCAAGGCAAAGTTCACGAGGCTCTCGTGACGTGAGCCATGACGATTGACACCAGGCGGGCGCTAGGCGGGCGCCAGCGCGCGGAGCGTCGTTGTTTCCTCTTTGGTGCTAAGGAAACGAGTGCAGGCAAGGAGTACCGAGGCATCAGGCAAAGGTTGCCATTTTGGTGCAACAAGACCAAGACCAGAAGGACGACAAGATGGAGGATATCGTGGAGCCCAAGATAGCGTCACCACCAAAGCCTTTCGCAGGCGCAGACCACCTTTTGTCAGGATAACTTGTACTAGTTGTCCCCTTCAAATTTGCCCGCCATTGTTGGCTCCCTTCCCGCTGAGTATTTGGGAAGAGGACCAGGGCCTCTATAAGTAGGACTAGCCATCACCATAGGCAAGGGGGACATCTTAGATCACTCTCACCCACACAAGTTAGCCTAGCACAAGAACACCTCAACCTCAGTTGGTTGTTCTTCCCATTTTATTGTTCATCATCAGCCCAAGAGGCAATCCACCACCACCACACTGGAGTAGGGTATTACACCACAACGGTGGCCCGAACCAGTATAAATCTTGTGCCTTTCTGCGTTGCAAGTGCGTCGAGTTCGCCCGCGAGATCTTAGCGAGCTAGGGCGTAGATCGGTGGGAGGAAAATACTTCACGCGCACCCCAGTGTTCGAACCTTAAGGGTTTGCCGGAACCCCACATCTGATAGTGCCAATTCTAAGTAAGTTCGGGTCAATTTTGGTGGAAAATATGAGATCCTGCTCGCTTTCACTCCAGAGCCAACTACGAAGATACATGGTCTTCTACTCTGATCACTTGAGGAAGGACAAGAAAGTAAAGAATTCTTCAAAGGAATTGGCTCTAGCGGAACAGAGGAGCGAAATATCAATAGAGGAACAAAAACCATAGGGTATGAAATTTGGTTAGGGTTGGCAGGGAATTTCCAACTGAAACATTCTTTGATTACCTTTTTCTACAATGAGGAAGAGCCCAAGTTGTTGTAGCTAGTTTTGAAAAGGGAATGAATCTCAATTTGGTACCTGTTCTTTACATGAACCATCTTAACTAATATTTTCTTAATTATACCTACATATACCTCATTCTTACGAGAAAGAGAAGGGGCCATAGAGATAAAAAAATTGTAAACAAAACAAATCCACACTTTGGGAAGGTGAGACGAACTAACAATTCCTTTCGTTGTGTATCCTCGATTGATGCAGCTTCAGATACTTCTTGAAAACAATATGGGGTGTGAATTGGTATACAAGATTCAAAATAGAGTGGGTGGTTCTATTGAATAAGGAATTATAATTCAAATCGGAAGAGAAAAGGTTTGTAACCTACATATCATACGAGAACACATTACACCACAAGTCAAATGCCACTTGAGGTACATGTATGCATCCATTTCATTAGATGATCCAATGCAAAAAAGTATGATATTTCTATTTTAGCACTCATCATATAGAAAATGTAATACTAAAGCAACAACGCCAAATGGTACAAGGTGCTGAGGAAATCCCCATTCGACTTAACTAATTAAAGGAAGACACCACACAATGAGCAAGATCAACATAGCACCATGAGTGCGCCGTTGGACATCACTAGCATGTCAGCATGCATAAGCACATGAGTGATTGGACCACAACTAAAAAAAACCTAAGAATAGACAACCTATAAACTGGCAAATCCTGGATGAAACCACCGAATTATGCTTGAGAGTCACACAAAACTATCGTACAAGAGAGGGCCATCTACCCCCTCCCCCCCCCCCCCGCTCCAAACCTAGGAGTGTCGTCCTGATGTCGCTTGAAGCTACGTCGGTATTTCCCCAAAGAGGAAGGGATGATACAACACATCGGCGATAGGTATTTTCCTCGGAAATGAAACCAAGGTTATCGAACCAGTAGGAGAACCAAGCAACACAACGTAAACAGCCCCTGCACACAAATAAGAACACCTCGCCACCTGACGTGTTAAAGGGGTTATCAATCCCTTTCGGGGTACGGCGCCAGAAATTGCGTGATGAAGGGAGAAAGTTGAAGGAAATATGCCCTAGAGGCAACAATAAAGTTGTTATTTATATTTCCTCATATCATGATAAATGTTTATTATTCATGCTAGAATTGTATTAACCGGAAACTTAGTACATGTGTGAATACATAGACAAACATAGTGTCACTAGTATGCCTCTACTTGACTACCTCGTTGAATCAAAGATGGTTAAGTTTCCTAGCCATAGACATGAGTTGTCAGTTGATTAACGGGATCACATCATTAGAGAATGTTGTGATTGACTTGATGATACGTCTCCAACGTATCTATAATTTTTGATTGCTCCATGCTATTATATTATCTATTTTGGATGTTAATGGGCTTTATTTTACACTTTTATATCATTTTTGGGACTAACCTACTAACCGAAAGGCCCAGCCCAAATTGTTGTTTTTCTGCCTATTTTAGGGTTTCAAAGAAAAGGAATATCAAATGGAGTCCAAACGGAATGAAACCTTCGGGAACGTGATTTTCTCAACAAACGTGATCCAGGAGACTTGGAGTGGGCGTCAAGAAACGATCGAGGAGGGAACGAGGCAGGGGGCGCGCCTACCCCCCTGGGCACGCCCTCCACCTTCGTGGGGCCCCCGTTGCTCCACCGACATACTTCTTCCTCCTATATATATCCATGTATCCCCCAAACATCCAGGAGCACCACGAAAACCTAATTCCACCGCCGCAACCTTCTGTACCCGAGAGATCCCATCTCGGGGCCTTTTCCGGAGCTCCGCCAGAGGGGGCATTGATCACGAAGGGCCTCTACATCAACTCCATGGCCTCTCCGGTGATGTGTGAGTAGTTTACTTCAGACCTTCGGGTCCATAGTTATTAGCTAGATATCTTCTTCTCTCTTTTTGGATCTCAATACAAAGTTCTAATTGATTCTCTTGGAGATCTATTCGATGTAATCTTCTTTTGCGGTGTGTTTGTCGAGATCCGATTAATTGTGGGTTTATGATCAAGTTTATCTATGAACAATATTTGAATCTCCTCTGAATTCTTTTATGTATGATTGGTTTATCTTTGCAAGTCTCTTCGAATTATCAGTTCGGTTTGGCCTACTAGATTGATCTTTCTTGCAATGCGAGAAGTGCTTAGCTTTGGGTTCAATCTTGCGGTGCTTGATCCCAGTGACAGAAAGGGAACCGACACGTATTGTATTGTTGCCATCGAGGATAAAAAGATGGGGTTTATATCATATTGCATGAGTTTATCCCTCTACATCATGTCATCTTACTTAAAGCATTACTCTGTTCTTATGAACTTAATACTCTAGATGCATGCTTGATAGCGGTCGATGTGTGGAGTATTAATAGTAGATGCAGAATCGTTTCGGTCTACTTGTCGCGGACGTGATGCCTATATACATGATCATGCCTAGATATTCTCATAACTATGCTCAATTCTATCAATTGCTCGACAGTAATTCGTTTACCCACCGTAATACTTATGCTCTTGAGAGAAGCCACTAGTGAAACCTATGGCCCCCGGGTCTATCTTCCATCATATTAATCTTCCAACACTTAGTTATTTCTTTTGCCATTTATTTTACTTTGCATATGTATTTCTCTTTATCATAAAAATACCAAAAAAATTATCTTATCATATCTATCAGATCTCACTCTCGTAAGTGACCGTGAAGGGATTGACAACCCCTTTATCGCGTTGGTTGCGAGGTTCTTATTTGTTTGTGTAGGTGCGTGGGACTCGAGCGTGATCTCCTAATGGATTGATACCTTGGTTCTCAAAAACTGAGGAAAATACTTACGCTACTTTGTTGCATCACCCTGTCCTCTTCAAGGGAAAACTAACGCAGTGCTCAAGAGGTAGCAAGAAGGATTTCTGGCGCCGTTGCCGGGGAGATTCACGCCAAGTCAAGTCAAGATTTGACTCCTAACAACGAGCCATTTTGGCACCATTTCCGGAGTCTACACACAAGTCAAGACATACCAAGTACCCATCACAAACTCTTATCCCTCGCATTACATTATTTGCCATTTGCCTCTCGTTTTCCTCTCCCCCACTTCACCCTTTCCGTTTTATTCACCCTCTCTTTTCTGTTCGCCTCTTTTTTGCTTGTTTCTTGTTTGCTCGTGTGTTGGATAGCTTGCTTGTCACGATGGCTCAAGATAATACTAAATTGTGTGACTTTACCAATACCAACAACAATTATTTTCTTAGCACTCCGATTGCTCCTCTTACCGATGCTGAATCTTGTGAAATTAATGATGCTTTGTTGAATCTTGTCATGAAAGATTAATTCGCCGGCCTTCCTAGTGAAGATGCCGCTACCCATGTAAATAGCTTTGTTGATTTGTTTGATATGCAAAAGAAGAAATATGTGGATAATGATATTGTTAAACTTACGCTATTTCCGTTTTCTCTTAGAGATCATGCTAAATCTTGGTTTTCATTTTTTCCTAAAAATAGTATTGATTCATGGAATAAGTGCAAAGATGATTTTATCTCTAAGTATTTTCCTCCCGCTAAAATAATCTCTCTTAGAAACGATATTATGAATTTTAAGCAACTTGATCATGAACATGTTGCACAATCTTGGGAGAGGATGAAATTAATGATACGTAATTGCCCTACACATGGTTTGAATTTATGGATGATTATACAGAATTTTTATGCCGGATTGAATTTTGCTTCTAGAAATCTTTTAGATTCGGTAGCGGGAGGCACTTTTATGGAAATCACTTTAGGAGAAGCTACCAAACTCCTAGATAATATTATGGTTAATTATTCTCAATGGCACACCGAAAGATCTACTAATAAAAAAGTGCATGCGATAGAAGAAATTAATGTTTTGAGTGGAAAGATGGATGAACTTATGAAATTGTTTGCTAATAAGAGTGCTCCTACTGATCCTAATGATATGCCTTTGTCTACTTTGATTGAGAATAAGAATGAATCTATGGATGTGAATTTTGTTGGTAGGAACAATTTTGGTAACAACGCGTATAGAGGTAATTTTAATTCTAGGCCGTTTCCTAGTAATTCCTCTAATAATTATGGTAATTCCTACAACAATTATTATGGAAATTTTAATAATATTCCCTCTGATTTTGAATCTACTATTAAACAATTTATTAGTTCGCAAAAGAGTTTCAATGCTTTGATTGAAGAAAATTTGCTTAAGATTGATGAGTTGGCTAGGAACGTTGATAGAATTTCTCTTGGTGTTGATTCTTTGAAACTTAGATCTATTCCACCTAAGCATGATATCAATGAGTCTCTCAAAGCCATGAGAATTTCCATTGATGAGTGCAAAGAAAGAACCGCTAGGATGCGTGCTAAGAAAGATTGCTTTGTGAAAGCGTGTTCTTCTACTTTTCATGGTAATAAGGATGAAGATGTAAAAGTGATTGATGTGTCCCCTATTAAATCTTTGTTTTGCAATATGAATCTTTATAATGATGGGACTGAAGATGAGTCACCTTTACCTAGAAGGCGTTTCAAAAATTCGGAGTTTTTAGATCTTGATGCAAAAATTGATAAAAGTGGGATTGAGGAGGTCAAAACTTTAAATAGCAATGAACCCACTATTTTGGATTTCAAGGGCTTTCATTATGACAATTGCTCTTTGATAGATTGTATTTCCTTGTTGTAATCCATGCTAAATTCTCCTCATGCTTATAGTCAAAAAAAGCTTTTACTAAACATATCGTTTATGCTTTGATGCAATCTTATGAAGAAAAACTTGAGTTGGAAGTTTCTATCCCTAGAAAACTTTATGATGAGTGATAACCTAAAATAAAAATTAAAATTAAAGATCATGAGTGCTATGCTTTGTGTGATTTGGGTGCTAGTGTTTCCACGATTCCGAAAACTTTGTGTGATTTGCTAGGTTTCTGTGATTTTGATGATTGTTCTTTAAACTTGCACCTTGCGGATTCCACTATTAAGAAAACTATGGTAAGAATTAATGATGTTCTTATTGTTGCAAATAGGAACTATGTGCCCGTAGATTTCATTGTTCTTGATATAGATTGCAATCCTTCATGTCCTATTATTCTTGGTAGACCTTTCCTTAGAACGATTGGTGCAATTATTGATATGAAGGAAGGGAATATCAAATTCCAATTTACATTAAAGAAAGTCATGGAACACTTCCCTAGAAAGAAAATTAAATTACCATATGAATCTATTATGAGATCCACTTATGGATTTCCTACCAAAGATGGAAATACCTAGATCTATCTTCGTTTTATGCCTAGCTAGGGGCGTTAAACGATTGCGCTTGTTGGGAGGCAACCCAATTTTATTTTTATTCCTTGTTTTTTGCTCCTGTTTAGTAATAAATAATTTATCTATCCTCTATTTTGGTTGTGTTTTTTGTGTTTAATTAGTGTTTGTACCAAGTAGAACCGTTGGGAAGACTTGGGGAAAGTCTTTTTGATCTTGCTGTAAAAAACAGAAACTTTAGCGCTCACGAGAATTGCTGCCTTTTTTATTTGCAGAGTTCTATTTAGTTAATTATTTTTGCATATTATCAATAGATAAATTCCTCACGTCCAGCAATTTATTTTATAATTTTTGGGGCTCCAGAGTTTGCGTTAGCTACAGATTACTATAGACTGTTCTGTTTTTGATAGATTCTGTTTTCCTTGTGTTGTTTGCTTATTTTGATGAATCTATGGCTAGTAAAAGAGTTTATAAACCATAGAGAAGTTGGAATACAGTAGGTTTAACACCAATATAAATAAATAATGAGTTCATTACAGTACCTTGAAGTGGTGTTTTGTTTTCTTTCGCTAACGGAGCTCATGAGATTTTCTATTTTGAGTTTTGTGTTGTGAAGTTTTCAAGTTTTGGGTAAAAGTCTTGATGGATTATGGAACAAATAGTGGCAAGAGCCTAATCTTGGGGATGCCCCGGAAGGCATCCCGTCTTTCGTCTTCGTCTATCGGTAACTTTACTTGGAGCTATATTTTTATTCACGACATGATATGTGTTTTTCTTGGAGCGTCTTGTATGATTTGAGTCTTTGCTTTTTAGTTTACCACAATCATCCTTGCTATACACACCTTTTGAGAAAGACTCACATGATTTGAAATTTATTAGAATACTCCATGTGCTTCACTTATATCTTTTGAGCTATATAGTTTTGCTCTAGTGCTCCACTTATATCTTTTAGAGCACGGTGGTGGATTTGTTTTATAGAAACTATTGATCTCTCATGCTTCACTTATATTATTTTGAGAGTCCTTTAGAACAACACGTAAATTTTCTTTAATATAAAAACTTTCATAGAAGTGCATTGAATACTATGAGAAGTTTGATACTTGATAATTGTTTTGAGATATGGAGATGGTGATATTAGAGTCATGCTAGTTGAGTAGTTGTGAATTTGAGAAATACTTGTGTTGAAGTTTGTGATTCCCGTAGAATGCACGTATGGTGAACCGTTATGTGATGAAGTCGGAGCATGATTTATTTATTGATTGTCTTCCTTATGAGTGGCGGTCGGGGATGAGCGATGGTCTTTTCCTACCAATCTATCCCCCTAGGAGCATGCGCGTAATACTTTGTTTCGATAACTAATAGATTTTTGCAATAAGTATGTGATTTCTTTATGACTAATGTTGAGTCCATGGATTATACGCACTCTCACCCTTCCACCATTGCTAGCCTCTCTAGTATCGCGCAACTTTTGCTGGTACCTTAAACCCACCATATACCTTCCTCAAAACAGCCACCATACCTACCTATTATGGAATTTCCATAGCCATTCCGAGATATATTGCCATGCAACTTTCCACCGTTCCGTTATTATGACACGCTTCATCATTGTCATATTGCTTGCATGATCATGTAGTTGACATCGTATTTGTGGCAAAGCCACCGTTCATAATTCTTCATACATGTCACTCATGCATCATTGCACATCCCGGTACACCGCCGGAGGCATTCACATAGAGTCATATTCTTGTTCTAAGTATCAAGTTGTAATTCTTGAGTTGTAAGTAAATAAAGTGTGATGATCATCATTATTAGAGCATTGTCCCAGTGAGGAAAGGATGATGGAGACTATGATTCCCCCACAAGTCGGGATGAGACTCCGGACGAAAAATAAAAAAAATGAAAAGAAAAGAGGCCAAAAAGAAAATAAAGAAAGAAGGCCCAAATAAAAAAATGAGAGAAAAAGAGAGAAGGTACAATGCTACTATCCTTTTTCCTCACTTGTGCTTCAAAGTAGCACCATGATCTTCATGATAGAGAGTCTCCTGTGATATCACTTTCATATACTAGTGGAAATTTTTCATTATAGAACTTGGCCTGTATATTCCAATGATGGGCTTCCTCAAAAGGCCCTAGGTCTTCATGAGCAAGCAAGTTGGATGCACACCCACTTAGTTTCTTTTGTCGAGCTTTCATATACTTATAGCTCTAGTGCATTCGTTGCATGGCAATCCCTACTCACTCACATTGATATCTATTGATGGGCATCTCCATAGCCCGTTGATACGCCTAGTTGATGTGAGACTATCTTCTCCTTTTTTGTCTTCTCCACAACCACCATTCTATTCCACATATAGTGCTATATCCATGGCTCACACTCATATATTGCGTGAAGATTGAAAAAGTTTGAAAACATCAAAAGTACGAAACAATTGCTTGGCTTGTCATTGGGGTTGTGCATGATTTAAATATTTTGTGTGGTGAAGATAGAGCATAGCCAGACTATATGATTTTGTAGGGATAACTTTCTTTGTCCATGTTATTTTGAGAAGACATGATTGCTTAGTTAGTGCGCTTGAAGTATTATTATTTCTTTGTCAATATTAAACTTTTATCTTGAATCTTTCGGATCTGAACATTCATGCCACAATAAAGAAAAATTACATTGAGAAATATGTTAGAAAGCATTCCACATCAAAAATTCTTCTTTTATCATTTACCTACTCGAGGACGGGCAGGAATTAAGCTTGGGGATGCTTGATATGTCTCCAACGTATCTATAATTTTTGATTGCTCCGTGCTATTATATTATCTATTTTGGATGTTAATGGTTTTACACTTTTATATCATTTTTGGGACTAACCTACTAACCGGAGGCCCAACCCAAATTGCTGTTTTTTTTGCATATTTTAGGGTTTTGAAGAAAAGGAATATCAAACAGAGTCCAAACGGAATGAAACCTTTGGGAACGTGATTTTCTCAACAAACGTGATTCAGGAGACTTGGAGTGGGCGTCAAGAAACGATCGAGGAGAGCACGAGGCAGGGGGGCACGGCTACCCCCCCTGGGCGCGCCCTCCACCCTCGTGGGCCCGTCGTTGCTCCACCGACGTACTTCTTCCTCCTATATATATCCACGTATCCCCCAAACATCCAGGAGCACCACGAAAACCTAATCCCACTGCCGCAACCTTCTGTACCCGAGAGATCCCATCTCGGGGCCTTTTCCGGAGTTCCGCCAGAGGGGGCATTGATCACGGAGGGCCTCTACATCAACTCCATGGCCTCTCTGGTGATGTGTGAGTACTTTACTTCAGACCTTCGGGTCCATAGTTATTAGCTAGATGGCTTCTTCTCTCTCTTTGGATCTCAATACAAAGTTCTAATCGATTCTCTTGGAGATCTATTTGATGTAATCTTCTTTTGCAGTGTGTTTGTCGAGATCCGATGAATTGTGGGTTTATGATCAAGTTTAACTATGAACAATATTTGAATCTCCTCCGAATTCTTTTATGTATGATTGGTTTATCTTTGCAAGTCTCTTCGAATTATCGGTTTGGTTTGGCCTACTAGATTGATCTTTCTTAAAATGGGAGAAGTGTTTAGCTTTGGGTTCAATCTTTTGGTGCTCGATCCTAGTCATAGAAAGGTAACTGACACGTATTGTATTGCTGCCATCGAGGATAAAAAGATGGGGTTTATATCATATTGCATGAGGTTATCCCTCTACATCATGTCATCTTACTTAAAGCATTACTCTGTTCTTATGAACTTAATACTCTAGATGCATCCTGGATAGTGGTCGATGTGTGGAGTAATAGTAGTAGATGCAGAATCGTTTCGGTCTACTTGTCGCGGACGTGATGCCTATATACATGATCATGCCTAGATATTCTCATAACTATGCTCAATTCTACCAATTGCTCGACAGTAATTCATTTACCCACTGTAATAACTATGCTCTTGAGAGAAGCCACTAGTGAAACCTATGCCCCCCGGATCTATCTTCCATCATATTAATCTTCCAACACTTAGTTATTTATTTTGCCGTTTATTTTACTTTGCATCTTTATTTCTCTTTATCATAAAAATACCAAAAATATTATCTTATCATATCTATCAGATCTCACTCTCATAAGTGACCGTCAAGGGATTGACAACCCCTTTATCGCGTTGGTTGCGAGGTTCTTATTTGTTTGTGTAGGTGCGTGGGACTCGAGCATGATATCCTACTGGATTGATACCTTGGTTCTCAAAAACTGAGGGAAATACTTATGCTACTTTGCTGCATCACCCTTTCCTCTTCAAGGGAAAACCAACGCAGTGCTCAAGAGGTAGCACTTGACCCATTCCGTTAGCTTAGCACAATGATCGTTTAGTTTGTTGCTATTGCTTTCTCCATAACTTATACATGTTCCTATAACTATGAGATCAGGCACCTCCCGAATACCGGAGGAACACTTTGTGTGCTACCAAAGGTCACAACGTAACTGGGTGATTATAAAGGTGCTCTACAGGTGTCTCCGATGGTGTTTGTTGAGTTGGCATAGATCGAGATTAGGATTTGTCACTCCGATTGTCGGAGAGGTATCTCTGGGCCCTCTCGGTAATGCACATCAAAATAAGCCTTGCAAGCAATGTGACTAATGAGTTAGTTGCAGGATGATGCATTACGGAATGAGTAAAGAGACTTGCCGGTAACGAGATTGAACTAGGTATTGAGATACCGACGATCGAATCTCGGGCAAGTAACATACCGATGACAAAGGAAACAACGTATATCATTATGCGGTTTGACCGATAAAGATCTTCGAAGAATATGTGGGAGCCAATATGAACATCCAGGTTCCGCTATTGGTTATTGACCGGAGACGTGTCTCGGTCATGTCTACATAGTTCTCGAACCCGTAGGGTCCGCACGCTTAACCTTCGGTGACGATTGGTATTATGAGTTTATGTGTTTTGATGAACCGAAGGTTGTTCGGAGTCTCGGATGTGATCACGGGCATGACGAGGAGTCTCTAAACGGTCGAGACATAAAGATCGATATATTGGAAGCCTATGTTTTGGACATCAGAAAGGTTCCGAGTGAGTTTGGGCATATACCGGAGTACCGGGGGGTTACCGGAACCCCCCGGGGAGTACATGGGCCCTAATGGGCCTTAGTGGAGAGAGAGAGGCATCCAGGGTAGGCCGCGCGCCCCCTCCCCCACTGTTCCTAATTGGACTAGGAAGGGGGCCCTTTCCTTCCTCCTTCTCTCCCCCTTCCTTCTCTCCTAGTCCAACTAGGGAAGGGGGGGAATCCTAATTTGGGAGGGAGTAGGACTCCTCCAAGGTGCGCCATAGAGGTCCAACACTCCCCCTTCCTCCACTCCTTTATATACGGGGGAGGGGGCACCCCATAGACACAGGTTGATCATTGATCTCTTAGCCGTGTGCGGTGCCCCCCTCCACCATAATCCACCTCAGTCATATCGTAGCGGTGCTTAGGAAAAGCCCTGTTCCAGTAGCATCATCATCACCATCATCATGCCGTCGTGCTGACGAAGCTCCCCCTTGACACTGCTAGATCATGAGTTCATGGGACGTCACCGAGCCGAATGTGTGCAGATCGCAGAGGTGCCGTACTTTCGGTACTAGGATCGGTCGATCGTGAAGACATACGACTACATCAACTGCGTTGTCATAACGCTTCCGCTTATGATCTACGAGGGTACGTAGACAATACTCTCCCCTCTCGTTGCTATGCATCACCATGATCTTGCGCGTGCGTAGGAATTTTTTTTGAAATTACTGCGTTCCCCAACAGTGGTATCAGAGCCAGGTTTATGCGTAGATGTTATATGCACGAGTAGAACACAAAGGAGTTGTGAGCGTGGGTATATACATATTATATTGCTTGTCATCACTAGTTGTTTCTTGATTCGGCGATATTGTTGGATGAAGCGGCCCAGACCGACATTACGCATATGCTTACGCGAGACTGGTTCTATCAACGTGCTTCACACACAGGTGGCTGGTGGGTGTCAGTTTCTCCAACTTCAGTTGAATCGGATTCAATGAAACAGGGTTCTTTCTGAAGATCAAAAAGCAATCACTATACCGCGTTGTGGTTTTTGATGCGTAGGTAAGAACGGTTCTTGCTTAGCCTGTAGCAGCCACGTAAAACTTGCAACAACAAAGTAGAGGACGTCTAACTTGATGTGATATGGTCAAGACATGATGCTAAATTTTATTGTATGAGATGATCATGTTTTGTAACATAGTTACCGGCAACTGGAAGGAGCCATATGGTTGTCGCTTTATTGTATGAAATGCAATCACCATGTAATTGCTTTACTTTATCACTAAGCGGTAGCGATAGTCGTAGAAGCAATAGTTAGCGAGACGACAACAATGCTTTGATGGAGATCAAGGTATCAAGCCGGCAACGATGGTGATCATGACGGTGCTTTGGAGATGGAGATCAAAGGCACAAGATGATGATGGCCATATCATATCACTTATATTGATTGCATCTGATGTTTATCCTTTATGCATCTTATTTTTTTAGTTCGGCAGTAGCATTGTAAGATGACTTCTCACTAAATTTCAAGGTATAAGTGTTCTCCCTAAGTATGCACCGTTGCTACAGTTCGTCGTGCCGAGACACCACGTGATAATCGGGTGTGATAAGCTCTACGTTCACGTACAACGGGTGCAAGCCAGTTTTGCACATGCAGAATACTCGGGTTAAACTTGACGAGACTAGCATATGAAGATATGGCCTCGGAACACTAAGACTGAAAGGTCGAGCGTGAATCATATAGAAGATATTATCAACATAGTGATGTTCACCATTGAAAACTAATCCATCTCACGTGATGATCGGACATGGTTTAGTTGATATGGATCACGTGATCACTTAGATGATTAGAGAGATGTCTATCTAAGTGGGAGTTCTAAGTAATTTGATCAATTGAACTTTAATTTATCATGAACTTAGTACCTGATAGTATTTTGCATATCTATGTTGTTGCAGATAGATGGCCCGTGTTGTTGTTCCGTTGAATTTTAATGCGTTCCTTGAGAAAGCTAAGTTGAAAGATGATGGTAGAAACAACATGGACTGGGTCCGTAACATGAGGATTATCCTCATTGCTGCATAGAAGAATTATGTCCTGAAAGCACCGCTAGGTGATAAACCTGCTGCAGGATCAACGCTAGATGTTTTGAACACCTGGCAGAGCAAAGATGATAACTACTTGATAGTTCAGTGTGCCATGTGATGGTGTCCTGGACTAGGGGGTACTCACCACGTTGTCTCCCGATCAGTTGGATTGGGCCGAGGACCCCATGGCCGTTTGCTCATGAGCCAGTTCGGACAGCCGATGTATACACGAGGAAGATTCCACAAGACTTGGTGATCAAGACAAGGAATCCTCTTGTAACACCCCGGATATGATTTTCCTAATATGTACTCCAACTCTTGCCGTTTCCGGCGTTAAGTTATTTTATTTTCTCGGGTTCGGGTTTTTGTCTCCGTGTGTTGTTATTGTTGTCATGCATCTCATATCATGTCATCATGTGCATTGCATTTGCATACGTGTTCATCTCATGCATTCGAGCATTTTCCCCGTTGTCTGTTTTGCATTCCGGCGCTTCGTTCTCCTCCAGTGGTCATTTCTACCTTTCTTTCGTGTGTGGGGATTAAACATTTCCGGATTGGACCGAGACTTGCCAAGCGGCCTTGGTTTACTACCGGTAGACCGCCTGTCAAGTTTAGTACCATTTGGACTTCGTTTGATGCTCCAACGGTTAACCGAGGGACCAAAAAGGCCTCGTGTGTGTTGCAGCCCAACACCCCTCCATTTTGGCCCGAAACCCACCAAAACCTTCTCCATCATCTAGAGCGTTCGATCACGATCGCGTGGCCGAAAACCGCACCTCAGTTGGAGTCTCCTAACTCCCTCTACCTATAAATATGTGTCTCCTCCCGAATTTTCGCGCAGTCCAAACCCTAACCCGCTCCTCCGCGCCGCCGGACACGTCCGCCGCCGGCCGGACGCGTCCGCCACCGCCCGCGTCCAATCAGAGAGTGCCACGTGGCCCAGCCATCTCCCACCGCCGCCGGCCCGCTCGGGCCCAAGGCCGGCCCCCGCGGCCCGCCTCTCCGCCGCCGCCGCCCGTGGGAGACCGCGCGAGGTCACTGCCGTCCCGCCCGTTCGCCACCGGCCGCCGTCGCCGCCCTTCGCCGCGGAGCTCGCCGCCTCCGTCGCGGCCCCGTCCGCCGCCTCACGCCGGCGACGGTCGCCGTCCACCGCGTCGCCTCGCCGCCGCCCTGCCGCGCCAGCGCCGCCCGGCCGCGACTCCGGCCGGATCCGGTGCCCCGCTCCTCTAGCGTCCTTCTCCGGTCACCTCCTTCGGCTCCGGCGAGAGCCCTGGCCAACTTCGTAAACCGTGCCCGATCTAGATCCAGTGCTACAGTAAACCTAGGGTTGACTTCGTTTTTTCCCAAGTCTGCAGTTTATTTTGCATATTTCATCATGCTATATCTCCGCATCCGTAGCTCCGTTTTGGGCATATAGCATATCAAAATGTTCGCCGCAGAGAGCACATCATTTCATCTCATTGCATCATTTTCATTTGAGTTCATCTTGATGCCCGAAATGCTGTTAGGAGAGTGCTATTTGAGATAATTGTCAGATCTGCTCCTCCAATTAGATATTTGTCATTTTTGCCATGATTATTGTGTGCACGATATGCCCCTGAGCTCTTCATGAGTTTTGTTATATGTTTTGCCATCTATCCATTGATGCAACCCATGTATTTTTGTGATCTGTGTGGTGACGAGCACAAGCTTGCAAAGTGGAGCATTCGTTAATGCTGATTTCAGGGACTTAGCATTTCCACTAAGTCCTTGATGTGTTTATCTCATTATGCCATATGTTCATGTTGTTTCCTAGTGATCCGTGCCTCTTTTGAGGATGATCAGTAAGGATTTTTTGTTAATCTTGTAGCGCTCTTTCCATCCATGTCTTGGTTTGCAATTATGGAGCACCCTAGCTTTAGTCAATCGAGCTCTACTTTTGCCATTTCGTGAATCTGGGCAGATTGTCTACTTGTTAGCAATTTTGCCGAGGATGTTGTAGTTGATCCGTGCATGATATGTTATTGTTCTTGCCATGTCTAGCTTGTATTTTGTGTATTGTTGATGGGTGTATGCTTAGATTGTCATGTCATGCTCTGTAGTGAGTGCATCGAGCTCGTAAACATGCCTACTTGATATCTGTTTCAGCATGCTCCAGTTTTCACAAAGTCTGTGATCTGATTATGTTTTTGCCATGTTCACATGCTTGCAAATGTATTTTCTGATCCCTTTTGGCTCAAGGTCACTAAGGGACTTTTGTTAAGCTCTTTGAGTAGCTCCATGCCGTGCTTTACTTTGCCATGTTCAGGTCCTGTAGCATATAGTTTTCATACTCCAAAGAGTGCTATCTGATCTGAAATTCCAGACAAGTGTTAATTTCACCAAGTCTGAGATCTGTTTGCCAAATGCATTTTTGCCATGCTTGTTTGAACCTGTTAATGGATGAATTGGCCGTAGCTCAGTGCTAGTATTTTGTTAAGAATCATGAATGGATCCCTGCCATGTATTTTGTTGTCATGTTTGGGTGCTGTAGCATGTTCATCTTGTTGCATTTAGATGGCTACTTGCTGTAAATCGCAGACCGTGGTCATATTTGAATTGCTTGCCATTTCCAAACCGTAACTCCCATTCCGGTGATCTTTATATCGTTTTCAAGCGATTTCATATCACCTTTGCAGTGGCACACTTGGATTTCCATGTTGAGGCCAGTTTCATTCATTCCTTGTCAAATCTTGCATATGCATCACATATCGCATCCCGCATAGCATAGCATGTTTGCATCATGTTGTTTGAGTTTGCACGTGGTTGATTGTGTCCTTTTTGCTTGTTTGTCTTGTTTGGGTAGAGTCGGGAGATGAGTTCGCTAACGAGGAGCCCGTTGAGTTTGCTTTCGAGGATCTAGTCAACTCTAACAACTTTGCAGGCAAGATGATCATACCCTCGAAATCACTACTATCTTTGCTTTGCTAGATGCTTGCTCTTTTGCTATTCCTATGCTACGATGCCTACCACTTGCTTATCATGCCTCCCAAATTGCCATGTCAAACCTCTAACCCACCATGTCCTAGCAAACCATTGATTGGCTATCTTACCGCTTTGCTCAGCCCCCTTATAGCGTTGCTAGTTGCAGGTGAAGATTAGAGACCGTTCCTTGTTGGAACATTATTTACTTGTTGGGATATCATTATATTATCTTGTTATCTTAATGCATCTATATACTTGGTAAAGGGTGGAAGGCTCGGCCTCTCGCCTAGTGTTTTGTTCCACTCTTGCCGCCCTAGTTTCTGTCATATCGGTGTTATGTTCCCGGATTTTGCGTTCCTTACGCGGTTGGGTTATAATGGGAACCCCTTGATAGTTCGCCTTGAATAAAGCTTTTCCAGCAATGCCCAACCTTGGCTTTACCATTTGCCACCTAGCCTATTTTTCGCTTGGGTTTCCGGAGCCTGAGGGTCATCTTATTTAAACCCCCCCCGGGCCAGTGCTCCTCTGAGTGTTGGTCCGACCGAGTAGACTGCGGGGCCACCTCGGGGTAACTTGAGGGTTGGTTTTACTCGTAGGATGTCTCATCTGAGTGTGCCCTGAGAACGAGATATGTGCAGCTCCTATCGGGATTTGTCGGCACATTCGGGCGGTGTTGCTGGATTTGTTTTAACTTGTCGAAGTGTCTTGAAGAACCGGGATACCGAGTTTGATCGGATTGTCTCGGGAGGAGGTCTATTCCTTCGTTGACCGTAAAAGCTTGTCATGGGCTAAGTTGGGACTCCCCTGCAGGGATTTGAACTTTCGAAAGCCGTGCCCGCGGTTATGGGAAGATGGGAATTTGTTAATGTCTGGTTGTAGATAACTTGAACTTGAACTTAAATAAAATGAATCAACTGTGTGAGTTACCGTGATGGTCTCTTCTCGGCGGAGTCCGGGAAGTGAACACGGTGTTGGAGTAATGCTTGCCGCAGGATGCCCTCTAGTTACTCGCTCGTGCTTCGCCTCCTCTTCTCGCTCTCTTTTGCGAACAGGATAGCCACCATATATGCTAGTCGCTTGCTGTAGCTCCACATATTTTCCTTGCCTTACCTATTAAGCTTAAATAGTCTTGATCGTGAAGGTGCGAGATTGCTGAGTCCCTGTGGCTCATAGATTACTTCCAAACCAGATGCAGGGCCTGATGATTCCGCTCCAAATGACGCGCTTGAGCTCAAGTGGGAGTTCGACGAGGACTCACGACGATACTACGTGTCTTTCCCTGATGATCAGTAGTGGTGCCCAGTTGGGGTGATCAGGACCGTGTCGCATGTTGGGTTATCTTTTATTTTGGCGCCGTAGTCGGGCCATGAGTGTTTGAATGTTGTAATGCTATTTATATACTTTGATTGACATGGCGAGTGTAAGCCAACTATGTAACTTCCCTTTTTATTATCTATATTACATGGGATGTTGTGATGATTGCCTAACTTGCGACATTGCTTTCCATGCGGTTATGTCTCTAAGTCGTGCCTCGACACGTGGGAGCTATAGCCGCATCGAGGGCATTACACCTCTCCACCAATGTATTCGACTAGGACTCTTGTTATCCTAGGCCTCCGCTACATTATATAAGCCGAGTCCAGGCTAGTCAATAGATCATTATGACATTATTCATCATACCCTTAGGTTTTAGACCACAACATATGATCTCGAGGTAGATCAAATCTGTACTTGATACTCCATCAATATAAACAAGAGCAGGATGCAGGGTTTTACCTCCATCAAGGGGGGCGAACCTGGGTAAAACATCGTCTCCTTCGTTCCTGTTACCATTGATCTGAGAATCCACAGCTCGGGACCCCCTACCTCGAGATCTGCCAGTTTTGACACCGACAATGATGCTTTCATTGAGAGTTCCGCTGTGTGATCGGCAAAAAATCAATGGCTCGCCTGCAGATCAACTGCAGTGTCGGTGTCTTCGTCACCGGCTCGACTGGTCACCTTGGCTTGACCAAGGACTGTGCCCTGCCTCCAATCGTCATGTTCGGACGAGGGCCTTCATCAACATCAACTTCGATCTCTATCATGATCATGGAGGAATCATCCATGGAGCTCGGGGGCTCAACGTTAACATTACCCTCGGGCGACCGTGCTGTTTTTTCAAACAACGAACTTGTATCCGCTGCCACCACCTCCTTGAGCATCGCTTTGACAATTCCTTCAATGGAATTGTGCGGAATTGAGTCTACAACAACCCTGTAAATTTTGTCGCGTTCTGATGGAGCAATATCCGCTGATCTCCAATATACCGGAGCCCTGTCGAGTTTGGACGGTAATCAGGACGAGTTCAGGGCATGGTCTTGATAACCCACAAGTATAGGGCATCACAACAGTTTTCTATAAGTAAGAGTGTCGAACCCAATGAGGAGCTAAAGGCAGAACAAATATTCCCTCAAGTTCTATCGACCACCGATACAACTCTACGCACGCTCGACGTTCGCTTTACCTAGAACAAGTATGAAACTAGAAGTACTTTGTAGGTGTTGTTGGATAGTTTTGCAAAATAATAAAGATTACGTAAATAAAAAGTAGGGGCTGTTTAGATAAAGACACAACTAAATTAGTTTTAGTAAAGAGCTTGTTGTTACGAGAAAGTTATTTGTCCCTAGGCAATCGATAACTAGACCGGTAATCATTATTGCAATTTTATATGGGGGAGAGGCATAAGCTAACATACTTTCTCTACTTGGATCATATGCACTTATGATTGGAACTCTAGCAAGCATCTGCAACTACTAAAGATCATTAAGGTAAAACCCAACCATAGCATTAAAGTATCAAGTCCTCTTTATCCCATACGCAACAACCCCCTTACTCGGGTTTGTGTTTCAGTCACTCACGCAACCACTATAAGAGAATAATGAATGTATTGCAACACCCTAAATCGGGGATCCCTCACACTTGCGCGACACGGAGAGCACCATAGGACAGCACCAATAATTAAACATGCAACTCAAACCAATCTTGATCATCAAATAGCCCATAGGACAAAACGGATCTACTCAAACATCATAGGATAGCCATACATGATTGGGAAATAACATATAGCGTTGAGCACCATGTTTAAGTAGAGATTACAATGGGTAAGAGAGAGGTTACACCGCTGCATAGAGGGGGGAAGAGTTGGTGATGATGCGGTGAAGTTGTTGGTGAAGATTGCGGTGATGTTGATGGCCCCCGATGGCACTCCGGTGGCACCGGAAGCGAGGGAGAGAGAGCCCCCCTCCTCCTTCTTCTTCCTTGACCTCCTCCCTAGATGGGAGAAGGGTTTCCCCTCTGGTCTATGGCCTTTATGGCATGGGAGGGGCGAGAGCCCCTCCGAGATTGGATATGTCTATCTGTCTCTCTCTGTTTCTGCGTTCTCGCATTCTACCCTTTCACTGTTTCTTATATTCCCGGAGATCAGTAACTCCGATTGGGCTGAAATTTTAACACGATCTCTATCCGGATATTAGCTTTCTTGCAGAAAAATAAGGGCGTCAACCGGCTTACGGGGTGGCCACAAGGGCCCGGGGCGCGCCTGCCCCCTGGGGCGCGCCCCCTGCCTCGTGGCCCCCTCGGGCCTCGTCTCGCGTGGATTTTTATTCCCAAAAATCATATATATTCCAAAAAAATCTCCGTCAGTTTTTATCCCGTTTGGACTCCGTTTGATATGGATATTCTGCGAAACAAAAAACATGCAACAAACAGGAACTGGCACTGGGCACTGGATCTATATGTTAGTCCCAAAAATAGTATAAAAAGTTGCCAAAAGTATATAAAAGTTATAGACTATTGGCATGGAACAATAAAAAATTATAGATACTACAAAGACGTATCAGTATTCCCAAGCTTAATTCCTGCTCATCCTCAAGTAGGTAAATGATAAAAAAGATAAGATGTGGAATGCTACTTAGGATAATCTTGATCACATATCTAATCATGGCATGAATATTAAGATATGAGTGATTCAAAGCAATAGTCTATCATTTGACATAAAAACAATAATACTTCAAGCCAACTAATAAAGCAATCATGTCTTTTCAAAATATCATGGCCAAAGAAAATTATCCCTACAAAATCATATAGTCTGGCTACGCTCCATCTTCACCACACAAAATATTCACATCATGCACAACCCCGATGACAAGCCAAACCATTGTTTCATACTTTTGGCGTTCTCAAACCTTTTCAACTTTCACGCAATACATGAGCGTGAGCCATGGACATAGCACTATAGGTGGAATAGAATGGTGGTTGTGGAGAAGACAAAAAGGAGAAGATAGTCTCACATCAACTAGGCGTATCAACGGACTTGGAGAGGCCCATCAATAGATATCAATGTGAGTGAGTAGGGATTGCCATGGAACGGATGCACTAAGAGCTATAAGTCTATGAAAGCTCAGACTAAAAACTAAGTGGGTGTGCATCCAACTTGCTTGCTCATGAAGACCTCAGGCATTTGAGGAAGCCCATCATCAGAATATACAAGACAAGTTCTATAATGAAAATTCCCACTAGTATATGAAAGTGATAACTCAAGAGACTCTCTATATGAATAACATGGTGCTATTCTGAAGCACAAGTGTGGTAAGACGATAGTAACATTTCCCCTTCTCTCTTTTTCTCTCATTTTTTTGTTTTTTTGGTGGGCTTCTTTGGCGTGTTTTTTTATTTGGGATTCTTTGGCCTATTTTATTTATTTTTAAAGTCCGGAGTCTCATCCCGACTTGTGGGGGAATCATAATCTCCATCATCCTTTCCTCACTGGGGCAATGCTCTAATAATGATGATCATCACACTTTTATTTACTTACAACTCAATATTACAACTCGATACTAGAACAAAGATATGACTCTATATGAATGCCTCCGGCAGTGTACTGGGATGTGGAATGATCTAGCGTAGCAATGACATCAAAAAACGGACAAGCCATGAAAACATCATGCTAGCTATCTTACGATCATGCAAAGCAATATGACAATGAATGCTCAAGTCATGTATATGATGATGATGGAAGTTGCATGGCAATATATCTCGGAATGGCTATGGGAATGCCATGATAGGTAGGTATTGTGGCTGTTTTGAGGAAGGTATATGGTGGGTTTAAGGTACCGTCGAAAGTTGCGCGATACTAGAGAGGCTAGCAATGGTGGAAGGGTGAGAGTGCGTATAATCCATGGACTCAACATTAGTCATAAAGAAATCACATACTTATTGCAAAAGTCTATTAGTCATCGAAACAAAGTACTACGCGCATGCTCCTAGGGGGATAGATTGGTAGGAAAAGACCATCGCTCGTCCCCGACCGCCACTCATAAGGAAGACAATCAATAAATACCTCATGCTCCGACTTCGTTACATAATGGTTCACCATACGTGCATGCTACGGGAATCACAAACCTCAACACAAGTATTTCTACTAGTCCACAACTACCCACTAGCATGACTCTAATATCACCATCTTTATATCACAAAACTATTGCAAGGAATTAGACATATCATATTCAGTGATCTACAAGTTTTATGTAGGATTTTATGACTAACCATGTGAATGACCAATTCCTGTCATCTCTCTAAATAGATATAAGTGAAGCAAGAGAGTTTAATTCTTTCTAAAAAGAGATATGCCTGTGCTCTAACAAATATAAGTGAAGCAAAAGAGCATTCTACAAATGGCGGTTTTCTATGTAAGGAAAAACAGGCAATCCAAAATTCAAATGATATAAGTGAAGCACATGAAGCATTCTATAAAGCCATACTCAAAAGATATAAGTGAAGTGCAATGAGAATTATATAAATCAACCAAGGACTATCTCATACCAGCATGGTGCATAAAATAAAAATGAAAACTAAATGCAAAATATGCTCCAAGATTTACACATATCACATGAATGAAACGAATCCGAAAACATACCGATATTTGTTGAAGAAAGAGGGGATGCCTTCTGGGGCATACCCAAACTTAGACGCTTGATTCTCCTTGAATATTTACTTGGGGTGCCTAGGGCATCCCCAAGCTTGAGCTCTTGCCTATCTTCCTTCTTCTCATATCGAGACCTTCTCGATCATCGAACACTTCATCCACACAAAACTTCAACAGAAAACTCGGTAAGATCCGTTAGTATAATAAAGCAAATCACTACTCTAAGTACTGTTTCAAACCAATTCATATTTTGTTTTTGCATTGTGTCTACTGTAATATAACTTTTCCATGGCTTAATCCACAGATATAATTCGATAGTTTCATCAAAACAAGTAAACTATGCATCAAAAACAGAATCTGTCTAAAACAGAACAGTCTGTAATAATCTGAACATTCAACATACTTATGATACTTAAAAAATTCTTCCAAAATTAGGACAAATAAAAAATTTGTATATAAATACAGTGCAAAAAGAATCAGAACCATTTGACGTTCCAGTAAAAAATGTAAAATCGCGCACTACAGCAAAAGTTTCTGTCCTGCACCGTACAAACCAACAAGCAAAGTAAAACATCCTAAAGGCAAACCTTGGCACATTATTTTTATAATACAATGTAATTGTACAAGGGGATAATTATTTTTGTTAAAAATTTTCTGTAATCAAGATTCACAAAGTTTCCGTGAGCATGAACAAAGTTCAAGGCTAGCTCCCACTTCAACAATGCTCGTCTTTCTCACTTTCGCTTTCCTTTTTGAAAAAGTTTTGGGTTCCCCTCTTTATTTTTGTTGTTTTAAAACTATATAAAAGTACTCAAAAGAATTAAATGACTCTCTAAAACTTCCGGGTTGTCTCCCTGGCAGCGCTTTCTTTAAAGCCATTAAGCTAGGCATATAGTGCTCAAGTAATGAATCCACCCGGATCCCAAGGTATATCAAAGCCAATTTTAATTTACAATGATTTGTAATTTAGTAGTGAGCACAAAGTAACATATATCATGCAAAAACGAAGTCTAACTCTCTTCCTATGCATCGGCATGTCATAAAATAATAATTCATGCACACAAAGTAAAGGCCAATGCATAGTATAAACGGTTTCTTGCAATTTTATCATGTGGGAAACATAGAGAGGTGGAGATATAGTTCATCTCTCATAATAATTGCAAGTAGGAGCAGCAAGCACATGCATATTATATCTATCAAAATCATGATGTGTAGTAGTAAAAAGCAACCCATCAATATAATCCTTAATAAGCACAAACTTCTCTGATATAGTGTAGTTTGGAGAATTCAAAAAGATAATAGGACTATCATGTGAGGGTGCAATAGCAACAATTTCATGTTTAACATAAGGAACTATAGCAAGTTCATCTCCATAAGCATAATTCATATTGGCATCTTGGCCACAAGCATAGCAAGCATCATCAAAAAGGGATAGTTCAAAATAATCAACCGGATCATAGCAATTATCATAGCATTCATCCTTTGGTAAGCATGAAGGGAAATTAAACAATGTATGAGTGGAAGAGTTACTCTCATTAGAAGGTGGGCACGGGTGATCAATCCTCTCTTCCTCCTTTTGTTCTTCGCTCTCCTCCTCATCTTTTTCATCCAATGAGCTCACAGTTTCATCAACTTCTTCTTCCATATATTCCTGCAAAATATTAGTCTCTTCTTGGACAGCGGAGACTTTCTCAATAAGCGCATTAATATAGGAATTATATTCATAATTATCATAGCAATATTTTAGGATAGCTAAATTTTCAGGCCTATAAACATCATCATCCAAAGCTTCATACTTTTCAAACAAAGATTCAATTTCATAAGCACCCTTAAAAGAAACAAATTTTTCTATTTGTTCCACATCATAGTAATCATATATACCATAAGCATAAGAAGCTAAGGTTTCATTATCATTAAATTTGGATGAAAAGGGAAGGTGTGGAGCCTTCATCCTAGAGAAACAAGTATAATCATAACTCTAGCATACTTGCCGAGCATACCACTTCAATATATAAATTTGATCCCATAATAGTTTCCCTTTTTGTGTCAAGCGATAATCCCTAAAGTATTCACGTTGATCCAACGTTACTCCCATTACCAGATTGAATGGGGTTTTCTCAGGACTATCAAAGTAGTACATAATTTCTGTCACATAACGAGCATCGAGGGTTTTAGGAGGTTCCCCATCTCCATGATTAGAAAGTACACCTAATTTTTTTGGTATTTCGTGTTCCATATCCATAACTAAAGATAAAGAACAACTAAGAATAGCAAATAAAAATTACTTAGTGATAAAGAAAACAAGCACACACGAGAATATTCACCCCACGCTATTGCTCCCCGGCAACGGCACTAGAAAAATGTCTTGATAACCCACAAGTATAGAGGATCACAACAGTTTTCGATAAGTAAGAGTGCCAAACCCAACGAGGAGCTAAAGGCAGAACAAATATTCCCTCAAGTTCTATCGACCACCGATACAACTCTACGCACTCTTGATGTTTGCTTTACCTAGAACAAGTATGAAACTAGAAGTACTTTGTAGGTGTTGTTGGATAGGTTTGCAAGATAATAAAGATTACGTAAATAAAAAGTAGGGGCTGTTTAGATAAAGACACAACTAAATTAGTTTTAGTAAAGAGCTTGTTGTTACGAGAAAGTTATTTGTCCCTAGGCAATCGATAACTAGACCGGTAATCATTATTGCAATTTTATATGGGGGAGAGCCATAAGCTAACATACTTTCTCTACATGGATCATATGCACTTATGATTGGAATTCTAGCAAGCATCTGCAACTACTAAAGATCATTAAGGTAAAATCCAACCATAGCATTAAAGTATCAAGTCCTCTTTATCCCATACGCAACAACCCCCTTACTCGAGTTTGTGTTTCAGTCACTCACGGAACCCACTATAAGCGAATCATGAACGTATTACAACACCCTATAGCGGGGATCCCTCACACTTGCGCGACACGGAGAGCACCATAGGACAGCACCAATAATTAAACATGCAACTCAAACCAATCTTGATCATCAAATAGCCCATAGGACAAAACGGATCTACTCAAACATCATAGGATAGCCATACATGATTGGGAAATAACATATAGCGTTGAGCACCATGTTTAAGTAGAGATTACAATGGGTAAGAGAGAGGTTACACCGCTGCATAGAGGGGGGAAGAGTTGGTGATGATGGCGGTGAAGTTGTTGGTTAAGATTGCGGTGATGTTGATGGCCCCCGGTGGCACTCCGGTGCCACCGGAAGCGAGGGAGAGAGAGCCCCCCTCCTCCTTCTTCTTCCTTGACCTCCTCCCTAGATGGGACAAGGGTTTCCCCTCTGGTCTATGGCCTTTATGGCATGGGAGGGGCGAGAGCCCCTCCGAGATTGGATATGTCTATCTGTCTCTCTCTGTTTCTGCATTCTCAGATTCTACCCTTTCACTGTTTCTTATATTCCCGGAGATCCGTAACTCTGATTGGGCTGAAATTTTAACACGATCTCTATCCGGATATTAGCTTTCTTGCAGAAAAAGAAGGGCATCAACCGCCTTACGGGGTGGCCACAAGGGCCCGGGGCGCGCCCCCTGCCTCGTGGCCCCCTCGGGCCTCGTCTCGCGTGGATTTTTCTTCCCAAAAATCATATATATTCCAAAAAAATCTCCGTCCGTTTTATCCCGTTTGGACTCCGTTTGATATGGATATTCTGCGAAACAAAAAACATGCAACAAACAGGAACTGGCACTGGGCACTGGATCAATATGTTAGTCCCAAAAATAGTATAAAAGGTTGCCAAAAGTATATAAAAGTTGTAGAATATTGGCATGGAACAATCAAAAATTATAGATACGATGGAGACGTATCAGGTCTCCAGAGCCCAGCTCAGAGGTTATTTGGAAGATCCAACCGTTCATCTGCTTCGGAATTTCCATATCTACCACCTCTTAAAATTTCAGCTCGATCCGACTGTTCAAACTCCGGGAACCTTCTGATTAGTGCATCATTTTTGAGATATGTTTTTTGCGCGAATACGAATCCGAACCGAGTTCATCTCTCTTCATGAACGAGATATTGGACAACCTTTTTGGAAGAATCTCTTTCTAGGGTATTGTGTTTTGTTTCCGAACACATGCTCACAAATTTTGCTCCTTTTCGGAGGTAATCTTCACTGTCACGCTGGTGTCAAACCAGTCCGGCACTATTGCTTCACGGCTGCCGACCTGCACTAGACACATCGTCGCTTTGTTTAGCCGAGCTCAACTTCTTCAGATCATCATCTCGGCGAGCCGGACTGGAGGTCGTAATCACAAAGGACAAGTCATCACCAACATCGCCACCCCACGGATCACACGGAGCGGGCACACCGGCATCGCCGCATGGTCACTTCATCAAGCCAGCATTGACCGCATCACAAGTTACGACCTGCATCGGCATGGCCGCACTGTTGCTTCTTCAAGCCGATGTCCATCACGCCGAACTATTTCAACTCCTCGGCTGACACGACAGCTGCAACGTCTCCTTACCGGCCTGCTCCGTCACCTCGGCTGGACTGGGGGCTTCACCATATCTTCATCAAACCTACTCTGGTGACTTTAGCGTCACCAACCGACATGCTTCGACTGCTCGGCTGACATGGAGGCTTCGACACCTCTGCTAGAAAGGGGACTTTGCTATTTCTTCATCAACATACCCCAGTGACTTTGGCGTCACCAGCCGACCAGCTTCGTCACGTTAGCTGGACCGGGGGCTTTGTCTCGGCAAGCCAACCTTTGCCAGCATCGCCATGTCATCGCTTTATCGCCCATCAGGCAATGGGTGTGCGGATTGAGTCCCAATTTTGGGAGTCAACTTTCTTAGGATTGCTACAACAAATAAACCAGGTGCTATTAATCCTAGCAATTTTTGCTTGTTTGGGTTTATTTTTCCCAAAGAATTATTACTCTGGTTTGTTCCATCATCTGTACACAGGTCTATCAAATGGTGGCCGCATTACCGACGGTCGCGTGGTGGTTCGGCCAGTTTCCATACATAGTTTGGCGAACGCCGCATCCAAAACTCGGACGGACCTATGAATTCAGGCTTTGCCACGCTGTGACCGCATCACGCGGACGCCCTGCATCGACATTGACTTCGGTGCCAGGCCACATATCTTTAAATAAATTAATTTTCGTAAATTAATTACGCGGTGATTTTTATATATTTATATTATTATTGTTGGACTGCACTATTTTACATGTGTAGGTAATCGACTTCGACTGCGTCACGCGGTCACTTCGGCAAGCCGACATCGTCATCCCAATCGGCCTAAATCGTCTCACGTGATCACCTTGTTGGTCGAATTGCCATATCGACATGTTCGGTTGCCTCGGGACTTCGGCATTGCTGAGGGAGCTCTACCTCATCGAGTGTTCGGCACACATGCCATATTTCTTTTATTACTCACTTTGCATAAATTATTAATTATGAACAATTTTTAAAATGTATTATTATTACCATTATCTCTGGTTTGCACTATTTCTTGTGCATAGGTAAATGATCCGGGTCGGGCAGTGTTGTCTCCTTGGCGTACAGACATACCACGTCACCTCGGCTGGACTGCGGCCTTCGTCCTCACTTCATTAAACCACGTCGGGGACTTCGGTGTCACTCTGCCGGCCTGCATTAGCCGTGCTATATCACCACTCCGGAGTGCCGAGCTCTTCGCTCCGCCATCTCGCGGCCGTCTTGGGGGATGGAACCTTGTCCCTCATCAAGCTCGGACCGCGTAGCAATGCGGAACACATTAACCAGCTAAGTCGCTTTCATGCTCAAAGTTTTAAATTTTGTTCGATTCGACCAAGCATGATACTTTTTTTGGCAAAGAGTTGTTTGTGAAAATCGTCCTTGTCAAAACTTTGTTTGTGACATACAAATTCAAATACCCCGTTTACTTAGAGGATTACTTTATGAAGCCTTTCCTCTTGCATATGATTATACTTGTATGGCTTCGTTCCTTGTTCGTGTACTATGCCACAATATGCACAGTGTTCCGCAAGCTGGGTTGCCTTGCTCCTGTGTTTACCCCTACGTTCCTAATTGTTTGGCTAGGGAGTAAAGGGAGCACCTCTGCGATTGTCACGGTCGGGTCATCCGAGCTCGGACCTCGGACTGGGTGAAGGCAAAAGCTAGCGCTCTTATTGTTTTCAACCATGGTCAGCACTCAACGGAACTCATGAGTACAAAAAATGTATTGCACAAGTCTCATAGTAGCAATGAGCAACTGAAGAAAGGTATCGGTGGGGGTACTATTTTCTTCGAAGATGCTTTTTACACTTCATCAGTAATATAGCATAAGTTCCCTGAGCGTGCTTTGTCTGCTACAGCCTTATGGCCTGATTGCCTGGTTATCGGAAACACCGTCGATATTCTCGACAGATGGAGTACATAACACTTTTCGGCCCTTGACCGAAGAGGGAGAAGTCGACGGTCGGTTAAGACGCATTTAAAGTTCGGGTGAACACATATATGATATAAGTACTTCGGTACATACAATCATTATACATAAAATTATTTTACCCAAATCACTTGGGGGCTCTTAAATTTATGTGAGCTGTTTTATAATAAGTGTTCTTCTTCTTAGTTGTTGCAAATTCTTTTTCTATCACTCCTTTTTTCGACGCGAGTGTGTGGTCAATAGCCGAGGAGCCTAATTTCTCTCTCAAAGCCTCTAGAGTTTAGTTTGCTAAACTGGCCTAACGAGAAGTACTCCACCTTCGGGATAGGAGGTTGAAGCCGTAGGCTGACCCTCCTGAAGTCTTGAGATAGGATGTGTTATGTTAAAGCAAGATAGAACCACATTTTTTAAAACCAATTTTCCGATTGGCACCGAACACTTGATCTAGTTTGGACGTCAAGTTTTTACTGATGTTTTATGGTTTTCCAAAGCCTATGGCACTTTTAAACTATTTGTGTGTTTCCGGCATAAGTCCCGCAGTGCAAAGCCGGACACCTTTAGAGATTTGGCAAAAACATTCTCTGATATTGCTATATATGCATCGGTTTCGAATTGTGTCTTTGCTCAATAGTTGGGTTGCCCGTCTCCTGTGCTTGCCTCCTACGCTCCGCTTTGTTCGGCTAGGTGTGCAAAGGGAGAACCACTATGATTGTGTTTCTAGCTCGCATGGTTAAGCGCCTTAGTGGAGAAAGCCGAAAACTAACTATCACAATAAGCGTAAATTGGTCAGCGATCCGATGACTCTATTAACCTATAAGATCGATAGAGGTCACCCCGTGTTAAATGATGGGACGATCATAATATTGGCCGAAGTGTTTACGGCTTGACCATGACTGTCACTGAACACTCACTGGGGGCTCGTAACTAGCCTCCCCAATTTAAAGCTCCTATGACTACGTGAAAGTTATAAAGCCCGCATATCTGATTACCTCGTTTCCGCTAACACAACCACCTTTGGGCACCGAGACGTCGGCTAAGGGTTGTTTTGTTATTGCGAAAACACCCTGCGTAGCATCTACAAGGGGGTGGAAGCCAACAATGGGCCACTTTCAACTGACAAATGGCCGCAACGGAGTCAAAATAAACATTTCATCGGCGTTTGTATTTCATATACGAGGGCTGCCTTCCGCAATCATCGTTATAAAGCCATAAATATGCATCAATTTGACTTAAGATTTTGGCCAAGCTGAGTTGCCTGGCTCCTGTGCTTACCCCCGCGATCTCGATTGTTCGGCTAGGTGGTAAAGGGAGCACCTCTGTGATTGTTACTATCGGGTCATCCGAGTTAGTACCTAAAACTGGGTGAAGCCGAAAGCTAGCGATCTTAAAGGATATAGTTGGTCGGCAACGACGAAAGTGAAAATTTTGGTTCATTAATACCATAGAGTTCGGGAACTTTTCCCGAACTAAATCCTCAATATTTTCCTCCCACATTGATTAGAGGTGAGGTTTCATGATCATGATCAGCATGACAACCCAAAGAAAGGAACCGATAGCAGAATTATTTTATTTGGAAGATGTTTCATATCTCTCTGCCTACCTTTTGTTTATAAAACCGTATGGCCGGATTGCCTTGTTTTCCATAAATCTTTGCCCTTATAGCAGCTTTATAAAGTAGGATAAACACTCCCCGGCTTCTGGCCAAGGAGGTTGAAGCCGATGGTCGGTCAACAAAGTTTTGTACAGTTCGGATCCGAGTATTAATGATGTAAAGTACCTGGGTACATAGAATCATTACACATAATTTGTCATTTTCCTCTGGATATCGATCCTTAATTCGGCCACCCGTGCTCGCATTAAGGCTCGGGGGTTACTGGGCTTCGAGCTTAATATTCACTAATATTAAAGGGGCACATCGATCCCCTGATCTGGTGTTTCCACCCGTCCAGTGTCTCGGGGGCTACTGCATTGCCTATTCAATGCAGAAAATTTAAATTGCAATATAGTTTTTGAGGAGATTATGATCCTCAGGTTGGTCGTCCGCACCCAACCTGAGTCTCGAGGACTTTGAATACCGCTTTTTTGTCCCAAAGTATTCTGCCGTGCTAGGAGTTGATCCTCAGGCTGATTTTGTGAATCAACCTGAGTCTCAGGGGCTACTAGGATCAGCGGTCTTATGTCATCCTTCATGTGCATCTCGGGTTTTAGACCGATACACACATTGAAGGCTACTGGCTATATATCTCGGCAGAGAATAAATGGCACCAATCAAAAATGTTGACAAAAAATCGGCCCACAGTCGGGGTGGTACACCACCTCGGAAGCAATCCGGCATAAAGCTCGGGTGCCAGTGGCTGGCTCCATAGAGGGCATTTCTGGCATTAAGCTCGGCTAAACTTCTTCGACTTTTTTGAGCCAAGGTGATCTATGACACCTCGGATATAGTCCGGCATGGGAGCTTGGATATAGTCCGGCGTTGGAGCTCGGATATAATCTAGCGTTGGTGCTCGGCTGCCAAAGATGTCTCGAATGCATCCGGTGTTGGAGATCGGATGCAAGAGGACACCGCCGCACGGGAACAACTTCAAACCCGAGGTGTGGCATAAAAAATAATAACAAGGCATTGATAAAGGCCGAGAACTTAAAGGGGCTCCTCGGATACCCGACGTGTAAACTCTTCGGATTTACTTTGGCGATGCTCAAGATCGAAGATGAGATGATTTGTTGAACCAGTTTTTGATGACCCACAAGTATAGGGGATCTATCATAGTCCTTTCGATAACTAAGAGTGTCGAATCCAACGAGGAGCAGAAGGAAATGATGAGCGGTTTCCAGCAAGGTATTCTCTGCAAGTACTAAAATAAGTGGTAACAGATAGTTTTGTGATAGGATAATTTGTAACGAGCAACAAGTAACAAAAGTAAATAAAGTGCAGCAAGGTGGCCCAATCCTTTTTGTAGCAAAGGACAAGTGTCCGTGTCAAAACCGGCGGATCTCGGGTAGGGGGTCCCGAACTGTGCGTCTAGGTCGGATGGTAACAGGAGGCAGGGGACACGATGTTTTACCCAGGTTCGGGCCCTCTTGATGGAGGTAAAACCCTACGTCCTGCTTGATTAATATTGATGATATGGGTAGTACAAGAGTAGATCTACCACGAGATCAGAGAGGCTAAACCCTAGAAGCTAGCCTATGGTATGATTGTTGTTCGTCCTACAGACTAAAACACTCCGGTTTATATAGGCACCTGAGAGGGCTAGGTTTACACAGAGTCAGTTACAATGGTAGGAGATCTACATATCCGTATCGCCAAGCTTGCCTTCCACGCCAAGGGAAGTCCCTTCCGGACAAGGGACGAAGTCTTCAATCTTGTATCTTCATAGTCCAGGAGTCCGGCCGAAGGTATAGTCCGGCCATCCGGACACCTCCTAATCCAGGACTCCCTCAGTAGCCCCTGAACCAGGCTTCAATGACAACGAGTCCGGCACGCAGATTGTCTTCAGCATTGCAAGGCGGGTTCCTCCTCCAAGTACTTCATAGATGATTTTGAACACAAAGGTAGTGTCCGGCTCTGCAAAATAAGTTTCCACATAATGCCATAGAGAGAATAATATTTACACAAATCTAATCTGCTGACGTATTCTGTAGCGTGACATCACACCACGGCCATGTCTTTATTCGAATCGTTTTATTGTCCCACCTTAGCGCGTTTAGCGAGGCGGTTTCCTTGGCACGTCTTGTTAAAGAAGAGATCGTGTCCCCTTATTCCGGGATTCTCATCAACACGGGCATGGGTAACCCAACCGTACCCATTGGTATATTTTCTCGATCAAAGGCGAGTCCCAAACGGTCACGGGGAAGGCCCTTGGTATTCAACCTCTTATAAAGAGACCAAGGCCTTACTCCTTTCTTTCAATCTCAAACGGGTTCTCCCTTCGCCTCGAGTTCCAACACCCAAGGCTCCAGATTTCAGGCACTTCGGACCTTCGACAATGTCCGGTTCCGACCTTCGAGGCTGATGGATGCCTTCCTCCGTCACGGAGGAGGACGTGCTGAAGTTGAGAGAGGCCAGGTTCTTGACCGGGGAAATCTCGCATAGGCTGCCTGCTTAAGGGCAGTTCATTCCCACTCCCAAGCCCGGTGAGAGTGTGGTGTTCTTGTCTCACTTCCTTCGGGGGCTAGGCTTCCCAACGGATCCCTTCGTGAGGGGGCTCATGTATTATTATGGGCTGGAATTTCACAACTTAGCCCCGGAGTCCATCCTCCATATTTCCTCATTCATCGTCGTGTGTGAAGCCTTCCTCTGTATCACTCCTCACTTCGGACTATGGCTCAAGACCTTCAAAGTAGAGCCGAAGATGATCGAGGGACGGCATGCGGAGTGCGGAGGTGCTTTTATAAGCAAGAATGCTGGTACTCCATGGCCCGAGGGCTCTTTTCAAGAGGAGTCCAGCTTATGGCAGCGAGAGTGGTTTTATATTACCGCTCCTAGGGCCCCTAAGTGGGTGGCACCACCTGCCTTTCGCTCGGGTCCCCCACCACGACTGGCATCATGTGTCAATACGGGGCTAGACTGGGGGCCGGCAAAGGACGTGCCCCTGTTGCAGGGCCACATCCGAGATCTCCTAGAAAGAGACATCAATCTGGTCATGGTGACGCAGGTTATGTTAATTCGCCGAGTTCTGCCCTGCAAACGTCGCCCCCTCCGCCTGTGGGAGTTCAACCCGGAGGGACCACGAGTTCTCCAACATTTTCTTGGCATGACGCCCGTGGAGATGTACAAATTGTTCTTCGGACCACAAGTAGTGTGTCCGGATTCTACGGAGGACGCAGGTCTGAGCTGCAATCGTCCGGATACTCAAGTAAGTAGCCTTGTGCCCGGACTCGCTATCCGTATATTTATCATAAAATTGCCCCTAAAAGAGTTATCCTTTAAACAGGAGTGGATAGCGAAAGCAAAGCTAATCAGGTGTCCGGCCCCCCTCCCCGAGACCACGCCGGGTCCCGTGCTAGTCAGGATGTTGGAGGTTGTGCCTTCAAAGGGAAGCGAGGGAGGGACAAGGGAGCTACAGCCTCCTCAAAGGAGGTTGTCCGGAAGGGAGGAATCAAAAATTCCTCTCCTCAGGGGAAGAAGAGGACCGCCTCTGAAGACCCGGAGACCATGGCCTTAAAGTGGGGGAAGAAATCTTGGCCAGAGGGTCCTGTGCTGGGGGATACTTCGGCCGAATTATGCCCTCAAGGGGATCAGCCCTCCACCGAGCCGTAAGTAGAGAGAAGTTTTCTTTTTAAGAAACGAGAGAAATCCCTGCTTTATATCTGAGAAAAGTAATCGAAAATTTACCTTGTAGCTCGGACCTTAGCCCTTCTCGGCAGAGCTTGTCCTTAGGGGATCTTCTTCCGAAGATGATGGAGAGCGGAACGCCTCACCCTGCCATACCGCCTTGCGAGGCGGGCGACCCTGAGGTATAGTCGTGGAGGGTTTCTCCGAATCCGGCGGGGCCGGAAGGTAGTCATATGGCCCCCCAAAGCCCTCCGCGTCCGGCCTTCGAAAAGGGCCATCGGACGAGTCCGGCGCCGTCTGGTGCGCGGTCGGAGGAGCTGAAGGATCTGCTAGGGTGAGCATCTATCTCAGAGGAACACCGTGCATTGATGGGTACGGTGATTGAGAGGATTTCATCCGCGGAGAGCGGATTGCACGAGGCCGTCAGGAGTTTACTGACAGGTTTTGAGGTACGCGAAATAATGTACCCTTTTTGGACAGTTGCGCATAAATAAGATGCGCCCTGTGTAGATAGTAGCCCCTGAGACTCTGTGTGTTGTCAAAAGTGACGGCGCACACAGGATCATAATCCCAGGTCTAATATGTCGCCTTTATATGTAGGTGGTGAAGTGTCCGGTGGCCAGCCAGACTGATGGATTTGCCGAGCTAAAGCGGCAACTTGACGTGGCAGATGCCGACATCGCGCTTGTCAACAAGCGGCTTGACGAGGCACAAGGTATGTAATTCCTTCGGCGGCGCCTGGTAAGAGGAGCTTTATGCCAGTATCTTACAATGTGTGCGCTTGATGCAGATGGTGCTGCTGCCATGGAGAATCTTCGGGCAGAACTTGCCTGAGCCAAGGAGCAAGCCAGGAAAAGTGATGTGGCTGCCGTAAAGGCAATTGAAGAGCTGAAAGCCGAACAGGCTACTCACTGCCGAAGCAAGAAGGAAATGGCCGAGATGGCCGTGAAGCTGAAGAACGCTGCTGACCGTTGCAAGCTTGAAAAAGAAGATCGGGTGGAACAGACGGACTTGAAGAAGGCCGTTGCCGATGCCAAGGATGCTCACTCTGCGATGAGAGCTGTGAAGGAGGAGCTGCGTCAGGCTGGAGAAATCGCGGCTGGAAAGCCCTTTATGCTGCGGAGGAAGTTCTGTGATCCTAAACATGCTCCGTTAGAACAGATGTGGAGTACGGCGGACACCTATCTGGATTTAGCAGCGAGTGCCGCAGATGCGGCCGAGTACTTCCGAGATCAAGAAGATCGCGAAGTGGAAAAGCTCTTCTGGTCGCAGTTCCTCAATCCAGAGCGTCCACTGTCATTAGCCGATCGTTTGGCCGAATGGGCCGAGCTAAATAGGTTGTCCGGACTCGCCATGAAGTATGTCGTGAGTCATCTGTGGCCAGAGAGACCAGAGCCAAAAAGTTATTTCAACTAGGTGCAACAGTTCCTTGGTGCGGCGCCGCATATCAATGCAATGAAGAGGTCAGCGTGCATAGAGGGTGCGTGGATGGCTCTTGCCCATGTCAAGACATACTGGGCGGAAATGGAAGCCACCGCTGTTGCATCCCTAGACTCGGATGGAAGCCGAGTACCTACCGAGCGCTATTTTCAGGAAGTTCTGCAAGGCGCTCGTTTAATAGAGACGCAGTGCTCGAAGGATACTATATTCAAATAGCATGTATTATTGTCAAACAATATTTTGATAAATTGTAGAAGCTTTTTATACTTGTGCCTGCAAGTATTACGATACCTCCTGTGCGGCCGTTTAACATATATGTATATATAATCTGAAAGATGGCAGTCGTCGGCTTCAGCCCCCACGCACATAATGCGGGGTGTTCGCAGAAGGCGCATTTTCACACTTGATCCAACGTCTTGGTCCTACAAAGGAGGTGATAGCGCAGCGAACTAGGCAATCGGACTATGGTGCTTTATCACTTTCACTTAGCCATAGGAGTTTGACATTGAGGCTACTTATATAGCCCCTGGTGGCGCCTGCGCTCGCCCGAACTCAAGGCACGTATGTGCCTGGCCGGGAAACGGCCCTTCGTTAATGCGCAGGAATCCTAAATATTCCGGTATGTCATCCAGTGGTTGACCAATCTCACGCTATATCATGACATTTAGTTTTCGGCTTTCTCTACTGAGGTGCTCGCCTGGCCGAACCGGGGCACAATCGCAGTAGTTCTCCTGGTGCCGCCTTAGCCGATAGAGCGGAACGTAAGGCAGCAAAACACAGGAGCCGGGCAAACCAACATTTGACCAAAGACATGATTCGGAGCTGATGCATATAAGGCCAAACTCGCGACGCCGAACACTCCCTAAGGTATTCGGACTGTTGTTTTCGCCGGGAACAGAGTGTTCGATTTGTTTATCCAAGTTTCCCTGTTCGGACGCTTGCTCGAAGGCTTGTTCGTCGTCCACCGGCTCTTCCTGCTCTATGGCTAGGTCTGTATGACTGCTGTCTCTGTTGAGGCGGGGCTTGGAGCGGCGCTTACGTCACCGCTTTGATTGCTTTTTGAGTGAACGATCCCTCGTTGCATCCTTGTGTTCCTCATAGTCGCTTCCTTTGGGTGTGTCCACCATGTATACATCATGAGATGAGGTGGCTGTCCAGTGCCTTATAGGCGTTGGTTCATGTTCATCTCCAACATCATCGTCCATACCGTCGATGTCTTTGGAGTCGAAGTCGAGCACGTCGTTTAAATTATCGACAGTGGCTACGAAGTGGGTGGTGGGTGGGCTTTGAATTTTTTCATCATCCGCATCCAAACCTTGTTGGCCATAGTCCGGCCAGGGCTCTCCTGATAAAGAGAGAGACTTTAGTGAATTCAGAATATCGCCGAAGGGCGAGTGCTGAAAGATGTCCGCGGCGGTGAACTCCATGATCGGCGCCCAATCGGGTTCGATCGGTCGGGGCGCGGAGGGCTCGGAGTCTGGAGAGGAGTCCGGCTCCTTGGAGTCATGGGTTTTGCAGAGAATAGGGCAGGTGTTCGGCTCGATCGCCGTAGAGATTGCAGCCCCCGAGGCGGTGTCTAACCAACCATCCTCGATTGGTGTGATCGGCTCCGAGCTAGGGGTCGGAGCGGATACAGGTGCGGCCTCCAAGGCACTGTTCGGTGGCAGAGCTAAATCATGCCCATCGTGACAGTGTGGCGCGCTCGGCTGTGGCTCTAATCCGTCGAAGATCGAGTCTCCGCGGATGTCGGCTGTGTAGTTCAAACTTCCAAATCTGACCTGATGGCCAGGGGCGTAGCTTTCGATCTGCTCTAGATGGCCAAGCGAATTGGCCCGTAGTGCAAAGCCGCCGAATACGAAGATTTGTCCGGGGAGAAAAGTCTCACCCTGGATCGCATCGTTGTTGCTGATTGGAGAAGCCATCGGGCCTAAAAGTGACGACATAGAGGAACTCTCAATGAAAGCACCAATGTCGGTGTCAAAACCGGCGGATCTCGGGTAGGGGGTCCCGAACTGTGCGTCTAGGTCGGATGGTAACAGGAGGCAGGGGACACGATGTTTTACCCAGGTTCGGGCCCTCTTGATGGAGGTAAAACCCTACGTCCTGCTTGATTAATATTGATGATATGGGTAGTACAAGAGTAGATCTACCACGAGATCAGGGAGGCTAAACCCTAGAAGCTAGCCTATGGTATGATTGTTGTTCGTCCTACGGACTAAAACTCTCTAGTTTATATAGGCACCGGAGAGGGCTAGGGTTACACAGAGTCGGTTACAATGGTAGGAGATCTACATATCCGTATCGCCAAGCTTTCCTTCCACGCCAAGGAAAGTCCCTTCCGGACACGGGACGAAGTCTTCAATCTTGTATCTTCATAGTCCAGGTGTCCGGCCGAAGGTATAGTCCGGCCATCCGGACACCCCCTAATCCAGGACTCCCTCAACAAGCCTGGACAAACTCTTATATAGAGAAAGGCGCTCCCGAGGACACATGGGAATATCATCAAGCTAGTTTTCATCACACTCATATGATTCGTGTTCGGTACTTTGATAATTTGGCATGTGGGTGGACCGGTACTTCGGTACTGTCCTTACTTGGACAAGCATCCCACTTATGATTAACCTCTGTTGCAAGCATCCGCAACTACAACAAAAGTATTAAGGTAAACCTAACCATAGCATGAAACATATGGATCCAAATCAGCCCCTTACGAAGCAACGCATAAACTAGGGTTTAAGCTTCTGTCACTCTAGCAACCCATCATCTACTTATTACTTCCCAATGCCTTCCTCTAGGCGCAAATAATGGTGAAGTGTCATGTAGTCGACGTTCACATAACACCACTAGAGGAGAGACAACATACATCTCATCAAAATATCGAACGAATACCAAATTCACATGACTACTAATAGCAAGACTTCTCCCATGTCCTCAGGAACAAATGTAACTACTCACAAAGCATAAACATGTTCATAATCAGAGGGGTATTAATATGCATATAAGATCTGAACATATGATCTTCCACCAAATAAACAAACTAGCATCAACTACAAGGAGTAATTAACACTACTAGCAACCTACTAGCACCAATCCCGGACTTGGAGATAAGAATTGGATACAAGAGATGAACTAGGGTTTTGAGAGGATATGGTGCTGATGAAGATGTTGATGGAGATTGCCCTCTCCCGATGAGAGGAGCGTTGGTGATGATAATGGCGATGATTTCCCCCTCTCGGAGGGAAGTTTCCCTGGTAGAACAGCTCTGTCGGAGCCCTAGATTGGTTCCGCCAAGGTTCCGCCTCGTGGCGGCGGAGTTTCGTCCGAGAAGATGGCTTATGATTTTTTCCCATCGAAAGACCTCATATAGCAGAAGATGGTCATCGGAGGGCCACCAGGGGGCCCACGAGGTAGGGGGGCGCGCCCAGGGGGTAGGGCGTTCCCCCACCCTCGTGGGCAGGGTGTGGCCCCCCTAGTGAATCTCTTCCGCTGAGTATTTTTTATATATTCTGAAAACGTCTTCCGTGAAGTTTCTGGACTTTTGGAGCTGTGCAGAATAGGTCTCCAATATTTGCTCCTTTTCCAGCCCAGAATCCCAGCTGCTGGCATTCTCCCTCTTCATGTAAACCTTGCAAAATAAGAGAGAATAAGCATAAGTATTGTGACATAATGTGTAATAACAGCCCATAATGCAATAAATATCGATATAAAAGCATGATGCAAAATGGACGTATCAACTCCCCCAAGCATAGACCTCACTTGTCCTCAAGCGAAAAGCCAAAATCGAAATATATGTCCACATGTTTAGTGATAGAGGTGTCGATAAAAAATAAAATACGGACATGAGGGCATCATGATCATTCTTAGAACAACAACTTATATAATTCTTGTCATATGATTTCTTATGCTAGAGTAAGAATTCAATCACAATTTCAAGTATGAATCATAAACTTCATTGAAAACTAACAAACTATAATCTCTGTCATTGGAGCAATTGCAATTTATCATAACATAAGAAAGAGTCAATGTATAAGAGCTTTTCAGCAAGTCCACATACTCAACTATCATATAGTCTTTCATAATTGCTGACACTCATGCAATACTTATAGGTATGTAGTTTTGATCGAACACAGAGAAAGATAGGGGCTTATAGTTTTGCTTCCCAACGTTTTACCTCAAGGGTAATGTCAACGGTAATAGTTCATGAAAACTCACATCCAATTAGCCATATATACCAGGATCTTTCCAACATACTGTGATTGCCAAAGGATAAAATGTAAAAAGGAAGGGTGAAGATCAACATGACTCTTATGCAATGTAGGAGATAAAAGTAAAAGATAGGCCCTTCGCAGAGGGAAGTAGAGGTTGTCATGCGCTTTTATAGTTGGATGCACAAAATCTTAATGCGAAAGAATGTCACTTTATATTGCCACTTGTGATATGGACCTTTATTATGCAGTATGTCTCTTTTATTTCTTCCATATCACACGATCGTATAAACTTTATTTTCTCCCACACTAATAAGTCATACATATTTAGAGAGAATTTTTTTTGCTTGCACCGATGACAACTTACTTAAAGGATCTTACTCAATCCATAGGTAGGTATGGTGGACTCTCATGGCAAGACTGGTTTTAAGGGCATTTGGAAGCACAAGTAGTATCTCTACTTGGTGCGATGAATTTGGCTAGCATGAGGGGGAAAGACAAGCTCAACCATGTTGGATGATCCATGACAATATAATTTATCTTAGATGTAAGAAAACATAACCCATTACGTTGTCTTCCTTGTCCAACGTCAACTCTTTAGCATGTCATATTTTAATGAGTGCTCACAATCATAAAAGATGTCCAAGATAGTATATTTATATGTGAAGACCTCTCTTCCTTTATTACTTCCTATTAACTGCAACGATGACCAAAACTATGTTTGTCAACCCTCAACAACTTTTATTCATCATACCTTTTTCGATGTGAGCTCATTACTCTCCATAAGACTTACATGATCTCTTTGTTTCTTTTTATTTCTTTCTCTTTTCTTTTATTCCCTTAGGATCATGGAAAAATAATCAAGCCCTTGACTCAACACTAATCTTTATTATATAGCTCACGGACTCGATTACATAGAAGGATTATAAAAGCAAAACTCACGACTAGATCATAATAAGAACTTTTATTCTACTAGATCAAGAAATTACCAAAAGGATCAAACTAAGGAAAAAGGTAAAGATAAAAGTGATGGTGATACGATACCGGGGCACTCCCCCAAGCTTGGCAGTTGCCAAGGGGAGTGCCCATACCATATACTCAATTCTTCTTTGTTGGTGGAGACGCTGGTGATTTCGTTGATGGCGTAGGCTTGTCGTCCTTCTTCCAAGACATAGGCTCACCATCATAGAAGGATGACCGAGTATCCTGAAACCTCAAATCTGCAGCCAAACTCATCCTCTTGAATCTATATTCATACTCACAGTTTTAATTTTGCAGGTCATAGATCTGGGCTTGGAGGTGCTCGTTTTTCTCATGAAGCTTGAAGATCGCCTCCCCAATGTCCTTGACGTCCAGCTTGTGGTTGTTGGTGAACTCCATGATCATGATGTGATTGGAATCGAGTCCACGCTCCACCATCTCCTAACACTTGAAAACTTCTTTCTCCAATGCCTCGAGCCTTGCCTCTGTGCTTCCGGTCTTCCTTGGTCCCTCAGCATCGCGGATGTGCAACAACCCCTCACGCATCTCAATGGTTTGAGGGTGTGGCAGCACTTCTGCGAGGTAGGGGTTGATAACCTTCTTGAAGAACTGGTCCTTGGGGGCGCTTGAAGACGACATGATGACCTGGATCTGTCAGAAAAACAACTCAAAACAAAAACAGGAGATTTTTGCGTGATACGGGAGTCAAAACCTCCGGGAGATTATATAATGAATTTTTACCGACCAAAATACATGTCGTGTATGAAAACGGAGTCCGGAGAGCACACGAGGTGCCCATGAGGTAGGGGGCGCGCCCAGGGGGGTAGGGCGCGCCCTCCACCCTTGTGGAGCCCTCGTGTCCTTCCCGGACTGCTTCTTATTTTTCTAAATATTCCAAAATGGAGAAATATTGCCTTAAAAACTGTTTTGGAGTCGGTTTACTTACCGTACCACATACCTATTCCTTTTTGGAGTCTGAAACATTCCGGAAAGTGTCCCTTATGTATTCCTCCGGGGTTACGGTTTCAATAATATTGGTTTCAACATTTATGGGATTACCTGAGATATAATGTTTGATTCTTTGACCATTCACCACCTTCGAATTTGTGCCTTCAAAGTTGTTTATTTTTCTGGCACCGGAAAGATAGACCTCCTCGATAATGTAAGGACCTTCCCATTTAGAGAGAAGTTTTCCTGCAAAAAATCTTAAACGAGAGTTGTATAGTAATACATAATGACCTACATTAAACTCGCGCTTTTGTATCCTTTTGTCATGCCATCTTTTAACTTTTTATTTAAACAACTTGGCATTTTCATAGGCTTGGGTTCTCCATTCATGAAGTGAGCTAATAACAAATAACCTCTTCTCACCGGCAAGTTTACAATCGTAATTGAGCTCTTTAATAGCCCAATATGCCTCATGTTCTAGTTCGAGAGGTAAGTGACATGCTTTTCCATAAACCATTTTATACGGAGACATGCCCATATGATTTTTATATGCAGTTCTATAGGCCCATAATGCATCATCAAGTTTCTTGGACCAATTTTTTCTAGATCTATTAATAGTCTTTTGCAAAATTAATTTGAGCTCTCTATTGCTCAATTCTACTTAACCACTAGACTGTGGGTGATAAGGAGATGCAATTATGTGATTAACATCATATTTAGCAAGCATTTTACGGAAAGCACCATGAATAAAATGTGAACGACCATCAGTCATTAAATATCTAGGGACTCCAAATCTTGGAAAATTAACTTCTTTAAGCATTTTAATAGAAGTGTTATGATCAGCAGTACTAGTTGGAATAGCTTCTACCCACTTAGTAACGTAATCAACATCAACTAAAATATGTGTATATCCATTAGAGGCATGAAAAGGTCCCATATATTCAAAGCCCCAAAAATCAAATGGTTCAATAATGAGTGAATAGTTCATAGGAATTTCTTGACGTCTACTAATATTACCAATTCTTTGACATTCATCACAAGATAAGACAAACATACGGGCATCTTTGAAGAGAGTAGGCCAATAAAAACGAGATTGCAATACCTTATGTGCAGTTCTATCTCCGGCATGGTGTCCTCCATAAGCTTCGGAGTGACACTTGCGTAGAATCTGTTCCTGTTCATGCTCAGGTACACAACGTCTAATAACACCATCTACTCCTTCTTTATAAAGATGTGGGTCATCGCAAAAGTAATGCCTCAAATCATAGAAGAACTTTTTGTTTTCCTGGTATGTGAAACTAGGTGGTATAAACTTAGCAACAATGTAATTAGCATAATCAGCATACCATGGAGAATTATGAGAAGCATTTATGACATTTAATTGCTCATCAAGGAAGCTATCATCAATAGGTAGTGGGTCATCAAGCACATTTTCTAACCTAGACAAGTTGTCTGCAACGGGGTTCTCAGCTCCCTTTCTATCAACAATATGTAAATCAAATTCTTGTAGCAAGAGAACCCATCTAATAAGACTAGGTTTAGCATCTTTCTTTTCCATAAGATATTTAATAGTAGCATGATCAGTGTGAATAGTTACTTTAGAATCAACAATATAAGGTTTGAACTTATCACAAGCAAATACAACTGCTAAGAATTCTTTTTCAGTGGTAGCATAATTTCTTTGAGCATTGTCTAGGGTTTAACTAGATTATTGAATAACATTTAATTTCTTATCAACTCTTTGCCCTAGAACAGCACCTACAGCATAACCACTAGCATCACACATAATTTCAAAGGGTAAATTCCAATCAGGTGGCTGAACAATACGTGCAGAGATCAATGCTTTCTTAATAATTTCAAATGCTTCTACACAATCATCATCAAAAACAAATGGTATATCTTTTTGTAATAAATTAGTCAGAGGCCGAGAAATTTTTGAGAAGTCTTTAGTGAACCTCCTATAAAATCTGGCATGACCAAGGAAACTTCTTATACCTTTGATGTCCTTGGGACATGGCATCTTCTCAATAGCATCAACCTTGGCTTTATCAACCTCAATACCACTTTAAGAAACTTTGTGCCCCAAGACAATACCTTCATTAACCATAAAGTGGCACTTTTCCCAATTCAAGACAAGATTAGTTTCTTCACATCTCTGCAAAACTCGAGCAAGGTTGCTCTAGCAATCATCAAAAGAAGATCCATGGACGGAGAAATCGTCCATGAAAACCTCACAAATCTTTTCACAAAAGTCATAGAGTATAGCCATCATGCATCTTTGAAAGGTAGCAGGTGCATTACATAGACCAAAAGGCATACGTCTATAAGAAAAAGTACCAAAAGGGCAAGTAAAAGTAGTCTTTGATTGATCTTTGGCTGACACAGGTATTTGTGAGAAACCAGAATAACTATCTAGAAAGCAAAATTGTGTATGTTTGGATAATCTTTCTAGCATTTGATCAATAAAAGGTAAGGGGTAATGATCCTTTTTAGTTGCCTTATTTAATTTGCGGAAATCAATTACCATCCTATAACCTATAATAATTCTTTGAGGAATCAGTTCATCTTTATCATTAGGAACGACAGTAATACCTCCCTTCTTAGGGACATAATGGACTGGATTTACCCACTGACTATCAGCAACGGGATAGATTATACTTGCCTCAAGGTTTAGCATCTTCTTCCAAATTAATTTTATGTTGACATAGAGTGGGACTAATGCCCTTAAGATCATCAAGAGTATACCCAATAGCAGCACGGTGCTTCTTCAGAGTTTTCAATAATCTCTCTTCCTCATGCTCTGAAAGGTTAGCACTAATAATAATAGGATATATCTTTTTCTCATCAAGATAAGCATATTTAAGAGTACCAGGTAACGGTTTAAGCTCAAACACGGGATCACCCTTGGGTGGAGGAGGATCCCCTAGGATTTCAACATGCAAATTGTGTTTCAGAATAGGTTCTTGTTTAAAGAATACTTCATCTATTTCCCTTCTTTCATTCATAAACATGTCATTTTCATGGTCTAGCAAATATTGTTCTAAAGGATCACTAGGAGGTACGGCAATAGAAGCAAGACCAATAATTTCATCCTTACTAGGTAATTCTTCTTCACGGTGTTGTCTACTAAATTTAGAGAAATTAAATCATGAGTCATATCATCTAAATCGATAGTAAGAACATCCCTTTTGCAATATATGGTAGCATTAACAGTGTTCAAGAAGGGTCTACCAAATATAATGGGACAAAAGCTATCTTGTGGGGAACCAAGAACCAGAAAATCAGCAGGATATTTAGTTTTCCCACACAAGACTTCAACATCTCTAACAATTCCCATTGGTGAAATAGTATCTCTATTGGCAAGTTTAATTGTGACATCAATATCTTCTAACTCAGCGGGTGCAATATCATGCATAATTTCTTTGTATAAGGAATAAGGTATTGCACTAGCACTAGCACCCGTATCACATAAGCCATGATAACAATGATCTCCTATTTTAACAGAAATAATGTGCATGCCTACCACCGGTCTGTTTTTATCTTTAGCACAAGGTTTAGCAATTCTAGCAGTCTTATCAAGGAAATGAATAACATGCCCATCAATATTATCAGACAAGAGATCTTTAACAATAGTAATATCAGGTTCAACTTTAATTTGCTCATGAGGTGTATAAGTTTTAATATTGCTTTTACGAACCACAGTTGAAGCTTTAGCATGATCCTTTATCCTAATAGGGAAAGGTGGTTTCTCAACATAAGAAGTAGGAACAACAGGATCATTATATGTGACAATCTTTTCTTCAACTTTAATAGGCGCAACTACTTTTACTTCTATGGGAGGATGATATTTAAACCACTTCTCTTTGGGGATATCAACATAAGTAGCAAAAGATTCATAGAAAGAAGCTACTATCTCAGAGTCAAGTCCATATTTAGTGCTAAATTTACGGAAAACATCGGTATCCATAAAAGATTTAACACAATCAAAACTAGGTGTCATACCTGACTCCTTTCCTTTGTCGAGGTCCCAATCTTCAGAGTTGCATTTAATTCTTTCCAATAAATCCCATTTGAATTCAATAGTCTTCATCATAAAAGAGCCAGCACAAGAAGTATCTAGCATGGTGTGATTGCTAGCAGAAAGCCGAGCATAAAATTTTTGAATAATCATTTCTCTTGAGAGCTGATGATTGGGGCATGAATATAACATTTATTTAAGCCTCCCCCAAGCTTTAGTGATGCTTTCTCCTTTGCGAGGCCAAAAATTACATATATAATTGCGATCACGATGAACAAGATGCATAGGATAAAACTTCTGATGAAATTCCAATTTCAATTGTTTGTAATTCGAAGACCCCATATCATCACATAGCCTATACCATCTCGATGCATCTCCCTTCGAAGATAAAGGGAAGACCTTCTTCTTAACAACATCTCCAGGTACACCTGCAAGCTTAAATAATCCACAAACTTCATCCACATATATTAGATGCTCATCAGGATGTTTTGTTCCATCACCTAAAAAGGGTTTAGCTAGCAGTTTTTCTATCATATCCGAAGGAATTTCAAAGCAAACATATTCATTTTCAGTAGGTTGAGGAGCAACTCTTTTCCCTACTGGTCGGGGTGAAGATACCCCGAACAAGCCCCTCAGAGGATTACTTTCCATAGTAACAAGTGATAGTAAATTTCCGCACACTATATAAATTTTTCCTTACCAAATTCCACCTACCAAAGGCGCTTCACTCCCCAGCAACGGTGCTAGAAAAGAGTCTTGATGACCCACAAGTATAGGGGATCTATCATAGTCCTTTCGATAAGTAAGAGTGTCGAACCCAACGAGGAGCGGAAGGAAATGATAAGTGGTTTCCAGCAAGGTATTCTCTGCAAGTACTGAAATAAGTGGTAACAGATAGTTTTGTGATAGGATAATTTGTAACGAGAAACAAGAAACAAAAGTAAATAAAGTGCAGCAAGGTGGCCCAATCCTTTTTGTAGCAAAGGACAAGCCTGGACAAACTCTTATATAGAGGAAAGCGCTCCCGAGGACACATAGGAATATCATCAAGCTAGTTTTCATCACACTCATATGATTCGCGTTCGGTACTTTGATAATTTCATATTTGGGCGGGCCAGTTCTTGGGCACTGTCCTTACTTGGATAAGCATCCCACTTATGATTAACCTCTATTGCAAGCATTCGCAACTACAACAAAAGTATTAAGGTAAACCTATCCATAGCATGAAACATATGGATCCAAATCAGCCCCTTACGAAGCAACGCATAAACTAGGGTTTAAGCTTCTGTCACTCTAGCAACCCATCATCTACTTATTACTTCCCAATGCCTTCCTCTAGGCCCAAATAATGGTGAAGTGTCATGTAGTCGACGTTCACATAACACCACTAGAGGAGAGACAACATACATGTCATCAAAATATCAAATGAATACACAATTCACATGACTACTAATAGAAAGACTTCTCCCATGTCCTCGGGAACAAACGTAACTACTCACAAAGCATAGACATGTTCATAATCAGAGGGGTATTAATATGCATATAGGATCTGAACATATGATCTTCCACCAAATAAACCAACTAGCATCAACTACAAGGAGTAATTAACACTACTAGCAACCTACTAGCACCAATCCCGGACTTGGAGACCCCCAAGTTCCGATCTGGCATCCCCATGCGGCTCACCTCCTGGAAAGAGAAGGGCCTGTCCTGGGGTAATTCAAAAGAGCTGACCGGACTCCAGACATGTATTCAAAACATGGTGGACAAGAAGCTCAAGCTCGTCAACATAGTCCAGGTTATGCTCGTCCGCCGGATACTCCCGTGCCAACAACAGGAGTTCACCTTGTGGGAGTTCAACCCGGCGCAGCACCGAACTCTGAACAGGCTCTTAGACACGACTAATGAAGATGCCTGGAGGGTGCTGTTCAAGCGTTCCACGGTCCCTCCCCCCATTACTGAGGATTGCGGATTCAGCACGAAGCGCCAAGCCAGTGCGGTAAGCTGTTTTACCTTTTACAGGATACTTGTTTTCTATATAGATTGACTCTATGCGGGATCTAAACTCCCGTGCCGTTAACAGGACTGGCAGAAGATGGCCGAACAAATCGACTGTCCGGCACCCTTGCCCGAAGGCCCTGCGGACGCCCTTTTGGCGAAGATGTTGACTCCGGCCCCTTATATGGTGCCGGCGAAGACCAAGAAGGCCAAGGGAGCTCCAAACAGTTCCCGACGCCAGGCGTCGTCGGACTCACCGTCCGATGACTCTGCGGCGCACTCTTCCCCCGAAGATGAGGAAGAGGAAGAAGAGGATCCCCCACCGACTGGGGGAGACAAGAAAAGGAAGCCCGCCCCAACCGGGGAGGCTGGAGGGTCCAAGAAGGGAAGGACACTCCTTCCGGGCAGCTCCACCGCCACCGACGAAAGTGAAGATGAGTGGTTGCCCAGGGCCAAGCCCCAGGGGAGATCGTAAGTATTCGGATACCAAAGTAACCCATAGGATTCCTTTGTCGCATTGCTTTCTCTAACACCGAACTCAATTGTGCAGGCCGCCCCGAGCCAATATCGAGGTATCCTCGGACGGCTCCCTAGGCTCGTTGGACATGGATAGCGATCCAGTCCCGACCGCCACCTCCCCTCATCAAGCCGACAACGCCGAGGTGCTGTCTCAAGAGGCACCAGATCGAGGGGGGATAGTCCCGGAGGTGCCTCAAGGTGACCTTCCGGACTCCGGGAGCCAAGGGGACAGGGTCCCTGAGAGGTCTGAGTTCGGCCCTCAGCCGAACACCGCGTTGGACCCTCCAACGGTTCCAAGCTTGGGCAGGCGGTCCCCTTCTAAGGGGGGTGAGACGCCTATGCCGGTGACCTCTGTCCATCCAGAGGCGCCGGACAATATGTTGGAAGCGCTTCGCAGGGCTTCCATCGAGGAGGAGCACCGCACTATCATGAGTGCGGTGATCCAGAAGGTTCAGTCCGCCAAGAGCGGATTGACTGAAGCTTGTACTAGCCTTCTAACAGGCTTCGAGGTAAGTGTTTTAAAATGTAGTAGAAGTATTACCGCATAGACAGTAGCCCCTGATGCTTTGTTCGGTGTTCGCAAAGAAAAGCCGAACAGAGGATCAAATAATATCGCAGGAGTCTAATATAAGTATGTCAATATGCATATGCATGCTTCTCTGCTGGCGTCCGCCGCACTAACTGCGGAGGTCGCCGTACTGAAGCAGGACCTCGATGGGTCCAAGAAAGAGCTCAGCCTTGTCAAGAGGCAGCTCGAGGAGAACGAAGGTAAGTAATACCCCATCTATAGATATATGTATATAAAAACGGACGCGATTGCAAAATGACAGGATCATTGTATGTTTTGCCAGGGGCCACAACCGAGGTGGCGACCCTGAAGCAAGCGCTGACCAAGGCCGAAGATACAGCGGCCAAGGAGCGCACCGAGCGAGAGAGGCACGAGGCTCGGGTGGGCGAGGTGCAGCAAGAGATCCAGGCTCTCGTGACGAAGCACGAGGCATTGGAGATTGACTTGAAGACGCGAGAGTCTGAGCTTGCCGCGGCCCGTGAGAGCGCGAAGAGTGCCAAGGCCGAGGCCCAGAAGGCCCTTCAGGAGATCGACGCGATGAAGAAGATAGCGGCGGGTAAGGCTTTCTATATGCAAAGCAAGCATGTAAAGGTGAATTACCGATTACTTACCCGAATCCGGAGCTCTTCAGGAGCATTCGCAGATTTGCCCCGCAGTGTGTCCGATGCCGCACTATTCTACCAGGCCGAGGACAGAAGCTCGATGGAAAAGCTGTTCTGGTCTCAGTATGCTAAGGCCGAACATCCGGTGCCAATGAGCGACCAGCTAAAGCAGATGGCCGAGCTACATAAGGCGGCCGATCAGGCCATGGAGGGCTTCATAGTCCGGTTGTGGCCTGGCGACACCCTTCCGAACAGCTTCTTTGGCCTGGTGAGGCGGCTTGTGGATGCCTGCCCTCGGCTGGAGGTCGTCAAGCGATCCGTCTGCATAGAAGGTGCACGCCGGGCTTTTGCCAGTGTAAAAATGCAGTGGGTCAAGCTAGATGTCGTGAAGCTGATCAAGGAGGGGCCATCGGAGGGCAAGGAGCACCGCCACCCCGAGATGTACTATGAGGGTGTTCTGTCGGGTGCCCGTCTTATCGCAGATGAGTGTTCACAAAATGTAATATTTGAATGAGACTTGCTCGTTTTGTCCAGTATGTGTGAAAACTTGTTTCATATGCGCCATGCAACGCTTGTTTGAATTTAAAATCTTACCTTCTGTTTGGTTGTTTATCCAATCTGAGAGATGGCTAGTCCTCGGCTTCTGCCCCCATGCTGCTAGTGCTGGGGTGTTCGGGATAAACCTGAGCACTCTTGTTCCCATATTTGGGTCCTTCGAGGGAGGTGCTCAGCACAACGAACAAGGCAACCGGACTAATATTGCTTTATCACTCTCACTTAGCCATAGAATTCTATAATTTTAAATTTCGGCGAAGCCCCTGGTGTTCGGAAGGCCGAATTCGGGGCACGATACACGCCTGTAAGCCGGGAAGAGCCGGCCCCTCGCCCTAAGCGGCATAAGTCTTTAAGGACTCGAAAAACCTCGCCGAACAGCGACCAGTCTCGCGCCTTATCATGACAGTCAGTTTTAGCTTTCTCTACTGAGGTGCTCAGCCCGGCAGAACCGGGGCACAATCGCAGTAGTTCTCCTAGCGCTACCTTAGCCGATAGAGCGAAGCGTAAGGTAACAAAACATAGGAGCCGGGCAAACCCAACATTTGACCAAAGACATGATTCGAAGCTGATGCATATAATGCTATAAGTTCGGGCTGCCGCACCTGTGAAAGTGTTCGGACTTTTCACACCATATTGCGGGTACGTAAGCCCCTGGTGCATTGGCCGTACCAGAGTGTACGGTTGAAAGGCGTCGTTAATGAACGCATAGATATATATATATAACAAAAATGCAATAATAGTCGTAATATCATGCATTGTTTATCAAAACATTGCATTAAAGCAGAGTGATAAAGATAGTGCAATAAGCGAAACAGTAGGACTATGTCCCTTCCAAGGGCGAGCTGAGGAATGATATGAAATCTGTAATCAACCTGGGAATTCCGTTGTATAACGTAGTTGTCTGCCTCCTTGGTTGTTGTATCATGTGTTCGACAATGTAGCTGCTGGACAGTGTTTCCAGAGATTAAAGTCCTGAAAGAAAAAGAAAAATAACCAAACAGGAAGCCCTAGTGCGGTTTAGGCCGCGTTTTGGGGCGTGCCGCAGTTGTACCCCCCTCCCCTCCTGTGCCCATGGTATTTTTAATGCGTAATTATGTATGCGCGACACGAATAACGTCGTTGGGTTGGGTTTGGGGTGGCCGCCGTATTGCTACGCGAGCTCAGATCGCGCCAGGCGGTATGTCTGCCGATTGCCCCGAGCGCGCTTGAAGGTGTCCGGGTTTTGAAACGCCGAACTGGTAGATTGCCTTGAGAGGCTGCTTTGCGCTTCTGCTGCAAGGGCCGCGGTGTGCTCCTCTGTTCGGAGAGAGCGCTCTGTGTTTCCATTGACTGTAATAACTCCGCGAGGTCCTGGCATCTTGAGCTTGAGGTATGCATAATGTGGTACCGCATTGAATCTAGCGAATGCGATTCGTCCGAGCAGCGCGTGATAACCACTGCGGAATGGGACTATATCGAAGATTAACTCTTCGCTTCGGAAGTTATCCGAGGATCCGAAGACCACTTCCAGTGTAATTGATCCTGTGCAGTGGGCCTCTACGCCTAGAATGACGCCTTTAAAGGTTGTTTTTGTGGGTTTGATCCTTGAGGGGTCTATACCCATTTTGCGCACTGTGTCCTGATAAAGCAGGTTCAGGCTGCTGCCGCCATCCATAAGGACTCGAGTGAGGTGAAATCCGTCGATGATTGGGTCTAGGACCAGTGCGGCGAATCCGCCATGATGGATACTAGTGGGGTGGTCCCTGCGATCGAAGGTGATCGGACAGGAGGACCAAGGGTTGAACTTTGGGGCGACTGGCTCCAATGCATATACGTCCCTGAGCGCACGCTTCCCCTCCCTCTTGGGGATATGGGTTGCGTATATCATGTTCACCGTCCGCACTTGCGAGGTAAACCTCTTTTGTCCTCCAGTGTGCGGCTACCGGGGTTCTTCCTCGTCATCGCTATGTGGCCCTTTGTCCTTGTTTTCGGCAATTAACTTGTCGGCCTGCTTGAACACCCAACAATCCATGTTGGTGTGATTGGCTGGCTTGTCTGGGGTGCCGTGTATTTGACACGAGCGATCGAGTATACGGTCCAAGCTGGACGGACCCGCGTACTTTGTTTGAATGGATTTTTCCGCTGACCGGGTTTAGAGCCTTTGAATCCGGCATTGACTACCGTATCCTCAGTACTTTCGCTGTTAATGCGGTGCTTATGCTTTTTGCGACGTGACCTGCTATTGCCGTCCTTGGTATCTGAGGTACCATGGTTCTTTGATATGTTATTACTGCGAGCCAACCAGCTGTCTTCTCCCGCACAAAAGCGAGTCATGAGCGTTGTGAGAGCTGCCATAGATTTCGGCTTTTCCTGACCAAGGTGCCGGGCTAGCCACTCGTCTCGGATGTTGTGCTTGAAAGCCGCTAAGGCCTCCGCATCTGGACAGTCGACGATTTGATTTTTCTTTGTAAGGAACCGAGTCCAGAATTGCCTGGCCGACTCTTCTGGCTGTTGAATTATGTGGCTCAAGTCAACAGCGTTTGGTGGTCGCACATAAGTGCCCTGAAAGTTGTCGAGGAATTTGGCTTCCAGATCTTCCCAACAGCTAATGGAGTCCGCTGGCAAGCTATTAAACCAATGCCGCGCTGGTCCTTTGAGTTTTAGTGGGAGGTATTTGATGGCATGTAAGTCATCACCGCGGGCCATGTGGATGTGGAGGAGGAAGTTCTCAATCCATACCGCGGCATCTGTTGTGCCGTCGTATGATTCAATGTTTATAGGTTTGAAACCTTCTGGGAATTGATGTTCCATTACTTTGTCTGTGAAGCATAAGGGGTGTGCGGCGCCTCTGTATTGGGCTATATCGCGACGCAGCTCGTATGGGTCCTGCCCGCTGTGTTTGGCCCGGCCGGATTTGCTTTTACTGTGTCCGGCGTGACGTTTACCGTCTCGTAGAGTGGTGCACCCTCGTGATCCGTAGATCGATCTTGAATGCTTTGCTTTGTCCTCCAATATGTCTCACAGGTCTGGCGTATCTCCCCATGCCTTTTTATTTGTATGGCGTTGGGGTGGAGGTTGAGCTTTTGGCTGGAATGCCTCTCTATCGCGGCCACGAGGTGGCCGATCAGCCGTATCATACACTTCTTCCTCCAGTCTGGGTAGTAACCTGTGCCTTGGGTAACTCTTGGAGGGACACTCGAGTTTATATTCCTCGGCTTCGAGGACTTCAGTCCATTTGTCAGCTAGCAGATCTTGATCAGCTTGAAGCTGCTGCTGCTATTTCTTTAGGCTATTTGTCGTGGCCATAAGCCCGCGCTTGAAGCGCTCTTATTCGACGGGGTCCTCTGGTACGGCGAATTCATCGTCGCCGAGTCTTTCCTCGTCTTCGGAGGGGGGCATGTAATTGTCATCCTCCTCCTTTCCGCCAGTCGCTCTCTCAGGAGAGCTGGCTCCTTCATCATCCTGCTCTAAATCTTGCTGGAGGGGATTGTTGTTGTCTTTGGCGCTATCCGGAGTGTTATTATCTCCTGTGTCGGTATCACAACTTTTGCTTTGGCGGGACTTAGAGCGGCGCCGTTGACGTCGGCGCTTGGGTTGCTTCTTGGAGGGGTCATCCTCCGCCATCTCGTCGTCGTTGCCTTCATTGGGTGTATCCACCATGTATATGTCATACGACGAGGTGGCTTTCCAGTGCCCTACAGGTGCTGGTTCATGTTCGTCTCCTACACCGTCATCCATACCGTTGATGTCTTCGGAGTCGAAGTCGAGCATGTCAGTTAAATCATCGACAGTGGCTACAAAGTGGGTGGTGGGTGGGCGTCAAATTTCTTCGTCGTCCGCATCCCAATCCTGTTGGCCATAATCCGGCTAGGGCTCTCCTGACAAAGAGAGAGACCTTAGTGAATTCAGAATGTCGCCGAAGGGCGAATGCTGAAAGATATCCGCGGCGGTGAATTCCATGATCGGTGCCCAATCGGATTCGATTGGCAGGGGCGCGGATGGTTCGGTTTCCGGAAGAGAGTCCGGCACCTTGGAGTCACGGGCTGCACGGAGATTTGTGTTGGTGTTCGGCTCGATCGCCATTGAGACTGCAACCCCTGAGGTGGTGTCTAACTACCCGTCCTTGATTGGCGCAGTTGGCTTCGAACTAAGGGTCGGAGCTGATGCGGGCGCGGCTTCTGGGGTACTGTTCAGCGGTAGAGCTAGGTCATACCCATCACGATAGTGGGGCGCGCCCGGCTGCGGCTTGAATCCGTCGAAGATCAAGTCTCCGCGGATGTCGGTCGTGTAGTTCAAACTTCCAAACCTAACCTGATGGCCAGGGGCATAGCTTTCAATGTGCTCCAGATGGCCAAGAGAATTGGCCCGAAGTGCAATGCCGCCGAATACGAAGATCTGTCTGGGGAGAAAAGTCTCACCCTGGACCGCATCACTATCGATGATAGTAGGAGCCATCAAGCCTAACGGCGACGACACAGAGGAACTCTCAATGAAAGCACCAATGTCGGTGTCAAAACCGGCGGATCTCGGGTAGGGGGTCCCGAACTGTGCGTCTAGGCCGGATGGTAACAGGAGGCAAGGGACACGAAGTTTTACCCAGGTTCGGGCCCTCTTGATGGAGGTAAAACCCTACGTCCTGCTTGATTAATATTGATGATATGGGTGTTACAAGAGTAGATCTACCACAAGATCAGAGAGGCTAAACCCTAGAAGCTAGCCTACGGTATGATTGTATGTTGTGATTGTTGTCCTATGGACTAAAACCCTTCGGTTTATATAGACACCGGAGAGGGTTAGGGTTACCCAAGGTCGGTTACAAAGGAGGAGATATCCATATACGTATTGCCTAGCTTGCCTTCCACACCAAGTAGAGTCCCATCCGGACACGAGACGAAGTCTTCAATCTTGTATCTTCATAGTCTAACAGTCTGGCCAATGGAGATAGTCCGGCTGTCCGGAGACCCCCTAATCCAGGACTCCCTCAGTCCCTAACTTGAAGACACGTTCAGGGGGCTACTGACTGTGTCCTGGACTAGGGGGTACTCACCATGTTGTCTCCCGATCAGTTGGATTTGGCCGAGGACCCCCATGGTCGTTTGCTCATGGGCCAGTTCAGACAGCCGATGTATACATGAGGAAGATTCCACAAGACTTGGTGATCAAGACAAGGAATCCTCTCCACCAACGTATTCGACTAGGACTCTTGTTATCCTAGGCCTCTAGTACATTATATAAGTGGAGGCCAGGCTAGTCGATAGATCATTATGACATTATTCATCATACCCTCAGCTTTTAGACCACAACATATGATCTCGAGGTAGATCAACTCTGTACTTGATACTCCATCAATATAAACAAGAGCAGGACATAGGGTTTTACCTCCATCAATAGGCCCGAACCTGGGTAAAATATCATCTCATTCGTTCTTGTTACCATTGATCCGAGAATCCACAGCTCGGGACCCCCTACCCCGAGATTTGCCTGTTTTGACACCGACACCATGCTTTATGGCTTAGAACTGGGACTTCAACGACATTTTGAATGTCATGGAGGATATGAGAACATTTTGAACGCCGTATTGAGAGATATGAAGTCTCCAATAAGTTCTACACCTGCAAAATGGAGGAGAATAGTTCTGTCAGTGAACATGTACTCAGAATGTCTGGGTACCACAACCACTTGCCTCATCTGGGAGTTAATCTCCCTGATGACATAGTGTCATTGACAGAGTTCTTCAATCACTGCCATCAAGCTATAAGAGCTTCGTGATGAACAATAATATGAAAGGGATGGATAAGACGATTCCTGAGCTCTTTGCAATGCTAAAGGCTGCGGAGGTAGAAATCAGGAAGGAGCATCAAGTGTTGATGGTCAACAAGACCACCAGTTTCAAGAAAAAGGGTAAAGGGAAGAAAGGGAACTTCAAGAAGAACAGCAAGCCAATTGCTGCTCAAGTGAAGAAACCCAAGTCTGGACCTAAGCCTTAGACTGAGTGCTTCTACTGCAAAGGGACTGGTCACTGGAAGCGGAACTGCCCAAGTTTTTGGCGGAGAAGAAGAATGGCAAAGTGAAAGGTATATTTGATATACATGTTATTGATGTGTACCTTACTAATGCTCGTAGTAGTGCCTGGATATTTGATACTGGTTTAGTTGCTAACATTTGCAACTCGAAACAGTGTCTACGGATTAAGCAAAGATTGGCTACGGAAGAGGTGACGATGCACGTGGGAAATGGTTCCAAAGTCGATGTGATCGCCGTCGGCACGCTACCTCTACATCTACCTTTGGGATTAGTTTTAGAGCTGAATAATTGTTATTTCATGCCAGCGTTGAGCATGAACATTATATCTGGATCTTGTTTGATGCGAGACGGTTATTCATTTAAATCAGAGAATAATGGTTGTTCTATTTATATGAGTAATATCTTTTATGGTCATGCACCCTTGATGAGTGGTCTATTTTTACTAAATCTGGATAGTAGTGATACACATGTTCATAGTATTGAAGCCAAAAGATGTAGAGTTGATAATGATAGTGCAACTTATTTGTGTCACTACCATTTAGGTCATATTGGTGTAAAGCGCATGAAGAAACTCCATTCTGATGGACTTCTGGAATCACTTGATTATGAATCACTTGGTACTTGCGAACCATGCCTCATGGGCAAGATGACTAAAACTCCGTTCTCCGGAAAAATGGAGCGAGCAACATTGTTATTGGAAATCATACATACTGATGTATGTGGTCCAATGAACATTGAGGCTCGCAGCGGATATCGTTATTTTCTCACCTTCACAGATGATTTGAGCAGATATGGGTATATCTACTTAATCAAACATAATTCTGAAACATTTGAAAAGTTCAAAGAATTTCAGAGTGAAATGGAAAATCATCATAACAAGAAAATAAAGTTTCTACGATCTGATCGTGGAGGAGAATATTTGAGTTACGAGTTTGGTCTTCATTTGAAACAATGTGGAATAGTTTCGCAACTCACGCCACCCGAAACACCACAGCGTAATGGTGTGTCCGAATGCCGTAATTGTACTTTATAAGATATGGTGCGATCTATGATGTCTCTTACTGATTTACCGCTATCGCTTTGGGGTTATGCTTTAGAGACGGCTGCATTCATGTTAAATAGGGCACCATCTAAATCCATTGAGACGACACCTTATGAACTATGGTTTGGCAAGAAACCCAAGTTGTCGTTTCTTAAAGTTTGGGGTTGCTATGCTTATGTGAAGAAACTTCAACATGATAAGCTCGAACCCAAATCAGAGAAATGTGTCTTCATAGGATACCCAAAGGAGACTGTTGGGTACACCTTCTATCATAGATCCGAAGGCAAGATATTCATTGCTAAGAATGGATCCTTTCTAGAGAAGGAGTTTCTCTTGAAAGAAGTGAGTGGGAGGAAAGTTGAACTTGACGAGGTAATTGTACCTTCTCCCTTATTGGAAAGTAGTTCATCATTGAAATCAGTTCCAGTGATTCCTACACCAGTAAGTGAGGAAGCTAATGATGATGATCATGAAACTTCTGATCAAGTTACTACCGAACCTCATAGGTCAACCAGAGTAAGATCCGCACCAGAGTGGTATGGTAATCCTGTTCTGGAAGTCATGTTACTTGACCATGACAAACCTATGAACTATGAGGAAGCAATGATGAGCCCAGATTTCGCAAAATGTCTTGAGGCCATGAAATCTGAGATGGGATCCATGTATGAGAACAAAGTATGGACTTTGGTTGACTTGCCCGATGATCGGCAGGCCATAGAGAATAAATGGATCTTCAAGAAGAAGACTAACGCTGACGGTAATGTTACTATCTACAAAGCTCGACTTGTTGCAAAAGGTTTTCAACAAGTTAAAGGAGTTGACTATGATGAGACCTTCTGACCCACAGCAATGCTTAAGTCCGTCCGAATCATGTTAGCAATTGCCGCATTTTATGATTATGAAATTTGGCAAATGGATGTCAAAACTGCATTCCTTAATGGATACCTTAAAGAAGAGTTGTATATGATGCAACCAGAAGGTTTTGTCGATCCAAAAGGTGCTAACAAAGTGTGCATGCTCCAGCGATCCATTTATGGACTGGTGCAAGCCTCTCGGAGTTGGAATATACGCTTTGATAGTGTGATCAAAGCATATGGTTTTATACAGACTTTTTGACAAGCCTGTATTTACAAGAAAGTGAGTGGGAGATCTGTAGCATTTCTGATATTATATGTAGATGACCTATTGTTGATCGGAAATGATACTGAATTTCTGAATAGCATAAAAGGATACTTGAATAAGAATTTTTCAATGAAAGACCTCGGTGAAGTTGCTTATACATTAGGCATCAAGATCTATAGAGATAGATCAAGACGCTTAATTGGACTTTCACAAAGCACATACCTTGATAAAGTTTTGAAGAAGTTCAAAATGGATCAAGCAAAGAAAGGGTTCTTGCCTGTGTTACAAGGTGTGAAGTTGAGTCAGACTCAATGCCCAACCACTGCAGAAGATTGAGAGAAAATTAAAGGTGTTCCCTATGCTTCAGCCATAGGCTCTATCATGTATGCAATGTTGTGTACCAGACCTAATGTGTGCCTTGCTATCAGTCTAGTAGGGAGGTATCAAACTAATCCAGGAGTGGATCACTGGACATCGGTCAAGAACATCCTAAAATACCTGAAAAGGACTAAAGATATGTTTCTCGTATATGGAGGTGACAAAGAGCTCGTCGTAAACGGTTACATTGATGCAAGCTTTGACAATGATCCAAATGACTCTAAGTCACAAACAGGATACATGTTTTTATTAAATGGTGGAGCTGTCAGTTGGTACAGTTCCAAGCAGAGTGTCGTGGTGGGATCTACGTGTGAAGCGGAATACATAGCTGCTTCGGAAGCAGAAAATGAAGGAGTCTGGATGAAGGAGTTCATATCCGATCTAGGTGTCATACCTAGTGCATCGAGTCCAACAGAGTGTCCAAAGATGGTTAAGTTTCCTAGCCATAGACATGAGTTGTCATTTGATTAACGGGATCACATCATTAGAGAATGGTGTGATTAACTTGACCCATTCCGTTAGCTTAGCACGATGATCGTTTAGTTTGTTGCTATTGCTTTCTCCATAACTTATACATGTTCCTATGACTATGAGATCATGCAACTCCCGAATACCGGAGGAACACTTTGTGTGCTACCAAACGTCACAACGTAACTGGGTGATTATAAAGGTGCTTACAGGTGTCTCCGATGGTGTTTGTAGAGTTCGCATAGATCGAGATTAGGATTTGTCACTTCGATTGTCGGAGAGGTATCTCTGGGCCCTCTCGATAATGTACATCACTATGAGCCTTGCAAGCAATGTAACTAATGAGTTAGTTGTGGGATGATGCATTATGGAACGAGTAAAGAGATTTGCCGGTAACGAGATTGAACTAAGTATGAGGATACCGATGATCGAATCTCGGGCAAGTAACATACCGATGACAAAGGGAACAACGTATATCGTTATGCGGTTTGACCAATAAAGATCTTCGTAGTATATGTGGGAGCCAATATAAACATCCTGGTTCCGCTATTGGTTATTGACCGGAGACATGTCTCGGTCATGTCTACATAGTTCTTGAACCCGTAGGGTCCGCACGCTTAACGTTAGGTGACGATCGGTATTATGAGTTTATGTGTTTTGATGTACCAAAGTTTGATCGGAGTCCTGGATGAGATCGGGGACATGACGAGGAGTCTTGAAATGGTCAAGACGTAAAGATCGATATATTGGAAGGCTATATTCGGACATCTGAAAGGTTCTGAGTGATTCGGGTATTTTTCGAAGTACCGGAGAGTTGCGGGAATTCGTATTGGGCCTTAATGGGCCATACGGGAAAGGGGAGAAAGGCCTCAAGGGTGGCTGCGCCCCTTCCCTATGGACTAGTCCGAATTGGACTAGGGAAAGGGGGTGCCCCCTTCCTTCCTTCTCCTTCTCCCTTCCCTTTTTCCTATTCCATGTGGGAGGTGGAATCCTACTAGGACTAGGGAGTCCTTGTAGGACTCCACACTTTGGGCGCGCCCTATGAGGGTTGGCCTGCTCCTCCCTCCTTCCTTTATATACGTGGCCAGGGGGACCCCATAGACACAAAAGTTGATGATTTATCTTTAGCCGTGTGCGGTGCCCCCCTCCACCATAATCCATCTCTGTAATATCGTAGCGGTGCTTAGGAGAAGCCCTATTCCGCATCATCATCACTGTCATCACGCCGTCATGCTGACGAAGCTCTCCCTCGACACTCTGTTGGATCATGAGTTCATGGGACGTCACCGAGCCGAATGTGTGTAGCTCGCAGAGGTGCCGTACTTTCGGTACTAGGATCGGTCGATCGTGAAGACATACGACTACATCAACCGCGTTCATAACGCTTCCGCTTATGGTCTACGAGGGTACGTAGACAATACTCTCCCCTCTCGTTGCTATGCATCACCATGATCTTCCGTGTGTGTAGGAATTTTTTTGAAATTACTGCGTTCCCCAACAAAAGTTGTAATAGATTGAATAAATAGATATCAAATAAAATAAAGTGCAGCAAAGTATTTTTGTATTTTTAGTTTACTAGATCTGAATAAAAAGTGCAAATAAAATAGATCACAAAGCAAATAAATGTGAAAGAAGACCTCGGGGCCGTAGGTTTCATTAGTGGCTTCTCTTGAGAAAAATAGCAAATGATGGGTGAACAAATTACTATTGGGCAATTGATAGAACCTCAAATAATCATGATGATATCCGGTCAATGATCATTACATAGGCATCACGTCCAAGATTAGTAGACCGACTCATGCCTGCATCTACTACTATTACTCCACACATCGACCGCTATCCAGCATGCATCTAGTGTATTAAGTTCATGGAAAACGGAGTAATGCAATAAGAACGATGACATGATGTAGACGAGATCCGTTTATCTATATGGCGGTTGATATAGATCTCGCCTTTCTATCCTTAATAGCAACGATACATACATGTCCGTTCCCTTTCTGTCACTGGGATCAAGCACCGTAAGATCAAACCAACTACCGGGCACCTCTTTCCATTGCAATATAAATAGATCAAGTTGGCCAAACAAAACCCGAATATCGGAGAAGAAATATGAGGCTATAAGAGATCAAAGAAACTCAAATAACTTTCATGGATATAAAAAGATATGACTGATTATAAACTCAAAGTTCATCAGATCCCAACAAACACACCGCAAAAAGAGTTACATCATATGGAACTCCAAGAGACCATTGTATTGAGAATTCAGCGAGAGAGAGAGAGACAGAGAGAGAGAGAGAAAGCCATCTAGCTACTAACTACGCACCTGAAGGTCTACAAAGAACTACTCACGCATCATCGGAGAGGCACCAATGGAGGTGGTGAACCCCATTTGAGATGGTGTCTAGATTGGATCTGGTGGTTCTGGACTCTGCGGTTGCTGGATGAATATTCCGTCGACTCCCCTAGGGTTCTGGGATTTTCGGGGTATTTATAGAGCAAAGAGGCGGTCCGAGGGATACCCGAGGTGGGCACAACCCACCAGGGGGCACCTGGGCCTCCTGGCGTGTTCTCCCCTCCTCGGGACTCCCTCCAGGTGCAACCAGGGCCCAACTTCTTCCTTTTGGTCCATAAAAAATCATCGTACCATTTCGTGGCATTTGGACTCCGTTTGATATTGATTTTGATCTAGGGTGGAACCCTAGATGGCCGATCTTTCACAAATGAGAGGATCCCAACTAAGAACACGATGGAAAACATGAGATAATTCACTCAAACCAACAAGATATAGTCACACATATGCTAGATCCGAGTACACATAGAGATCACACGGTCCAAAAACAACAAGGGACAATACATAGGGTAACTGGTTCTTCTCCGTGAGGAGGTCTTGATGGCGCCACCCAAGAGAGGGTCTTGAATCCAAGGAGGATCTTCTCCGTAGAGGGGCCTCGGTCTTTCTCAAGGAGTAGATCCGTATGGATGAGCGAGGCTCTATCTCACAAATGAGCTATCACAACGCTGCCCTAGCTAGGAGGAGGTAGAGGTCTATTTATAGTCGTAGTACAAAAGGGGGGTAAAGTGAAAGGGTACATGGGCTTCAGCCCGCAACTAGACACATCCAGGGGCCGGACGTCCATAAGGTTTGGTCATCCGGAGGCTCGTGGAGGTTCGGACATCCGTAGATCTTTGAACTTCCGTAGATTACGTTCTGTCGTGGAGGTAGCGGACGTCCGTGGGAGTCCGGTCATCCGGTCTTCCCCGGATTTCCACTATTTTCGTTCTGTTGCAGTGGCGCCGGTCGTATGCAGATGGTCGGTCGTCCGGAGCCTCGGAGGTGTCAGACGTCCGGTCCTGGGCGGTCGTCCAGCCGCTGTAGACTTTGATGGCCTGGTTTCCTTGGGCTGGTGTGTCCTTCAGGGGCCAGACGTCTGGTCTGGACCGGTTGTCGGGTGGCTGTAGTTTCCGTGGCAGCTCTTCTTCTTGTCCTTTGCACTTGGTGACCTTGTCGCCTTGTCTGTTGGATGTAGACGTTCCGTGGCTTTCCTCCAAGTACCTGAGCACACATAGTGTTTCCGTTTGAGGTAGTAGCCATGTCTCATGTGTCGAAGGTGGCAGTTCGGAAAGGAGCGAGTTCACCTTATCTTAGATAGCCTTGGCTCGGGCTCTTGTCATAGGTCCAAGTGGTGTCGTGGGAGACGTAGGTGCATCCATGGGGATGATCGTGGGATGCTCCGCATCAGATTTCCTGCGATGTAAAAAACATGGAAAAACAGCAACTGGCACTTGGCACTATGTCAATAGGTTAGTACCAAAAATGATATAAAATGACTATAAAATGATTATAAAACATCCAAGATTGATAATAAAACAGCATGGAACAATAAAAAATGATAGATACGTTGGAGACGTATCAGCATCCCCAAGCTTAACTCCTACTCGCCCTTGAGTAGGTAAGTGATAAAAACAGAATTTTTGATGTGGAGTGATGTTCATCATGTCATATCATATTCTTTTCTTTATAGCATGGACAATTGGACTTTTATGTGATTCAAAGAAATAGTCTAGTTTTGACATAATAATTTAGATACTCAAGCATATCAACAAGCAACCATGTCTTTCAAAATATCAACACTAAAATAAGCTATCCCTAGGCCATCATGCTCAATCATTGATCCATTCATGAAACACACTCGAATATTAGCTACACCCAATACTTAAGTACGATCATATTGCCTCCTAGTTGGTTCTTTTTATGAGAGAAGATCGAGACTCAAAATAAAAATTGCATAAAGTAAAGATAGGCCCTTCGCAGAGGGAAGTAGGGATTTGTAGAGGTTCCAGAGCTCAAAGCGAAAAATGTAGAGATAAAAACATTTTGAGAGGTGTATCCATCCCACCAACAAAAACGACTTAGAGTTCCGAAAACTTTCCATGCTAGATATGCCATAGGCGGTTCCCAAACAGAAAATAAAGTTTATTCCTTTTTCCACCATTCTTTCACTTTCCATGGCTAACCGTATCCACGGGTGCCCTCACTTTCCAAGGAATTTATTATTTGACAACATAAAGTAAATTCATTTTTGCAGTTCGGTACTGGGCATCCCTAATACCTTTGTCTTACTCTCGTGCAATGACAAGTGAATAAACACTCATCTTGAGAATAACACATCCAGCATGGAAAATATTAGCCACCCATTACTGTTCCGCGAGCGAAACAAACACACAAAAGATAAGTTTATTTTGAAAATTAGAGATGGCACATGCAAATTTGCTTAGAACGGCAAAATAAGACCGCATATAGGTAGATATAGTGGACTCATGTGGAAAAACTGATTTAAAGGATTCTGGATGAACAAGTAGAGGTCATACTTAGTGCAAAATGAAGGCTAGCAAAAGATTGGGAAGCGACCAACCAAGAACTGAATAATCTCATAAGCAAGCATTAAGAATAATTAACATCAAATAATGCACCACAAGTAGGATATAATTTTCATTGCATGACTATTGACTTTCGTACTTGCATAGGGAATCACAAACCTTAACACCAATATTCTTACTAGAGCATAATTACTCATCAAGATGACTCACATATAACATCATCATATCTCAAAACTATTACTAAGAATCAAGTTTATTTTGTCCAATGATCTTCATGACATTCTTTTTTTTCTTTTTCCTTCTTGGATATCTATCACTTTGGGACTAATTTTCATGTGTTGCTTTTCATAAGCTCAAACAAATATAAGTGAAGATCATGAACATAACGAATTTTCTTTCTCTCAAAATAATTTAAGTGAAGCAAGAGATAATTTCTTCAAAATTTTACTAAATCTCAAATAAATATAAGTGAATCAAGAGAGCATTTCTTCAAAAATAACAAAGCACACCATGCTCAAAAAGATATAAGTGAAGCACTAGAGCAAGTCCTAGCTCATAAAAGATTTAAGTGAAGCACAAAGAGCAATTCTAACAAGTCATGATATAATTTTGGCTCTCTCAAATAGGTGTTTCCAGCAAGGATTGATGACTTAAAACACAAAATAAAACAAGCAAATACACATATCATACAAGACGCTCCAATCAAAACACATATCATGTGATGAATAAAAATATAGCCTCGAGTAAAATACCGATAGTTGTTGGAAGAAAGTGGGGATGCCACTCGGGGGCATCCCCAAGCTTAGTTGGTTGCTCATTCTTGGATAATAGCTTGGGATGCCGGGGCATCCCCAAGCTTAGGCTCTTGCATCCTTCCTTCATCCATCGTAAGATAACTCAAAACTTGAAAACGTCAATCTCACAAAACGCAACAAAACCTTCGTGTGATCCGTTAGTATAAGAATAATAAATCACTACTATAAGTGTTGTATAAAACCAATTAATATTTTGTTTTTTTATTATATCTACTATATTCCAACTTTTCTATGGCAAAAACTCATCAAATAAAACCATAGAGCCATCAAAATAAGCACACAGCACAAAGAAAACAGAATCTTTCAAAACAAAACAGTATGTAGCAATCTGACTATTTCGAATACTTCTGTAACTCCAACTTTTTCAAAAAGTTAGGACGACCTGAGAAATATGTATACTTATCTACTACAATTGGAGTGGATATTTTATCGCTCTCTGGTAAAAAATGATAATTATTTTCATGAGCACAAAACTTTTTGTTTTTTCAGCAAGATCAAACAACTATCACCCAAGAAGATCCTAAAGGCTTTACTTGGCACAAATACTAATTAAAACACAAAAAACACAATAATAACAGTAGCATAATTGTGCTAACACTCAAGAGCAGAAAGCAAAAGGCAAAAATAAATTTTATTCATTGGGTTGCCTCCCAACAAGCGCTATAGTTTTACGCCCTTAGCTAGGCATAAAGCAAGGATCTAAGTTTTGTCATCATTGGTTCGAGATCTATAAGATGCCCTCATGATTGATTCATAAGGTGGCTTAATTATAGTTCTATGAAAGTGTTCCATACCTTTCCTCAAAGGAAATTGGAACTTAATATTGCCTTCTTTCATATCAATCACGGCACCGATAGTGCGTAAAAAGGGTCTACCAAGAATAATTGGACAAGACGGATTGCAATAAATATCAAGAACAATAAAATCTATGGGCACATAATTCCTATTTGCAAGAATAAGAACATCATTAATTCTTCCCATAGGCTTTTTAATAGTGGAATCTGCCAAGTGCAAATTCAAAGAACATTTTTCAAGATTGGTAAGACTAAGAACATCACATAAAGATTTCGGAATTGTGGAAACACTAGCACCCAAGTCACACAAAGCAAAACACTCATAATTTTTAATCTTGACTTTGATAGTAGGTTCCCATTCATCATACAATTTTCTAGGAATTGAAACTTCTAATTCCAACTTTTCTTCCAAAGCTTTCATCATAGCATCAACATATGTTTAGTAAAAGCTTTGTTTTGTTCATAAGCATGGGGTGAATTTAGCATGGATTGCAACAAAGAAATACAATCAATCAAAGAGCAACTATCATAATTAATGTCTTTGTAATCCAAAAGAGTGGGTGAGGGAGTCCTGGATTAGGGGGTGTTCGGGTAGCCGGACTATACCTTCGGCCGGACTCCAGGACTATGAAGATACAAGATTGAAGACTTCGTCCCGTGTCCGGATGGGACTTTCCTTGGCGTGGAAGGAAAGCTTGGCGATGCAGATATTCAAGATCTCCTACCATTGTAACCGACTTTGTGTAACCCTAACCCTCTCCGGTGTCTATATAAACTGGAGGGTTTTAGTCCGTAGGACAACTTCATCATACAACAATCATACCGTATGCTAGCTTCTAGGGTTTAGCCTCCTTGATCTCGTGGTAGATCTACTCTTGTACTACCCATATCATCAATATTAATCAAGAAGGACGTAGGGTTTTACCTCCATCAAGAGGGCCCGAACCTGGGTAAAACATTGTGTTCCTTGCCTCCTGTTACCATCCGGCCTAGACGCACAGTTCAGGACCCCCTACCTGAGATCCGCTGGTTTTTACACCGACATTGGTGCTTTCATTGAGAGTTCCTCTGTGTCGTCACTTTTAGGCCCGATGGCTCCTTCGATCATCAACAACGATGCAGTCCAGGGTGAGACTTTTCTCCCCGGACAGATCTTCGTCTTCGGCAGCTTCGCACTGCGGGCCAATTCGCTTGGCCACCTTGAGCAGATCGAAAGCTACGCCCCTGGCCATCAGGTCAGGTTTGGAAGCCTAAACTACACGGCTGATATCCGCGGGGACTTGATCTTCGACGGATTCGATCCACAGCCAAGCGCACCACACTGTCTCGATGGACATGATATGGCTCTGCCGCCGAATAGCGCCTTGGAGGCCGCACATGCATCGGTTCCGACAATTGATTCAGAGCCCACTGCGCCGATCAAGGATCAGTAGTTGGACGATGCCTCAGGGGCTACGATCTCAGAGGCGATCGAGCTGAACTCCAGCCCCGCACTCCGCATGGCCCGTGACTCCGAGGAGCCGGATTCCTTTCCGAACTCCGAGCCCCCCACGCTCTGCCGATCGAATCCGATTGGGCGCCGACAATGGAGTTCACCGCCGCAGACATCTTTCAGCACTCGCCCTTCGGCGACATCCTGAATTCGTTAAAGTCTCTCTCTTTATCAGGAGAGCCCTGGCCGGACTACGGTCAGCAAGGATGGGATTCGGATGATGAAGAAATTCAAAACCCACCCACCACCCACTTCGTAGCCACTGTCGACGACTTAACCGACATGCTCGACTTCGACTCCGAAGACATCGACGGTATGGACGACGATGCAGGAGACAACCAAGAACCAACGCCTACAGGGCATCAGACAGCCACCTCATCTCACGATGTGTACATGGTGGATACCCCTAAAGGAAGCAACAATGAGGAAAACGGGGATGGAAAGAGGGACCGATCCCTCGAAAAACAATCAAAGTGTCGGCGTAAACGCTGACCCAAGCCCCGCCTCGATAAAGACCCAGCCATAGAGTAGGATGAGCCGATAGACGACGAGCATGCCTTCGAGCAACCGTCCCAACAGGACAACCCGGATAGAGAAACCGAACATCCCTCCCCCGGCGAAAATGGCATTCCGGACGACCCTACGCCGGACAAGCCCACGAAGCAGAAGAACCTCCACAAACGGCTCGTTGCAACCGCACGCACCCTGAAAAAGCAGAAGCGGAAGCTAAAAACTGCGGAAGATGCACTCAGGATCAGATGGAGTAAAGTAATCAATACCGCAGACAAATACGGCAACAGTCCCCGCACTAAAAGCTATCCGAAGAGAAAGCTACTGCCTGAATTCGACGAGGAGGCCTTAGAGCCCTCACATTCCAAAAGTGAGAAAGCCACACGGTCGGATAGACGACCCCATGGTCAGCATAAAGCGGCAAGTAGCGCCGCACTTAAGCCGGCATGCGACCCACTTAAGGATTCGCATCATGGCCCAACCAGGTCCATTTACGGGCCAAGAAAGCAAGCTCTCGTAAGCAATGCAATAAAGCCATTATCAGAATCCGGCACACCCAAATACAGGGGTGCCGCACACCCCCTATGTTTCACCGATGAGGTCCTGGATTATGAATTTCCAGCGGGATTCAAACCCGTAAACATAGAGGCATATGATGGAACAACAGACCCTGGAGTCTGGATCGAGGATTATATCCTCCACATACATATGGCTAGAGGAGATGACCTCCATGCCATAAAATACTTACCCCTCAAGCTTAAAGGGCCAGCCCGGCATTGGCTCAAAAGCCTTCCTGAAAACACAATCGGAAGGTGGGAAGAGCTCGAGGACGCTTTCCAAGCAAATTTTCAAGGGACCTATGTCCGCCCTCCGGATGCAGACGATCTTAGTCACATAACTCAACAGCCCGGAGAGTCAGCTCGGCAATTCTGGAATAGATTTCTTACTAAAAAGAATCAGATAGTCGACTGTCCGGACGCTGAAGCCTTAGCGGCTTTCAGGCTTAATGTCCGAGACGAATGGCTCACCAGACACCTCGGCCAAGAAAAGCCAAGAACAATGGCCGCACTAACAAGCCTCATGACCTGCTTTTGCGCAGGAGAGGACAGCTGGTTGGCAAGATGCAGCACCAGTGACCCAAGTACATCCGAAACTAGGGATGGAAACAGAAAACCGCGACGCAATAAGGACCGTCGCCGGACTAAGGAAAAAAGTCTGAAGAGCACGGCAGTCAACGCCTGATTCAAAAGCTCACGACAGAATCAGAAAAAGCCGCCCCTCCAAGATAACAGGGACGACCTATCCAACCTAAACAAAATCTTGGATAGGATATGTCAAATACACAGCACTCCCGGAAAGCCTGCTAACCATAGCCACAGAGATTGTTGGGTTTTCAAACAATCCGGCAGAGTCAACGCCGAACACAAGGGGCTCGACACACCAAGCGAAGACGAGGACGAACCCCAAAAGTAGAGTACCAGGAAACAAAAGAATTTCCCACAAGAAGTAAAAACAGTAAACTTACTCCACATAACAAAACGTGCGGCGCCCATAAAGGTACGCGCCCCACGGCCTATCCCAAAGGAATCCCGCCACTGGTTGTCAAAACCAATCATCTTCGATCATCTGGATTATTCTATAAGTATCAGGAACCCAGGCTGGACTGCCCTGGTACTCGATCCAATAATTGGCAGACTCCAGTTTTCAAATGTCCTTATGGACGGTGCCAGCGGACTCAACCTGATATATCAGGACTCAATCCGCCACATGGGGATCGACCCAAAAAGAATTCGCCACAGCAAAACCTCCTTTCAAGGACTAACGCCAGGTCCGGACACCCATTGCATGGGTTTTCTCCGGCTCGAGGTTATTTTCGGCTCTGCCGATAACTTCCGTCGCGAAAAGCTGACTTTCCACATCATCCCATTCTCAAGTCGCTACCAAGCACTACTGGGACACGAAGCTTTCGCCCGCTTTAACGCAATACCGTATTATGCATCTCTTACGCTTAAGATGACCAGTCCACGCGGCATCATCTCCTTAAAAGGGAAGCAGCGAGAACACCTCCCCCAAGCGGAGGATTGTGCGGCCACTTTAACAGCCCCATGATACAATGGCTTCACCAGCCAGAACATCGGAACAGGTCATTAAGACCACGGACACGGATAGACGAGTCCGGCACAAAAGTATCATTGGTAAAGGCTTAGTGGCCATATACCCCTGCACTAGGGGCTTTACACGTATAAAATAAGAGACAATAAAGCTCAATTTTTCATATTTCACTTTACACTTTGTTTATTTCATATAACTTTTGTTCGGCACGCCCTTGTTTCAACTTAGTTGCTCTCTTTTTACAGATGAACGTCGTGCTGCGCCCGTCTAGGATACGGCACAACGGAGACACAGGCGCAGACGTGCAGTAGGGACCCGTTCCAAGGATTCTTTTCAGATTAAGACCCTGTGTAAACCTTTTTTACTGTCTCTTGTTGATACACATCCCCTGGTTCTATGACCAAGGAGGAGGCTGGCGTCTTGGCATGTGGCCACGTCAGAATTCTTGCGCGTACCTGGACACTAGGGGCTTATACCTCAGAGCGTTACCTCGCCCGCTCTCATAAAGACCGAATACCTTAGGGCGTGTTCGGCGTCGCGAGTTTGGCCTTATATGCATCAGCTCCGAGTCATGATTTTGGTCAAATGTTGGGTTGCCCGGCTCCTGTGTTCGGCCGCCTTACGTTCCGCTCTATCGGCTAAGGCGGCACCAGGAGAACTACTGCGATTGTGCCCTGGTTCGGCCAGGCGAGCACCTCAGTAGAGAAAGCCGAAAACCGACTGTCATGATATGGCGTGAGACTGGTCAACCACTCGATGACTCTCTGGAATCTGTAGGATTCCTCCGCATTAATGAATGGCTGTTTCCCGGCCAGGCACATACGCACCCCGAATTCGGGCGAGCGCAGTGGCCACCAGGGGCTACCTAAATAGTCCCATTGTCAAGCTCCTATGGCTAAGTGAAAGTGTTAAAGCATTATAGTCCGGTTGCCTAGCTCGCTGCGCTATCACCTCCTTTGTAGGACCAAGACGTTGGATTAATTGTGAAAATGTGCCTTCTGCGAGCACCCCCGCACTATGTGCGTGGGGGCTGAAGCCAATGACTGCAATCTTTCAGATTTTGTATATATATATATCTTAAAACGGCCGCACAGGAGGTGTTCCAAATACTTGAAGGCACAAGTATAAAAGGCTACTACAATTCATCAAAATATTGCTTTATAATTACATATGCTATCAGAACATAGCATCCTTCGAGCACTGCGCCTCTATTACACGAGCGCCTTCAAGGACTTCCTGAAAATAGTGCTCGGAGGGTACTCGGCTTTTGTCCGAATCTCGGGATGCAACAACGGTGGTCTCCATCTCTACCCAGTATGTCTTGACACGGGCAAGAGCCATCCGTCCGCCCTCTATGCATGCTGACCTCTTCATCGCATTGATACGTGGCACCGCGTCAAGGAATTGCTGCACCAAGCTGAAATAACTTTTCGGCTCCAATCTCCCCGGCCACAGATGACCCATGACGTACTTCATGGCGAGTCCGAACAATCTATTCAGTTCGGCCCATTGAGCCAGACGATCGTCCACTGCCAGTGGACGCTCTGGATTCTAGAACTGCGACCAGAAAAGCCTTTCCACTTCGCGATCTTCTTGATCTCGAAAGTATTCGGTCGCATCAACAGCACTCGCTGCCAAATCCAGATAGGTGTCCTCCGCACTCCACATCCGGTCCAACGGAGCAAACTTCGGATCGCAAAACTTCCTCCGCAGCATAAAGGGCTTTCTAGCCGCAATCTGTTCGGCCTGACGCAGCTCCTCCTTCGCACCTCTCATCGCAGAGCGAGCATCCTTGGCATCAGCAACGGCCTTCTCTAATCCGTCTGTCTCGCCCAGTCTTCTTTCTCAAGAAACTTTCTCGGCCATCTCCTTCTTGCTTCGGCAGTGAGCAGCCTGTTCGGCTCTCAGCTCTTCAAGGGCCTTCTCGGTAGCCGCATCACTTTTCCTGGCTTGTTCCTTAGCTCGGGCAAGTTCCGCCTGAAGACTCTCCACGGCGGTCGCACCATCTGTGTCAAGCACACACATTGTAAGATACTGGCGTAAAGCTCGTTGACGAGTGCGATATCGGCATCTACCACGTCAAGTTGCCGCTTTAGTTCGGCAAAATCATCAGTTCGGCTTGATTCCGGACACTTCGCCACCTGTATACCAAGGCGACATTTTAGACCTGGGATTATGATCCTCTGTGTGCCGTCAATTTTGACAACGCACAGAGTCTCAGGGGCTACTATCTACACAGGGCGCATCTTGTTTATGCGCAACTGACAAAGAAGTACATTATCAAACGTACCTCAAAACCTGTCAGCAAACTTCTGACGGCCTCATGCAATCCGCTTTCCGCGGACGAAATCCTTCCAATCACCGTACCATCAATGCACGCTGCTCCTCTGAGATAGAAGCTCGCCCCAGCAGAATCATCAGCTCCTCCGACCGCGCATCGGACGGTGCTGGACTCGTCCTATGACCTCCATCGAAGGCCGGATGCGGAGAACCTTGGGGGACATATGGCTACCTTCCACCGCTGCCGGATTCGAAGAAACCCTCCGCGACGACACCTCAGGGTCGCCCACCTCGCCAGGCGGTACGGCAGGGGGAGGCGTTCCACTCTCCATCATCTCCGGAAGAAGATCCCCCGAAGACAAGCTCTGCTGAGAAGGGCTGAGGTCCGAGCTACAAAGTAAAATTTCGGTTAATCTTCTCAGATAAAAAGCAAGGATTTCTCTCATCCCTCTAAAGGAAAATCTTTCTCTACTTATGGCTCACTGGAGGGCTGATCCCTTTGAGGGCGTAGTTCGGCCGAGGATCTCCCCGGCGTCGGAGCCTCTAACGAGGACCTTTTCCCCCGCTTTGAGGCCATGGTCTCCGGGTCGTCAGAGGCGGCCCTCTTCTTCCCCTTAGGAGAGGAATTATCGGTTCCTCCCTTCGGAGCAGCCTCCTTCGAGGAGGCCATAGTTTCCTTGTCCTCCCCCTCACTTCCCTCCAAAGGCGCGATCTTCAACATCCTGACTAGCACGGGATCCGGCCTGGTCTAAGGAAGGGGAGCCGGACACTGATCAGCTTTGCCTTCGCTATCCACTCCTGTTTAAAAGGACAGCTCTTTTAGGAGCGAATTTATGACAATTTTATGGATAGCGAGTTCGGGCACAAGGTTACTTACTTGAGTATCCGGGCGATTGCAGCTTAAACCTGGATCCTCGGTCAAATCCGGATACATTGCTTGTGATCCGAAGAACATTTATACATCTCCACGGGCGTTGCGCCCATAAAATGCTGGAGAGCTCGTGGTCCCTCCGGATTAAACTCCCACAGACGAAGGGAGCGACGTTTGCCGGGCAGTGTTCGGCGAATCAGCATGACCTGCGTCACCTTGACCAGGTTGAGGTCTCTTTCTAAGAGATCCCTAATGCGGCCCTGCAACAAGGGCACGTCTTTGGATAACCCCCAATCTAATCCTTTGTTGACCCATGACGCTAGCCGTGGTGGGGGACCCGAGCGAAAGGCAGGAGGCTCCACCCACTTGGTGCTCCTAGGAGCAGTGATATAGAACCACTCTCGTTGCCACAAGCCGAGCTCCTCTCGAAAGGAGCCCTCGGGCCATGGAGCATCAGCATTCTTACTTATGACAGCACCTCCGCACTCTGCGTGCCGTCCCTCGATCATCTTCGGCTCCACTCCAAAAGTCTTGAGCCATAATCCGAAGTGAGGAGTAACACGGAGGAACGCTTTGCACACAACGATGAATGAGGAAATGTGGAGGATGGACTCCGGAGCTAAGTCATGAAATTCCAGCCCATAATAGAACATCAGCCCCCTCATGAAGGGATCCATCGGGAAGCCTAACCCCCGAAGGAAGTGAGACATGAACACTACGCACTCACCGGGCTGGGGACTGGGAATAGCCTGCCTTTGAGCAGGCAACCTATGCGAAATTTCGGCGGTCAAGAACTTAGCCTCTCTCAACTTTAGCACGTCCTCCTCCGTGACAGAGGAGGGCATCCATCGGCCTTGAAGGTCGGAACCGGACATTATCGAAGGTCCGAGGCGCCTGGAATCTGGAGCCTAGGGTGTTGGAACTCGAGGCGACGGGTGAACTTGTTTTGAGATTAGAGAAAAGGAGTAAGGCCCTGGTCTCTTTATAAGAGGTTGAATACCAGGAGCCCTCCCCGTAACCGTTTGGGACTCGCCTTTAATCAAGAAGACATGCTAACGGGCACGATTGGGTTACCCACGTTCGTATTGATGAGAATCCCGTAAATAAAGGGGACACGATCTCTGCTTTGACAAGACGTGCCAAGGAAACCGCCTCGCAAAACACGCTGAGGTGGAAAGGTGAAAACGATTCGGATAAAGGCTTGGCCGTAGTGTGATGTCACGCTGCGGAATACGTCAGCAGATTAGATTTGTGTTAATATTATTCTCTCTATGGCAATACGTGGAAACTTATTTTGCAGAGCCGGACACTACTCTTGGTGTTTACAAACTTTTATGAAGAATTTGGAGGAGGAACCCGCCTTGCAATGCCGAAGACAATCTACGCGCCGGACTCGTCATCATTGAATCCTGGTTCAGGGGCTACTGAGGGAGTCCTGGATTAGGGGGTGTTCGGGTAGCCGGACTCTACCTTCGGCCGGACTCCAGGACTATGAAGATACAAGATTCAAGACTTCGTCCCATGTCCGGATGGGACTTTCCTTTGCGTGGAAGCCAAGCTTAGCAATGCGGATATTCAAGATCTCCTACCATTGTAACCGACTTTGTGTAACCCTAACCCTCTCCGGTGTCTATATAAACCGGAGGGTTTTAGTCCGTAGGACAACTTCATCATACAACAATCATACCGTAGGCTAGCTTCTAGGGTTTAGCCTCCTTGATCTCGTGGTAGATCTACTCTTGTACTACCCATATCATCAATATTAATCAAGCAGGACGTAGGGTTTTACCTCCATCAAGAGGGCCCGAACCTGGATAAAACATCATGTTCCTTGCCTCCTATTACCATCCGGCCTAGACGCACAGTTCGGGACCCCCTACCCGAGATCCGCCGGTTTTGACACCGACAGTGGGCACATCACTAGCTAAAGTTTTGACCTCTCCAAACCCACTTTCATCAATTTTCTCAACAAGATTTTCACCCTCCAAAATATTGAGACACCTTCTACCTAAAGTTGACTCTTCTCCAGTCCCTTTTTCCTCATTCTTAACTTTACTAAACAAGGAATCAATAGAAGAAACACCAATCATTTTAAGATCTTCATCACTTTTATCTTCTAACGAGATTGGTTTGGCGGCCATTTGATTTACTAAGGTAGCTTGTGCATCAGATATTTTTCCCAACAAAATTTTAGCAAAAGCATACTTAGATTAGAGATTGCAAACTTCTCTACTAATATCATCAAGTTGTTTTGTGATAGCATCTAGCACAACGGAGTGCTCCTTAAGTTCTTCAGTGAAATACTTATTATGCTCAAATTGTGTAGTCATATATTCCTTAGTACTTTTCTCAATTTCAATCAAAATATTTGGGTAAGGAACATCATAATATTTTCTTTGAGGCATCATGACTACACAAACAAGAAAGCACACAAAAACAGATCCCATGAGAAAATGACGAACGGAAAAAGAGAGGCGAATAAAACAACAAATTTTTGTGAAGTGGGGGAGAGGAAAACGAGAGGCAAATGGAAAATAATGTAAATTGCAAGGAGATGAGATTTGTGATTAGGAACCTGGTTATGTTGAAGATCCTCCTCGGCAACGGCGCCAGAAATTCCTTTTGATGTCGCTTGAAGCTACGTCAGTATTTCCCCAAAGAGGAAGGGATGATGTAACACAGCGGCGGTAGGTATTTCCCTCAGAAATGAAACCAAGGTTATCGAACCAGTAGGAGAACCAAGCAACACAATGTAAACATCCCCTGCACACAAGTAACAACACCTCGCAACCCGACTTGTTAAAGGGGTTGTCAATCCCTTTCAGGGTACGTCGCCAGAAATTGTGTGATGACGGGAGAAAGTTGTAATAGATTGAATAAATAGATCGCAAATAAAATAAAGTGCAGCAAAGTATTTTTGTATTTTTAGTTTAATAGATCTGAATAAAAAGTGCAAATAAAATAGATCACAAAGAAAATATATGAGAAAGAAGACCCGGGGGCCGTAGGTTTCACTAGTTGCTACTCTCGAGAAAAATAGAAAATGGTGGGTGAACAAATTACTGTTGGGAAATTGATAGAACCTCAAATAATTATGATGATATCCAGGCAATGATCATTACATAGGCATCACGTCCAAGATTAGTAGACCGACTCCTGCCTGCATCTACTACTATTACTCCACACATCGACCGCTATCCAGCATGCATCTAGTGTATTAAGTTCATGGAAAATGGATTAATGCAATAAGAACGATGACATGATATAGACGAGATCTGGTTATCTATATGGCGGTAGATATAGATCTCGTCTTTTTATCCTTAGTAGCAAAGATACATACGTGTCGGTTCCCTTTCTGTCACTAGGATCAAGCACCGTAAGATCGAACCCACTACTGGGCACCTCTTCCCATTGCAAGATAAATAGATCAAGTTGGCCAAACAAATCCCAAATACCGGAGAAGAAATACGAGGCTATAAGAGATCATGCATATAAGAGATCAAAGAAACTCAAATAACTTTCATGGATATAAAAAGATATGACTGATTATAAACTCAAAGTTCATCAGATCCCAACAAACACACCGCAAAAAGAGTTACATCATATGGATCTCCAAGAGACCATTGTATTGAGAATTCAGCGAGAGAGAGAAAGCCATCTAGATACTAACTACTGACCTAAAGGTATACAAAGAACTACTCACGCATCATCGGACAGGCACCAATGGAGGTGGTGAACCCCATCCGAGATGGTGTATAGATTGGATCTGGTGGTTCTAGACTCTGCGGCGGCTGGATGAATATTTCGTCGACTCCCCTAGGGTTCTGGGATTTTTGGGGTATATATAGATCAAAGAGGCGGTCTGGGGGTACCCGAGGTGGGCACAACCCACCAGGGGGGCGCCTGGGCCTCCTGGCGCCCCCTGGTGGTTTGTCCCCTCCTCGGGACTCCCCCCAGGTGCAACCAGGGCTCAACTTCTTCCTTTTGGTCAATAAAAAATCATCATAAAGTTTCGTGGCATTTGGACTCCGTTTGATATTGATTTCCTGTGATTGAAAAAACAACAATTGGCACATGGCACTATGTCAATAGGTTAGTACCAAAAATGATCTAAAATGACTATAAAATGATTATAAAACATCCAAGATTGATAATAAAACAACATGGAACAATCTGAAATTATAGATACGTTGGAGACGTATCACGTCCCTGCTGACTAACATAAGGGACAAGGAGACCAGACAACACAGTCACGTGTAAAATGAGAGGAGATGACCAAGCATGCCCATCGCCGGCTCTGAGGAAGCTTCAAGCGATGGTTCAAGCCATCCCAAAAAACGCTGCCATGATCGAAGGAATCCACACCCACCAACGATTCCCCGCAAGGGGATGGTGCCATTGTACAACCGTCATCGGGTTCGCAAGAAGTGATAATGGTTTCCACACAGAGGATAGGCAGATTGCGGTAGGAGACCATGACTGCATCCCCAAGAGGGGCACGGCACCTGCAGGTCCTACCAACATCGGCACCAAAGCATGCTCTGAACCTCCTACCCACCTTGCTGTAGACCATGGCCATCGATTCCACCCGAGAGGGCATCCACCATGACGGACCTAGGCCTCTCGATTTGTGCCAGGGTCTAGCCACAACCGTCGGAAGCAGACCTGCCAGGATGAACCGCCAACGCACCCCTTCCAATCCACACAAGTAGGAGGGGGCAAGAAACAATGCTTCCACAAGGATCGCTGGAGATCCACCCGCACATTGCAGGGCCGCCACTCCTGGATCTAAGACCCAACACTACTACTGATCCTCAAGTATGAAATGCCGAAGGAGGAACCAGAAGGTGTCGCTTCGACCTCTTCGAGTACCATTGACCCTCCACCAAGGATAGTCCTAGGCGAGGGCCCATCACATTGGCATCCCCCAGCCCTACCACAACTGTGCGCAAGTTGAAGCCCCGAGAGGGAAGGGGAAGACCTTTTTTGCGAGCCATGGCACCCTAGCCCCCTATCATGGCTGGATTTGGAGAGATAGGAACTTTGGCTTAGTCTCTGGGACAAGGCAAGAATCACACACTATTACAGATCTGAATAGCATTGCCTAGCCAAATCATATCATCATTGACGTGCTTCTGGCCATGATAGATGGACCAGCTGGCCAATTAGTTATAACAACTTCATTCATTTTTCATGGCAACCTTTACTTCTATTTTGTTATGAGTGATGCAAATGAAAGTGAGAAAACACACACACACAATTAATAGGCACTCATTCATATGTACAAATACTTTTCCTTTGATAACAAACAAGCATATAATTGAGGGTTCAACGCCAACATGTACACAGGGAACACACTCAGTAGCCAACATATTGAACATACTTGTAAAATTAACATGATTTAAATTGCTAGATATAGCTATGCTATACTTTTTTAGAGAATAAATGCAAAGAGATGCCACTTTGTACTGCTATCCCAACTGCTGCCACTATAACCTCAAATAGTTGCATTGTTTTCACTACAAAAAAATACACTTCCGTGATGATACGTGTTTGTCACAGTAGGTCCCGTTTTTTGTCATGCATGTACATCCATGACAAATTTATGACAGAATCAAGATAGTCATACATGTGCTGTCGTAGAAGTGTTCCATGACATTACCAAAATTATCATCACGGAAGTGTCCACTTCCTTGACGATAAATCGCGCGTCACAGAAGTGCTTTCATCAAGGGTTGATCGACATGTGGCATCCACCGTAATGGAACGTTGTTAAGCTATCGGGTCGGGTTTTGGATCCGATAACCCATTAACAGCCCCGACTAATGGGGATTTTCCACGTGTAAAATCATCATTGGCTGGAGGAAACAGGTGTCGGCTCATCGCTGGGACAGGTGTCATCCACTCATTGGACAGAAGGTGCCTATGATACGTCGACACGTGGCACGGCCCAACAGAGGCCCATTCCTGTGAAAAGGCCGGCCCATATAACTTGGTCAAAAGGTGGCGGGTCGGCCCATGGAAAGCCTGTTAATGGCATGTTCGCATATAGCCCATTTACAGCCCGCTAACCCAAGGCCCGTTACGCCCTATTCGAATTAGGCCCAGTAGCGTCATATGGGCCATCCAATATGATTCCAGCCCGTTTTCACTTCTGGCCCATGTATGGCCCATGACATCCTTCGGCCCATATGAGGCCCTATGTAACTCTTGGCCTATTAACGGCCCGTGGTGAAACTGGCCCGTAATGAACAATGTATCACTTTACACCCATTAACGGCCCGTGGTGAAACTGGCCCGTAAAGAACAGTGTATCACCTTATACCCATTAGCGGCCCGTTATTCCGTTGGGCCGTTTCCAGCCCATGTTATCTTTCGGCCTTCTCAGATCCCATTTATTCTTGGGCTATTTTCCAGCATTCTTTTACTTACGGCCCATTACTGTCATTTTCTGCTTGTGGGCCAAATTCAGCTCGTGGTTACAGTCGGCCCATTTGTGGTCCATTAATACGTTGGGCCGTTTTCATAGCGTCATCAAATACGGCCTATTAACGATGGCCCGTTATGGTCGGCCCATGAACGGACGATTCCAACTCTAACCCGTTTACGGCCAGAATGTGGTCTGTTTGGCCCATGTTTGGCCAATCGATCATACGACCCGTATAAGGCCCATTGATGATACGGCCCGTAGAAGGCCCATTGTTTCTACGGCCCGAAGAAGGCCCATTGTTTCTACGGCCCGTAGAAGGCCCATTGTTTCTACGGCCCGTAGAAGGCCCACTATTTATACGGCCCGTAGAAGGCCCACTGTTTCTACGGCCCGTAGGAGGCCCAGTGTCACTACAGTAAATATTAGCCCATGGTTATTGTGGCCTAGTTTTAAAAAATAGGTTATTGCAGGCACTAGCAAACCGCAGAAAAAGAACTGCACTACCTACAAGCAAACAAATAAACAAGACAACAAGGAAATAAATAAGCAAGCAACTTACACTAGGCTATCACGGCTATTACACATATTACATCCACTGGGCATCAAAGTTCGCCACCAGTGCAAATATAGGGAACATAGCAGCATATAAATGCCGCAGCAAAACAAGTCTAGAACTGAAACCACTTCAGAAGAGCTCAAGAAACAATATCCTGGGTACCCATAATGCTGGAAAGATGCTTAGCAAGCTTATTAAGTTTCTCTTGTTTGGCGCTTAAGTCCTCCAGCGCTTGCTGTTGCTCCAGAAAGTATGCATCTGAATTCTGCAAGGACTTCCTCAGTCCTTCGACTTCCTGTCGCATAACATCTGATCAATGTCTTTCAACTTTAAGTTGAGACTCAAGAAGCCGAACTGATTCAGGCAACGTGTTCGAAGAGCTAGTGCCAGCAGTGGTAGCCAGTTACTCGAACACTACATCAAGACAGGACTTTGGGGTTGTCTCAGTGCCTTCAATATAGTTTTTATCAGCTTTCTTGGAGACCAACAGGGATGTCTCACTATCTTGAACCTTATCTGCATTACTTCCTTTACCATTGCATAACAGGGTACTCTTCTCCAATATTTTATCCGCGTTCTAAAAGAGAAACAAACAAACACATCTCAGGTTTACAATGTAGTATATGATACTCATTTTGGTAAACCAGTTCAGTAGTAAGGTGGACAGGATAACAGCATGAAACAAACATATATCTATGTAGTATGGTCACTGTATGGTCTATATCATTCTAGTTTATGTTGCCAAATCAAGATAGATACAGTTCAAATCATATCTATTTAAGACAAAGCAGCATAGACAGAATATAAGTGTGGGAAACTACACAACAATAACAACACTTGTAATGTGCATGGCATGAGAACGTAACTGTTTATTCAATTGAAACTGAAATCAACATAGAGCAAGTTACAACAGCAAACAGCCAAACACGTTGAAGAAACAGGTTTGAAACATACCTGTTGCGCCATTGGAGTTTCAATTGCATCCTTCAAATTTGAAATTAGTTGGTATCAGTAAATACAGTGATGCAAGAGCAAAGTAGTATGAACCATAGCTACGGAACCTGACCTGAGAACAATTCTTCTTCTGCTTTAAGCGTTGACTTACCCACACTCATGTGGTGGTCCTCGTGATTTGGGCACTGCAGTTGCCTTACTAACTGCTCGTGTTTGGGTGATCTGTGGTGGAGACGGTGTTGTGTCAACGGGAACTGGGTGTCTATCTGCTGGGGTTGGGGTTAGAAGGGGTGTAGCTGGTTCTCTGTCCAACTAGGTAGGGGTACAATCTACATGAGTGTGGGTTATGTGTGGTGAGGCTGGTTCTTGGGCAAGTACAACTGTGGTTCTATCTGCATCGACAGGTAGCATGATCGTTTCTGAAGACCGTGTTTTTACTCCCACAGATACTGCCATCACTCCCTCCAATTGAAATGGATGATAAACAAGAAAAGTAATTGAATGTACAGACATTGTAAGATAGACAGGTGCAATGGATAGTAGGGAAGAAAACAGGGCATGAAATAATTCACATTTATGTTGTCTAAGCAAACACAATAGCAGGACATAATTTCACATATATGATGGCTAATTAAACAGGATAGCATGACACAATTTCACATGTATGATGGCTAACTAAACAGGATAGAATGACATACTTCAAAATATGATGACTATGTAAACAGGATGACATGATATAACAATACGATGTGTCTATTAAAGTGGTTGGCATGCCATAAATCACAAAAATGCCGTCGATGGAAACATGATGGCATGATATAATTCACAGATAGAATGACATAATTTAAAATATGATGACTATGTAAACAGGATGAGATGATATAACTATATTATGTATTTAGAAAATGGGTTGGCATGCCATAATTCAGATACATGCTGTCTATGTAAACATCATGGCATGACATAATTCAAATTTATGATTTATATACTAAGGAAGTGAGCAGAGGGCAATCGCATATATGATGTGTCAACTAAGGAGATGGCATTCAATATTGTGTATATGATGTAAAAACTAAGCATTGCAATACAACATGTGCATTATATGAGTAATATAACCCTGCCAAGTTTGAGCATACACCTTAGGGGGGTAATAGGACTGGTCATCTGCCTCTGAATCCTCCTATGAAGAGCTATCTATAACCAGCAAGATATCTGCTTCAGCAGGTAGCATTGTCTGCTCTGAAGACCTTTTTTCACTCCAGATTTCTCCATCACCAATTCAAATGGCTGATGCACAGGAAGAGCAGTTGAATATACAAACATTTTCGACAAAAGCAATGGGAAATACAAAAAAAGGACGGCATGATATAATTCACATATATGACGCTTGCCTAAACAGCATGGCATTGCATAATTCACATACATAGTGCCTTGCAACAAGATAACATTGCATAATTCACATATATAATGTCTTGCAACAAGATGGCATTGCATAATTCACATATATCGTAATTAGACATTAAACAGGTGGCATTCACACAAAGCATGTCTAAACTAAGCAAATGACATAGCAATGCAAGATACCATACGCACGATATGAGCAACATAACCCTGCCAAGTTAGGGCATGCACCTCGGGGCGGGGGGAATATGACTGGTCATCTGTCTCTGAATCCTCCTCTGAGGAGCTATCGGTAACCAACAAGACATGCGCTTCATCAGATAGAATTGTCTGCTCTGAAGACCTTGTTTCCGCTCCAGATTTTTCCATGACCGTGCCGAATGGCTGATGCACAAGAAGAGTAATTGAATTTACTAAAATTGTTGACAAATTTAACACATAATAAAAAAATGATGGCATGATATAATTCACATATAAGATGACTAACTAACCAGGGTGGCATTGCAAAATTCACATATATGATGCTTGGCTAGACAAGATGGCATTGCATGATTCACATATACGATAAAGAAACTAAACAGATGGCATTGACACAAAGCATGTCTAAACTAAGAAGATGACATCTTTAATGTATACAGTAAGCAATGCATGGCACCATATGCATGATATTACCAACATCAGCATGCCAAGTTAGAGCGAAGACCTCATGGGGTAAATAGGAGTGGTCTTCTCCTTCTGAATCCCCCTCAGAACAGTTATCTTCCTCTTGATTATGATCCGAAATGGGTGGAGGGGGGCTGCCTTTGCGCCAACCATGGAACGACGTCTGCATGAAATTTTATTGCCACGCAAGGCTCGTCTCTTTTGCTCTACATGATCAGTTCCATTGTGTATAATAACTGGCATGCATAGGAATAAAACATAGTGAGATTATGTAAGGAGTGCATGCACAAATCCAGAGTGATGGTAGCAAACTGTGGATAGACCCAAAACCAATGATAGCAGGAAGATAATAGCTTTAGTTAAAAAATACAGATAATGGCTCCTTTAATGTTTGTTTGCACCCAACATGAAACTCATAGTAGACACCGGAGATTAACCAGATAGTAGATAGATAGTACTAATTGCTGCCCCAATATGTACCCCACAACCATTTAAAAACTCAAGTTTCAGCATTAGTTTGGACCTGACTCGGAGTCTAATAGGTGAACATGATGATAATGTAGCATGTCATCATATTAAGCGACGCATAACGTAAGCAGACACGAAAGAGTGCGACCTCTCTTGCGGACCCGTGTAGTCCTCAAGGTCATCTGCTCAGTTGGTGATGGTAATGCAGTTGTCGTGGCTGCCGGTGGCGGGGAAGAAGATTTGAGGCGGCGAAAGACAGTCTGGAGAGCGGATCCCTGCTGTGGTGAACCCTTCCGTTGTTGGAGCAGCTGAGCTGGGGTGGAACATAGCGTCGCAGGATCAGGACATACCACACAAGGTTTTCTTTGACACATATCTGTAACAGAAGTAATTGAGTAAGGGCTTGTTTGAATTTGAGGATTCTAACAATGCAGGGATAGGAAATAGATAGGAATGCATGCGCAAAATAGAGAATTTAAAAACACAGGATTTCTGCCAATCTGGGTGTTTGATTCACAACAATTGGAAGATCACATGATGCAAAAAAAGCAAGGTGAGATTAAGTCAAACCACAAGAAAATGTACGGTTATAATGCTATTATGCTACTATCTCTTAGTCTTGTGCTTGATGAATAGGAATATGAAAAGGAGGAGACGTGGAAATTAGAATTCTTATGGTTTTTTCTTTCAAGGAGACACTAAAGGAACAAATCCTACAGTTTTCCTTTGCTCCATTCCTTTGCACCAAATTCATGAAAAGTAGTACCATAGGAAACTTTCCAATTCCGATGTTTTTCATTCACTTTTCCTTTCAAGCACTGGCGATTCTAGTAGGCAGGCTTGAGCAAGGAAAATCCTACACTAAAAAAATGTTTTTGTGCTACTTCTATTACTTTGGACCCAGGCCACTGCCATACTAGCTCAACTCCCAGGCCCATCGACAAATTCACAGCTCAAACGCGCAGAGATAAATAATGATTGCGTTCAAGAGAGTCCATCACGGATAGCTAACTTGCCTGGTACCTCACTGCTTGTCATATAGTAGGATAAAATAATCGTATTTCCCATTACTACGAGCGCTCAGTGGATAATATATATAACATGTAGAGTAAAAAAGACATGCAACAAGTGTACAACCTCCTTGGCGAAGCCATGTCGATCTCAGCGTGATTGGGTTGGCCGGTGAGGATACTGCAGCTGACTTGGCTGTCGGAGGAGGGGAAGAAGATCTTAGGCATCTGGAGATGGAGCCTGAGGTACTGCTACGTTGTGATGGAGGGTTTCGTCGTTGGAGCAGCTTCGGTGAGTTGTACGACGCCGAGGCTGAAGCAGGACAAGAGAGACAACGAACAACGTTAACCTGAGTGGAATTCTAATAGCATCTCCAATACATGACGTAAAATACATAACCACAAAGTGCTAGATGTAAAATACATCAGCCGCTCATCTCTGAACTTAACAGTCGAAACTAAATTTAACTGTCGAAACTAAACTTAACTGTCGAAACTGAACTTAACTGTCGAAACTGAATTTTGCTGTCAAAAATGAATTTTGCTGTCGAAACTGGACGCACTAGCAAGGTGAGGCTACATGTAGGTCGACTGACTTTTTCATCTCTGGTCAGTCGATTTTGCAGCCGTTGGATACGAAATCAAGGGCCCGCGGTTCATCTTCAACCTCCACCCACCTGAGCCGCCAGCCACCACCGGCCAAACAGCAACCTCCCGCTGCCCGCGGCCAGCGGTGCGCCACCCCGCCCGCCCCGAAAACACTCCCCACCGCCGGTCCGCCGCCGCCCCGGCCATCCCTCTAGGCCCCACATGCCGAGCTTTTTCTCCGGTGATCCCCACGCCACCGCCACGCCAATGCCCCGCCACAGCCGGCGACCACCGCCCCCATCCTGAACCCTAAGATAGATAGTGGGGTACCTCTCCGGCGAGCCCCCCTCCCCGCTGCGGCTGGTTCTTCCTTCACCCCGGCGAGCCCCCCCCCCCACCCCCTGAAAATCGACTGACCAAAAAGTCGATTCAGTCGACTGAAGTGTAGCTAAATCGGAGCAGCATCACAAGCAAGAGCAAGAGCGAGAGCAGCAGCGCGAGCAAGAGCAATAGCAAGAGCAGACTAGGCAGGGGACCGAGAGTAAGAGCAGAGCAGCAGCGCGAGCGAGAGCTAAAGCAGCAGCAGCTCCTACTGATGTGGACATCGCAGCCGAGGGAGCGACGCCGTGGAGGAAGTGGTCGGCGACGCCGCCGTGGATGGAGCCGCGCCGTGTCGGCTCGGGACTGAGCGCCGGCAGCACCGTGAGATCGAATCAAGAAGAAAATGCGGTGATTAGTGTACAACCTCTTTGGTGGCGCCGATTAGGCCACGGCTTCATCCGAGGAAACGGTGATGATGATGCTCTTCCGGTGGTGTAGGTGAAGACGGTGGTGTGGGAATGGTGGTGGCGCGAAAGACGAGGGGAATGTCGGGGCAGCTCCTTGGAGGTGGAGGACGGGGTGGCTGAACCGGCGGGACGATGAGATCGACGACGGATCCTCATCCGGTACGATGGATGAGGGACGTCGAGGTGTTGCTGTGGATGACGTCGTCGGGGAAGAGGCTCCGTCTGGGTGGCGGACGGAGCAGGGTGTGGGGTTTCGTCGTGGGTTTTCGCGGCCTCGGTGTATGAATGGGTGGGCGGATGGGATGGCAGTGGGGAACCATGGCTTAGAGACGCGCTTGTTCGAAATGTGGGGTAAGTTACGAAAGTACCCCCACCGATTTGAGACGGTTCTTTCGGTTCAGGGGTACCACGGGCATTTCGCATGTCGGGATTTCACAGGAGGTGGGAATTTTCGCGCGCATTGTAATTTCGGAATAGCAAGGCACGGGCTGAGATGGAGGGAGTTGTCGGAGCACAACGAGACAAAGATATATCTTAAATATTTCGGGCTAACAAGGTGCGGGTTGAAGAGGCAGGAGTTTCGCATCACGATAGACAGAGACGCTAGCTTGAATTTTCGGCATAACAATGCGCGGCTTGAAATTTCGGAAGAACAAGCTTAACGTGTACCCAAAAAAATAGACATTTTGCACCTCAACATGCACAACACACACACACACAAACACCATTTAGACTACAGTAAGGTACACGTGCATTGCACGCATGAGATTTGGCAACCAAATTATGAATAAATACCACATTATGGCATGCAAGCTTTGAGTCATATATGCATGATGTAGATGTTCATTTAATTCTTATAGTTCATTTCATTCAAAATCATCTAGTTTTTATAAGAAAGCTAATCTATTTTAAGATTCATGGAATTGTGCGTCGTAAGACATAAAGTAAAAACAAATAATGGCAAATCATGTAGAAAAACATTTGGGCAATTCTGATACGGAAGATTCTAGAACAAATAAGAAGTGCTTGTGTTTTGATGTTTGTGCATTATGCTTAAGTTCAACCATGGAGTCTTCTAGATTATACATGTGGCGAAATCTGGTGGAATCTAGATGATATCCAACGGCCAGTAGTGCTCAAATTTTCCATCTTTGGACCATCGGATTCGCCTCATCCAACGACCATCTTTCAAAGTTAAAGTTACCCGCACACAATATAAAAAATATAAAAAATAATATATATATATATAGGGGTATAGATATATATATATATGTGATGCGAAAGCCGCCCATCATATCCAATTAGAATAGTGTGTCCATGCACGGATGTGACGTGGCCAAATGATGTCTACCATCGGTATCTCAAATTCAAATCAGTCTGACCTTGTTCAATGTGTATACATTACAACATGCTCATTTCCAAACCACACCGCACAGATCTCCGTTATATTCATGCATGCATGGGTTTCAAACATTAGGATCTCTTATTCAAATATTTGAATTCAACTTTACATTGATTATGACCTCACCTATTCTTTTACACCCACACAGTAGTCTTCTCTTTATAATTGTACCACTAACTTTCTCTCGTGCATGCATGCACACACACTACCAATCGGCATTATCCATCGCACGCATGCAATCTTTTTCTTCAGGTCAGTCTCCCATGAAGGCACACACCCACACACATCCCCCTCTCCATCATATCGGGCATTCTTTATCTCTCACGCGTGCATGCGCAACGATCAATGTTGCTCTATGTATGTGTGTATATAGCTAGGTTTTTCATAGTTTTCCACACAAACCGATCAATCGATATATCCAGTGAGGTCTCACCCTCTTTCCCACGTCCACATCGATCAATCTATACCTCTCTATATAGGATTAACATATATAGCTAATACACCCACATTAATTATATATCCAACGTCCCCCTCTCATTATCCATGCCTTCCGCTTCATCTCTCAGACACGTGCACAATGGCGAAGACAGGGGGCAGTAAGGGCCCTGCCCCCTCCCCCCTAACATCACTATATATCGAGGCTAATAAGAATGTGATCATTAGACAATTGCTGCTAAAAATGGTTTAAGTTCATGAATTGACCCTCCTCGTAAAGGATTAGCAATGCTTGGCCCCCTAGCTTATTTATTTTTCATGGCTCTGCCACTGCGCGCAACAGCGCACGTGTTCGCCCCCTCTCTCTAAATATCGATCTCGCACTTGTGCATTCCTTCATAGTCTCCCTCCACTCGGCCCCTCGCACCATCTTCTAGCCCCCCACCGGATTTGGCCACATGTACAATCTAGCATACTCCATGGTTGAACTTAAGCATAATGCACAAACCTCAAAACAATAGTGGTTCTCTTTTGTTCTAGAATCTTCTGTATCATAACTGCCCAAACTTTTTTTCTAGTTGAATTGCCATTATTTGTTTTTAATTTATGCTTTACAACGCACAATTCCATGAATCATAAAATAGATTAAGGGCTTCTTTGATTCAAAGGATTCTCAAAGGAATTTTGGAGGATTCTAATCATTAGGAATTTTTCCTATCTTGGTTGTTTGACTCGTAGGATTGTAAACCATAGGAATATTTCCATATGATTCATTTGCACTAGATTTCATAGGAAACATCCCATCCACTCAAACCTCTTTGAAAGAATTCTGCGTTTTTTCTATGCACAATCAAACACTCATACAATCCTGTAGGATTCAAGACGACATTCCACTATAATCCCATGTTTTTCCTATTCCCGCGTTCTTAGCTTTTTTATAAAAACTAATTGATTTTGAATGAGATGAACTATAAGAATTAAACGAAGGGCTACATCAGGCATATATGACTCAGAGCTTACATGCTATAGTGTGGTATTTATTCATAATTTGGTTGCAAAATCTGATGCGTGCAATGCACGTGTACCTTACTAGTACTTCGAGTATGTGCAAAACACGTAAATTAGAATACCAATGGCACGCTACACAGTGTCTCTCTTATAGTTCATGAAGCCACGTGGCACATGTGGAGGCGTTGTCACGACCTCCTTGCGTGGATTGATCACAGTGATGTGCTGCTGGTTCCATAAGAATGTACTCGTCCTCCCCGAGCCATACTGGTGGTACATGCACGAAGCGAAGATGTGCACGCACGCCACGCACGCACTCATTCCCTTGCACGCACACGCGGGTACACAGGAGGACGCAATTTTGTACCAAGATCCACCCCATGTGATAATTTGACGCGTGTAAAGTCGTTCACTTCATTGATGGTCAATTAATACAACGCATGCAAATTGAGTGGACGTGAGGGTGGAAGAAAGACATTATTACTCCACTGCGTGCATGCGAGTAGTTAAATCGTGGGTTGCTAGTAGTACTTCCACTGGTCTCCTTCGTATTTTGTGCCAATTTTTGACAGTAATATAATATTTATGCATTTGAGTAGTGCAGTACTTGAAATTTATGTTCTGCTAAACTCATCAGGAGCCATTTCGGGACTCGAAATCAAAACCATCAATTAATCTTTACCTTGTTCCCATCACATTCGAAAGCCTGATCACACCTACTAGAATGTACCAAACCTGAATGTGTTCCCACTATGAAGGTATTAGTACTAGTTCTAGTACTTAGGTTATAAAAAGGGGAACTACCTAACCAAAAATTACTCTACCTTTCCTCCTCACAAGTGCTTCTTCTTCGTCCTTCGTTGCCATGGCCGGTGAGCAGAGCTCTAGGCCGAGAACTACTCGTAACAAGGGAGCGGCAACCAAGGCTGCGGAAAAAGAGAGGGCTCGCCGCCATGTAGAGACCTCGAAAGATCTCTCACGGGCAGGCGATGGCTCCCAGGAGCGCCCTAGCTGCGGAGGCGAACATGCCGAGCCGGCGGAGCTGGAGTCGTTATCCCTCGACGGCATGCCCAATCAGCTTAATAAGCACCTCAATAAGCAGGAGTTCATCCAAGGCTTGATGGAGTTGCTGAAGGAGAGCCTCGACGACATGCCCGCTGAGCTCAATCGGCAGGGGGAGTTGACCACCGGCTTGGTGATGCTGCTGAAGAAGAGCATTGCCTCAGAGAAGAAGGTGACCGGCGAAATCCTGCGACTTCAAGAGGACAAGGCGAAGCTCTGCCACGAGATCGACATGTTGAAGGAGAAGAACGCCGACTGGAAGAAGCTGCATGAGAAAAATAGTTCCTCGATGAAGATGCTGCAGGACCTCGTCATGGAACAGAAGGAGGAGTTGGTGAAGCTCCGCATCGACCACTCGGCTGCTGTCAAGGTACGTAATGCGGCCGTGGAACAGATGATGAAGGCTCGCGTCGAGAAATCCCGTGTCATGGAGAGAATGAAGAAGATGGCGGAGGAGACGCGCAAGGAGATGAAGATCATGGAGGAGATGAAGAAGCAGTTACGACTCCGCGGCGAATTAGATCATTTGGGGCATTAATCTTCCTTCTTCTTTTGCTCCTGTGTTTCATCTTTTGCTTCGGGTGTTTCGCCGCACGTGTCACGTTCTCTGCGAGGCGTGAATAGAACAATGTTTTTTTTGAGGGAATGAATAGAACAATGCTAATAATGAGATTACTAGCAAATTAGATCATTTTTTATCGCCATATGGCACTAGGCTGCCGTGTTTCGTGCTCCTCCATCACAGTACTACTCTAGTGGAAAACTTGAGTATACCGCACGGTTCTTTGCTCCTCCCCGATCAGGTCGTCGGCGCATTTATATGAGCAGTCAAATCACAAGGCCCCGCCTTCCAACAGTAATGAGCCATCAAATCACAAAGGCCCTCGCCTCTCATGAAACCGACCGAGCTAGACTGCCCCGCCCTCTAGCCTTTTAAAAAATGTATACTTTTGTACAGTAGTAGTATCGATGGATTGCGCCATGGAGCAAAACTTGAAATTAAAAAAAGGTGGTACATATAGAGAGCGCTTGTCGCCAAATTATGCATATAGTACTATTAAAAAGGCTAGTCAGAATAATGGTGTCCAGCACAACCCACCCCTCAAATAAAACTAAGAGGGTGCTTGGATATGTTTTAGTCTCATGACTAAAAGTAGTAGGACTAAAACATGCTAGCCTCACCCATGCTTGGATCCAAATACTAAAAAGGCTAAAATCAAGTTAATGAGCATTTATTATCCTCCAAACCCTCCAATCCAGAACTCGCCTGTGTTAAAGGAGAGGAGTTAAATGAGTAGAGAGAGGACTAATCCACATTTTAGTAGGGGTACCCCTGACTAAAAAAATTTAGTCTCAAGACTAGTTTTAGCCCCTCTTTAGTCAGGGGTTCTTGGAACTTTAGCCTCTTAAAGAGACTATTTTTAGTCAGACTAAAATAAGTCCCTTGGATCCAAGCACCCTCTAAGCATCCTGGAATTCTTTGACAAAACTAAGCACCCTGAAATTCTTTGACAACTAAACTGCTGGCTATATGATGTTGGCCATATATATTGTACGTATATAATGTGAAGAAACGAGTGGTAGTACTATACCAACTAAAAGATGAAATGTAAGAAATACTAGTATGTACGTACTGAAGAGTTAAAGTAACGAGAAGAAACATAACATAGTTCTGCTGGGGGCTCAGCACAACACACCCCTCAAATTAAATTAAGCACACCTGAAATTAAACTTTGCAACTATTCCGGTAGACACTGCATTAGAACCACCATGAGCAACGACACCGCCACCTTACTCGGAGTCCTCGTCCACGTCCTCGACTTCGTCCTTGTCCCTCTTCCTCTTGGCCGATACTTCTTTGCTTGAACTTCACACTTGGCTGTTGCTCTTCATCCAACCCTTGTAGATATTGAAGCAAAGGTAGCCATCCATTGCAGCATAGTGGATGTGGTCTATATCTAGTACATTCCGCTGCCATGCATGACGATGAAACATGTATGGAGGTTTCTCCAGTTTACTGTACGAAGGATGAACCATGGATCCTGCCAGGGTCAGCATTGAAGGCTGACGAGAGGACACCAGCCGATTCTTTTGGAGGTCGAAGGGGTTGCCTACAACGAGACCTATCCGATGCAGGACATCCATGTTGTTCTTAAAGTCTACAGTAACGAATTTCACTGTTTTGTCCTTGAGGAAGTTCTTAAAATCTTGGCACTCAACGTCGGCATGGCATATGTGGTAGACCAAGCAAACGTTATGTACGCAAACCTGGATCACGACAAGCTTCTTCCTCTCTTCGTCCTTTGGATCCTTCTCTGGTCCCAGGACTGTGATGTACTCAACATCTAGCCCAGCGACCCACTCATCATCTGAGTTTTCGAACATGTGTCTGAAGCGAGAAAGGCATCCTTTCACCGTCGCGGAAGAACGGGTGTAGATGACGTCGAACTCATCGCCGGTGATGGTTCTAACCTTGTACTCACCGCCGATCATGGAGATTTGGGACGCCATGGATTTGGGAGGAGGGTTAGGATTAGTGGAACTGCCATAATGTGAATGGACGAGACGACTAGGAGCAAACCGCTGTAGTATTGAAGGACGTGCGGGGATGAGTAGGAGCGAACTGCCAGTGTGCGAAGGGTAGGGTAGTGGCTTTTCATTCTCCCATGATACGGGCTTCCGAGAGCCCTTGGATCTGAGATCGAACGGTTGCATGGCGTGATTCTAGACCTATGGGTGAATATCCTATCTTGGAGGGTTATTCTGCAAATTTTCAGCAACTTAGCATGCGACCGTTTGATCTCAGATCCAAGGGCTGCCGGCAGCCCGTATCATGGTCGCGCCTACCACGACTGTCGCGTCGCTCGCGCGGTCGCGCCCTTGGAGATTTAACACGGTGTGTTAGGCTATCTGATGTTGGCATGTCATACATAGTCATCACTTAGTCACTCATACTACAACAAGGTTGGCTATAAGGTTGGCTATAAGTGTATTTTTTACTCCTCTCTATCTCTTTCTTCGTACTCCCTCCGTCCCATAATATAAGAATGTTTTTGACACTAGTGTAGTGCCAAAAACGTTCTTATATTATGGGACACATGGAGTGCTAGTATTTATTGCATTTGCCAAGGAGTGACCTCTTCCAATGAAATGGTGTTGCTAAGTTTGCTTCATTTAATTAGCTATAGACTCAAAATTGTCTTTTCACCTAGGTACACGTGCTTAGCACCGTTTCTTCCTTGGGTCACCAAACTACTCTCTCTCTTCTTGATTAACTTGCCACATCAGACTTTATGCCTATGTGGCAAGCTTAAGCACCTGTAGGAGCAAGTAAAAGTAAGTACAATAGTGCCTTTTACATGGCATTTTTATATGTGGAGGAAAGAGAGGCAAGGAAAAAGTGGAGAAGTGGGCTCTCATGCAAAAACCAGCCTCTACTACATGGTGGAGCATTGGGAGAGGCACCTGTATGGAGGTGGTCAGGAATCGGGAGACTCAAGCCGGTCGTAGCGCCGTAGTTAAAATGATAATGTCAAGTCAAATCACGGGGGGCCACCTGTCCAGCAGTAACTCGCTGTCAAATCACACAGCCCTACGTTTGCAGCATCCTACTCCCTCGTCTTCTCGAGGAGAGGAGGTGGTTTTGCAATGGAGAATATCAGAAGAGGGAGAGGCGAGACAGTGGTTTTGGAATGGAGATGATGGAGAGGAGAGGAGGTGGTTTTGCAATGGAGAAGAGGGAGAGGAGCGTGCGGCATCAATTTAGGATTGGACGAGAGGGCCGGCGCACTGTGACTAGATCAAAATCAAAATCAATTTACCCTTCAATTAAGAAAGCGACCCCACATTAACTAGTCTCCCTTTTATTCTGGGTCATAATTGACCATGATTTTTGCACATAAAATATATGTTATACGTTGCAAAAATAATATAATTTGAAAGTACATTCAGATACGAACCAAACGATACAATTTTTGGTGACATGCATTCACATTTTGCTTGTCAAATACAGTACGTGGTCAAACTTTGACCCAAAATACGCAAAACAACAAAAAAAATACTTACAAGACCAGCGCCGCTCTTTCGCTCTACTCCTCTTAAACCACCGCCGCTCCTCTCTTGTTCCAATCTAAATGCAGCGCCGCTCCTCTCCTCTTCCATTTCAAAACCACCGCCCCTCCTCTCCTGTTCCAGTCCAAAACTAGCGTCGCTCCTCTCCCGTTCTAATCCAAAACCAGCGCTGCTCCTCTCCTCTTCCATTCAAAAACCACCGCCGGCGAGTGAAGGTGTTGTGGAGAAGTAGATCGATGGAGGAGTACAACCGATACGTGAGGATCGTAGACGGTGACCCTGTGAAGCTAGCTAGGATGATGGAGATACAGTCTTGGTTTGACAACAAGGACCAACTAGCGGCGACGGCGACATCCATGGCAAATATCTGCAACAAAGCGAAAAGGCGGCGATACTCCCGGAAGGAGTCGCGCCGGAGTACATAGAGCTGCTCCTCTGGGCCATGGAGCAAACAGATTCACCGAATCCGATCGTGAGGGAGCGGTGGTGGGAGTATCGATCCCAGATGGAGCATCCAACAGAGATTGAAGGATCGAGCATCTACAGGGTGTCATTTGTGAGGGTGTCCTGCCAGAGCGAGCCGGTGGAGTCTTCGTCGACCGAACCCAACTGCAAGAGGAGAAAAGAAGTTGGCCCGACGACGCTTCCCCGCCATCGTCTCCCTCGCCGTTCACATCGTCTCACGGGGTGGCTGTCTACCGCCGAGGAATAGGAGGGGCTGCCCCCCAGCCCAAAAGTCGGGCAGTTTGTGAATTGTCAGGAGGAGCTTAGGGTTGTCAGTATTTGCAGGTTGTGAATTGTGTTTTGTGTTGTGTATTTTGAGAGTACTTCCAGATATGAATGTCTTTTGAATTTCAGATTTGCAGTATTGAGCATATGAAGTATTTTATGAATTCTAGATATCTATTTTTAGCACTTAAAAAATGTAGTTTCATAGGAGTATAAAAGTGCAGACAATGTGATTCTCAGAGAAGAAACTGCAAGTTTCAGTTTCAGATAAGAAGCTGCAAGTTCAGTTTCAGATAAGAAACTGCAACTTTCAGAGGCAGAGCATTTATATTAACACGGCCTTTTCAAACAGGGTTAACATCATGTTGCAAGTTTTATTCATGGTCAAAAATGGAACTACAAGCCAGTTAACATCATGCTAATCAACATTCATGCATAGCACATCTTCATATGATCCACAGTCAAAATGCTTACACAATGTCGAGTGTGCGAAACACAGAGAAAACGAGGGACAATGTTTTGGCAAGTTTTGGACGTGGTTTTGGGCTGCCCCGTCTAGGCTTTCATTTTTAACATGCGCATCCACGACCTCGGATGGGAGGTCCATAGGCTTGTTTGTATTTTCTAAGGGTCGTCATGTATCGACCGGCCTATGTACCTCCCATCCCAGGTTTTATTTTTGGCAGCACAATTTATGTATTTTTTTTGAAGAAAACGCAGAGGTTTGTTCTATTTTTCTATATAAGAATAGGAACGCCAGGTCCAACTTATGTTTCCCTTCTAACTATATTATATATATTTAAATTATTTTATATGTTGACTGTTTAGTTCACATAATTGGCAAATAGATGACCGCTCTCGCGATCCCCTTCGCCCCCGCCACCACCTCCACCCAAGCCGCCGCCCCCGCCACTACCTCCACCCTTGCCGCCGCCACCCCCCGCCTCCTGACTCCGGGCGTGCCTGCCCCCCTCAGCAAGTCCGCTCGCGCGCCCCATGGAGTCGTCGGCTATATCCTCAGGGGAATGGCTGGAAGACAGGCAAATGTACAAGATGCATCTCCCACATGTCTACAAAGCCTTCCCACTGATGCTCGAGCCGCTCAACTCCATCGCGCCGGCGGTGCTGCGGGAGACTTGAGGGAGGAGATGGAGGGAGCGGGCGATGCGGATCCGCGACGACGTTCTCTCCTAGACCCAGTGCATGCGCGAACAGAGGGAAGCAGAGGAGGAAGCTGCGAGGGAGGAAGCCGATGAGGGACCGAATCCGTTCTCTCACTCGCGCGGGTATGCTCGGATGTGCAAGGATCATGTGGATTGGGAGCTGCTGAATCTAGCCCTGCGGATCTACTTCGAAGGAGATTTCTCGGAGAAGCACAGGATGCCCCACCCCAGGGAGCCGCCGATTGCATTCGTTTGATGGGCGAAAGGAGAAGTGAATTCAGGATATCGACGCCGTGCTGCGAGATGGGAATGCTTGACTGGACTCATGCCCACCAGCACGCCACCAGAGCCGGAGCAGGTGGATCCCCTACCTTACCTCTCCCCCAAACCTGCAGAAGATTGAAATTAGGCTTGCAATCTTCTTCAATTGAGCTGTCTGGTGGTTATTTCTGCTTCCTGAGAGACAACATCTGGCTGGAGGATGAGAAGGAACTAGGAAATCCGATGAATTTCCCCTATCACAATGGGGGGAGCGCCAGTTGGGCAGTGGTATGGCCCATCTCCGCCCCAAATGGGGGCACAATCTGGGCAGGCTCCTGTAATTGCCCAAGATCAATCTGCTGGTGGTTCTGTCTCTCAAATCAGTGGGAAATCTTAAGGCAAGAATCAGCAAAAGAAGAGACAGGACATCCAGAAAACTGCTCTTGCCCCTGCTTCGGGCCTTATGGCATACTCTGAGGTGATCTGCTATAACTGTGGGGAACCAGGGCATCATTTGGATAAATGTGTCAAGCCCAAGAGTTGTTTTATCTGCAAAATGGTTACCCATAAAGTTGAGAATTGCCTTGTCAGAAGGAAACCCCACAGTTCTGCTAGATATTTTGGAAGTGCTGCTCCAGGATTAGGGTTCTACCACATAGACCCACCTGATGAAAATGCTCAGTATCATGGCTCCCTGAAGAATGTGGGGATTGTTCTGGTAGAAGCTGGTGAAGTGACCAAGCAGGAACTTGCCACTAAGTTTGCAGACATTTACAAAACCAACTGGCCCTGGCCAATCAATGCCCTAGATGAGTGGACATTCTTGGTCAAATTCCCTCCTAAAATAGATGTAGTTCAAGTTACTGGATACCCCTGTTTTGGTCTCAAAAAAGACAATGTTGTAGTCAATGTTGAAGTCTGTAAAGGCAGGATTGAGTCTAAAGAGGACATCTAGGAAACTTGGATCAAGATCAGGAAATTGAACCCCCAAGTGGTGTGACTGGACTATACTGGATCAAATCACTTCTACTCTGGGGGTCTTACTGGATGTGGATTGGCAGCATAATTTCAAGTCATTCTATGGAACTGTTAGGGTCAAAATCTTATGTAAAGATCCCTCCAAAATCCCTGCTGAAAGGCTTTTTGGAGTTGGGAACAAAATCTATAGGCTACTCATTGAGGTGGAGTCCTTAACCCCCACTGAAACTGGCACCTGCACCAACCTCTCTGCTGGTACATATGTCTCTGCAACTGAAACTGGTACCAATCTTACTGAAGATGTTAAATCCAACAGGAGCTCTAGATCGGAATCAGATAAAGGGCCTGCTGCCAATTCTGGGGCTCCTAACATCAGAGGACAGTCTTTTGTCCACAATCAGATGCTTGGAGAAACTACACCCACTTCAGTCCTCAAGACACACCTCCCTGATTCTCCATACACTCCTCAACTCAGCATCCAGGAAAAGATCTTGAATTATGTGCTTGATGAAACTGATGGATTCAACCTCCTCAGGGAAATGGAGCTACTGGAAAATGATGATCTGATGGAATTAGAAGGTTCTGTAGATCTACAAGAGGATCAAGAGGCACTTGTTGAAACAACTGAACTCCCAGACAATTTGGACTCAAAATACAACTCTGACTTCCCTACCCTTCCTAAGGAGAGGCACCTTCCCAAATGGGGTCCTATTCAAGCCACCAGAACCAGTGCCAGGGTAGCTGGTGACAAGAGAACCATTATTGAAAAGGCTCAACAGCTCAAAGAGGTTCAGAACCGGGAAGTGCAAAAACCCCAGGGTATGAAACACACTTCCTTCCCCAACTTTAATGATCCTTCCTTCAATGCCATTGCTGCTAAGATCGGTGTAGATGTTACTTCTCTTAATGATGGCATTGAATGCTCTTCCTTTATTTACCCTCACCAAAATAGATCTAAAGGCTCTGTTTGTGAGAATTTTTCTCTAGATGGTAGTTCTAGTTTAGACTGCCTTCGATAAAGTTGACTTTGATTTCCTTATGAAACTCCTGGAGCTTAGAGGTTTTGGGGGTAAATGGACTAGTTGGATCCAGCAACTTACTCATGGGGGGTCTGTTGGGGTCAAGTTAAATAACTGTGAAAGTGATTTTTCCTTCCTGGTAAAGGCATTAGGTAAGGTGACCCCATCTCCCCGCTTTTGTTTAATTTAGTAGTGGGCGTTCTTACTAAAATGCTGAGCAAAGCTGCTAATCATAGTCTGATTGCAGGGCTCTGTCCTGAGGTCTGCCCTGGTGGCATCATCTGCCTTCAATATGCAGATGATACCATCCTTTTCTTAGACAATGACTCCACACATGCTAGCAATCTGAAAACTGTTCTAACCTGTTTTGAACAAGTCTCAGGCATGAGAATCAACTACTCTAAAAGTGAACTCATCCCTATCAACATGGATGATCAGGAGTTAGCTGACTTCCTCTCTATTCTAGTCTGTAATAAAGGTAACTTCCCCATTAAGTACCTAGGTATCCCTCTCCACTATGATAAACTGAGGAGAGAGGATATCCAACCCCTTCTGGATAAAATCATTAAAAGGATTGTTGGGTGGAGGGGCAAACTTCTCTCTTACGGAGGTAGATTGATCCTCATAAAAGCTTGTTTGGCTAGCATTCCAGTGTATCTCCTCTCCTTCTTCAAGTTCCCTAAATGGGCAGTGAAGCTCATCAATTCTCAGATGTCTCATTGCTTGTGGAATGATTTTGAGGGAAATAGGAAGCTACACCTTGCTAATTGGGCCCTAGTCTCTATGAAAAAAGATTTTGGAGGCCTAGGCATACCTAACCTCCAAGAAATTAACATCTATCTTCTAGGGTCTTGGATTAAAAGATTCTATGAGGAAGACCTGAAACCTTGGAAGCTTCTTATTGCCCATAAATACCTAGGAAATAAACCTAATATTTTTGTCCCTTCCTCCAACCCTAAGACCTCTAGATTCTGGAAAGAATTAAAATCTATTATGCATGCTGTGAAAATTGGCTACAGATGGAACATAGGGGTGGGAGCAGAACCAGGTTCTGGGAAGATACTTGGTTTGGCACATCCCCCCTAGCAGTCCAATTTTGGCCTATTTACTCTATCTACAATGAGCTTAACAAAGGTGTGAATGAAGTTTGGGACGTTCAATGCCTAAAACTCTGTTTTAGAAGGAACTTTAGTGATAGTCTAATGGTACAATGGTTCCAGTTGGAGGAAATTGCCAAAAGCATTACCTTTACTACCGAGCCGGATGCCCTGATTTGGCAGCTGGACAATAAGGGGAAGTATTCCTCCAGCTCCCTCTATCATGTTATCAACTTTAGAGGGGTTCAACCCGTGTTTACCCCTGCTGTCTGGAAATTGAGAGTTCCCCCTAAAATTCATGTATTTCTCTGGCTTCTCTCCAAAAACAAATTGATGACTAGGGATAACCTTAGGAAGAGACACATCATCAAACCCCTTGATTGTGTTTATTGCTTGGAACAAGAGTCTTGCTCTCACCTATTTTTTGAATGTATAGTTGCTAAACATCTCTGGGCCCACATTGAGGAATATTTCTCTAGTCAGATTGGCTCATCCTTCGAATATGTCGCCAGATTCTGGATTGCTACCAAAAAGTGCTCAGTTTTAAATACTGTTAGCTCAGCTGTCCTTTGGTGCCTCTGGAAATATAGAAATGCTATGATTTTCAGTAACACCTCCTGGATTTCCATTCTGCAGGTCTTGAGGTTGATCACGGGACATGGTGAGGAACTGGGCGATTCTCTCCTCCGGATCGGACAAGGACAAGTTGATGAGCTTCATGGAAACCCTAACAAGATCCCTCCAAAAACTGTTGGCGATCACTTGTGGCTGAACAAGGCTCGACCTGCTCTGGGGCTGGACCCGTGGGCTCGTCTCAAGATCTCTGATGAAGATTATGGGCACCTGGCGCCGAAAAAGAGGGACATCCACCATGCTACGCCTTCCAGCCCGGTGTCTCCTCTTGCTTACTGGTAGCCACAGGCTGACACAGCCCCTCGGCTGAAGACCATGAAGGCTTCGCTGGACCCTCCTTGTGTCATTTGAGTGCTCTATCCGCTCTGCCTTTGGCACTGCTCGGGTGATTTGTGTTATTCAGAGAACTTGTTCATCCACCCCCTAGTTTGTAGCTTTTCTACCTTTGCTTTCGAACTGCTCTTTGAGCTGCTGTATCAGAATATGTTGTGGTTTCGTTCTCAGCAATGGAACCGGGGAGATGCTCCCTGTTTTTCTAAACAAAAATTATATGTTATTATATATTATTTTCATTGTCATCATATATTTAACAAATACTTACATATGTAAGAAAACAATATCCCACATCTTATTAACTTATAAAAATAATTTCTTAACAAATAAAATCCTGGATTGTTTTGGCACGAAAATCCTAGTGATTGTGTACAAAAGCTTGGTAAGATTTAAGGACGAATGTAATAATATCACTTATTATTTAAATATATTTATAACAAAATGCTCAGCCCCTTTTTATTTTTTGATAACATTGCTGGCCCAACCCAACATTATAATTAGAATCAGCCCAGCAACATCGTGTATTTTGACAAAGTGCAAATGGCCTGTAATTTTTTAGGAAATAAAATAAATGGGCCGCATGGGCGCTACATTATTTGTTCACCCAGCCCAGCTAATGGCTGTAATTCAAAAAAAAGATCAAATTGATTGTAAATTCTACCGCGCAAGAAAAAGACTGTAAATTCTGAAAAAATGGGTTGAATACGTGCCACATTTTTGGAGGCTGAAATGTGGGCCAATAGGTCGAAGCCAACGCAAGTCGTTGTCAATTAGGTAACAAATGATTCTGACATCTTAGCCGTTGGATTTACATCCAACGACCGGCATCCATCTTCAATCTCTCGTCTTCTTCCTCTAGTGCCGCCGGGACCACCTCCCGCCTCCTGCTGCTAGCAGCTCTGCTTAGAACGCTTCGCTATGAAGCGCTACTCCACCGTTGGCTAGGCCATCCCTCCACCCCTCCACACCTCTTGTTCTTCTCCACCGACTGCCGAACCACACCGCACTAGAACCAGTTAACCCTCGTACACCTCTCCGTCTGCGAGTCTACTCCCGCGTCTTCCCATCTCCGGCTCGTTGCTGTCCGGGGCATCGCCATCGTCCACCACCTTAGATGCACTCGGCGCAGCGTGGTCAACGTGGTCAACGAATGACACCATCGGAAGTAGACTGCGCGTGGAGAGGCTGACAGCTGGGTCCACGACCGCACACAAGGAAATGCCTCCTTATTACAGGCAAAATAATGATTCCTCCACCTGACATCTGGGACCCACCGGAAGGGCCTCTATATTTCGCGAAAATAACGTGCCCCCCGCTGACATGTCGAACCCACCAGCTATCTTCGCACGCACGGAAGTGCCTCCTTATTATGCACAAAAAATGAATATTCCCCCTGCCAGCTGGAACCCAGCATAGTGGGAGGCTGACTTGTGGGCCTACCAAGTTGACGGGGATGGAGGGCTTTGTCAACTTAGTCAATATGAACGATTCTAGCTCCTGTTACCGTACGATGTTCATCCCATGGCCGTAGTGCTTCTTCAACCTCTGGTCTTCTTGCTCCAGCCGCCCAAACCAGCGCCGGTCATGCCACGTGCTCCTGCCTCCCATGGCCGGTTGTGATATCGCGGAGGCCTCACCATCCCCTACTACTCCCACCGCTGGCTAGGCCATCCCTCTACTCACCCACACCCCTATTATTCTGCGGCGACAGCAGCCTCACACCGCAGCCGAACCGGTGAACCCTCATACTCCTCTTCATGTGGGCATCCACTTCTGCGTCTTCCCCGGCTCCGAGTCGTCCCCTTCCTAGTCCTCGCCGTCGTCCACCGCCGTGGTGCTCTTGGCGCGGCGTGGTCAACGTGATCAAGGAACGACTTCCATCGGACATGGATTGTATGTGGAGAGGCTGACAGCTGGGTCCACGGCCGCAGCAAGGAAGTGCCTCCTTATTACGCGCAAAATAATGATTCCTCCACCTGACGGCGGGGACCCATCGGACGGGCCACCGTATTTCGTGAAAAAAAAACATTTCCCCCTGACTGCTGGGACCCACCAGCTACATCTTTGCACGCAAGGAAGTGCATCCGGGCAAAAAACGATTCCTCCCTGACTGCTGGGACCCACTAGCTACATCTTCGCACGCAAGGAAGTGCGTCCGGGCAAAAAAAAACGATTCGCCCCCCTGACTGCTGGGACCCACCAGCTACATTTTCGCACGCAAGGAAGTGCCTGACAGTCGGGACCCACCTGGTCGAAGCGTACGTAGCGTTGTCATTCTGGTCGCGAACATGTACGTACATATATACTGGTGGATGTAGAGGCACGCACGTGTCGTAGTAGAGGCGCGTACGTGTCGTAATAGAGGCGCGTACGTGTCATAGTAGAGGCGCGCACGTAGCATGTACATGTACGTACATCGGCCAGGGTGCAAGAAAGAAAATACGGCCACATATGTGTACATACGGGCGGGGTCTCGAATGCCTACTCGCGCATAAGTACGGCCAGGGCTCGTGTACATGGCTGGGTCAGAACGGAGAAACATCATCATCGTCGTGTTCATGGGGAGGCAACGAAATGCGTCGTGTTCATTGGGAGGCAATGGAATGCTCGTGTTCATCGGGAGGCAACGGAACGCGTGGGAGCCAACCGGCTGGGTCGGAACGGAATGTGTGGTCGTGTTCATCGGGAGGGCTTGGACAGAATAGGCGATGGAAACGAGGCCTGTCGTACCGCAAAATGGAGGATACGGCCTTGTGTTCGACTGGCCACATTCGAAACGAGATCCTGTTCATCGGGAGGGGTCTGGCGTACCACAAAACGGAGGAAACGGTCCTCCTACGGTCGAAACGGGGGTCCTGTTGATCGGGAGGGGTATGGCGTACAGCAAAACGGAGGAAACGGACCTCCTGCGGTCGAAACGGGGGTCTTGTTGATCGGGAGGGGTGTGGCGTACTGCAAAACAGACGAAACAGACTTGTGTTGGAGAGCTACGGTCGAAACGGGGGTCCTGTTCATCGGGAGGGGTGTGGCGTACCGCAAAACGGGACTCCACGGGATACTGTTCATCTCCATCGTCGACCTCCTCCAGCCTCCACGGGCTACCGTCGACCTCCTCCAGCCTCCACGGGCTCCTGTTCATCCAACCTCCACCGCGCGCTACTCCACCGGCTACTATTCAACCACCCCTCCACGGGCACCCCTCCACCGTCTACTGTTCATCCAGCCCTCCACACCACGGGGTCCTGTTCAACCACCCCTCCACGGGCACCCCTCCACCGTCTACTGTTCATCCAGCCCTCCACCACACCACAGGGTCCTGTTCATCCAGAGGCAACGCCACCGCTCACTGTTCATCCAACCCCCCCTCCCCCCGCAACGCTCACTGTTCATCCCAGAGGCAGCATCGATCGGCTTCAGTTAGCAGCAGTAGCAAAGGAATCACTCGATCGGGTTCAGTTAACATCCATCGATCGATCGCTCGGGTTCAGTAACGTAGCCTGCAGTGCAATCGCTCGGGTTCAATTAGAGCCCAAAGCCTCGCTCGGGTTCAGTTAGAGCCAACGCCTCGCACACACGCATGTACGTGTACGAGGGAAACGCGCATCGCTCGGCCCCCGACCTCCCACCGTAACCGGGAACTCCCCAAAATTTTCCTCCCCCTCACTTCTACCACGGTTTTTTCTATCATGGACGGCCCAAAGAATGTCATGCAGCTGCGTCTCCGGCCCGCCCAGGATGAAAAGCCCATTTTTTGTCATGATTTTTTGTCATAGAAGTAGGAGCCCACCACATCTATGATGATACCGGGTTTTGTAATAATTATCGTCATAGAAGTGTCATATGTATGACAGGAAAAAATTTCGTTCGGCCCAAAATGTTACGGATGTGTCTTTTTTTTGTAGTGTTTACATAGCTCAATTTGAGGTATAGCTAAAGCTATTACCTTATAAGTGCGCATGGAAAAAATTAGCATATAATCATCTGTACATGTAAATTTAATCCAAAACAATTATGTATATAACTTAATAACATTAAAAACAGAAACTCTAATAAGGTAGCATCAAATCTATCTTGTGAGGTTGTTTTGCCTTGGAGGTCGACTAGTTGGTGACTACTTCAAGGCGACTGTCATGACACTCGTGATGTCATAACCAGGAAATAAAATAAACCGTCTATCCATATGTTAATTATTTAAACGATGGTTTCTCTTTTTTCCCTACATGCCCAACGTTATTTTGTTACGCACTTGCTTTTTAGTTTTTACTTGGGAAACACTCTTGTAAATAGCTTCCACTATAGCTCATGATAGTTGACGTGGCTTTACCTCGGGCCTCACCCTGATGCCACCAAAAACATGATTTAAAACCTTCCAGGTGTTCTTCTCATATTAAGAAAGAATGTTTGTAGATGTGGTGATACTGAAATGAACCTACATCACTTTTTCAAATGCAATTTCTCTAGAGTAATATGCTTCAAATTTGGCCTCAAGGCTGAAGAGTTAAATTCCAATTTGCATCCCATTGATGTGATTCAAATGGCCCAATCCTCTCATTGCTAAATTAAACCTAGATACTATTTTTTTTAATTTACCATGGAATACATGGAAACCTAGGATTTATCTTCTTTTTAACAAGAAAAAATGGAGTCCTCTGCAAGTCATCTATGCTACAAAAGCTATGCTTAATGCAGGATCAATAGAGAAGAAAGAGGAGATTAATACATGCTCGATCAAAAACTGAATTTCCATACTACTCCATTCCCAAATCCAAATACAAAAATTCAATTTGCAGGTCTTTCAATTTCCACTACTGCTTATAATGCAGAGATAGTAAAAGATGAAGCTGGACTTGGAATCCTGCTCAAAGATGATTTTGTAGAAAAGGAGGCTTAAGCGTATGCCGTTGAGCAGGGACGCGTACGTGTTATATAGGCGCATAAGATCACAGAGAGGTTAGGAGGTTAGGGTTGTGGATTGATCTCCAAGGAAACTAGCTACAACCGGATTAGATCACAACAACCCTAACCTATCATAACACGGTTACAATAAACACACGCACACAATCTAGCCACATATGGTTTATAGTTATACCGTATTATACAATGTTTAACATTACCCCTCAATCACAACTTATCTAAGTTGAGATTGTGTCGAAAAGCTTCTAGCTGCCTCAATGAAAGGGGTTTAGTAAACCCATCTGCAACTTGATCACCCGTAGGGATAAACCAAACATTCAGCGGTTTATTGGCCACCCGTTCTCGAACAAAGTGATAGTCTTTCTCTATATGCTTTGTTCTAGCATGAAAAATAGGATTAGCGGTAAAATATGTAGCACCAAGATTATCACACCAAAGTGATGCATCTCGAGGATGATGAAGTCCCAATTCTATCAACATATTCTTTTTAGTTGCATAAATTTTATATAATTTCAGTTGCATAAAGTTTACTTTTTATTGATTCTTTTTAGTTGATCCCTTTTGCTATTACAGTTTTATAAAAGTTCTTTAGTTAATTCTTTTTTCTATTAGAGTTTTATACAAATGAACTCTTAAAAGGTTGAAAGTTGGCATGGTATCATCATTTCACCCACATAGCATGTTCTAAAAAGTTGAGAGGGCTACGGCAAAACCTGGATGTGCTTTGTGTATAAAATGGACAATCTCTTTGGAAGTATCGGGGTTTTGAACGAAAACTCATCTGTTACAAAGGGAATTCATTTTTTTTTGAAGTTATTTGAACTCCAGACTTTCTGTGTGTTCAAAATGCACCATTCAAAGCCACATCCTCAATTCTCAACCCTTTCTGACTTCATTTGGTATTTTTCATGCATTTACTAATTTTTTGAGCTAAATGACCCTTAAATTGAAAAGCACTTCAAATGAATGATACATCTCCAATGTATATATAATTTTTTATAGTTCCATGCTATTATATTATCTGTTTTGGATGTTTAATGGGCTTTAATATGCTCTTTTATATTATTTTTGGGACTAACCTATTAACCGGAGGCCCGATGCTAGTTTCTATTTTTGCCTATTTTAGGGTTTGTCAGAAAAGGAATACCAAACGGAGGCCAAACAGAATGAAACATTCGCAATGATCTTTCTTGGATCAAAAGCAATTCAGAAGACTTGCAGTAGAAGTCTGGGACGCCACGAGGCGGCCACGAGGCAGTAGGGCGCGCCCATGGGGTAGGCGCGCCTCCCACCCTCGTGGGCCCCTCGTAGCTCCACCAACATACTTATTTCGCCTATATATACTCTTATACCCTAGATCGATCCAGAGAGCCACGAAACCAATTTTCCACCGCCGCAACCTTCTGTACCCGTGAGATCCCATCTCAGGACCTTTTTCGGCGATCTGCCAGAGGGGGAATCGATCATGGAGGGCTTCTACATCAACACCATAGCCTCCCCGATGAAGCGTGAGTAGTTCACCATAGACCTTCGAGTCCATAGTTATTAGCTAGATGGCTTCTTCTCTCTCTTATATTCTCAATACAAAGTTCTCCTCGATGTTCTTGGAGATCTATTCGATGTAATACTCTTTTGCGGTGTGTTTGCCGAGATCTGATGAATTGTGGATTTATGAACATGATTATCTATGAATATTATTTGGTTCTTCTCTGAATTCTTATATGCATGATTTGATATCTTTGCAAGTCTCTTCTAATTATCGGTTAGTTTGGCCTACTAGATTAATCTTTCTTGCAATGTGAGAAGTGCTTAGCTTTGGGTTCAATCTTGCGGTGTCCTTTCCCAGTGATAGTAGGGGCAACAAGGCACGTATTGTATTGTTGCCCTCGAGGACAAAAAGATGGGGTTTATATCATATTGTTTGAGTTTATCCCTCTACATCATGTCATCCTGCTTAAAGCATTAATTTGTTCTTATGAACTTAATACTCTAGATGCATGTTGGGTAGCAGTCGATGTTTGGAGTAATAGTAGTAGATGCAGAATCGTTTTGATCTACTTGACACGTTCATGATGCCTATGTTCATGATCATTGCCTTAGATATCTTCATAACTATGAGCTTTTCTATCAATTGCTCGGCAGTAATTTGTTCACCCACCGTAATACATGCTATCTTGAGAGAAGCCACTAGTGAAACCTATGGCTCTTGGGTCTCTTTCTTATTACATTGCATCTTTTTTTTCATCGCATCTCGTTTACTATTTTGCAATCTTTACTTTCCAATCTATACAATAAAAATACCAAAAAATATTTACCTTACTATCTTTATTAGATCTCACTTTTCCGAGTGACCGTGAAGGGATTGACAACCCCTTTATCGTGTTGGTTGCAAGGTTCTTGATTGTTTGTGCGGGTACTAGGTGACTTGTGCGTTGTCTCCTACTGGATTGATACCTTGGTTCTCAAAACTGAGTGAAATACTTATGCTACTTTGCTGCATCACCCTTTCCTCTTCAAGGGAAAACCAAAGCATGCTCAAAAGGTAGCAAGAAGGATTTCTGGCGCCGTTGTCGGGGAGATCTACGCCAAGTCAAGAGATACCAAGTACCCATCATAAACTCTTCTCCCCCGCATTAAATTATTTGCCATTCGCCTCTCGTTTTCCTCTCCCCCACTTCTAAAACGATTTTCGAAAACCTTCGCCTTTTCTTCGCCCCTCTTCCGTTCGATCTTGTGTTACCTTGTGCCTTCTTTTTGCTTGCATCTTTGCTTGCTAAAAGTTTATGGATCCTCATCCACTTGCCAATCTTTTTAAGAGATCCAATTACGATGAACCAATTGCTAGTGATTTTTGTGCACTAGATTATCTTTATGAAGTTTTGCTTGAAATTCGTGAATCTGAAACTTGTGATGAAGTACTTTATGAAGTGATTTACGATAGATCTTTGAATAAAAAGCATGATTGCAATGATGTTATTATAAATTCTATTAATGAAAATTGTGCTAATAATATGCAAAAATCTAAGCTTGGGGATGCTAGTTTTTCTATGTCCACTGCTTGTTGCAATGATCACGATTGGGGTGATTCTTCTTATGATCTTGAAAATTTATTTAAGCCCCATGATGAATATGAGATTGATAATAATATTTGCAATAATATAGAAAGTGGTTTTGGAAGAGTGTCAACTTTATATTCAACATATTTGTAGAATGTCCAATCTTATGAAATTTATAATAAAAGTGGGCTTGGAGAGGTCATGACTCTATTTAATGGTAATCCCACTACTTTGGAAGAGTGTCAACTTTGCATGCATATGGATCATAAAGAGAAAATTTTGTATGATAGTTATATTATTGAATTTGATTATGATCCTACATATAATTATTATGATAGAGGAAATTATGGTTGTAGAAATTTTCATGTTCTTAAATTTCCTCTTGTTGTGTTGAGATTGTCAATGTTTTATTCCTCTCCTTTGCATATGCTAGATATTTCTTGTCTTGATAATTTGTTTTCCTATAAAATTCCTATGCATAGTAAGTATGTTAGACTTAAATGTGTTTGTCACATGTTTCATGATGCTCTGTTAGTGTTTCAATTATTATCTGTCGTGTGAGCATCGTTGAAATATTATGCCTAGCTAGGGACGTTAAACGATAGCGCTTGTTGGGAGGCAACCCAATTTTATTTTTTGTTCTTCGCTTTTTGTTCCTGTCTAGTAATAAATAATTCATATAGCCTCTGTTATGATTGTGTTTTTTATGTTTTACTTAGTGTTTGTGCCAAGTAAAGCCTTTAGGATCTTCTTGGGTGATTGTTGTTTGATCTTGCTGATAAAAACAGAAATTATGTGTTCACAAAAATAATTATCAGTTTTTACCAGAGAGAGATAAAATACCAATTCCAACTGCAGTAGATCAATATATTTTTTATCCTAGTCGTCCTAATGTTTCAGAATTTTTGGAGTTACAAAAGTATTCGAAACCTCCAGATTACTACAGACTGTTCTGTTTTTGACAGATTCTGTTTTTCGTGTGTTGTTTGCTTATTTTGATGAATCTATGAGTAGTATTGGGGGGTATGAACCATATAAAAGTTGGAATACAGTAGGTTTAACACCAATATAAATAAATAATGAGTTCATTACATTACCTTAAAGTGGTGGTTTATTTTCTTATACTAACAGAGCTCATGAGATTTTTTGTTGAAGTTTTGTGTTGTGGAGTTTTCAAGTTTTTGGGTAAAGATTTGATGGATTTTGGAACAACGAGTGGCAAGATCCTAAGCTTGGGGATTCCCAAGGAATACCAAGGTAAAATTCAAGGACAACCAAAAGCCTAAGCTTGGGGATGCCCCGGAAGGCATCCCCTCTTTTGTCTTCGTCTATCGGTAACTTTACTTGAGGCTGTATTTTTATTCACCACATGATATGTGTTTTGCTTGGAGCATCTTGTATGATTTGAGTCTTTGCTTTTTAGTTTACCACAATCATCCTTGCTATACACACCTTTTTGGAGAGACACACATGAATCTGAATTTATTAGAATACTCTATGTGCTTCACTTATATCTTTTGAGCTAGATAATTTTGTTCTAGTGCTTCACTTATATCTTTTTAGAGCACGGTGGTGGTTTTATTTTATAGAAATTATTGATATCTCATGCTTCACTTATATTGTTTTGAGAGTCTTTTAGGACAGCATGGTAATTTTCTTTGGCTATAAAATTAGTCCTAATATGATGGGAATCCAAGATGGGTATAATAAAAACTTTCATATAAAGTGCATTGAATACTATGAGAAGTTTGATTCCTTATGATTGTTTTGAGATATGAAGATGGTGATATTAGAGTCATGCTAGTTGAGTAGTTGTGAATTTGAGAGATACTTGTGTTAAAGTTTGTGATTCCTGTAGCATGCACGTATGGTGAACCGTTATGTGATGAAGTCGGAGCATGATTTATTTTTTGATTGTCTTCCTTATGAGTGGCGGTCGGGGACGAGTGATGGTCTTTTCCTACCAAACTAGGAGCATGCGCGTAGTACTTCATTTCATAACTAATAGATTTTTGCAATAAGTATGTGAGTTCTTTATGACTAATGTTGAGTCCATGGATTATACGCGCTCTCACCCTTCCACCATTTCTAGCCTCTTTAGTACCACGCAACTTTCGCCGGTACCATAAACCCACCATTTACCTTCCTCAAAACAGCCACCATACCTACCTATTATGGCATTTCCATAGCCATTCTGAGATATATTGCCATGCAACTTTCCACCGTTCTGTTTATTATGACACGTTTCATCATTGTCATATTGCTTTGCATGATCATGTAGTTGACATTGTATTTGTGGCAAAGCCACCTTCATAATTATTTCATACATGTCACTCTTGATTCATTGCACATCCCGGTACACTGCCAGAGGCATTCACATAGAGTCCTAGTTTGTTCTCAGCATCGAGTTGTAATTCTTGAGTTGTAAGTAAATAAAAGTGTGATGATCTTCATTATTAGAGCATTGTCCCAGTGAGGAAAGGATGATGGAGACTATGATTCCCCCACAAGTCGGGATGAGACTCCGGATGAAAAATAAAATATAAATATAAAAGAGGCCATAAAAAGAGAGAAAGGCCCAAATAAAAAAATGAGAGAAAAAGAGAGAAGGGGCAATGCTACTATCCTTTTACCACACTTGTGCTTCAAAGTAGCACCATGATCTTCATGATAGAGAGTCTCCTATGTTGTCACTTTCATATACTAGTGGGAATCTCTCATTACGAACTTGGCTTGTATATTCCAATGATGGGCTTCCTCAAAATGCCCTAGGTGTTCGTGAGCAAGCAAGCTAGATGCACACCCACTTAGTTTCTTGTTGAGCTTTCATACACTTATAGCTCTAATGCATCCGTTGCATGGCAATCCCTACTCACTCACATTGATATCTATTGATGGGCATCTCCATAGCCCGTTGATATGCCTACTTGATGTGAGACTATCTTCTCCTTTTTGTCTTCTCCACAACCACCATTCTATTCCACCTATAGTGCTATGTCCATGGCTCACGCTCATGTATTGCGTGAAGATTGAAAAAGTTTGAGAACATCAAAAGTATGAAAAAATTTCTTGGCTTGTCATTGGGGTTGTGCATGATTTAAATATTTTGTGTGGTGAAGATAGAGCATAGCCAGACTATATGATTTTGTAGGGATAACTTTCTTTGGCCATGTTATTTTGAGTAGACATAATTGCTTAGTTAGTGTGCTTGAAGTATTATTATTTCTATGTCAATATTGAACTTTTATCTTTAATCTTTCGGATCTGAACATTCATGCCACAATAAAGAAAAATTACATTGAGAAATATGTTAGAAAGCATTCCACATCAAAAATTCTTCTTTTATCATTTACCTACTCGAGGACGAGCAGGAATTAAGCTTGGGGATGCTTGATACATCTCCAATGTATCTATAATTTTTGATTGTTCCATGCTATTATATTATCTGTTTTGGATGTTTAATGGGCTTTAATATGCTCTTTTATATTATTTTTGGGACTAACCTATTAACCAGAGGCCCAGTGCCAGTTTCTGTTTTTTTTGCCTATTTTAGAGTTTCACAGAAAAGGAATACCAAACGGAGTCCAAACGGAATGAAACCTTCGCGATGATCTTTCTTGGACCAAAAGCAATCCAGAATACTTGGAGTAGAAGTTTGGAACGCCACGAGGCGGCCACGAGGCATGAGGGCGCGCCCAGGGGGTAGGCGCGCCCCACCCTCGTGGGCCCCTCGTAGCTCCACCGACGTACTTCTTTCGCCTATATATACTCTTATACCCTAGATCAATCCCAGAGGAGCCACGAAACCACTTTTCCACCACTACAACCTTCTATACCCGTGAGATCCCATCTCCGGACCTTTTCCGACGATTTGTCGGAGGGGGAATCGATCACAGAGGGCTTATACATCAACACCATAGCCTCTCCGATGAAGCGTGAGTAGTTTACCTCAGACCTTCGGGTCCATAGTTATTAGCTAGATGGCTTCTTCTCTCTCTTAGATTCTCAATACAAAGTTCTCCTCAATGTTCTTGGAGATCTATTCGATGTAATACTCTTTTGCAGTGTGTTTGCCGAGATCCGATGAATTGTGGATTTATGAACATGATTATCTATGAATATTATTTGGTTCTTCTCTGAATACTTATATGCATGATTTGATATCTTTGCAAGTCTCTTTGAATTATCGGTTTAGTTTGGCCTACTAGATTGATCTTTCTTGCAATGGGAGAAGTGCTTAGCTTTGGGTTCAATCTTGCGGTGTCCTTGCCCAGTGACAGTAGGGGTAGCAAGGCACGTATTGTATTGTTGCCATCAAGTATAAAAAGATGGGGTTTATATCATATTGTTTGAGTCTATCCCTCTACATCATGTCATCTTGCTTAAAGCGTTACACTGTTCTTATGAACTTAATACTCTAGATGCATGCTTGATAGCGGTCGATGTGTGGAGTAATAGTAGTAGATGTAGAATCGTTTCGATCTAATTGACACGTACGTGATGCCTATGTTCATGATCACTGCCTTAGATATCTTCATAACTATGCGCTTTTCTATCAATTGCTTGACAGTAATTTGTTCACCCACCATAATACATGCTATCTTGAGAGAAGCCACTAGTGAAACCTATGGCCCCGGGGTCTCTTTCTTATTATAGTGCATCTCTTTTATATCCATCGCATTTCGTTTACTATTTTGCAATCTTTACTTTCCAATCTATACAATAAAAATACCAAAAAATATTTACCTTACTATCTTTATTAGATCTCACTTTTGTGAGAGACCGTGAAGGGATTGACAACCCCTTTATCGCGTTGGTTGCAAGGTTCTTGATTGTTTGTGCAGGTACTAGGTGACTTGTGTGTTGTCTCCTACTGGATTGATACCTTGGTTCTCAAAACTAAGAGAAATACTTACGCTACTTTGCTGCATCACCCTTTCCTCTTCAAGGGAAAACTAACGCATGCTCAAGAGGTAGCAATGAACTCTGAAAAGGTTGAAAGTTGGCAATGCATCATCATTTCACCCACATAGCATGTGCTAAAAAGTTGAGAGTGTACAACCTCTTTGGCGAAGCCATGTCGATCTCAGCGTGATTGGGTTGGCCGGTGAGGATACACCAGCTGACTTGGCTGTCGGAGGAGGGGAAGAAGATCTTAGGCGTCTGGAGATGGAGCCTGAGGTACTGCTACGCTGTGATGGAGGGTTTCGTCGTTGGAGCAGCTTCGGTGAGTTGTACGACGCCGAGGCTGAAGCAGGACAAGAGAGACAACGAACAACGTTAACCTGAGTGGAATTCTAATAGCATCTCCAATACATGACGTAAAATACATAACCACAAAGTGCTAGATGTAAAATACATCAGCCGCTCATCTCTGAACTTAACAGTCGAAACTAAATTTAACTGTCGAAACTAAACTTAACTGTCGAAACTGAACTTAACTGTCGAAACTGAATTTTGCTGTCAAAACTGAATTTTGCTGTCGAAACTGGACACACTAGCAAGGTGAGGCTACATGTCGGTCGACTGAATTTTTCATCTCTAGTCAGTCGATTTTGCAGCCGTTGGATACGAAATCAAGGGCCCGCGGTTCATCTTCAACCTCCACCCACCTGAGCTGCCAGCCACCACCGGCCAAACAGCAACCTCCCGCTGCCCGCGGCCAGCGGTGCGCCACCCCGCCCGCCCCGAAAACACTCCCCACCGCCGGTCCGCCGCCGCCCCGGCCATCCCTCTAGGCCCCCCATGCCGAGCTTTTTCTCCGGTGATCCCCACGCCACCGCCACGCCAATGCCCCGCCACAGCCGGCGACCACCGCCCCCATCCTGAACCCTAAGATAGATAGTGGGGTACCTCTCCGGCGAGCCCCCCTCCCCGCTGCGGCTGGTTCTTCCTTCACCCCGGCGAGCCCCCCCCCCCCACCCCCTGAAAATCGACTGACCAAAAAGTCGATTCAGTCGACTGAAGTGTAGCTAAATCGGAGCAGCATCACAAGCAAGAGCAAGAGCGAGAGCAGCAGCGCGAGCAAGAGCAATTGCAAGAGTAGACTAGGCAGGGGACCGAGAGTAAGAGCAGAGCAGCAGCGCGAGCGAGAGCTAAAGCAGCAGCAGCTCCTACTGATGTGGACATCGCAGCCGAGGGAGCGACGCCGTGGAGGAAGTGGTCGGCGACGCCGCCGTGGATGGAGCCGCGCCGTGTCGGCTCGGGACTGAGCGCCGGCAGCACCGTGAGATCGAATCAAGAAGAAAATGCGGTGATTAGTGTACAACCTCTTTGGTGGCGCCGATTAGGCCGCGGCTTCATCCGAGGAAACGGTGATGATGATGCTCTTCCGGTGGTGTAGGTGAAGACGGTGGTGTGGGAATGGAGGTGGCGCGAAAGACGAGGGGAATGTCGGGGCAGCTCCTTGGAGGTGGAGGACGGGGTGGCTGAACCGGCGGGACGATGAGATCGACGACGGATCCTCATCCGGTACGATGGATGAGGGACGTCGAGGTGTTGCTGTGGACGACGTCGTCGGGGAAGAGGCTCCGTCTGGGTGGCGGACGGAGCAGGGTGTGGGGTTTCGTCGTGGGTTTTCGCGGCCTCGGTGTACGAATGGGTGGGCGGATGGGATGGCAGTGGGGAACCATGGCTTAGAGATGCGCTTGTTCGAAATGTGGGGTAAGTTACGAAAGTACCCCCACCGATTTGAGATGGTTCTTTCGGTTCAGGGGTACCACGGGCATTTCGCATGTCGGGATTTCACAGGAGGTGGGAATTTTCGCGCGCATTGTAATTTCAGAATAGCAAGGCGCGGGCTGAGATGGAGGGAGTTGTCGGAGCACAACGAGACAAAGATATATCTTAAATATTTCGGGCTAACAAGGTGCGGGTTGAAGAGGCAGGAGTTTCGCATCACGATAGACAGAGACGCTAGCTTGAATTTTCGGCATAACAATGCGCGGCTTGAAATTTCGGAAGAACAAGCTTAACGTGTACCCAAAAAAATAGACATTTTGCACCTCAACACGCACAACACACACACACACAAACACCATTTAGACTACACTAAGGTACACGTGCATTGCACGCATGAGATTTGGCAACCAAATTATGAATAAATACCACATTATGGCATGCAAGCTTTGAGTCATATATGCATGATGTAGATGTTCATTTAATTCTTATAGTTCATTTCATTCAAAATCATCTAGTTTTTATAAGAAAGCTACTCTATTTTAAGATTCATGGAATTGTGCGTCGTAAGACATAAAGTAAAAACAAATAATGGCAAATCATGTAGAAAAACATTTGGGCAATTCTGATACGGAAGATTCTAGAACAAATAAGAAGTGCTTGTGTTTTGATGTTTGTGCATTATGCTTAAGTTCAACCATGGAGTCTTCTAGATTATACATGTGGCGAAATCTGGTGGAATCTAGATGATATCCAACGGCCAGTAGTGCTCAATTTTTCCATCTTTGGACCATCGGATTCGCCTCATCCAACGACCATCTTTCAAAGCTAAAGTTACCCGCACACAATATAAAAAAATATAAAAAATAATATATATATATATATAGGGGTATAGATATATATATATATATATGTGATGCGAAAGCCGCCCATCATATCCAATTAGAATAGTGTGTCCATGCACGGATGTGACGTGGCCAAATGATGTCTACCATCGGTATCTCAAATTCAAATCAGTCAGACCTTGTTCAATGTGTATACATTACAACATGCTCATTTCCAAACCACACCGCACAGATCTCCGTTATATTCATGCATGCATGGGTTTCAAACATTAGGATCTCTTATTCAAATATTTGAATTCAACTTTACATTGATTATGACCTCACCTATTATTTTACACCCACACAGTAGTCTTCTCTTTATAATTGTACCACTAACTTTCTCTCGTGCATGCATGCACACACACTACCAGTCGGCATTATCCATCGCACGCATGCAATCTTTTTCTTCAGGTCAGTCTCCCATGAAGGCACACACCCACACACATCCCCCTCTCCATCATATCGGGCATTCTTTATCTCTCACGCATGCATGCGCAACAATCAACGTTGCTCTATGTATGTGTGTATATAGCTAGGTTTTTCATAGTTTTCCACACAAACCGATCAATCGATATATCCAGTGAGGTCTCACCCTCTTTCCCACGTCCACATCGATCAATCTATACCTCTCTATATAGGATTAACATATATAGCTAATACACCCACATTAATTATATATCCAATGTCCCCCTCTCATCATCCATGCCTTCCGCTTCATCTCTCAGACGCGTGCACAATGGCGAAGACAGGGGGCAGTAAGGGCCCTGCCCCCTCCCCCCTAACATCACTATATATCAAGGCTAATAAGAATGTGATCATTAGACAATTGCTGCTAAAAATGGTTTAAGTTCATGAATTGACCCTCCTCGTAAAGGATTAGCAATGCTTGGCCCCCTAGCTTATTTATTTTTCATGGCTCTGCCACTGCGCGCAACAGCGCACGTGTTCGCCCCCTCTCTCTAAATATCGATCTCGCACTTGTGCATTCCTTCATAGTCTCCCTCCACTCGGCCCCTCGCACCATCTTCTAGCCCCCCACCGGATTTGGCCACATGTACAATCTAGCATACTCCATGGTTGAACTTAAGCATAATGCACAAACCTCAAAACAATAGTGGTTCTCTTTTGTTCTAGAATCTTCTGTATCATAACTGCCCAAACTTTTTTTCTAGTTGAATTGCCATTATTTGTTTTTAATTTATGCTTTACAACGCACAATTCCATGAATCATAAAATAGATTAAGGGCTTCTTTGATTCAAAGGATTCTCAAAGGAATTTTGGAGGATTCTAATCATTAGGAATTTTTCCTATCTTGGTTGTTTGACTCATAGGATTGTAAACCATAGGAATATTTCCATATGATTCATTTGCACTAGATTTCATAGGAAACATCCCATCCACTCAAACCTCTTTGAAAGAATTCTGCGTTTTTTCTATGCACAATCAAACACTCATACAATCCTGTAGGATTCAAGACGACATTCCACTATAATCCCATGTTTTTCCTATTCCCGCGTTCTTAGCTTTTTTATAAAAAATAATTGATTTTGAATGAGATGAACTATAAGAATTAAACGAAGGGCTACATCAGGCATATATGACTCAGAGCTTACATGCTATAGTGTGGTATTTATTCATAATTTGGTTGCAAAATCTGATGCGTGCAATGCACGTGTACCTTACTAGTACTTCGAGTATGTGCAGAACACGTAAATTAGAATACCAATGGCACGCTACACAGTGTCTCTCTTATAGTTCATGAAGCCACGTGGCACATGTGGAGGCGTTGTCACGACCTCCTTGCGTGGATTGATCACAGTGATGTGCTGCTGGTTCCATAAGAATGTACTCGTCCTCCCCGAGCCATACTGGTGGTACATGCACGAAGCGAAGATGTGCACGCACGCCACGCACGCACTCATTCCCTTGCACGCACACGCGGGTACACAGGAGAACGCAATTTTGTACCAAGATCCACCCCATGTGATAATTTGACGCGTGTAAAGTCGTTCACTTCATTGATGGTCAATTAATACAGCGCATGCAAATTGAGTGGACGTGAGGGCGGAAGAAAGACATTATTACTCCACTGCGTGCATGCGAGTAGTTAAATCGTGGGTTGCTAGTAGTACTTCCACTGGTCTCCTTCGTATTTTGTGCCAATTTTTGACAGTAATATAATATTTATGCATTTGAGTAGTGCAGTACTTGAAATTTATGTTCTGCTAAACTCATCGGGAGCCATTTCGGGACTCGAAATCAAAACCATCAATTAATCTTTACCTTGTTCCCATCACATTCGAAAGCCTGATCACACCTACTAGTACGTACCAAACCTGAATGTGTTCCCACTATGAAGGTATTAGTACTAGTGCTAGTACTTAGGTTATAAAAAGGGGAACTACCTAACCGAAAATTACTCTACCTTTCCTCCTCACAAGTGCTTCTTCTTCGTCCTTCGTTGCCATGGCCGGTGAGCAGAGCTCTAGGCCGAGAACTACTCGTAACAAGGGAGCGGCAACCAAGGCTGCGGAAAAAGAGAGGGCTCGCCGCCATGTAGAGACCTCGGAAGATCTCTCACAGGCAGGCGATGGCTCCCAGGAGCGCCCTAGCTGCGGAGGCGAACATACCGAGCCGGCGGAGCTGGAGTCATTATCCCTCGACGGCATGCCCAATCAGCTTAATAAGCACCTCAATAAGCAGAAGGAGTTCATCCAAGGCTTGATGGAGTTGCTGAAGGAGAGCCTCGACGACATGCCCGCTGAGCTCAATCGGCAGGGGGAGTTGACCACTGGCTTGGTGATGCTGCTGAAGAAGAGCATTGCCTCAGAGAAGAAGGTGACCGGCGAAATCCTGCGACTTCAAGAGGACAAGGCGAAGCTCTGCCACGAGATCGACATGTTGAAGGAGAAGAACGCCGACTGGAAGAAGCTGCATGAGAAAAATAGTTCCTCGATGAAGATGCTGCAGGACCTCGTCATGGAACAGAAGGAGGAGTTGGTGAAGCTCCGCATCGACCACCCGGCTGCTGTCAAGGTACGTAATGCGGCCGTGGAACAGATGATGAAGGCTCGCGTCGAGAAATCCCGTGTCATGGAGAGAATGAAGAAGATGGCGGAGGAGACGCGCAAGGAGATGAAGATCATGGAGGAGATGAAGAAGCAGTTACGACTCCGCGGCGAATTAGATCATTTGGGGCATTAATCTTCCTTCTTCTTTTGCTCCTGTGTTTCATCTTTTGCTTCGGGTGTTTCGCCGCACGTGTCACGTTCTCTGCGAGGCGTGAATAGAACAATGTTTTTTTTGAGGGAATGAATAGAACAATGCTAATAATGAGATGACTAGCAAATTAGATCATTTTTTATCGCCATATGGCACTAGGCTGCCGTGTTTCGTGCTCCTCCATCACAGTACTACTCTAGTGGAAAACTTGAGTATACCGCACGGTTCTTTGATCCTCCTCGATCAGGTCGTCGGCGCATTTATATGAGCAGTCAAATCACAAGGCCCCGCCTTCCAGCAGTAATGAGCCATCAAATCACAAAGGCCCTCGCCTCTCATGAAACCGACCGAGCTAGACTGCCCCGCCCTCTAGCCTTTTAAAAAATGTATACTTTTGTACAGTAGTAGTATCGATGGATTGCGCCATGGAGCAAAACTTGAAATTAAAAAAAGGTGGTACATATAGAGAGCGCTTGTCGCCAAATTATGCATATAGTACTATTAAAAAGGCTAGTCAGAATAATGGTGTCCAGCACAACCCACCCCTCAAATAAAACTAAGAGGGTGCTTGGATATGTTTTAGTCTCATGACTAAAAGTAGTAGGACTAAAACATGCTAGCCTCACCCATGCTTGGATCCAAATACTAAAAAGGCTAAAATCAAGTTAATGAGCATTTATTATCCTCCAAACCCTCCAATCCAGAACTCGCCTGTGTTAAAGGAGAGGAGTTAAATGAGTAGAGAGAGGACTAATCCACATTTTAGTAGGGGTACCCCTGACTAAAAAAAATAGTCTCAAGACTAGTTTTAGCCCCTCTTTAGTCAGGGGTTCTTGGAACTTTAGCCTCTTAAAGAGACTATTTTTAGTCAGACTAAAATAAGTCCCTTGGATCCAAGCACCCTCTAAGCATCCTGGAATTCTTTGACAAAACTAAGCACCCTGAAATTCTTTGACAACTAAACTGCTGGCTATATGATGTTGGCCATATATATTGTACGTATATAATGTGAAGAAACGAGTGGTAGTACTATACCAACTAAAAGATGAAATGTAAGAAATACTAGTATGTACGTACTGAAGAGTTAAAGTAACGAGAAGAAACATAACATAGTTCTGCTGGGGGCTCAGCACAACACACCCCTCAAATTAAATTAAGCACACCTGAAATTAAACTTTGCAACTATTCCGGTAGACACTGCATTAGAACCACCATGAGCAACGACACCGCCACCTTACTCGGAGTCCTCGTCCACGTCCTCGACTTCGTCCTTGTCCCTCTTCCTCTTGGCCGATACTTCTTTGCTTGAACCGCACACTTGGCTGTTGCTCTTCATCCAACCCTTGTAGATATTGAAGCAAAGGTAGCCATCCATTGCAGCATAGTGGATGTGGTCTATATCTAGTACATTCCGCTGCCATGCATGACGATGAAACATGTATGGAGGTTTCTCCAGTTTACCGTACGAAGGATGAACCATGGATCCTGCCAGGGTCAGCATTGAAGGCTGACGAGAGGACACCAGCCGATTCTTCTGGAGGTCGAAGGGGTTGCCTACAACGAGACCTATCCGATGCAGGACATCCATGTCGTTCTTAAAGTCTACAGTAACGAATTTCACTGTTTTGTCCTTGAGGAAGTTCTTAAAATCTTGGCACTCAACGTCGGCATGGCATATGTGGTAGACCAAGCAAACGTTATGTACGCAAACCTGGATCACGACAAGCTTCTTCCTCTCTTCGTCCTTTAGATCCTTCTCTGGTCCCAGGACTGTGATGTACTCAACATCTAGCCCAGCGACCCACTCATCATCTGAGTTTTCGAACATGTGTCTGAAGCGAGAAAGGCATCCTTTCACCGTCGCGGAAGAACGGGTGTAGATGACGTCGAACTCATCGCCGGTGATGGTTCTAACCTTGTACTCACCGCCGATCATGGAGATTTGGGACGCCATGGATTTGGGAGGAGGGTTAGGATTAGTGGAACTGCCATAATGTGAATGGACGAGACGACTAGGAGCGAACCGCTGTAGTATTGAAGGACGTGCGGGGATGAGTAGGAGCGAACTGCCAGTGTGCGAAGGGTAGGGTAGTGGCTTTTCATTCTCCCATGATACGGGCTTCCGAGAGCCCTTGGATCTGAGATCGAATGGTTGCATGGCGTGATTCTAGACCTATGGGTGAATATCCTATCTTGGAGGGTTATTCTGCAAATTTTCAGCAACTTAGCATGCGACCGTTTGATCTCAGATCCAAGGGCTGCCGGCAGCCCGTATCATGGTCGCGCCTACCACGACTGTCGCGTCGCTCGCGCGGTCGCGCCCTTGGAGATTTAACACGGTGTGTTAGGCTATCTGATGTTGGCATGTCATACATAGTCATCACTTAGTCACTCATACTACAACAAGGTTGGCTATAAGGTTGGCTATAAGTGTATTTTTTACTCCTCTCTATCTCTTTCTTCGTACTCCCTCCGTCCCATAATATAAGAATGTTTTTGACACTAGTGTAGTGCCAAAAACGTTCTTATATTATGGGACACATGGAGTGCTAGTATTTATTGCATTTGCCAAGGAGTGACCTCTTCCAATGAAATGGTGTTGCTAAGTTTGCTTCATTTAATTAGCTATAGACTCAAAATTGTCTTTTCACCTAGGTACACGTGCTTAGCACCGTTTCTTCCTTGGGTCACCAAACTAGTCTCTCTCTTCTTGATTAACTTGCCACATCAGACTTTATGCCTATGTGGCAAGCTTAAGCACCTGTAGGAGCAAGTAAAAGTAAGTACAATAGTGCGTTTTACATGGCATTTTTATATGTGGAGGAAAGAGAGGCAAGGAAAAAGTGGAGAAGTGGGCTCTCATGCAAGAGCCAGCCTCTACTACATGGTGGAGCATTGGGAGAGGCACCTGTATGGAGGTGGTCAGGAATCGGGAGACTCAAGCCGGTCGTAGCGCCGCAGTTAAAATGATAATGTCAAGTCAAATCACGGGGGGCCACCTGTCCAGCAGTAACTCGCTGTCAAATCACACAGCCCTACGTTTGCAGCATCCTACTCCCTCGTCTTCTCGAGGAGAGGAGGTGGTTTTGCAATGGAGAATATCAGAAGAGGGAGAGGCGAGACAGTGGTTTTGGAATGGAGATGATGGAGAGGAGAGGAGGTGGTTTTGCAATGGAGAAGAGGGAGAGGAGCGTGCGGCATCGATTTAGGATTGGACGAGAGGGCCGGCGCACTGTGACTGGATCAAAATCAAAATCAATTTACCCTTCAATTAAGAAAGCGACCCCACATTAACTAGTCTCCCTTTTATTCTGGGTCATAATTGACCATGATTTTTGCACATAAAATATATGTTATACGTTGCAAAAATAATATAATTTGAAAGTACATTCAGATACGAACCAAACGATACAATTTTTGGTGACATGCATTCACATTTTGCTTGTCAAATACAGTACGTGGTCAAACTTTGACCCAAAATACGCAAAACAACAAAAAAAATACTTACAAGACCAGCGCCGCTCTTTCGCTCTACTCCTCTTAAACCACCGCCGCTCCTCTCTTGTTCCAATCTAAATGCAGCGCCGCTCCTCTCCTCTTCCATTTCAAAACCACCGCCCCTCCTCTCCTGTTCCAGTCCAAAACTAGCGTCGCTCCTCTCCCGTTCTAATCCAAAACCAGCGCTGCTCCTCTCCTCTTCCATTCAAAAACCACCGCCGGCGAGTGAAGGTGTTGTGGAGAAGTAGATCGATGGAGGAGTACAACCGATACGTGAGGATCGTAGACGGTGACCCTGTGAAGCTAGCTAGGATGATGGAGATACAGTCTTGGTTTGACAACAAGGACCAACTAGCGGCGACGGCGACATCCATGGCAAATATCTGCAACAAAGCGAAAAGGCGGCGATACTCCCGGAAGGAGTCGCGCCGGAGTACATAGAGCTGCTCCTCTGGGCCATGGAGCAAACAGATTCACCGAATCCAATCGTGAGGGAGCGGTGGTGGGAGTATCGATCCCAGATGGAGCATCCAACAGAGATTGAAGGATCGAGCATCTACAGGGTGTCGTTTGTGAGGGTGTCCTGCCAGAGCGAGCCGGTGGAGTCTTCGTCGACCGAACCCAACTGCAAGAGGAGAAAAGAAGTTGGCCCGACGACGCTTCCCCGCCATCGTCTCCCTCGCCGTTCACATCGTCTCACGGGGTGGCTGTCTACCGCCGAGGAATAGGAGGGGCTGCCCCCCAGCCCAAAAGTCGGGCAGGTTGTGAATTGTCAGGAGGAGCTTAGGGTTGTCAGTATTTGCAGGTTGTGAATTGTGTTTTGTGTTGTGTATTTTGAGAGTACTTCCAGATATGAATGTCTTTTGAATTTCAGATTTGCAGTATTGAGCATATGAAGTATTTTATGAATTCTAGATATCTATTTTTAGCACTTAAAAAATGTAGTTTCATAGGAGTATAAAAGTGCAGACAATGTGATTCTCAGAGAAGAAACTGCAAGTTTCAGTTTCAGATAAGAAACTGCAAGTTCAGTTTCAGATAAGAAACTGCAACTTTCAGAGGCAGAGCATTTATATTAACACGGCCTTTTCAAACAGGGTTAACATCATGTTGCAAGTTTTATTCATGGTCAAAAATGGAACTACAAGCCAGTTAACATCATGCTAATCAACATTCATGCATAGCACATCTTCATATGATCCACAGTCAAAATGCTTACACAATGTCGAGTGTGCGAAACACAGAGAAAACGAGGGACAATGTTTTGGCAAGTTTTGGACGTGGTTTTGGGCTGCCCCGTCTAGGCTTTCATTTTTAACATGCGCATCCACGACCTCGGATGGGAGGTCCATAGGCCTGTTTGTATTTTCTTAGGGTCGTCATGTATCGACCGGCCTATGTACCTCCCATCCCAGGTTTTATTTTTGGCAGCACAATTTATGTATTTTTTTTGAAGAAAAAGCAGAGGTTTGTTCTATTTTTCTATATAAGAATAGGAACGCCAGGTCCAACTTATGTTTCCCTTCTAACTATATTATATATATTTAAATTATTTTATATGTTGACTGTTTAGTTCACATAATTGGCAAATAGATGACCGCTCTCGCGATCCCCTTCGCCCCCGCCACCACCTCCACCCAAGCCGCCGCCCCCGCCACTACCTCCACCCTTGCCGCCGCCACCCCCCGCCTCCTGACTCCGGGCGTGCCTGCCCCCCTCAGCAAGTCCGCTCGCGCGCCCCATGGAGTCGTCGGCTATATCCTCAGGGGAATGGCTGGAAGACAGGCAAATGTACAAGATGCATCTCCCACATGTCTACAAAGCCTTCCCACTGATGCTCGAGCCGCTCAACTCCATCGCGCCGGCGGTGCTGCGGGAGACTTGAGGGAGGAGATGGAGGGAGCGGGCGATGCGGATCCGCGACGACGTTCTCTCCTAGACCCAGTGCATGCGCGAACAGAGGGAAGCAGAGGAGGAAGCTGCGAGGGAGGAAGCCGATGAGGGACCGAATCCGTTCTCTCACTCGCGCGGGTATGCTCGGATGTGCAAGGATCATGTGGATTGGGAGCTGCTGAATCTAGCCCTGCGGATCTACTTCGAAGGAGATTTCTCGGAGAAGCACAGGATGCCCCACCCCAGGGAGCCGCCGATTGCATTCGTTCGATGGGCGAAAGGAGAAGTGAATTCAGGATATCGACGCCGTGCTGCGAGATGGGAATGCTTGACTGGACTCATGCCCACCAGCACGCCACCAGAGCCGGAGCAGGTGGATCCCCTACCTTACCTCTCCCCCAAACCTGCAGAAGATTGAAATTAGGCTTGCAATCTTCTTCAATTGAGCTGTCTGGTGGTTATTTCTGCTTCCTGAGAGACAACATCTGGCTGGAGGATGAGAAGGAACCAGGAAATCCGATGAATTTCCCCTATCACAATGGGGGGAGCGCCAGTTGGGCAGTGGTACGGCCCATCTCCGCCCCAAATGGGGGCACAATCTGGGCAGGCTCCTGTAATTGCCCAAGATCAATCTGCTGGTGGTTCTGTCTCTCAGATCAGTGGGAAATCTTAAGGCAAGAATCAGCAAAAGAAGAGACAGGACATCCAGAAAACTGCTCTTGCCCCTGCTTCGGGCCTTATGGCATACTCTGAGGTGATCTGCTATAACTGTGGGGAACCAGGGCATCATTTGGATAAATGTGTCAAGCCCAAGAGTTGTTTTATCTGCAAAATGGTTACCCATAAAGTTGAGAATTGCCTTGTCAGAAGGAAACCCCACAGTTCTGCTAGATATTTTGGAAGTGCTGCTCCAGGATTAGGGTTCTACCACATAGACCCACCTGATGAAAATGCTCAGTATCATGGCTCCCTGAAGAATGTGGGGATTGTTCTGGTAGAAGCTGGTGAAGTGACCAAGCAGGAACTTGCCACTAAGTTTGCAGACATTTACAAAACCAACTGGCCCTGGCCAATCAATGCCCTAGATGAGTGGACATTCTTGGTCAAATTCCCTCCTGAAATAGATGTAGTTCAAGTTACTGGATACCCCTGTTTTGGTCTCAAAAAAGACAATGTTGTAGTCAATGTTGAAGTCTGTAAAGGCAGGATTGAGTCTAAAGAGGACATCTAGGAAACTTGGATCAAGATCAGGAAATTGAACCCCCAAGTGGTGTGACTGGACTATACTGGATCAAATCACTTCTACTCTGGGGGTCTTACTGGATGTGGATTGGCAGCATAATTTCAAGTCATTCTATGGAACTGTTAGGGTCAAAATCTTATGTAAAGATCCCTCCAAAATCCCTGCTGAAAGGCTTTTTGGAGTTGGGAACAAAATCTATAGGCTACTCATTGAGGTGGAGTCCTTAACCCCCACTGAAACTGGCACCTGCACCAACCTCTCTGCTGGTACATATGTCTCTGCAACTGAAACTGGTACCAATCTTACTGAAGATGTTAAATCCAACAGGAGCTCTAGATCGGAATCAGATAAAGGGCCTGCTGCCAATTCTGGGGCTCCTAACATCAGAGGACAATCTTTTGTCCACAATCAGATGCTTGGAGAAACTACACCCACTTCAGTCCTCAAGACACACCTCCCTGATTCTCCATACACTCCTCAACTCAGCATCCAGGAAAAGATCTTGAATTATGTGCTTGATGAAACTAATGGATTCAACCTCCTCAGGGAAATGGAGCTCCTGGAAAATGATGATCTGATGGAATTAGAAGGTTCTGTAGATCTACAAGAGGATCAAGAGGCACTTGTTGAAACAACTGAACTCCCAGACAATTTGGACTCAAAATACAACTCTGACTTCCCTACCCTTCCTAAGGAGAGGCACCTTCCCAAATGGGGTCCTATTCAAGCCACCAGAACCAGTGCCAGGGTAGCTGGTGACAAGAGAACCATTATTGAAAAGGCTCAACAGCTCAAAGAGGTTCAGAACCGGGAAGTGCAAAAACCCCAGGGTATGAAACACACTTCCTTCCCCAACTTTAATGATCCTTCCTTCAATGCCATTGCTGCTAAGATTGGTGTAGATGTTACTTCTCTTAATGATGGCATTGAATGCTCTTCCTTTATTTACCCTCACCAAAATAGATCTAAAGGCTCTGTTTGTGAGAATTTTTCTCTAGATGGTAGTTCTAGTTTAGACTGCCTTCGATAAAGTTGACTTTGATTTCCTTATGAAACTCCTGGAGCTTAGAGGTTTTGGGGGTAAATGGACTAGTTGGATCCAGCAACTTACTCATGGGGGGTCTGTTGGGGTCAAGTTAAATAACTGTGAAAGTGATTTTTCCTTCCTGGTAAAGGCATTAGGCAAGGTGACCCCATCTCCCCGCTTTTGTTTAATTTAGTAGTGGGCGTTCTTACTAAAATGCTGAGCAAAGCTGCTAATCATAGTCTGATTGCAGGGCTCTGTCCTGAGGTCTGCCCTGGTGGCATCATCTGCCTTCAATATGCAGATGATACCATCCTTTTCTTAGACAATGACTCCACACATGCTAGCAATCTGAAAACTGTTCTAACCTGTTTTGAACAAGTCTCAGGCATGAGAATCAACTACTCTAAAAGTGAACTCATCCCTATCAACATGGATGATCAGGAGTTAGCTGACTTCCTCTCTATTCTAGTCTGTAATAAAGGTAACTTCCCCATTAAGTACCTAGGCATCCCTCTCCACTATGATAAACTGAGGAGAGAGGATATCCAACCCCTTCTGGATAAAATCATTAAAAGGATTGTTGGGTGGAGGGGCAAACTTCTCTCTTACGGAGGTAGATTGATCCTCATAAAAGCTTGTTTGGCTAGCATTCCAGTGTATCTCCTCTCCTTCTTCAAGTTCCCTAAATGGGCAGTGAAGCTCATCAATTCTCAGATGTCTCATTGCTTGTGGAATGATTTTGAGGGAAATAGGAAGCTACACCTTGCTAATTGGGCCCTAGTCTCTATGAAAAAAGATTTTGGAGGCCTAGGCATACCTAACCTCCAAGAAATTAACATCTATCTTCTAGGGTCTTGGATTAAAAGATTCTATGAGGAAGACCTGAAACCCTGGAAGCTTCTTATTGCCCATAAATACCTAGGAAATAAACCTAATATTTTTGTCCCTTCCTCCAACCCTAAGACCTCTAGATTCTGGAAAGAATTAAAATCTATTATGCATGCTGTGAAAATTGGCTACAGATGGAACATAGGGGTGGGAGCAGAACCAGGTTCTGGGAAGATACTTGGTTTGGCACATCCCCCCTAGCAGTCCAATTTTGGCCTATTTACTCTATCTACAATGAGCTTAACAAAGGTGTGAATGAAGTTTGGGACGTTCAATGCCTAAAACTCTCTTTTAGAAGGAACTTTAGTGATAGTCTAATGGTACAATGGTTCCAGTTGGAGGAAATTGCCAAAAGCATTACCTTTACTACCGAGCCGGATGCCCTGATTTGGCAGCTGGACAATAAGGGGAAGTATTCCTCCAGCTCCCTCTATCATGTTATCAACTTTAGAGGGGTTCAACCCGTGTTTAACCCTGCTGTCTGGAAATTGAGAGTTCCCCCTAAAATTCATGTATTTCTCTGGCTTCTCTCCAAAAACAAATTGATGACTAGGGATAACCTTAGGAAGAGACACATCATCAAACCCCTTGATTGTGTTTATTGCTTGGAACAAGAGTCTTGCTCTCACCTATTTTTTGAATGTATAGTTGCTAAACATCTCTGGGCCCACATTGAGGAATATTTCTCTAGTCAGATTGGCTCATCCTTCGAATATGTCGCCAGATTCTGGATTGCTACCAAAAAGTGCTCAGTTTTAAATACTGTTAGCTCAGCTGTCCTTTGGTGCCTCTGGAAATATAGAAATGCTATGATTTTCAGTAACACCTCCTGGATTTCCATTCTGCAGGTCTTGAGGTTGATCAGGGACATGGTGAGGAACTGGGCGATTCTCTCCTCCGGATCGGACAAGGACAAGTTGATTAGCTTCATGGAAACCCTAACAAGATCCCTCCAAAAACTGTTGGCGATCACTTGTGGCTGAACAAGGCTCGACCTGCTCTGGGGCTGGACCCGTGGGCTCGTCTCAAGATCTCTGATGAAGATGATGGGCACCTGGCGCCGAAAAAGAGGGACATCCACCATGCTACGCCTTCCAGCCCGATGTCTCCTCTTGCTTACTGGTAGCCACAGGCTGACACAGTCCCTCAGCTGAAGACCATGAAGGCTTCGCTGGACCCTCCTTGTGTCATTTGAGTGCTCTATCCGCTCTGCCTTTGGCACTGCTCGGGTGATTTGTGTTATTCAGAGAACTTGTTCATCCACCCCCTAGTTTGTAGCTTTTCTACCTTTGCTTTCGAACTGCTCTTTGAGCTGCTGTATCAGAATATGTTGTGGTTTCATTCTCAGCAATGGAACCGGGGAGATGCTCCCTGTTTTTCTAAAAAAAATTATATGTTATTATATATTATTTTCATTGTCATCATATATTTAACAAATACTTACATATGTAAGAAAACAATATCCCACATCTTATTAACTTATAAAAATAATTTCTTAACAAATAAAATCCTGGATTGTTTTGGCACGAAAATCCTAGTGATTGTGTACAAAAGCTTGGTAAGATTTAAGGACGAATGTAATAATATCACTTATTATTTAAATATATTTATAACAAAATGCTCAGCCCCTTTTTATTTTTTGATAACATTGCTGGCCCAACCCAACATTATAATTAGAATCAGCCCAGCAACATCGTGTATTTTGACAAAGTGCAAATGGCCTGTAATTTTTTAGGAAATAAAATAAATGGGCCGCATGGGCGCTACATTATTTGTTCACCCAGCCCAGCTAATGGCTGTAATTCAAAAAAAAGATCAAATTGACTGTAAATTCTACCGCGCAAGAAAAAGACTGTAAATTCTGAAAAAATGGGTTGAATACGTGCCACATTTTTGGAGGCTGAAATGTGGGCCAATAGGTCGAAGCCAACGCAAGTCGTTGTCAATTAGGTAACAAATGATTCTGACATCTTAGCCGTTGGATTTACATCCAACGACCGGCATCCATCTTCAATCTCTCGTCTTCTTCCTCTAGTGCCGCCGGGACCACCTCCCGCCTCCTGCTGCTAGCAGCTCTGCTTAGAACGCTTCGCTATGAAGCGCTACTCCACCGTTGGCTAGGCCATCCCTCCACCCCTCCACACCTCTTGTTCTTCTCCACCGACTGCCGAACCACACCGCACTAGAACCAGTTAACCCTCGTACACCTCTCCGTCTGCGAGTCTACTCCCGCGTCTTCCCATCTCCGGCTCGTTGCTGTCCGGGGTGTCGCCATCGTCCACCACCTTAGATGCACTCGGCGCAGCGTGGTCAACGTGGTCAACGAATGACACCATCGGAAGTAGACTGCGCGTGGAGAGGCTGACAGCTGGGTCCACGACCGCACACAAGGAAATGCCTCCTTATTACACGCAAAATAATGATTCCTCCACCTGACATCTGGAACCCACCGGAAGGGCCTCTATATTTCGCGAAAATAATGTGCCCCCCGCTGACATGTCGAACCCACCAGCTATCTTCGCACGCACGGAAGTGCCTCCTTATTATGCACAAAAAATGAATATTCCCCCTGCCAGCTGGAACCCAGCATAGTGGGAGGCTGACTTGTGGGCCTACCAAGTTGACGGGGACGGAGGGCTTTGTCAACTTTGTCAATATGAACGATTCTAGCTCCTGTTACCGTACGATGTTCTCCAATGGCCGTAGTGCTTCTTCAACCTCTGGTCTTCTTGCTCCAGCCGCCCAAACCAGCGCCGGTCATGCCACGTGCTCCTGCCTCCCGTGGCCGGTTGTGATATCGCGGAGGCCTCACCGTCCCCTACTACTCCCACCGCTGGCTAGGCCATCCCTCTACTCACCCACACCCCTATTATTCTGCGGCGACAGCAGCCTCACATCGCAGCCGAACCGGTGAACCCTCATACTCCTCTTCGTGTGGGCATCCACTTCTGCGTCTTCCCCGGCTCCGAGTCGTCCCCTTCCTAGTCCTCGCCGTCGTCCATCGCCGTGGTGCTCTTGGCGCGGCGTGGTCAACGTGATCAAGGAACGACTTCCATCGGACATGGATTGTATGTGGAGAGGCTGACAGCTGGGTCCACGGCCGCAGCAAGGAAGTGCCTCCTTATTACGCGCAAAATAATGATTCCTCCACCTGACGGCTGGGACCCACCGGACGGGCCACCATATTTCGTGAAAAAAAACATTTCCCCCTGACTGCTGGGACCCACCAGCTACATCTTTGCACGCAAGGAAGTGCATCCGGGCAAAAAACGATTCCTCCCTGACTGCTGGGACCCACCAGCTACATCTTCGCACGCAAGGAAGTGCGTCCGGGCAAAAAAAAACGATTCGCCCCCCTGACTGCTGGGACCCACCAGCTACATTTTCGCACGCAAGGAAGTGCCTGACAGTCGGAACCCACCTGGTCGAAGCGTACGTAGCGTTGTCATTCTGGTCGCGAACATGTACGTACATATATACTGGTGGATGTAGAGGCATGCACGTGTCGTAGTAGAGGTGCGTACGTGTCGTAATAGAGGCGCGTACGTGTCATAGTAGAGGCGCGCACGTAGCATGTACATGTACGTACATCGGCCAGGGTGCAAGAAAGAAAATACGGCCACATATGTGTACATACGGGCGGGGTCTCGAATGCCTACTCGCGCATAAGTACGGCCAGGGCTCGTGTACATGGCTGGGTCAGAACGGAGAAACATCATCATCGTCGTGTTCATGGGGAGGCAACGAAATGCGTCGTGTTCATTGGGAGGCAATGGAATGCGTCGTGTTCATCGGGAGGCAACGGAACGCGTGGGAGCCAACCGGCTGGGTCGGAACGGAATGTGTGGTCGTGTTCATCGGGAGGGCTTGGACAGAATAGGCGATGGAAACGAGGCCTGTCGTACCGCAAAATGGAGGATACGGCCTTGTGTTCGACTGGCCACATTCGAAACGAGATCCTGTTCATCGGGAGGGGTCTGGCGTACCACAAAACGGAGGAAACGGTCCTCCTACGGTCGAAACGGGGGTCCTGTTGATCGGGAGGGGTATGGTGTACAGCAAAACGGAGGAAACGGACCTCCTGCGGTCGAAACGGGGGTCTTGTTGATCGGGAGGGGTGTGGCGTACTGCAAAACAGACGAAACAGACTTGTGTTGGAGAGCTACGGTCGAAACGGGGGTCCTGTTCATCGGGAGGGGTGTGGCGTACCGCAAAACGGGACTCCACGGGATACTGTTCATCTCCACCGTCGACCTCCTCCAGCCTCCACGGGCTACCGTCGACCTCCTCCAGCCTCCACGGGCTCCTGTTCATCCAACCTCCACCGCGCGCTACTCCACCGGCTACTATTCAACCACCCCTCCACGGGCACCCCTCCACCGTCTACTGTTCATCCAGCCCTCCACACCACGGGGTCCTGTTCAACCACCCCTCCACGGGCACCCCTCCACCGTCTACTGTTCATCCAGCCCTCCACCACACCACAGGGTCCTGTTCATCCAGAGGCAACGCCACCGCTCACTGTTCATCCAACCCCCCCTCCCCCCGCAACTCTCACTGTTCATCCCAGAGGCAGCATCGATCGGATTCAGTTAGCAGCAGTAGCAAAGGAATCACTCGATCGGGTTCAGTTAACATCCATCGATCGATCGCTCGGGTTCAGTAACATAGCCTGCAGTGCAATCGCTCGGGTTCAATTAGAGCCCAAAGCCTCGCTCGGGTTCAGTTAGAGCCAACGCCTCGCACACACGCATGTACGTGTACGAGGGAAACGCGCATCGCTCGGCCCCCGACCTCCCACCGTAACCGGGAACTCCCCAAAATTTTCCTCCCCCTCACTTCTACCATGTTTTTTTCTGTCATGGACGGCCCAAAGAATGTCATGCAGCTGCGTCTCCGGCCCGCCCAGGACGAAAAGCCCATTTTTTGTCATGATTTTTTGTCATAGAAGTAGGAGCCCACCACATCTATGATGATACCGGGTTTTGTAATAATTATCGTCATAGAAGTGTCATATGTATGACAGGAAAAAATTTCGTTCGGCCCAAAATGTTACAGATGTGTCTTTTTTTTGTAGTGTTTACATAGCTCAATTTGAGGTATAGCTAAAGCTATTACCTTATAAGTGCGCATGGAAAAAATTAGCATATAATCATCTGTACATGTAAATTTAATCCAAAACAATTATGTATATAACTTAATAACATTAAAAACAGAAACTCTAATAAGGTAGCATCAAATCTATCTTGTGAGGTTGTTTTGCCTTGGAGGTCGACTAGTTGGTGACTACTTCAAGGCGACTGTCATGACACTCGTGATGTCATAACCAGGAAATAAAATAAACCGTCTATCCATATGTTAATTATTTAAACGATGGTTTCTCTTTTTCCCTACATGCCCAACGTTATTTTGTTACGCACTTGCTTTTTAGTTTTTACTTGGGAAACACTCTTGTAAATAGCTTCCACTATAGCTCATGATAGTTGACGTGGCTTTACCTCGGGCCTCACCCTGATGCCACCAAAAACATGATTTAAAACCTTCCAGGTGTTCTTCTCATATTAAGAAAGAATGTTTGTAGATGTGGTGATACTGAAACGAACCTACATCACTTTTTCAAATGCAATTTCTCTAGAGTAATATGGTTCAAATTTGGCCTCAAGGCTGAAGAGTTAAATTCCAATTTGCATCCCATTGATGTGATTCAAATGGCCCAATCCTCTCATTGCTAAATTAAACCTAGATACTATTTTTTTTAATTTACCATGGAATACATGGAAACCTAGGATTTATCTTCTTTTTAACAAGAAAAAATGGAGTCCTCTGCAAGTCATCTATGCTACAAAAGCTATGCTTAATGCAGGATCAATAGAGAAGAAAGAGGAGATTAATACATGCTCGATCAAAAACTGAATTTCCATACTACTCCATTCCCAAATCCAAATACAAAAATTCAATTTGCAGGTCTTTCAATTTCCACTACTGCTTATAATGCAGAGATAGTAAAAGATGAAGCTGGACTTGGAATCCTGCTCAAAGATGATTTTGTAGAAAAGGAGGCTTAAGCGTATGCCGTTGAGCAGGGACGCGTACGTGTTATATAGGCGCATAAGATCACAGAGAGGTTAGGAGGTTAGGGTTGTGGATTGATCTCCAAGGAAACTAGCTACAACCGGATTAGATCACAACAACCCTAACCTATCATAACACGGTTACAACAAACACACGCACACAATCTAGCTACATATGGTTTATAGTTATATCGTATTATACAATGTTTAACATTACCCCTCAATCACAACTTATCTAAGTTGAGATTGTGTCGAAAAGCTTCTAGCTGCCTCAATGAAAGGGGTTTAGTAAACCCATCTGCAACTTGATCACCCGTAGGGATAAACCAAACATTCAGCGGTTTATTGGCCACCCGTTCTCGAACAAAGTGATAGTCTTTCTCTATATGCTTTGTTCTAGCATGAAAAATAGGATTAGCGGTCAAATATGTAGCACCAAGATTATCACACCAAAGTGATGCATCTCGAGGATGATGAAGTCCCAATTCTATCAACATATTCTTTTTAGTTGCATAAATTTTATATAATTTCAGTTGCATAAAGTTTACTTTTTATTGATTCTTTTTAGTTGATCCCTTTTGCTATTAGAGTTTTATAAAAGTTCTTTAGTTAATTCTTTTTTCTATTAGAGTTTTATACAAATGAACTCTTAAAAGGTTGAAGGTTGGCATGGTATCATCATTTCACCCACATAGCATGTTCTAAAAAGTTGAGAGGGCTACGGCAAAACCTGGATGTGCTTTGTGTATAAAATGGACAATCTCTTTCGAAGTATCGGGGTTTTGAACGAAAACTCATCTGTTACAAAGGGAATTCATTTTTTTTGAAGTTATTTGAACTCCAGACTTTCTGTGTGTTCAAAATGCACCATTCAAAGCCACATCCTCAATTCTCAACCCTTTCTGACTTCATTTGGTATTTTTCATGCATTTACTAATTTTTTGAGCTAAATGACCCTTAAATTGAAAAGCACTTCAAATGAATGATACATCTCCAATGTATATATAATTTTTTATAGTTCCATGCTATTATATTATCTGTTTTGGATGTTTAATGGGCTTTAATATGCTCTTTTATATTATTTTTGGGACTAACCTATTAACCGGAGGCCCGATGCTAGTTTCTATTTTTGCCTATTTTAGGGTTTGTCAGAAAAGGAATACCAAACAGAGGCCAAACAGAATGAAACATTCGCAATGATCTTTCTTGGACCAAAAGCAATTCAGAAGACTTGCAGTAGAAGTCTGGAACGCCACGAGGCGGCCACGAGGCAGGAGGGCGCGCCCATGGGGTAGGCGCGCCTCCCACCCTCATGGGCCCCTCGTAGCTCCACCAACATACTTATTTCGCCTATATATACTCTTATACCCTAGATCGATCCAGAGAGCCACGAAACCAATTTTCCACCGCCGCAACCTTCTGTACCTGTGAGATCCCATCTCAGGACCTTTTTCGGCGATCTGCCAGAGGGGGAATCGATCATGGAGGGCTTCTACATCAACACCATAGCCTCCCCGATGAAGCGTGAGTAGTTTACCATAGACCTTCGAGTCCATAGTTATTAGCTAGATGGCTTCTTCTCTCTCTTATATTCTCAATACAAAGTTCTCCTCGATGTTCTTGGAGATCTATTCGATGTAATACTCTTTTGCGGTGTGTTTGCCGAGATCTGATGAATTGTGGATTTATGAACATGATTATCTATGAATATTATTTGGTTCTTCTCTGAATTCTTATATGCATGATTTGATATCTTTGCAAGTCTCTTCTAATTATCGGTTAGTTTGGCCTACTAGATTAATCTTTCTTGCAATGTGAGAAGTGCTTAGCTTTGGGTTCAATCTTGCGGTGTCCTTTCCCAGTGATAGTAGGGGCAACAAGGCACGTATTGTATTGTTGCCATCGAGGACAAAAAGATGGGGTTTATATCATATTGTTTGAGTTTATCCCTCTACATCATGTCATCCTGCTTAAAGCATTAATTTGTTCTTATGAACTTAATACTCTAGATGCATGTTGGGTAGCAGTCGATGTTTGGAGTAATAGTAGTAGATGCAAAATCGTTTTGATCTACTTGACACGTTCATGATGCCTATGTTCATGATCATTGCCTTAGATATCTTCATAACTATGAGCTTTTCTATCAATTGCTCGGCAGTAATTTGTTCACCCACCGTAATACATGCTATCTTGAGAGAAGCCACTAGTGAAACCTATGGCTCTTGGGTCTCTTTCTTATTACATTGCATCTTTTTTTTCATCGCATCTCGTTTACTATTTTGCAATCTTTACTTTCCAATCTATACAATAAAAATACCAAAAAATATTTACCTTACTATCTTTATTAGATCTCACTTTTCCGAGTGACCGTGAAGGGATTGACAACCCCTTTATCGTGTTGGTTGCAAGGTTCTTGATTGTTTGTGCGGGTACTAGGTGACTTGTGCGTTGTCTCCTACTGGATTGATACCTTGGTTCTCAAAACTGAGTGAAATACTTATGCTACTTTGCTGCATCACCCTTTCCTCTTCAAGGGAAAACCAAAGCATGCTCAAAAGGTAGCAAGAAGGATTTCTAGCGCCGTTGTCGGGGAGATCTACGCCAAGTCAAGAGATACCAAGTACCCATCATAAACTCTTCTCCCCCGCATTAAATTATTTGCCATTCGCCTCTCGTTTTCCTCTCCCCCACTTCTAAAACGATTTTCGAAAACCTTCGCCTTTTCTTCGCCCCTCTTCCGTTCGATCTTGTGTTACCTTGTGCCTTCTTTTTGCTTGCATCTTTGCTTGCTAAAAGTTTATGGATCCTCATCCACTTGCCAATCTTTTTAAGAGATCCAATTACGATGAACCAATTGCTAGTGATTTTTGTGCACTAGATTATCTTTATGAATTTTTGCTTGAAATTCGTGAATCTGAAACTTGTGATGAAGTACTTTATGAAGTGATTTACGATAGATCTTTGAATAAAAAGCATGATTGCAATGATGTTATTATAAATTCTATTAATGAAAATTGTGCTAATAATATGCAAAACTCTAAGCTTGGGGATGCTAGTTTTTCTATGTCCACTGCTTGTTGCAATGATCACGATTGGGGTGATTCTTCTTATGATCTTGAAAATTTATTTAAGCCCCATGATGAATATGAGATTGATAATAATATTTGCAATAATATAGAAAGTGGTTTTGGAAGAGTGTCAACTTTATATTCAACATATTTGTAGAATGTCCAATCTTATGAAATTTATAATAAAAGTGGGCTTGGAGAGGTCATGACTCTATTTAATGGTAATCCCACTACTTTGGAAGAGTGTCAACTTTGCATGCATATGGATCATAAAGAGAAAATTTTGTATGATAGTTATATTATTGAATTTGATTATGATCCTACATATAATTATTATGATAGAGGAAATTATGGTTGTAGAAATTTTCATGTTCTTAAATTTCCTCTTGTTGTGTTGAGATTGTCAATGTTTTATTCCTCTCCTTTGCATATGCTAGATATTTCTTGTCTTGATAATTTGTTTTCCTATAAAATTCCTATGCATAGTAAGTATGTTAGACTTAAATGTGTTTGTCACATGTTTCATGATGCTCTGTTAGTGTTTCAATTATTATCTGTCGTGTGAGCATCGTTGAAATATTATGCCTAGCTAGGGACGTTAAACGATAGCGCTTGTTGGGAGGCAACCCAATTTTATTTTTTGTTCTTCGCTTTTTGTTCCTGTCTAGTAATAAATAATTCATCTAGCCTCTGTTATGATTGTGTTTTTTATGTTTTACTTAGTGTTTGTGCCAAGTAAAGCCTTTAGGATCTTCTTGGGTGATTGTTGTTTGATCTTGCTGATAAAAACAGAAATTATGTGTTCACAAAAATAATTATCAGTTTTTACCAGAGAGAGAGATAAAATACCAATTCCAACTGCAGTAGATCAATATATTTTTTATCCTAGTCGTCCTAATGTTTCAGAATTTTTGGAGTTACAAAAGTATTCGAAACCTCCAGATTACTACAGACTGTTCTGTTTTTGACAGATTCTGTTTTTCGTGTGTTGTTTGCTTATTTTGATGAATCTATGAGTAGTATCGGGGGGTATGAACCATATAAAAGTTGGAATACAGTAGGTTTAACACCAATAAAAATAAATAATGAGTTCATTACATTACCTTAAAGTGGTGGTTTATTTTCTTATACTAACAGAGCTCATGAGATTTTTTGTTGAAGTTTTGTGTTGTGGAGTTTTCAAGTTTTTGGGTAAAGATTTGATGGATTTTGGAACAACGAGTGGCAAGATCCTAAGCTTGGGGATTCCCAAGTAATCCCAAGGTAAAATTCAAGGACAACCAAAAGCCTAAGCTTGGGGATGCCCCGGAAGGCATCCCCTCTTTTGTCTTCGTCTATCGGTAACTTTACTTGAGGCTGTATTTTTATTCACCACATGATATGTGTTTTGCTTGGAGCATCTTGTATGATTTGAGTCTTTGCTTTTTAGTTTACCACAATCATCCTTGCTATACACACCTTTTTGGAGAGACACACATGAATCTGAATTTATTAGAATACTCTATGTGCTTCACTTATATCTTTTGAGCTAGATAATTTTGTTCTAGTGCTTCACATATATCTTTTTAGAGCACGGTGGTGGTTTTATTTTATAGAAATTATTGATATCTCATGCTTCACTTATATTGTTTTGAGAGTCTTTTAGGACAGCATGGTAATTTTCTTTGGCTATAAAATTAGTCCTAATATGATGGGAATCCAAGATGGGTATAATAAAAACTTTCATATAAAGTGCATTGAATACTATGAGAAGTTTGATTCCTTATGATTGTTTTGAGATATGAAGATGGTGATATTAGAGTCATGCTAGTTGAGTAGTTGTGAATTTGAGAGATACTTGTGTTAAAGTTTGTGATTCCTGTAGCATGCACGTATGGTGAACCGTTATGTGATGAAGTCGGAGCATGATTTATTTTTTGATTGTCTTCCTTATGAGTGGCGGTCGGGGACGAGCGATGGTCTTTTCCTACCAAACTAGGAGCATGCGCGTAGTACTTCATTTCATAACTAATAGATTTTTGCAATAAGTATGTGAGTTCTTTATGACTAATGTTGAGTCCATGGATTATACGCGCTCTCACCCTTCCACCATTTCTAGCCTCTTTAGTACCACGCAACTTTCGCCGGTACCATAAACCCACCATTTACCTTCCTCAAAACAGCCACCATACCTACCTATTATGGCATTTCCATAGCCATTCTGAGATATATTGCCATGCAACTTTCCACCGTTCTGTTTATTATGACACGTTTCATCATTGTCATATTGCTTTGCATGATCATGTAGTTGACATTGTATTTGTGGCAAAGCCACCTTCATAATTATTTCATACATGTCACTCTTGATTCATTGCACATCCCGGTACACTGCCAGAGGCATTCACATAGAGTCCTAGTTTGTTCTCAGCATCGAGTTGTAATTCTTGAGTTGTAAGTAAATAAAAGTGTGATGATCTTCATTATTAGAGCATTGTCCCAGTGAGGAAAGGATGATGGAGACTATGATTCCCCCACAAGTCGGGATGAGACTCCGGATGAAAAATAAAATATAAATATAAAAGAGGCCATAAAAAGAGAGAAAGGCCCAAATAAAAAAATGAGAGAAAAAGAGAGAAGGGGCAATGCTACTATCCTTTTACCACACTTGTGCTTCAAAGTAGCACCATGATCTTCATGATAGAGAGTCTCCTATGTTGTCACTTTCATATACTAGTGGGAATCTCTCATTACGAACTTGGCTTGTATATTCCAATGATGGGCTTCCTCAAAATGCCCTAGGTGTTCGTGAGCAAGCAAGCTAGATGCACACCCACTTAGTTTCTTGTTGAGCTTTCATACACTTATAGCTCTAATGCATCCGTTGCATGGCAATCCCTACTCACTCACATTGATATCTATTGATGGGCATCTCCATAGCCCATTGATATGCCTACTTGATGTGAGACTATCTTCTCCTTTTTGTCTTCTCCACAACCACCATTCTATTCCACCTATAGTGCTATGTCCATGGCTCACGCTCATGTATTGCGTGAAGATTGAAAAAGTTTGAGAACATCAAAAGTATGAAAAAATTTCTTGGCTTGTCATTGGGGTTGTGCATGATTTAAATATTTTGTGTGGTGAAGATAGAGCATAGCCAGACTATATGATTTTGTAGGGATAACTTTCTTTGGCCATGTTATTTTGAGTAGACATAATTGCTTAGTTAGTGTGCTTGAAGTATTATTATTTCTATGTCAATATTGAACTTTTATCTTTAATCTTTCGGATCTGAACATTCATGCCACAATAAAGAAAAATTACATTGAGAAATATGTTAGAAAGCATTCCACATCAAAAATTCTTCTTTTATCATTTACCTACTCGAGGACGAGCAGGAATTAAGCTTGGGGATGCTTGATACGTCTCCAACGTATCTATAATTTTTGATTGTTCCATGCTATTATATTATCTGTTTTGGATGTTTAATGGGCTTTAATATGCTCTTTTATATTATTTTTGGGACTAACCTATTAACCAGAGGCCCAGTGCCAGTTTCTGTTTTTTTTGCCTATTTTAGAGTTTCACAGAAAAGGAATACCAAACGGAGTCCAAACGGAATGAAACCTTCGCGATGATCTTTCTTGGACCAAAAGCAATCCAGAATACTTGGAGTAGAAGTTTGGAACGCCATGAGGCGGCCACGAGGCATGAGGGCGCGCCCAGGGGGTAGGCGCGCCCCACCCTCGTGGGCCCCTCGTAGCTCCACCGACGTACTTCTTTCACCTATATATACTCTTATACCCTAGATCAATCCCAGAGGAGCCACGAAACCACTTTTCCACCACTGCAACCTTCTATACCCGTGAGATCCCATCTCCGGACCTTTTCCAACGATTTTTCGGAGGGGGAATCGATCACAGAGGGCTTATACATCAACACCATAGCCTCTCCGATGAAGCGTGAGTAGTTTACCTCAGACCTTCGGGTCCATAGTTATTAGCTAGATGGCTTCTTCTCTCTCTTAGATTCTCAATACAAAGTTCTCCTCAATGTTCTTGGAGATCTATTCGATGTAATACTCTTTTGCAGTGTGTTTGCCGAGATCCGATGAATTGTGGATTTATGAACATGATTATCTATGAATATTATTTGGTTCTTCTCTGAATACTTATATGCATGATTTGATATCTTTGCAAGTCTCTTCGAATTATCGGTTTAGTTTGGCCTACTAGATTGATCTTTCTTGCAATGGGAGAAGTGCTTAGCTTTGGGTTCAATCTTGCGGTGTCCTTCCCCAGTGACAGTAGGGGTAGCAAGGCACGTATTGTATTGTTGCCATCGAGTATAAAAAGATGGGGTTTATATCATATTGTTTGAGTCTATCCCTCTACATCATGTCATCTTGCTTAAAGCGTTACACTGTTCTTATGAACTTAATACTCTAGATGCATGCTTGATAGCGGTCGATGTGTGGAGTAATAGTAGTAGATGTAGAATCGTTTCGATCTACTTGACACGTACGTGATGCCTATGTTCATGATCACTGCCTTAGATATCTTCATAACTATGCGCTTTTCTATCAATTGCTTGACAGTAATTTGTTCACCCACCATAATACATGCTATCTTGAGAGAAGCCACTAGTGAAACCTATGGCCCCGGGGTCTCTTTCTTATTATAGTGCATCTCTTTTATATCCATCGCATTTCGTTTACTATTTTGCAATCTTTACTTTCCAATCTATACAATAAAAATACCAAAAAATATTTACCTTACTATCTTTATTAGATCTCACTTTTGTGAGAGACCGTGAAGGGATTGACAACCCCTTTATCGCGTTGGTTGCAAGGGTCTTGATTGTTTGTGCAGGTACTAGGTGACTTGTGTGTTGTCTCCTACTGGATTGATACCTTGGTTCTCAAAACTAAGAGAAATACTTACGCTACTTTGCTGCATCACCCTTTCCTCTTCAAGGGAAAACTAACGCATGCTCAAGAGGTAGCAATGAACTCTGAAAAGGTTGAAAGTTGGCAATGCATCATCATTTCACCCACATAGCATGTGCTAAAAAGTTGAGAGGGTTACGACAAAAGCTGGATGCACTTCATATACAAAATGGACAATCTCTTTCTAAGTATTAGGGTTTCGGATGAAAACTCATTTGTTACAAAGGGATTTTGTTTTTTTGAACTTATTTGAACTACAGACATTTTGTGTGTTCAAAATGCCCCATTCAAAGCCACATCATCAATTTTCAACCCTTTCTGACACTACTGCAGGATGCTGCTAACGCGACACTAGGATCAGAGGCCCTTCGAGAAACTGTGTGCAATGCCATAATCACAGACTGTGGTGTAAAAACTGTCAAAAAAGGTGCAAAACGTTTGTGATGGAGGACGCATCAAACATGGTTCGGATTTTAGTTGCGTGTGTGATGCAAGGCATATGGTTCAGTTCAATTAACTGTTTGCGATGAGGAGGAACAAAAGAAACGGGCAGCCAGATGGAGGTGTGTGCGATATACAACATACGCTTCACTCGGATGAACTGTTTGTGATTAGGCAACACAAAATAAATGGTCAGCCAAATGAAGGTGTGTGCGATATATGGCATGCGGTTCACTCGGATGAACTGTTTGCGTTGAGACATGAGAACATAAACGGTTCAACTTAACAAGATGTGTGTGATATGCGACAAAGTCTGTAATCAGAAATGTCTGTGAAGACGGATAATAACACAGACTGTCGCTGCTAATAAGACGTGTGTGTTGCACAATGGGATTGCATACAGAACAACAACATATATATACACACACTTATAAGTACATGCTTGCATAACCAAATTAAACATCCACTTACATAGGTGGCTACTACAACCATGTCATTTGCACACACCAAAGTAAACTATTACATGCATAATTACATAGGTGGCGACTACACACATGACATTTCCACACACCAATAAAGTAAACTATATATTACATGCATGATTAACTAGCATAAACGATCATCTGATCATCATCTACTTCTTGTGACGCTTGCTCTGCTTGTGGATCGATCCGGGCTCGTCCATTTTGGTAACGAGGCACTTCCTCATGTCAACGATCCGCATGTGTACATTCTCTTAGCCGCGAACCTGAGGTGAGGTTCATCCAGTTGCCTCATCCAGGCCCTGTGCCAGGATAGGGGACTTGTTCTCTGGACATATTGCTTCATCTTTTCGTAGTAGGGGTCGATGATGGCCGAGGCGAGTTCGACCAGGGAGTCCTTCTTCATGCTGCCCCAGACCCTGTAGTGGTCACGGATTTCGACAAGGTTCTTGCAGGCCAAGCCCGTAACATGGAGCGCGTTTACATCGTCAGTGGTTTCCACCGTGGCGAACTTGTAGTCGGTGCTGTTGAAAAACCTGTTGAAATGGTCGCAAGGCTCTGTGGCCATGCAGTAGTGGTAGATGAGGACATGATGGCCCACGCACAACTGGGCGACGACAACCTTCTGATCTATGCCGGGACGACCGGTGGTGTACTGGAGGTCGATGCTGACCACCTTGTACTTGTCTCGAGCAAGCAACTGCTCAACGCTGTTGATGTAGTCGTCCACCACGGTCGGGTCGATGGTGTACACCACCGAGAGATCTGTCTCCCTCGTGTGGGTCTCCACTCTATGCTCTCTGAACTCCATTGGAGCGCCGCTGGACATCCCCTCTCTATGTATCATCGTGGGTGTGCTTGTTCTGTTGTGGGGCATGATCGAGAGGTTGAAGAGACTAAGGGTACAATGGCCGCGGGAATTAAAGGGGAAGCCAGACGGCCAGGAATATCAACAGGCCCTGATGGCAGTTTTAATTTGCAGCGCGTAACTCCATCGTGTCGCACGTAACTGCATCGCATGGCAACGCGCATGATGCAACCGCATGCATATGGGGCCCCCGACGTGATCGTGCGCACGCCCAACTGCTCGCAGAGCACGCATGGAGGGACGCGAGCAGAGCGCTCCGCGGTCGCCTCAACGGCGAGCAACCATATATATATACATATATATATATGTGTGTGTGTATTAATCTGTTACCCCGGCCCCATATAGGCGCGACGCGCCTACATAGTAGAATCCCCCTGAGCCAGCCCAAACCCAACCCGCCTTCTTTCGCCGGAGGCACAGTCGCGGGCGAGCGAGCGATGGCGGCAGCCGGAGCGAGGGAGCCCGCGGCACCGTGACTGGCCGACAACGGATCCACCGCCTCCATCCCCTTCCTCACCGTGGTCATGATCCGAGCCAGCCGCCTCCCTCCTTCGCCGGGGCCGTGATCCGCGCCAACCACGTCCCTCCCTCGCCGGGGCCGTGATCCGCACCAGCCGCCTCCCTCCCTGGCCGGGATCCTTTGCCGGGGCCATGATCTGCACCTCCTGTCTCCCTCCCTCGCCGGGGCTCCTTCGTCGGGGCTATGATCCCCGCCAGCAGCTACCTCCCTGGACCTCATCACCGGACATCCACCACAATCAGCAGCGCTGTCGCCTCCCCAAGCTCCTTGCCTGCATCAATGGCGCCGCCTCCCAAGAACATGCCAGTACGTTGCCCATGATAGGAAGAAGAAGAAGTCAGATCCAAGAACATGCCACTGGAGGTGATGTTTGTGTTCAGTTCATCAGTCCTGCAATGATGAAGATTCAGTTTAAAAATTGCACACACTATGATCTGCCTACATGTTACACTATCAGATTCATCAGTACTACATGTGTGCTGCATCAGTGACACATGTTCCTATGATGCAGAAGCAGATAGTACATTGCAAAAATGCTGCATCAGTTCATTACACCCCTGCCACTTGATGCACAGTTTGGACGTCGAGGTTACCGTCAGTACCTCTAATATGCTAGCTTCAGTTCAAGCCAAAAACCTAGACTTATGCACCAGTCCAAGTAGCTACTAGGCTTTATATAAGGTTCAGCTGCCACTGCAAGTTTGTATGATGTTATTTCTACTAGTGCATGTCGTGTAGTTGCATTAGTTCGAACTAGTAAAGAATGTTGTTGAAAAAAATATACACTTGTTACACAGTAAGTTCAATGATACATAAACTAGGAGTACTTCTAGTGTAGTTGCATAAGTTATAGATGAAAAAAAGAGAATACATGCATCAATTATATATATATGCATATCCATACATATCTGAAGTTCAATGTTCAGTTTGCAAGCAGTGCACCAAATGTTTATGCATCAGTTATAGGGAAAAAGATAAAAACTTTCCATAACAGATGAAGTTCAATGTTCAGTTTACAAGCAGTGCTAAATATTAGTACATCAGTACATCATTGTTGAACATGTACGTTCATCAGTTCGACTGGAAACTAAACCAGATACAAAATAGAGAACAAAGTTTAGTAACGGCCAGCGATGCAAGTTCAACTTGTACATTGCCTTCAGTGCATGACATGTTACCCATAACATGTATACGAGAAAAATGCAGAAAAGATTAATCCCAAAACTATTGAATGTCATTGCAGAAACATGCATGGCGGCACATGCAGCGAGGGTTTGATGAGCCAAGCAGATATGGGGCACCGCCTGGTTGGGTAACACCAGAAATAGCACATGGATACTTCAACAATACAGGCAGATTTCAAGCTACACCAGAATCATCAGAAGCGTGGACAGGTTCTTCTATGCAGCAAACACCGATACCTGGGAATACAAGCTTTGCCACTGCTGGGTTGCAATAAGGACAACAATTTCCCCAACGACAAATGTTTTCCTTCCCTAGCGCATGAAGAAAGGCAAGGACACATAGGCTTCCACCAGTCGCTCCATCAACATCAATCAACCGTGTTGCAAAAGCGGTTGCGACAGGAAGACCAGGCCAAAGAAATAGAAATTTTGGCCACTCTAGCAGGGTGCAAAGTACAAGATATGAGCCATATAGACAGGAGCAACCTCACAACGAATCTGAGGGGAGACGGCCATACAATGAGAGACGGAGAGCTTTGTCAACATTGCTCCCTCCAAGAGATGCATTGCTGCATGTGCCAAGGGCGACACCATCCGTGCCCATACACCAGGGTGAACAGCAAACACCGGAGGCAGCACAGAGCTATACACATGTAAGTATCCACATTCAAAAAAAAACATACAAGAACAGTCCATACCATGGTACTGTGACCACCCCATCAAACATTTTCATAACTGCGTTTTTGTTTGCTCACTGTTGCATGCAGCCACCTAACATTGAAGCTTACGCTCTGCCAAGGCTAGAGACGCACTGTGAAACTTTCAAAGAAGCAAAGGACTTCTACAACGTCTATGGAAAGCATGTGGGTTTTGCTGTCAGGAAAGGCTCCAAGGTTGAGACCAGAGTCTACCTTTATTGCATGTGCTATGGAGTCTATGAATCAAAGGTGTCAAAAGCAAATAGACAGCGGAACAAGATGACAGCCAGGACTAACTGCGGGGCTAAAATGAGGCTGAAGAGGGAAAAGGATGGAACACTTGTCATAAAAGATATAGTCTGGGAACACAACCACAGGCTACAGCTCACCCCCAAATGCTTGTCTTCTTGCACTCCCACAAAAACTTTGACAAAACAATCTTGGAGTACGTCAAGTACCCGCGGTTCAAAGGCATTGAACACACGCAAATCATGAGCATACTGGGTGGCGATGACATCGGTAGCTACTTCCTCGAAATGAATGCCAAAGACCTGATTAACCTGTAAGTACAAACTTGTTCTCCTCCCATAAACCCCCTCCATCTTTTTTCCTCTGTCAGTACAAACATATTATGCAACGCATGACCTGACGCCAGTTCAACATGCATTTTTGAATGACTGTTCACTTTTAATATGCAGCAAAGCAAAGAATTCAAGGATGGATGATGTGGACGATGTCCTAAAGACTGCCAACTTCTTTAGGGAGATGAAAGCTATAAACAGGGAATTCTTCTGTGACATGCAACTTGATGAGTTCGACAGAGTTAAGAACATATTCTGGGCGAACGCAAGCTGCCGAGGGGCGTATCAGGACTTCTGTGACTGCATAATGTTTGACACCACATATAAGACCAACAAGTACCATATGCCACTTGGGGTGTTTGTGGGTACTAACAACCACTTACAGACTACATTCTTTGGTTTCGCTCTGATAAGAGATGAGGATGCAGATTCATTAAGATGGTTGTTCAAGACATTTTTAAGGTGCATGAGAGGGAAGGCTCCTACATGCATCCTCACAGGTACAACCACCAAAACCACCCCCAACCACCCCCCCACCCCCACCCCAAAAAAAGGAAAATAACACAGTAAAAATGTTGTGTCAGTTCTATTGGTATATATGCACTGCTATCTGCTGACCACTCCACGTCACTTTTCTCATTACCAGACTAGTGCCCGGCAATGGCTTTGGCGATCCCACATGCTTTCTAGAACATGGTACACAAGCTGTGCCGCTCGCACATTATGAAGAAGTACAGGGAACACCTCGCATACATGTACAATCTGCACGAAGACTTTAAGGGTGAATTCACATCAATCCTCAACTGGCCCCTCATGACAACTGAGTTTGAGGCTGCCTGGAAAAGACGCATTGATAAGTACAACCTCCATGATGATGCCACGATGGTGGGCATGTGGAACGAGCGTGAGAGATGGATATCAGCCTACTTCAAAGAAATTTTCTGCGCCAAAATGGCATCCACACAACAAAGTGAGAGCATGAACTATGTGCTCAAGAAGAACTTCGTAAGTGAGAAACAAAACCTACACCGGTTTGTCAGCCAGGTAAACTCCTGCGTCAAAACTAGGAGGCAGGCAGAGAACCAGGAGACAATGGGTAACTGGGTATAGCTCTATCACCTGTCATAAGACAAAAATAACAAGCTCACTAAAGTAAAACTTTATTAGTTAGACAAGTTTTTGTTGCAAGAAAACTAATAATTTGGTCATCATTCTTGCATGGGCAGAAGGAACAAAACACACTGACCCTCTATGGGTTTGACACCCAGATGGCAAAGCTTTACTCACGAGTTGTGTATGGCGAGATCAGAAAAAGGCTAAAACTGAGCACACTCTTCACGGCGATAGAGACGGAAGAGCCCACAAAGTACCTCGTGCGCTACAACAACCCGCAAAAACTGTCTGTGTGGGCTTAGCACGCATTCCAGGTGGTTGCAGACCCCGTGGGAGAAACATATGAGTGTGAGTGCAAACTATGGGACCACACAGGTGAGGACTAAAAAAAGATACATACTGTACTACTTTTTTGCAAAGTTTTTGTTCGAATGAAATGACAAAAAACATGCACCTCTTCAACAAAATACAGGTATTTTCTGCGTGCATGTCCTGTGCATGATGCAGATAATTAAGGCTGCCAGCGTTCCAGAGAAATACATCCTCAGGAGATAGACCAAACGCCCGAACATCCAGCCAACATTTAACAAAAATGACTTGAGGACAGTAGCGTCAAACAAGGCATCCCAATACTACATTGAAAGCTCACTGCTGACGCTGAACATGAGGGTGCACAGAAAAGGCTTGAGAAGCCAAGAGCAAATGGCGAGGTCACGGGTCATCATGGACAAAATTGAACAAGAACTCGACGCCATGCATTTTGCTGAAAACGGAGGTGTCGCGGACAATGAAGCCATTGAGCAGGATATTGCTACAATGTTAACCGAGATGAACCATCTGGGAGCTATTGACCCATTCGACAACGAGGAAGATGAGCAACAGCAACCAGAGCTTGCCCATGTGCACACTCAAGAGCACCAACATGCTCACATGCAAGATCATGAGCTTGATGGTGCTGTAGGCGAACGACATGACAACATGACATCCTACCAGCAGCAGCAGGAAAGGGTGATTAAACCACCCATATTCTCAAACACAAAGGGGAGGAAGAGTAAGAAGCAAGCAGCGAAAGTAGCAAAAGCAGCAGCCAAATAGCCGCCACACCCCATCAGGCGCGTGGAATTTTGCCCGGACGGCAAACCTCTTGGGATAAGGGCATGCGGATTCTGCAATGTTGTGACCAACCATAATTACCGCACATGCCCACTGTGCACAAATGCCACTGTCAACAAGCAAACGCTGCAGAAGAAGATTGGAGCCGTCCAGGTTTCTACCAATGGAGATGACACACGTAACAGCTACACTTGCCGCAAGTGTGGGGGAACTGACGAACATAATGCCCGCATGTGCAAAGTGGGCAAGCAGGTTAGTGGTGCTGAACAGAAATAGGGCAAGGTCCAGAGTTCCAAAAAATCAAAAGAAGAGGATGAAGAAGAAGAGTTTGATGAGAATGGCGACCAATCAGACGAAGACAATGAAGATGACAGTGTTGGGGACGAGGAAACTGAAACTGAAGATGAAGCTACGAAGGCTCAAGCAGTAAAGGGCGCCGGCAAGGGACAACATTCGGGGCCAGTTAGGAGGAGCTCAAGACTGAAGAATCCATAGTTGTTATGCTGCTGCATCAACTGAAAAATAAGCTTGTACTCTCAGTTGCCTCGGTACGCACAATGAGGAAACATATCAGAAACATTGTCATTACCAAAACTTATTTAGCTTTATCATCGATTTCTCGATGAGTACTATAGTTAAGATATAATTTGTGATTTGTGCCCGCTGGACTAGTGACATTATTATGTAAACCATTTGATAATCCTTTTGAATGCAGTCACAAATACATTTCAAAAAACTTATCTAGATTTATGTAACGCCAACACTACTGTTGACCAGTAACTCAGCAAAAATATGTTATGGAAAATTTAAACTCTTATAGTACATCAGTACTGATAATTCTCACTCGTCAGTAAAAAGGCATTGTAACCAAACACACCCGTGAACACCTCAAAAAACATCGTTTCAGAAACAAGCTGTGTCTGCTTTTGCCAGTCCTAGTTCAGAAAGTCTATTAGTACATAAAAATAATTATCTCAAGCAAATGCAAATATAATATACATGTACTGATGAAAAACTAATTTATCTGCAAAAAATATTTTCAAAGATTATCTTAATATAAACAGTCCTTTCAAAAAACAAAAATTGTTTTAAAAAACATTAGCACGACACACATAGTCTGCCTGGTATTTGGTAAGTCCAATTACACTTCAATCACCAGTGCAAGTACCCACAGTAGAGGAGTACAAACCTCCATCATCACCAACCCTAACACGTGCAAAGTGGGATAAGCAACTAATAAGTACAGCTTAACAAGACAGATCAGTGCGACAGTAAAATGCCATCATCACCGACCCTGAGATGAGCAAGTGGGATAAGCAGCTGGTAAGTACAGCTTGACAAGACTACTCAGTGCGACCAGATTAATACCCTGGCAAACAAATTGGCTTGGACGGTTGGTTCTTCCAGGCCACTACCCACGCCACGCAATGGGCGGTTGCCACAAGGGACTGCAAACGGCGACCCCATGCAACTACACCCACGCCCTGATGAACCGCCTCCCACACATCCCCGTCGACACACTACAAAATACCCCATTCTCTTCCATCTTTGCCTCATTCCTAGAAAACCACCATTTCCACTTCCATCTCCACTACACACAACCCAGAAACTTCTCTCTCCCAAGCCCACAGTCGGCGGAGGAGTGCGATGGTGGAGGAACCGTCCGCCAAGCGTCATCATGGCGAGACGTCGGACAAGAGCAGCAACCTCGTCGACGTTCACGTCCCTGGCGAGAAGTGCGAGTACACCAAAACCCTCACAGGGCTTGAGCTCCACGGCAAGAAGACGCTGGAGATCATCTGCACCAGTGAACCAGACAAGGCCGACGAGATGATCTCCAGGCTCTGGAGGAAAGCTGGTGGCTCGCATCGTAAGATCATCAGCCTTGGTGTGCACTACACCAAGGAAGACGAACCTACCCAGATGATAGCAGTCTTGCAGTTGTGCGTGGAGGAACTATGCCTTGTGTACCACATCACAGCGGCCACGAAATGGTGACCCATCTTACTCATTTGCCCTATTTGGTTCATCTGTTTAATTAGTACTCTATCCTGAAAAGTTCATCAAACTTGTTTCCCAACTAGATGTACTAGTGTGGTTTGTGAAAGTGGATGCACTACTGCATTTTCTCAAGTAGATACACTATAAATGTATTTTTGAACCTGATGCACTGGATTACTATTTGAAAAATCTTGCAGAAGATTAATTTCTGAAGTTGATGTACTAGTGAAGTATCTGATCTTGATCCAATAGTGTAGTTTATGTACTCAATGTATTAAAAAGATGTTTCTGAACTTGATGTAGTGAAGTAGATTCTGAATTTGGTCTAATGTTTTTTTCATAAGCAAAAAAACTAAGAACTTGCTGAAGCACTGGTGTGTGTTGTCCTATTCAACAAAAGCAAATAAACTAGTACTAAAGCAGCACATACAACATTGGCTCAAACTATGATGTACTTGAATTTAATTTCAGAACTTTGTTTACTAATTTCTGAAGTACATTCATCCATTAGTTATGCTATATAAGCATCTACTTCATGGATTCATCGCTTGTAAAACAAAACAAAAATGAAGAATTCAAACATCAAAGTAATGCTAATCTTCAAAATGTCTCTCCCCTTGCACGCCCAAGAGCCTTAACGAGATGCTGAAGCAATAGAGGTTGTTCACATTTGCCGGTTTTAGCATTGAAAGTGATAAAGAGAAGATGAAGATGTCTGGCCTTCTGACGATCAACACCAACAAGTACGTCGACATTCAGCGCATCTAGAGAGTTCCATGCACCAGAAAAGAGTACGACTCCTTGACTAATGTTGCAGCCAGCGTCATCCACCCATTCTACAAAGGCATGAAGAAGAACATCGACACGCAGGAAGACCACAAACTATGGGGGATCAGCCCGCTGCCAGACAACCTCACCGAGTACGCAGGAGTAGATGCGTATGCCGCGTACAAGTCATGGAACATCATCGACAACATCACAAATGGTTGGGAAATTGCAAAAGCGCGGGAGGCAGAAAACTACTACGACCGCCCCTTTCACCCCTTTTAGGGATGAAGATACATCAAATTCTACCTTTGTTTTCCTTCCGCTTGTGCTTGCCTTTTATCTTGTTGTTTCAAATTAGTAGTTTGCTCTTGTTGGGTTGAACCAGTATGATTATGTCATGCTTGTCATGGTTGAAAAAGTTTATTTATGTCATCAAGTACATTGTTTTGCTTGTCTCATTATATAAGATTGGTAGCTTCATATTTTGTTAATCCATCAATTCAAATTCAAAGTAGCTTCTGAATGGAACTTTGTGCCTACTCTAAAGTACTAGTTATGAAGCAACTAATCAAACAACGTTGTTCCATGTGTAGTTTCGATTCAGTATTGTATAGAAAACATAACATTGAAAACAATCGGCACAATTTGAGTTGCTTAACAACGCTTCAAAAGTTGAAGCAAAAATTCTTAGTACTTCATGTATTGTTCTCATTCATATGTAGCTGCTAGAAAATTAACAAGTACTACAAACAGAAAAATTTAAGAAGGATCAGCACACACTTATGTTGGTCTCTTGCAGACTAAGAATGAAAGTACTAGTACACTTGATCGGACAGTACATACTTACTACAATGAAAAGTACAAAGAAGCATCAGTCCGTAATCCCCCCCCCCAGATGTCAGACTCAGAACATAAGTGCTACTATGAATGGACTATCAGTACAACTTAGTCTATGCGCAAGTACCATAGTGATGAAAATGACACGAGAAGACCCTTGAGAATAATCGCAAAAACAAGCACAAAAACAAGGCAAAAAACTTCAAATGAAAAAATAACACTTCCACAAAACTAGAACAAAAAGTATCAGTCTAAGTTACTGGTGGAGTCAAGTACTAGATTCAAACAAACAAAAAAAGTAAAAATTGGCCGCCCAAGGACAGGCGTAGACCCTGACGCTGCTAGATACTTGAACTCGAGCCCATGGGCGAATCCCTAGTAATCCGCACAACGCAAGGCCAACCGACCAGGGCCCATAGGTCATGAGAGAGCGAGCGCCGTGTATAAGCACTTAGGTAAGTATTCAGAGGAGTTCGACTAGTAGGACTCGGCCGCACTTATAAACAAGTCGAAATCCTCCTCCCTTAGTGAGGTGGGACTAAACCCAGAGCACACGCACATCCAGCAGTGTCCAAAACATCCGCGTGGGCCATTTGGGCCGGAAAACGGCCCAATAGCCTCCATCGTCTACGAACACCCCACCAATAAGCCCACTTAAACAAACCAGAGCGCGGGGCAAAGAAATATAAACTACAAGAAAAATGTTTGAAACTGAAAATATAAAAGTTCAAATACTAGTTTGCAGGCAATAACTTTAAATACAAAAAATAAAAATAATTTTAGCTCTGCACCACGGATGCTAAAAAAGGAAAAAAAAATATGATACAAAAACAATGAAACTCTAAAAAGCAGAGAACTTAATAGCCTATCTGTTAAATGTACATAATTTAAAACACCGAATTAAAATATTAACTTCAAGTTCAACTACTAAGATGCAAGGAGTTCAAATAGATAATGTTTGTCAATTATGCTAAATTTCTTATTTATATAAAATCTAAAAAGTTCAACTACTAAAATGCAAGAAGTTCAAATAGATTTTCTTTGTCAATTATGCTAAATTTATTATTTATATAAAATCTGACTACTTCAACTACTAAAAATGCAAGAAGTTCAAATAGATTTTCTTTGTCAATTCTGCTAAATTTCTTATTTATGTAAAATCTATCCACACCTCAACGAGCGATTTCGTCGTAAATAATATCAATCCACCCCCCCCCAAAAAAAAACTTAGCTCAAACATACATATGACATCAGTACTAAAAAAGCAGGAATAGTCAGGCCACTCACACCACTGTGACACCAAATTTCAAAACCGTACGCTGTATGAAATTACAATTCAGTTCACACATCATTAAACCATAAGTGCACTAAAAATGAGAATACAAAAACTATAAAAGGCATAAGTTAGGTTGGGACAGATGAAAAATAAAATAAGTCCCAATTTTGAGCAACAACTCCCAGGGCACTGAAAAATGTTTTGAGATCAACTAGTGTATAAGACTTCAGTGGAAGAACAATACTTAACATCAACACGGAAAAACATCACAAAGCATACGTCACTTAAACAGTGAAAAATGCCATCATCACCACCCCTGAGACGTGCAAGTGGGATAACCAGCTGGTAAGTACAGCTTGACAAGACTACTCAATGCGACAGTAAAAACCCTTGGCTTGGACGGTTAGTTCTTCCAGGCCACCACCCGTGCCACCCACTGGGCGGTTGCCACAAGGGACTGCAAATGGGGACCCCCACGACCACTACACCCACGTCCCCGATGAACCGCCTCCCACACATCCCCGTGGACACGATGCAAAATACCCCATTGTCTTCCATCTCTGCCTCATTCTCAGAACCACCATTGTCGCTTCCGTCTCCACCACAAACAACCCAGAAACTTCTCTCTCCCAAGCCCATAGTCGCCGAAGGAGGGCGATGGCGGAGGAACCATCAGCCAAGCTTCATCATGGTGAGAGGTCCGATAAGAGCTGCAACCTCGACGATGTTCACGTACCCGGCGAGAAGCGCGCATACACCAGAACCCTCATAGGGGTTGAGCTCCACGGCAAGGAGACGCTAGAGATCGTCTACACCAGCGAACCAGACAAGGCCGACGAGGTGATGAGCAGGCTCAGGATGAAGGGCGGCGGCTTGTATCCGAGCTTCATCGGAGTTGATGTGGAGTACACCAGCGATGATGAACATCCCCAGATGGCAGCAGTCCTGCAATTGTGTGTCGAGGAACTCTGCTTGGTGTACCACATCGCAGCGGCCACAAAATGGTAACCCAAAACTAATGTTCATTCATCTGTTGTACTAGTACTACTCCCAAAAAAATCATTAAACTTGTTTCCCAACTAGATGAACTACTATAGTTTGTGAAGTGGATGTACAAGTACATGTTTCTCAAGTTACATGCATTTCTGAAATTGTGAAGTGGATTGTTTCACCAGATTAGTCATCTAAAAACTAATGCACTGGATTAGCATCTGAAAAATGTTTCACCAAATTAATTTCTGAACTTGATGTACTAGCATAGATTCTGATCTTGATGCACTAGTATAGTTTATAGAATTGATGTATTAAAAGATGTTTGGTGAAGTGTTATTGGTCCATATCTTGATGCACATGTTTCTCAAATTAATTTCTGAACTTGATATAGAATTGATGCACAAAGGTGTATCAAGAACTAGTATAGGTCTTTTATTCAACAAAGAAGAAAATAAACTTGAAGTAAGTAGCACATATATCATTGTCTCTGGTAAAAATAGGTTCTTGAACTTGGTGAAGCATTTGGTGAAGCACTGAAGATACCAAAAAAGAAAAGTACCATGGTGTAGTTGAATTTAATTTTAGGACTTTGTGTACTAGTTTCTGAACTACATTCATCCATGACTTGTACTATATAAGCATCTACTTCATGGATTATCACTTGTAAACCAAATAGCGGGGGAATTAAATCTTCAAAAAAGAACACTAATCTTCAATATGTGTCTCCCCCCTTGCATGCCCAAGCGCCTCAAAGAGTTCCTGCAGGAGGAGAAATTGTACACATTTGCCGGTTTCAGCATTGGAGGTGACAAGTGGATGTTGAACAAGTCTGGTTTGGAGATCAACCCCAACAACTTCATCGACATGCAGCGCAAGTGGAAAGTTCCAACCAAAAAAAATTCTACGACTCCTTGGCCGATGTTGCAGGCAGCGCCATCCACCCATTCTACAAAGACATGAAGAAGAAGATCGACATGGAGGAAGACCACAAACTGTGGGGAATCAGCTTGCTGCCAGACAAGCTCATCGACTACGCAGGAGTAGATGTGTACGCCACGTACAACATCGTGACAGGTTGGGATATTTCAAAAGAGCAGGAGGCTGACCCCTACTACCACTGCAACTTCGCGGGATGAAGAGGCATGAAAGTCTGCCTTCGTGTTGCTCGCGCTTCTCCTTGTCCTTAATCTTGTTGTTTCAGATTTGTAGTTTGCTTTCGTTAGGTCGAACCAGCTTCCTTATGTTATGTGTGTCAGGATTTGAACAAGTTTGCCTATGTCTATCAAGTACATCGTTTGCTTATGCCGTTCGACAAGTTTGCAAGCTTCCTATTTTGTTTATCCATCATTTGAAGTTGAAGTAGGTGGTGAATGAAACTTGATGGCTTCTATGCAGCACTAGTCATGGAGCAACAAATCACACATGGATATTTTCACAAAAAACTGTTGCAGACTAACTAAGGACAATAGCAAATAGTAGTGTTGGACGCTAAGTACAGCTTAGTCATGTACGGTAGTACTATCACACTAAAAATCAGTTTTTAGTTTCAGGAGAGCACTAAAAAGACTAAGTTTCAGCCAAGGACAATGTTCAGTACTAACAACATCATGCTAATAGTAGTTAGAAAATTACTAAGTACTGCAACAGGAAAAGCAAAGAACCATCAGTACGTATTTCCTAGTCACTAGCATGCTAGGATTGAAAGTACTGGTACACTTGAACACGCAGTACATTCATTCTACAAAAATAAAAAGGAATGGGAAGCTTCAGTTCACATTCCCTAAAACAGTGACACACACTAAGAATAACAGTAATAGTACAATTGAAATCTAAGTACAACTTAGTCTATACGGGAAGTACTATGATGATACCAAACATTGCCTTGAGAAGAACCACAGCCTAGAAAAAAGAAGGCCAAAACTAAATCAAAAGGATATCAGTTCGACCAAGGAGAAAAATCACAGGAAAGACAACAGAAGCATCAGCCCACATTGACCAGTGAGGTACTAGTTTCAAACAACACAAAAAATAAAATGTTCAAAGTACTAGTACAATTGAAATTTTAGTACAACTTAGTTTATTCGGTAAGTGCTATGATGATACCAGTTAATACCTTGAGAAATAAGGCCAGGACTCAACCAAAAATAGATTATAGTTCAACCAAGGACAAAAATTAACAAAAAACAAACAACAGAAGCATCAGCCCACATTGACTAGTGAAGTAATTATGAACTTAATACGGCTATCTGTTAAATGTAGCTAATTTAAAGTAGTGCTTTAACTTTTACTATGAAGTTCAACTACTAAAATTCAAGAAGTTCAAACAAAAATTTGGCTCTCAAATTTTGCTAAATTTCTTATACTTAAATAAAATCTGGCTAGACATCACATAGCAACTTCGTCGTAAATAATTTCAATCCCAAAAAAAACTTCAGTTCTAATACATTATATGAAATCAGTTCTAAATAACAAGCAAGCGTCACTCCACTCACGCTAGATCCACAAGTGCTATCGTGACACCAAATTTTAAATGCCTTATGTTGAGTGAGATTACAATTCGGTACTAATAGAACTATACCATAAGTACAAGAAAAGAGGGTACATAAACTATAAAGGTCCAACCTAGGTTGGGACAGATGAAAATAAATAAATCTCACTTTTTCAGCAACAACTCGTAATGAACTTGGAAAAAGGTGTTTTGGTTCAACTAGTTTATAAGACTTCAGTACAAAAAATAGAACTTAACCAAAATGAATTCCCAACGAAACATACACAAGTGAAACAGCTATTCAACCACACTATCATCATGGAAAAAAAGTTTGTTAAACATTGTGCTACACTTAAACACAACACAAAATATACCAGTTATTACATAGTACTTGACAAGACATCCAAACACTACAAACAAAGCCTACAATGCTTTCAAGAGATATATCACACAACTATCCATTTCACTACGCAAATGATGACCATTTCTTCTATGCACCAGGAGCCAAAGCCTGAACCTCCTTGGGAAGCTCTTTCACCAGAAGCTGGTTATTCTGGTTGAACACAACTCTATACAGATCCTCAGCATTCCAATCAACAATACGAGGCTGCAAGACAATAAAACAAATTATCAAAAATCATGACACTTAAAAAGAAGAATACACAATCAGCCAAACACAGAAAAGTGAAAAGCTCAACTATAACCCACATTTTTATTTCGAATGTTCTCAACGATCTTTTCACCATCATAGGATCCTACATACTTCAAAGTATAATGGCCACATTCATTCGCCCCTTGAAGTGGAACCTTGACAAACGTTGGTTTGTTTGCAAAAATCTCCCATTTGGGCTACTTGCTCGCATTGTACTGAGCATCACCATACACAGCCTTCATTACATGGACCAATCTAGAGATCTGTAAAAAAGAAAAGAAACCACAAATTTTCAGGTCTCAGAAAAGCAGAAACAAAGATGCGAAAAAATTAATCCAGTACAGATAATAAATGTCACTCACAATCTTCTCGCAGTCTTTATGATAGGTGTTCTTTGAATGACGATGGTTCTTCGGATAAGGTAAAGAGTCAAGGATGTCAATGCTACTTCGGGACCAATTCATGACATATAAGGAAAAGTGGTTAACTTTCTTATCGTTTGCTAAAATCATAGGTTTGAATAGAGGCATCATGATCTAAAAACAAATGACCAAAAAAGAGATATTAAATATTCAAAATAAAAACGAGCATGACAACAAACAAAAAAACAAAAATCAGCTAGTAGATCTCACAAGGACGGCATTGAGCAAGTCTTCATTATCTCTAACATAGCTCTTGAAATCTCTCGCTGCACTCTCCACATTAAACTCTTTATTTTCATCACCGTAAAATGTACAGTCAAGCACAATCTGCAAAAAAGCCAAAAAAGAAATATACATGGGAAAAGGATCAACAAGCAAAGTATTATTAGGACCCATAAAATAATAGGCAGTCTTGTTTAACAGAAACAAACGATCTGATTGATTACCATGATGAAATATGGACTCAGCAATACCCTTTTTCCAGACACAAAATCAGCATTTCTCTCGGGATATTTCTTCCAATCATCAATGAGGAAGTCCATTACATCACCCTCCATCATTTGCCCAGGTGCAAAAACTTCCCAGATGCATTTCCCAGTGAAGCTAGTTACGCTTTCATCAGGCTGAGGTATCATTGAGAATGTATTCCTGCAGCACACACAAGAACAAAAAGCAGGGGAAGCAAGATAAGGCATTCATAACAGTTCAAGTTGTATAAAAAGGAACAGTTCACGTCATATTTATCTAGCAGTTACAAACAACAGAAGAAAAGAAGAGGAAACATAATGAGAGATACTCACTCGGCATACTTCTCACATGCTTCATCACTAAGCAACAGATTATACAACTTGTGAGCCTTGTCCAGATGAGGGATATTATGAGGCTGAAGATGCTGCATAGGGGAGAAAAACTTTATAGGAGCTCTGGGCCCACGCTTTGTGCTTACAACACTGCCAGAATCCAAAGCAGGATCCTTCCTAGCAGCACTAGCTCTACGGGCCGCTATTCCAGCATGGGGAGATACACCCTTGGCAGCAGCACTCCTGGTGACTCTTCCCACGCCAGCAATCTTGTCAAACGCATCATCATCACTGTTTATAAATTCCACAATGGGATTCTTGGGTTTAGAGGGGATCTCTGGACAAGCAGCCGTAGAACCTTTCAGAGCTCCCAACCGCACCTTCATTGTCTTTTCAGGAGAACGCCACTGGCTAAAATCAATATCTACGCGCTCAAGCTCCGAGAACTGGCTCCCAAAGATCCTATAGTCACGCTCACCAAGACCCAACCACTCACCTACAAAAAAAAGGAGCGCATCAAGGGTAAGTTCAAATACATAATTCAAGACAGTACTAGTCAAGAAGTACAAGCTGTAAAAAATTACAAAAGGTCATGCATACGTACAGGGTTCGATGCCAAACAAACCCCGGAAGTCAACATCAAACACGTCGCTAGTTGCATACGTATACAACAAAGTCTTCCTAATGCCAATAATGTCTTCATGGCTGTAATCCAACATTTCAATCACACCATCCTCCCGGCAATGATATGTCTTGCAGTTTTGTAGCATAAAGAAGCCCCAATCATGCCTATTAACAAAAGAAAATACAAAAGGGTACATCACAAATTCAAAAAAACAGGAACACCATCCTCCCGGCAGCAAAAACAGCTAACAAAAATCATTAAAACGGATACTCATGTGTTTTCTGCTGCGGCACCAGCACAAACTCGCAAGAGAAACCATCAATATGCACCAGCGAGAATGGTTTGGCCCTGTCTACGCTAGACTCCCTCCAAAGCTTCTTTATGTTATCTGGCATAGTCCTTAAGAATCTAACTGCATCACTCTAGGTTTCATCACGGAGTGAATCAAGACACTCAAAACAACGGAACCTCAAATTCAGAACAATCAAGCACCAATGCCCAGATTCTTCACTAGGCTTCATGCTAGCCGCAAATGACGGTGGATCAAATGTAGGGAAAAGAAGATGACAAAAAATCGTAGAGGAAAAATGAATTTAACAAATCATAATGAAACAAAAAATTCAGCCTCCAAACAATAAAATAAAAGAGGGAAATTGAAATTCAGAAGTACAAACAAAAATCAGATAATCATAAGTTCTAATTGAGTAAGCAACCCACTACAAAAAATAAATGCTACTCAAGTTTATATCCACCGCCCAAACTTGCAACAAACATATCAGTTCAATTTCCTTGCGACAATAAGTGCAGCTTTAAAAAAAGAAGCACACATCATTCTTAAGTACAAGGGTAAAAGCAGGCTACTCAAGTTCATTCCCCCACCTCCCAAACTTGCAAGAAAACATGACAGTTCTAGTTCATGAGTACAAAAGGTTCAAGTTCGCCTACTTGGTCAAAACCATCAGCCCCTGATCTCGTGAACCAATTTAGCACATTGGAATCAATATTTCCATCACGGATCTTGGTCTGTTGTACAAAAAGAACAACAACAGTTACAAAATTGCCAAAACAAGTTATCATCCTATCTACAAAACAAAATACTGACCGTCACCCATCTAGGAACTATCAACTTGTCAGTGTCTCGGTACTTCTGACGTAGAGAATATAAAACAACGTCAGCACTGTCTGGTTGAGCATGCCAGTGGGGACAAATGCTTTAGCAATAGAACCAACACTGGCATCACATTCGCTATTTTGAAACATCGGCTTGTCATTAAGATGACATGAATTAAAACTACTTCAATAACAACAATAGTCATATGAGAGAAAGAAAAAGAGACAAAAATGATATGGGCAAAATCCCAAACTAACCGTTTTGCACGGTTCGTGCGCAACCTCGTAACAGCGAAGAAAAACAAATCAACCTTAACAACATTAGCACCTTCTGCTTGCAGAAAAAGACGAAAAATAATAAGTTCAAGCACTACAAGTGAACATGTCCAAAATGCCATAAATGAGAAGTATGCCTCATTTACAAGTCCTTACCTGCACTATCGGCGTTTGACGACGGGAGTTCCTGTGATGACACCAATATGCCTCTAGTTTCAAGGTTTGACGATGGAAGATCTTGTGAGGACACCAATATGGCTGCGCTTTCAGGGCGTGAAGAAACCTGGGACGACAGTAGCTCCTCTTGCGTCAAGGGACCAGAAGAAATCGACAGAAGTAAATCATCATCCTCAGATGGCACCTCCTCCATGCTAGAGGCACCTTGCAATGCATCACCGTAATCAAGCCCTCCAGGCGGGAAATTTGTCGGCGGCAAATGTTCACAATCAGAAAGATTTTCATTCTCAGCATTAATACCAACGCCAGACGATTTGGCATCAAGTATGCTGGCAGCACCAACATCCTCATCAGCAACTTTGGTACCAACATCGCGCCCACTGCTCAATGCAACACCACAAGCATCATCTCCAACACTAATGGAAGCCTCACGCTCAACATCAGTCATCTGAAAAAATAAAAATTCAGAAAAAGTGAATAATATGAGCAAAACTAACAATCAAAAAAAGCTAGCAAGAGGTGCACAGAAAAACTAACCTTAGCAGCATTCACAGCAACATCATTGATCTTGTTGCTGCTAACATTCAAAGGAACATCACCAATGGTCGAACAAGGCTCATCGCCAACAACAGGACCCTGATTCATATGTAATGAAGCAAAAAAAACAATGCTATTATTAGCAACAATAAACACAAGGAATTAAACCACAGTAACAAAAAGGTAGGTATCACCTGCAAACTATTAATGGTGTGGGATAGAAAAATGAACATGTATGGCACATTGGTGCGCATGAAAATTCAAGAAATATGTATAAACACAATAAAAATAAAAATAACCTTGCACTTATCAGTAGATGGATCATTAACTCCACGGTCAACAGCAGCCTCAACATTATGACCGGTCCCCTGCATGAAAGAAAAATTAATAAACAGATGAAGATGAGGAAGTTCAACTGTAATACTGACAGCAGAACAACATAGGAAAAATTGCAAACACCGAGGACTAACTCACATCAACAACATGGTGCTCCAAGCCAACATCATTCGTATGGTGATCAGAAATATTAGCCTCAGTACCATCACCAGCCCTGCTGTCAGTGGTAGCAGCCTCATCCTGCTCAATCTGCCTGATAACAACATTTGCACTTTCTTCATATGGCTTGCATCGAGAGTCTTGCATAGTTTTGAAACGCTTCATGTTGTTCAACAGATGAACCAAGCTCTGAACTAGGTCAGCAACACCATCACGCATATCACCAATTAAAATTCTCTCCATCTCAATATAGTCCACTGCTTCCTCAGCATTAAATTGATGACCTTCAGGAAGGATACCATTGATACAGCTCAGACGCTCAACTACAGTCGGAACCTTTAGCAACTCAGAACACACATTACTAAAAATATGCTCAGCGCGCTCCAACGCAGAAATAGCAACATCAAGACCAAAACCCTACCTCTATGAAGTACTAGCACTACTAGCACCAGGGGGAAGATAACCAGCACCCTCAACACCATGGCCACCTCTCAACTCATCGTGCAGAGATGAAATCTTGGGAACCTGAGACGACGGCATCTCCAGGACTGGCCGTTTATACACTTGAAAGAAACAACCTCCTCTTGAGTTTTCCGCTACACACGGGGAAAAATAGACATCATATTAACGGATTTAAATCAACGGCACTATCAACCTTTACCTGTCAGTGCCAATTTGTTAGTACTTACCAACATGCCGGTTGAACAAAGATATTCAGTTCAACCACACATGAAACAACAGTACTAAAAATCGTACCTAAACCTCACAAAGCTTAAGAAATGACAAAATCTAAACAGGTAACTCTGCAGTACACATGTTCACTCCAGCAAAAATAGCTATACCTAAATAAAAAAGGCCTGCAAGACATGAAAGAAATAAAACTCACTGGAAGCTTCCCAAACACCCAAGTCTTTGGATCCGCGTTGCCTTTTTTATCAAATCTGCATCAACCAGATCGGAAAGCTTGACAGGATTCATGAAACATAAGCTGGGGACTCGCATGTCAGGCTCCGCAGTCTTGCCACGGATAAGGCAGTCAAGGTACATTAGTACAGGCCCTATAGCACAGCATGTGATTGCCTTCCCCATGGTAACACCATCTTGGTACCTGACAACAGCCTTTTGAAGCTCATCAACCATCTGCTGGCAATAATCCATATTATCCATGTCCTCAATGACGAGACCCTCAAACATTGCTGCCTCTCTGGAAACACGCGGGGCGACACCAGGCAACACAACCTTCATAAACACAATAATGAAGAACACTTTCAGAGCAAGGTCATCTTTGCTTGGATCCTTGACAAGCACCTTGAGCCTATCCCTCAAATCCTTTGTCTTGATATCTTTGTTCTTGCTAATGTCAAGCTCTGATCTTAACTTCATCAGAGTGTCGTCATATCCGTCCTTTGACGGCCTTGGTGCAGAACGACCACCACAAGGGAACCCAAATAGTTGTATTATACCATCGCTAGTGATGCGAAGCTTCTTATTAGCCTCGCCCATGTCAAGAGTCATCGTATCAAGATCTATCCTCAGGTACAAAGCTCCCATCAGAGGGCGGGAAATGTTAGACTTCACCTTCCACCTGAAGATAGAACCAAAACCAGCTGCATGAACCCTAGCCACATGGCGACTCTCAAGCAATTTAGCACAAGCATCAACCTCTCCCAACGAACATCGCACATTTAAGTTCAATCGTCGTTGTTCACCTTCATCCAAAGCAACTTTTCCAGCATTGCCTCTCACTGCCTTGACCGGACTCATAACGTGTCGGGACCCCGATTCTAAGTCACACCGGTCTAGCATGTAACACCTCATATCACTTTGCGGCCTCACGCACGGTATCCCCACGGGTGTCGCCTTACCATGGCCCGGAACCGTTTGCGCCTTTTGGCTCACGTATATGATAGTGTCGCTAGCATCCATATGACAGAGAACCCAGGCCGACATGGCTAGTCGTGAACCCAAAGCGGCACAGACCTATGGAGACAGGCATACATGAATCACATCGAGCATGTCAGTCAACAGCGTATGAATCCGGGCTGTAGCACTGGGCTAACAGGACTCTGGAAGTCACCGCGTGACATTTCCCCGAAGGGACAGACATAGGAACGAAGTGGAACACATGCCGGCCAGTCAAGTGTTCTGAGCAGTAGTGCTGGGCTAGCAGGACTCCGGTGAACCGGGCTGTCGCGGACTACTATGGCTCAAGGAAGCACTAGACTACATTTCCCCATAAGAGAGGCTGCCAAGGACAAACAACCAGATTGTCGGATCCCACACATAGCAATACACGTCACACGTACGCATAACATGCAAGTATGTGATGTACAACATGGCATCACAACATAACGCAATCCATATAGATAAAGGCTCAGAAGAGCCACATAGCATAAATACAAACAGGATCATTCAGAGCATACAAGCAATGGAAGCATTACATGTCTGAGTACAGACAACTACAACAGAAAAAGGCCGAGAAGCCTGACTATCTACATGTCCCTCTAAGGTACAAGATCGTAGCTGAGGTAACAAGCTACTCGTCGAAGTCCAAGCGGTACTACTAGTGAGACAGATGTCTCACCTGCAAAACATAAATAAAGCAAACGTGAGTACAAAGGTACTCAGCAAGACTTACATCAGATCCTATCATACATGCATCTGTATCAAGAAGGTAATGTGGGGTTTAGTTGCAGCAAGCCAGCTTTGGCTCAGTGGCTATCCTGTTCTACGACAATGAGAAACTTCTTTGAGGTGAGGCAGCGCACACGAGTCCACTAACCACCACATCAATACACTACTATGGATTCATCCCCGTCTCTCCTACGAGAAGGCCATCCATAGCACTCACACTTATCTTGAGCATTTTAGAGTATCCACTTCAGGTTGTCTATGTACCATGTAAGCATCCAAGAAGTCCATAACCGAGGACACGGCTATTCGAATAGATCATGATAACCCTGCAGGGGTGTACTTCATCACACACGCTCTCACCACTTATCACCATATACCCGTCATGTATCTCGGCAACCTTCAAGCGGAAGCCTGGCGAGGGTGTCGGCCACGACCTGACTAACCACACAAGACTCTAGTCCAGGTTTATCGCCTATTCGGGTTCCATCCGCAAGGAGATCCGGCCGAGGTTTCGCTCACGGCCCCAAACGATGTGTATAGGGTTCCCGAGCCCACCATCCGGGTGCCACTCGGTACACCAGGCCACGTGTGCCTAGTCTGTCCCAAGTCCACCCTGTCGGGTGCCACTCGGTAGAAAAATAGCACTACCTACAAACACCAGAAACTATTTGCAACTCCTGGACAGAGTTCAAGGCGGTTAATAAGTCAAGAGAGCTTGGAGCGCCCGGAGCCCAATGTGTGGTAGTAGCTAGTCATTGGACAACTTACACAGAACTCAGTTCTTAAGGACGGTCCCAATGAGACAACCCATCATGTACTCCTACATGGCCTCTCACTGCTACCTTTACCAAATCGTGTTCACACGCTTAACTCTCATTACCAGAACATATCATAACATTCCAATTCATTCCCGATGAATCAGACCTGACACAACTCTAAGCAATAGCAAGCATGGCATTGTAGGAACACAACATGGCTCAAACAACTCCTACACGTGCTAGTGGGTTTTAACTATTTACTGTGGCAATGACAGGTCATGCAGAGGAATGGGTTCAACTACCGCAGCATAAAGTAGCAGTTGAATCGTTGCTGTCCTAATGCAATAAATGAGAGCAGGAGCGAGAGAGAGTAGGATTTTATCGGAATGAACAAGGGGGGGTAGCTTTCCTGGTAGATCAATAGGGGGGCACTGCTCCACTGATAGGTGCTCCCGAACACTTTCCGGAGCAGGACCTATCGAGAAGGAACGGTGTCAAAAATCAAACACAAGCATATGCAACATTATGATGCATGAACATGGCATGAGTATGTGATGTTGTTTGAGTTAATGCATCTAGCATTTATTTAGTTGAGGTCCATTTGAACCAAGGGTTTAAGTGCAACTCCAAAATAAGCTCTTAAATATGCCATAAGTGTGTTTTCATATATATAGCATGTATAGGTGGTTTGTCATGCACGAAAATGGTACAGATGGATAGATTGAATTTTTCTGATAATTTTTCATATAACAATTATTTCAATCTGAGCTACAGTTGAATTTCTACGAATTTTTGAAGTTTTGAATATATTCTGGAATTTCCTGATTAATTTTAAACCAGAAATGAGATATTGCGTCAGCATGACGTCATGCCTGCGTCAGCAGGTCAACGGAGCCGACCAGGTCAAACCTGACGTGTGGGGTCCACACGTCAGTGACCGGTTAGTTAATAGAGTTAATTAGATATTAAACTAATCCTAACAAAGACATTAGCAGGGCCGGGCCCCACCTGTCATTGTCCCTGGGTATTCAAGTCTGGTCAACTGGGGGGGTTAGTTAGCGCGGGTTGACCCGGTCAATCCCGCCGGCGTTTAGCCGCCGGCGAGGCCGAACGCGGCGGAGGGCTCAGGATCGTGTCTCCGGCGACCATTTAGGCGGCGGAGATCACGGACGAGGAGCTGGAGCTCGTCCGCATCGTTTGGAGCAAGCGGGAGGCTGCGGGGGTGCCTGAGCTTGCCGGAAACGAGCTCGAGGCGGCGGCCGGAGCATGGCTTCGGTTGAAACACAGGCTGCGGGGCATGGCAGGAACTGCGGAGGCCCTCTACGGCCTCCTGGCGTCACCAGGAGCACGGTGACGCGCGCGGGAGCGGCTGGCTCGGCCTCTGGCCACGATGGCGCCATGGCTGACGGCGATGAGGTCTCGGGCGCGGCAGCTGAGCTAGCTAGGCAGGGCAAACGAGCACGGGGAGGAGGGGAGAACGAAGTAGAGCTCACGGGGAGATCGTAGACGTCGTCAGCGAGCTCGGGGACGCGCTGAGGTCGACGGTGTGGCGATGGGGATCCACGGCGGCCGGCGGTGAAGGAGACAACGGTGGCGACGATGGAGGCTGTCCGGAGGTGCGTGGTTCGACGAGGAGGTAGCAGGCGACATGGCGAAGGTTCTGAGCACGGGGAGAGGGCGAGGGGGAGGCGGTGGCTATGGCAACAGTGAGCGGCGACGACGACAGCGCTCGGGCGTTCGCGGGGAAGGGCGAGAGAGAGGAGGGGAGGCCACTGGAGAGAGGGAGAGGGAGAGAGAGTGCGAGAGGTCCGGGGCGGCGTGTGGCGACGTTCGGGACGGCCAGGGCGTCGAGGGAGAGGCCAGGCAGGCAGGTGGCTTGGCCGGACGTGTGGCCGCGCGCGCCGGGCATGTGCCCCTGTCCTCCTGGCGCGAGGAAGGGGACGACTGGCACTACCAGTCGGCTGGGCCGGCCTGTTGGCCACTGGGCCAGGCCAGGCTGCACAGGGAGGTAGGTGCAGGTGGGTTTTCTTCCCTTTTGCTTCTATTTTGTTTTTGTTTTCTATTTTCTGACATTTGTTTTGATTTAATAAAAATACTAAATCATTTTATTTTATTCTGTAAATTTTAGTAGGGACTAGTTGGACCACTCCAAAGCCCCTCACCAAAATTCAGAATTATTGGACAATATTTTATATATAATAAAATATTTATCCAACGCAAATAATTACTGGATTAATTCCAAATGGCCAAAATAAATATTTATGAGCTCCTAAAAATATTGGTTTGAATTTTACCTCTGCCCAATATTTTCAGAGAGAGACATGAACATTTTCTTGGACCCTTTTGGAGCAGTTTTTATCTGGGTCATTTCCAGAAATGATTTCTGAGGGTTTCACAGATCCCCATTTCAAATTTAAATGGAATTTAAACATGATGCACACATGAAGGCTAGCCTAGGTCATACCATAACTAGGGATGTGACATAACGCTAACAGGCGAAGAAATCTCGTCCCGAGATTCAGGAGTCGGCGGAAAGAAAGTGGGGTACTCAAGTCGAAGACGATCTTCACGCTCCCAAGTAGCTTCTCTCTCGGAATGATGCGACCACTGAACCTTGAGAAACTTGATGTTCTGACGTCGAGTGACACGCTCTGCTTGATCAAGAACGCGAACAGGGTACTCTCGATATGTGAGGTTATCTTGGAGATCAAGCGTTTCGTGGTCCACTCCGCGGATGGGATCCGAGAAGCAACGCCTGAGTTGAGAGACGTGGAAAACATCATGAACTCGAGAAAGATGTGGTGGTAGTTCCAACTGGTAGGCAACCTCTCCTCGCTTAGCGAGAATGAGAAAGGGACCAATGTAACGAGGAGCCAACTTGCCCTTGATACCGAATTGATGGGTACCCTTCAAAGGGGTAACCCGAAGGTAAGCTTTGTCGCCAATTTCATAAGCCACTTCCTTATGACTACGGTCATACTGGCTCTTTTGACGAGATTGGGCTGTTTTCAAATTCTCACGAATGATGCGAACTTGTTCTTCTGCCTCCTGGATCATATCCGGTCCAAAGAATTGTCTTTCACCGGTTTCTGACTAGTTCAAAGGTGTTTGACATCTTCGTCCATACAGAACCTCAAAAGGAGCTTTCTTGAGGCTGGATTGGTAGTTGTTGTTATAAGCAAACTCGGCGAAGGGAAGACACTTCTCCCAATCCATACCGAGTGAGATAACACAAGCTCTAAGCATGTCTTCAAGAATCTGGTTTACCCTTTCCACCTGACCACTTGATTGAGGGTGGAAAGCGGTACTGAATGAAAGATGGGTGCCCATGGTAGTTTGGAAGCTCTCCCAGAAATGAGAAGTGAAAAGACTACCACGGTCTGAATTGATCTCTAGTGGAACACCATGAAGTGACACTATTCGAGAAATATATAAGTCAGCGAGCTGACTAGCAGTGATACTCTCTCGAACAGGTAGAAAGTGAGCCACTTTGGAAAGACGATCAATGACTATGAAGATAGCATTATTCCCTCTCGTGGTCCTTGGAAAGCCGGTGATGAAGTCCATACCAACTTTATCCCATTTCCACTCAGGAATAGCTAAAGGTTGAAGGGTGCCAGCAGGTCTCTGATGCTCTGCCTTCACGCGACGACAAACGTCACAGTTAGCAATAAATTGAGAAATTTCTCTCTTCATCCTAGTCCACCAGAACCTCTGGCGTAGGTCCTGATACATCTTAGTACTACCGGGATGAATCATGAGAGGAGATTCATGCGCCTCCTTAAGGATTAATTGTCGAAGATGTTGATTCTTGGGAACCACCAAGCGACTCTCAAAGAAAACAACACCATGATCATCTATAGAGAAACTACCACCAACTCCTTTGTTAATGTTTCTCTTGATCCGGGAAATTCCCGTATCCTGCTTCTGAGCAAAGATGATCTGATCCAAAAGAGTAGGTTTTGCCACCAAGGTAGAATGGAATCCATGAGGAGCAATGTGAAGGTTAAGTTTACATAATTCCTCCTGGAGAAGTGGTTGGCCCTGCTGCAACATGAGATTGTTGCAATAGGACTTACGACTTAGCGCATCAGCCATGACATTCCCCTTACCTGGGGTGTAGGTAATCCCTAAGTCATAATCTGAGATCAACTCCAACCAACGTCTTTGCCTAAGGTTCAAATCTGGTTGGGTGAAGATATACTTGAGACTCTGGTGATCGGTGTAAATCTCACAACGTTTACCAAGAAGGTAATGTCGCCAGGTCTTAAGTGCATAGACTACGGCTGCAAGCTCTAGATCATGTGTAGGATAATTCTCCTCATGTGGATGCAACTGTCGAGATGCATAGGAAATCACATGGCGATCTTGCATAAGAATGCAACCTAGTCCCTGTCGTGAGGCATCACAATAGATAACAAAGTCCTTAGTGAAATCCGGTGGCACAAGTATGGGGGCAGAAGTCAAGCGTCTTTTCAGTTCCTGAAAACTGTGCTCACACTGTGGGGACAACTCAAACTTTTTATCTTTCTTGAGAAGTTCCGTGAGAGGTTTGGCCACTTTGGAGAAGTTCTCAACGAATCGGCGACAATAACTGGCTAGACCAAGGAAACTCCTAACTTGCTTAACTGTTTCAGGCGGAGTCCAATCAAGAACGGCCTGAACTCTTTCGGGATTGACAGCAATGCCCTTACCAGAGATTAAGTGGCCGAGATAGGTCACTTCTGGCAACCAAAATTCGCACTTGGAGAACTTGGCATAAAGGCGGTGCTCTCTGAGTTTTCCTAGCACAAGTCTAAGATGTTCGGCATGCTCTTCCTCATTCTTCGAGTAAATAAGGATATCATCGGGGTAAACCACGACGAACTTATCTAAGTACTCCATGAAGATCGAGTTCATCAAGCGAGAGAAAGTAGCTGGAGCGTTGGTTAGACCAAAGGACATGATGGTGTACTCGTACTAACCATAACGAGTGACAAAAGCCGTCTTAGGAATGTCCCCATTTCTGATCTTGATTTGGTGGTAGCCTAACCTCAAATCCATCTTGGAAAAGACTGAGGATCCAGTGAGTTGATCATATAGGTCGTTGATCCTGGGGAGCGGATACTTGTTCTTTATCATGACCAAATTAACGGGACGATAATCTACAACCATCCGGTCCGTACCATCCTTCTTCTTGACGAAGAGAACGGGGCAAGCCCAGGGAGAAGAACTAGGACGGATGAAACCCTTTTGCAAGGATTCATCGAGTTGTTTCTTAAGCTCAGCTAGTTCTAAGGGTGCCATCTTGTAAGGTCTCCTAGAGATTGGAGCGGTTCCTGGGATAAGATCTATGACAAATTCTACATCTCTGTCAGGTGGAATACCTGGCAGTTCCTCTAGAAAAACATCCAGAAAGTCACGGACTACGGGATATCTTCAAGGTCAGGAAGAGGGTTGGCATTAAGAGAATAGAGCTGACGCTTTGCAACCCTAGTGGAGATGGTGACTATCTTGCCGGATGGGTGTGTAAGCTGAACAGACCTTGTGTAACAATCAATCTTGGCATGATGAGCTTTCATCCAGTCCATACCCAAGATGATGTTAATATCTGTAGACTTGAGGGCTATAAGTGTTGCAAGGAATACAAGTCTGTCAACAAGGATTTCATTACCATGGCTTATTCTGATAGTTTGCCATCTAGACCCTGGAGTTTGGATTTCAAGTGGAGTTGGCATATCACAAAATGACATGTCGTGCAAACGAGCATAGCCTTCAGAAATGAAGGAGTGAGATGCTCCGGTATCGAACAGAACCGAAGCTGGATGGCAATTGACAAGGAGGGTACCAAGAACGACATCCGAATCATCATGAGTGTCTTTAGCTGAGACGTGATGCACACATCCACGTTCAGTGGGAGCTGACTTGACACTAATCATCTTGCGTGATGGCTTACCACGGCCAACAGACTTCTCAGGCTGGGGTGGAGCATAGTTGGTTTGAGAGCAGTCACGTGCATAGTGTCCTGGCTCTCCGCATGTGAAACAAGTCCCTGAAGTAGGACGTGGACCCGCATTGACAAGCGGTCTACCAATAGGCCTGGCTGGAGCATGTAACTGAACTGGGTGAGGTGCCACACAAGATGGCCTCGGTGAATATCTGGGTGGAAGAGCGGAGTTCGGAACCCAAATCCGGCGCTTCTGCAAACTAGAACCGGAGAAAGAAACCAAATCACGGGTGTGCTTACGAGACTCCTCGTAAGTGAGATGAGTTGTCTCTGCATTAATGGCCTTGTTCACAAGAGCCTGGAATGTATTGCAATGATGCAAGTGGAGATCACGACGCAACTTGGGGTTGAGACCCTTCCAAAACCTAGCCTGCTTCTTGGTGTCTGTGGACACTTCTTCTGTAGCATAGCGGGCAAGGTTCTCAAATTCTCTACTGTAAGCATCAACAGCCATCTTACCCTGTGTGAAACTATAGAAATCTTCTCTCTTGCGGTCAATGAGGGCTTGAGGAATGTGATGCTCGCGAAAAGCCTCAGTGAAATCCTTCCAGGTAGGTATCTGGCCAGCTGGAAGCATAGCCTCATAGTTCTGCCACCAAAGACTAGCAGGACCTTCCAGGTGATATGCAGCGTAGGTGACCTTGTTACTTTCAGCTACGTTCGTTGAACGCAGCTTGTGTGTGATACTACGTAGCCAGTCATCTGCATCGAGTGGTTCAATGGAATGATGGAAGGTAGGTGGTTTCAGACCAATGAAGTCATAGATGGACGCTGACTCTTTGTGCTGATGGGAGGTGTTCTCCTCAATACGTGCTAACAAGCGGTCAGACTCTCGCTTGTTCTTCTCCATCTCTAACATGAACTCTGCCAATGAAGACTGGTCGGGAGGATCCTCATCCCTACCATCTCCGTGGTTCCGGCTACGAGCAACAGAACTTCGGTTAACTGACGACATCCTGAAGAACCAACCAAGGAAACAAAGGATGGATTCAGCATCATCATAAGGATGTAGATTATAGTACGGGGAAAAATACTATCTCTTGAACTCCTAGGACAATTCCGGCAGCATAACGGCAGTAAAATGCTCGAAATGAGACATTCTGCAAAAAACGGAGTAGCACCATACTCAACATCATCACCCAAGGTTCTGAGATATTGCTAAATAGGTTACACCGGAGGTACTCAAACTGGGATAAGACTCTGATCAACCAATCCTAAGGGACTACGGAGTAGTAACACGTGATCCTGATAGACAGAAGAGGAAGCCTAGTTCCTTAACCCCGTAGGAAAGATAGGATGACTCATATCATAAGGCATGAGGCATAAGGAGTAAAAAGAGCCTTACGTTCCCTTCCACAATCAATTCCCCTATATAGCTAAAGAATTTCTAGACTCAACTTCGACCAGGTTGGCTTGGAAATCCTACATGCAGTCAGGCTCTGATACCAAAGCTGTCGGGACCCCGATTCTAAGTCACACCGGTCTAGCATGTAACACCTCATATCACTTTGCGGCCTCACGCACGGTATCCCCACGGGTGTCGCCTTACCATGGCCCGGAACCGTTTGCGCCTTTTGGCTCACGTATATGATAGTGTCGCTAGCATCCATATGACAGAGAACCCAGGCCGACATGGCTAGTCGTGAACCCAAAGCGGCACAGACCTATGGAGACAGGCATACATGAATCACATCGAGCATGTCGGTCAACAGCGTATGAATCCGGGCTGTAGCACTGGGCTAACAGGACTCTGGAAGTCACTGCGTGACATTTCCCCGAAGGGACAGACATAGGAACAAAGTGGAACACATGCCGGACAGTCAAGTGTTCTGAGCAGTAGTGCTAGGCTAGCAGGACTCTGGTGAACCGGGCTGTAGCGGACTACTATGCCTCAAGGAAGCACTAGACTACATTTCCCCATAAGAGAGGCTGCCAAGGACAAACAACCAGATTGTCGGATCCCACACATAGCAATACACGTCACACGTACGCATAACATGCAAGTATGTGATGTACAACATGGCATCACAACATAACGCAATTCATATAGATAAAGGCTCGGAAGAGCCACATAGCATAAATACAAACAGGATCATTCAGAGCATACAAGTAATGGAAGCATTACATGTCTGAGTACAGACAACTACAACAGAAAAAGGCCGAGAAGCCTGACTATCTACAAGTCCCTCCAAGGTACAAGATCGTAGCTGAGGTAACAAGCTACTCGTCGAAGTCCAAGCGGTACTACTAGTGAGACAGATGTCTCACCTGCAAAATATAAATAAAGCAAACGTGAGTACAAAGGTACTCAGCAAGACTTACATCAGATCCTATCATACATGCATTTGTATCAAGAAGGTAATGTGGGGTTTAATTGCAGCAAGCCAGCTTTGGCTCAGTGGCTATCCTGTTCTACGACAATGAGAAACTTCTTTGAGGTGAGGCAGCGCACACGAGTCCACTAACCACCACATCAATACGCTACTATGGATTCATCCCCGTCTCTCCTACGAGAAGGCCATCCATAGCACTCACACTTACCTTGAGCATTTTAGAGTATCCACTTCAGGTTGTCTATGTACCATGTAAGCATCCAAGAAGTCCATAACCGAGGACACGGCTATTCGAATAGATCATGATAACCCTGCAGGGGTGTACTTCATCACACACGCTCTCACCACTTATCACCATATACCCGTCATGTATCTCGGCAACCTTCAAGCGGAAGCCTGGCGAGGGTGTCGGCCACGACCTGACTAACCACACAAGACTCTAGTCCAGGTTTATCGCCTATTCGGGTTCCATCCGCAAGGAGATCCGGCCGAGGTTTCGCTCACGGCCCCAAACGATGTGTATAGGGTTCCCGAGCCCACCATCCGGGTGCCACTCAGTACACCAGGCCACGTGTGCCTAGTCTGTCCCAAGTCCACCCTGTCGGGTGCCACTCGGTAGAAAAATAGCACTACCTACAAACACCAGAAACTATTTGCAACTCCTGGACAGAGTTCAAGGCGGTTAATAAGTCAAGAGAGCTTGGAGCGCCCGGAGCCCAATGTGTGGTAGTAGCTAGTCATTGGACAACTTACACAGAACTCAGTTCTTAAGGACGGTCCCAATGAGACAACCCACCATGTACTCCTACATGGCCTCTCACCGCTACCTTTACCAAATCGTGTTCACACGCTTAACTCTCATTACCAGAACATATCATAACATTCCAATTCATTCCCGATGAATCAGACCTGACACAACTCTAAGCAATAGCAGGCATGGCATGGTAGGAACACAACATGGCTCAAACAACTCCTACACGTGCTAGTGGGTTTTGACTATTTACTGTGGCAATGACAGGTCCTGCAGAGGAATGGGTTCAACTACCGCAGCATAAAGTAGCAGTTGAATCGTTGTTGTCCTAATGCAATAAATGAGAGCAGGAGCGAGAGAGTAGGATTTTATCGGAATGAACAAGGGGGGGTAGCTTTCCTGGTAGATCAATAGGGGGGCACTGCTCCACTGATAGGTGCTCCCGAACACTTTCCGGAGCAGGACCTATCGAGAAGGAACGGTGTCAAAAATCAAACACAAGCATCTGCAACATTATGATGCATGAACATGGCATGAGTATGTGATGTTGTTTGAGTTAATGCATCTAGCATTTATTTAGTTGAGGTCCATTTGAACCAAGGGTTTAAGTGCAACTCCAAAATAAGCTCTTAAATATGCCATAAGTGTGTTTTCATATATATAGCATGTATAGGTGGTTTGTCATGCACGAAAATGGTACAGATGGATAGATTGAATTTTTCTGATAATTTTTCATATAACAATTATTTCAATCTGAGCTACAGTTGAATTTCTACGAATTTTTGAAGTTTTGAATATATTCTGGAATTTCCTGATTAATTTTAAACCAGAAATGAGATATTGCGTCAGCATGACGTCATGCCTGCGTCAGCAGGTCAACGGAGCCGACCAGGTCAAACCTGACGTGTGGGGTCCACACGTCAGTGACCGGTTAGTTAATAGAGTTAATTAGATATTAAACTAATCCTAACAAAGACATTAGCAGGGCCGGGCCCCACCTGTCATTGTCCCTGGGTATTCAAGTCTGGTCAACTGGGGGGGTTAGTTAGCGCGGGTTGACCCGGTCAATCCCGCCGGCGTTTAGCCGCCGGCTAGGCCGAACGCGGCGGAGGGCTCGGGATCGTGTCTCCGGCGACCATTTAGGCGGCGGAGATCACGGACGAGGAGCTAGAGCTCGTCCGCGTCGTTTGGAGCAAGCGGGATGCTGCGGGGGTGCCTGAGCTCGCCAGAAACGAGCTCGAGGCGGCGGCCGGAGCACGGCTTCGGGCGAAAAACGGGCTGCGGGGCACGGCAGGAACTGCGGAGGCCCTCTACGGCCTCCTGGCGTCACCAGGAGCACGGTGACGCGCGCGGGAGCGGCTGGCTCGGCCTCTGGCCACGATGGCGCCATGCCCGGCGGCGATGAGGTCTCGGGCGCGGCAGCTGAGCTAGCTAGGTGGGGCAAACGAGCACGGAGAGGAGGGGAGAACGAAGTAGAGCTCACGGGGAGATCGTAGACGTCGTCAGCGAGCTTGTGGACGCGCTGAGGTCGACGGTGCGGCGATGGGGATCCACGGCGGCCGGCGGTGAAGGAGACAACGGTGGCGACGATGGAGGCCGTCCGGAGGTGCGTGGCTCAACGAGGAGGTAGCAGGCAACGTGGCGAAGGTTCTGAGCACGGGGAGAGGGCGAGGGGGAGGCGGTGGCTACGGCAACGGTGAGCGGCGACGACGACAGCGCTCGGGCGTTCGCGGGGAAGGGCGAGAGAGAGGAGGGGAGGCCACTGGAGAGAGGGAGAGGGAGAGAGAGTGCGAGAGGTCCGGGGCGGCGCGTGGCGACGTTCGGGACGGCCAGGGCGTCGAGGGAGAGGCCAGGCAGGCGGGTGGCGTGGCCGAACGCGTGGCCGCGCGCGCCGGGCGTATGCCCCTGTCCTCCTGGCGCGAGGAAGGGGACGACTGGCACTGCCAATCGGCTAGGCCGGCCTGTTGGCCACTGGGCCAGGCCAGGCTGCACAGGGAGGTAGGTGCTGGTGGGTTTTCTTCCCTTTTGCTTCTATTTTGTTTTTGTTTTCTATTTTCTGACATTTGTTTTGATTTAATAAAAATACTAAATCATTTTATTTTATTCTGTAAATTTTAGTAGGGACTAGTTGGACCACTCCAAAGCCCCTCACCAAAATTCAGAATTATTGGACAATATTTTATATATAATAAAATATTTATCCAACGCAAATAATTACTGGATTAATTCCAAATGGCCAAAATAAATATTTATGAGCTCCTAAAAATATTGGTTTGAATTTTACCTCTGCCCAATATTTTCAGAGAGAGACATGAAAATTTTCTTGGACCCTTTTGGAGCAGTTTTTATCTTGGTCATTTCCAGAAATGATTTCTGAGGGTTTCACAGATCCCCATTTCAAATTTAAATGGAATTTAAACATGATGCACACATGAAGGCTAGCCTAGGTCATACCATAACTAGGGATGTGACATAACGCTAACAGGCTGTAAATGAAAATAAAGAAGCCACGGCTTAAATAAATGAATATAGAAAACAAAACAAGCATATGAAGGCAAGTAGAAAAAAGAATAGATTGCACAAGTTCAACTCTTAAAACAACATCTGTACCACCCTCAATGGATGCAAACAATGACCAGCCTCACCTGCCCAGCATACCAGCCCAGACACAATTAAATCATTGCAAGTGCAACTAGTAAGTCACATACAGTACAAACACGTACCACTGCAAATTCATCTTCAGAATCAACTTCGATATCATCTTCTTCAGATACAACATCTTCAGCTTCGACACGAGCACACTTCTTCACACCTTTGTTCACCTTCACAGGAGCAACATTACGCTTCTTATTTTCTTTCAACAAAGAGCGCTCTGGAAGAGGAGACGAAGAAGGCTTCTTATTTGTCAAAACTCGTGGACTCTGAAGAATAGGGGAGCCACCAAGTGTGCTTGCACCAATCTTCATAGCAACACTATCTCCATCAGCTTTGCTATTACCAGGTTGGGAACCAGCTTTCACACGTGGGCTACGCCTCTGTGTGCCATCAGGATTTCGATCTGACATCTTCCTCTTCAAAACAGCTTTCTTCTCCTTAACTGAATCACGTCTAAACACTTGCGTCAAATGAGTCTGCATCAGGTTTGTCTTCACAGGCATGTCACTTCCATGAGATCCAGCATCAATAGTTGAAAAGGCCGCATCACCACCTTCATCACCTACACCTTTAGGAGCTTGAGCAACATCCCCATCACTTCGTTGCACACAAGCAGCCTTTTAACGTCGTTCCAACTCCTTTCTCCTCTGGAAATCACACTTCTTCTTTCTTATCCTTTCATCCCCGAGTTGTAACTGCATAGGAACATCCTCAGCCTGAGTAACAAGCTCAGTGCCATCAACACTCTGTGACTGAGTAACAGACAACTGCAAGCTCCCATCACCATCATCAATGTTAAGAGAATACATTCCATCATTAATATATTTGACAACATCAGCAATGTCCTCAGGAGCACCATGTCTATCATTAAATGCATAAACCAATAACATAAGCACGCACATATAAAATTAAAGCACAGTTAACATTGCAGAGACAAGATAAATAAAGCGCATAGCATCAGACACAAACAAAAGGAACAAACTGATGTAGCTAAGCATATTTATGTATTCAAGGCTAATAAAAAACAGCAAATATAAGGGAAACACCGGCAACACTCGCAAGTTCTTCTAGAGGATTTGGTGTCTCAAAAATAACATTCACAAGATCTTGAAAGTGTTCTGATTTGTCAGAATCAGGAGGCACCGGCACTCCAACATCCACAACAACATCACAATTAGCAAAAAAAGTACATGAACAAGCAATCAGTTCAACTATATGAACACTACAAGTGCACCCAATAAAACAATATCAACCCACCACTGGCACAAATAACTTCAAAATGAAAACTCTTTCAACATCATAGTAGTTCTTCACTGACTACTACAAACTATTCAAATGCCAGGACAATAGTTCAATTTACACATGGTAATCAGTACTACAACCTGTCTGCAGGTGAAAGTGCAACTATCCCTGGGTGGTTTTGGTAATTCCTAACAACATATAGCTCATTGAGCTAACATTATTCCAAGATTAATATTTCAGGAAAAGCTCAATGAATGGCATGGCATGAATGAGGAAAGTGGATCCCTCAAAATTCTAAGGACAGAAAGTTTGGCTCAAGCTTCAAGATCAAGACTCTACATTTTATATTTTAGTGATCCAAGATCACATTGAGTCTATAGGAAAAGCCAATACTATCAAGGAGGGATGAGGTGTTGCTTAATGGCTTGTTTGCTAAAAGTGCTTAGTGATATGCTCCAAAACCCTCAACTACCTTCCCACATCCACATATGACCTAAACCAAAAGTCAAACTCGGCCCCACCGATTCTATCTATCCGGCGCCACCGAGTTTCAAATGTCATAGCCACTGCCACAAACCCTGGGCAAATCGGTCTCACCGATAGGGATCTCGGTATCACCGAGATGGGATTGTAATCTCTCTGTTTCCCTTCGTAATGTTTCGGTCTTACCGAGATGAGCGATCGGTCCCACTGAGATTGCAATCTAAACTCTCCGTTTCCCTTTTGTAACATTTTGGTCTTACCGAGATGAGCGAATCGGTCCCACCGAGTTTACCTGACCAACTCTCTGGTTAGCTTATTACCAAAATCGGTCCCACCGAGTTTGTGTAATCGGTCGCATCGAGATTACGTTATGCCCTAACCCTAACCATATCGGTCCTACCGAGTAGCATCTCGGTCCCACCGAAAACCCTAACGGTCACTAGGTTTACTAAATTGGTCCGACCGAGTTTTTCCCTTCGGTCTCACCGAGATTGGCAAATTGTGTGTAACGGTTAGATTCTGTGTGGAGGCTATATATACCCCTCCACCCACTCTTCATTTGTGGAGAGAGCCATCAGAACATACCTACACTTCCAATACACATTTTCTGAGAGAGAACCACCTACACTTGTGTTGAGGTCAAGATATTCCATTCCAACCATATGAATCTTGATCTCTAGCCTTCCCCAAGTTGCTTTCCACTCAAATCTTCTTTCCACCAAATCCAAATCCTGTGATAGAGAGTTGAGTGTTGGGGAGACTATCATTTGAAGCACAAGAGCAAGGAGTTCATCATCAACACACCATTTGTTACTTCTTGGAGAGTGGTGTCTCCTAGATTGGCTAGGTGTCACTTGGGAGACTCCGACAAGATTGTGGAGTTGAACCAAGGAGTTTGTAAGGGCAAGGAGATCACCTACTTCGTGAAGATCTACCGCTAGTGAGGCAAGTCCTTCATGGGCGACGACCATGATGGAATAGACAAGGTTGCTTCTTCGTGGACCCTTCGTGGGTCGAGCCCTCCGTGGACTCGCGCAACTGTTACCCTCCGTGGGTTGAAGTCTCCATCAACGTGGATGTACGATAGCACCACCTATCGGAACCACGACAAAAACATCCGTGTCTCCAATTGCGTTTGAATCCTCCAAACCCTTCCCTTTACATTCTTGCAAGTTGCATGCTTTACTTTCTGCTGCTCATATACTCTTTTGCATGCTTGCTTGAATTGTGTGGAGATTGCTTGACTTGTGCTAAGATAGCTAAAATCTGCCAAGAACTAAAATTGGGAAAAGGCTAGATTTTTATTTGGTCAAGTAGTCTAATCACTCCCCCTCTAAACATACTTTCGATCCTACAAGTGGTATCAGAGCTTTGGTCTCCATTTGCTTTGATTTCCATAGCTTTTGGTGGTCATAGCCTTGGTTTCACAACCTAGGAGAGTATGGCGTCTAGCGAGGAAAATTATCACCGTAGAGGTCCTTACTTTGATGGTACTAATTTTGCTAGTTGGAAGCATAAGATGAAAATGCATATTCTTGGACATAACCCCGCCGTTTGGGCTATTGTGTGTGTTGGCTTGCAAGGTGAATTCTTTGATGGGAAAGAACCAAATCGTGAAGCTACCGCGGATGAGTTGAAGATGCTACAATACAACGCTCAAGCTTGTGATATCCTCTTCAACGGATTGTGCCCCGAAGAATTCAACAAAATCAGCCATCTTGAGAATGCAAAGGAAATTTGGGATACTTTGATTGACATGCATGAAGGTACCGAATACGTCAAGGAATCCAAGTTGGATGTGCTTCAAAGTCAACTTGACAAGTTCAAAATGAAGGATGGTGAAGGTGTCGCTGAAATGTACTCTAGGCTTGCTCTTATCACAAATGAGATTGCCGGCTTAGGGAGTGAAGAGATGATCGATAGATTCATCATCAAGAAGATCCTAAGAGCCTTGGATGGAAAATATGATACCGTGTGCACATTGATCCAAATGATGCACAATTACAAAGATCTCAAGCCAACGGAAGTCATCGGAAGAATTGTTGCTCATGAGATGTCACTCAAGGATAAAGAGGAACTTCACAACAAATCAAGTGGTGCTTACAAAGCCTCATGTGAAGCCCCCACATCATCGAGTGAGAAACAAACCTTCAATGAAGAATTGAGCTTAATGGTGAAGAACTTCAACAAGTTCTACAAGAGTAGAAGCAAAGAGAGAAGCTCCAAATCAAGGTCCTACAATGACAAAAGATCTTCTAGTCGAGAGCGAAACTGCTACAATTGTGGAAGGCTCAGACACTATTCCAATGAGTTTATGGCCCCCTACAAGAGAAGAGAAGATTCTCCCAAGAGAAGAAGTAGAAGAGAAGAATCACCATCTAGAGAAAGAAGGAATAGAGATGATCGTTATGAACGAAGACCCTCACGGAGAAGCAAGGATTCGAAAAGAAAGGACAAGTCATCAAGGAGCTACACAAAACGAAGACATCAAGCTCATGTTGGTGAATGGGTATCCAGCTCCAACTCCGACAACCACTCCGAGAGAAGCTATCACTCCGACTCCGAATATACTCAAGATGAAGGTGTTGCCGTTCTAGCACTTGTGACAACCAACTCCTACGACATATTTGACTCACCAAATGAAGGAATTGGAACATGCTTCATGGCTAAAGGCCCAAAGGTATCACACCCCGAGTATGTTGATTTCAATAGTGATGAAGATGACTTTTTAGGTGATGATGATTTACTTGTTGACAACTCTAGTGATGAATACTATGATGAAATGTCAATTAATCATGCTAATCAGGATAAAATGAATGACAATGATAAGGAGAAGATTGAGTCTCTAACTAAAGAACTAAACACTCTTAAGTTAGCTCATGAAACTATCTTAGGAGATCATCGAGAACTTTTAAGGACTCATGAGAAATTACGCTTTGAAAAGCTCAACCTTGAGTAAGAGCATGAGTTCTTAAAAGCAATCAATGATGATCTTTGCAAGAAAAGTTATTCTTACATTTCCAAGGGTTTATTCTTATCCACTTACATGCCTCAAGTCAAGTCTAGTAACAAGAACAAGAAAGATTCTTCCTCTAGTAGTAACAATAATCATGCTAAATCCAATATTGCTGCTTCTAGTAGTTCTCTTGATTCCACTAATGATTCTCTTAGCCAAGTTACACTTGAGCAAGAAAATAGCTTATTGAAGGGAATTATAGAGAAAGGTGTTTACAAGAGCCTTGCCTAAAGTAAGCAATTCGAGGAATTTGTACGCAAGCAAGGAAGGCACCGGAAGAATCAAGGTGTTGGTTTTGAACGAAAGTTCAATGCCAATGGAGTTGAGTGGGAAGAAGATCAATACCCCAAGACGAAGTTTGTTCCTCAACAAGAGGAGTATGATCCTACTTCTCTCAAAGGGACACAAGCTCAAGATGATCTTCCACCACAAGACCACAAGCAAAAAGGCAAGGACAAGCTTCAAGAGGAAATTGATGCATTTGAAGAAGCTCCTAAGGCCTTGGTCAAGTGGGTTCCCAAGACTACTTCAAGTTCCACTTCATCAAGTACAACTACAACACCAAGGATTCCCATCAAGATGGTGTGGATGCCGAAGAAGAAGAACTAGAGAGTTCTTGAGGGTGACTCCGCCAACATACTTCACTCTTATCATCTTGGCAAGAACAAGTGCAATCAACTTCCACATCTTGCACTAGTTCAAGGAGTCACAAACCCTCTTGTTGGTAAGACAAGGGACAAGGTAACCTAAAAGCTTTCATAGACATCATCTTGTGTGTGCATCACTCTATGTCTATGGATATCCTTGTTTGTTCCTTGTGGGACTAACCCGTGTAGGTATTGAAAGTGCAACTCACTCCAATGGATAGCTCCAAATGATCTACATCAACATTGAGCATCCACATCTTCAACATCTACATGAAGTCATCATTGACAAAACCCAAGGTTAGTTCATCCCTCTTAGGGGGGATCTCACATCTAGGGGGAGCTTTACTCTAAGAATTGAGCTAAAGCAACTCTAATGGTGTGAACACAACAATGCTTTATGAAAAAGTGGTAACCCCACTTGTGCTTAAACGATGAGTATGACCTACGATCAAATGTTCTCATTTGACTCCTAAGTCAATATACTCATATATAGATGACCTAGTCATCGCAAATTGTTTGATAGATGCTAGACTTGGTTGTGCATGCTTTGCCACATATTTCAATTGCCATTTTATTGTGTGAGCATGTTGATTGCATATTTTACTCATTCAAGGACATCCACTTGTTGTTTTGATTGATTGGTTTTCTTTTCTTTTGCCAAGTGGATGGAAAAGAATGCCTAAGAACCCTCTCTAGCTATCTATGCTTTTCTCGTCTCAAACTCTATTCATGCTACATCACAAAATTTGATCAAGTCATATTCGAACCACTCTGTGTGAGGAGCACTCGGAGTCCCCGATTCGTCATAGACTTAAACTTCCAAAACTTCTTTGTGTGTTTCGGTCTGACCGATTCCTCCATTTCGGTCATACCGAGATCACTAAGTCGATCTAGGTTTTCAATCTCAGTGCAACCGATTTGAACTTTTCGGTCACACCGAGTTGCTGTAACTGTCAACAGTTATGCATCTCGGTGCCACCGAGTTGTTCCACTCGGTCACACCGACAGGGTCGGGCTATATATACTCACGGGCAAAATTTTGGAAATCTCTCCGAAACCCCTTCGCCCGCGCATAGCTCGCTCTGCCTCCTGGGTCTCCAGATCGTCCTCCTCATCGCCAGCCGCCTCCTGTCGCTAGTCTCCGCCACCATCAACGGAATTCTTCCCTGCCGTTGCCGCCGTAGCTAGTTCATCGCCGAACTAGGGTATGGACTCGATCACAGTGCTATCCCCGTCTGATTCCTAGCACATTGTGTTCATTATGATTCTTACCACGATTGAAACGCTTCTATCCAGTCAAAACACTCCGTAGATTAGAGTTGAATCGAAAATTTAGGGTTAGGTTTCTGCCGAAACCATCTCGGACCCACCGGGTTGCAGAACTCGGTTCCACCGATTCGGCCAAGGCCATTGCACATGTAATTTTCGGTCTGACCGAGAATTGCAAATCGGTGTGACCGAGTTCAGGACTTTGTGAAACCCTAGCAGTCTCGGTGCCACCAAACTGTGACTTGGTCTGACTGATTTCACTAGTTTAGGTTCCAACAGCTGCTTCAGTATCACCGAGTTTGTAAATCGGTTGATCCGAAATGCTTTCTGTGGAAAACTAAAACTAAGTTTTTGACTCATTCTGTTGCAAAAATCTCTGTATTTTTTGATGCTCATCCACTCTATCTCATCTACAATCTATTCATAGGGTCTGCAGTTAGTGTTTGCAACATGTCTGACCAGAGTGACAGCCAGAACAGGTCAGAGGAGCAGGTTCACCTGAGTGAGGGCACTAGTCCCTCTAGCAGTTCAGATGATGGTAGCAGGAGCACCCCAAGCAATTTGCCAAAGGCTGCCACTAGAGCAAGCAAGAAGAAAACTTCAGAGTCTGAGGATGAAGACTATGTGGCCACTGAGGACGAGGCCACATCAAAGAAGAAAGTGGTTAAGAAGGAGTACAGCTCAGCTGCAGTTAAGCCAGGGATGAAGATCAAAAGGCCAGCAGGAAGACAACCAATGTTTAAGGCTGGAGCATCCTCTCAAGCATCTTTGGAATCTCAACCCAAAGAGCCTGCTGCAGAAGGAAAGAAAAGGAAGGAAAGGGTCAAGAAGACCATGGCCAGAGTGATTGGAAAGGCTTCCATGATGGAAGAAGAAGAGGAAGAAGAGGTTGTTGCACCAGCACCCAAGGCACAGAAGCTTATGGGTGATGCTATCAGGACAGGGGCCGCAACATCAAAGACCAAAGAAGCACCCAAAGCTGCCTCCAAGCCCAAGACTGCACCAAAGAGAAATACCAGAAACATACCAGCTGCTGAGAATAACAAGGCCCCAGTGCCTGAGACTGTTGCTGAAGAAGAAGATGAAGAGCATGTTCTGAGAAAATTGAAGCCAAAAATTCCAGACCACAATGATGCTCATCCTGTGGCTGAGAACATGAAGATCAGGAGAGACTCAGGACTAAGGAAATGGAGAGAGACAGATCCATATGCTACCAGGAGAAGGACTGCTGTTGATTACAGGTTCCACACAAAGGAACAATAAGATTTTTATGAGACAGTGCTGCTGGACAAGAAGCCTATAGTGTGTGAAATGAGGTGGGTCGACTGGAAGTATATCAAGGAAAATGAGGAACACTATCCTGGTGTGTTTGACAGCTTCAGTGCTTGTGGAGTTGCAGACTTTGTTGGGCAGAAGCTCACAAAGTGGAATGAGGAGCTCATAATGCAATTCTACTCCACAACACACTTCTATCCAGATGGCAGGATAGTATGGATGTCTGAAGGTACAAGGTACCACTCAACTATTGAGGAATGGGCAAATCTGATCAATTCTCCTAAGGAAAAAGAAGATGACTTGGATGTCTATGCCAAGAAGAAGATGGATCACAACTCTATGGCAAACATGTTCAAGGAGATTCCTGAAGAAGATCTTGAGACTCACTAGTTTGGGTCAGTAAAACACTTGCTGTCAGGGCTGCCTACAATTAATTGGATCCTTAGGCACACTCTCTTGCCCAAGTCTGGTGATCACAGAATGATCAGAGGCCATGCAATTAACTTGCTACATATATTTGATGTGCCACAGAAGTTCAAGGTCATGAGCCTTATAGTTGAGACTATCAAGAGGACTGCAGCTGACCAGAAAAGAAGTTGTGGATATGCCCCACAGATCCAGGAGTTGATAAACTCAAAGATGGGCACAGGCACATACTTGTTGGATAAGGAACACTTGCCTATCTATCCTGACTTCGAGGACAACCAAGTTGTGATGAATGAAGATGAATCCTCCTCAGTGCAAGCACAAGCAAAGAAGGAGAAGGCAAAGATGGAGAAGGCTGCCAAGATGTCAACTCAAGAGGAGGCATCTGAGTACTTTTTGAAAAGCAAGCAGGACCAGCATGGTTACTAGATAGCATCATCTCTGAGGATTGAGAAGGGGTTGGCCACCCTAACTCAAAAACAGGAGAGCCTGGAAAGAATCGTGGAACAAAAATTCTATGATTTAGATGTCAAAGTAACTGAGATTCAGTCTGTTGTGGAGCAGCTACAGGATGACATGCAGGAGAGGAAGGGCAATACAACCACTGATGCATTTGCCAGAGTGCCTTGAGCTCAGAGATCTGCTGCAGTGCCTGTACCGGACACTAGAGCCACTTCATCTGCACTAGCTACAGCTTCAGTGCCACCAGCTCCAGCACCTACCCCATCAGCTCCGTCTACTTCGACTGAAGCCTTTGTCCTTGGAGTTCTCCGGACACCACCACCTAAAGACCAAGCCTGAGAGACTTTTTAGTGCTATGCATTTTCCATGAACTTTTTGGTAACTTGTTGGCAAAGGGGGAGAAAAATGTATAGATCATAGGCTTCGAGAGAGAGCGTTGCTTTTTATTCTCTCTTGCTTTGGTGGTTGAACTTTGTTTGTCTTTTGATTGCTTGAGATACTACGCTATTATCTGTGAGACATTGATGATCATGTGGTTGATCATAAGCTACACTTATGCTTGTTAGATGATATTATCTTACTTATCCTTATATGATCATTCACTTTGCTTGGTGATGAGTGCATGTATTTAATTCTTATCATTTTGAGCGCTCCACCAAGATGTATGGGACATGGAAGAGTAACCCATGATCCTAACTCATTGTGCATTTGCAGTCCAAAGCAAATCTTAAGATATGCACAAATTTAGGGGGAGCTCTTGCTTTTCACATACTTCTCAAAGCGACAATATCTTTCACTCTTATTATCATTTGTCGAAGCTTTGATCTATATGTTGTCATCAATTACCAAAAAGGGGGAGATTGAAAGTGCAACTATCCCCGGGTGGTTTTGGTAATTCCTAACAACATATAGCTCATTGAGCTAACATTATTCCAAGATTAATATTTCAGGAAAAGCTCAATGAATGGCATGGCATGGATGAGGAAAGTGGATCCCTCAAAATTCTAAGGACAAAAAGTTTGGCTCAAGCTTCAAGATCAAGACTCTACATTTTATATTTTAGTGATCCAAGATCACATTGAGTCTATAGGAAAAGCCAATACTATCAAGGAGGGATGAGGTGTTGCTTAATGTCTTGTTTGCTAAAAGTGCTTAGTGATATGCTCCAAAACCCTCAACTACCTTCCCACATCCACATATGACCTAAACCAAAAGTCAAACTCGGCCCCACCGATTCTATCTATCCGGCGCCACCGAGTTTCAAATGTCATAGCCACTGCCACAAACCCTGGGCAAATCGGTCTCACCGATAGGGATCTCGGTATCACCGAGATGGGATTGTAATCTCTCTGTTTCCCTTCGTAATGTTTCGGTCTTACCGAGATGAGCGATCGGTCCCACTGAGATTGCAATCTAAACTCTCTGTTTCCCTTTTGTAACATTTTGGTCTTACCGAGATGAGCGAATCGGTCCCACCGAGTTTACCTGACCAACTCTCTGGTTAGCTTATTACCAAAATCGGTCCCACCGAGTTTGTGCAATCGGTCACACGAGATTACGTTATGCCCTAACCCTAACCATATTGGTCCTACTGAGTAGCATCTCGGTCCCACCGAAAACCCTAACGGTCACTAGGTTTACTAAATTGGTCCGACCGAGTTTTTCCCTTCGGTCTCACCGAGATTGGCAAATTGTGTGTAACGGTTAGATTCTGTGTGGAGGCTATATATACCCCTCCACCCACTCTTCATTTGTGGAGAGAGCCATCAGAACATACCTACACTTCCAATACACATTTTCTGAGAGAGAACCACCTACACTTGTGTTGAGGTCAAGATATTCCATTCCAACCATATGAATCTTGATCTCTAGCCTTCCCCAAGTTGCTTTCCACTCAAATCTTCTTTCCACCAAATCCAAATCCTGTGATAGAGAGTTGAGTGTTGGGGAGACTATCATTTGAAGCACAAGAGCAAGGAGTTCATCATCAACACACCATTTGTTACTTCTTGGAGAGTGGTGTCTCCTAGATTGGCTAGGTGTCACTTGGGAGACTCCGACAAGATTGTGGAGTTGAACCAAGGAGTTTGTAAGGGCAAGGAGATCACCTACTTCGTGAAGATCTACCGCTAGTGAGGCAAGTCCTTCATGGGCGACGACCATGATGGAATAGACAAGGTTGCTTCTTCGTGGACCCTTCGTGGGTCGAGCCCTCCGTGGACTCGCGCAACCGTTACCCTCTGTGGGTTGAAGTCTCCATCAACGTGGATGTACGATAGCACCACCTATCGGAACCACGACAAAAACATCCGTGTCTCCAATTGCGTTTGAATCCTCCAAACCCTTCCCTTTACATTCTTGCAAGTTGCATGCTTTACTTTCTGCTGCTCATATACTCTTTTGCATGCTTGCTTGAATTGTGTGGAGATTGCTTGACTTGTGCTAAGATAGCTAAAATCTGCCAAGAACTAAAATTGGGAAAAGGCTAGATTTTTATTTGGTCAAGTAGTCTAATCACCCCCCCCCCTCTAGACATACTTTCGATCCTACAGCAGGTCACATCAACCTAAAAACTGTACACGCCACACATTCCAGGGCAAAATTAACAACTATCAAAATACATACAAACTTATAAACTCGATACGACAACACGTATACAACCTAAAAACCAGATCTATTAAAACATCATCCAAATTACAGGGCAAATCACCTGCATTCAACTTGTCCGAACTGGATGATGTACCCATTGAGATCTATAGACCTAAAATCTGCTGAACCGGATCTGTAAGACACATGAACAAAAATTAGGGCTCTAACCTATTTCAGAAACGAAGCACGCCATACAAAGCAAAACTCTTACCAACAAACACAAAATCTGCCACAGAATCCAGTATCACTGTCGCGAACCGGTCGTTCAAGAGCAAAGGAACCCTAGCGAATCCAACTTGAGACAGCAAGAGAGCAATAGTTTAGAAATACAGGGAAAAAACATACATAAGGGGACGCAAGGGCAGTCGATGGCAGAGCAAAAGGAGCAAACAGAGAACCCAGACCTCCACCCCTGGGGTTCAACCCGCCGGCCGACGCTCCCGCGGTGAAACAAGAGAAGCAACTTCTATGCGAGAAGAGAAGAAGAGGGGAACGAAGAAGGAATCGATTTGTGGAGGGGATCGGAGCGGAACGGGGGAGAGCGGAGGTTAAAAGGTGAGTGGGAGAAAACTGACAGCTAAAGCCCATAACCGTGGCAAAGCCCAATATCTCTGGGCAGTTACTAAAGATAATAGGAAAAATTAAATAGAATAAAAAAATTAATATAGAGGGAGAAAACAAATGGCTAAAGTACAAATAATAACTCACAACAGTACAATAAAAATTATCGAAAAAGTACAAATGAAATAATACTTCATAACGGTGCTGGTTTTTCCCCTAAAAAAAGAGAAGATAATGGGGGCAAGTCATGTTACGGACTCGCCTCTGCATGCGACACCATGGCACGCCGCGTCGTTTCTTGCTACGGCTCGTTCCTGGCTCGGCCTCGTGCTAACACGGCAATGCGCTCGTTTGGCAGGCGCAGTGTGGTTATTCTATTCCCCCCCCCCCCACACACACGCACCGACACACCCCTAAAGATAGATAATGGGGGCAAGTCCATACAAGGAAGATGTGTCAGTACAACTATGCCCCTCGGTGCGGTGCGGGGGCAAGTCATGTTACAGACTCGCCTCCGCATGCGACACCGCGGCACGTCGCATCGTCGCCTGCTAAAGCTTGTTCCTGGCTCGGCCTCGCCCCCCCCCCCTCCCCCCCCCCCGGCTCGGCCTCGTGCTAACGCGGCGGTGCACTTGTTTGACAGGCGTAGTGCGGTTATTCTATCCCCCCCCCACACACGCACCCACACACATCTAAAGATAGATAATGGGGGCAAGTCCATACAAGGAAGATGTGTCAGTACAACTATGCCCTTCGGTGCGGGAGCAAGTCATGTTACGGACTCGCCTCCGCATGTGAGGCCGCGGCACACCGCGTCGTCGCCTGCTACGACTCATTCCTGGCTAAAGACCCTCAACATCAATGTAGGCTCAATATCGCCTTCTGCTTCAGCAGTTTTCCAGATGAGATACATCTGTCTATGTACCATCTATGATGCTAATTTCGAAAGGTTATAGATGTTGCATGTGAAACTTGGTCCTGGTGTAGTTGTGTAATGGGGTAGCTGAGTGCTGAAGCTATATGATGTTGTACTCTGATGTATTTCAATTATGAAAATAAAATATATTGTGTGCTTAATATGAAATGTCAATTAGATTAGTAAATGGATTATGAAGAATCGGATAATTAGCCTGCTAATTGGGTTTTGCTATTGCAAACGGTCGTTGAAAAAATACCGTGGGCGATGACCTCAGGCAACGCACGCAATTTCTAGGAATAAACCGTGTTGGATCAATGAACAATCACACACGACTTTCTCTTCAAAACTGTTTGCGTTAGGCCACCTTGCGCAAATGGTTACCACATAAAAATTGTGTGTGATGGACAGCCTTTGCCACGGTTTCTTCTACGGACCGTGTGTGATGCATTCAATAATGCAAACAATTTAACGAGAAAAATTGTGCGTGATGTACCTGTGAACGGAAACGTTTTCCTTGGAGCGACTGTGTGGGATGTACATACGAATGGAAACGTTTAGCGGGGACTGACTGTGTGGGATGTACATACGAACGAAAACGTTCAGCGGGGACTGACTGTGTGGGATGTACATACGAACGAAAACGTTCAGCGGGGACTGACTGTGTGGGATGTACTTGCGACAGGAAACAATTTCATCATATAATTGTATTTTTTAGCTCTAATGTACATATTTCCGTATTTGAGCGCTCGCCGGTCGCACACGACCACATTTTGCCGAGCGTCTGTGCCAGGAGGGCATATCCCCGACGGTCTGGGTCGTGTGGGAAGGACCCCCCTATCTCCCACACTCACTTGGCAATGGCTCCAAATGTCATCGCGGAAAGGGGGTACGAACCGTTTGTATAGGACCGACGCGTACCAGTGTGACTTCATTTGGTATTTTTCATGCATTTACTGATTGTTTTAGCTAAGTGACCCTGAAATTGAAAAGCACTACAAATGAACTCTAAAAAGGTTGAAATTTGGCATGGTATCATCATTTCACCCACATAGCATATGCTAAAAAGTTGAGAGGGTTACGGGAAAATTTGGATGCACTTCATGTACAAAACAGACAATCTCTTTCGAAGTATCAGGGTTTTGGATGAAAACTCATCTGTTACAAAGGTATTTCATTTTTTTGAACTTATTTGAACTCCAGACTTTTTGTGTGTTCAAAATAAACCATTCAAAGCCACATTATCAATTTTCAACCCTTTCTAACTTCATTTGGTATTTTTCATGCATTTATTGATTTTTTTAAAGCTAAATGACCCTGAAATGGAAAAGCATTACAAATGAACTCTGAAAAGGTTGAAAGTTGGCATGGTATCATCATTTCACCCACATAGCATGTTATAAAAAGTTGAGAGGGTTATGGCAAAAATTGGACGCACTTCATGTACAAAACGGACAATCTCTTTTGAAGTATCAGTGTTTCATACAAAAACTCATCTGCTACAAAAGGCATATAATGTGTTCACATGTAACTGCAGTGATATTCTAGATCAAACGCATCATCATAATAGTTGTGGAGTGAAAGTCTTCACTTTTTCTTCGCTTCTGTCCTTTGCTTATTGCACCGTAACCATGGATAATCTTCATCGTTTTACAGGGTGCTTGGGTCAGCCTTGACTTTGAAGGGAGGAATTTCATGAAACTTTTCATAATCTTCAGACATGTCTGTCTTGCCCTCCACTCCCATGATGTCTCTTTTTCCTGAAAGAACTACGTGGCGCTTGGGCTCATCGTATGATGTGTTCGCTTCCTTATCTTTTCTTTTTCTCGATTTGGTAGACATGTCCTTCACATAGAAAACCTACGCCACATCATTGGCTAGGATGAATGGTTCGTCTGTGTACCCATGCTACCTCTTGAGCATGCGTTGGTTTTCCCTTGAAGAGGAAAGGGTGATGCAGCAAAGTAGCGTAAATATTTCCCTCAGTTTTTGAGAACCAAGGTATCAATCCAGTAGGAGACTACACGCAAGTCCCCTAGTACCTGCACAAACATACAAGAACCTCGCAACCAACACGATAAAGGGGTTGTCAATCCCTTCACGGTCACTTACGAAAGTGAGATCTGATAGAGATAATAAGATAAATATTTTTGGTATTTTTGTGGTATAGATTGGAAAATAAAGATTGCAAAATAGATAGTAAACTAGAATTGTAGATTGGAAACTTATATGATATAAAGTAGACTCGGGGGCCATAGGTTTCACTAGTGGCTTCCCTCAAGATAGCATGTATTACGGTGGGTGAACAAATTACTGCCGAGCAATTGGTAGAAAAACGCATAGTTATGATGATATCTAAGGCAATGATCATGAATATAGGCATCACGTCCGTGACAAGTAGACCGAAATGATTCTGCATCTACTACTGTTACTCCACACATCGACCACTATCCAGCATGCATCTAGAGTATTAAGTTCATAAGAACGGAGTAACATATTAGGCAAGATGACATGATGTAGAGGGATAAACTCAAGCAATATGATATAAACCCAATCTTATTATCCTCGACGGCAACAATACAATACGTGCCGTTTCCCTTTCTCTCACTGGGATCGAGCACCGCAAGATTGAACCCAAAGCTAAGCACTTCTCCCATTGCAAGAAAGATCAATCTAGTAGGCCAAACTAAACCGATAATTTGAAGAGACTTGCAAAGATATCAAATCATGCATATAAGAATTCAGAGAAGAATCAAATAATATTCATAGATAATCAAGGTCATAAACCCACAATTCATCGGATCTCGACAAACACACCACAAAAAGAGCTACATCGAATAGATCTCCAAGAAGATCGAGGAGAACTTTGTATTGAGATCCAAAGAGAGAGAAGAAGCCATCTAGCTAATAACTATGGACCCGAAGGTCTGTGGTAAACTACTCACACATCATCGGAGAGGCTATGGTGTTGATGTAGAAGCCCTCCGTGGTCGAATCCCCCTCCGGTAGATTGCCGGAAAAGGCCCCAAGATGGGATCTCACGGGTACAAAAGGTTGCGGCGGTGGAAAAGGTGTTTCGTGGCTCTCCCCGAAGGTTTCAGGGTATAAGAGTATATATAGGCAAAAGAAGTAGGTCGGTGGAGCTCCGAGGGGCCCACAAGGTTAGGGGCGTGCCCTCCTACCTCGTGGCCGCCTCGCTGCTTCCTTGATGTCCACTCCAAGTCTCCTGGATCACGTTTGTTCCAAAAATGATCCTCGCGAAGGTTTCATTCCGTTTGGATTCCATTTGATATTCCTTTTCTGCGAAACACTGAAATAGGCAAAAAAACAGCAATTTGCATTGGGCTTTCGGCTAATAGGTTAGTCCCAAAAATAATATAAAAAGGTATAATAAATCCCATTAAACATCCAAAACAGATAATATAATAGCATGGAACAATCAAAAATTATAGATACGTTGGAGACGTATCAAGCATCGCCAAGCTTAATTCCTGCTCGTCCTCGAGTAGGTAAATGATAAAAACAGAATTTTTGATGTGGAATGCTCCCTAACAATATTTTCAATGTAATTCTCTTTATTGTGGCACGAATGTTCAGATGCAAAAGATTCAAGATAAAATTTTAATATTGACATAAAAATACTAATACTTCAAGCATGCTAACCAAGCAATTATGTCTTACCAAAATAGCATAGCCAAAGAAAGCTTATCCCTACAAAATCATATAGTTTGGCCATGCTTCATTTTCGTCACACAAAATACTCCCCTCATGCATAACCCCGATGACAAGCCGAGCAATTGGTTCATACTTTTTAACGCGCTTTAGCCTTTTCAACCCTTACGCAATACATGAGTGCAAGCCATGGATATAGCACTATAGGTGGAATAGTATATGATGATGGGGGTTATGTGAGAAGACAAAAAAGGAGAAAGTCTCACATTGATGTGGCTAATCAACGCGCTATGGAGATGCCCATCAATTGATGTCAATGCGAGGGGTAGGAATTGCCATGCAACGGATGCACTAGAGCTATAAGTGTATGAAAGCTCATCAAAAGAAACTAAGTGGGTGTGCATCCAACTTGCTTGCTCACGAAGACCTAGGGCATTTTGAGGAAGCCCATCACTGTAATATACAAGCCAAGTTCTATAATGAAAAATTCCACTAGTATATGAAAGTGACAAAATAAGAAACTCTCTATCATGAAGACCATGGTGCTATTTTGAAGCACAAGTGTGGAAAAAGGATAGTAACATTGTCCCTTCTCTCTTTTTCTCTCATTTTTTTATTTGGGATTCTTTGGCCTCTTTTTTTATTTGGGCTTCTTTGGCCTCTTTTTTTATTTGACTTTCCTCACATGGGACAATGCTCTAATAATGATAATCATCACACTTTTATTTACTCATAACTCAATGTTACAACTCGATACTAGAACAAAAATATGACTCTATGTGAATGCCTTCGGCGGTGTACCGGGATATGCGATGAATCAAGAGCGACATGTATGAAAGTGTCTTTCCCACAAATACGATGTCAACTACATGATCATGCAAAGCAATATGACAATGATGGATCGTGTCATAATAAACGGAACGGTGGAAATTTGCATGGCAACATATCTCGGAATGGCTATGGAAATGCCATAATAGGTAGGTATGGTGGCTGTTTTGAGGAAGATATAAGGAGGCTTATGTGTGATAGAGCGTATTGTATCACGGGGTTTGGATGCACCGGCGAAGTTTGCACCAACTCTCAAGGTGAGAAAGGGCAATGCACGGTACCGTAGAGGCTAGCAAATTGCGGAAAGGTGAGAGTGCGTATGATCCATGGACTCACATTAGTAATAAAGAACTCATATACTTATTGCAAAAGTTTATTAGCCCTCGAAGCAAAGTACTACTACGCATGCCCCTAGAGGGATAGATTGGTAGGAAAAGACCATCGCTCGTCCCTGACCGCCATTCATAAGGAAAGTACTCAAAGAACACCCCATGCTTCAAATTTGTCACACAATGTTTACCATACGTGCATGCTATGGGACTTGCCAACTTTAACACAAGTATTTCTCAATTTCACAATTGCCCAACTAGCACGACTCTAATATTACCACCTTTATATCTCAAATCATCTATCAAGAAACATAGTATTTGATAACCCACAAGTATAGGGGATCGCAACAGTTTTCGAGGGTAGAGTATTCAACCCAAATTTATTGATTCGACACAAGGGGAGCCAAAGAATATTCTCAAGTATTAGCAGCTGAGTTGTCAATTCAACCACACCTGGAAACTTAATATCTGCAGCAAAGTTTTTAGTAGCAAAGTAATATGATAGTAGTGGTAGCAATAGCAAAAGGTAACGGTAGAAAAAGTAATGTTTTTGGTATTTTGTAGTGATGATAGCAATAGCAACGGAAAAGTAAATAAGTGAAGAACAATATATGGAAAGCTCGTAGGCAATGGATCAGTGATAGAGAATTATGCCGGATGCGGTTCATCACGTAACAATCATAACATAGGGTGACACAGAACTAGCTCCAATTCATCAATGTAATGTAGGCATGTATTCTGAATATAGTCATACGTGCTTATGGAAAAGAACTTTCATGACATCGTTTGTCCTACCCTCCCGTGGCAGCGGGGTCCTATTGGAAACTAAGGGATATTAAGGCCTCCTTTTAATAGAGTACCGGAACAAAGCATTAGCACATAGTGAATACATGAACTACTCAAACTATGGTCATCACTGGTAAGTATCTCGATTATTGTCACTTCGGGGTTAACGGATCATAACAAATAATAGGTGACTATAGACTTGCAATATAGGATCAAGAACTCTCATATATTGATGAAAACATAATAGGTTCAGATCTGAAATCATGGCACTCGGGCCCTAGTGACAAGCATTAAGCATAGCAAAGTCATAGCAGCATCAATCTCAGAACATAGTGGATACTAGGGATCAAACCCTAACAAAACTAACTCGATTACATGATAGATCTCATCCAACCCATCACCGTCCAGCAAGCCTATGATGGAATTACTCACGCACGACGGTGAGCATCATGAAATTGGTGATGGAGGATGGTTGATGATGACGATGGCGACGGATTCCCCTCTCCCGAGAGGTTTTAGGGCTTGGCGGCGGCTCCGTATCGTAAAACACGATGAATCTTTTCCTCTGATTTTTTTCTCCCCGAAACCAAATATATAGAGTTGGAGTTGAGGTCGAAGGAGCTCCAGGGGGCCCACGAGGTAGGGGGCGCGCCCTAGGGGGGCAGGCGCGCCCCCCACCCTCGTGGACAGGTGGTGGGCCCCCTGGTCTTCATCTTTTGCAAGGATTTTTTATTATTTCCGAAAAGATGTGCTGTGAAGTTTCAGGTCATTCTGAGAACTTTTGTTTCCGCACATAAATAACACCATGGCAATTCTGCTGAAAACAACGTCAGTCCGGGTTAGTGCCATTCAAATCATGCAAGTTAGAGTCCAAAACAAGGGCAAAGGTGTTTGTAAAAGTAGATACGACGGAGACGTATTAGTATTCAATGCACTCTATATGAAAGTTTTATCGTACCCATCTTGAATGCATATCATATTAGGACTAATTTTATAGCCAAAGCAAATTACCATGCTGTTCTAAAAGACTCCCAAAATAATATAAGTGAAGCATTAGAGATCAATAATTTCTACAAAATAAAACCACCACCGTGCTCTAAAATATATAAGTGAAGCGCTAGAGCAAAATTGTCTAGCTCAATAGATATAAGTGAAGCACATAGAGTATTCTAATAAATTCCGATTCATGTGTGTCTCTCCCAAAAGCTGTGTATAGCAAGGATGATTGTGCTAAACTAAAAAGCAAAGACTCAAATCCTACGAGATGCTCCAAACAAAACACATCTCATGTGGTGAATAAAAATATAACCTCAACTAAAGTTACCGATAGACGAAGACGAAAGAGGGGATGCCTTCCGGGGCATCCCCAAGCTTAGGATTTTGGTTGTCCTTGGGTTTTACCTTAGGGTTCCTTGGGCATCCCCAAGCTTAGGCTCTTTCCACTCCTTGTTCCAAAATCCATCAAATCTTTACCCAAAAACTTGAAAACTTCACAGCACAAAACTCAACAGAAAATCTCATGAGCTCCGTTAGTATAAGAAAACAAATCACCACTTAAGGTACTGTAATGAACTCATTCTTTATTTATATTGGTGTTAAACCTACTGTATTCCAACTTCTCTATGGTTCATACCCCCCGATACTAGCCCCAGATTCATCAAAATAAGCAAAACAACACAAGAAAAACAGAATCTGTCAAAAACAGAACAGTCTGTAGTAATCTGTAGGTTTCGAATACTTCTGTAACTCCAAAAATTCTATGAAATTAGGATGACCTAAATAATTTGTATATTGACCTACTGCAGTTGGAATCAGTATTTTATCGCTCTCTGGTTAAAAATGAAAGTTATTCTCGTGAGCGCATACTTTCTATTTTTTCAAGCAAGATCAAATAACAATCATCCAAGAAGATCCTAAAGGCTTTACTGGGCACAAACACTAATTAAAGCATAAAAACACAATCATAACAGAGGATAGATGATTTATTTACTACTAAACAGGAACAAAAAGCAAGAACAAAAATAAAATTGGGTTGCCTCCCAACAAGCGCTATCATTTAACACCCCTAGCTAGGCATAAAAACAAGAATAAATCTAGGTATTGCCATCTTTGGTGTTTATCTTTTTAATGGAGTTATGTTCAGATCTGGGAGGTTCCTTACATTTCCCTTCATGCTCGGAGATCTTTAGATCTAGAGCATCCAACCTCTTATTGTAAAGTGTAATCAACCTATTCATGCGGTTAAGATTTCCACCAACATTTTTAAGAGGTTCAATAAAAAATTTCAATTCGCATAATTTCTCTAAGATTTGGGTTCCTTCTTGCGTAAGGTGAAGTCCCTTTTGTGGGGGAAGTTCTCCTACTATCCCCTCTATAATTTCATAAGCAATACTAGGGTCAACTTCAATAAAGTTCCCTTTAGCCGAAAAATCAAGGAGTTGTCTATGGGGTAAGGTAAGTGAGGGAGTCCGGGATTAGGGGTCTCCGGACAGCCGGATTATATCCTTTGGCCGGACTGTTGGACTATGAAGATACAAGATTGAAGACTTCGTCTCGTGTCTGGATGGGACTCTACTTGGCGTGGAAGGCAAGCTAGGCACTACGGATATGGATATCTCCTCCTTTGTAACCGACCTTGTGTAACCCTAACCCTCTCCCGTGTCTATATAAACCGGAGGGTTTTTAGTCCGTAGAAAAACTTACAATCATACCATAGGCTAGCTTCTAGGGTTTAGCCTCTCCGATCTCGTGGTAGATCAACTCTTGTAATACTCATATCATCAAGAATAAATCAAGCAGGACGTAGGGTTTTACCTCCATCAAGAGGGCCCGAACCTGGGTAAAACATTGTGTCCCCTGCCTCCTGTTACCATCCGCCTTAGACGCACAGTTCGGGACCCCCTACCCGAGATCCGCCGGTTTTGACACCGACATTGGTGCTTTCATTGAGAGTTCCTCTGTGCCGTCGCCGTTAGGCTTGATAGCTCCTTCTATCATCGATAGCGATGCAGTCTAGGGTGAGACTTTTCTCCCCGAACAGATCTTTGTGTTCGGCGGCTTCGCACTACGGGCCAACTCGCTTGGCCATCTGGAGCAGATCGAAAGCTACGCCCTTGGCCATCAGGTCAGCTTTGGAATCTTAAATTACACGGCCGATATCCATGGAGACTTGATCTTCCACGGATTCGAGCCCCTGCCTGGTGCGCCACGCGGTCACGATGAGTACGATTTAGCTCTACCATCGGTCCGTATTCAGGAGATCGCACCGGCAGCCGCTCCGAGCCTCAATTCGGAGCCAGTTGCGCCATCCATGGACGGGTGGATAGACCCCGTCACAGAGGTCATATCCTCAGCGGCGATCGAGCCGAATATCGACCTTACCCTTCACGAGAGTCGTGTTGCCAAACTACCGGATCCTTCCCCGGCCACGGACTCCGAACCGCTTGCGCCCGTGCCTATCAAATCCGACTGGGTGCCAATCATGGAGTTCACCTCTGCGGATATCTTTCAGCACTCGCCCTTCGGCGACATACTGAATTCATTAAAGTCTCTCTCCTTGTTAGGGAGTCCTGGCCGAACTATGTCCAGCAGAATTGGGATGCGGATGACGAAGAAATTCGCCGCCCACCCACCACCCACTTAGTAGCCACTATCGATGACTTAATCGACATGCTCGACTTCGACTCCGAAGACATCGATGGTATGGATGACGATGCAGGAGACGAACATGAACCACTGCAAACAGGGCACTGGACGCCCACTTCATCACATGACGTATACATGGTGGACACACCAAAAGAAAACGACGACGAGGAATGGAAGGACGCAACGAAGGGTTGTCCCCTCGAGAAGCAGTCAAAGTGGCGGCGTAAGCGCCGCTCCAAATCCCTCCTCGGCAGAGACAACGATCATATAGACCCAGCGTTAGAGCAGGGTGAACCATCGCCGGACCACGGCAACACGGAGAATCAAACCGAACAACCCGACTCTGTCAAAGATAATAGTCCTGACGACATCACACCGGACAGACACCCGGAGCAATAGAATGCCCGTCAAAGGCTTGTTGCCACCGCAAGGAGTCTAAAAAAGCAGAAGCAAAGGCTCAAGGCTGCGCAAGACACACTCAGAATCAGATGGAGTAAAGTACTCAACACAGCAGTGAAGTACGGGGGTAATCGCCCCACCAAGAGCTACCCAAAGCGGAAGATGCTACCTGAATTTGATGAGGAGGCCTTAGATCCCCCGCAACCAAAAATTAAAACGGCCATCTGGCCGGATAGACGACCTCACGGCCAACATAGAGCGGCAAACAATGCCGCACATAAGCCAATACATGATCCACGCGAGGGCTCACATCAAAAGGACGGCGCAACCAGATCCATCTATGGACCACGCAAGCGCGCTCCAGCATACGATGCAACACAATGAACATCCGAACATCACGGTACACCTAGATACAGGGTGCCGCACACCCCCTATGTTTCACCGACGAAGTGCTGGACCACGGATTTCCAGAGGGATTCAAACTCGTAAACATAGAGGCATACGACGGAACAACAGACCCTGGGGTCTGGATTGAGGACTATATCCTCCATATCCATATGGCTCGAGGAGATGATCTCCATGCCATCAAGTACTTACCCCTCAAGCTCAAAGGGCCAGCTCAGCACTGGCTTAAAAGCCTCCCTGAAAGCTCCATTGGAAGCTGGGAAGAGCTCAAAGACGCTTTTCGGGCAAATTTTCAAGGGACTTATGTCCGACCTCTGGATGCGGACGATTTGATTCATATAACTCAACAGCCCGGAGAGTCAGCCCGAAAGCTTTGGAACAAGTTTCTTACTAAAAAGAACCAAATAGTCGACTGCCCGGACGCCGAAGCCTTGGCAGCTTTTAAGCACAGCGTTTGAGACGAATGGCTTGCCAGACACCTCGGCCAAGAAAAGCCGAGGACAATGGCAGCATCAACAAGCCTCATGACCCGCTTTTGCACGGGCGAGGACAGCTGGCTAGCCCGATGCAGCACCAGCGACCCAAGTACATCCGAAGTTAGAGATGGAAACGAGAAATCACGACGCAGCAAAAATAATAAGCGCCGGAATAAAGAAGACAGCCCGAAGAGCACGGCGGTAAACGCCGGATTCAGAAGCTCTCGGCCAGGTCAGCAAAAGCCGCCCTCTAAAGGCGCCAGAGATGAACTGTCCAGCCTAAACAAAATTCTGGACCAAATATGTCAGATCCATAGCACCCCCGATAAACCTGCAAATCATACCCACAGAGAATGTTGGGTCTTCAAGCAGTCCGGCAAGCTCAACGCCGAACATAAGGGGCAGGATACACCAAGCGAAGACGAGGATGAGCCTCGCAAGCAAAGCACTGGGGAACAGAAGAAATTTCCACCAGAAGTCAAAACAGTAAACGTGTTACACGTGATAAAGGGGAGAAACAAAGTGGCACTCCCAGATAAATATGCCCAAGGGCCTATCACTGCGGAGTTCTGCCACTGGTCATCTCAACCGATCACCTTCGACCATCAGGATTACTCGGCAAGTATCCGGCGCGCAGGATGGGCTGCCTTGGTATTGGATCCAATAATTGACGGATACCACTTCACACGAGTCCTGATGGACGGTGGCAGCAGTCTAAACTTGATATATCAGGACATAGTCCGCAAAATGGGGATAGACCCAACGAAAATTTGCCACAGCAATACTACCTTTAGAGGAGTAACGTGTGACACTCCAAAATTTTTATTTGGTTTTCAGCAAAAAACTTTGTGGTTTTTGAAAAGAGGCCATTTAAAATTTTCCAGAAAACCTTCCTCTTAAAAACTTCTTTGGCAAGGATTTTTATTTTTGTATCTTCTTCAAACTATGGTGTTTGATCATTTAAAACTCTTTCTCTGATGGTTCCCTTCTCAAAATATATTTTTGGAAATTATTCTTTTTCTTATAAAAAGAACTCTGTGAATTTTGAGGTTTTTCTTATCTTGAAAACCACCCATGGTTTTACCATGTCTCCTATAGTAAAACTTCTCAAAATCCCTCCCTCCACCTTTGGACAATCTAAATTCTCTGGCTCAACAAGTCCAAACAAGTTTTGGATTTTATTTCAATTATTTTATCTCTCAAATCATTTCTGCCAATTATTTTGAGCTTAAGTGATTTTCAAAGCAAGTACCACATTGCCTTTGAGTTTTTATCCCAAACCAACTCCCCTGGATAGTCCTTAGTACCCACAACCTAGAACCATCTTGATCCACTCTTCTTCTTTTCAAAAATTTCAAATTTCACTCACTGCAAGTTTGGAACAGATTTGACAAATTTGATGAAATTCATATCTACACTTCTCCAAAAATTCCACAAAAATTCAGGCAGCCTCTTGGTGCAATGAGAGGCCACCCCACCAAAATTCAGCTCAAGGAAAATTCTCCACATGCCAAAATCATTTCGTCGAACACCAGGCCGGCACTGTTTCCGTAGACTATCAGAAAGATTCAGATTTTCAGAATTCAGTCGATGTCATTTTTCGTCAGTGACTTGTCATCCATCACCAGTGCCCCTGGCGCGTTGTGCACGGCCTCTCCTCCCTGGCCAGAGCACCGCACGCACGCTTGGCCGATTCCTGGCGTCGGTGGCGACGAGCCTCGCCGGCGTTGGAAGCTTCTGCGGTGGCTGCGCCTCTTGTGGCTGCCAGCGAGGGCCCGAGCCCGCTCGCCATGCCACCCGGCGCCGCCCAACGTCCCCTGGCTCTCCGCGTGTCCCTGCCATGCCAGCGCACGCCCGTGGCACCGTCGCCGTGGCCCGGCAAGCACGGAACGTGCTCCCTGCCGCCGACGGGCCCGCGCCGCCCCATTCCGTCGAGCTCACCCAAAGCACCCAATCCAAGCTCGTTTAGCACCTAAATGGAACCGGTGGACCTCCACGATGACGCCCAACTCCCTAAACCTCCCCGACCAAGCTCTGCGCCGCCGTAACCTTCACCGGAGATCCCCGTTCACGGCCACCGCCTCGGATCGCCTATAACAAGGACCCCGAGCTCGCTCACGAGCACACACCTTCACTGCACCTCTCCAGGACCCTGCCAAGCCACCAGGAGGACCTCGAGGAGGTCTCCTCCCCCAACTCCGGCCGCCCCGATCCGCCTCGGCCACCAGCTCGATTCGCTCCGGTGAGGCCGTCCCCGGCGCCCAAATCTCGTCTATAGCCTCCTCTAGCACCCAGTAAGCTAACCCCAGCGTCAATTTGGCCTTCGCAGCTCTCTCCGACGAGGCCCTCGACCACCCGAACCGCCGTCCGCCGAAGCAAGGCTCGCCGTCGACGTGGTACTCGCCGGCGACCGCCACCACCACCAACCAACGCGGAATGGCGCCCTGAACACGGAGGTACTCTCCGATCTCCCTGCCTCGCCGTGGATCGCCGCCGGCGACCACCGCGGCTCTCGGGCACCGTTGAACTCTGCCGCCCCGTTTGAATATTCAAACCTAACGGGCGGGACCCGCCTGTCAGCCTCTCTGTCCTTTCTAAGAGAAACGTTTTCTGAAAACGTCTTCTGCCAAATGCGCTTTCCCGCTGGGCCGGCGCATTCTTATTCGAGTCGTTTTCTGTTTTTGTAAGCTAGCCCCTGGGAACTTTCTGTTTCATTACAGATGAGTCCCTGGACTAAAACCCTTATAACTTTTTAACAGAAAGGAATTTTTGAGTGATTCTTTTTCTGTCCTCTTCAAATTTTTGTCTAGTTTTTTATCATATTTATTTGAAAAATATTTGGAATAATTTTTGTGCACCTCACGGTATTCACGATAGCGCGTATATTTTCTTTATACCATAGATACCGAAGGAGGTGACGGGACCGCGAACTTCACCGAGCTAGGCTCCGACTACTCTGAACCAGGCAAGCATGTTTGAACTTTTGATATGATGATTGTTTTTGGCATGTTTGCATTAATTAGTTTATGGCATGTTGATGAACATACCGACGAATGTCATGTTACATGCAACGATGAGGCAAGTGAGTTTCGAAAATCCATGAGTGGATGGATGTGAGTATGCATGGCCATGTGTTGGCATGAGGATGGGTAAGATGGCAGTGTTGTAGCATGCCAGTCTTATGCCAGGCTATATGACTTCAGTGTCAACCCGTATCATTCCAGTTCCTTCCATTCTTCCTTCCCTGTACTACCACATGTTTTCCGCAAGGAATATGGCTTAGTAAGTTGTAAACCGCTTTCCTGGTACACACCAAAAAGGAGAGGCCGTGATGATGGTTCCATGGCCCTGGATTAAAGCCAGTCATCCGGTCAGGGGGCATGGGTGTTTCCGGTTGGGACCAAGAGGGGGGCACCCCTTAGAGCGCGCGTATATAAATTTGATCCCATGCTATTCGAGATTGTGATCTCCCCGTCTCAAAAGTTTTTCTTGGACGATGTCTAGGGTGATTCCTAGCATCGAGAGGTAGGATGGGTGTGTACTGGTTAGCTGTGTTTTCTTCCGAAATACCGTAAACGGAACTAGTCCTTCGTGACTACGGAAATCCGTTGGCTGTGGGAAAATTTTTGTACAAACTCTGCAGAGTCATATATTCCTTTGAATCATCTATTCCATGTCCAAGTTCGGTATTATCTTATCCTGACCAAATGTCAGTTTTGATGACAGAGACTCTGGTGAATCACATGAGTGCTAAGTCCGGTTAAATGTTTATTCCTGTGGATGGACTAACCCGTTTATTCTCATGAATTGAATATTTATTATGAGTATTATTTACTTGTGAATAAAAGCCCTTTCTGTGATGTCGCTCAGACGTCCGACTGTGGCATTGTTATTAGTTAGTTTCAATAAAAGCCCTTTCTGTGATGTCGCTCAGACGTCCGACTGTGGCATTGTTATTAATTAATTTCAATAAAAGCCCTTTCTGTGATGTCGCTCAGATGTCCGACTATGGCATTTCTTTTAAAGCCCCTTTATGTGGCGTCGCTCAGACGCCCGACTGTGGCATTTCTTTTAAAGCCCTTTATGTGGCATCGCTCAGACGCCCGACTGTGGCATTTCTTTTGAAGCCCTTTATGTGGTGTCGCCTAGACGCCCGACTGCGGCATGCTTTATTTATTCATCCTCCTATCGAGGTGTCGCTTCAGACACCCGATTGGGTTTACAGTTATTTTGTTGGGTTTTCGAGCGGACTACCGCCGACCCCCTTTTTACCTGTCTTGTTTTTATGAATTAATGTGCCACTGTTAAAAAATTAATCATGACTCATCCATGCATGCATTTGTTATATCTTACGTCCGAACTGTCTTACGAGTACCTTCAAAGTACTCACCTGGCTTGTTGATTTGGCCAGATGCTGACGAAGGCGATCTCATGGATGAAGAATTTGATAGCGAGTCCGACGCCTAGAGGAATCCCAGTCAGTCTCGTGCGACCCTGGATTTGGTCACTGTATTATATCCGCTTCCGCTACCAAATAAATTCATCGAGCCTCACCTCGACGCTCGATGAGATGCCAGTTTTAGAGTCATGTATCTCACTCCCCGCTGTGTTTTTCCACCACCACCCTATCCTCGAGTCAGTAGTATGCCTCCACACCACTGTGTCATGTCCGCCATTATGTATAATTATTGGCGTGCTTGTAATAATTTGGTTGAGCAACCGTAGCTCGACCCTGTAATATATTCTATGCTACTGGCTTATTGTATCAAGAATTTGTCTACCGGTAAGGGGGATTTTTCTCATACTGGACTCAAAAGATTGGTTTCTCAATAAACATTTTTATTGGAAAACCGGTCGTGACAAGCTTGGTACCAGAGCCAGGCTGACTGTAGGAAGCCACTAGGTGCGAACGCTAATTGATTATTAGCATGATAGAGCCAATTTATATTTTTCTGCAATTGTAGTCATTTCTGACAGTCAGCATAGATTTATGATCTGACCATTCAGAATTTTTGCCTACTTTTGTAGATGGCCGACAACAGCTGCGAGTCTCAGACCTTCGCCAACGTGCCCGATGGGTTCGTCAAGCTTCTTTCCTTCATCGTTCAGGTCGCGATGGGGCCATCTGTGCGCCCAGTCTTCACACTCTGCCAGCACCGAGTCAACGACAGTCTGACCATGCACCAGGCCGCGGTGCAGTTCAAGGGAGGGCGTGGTGAGTTACGCCGCTTCCGGTTCTTGGGAAGAGCCATGCCTACGGAGAGGCATGCTATGCAGATGGCAGCCCGTGAGGCGATAGCTCGTCTCAGGGATGTCTTCCCCGTGATGAAGACTCGTCGTTACCGTTATCTTCCATGCCATGTGCCTTACACCTGTCACTCTCCTGCCCCAGAGGAGAACGAGACGAGGCTTTTGAGATGCTTATTGAGTATCTCCGGGCCCTGGAGGCAGCCTTCGACAACCTGGTGGACGACTTCGTAGCTGCCCGCATGGACTCAGTCCATGGCTGTGCTGCCAACAGGAGGGAGCTCCTACCCACCGCACCGCCACTGACTTTTGTCTCGTCCTCAGCATCTTATGCACCTACTCGTCGCCTGCCTTCTACCGAAGAATTCAACCAAGTCATTGCGCCCACTCCAGCGCGCACTGCACCACCCTGCGCGCCCACTCCTGTTCATGTTGTTCCGCCCCTGGCACCCGCTCCATCTACTCGGCGCAACACTACACGTATGGAGCCTATTAGCGAGGAGGAAGTAGAGTCCCCAGCCTCGCTACACCTCACCCTCGGCAGGGCAAAGGAGGTCGTCAACATCTCCGCCTGAGTACGCTTAGCCGCCATGCAATGTACCGCTTTGTATGATATGTTTATATGTACATAGGTTGTGAGAAGTAGCCTGTTTGCGCATCATGTAGGATCTGGAGGAGTGCACTAGCCATAAATAACATGTCAGGAATATGTACGCATATCCTGAGTGATGTATTGTATAATTACTGTCTGCGTGTAAGATATGTAATGAGCAGTCCTTCTCCGCGCGCAAATCGATTTGTTTTTCTTAAGTAAACTTGGTTATTTAATTTTATTTGCCAGCTTTATGCATTTATGGAATTGTTTTTGCGACTCTTTCCGCTTTTCTTATGGGTTTTACAAAATATATCCCCAGAGTGAAAAATGTCTCGTCCTTGGACTCGCTCCATGCCAACTCCACCAGAGGAAAATTATGATACACAACCCAGCAACGAGTTCACTCAGGGACAGTCAAGCCAACAGGGCAGTGAATCGGCAGTTTCACAAATGTGTCGCCTTTATGAGCAGAGTCAGCAACAACATCGGGAAATGATGAACCAAGTCATCAACATGGGAAATCACCATGGACAGTATCAGCAGCATTCCAAGTTATCTGAGCTACAGAAGACACATCCCCAAACATTTTCTCATACTGACAAGCCTCTTGAAGCCGAGGATTGGCTTCGAGATATGGAGAGAAAATTAAAATGTTCAGATCTCGAGAAAGTACTATATGCTCCGCACTATCTCACAGGAGCAGCTGCATCCTGGTGGGAGAATTTTCTGCACATGCACCCCAACGAAAATGATATAACCTGGGATGATTTCAAGGAAGGTTTCCGTGGTGCACACATTCCTAAAAGTATTATGAAAATCAAGAAGAGAGAGTTCGATGACCTCAGACAAAGGAACATGACAGTGTCAGAATACAACAGTCAATTTACACTATTGTCTCGCTACGCCAATGAAGAACGTATGACTGAAAGCAAGAAGATGGAGAAATTCCTTGACGGTCTAGCGCCCGCGCTTAAATGCCAACTGGTCGTGCACACTTTTCCAGATTTTAAGACTCTAGTGGACAAAGCCATTACTCTGGAAAATGAGAGACGTAGCTTGGAGGATTTCTGCAAGCGAAAAAGAGACCAGACTACTCTTGCGCGCAACCACCGAAGCAAGACAGATTTTCAGAAAGGCGGGACACACAAGCCTACGACAAACGTCTCACGCCCAACCAAGAATTTCCATGCAAGGGACAAGGAGTTCACATATCGCCCAGGCGTTACTTGCTACGCTTGTGGAGAAGAAGGGCACTATGCCAAACAGTGCCCCAAGCCAAGGAACTCAACCCCGAAGCCAAACAACGGTGGAAATAGTTCCGCGCCCAAGCGCAACAATTTCAACCCCAACAACAACCACAGGAAGGGTCATCTAAACCACGTGACCAAAGAAGAAGCACAAAACGCTCCGGATATCGTACTCGGTACGTTTCCTGTCAACACAATACCTGCAACGGTTTTGTTTGATTCTGGAGCTTCTCACTCATTCATTTCGAAAAGTTTTGCTTTGCAAAATAATTTTTCGATGTTTCCCTTGGAAAAATCCATGATCATCAAGTCCCCTGGGATTCAGCAAGTTACTCAGAGTTACTGTCAGAATGTGGTTATTGAGTTCGAAGGATTGAAATTTCACGCCAATCTTATTGTGTTGGAAAATAAAGGACTGGATGTCATCCTAGGGATGGACTGGTTAACCACCAACAAAGGTTTTATTGACTGTTTCAACCGGACCGTAATTCTCACACACCACCACGGGAAGACAATAAAGGTATCAGCCAAAGAAAGAAAATTACCCCGGCAGCCGAGATTGAATAAGGTGGACGTTTCTGAGTCAAACAAGGTTCCAGTAGTATGTGAATTTCCAGACGTATTTCCCGAAGAACTACCAGGCATGCCACCAGACCGAGAAATAGAATTCAGCATTGAGCTAGCACCAGGAACCACCCCCATATACAAGAAACCATACAGAATGGCACCATCCGAGTTGATTGAGTTGAAGAAACAAATAAAGGAATTACTGGACAAGGGATACATTCGAGCCAGCTCCTCACCTTGGGGATCACCAATTTTATTTGCCAAAAAGAAGGATGGAACACTGAGATTGTGCATAGACTACCGAGCACTTAACATGGTCACAGTCAAGAACAAATACCCGATGCCGCGGATAAATGATTTATTTGATCAGCTCGCTCAGGCCAAGGTGTTCTCAAAGATTGACTTAAGGTCAGGATACCATCAATTAAAAGTGCGAACAGAAGATATCCCCAAAACAGCCTTCACCTCCAGATATGGATTGTATGAGTTCACAGTAATGCCTTTTGGATTAACAAACGCCCCCGCATATTTTGTTCACCTCATGAACAAAGTATTTATGAAGTTTATGGACAAATTCGTTGTGGTATTTATCAACGATATTCTGATATACTCCAAGACACCAGAAGAGCACGCGGAACATCTCAGGATTGTGCTAGGAGAACTCAGGAAACACCAATTGTATGCCAAGTTCAGCAAGTGCGAATTTTGGCTAAGACAAGTAGGCTTTCTAGGTCACGTGATGACCCAAGACGGTATCGCAGTGGACCTGGAGAAAGTCAGGGCCATACTTGGCTGGAAGTCACCAGCCAGCGTAACGGACATACGAAGTTTCTTGGGAATGGAAGGATATTACCGCAGGTTTATTCAAGGATTCTCCACCCTAGCCAAGCCAATGACGCAGTTACTCAAGAAGGACAAGAAGTTTAAATGGACAGAAGCCTGCGAGAAAAGTTTCCAAGAGCTAAAACGGAAATTAACGACAGCACCGGTATTAATTGTGCCAGACATACACAAGAATTTTGAAGTGTATTGTGACGCATCCCGAAAAGGCCTCGGGTGCGTGTTGATGCAAGAAGGCAAGGTTGTCGCATACGCTTCAAGGAAACTTCGCAAGCATGAGGAAAATTATCCCACTCATGACTTAGAAATGGCAGCAGTCATTCATGCACTTAAGGAATGGAGGCATTTCTTACTTGGGAATCGATGTGAAATATACACGGACCATAAAAGTCTCAAATATATTTTCACACAGCCAGAACTAAACTTACGGCAACGACGCTGGTTGGAATTGGTAAAGGATTATGATGTTGGTATCCACTATCATCCAGGGAAAGCAAATGTAGTGGCCGATGCTCTTAGTCGAAACCCCAGCTCCGACGAAAATAGTCTGCAAAGCTTGAGACCTGAATTCCAACAAGAATTTGCCAAACTCAACTTGATAATGATCGCGGAAGGCACAATAGCAAACTTGGAAATAAAGCCCGACCTTGTGGAGAGAATTAAAGAAGCTCAGCCTGGTCACCCCAGCATTGAAGGAATTAAAAGAAAGGTGAGTATGGGCAAGGCCTCGGAGTTTGTCATAGACGATGGAGGAATATTATGGTACGGAGACAGACTCTGCGTGCCAAACATAGAGGACCTCAAACAGAAAATTCTAGCTGAAGCACACACCGCCCCATATTCGATCCACCCTGGAGGAACCAAAATGTATAAGGATATTCAGGAAAGATTTTGGTGGCACGGTATGAAGAGGGACATAGCCACATTCGTTGCATGTTGCGATTCTTGTCAACGCATAAAAGTTGAGCGTCAAAAACCAGCCGGACTACTGCAACCAAACAAAATACCTGAGTGGAAATGGGATGAAATAGGGATGGATTTCATTGTCGGACTACCTCGGTCACGACACGGGAATGATGCCATATGGGTCATCACCGATAGATTAACCAAAGTGGCACATTTCATTCCAGTGAAGACAACCTACAACACTAAGAGGCTTGCCAGGATTTATCTCTCCCGTATAGTTTGTCTGCATGGAGTCCCGAAGACTATAATATCCGACAGAGGCACCCAGTTCGTCTCAAGATTCTGGGATCATTTACAACAGGCTCTGGGAACTCAACTGGCCTTCAGTACAGCCTACCATCCCCAGACTGATGGACAGACTGAACGCGTAAACCAAATTTTAGAAGACATGCTGAGAGCATGTGTCCTCACCTATGGAACCAGTTGGGAAGAAAGCCTGCCATATGCCGAGTTCGCATACAACAACAGTTACCAGGCCAGCCTGCAAATGACACCATTTGAAGCTCTGTACGGACGGAGATGCCGTACCCCGCTAAATTGGTCAGAGACCAGAGACAGCCGTATCTTCGGCCCAGACATGCTCAAAGAAGCCGAGGAAAAAGTCAAGCTAATCAGGGACCGACTCAAGACCGCTCAAAGCCGATAGAAGAGTTATTACGATCAGAAACATCGTGGGATCAATTTTGAACCCGGTGAATTTGTGTACCTACGAGTATCACCTATGAGGGAACTGCAACGGTTTAAGATTAAGGGGAAGTTAGCACCAAGATTCATTGGACCATTCTGCATAGTGGCACGAAGAGGCACCGTAGCCTACCAGCTAGACTTGCCCGAAGAATTATCCGATGTCCACGACGTGTTCCACGTTTCGCTATTAAGGAAGTGCATAAGCAAACCAGAGAAGCAAGTATCCCATGAGAACATTGACGTGCAACCAGACCTCACCTATCGGGAACGTCCAGTAAAAATATTAGAGGAGTCTGAAAGGAGAACCCGACAGAAAACCATCAAGTTTTTCAAAGTTCAGTGGAGCAACCACACCGAAAGTGAAGCAACCTGGGAAAGGGAGGATTTCCTTCGGACAGAGCATCCACACTTATTTAAGGATCAGCTGAAATCTCGAGGACGAGATTTTTCCTAAGGGGGTAGGTGTTGTGACACTCCAAAAAATTTATTTGGTTTTCAGCAAAAAACTTTGTGGTTTTTGAAAAGAGGCCATTTAAAATTTTCCAGAAAACCTTCCTCTTAAAAACTTCTTTGGCAAGGATTTTTATTTTTGTATCTTCTTCAAACTATGGTGTTTGATCATTTAAAACTCTTTCTCTGATGGTTCCCTTCTCAAAATATATTTTTGGAAATTATTCTTTTTCTTATAAAAAGAACTCTGTGAATTTTGAGGTTTTTCTTATCTTGAAAACCACCCATGGTTTTACCATGTCTCCTATAGTAAATCTTCTCAAAATCCCTCCCTCCACCTTTGAACAATCTAAATTCTCTGGCTCAACAAGTCCAAACAAGTTTTGGATTTTATTTCAATTATTTTATCTCTCAAATCATTTCTGCCAATTATTTTGAGCTTAAGTGATTTTCAAAGCAAGTACCACATTGCCTTTGAGTTTTTATCCCAAACCAACTCCCCTGGATAGTCCTTAGTACCCACAACCTAGAACCATCTTGATCCACTCTTCTTCTTTTCAAAAATTTCAAATTTCACTCACTGCAAGTTTGGACCAGATTTGACAAATTTGATGAAATTCATATCTACACTTCTCCAAAAATTCCACAAAAATTCAGGCAGCCTCCTGGTGCAATGAGAGGCCACCCCACCAAAATTCAGCTCAAGGAAAATTCTCCACATGCCAAAATCATTTCGTCGAACACCAGGCCGGCACTGTTTCCTTAGACTTTCAGAAAGATTCAAATTTTCAGAATTCAGTCGATGTCGTTTTTCGTCAGTGACTTGTCATCCATCACCAGTGCCCCTGGCGCGTTGCGCACGGCCTCTCCTCCCTGGCCAGAGCACCGCACGCACGCTTGGCCGATTCCTGGCGTCGGTGGCGATGAGCCTCGCCGGCGTTGGAAGCTTCTGCGGTGGCTGCGCCTCCCGTGGCGGCCAGCGAGGGCCCGAGCCCGCTTGCCACACCACCCGGCACCGCCCAACGTCCCCTGGCTCTCCGCGTGTCCCTGCCATGCCAGCGCACGCCCGTGGCACCATCGTCGTGGCCCGGCAAGCACGGAACGTGCTCCCTGCCGCCGACGGGCCCGCGCCGCCCCGTTCCGTCGAGCTCACCCAAAGCACCCAATCCAAGCTCGTTTAGCACCTAAATGGAACCGGTGGACCTCCACGATGACGCCCAACTCCCTAAACCTCCCCGACCAAGCTCTGCGTCGTCGTAACCTTCGTCGGAGATCCCCGTTCACGGCCACCGCCTAGGATCACCTATAAAAAGGACCCCGAGCTCGCTCACGAGCACACACCTTCACTGCACCTCTCCAGGACCCTGCCAAGCCACCAGGAGGACCTCGAGGAGGTCTCCTCCCCCAACTCCGGCCGCCCCGATCCGCCTCGGCCACCAGCTCGATTCGCTCCGGTGAGGCCGTCCCCGGCGCCCAAATCTCGTCTATAGCCTCCTCTAGCACCCAGTAAGCTAACCCCAGCGTCAATTTGGCCTTCGCAGCTCTCTCCGACGAGGCCCTCGACCACCCGAACCGCCATCCGCCGGAGCAAGGCTCGCCGTCGACGTGGTACTCGCCGGCGACCACCACCACCACCAACCGACGCGGAATGGCGCCCTGAACACGGAGGTACTCTCCGATCTCCCTGCCTTGCCGTGGATCGCCGCCGGCGACCACCGCGGCTCTCGGGCACCGTCGAACTCTGCCGCCCCGTTTGAATATTCAAACCTGACGGGCGGGACCCGCCTGTCAGCCTCTCTATCCTTTCTAAGCGAAACGTTTTCTGAAAACGTCTTCTGCCAAATGCGCTTTCCCGCTGGGCCGGCGCATTCTTATTCGAGTCGTTTTCTGTTTTTGTAAGCTAGCCCCTGGGAACTTTCTGTTTCATTACAGATGAGTCCCTGGACTAAAACCCTTATAACTTTTTAACAGAAAGGAATTTTTGAGTGATTCTTTTTCTGTCCTCTTCAAATTTTTGTCTAGTTTTTTATCATATTTATTTGAAAAATATTTGGAATAATTTTTGTGCACCTCACGGTATTCACGATAGCGCGTATATTTTCTTTATACCATAGATACCAAAGGAGGTGACGGGACCGCGAACTTCACCGAGCTAGGCTCCGACTACTCTGAACCAGGCAAGCATGTTTGAACTTTTGATATGATGATTGTTTTTGGCATGTTTGCATTAATTAGTTTATGGCATGTTGATGAACATACCGGCGAATGTCATGTTACATGCAACGATGAGGCAAGTGAGTTTCGAAAATCCATGAGTGGATGGATGTGAGTATGCATGGCCATGTGTTGGCATGAGGATGGGTAAGATGGCAGTGTTGTAGCATGCCAGTCTTATGCCAGGCTATATGACTTCAGTGTCAACCCATATCATTCCAGTTCCTTCCATTCTTCCTTCCCTGTACTACCACATGTTTTCCGCAAGGAATATGGCTTAGTAAGTTGTAAACCGCTTTCCTGGTACACACCAAAAAGGAGAGGCCGTGATGATGGTTCCATGGCCCTGGATTAAAGCCAGTCATCCGGTCAGGGGGCATGGGTGTTTCCGGTTGGGACCGAGAGGGGGGCGCCCCTTAGAGCGCGCGTATATAAATTTGATCCCATGCTATTCGAGATTGTGATCTCCCCGTCTCAAAAGTTTTTCTTGGACGATGTCTAGGGTGATTCCTAGCATCGAGAGGTAGGATGGGTGTGTACTGGTTAGCTGTGTTTTCTTCCGAAATACCGTAAACGGAACTAGTCCTTCGTGACTACGGAAATCCGTTGGCTGTGGGAAAATTTTTGTACAAACTCTGCAGAGTCATATATTCCTTTGAATCATCTATTCCATGTCCAAGTTCGGTATTATCTTATCCTGACCAAATGTCAGTTTTGATGACAGAGACTCCGGTGAATCACATGAGTGCTAAGTCCGGTTAAATGTTTATTCCTGTGGATGGACTAACCCGTTTATTCTCATGAATTGAATATTTATTATGAGTATTATTTACTTGTGAATAAAAGCCCTTTCTGTGATGTCGCTCAGACGTCCGACTGTGGCATTGTTATTAGTTACTTTCAATAAAAGCCCTTTCTGTGATGTCGCTCAGACGTCCGACTGTGGCATTGTTATTAATTACTTTCAATAAAAAGCCCTTTCTGTGATGTCGCTCAGATGTCCGACTGTGGCATTTCTTTTAAAGCCCCTTTATGTGGCGTCGCTCAGACGCCCGACTGTGGCATTTCTTTTAAAGCCCTTTATGTGGCATCGCTCAGACGCCCGACTGTGGCATTTCTTTTGAAGCCCTTTATGTGGTGTCGCCTAGACGCCCGACTGCGGCATGCTTTATTTATTCATCCTCCTATCGAGGTGTCGCTTCAGACACCCGATTGGGTTACAGTTATTTTGTTGGGTTTTCGAGTGGAGTACCGCCGACCCCCTTTTTACCTGTCTTGTTTTTATGAATTAATGTGCCACTGTTAAAAAATTAATCATGACTCATCCATGCATGCATTTGTTATATCTTACGTCCGAACTGTCTTGCGAGTACTTTCAAAGTACTCACCTCGCTTGTTGATTTGGCCAGATGCTGACGAAGGCGATCTCATGGATGAAGAATTTGATAGCGGGTCCGACGCCTAGAGGAATCCCAGTCAGTCTCGTGCGACCCTGGATTTGGTCACTGTATTATATCCGCTTCCGCTACCAAATAAATTCATCGAGCCTCACCTCGACGCTCGATGAGATGCCAGTTTTAGAGTCATGTATCTCACTCCCCGCTGTGTTTTTCCACCACCACCCTATCCTCGATTCAGTAGTATGCCTCCACACCACTGTGTCATGTCCGCCATTATGTATAATTATTGGCGTGCTTGTAATAATTTGGTTGAGCAACCGTAGCTCGACCCTGTAATATATTCTATGCTACTGGCTTATTGTATCAAGAATTTGTCTACCGGTAAGGGGGATTTTTCTCATACTGGACTCAAAAGATTGGTTTCTCAATAAACATTTTTATTGGAAAACCGGTCATGACATAACGTCAGGCCCAGGGGCTCATTGCACGGGCTCCCTGCTACTAGAGGTTATATTCAGCTTCCCCGATAACTTCTGTAGTGAAAATTTAACCTTCCACATTGCTCCGTTCCAAAGTGGCTATCAAGCACTACTTGGACGCGAAGCTTTCGCTCGCTTTAATGCAATACTGCATTACGCTTCCCTCACGCTTAAGATGCCCGGTCCACGTGGCATCATTATAGTAAATGGAAATATTGAGCGATCCCTGCGCGCCGAAGAGAGTGCGGCTGCCTTTGCAGCCGCACACTAAAACGGCCTCACCAACTAAAGCATTCGATAGGTCGTCAAGACCATGGACACGGTTAGACGAGTCCGGCGCATCTATATGTAATTCATACAGATGACCATCATGCTACACCCGTCCAGGATACAGCACAGCGGAGACACAGGCGCAGACGTGCAGCAGGGACCCGTTCCAAGGATTCTTTTTAGATTAAGACCCTGTGTAAACCTTTTTTACTGTCTCTTGTTGATACACATCCCTCGGATTCTCAGTACAATTGAGAAGGATTCTGACGTCTTAGCATGTGGCCATGTCAGAGTAATGCACGTACCTGGACACCAGGGGCTTCTTACAAAGGGCACTGTTCAGGCCCACAATAAAGACCGAATACCTTAGGGAGTGTTCGGCGTCGCGAGTTTAGCCTTATATGCATCAGCTCCGAATCATGTCTTTGGTCAAATGTTGGGTTTTCTTGGCTCCTGTGTTTTGCTGCCTTATGTTCCGCTCTATCGGCTAAGGCGGCACCAGGAGAACTACTGCGATTGTGCCCTCGTTCATCCAGACGAGCACCTCAGTAGAGAAAGCCGAAAACTGATTGTCATGATATAGTGTGAGACTGGTCAACCACTCGATGACCTATCGGATTCTTAGAATTCCTCCGCCTTAACGAAGGGCCGTTTCCCGGCCAGGCATGTACGCACCCCGAATTCGGGTGAGTGCGGAGCCACCAGGGGCTATATAGTAGCCCCACTGTCAAACTCCTCTGGCTAAGTGAAAGTGTTAAAGCATTATAGTCCGGTTGCCTAGTTCGTTGCACTATCACCTCCTTAATAGAACCAAGACGTTGGATTAAGTGTGAACATGCGTCTTCTGCGAACACCCCCGCATTATATGCGTGGGGGCTGAAGCCGACGACTGCAATCTCTTAGGTTATACACATGTATACATAAACGGCCGCACAGGAGGCATCACAATACTTTCGGGCACAAGTATAAATACAGCCTTGATAAATTCAATAAAAACATTGTTTTTACAATGGGAATACATGTCATTCAAACATAATATTCTTCGAGCACTGGGCCTCTATCAAACGAGCACCCTCAAGAACTTCTTCAAAATAGTGCTCGGCAGCCACTCGGCCTATGGCCGAACCCTGCGCCGCGACCGTGGTAGCATCCATCTCCGCCCAGTATGCTTTGACACGGGCAAGGGCCATCCGCGAGCCTTCTATGCACGCCGACCTCTTCATCGCATTGATGTGCGGCACCGCACCAAGGAACTGCTGCACTAAGCTGAAATAGCTGTTCGGCTTCGACTTTTCCGGCCACAGATGATCTACGACGGACCTCATGGCAAGTCCGGACAACCTATTGAGTTCGGCCCATTCGGCTAGCTGATTAGTCAATGGAAGCGGACGCTCTGGAATGTTAAACTGCGACCAGAACAGCTTGTCCACTTCACGATCTGTTTGATCTCGGAAGTATTCGGCCGCATCGATAGCGCTCGCCACCAAGTCCATATATGCGTCTGCCGAACTCCACAGCCGATCCAGAGGGGCATACCGCGGATCTTCGAACTTCCTTCGTAGCATAAAGGGCTTCGCAACCGCAATATCCCCGGCTTCACGCAGTTCCTCCTTCTTCGCTCTCATGGCAGAGCGAGTGTCCTTGGTCGCCATTGTGGCCTTCTCAAGGTCCGTCTCCCTCGCTCGGTTTTCTTCTTCGAGGAACTAGCAATGGTCGGTAGTGTCTTTTAACTTTACAGCCATCTTGGCCATTTTCTCTTTGCTCTCGCAATGCGCGGCCTTCTCGGCTTTCAACTCTTCGGCCGCCTTCAAAGCAACCGCATTACTACTCCTTGCTTGTTCTTTGGCTTGGGTAAGTTCCCCCCAAATGGTTTCCACGGTGGCAGCTCCATCTGCAGTCACAAAATATTAAAGATATTGGCATCACGCTGCTCTTACTATGTGACATTCACCAGAAAAAATCACTTACCCTGTGCCTCGTCAAGCCGCTTGTTAACAAGCTCGATGTCGGCATCTGCCGCATCCAGTTGCCACTTTAGTTCGGCAAACTCATTAGTCCGGCTAACCACCAGAGCTTCAACCACCTGCACATGAAGGCGGTCTGGTTATTACCTAAGACTACGATCCTCTGTTTGCCACCGTTCTCGACGACAACCAGAGTCTCAGGGGCTACTATCTACACAGGGCACACCTAAAAATGTGCCGTACTATCACAAATGTATATCATTTCACGTACCTCAAAACCCGTCAGTAAACTGATAAAGGCTTCATGCAACCCGCTTTCGGCGAACGAAATCCTTTCAATCACTATACCCATCAATGTACGGTGTTCTTCTAAGATAGTTGCTCGCTCTAGCAGATCCCTCAGTGCGTCCGACCGCATACCAGACAGTGCCGGATTCTTTCGGTTGCTCTCTTCAAGAGCCGGATACTGGGGACTTCGGGTGACCATAGGAATATCTTCCGGCCTCACCTGATCTGGTGGGGCCCTCCCTGACGACACTTCAAGGTCGCCCGCCTCTTGAGCGGAGGAGTCCGAGGGAGGCGTTTCGCTCTCCATCATCTCCGGAAGAAGATCCGCTGAAGACGAGCTCTTCTGAGAAGGGCTAAGATCTGAACTGCAAGATAAATGCTTCGGTTATTTTCCTCAGAGGTAAGGTAGTATATCTTCACTATTAAAGTACTTTTTTATTGCTTACAGCTCGTTAGAGGGCTGATCCCCGCGCGGACTTTGTGCGGCAAGAGCACCCTCCAAGGCAAGACCCTCTGGTGGGGATTTTTTCTCCTGTTTGGAAACCTTGGTTTCCGGATCTTCAGAGGTAGTCCTCTTCCTTCCCCAGGGTGAGAGAATGTCAGATTCCTCCCCTTGGTTATCCTCCTTCATGGAGGTGCTCATTCCCTCGGTTGGAATTGATAGCCATGGGGGCCCGCTTTCGCCCTCATTATTCCCCCCTTTATCTTCCTTTGAGGGCTCCGGGCAAGGTGCTAGCTCAAGCATCTTTTCCAGTACAAGATTGTCCAAACCCTCAGGAAGGGGGGCCGAACACCGAATCATCTTCGCCTTTGTTAGCCAGTCCTGGTCAAAGAGCGATTTCTCAGAATGACGTCATGATAAATGAAAGACGGTGTGTTCGGCTAGAGGATTACTTACTTGGTCGGCGGTGCGGTTGCTGCTCAGGCCCACGTCCTCGGTAGTATCCGGACACTCTATTTGGGGTCCAAAGAATGATTTATACATCTCCTCATGTGTCAGGCTGAGGAAATTCTGAATAGTGCGCGGTCCTTCTGGGTTGAACTCCCACATGCGGAGGGGCCGGCGTTTGCAAGGCTGGACTCGACAAACCAGCATGACTTGCACCATCGTAAGCAGACGGAAATCTCCTTCGAAGAGATCTTGAATGCGGCTTTGCAGTATAGGCACGTCCTTGGCTGGACCCCAGCTCAGCCCTCTGCTAATCCATGACATCAGTTGCGGCGGAGGGCCCGAGCGGAAAGCAGGGGGAGCCACCCACTTGGCACTTCTGGGAGCTGTGATGTAAAACCACTCCCATTGCCATAATCTAGACACCTCTGCAAAGGAACCCTTTGGCCATGGAGCTCCAGCGATCTTGCTTATTAATGTGCCTCCGCACGCTACATGCTGCCCCTCAACCATCTTCGGCTTCACATCAAAGGTCTTGAGCCACAGGCCAAAGTGAGGGGTAATGCGGAGGAAGGCCTCACATACGACAATAAATGTCGAGATGTGGAGAAAGGAGTCCGGGGCTAGATCGTTGAAATCTAGCCCGTAATAGAACATCAAACCCCTAACGAAGGGATCCAGAGTGAGGCCTAGACCTCGGAGGAAGTGGGAGATGAACACAACGTTCTCGTTGGGTTCGGGAGTAGGGACGACCTGCCCTCGGGCAGGCAGCCAATGCGAAACCTCGGCGGTCAGGTATCTGGCCTCCCTCAACTTCTTGATATCCTCTTCCGTAACGGAGGAGGGAATCCACCGGCCTTGAAGGCTAGATCTGGACATGATTGAAGGTCCGAAGCACCTGACCTGGGCTTTGGGTGTTAGAACTCGAGGCAGGGGAAGGATTCGATTGAGCACGAGAGGAAAAAAAAGTAAAAGCCTTGTCCCTTTATAAAGAGGGTGAATATCAAGCGTCCTCCTAGTGGCCGTTTGGGACTTGCCTAAAATCTAGGAGTCCTAGGCACGGTTGGGGTACCCACGATCGTATTGATGAGAATCCCGTAATTAGGGGAACACGATCTCTGCTTTGACAAGACGTGTCAAAAAACTGCCTCGCATTATGTGCGAGGCTAATTAAAGGAAACGGTTCGAATAATCACCGGGCCACGGCTTAATGTCATGTGGCCAAAACGTGTCAGCAAATTAGTGGAAATATTATTCTCTCTGCGGAGATATGTGGAACTTGTTTTGCAGGGTCGGACACTATCCTTTTATTTGAACTCTTCCGTGGTATATCCGGAGGAGGAACCCGCCTTGCAATGCCGAAGACAACACTACGCGCCGGACTCATCGTCATTGAAGCCTGGTTCAGGGGCTACTGAGGGAGTCCGGGATTAGGGGTCTTCGGATAGCCGGATTATATCCTTTGGCCGGACTGTTGGACTATGAAGATACAAGATTGAATACTTCGTCTCGTGTCCGTATGGGACTCTACTTGGCGTGGAAGGCAAGCTAGGCAGTACGGATATGGATATCTCCTCCTTTGTAACCGACCTTGTGTAACCCTAACCCTCTCCGGTGTCTATATAAACCGGAGGGTTTTTAGTCCGTAGAAAAACATACAATCATACCATAGGCTAGCTTCTAGGGTTTAGCATCTCCGATCTCATGGTAGATCAACTCTTGTAATACTCATATCATCAAGAATAAATCAAGCAGGACGTAGGGTTTTACCTCCATCAAGAGGGCCCAAACCTGGGTAAAACATCGTGTCCCCTGCCTCCTGTTACCATCCGCCTTAGACGCACAGTTCGGGACCCCCTACCCGAGATCCGCCAGTTTTGACACCGACAGTAAGCCCAACATAAAAATTGTGAAGTAAAATCTTGAAATCTCCCTCTATGGTGCAACTACGATAAGATTCTACCATCCTATACCAAGCATCTATTAAGTTTTCTCCTTGTCTTTTTTTGAAGTGGAGAACTTCAAAATCAGGAGTACTAATAGTGATAGAAGGACTAGCCATAACAACAAAATAAACGATCTAACACACGGACACACGAGAAGCAAGAAAAAAATACGAACAGAAAAAGGGCGGACGAAAAAGAGGTGAATAAAACGGCAAGGATGGAGTGGGGGAGAGAAAAACGAGAGGTGAATGGCAAATAATGTAATGCGAGGGATAAGAGTTTGTGATGGGTACTTGGTATGTCTTGACTTGTGCATATATCTCCTCAGCAACAGCGCCAGAAATCCTTCTTGCTACCTCTTGAGCATGCGTTGGTTTTCCCTTGAAGAGGAAAGGGTGATGCAGCAAAGTAGCGTAAATATTTCCCTCAGTTTTTGAGAACCAAGGTATCAATCCAGTAGGAGACTACACGCAAGTCCCCTAGTACCTGCACAAACATACAAGAACCTCGCAACCAACACGATAAAGGGGTTGTCAATCCCTTCACGGTCACTTACGAAAGTGAGATCTGATAGAGATAATAAGATAAATATTTTTGGTATTTTTGTGGTATAGATTGGAAAATAAAGATTGCAAAATAGATAGTAAACTAGAATTGTAGATTGGAAACTTATATGATATAAAGTAGACTCGGGGGCCATAGGTTTCACTAGTGGCTTCCCTCAAGATAGCATGTATTACGGTGGGTGAACAAATTACTGCCGAGCAATTGGTAGAAAAACGCATAGTTATGATGATATCTAAGGCAATGATCATGAATATAGGCATCACGTCCGTGATAAGAACACCGAAACGACTCTGCATCTACTACTATTACTCCAGACATCGACCGCTATCTAGCATGCATCAAACAGACTTGCAAAGATCAATCTAGTAGGCCAAACTAATCCAATAATTCGAACAGACTTGCAAAGATATCAAATCATGCATATAAGAATTCAGAGAAGAATCAAATAATATTCATAGATAATCAAGTTCATAAACCCACAATTCATCGGATCTCGACAAACACACCGCAAAAAGAGTTACATCGAATAGATCTCCAAGAAGATCGAGGAGAACTTTGTATTGAGATCCAAAGAGATAGAAGAAGCCATCTAGCTAATAACTATGGACCCGAAGCTCTGTGGTAAACTACTCACACATCATCGGAGAGGCTATGGTGTTGATGTAGAAGCCCTCCGTGATCGAATCCCCCTCCGGCAGATCACCGGAAAAGGCCCCAAGGTGGGATTCCACGGGTACAGAAGGTTGCGATGGTGGAAAAGGTGTTTCGTGGCTCTCCCCGAAGGTTTCAGGGTATAAGAGTATATATAGGCGAAAGAAGTAGGTCGGTGGAGCTATGAGGGGCCCACAAGGGTGGGGCGTGCCTGGCCCCCCTGGGCGCGCCCTCCTACCTCGTGGCTGCCTCGCTGCTTCCTTGATGTCTACTCCAAGTCTCGTGGATCACGTTTGTTCCAAAAACGATCGTCGTGAAGGTTTCATTCCGTTTGGATTCCGTTTGATATTCCTTTTATGTGAAACACTGAAATAGGCAAAAAAACAGCAATTTGCACTGGGCTTTTGGTTAATAGGTTAGTCCCAAAAATAATATAAAAAGGTATAATAAAGCCCATTAAACATCCAAAACAGATAATATAATAGCATGGAACAATAAAAAATTATAGATACGTTGGAGACGTATCAACCCAAGATTGTTCAGATCCACTGTTGTCATTCCGTACTGTGGGTCTACCTGTACCCCGCCTCCTGACAGATTGACCCATTTGCACTTAAACAAAGGGACCTTAAAATCATGTCCATAGTCAAGTTTCCATATGTCCACTATGTAAACATAATATGTGTCCTTTCCCCTCTTGGTTGCTGCATCAAAGCGGACACCACTATTTTGGTTGGTGCTCTTTTGATCTTGGGAGATCATGTAAAATGTATTCCCATTTATCTCGTACCCATTGTAAGTCAATACAGTCAAAGATGGTCCCCTGGCCAACGAGTATAGCTCATCAGAAACAGTGTTGTCACCCATGAGACGTGTTTGCAACCAACTGCCGAAAGTCCTGATGTGTTCACATGTAATCCAGTCATCACACTACTCCGGGTGTTTGGGGTGCAGAATATTCTTGTGTTCATTAACATAGGGGTCACCAAGGTCGAATTCTGTAGAACGGTGTAGTGTGCTTGAGACCAAGAATGCCCGTCCCTACAATAAGCGATGATAGAAATAGCAACGGAAGAGTAAATAAGCGAAGAACAATATATGGAAAGCTCGTAGGCAATGGATCAGTGATGGAGAATTATGCCGGATGCGGTTCATCATGTAACAATCATAACATAGGGTGACACAGAACTAGCTCTAGTTCACCAATTTAATGTAGGCATGTATTCCGAATATAGTCATACGTGCTTATGGAATAGAACTTGCATGACATCTTTTGTCCTACCCTCCCGTGGCAGCGGGGACCTATTGGAAACTAAGGGATATTAAGGCCTCCTTTGAATAGAGTACCGGACCAAAGCATTAACACTTAGTGAATACATGAACTCCTCAAACTATGGTCATCAATGGGAGTGGTCCCGATTATTGTCACTTCGGGGCTACCGGATCATAACACATAGTAGGTGACTATTGAATTGCAAGATAGGATCAAGAACTCACATATATTCATGAAAACATAATAGGTTCAGATCTGAAATCATGGCACTCGGGCCCTAGTGACAAGCATTAAGCATAGCAAAGTCATAGCAACATCAATCTCAGAACATAATGGATACTAGAGATCAAACCCTAACAAAACTAACTCGATTACATGGTAAATCTCATCCAACCCATCACCATCCAGCAAGCCTACGATGGGATTACTCACGCACGGCGGTGAGCATCATGAAATTGATGATGGAGGAAGGTTGATGATGATGACAGCAACGGATTCCCCTCTCCGGATCCCCGAATGGACTCCAGATCAGCCCTCCCGAGAGAGATTAGGGCTTGGCAGCGGCTCCGTATCATAAAACGCGATGAATCTTTTTCTCTGATTTTTTTCTCCCCAAAACCAAATATATAGAGTTGGAGTTGAGGTCGGAGGACCTCCAGGGGCCCACGAGGCAGGGGGCACACCCTCCACCCTCATGGACACGGGTGTGGGCCCCCTGATGTTGATTCTTTCGCCAGTATTTTTTATTAATTCCAAATTGTGTCTCCATTGATTTTCAGGTCATTCCGAGAACTTTTATTTCTGCACAAAAATAACACCATGGCAATTCTGCCGAAAACAGCGTCAGTCCAGGTTAATTCCATTCAAATCATGCAAGTTAGAGTCCAAAACAAGGGCAAAAGTGTTTGGAAAAGTAGATATGTTGGAGACGTTTCAACTCCCCCAAACTTAAACCTTTGCTTGTCCTCAAGCAATTCAGTTGACAAACTGAAAGTGATAAAGAAAAACTTTTACAAACTTTGTTTGATCCTGTTGTTGCAAATATGTAAAGCCAGCATTCAAGTTTTCAGCAAAGATTATGAACTAACCATATTCACAATAACATTTAGGTCTCACATTTACTCATATCAATGGCATAATCAACTAGCGAGCAATAATAATAAATCTCGGATGACAACACTTTCTCAAAACAATCATAATATGATATAACAAGATGGTATCTCGCTAGCCCTTTCTGAGACCGCAAATCATAAATGCAGAGCACCCCTGAAGATCAAGGACTAACTAGACATTATAATTCATGGTAAAAAGAGATCCAGTCGCAGTCATACTCAATGTAAATTACTAGCAATGCATGCAAATGACAGTGGTGCTCTCCAACTGGTGCTTTTTAATAAGAGTATGATGACTCAACATAAAAGTAAATAGATAGGCCCTTCGCAGAGGGAAGTAGGGATTTGTAGAGGTGCCAGAGCTCAAGTTTTGAAACAGAGATAAATAATATTTTGAGTGGCATACTTTCATTGTCAACATAACAACCAAGAGATATCAGTATCTTCCATGCTACACACATTATAGGTGGTTCCCAAACAAAATGGTAAAGTTTATACTCCCCCACAACCAACAAACATCAATCCATGGCTTGTCCGAAACAACCGGTGCCTCCAACTAACAACAATCCTGGGGGAGTTCTGTTTGCAATTATTTTGATTTACACATAGGACTGGGCATCCCGGTTACCAGCCATTTTCTCGTGAATGATGAGCGGAGTCCACTCATCTTGAGAATAACCCACCTAGCATGGAAGATATGGACAGCCCTAGTTGATACATGAGCTATTCGAGCATACAAAACAGAATTTCATTTGAAGGTTTAGAGTTTGGCACATACAAATTTACTTGGAACGACAGGTAAATACCGCATATAGGAAGGTATGGTGGACTCATATGGAATAACTTTGGGGTTTATGGAAGTGGATGCACAAGCAGTATTCTCGCTTAGTACAAGTGAAGGCTAGAAAGAGACTGGGAAGCGACCAACTAGAGAGCGACAACAGTCATGAACATGCATTAAAATTAATCAACACTGAGTGCTGGCATGAGTAGGATATAATTCACCATGAACATAAATATCATCGAGGCTATGTTGATTTTGTTTCAACAACATGCGTAAACATGTGCCGAGTCAAGCCACTCGAATCGTTCAAAGGAGGATACCACCCTATCATACCACATCACAACCATTTTAATAGCATGTTGGCATGCAAGGTAAACCATTATAAACTCCTAGAAAATTAAGCATGGCATGAGCAACTATAATCTCTAATTGTCATTGCAAACATGTTCCATTCATAATAGGCTGAATCAGGAACGGTGAACTAACCATATTTACAAAAACAAGATAGGTCGGGTTCATACCAGCTTCTCTCATCTCAATCAGTCCATCATATATCGTCATTATTGCCTTTCACTCGCACGACCGAATGGTGTGGATAATAATAATAGTGCACGTGCATTGGACTAAGCTAGAATCTGCAGGCATTCAATACAAGGGAGAATACAAGGTAATATAGGCTCTTGGTTAAATCAACAATAATGCATACGAGAGCCACTCAACATTTTCATCATGGTCTTCTCCTCTCGACCCCCAAAGAAAAGAAAATAAATAAAACTATTTACACGGGAAAGTTCCCAACAAGCAAAAGAAGAGCGAGAAATCTTTTTGGGTTTTCTTTTAGTTACTACTACTACAGGAATGGAAAGTAAACTAGCTAAAAGCTACAACTAATTTTTTGGTTTTTCTTAAGGTTATTCAAACACACAAGAAAAAGGCTTAGAAAAGAAAATAAACTAGCATGGATAGTACAATGAAAAAGTATGAGCACCGACAACTAGAATGAGTGTGTGAACATGAATGTAATGTCGGTGAGAAATACGTACTCCCCCAAGCTTAGGCTTTTGGCCTAAGTTGGTCTATGCCCATGGATCGAAGCTACTCTCTCTGGTGTACTGAGGAGGGTCCTCAGGGTGCCACTGGTTGGCTATCTCCTCCGGATCCCACTGATAAACAGACTATCGGTAAGGGTCAAGTGGTGGCTCAGGCTCTGGCTCTGGGACTTGTGTCAGCCTCCAGTATGCATAAATGGCCTCTAGCAAGATGAGGTACGTGCCTGAAAGTATGTTAAACAAAGATGGTGCAGGCAAGGTAATAATCTCACAGTGAGTTTTATCAAATATCAAATTGTACTTAAGCATCTTCTTCTTATTTTTAACGATAAAATCATGTGCTACCATACTCTTATAATCTAGAAAAACATGGGGTAGCAACTTTTCCTCTTTCTCATAATGCCTAAAAGGTATCTCAAAGTGTTCAGCAGGGCGTGAAGCAAAGATGCCTCCGAAGATGGGGCCCTTTGTATGGTTCAGACTTAATCGTTTAGCAATAATAGTACCATAGCTGAAAGTTGTATCATGAAACAAAGCATGCCGCAAAATGACAAGGTCAGGAGCACTAAGATTTCCACTGTTCCCACGACCAATTAAGCATCTAACCAGCAGATATTGCAAAGTAACATAGAACAGGAAAATGTATACTAGTAATTCTTGCATATGAAACTTTCCTCGTTTCCCCTATAGCAATTCTATCAATAAATTCATCCATGTCACTACGATGTGGTTCCTCGATGCTACCCACAAAGGGTATCTTGCAGACCCGACAAAAATCATGAAGTGACATCTCCTTAACCTCATCATATAAGTGAAACTCCACTGAAGGTGGTGATTTCTTAGCATGGAAATAAAAAAAATTGCACGAAAATATTAGTGAGTAGAAGATATTGTTCGCGCTGGTCATGGAGGAAGTCGGTGAGGCCTGCATTCTCAGCCAAGTAATAAAAGTCATCGTGAATTCCGGCGGCTCTCAAGAACGCGTCATAAGGCCATTCGCATGGCCGAACCTCCGTAGTACGAGGAAGATTGTATTTGGGCTTTTTATTCTCCTCATTCTGCTTATCCTTCAAGCTTTGGCTTGAAGAGCCCCTCAACAATCTCTTCATCATTTTCTTTCTCGAAGAACAATCTCCCCAAACAGTTTCGTGAATGGAGCTTTGAGCAAGGAGATCGAAAATGGCAGTAAGAAGAGCTAGAACATGGGTTTGAGCTATGGGAGGATTTTTTTTTCTGGAGGAAGACGAAGTAAGTGGGTGCAGGAATAAGTGGAGGGTGTCCATGTGGGGCCCATGAGGAAGGGGGGTGGGCGCGCCCTGGACCCTCGTGGCCAGATGGTGTGTCCCCCGGTGTGTTCTTAGTGCCAGATATTCTTAAATATTCTACAAAAAATCATATTTCATTTTCAGGACATTTGGAGAACTTTTATTTTTGGGGTATTTTTTTATTGCAAGGATAATTCAGAAAACAGACAAAAATATTATTTTTGCTTTATTTATTCTAAATAACAGAAAGTAAAAGGAGGGTACAGAGAGTTGTGCTTTATAACTTCATCCATCTCATGCTCATCAAAAGGAATCCACTAACAAGGTTGATCAAGTCTTGTTAACAAACTCTTTCCGAATCGCATGAAACCGGGGAATTTTCGAATAACACTAGGTTACCTCAACGGGGATATGTATGTTCCCAACAATAAGAATATCATATTAGGAAGAGGGAATTGAAAACCTCAAATTTTTTCCAATAGAATTGATACTATGGACTTGAGGTTGTTTCCTCGGAAAGTGTATTGTATGCTCATGACCATTAACATGAAAAGTAACATTGCCTTTGTTGCAATCAATAACAGCCCCTGCAGTATTCAAAAAGGATCTACCAAGAATAATAGACATACTATCGTCCTCGGGAATATCAAGAATAACAAAGTTCGTTAAAATAGTAATGTTTGCAACCACAACATGCACATCCTCACAAATACCAATAGGTATAGCAGTTGATTTATCGTCCATTTGCAAAGATATTTCACTAGGTGTCAGCTTATTCAAATGAAGTGTACGATATAAAGAGAGAGGCATAACACTAACACCAGCTCCAAGATCACATAAAGCAGTTTTAACATAGTTTCTTTTAATAGAGAATGGTATAGTTGGTACTCCTGGATCTCCTAGTTTCTTAGGTATTCCATCTTTAAAAGTATAATTGGCAAGCATGGTGGAAATTTCATCTTCTGGTATCTTTCTTTTATTTGTAACAATATCTTTCATATACTTAGCATAAGGATTCATTTTAAGCATATCAGTCAAACACATACGCAAAAAGATAGGTCTAATCATTTCAGCAAAGCGCTCAAAATCCTCGTCATCCTTTTTCTTGGATGGTTTAGGAGGAAAAGGCATGGGTTTCTGAACCCATGGTTCTCTTTCTTTATTGTGCTTCTTAGCAACGAAGTCTCTCTTATCATAATGTTGATTCTTTGATTGTGGGTTATCAAGATCAACAGCAGGTTCAATCTCTACATCATTGTTATTGCTAGGTTGAGCATCAATATGAACATCATCATTAACATTATCACTAGGTTCATGCTCATTACCAGATTGTGTTTCAGCATCAGAAATGGAAATATCATTGGGATTCTCAGGTGTGTCAACAAAAGGTTCACTAGAAGCATGCAAAGTCCTATCATTTTTATTTTTCTTCTTCTTAGAAGGACTAGGTGCATCAACATTAGTTCTCTGAGAATCTTGCTCAATTCTCTTAGGGTGGCCCTCAAGATAAAAAGGTTCCTGAGTCATTCTACCTCCTCTAGTCACAACTCTAACAGCATCATCGTCTTTCTTATTATTTAATTCATTGAGAAAATCATTTTGAGCTTTAAGCACTTGTTCTACTTGAGTGATAACCATAGAAGCATGTTTACTAATAATTTTAAGGCCACCTTTAACTCTAGACATATAATCACTCAAGTGTTCAATCATATAAGCATTACGTTTCAATTGTCTATCAACATAAGCATTGAAGTTTTCTTGCTTAACAATAAAATTATCAAACTCATCCAAGCATTGGCTAGCAGACTTATAATGAGGAATATCACCTTCATCAAATCTATAGAGAGAATTTACCTTTACTACCTGTGTCGGGTTATCAAGACCATGTATTTCTTCAATAGGTGGTAAATTCTTAACATCTTCAGCTTTAATACCTTTTTCTTTCATAGATTTCTTTGCCTCTTGCATATCTTTAGGACTGAGAAATAGAATACCCCTTTTCTTTGGAGTTGGTTCAGGAAGTGTCCAATCATTATCATTACTCAATATATTATTCAATAGCAATTCAGCTTGCTCAACAGTTCTTTCCCTGAAAACACAACCAGCACAACTATCCAGGTGGTCTCTGGAAGCATCGGTTAGTCCATTATAAAAGATATCAAGTATTTCATTTTTCTTGAGAGGATGATCAAGCAAAGCACTAATTAATCGGAGAAGCCTCCCTCAAGCTTGTGGAAGACTCTCTTCTTCAATTTGCACAAAATTATATATTTCCTTTAAGGCAGCTTGTTTCTTATGAGCGGGGAAATATTTAGCAGAGAAGTAATAAATCATATCCTGGGGACTATGCACACAACCACGAGCAAGAGAATTAAACCATGTTTTAGCATCGCCCTTTAATGAGAATGGAAATAACTTAAGGATATAGTAGTAATGAATTTTTTCCTCATGAGTGAATAGGGTGGCTATATCATTCAATTTAGTAAGATGTGCCACAATAGTTTCAGATTCATAGCCATAAAAAGGATCAGATTCAACCAAAGTAATTAACTCAGGATTGACAGAGAAATCATAATCCTTATCAGAAATACAAATAGGTGAGGTAGCAAAAGCATGGTCATATTTCATTCTAGCATTCAAAGACTTTTATTTCGGCTTAGCTAACAGTTTCTTAAGATCATATCTATCTTTGCAAGTAAAAAGGTCTCTAGTAGTTTCTTCATCCATAACATAACCCTCAGGCACATCAGGCAATTCATATCTAGGGGAGAATCTTCATCATCACTTTCATCAATATTATCTGTTTCAATAAGTTCATTCTCTCTAACCCTAGCAAGTTGTTCATCAAGAAATTCACCTAATGGCACAACATTATCGAGCATAGAAGTAGTTCCATCATAAGCATCATGCATAGCAGAAGTGGCATCATCAATAACATGCGACATATCAGAATCAATAGAGGTGTAGGTGTCGCAAATTTACTCATAACAGAAGGTGAATCAAGTGCAGAGCTAGATGGCAGTTCCTTACCTCCCCTCGTAGTTGAGAGAAAAATCTTGGTTCTTTCATCTTTCAAGTTCCTCATAGTGATCAACAGATATAAATCCCAAGTGACTCAAAGAATAGAGCTATGCTCCCCGGCAACGGCACCAGAAAATAGTCTTGATAACCCACAAGTATAGGGGATCGCAACAGTTTTCGAGGGTAGAGTATTCAACCCAAATTTATTGATTCGACACAAGAGGAGCCAAAGAATATTCTCAAGTATTAGCAGTTGATTTGTCAATTCAACCACACCTGAAAGACTTAATATCTGCAGCAAAGTAGTATGGAAGTAACGGTAACGGTGGCAAAAGTAACAATAGCAGTTTTTGCAGTAATCGTAACAGTGGCAACAGAAAAGTAACTACGCAAAGATCAATATGTGAAAAGCTCGTAGGCAATGGATCAATGATGTATAATTATGTCAGATGCAATTCCTCATGCAACAGTTATAACATAGGGTGACACAGAACTAGCTCCAGTTCATCAATGTAATGTAGGCGTGTATTCCAAATATAGTCATACGTGCTTATGGAAAAGAACTTGCATGACATCTTTTGTCCTACCCTCCCGTGGCAGCGGGGTCCTATTGGAAACTAAGGGATATTAAGGCCTCCTTTTAATAGAGTACCGGACCAAAGCATTAACACTTAGTGAATACATGAACTCCTAAACCTATGGTCATCATCGGGAGTGGTCCCGATTATTGTCACTTCGGGGCTACCGGATCATAACACATAGTAGGTGACTATTGACTTGCAAGGTAGGATCAAGAACTCACATATATTCATGGAAACATAATAGGTTCACATCTGAAATCATGGCACTCGAGCCCTAGTGACAAGCATTAAGCATAGCAAAGGCATAGCAACATCAATCTCAGAACATAATGGATACTAGGGATCAAACCCTAACAAAACTAACTCGATTACATGGTAAATCTCATCCAACCCATCACCGTACAGCAAGCCTACGGTGGTATTACTCACGCACGGCGGTGAGAATCATGAAATTGGTAATGGAGGAAGGTTGATGATGACGACAGCGACGGATTCCCCTCTCCCGAGCCCCAAACGGACTCCAGATCAGCCCTCCCGAGAGAGATTAGGACTTGGCGGCGGCTCTGTATCATAAAACGCGATGAATCCTTCTCTCTGATTTTTTTTCTCCCCGAACATGAATATATGGAGTTGGAGTTGACGTCGGTGGAGCCTCAGGAGGCCCATGAGGCAGGGGCGCGCCATAGGGGGGGCATGCCCTCCACCCTCGTGGACAGGGTGTGGGTCCCCTGATGTTGATTCTTTCGCCAGTATTTTTTATTAATTCCAAAACGTTTCTCCGTTGATTTTCAGGTCATTCCGAGAACTTCTATTTCTGCACAAAAATAACACCATGGCAATTCTGCTGAAAACAGCGTCAGTCCGGGTTAGTTCCATTCAAATCATGCAAGTTAGAGTCCAAAATAAGTGCAAAAGTGTTTGGAAAAGTAGATACATTGGAGACGTATCAGTAAGCTAGAGCACCACAAAGCTCTCCCACGGCCAGCCAAAAAAATAGAGCAGTGCACTGCTCTGCTCGCGGGCAGAGGGTATATATAGGCTCTCTTAATCCCGGTTTGTGTCTAGAACCGGGACTGAAGGACCCCATTTGGTCCCGGTTCCAGCCATCAACCGGGACTAAAGGTGGTGGGACAGGAGCGAGGCCCATTGGTCCCGGTTCGTGTTTGGAACTAGAACCAAAGGGTTCAGACGAACCGGGACCAATGGCCCCCGAGGCCCGGCCGGCGCCCTGGCCTCCAAACCGGGATTGATGCCCCCATTGGTCCCGGTTCGTGAGTGAACCGGGATTAATGCCCTTTTCTGGCCTGGACCAAAACCCTGTTTTCTACTGGTGACTTGGCAACTTATGACATTCCTGTAGTGTAGGGGTGTGCAAAATTCACGCCGTTAGTTCACCGGGGACATGATACTAGCGGCATACTAGTGGACTGCTGATAGTAGATACTTCTTAACGTTCCTAATAGCCCTAAATAGAATTAATGGTGCACACTTGGTGCCCAAACCAAAGAGAAATGGAATACTTATGATTGAGGTAACTGAGTTTTTCCTTTCTAACTTCAGTTGATTGGAAACGAACAACTTCGAGTCACTAGATTAGAAACAGAAAGGATGGATATGTTTTCTCTTCCTCCAACCGTTTTTGCACTCTTTCAACCTATTCCATACATCACACTTCTCTCTCCCTGGACACCTCTCCCTACCACCCTTACCGCGGCGTCCTCATCTTGAGCTCGGCAACTACATAATCTAAGCGGCAACGAAAATGAAAAGGTCCTCCACGCACACCGGTCAACCCTCGTTCTTTCCTTCGCCGGTGAGGAACTATCTCTCCCTTCCCCCCTCCCAAATCGACTGATCTAAATGGTTTTTTTACGCAACTAATAGATAGCGGATACAAAAGAAAAAATTGGTAGACATGTACATTTGCAGAAATTCAGTGCCCCTTTAGCTGTTGCCTTTAATTAGCTTCAACCCCAAAACCTTAGGCTGGCCATAGTGATGGTATCATAGCGGGTATCATGTACTCGAGAATAGCAAACACGTTGATGTGGCAAAGAATTAAAAAAAAGAGAGGGTAAGATTGGTCATAGTGGGGAGTATCATATACTAGTATCATGCATATTATACTAGTGTATCATACTACATCAATAGTGCATAGTAACATAGATTAGTATCATAGGTGGTCTCATTTATTGCCATGCATGACACATAGTAGCATAATATTTATTATGTTACAATATCTACCTATGTTAATATAACCATCTATCTCTCTCTTTTTTAATTGACTGCCACATAAGCATGTTTGTTAGTCTCAAGTGCATTATACTACTTATGTTACCCCCACTATGGCCAGCCTCATATCATGATACTGTATCATAATAAATGTTATGTTACTATGTGTCATGCATAGCAATAAATAAAGTCATCTATGATACTAGTCTATGATACTATGCATTAGGAAGGTAGTATCACATCATATGCATGATACTAACTTACGAATTACAAGCAGCCGTATACTATGATACTAGCACGACACTCGTATTTTTTATATCCCTAGATCAGCTACAATACCTACATTTGGCAGTTGAGAACGACAAAAATGAAGTAACAAAACCAATCAAAATAAAGTTTCCACGAGCTAGACGTGCTACACGTCGCTCTATAATTGAGGTGCAGCTGCAGCTGCAGACATGATGAATGGGCTATCATCTGACTCTCCCCCTACATTGACCCTGCAACACATTTCTTTAATCCCAAGAACCCCAAACTCGCCATCGATCACCGATCACATAATACTATTAGAAAATAACCCGCATTGCAAGAACCAAAGTAAACACCGGCCAGAATGATACGATGCCTCTGCCTTGCAAACCAATTCAAACCCCCCTTAATTGGGGTTCCCACACACAAGAATATATTGTGGTGAATAAACTAACCTTTGACACCTAACTTGGTGCAGTTATAAAAGGGGGCTTGGCCTCACAGCTTCGACACCATCTCCCTTCTTCTTCTTCTTCCACCTTCCAATTTCCAGAGTCATTGCTGGTAGCTACCTAATCGACACACCTGAGACGTGCAATGGCGATCCCTGTCATCGACTTCTCCAGGCTTGATGGCGACGAGAGGGCGGCTGCCCTGGCGGAGATCGCCGCCGGGTTCGAGGAGTGGGGGTTCTTCCAGGTAAGCATACGCATATATATAGCTATTCAGAGGTTCAACAATGGATGCCAAATGTTCCATGATACTGATGAGAGGATCCTGTGATGCAGCTGGTGAACACTGGCATCCCTGACGAGCTGCTGGAGAGGGTGAAGAAGGTGTGCACCGACTGCTACAAGCTGCGCGAGGAGGGGTTCAACAGGTCCAACCCCGCGGTCAAGGCCCTGGCGGCCCTGGTGGAGCAGGAAGGCGAGGGCCTCGCCCCAAGGAAGGTCGAAGGCATGGATTGGGAGGATGTCTTCACCCTCCACGACGACCTGCCATGGCCCTCCATCCCTCCAACCTTCAAGTAAGTGAGGGACAGATGATCAGTCAGATGCCCAGTTTTTGTTGGTGGCGTTTGTTGATCGTCGTCGCACTCTGCAGGGAGACGATGATGGAGTACAGGACGGAGCTGAAGAAGCTGGCGGAGAAGATGCTGGGCGTCATGGAGGAGCTTCTGGGGCTGGAGGAAGGGCAAATCACCAAGGTCTTCTCCAAGGACGGCGACTTCGAGCCTTTCTACGGCACCAAGGTGAGCCACTACCCGCCGTGCCCGCGCCCGGAGATGGTGGACGGGCTGCGCGCCCACACCGACGCCGGCGGCCTCATCCTTCTCTTCCAGGACGACCGCGTCGGCGGGCTGCAGGTGCTCGGCCGCGATGGCCGCTGGGCCGACGTCCAGCCCGTGGAGAACGCCATCGTCATCAACACCGGCGACCAGATTGAGGTACGTTGAGTAGTACAGTATTGTACTATCATGCTGGTCTTGGTGGACTTGTGGAGCTCACGTTAATTAATCATCTTGCTTTGTGATCTGGAGAGGCTCATAAAGAAATGAGCAGTCAACCCAACAAACCACCACAAAAAATTTGGGTTCTGAATCGAGAATATCTTCAAATTACTTACTGCAATCAACTTGATCACAGGTGATGAGCAATGGCCGGTACAAGAGCGCGTGGCACCGCGTCCTGGCCACCCGCGACGGCAACCGTCGCTCCATTGCCTCCTTCTACAACCCGGCGCGCGCTGCCACCATCGCGCCGGCGATCCCGGCCGCCGCCGACTCCGGCGACTACCCGAGCTTCTCGTTCGGGGACTACATGGAGGTGTACATCAAGCAGAAGTTCCAGGACAAGGAGCCCAGGTTCGCAGCGGCTGCGGCGACCAAAAATATGGTGGACTGATCAGCCTGAGCCAGCAACCAAAAATGGCTGCACCTGCAAAGCTTCAGCTACTTCTTCCTCCACTTGCTCTCTTAATTAAGTTACTCGGTTAAGTGTGCAATTACAATACAGATTGGTACGATAAATAGGTTGTTAAGTACAGATGTATCGGTGCCGTTCGGCGGTCTCACAGCCATACATGCAAATATATGGTGGCATATGAGATTGTCAGAATGTGCTGTGGTCAGGAGATGCCGGAGTGATTTGTAGCTTGGAACGGCATCTCTCTATGGGTTTCAAATATTTTCTTCTGTTTGGGTGTGAGGTATGTCCGTGTGGTTTGTAAATGTACATTAGTGGGAGATGTGAGGACTGTGGAAAAGTCCTGTGAATGGAATATATATTGATGGGTTGCTTACGATGCAGTGTTACGTTTTTCAGTCTGGAGTCTGCACCATATATGTTGCCCGAGGCAGTACTACTTTCATGAATTTTAAGAGTATAGTAGTAAATTATATTTGACTGGCAAAACTATATTGTGAAAATTATTTATATAAAAAACTAATGGAACAATTTGTGCCTGAAGATTGAAAAATTGACTGCAGTCTACTGCAGCACTATTTTTCCTTTTCTTTTTTGAGCCAACTTGAGCACTAGTAGATCACTGATCTGCTGGCTTTTTTCTTGAAGCCTCACACGGTAGAACAATTGTTCTACGGCAATTTTCTCATATATAACCAGTATGTTAAAAAGTGGGGAGGAAAGAGTAGAAAACTAAAAAAAAGTCCTACAAATAACAGTTTAAGGATTTAACCAACTCCAGTTTTTTGGGAACATGTCCATCATGTCACTAAAATTTTATATCAAACCATTGCTGAAATTCTTCTGAATACTTATCCTTCAACTAGATCTTGAGACACTTTAAAATCTGCCTTTCGAGTGAATCTCGAATTCTGGACAGTTGGCTGAATGTTTCTGAATACTTGACCATTTCTCTGAATCCAAATACTCCAGCATCCCAACATGACTATTTCCATATCTCTGCTGTTTGTTGGGCCGGACCATGTTGCCCAATGCGAGTTTAGCAGCCGGTTGTTGCCACTGCAAGCCCATAAGAACGTGGGCAATGTGGCTAGAAGAAGTAGTTGCTAAGTGAAGAGTTTGAAGATCCAAAAACTAAACTTTCAAATATGAACTTTCAAGACAGAATTTGGAATAAGATACGAGGTTGGGTTGAGAAACTGTTATCTATGGGAGGGCATGATGTCCTGATCAAGTATGTGGTGCAGTCTATTACTAGTACATTATATTCTATGGGGTGTTCTAAATTGCCTCGAAGTCTTTGTGAACCAGGAACGTATCCACCCGAAGCGCAAGCAGTCAGAGCGTGATCTGACGGAGCCAAAAGGCGAGGCGTCCCCATGTCCCACGTCCGACGCAGAGCAGCCGATCCCCTTGCCCTCACGGTTGCAAAACGCTGACATGCTTGGTTCTGTTCTTGGCATACACTACTTGTTCGTTGTGTGGCTGTACATGGTGAATCAGACGAAGGTATCTTACGGCGCCTGCGATGATGCCCTTGAGTTTCACCTCCGTGTTTCACTTGGTCAGCACAGAGTAGCCTGCGGTTTCTCGATTTGGTGGTTGCAACCATAGTTGCGGCATGTCACGCTAATGACCAGTTCTCACTGATTTATTCGGTAGCCCGTTTTTATCACAAGTGTATCTATCACTTTACCCGCTAGAAAGATATAGCCGACATTACCAAGATTTGTGGCATGGAAATGTGCTAGTGTGTACAAGTATGACAATCAAACATGCCCTAAGTTTTGGGGCTGATGAGTCTTTGAGGGCGTGTTTGGTTGCCTGCGGCCATCGGGTCAAGCTATACGAGTAAAACGAGTCAGGCTGAGCAGGGCATGGTTAAAGAAAAACAGTGCAAAAAAGCGACGTATGCATGTTGATTGGTTACCTACATGGTGGTTGGTGGGGTTTCACAGTATGTAGGCTGCATGCGTTGTGAGAAAAGCATGCATTGTGACATGAAAAAGAAGAGAATCTTTCTTACCTGGTGGTCCGTGCGAGCCTGCATGAGTGAAAACTGCCAATTCAGCCGTTCCTCCTCAGCCTGGCCCTGGAGTGCTTTAAACATCGTGTGACGCAGGGAATTGATGTGAGACAAATAATCGAACACTGGGTGAAGTAAAAGATTTCTTCCACATGCCGCGTACCAACCACCATGCGGGCAACCAAACACGCCCCAATGCATCTCTCTCTTATTCAAATTAAGTTACATTGTAAGAGCTACTCACTTTTATTTGCTTTATTACTACTAGCAAAACGGACCCGTGCGTTCCAACGGGAGGAAAAATATATCATAATCTTCAATGGTCATGACCACACTTTGTTGTATCATCGAGATACACTATCACTCTCATTTTCGTGAAATCTTGAACAATTTTTGAAAAACATGAATATTTCTTAAACTCGTGAACATATCTGAAATCGAGAACATTTTTCAAATTCATGAACATTTTAGAGATTTTCGAACATTTTTTAAATCATGAAAAAAAAGAATTCATGAACATTTTATACTATTTGCAAAAAAAATCTAAAGTTGTAACATTTTCTAAAACATTTTTCATGAATAGGCGAATATTTCTAGAATCGACGAACATTTTTTTCGGAAATTGGTGGAATAATTTTTTTAATTCACAAACTTTTTTTGATTTAACGAACTTTTTGAAATGCATGTTCATTTTTGAATCCGCTAACATTGTATGAATTAATAAACTATTTTGCAAGTCACGGACAGTTTTTGACTATTTAGGATATTTTTCAATTCATGAACACTCTTTGAATTGGCAAATTTTTGTTCAATTTCATTAACATTTTTTAATACACGAACTTTAAAAAAGTTCATGAATATTTTAATATTTCCCGAACAAATATGCGAGCATGTTTTAAAAATCACAAACATTTTCTGAATCCACGAGCATTTATGAATTATTAAACATTTATTTCAAAAATCATATTTTTTTTTTATTTTCGGAACTTTTTGAATCCCAAATTATTTCAAGTAAAAAAAGAAGACGAAAAATAAAAGCGAAATTTGAAAAACAGGCCACCCGGACATGGGTCGGCCCAAACAGGCGTGTTTTGTCTTCTCCCAGCAACATTTTTCAAATTCGTGAACATTTCACAGATTTTCAAACATTTTCTAAAATCATGGGAAAATTGAATTCATGAACATTCTATACTGTTTATAAACATTTTTCAAAAATTATGAACATTTTCTAAATCAATTTTCAAAAGTTGGATGGCTTGGGGCTCGTCGAAGGTCGTCCTCCCGGTGAACCGGTAGGGGCGCTCTAATGTGGTGCCCTTCCCGTTGATGTGCACCGTAGCCCGGAAGTGATGGATGGCATCACTTGTGTGTTCCAGGTACACAACATATTTCGGGGGTTCATCTTTGCCAAAAGCACGGCGAGTGAGATTGGCAAGGATGGCTACAAAATCTCCAAGCTCGGATGAAGTGGTCTCGTTGTAGACGATGGGACCAGGCATCTTGGTGGTTTGGATATCAGGCCGCAAGTGAAGGCTATGAGGTGCTGAGTAGGGGCAAGGCTTCCTTATAAGCCAGCGGAGTCTTCTATTGCACGCTTGTGGATAGGACAACTCAGGTGTCGGCCATGGGCGCACGGCCCTAGGATTACTGTTGTTGGTAGACACTTCCTTAATATAGAATTCCAAGCAGTCACAAGAATTTGAGTACAAGACCATAAAGGTCCAATGAATATAACAAGGATCTTTAGTGGTGGATGATAGAAGCGACTCGTGGATCTCCAACGTTGATGGGACTCCATTCCCACAGGAATAGCTGACCTGGATAACTCCTATCTTGCGTGGCTGCTATATTCGAAATCCTAGGTTGCGAGGTGTCCTCGTAGTGCTCTTCTCGTAATCTGCCCAAGACACTAGCTAGGAACAAGCTAGTGAGTACGTTTGAATGTACTCGCAAAACACAATCAATATTTCTAGAATCGACATTTTTTTTGGAAATTGGTGGAACAATTTTTGAAATTCACAAACATTTTTTTTGATTTAATGAACATTTTTTGAAATGCATGCTCATTTTTTGAATCTGTGAATATTTTATGGATCAATAAACTATTTTATAAGTCACGAACAGTTTTTGGATTTTGAGGATATTTTTTAATTCATGAACATTTTTTGAATTGGAAAATTTTGTTCAATTTCTTTAACATTTTTTCATACACAAACTTCAAAAAATCATGAACAGTTTTTTATTTTCCAAACATTTGTTTTCAATATAAAAATTACAAACATTTTTTAGAAGTCATGAACATTTTATGAATACACAAACATTTATGGATTTTCAAACATTTTATTTCAAAATTTATATTTTTTAATTTGCAAAACTTTTTTGAAGTCCCAAATTGTTTAAAGTAGAAAAAACGAAGACCAAAAAGGAAAACGAAAAAATATTAAAAAAACAGGCCGCCCTGACATGGGACGGCCCAAACAGGCACACTGTGTCTTCTCATGCGCACAGAGCATAGTATGTATAGAAGGTGCTACCGCATGGGCTGACCCAGGCAGGGATTCCCGTATGTGAAATATTTTTTATCACTTATAGGTGGCATCGGTGGGTAATATTTGGCAACTTTTGGTGCAATTTCGGTGACATATTGCCAGAAGCAATAGCCTATTTATTATTAGGTATATAGATAGATATAGATATAGATTAGCCGTTTGTTAGTTCGTTCGATGATGCGAAAGTAAACAATAGTGTAGCCTAATCGGGAATGTTTAAACCTACAACTAGTACGACATAGCTAGAAAGACCCATCCTTTAGTTTAAAAGAAGAAGAAAAAAGATTGATCGTTATTGACTAAAAGGTACTCCCTCCGTCCGGAATACTTGTCAAAGAAATGGATATATTTAGACGTATTTTAGTTCTAGATACATTCACTTTTATCCATTTTTACGACAAGTAATTTCAGACGAAGGGAGTATGATGTCTAGCCTCATATCTCAACGTAAAGATGCAGCACCAACTTGTTTCAATAACTATTTGAAGCAAATGCTGTGACAGCACAAAGCACCATGCTTAACTTCTACTGTAGATCAGGATTCTGAATCTTCCTCTGTGAAAAGTCCATGTTGTTCTTCTCGTGCATTTTTTCACTTCAATTTTGCTAGAATTTCTAAATCAGGAGGGATGATGTTTTAGGAGAGACGGAGTCTACCTTTGCCCTACTATGCTACTGGAACTCATGGAAATACCACAACGGTGTTCGCATGTTCCAGGAGGATGCCGGTGCGTCTCCTGGATGCTCACAGTGCTCATGTCATGTGTTGGTTGGGCTGTCTAGGGTCCTAGTCATATAAATGTATTGCCTAATTTTTTTTCATCAGATCGATTTTTTGATTGCATTGACTAGAGCATGCACTTCACATTATGTTCATGGTAAAATCACTAGAGGTATGTGTGACATATCTTGATCCTTCAAATAAAATCTTCACAGAGTAACGCTAAGTTGAAATACGAAAAGTAGCCATCAGCTTCAATATATATGTCTGAGCAAAAATAGACCGGTTCATTAGAATGGGCTATCATCTTCGCGTGGGCTGTCATCTTCTGCTAGGCCCAGAGATAACGAGCTATACTGTTGATTTACAAAGCGGATAATTACAAACGCTATCAGTGTTACCATCACCTGCTGTCACTGTCACTGTCAGGTCAAAAAGTCTGCTCGTCTCCTGTGATGTTACAGATGCTACAGAAAAGATAATCTATCTTCTAACACAAGGAGGTTATCTATGTATAGAGCTATGTATGTACAGGAACATATGCTAGGGTCTAGAGCGCCTTCTGGTCCAGCCTCTCGTTCCAGTTCAGGCACCTGATCAAGCTGCGGAACCAGTCGCCTGTTTGGTCCGATTTGTTGACGGTCGGCAGCGGGTGCTCGCTCATGGATATATGAACGGAGTCTCCTCGTGATAGCTGCTGCCGCCTTTTGCCGTCGAACGACACCCACGCGTTGCTTCTCGCGTCGTCCGGGATCTGGTAATAATAACAAAGTCAATCGATCAGTGGAGCAAGACTCTGGTATTGTTGGATAAACATGGCCAGGGATATTCTAGAGACATAAGAATGCCAGAATTTATCGGGATGAGACAATGGCATAAGATTACATGACAATATTAGGCATTTCACCATCCATCTATTGGAGGATTTCCGTACCTTCAATTCAAGCCGTGCAGAGTCAGGAAGGATGACAGGTCTAAATGACAGCGAGTGTGGGCAGATTGGAGTGAACAGCATACATGGGACATTTGGATGCACCTGGACAGCAAAAACCACAATGACCCCAGTAAATAACTTGTTCTTTTCACTTGATATATCGAAGTACGCATGGAAAAGGAACAGTTGACTGGGAAGAATGAAAAGGTTGCTAAACACGAGTAGTGCGATTGTGGTGCTCAAAAGACAAAAGTACAGGTGACATAGTGCATTTGAAGGAAGCACTAGACCAGCAAAGCAGACAAACAGGCCATAGCATCACTTTCGTTATTCAACCTTGAGGTATGCGTTGCCCCCAAGTTTTTAAAATACAAGATCTTAACTGCAGCAGGTAGATTGAATCTTGCTCACAGGCAACAGAGGAAAACTTTGTATTATGATTGAGTAGATGGTCTGTATACAAAATGAATGCGCTAGTATAGCTTGTGAAAAGCATTTGTAGTTTAAGCTTGTCAAAAGGAACCACTAAACAATTCCGCAGTGGAAATCAAGGACAAAGAGCTTTCCAGATGTTCATTGGTCTGGCTTCGTTGAAACAGGTACAGGATGCATGACAGATGGAACTTTTATTTATATAACCAAAATTCTGTCTTAAATGTAAAAAATATACCCATATGCTGCATAACTGAGAAATAACATGTCACATGGAATGAAAATATAACACAAGAAACATGCATTAGGTGAATCTGGAAAATGCTTTTGTTTACATGCCATGACACAATTTAAATCAATGCTTTTGCTCAGTTCTTCCTAGTAATATAACTTGCAAAAATTAACCTACCATTGAACCCCCTGCTGCTGTAGAGTATGCTGTGCTGCCAGTTGGTGTTGCTACTATCACACCATCTCCTTGAACCTATATATATTCCCATTAATTCAAAGTAGTTGAAGTTACAGTGGATACATAGTAGTACAACAATCCTGAACATCTAAATAAATACAAGCATCAAACAGTAATATAATCTCCACGACTACAAGATCAAGAGTAGCAAGTAGACTCAGCGACACTAATATGTGATGATTATACTGCAATAACCGTTTCTTTCAGGGCACCAAGTGATAAAAGTATGAAACAATGAAGGACAGTTCAGTTTGGAGAAATTTTGAAACATAAGTGACAACTGGCTAAACTTTTCTAGCATAATACAGAATTTGGAGGTGCCACCCATGAAAATTGAGTTAATTCAATATTTGCCATTGTGAACTTTGCGTAGCCAAAAAAATCCAGACAGAAATATAGACAAAGGGCAATGATGCATAGTTACCAAGGAAAAAGGCACAAATAGAGACATCTAGTTTCTAAGGCTTTATACAGATCTTACCTTAGTGATAAGGTGGTTATGCTCATAGCATTCAATTTTTGAGAGATATGGATTAGAACCCCGATCAACAACGACTTCATTTAGCACATCAAACACTTTCCCGGGCATTGCTTTTCCATTTCGAAAGATTACACAGCGTAGACGCATTCTAAGGGTTATATAAACTCCAAGTGTATTGTTCCCATGGATGACAGCTCTCATATCTTGCCTGAAACCTTCAAACTGAAGTGAAGGAAATGTTACATGCTTAGACTTGACAAAAGAAGGTCATAGGATAAAATTCTCTTAGAATGGAGTCTGAAACATACAATATGTGAAGTCAGAAATCCAAGAGATCCAAGATTGAATGAGACAACAGGGGGTACAGAAGTCCTAAATAAGTTTGATGCGTGCAATATGACCCCATCACCACCCAAGCATGTGACAAAATCAACTCTCTCATGAAGGTCGCTGATTTTGGTACAAAATAATATTAGTAAATAGTAATGCAGAAATTAATATACAGTTATATCACTCATCAGACTTACATATGTTTCACTTATACCTGGTATCTTGAGTATAGAAGGTTTGCACAAAACCATAACCAGGAATCCTCGCAAATATATCATGAACATCAGGCTCCACAAGAACATTCATCTTTTCTTGATGATGCAGAAACGAAGCAACCTGAAAAGTAGTATACAGGATATCAAATGATGTGTATGTTGCCAAATAAGAAATAAAATTAGGTAGAAGTACATGAAATGTATATCCTAAGTGACTATCAAACAGCTTGGATAGTTGGAGTAGATAACTAAGTCTTAGACAAACTTTGACACTTACGAAGACATGTACCAAAGAGCATGGACTGCATGAGTTACAAAATTGGGAAATAGGTAACAGATACGTTAGCTACATGATATAGACTGGCTGGCACACATGAATGATTATCCCTACCATGAAGTGAGATCTACAAGTCAATCTACCTCACACAAAAGAGATACAGCTGTTTTGAATTTTAAAGCAAACCCTCATCAATCAGGCAAAACCTTTCAAGAACTTAAACTCTAAAGAAGAAAATTCAAACTATAGTAGCTCACTTAAATAATGCTCTCTTTGATACAACAATACTAAAATTCTCGCAATTAATTCTGTGTAGTTCCACATCTCACTACAAATCCATGGTGTAAGGTAAGTTTCTGAACATAAAACTAGCACTGTATCTATAATTTTATCAAATACTCCCTCTGTTCCTAAATATAAGTCTTTCTAGAGATTCCAATATGGACTACATAAGGAGCAAAATGGGTGAATCTACACTGTAAACTACGTCTATATACATCCGTATGTAGTCCATATTGAAATCTCTAGAAAGACTTATATTTAGGAATGGAGGAAGTACATAATTTGCATGACGGAACTTTATTCTTTAAGATGAGTAGAGTACATTTTGCTACCAAATACAAAAAAAGAAAATATGTATTTATATATGTATGATATGCAATAAATAGATATATACTAAAAAATGGAAATTGTGCATCCACCTCTTTAGCCTCTTCCATGAGCTCATCACCTAATTTCTTCAACAGTAAGACGGTCTTTGGAGGAGATTTCCACATAAGCATCTGTTGCTGGGTGCTAGGATGAGTAAAAGCTAAAGACGATTCTGTTACTTTTTCTCTAGTACAAGAGAATCCATCTGTACGTACTAGAAACATCTCAGCTTTTCTTCTTGACTGAACTCTGACAACACCAGTTGTGGCACAAATACTTCCATCAATTGTATCTGATGAGTATCTCTCAAGATAAGGACCACCATTCTTTTCAGATGGTTTTTGTGATCCAAGCTGAGCATTCCCATTGGGATTGCTCGCATTAGACGTTTTAGGATCGATAGTTAGGAGTGAAGCTTCACTTCCCTTTTCTTCAAAAGAAGTGGAGGTTCCATTGTTCGAGGATTTTCCATTAGTGATACCTGAAGAAACCGATAATATATAATCATTGTCAAATAATGTCCCATTTGCGTTTTTCAAAACCATCATGTCTGCTGCTTCACAATCAATGGCCTCATTATGTTCAGCTCTGAGATTTTGTTTTCTCCTTGAGATCATCAAGCTACTCGATCGTCTTCGAGAGTTCAGAACAGATTTTGGATAAACTCTTTTGCTTCTAAAAAATTTGGTCATCTCCTTTCTAGAGAAAACATTGCAAGTAGGAAACTGTGCCTTAAGGGGACTAGTCTCCAGTTTAAAATCTGAAAGAAGTTCTGTCCTGCTGTCATGCATTTCATCTTGTTCAGTGCTTTGACCATTGGGAAGGGAATTAGTAACTTCCAGATTATTACTTGTAATTTCTATGTCTATATCATGTGCTTCCCCAGCATCCACGGTTCTATCAGACTTCACTACTGCACCATTTTCACTACCATTTGACGAGGAACCTGGGCCATTTGTCGGATCATTCTTCAGCGCCTTACCATTCACAATTGGTGAATGCTTTTTGGTGGCCAGTCTCTCTGCACGAGTGGCATACTGCTTCCATCTGGAGACCATTGCAGATGTCCTATTAATCCCTTCCTTGCTATGAAGATAAATGGGCTTCTTCGTTCCATCTGACACAAGCGCCGCAAATTGCTGAACCTGTTCAGCTGAGGGAGCAGTCCCGATCTCAACTGGCATGTTGACCACCTCTATCTTTCCAGATGAGACAGCTTCGCCAACTGCTGAAAGATATAAATCATCCTTAACATCTTCCTCCCGGAGATCGACAATAGTTCGGAATCCCTTAGCCAATAACCACGCCAGACCCTCCTCACTGACTTGCCCTCCCCTCCAAAATGCGACCTCCAACTCATCTGTCTCCGAATAATCTGGCACAGCTGAAAAGTACACCGGAAACCAATTTGCAAACAATGTTGGACAGGGATGACCATCAACCCTTGCGAAACCCGCATCATAGCAGGCATTCTTCAACCTTTGCAGCCTCATCCAGATATCCAATCCTCGGGGCTCATTCGGTACAAGGTAGCTAGCAAGTGCAACCTGCATGCTCTCACAACACCGCTTCATATCACCACGGAACAGGGCCAGCGGCGGAATCCTATCCATCGTGCTGTGCTCAGATCCTTGGAATGCGCTCGCAACACCTGACCGCCCTGCAAGCACCTCAGTCCTACCCCGGTTCAGCAATGCCAGCATGCAGCCAAGCACAGCAGCAACCTTGTCCTCGAGCACTGGCAGGTCCTCGGATGGCACATCATACCGCACAGGGCACTCGCCTGTCTCTGGATCACAGAGCGCCGACATGACAGCATTTTGGAGCTGCTCTGCGGCACGGAATATGCGGCAGTATGCCTCGATCTCTGCGATGTCACCAGGCACTGGACCCACCCACAACAGCTGGGATAAGTCCCTTGTGTGAGAATTCTGCAGCAAAGAATGTGATGCATCAGTTACGAAGCAACACTACAATATCATATGGAGCTATCGATGCAATCAAACAAGCAACAAAGTTTCCACTTCATTTCTAGCCTCAAGCCAAGTGCTCGATCAAATTCCCACAGAAGCCATATACAGGCTAGAACCATATACAGAAAGCATCTGTCATCAGCCATCCACCCCATAAATGGGGTACAATTTGCATATCGAGGTTCAAGAAGTAGCAGCCGCTAAGATCGCTAGACCAAGAACAAGGGCGGCGCCCCGAGTCGCTTCGACGAACTGTTCCACGGAATGCTCGAGAACGGCAACTAACCTGGGAATCGAGCCCGATCCGGGAATTGAAGGACGACGCCCGCGCGGCGACGCCACGGCGCGCCGCCGCGGGGCGCCAGCACCACCACCGGCCGGCGGCGACCCAGGCGGCACGTTCGCCCGCGAGCGGCGGGAGCGGGAGCTTGGCGGGCCCGTGCCGCGCGCAGACGGCGAGCATCACGCGCGCGCGACGAGGACGAGCGGAGCGGGAGGGAGCGCGTTGCTGTCGAGGCCGCCCGTGGTCTCGGCGTGCCTCTCGATGGCATCCACAGGTGAGGGGGTGGAGTAAAAACTGCGGCCTCTGAGGGAGAGAGGAGAAGAATCCGAACTACCGGTAGGGAAAACAAGATGCGAACTGGCAAAACTCTCCGCGGCAGGTTGGTCACGCCGCCGCCATTGTGGGTGGCTGTGAGCGGATTGCCGTCGCCGATCCCAGATGGAGCGCCCACACGCACACAAAAATATGAGGAGAAATTGCAGAAATGTGATGGGAAGGGGAAGCGGGCAGAAAAAGAAAGTTGGGTGTTGGGGTGATCAGAGTCTCTTTTCTCCGAGATTGACATTCTTGGAGGTTTGCTGAAAGGATGAGGTTCTGTTTTGGGGAGGATATCGTGGACCACATTGTGTGGTTTGGGTTTTATGGACTTCTGTAGAAGTTTTGCTGATGGGAGGAAAAGAAAAGGGTGAACAAAATTATGTGTGCCCTTATGGATTTTAGGGTAATGATGATGGTAATGGGGCCCTACGACCCCCACATCCTTCTTCGAGGCGACGGGGGGGGGGGGGGGGGGGGGGGACCCTATTTTTTGCACCGCCTGCACCTCGCCACCGCCGTGGGCCATTGTCGGGCACATACTCTCCTGGCTCGCCCCCCTCCTCCCTGCCCATGGCGTGGGTGCTCCTCCGACAGATTTCCTTGGCTATGTGGTGCTGCGAAGGTCCGGCGGCGGCTTGGCATAGTGGCTACAGTGGAGGTGTGTGCCTCGTCCAGTGATGGGACCTGTGGCTACGGCGGCCTGTGGTCTTGCCCACATCCTAATTCGGTTCCTGCTGCCGCGGGCATGGTGACACCGGGCCTCCATGGTTGTTGGGCACCGCGTTGATGCAACAGTTGGTGCTGGTTCGATGTGCTGTGCGGTGGTGCACGGTGGGAGGCGTGGTGGGGCGGTGGTCATGGCGAGTGCAGGCAACGGTGTGGCAGCTCGGGCGTGCGCGGCAGTGTTGTCTGGAGGCGATGACGCGAGCTACTGACCAGGTCGACGGTGGCACTGTGATGGCTCGGCCTGGATGGACTTCCTAGGTTTAGGGTTTAGGACCTCGGTTACCTCCTCGGTTTAGGGTTTAGGGTTTAGGACCCCGCCATCCATGCGTGTTTCGCTGGGCTCGGCCCGCTCTGCGCCTACCCTGCCGCCGCCGCCGGGACCACCTCCATCTGGGGCGGTGCAGCTGTGTCGTCCGTGGAGCGAGGTGGTCCGCCCTTCTGCAGAGCGGGTGGTGGTCGGGCCGGGGTTCTCCGTCCCCTTCTTGGGCCATGCGATCGCCGGCGCCCTACTGCGGCAGGCGCAGGGGCCGGCGCCGGTGGAAAGGTGCTTCCTTGGGGCCTCTGAGGAGCTCGCCCGCATGGAGGCTGACCTCGCGCGCGCAGTCGTGTTGACTGTAACCGGAGACAGGCCGGAAGTGGATCTTGCATCGGCAGCTGCGGCATTACACGCAGAGTTTGGAATCGGGCCGGCCGACATGTCTATCCGCCCATACTTCCCTAAGGATTTCCTGGTGATTTGCGAGTTGTCGTTCGTTAGGCAGCTGATGGTGGAGCGGGGGAGGCTTCTTCCAGCTGGTTCTCCCTCTCCCTGCGTCCTTGGCTCCGGCAGGGGCAGGCCTCCGGTGCCGCCATGCCTTTCTTAGTGCCTCTGGAGCTCCGGGGTGTGCCGACGCATGCATGGACGAGGTGGACCGCGGAGGTGATTCTGCGGGGACTGGGGTTTGTTGTGCAGGTCTCGAGCAGCACGGAGAATCGTTTCGACATGGCTGGATTTAGAATGTGGCTTCGCACGGACGATCCGGCTAGAATCCCGGGTCGTCGCCTCATGTTCGTCGAGGATGTTGGGATCTACGTTAGGGTGCGTCGACTGCAAATTAAAATTTTCCTACGCGCAGAACAACCAAGAACATGCCACGGGAGATGGATCACAGTTCGTTACCACTAGATGCGCAGTGCCGTGCAGCGGAAGAAGAGTTGGGGCAGCGCGTCCGCGTGGATCGCCTCCTCCTCGTCCGATCTCCCTCGTACAGCCGGTCGTCGGTTCCCATGTACAGGTTCGCTGGAGCGACGCAAGTGCATCACCTCTAACGGTATCCACGCGCGCAGGAGGAACATCGTGCGGCGGACTGCTAGGTCCGATCACACAACCAGCAAACACATGCAAACCCTAGTGACAGCGCTGAAGCGATCAAAATCACGTGAGTGTACGGCACCTCCACTTTATATAGGCGTCCGTCGCAGGCTCAACACTTGGGCCTTGCACGGACCCTAATTAAAGCCCATAAGTCTACTCGGCCACAATTCGAATACAGCTCGGATCACATCCGACCAATGTCCTCGGATCCGACCTCGTAGGTTCCTTCCCTTAAGCGCGCAATCCCTTAGGTTCAAGCCGGCTTGGTCGCAGTTCGGATCACCTCCGGACTGCACAGTTGATAGCGGCCTCTAGCAAGGCATGCTGAACACCAAACAGACTATGAAGCTGGTTAGGCGAACCTGTACATCACACTTCCATTCCTTTTGCCACACGATATATGTTGTCGGGATCAAGGCGAGTCTGTCATCCTTGTGCTAGCCCGACCTCTTTCTCATTCCAGTGATGCCGACCACAAACCGGATTATCTCATAATCCTTGTCGCATGGCCATGCTTATCCTAGTCGGATCACACGAGTGGCCCAGAGTATATCTCTTCTGATCGGAGGGGCAAATCCTATCTTGCTCGACCACGTCTCGCAGCATGGGTCTGGACAAAACCGAAACCTACCTTTATAACTACCCAGTCACGGAGTAGCGTTTGGTTGGCCCAAAGCAAGTCTGTTACCATCCCAAGTACATGCGCCAGCTTAGGTCTTAGGACATAGAACGTATGTTGTACTAGAGACTCACAGATGACATATCACTGCGTCTCATAGTTGGGTCTGTCCGACTCGAACCTTATCTCAACTCGGATCCGACCACGTCGAATCCGACCAGATCCTTCTGAGTCCATATTATCCAGTTAGCATCCAATGCTCCATGGCTAGTGAGACCAAGCCATCGACCGTGTCATATGCTAGTCTAGTCGGCTACGCGTCCACACAGCCCTTTCGACTAGGGACCTTTTAGGACAGTCATCATACAATGCATAGTCCCACAAACAAGTCACGTACTTGCTGATACACATCATTGATAATGTCCAAGGACTATCTTTATTCATAAACACATAGGAAAAATCATCATACATGATTGCCTCTGGGGCATATCTCCAACAGGGGAGCCGCGTGATGCTCGGGTGGAAGGTGCGCCGGCGGCATTATGGTACCCAGTCACAATCAGCATTCTGGGTGCACCGGTGGTGGAGGCTGGGGTGGACGCGCCTGCGTCGCCGGCTCCGCCGCCACCGTCGCTGCCGTCAGGCTCGGGCAATGGTGGAGGTCCGCGGTCGCTGGGCGATGTGAGGCCGGCCGGGGCTGATCTGTATCATGGTGGCAACAGTGGGGCTAGTGGCTTGTCGGTGGCCTCGTCGGCGGCGCCGCCGGCCGGGATGCAGTGGTCGGCTGGGTTGGTGGCGCAGGCTCAACTATCTGTGGAGTCTTCCAGCAGGTGCGCTGACATCAGGCCAGTCGTGGAGACGGTGGGCTCAGGCCAACCTTTGACTGACCAAAGTAGGAGGGGCCAACCCAATCCTCTGCTTCGGGAGTCATCATGTGGGTCCAACGTGGTGCCCCAGGTCCAAGAGGATCCGAGGGTCTCGGGTGTGGGGCTGGTGTCTCCTGATTCGGTGCAGCTGGATAGATGGAGGGCACGACCATTAGCCAAGAGCAGCCCATGCGGGGTCAGGAGTGCGGACCAAGGCAGTAGGATGGATGCAGAATCACGGGAACCGATCGGGACGCGCGTCCGGATTGGGTCACTTTCCCTATCTCTCGACGGGGAAGGGCAGGTGGAGCCAACTGGCAATGCACAAGAGGACGATCGGTCTGGTGGTGTGGGAGATGGCAGTGATAGTGACAGGTTGAGCCAGGGCCACGCGCTGTCCCTTGTGGTGGATTCCCAGTTGGGCATAGAGGCCTATGTTGATCTGGTACAGGAACGGGTGTGTGCTGACCCCAACGTTGTCTTGGTGGCCCCACCTCTGAGCATGGAGACTAAGGAGGATTTGAACCAGGAGCGGATGGGCGCGGTTCCTGTCGGCAATTGGGTGGCCCCAGGGCAGGCTGTGCAGATGGACACTTTTGTCGTGAGCCTCTCGGTGGAGCCCGTGGGGGCATCTTCGCCAATCCCCGCGGCTGCAAATGAACGCATGCCATGCACGCCATGCACGACACCGGTGGACACTTGTATGGCCCCTACTCGCGGTGAGCCATGCACGCCATGCAACGTAAATGCATGTCGGAGCCACGTCGACTCGCTTTGCGCTGATCTGAGGCGTACGCTGTCCCCACTCCTATCCAGCCTGCCTGCCCAGAGGCTGTGCACTACCAACAAATGCCCAAGACAAAAGCGGCAGCTGGTTTCAAACCCTAGGAGGAGTGTGCGTTTGGCCAAGCACGGTGCACAAGGTTCTAAGGCGTCTAAACAGCAAAATGTGATCATACACAAGCTATTCTAGCGAACGAAGGAGATACGATGAGTGATGAGGCCCTGCAAGCGTACGTTCAGCTTTTCGAGACGCCACTCTCCGATGCTCACATTGAGGCTATTCTAGCGTTGTTCGGATGGCACCCGGCGATCCTACCGGTGATTGCGGAGGAGGCCCTGGGCGATGTCGTACAGTAGATCAGGACCTTGGTGGTCAGGGTGGGGCTTGAAAATGAATGGCCAACCATTCAAATCCCTAGTGTGGAATGTGCGGGGCCTCAACAGCCCAGCACGTAGGAATGTCATCTCCCAGGTGATAAACGCGGCATGCCCGAGTGTAATTTGCTTGCAAGAAACTAAGATGGAAACCATATCACCCGATGTAGTGAGGCATTGCATGGGTAATAAATTTGAGAACTTCTTCTATTTGTCGGCAATTGGTACGCGGGGTGGAATCCTGTTGGCTTGGGATGCTATGGTGGCTCATGTTTCCAACCCACATTACACGGATTACACTCTTACGGCTTTGGTGAAACCAAAAGAGGGGCCACAATGGTGGTTCACTAGCATCTATGGGCCACAATTAGGTCATGAGAAGATCTTGTTTTTGCAAGAACTAGTGGATATCGGGGAGTTGCACGTGGGACCGTGGTTGGTGGCTGGAGATTTCAACTTGTTAGTTAACCCAGAAGACAAAAGCAATAGCAGGATCAACTGTTGAATGATGAGCCAATTCCGAGCCAAACTCAACTTCCTTGAGCTAAAAGAGGTTTATCTAAATGGCAGGCATTACACTTGGTCGAATGAGCGTGAGGCAGTTACTCTGGAGAAGGTGGATCACATCTTTTGTACATCATCATGGGAGGAATTGCATCCAACGTGTTGTCTCACGGCGGTGGGTTTTGCTGTCTCGGACCACTGTTCGTTACTACTGGACCTCAATGCGGACTTGTGTATGGGGAAGCGATTCAAATTTGAGGCCTTTTGGACCAAGGACGATGGGTTCTTGGACACGGTAAGTGAGGCCTAGGGATCGGTGCCGAGGGAAGGCAATCCCTTCAAGGTTCTTGATTTGAAGTTACGCGCGATGGCAAAAAGTCTTAAAAAGTGGAGCGGCCGCTGGATTGGCAACATAAAACTTCAGATCGCGGTGGCGTTGGAGATCATTTTTTGGCTGGACAAGGCGATGGAGCTGAGAAACCTCTCTATGGGCGAGAGGGAACTACGTAGACTTTTGAAACAGAAATTGCTGGGTTTATGTTCTCTTGAGAGATCCATCACGCGCCAATGGTCCCGGATCCTGTACCTAAAGGAAGGAGACGGCAACACGAGGTTATTCCATCAATCTGCTTGCCATCGGCAGCGTAGGAACATGATCACCAGCCTGACAAATGGCAGTGAGTTGGCGACGGGCCAGGAGGAAATTGCGACCATGGTGGACAGCTACTACAAGGAGCTTATTGGAACAGCTCCACCCAGGGCTCATTCTATCAACCTGGATATCCTTGGGCTTCCCCGCCGAGACATGCTTGACCTCGATGCTCCATTCACGGAAGAGGAAGTAAGGAAAATTGTCAAGTTAATGATGTTGGACAAAGCCCTGGGTCCGGACGGGTTCACTGGTCGCTTCTACGCGACGTGCTGGGAAATTATCAAGGTGGACTTCATGGCCGCTTTGGAGTCTTTTTACCGCGGAGATATGCGTGGACTACATGCGATCAACAAGGCCATCGTTTCTCTACTTCCGAAGATTGATGGTGCCTCGGATGTGCGAGATTTCAGACCCGTTAGTTTGGTTCATGGGTCCATTAAGATTTTCAACAAAGTTCTCTCAACTAGGCTGGCAGTGGAACTACCGAATCTGGTGGGTAATCACCAGAGTGCTTTTGTGAAAGGTCGCTCCATCCACGACAACTTCATGCTTGTCCGAAGCACGGCAAGAAAGCTGCATGCACTAAAGGAGCCGGTTGTCATGCTAAAGCTCGATATTTCTAAGGCCTTCGACTCGGTCCAGTGGCCGTTCATTGTGGAAGTTATGCAGCGCGTGGGTTTTACATGGAGGTGGATTGATTGGTTTTGTGGGCTCCTTGCAACCTTGTCAACCCGAATAATGGTGAATGGGGTTCCGGGTGAGCCGATCTACAACTGCCAAGGTCTGCGACAGGGCGATCCGGTATCTCCAATGATCTTCATCCTCACCATGGAGCCTTTGCAACAGATGCTTGAGCTTGCGGCGGAGCGTGGTGCCCTTTCCTCGCTGGCACAAAGAGGACTTTCGAAGAGGGTTTCAATGTTTGCTGACAAAGTCATGATATTCCTGAAGCCGGAGGTGAGAGATCTCAATGCTTGTGCATCAATCCTGAGGCTTTTTGGGGAGGCTTCGGGCCTCAAGGTCAACCTACAGAAGAGCACAACTATTTCAATTCAGTGCAACTCAGACGTGATGGCAGAGGTGACCCGAGTCCTAGGATGCCTAGCTGGCTCTTTTCCTTGCAAATACTTGGGACTCCCGGCCACCCTTCGGAAGCCGACGGCAGCGCAACTCTCAGGCCTTGTGGATCAGCTCGCGCGGTGTCTCCCAGGGTGGAAGGCGGCAAATATGCCGAAGAGTGGGCGAATGGTTTTGGTATAAAATAAGAGAGAATAGGCATAAGTATTGTGACATAATGTGTAATAACAGCCCATTATGCAATAAATATCGATATAAAAGCATGATGCAAAATGGACGTATCAGTAACAATCGCAAAGGTGCTTCCTTTACACCCTAGCCGAACAATCGGGAACATAGGGTATAAACACAGGAGCGAGGCAACCCAGCTTGGCAAAAACTTAAGTCATAAAGGTGCATATAATGGCAAAAGGTGTATATAACAAATGACATAGGTTATGTAAGCTCCAAGCTATTAATAATAAGCTTCATCAAAGAAGCCCCCAGTCATAGTGGGGTGTATACATTTAAAGATGCGTACCCCTAATAGTTCGACATATCCGAACATACACTAGGAAGTATATGAGAAAAAAGGAAGAGGAGAGAAGAAAAAAAGGGACTAAGAAAATGATGCGGCCGAACTATATATGCTTAGAATCTTCGGAGCCGAGCAGCGTTCCATGGATTCGGCTCGAGGCGATTATCCGATGCATTACGAAGGCGATAGGCTCCTCCTGTGAGAACTTCGTCTGTGATGAAGGGGCCCTCCCATTTTGGTTTGAGCTTATCCTTCTTCTCAGGGAGGCATAGAATGAGTTCGCCGACGTTATAAGTCTTGACCCACACTTCTCTGCTTTGGTATCTCCTAGCCTGTTGTTGATAAAATGCGGAACGGGCTCGTGCAATATCGCGCTCCTCTTCGAGGCCGTCCAGGTCGTCTTGCCGATCGAGCTCGGCTTCTCTCTCTTCATACATGTGCACCCGAGGTGAGTCATGAATAATGTCGCAGGGCAAGATAGCTTCTGCGCCGTACACCATGAAAAAAGGTGTGTATCCGGTCGTTCGATTAGGCGTAGTCCGCAACCCCCAGAGCACGGAATCGAGTTCCTCAACCCAGTGCTTATCTGACTCCTATAGGGAGCGCACAGTCTGGGTTCAATGCCGCTCATTATGAGGCCATTAGCCCATTCAACCTGACCGTTTGTTTGAGGGTGGTATACGAATGCATAATCGAGCTTAATGCCCAAGTTGGCACACCAGTTTTTCACCTCATCGGCTGCAAAATTGGAGTCGTTATCAGTGATAATGTTGTGCGGGACACCAATGGTGTACCACGCCGGATATAATGTTGATCACTGGCCTTGCTTCAGTTGTTTTTACTGGTTTGGCCTCTACCCACTTAGTGAATTTATCCACCATAATCAGTAAATACTTCTTCTTGTGGCTTCCCCCTTTAAGGGGTCCGACCATATCTAGCCCCCAGACCGCGAAAGGCCAAGTAATGGGGATTGTTCTTAAAGTAGTGGGAGGCATATGACTTTGATTGGCGAAAAGCTGACATCCCATGCAACGTTGCATAAGCGTTTGTGCGTCTGCTCGGGCCGTTGGCCAAAAGAAACCTGTACGGAAAGCCTTGCTTACGAGGGCCCGAGCTGCGGCGTGATGGCCGCCTAGGCCAGCATGTATTTCAGCCAAGAGTTTACGTCCCTCCTCTTCACAGATGCACCTTTGGAGGACTCCAGTAGCGCTTTTCTTGTACAGCTCACCTTCATGAACTTTATAGGCTTTAGAACGCCGAACTATTCGACGGGCCTCATTTTGATCATCAGGAAGCTCCTGCCTATTAAGGTAGGCCAGGAAGGGTTTGGTCCATGGAGCAATAACGACCATGATTACATGGGCAGAGGGTGTTAATTCGGTACCCGAACCCCCGATGATATATGTATTGTGTTCAGCTGCTGGGGGTATGATCGGGTCCGGACTAGTATTTCCGCTCTCATCCTGCCATACCACAGATGGCTTAAAGAGCCTTTCCACAAAGGTGTTAGGCGGGACGAGATCGTGGTTGGCACCCATTCGAGCGAGGATGTTCGCTGCCTGGTTACTGTCTCGAGTAATATGATGGAACTCGAGCCCTGATACGTCTCCAACGTATCTATAATTTATGAAGTATTCATGCCAATATATTATTATTCTTGGATGTTCTAGAATCATTTTATAGCAACTTCATATCATTTTTTGGGACAACCCTATTGACCCAGTGCCCAATGCCAGTTGCTGTTTTTTGCTTGTTTTTTACATCGCAGGAAATCAATATCAAACGGAGTCCAAACACCGAAAAACTTTTTGGAGATTTTTTTATGGACCAGAACACCCAGGATGGGCCAGAGAAGCGCCTGGGGGGTGCCCCGAGGGGGCACAACCCACCAGGGCACGCCTAGGCCCCCAGGCACACCCAAGTGGGTTGTGCCCACCTCGGTGGCCTCCCGCACCCCCTCTTTACCCTATAAATTACCAAATATTCCGAAAACCTCGGGGTTAACCTAGATCAGAAGTTCCGCCACCGCAAGGCTCTGTAGCCACCAAAAACCAATCTAGACCCTTTCTGGCACCCTGTCAGAGGGGGGAATCATCTTCGGTGGCCATCTTCATCATCTCGGCAGCCACTTTGATGAGGAGGGGGTTGTCCACCCTCGGAGCGGAGGGTTTGTACCAGTAGCCATGTGTTTAATCTCTCTCTCTCTCTCTCGTGTTCTTGAGATGTCATGATCTTCATGTATCGTGGGCTTTGTTAATATAGTCGGATCATATGGTGTTTTCCCCTCTCTATCTTGTTGTGATGAATTGAGTTTTTCCCTTTGAGATTTCATTGTTATCGGATTGAATACTTTTATGGATTTGAGAACACTTGATATATGTCTTGCAATTGAATACTCGTGGTGACAATGGGGTATCATATTGATTCACTTGATATATGTTTTGGCACTCAACTCGCAGATTCCCGAGGTGACATTGGGGTAATCTATGCATAGGGGTTGATGCACGTTCTTGTCTTTGTTTCTCCGGTAGAAATCTTGGGGCACTCTTTGAAGTTCTTTGTGTTGGATTGAATATTATGAATCTGAATTTGCTTTGGTATTATTTTAGTACGAACTCTTGGTTAGATCGATCGGAAAGAATAGTTGTGTGTTATTTTAGTATGAACTCTAGGATAGATTGATCGGAAAAAATAGCTCTGAGGTGGTTTCATACCCTACAAACAACTCTGTCTTATGTTCTCCACTAGATAGAAACTTTGGAGTGATTCCTCGTTGCACGTTGAGGGACGGTTATATGATCCAATTATATTAGCATTGTTGAGAGATTGCACTAGTGAAAGTACGGACCCTAGGCCTTGTTTTTAAGCATTGCAATACCGTTTTTGTGCCCGTTTACTATTTGCTACCTTGCTGTTTTTATTTATTCAGATTATAAAAATATATTTCTACCATCAATATTACACTTTTATCACCATCTCTTCGCCGAACTAGTGCACCTATACAATTTGCCATTGTATTGGGTGTGTTGGGGACACAAGAGATTTCTTGTATTTGGTTGCAAGGTCGTTTGAGAGAGACCATCTTCATCCTACACCTCCCACGGATTGATAAACCTTAGGTCATCCACTTGAGGGAAAATTGCTATTGTCCTACAAACTCTGCGCTTGGAGACTGCTACCTCCTGAGCACTTTGTTGGTTTTCCCCGAAGAGGAAGGGATGATGCAGCAAAGTAGCGTAAGTATTTCCCTCAGTTTTTGAGAACCAAGGTATCAATCCAGTAGGAGGCTACGTGTGAGTCCCTCGTACCTGCACAAAACAAATAAATCCTCGCAACCAACACAAATAGGGGTTGTCAATCCCTATAAGGCCACTTACGAGAGTGAGATCTGATAGATATGATAAGATGATATTTTTGGTATTTTTATGATAAAGATGCAAAGTAAAATAAAGGCAAAGTAAATAGCAAAGGAAATAACTAAGTAGTAGGAGATCAATATGATAAACATAGACCCGGGGGCCATAGGTTTCACTAGTGGCTTCTCTCGAGAGCATAAGTATTCTACGGTGTGTGAACAAATTACTGTTGAGCAATTGATAGAATTGAGCATAGTTATGAGAATATCTAGGTATGATCATGTATATAGGCATCACGTCCGAGACAAGTAGACCGACTCCTGCCTGCATCTACTACTATTACTTCACTCATCGCCCGCTATCCAGCATGCATCTAGAGTATTAAGTTAAAAACAGAGTAACGCCTTAAGCAAGATGACATGATGTAGAGGGATAGACTCATGCAATATGAAGAAAACCCCATCTTGTTATCCTCGATGGCAACAATACAATACGTGCCTTGCTGCCCCTACTGTCACTGGGAAAGGACACCGCAAGATTGAACCCAAAGCTAAGCACTTCTCCCATTGCAAGAAAGATCAATCTAGTAGGCCAAACCAAACTAATAATTCGAAGAGACTTGCAAAGATAACCAATCATACATAAAAGAATTCAGAGAAGATTCAAATATTGTTCATAGATAAACTTGATCATAAACCCACAATTCATCGGTCTCAACAAACACACCGCAAAAAGAAGATTACATCGAATAGTTCTCCACAAGAGAGGGGAGAACATTGTATTGAGATCCAAAAAGAGAGAAGAAGCCATCTAGCTAATAACTATGGACCCGTAGGTCTGAGGTGAACTACTCACACTTCATCAGAGAGGCTATGGTGTTGATGTAGAAGCCCTCCGTGATCGATGCCCCCTCCGGCGGAGCTCCGGAACAGGCCCCAAGATGGGATCTCGTGGATACAGAAAGTTGCGGCGGTGGAATTAGGTTTTTGGCTCCGTCTCTGATCGTTTGGGGGTACTTAGGTATATATAGGATGAAGGAGTACGTCGGTGGAGCAAGAGGGGGCCCACGAGGGTGGAGGGCGCGCCTGGTGGGGGTGGCGGCGCGCCCCCCTACCTCGTGGCCTCCTCTTTTCTTTCTTGACGTAGGGTCCAAGTCTCCCGGGTCTTGTTCGTTGAGAAAATCATGTTCCCTAAGGTTTCATTCCGTTTGGACTCCGTTTGATATTCCTTTTCTTCGAAACCCTAAAACAGGCAAAAAAAAACAACAATTCTGGGCTGGGCCTCCGGTTAATAGGTTAGTCCCAAAAATAATATAAAAGTGGATAATGAAGCCCAATAATGTCCAAAACAGTAGATAATATAGCATGGAGCAATCAAAAATTGTAGATACGTTGGAGACGTATCAAGCATCCCCAAGCTTAATTCCTGCTTGTCCTCGAGTAGGTAAATGATAAAAACAGAATTTTTGATGCGGAGTGCTACTTGGCATAATTTTAATGTAATTCTTCTTAATTGTGGTATGAATATTCAGATCCGAAAGATTCAAGACAAAAGTTCATATTGACATAAAAATAATAATACTTCAAGCATACTAGCAAAGCAATTATGTCTTCTGAAAATAACATGGCTAAAGAAAGTTATCCCTACAAAATCATATAGTCTGGCTATGCTCTATCTACACCACACAAAATATTTAAATAATGCACAACCCCGATGACAAGCCAAGCAATTGTTTCATACTTTTGACATTCTCAAAACTTTTTCAATTTTCACGCAATACATGAGCGTGAGCCATGGATATAGCACTATAGGTGGAATAGAGTGGTGGTTGTGGAGAAGACAAAAAAGGGAGAAGATAGTCTCACATCAACTAGGCGTATCAACGGGCTATGGAGATGCCCATCAATAGATATCAATGTGAGTGAGTAGGGATTTCCATGCAACGGATGCACTAGACCTATAAGTATATGAAAGCTCAAAAATAAACTAAGTGGGTGTGCATCCAACTTGTTGCTCATGAAGACCTAGGGCATTTTGAGGAAGCCCATCATTGGAATATACAAGACAAGTCATATAATGAAAAATTCCCACTAGTATATGAAAGTGATAACATGAGAGACTCTCTACTATGAAGATCATGGTGCTACTTTGAAGCACAAGTGTGGTAAAAGGATAGTAACATTGTCCCTTCTCTCTTTTTCTCTCATTTTTTTATTTGGGCCTTTTCTATTTTTTTATGGCCACTTTTCTTTCTCTTTTTTTATTTTTCGTCCGGAGTCTCATCCCGACTTGTGGGGGAATCATAGTCTCCATCATCCTTTCCTCACTGGGACAATGCTCTAATAATGATGATCATCACACTTTTATTTTTCTTACAACTCAACAATTACAACTCGATACTTAGAACAAAATATGACTCTATATGAATGCCTTCGGCGGTGTACCGGGATATGCAATGAATCAAGAGTAACACGTATGAAAGAATTATGAATGGTGTCTTTGCCACAAATACGATGTCAACTACATGATCATGCTAAGCAATATGACAATGATGGAGTGTGTCATAATAAACGGAACAGTGGAAAGTTGCATGGCAATATATCTCGGAATGGCTATGAAAATGCCATAATAGGTAGGTATGGTGGCTGTTTTGAGGAAGGTATATGGTGGGTGTATGATACCGGCGAAAGGTGCGCGGTATTAGAGAGGCTAGCAAAGGTGGAAGGGTGAGAATGTGTATAATCCATGGAATCAACATTAGTCACAAAGAACTCATATACTTATTGCAGAAATCTACAAGTTATCAAATCAAAGTATTACGCGCATGCTCCTAGGGGGATAGATTGGTAGGAAAAGACCATCGCTCATCCCCGACCGCCACTCATAAGGAAGACAATCAAAAAATAAATCATACTCCGACTTAATCACATAACGGTTCACCATACGTGCATGCTACGGGAATCACAAGCTTCAACACAAGTATTTCTCAAATTCACAACTACTCAACTATCATGACTTTAATATCACCATCTTCATATCTCAAAATAATTATCAAGTATCAAACTTATCATAGTATTCAACACACTCATAAGAGAATTTTTTTATTCTTGAATACCTAGCATATTAGGATTTTTAAGAAAATTACCATTCTATTAAGACTCTCAAAATAATCTAAGTGAAGCATGAGAGATCAATAGTTTCTATAAAACAAATCCACTACCGTGCTATAAAAGATATAAGTGAAGTACTAGAGCAAAATTATATAACTCAAAAGATATAAGCGAAGCACATAGAGTATTCTAACAAATTCTAAATCATGTATGGCTCTCTCAAAATGTGTGTACAGCAAGGATGATTGTGGTAAACTAATCAACCAACGAATCAAATAATACAAGACGCTCCAAGCAAAACACATATCATGTGGCGAATAAAAATATAGCTCCAAGTAAAGTTACCGATAGAAGTAGACGAAAGAGGGGATGCCTTCCGGGGCATCCCCAAGCTTTGGCTTTTAGGTGTCCTTAGATTATCTTGGGGGTGCCATGGGCATCCCCAAGCTTAGGATCTTGCCACTCCTTGTTCCATAATACATCAAATCTTTACCCAAAACTTGAAAACTTCACAACACAAAACTTAAAGTAGAAAATCTCATGAGCTCCGTTAGCGAAAGAAAATAAAAGACCACTTCAAGGTACTGTAATGAACTCATTATTTATTTATATTGGTGTTATACCTACTGTATTCCAACTTCTATATGATTTATAAACTATTTTACTAGCCATAGATTCATCAAAATAAGCAAACAACACACGAAAAACAGAATCTGTCAAAAACAGAACAGTATGTAGTAATCTGTAGCTAGCGCAAGATCTGGAACCCAAAAAATTCTAAAATAAATTTCTGGACGTGATTAATTTATCTATTAATCATCTTAAAAAATAATTAACTACATAGCACTTTCCAAATAAAAATGACAGCAGTTCTCGTGAGCGCTAAAATTTCTGTTTTTTACAGCAAGTTCAACAAGACTTTCCCCAAGTCTTCCCAACAGTTCTACTTGGCACAAACACTAATTAAACACAAAAAACACAACCAAAACAGAGTCTAGATAAATTATTTATTGAATAACAGGAAGGGTAAATATTGGGTTGTCTCCCAACAAGCGCTTTTCTTTAAATCCTTAAAGTTAAGCATTGATAATTTTAATGATGCTCACATGAAAGACAAGAATTGAAGCACCAAAAGAGCATCATAAAATACGTGAAAAACACATCTAAGTCTAACATACTTCCTATGCATAGGCATTTTATAGGCAAACAAATTATCAAGGCAAGCAAAAACTAGCATATGCAAGGAAGCGGAAAGAAACAATAGTAATCTCAAAATAACGAGAGGTAATTTAGTAACATGAAAATTTCTACAACCATATTTTCCTCTCTCATAATAATTGCATGAGGGATCATAAGCAAATTCAACAAAATAGCTATCACACAAAATATTTTCAACCAAAATAGTGGGATTAGTATTAACTAAAGTCATGACCTTTCCAAACCCACTTTCAATAATATTGCAAACACTATTATAAATCTCATATTCATCATGGGGCTTAAATAAATTTTCAATGTCATAAGAAGAATCACTCCAATCATGATCATTGCAACAAGTAGAGGACATAGCAAAACTAGCATCCCCAAGCTTAGGGTTTTGCATATTATTAGCACAATTTACATAAATAGAATCTATAATAAAATCATTGCAATCATGCTTTTTATTCAAAGATCTATCGTGAATCGTTTCATAAAGTAATTCATCACAATTTTGAGATTCATGAATTTCAAGCAAAACCTCATAAAGATAATCTAGTGCACAAAACTCACTAGCAATTGGTTCATCATAATTGGATCTCTTAAAAAGATTAGCAAGTGGATGAGGATCCATAGATCTTAGGTTCTCTGTTTAGTAATAAATAAACAACTATTCTAACCATACGAGCAAACAAGAAGCAAGCGAAAAAGAGGCAAATAGGGAAAGAGAGGGAGGATAGAGAGAGGACGAATAAAACGGCAAGGGTGAAGTGGGGGAGAGGAAAATGAGAGGCAAATGGCAAATAATGTAATGCGGGAGATTAGGGTTTGTGATGGGTACTTGGTATGTTGACTTTTGCGTAGACCTCCCCGGCAACGGCGCCAGAAATCCTTCTTGCTACCTCTTGAGCACTGCATTGGTTTTCCCCGAAGAGGAAGGGATGATGCAGCAAAGTAGCGTAAGTATTTCCCTTAGTTTTTGAGAACCAGGGTATCAATCCAGTAGGAGGCTACGCGCGAGTCCCTCGTACCTGCACAAAACAAATAAATCCTCGCAACCAACGCAAATAGGGGTTGTCAATCCCTATAAGGCCACTTACGAGAGTGAGATCTGATAGATATGATAAGATAATATTTTTGGTATTTTTATGATAAAGATGCAAAGTAAAATAAAGGCAAAGTAAATAGCAAAGGAAATAATTAAGTAGTAGGAGATCAATATAATAACGATAGACCCGGGGGCCATAGGTTTCACTAGTGGCTTCTCTCGAGAGCATAAGTATTCTACGGTGGGTGAACAAATTACTATTGAGCAATTGACAGAATTGAGCATAGTTATGAGAATATCTAGGTATGATCATGTATATAGGCATCACGTCCAAGACAAGTAGACCGACTCCTGCCTGCATCTACTACTATTACTCCACTCATCGACCGCTATCCAGCATGCATCTAGAGTATTAAGTTAAAAACAGAGTAACGCCTTAAGCAAGATGACATGATGTAGAGGGATAGACTCATGCAATATGAAGAAAACCCCATCTTGTTATCCTCGATGGCAACAGTACAATACGTGCCTTGTTGCCCCTACTGTCACTGGGAAAGGACACCACAAGATTGAACCCAAAGCTAAGCACTTCTCCCATTGCAAGAAAGATCAATCTAGTAGGCCAAACCAAACTGATAATTCGAAGATACTTGCTAAGATAACCAATCATACATAAAAGAATTCATAGAATATTCAAATATTATTCATAGATAGACTTGATCATAAACCCACAATTCATCAGTCTCAACAAACACACCGCAAAAAGAAGATTACATCGAATAGTTCTCCACAAGAGAGGGGGAGAACATTGTATTGAGATCCAAAAAGAGAGAAGAAGCCATCTAGCTACTAACTATGGACCCATAGGTCTGAGGTAAACTACTCACACTTCATCAGAGAGGCTATGGTGTTGATGTAGAAGCCCTCCGTGATCGATGCCCCCTCCGGCGGAGCTCCGGGACAGGCCCCAAGATGGGATCTCGTGGATACAGAAAGTTGCGGCGGTGGAATTAGGTTTTTGGCTCCGTCTCTGATCGTTTGGGGTACGTAGGTATATATAGGAGGAAGGAGTACGTCGGTGGAGCAAGAGGGGGCCCATGAGGGTGGAGGGCGCGCCTGGTGGGGGTGGGCGCGCCCCCTACCTCGTTGTCTCCTCTTTTCTTTCTTGACGTAGGGTCCAAGTCTCCCGGGTCTTGTTTGTTGAGAAAATCACGTTCCCGAAGGTTTCATTCCGTTTGGACTCCGTTTAATATTCCTTTTCTTCAAAACCCTAAAACAGGCAAAAAACAACAATTCTGGGTTGGGCCTCCGGTTAATAGGTTAGTCCCAAAAATAATATAAAAGTGGATAATAAAGCCCAATAATGTCCAAAACAGTAGATAATATAGCATGGAGCAATCAAAAATTATAGATACATTGGAGACGTATCAGAGGCCCAACACGTGTCTACAAGAATAAAGTTGCATAGTAGACATCAAGCTCTTTTATGGCGCCGTTGCCGAGGAGGTGAGTGCTTGAAGGTATATCTTTAGATCTTGCAATTGAATCTTTTAGTTTCTTGTTTTATCACTAGTTTGGTTCGTAAAAGAAAACTAAAAAAATGAAGTTGAGGTTGCATCATATTATTCATCTTTGGGGGGCGCCCCCACCTTGGTCGCCTCCTCCTCATTCCCACTAAGGCCCAGTAAGGCCCTTTGACTCCCTGGTGGTTCCGATAACCCTTCCAGCACTCCGATATGTATTCGGTGACCCCCGGAACTCATCCGGTGTCCGAATATAGTCATCCAATATATCAATCTTTATGTATCGACCATTTCGAGACTCCTCGTCATGTCCGTGATCACATCCCAGACTCTGAACTACCTTCGGTACATCAAAACACATAAACTCATAATACCAATCATCATCGAACGGTAAGCGTGTGGACCCTACGGGTTCGAGAACTATGTAGACATGACCGAGACTCATCTCCGGTCAATAACCAATAGCGGAACATGGGTGCTCATATTGGCTCCCACATATTCTACGAAGGTCTTTATTGGTCAAACCGCATAACAACATACGTTGTTCCCTTTGTCATTAGTATGATACTTGCCCGAGATTCAATCGTCGGTATCTCAATACCTAGTTCAATCTCGTTACTGGCAAGTCTCTTTACTCGTTCTGTAATGCATCATCCCGCAACCAACTCATTAGTCACTTTGCTTGCAAGGCTTATAGTTATGTACATTACCGAGAGGGCCTAGAGATACCTCTCCGATACACGGAGTGACAAATCCTAATCTTGATCTATGCCAACTCAACAAACACCATCGGAGACACCTGTAGAGCATCCTTATAGTCACCCAGTTACGTTGTGACGCTTGATAGCACACTAAGTGTTCCTCCGGTATTCGGGGGTTGCATAATCTCAGTCATAGGAACATGTATAAGTTATGGAGAAAGCAATAGCAATAAACTAAACGATCATAGTGCTAAGCTAACGGATGGGTCAAGTCAATCACATCATTCTCTAATGATGTGATCCCGTTCGTCAAATGACAACTCATGTCTATGGTTAGGAAACTTAACCATCTTTGATTAACGAGCTAGTCAAGTAGAGGCATACTAGTGACACGTTGTTTGTCTATGTATTCACACATGTACTAAGTTTCCGGCTAATACAATTCTAGCGTGAATAATAAACATTTATCATGATATAAGGAAATATAAATAACAACTTTATTATTGCCTCTAGGGCATATTTACTAAGTTTCCGGTTAATACAATTCTAGCATGAATAATAAACATTTATCATGGTATAAGGAAATATAAATAACAACTTTATTATTGCCTCTAGTACATGTGTGAATACATAGACAAAACAGAGTGTCCCTAGTATGCCTCTACTTGACTAGCTCGTTAATCAAAGATGGTTAAGTTTCCTGACCATAGACATGTGTTGTCATTTGATGAACGGGACCACGTAATTAGACAATGATGTGATGGACAAGACCCATCCGTTAGCTTTACATAATGGTCGTTGCGTTTTATTGCTATTGCTTTCTTCATGACTTATACATATTCCTATGACTATGAGATTATGCAACTCCCGAATACCGACGTAACACCTTGTGTGCTATCAAACATCACAACGTAATTGGGTGATTATATAGATGCTCTATAGGTGTCTCCGAAGGTGTTTGTTGGGTTGTCATAGATCAAGATTAGAATTTGTCACTCCGAGTATCGGAGAGGTATCTCTGGGCCCTCTCGGTAATGCACATAACTATAAGCCTTGCAAGCAATGTGAATAATGAGTTAGTTACGGGATGATGCACTACAGAACGAGTAAAGGGACTTGCTGGTAACGAGATTGAACTAGGTATGAAGATACCGATGATCGAATCTCGGGCAAGTAACATACCGATGACAAAGGGAATAACGTATGTTGTTATTGCGGTTTGACCAATAAAGATCTTCGTAGAATATGTAGGAACCAATATGAGAATCCAGGTTCCGCTATTGGTTATTGACCGGAGATGTGTCTCGGTCATGTCTACATAGTTCTCGAACCTGTAGGGTCCGCATGCTTAACGTTCGATGATGATTTGTATTATGAGTTATGTGTTTTGGTGACCGAAGTTCGTTTGGAGTCTCGGATGAGATCACGGACATGACGAGGAGTCTCGAAATGGTCAAGAGGTAAATATTGATATATTGGAAGGTAGTATTCGGACACCGGAAGGGTTCCAGAGTGTATCGGGTGCATACCAGAGTACCGGAGGGGTTACCGGAACCCCCCGGGGAAAGATATGGGCCATATGGGCCATAGGAGGGAGGCTAACCAGCCTATAAGGGGCTGGTGCACCCCCCACAAGGGAGGAGGCCTAATTGTACTAGGGAAGGGGGCGCCACCCCCTTTTCCTTTTCCTTCTCCTACTCCCTCTCCTTCCCTTTTCCCCCCTCCGGCAGAAGGAAAAAGGGGGGGGGCGAATCCTACTAGGACTGGAGTCCTAGTAGGACTCCCCTCTCCTTGGCGCGCCCCTTGTGGCCGGCCTCCTCCCCTCCTCCTTTATATACGGGGGCAAGGGGGCACCCCATAGCACATCAATTGTTCTCTTAGACGTGTGTGGTGCCCCCTCCACAGTTTACTCCTCCAGTCATAGCATCGTAGTGCTTAGGCAAAGCCCTACGCGGATCACATCACCATAACCGTCACCATGCCGTCGTGCTGTCGAAACTCTCCCTCGGCCCTGGATCAAGAACTCGAGGGACGTCATCGAGCTGAACGTGTGCTGAACACGGAGGTGACGTACGTTCGGTACTTGGATCGGTTGGATCATGAAGACGTTTGACTACATCAACCGCGTTAACCTAACGCTTCCGCTCCCGTCTCGTTGCTATGCATCTCCTAGATAGATCTTGCGTGATCGTAGGAAATTTTTTGAAATTACATGTTGCGTTCCCCAACACTAACCACCACGCAGGAATAAGTATGGGCACTCTGCATCGTACGATTCTCTGAAAGCTCTTCGTACGTCAATGATTGAGCGGCACGCGCCTGGGTGGTCTGCGTAAGCACCTGCTTTATATAAAGAGGTAGCCATGACTGATCCCGGCCATCCACACAACACGCAAGAGTGCAAAGGGCTATGGGCCCAAGACCCCTGAGCACTTAGGATGTAGACCGGCGTGTTGGCCTCTCTATTGAGCCTAGGTAGGACTACTGCGTGTTGATCCGCTGAGATAGGGCATGACCCAGAAAAGTGTGTCCGGCCAAAGCTAATCGAGCGTGTTGGGTAACTTGGTGCACCCCTACAGGGAAGTATATCTATTCGAATAGTCGTGTCCACAATAATGGACGCTCGGGGTTGTATCCTGATCTATTACAACTAGAACTAGATACTGGAGACACTAAATGGATATGATAGCTCCGGGACCGCTTTCTCGAAGGGATTCGAGGAAGGATCTATGGGCATTACTAAATTATACTTGTTAATATATTATATGTTACTCTACTCTCTCTTGTTGCTGCAAGATGCTAGTCTTTGTTAGGCTAGGCATTCCCTTCTATTCCGGCATTCCGTAGTAAAGTCCATAGATACAACCCCTTCCCTTTGATACCGGTGCATACTTAGCATAGATTTGATGTAAGTCTTGCGAGTACTTTGGATGAGTACTCATGGTTGCTTTGCTACCCGTTTTCCCCTATACCCAATTGTTGCGATCAGATGACGGAGTCCTGGAGCCAACTGACACCGCCGATGACTACTACTACCACGATGGAGCCTACTACTACGTGGAGATTGCCAACGACCAGGAGTAGTTAGGAGGCTCCCAGGTAGGAGGCATGCACCTTTTCAATCCAGATGTTGTTGTTTTGCTAGCCTTCTTAAGGCAGACTTGTTCATCTTATGTATGTACCCAGATGTTGTTGCTTCCTCTGACTCTTGTGTATTCGAGCCCTCGAGGCCCCTAGCTTGTAATATAAAGCTTGTATTATTTTTATTTGTGTCTAGAGTTGTGTTGTGATATCTTTCCGTGAGTCTCTGATCTTGATCGTGCGCATTTGCGTGTATGATTGGTGCACGGTCGAGTCGAGGGCATCACACGAGGATGGTATGCCATCAATATATTAGCTGGTTGTCAATCTACATGTACCTTGCAGTTCTTGAAGTGGAGGCAGCAATAGTGAAGTTCTATTTCGAGGGTACTTGTCTTGCAATAGCTACATGGATCATAAAAAAGAAGAAACATAAAACAAATCTTTTGGTGTTCAGAAAAACTAATAATTGTGCATAGAAATAACTAATGTCAATATAAATTTAAGGCAACCAACCCATCATATTGGCAACATAACAAATAATCAAGTGCCATTACAACATAATTCGATACTACTGCTGGTAAAAAATTATATCAGGTCACATGTTTAAAAGAGATGGTGCAACATCAAATCCAATACAAAGACGCAACAACGAGAAATATTATATCACTACCTTCACAACGGGTGGATGCAGCCGAGGAACCTGGCTGCCAGCCTCCTACGCATAAGCATGGAAGTTTCAAAGAGTGTGCCTGAAAATGACCTTGTTGATTGCATGTTTCTCTCCTTGTCACACGTACTGCATAATTGTTGATCAAAGCATACATTCATCAAGTGGAGCTCCAGGAAGATCAAACATAGATGTCGAGTCGCTAAGACCAAATCAGTTGTACTATGCATGCAAGGTTTTCAATTCGCTGTTCAGTTCACGAATGTTTCAGTGTGCATGCACATGTTCCACTAACTTTTAATGGACGAAAACAAAAACATTGTATCACTTTGATTTTCACGAAACCAAAAATTATGTGCATTCTGCACAGGAAACAACATACTTCCATTTTATATTGTCCGCGAAAAAAAAAGAGAAGTGTTGACCATTGACTCCTAGTAAGGCATAGTTAACCAAATGATTATAGCAATACAGTAGCATTACCAAAGAAGAAAAGCAACGAACATGCTCCTCTAGATCCACACATCAAAAATACTTCCAGTGAGCTCACACTTGATGTAGTTGAACAACGTAGCTTCCAATTTAAAGTGATTCTACATGACATTGCTACTAAAGCCTCTTTTTCTAAAATAAATACGTGATATTGCATAATCATGAGCTGAGCGTAGGCCCGCAACATTTACCTCCTCCTTGTTGGCGGTGGCGTCCTCTTTCCGCTCCTTCTTCCTCCTCTTCTTGCACCGGTTGTTCTTCTTCTCCTGCTCCTACCTCCTGGGGTCTCCTTCGCCAAGTTCCACCATGGTGTCCTCGTCAACCTCCTTGTCTAGGGACATGGAGATCAACTCAGCAAACCCGGGCTGGCCTCGCGCCACCGCACCAAGAGATCAATGGTGTTGCAAGGAATATGGATCCACAATTATTGATTAAGTCAGCAGAATCAACATATACAGTAGATGCGATTCTTTTAAGAAGTTAAATGTAGAAAATAGAATAGATATATAATGCCATTCTAAAAGTAAGTTCCATCTGTTGTCACCTTGGCCTCCAAACTGAGCATGCCCCGCTCTATGCAAATTGTAATATGCCATTATGAAAGTAAGGGTGTTGTAGTGAAAGACGGAACAAAAAGCTGCCATGCCTATCAAAGAAATTAATAGGTCTTGTTAGAAAAGGAAAGCTGCATAAAGATCATATCATAGGAGTGTTTATGTACTTCGTAGTCAAGCAAAAACAGGAATCGTGAAGGACTGTGAATGAATTAACTAACACTTGTACATAATGTATATCAAATGTAGGAATAATTTCATCACAGCAAGACGGATTAGCTTCACACCATCCTGAAAAATTCACCACCAGCTAGATATCTTCTTACCTTGGCCAAACAAAAGGACCCCACCCTCTCACGCCAGTGACCAGTTCCGGCCACCGCTCCACCCAGCATGACAGAACTTGTCCTGCCGGCTGCCGCTCTGCCTCCTCCCCGGCGCCATCCACCATAGGGACTCTGCCATCAACCTCCACGGATCGGGATTCGTTATTGAGAGTATTAAGAGGAAAAAAGGGGTAGGAGACGAGATGAGAGGAGAGTGGGGTTGTGATGGAAGGGGAGTGGAGGAGGCGGCATGCGGGGGAGAGCCGGAGACGCAAGCAATCTCCAGCGTCGACAAGACGACAACCTATGGGAGAGAAGACGAGGCGAGAGAGGAAGAGAAGGTGGAGACGTGTTCGAGGAAGAAAGGCTTTTGTGCGGGGCAAGGCAAATTATTGAGCGCTATTTTCATTTGGGGGAGATGTTACCTGAGGGAAGCGTTAAAAAATATCAGCACGTTATAAAAACATGACTCGCCCGCACAGTGCACGTTGCCGACGTGAACATGCCGAGCATCCGCCCCTTCCCCGCACGTTAATGTGCTCGATATGGCACTCGGGCTAGGTTGATCGCTCTGCTTGGAGTTAATTGCTCAGAGGTACCACAATTGAAGCAGCACGTGCAGATTGGCATCAACTTTTATAATTTTTATATGTCAGTACGAAGACTGGGACGCGCAGCTGCAGAACGGACTAAACATCGTATAAACATGTACAAACGTCGTATAAACTGGCTTGTTAATAGTTGTTTATACGCCGTTTAGTCCATTTTGCAACAGCGCGCCCCAGTCTTGATACTCACATGTAAAAATTATGAAAGTTGGTACCAATCCACACGTACTGCCCCAATTGTGGTATATTTTACTTGATTTTTTTAATCATGCCCGGCAAACCATGCTGCTAGGGACAATCAGGCCAGGAGATCTTTTTCTCCACTAGGGCACCAACCAAATAGAAGTCAGGTAGGAACCAGGCACATGTCAGGCCAGGCTTGCAATGGCGTGGACTCCAACCGAACACGCTCTTGGTCCTCAGGCTCGCATGCAGCTCCACTGCCAAGCTGCTCGCCCTGGTACATCTTTCATATGTGATCGAAGCTTTCTTTTCTCTCTCCCTTTTCTTTTTTTGCATTCGATCTTGTCATAAGATTCTTGTGTTTCTCTACACGTCGGTGGTTCTCTGTAATGTGGGTGGAGGCGGAGGGACCGCTAGTAGTTTCCCCTTATGTGTGTCTTGAAGAAGAACATCATTAGCAAGCTACAACCTTTTTTTATTCAGACCGGTAGGGGAGGCGGGGTGAGAGGTAGCAAAGCCCGGTGACATGAATGGATCATTGTGTTTGATTGGGGAGGGGCGTGGGTGTAACGCCCCGAGACCGTTGCGCCAGGTGTCTTCCAGTTATTCACTGTTGTTTCCTTGTCATTTGTTTGCGTGTCATGCATTTCTTATCATGTCATCTTGTGCATCGCATTTGCATACATGTTCGTCTCATGCATCCGAGCATTTTCCACGTTGTCCGTTTTGTAATCCGGCGCTCCTATGTCCTCCGGCGCCTCCTTTTGCCTCTTTTCGTGTGCGGGTGTTAAACGTTCTCGGAATGACCGAGATTTGCCAAGAGGCCTTGGGACACTACCGGTAGACCGCCTACCAAGTTTCGTGCCATTTGGAGTCTGTTTGATACTCCAACGGTTAACCGGGGAACCGTAAAGGCCTCGTGTGTGTTGCAGCCCAACACCCCTTCAAAGTGGCCCCAAACCCTTCCAAAACCCCACCATCCTCTCGGTCGTTCGATCACGATCGCGTGGCCGAAAACCGCACTGCATTTGGACTCTTCTAGCTCCCTCTACCTATATATATGTCCTCTCCCCCGACATTTCCGCAGATGAAACCCTAAAAATCCTCCCCCCCCCGCACACCGCCGGACATGTCTGCGCCCGCCGGACGAAATCCTGCCGCCGCCTTCCGGCCAATCCAGGGGCGCCATGTGTCCCCCGGCCTCCTCCCACCTCCGCAGCCACCGCCGGCCCGCGGAGCCCACGGCCGGCCCGCGCCGGGCCTGACCGCGTCCAGCGCCGCCATCGAAGCCGCGCTGCCCGGCTCCCTTCCCCGCTGGCGTCGCGTGCCTCGCCGCCGGATCCCCGCCGCCGATGCTGGATCCTCGCCGCGTGTCGCCGTCGCCGGCCACCGCGCCCCACCGCCTCGCATCCCGCGCTGCCTTTGCCCAGCGTCGGGCCCGACCGTGCCTCGCCGCCCGCCCGTGCCTCACCGCTGCCGCCGCCTTCGCCCGTCGCCGCCATGCGCCATGCCCGGCCCCGCCTCGATCTGGATCCAAATCCAGATCCGCAGGTTGACTTCCCCCCCCCCCCTTGAATTTTTCTCTAAGTCCTTAAGTTTTCACATTCTGGTCCTATGTTCAACATGCCACAACTTCTCATCTGCTACTCCGTTTTGCGTGCATGATATATCAAATTGTTCGTCTCGATGTGCTCTTCATTTTGTTCCATTGCACCATGCTTGTTTGAGTCCATCTTGATGCCCTAATTATTGTTGCAAGAGTGCTTCATAATGTTAGGTGCTGATTCTTTTCAGTTTATGAGCATTTGTCATTTTTGCCATGATTAATGTGTGCTACATATGAGCATGAGCTCTACATGTGTTTTGGGCTATGCCATGCCATCTTTACAGGGGTGTATGCCATGTATTTTTCTGATCAATGTGGTAACTAGCACATGCATGCAAAGTAGCTCTCGTGATGTTGCTGATTTCAGGGACTTAGAATTCTTCTAAGTCATTTCCCTGATGTTATTTTTATGTCATGTATTCATGTTGCTACAGAGTGATCCATTTCTCTTTTGAGCATGTTCAGTAAGAATGATTTGGGCATATGGTTATGCTCTATCCATCCATGTCTTTGTTTGCAATTATGGAGTACCCTAGCATGACTCAATATTACTCTACTTTTGCTATAAAATGTTCCTGGCAGATTGTTTACGTGTTAATCAATTTTGCCAAGGTTGTTGTAGTTGATCCATGCATGCTATGAGATTGTTCTTGTCATGTTTAGCTTCTTCATCATGTCTTCTTGCTGGGTGTATGCTTAGTTTGTCATGCAACGCCTTGTGGTGAGTGCATCGAGATTGCAAACATGCCTTCGTAATTCTGTTTATGCCTTGTCCAGTTTTCTGCTAAGTCTGAATCTGTTAATGAAACTTGCTATGTTTACATGGGTGCCATCATATTTTCTGATCCTTTTTGGCTTATGGTCAGTAAGGGACTTTTGTTATATGCTTTGAGTAGATTCATGCCATGCCTTGTATTGCTATGTTCTGATCCTATAGCATGTTGTTTTCTTGCTCTAAACATTGCTGCCTGATGTTAATTCTTGGCATGTCGTTATTTTCACTAAGTTTGAGATGTTGTTATCTTTTGCACTTTTGCCATGCTTGTTTGAACCTGCTCTTGTGTGATTTAGCCGTAGCTCAGTGTTCATCTTTTGTCAAGCATCTTGAGTATATCACTGCCATGTGCTTTGTTGCTATGTTGGAGTGCAGTAGCTTAGTTTCTTGTTACATTCTAGGTGGCATCGTGTTGTTAATTGCAGAATTGTGCCATTATTGTTGTGCTTGCCATTTGCAAACCGTGCATCCGTTTCCGGTGATCTTTATATCGATTTCGACCGAAATCAACTCATCTTTCTAGCGGCATGGTTGGTTTGCCAAGTTGAGGCTTGGTTCCATCTTTTCCTTGTGGAGCACGCATATGCATTGCATATCACATCTCGCATATCATGCCATGTTTTGCATCATGTTGCTTGCGCATTGCACCGTGGTTGATTGTGGTTTCCTTTGCTTGTGTTCTTGCCTTGGGTAGAGCCGGGAGATGAGTTCGTGTTCGAGGAACCCGTTGATTTCGTTTACGAGGATCAAGCTTTTGTCTTCTCGGAGAACTTTGCTGGCAAGATGACCATACCCTCGAAATCACTTCTATCTTTGCTTGCTAGTTGTTCGCTCTTTTGTTATGCCGCGATACCTACCACTTGCTATATCATGCCTCCCATATTGCCATGTCAAGCCTCTAACCCACATTTCCTAGCAAACCGTTGTTTGGCTATGTCACCGCTTTGCTCAGCCCCTCTTATAGCGTTGCTAGTTGCAGGTGAAGATGGAGTTCGTTCCATGTTGGAACATGAATTTTGTTTGGGATATCACAATATCTCTTATTTAATTAATGCATCTATATACTTGGTAAAGGGTGGAAGGCTCGGCCTTATGCCTGGCATTTTGTTCCACTCTTGCCGCCCTAGTTTCCGTCATACCGGTGTTATGTTCCTTGATTTTGCGTTCCTTACGCGGTTGGGTTATAATGGGAACCCCTTAACAGTTCGCCTTGAATAAAACTCCTCCAGCAAGGCCCAACCTTGGTTTTACCATTTGCCACCTAAGCCTTTTTCCCTTGGGTTCTGCAGACTCAAGGGTCATCTTTATTTTAAACCCCCGGGCCAGTGCTCCTCTGAGTGTTGGTCCAACCTGTCAGCTGCCGGTGGCCACCAGGGGCAACTCTGGGTTGGCCTACCGGAAGTTTGGACAATCCGGTGTGCCCTGAGAACGAGATATGTGCATCTCCTATCGGGATTTATCGGCACATCCGGGCGGCTTTGCTGGTCTTGTTTTACCATTGTCGAAATGTCTTGTAACCGGGATTCTGAGTCTGATCGGGTCTTCCTGGGAGAAGGAATATCCTTCGTTGACCGTGAGAGCTTGCGATCGGCTAAGTTGGGACACCCCTGCAGGGTTTTGAACTTTCGAAAGCCGTGCCTGCGGTTATGGGCAGATGGGAATTTGTTAATGTCCGGTTGTAGAGAACATGACACTTGACTTAAATTAAAATGCATCAACCGCGTGTGTAGCCGTGATGGTCTCTTTCCGGCGGACTCCGGGAAGTGAACACGGTTTTCGTGTTATGCTTGAACGTAAGTAGTTTCAGGATCACTTCTTGATCACTTCTAGATCACGACCGTGCTTTGCTTCTCTTCTCGCTCTCATTTGCGTAAGTTAGCCACCATATATGCTAGTGCTTGTTGCAGCTCCACCTCACTACTTTTCCTACCCATAAGCTTAAATAGTCTTGATCGCGAGGGTGTGAGATTGTTGAGTCCCCGTGACTCATAGATTACTTCCAAACCAGTTGCAGGTGCCGATGCTACTAGTGCAGGTGACACAATCAAACTCAAGGAGGAGCTCGATGAAGATCGTGTTCGTTGTGTTGTTTCGTTTCCAGTTGATCAGTAGTGGAGCCCAGTCGGGGCGACGGGGGATCTATGCATTAGGGGTGGTCTTCTTTTATTTTGGTTCCATAGTCGGACCTTGATTGTATTCTGGATGATGTAATGCTATATTTATGTATTGTCTGAAGTGGCGATTGTAAGCCAACTCTTTATCCCTCTCTTATTCAGTACATGGGATGTGTAAAGATTACCCCTCTTGCGACATGCCTACAATGCGGTTATGCCTCTAAGTCGTGCTCCGACACGTGGGAGATATAGCCGCATCGTGGGTGTTACAAGTTGGTAATCAGAGCCTTCCCCGACTTAGGAGCCCCCTGCTTGATCGAATCGCTGGCGTTGTTGAGTCTAGAAAAATGTTTTGAGTCTTATAGGATTATATATATATATATATATCGGAGAGTAGGATTCTTTTTACTCCTCAGTCCCTTCGTCGCTTTGGTGAGGCCTCCCGACGTAGAGTTTTGACTCCTCTCTTCTCAAATTTCATGAAATTTTTTTTAGGATCACGCGGGTATCTTGGAATCGTTCCGATAGTTTTGTGACGAGAACATTGCTCTTGGTGCCTCCTGACATTTAGGGGTTGTGGCAGTGTCCCGGGGAGTTGAGCTCCGAGGTGTTGTCGTCACAATTTTATCGTTGTAGTTCTGGAATACCTGAGTTTCACCGACATCGAAAATCTCTTTTATGCAGTTGTTGGTGAGATAACCTCGACGCCACCCAGTACTAGGGTGGGAGTTTGGGAGTATTGCCATAACTTGTATAACGGATGCTTTTCGAAGGTTGAGGTAAATGATTTCCGAAGGTTTCTTGGTTATGTGTTGAAGGATGGATACATCTAGATGTAGGATTTGCTAGTTTTGTGTGAGATATTATGCTTCCCCTGTATCCCCAACACCTGATTGCATAACTGGAAAGTTTCGGGAGTTTATAAGTGGGAATTCGAGTAGCTCATAGGATATCTTTCTGACAGAGGCATGATATGAGATTGGGGTTCGACGTCTAGTGGTCCGCCTATCCACAGTTGGTTTCACAGTGGTCTCATTGTGTCTTAAAGAGTCCTTGGCTATGCTGACTCGGGGACGCTTCGTATGTCATGTGCACTGCCTTGTACATGATGGTGCTGTACAACCGAGCCCGTGTGGGCCCCACCACAAAAACTTCGGACGAAATCTCTATCATATGTTTGTTCCGGCTTATTTTGCAAGCCAATCCTTTGCTTTGTTTTCAGTTGTGGTATTCGAGTTGCTTCGATGTCAAATGTTGATTCCATGCCTCTTTCTAAATGGTGTTCTCATATTTCTATATGAATGCTAATCCTTCCTAATAATCGAGATTGTCATGTCAATTCTTTCCAACCGGTGTGTTTCTCTTCAAGTGGATCCGATCATTTCAACATTTGCAAGATCCAATCTCAGTTCTTCTCAACGGTGTTCATTTCATTTGTCCCAAGCTGCCTTTGTTTTTCCCGCCCTCCCACCCTTTTTCTTCAAGGACTCGGATTTCTTAATCAAGTATCATTTTATTCATGTGAAGTCTCTCCATTCTTTTCCGTCAATATCCTTATCCGATGATTATTAGAAAGATTCTAACAGAGCTTCAAGTTCATTATTCTTCATTCTTTTCTTCTCCGGTGGTTTCAATTCAAGCTTTGTCGATCATAAAATCTCCTCAGTTCAAATGCTTTCTCATGTCGATGTACCTCTTAATCTTTCACTTCTCACTATTCTTTAGTTCTGGAGGGCTGAAGATATCTCGAAGATTCGTGTTTGCACTCTGCATCCGTTCAAGCTATTTCGAGGTCTTATCTTATTCAAGCCATTTAATTTAACCGGTGCTATCTCCTTTTCAAGTAATCGTTCAACTGTGTTTTTCTCTTGAGTGGGCCCTAACCCACAGGTCTTTCCCAGGATCTTACCTGACTCTTCTAATTTTACCGGAGCTATTCTCAAATCTTTCAAAGTTTGACGTAAGAATGAATTATCATCAGTCATATGTATTTCTCCAAGATCTGTCAAATTCTTTTCATCGTTCACTCAACCTCTTCGCTTTTGATTCTTCCGAAGTGTCTAAATAATTCATGGTGTTGTTTCTCGTCGTCATTCTCAGATTTTGAAGACCAAAGAAGAGTTTTCCTCCAAATCTTGGTCCGTTCTCTCGAAGCTGCGTAGTTCAAGCTAGATGCCATCCTCTCATAATTGTTTTGATTGTGAGTATTCTTTTCACCCATTCGGAGCAATTCAAGAGTCTTTCAGTTTGATTCTCCGAAGGCCATCATCTCGGGACTATTCATTCCAGCTTTCAGCTCTCGTTCTCCAAATCTTACCGGTGCATCATTCAAATATTCTCTAATCAGATTGTGATCTCTTTGTTCTCATATATTTATATTTTCTCAAGTATCTTCATTCATTTCATAATTCTTCCCGGTGTTTCTTTATCTTTTCTTCGTTCATTTTCAATTCTTACGGCGGTTTGTTCAAGATTCCTCCTTCTATGTTATCACACTAATTCATTCGTTGTTTCCAAATCCTATCGGTGGTTCTTTGAAGACCTCTCTCAAGTTTGCGCTATATCCCTTCTTAATCCTTTTCAATGAGAATAAGTAGTATGCCAAATCCGTTGCTTGTCATCAATTTAATTGATGAATGATAATCATAATGTAATTCTTATTCTTGTTTCATCCAAGTGATTAATTCCTGCTTTCCGGAGTGGTTCATCATATCACATTCTCGGTTTGATATGCTTTATCTTTTATTTTCCAAGAGTTCCAAGCTCTCGCAATTATATCACCACGGAGATTCATCTTAATCATTGCAAGGATTCACCTTGTGTTTTCAACTTCTCTTTCCTTTCGTTTGATCATTCTTTTATTACTGGAGTTCTTCATGGAGGCTCTACATGATGGTTCATCAAGGATTTAATTCCTTCTTGAAGTTTTCATCGAGATTCTTTTCTAAGGAGCTCAAGTATTCTTCACCTTACAATCCGGAGTGCAATTATTTTTACCTTATCTTTTGAGGTGGTGTTATGTCTTTTTTGACAAATTTCTCTTCGTGTTTCATGGTTCGCAAGTTGTCAAGTATGAGATATTTTAAATTCATTAATCTCTTCATTGGAGTTATCTTGGGTTATTTTTCACCTAAAGATTTCCCAAAGGATTCTTGCTATTTATGGTGGTTATAAATGAACCAAGTTCTTCATTCATCCTCCCGGTGGAATAAGTTTCTCGTCTCCTTGTTCATATCAATCCAATCTTTTGTTTTCCATAGTGGCAGAATTTCACCTCATAGTTTTGAGATGTTTCCCATAAGCCTACTGTAAGCTTACTCTTTTCGTTGTTGGTTTTCCAACAACTCCGTTCGACTTTTCTCCTATAGATGCTTTTTCAAGTTCATTTGAGGCAGAAGATGTGGTTTTCTCCTCCGTTCTTTTGATTCCATTCTTACATTCATTCCGGAGGCTTTGTATTGTTGCTATATTCACCCATCATCTCGTTTTGTCAAAGATCATGTTCTTTTCGTGCTTGTCCATTTCCAACCGGAGTGTTGTGTCTATCATTCCTCTTCTAACCGGACTCTCATCCAAGTGCTTTCATTTTTCCAAGTTCATATTACTGCCCTCCATTTCCAACCGGAGTGTTGTCATAATTGATCCTTATCATTCTTTGTACATCTCGTTTCATCCGGAGTGCTTGCATGTACTTCCTGTCCATTGCAACCCTTTTCTTAAGTCTTTCAACCTACAAGGTTCCCGTAATGTTCTTTGTTCCTCTTTTCTAACGGACTGTTTTCAACTTTGTTCATCTCTGTTGTATTCTTCAAGTTGTTCAACATTTCAAGATTCTTTGGTTTCACTCGTTTGTCAAAGAAGCAACTTAGTTTTACCTCTTATCTTCCTCTTTCGTTTCCTCCGGTGCCATTCTAGATCTCGGGACGAGATCCTCTCGTAGTGGTGGAGTGTTGTAACGCCCCGAGACCGTTGTGCCAGGTGTCTTCCAGATATTCGCTATTTTTGCCTTGTCATTTTTTTGTGTCATGCATTTCTTATCATGTCATCTTGTGCATCGCATTTGCATACATATTCGTCTCATGCATCCGAGCATTTTCCCTGTTGTCCGTTTTGTAATCCGGCGCTCCTATGTCCTCCGGCACCTCCTTTTGCCTCTTTTCGTGTGCGGGTGTTAAACGTTCTCGGAATGGACCAAGATTTGCCAAGCGGCCTTGGTACACTACCGGTAGACCGCCTGCCAAGTTTTGTACCATTTGGAGTCCGTTTGATACTCCAACGGTTAACCGAGGAATCGTAAAGGCCTTGTGTGTGTTGCAGCCCAACACCCCTTCAAAGTGGCCCAAAACCCTTCCAAAACCCCTCCGTCCTCTCGGTCGTTCGATCATGATCGCGTGGCCGAAAACCGCACTCCATTTGGACTCTCCTAACTCCCTCTACCTATATATATGTCCTCTCCCCCGAAATTTCCGCAGATGAAACCCTAAAAATCCCCCCCCCCCCGCACGCCGCCGGACATGTCCGCGCCCGCCGGACGAAATCCCGCCGCCGCCTCCCAGCCAATCCAGGGGCGCCACGTGTCCCCCGCGCCTCCTCCCACCTCCGCAACCGCCGCCGGCCCGCGGAGCCCACGGCCGGGCCGCGCCGGGCCCAACCGCGCCCCGCGCCGCCACCGAAGCCGCGCCACCCGGCTCCCTTCCCCGCCGGCGTCGCGCGCCTCGCCGCCGGATCCCCGCCGCCGATGCCAGATCCTCGTCGCGCGTCGCCATCGCCGGCCACCGTGCCCCGCCGCCTCGCATCCCGCGCCGCCTTCGCCCAGCACCGGGCCCGACCGCGCCTCGCCGCCCGCCCGCGCCTCGCCGCCGCCGCCGCCTTCGCCCGTCGCCGCCATGCGCCACATCCCGCCGGCGCCGCCCCGGCCCTCCTCCGGTGAGCCTAGCCCCGCCTCGATCTGGATCCAGATCCAGATCCGCAGGTTGACTTCCCCCCCCCCCTTGAATTTTTCTCCAAGTCCTTAAGTTTTCACATTCTGGTCCTCTGTTCAACATGCCATAACTTCTCATCCGCTGCTCCATTTTGCATGCATGAGATATCAAATTGTTCGTCTCGATGTGCTCTTCATTTTGTTCCATTGCACCATGCTTGTTTGAGTCCATCTTGATGCCCTAATTAATGTTGCAAGAGTGCTTCATAATGTTAGGTGCTCATTCTTATCAGTTTATGAGCATTTGTCATTTTTGCCATGATTAATGTGTGCTACATATGAGCATGAGCTCTACATGTGTTTTGGGCTATGCCATGCCATCTTTACAGGGGTGTATGCCATGTATTTTTGTGATCAATGTGGTGACTAGCACATGCATGCAAAGTAGCTCTCGTGATGTTGCTGATTTCAGGGACTTAGAATTCTTCTAAGTCATTTCCCTGATGTTATTTTTATGTCATGTATTCATGTTGCTATATAGTGATCCATTCCTCTTTTGAGCATGTTCAGTAAGAATGATTTGGGCATATGGTTATGCTCTATCCATCCATGTCTTTGTTTGCAATTATGGAGTACCCTGGCATGACTCAATCTTACTCTACTTTTGCTATAAAATGTTCCTGGCAGATTGTTTACGTGTTAATCAATTTTGCCAAGGTTGTTGTAGTTCATCCATGCATGCTATGAGATTGTTCTTTCCATGTTTAGCTTCTTCATCATGTCTTCTTGCTGGGTGTATGTTTAGTTTGTCACGCAATGCCTTGTGGTGAGTGCATCGAGATCGCAAACATGCCTTCGTAATTCTGTTTATGCCATGTCCGGTTTTCTGCTAAGTCTGAATCTGTTAACGAAACTTGCTATGTTTACATGGGTGCCATCATATTTTCTGATCCTTTTTGGCTTATGGTCAGTAAGGGACTTTTGTTATATGCTTTGAGTAGATTCATGCCATGCCTTGTATTGCTATGTTCTGAGCCTGTAGCATGTTGTTATCTTGCTCTAAACATTGCTTCCTGATGTTAATTCCGGGCATGTTATTTTCACTAAGTCTGAGATGCTATTATCTTTTGCACTTTTGCCATGCTTGTTTGAACCTGCTCTTGTGTGATTTAGCCGTAGCTCAGTGTTCATCTTTTGTCAAGCATCTTGAGTATATCACTTTCATGTGCTTTGTTGCTATGTTGGAGTGCAGTAGCTTAGTTTCTTGTTACATTCTAGGTGGCATCGTGCTGTTAATCACAGAATTGTGCCATTATTATTTTGCTTGCCATTTGCAAACCGTGCATCCGTTTCCGGTGATCTTTATATCGATTTCGACCGAAATCAACTCATCTTTCCAGCGGCACGCTTGGTTTGCAAGTTGAGGCCTGGTTCCATCTTTTCCTTCAGGAGCACGCATATGCATTGCATATCACATCCCACATATCATGCCATGTTTTGCATCATGTTGCTTGCGCATTGCACCGTGGTTGATTGTGGTTTCCTTTGCTTGTGTTCTTGCCTTGGGTAGAGCCGGGAGACGAGTTCGTGTTCGAGGAACCCGTTGAGTTCGTTTACAAGGATCAAGCTTTCGTCTTCTCGGAGAACTTTGCAGGCAAGATGACCATACCCTCGAAATCACTTCTATCTTTGCTTGCTAGTTGTTCGCTCTTTTGCTATGCCGCAATACCTACCACTTGCTATATCATGCCTCCCATATTGCCATGTCAAGCCTCTAACCCACCTTTCCTAGCAACCCGTTGTTTGGCTATGTTACCGCTTTGCTCGGCCCCTCTTATAGCGTTGCTAGTTGCAGGTGAAGATGGAGTTCATTCCATGTTGGAACATGTATTTTGTTTGGGATATCACAATATCTCTTATTTAATTAATGCATCTATATACTTGATAAAGGGTGGAAGGCTCGGCCTTATGCCTGGTGTTTTTTTCCACTCTTGCCGCTCTAGTTTCCGTCATACCGGTGTTATGTTCCTTGATTTTGCGTTCCTTCCGCGGTTGGGTTATAATGGGAACCCCTTAACAGTTCGCCTTGAATAAAACTCCTCTAGCAAGGCCCAACCTTGGTTTTACCATTTGCCACCTAAGCTTTTTTCCCTTGGGTTCTGCAGACTTAAGGGTCATCTTTATTTTAAACCCCCGGGCCAGTGCTCCTCTGAGTGTTGGTCCAACCTGTCAGCCGCCGGTGGACACCAGGGGCAACTCTGGGTTGGCCTACTGGAAGTTTGGACAGTTCGGTGTGCCCTGAGAACGAGATATGTGCAGCTCCTATCGGGATTTGTCGGCACATCCGGGCGGCTTTGCTGGTCTTGTTTTACCATTGTCGAAATGTCTTGTAACCGGAATTCTGAGTCTGATCGGGTCTTCTTGGGAGAAGGAATATTCTTCGTTGACCGTGAGAGCTTGTGATGGGCTAAGTTGGGACACCCCTGCAGGGTTTTGAACTTTCGAAAGCCGTGCCCGCGGTTATGGGCAGATGGGAATTTGTTAATGTCCGGTTGTAGAGAACTTGACACTTGACTTAAATTAAAATGCATCAACCGCGTGTGTAGCCGTGATGGTCTCTTTCTGGCGGACTCCGGGAAGTGAACACGGTTTTCGTGTTATGCTTGAACGTAAGTAGTTTCAGGATCACTTCTTGATCACTTCTAGATCACGACCGTGCTTTGCTTCTCTTCTCGCTCTCATTTGCGTAAGTTAGCCACCATATATGCTAGTGCTTGCTGCAGCTCCACCTCACTACTTTTCCTACCCATAAGCTTAAATAGTCTTGATCGCGAGGGTGTGAGATTGCTGAGTCCCCGTGACTCACAGATTACTTCCAAACCAGTTGCAGGTGCCGATGCTACCAGTGCAGGTGACGCAATCGAGCTCAAGGAGGAGCTCGATGAAGATCGTGTTCGTTGTGTTGTTTCGTTTCCAGTTGATCAATAGTGGAGCCCAGTCGGGGCGACGGGGGATCTATGCATTAGTGGTGGTCTTGTTTTATTTTGGTTCCGTAGTCGGACCTTGATTGTATTCTGGATGATGTAATGCTATATTTGTGTATTGTCTGAAGTGACGATTGTAAGCCAACTCTTTATCCCTCTCTTATTCAGTACATGAGATGTGTAAAGATTACCCCTCTTGTGACATGCCTACAATGCGGTTATGCCTCTAAGTCATGCTCCGACACGTGGGAGATATAGCCGCATCGTGGGTGTTACAGGGGGCTTTGCGGGCGTGTGTAAATGTGTCTTTATGGGTTAACGGGTTTGAATTAAGTGTGTTCGAATGGTGGTACGTAACGGCCCTTTACAAATTTGACTAAGATCCAAAATGAAATCAATAAAGTTTTCAGAAGTTGGAACAAAAACGAAATGAAAAACAGCCAACTGAGTGTTCTCTCATGTATATCCAAATTCTGATGTGCATCAACTGAGTATTCTCTCATGGAGTACTGTAAAAGGACTCATAACGAGTGTTCTCTCATGTATAACCAAATTCTGAGAATCAACCAACAACGTACATATCCAAACAACAATCTGAAATGTGAAGTTGTTTGATTCCATGAGCAACTCCAACCGTCAACCAAATAATAGAAATTGAATCATAAGCAGATTTCCCTTTGCTTAGGTTCGATTGGAATTTGCTCCGAGCTCCGCTGACCGATTCAATTCAAACAGAACTCTCTGTTTTTTCTAGCAGATTGAGACTTCTACACTTTATTGAATGGAATATAATACATAGAGTGACTCAAAACAAAACAAAAAATACTGAGCACATGCGTGCTATGGTCGGCACTCGGCGCAGCGAGCAAATAGTTTGACCGGCTCACGTCTACCCGCTGACTTCAACACGCACATCTCACTGGCTGCTTCTACTCCAGTTTTGTAGCTGCATGCATGCAAGCCAAACGTACGTACACATGCAACTTGCTTGCTTATTGACTAATCTACATATAATTATACTCATTAGTACTAGGAGTAATACGTAGTAACTGCATGCCTGATCGAGCATGCCGTTAACTAATTAGTTGCCTTGGTAGGCGGCAGGGGCTTGAGCACGAGGCCGTCGCCGCCCGGCCTCTCCTCGACGGCGTAGGGCATGTGTGTCCCGAACACATGGTCCCACGTCACGAAGAAGAGGTCGGAGAAGTTGTACCGGACGCCGCGCGGCATGTGGTGCACGCCGTGGTACGCGGCGCCGTTCCAGACGGACTGCAGGCGGCGCGGCAGCAGGCACACGCCGCAGTGGTTGTCGATGGCCTTCACGGTGCAGAGGGTGAGGAAGACGGCCGTGGCGCGCGGCGAATGCGGCGACAGGCCGGTGACGAGGACGGCGAGCGAGGCGCCGGCCGTGTCGGCGATGAGGACCTCGATCGGGTGGCCGTAGATGGCGCCGAACGCGTAGGGCACCACGATGCGGTGGTGCCACGAGTGGAGGTGCCGGTAAATGAACCGGTTGATGTGCGCCAGCCGGTGCCACGCGTACCGGTACGCGTCGAACACCAGCACAGCCACCGCGATCCGGGCCGCCGCCGTCAGGTACGCCTCCGCCCGTGAGCCGCCAGCGGCCTTGGACGCCGTCGCTCCTCTTCCTCCCGTAACCTGTGTATGTATAAGCTCGACGGTCAGCGGGTGCACAAATTAACGACGTGCATGCATGCATGTATAAATAAGATCAGTAGTACGTACCATGGCGAGCACGGCCAGGGCGGCGAGCTGCATGAGGTGCTGCATGAGGACGTTGAGGATGACGGCGCGCTTGGACACCATGTTCTTGCGGTCCTCCTCGTCCTTGGTGTTGAGCCTGTACTTGTCCATGAGCCGCGAATGCCCCAGCGCCGTGTGCACGCCGGCGTAGGCCCAGTACACGGCGATGGGCACGACGGCGGCCACGGTTTCCTCAGAGACCCTCGGCATCTCCATCTCAACAAGCCTCTTCGATCGATCACCGACGTACGTGCCTTTCGTGCGTGTAGGTGTGTGCTAACTGCAGACGACGTACTGTCTTGTGTCGATCTTGTGGCTGTGTGAGTAAACCTTAGCGCGATTTCCCTTGCTTATATACACCCGAGAAGTGAGAAGCCACGTGCGTGCGTGCGTGCGTGCATGCATGGCAGGGTTGAGGAATCAGGCCGTTTGACCGTGCAAGTCGTGGTTTGTGGTTGCCATGTTTGATTGTCGTCGTGGTGGTGTACATGTTTGACGGCGACGTATGTGGGACGTGGATCGGCTTGGAAGCGTGGAGCCCAACGGATTTGTCAAGTCAGTCCGTCGCTCGATCCCATCCCGCCGCCGGCCAGCAGCGACGGTTTCAAAGCCTTCCTTCCTCGCTCTACATACGGAGTTACCATTATTGACTCTTCATCAAATCTTCCAGATATCGCCGCGAGCCGAATTGCTTTTAACCATGTGAGTGTATTTTGTTGTACGTATATAGGAAGAATTTTAAGGGCTGCATGCAGAAATATGGACGTCAGACATGACACCGTTTGTCAAAGATAGGGACGGAATCTACACGTCTCACATCCCCGATCCCGAACAGAACCAAGTTTCCTCTCGTCCCTGGCGGCTGCAACCCTAGCCGCCGCCAGGGCCAATCTCCCAACGCCGTTCTCCAGCGGCTCCCTCTCCGCCGACGATCTCGGTCGTCGGTGGTGAGGGGGGCCGCCGGATCCATGCGTGTGGATCGATTTTTCCTCTTTATAGTTTAGGTTTTTAGGTTGTTCATCGTCTTTGCTTCGGTGATGACGATGGCGGCGCTGAATAATGAATCTTCGGATTCTTCCCTGACGAGGCCATCGGTCATATGGTTGGGGATGGATTTGGAAACCAGTCTGTTCAAGCAAGGATGGTGTGGCGGCGGTGGCATCCTCGTGGTGGACCTGTGTCCTCGGGCTCCGCTGTTGCGACGACGTTTGCTCCAGCGTCGACGCGGAGCTTGGGAGGTAGTCCAGGAGCGGATGCAGATTGTGGTCTGCATCGACGACATCTGAAAGACGGAATATCTACTGGGTTCGTGGTTTGTGGATGGCAGGTATGGTTTCCTCCTTCGGCGTCTTAGTCGTGGTGGAGTGCCAGATCTGGAGTTCGATGGCGTGTCCGGGGTGTTGCCCCGGTCTGATTCGTTCAACGGCAAGGGCTTTACTTTTGGTGAGCCACTTTGGAGGTCCGCAAAGCTGCATATCAGCGATGGAGCCGCGTCGAGCTCGGGTGAGGTGGTGATTCGTCATTCTTTTCTTCGGTGGTTGCTGTGGTGGTGCCGGAAGCAGTTGACGAGCGTTGATGTCAAGCTCAGAGATGTTCTACTATCTTTTCAGTTTTGTCATGTCGGTCTTTACGTGATTTATACTTTGTTCTTTATGATATGAATGAGACACGTATTACCATGCAAAAAAAGACATGACACCGTTTGTCTTTTCTAGTACTACTAGTATTTTTTTCTAGTAATACGGTGTCTCATTAATAACATAATGATTTAATTACAAGCCACGTAAACATCTATATTACAGGACTGAAAAGATAGAATAATCCTATGCAAAAAAACCAGCGCCTGGCCCTCTCCACTAAGGAAAAAGAGACAGATCACCTCTTCATCCGAGCTCGACGCGGCTCCATCGCTGATCAGCAGCTTTACGGATCTTCAAAGTAGTTTGCCTAAAACAAAATCATTGCCATTGAAAGAATCGGACCGGGGCAACCTGTCCTCGGACACGCCATCGAACTCCAGAATTGATACCCCCACACGACTACGATGTTGAAGGAGAAAACCAAAACTGTCAGCCTCCAACCATAAACCCAGCACAAGATGCACCAAAATTGCTTTAGTAGTCCTATAAGAATGCGTACACCTACACACATATACCATTGATCCACATCCATGCGTACGCTCTTGGCTACCGGCCGGGTCGTTGCAGCGGCGTACGTAGACCCATTAGGCCATTGTTATTTTATTATTATTATTATTTTGAGAATCCATTGTTATTTAGGTAATTGGTTGAATTGCGGGATTGCTAAATGTCAGTCGATTAAGACTTCAAGTGACAAAACATATAATAAAAAATTGTACAAATCTCCATGTAAAATCTCATGGTATAGCATTGATTAAGGCTTCGTTAAATCTTAGTCGACTGAGATTTAACAATCCTGTTTTATTTTTGGTAGGCCTTCTCACACATTAATCTTGGCTTGACCGACGAGGAGGCGACAGCAGCGGCTCCGTATGATAGCGGCTCGATATCTTGGGCAACAACTCTTCATTCCGATCCTGGTGACGGCCCCGACGCCGAGTCCAGATGCTGCAAGCCCAACGCCGATCTTCATCAGGAGAAGGGCCCCACTGCTGCCAACACCGGTTGCACCCAGGCAAGTGGCGCTCAAGGCCAGGAGGAAGACCCTGGCTCCAGGCTTCTCCCTCAACCGTCGAAGTGCTCGTCTACACGCCAAGAGCAGGGCCACACCCGTGGCAAAAATGGCGGAGCTGATCCTCTGCCGCAGGGTTGGAATTGTGAGCGATGGAACCCAAGTCACGGAGGAAGCAATCACCAAGTTTGCTGAACTCTTCAGGGGCCAACTCCCCCCCTATTGCCATTGGCGCGCTCCGCGCCCTTTTCCGGTTGGGCTGCGACCTTGCGACGGCCGTTGAAGAAGCGTTGATCGAGCACGGCGGTGCTGATGGCTTGGACCACGAGGGACCGAGCAGGTGGACCGCACGGCTGCTGTCTGAAGCGTTAACAGCAGTGTCTTCTCAGAGTTCAATTTAGATTCCATGTTAGACCAGACTATCTGCATATGTGTGGGTGTTGGTGCGCCATGTTGGTTGCCCATGAGTTGCTTTGTTTATTGTTGTTGTCTGTGCTACTCCATGATGATCAACGCTTGTTATTTGAGTTTATGCTCCTGGTGTCTGCTCTACATGGCACCCTTTCTCCTATCCTGGTACTGCTGGAGCCACGCCGGGCTGCTGTGGACGGGAGACTGCTCTCTGATGTCAGCTGCTTGGCCATGTTAGAGCACAACCTGCATGTTATTAGCTAGAACGTCAGGGGACTGAACTGCCCAGATCGTAGAGCAACTGTGCATGAGACCATCAACGCCTCTCCCTGTAATCTCCTGTGCATCCAGGAATCTAAATTAGCAAACCTCGATGACGCTACTGCTGTCTTCCTTGGGGGATTCAGACTCAAGAACTTCGCAACTCTGCCTGCTGTGGGCACGAGGGGCGGCATCATTTTTCTTTGGAACGGAGATAGCATCGAAGCTTCGGACATCACCGTTGGAGAGTTCCATCTATCCGCGACGATCAGGCTGGTCCACACTGAGCTCTCCTTCAAGCTGACAACTGTCTATGGGCCAACGAATAGCAGCCGTAAGGATGATTTCTTCGCGGAAATTGTGGCGCAGAAGCCGGCAGCGGGGCACCTGTGGCTGGTGAACGGGGATTTCAACCAGATTTATAGAGCGAAGGATAAGAACAAGCGGAACGCTAACATCTCGCGCATAAACCATTTTCGCAGCACCTTGGACGCTTGTGAGCTAAAAGAGATCCATCTTCAGAACCGCAAGTTCACATGGAGCAACGAGCGCATTGACCCCACCCACTGTAAGTTAGATAGTTTTTTCTGCAACCCTGAGTGGGACCTCCATTTTGGTTCTCATGTGCTTTCTGCCATGACGACCTCACTCTCTGACCACTGCCCATTGTTCCTGTCCAGCGATTGTGGCCCTAAGCGCCCCCGCAAATTCAAGTTCGAGAACTTCTGGGTCAAGCTTCCGGGGTTCAGGCAGGTGGTCGCTAAGACTTGGGCCTAGCCTACCGCGCACTCGGAGCCATGCCGGATCTTTGCTGAGAAACTTCGGCGCACCGGGGTAGCCCTCCGGCATTGGAGCAACGGTTTCTTCTCAGATGCAAAGCTGCAGCTCACCATGGCCCAGGAGATCATTCTCAGGTTGGACATGGCCATGGACTTTCGGCCACTTTCTCCGGAGGAGAAGGAGTTGAGATTGAGACTGAAAGAAGAGTGACTGGCCTTGCTGTGCTAGAGAGAGCTAGAAAGCGGCAGGCTTCACGGATTACCAATTTGAAGGAGGGCGATGCGAACACCAAGTTTTTTCATCTAAAGGTTAATGCCAGAAGAAGAAAGAACTTCATCAAACGCCTGCGAAAAGGGACGGGCTGGGTAACGACTCATGAAGACAAAGCAGCGGTGACGCATGACCACTTCTCGACCATGCTTCGCAAGGATGCTCGACCTGAGAAGGACTTCAACTGGGATAGGTTTGAGTTTGCCCAATGCGAATTGACTAGCTTGGCTGAGCCTTTCGAAGAGGAGGTGCTGGACGCAATTGGGGACATGCCCAAGGATAAAGCCCCTGGCCCAGACGGCTTCACGGGCGCCTTTTTCAAGACCTGTTGGGAAACAATCAAGGCAGACCTCATGGCCGTAGTAAATGGTTTCTCAAACCTTCGAACAGAGCACTTCCAGTGGGTCAACACGGCAAACATTGTGCTCATCCCAAAAAAGGATGGGGCGGAATGCAACTCAGATTTTAGGCCAATTAGCCTCATTCATGCTGTGGCAAAGATTATGGCAAAGATGATGGCTTCCCGACTTGCCCCTTTCATGCATACGCTCATCTCCTGCTCCCGGACTGCTTTCATCAAATCTAGAAGCATCCATGATAATTTTATGTATGTGCGCAACATGGCGAGAAGGATGCACCGTCTCAAGAAGCCTACGCTCCTGTTTAAGTTGGACATCAGAAAAGCCTTCAACTCTGTGCGGTGGGACTACTTGTTGGAGCTTTTGCGCCGCCGCAGCTTCCCGACACGTTTCAGAGATATGTTGGCCGCTCTTCTTCACACGTCATCCTCCAGAGTCCAGCTTAATGGTGTTCCGGGTGAGCCTATCTGGCATGAGAAGGGTCTCCGCCAGGGTGGCTCGCTCTCGCCGTTGCTTTTCGTCCTGGCAATCGACCCTATTCAGAGCATCCTTGACACCGCCACGAGGCAGGGCAAGCTACACCAGGTCGGGGGGAGAGCTATTTGCATGCGCACCTCCTTATATGATGACGATGCTGCAATCTTTGTTGCCCCTTTCAAGGAAGATATCCAGCAGCTTACTACCCTCCTTGAAGGCTTCGGGGACGTAACCGGCCTCGTGACGAATCTAGGAAAAACCATGGTGGCTCCAATTCGATGCTCCGGAATCGACCTTGACGATGTCCTACAGTGCTTCCCTGCAGCTCGCTCCAACTTCCCCATGCGCTATCTCGGCCTACCCCTCTTGATCCATCGATTAAGGAAGATCGGCCTGCAGCACCTCGTGGATAAGGCAGCTGGTAAGCTAGTGCCATGGCAGGGTCGCCTCATCACCACGGTGGGCAGGTCTGAGTTAGTCAAGTCGGTGCTCTCTTCCATTGCCACCTTCCATGCCACGGCCTTGAAGCTGCCGGAGGGAACAATCTCCGCCTTTGTGGGCATCGAGAGAGCCTTCCTTTGGTCGGGCTCGGACAAAGTGTCTGGAGGACAGTGCAAGGTCAGTTGGCGGCTGGTTTGCAGGCCTAAGCGTCTTGGTGGTCTCGGTATCCTTGACTTCCGCATGTATGCTCGGGCACTGCGGCTTCGTTGGCTTTGGTATGAGTGGAAGGAGCCACATTGGGCGTGGGTGGGGTACGGAAACCCTTGTGACTCCGCTGACAGAGCCCTCTTCTACGCTGCGACGACCATCACTGTGGGGGATGGTCGGAAGGTCCGATTTTGGCATTCCCCGTGGCTCAATGGAAAGAAGCCCAAAGATCTCGCACCTATGGTCTTCGAGATCTCTGCCAACAAGAACAAATCTGTAAAGGAGGCCTTGCTTGAAAACAATTGGATCCGGTGGATCAACCTTTTGGGAGGCCTCTCGATGGAGCACATCGAGCAATTTTGCGGCCTCTGGGAGAAGATTCAAGAGGTGCACTTGCATGACAACATTGCCGATGATATCAGATGGAACCTCACCGCCAACTGGCACTACTCAGCGGCCTCGGCTTACAAGGCCCAGTTCGAGGGCTCTATCATCTCACCCATGCCCAAGATGATGTGGGATAGTTGGGCACCACCTAAGTGCAAATGCTTGTTATCAAGGATAGGGTCTGGACCGCCGATCGTCTTCAGCGGAGGGGTTGGCCAAACTGCAACTTATGCCAGCTTTGCAAGAGGGAACCGGAGACCGCGGCGCATCTCCTCTTCAAATGTAGGTACTCCACTCGAATTTGGAATGCGGTTAGAGCTTGGGTGGACGCGCCGGAGTTGGATGTAGCGGCATGGACCGGTATACCCTCGGTCAGCGAGTGGTGGACTTCGGTGGTTCTCACTCGTGGTCATAGGAAGAAAGCGGTGTCTTCTCTTATCATCCTTGTTTCTTGGGAGGTCTGAAAAGAGAGAAACACAAGAGTTTTTCAGCAAACTTGTAGGCTGCCATCTGTGGTGGTCGAAGGCATTAAGGCAGAGGCGAAGAACTGGATCATCGCTAGGGCTAGGCACTTGGGTTCTTTGATGCCGCGAGAGTAGGCTAAATTTTCATTGTGGAGGAGTAATGACCCTCATAAGACCTTTGTTACTCTGTTATTCCCCTTCTTTTTAATGAGATGAGGCAAAGCTTTTGCCTCCGTTTTAAAGAAAAACTCTTCATATCGTAGGAAGGGGCGCTACAGGCATTCGCTTAGTGACGATGTCCGTGTTCTTGTTACATGCTTCCTCGGTCCATTTCCGTCCTTAGCGCTGCCGCCGCCGGCGACGACGTCCGGGTTTCTACCGAGTAGGCAGGCAGGCCCCATATCGATCAGGTTGGACGCCCGCGAATGCATCCAACTCAACGACGAGCAAGTCAAGCACAACTCTCCCGCGAGGCCCAAAGATATTTCTAGCCAGTGAACACTTCGCATCCATTCTATCCCTTTGTTGCATGGCATGTTGGCTATTGCTGGCTAATGTGAATGAGTCGGTTTCGTGCCAAGATTCTGTTAATTTTGTGAAAAGCCTGGCATCACCGGAGTAATATACTTCCTTCATTCCATAATGTAATGCATCCATGTTTTTAGAGATTTAAGTTTGACCATAAACTTAACCAACATGGGCAACCACGGCTCGAAAAGCGCAATGGACATTGGATAGAGGCTACGTCAATTAATTTGGATCAGAGGGAGTACTAAAATATGCATGGCTGTATTATGACCCAGTGATGAAATAAAATAAGGCATCAACAAAGATACATTCAGCCTATAACATTTTACCGTAACTTTGTTCCTGCCTGGCGCACCTATAATTTTGCAAAATCATATGTTAATGTGCTCACATGAACCAAGCACGTGTGATATCTACAAAGCAGGACAAAACAAACAGGAAGGAGGACTTGAACCATATCTAGCAAAAGGAGGACTCAACCATCTCAAGAAAAAGACGGACACAACTATACAATCATCTAATCAGCATATATTACATTGCCACATCTGTATGGGCATGTTCAGATGCTCGGTAATCCAGCATCAAGTCAGTACAAAACCACACTAATCAAGAAAACTGCCGATACAGCAAACACCACAGGCCAGAGTCTCAGACCGTCTTCTCGGGAAAAGGAAGCACAACAGTCATGAGTCTCTCTACAAAATTGCGACAGACATATACTACATCCCATGATAATCTTCTGCTGTTTGTTGTGCCACCAGCACAAGATGTCTCCTGCGTAGGAACAACCTCCAGAGTTCATGCTCCTACATCCATCTTGAGGACAACGAGGCAGGGAAAGGAGATTCAATGTTTCTTTTGACCTCCTGTGTCAGAATCATCGGGCAGCAGATCTCGCTGCAATTAGATAGATGACCAGCTTTGTCTCTAACTCAAGACATGCCGTTTCATTTGAGGGAGTCCCATTGATGCCCCATGACTGAACTGTCGGTGCCTGAACTGTCGATGGTCTTTTTTTGAGAACTAACTCTGTCAATGATCTTCTGCATGCCAGTCAAATCTTCTTCGTACCCGATGATCTGCATGACAAACCAGAGGTTACATGACCTGAGCGGTCATGCCAGTTGTGACCTGCCAAGGGGGAAAGTGTTGGTTGTACGGTACAATGCGCACCTGAGAATCTGTCTGCGTTTCGCTGAAAGGTAGATAGGGAGTTGGGACAGGGGCCCGGGTGGAGTCTGGGCTCTTGACATTCTTGCCAGGGGGCATGTGTTGCTTCTGTGGCCTGAAGGGAACACATGGTAAAAAGGAATTATTTGAATGTGCAGGCGAGTGATAAGACAGAATACGTTTCCGATGTATACTCATAACAATTACCAGTTATTTGAGCGGGTTTTCATGTCATTGTATAGGGAAGTGAAAGCATTATCTGGCACAGGTTGAGGTTCCTCGTCTTGACCTACAACAGAAGCATCAAGTGCAGGATCCTGCATTGGCCGTTAAAAAAGGTGTGAAGTTGCCACTTATATTCAAATTCCTATAAACATGGCATGCTGTGCAAATAGTAAAGTACATGAACCACATACCCTGGATGACTGAACCAGTAGGTCCTCAAAGTCCTTTATGGAGTCTGCAACACCCAGAGCAGAGCTGCTGTCCGAATGTTTCTCCGTTCGTCCAATATTTGTAGATGTATCATTAGCCTTGGCTGTTTCGGATCGTCTTCTTTTGCTAACAGAAGAAGCAATTTTCTCCTCACTAATAGAGGAGCCTGCCAAGCTATCATGGTGAGTCTCGTGACAAGAAAATATTCACAAATTGTGCAATGACAATTACCTGAGCTGTGTTTTGAACTGCTTCTTGGTACTTGAGGTTCACTAAGTGGCTCAGGGCAATCAAATTTAGAGGTCGTATTGGCGGCTTGTGTCGGAAATTGACTAACAATGCACATACCGGCATCCTTGTCCTGAGAAGTAGGTGGTTTCGGCTGAAACTGGTCGTAAGGCATAATGGTGTCCTGCGATGACAATTTGTTGTGCTGTTAATCAATCCCATGCAACCTATCTATCATAAATAAGAAAATAATTGGCAGGCAAAATTTGGTTATGCTCAAAACTATGCATGAAAAAAGGATACCTGTCTCACACATTCGAAGAGCCACTCTATGGTAATTGTTGGAATTCTCTTATTATGGTATGCCTCGTACTTTGGACCGCTCGCAAATTTACAGATAAGATGGCTCACTCTTTTTGATGCTTTCTCTGTGAATTTAGCTCCTAGAGTAAGACAGAGGTTCTTAAGCAGAACTCTATCTTTCTCATCATACTGTGAAACACAGAAACGGAAGTCTTCAAACCCTGGCAATGGGATGCGACACCGCAAAGGAGAGAAGATAGGATGACTTCCAACATCTTGCAAGTGGCCCACCTGTACAAGAATTTGTATGTAAGAACTGGAAGCTTATAGAAATTTGCAAGTAGAAGTGCAGGGTATGATGGACCATCTGCTTCTTGAATACAGAATAAAGAAGCAACCATGAGAACATAAACATGCACCTCAATACATGAGGCTATCCATTGAGTTGAAACAACGGTCGAATGAGAATAGTCACATTGCATGCTGTTCTGTCCATGGCACTCAATTATGAAATCCACACCAGTTGCTTGTGCATCATCCACGACCATAGTGCCTCCCCCTTTTCTGACCCAATCGATAACCTCCGGTCTCTGATTAAGATGGACATAGGCACTTCATCAACAGGAAAGCAAATAAAGTGGCAAACAAGGCAAATGGTGAAAAACAAAGGCACTGCATCCATGAATATGATTAGGCATTTTTTAACTCTGGTGTACTACACCTAGCAACTTCACTGAAAAGCAATGTCTTCACAAGTTGATGGATGAGCCTCTAATATTATAAAGTGATAACAGCATAATTTACTGTTGGTCTGCTTGTCCCAGTAATAGTATGATCTAGTAAAGGTTGAACCCAAGTGGAAAAATTGACAGCGCTAATCAAGAAGTGATACTGGTAAAACAGATTAAAATAATTACACCATAGCATACCCGGTCATGAGAAAATGAATTTGAGAAACAAAATGTTCTCCCTTCGAAAATATTTGAGGAAGTGCTACGCTGTGAATTTGCTGCAGAAGTTGCTTTGCCAGTACTGGTCAATCCATTTTGTTGGCTTGATTTTGCAGACCTAGTTGCTGCTCGGGCATTATTCATGTTTTCATGTTTGCCCTTGGCTGGTTTTCTTTCAGATGACGGATCTTTTGCGAGCTGCTTATCATGTGAATCACTGACAGTTGGAACATGGAATATTCCATGTGAACTTTTGGCTGCCTTTGTTTCACGTGTAGCAGCAGATTTTTCCATACCCACAAACGGAAATTCTGAGTTCAGAAGATAGAAAATGAATATAAAACAAAGTCAGCCAGGACAACATGTTTTTTGGTGACCCATTCAACAATCTGAAATACAACTAAATCTGATGCTTCCGTACCTTTCGAGAGTAACTCGCTGGCCAAATGAGCTGTGGATACTTTGACTTCCGTTTTTATTTTATTGCAGTCTTCTAACCATTTTGCCTTTACCACATTTATCACACCCCAAGCAGCAAGGCGTCTTACCTCTTTTTTTTCTCTGCTAAGGCAAATAAGCATCATTAACTGTAATTGCAACCAGTTAATACAGAACTTAGTATATGCAGAAGAAACGGTGACATGAACTTACTCCTCTGAAGGTGCACCTAGAATAATATGAGTAAGCCTCTCACTCAACATAACATGCCGGGATCCACCACCATTACGTATCATCATGACTAACCTTGACAATTCTTTCTCCTCAAAACCCACAAGAGAAATTCTGCAATTTGATAAGTACAGATCGTCATCTTCAGCCTCTGAATCCTCAGCTACATGACTCTCAACCGGCATCTCGTTTGTCTCTTGTACACAAGGTGCACCGACAATATCAGTGGTACAGATCGTTGAAGCATAACCAGAAGAAACTGGCACATACTGTGACATTGATACTGAATCATCAACTGATACTGCTGGAACAGATTGAAAACTTGCACCACTCATCTCTGGGTTCCGTTGCTCTTTAAGGGAACCCTTTATGCCATTATAATTAAAAGAATTCTGGCCAATGACATAGGCACTTTCATCTAGATAAGCTGTGTTCCCAACAAAAAAACATGAGGTTAGTTTTTAACCTTACTAGCTCATTTCTATTGGAGAAACAAGACAATATCAGCATCAAAGTCAACGAAACGCCCATGCATCTTGATTATTACCTCTTCGAGCAACAGATTGGTCAACCCATCTCCGATCCACAATGTGAATATTACCCCATTTTTTAGCTACAAGATACTTGTCACCGCCAGGTTCGTAATAACATGTTAAGAAAAGTTCCCTCAAGATTCGATTTCTTGATAAATAAGAGAGATACATGTAGCAAACCAGTGCGCTATTTTTGAGAAAGTTGTACGGGAATTGGAGAACATTTATCGAATGTGAGACAACATGCTCAACCAACTATAAAGCAAAAAATTAACTCTGATAGCCTGATGTTTCATATCAGTGTTTCATCGTTGGAATAAATACAACATGCCTTAAGGAATTCAGAACTGACCTTTCTAGCCTGTTATCTGAGTACGCTTGCATTCCTGTATGAGAGTATGTGTGCATATACCTCCTACAAACTAAATTGGTGTATGATTTTGCTGTCGAGTGCCCAGACATACCGCTAATTCTGAAATTTAGTCACATTTCTGCCGATGTGTCGACAACTCTCACAGGTGCCTCACTCGTAAATCGTCATTGGGACATCTTTACATGCTTACATGTGGCAGACCAAAGCACCAAATCTTTTAATGCAGAGCTTAACTGCTTAAAGTGAGACATGAGCAGCATTGAAATTAATTGGAGTAACATCCCCTTTCTGCTCTATTCGCTGTTTTATAGCGGTGTGTGAAACAAATACGGGTGGAGGATCACACCACTGGTCAATTAACAAGGAGGTATCTCAAGACCTATTCCACTAAAATTCAAAAAGGAAAGAAGCCAGTGAAAATAATTTGTCAATTTGATCAGATGAAATCTTAAACTGTGAGCAAAAGCAGAAAACACCAAAAGGATATATTTGCAACTAAATGAGTGCACTTTTTTGTAAGATTTGCTGAATACTGGCCACCATTCTGCTCTATTATTTCCATCAACTCCTTCCGTTTATCTGATTAAACAAAAGAAAATGGGGTAAGACAAATGAAGTAAACAAACATCCAACAGGATAAAGCATATATTGCCAGATGTAGTGGCGAAGAGATACTAGTGGTAACTTCTTCTTAAATGCCACAGATTTTTTTTTCACATTGCTATGCTGACTGTCGAGCAGTTCATTTACCAAAACCAGGACCAGTTCATACTAGCTAGTTAGCAGATTCTGGTTGGTTTTCAGTGTAATTGCTGCGGCAAAATTTCAAGCACCTAACGCAGTCATATATCTGCCAAAAATTGCACAAGAACCACCTGTAAACTGTCTGGTTTGATTCAGTTCCAAGTCAAAATTGAAAAATTGCCAATTCACGGCTGATAAGTGATTTCGGAAAGTGCATAAAGAGTGAAAGAAAACACAGAGCAGCTAGGACAAGATTGGGCTAATTCAGAAAATCCACCCAATTTTCATGGTCAGGGATCTCAAGTACTGCCACCATCGACCAATTTTCTGCAACTATTGGTAACATCTGCTGCCGGTCTAAGCAGCTTGGCCAAATCAATATTCGTTATCATATTTCATTTGGTAAAATTGTTCCCACAGTTAACAACTACAATTTTTTTAATAGAGATGCAAAATAAAAGTATATATTGGTTGAAAGAAGGTCAAAGTTGCTTCCAGCCTTCCATCGCCGGGTCTAAATACCTGCATCTAGTTTGGTGACATATCTATTCAATGGTTCAACTAAGTAAAAGAATTAACAATGAATCATTCAAGGTTTGTTAGGCACCAACCTGCATCTAGTTTTGTGATGCATATATTCAACCCAGTAAAAGGAAGAATCCTGTAAGGTTCATGAGGCACAACACGATGTTCGATCCAGCATTGCTCCAACCAGTTCATATTGACAATAGGCTTCTTCAGGCTATTCACGGCCCACTGCAGTACACAAAAACATTGAAGCACGTCCCCGTTAGTCAGCCCAACAGTATCGACCCTCGAACGACATGACACCACAAAACAATTCTTGCTTCCAGACTAAGGTTAAAGAAGGTAACAGAAACCAGTAACTAATGTTGCCAGCTTTACAGCAAAAGTGCCTCCAAACATAAAGAAACCCTATAGGTGAACTTATAATAGGGAAGCTATACAAACCTGGCATGAAAAGAGCAAACAGCTAAACATTACGAACAGCCCTAACGAGTTGAACGAAACAGCTCTGCTAAGCATTGAGAATGACGACCACAAAATAAGCAGTTAAAACAAATAGTATTTTCATCTACGATTTGCAACACAGATGATAAAATGCCAACAGCCTAGAAACACATTTTGTTTAGGTTGTAGGCTTGTGGCGAGCTGGAGATCAAATAAAATGGGCTCCATCAGATTTACGGCTTAGTTTGGCATGGTAGCAGCATATAATCTGTGATTTCAGTTTATAATTTTGGTAATCTTAATAACCTCTTTTTTCTAGCAATCAAATAAATGTCCCATAAAACGTTGAAATTTTTTGAACTAAATACATTCGGCTGCAAAAGCAGCTCCAAACTAGTGATCACACATGCTACAAATACATACAAAAGAAATCATCAAAGGAATCCTTAGAGACTCAAACGGAGGAGATGAAAGAACATGTGTGAACAGAGAATTTTAGATCCATAAAGGAAATGTACAAAGCTGAGGGGTGTAGCAGAAAAGACTGAAGACGACTACATGGAAAGATGGTTGACTTGAGATTCTGACTATTTTCATGTTATGTCTCATACACTCTTGCTAATTTCCTATTGTAATTCTCACATGCTTCTGTTGCAATTTGCAAGATGCACTGCGACTCATGTGTGGATCAAACTAAATTGTACCCCCTGCATTGGGTTGATACCTCTGTATTTTCAGCATTCTCTGATGTGGGCTACCTAGAAGATGAACTTTGGGTTCGCCAGTTTATAGTTTTCAATTTTATTATGAAAACTGGGATTACTTGCACAAAAAATAATATACAGTTTGCCTCAGGTTCCTCTTAATCTACTACCCCTATAAAAGCACAAAGTGCGGAGACCCAAAACTTAATCCTATCCATCTAATCACACCCCTATGGTTCAGATTAGTCACTAAAACACGTTTGGTCTAGAACAGGTGTTTAGCCACTCCACGTTTACCCTACCCCCCCCTGAAAAAAACTGCTACCTGCACGCCTGCGCCCGAACGGACGTTGTTCCTGCTAGCCGCCCCCACGACTCCCTCCCCGTCCTCACCAGGCCTCATCGCCTCCCTCCCCACCCCTATTGCCGAACTTCACCGCTGCCACTACGACGTGGGGTTTGGTAGATCGAGATCGAGAGGAAGCGGGTGACCCAGGAGAGAGCAGTCAGCGCCTCGGTAGGACGAGCGCGACGGCGGCTGGAGGAAGCTCGTGTCTTTTTACGCCACCCCTCCCCTACACGCACCCGCACGCCTATCCCCTCGCTCCGGGAGGTCGAGGACGGGCTCCTCCGGCAAGCACGGGGCGCTGATGGTCTCTTTCGCCCATGGTGGGATCTGCGCGTCGGCAGCTGCAGGAAGGCAAGGATCTGGACGTGCTCCACGACCACCACAACCAAGGCAGGGAGCGCTGCTCCGACCTCCTCTCCTATGGCTCCAAGTCTGACGACGCCCACGACCAGGCGTACTCCCCTCCAAGGTATGAGGAACATCGTATACAGATTCCTTCAGCAGTTTTTTGTGACGGAATTGTAGAACATCTATATTTGCAAATTCTGTACTTTGTGGTTATGTCAATGTAGTGAATTAGTTTGCCAAAAAAGCAGTGAATTTGATGTGCCAGACTGTTGTCAGTACCACTCAAAGTGACTGCATTTTCATCCCTTTTCGTTTTCCCCTTTGGCTCTGGCGACTTTGACCATGCACAAATAGTTCAGAAAGAAACAGGAACACAAGGCCATCACAGAACTACTTTTACAACAGTATAAGAGATACATACCCTTTAGCTATTGAACTATATAGCAGTGAAAAGGTTTGAACTATTTAGCTCCCGGACAATCAGTTTGACTTCATGTCCATATGTGACCAAATAGTTTTAGGCTGATAAGTATCACTAGAACCAGCCTGAAATTTGACCTCTCGGAACATGAAAAGCAGAGGCTTACTTCAGCAGCACATGGTCAGTTCCCCTCACCGGCTACCATCTGTCTCAGATTTTGATTTTGATTTTTTCGGGAGATTTCAGGATAGAAAGGCAGCTTTGGAGAGGGGTCGCAAAGATCAAGGCTATTGTGTCAAGTACTGTGCTCAAAACGTCCATCGGGTGCATCCATCTCGCCCCAGTTCATCACCGACCACCAAGCGACTTACATCCACTGCGATCATGGATGACCCCGTGAGACATTGTCGCCGTCCTATTCTTCCAGATACAATGAGCCGATTAATACAGTATTTTGATATGCTAATCACGCTTCCGTTTCACTAAATTCCCAGAACAATACTACTTACTTTCTACTAATAGTGTTCTGTCAACTGCAAAAATCAGAATTATCGCAACATTTTCATGATCTATATTCCAGCTTTTAGTATATGGTTTGTTTCAGAAGCGGATAAGTGGTGAAGGGTCGTAACTACTTGTTATGCAGGTCTATCTACACTCTTCTCAGCCTGGAAATCATTATGTGCTTGCTGACTTGCTTTGCTCACATTGCCGCCGAAACTGTGAGCGGTCCTTGCATGTCTTGTGTATTCATTGAAAGCGTCTAAAATATGGAGTTGCAGCATGGCTGCTAGCTGCTACTTTCATGTTATCAGAAGAAGGCCAAAGCTCTCATTTTCTAGATATGTCGAGTTTAAATGTGAAGGATATTTTAAGAACGGAATTTTCAGCATCATATATCTATAGCAATTATGTTTTGAAACGGAATTGCTGGCTCCTAATAATAGTGTACTGAATTCTCTCAAGTCCCAGTTAGGTTCTTCGAACTCTATGACCTTAGATGTATTGTGACCTGATGATCGTCATATTTTTCTTGATATACCAGAAGCTGCAATCACTGCTGATGTACTTCTACATAGCAACTGTGGAGAGGTAAAGAACACTTCAGTTGCTATACTTTCTTATTTCCCATTTATCTGCTATTTGACTTGTGATGGTTTAATAATCTTTAACCTTCAGGATTCCCAGGTAGGGATGCAAGCGGGCATCCCGCATAAGCCCGCAAAAGCAGTAAGTTAGTTCAAACTGAACTAAATCTAATGGGAAGATTAGAACTGACTTGGTCTACTTTGACTATGAAGCGGGGTGGATCGGGCGCCGCTCTGCACCCCTATTCCCAGGTGAGCTGGGAAATTTGACAAATTTAAGCAATTCATCAATCCGTCACAATTTGAGCTGTGAATGGGTAGGCCTGTCGGTGATGGCTTCTCAGGTGAGTGATTATATGCATTGTTACTCCCACACTTGAAACCAAACAACGGTATCATTATGTTCACTAAAAGAAAACTCTGTAAATGTACTGCAATATGCTTGAAATTAGACACCGATGTACTGTGTAAAATTCGATCGTGTGTAATAGTTCTACGAAGGTAATCTTGTAGAGAATAGGCTTAACAACCCTGCTTTATACAAAGTTTAATTTTATGCTCAATAGACCAGCAACATGACTCTACTTCTGTGTGTTGTGTAATTAATTAATCCAGAGTAAGAATCTTGGAAAGTTGGAAGGCCTATCTGCATGAAAAAAAAACTACAGGTGAATGCCCACCATTTTGAAAGCTTTTCCTCCTGTGGGTGCTCTAACAGCTCAAAAAAAAAGTGATGATATATTAAATTCCTGAATAATATTTTTTATCTTGAGGAAATTACATAATCAATGTTAGTGCCCGCCTAAAGGAGAAGAACTATGGGGTAAACATTTAGCCAAATGCGAATCAGAGCCCACCTAAATGTTGTTGATTCAGACTTTAGAGTTGCAATATTGTTTACATCTTGGATATAGGATAAATGATTTCTCTTATTTAACCTTTAAAAATACTTTAGAAAAAAAAACTCATCGAGCCTTAATCATCATCCGACCACTTAGCCATCATTTCTTATAGCGTTATGAACTTATTGCTACATACAATGGACCCAGATGACCCTGACCTCAAACTTGCTAATGGTTTTGTCGTTGCAGCAATGGACGAAAGCCCTGGGTTCCTTCAGCTTATTCTAGACTTCCACTTCTCATAAAGTTGGGACGATGAAGGCTATAAATACTACGTACAAGTGAACTGAAAACTGTAGCCTGATGAGAATCACGCTTTTTCTCAATCGTTTGAAATTGACTGGATAGTTGGCACCATAGAGTGTATGACACCATGGAATAAGTAAAGGAACTTTCTCCAAAACAGAGTTCAGACAATTCCTTAGAAAAAAGTTCAAAGTGCAGGGCAGCAACGAACCACCAATCGTACTAAGATCAGACCCCATGATGTCATACATGTGGTAGTTTCAAATATCAAACGATCTATGGATCTATATCCTCCGATAATCTTGTAAAACACCTTTGAATCAAAGTAGCCCTAGCCAAATCTAATTATGTACTCCCTTCGTCCGGAAATACTACTTGTCGGAGAAATGGATAAAAATGGATGTATCTAGAACTAAAATACGTCTAGATACATCCATTTTTTCGACAAGTATTTTCGGACGGAGGGGGAGGGAGTGGTAATTTATCTACAACACACATGATACAAACTCTGTTCTTGTAAATGACACCACATGTTGGTTAAACGAATTGTGAATTATCACATTTCATGATAATTTATGAAGCTAATTTTTATTGTTATGTTTAATTTGGTCGACACGTACACGTGCGTTGCACGTGCACGATTACTAGTAAACCAGAGTAGTTCTTAGGCTGGAAGACCTAAGAGGATACAAAAGGAGAAATGTGCAAGGAAAGTAACAAAGCCAAACAGGGGAGTAGGGCACCAGAACGTTTGCAGCAGAAGGACACCTCAAATGAGTATCAGTTTAGGAAGCACCAAGAGCATCGATAAACTAAACTACCACCAAGTACACCACTAAGCAGCTTCAAACCCTAGCCATAAAATGAGATATTTTATATGTAGTATGTGATATATTAGCCATCTCTATGATAACATTATGAAAGAACTAGTTTTGAAATTCGAAGGTTTCACAACTAGATGGGCTACACAGCAAATTAGTAGTCCATATTACCTGTTTGGTAAGCATATTTAAGTTCTCCAACCAGACTGACTGCAACGGCAATTAACAAATATTTGCATCCCATATTAACAACTTTCAGCGAAACTTACTTTATATTTTGCAGCCGAGACATCCTTTGCAACTACGAAGTTAACATCCATGGACACTTTAGTCTGCAAAAGACCTCCCATAGCTGTCACTAATTGTTCAATCCTGGCCTGGAAGAACAAAAACAAACTTGAGATACATGCATCATGTGTTAGCTAATGAAGCTGCAACAGGAAGACAAGTTCTGATACGTGATACACATACCCTCTGATCTTTCTCGAAGCCTGAACAGAGTATAGTAACCCCATCCATTGCAAGACAACAAGTATAGCCTTGTTTAGGTAGGGAACGATGCTCCTTAGCACAGGAAAGGATGCATTGTGGTCCTGTAAAAAAAATGAACCTGGTCTTACAATGAACACCAATGCCCAAAATGGTTTTGGAAATACTCCGACCTGGTTGACCGCGGTACCAACCAAACAACATTGTGTACTACTCCCTCCGTCCAATATTCCCTAGTAGGTTACTAGGGAACACATCACATTGTGGCTCTGTATTAACACGAAGCCTTATAGAGTAAATAAACTATCTTCAATTTTAACAAGAAATTTTTAGAGGTTGCTTCGAGATTTTTCTGGGTCATGGTCCTCGGTAACTGACGGCAAAGTACCACACTAACAACTGCAACATTGAAACATCGAGGTACCAACCAGACTAGTGACTGATTAATCCACCTTCCGCAGGTTCTAGCTTAGCGTAAAAACATTGTAAACTGTCTGCTTATTATGGATTAAGGATGCACAAACTCTACAATCCTAGACACATGCTCCCCAATCGCAAGGCGTCCAAGCCAGCTAGTGTTAAATTTCACGGGCACGTGAGCTAATTTCGGTGTTATGCACTGGATAGATTTCACAGTCACAGCTTACAACTACACAAGGAAATTAACACTAGCACCGCCGAACAGAATTACCTAGCAGATTGCAGCCTTTGTCCTTCAGATCCGCGAACCTCTCCTGCAGAAGACAGGGACGGAAACGGAAGGGGTCAATTAGGGATTCGGTGATGGCGGAGGTCGCGCCGAGCAGCGCGGGGACGGGGGAAGGGGGGCGTACGTGGGAGGAGGAGGAGATGACGTGGTAGTCGAGGGGCCCCGTGCGGGTGGGGTCGGCGCAGAGGAGGACATCGGCGCCGTTGAGGCGGAGCGCGTCGTGCACGGCGTCGAACACCTCGGGGGCCACCAGCTTCCGCGAGAGGAACACGCTGGCGCCCGCGAACGTGGCGGTCCTCCGCCCGCCGCCGAAGGAGGTGGCCGGCGCGGCGGGGGCGGGGGCGTGCGACGGCGTCATCGGGGCAGCGTATAGTGTGGTGGTGGCGGAGGCGGAGGCGGGGGAGCGGGGAGCAGGGGCGGGAAGAGGCGCGGGGGATTTTATTTGGGGTGAGGTGTCGCGGATGGTGAGGCCGTGCCACCGCCACCGTTTAATGTGTTTCGAAAATGAATTTCCCGGGGCCGGGCCTGGGCATTCCGTTAAACCCATCGGAGAAGGGGTAAGAGCATCTTCAGTCGTTCAGCACTACGAGTTTGAAATAATATTGTTTATGACACAATAGTAAAATAATCGGTGGAGATGGTCGATTTCCGAATCACCACCCCACACCTTAGACATCGATTACGCCCTATTTTTGCGCAATTTGGCCCACTTCTCAGCCAATTTTCGACACACATTGATCTACTATCAACGTAAATGAACTAATTCGGTCCATATTCGATGTGCTTGGGCACAAATTCAACAAAAGTTATTTTTTATCACATAGTTCATTATAGAAAATCAATACAAATAAAATTGTTCAACAAATCAATACAAATCATATAGTTCAACAAATAAAAACTCATGTCTCATCACACATCGAATTAAGCATTGCCCTTGAGCCTCCATATGTGCTTCACCATATCCTGTTGTAGTTGTTGATGTATCTGCGGGTCTCGAACTCCTAACACATATTAAGAAAGGCAGTCCAGGTTACCGGTAGCTGGTGATCAACTTGGGCAAGAGGACCCTGCCTGTAATATGGTTCAGTGTCAAACACTAGCTCTTCCTGCTCGCTCTCAATGATCATGTTGTGCAAGATTACACAGCAAGTTATGACCTCCCACATTTGATCTTTCGACCAGGTCTGAGCGAGGTACCGGACAACAACAAATCGAGATTGGAGCACACCAAATACCCGTTCAACATCCTTCCCGCAAGCCTCTTGAACTTCGCAAATTGGGAGTTCTTGCCTCCTGGCACAGGGTTTGAGATAGTCTTCACAAATGTGAATCATCTCGGATAGATGCCATCTGCTAGATAGTATCCCTTGTTGTAGTACCTCCCATTGACCTCGAAGTTCATCAGAGGAGAATGACCTTCAACAAACTTGGCAAAGACCGGGGAGCCCTGCAGTACGTTGATATCATTGTGAGTTCCTGGCATACCAAAGAAGAAGTGCTAAATCCAGAGGTCGTGTGTGGCCACTGCCTTAAGTACCACACTGCAACCGTCTTTGGCGCCTTTGCACATCCCCTACCAAGCAAATGGACAGTTTTTCCATTTCCAATGCATGCAGACGATGCTTCCAAGCATCCCAGGAAATCCTCTTATTGCATTCTGTGATATGATCTGAATAGTGTCTTCAGCATTGGGTGATCGCAAGTATTGCGGTCCAAACACTGCCACCACTGCCCTGCAAAACTTGTACAAACACTCAATGGTTGTGGACTCGGCCATGCAGTTCATAGTCTTCCAATGAATCATCGAGAACTCTGTATGCAAGCATCCTCATAGCTTTTTGATACGTCTCTAACATATCTATAATGTGTACTTGTTCCATGTTGTTATATTATCATTTTTGGATATTTTACAATCATTTAATAGCAACTTTATATCATTTTGTGGGACTAACCTATTAACATAGTGCCTAGTGTCAGTTGTTGTTTTTTGCTTGTTTTTACTTCGCAGAAAATCAATATCAAATGAAGTCCGAACGCAGCGAAACATTTTGCAGAATTTTTCTGGACCAGAAGGAACAACTTGGGCCAAAGAAGTACCATAGGGGTGCCCCGAGGGGGGCACAACCCACCTGGACGCGCCTGGGGGGCACAGGCACGCCAAGGTGGGGGCACAACCCACCTGGGCGCGCCTGGGGGCCCAGGCATGCCCAGGTGGGTTGTGCCCACCTTGGTGGCCTCCCGCACCGCCTCTTTACTCTATAAATACCCCAAAATTCCAAAGGGGATTCGATGAAACACAATTCCAGCCGCCGCAAGTTTCAGAACCACGAGATACAATCTAGACACCATCACGAAGGGGTTCATCATCCTCGTTGGTGCCTCTCCGATGATGCATGAGTAGTTCATTGTAGACCTACGGGACCGTAGGCAGTAGTTAGATGACTTCCTCTCTCTCTTTTGATTCTCAATACAATGGTCGCTTGGAGATCTATTTGATGTAACTCTTTTTGCGGTGTGTTTGTTGGGATACAATGAACTTTGAGTTTATGATCATATCTATTTTTATCCATGAAAGTTATTTGAGTTTTGATCTCTTATATGCATGATTGCTTATAGCCTTGTATTTCTTCTTCGAACTTTGGTTTAGTTAGACCAACTAGATCGATTTTCTTGCCATGAGAAGAGGTGCTTTGTGATGGGTTCGATCTTACGGTGCTCAATCCTAGTGACAGAAGGAGACATGACACGTATGTATCGTTGCTACTAAGGATAAAAAGATGGGGTCTATTCCTACATGAATAGATCTTGTCTACATCATGTCATCGTTCTTATTGCATTACTTCGTTTTTTCATGAACTTAATGCGCTAGATGCATGCTGGATAGCGGTCGATGTGTGGAGTAATAGTAGTAGATGCAGGCAGGAGTTGGTCTACTAATCTTGGACGTGATGCCTATATAATGATCATTGCCTGGATATCATCATAATTATTTGAAGTTCTGTCAATTGCCCAACAGTAATTTGTTTACCCGTTGTATGTTATTTTTCTCGAGAGAAGCCACTAGTGAAATCTACGGGCCCGGGGTCTATTCTTTATCATATTTGCTTTCCGATCTATTATTTGCCTATTTTATTTTTAGATCTATTATTCCAAAAACCTAAAAATACTTTGCTACATTTTTTTGTTATTTATTTTATTTAGCGTTTCCGCGAGATCTATTTATCCAATCTACTACAAACTAATCTATCTTTTATCCGGGAGAGATTGATAACCCCTCTTACGTGTTGGGTTGCAAATATTTGTTCTTTGTGTGCAGGTACTGTTTACATAGTGTTGCGTGGTTCTCCTACTGGTTTGATAACCTTGGTCTCGTCGCTGAGGGAAATATCTACCGTAGTTGTGCTGCATCATCCCTTCCCCTTCGAGGAAAATACTGACGCGGATACGAGCCATCACTGTCGTGCACTTTCTGGAGTGAGGTGAATCCAAGTGTGTCAGTGAAATCCTTCTTGCACTTGAAGTAGTTGTCAAACTCACGGATGGAATTCACAATCCTAAGGAAGAGCTTTCGACTCATATGATAACGACACCGAAATACTTCCTCGCCATGTAGTGGAGCGTCGGCGAAGTAGTCGGAGTAGAGCAAGCAATAGCCTTCCAGTTGATGCCTTTGCTTTGCCTTCAGCCAGCCCGGCGCCGAGCCACCTCGCCGCGGCTTTGCATTGCTCGCGAACAGACCGGCCAGAGTGGCGAGGACCATGAGATGCTCTTCATCCTGGGCGTCGGCATCGGCTTCTCCTCCAGCAGCGTCGCGAATGCCTCCTCATCGTCCGAGTCCATCGCCGAGCAGACAAATCACTGAACACCTGGCAGACGTGGCAGGCGCGTAGCCGTCGGTATTCCCGCCCTGCGTGGCCGGAGCGCTGGAAAGCTCACCCAGGAGCGGAGGGGAGGCTGCCGTGGCGGAACCCTCTCTTTTTCGGTGGGGAAATGGCCTATCTAGCGACGGTGGTGGGTAGGTGATACGTCTCCAACGTATCTATACTTTTTTATTGTTCCATGCTATTATATTATCTGTTTTGGATGTTTTATATGCATTAATATGATATTTTATATTATTTTTGGGACTAATCTATTAACTTAGAACCCAGTGCCAGTTTCTGTTTTTTCCTTGTTTTAGAGTTTCGCAGAAAAGGAATACCAAACGGAGTCCAAACGGAATAAAACCTTCGCGATGCTTTTTCTTGGACCAGAAAACATCCAGAGGACTTGAAGTGCAAGTCAGAGAAGCCACGAGGCGACCACAAGGACGGAGGGCGCGCCCAGGAGGGTAGGGCATGCCCCCCACCCTTGTGGGCCCCTCATGAGTCCACCGACCTAGTTTCTTCACCTATATATTCTCATATATCCCAAAACCAACAAAAAAGTCCACAAAAACACTTTTCCACCATCGCAACCTTTTGTACCCATGAGATCCCATCTAGGGGCCTTTTCCGACGTCTTGCCGGAGGGGGATTCGATCACGGAGGGCTTCTACATCAACACCATTGCCCTTCCTATGAAGCGTGAGTAGTTTACCACAATCCTATGGGTCCATAGCTAGTAGCTAGATGGCTTCTTCTTTCTCTTTGATTCTCAATACCATGTTCTCCTCGATGTTCTTGGAGATCTATTCGATGTAATACTTTTTTGCGGTGTGTTTGCTGAGATCCGATGAATTGTGGATTTATGATCAGCTTATATATGAATATTATTTGAATCTTCTCTAAATTCTTATATGCATGATTTGATATCTTTGCAAGTCTCTTCGAACTATCGATTTGGTTTGGCCAACTAGATTGTTTTTTCTTGCAATGGGAGAAGTGCTTAGCTTTGGGTTCAATCTTGCGGTGTCCTTTCCCAGTGATAGTAGGGGCAGCAAGGCATGTATTGTATTGTTGCCATCGAGGATAAAAAGATGGGGTTTTCATCATATTGCTTGAGTTAATCCTCTACATCATGTCATCTTGCTTAATGTGTTACTTCGTTCTTTTTGAACTTAATACTCTAGATGCATGCTGGATAGCGGTCGATGTGTGGAGTAATAGTAGTAGATGCAGAATCATTTTGGTCTACTTGACACGGACGTGATGCCTATATTCATGACCATTGCCTTAGATATCGTCATAACTTGCGCTTTTTTATCAATTGCTCGGCAGTAATTTGTTCACCCATCATAATATTTTCTATCTCAAGAGAAGCCTTTAGTGAAACCTATGGCCCCTGGGTCTATTTTCCATCATACAAGTTCTAGTTTCCATCATATTAGTTTCTGATCTACTATTTTACAATCTTTTACTTTCCGATCTATAAATCAAAAATACCAAAAATATTTACTTTATTGTTTATCTATCTCTATCAGATCTCACCTTTGCAAGTAACTGTGAAGGGATTGACAACCCCTTTATCGCGTTGGGCGCAAGTTGTTGTTTGTTTGTGCAGGTATTCAGTGACTTATGCGTTGTCTCCTACTGGATTGATACCTTGGTTCTCAAAACTGAGGGAAATACTTACTATACTTTGCTGCATCACCCTTTCCTCTTCAAGGGAAAAACCAACACAAGCTCAAGAAGTAGCAGGAAGAATTTCTGGCGCCGTTGCCGGGGAGATCTACGACAAGTCAAGACATACCAAGTACCCATCATAAACTCTCATCTCTTGCATAACATTATTCACCATTCGTCTCTCATTTCTCTCTCCCCACTTCTAAAACGATTTTCGAAAAGATTTGCCTTTTCTTCACCCCTCTTCCGTTCGTCATCTTCGTTTGCTTTTTGTGTGCTTCTGCATTTGATCGCTTGTATCGCTTCCATGGTTAGTCCCCCCATGATTGTTAGCACTCCTGATAACGAAGTTCTCAATTTTAAACAAAGGGAGGGAGAAAATTAAAAGATGCTTGGTATAGAATTTGCAATGCTCAAAATAGATCTACTCGAAAGCAATCTACTGTCGTTCTTCTTCACAATTTTTATGTGGGCATTACGCCTTGGAATAGATATGTTCTAGATACCATTACAGAGGGAAATTTCTTGGGGAGCCATACTTTTGATTCTTACAATGCCATGATAGATTTGCTAGGACCACCACCTCTTTTGATAAATGGAACTGTTTTAACCTTGGAACATGTGATGCAAAGGCTTGATATTATTGAGAATAAAATTGCTACATTAGAGTTGATTGAAAATTTGGATAAAAAGATTCATAATCATATTACTCAATATGGATCTAAGGTTGGAGTTACTTTAAAGAACCTTAGGGAAAAGGAACCCATAGTTAATGAAAAGATAGATCAAGATTCTACTAGAATTGGCAAACTAGAAGATATTATTTCCAACTTGGGTTCCGCTTTTTCCTTCATTAAAACTACTCAAAATCTTCCTCCTACTAAGAGTGCCAAGTTTACTTAAATTCCTAAGAATAAGGGTGAATCTTCTAGTAAGGAAAACGAAGATCTCCAAACAATAAGTGTTCACCCCAATTTTTTCGATATTATTAAGGAACCAATTGCTACAAGTGAATTTCTTGATTTCTTGCCTAGGAGTTTGATCATTAATAAAACCAAAGAACCTCCTAAGGATTCTAAGTGTGTGATTGAAGAATTGCATACCGAAGATGTGGATATCTAGATCTATTCGTGTTTTATGCCTAGCTAAGGGCGTTAAACAATAGCACTTTTTGGGAGGCAACCAAATTTTATTTTTCTTTTTTCTTTTTAGGTTCTGTTTTGCATTAAATGATTTATCTAGCCTCTGGTTAGATGTGGTTTTTATGTTTTAATTAGTGTTTGTGCCAAGTAAGACCTTTGGGATAGCTTATCGTGATAGTTGATTTGATCTTGCTGAAAAACAGAAACTTTTGCGCCCAGGAGATTAATTTTAATTTTTAGCAAAAGTGCGGTAAAATACTGATTCTTGTTGCAGAATATTAATAAACAAATTTCTTAGGCTTTCCTAATTTCTCAGAATTTTTGGAGTTACATAAGTATCCGAAATCTTCAGATTGCTACAGACTGTTCTGTTCTTGACAGATTCTGTTTTCTTTGTGTTGTTTGCTTATTTTGATGACTCTATGGCTAGTATCGGGGGGTATGAACCATGGAAAAGTTGGAATACAGTAGATATTATACCAATATAAATAAAGAATGAGTTCACAACAGTACCAAAAGTGGTGATTTATTTTCCTATACTAACGGAGCTTATGAGATTTTCTGTTGAGTTTTGTGTTGTGAAGTTTTCAAGTTTTGGGTAAGGATTTGATGGACTATGAAATAAGGAGTAGCAAGAGCCTAATTTTAGGGATGTCCAAGGCACCCAAAGGTAATATTCAAGGACAACCAAGAGTCTAAGCTTGGGGATGCCCCGGAAGGCATCCCCTCTTTCGTCTTCGTCTATCGGTACTTTACTTGAGCCTATATTTTTATTCACCACGTGATATGTGTTTTGCTTGGAGCGTCTTGTATGATTTGAGTCTTTGCTTTTTAGTTTGCCATAATCATCCTTGTTGTACACACCTTTTGAGATAGAGACGCATGAATCGTGATTTATTAGAATACTCTATGTACTTCACTTATATCTTTTGAGCTAGGCAATATTGCTCTAGTGCTTCACTTATACCTTTTAGAGCACGACGGTGACTTTATTTTATAGAAATTGAGGAACTCTCGTGCTTCACTTATATTATTTTGAGAGTCTTAAACAACATGGTAATTTGCTTTGGTTATAAATTTAGTCCTAATATGATAGGCATCCAAGAGGGATATAATAAAAACTTTCATATAAAGTGCATTGAATACTATTATAAGTTTGAATCTTCATAATTGTTTTGAGATATGAAGATGGTGATATTAAAGTCATGCTAGTAAGTAATTGTGAATTTGAGAAATACTTGTGTTAAAGTTTGTGATTCTCGTAGCATGCATGTATGGTGAACCGTTATGTGATGAAGCCGGAGCATGATTTATTTATTGATTGTCTTCCTTATGAGTGGCGGTCGGGGACGAGCGATGGTCTTTTCCTACCAATCTATCCCCATAGGAGCATGCGTGTAGTACTTTGTTTCGATAACTAATAGATTTTTGCAATAAGTATATGAGTTCTTTATGACTAATGTTGAGTCCATGGATTATACGCACTCTCACCCTTCCACCATTCATAGCCTCTCTAGTGTCGCGCAACTTTCGCCGGTACCATAAACCCACCATATACCTTCCTCAAAACAGCCACCATACCTACCTGCCATGGCATTCCCATAGCCATTCCGAGATATATTGCCATGCAACTTTCCACTGTTCCGTTTATTATGACACGCTCCATCATTGTCATATTGCTTTGCATGGTCATGTAGTTGACATCGTATTTGTGGCAAAGCCATCGTTCATAATTCTTTCATACATGTCACTCTTGATTCATCGCACATCCTGGTACACTGCTGGAGGCATTCACATAGAGTCATATTTTATTCTAAGTATTGAGTTGTAATTCTTGAGTTGTAAGTAAATAAAAGTGTGATGATCTTCATTATTAGAGCATTGTCCCATGTGAGCAAAGGATGATGGAGAATATGATTCCCCTACAAGTCGGGATGAGACTCCGGACAAAAAAAAGAGGTCAAAAGAATGAGAGAAGGCCCAAATAAAAAAATGAGAGAAAAGAGGGAAGGGGCAATGCTATTATCCTTTTACCACACTTGTGCTTCAAAGTAGCACCATGATCTTCATGATAGAGAGTCTCCTATACTGTAACTTTCATTTACTAGTGGGATTTTTCATTATAGAACTTGGCTTGTATATTCCAATGATGGGCTTCTTCAAATTGCCCTAGGTCTTCGTGAGCAAGCAAGTTGGATGCACACCCACTTAGTTTCTTTTTGAGCTTTCATAAACTTATAGCTCTAGTGCATCTGTTGCATGGCAATCCCTACTCACTCACATTGATATCTATTGATGGGCATCTCCATAGCCCATTGATACGCCTAGTTGATGTGAGACTATCTCCTTCTTTTTGTCTTCTCCACAACCACTATCTATTCCACCTATAGTGCTGTATCTATGGCTCACGCTCATGTATTGCGTGAAAGTTCAAAAAGTTTGAGAACATCAAAAGTATGAAACAATTGCTTGGCTTGTCATCGGGGTTGTGCATGATTTAAATATTTTGTGTGATGAAGATGGAGCATAACCACACTATATGATTTTGTAGGGATAAGCTTTCTTTGGCCATGTTATTTTGAGACGACATAATTGCCTTATTAGTATGCTTGAAGTATTATTGTTTTTATGTCAGTATTAAACTTTTGTTTTTCTCATACAGATCTGAACATTCATGCCACAATAAAATAAATTACAAGGATAAATATGTTAGGTAGCATTACACATCAAAAATTCTATTTTTATCATTTACCTACTCGAGGACGAGCAGGAATTAAGCTTGGGGATGCTTGATATGTCTCCAACGTATCTATAATATTTGATTGTTCCATGGTATTATATTATTTGTTTTGGATGTTTTATATGCATTAATATGCTATTTTATATTATTTTTGGGACTAACCTATTAACCTAGAGCCCAGTGCCTGTTTTTGTTTTTTTCCTTGTTTTAGAGTTTTGCGGAAAAGGAATACCAAACAAAGTCCAAACAGAATAAAACTTTCGCGATGATTTTTCTTGGACCAGAATACATCCAGAGGACTTGGAGTGCAAGTCAGAGAAGACATGAGGCTGGCACAAGGACGGAGGGCGCGCCCAGGAGGGTAGGGCGCGCCCCCACCCTTGTGGGCCCCTCATGACTCCACCGACCTAGTTTCTTCACCTAAATATTCTCATATGTCCCAAAACCAACAGAGAAGGCCACGAAAACACTTTTCCACTGCCGCGACCTTCTGTACCCGTGGGATCCCATCTAGGGGCCTTTTCCGGCATCCTGTCGGAGGGGAATTCGATCACAGAGGGCTTCTACATCAACACCATTGCCCTTCCGATGAAGCGTGGGTAGTTTACCACAGACCTATGGGTCCATAGCTAGTGGCTAGATGGATTCTTCTCTCTCTTTGATTCTCAATACCATGTTCTCCTCGATGTTCTTGGAGATCTATTCGATGTAATACTTTTTTGCGGTGTGTTTGTCGAGATCCAATGAATTTGGGATTTATGATCAGCTTATCTATGAATATTATTTGAATCTTCTCTGAATTCTTATATGCATGATTTGATAACTTTGCAAGTCTCTTCGAACTATCAATTTGGTTTGGCCAACTAGATTGATTTTTCTTGCAATGGGAGAAGTGCTTAGCTTTGGGTTCAATCTTGCGGTGTCCTTTCCCAGTGACAGTAGGGGCAGCAAGGCACGTATTGTATTGTTGCCATCGAGGATAAAAAGATGGGGTTTTCATCATATTGCTTCAGTTAATTCCTCTACATCATGTCATCTTGCTTAATGCGTTACTCCGTTCTTTATGAACTTAATACTCTAGATGCATGCTGGATAGCGGTTGGTGTTGGGGATCGTTGCATAAATTAAAATTGTTCTACGCATCACCAAGATCAATCTATGGATTAACTAGCAACGAGAGGGGAGTGCATCTTCATACCCTTGAAGATCGCGAGTCGGAAGCGTTGCAAGAACGCGGTTGGAGGAGTCGTACACGCAGCGATTCAGATCGCGTCCGAATCTGATCTAAGCACCGAACAACGGTGCCTTTGCATTCAAAACACGTGCAGCCCGGTGACGTCTCCCGCGCCTTGATCCAGTAAGGAGGAGGGAGAGGTTGAGGAAGAAGGCTCCAACAGCAGCACGACGGCGTGGTGGTGATGGAGTGGCAGTTCTCCGGCAGGGCTTCGCCAAGCTCACGCGGAGGAGGAGAGGTGTTGGGGAGGGGAGGGGCTGCGCCTTGGATGTGGTCGTGCAGCCCTCCCCTCGCCCCTCTATTTATAGGGAGAAGGGGGAAGGGGGCCGGCCCCTCTAGATGATATCTGGAGGGGCAAGGGGGAGGGGGGCGCCCCCCTTTAGGGTTCCCCCCAAACCCTAGGCGGATGGGCCCTAGGGGGGAATGGCGCCCAGCCCACTAGGGGCTGGTTCCCTTCCACCTACAGCCCATAAGGCCCTCCGGGGCAGGTGGACCCTCCCGGTGGACCCCCGGAACCCCTCCGGTGGTCCCGGTACAATACCGGTATACCCCCGAATATTTCCGGTGGCCGTATGATGACTTCCCATATATAAATCTTCACCTCCGGACTATTCCGAAACTCCTCGTGACGTCCGGGATCTCATCCGGGACTCCGAACAACATTCGGTAATCACATACAAATCTTCCTAATAACCCTAGCGTCATCAAACCTTAAGTGTGTAGACCCTACGGGTTCAGGAACCATGCAGACATGATCGAGACAACTCTCCGGCCAATAACCAACAACGGGATCTGGATACCCATGTTGGCTCCCACATGTTCCACGATGATCTCATCGGATGAACCACGATGTCGAGGATTCAAGCAATCCCGTAACAATTCCCTTTGTCAATCGGTACGTTACTTGCCCGAAATTCGATCGTTAGTATCCCAATACCTCGTTCAATCTTGTTACCACCAGGTCACTTTACTCATTGCGTAACACATCATCCCGTGACCAACCCTTAGTCACATTGAGCTCATTACGATGATGTCTTACCGAGTGGGCCCAGAGATACCTCTCCGTCATATGGAGTGACAAATCCCAGTCTCGATTCGTGCCAACCCAACAGACACTTTCAGAGATACCCGTAGTGCACCTTTATAGTCACCCAGTTACGTTGTGACGTTTGGCACACCCAAAGTATTCCTACAGTATCCGGGAGTTGCACAATCTCATGGTCTAAGGAAAAGATACTTGACATTAGAAAAGCTTTAGCAGACGAACTACACGATCTTGCACTATGCTTAGGATTGGGTCTTGTCCATCACATCATTCTCCTAATGATGTGATCCCGTTATCAATGACATCCAATGTCCATGGTCAGGAAACCGTAACCATCTATTGATCAACGAGCTAGTCAACTAGAGGCTCACTAGGGACATGTTGTGGTCTATGTATTCACACATGTATTACGATTTTTGGATAATACAATTATAGCATGAACAATAGACAATTATCATGAACAAGGAAATATAATAATAACCATTTTATTATTGCCTCTAGGGCATATTTCCAACAATCTCCCACTTGCACTAGAGTCAATAATCTAGTTACATTGTGATGAATCGAACACCCATAGAGTTCTGGTGTTGATCATGTTTTGCTCGAGGAAGAGGTTTAGTCAACGGGTCTGCAACATTCAGGTCCATATGCACTTTACAAATATCTATGTCTCCATTTTGAACATTTTCACGAATGGAGTTGAAGCGACGCTTGATATGCCTGGTCTTCCTATGAAACCTGGGCTCCTTGGCAAGGGTAATAGCTCCAGTGTTGTCACAGAAGAGTGTCATCAGGCCCGACACATTGGGAATGACTCCTAGGTCGGTAATGAACTCCTTCATCCAGATTGCTTCTTGTGCTGCCTCCGAGGCTGCCATGTACTCCGCTTCACATGTAGATCCCGCCACGACGCTTTGCTTGCAACTACACCAGCTGACTGCCCCACCATTCAAAATATACACGTATCCAGTTTGTGACTTGGAGTCATCCAGATCTGTGTCGAAGCTAGCATCGACGTAAACCTTTACGACGAGCTCTTCGTCACCTCCATAAACGAGAAACATATCCTTAGTCCTTTTCAAGTACTTCAGGATATTCTTGACCGTTGTCCATTGTTCCATGCCGGGATTACTTTGGTACCTTCCTACCAAACTCACGGCAAGGTTTACATCAGGTCTGGTACACAACATGGCATACATAATAGACCCTATGGCCGAGGCATAGGGGACGACACTCATCTTTTCTCTATCTTCTGCCGTGGTCCGGCATTGAGCCGTGCTCAATCTCATACCTTGCAATACAGGCAAGAACCCCTTCTTGGACTGATCCATATTGAACTTCTTCAATATCTTGTCAAGGTACGTACTTTGTGAAAGATCAATGAGGCGTCTCGATCTATCTATATAGATCTTGATGCCTAATATATAAGCAGCTTCTCCAAGGTCCTTCATTGAAAAACACTTGTTCAAGTAGGCCTTTATGCTTTCCAAGAATTCTATATCATTTCCCATCAATAGTATGTCATCCACATATAATATGAGAAATGTTACAGAGCTCCCACTCACTTTCTTGTAAACACAGGCTTCTCCATAAGTCTGCATAAACCCAAACGCTTTGATCATCTCATCAAATCGAATGTTGCAACTCCGAGAGGCTTGCACGAGCCCATAGATTGAGCATTGGAGCTTGCACACCTTGTCAACATTCTTAGGATCGACAAAACCTTCCGGCTGCATCATATACAATTCTTCCTTAAGGAAACCATTAAGGAATGCTGTTTTGACGTCCATTTGCCATATCTCATAATCATAGAATGCGGCAATTGCTAACATGATTCGGACGGACTTCAGCTTCGCTACGGGTGAGAAAGTCTCATCATAGTCAACCCCTTGAACTTGTCGATAACCCTTAGCGACAAGCCGAGCCTTATAGATGGCCACATTACCATCCGCGTCTGTCTTCTTCTTAAAGATCCATTTATTTTCTATGGCTCACCGATCATCGGGCAAGTCAGTCAAAGTCCATACTTCGTTTTCATACATGGATCCTATCTTGGATTTCATGGCTTCCAGCCATTTGTCGGAATCTGGGCCCGCCATCGCTTCTTCGTAGTTCGAAGGTTCACCATTGTCTAACAACATGATTTCCAGGACAGGGTTGCCGTACCACTCTGGTGCGGAACGTGTCCTTGTGGACCTACGAAGTTCAGTAGCAACTTGATCTGAAGTTTCATGATCATCATCATTAACTTCCTCTCTAGTCGGTGCAGGCACCTCAGGAACATTTTCTTGAGCTGCGCCACTCTCCGGTTCAAGAGGCAATACTTCATCAAGTTCTACTTTCCTCCCACTTACTTCTTTCGAGAGAAACTCTTTCTCTAGAAAGGATCCATTCTTGGCAACAAAGATCTTGCCTTCGAATCTGAGGTAGAAAGTATACCCAGTAGTTTCTTTAGGGTATCCTATGAAGACACATTTTTCCGATTTGGGTTCGAGCTTTTCAGGTTGAAGTTTCTTGGCATAAGCATCGCATCCCCAAACTTTCAGAAACGACAGCTTAGGTTTCTTACCAAACCACAATTCATACGGTGTCATCTTCACGGATTTCGACGGAGCCCTATTTAAAGTGAATGCGGCAGTCTCTATAGCATAACCCCAAAATGACAGCGGTAGATCGGTAAGAGACATCATAGATCGTACCATATCCAATAGAGTGCGATTACGACGTTCGGACACACCATTACGCTGACGTGTTCCAGGCGGCGTGAGTTGTGAAACAATTCCGCATTTCCTTAAGCGCGTGCCAAATTCGTGACTCAAATATTCTCCTCCACGATCTGATCATAAGAACTTGATTTTCCTGTCACGTTGATTCTCAACCTCACTCTGAAATTCCTTGAACTTTTCAAAGGTCTCAGACTTGTGTTTCATTAAGTAGACATACCCATATCTACTCAAGTCATCAGTGAGGGTGAGAACATAATGATAGCCACCGCGAGCCTCAACACTCATTGGACCGCACACATTAGTATGTATGATTTCCAATAAGTTGGTTGCTCGCTCCAGTATTCCGGAGAACGGTGTCTTGGTCATTTTTCCCATGAGGCATGGTTCGCATGTGTCAAATGATTCATAATGAAGAGACTCCAAAAGTCCATCTGCATGGAGTTTCTTCATGCGTTTGACACCAATGTGACCAAGGCGGTAGTGCCACAAGTATGTGGGACTATCATTATCAACCTTACATCTTTTGGCATTCACACTATGAATATGTGTAACATCACGTTCGAGATTAAATAAGAATAAACCATTGACCAGCGGGGCATGACCATAAAACATGTCTTTCATATAAATAGAACAACCATTATTCCCAGATTTAAATGAGTAGCCATCTCGCATTAAACGAGATCCAGATACAATGTTCATGCTCAAAGCTGGTACTAAATAAAAATTATTGAGGTTTAAAACTAATCCCGTAGGTAAATGTAGAGGTAGCATGCCGACGGCGATCACATCGACCTTGGAACCATTCCCGACGCGCATCGTCACCTTGTCCTTCGCCAGTCTCCATTTATTCCGCAGTTCCTGTTTTGAGTTACAAATATGAGCAACTGCACCGGTATCAAATACCCAGGAGCTACTACGAGCGCTAGTTAGGTAAACATCAATAACATGTATATCACATATACCTTTGGCATTGCCGGTCTTCTTATCCGCTAAGTACTTGGGGCAGTTCCGCTTCCAGTGACTGTTTCCCTTGCAATAAAAGCACTCAGTCTCAAGCTTGGGTCCATTCTTTGGCTTCTTCCCGGTAGCTTGCTTACCGGGCGCGGCAGCTCCCTTGCTGTCCTTCTTGAAGTTCTTTTTACCCTTGCCTTTCTTGAACTTAGTGGTTTTATTCACCATCAACACTTGATGTTCCTTTTTGATTTCCACCTCCGCTGATTTCAGCATTGAATATACCTCAGGAATGGTCTTTTCCATCCCCTGCATATTGAAGTTCATCACAAAGCCCTTGTAGCTAGGTGGTAGCGACTAAAGGATTCTGTCAACGACCGCATCATCCGGGAGATTCACTCCCAGCTGAGACAAGCGGTTGTGCAACCCAGACATTTTGAGTATGTGCTCGCTGACGGAACTATTCTCCTCCATCTTACAACTGTAGAACTTGTCGGAGACTTCATATCTCTCGACCCGGGCATGAGCTTGGAAAACCATTTTCAGCTCTTGGAACATCTCATATGCTCCGTGTTGCTCAAAACGCTTTTGGAGCCCCGGTTCTAAGCTGTAAAGCATGCCGCACTGAACCATGGAGTAATCATCACTACGCGTCTGCCAAGCGTTCATAACGTCTTGTTCTACTGGGAAAACAGGTGCTTCACCTAGCGGTGCATCAAGGACATATGCTTTCCTGGCAGCTATGAGGATAATCCTCAGGTTACGGACCCAGTCCGTGTAGTTGCTGCCATCGTCTTTCAGCTTGGTTTTCTCTAGGAACGCGTTGAAGTTGAGGGCAACATTAGCGTGGGCCATTTGATCTACAAGACATATTGCAAAGAATTTTAGACTATGTTCATGATAATTAAGTTCATCTAATCAAATTATTTAATGAACTCCCACTCAGATAGACATCCCTCTAGTCATCTAAGTGATACATGATCCGATTCAACTAGGCCGTGTCCGATCATCACGTGAGATAGACTAGTCATCATCGGTGAACATCTTCATGTTGATTGTATTTTCTATACGACTCATGTTCGACCTTTCGGTCTTCCGTGTTCCGAGGCCATGTCTGTACATGCTAGGCTCGTCAAGTCAACCTAAGTGTATTGCGTGTGTAAATCTGGCTTACACCCGTTGTATGCGAACGTTAGAACCTATCACACCCGATCATCACGTGGTGCTTCGGAACAACGGACCTTAGCAATGGTGCACGATTAGGGGGAACACTTTCTTGAAATTATTGCGAGGGATCATCTTATTTATGCTACCGTCATTCTAAGCAAATAAGATGTGAAACATGATAAACATCACATGCAATCAAATAGTGACATGATATGGCCAATATCATTTTGCTCTTGATCTCCATCTTCGGGGCGCCATGATCATCATTGTCACCGGCATGACACCATGACCTCCATCATCATGATCTCCATCATTGTGTCTTCATGAAGTTGTCTCGCCAACTATTACTTCTACTACTATGGCTAACGGTTAGCAATAAAGTAAAGTAATTACATGACGTTTATGTTGACACGCAGGTCATAAATAAATTAAGACAACTCCTATGGCTCCTGCCGGTTGTCATACTCATTGACATGCAAGTCGTGATTCCTATTACAAGAACATGATCAATCTCATACATCACATATATCATTCATCACATCCTTTTGGCCATATCACATCACACGACATATGCTGCAAAAACAAGTTAGATGTCCTTTAATTGTTGTTGCAAGTTTTTTACGTGGCCGCTATAGGTTTCTAGCAAGAACGTTTCTTACCTACGCCAAAACCACAACGTGATATGCCAATTTATATTTACCCTTCATAAGGACCCTTTTCATCGAATCCGATCCGACTAAAGTGGGAGAGTCAAACACCCGCTAGCCACCTTATGCAACTAGTGCATGTCAGTCGGTGGAACTAGTCTCACGTAAGCGTACGTGTAAGGTCGGTCCGGGCCGCTTCATCCCATGATGCCGCCGAATCAAGATAAGACTAGTAACGACAAGTAAATTGACAAAATCGACGCCCACAACAACTTGTGTTCTACTCGTGCATAGAAACTATGCATAGACCTAGCTCATGATGCCACTGTTGGGGATCGTTGCAGAAATTAAAAATTTTCTACGCATCACCAAGATCAATCTATGGAGTAACTAGAAACGAGAGGGGAGTGCATCTTCATACCCTTAAAGATCGCGAGTCGGAAGCGTTGCAAGAACGCGGTTGGAGGAGTCGTACACGTAGCGATTCAGATCGCGATCGAATCCGATCTAAGCACCGAACAACGGTGCCTCCGTGTTCAACACACGTGCAGCCCGGTGACGTCTCCCATGCCTTGATCCATCAAGGAGGAGGGAGAGGTTGAGGAAGAAGGCTCCAACAGCAGCATGACGACGTGGTGGTGATGGAGTGGCAGTTCTCCGGCAGGGCTTCGCCAAGCTCACGCGGAGGAGAGGTGTTGGGGAGGGGAGGGGCTGCGCCTTGGATGTGGTCGTGCAGCCCTCCCCTCGCCCCTCTATTTATAGGGAGAAGGGGGAAGGGGGCCGACCCCTCTACATGAGATCTAGAGGGGGGCGGTGGCCAAGGGGGAGGGCGCTTGCCCACCAAGCAAGGGGGGCGCCCCCCTTTAGGGTTCCCCCCAAACCCTAGGCGCATGGGCCCTAGGGGGAATGGCGCCCAGCCCACTAGGGGCTGGTTCCCTTCCACCTACAGCCCATAAGGCCCTCTGGGGCAGGTGGACCCTCCCGGTGGACCCCCGAAACCCCTCCGGTGGTCCTGGTACAATACTGGTATACCCCCGAATATTTCCGGTGACCGTATGATGACTTCCCATATATAAATCTTCACCTCCGGACTATTCCGAAACTCCTCGTGACGTCTGGGATCTCATCCGGGACTCCGAACAACATTCGGTAATTACATACAAATCTTCCTAATAACCCTAGCGTCATCGAACCTTAAGTGTGTAGACCCTACGGGTTCGGGAACCATGCAGACATGACCGAGACAACTCTCCGGCCAATAACCAACAGCGGGATCTGGATACCCATGTTGGCTCCCACATGTTCCATGATGATCTCATCGGATGAACCACGATGTCGAGGATTCAAGCAATCCCGTAACAATTGCCTTTGTCAATCGGTACGTTACTTGCCCGAAATTCGATCGTTAGTATCCCAATACCTTGTTCAATCTCGTTACCGGAAAGTCACTTTACTCATTGCGTAACACATCATCCCGTGACCAACCCTTAGTCACATTGAGCTCATTATGATGATGTCTTACCGAGTGGGCCCAGAGATACCTCTCCGTCATATGGAGTGACAAATCCCAGTCTCGATTCGTGCCAACCCAACAGACACTTTCAGAGATACCCGTAGTGCATCTTTATAGTCACCCAGTTACGTTGTGACGTTTGGCACACCCAAAGTATTCCTACAGTATCCGGGAGTTGCACAATCTCATGGTCTAAGGAAAAGATACTTGACATTAGAAAAGCTTTAGCAGACGAAGTACACGATCTTGCGCTATGCTTAGGATTGGGTCTTGTCCATCACATCATTCTCCTAATGATGTGATCCCGTTATCAATGACATCCAATGTCCATGGTCAGGAAACCGTAACCATCTATTGATCAACGAGCTAGTCAACTAGAGGCTCACTAGGGACATGTTGTGGTCTATGTATTCACACTGTATTACGATTCCGGATAATACAATTATAGCATGAACAATAGACAATTATCATGAACAAGGAAATATAATAATAACCATTTTATTGTTGCCTCTAGGGCATATTTCCAACAGTTGATGTGTGGAGTAATAATAGTAGATGCAAAATCATTTCGGTCTACTTGACATGGACGTGATGCCTATATTCATGATCATTGCCTTAGGTATCGTCATAACTTTGCGATTTTCTATCGATTTCTCGGTAGTAATTTGTTCACACACCTTAATATTTTCTATCTTGAGAGAAGCCTCTAGTGAAACCTATGGCCCCGGGTCTACTTTCCATCATACAAGTTCTAGTTTCCATCATATTAGTTTCCGATCTACTATTTTGCAATCTTTTACTTTCCCATCTATAAACCAAAAATACCAAAAATATTTACTTTACCGTTTGTCTATCTCTGTCAGATCTTACCTTCGCAAGTAACCGTGAAGGGATTGACAACCCCTTTATCGCGTTGGGTGCAAGTTGTTGTTTGTTTGTGCAGGTATTCGGTGACTTGTGCATTGTCTCCTACTGGATTGATACCTTGGTTCTCAAAACTGAGGGAAATACTTACTCTACTTTGCTGCATCGCCCTTTCCTCTTCAAGGGAAAAACCAATGCAAGCTCAAGAAGTAGCAGTAGGCGCGCCGGGATCGGCACGGCAGCGGAAGGGCGTGCGCGTGGGCGGGGGCGAATTTGGAAGTGAAGATGCTTTTCCACCTGACAGTGGTGGCCCAAGCGCGGTTTTTCCTTCCGTCGGAGCCCCCAAGTGCGCTGGGTTCAGCCTGGGATCGCCATGCTAAAAAATGGGCCGAGCCGGCAAATTTTGGAGTCCTGGGGGCGCGATTGGGGGTTTTCGGCGCCGATGTGAAAAAGATCGCCCTGGGGGCATGTTGGGGGCACGAGTTGTGATGCTCTAACAAGAAAGGAATGGGAGAGGAGACACGACTGTGGGAGCATCTCGGGAGATAGATTCAGCGAGCTGGCCGATGCTCACCAAGTACGGATCATAGGGCATGTACGTGTTGCCCGCTGGCTGATGTCTACTGCACAACCTTCTTCCTGTAGACTTGTGTTGGGCCTCCAAGCGCAGAGTTTTGTAGGACAGTAGCAAATTTCCCTCAAGTGGATGACCTAAGGTTTATCAATCCATGGGAGGCATAGGATGAAGATGGTCTCTCTCAAACAACCTTGCAACCAAATAACAAAGAGTCTCTTGTGTCCCCAACACATCCAATACAATGGTAAATTGTATAGGTGCACTAGTTTGGTGAAGAGATGGTTATACAAGTGTAATATGGATGGTAGATATAGGTTTTTGTAATCTAGAAATATAAAAACAGCAAGGTAACTAGTAACAAAAGTGAGCAAAAACGGTATTGCAATGCTTGAAAACAAGGCCTAGGGTTCATACTTTCACTAGTGCAAAGCCTCTCAACAATGATAACATAACTGGATCATATAACAATCCCTCAACGTGCAACAAAGAATCACTCCAAAGTTTCTATCGGAGAATGTAGGACGAAAACATGCATCACCCCCTATGCATAGATTACCCCAATGTCACCTCGGGAATCTGCGAGTTGAGTGCGAAAACATACATCAAGTGAATCAATAGAACATCCCATTGTCACCACAGATATCTAATATGTCTCCATCGTATCTACTTTTCCAAACTCTTTTGCCCTTGTTTTGGACTCTAATTTGCATGATTTGAATGGAACTAACCCGGACTGACGCTTTTTTCAGCAAAATTGCCATGCTATTATTTTTTGCAGAAATAAAAGTTCTTGGAATGACCTGAAACTTCACGGAGATTATTTTTGGAATAAAAAAATTATTGGCGAAAGAATCAACCAGAGGGGACCCACACCCTCTCCACAAGGGTGGAGGGTGTGCCCTCCGGTCTTGTGGGTCCCACAGACCTCCACCGACCTCAACTCCAACTCCATATATTCACGTCCGGGGAGAAAAAAATTAGAGAGAAGGATTCATCGCGTTCTACGATACGGAGCCGCCGTCACCGCCTGTTCTTCATCGGGAGGCAAATCTGGAGTCCATTCGGGGCTCCGGAGAGGGGAAATCATTGCCATCATCATCACCAACCTTCCTCCATCACCAATTTCATGATGCTTACCGCTGTGCGTGAGTAATTCCATCGTAGGCTTGCTGGACAGTGATGGGTTAGATGAGATTTACCATGTAATCGAGTTAGTTTTGTTAGGGTTTGATCCCTAGTATCCACTATGTTCTAAGATTGATGTTGCTATGACTTTGCTATGCCTAATACTTGTCACTAGGGCCCGAGTGCCATGATTTCAGATCTGAACCTATTATGTTTTCATGAATATATTTGTGTTCTTGATGCTATCTTGCAAGTTATAGTCACCTACTATGTGTTATGATCCGGCAACCCCATAGTGACAATAGTCAGGACACTTCCCGGTGATGACCGTAGTTTGAGGAGTTCATGTATTCACTAAGTGCTAATGCTTTGGTCTGGTTATCTATTAAAAGGAGGCCTTAATATCCCTTAGTTTCCAATAGGACCCCGCTGCCACGGGAGGGTGATAACTCACAAGTATAGGGGATCAATTGTAGCCTCTTTCGATAAGTAAGAGTGTCGAACCCAACGAGGAGCTAAAGGTAGAGTAAATATTCCCTCAAGCTCTATCGACCACCGATACAACTCTACGCACGCTTAACGTTCGCTTTACCTAGAACAAGTATGAAACTAGAAGTACTTTGTAGGTGTTGTGGGATATGTTTGCAAGATTATAAAGAGCACATAAAAAAATTAGGGGCTGTTTTAGGTAAAGAAAAAGTTAGTATCGCGAGTGTGGAAAAGTGGTGGTAGGAGTTGCGAAATTGTCCCTAAGCAATTGACTACTTTACTAGACCAATAGCAAGCTTTATGTGGGAGAGGCCACTGCTAGCATGTCATCCCTGACTTAGGATTCTATGCACTTATGATTGGAACTATTAGCAAGCATCCGCAACTACTAATGTTCATTAAGGTAAAACCCAACCATAGCATTAAGATATATTGGCCCCCCTTCAATCCCGTATGCATCAATTTCTATGCGAGGTTGAAGCTTCTGTCACTCTTGCCCTCCAATACATAGTCCTATCAACATACAACTAACCCTATGGTGTGATCCACGCGCGCGCTCATATGATGGGCACAAAGGACAACAACATAACCACAAGCAAATTAAACCAATTATAGCAATTCACCAATTACCGATAGGACAATGAAAATCTACTCAGACATCATAGGATGGCAACAACTCATTGGATAATAATATGAAGCATAAAGCACCATGTTCAAGTAGAGGGTACAGCGGGTTGCGGGAGAGTGGACCGCTGTAGATAGATGGGGGAAGGTGATGAAGATGTTGGTGAAGATGACGGAGGTGTTGGTGTAGATCGCCGTCACACGATGATAGCCCCGGCGGCGTTCCGACGCCACCGGGAGAGAGGGGGAGAGAGCCCCCCTTCTTCTTGTTCTTCCTTGACCTTCTCCCTAGATGGGAGAAGGGTTTACCCTCTGGTCCATGGCCTCCATGGCAGCGGAGGGGCGAGAGCCCCTCCGAGATTGGATCAGTTTCTCTCTCTCTCTCTCTCTCTCTCTCTCTCTCTCTCTATTTCAGCGTTCCAGATTCTGGACTTTCACCGTTTCTTATATTCCCGGAGATCCGTAACTCTTATTGGGCTGAAATATTAACATGATTTGTATCCGGATATTGGCTTTCTTGCGGCGAAAGAAGGGCACCAACCGCCTTACGAGGTGGCCACGAGGGTCAGGGGCACCCCTGCCTCGTGGCCCCCCGGGCATCGTCTCATGTTGATTCTTCTTCCCAAAAATCACATATATTCCAAAAAAAATCTCCGTAAGTTTTTATCCCGTTTGGACTCCGTTTGATATGGATTTTCTGCGAAACAAAAAACATGCAACAAACAGGAACTGGCACTGGGCACTGGATCAATATGTTAGTCCCAAAAATAGTATAAAAAGTTGCCAAAATTATATGAAATTTGTATAATATTGGCATGGAACAATCAAAAATTATAGATACGACGGAGATGTATCAGAGGGTAGGACAAAAGATGTCATGCAAGTTCTTTTCCACAAGCACGTATGACAATATTCAGAATACATGCCTACATTATATTGATGAATTGGAGCTAGTTATGTGTCACCCTATGTTATAACTGTTGCATGATGAATGCCATCCGACATAATTATCCATCATTGATCCATTGCCTACGAGCTTGTTTCATATTGATCTTTGCTAAGTTACTTTTTCGTTGCCTCTTTACAATTGCTACAAAACTGCTATTGTTACTTTTGCCACTATTACCGTTATTTCCATACTACTCTGCTACAGATATTAAGTCTTTTAGGTGTGGTTGAATTGACAACTCAGCTGCTAATACTTGAGAATATCCTTTGGCCCCCCTTGTGTCGAATCAATAAATTTGGGTTGAATACTCTACCCTTGAAAACTGTTGTGATCCCCTATACTTGTGGGTTATCAAGACCTTTTTCTGGCGTTGTTGCCGGGGAGCATAGCTCTATTCTCTGAGTCATTTGGGATTTATATGTGTCGATCACTATGAGGAATTTGAAAGATTAAAGAATCAAGATTTTTCCCTCAACTACGAGGGAAGGTAAGGAACTGTCATCTAGCTCTACACTTGATTCACCTTCTGTTTTGAGTAAACTTGCGAGACCTACACCTACTATTGTCCGATATGTTGCATGTTATTGATGATGAAACTTCTACTATGCATGATGCTTATGATGAAACTACTTCTCTGCTTGATAATACTGTGCCACTAGGTGAATTTCTTGATGAACAACTTGCTAGGGTTAGAGAGAATGAATTACTGAAACTGATGATATTATTGAAACTGAAGATTATGATTCTTCCCCTAGATATGAATTTCCTGTTGTACCCGAGGGTTATATTATGGATGAGGAAATTTCTAGAGACTTTCTTGCTTGTAATGATAGAGATGATCTTAAGAAACTGTTAGCTAAGTTGAAAGAAAAGTCCTTGAATGCTAGAATGCAATATGACCCTATGTTTGCTACTTCAACTATCTTTGTTACTGATAAGGATTATGAATTCTCTGTCGATCCTGAGTTAATTACTTTGGTAGAATCTGGTCCTTTCTATGGTTATGAATCTAAAACTGTTGTGGCACATCTTACTAAATTGAATGATATAGCCACCCTATTTGCCCATGTGGAAAAAAAATTCTCTATTACTATATTCTCAAATTGTTTCCTTTCTCGTTAAAGGGTGAGGCTAAGTTATGTTTTAATTCTCTTGCTCCTGGTTGTGTGCATAGTCCCCAGGATATGATTTACTACTTCTCTGAAAAATATTTCCCTGCTCATAAGAAAAAAGCTGCCTTACAGGAAATATTTAACTTTGTGCAAATTGAAGAAGAGAGTCTCCCACAAGCTTGGGGGAGGCTTCTCCAATTACTTAATGCTTTGCCTGATCATCCTCTCAAGAAAAATGAAATACTTGATATCTTTTATAATGGACTAAACAATGCTTCCAGAGACCACCTGGATAGTTGTGCTGGTTGTGTTTTCAGGGAACAAACTGTTGAGCAAGCTGAATTGCTATTGAATAATATATTGAGTAATGATAATGATTGGACACTTCCTGACCAACTCCTAGGCCAACTCAGAAGAAAAGGGGTATTCTATTTCTCAGTCCTCAAGATATGCAAGAGGCAAAGAAATCTATGAAAGAAAAAGGTACTAAAGCTGAAGATGTTAAGAAGTTACCGCCTATTGAAGAAATACATAATCTTGATAACCCAACACAGATAGTAGAGGTAAACTCTCTCCATAGATTTGATGAAGGTGATATTCCTCATAATAAGTATGCTAGTCAATGCTTGGATGAGTTTGATAATTTTATTGTTAAACAAGAAAACTTCAATGCTTATGTTAGTAGACAATTGAAACGTAATGCTTACATGCTTGACCACTTGGGTGATTATATGAGTAGAACTGTTAATAATCTTAAGCTTATTAGTAAACATGCTTCCATGGTTACAACTCAAGTAGAGCAAGTACTTAAGGAACAAGATGATTTTCTTAATGAGTTGAATAGTAAGAATAATGATAATGTTGTTAGGGTTATGACTAGAGGTAGTAAGATGACCCAGGAACCTTTGTATCCTAAAGGCCATCCTAAGAGAATTGAGCAAGATTCTCAGAGAGTTAATACCAATGCACCTAGTCCTTCTAATAAAAAGAAAAAGAAAACTGATAGGACTTTGCATGCTAGTGAACATGTTATAGACACACCTGAGAATCCCAATGATACTTCTATTTCTGATGCCGAGACACAATCTGGTAATGAACATGAACCTAGTGATAATTTTAATGATGATGTTCATGTTGATGCTCAATCTAGGAATCATAATGATGTAGAGATAGAACCTGTTGTTGATCTTGATAACCCACAACCAAAAAATCAACGTTATGATAAGAGAGACTATGTTGCTAGGAAACATGGTAGAGAAAGAGAACCATGGGTTCATAAACCCATGCCCTTTCCTCCTAAGCCATCCAAGAAAAAGGATGATGAGGATTTTGAGCGCTTTGCTGAAATGGTTAGACCTATCTTTTTGTGTATGTGTTTGACTGATAGCCTCCTTATTCTAAGTATATGAAAGATATTATTACTAATAAAAGAAAGATACCGGAAGCTGAGATTTCCAGCATGCTTGCTAATTACACTTTTAAGGGTGGAATACCAAGGAAACTAGGAGATCCAGGAGTACCAACTATACCATGCTCCATTAGAAGAAACTATGTTAAAACTGCTTTATGTGATCTTGGAGCCGGTGTTAGTGTTATGCCTTTCTCTTTGTATCATAGACTCGAATTGAATAAGTTGACGCCTATTGAAATCTCTTTGCAAATGACTGATAAATCAACTGCTATACCCATCAGTATCTGTGAGGATGTGCCTGTTGTGGTTGCAAACGTTACTATCTTAACGGACTTTGTTATTCTTGATATTCCTGAGGACGATAGTATGCAGATCATCCTTGGTAGACCCTTTTTGAATACTGTAGGGGCTATTATTGATTGCAACAAAGGCAATGTCACTTTTCATGTTATTGGTAATGAGCATACAGTACACTTTTCGAAGAAACAACCTCAAGTTCATAGTATCAATTTTATTGGAAAATTTCCAACTATTACTATTGGAGGTTTTGAATTCCCTCTTCCTACTGTCAAAAGGAAATATGATATTCTTATTGTTGGGGACATGCATATCCCCGTTGAGGTAACCTAGTGTTATTCAAAAATTCTCCGATTTCATGTCATTCAGAAGAATTTTGTTAATAAGACTTGATCAACCTTGTTAATGGATTCCTTTTGATGAGCATGAGATGGATGAATTTAGAAGGCACAACTCTCTATACCCATCTTTTACTTTCTGTTATTTAGAATAAATAAAGCAAAAATAGTATTTTCTGTGTGCTTTCTGAATTATCCATGCAATAAAAAATGTCCCAAAAATAAAAGTTCTCCAAATGCCTTGAAAATTCAGTATGTTTTTTATAGAATATTTGAGAATTCTGGCACTAAGAACACACCAGGGGGACCCACCACCTGTCCACAAGGGTGGAGGGTGCGCCCCCTATCTTTTGGGTACCCTCCACTTATTCCAGCACCCATCCACTTCATCTTCCTAAAGAAAAATCACCCTGTAGCTCAAACCCGTGTTCTAGCTCATTTTGTTGCCATTTTTGATCTCCTTGCTCAAAGCTTCATTCACAAAACTGCTTTGGGGGATTGTTCTTCAGTATGTGACTCCTCCAATGGTCCAATTAGTTTATGTTATAGTGCTTTATTTATTGCAAATTTTTGCTACTATGGTGACCCTATTCTTGAGCTTGCATGTCAAATTTATATGGTCCAAAGTAGTTTTGACGCATGATTTAGTCTCTAGACACTTGTAGGAGTAGTTGCTATCAATATTGTTGAGTTTGGTTCACTTTTATTTTGAGTCACTAAAAATTTCAGAAATTTTTCAGAGGAAGAAAAATGTCTAGGAGAATGTACCAAGGTGGTTCTTCAAGGAAGCAAACACCGAGGCTTGCGATACGTGAGCCAGACCTCGAACCACCAAGGGAAGCTCAAGTGCGGCCTTGTGAATGGCCATCATATGAATTTATGGTTCAAGCAGGCTTGAAGGATGAATTTGATGCATATGTATGGAATGCTGATCTTGAGGACTTCATATCAGATAAGTGAAAGTGTGTTATATCGACTAGAGGGGGGTTGAATAGGCGATTTTTACAAATTCGTCATTGAGGAATTACTAGGTGAGGAAATTTCTAAGTAATGAACTACTTAGCAGCAGAATAAGTAATCATATGCAAGCATAGCAGAGCAATAGCACAGTCATCATGATGAAATGAAAACAAAGCATAGAGTACAAGTAGCGTATAACCAGGATAAGCAGGCCAAAAACAAACTGGCTGAAGAAATAGGGTTGAGGAAATTGAGAAAGTCTTCAGTCAAAGTCTTCAAACAGTAACGATCAAGTACTTTAACACATAAATGAGGAAACAAAAGGGTTGAGGAAATAGAACCAGTAGCTTGGTGAAGACGATGATTTGGTAGACCAGTTCCAACTGCTATGACAGTCGTACTCTGGTTGGAGCGGCTAGGTATTTAAATCTGAGGACACACAGTCCTCACCATATTATCCTTGAGCTAAGATCACATAGACCTCGCCCAATCACTCATGGTAAGTCTTCAGGTGACTTCCAAACCTTCACAGACTCGGTCACTCGACGATCCACAATTTCCTCTTGGATGCTCTAGACCATGACGCATAACTGTCTGGAGGATGCACACTCCTCAAAGGTAACAAGTGTCGATTCCACACAGGAACAATCTCTTCAGTGATGCTCAATCACTTTGGGTTTGTAGGTGTTTGGGTTTTGGGTTTTTGGTTTTTCCTCACTTGATGATTTTCGCTCAAAGTCCTCAGAGGATGGGTTGCTCTCAAATGACAAGTGTTAGTTTCTCTCGGAGCAGCCAACCAGCTAGTGGTTGTAGGGGGCGGCTATTTATAGCCTAGGGAGCAGCCCGACATGATAAGACATAAATGCCCTTCAATGATATGACTATTAGGTGGATAGATATTTTGGGACAGCTCGCGCATAGCACAGCAACGGTCGGAATTTTGAGTAGCAAAATCCTCAGGGCTATCATGTTCCTCACTGTGTAGGAAATCCGCACTGGCGAATTCCTAACTCCTCAGCCAGAACAAATTCCTCAGAGACCAGAATATCTTCATCTCTGTCACTGAAGAAATTTACTGAACTGTACGAGATTTCCAATGGCTTCACTCGAAAGGATTGGGTAGGTGTAGGATTTTGAGATGCGCATCACTTGGAAACTTTTCCTTAGTTTTACCTCGACCCCCTTTAACAGTACGGTGTTTCCTATGACTCAAGTAAGAGAAAACGAAACTACAAAAACAAAAGTCTTCATGCTTCATATTCCTCACATGAATATCAAGTCTTCATGGTCACACCAATTTCTTCACTTTCAAAGTCTTCAAGAAAACCAAAGTCTTCAGCTGAAGACATACATTTTTAGGGGTCAGCTTTCATCGTAAATATCAAACTCCTCATAGACTTATAGACCTGTGTACACTCACAAACTCATTAGTCCCTTAACCTATAAGTCTTCAATACACCAAAATCACTAAGGGGCACTAGATGCACTTACAATCTCCCCCTTTTTGGTGATTGATGACAATATAGGTTAAGTTTTCAACGGGGATAAATATATGAAGTGTAAATACTGATATTGAGGATTTTGATTGCAAGATATAGAAGAACTCCCCGTGAAGATGTGCATATGCGAGGAATTTGCTTTGAATAGCAAATGCACATTATAGAGTAGAATCATGGAGATCTCCCCCTATATCTTGTAATTCATACACGCATTTAATATATGATATGAAGAATTTGAAATGCATGATGAAATATGGTGTCTGATGAAATTCAGCATGCGTGCATGAACGAACTGGGGAAATAGCATGCAGAAAACAGAGCAAAAGTATCAGACCACCATAGGACTTAAGTTTACAACTTGATCAACAAACACTTCAGAAGAGCAAAAGTTGTAACTTTACAAAAAAATGCCCATATATATAGACCCGTTTGAAGACTAACTCAAATTTCTCCCCTTTGTCATCGAATGACCAAAAGGGATGAGAAATGAGGACTAACGCCCCTGAAGAATATAATCTTGATGTCGATGGAGGAACGCCAGCGTTGTTGGGGTCGTTTGTTGGAGTAGGGCCTTTCGCAGTGTCTTTCAAGTCTTCAGCTTCATCCGTCTCGGGTGATGAAGAATATGAACTGGCGACCAGATGAGGAACTTTAACCTTCTTGAATTTCTTCGAAGGTGGCTGAGACCAGTCAAAATCCTGTTGGAAGCCCATCTGTTTGAGATCTTCATCACCGTAGAGGTGAGACAATACAACCAAAGTGCGGTCAAAAACTTCATGCAATGAGTAGTGGTTCTTCTTCACAGTGTTTTGCGTGATCGTCAGATTCTGAAGAATTGAACCAAACCGACGCTTGACCCACTTGTGGTTGCGATCGACCTTCTGATGACTGAGGAGAAGCTCGTGATCAGTCATCACACATGGAGCTGTGGCTTGAGGATATTGCTTTGAAGCATTTGCGGCAGTATCATGAGTGACAGAGTCATCATTGGTGGAATAAGAAGCAGCTTTGCAAAACTTTCCATCCAATGGACGAGTGCCTTCATCAATGACGGCAGCCTTGCCCTTCTCATCAGCTGAGGAAATGGTCCTTTTGAGGACTTCAATTGGCGGCAAGTAGGTGAGATGATTTTGACAGTCAGTCTTATAATTGATTGAAGACCTTGATCTAATGAATCTCATAATCCAGGGAGCGTAAGGCTTCAATTCAAACGGTGACAGAGCTACATTGGCCAAAGTCCTCATGAAGAAATCATGGTAGTTGATTGGAATACCATGGATGATATTGAACAACCGATTCTTCATTATGCCAACAACTTCTTCATCATCAGAGTTGTGGCCCTTAATTGGACTGAGGGTTTTGGTCAATATTCTGTAGATCGTCCTTGGCACATAGATCAGTTCCTTTACAAGGAATGTGGTCCTTGGAGCTTGGCTTGGCTTCAAAGGCTTCATCAGCACTTGCATCAGATGATTTGAAAGTTCAGGTTCATCATAGATGCGCCTTGCACCTTCAGTGGGAGGACTGACTGGGACAGCGTGAAGCAATTCAGAGGTCGGAGCTTTATAGTGAGTGTTTTCAGTCATCCAGTCCAGTACCCATGAATTGACATCTTCAACATTTCCAGTATTGTGCAGCGTGGCGAAGAATTGAGGAATGAGTTCTTCATTCCAATCGCAGATGTCGGTGCAGAGGTTGAGCAGCCCAGCGTCATGAAGAACACTGATGACTGGGGTGAAGCACGGTAGAGACTCCAGATCTACATGAGGAATTTGCTCATGGTCAAAGATCTTGTCCTTATCGAACATCAGCGAGGAATAAAAGTTCATCTGTCTGGCAGTTCAAAAACGGTTGCATCAAAGTCGAGCAGAGTCATATGGATTATAGTTAGTGAAGAAGATGTGCTCAACAAAGAAGTCATCAGCCTTAAACTTCTGCTTCTTGGAGTGAGGATTCTATGGCTTGGGCTGAAGATTTGTAGATGATGTCTTCACAACCTCTTATTGTATAGCCTCTAGAGCCACATGCTGAGGAATTTCAGGAGCAGATTCATCAGCAGCAGCCTTGGCGTCCATTTCTTCAGCACTAGCAGCTGGAACTTCTTCTGGAATAGAAGGAAGTGAAGCTTGATGTCCATCAGAACCCGTATGAATCTCTTCAGTTTGGACAGGGGACCGATGAATCTGTTACGGAGGGGTGTAAAGTGGTGAATTGGGGTGGTGACTTTCCAAATAGTCATCATTCAGAATAGGAGTTGTTGACCCAATGTCCACATCCTCATCTTCTTCATCAATTTCTTCTATGCCTGCCTCTTCAACTGTGAACTGAGGCATGGGCGATGATACTAGAGGAGTTGAAGGGATATCATCCACTTTAATTTCTTCATCCAACTGCTCTGACGTAGCAGCAAAAGGATCTTCTTCTTCAGATTCACTAGGAACCACATATTCCTCACCAAAGGGAACGATCTCCTTTGATGGCATGCTTGATATATGAACAACATATATGGGATTTGCATAAGAGCTTGTCAAAGTCTTCACTTTCTTTGGTGTTGAAGACTCTGAGGATGTAGATGCTTTCCTTTTCTTCATAGCTGCTCGCTCTGCAGCTTTGGTTTTCTTTGCTTCTGTCGCAGAAGGAAGATTGGTGCTTGTCATCTGTGCAGGAGGAGCAGAGGAATTTGGTGCAATTTTTTCAGGCGCAACTGATGCAGTTGCCCTGGCATGTTCAGTTTCCTCAGGCGCAGTAGCAGATGCTTGAACTGGCCTGACTTGTTCTTCACGCGCAACACTAGAGGTTGTCTTGGTAGTTTCTTCAGTGGCTGGAATTTCTTCAGCAGCCCTGGTACTCTCATTTTCTTCAACATCTGGGCTGTCATCAGCTGTGCTTGCATGTTGTTCTGTAGGCTGAGCAGATGCTTCAGCCTGAGGAATTTCATGTTCCGATGAAACTGCAACATTTGAGGTAAATCCCTTCACCATTTTGACGAATTTGACTTTGGCTCCCAGCCAATCTGCACGGTATGCGTCAAATTCATCACTGAGTGCTTTGATCTCAGTTTGCATGGTCACAAGTTCATCAGGAGTCATTTTGACAACATTCTTCTTCAGAAGACACTCCTTGTACCGAGCTTTCTTCAGTTGCCTGGCCTTTTCAAACTTCCATTTTCTTCGGCTATGAAGGCTGTCAACATATGACTTTGGCCAGGTGTGAGTTCGAAATCAGGCATATGAGTGTTAGGATCCTTGTGCCAGAGATCAATGAAATCGAGGATCAACTTGGGATCCAGCAAAAGAGGCACATTTCTGCCTTTGGCTCTAGCGGCCCTTTGCTATCTATCTCTGATGATTTCAGCCAATTCTTCATCATCAGCTTCATCTTCACTAGACGACACTTGGAAGGCAACCTGCTTCTTGTGCGGACTTGGTCTTGTGCCTTGTCTAGCAGTGGCCTTTTTCTTCAGCAAGGTGGGGCATGTTGAAGACTGTGGTGGAGCTAAAGAACTTGTAGATGCTCCGGAAGCAATTGATATCCCAACGGTCCTATGGCAAGAGGTGAGGTGCGCAGGTGTCGAGGACTTTGTAGCAACCGCTGAGGATTTAGCAGAGGGGGCTGGAGCTGCCTTTGAGGAAGTGGCATGAGGCACTGGCCGTGAGGGCTTTGAGGAACTTGGCCTTGAGGGCATTGCAGCTGAGGAACTGGGCTTGTGTGCAGGCTTCTTGGGCATGGCCTTCTTGGGCTTGCTAGCAGAGGCCTTAGCAGTGGCAGCAGCAGAATCTTCATTGAATTTATTCACTGCTTCTTTGGCCATTTTGGCCAACTTGGCTTGCCGCTTTGCCCATTATTTTGGAAAGTCCTCACCTTTTCTGATGCTTGAGGGATCAGTAACTTGGCCTGGTGCCAATGGAGGTCTTGGGCATGGAGGGTGTACTACGAATTTCTTCATGTACTTGGGAGTCACATATCTGTACTCCCTCCATTCTCGTGCCCATCTCCTCTCTATCCTCTGAATGCGCACTTTGCGCCCATTCTTTGTCTCCTTGCCATGAATTGCTTCATCAGGAGTGCAATACCCTGCATAGATATCATTAGGGATCTCAAAGGCAGCATTTACTTCTGGCCGCTTGCCTCCCTTCTGAGGTCTCTTGCCATCAGCCATTTTCTTCAGCTGAGGATTTTGAACAATAGAATTCTCTGATGAGGTGTGCAATTTGTCTTCAAAGAACGCTGCAAATGAGTTAAGTTGATGAGAACCTAGAGATTCAGCAGCGGACATGTGTACCTGTGAACAGAGTATAGGTGCGAAGAATTTGGAGAGGTCATATGCGTTCTCAGAAGTTTTTCAAAAGAATCAAGTTTGAGGAATTTGACCAGGAGCGTCTTGAGGAATTTCACTAAGTGGTCTTTGACTTAGGTTCCAGAGTTGTATAGATTGAAAATCCACACAATTGAGGAATCTTGAGGAAAAACGTTTCTTAGAGAAACAAATCAAGAAACACATGCAAGTGTGGTGTTTAAGAGTATGGGAGTTGAAGAATAAACACCTTTTGAAGATTTTGTGGAATCATCAGAATCAACAAAGGAATTTAAAATAGATTTTATTTACCCTTGACGAAGAACACGACGAAATGAGAGTTGAAGTGGAGAAGTTCGTCAGTTCAAATCTTCCACGTCCTAACTTGGTGGTAGAAGACAGCTACGGCGGCGGTGGAGTGAAGATTTCTGTGGCCGGCGCGAGTACGACGGCGACGAGGTTGAGGCAGTGAAGCTCTTCCTCACCCGCGACAATGGAAGGTAGTCGTGGCGCTAGGTCAGAGAGCTCGAGTGAGGGGAGTGAGGTCGAGCGGGGTAAATGAGGTAAGAGGAGGGTAAGGGGTATTTATAACCGAGGTGAAAAACCGCTGTTCGAAGAAAATGGATGAACGTGCCCCTGACCCTTCTCATCCTAGCGATATGTGTCACCCACGTACTAAGAAGTGGAGATCGTGTTAGATCGTGGGTGAGTATTTTAATCTTATCATGGGATGCGGAATGGTTTGAGCGGCAAAAGCCGAAAATTCAGATAAGAATATTGTAAAGTTTCGTTCGCAAATTCTTCAGCTGACAAGTACACGGTGAAGATTTTCAACGGGTTTCAAATAGAACACACATGAAGAATTTGTGAATAGACTAGGTTGAGTTTAGCAAAGAGGGGGAAGGGTCCGATCACATTCACTCAGTAGAAAAGTCAACTTGAAGAATTAGCAATAAGTGAATGTTGTAGAGGACTGAAAACTCATATATATATATATATATATATATATAGGGTCGCGCTATTCGTCACCCTGGGTGAGGAATAGTTATTCTTCACCCCCTCTATTTTACCATCAATGCACCGTAATTTTATGTTCCGTAAATTTTGTCTTATTTCTGACGCAAAAAGAGACCGTAAGAAAATATATAATCGCCGTAAAAAATATTTTACGTTATGTAAAATTACAAACATAAAAACATAGTCTAAAATACACATAAACTGCAAATTTTCTTGTCTTATGACCTATATTTTTATTTTCTTATGTCAAATTTTACGTAGTGAATCAATAGAAATGTAACTATTTGAATTCCAAACGTAATTTAATTATGAAATGATCGTAAGATTACCTCGGGTGAAGAATAACTTATTCTGCACCCTGGGTGATGAATAGTAACACTATATATATATATATAGTCAATGAAGAACATAGTCGGAAAGAGTGAAGACTTGCAAAGTTGAAGAATTTGAACAATTGAGGAATTTCAAAAACTGTAGAAAAACTCAAATTGAAGATTTTCAACTTTTGTCGGTGGCGTGACCCACCATATAAGAATGATGATTTCAGACGCCGCATACAATTGTCGTAGGGCTCTGAAAATCAAATTCTTCGTTAATTTCTTCACACTTAGAGGGTTAGTCTTCATTGATTGAAGAAAAACGTTACTTCGTGTGTTGCATATCTAAGTCATCAATTTGCATAAGTGTTAGGATGTGTGTCCTTTTCAAAGAACATTAGAAGATTCTAAGATATTTAGCTCATACCGCAACTTGCTAAAATCTCTTCTCATCCAAGGGCTTTGTGAAGATATTAGCTGGATGTTCTTCAGTCTTCACGTGCTCAATAGAGATGTCGCCCTTCAACACATGATCTCGAAGAAAATGATGACGAATCTTGATGTGCTTTGTCTTCGAGTGCTGAATTAGGTTATGAGGAATCTTGATGGCACTCTCATTGTCACAGAAGAGTGGCACATTCTTCACATTGATGCCGTAGTCCTTGAGGGTTTCATTACAAAAAAAGACACATCCGTGACATTTTGGGCCGAACGAATTTTTTTCCTGTCGTACTTATGACACTTCTAGACGATAACTGTGACAAAACCCGGTATCATCATAGATGTGGTTGGGTCCTACTTTGACAAAAAATCATGACAGAAAATGGGCTTTTCATCCTGTGCAGGCCGGAGATGCAGCCGCATGACATTCTTTGGGCCGTCCATGACGGAAAAAATCATGGTAGAAGCAAGGGCGTGGAAAATATCGGGGAGTTCCCGGTTACGATGGGTGGTCGGGGGCCGAGCGATGCGTGTTTCTCTCGTACGTACGCGCGTGTGTTCAAGGCGTTGGGCTCTAACTGAACCCGAGCGATTGCACTACAGGCTACACGTTACTGAACCCGAGCGATCGATCAATCCCTTGCTGTAAACTGAACTCGAGTGATTCCTTCGCTACTACTGCTAACTGAAGCCGATCGAACACTGCTACCTCCTTCCCTTGATGAACAGTGAGCGTTGTTGAGGGGGTTTGGATGAATAGTTCCCGGTGGGGGGTTGGATGAACAGAACCCCGTGGTAGTAGAGGCCGTTGCCGCTGGATGAACAATACCCCGATCGATCGAGCCGGTGGATGAACAGGACCCCGTGGAGGGCTGGATGAATAGTAGCCGATGGAGGGCTGGTTGAACAGTAGCCGGTGGAGGGCCGGATGAACAATAGCCCATGGAGGGGTGGTTGAACAGGACCCCATGGAGAGGGCTGGTTGAACAATAGCCAGTGGGGGCTGGATGAATAGGAGCCCGTGGATGAACAGTCGTAGGTGGAGGCTGGAGGAGGTCGACGGTGGATGAACAGGAGCCCGTGGAGGCTGGAGGAGGTCGACGGTGGAGATGAACAATATCTCGTGGAGTCCCGTTTCGTGGTACGCCACACCCCTCCCGATGAACACGACCCCTGTTTCGACCGTAGCGCTCCAACATAAGTCTGTTTCCTCCGTTTTGCGGTACGCCACACCCCTCCCGGTCAACAGGACCCCGTTTCCACCATAGGAGGTCCGTTTCCTCCGTTTTGCGGTACGCCAGACCCCTCCCAATGAACAGGATCCCATTTCCACCGTGGCCGGTCGAACACAAGGCTGTTTCCTCCATTTTGCGGTACGCCAGGCCTCGTTTCCATCGGCTGTTCCGTCCAAGGCGGTTGGCTCCCGATGAACACGACGTATTCCGACCCAGTCGGTTGCCTCCCGATGAACATGACGTTGTTTCTTTGTTCCGACCCAGCCGGTTCGCTGCCCAATGAACAGGACGTTGTTGCTGCCATCCGTTGCCTCTCCATGTACACAAGCCCTGGCCGTCCGTATATATATATATGCGTGAGTAGGCGTTCGAGACCCCGCCCGTATGTACATATGTGGCCTTATTTTCTTTCTTGCACCCTGGCCGTTATACGTATGTGTACATGCTACATGCACACCTCTACTACGACACGTGCCCTTCCTTACATGGCCACAGTTCATCGCTGCAGCCTGCAGACAGACCGATCGACCAGTATGTGCGTACACATTCGCCACCAGAATGGCAACGCTACGTATGCTTCGACCAGGTGGGTCCCGACTGTCAGGCACTACTTTGTGTGCGAAGATGTAGCTGGTGGGTCCCAGCAGTCAGGGGGGCAAATCAATTTTTTTTGCCTGTAATATGGACACACTTCCTTGCGTGCGAAGATGTAGCTAGTGGGTCCCAGCAGTCAAGGGGTAAAGTTTTTTTTCGCGAAATATGGTGGCCCGTCCGATGGGTCCCTGATGTCAGGTGGAGGAATCATTATTTTGCGCATAATAAGGAGGCATTTCCTTGCTGTGGCCGTGGACCCAGCTGTCAGCCTCTCCACGTACAGTACTCTTCCGATTGAAGTCGTTTTTTGACCACATTGACCACGCCGCGCCGAGAGCACCAGGGCGGTGGACGACGGCGAGGCCTAGGAAGGGGACGATGTGGAGCCAGGGAAGATGCGGCAGTGGATGCCCACGCGGAGGGGAGTACATGGGTTGACTTCTTTGGCTGCGGTGTGAGGCTGCCGTCACCGGAGAATAACAAGAGGTGTGGGTGAGTATAGAGGGATGGCATGGCCAGCGGTGGCAGCACAGCCGTCCATGGGAGGCAGGAGCAGGTGGCATGGCCGACGCTTGTTTGGGCGGCTGGAGCAAGAAGACCAGTGGTTGAAGAAGCACTACGGCCGTTGGATGGACATCGTACGGTCACTGGAGCTAGAATCGTTCATATTGACTAAGTTGACAAAGCCCTCCATCCCCGTCAACTTACTAGGCCCACAAGTCAACCTCCCATTATGCTAGGTCCTAGCTGGCAGGGGGAGTATTCATTTTTTTGTGCGCAATAAGGAAGCACTTCCTTGCGTGCGAAGATATAGCTGGTGGGTCCGAGCTGTCAGTGGCTGGAACGTTTTTTTTCGTGAAATACAGAGGCCCTTTCGGTTGGTCCCAGATGTCAGGTGGATGAATCATTATTTTGCGCGTAATAAGGAGGCATTTCCTTGTGTGTGGCCGTGGACCCGGCTGTCAGCCTCTCCACGTACAGTCCACTTCTGATGGATGTCGTTCGTTGACCACGCCGCGACGAGAGCACCAGGGCGGTGGATGATGGTGAGGCCTACGAAGGGAACGACACGGAGCCGGGGAAGACACGGCAGTGGCTGCCCACGCGGTGGTGAGTACGAGGGTTGACTGGTTCGGCTGCCGTTGCCGGAAAATAACAGGAGGTGTGGGTGAGTAGAGGGATAGCCAGGCCAGGGATGCGAGTATGGTGGGGCCGTGAGGCCTGCCCAGCAGCACAGCCGGCCACGGGAGGCGGGAGCAGGCAGTTTTGCCGATGCTAGTTTGGGCGGCTCGAGCAGGAAGATCAGAGACTGAAGAAGCACGATTGCCGTTAGATTGACATCTAACAGTCTGACGCTGATAGAGTCGATTGTTGACTAAGTTTCTTTTTTTGAGAAACCTTGTGTATGCATGAACTTAGTAGGCCCACAAGTCAGCCTCCAAATATCTGGCAGAAAACATAGAGCCCATTTGCTATTTTTTTAATAATTTGCAGCCCATTTGCTAATTCTTAAGTAATTTATTACAACCCATTTTCTGCCCAGGACCACGGTCAAAAAGTTCAACCTTATTTTGCATATTTCGGTGGAGTCCGAACTGTTGTAATCCCGAAAGGATAAACATTTTTAAGAACTTATTGATTTGCCAAAAAAATCGTTTTGTTTTTGTAAGCAAACAAGACGTGGGACAATTGAGTTGGTTTAAGGGAAAACCAGTGGTAAAAAAATCAGCGCTGGGAGGGAAACAACAACAAAAATAAGGATGTAAATATGAAAAGGGAACTTTATGTATTTTCAATATAATGATACGTGTATATGAACTAGTAAAACTATAGGCAGAGATTAGAAAACGGAAGTAGGACATGGCATTTCAAGAGGAAAATAGAACTGGGCTGTGTGTTTGATTCAGTAAAAAAACTGCCTGCGGATGTTGTAAGACAAAATATAACTAACGCTGGCAGGCCAGAGGCCAGTAGATACCTGCTGGATCTTTGTGCCCCGTTGTCGTCATAGGCTAGGCCTGTTAAAAACAAAACCAAGCCTGGGCAGTCTACAACCCAGTTGAAACTTGCTCGACCTGAAAAAACAATATACCTGCTCAATAAACGAGAGAATTCTGCAAGTACAGACTGATCACTGGGATGCAGCAGGTATATTGTTTTTTCATCATGATAATAAATGCATGCACTTGTTTCGAAACATTTGCAGAACTGGGAATTCGAACGGCAGGTGCTTATGCTACCCATCAAATAAAAATCAGGTGCCTGAAAATTCGTTTAGAAACAAATGATTCATCTTTATATCCACGTCGACCCTCGGCATGATGGTTGGAAGCAAATGCCAAGTTCATACCGAAAGATTGTTAACAACAATACCAACTTGCGCACGACAAGGTAGTACACGTACCGACGATGTCCTAGACTAGGGGGTACTCACCACGTCATCTCCCCATCTGTTAGATTGGGCCGAGGACCCCCATGGCCGTATACTCATGGGCCAGTTCGGATAGCTGCCGCATACAAGGAAGATTCCACAAGACTTGGCGATCAGGACAAGGACTCCTCCCCACTGGCGTATTCGGCTAGGACTCTTGTTATCCTAGGCCTCTGGTACATTATATAAACCGAGGCCAGTCTAGTCGATAGATCATATACATACAATCATACCATAGGCTAGCTTCTAGGGTTTAGCCTCTCTGATCTCGTGGTAGATCTACTCTTGTACTACCTATATCATCAATATTAATCAAGCAGGACGTAGGGTTTTACCTCCATCAAGAGGGCCCGAACCTGGGTAAAACATCGTGTCCCCTGCCTCCTGTTACCATCCGCCTTAGACGCACAGTTCGGGACCCCCTACCCGAGATCCGCCAGTTTTGACACCGACATTGGTGCTTTCATTGAGAGTTCCGCTGTGTGATCGACAAAAGGATCGATGGCTTGTCTGCAGGTCAACTGCGATGCCGGCATCTTCGTCGCCGGCTCAACTGGTCACCTTGGCTTGACCGATGACCGTGCTCCATCTCCGATCATCATGTTCGGACGAGGGCCTTCATCAACATCAACTCCGATCTCTATCAAGATCATGGAGGAATCATCCATGGAGCTCGGGGGCTCAACGTCAATATTGCCCTCGGGCGACCGTGCTGTTTTTCCAAACAGCGAACTTGTATCCGCTGCCACCACCTCTTAGAGCATCGCTTTGACGATCCCTTTGGTGAAATTGTGCGGAATTGAGTCTTCAACGACCATGCAAAATTTCGTCGAGTTCCGATGGAGGAATCTCCGGCGATCTATAATATACCGGAGCCCTGTCAAATCTGGACGGGAATCAGGACGAGTTTAGGGCATGGTGTCCAGCTTCTAGCTCGGACGTCCTTTGTAAGATCCAACCATTGATCAACTGCGGAATTACTATATCTACCACCCCTCAAAATTGCAGCTCGATCCGATCGTCCAAACTCCGGGAACCTTCCGATTAATGCATCACTTTTCGGATCTATTTTCTGCACGAGAACGAATCCGACCCGAATTCATCTTTTTTATGAACGGGATTTCGGACATCCTTTTTGAAGGAAGTTTTGTATGGGGTATTGTGTTTTTTTCCTAAACACGTCCCGCTAATTTTGAAGTCTTTTTCAATATGATATTCACCATCACGCTGGTGTCAAACTAGCCTGATAACATTGCTCTACGGCTGCCGACCTGCGCTAGACACGTTGTCACTTTATTGAGCCGAGATCAATTTCTTCGGATCATCATCTCGACAAGCCGAATAAGAGTTCGACATCTCGAAGGATAAATCATCACCAACATCGCCGCCCCACGGATTACACGGAGCGGGCACACGGGCATCGCCGCACGGTCACTTCATCAAGCTGGCATTGACCACATCACGACCTGCATCGGCAGGGCCGCACTGTTGCTTTTTCAAGCCGGTGTCCGTCACGCCGACCTACTTCGACTCATCAGCTGACATGGAGGCTTCGACATCTCGGCTGGACCGGGGGCTTCGCCATCTCTTCATCAACCTACTCCGGACACTTCGGCGTTACTAGCCGACCAGCTTCGTCGCGTTAGCTGGACCGAGGGCTTTGCCTCGGCGAGCCAACCTTTGCCAGCATTGCCATGCCATTGTTTTATCGCCCATCAAGCAATAGGTGTGCGGATCGAGTCCCAATTTTGGGAATCACCTTCCTTCGGATTGCTACAACAAATAAACCAGGTGCTATTAATCCTAGTATTTTTTGCTTGCTTGGGTTCATTTTTCCCAAGGAATTATTACTCTAGTTTGTCCATCATATGTACACAGGTCTATCAAATGGTGGCCGCATTAACGACAGTCGCATGGTGGTTCGGTTAGTTTCCGTACATAGTCTGGCGAACGCCGCATCCGGAGCTCGGACCGACCTGTGAATTCAGGCTTTGCCACATCTTTACCACATCACGCCGACGCCCTGCATCGACATTGACTTCGGCGCCAAGCCATATTTATTTTATTACTCACTTTGCATAAATTATTTATTATGCAACGATTTTTTTAATTATCATTATTACTATTATCTCCGGTTTGCACTATTTTTTGTGCATAGGAAAATGATCCGGGGACTTCGGCGTCACTCTGCCGGTCTGCATTGACCGTGCTATGTCACCACTTCGGCGTGTCGAGCTCTCCGCTCCGCCACCTCGGGACCGGCTTCGGGGATGGAACCTTGTCCCGCATCAAGCTCGGACCGCGTCATCAATACCGAACACATTAACCAGCTAAGTCGCTTTCATGCTCAAAGCTTTATTTTCTAACTTGTGTTCAGTTCGACCAAGCATTATATTTTTTTGGAAAAAAGTTGCTTGTAAAAAATTTCCTTGTCCAAACTCTGTTTGTGACGCATAAATTCAAATACCCAATTCATTCGGGGGCTTCCTTCATGAAGATTTTCCTCTTGCATATGATTACACTTGTACGGCTTCGTTCCTTGTTCGTGTATTACGCCACAATATGCACCATATTGACTTAAGCGATATGCAAGCTGGGTTGCCTCGCTCCTGTGTTTACCCCTACGTTCCCGATTGTTCGGCTAGGGTGTAAAGGGAGCACCTCTGCGATTGTCACGATCGGGTCACCCGAGCCGGACCTCAGACTGGGTGAAGCCGAAAGCTAGCGCTCTTATAGTTTTCAATGATGGTCGGCACACAATGGAACTCATGGGTACAAAAAATCTATTGCACAAGTCTCATAATAACAATGAGCACCGAAGAAAGGTATCGGTGGGGGTACTATTTTCTTCGAAGATGCTTCTTACACTTCGCAGTAATATATCATAAGTTCCCTGAGCGCGCTTTGTCTGTTACAGCCTTATGGCCTGATTGCCTGGTTATTGGAAGCACCGTCGATACTCTCAACAGATGGAGTGCATAACACTTTTTGGTCCTTGACCGAAGAGGGAGAAGCCGACGGTCGGTTAAGACGCGTTTAAAGTTCGGTTGATCATAGATATGACATAAGTACTTCGGTACATGCAATCATTCTTTTACCCAAGTCACTTGGGGGCTCTTAAATTTATATGAGCCGTTTTATGATAAGTGTTCTTCTTCTTAGTCATTGCAAAGTTTTATTATTATTATTATCTATCACTCCTTTTTTCGGCACAAGCGAGTGGTCACTAGCCGGGGAGCCTAATTTCTCTCTCAAAGCCGCTAGGGTGTAGTTTGCTAAACTGGCCTAATGAGAAGTACTCCGCCCTCGGGATAGGAGGTTGAAGCCGTAGGCTGACCCGCTTGAAGTCTTGAGATAGGATGTATCATGTTAAAGCACGAAAGAAGCACTTCTTTTGTTAAGGCCAATTTTCAGATTGGCACCGAACACTTGATCTTGTTCAGACGTCAAGTTTTTACTGACGTTTTTTGGCTTTTCGAGCCTATGGCACTTTTAAACTATTTGTGCTTTTCCAGCATTAGTCTCGCAGAGCAACACCGGACACCTTTAGGGATTCGGCAAAAACATTCTCGGATATTGCTATATATGCATCGGTTTCGAATTGTGTCTTCGGTCAATAGTTGGGTTGCCCGGCTCCTGTGCTTTACTCCTACGTTCCGCTTTGTTCGGCTAGGTGTACAAAGGGAGAACCACTGCGATTGTGCTTCCAGCTTGCATGGTCAAGCACCTTAGTGGAGAAAGCCGAAAAATGACTGTCACAATAAGCGTAAACTGGTCAGCGATCCGATGACTATGTTAAATGATGGGCCGTTCATAACATTGGCCGAAGTGTTTACGGCTTGACCTCGACTGTCGCCGAACACTACCGGGGGCTATTAACTGGCCTCCCAAACTAAATCCTCGATATTTTGCTCTTACATTCGAGCTGAGGTTTCATGATCATGCTTAGCATGACAACCCAAAGAAAGGAACCGATAGCGGGACTATTTTCTTTGGAAGACATTTCTTCTGTTAAACAGTAATATAACATATCTCTCTGCGTACCTTTGTTTATAAAACCGTGTGGCTAGATTGCCTTGTTTGTCATAAATCTTTGCCCTCATAAAGACTTTATAAAGTAGGACAAACACTCCTCGGCTACTGGCCGAGGAGGTGGAAGCCGATGGTCGGTCAACAAAGTTTTGTACAATGCGGATCCGAGCATTAATGACGTAAAGTACTCGAATACATAGAGTCATTACACATAATTTGTGATTTTACTATGGATATCGATCCTTAATTCGGCCACCTATGCCCGCATTAAGGCTCGGGGGCTACTGGGCTTCGGGCTTATTATTTACAAATATTAAAGGGGCACATCGATCCCCTGATCTAGTGTTGTCACCCGACCAGTGTCTCGGGGGCTACTGCATTGCCGGTTCAATGCAGAAAATTTTATGTGCAATATAGTTTCCGAGGAGATTTTGATCCTTAGGTTGGTCGACCGCACCCAACCTGAGTCTCGAGGACTGAGCACGCCGCTTTTAGTGTCCCGAAGTATACTGCCAAGCTAGGACTTGATCCTCAGGCCGATTTTGCAAATCAACCTGAGTCTCAACGACTACTGGGATCAGCGGTTTTATGTCATCCTTCATGTGCATCTCGGGTTTTAGACCGATACCCACCTTGAGGGCTACTGGCTATATATCTCGGTAGAGAATAAATTGCACCAATAAAAAATATTGACAAAATTCGGCCCACATTCGGGCTGGTGCACCACCTCGGAAGCAGTCCGGCATAAAGCTCGGGCGCTAGTGGCTGGCTCCATAGAGGGAATTTCCGGCATTAAGCTCGGCTAAAATCCTTCAAACTTCTTTGAACTAAGGTGATTTACGACACCTCGGATACAGTCCGGCGTTGGAGCTCGGATACATAGTCCGGCGTTGGAGCTCGGATACATTCCGGCGTTAGAGCTAGGAAGCGGTCCGACGTTGGTGCTCGGCTGCAAAAGATACCTCGAATGCAGTCCGACGTTGGAGCTCGGACGCAAGAGAATGCTGCCGCCCGGGAAAAGCTTCAAACCCGAGGTGTGGCATAAAAATAACAAGGCATTGATAAAGGACGGAAACTTAAAGGGGCTCCTCGGATACCTGATGTGTAAACTCGTCGAATGCATTTAGGCGACCCTCAAGATCGAAGATGAGAAGATTTGTTGAACCAGTTTTCAAGACCAACGACCAAAGATGAAGAATGGTTTGGAAGAATCGAGGAGCGTCCCTGACTTGAAGACCAGTTTAGGGGGCTACTGACGGTGTCCTGGACTAGGGGGTACTCACCACGTCATCTCCCGATCTGTTAGATTGGGCCGAGGACCCCCATGGCCGTATACTCATGGGCCAGTTCGGACAGCTGCCGCATACAAGGAAGATTCCACAAGACTTGGCGATCAAGACAAGGACTCCCCCCCACCGGCGTATTCGGCTAGGACTCTTGTTATCCTAGGCCTCTGGTGCATTATATAAACCGAGGCCAGGCTAGTCGATAGATCATATACATACAATCATACCATAGGCTAGCTTCTAGGGTTTAGCCTCTCTGATCTCGTGGTAGATCTACTCTTGTACTACCTATATTATCAATATTAATCAAGTAGGGCCCAAACCTAGGTAAAACATCGTGTCCCCTGCCTCCTGTTACCATCCGCCTTAGACGCATAGTTCGGGACCCCCTACCCGAGATCCGCCGGTTTTGACACCGACAAGTACCAATACCAAACTAACTTATAATCTTTTTAGTCGTGGCCCTAGTGTTCGTCTGGTAGAAAATCTTGCAGAAGACTAGCTCCCGCTCCTTCTCTTGCTCCAGGTCCCTAAGGTGGTACTGGTGCATCACCCAGTTGGCCCTCTGCTGGTCGAAGTTCTTTTTTTCGCGGGAATGGTCGAAGTTCTTGTTGGTGTGCAGGACCAGAACCTTTTTGCTGTCCGTCTGCCGACCATTGACCATCACCGGCAAGGTATTGCCGGTCTTGTGCCACATCGCGTGCATGCCGCACTCCGACTGTATCTTGCAAAACGTCCACGTGCCCCTTTTGAATGCCCTGTAATTGCGCTGGAAGAAATGCTTGCTTAGGCCGCTCGGTGTGATACCTGCAGTATTGTTGAATACAGGTTTTAGTGTACGTAGTTGGCATTTTCATAATATCTTTGGCATGTTGCAGTCACTTGTTTCACTTTTTATTAACTGGCAAATTGTAATTGCTTCACTAGGTCTGCGTCTAAAAAGAAAATAGAGCTATAAACAAAGGAATATGTTTGTGCAAGTAGACGGCCGATCGGTGTCTACCTAAAAGTTTCTCAGGATGGGTGTAGCATATGCTGTGCTCGCTGTCGATGGTTGGTATGAACAAATCAACGAGAGGGTGAGATCTCGCGCTGTCAGCACTCACTTTGGCCTCAAGGTGCTCGATCAGCTCCTGATCCGTGGGATCGAACTTGACGCCAGCCGGCAGCACCGGCCAATCCTTCTTCGAGTTGCATCGGTTAATTCCAGTTATATGGTACTCAATGTATGATCAAATCAACTGTTTGAAGTGAATGATGAAAGATTTCGACAGATAAGTGGTAGTACTCCACATCTGAAGTCCACAATACCCGAACACGCCGCCAGGATTCTTGTGTCACCCCACGCGCAGCGTGTTGTCACGTCAATTCAATGTGAGGACATGATAAATAATTTGACCAAGGTATACTAGTACTGCTACTGTACTTTACTTACTAGTCGTATTTAGTGTCACATTTTAACCATAGGTTTAACTAACAAAATGTCAATGCATGTCACCAAAAATTATTTCATTGGAAACTATGTTCAAATACGAATAAAACAATATAATGTTTTGTGACATGCATTAACATTTAGTTAGTGAAATTTATGGTCAAAATTTGACACAAATTACGAAGAGCACCGGTAAACCAGGAGGGAGGTAGTAGTATGAGTAGCACAATATACGGTGTAGAGGACTAGTACAAATTTAGAAATGGGGTAAGAAGTTACAAGGCTGTGCGACAGACTTTGTAGGCTACATGAGTAATACAAAATATAATTCCCATTGGACAACACTTTCACCAACAAGTTCACACTTGAAGCCTAATTGATATATATATATATATATATATATATATATATATATATATATATATATATAGGAAAATGGTTGTGTACTCCTGGGAGTACGTACTCCCGCTTCTCATATACCACATAGATGAATCTTTTATACCACTTTATTATTTTTAATATACTTCATTAGTAATTATTAGATACCCCAAAATGAGTTTCATGAAAAAATTCATGTGAGTCTACATATTTTTAAATGTTTACGTATATACTGATGTGTTTGTACGTGAAAAAGGTATATTACAAAAAGTACATTGCAGATGATATTTCTTCAACAAAACTCGTATTGGGGTATCTTAGAATATTTAATGAAGTATATTGAGAATAATAAAGAGGTATAATTAATGCATATATGAGGTATATTGAGAATGGGAATATATATATATATATATATATATATATATATATATATATAGGACTCCTCTTCTGTACTCCTGGAAGTATGTACACAACATCTCCATCATCATTATCAGTATATCCTACATAGGTGAGTTAGGATGCACTCGATGCCAGAAAGGTATCTATCCTTCAAACTAACAACAGTACATAATATCCAACAAAAGAGGACCATGCTACAGCAGCAGGATACATGGCACAATCTAGATATCAGTATGAATCAAGTTGTGCATATTTGCTGTTGGCATGAACCACATCGCCGCATGTCGGGTTTGCAAAAGCCATCCATCGCATGGAAGCTTGATGCCTTTTACACACTGAAGATTATCTGGCAACAAGCTGTGTCGACGAATCTCTGGATATGGTGATTCATGAAACCCATGGTATGATGTGTAAACACAGTTCCCCCTGGCGAATGGAAGTTGCATAGTATGGTAATCATCGCCAGTGATATGATCGATGATTGGTTGAATGATAGGATAATTGAGCCCGATGAACATGGAGTGGTTGCCGAGGCTGTAAACCTGCCTCCAGTTGAATACGCCTGGCCCAACGGAGCTGAGATCTTTCTTGAACACGAAGCAGCCATAGCCATCAATGTCACGAACACCCCAGACATTGTACTGTATGTGGTTTGATGAAATGGTTTTGGTCAATTTGGTACGTGCAAATGAGTATCAAATGACCGCCGTCAGCTGAACGAGCGGTAGACCACCACCCATCGGCTGGTATGATTCTAGGTCCTGGAATCATGAAGGCCATCGCATTTGCGTCTGCTGCAACAATTCAAATTGGAGACCAACAGGACAAAAATAAACAATCATGTTCAGAGTATGTGTGGAATTAAGATTATTATAACAGTGACACATATCATAGACAGAGAATTGCAATGCCGTGGTCATAATCATACCCCAAGTTAAAAAAATAAGCCAATGGCTTTCATATTCTCTACTCTTATAAAAGACTCTATTTGTGATGATGGTGTGTCTGCCATCCGTCATTTCTGACCATCAGATCTGCATCTAACGACTATGATGTAAGTCGTGACATTTTTGCAACAAGACCCCACTCCTCTGCTCCAATTTGCAGAAACCCCTTAGTATCTTGAAACCAACCACATCCCTCCCCCACCTCATCAAAACAGCCACAAGGAATATATTTTGAGTGAAACCTAATACGAGTATATTTTCAGTGATATATACACCAAACTATAGTGTTTTTCTTTCAAGTTTGTGAACATGTATTATTCTATTTTGGATCCGTTGCAACACACGGGCACATTGCTAGTCTAGCAATATATCATGGTTCAAACATCATGTAACAATGAGAGGAAAACAGATATGACAGGGTCTACTCATATTCTACCATAGCACTTACTATAGTTATCATATCAATGTTGGGGATCGTAGCAGAAATTTAAAATTTTCTACGCATCACCAAGATCAATCTATGGAGTAATCTAGCAACGAGGGGAAGGAGAGTGCATCTACATACCCTTGTAGATCGCTAAGGGGAAGCGTTGCAAGAACGCGGATGAAGGAATCGTACTCGCAGCGATTCAGATCGCGGTTGATTCCGATGTAGCGCCGAACGGACGGCGCCTTCGCGTTCAACACACGTACAGCCCGGGGACGTCTCCTCCTTCTTGATCCAGGAAGGGGAGAGGAGAAGTTGAGGGAGAACTCCAGCAGCACGACGGCATGGTGGCAATGGAGCTCGTGGTTCTCCAGCAGGGCTTCGCCAAGCACTATGGAGGAGGAGGAGGTGTAGGAGGAGGGAGGGCTGCGCCAGGGAAGAGGTCACGGCTGCCCTCCCACCCCTCCACTATATATAGGGGCAAGGGGAGAGGGGGAGGCACCCTAGGGTTTCCCCTAGGGGGCGGCGGCTAGGCAGATTGGATCTCCCTAGGGAAAATCCTAGGGAGACTTGCCCCCCAAGCCAAGCAGGTGGAGGCGCCCCAACCCCCCAAGTAACATGGGAAAGGGTGTGGGGGGCACACCACCCCTTAGTGGGCTGGTTTGCCCCTTCCCCTTTGGCCCATGAGGCCCTCCCACACTTGCCGGGGCTCCCGAAACACCTTTCGGTCATGCTGGCCATAGCCTGATACCCCCGGAACACTTCCGGACTCCAATACCCTTCGTCCAATATACCGATCTTCACCTCCGGACCATTCCGGAGCTCCTCGTCATGTCCGGGATCTCATCCGGGACTCCGAACAACCTTCGGTAACCACATACTATTTCCCATAACAACTCTAGCGTCACCGAACCTTAAGTGTGTAGACCCTACGGGTTCAGGAACCATGCAGACATGACCGAGACAACTCTCTGGCCAATAACCAACAGCGGGATCTGGATACCCATGTTGGCTCCCATATGTTCCACGATGATCTCATCGGATGAACCACGATGTCGAGGATTCAATCAATCCCGTATACAATCCCCTTTGTCCAGCGGTATTGTACTTGCCCGAGATTCGATCGTCGGTATCCCTATACCTTGTTCAATCTCGTTACCGGCAAGTCTCTTTACTCGTTCCGTAACACATCATCCCATGATCAACTCCTTGGTCACATTGTGCACATTATGATGATGTCCTACCGAGTGGGCCCAGAGATACCTCTCCGTTTACACAGAGTGACAAATCCCAGTCTCGATTCGTGCCAACCCAACAGACACTTTCGGAGATACCTGTAGTGAACCTTTATAGCCACCCAGTTACGTTGTGACGTTTGGCACACCCAAAGCACTCCTACGGTATCCGGGAGTTGCACAATCTCATGGTCTAAGGAAATGATACTTGACATTAGAAAAGCTTTAGCATATGAACTACACGATCTTTGTGCTAGGCTTAGGATTGGGTCTTGTCCATCACATCATTCTCCTAATGATGTGATCCCGTTATCAACGACATCCAATGTCCATGGTCAGGAAACCGTAACCATCTATTGATCAACGAGCTAGTCAACTAGAGGCTTACTAGGGATATGGTGTTGTCTATGTATCCACACATGTATCTGAGTTTCCTATCAATACAATTCTAGCATGGATAATAAACGATTATCATGAACAAGGAAATATAATAATAACCAATTTATTATTGCCTCTAGGGCATATTTCCAATAGTCTCCCACTTGCACTAGAGTTAATAATCTAGTTCACATCGCCATGTGATTAACACTCACAGGTCACATCGCCATGTGACCAACATCCAAGAGTCTACTAGACTCAATGATCTAGTTCACATCACTATGTGATAAACACTCAAACAGTTCTGGGTTTGATCATGTTATGCTTGTGAGAGAGGTTGTAGTCAACGGGTCTTGCCATATTCAGATCCCTATGTATTTCGCAAAACTTTATATCATAGATGCTGCTACCATGTTCTGCTTGGAGCTATTCCAAATTATTGCTCCATTGTACGTATCCGGTATCTCTACTCAGAGCTATCCGGATAGGTGTTAAGCTTGCATCGACGTAACTCTTTATGTCGAACTCTTTATCACCTCCATAACAGAGAAACATTTCCTTATTCCTCTAAGGATAATTTTGACTGCTATCTAGTGATCCAGTCCTAGATCACCTTTGTACCTTCTTGCCAGACATGTGGCAAGGCACACATCAGGTGCGGTACTCAGCATGGCATACCGTATAGAGCCTATGACAAGAGCATAGGGGACGACCTTCATCCTTCCTCTTTCTTCTGCCGTGGTCAAGCTTTGAGTCTTACTCAACTTCACACCTTACAACTCAGGTAAGAACCCCTTCTTTGACTGATCTATTTTGAACTCCTTCAAAAACATGTCAAGGTGTGCGTTCTTTGAAAGTATCATCAGGCGTCTTGCTCTATCTCTATAGATCTTGATGCCTAATATGTAAGCAGCTTTATCCAGGTCTTCCTTTGAAAATCACTCTTCAAACAACCGTTTATGCTTTCCAGAAATTCTACATTATTTCGAATCAACAATATGTCATCCACATATACTTATCAGAAATGTTGTAGTGCTCCCACTCACTTTCTTGTAAATACAAGTTTCTAGCAAACATTGTATAAACCTAAAAGCTTTGATCACTCCATCAAAGCATATATGCCGATTCCGATATGCTTGCTCTAGTCCATAGAAGGATTGCTGGAGCCAACATACCTTTTAGCATCCTTAGGATCGACAAAACCTTTTATTGTATTACATACAACTTTTCTTACGAAAACTTGGTAAGAAAACTTGTTTTGACATCCATCTGTAAGATTTCATAATCGAAAAATACAGCTAATGCTAACATGATTCCGACGGACTTAAGCATCGCTACGGGTGAGAAATTCTCATCGTAGTCAACTCCTTGAACTTGTGAAAAGACTCTTTCCCACAAGTCGAGCTTCATAGACGGTAACATTACCGCCCACGTCCATCTTCTTCTTAAAGATCCATTTATCTCAATGGCTTGCCGATCATCGGGCAAGTCCACCAAAGTCCATACTTTGTTCTGATATATGGATCCTATCTCGGATTTCATGGCTTCTAACCATTTGTTGGAATACAGGCCCACCATCGCTTCTCCATAGCTCGTAGGTTCATTGTTGTCTAACAACATGATATCTAAGACAGGATTACCGTACCACTTAGGAGTAGTACATATCCTTGTCGACCTACGAGGTTCGATAGCAACTTGATCCGAAGCTTCATGATCACTATCATTAACTTCCTATTCAACAGACGTAGGTGCCACAGAAAACATCTTTCTGTGTTGCATCATTCTCTGGTTGAAATAAAGGTTCGACAACCTCATCAAGTTCTATCTTCCTCCCACTCAATTCTTTCGAGAGAAACTCCTTCTCAAGAAAGGACCCGTTCTTAGCGACAAACAATTTGCCCTCGGATCTGAGATAGAAGGTATACCCAACTATCACCTTTGGGTATCCTATGAAGATGTGTTTGTCCGCTTTGGGTTCGAGCTTCTCCGGCTAAAGCCTTATGCATCGCAGCCCCAAACATTAAGAAACGACAACTTTGGTTTCTTGCCAAACCAATGTTCATACGATGTCGTCTCAATGGACTTAGATGGTGTCCTATCTAAAGTGAATGCGGCTGTCTCTAACGCATAACCTCAAAATGAAAACGGTAGATCGGTAAGAGACATCATAGATCGCACCATATCTCATAAGGTTCGATTACGACGTCCGGACACACCATTACCCTGTGGTGTTCTAGGTGGCTTCAACTGTGAAACAATTCCACAATGTCTTAAGTGATTGCCAAACTCATAACTCAGAAAATCCCCTTTTGATCAGATCGTAGGAACATGATCTTTTTGTTATGATGATTCTTAACTTCACTCTGAAATCTCTTGAACTTTTCAAACGTTTCAGACTTGTGCTTCATTAAGTAAATATACCTATATCTACTCAAATCATCAGTGAAGATGAGAAAATAGAGATATCCACCGCACACTTCAATTCTCATTGGATCACACGCATCAGCATGTATGATTTCCAACAAGTCACTTGCCCATTTCATTGTACCTGAAAACGGGGTCTTAGTCATCCTGCCCATGAGGCATGGCTCGCATGTGTCAAGCGATTCAAAATCAAGTGACTCCAAACATCCATCGATATGGAGTTTCTTCATGCATCTTACGCCAATATGACCTAAGCGGCAGTGCCACAAGAAAGTGGTACTATCATTATTAACTCTACATCTTTTGGCGTGAACATGTGTATCACCACGACCGAGATTCAATGAACCATTCACATAGGGTGCATGACCATGAAAGGTATCATTCATGTAAACAGAATAACCATTATTCTCTAACTTAAATGAATGACCGTATTGCAATGAACATGATCTAATCATATTCATGCTCAACGTAGACACCTGATAACATTTATCTAGGTTCAATACTAATCCCGAAGGTAGATGGAGTGTGCGATGGTGATCTCATCAACTTTGGAAACACTTCCAACACACATCGTCACCTCGCCCTCAGCCGGTCTCCGTTAAGTCCGTAGCTTTTGCTTCAAGTCACCAATAATAGTAACTGAACCGGTATCCAATACCCAGGTGCTACCAGGAGTACTAGTGAGGTACACATTAATGACACGTATAAATTTTGTTGAAGTTGCCAGCCTTCTTATCTACCATGCATTTGGGGTAATTCCGCTACCAGTGACCGTTCCCTTTACAATAGAAGCACTTAGTCTCGGGTTTGGGTTCAACCTTGGGTTCCTTCACTGGAGCGGCAACTGGTTTGCCATCCATGAAGTTTCCCTTCTAGCCCTTGCCCTTCTTGAAACCAGTGGTCTTGTTAAACCATCAACACTTGATGCTCCTTCTTGATTTCTACCTTTTGCGGTCTTAAGCACCGCGAACAGCTCCGGGATCAACTCCATCCCTTTCATGTCATAGTTCATCACGAAGATCTAGTAGCTTAGTGATAGTGGCTAGAGAACTCTATCAATCACTATCTTATCTGCAAGTTTAACTCCCACTTGATTTAAGTGATTGTAGCACCCAGACATTCTGAGCACATGCTCACTAGCTGAGCTATTCTCCTCCATCTTGTTGGCAAAAGAACTTGTCAGAGGTCTCACACCTCTCAACACGGGCATGATCCTGAAATCCCAATTTCAGCTCTTGGAACATCTCATATGTCTCATGCCGTTCAAAACGTCATTGGAATCCCGATTCTAAGCCGTAAAGTATGGTGCACTAAACTATCAAGTAGTCATCAGGACGTGTCTGTTAGGTGTTCCTAACATCCCCAAACGACGTTGTAGGGGTTTGCACATCAAGCGGTGCATCAAAGACGTAAGCCTTCTGTGTAGCAGTGAGGACACTCCTCAGACTATGGACCTAGTCTGCATCATTGCTTACAATATCTTTCAACTTAGTCTTTCTCTAGGAACGTATTGAAACAGGGAGCTACAACGTGAGCTATTTATCTACAACATATTTGTGAAGATAATTTAGACTATGTTCATGATAATTGAGTTCATCTAATCACATTATTTAATGAACTCCCACTCAGAGACATCCCTCTAGTCATCTAAGTGAAACATGGTCCGAATCGACTAGGCCGTGTCCGATCATCACGTGAGACGGACTAGTCAACATCGGTGAACATCTTCATGTTGACCGTATCTTCTATACGACTCATGCTCGACCTTTCGGTCTTCCGTGTTCCGAGGCCATGTCTGTACATGCTAGGCTCGTCAAGTCAACCTAAGTGTATTGCGTGTGTAAATCTGGCTTACACCCGTTGTATTCGAACGTTAGAATCTATCACACCCGATCATCACGTGGTGCTTCGAAACAACGAACCTTCGCAACGGTGCACAGTTAGGGGGAACATTTTTCTTGAAATTTTAGTGAGGGATCATCTTATTTAAGCTACCGTCGTTCTAAGCAAATAAGATGTAAAACATGATAAACATCACATGCAATCAAATAGTGACATGATATGGCCAATATCATTTTGCTCCTTTTGATCTCCATCTTCGGGGCTCCATGATCATCGTTGTCACCGTCATGACACCATGATCTCCATCATCATGATCTCCATCATCGTGTCTTCTTGAAGTTGTCTCGTCTTCTATTACTTCTACTACTATGGCTAACGCTTTAGCAATAAAGTAAAGTAATTACATGACATTTAAGTTGACACGCAGGTCATAAATAAATTAAGACAACTCCTATGGCTCCTACCGGTTGTCATACTCATTGACATGCAAGTCGTGATTCCTATTACAAGAACATGATCAATCTCATACATCACATATATCATTCATCACATCCTTTTGGCCATATCACATCACAAGGCATATGCTGCAAAAACAAGTTAGACGTCCTCTAATTGTTGTTGCAAGTTTTTACGTGGCTGCTATAGGTTTCTAGCAAGAACGTTTCTTACCTACGCCAAAACCACAACGTGATATGCCAATTTCTATTTACCCTTCATAAGGACCCTTTTCATCGAATCCGATCCGACTAAAGTGGGAGAGACAGACACCCGCTAGCCACCTTATGCAACTAGTGCATGTCAGTCGGTGGAACCAGTCTCACGTAAGAGTACGTGTAAGGTCGGTCCAGGCCGCTTCATCCCACGATGCCGCCGAATCAAGATAAGACTAGTAACGGCAAGCAAATTGACAAAATCGACGCCCACAACAACTTGTGTTCTACTTGTGCATAGAAACTAAGCATAGACCTGGCTCATGATGCCACCGTTGGAGATCGTAGCAGAAATTTAAAATTTTCTATGCATCACCAAGATCAATCTATGGAGTAATCTAGCAACGAGGGGAAGGAGAGTGCATCTACATACCCTTGTAGATCGCTAAGCGGAAGCGTTGCAAGAACGCGGATGAAGGAGTCGTACTCGCAGCGATTCAGATCGCGGTTAATTCCGATCTAGCGCCGAACGGACGGCGCCTCCGCGTTCAACACATGTACAGCCCGGGGACGTCTCCTCCTTCTTGATCCAGCAAGGGGAGAGGAGAAGTTGAGGGAGAACTCCAGCAGCATGACGACATGGTGGCAATGGAGCTCGTGGTTCTCTAGCAGGGCTTCACCAAGCACTATGGAGGAGGAGGAGGTGTAGGAGGAGGGAGGGCTGCGCCAGGGAAGAGGTCACGGCTGCCCTCCCACCCCTCCACTATATATAGGGGCAAGGGGAGAGGGGGAGGCGCCCTAGGGTTTCCCCTAGGGGGCGGCGGCTAGGCAGATTGGATCTCCCTAGGGAAAATCCTAGGGAGACTTGCCCCCCAAGCCAAGCAGGTGGAGGCGCCCCAACCCCCCAAGTAACGTGGGAAAGGGTGTGGGGGGCGCACCACCCCTTAGTGGGCTGGTTTGCCCCTTCCCCTTTGGCCCATGAGGCCCTCCCACACTTGCCGGGGCTCCCGAAACACCTTTCGGTCATGCTGGCCATAGCCTGATACCCCCGGAACACTTCCGGACTCCAATACCCTTCGTCCAATATACCGATCTTCACCTCCGGACCATTCCGGAGCTCCTTGTCATGTCCGAGATCTCATCCGGGACTCCGAACAACCTTCGGTAACCACATACTATTTCCCATAACAACTCTAGCGTCACCGAACCTTAAGTGTGTAGACCCTACGGGTTCGGGAACCATGCAGACATGACCGAGACAACTCTCCGGCCAATAACCAACAGCGGGATCTGGATACCCATGTTGGCTCCCACATGTTCCACGATGATCTCATCGGATGAACCACGATGTCGAGGATTCAATCAATCCCGTATACAATCCCCTTTGTCCAGCGGTATTGTACTTGCCCGAGATTCGATCGTTGGTATCCCGATACCTTGTTCAATCTCGTTACCGGCAAGTCTCTTTACTCGTTCCGTAACACATCATCCCATGATCAACTCCTTGGTCACATTGTGCACATTATGATGATGTCCTACCGAGTGGGCCCAGAGATACCTCTCCGTTTACACGGAGTGACAAATCCCAGTCTCGATTCATGCCAACCCAACAGACACTTTCGGAGATACCTGTAGTGAACCTTTATAGCCACCCAGTTACGTTGTGACGTTTGGCACACCCAAAGCACTCCTACGGTATCCAGGAGTTGCATAATCTCATGGTCTAAGGAAATGATACTTGACATTAGAAAAGCTTTAGCATACGAACTACACGATCTTTGTGCTAGGCTTAGGATTGGGTCTTGTCCATCACATCATTCTCCTAATGATGTGATCCCGTTATCAACAACATCCAATGTCCATGGTCAGGAAACCGTAACCATCTATTGATCAACGAGCTAGTCAACTAGAGGCTTACTAGGGACATGGTGTTGTCTATGTATCCACACATGTATCTGAGTTTCCTATCAATACAATTCTAGCATGAATAATAAAGGATTATCATGAACAAGGAAATATAATAATAACCAATTTATTATTGCCTCTAGGGCATATTTCCAACAATCAACTCTAAGCAATAACATGTGTTGTTATAAAAATCCTGGAAATGAGAGTAACATATAGCAATCATGAGGTTATACTCATAATATCTATTCTAACAATCATTAGATGCCAATTGTTCTCATATCAACTCTAACAATAACATGTGTGGTCATAAAAATCTAGGAAATGAGAGGAACATATAGCAATGATGTGGTTATACACATACTATATATTCTAAATTTGTAACAATGAATAGGCAGTTGTATTCTTAAGGTAAAGATGATATGAGATAGAACAATTACATGATGATAGATTCCACCAGTATAGGCAGCCAATCTATGCGTGGACCGCATAAACGATGCCATTGTGCACTATACCATCAGACAGAAATGTTGGGTGAAGAGGATCAACGATGAGCCATAACCATGTATGGCAACCGGATTCCAGATAGACTAATCCCATGTTGAACACGGCAATGAGCTTGTAATCCATGTAGTCTTGTGATGGTGTGGGAACTTTGCAGATTACAACCTTCAGCAAACAGAGGTCGAGCCAAAAGCTCGACGCGTCTCGTGCATAGTAGGCAGGAGTGTCCGGCGGGCCACGAGGCTCGATGGCGGCGGTATCCAATGATGGAAGGGTGATCTCTTGCTGGGTGTAGATATCCATGAGACGCCACATACTACCGGATTGGTGGATGAGGACGATCCAATTGGCCTTCATGCTTGCCCAGTAGTTGGCCGCGCATGAAGGACAGGTGGACGGGTAGTGGTAGCATGTCGAGGGGCACCACGACAACCTCCGTAGGATCGTCAAGTCGGTGTCTGGGCCACCTACGAGGATCGGGCATCAGCAAGTAGGGTGTCTTGAAAAGAGCCGGCCGGTTGCAGACGAGTAGACGGTACAAAGAGACCAAGCATGCGGCCAGACGGACGGTGCTGAGCAGGTCCATACGATTATAGATCTGCTCCAAGAGAACGTCGGGGAGGGAATTCCAATCGTGGCTCTGCATGTCAGTCGGTTCTGCCATAGGGTTTTTTAGGGCGCTGAGTGACTAGGGTTTTCGGTGCCTATGAGCCAGTGGGGAAGTGGATTCGGGCGGGCGAGCGAAGAAGATGGCATGTGTGGCCGAGCAGTGAGCGGGGGGATATGGTACACGCGAACTACCAAGGAAGATGGCGCGGGCGGGCAAGCAGTCAGCGGGGGGAAATGGTGTGCGGCCGACGATGGGGAAGAGAGGAAAAATAAGAAGAGAGGAGGAAGAAGAGTGAAAGACGGGGAAGAAAGTGCATTAAATCTCAATTCTACTAGTACTACTACCAGGATATACCGTCCTTCGGAGTGTAAATAGTTACACCGATGATATGTGGGTCTACCTCAAGAAGGCCCATATGCCAGTTAATGGAGGAGAGAGGTGCGTAGTCGTATTTGCGGAAGCGTGCTCCACTGGCAAACATGATGGCAGTACTGGGTAAGGCTGATTTAGTAACACCAACACGCTGGTTCAACTTATTAATCAAGTGTCCCATCTGCTGCAGCATGTATTGTCACTTCACTGTGAGACTAGTTGAATAGTTCTCTGTGACCGAGATGGGGAATAATGGATCACGAAGACTTCCTATCTACAATATCCCTATGCCTGTACGCTCGGGCCCCTCCCAATGCTTCGCCTTGTACATGTGCTAATTAAGGCTGCCATGTAGGCAAAAAGTCTGATGCGGCAAGGTAATTAAGAGGAGAGATAAGTGTGGTGACCCCAGTACTAAGCGCGAGAACCTAGACAAAAGACTTAAATGGAAGAATCCCACCAATGCATGAAGAACTTTAGTTACAAAATCATTAAATAAAGGATGCTTAGCACCAACAAGTTAAGCACCTGTACATGTAAGCATTGGGAGATTTAGTTGCTAAAGTTTTTACTGTGCTTAGCACCCCATGTAAGCATCGATGCATCCTGTCCAACAAGATGAAACATTGGCCAAGGCACCCGGCGCCAATAATGTAGGAGTACTAGTACTACCTCCTTTCCGGTTTATAGGGATCAATTCAAAAATCTCATGATGAGTGGTGGAATAATTTTTGTAGTTTGCAAAAAACACTCAATTAATGCACTCGTTTTCCTCAAAAAATTATGTTTACCAATGCATTAATTTTGTGTCAAACTTTGACCATCTACTCCCTCCATCCAGGTGAGTCATCTTTGGTTGTGCACCGTGACCAAGGAGGGAAAAACAACATAACTTAATGTTTATTTGCTACTCCATCCGTTCCTACATATTGTCTTTTTAGACATTCAAATGGAATACAACATACAGATGTATATAGACATATTTTAGAGTGTAGATTCACTCATTTTGCTCCGTACGTAGTCACTTGTTGAAATCTCTAGAGAGACAAATACTCCGTGGGAACAGAGGGAGGCTTTTACTCCGTATTTGGGAACAGAGGGAGTATCACAATATGGAGGGAACAGAGGAAGCTTGAAATATGAACATGTCAATGGGAGGGAGTAAAAGCCTCATGCATGCATGCATGCAACATGCAACACTCACACGTACACATGGACACACGCAACACTCACGCACCCATGCGGCACACAGCACGCGATGCAACACACACGCTCACACTCAAGTGCTCAACCTACTCCCTACGTCCGTGAAAGACTGTACATTTAGAGATTTACACATTGACGAGGGCATAATTAACGCCCAAAAGTAGAAGATTTATGTGTGCATGCGACCATTGAGAGAAGAAGATTAAATGAAGATTGTTGCATGCTGTAATTAAGGATAGGCATGTAGCCTATAGCTAGAGCACAAGTTGGTGCATTAGTCAATCAATATCGATTTTAGATTAAAGGCTAAATGCATTGGAAGTGTAGATGTACACTCTTTGTTTTTTAGCCGATGTACACTCTTTGTTGGAAGACCGAGGGAGTACACGTGCATGCACTCACATACACAGCCAGGGTGGTTCGCGTGCAAGGGTTGGACTCCTGTCGCGCCTACGTAAAGTTTTTTTCAACTGATTTCTTTGCTCTGCCAACTGCCAGGTGGGACCTAGAAACCAGGTGACAATTTAACCAGTCAACAAAGTGCCATGTCGACTATGTGGCCGGTCATTAGGGTGCAATACGATGTTGTACGATGAGCTAGTGATCGTATAATCACCGCAAAACTATATATAGTGACCGTAAAGAGCATATTGTTACATACGTTGACCTCCAGTGTATTTTTCTCGTTTCAAATCAAGCCATATTTAACCGGAAAGGACTAGTACTTGTACTGCTTTGATGTGTCCCGTCTACTCGCCGAACGAGGAGAAGCTTGCTTACTATGCCTCTCCCTCGCCCACGCGCGCGGTGCCTCGCAGGACGAGGAGGTGGTTTTAACTACAGCGCCCTCTCCCTCTCCCTCTCACTCGCCCTCGCGGTGGACGTGCAACAGTTCAATCGGTGTCAGATTGCCAGAAGCATATTGTACTATAGTATCATCATTGTTGGACCTTCCAAAGAGGTGAAGAGCCAAGTGCAAGGTTCACATGCGTACGAACTGTTGAACCCCCCGAAGAGGCAAAGAGCCAAGCACAAGGTTTTATAGGAGTTGTCGTCCTAGTAGGAGTACTACGACTATAGCGAACGATGCTACTGTATGATGCCGCCACGTCACCTATATCCAAAGATGTGCCACATTTTTTATCAATGAGCATGTTGGATCCCGTGCAACAACCACATAAGTTGCACGTACACATAACACATTTACTAGTAATAAGTTCTAAAGGACAAATGCCAATATGCCACACAAGTTCATCTCCAATTCATGTGATAAATTTGTGCATGACTAGTCTACATATATTCATAGCACTACCATTCACAATTTACCATACCCCACTTACATGTTATAGATGGGCTACATGTCCTCCTCCAGGTTCCAGTCCCAGGTGTTCTTCATGGATGGCACGATCCATAGCGGTGGGCAACGGGAATCATTGTCACAACTTTGTAGTCTGGTTCCACACGATGGAGACTCATCCAAGCTGAAGCAGCATAAATCAGGGATAGCGTGTCCCAGCATGTCATTCATCCAGCGTTGCGCACTAAAGACACAACCATGCTTCATGTACGGCAGGCCTTCGGTGTCGTGCATGGAAGGTGGCATCTGCTTCACAATGGGGTAGCTGTCCCCAATGAAAAGCAAGTACTCTCCAAGAGTGTTCCCCGACACCCACGTAGCATCGCGGGGGTCGAACTCGGTGCCGTTCATCTGGTACACACGACATCTCAGATCTGGACACATGGCGACGTACACAGTCAAGGTCCATGCATAATAATGTTGTGCTCAAATATGGCGGTCAGTAATACTATGCAACAAACAGTACTACTCTAGTATAGAGGAAGTAAAATAACCAGCTTATTATATATAGCCACTCTTGGCTACATGGATGAGATAGTAAGACATGAAAAAACAAAAATGGTGGCAGCTAGTGGGTTCATGTCTTCAAGGGACTACCTAGCTATACGCGTCCTCCAAGGTAAAAAGTACTCCTACTAGTACTAGTAAGTAGTACACCAATGAAAGAGAAGGCAAGGGTGTTAAAAATAGAATACTAAATGGACTACCTGGGTAGATGGTGACGGTCCGATCGTGGTAGATTGTATGACCATGTTGCACATTGATACGTCTCCAACGTATCTATAATTTTTGATTGCTCCATGCTATATTATCTACTGTTTTGGACACATTGGGCTTTATTATCCACTTTTATATTATTTTTGGGACTAACCTATTAACCGGAGGCCCAGCCCAGAATTGCTGTTTTTTGCCTGTTTTAGGGTTTCGAAGAAAAGGAATATCAAACGAAGTCCAAACGGAATGAAACCTTCGGGAACGTGATTTTCTCAACGAACAAGACCCAGGAGACTTGGACCCTACGTCAAGACACAAAAGAGGAGGCCACGAGGTAGGGGGGGCGCGCCTACCCCCCAGGCGCACCCTCCACCCTCATGGGCCCCCTGTTGCTCCACTGATGTACTCTTTCCTCCTATATATACCTAAGTACCCCCAAACGATCAGATATAGAGCCAAAACCCTAATTCCACCGCCGTAACTTTCTGTATTCACGAGATCCCATCTTGGGGCCTGTTCCGGAGCTCCGCCAGAGGGGGCATCGATCACGGAGGGCTTCTACATCAACACCATAGCCCCTCCGATGAAGTGTGAGTAGTACACCTCAGACCTACGGGTCCATAGTTAGTAGCTAGATGGCTTCTTCTCTCTTTTTGGATCTCAATACAATGTTCTCCCTCTCTCTTGTGGAGAACTATTCAATGTAATCTTCTTTTTGCAGTGTGTTTGTTGAGACCGATGAATTGCGGGTTTTTGATCAAGTCTATCTATGAAAAATATTTGAATCTTCTCTGAATTCTTTTATGTATGATTGGTTATCTTTGCAAGTCTCTTCGAATTATCAGTTTGGTTTGGCCTACCAGATTGATGTTTCTTGCAATGGGAGAAGTGCTTAGCTTTGGGTTCAATCTTGCGGTGTCCTTTCCCAGTGACAGCAGGGGCAGCAAGGCACGCATTGTATTGTTGCCATCGAGGATAACAAGATGGGGTTTTCATCATATTGCATGAGTTTATCCCTCTACATCATGTCATCTTGCTTAAGGCGTTACTCTGTTTTCATTAACTTAATACTCTAGATGCATGCTGGATAGCGGTCGATGAGTCGAGTGATAGTAGTAGATGCAGGTAGGAGTCGGTCTACTTGTCTCGGACGTGATGCTTATATACATGATCATACCTAGATATTCTCATAACTATGCTCAATCCTGTCAATTGCTCAACAATAATTTGTTCACCCACCTTAGAATACTTATGCTCTCGAGAGAAGCCACTAGTGAAACCTATGGCCCCCGGGTCTATCTTCATCATATTAATCTCCCAATACTTAGTTGTTTCCTTTGCTTTTATTTTACTTTGCATCTTTATCATAAAAATACCAAAAATATTATCTTATCATATCTATCAGATCTCACTCTCGTAAGTGGCCGTGTAGGGATTGACAACCCCTTGTCGCATTGGTTGCGAGAATTTATTTGTTTTGTGCAGGTACGAGGGACTGGTGCATAGCCTCCTACTGGATTGATACCTTGGTTCTCAAAAACTGAGGGAAATACTTACGCTACTTTGCTGCATCATCCCTTCCTCTTCGGGGAAAACCAACACAGTGCTCAAGAGGTAGCAAGAAGGATTTCTGGCGCCGTTGCCGGGGAGGTCTACGCAAAAGTCAATATACCAAGTACCCATCACATACCCTTATCTCCCACATTACATTATTTGCCATTTGCCTCTCATTTTCCTCTCCCCCGCTTCACCCTTGCCGTTTTATTCACCCTCTCTCTCTATCCTCCCTCTCTTTCTCTATTTGCCTCTTTTTGCCCGCTTGCTTTTTGTTTGCTTGTGTGTTAGTTCATTTGCTTGTCGTTATGGCTAGTCCCTTATCTTCTCCGTTGTCTCCCGAGAATGAAATTCTAAATTTTAAGCAAAGGGAGGGGGAAAATCTAAAAGACGCTTGGTATAGAATTTGCAATGCTCAAAATAGATCTACCAGGAAGCAATATACTTATGTTCTTCTTCGCAATTTTTATGTAGGCGTTACTCCTTGGCACAGATATGTCCTTGATACTATTACTGGAGGGAACTTCTTGGGTATCCATACTTTTGATTCTTATAATCCTATGATAGATTTGTTTGGCGCACCCCCTCTTTTGGTTAACAGAACTGTATTAACTTTGGAGCATGTAATGCAAAGGCTCGAAATTATTAAAAATAAGGTTGCTACCATAGAGTTAATTGAAAATTTGGATAAAAAGATCCACAACCTAATCTCTCAATATGTATCTAAAGTAGGAGTCACTTTGAAAAATATTAAAGAGAAGGTACCCATAGTTAATGAGAAATTAAATCACGATTCCACTAGGATCGATAAACTTGAGGATATTATTACCAACTTGGGAACCGCTTTTTCTTCCGTAAAGAATACTACAAGTCCTCCCACTAAAATTTCCAAGCTTATGTATGTTCCTAAAAATAAGGGTGAATCCTCTAGTAAGGAAACTGCGGATCTCAAATCTATAAGTATTCATCCCAATCTCTTTGCTATCATTAAGGAACCATTTGTTATAAATGAATTTTTCGATCTTGTGCCTAAAAGTTTGATAATCAATAAAAAGAAAGAAATTCCTAAGGATGGTAGATGCCTCATTGAAGAATTGCCTACCAAAAATGGCAATACCTAGATCTATCCTTGCTTTTTATGCCTAGCTAGGGGCGTTAAACGATAGCGCTTGTTGGGAGGCAACCCAATTTTATTTTTATTCCTTGCTTTTTTCTCCTGTTTAGTAATAAATAATTTATCTAGCCTCTGTTTTGGTTGTGTTTTTTGTGTTTAATTAGTGTTTGTGCCAAGTAGAACCGTTGGGAAGACTTGGGGAAAGTCTTGTTACACTTGCTGTGAAAAACAGAAACTTTAGCGCTCACGAGAACTGCTGCCATTTTTATTTGGAAAGTGATATTTAGTTAATTCTTTTTGAAGATAATTAATAGATAAATTCCTCACGTCCAGAAATTTATTTTAGAATTTTTGGGGTCCAGAGCTTGCGCTAGATACAGATTACTACAGACTGTTCTGTCTTTGACAGATTCTGTTTCTCGTGTGTTGTTTGCTTATTTTGATGAATCTATGGCTAGTAAAATAGTTTATAAATCATAGAGAAGTTGGAATACAGTAGGTTTAACACCAATATAAATAAAGAATGAGTTCATTACAGTACCTTGAAGTGGTCTTTTGTTTTCTTTCGCTAACGGAGCTCACGAGATTTTCTACTTTGAGTTTTGTGTTGTGAAGTTTTCAAGTTTTGGGTAAAGATTTGATGGATTATGGAACAAGGAGTGGCAAGAGCCTAAGCTTGGGGATTCCCATGGCACCCCCAAGATAACCTAAGGACACCTAAAAGCCAAAGCTTGGGGATGCCCCGGAAGGCATCCCCTCTTTCGTCTACTTCTATCGGTAACTTTACTTGAAGATATTTTTTTTCGCCACATGATATGTGTTTTGCTTGGAGCGTCTTGTATGATTTGAGTCTTTACTTTTTAGTTTACCACAATCATCCTTGCTGTACACACCTTTTGAGAGAGCCATACATGATTTGGAATTTGTTAGAATACTCTATGTGCTTCACTTATATCATTTGAGTTATATAGTTTTGCTCTAGTACTTCACTTATATCTTTTAGAGCACGATGGTGGATTTGTTTTATAGAAACTATTGGTCTCTCATGCTTCACTTAGATTATTTTGAGAGTCTTAAATAGCATGGTAATTTGCTTAAATAACCCTAATATGCTTGGAATTCAAGAATAGTAAAAGAACTTCCTTATGAGTGTGTTGAATGCTATGAGAAGTTTGATGCTTGATAATTGTTTTGAGATATGAAGATGGTGATATTAGAGTTATGATAGTTGAGTAGTTGTGAATTTGAGAAATACTTGTGTTAAAGTTTGTGATTCCCGTAGCATGCACGTATGGTGAACCGTTATGTGATGAAGTCGGAGCATGATTTTTTTTGATTGTCTTCCTTATGAGTGGCGGTCGGGGCCGAGCGATGGTCTTTTCATACCAATCTATCCCCCTAGGAGCATGCACGTAATACTTTGCTTTGATAACTTGTAGATTTTTGCAATAAGTATATGAGTTCTTTATGACTAATGTTGAGTCCATGGATTATACGCACTTTTCTCACCCTTCCACCTTTGCTAGCCTCTCTAATACCGCGCACCTTTCACCGGTATCATACACCCACCATATACCTTCCTCAAAACAGCCACCATAACTACCTATTATGGCATTTCCATAGCCATTCCGAGATATATTGCCATACAACTTTCCACTGTTCCGTTTATTATGACACACTCCATCATTGTCATATTGCTTAGCATGATCATGTAGTTGACATCGTATTTGTGGCAAAGCCACCATTCATAATTCTTTCATATGTGTTACTCTTGATTCATTGCACATCCCGGTACACCACCGGAGGCATTCATATAGAGTCATATTTTGTTCTAAGTATCGAGTTGTAATTGTTGAGTTGTAAGAAAAATAAAAGTGTGATGATCATCATTATTTGAGCATTGTCCCAGTGAGGAAAGGAATATGGAGACTATGATTCCCCCACAAGTCGGGATGAGACTCCGGATGAAAAAAAGGGGAGAGAAAGAAAAGAGGCCATAAAAAGGGAGAAAAGGACCAAATAAAAAAATGAGAGAAAAAGAGAGAAGGGACAATGTTACTATCCTTTTACCACACTTGTGCTTCAAAGTAGCACCATGATATTCATGATAGAGAGTCTCCTATGTTATCACTTTCATATACTAGTGGGAATGTTTCATTATAGAACTTGGCTTGTATATTCCAATGATGGGCTTCCTCAAAATGCCCTAGGTCTTCATGAGCAAGCAAGTTGGATGCACACCCACTTAGTTTATTTTGTTGAGCTTTCATATACTTATAGCTCTAGTGCATCCGTTGCATGGCAATCCCTACTCACTCACATTGATATCTATTGATGGGCATCTCCATAGCCTGTTGATACACCTAGTTAATGTGAGACTATTTTCTCCCTTTTTGTCTTCTCCACAACCACCATTCTATTCCACTTATAGTGTTATATCCATGGCTCACGCTCATGTATTGCGTGAAGATTGAAAAAGTTTGAGAACACCAAAAGTATGAAACAATTGCTTGGCTTGTCATCGGGGTTGTGCATGATTTAAATATTTTGTGTGGTGAAGATGGAGCATAGCCAGACTATATGATTTTGTAGGGATAACTTTCTTTGGCCATGCTATTTTGAGAAGACATGATTGCTTTGTTAGTATGCTTGAAGTATTATTATTTTTATGTCAATATTAAACTTTTATCTTGAATCTTTCGGATCTGAATATTCATACCACAATTAAGAAGAATTACATTAAAATTATGCCAAGTAGCACTCCACATCAAAAATTCTGTTTTTATCATTTACCTACTCGAGGATGAGCAGGAATTAAGCTTGGGGATGCTTGATACGTCTCCAACGTATCTATAATTTTTGATTGCTCCATGCTATATTATCTACTGTTTTGGACATCATTGGGCTTTATTATCCACTTTTATATTATTTTTGGGACTAACCTATTAACCGGAGGCCCAGCCCAGAATTGCTGTTTTTTTGCCTGTTTTAGGGTTTCGAAGAAAAGGAATATGAAACGGAGTCCAAACGGAATGAAACTTTCGGGAACATGATTTTCTCAACGAACAAGACCCATGAGACTTGGACCCTATGTCAAGACACAAAAGAGGAGGCCACGAGGTAGGGGGGCGCGCCTACCCCCCCAGGCGCGCCCTCCACCCTCGTGGCCCCCCTGTTGCTCCACCGACGTACTCCTTCCTCCTATATGTACCTACGTACCCTCAAACGATCAGATACGGAGCCAAAACCCTAATTCCACCGCCGTAACTTTCTGTATCCACGAGATCCCATCTTGGGGCCTGTTCTGGAGCTTCGCCGGAGGGGGCATTGATCATGGAGGGCTTCTACATCAACACCATAGCCCCTCCGATGACGTGTGAGTAGTTCACCTCAGACCTATGGGGCCATAGTTAGTAGCTAGATGACTTCTTCTCTCTTTTTGGATCTCAATACAATGTTCTCCCCCACTCTTGTGGAGAACTATTCGATGTAATCTTCTTTTTGCGGTGTGTTTGTTGAGACCGGTGAATTGCGGGTTTATGATCAAGTCTATCTATGGACAATATTTGAATCTTCTCTGAATTCTTTTATGCATGATTGGTTATCTTTGCAAGTCTCTTCGAATTATCAGTTTGGTTTGGCCTACTAGATTGATCTTTCTTGCAATGGGAGAAGTGCTTAGCTTTGGGTTCAATCTTGCGGTGTCCTTTCCCAGTGACAGTAGGGGCAGCAAGGCACGTATTGTATTGTTACCATCGAGGATAACAAGATGGGGTTTTCATCATATTGCATGAGTTTATCCCTCTACATCATGTCATCTTGCTTAAGGCGTTACTCTGTTTTCATTAACTTAATACTCTAGATGCATGCTGGATAGCTGTCGATGAGTGGAGTAATAGTAGTAGATGCAGGCAGGAGTCGGTCTACTTGTCTCGGACGTGATGCTTATATACATGATCATACCTAGATATTCTCATAACTATGCTCAATCCTGTCAATTTCTCAACAATAATTTGTTCACCCACCGTAGAATACTTATGCTCTCGAGAGAAGCCACTAGTGAAATCTATGCCCCCCGGGTCTATCTTCATCATATTAATCTCCCAATACTTAGTTATTTCCTTTGCTTTTATTTTACTTTGCATCTTTATCATAAAAACACCAAAAATATTATCTTATCATATCTATTAGATCTCACTCTCGTAAGTGGCCGTGTAGGGATTGGCAACCCCTTGTCGCGTTGGTTGCAAGGATTTATTTGTTTTGTGCAGGTACGAGGGACTGGCGCATAGCCTCCTACTGGATTGATACCTTGGTTCTCAAAAACTGAGGGAAATACTTACGCTACTTTGTTGTATCATCCCTTCCTCTTCGGGGAAAACCAACGCAGTGCTCAAGAGGTAGCACACATCTGTGGTACCATGGGTAACGACTGCTAAGATAGTTGATTCCAATATGGCAAAGTCAGCTACAAGGTTTTAGGTTAGACCGAATCGCGGATGCAAATGCATATCTAGGATCGGCGATCTTATTCTGATCGGGGGATGACTAGTCCCTAGAAAATAATGGAGTACCGTTAGGGATGCAAATGATGGTTTGTGCATTCTGTTTGTAATCTCCCGTACAGTAGGATGGTAACCAGATTGAGGGAGTCCTGGATTAGGGGGTGTCCGGATAGCCGGAGTATATCCTTTGGCCGGACTCTTGGACTATGAAGATACAAGATTGAAGACTTCGTCCTGTGTCCGGATGGGACTTTCCTTGGCGTGGAAGGCAAGCTTGGCAGTACGGATATTAGATCTCCTCCCATTGCAACCGACTCTGTGTAACCCTAGCTGACGGTGTCCTGGACTAGGGGGTACTCACCACGTCGTCTCCCGATCTATTAGATTAGGCCGAGGACCCCCGTGGCCATATACTCATGGGCCAGTTCAGACGGCTACCGCATACAAGGAAGATTCCACAAGACTTGGCGATCAAGACAAGGACTTCTCCCCACCGGCGTATTCGGCTAGGAATCTTGTTATACTAGGCCTCCGGTGCATTATATAAACCGAGGCCAGGCTAGTCGATAGAGATACAATATATACAACAATCATACCATAGGTTAGCTTATAGGGTTTAGCCTCCTTGATCTCGTGGTAGATCTACTCTTGTACTACCCATATCATCAATATTAATCAAGCAGGACGTAGGGTTTTACCTCCATCAAGAGGGTCCGAACCTGGGTAAAACATTGTGTCCCTTGTCTCCTGTTACCATCCGGCCTAGACGCACAGTTCGGGACCCCCTACCCGAGATCCGCCGATTTTGACACCGACATTGGTCCTTTCATTAAGAGTTCTGCTGTGTGATCGACAAAAGGATCGATGGCTCGCCTGCAGATCAACTGCGACTTCGGCATCTTCGTCACCAGCTCGACTGGTCACCTTGGTTCGACCAAGAATTGCGCCCCATGTTCGGATCACCATGTCCGGACGAGGGCCTTCATCAAACATCAACTCCGATCTCTCTCAAGATCACGGAAGAATCATCTATGGAGCTCGGGGGCTCAACGTCAACATTGCCGTCAAGCGACCGTGCTGTTTTTCTGGATAGCGAACTCGTATCTGCCACCACCACCTCCTCGAGTATCGCTTTGACGATCGCTCTGGTGGAATTGTGCGGAATTGAGTCTACAACAACCCTGGAAAATTTCGTCGAGTTCCGATGGAGGAATCTCTGGCAATCCACGATATACCGGAGCCCTGTCAAATCTGGACGGGAATTTGGATGAGTTTAGGGCGTGGTGTCCAGCTTCTAGCTCGGACGTCCTTTGGAAGATCCAACCGTTGATCGGCTGCGGAATTCCTATATCTACCACCTCTCAAAATTTCGGCTCGATCCGACCGTCCAAACTCCAGGAACCTTCCGATTAATGCATCACTTTTCGGATCTGTTTTTTGCGCGAAAACGAATCCGACCCGAGTTCATCTTTTTTATGAACAGGATCTCGGACATCCCTTTTGAAGAAATTTTTGTATGGGGTATTGTGTTTTGTTCCCGAACATATCCCACTAACTATAAGATCTTTTGAACATGATCTTCAACATCATGCTGGTGTCAAACCAGTCCGGCAATATCACTCCACGGTTGCCGACCTGCGCTAGACACGGCGTCACTTTGTTGAGCCGAGCTCAACTTCTTCGGATCATCATCTCGGCAAGCCGAACAAGAGCCCGGCATCGCGAAGGATAAATCATCACCAACATCGCCGCCCCACGGACTACACGGAGCGGGCATACCGGCATCGCCGCACGGTCGCTTCATCAAGCCGGCATCGACCACGTCACGACCTGCATCGACAGGACCGCGCTATTGCTTCTTCAAGCTGGTGTCCATCACGCCGACCTACTTCGACTCATCGGCTGACATCGAGGCTTCGACATCTCGGCTGGACCGGGGGCTTCGCCATCTCTTCATCAACCTACTCCGGACACTTCGGCGTCACTAGCCGACCAGCTCCGTCATGTTAGCTGGGCCGAGGGCTTTGCCTCGGCGAGTCAACCTTTAACAGCATTGCCATGCCGTCATTTTATCGCCCATCAGGCAATGGGTGTGCGGAGCGGGTCCCAATTTTAGGAATCACCTTCCTTCGGATTGCTACAACAAATAAACCAGGTGCTATTAATCCCAGTATTTTTTGCTTGTTTGGGTTCATTTTTCCCAAGGAATTATTACTCTGGTTTGTCTGTCATATGTACACAGGTCTATCAAATGGTGGCTGCATTAACGATAGTCGCATGGTGGTTCGGTCAGTTTCCGTACATAGTCCGGCGAACGCCGCACTCGGAGCTCGGACCGACCTGCGAATTCAGGCTTTGCCACGCCTTTACCGCATCACGCCGACGCCCCGCATCGACTTGACTTCGGCGCCAGGCCATATTTCTTTTATTACTCACTTTGCATAAATTATTTATTATGCAATGATTTTTTTAATTATCATTATTACTATTATCTCCGGTTTGCACTATTTTTTGTGCACAGGAAAATGATCCGGGGACTTCGGCGTCACTCTGTCGGTCTGCATTGACCGTGCTATGTCACCACTTCGGCGTGTCGAGCTCTCCGCTCCGCCACCTCAGGACCATCTTGGGGGATGGAACCTTGTCCCGCATCAAGCTCGGACCGCGTCATCAATACCGAACACATTAACCAGCTAAGTCGCTTTCATACTCAAAGCTTTAATTTCTAACTTGTGTTCGGTTCGACCAAGCATTATACTTTTTTGGAAAAAAGTTGCTTGTAAAATTTCCTTATCTAAACTTTGTTTGTGACACACAAATTTAAGGACCCAATTCACTTGGGGGCTTCATTTATGAAGCTTTTCCTCTTGCATATGATTATACTTGTACGGCTTCGTTCCTTGTTCGTGTATTATGCCACAATATGCACCATATTGACTTAAGCGATTTGCAAGCTGGGTTGCCTCGCTCCTGTGTTTACCCCTACGTTCCCGATTGTTTGGCTAGGGAGTAAAGGGAGCACCTCTGCGATTGTCACGAACGGGTCAACCGAGCCGGACCTCAGACTGGGTGAAGCCGAAAGCTAGCGCTCTTATAGTTTTCAATGATGGTCGGCACACAACGGAACTCATGAGTACAAAAAATCTATTGCACAAGTCTCATAATAACAATGAGCACCGAAGAAAGGTATCGGTGGGGGTACTATTTTCTTCGAAGATGCTTCTTACACTTCACGGTAATATAGCATAAGTTCCCTAAGCGCTTTGTCTATTACAGCCTTATGGCCTGATTGCCTGGTTATTGGAAACACCGTCGATATTCTCGACCGTTGGAGTACATAACACTTTTCGGTCCTTGACCGAAGTGGGAGAAGCTGACGGTCGGTTAAGACGCGTTTAAAGTTCGGTTGAACATAAATATGATATAAGTACTTCGGTACATGCAATCATTCTTCTACCCAAGTCACTTGGGGGCTCTTAAGTTTATTTGAGCCATTTTATAATAAGTGTTCTTCTTCTTAGTCGTTGCAAAGTTTTATTATTATTTATCACTCCTTTTTCGACATGAGTGTGCGGTCACTAGCCGGGGAGCCTAATTTCTCTCTCAAAGCCGCTAGAGTTTAGTTTGCTAAACTGGCCTGATGAGAAGTACTCCGCCCTCGGGATGGGAGGTTGAAGCCGTAGGCTGACCCGCTCGAAGTCTTGAGGTAGGATGTATCATGTTAAAGCACGACAGAAGCACTTCTTTTTTCTAAGACCAACTTTCGGATTGGCACCGAACACTTGATATTGTTCGAACGTCATGTTTTTTACTGACGTTTCTTGGTTTTCCAAGCTTTTTGGCACTTTTAAACTATTTGTGCTTTTCCAGCATTAGTCTCGCAGTGCAACGCCGGACACCTTTAGGGATTCGGCAAAAACATTCTCAGATATTGCTATATATGCATCGGTTTCGAATTGTGTCTTCGGTCAATAGTTGGGTTGCCCGGCTCCTGCACTTGCTTCCTACGTTCCGTTTTTTCGGCTAGGCGTGCAAAGGGAGAACCACTGCGATTGTGCTTCCAGCTCACATGGTTAAGCACCTCAGTGGAGAAAGCCGAAAACTGACTGTCACAATAAGCGTAAACTGGTCAGCGATCCGATGACTATGACGGGCCGTTCATAACATTGGTCGAAGTGTTCACGGCTTGACCTCGACTATCGCCGAACACTACCGGGGGCTATTAACTGGCCTCCCAAACTAAATCCTCGATATTTTTCTCTTACATTCGAGCTGAGGTTTCATGATCATGCTTAGCATGACAACCCAAAGAAAGGAACCGATAGCGGGACTATTTTCTTTGGAATACATTTCTTCTGTTAAACAGTAATATAACATATCTCTCTGCGTACCTTTGTTTATAAAACCGTGGGGCCAGATTGCCTTGTTTGTCATAAATCTTTGCCCTCATAAAGGCTTTATAAAGTAGGACAAACACTCCTCGGCTACTGGCCAAGGAGGTGGTAGCTGATGGTCGGTCAACAAAGTTTTGTACAATGCGGATCCGAGCATTAATGACGTAAAGTACTTGGATACATAGAGTCATTACACATAAGTTGTGATTTTACTATGGATATTGATCCTTAATTCGGCCACCCGTGCCCGCATTAAGGCTCGGGGGCTACTGGGCTTCAGGCTTATTATTTACAAATATTAAAGGGGCACACCGATCCCCTGATCTGGTGTTGCCACCCGACCAGTGTCTCGGGGGCTACTGCATTGCTTGTCCAATGCAGAAATTTTATGTGCAATATAGTTTCCGAGGAGATTTTGATCCTCAGGTTGGTCGGCCGCACCCAACCCGAGTCTTGAGGACTAAGCACGCCGCTTTTGTGTCCCGAAGTATTCTGCCGAGCTAGGACTTGATCCTCAGGCCGATTTTGCAAATCAACCTGAGTCTCAGCGGCTACTGGGATCAGCGGTCTTATGTCATCCTTCATGTGCATCTCGGGTTTTAGACCGATACACACCTTGAGGGCTACTGGCTATATATCTCGGCAGAGAATAAATTGCACCAATAAAAATATTGACAAAAAATCGGCCCATAGTCGGGGTGGTGCACCACCTCGGAAGCAGTCCGGCATAAAGCTCGGGCGCTAGTGGCTGGCTCCATAGAGGGCATTTCCGGCATTAAGCTCGGCTAAACTCCTTCAACTTTTTTGAACCAAGGTGATATGACACCTCAGATATAGTCCGACATTGGAGCCTGGACACAGTCCGGCGTTGGAGCTCGGATATATTTCGGCGTTGGAGCTCGGATATACAGTCCGGCGTTGGAGCTCGGATACATAGTCTGGTGTTGGAGCTCGGATACATTCCGGCGCTAGAGCTGGGAAGCGGTCCGGCATTGGTGCTCGGCTGCAAAAGATACCTCGAATGCAGTCCGGCGTTGGAGCTCGGACGCAAGAGGACCCTGCCTCCCGGGAACAACTTCAAACCCGAGGTGTGGCATAAAAATAAACAAGGCATTGATAAAGGCCGGAAACTTAAAGGGGCTCCTCGAATACCCGACGTGTAAACTCGTCGAATGCATTTCGGCGATCCTCAAGATCGAAGATAAAGAAGATTTGTTGAACCAGTTTTAAAGACCGGCAACCGAAGATGAAGAACAGTTCAGAAGAATCGAGGAGCGTCCCTAACTTGAAGACCGGTTCAGGGGGCTACTGACGGTGTCCTGGACTAGGGGGTACTCACCACGTCGTCTCCCGATCTATTAGATTGGGCCGAGGACCCCCGTGGCCGTATACTCATGGGCCAGTTCGGACGGCTACCGCATACAAGGAAGATTCCACAAGACTTGGCGATCAAGACAAGGACTTCTCCCCACCGGCGTATTCGGCTAGGACTCTTGTTATCCTAGGCCTCCGGTGCATTATATAAACCGAGGCCAGGCTAGTCGATAGAGATACAATATATACAACAATCATACCATAGGCTAGCTTCTAGGGTTTAGCCTCCTTGATCTCGTGGTAGATCTACTCTTGTACTACCCATATCATCAATATTAATCGAGCAGGACGTAGGGTTTTACCTCCATCAAGAGGGCCCGAACCTGGGTAAAACATTGTGTCCCTTGTCTCCTGTTACCATCCGGCCTAGATGCACAGTTCGGGACCCCCTACCCGAGATCCGCCGGTTTTGACACCGACACTAGCCCTCTCCGGTGTCTATATAAACCGGAGGGTTTTAGTCCATAGGACGAACAACAATCATACCATAGGCTAGCTTCTAGGGTTTAGCCTCTCCGATCTCATGGTAGATCTACTCTTGTAATACCCATATCATCAATATTAATCAAGCAGGACGTAGGGTTTTACCTCCATCAAGAGGGCCCGAACCTGGGTAAAACATTGTGTCCCCTGCCTCCTGTTACCATCCCGCCTAGACGCACAGTTCGGGACCCCCTACCCGAGATCCGCCGGTTTTGACACCGACATTGGTGCTTTCATTGAGAGTTCCTCTGTGTCGTCGTCGTTAGGCTTGATGGCTCCTACTATCATCGATAGTGATGCAGTCTAGGGTGAGACTTTTCTCCCCGGACAGATCTTCGTCTTCGGCGGCTTTGCACTGCGGGCCAATTCGCTTGGCCATCTAGAGCAGATCGAAAGATACGCCCCTGGCCACCGGGTCAGGTTTGGAAGCTTAAACTACACGGCCGATATCCGCGGAGACTTGATCTTCGACGGATTCAAGCCTCTGCCTTGTGCGTCACACGGTCACGATGAGTACAATTTAGCTCTACCATCGGACAGTGTTCAGGAGATCGCACCGGCAGCCGCTCTGACCCTTGATTCGGAGCCAGTTGCGCCTTCCACGGACGGGTGGATGGACCCCGCCACAGAGGCCTTACCCACAACGGCGATCAAGCCGAACATCGACCTTACCTTGCACAAGAGCCGTGTTGATAAACTGCCGGATCCTTCTCCGGCCACGGACTCTGAACCGCCTGCGCTCGTTCCTATCAAATCTGATTGGGCGCCGATCATGGAGTTTACCTCCACGGATATTTTTCAGCACTCGCCCTTTGGCGACATACTGAACTCATCAAGGTCTCTCTCCTTGTCAGGAGGATCCTGGCCGAACTATGTCTGGCAGGACTGGGATGCGGACGACAAAGAAATTCGCGACCCACCCACCACCCACTTAGTAGCCACTGTCGATGACTTAACCGACATGCTCGACTTCGACTCCGAAGACATCGACGGTATGGACGACGATGCAGGAGACGAAGAAGAACCACTGCCTATGGGGCACTGGACAGCCACCTCATCATATGACATATACATGGTGGATACACCCAAAGAAGGCAATGGCGACGAGACAACGGAGGATGACCCCTCCAAGAAGCAACCCAAGCACCGACGTCAGCGGCGCCGCTCTAAGTCCCGCTAAAGCAAAAGTGGTGATACCGGCACAAGAGATAATAATACTCCGGATAGTGCCGAAGACAACAACAATCCCCTCCAGCAAGATTTAGAACAGGAGAATGGAGGAGCCAGCCCTCCTGAGAGAGCGGCAGATGGAGAAGAGGAGGATGATAATTACATGCCCCCTCCGAAGACGAGGCAAGCCTCGGCGACGACGAATTCGCTGTGCCAGAGGATCCCGTCGAACAAGAGCGCTTCAAACACCGGCTTATAGCCACGGCAAATAGCCTTAAGAAAAAGCAGCAGCAGCTTCAAGCTGATCAGGATCTGCTAGCTGATAGATGGACTGAACTCCTCCCGACCGAGGAATATATACTCGAGCGCCCCTCCAAGAGTTACCCAAAGTGCAGGTTGCTACCTCGACTGGAGGAAGAAGCGTATGATACGGCTGATCGGCCACCTCATGGCCGCGATAGAGAGGCATTCCAGCCAAAAACTTAGCCTCCACCCCGACGCCATTCAAATAAAAAGGCATGGGGAGATACCCAGACCTGCGAGACATATTGGAGGAGAAAGCAAAGCATGCAAGATCGATCTACGGATCACGAGGGTGCACCACTCTGCGAGACGATAAACGTCACGCCGGGATACAGTAAAAGCAAATCCGGCCGGGCTGAACACAGTGGGCAAGACCCATTCGAGCTGCGTTGCGATATAGCCCAATACAGAGGCGCCGCACACCCCTTATGCTTCACAGACGAAGTAATGGATCATCAAATCCCATAAGGTTTCAAACCTGTAAATATTGAATCATACGATGGCACAACAGATCCCGCAGTATGGATCAAGGATTTCCTCCTCCACATCCACATGGCCCGCGGTGACGACTTACACGCCATCAAATACCTCCACTAAAGCTCAAGGGACCAGCGCGGCATTGGCTTAACAGCTTGCCAGCCGAGTCCATCAGCTGTTGGGAAGATCTGGAAGCCGCATTCCTCGACAACTTTCAGGGCACTTATGTGCGGCCACCAGATGCCGATGACTTGAGCCACATAATCCAGCAGCCAGAAGAACCGACCAGGCAATTCTGGACTCAGTTCCTAACAAAGAAAAATCAAATTGTCGACTGTCCGGATGTAGAAGCCCTAGTGGCTTTCAAACACAACATCCGCGACGAATGGCTAGCCCGACACCTTGGTCAGGAAAAGCCAAAATCTATGGCAGCCCTCACGACACTCATGACCCGCTTTTGCGCGGGAGAAGACAGCTGGCTAGCTCGTAGTAATAACATATCAAAGAACAATGGTACTTCGATACCAAGGACGACAATAGCAGGTCACGTCGTAACAAACATAAACGCCGCATTAACAGCGATAATAATGAGGATACGACAGTCAATGCCGGATTCAAAGGCTCTTCAAACAAAGTACGCCGGGACCGTCCAGCTTGGACCGTATACTCGATCGCTCGTGTCAAATACACAGCACCCCAGAAAAGCCAGCCAATCACACCAACAGGGATTGTTGGGTGTTCAAGCAGGCCGGCAAGGTAATTGCCGAAAACAAGGACAAGGGGCCACATAGCGATGACGAGGAGGAGCCCCGGCAGCCACACACCGGAGGACAGAAGAGGTTTCCCCCGCAAGTGCGGACGATGAACATGATATACGCAACCCACATCCCCAAGAGGGAGCAGAAGCGTGCGCTCAGGGACGTATATGCGTTGGAGCCAGTCACCCCAAAGTTCAACCCGTGGTCCTCCTATCCGATCACTTTCGATCGCAGGGACCATCCCACTAGTATCCGTCATGGAGGATTCGCCACACTGGTTCTGGACCCAATCATTGACGGATTTCACCTCACTCGAGTCCTTATGGATGGCGGCAGCAGCCTGAACTTGCTTTATTAGGACACAGTGCGCAAAATGGGTATAGACCCCTCAAGGATCAAACCCACGAAAACGACCTTCAAGGGCGTCATTCCAGGCGTAGAGGCCCATTGCAGAGGCTCAATTACACTGGAAGTGGTCTTCGGATCCCCGGATAACTTCCGAAGTGAAGAGTTAATCTTTGATATAGTCCCGTTCCGCAGTGGTTATCATGCACTGCTCGGGCGAACCGCATTTGCGAGATTCAATGCGGTAACGCATTATGCATACCTCAAGCTCAAGATGCCAGGACCTCGCGGGGTTATTACAGTCAATGGAAACACAGAGCGCTCTCTCCGAATAGAGGAGCACACTTCAACCCTCGTAGCAGAAGCGCAAAACAGCCTCTCAAGGCAATCCACCAGTTCGGTGTTTCAAAACCCGGACACCTTCAAGCGCGCTCGGAGCAATCGGCAAATAGACCGCCTGGCGCGATCTGAGCTCGCGTAGCAATGTGGCCTCCACCCCAGTCCCAGCCAAATGGCGAAGCTCGTGCCACGCGTACATAATTATGCATTAAAAATACCATGGGCACAGGTGGGGAGGGGGGCACACTGCGGCACGCCCCAAGACGTGGCTTAAACCGCACAAGGGGCTTCCCGTTTGGTTATTTTTCTCTTTTTTCAGGACCTTAATCTCTAGAAACACTGTCCGGCAGCACTATTGCCAAACACATGATGCATCAACCAAGGAGGCAGACAGCTACATCATACCACATAATTCCCAGGTGGATTACAGTAACGAGCGAAATATTCGATTTAATATCATTCCTCAGCTTGCCCTTGGAAGGGACATAGTCCTACTCTTTGCTTATCGCACTATCTGTATCACTCTGCTTTAACGCAATTTTTTGAATAAACAATGCATGACATTACGAAAATTATTGCATTCTTGTTATATATATATATATCTATGTGTTCATTAAAGACGCCTTGCAACCATACACTTTGGTATGACCAATACACCAGGGGCTTACGTACTCCACAATACGGTGTGAAAAGTACAAATACTTTCACAAGTGCGGCACCCCGAACTTATAGCATTATATGCATCAGCTCCGAATCATGTCTTTGGTCAAATATTGGGTTTGCCCGGCTCCTATGTTTTGGTACCTTACGTTCCGCTCTATCGGCTAAGGTAGCGCTAGAAGAACTACTGCGATTGTGCCCCGGTTCTGCTGGGTTCAGCACCTCAGTAGAGAAAGCTAAAACTGACTGTCATGATAAGGTGAGAGACTGGTCGCTGTTCGGCGAGGTTTTCGAGTCCCTAAAGACTTATGCCGCTTAGAGCGAGGGGCCGGCCCTGTCCGGCTTAAAGGCGTGTATCACGCCCCGAATTCGGCCTTCCGAATACCAGGGGCTTCGCCGAAATTTAAAATTATAGAATTCTATGGCTAAGTGAGAGTGATAAAGCATTATTAGTCCGGTTGCCTTGTTCGTTGTGCTGAGCACCTCCCTCGAAGGACCCAAACATGGGAACAAGAGTGCTCAGGTTTATCCCGAACACCCCAGCACTCGTGGCATGGGGGCAGAAGCTGAGGACTAGCCATCTCTCAGATTGGATAAACGGCCAAACAGAAGGTAATACTTTAAATTCACACAAGCGTTGCATAGCGCATATGAAACAAGTTTTCATCATATAGGATCACACGAGCAAGTTTACTCAAATATTACATCCTTTGAACATTCGTTTGCCACAAGACGGGCACGCTTCAGGACACCCTCATAATAAATTTCGGGGGTGCGATGCTCCTTGCCCGGCGGTGGCCCTTCCTTGATTAGCTTCACGACGTCTAGCTTGGCCCACTGCACCTTCACACGGGCGAAAGCCCGGCGTGCACCTTCGATGCAGACGGACCGCTTGACGACCTCCAGCCGTGGGCAGGCATCTACAAGCCGCCTCACCAGGACGAAGTAGCTGTTCGGAAGGGCGTTGCCAGGCCATAGCCGGACTATAAGGCCCTTCATGGCCTGTTCGGCCGCCTTGTGCAGCTCGACCAGCTGCTTTAGCTGGTCGCTCAGAGGCATCGGGTGTTCGGTCCCAGTATACTGAGACCAGAACAGCTTCTCCGTTGAGCTTCCCTCCTCGGCCTGGTAAAATTGTGCGGCATCCGACATGCTGCGGGGCAAATCTGCGAATGCTCCTGGAGAGCTCTGAATCCGGGTAAGTAATCAGTAATTTACTTTTACATGCTTGCTCTTCATATAGAATGCCTTACCCGCCGTTATCTTCTTCATTGCGTCGATCTCCTGGAGGGCCTTTTGGGATTCGGCCTTGGCACTTTTTGCGTCCTTGAGGGCCGCGGCAAGCTCAGACTCTCGCGTCTTCGAGTCAAGCTCCAACGCCTCATGCTTCGTCACGAGAGCCTGGAGCTCTTGCTGCACCTCGCCCACCCGAGCCTCTTGTTTTTCCCTCTTGGTGCGCTCCTTGGCCGCTTTATCTTCGGCCTTGGTTAGCGCTTGCTTCAGGGTCGCCACCTCGGTCGTGGCCCCTGGCAAATATACGATGATCCTATCATTTTGCAATCGCGTCTTCTTTTATATATACATATCTATAGACAGGGTATTACTTACCCTTGTTCTCCTCGAGCTGCCTCTTGGCAAGGCCGAGCTCTTTCTTGGACCCCTCGAGGTCCTGCTTCAGTACGGCAACCTCCGCAGTCAGTGCAGCGGACGCCAGCAGCGAGGCCTGCATACGCATATTGACATACTTATATTAGACTCCTGTGATATTATTTGATCCTCTGTTCGACTTTTTTTTGCGAACACCGAACAAAGCATCAGGGGCTACTGTCTATGCGGTAATATTTTTCCTATATTTTAAAAACACTTACCTCAAAGCCTGTTAGAAGGCTGGCACAGGCTTCAGTCAATCCGCTCTTGGTGGACTGAACCTTCTGGACCACCGCACTCATAATAGTACGGTGCTCCTCGTCGATGGAAGCGCTGTGAAGCGCTTCCAGCAGATTGTCCGGCGCTTCTGGATGGATAGAGGTCACCGGCGCAAGCGTCTTGCCCCTCTTGGAAGGAGGCCGCCTGCCCGAGCCCGGAACCACTGGAGGTTCCGGCGCGGTGTTCGGCTAAGGGCCGAACTCGGAGCTCTCAGGGGCCCCGTCCCCTCGGCTCCCGGAGTCCGGAAGGTCGCCTTGAGGCGCCTCCGTGACTGTCTCCCCTCGATCCGGTGCCTCTTGAGACAGCACCTCGGTGTCGTCGGCAGGATGAGGGGAGGTGGCGGTCGGGACTGGATCGCTATCCATGTACGACGAGCCCAGGGAGCCGTCCGATGATACATCGGTACTGGCTCGTGGCGGCCTGCATAATTATGTTCGGCGTTAGGGAAAGCAGTGCGACAAAGGAATGCTATGAGTTACTCTGGTATCCGAATACTTACGATCTCCCCAAGGGCTTGGCCCTGGGCAACCACTCGTCTTCGCCTTCATCGGCGGCGGTGGAACTGTCCGGAAGGAGAGTCCTTCCCTTCTTGGACCCTTCGCCCCCCAGTTGGGGCGGCCTTCCTTTTCTTATCTCCCCTAGCTGGAGGGGGAGCATCTTCTTCTTCCTCCTCGTCTTCGGGGGAGGAGTGCGCCACAGAGTCATCGGACGGAGAGTCCGACGACGCCTGGCATCGGGAACTCTTTCGGGTTCCCTTGGCCTTCTTGGTCTTCTCTGACACCGTATAAGGAGCCGGAGTCAGCATCTTCGCTAGAAGAGCGTCCGCTGGGCCTTCGGGCAAAGGAGTCGAACAGTCGATCTGTCCGGCCGTCTCCTGCCAGCCCTGTCAAAGGTATGGGAGTTTAGATCCCACATGGAGTCAATCTATAAAAGATAAGTATCCTGTGAAAGGTAAAGTAGCTTACCGCACTGGCTTGGCGCTTCGCGCTGAATCCGCGATCCTCAGTAATGGGAGGAGGGACCTCAGCGCTTTTGAACAGCACCCTCCAGGCATCTTTGTGAGTTGTGTCAAAGAGCCTGTTCAGAGTTTGGTGCTGCGCGGGGTCGAACTCCCACAAGTTGAAGTCCCGTTGTTGGCACGGGAGGATCCGGCGGTGGAGCATGACCTGGACTACGTTGACAAGTTTGAGCTTCTTGTTCACCATGTTTTGAATACATGTTTGGAGTCTGGTCAGCTCTCCCAAACTACCCCAGGACAGTCCCTTCTCTTTCCAGGAGGTGAGCCGCATGGGGATGCCAGATCGGAACTCGGGAGCCGCTGCCCATGCAGGGTCACGCGGCTCGGTAATGTAGAACCACCCCGATTGCCACCCCTTTATGGTTTCCACAAAGGAGCCCTCGAGCCATGTAACGTTGGGCATCTTGCCCACCATGGCGCCTCCGCACTCTGCCTGGCGACTGCCCACAACCTTCGGCTTGACATTGAAGGTCTTCAGCCATAAACCAAAGTGGGGCTTGATGCGGAGGAAGGCCTCGCACACAACGATAAACGCCGAGATGTTGAGGATGAAGTTTGGGGCCAGATCATGGAAATCCAGGCCGTAATAGAACATGAGCCCCCGGACGAATGGGTGGAGAGGGAATCCCAGTCCGCGGAGGAAATGGGTGAGGAACACTACCCTCTCATGGGGCCTGGGGGTGGGGATGAGCTGCCCCTCATCTGGGAGCCGGTGCGCGATGTTGTCGGGCAGGTATCCGGCTCTCCTCAGCTTCTTGATGTCTCCATCCGTGACGGAGGTGACCATCCACCTGCCTCCCGCTCCGGACATGGTTGGATAAGGTTGAGGTGGGAAGAGCGGACTTGGGCGCTAGAGCTCGAGTGTGCGAAAGTGGATGAGCAAAGGAGGAAGAAGGCGTGGATGAAAAGGTGAATCCTTATCCCTTTATATGGGCGGATGAAACTAAGCGTCCCCACTAGCCTGGTAAAACTTGCTCGTCCCCCAAGCACCGTAATTGATGGCGCGGTTGGGTTACCCACACCCGTATTGATGAGAATCCCGTGATAAGGGGACACGATATCTGTTTTGACAAGACGTGTCAAAAAACTGCCTCGCGTTATGTGCAGGGCTAGTTAAAGGAAACAGTTCGAATAATCACCGGGCCATGACATAATGTCATGCTGTCAAAACAAGTCAGCAAATTAGTTTGCGAAAATATTATTCTCTCTATGGTGGTATGTGGAACTTATTTTGCAGGGTCGGACACTATCCTTGTATTCAAATTCTTCCGTGGTGTATTCGAAGGAGGAACCCGCCTTGCAATGCCGAAGACAATACTGCGCGCCGGACTCGTCGTCATTGAAGCTTGGTTCAGGGGCTGCTGAGGGAGTCCTGGATTAGGGGGTGTCCGGATAGCTGGACTATATCCTTTAGCCGGACTCTTGGACTATGAAGATACAAGATTGAAGACTTCGTCCCGTGTCCGGATGGGACTTTACTTGGCGTGGAAGGCAAGCTTGGCAATACGGATATTAGATCTCCTCCCATTGCAACCGACTCTGTGTAACCCTAGCCCTCTCCGGTGTCTATATAAACCGGAGGGTTTTAGTCCATAGGACGAACAACCATCATACCATAGGCTAGCTTCTAGGGTTTAGCCTCTCCGATCTCGTGGTAGATCTACTCTTGTACTACCCGCATCATCAATATTAATCAAGCAGGACGTAGGGTTTTACCTCCATCAAGAGGGCCCGAACCTGGGTAAAACATCGTGTTCCCTGCCTCCTGTTACCATCCGGCCTAGACGCATAGTTTGGGACCCCCTACCCGAGATCCGCCGGTTTTGACACCAACACAGATGAAACAAGTCCCCTGGCTTGTCACCACGAAGATGCGGCCTAGATGGCGCACAAAGTCTTCGAACATGTAGGGGTAAAAATCTGCCACGGCCAACATGCGCCAGCCTCTGCCGTTACTGCCTCTTGCATTGATGGCAATTCTCATGTGGAACACCGCGATGAGATAGTAATCGTCGTAGCCGCGTCGCTTTGTCGGCGGGTCCGCAATTGCTATATTATTCAATCTCATGTAGGCATCATCATACATATTCAAGCCCAACTAGTCCGGAAGGCTGATCCCAATGGTTGAGAAGGGGTCTACGGGAACGGCCACACTGCTGTGGATGTTGTGCAAAATGATGGTGGTATCCGGCCGGAGGTATGCAAGCCAATCTTCGTTGGCACCGACCCAGACCTATATATAAGACGGTGGGCAGCGGAGAAATTACGGGATGGAAATGGAATAACTAAGTACTTGATGACACTACAAAAAATACACTTCCGTGATGATACGTGTTTGTCACAGTAGGTCGCGTTTTTTGTCATGCATGTACACCCATGACAAATTTATGATAGAATCAAGATAGTCATACCTGTGCTGTCGTAGAAGTGTTCCATGAAATTACCAAAATTATCATCACGGAAGTGTCCACTTCCATGACGATAAATCGCGCTTCACAGAAGTGCTTTCGTCAAGGGTGACCGACACGTGGCATCCACCGTAACGGAACACCGTTAAGCTATCGGGTCGGGTTTTGGATTCGATAACTCATTAACAGCCCCGACCAATGGGGATTTTCCACGTGTAAAATCATCATTGGCTAGAGGAAACACGTGTCGGCTCATCGTTGGGACAGATGTCATCCACTCACTGGGCAAAAGGCGCCTATGATACGTCGACACATGGCACGACCCAACAGTGGCCCATTCCTGTGAAAAGGCCAGCCCGTTTGACTTGGTCAAAAGCTGGCGGGCCGGCCCATGGAAAGCTTGTTAATGGCCTGTTCGCATATAGCCCATTTACAGCCCGCTAACCCAAGGCCCATTACGCCCTATCCGAATTAGGCCCAGTAGCGTCATCTAGGCCATCCAATATGATTCCAGCCCGTTTTCACTTCTGGCCCATGTATAGCCCATGACGTCTTTCGGCCCATATGAGGCCCTTTGTAACTCTTGGCCCATTAGCGGCCCGTGCTGAAACTGGCCCGTAATGAATAGTGTATTACTTTACACCCATTAACGGCCCGTGGTGAAACTGGCCCGTAATGAACAGTGTATCACTTTATACCCATTAACGGCCCGTTATTCCATTGGGTCATTTCCAGCCCAAGTTAACTTTCGGCCTTCTGAGGGCCCATTTATTCTTGGGCTCATTTGTAGCATTCGGTTACTTATGGCCCGTTACTATCATTTTCTGCTTGTGGGCCAAATTCAGCCCGTCATTACAGTCGGCCCGTTTGTGGACCGTTAGTCTGTTGGGCCATTTTCATAGCATCACCAATTATGGCCTATTAATGGCCCATTATGGTCAGCCCATAAAACGTACGATTTCCATTAAAGGCCCGTCTACGGCCCATTAAAGGCCCATACAAGACCCATAAATGAGTCGGCGACCCATGGATCCTACGAGACGTAGAAGGCCCATGTATTCTACGAGACGTAGAAGTCCCATGGATCCTACGAGACGTACAAGGCCCATGGATCCTACGAGACGTAGAAGGCCCATGGATCCTATGAGATGTAGAAGGCCCATGGATCCTACGAGACGTAGAAGGCCCATGGATCCGACGGCCAGTGAAAGGCCATGGTCGGGCGAGTTGGCCCCCGTTTGAATGATATAGCATATTCAAAGAATTATGCTACTCAATACTATCACCTCTAAAAAGCATACACTATACAGCAAAGAGATCAAGGCATAGAAAGGTAGAATAATCCTACACTATACAATAAAGAAATTATAGCCGATTATACCCACTGGGCATTATGGTTCGGCACAGGTGATAATAAAGCATACACAAACAGCAAATTACATACACTGGGCAAATACAGCTCATACATCATGGACGCGCATCAACTTAACTCCATTTGAACTATAATCTCTTCAGAAAATAGGATTGGCCGGATTCAGATAACACAAATTTCAGTCTGCAAAATCTCCAATTACTTCATGGTTACCTCAGTGTCTTGTTTCATTTTTTTAACTCCTGCATCTAATACCTGCATGTCCAGTCTCAACTTGTTGATTATACGTTGACAATCATGTACACGTTGTCTTGCCACCTCTAGTTGATGCTCGAGAACATCAGCACATTCCAATTCCAATCCATAATCATTCGATAACGGCCATGCCGCACTGCTCGCAGATCTTTGTGTTGATGTCACTTCATCCTGAAATGTTTCTGTAAGTACACATGACTAGGGCAAAAATATAGTTACAACAATGAAGCGAACAAGACACTATTTTGTACTATATGGCAAAACAGGACTAACAATAATGTTACATGTCACTTTCAAAAAAAATGTTACACGTCATGAAGCATAAGCAGGTGATATTTTAAAAATTATACAAAATATAGTCTGTGCAACCTGCATACAAAAATCCCTCTTAGCTCACCAGAGGAGCATGATGTTGGGGCCCAATCGAAAACACAGACAAGTTACAAATTTAGACAGCACGTTGCGTATAAGTAAGCAAGCAGTTGGCCATTCTGTGCCTCAATTAAAGTATTAGGGAGCATAATTAATAGCAGAGGGTTTCATACAAACATACTACAGCAGGCAAAACTATGCAATCATTAGCGTAGTATAAACTAGATTGTGAGCCTCATGCAATAATAGTTGGTTAATAGACTTCAAAGCTTCAGGCACACTTCGGCAGAGTAATTAAATGGTAAGGCCTTTAATTATGTCAACTAATAGTGATACAAGTACCGAACACCAGACATGATTATTTGGGCATCTCATTAACTGAGGACAAATAAAGCAATTGAAAAGAGAAAATTAACTATGCCTAAAACAAACAAGGAATTGAACTGTTGAGTTGCATATAGTGACTTACCTTACTAGGTTGAAGAGGCTCAGCGCAGCTCCTACTTCTCTTGCAAGGCTCCTTCCTAACATCTTGTACTTGGAAATCCTCAATCTTATCTTCATTGCACCCCCTCTGCAAGGTGACACAAACTAGTTACTCGTCTCCTTGGAAGATAAATATGCATACTTTCCAGTCTGTGAACACAAAAGGATGATATTATAACAAAACAACACCACATAATGAAACATGCCGCATCTCTTGCACTTGCACACAATGAAATGAGCATTTACTATGTCTACACTATGTACAAACTAGGCATACCTTCGAACTGGATCTCCAGGTACTCTTGGAGAGCCTACTGTAGTGTACAGACAAACCTTTATGTCACCTATGAGTTAGACAAGGCCCCACTACAGCAGCCCTTAGTGTTTAAATCATTGACAAGCTCTATTAGAGTGTTAGGTCAAGAACAACAAGTAATCAAAGCAAACAGTCCTAGTATGGCTGGCTGATGCAAACAAGCAATTGAACAGATGTGTGAGCAAATCTTACATATCAAGAAAAGAAGCAAAGAAGGAGGCTTAAAGACCATCACTTGACTGACCAGATTTAAGGGGCATTTAAACATAATGTGCAACATATGAACTAACATAAACATTGCATATTCCAGATTCTACAATGAAATGCACATGTATTAGGTTATGCCATGTATGATGATGCCCAAATGTACAGATAGCAGGCAGGAGTGATTCATCATTGCACACACAATTGAATTGCAGGTTAAGGGCCAGTTCGATTCTGCCTTTTCAGGGCATATTGTCAAAATAAGCCATAAAAGATGTAAAGAAGTCATTTTTGAGTTATGGGCTTGGGCTTAAGTAATTTCGCTTTGGAGGGGGGGGTGTTTCGGGTAGAACCTCACTAAAAATTGAAGGGAAGGGGAATAGTGAAATGACTCTGTTGTCTACCTATATTACACTCAAAATGCAATTGCTGACGCTCGTGTCACACCTGACCCTCAAGTAAAAACAAACACGCAAGCATTCATTGCCCTGCCCGCTTGCATCTCCTCTCCCCTTTCCCTCTACCTCGATCCCCTGCCTGCGGCACTAGGGTTCCTCCAGTGAGCCGTCGCCACTGGTCCCATCTGGCCCGGTCCTCGTCGATGCTATGTCCAGCTAGGATACATGGCCGGCGGGTAGGGGCAAATCTCCCTGGCTGCTCCTCCCTCTGGCACCGCCCCTCATTCTCATGGTCTCCAGCAGCTACTCCACTGTGGTTCATCCAACACACTACTCCGGCGGGCGCTGCACAACTACGGCTGATGCCACACTGCGGCAGAAGGCACCTTATTCCCCCTCCCCTCCTCCTAGGCCATGGCCTTGAGGTGCTGTTGAAGGATGAGCTCATCCAACAAGGTGAGGATCTCCTCTGATTTTTTTGCCAAATTTTCATTCTGATCCACTATATGATGAATTGCTATGAGCTGCTTCTGCTGCTGCTATATAATGCATTGCTATGAGCTGCTCCTGCTGCTGCTATATGATGAATTGCTATGAGCTGCTGCTGCTGTATGATGAGTTGCTATGAGCTGCTGCTGCTGCTATATGATGAATTGCTATGAGCTGCTGCTGCTATATGATGAGTTGCTACAAGCTGCTCCTGCTGTTGCTATATGATGAATTGCTATGAGTTGCTCCTGCTGCTGCTATATGATGAATTACTATGAGCTGCTGCTAGTATATGATGAATTGTAAACTGCTGCTGCTGTATGATGAGTTGCTATGAGCTGCTGCTGCTATATGATGCTTTCAGGTGCTGCTGCTATACGATAATAACCAGCCACTTGGACCATCGAATTTCAATAAATAATTGTTCTTCATTTAAATGTGGTTCATGCGTCCTTCGTTTAAATTAGGCAATGGGATCTCTATGGAAAACATTGACCAAAGTAGATTGTGCCAAGTAGATAGTATCTTTGTATTTGCATTTTGAGCAAATAGTGATGGTCTGTTTTCCTATCATATTAATTACTGCACTGGGTTCAATTTGTGATGTTTGCAAGTCAAATTAATTTCCATATGGGCAGCAAAATGGAAAAAATATAATGCAATCTAGACTTTCCACTGTTCATACCAAAGATAAGCTGAAAACGCAATGAAAAGAACTGGTTGGCTTATTACATGGAGCTTATATTCACAGGTGCTTATTTTCTTAGGATAACTCGTAATAACTGTCTCTAAGAAACTTGGCTAATAGAACTGGCATACAAATAACATGTCATGATGATTGCAATGTAGGAGTGACGTACCATAGCACACTGTATAGGCTCACCGATGCCTCTCCTTTTTTTGCGATGTTCCATGAAATTGCCACATACATCTTATACTTTTTCATTGTGTAACCCTATCTGCAAGTTGACACGGCTAATTTCAGACATCTCTACATGATACTACATTTCATATCCCTTGCGCATATTTAAACCACCAATTAACGATTGTGTGCGTACCATAAACTAGCCATGACTCTGTATGCTGGACTAGCAGGCACTCTAAGGGAGCCTAATGTAGTGCACTGGAATTCCTACATGCCACCTACGATTTTGTGTAATGTACTACCCCTGTTCCTAAATATATGTCTTTGTAGAGATTCGAGTATGGACCACATACAGATGTATATAGATGCATTTTCAAGTGTAGATTCACTCATTTTGCTCCGTATGTAGCCTATAGTGGAATCTCTAGAAAGACTTATATTTAGGAATGGAGGTACGAGGTAGTATCATGTATGACATCTACATATCTAATTTAGCAGTCAGTAGTAGAAATCATTGTCTGCACAAAGGGATTACTGGTCAAAAATCCTAGCAAAGCACGCTGGCAGGCACAGAACAATACAAGAGAGAGAGACGCACTTACAAGATCATAGCAATGCCTCAGTCCAGGATCTTGGTTGCCAAGCTGTTAGATCCAGAAGAAACATCGTCCTTGTAGTTTTTGCTAGCTGCATAACAGGTAACAGCGACCGGTTAGTATATTTGAAGTACATCGGGCAGGTGATGCTGGACGGGTTTAAAGGTGACAAGTACCTAGGCCGTGGCGGGTGCTTAGCATCTCTCCAGATGGTGGGAATCAGGTTAGAAATGTGGAGAGTGATGACGCTGCGCTGGCTGTCGGGGTCTGGTAAGGAGATCTAGAACCATCGAGTAGGGTGTTTGTGGAGCGGCTCCGGTAGGGTGGACTACGGTGTGGGCGAAGCGGATCTGTGGCCATGGACGAGGGCGTAGGTGAAGCTGCTCCGGTGGTTGGGTTAAGGATGGTGTCGACGACGCGGATCTGCGGCCGTGGACGGGGCGTCAGAAGTTGCTCCAGTGGTTGGGTTAAGATGGTGTCGATGATGTGGATCTGCGGTCGTGGACGGGGCGTCAGAAGCTGCTCCGGTGGTTGGATTAAGGGTGGTGTCGACGATGCGGATCTGTGGCCGTGGACGGGGTGTCAGAAGCTGCTCCGGTAGGTTGGATGAGGGTGCAAGGAAGCGGATCTGAGGCCGTGGACTTGTGAGTTGGCAAAGTGGCCCCGGTAGGGTTGAGAACGGTATAGGTGAAGCTACTCCGGTAGGGTTGACGATGGTGTCGGCGAAGTGGCTCCGGTAGGGTTGAGGAAGGTGTCGGTGAAGCGGCTCCGGTAGGGTTGAGGAAGGTGTCGGTGAAGAGGATTAGAGGCCGTCGACGGGGCTTCGGTGGGGCGGCTCTAGGGGGTGTGGATGAAGCGTCTCCGGTGGGGAGTACGAATGAGCTGCTGCAGATGTGCGGTGGTTGACGAGAGTACCGGTGAAGCAGATCCGGCGCCGTGGACAAGGCCGACACTGAATGGGCTATGGTACAATGGTGGATGAGCAGTCTACTTGTTTCTAGGGGAGGTGGGAGGGGTAGATGTGGCCGCAGAAGCAGATCCGGCGAGGTGGACGCCGCTGGCAATGAATGGGCTATGGTACGCCGGTGGATGAGCAGTCTAGGGTTTTGAGAGGGGAGGGGATGAAGTACGGACGGCGTGATGTAAGATGCTCTGTTGCTATGGAGTTAGTCGTTTTTGCGGGAGGGGGAGAGGAAATGGGGGTGCCGTGTAGTGGGGGAACCGGAAGTTACTAAAGCAGCCCCGACCTATCATGTAGATGAGGGCGGTATTGTAACTGTTGGTCTCCGTGCACCAAGGACAAAAGGGGGATTTCGCATGCTAAAGACTAAGGTGGTGGAAATTTTAGAAGGAGGCGGGAGATTTTGCCGCCCGCGGGATCGTTCGTATCCAGTTTCAACTAATTTTGGACCGTGCTAGCGGGAAGGTCATGCTAGACTGTGTACACGGGGCACGCGTCAGCAGTTAATAACTGGTGTGAAGTACACCCCAGAAAAAAAGACAATAACTCGGGATGATGCGCCGATAACTTGGACGTTCACACGGGCGCGGCCAATCGTACGGGTGTAGTGGCGCTTTGACAAAAAAGGGATCAAACGCCCAGCCTATGTATTTCTCGTGTAAATAGATAATTTAGTGCCATTGGTTATTTACTTTAAACATAATGCATTGACGTGTTAGTGTAGAGGCGCACAAAAAGAAATGGATATTGTAGTCAGCTACTTAAAAGTGTTACCTCATATGATTACATAGCCTCCATTTCATAAATTGCGTACCCGTTGAATTCATATATGAATATTACATATATTACTTCAAAATAGAAACTTAAATCATCCAAGACTAATGAATTTGAATGCAAGAGTAACAATGGTGCATGTACATGATAGCTACATTGGTTGTTTGAAGAAACATCACTGTAACTTTGGCATGCACAACTGAAAAGGTTTATTTAAATAGAAAAAATGTGATATGTGAGTGTCCAATCTTTATAGCGTTGAATCGATATTGTACCTTTGGCCACGATACGAAGTAGATATTGACTTATGTTCAAGCGATGCACGTCCACGATCGCTAGATAGTGATACGTGAATGAATTGTGCAATCTCTCTCACACGCATACATATCTCATTTCCCTATGGGCATCGGAATCACACACGCGCTCTTCGTGTATTTCTCTCCCTCCATCAAGGTTAAATTCGTCTTTCTACCCCATCCTACAAGTCTCTCACACAGAAACACACATGCTCTCTATGTCTAACATGCCCACCCCTTTAATTCCGCCCACCACAACCACTAATGTCTCAAAGTATAATAATGTCTCTCACACATATGCTATCTACCTATCCCTTAATATAGCTAGATATGTGTCACACAAACTCCTTCTCCCTACTAGCAAGATGCCCATGCATTGCACGGAACATCAAGATGCATTTGTATGAGAAGTTTATCTTGTGGGAGAAAAGGATGGACGAGGGAATGCCTTATTTGCAAATGCGGAGAGGGGTGTGGGTATCTTTTTGCAAAATTGCCATAGTTTCCTTCCTGTCCATCGGATATAAATCGGATGGCCTATATTGCAGGATGGCAGGAACACCATCATCACCAACTCTGTTTTTTATAAGAGTAGAGATATGTGAGTGTCACTGCCCCCCCACACACCCACACTTCCCAACACCGAAGGAGTAGGGTGACACCTCGATCTTGATACTAATCTATTGGCTGGCTTCTCTCTCAAACATACACACACACACACACTACCCGGCACCGAAGGAGTAGGGTGGCGCATCGATCTTGATAATAATCTATCTACTCCTCTTTCAAACACACACACACACACACGCTAGTTGTGCCTCTGTGGCTACCGCGCACACTCTCGATACGTCTTTCTCTCCCCCCCAACAATGACAACAGAAGGGTGACAACTCGATCTAATCATAATCTGTCAATTGGTTTCTCTCTCAAACATTGTGTCTCGGTGCCTCGCTCGGTAGCCCCCTCGATATGCAGACTTCTCGCGTGCGCACAGCTGTAGTGACGATGACGCTGAACCCAGTGTGCCTTGTTTTTACCGACCTCATGTGATAGTTTTCACCCTGTTTTCTGTTAATTAACAAGGCAACCTTTTCTTTGTTACTACTAGTGAATCTGAAATCATTTGGGGCAGACATAAAATATATCACTTCAACCCAATTATCGCAGCAACTATTTTAAAAGAAATTAGCTAGCTGCCCCTGCGTTGCACGGAACATCAAGATGCATTTGTATGAGTAGTTTATCTTGTGAGAGAAAAGGTTGAACGAGGGAAGGCCTTATTTGCGAACGTGGAGAGACGTGTGGGTATATTTTTGCAAAATTGCCATAGTTTCTTTCCTATCCGTTAGATATAAATCTGACGGCCTATATTACAGGATAGCACGCACACCATCATCACAAACTCTGTTTTCTACTCCCTCCGTCCGAAAATACTTGTCATCAAAATGGATAAAAAGAGATGTATCTAAAACTAAAATACGTCTAGATACATTTCCTTTTATCCATTTTGATGACAAGTATTTCCGGACGAAGGGAGTATTTGTCTTTTTAGAGATTTCAACAAGTGACTATGACCGGACCTTACCAACATACTCAAAAAAATAGTCCATAATTTTGATGTTACCCTCTTTTCTTGGCGGTGTAGTGCCATCTGGATACCTCATAAATAAATCAAGGACAAATCTGACCCCTTCCTGAAAAGACATACAGAGCAAAATGAGTGAATCTACACTCTAAAATATGTCTACATACACATCCGTATGTGGTAGTCCATTTGAAATCTGAAAAAGACAAATATTTAGGAACGAATGGAGTATATATAAGAGTAAACATGGGATATATCTCCAGCATGGTCTACAACAAAAATGTGCTGGGCTGGTTAGCGCCGGATGCTCGCAACGCGATGACATGAGTTCGAATTCTGTCTTTTAACTTTATATTTTTATATTATATATTACTCTACTTCTTTAATATATACTTCTTTTGCTACTGTACTGACAGTGGAACCCACAGAGTACTTAGAATACAAGATTAAGGACGGACTTGTTTCTTTTTAACTTTCTGTACGAAGCTGTAGCCACCCTGCAAGTCACGTGTACAGTGTACATGCAATTAACTTTTTATAGAGGGACAATCATACATGCAATTAACTCAAATGGATTGGATGTCACTCTATTATTTCCAGCAAAAAAAGCATCTCCAACGGCAGCCGGCAAATTTCCTCCCGCTTCCTTAAGCGGAGGACGACATCAAACGCCAGCGGCATACATTTTTACAACTCTAACCAACCAGATGAAATTCGTGCAAACACAGACTGATTTCATATAAGCATGAAGGATTTCGTATAAAAAAGCCGGATCTTCATATAAACATGATGGATTTCATTACATTTACATGAACTAAGAGGTGCCAATCTGGCTCTCTTGTATAATTAATACTCCCTCCGTCCGGAAATACTTGTCCTAGAAATGGATGTATCTAGACTTATTTTAGTTCTAAATGGCCGCCCGCGGATCCCTTTGTCTTCCTCATGTCCGTCAGACACTTGCGGGGTCGACGAAGGTCCTCGGAAGAGACGAAGCAACAAAGAAACCACCTGAATCCGCGGTCGTCGCCTCGGCGGTGGCCTTCATGGGTCCCAAGTGGCGGCGGCCCGTGTTCTACTTCTCCTCGATGATGGCGGCGGACACGGAGAAGCTGGCCACTGACTCGTCGCTCTCCACGCACCCAACTTCTGTCTCTGCCTGCATGGCGCTGCCGCAGGCACGGGAGGCGCGCCCACAGACACGGGAGGCGCGGCCACCGCAGACACTGGTGGCGCGGTACGACGCGGCAGCGACGGCGCCCGTACCGGCGTGCACGCCGCCGTGCCGGCGTGGAGCAACTCGCCACTCCTCATCGATCTGAACTGGAGCAGCGAGTTGCTGAACCACGCGCCTGCTTGGGGCGGCAACTGGCTCCGTCGGGCCAAGCGAGGTTGGTGAAGCACCGAGCGGCCTCGCCTGTATCCGGAGGGCTCGGTGGGCCACCCAGCCGGGTAATATGCCGGAGAATGGCTCATCGGAAGCCATCGGAAGAGTGGAGAAAATGGTGAAGGAGGAGATGGGGGAGCGGCGGAGGGGTGCAATTCTTTCCCACTGTCTGTCTGGACTCGTGTAAATAGAGGGCGAACGGTAGGAGCTTAGCCGGCGTGTGGCCTCGTTTAAACTAAGGGCAGACGGGAGGAGCTCGGCCGGTGTTGCGTTTAATTCCGGCCCGCTCATGAACGGGCGTGTGGCCAAAATAGGATTATCAATTTGCATGCGGGTTTAATGGAGGGGTTTAATGGAGGCGTCGGGCATGCAGCGGGCGGGGCAGTACTATTCGATTTGACAGCAGTAATGAGCCGTCAAATCACAAAGGCCCTCGCCTCTCGTGAAACCGACCCAGCTAGACTGCCCCGCCCTCTAGCCTTTTAAAAAATGTATATACTCCACTTTTGTACAGTAGTAGTGTCGATGGATTGCGCCATGGAGCAAAACTTGAAATTAAAAAAAGGTGGTACACATAGAGAGCGCTTGTCGCCAAATTATGCATATAGTACTATTAAAAAGGCTTGTCACAATAATGGTGTCCAGCACAAGTGCACAACCCACCCCTCAAATAAAACTAAGCACCCTGGAATTCTTTGACAAAACTAAGCACCCTAAAATTCTTTGACAACTAAACTGCTGGCTATATGATGTTGGCCATATATATTGTACATATATAATGTGAAGAAACGAGTGGTAGTACTATACCAACTAAAAGATGAAATGTAAGAAATACTAGTATGTACGTACTGAAGAGTTAAAGTAACAAGAAGAAACATAACATAGTTCTGCTGGGGCTCAGCACAACACACCCCTCAAATTAAATTAAGCACACCTGAAATTAAACTTTGCAACTATTCCGGTAGACACTGCATTAGAACCACCATGAGCAACGACACTGCCACCTTACTCGGAGTCCTCATCCACGTCCTCGACTTCGTCCTTGTCCCTCTTCCTCTTGGCCGGTACTTCTTTGCTTGAACCGCACACTTGGCTGTTGCTCTTCATCCAACCCTTGTAGATATTGAAGCAAAGGTAGCCATTCATTGCAGCGTAGTGGATGTGGTCTATATCTAGTACATTCCACTGCCATGCATGACGATGAAACGTGTATGGAGGTTTCTCCAGTTTACCGTACGAAGGATGAACCATGGCTCCTGCCAGGGTCAGCATTGAAGGCTGACGAGAGGACACCGGCCGATTCTTCTGGAGGTCAAAGGTGTTGCCTACAACGAGGCCTATCCGAAGCATGACTTCGTTGTTGTTACCAAAGTCTACAGTAACGAATTTGACTAGGTTGCTCTCGAGGAAGTCCTTAAAATCCTGGCACTCAACGTCGGCATGGCATATGCGGTAGACCAAGCATAAGTCATGCTCGCCAACTGGATCACGGCGGGCTTCTTCCTCTCTTCGTCCTTTAGATCCTTCTCACATCCCAGGACTGTGGTGTACTCAACATCTAGCCCAACGACCCACTCATCATCTAAGTCTTCGAACATGCGTCTGAAGCGAGAAAGGCATCCTTTCACCGCCGCGGAAGAACGGGTGTAGATGACATCAAACTCATCGCCGGTGATGGTTCTAACCTTGTACTCACCGCTGATCGGGGAGATTTGGGATGCCATGGATTTGGGAGGAGGGTTAGGATTAGTGGAACTACCATAATGTGAATGGACGGGACGACTAGGAGCGAACCGCCATAGTATTGAAGGACGTGCGGGGATGAGTAGGAGCGAACTGCCAGCGTGCGAACGGCAGGGTAGTGGCTTTCCATTCTCCCATTATACGGGCTTCCGAGAGCCCTTGGATCTGAGATCGAATGGTTGCATGGCGTGATTCTAGACCTATGGTTGAATATCCTATCCTGGAGGGTTATTCTGCAAATTTTCAGCAACTTAGCATGCGACCGTTTGATCTCAGATCCAAGGGCTGCCAGCAGCCCGTATCGTGGTCGCGCCTACCACGACCGTCGCATCGCTCGTGCGGTCACGCCCTTGGAGATTTAACACGGTGCGTTAGGCTATCTGATGTTGGCATGTCATACATAGTCATCACTTAGTCACTCATACTACAACAAGGTTTTGGCTATAAGGTTGGCTATAAGTGTATTTTTTTACTTCTCTCTATCTCTTTCTTCGTACTCCCTCCGTCCTATAATATAAGAACGTTTTTGACACTAGTGTAGTGCCAAAAATGTTCTTATATTATGGGACATAGGGAGTACTAGTATTTATTGCATTTGCCAAGGAGTGACCTCTTCCAATGAAATGGTGTTGCTAAGTTTGCTTCATTTAATTAGCTATAGACTCAAAATTGTCTTTTCACCTAGGTACACGCGCTTAGCACCGTTTCTTCCTTGGGTCACCAAACTAGTCTCTCTCTTCTTGATTAACTTGCCACATCAGACTTTATGCCTATGTGGCAAGCTTAAGCACCTGTAGTATTCAAGAAGGGTCTACCAAATATAATGGGACAAAAGTTATCTTGTGGGGAACCAAGAACAAGAAAATCAGCAGGATATTTAACTTTCCTACACAAGACTTCAACATCTCTAACAATCCCAACTAGTGAAATAGTGTCTCTATTGGCAAGCTTAATTGTAGCATCAATTTCCTCTATCTCAGCAGGTGCAATATCATGCATAATTTCTTTATATAAGGAATGGGCTATTGCACCTGCACTAGCACCCATATCGCATAAGCCATTATAGCAATGATCTCCTATTTTAACGGAAATAACAGGCATGCCTACAACAGGTCTATGTTTATTTTTAGTATCAGGTCTAGCAATTCTAGCAGCTTCATCACAGAAGTAAATAACATGCCCATCAATATTATCGGCCAAGAGATCTTTAACCATAGCAACACTAGGTTCAACTTTAAGTTGCTCAGAGGGAGTTGGTGTTGTAGTATTACTCTTACGAACCACAGTTGAAGCTTTAGCATGATCCTTTATTCTAACAGGGAAAGGTGGTTTCCCAATATAAGCAGTGGGAACAACATGATCATTATAAGTGATAGTCTTTTCTTCAACTTTAATAGGTTAAATGACTTTTACTTCAATGGGAGGATTATATTTAAACCACTTCTCCCTAGGGAGATCAACATGAGTAGCAAAGGATTCATAGAAAGAAGCTACTATCTCAGAGTCAAGTCCATATTTAGTGCTAAATTCACGAAAAACATCGGTATCCATAAAAGATTTAACACAATCAAACTTAGGTGTTATACCTGACTCCTTACCTTCGTCGAGGTCCCAATCTTCAGAGTTGCGTTTAATTTTTCCAATAAATCCCATTTGAATTCAATAGTCTTCATCATAAAAGAGCCAGTACAAGAAGTATCGAGCATGGAGCGATTATCGAGAGAAAGCCGAGCAGAATTTTTTTGAATAATAATTTCTCTTGAGAGCTCATGATTGGGGCATGAATATAACATTGACTTAAGCCTCACCCAAGCTTGAGCGATACTTTCTCCTTCGCGAGGCCAAAAATTATATATATAATTACAATCACGATGAACTAGATGCATAGGATAAAACTTCTGATGGAATTCCAATTTTAATAGGTTGTAGTTCCATGATCCCATATCATCACATAGCCTAAACCATGTCAATGCCTCTCCCTTCAAAGATAAATGGAAGACCTTCTTATTGATAACATCATCGGGCATACCTGCAAGCTTAAATAATCCACAAACTTAATCCACATAGATTAGGTGCAAATCGGGATGTAATGTTCCATCACCTGTGAAAGGATTAGCTAGCAGTTTCTCTATTATACCTGAAGGAATTTCAAAGTAAACATTTTCAGTAGGTTCAGTAGGTTGAGGAGCAACTCTTTTCTCTACTGGTCAGGGTGAAGATACCCCGAACAAGCCCCTCAAAGGATTATGTTCCATAGTAACAAGTGACAGTAAATTTCAGCACACTATATAAAATTTTCCTTACCAAATTCCACCTACTAAAGGCGCTTCACTCCCCGGCAACGGCGCCAGAAAAGAGTCTTGATGACCCACTAGTGTAGGGGATCTATCGTAGCCTTTTCGATAAGTAAGAGTGTCGAACCCAATGAGGAGCAGAAGGAAATGATAAGCGGTTTTCAGCAAGGTATTCTCTGCAAGCACTGAAATTATCGGTAACAGATAGTTTTGTGATAAGGTTATTTGTAACGAGTAACAAGTAATGAAAGTAAATAAGGTGCAGCAATATGGCCCAATCCGTTTTGCAGCAAAGGACAAGCCTGGACAAACACTTATATAAAGGAAAGCGCTCCCGAGGACACATGGGAATTATCGTCAAGCTAGTTTTCATCATGCTCATATGATTCATGTTCGGTACTTTGATAATTTGATATGTGGGTGGACCGGTGCTTGGGTACTGCCCTTCCTTGGACAAGCATCCCACTTATGATTAACCCCTATTCCAAGCATCTGCAACTACAACAGAAGTATTAAGGTAAACCTAACCATAGCATGAAACATATGGATCCAAATCAACCCCTTACAAAGCAACGCATAAACTTGGGTTTAAGCTTCTGTCACTCTAGCAACCCATCATCTACTTATTACTTCCCAATGCCTTCCTCTAGGCCCAAACAATGGTGAAGTGTCATGTAGTCGATGTTCACATGACACCACTAGAGTAAAGACAACATACATCTCATCAAAATATCAAACGAATACCAAATTCACATGACTACTTATAGCAGAACTTCTCCCATGTCCTCAGGAACAAACGTAAATACTCACAAATCATATTCATGTTCATAATCAGAGGGATATTAATATGCATAATGGATCTGAACATATGATCTTCCTCCGAATAAACCAACTAGCATCAACTACAAAGAGTAATCAACACTACTAGCAACCCACAGGTACCAATCTAAGGCTTTGGGACAAAGATTGGATACAAGAGATGAACTAGGGTTTGAGATGAGATGGTGTTGGTGAAGATATTGATGGAGATTGACCCCCTCCCGATGAGAGGATCATTGGTGACGATGATGGTGATGATTTCCCCCTCACGGAGCGAAGTTTCCCCGGCAGAACAGCTCTGCCGGAGCCCTAGATTGGTTCTGCCAAGGTTCTGCCTCGTGGCGGCGGAGTTTCTTCCCGAATGCTTGCTTATCATTTTTTCCTCGATGAAAGACTCCATATAGCTAAAGATGGGCATCAGAGGGCTGCCAGGGGGCCCACGAGGCAGGGGGCGTGCCCCCACCCTCGTGGATGGTGGGTGGTCCCCCTCTGGTACTTCTTTCGCCCAATATTTTATATATATTCTGAAACGTGCTCCCGTGAAGTTTCAGGACTTTTGGAGATGTGCAGAATAGGTCTCTAATATTTTCTCCTTTTCCAGCCCAGAATTCCAGCTGTCGGCATTCCCCCTCTTCATGTAAACCTTGTAAAATAAGAGAGAATAGGCATAAGTATTGTGACATAATGTGTAACAACAGCCCATAATGCAATAAATATCGATATAAAAGCATGATGCAAAATGGACGTATCAGCACTACATGATCAAACTCCATGACTGACCTGCTCATCAGACATCCGACTACCTCTCAACGTCGCAACTCTAGCGGAGTCAATGTGCAACCATGGCCAGGGAGTGGTGGACTGTTCAAAGGATTGTCCCATAGAAGAACTTTCTCCTCGAGGACGCATGGAAGACCAACAAGCATGGCCTTTCCCCAAGCCTGTTTAAGCACCGTCTTGAAAAAGTTGGTGCAGGAAGCACCGAGTCTTGCGGCAGTGAGGACGTCGGAGCGGCGTGCGATTTCTCCCAGATCATCATCGTCCAAGGTCTCCCAGCCCTGAGGAGGAGGAGAACCGCCTGGCGAATCCATGGGAGCAGCGACGAACTGCCTTCTCTTTGGGGGGAGGGGAACTGGCGAGGAGGAGATAAGAGCGTAGTAACCGCAGGGCCTCGTCCCTTCCAACTGTAGCTCCTTGATCGTTCCTTAGCGAAGGGGTGAGGCTATTATTTACTATGTACTCCTATTGTAGCAGTACTAGTACTACTCCCTCTGTCTCGGTTTATAGGGCATGCGCGTAGTTCTAGGTCATCGATTTGACTAACTAAATATGAGTTATATGTCACCAAAAGTATATCAATAGATTCTTAAGTGGATGTAGTTTCTAAACATATATATTTTTGTCCAATATGATACATATTTAGCTAGTTAAATTGTCAACCTAGAACGACGCGCATGTCTTATAAACCGAGATGGAGGAAGTACTTTCTCAACTAGTAGTGCGATGTACTGTGCTTCTAGTATAGTGCACCAGTTTTGAACTCTTAATCTTAGGGCCAAGGAGCTACAGTTGGAAGTGGAGGGTGGTATTGTTCTCTAGAACCATCGCTGTACTATCAATGCAGGGAAAGTATACCTACGTAGTGGGTACTCTCGGTGCTCTATTCAAGCGCGTAGCTGGCCTACTCAGCCGCTCCTCTCACGCACACACTAGCAGCATGTTTATCAACAACGGTTACTGTGGGGGCAGAACATTTGATTTATTTGATACAACGACTAGGCTTTTCGCTTCCATTTGTGGAGGTGTAATGGATCTCGTCGAACTTTGTTAGTAGTTTCTTCTTTATGAATGAGATGAGACAAAGCTTTTTCCTCCGTTTCAAAAAAATCACGTCAAGAGGAATTTCTTTTATAGAGCCGATAATGGAGTGAAGTCCACGCGTGCAATGCCACAAGCTACAAAGTACTAGTAGAGTACTAGCAATTTACGTACATAGCCATATTGTACAGCTCCCAATGCCGCGCCAGGCTTTTCCGGCTCATCGGGCTTAATTGGAAAGGCGCTAGTTTATATATGCTACTAGCTGATGAGGAAGCTGCAAGCGAGGTGCGACTAGGGCGAGCACACGAGCTACGAGATGATGGGAAGGAAAACCCATTCACGTGGCTGGGCTATCTAGTGCACCCAGATTGTGGTGCAACACGTCCGTTCGACTTCAAAACTCAAACTACCCGTGTACAATATTGGCTCACAGTGAAGTTACTATTTAAAAAAAGGCCGCCGTGCCTTCGGCCGGGATTGAACCCACAAAACAAGATATACACTCCCGCGACCACTAGTAGTACTCGTTGGAGTAGAACGCAACCTAGAATCACCTTTTGTCGCTAGTAGTACATTGTTCCTTACAAGAAACCACTAAATAATGCAAAGAAACCACTAATAATGCCAAGAAACTACTACCACTTGCATACGTGGCAGATTTAAGATAAGACTACCTTATCAACCATTGTACATGCCCTTACCAACCAGCCCTACCAAGAAACGACTACTCTACAAAGTGCCATTATAGGCATGTTTCAACCCATGTCGCCCCTTAAGTCAACTCCTTCTATTCGACCGGCAAGTTAGGCGTTATGACTTGTGGGACCTACATGTCAGTGTCGGTGTAAACGACACCTATGGGGTCACTGGGATCCCTTCTACGGTTGGCGGGTGCGAGGTTGTGCGAAGAGCAGGTCTGACAGGAAGCACACAGATCGTTTACCCAGGTTTGGGCCACGAAGATGCGTAATACCCTAGTCCTGCTTTGGTGGATGTATTTGAGTGTTCTTGTGTTCTTGAGCTAGCTACGGGTGCAACTTTTCCCAAAAGAGTTGAGTCCCTCTCCTGGTCGCCTCGGGCATCCTTTTATAGGCGAAAAGGGGTTGCCACAGTGGCACACAGGAGGTGGAAAGGTCTATAGTTGACAAGCCTATCCTCTGGGACCATCGGACAAACACATTTAATGCGCTACCGACGTGCCCTCCTTGCTTTATCGGGGACGCCAGGGAAGCGCGTTGTCGGTGTCAAAACCGGCGGATCTCGGGTAGGGGGTCCCGAACTGTGCGTCTAAGGCTGATGGTAACAGGAGGCGGGGGACACAATGTTTACCCAGGTTCGGGCCCTCTCGATGGAGGTAATACCCTACTTCCTGCTTGATTGATCTTGATGATATGAGTATTACAAGATTTGATCTACCACGAGATCATAGAGGCTAAACCCTAGAAGCTAGCCTATGATTATGATTGTTCTTGTCCTATGGACTAAACCCTCCGGTTTATATAGACACCGGAAGGGGCTAGGGTTACACAGAGTCGATTACAGAGAAGGAGATCTACATATCCGAATCACCAAGCTTGCCTTCCACGCAAAGGAGAGTCCCACCCGGACACGGGACGAAGCCTTCAATCTTGTATCTTCATAGTCCATCAGTCCGACCAAAGTATATAGTCCGGCTGTCCGAGGACCCCCTAATCCAGGACTCCCTCAGTAGCCCCCGAACCAGGCTTCAATGACGATGAGTCCGACGCGCAGATTGTCTTCGGCATTGCAAGGCGGGTTCTTCTCCAAATCCTGAGTACCTGTCGTAACGAGTAGTGTCCGGCTTCCCATGAATGTTGCACTCCTTGGCTTCTGTGCTTTAATAATGGCTATCTTCCACGTGTCGAGCGAATGCTAGAAGTCGGGGCGTTTTTACATTTGCCACCCTAACCATGTAGGTAAATCGTCTATTTAAAGAGTCGGGGATCATCAGATCCAGATCACACCATCCTCCCATAGCGAGTATCCATCAGAGCGCGCCTGGAAAAGTCCATGCCATCATGGCCGGCCATCGCAACTCCTCCTCTCGCTCCCGTAGCACTAAGCCAGGCAATTGGGAGAAGTGTTCCGTCCCCCACAGCCAATTAGTAGAGTTGCAGACCCAGGGATTTCTCCCTCCTGCGTATATGGTCCCCGTCCGAGCCGGACTAGCCACTTATAATGGTGGGGAGCAAGCAGAGAGCTTTCCCAACCCATCCAGGGGGAGCGGGTATGCCTTGTCCCTTACTTATTGAGGGGACTTGTATTTCCAATCCATCCATTCCTCCGCGGGCTCCTGGAGTTCTATGGCCTCCAGCTGCATAACTTTACTCCTACCTCCATATTACACATCGCTGGCTACGTGGCCTTTTGTGAGCTGTTTCTGGGCTGCGAAGCTCATTTCGAGCTATGGAAGAGGCTATTCTGCCTCGTACCCCATACACCGGAGGGGTCGATATATCAAGTGGGCGGAGCCGAAATATGGCGCATCGCCGGGACCGGATACCTGTCCGGTACTCCGAAGAAGACATCCGAAGACTAGCCTTCAGAGTGGTTTTATATAGAGGACGTCCCCCTTCCGGACCCTATTTGGATGGGCATTCCTGAGTTTAACAATGCCCCTTTGAAGAAACGCCGCAGCTGGCACCCTCGGAGCCCCCAAGAGGAAGATAACAGAGAGGTCCTTTACTTGATGGGCAGGATAAAAACGCTGGCCCAATCAGGACTGACAATAGTCGAGGTTATGTCAATATGTATAATGCGGGGGGTGCAGCCACTTCAGTATCACGGGAAACCCATGTGGCACTTCAATGGAGAAGACGATGCCACCCACTGCAGTCGTAAAGGTCTGGACTCCGCCGCTGCTCTAGCGAAAATACTATCCGATTTGTACAAAGGAGGGGAAGAGGAGTTCATCTGCATTAACCCACGGGATGGATTCTCCATGTACAACCCCCCAAACTGTGTGAGCTGCTACCTTTTACTCCAGACCTTCCCGCATTCTTCATCACAAATATTTACCTTGCTATTTCATAGTAGGAACTGCGAAAAGATGCGAGGGAGGTCCACAGCCCGTCTCCACAGCCAGAGGACCCTGACCGGGCCCACGACCCTGGACTCGAAGAAGATCTGGACATATTTGTGGAGCTCATTGACATGACGTTTGATACGTCTCTAACATATCTATAATTTTTGATTGCTCCATGCTATATTATCTACTGTTTTGGACTATATTGGGCTTTATTTTCCACTTTTATATTATTTTTGGGACTAACCTATTAACCGGAGGCCCAGCCCAGAATTGCTGTTTTTTGCGTATTTCAGTGTTTCGAAGAAACGGAATATCAAACGGAGTCCAAACGGAATGAAACCTTCGGGAACGTGATTTTCTCACCGAACATGATCCAGGAGACTTGGACCCTATGCCAAGGCATCAGAGAGGCGGTCACGAGGGTGGGGGGCGCGCCCCCTACCTCATGGGCCCCTCGATGCTCCACCGACGTACTACTTCCTCCTATATATACCTACGTACCCCCAAACGAACAGAAACGGAGCCAAAAACCTAATTCCACCGCCACAACTTCCTGTATCCACGAGATCCCATCATGGTGCCTGTTCTGGAGCTCCGCCGGAGAGGGCCGTCATCACGGAGGGCTTCTACATCATCATAGCCTCTCCGATGAAGTGTGAGTAGTTTACCTCAGACCTTCGGGTCCATAGTTAGTAGCTAGATGGCTTCTTCTCTCTTTTTGGATCTCAATACAAAGTTCTCCCCCTCTCTTGTGGAGATCTATTCGATGTAATCTTCTTTTTGCAGTGTGTTTGTTGAGACCGATGAATTGTGGGTTTATGATCAAGTCTATCTATGAATAATATTTGAATCCTCTCTGAATTCTTTTATGTATGATTGGTTATCTTTGCAAGTCTCTTCGAATTATCCATTTGGTTTGGCCAACTATATTGGTAGTTCTTGCCATGGGAGAAGTGCTTAGCTTTGGGTTCGATCTTGCGGTGTCCTTTCCCAGTGACAGAAGGGGCAGCAAGGCATGTATTGCATCGTTGCTATCGAGGATAACAAGATGGGGTTTATTTCATATTGCGTGAATTTATCTCTCTACATCATGTCATCTTGCTTAAGGCGTTACTCTGTTTTTAACTTAATACTCTAGATGCATGCTGGATAGCGGTCGATGAGTGGAGTAATAGTAGTAGATGCAGAATCGTTTCGGTCTACTTGTCACGGACGTGATGCCTATATACATGATCATGCCTAGATATTCTCATAACTATGCTCAATTCTGTCAATTGCTCAATAGTAATTTGTTCACCCACCGTAGAATACTTATGCTCTTGAGAGAAGCCACTAGTGAAACCTATGGCCCCCGGGTCTATTCTCATCATATCAATCTCCATCACTTTAATCTTGTTTTGCTTTTTACTTTGCCTTTACTTTTTGCTTTGCATCTTTATACCAAAAATATTATATCTATCAGATCTCACTCTCGTAAGTGACCGTGAAGGGATTGACAACCCCTAATCGTGTTGGTTGCGAGTAGCTATCGTTTTGTGCAGGTACGAGGGACTTGAGCGTGGCCTCATACTGGATTGATACCTTGGTTCTCAAAAACTAAGGGAAATACTTACGCTACTTTGCTGCATCATCCCTTCCTCTTCGGGGAAAACCAACGCAAGCTCAAGAGGTAGCAAGAAGGATTTCTGGCGCCGTTGCTGGGGTGTCTACGCAAAAAGTCAACATACCAAGTACCCATCACAATCCCTATCTCTCGCATTACATTATTTGCCATTTGCCTCTCGTTTTCCTCTCCCCCACTTCACCCTTGCCATTTTATTCGCCCTCTCTCTCTCTATATCCTCCCTCTCTATTTGCCTCTTTTGCCCGTTTGCTCTTGTCTGCTCGTGTGCTAGTTTGCTTGTTTGTCGCGATGGCTCAACCGAGATTTGGTGATCTTCACCTTAAAAGGTTAGAGGAGATCGAAACCAACGTTAGGAAGTTTATGGTTTTGCAATTTGAGCACAATAATTTCTTTAGAAACGAGCTTAAGGACCAAAAAAGTTTTATGAGTTATATGAATAAAGAGCTTGATGATATGTCTAAAGAATTTGATGGTATAAGATCCCAAATTGCTCGTCTAGAAAAGATGACTGCTGAAATTTTGGATATGCAAGCCACCTTAGTCAATAAGATGGCTGCTAAACCGAATTCCTATGAAAATCAAGATGAAGATCTAAAAGTTATTGATGTGTCCCCTATTAAATCTTTGTTTTGCAATATGAATCTTGATGAAACTGAATATGATCTTCCTTTACCTAGAAGGCGTTCTAAAAATTCGGAGTATTTAGATCTTTATGATGAAATTGATGAAAGTGGGATTGAAAGAAATAAAAATCTAGATGTTGCTAAACCCACTATATTAGATTTCAAGGAATTTAATTATGAAAGTTGCTCTTTAATTGATTGTATTTCCTTGTTGCAATCCGTGCTAAATTCTCGACATGCTTATAGTCAACATAAAGCCTTCACTGAACATATTGTTGATGCCTTGATGCAATCTTATGAAGAAAAACTTGAGTTGAAAGATTCTATCCCTAGAAAACTCTATGATGAGTGGGAACCAACTATTAAAACTAAAATTAAAGATCATGAGTTTTATGCTTTGTGTGATTTGGGTGCTAGTGTCTCCACTATCCCCAAAACTTTGTGTGATTTGCTAGATTTCTGCAATTTTGATGATTGCTCTCTAAACTTGCATCTCGCGGATTCTACTATTAAGAAACCTATGTGAAGGATTAATGATGTTCTTATTGTTGCAAATATAAATTATGTGTCCGTAGATTTCATTGTTCTTGATATAGATTGCAATCCTTCTTGCCCTATTATTCTTGGTAGACCTTTCCTTAGAACGGTTGGTGTGATTATTGATATGAAGGAAGGGAATATTAGATTTCAATTTACATTAAAAAATGGCATGGAACACTTTCCAAGAAAAGAAATAAAATTACCATATGAAACTATCATGAGAGCCACTTATGGATTTCCTACCAAAGATGGCAATACCTAGATCTATCCTCGCTTTTATGCCTAGCTAGGGGCGTTAAACGATAGCGCTTGTTGGGAGGCAACCCAATTTTATTTTTGTTCCTTGCTTTTTGCTCCTGTTTAGTAATAAATAAATTATTTAGCCTCTGTTTTGGTTGTGTTTTTGTGTTTAATTAGTGTTTGTGCCAAGTAGAACCGTTGGGAAGACTTGGGGAAAGTCTTGTTGAACTTGCTGTAAAAAACAGAAACTTTAGCGCTCACGAGAACTGCTGTCATTTTTATTTGAAGAGTGCTATTTAGTTAATTATTTTTGTAGATGATTAATAGATAAATTCCTCACGTCCATCAATTTATTTTAGAATTTTTGGGGTTCCAGATCTTGCGGTAGCTACATATTACTATAGACTGTTTTGTTTTTGACAGATTCTGTTTTTCGTGTGTTGTTTGCTTATTTTGATGAATCTATGGCTAGTAAAATAGTTTATAATCCATAGAGAAGTTGGAATAAAGTAGGTTTAACACCAATATAAATAAACAATGAGTTTATTACAGTACCTTGAAGTGGTCTTTTGTTTTATTTCGCTAACGGAGCTCACGAGTTTTCTACTTTAAGTTTTGTGTTGTGAAGTTTTCAAGTTTTGGGTGAATTCTTTTGATGGATTATGGAACAAGGAGTGGCAAGAGCCTAAGCTTGGGGATGCCCATGGCACCCCCAAGATAATCCAAGGACACCAAAAATTCAAAGCTTGGGGATGCCCCGGAAGGCATCCCCTCTTTCGTCCACTTCCATCGATAATTTACTTGGAGCTATATTTTTATTCACCAACATGATATGTGTTTTGCTTGGAGCGTCTTGTATTATTTGTGTCTTTGTGTTTTAGTATGCCACAATCATCCTTGCTGTGCACACCTTTTGAGAGAGCCATACATGAATTAGAATTTGATAGAATACTCTATGTGCTTCACTTATATCTTTTTGAGCTAAGTAGTTTTGCTCTATGTGCTTCACTTATATCTTTTGAGCTATGTAGTTTTGCTCTATGTGCTTCACTTATATCTTTTGAGCTAAAGTAGTTTTGCTCCATGTGCTTCACTTATATCTTTTGAGCACTATAATTTTGCTCTGTGTGCTTCACTTAGATCTTTTAGAGCACGGTGGTGGATTTGTTTTAAAGAAACTATTGATCTCTCATGCTTCACTTAAATTATTTTGAGAATCCCTTAATAGCATGGTAATTTGCTTAATAATAACATGCTTGGTATTCAAGATTTGTGAAACTTTCTTTTGAGTGTGTTGAATACTAAGAAAAGATTGAAGCATGATAATTGTTTTGAGATATGGAGGTGATAATATTAAAGTCATGCTAGTTGATTAGTTGTGAATTTAAAGAATACTTGTGTTACAGTTTGTGATTCCCGTAGCATGCACGTATGGTGAACCGTTATGTGATGAAGTTGGAGCATGATTTATTTATTGATTGTCTTCCTTATGAGTGGCGGTCGGGGACGAGCGATGGTCTTTTCCTACCAATCTATCCCCCTAGGAGCATGCGCGTAATACTTTGCTTTGACAACTTCTAGATTTTTGTAATAAGTATATGCGTTCTTTATGACTAATGTTGAGTCCATGGATTATACGCACTCTCACCCTTCCACCTTTGGTAGCCTCTCGAATACCATGCACCTTTCGCCAGTATCATACAACTACCATATACCTTCCTCAAAACAGCCACCATACCTACCTATTATGGCATTTCCATAGCCATTCCGAGATATATTGCCATGCAACTTTCCACCATGTAGTTCATCATGACACATTCATCATTGTCATATTGCTTAGCATGATCATGTAGTTGACATAGTATTTGTGGCAAAGCCACCGTTCACAATATTTCATACTTGTCACTCTTGATTCATTGCATATCCCGGTACACCGCCGGAGGCATCCATATAGAGTCATACTTTGTCTAAGTATCGAGTTGTAATTGTTGAGTTGTAAGAAAAATAAAAGTGTGATGATCATCATTTAATAGAGCATTGTCCCAAAAAATAGAAAGGCCAAAGAAAAAAAAGAAGGCCCCAAAAAAGAGAAAATAAATAAAAAAGGCAATGCTACTATCCTTTTACCACACTTGTGCTTCAAAGTAGCACCATGATCTTCATAGTAGAGAGTATCTCATGTTATCACTTTCATATACTAGTGGGAATTTTACATTATAGAACTTGGCTTGTATATTCCAATGATGGGCTTCCTCAAATTGCCCTAGGTCTTCATGAGCAAGCAAGTTGGATGCACACCCACTTAGTTTCTTTTTGAGCTTTCATATACTTATAGCTCTAGTGCATCCGTTGCATGGCAATCCCTACTCACTCACATTGATGTCTATTGATGGGCATCTCCATAGCCCACTGATACGCCTAGTTGATGTGAGACTATCTTCTCCTTTTTGTCTTCTCCACAACCACCATTCTATTCCACCTATAGTGCTATATCCATGGCTCACGCTCATGTATTGCGTGAAGATTGAAAAAGTTTTGAAAAAGTTAGAGTATGAAACAATTGCTTGGCTTGTCATCGGGGTTGTGCATGATTTAAATACTTTGTGTGGTGAAGATAGAGCATAGCCAGACTATATGATTTTGTAGGGATAACTTTCTTTGGCCATGTTATTTTGAGAAGACATAATTGCTTTGTTAGTATGCTTGAAGTATTATTATTTTTATGTCAATATAAAATTTTGTCTTGAATCTTTCGAATCTGAATATTCATATCACAATTAAGAAGATTTGCATTGAAATTATGCCAAGTAGCACTCCGCATCAAAAATTCTCTTTTTATCATTTACCTACTCGAGGACGAGCAGGAAATAAGCTTGGGGATGCCTGATACGTCTCCAACGTATCTATAATTTTTGATTGCTCCATGCTATATTATCTACTGTTTTGGACTATATTGGGCTTTATTTTCCACTTTTATATTATTTTTGGGACTAACCTATTAACCGGAGGCCCAGCCCAGAATTGCTGTTTTTTTGCCTATTTCAGTGTTTCGAAGAAATGGAATATCAAACGGAGTCCAAATGGAATGAAACCTTCGGGAACGTGATTTTCTCACCGAACGTGATCCAGGAGACTTGGACCCTACGCCAAGGCATCAGAGAGGTGGTCACGAGGGTGGGGGGCGCACCCCCCTAGGGCGCGCCCCCTGTCTCGTGGGCCCCTCGATGCTCCACCGACGTACTTCTTCCTCCTATATATACCTACGTACCCCCAAACGAATAGAAACAGAGCCAAAAACCTAATTCCACCACCGCAACTTTTTGTATCCATGAGATCCCATCTTGGGGCCTGTTCCGGAGCTCCGCCGGAGAGGGCCGTCATCACGGAGGGCTTCTACATCATCATAGCCTCTCCGATGAAGTGTGAGTAGTTTACCTCAGACCTTCGGGTCCATAGTTAGTAGCTAGATGGCTTCTTCTCTCTTTTTGGATCTCAATAGAAAGTTCTCCCCCTCTCTTGTGGAGATCTATTCGATGTAATCTTCTTTTTGCGGTGTGTTTGTTGAGACCGATGAATTGTGGGTTTATGATCAAGTCTATCTATGAATAATATTTGAATCTTCTTTGAATTCTTTTATGTATGATTGGTTATCTTTGCAAGTCTCTTCGAATTATCCGTTTGGTTTGGCCAACTAGATTGGTAGTTCTTGCCATGGGAGAAGTGCTTAGCTTTGGGTTCGATCTTGTGGTGTCCTTTCTGAAGGAAATATGCCCTAGAGGCAATAATAAAGTTATTATTTATTTCCTTATATCATGATAAAAGTTTATTATTCATGCTAGAATTGTATTAACCGGAAACATAATACATGTGTGAATACATAGACAAACAGAGTGTCACTAGTATGCCTCTACTAGACTAGCTTGTTAATCAAAGATGGTTATGTTTCCTAACCATGGACAAAGAGTTGTCATTTGATTAACAGGATCACATCATTAGTTGAATGATCTGATTGACATGACCCATTCCATTAGCTTAGCACCCGATCGTTTAGTATGTTGCTATTGCTTTCTTCATGACTTATACATGTTCCTATGACTATGAGATTATGCAACTCCCGTTTGCCAGAGGAACACTTTGTGTGCTACCAAACGTCACAACGTAATTGGGTGATTATAAAGGAGCTCTACAGGTGTCTCCAAAGGTACATGTTGGGTTGGCGTATTTCGAGATTAGGATTTGTCACTCCGATTGTCGGAGAGGTATCTCTGGGCCCTCTCGGTAATGCACATCACTTAAGCCTTGCAAGAATTGCAACTAATGAGTTAGTTGCGGGATGATGTATTACAGAACGAGTAAAGAGACTTGCCGGTAACGAGATTGAACTAGGTATGGGATACCGACGATCGAATCTCGGGCAAGTAACATACCGATGACAAAGGGAACAACGTATGTTGTTATGCGGTCTGACCGATAAAGATCTTCGTAGAATATGTAGGAACCAATATGGGCATCCAGGTCCCGCTATTGGTTATTGACCGGAGACGTGTCTCGGTCATGTCTACATTGTTCTCGAACCCGTAGGGTCCGTACGCTTAAGGTTACGATGACAGTTATATTATGAGTTTATGCATTTTGATGTACCGAAGGTTGTTCGGAGTCCCGGATGTGATCACAGACATGACGAGGAGTCTCGAAATGGTCGAGACATAAAGATTGATATATTGGAAGCCTATGTTTGGATATCGGAAGTGTTCCGGGTGAAATCGGGATTTTACCGGATTACCGGGAGGTTACCGGAACCCCCCGGGAGCTATATGGGCCTTAGTGGAAGAAGAGGAGAGGCAGCCAGGGCTGGGCCGCGCGCCCCTCCCCCCTAGTCCGAATAGGACAAGGAGAGAGGGGGCCGGCGCCCCCCTCCTTCTCTCTCTCTCTTTTCCCACCTCGCGAATCCTATTCTAACTAGGATTGGGGGAGAAGTCCTACTCCCGGAGGGAGTAGGACTCCTCCTGGCGCGCCCTATGATGGCCGGCCAGCCTCCCCCTCTTGAGCCTTTATATACGGAGGCAGGGGCACCCCAGAGAGACACAAGTTGATCCACGTGATCATATTCTTAGCCGTGTGCGGTGCCCCCCTTCCACCATAGTCCTCGATAATATTGTAGCGGTGTTTAGGTGAAGCCCTGCTGCAGTAGTACATCAAGATCGTCACCACGCCGTCGTGCTGACGGAACTCTTCCCCGACACTTTGCTGGATCAGAGTCCGGGGATCGTCATCGAGCTGAACGTGTGCTAGAACTCGGAGGTGCCGTAGTTTCGGTGCTTGATCGGTCGGGCCGTGGAGACGTACGACTACATCAACCAAACGCTTCCATTGTCGATCTACAAGGTACGTAGATCATACTCTCTCCTCTCTTTGCTATGCATCACCATGATCTTGCGTGAGCATAGGAAATTTTTTGAAATTACTACGAAACCCTTCAGTGGCATCCGAGCCTAGGTTTTGTATGTTGATGTTATATGCACGAGTAGAACACAAGTGAGTTGTGGGCGATATAAGTCATACTGCTTACCAACATGTCATACTTTGGTTCGGCGGTATTGTTGGACGAAGCGGCCCGGACCGACATTACGCGTACGCTTACGCGAGACCGGTTCTCCCGACGTGCTTTGCACATAGGTGGCTTGTGGGTGACAGTTTCTCCAACTTTAGTTGAACCAAGTGTGGCTACGCCCGTTCCTTGCGAAGGTTAAAACAGCACCAACTTGACAAACTATCGTTGTGGTTTTGATGCGTAGGTAAGATTGGTTCTTGCTTAAGCCTGTAGCAGCCACGTAAAACATGCAACAACAAAGTAGAGGACGTCTAACTTGTTTTTGCAGGGCATGTTGTGATGTGATATGGTCAAAACGTGATGAGATATAAGTTGTTGTATGAGATGATCATGTTTTGTTGAAGTTATCGGCAACTGGCAAAAGCCTTATGGTTGTCTCTTTATTGCATAAGATGCAAGCGCCAAATAATTGCTTTACTTTATCGCTATGCGATAGCAATAGTTGCAAGAGCAATAGTTGGTGAGACGACCACGTGACGACACATTGATATAGATCAAGATGATGGAGATCATGGTGTCATGCCGGTGACGATAGAGATCATGACAGTACTTTGGAGATGGAAATCAAAGGCGCAAGATAATGATGGCCATATCATATCACTTATATTGATTGCATGTGATGTTTATCTTTTATGCATCTTATCCTGCTTTGATTGACGGTAGCATTATAAGATGATCTCTCACTAAATTATCAAGAAGTGTTCTCCCTGAGTATGCACCATTGCGAAAGTTCTTCGTGCTGAGACACCACGTGATGATCGGGTGTGATAGGCTCTACGTTCAAATACAACGGGTGCAAAACAGTTGCACACGCGGAATACTCAGGTTATACTTGACGAGCCAAGCATATACAGATATGGCCTCGGAACACGGAGACCGAAAGGTCGAGCATGAATCATATAGTAGATATGATCAACATAGTGATGTTCACCAATGAAACTACTCCATCTCACGTGATGATCGGACATGGTTTAGTTGATTTGGATCACGTAATCACTTAGAGGATTAGAGGGATGTCTATCTAAGTGGGAGTTCTTTAAGTAATATGATTAATTGAACCTAAATTTATCATGAACTTAGTACCTGATAGTATCTTGCTTGTTTATGTATGATTGTAGATAAATGGCCTGTGCTGTTGTTCCGTTGAATTTTAATGCGTTCCTTGAGAAAGCAAAGTTGAAAGATGATGGTAGCAATTACACGGACTGGGTCCGTAACTTGAGGATTATCCTCATTGCTGCACAGAAGAATTACGTCCTGGAAGCACCGCTGGGTGCCAGGCCTGCTGCTGGAGCAACACCAGATGTTGTGAACGTCTGGCAGAGCAAAGCTGATGACTACTCGATAGTTTAGTGTGCCATGCTTTACGGCTTAGAACTGGGACTTCAACGACGTTTTGAACGTCATGGAGCATATGAGATGTTCCAGGAGTTGAAGTTAATATTTCAAGCAAATGCCCGGATTGAGAGATATGAAGTCTCCAATAAGTTCTATAGCTGCAAGATGGAGGAGAACAGTTCTGTCAGTGAGCATATACTCAAAATGTCTGGGTATAATAATCACTTGATTCAGATGGGAGTTAATCTTCCAGATGATTGTGTCATTGACAGAATTCTCCAATCACTGCCACCAAGCTACAAGAGCTTCGTGATGAACTACAATATGCAAGGGATGAATAAGACTATTCCCGAGCTCTTCGCAATGCTGAAAGCTGCGGAGGTAGAAATCAAAAAGGAGCATCAAGTGTTGATGGTCAACAAGACCACTAGTTTCAATAAAAAGGGCAAAGGGAAGAAGAAGGGGAACTTCAAGAAGAACAGCAAACAAGTTGCTGCTCAAGAGAAGAAACCCAAGTCTGGACCTAAGCCTGAAACTGAGTGCTTCTACTGCAAGCAGACTGGTCACTGGAAGTGGAACTGCCCCAAGTATTTGGCGGATAAGAAGGATGGCAAGGTGAACAAAGGTATATGTGATATACATGTTATTGATGTGTACCTTACTAATGCTCGCAGTAGCACCTGGGTATTTGATACTGGTTCTGTTGCTAATATTTGCAACTCGAAACAGGGACTACGGATTAAGCGAAGATTGGCTAAGGATGAGGTGACGATGCGCGTGGGAAACGGTTCCAAAGTCGATGTGATCTCGGTCGGCACGCTACCTCTACATCTACCTTTGGGATTAATATTAGACCTAAATAATTGTTATTTGGTGCCAACGTTAAGCATGAACATTATATCTGGATCTTGTTTGATGCGAGACGGTTATTCATTTAAATCAGAGAATAATGGTTGTTCTATTTATATGAGTAATATCTTTTATGGTCATGCACCCTTGAAGAGTGGTCTATTCTTATTAAGTCTCGATAGTTGTAACACACATATTCATAATGTTGAAACCAAAAGATGCAGAGTTGATAATGATAGTGCAACTTATTTGTGGCACTGCCGTTTAGGTCATATCGGTGTAAAGCGCATGAAGAAACTCCATACTGATGGACTTTTGAAACCACTTGATTATGAATCACTTGGTACTTGCGAACCGTGCCTCATGGGCAAGATGACTAAAACACCGTTCTCCGATAATATGCAGAGAGCAACAAATTTGTTGGAAATCATACATACAGATGTATGCGGTCCGATGAATATTGAAGCTCGTGGCGGATATCGTTATTTTCTCACCTTCACAGATGACTTAAGCAGATATGGGTATATCTACTTAATGAAACATAAGTCTGAAACATTTGAAAAGTTCAAAGAATTTCAGAGTGAAGTTGAAAATCATCGTAACAAGAAAATAAAGTTTCTACGATCTGATCGTGGAGGAGAATATTTGAGTTACGAGTTTGGTTTACATTTGAAACAATGCGGAATAGTTTCGCAACTCACGCCACCCGGAACACCACAGCGTAATGGTGTGTCCGAACGTCGTAATCGCACTTTACTAGATATGGTGCGATCTATGATGTCTCTTACTGATTTACCACTATCGTTTTGGGGTTATGCTTTGGAGACAGCCGCATTCACGTTAAATAGGGCACCATCAAAATCCGTTGAGACGACGCCTTATGAACTATGGTTTGGCAAGAAACCAAAGTTGTCGTTTCTGAAAGTTTGGGGCTGCGATGCTTATGTAAAAAAACTTCAACCTGATAAGCTCGAACCCAAATCGGAGAAATATGTCTTCATAGGATATCCAAAGGAGACTATTGGATACACCTTCTATCACAGATCCGAAGGCAAGACTTTTATTGCTAAGTTTGGAAACTTTCTAGAGAAGGAGTTTCTCTCGAAAGAAGTGAGTGGGAGGAAAGTAGAACTTGACGAGGTAACTGTACCTGCTCCCTTATTGGAAAGTAGTGCATCACAGAAAACTGTTTCTGTGACACCTACACCAATTAGTGAGGAAGCTAATGATAATGATCATGAAATTTCAGAACAAGATACTACTGAACCTCGTAGATCAACCAGAGTAAGATCCGCACCAGAGTGGTATGGTAATCCTATTCTGGAAGTCATGCTACTAGATCATGATGAACCTACGAACTATGAAGAAGCGATGGTGAGCCCAGATTCTGCAAGATGGCTTGAAGCCATGAAATCTGAGATGGGATCCATGTATGAGAACAAAGTATGGACTTTGGTTGACTTGCCCGATGATCAGCAAGCAATTGAGAATAAATGGATCTTCAAGAAGAAGACTGACGCCGACGGTAATATTACTGTCTACAAAGCTCGACTTGTCGCAAAAGGGTTTCGGCAAGTTCAAGGGATTGACTACGATGAGACCTTCTCACCCGTAGCGATGCTTAAGTCTGTCCGAATCATGTTAGCAATTGCCGCATTTTATGATTATGAAATTTGGCAGATGGATGTCAAAACTGCATTCCTGAATGGATTTCTGGAAGAAGAGTTGTATATGATGCAACCAGAAGGTTTTGTCGATCCAAAGGGAGCTAACAAAGTGTGCAAGCTCCAGCGATCCATTTATGGACTGGTGCAAGCCTCTCGGAGTTGGAATAAACGCTTTGATAGTGTGATCAAAGCATTTGGTTTTATACAGACTTTTGGAGAAGCCTGTATTTACAAGAAAGTGAGTGGGAGCTCTGTAGCATTTCTGATATTATATGTGGATGACATATTACTGATTGGAAATGATATAGAATTTCTGGATAGCATAAAAGGATACTTGAATAAGAGTTTTTCAATGAAAGACCTCGGTGGAGCTGCTTACATATTAGGCATAAAGATCTATAGAGATAGATCGAGACGTTTAATTGGACTTTCACAAAGCACATATCTTGACAAGATTTTGAAGAAGTTCAAAATGGATCAAGCAAAGAAAGGGTTCTTGCCTGTGTTACAAGGTGTGAAGTTGAGTAAGACCCAATGCCCGACCACTGCAGAAGATAGAGAGAAGATGAAAGATGTTCCCTATGCTTCAGCCATAGGCCCTATCATGTATGCAATGCTGTGTACCAGACCTGATGTGTGCCTTGCTATAAGTCTAGCAGGGAGGTACCAAAGTAATCCAGGAGTGGATCACTGGACAGCGGTCAAAAACATCCTGAAGTACCTAAAAAGGATTAAGGATATGTTTCTCGTATATGGAGGTGACAAAGAGCTCATTGTAAACAGTTACATTGATGCAAGCTTTGACACTGATCCGGACGATTCTAAATCGCAAACCGGATACGTGTTTACATTAAACGGTGGAGCTGTCAGTTGGTGCAGTTCTAAACAAAGCGTCGTGGCGGGATCTACGTGTGAAGCGGAATACATAGCTGCTTCGGAAGCAGCAAATGAAGGAGTCTGGATGAAGGAGTTCATATCCGATCTAGGTGTCGTACCTAGTGCATCGGGTCCAATGAAAATCTTTTGTGACAATACTGGTGCAATTGCCTTGGCAAAGGAATCCAGATTTCACAAGAGAACCAAACACATCAAGAGACGCTTCAATTCCATCCGGGATCTAGTCCAGGTGGGAGACATAGATATTTGCAAGATACATACGGATCTGAATGTTGCAGACCCGTTGTCGGAGTAAATAGCCATGGGTAGCCTAGCCGGCTTCCCTTGGCCCTTCTGAAAAAATTACGAGCCCGTCCGGCTCTCAAGAATCCAAGACATGGGACCTCCTTCCCCTTGCCGGTTGTCACCCAGGCCGGCTTTAGGAAGGCGACCCGACTTCAGCCCTCATGAAGAAAGCCATGGGAGGGCCGACTTCGAGAAGCCGACCATGAGGAGGCCGACTCCAAGAAGCCGGCTCCCATAAAGCGGTCGAGACCGTACCCTCAAAGTTTGCATCCACCTAACGGCGGTGCGACGGGGCGTGGCTACAGTGAAGCCAGCCACCCCCGAATCCCAGAGCATGCCTGGCACAGTGTGCCGTACGGGAGGCCATGACCCGTCCGACGCAGCACTATTGCCATGTTGACCCTGATGTCATCCACGACGGGCTACCAGTACGGCCCACGGGCGGTGGGCCCCTTTGGGCAGAGAGACACCCGAAGGCGGCCACGCCTCCCCCAGTCGGCCCAAGACAGAGCCGGCTCCCCACAGCCGGCTTGCCGCCTTCCTCGAAGGAGACGCCCCATTAAGAAGACATGACGCGGTGAGGCTATAGCGATCGCCCGCCGGGTGGCGGCACTGTAGCCATGCCTATCACGACGAAGCCCACGTCATCAAGATGAAGCAACAGTAACCAGCCGCCGACCAAGCCCTAGACAGTGGGGCCTGCCTGTCGACCAAGGGGCCGGCAGCCGGCGGGACCCACCAGTCGGCGGGCCCCAGCAGCCGGCGAGTGCCGTCACAGACGGCTGGGCCCCGCGCCCAGTCGGATTACCATTGTACCCCCCGGGGGTAGGTCTATATAAACCCCCCGGGGCACCCATACAAAGGGTTGGACCCCCCCAGTTAGTTTTAGACACCACACAAGGAGAAGAAGCAAGCTAGCCGTGCCCTTCTTCCTCCTCCCACCAAACAGCTCAAGGAGCATTGTGTAGCTACTTGTCCATCTAGTGATCATGCGGAGACCCCGCAGAGCAGCAGTAGGGGTGAAATCTCCACGGAGAGCCCCGAAGCTGGGTAAGATCCGCCGGCGTGCATGTCTTCGCCTTATCCCGTTTCCAGACACCAGTGATGTTTTACTGGCTCCCACAATGATAAGCCACCCGTTGGCATATGTCGCACCTACCACCCTACATTTGGCGCCCACCGTGGGGCCAGGTGCAACGTCGTCCGGAGACCTGTTCTGGACGGGAACCCTCTTCCTCCCCAGCGAGCGTAGCCAGCCCAGCACGCCCGACGGCGCTTGCCACGACGCGCTACAAGGCGTCACCAGCATCTGCGCGGCGAGCAGCCTCGCCAATCTCCTCGACGAAACCCTCATCTCCGACGAGCTCGCCTCCGACGCGGGCACCGACCACCTCGTCAACCTCCTCGGCCGGCTCCATGTCTCTGGTGAGCTTGCTGTGGACTTGGAGTCGGTTGGCTCCACCGATCCGATGCCTGTCGACTCTGACACGGCCTCCTTCGACACCTTCCCCACCAACGTCACGATCTACAACGACCCGCTCCCCCGAGCCAATGGCTGCGACGCTGTCGCCACCGAGGTGATGGTCATCGGCCATGGCGGCCCGGCCGACGCGAGCGCCCACGACGCCCCGCACGCGGCGGCCCACGACTTGTCCACCCCACTCCCGGCTCATGCCGACGACGAAGCACTGGAGGCGCCGCCTCGCCCTCCTCGCAGAGGGCCGGAGGCTGGCATCCGTGCGACGCCTCACTGAGGCCTACCAGCGCGAAGCTGACCGCGCCGCCTTCGGCACGCCGGCCCCGGGCGGGCCAAGCCGGGCCGGCATTGTCAAGCAACGCGGCGCCGTCATCGCCGACACTTTAGGAGTCGACCGCCCAGTCTATGCCACTCCACTCGAGAACCTGCGCGCCGCCCAGGCGGCCATAGACGAGCTAGACGGACTGGGGGCCGAAGAACTCCCCCACATGACCCGACGCATCCAGCAGCTGATCGATGCAGCCACGCAGTGGCACGAAGCCGACGCTCGCGCGGAAAGCCCTCCCCCGCGCCGAGATGATGGCGCGACGTCCCGGACGCCGACTACGAGCAACGCCCGCGCGCGGCGCGAGAAAGAGCCGGCTGCCAGCCGAAGCCGGACCCGAATCTCCATCGAGCAAGACGCGGACGGCCATCCCCGAGCCATGGGATGGCGGGGCAACCTACCTCCGCCTCGACCCCGTGGAGAGAGATATCCCACCCCGCCGCCAGTGGCGCACCCGATTCTCAGCGGCCGACTAGGTCGCCGCGAAGGAGTCGGCGAGAACGACGCTCGCCATCGGATCGACCGCCTGGCGCGGTCCCTGGCGCTGGAAGAAGAAGATGATGTCGGTCCGCCTTGTTTCGGCCCCCGCATCCGCGACGAGCCCTTCCCCAAAGGGTTCTCGCTCCCAAGAGACACGCCCAAGTACAACGGCTCCGTGAAGCCGGAAGATTGGCTGATCGACTACTCCACAGTGGTTAGCATAGCCAACGGCAACCGGCGCGTTGCCGTGAAGTATGTACCCCTGATGCTGCAAGGCATGGCACGGACCTGGCTCAACAGCCTCAAACCACGTAGCATCAACAGCTGGCTAGATTTCACCGAAGCTTTCATCCGTAACTTCACCAGCACCTACAAGCGGGCTCCCAAGCCCAGACAGCTCTCCTTGTGTGTACAAGGCCCCGCCAAGTCCACTCGCGACTACCTCACACGTTGGGCCGAGCTCCGCAACTCTTGCGAAGGGGTGCACGAGGTGCAAGCCATAGAATACTTCACAGCCGGATGCTGAGAAGGCACCCTCCTCAAGCACAAGCTTCTCTGCGACGAGCCGACTACCCTCGATGAGCTTCTGGACATAGCGGACAAGTACGCCACCGCCGACTCTTCGATGAAGACCAAGCTTCGGGTAGACGCGTCCGGAAAAGTACTCAACCCGGCGCCCAAGACGCCGGCTGGGGATTCCGGCCGACGCCCACACTCAAACGACCACAAGCGCAAGGGCCCCGCGCCACCTCCCGCCAGTCGGCAGGTGGCCACAGTTGAAGACGTGCCACCCAAAGGGCGGCCCACGCCCAAGAAACCCAAGGGCGGCAGGTCGGCTTGGCAGCCGGCCTTCTCCTACGAACAAACTCTCGACGCCCCGTGCAAGTTCCACAGCGGCGCGAAGCCGTCTAACCACACAACTCGGAAGTGCCATTGGCTCACCCGAATCTCCAAAGGCGAGGGGCTCGCGCCACCTCCGCCTGCCGGCCCGCCGCCTCCGGCCGCTCGGCCCGCAGTCGAAGCCATGCATGACGAATTCCCTAACGAGCAAGCAACCTACATCATCTTTACAAGCCAGCCCGAAGACCGGCGCAACAAACGCCGAGAACACCAGGAAGTCAGCGTGGTTGCTGCCAACCCCGCCGGACACATGCATTGGTCAGAAAAACCCATCAGCTGGAGCCGGGCCGACCATCCAGAGGTGATGCCGTCTCCCGACTCTTATGCGTTGGTCCTGGAAGCCACCCTCGCGATGGACAGACGCGCTGCCCGCTTCTCCCGCGTGCTGATAGACGGCGGGAGCAGCATCAACATCCTGTACCGTGACACCCTGGAGAAGCTAAATGTCAAGACGAAGCAGCTCATGCCTACTTGGACAGTGTTCCATGGCATCGTACCCGGCTTGTCCTGCACCCCCATTGGCAAGATCAAGATTGATGTACTCTTTGGGGACAAGGAGCATTTCCGCCGAGAAGCGATCTGGTTTGAAGTGGTGGACCTGGAGAGCCCTTACCATGCATTGCTTGGCCGACCTGCCTTGGCCAAATTCATGGCAGTTCCCCACTATGCATACCTCAAGATGAAGATACCAAGCACCAAAGGCGTCATCACTGTAGCCAGCGATTACAAGAAGTCCTCTGAGTGCGCAGCAGCCAGCAGCCGGCTGGCCAAGTCCCTTGTGATTGCCGAAGAAAAGAAGATGTTGGACCGAGTCGTGGCCATAGCCGGCAAGCAGTCTGCCGTGTCCCCCGTTCCCAAGGAGCATGATGCCCAAGGATCCTTCCAGCCGGCCAAGGAGACGAAGAAGATACCTCTTGACCCCGAGCACCCAGAGAGGTTTGCCGTCATCGGGGCAAACCTAAACAGCAAATAGGAAGGCGAGCTCGCCGATTTCCTCCGTGAGAATCGAGACATCTTTGCATGGTCCCCAAGGACATGCCGGGTGTTCTGAGGAAATTCGCCGAGCACAAACTACACGTCCGAGAAGACGCAAAGCCAGTCAAACAAACCCTTCGCCGACTGTCGAAGGAGAAACGCAGGATTGTGGGAGAGGAGATAGCCCGGCTTCTGGCAGCCGGCTTCATTATGGAAGTTTTGTTTCCGGAGTGGCTCGCCAACCCGGTCCTCGTGCTAAAGAAGAACAACAAGTGGCGCATGTGTATAGATTACACAAGCCTCAACAAGGCCTGCCCTAAAGATCCCTTTGCCCTGCCAAGGATTGACCAAGTGATAGACTCCACGGCCGGATGCGAGCTGTTGAGTTTTTTGGATGCTTACTCAGGATATCACCAGATAAAGTTAGATCCGGACGACCGCCTGAAGACCGCCTTCATCACGCCATTTGGAGCCTTCTGCTACCTGACTATGACATTCGGCTTGAGAAATGCCGGTGCCACCTTTCAGCGTTGCATGCAGAAGTGCCTCCTCAAGCAACTTGGCAGAAACGCTCACGTCTACGTGGACGACATTATGGTGAAGACGGAGAAGCGCGGCACCTTGCTGGGAGACCTCAAGGAAACATTTGAGAACCTACGCCGGTTCCAAATCAAGCTCAACCCCGAGAAATGCATGTTCGGAGTGCCAGCCGGCCAGCTCCTAGGCTTCCTGGTCTCCGAACGCTTCATCGAATGCAACCCGGTGAAGATCAAGGCCATCGAGAGAATGGCGATCCCCACCAAGCTTCGAGACATCCAAAGGTTCACCGGATGCTTGGCCTCCTTGAACCGCTTCATCAGCCGGCTCGGAGAGAAAGCTCTCCCCCTCTACCGCCTCATGAAGAAGAGCACTCACTTCGAGTGGAACGACCAGGCCGACCAAGCTTTTCACGAGCTGAAGAAGATGTTGTCCACGCCGCCTGTCCTAGCGGCGCCGACTGAGAAAGAGCCCATGCTCCTTTACATTGCCGCAACTAGCCGGGTGGTCAGCACCGTCATCGTGGTCCAACGCCCAGAAGAAGGCCGAGCCCAGCCGGTCCAGAGGCCGGTGTATTATTTGAGCAAGGTGCTGTCCGCTTCAAAGCAGAACTACCCGCACTACCAGAAGATGTGTTACGGCGTGTACTTCACCGCCAAGAAGCTGAAGCCCTACTTTCAAGAGCACCCCATCACAGTCGTATGCACCGCCCCGCTGGCCGAGATCATAGGCACCCGGGACGCATCCGGCCGGGTGGCGAAATGGGCCATTGAGCTGGCCCCTTACACAATCTTCTACCAGCCCCGCACCGCCATCAAGTCCCAAGCACTAGCCGACTTCCTCGTCGACTGGGCCGAGACCCAGTACCTGCCGCCGGCTCCCGACTCCACCCATTGGCGCATGCACTTTGACAGGTCCAAGATGTGCACCGGCTTGGGATCCGGCGTCGTCCTTACCTCTCCCAAAGGCGACAAGCTCAGATACACGCTGCAGATTCACTTCGCCGCCTCCAACAACATGGCCGAGTATGAGGCGCTCATACACGGGCTCCGGCTTGCCAAAGAGCTTGGCATCCGCCGGATCCTATGTTATGGCGACTTAGACTTGGTGGTTCAGCAATCATCCGGCGACTGGGACGCCAAGGACGCAAATATGGCAAGCTACCACTTCCTCGTTCAGCAGCTCAGCGGATACTTTGAAGGATGCGAGTTCCTCCACATACCGCGAGCCGACAACGAGCCGGCCGATGCCCTGGCTCGAATAGGCTCCACTCGGCAAGCAATACCAACCGGCGTCGCTCTACAATGCCTCCTCAAGCCATCCATCAAGCCGTCTCCAGAGTCCGATTCCATCTTCGTACCGCCTGACCTCGACGCGGCCGGCTCCGGCTCGAAGAACCAAGCAGGCGGCTCGGGGACTTTGGCAACCGGCTCGGGGACTGCCGCACCCGGCTTGGGGACTGCAGTAGCCGGCCCGGGGACTGCACCAGCACAACAGCCGGCGGCCGACTCCAGCATTTCACCGCCCAGCCCGCCCACCCTGGTGGCAGTAGAGAAGTCGCGGCTCCGTCATGGGCTCAGTCCATCCTCAACTTCCTAGTAAACCAAGATCTGCCGGCTGACGAAATAGAGGCAAGACAAGTCCAACGCCGAGCCGGAGCATACACAATCGTCAACAGAGAACTCGTCAAGCGCAGTGTCACCGGAGTCCTCCAACGGTGCGTCGAGCAAGAGAAGGGCATTGCAATCCTCAGAGATATTCACCAAGGAGAATGCAGCCACCATGCAGCTTCAAGATCACTCGTTGCCAAAGCTTTCCTCCATGGTTTCTTCTGGCCGACTGCTTTGAATGACGCCAAAGAATTAGTTAAATACTGCAAAGGGTGCCAACTCTTCAGCTCCAAGCAACACATGCCGGCTTCGGCACTCAAGACCATTCCCCGCACCTGGCCCTTCGCCGTTTGGGGACTGGACATGGTGGGCCCATTCAAGACGGCGCGCGGCGGCATGACGCATTTGCTCGTCGCCGTGGACAAATTCACCAAGTGGATTGAGGCAAAGCCGATCAAGAAGCTGAATGGGCCAACTGCTGTGACATTCATCGCAGACATAACAACTCGGTACGGCGTGCCACACAGCATCATCACAGACAATGGTACGAATTTTGCCAAAGGAGCCTTGGCACGTTTCTGCGCAGCCCAAGGTATCCGGTTGGACTTAGCGTCCGTCGCCCACCCGCAGTCAAATGGCCAGGTCGAGCGAGCCAACGGCCTCATCCTCTCCGGCATCAAGCCCCGACTGGTCGTACCACTGGAGCGTTCAGCCGGCTGTTGGCTCGATGAGTTGCCGGCTGTCCTCTGGAGCCTGCGCACTACACCAAACAAGTCAACCGGCTTCACCCCTTTCTTCCTTGTGTATGGTGCCGAGGCGGTCATCCCAACTGACATCAAGTTCGACTCGCCTCGGGTAACCATGTACACGGAAGCGGAGGCCAAGGAAGCACGAGAAGACGGCGTCGACCTGCTAGAAGAAAGCCGGCTGTTAGCCCTCAGCCGGTCTGCCATCTACCAGCAGGGCCTGCGCCGCTACTACAGCCGGAAGGTCAAGCCAAGATCCTTCCAAGAGGGCGATCTTGTGCTCCGGCTGATCCAGCGAACAGCCGGCTAGCACAAGCTCTCGGCCCCTTGGGAGGGCCCCTTCGTCATCAGTAGAGCTCTAGGCAACGACTCGTACTACTTGATCGATGCGCAGAAGCCGAAGGCACGAAAGAGAGATGACTCCGGCAAGGAGTCGGAACGACCATGGAACACCAACCTCCTTCGAAGATTTTACAGCTGAAATGCAGTATGTACCACGCTAACTTTTGTACTAAGTACGAGGCAATAGGCCCCCTGAGGAGGGCTCGGGGACTGCCATCTTTTATCTATGAATGAAAAGTATCATGCTTATGACCTTGTCATTTCATTTACTTGTTCCGTCTGGCACCGGGTTCGACTAGTCGGCCCGGGGACTGGCCGACTGGAGTTATATTAGAAGTCCTACCTGCAGTCAGACAAGTAGTGTGCCGGCTCCCAAGCCTTCTCTTGCCAAAAGTCGTAGTTCGAAGAACCGGCTGTCCGGCTGGCAAGAGTTAAAGGCAGGAATGGGCGCCCACACGAAAAACGGCTAGGGACTAACGGACTAATATAACAAAAGCCGGTTTTTTGCCTACCACCGACCGACTACCAGTGTAGCCGGCCAGCCGGTTTCCATTCACCTCACTTCAATCCAAGAAAGCTCGAGTACTTGCCTCCCCAAAGAGGGAAGGCGGCAAAGGAAAAAGCCTAAGGATAAAAAGCATATGCGAATGGAAACCAAACATGCACATAAAAATATTTACATAAAAGACCTCCGAGAGGCCAGCATTCAACATAGTTTGGATACACCCCCAGTGGGTGGAACTGCGAAAGCCTAATAAAGATTGTTCAAAAGACAACAAGCAGGAAAAATAAGGACGGCAGGTCAAGCTGGCGGAGCGACCGACGAGCCGGGCTGGTCGGCGGAGATGGTTGTGCCGGCTGAAGGAGCGGTCGGCTGGCGAACCTCGGCTTGATCACCGCCTCCCGCAGAGGGCGCGCTTCCACGCGCCTCGTTGCTGGAGGCACGGTTGGCCTGAGGCCGGCCGGTTGTTCCACCAGCCGGCTCGACGTCTTCACCGTCCTCTTCTTCGTCATCCTCGCCCTCGTCGCTGGAGGCGATCTCCTCTGCCGAGTCCTCGCCCACCGCTGGGTTCAGCCCGAACCACTCCTCCGGTTGGGCAGCGCCATCATCATTGATTTCAGGGGCAAAAATGCTGATATCGGTGCACTCGGCGATCGTCGAAGCACGCTGGGCGATAGCCGGCCGCACCTCCTCCAGCTCCGCGTCGGCCTCCAGCCGCCAAGTGCGCAGCTGGTCCAGGTTCAGCCCTGGGTACCAAGCCCGAACGAACTCCAACGCCTGCCCGGCTCCGAGACGGGACGCTGACGCCTTCCAAGCCTCAAAGCGACCGACTGCGACCTCCAGCCAGTCGGCAGTCCGGCTTGGGGTGCGGGGAATCGCCTTGCCGGGCCAGAGGGCGGCCAACACTTGCGCCCCGGCACGTCGGAGCCGGCGAAGCATCCGATGAGCCCGCTGCAGCTGCGCCTGGACAGCCAAGAGCTGCTCCTCAAGCGTCCGGTTCGTGTCCGGCGCGATGTTGGCCCCTGCCTGACGGCGCGCCTCGCGATGTGCCTCGATGGTTTGGGCGGCGAAGGCGGAGTAGCCGGGAAAGTAGTCTGCACAAGAAAATAGGCAGCAGCACAAGTTAGGCCAAGAACCAGGCGGCAATGGGCAAGAGAGGAGAGAGGAAGGCAGCTTACCGTCGATCAAGTCCTTGATGCGGCCAAAGCCTTGATCCAGCGCTCGCCGGGTCTCAGCCCAGCTCGCCGCCTCGGTCTCAAACTCTGCCTTCAGGGCGGCCTCGCTATCCTGCGCTTTCTGCAGGGCCGCCTTGTGGCTCTTCTCTTGGTCAGCCAGCTTCTTGGCCAGGCTGTCACGCTCCTAGACCAAGGCAGCGTACTCTGCATCCTTGGTATGAAGGGCGGCAGGCGCTTCGCCGAGCTCCTTCCTCAAGTCGGCGTTGGCCCCTGAAGACAAAGAAAAATAAAAACCAATAAGGAAAAAGTCGTCAAGGAAGATCCGACCCGACTGCTCAGCAGTCGGCCCGAATCTCGGGGACTACACCCAGTGGGTGCGCTGACGCGCCCCCACAGGTCAGCAGACGAGCTCCTTCCTCAAGTCGGCGTTGGCCCCTGAAGACAAAGAAAAATAAAAACCAATAAGGAAAAAGTCGTCAAGGAAGATCCGACCCGACTGCTCAGCAGTCGGCCCGAATCTCGGGGACTACACCCAGTGGGTGCGCTGACGTGCCCCCACAGGAAGACAGACAAGATCAAGCACTTACTTCGGCTGTCGGCCAGGTCGTCGGTCCTCTGACTCAACTCCCGAGCCTGGGAGTTGAAGGCGGCAGCACGGGAGTTATGATATTCCTGGAAGTTCAGACAGGAAGCAAAAATAAGGTAGTCGTCAAGAAAGATCCGACCCGACTGCGCAGCAGTCGGCCCGAATCTCGGGGACTACACCAAGTGGGTGCGCTGACGCACCCCCACGGAAGAAATCAAGAGATCAAAGCGGCCAAGAATGAAGGACTCACCCGGATGGCAGCTCGCGTCGACAGGAACTCCTGGGTGAACTGCTGCAGCAGGGCGGCCTGAGCTTGAAGCCGGCTCCGGACCCCTTGAGCCGCCACATTCAGCTCGCCAGTCCCCCCGCTGGGAGTCCACTCGGACGTGGCGGTGCTGGCCGCCTCCAGATCCTCCGCCGACTGGCCCGCGCCCGCGACTCGGCGCGACTTCGGTGGAGCGGAGCCTCCCCCTGCGTGCCGACGCGTCACCGGCTGCACCTCGAGGCCGGCTCCGCCCTCCGGCTCACCCCCGGCCGGCTCCTCTGGCGCCGCTGACGATTGGCCGCCTTGGCCCGCTCCGGTTGGCGCTGCCGGCGGCGCTCTCCCCGCGAAGGCCACGAGGTCCTCCCTCCTCTCCATCAGCGGCGGGTCTTGGACGATTTCCTCCGCCAAGGGCAATGGGGTGTTGGGGGCCACTGCTCGGAGGGGAATGGCGAGCAGCGGAGGCTGGTTGCGCGAGCCCTCCGCCTCCGTTTCCGCGGTCGCCGCATCCGCTTGGGCCTTGGCTGCCGCGTCGGCCTGCTCCCTCGCCGCCTGGGCGGCCGCCTTTTCCGCCGCCTCACGCTCTTCCCGCGCCTCACGGGCGTTCTGCTCCGTGGCCTCCCTGAGGTCAGCGCGGGGGTCCACGCGGCGGGAGTTCGAAGACCCTCCAGTCGGCCCGACTACGGAGCCGCCCGGACCCCGCTCAAGGGAAAGCGACGCCCTGTCCAGCGAGCGAGAAAAGGGTTAGGAAGAATGTTCAACAAGAGAGAACGATGAAAAGCAAAATATATCCAAGCATTCGGCGACTTACGCTGAGACCGCCTGAGGCTGCTTCACCACCTTGCGAAAGCGGGCCGCTTTCGCGGCCGCCTCATCTCGTTTGGTCGTCGTGGTGCAGGCTTTGGACTTCTTCGGCCGACTGCCAAAGAGGCCTGACGCGGCCCGGCGCTTCTGGGCGCCGCCGCCGGCAGCCGGCGTGGTGGACGAGCCCGCGCCCTGATGGTCGGCCGCCGGCTGGCGACGCGGGGCGACTTCGGCTTTGAAATCATCCGGCCAGTCCTCGAAGCTGGCGGAAAGCCTTGTGCCTCCGGGCTCGGCGTCGTCCCCCACGACGGCGTCTTCCATGGCGGCCGCCCCCAAATCCGGGTCGTCGACGTCGTCCGCCGTGCGGTCGGGGGCGTACTGGCGTTCTATCCCTGCTGCCCCGGTCGTCGGCGGAAGAAGGGGGTTCTGCTAAGAAGAACCAACCGATCAGAAGCCGGCCATCACAAAGCCAGCTACCAACAGAAAGAAGAAAGAAAGGAAGGCTTACCACGGGCGGAGGGTTGGCGCGAGAATACGGCACCTTGCCGTATCGCCAGTCCTCGGCGAGCTTGCAATTGGAGATATAGTTGACCATGTATGACACCTCCGCATGAGGCATCTCCCTGGTGCTCAGTCGGCTTGGGTCGAAGCGGCCGCTCATCTGACACATCATGTGGGGCCGGCTTTGGAGTGGAGATATCCGGCGCTCTACGAAGGCGGCCACCAAGTCGGCCTCGCTCAGGCCTTCCGACTGGATCATCACCCGAAGCCGGGAGACGGCGGCGTTCCCGGCCTGAGACAGTGACCTGGACCGGAAACTGCATGAGGGCTGCCTCCCAGCCGGCGGGCCGGCTACGTAAGCCGGCAGATTGACGTGGTCTCCTTGCTCGGCGACGTTCTTCACGTAGAAGTACGACTTCTGCCAGATCTTCACCGACTAGATCAGGGGGATGGGCAGGAATGGGTTGTTCTCGCCCAACCTCCTCATGGCGATGAAGGCCCCGCAGGGGGCGGGCATGCCTGCGACGACAGTGCCGAGTTTGCTCTGGAAGAATTCCCCCCAGAGCTCCAGCATGGGGAGCAGCCCCAAGAAACCTTCGCAGAGCGAGACGAAGGCCGACAGCAGCATCACCGTGTTGGGCGTGAGGTGATGCGGCTGAAGGTTGTATAACTCGAGGAAGGAGCACAGGAATCCGCTCGCCGGAAGGCCGAAGCCGCACAGGAAGTGCAAGCGGAAGACGACCCGCTCGCCCTCCTCCGGTGCCGGCGAGATCTCCGTCTCCGGCGCCAGGCAGACCCGCACGAGGTTGGCATCGGGCAGGCGCCGAGTCTGGCGGAGGAACGCAACGTGGTCCTCATGGACGTTGGAGCCATCCCACGAGCTCGACAGCGCCATGGGAGCAGGACGATGTGGCGGCGCGGCGGCGCTAAGACGGGAGACAGCGGCGGCGACGAGAGGAAGAAAGGAGGACGAGAAGGGGCGGAGCGAGAGAGAGCGTGCGAACCTCTGTCTCTCCCCCTCCTCCTCCTACTTATAGGCTTGCGTGGCGGCGCCGAGGAGGCACGGCGTGGGGAAATGTGGGGATCGATCGTGCCCACTCCCCCACGTCCCGCGCTTACTGCGCCCTAACGGCGAAATAAAATCGCCACGGGAAGGCGAGCGGTCCACCTGGGCCGCAGAAGATCAACGTTTGGGCCGAGGCCTAGGAGTGGCGGGCCCGGGCCTACGACAGCGTCCCGTCGCGCGCGTGCGCTGGCAGGGTCTCGCTGCCACGTGGCCCGCGAGAGGGCCCGTGGTCAGCACGCGGGTCGACCACTTTCCCGCCTGCGAGACACAGGGCTCCCTGAAATCGGCATACACCAACAAAGCCGGCTCTTCAGGGTAGGAAGCTGACCAAGCTTCTCGTCCCTTTGTCTGCCTCGAAGCTCGATCAGCTTCAGGGACTACTGTCGGAGTAAATAGCCAGGGGTAGCCTAGCCGGCTTCCCCTAGCCCTTCTGAAAAAATTACGAGCCCGTACGGCTCTCAAGAATCCAAGACATGGGACCTCCTTCCCCTTGCCGGTTGTCACCCAGGCCGGCTTTAGGAAGGCGGCCCGACTTCAGCCCTCATGAAGAAAGCCATGGGAGGGCCGACTTCGAGAAGCCGACCATGAGGAGGCCGACTCCAAGAAGCCGGCTCCCATAAAGCGGTCGAGACCGTACCCTCAAAGTTTGCATCCACCTAACGGCGGTGCGACGGGGCATGGCTACAGTGAAGCCAGCCACCCCCGAATCCCGGAGCACGCCTGGCACAGTGCGCCGTACGGGAGGCCATGACCCGTCCGGCGCAACACTGTTGCCATGTTGACCCTGATGTCATCCACGACGGGCTACCAGTACGGCCCACGGGCGGTGGGCCCCTTTGGGCAGAGAGACACCCGAAGGCGGCCACGCCTCCCCCAGTCGGCCCAAGACAGAGCCGGCTCCCCGCAGCCGGCTTGCCGCCTTCCTCGAAGGAGACGCCCCATTAAGAAGACATGACGCGGTGAGGCTACAGCGATCGCCCGCCGGGCGGTGGCACTTTAGCCACGCCTATCACGACGAAGCCCATGTCATCAAGATCAAGCAACAGTAACCAGCCGCCGACCAAGCCCTGGACAGTGGGGCCTGCCTGTTGACCAAGGGGCCGGCAGCCGGCGGGACCCACCAGTCGGCGGGCCCCAGCAGCCGGCGCAGAAGCCGGCGAGTGCCGTCACAGACGGCTAGGCCCCGCGCCCAGTCGGATTACCATTGTACCCCCGGGGGGTAGGTCTATATAAACCCCCCGGGGCACCCATGCAAAGGGTTGGACCCCTCTAGTTAGTTTTAGACACCACACAAGGAGAAGAAGCAAGCTAGCCGTGCCCTTCTTCCTCCTCCCACCAAACAGCTCAAGGAGCATTGTGTAGCTACTTGTCCATCTAGTGATCATGCGGAGACCCCGCAGAGCAGCAGTAGGGGTGTTATCTCCACGGAGAGCCCCGAAGCTGGGTAAGATCCGCCGGCATGCATGTCTTCGCCTTATCCTGTTTCCAGGCACCGGCGATGTTTTACTGGCTCCCACAATGATAAGCCACCCATTGGCATATGTCGCACCTACCACCCGACACCCGTTGACTAAGCCTCTTCCACGAGCAAAACATGATCAGCACCAAGGCTCCATGGGTGTTAGAATCATTACTGTGTAATCTAGATTATTGACTCTAGTGCAAGTGGGAGACTGAAGGAAATATGCCCTAGAGGCAATAATAAAGTTATTATTTATTTCCTTATATCATGATAAAAGTTTATTATTCATGCTAGAATTGTATTAACCGGAAACATAATACATGTGTGAATACATAGACAAACAGAGTGTCACTAGTATGCCTCTACTAGACTAGCTTGTTAATCAAAGATGGTTATGTTTCCTAACCATGGACAAAGAGTTGTCATTTGATTAACAGGATCACATCATTAGTTGAATGATCTGATTGACATGACCCATTCCATTAGCTTAGCACCCGATCGTTTAGTATGTTGCTATTGCTTTCTTCATGACTTATACATGTTCCTATGACTATGAGATTATGCAACTCCCGTTTGCCAGAGGAACACTTTGTGTGCTACCAAACGTCACAACGTAACTGGGTGATTATAAAGGAGCTCTACAGGTGTCTCCAAAGGTACATGTTGGGTTAGCGTATTTCGAGATTAGGATTTGTCACTCCGATTGTCGGAGAGGTATCTCTGGGCCCTCTCGGTAATGCACATCACTTAAGCCTTGCAAGCATTGCAACTAATGAGTTAGTTGCGGGATGATGTATTACAGAACGAGTAAAGAGACTTGCTGGTAACAAGATTGAACTAGGTATGGGATAACGACGATCGAATCTCGGGCAAGTAACATACCGATGACAAAGGGAACAACGTATGTTGTTATGCGGTCTGACCGATAAAGATCTTCGTAGAATATGTAGGAACCAATATGGGCATCCAGGTCCTGCTATTGGTTATTGATCGGAGACGTGTCTCAGTCATGTCTACATTGTTCTCGAACCCGTAGGGTCCGCACGCTTAAGGTTACGATGATAGTTATATTATGAGTTTATGCATTTTGATGTACCGAAGGTTGTTCGGAGTCCCGGATGTGATCACGGACATGATGAGGAGTCTCGAAATGGTCGAGACATAAAGATTGATATATTGTAAGCCTATGTTTGGATATCGGAAGTGTTCCGGGTGAAATCGGGATTTTACCGGATTACCGGGAGGTTACCGGAACCCCCCGGGAGCTATATGGGCCTTAATGGGCCTTAGTGGAAGAAGAGGAGAGGCAGCCAGGGCTGGGCCGCGCGCCCCTCCCCCTAGTCCGAATAGGACAAGGAGAGAGGGGGCCGGCGCCCCCCTCCTTCTCTCTCTCTCTCTCTCTCTTTTCCCACCTCGCAAATCCTATTCCAACTAGGATTGGGGGAGAAGTCCTACTCCCGGAGGGAGTAGGACTCCTCCTGGTGCGCCCTATGATGGCCGGCCGGCCTCCCCCTCTTGAACCTTTATATACGGAGGCAGGGGCACCCCAGAGAGACACAAGTTGATCCACGTGATCATATTCTTAGCCGTGTGCGGTGCCCCCCTTCCACCATAGTCCTCGATAATATTGTAGCGGTGTTTAGGCGAAGCCCTGCTGCAGTAGTACATCAAGATCGTCACCACGCCGTCATGCTGACGGAACTCTTCCCCTACACTTTGCTGGATCGGAGTCCGAGGATCGTCATCGAGCTGAACGTGTGCTAGAACTCGGAGGTGCCGTAGTTTCAGTGCTTGATCGGTCGGGCCGTGGAGACGTACGACTACATCAACCAAACGCTTCCGTTGTCGATCTACAAGGTACGTAGATCATACTCTGCCCTCTCGTTGCTATGCATCACCATGATCTTCATGGACCCTTTGTGGGTGGTTGCTTCTTCGTGGACCCTTTGTGGGTGGTTGCTTCTTCGTGGACCCTTCGTGGGTGGAGCCCTGTGTGGACTCACGCAACCGTTACCCTTTGTGGGTGGAGCCCTGTGTGGACTCGCGCAACCGTTACCCTTTGTGGGTTGAAGTCTCCATCAACGTGGATGTAGGATAGCACCACCTATCCGAACCACGGGAAAAACATCCGTGTCTCCAATTGCATTTGAATTCTCCAAACCCTTCCCTTTACATTCTTGCAAGTTGCATGCTTTACTTTCCGCTGCCAATATACTCTTTGCATGCTTGCTTGAATTGCGTGATGATTGCTTGACTTGTCCTACAATAGCTAAAATCTGCCAAGAACTAAAATTGGGAAAAGGTTAAGCTTTTATTTGGTCAAGTAGTCTAATCACCCCCCTCTAGACATACTTTCGATCCTACAAGTGGTATCAGAGCTTGGTCTCCATTTGCTTTGATCTCCATAGCTTTTGGTGGTCATAGCCTTGGTTTCACAACCTAGGAGAGTATGGCGTCTAGCGAGGGAAATTATCACCGTAGAGGTCCTTACTTTGATGGTACTAATTTTGCTAGTTGGAAGCATAAAATGAAAATGCATATTCTTGGACATAACCCCGCCGTTTGGGCTATTATGTGTGTTGGTTTGCAAGGTGACTTCTTTGATGGGAAAGAACCAAACCGTGAAGCTACCGCGGATGAGTTGAAGATGTTGCAATACAATGCTCAAGCTTGTGATATTCTCTTCAACGGATTGTGCCCCGAAGAATTCAACAAAATCAGCCGTCTTGAGAATGCAAAGGAAATTTGGGACACTTTGATTGATATGCACGAAGGTACCGACTCCGTCAAGGAATCCAAGTTGGATGTGCTTCAAAGTCAACTTGACAAGTTGAAAATGAAGGATGGTGAAGGTGTCGCTGAAATGTACTCTAGGCTTGCTCTCATCACAAATGAGATTGCCGGCTTAGGAAGTGAAGAGATGACCAATAGATTCATCATCAAGAAGATTCTAAGAGCCTTGGATGGAAAATATGATACCGTGTGCACATTGATCCAAATTATGCCTAATTACAAAGATCTCAAGCCAACGGAGGTGATTGGAAGAATTGTTGCTCATGAGATGTCACTTAAGGATGAAGAGGAACTTCACAACAAATCAAGTGGTGCCTACAAAGCCTCATGTGAAGCCCCTACATCATCAAGTGAGAAACAAAACTTCAATGAAGAATTGAGCTTAATGGTGAAGAACTTCAACAAGTTCTACAAGAGTAGAAGCAAAGATAGAAGCTTCAAGTCAAGGTCCTACAATGACAAAAGATCTTCTAGTCAAGAGTGAAACTGCTACAGTTGTGGAAGACCCGGACACTATTCCAATGAGTGTACGGCTCCCTACAAGAGAAGAGAAGATTCTCCAAAAAGAAGAAGCAAAGAATCACCACCAAGAGAGAGAAGGAGTAGAGATGATCGTTATGAACGAAGATACTCACGGAGAAGCAAGGATTCGGAAAGGAAGGAAAAATCATCAAGGAGCTACACAAAACGAAGACATCAAGCTCATGTTGGTGAATGGGTATCCGGCTCCGACTCCGACAGCCACTCCGAGAGAAGTTATCACTCCGACTCCGAAGATACTCAAGATGAAGGTGTTGCCGGTCTAGCACTTGTGTCAACCAACTCCTACGACATATTTGACTCACCAAATGAAGGAATTGGAAGATGCTTCATGGCCAAAGGTCCTAAGGTAACACACCCCGAGTATGTTGATTTCAATAGTGATGAAGATGACTTGTTAGGTGATGATTTGCTTGTTGACAACTCTAGTGATGAATACTATGATGAAACGTCAATTAATCATGCTAATCAAGATAAAACGAATGACAATGATAAGGAGAAGATTGAGGCTCTAACTAAAGAACTAAACACTCTTAAGTTAGCTCATTAAACTATCTTGTAAGATCATCGAGAACTTTTAAGAGCTCATGAGAAATTACGCTTTGAAAAGCTCAATCTTGAGCAAGAGCATGAGTTTTTAAAAGCAATCAATGATGATCTCCGCAAGAAAAGTTCTTCTCACATTGCCAAGCGTTTACTCTTATCCACTTACATGCCTCAAGTCAAGTCTAGTAACAAGAACAAGAAAGATTCTTCCTCTAGCAGTAACAATGATCATGCTAAATCCAATATTGTTGCTTCTAGTAGTTATCTTGATTCCACTAATGATTCTCTTAGCCAAGTTACACTTGAGCAAGAAAATAGCTTATTGAAGGGAATTATAGAGAAAGGAGTGTACAAAAGCCTTGCCGGGAGTAAGCAATTCGAGGAAATTGTGCGCAAGCAAGGAATGCACCGGAAGAATCAAGGTGTTGGTTTTGAACGAAAGTTCAATGCCAATGGAGTTGAGTGGGAAGAAGATAAATACCCCAAGACAAAGTTTGTTCCTCAACAAGAGAAGTATGATACTTCTTTCAAGGGGACACAAGCTCAAGATGATCTACCACCACAAGACTACAAGCAAAAAGGCAAGGACAAGCTTCAAGAGGAAATTGATGCATTTGAAGAAGCTCCTAAGACCTTAGTCAAGTGGATTCCCAAGACTACTTCAAGTTCCACTTCATCAAGTACGACTACAACTCCAAGGATTCCCATCAAGATGGTGTGGATCCAAAAGAAGAAGAACTAGAGAGTTCTTGAGGGTGACTCCGCCAACATACTTCACTCTTATCATTTTGGCAAGAACAAGTGCAATCAACTTCCACATCTTGCACTAGTTCAAGGAGTCACAAACCCTCTTGTTGGTAAGACAAGGGACAAGGTAACCTAAAAGTTTTCATGGACATCATCTTGTGTGTGGATCACTCTATGTCTATGGATATCCTTGTTTGTTCCTTGTGGGACTAACCCATGTAGGTATTGAAAGTGCAATTCACTCAAATGGATAGCTCCAAGTGATCTACATCAACATTGAGCATCCACATCTTCAACATCTACATGAATTCATCATCGACAAAACCCGAGGTTAGTTCATCCCTCTAAGGGGGGATATCACATCTAGGGGGAGCTTTACTCCAAGACTTGAGCTAAAGCAACTCTAAAGATGTGAACACAACAATGCTTTATGTAAAAGTGGCAACCCCACTTGAGCTTAAACGATGAGTATGACCTATGATCAAGTGTTCTCACTTGACTCCTAAGTCAATATACTCATATATAGATGACCTTGTCATCGCAAATTGCTTGATAGATGCTAGAATTGGTTGTGCATACCTTGTCACATATTTCATTTGCCATCTTATTGTGTGAGCATGCTGGTTGCATATTTTACTCATTCGAGGACATCCACTTGTTGTTTTGATTGTTTGGTTTTATTTCCTTTTGCCAAGTGGATGGACAAGAATGCCGAAGAACCTCCTCTAGCTATCTATGCTTTTCTCGTCTCAAACTCTATTCATGCTACATCACAAAATTTTATCAAGTCAGATTCGAACCACTCTGTGTGAGGAGCGCTTGGAGTCCCCGATTCGTCATAGACTTAAACTTCCAAAACCTCTTTATGATTCTCGGTCTGACCGATACCCCACTTTCGGTCCTACCGAGATCATTAAGTTGATCTAGGTTTTCGATCTCAGTGCAACCGATTTGAACCATTCGGTCACACCGAGTTGCAACAACTGTATACAGTTTTGCATCTCGGTGCCACCGAGTTGTTCCACTCGGTCACACCGACAGGGTCGGGCTATATATAGTCACGGGCAAAAATTTGGAAATTTCCCCGAACCCCTTCGCCCGCGCGATAGCCTACTCTGCCAACTTGGTCTCCGGATCGTCTCCTCGCCGCCAGCCGCCTCCAGTCGCTGGTCTCCGTCACCATCAACGGAAATTCAACCCCGCCGTTGCCGCCGTAGCGAGTCTCCGCCGAACTAGGGTATGGACTCGATCTTTGTGCTATTCCCCAATCCGATTCTTAGCACATTGTGATCATCATGATTCTTGCCATGTTTGTTAAACTTCTATCCAGTCAATGAACTCGTAGATTAGGTTTAATTCGAAAATTTTAGGGTTAGGTTTCCGCCGAAACCATCTCGGACCCACCGAGTTGAAAAACTCGGTCCCACCGATTTGGCTTATGCCATTGCACAAGTGAGACTCGGTCTGACCGAGAATTACTTATCGGTGTGACCGATTTTGGAATTCTGTGAAACCCTAGCAGTCTCGGTGCCACCGAACTGTGACTCGGTCTGACCGAGTTCACTAGTTTAGGTGCCAAAACTGCTTCGGTGTCACCTAGTTTAGAAATCAGTAGATCCGAGATGCTTTCAGTGGGAAACTAAAACTAAGTTTTTGAATTATTCTTTTGCAAAAATCTTTGCATTTTGTGATGCTCATCCACTCTATCGCATCTATAACCTATTCACAGGGTCAGCAGTCAGAGTTTGCATCATGTCAGACCAAAGTGATAGCCAGAACTTGTCAGATCAGCAAGTGCAGATGAGTGAGGGCACTAGTCCCTCAAGTTCCTCAGATGATGGCAGCAGGAGCACCCCTAGCAATCTGCCTAAAGCTGCCACAAGACAGAGAAAGAAGAGAACCTCAGACTCAGAAGATGAGGATTATGTGGCAGAAGAGGAAGCAACTTCCAAGAGAGTTGAGCCAGCACAGGGCATAAAACCAGGGATGAAGATCAAAAGGCCAACAGGCAGGCAGCCTATGTCAAAGGCCAGAGCTTCAACTGAGAAGCCCACTCCCATTGAGCCAGTTGCTGCTGAAGGCAAGAAGAGGAAAGAAAGGGTGAAGAAAACTGTAGCCAGAGTGCTTGGCAAGGCTTCCATCATGGAAGATGAGGAGGAAGAAGAAGAGGTAGCTGCACCAGCACCTAAGGCACCCAAGCTGATGGGTGATGCCATAAGAACAGGGGCAGCTGCTTCCATGGCCAAGCCAGCTCCAAAGCCAAAGCCAAAGAGGAACACAAGAAGCATCCCAGCTACTGAGAAGAACAAGACCCCAGTGCCTGAAGCTGCAGAAGAAGAAGAGAATGTTCTTAGAAAGCTCAAGCCCAAGATCCCAGACCACAACGATGCTCATCCTGTGGCTGAGGATATGAAACTCAGGAGAGATTCAGGGCTCCGAAAGTGGAGAGAAGCAGACCCGTATGCTTCAAGGAGAAGGACTGCAGTTGACTACAGGTTTCACACCAAGGAGCAGCAAGACTTTTATGAGACAGTGCTGCTAGACAAGAAGCCAATTGTCTGTGATATGAGATGGGTTGATTGGCAATACATCAAGGACAACGAAGAGTACTACCCTGGAGTGCAGGACAGCTTCAAGGCATGTGGAGTAGAGGACTTTGTTGGGCAGAAGCTCACAAAGTGGAACGAGGAACTCATCATGCAGTTCTACTCCACAGCCCATTTCTATCCAGATGGCAGGATTGTATGGATGTCAGAGGGTACGAGGTACCAGTCTACAGTTGCTGAATGGGCTCAGCTGATTAATGCCCCAGAAGAGCATGACGATGACTCGGACATTTATGCCAAGAAGAAGATGGACCACAACTCAATGTCAAACATGTACAAGGAGATTCCAAATGAAGCACTTGATACGTTCAAGTTTGGCTCAGTACACTATCTTCTGTCAGGGCTGCCAACCATCAACTGGATTCTTAGGCACACCCTATGGCCCAAGTTTGGAGATCACAAGATGATCAGGGGCCACGCGATCAACTTGCTTCATATCTTTGACGTGCCACAGAAATTCAAAGTCATGAGCCTTATGATTGAAACAGTCAAGAGGACAGCAGCAGACCATAAGAGGAGCTATGGATATGCCCCACAGATTCAGGAGCTCATCAACTCTAAGATGGGCACGGGCATATACTTATTGGACAAGGAACACCTGCCCATCCGTCTAGACTTTGAAGATAATCAAGTGGTCATGACTGAGAATGAGCCATCATCTGCCCAAGCACAAGCCAAGAAGGAGAAGGCGAGGAAGGAGAAAGCTGCCAAGATGCCTACTCAAGAGGAGGCATCTGAATATTTCCTGAAAACCAAACAAGAGCAGCTTGGTTACTTGATTGCATCCACCCTGCGGATTGAGCAAGGACTAGCCACCCTAACTCAGAACCAGGCAAGCTTAGAGAGGATCATGGAACAAAAGTTCTATGACTTGGATGTCAAAGTGACAGAGATTCAGACTGCAGTGGAGCAGCTCCAGGATGACATGCAGGAGAGGAGAGGCAATACTACAACTGATGCCTTTGCCAGAGTGCCACGAGGTCCGAGGTCGTCTGCAGTGCCAGTTGCTGACCCCAGAGCCACCACGTCTGCACCAGCTACAGCCTCAGTTCCACCAGCTCCAGCGTCCACTTTAGCCTCGACTCCGACCACGCCTACAGAAGGCTTCGTCCTTGGAGTGCTCCGGACTCCACCACCACCTGAAGATCAAGCCTGAGTGTCGACTTAGCACTATGCATTTTCTAGGAACTTTTTGGTAACTTGTTGCCAAAGGGGGAGAAAATGTATAGATCATAGGCTTCGAGAGAGAGAGAGTGTTGCTTTTATTCTCTCTTGTTTTATTTGGTGGTTTTTTCGAACTTTGTTTGCTTTTGTGTGAGATACTATGTCTTTGCTCGTGAGACATTGATGATCATGTGTTTGATCATAAGCTACACTTAATGTTTGCTTAATATTATCATCTTATCTATCTTATGTGATCATTCACTATTCTTGGTGATGAGTGCATGTATTTCATTCTTATCATTTTAAGCGCTCCACCAAGATGTATGTGACATGGAAGAGTAACCCATGACTCTAACTCTTTGTGCATTTGCAGTCCAAAGCAACTTTTAAATATGCACAAATTTAGGGGGAGCTCTTACTTGTCACATACTTCTCAAAGCGACGATATATTTCATGCTTATTATCATTTGTCGAAGCTTTGATCTATATGTTGTCATCAATTACCAAAAAGGGGGAGATTGAAAGTGCAACTATCCCTAGGTGGTTTTGGTAATTCATAACAACATATAGCTCATTGAGCTAATGCTATTCCAAGATGACTATTTCAGGAAAGCTCAATGATTGGCATGGCATGGATGTGAAAGTGGAACCCTCAAAATGCTATGGACAAAGGATTGGCTCAAGCTCAAAAGCTCAAGACTCTTCATTTTATATTTTAGTGATCCAAGATCACATTGAGTCTTTAGGAAAAGCCAATACTATCAAAGAGGGATGAGGTGTTGCGTAATGAGCCTCTTGCTTCATGTGCTTAGTGATATGCTCCAAAACCCTCAACTACTTTCCCATATCCACATACGACCTAAACCCTAAGCCAAACTTGGTCATACCGATTCTTTCTATCCGGCACCACCGAGTTTCACTTGTCATAAGCCACTGCCAAACCCTAGCAATTCGGTTCTACCGATAGGGATCTCGGTCTCACCGAGATGGGATTGCAAACTCTCTGTTTCCCTTTCGTAACTTTTCGGTCTCACCGAAGGAGCGAATCGGTGTCACGACCAGTTTTCCGGACATAGATTTCCAGAAAATGGCCGTTGTGCTCACCAGCCCCAGGATTACTGTTAGCTGATGAGGCACCAACTTGTTACAGAAATTCCAAGCAAAAGTACAAAATGTGTAGTACAAGACCATTGTGGCCTATGAGTACATCAAATGGTTTTCTAGTGGTCGATGGCGGAAGCGGTTTGTGAAACATCAGTGTATGGGACTCCATTTCCCACGGGAACAGCTGACCAGGTTAACTCCTATCTTCGCGAGGCTGCTATCACCGTTGCTTAGTTTCCGGGGCTGTCACCGCAACGCTCCTCTCCGTGCAGAAATCTGGCCAAGACAATAGCCAGGGACAAGCCAGTGAGTACTTTGAATGTACTCGCAAACATTAAGAACACAGGTATAATATAATTGATAATCATGCACTGAAATATTCTATGATCACATCGTCAGTCACAAATAAAATATCTTTTATGCATGCAAGCAGGTTATTTATATGCAACATGAGTAAGCAATAAAAGAGAGGGAATAAAATGCCACAGTCGGGCGTCTTAGCGACACCACATAAAGGGCTTTAAAAGAAATGCCACAGTCGGGCGTCTGAGCGACACCACATAAAGGGCTTTAAAAGAAATGCCACAGTCGGGCGTCTGAGCGACACCACATAAAGGGCTTTAAAAGAAATGCCACAGTCGGGCGTCTGAGCGACACCACATAAAGGGCTTTAAAAGAAATGCCACAGTCGGGCGTCTGAGCGACACCACATAAAGGGCTTTAAAAGAAATGCCACAGTCGGGCGTCTGAGTGACACCACATAAAGGGCTTTAAAAGAAATGCCACAGTCGGGCCTCTGAGCGACACCACATAAAGGGCTTTAAAAGAAATGCCACAGTCGGGCGTCTGAGCGACACCACATAAAGGGCTTTAAAAGAAATGCCACAGTCGGGCGTCTGAGCGACACCACATAAAGGGCTTTAAAAGAAATGATCACAATGAATATCCAGGAGGTAGAACCATCCCAGGGATACTCGATAATATAATTAATGCAACGGGTTAGTCCATCATAAAATAATAATCATGGTTCTCACAAGTCACCAGTCGATATCCAAGTTTGGTTTAACAATATCTCCTCCGAAGACCGACACTAAGACCAACACTTGACCCATCCCAGACTGTAATCCTTAACCATGGACACGGCTATTCTAATAGGTTTTATTCTCTGCAGAGGGTGTACTCTTTACCCACGTGTAACGGATTCCTTTAGTCCATCGGGACTAATTCCGTCTACAGCCTTTTAGTTGAAAACACGCCTAACTTGCACACACCAGCTTAACTCATCGGTGTCTGGAATCACCCACGACACTTGTTAAGCAAAACTCTAAGTGGGGAGGCTACAACCTCGCGTAGCATGGGATCAAATTTATATCGCGCGCTCTAAGGGGTGGCCTCCCCTCTCGGTCCCAACCGGAAACACCCATGCCCCCGGACCAGGTGGCATGCCTACCGGCTACAACCGATATCTTCCACCATGGCCTCTCTGTATGGTGTGTGCTTGAAAGGGGTTGACGACTTACTGAACCATACCCTACCTGCGGCAGGGACAAGTGGTAGTACATAGCAAGTATGAGGTTTACTGGAAACAAGACTCGGTCTACGATCGACTTAGGAGGTTTATAAGTTCCCTGCATGACATGTAAACAAATATATTTCAATCAACAAAAACACCACTCAATATACCTTACCATGCCATACCGGACATAACCGTCCCGACGGGGACCGGCGACAAGCTCACGCCTACCCAAGGCCGAGGCTTTCCCGGATTCCTTTCCGGCATGCATGCAAGGCACATGAGGATGATTACCATCACAATTATATTCATTTCCAACAGCGAGGAAATCACTAATATGCTTCCATGCAAATGATCATGTCACATGAAATAACAAGTCCTTCGAAGTAAGGTGGTGTTATAAACGTGTCAAATAACACACCAAAAACATTATGCCAGGGTTCAGAATGCTTGCCTTTAAGTTGTGGAGGGGTGAGGTGCTCTCCAAAACTTTTGAAAGTTTCTTCTCTCTCTCTCCAAAATCCTATTTTAAAATATATTTGAATTAACACACATTTCAAAAACAGTACAAAAAAGTTGTTTGGAAAATTTTCAAATAAATCTTAAAATAAACTAGACCAAATTTGAGGAAGGTAGGAAAAAGAATCAATTCATTTGGAGTTATATTTAAAAAGTTATAGGCAGTCAAAGTTGTGGTCAAAATCTGTTATTTGAAATAAAATAGAAAAGAAAACGTTTCAGAGGGGAATACGTTTTCAGAGCGGGGAAAACGTACTAGCGTGGATTACGCCTCCACTTATCCAGCGTGGACCACGCGGGGAGTCACTGACAGTGGGTCCAGGGGGCCCACTAGTCAGGTTCGACTAGTATACCTCCCTCCTCTTCCTCTGCCCCGAGAGGAGGCGGTACATCCGGCGATCGTCGCCGGCGAACGGCGGTTCTTCGCGGGCATCTGAATGCAGGGATGGATCCGCCACTCCTAGGCGGTCCTCCCGGTGGTTGTAGGGTCGTCGGGGGTGGAGGAAATCGCCGGCGGCGAGCTTCGCGGCGGCCGGTGGCTTCGGGAGCCGAGTGTGATTTGGGGCTACGGTGATTCCCGATCAAAATCGAGTAGTGGGAATGGTTCACGGGTGGATGAGGAAGCTCTTGGTGGAGAGAACGGAGAGTGGGAGGCCCTGGTGGTGCTGAATTGGCCGGGGCAGTGGCGGCGGCTGCAGTTGCCGGAGATGAGGAAGGAGACCTCCCCCGGGTCGATTGGCTGCCACGGGAGAGCTAGGGGAGCATTCTAAGGTTGCCTGTGTGCTTGAATGGGTTCGGGGCTTCCTTTTATAGCTCGTCGAGGTCGGTTCCGCGGCGGCCGTGGATAAGCTCTCCGGCGAACCGCCTCTCTGTAGCTAGGGCGACGTGGCGGCGACAAGCGCTAGTGGACACACTCGCGGATGAGCACGCACTGTTCCAGGGGCCAGGTGGCGAGCGGGAGTGGCTTTGGCGGCACCGACCGTGGCAGAGGCGCGCTGCGGACGCCGGTGTGCCGCCAAAAGCTCTGTCGGTGGCGCTGTAGGCTGCCAGGGCGGCTTGGCGCGTTGCTGTGAGGAGGGGAGCACGTGGCGTGGTGCTGCAGAGCCGGCCAAAACCGTGGGGGCCAGCGTGTCGGCTCGGCGCACGAGTCGTGCAATACGCGCGCTCTGGGCGCGGCCAGAGCACGCACGGAAGCCGTTCGACGAAATGCTAAAGCATGCTGGAGGTCGCAGTTGAGGCTGGCAATTAACAGACCCAGGCTAGGGGTAACTGGGAGCCTAGTGGACAGGTTAGTTTGATCAAAGGTGCAAGTTCACAGTGCAATGCCAAAACTCATGTCAAAACTGGTCATGCTCTCCAGGTGTTTGACAAAATGCCACAGGCACCTAGGCTCTTCTTGGAGGGGCCAAAAACTCCAGATGGTGGTCTCTTTAGATGTACAAGAGGGTGGTGAGGTTAGTTGGCCAAAAGCAGAAACTTGTTAGTGCAAGTTTTGCAAAACTACAATTCTGGACAGGAAACAAATGGCATTATTTCATGAACCAAAAATATGCCAATGGGTGCATGCTCCTGGAATTAGGGGTTTGGTAGGGCTGTCTACAAGTAGGAAAAAGAATCAAGAGCTAAAGAGCAAGCAAGAATATGGTTGCTGTACAAACCATCATGTTGCACCAGAATGAAGATGAGGTTGATTCACTCAAAAATTTCAAAGAACAACACTAGTTTTTTTGCATAAAGTTGATTCATATGCTATTACCAATATCCCATAATTTTGGTGGAGGCTAGAAAGAATTATTTAAATGGGTTATAGTGCAAATTGCACTCTGGACCAGAGAAGAAAAATTGAGTGTAGAGCTCAAAATATTTCATGAATAAGAGATATTTTTGTATAAAAGTGATTTAAAAACATTACATGACATCTCCAAATTTTGGTTGGAATTTTAAGTGAATTTATCAAATGGTTGTAGTTCAAATATGGCCATTTAACCTTGAAAAACCATTTTCAAGAAAGTAAAGATCAAGCAACTTAATTATTTAATTAGTTATATTAAATAAGGGAAAGTTTCTCTTGAGAGATTAAATATGTCCAATGACATACTTGAAAAGTTTTCTCTTTGGGAAAAACTCATCATAACAGGGAAGGAAATGATTTAAAAATCAAAATGGAGCTCAGATATTCAAAGTTTTAATTCCTGGCAAAATTTTTAATCCATTAAAACAAGGCCAAATTTTTTGGGCGTCACAACACTACCCCCCTTAAGAAAAATCTCGTCCTCGAGATTTGTTAAAAGCTGTTTTAAGAAAAACTATAAGCAGTAAAAATGTGGCTATAGTGAGAGGGCAATAAGTGGTGAAAAACCACAGTGTGAATACTGGTGCTGCGTGGAAAAGTCTACGGTTCAGGACAAAAACGTGAGATTCTACGCTAGATATAAATTTAGAATAATTTCTAAATTTAAATATACGCTGGTCGTACCCGAGAGCACAGTGCTCTCTCTGGCTGACAGGTGGACCCAGGGCCCACTATCAGTCTCTTCTTCTCCCTCTGGTTCTCTCTTCTTCCTCTCTCCCGCGCGCTTTCACCACCGGCGACGCCTAGCGTGTAGGGCATCTAGGCCGTACCGTGGTAGTGCGCGGCGTGCTAGCTGCCGGTGCAGCGTGCACTCACTTCGCGGGCCAGCGCGCTGTCGGCACTGCTCGCGGATTCGTCTCTGAACACCGGCGATCAGCGACGAGCGGCGTTGGTGGACTTCGCCCACCGTACACCGAGCTCGAGCTATAAAAATGGTCGAGGTGTCCCTCTCTTCTTCCTCACACCTGGCCTCACTTCTCCTCCTCCTTTCTCCATTACTGCTTACAGAAGCTCGGGTGAGGCTCTAATGGCGGAGGCGATGCCAGACTGGTTTGCGATCCTGATATTTGGAGGGCTGGCGACACTACTGGGGCTCTCTGTGCTCCTGTGCGCAATGATCCTCGACGATCGTCGCGACGCTGCTGCTCGGGTGTTGGCTCTCCGTGGTGGTGGTGATCATGAGGAGTAGGTGAGGTGTGCCGGGTGCTAACCGTTGTCAGGGGGTGATTAGCTGGATGCAACACTGTTGCAAAGTTTTGCAAATAGTGTATGTGTCCGAATGATTATGGTTGTGAGTCTGCTGCGTGGTGCTGTGTGAAATTAATAAATCCACGCCGTGAGAAAGGGTAGATGTAGCAATTCAGGGAAAGAAATCTCACTCCAGGATTTTGCGAGGGAAAAACAGTTAATTTTAAAAAAAAGCATAAACCACAACAAAAACTACACACATTAGTAGAAGCCAATTAATTGACTCGTCGTACAACTCAGGGTATCACGCATAAGTCACACACATAAATAAATGTTGCAATAATGAACACCGCAGCAACGTTTAAAATGGAAATGGTAACTGGATGGGGTCCCTAGAAAACGTCTCTGGTACTGGGATACACTCCTATTCTATCGGGGAAAGTGGATTGACCAGACGATGCACGTGTCTCTCCTGGTCGGGCCTTAGTGCTCTGCCGATGGCGATCTGAGGATTTAAATCTGCGAGGCTCTGAAGATAACCCATCACACGTTGGGATAAATGCTCTTGAGCGATGACGTACTGGACAAGGTTGGCCAAGACTGGGTCTCTCTCAATGCGTCCACCGGGAAAAGATGTCACTCCTCCGGGCGCTGCACGGCTCGGGAAGTAATAATACCCTCGTTCGCTGGCATAGGGTACCGCGAATCGAAGGCGAGCAAGCGCTTCGTATGCTACAACTTCTATGGCCATCTGTGAGGTTGGCATAGATTTCCCCACGAAGGAGACCTCTGTTGGGTCTTGGTTTGAGTTTACGGGAGGGATGTGCACTGCTGCCGAATATCTTGAGGTGGAAGGGGTGATCCTCGATTTGAACAGCTCGTACTGGGGTGGCTGGGTAGCGCCCATGGTACTGCAGGTAAAATCCCGCAATATCTTGACAAAACTACCTGGGGTTGCATCTGGGGTTCTCAGATAAATGCTAGGGCTCGGCATGGCTAGGAAATGGTTGTGAGGGTGGTGCACAAGGTGAGAGGTGCTTGGCAAGGTCACGCGGTGGCCTTTTATAGCACCGGAGCTGGGTCATTTTTACTGTGGTGAATGGTAAAGAAAATTTCAGCTCTGTCCCAAGGGTCGGGGTCAAGTCACAGACTCACACGTTTCACTATAGTGATGTGTTACTGTGGGGTTGACGGGGTGATCTTTGGTAACTGTGTCCGGGATAGAAATCTTTTACCGCAGACTGGCGTATCAGGCAAGGCTACCATTAAAATAGAGGCACGACAACAGGCGGCATTAAAATTACAAGACCACATGATTACAAAGCGAGGGTACACTGGGACTCGATACGACTTGGGTGACTTAGTCTACCTCGTTTACATCCAATCGGGCGTGCCTTGAGGCTCCTCCACGGGTCTCGTCGTCGGAATTAGCTGGAGTGGGTTGAGGGGCTGCAGGTTCGGGGTAGCGATGAGGACCATCTCGGGGATTGTTGGCCACAATCCCGTTGGAGTGTGCTCCCAATATGCGCGAAGCACTTCTGGGGTTATCGCAGCACCTTGGCCGATGGCTGGGGCAGATCTCAGGGACTCGATCGGGTGTCCAAACAGCACGACTGGGTTGTCGGCGTTGGGCTCGTTTTCTTCTCTTGCCGGGGCTCGACAAACCAGCTCTCCACGAGCTGCGATTAGATCAATAGTGATTTGATCGCACAGTTCCTCTAGTGCACTTACATAGCGCACTAGGTGCAACAATGCAGGATCCGTCTCGTGATCTCCGTTGGCAACTTGGGGTGGTCTACCATACCCTTCACGTCTGGGGTAGTAGTGGAACGAGCGACAGTTAACTCTGGGCGACAAGTGCCGGAGATGAACTATAGCCTCTCGAGCAGCTAGTTGGATGGCTTGAAGCTCAAAGGAAGTTGTTCTTCCGGTGAACCTGTAGGGGCGCTCGGACTCTAGACCCCTACCGTAGATGTGTACAGTGGCCCAGAATTGACGGTTCTCACCGCTCATGGGTCCTTGGTATACAACATATTCTGGGGGCTCTTCTAACGCATATGCACGACGGGTGAGGTTTGCGAGTATGGTCACAAAGCCTCCAAGGTTGGTTGCTGTGGTCTCATTGTGCATGATGGGTCCAGGCATTGTGGCTCGGTTTGGGGTAGAGGCTGTGCTGTGCTGTGTTGGGGCTAGCGTGCCCCTTTTTATAGGAAAAAGGGGACGGAGTCTTCCTTTGCACGCTTGCGAGAAAGGACTATTTAGGGGCCGGTCACTGGCGCATGAGTGACAAGTTAGGTTGATAGGTTGGGCATCGACTGCCAAAAAAGGTGTTGGGTCAATGTGGGGCTATCTTGTATGAGAAGCTTGGTTCGGTTATGGCTTGATGGGTTGGTCTGCCTAAGTTTATCGACTTGGCTAAGATAGGATTAGCCAATGGTCAGCCTGGCTCTGATACCATGTCTGTCACGACCGGTTTTCCGGACATAGATTTCCAGAAAATGGCCGTTGTGCTCACCAGCCCCAGGATTACTGTTAGCTGATGAGGCACCAACTTGTTACAGAAATTCCAAGCAAAAGTACAAAATGTGTAGTACAAGACCATTGTGGCCTATGAGTACATCAAATGGTTTTCTAGTGGTCGATGGTGGAAGCGGTTTGTGAAACATCAGTGTATGGGACTCCATTTCCCACGGGAACAGCTGACCAGGTTAACTCCTATCTTCGCGAGGCTGCTATCACCGTTGCTTAGTTTCCGGGGCTGTCACCGCAACGCTCCTCTCCGTGCAGAAATCTGGCCAAGACAATAGCCAGGGACAAGCCAGTGAGTACTTTGAATGAACTCGCAAACATTAAGAACACAGGTATAATATAATTGATAATCATGCATTGAAATATTCTATGATCACATCGTTAGTCACAAATAAAATATCTTTTATGCATGCAAGCAGGTTATTTATATGCAACATGAGTAAGCAATAAAAGAGAGGGAATAAAATGCCACAGTCGGGCGTCTTAGCGACACCACATAAAGGGCTTTAAAAGAAATGCCACAGTCGGGCATCTGAGCGACACCACATAAAGGGCTTTAAAAGAAATGCCACAGTCGGGCGTCTGAGCGACACCACATAAAGGGCTTTAAAAGAAATGCCACAGTCGGGCGTCTGAGCGACACCACATAAAGGGCTTTAAAAGAAATGCCACAGTCGGGCGTCTGAGCGACACCACATAAAGGGCTTTAAAAGAAATGCCACAGTCGGGCGTCTGAGCGACACCACATAAAGGGCTTTAAAAGAAATGCCACAGTCGGGCGTCTGAGCGACACCACATAAAGGGCTTTAGAAGAAATGCCACAGTCAGGCGTCTGAGCGACACCACATAAAGGGCTTTAAAAGAAATGCCACAGTCGGGCGTCTGAGCGACACCACATAAAGGGCTTTAAAAGAAATGATCACAATGAATATCCAGGAGGTAGAACCATCCCAGGGATACTCGATAATATAATTAATGCAACGGGTTAGTCCATCATAAAATAATAATCATGGTTCTCACAAGTCACCAGTCGATATCCAAGTTTGGTTTAATAATATCTCCTCCGAAGACCGACACTAAGACCAACACTTGACCCATCCCAGACTGTAATCCTTAACCATGGGCACGGCTATTCTAATAGGTTTTATTCTCTGCAGAGGGTGTACTCTTTACCCATGAGTAACGGATTCCTTTAGTCCATCGGGACTAATTCCGTCTACGGCCTTTTAGTTGAAAACACGCCTAACTTGCACACACCAGCTTAACTCATCGGTGTCTGGAATCACCCACGACACTTGTTAAGCAAAACTCTAAGTGGGGAGGCTACAACCTCGCGTAGCATGGGATCAAATTTATATCGCGCGCTCTAAGGGGTGGCCTCCCCTCTCGGTCCCAACCGGAAACACCCATGCCCTCGGACCAGGTGGCATGCCTACCGGCTACAACCGATATCTTCCACCATGGCCTCTCTGTACGGTGTGTGCTTGAAAGGGGTTGACGACTTACTGAACCATACCCTACCTGCGGCAGGGACAAGTGGTAGTACATAGCAAGTATGGGGGTTACTAGAAACAAGACTCGGTCTACGGTCGACTCAGGAGGTTTATAAGTTCCCTGCATGACATGTAAACAAATATATTTCAATCAACAAAAACACCACTCAATATACCTTACCATGCCATACCGGACATAACCGTCCCGACGGGGACTGGCGACAAGCTCACGCCTACCCAAGGCCGAGGCTTTCCCGGATTCCTTTCCGACATGCATGCAAGGCACATGAGGATGATTACCATCACAATTATATTCATTTCCAACAGCGAGGAAATCACTAATATGCTTCCATGCAAATGATCATGTCACATGAAATAACAAGTCCTTCGAAGTAAGGTGGTGTTATAAACGTGTCAAATAACACACCAAAAACATTATGCCAGGGTTCAGAATGCTTGCCTTTAAGTTGTGGAGGGGTGAGGTGCTCTCCAAAACTTTTGAAAGTTTCTTCTCTCTCTCCAAAATCCTATTTTAAAATATATTTGAATTAACACACATTTCAAAAACAGTACAAAAAAGTTGTTTGGAAAATTTTCAAATAAATCTTAAAATAAACTAGACCAAATTTGAGGAAGGTAGGAAAAAGAATCAATTCATTTGGAGTTATATTTAAAAAGTTATAGGCAGTCAAAGTTGTGGTCAAAATCTGTTATTTGAAATAAAATAGAAAAGAAAACGTTTCAGAGGGGAATACGTTTTCGGAGCGGGGAAAACGTACTGGCGTGGATTACGCCTCCACTTATCCAGCATGGACCGCGCGGGGAGTCACTGACAGTGGGTCCAGGGGGCCCACTAGTCAGGTTCGACTAGTATACCTCCCTCCTCTTCCTCTGCCCCGAGAGGAGGCGGTACATCCGGCGATCGTCGCCGGCGAACGGCGGTTCTTCGCGGGCATCTGAATGCAGGGATGGATCCGCCACTCCTAGGCGGTCCTCCCGGTGGTTGTAGGGTCGTCGGGGGTGGAGGGAATCGCCGGCGGCGAGCTTCGCGGCGGCCGGTGGCTTCGGGAGCCGAGTGTGATTTGGGGCTACGGTGATTCCCGATCAAAATCGAGTAGTGGGAATGGTTCACGGGTGGATGAGGAAGCTCTTGGTGGAGAGAACGGAGAGTGGGAGGCCCTGGTGGTGCCGAATTGGCCGGGGCAGTGGCGGCGGCTGCAGTTGCCGGAGATGAGGAAGGAGACCTCCCCCGGGTCGATTGGCTGCCACGGGAGAGCTAGGGGAGCATTCTAAGGTTGCCTGTGTGCTTGAATGGGTTCGGGGCCTCCTTTTATAGCTCGTCGAGGTCGGTTCCGCGGCGGCTGTGGATAAGCTCTTCGGCGAACCGCCTCTCTGTAGCTAGGGCGATGTGGCAGCGACGAGCGCTAGTGGACACACTCGCGGATGAGCACGCGCTGTTCCAGGGGCCAGGTGGCGAGCGGGAGTGGCTTTGGCGGCGCCGACCGTGGCAGAGGCGCGCTGCGGACGCCGGTGTGCCGCCAAAAGCTCTGTCGGTGGCGCTGTAGGCTGCCAGGGCGGCTTGGCGCGTTGCTGTGAGGAGGGGAGCGCGTTGCGTGGTGCTGCAGAGCGGGCCAAAACTGTGGGGGCCAGCGTGTCGGCTCGGCGCATGAGTCGTGCAATACGCGCGCTTTGGGCGCGGCCAGAGCACGCACGGAAGCCGTTCGACGAAATGCTAAAGCATGCTGGAGGTCGCAGTTGAGGCTGGCAATTAACAGACCCAGGCTAGGGGTAACTGGGAGCCTAGTGGACAGGTTAGTTTGATCAAAGGTGCAAGTTCACAGTGCAATGCCAAAACTCATGTCAAAACTGGTCATGCTCTCCAGGTGTTTGACAAAATGCCACAGGCACCTAGGCTCTTCTTAGAGGGGCCAAAAACTCCAGATGGTGGTCTCTTTAGATGTACAAGAGGGTGGTGAGGTTAGTTGGCCAAAAGCAGAAACTTGTTAGTGCAAGTTTTGCAAAACTACAATTCTGGACAGGAAACAAATGGCATTATTTCATGAACCAAAAATATGCCAATGGGTGCATGCTCTTGGAATTAGGGGTTTGGTAGGGCTGTCTACAAGTAGGAAAAAGAATCAAGAGCTAAAGAGCAAGCAAGAATATGGTTGCTGTACAAACCATCATGTTGGACCAGAATGAAGATGAGGTTGATTCACTCAAAAATTTCGAAGAACAGCACTAGTTTTTTGCATAAAGTTGATTCATATGCTATTACCAATATCCCATAATTTTGGTGGAGGCTAGAAAGAATTATTTAAATGGGTTATAGTGCAAATTGCACTCTGGACCAGAGAAGAAAAATTGAGTGTAGAGCTCAAAATATTTCATGAATAAGAGATATTTTTGTATAAAAGTGATTTAAAAACATCACATGACATCTCCAAATTTTGGTTGGAATTTTAAGTGAATTTATCAAATGGTTGTAGTTCAAATATGGCCATTTAACCTTGAAAAACCATTTTCAAGAAAGTAAAGATCAAGCAACTTAATTATTTAATTAGTTATATTAAATAAGGGAAAGTTTCTCTTGAGAGATTAAATATGTCCAATGACATACTTGAAAAGTTTTCTCTTTGGGAAAAACTCATCATAACATGGAAGGAAATGATTTAAAAATCAAAATGGAGCTCAGATATTCAAAGTTTTAATTCCTGGCAAATTTTTTAATCCATTAAAACAAGGCCAAATTTTTGGGGCGTCACAATCGGTCCCACCGAGATTGCAGTGTAAACTCTCTATTTCCTTTTTGTAACTTTTCGGTCTCACCGAAAGAGCAAATCGGTCCCACCGAGTTTACCTGACCAACTCTCTGGTTAGCTTATTACCAAACTCGGTCTCACCGAGTTTGTGTAATCGGTCTCACCGAGATTACGTTATTCCCAAACCCTAACCATATCGGTCCTACCGAGTTGCATGTCAGTCCCACTGAAAATCTCTAACGGTCACTAGGTTTACCTTTTCGGTCCGACCGAGTTTGTTGATTCGGTCCCACCGAGATTGGAAAACTGTGTGTAACGGTTGGATTTTGTGTGGAGGCTATATATACCCCTCCACCTCCTCTTCATTCGTGGAGAGAGCCATCAGAACACATACACAATTCCAACTCATATGTTCTGAGAGAGAACCACCTACTCATGTGTTGAGACCAAGATATTCCATTCCTACCATATGAATCTTGATCTCTAGCCTTCCCCAAGTTGCTTTCCACTCAAACCTTCTTTCCACCAGATCCAAATCCTATGAGAGAGAGTTGAGTGTTGGGGAGACTATCATTTGAAGCACAAGAGCAAGGAGTTCATTACCTACACACCATTTGTTACTTCTTGGAGAGTGGTGTCTCCTAGATTGGCTAGGTGTTACTTGGGAGCCTCCGACAAGATTGTGGAGTTGAACCAAGGATTTTGTAAGGGCAAGGAGATCGCCTACTTCGTGAAGATCTACCGCTAGTGAGGCAAGTCCTTCGTGGGCGATGGCTATGGTGGGATAGACAAGGTTGCTTCTTCGTGGACCCTTCGTGGGTGGTTGCTTCTTCGTGGACCCTTCATGGGTGGAGCCCTCCGTGGACTCGCGCAACCATTACCCTTCGTGGGTGGAGCCCTCCGTGGACTCGCGCAACCGTTACCCTTCGTGGGTTGAAGTCTCCATCAACGTGGATGTAGGATAGCACCACCTATCCGAACCACGGGAAAAACATCCGTGTCTCCAATTGCGTTTGAATTCTCCAAACCCTTCCCTTTACATTCTTGCAAGTTGCATGCTTTACTTTTCGCTGCCAATATACTCTTTGCATGCTTGCTTGAATTGTGTGATGATTGCTTGACTTGTCCTACAATAGCTAAAATATGCCAAGAACTAAAATTGGGAAAAGGTTAAGTTTTTATTTGGTCGAGTAGTCTAATCACCCCCCCCTCTAGACATACTTTCGATCCTACAACAGGCCACCGTATTTCGCAAAAAAAAACGTTTCCCCTGACTGCTGGGACCCACCAACTACATCTTCGCACGCAAGGAAGTGCGTCCGGGCAAAAAAAAAACGATTCGCCCCCTAACTGATGGGACCCACCAGCTACATCTTCGCACGCAAGGAAGTGCGTCCGGGCAAAAAACGATTCGCCCCCCTGACTGCTGGGACCCACCAGCTACATCTTCGCACGCAAGGAAGTGCCTGATAGTCGGGACCCACCAGGTCGAAGCGTACATAGCGTTGTCATTCTGGTCGCGAACGTGTATGTACATATATACTGGTGGATGTAGAGGCACGCATGTGTTGTAGTAGAGGCGCGTACGTGTCATAGCAGAGGCGCGCACGTAGCATGTACACGTACGTACAACGGCCAGGGTGCAAGAAAGAAAATACATCCACGTATGTGTACATAGGGGCGGGGTCTCGAACGCCTACTCGCGCATACGTACGGCCAGGGATCGTGTACATGGCTGGATCGGAACGGAGAAACAAAGTCGTCATCATGTTGATGGGGAGGCAATGGAATGCGTCGTGTTTATGGGGAGGCAACGGAATGCGTCGTGTTCATCGGGAGGCAACGGAACACGTGGGAGCCAATCGGCTGGGTCGGGACGGAATGCGTGGTCGTGTTCATCGGGAGGGCTTGGACGGAACAGGCGATGGAAACGAGGCCTGGCGTACCGCACAACGGAGGAAACGGACCTCCTACGTTCGGAACGGGGTCCTGTTGATCGGGAGGGGTCTGGCGTATCGCAAAATGGAGGAAACGGACCTCCTACGGTCGAAACGGGGGTCCTGTTGATCGGGAGGGGTGTGGCGTACCGCCAAACGGAGGAAACGGACCTCCTACGGTCGAAACGGGGGTCCTGTTGACCGGGAGGGGTGTGGCGTACCGCAAAATGGAGGAAACGGGCCTCCTACGGTCGAAATGGGGGTCCTGTTCATTGGGAGGGGTGTGGCGTACCGCAAAACGGGACTCCACGGGATACTGTTCATCTCCACCGTCGACCTCCTCCAGCCTGCACGAGCTACCGTCAACCTCCTCCAGCCTCCACGGGCTCCTGTTCATCCAGCCTCCACCGCGCGCTACTCCATCGGCTACTGTTCGACCACCCCTCCACCGTCTACTGTTCATCCAGCCCTCCATACCACGGGGTCCTGTTCAACCACCCCTCCACTATCTACTATTCATCCAGCCCTCCACCACACCACGGGGTCCTGTTCATCTAGAGGCAACGCCACCGCTCATTGTTCATCCAACCCCCCTGCAACGCTCATTGTTCATCCCAGTGGCAGCATCGATCGGCTTCAGTTAGCAGCAGTAGCGAAGGAATCGCTCGATCGGGTTCAGTTAACAGCCATTGATCGATCGCTCAGGTTCAGTAGCGCATAGCCTGCAGTGTAGTCGCTCGGGTTCAGTTAGAGCCCAACGCCTCATTCGGGTTCAGTTAGATCCAACGCCTCGCACACACGCGTGTACGTGTACGAGAGAAACGTGCATCGCTCGGCCCCGAGCTCCCACCTTAACCGGGAACTCCCCGAAATTTTCCTCGCCCTCGCTTCTACCACGGTTTTTTTCCATCATGGACGGCCCAAAGAATGTCATGCAGCTACGTCTCCGGCCCGCCCAGGATAAAAAAACCCATTTTCTGTCATGATTTTTTTGTCATAGAAGTAGGAGTCCACCACATCTATGATGATACCGGCTTTTGTCACAATTATCGTCATAGAAGTGTCATATGTATGATAGAAAAAAAATTCGTTCGGCCCAAAATGTCACGGATGTGTCTTTTTTTGTAGTGATAGGCCTCCAGAGCCGTCGCCCTGGAGACCTCGCTGAGGTGCCCCATGCTCCACGACTCGGCGCGGCAGGATGGTAGGACGACATCCTACCAGGACCGTGGGTGGCGATGCCCACGCATGCGCCCATTGCGGGAGCCACGGGTGTGGTTGGGTGTCCGGCGCCTCTGGTTGCGCCAGTGCCGATGAAACCTCCTGGTGCGCCTGGGGGTGCACGGGCGCGATGAGGCCCACCGTGCGATCCGGCCGCAGCCTGAGGCGGAAGCAAGGAGCAGAAAGGTGGTGCACCCCTGGCTGTGGCGTCCAATAGCTTGGCAACACGCTCTAGCAACGCATCCCGGCCGCTCTCCATCAGTCGGCATCGCCGCAGCTCCCATGCCAGTGTGAGCGCGGCCCTCATGTTCTCTTGTTCCCGTCGAGAGTGCGGCACCGTTGCCGCGGCGTAGCTTGAAGCCCTTGCGGTGGCCCGCGTGCTCCGTGGGGTAAGGGTGGAAGGCGTCGGACCACGCCACCCGCGCCCCTCGGCGCTTGGCGGTGCGCACGCCACCTGGAGTGCAGGGTTGAGGTATTCTTGGGCATACGGCACCGCCCGGGCTAGCCAGGCTGCCCAGTGATCGGCGTCGGCCCTCGGGTCACCGGAGATCGGCGCTGTAGAGTGTTGGCGGTCTACTGATGGAAGAGAGGCTTCGGTGCGCCCCTACCTGGCGCGCCAAATGTCGTATTTCGGGTTCCGGCAAAACCTTGAGGTTCTAACACTAGGGTGCGCACGAAGATCTCTCCTCCCCCAAGCTCTCACCCTCACCGCGATCTCAAGCCTTAGCGCGTCGAACTCGCAGAACAAAGGGACACGGGATTTATACTGGTTCGGGCCATCGATGTGGTGTAATACCCTACTCCAGTGTGGTGTGGTGGATTGCCTCTTGGGCTGGGGATGAACAGTTACAAGGGAAGAACAACCTCCTGAGGAGAGGTGCTCTTGTGCTTGGTGAGCTTGATGCGGTTGAGGATTCTTCTCCCTTTTCTAAGGTGGTGGCTAGCCCTATTTATAGAGGCCCGGGTCCCCTTCCCAAATATTAGGTGGGAAGGGATCCCACAACGGCCAGTTTGAAGGGGGACAGCTAGTACAAGCTATCCTGAGAGATGGTCTTCGCCTGCCAAAGCCTCTGGTGATGATGCCGTCTTGGGCTCCACGGTGACCTCCGTCCTGCCGTCCTACTGGTCTTGGTCTTGTTGCACCGATATGGAAACCTTTGCTTGATGTCTCGGGACTCCGCGCCTGCGCTTGCTTCTTTATCACCAAAGAGGAAACAAGGACACTGCGCGCTGGCGCCCGCCTGGCCTTGGTCGTAATGGCTTGTGTCACACGAACCTCGCGAGGTGCCCCGTGCCTTGATATCTTCGCCCCTCGCGAGCCAGCCTGGTGAGGCCACCCCCGAGGAGGTATTGCATCATCCGCCTCGCGAGGCTTGGCCCCTCTCAAGGGTCTTGAGTGTTTGCTGGTGAAGATGGGCCGTACAGGGCCGCTGGTAGAGCCACGCCGTGGGCCGCAGGCAGGCAAGTCTGGGGACCCCCGTTCCTAGGACGCCGACAGACGGCAGGGTAATAACGTATATAGGTAGGTATGGTGGACTCATATGGAATACTTAGGGTTCATGGTTTTTGATGTACAAGCAGAATTCCCACTTAGTACAGGTGAAGCCTAGCAATTTAAGATTGGGAAGCGGCCAGCTAGGGAGCAACAACGATCATAACTAGGCATTATGCATAAGTAACATTGGTCACTAGCATGAGTAGGATATGAACACCATGAACATAAATATTATAGAGGCTATGTTTGTTTTGATGCAACTACATGCATGAACATGTACCAAGTCAAGCCACATGAACATTCAGAGGAGGATACCATATCATCATACTACATCACAATCATCTTAACACTATGTTGTTATCCAAGATAAATCATTATTAACTCCCAGCTACTTATGCATGGCATGAGAAACTATAATCTCTAATTGTCATTGCAAACATGTTTAATCATAATGGGCTGAAGCATGGGCACTAGGTTAAACATATCTACATAGACAAGACAAGTCGAGTTCATACCAGTTTCTCTTTGCCATGGCCACTTCAGCGAATGTTGTCATTATTTCCTTTCACTTGCACGACCGAATGATATGAAAATAATAATAGTGCAAGAGTGCCATGGACTAAGATGTAATCTACAAACATTTTATTCAACAAGAGAAGACAAGGTAAAATGGGCTCTTATTAGTTCAACAGTTATTCATATGAGAGCCACTCAACATTTTCATCGTGGTCTTCTCCTCGGTACAACTCGAATAAAAGAAAAGAAATTCAAAGAAACACACTGAAATATTTTGGAGTTTTTGGTTTTCTTCTACAAGCAAATAAAAAGCAAAAACGAGAAAAACTATTTACACGGGAAAGCTCCCAACAAGCAAAAGAAGAACATGGAAATCTTTTTGGATTTTCTTTTTAGTACTACTACTAAGCATGCATAGATAGTAAATTAACTACAACTATTTTTTTTGGTTTTTCTAAAGTTTTTCATACACACAAGAAGAAACTAAGAAAATAAATCTAAGCATGGATGCTACAATGAGAAAGTGTGAACACCGACAAATGGAATGATATGTGAACATGAATGCAATGTCGGTGAGATACACGTACTCCCCCAAGCTTAGGCTTTTGGCCTAACTTGGTAGTAAATCAGTAGCCTGCAACGGTAAGAATTTTTTTCTAGTGGAATAGTAAATGGTTCATCATAAAGCATAAACGACACCCTAGACTCACGTGGAAAATATTTAAATCCTTTGACAAATGATTCAGTGAGAAGATGGAACATTTCACACTTATCTGAGAGGTAGGGAGCGAGACCGGCATTATGAACATATTGCTAAAATTCCTCTTTGATGCCCACCTGCATCATATACTCATCACAAGGCCATAAGCATATTTTGGTGGTTGCATCTCACGTGGAACTTTCACTTGGTTCAACGTAAGACCGGCGGGTAGAACTGTCTCTAGAGGATGCCCCCGAGGATTGTCTCCTCAAAGAACTCCTTCCAAATAGGTTCATCATGTCCACGTACAATTTTCTAAAAATAAAAATTTTGGAGTGACAAAAATTTGTCAACAAAACTTTGTAAGATTGATAGCAACTACTCATAGGGATACATAGAGGCCATAGCAGGCATTCAAACTACTTAGAACACTAAGAATTGAACATGCAAGCACATCTACAACAGCACCAAGAGTAACTAATTATTCAAAGTATAAACCACTAAAACAAAAACTAATTGGACAAATGGTGGAGCCACATACCAAGCAACAATCTCCCGAAACAGTTTCGTAAATGGAGCTTCGAGCAAAGAGATCGAAAGTGGTAGCAAAATGAGAAAGAACACGGGAGAGAGAGCAAGAGTGATTTTTTTCTAGAGGTAGGTGACAATGTGGGCTAAAGAGATAAGTGAGGGGGCCCACATGGGGACCACAACCCTCCAGGGCGCGCCAGGGGGTGCTGGCGCACCCAGGTGGGTTGTGCCCACCTGGTGCACCCCCCCTCTGGTTATTTTTTACACCAAAAATTCATAAATATTCATGAAAAAATCATATAAAATTTTCAGGGCATTCCGAGAACTTTTATTTTTGGGTCATTTTTTTATTGCATGGGAAATTCAGAAAATAGACAAAACATGGTATTTTATTTTATTTAACTAATAAAAATAGAGAATAAAAAGTAGGGACAGAAATTAGTGCTTACTAAATTCATCAACTTCATAGTATAAGATCCCAAATTGCTCGTCTAGAAAAGATGACTGCTGAAATTTTGGATATGCAAGCCACCTTAGTCAATAAGATGGCTGCTAAACCGAATTCCTATGAAAATCAAGATGAAGATCTAAAAGTTATTGATGTGTCCCCTATTAAATCTTTGTTTTGCAATATGAATCTTGATGAAACTGAATATGATCTTCCTTTACCTAGAAGGCGTTCTAAAAATTCGGAGTATTTAGATCTTTATGATGAAATTGATGAAAGTGGGATTGAAAGAAATAAAAATCTAGATGTTGCTAAACCCACTATATTAGATTTCAAGGAATTTAATTATTAAAGTTGCTATTTAATTGATTGTATTTCCTTGTTGCAATCCGTGCTAAATTCTCGACATGCTTATAGTCAACATAAAGCCTTCACCGAACATATTGTTGATGCCTTGATGCAATCTTATGAAGAAAAACTTGAGTTGAAAGATTCTATCCCTAGAAAACTCTATGATGAGTGGGAACCAACTATTAAAACTAAAATTAAAGATCATGAGTTTTATGCTTTGTGTGATTTGGGTGCTAGTGTCTCCACTATCCCCAAAACTTTGTGTGATTTGCTAGATTTCTGCAATTTTGATGATTGCTCTCTAAACTTGCATCTCGTGGATTCTACTATTAAGAAACCTATGTGAAGGATTAATGATGTTCTTATTGTTGCAAATATAAATTATGTGTCCGTAGATTTCATTGTTCTTGATATAGATTGCAATCCTTCTTGCCCTATTATTCTTGGTAGACCTTTCCTTAGAACGGTTGGTGTGATTATTGATATGAAGGAAGGGAATATTAGATTTCAATTTACATTAAAAAATGGCATGGAACACTTTCCAAGAAAAGAAATAAAATTACCATATGAAACTATCATGAGAGCCACTTATGGATTTCCTACCAAAGATGGCAATACCTAGATCTATCCTCGCTTTTATGCCTAGCTAGGGGCGTTAAACGATAGCGCTTGTTGGGAGGCAACCCAATTTTATTTTTATTCCTTGCTTTTTGCCCCTGTTTAGTAATAAATAAATTATTTAGCCTCTGTTTTGGTTGTGTTTTTGTGTTTAATTAGTGTTTGTGCCAAGTAGAACCGTTGGGAAGACTTGGGGAAAGTCTTGTTGAACTTGCTGTAAAAAACAGAAACTTTAGCGCTCACGAGAACTGCTGTCATTTTTATTTGAACAGTGCTATTTAGTTAATTATTTTTATAGATGATTAATAGATAAATTCCTCACGTCCATCAATTTATTTTAGAATTTTTGGGGTTCCAGATCTTGCGGTAGCTACATATTACTATAGACTGTTTTGTTTTTGACAGATTCTGTTTTTCGTGTGTTGTTTGCTTATTTTGATGAATCTATGGCTAGTAAAATAGTTTATAATCCATAGAGAAGTTGGAATAAATTAGGTTTAACACCAATATAAATAAACAATGAGTTGATTACAGTACCTTTAAGTGGTCTTTTGTTTTATTTCGCTAACGGAGCTCACGAGTTTTCTACTTTAAGTTTTATGTTGTGAAGTTTTCAAGTTTTGGGTGAATTCTTTTGATGGATTATGGAACAAGGAGTGGCAAGAGCATAAGCTTGGGGATGCCCATGGCACCCCCAAGATAATCCAAGGACACCAAAAATTCAAAGCTTGGGGATGCCCCGGAAGACATCCCCTCTTTCGTCCACTTCCATCGGTAATTTACTTGGAGCTATATTTTTATTCACCAACATGATATGTGTTTTGCTTGGAGCGTCTTGTATTATTTGTGTCTTTGTGTTTTAGTATGCCACAATCATCCTTGCTGTGCACACCTTTTGAGAGAGCCATACATGAATTAGAATTTGATAGAATACTCTATGTGCTTCACTTATATCTTTTTGAGCTAAGTAGTTTTGCTCTATGTGCTTCACTTATATCTTTTGAGCTATGTAGTTTTGCTCTATGTGCTTCACTTATATCTTTTGAGCTAAAGTAGTTTTGCTCCATGTGCTTCACTTATATCTTTTGAGCGCTATAATTTTGCTCTGTGTGCTTCACTTAGATCTTTTAGAGCACGGTGGTGGATTTGTTTTAAAGAAACTATTGATCTCTCATGCTTCACTTAAATTATTTTGAGAATCCCTTAATAGCATGGTAATTTGCTTAATAATAACATGCTTGGTATTCAAGATTTGTGAAACTTTCTTTTGAGTGTGTTGAATACTAAGAAAAGATTGAAGCATGATAATTGTTTTGAGATATGGAGGTGATAATATTAAAGTCATGCTAGTTGATTAGTTGTGAATTTAAAGAATACTTGTGTTACAGTTTGTGATTCCCGTAGCATGCACGTATGGTGAACCGTTATGTGATGAAGTTGGAGCATGATTTATTTATTGATTGTCTTCCTTATGAGTGGCGGTCGGGGACGAGCGATGGTCTTTTCCTACCAATCTATCCCCCTAGGAGCATGCGCGTAATACTTTGCTTTGACAACTTCTAGATTTTTGTAATAAGTATATGCGTTCTTTATGACTAATGTTGAGTCCATGGATTATACGCACTCTCACCCTTCCACCTTTGGTAGCCTCTCGAATACCATGCACCTTTCGCCAGTATCATACAACTACCATATACCTTCCTCAAAACAGCCACCATACCTACCTATTATGGCATTTCCATAGCCATTCCGAGATATATTGCCATGCAACTTTCCACCATGTAGTTCATCATGACACATTCATCATTGTCATTTTTCTTAGCATGATCATGTAGTTGACATAGTATTTGTGGCAAAGCCACCGTTCATAATATTTCATACTTGTCACTCTTGATTCATTGCATATCGCGGTACACCGCCGGAGGCATCCATATAGAGTCATACTTTGTCTAAGTATCGAGTTGTAATTGTTGAGTTGTAAGAAAAATAAAAGTGTGATGATCATCATTTAATAGAGCATTGTCCCCAAAAATAGAAAGGCCAAAGAAAAAAAAGAAGGCCCCAAAAAAGAGAAAATAAATAAAAAAGGCAATGCTACTATCCTTTTACCACACTTGTGCTTCAAAGTAGCACCATGATCTTCATAGTAGAGAGTATATCATGTTATCACTTTCATATACTAGTGGGAATTTTACATTATAGAACTTGGCTTGTATATTCCAATGATGGGCTTCCTCAAATTGCCCTAGGTCTTCATGAGCAAGCAAGTTGGATGCACACCCACTTAGTTTCTTTTTGAGCTTTCATATACTTATAGCTCTAGTGCATCCGTTGCATGGCAATCCCTACTCACTCACATTGATGTCTATTGATGGGCATCTCCATAGCCCGCTGATACGCCTAGTTGATGTGAGACTATCTTCTCCTTTTTGTCTTCTCCACAACCACCATTCTATTCCACCTATAGTGCTATATCCATGGCTCACGCTCATGTATTGCGTGAAGATTGAAAAAGTTTTGAAAAAGTTAGAGTATGAAACAATTGCTTGGCTTGTCATCGGGGTTGTGCATGATTTAAATACTTTGTGTGGTGAAGATAGAGCATAGCCAGACTATATGATTTTGTAGGGATAACTTTCTTTGGCCATGTTATTTTGAGAAGACATAATTGCTTTGTTAGTATGCTTGAAGTATTATTATTTTTATGTCAATATAAACTTTTGTCTTGAATCTTTCGAATCTGAATATTCATATCACAATTAAGAAGATTTGCATTGAAATTATGCCAAGTAGCACTCCGCACCAAAAATTCTCTTTTTATCATTTACCTACTCGAGGACGAGCAGGAAATAAGCTTGGGGATGCCTGATACGTCTCCAACGTATCTATAATTTTTGATTGCTCCATGCTATATTATCTACTGTTTTGGACTATATTGGGCTTTATTTTCCACTTTTATATTATTTTTGGGACTAACCTATTAACCGGAGGCCCAGCCCAGAATTGCTGTTTTTTGCCTATTTCAGTGTTTCGAAGAAATGGAATATCAAACGGAGTCCAAATGGAATGAAACCTTCGGGAACGTGATTTTCTCACCGAACGTGATCCAGGAGATTTGGACCCTACGCCAAGGCATCAGAGAGGTGGTCACGAGGGTGGGGGGCGCACCCCCCTAGGGCGCGCCCCCTGCCTCGTGGGCCCCTCGATGCTCCACCGACGTACTTCTTCCTCCTATATATACCTACGTACCCCCAAACGAATAGAAACAGAGCCAAAAACCTAATTCCACCACCGCAACTTTTTGTATCCATGAGATCCCATCTTGGGGACTGTTCCGGAGCTCCGCCGGAGAGGGCCGTCATCACGGAGGGCTTCTACATCATCATAGCCTCTCCGATGAAGTGTGAGTAGTTTACCTCAGACCTTCGGGTCCATAGTTAGTAGCTAGATGGCTTCTTCTCTCTTTTTGGATCTCAATACAAAGTTCTCCCCCTCTCTTGTGGAGATCTATTCGATGTAATCTTCTTTTTGCGGTGTGTTTGTTGAGACCGATGAATTGTGGGTTTATGATCAAGTCTATCTATGAATAATATTTGAATCTTCTTTGAATTCTTTTATGTATGATTGGTTATCTTTGCAAGTCTCTTCGAATTATCCGTTTGGTTTGGCCAACTAGATTGGTAGTTCTTGCCATGGGAGAAGTGCTTAGCTTTGGGTTCGATCTTGCGGTGTCCTTTCTGAAGGAAATATGCCCTAGAGGCAATAATAAAGTTATTATTTATTTCCTTATATCATGATAAAAGTTTATTATTCATGCTAGAATTGTATTAACCGGAAACATAATACATGTGTGAATACATAGACAAACAGAGTGTCACTAGTATGCCTCTACTAGACTAGCTTGTTAATCAAAGATGGTTATGTTTCCTAACCATGGACAAAGAGTTGTCATTTGATTAACAGGATCACATCATTAGTTGAATGATCTGATTGACATGACCCATTCCATTAGCTTAGCACCCGATCGTTTAGTATGTTGCTATTGCTTTCTTCATGACTTATACATGTTCCTATGACTATGAGATTATGCAACTCCCGTTTGCCAGAGGAACACTTTGTGTGCTACCAAACGTCACAACGTAACTGGGTGATTATAAAGCAACTCTACAGGTGTCTCCAAATGTACATGTTGGGTTGGCGTATTTCGAGATTAGGATTTGTCACTCCGATTGTCGGAGAGGTATCTCTGGGCCCTCTCGGTAATGCACATCACTTAAGCCTTGCAAGCATTGCAACTAATGAGTTAGTTGCGGGATGATGTATTACAGAACGAGTAAAGAGACTTGCCGGTAACGAGATTGAACTAGGTATGGGATACCGACGATCGAATCTCGGGCAAGTAACATACCGATGACAAAGGGAACAACGTATGTTGTTATGCGGTCTGACCGATAAAGATCTTCGTAGAATATGTAGGAACCAATATGGGCATCCAGGTCCCGCTATTGGTTATTGACCGGAGACGTGTCTCGGTCATGTCTACATTGTTCTCGAACCCGTAGGGTCCGTACGCTTAAGGTTACGATGACAGTTATATTATGAGTTTATGCATTTTGATGTACCGAAGGAGAGAGGGGGCCGGCGCCCCCCTCCTTCTCTCTCTCTCTTTTCCCACCTCGCGAATCCTATTCTAACTAGGATTGGGGGAGAAGTCCTACTCCCGGAGGGAGTAGGACTCCTCCTGGCGCGCCCTATGATGGCCGGCCAGCCTCCCCCTCTTGAGCCTTTATATACGGAGGCAGGGGCACCCCAGAGAGACACAAGTTGATCCACGTGATCATATTCTTAGCCGTGTGCGGTGCCCCCCTTCCACCATAGTCCTCGATAATATTGTAGCGGTGTTTAGGTGAAGCCCTGCTGCAGTAGTACATCAAGATCGTCACCACGCCGTCGTGCTGACGGAACTCTTCCCCGACACTTTGCTGGATCGGAGTCCGGGGATCGTCATCGAGCTGAACGTGTGCTAGAACTCGAAGGTGCCGTAGTTTCGGTGCTTGATCGGTCGGGCCGTGGAGACGTACGACTACATCAACCAAACGCTTCCATTGTCGATCTACAAGGTACGTAGATCATACTCTCTCCTCTCTTTGCTATGCATCACCATGATCTTGCGTGAGCATAGGAATTTTTTTGAAATTACTACGAAACCCTTCAGTGGCATCCGAGCCTAGGTTTTGTATGTTGATGTTATATGCACGAGTAGAACACAAGTGAGTTGTGGGCGATATAAGTCATACTGCTTACCAACATGTCATACTTTGGTTCGGCGGTATTGTTGGACGAAGCGGCCCGGACCGACATTACGCGTACGCTTACGCGAGACCGGTTCTCCCGACGTGCTTTGCACATAGGTGGCTTGCGGGTGACAGTTTCTCCAACTTTAGTTGAACCAAGTGTGGCTACGTCCGGTCCTTGCGAAGGTTAAAACAGCACCAACTTGACAAACTATCGTTGTGGTTTTGATGCGTAGGTAAGATTGGTTCTTGCTTAAGCCTGTAGCAGCCACGTAAAACATGCAACAACAAAGTAGAGGACGTCTAACTTGTTTTTGCAGGGCATGTTGTGATGTGATATGGTCAAAACGTGATGAGATATAAGTTGTTGTATGAGATGATCATGTTTTGTTGAAGTTATCGGCAACTGGCAAAAGCCTTATGGTTGTCTCTTTATTGCATAAGATGCAAGCGCCAAATAATTGCTTTACTTTATCGCTATGCGATAGCAATAGTTGCAAGAGCAATAGTTGGTGAGACGACCACGTGACGACACATTGATATAGATCAAGATGATGGAGATCATGGTGTCATGCCGGTGACGATAGAGATCATGACAGTACTTTGGAGATGGAAATCAAAGGCGCAAGATAATGATGGCCATATCATATCACTTATATTGATTGCATGTGATGTTTATCTTTTATGCATCTTATCCTGCTTTGATTGACGGTAGCATTATAAGATGATCTCTCACTAAATTATCAAGAAGTGTTCTCCCTGAGTATGCACCATTGTGAAAGTTCTTCGTGCTGAGACACCACGTGATGATCGGGTGTGATAGGCTCTACGTTCAAATACAACGGGTGCAAAACAGTTGCACACGCGGAATACTCAGGTTATACTTGACGAGCCAAGCATATACAGATATGGCCTCGGAACACGGAGACCGAAAGGTCGAGCATGAATCATATAGTAGATATGATCAACATAGTGATGTTCACCAATGAAACTACTCCATCTCACGTGATGATCGGACATGGTTTAGTTGATTTGGATCACGTAATCACTTAGAGGATTAGAGGGATGTCTATCTAAGTGGGAGTTCTTTAAGTAATATGATTAATTGAACCTAAATTTATCATGAACTTAGTACCTGATAGTATCTTGCTTGTTTATGTATGATTGTAGATAAATGGCCCGTGCTGTTGTTCCGTTGAATTTTAATGCGTTCCTTGAGAAAGCAAAGTTGAAAGATGATGGTAGCAATTACACGGACTGGGTCCGTAACTTGAGGATTATCCTCATTGCTGCACAGAAGAATTACGTCCTGGAAGCACCGCTGGGTGCCAGGCCTGCTGCTGGAGCAACACCAGATGTTGTGAACGTCTGGCAGAGCAAAGCTGATGACTACTCGATAGTTCAGTGTGCCATGCTTTACGGCTTAGAACCGGGACTTCAACGACGTTTTGAACGTCATGGAGCATATGATATGAAGTCTCCAATAAGTTCTATAGCTGCAAGATGGAGGAGAACAGTTCTGTCAATGAGCATATACTCAAAATGTCTGGGTATAATAATCACTTGATTTAGATGGGAGTTAATCTTCCAGATGATTGTGTCATTGACAGAATTCTCCAATCACTGCCACCAAGCTACAAGAGCTTCGTGATGAACTACAATATGCAAGGGATGAATAAGACTATTCCCGAGCTCTTCGCAATGCTGAAAGCTGCGGAGGTAGAAATCAAAAAGGAGCATCAAGTGTTGATGGTCAACAAGACCACTAGTTTCAAGAAAAAGGGCAAAGGGAAGAAGAAGGGGAACTTCAAGAAGAACAGCAAACAAGTTGCTGCTCAAGAGAAGAAACCCAAGTCTGGACCTAAGCCTGAAACTGAGTGCTTCTACTGCAAGCAGATTGGTCAGTGGAAGTGGAACTGCCCCAAGTATTTGGCGGATAAGAAGGATGGCAAGGTGAACAAAGGTATATGTGATATACATGTTATTGATGTGTACCTTACTAATGCTCGTAGTAGCACCTGGGTATTTGATACTGGTTCTGTTGCTAATATTTGCAACTCGAAACAGGGACTACGGATTAAGCGAAGATTGGCTAAGGACGAGGTGACGATGCGCGTGGGAAACGGTTCCAAAGTCGATGTGATCTCGGTCGGCACGCTACCTCTACATCTACCTTTGGGATTAATATTAGACCTAAATAATTGTTATTTGGTGCCAACGTTAAGCATGAACATTATATCTGGATCTTGTTTGATGCGAGACGGTTATTCATTTAAATCAGAGAATAATGGTTGTTCTATTTATATGAGTAATATCTTTTATGGTCATGCACCCCTGAAGAGTGGTCTATTCTTATTAAATCTCGATAGTTGTAACACACATATTCATAATGTTGAAACCAAAAGATGCAGAGTTGATAATGATAGTGCAACTTATTTGTGGCACTGCCGTTTAGGTCATATCGGTGTAAAGCGCATGAAGAAACTCCATACTGATGGACTTTTGAAACCACTTGATTATGAATCACTTGGTACTTGCGAACCGTGCCTCATGGGCAAGATGACTAAAACACCGTTCTCCGATACTATGCAGAGAGCAACAAATTTGTTGGAAATCATACATACAGATGTATGCGGTCCGATGAATATTGAAGCTCATGGCGGATATCGTTATTTTCTCACCTTCACAGATGACTTAAGCAGATATGGGTATATCTACTTCATGAAACATAAGTCTGAAACATTTGAAAAGTTCAAAGAATTTCAGAGTGAAGTTGAAAATCATCGTAACAAGAAAATAAAGTTTCTATGATCTGATCGTGGAAGAGAATATTTGAGTTACGAGTTTGGTGTACATTTGAAACAATGCGGAATAGTTTCGCAACTCACGCCACCCGGAACACCACAGCGTAATGGTGTGTCCGAACGTCGTAATCGCACTTTACTAGATATGGTGCGATCTATGATGTCTCTTACTGATTTACCGCTATCGTTTTGGGGTTATGCTTTGGAGAGGGCCGCATTCACGTTAAATAGGGCACCATCAAAATCCGTTGAGACGACGCCTTATGAACTATGGTTTGGCAAGAAACCAAAGTTGTCGTTTCTGAAAGTTTGGGGCTGCGATGCTTATGTGAAAAAGCTTCAACCTGATAAGCTCGAACCCAAATCGGAGAAATATGTCTTCATAGGATATCCAAAGGAGACTATTGGATACACCTTCTATCATAGATCCGAAGGCAAGACTTTTATTGCTAAGTTCGGAAACTTTCTAGAGAAGGAGTTTCTCTCGAAAGAAGTGAGTGGGAGGAAAGTAGAACTTGACGAGGTAACTGTACCTGCTCCCTTATTGGAAAGTAGTGCATCACAGAAAACTGTTTCTGTGACACCTACACCAATTAGTGAGGAAGCTAATGATAATGATCATGAAATTTCAGAACAAGATACTACTGAACCTCGTAGATCAACCAGAGTGGTACGGTAATCCTGTTCTGGAAGTCATGCTACTAGATCATGATGAACCTACAAACTATGAAGAAGCGATGGTGAGCCCAGATTCCGCAAGATGGCTTGAAGCCATGAAATCTGAGATGGGATCCATGTATGAGAATAAAGTATGGACTTTGGTTGACTTGCCCGATGATCGGCAAGCAATTGAGAATAAATGGATCTTCAAGAAGAAGACTGACGCCGATGGTAATATTACTGTCTACAAAGCTTGACTTGTCGCAAAAGGGTTTCGGCAAGTTCAAGGGATTGACTACGATGAGACCTTCTCACCCGTAGCGATGCTTAAGTCTGTCCGAATCATGTTAGCAATTGCCGCATTTTATGATTATGAAATTTGGCAGATGGATGTCAAAACTGCATTCTTGAATGGATTTCTGGAAGAAGAGTTGTATATGATGCAACCAGAAGGTTTTGTCGATCCAAAGGGAGCTAACAAAGTGTGCAAGCTCCAACGATCCATTTATGGACTGGTGCAAGCCTCTCGGAGTTGGAATAAACGCTTTGATAGTGTGATCAAAGCATTTGGTTTTATACAGACTTTTGGAGAAGCCTGTATTTACAAGAAAGTGAGTGGGAGCTCTGTAGCATTTCTGATATTATATGTGGATGACATATTACTGATTGGAAATGATATAGAATTTCTGGATAGCATAAAAGGATACTTGAATAAGAGTTTTTCAATGAAAGACCTCGGTGGAGCTGCTTACATATTAGGCATAAAGATCTATAGAGATAGATCGAGACGTTTAATTGGACTTTCACAAAGCACATATCTTGACAAGATTTTGAAGAAGTTCAAAATGGATCAAGCAAAGAAAGGGTTCTTGCCTGTGTTACAAGGTGTGAAGTTGAGTAAGACCCAATGCCCGACCACTGCAGAAGATAGAGAGAAGATGAAAGATGTTCCCTATGCTTCAGCCATAGGCTCTATCATGTATGCAATGCTGTGTACCAGACCTGATGTGTGCCTTGCTATAAGTCTAGCAGGGAGGTACCAAAGTAATCTAGGAGTGGATCACTGGATAGCGGTCAAAAACATCCTGAAGTACCTGAAAAGGACTAAGGATATGTTTCTCGTATATGGAGGTGACAAAGAGCTCATTGTAAATGGTTACATTGATGCAAGCTTTGACACTGATCCGGACGATTCTAAATCGCAAACCGGATACGTGTTTACATTAAACGGTGGAGCTGTCAGTTGGTGCAGTTCTAAACAAAGCGTCGTGGCGGGATCTACGTGTGAAGCGGAATACATAGCTGCTTCGGAAGCAGCAAATGAAGGAGTCTGGACGAAGGAGTTCATATCCGATCTAGGTGTCGTACCTAGTGCATCGGGTCCAATGAAAATCTTTTGTGACAATACTGGTGCAATTGCCTTGGCAAAGGAATCCATATTTCACAAGAGAACCAAACACATCAAGAGACGCTTCAATTCCATCCGGGATCTAGTCCAGGTGGGAGACATAGAGATTTGCAAGATACATACGGATCTGAATGTTGCAGACCCGTTGTCGGAGTAAATAGCCATGGGTAGCCTAGCCGGCTTCCCCTGGCCCTTCTGAAAAAATTACGAGCCCGTCCGGCTCTCAAGAATCCAAGACATGGGACCTCCTTCCCCTTGCCGGTTGTCACCCAGGCCGGCTTTAGGAAGGTGGCCCGACTTCAGCCCTCATGAAGAAAGCCATGGGAGGGCCGACTACGAGAAGCCGGCCATGAGGAGGCCGACTCCAAGAAGCCGGCTCCCATAAAGCGGTCGAGACCGTACCCTCAAAGTTTGCATCCACCTAACGGCGGTGCGACGGGGCGTGGCTACAGTGAAGCCAGCCACCCCCGAATCCCAGAGCACGCCTGGCACAGTGTGCCGTACGGGAGGCCATGACCCGTCCGACGCAGCACTGTTGCCATGTTGACCCTGATGTCATCCACGAAGGGCTACCAGTACGGCCCACGGGCGGTGGGCCCCTTTGGGCAGAGAGACACCCGAAGGTGGCCATGCCTCCCCCAGTCGGCCCAAGACAGAGCCGGCTCCCCACAGCCGGCTTGCCGCCTTCCTCGAAGGAGACGCCCCATTAAGAAGACATGACGCGGTGAGGCTACAGCGATCGCCCGCCGGGTGGCGGCACTATAGCCATGCCTATCACGACGAAGCCCACGTCATCAAGATGAAGCAAGAGTAACCAGCCGCCGACCAAGCCCTGGACAGTGGGGCCTGCCTGTCGACCAAGGGGCCGGCAGCCGGCGGGACCCACCAGTCGGCGGGCCCCAGCAGCCGGCGAGTGCCGTCACAGACGGCTGGGCCCCGCGCCCAGTCGGATTACCATTGTACCCCCGGGGGGGGGGGTAGGTCTATATAAACCCCCCGGGGCACCCATGCAAAGGGTTGGACCCCCCAGTTAGTTTTAGACACCACACAAGGAGAAGAAGCAAGCTAGCCGTGCCCTTCTTCCTCCTCCCACCAAACAGCTCAAGGAGCATTGTGTAGCTACTTGTCCATCTAGTGATCATGCGGAGACCCCGCAGAGCAGCAGTAGGGGTGTTATCTCCATGGAGAGCCCCGAAGCTGGGTAAGATCCACCGGCGTGCATGTCTTCGCCTTATCCCGTTTCCAGGCACCGGCGATGTTTTACTGGCTCCCACAATGATAAGCCACCCGTTGGCATATGTCGCACCTACCACCCGACACCCGTTGACTAAGCCTCTTCCACGAGCAAAACATGATCAACACCAAGGCTCCATGGGTGTTAGAATCATTACTGTGTAATCTAGATTATTGACTCTAGTGCAAGTGGGAGACTGAAGGAAATATGCCCTAGAGGCAATAATAAAGTTATTATTTATTTCCTTATATCATGATAAAAGTTTATTATTCATGCTAGAATTGTATTAACCGGAAACATAATACATGTGTGAATACATAGACAAACAGAGTGTCACTAGTATGCCTCTACTAGACTAGCTTGTTAATCAAAGATGGTTATGTTTCCTAACCATGGACAAAGAGTTGTCATTTGATTAACAGGATCACATCATTAGTTGAATGATCTGATTGACATGACCCATTCCATTAGCTTAGCACCCGATCGTTTAGTATGTTGCTATTGCTTTCTTCATGACTTATACATGTTCCTATGACTATGAGATTATGCAACTCCCGTTTGCCAGAGGAACACTTTGTGTGCTACCAAACGTCACCATGTAACTGGGTGATTATAAAGGAGCTCTACAGGTGTCTCCAAAGGTACATGTTGGGTTAGCGTATTTCGAGATTAGGATTTGTCACTCCGATTGTCGGAGAGGTATCTCTGGGCCCTCTCGGTAATGCACATCACTTAAGCCTTGCAAGCATTGCAACTAATGAGTTAGTTGCGGGATGATGTATTACAGAACGAGTAAAGAGACTTGCTGGTAACGAGATTGAACTAGGTATGGGATAACGACGATCGAATCTCTGGCAAGTAACATACCGATGACAAAGGGAACAACGTATGTTGTTATGCGGTCTGACCGATAAAGATCTTCGTAGAATATGTAGGAACCAATATGGGCATCCAGGTCCTGCTATTGGTTATTGACCGGAGACGTGTCTCGGTCATGTCTACATTGTTCTCGAACCCGTAGGGTCCGCACGCTTAAGGTTACGATGACAGTTATATTATGAGTTTATGCATTTTGATGTACCGAAGGTTGTTCGGAGTCCCGGATGTGATCACGGACATGACGAGGAGTCTCGAAATGGTCGAGACATAAAGATTGATATATTGGAAGCCTACGTTTGGATATCGGAAGTGTTCCGAGTGAAATCAGGATTTTACCGGATTACCGGGAGGTTACCGGAACCCCCCGGGAGCTATATGGGCCTTAATGGGCCTTAGTGGAAGAAGAGGAGAGGCAGCCAGGGCTGGGCCGCGCGCCCCTCCCCCTAGTCCGAATAGGACAAGGAGAGAGGGGGCCGGCGCCCCCCTCCTTCTCTCTCTCTCTCTTTTCCCACCTCGCAAATCCTATTCCAACTAGGATTGGGGGAGAGGTCCTACTCCCGGAGGGAGTAGGACTCCTCCTGGCGCGCCCTATGATGGCCGGCCGGCCTCCCCCTCTTGAGCCTTTATATACGGAGGCCGGGGCACCCCAGAGAGACACAAGTTGATCCACATGATCATATTCTTAGCCGTGTGCAGTGCCCCCCTTCCACCATAGTCCTCGATAATATTGTAGCGGTGTTTAGGCGAAGCCCTGCTGCAGTAGTACATCAAGATCGTCACCACGCCGTCATGCTGACGGAACTCTTCCCCGACACTTTGCTGGATCGGAGTCCGAGGATCATCATCGAGCTGAACGTGTGCTAGAACTCGGAGGTGCCGTAGTTTCGGTGCTTGATCGGTCGGGCCATGGAGATGTACGACTACATCAACCAAACGCTTCCGTTGTCGATCTACAAGGTACGTAGATCATACTCTGCCCTCTCGTTGCTATGCATCACCATGATCTTGCGTGAGCGTAGGAAATTTTTTGAAATTACTACGAAACCCTTCACTTTCCTAGTGACAGAAGGGGCAGCAAGGCACGTACTGCATCATTGCCATCGAGGATAACAAGATGGGGTTTATTTCATATTGCATGAATTTATCTCTCTACATCATGTCATCTTGCTTAAGGCGTTACTCTGTTTTTAACTTAATACTCTAGATGCATGCTGGATAGCGGTCGACGAGTGGAGTAATAGTAGTAGATGCAGAATCGTTTCGGTCTACTTGTCACGGACGTGACGCCTATATACATGATCATGCCTATATATTCTCATAACTATGCTCAATTCTTTCAATTGCTCAACAGTAATTTGTTCACCCACCGTAGAATACTTATGCTCTTGAGAGAAGCCACTAGTAAAACCTATGGCCCCCGGGTCTATTCTCATCATATCAATCTCCATCACTTTAATCTTGTTTTGCTTTTTACTTTTCCTTTACTTTTTACTTTGAATCTTTATACCAAAAATACCAAAAATATTATATCTATCAGATCTCACTCTCGTAAGTGACCGTGAAGGGATTGACAACCCCTAATCGCGTTGGTTGCGAGTAGCTATCGTTTTGTGCAGGTACGAGGGACTTGAGCGTGGCCTCCTACTGGATTGATACCTTGGTTCTCAAAAACTGAGGGAAATACTTACGCTACTTTGTTGCATCATCCCTTCCTCTTCGGGGAAAACCATCGCAAGCTCAAGAGGTAGCAACGTTCTATCAGTTAAGCTGCGATGATGCCTTGGTGGCCATCATAGCCGATTATCTTGGCCTACTCCCCGCATCGCATGTAAGTAAAACCGGAGTCCCAACTTCCGAGAAGGATCCCTTTTTGCACTTCACCCACCGCACAAGTATTGCGTCTTATAGGGAAGTACCTCGGGGCGCCATACTGAACCCGCGGTGACTCATCAACAAGGGGCACTTGAAAGTGCAACTATCCCTAAGTGGTTTTGGTAATTCATAACAACATATAGCTCATTGAGCTAATGCTATTCCAAGATGATTATTTCAGGAAAGCTCAATGATTGGCATGGTATGGATGTGAAAGTGGAACCCTCAAAATGCTAAGGACAAAGGATTGGCTCAAGCTCAAAAGCTCAAGACTCTTCATTTTATATTTTAGTGATCCAAGATCACATTGAGTCTTTAGGAAAAGCCAATACTATCAAGGAGGGATGAGGTGTTGCTTAATGAGCCTCTTGCTTCATGTGCTTAGTGATATGCTCCAAAACCCTCAACTACTTTCCCATATCCACATATGACCAAAACCCTAAGCCAAACTCGGTCCTACCGATTCTTTCTATCCGGCGCCACCGAGTTTCATTTGTCATAAGCCACTGCCAAACCCTAGCAAATCGGTTCTACCGATAGGGATCTCGGTCTCACCGAGATGGGATTGCAAACTCTCTGTTTCCCTTTCGCAACTTTTCGGTCTCACCAAAAGAGCGGATCGGTCCCACCGAGATTGCAATGTAAATTCAGTGTTTCCTTTTTGTAACTTTTCGGTCTCACCGAAAGAGCGAATCGGTCCCACCGAGTTTGCCTAACCAACTCTTTGGTTAGCTAATTACCAAATTCGGTCCCACCGAGTTTGTGTAATCGGTCTCACCGAGATTACGTTATGCCCAAACCCTAACCATATCGGTCCTACCGAGTTGCGTGTCAGTCCCACCGAAAATCTCTACCGGTCACTAGGTTTACATTTTCGGTCTGACCGAGTTTGTTGATTCGGTCCCACCGAGATTGGAAAACTGTGTGTAATGGTTGGAGTTCGTGTGGAGGCTATATATACCCCTCCACCTCCTCTTCATTTGTGGAAAGAGCCATCAGAACACATACACCATTCCAACTCATATGTTCTGAGAGAGAACCACCTACTCATGTGTTGAGACCAAGATATTCCATTCGTACCATATGAATCTTGATCTCTAGCCTTCCCCAAGTTGCTTTCCACTCAAATCTTCTTTCCACAAAATCCAAATCCTATGAGAGAGAGTTGAGTGTTGGGGAGACTATCATTTGAAGCACAAGAGCAAGGAGTTCATTACCTACACACCATTTGTTACTTCTTGGAGAGTGGTGTCTCCTAGATTGGCTAGGTGTCACTTGGGAGCCTCCGACAAGATTGTGGAGTTGAACCAAGGAGTTTGTAAGGGCAAGGAGATCGCCTACTTCGTGAAGATCTACCGCTAGTGAGGCAAGTCCTGTGTGGGCGATGACCATGGTGGGATAGACAAGGTTGCTTCTTCATGGACCCTTTGTGGGTGGTTGCTTCTTCGTGGACCCTTCGTGGGTGGAGCCCTGTGTGGACTCACGCAACCGTTACCCTTTGTGGGTGGAGCCCTGTGTGGACTCGCGCAACCGTTACCCTTTGTGGGTTGAAGTCTCCATCAACGTGGATGTAGGATAGCACCACCTATCCGAACCACGGGAAAAACATCCGTGTCTCCAATTGCATTTGAATTCTCCAAACCCTTCCCTTTACATTCTTGCAAGTTGCATGCTTTACTTTCCGCTGCCAATATACTCTTTGCATGCTTGCTTGAATTGCGTGATGATTGCTTGACTTGTCCTACAATAGCTAAAATCTGCCAAGAACTAAAATTGGGAAAAGGTTAAGCTTTTATTTGGTCAAGTAGTCTAATCACCCCCCTCTAGACATACTTTCGATCCTACAAGTGGTATCAGAGCTTGGTCTCCATTTGCTTTGATCTCCATAGCTTTTGGTGGTCATAGCCTTGGTTTCACAACCTAGGAGAGTATGGCGTCTAGCGAGGGAAATTATCACCGTAGAGGTCCTTACTTTGATGGTACTAATTTTGCTAGTTGGAAGCATAAAATGAAAATGCATATTCTTGGACATAACCCCGCCGTTTGGGCTATTATGTGTGTTGGTTTGCAAGGTGACTTCTTTGATGGGAAAGAACCAAACCGTGAAGCTACCGCGGATGAGTTGAAGATGTTGCAATACAATGCTCAAGCTTGTGATATTCTCTTCAACGGATTGTGCCCCGAAGAATTCAACAAAATCAGCCGTCTTGAGAATGCAAAGGAAATTTGGGACACTTTGATTGATATGCACGAAGGTACCGACTCCGTCAAGGAATCCAAGTTGGATGTGCTTCAAAGTCAACTTGACAAGTTGAAAATGAAGGATGGTGAAGGTGTCGCTGAAATGTACTCTAGGCTTGCTCTCATCACAAATGAGATTGCCGGCTTAGGAAGTGAAGAGATGACCAATAGATTCATCATCAAGAAGATTCTAAGAGCCTTGGATGGAAAATATGATACCGTGTGCACATTGATCCAAATTATGCCTAATTACAAAGATCTCAAGCCAACGGAGGTGATTGGAAGAATTGTTGCTCATGAGATGTCACTTAAGGATGAAGAGGAACTTCACAACAAATCAAGTGGTGCCTACAAAGCCTCATGTGAAGCCCCTACATCATCAAGTGAGAAACAAAACTTCAATGAAGAATTGAGCTTAATGGTGAAGAACTTCAACAAGTTCTACAAGAGTAGAAGCAAAGATAGAAGCTTCAAGTCAAGGTCCTACAATGACAAAAGATCTTCTAGTCGAGAGTGAAACTGCTACAGTTGTGGAAGACCCGGACACTATTCCAATGAGTGTACGGCTCCCTACAAGAGAAGAGAAGATTCTCCAAAAAGAAGAAGCAAAGAATCACCACCAAGAGAGAGAAGGAGTAGAGATGATCGTTATGAACGAAGATACTCACGGAGAAGCAAGGATTCGGAAAGGAAGGAAAAATCATCAAGGAGCTACACAAAACGAAGACATCAAGCTCATGTTGGTGAATGGGTATCTGGCTCCGACTCCGACAGCCACTCCGAGAGAAGTTATCACTCCGACTCCGAAGATACTCAAGATGAAGGTGTTGCCGGTCTAGCACTTGTGTCAACCAACTCCTACGACATATTTGACTCACCAAATGAAGGAATTGGAAGATGCTTCATGGCCAAAGGTCCTAAGGTAACACACCCCGAGTATGTTGATTTCAATAGTGATGAAGATGACTTGTTAGGTGATGATTTGCTTGTTGACAACTCTAGTGATGAATACTATGATGAAACGTCAATTAATCATGCTAGTCAAGATAAAACGAATGACAATGATAAGGAGAAGATTGAGGCTCTAACTAAAGAACTAAACACTCTTAAGTTAGCTCATTAAACTATCTTCGAAGATCATCGAGAACTTTTAAGAGCTCATGAGAAATTACGCTTTGAAAAGCTCAATCTTGAGCAAGAGCATGAGTTTTTAAAAGCAATCAACGATGATCTCCGCAAGAAAAGTTCTTCTCACATTGCCAAGCGTTTACTCTTATCCACTTACATGCCTCAAGTCAAGTCTAGTAACAAGAACAAGAAAGATTCTTCCTCTAGCAGTAACAATGATCATGCTAAATCCAATATTGTTGCTTCTAGTAGTTATCTTGATTCCACTAATGATTCTCTTAGCCAAGTTACACTTGAGCAAGAAAATAGCTTATTGAAGGGAATTATAGAGAAAGGAGTGTACAAAAGCCTTGCCGGGAGTAAGCAATTCGAGGAAATTGTGCGCAAGCAAGGAATGCACCGGAAGAATCAAGGTGTTGGTTTTGAACGAAAGTTCAATGCCAATGGAGTTGAGTGGGAAGAAGATCAATACCCCAAGACAAAGTTTGTTCCTCAACAAGAGAAGTATGATACTTCTTTCAAGGGGACACAAGCTCAAGATGATCTACCACCACAAGACTACAAGCAAAAAGGCAAGGACAAGCTTCAAGAGGAAATTGGTGCATTTGAAGAAGCTCCTAAGACCTTAGTCAAGTGGATTCCCATGACTACTTCAAGTTCCACTTCATCAAGTACGACTACAACTCCAAGGATTCCCATCAAGATGGTGTGGATCCAAAAGAAGAAGAACTAGAGAGTTCTTGAGGGTGACTCCGCCAACATACTTCACTCTTATCATTTTGGCAAGAACAAGTGCAATCAACTTCCACATCTTGCACTAGTTCAAGGAGTCACAAACCCTCTTGTTGGTAAGACAAGGGACAAGGTAACCTAAAAGTTTTCATGGACATCATCTTGTGTGTGGATCACTCTATGTCTATGGATATCCTTGTTTGTTCCTTGTGGGACTAACCCATGTAGGTATTGAAAGTGCAATTCACTCAAATGGATAGCTCCAAGTGATCTACATCAACATTGAGCATCCACATCTTCAACATCTACATGAAGTCATCATCGACAAAACCCGAGGTTAGTTCATCCCTCTAAGGGGGGATATCACATCTAGGGGGAGCTTTACTCCCAGACTTGAGCTAAAGCAACTCTAAAGATGTGAACACAACAATGCTTTATGTAAAAGTGGCAACCCCACTTGAGCTTAAACGATGAGTATGACCTATGATCAAGTGTTCTCACTTGACTCCTAAGTCAATATACTCATATATAGATGACCTTGTCATCGCAAATTGCTTGATAGATGCTAGAATTGGTTGTGCATACCTTGTCACATATTTCATTTGCCATCTTATTGTGTGAGCATGCTGGTTGCATATTTTACTCATTCGAGGACATCCACTTGTTGTTTTGATTGTTTGGTTTTATTTCCTTTTGCCAAGTGGATGGACAAGAATGCCTAAGAACCTCCTCTAGCTATCTATGCTTTTCTTGTCTCAAACTCTATTCATGCTACATCACAAAATTTGATCAAGTCAGATTCGAACCACTCTGTGTGAGGAGCGCTTGGAGTCCCCGATTCGTCATAGACTTAAACTTCCAAAACCTCTTTATGATTCTCGGTCTGACCGATACCCCACTTTCGGTCCTACCGAGATCATTAGGTTGATCTAGGTTTTCAATCTCGGTGCAACCGATTTGAACCATTCGGTCACACCGAGTTGCAACAACTGTATACAGTTTTGCATCTCGGTGCCACCGACTTGTTCCACTCAGTCACACCGACAGGGTCGGGCTATATATAGTCACGGGCAAAAATTTGGAAATTTCTCCGAACCCCTTCGCCCGCGCGATAGCCTGCTCTGCCAACTTGGTCTCCGGATCGTCTCCTCGCCGCCAGCCGCCTCCAGTCGCTAGTCTCCGTCGCCATCAACGGAAATTCAACCCCGCCGTTGCCACCGTAGCGAGTCTCCGCCGAACTAGGGTATGGACTCGATCTTTGTGCTATTCCCCAATCCGATTCTTAGCACATTGTGATCATCATGATTCTTGCCACGTTTGTTAAACTTCTATCCAGTCAATGAACTCATAGATTAGGTTTAATTCGAAAATTTTAGGGTTAGGTTTCCGCCGAAACCATCTCGGACCCACCGAGTTGAAAAACTCGGTCCCACCGATTTGGCTTATGCCATTGCACAAGTGAGACTCGGTCTGACCGAGAATTACTTATCGGTGTGACCGATTTTGGAACTCTGTGAAACCCTAGCAGTCTCGATGCCACCGAACTGTGACTCGGCCTGACCGAGTTCACTAGTTTAGGTGCCAAAACTGCTTCGGTGTCACCTAGTTTAGAAATCAGTAGATCCGAGATACTTTCAGTGGGAAACTAAAACTAAGTTTTTGAATTATTCTTTTGCAAAAATCTTTGCATTTTGTGATGCTCATCCACTCTATCTCATCTATAACCTATTCACAGGGTCAGCAGTCAGAGTTTGCATCATGTCAGACCAAAGTGATAGCCAGAACTTGTCAGATCAGCAAGTGCAGATGAGTGAGGGCACTAGTCCCTCAAGTTCCTCAGATGATGGCAGCAGGAGCACCCCTAGCAATCTGCCTAAAGCTGCCACAAGACAGAGAAAGAAGAGAACCTCAGACTCAGAAGATGAGGATTATGTGGCAGAAGAGGAAGCAACTTCCAAGAGAGTTGAGCCAGCACAGGGCATAAAAGAAGGGATGAAGATCAAAAGGCCAGCAGGCAGGCAGCCTATGTCAAAGGCCAGAGCTTCAACTGAGAAGCCCACTCCCATTGAGCCAGTTGCTGCTGAAGGCAAGAAGAGGAAAGAAAGGGTGAAGAAAACTGTAGCCAGAGTGCTTGGCAAGGCTTCCATCATGGAAGATGAGGAGGAAGAAGAAGAGGTAGCTGCACCAGCACCTAAGGCACCCAAGCTGATGGGTGATGCCATAAGAACAGGGGCAGCTGCTTCCATGGCCAAGCCAGCTCCAAAGCCAAAGCCAAAGAGGAACACAAGAAGCATCCCAGCTACTAAGAAGAACAAGACCCCAGTGCCTGAAGCTGCAGAAGAAGAAGAAGAGAATGTTCTTAGAAAGCTCAAGCCCAATATCCCAGACCATAACGATGCTCATCCTATGGCTGAGGATATGAAACTCAGGAGAGATTCAGGGCTCCGGAAGTGGAGAGAAGCAGACCCGTATGCTTCAAGGAGAAGGACTGCAGTTGACTACAGGTTTCACACCAAGGAGCAGCAAGACTTTTATGAGACAGTGCTGCTAGACAAGAAGCCAATTGTCTGTGATATGAGATGGGTTGATTGGCAATACATCAAGGACAATGAAGAGTACTACCCTGGAGTGCAGGACAGCTTCAAGGCATGTGGAGTAGAGGACTTTGTTGGGCAGAAGCTCACAAAGTGGAACGAGGAACTCATCATGCAGTTCTACTCCACAGCCCATTTCTATCCAGATGGCAGGATTGTATGGATGTCAGAGGGTACGAGGTACCAGTCTACAGTTGCTGAATGGGCTCAGCTGATTAATGCCCCAGAAGAGCATGACGATGACTTGGACATTTATGCCAAGAAGAAGATGGACCACAACTCAATGTCAAACATGTACAAGGAGATTCCAAATGAAGCACTTGATACGTTCAAGTTTGGCTCAGTACACTATCTTCTGTCAGGGCTGCCAACCATCAACTGGATTCTTAGGCACACCCTATTGCCCAAGTCTGGAGATCACAAGATGATCAGGGGCCACGCGATCAACTTGCTTCATATCTTTGACGTGCCACAAAAATTCAAAGTCATGAGCCTTATGATTGAAACAGTCAAGAGGACAGCAGCAGACCAGAAGAGGAGCTATGGATATGCCCCACAGATTCAGGAGCTCATCAACTCTAAGATGGGCACGGGCATATACTTATTGGACAAGGAACACCTGCCCATCCGTCTAGACTTTGAAGATAATCAAGTGGTCATGACTGAGAATGAGCCATCATCTGCCCAAGCACAAGCCAAGAAGGAGAAGGCGAGGAAGGAGAAAGCTGCCAAGATGCCTACTCAAGAGGAGGCATCTGAATATTTCCTGAAAACCAAACAAGAGCAGCTTGGTTACTTGATTGCATCCACCCTGCGGATTGAGCAAGGACTAGCCACCCTAACTCAGAACCAGGCAAGCTTAGAGAGGATCATGGAATAAAAGTTCTATGACTTGGATGTCAAAGTGACAGAGATTCAGACTGCAGTGGAGCAGCTCCAGGATGACATGCAGGAGATGAGAGGCAAGACTACAACTGATGCCTTTACCAGAGTGCCACGAGGTCCGAGGTCGTCTGCTGTGCCAGTTGCTGACCCCAGAGCCACCACGTCTCCACCAGCTACAGCCTCAGTTCCACCAGCTCCAGCGTCCACTTCAGCCTCGACTCCGACCACGCCTACAGAAGGCTTCGTCCTTGGAGTGCTCCGGACTCCACCACCACCTGAAGATCAAGCCTGAGTGTCGACTTAGCACTATGCATTTTCTAGGAACTTTTTGGTAACTTGTTGCCAAAGGGGGAGAAAATGTATAGATCATAGGCTTCGAGAGAGAGTGTGTTGCTTTTAGTGTTGCTTTTATTCTCTCTTGTTTTATTTGGTGGTTTTTTCGAACTTTGTTTGCTTTTGTGTGAGATACTATGTCTTTGCTCGTGAGACATTGATGATCATGTGTTTGATCATAAGCTACAGTTAATGTTTGCTTAATATTATCATCTTATCTATCTTATGTGATCATTCACTATTCTTGGTGATGAGTGCATGTATTTCATTCTTATCATTTTAAGCGCTCCACCAAGATGTATGTGACATGGAAGAGTAACCCATGACTCTAACTCTTTGTGCATTTGCAGTCCAAAGCAAATTTTAAATATGCACAAATTTAGGGGGAGCTCTTACTTGTCACATACTTCTCAAAGCGACGATATATTTCATGCTTATTATCATTTGTTGAAGCTTTGATCTATATGTTGTCATCAATTACCAAAAAGGGGGAGATTGAAAGTGCAACTATCCCTAGGTGGTTTTGGTAATTCATAACAACATATAGCTCATTGAGCTAATGCTATTCCAAGATGACTATTTCAGGAAAGCTCAATGATTGGCATGGCATGGATGTGAAAGTGGAACCCTCAAAATGCTATGGACAAAGGATTGGCTCAAGCTCAAAAGCTCAAGACTCTTCATTTTATATTTTAGTGATCCAAGATCACATTGAGTCTTTAGGAAAAGCCAATACTATCAAGGAGGGATGAGGTGTTGCGTAATGAGCCTCTTGCTTCATGTGCTTAGTGATATGCTCCAAAACCCTCAACTACTTTCCCATATCCACATATGACCTAAACCCTAAGCCAAACTTGGTCATACCGATTCTTTCTATCCGGCGCCACCGAGTTTCACTTGTCATAAGCCACTGCCAAACCCTAGCAATTCGGTTCTACCGATAGGGATCTCGGTCTCACCGAGATGGGATTGCAAACTCTCTGTTTCCCTTTCGCAACTTTTCGGTCTCACCGAAGGAGCGAATCGGTGTCACGACCGGTTTTCCGGACATAGATTTCCAGAAAATGGCCGTTGTGCTCACCAGCCCCAGGATTACTGTTAGCTGATGAGGCACCAACTTGTTACAGAAATTCCAAGCAAAAGTACAAAATGTGTAGTACAAGACCATTGTGGCCTATGAGTACATCAAATGGTTTTCTAGTGGTCGATGGCGGAAGCGGTTTGTGAAACATCAGTGTATGGGACTCCATTTCCCACGGGAACAGCTGACCAGGTTAACTCCTATCTTCGCGAGGCTGCTATCACCGTTGCTTAGTTTCCGGGGCTGTCACCGCAACGCTCCTCTTCGTGCAGAAATCTGGCCAAGACAATAGCCAGGGACAAGCCAGTGAGTACTTTGAATGTACTCGCAAACATTAAGAACACAGGTATAATATAATTGATAATCATGCACTGAAATATTCTATGATCACATCGTCAGTCACAAATAAAATATCTTTTATGCATGCAAGCAGGTTATTTATATGCAACATGAGTAAGCAATAAAAGTGAGGGAATAAAATGCCACAGTCGGGCGTCTTAGCGACACCACATAAAGGGCTTTAAAAGAAATGCCACAGTCGTCCGTCTGAGCGACACCACATAAAGGGCTTTAAAAGAAATGCCACAGTCGGGCGTCTGAGCGACACCACATAAAGGGCTTTAAAAGAAATGCCACAGTCGGGCGTCTGAGTGACACCACATAAAGGGCTTTAAAAGAAATGCCACAGTCGGGCGTCTGAGCGACACCACATAAAGGGCTTTAAAAGAAATGCCACAGTCAGGCGTCTGAGCGACACCACATAAAGGGCTTTAAAAGAAATGCCACAGTCGGGCGTCTGAGCGACACCACATAAAGGGCTTTAAAAGAAATGCCACAGTCGGGCGTCTGAGCGACACCACATAAAGGGCTTTAAAAGAAATGCCACAGTCGGGCGTCTGAGCGACACCACATAAAGGGCTTTAAAAGAAATGATCACAATGAATATCCAGGAGGTAGAACCATCCCAGGGATACTCGATAATATAATTAATGCAACGGGTTAGTCCATCATAAAATAATAATCATGGTTCTCACAAGTCACCAGTCGATATCCAAGTTTGGTTTAACAATATCTCCTCCGAAGACCGACACTAAGACCAACACTTGACCCATCCCAGACTGTAATCCTTAACCATGGACACGGCTATTCTAATAGGTTTTATTCTCTGCAGAGGGTGTACTCTTTACCCACGTGTAACGGATTCCTTCAGTCCATCGGGACTAATTCCGTCTACGGCCTTTTAGTTGAAAACACGCCTAACTTGCACACACCAGCTTAACTCATCGGTGTCTGGAATCACCCACGACACTTGTTAAGCAAAACTCTAAGTGGGGAGGCTACAACCTCGCGTAGCATGGGATCAAATTTATATCGCGCGCTCTAAGGGGTGGCCTCCCCTCTCGGTCCCAACCGGAAACACCCATGCCCTCGGACCAGGTGGCATGCCTACCGGCTACAACCGATATCTTCCACCATGGCCTCTCTGTACGGTGTGTGCTTGAAAGGGGTTGACGACTTACTGAACCATACCCTACCTGCGGCAGGGACAAGTGGTAGTACATAGCAAGTATGGGGGTTACTAGAAACAAGACTCGGTCTACGGTCGACTCAGGAGGTTTATAAGTTCCCTGCATGACATGTAAACAAATATATTTCAATCAACAAAAACACCACTCAATATACCTTACCATGCCATACCGGACATAACCGTCCCGACGGGGACCGGCGACAAGCTCACGCCTACCCAAGGCCGAGGCTTTCCCGGATTCCTTTCCGGCATGCATGCAAGGCACATGAGGATGATTACCATCACAATTATATTCATTTCCAACAGCGAGGAAATCACTAATATGCTTCCATGCAAATGATCATGTCACATGAAATAACAAGTCCTTCGAAGTAAGGTGGTGTTATAAATGTGTCAAATAACACACCAAAAACATTATGCCAGGGTTCAGAATGCTTGCCTTTAAGTTGTGGAGGGGTGAGGTGCTCTCCAAAACTTTTGAAAGTTTCTTCTCTCTCCCTCCAAAATCCTATTTTAAAATATATTTGAATTAACACACATTTCAAAAACAGTACAAAAAAGTTGTTTGGAAAATTTTCAAATAAATCTTAAAATAAACTAGACCAAATTTGAGGAAGGTAGGAAAAAGAATCAATTCATTTGGAGTTATATTTAAAAAGTTTTAGGCAGTCAAAGTTGTGGTCAAAATCTGTTATTTGAAATAAAACAGAAAAGAAAACGTTTCAGAGGGGAATACGTTTTCGGAGCGGGGAAAACGTACTGGCGTGGATTACGCCTCCACTTATCCAGCGTGGACCGCGCGGGGAGTCACTGACAGTGGGTCCAGGGGGCCCACTAGTCAGGTTCGACTAGTATACCTCCCTCCTCTTCCTCTGCCCCGAGAGGAGGCGGTACATCCGGCGATCGTCGCCGGCGAACGGCGGTTCTTCGCGGGCATCTGAATGCAGGGATGGATCCGCCACTCCTAGGCGGTCCTCCCGGTGGTTGTAGGGTCGTCGGGGGTGGAGGAACTCGCCGGCGGCGAGCTTCGCGGCGGCCGGTGGCTTCGGGAGCCGAGTGTGATTTGGGGCTAGGTGATTCCCGATCAAAATCGAGTAGTGGGAATGGTTCACGGGTGGATGAGGAAGCTCTTGGTGGAGAGAACGGAGAGTGGGAGGCCCTGGTGGTGCCGAATTGGCCGGGGCAGTGGTGGCGGCTGCAGTTGCCGGAGATGAGGAAGGAGACCTCCCCCGGGTCGATTGGCTGCCACGGGAGAGCTAGGGGAGCATTCTAAGGTTGCCTGTGTGCTTGAATGGGTTCGGGGCCTCCTTTTATAGCTCGTCGAGGTCGGTTCCGCGGCGGCCGTGGATAAGCTCTCCGGCGAACCGCCTCTCTGTAGCTAGGGCGACGTGGCGGCGACGAGCGCTAGTGGACACACTCGCGGATGAGCACACGCTGTTCCAGGGGCCAGGTGGCGAGCGGGAGTGGCTTTGGCGGCGCCGACCGTGGCAGAGGCGCGCTGCGGACGCCGGTGTGCCGCCAAAAGCTCTGTCGGTGGCGCTGTAGGCTGCCAGGGCGGCTTGGCGCGTTGCTGTGAGGAGGGGAGCGCATGGCGTGGTGCTGCAGAGCGGGCCAAAACCGTGGGGGCCAGCGTGTCGGCTCGGCGCATGAGTCGTGCAATACGCGCGCTCTGGGCGCGGCCAGAGCACGCACGAAAGCCGTTCGACGAAATGCTAAAGCATGCTGGAGGTCGCAGTTGAGGATGGCAATTAACAGACCCAGGCTAGGGGTAACTGGGAGCCTAGTGGACAGGTTAGTTTGATCAAAGGTGCAAGTTCACAGTGCAATGCCAAAACTCATGTCAAAACTGGTCATGCTCTCCAGGTGTTTGACAAAATGCCACAGGCACCTAGGCTCTTCTTGGAGGGGCCAAAAACTCCAGATGGTGGTCTCTTTAGATGTACAAGAGGGTGGTGAGGTTAGTTGGCCAAAAGCAGAAACTTGTTAGTGCAAGTTTTGCAAAACTACAATTCTGGACAGGAAACAAATGGCATTATTTCATGAACCAAAAATATGCCAATGGGTGCATGCTCCTGGAATTAGGGGTTTGGTAGGGCTGTCTACAAGTAGGAAAAAGAATCAAGAGCTAAAGAGCAAGCAAGAATATGGTTGCTGTACAAACCATCATGTTGGACCAGAATGAAGATGAGGTTGATTCACTCAAAAATTTCAAAGAACAGCACTAGTTTTTTTGCATAAAGTTGATTCATATGCTATTACCAATATCCCATAATTTTGGTGGAGGCTAGAAAGAATTATTTAAATGGGTTATAGTGCAAATTGCACTCTGGACCAGAGAAGAAAAATTGAGTGTAGAGCTCAAAATATTTCGTGAATAAGAGATATTTTTGTATAAAAGTGATTTAAAAACATCACATGACATCTCCAAATTTTGGTTGGAATTTTAAGTGAATTTATCAAATGGTTGTAGTTCAAATATGGCCATTTAACCTTGAAAAACCATTTTCAAGAAAGTAAAGATCAAGCAACTTAATTATTTAATTAGTTATATTAAATAAGGGAAAGTTTCTCTTGAGAGATTAAATATGTCCAATGACATACTTGAAAAGTTTTCTCTTTGGGAAAAACTCATCATAACACGAAAGGAAATGATTTAAAAATCAAAATGGAGCTCAGATATTCAAAGTTTTAATTCCTGGCAAAATTTTTAATCCATTAAAACAAGGCCAAATTTTTGGGGCGTCACAATCGGTCCCACCGAGATTGCAGTGTAAACTCTCTATTTCCTTTTTGTAACTTTTTGGTCTCACCGAAAGAGCAAATCGGTCCCACCGAGTTTACCTGACCAACTCTCTAGTTAGCTTATTACCAAACTCGGTCTCACCGAGTTTGTGTAATCGGTCTCACCGAGATTACGTTATGCCCAAACCCTAACCATATCGGTCCTACCGAGTTGCATGTCAGTCCCACTCAAAATCTCTAACGGTCACTAGGTTTACCTTTTCGGTCCGACCGAGTTTGTTGATTCGGTCCCACCGAGATTGGAAAACTGTGTGTAACGGTTGGATTTTGTGTGGAGGCTATATATACCCCTCCACCTCCTCTTCATTCGTGGAGAGAGCCATCAGAACACATACACAATTCCAACTCATATGTTCTGAGAGAGAACCACCTACTCATGTGTTGAGACCAAGATATTCCATTCCTACCATATGAATCTTGATCTCTAGCCTTCCCCAAGTTGCTTTCCACTCAAACCTTCTTTCCACCAGATCCAAATCCTATGAGAGAGAGTTGAGTGTTGGGGAGACTATCATTTGAAGCACAAGAGCAAGGAGTTCATTACCTACACACCATTTGTTACTTCTTGGAGAGTGGTGTCTCCTAGATTGGCTAGGTGTTACTTGGGAGCCTCCGACAAGATTGTGGAGTTGAACCAAGGAGTTTGTAAGGGCAAGGAGATCGCCTACTTCGTGAAGATCTACCGCTAGTGAGGCAAGTCCTTCGTGGGCGATGGCTATGGTGGGATAGACAAGGTTGCTTCTTCGTGGACCCTTCGTGGGTGGTTGCTTCTTCGTGGACCCTTCATGGGTGGAGCCCTCCGTGGACTCGCGCAACCATTACCCTTCGTGGGTGGAGCCCTCCGTGGACTCGCGCAACCGTTACCCTTCGTGGGTTGAAGTCTCCATCAACGTGGATGTAGGATAGCACCACCTATCCGAACCACGGGAAAAACATCCGTGTCTCCAATTGCGTTTGAATTCTCCAAACCCTTCCCTTTACATTCTTGCAAGTTGCATGCTTTACTTTTCGCTGCCAATATACTCTTTGCATGCTTGCTTGAATTGTGTGATGATTGCTTGACTTGTCCTACAATAGCTAAAATCTGCCAAGAACTAAAATTGGGAAAAGGTTAAGTTTTTATTTGGTCGAGTAGTCTAATCACCCCCCCTCTAGACATACTTTCGATCCTACAACAGGCCACCGTATTTCGCAAAAAAAAACGTTTCCCCTGACTGCTGGGACCCACCAACTACATCTTCGCACGCAAGGAAGTGCGTCCGGGAAAAAAAAACGATTCGCCCCCTAACTGATGGGACCCACCAGCTACATCTTCGCACGCAAGGAAGTGCGTCCGGGCAAAAAACGATTCGCCCCCCTGACTGCTGGGACCCACCAGCTACATCTTCGCACGCAAGGAAGTGCCTGATAGTCGGGACCCACCAGGTCGAAGCGTACATAGCGTTGTCATTCTGGTCGCGAACGTGTATGTACATATATACTGGTGGATGTAGAGGCATGCATGTGTTGTAGTAGAGGCGCGTATGTGTCGTAGCAGAGGCGCGCACGTAGCATGTACACGTACGTACAACGGCCAGGGTGCAAGAAAGAAAATACATCCACGTATGTGTACATACGGGCGGGGTCTCGAACGCCTACTCGCGCATACGTACGGCCAGGGATCGTGTACATGGCTGGATCAGAACGGAGAAACAAAGTCGTCATCGTGTTGATGGGGAGGCAACGGAATGCGTCGTGTTTATGGGGAGGCAACGGAATGCGTCGTGTTCATCGGGAGGCAACGGAACACGTGGGAGCCAATCGGCTGGGTCGGGACGGAATGCGTGGTCGTGTTCATCGGGAGGGCTTGGACGGAATAGGCGATGGAAACGAGGCCTGGCGTACCGCACAATGGAGGAAACGGACCTCCTACGTTCGGAACGGGGTCTTGTTGATCGGGAGGGGTCTGGCGTATCGCAAAATGGAGGAAACGGACCTCCTACGGTCGAAACGGGGGTCCTGTTGATCGGGAGGGATGTGGCGTACCGCCAAACGGAGGAAACGGACCTCCTACGGTCGAAACGGGGGTCCTGTTGACCGGGAGGGGTGTGGCGTACCGCAAAATGGAGGAAACAGGCCTCCTACGGTCGAAATGGGGGTCCTGTTCATTGGGAGGGGTGTGGCGTACCGCAAAACGGGACTCCACGGGATACTGTTCAACTCCACCGTCGACCTCCTCCAGCCTCCACGAGCTACCGTCGACCTCCTCCAGCCTCCACGGGCTCCTGTTCATCCAGCCTCCACCGCGCGCTACTCCATCGGCTACTGTTCGACCACCCCTCCACCGTCTACTGTTCATCCAGCCCTCCATACCACGGGGTCCTGTTCAACCACCCCTCCACTATCTACTATTCATCCAGCCCTCCACCACACCACGGGGTCCTGTTCATCTAGAGGCAACGCCACCGCTCATTGTTCATCCAACCCCCCCTGCAACGCTCATTGTTCATCCCAGTGGCAGCATCGATCGGCTTCAGTTAGCAGCAGTAGCGAAGGAATCGCTCGATCGGGTTCAGTTAACAGCCATTGATCGATCGCTCAGGTTCAGTAGCGCATAGCCTGCAGTGCAGTCGCTCGGGTTCAGTTAGAGCCCAACGCCTCATTCGGGTTCAGTTAGATCCAACGCCTCGCACACACGCGTGTACGTGTACGAGAGAAACGTGCATCGCTCGTCCCCGACCTCCCACCGTAACCGGGAACTCCCCAAAATTTTCCTCGCCCTCGCTTCTACCACGGTTTTTTCCATCATGGACGGCCCAAAGAATGTCATGCAGCTACGTCTCCGGCCCACCCAGGATAAAAAAACCCATTTTCTGTCATGATTTTTTTGTCATAGAAGTAGGAGTCCACCACATCTATGATGATACTGGCTTTTGTCACAATTATCGTCATAGAAGTGTCATATGTATGATAGAAAAAAAATTCATTCGGCCCAAAATGTCACGGATGTGTCTTTTTTTGTAGTGATAGGCCTCCGGAGCCGTCGCCCCGGAGACCTCGCTGAGGTGCCCCATGCTCCACGGCTCGGCGTGGCAGGATGGTAGGACGACATCCTACCAGGACCGTGGGTGGCGATGCCCACGCATGCGCCCATTGCGGGAGCCACGGGTGTGGTTGGGTGTCCGGCGCCTCTGGTTGCGCTAGTGCCGATGAAACCTCCTGGTGCGCCTGGGGGTGCGCGGGCGCGATGAGGCCCACCGTGCAATCCGGCCGCAGCCTGAGGCGGAAGCAAGGAGCAGAAAGGCGGTGCACCCCTGGCTGTGGCGTCCAATAGCTTGGCAACACGCTCCAGCAACGCATCCCGGCCGCTCTCCATCAGTCGGCATCGCAACAGCTCCTATGCCAGTGTGAGCGCGGCCCTCATGTTCTCTTGTTCCCGTCGAGAGTGCGGCACCGTTGCCGCGGCGTAGCTTGAAGCCCTTGCGGCGGCCCGCGCGCTCCGTGGGGTAAGGGTGGAAGGCGTCGGACCACGCCACCCGCGCCCCTCGGCGCTTGGCGGTGCGCACGCCACCTGGAGTGCAGGGTTGAGGTCTTCTTGGGCGTACGGCACCGCCCGGGCTAGCCAGGCTGCCCAGTGATCGGCGTCGGCCCTCGGGTCACCGGAGATCGGCGCTGTAGAGTGTTGGCGGTCTACTGATGGAAGAGAGGCTTCGGTGCACCCCTACCTGGCGCGCCAAATGTCGTATTTCGGGTTCCGGCAAAACCTTGAGGTTCTAACACTGGGGTGCGCACGAAGATCTCTCCTCCCCCAAGCTCTCACCCTCACCGCGATCTCAAGCCTTAGCGCGTCGAACTCGCAGAACAAAGGGACACGGGATTTATACTGGTTCGGGCCATCGATGTGGTGTAATACCCTACTCCAGTGTGGTGTGGTGGATTGCCTCTTGGGCTGGGGATGAACAGTTACAAGGGAAGAACAACCTCCTGAGGAGAGGTGCTCTTGTGCTTGGTGAGCTTGATGCGGTTGAGGATTCTTCTCCCTTTTCTAAGGTGGTGGCTAGCCCTATTTATAGAGGCCTGGGTCCCCTTCCCAAATATTAGGTGGGAAGGGATCCCACAACGGCCAGTTTGAAGGGGGACAGCTAGTACAAGCTATCCTGAGAGATGGTCTTCGCCTGCCAAAGCCTCTGGTGATGATGCCGTCTTGGGCTCCACGGTGACCTCCGTCCTGCTGGTCTTGGTCTTGTTGCACCGATATGGAAACCTTTGCTTGATGCCTCGGGACTCCGCGCCTGCGCTTGCTTCTTTATCACCAAAGAGGAAACAAGGACACTGCGTGCGCTGGCGCCCGCCTGGCCTTGGTCGTAATGGCTTGTGTCACACGAACCTCACGAGGTGCCCCGTGCCTTGATATCTTTGCCCCTCGCGAGCCAGCCTGGTGAGGCCACCCCCGAGGAGGTATTGCATCATCCGCCTCGCGAGGCTTGGCCCCTCGTAAGGGTCTTGAGTGTTTGCTGGTGAAGATGGGCCGTACAGGGCCCCTGGTAGAGCCACGCCGTGGGCCGCAGGCAGGCAAGTCTGGGGACCCCCGTTCCTAGGACGCCGACAGACGGCAGGGTAATAACGTATATAGGTAGGTATGGTGGACTCATATGGAATACTTAGGGTTCATGGTTTTTGATGTACAAGCAGAATTCCCACTTAGTACAGGTGAAGCCTAGCAATTTAAGATTGGGAAGCGGCCAGCTAGGGAGCAACAACGATCATAACTAGGCATTATGCATAAGTAACATTGGTCACTAGCATGAGTAGGATATGAACACCATGAACATAAATATTATAGAGGCTATGTTTGTTTTGATGCAACTACATGCATGAACATGTACCAGGTCAAGCCACATGAACATTCAGAGGAGGATACCATATCATCATACTACATCACAATCATCTTAACGCTATGTTGTTATCCAAGATAAATCATTATTAACTCCCAGCTACTTATGCATGGCATGAGAAACTATAATCTCTAATTGTCATTGCAAACATGTTTAATCATAATGGGCTGAAGCATGGGCACTAGGTTAAACATATCTACATAGACAAGACAAGTCGAGTTCATACCAGTTTCTCTTTGCCATGGCCACTTCAGCGAATGTTGTCATTATTTCCTTTCACTTGCACGACCGAATGATATGAAAATAATAATAGTGCAAGAGTGCCATGGACTAAGATGTAATCTACAAACATTTTATTCAACAAGAGAAGACAAGGTAAAATGGGCTCTTATTAGTTCAACAGTTATTCATATGAGAGCCACTCAAAATTTTCATCGTGGTCTTCTCCTCGGTACAACTCGAATAAAAGAAAAGAAATTCAGAGAAACACACTGAAATATTTTGGAGTTTTTGGTTTTCTTCTACAAGCAAATAAAAAGAAAAAACGAGAAAAACTATTTACACGGGAAAGCTCCCAACAAGCAAAAGAAGAACATGGAAATCTTTTTGGATTTTCTTTTTAGTACTACTACTAAGCATGCATAGATAGTAAATTAACTACAACTATTTTTTTTGGTTTTTCTAAAGTTTTTCATACACACAAGAAGAAACTAAGAAAATAAATCTAAGCATGGATGCTACAATGAGAAAGTGTGAACACCGACAAATGGAATGATATGTGAACATGAATGCAATGTCGGTGAGATACACGTACTCCCCCAAGCTTAGGCTTTTGGCCTAACTTGGTAGTAAATCAGTAGCCTGCAACGGTAAGAATTTTTTTCTAGTGGAATAGTAAATGGTTCATCATAAAGCATAAACGACACCCTAGACTCACGTGGAAAATATTTAAATCCTTTGACAAATGATTCAGTGAGAAGATGGAACATTTCACACTTATCTGAGAGGTAGGGAGCGAGACCGGCATTATGAACATATTGCTAAAATTCCTCTTTGATGCCCACCTGCATCATATACTCATCACAAGGCCATAAGCATATTTTGGTGGTTGCATCTCACGTGGAACTTTCACTTGGTTCAACGTAAGACCGGCGGGTAGAACTGTCTCTAGAGGATGCCCCCGAGGATTGTCTCCTCAAAGAACTCCTTCCAAATAGGTTCATCATGTCCACGTACAATTTTCTAAAAATAAAAATTTTGGAGTGACAAAAATTTGTCAACAAAACTTTGTAAGATTGATAGCAACTACTCATAGGGATACATAGAGGCCATAGCAGGCATTCAAACTACTTAGAACACTAAGAATTGAACATGCAAGCACATCTACAACAGCACCAAGAGTAACTAATTATTCAAAGTATAAACCACTAAAACAAAAACTAATTGGACAAATGGTGGAGCCACATACCAAGCAACAATCTCCCGAAACAGTTTCGTAAATGGAGCTTCGAGCAAAGAGATCGAAAGTGGTAGCAAAATGAGAAAGAACACGGGAGAGAGAGCAAGAGTGATTTTTTTCTAGAGGTAGGTGACAATGTGGGCTAAAGAGATAAGTGAGGGGGCCCACATGGGGACCACAACCCTCCAGGGCGCGCCAGGGGGTGCTGGCGCACCCAGGTGGGTTGTGCCCACCTGGTGCACCCCCCCTCTGGTTATTTTTTACACCAAAAATTCATAAATATTCATGAAAAAATCATATAAAATTTTCAGGGCATTCCGAGAACTTTTATTTTTTGGTCATTTTTTTATTGCATGGGAAATTCAGAAAACAGACAAAACATGGTATTTTATTTTATTTAACTGATAAAAATAGAGAATAAAAAGTAGGGACAGAAAGTAGTGCTTACTAAATTCATCAACTTCATAGTATAAGATCCCAAATTGCTCGTCTAGAAAAGATGACTGCTGAAATTTTGGATATGCAAGCCACCTTAGTCAATAAGATGGCTGCTAAACCGAATTCCTATGAAAATCAAGATGAAGATCTAAAAGTTATTGATGTGTCCCCTATTAAATCTTTGTTTTGCAATATGAATCTTGATGAAACTGAATATGATCTTCCTTTACCTAGAAGGCGTTCTAAAAATTCGGAGTATTTAGATCTTTATGATGAAATTGATGAAAGTGGGATTGAAAGAAATAAAAATCTAGATGTTGCTAAACCCACTATATTAGATTTCAAGGAATTTAATTATGAAAGTTGCTATTTAATTGATTGTATTTCCTTGTTGCAATCCGTGCTAAATTCTCGACATGCTTATAGTCAACATAAAGCCTTCACCGAACATATTGTTGATGCCTTGATGCAATCTTATGAAGAAAAACTTGAGTTGAAAGATTCTATCCCTAGAAAACTCTATGATGAGTGGGAACCAACTATTAAAACTAAAATTAAAGATCATGAGTTTTATGCTTTGTGTGATTTGGGTGCTAGTGTCTCCACTATCCCCAAAACTTTGTGTGATTTGCTAGATTTCTGCAATTTTGATGATTGCTCTCTAAACTTGCATCTCGCGGATTCTACTATTAAGAAACCTATGTGAAGGATTAATGATGTTCTTATTGTTGCAAATATAAATTATGGGTCCGTAGATTTCATTGTTCTTGATATAGATTGCAATCCTTCTTGCCCTATTATTCTTGGTAGACCTTTCCTTAGAACGGTTGGTGTGATTATTGATATGAAGGAAGGGAATATTAGATTTCAATTTACATTAAAAAATGGCATGGAACACTTTCCAAGAAAAGAAATAAAATTACCATATGAAACTATCATGAGAGCCACTTATGGATTTCCTACCAAAGATGGCAATACCTAGATCTATCCTCGCTTTTATGCCTAGCTAGGGGCGTTAAACGATAGCGCTTGTTGGGAGGCAACCCAATTTTATTTTTATTCCTTGCTTTTTGCTCCTGTTTAGTAATAAATAAATTATTTAGCCTCTGTTTTGGTTGTGTTTTTGTGTTTAATTAGTGTTTGTGCCAAGTAGAACCGTTGGGAAGACTTGGGGAAAGTCTTGTTGAACTTGCTGTAAAAAACAGAAACTTTAGTGCTCACGAGAACTGCTGTCATTTTTATTTGAACAGTGCTATTTAGTTAATTATTTTTCTAGATGATTAATAGATAAATTCCTCACGTCCATCAATTTATTTTAGAATTTTTGGGGTTCCAGATCTTGCGGTAGCTACATATTACTATAGACTGTTTTGTTTTCGACAGATTCTGTTTTTCGTGTGTTGTTTGCTTATTTTGATGAATCTATGGCTAGTAAAATAGTTTATAATCCATAGAGAAGTTGGAATAAAGTAGGTTTAACACCAATATAAATAAACAATGAGTTGATTACAGTACCTTTAAGTGGTCTTTTGTTTTATTTCGCTAACGGAGCTCACGAGTTTTCTACTTTAAGTTTTGTGTTGTGAAGTTTTCATGTTTTGGGTGAATTCTTTTGATGGATTATGGAACAAGTAGTGGCAAGAGCCTAAGCTTGGGGATGCCCATGGCACCCCCAAGATAATCCAAGGACACCAAAAATTCAAAGCTTGGGGATGCCCCGGAAGGCATCCCCTCTTTCGTCCACTTCCATCGGTAATTTACTTGGAGCTATATTTTTATTCACCAACATGATATGTGTTTTGCTTGGAGCGTCTTGTATTATTTGTGTCTTTGTGTTTTAGTATGCCACAATCATCCTTGCTGTGCACATCTTTTGAGAGAGCCATACATGAATTAGAATTTGATAGAATACTCTATGTGCTTCACTTATTTTTTTTTGAGCTAAGTAGTTTTGCTCTATGTGCTTCACTTATATCTTTTGAGCTATGTAGTTTTGCTCTATGTGCTTCACTTATATCTTTTGAGCTAAAGTAGTTTTGCTCCATGTGCTTCACTTATATCTTTTGAGCGCTATAATTTTTCTCTGTGTGCTTCACTTAGATCTTTTAGAGCACGGTGGTGGATTTGTTTTAAAGAAACTATTGATCTCTCATGCTTCACTTAAATTATTTTGAGAATCCCTTAATAGCATGGTAATTTGCTTAATAATAACATGCTTGGTATTCAAGATTTGTGAAACTTTCTTTTGAGTGTGTTGAATACTAAGAAAAGATTGAAGCATGATAATTGTTTTGAGATATGGAGGTGATAATATTAAAGTCATGCTAGTTGATTAGTTGTGAATTTAAAGAATACTTGTGTTACAGTTTGTGATTCCTGTAGCATGCACGTATGGTGAACCGTTATGTGATGAAGTTGGAGCATGATTTATTTATTGATTGTCTTCCTTATGAGTGGCGGTCGGGGACGAGCGATGGTCTTTTCCTACCAATCTATCCCCCTAGGAGCATGCGCGTAATACTTTGCTTTGACAACTTCTAGATTTTTGTAATAAGTATATGCGTTCTTTATGACTAATGTTGAGTCCATGGATTATACGCACTCTCACCCTTCCACCTTTGGTAGCCTCTCGAATACCATGAACCTTTCGCCAGTATCATACAACTACCATATACCTTCCTCAAAACAGCCACCATACCTACCTATTATGGCATTTCCATAGCCATTCCGAGATATATTGCCATGCAACTTTCCACCATGTAGTTCATCATGACACATTCATCATTGTCATATTTCTTAGCATGATCATGTAGTTGACATAGTATTTGTGGCAAAGCCACCGTTCATAATATTTCATACTTGTCACTCTTGATTCATTGCATATCCCGGTACACCGCCGGAGGCATCCATATAGAGTCATACTTTGTCTAAGTATCGAGTTGTAATTGTTGAGTTGTAAGAAAAATAAAAGTGTGATGATCATCATTTAATAGAGCATTGTCCCCAAAAATATAAAGGCCAAAGAAAAAAAAGAAGGCCCCAAAAAAGAGAAAATAAATAAAAAAGGCAATGCTACTATCCTTTTACCACACTTGTGCTTCAAAGTAGCACCATGATCTTCATAGTAGAGAGTATCTCATGTTATCACTTTCATATACTAGTGGGAATTTTACATTATAGAACTTGGATTGTATATTCCAATGATGGGCTTCCTCAAATTGCCCTAGGTCTTCATGAGCAAGCAAGTTGGATGCACACCCACTTAGTTTCTTTTTGAGCTTTCATATACTTATAGCTCTAGTGCATCCGTTGCATGGCAATCCCTACTCACTCACATTGATGTCTATTGATGGGCATCTCCATAGCCCGCTGATACGCCTAGTTGGTGTGAGACTATCTTCTCCTTTTTGTCTTCTCCACAACCACCATTCTATTCCACCTATAGTGCTATATCCATGGCTCACGCTCATGTATTGCGTGAAGATTGAAAAAGTTTTGAAAAAGTTAGAGTATGAAACAATTGCTTGGCTTGTCATCGGGGTTGTGCATGATTTAAATACTTTGTGTGGTGAAGATAGAGCATAGCCAGACTATATGATTTTGTAGGGATAACTTTCTTTGGCCATGTTATTTTGAGAAGACATAATTGCTTTGTTAGTATGCTTGAAGTATTATTATTTTTATGTCAATATAAACTTTTGTCTTGAATCTTTCGAATCTGAATATTCATATCACAATTAAGAAGATTTGCATTGAAATTATGCCAAGTAGCACTCCGCATCAAAAATTCTCTTTTTATCATTTACTTACTCGAGGACGAGCAGGAAATAAGCTTGGGGATGCCTGATACGTCTCCAACGTATCTATAATTTTTGATTGCTCCATGCTATATTATCTACTGTTTTGGACTATATTGGGCTTTATTTTCCACTTTTATATTATTTTTGGGACTAACCTATTAACCGGAGGCCCAGCCCAGAATTGCTGTTTTTTGCCTATTTCAGTGTTTCGAAGAAATGGAATATCAAACGGAGTCCAAATGGAATGAAACCTTCGGGAACGTGATTTTCTCACCGAACGTGATCCAGGAGACTTGGACCCTACGCCAAGGCATCAGAGAGGTGGTCACGAGGGTGGGGGGCGCACCCCCCTAGGGCGCGCCCCCTGCCTCGTGGGCCCCTCGATGCTCCACCGACGTACTTCTTCCTCCTATATATACCTACGTACCCCCAAACGAATAGAAACAGAGCCAAAAACCTAATTCCACCACCGCAACTTTTTGTATCCATGAGATCCCATCTTGGGGCCTGTTCCGGAGCTCCGCCGGAGAGGGCCGTCATCACGGAGGGCTTCTACATCATCATAGCCTCTCCCATGAAGTGTGAGTAGTTTACCTCAGACCTTCGGGTCCATAGTTAGTAGCTAGATGGCTTCTTCTCTCTTTTTGGATCTCAATACAAAGTTCTCCCCCTCTTTTGTGGAGATCTATTCGATGTAATCTTCTTTTTGCGGTGTGTTTGTTGAGACCGATGAATTGTGGGTTTATGATCAAGTCTATCTATGAATAATATTTGAATCTTCTTTGAATTCTTTTATGTATGATTGGTTATCTTTGCAAGTCTCTTCGAATTATCCGTTTGGTTTGGCCAACTAGATTGGTAGTTCTTGCCATGGGAGAAGTGCTTAGCTTTGGGTTCGATCTTGCGGTGTCCTTTCTGAAGGAAATATGCCCTAGAGGCAATAATAAAGTTATTATTTATTTCCTTATTCATGCTAGAATTGTATTAACCGGAAACATAATACATGTGTGAATACATAGACAAACAGAGTGTCACTAGTATGCCTCTACTAGACTAGCTTGTTAATCAAAGATGGTTATGTTTCCTAACCATGGACAAAGAGTTGTCATTTGATTAACAGGATCACATCATTAGTTGAATGATCTGATTGACATGAGCCATTCCATTAGCTTAGCACCCGATCATTTAGTATGTTGCTATTGCTTTCTTCATGACTTATACATGTTCCTATGACTATGAGATTATGCAACTCCCGTTTGCCGGAGGAACACTTTGTGTGCTACCAAACGTCACAACGTAACTGGGTGATTATAAAGGAGCTCTACAGGTGTCTCCAAAGGTACATGTTGGGTTGGCGTATTTCGAGATTAGGATTTGTCACTCCGATTGTCGGAGAGGTATCTCTGGGCCCTCTCGGTAATGCACATCACTTAAGCCTTGCAAGCATTGCAACTAATGAGTTAGTTGCGGGATGATGTATTACAGAACGAGTAAAGAGACTTGCCGGTAACGAGATTGAACTAGGTATGGGATACCGACGATCGAATCTCGGGCAAGTAACATACCGATGACAAAGGGAACAACGTATGTTGTTATGCGGTCTGACCGATAAAGATCTTCGTAGAATATGTAGGAACCAATATGGGCATCCAGGTCCCGCTATTGGTTATTGACCGGAGACATGTATCGGTCATGTCTACATTGTTCTCGAACCCGTAGGGTCCGTACGCTTAAGGTTACGATGACAGTTATATTATGAGTTTATGCATTTTGATGTACCGAAGGTTGTTCGGAGTCCCGGATATGATCACGGACATGACGAGGAGTCTCGAAATGGTCGAGACATAAAGATTGATATATTGGAAGCCTATGTTTGGATATCGGAAGTGTTCCGGGTGAAATCGGGATTTTACCGGATTACCGGGAGGTTACCGGAACCCCCCGGGAGCTATATGGGCCTTAATGGGCCTTAGTGGAAGAAGAGGAGAGGCATCCAGGGCTGGGCCGCGCGCCCCTCCCCCCTAGTCCGAATAGGACAAGGAGAGAGGGGGCCGGCGCCCCCCTCCTTCTCTCTCTCTCTCTCTTTTCCCACCTCGCGAATCCTATTCTAACTAGGATTGGGGGAGAAGTCCTACTCCCGGAGGGAGTAGGACTCCTCCTGGCGCGCCGTATGATGGCCGGCTAGCCTCCCCCTCTTGAGCCTTTATATACGGAGGCAGGGGCACCCCAGAGAGACACAAGTTGATCCACGTGATCATATTCTTAGCCGTGTGCGGTGCCCCCCTTCCACCATAGTCCTCGATAATATTGTAGCGGTGTTTAGGTGAAGCCCTGCTGCAGTAGTACATCAGGATCGTCACCACGCCATCGTGTTGACGGAACTCTTCCCCGAAACTTTGCTGGATCGGAGTCCGGGGATCGTCATCGAGCTGAACGTGTGCTAGAACTCGAAGGTGCCGTAGTTTCGGTGCTTGATCGGTCGGGTCGTGGAGACGTACGACTACATCAACCAAACGCTTCCATTGTCGATCTACAAGGTACATAGATCATACTCTCTCCTCTCTTTGCTATGCATCACCATGATCTTGCGTGAGCATAGGAATTTTTTTGAAATTACTACGAAACCCTTTAGTGGCATCCGAGCCTAGGTTTTGTATGTTGATGTTATATGCACGAGTAGAACACAAGTGAGTTGTGGGCGATATAAGTCATACTGCTTACCAACATGTCATACTTTGGTTCGGCGGTATTGTTGGACGAAGCGGCCCGGACCGACATTACGCGTACGCTTACGCGAGACCGGTTCTCCCGACGTGCTTTGCACATAGGTGGCTTGCGGGTGACAGTTTCTCCAACTTTAGTTGAACCAAGTGTGGCTACGCCCGGTCCTTGCGAAGGTTAAAACAGCACCAACTTGACAAACTATCGTTGTGGTTTTGATGCGTAGGTAAGATTGGTTCTTGCTTAAGCCTGTAGCAGCCACGTAAAACATGCAACAACAAAGTAGAGGACGTCTAACTTGTTTTTGCAGGGCATGTTGTGATGTGATATGGTCAAAACGTGATGAGATATAAGTTGTTGTATGAGATGATCATGTTTTTTTGAAGTTATCGGCAACTGGCAAAAGCCTTATGGTTGTCTCTTTATTGCATAAGATGCAAGCGCCAAATAATTGCTTTACTTTATCGCTATGCGATAGCAATAGTTGCAAGAGCAATAGTTGGTGAGACGACCACGTGACGACACATTGATATAGATCAAGATGATGGAGATCATGGTGTCATGCCGGTGACGATAGAGATCATGACAGTACTTTGGAGATGGAAATCAAAGGCGCAAGATAATGATGGCCATATCATATCACTTATATTGATTGCATGTGATGTTTATCTTTTATGCATCTTATCCTGCTTTGATTGACGGTAGCATTATAAGATGATCTCTCACTAAATTATCAAGAAGTGTTCTCCCTGAGTATGCACCATTGCGAAAGTTCTTCGTGCTGAGACACCACGTGATGATCGGGTGTGATAGGCTCTACGTTCAAATACAACGGGTGCAAAACAGTTGCACACGCGGAATACTCAGGTTATACTTGACGAGCCAAGCATATACAGATATGGCCTCGGAACACGGAGACCGAAAGGTCGAGCATGAATCATATAGTAGATATGATCAACATACTGATGTTCACCAATGAAACTACTCCATCTCACGTGATGATCGGACATGGTTTAGTTGATTTGGATCACGTAATCACTTAGAGGATTAGAGGGATGTCTATCTAAGTGGGAGTTCTTTAAGTAATATGATTAATTGAACCTAAATTTATCATGAACTTAGTACCTGATAGTATCTTGCTTGTTTATGTATGATTGTAGATAAATGGCCCATGCTGTTGTTCCGTTGAATTTTAATGCGTTCCTTGAGAAAGCAAAGTTGAAAGATGATGGTAGCAATTACACGGACTGGGTCCGTAACTTGAGGATTATCCTCATTGCTGCACAGAAGAATTACGTCCTGGAAGCACCGCTGGGTGCCAGGCCTGCTGCTGGAGCAACACCAGATGTTGTGAACGTCTGGCAGAGCAAAGCTGATGACTACTCGATAGTTCAGTGTGCCATGCTTTACGGCTTAGAACCGGGACTTCAACGACGTTTTGAACGTCATGGAGCATATGAGATGTTCCAGGAGTTGAACTTAATATTTCAAGCAAATGCCCGGATTGAGAGATATGAAGTCTCCAATAAGTTCTATAGCTGCAAGATGGAGGAGAACAGTTCTGTCAGTGAGCATATACTCAAAATGTCTGGGTATAATAATCACTTGATTCAGATGGGAGTTAATCTTCCAGATGATTGTGTCATTGACAGAATTCTCCAATCAATGCCACCAAGCTACAAGAGCTTCGTGATGAACTACAATATGCAAGGGATGAATAAGACTATTCCCGAGCTCTTCGCAATGCTGAAAGCTGCGGAGGTAGAAATCAAAAAGGAGCATCAAGTGTTGATGGTCAACAAGACCACTAGTTTCAAGAAAAAGGGCAAAGGGAAGAAGAAGGGGAACTTAAAGAAGAACAGCAAACAAGTTGCCGCTCAAGAGAAGAAACCCAAGTCTGGACCTAAGCCTGAAACTGAGTGCTTCTACTGCAAGCAGATTGGTCACTGGAAGTGGAACTGCCCCAAGTATTTGGCGGATAAGAAGGATGGCAAGGTGAACAAAGGTATATGTGATATACATGTTATTGATGTGTACCTTACTAATGCTCGTAGTAGCACCTGGGTATTTGATACTGGTTCTGTTGCTACTACGGATTAAGCGAAGATTGGCTAAGGACGAGGTGACGATGCGCGTGGGAAACGGTTCCAAAGTCGATGTGATCTCGGTCGGCACGCTACCTCTACATCTACCTTTGGGATTAATATTAGACCTAAATAATTGTTATTTGGTGCCAACGTTAAGCATGAACATTATATCTGGATCTTGTTTGATGCGAGACGGTTATTCATTTAAATCAGAGAATAATGGTTGTTCTATTTATATGAGTAATATCTTTTATGGTCATGCACCCTTGAAGAGTGGTCTATTCTTATTAAATCTCGATAGTTGTAACACACATATTCATAATGTTGAAACCAAAAGATGCAGAGTTGATAACGATAGTGCAACTTATTTGTGGCACTGCCGTTTAGGTCATATCGGTGTAAAGCGCATGAAGAAACTCCATACTGATGGACTTTTGAAACCACTTGATTATGAATCACTTGGTACTTGCGAACCGTGCCTCATGGGCAAGATGACTAAAACACCGTTCTCCGATACTATGCAGAGAGCAACAAATTTGTTGGAAATCATACATACAGATGTATGCGGTCCGATGAATATTGAAGCTCGTGGCGGATATCGTTATTTTCTCACCTTCACAGATGACTTAAGCAGATATGGGTATATCTACTTAATGAAACATAAGTCTGAAACATTTGAAAAGTTCAAAGAATTTCAGAGTGAAGTTGAAAATCATCGTAACAAGAAAATAAAGTTTCTACGATCTGATCGTGGAGGAGAATATTTGAGTTACGAGTTTGGTGTACATTTGAAACAATGCGGAATAGTTTCGCAACTCACGCCACCCGGAACACCACTGCGTAATGGTGTGTCCGAACGTCGTAATCGCACTTTACTAGATATGGTGCGATCTATGATGTCTCTTACTAATTTACCGCTATCGTTTTGGGGTTATGCTTTGGAGACGGCCGCATTCACGTTAAATAGGGCACCATCAAAATCCGTTGAGACGACGCCTTATGAACTATGGTTTGGCAAGAAACCAAAGTTGTCGTTTCTGAAAGTTTGGGGCTGCGATGCTTATGTGAAAAAGCTTCAACCTGATAAGCTCGAACCCAAATCGGAGAAATATGTCTTCATAGGATATCCAAAGGAGACTATTGGATACACCTTTTATCACAGATCCGAAGGCAAGACTTTTATTGCTAAGTTCGGAAACTTTCTAGAGAAGGAGTTTCTCTCGAAAGAAGTGAGTGGGAGGAAAGTAGAACTTGACGAGGTAACTGTACCTGCTCCCTTATTGGAAAGTAGTGCATCACAGAAAACTGTTTTTGTGACACCTACACCAATTAGTGAGGAAGCTAATGATAATGATCATGAAATTTCAGAACAAGATACTACTGAACCTCGTAGATCAACCAGAGTAAGATCCGCACCAGAGTGGTACGGTAATCCTGTTCTGGAAGTCATGCTACTAGATCATGATGAACCTACGAACTATGAAGAAGCGATGGTGAGCCCAGATTCCGCAAGATAGCTTGAAGCCATGAAATCTGAGATGGGATCCATGTATGAGAACAAAGTATGGACTTTGGTTGACTTGCCCGATGATCGGCAAGCAATTGAGAATAAATGGATCTTCAAGAAGAAGACTGACGCTGACGGTAATATTACTGTCTACAAAGCTCGACTTGTCGCAAAAGGGTTTCGGCAAGTTCAAGGGATTGACTACGATGAGACCTTCTCACCCGTAGCGATGCTTAAGTCTGTCCGAATCATGTTAGCAATTGCCGCATTTTATGATTATGAAATTTGGCAGATGGATGTCAAAACTGCATTCCTGAATGGATTTCTGGAAGAAGAGTTGTATATGATGCAACCAGAAGGTTTTGTCGATCCAAAGGGAGCTAACAAAGTGTGCAAGCTCCAGCGATCCATTTATGGACTGGTGCAAGCCTCTCGGAGTTGGAATAAATGCTTTGATAGTGTGATCAAAGCATTTGGTTTTATACAGACTTTTGGAGAAGCCTGTATTTACAAGAAAGTGAGTGGGAGCTCTATAGCATTTCTGATATTATATGTGGATGACATATTACTGATTGGAAATGATATAGAATTTCTGGATAGCATAAAAGGATACTTGAATAAGAGTTTTTCAATGAAAGACCTCGGTGGAGCTGCTTACATATTAGGCATAAAGATCTATAGAGATAGATCGAGACGTTTAATTGGACTTTCACAAAGCACATATCTTGACAAGATTTTGAAGAAGTTCAAAATGGATCAAGCAAAGAAAGGGTTCTTGCCTGTGTTACAAGGTGTGAAGTTGAGTAAGACTCAATGCCCGACCACTGCAGAAGATAGAGAGAAGATGAAAGATGTTCCCTATGCTTCAGCCATAGGCTCTATCATGTATGCAATGCTGTGTACCAGACCTGATGTGTGCCTTGCTATAAGTCTAGCAGGGAGGTACCAAAGTAATCCAGGAGTGGATCACTGGACAGCGGTCAAAAACATCCTGAAGTACCTGAAAAGGACTAAGGATATGTTTCTCGTATATGGAGGTGAAAAAGAGCTCATTGTAAACGGTTACATTGATGCAAGCTTTGACACTGATCCGGATGATTCTAAATCGCAAACCGGATACGTGTTTACATTAAACGGTGGAGCTGTCAGTTGGTGCAGTTCTAAACAAAGCATCGTGGCGGGATCTACGTGTGAAGCGGAATACATAGCTGCTTCGGAAGCAGCAAATGAAGGAGTCTGGACGAAGGAGTTCATATCCGATCTAGGTGTCGTACCTAGTGCATCGGGTCCAATGAAAATCTTTTGTGACAATACTGGTGCAATTGCCTTGGCAAAGGAATCCATATTTCACAAGAGAACCAAACACATCAAGAGACGCTTCAATTCCATCCGGGATCTAGTCCAGGTGGGAGACATAGAGATTTGCAAGATACATACGGATCTGAATGTTGCAGACCCGTTGTCGGAGTAAATAGCCATGGGTAGCCTAGCCGGCTTCCCCTGGCCCTTCTGAAAAAATTACGAGCCCGTCCGGCTCTCAAGAATCCAAGACATGGGACCTCCTTCCCCTTGCCGGTTGTCACCCAGGCCGGCTTTAGGAAGGTGGCCCGACTTCAGCCCTCATGAAGAAAGCCATGGGAGGGCCGACTACGAGAAGCCGGCCATGAGGAGGCCGACTCCAAGAAGCCGGCTCCCATAAAGCGGTCGAGACCGTACCCTCAAAGTTTGCATCCACCTAACGGCGGTGCGACGGGGCGTGGCTACAGTGAAGCCAGCCACCCCCGAATCCCAGAGCACGCCTGGCACAGTGTGCCGTACGGGAGGCCATGACCCGTCCGACGCAGCACTGTTGCCATGTTGACCCTGATGTCATCCACGACGGGCTACCAGTACGGCCCACGGGCGGTGGGCCCCTTTGGGCAGAGAGACACCCGAAGGTGGCCATGCCTCCCCCAGTCGGCCCAAGACAGAGCCGGCTCCCCACAGCCGGCTTGCCGCCTTCCTCGAAGGAGACGCCCCATTAAGAAGACATGACGCGGTGAGGCTACAGCGATCGCCCGCCGGGTGGCGGCACTGTAGCCATGCCTATCACGACGAAGCCCACGTCATCAAGATGAAGCAAGAGTAACCAGCCGCCGACCAAGCCCTGGACAGTGGGGCCTGCCTGTCGACCAAGGGGCCGGCAGCCGGCGGGACCCACCAGTCGGCGGGCCCCAGCAGCCGGCGAGTGCCGTCACAGACGGCTGGGCCCCGCGCCCAGTCGGATTACCATTGTACCCCCGGGGGGGGTAGGTCTATATAAACCCCCCGGGGCACCCATGCAAAGGGTTGGACCCCCCAGTTAGTTTTAGACACCACACAAGGAGAAGAAGCAAGCTAGCCGTGCCCTTCTTCCTCCTCCCACCAAACAGCTCAAGGAGCATTGTGTAGCTACTTGTCCATCTAGTGATCATGCGGAGACCCCGCAGAGCAGCAGTAGGGGTGTTATCTCCACGGAGAGCCCCGAAGCTGGGTAAGATCCGCCGGCGTGCATGTCTTCGCCTTATCCCGTTTCCAGACACCAGCGATGTTTTACTGGCTCCCACAATGATAAGCCACCCGTTGGCATATGTCGCACCTACCACCCTACATTTGGTGCCCACCATGGGGCCAGGTGCACCGTCGTCCGGAGACCTGTTCTGGACGGGAACCCTCTTCCTCCCCAGCGAGCGTAGCCAGCCCAGCACGCCCGACGGCGCTTGCCACGACGCGCTACAAGGCGTCACCAGCATCTGCGCGGCGAGCAGCCTCGCCAATCTCCTCGACGAAACCCTCATCTCCGACGAGCTCGCCTCCGACGCGGGCACCGACCACCTCGTCAACCTCCTCGGCCGGCTCCATGTCTCTGGTGAGCTTGCTGTGGACTTGGAGTCGGTTGGCTCCACCGATCCGATGCCTGTCGACTCCTACACGGCCTCCTTCGACACCTTCCCCACCAACGTCACGATCTACAACGACCCGCTCCCCCGAGCCGATGGCTGCGACGCTGTCACCACCGAGGTGATGGTCATCGGCCATGGCGGCCCGGCCGACGCGAGCGCCCACGACGCCCCGCACGCGGCGGCCCACGACTTGTCCACCCCCCTCCCGGCTGATGCCGACGATGAAGCATTGGAGGCGCGCCGCCTCGCCCTCCTCGCAGAGGGCCGGAGGCTGGCATCCGTGCGACGCCTCACTGAGGCCTACCAGCGCGAAGCTGACCGCGCCGCCTTCGGCACGCCGGCCCCGGGCGGGCCAAGCCGGGCCGGCATTGTCAAGCAACGCGGCGCCGTCATCGCCGACACGTTAGGAGTCGACCGCCCAGTCTACGCCACTCCACTCGAGAACCTGCGCGCCGCCCAGGCGGCCATAGACGAGCTAGACGGACTGGGGGCCGAAGAACTCCCCCACATGACCCGACGCATCCAGCAGCTGATCGATGCAGCCACGCAGTGGCACGAAGCCGACGCCCGCGCGGAAAGCCCTCCCCCGCGCCGAGATCATGGCGCGACGTCCCGGACGCCGACTACGAGCAACGCCCGCGCGTGGCGCGAGAAAGAGCCGGCTGCCAGCCGAAGCCGGACCCGAATCTCCATCGAGCAAGACGCGGACGGCCATCCCCGAGCCATGGGATGGCGGGGCAACCTGCCTCCGCCTCGACCCCGTGGAGAGAGATATCCCACCCCGCCGCCAGTGGCGCACCCGATTCTCAGCGGCCGACTAGGTCGCCGCGAAGGAGTCGGCGAGAACGACGCTCGCCATCGGATCGACCGCCTGGCGCGGTCCCTGGCGCTGGAGGAAGAAGATGATGTCAGTCCGCCTTGTTTCGGCCCCCGCATCCGCGACGAGCCCTTCCCCAAAGGGTTCTCGCTCCCAAGAGACACGCCCAAGTACAACGGCTCCGTGAAGCCGGAAGATTGGCTGATCGACTACTCCAAAGTGGTTAGCATAGCCAACGGCAACCGGCGCGTTGCCGTGAAGTACGTACCCCTGATGCTGAAAGGCACGGCGCGGACCTGGCTCAACAGCCTCAAACCATGCAGCATCAAGAGCTGGCTAGATTTCACCGAAGCTTTCATCCGTAACTTCACCAGCACCTACAAGCGGGCTCCCAAGCCCAGACAGCTCTCCTTGTGTGTACAAGGCCCCGCCGAGTCCACTCGCAACTACCTCACACATTGGGCCGAGCTCCGCAACTCTTGCGAAGGGGTGCACGAGGTGCAAGCCATAGAATACTTCATAGCCGGATGCCGAGAAGGCACCCTCCTCAAGCACAAGCTTCTCTGCGACGAGCCGACTACCCTTGATGAGCTTCTGGACATAGCGGACAAGTACGCCGCCGCCGACTCTTCGATGAAGACCGAGCTTCGGGTAGACGCGTCCGGAAAAGTACTCAACCCGGCGCCCAAGACGCCGGCTGGGGATTCCGGCCGACGCCCACACTCGAACGACCACAAGCGCAAGGGCCCCGCGCCGCTCCCGCCAGTCGGCAGGTGGCCACAGTTGAAGACGTGCCACCCAAAGGGCGGCCCACGCCCAAGAAACCCAAGGGCGGAAGGTCGGCTTGGCAGCCGGCCTTCTCCTACGAAAAAACTCTCGACGCCCCGTGCAAGTTCCACAGCGGCACGAAGCCGTCTAACCACACAACTCGGAAGTGCCATTGGCTCACCCGAATCTCCAAAGGCGAGGGGCTCGCGCCACCTCCGCCTGCCGGCCCGCCGCCTCCGGCTCCGCCGCCTCCGGCCGCTCGGCCCGCAGTCGGAGCCATGCACGACGAATTCCCTGACGAGCAAGCAACCTACATCGTCTTTACAAGCCAGCCCGAAGACCGGCGCAGCAAACGCCGAGAACACCAGGAAGTCAGCGTGGTTGCTGCCAACCCCGCCGGACACATGCATTGGTCAGAAAAACCCATCAGCTGGAGCCGGGCCGACCATCCAAAGGTGATGCCGTCTCCCGACTCTTATGCGTTGGTCCTGGAAGCCACCCTCGCGACGGACAGACGCGCTGCCCGCTTCTCCGGCGTGCTGATAGACGGCGGGAGCAGCATCAACATCCTGTACCGTGACACCCTGGAGAAGCTAAATGTCAAGACGAAGCAGCTCATGCCTACTTGGACAGTGTTCCATGGCATCGTACCCGGCTTGTCCTGCGCCCCCATTGGCAAGATCAAGATTGATGTACTCTTTGGGGACAAGGAGCATTTCCGCCGAGAAGCGATCTGGTTTGAAGTGGTGGACCTGGAGAGCCCTTACCATGCATTGCTTGGCCGACCTGCCTTGGCCAAATTCATGGCAGTTCCCCACTATGCATACCTCAAGATGAAGATACCAAGCACCAAAGGCGTCATCACCGTAGCCAGCGATTACAAGAAGTCCTCTGAGTGCGCAGCAGCCAGCAGCCGGCTGGCCGAGTCCCTTGTGATTGCCGAAGAAAAGAAGATGTTGGACCGAGTCGTGGCCATAGCCGGCAAGCAGTCGGCCGTGTCCCCCGTTCCCAAGGAGCATGATGCCCAAGGATCCTTCCAGCCGGCCAAGGAGACGAAGAAGATACCTCTTGACCCCGAGCACCCAGAGAGGTTTGCCGTCATCGGGGCAAACCTAAACAGCAAATAGGAAGGCGAGCTCGCCGATTTCCTCCGTGAGAATCGGGACATCTTTGCATGGTCCCCAAGGACATGCCGGGTGTTCCGAGGAAATTCGCCGAGCACAAACTACACGTCCGAGAAGACGCAAAGCCAGTCAAACAACCCCGTCGCCGACTGTCGAAGGAGAAACGCAGGATTGTGGGAGAGGAGATAGCCCGGCTTCTGGCAGCCGGCTTCATTATGGAAGTTTTCTTTCCGGAGTGGCTCGCCAACCCGGTCCTCGTGCTAAAGAAGAACAACAAGTGGCGCATGTGTATAGATTACACAAGCCTCAACAAGGCCTGCCCTAAAGATCCCTTTGCCCTGCCAAGGATTGACCAAGTGATAGACTCCACGGCCGGATGCGAGCTGTTGAGTTTTTTGGATGCTTACTCAGGATATCACCAGATAAAGTTAGATCCGGACGACCGCCTGAAGACTGCCTTCATCACGCCATTTGGAGCCTTCTGCTACCTGACTATGACATTCGGCTTGAGAAATGCCGGTGCCACCTTTCAGCGTTGCATGCAGAAGTGCCTCCTCAAGCAACTTGGCAGAAACGCTCACGTCTACGTGGACGACATTATGGTGAAGACGGAGAAGCGCGGCACCTTGCTGGGAGACCTCAAGGAAACATTTGAGAACCTACGCCGGTTCCAAATCAAGCTCAACCCCGAGAAATGCGTGTTCGGAGTGCCAGCCGGCCAGCTCCTAGGCTTCCTGGTCTCCGAACGCTTCATCGAATGCAACCCGGTGAAGATCAAGGCCATCGAGAGAATGGCGATCCCCACCAAGCTTCGAGACATCCAAAGGTTCACCGGATGCTTGGCCTCCTTGAACCGCTTCATCAGCCGGCTCGGAGAGAAAGCTCTCCCCCTCTACCGCCTCATGAAGAAGAGCACTCACTTCGAGTGGAACGACCAGGCCGACCAAGCTTTTCATGAGCTGAAGAAGATGTTGTCCACGCCGCCTGTCCTAGCGGCGCCGACTGAGAAAGAGCCCATGCTCCTTTACATTGCCGCAACCAGCCAGGTGGTCAGCACCGTCATCGTGGTCCAACGCCCAGAAGAAGGCCGAGCCCAGCCGGTCCAGAGGCCGGTGTATTATTTGAGCGAGGTGCTGTCCACTTCAAAGCAGAACTACCCGCACTACCAGAAGATGTGTTACGGCATGTACTTCACCGCCAAGAAGCTGAAGCCCTACTTTCAAGAGCACCCCATCACAGTCGTATGCACCGCCCCGCTGGCCGAGATCATAGGCACCCGGGACGCATCCGGCCGGGTGGCGAAATGGGCCATCGAGTTGGCCCCTTACACAATCTTCTACCAGCCCCGCACCGCCATCAAGTCCCAAGCACTGGCCGACTTCCTCGTCGACTGGGCCGAGACCCAGTACCTGCCGCCGGCTCCCGACTCCACCCATTGGCGCATGCACTTTGACAGGTCCAAGATGTGCACTGGCTTGGGATCTGGCGTCGTCCTTACCTCTCCCAAAGGCGACAAGCTCAGATACACGCTGCAGATTCACTTCGCCGCCTCCAACAACATGGCCGAGTACGAGGCGCTCATACACAGGCTCCGGCTTGCCAAAGAGCTTGGCATCCGCCGGATCCTATGTTATGGCGACTCAGACTTGGTGGTTCAGCAATCATCCGGCGACTGGGACGCCAAGGACGCAAATATGGCAAGCTACCACTTCCTCGTTCAGCAGCTCAGCGGATACTTTGAAGGATGCGAGTTCCTCCACATACCGCGAGCCGACAACGAGCCGGCCGATGCCCTGGCTCGAATAGGCTTAACTCGGCAAGCAATACCAACCGGCGTCGCTCTACAATGCCTCCTCAAGCCATCCATCAAGCCGTCTCCAGAGTCCGATTCCATCTTCGTACCGCCTGACCTCGACGCGGCCGGCTCCGGCTCGAAGAACCAAGCAGGCGGCTCGGGGTCTTTGGCAACCGGCTCGGGGACTACCGCACCCGGCTTGGGGACTGCAGTAGCCGGCCCGGGGACTGGACCAGCACAACAGCCGGCGGCCAACTCCAGCATTTCACCGCCCAGCCCGCCCACCCTGGTGGCAGTAGAGAAGTCGCGGCTCCGTCATGGGCTCAGTCCATCCTCAACTTCCTAGTAAACCAAGATCTGCCGGCTGACGAAATAGAGGCAAGACAAGTCCAACGCCGAGCCGGAGCATACACAATCGTCAACAGAGAACTCGTCAAGCGCAGTGTCACCGGAGTCCTCCAACGGTGCGTCGAGCAAGAGAAGGGCATTGCAATCCTCAGAGATATTCACCAAGGAGAATGCGGCCACCATGCAGCTTCAAGATCACTCGTTGCCAAAGCTTTCCTCCATGGTTTCTTCTGGCCGACTGCTTTGAATGACGCCAAAGAATTAGTTAAATACTGCAAAGGGTGCCAACTCTTCAGCTCCAAGCAACACATGCCGGCTTCGGCACTCAAGACCATTCCCCTCACCTGGCCCTTCGCCGTTTGGGGACTGGACATGGTGGGCCCATTCAAGACGGCGCGCGGCGGCATGACGCATTTGCTCGTCGCTGTGGACAAATTCACCAAGTGGATTGAGGCAAAGCCGATCAAGAAGCTGAATGGGCCAACTGCTGTGACATTCATCGCAGACATAACAACTCGGTACGGCGTGCCACACAGCATCATCACAGACAATGATACGAATTTTGCCAAAGGAGCCTTGGCACGTTTCTGCGCAGCCCAAGGTATCCGGCTGGACTTAGCGTCCGTCGCCCACCCGCAGTCAAATGGCCAGGTCGAGCGAGCCAACGGCCTCATCCTCTCCGGCATCAAGCCCCGACTGGTCGTACCACTGGAGCGTTCAGCCGGCTGTTGGCTCGATGAGTTGCCGGCTGTCCTCTGGAGCCTGCGCACTACACCAAACAAGTCAACCGGCTTCACCCCTTTCTTCCTTGTGTATGGTGCCGAGGCGGTCATCCCAACTTACATCAAGTTCGACTCGCCTCGGGTAACCATGTACACAGAAGCGGAGGCCAAGGAAGCACGAGAAGACGGCGTCGACCTGCTAGAAGAAAGCCGGTTGTTAGCCCTCAGCCGGTCTGCCATCTACCAGCAGGGCCTGCGCCGCTACTATAGCCGGAAGGTCAAGCCAAGGTCCTTCCAAGAGGGCGATCTTGTGCTCCAGCTGATCCAGCGAACAGCCGGCTAGCACAAGCTCTCGGCCCCTTGGGAGGGCCCCTTCGTCATCAGCAGAGCTCTAGGCAACGACTCCTACTACTTGATCGATGCGCAGAAGCCGAAGGCACGAAAGAGAGATGACTCCGGCAAGGAGTCGGAACGACCATGGAACACCAACCTCCTTCGAAGATTTTACAGCTGAAATGCAGTATGTACCACGCTAACTTTTGTACTAAGTACGAGGCAATAGGCCCCCTGAGGAGGGCTCGGGGACTGCCATCTTTTATCTATGAATGAAAAGTATCATGCTTATGACCTTGTCATTTCATTTACTTGTTCCGTCTGGCACCGGGTTCGACTAGTCGGCCCGGGGACTGGCCGACTAGAGTTATGTTAGAAGTCCTACCTGCAGTCAGACAAGTAGTGTGCCGGCTCCCAAGCCTTCTCTTTCCAAAAGTCGCAGTTCGAAGAACCGGCTGTCCGGCTGGCAAGAGTTAAAGGCAGGAACGGGCGCCCACACGAAAAACGGCTAGGGACTAACGGACTAATATAACAAAAGCCGGTTTTTTGCCTACCACCGACCGACTACCAGTGTAGCCGGCCGGCCGGTTTCCATTCACTTCACTTCAATCCAAGAAAGCTCGAGTACTTGACTCCCCAAAGAGGGAAGGCGGCAAAGGAAAAAGCCTAAGGATAAAAAGCATACGCGAATGGAAACCAAACATGCACATAAAAATATTTACATAAAAGACCTCCGAGAGGCCAGCATTCAACATAGTTTGGATACACCCCCAGTGGGTGGAACTGCGAAAGCCTAATAAAGATTGTTCAAAAGACAACAAGCAGGAAAAATAAGGACGGCAGGTCAAGCTGGCGGAGCGACCGACGAGCCGGGCTGGTCGGCGGAGACGGTTGTGCCGGCTGAAGGAGCGGTCGGCTGGCGAACCTCGGCTTGATCACCGCCTCCCGCAGAGGGCGCGCTTCCACGCGCCTCGTTGCTAGAGGCACGGTCGGCCTGAGGCCGGCCGGTTGTTCCACCAGCCGGCTCGACGCCTTCACTGTCCTCTTCTTTGTCATCCTCGCCCTCGTCGCTGGAGGCGATCTCCTCTGCCGAGTCCTCGCCCACCGCTGGGTTCAGCCCGAACCACTCCTCCGGTTGGGCAACGCCGTCATCATTGATTTCAGAGGCAAAAATGCTGATATCGGTGCACTCGGCGATCATCGAAGCACGCTGGGCGATAGCCGGCCGCACCTCCTCCAGCTCCGCGTCGGCCTCCAGCCGCCAAGTGCGCAGCTGGTCCAGGTTCAGCCCTGGGTACCAAGCCCGAACGAACTCCAACGCCTGCCCGGCTCCGAGACGGGACGCTGACGCCTTCCAAGCCTCAAAACGACCGACTGCGACCTCCAGCCAGTCGACAGTCCGGCTTGGGGTGCGGGGAATCGCCTCGCCGGGCCAGAGGGCGGCCAACACTTGCGCCCCGGCACGTTGGAGCCGGCGAAGCATCCGATGAGCCCGCTGCAGCCGCGGCTGGACAGCCAAGAGCTGCTCCTCAAGCGTCCGGTTCGCGTCCGGCGCGATGTTGGCCCCCGCCTGACGGCGCGCCTCGCGATGGGCCTCGATGGTTTGGGCGGCGAAGGCGGAGTAGCCGGGAAAGTAGTCTGCACAAGAAAATAGGCAGCAGCACAAGTTAGGCCAAGAACCAGGCGGCAATGGGCAGGAGAGGAGAGAGGAAGGCGGTTTACCGTCGATCAAGTCCTCGATGCGGCCAAAGCCTTGATCCAGCGCTCGCCGGGTCTCAGCCCAGCTCGCCGCCTCGGTCTCAAACTCTGCCTTCAGGGCGGCCTCGCTATCCTGCGCTTTCTGCAGGGCCGCCTTGTGGCTCTTCTCTTGGTCAGCCAGCTTCTTGGCCAGGCGGTCATGCTCCTAGACCAAGGAAGCGTACTCTGCATCCTTGGTATGAAGGGCGGCATGCACTTCGCCGAGCTCCTTCCTCAAGTCGGCGTTGGCCCCTGAAGACAAAGAAAAAGAAAAACCAATAAGGAAAAAGTCGTCAAGGAAGATCCAACCCGACTGCTCAGCAGTCGGCCCGAATCTCGGGGACTACACCCAGTGGGTGCGCTGACGCGCCCCCACAGGAAGACAGACAAGATCAAGCACTTACTTCGGCTGTCGGCCAGGTCGTCGGTCCTCTGACTCAACTCCCGAGCCTGGGAGTTGAAGGCGGCAGCACGGGAGTTATGATAATCCTGGAAGTTCAGACAGGAAGCAAAAATAAGGTAGTCGTCAAGAAAGATCCGACCCGACTGCGCAGCAGTCGGCCCGAATCTCAGGGACTACACCAAGTGGGTGCGCTGACGCGCCCCCACGGAAGAAATCAAGAGATCAAAGCGGCCAAGAATGAAGGGATCACCCGGATGGCAGCTCGCGTCGACAGGAACTCCTGGGTGAACTGCTGCAGCAGGGCGGCCTGAGCTTGAAGCCGGCTCTGGACCCCTTGAGCCGCCACATTCAGCTCGCCAGTCCCCCCGCTTGGAGTCCACTCGGACGTGGCGGTGCTGGCCTCCTCCAGATCCTCCGCCGACTGGCCTGCGCTCGCGACTCGGCGCGACTTCGGTGGAGCGGTGCCTCCCCCTGCGCGCCGACGCGTCACCAGCTGCACCTCGAGGCCGGCTCCGCCCTCCGGCTCACCCCCGGCCGGCTCCTCTGGCGGCACTGACGATTGGCCGCCATGGCCCGCTCCGGTCGGCGCTGCCGGCGGCGCTCTCCCCGTGAAGGCCATGAGGTCCTCCCTCCTCTCCATCAGCGGCGGGTCTTGGACGATTTCCTCCGCCAAGGGCAATGGGGTGTTGGGGGCCACGGCTCGGAGGGGAATGGCGAGCAGCGGAGGCTGGTTGCGCGAGCCCTCCGCCTCCGTTTCCGCGGTCGCCGCCTCCGCTTGGGCCTTGGCTGCCGCGTCGGCCTGCTCCCTCGCCGCCTGGGCGGCCGCCTTTTCCGCCGCCTCACGCTCTTCCCGCGCCTCACGGGCGTTCTGCTCCGTGGCCTCCCTGAGGTCGGCGCGGGGGTCCACGCGGCGGGAGTTCGAAGACCCTCCAGTCGGCCCGACTACGGAGCCGCCCGGACCCCGCTCAAGGGAAAGCGGCGCCCTGTCCAGCGAGCGAGAAAAAGGTTAGGAAGAATGTTCAACAAGAGAGAGCGATGAAAAGCAAAATATATCCAAGCATTCGGCGACTTACGCTGAGACCGCCTGAGGCTGCTTCACCACCTTGCGAAAGCGGGCCGCTTTCGCGGCCACCTCATCTCGTTTGGTCGCCGTGGTGCAGGCTTTGGACTTCTTCGGCCGACTGCCAAAGAGGCCTAACGCGGCCCGGCGCTTCTGGGCGCCGCCGTCGGCAGCCGGCGCGGTGGACGAGCCCGCGCCCTGATGGTCGGCCGCCGGCTGGCGACGCGGGGCGACTTCGGCTTTGAAATCATCCGGCCAGTCCTCGAAGCTGGCGGAAAGCCTTGTGCCTCCGGGCTCGGTGTCGTCCCCCATGACGGCGTCTTCCATGGCGGCCGCCCCCAAATCCGGGTCGTCGACGTCGTCCGCCGTGCGGTCGGGGGCGTACTGGCGTTCTATCCCTGCTGCCCCGGTCGTCGGCGGAAGAAGGGGGTTCTGCTAAGAAGAACCAACCGATCAGAAGCCGGCCATCACAAAGCCGGCTACCAACAGAAAGAAGAAAGAAAGGAAGGCTTACCACGGGCGGAGGGTTGGCGCGAGAATACGGCACCTTGCCGTATCGCCAGTCCTCGGCGAGCTTGCAATTGGAGATATAGTTGACCATGTATGACACCTCCGCATGAGGCATCTCCCTGGTGCTCAGCCGCCTTGGGTCGAAGCGGCCGCTCATCTGACACATCATGTGGGGCCGGCTTTGGAGTGGAGATATCCGGCGCTCTACGAAGGCGGCCACCAAGTCGGCCCTGCTCAGGCCTTCCGACTGGATCATCACCCGAAGCCGGGAGACGGCGGCGTTCCCGGCCTGAGACAGTGACCTGGACCGGAAACTCCATGAGGGCTGCCTCCCAGCCGGCGGGCCGGCTACGTAAGCCGGCAGATTGATGTGGTCTCCTTGCTCGGCGACGTTCTTCACGTAGAAGTACGACTTCTGCCAGATCTTCACTGACTAGATTAGGGGGATGGGCGGGAATGGGTTGTTCTCGCCCGACCTCCTCATGGCGATGAAGGCCCCGCAGGGGGCGGGCATGCCTGCGACGACAGTGCCGAGTTTGCTCTGGAAGAATTCCCCCCAGAGCTCCAGCATGGGGAGCAGCCCCAAGAAACCTTCGCAGAGCGAGACGAAGGCCGACAGCAGCATCACCGCGTTGGGCGTGAGGTGATGCGGCTGAAGGTTGTAGAACTCGAGGAAGGAGCGCAGGAATCCGCTCGCTGGAAGGCCGAAGCCGCGCAGGAAGTGCAAGCGGAAGACGACCCGCTCGCCCTCCTCCGGTGCCGGCGAGATCTCCGTCTCTGGCGCCAGGCAGACCCGCACGAGGTTGGCGTCGGGCAGGCGCCGAGTCTGGCGGAGGAACGCAACGTGGTCCTCATGGACGTTGGAGCCATCCCACGAGCTCGACAGCGCCATGGGAGCAGGACGATGTGGCGGCGCGGCGGCGCTGAGACGGGAGACAGCGGCGGCGACGAGAGGAAGAAAGGAGGACGAGAAGGGGCGGAGCGAGAGAGAGCGTGCGAACCTCTGTCTCTCCCCCTCCTCCTCCTACTTATAGGCTTAAGTGGCGGCGCCGAGGAGGCACGGCGTGGGGAAATGTGGGGATCGATCGTGCCCACTCCCCCACGTCCTGCGCTTACTGCGCCCTAACGGCGAAATAAAATTGCCACGGGAAGGCGAGCGGTCCACCTGGGCCGCAAAAGATCAACGTTCGGGCCGAGGCCTAGGAGTGGCGGGCCCGGGCCTACGACAGCGTCCCGTCGCGCGCGTGCGCTGGCAGGGTCTCGCTGCCATGTGGCCCGCGGGAGGGCCCGCGGTCAGCACGCGGGTCGACCACTTTCCCGCCTGCGAGACATAGGGCTCCCTGAAATCGGCATACACCAACAAAGCCGGCTCTTCAGGGTAGGAAGCTGACCAAGCTTCTCGTCCCTTTGTCCGCCTCGAAGCTCGATCAGCTTCAGGGACTACTGTCAGAGTAAATAGCCATGGGTAGCCTAGCCGGCTTCCCCTGGCCCTTCTGAAAAAATTACGAGCCCGTCCGGCTCTCAAGAATCCAAGACATGGGACCTCCTTCCCCTTGCCGGTTGTCACCCAGGCCGGCTTTAGGAAGGCGGCCCGACTTCGGCCCTCATGAAGAAAGCCATGGGAGGGCCAACTTCGAGAAGCCGGCCGTGAGGAGGCCGACTCCAAGAAGCCGGCTCCCATAAAGTGGTCGAGACCGTACCCTCAAAGTTTGCATCCACCTAACGGCGGTGCGACGGGGCATGGCTACAGTGAAGCCAGCCACCCCCGAATCCCGGAGCACGCCTGGCACAGTGCGCCGTACGGGAGGCCATGACCCGTCCGGCGCAACACTGTTGCCATGTTGACCCTGATGTCATCCACGACAGGCTACCAGTACGGCCCACGGGCGGTGGGCCCCTTTGGGCAGAGAGACACCCGAAGGCGGCCACGCCTCCCTCAGTCGGCCCAAGACAGAGCCGGCTCCCCGCAGCCGGCTTGCCGCCTTCCTCGAAGGAGACGCCCCATTAAGAAGACATGACGTGGTGAGGCTATAGCGATCGCCCGCCGGGCGGTGGCACTGTAGCCACGCCTATCACGACGAAGCCCATGTCATCAAGATGAAGCAACAGTAACCAGCCGCCGACCAAGCCCTGGACAGTGGGGCCTGCCTGTCGACCAAGGGGCCGGCAGCCGGCGGGACCCACCAGTCGGCGGGCCCCAGCAGCCGGCGCAGAAGCCGGCGAGTGCCGTCATAGACGGCTAGGCCCCGCGCCCAGTCGGATTACCATTGTACCCCCGGGGGGTAGGTCTATATAAACCCCCCGGGGCACCCATGCAAAGGGTTGGACCCCCCTAGTTAGTTTTAGACACCACACAAGGAGAAGAAGCAAGCTAGCCGTGCCCTTCTTCCTCCTCCCACCAAACAGCTCAAGGAGCATTGTGTAGCTACTTGTCCATCTAGTGATCATGCGGAGACCCCGCAGAGCAGCAGTAGGGGTGTTATCTCCACGGAGAGCCCCGAAGCTGGGTAAGATCCGCCGGCGTGCATGTCTTCGCCTTATCCCGTTTCCAGGCACCGGCGATGTTTTACTGGCTCCCACAATGATAAGCCACCCGTTGGCATATGTCGCACCTACCACCCGACACCCGTTGACTAAGCCTCTTCCACGAGCAAAACATGATCAGCACCAAGGCTCCATGGGTGTTAGAATCATTACTGTGTAATCTAGATTATTGACTCTAGTGCAAGTGGGAGACTGAAGGAAATATGCCCTAGAGGCAATAATAAAGTTATTATTTATTTCCTTATATCATGATAAAAGTTTATTATTCATGCTAGAATTGTATTAATCGGAAACATAATACATGTGTGAATACATAGACAAACAGAGTGTCACTAGTATGCCTCTACTAGACTAGCTTGTTAATCAAAGATGGTTATGTTTCCTAACCATGGACAAAGAGTTGTCATTTGATTAACAGGATCACATCATTAGTTGAATGATCTGATTGACATGACCCATTCCATTAGCTTAGCACCCGATCGTTTAGTATGTTGCTATTGCTTTCTTCATGACTTATACATGTTCCTATGACTATGAGATTATGCAACTCCCGTTTGCCAGAGGAACACTTTGTGTGCTACCAAACGTCACCACGTAACTGGGTGATTATAAAGGAGCTCTACAGGTGTCTCCAAAGGTACATGTTGGGTTAGCGTATTTCGAGATTAGGATTTGTCACTCCGATTGTCGGAGAGGTATCTCTGGGCCCTCTCGGTAATGCACATCACTTAAGCCTTGCAAGCATTGCAACTAATGAGTTAGTTGCGGGATGATGTATTACAGAACGAGTAAAGAGACTTGCCGGTAACGAGATTGAACTAGGTATGGGATACCGACGATCGAATCTCGGGCAAGTAACATACCGATGACAAAGGGAACAACGTATGTTGTTATGCGGTCTGACCGATAAAGATCTTCGTAGAATATGTAGGAACCAATATGGGCATCCAGGTCCCGCTATTGGTTATTGACCGGAGACGTGTCTCAGTCATGTCTACATTGTTCTCGAACCCGTAGGGTCCGTACGCTTAAGGTTACGATGACAGTTATATTATGAGTTTATGCATTTTGATGTACCGAAGGTTGTTCGGAGTCCCGGATGTGATCACGGACATGACGAGGAGTCTCGAAATGGTCGAGACATAAAGATTGATATATTGGAAGCCTATGTTTGGATATCGGAAGTGTTCCGGGTGAAATCGGGATTTTACCGGATTACCGGGAGGTTACCGGAACCCCCCGGGAGCTATATGGGCCTTATTGGGCCTTAGTGGAAGAAGAGGAGAGGCAGCCAGGGCTGGGCCGCGCGCCCCTCCCCCTAGTCCGAATAGGACAAGGAGAGAGGGGGCCGGCGCCCCCCTCCTTCTCTCTCTCTCTCTCTCTCTCTCTCTCTCTCTCTCTCTCTCTTTTCCCACCTCGCAAATCCTATTCCAACTAGGATTGGGGGAGAAGTAGTAGGACTCCTCCTGGCGCGCCCTATGATGGCCGGCCTCCCCCTCTTGAGCCTTTATATACGGAGGCAGGGGCACCCCAGAGAGACACAAGTTGATCCACGTGATCATATTCTTAGTCGTGTGCGGTGCCCCCCTTCCACCATAGTCCTCGATAATATTGTAGCGGTGTTTAGGCGAAGCCCTGCTGCAGTAGTACATCAAGATCGTCACCACGCCTTCATGCTGACGGAACTCTTCCCCGACACTTTGCTGGATCGGAGTCCGAGGATCGTCATCGAGCTGAACGTGTGCTAGAACTCGGAGGTGCCGTAGTTTCGGTGCTTGATCGGTCGGGCCGTGGAGACGTACGACTACATCAACCAAACGCTTCCGTTGTCGATCTACAAGGTACGTAGATCATACTCTGCCCTCTCGTTGCTATGCATCACCATGATCTTGCGTGAGCGTAGGAAATTTTTTGAAATTACTACGAAACCCTTCACTTTCCTAGTGACAGAAGGGGCAGCAAGGCACGTACTGCATCGTTGCCATCGAGGATAACAAGATGGGGTTTATTTCATATTGCATGAATTTATCTCTCTACATCATGTCATCTTGCTTAAGGCGTTACTCTGTTTTTAACTTAATACTCTAGATGCATGCTGGATAGCGGTCGACGAGTGGAGTAATAGTAGTAGATGCAGAATCGTTTCGGTCTACTTGTCACGGACGTGACGCCTATATACATGATCATGCCTAGATATTCTCATAACTATGCTCAATTCTGTCAATTGCTCAACAGTAATTTGTTCACCCACCGTCGAATACTTATGCTCTTGAGAGAAGCCACTAGTAAAACCTATGGCCCCCGGGTCTATTCTCATCATATCAATCTCCATCACTTTAATCTTGTTTTGCTTTTTACTTTTCCTTTACTTTTTACTTTGAATCTTTATACCAAAAATACCAAAAATATTATATCTATCAGATCTCACTCTCGTAAGTGACCGTGAAGGGATTGACAACCCCTAATCGCGTTGGTTGCGAGTAGCTATTGTTTTGTGCAGGTACGAGGGACTTGAGCGTGGCCTCCTACTGGATTGATACCTTGGTTCTCAAAAACTGAGGGAAATACTTACGCTACTTTGCTGCATCATCCCTTCCTCTTCGGGGAAAACCATCGCAAGCTCAAGAGGTAGCAACGTTCTATCAGTTAAGCTGCGATGATGCCTTGGTGGCCATCATAGCCGATTATCTTGGCCTACTCCCCGCATCGCATGTAAGTAAAACCGGAGTCCCAACTTCCGAGAAGGATCCCTTTTTGCACTTCACCCACCGCACAAGTATTGTGTCTTACAGGGAAGGACCTCGGGGCGCCATACTGAACCCGCGGTGACTCATCAACAAGGGGCACTTGAAAGTGCAACTATCCCTAGGTGGTTTTGGTAATTCATAACAACATATAGCTCATTGAGCTAATGCTATTCCAAGATGATTATTTCAGGAAAGCTCAATGATTGGCATGGCATGGATGTGAAAGTGGAACCCTCAAAATGCTAAGGACAAAGGATTGGCTCAAGCTCAAAAGCTCAAGACTCTTCATTTTATATTTTAGTGATCCAAGATCACATTGAGTCTTTAGGAAAAGCCAATACTATCAAGGAGGGATGAGGTGTTGCTTAATGAGCCTCTTGCTTCATGTGCTTAGTGATATGCTCCAAAACCCTCAACTACTTTCCCATATCCACATATGACCAAAACCCTAAGCCAAACTCGGTCCTACCGATTCTTTCTATCCGGCGCCACCGAGTTTCATTTGTCATAAGCCACTGCCAAACCCTAGCAAATCGGTTCTACCGATAGGGATCTCGGTCTCACCGAGATGGGATTGCAAACTCTCTGTTTCCCATTCGTAACTTTTCGGTCTCACCAAAAGAGCGGATCGGTCCCACCGAGATTGCAATGTAAATTCAGTGTTTCCTTTTTGTAACTTTTCGGTCTCACCGAAAGAGCGAATCGGTCCCACAGAGTTTGCCTGACCAACTCTTTGGTTAGCTAATTACCAAATTCGGTCCCACCGAGTTTGTGTAATCGGTCTCACCGAGATTACGTTATGCCCAAACCCTAACCATATCGGTCCTACCGAGTTGCGTGTCAGTCCCACCGAAAATCTCTAACAGTCACTAGGTTTACATTTTCAGTCCGACCGAGTTTGTTGATTCGGTCCCACCGAGATTGGAAAACTGTGTGTAATGGTTGGAGTTCGTGTGGAGGCTATATATACCCCTCCACCTCCTCTTCATTCGTGGAGAGAGCCATCAGAACACATACACCATTCCAACTCATATGTTCTGAGAGAGAACCACCTACTCATGTGTTGAGACCAAGATATTCCATTCGTACCATATGAATCTTGATCTCTAGCCTTCCCCAAGTTGCTTTCCACTCAAATCTTCTTTCCACAAAATCCAAATCCTATGAGAGAGAGTTGAGTGTTGGGGAGACTATCATTTGAAGCACAAGAGCAAGGAGTTCATTACCTACACACCATTTGTTACTTCTTGGAGAGTGGTGTCTCCTAGATTGGCTAGGTGTCACTTGGGAGCCTCCGACAAGATTGTGGAGTTGAACCAAGGAGTTTGTAAGGGCAAGGAGATCGCCTACTTCGTGAAGATCTACCGCTAGTGAGGCAAGTCCTGTGTGGGCGATGACCATGGTGGGATAGACAAGGTTGCTTCTTCATGGACCCTTTGTGGGTGGTTGCTTCTTCGTGGACCCTTCGTGGGTGGAGCCCTGTGTGGACTCACGCAACCGTTACCCTTTGTGGGTGGAGCCCTGTGTGGACTCGCGCAACCGTTACCCTTTGTGGGTTGAAGTCTCCATCAACGTGGATGTAGGATAGCACCACCTATCCGAACCACGGGAAAAACATCCGTGTCTCCAATTGCATTTGAATTCTCCAAACCCTTCCCTTTACATTCTTGCAAGTTGCATGCTTTAATTTCCGCTGCCAATATACTCTTTGCATGCTTGCTTGAATTGCGTGATGATTGCTTGACTTGTCCTACAATAGCTAAAATCTGCCAAGAACTAAAATTGCGAAAAGGTTAAGCTTTTATTTGGTCAAGTAGTCTAATCACCCCCTCTAGACATACTTTCGATCCTACAAGTGGTATCAGAGCTTGGTCTCCATTTTCTTTGATCTCCATAGCTTTTGGTGGTCATAGCCTTGGTTTCACAACCTAGGAGAGTATGGCGTCTAGCGAGGGAAATTATCACCGTAGAGGTCCTTACTTTGATGGTACTAATTTTGCTAGTTGGAAGCATAAAATGAAAATGCATATTCTTGGACATAACCCCGCCGTTTGGGCTATTATGTGTGTTGGTTTGCAAGGTGACTTCTTTGATGGGAAAGAACCAAACCGTGAAGCTACCGCGGATGAGTTGAAGATGTTGCAATACAATGCTCAAGCTTGTGATATTCTCTTCAACGGATTGTGCCCCGAAGAATTCAACAAAATCAGCCGTCTTGAGAATGCAAAGGAAATTTGGGACACTTTGATTGATATGCACGAAGGTACCGACTCCGTCAAGGAATCCAAGTTGGATGTGCTTCAAAGTCAACTTGACAAGTTCAAAATGAAGGATGGTGAAGGTGTCGCTGAAATGTACTCTAGGCTTGCTCTCATCACAAATGAGATTGCCGGCTTAGGAAGTGAAGAGATGACCAATAGATTCATCATCAAGAAGATTCTAAGAGCCTTGGATGGAAAATATGATACCGTGTGCACATTGATCCAAATGATGCCTAATTACAAAGATCTCAAGCCAACGGAGGTGATTGGAAGAATTGTTGCTCATGAGATGTCACTTAAGGATAAAGAGGAACTTCACAACAAATCAAGTGGTGCCTACAAAGCCTCATGTGAAGCCCCTACATCATCAAGTGAGAAACAAAACTTCAATGAAGAATTGAGCTTAATGGTGAAGAACTTCAACAAGTTCTACAAGAGTAGAAGCAAAGATAGAAGCTTCAAGTCAAGGTCCTACAATGACAAAAGATCTTCTAGTCGAGAGTGAAACTGCTACAGTTGTGGAAAACCCGGACACTATTCCAATGAGTGTACGGCTCCCTACAAGAGAAGAGAAGATTCTCCAAAAAGAAGAAGCAAAGAATCACCACCAAGAGAGAGAAGGAGTAGAGATGATCGTTATGAACGAAGATACTCACGGAGAAGCAAGGATTCGGAAAGGAAGGAAAAATCATCAAGGAGCTACACAAAACGAAGACATGAAGCTCATGTTGGTGAATGGGTATCCGGCTCCGACTCCGACAGCCACTCCGAGAGAAGTTATCACTCCGACTCCGAAGATACTCAAGATGAAGGTGTTGCCGGTCTAGCACTTGTGTCAACCAACTCCTACGACATATTTGACTCACCAAATGAAGGAATTGGAAGATGCTTCATGGCCAAAGGTCCTAAGGTAACACACCCCGAGTATGTTGATTTCAATAGTGATGAAGATGACTTGTTAGGTGATGATTTGCTTGTTGACAACTCTAGTGATGAATACTATGATGAAACGTCAATTAATCATGCTAATCAAGATAAAACGAATGACAATGATAAGGAGAAGATTGAGGCTCTAACTAAAGAACTAAACACTCTTAAGTTAGCTCATTAAACTATCTTCGAAGATCATCGAGAACTTTTAAGAGCTCATGAGAAATTACGCTTTGAAAAGCTCAATCTTGAGCAAGAGCATGAGTTTTTAAAAGCAATCAATGATGATCTCCGCAAGAAAAGTTCTTCTCACATTGCCAAGCGTTTACTCTTATCCACTTACATGCCTCAAGTCAAGTCTAGTAACAAGAACAAGAAAGATTCTTCCTCTAGCAGTAACAATGATCATGCTAAATCCAATATTGTTGCTTCTAGTAGTTATCTTGATTCCACTAATGATTCTCTTAGCCAAGTTACACTTGAGCAAGAAAATAGCTTATTGAAGGGAATTATAGATGACCTTGTCATCGCAAATTGCTTGATAGATGCTAGAATTGGTTGTGCATACCTTGTCACATATTTCATTTGCCATCTTATTGTGTGAGCATGCTGGTTGCATATTTTACTCATTCGAGGACATCCACTTGTTGTTTTGATTGTTTGGTTTTATTTCCTTTTGCCAAGTGGATGGACAAGAATGCCTAAGAACCTCCTCTAGCTATCTATGCTTTTCTCGTCTCAAACTCTATTCATGCTACATCACAAAATTTGATCAAGTCAGATTCGAACCACTCTGTGTGAGGAGCGCTTGGAGTCCCCGATTCGTCATAGACTTAAACTTCCAAAACCTCTTTATGATTCTCGGTCTGACCGATACCCCACTTTCGGTCCTACCGAGATCATTAAGTTGATCTAGGTTTTCGATCTCGGTGCAACCGATTTGAACCATTCAGTCACACCGAGTTGCAACAACTGTATACAGTTTTGCATCTCGGTGCCACCGAGTTGTTCCACTTGGTCACACCGACAGGGTCGGGCTATAAATAGTCACGGGCAAAAATTTGGAAATTTCTCCGAACCCCTTCGCCGCGCGATAGCCTGCTCTGCCAACTTGGTCTCCGGATCGTCTCCTCGCCGCCAGCCGCCTCCAGCCGCTGGTCTCCGTCGCCATCAACGGAAATTCAACCCCGCCGTTGCCACCGTAGCGAGTCTCCGCCGAACTAGGGTATGGACTCGATCTTTGTGCTATTCCCCAATCCGATTCTTAGCACATTGTGATCATCATGATTCTTGCCACGTTTGTTAAACTTCTATCCAGTCAATGAACTCGTAGATTAGGTTTAATTCGAAAATTTTAGGGTTAGGTTTCCGCCGAAACCATCTCGGTCCCACCGAGTTGAAAAACTCGGTCCCACCGATTTGGCTTATGCCATTGCACATGTGAGACTCGGTCTGACCGAGAATTACTTATCGGTGTGACCGATTTTGGAACTCTGTGAAACCCTAGCAGTCTCGGTGCCACCGAACTGTGACTCGGCCTGACCGAGTTCACTAGTTTAGGTGCCAAAACTGCTTCGGTGTCACCTAGTTTAGAAATCAGTAGATCCGAGATGCTTTCAGTGGGAAACTAAAACTAAGTTTTTGAATTATTCTTTTGCAAAAATCTTTGCATTTTGTGATGCTCATCCACTCTATCTCATCTATAACCTATTCACAGGGTCAGCAGTCAGAGTTTGCATCATGTCAGACCAAAGTGATAGCCAGAACTTGTCAGATCAGCAAGTGCAGATGAGTGAGGGCACTAGTCCCTCAAGTTCCTCAGATGATGGCAGCAGGAGCACCCCTAGCAATCTGCCTAAAGCTGCCACAAGACAGAGAAAGAAGAGAACCTCAGACTCAGAAGATGAGGATTATGTGGCAGAAGAGGAAGCAACTTCCAAGAGAGTTGAGCCAGCACAGGGCATAAAACCAGGGATGAAGATCAAAAGGCCAGCAGGCAGGCAGCCTATGTCAAAGGCCAGAGCTTCAACTGAGAAGCCCACTCCCATTGAGCCAGTTGCTGCTGAAGGCAAGAAGAGGAAAGAAAGGGTGAAGAAAATTGTAGCCAGAGTGCTTGGCAAGGCTTCCATCATGGAAGATGAGGAGGAAGAAGAAGAGGTAGCTGCACCAGCACCTAAGGCACCCAAGCTGATGGGTGATGCCATAAGAACAGGGGCAGCTGCTTCCATGGCCAAGCCAGCTCCAAAGCCAAAGCCAAAGAGGAACACAAGAAGCATCCCAGCTACTGAGAAGAACAAGACCCCAGTGCCTGAAGCTGCAGAAGAAGAAGAAGAGAATGTTCTTAGAAAGCTCAAGCCCAAGATCCCAGACCACAACGATGCTCATCCTGTGGCTGAGGATATGAAACTCAGGAGAGATTCAGGGCTCCGGAAGTGGAGAGAAGCAGACCCGTATGCTTCAAGGAGAAGGACTGCAGTTGACTACAGGTTTCACACCAAGGAGCAGCAAGACTTTTATGAGACAGTGCTGCTAGACAAGAAGCCAATTGTTTGTGATATGAGATGGGTTGATTGGCAATAGATCAAGGACAACGAAGAGTACTACCCTGGAGTGCAGGACAGCTTCAAGGCATGTGGAGTAGAGGACTTTGTTGGGCAGAAGCTCACAAAGTGGAACGAGGAACTCATCATGCAGTTCTACTCCACAGCCCATTTCTATCCAGATGGCAGGATTGTATGGATGTCAGAGGGTACGAGGTACCAGTCTACAGTTGCTGAATGGGCTCAGCTGATTAATGCCCCAGAAGAGCATGACGATGACTTGGACATTTATGCCAAGAAGAAGATGGACCACAACTCAATGTCAAACATGTACAAGGAGATTCCAAATGAAGCACTTGATACGTTCAAGTTTGGCTCAGTACACTATCTTCTGTCAGGGCTGCCAACCATCAACTGGATTCTTAGGCACACCCTATTGCCCAAGTCTGGAGATCACAAGATGATCAGGGGCCACGCGATCAACTTGCTTCATATCTTTGACGTGCCACAGAAATTCAAAGTCATGAGCCTTATGATTGAAACAGTCAAGAGGACAACAGCAGACCAGAAGAGGAGCTATGGATATGCCCCACAGATTCAGGAGCTCATCAACTCTAAGATGGGCACGGGCATATACTTATTGGACAAGGAACACCTGCCCATCCGTCTAGACTTTGAAGATAATCAAGTGGTCATGACTGAGAATGAGCCATCATCTGCCCAAGCACAAGCCAAGAAGGAGAAGGCGAGGAAGGAGAAAGCTGCCAAGATGCCTACTCAAGAGGAGGCATCTGAATATTTCCTGAAAACCAAACAAGAGCAGCTTGGTTACTTGATTGCATCCACCCTGCGAATTGAGCAAGGACTAGCCACCCTAACTCAGAACCAGGCAAGCTTAGAGAGGATCATGGAACAAAAGTTCTATGACTTGGATGTCAAAGTGACAGAGATTCAGACTGCAGTGGAGCAGCTCCAGGATGACATGCTGGAGAGGAGAGGCAAGACTACAACTGATGCCTTTGCCAGAGTGCCACGAGGTCCGAGGTCGTCTGCAGTGCCAGTTGCTGACCCCAGAGCCACCACGTCTGCACCAGCTACAGCCTCAGTTCCACCAGCTCCAGCGTCCACTTCAGCCTCGACTCCGACCACGCCTACAGAAGGCTTCGTCCTTGGAGTGCTCCGGACTCCACCACCACCTGAAGATCAAGCCTGAGTGTCGACTTAGCACTATGCATTTTCTAGGAATTTTTTGGTAACTTGTTGCCAAAGGGGGAGAAAATGTATAGATCATAGGCTTCGAGAGAGAGTGTGTTGCTTTTAGTGTTGCTTTTATTCTCTCTTGTTTTATTTGGTGGTTTTTTCGAACTTTGTTTGCTTTTGTGTGAGATACTATGTCTTTGCTCGTGAGACATTGATGATCATGTGTTTGATCATAAGCTACACTTAATGTTTGCTTAATATTATCATCTTATCTATCTTATGTGATCATTCACTATTCTTGGTGATGAGTGCATGTATTTCATTCTTATCATTTTAAGCGCTCCACCAAGATGTATGTGACATGGAAGAGTAACCCATGACTCTAACTCTTTGTGCATTTGCAGTCCAAAGCAAATTTTAAATATGCACAAATTTAGGGGGAGCTCTTACTTGTCACATACTTCTCAAAGCGACGATATATTTCATGCTTATTATCATTTGTCGAAGCTTTGATCTATATGTTGTCATCAATTACCAAAAAGGGGGAGATTGAAAGTGCAACTATCCCTAGGTGGTTTTGGTAATTCATAACAACATATAGCTCATTGAGCTAATGCTATTCCAAGATGACTATTTCAGGAAAGCTCAATGATTGGCATGGCATGGATGTGAAAGTGGAACCCTCAAAATGCTATGGACAAAGGATTGGCTCAAGCTCAAAAGCTCAAGACTCTTCATTTTATATTTTAGTGATCCAAGATCACATTGAGTCTTTAGGAAAAGCCAATACTATCAAGGAGGGATGAGGTGTTGCGTAATGAGCCTCTTGCTTCATGTGCTTAGTGATATGCTCCAAAACCCTCAACTACTTTCCCATATCCACATATGACCTAAACCCTAAGCCAAACTTGGTCATACCGATTCTTTCTATCCGGCGCCACCGAGTTTCACTTGTCATAAGCCACTGCCAAACCCTAGCAATTTGGTTCTACCGATAGGGATCTCGGTCTCACCGAGATGGGATTGCAAACTCTCTGTTTCCCTTTCGCAACTTTTTGGTCTCACCGAAGGAGCGAATCGGTGTCACGACCGGTTTTCCGGACATAGATTTCCAGAAAATGGCCGTTGTGCTCACCAGCCCCAGGATTACTGTTAGCTGATGAGGCACCAACTTGTTACAGAAATTCCAAGCAAAAGTACAAAATGTGTAGTACAAGACCATTCTGGCCTATGAGTACATCAAATGGTTTTCTAGTGGTCGATGGCGGAAGCGGTTTGTGAAACATCAGTGTATGGGACTCCATTTCCCACGGGAACAGCTGACCAGGTTAACTCCTATCTTCGCGAGGCTGCTATCACCGTTGCTTAGTTTCCGGGGCTGTCACCGCAACGCTCCTCTCCGTGCAGAAATCTGGCCAAGACAATAGCCAGGGACAAGCCAGTGAGTACTTTGAATGTACTCGCAAACATTAAGAACACAGGTATAATATAATTGATAATCATGCACTGAAATATTCTATGATCACATTGTCAGTCACAAATAAAATATCTTTTATGCATGCAAGCAGGTTATTTATATGCAACATGAGTAAGCAATAAAAGAGAGGGAATAAAATGCCACAGTCGGGCGTCTTAGCGACACCACATAAAGGGCTTTAAAAGAAATGCCACAGTCGGGCGTCTGAGCGACACCACATAAAGGGCTTTAAAAGAAATGCCACAGTCGGGCGTCTGAGCGACACCACATAAAGGGCTTTAAAAGAAATGCCATAGTCGGGCGTCTAAGCGACACCACATAAAGGGCTTTAAAAGAAATGCCACAGTCGGGCGTCTGAGCGACACCACATAAAGGGCTTTAAAAGAAATGCCACAGTCGGGCGTCTGAGCGACACCACATAAAGGGCTTTAAAAGAAATGCCACAGTCGGGCGTCTGAGCGACACCACATTAAGGGCTTTAAAAGAAATGCCACAGTCGGGCGTCTGAGCGACACCACATAAAGGGCTTTAAAAGAGATGCCACAGCCGGGCGTCTAAGCGACACCACATAAAGGGCTTTAAAAGAAATGATCACAATGAATATCCAGGAGGTAGAACCATCCCAGGGATACTCGATAATATAATTAATGCAACGGGTTAGTCCATCATAAAATAATAATCATGGTTCTCACAAGTCACCAGTCGATATCCAAGTTTGGTTTAACAATATCTCCTCCGAAGACCGACACTAAGACCAACACTTGACCCATCCCAGACTGTAATCCTTAACCATGGACACGGCTATTCTAATAGGTTTTATTCTCTGTAGAGGGTGTACTCTTTACCCACGTGTAACGGATTCCTTTAGTCCATCGGGACTAATTCCGTCTACGGCCTTTTAGTTGAAAATACGCCTAACTTGCACACACCAGCTTAACTCATCGGTGTCTGGAATCACCCACGACACTTGTTAAGCAAAACTCTAAGTGGGGAGGCTACAACCTCGCGTAGCATGGGATCAAATTTATATCGCGCGCTCTAAGGGGTGGCCTCCCCTCTCGGTCCCAACCGGAAACACCCATGCCCTCGGACCAGGTGGCATGCCTACCGGCTACAACCGATATCTTCCACCATGGCCTCTCTGTACGGTGTGTGCTTGAAAGGGGTTGACGACTTACTGAACCATACCCTACCTGCGGCAGGGACAAGTGGTAGTACATAGCAAGTATGGGGGTTACTGGAAACAAGACTCGGTCTACGGTCGACTCAGGAGGTTTATAAGTTCCCTGCATGACATGTAAACAAATATATTTCAATCAACAAAAACACCACTCAATATACCTTACCATGCCATACCGGACATAACCGTCCCGACGGGGACCGGCGACAAGCTCACGCCTACCCAAGGCTGAGGCTTTCCCGGATTCATTTCCGGCATGCATGCAAGGCACATGAGGATGATTACCATCACAATTATATTCATTTCCAACAGCGAGGAAATCACTAATATGCTTCCATGCAAATGATCATGTCAGATGAAATAACAAGTCTTTCGAAGTAAGGTGGTGTTATAAACGTGTCAAATAACACACCAAAAACATTATGCCAGGGTTCAGAATGCTTGCCTTTAAGTTGTGGAGGGGTGAGGTGCTCTCCAAAACTTTTGAAAGTTTCTTCTCTCTCCCTCCAAAATCCTATTTTAAAATATATTTGAATTAACACACATTTCAAAAACAGTACAAAAAAGTTGTTTGGAAAATTTTCAAATAAATCTTAAAATAAACTAGACCAAATTTGAGGAAGGTAGGAAAAAGAATCAATTCATTTGGAGTTATATTTAAAAAGTTATAGGCAGTCAAAGTTGTGGTCAAAATCTGTTATTTGAAATAAAACAGAAAAGAAAACGTTTCAGAGGGGAATACGTTTTCGGAGCGGGGAAAACATACTGGCGTGGATTACGCCTCCACTTATCCAGCGTGGACCGCGCGGGGAGTCACTGACAGTGGGTCCAGGGGGCCCACTAGTCAGGTTCGACTAGTATACCTCCCTCCTCTTCCTCTGCCCCGAGAGGAGGCGGTACATCCGGCGATCGTCGCTAGCGAACGGCGGTTCTTCGTGGGCATCTGAATGTAGGGATGGATCCGCCACTCCTAGGCGGTCCTCCCGGTGGTTGTAGGGTCGTCGGGGGTGGAGGAAATCGCCGGCGGCGACCTTCGCGGCGGCCGGTGGCTTCGGGAGCCGAGTGTGATTTGGGGCTACGGTGATTCCCGATCAAAATCGAGTAGTGGGAATGGTTCACGGGTGGATGAGGAAGCTCTTGGTGGAGAGAACGGAGAGTGGGAGGCCCTGGTGGTGCCAAATTGGCCGGGGCAGTGGCGGCGGCTGCAGTTGCCGGAGATGAGGAAGGAGACCTCCCCCGGGTCGATTGGCTGCCACGGGAGAGCTAGGGGAGCATTCTAAGGTTGCATGTGTGCTTGAATGGGTTCGGGGCCTCCTTTTATAGCTCGTCGAGGTCGGTTCCGCGGCGGCCGTGGATAAGCTCTCCGGCGAACCGCCTCTCTGTAGCTAGGGCGACGTGGCGGCGACGAGCGCTAGTGGACACACTCGCGGATGAGCACGCGCTGTTCCAGGGGCCAGGTGGCGAGCGGGAGTGGCTTTGGCGGCGCCGACCGTGGCAGAGGCGCGCTGCGGACGCCGGTGTGCCGCCAAAAGCTCTGTCGGTGGCGCTGTAGGCTGCCAGGGCGGCTTGGCGCGTTGCTGTGAGGAGGGGAGCGCGTGGCGTGGTGCTGCAGAGCGGGCCAAAACCGTGGGGGCCAGCGTGTCGGCTCGGCGCATGAGTCGTGCAATACGCGCGCTCTGGGCGCGGCCAGAGCACGCACGGAAGCCGTTCGACGAAATGCTAAAGCATGCTGGAGGTCGCAGTTGAGGCTGGCAATTAACAGACCCAGGCTAGGGGTAACTGGGAGCCTAGTGGACAGGTTAGTTTGATCAAAGGTGCAAGTTCACAGTGCAATGCCAAAACTCATGTCAAAACTGGTCATGCTCTCCAGGTGTTTGACAAAATGCCACAGGCACCTAGGCTCTTCTTGGAGGGGCCAAAAACTCCAGATGGTGGTCTCTTTAGATGTACAAGAGGGTGGTGAGGTTAGTTGGCCAAAAGCAGAAACTTGTTAGTGCAAGTTTTGCAAAACTACAATTCTGGACAGGAAACAAATGGCATTATTTCATGAACCAAAAATATGCCAATGGGTGCATGCTCCTGGAATTAGGGGTTTGGTAGGGCTGTCTACAAGTAGGAAAAAGAATCAAGAGCTAAAGAGCAAGCAAGAATATGGTTGCTGTACAAACCATCATGTTGGACCAGAATGAAGATGAGGTTGATTCACTCAAAAATTTCAAAGAACAGCACCAGTTTTTTGCATAAAGTTGATTCATATGCTATTACCAACATCCCATAATTTTGGTGGAGGCTAGAAAGAATTATTTAAATGGGTTATAGTGCAAATTGCACTCTGGACCAGAGAAGAAAAATTGAGTGTAGAGCTCAAAATATTTCATGAATAAGAGATATTTTTGTATAAAAGTGATTTAAAAACATCACATGACATCTCCAAATTTTGGTTGGAATTTTAAGTGAATTTATCAAATGGTTGTAGTTCAAATATGGCCATTTAACCTTGAAAAACCATTTTCAAGAAAGTAAAGATCAAGCAACTTAATTATTTAATTAGTTATATTAAATAAGGGAAAGTTTCTCTTGAGAGATTAAATATGTCCAACGACATACTTGAAAAGTTTTCTCTTTGGGAAAAACTCATCATAACAGGGAAGGAAATGATTTAAAATCAAAATGGAGCTCAGATATTCAAAGTTTTAATTCCTGGCAAAAAATTTAATCCATTAAAACAAGGCCAAATTTTTGGGGCGTCACAATCGGTCCCACCGAGATTGCAGTGTAAACTCTCTATTTCCTTTTTGTAACTTTTCGGTCTCACCGAAAGAGCAAATCGGTCCCACCGAGTTTGCCTGACCAACTCTCTGGTTAGCTAATTACCAAAATCGGTCTCACTGAGTTTGTGTAATCGGTCTCACCGAGATTACGTTATGCCCAAACCCTAACCATATCGGTCCTATCGAGTTGCATGTCAGTCCCACCAAAAATCTCTAACGGTCACTAGGTTTACCTTTTTGGTCCGACCGAGTTTGTTGATTCGGTCCCACCGAGATTGGAAAACTGTGTGTAACGGTTGGATTTTTTGTGGAGGCTATATATACCCCTCCACCTCCTCTTCATTCGTGGAGAGAGCCATCAGAACACATACACAATTCCAACTCATATGTTTTGAGAGAGAACCACCTACTCATGTGTTGAGACCAAGATATTCCATTCCTACCATATGAATCTTGATCTCTAGCCTTCCCCATGTTGCTTTCCACTCAAACCTTCTTTCCACCAGATCCAAATCCTATGAGAGAGAGTTGAGTGTTGGGGAGACTATCATTTGAAGCACAAGAGCAAGGAGTTCATTACCTACACACCATTTGTTACTTCTTGGAGAGTGGTGTCTCCTAGATTGGCTAGGTGTCACTTGGGAGCCTCCGACAAGATTGTGGAGTTGAACCAAGGATTTTGTAAGGGCAAGGAGATCGCCTACTTCGTGAAGTTCTACCGCTAGTGAGGCAAGTCCTTCGTGGGCGATGGCTATGGTGGGATAGACAAGGTTGCTTCTTCGTGGACCCTTCGTGGGTGGTTGCTTCTTCGTGGACCCTTCATGGTTGGAGCCCTCCGTGGACTCGCGCAACCATTGCCCTTCGTGGGTGGAGCCCTCCGTGGACTCGCGCAACCGTTACCCTTCGTGGGTTGAAGTCTCCATCAACGTGGATGTAGGATAGCACCACCTATCCGAACCACGGGAAAAACATCCGTGTCTCCAATTGCGTTTGAATTCTCCAAACCCTTCCCTTTACATTCTTGCAAGTTGCATGCTTTACTTTTCGCTGCCAATATACTCTTTGCATGCTTGCTTGAATTGTGTGATGATTGCTTGACTTGTCCTACAATAGCTAAAATCTGCCAAGAACTAAAATTGGGAAAAGGTTAAGTTTTTATTTGGTCGAGTAGTCTAATCACCCCCCTCTAGACATACTTTCGATCCTACAATAGGCTACCGTATTTCACAAAAAAAAAACGTTTCCCCTGACTGCTGGGACCCACCAGCTACATCTTCGCACGCAAGGAAGTGCGTCCGGGCAAAAAAAAACGATTCGCCCCCTAACTGATGGGACCCACCAGCTACATCTTCGCACGCAAGGAAGTGCGTCCGGGCAAAAAACGATTCGCCCCCCTGACTGCTGGGACCCACCAGCTACATCTTCGCACGCAAGGAAGTGCCTGATAGTCGGGACCCACCTGGTCGAAGCGTACATAGCGTTGTCATTCTGGTCGCGAACGTGTATGTACATATATACTGGTGGATGTAGAGGCACGCATGTGTTGTAGTAGAGGCGCGTACGTGTCGTAGCAGAGGCACGCACGTAGCATGTACACGTACGTACAGCGGCCAGGGTGCAAGAAATAAAATACATCCACGTATGTGTACATACAGGCGGGGTCTCGAACGCCTACTCGCGCATACGTATGGCCAGGGATCGTGTACATGGCGGGGTCTCGAACGCCTACTCGCGCATACGTATGGCCAGGGATCGTGTACATGGCTGGATCGGAACGGAGAAACAAAGTCGTCATCGTGTTGATGGGGAGGCAATGGAATGCGTCGTGTTTATGGGGAGGCAACGGAATGCGTCGTGTTCATCGGGAGGCAACGGAACACGTGGGAGCCAATCGGCTGGGTCGGGACGGAATGCGTGGTCGTGTTCATCGGGAGGGCTTGGACGGAACAGGCGATGGAAACGAGGCCTGGCGTACCGCACAACGGAGGAAGCAGACCTCCTACGTTCGGAACGGGGTCCTGTTGATCGGGAGGGGTCTGGCGTATCGCAAAATGGAGGAAACGGACCTCCTACGGTCGAAACGGGGGTCCTGTTGATCGGGAGGGATGTGGCATACCGCCAAACGGAGGAAACGGACCTCCTACGGTCGAAACGGGGGTCTTGTTGACCGGGAGGGGTGTGGCGTACCGCAAAATGGAGGAAACGGGCCTCCTACGGTCGAAATGGGGGTCCTATTCATTGGGAGGGGTGTGGCGTACCGCAAAATGGGACTCCACGGGATACTGTTCATCTCCACTGTCGACCTCCTCCAGCCTCCATGAGCTACCGTCGACCTCCTCCAGCCTCCACGGGCTCCTGTTCATCCAGCCTCCACCGCGCGCTACTCCATCGGCTACTGTTCGACCACCCCTCCACCGTCTACTGTTCATCCAACCCTCCATACCACGGGGTCCTGTTCAAGCACCCCTCCACGGGCACCCCTCCACTATCTACTATTCATCCAGCCCTCCACCACACCACGAGGTCCTGTTCATCTAGAGGCAACGCCACCGCTCATTGTTCATCCAACCCCCCTGCAACGCTCATTGTTCATCCCAGAGGCAGCATCGATCGGCTTCAGTTAGCAGCAGTAGCGAAGGAATCGCTCGATCGGGTTCAGTTAACAGCCATTGATCGATCGCTCGGGTTCAGTAGCGCATAGCCTGCAGTGCAGTCGCTCGGGTTCAGTTAGAGCCCAACGCCTCATTCGGGTTCAGTTAGATCCAACGCCTCGCACACACGCGTGTACGTGTACGAGAGAAACGTGCATCGCTCGGCCCCGACCTCCCACCATAACCGGGAACTCCCCGAAATTTTCCTCGCCCTCGCTTCTACCATGGTTTTTTCCATCATGGACGGCCCAAAGAATGTCATGCAGCTACGTCTCCGGCCCGCCCAGGATAAAAAACCCATTTTCTGTCATGATTTTTTTGTCATAGAAGTAGGAGTCCACCACATCTATGATGATACCGGTTTTTGTCACAATTATCGTCATAGAAGTGTCATATGTATGATAGAAAAAAAATTCGTTCGGCCCAAAATGTCACGGATGTGTCTTTTTTTGTAGTGATAGGCCTCCGGAGCCGTCGCCCTGGAGACCTCGCTGAGGTGCCCCATGCTCCACGGCTCGGCGCGGCAGGATGGTAGGACGACATCCTACCAGGACCGTGGGTGGCGATGCCCACGCATGCACCCATTGCGGGAGCCACGGGTGTGGTTGGGTGTCCGGCGCCTCTGGCTGCGCCAGTGCCGATGAAACCTCCTGGTGCGCCTGGGGGTGCGCGGGCGCGATGAGGCCCACCGTGCGATCTGGCCGCAGCCTGAGGCGGAAGCAAGGAGCAGAAAGGCAGTGCACCCCTGGCTGTGGCGTCCAATAGCTTGGCAACACGCTCCAGCAACGCATCCCGGCTGCTCTCCATCAGTCGGCATCGCAGCAGCTCCTATGCCAGTGTGAGCGCGGCCCTCATGTTCTCTTGTTCCCGTTGAGAGTGCGGAACCGTTGCCGTGGCATAGCTTGAAGCCCTTGCGGCGGCCCGCGCGCTCCGTGGGGTAAGGGTGGAAGGCGTCGGACCACGCCACCTGCGCCCCTCGGCGCTTGGCGGTGCGCACGCCACCTGGAGTGCAAGGTTGAGGTCTTCTTGGGCGTACGGCACCGCCCGGGCTAGCCAGGCTGCCCAGTGATCGGCGTCGGCCCTCGGGTCACCGGAGATCGGCGCTGTAGAGTGTTGGCAGTCTACTGATGGAAGAGAGGCTTCGGTGCACCCCTACCTGGCGCGCCAAATGTCGTATTTCGGGTTCCGGCAAAACCTTGAGGTTCTAACACTGGGGTGCGCACGAAGATCTCTCCTCCCCCAAGCTCTCACCCTCACCGCGATCTCAAGCCTTAGCGCGTCGAACTCGCAGAACAAAGGGACACGGGATTTATACTGGTTCGGGCCATCGATGTGGTGTAATACCCTACTCCAGTGTGGTGTGGTGGATTGCCTCTTGGGCTGGGGATGAACAGTTACAAGGGAAGAACAACCTCCTGAGGAGAGGTGCTCTTGTGCTTGGTGAGCTTGATGCGGTTGAGGATTCTTCACCCTTTTCTAAGGTGGTGGCTAGCCCTATTTATAGAGGCCTGGGTCCCCTTCCCAAATATTAGGTGGGAAGGGATCCCACAACGGCCAGTTTGAAGGGGGACAGCTAGTACAAGCTATCCTGAGAGATGGTCTTCGCCTGCCAAAGCCTCTGGTGATGATGCCGTCTTGGGCTCCACGGTGACCTCCGTCCTGCCGTCCTGCTGGTCTTAGTCTTGTTGCACCGATATGGAAACCTTTGCTTGATGCCTCGGGACTCCGCGCCTGCGCTTGCTTCTTCATCACCAAAGAGGAAACAAGGACACTGCGCGCGCTGGCGCCCGCCTGGCCTTGGTCGTAATGGCTTGTGTCACACGAACCTCGCGAGGTGCCCTGTGCCTTGATATCTTCGCCCCTCGCGAGCCAGCCTGGTGAGGCCACCCCCGAGGAGGTATTGCATCATCCGCCTCGCAAGGCTTGGCCCCTCGCAAGGGTCTTGAGTGTTTGCTGGTGAAGATGGGTCGTACAGGGCCGCTGGTAGAGCCACGCCGTGGGCCGCAGGCAGGCAAGTCTGGGGACCCCCGTTCCCAGCACGCCGACAGACGGCAGGGTAATAACGTATATAGGTAGGTATGGTGGACTCATATGGAATACTTAGGGTTCATGGTTTTTGATGTACAAGCAGAATTCCCACTTAGTACAGGTGAAGCCTAGCAATTTAAGATTGGGAAGCGGCCAGCTAGGGAGCAACAACGATCATAACTAGGCATTATGCATAAGTAACATTGGTCACTAGCATGAGTAGGATATGAACACCATGAACATAAATTTTATAGAGGCTATGTTTGTTTTGATGCAACTACATGCATGAACATGTACCAAGTCAAGCCACATGAACATTCAGAGGAGGATACCATATCATCATACTACATCACAATCATCTTAACGCTATGTTGTTATCCAAGATAAATCATTATTAACTCCTAGCTACTTATGCATGGCATGAGAAACTATAATCTCTAATTGTCATTGCAAACATGTTTAATCATAATGGGCTGAAGCATGGGCACTAGGTTAAACATATTTACATAGACAAGACAAGTCGAGTTCATACCAGTTTCTCTTTGCCATGGCCACTTCAGCGAATGTTGTCATTATTTCCTTTCACTTGCACGACCGAATGATATGAAAATAATAATAGTGCAAGAGTGCCATGGACTAAGATGTAATCTACAAACATTTTATTCAACAAGAGAAGACAAGGTAAAATGGGCTCTTATTAGTTCAACAGTTATTCATATGAGAGCCACTCAACATTTTCATCGTGGTCTTCTCCTCGGTACAACTCGAATAAAAGAAAAGAAATTCAGAGAAACACACTGAAATATTTTGGAGTTTTTGGTTTTCTTCTACAAGCAAATAAAAAGAAAAAACGAGAAAAACTATTTACACGGGAAAGCTCCCAACAAGCAAAAGAAGAACATGGAAATCTTTTTGGATTTTCTTTTTAGTACTACTACTAAGCATGCATAGATAGTAAATTAACTACAACTATTTTTTTTGGTTTTTCTAAAGTTTTTCATACACACAAGAAGAAACTAAGAAAATAAATCTAAGCATGGATGCTACAATGAGAAAGTGTGAACACCGACAAATGGAATGATATGTGAACATGAATGCAATGTCGGTGAGATACACGTACTCCCCCAAGCTTAGGCTTTTGGCCTAACTTGGTAGTAAATCAGTAGCCTGCAACGGTAAGAATTTTTTTCTAGTGGAATAGTAAATGGTTCATCATAAAGCATAAACGACACCCTAGACTCACGTGGAAAATATTTAAATCCTTTGACAAATGATTCAGTGAGAAGATGGAACATTTCACACTTATCTGAGAGGTAGGGAGCGAGACCGGCATTATGAACATATTGCTAAAATTCCTCTTTGATGCCCACCTGCATCATATACTCATCACAAGGCCATAAGCATATTTTGGTGGTTGCATCTCACGTGGAACTTTCACTTGGTTCAACGTAAGACCGGCGGGTAGAACTGTCTCTAGAGGATGCCCCCGAGGATTGTCTCCTCAAAGAACTCCTTCCAAATAGGTTCATCATGTCCACGTACAATTTTCTAAAAATAAAAATTTTGGAGTGACAAAAATTTGTCAACAAAACTTTGTAAGATTGATAGCAACTACTCATAGGGATACATAGAGGCCATAGCAGGCATTCAAACTACTTAGAACACTAAGAATTGAACATGCAAGCACATCTACAACAGCACCAAGAGTAACTAATTATTCAAAGTATAAACCACTAAAACAAAAACTAATTGGACAAATGGTGGAGCCACATACCAAGCAACAATCTCCCAAAACAGTTTCGTAAATGGAGCTTCGAGCAAAGAGATCGAAAGTGGTAGCAAAATGAGAAAGAACACGGGAGAGAGAGCAAGAGTGATTTTTTTCTAGAGGTAGGTGACAATGTGGGCTAAAGAGATAAGTGAGGGGGCCCACATGGGGACCACAACCCTCCAGGGCGCGCCAGGGGGTGCTGGCGCACCCAGGTGGGTTGTGCCCACCTGGTGCACCCCCCCTCTGGTTATTTTTTACACCAAAAATTCATAAATATTCATGAAAAAATCATATAAAATTTTCAGGGCATTCCGAGAACTTTTATTTTTGGGTCATTTTTTTATTGCATGGGAAATTTAGAAAACAGACAAAACATGGTATTTTATTTTATTTAACTAATAAAAATAGAGAATAAAAAGTAGGGACAGAAAGTAGTGCTTACTAAATTCATCAGCTTCATACCGTTCAAAAATGATTGATTAATAAGGTTGATCAAGTCTTATTAACAACCACTTTCGATTAGTATGAAACCGAAGAACTTTCGTAAATCACTAAGTTACCTCAATGGGGATATGCATTTCCCCAACAATAAGCATTACATATTTCTTTTTGACAGTAGGTAGAGGTATTTGAAAACTTCCCATAGCGATTGTCGGAGATTTTTCAATAACATTAATACCATTCACTTGGAATTGTTTCTTCGGAAAGTGCACCGTATGCTCATTACCATTGATATGAAAAGTGACCTTGCTTTTATTGCAATCAACAACAACCCCTGCAGTATTCAAGAAGGTTCTGCCAAGGATAATCGACATGTTGTCGTCCTCGGGCACTTCAAGTATAACAAACTCAGTTAAAATAGTAATATTAGCAACAACAACGGGCACATCCTCACAGATATCGATTGGTATGGCAGTTGATTTGTCAGCCATTTGAAAAGAAATTTCAGTCGGTGTGAGTTTATTCAAGTCAAGTCTTTTATATAAAGAGGAAGGTGTAACACTAACACCAGCTCCTAAATCACACAAAGCAGTTTTCACATAATTCTTTTTGATAGAGCAAGGTATAGTTGGTATTCCCGGATCTCCGAGTTTTTTTGGTACTCCGCCTTTAAAAGTGTAATTAGCAAGCATAGTGGAGATTTCAGCTTCCGGTATTTTTCTCTTATTTGAGATGATGTCTTTCATATACTTTGCATGAGGAGGCATTTTCAGGATATCAGTCAAGCGAGTACGCAAAAAGATTGGCCTCGGCATTTCAGCAAAGTGTTCAAATTCTTCATCCTCATTCTTGTTAGTTGACTTGGGTGGAAAAGGCATAGGTTTTTGAACCCACGGTTCTCTTTCTTTACCGTGTTTTCTAGCAATGAAGTCTCTTTTGTCATATCTTTTATTTTAGGTTGTGGGTTATCAAGATCAATAGGTGGTTCTATCTCAACATCATTATCTGGTTCTTTATTATTTGGTTGAGAGTCTTCATGAACCCCGTCATTATCTTTTTCATTATCATTAGGTGAGTGTTCATTACCAGATTGAGTTTCAACATCAGAGATAAAAGCTTCATTTTCATCATCAGGATGTTTCTCTATTTCAGGTTCACTAGAAGTGTGCAAAGTCATATCATTTTTCTTTTTCTTCTTGGAAGGACTAGGTGCAATAGTGTTGTTTCTTTGTGAATCTTGTTCAATTCTTTTAGGGTGTCCCTAAGGATAAAGTGGTTCCTGAGTCATTTTACCTCCTCTAGTTGTAACTCTAACAGCAAAGTCATGCATATTATGATCCATTTCATCAAGCAATTCTCTTTGAGATTTAGCAACTTGTTCTAGTTGGGTTTGAACCATAGAAGCATGTTTTCCAACACCTCTAACATCATTTGATATTCTAAATAACAAGTCACTCAAGCGAGCAATCATATCAGAATTATATTTCAATTGTTTCATAACATTTGCATTGAAGTGATCTTGTTTTCGAATGTTGTTTTCAAACTCATAAAGGCATTGACTAGGATGCATATTGTGAGGATTATAATTTTCATTGAACTTCATAAGAGAATTTACCTCTACCACCTTAGGCATTGGTGGTGTATTAAGCCCATGTATCTCTTCAATAGGAGGTAAAATTTTAACATCCTCAGATTTAATATCTTTTCCCTTCATATATTTCTTTGCCTCTTGCATATCTTCAGGACTGAGATATAATATACCCCTCTTCTTCAGAGTGGGTTTAGGGGGTGGTTCAGGAATAGTCCAATCATCATAATTTTTCAGTATGTTATTCAATAATTCTTCAGCTTGAGCAATAGTTCGTTCCCTGAAAACACAACCAGCACAACTATCTAGGAAGTCCCTAGAAGCATCGGTTAGTCCATTATAGAAGATATCAAGTATTTCATTTTTCTTAAGAGGATTATCAAGAAAAGCATTAAGCAAGTGGAAAAGCCTCCCCCAAGCTTGTGGGAGACTCTCTTCTTTAGTTTTCACAAAGTTAATTATTTCTTGTAAGGTAGCTTGTTTCATATGACCAGGAAAATATTTTTCAGAGAAGTAATAAACCATATCCTGGGGACTACGCACACAACCAGGAGCACGAGTATTGTACCAAGCTTTAGAATCACCCTTTAATGAGAAAGGAAACAATTTGAGAATAAAGTAATAGAAAGTTTTCTCATCATGAGTAAAAAGGGTGGCTATATCATTCAACTTAGTAAGATGTGCCACAACAGTTTCAGTTTCATAACCATGGAAAGGATCAGATTCAACCAGAGTAATTAGCTATGGGTTGACAGAGAATTCATAATCCTTATCATCAATAAAGATAGGTGAAGTAGCAAAATTAGGATCACATTTCATTCTAGCATTCAGAGATTTTTCTAGATCATCTCTATCATTACAAGCAAGAATATCTCTAGATCATCTCTATCATTACAAGCAAGAATATCTCTAGTTGCTTCTTCACTCATAACATAACCTTCCGGTATCTTAGGCAATACATATCTATGAAGGCTAGTTCTAGAAGGTGTTGCAGGAGTTTCAGTTTCAAGCTCATCATCAGATTCAACAACATCATGTTGTATTACTCTAGCAATTTGTTCATCAAGAAATTCACCAAGTGGCACATCATCATTATCAAGCAAGGTACTAGCATCATCATAAGCATCATTCATAGTAGAAGTAGCATCATCAATAACTTGCGACAAACCAGGATTGATAGCATGTGGTGGTGTTGCAAGTTTATTCATAACAGAACGTGAATCTAAAGCAGAACTGGATGGCAGTTCCTTACCTCCCCTCGTCCTTGAGGGAAATATCTTAGTCTTAGGATCTTTCAGATTCTTCATAGTGATAATATGATAATAATCCCATGTGACTCAACAAATATAGCTATGCTCCCCGGCAACGGCGCCAGAAAAAGGTCTTGATAACCCACTAGTAGAGGGGATCACAATAGTTTTCGAGGGTAGAGTATTCAACCCAAATTTATAGATTCGACACAAGGGGAGCCAAAGAATATTTTAAGGTATTAGCAGCTGAGTTGTCAATTGAACCACACCTGGAGATTAATTATCTGCAGCAAAGTGATCAATAGCAAAGTAGTTTGATAGTTTTGATTATAGTGACAGCAGCAACGGTAACAGTAATAGTGATAGCAGTAGTTTGTATCAAGTGTAATAGTTGAACGGATCGATATGGTTGACTAGAGGGGGGTGAATAGGCAACTAACAATTTTTAGCTTTTCTTTAACACTTTAAAATTTGCATCAAAGTAGGTTGTCTAGATATGCAACTAGGTGAGCAACCTATATGATGCAACACGGATAGGAACACAAGAAAGCAAGATATATGAAACAAATAATCTTGCACAAGTAAAGGCACGAGATAACCAAGAGTGGAGACGGTGGAGACGAGGATGTGTTGCTAACGTTCCGTCCCTTTGAGAAGAAGTACGTCTCCGTTGGAGCGGTGTGGAGGCACAATGCTCCCCAAGAAGCCACTAGGGCCACCGTATTCTCCTCACGCCCTCACACAATGCGAGATGCCGTGATTCCACTATTGGTGCCCTTGGAGGAGGTGACCGAACCTTTACAAACTAGGTTGGGGCAATCTCCACAACTCAATTGGAGGCTCCCAACGACACCACGAAGCTTCACCACAATGGACTATGGCTTCGCGGTGACCTCAACCGTCTAGGATGCTCAAACACCCAAGAGTAACAAGATCCGCAAGGGATTAGTGGGGGAAATCAAATATCTCTTGGTGGAAGTGTAGATCGAGGCCTTCTCAACCACTCCCGAGCAAATCAACAAGTTTGGTCGGCTAGGGAGTGAGATCGGGTGAAAATGGAGCTTAGAGCAATAATGGAGCTTGGGGGTGGAAGAGGTAAGTCAACGGGGAAGAAGGGGACCCCTTATATAGTGTGGGACAAGGATCCAACCGTTACCCACCAACCAGCCCGCGGCCAGCGGTACTACCGCGCCTGGCCAGCGGTACTACCGCAAGGCCGCGCGGTACTACTGCTTGCAACCAAGTGGTACTACCGCATGGCTGTGCGGTACTACCGTACCGACCCACGGTACTGCCGCAACCCCAACGACAGTAAAGATAAACAGACGCGCAGGAGATGGGGGCGGTACTTCTGCAAGCGCGGTTGTCGGTGTCAAAACCGGTGGATCTCGGGTAGGGGGTCCCGAACTATGCGTCTAGGCCGGATGGTAACAGGAGGCAAGGGACACGAAGTTTTACCCAGGTTCGGGCCCTCTCGATGGAGGTAAAACCCTACGTCCTGCTTGATTAATATTGATGATATGGGTAGTACAAGAGTAGATCTACCACGAGACCGAAGAGGATAAACCCTAGAAGCTAGCCTATGGTATGATTGTTGATGTGTACGTTGTCCTACGGACTAAAACCCTCCGGTTTATATAGACACCGGAGAGGGTTAGGGTTACACAAAGTCGGTTACAATGGTAGGAGATCTTCATATCCGTATTGCCAAGCTTGCCTTCCACGCCAAGGAAAGTCCCTTCCGGACACGGGACAGAATCTTCAATCTTGTATCTTCATAATCCAACAGTTCGGCCAAAGGATATAGTCCGGCTGTCCGGACACCCCCTAATCCAGGACTCCCTCAGTAGCCCCCGAACCAAGCTTCAATGACGATGAGTCCGGCGCGTAGATTGTCTTCGGCATTGCAAGGCGGGTTCTCCTCCAAATTCCGTGTACCTGTTGAATAAAGTCCGGTTTCTTGTAGATGTTTGCGCTCCTTGGCTTCTACGCCCAATAATGGCCGCTTCCCACGTGTCAAACGAATATGAAAAGTCTGAGTGTTTTTACATTCACACCCCTAGCCGCGTAAATGAGCTGCCCTATTTAAGGGGACGAGGATTTAGATCCAATCCACACCTTCTCCCCTCCGAGAGTGTTCATCAGAGCGCATCCGACAAAGGTCCATTCCACCATGGCTAGCCATCACAACTCCTCCCCTCGCCCTTCCAGCCCTAAGCCTGGATATTGGGAGAGATGTTCAATCCCGCATAGCGAGCTAGTGACGCTCCAGACCAAGGGATTTCTCCCCCCGGCCTATATGGTCCCGGTTCGAGCCGGTCTTGCCGTCTACAACGGCGGAGAGCAAGCATAGAATGCCCCTAATCCCTCCAAAGGAGAGCGGGTGTGCCTCGTCCCTTACTTAATAAGGGGGCTCGGATTTCCAATCCATCCATTTCTCTAGGGGCTGCTGGAGTTCTACGGCCTCCAGCTACATAATCTCACGCCTGCCTCAGTATTGCATATCGCGGGCTTTGTAGCCCTCTGCGAGTTGTTCTTGGGTGTTGAAGCTCATTTCGGACTGTGGAAGGAGCTATTCTACCTCGTGCCCCGTTCCAAGAAGGGGTCAATGTATCAAGTGGGCGGAGCCGAAGTGTGGCGCATCGCCGGGACCGGATATCTGTCCGGAACCCCAAAGAAGGCGTCCGAAGACTGGCCCTCGGAATGGTTTTATGTAGAAGACGTCCCGCTGCCGGATCCTGTCCGGATCGGCCTCCCTGAATTCAACAGTGCTCCCTTAAAGAAGCGCCTAAGCTGGCGCCCACGGAGCCCTCAGAGGGGAGGTGACAGGGACATCATTTACCTGATGGGCCGAATAAGATTGTTAGCCCGTTCCGGACTAACCATGATCAGAGTTATGGCCGAATGCATTATGCAGGGGGTGCAGCCGCTTCAGTATAGAAGCCACCCCATGTGGGAGTTCAACGGGGAGGACGACGCCACCCGCTACGGATGTAAGGGGCCGGATTCAGCTGCCGCTCTACTAAAGATCTTGTCTACTTTGTATAAGGGAGAAGAGGAGGAATTTCTCCGCGTCAATCCTCAGGGTGGATTCTCCATGCACAATCCCCCAAGATGGGTAAGCGGTCGTATCTACTTGTCCATCTGTTTTGTATTCCCATTGTTAAATATTCAGTCTAACGACTTCAACGCAGGAACTACGTCGGGCTGTTAAGGAAATAAGCAGCCCTCCTCCACAACCCGAGGACCCAGGACGGTCCCTCGACCCAGCCTCTCAAGAGGATCCGGACATATCTGTGGAGCTGATTGATGGAGTGTTCCATCAATTGAGCAAGGACAACGCCTTGGTGGCCATTACAGCCGATTACCCAGGGCTAATCCTGACCCCCTAGGTACCTGAGATCGAAGTCCCAGTACCCCGAATAGGTGTCCGCCCACTCGTGTTCAGTTTCCTGATTGCAATCGAACTTTGCAGGGGAGGTTTTTAAGGCGGAAGGACGAACCTGCGGCGACAAGCCAACGAGGGGCCGTAGGGCCCCGCGGGCAGAAAAGAAGTGCAGTCCGGACCGAGGCGTCAGCGCAAAGGTATGGCGCGCCCCCTTATCCCAGGTGTTATACCTTCGAGGCATATTGACACTCGCGCTCTTTTCAGGACAAAGAGACCTCGCCGGACTACATTCGGAGAGGCTGCCAATCGTGCTTCCACCAGCCAGGCTCCAAAGCCTGGTCCGGAGGCGGAGGCGAACGCAAGGCGCGCGCCAGACGCTCCTTCGATGGAGGATGTGGACGGGTTGTCTGCCACCAACTCTGAGGTGGAGAGTGCCATGAACCACATGCGTCGCCGGACAATTCTTCGCGACACTTGTTTCTCCCAAGGGGCGTTAGATGCCTTCAACTCGGGAGATGCATACCTCCGTGCCACTCAAAATGGTCTAGCTAGAGCCACGAAGCAGTATGTAAAAGACATACGGGTAAGAAAATTCTGGTAATTATATGTATATACCAATAGCCCCCGAGACTTGAAACAGTTAGAATAACTCATTTAAGGATCATTTGTTATGCAGGTTCTTACAAAAAAGAATTCCCTACTGTCCAAGGAGCTGGAAGAGTGCAAAGCCCAACTTGAGGCCGCACTAGCCGCGGCAGGGGAGCCCAAGGAGACCCCCTCTGGTAATATACACTTCGAAAGATAAGTATTTTGCGAAGCACGACATTGGTGCGAATCTGACAAATGAAATTGCAGATGGCGCCAGATTAAATCCGAAAAGGCAACACCTCCTACGCCAACTAAAGGCTGGTGAGAATGTGCTGACAAAGGTGAGGCGGGAGAAGAACGATCTCCAAGATGCCTACACCAAGATGGGCGTCGAGCTGAAAGATGTTCGTGCCCGGCTGTCAGACTCCGTGAAGGAGAATCAGTGGCTTCGGCGCGGCATATTTAGTAAGTGCTTGAACGAACCTTTGAAAGAAAGTTCGGCGGGGAAGTCGACTAACAGAGCAATGTCTGTAGGTGTGCTAACAGGTCGTCCTGCAGAGGAGATGCCCAGTTCTACGGGTGACCTTCTTCCCGAGCTCTCGCAACTGCTTGATCGAGTTTGGCAGGCGATGCAAGGCGTCGCCCAAGTCCTGTGGCCATCCGTCTCCATGCCCGAAGGTCTTGGAGAGCTTGCGGAGAAGCTAAAGGGAGCACGGCGGCGCTTCCGATTGTGGAAGATATCAGCCTGCCGTCAAGGCTCTAGGGAGGCCTGGGCCATGGTGAAGACGCGATATGCAAAGGCTGACCCCAACCACATGGCCGAGGTCGGTCCTGTAGGGCCCGATGGGAAGGAGATCCCTGTAAGCTTGTATACGGCCAAGTAGAGTTGGCCGCAAAGTATTCCCAGTAGGACTGTAAATTAGACATCCTGTTAGATGGTATTGAAGAGGAATACAATCAGTCAAAATGACTATGTAGTTTAATTGACATTTATAATGCCTTCTAGCCGGATTGTAGATCATTTGTCATGGCCGACCTTTTCGCTTCAGCCTCGGGACCTGACGGTCTGGAGTGTGTCCGAATTCCCATGCGGTTATATAGGAACCGGGGAATGCATGGAGACCAGGCATAGGGGTCATTAGGGCTTGAACAGACAAGTGCCCGACTAGTTATGTTATATTACATGGTTAGTAAGAAACATCTTCCAGGGAGAATAGTTCCGTTAGGGGTTCCTTTCCCTGGGAGGCATGCCCTAAGGTGCATGTCCATGCTGCGAGAAGAAATGCAGGAAAAACATCTGGGGGCATATAGATAAAAATAAAAAAGATCATCTTTAGTTCACCGACCGAATATTCCCTTAAGAACACTAGCTTTCGGCTTCACCCAGTCTGAGGTACACGTCCGGCTGACCCGGCAGTAACAATCGCAGAGGTGCTCCCTTTACCACCTAGCCGAACAATCGGGAACGTAGGGGTAAGCACAGGAGCCAAGCAACCCAGCTTGGCCAAAACTTAAGTCATATCGATGCATATAATGGTTAATAAAAGGTACATGCGGAAGTGTGACACATGTGTTGGGCCTGAAGCCCGTATGAATAAGCTTCTGTTTAAAGAAGCCCCCAGGTTTAATGAGCGCAGATAGTGCGTCACTTTATGAGCCTTTAGAGGCTATAAGAGAGAGAGAGAAGAAGAGAAATGTAAGACAGAAAATATATAAAAAATGGATAGAGGAAGGAGACGAACACATAGTCCGGCGCTAGGCATAGAATCTTCGGAGACGGGCTGCGTTCCATGGGTTTGGCTCGAGTCGGTTATCCGATGCATACCGCAGGCGGTATGCTCCACTAGTCAGGACTTGGTCAATTATGAAGGGACCTTCCCACTTGGGCTTGAGTTTGTCCTTTTTCTTGTCCGGTAGTCATAGAACTAATTCGCCAACATTGTAATTTTTGGCCCGTACTTCTCTGCTTTGGTATCTTCGAGCCTGCTGTTGATAGAATGCGGAACGGGCTTTTGCCACGTCACGCTCCTCCTCCAATGCGTCCAAGCTGTCCTGCCGATCGAGCTCGGCTTCTCTTTCTTCGTTCATGCGCACTCGAGGTGATTCATGAATTATGTCGCAAGGCAAAACTGCCTCTGCGCCATACACCATAAAGAATGGTGTGTATCCGGAGGTGCGATTCGGCATGGTCCGCAGCCCCCAGAGTACGGAGTCGAGCTCCTCTACCCAGTGCGTGTTAGATTCCTTGAGGGACCACACTAATCTGGGTTTGATGCCGCTCATGATAAGACCATTTGCCCATTCGACCTGGCCGTTAGTTTGTGGGTGATAGACGGAAGCATAATCGAGCTTGATGCCCATGTTTTTGCACCAGAGTTTTACCTCGTCGGCCGTGAAGTTCGTGCCGTTATCAGTGATGATGCTGTGGGGGACACCGTAATGGTGTACAACCCCAGATATAAAGTCTATCACCGGTCCGGATTCGGCCGTCTTAACAGGCTTGGCTTCTATCCATTTAGTGAACTTATCCACCATGACCAGTAAGTATTTTTGCTTGTGGGTTCCGCCTTTAAGGGGTCCAACCATGTCAAGCCCCCAGTCCGCGAAGGGCCAAGTAATGGGGATAGTTTGGAGGGCAGTGGGTGGCATATGGCTTTGGTTTGCAAAGAGCTGGCAACCGGTGCATCGTTGGACTAAGTCCTGAGCGTCTGCCCGGGCCGTCGGCCAATAAAAGCCTATACGGAAGGCCTTGCTTACAAGGGACCGGGCTGCAGCGTGATGACCGCCGAGTCCGGCATGAATTTCGGCCAGGAGGTTCCGCCACTCCTCTTCGGAGATGCACCTTTGAAGGACTCCGGTAGTGCTTTTCTTATAAAGCTCTCCCTCGTGGACTCTGTAGGCTTTGGATCGCCGCACTATGCAGTGTGCCTCATTTTGGTCCTCGGGGAGTTCCTGGCTAGTAAGGTAGGCGAGGAATGGTTCTGTCCACGGGGCGATGACGACCATTATTACGTGGGCTGAAGGTGTTATTTCATTGGCAGAGCCTCCGATTGTGTCAGAATGTTCGGTGTCGGGCAGTGCGGTTGGGTCCGGGCTGTTATTGTTCGGCTCCCCTTCCCATACTACAGATGGCTTGAATAGCCTTTCCAAGAAGATGTTGGGGGGGACTACATCACGTTTTGCACCGATGCGTGCCAGGACATCTGCCGCCTAATTATTTTCCCGGGCTATATGGTGAAATTCAAGCCCCTCGAACCGAGCTGACATTTTTAGGACGGTGTTGCGGTAAGCTGCCATTTTTGGATCCTTGGCATCAAAGTCTCCATTGATTTGGGATATTGCGAGGTTCGAGTCCCCGCGCACCTCTATGCGTTGGATGCCCATGGATACTGCCATCCGGAGACCATGTAAAAGGGCCTCATATTCGGCTGCATTGTTGGAGTCCGTGTACATAATCTGTAGTACGTATTGAACTGTGTCTCCTGTGGGGGACGTCAAAACGACGCCAGCCCCCAGTCCAGCCAACATCTTGGAGCCGTCGAAATGCATGATCCAATTTGAATATGTGCCGTATTCTTTAGGGAGTTCGGCCTCCGTCCATTTTGCGACGAAGTCGGCCAACACTTGCGACTTGATGGCTCGTCGTGGCTTATAAGTTATGTCGAACGGGAGTAGCTCAATGGCCCATTTTGCAATCCGTCCCATTGCGTCACGGTTGTTTATAATATCGTTAAGTGTTACTTCCGAGGCTACTATTATTGAACACTCTTGAAAGTAGTGTCGTAGCTTCCGGGATGCCATGAATACCGCGTACGCAATCTTTTGATAATGCGGGTACCGTGATTTGCAGGGAGTGAGGACAGTGGACACGTAATAGACCGGCTTTTGAAGGGGGAATTTGTGTCCGTCCGCTTCTCATTCGACGACGAGCACTGCGCTTACAACCTGATGTGTTGCTACAATGTATAATAGCATTGGTTCGCCAATGTTTGGTGTGGACATGACTGGGTTTGTTGCCAGTATGGCTTTTATTTCATTGAGTCCGGCCGTGGCTGCATCCGTCCATTTGAAGTGTTCGGTGTGTCGAAGGAGGCGGTAAAGGGGTAGGGCCTTTTCTCCCAAGCGGGAGATAAAGCGGCTTAGAGCCGCCACGCATCTGGTTAACTTTTGTATTTGTTTGAGGTCCTTTGGGATATCCAGTTGCGACATAGCTCGGATCTTGGCTGGATTTGCTTCAATTCCTCTACCAGATACTATGAAGCCCAAGAGCTTTTCAGCTGGAACGCCGAAAACGCATTTTTCCGGGTTGAGCTTGATGTCGTATGTTTGGAGGTTATCAAATGTGAGCCTCAAGTCGTCTACTAGAGATTCAACATGTCTTGTTTTGACGACCACATCATCTACATATGCCTCCACTGCTTTGCCGATCTGGCTTGCCAGACATGTCTGAATCATGCACTGATATGTTGCGCCGGCGTTTTTGAGCCCGAAGGGCATTGTGTTGAGGCAGAATGGCCCGTATGGTGTGATAAATGTCGTTGCGGCTTGGTCTGGTTCTGCCATCTTGATTTGATGGTAGCCAGAATATGCGTCGAGGAAACACAACGAATCGTGTCTTGCGGTAGCGTCGATAATTTGATCGATGCGGGGGAGGGGGAAGGGATCCTTTGGGCAAGCCTTGTTAAGGTCTTTAAAATCAACACACATGCGCCAGGATTTGTCCTTCTTTGGTACCATCACCAGGTTTGCTAGCCAGTCCGGATGTTTTATATCTCTGATGGATCCGGCCTCCAATAGCTTTGCTAGCTCCTATCCCATGGCCTGTCTCTTAGGTTCGGAAAAACGCCGACGAGCCCGTTTGACAGGTTTGAATCCTGCTTGGATATTTAAGCTGTGCTCGGCTAGCCTGCGTGGGATTCCTGGCATGTCTGAAGCGTGCCAGGAAAAAATGTCCCAGTTCTCTCATAGGAACTCTCGCAATGCGGCGTCGACATCAGGGTTTAATTGTGCCCCGATGGAAGCTGTTTTATTGGGGTCCGTTGGATGGACTTGGAGTTTGACTATTTCGTCCGCCGGTTTAAAGGAGGTGGACTTGGATCTTTTGTTGAGTACCACATCGTCCCTATTTACCGTAGAGCGCAGTGCAGTTACCTCCTCAGCCGCTAGGGCTTCGGATAGTGCCTCGAGGGCCAGTGCGACTGTCTTGTTTTCAGCGCGGAGTGCTATGTTCGGATCACTAGCGAGAGTGATGATCCCGTTAGGCCCGGGCATCTTGAGCTTCATGTACCCGTAATGGGGTATTGCTTGGAAGATTGTAAACACTTCCCGCCCTAGCAGAGCGTGATAACCGCTGCTGAATGGAGCCACCTGGAACGTGACCTCTTCGGACCTGTAATTATCCGCGTGCCGAACACCACATCTAGTGTGATTTTTCCTGTACAGCGCGCTTCCCGACTGGGGATTATTCCTCTAAAGGTTGTGCTGCTTCGCTCAAAGTGGTTCCAGTCTATTTCCATTTTTTGAAGGGTCTCCTCATAAATGAGGTTCAATCCGCTGCCACCGTCCATGAGTACCTTGGTAAGACGAAAGCCGTCCACTATTGGACTGAGGACCAATGCGGCTGGTGCTCGGGCTGTTCGGGATTTAGGTTCATCACTGGCGTTAAAGGTAATAGCCGTGTCACTCCATGGGTTTATTGTTGCTACTTGGTAGACTTCGGCAAGGCTGCGGAGTGTCCTTTTTCGCATATTATTTGATGCGAAAGTCTCGAAGACTGTTAATACCGTATTGGTGTCTCTGGGGTGGCTTTCTGTGGCCTCCGGAATTAGGAGATTTTCGCCAATTTTGGCCACTTGCCGGAGTATCCAACATGCTCTAAGGCTGTGAGTTGGTGTGGCGTCCTCTGTACTGTGAATTTTACAGGGTCCATTAAGCCATCCTTCCAGTACGGTTCCATGCCCTATAGAGGGTTTTTGCTTTTTAATGCTTGATCCGGGTGACTGGTGATGATGCACCCTTTTATTTCGGACTGGGGTTTGTGTTCAGGGCCGGATTGTCCGAAAATTTTATTTCGGTTTTCCAAGCGCTTTCCATCGCATAGTACTTTCGTACAATGGACGCCAAGTCAGCGAAGCGTGTAATATCACGGCGACTTATGGCGTTGAGTATTCCCTTGTCCGTGCAATTATTGCAGAAGATTGAGATTGCGTCTTCCTCGTGGCAGTCCCTTAGCCTGTTTTTAACCAGGAGGAATCTGGCCCAGTAATGATGTACTGTTTCATCGGGTTCTTGCCTGATTTTGGATAGATCTCTTATGTTGGGGTGGGTGGGTGGAATTGAATCCGAAGCCTCACCCCATCTAAGGCTCAGAGGTCGAGGAATTTCCGAACTTGAAAATTTGGATTCCTGGATGTTGTCCAATGAATCCAGCCCGTCGCCTGACTCTAAATTCAGGTCTTGAGTGATATTCTCCCCTCCGCGGGTATCCGGCTTGGAGGGATCGGGAATCCGGACGTAGCGAGTCCTTAAGATAGATGAAGGGTCGCCGCACTGTCCCTCTACCACGGCAACATGATGGGTGACTTGGGGAGAGTTAATCTCTCTCAGATCGGGTTTAGGCCCAATCTGGTCGTAATCCATGGCGACTCCCAGGGTGGCGAAGCGATCCAAGAGCTCGTTTATGGAGGAGAGCTCCATTGGATCTAACTGCTCGGCGAGTTCCGAGCTAACATGAAGATTGTTTTCGATGGCTCAAGAGGTTATCGTCGGCGCAGAAGCCGAACAGGTGGTCATAAGAAAACCACCTAGCCAGAGGGTTTGGCCGACAGCCAAAGATCCCTTAGCAACGGTGCCGTCTTTAAAGACGGGGCGAGGCATCCTTCCTGATGGCGACGACACAAAGGAACTCTCAATAAAAGCACCAATGTCGGTGTCAAAACCGGCGGATCTCGGGTATGGGGTCCCAAACTGTGCGTCTAGGCCGGATGGTAACAGGAGGCAAGGGACACGAAGTTTTACCCAGGTTCGGGCCCTCTCGATGAAGGTAAAACCCTACGTCCTGCTTGATTAATATTGATGATATGGATAGTACAAGAGTAGATCTACCACGAGATCGAAGAGGCTAAACCCTAGAAGCTAGCCGATGGTATGATTGTTGATGTGTACGTTGTCCTACGGACTAAAACCCTCTGGTTTATATAGACACCAGAGAGGGTTAGGGTTACACAAAGTCGGTTACAATGGTAGGAGATCTTCATATCTGTATCACCAAGCTTGCCTTCCACGCCAAGGAAAGTCCCTTCCGGACACGGGACGGAATCTTCAATCTTGTATCTTCATAATCCAACAGTCCGGCCAAAGGATATAGTCCGGCTGTCTGGACACCCCCTAATCTAGGACTCCCTTAGCGGTACTACCGTGCCCCCCATGCAGTACTACCGCAAGGCAAAAAGCCCCAGCCAGGGAGAAGGAAACTTCTGTGCCTACTTCCGCAAAGAAACGGAAGTAGCAAAAACCCGACACAATAGTACCGCCGAGGGGCGGTACTACTGCCTGACTGCATAGCGGGGTACTACCACTCGGCGAAAACGGTACTACCGTGGTAGGTGCGGATGTAAAAAATTACATCTGCCCCTACTACCGCAAAGGGGCGGCTACCGCGCGGTGGGGCGGTAGTACCGCAGGTGCCCACGGTAGTACCGCTCCCCTGGATCCGCACTACCGCGAGCAACCACAGCAGCCAGACAAGGGAGGCAAGAAAACAGAGGAAGCTCCAAGGAAAAAGGAGGGGACAAGAAGGAGACGTGTACGTGATGATTCCACCCAAACCTTTCAAATGCGGACCCCCTCTTAATAGTACGACTTTCCTACGACTCAAATCCACCAAAAATAAATGTAGAAAATACGCCGTCTTCATCAGTCTTCGAGGGACACCCAACTGTCTTGTGCCTAGCAATGAAGTGTCTGGAATACTCAAGGCACACAATTAGTCCGCAAATGCGTTGTCATCAATCACCAAAACACTTAGGGATAAATATGCCCTTACAATCTCCCCCTTTTGGTGGATTGATGACAATACAGGATTTGCACAAGGAAAATAATATTAAGTAAATGCAAACCCCTCCTCTCTAGAATATAGATGGGCTCCCCCTAGATGTGTGCCACCTAGATGAGTGCTTTGGACTGCACGGCACACGAATACTAGGATCAAAGCTCCCCTATATTATAGAGACAAGGCATATCTATCACTAGACAAGATAGCACACACATAAGTTAACTACGATAGATAAAGTGCATATGTCTTACACCATATGAGGAAAGGTCTCGAAAGCACAAACCAAACAAGAGCAAACAAGCACAAACGAGGTCCAAAATACAAAGCAAATAAACACACCAAGCACGACACAACGCAAATCCTACACCCTCTCCCCCTTTGGCATCGAGACGCCAAAAAGGCAGAGAGGACACCAACACACACGGGGTGGCTCAGGCAGAGAAGTCGTCCCACTGCTCCTTGTGCTCCTCGTCAGACTCAGCGGCGGGGATAGTCTCCTCGAAGTTATCCTCTGAACTGGTCCACTTGTATCCCTGCTTTGACATCCAGGCAGCCTCAGGTGTGATGACGTCCTCAGACCCGCCAGACACATCCTCTCCAAAGAGCCTCATAACCTTCTTGTCACGGTGGCGACTCTCCTTGTCTGCCACGTGAGCCCTGTACTGTCCCTTTGCCTGCATGCATAAGAGAGTCTTCATCTTGTCCTTTAGCTTCTTGGCCCATGACGGCTCAGAGGAAGGAGTGGTGGACCTAGCAGCACGGTCCTCAGCAACATTCTCAGCAGCAGCCGCCTCCTCACTAGCAGCCCTCCTAGCAGAAGAGGCCTCAGCACGGGTAGTGGTGTTGGCCCAGTTGGGCTTGACGCTAAGGCTGATGGACTCATGGCGAATCCAGTCTGGAGCAAGGAACTCATCACCAGGGTACATCTTCTCCCAAGTGGTGGAGAGCAGCCGAAACAGGTACGGTCCATAGATAGGTACCTTGCGAGTGAACACCGCAAACCGAAGCTCACACCACATGATGTGTGAGACATCAAGTGGCTGAGTCTAAGAAGAACGTGCCTCTGCACATAGGAGCAACATGTCCACTAGATATGCATGGACCTTGTCCTTGTCGCCAATGCATGGGAATAGAGTGTTGCGAAAGATGCGATGCATGATATCCAGAAAGGAGTTTAACACCCAAGTTGACTTGCCATTGGGGAGCACCTTCTCAACAAGGAAAGGCTAAAGTAGGTTCTTGTTGGCAGACTCAGAGTTGGCATGGGGGCGAACACCAACGGGGGTGTGAAGCCCGTCATCAGGAATGTGCAGCAGATCCATGAACTCTTTCCATGTAGCAGACAGCTGACGGCCGTTGGTCATCCAGGTCATCCTCCGCTCCTCCCCGGGATGAAAGTACACTGAGGCAAAGAACTGACAGATGAGCTCAGGGTCATAGTCATGGTGAAAACAGATCACCGGCTCAATAGCAAACTGCTCCACCAAGTCTAGAGCCTCTCCAAAATAGTCACGAAACTTGTCCTTCCGCATGTGATGCATGTCTATCCACTTGACATCCATGAAGGAATTCTGCTTGCTCTTGATCACATCCAGATAGATGAGAACCTGTTGCTTGTTCCAGAACATCTCGGTGCCTCTGAGCACAGCCCGAGGAGTCACATAGGGATCAATCCTCCGATATTCGACATACTCAGAGACAGAAATCTCGTCCATGCCCTTAGCAGGTTCCTTTTGCTTGCTGGCAGTGGTCTTGACATTGCGCTTGGGGGCATTGGAGCCCTCTGGGCCTTCATCTTGGGGGTTGCGCAGACGCTTGGAGCTAGTGTCACGACTAGGATTGGAACGGCGAGAGCCACCACCTGAGACACAAAAACGCAAAACACCCACAACAGCCAAGAGGGATTAATGCAAAGACCACAACAAAGCAAGAGAAACAAGCAGAAAGCACACATGATAAATGCCTAGAGAGAGATTTGATCCCTACGGTAGTACTGCCAAGTGTTGCGAAGCTAAGATAGTAGTACTGCTCTTAGACACGGTAGTACCGTGCAAGGTCACGGTAGTACCGGCTCTAGGAGAGGTAGTACGACCTTAGCACCTCAGCTAGCGCGGTAGTACCGCATCTGCTGAGCGGTAGTACCGCACAAGCTAGCACAGTAGTACCGCACCTGACGGGCGGTAGTACCGCACATCAGACACGGTAGTACCGCACCACGTCAGATCTGAACAAGTTCAAATCTGAGAAAAGCCCGCGAAACCACGACGGTACTACGGTTGGACAAAGCTACCACAAGACAGCATATCAAGTATGATTCCTACGCATCACGACTCTCCTACATCCTACTCTTGCATAGACTTGGCCTAAAATCTCAAGAACAACAAGTTTCTCCCCAAAAACCTAGAAGCAAGAGAACAGCCAAGAAAAAGAGGGATTTGGGGAAAAACCTTGGTCCATGGCAAGAGGAAGCGGTGGGGAACGATCCCACCGGTCGGAATCCGAGGAGAGTGGCCGGAGACGGAGATCCGGCGAGGGCCTCCGGCGCCGTTCTTGAGCGAGAGAGAGAGAGAGAGAGAGAGAGACATGGGGAGAGAGACAAATGAATGGGTATGGGGAGTTGGAACTCCCCTGCCCGAGTCATAACCCCACGCTCCCTCGACGGCGTGGTAGTACCGTTCCCCAACGCGGTAGTACCGCCTGGTGCGGTACTTCCGAAGTACCGCACCTGAGCGGTAGTACCATGCTGTGGCGCGGTAGTATCGTGCCTCCCAAAGGGGTAGTACCGCGGCCAGCCACTGTAGTACCGTGGGCTCAAGAAGATGCACGTTTCGAGCAAACGAAAAACTGGGTCTTTGCACGAACACTCCGAGCCAACACGGCACCACAAGACCACGCAACACACAAAGCCAGAAAGGCACACGACAAAAGAAACAACCACGAGACACCACCTCTCCAAAGAGAGGGCGGTGGCCGTAGCCACCTATGTTTGAGTCAATTGGTATGGCACCGCGAAGAATTATCCTTGGGTCCATGACCAAAACTCGTCTTTGGAGCACAAGTACCATCAGACATGGTTAATGTGAAAGACTTGATCGATTTATGCATAATGGGGGGAGGGAGAGTTCATTGAGAGAACATCACTCCCCCTATGTCCATGCCTACATCTAAATAGGACAACACGTTGAGTATGGTGGGGTGTGCAAGGGTTCAAGCAACATTGCTCGAATCAATGATATTTAGCTCATGCCTTAACTCGCGAAATCTTGCTTCATCCAAGGGCTTCGTGAAGATATCTGCAAGGTTATCATGAGTGTTGACATAGTTGAGCTCAATCTCTCCTCGCCTAATGTGATCCCGGATGAAGTGATACCGGATCTCAATATGCTTCGTCTTGAAGTGTTGCACCGGGTTGAGAGAGATCTTGATGGCACTTTCATTATCACACCAAAGAGGCACTTTGTCACAAATGACACCGTAATCCTTTAAAGTTTGCCTCATCCATAAGAGTTGTGCACAACAACTACCGGCCGCCACATACTCCGCTTCGGTGGACGAGAGAGACACACAACTTTACTTTTTGGAAGACCAACTTACCAAAGAGCAACCGAGGGATTGGCACCCTCCGGAAGTGGACTTCCTATCCACTTTGTCTCCCGCCCAATCGGATTCCGAATACCCTACAAGCTTGAAGTTTGCTCCTCTTGGGTACCATAGGCCAAAGTTTAGGGTATGAGCCAAATATCGAAAGATTCGTTTGACCGCCACATAGTGACTTTCCTTAGGTGCGGCTTGAAACCGTGCACAAATTCCCACACTCAACATGATATCCGGTCTAGATGCACAAAGGTAAAGCAAGGAACCTATCATGGAGCGTTATACCTTTTGATCCACCGCTTTACCATTGGGATCTATGTCAAGTTGGCACTTGGTGGGCATGGGAGTGGAAGCCGGCTTGACATTACTTAGCTTGAATATTTTGAGCATGTCTTGAGTATATTTGGCTTGATTGATGAAGGTTCCTTCTCTTCTTTGCTTCACTTTGAACCCTAGAAAGAACTTCAACTCTCCCATGGAAGACATCTCGAACTTTGAGGTCATGAGAGCGGCAAATTCCTCATTGAAAGATTTGTTAGGGGAACCAAAGATAATATCATCAACATATAATTGGCACACAAACAACTCCCCTTTGACCTTCTTAGTAAAAAGAGTGGGGTCGATTAGCCCAACTTCAAAACCATGGTCTTGTAACAACTCGGTAAGGTGGTCATACCACGCACGTGGGGCTTGTTTAAGGCCATAGAGTGCCTTATCGAGTTGATACACATGATCGGCAAAAGTAGGGATCCTCGAACCCGGGGGGTTGCTTGACATAAACCAATTCATTAATGGGACCATTAAGAAAAGCACTCTTCACATCCATTTGTTGTAACTTCAAGTTATGATGAGAAGCATAGGCAATCAACATGCGAATAGATTCAAGACGAGCAACGGGAGCAATAGTTTCACCGTAGTCGATACCCTTGACTTGGGAGTAGCCTTGTGCTACCAAACGAGCCTTGTTGCGAATGATAATCCCATGGGCATCTTGCTTGTTCTTAAATATCCAATTGGTTCCGATGACATTGTGGTTCCCCGTCGGTCTTGGCACCAATCTCCACACTTTGTTGCGCTCGAAGTTGTTGAGTTCTTGATGCATGGCATTGAGCCAATCCGGATCTTCTAGCGCCTCATAGACCTTGTGGGGTTCCACACAAGAGAGAAACGCGTGATGCTCACAATAATTTGCTAATTGTCTACAAGTGCTTACCCCCTTTCTTAAGCTTCCAAGCACATTCGTCATGAGATGATCCTTGGTGGAGAGCTTGGAAGCAACCTTGGCGGCACGACGCTCTAATTCTTCCTCGGGGGTGAGACGAGGAGTGGTCACTCGATCATCTTGAGCATCGTCTTGAGCTTGTTCTTGTTCTTGAACTTGCTCGGAGGAGAGAACTTGACCTTGGGCATCACTTGATGTGTCAACACTGTATTGAGCGTGCTCTTGCCCTTGGTCATGTTCTTGAGGATGAGGGCCTTCATGTTGTTCTTCGGAAGCGTGTGGGCCTTGGGTTGGTGATGGCTCCGCTTGAGTGGAGCTTTGTCCTTATCCTTCGGCCACAAGGGGTTCCTCAATGGGTAGGATAAAGCCAACACCCATTCTTCTTATGGCTTGGGGAGGAATTTCATCACCTACATCACAAGTGCCACTTTGCTCCACTTGGGAGCCGTTATTCTCATCAAACTCCACGTTACACATCTCCTCAATAAGTCCCGTGGATTTATTGAGGACACGGTAAGCATGAGAGTTTGTAGCATAACCAACAAATATGCCCTCATAAGCTCTAGCCTCAAATTTAGACAACCGAACACCTTTCTTGAGAATGAAACACTTACACCCGAACGCCCGAAAGTACTTGAGGTTGGGCCTGTTACCGGTGAGTATCTCATATGGAGTCTTGTTCAAGCCCTTGCAGAGGTAGAGCCGATTGGATGCATGACACGCGGTATTGATGGCTTCGGCCCAAAAGTTGTACGAAGACTTGAACTCCGCCATCATGGTCCTTGCCGCATCCATCAACGTCCGGTTCTTCCTCTCCGCAACACCGTTTTGTTGAGGGGTGTAAGGTGCGGAGTATTGATGCTTGATCCCCTCATCACTAAGAAACTCATCCAAGGTGTAGTTCTTGAACTCAGTGCTGTTGTCACTTCTTATTGTCAAGATCTTTGCATTGTGTTGACGTTGTGCTTCATTTGCAAAGTCAATGACGGTTTGTTGGGTCTCGCTCTTCCTCTTGAAGAAATACACCCAAGTGTATCTTGAGTAGTCATCCACAATCACCAAGCAATACTTCCTACCCCCAAGACTGTCGAAGGATGGAGTCCCAAAGAGATCCATGTGAAGGAGCTCCAAAGGCCTCTTTGAGTAAATGATAGTCGTGGGAGGGTGAGCCTTCTCATGTACCTTTCCTTCAATACAAGCACCGCAAGCACGATCTTTAGAAAAACTAACATTCGTTAGTCCACGGACATGGTCCCCCTTGAGGAGACTTTGCAAAGATCTCATATTGACATGGGCTAAACGGAGATGCCAAAGCCATCCCACATCAACTTTATCCATTAGGCATGTCGCGGTCTTAGTGGCTCACTCCGAAAAGTTAATCACATATAGACCGTTCTCGACATGCCCAACAAAGGCTACTTTAAGAGTCTTGCTCCACAAGAGGGCCACGGTATCGATATCAAAGAAAGTGGCAAAGCCCATGATTGCAAGTTGACGAACGGAAAGTAAATTGTATGCAAGGGACTCAACAAGCATGACCTTCTCGATCGTGAGATCATGAGAGATGACCACCTTGCCAAGTCCCAATACCTTGGAGGATGAGGCATCACCCCACTCGACATCGGTGGGTATAGATGGAATCTTGTGCACGTCCACCACCAAGTCCTTGCTTCCGGTCATATGATTTGTAGCTCCGCTATCGAGCAACCATGATCCCCCACCGGAAGCAAACAGCTACAAGAGATTAATGCTTGGTTTTAGGTACCCATTTTGTAATGGGTCCTTTGATGTTAGTAACAAGGGTCTTTGGAACCCAAATAGACCATTCAATGTATTCATGAAAAGAACCAACGAATTTGGCATAGACATGCCCATCACTAGCACGTCATAACACATAGATGTCGCCGGCTTTGATGCGAGGAGTGACATCCCCCCTTTTGACAACGCCACCCTTCGCATTGTTCTTCTTCTTCTCCTCGGAGGCACTTTCTCCCTCCTTCACAAAGGTTTGCATGAGAGGAGGAGGTCGTTTGGTCTTATCATTCTTCGTCTTGTTCTTGGAGTCGGGCACGTACCCAACCCCTTCCTTGGCTACAACTCCCTTTTGGTTGATCAAGAGATCGTTGAGGTTCTTCTTGCCTTGTATGCAAGTTGCAAGACCTTTCTCAAGTTGCCCCTTTAGCTTAGAATTCTCCTCAACGAGATGCACATGCTCACAACACGGGTTAGTAGCATTTGCATTATCAATTAACATCGTACGAGGGAAAGTGGCTTTTTCCTTGGTTAGCTTTACTTGAAGTTGATCATGAGACTCTTTGAGGCTAGCATGAGCACCCTTCAAGACCTTGTGAGCCTTTTCAAGTAGATCAAACTCCTCTTTGAGTCTAGCAAGATCAACCTCAAGTTCGGCCTTCTCGGAGTTTAGCACATGAGAAACAATGAGGACATGATCATAATCTTTCTTTAACTTAGCATGATCAACGTTGTGTGACTCCTCAAGAGCCAAACGAAGACCACGCTCTTCCTCAAGAGCATTGGAAAGATACGAAATCTCATAGGCATAGTCACGACTATGCCCTTCCATCTTAGTGATGGTGTTTTCGTGAGCCTCGATCATGTCATTGGCTTCACCAAGTTGTTCCAAGAGAGCAACAAAGTGCTTCTTGGATTTTCCCTTGAGTTTTCCCATAAAGGCCTCAAACTCATTAGCCTCCACATTAGCTTCCTCAAGTTCATTAATGCTATCCGTCGGAGAAGGATGATTAATGATGGTAGTTTTGATGTTGGAGGTTACCTTGTTGGTGGCTTTAGCCATGAGGCACTTGGCGGTGATGCTCTCATTGGGTGAGTCAAAGAGAGACACCCGTGGAGTCGTCGCAATGGCAACGGAGGCCATGGCGACTGACTCATCACTTTCATCATCGTCATCATCCTCATTGTACTCTTCTTGTACCACCAATGCCTTGGGAGGAGTCTTCTTGGTGAAGTTGCTCTTGTTGGGGAACGACTTGGCCTTGTCCTTTCGGATGAGATTGCCATCATTGTCTTCCCTCTTCTCATACGGGCACTCCGCAACAAAATGACTCACATTGCCACAACTGTAGCAAGTCCTTACACGTTGCCTGCTCTTCGGGCCACTTGAGTTGTTTTTGCTAAAGTTTGGCCTCGAGTTTTTCTTGCTCCAAAATTGCCTTGAAGCAAGTGCCATGTGTTCATGATACGCATACTTCGTATCTTCGGGGTTGCTCTCCTCTTCTTCCTCTTCTTCTTCTTCAACGGTGAGCTTGGCCTTCAATGCAAGGTTAGGCTTCTTTGCCCTTTGAGAACGAAGCACCGCATTGTCGGCGGTCTTGTCCAAAATGTTCATGATCACAAACTCATCCGACACTTCGCTTGAGGTCAAAGTGTGGAAGTCTGGTCTTTGACGAATGACGGAGGACATGGCCTTGTGATAGGGCATCATAGCCTTGAGGAATTTGTGCTTGATCCAATTGTCATCCGTGTCCTTGCTCCCGTGATCTCGTAGTGAGACCGCGAGTTTGGTTACTCTCCGATAAAGCTCACGAGGTTCTTCATCTTCTTTCATTGCAAACTCATCGGCCTCATCTTGCACCACTTCATAGTTGGAGCGTTGAATGCTTGCGCTTCCTCGGTAGAGAGAGACAACACAATGCCATGCATCTTTGGCCAAGGCGAAGGGACGAAGATGAGGTAGGTCTTCGGGTGGAATTGCATCTTGAATGATGAAGAGAGCATTCTCATTGAATTGATTATCCGCGGCTTCTCGAGGAGTGAAGTTGCTTGGATCATGCGGATAGAAACCTTCTTCAATGATTCTCCAAAGGTTAGTGTTCACATGATTTAAATGACGTTTAAAGTGGTAAACCCAAGAATCAAAGTCTCATTGTTCACAATCTTAGGGGGAGGACCGGCATGATTCAAATGAGTGGAAGGAACCGGTCCACCATAAACAAGTGGTGATTCCACATGAGCAAAGATGCCGGTGCCATTTTTACCACTAGAAGAAGGAGCCTTTTCACTACTAGCTTCCCCCTTGTCGGGGATAGCATCAGTCACCTTGTCGGTGGGGTCACCCACTTTCAACGGTGCAGTGGATAGTTTAAGCCCCTCATGAAATTTAGTAAACATGCTTTCAAATTCGGTTGTCATGGAGATTTTCAATGTCTCCAGGGCCACATTGAACTCCTCACGAGAGACCGAGGTTCCCCCATCGCCCGTAGACGAGGTCAGATTCACACCGGAGTGTTCCTCCACACCGTCTATGGTATCAACCATACTCTTTGGATGGTAAAGTCCTTAATAAAAAGACGAGGCTCTGATACCAATTGAAAGGATCGATATGGTTGACTAGAGGGGGGTGAATAGGCAACTAACAATTTTTAGCTTTTCTTTAACAATTTAAACTTTGCATCAAAGTAGGTTGTCTAGATATGCAACTAGGTGAGCAACCTATATGATGCAACACGGATCGGAACACAAGCAAGCAAGATATATGAAACAAATAAGCTTGCCCAAGTAAAGGCACGAGATAACCAAGAGTGGAGACGGTGGAGACGAGGATGTGTTGCCGAAGTTCCTTCCCTTTGAGAGGAAGTACGTCTCCGTTGGAGCAGCGTGGAGGCACAATGCTCCCCAAGAAGCCACTAGGGCCACCGTATTCTCCTCACGCCCTCACACAATGCGAGATTCCGTGATTCCACTATTGGTGCCCTTGGAGGCGGCGACCGAACCTTTACAAACTAGGTTGGGGCAATCTCCACAACTCAATTGGAGGCTCCCAATGACACCACGAAGCTTCACCACAATGGACTATGGCTTCGCGGTGACCTCAACCGTCTAGGATGCTCAAACACCCAAGAGTAACAAGATCCGCAAGGGATTGGTGGGGGGAATCAAATATCTCTTGGTGGAAGTGTAGATCGAGGCCTTCTCAACCACTCCCGAGCAAATCAATAAGTTTGGTCGGCTAGGGAGTGAGATCGGGCGAAAATGGAGCTTAGAGCAATAATGGAGCTTGGGGGTGGAAGAGGTAAGTCAACGAGGAAGAAGGGGACCCCTTATATAGTGTGGGACAAGGATCCAACCGTTACCCACCAACCAGCCCGCGGCCAGCGGTACTACCGCGCCTGGCCAGCGGTACTACCGCAAGGCCACGCGGTACTACTGCTTGCAACCAAGCGGTACTACCGCACGGCTATGCGGTACTACCGTACCGACCCACGGTGCTGCCGCAACCCCAGCGACAGTAAAGATAAACAGACGTGCAGGAGATGGGGGCGGTACTTCCACAAGCGCGGTACTACCGCGCCCCCCATGCGGTACTACCGCAAGGCAAAAACCCCCAGCCAGGGGGAAGGAAACTTCCGTGCCTACTTCCTCAAAGAAACAGAAGTAGCAAAAACCCGACACATTAGTACCGCCGAGGGGCGGTACTACTGCCTGACTGCATAGCGCGGTACTACCGCTCGGCGAAAATGGTACTACCGTGGTAGGTGCGGATGTAAAAAATTACATCCGCCCCTACTACCGCAAAGGGGCGGCACTAGCCTGGTGGGCAGCGTAGTGCGGCTCCAGGGGAGCGGTTCTACTATGGGCACCTGCGGTACTACCGCGCCACCGCGTGGTACTACCGCGGATGCCTATGGTACTACCGTTTTCCTGGGAGCAGTACTACTGCGATCAACCACAGCAGCCAGACAAGGGAGGCAAGAAACGTAGGAAGCTCCAAGGAAAAAGGAGGGGACAAGAAGGAGACGTGTACGTGATGATTCCACCCAAACCTTTCCAACGCGGACCCCCTCTTAATAGTACGGCTTTCCTACGACTCAAATCCACCAAAAAGAAACGTAGAAAAGACGTCGTCTTCATCAGTCTTCGAGGGGCACCCAACCGTCTTGTGCCTAGCAATGTAGTGTCTGGAATACTCAAGGCACACGATTAGTCCACAAATGCGTTGTCATCAATCACCAAAACACTTAGGGATAAATATGCCCTTACAACAGTGATGATAGCAATAGTAACTTAGCAGAAACAATATAAGATAAATTCGTAGGCATTGGATTGGTGACTTTTTGGATGATATTCATCATGAGATAATTATAACCTAGGGCGATATGGCACTAGCTCCAGTTCATCGATATAATGTAGGCATGTATTCCGTAAATGGTCATACATGCTTTATTAAAAGAACTTGCATGACATATTTTGTCCTACCCTCCCGTGGCAGCAGGGTCCATATTGGAAACTAAGGGATATTAAAGCCTCCTTTTAATAGAGAACCGGAACAAAGCATTAACACATAGTGAACACATGAACTCCTCAAACTACGGTCATCACCGGGAGTGGGCCTGGTTGTTGTCACTCTGGGGTTGCCGGATCATAACCATGGTAGGTGACTATAACTTGCAAGATCGGATCTAAAACATGAATATAATGATGAATTCATAAATAGTTCAGATCTGAAATCATGGCACCCGGGCCCAAAGTGGCAAGCATCAAGCATGGCAAAGTCATGGCAACATCAATCTAAGAACATAGTGGATACTAGGGATCAAGCCCTAATAAAACTAACTCGATTACATGATGAATCTCATCCAACTCCTCACCGACTAGCGAGCCTACGAAGGAATTACTCACTCCTGGTGGGGAGCATCATGGAATTGGCGATGGAGTGATACGTATCCAACGTATCTATAATTTTTGATTGTTCCATGCTATTATATTATCCATCTTGGATGTTTTATATGCATTTATATGCTATTTTATATGATTTTTGGGACTAACCTATTAACGTAGAGCCTAGTGACAGTTTCTGTTATTTCCTTGTTTTTGAGTTTTACAGAAAAGGAATACCAAACAGAGTCCCATTGACGTGCCAATTTTTGATGATTTTTTATGGACCAAAAGAAGCCCCCGAAGTAAAATAGTTGGGCCAGAAGAGTCCCGAGCCATCCATGAGGGTGGAGGGCGCGCCCTACCCCCCTGGGCGCGCCCTCCTGCCTCGTGGATGACTCGGAGACCCCCTGACGTGAGACCAACGCCAAAAATTCCTATAAATACATAAACCCCTGAAAAGAAACCTAGATCGGGAGTTCCGCCGCCGCAAGCCTCTGTAGCCACCAAAAACCAATCAGGACCCTGTTCCGGCACCCTGCCGGATGGGGGAATCATCACCGGTGTCCATCTTCATCATTCCCGACGCTCTCCATGACGAGGAGGGAGTAGTTCACCCACGGGGTTGAGGGTATGTACCAGTAGATATGTGTTTGATCTCTCTCTCTCTCGTGTTATTAATTTGGCATGATCTTGATGTACTGCGAGCTTTTCTACTGTAGTTGGATCTTATGATGTTTCCCCCCCTCTACTCTCTTATAATGGATTGAGTTTTCCCTTTGAAGTTATCTTACCGGATTGAGTCTTTAAGGATTTGAGAACACTTGATGTATGTCTTGCGTGGGATACCCGTGGTGACAATGGGGTATTCTATTGATTCACTTGATGTATGTTTTGGTGATCAACTTGCGGGTTCTGTGACCTTGAGAATCTATGCATAGGGGTTGGCACACGTTTTCGTCTTGACTCTCCGGTAGAAACTTTGGGGCACTCTTTGAAGTTCTTTGTGTTGGTTGAATAGATGAATCTGAGATTGTGTGATGCATATTATATAATCATACCCGCAGATACTTGATGTGACATTGGAGTATCTAGGTGACATTAGGGTTTTAGTTGATTTGATCTTAAGGTGTTATTTTACTACGAACTCTAGGGCTGTATGTGACACTTATAGGAATAACCCAATGGATTGATCGGAAAGAATAACTTTGAGGTGGTTTCATACCCTACGATAATTTCTTCGTTTGTTCTCCGCTATTAGTGACTTTGGGGTGACTCTTTTTTGCATGTTGAGGGATAGTTATATGATCAAATTATGTTATCCTTGTTGATAGAACTTGCACTAGTGAAAGTATGAACCCTAGGCCTTGTTTCGAAGCATTGCAATACCGTTTGTGCTCACTTTTATCATTAGTTACCTTACATTTTTTATATTTTAAGATTACAAAAACCTATATCTACCATCCATATTGCACTTGTATCACCATCTCTTCGCCGAACTAGTGCACCTATACAATTTACCAGTGTATTGGGTGTGTTGGGGACACAAGAGACTCTTTGTTATTTGGTTGCAGGGTTGTTTGAGAGAGACCATCTTCATCCTACGCCTCCCACGGATTGATAAACCTTAGGTCATCCACTTGAGGGAAATTTTCTACTGTCCTACAAACGTCTGCACTTGGAGGCCCAACAACGTCTACAAGAAGATGGTTGTGTAGTAGACATCATGGAGAGGGGTTGGTGATGACGAAGAACGAAGACCCCCTCTCCGGAGCCCCAAACAGACTCCAGATCTGCCCTCCCGAGGAAGAACAGGGCTTGGCGGCGGCTCCGTCTCGTGGATCGCGATAGTTCTTTATCCCTGATTTTTTCTAGAATAATGTGAATTTATTGTATCAGGGGGGTCATCAGCGGGGCCACCGGGTGGGTACAACCCACCTGGGCGCTAGGAGAGGGGGCACGCCTTGGTGGGTTGTGCCCACCCAGGGGCCCCTCTCCAGTGGGTCTTGGCTCCAGAAATTCTTATTATTGGTATAAAAAATCCTCAAAAAGTTTCGTTCCATTCCGAGAACTTTTATTTCTACACAAAAACAACACCATGGTAGTTCTGCTGAAAACAACGTCAGTCCGGGATTAGTTTCATTCAAATCATGCAAATTAGAGTCCAAAACAAGAGAAAAAGCATGAGGAAAAGTAGATACATTGGAGACGTATAAGTAAGAACAACACCTAAGCACCGATCCAGCCACATATGAAATTATCAAAGTAGCGAACACAAATCAAACCAACATGATGAAAGTGACTAGATGAAATTCTCGTGTACCCTCAAGAACACTTTGCTTATCATAAGAGACTGTTTTGGCCTGTCCTTTGCCTCAAAAGGATTAGGCTACCTTGATGCACTTTTGTTACTTGCTCATTACAAATTGTCTTGCTATCAAACTACTCGTTACTTATAATTTCAGTGCTTGCAGAGAATACCTTGCTGAAAACCACTTGTCATTTCCTTCTGCTCCTCGTTGGGTTCGACACTCTTACTTATCGAACGGACTACGATTGATCCCCTATACTTGTGGGTCATCAGTTTCACAAGACACCGAGTAAATTTCTTGATTACTTTGTCCGTCCGGATATATCGACCCTCTCATATTTAGAGTTGAATTTTCACCATGAATTTAAATAATAAAATAAAAATTATATGTCACAAAAATTGTACAATGCAAATCTTCCTCCGAATACAGATCCAACATTATAGTTTTGAAGCACATAAACCATATTTTGTTAGTCATATATATGGTCAAAGTTTTGACCCAAAAATATAAATATATTATTGCTTTCATTGAGTTGAGAATTCCCAAATTAATATATTTTCTTGATGAGAAAGAGAAAGACAGATCTTGATACATAAGGGTAGTCCTAGTTTATATTATTTTTGGGACTAACCTATTAACTTAGAGCCCAGTGCCAGTTTCTATTTTTTCCTTGTTTTTGAATTTTACATAAAAGGAATACCAAATGGAGTCCAAACGAACTGAAAATTTACGGTGATTTTTTATGGACTAGAAGAGACCCATAGAGCATCGGAGTTAGTCCAGAAGAGTCCCGAGGCGACCACAAGCCGAGGGGGCGCCCCCCCCTAGGGCATGCCCCTAGCTTGTGGGCTCCTCGGGAACCCCCCTGACTTGTTTCCGGCGCCAAAAATTCCTATAAATATAGAAACCTCTAAAAAGAAACCTAGATCAGAAGTTCCGCCGATGCAAGCCTCTGTAGCCATGAAAAAACAATCCCGGCGGTCACCATGATGAGAAGGGAATAGTTAACCCTCGGGGCTGAGGGTATGTACCAGTAGCTATGTGTTTGATCTCTCTCTCTCTATCGTGTTCTTGATTTGGCACAATCTTGATGTACCGCGAGCTTTGTTACTATAGTTGGGTCATATGGTGTTTCTCCCCCTCTACCTTCTTGTAATGAATTGAGTCTTGCTCTTTGAGGTTTCTTTATGTTGGATTGAGTATTGGATTTGAGAACACTTGATGTATGGCCTGCAACGATGGGATATCTGTGGTGACAATGGGATGTTCTATTGATTCACTTGATGTATGTTTTTGCACTCAATTGGTGGATTACTGAGGTGACATTGGGGCAATCTATGCGTAGGGTTGATGCATGTTTTCGTCCTACGTTCTCCGATATAAACTTTAGAGTGATTCTTTATTGCACATTGAGGGGTTGTTATATGATCCAATTATGTTATCATTGTTGAGAGGCTTTGCACTAGTGAAAGTATGAACCCTAGGCCTTGTTTTCAAGCATTACAATACCGTTTTGCTCACTTTTGTTACTAGCTACCTTGTTGTTTTTATATTTTCAGATTACAAAAACCTATATCTACCATCCATATTACACTTGTATAACCATCTCTTCGCCGAACTACTGCACCTATACAATTTATCATTGAATTGGGTGTGTTGGGGACACAAGAGACTCTTTGTTATTTGGTTGCAAGGTTGTTTGAGAGAGACCATTGATACGTATCTAACGTATCTATAATTTTTGATAGTTCCATGTTGTTATATTATCAATCTTGGATGTTTTATAGTCATTTTTGGTACTAACCTATTGACATAGTGCTAAGTGCTAGTTCTGTTTTTTCCATGTTTTTTACATTGCAGAAAATCAATAACAAACGAAGTCCAAATGCAACGGAACTTTACAGAGATTTTTTATGGACCAGAAGACACCTATTGTGCCAAGGCTATGCCTGGGGGTGCTCCGAGAAGAGCACAACCCACCAGGGAGCGCCAGGAGGCCCAGGCGCGCCCTGGTGGGTTGTGCCCACCTCGGGTGCCCCCCGGAACGCCTCTTTTCTCTATAAATACCCCAATATTCCAAAAACCCTGGGGGAGTCGGCGAAAATCAATTCCAGCCACCGCAGAGTCCAGAACCACCAGATCCAAACTAGACACCATCACGGAGGGGTTCACCACCTCCATTGGTGCCTCTTCGATGATGCGTGAGTAGTTCTTTGTAGACCTTTGGGTCCATAGTTAGTAGCTAGATGGCTTCCTCTCTCCCATTTGATTCTCAATACAATGGTCTCTTGGAGATCAATATGATGTAACTCTTTTTGCGATGTGTTTGTTGGGATCGGATGAACTTTGAGTTTATGATCAGATCTATCTTTTTATATCCATGAAAGTTATTTGACTTTATTTGATCTCTTATATGCAGATTGCTTATAGCCTCGTATTTCTTCTCCGATATTTGGGTTTTGTTTGGCCAACTTGATCTATTTATCTTGCAATGGGAAGAGGTGCTTTGTAGTGGGTTCAATCTTACGGTGCTTGATCCCAGTGACAGAAGGGAAACCGACACGTGTGTATCATTGCTACAAAGGATAAAACGATGGGGTCTATCTCTACATAGATAGATCTTGTCTACATCATGTCATTGTTCTTATTGCATTACTCCGTTTCTCCATGAACTTAATATACTAGATGCATGCTGGATAGTGGTTGATGTGTGGAGTAATAGTAGTAGATGCAGGCAGGAGTCGGTCTAATAATGTTGGACGTGATGCCTATATAATGATCATTGCCTGGATATCGTCATGATTATTTGAAGTCCTATCAATTGCCCAACAGTAATTTGTTTACCCACTTCACAAAATTTGCCGTTTGCCTCTCGTTTTCCTCTCGCCCACTTCACAAAATTTGCCGTTTTATTCGCCCCTCTTTTTCCGTTCACCGTTTTCTTGCCAGATCTGTTTTTGAGTGCAATCTTGTTGTGTGGTCATCATGGCTCAAGAGAACACCAAGTTATGTGATTTCTCAAATACCAACAATAATGATTTTATCGGCACTCCGATTGCTCCTCCTGCCACTAGTGCGGAGTCTTGTGATATAAATACTTCTTTGCTGAATCTTGTTATCAAAGATCAATTTTCTGGTACTCCTAATGAGGATGCCGCGTCCCATCTTAATACCTTCGTGGAATTATGCGATATGCAAAACAAAAAAGATGTGGACAATGATGTGGTGAAGATGAAATTATTTCCGTTTTCTTTGTGTGATTCTGCAAAAATTTGGTTCTCTTCTTTGCCTCAAAATAGTATCGATTCTTGGAATAAGTGCAAAGATGCTTTTATCACTAAGTATTTTCCGCCCGCAAAAATTATTTCCCTTAGAACCCAGATCATGAATTTCAAGAAACTTGAACATGAGCATGTTGCACAATCTTGGGAAAGGATGAAAATGACGCTAAGGAATTGCCCAACTCATGGATTAAATCTTTGGATGATCATACAAATTTTTTATGCGAGATTGAATTTTTTTTCTTGTAATGTTTTAGATTCCGCCACTGGTGGTACTTTTATGGAAATTACTTTGGGTGAAGCCACCAAATTGCTTGATAATATTATGGCAAATTATTCGCAATGGCATACCGAAAGAGCTCCTACAAGTAAAAAAGTTAATTCGATTGAAGAAATTTCTTATTTGAGTGAAAAAGTTGATGCTCTTATGAAATTGGTTGCTAGTAGAAGTGCTCCTATTGATTTTAATGATATTCCTTTGTCTACTTTGATTGAGCAAAATAGTGATGCCATAGATGTGAATTTTATTTCTCAAAATAATTTCAACAACAATGCTTATAGAGGTAATTTTAATCCAAGACCTTTTCCTAGTAATTCCTCTAATAACTATGGTAATTCCTATGGAAATCAATCTTATAATAATAATTGGAACACCTCTGATCTTGATAGTAATATTAAAGAATTTATCAACACACAAAAAGTTTTCAACACTTCCATAGAAGAAAAGTTGAGTAAGATTGATGATTTGTCTAGAAGTGTTGATATAATTTCTCATGATGTGGAAAATCTCAAGATGAAAATGTGTGTGCCTAAGGTTGATGAATCAATTAAATCTCTTTATGTTTCTATGGTTGAAAGTAAGAAAAGAACCGCTATGCTTAGAGCTAAAAGGGAATTTTTAGAAAAAGCGTTTTCTAGTGATTACTTTCGCAAAAGTGATGAAGATCTTAAAATGATTGGTGTTTCTTCTGTTGATTCCTTGTTTAGTAAAGTTAAGATTGATGAAAAAGGGAATGGAGAAGAGTCAACTTTAGCTAGAAGGCGTCCCGATAATTTGGAGGGGTGAAAATCTTGTTGAGAAAATTGATGAAAGTGGGTTTGAAGAGGTCAAAACTTTAGCTAGTGATGTACCCACTCTTTTGGATTACAAAGACTTAATTATGATAGTTGCTCTTTGATTGATCGTATTTCTTTGTTGCAATCCATGATAAATTCACCCCGTGACTATGAACAAAATAAAGCTTTTACTAAACATATTGTTGATGCTATGATGAAAGCTTTAGAAGAAAAGTTGGAATTAGATGTTTCAATTCCTAGAAAATTGCATGATGAATGGGAACCTACTATAAAAGTCAAGATTAAAAATTATGAGTGTTTTGCTTTGTGTGACTTGGGTGCTAGTGTTTCTACTATTCTGAAATCTTTATGTGATGTGCTTGGTCTAACCGATATTGAATCATGTTCTTTAAATTTGCACTTAGCAGATTCTACTATTAAAAAGCCTATGGATAGAATTATTGATGTTCTTATCCCTGCAAATAGGAATTATGTGCCCATAGATTTTATTGTTCTTGATATTGATTGCAATCCTCCTTGTCCAATTATTCTTGGTAGACCGTTTTTACGCAGTATCGGTGTCGTGATTGATATGAAAGAAGGCAATATTAAGTTCCAATTTCCCTTGAGGAAGGGTATGGAACACTTTCCTAGAACAAGAATTAGGCTACCTTATGAATCAATCATGATAGAATCTTATGGATCTCAAAACAAAGATGACAAAACTTAGATCCTTGCTTTATGCCTAGCTAAGGGCGTAAAACTATAACGCTTGTTGGGAGGCAACCCAATGATAAAATTTATTTTGATTTTTGCTTTCCGTTATTGAGTGTTTACACAATTATGCTATTATTATTGTGTTTTTTGTGTTTTAATTAGTGTTTGTTCCAAGTAAAGCCTTTAGGATCTTCTTGGGTGATAGTTGTTTGATCTTGCTGAAACACAAAAACTTTTGCTCTCACCTAAATAATTCTCATTTTTTACCAGAGTGTGATAAAATACCAATTCCATTTGCAGTAGATCAATATACAAATTTCTCAAGTCTTCCTAATTTTTCAGAAGTTTTGGAGTTCCAGAACTATTATAAATAGTCAGATTTCTATAGACTGTTTTGTTTTGACAGATTCTGTTACTTTGCGTTGTGTGCTTATTTTGATGGCTCTATGGTTTTCTTTGATGAGTTTTTGCCATATAAAAGTTGGAATACAGTAGATATAATGCAAGAACAAAATCTTAATTGGTTTGATACAGAACTTATAGTAGTGATTTGTTTTCTTATACTAACGGATCTCACGAAGGTTTTGTTGCGTTTTGTGTGATTGAAGTTTTCAAGTTTTGGGTTATCTTATGATGGATGAAGGAATAAGGAGTAAGAAGAGCCTAAGCTTGGGGATGCCCCGGCATCCCAAGATATTATCCAAAAGAGAGAAACCAACTAAGCTTGGGGATGCCCCCGAGTGGCATCCCCTCTTTCTTCTAATGACCATCGGTATTTTACTCGAAGCTATATTTTTATTCGTCACATACTATGTGTCTTGCTTGGAGCGTCTTGTACGATATGAGTCTTTGCTTGTTTTATTTTTTGTTTTAAGTCTTGATTCCTTTCTGGACACACCTATTTGAGAGATCCAAAATTATGTCATGACTCGTTAGAATTGCTCTCTATGCTTCACTTAAATCTTTTATGAGCTATGGACTTGCTCTAGTGCTTCACTTATATCTTTTTTAGCACGGCGTGCTTTGGTATTTTTGAAGAAATGCTCTCTTGCTTCACTTAGATTTATTTGAGAGTTAATAAAAATTTCAAGAAATTCTCTCTTGCTTCACAAATTAATTTGAGAGAAAGAAAAAAATTATGCTCATGATCTTCACTTATATTTGTTTGAGCTTGTCAAAAGCAACATATTAAAATTAGTCCCAAAGTGATAGATATCCAAGAAGGATATAATAAAAACTTTCATTAAGATCATTGGACAAAATAAACTTGATTCTTAGCAATAGTTTTGAGATATGGTGATGTGATATGTGAGTTATGTTGATGAGTAATTATGCATATAAGAGATCCAAAGACTCAAATAACTTTCATGGATAAAAACATAGATCTGATCATAAACTCAGAGTTCATCGGATCCCAACATACACACCGCAAAAAGAATTACATCATATGGATCTCCAAGAGACCATTGTATTGAGAATCAAACAAGAGAGAGGAAGCCATCTAGCTACTAACTACGGACCCGAAGGTCTACAAAAGACTACTCACGCATCATCGGAGAGGCACCAATGAGGATGATGAACCCCTCCGTGATGGTGTCTAGATTGGATCTAGTGTTTCTGGAACTTGCGGTGGCTGCAATTGATTTTCGTCAACTCCCCTAGGGTTTCCGGAATATTGGGGTATTTATAGAGCGAAGAGGCGGTGTGGGAGGCCATCAAGGTGGGCACAACCCACCTGGGCGCGCCCTAGTGGGTTGTGCCCCCCTCAGGGCACTCCCAGGTGCTTCTCCGGCCCATTGGGTGTCTTCTGGTCCATAAAAAATCCACAAAAAGTTTCGCTGCATTTGGACTCCATTTGGTATTGATTTCCTGCGATGTAAAAAACAAGCAAAAAACAACAACTGGCACTTGGCACTATGCCAATAGGTTAGTACAAAAAATGATATAAAATGATTATAAAACATCCAAGAATGATAATATAACAGCATGAAACAATCAAAAATTATAGATACATTGGAGACGTATCACCTAGTTGCTACATGAGCGATTCGAGCATACAAAATAGATTATCATTTGAAGGTTTAGAGTTTGGAACATGCAAATTTACTTGGAACGGCAGGTAAATACCGCATATGGATAGGTATGGTGGACTCATATGCAACAACTTTGGGTTTATGGAAGTGGATGCACAAGCAGTATTCCTGCTTAGTACAAGTGAAGGCTAGAAAAAGACCGGGGAGCGACCAACTAGAGAGCGACAATAGTCATAAACATGCATTGAGACTAACCAACATTGAATGCAAGCATGAGTAGGATATAAATCACCATGAACATAATATCGTGGATGCCATGTTGATTTTGTTTCAACTACATGCATGAACATGTGCCAAGTCAAGCCACTCGAATCATTCAAAGAAGGATACCATCCTATCATACTACATCACAACCATTTTCAAAGCATGTTGGCACACAAGGTAAACCATTATAAACTCCTAGCTTATTAAGCATGGCATGAGTGGCTATAATCTCTAATTGTCATTGCAAACATGTTTCATTCATAATAGGTTGAATCAGGAACGATGAACTAACCATATTTACAAAAACAAGACAGGTCGAGTTCATACCAGCTTTTCCTCATCTTAATCATTTCATCATATATTGTCATTATTGCCTTTCACTTGCATGACCGAACAGTGTGGATAATAATAATAGTGCACGTGCATTGGACTAAGCTAGAATCTGCAAACATTTATTCAAAGGAGAAGACAAGGTAATATGGGCTCTTTGTTAGATCAACAATAATGCATATGAGAGCCACTCAACATTTTCATCGTGGTCTTCTCATCTCGACCCCCAAAGAAAAGAAAAGAATTTCAAAGAAACACACTGAAATGTTTTTGGAGTTTTTGTTTTTCTGAAGAAAGCAAAACAGGAACGAGAAAAATTATTTATACGGGAAAGCTCCCAACAAGCAAGAGAAGAACGAGAAATCTTTTTGGATTTTCTTTTAATACTACTACTAAGTGAACATGGAAAGTAAACTAGACAGAAAGTACAACTAATTTTTTTGTTTTTCTCAAAGTTTTTCAAACACACAAGAAGAAAGCAGGAAAAAGAAAATAAACTAGCATGGATGATACAATGAAAAAGTATGAACACCGACAACTGAAGTGAGTGTGTGAACATGAATGTAATGTCGGTGAGAAATACGTACTCCCCCAAGCTTAGGCTTTTGGCCTAATTTGGTCTAGGGCCACCACTGGCCCGGATGATGTCTGAAATCATAGTTGGGGTCGTATTGTGCTGCAGCAGCTACCGCTTGGCAAGCTGCCTCCTGGAGGCGAGCAGCCTCCGTTGTTCTCTCGTACTCGTTTTCCTCCTCTCTGATTATAAAATATCTCCCATTTACCTGAAAGTTAAAGAATGCAAGAGCAGGAAGGGTAATATGGACGGCACGCCGTCTGTCAAAGATTAGTCGGTACTGGAGGGACTATTCGTTCCTCTCAAGAAACTAATAGCGCACCAAAGCATTATAATTAAGAAAAGCAGGTGGAAACTCTACATCATTCCCCTTATGGGTACTCCAAGATAATTAGCTAAACGAGTTTCGTAAATCCCACCAAATAAATCTCCATCTTTAGCATTAAGGTGTAACCTCCTGGCGGTAATAGGCCCGAGATTATATCGCTTATCACCCAACATTGCACACTTGAGGACAGTAAGATCCGATGCACAGAGGTGGCTATGGTCATGTTTATCATTAATGCATCTACCTATAAAAGAGAGCAAAATAATGCATGTCAGGGAAATGAATGCTCCTCATGGAGGCTTGTGTGATATTTCTAGTTTCTCCCACAGTGATGCTAGCAAGAAAATCATTGTATTCAGATTTGTGAGGCTCCCTAAGAAGGCCCCACTGTGGGATTTTGCAAGCAGTAGTAAAATCTTCAAGGTCCATGGTATATGATTCATCATAAAGATCAAATAAAATAGTATGGGTGTTGCGCTTAGATGAAAATTCAAACCTCCGCACAAAGGAGTCTGTGAGGTAATAGTATTGTTGGCACTTATTGTAAGTGCATCTAGTGCCCCTTAGTGATTTTGGTGTATTGAAGACTTATAGGTTAAGGGACTTATGAGTTTGTGAGTGTCCACAGGTCTATAAGTCTATGAGGAGTTTGATATTTACGATGAAAGTTGACCCATAAAAATGAATGTCTTCAGCTGAAGACTTTGGTTTTCTTGAAGACTTTGAAAGTGAAGAAATTGGTGTGACCATGAAGACTTGATATTCATGCGAGGAATATGAAGCATGAAGACTTTTGTTTTCATAGTTTCGTTTTCTCCTACTTGAGTCATAGGAAACACCGTACTATTAAAGGGGTCGAGGTAAAACTAAGGAAAAGTTTCCAAGTGATGCTCATCTCAAAATCCTACACCTACCCAATCCTTTCGAGTGAAGCCATTGGAAATCTCATACAGTTCAGTCATTTTCTTCAGTGACATAGGCGAAGATCTTCTGGTCTCTGAGGAATTTGTTCTGACTGAGGAGTTAGGAATTCGCCAGTGCGGATTACCTACAAGTGAGGAACATGATAGCCCTGAGGAATTTGGTACTCAAATTTCCAACCGTAGTTGTGCTATGCGCCAGCTGTCCCAAAATATTTACCCACCTAATGGTCATATCATTGAAGGGCATTTATGTATTATCATGTCAGGCTGCTCCCTAGGCTATAAATAGCCACCCCTACAACCACTAGCTGGTTGGCTGCTTTGAGAGAAACTGACACTTGTCATTGAGAGCATCCCATCCTCCAAGGACTTTGAGCGAAAATCATCAAGTGAGGAAAACCCAAACCCAGACACCTACCAACCCAAAGTGATTGAGCATCACTGAAGAGATTGTTCCTATGTGGAACTGACGCTTGTTACCTTTGAGGACTGTGCATCCTCCAGACGGTTAGGCGTCATGGTCTAGAGCATCCAAGAGGAAATTGTGGATCGCCGAGTGACCGAGTCTGTGAAGGTTTGGAAGTCACCTGAAGACTTACCACGAGTGATTGGGCGAGGTCTGTGTGACCTTACATCAAGGAGAATATGGCGAGGACTATGTGTTCTCAGGTATAAATACCTAGCCGCTCCAACCAGACGTACAACTGTCACAGCAGTTGGAACTGGTCTACCAAATCATCGTCTTCACCAAGCTACTGATTCTATTTCCTCAACCCTTTCATTTCCTCATTTCTGTGTTAAGGTACTTGATCGTTACTGTGTTTGAAGACTTTGACTGAAGACTTTCTCAATTTCCTCAATCCTATTTCTTCAATCATTTTGTCTTCAGCCTGCTTATCCTTGTTATACGCTACTTGTACTCTATGCTTGTTTTTATTTCATCATGATGACTGTGCTATTGCTCTGCTATGCTTGCAGCTGAGTACTTATTCCGCTGCTAAGTAGTTTGTTGCTTAGGAATTTCCTCACCTAATAATTTCTCATTGAAGAATTTGTAAAAATCGCCTATTCACCCCCCTCTAGTCAATATAACGCACTTTCAATTGGTATCAGAGCAAGGTACTCTCTTGTTCTTTGTGATTTTGGTTTAACTGCCTAGAGTTTTAGTTATGTTGACTGCATGCATGATCAAGGTCTCGGCTAGGTGTCCTACCTTCGATGGGACAGACTACCCCTACTGGAAGAACAAGATGTGAATGCATCTGTGAGGCAATTGACAATGCTCTCTGGTACGTTGTGGAAAATGGTGTTCCCTCCGTCACTTCTACAATTAACATTGTTGTTGTGAAGAGATTTAAGCAACTCGACTCTCAAGCAAAGAATATCATATCTGGCCATCTGAGCAAAGGGCAGTATGGCAGAGTGAGTGCTTTGGAGACAGCTAAGCTTACTTGGGATAGGCTTTCCAAGGTCAATGAAGGAGTCTCAACACAGCTTGACTCTTGAGTTGACGTTCTTCGCAATCTCTTCAACCGCTTCAAAAGAGTCGACAATGAAAATGTTCAGCAAACCTTTGATCGCCTCACTGACATCTCAAATGAGCTTCAAGCACTTGGTGCCACTGACATCACTGACCATGAGGTGGTGAAGAAATTGCTGAGATCGCTTGATTCCTCATTTGACACTCTTGCACTGATGATACAAGAACGTGGAGACTACAAGTCACTTGATCCCGCTGATATCCACGAGAGGCTAAACACTCGTGAGTTTCAACTTGCTGAGAAGAGAGATCTCTATGGACCGAGCTATGGAAGATCACGCGCTCTGAAGGCCAAGGCAGTCTCTGAATCTAAAGGTGAGGATTCTGGTAGCAGCCTTGGTGATCCTGAAGAACTGAGTCAAGAGCTAGCAATGCTCGTGAGGAAATTCTAGAAGTTATCAAGGCATGGTCGCTTTGGTAAATCCTTAAGAGGTGATGACTTGAAATCAGATTCCTCATCCCGTGACTACAAGAAGAGAACTTGCCACAAGTGCAAGAAACCTGGTCACTACATTACTGATTGTCCTCAGTGGGAGATGGAATCAAAGAAGAAGAAATACAAGGATTATAGTTCTGATGACTCAAATAAGAAGAAGAAGAAATCTTTAAAGTCCTCATTGTCAAAATCTTTGAAGTCTTCATCTCACAAGAAGAGCATCTCCAAAAAGGCTCGGGCATTCATTGGCAAGGAAATGGACTCTGAAGCTGAATCTGAGGAAAATGAGTAAGAGGAGGCATCTGAGGAGTCAGACTCTGGTGTGGCGAGCCTAGCCCTCGCTGTTGCTTTTGTCAGCAAGTCCATCTTCAACTCTGAGGAAAATGACTTCCCCAACACAGCTGATGACTACAGTGATGACTACGCTCCCACATATTGCTTCATGGAAAAAGGTGCCAAGGTACTCAAATACCCCTCCTCTGAATCAAGTGAGGATGAATCTGATGAAAACCTCAAGTGTAACACATCATATAACTTTGTGGCCTCACGCACGGTATTCCCACGGGTGCCACCTTACCTGGCCTAGGATCGTTTGCACCTTTTGGCTCACGTATATGATAGTGTCGCTGGCATCCATATGGCACAGAACCCGGGCCAACATGACTAGTCGTAAACCCAAAGTGGCACTAACTTACAGGGATAGGCATACATGACCTAGCAACGAATGTGTCGGTCATCAACGTATGAACCCAAGTCGTAGCAAGCTACAAGGACATAAAGGAATAACGCGTGACATTTCCCCGAAGGGATAGACACAAGAACGAAGAAGGACACATGCCGGCCAGCCTAAGTGTTCCGGAGCAGTAGCAAGCTACCATGGCTCAGTGGAAGCACTAGGAGACATTTCCCCATAAGAGAGGCTACCAAGAATAAACAACTAGGTTGTCGGATTCCACACATACCAAGCAATTCAAAATTATACACACAATGTGCTCGATATGTGAAAATACAACATGGCATCACAACAAAACTCTACGACTCAAAAGTATTTATTCATTAGGCTCCAAGGAGCCAGATATTACAAACATGGGTCTGATGACCCAGCAATCAAGTCATACAAGCAATAAGCACATGCAGAAGCTTAACTTGTCTGAGTATAGACAACTACAAATGGAAAAGGCTGAGAAGCCTGACTATCTACAAGACCCTGCCAAGGGCACAGGATCATAGATGAGTTAACAAGCTAAACATCGAAGTCCACATGGAACTACTAGTGAGACTGAAGTCTCTCTGCAAAAACATAAATTAAGCAAACATGAGTACAAATTTATCCACCAAGACTTACATCATAACTAGCTAAATATGCATCAATATCAACAAAGGGGTGGTGGAGTTTAACTGCAGCAAGTCAGCTTTGACTCGATGGCTATCCTGAACTACGATTGCAAGTAACTCTTTTGGGGTGGCGCACACGAGTCCACATATTCACTAATCAATACACCACTATGGATCTGCTCCCGTCTTCCTACAAGAATGCCATCCATAGCACTCACGCTTATCTTGCGCATTTTAGAGTATCCACTTTCACTTGTCTATGAACTGTATAGGCAACCTAGAAGTCCATTACCGTGGACGCGGCTATTCGAATAGATCATGTTAACCATTACTCAAAGGAACCCATCCCCGTCCCATTAGCAACGTTCCCTCTTGGAACACGTATCTACGTCCAGTCCGGACACTGTGCCATGTCGTGTGTCACCCGGACACACGCATCATGCGTCACCTGCCCGCACACCTGATCGCAAATGTCCGTGTTACCGCAAGGTAGGCTCTGATAAGCACGGAACTCAATTCCTGTGAGCCATATCACAAGACAATCCACCATGTTTTCCAACACGGCCTTTCATCACCAACTTGACCAAAACGGGTCAAGACACTTAAGTCTGTTCATTAGGACATGTTCATTCCAATTCATCACCCAGATGGATCGGACCCGACACAACTCTAAGCATAGCAAGCAAGCATGGAAGAGTGGTCACAACAAAGCTCAAGCAACTCCTAAGCATGCTAGGATGGTTTAGCTATTTGGTGACAATAACAGGTCATGCAAAGGAGTGGGTTCAACTACCGAGAAAAGGTAACAGTTGAAACATTATTGTCCTAATGCAATAAAAGAGAGCAAGAGCAGAGAGTAGGATTGTATCGAAATGAACAAGGGGGGTTTCCTTGCCTGGCACTTCTGAAGATAGTGTAGTTCTTCATCGGTGTCATCGATCTCATCGCCGAAACCACGTCTACTGAGAGGGGACAAATACCGGCAATAGAGAAGGAACACAATCAATACAATGCAACAATATGATGCATGATCATGGCATGGCAATATGTTGTGGTTTGAGCTAATGCAACTAGCAACAATTTAAATGAAGTTGGTTTGAATCCAAGATTCAAATTCAAACTCCATATGTGGATATGCAAATGCCATTTATTTTGTTTGTCCTAAACAGAAGCCATAAGTTATTCTAATATGCATGAAAATGGTACAAATGGATAGATTGGATTTTTTTTGATCATTTTTCATATATAAATTATTTCATTTGGAGTTATAGTTTATTTTCTATGATTTTTCAAAGTTTAGGTTATTTTCTGAAAATAAATAAATCATTTAGATTTATTTAAAATCTGGAAAACATTACTGCATCAGCAATGCGTCACGGTGATGTCAGGAGGTCAACAGGGCGGTCCAGGTCAAACCTGACGGCTAGGACCCACATGCCAATCTCACATCTAATTAACAGGGTTAATTAGCATTGGGTTAACACTAAACCTAATTTAGTTAGAAGCTTGGGCCGACACGTTAGTGACCCGACGTGGTCAAACCCTCGGTCAAAAAGGTCAAACCCACTGGCGTTTAGCCGCCGGTGAGGGCCGAGACGACGGCGTGGCTCGGAAATGTGCTACAGGGCCTCGTTCAAAGCATGCCTGGGTGAATTGGAAAGCCCTTGCTCCCACGCGTCGAACGGTGCAGGTGCTGGGTTGCGGGGAGGCCGGATCTTGCCGGAGTGGAGCCCGCGACGGCTGCCGGAGCTCGGGTTCGAGCGGCGCTATGGTGCACGGGAAGATGAGCTGGTGGCGATGTTAGCTTGCTGCGGAGCTGCTGAGCACGTAGTCGTGCTCGGGCACAAGCTTTGCTAGCTCTGGTTATGGCGGCAACCGGCTCTGGGCTCCAATGGAACCACGATCTAGAGAGAGAAAAGGAGCGAGGGAAGAGAGGGGTTTGGTGCAGAGGCTCACAACTATTATGACGGAGGCCTCGACGAGCTCGGGGATGGGCAGGTGACGATGGGAGGTCGCCGGCGATCTCGACGACCCAAGGTTGAAGAAGACGGCGGTGTGGGCGTTCGGGGGTGTCCGGCGGCTCGTGTGTCCTCTAGGAGGCGTAGACGACGGAGGCGGAGCTCCTAGACGTGTTGGGGAGGCTAGGCGGTGGCTATGGCCACGACGAACGGCGTCGGTGGCGATGGTGGCACTCGTGCACGAGGTGTAAAGCGAGGGAGAGGAGGGAATGGGGACAAGGGAGTGGGCGAGAGGGTTCGGGGTGATGCGTGGTGTCGTCCAGACGCGTCGGGGCAGCGGCGGGAAGCAAGACGTGGCACATCACATGGTCGCGCACGTCAAGCACGCGCCTCTCGTCCTTCTGGCGGGAGGAGGGAGATGACTGGGAGGGTCAGTCGACTGGGCTGGCCTACTGGGCCGATAGGTAAGTGGCCAGGGTTGCCTTCTCTCTCTCTCTCTCTCTCTCTCTCTCTCTTTCTAATTCTTTTCTGTTTTCTATTTTATTTTGTCTGTTTTGATTTAGTAAAAGTACTAAACCATTTTTATAAATCCTGGAATAAATTGTGGGCACATATTGGAATGTTCCAAACAGCCCTCAACTGCTGTAACATCCCAAATTTTCAATTTGGAATGTTATACATTAGATCATCATTGCATACCATATTTTATTTTGCATTTTGGTTGATCCTAGAAATTCTACGCAACTCAATGACCCACGGAGAGAGTTGGGGATTTCGTTATTTTCATATTTGAGTTTTCTCAAATTTTGAGAATAGGATCATTTGATTTTATTTATTTTATCATCAATTATTTCTATTACCAAAAATATGAGAGAGGGAATAAAATGACTTTCCCAAAATAAAGAAATATTGAGGATTTAATAATAAAATCAAATAAGTTTTTATTTCGGAGTTTTTCGGTGTTTTATTTGAATTTAGGAAAAATATGCGTTTTTCAAAATTGCATTTAGGTCCCAAATAAATGTTCACCTTGTGCGGTTTGATTTTAGAAGCCCGTGAAAATTTATTTCGGAATTTTTGGAGTCCGTTTAGTATTTCTTTTTATTTTTTCTTCTGCACGTAATTATTTTAAAAAAAATCGAACCGACCTAGGGCCGTGTCCGACTAGGACTCCCGGCCCGTTAGGCTATTTAAGCCGAGGGGGAGGCCCAGCCAGAGCTAACCCTAGCCCGAGCCGCCCCCAGCTCCCGCCGCCACGCCGCCTCGCCGCCGGACGCCGCCGCCGCCGCCTCGAAATTCGTGCCGGTTTTTTTTATTTTTTTCGAAAAACCGTTCGGTTTTTTCGTCGTTTTTTTAGTTTCGGTTTTTTTTAAATAGATCGGTTTTTTAGGTTTATTTAAATAGCGAGCGTTCGTCCGTTCGTTCGTTCCAGCAAACGCTCGTCGTTTTTCTTTTTCTCGGATTAAATCCGCGATTTTTCTGATCGCGATTCCTGATCCGATTTTCGTTTTATTATAACTTTTCGCTCGTTTATCGGAATCAGGCGATTCAAGCGCGTAGAGTTTCGTCTCGAAACCCTCTATCCGTTTAACCAACTTAAACAAGATTTTGCTACTGTAAAATTTTCCCTAGATCCAGATTAGTAGAACGAAGTTGTTTTCTTTCGCCGTTTGACTTTCGTTGCTTCGTTCGATTTGATTCTTTTTGCCAACCGGAGTTCTTGACTTGAACCTTCTGGTTAGATCTCTTATTTGAGTTTTACCTGTGCATTAGTTGAGTACTTATTGTATGCTTGTTTGTTTGTCTGCGATAGAATACCCGGAGTGCGCCGCCTGTTACTTCGAATCTCTAGGTTTCCCGGATCATCAGCAAGGCAAGTAACACTTTGATCATACCTTTCCTACTACCCAGTTTTATTGCATTAGATCAATCCTCACACATTGCATGGTTCGGATCTAATTAAATTGTGGGATGGGAAGTAGATGAGGTAGTACCTATTACCTGTTTGTTATCAAACCTTTGGGAGTTACTTCTACGTTTGCTTATTATGCCATGCTATGCTAGTAGACGTGGATTGGGTGAGTGATATCCATGACAGATGTGAGTTTTGTTAATTAATGGTTTATCTAAGGTGGCAACTTAAACACACATCTGGGTGGATTGAGGCACCTGGATATTCCAGGACTTGCCTGTTTTCTTTTGGACCGCCACCCAGGCTCAAAGGGATCATGAGACTATTCATACTAGAAACTTTCGTGTGCAGCCACAAGCTATTATGGGCTCTAGCATAGTTGACTAAGTTGTGCGAACTCTTACAGTGGTAGACTAGCAGATGTAGGGGATGTAGGTGGTATGGTCTACCCGATCGTAAGGTGCTAGCGCTTCTGAAAGACTATGTCTCGGTCATCCATGTGCTATATCATTTGTCGAAGCTTTGATCTATATGTTGTCATCAATTACCAAAAAGGGGGATATTGAAAGTGCAACTATCCCTAGGTGGTTTTGGTAATTCATAACAACATATAGCTCATTGAGCTAATGCTATTCCAAGATGATTATTTCAGGAAAGCTCAATGATTGGCATGGCATGGATGTGAAAGTGGAACCCTCAAAATGCTAAGGACAAAGGATTGGCTCAAGCTCAAAAGCTCAAGACTCTTCATTTTATATTTTAGTGATCCAAGATCACATTGAGTCTTTAGGAAAAGCCAATACTATCAAGGAGGGATGAGGTGTTGCTTAATGAGCCTCTTGCTTCATGTGCTTAGTGATATGCTCCAAAACCCTCAACTACTTTCCCATATCCACATATGACCTAAACCCTAAGCCAAACTCGGTCATACCGATTCTTTCTATCCGGCGCCACCGAGTTTCATTTGTCATAAGCCACTGCCAAACCCTAGCAATTCGGTTCTACCGATAGAGATCTCGGTCTAACCGAGATGGGATTGCAAACTCTCTATTTCCCTTTCGTAACTTTTCGGTCTCACCGAAAGAGCGAATCGGTCCCACCGAGATTGCATTGTAAATTCAGTGTTTCCTTTTTGTAACTTTTCGGTCTCACCGAAAGAGCAAATCGGTCCCACCGAGTTTGCCTGACCAACTCTCTGGTTAGCTAATTACCAAAATCGGTCTCACTGAGTTTGTGTAATCGGTCTCACCGAGATTACGTTATGCCCAAACCATAACCATATCGGTCCTACCGAGTTGCATGTTAGTCCCACCGAAAATCTCTAACGGTAACTAGGTTTACCTTTTCGGTCCGACCGAGTTTGTTGATTTGGTCCCACCGAGATTGGAAAACTGTGTGTAACGGTTGGATTTTGTGTGGAGGCTATATATACCCCTCCACCTCCTCTTCATTCATGGAGAGAGCCATCAAAACACATACACAATTCCAACTCATATGTTCTGAGAGAGAACCACCTACTCATGTGTTGAGATCAAGACATTCCATTCCTACCATATGAATCTTGATCTCTAGCCTTCCCAAGTTGCTTTCCACTCAAATCTTCTTTCCACAAAATCCAAATCCTATGAGAGAGAGTTGAGTGTTGGGGAGACTATCATTTGAAGCACAAGAGCAAGGAGTTCATTACCTACACACCATTTGTTACTTCTTGGAGAGTGGTGTCTCCTAGATTGGCTAGGTGTCACTTGGGAGCCTCCGACAAGATTGTGGAGTTGAACCAAGGAGTTTGTAAGGGCAAGGAGATCGCCTACTTCGTGAAGATCTACCGCTAGTGAGGCAAGTCCTTTGTGGGCGATGGCCATGGTGGGATAGACAAGGTTGCTTCTTCGTGGACCCTTTGTGGGTGGTTGCTTCTTCGTGGACCCTTTGTGGGTGGAGCCCTCCGTGGACTCGCGCAACCGTTACCCTTTGTGGGTGGAGCCCTTCATGGACTCGCGCAACCGTTACCCTTTGTGGGTTGAAGTCTCCATCAACGTGGATGTAGGATAGCACCACCTATCCAAACCACGGGAAAAACATCCGTGTCTCCAATTGTGTTTGAATTCTCCAAACCCTTCCCTTTACATTCTTGCAAGTTGCATGCTTTACTTTCCGCTGCCAATATACTCTTTGCATGCTTGCTTGAATTGTGTGATGATTGCTTGACTTGTCCTACAATAGCTAAAATCTGCCAAGAACTAAAATTGGGAAAAGGTTAAGTTTTTATTTGGTCAAGTAGTCTAATCACCACCCCTCTAGACATACTTTCGATCCTACAAGTGGTATCAGAGCTTTGGTCTCCATTTGCTTTGATCTCCATAGCTTTTGGTGGTCATAGCCTTGGTTTCACAACCTAGGAGAGTATGGCGTCTAGCGAGGGAAATTATCACCGTAGAGGTCCTTACTTTGATGGTACTAATTTTGCTAGTTGGAAGCATAAAATGAAAATGCATATTCTTGGACATAACCCCGCCGTTTGGGCTATTGTGTGTGTTGGTTTGCAATGTGACTTCTTTGATGGGAAAGAACCAAACCGTGAAGCTACCGGGGATGAGTTGAAGATGTTGCAATACAATGCTCAACCTTGTGACATTCTCTTCAACAGATTGTGCCCCGAAGAATTCAACAAAATCAGCCGTCTTGAGAATGCAAAGGAAATTTTGGATACTTTGATTGATATGCACGAAGGTACCGACTCCGTCAAGGAATCCAAGTTGGATGTGCTTCAAAGTCAACTTGACAAGTTCAAAATGAAGGATGGTGAAGGTGTCGCTGAAATGTACTCTAGGCTTGCTCTCATCACAAATGAGATTGCCGGCTTAGGAAGTGAAGAGATGACCGATAGATTCATCATCAAGAAGATTCTAAGAGCCTTGGATGGAAAATATGATACCGTGTGCACATTGATCCAAATGATGCCCAATTACAAAGATCTCAAGCCAACGGAGGTGATTGGAAGAATTGTTGCTCATGAGATGTCACTTAAGGATAAAGAGGAACTTCACAACAAATCAAGTGGTGCCTACAAAGCCTCATGTGAAGCCCCTACATCATCAAGTGAGAAACAAAACTTCAATGAAGAATTGAGCTTAATGGTGAAGAACTTCAACAAGTTCTACAAGAGTAGAAGCAAAGATAGAAGCTTCAAGTCAAGATCCTACAATGACAAAAGATCCTCTAGTCGAGAGCGAAACTGCTACAGTTGTGGAAGACCCGGACACTATTCCAATGAGTGTACGGCTCCCTACAAGAGAAGAGAAGATTCTCCAAAAAGAAGAAGCAAAGAATCACCACCAAGAGAGAGAAGGAGTAGAGATGATCGTTATGAACAAAGACACACACGGAGAAGCAAGGATTCGGAAAGGAAGGAAAAATCATCAAGGAGCTACACAAAACGAAGACATCAAGCTCATGTTGGTGAATGGGTATCCGGCTCCGACTCCGGCAGCCACTCCGAGAGAAGTTATTACTCCGACTCCGAAGATACTCAAGATGAAGTTGTTGCCAGCCTAGCACTTGTGTCAACCAACTCCTACGACATATTTGACTCACCAAATGAAGGAATTGGAAGATGCTTCATGGCCAAAGGTCCTAAGGTAACACACCCCGAGTATGTTGATTTCAATAGTGATGAAGATGACTTGTTAGGTGATGATTTGCTTGTTGACAACTCTAGTGATGAATACTATGATGAAACATCAATTAAACATGCTAATCAAGATAAAACGAATGATAATGATAAGGAGAAGATTGAGGCTCTAACTAAAGAACTAAACACTCTTAAGTTAACTCATGAAACTATCTTCGAAGATCATCGAGAACTTTTAAGAGCTCATGAGAAATTACGCTTTGAAAAGCTCAATCTTGAGCAAGAGCATGAGTTCTTAAAAGCAATCAATGATGATCTCCGCAAGAAAAGTTCTTCTTACATTGCCAAGCGTTTACTCTTATCCACTTACATGCCTCAAGTCAAGCCTAGTAACAAGAACAAGAAAGATTTTTCCTCTAGCAGTAACAATGATCATGTTAAATCCAATATTGTTGCTTCTAGTAGTTCTCTTGATTCCACTAATGATTCTCTTAGCCAAGTTACACTTGAGCAAGAAAATAGCTTATTGAAGGGAATTATAGAGAAAGGAGTGTACAAAAGCCTTGCCGGGAGTAAGCAATTCGAGGAAATTGTGCGCAAGCAAGGAATGCACCGGAAGAGTCAAGGTGTTGGTTTTGAAAAAAAGTTCAATGCCAATGGAGTTGAGTGGGAAGAAGATCAATACCCCAAGACAAAGTTTGTTCCTCAACAAGAGAAGTATGATACTTCTTTCAAGGGGACACAAGCTCAAGATGATCTTCCACCACAAGACTACAAGCAAAAAGGCAAGGACAAGCTTCAAGAGGAAATTGATGCATTTGAAGAAGCTCCTAAGACCTTAGTCAAGTGGATTCCCAAGACTACTTCAAGTTCCACTTCATCAAGTACGACTACAACTCCAAGGATTCCCATCAAGATGGTGTGGATCCAAAAGAAGAAGAACTAGAGAGTTCTTGAGGGTGACTCCGCCAACATACTTCACTCTTATCATTTTGGCAAGAACAAGTGCAATCAACTTCCACATATTGCACTAGTTCAAGGAGTCACAAACCCTCTTGTTGGTAAGACAAGGGACAAGGTAAACTAAAAGTTTTCATGGACATCATCTTGTGTGTGCATCACTCTATGTCTATGGATATCCTTGTTTGTTCCTTGCGAGACTAACCCCTGTAGGTATTGAAAGTGCAATTCACTCAAATGGATAGCTCCAAGTGATCTACATCAACATTGAGCATCCACATCTTCAACATCTACATGAACTCATCATCGACAAAACCCGAGGTTAGTTCATCCCTCTAAGGGGGGATATCACATCTAGGGGGAGCTTTACTCTAACACTTGAGCTAAAGCAACTCTAAAGATGTGAACACAACAATGCTTTATGTAAAAGTGGTAACCCCACTTGAGCTTAAACGATGAGTATGACCTATGATCAAGTGTTCTCACTTGACTCCTAAGTCAATATACTCATATATAGATGACCTTGTCATCGCAATTTCTTAGTAGATGCTAGAATTGGTTGTGCATGCCTTGTCACATGTTTCATTTGCCATCTTATTGTGTGAGCATGTTGGTTGCATATTTTACTCATTCGAGGACATCCACTTGTTGTTTTGATTGTTCGGTCTTATTTCCTTTTGCCAAGTGGATGGACAAGAATGCCTAAGAACCTCCTCTAGCTATCTATGCTTTTCTCGTCTCAAACTCTATTCATGCTACATCACAAAATTGATCAAGTCAGATTCGAACCACTCTATGTGAGGAGCGCTCGGAGTCCCCGATTTGTCATAGACTTAAACTTCCAAAACCTCTTTATGATTCTCGGTCTGACCGATACCCCACTTTCGGTCCTACCGAGATCATTAAGTTGATCTAGGTTTTCGATCTCGGTGCAACCGATTTGAACCTTTCGGTCACACCGAGTTTCAGTAACTGCTTGCAGTTATGAATCTCGGTGCCACCGAGTTGTTCCACTCGGTCACACCGACAGGGTCGGGCTATATATAGTCACGGGCAAAAAATTTGGAAATTTCTCCGAACCCCTTCGCCCGCGCGATAGCCTGCTCTGCAAACTTGGTCTCCGGATCGTCTCCTCGCCGCCAGCCGCCTCCAGTCGCTGGTCTCCATCGCCGTCAACGGAATTCTACCCCGCCGTTGTCGCCGTAGCGAGTCTCCGCCGAACTAGGGTATGGGCTCGATCTTTGTGCTATTCCCCAATCCGATTCTTAGCACATTGTGATCATCATGATTCTTGCCACGATTGAAACACTCATATCCAGTCAATGCGTTCGTAGATTAGTTTTGATTCGAAAATTTTAGGGTTAGGTTTCCGCCGGAACCATCTCGGACCCACCGAGTTGAAAAACTCGGTCCCACCGATTTGGCTTATGCCATTGCACAAGTGAGACTCGGTCTGACCGGGAATTACTTATCGGTGTGACCGATTTTGGAACTCTGTGAAACCCTAGCAGTCTCGGTGCCACCGAACTGTGACTCGGTCTGACCGAGTTCACTAGTTTAGGTGCCAAATCTGCTTCGGTATCACCGAGTTTAAAAATCGGTAGATCCGAGATGATTTCAGTGGGAAACTAAAACTAAGTTTTTGGATCATTCTTTTGCAAAAATCTCTGCATTTTGTGATGCTCATCTATTCTACCTCATCTATAAACTGTTCACAGGGTCAGCAGTCAGCTTGTTCATCATGTCAGATTAGAGTGACAGCCAGAATGTGTCAGAACAGCAAGTGCACATGAGTGAGGGCACTAGTCCCTCCAGCTCTTCAGATGATGGCGGCAGAAGTACTCCTAGCAATTTACCAAAAGCTGCCACCAGACAGAGGAAGAAGAGAACCTCAGACTCAGAAGATGAGGACTATGTGGCAGAAGAGGAAGCCACATCAAAGAGAGTTGAGCCAGCACAGGGCACAAAGCCAGGATTGAAAATCAAAAGGCCAGCAGGCAGGCAGCCTATGTCAAAGGCTAGAGCTTCAACTGAAAAGCCTGCACCCAAAGAGCCAGTTGCTACTGAAGGCAAGAAGAGGAAGGAAAGGGTCAAGAAGACCGTAGCCAGAGTGCTTGGAAAGGCTTCCATCATGGAAGAGGAAGAGGAAGAAGAGGTTGCTGCACCAGCACCTAAGGCACCTAAGCTTATGGGTGATGCTATCAGGAGAGGGGCTGCCACATCTAAGCCCAAAGAAGCACCCAAAGCTGCCTCCAAGCCCAAGTCTGCACCAAAGAGGAATACAAGAAGCATCCCAGCTGATGAGAAGAACAAGGCCCCAGTGCCTGAAGCTGCAGAAGAAGATGATGAAGAGAAAGTACTTAGAAAACTCAAGCCCAAGATCCCAGACCACAACGATGCTCATCCTGTGGCTGAGGATATGAAGCTCAGGAGAGACTCAGGGCTGAGGAAGTGGAGAGAAGCAGATCCGTATGCTTCAAGGAGAAGAACTGCTGTGGATTACAGGTTTCACACAAAGGATCAGCAAGATTTCTATGAGACAGTTTTTCATGACAAGAAGCCAATTGTTTGTGATATGAGATGGGTTGACTGGCAGTACATCAAGGAAAATGAAGAACACTACCCTGGAGTGTATGACAGCTTTAGTGCTTGTGGAGTTGCAGACTTTGTTGGGCAGAAGCTCACAAAGTGGAATGAGGAGCTTATAATGCAGTTCTACTCCACAGCACATTTTTATCCAGATGGGAGGATCACATGGATGTCTGAAGGTACGAGGTACCAATCTACAGTTGCTGAATGGGCTCAACTGATCAATGCCCCAGAGGAGCATGAGGACGACTTGGACATCTATGCCAAGAAAAAGATGGATCATAACTCAATGTCCAATATGTACAAGGAAATTCCAAATGAAGCACTTGACACTTTCAAATTTGGCTCAGTGCATTATCTTCTGTCAGGACTGCCAACAATCAATTGGATCTTGAGGCACACCTTGTTGCCCAAGTCAGGTGATCACAAGATGATTAGAGGCCATGCAATCAATTTGCTTCATGTGTTTGATGTACCTCAGAAATTCAAGGTGATGAGCCCCATAGTAGAGACTATCAAGAGAACTGCAGCTGATCAGAAGAGGAGCTGTGGATATGCCCCTCAAATTCAGGAGCTCATTAACTCCAAGATGGGCACGGGCATATACTTATTGGACAAGGAACACCTGCCCATCCGTCCAGATTTTCAGGACAATCAAGTTGTGATGACTGAGAATGAACCATCATCTTCCCAAGCACAAGCAAAGAAGGAGAAGGCAAGGAAGGAGAAAGCTGCCAAGATGCCAACTCAAGAGGAGGCATCTGAGTACTTCTTGAAAACCAAACAAGAGCAGCTTGGTTACCTAATTGCATCCACCCTGCGGATTGAGAAAGGACTAGCCACCCTAACTCAGAACCAGGCAAGCTTAGAGAGAATCATGGAACAAAAGTTCTATGACTTGGATGTCAAGGTGACAGAGATTCAGACTGCAGTGGAGCAGCTCCAGGATGACATGCAGGAGAGGAGAGGCAGGACTACAACTGATGCCTTTGCCAGAGTGCCACGAGGTCCGAGGTCGTCTATAGTGCCAGTTGCTGACACCAGAGCCACCACGTCTGCACCAGCTACAGCCTCAGTTCCACCAGCTCCAGCATCTACTTCAACTCCAACTCCAGCGTCTACTTCAGCATCTACGGAAGCCTTCGTCCTTGGAGTGATCCGGACTCCACCACCACCTGAAGATCAAGCCTGAGCGTCGATCTAGCACTATGCATTTTCTAGGAACATTTTGGTAACTTGTTGCCAAAGGGGGAGAAAAATGTATAGATCATAGGCTTCGAGAGAGAGAGTGTTGCTTTTTTTCTCTCTTACTTTATTTGGTGGTTGTTCGAACTTTGTTTGCTTTTGAGTGCTTGAGATACTATGCTTGTGAGACATTGATGATCATGTGTTTGATCATAAGCTACACTTAATGTTTGCTTAATGCTATTATCTTGTCTATCTTATGTGATCATTCACTATTCTTGGTGATGAGTGCATGTATTTCATTCTTATCATTTTAAGCGCTCCACCAAGATGTATGTGACATGGAAGAGTAACCCATGACTCTAACTCCTTGTGCATTTGCAGTCCAAAGCAAATTTTAAATATGCACAAATTTAGGGGGAGCTCTTACTTGTCACATACTTCTCAAAGCGACGATATATTTCATGCTTATTATCATTTGTCGAAGCTTTGATCTATATGTTGTCATCAATTACCAAAAAGGGGGAGATTGAAAGTGCAACTATCCCTAGGTGGTTTTGGTAATTCATAACAACATATAGCTCATTGAGCTAATTCTATTCCAAGATGATTATTTCAGGAAAGCTCAATGATTGGCATGGCATGGATGTGAAAGTGGAACCCTCAAAATGCTAAGGACAAAGGATTGGCTCAAGCTCAAAAGCTCAAGACTCTTCATTTTATATTTTAGTGATCCAAGATCACATTGAGTCTTTAGGAAAAGCCAATACTATCAAGGAGGGATGAGGTGTTGCTTAATGAGCCTCTTGCTTCATGTGCTTAGTGATATGCTCCAAAACCCTCAACTACTTTCCCATATCCACATATGACCTAAACCCTAAGCCAAACTCGGTCATACCGATTCTTTCTATCCGGCGCCACCGAGTTTCATTTGTCATAAGCCACTGCCAAACCCTAGCAATTCGGTTCTACCGATAGGGATCTCGGTCTCACCGAGATGGGATTGCAAACTCTCTGTTTCCCTTTCGTAACTTTTTGGTCTCACCGAAAGAGCGAATCGGTCCCACCGAGATTGCATTGTAAATTCAGTGTTTCCTTTTTGTAACTTTTCGGTCTCACCGAAAGAGCAAATCGGTCCCACCGAGTTTGCCTGACCAACTCTCTGGTTAGCTAATTACCAAAATCGGTCTCACCGAGTTTGTGTAATCGGTCTCACCGAGATTACGTTATGCCCAAACCCTAACCATATCGGTCCTATCGAGTTGCATGTCAGTCCCACCGAAAAGCTCTAACGGTCACTAGGTTTACCTTTTCGGTCCGACCGAGTTTGTTGATTCGGTCCCATCAAGATTGGAAAACTGTGTGTAATGGTTGGATTTTGTGTGGAGGCTATATATACCCCTCCACCTCCTCTTCATTCGTGGAGAGAGCCATCAGAACACATACGCAATTCCAACTCATATGTTCTGAGAAAGAACCACCTACTCATGTGTTGAGATCAAGACATTCCATTCCTACCATATGAATCTTGATCTCTAGCCTTCCCAAGTTGCTTTCCACTCAAATCTTCTTTCCACAAAATCCAAATCCTATGAGAGAGAGTTGAGTGTTGGGGAGACTATCATTTGAAGCACAAGAGCAAGGAGTTCATTACCTACACACCATTTGTTACTTCTTGGAGAGTGGTGTCTCCTAGATTGGCTAGGTGTCACTTGGGAGCCTCCGACAAGATTGTGGAGTTGAACCAAGGAGTTTGTAAGGGCAAGGAGATCGCCTACTTCGTGAAGATCTACCGCTAGTGAGGCAAGTCCTTTGTGGGCGATGGCCATGGTGGGATAGACAAGGTTGCTTCTTCGTGGACCCTTTGTGGGTGGTTGCTTCTTCGTGGACCCTTTGTGGGTGGAGCCCTCCGTGGACTCGCGCAACCGTTACCCTTTGTGGGTGGAGCCCTTCATGGACTCGCGCAACCGTTACCCTTTGTGGGTTGAAGTCTCCATCAACGTGGATGTAGGATAGCACCACCTATCCAAACCACGGGAAAAACATCCGTGTCTCCAATTGTGTTTGAATTCTCCAAACCCTTCCCTTTACATTCTTGCAAGTTGCATGCTTTACTTTCCGCTGCCAATATACTCTTTGCATGCTTGCTTGAATTGTGTGATGATTGCTTGACTTGTCCTACAATAGCTAAAATCTGCCAAGAACTAAAATTGGGAAAAGGTTAAGTTTTTATTTGGTCAAGTAGTCTAATCACCACCCCTCTAGACATACTTTCGATCCTACAAGTGGTATCAGAGCTTTGGTCTCCATTTGCTTTGATCTCCATAGCTTTTGGTGGTCATAGCCTTGGTTTCACAACCTAGGAGAGTATGGCGTCTAGCGAGGGAAATTATCACCGTAGAGGTCCTTACTTTGATGGTACTAATTTTGCTAGTTGGAAGCATAAAATGAAAATGCATATTCTTGGACATAACCCCGCCGTTTGGGCTATTGTGTGTGTTGGTTTGCAATGTGACTTCTTTGATGGGAAAGAACCAAACCGTGAAGCTACCGGGGATGAGTTGAAGATGTTGCAATACAATGCTCAACCTTGTGACATTCTCTTCAACAGATTGTGCCCCGAAGAATTCAACAAAATCAGCCGTCTTGAGAATGCAAAGGAAATTTTGGATACTTTGATTGATATGCACGAAGGTACCGACTCCGTCAAGGAATCCAAGTTGGATGTGCTTCAAAGTCAACTTGACAAGTTCAAAATGAAGGATGGTGAAGGTGTCGCTGAAATGTACTCTAGGCTTGCTCTCATCACAAATGAGATTGCCGGCTTAGGAAGTGAAGAGATGACCGATAGATTCATCATCAAGAAGATTCTAAGAGCCTTGGATGGAAAATATGATACCGTGTGCACATTGATCCAAATGATGCCCAATTACAAAGATCTCAAGCCAACGGAGGTGATTGGAAGAATTGTTGCTCATGAGATGTCACTTAAGGATAAAGAGGAACTTCACAACAAATCAAGTGGTGCCTACAAAGCCTCATGTGAAGCCCCTACATCATCAAGTGAGAAACAAAACTTCAATGAAGAATTGAGCTTAATGGTGAAGAACTTCAACAAGTTCTACAAGAGTAGAAGCAAAGATAGAAGCTTCAAGTCAAGGTCCTACAATGACAAAAGATCCTCTAGTCGAGAGCGAAACTGCTACAGTTGTGGAAGACCCAGACACTATTCCAATGAGTGTACGACTCCCTACAAGAGAAGAGAAGATTCTCCAAAAAGAAGAAGCAAAGAATCACCACCAAGAGAGAGAAGGAGTAGAGATGATCGTTATGAACAAAGACACTCACGGAGAAGCAAGGATTCGGAAAGGAAGGAAAAATCATCAAGGAGCTACACAAAACGAAGACATCAAGCTCATGTTGGTGAATGGGTATCCGGCTCCGACTCCGACAGCCACTCCGAGAGAAGTTATTACTCCGACTCCGAAGATACTCAAGATGAAGGTGTTGCCGGCCTAGCACTTGTGTCAACCAACTCCTACGACATATTTGACTCACCAAATGAAGGAATTGGATGATACTTCATGGCCAAAGGTCCTAAGGTAACACACCCCGAGTATGTTGATTTCAATAGTGATGAAGATGACTTGTTAGGTGATGATTTGCTTGTTGACAACTCTAGTGATGAATACTATGATGAAACATCAATTAAACATGCTAATCAAGATAAAATGAATGACAATGATAAGGAGAAGATTGAGGCTCTAACTAAAGAACTAAACACTCTTAAGTTAACTCATGAAACTATCTTCGAAGATCATCGAGAACTTTTAAGAGCTCATGAGAAATTACGCTTTGAAAAGCTCAATCTTGAGCAAGAGCATGAGTTCTTAAAAGCAATCAATGATGATCTCCGCAAGAAAAGTTCTTCTTACATTGCCAAGCGTTTACTCTTATCCACTTACATGCCTCAAGTCAAGCCTAGTAACAAGAACAAGAAAGATTTTTCCTCTAGCAGTAACAATGATCATGTTAAATCCAATATTGTTGCTTCTAGTAGTTCTCTTGATTCCACTAATGATTCTCTTAGCCAAGTTACACTTGAGCAAGAAAATAGCTTATTGAAGGGAATTATAGAAAAAGGAGTGTACAAAAGCCTTGCCGGGAGTAAGCAATTCGAGGAAATTGTGCGCAAGCAAGGAATGCACCGGAAGAGTCAAGGTGTTGGTTTTGAACAAAAGTTCAATGCCAATGGAGTTGAGTGGGAAGAAGATCAATACCCCAAGACAAAGTTTTTTCCTCAACAAGAGAAGTATGATACTTCTTTCAAGGGGACACAAGCTCAAGATGATCTTCCACCACAAGACTACAAGCAAAAAGGCAAGGACAAGCTTCAAGAGGAAATTGATGCATTTGAAGAAGCTCCTAAGACCTTAGTCAAGTGGATTCCCAAGACTACTTCAAGTTCCACTTCATCAAGTACGACTACAACTCCAAGGATTCCCATCAAGATGGTGTGTCTCCAAAAGAAGAAGAACTAGAGAGTTCTTGAGGGTGACTCCACCAACATACTTCACTCTTATCATTTTGGCAAGAACAAGTGCAATCAACTTCCACATCTTGCACTAGTTCAAGGAGTCACAAACCCTCTTGTTGGTAAGACAAGGGACAAGGTAACCTAAAAGTTTTCATGGACATCATCTTGTGTGTGCATCACTCTATGTCTATGGATATCCTTGTTTGTTCCTTGCGGGACTAACCCCTGTAGGTATTGAAAGTGCAATTCACTCAAATGGATAGCTCCAAGTGATCTACATCAACATTGAGCATCCACATCTTCAACATCTACATGAAGTCATCATCGACAAAACCCGAGGTTAGTTCATCCCTCTAAGGGGGGATATCACATCTAGGGGGAGCTTTACTCTAAGACTTGAGCTAAAGTAACTCTAAAGATGTGAACACAACAATGCTTTATGTAAAAGTGGTAACCCCACTTGAGCTTAAACGATGAGTATGACCTATGATCAAGTGTTCTCACTTGACTCCTAAGTCAATATACTCATATATAGATGACCTTGTCATCGCAATTTCTTGGTAGATGCTAGAATTGGTTGTGCATGCCTTGTCACATGTTTCATTTGCCATCTTATTGTGTGAGCATGTTGGTTGCATATTTTACTCATTCGAGGACATCCACTTGTTGTTTTGATTGTTCGGTTTTATTTCCTTTTGCCAAGTGGATGGACAAGAATGCCTAAGAACCTCCTCTAGCTATCTATGCTTTTCTCATCTCAAACTCTATTCATGCTACATCACAAAATTGATCAAGTCAGATTCGAACCACTTTGTGTGAGGAGCGCTCGGAGTCCCTGATTTGTCATAGACTTAAACTTCCAAAACCTCTTTATGATTCTCGGTCTGACCGATACCCCACTTTCGGTCCTACCGAGATCATTAAGTTGATCTAGGTTTTCGATCTCGGTGCAACCGATTTGAACCTTTCGATCACACCGAGTTTCAGTAACTGCTTGCAGTTATGAATCTCGGTGCCACCGAGTTGTTCCACTCGGTCACACCGACAGGGTCGGGCTATATATAGTCACGGGCAAAAATTTTGGAAATTTCTCCGAACCCCTTCGCCCGCGCGATAGCCTGCTCTGCCAACTTAGTCTCCGGATCGTCTCCTCGCCGCCAGCCGCCTCCAGTCGCTGGTCTCCGTCGCCGTCAACGGAATTCTACCCCGCCGTTGTCGCCATAGCGAGTCTCCGCCGAACTAGGGTATGGACTCGATCTTTGTGCTATTCCCCAATCCGATTCTTAGCACATTGTGATCATCATGATTCTTGCCACGATTGAAACACTCCTATCCAGTCAATGCGTTCGTAGATTAGTTTTGATTTGAAAATTTTAGGGTTAGGTTACCGCCGAAACCATCTCGGACCCACCGAGTTGAAAAACTCGGTCCCACCGATTTGGCTTATGCCATTGCACAAGTGAGACTCGGTCTGACCGAGAATTACTTATCGGTGTGACTGATTTTGGAACTCTGTGAAACCCTAGCAGTCTCGGTGCCACCGAACTGTGACTCGGTCTGACCGAGTTCACTAGTTTAGGTGCCAAAACTGCTTCGGTATCACCGAGTTTAAAAATCGGTAGATCCGAGATGATTTCAGTGGGAAACTAAAACTAAGTTTTTGGATCATTCTTTTGCAAAAATCTCTGCATTTTGTGATGCTCATCTATTCTACCCATATATAAACTGTTCACAGGGTCAGCAGTCAGCTTATTCATCATGTCAGATTAGAGTGACAGCCAGAATGTGTCAGAACAGCAAGTGCACATGAGTGAGGGCCCTAGTCCCTCCAGCCCTTCAGATGATGGCGGCAGAAGTACTCCTAGCAATTTACCAAAAGATGCCACCAGACAGAGGAAGAAGAGAACCTCAGACTCAGAAGATGAGGATTATGTGGCAGAAGAGGAAGCCACATCAAAGAGAGTTGAGCCAGCACAGGTCACAAAGCCAGGATTGAAAATCAAAAGGCCAGCAGGCAGGCAGCCTATGTCAAAGGCTAGAGCTTCAACTGAAAAGCCTGCACCCAAAGAGCCAGTTGCTGCTGAAAGCAAGAAGAGGAAGGAAAGGGTCAAGAAGACCGTAGCCAGAGTGCTTGGAAAGGCTTCCATCATGGAAGAGGAAGAGGAAGAAGAGGTTGCTGCACCAGCACCTAAGGCACCTAAGCTTATGGGTGATGCTATCAGGACAGGGGCTGCCACATCTAAGCCCAAAGAAGCACCCAAAGCTGCCTCCAAGCCCAAGTCTGCACCAAAGAGGAATACAAGAAGCATCCCAGCTACTGAGAAGAACAAGGCCCCAGTGCCTGAAGCTGCAGAAGAAGATGATGAAGAGCAAGTACTCAGAAAACTCAAGCCCAAGATCCCAGACCACAACGATGCTCATCTTGTGGCTGAGGATATGAAGCTCAGTTGAGACTCAGGGCTGAGGAAGTGGAGAGAAGCAGATCCGTATGCTTCAAGGAGAAGAACTGCTGTGGATTACAGGTTTCACACCAAGGAACAGCAAGATTTCTATGAGACAATTTTGCTTGACAAGAAGCCAATTGTTTGTGATATGAGATGGGTTGACTGGCAGTACATCAAGGAAAATGAAGAACACTACCCTGGAGTGTATGACAGCTTTACTGCTTGTGGAGTTGCAGACTTTGTTGGGAAGAAGCTCACAAAGTGGAATGAGGAGCTTATAATGCAGTTCTACTCCACAGCACATTTTTATCCAGATGGGAGGATCACATGGATGTCTGAAGGTACGAGGTACCAATCTACAGTTGCTGAATGGGCTCAACTGATCAATGCCCCAGAGGAGCATGAGGACGACTTGGACATCTATGCCAAGAAAAAGATGGATCATAACTCAATGTCCAATATGTACAAGGAAATTCCAAATGAAGCACTTGACACTTTCAAATTTGGCTCAGTGCATTATCTTCTGTCAGGACTGCCAACAATCAATTGGATCTTGAGGCACACCTTATTGCCCAAGTCAGGTGATCACAAGATGATTAGAGGCCATGCAATCAATTTGCTTCATGTGTTTGATGTACCTCAGAAATTCAAGGTGATGAGCCTCATAGTAGAGACTATCAAGAGAACTGCAGCTGATCAGAAGAGGAGCTGTGGATATGCCCCTCAAATTCAGGAGCTCATTAACTCCAAGATGGGCACGGGCATATACTTATTGGATAAGGAACACCTGCCCATCCGTCCAGATTTTGAGGACAATCAAGTTGTGATGACTGAGAATGAACCATCATCTGCCCAAGCACAAGCAAAGAAGGAGAAGGCAAGGAAGGAGAAAGCTGCCAAGATGCCAACTCAAGAGGAGGCATCTGAGTACTTCTTGAAAACCAAACAAGAGCAGCTTGGTTACCTAATTGCATCCACCCTGCGGATTGAGAAAGGACTAGCCACCCTAACTCAGAACCAGGCAAGCTTAGAGAGAATCATGGAACAAAAGTTCTATGACTTGGATGTCAAGGTGACAGAGATTCAGACTGAAGTGGAGCAGCTCCAGGATGACATGCAGGAGAGGAGAGGCAGGACTACAACTGATGCCTTTGCCAGAGTGCCACGAGGTCCGAGGTCGTCTATAGTGCCAGTTGCTGACACCAGAGCCACCACGTCTGCACCAGCTACAGCCTCAGTTCCACCAGCTCCAGCATCTACTTCAACTCCAACTCCAGCGTCTACTTCAGCATCTATGGAAGCCTTCGTCCTTGGAGTGATCCGGACTCCACCACCACCTGAAGATCAAGCCTGAGCGTTGATCTAGCACTATGCATTTTCTAGGAACATTTTGGTAACTTGTTTCCAAAGGGGGAGAAAAATGTATAGATCATAGGCTTAGAGAGAGAGAGTGTTGCTTTTTTTCTCTCTTGCTTTATTTGGTGGTTTTTCGAACTTTGTTTGCTTTTGAGTGCTTGAGATACTATGCTTGTGAGACATTGATGATCATGTGTTTGATCATAAGCTACACTTAATGTTTGCTTAATGCTATTACCTTATCTGTCTTATGTGATCATTCACTATTCTTGGTGATGAGTGCATGTATTTCATTCTTATCATTTTAAGCGCTCCACCAAGATGTATGTGACATGGAAGAGTAACCCATGACTCTAACTCCTTGTGCATTTGCAGTCCAAAGCAAATTTTAAATATGCACAAATTTAGGGGGAGCTCTTACTTGTCACATACTTCTCAAAGCGACGATATATTTCATGCTTATTATCATTTGTCGAAGCTTTGATCTATATGTTGTCATCAATTACCAAAAAGGGGGAGATTGAAAGTGCAACTATCCCTAGGTGGTTTTGGTAATTCATAACAACATATAGCTCATTGAGCTAATGCTATTCCAAGATGATTATTTCAGGAAAGCTCAATGATTGGCATGGCATGGATGTGAAAGTGGAACCCTCAAAATGCTAAGGACAAAGGATTGGCTCAAGCTCAAAAGCTCAAGACTCTTCATTTTATATTTTAGTGATCCAAGATCACATTGAGTCTTTAGGAAAAGCCAATACTATCAAGGAGGGATGAGGTGTTGCTTAATGAGCCTCTTGCTTCATGTGCTTAGTGATATGCTCCAAAACCCTCAACTACTTTCCCATATCCACATATGACCTAAACCCTAAGCCAAACTCGGTCATACCGATTCTTTCTATCCGGCGCCACCGAGTTTCATTTGTCATAAGCCACTGCCAAACCCTAGCAATTCGGTTCTACCGATAGGGATCTCGGTCTCACCGAGATGGGATTGCAAACTCTCTGTTTCCCTTTCGTAACTTTTCGGTCTCACCGAAAGAGCGAATCGGTCCCACCGAGATTGCATTGTAAATTCAGTGTTTCCTTTTTGTAACTTTTCGGTCTCACCGAAAGAGCAAATCGGTCCCACCGAGTTTGCCTGACCAACTCTCTGGTTAGCTAATTACCAAAATCGGTCTCACCGAGTTTGTGTAATCGGTCTCACCGAGATTACGTTATGCCCAAACCCTAACCATATCGGTCCTACCGAGTTGCATGTCAGTCCCACCGAAAATCTCTAACGGTCACTAGGTTTACCTTTTCGGTCCGACCGAGTTTGTTGATTCGGTCCCACCGAGATTGGAAAACTGTGTGTAACGGTTGGATTTTGTGTGGAGGCTATATATACCCCTCCACCTCCTCTTCATTTGTGGAGAGAGCCATCAGAACACATACACAATTCCAACTCATATGTTCTGAGAGAGAACCACCTACTCATGTGTTGAGATCACGACATTCCATTCCTACCATATGAATCTTGATCTCTAGCCTTCCCAAGTTGCTTTCCACTCAAATCTTCTTTCCACAAAATCCAAATCCTATGAGAGAGAGTTGAGTGTTGGGGAGACTATCATTTGAAGCACAAGAGCAAGGAGTTCATTACCTACACACCATTTGTTACTTCTTGGAGAGTGGTGTCTCCTAGATTGGCTAGGTGTCACTTGGGAGCCTCCGACAAGATTGTGGAGTTGAACCAAGGAGTTTGTAAGGGCAAGGAGATCGCCTACTTCGTGAAGATCTACCGCTAGTGAGGCAAGTCCTTTGTGGGCGAAGGCCATGGTGGGATAGACAAGGTTGCTTCTTCGTGGACCCTTTGCGGGTGGTTGCTTCTTCGTGGACCCTTCGTGGGTGGAGCCCTTTGTGGACTCGCGCAACCGTTACCCTTTGTGGGTGGAGCCCTTCGTGGACTCGCGCAACCGTTACCCTTTGTGGGTTGAAGTCTCCATCAACGTGGATGTAGGATAGCACCACCTATCCAAACCACGGGAAAAACATCCGTGTCTCCAATTGCGTTTGAATTCTCCAAACCCTTCCCTTTACATTCTTGCAAGTTGCATGCTTTACTTTCCGCTGCCAATATACTCTTTGCATGCTTGCTTGAATTGTGTGATGATTGCTTGACTTGTCCTACAATAGCTAAAATCTTCCAAGAACTAAAATTGGGAAAAGGTTAAGTTTTTATTTGGTCAAGTAGTCTAATCACCCCCCTCTAGACATACTTTTGATCCTACACCCATTTCGGGCTGCAACGTTAATGTTGCAGACTTTTCAGATGATGATTAAGGAGTTTTTAGGTCGTGGTTCTATACTCAATGATGCCGTTGGAGTTGATGGACTCACTTATCTTCCAAGCCTTCCGTTGTTATCTTTATTAGATGGCCTTAAGCCATATTTATTGTATTAAGTTCTCTTTTGAGATACTCGATGTAATAAGTGTGTGATTGCTACTCTGCTATAAATCCTCCGAGTACTGTGTGGTGTCAGCATTACTGATCGAGGGATGACACCAGAGCACAGAGATCAGACTGTTTGAGGTCTGGTCGCTACAGAGATGGTATCAGAGCACACGCTGACTGTAGGACACGACCACTAAGCTAAAATACCTAGATCACTATCCACTCTCTTCTCTTCTGACTTCTCATCTTTTCTACTCCTTTAGGATGGCGGATGCAAGGAACAAGTTCACGCAACCGGATGAAGATACACCCTTTGGACGTCACTTGAAGGAAGTCACTAGATACCTGAACATAGGAGTACCAAGCTTCACAGGAACCTATAACGCCACTTTACCTGAAGAAGAGCGTTGGATGATTCAAGTTCAAGTTCCAGGAAGGACGTTCATGCCAGTCACTGAGCCCATAGAGTTTTCTTTTGATGCACCAACTTGGAGTCTAGGAAAGAGCATGGCAGCTCACATCGCCATGGGATGCATTGGAGAAGTCTACCGCAAGGATCTCAAGGATACTATCTACCAGATTTGTGGGCACCGAGATGAACACTGGGAGATGATCAGCACCAGGAAGGATAGATCAATCGCAGCTTTTATCCAGGAGCTAAACCAGCATATTCGATGACAGGAGAACCAGATGTGTGCCGACATGATAGATCTGAAGAAGGCTAAGACTAGAATCAAGGAACTGGAGGAAGAACTCAAGGCTACACGTGAAGATTATGAAGAGGAAATTGAAGTATTGGTGGAGAAGAATGACGACCTGATCAAGAAGATTGGAATATTTATGGGAGGCCCTACGCCAGTAGAGGAAGATGAAGAACCCAAGGAGATTAGCCCGGAAGACTACATCATCATCGACGGCACCGATTCGGATCCAGATAGTAGCGATGATGACTATGTTGATGAAGCTGGAGCAGATATCATGGAGTCTGCAACCAAAGAATATTTCTAGTAGACCACCTCATCAGTAGTAGTAGTCCACCATGTAAATATAGTAGTCCGAGCACTTCTGCGATAGATAGATCAATTGTATGCCCTTGTTTGATTGAATGAAGTGAATTGTTTGCTTTTGCCTCATGTGCATATGGGTAGTGTTTTCTCTTTAGACCCCCTCTACTATTACATCTCATCTTTTCTAAACCCTAAGATGCCTCCGAGACGTGACCCCGGATTTGCCTTTCCACCGGAGCTCACCCAGTTGATCTAGCAGCAGAACACATTGATGCAGTTTCTAGTCCAGAATCAGAATCAAGGGAACAACAACAACAACCCACCACCACCACCACCTATTGATCACTTAGCCCGTTTTCTTAGGCTGAATCCGCCGGTGTTTTCCAGTAGCACCGAGCCAATAGTAGCAGATGATTGGCTCCGCAAGACAGCTAGGGAATTGACCACAGTAGGATGCACAGATGCGGAGAAGGTGAAGTTTGTCGCACATCAGTTAGAAGGACCCGCAGCATCATGGTGGAAGAATTTCACAGCCACTTTCCCAGTCGACACTGTCACATGGGACCAGTTTCAGCAGGCTTTTCATACTGCACATGTTTCAGCAGGAGCTATGGCCATGAAGAAGCGTGAGTTTCGCAACTTGCGCCAAGGAGGACGGACAGTTGGCCAGTATGTGGAGGACTTTAGTAAGTTAGCACGTTATGCCCCAGATGATGTCGCTACGGATGCAGCTAAGCAGGAGAAGTTTTTAGAAGGACTGAATGATGAGTTGAGCATGCAGTTGATGGTAGCAACCTTCAACAACTACCAGGAGTTGGTAGATCATGCTCTTATGATTGAAGGGAAGCAGCAGCAAATTGAGAATCGCAAGAGGAAGTATGGACAAGGGAAGTACAATTCAGGAGCTCAGCAGAAGCCACGTTTTACCCCTAGACCGGGAGGACATCTTTAGCACACCCATGGAGGAGGTAGCTCGCACAATCACAATGGCACCAAGAGTGGTAATGGCAATGGAGGAAGCAATGGCTAGAACCGCACCAACCCATCAACCCCAGCCAAGAAGGACCTGAGCCAAGTCATTGCTTTAAGTGTCAGAAGACCGGACATTATGCCAATGAATATCCTGAAGGCCAAAATGGCAATGGAAGTTCTGGGAAGAAGCCGGACCCTTTCAACAGGGGACAGGTGAACCACGTTAGCGTGGAGGAGGTTGAAGCTCAGCCCGATGCAGTAATAGGTAAGTTTTTGGTTAAGTCATTTACTGCACTCGTTCTTTTGATACTGGTGCATCGCATTCATACATCTCAAGGGGATTTGTGGATAAGTATAACCTATCAACCCAAGCCCTTAGGTCACCCATGTTAGTAACCTCGCCTGGAGAAGAGTATGTGGCTAGTCTATGGTGTGATCGGTTACCATTAAGGATTGGTAACTATGTTTTTCCCTCAGACCTAATAGTATTGGAATCCCAAGGATTGGATGTGATATTAGGCATGGATTGGTTATCAAAGTATGAAGGGAATATTGAATGTGCTAGTAAGTCAATTTTGCTTACTACCCCAGAAGGGAGAAGGATCAAGTATGTATCCCGGCATGTGCCAAAGAGGACTCGAGTAAATTGCCTAACAGGAGTTGTGCAGGAGGAAGTACCAGTGGTAAGGGATTTCCCTGAAGTATTTCCAGAGGAGTTGCCAGGCATGCCACCGGATAGAGATATTGAGTTTTTGATTGAGCTATTGCCAGGCACAGGGCCAATATCAAAGAGACCATATAGGATGCCAACAAAGGATTTGGTGGAAATTAAGAAGCAGATTAAGGAGTTACTCGATAAGGGATATATCCGCCCAAGTTCTTCACCTTGGGGATCGCCAGTACTTCTAGTGGAGAAGAAGGATGGATCATTAAGGATGGTTGTTGATTATCGAGGATTGAATGAAGTAACGATCAAGAACAAGTACCCACTACCAATGATCAATGATCTGTTTGATCGATTGCAAGGAGCTAAGGTATTTTCCAAGATCGATCTGCGATCAGGATACCACCAGTTGAAGATTCGAGAACATGATATACCTAAGACAGCTTTTACCACTAGGTATGGGTTGTACGAGTATACCATTATGTCATTTGGTCTGACTAACGCACCTGCCTATTTTATGAACATGATGAACAAAGTATTTATGGAGTTTTTGGATAAGTCCGTCATGGTGTTCATTGATGATATCCTGGTTTACTCAAAGAATGAAGAGGAGCATAAGGAACATTTGCGACTAGTACTTGAGAAGCTCAGAGAACATCAATTATATGCCAAGTTCAGCAAATGTGAGTTTTGGTTGAAGGAAGTAGGATTCCTCGGACACGTTATATCTGGCGAAGGTATAGCAGTTGATCCCACTAAAGTTGATACCGTGACCAAGTGGGAAGCCCCAACAATAGTTGGAGAGATCCGGAGTTTTCTTGGACTCGCAGGATACTACTGGAGATTTATTGAGAATTTCTCAAGGATTGCGAAGCCTATGACTGAGTTGTTAAAGAAAGATACCAAGTTCATATGGACAGAGGAATGTGAGGCTAGTTTCCAGGAGTTGAAGAAACGCTTGGTTACCTCACCAGTGTTGATTTTGCCAGACCAGGCCAAAGATTATGAGGTGTATTGCGACGCTTCACGTCGAGGACTTGGAGCAGTGCTTATGCAGGAAGGGAGAGTTGTTTCATATGCCTCAAGACAACTGAAGCCTCATGAGTTGAATTATGCCACGCATGATTTGGAGTTAGTAGCCGTAGTGCATGCATTGAAAACATGGAGACATTTTCTGATTGGAAATCATTGTGAGGTGTACACGGATCATAAGAGTTTGAAATACATCTTCACACAGAAGGAGTTAAACCTCAGACAAAGGAGATGGTTGGAGCTCATTAAGGATTATGATATGAGATTGCATTACCATCCCGGAAAGGCTAATGTAGTAGCTGACGCATTAAGCCGTAAGAGCCACGTCAATACATTAATGACGGGAGAAATACCAAGGGAGTTAGCAGAAAATCTTCGTGAACTATGTTTGGAAATAGTTCCGAGAGGCTATGTAGCAGCATTGGAGATTCAGTCAACTTTGATGGATAGAATCAGAGAAGCTCAGAAGACTGACAAAGAAATTGCCGCTATTAAGGAGAAACTTAGCAAAGGAAAAGCTAAGGGATTTCGTGAGGATGAGCACGATACCCTATGGTTTGAAGACTGCGTTTACGTGCCCAATGACCCGGAGACCAGGAAGTTGATACTGCAAGAGGCACACGACTCACTGTATTCAATTCACCCAGGAAATACCAAGATGTACTTGGATCTGAAGGATATTTTCTGGTGGACCGGAATGAAGAAGGATATTGCGGAGTATGTAGCAGTTTGTGATGTATGTCAGAGAGTAAAGGCAGAGCATCAGAAGCCAGAAGGATTGTTACAACCATTGCCGATACCCGAATGGAAGTGGGATAAGCTAGGCATGGATTTTATCATGGGATTACCCAGGACTCGTTCATGCTATGACTCGATTTGGGTTGTAGTCGATCGATTGACGAAAGTAGCTCATTTCATCCCAGTAAAGACCACTTACACCAGTGCTAAGTTGGCAAAGATATACATGACCAGGATCGTATGTTCACATGGAGTTCCAAGGAGTATCGTATCAGATAGAGGAACCCAGTTTACCTCAAAGTTCTGGAAGCAGTTGCATGAAACTTTGGGTACCAGGCTAGAATTCAGTACAGCTTTTCATCCACAGACAGATGGACAGACCGAGAGAGTCAATTAGATTTTGGAGGATATGCTGAGAGCTTGTGCGCTAGATTATGGATCTAGTTGGGACGATAATTTGCCATATGCAGAGTTCTCTTACAACAACAGTTACCAAACCAATTTAAAGATGGCCCCTTTCGAAGCATTGTACGGAAGGAGGTGCCGGACACCGTTGTCGTGGGGCGAAGTTGGAGACCGCCAGTTGTTTGGACCTGACTTGATTAAAGAGTCTGAACAGAAGGTGAAGTTGATTCGCGATAGGCTCAAGGTAGCCCAGTCTAGACAGAAAAGTTATGCAGATTCTAAATGCAAGGAGACAGTTTACAAAGTCGGAGATAGAGCTTATCTTTGAGTATCTCCACTTCGGGGAACAAAGTGTTTTGGAGTTAAAGGGAAGTTAGCGCCACGATTTGTAGGACCATATCGAGTTTTGGAGCGTATGGGAGAAGGGGCCTACAAGTTGGAATTGCCTGAAGGATTGTTAGGAGTTCATGATGTGTTCCACGTTTCTCAGTTAAAGAAGTGCCACGCGGAGATGGCTGACATACCTTTGAGAGACACAGTGCCATTGGAAACTATTCAGTTGGATAAAGATTTGACCTACGAGGAGAAACCAATTAAGATCCTCGAGTTTACCAGCCGAGTTACCCGCAGCAAGGTTATCAAGTTATGAAAGGTTCAGTGGAGCCACCACACAGAGGATGAAGCCACCTGGGAACGAGAAGAAGATTTGCTCAAGGACCACCCTCACCTATTTTCTAGCCAACCCGAATCTCGAGGGCGAGATTCATCTTAAGGGGGGTAGGTTTGTAACATCCCAAAATTTCAATTTGGAATGTTATACATTAGATCATCATTGCATACCATATTTTATTTTACATTTTGGTTGATCCTAGAAATTCTACGCAACTCAATGACCCACGGAGAGAGTTGGGGATTTCATTATTTTCATATTTGAGTTTTCTCAAATTTTGAGAATAGGATCATTTGATTTTATTTATTTTATCATCAATTATTTCTATTACCAAAAATATGAGAGAGGGAATAAAATGACTTTCCCAAAATAAAGAAATATTGAGGATTTAATAATAAAATCAAATAAGTTTTTATTTCGGAGTTTTTCGGTGTTTTATTTGAATTTAGGAAAAATGTGCGTTTTTCAAAATTGCATTTAGGTCCCAAATAAATGTTCACCTTGTGCGGCTTGATTTTAGAAGCCCGTGAAAATTTATTTCGGAATTTTGGAGTCCGTTTAGTATTTATTTTTATTTTTTCTTCTGCACGTAATTATTTAAAAAAAATCGAACCGACCTAAGGCCGTGTCCGACTAGGACTCCCGGCCCGTTAGGCTATTTAAGCCGGGGGGGAGGCCCAGCCAGAGCTAACCCTAGCCCGAGCCGCCCCCAGCTCCTGCTGCCGCACCGCCTCACCGCCGGACGCCGCCGCCGCCCGCCGCCCGAGGTCCGCCGCCACCTCGAAATCCACGCCGGTTTTTTTTATTTTTTTCGAAAAACCGTTCGGTTTTTCCATCGGTTTTTTTTAGTTTCGGTTTTTTTAAATAGATTGTTTTTTCCGGTTTATTTAAATAGCGAGCGTTCGTCCGTTCGTTCGTTCCAGCGAACGTTCGTCGTTTTTCTTTTTCTCGGATTAAATCCGCGATTTTTCTGATCGCGATTCCTGATCCGATTTTCGTTTTAGTATAACGTTTCGCTTGTTTATCGGAATCAGGCGATTCAAGCGCCTAGAGTTTCGTCTCGAAACCCTCTATCCGTTTAACCAACTTAAACAAGATTTTGCTACTGTAAAATTTGCCCTAGATCCAGATTAGTAGAACGAAGTTGTTTTCTTTCGCCGTTTGACTTTCGTTGCTTCGTTCGATTTGATTCTTTTTGCCAACCGGAGTTCTTGACTTGAACCTTCTGGTTAGATCTCTTATTTGAGTTTTACCTGTGCATTAGTTGAGTACTTATTGTATGCTTGTTTGTTTGTCTGCGATAGAATACCCGGAGTGCGCCGCCTGTTACTTCGAATCTCTAGGTTTCCCGGATCATCAGCAAGGCAAGTAACACTTTGATCATACCTTTCCTACTACCCAGTTTTATTGCATTAGATCAATCCTCACACATTGCATGGTTCGGATCTAATTAAATTGTGGGATGGGAAGTAGATGAGGTAGTACCTATTACCTGTTTATTATCAAACCTTTGGGAGTTACTTCTACGTTTGCTTATTATGCCATGCTATGCTAGTAGACGTGGATTGGGTGAGTGATATCCATGACAGATGTGAGTTTTGTTAATTAATGGTTTATCTAAGGTGGAAACTTAAACACACATCTGGGTGGATTGAGGCACCCGGATATTCCAGGACTTGCCTGTTTTCTTTTGGACCGCCACCCAGGCTCAAAGGGATCATGAGACTATTCATACTAGAAACTTCCGTGTGCAGCCACAAGCTATTATGGGCTCTAGCATAGTTGACTAAGTTGTGCGAACTCTTACAGTGGTAGACTAGCAGATGTAGGGGATGTAGGTGGTATGGTCTACCCGATCGTAAGGTGCTAGCGCTTCTGAAAGACTATGTCTCGGTCATCCGTCTTCTCAAACACTATGTAGTGCGAGAAACCAAACGGAGGCGATTGAGTCTTGTGGGGAAAAGTGCGCAAACCTCTGCAGAGTGTAATAAACTAATCATGGTTAGCCGTGTCCCCGGTTATGGACATCTTGAGTATCTAGTACCTGGATTATCATGTGAATCTCAACATGTTACTCTAAATTAATTTTGTTGGGTTATGTTTAATGATGATGCTTAATTGGGATTGAGAATGCCGTCAACCATTCTCAATGTTTAACAACTACCATGATAGTTAAATAAATTTATTCCTTTGAAGTAGGGAAAAATTGGCTTTACGCAAAACTGTAACCATAGAGCTTTTCCACCAGCCAAATATGCATATAGTATAGCTGTTTCATTCCATTACTCTCTATGTGTTACATTGCCAGCATATTCCATGTGCTGACCTATTTCGGGTTGCAACGTTAATGTTGCAGACTTTCCAGACGATGATTAAGGAGTTTTTAGGTCGTGGTTCTATACTCAGTGATGCCGTTGGAGTTGATGGACTCACTTATCTTCCAAGCCTTCCACTGTTATCGTTATTAGATGGCCTTAAGCCATATTTATTGTATTAAGTTCTCTTTTGAGACACTCGATGTAATAAGTGTGTGATTGCTATTCTACTATAAATCCTCCGAGTACTGTGTGGTGTCAGCATTACTGATCCAGGGATGACACCGGAGCACAGAGATCAGACTGTTTGAGGTCTGGTCGCTACAACTGCTTTCAGGATTAATTGGGCATTTAAAATATTTATAGCGGTTAAATGCCCAAATTCAAATACTCTATGGGTTAATTCAAAAATCCAAAGTGGCTTAGAAAAATGTGCACCATTTTTGGCAGAGGTTCTAGACCAAGTCAAAAATGATGAACTTTTCCAAAGGCATTTTGGGTTCATTGAAAATTATTTTTATTTGAACCTAGTTGGAATCACTTGTGCTGGGGTTTGGATCAATCCCCATTTCAAGTTTAAATGCAATTTAAACATGATGCAACACATGACTAGCTAGCCCAGAGCATACCAGAACTAGGGATGTGACAGCCCTCTCGGTAATGCACATCACTATGATCCTTGCAAGCAATGTGACTAATGAGTTAATTGCGGGATGATGCATTATGGAATGAGTAAAGAGACTTGCCCGTAACGAGATTGAACTAGGTATGATGATACCGACGATCGAATCTCGGGCAAGTAACATACCGATGACAAAGGGAATAACGTATGTTGTTGTGCGGTTTGACCGATAAAGATCTTTGTAGAATATGTAGGAGCCAATATGAGCATGCAGGTTCCGCTATTGGTTATTGACCGGAGATGTGTCTCAGTCATGTCTACATAGTTCTTGAAACCGTAGGGTCCGCACGCTTAACGTTTGATGATGATTTGTATTGTGAGTTATGTGATTTGATGACCAAAGTTTGTTCGGAGTCCCCGATGAGATCACGGACATGACGAGGAGTCTCGAAATGGTCGAGAGGTAAAGATTCGTATATTGGAAGGTTACATTCAGACACTGGAATAGTTTCGGATAAGTTTCGGAGTACAGGGGATTACCGGAACCCCCCCCCCCCAGGGAGGTTAATGTGCCAACATGGGCCTTAGTGGAGAAGAGAGACGGCCAGCCAGGAGGTGGCACGTGCCCCCTTGCCAATCTGAATTGGACAACGGGTGGGGGCGGCGCCCCCCCCTTTCCCACTCCTATTCCTTCTCTCTTTCCCCCTTTGCTACTCTGGAAAAGGAAAAAAAGAGGAGAGGGGAATGCTACTAGCTAGGACTAGGGAGTCCTAGTAGGACTCCCCACACTTGGCACGCCCCTAGGGGGCGGCCTCCTCCCCCCCCCTCTTAGGCCTCGTTTGGTTCCGCGGGATCCCGGGAGGATCCCCGTTATTTCCCTGGGTGGGAGAACCATGGTCTGATTTGGCCCGGGGGAGTGGACGGCGCCATTTGGTGACACGCGGAGGGGAAAGACCCCTGGCCTTTCCGCAGCCCATCCCGGGGATAGATCGCCCAGTGTCGATAGGTCAGGGAGAAAACCCTCGACTCATCTCGCTCTCTCGCGACCGACAAGCGTCGTCGACCAAGATCCTCCTCCGCATCCGAGCTTTTCCGCCGGCGACCGAAGTGACGTCCCTCGACCTCCTCCGCCCGGTGCTCAGCATCCATGCTCCGCTCCTCCAGTGTCAGCGGTGGCGATGGGCCACGGCCGTCACCCTCCTCCTTCCCCGAATCACCCTCCACCTCGAAGCTGCTGACCCATCTAGCAACGGTGGCGGCGGCAGCGGCAGACACCTACTTCGACCAAGGTTACCCCCTCCTCTTCCACCTCATATTTTGTTCTCCAATCCATGCACTCAGGGAGCATGAACTGATGCTTGAACTTGTTGGGTTCCAGATCCAAGAACATGAGCACCGGCCATCTTAAAGCCCACCATCAGCAATCTCGAGTGAGCACAAACCGCCTCCTTTTAATTGGTAGTAGATCTGTATACTACTGCTTCAAAATCAAGCTTTACCTCTTTTTTATAGCTGCTATTTATTTAGTTTAAGCCGTTGTTTCTGATGGATTACTGAAAAATCCTCCTACTTTGTTTGTGCTCTGAGGCTTGGTCCTACTGTGAGTATTCTAGCATTTGGATATGGGCTGTAATTTAACTTGGACTACAACTGATTGATGTAGATTGGTGCATTGAAGGGGATCAATTTGTAGTAATGGGTATGATCAATGTTTCCTCGTAGCAATTGATTTCAGCAATTAAATCTGAAGTATGGGCATCAGTATCTATGGATGGCGGGTTCTTGGCCTGAGTTAACTTTGTACAAAAAAAAACAGGATGCGTGTGCAGCAGCTCCATCCAAGACACATATGTGCCATCCAGGGGAAATACCTTCATACCTTGTTCGGTTTAAATCCCTGTCAATTGATATTTGCTAGTACACTAGAAATTCATCATCCAATTCTTATGCTATTGTAATGTTACTTTATGTTAAGACTAGATGTGAATAATCTGCTAAGTGATTCTTATTTTGGCATATGCAGATGGACGGTGTTTGGTTTGTTCTTTCAACTCTTGATTCCTTAGCTACTACTGGATCTTGCATCTGTGTTTAGCTAGTAGAGTATAAAATCCAAATTCTTATGACCCAAACTATGAATGATTGTTTTAATGTTGCTCTGCGTTAATACCAGAGGAGGACAATTTGTTACTGAATCTGTTGCAATGATTGTCTAAGCTCAAAATAGTAATCATTACTGTCTCTTTCTTTAGTATATACATATGGAATTTGTTGAACTGAAATTATAGTTTAAGATCAAAATATACATGATGTACATAATTTATTTTTTGTTGGCAAATATGGAATGACTGTCCAGATTAAAAAAAACATTGCTTGATAATGATTTGTGGTTTGTCTGAATCTGATAAGTGACACTATGTCATTCTTCGTGTTGCGAGATAGTCTTATCTTTGCAAAGAAACGAACTGCTTCTAGACTATGTAATCCTGTTTGGTGGAGTGAAGGGTTTTTCCCTAACTAAAATTAGCACAAGTGAGCCTTCATGATTTAATCTTCCAAGGCTCGTTTTCTAGCCCATGTGTTTTTAAGGCTGTTGCAGCCAATGTTATTGTTGCACGTATTACACATACTTTTTTCTTTGTCTTTATTTTTATACAGTATATACCTTTTACGTCTGCAATGAAGAAAAACTACCTTGCCTATAGTCTGAAAATGTCTGCCCAATAATTCTTTATTTGTTAACTTACATCAATCTATTCACAGTTCTTATCTGAAAAGGATAAGTGAGCTGGTAGGTGGATCAGTGATAGGATAAACCAATTGCATTTTTCTATGCTCGATTAACCTTCTACAGTTGTAAGTGTGCCTTTCTTTCCATCCAGTAGAGAAGGGCTCGGATAGGATAAACCATGATCATGTACTGTTCTCAAATGCAACATAGAATCAACATATTGGTCGAGTACTAGTCAAAATGGTGAGCCTTTTCACTAGTCTTGCCATCTCTTGCTGATCTATTTATGCTTGAAAACAGTGCAATGAAACTGTGTTCTAGTATTGAATGATTTACTAAACTGTTGTATTCTGAAATAGTTGCTGACTTCCAAAAAAATACTTATAATTTAGTTGGCGTGGAGCTGCGGTTCTCAGCTGACGTGGAGTAGAGGAAGACGAGATATCCTCAACATTCCCTTACAACTTGCATCTTCAGAAGTGTGGTTGTCCTGGACATGGTTTTTGATAATTTAGCACTTTTGGTACTGGGGTAAAGGTCCAGGACAAGCACGCAACTATCGTGTTTCTAGTACCTGAAATCTATTTGTTCATATTGGCGTTGGCCTCATTTTTCTAAAACTCAGAACCTATTGAATAATGATGTTCTTATTTGTAATGATAACATGAGAGGAGGAAGATTTCTGTATTAACTTCCTAATAAATGCACCTCTAGATGATTTTCTCAAAAGTGTGTCGAGATGATATTCTCAATATATTATTATTTATCAATTTGCAAGTTCATTGATTTCCTCTGATTATTTTCAAATTCTGGAATTATTTGTAAATGTCCTGGACATTCCTATGCATTTTGCATAATTATTTTGTGGTTTTTGTTTAGACTTTTTTAGGAATTACATGTGGAATTGGCCTGTTTTCTAATGTTTATTAATAAACAAATTATCTACTATGTGATTCAGACGCTAGAATGATTCAGTTTTTCCCCATCCACCTATTACCAAATGGCAAAGGAAATATCCCCCGTGGTGGTAGGAGGAATCCCACCTACCAGGGAAACCCCCCCGTTGGGGTTTTGCTACCCTGGGAATGCTCACGCTGCAACCAAACGAGGCCTTATATACGGAGGCGGGGGGCACCCCAAAGGACAACAGACATCTCTTAGCCGTGTGCGGTGCCCCCTCCATAGTTTACCACCTCGGTCATATCATCATAGTGCTTAGGCGAAGCCCTGCGCTGGTAACTTCATCATCACCGTCGCCACGCCGTCATGCTGACGGAACCCTCCCTCGTCCTCAACTGGATCAAGAGCTCGAGGGACGTCATTGTGCTGAACGTGTGATGAACACGGAGGTGTCATACATTTGGTACTTGGATCGGTTGGATCGTGAAGATGTTCGACTACAGCAACCGTGTTACCAAACGCTTCCGCTTTCGGTCTACAAGGGTTCGTAGGCACACTCTCCCCTCTCATTGCTATGCATCTCCTAGATAGATCTTGCATGATCGTAGGAATTTTTTTGAAATACCGCGTTCCCCAACACTATGCCCACAAATGGCCATCTATGCACTGATGAAAATGGTATATACTTCGATCAAAAGGCATACCTCTCCTGATTGGCTCTTTATTGTATCTATGTGCATCTAGGCCAGATATTATGCTTAGTGTTTGCATGTGTGCCCATTTTCAAGCTACACCAAAGGAATCACACCATAAGGCTGTGAAGCATATTATTCGATATCTAGCTCACACTCCAACACTTGGATTATGGTATCCCAAGGGCTCGGCTTTTGATCTCATTGGATATTATGACTCTAACTATGCTCGTGATCGTGTGGACCGCAAGTCAACATCCGGCACATGCCATTTCCTCGGACGATCCTTGGTATGTTGGTCCTCAAAGAAGCAGAATTGTGTATCACTCTCTACTTCTGAAGCTGAGTACATTGCTACTAGTTCGTGCTGTGCACAATTGCTATGGATGAAGCAAACACTACAAAAATAGACACTTCTGTGATGATACATGTTTGTCACAGTAGGTCACGTTTTCTTTCATGCATGTACATCCATGAAATTTTATGACAGAATCAAGATAGTCATACATGTGTTGTCATAGAAGTGTTCCATGACATTACCAAAATTATCATCACAAAAGTGTCCACTTCTGTGATGATAAGTCGCGCGTCATAGAAGTGCTTTCATGAAGGGTGCTTTCGTCAAGGGTGACCGACATGTGGCATCGACCGTAATGGCTCGCCGTTAAGCTAGCAGGTCCGGTTTTGGATCCGATAACCCGTTAACAACCCGGACCAATGGGGATTTTCCACGTGTAAAATTCTCATTGGCCGGAGGAATTACGTGTTGGCTCAACGTTCGGACAGATGTCATCCACTCATTGGACAGGAGGCACCTATGATACGTCGACACATGGCACAACCCAACAAAGGCCCATTCCGGTGAAAAGGCCGGCCCAGCTAAAGGCCAACCATGTTTTCTCAGACACTAGTGGGCTGGCCCGTTAACAGCCTGCCATCTTTTGGGCCAAATTGAGGCCCATAGCAGATCAGGCCCGTTCACATCCTGCCGTGTTTTGGGCCAAATTACAGCCCATATCGGATCAGGCCCGTTAACAGGACACTGTTCTTTTGGGCCCATTCTAAGACATGTTTGTATTTCAGCCTGTTAAATGCCCGTTAACCAGTTCAGCCCGATAATAGTTTCAGACTATTAGCGGCCCGTGGTGCATCTGGGACGCTGTCGGCCTGGTTTAACTTTAGGCCCTTTAATGGCCCATGCAGAAACTGAGCTATTTTTTACCCGAAGTAACTTTAGGCCTCTTAACGTCATGTAGTCTTCGTGGATAAATTTCAGCCCAACAGGCCTATCGGCCTGTTAATGGCCCGTGGAACAGTTGGGCCTAATTACAGCCCGCGTTGAATCAGTCCTGCTTACAGCCCATCTAATAATGGCCCATGACACTTTTGGGCCTATGGCCCGCGTGGATACCAGCCTGATTAAAGCCCATAATTTTATTGGGCCAAACTGGCCCGAGATATATTTTGGCATGTTAACTGCTCGTCTTATTTGGGCCAAACATGGGCCTTGGGCACTTTCGGCCTATATTGGCCTGTGAATTTTTTGGCCCAACGCTGGCCCAATCTAGGTTTTAGCCTGTTAAAAGCCCATGGTATTCTCTGGCCCAGCTAGCTAGAACTTTACTCGGCCTGTTAAAGGCGGGAAACTACTACAGGTTTAGACCTGCTAATGGCCCAAGATGATTATAGGTCCATGTTTTGGCCCATATGAGTAACGGGCCGGCCTCAAGACCAACAACACTGAGATCCACTGAACCTTTCGACCCAAATTACAGCATACCGACCAAAGAATAAACCTATACTATACAATAAAGAAATTACGGCATATTACAACCACTGGGAATCAAAGTTCGCTATCAGTGACAATAAAGCGCAACGTGACCACGGATTACATACACTGGGCATCAAAGGTCGCCACCAATGCATATAAACGCGCTAACAAAAGAATATACAAAACTAAGAGCACTTCAGAAGGCACTAGGCCTTTATAGGACAGGCCCCGCAAGCAGCCGAACAAGCTGGTGAGACCTTAGTAGTGTCAACGATAGATGCTCCATCCCTAGTTGTATGGCGCCATAGTGCGAAGGGCAGCCCTTTGACATCTTTGTTTGCATCTTTGACTTCAAGTCGGAGCTGAGCTGAAGAAAGCCTTTCCGCTTTAAGTTGAGACTGAAGCAGTCAAACTGATTGAGGCAGCGACTGCACAGAGGTTGTCTCACACCTGCTGGTGAGTAGCTTCAACTCACCATCTTCATCAAGACAGGACCTTGGGGTCATCTCGCTGTCCTCAATAATATTTGGCTCACTATCTTCCCTAAAGTTCTGCCTGGCATAAGAGATACGACTCTGAAAGAGAAACAAGGAGACACGTAAGAGGTTTCACAATTATATAAGCAAATAAATGGATCTATTCTGCATAAGGAACATGTTTTTACAACTACAGTTTAAAACTGGTAGTTGTTGCAAACATCCAATCAGATTTAAATAGCAAAGTAAACAGCAGTGGAGGAAATGATGCCTATCCAACTCTATATTAGAACAAAGTTCAAAGGCTTGAGAAGGATGAACTTACATTACATGTTAACACGGGCTGGACAAAGCCCATCTCCATGTTGATGGAAGGATAATTCAATAAATTCCCCAAAGAAAATTCTTTATAAGCATTGCCATTTTTCTACATTTTGCAAAGAGTAAATATAGATCAAATAATATTGGAAGAAATAGAGGATAATGAAGCTCAGGTGCAGACTGATGATACATAATCAAATAGCAATTAAATAAGTACAGGGTTACAAGGCAAAAGGTACTAACAAGAGGAATGCAGACATCAATGTGTGCAGTGGCATTGGCTTTATTCAACATTTTGGTAAGAGTAAATGTAGATATGATAATTTGGAGAAAGTGGAGGGCAAGGCAGATGAGATGCAGAGTAATGCTAGACAATCAACTATCTCGCGATGCAAGTACAGTAATACCACCACCGTTCGTTATTACTTGTCGCTCAAATGGATGTATCTAGCACTATTAAGTTCTAAATACATCCAATTGATCAACAATTAATTCGATACAGAGGGAGTACATGACAATAGGTACATACATGAGCAATCCAAAACTTCATAACCATTGTGTTAATTCTACATTTATCTAAGAGTAAATATAGATCTTATAATTTCAAGCAAAGGGAGGATAAAGAAGCGAACATTTACAGTGATTCTACATAATCAAACAACAATGTGTGTACGTATGCTGACAAAGGGCAAGAGGTACTAACAAGAGCAATGCAGAGCCCAGTATTGTTGTGAGATCCTATGATCCTTTGAGCAAGGAGCTTCATCTGAAATTAGTTTTCATACAAGAGAGAAGGTAAGGCACATGCAGAAATTTAGTAGTTCAAATTTTGAATTGATATCATAGACAGCACCTGACGCTGGGCTGTCAGCAGTTCTAATAGGGGTTTGGCCAGTGGGGTAGGGGTAGAGTGTGGTACAGTTGGGCCTGTGTTTTCTGTGGCTGCTGGTCTATCTGATTTATCAGGTATCACTACCTTTTCCAAATACCTAGTTTGTACTCCTTGAGGATCTGCACTCACCCTCTTCCTTTTGGACATCTATTATGAAAGAACAACATTTGAGTGGAAAAACATAGTATGACGACACATGGAATAGGTACAGAAAATGGATAGGTATGGCATATACTCATATATGATGCTTAAACTAAGCAGATGGTGTAACAAAGTAGAAGTAATGCAAGAGGTCAGATGCAAAATATGTGCGACCAATACAACCTTGCCAAGTTAGAGCAAGCACCTTGATGGGTGAATAAGATAGGACATCCTCCACCATGCCAAGTTTGTTAGCCAGTGGATTGTTCCGCAACATTCCTCTCATGCGCCCATTCTCATATTCATTTTTGATAATGTTCAATACCTGACATGCATGAAGACATAAAAACAAGTGAGATTATCTTTGTAATACAGAAGTGATTCTAATCCAATACTGCCTCCCTGTAAACCCCTTTGTGCTATCTCTGCAATTCTTCTGAGAGATGCCATGCATGCTATAACTTGGTGTGTGCATTAATATAATGTGGCCTACTACTCAAAATATGAGAGCTCCAGAAGTGATGATACTTCGCAGATGACATCTTCAACATATAGTAAAGAAGAACAAGTCGACCTGACCTGACAGATTCAAAATATACTAAGGGAGAACAACTTGACCTGACCAGTCGACGCAAATATCTCTACTACTCTTCCCAACAAGGAACATACTTATTAAAGAAGAGAAGAGGATCATCTTAAAGAAGAGCAGAAGAGCAAGCAGATTGGAGATATTACAAGTCCCTCTATACAATGTCGGTTGCCCATCCAAGATGAACCAGAGCGCACAGAGAAATAATATTCCTTCCGATCTCTCCATATATGGCTCGCATGCATTTCGAAACTAAAGTAGGAACATTTAGCTGACCAATTAAACATCTCTCAGTTTCACTACTATCAGCATAATATCATATTTGAATTTGTACAACTAAGATTGTTTAGCTCGATGGGTGGAGAAGTGATATTATGACACGAACCACGTAGGCTGATCATGGTCATCATAAAATGGGGAAACCGTAAGCATGATGAGTATAGTGTTGACCGTGGCAGTGGGATGGCAGATCTAAAGCTATAAACCGTGCAAAGGGTAGTTAGCAACCAATCTTTGCTTTGAAATAACAACTAAGATTTGGTATGGACAAGAAAGTACAGTCAACAAGTGACAAAGAAATGCAATTCTGTTGTCTCTCTATATGTCGCGACATGCATTTGGAAACTCAAGTGGGACCTTTAGATCACCAATTAAATGTGTTTGTTAACTAATATCAGTATCATATAACAATCATATTTGAACAACTAAGCCATGTGTTGTTTAGCTTGATGGGTGGAATCATGCTAGTATGACAGAAAGCACCTACGCAGATCATAGTAGAGAAGATAAAAGGGGAAAACCCTAAGTATCAAGAGTAAAATCAGGAAAGTGGAACTAGCTGGACCAGTGGGTGGCGCACATGCTTTTCGAAACGAATATAGGAACATTAGGTGACCAATTAAACGTTCTCTGTTTTAGTAATATGAGCATCATATCAGATTCGTATTTCAACACCTAAGCTTTGGAATTATGAGTGGCATGTTGTTTTGCTTGATGGGCTGAGGTCTTGAGGAGCAGTGCTAGCACGACACGAAGCACCTACGATGATGGTAGTGAATATAAATGGGGAAAACCATAAGCTTTACGAGTATAGTGACCGTGCCATGGCGGATCTGAAGGTGCAAACCGGACAAAGCTACTTTGCAACCAACGTTTGCTTTCAACTAGCCACTACGATTTGGTACGGACAAGAAACATACAGTAAACAATTTATGATCTATTTTTCGGGTGAGATCAATTACTTGAGCACATATGGAAGAGTACCACCTCTCTTGCGACGTCGTGTAGGCCCTTGATGATACATTGAGGGTGTTGCAGGTGCGATGGCTGTCGGCGGCGAGGAAGAAGACTTTAGACGGCAGACGGCCGGGTCAGGGGGATAAATCCTGTTGCCGTGGACGAGGTGGTCATAGGAGCGGCAACGGGAAGGTGGACATCAGCACCGATGAAGCGAGAGGATGCGATGAAAGGATCCTGGTCCGGTGCCGTGGAAGAGAGACGTCCATCTCTTGAAGTGGACGACGGGGTAGCAGCTCTGGCAAGGTGGAGGATGGGGTGGCGGACGGAGGAGGCTGGCCGCAGTGGGGAGGTTGTTGTGGCGCCGACGGTGTATGAATGGGGAAATGGAGGGGGAGGGGGATCTAAAAATTTGGGACGCGCTTGTCTAAAATGTGGGAAAGTTACGACCTTATCCCCCGTTTAAAATTTCGGACATCACGTCGGTTGGGGATAGGACGGTAATCTCGCATCTCCCAAATATTTGCCGGTAGCAATTTCGGGCAAGGAGAGGGTGTTTTGCCGCCCATGGTTGGCGCCCACGGTGTATGAACGGGGCTGATAGGTAGGGCAGTTGTGTCATGTCTGAGGGAAGTTACAGATCTGCCCCTATTTAAAATATTTGCCTACATCGATTTCGGGCGAGGAGAGTTTTTTTCCGCCCATTGTGTATGAATGGGAAAATGGAGGGAGAGACACATGTCTTTTGGACGAGCTTGAATCAAATGTGTTTTGCCGCCCATGTTTCACGCCCACCATGTCGGAATGGGCTCAGAGGCGGTCGTGTCACATCTGATTGAAGTTACTAGTCTACCCCTATCGGCAGCAGTGTAAATCCGGTCGATAAGGATGTCAAAGTGTGAGGGGTAGACAGAAATTTCCATCTCACAAACACTTGCTTCGGGCAGCCCACAAATGATAGTGTATGTTTAGCCGCTTGTTTCAAAACTTGGGAGAATTAGCATTCACGTTTGTCCTGGGCACTAGCAACTAATTCAAATCCAATTTGTATTCGATTACGAGTATCCACCGATAATTCTATGTTTTGTTATTTATTTCTTCAAAACCACAACAAAGATTTATTCCACCTTTACATATGACTATGATTTAGAAATGTCGTGATCTTTGAATTCAGTAGGTTGGATACACTTTGAGTCAAATAGTTATTTCATCCAATACAATATGCTCACACGAAAAATAGTTCACCTTATGTCAATCATACAAGTATTAAGGATTACCTCGCCTAAAAAATTCGGATCAGTACAACACATGGACAACATAGGGGGTCTTACAACATAATCCATTCAGAGACATGACACAACATGCAAGTACAATAATCTATTAACAATTTCAACTGGTATCTAAACAAGAACTGGGATTACCCTGGGCTTCAGATAGCAGAAACAGCAGGACCTCCTCCGTCTTCAAATGCAGCATTCTTACTTCCTCCAATTATTGGGTTGCTTGCATAATGTGTGCGGCTAATTGCATAATTTCCAGCCTGAAGATCAAGATTACCTCATTCATGGCAGCCACACCATCTCTTTCTGCCTCTAGTAGAGCCTCAAGAACTATAATATATGTGCTCAGACTGCTCTCCGGTGGTGTTGCCTCTGAACTGCTACCATCTGGTAACATGGATGGCGCACTGCTTCCACAAATAGATTCTGGGGTTGTGCATTGTGTCCTAGTGTGAACAACATCCTGAAAGGTTTCCGCTGGACATAGGTAAGAGATAGTTGTCGCATGATTAAGGCAGTAAGCATACATGATAAACGACATATGAATTATTGCCGAGCATGGCAAGCTATATTTAAATGGTTCAAAGCAGCATTAGCTGGAAAGAAATTAAAATGGTAAGATGAAACTTGAAAGGGAGTGTACCACCGCTATATTTAAGTTGCCAAGGCATCTAAGCAGTTCAAATAATTTGAGAAAGCACTTAACAGTGTGGCCTCATATAAACTACGAAGATAGTCTTGTGATGAAATTCAGAGGAAAAGTTAAGGACTCAAATGAACTAGGCATGCATTTCTTTATGATAGTACAACAGGCACTGCTGACATATTGGCCAACTCGGGTATAGCCTAACAAGTAACAAACAAGCATTCGAATCAAGCAATACAGCAAAGGAGACAACTGAACTATTTGTAATTCTGTAGGATTATAGGTTGAGGGCACAAGTAAAGAAAGCAGCCCACACGCATTACATTTCACATGTACTAAAACACACTGGCTTACCATATGTTGCTGTGAAGCCTCGGTGCTGTTGCAATGTTCTTTGAAGATATCGTCAGCATCCTGTGGTTGCAAATCTAGTTGTTGTAGTTTATTATGCACCCTCTATTTAGGTAAAATTAATTTTAATCGCATGCACTAGTTCGAATTGATCATAAATTCTTCATCTAAACTAATGAAAGATGGGTGTGTGCTTACATGACAATATATCTGCTTCACTATATTTTTATGCTTGTTCGAGGTGCCAGCCCCAAAATAACAAATATTTTGCTTGATGGGGTTGGCAGCTCCATAATTAATCCTTACTTATGAAGCTTGTTATCCCAAACAAGTTGGAGTAGGCTAGATATGAAACCCTTTCACGAGGACTTCCCAGGAGGTCACCCGTCCTAGTACTACTCTCGCCCAAATGGGTTTCATACCCAAAAGACTGGCTAGTTTTTAATTAGTCATGCAACTTGGGAAGATCAAGAACACACAAAAAAGTAATGAACAGAGGCTCAGAGCAGTGATGTAATAGCTAGCATCAGAACATGTAGGGTAAAACGAACAAAAAGCAGCGGAACCACATGCTAGTTTGCTGATGCGTAATTAAGCATAGAGAACATGAAGCAGTCTGATGGAACCAACAGGTGGCATCAGAACAACATCATTATCATAAATATAGCATGCAGGAAGTAAAATAGTAGGCAGTGATATCTAGGAAGTACAACAATACTTAGGACAAAACTAAAGCATATTAACTATATGTCACTGGTATGTAATTTAGCACATGTAACATGTTCACTGCCAGAAGTATGGCCCTACAGGTGCAAGCAGAGTAACGCATCTCATGAGAAATTGAATGATGCCCTGAAGAAATTCAAAGGTGCAGTGCTTATGCTAAGAAAGTGAATGTAGGCGCCGGCCGTTGGATAATAGTACCTGATTCTCGGCAGCGTATGGGTATCATTGTCATACTTGATAGCTAAGGATCGTCGATGGTGTTCGTGTTGCGGTTGAGTTTGGGCAGGCTGTCGCCGTTGCTAAAGCGGCTCCGGTGCTTCAGTTGCCGCGCCTGTCGACATATACGAAAGCTCATCTATGGTAAGTGAATAGTTGCACGATAAAGAAGAGAAAAACCGAAGGAGTACAAATCGAAATAACCTGATGAGGCTGCGGCGTCAGTAAAGCAGGGCTGGTGGAGTTGAATATGGCGTCCATGGAGCGGGTCCGGTGAAGTGGACGAAGGCTTCGGCAGGCGCGGTGTATAGTGCTTTCGGTGAGGCGGATCTGTTGTGGTGGACGAGGGCTTGTATGAAGGGCCAGCGATGGGGCGGACGAGGGAGTCAGTGAAGGGCCTACACTGTGGTGGACGAGGGCGCTGGTTAAGCAGATCTGGTGCGATGGACCATGATGGCGGTCAAGGAGATCTGGAGCGGTGGAAAAGTCAGTCAGTGAAGCGGCTCCGGTGAAATGGTGAGTTGGCAGTTGGGGGTTCCAAGGTGCGGAAGGTAGATCCGGCGGGGTGTGAGGTCCACTGCTGCAGCGGAGGACTAGATTCGGCTGCTTGCCATGGTTGGGGGGTCGGGGAGGGGAAAGGGGAGGGGCTCTGGGGAAGAATGTTGGGGGCAAAGTGGGGAAAACAATGGAGTTACCAAAGCATCCCTTTTCCGTTCATGTGGCACGGGTAAAACAGGAATATCGCAGGGCTAAACTTTCGGGCGCGAGATATTTCAATGTGAGTGGGAAGTTTGAAAGCTTTTGGCGCCCGAAATTGTAAGTGTTCTGCTCTTGTACGACCAACTATGATATCATGGCCGAGAATTTATTTGTTTTACCCCCAAAAAAAGTGCAAGTTTTGAAAATCAATGTCTCCAACTCGAAACTTAGATTGTCCATTCAATTCAAATATGGATCATTGAGCTAGTACAAGTAAATGCCATCATACGGTCCAATTCAAATGAAATTCCAAATGTGTTTATCCTAAATATGATGACAAAAGAAAAAATGTGTATGTGTATGAATAAAGTGGATGATTATAAAGTTTGAACATGCCCGTATGTGTATATCTCTAGGTTTGATATATGAATTTGAAATCACGAAATCCCAGCTTAAAAATGTACCTTCATTTAAATGAATTACAAAAGCTAATGATAGAGTCAATTCCAAAATTCCAATCTTAGGTTTGTAATTCTGGTACATCAAGGTATATCACGCATGTTCAAAAGTACCGTTATCTCATAGTCCAAACTGTGAAACAAATTGATCAACCATGAGTGCACACACTATTGACCATATATATCTCAATTACACGAAAGTCCCTCAAATATAGACACCTAACTCATTATCTGAAGCCGACACCCCCCACCACCACCACCAGCACCACCCCCATCCCCTCTGACGCCCCCTCCCCTGCCCACCCACCCCCCCCCACACACACACACGCGCGTCGTTCTCTCCCCCAGACACGAACACATGAGCACATTAACACACACACCCTCTTGTAAATTCCGGACCCCAATATAGGTCTCTTATCACTTTGTCTCTCGGGCATGCACACATATCTTCCCCCACTCTCCAGGTCTCCCGGCATCTCTCTTTCCCAAGCACACGCACTATGTAGAGTGTATCTTTCTCATACACACAAAACGTCGCCCCCAAACGTCTATCTCCCTAGTTATGTGGTTCTCGCACACTCACCTCACACACCACACCCACTGCAAACAAGCACACTTTGTCTCCTTGTGCACCGCTCTCCTCTTTCTATCTGTCCCACATGCGGACCCCGCCCCAGCTCCTTCCCTGTATACATATATGACGTGACTCTTTCCATAGCTCCCTAATGTATCATCATTCTCAATCTCGCACGTTGTTCTCTACACCATCTATTCTTGATCTCTCATGAAGTCCCTATCACACACACGATGACTCGCTTCCCTTGCTTCTCTGTACATAGGCCAATTTCGGACAACATCAACATTGTCTCCCTATCTATATGCCACTTATGGACAAAAATGACCCCTCTCCCCCTTCTTTTCCTATGTCTCTCTCTCTCTATCGCTAGCTCTCTCTCTATCGCTCTCACACCCCTCTCCCACACACACTCGATGTCTCTTCCAAATAGTCTGCTCCCCGCCCGCACCCATGCAATCCCACTACTACACATGCCTTTGTCTCTCTTTGACACACATGTCACACCATTCCCCCTTCCCTTATACTAGGTTTACATCATTAGTGGTCTCTCTACTCCACATACACACACTCCCTCTCACACACAAATGCGCGCACAAACACACACAAACACCCATCTAGCTATCTCGATCCTTCTTTTAAGATACACACACCTTGCATATTCTCTACAGCTCTAGATATGTATATAACCCCTTCTCTAGCTCACATGCACACCAAAATTCTCCATCTCTCTAACTCACACATCTCTCCCCATGACCGCATGTGTATCTCACACACTCACTGTCTGATTATGTCTATGTGTGTCCATGTTACACAACACAAAGCCCCATGTACATGTCTCTCTCTATCCTCGACACACATAGACACAAAGAATCTATTATCATCGCCTCAGTCTCTAGACATATCACACACGCACACTGTCTCTCTCTCTCTCGCAAACACGCTCAACAAGGGTTTCCCCACGAATAACTTACTGTCTATTCATCAACAGTCGTGGATGTACGGCGAACACGAGACGTGAAAAAGAATAAATCTACACATGTGTAGACCACCTAGTATGACTACTAGGACTAGAGCAAGTTGAAAGCGTGCCGCCATCACCCCCTCCTTATCGGCGACGGGAAAGCCTTTGTTTTACATAGTCGAGAATTCATTGTGCTAAGGCCCCACATGCTGAGCCGTTGAATAGAATGTAGATCCTAGTTTACGGAAACAAGCTACTATCGATAATACATTTGTATCTCCATACTTATATTTCTTCTCTTATAAAAAAACAAGTTGGTGATGATGGTATGCGTGCCATCTTGCAATAGGCCGTCCAATCTATATCTGACGGATGGAAATTAAACTAAAAGATACCCGCACCTCTCTCCACATTTGCAGACAAGGCCTTCCCTCATTCATCCTTATCTCCAACAACCTCATTGTTGAGCAATTAAAAAAGGAAGCCTCTAGAACAAACTGGCCTGGTGGCCGCTGCCGGCGTCGTCCATCCCCTTGTCTCCACTCAGTCCGACCACCAATCACCACCACGCCCCACTACTCTTCACCTTATCTCCTCTTTCATGAGATATCATTAGTTTTTACACATGGGATTACTCCTACATGGGTCAATCACAACAAGTGTTTTATAAAAATATGCATCTTGATGTTCCGTGCAATGCACGGACATCTTGCTAGTACTCCTACAGAAGACTAAAGTTGGTGATGATGGTGTGTCTGTCATCCGTCATTTCTGACTATTAGATCTACATCTAACGACTATGAGGTAAGTTGTTGCCTTTTCTCACCAACATCCCACTTATCTACCAATTTGCAGAAAAACCCATAATTAGTATCTCAAAACCAACCACAACCCTCCCTCACCTCACCAAAACAGCCCAAGGAATATTTTCTGATTGAAACATAATATATCGCTAGTGATATCTACACTCTCATAAAAAAATGAGTTGGTGATGATGGTGTGCCTGCCATCCTGCAATATAGATCGTCTCATCTATATCTAACGGATAGAAAGCAAACTATGACAATTTTTGCAAAAAGATACCCGCACCCCTCTCCACATTTGCAGATAAGGACTTCCCTCATTCATCTTCGTCTCCCACGAGATAAATAGCTCGTATAAATGCATCTTGATGTTCCATGCAACACATGGGCCTCTTGCTAGTATGTATATCAAAATTAGAGTGTTTTGTATCAAGTTTGTGAATAAGTATTATTCTAATTATGATCCGTTGCAACGCATGTGAACATTGCTAGTATTTCCAACCATTCAAAAAATGCTACTATTTCCATAGTTTCAAGTTTTCCATCAAGATATTAGTCACCCATGGTTGATATTTACTTTCAGTCACGTACACATAGGCACTATGTAACTAGCCTTGCTTATTGGCTTCCAAAGCTTAACTTTCACTCCTACTTACAGTATGTTGAGTATTTAACAAAAAACTACCACTTTCTACCAGCCCTAGGAAGAAACTATTGTACAAAAAATAACAAAAACACACCCAAAATTTCTTAATCCATGCCAAAAAACTACTACCTAGTGCCAATTAGGCTCGTTTAAACCCGTTTATGACAGGGTTGGCCCACACGTCCGTGCTGACGAAGCAGCTTAAACCAACACATTTTTGTTTGACCGTTGACATGAGGGACCCACATCTGACCTTCTATCCTATTATATTCCCCCACAAATCATTGTTTTTCCTGAACATTACTTCAAACAGTACTGATGCGTGTTTGTCGGTAGCGCCGGTGATGAGGGAGTTGGCCGCCGCATCGCCGGACGGGACGAACACCATGCTGGTCTCCGCACTGGTTGGCAGGCTGGCCCGAGCGTGACTCACGCGCGAGCAAGCCGCCACGCTAGCCTTCGCTCGAGCCAGATGGCTGGCCTTAGCGCGACGCGCGCGAGCAAGCCGCCACGCCGCCGTGCCAATCTAGCTAGCAAACCTTGCAGATAAGCAGCTCGACGAAGCTATCTTGGCTAGCTAGCGGCCGCGAGCGCCGGACGGAGGTGGCATCCGGGCTGCCACAAGATGGGATCCGCACCGCCGGTGGTTTTGACCTCGCCTTCTACCGGCGGCGGTAGCTGCGTCCCATGGCCGAGGATGACTAGGTGGATGGGCCAGAGGTAGGAGGTCACTCGGGAATTTTTGTGCAGACTAACTGTCAGTGTACAAAAGTAGGGGCTCTTGTTTTGACCCCTTTATTTGCGCACGGGCAGTCAGAGCCGCGCGCCACGGCCACACTTAGTAGGGAAGAGGAGGGAAGCCGGAGAGAAGCCAAAACACGAGAAAACCAAGGCAACGCCAAGACCAGAAGCGCGGGAGAGAAAGATGGCAAAGTGGACTCCCTCGGCAAGATCCTTGCCGAGGCAGCCTCCGCAGCCCCGGAAAGAGCCTTGTCGGGGCAACTTGCCCGATGCCAGCGGAGTGAGCCACCCTTGAGCCCACAGGCTCCAACCCAACCAACTACATTGGAACCAAGGCTCGGGAGGCACCTCTATGGTGGCATGCAAATCTTCATCAAGATCATAAACATGTGAGGTCAGATGAGGACCAAAAGACGGCGACCCTCGGCGGGATCCTAGCCGAGGAAATCCACAAGACCCCCGGCACGACCCTTCCGTGGACAACTGCAATGCCACAGCAGCACCCTTGTTGGGCCCCCAGCAATACCCTTGCTGAGGGCATCATAGGGCCACTGCCAGGCCCGCGCCAGCCAAGACTCCACCACCGTTCCCAAGCAACTACTAACTCAACCAGCTGGGCAGGCACCTGCGTGGCGACGGGCGGCCTCTACACCGACTCAGCAAGCACCTGCGTGGTGGCATGCGATCCTTCATGAAGGATCCACCACCACGCCAGCCCAGCAGCCAGCCAACATGGCGCCACGATGCCTCATCAGCTCGGATGCTTGTCGAGGCCAGGCGAGGCAGCGACAGCTACGACGTGCTTCCCTGGCGTCCCGGATAAAGCAAGGAGGGCACATTGGCAGCGCATTAAATTCGTTTGTCCGGCGGTCCCAGAGGATAGGCTTGTCAACTGTAGACCTTTCCACCTCCTGTGTGCCACTATGGCGACCCCTTTTCGCCTATAAAAGGAGGCCCGAGGCGACCAGGAGAGGGATTCGACTCTTTTGGGCAAAGTTGCGCCCCGTAGCTAGCTCAAGAACACAAGAACACTCAAATACATCCACCAAAGAAGGACTAGGGTATTACGCATCTTCGTGGCCTGAACCTGGGTAAACGATCCGTGTCCTTCCTGTCAAACCCGCTCTTCGCACAACCTCACGCCCGCCAACCGTAGAAGGGATCCCAGTGACCCCATAGGTGTCGTTTCCACCGACATCTCTGGTGCACTAGGTAGGGGGCGCAGTTGTGAGAATCTGGTCTGATAGAGGCAGCGGTCATCGTGGCCATCATTCCAAGGAAGAAGACGACCAAACTTGCCGGCACCATAGGCGGATGCAGTGGATGCCCGTGCAACGACAGAAAAGCTAATTCGTGTGAAACTTTAAGCAATTTCTTTTTATATATAAGGTTATTGTCCTCGTAGATCCTGCCCCATGTATGGAAAACCTGCACGCAAAGGGGCCCTTCCACAATCGGCAACGCCCTTGTTCTATTTTGAGTCCGCTCAACAGCTCATGCGGCCGCGTCGAGAGTGGTAGGGTAGCCTTCCACGATTGGCAACCCTCTCGATTCTGACTCGAGTCAAGATCGACAGTTCGAGCGGCCACGTTGAGAGCGGTAAGGTGGTTCGCCTGGCAGCAAGCATACCCGGTAGGCTATTGGGGATCCGTCCTCGAGGCACCGTGGCCTGGGTTACGCACCGGCAAGCCTACCCGATTAACGTAGGGTGGACATACAAAGGGGGATCAAATAGGACAATAACATGCATCTTTCCAAAAGTACTGCAGAGTTATATTACATCAATTTGTTGCTGCGGTTCTAACTAAAGATATAAATTGTCTTGGCCATGAACCTGCAGTGGCAGTGAGAAACGGAGTGCCTAATCCTGGCACTGGCCCTCCACCCTCTCGATTCCGCCGATGCGGCTGATGATGGGCTTGATACGCACCTTGAGCGTCGCGAGGTCTGCATCCTCCGGCAAGCTCTCCAGCGCGGCGTCGAAGTCGAGGTTGGGGTTCCAGTGCGCCACCTTGGTGAGAACCTTGGTCATGGCACCCCGGCAAAGCATCCGGGCCTCATCGGCCAAGGAGGCCGCCCGATTGGAGTGCAGCTACTCTAGGGCCCCGAGGACGCCCTCGAAGAAGATGGTCAACTTGGCGTTGGGGCTCACGTTGCACTCCGGGGTATACCTCACATTTGGCATCCCCATGGTAGCCAGCTGCGTGGTGATCCTGCCGGCGACGCCTTCGAGGCGCACGATCCAGCGGTTCTTGCCTTCCACAAAATCCTTGTGGTTGGCGCCTTCGTTCTTCCGCAACTGCCTCTTTGCCTCCAGATCCTTGGGCAGGGTCTCCTCCCAGGTTTTGGCCTCTGAGAGCATCCCCTCGAGACCCTCTAGCCTCAGCCTGAGGTCTTTGATGGAGTTGTTGGCCTCGGAAAGCTGCCCGGCCTTGTCGAGGACTGCACTCTGCGCCTCAACCAGGGCACCGTTGAGCGTGTCCTTCTCCTTGGACAGCTTCAGGACCTGATCCTTCAGCTCGTCCTGCTCCACCTACAACTCCTTCGCCTTGCCGGTGTGAACCAGAGCCTGGGCATCGAGTGCGTCCCTGTGCCTCTGCTCCAGCTCCTGGGTCCGCTGCATGACGAGCTTCTCTACCTCCTCGTCCTTGCCGCGGAGCGTTGCGGCAAGCTTCTCCTCGCACACGGCAAGGTCCTCCTCCTGGGAGTTTAGCACGGCATGATGCTGGGCTCGAGCAGCCTCGGCTGCGGCAGCCAGGTTCTTCGTCGTCTCCTGGGCCTTCTCGATGTCGGCCCGCTCCATGATGAGCTCCACCTCGCGCTTGGCCAGCTCGCCCTGGGCGGCCTTCAGCTCCTCACAAGCTTAGCGGAACCAAGTTTGCGCCTCGGCGACGCGTCCCTTGCGTTCCGCCTCCGTCTTGTCCACCGTTGCCATCCTGGACTCGGCCTTGTCCAGGCGGGCGCGGTGGAGCGCGTGGAGCTTCCGAAAGCTGGCGCCCATGGCCTAGAGAAGCCGCTCCTCCTGGGAACCGTCACCACCGGCGTTTGGCTCGTCGACGACCTCGAGCCCGGCGGTGACAAGCACCTCCTTGTCGAACACCTCTCCCTCGATGGGCGCCCTGGAGATCGATGCCCCTGGAAGGTGGACGAAAAGGTCGTTGCTCACCCTCAAATACCTGCCGAAGCCAGAGGCAGTGGACGAGGAAGGTTGGTCATCAGCCACCTCCTCCTCCTCAGCAGCGGACTTGTCGGCCTCCCCGGTAGGTCCCTTGCCGGCCTCCTCGGCAGTAGCCTTGTCGGGCTCCCCAGCAGGCCCCTTAGCGGCGTCCTTAGCAGCGCCCTTGGCGGCCTCCTCGGCGGCGATCTTCTCGGCCTCTGCCTCGGCGGCCTTGGCGACATCCTCAATGATGGTGTCTATGTCCTCCTGGTCCGCCGATGGAGGATCTAGATATTGAGAAGGGGATGAAGCAAAGCCAAGACAAAAATTCAAAAAGAAGAAGAAAGGGCAGGGATGAGAGGCAAATGATGTACCCATGCCGGGCAGGGAAGAAGTAGCCCCTTCCTCGCCAACATTTGGCACCAAGGTGGAGCCGCCGGCACCCAAGTTCTCCTCCTCCTCCGTATGCATGGGCTCGGTGCTTGGCGCCCTTGCCGGGGACGCCCCTCAGGTGGAGTGGTTGACGGAGGCGGCGTGTTGGGGGTAGCCCTCAGTGGCTCCCCCTGCTGTTTTCCTCCTCCTGCGATCACGGCAAAGTCAGCACCAAGGATCGTACCCCCGACACACGTTGACGAGGGTGGGTGATGAGCTTACGCTGGAGGCTGTGTCGGGGGCTGCTGTCCGGACTGCTCGACACCACCAGCGGTGTACCAGAAGTGCCTGCCAGGGGCTGGCCGCCCGCCGAAGACCTGGCCCTCTTCACCCTCTAGGCCAGTGTCTCCGTATCCCTGTCAAGATGAACACAAGTCAAGAAAAGAGGTACGGTCCGGAGGGACGGAGATGACAAAAGTCGAGGCACTTACTCATCCTCCACTTCTTCTTCTGCTGCATTCCTCTTCCTCCTCGGGCTGAGAGACCCGAGGTCAAAGAAGACCTCTGTGTTGTCACCTGCGGAGGAGGGGAAGCAGCTGGAGTTGGGGAACGCCTGGACAAAGAAGAGGCAGATGCTTTCTTCTTCGCCACCGCGGCCTTCACCAATTTCTTCGCCACCACGGCCCTTGTTTGGCGCGCGGACGTCTCCTGGGCATGACGGGGTTGCACGGCCCTGCCGGGCCGAACCGGCTCGCCAGAGCTGGCCCGCCACAGGACTCACCCTTTCCCCGCGGCTGGGGGCTCGGCAGCTTCAGCCTCCTCCTCGGACGGCTCATCATCGTTGTCTCCAATAAGAGGGGCCCCGATGCCGCACTGCTGGCTTCCCCAGCAGACTCCGCCCATTGGGTGAGCTCCTTCTCCTCTGTGGTCGTCGCAGCTTTGTCCTCCACTCCGCCGGTGCTGCCGGCCTCCTTGGCGAGCTCCGCCTTCGCCGCCCTGGCGGCGATGTAGTCCAGCTCCGCCTGGGTGGCGTACTAGACGAGTCGCAGCTCGTCGCGGATGTACTTCTCCTCCAGGGTGTCAAAAAACTCATGCACTTGATCCTCCGGCGGCTCGGCCCAATTTGGGACGAGGCCGTGCGCGTTGAACTCTGGCATCATGGCGATGATGTCGCTTTGGCGCGAGTTATTGCTCAGTGGGACCACCCCCGCTGGCAACCCAAACAAGGGCCCCTTGGCGACCTTGCCGGACCTCTCAGCCTTGCCATCGCGGTCCACGTCAAGATGGAAGAGCCACTGGCAGAAGTGAGCATGCGCCAACACAATGAAGTTGTGGTCGAGGCTAGGGCGGAGTCACATGATGTCCGCCGCGTTCATGAAGAGCCAGGCCGGCCTCCCCTTGTTATGCAGCGGAGCAATTCGGCGGCGGATGAAATCTGCCCTGATCATCTCAAGGGTGAGCCCGGCCTCGATGAGGCGAAGAATCCTGGTGGTGGCGACCGTGAGCTTCACGTTGTCGGCATCGACACTGCTCTAGTCGTTTTCGTGAACCGGCAGCGCCTGGCGAACCCAGCAGAATTCTTGTAGATCCTCCTCTTCAATCTAGCACCACCGGCCCACCACTCCTCCCACCTCTCCTTTTGAGCGCCCTCTGGGTATGTCCCCTTGGACCTCGGGATCCAGACGACACAACCAGAGATGGCGCCTCCCTGCTGGATCCAAGGGAAGAAGTAGTGGCGGAAGAGTGCCATGTTGGGATGCACTCCGGCGAAGCCCTCACAGAGATGGGCGAAAAGAGCCATGCACGCAACGGCATTTGGGGTGAAATCTAGGAGGTGGAAGCCGAAGGTATGCATGATGTCATTGAAGAAATCGGAGAAGGGGGGCAGAGGCCATAGGAGAAGTAATCGACGAAGAACGGATACCGATTCGGGGTGGCTTTGCCGCAGTTGGCGGGGATGACGCGCGTGGTAGGATGCCCCCCCCCCCCGTCTTGACCCCCCACAGCGGCCTGAAGTTGTCCCGGAGGTGGGCCGCATTGACCATCGAGGGAAAGTAGGCGAGCTTCGTCCGCCGCGCCGCCAACTCATTCTCTGGCGGCTCCGCCCCTCCGGCGTTCTTGGCCGCTCCCTTGCCCTTGCTAGTCTTGGGTGCCATGACGGCTGCAAAAGGTGGAAGGGAAAGGGAAGCAAAAACACAGCGGTGGCGAGCAAGGGCTTGAGGAGGAAGAAGGAAGGAATGGCGGCTCTGAGATTGGAGAAGACACAGGGGGTAAATGAGCAGTGCGCCTGAGGGAGTCCTGGATTAGGGGGTCTCCGGACAGCCGGACTATCTCTATTGGCCGGACTGTTGGACTATGAAGATACAAGATTGAAGACTTCGTCTCGTGTCCGGATGGGACTCTACTTGGCGTGGAAGGCAAGCTAGGCAATACGGATATGGATATCTCCTCCTTTGTAACCGACCTTGTGTAACCCTAACCCGGTTATGGATATCTCCACCAGGGGCTATCACCTCCTTAATAGGACCAAGACATTGGGTTAAGTGTGAACACGCGTTTTTTGCGAGCACCTCCGCATTATATGCGTGGGGGTTGAAGCGGACGACTGCAATCTTTCAGGTTATATACATATATACACAAACGGCCGCACAGGAGGCATCACATTACTTTCTGGCAAAAGTATAAATACAGCCTTACTATATTTCATAAAAACATTGTGTTTACAATGGGAATACATGTCATTCAAACATAATATTCTTCGAGCACTGGGACTCTATCAAATGAGCACCCTCGAGAACCTCTTCAAAATAGTGCTCGGCAGCTACTCGGCCTATGGCCGAACCTTGCGCCGCAACAGTGGTAGCATCCATCTCCGCCCAGTATGCCTTGACACGGGAAAAGGCCATCCGCGAGCCTTCTATGCACGCTGACCTCTTCATCGCGTTGATGCGCGGCACCGCACCAAGGAACTGCTGCACTAAGCTGAAATAGCTGTTCGGCTTCGGCTTCTCCGGCCACAAATGATCTACAACAGACCTCATGGCGAGTCCGGACAACCTATTAAGTTCGGCCCATTCGGCTAGCTGATCAGTCAAGGGAAGCAGACGCTCTGGAACGTTGAATTACGACCAGAATAACTTGTCCACTTCACGATCTGATTGATCTTGGAAGTATTCGACCGCATCGACAGCGCTCGCCGCCAAGTCCATATATGCGTCTGCCGAACTCCACAGCCAATCCAGAGGGGCATACCGCATATCTCCGAACTTCCTCCGCAGCAGAAAGGGCTTCCTAGCTGCAATATCCTCGGCTTCACGCAGCTCCTCCTTCTTCGCCCTCATAGCAGAGCGACTGTCTTTGGTCGCCATAGTGGCCTTCTCAAGGTCCGCTGCCTTCACTCGGTTCTCTTCTTCAAGGAACTGGCAACGGTCGGCAGTGCCTTTTAATTCTACGGCCATCTTGGCCATATTTTCTTTGCTTTCGCAATGGGCGGCCTTCTTGGCTCTTAACTCTTCGGCCGCCTTCAAAGCAGCCGCATTACTAACCCTTGCTTGTTCCTTGGCTCGGGCGAGTTCCGCCCGAAGGGTCTCCACGGTGGCAGCTCCGTCTGCAGTCACAACATATTAAAGATACTGGCATCATGTTGCTCTTATTGTGTGACATTCACCAGAAAACATTACTTACCCTATGATTCGTCAAGCCGCTTGTTAACAAGCTCGATGTCGGCGTCTGCCGCATCCAGTTGCCATTTTAATTCGGTAAACTCACTAGTCCGGCGAGCCATCGGAGCTTCCACCACGTGCACATAAAGGCAGTCTGGTTATTGCCTGGGACTATGATCCTCTATTTGCCGCCGTTCTCGACGACAACCAGAGTCTCAGGGGCTACTATCTACACAGGGCACACCTAACATGTGCAGTACTATCACATATTATTTCACGTACCTCAAAGCCTATCAGTAGACTCATAAAGGCTTCATGTAATCTGCTTTCGGCGGACGAAATTCTTTCCATCACCGTACCCATCAACGTACGGTGTTCTTTTGAGATGGCCGCTCGCCCCAACAGCTCCCTCAGAATGTCCGACCGCATACCAGACGGTGTCGGACTCTTTTGTTTGCTCTCTTCAAGAGCCGGACGCTGGGGACTTCGGGGGTCTATGGGATTATCTTCTGACCTCACCAGATCCGGAGAGGCCCTCCGTGACGACACTTCGGAGTCGCCCGCTTCTTGAGCGGAGGAGTCCGGGGGAGGCATTTCTCTCTCCATCATCTCTGGAAGAAGATCCCCCCAAAGACGAGCTCAACTGAGAAGGGCTAAGACCCGAACTACAAGATATATGCGGCGGTTATTTTCTCAGAAGAAAGATAGTATACCTTCACTATTAAAGCATTTTTTGGATCACTTACGACTCGTTGGAGGGCTGATCCCCCCATGGACATTGTGCGGCAAGAGCACCCCCCCGAGGCACGACCCTCTGTTGGAGACTTCTTCTCTCGTTTGGAGGCCTTGGTTTCCGGATCCTCGAAAGCAGTCCTCTTCCTCCCCCGGTTATCCTCCTTTAAGGAGGCGCTCATTCCCTCGGTTGGAACTGGCAGCGATGGGGGCCCGCTTCCGCCCATATTATTCCCCCCTGTATCTTCCTTCGAGGGCTCCGGGCAAGGTGTGAGCTCGAGCATCTTTTCCAATACCGGATTTTCCAAACCCTCAGGGAGGGGGGCCGAACACCGAATCATCTTCGCCTTTGTTAGCCAGTCCTGGTCAAAGAGCGATCTCTTAGAAATAACTCCATCATGAATAAAAGGAGGTGTGTTCGGCTAGAGGATTTCTTACTTGTTCGGCGGCGCGGTTACTGCTCAGGCCCACGTCCTCGGTAGTATCCGGACACTCTATTTGAGGTCCGAAGAGTGACTTGTACATCTCCTTGTGCGTCAGGCCGAGGAAACTTTGAATGGCACGCGGTCCTTCTGGGTTGAACTCCCACAAGTGAAGGGGCCGGTGTTTCCAAGGCTGGACTCGACGAACCAGCATAACTTGCATTACCACGACCAAATTAAAATCTCCCTCGAAGAGATCTTGAATGCGGCTTTGTAGTATAGGCACGTCCTTGGCTGAACCCCAGCTCAGACCTCTACTAATCCATGACATTAGTCGTGGTGGGGGGCCCGAGCGGAAAGCGGGGGCAGCCGCCCACTTGGCACTTCTGGGAGCCGTGACGTAAAACCACTCCCGTTGCCATAATTCGGACATCTCTGGAAAGGAACCTTTCGGCCATGGAGCTCCTGCCATCTTGCTTATTGATGCACCTCCGCACACTGCATGTTGCCCCTCGATCATCTTCGGCTTCACTTCAAAGGTCTTGAGCCACAGGCCGAAGTGAGGGGTAATGCGGAGGAAGGCCTCACACACGACAATAAATGTCGAGATGTGGAGAAAGGAGTCCAGAGCTAGATCGTGGAAATCTAGCCCGTAATAGAACATCAAACCCCTGACGAAGGGATCCAGAGTGAGGCCTACGCCTTGGAGGAAGTGGGATATGAACACGACGTTCTCGTTGGGTTCGGGAGTAGGGACGACCTGCCCTCGAGCAGGAAGCCGATGCGAAACCTCGGCGGTCAAATATCTGGCCTCCCTCAACTTCTTGATGTCCTCTTCCGTCACGGAGGAGGGCATCCATTGGCCTTGAAGGCTGGATCCGGACATGATTGAAGATCCGGAGCACCTAACCTAGGATTTGGGTGTTGGAACTCGAGGCGGGGGAAGGGTTCAATCGAGCACGAGAGGGAAAAAGCGAAAACCTTGTCCCTTTATAAAGAGGGTGAATATCAAGCGTCCTCTCCGTAGCCGTTTAGGACTTACCCATAATCTAGGAGTCCTTGACACGGTTGGGTTACCCACGACCGCATTAATGAGAATCCCGTAATTGGGGGAACACGATCTCTGCTTTGACAAAGACGTGTCAAGAAACCACCTCGCGTTATGTGTGGAGCTGGTTGAAGAAAAACGGTTCGAATAATCACCGGGCCATGACATAACGTCATGCTGCCAAAACAAACCAGCAAATTAGATCTTCGAAAATTTTATTCTCTCTATGGTGGAATGTGGAACTTATTTTGCAGGGTTGGACACTATCCTCGTATTTAAATTCTTCGGTGATGTATTCGGAGAAGGAACCCGCCTTGCAATGCCGAAGACAATACTGCGCGCTAGACTCATCGTCATTGAAGTCTGGTTCAGGGGCTACTGAGGGAGTCCTGGATTAGGGGGTCTCCAAACAGCCGGACTATCTCTATTGGTCGGACTGTTGGACTATGAAGATACAAGATTGAAGACTTCGTCTCATGTCCGGATTGGACTCTACTTGGCGTGGAAGGCAAGCTAGGCAATACGGATATGGGTATATCCTCCTTTGTAACCAACCTTGTGTAACCCTAACCCTCTCCGGTGTCTATATAAATCGAAGGGTTTTAGTCCGTAGAACAACAATCACAACATACAATCATACCATAGGCTAGCTTCTAGGGTTTAGCCTCTCTGATCTTGTGGTAGATCTACTCTTGTACTACCCATATCATCAATATTAATCAAGCAGGACGTAGGGTTTTACCTCCATCAAGAGGGCCCGAACCTGGGTAAAACATTGTGTCCCCTGCCTCCTGTTACCATCCGGCCTAGACACATAGTTCGGGACCCCCTATCCGAGATCCGCCGGTTTTGACACCGACAGCGCCCGCGGTCGTTCCTTTTTACGGGGAAGACGCGGGCCGCCTCTTTACCACGATGTGACATATGCGTGCGGACACCACCCCACGCATGACCCCACGTCACGCACGACCCTCCACGTCGCGCGTTCAACCCGGGTCATGGGGAAACGCAGCGGACAAGAAGTTACTGCGTTAAAATCCGCACCACCTGCCCGCACACCGTTCTGGGCCTAGCCCAACAACGCGGCACGCTTATGTGTGGCCCAGGCCCGGGGGCTCCTGTCAGTGTACAAAAGTAGGGGCTCTTCTTTTGACCCCTTTACTTGTGCACGGGCAGTCAGAGTCGCGTGCCACGGCCACACTCAGTAGGGCAGAGGAAGGAAGCCAGAGAGAAGCCAAAACACGAGACAACCAAGGCAACGCCAAGACCAAAAACGCAGGAGAGCAAGAGGGTGAAGTGGACTCCCTCGGCAAGATCCTTGCCGAGGCATCCTCCGCAGCCCCGGCAAGAGCCTTCCCAGGGCAACTTGCCCGATGCCAGCGGAGTGAGCCACCCTTGAGCCCACAGGCTCCAACCCAACCAACTACATTGGAACCAAGGCTCAGGAGGCGCCTCTGTGGTGGCATGCAAATCTTCGTCAAAATCATAAACATGTGAGATCAGATGAGGACCAGAAGATGGTGACCCTCGGTAGGATCCTAGCCGGGGAAATCCACAAGACCCCCGGCAAGACCCTTGTCGGGGACAACTACAACGCCACAGCAGCACCCTTGCCGGGCCCCCGGCAAGACCCTTGCCGAGGGCATTAGCAGGGCCACTACCAGGCCCGCGCCAGCCAAGACTCCACCGTTCCCAAGTAGCCGCTAGCTCAACCAGCTGGGCAGGCACCTGTGTGGCGACGGGCGGCCTCTACACCAACTCAGCAAGCACCTGCATGGCGGCATGCGACCCTTCATGAAGGCTCCACCACCGCACCAGCCCAGCAGCCAGCCAACGTGGCACGACGATGCCTCATCAGCTTGGACGAGTGTCGAGGCCAGGCGAGGCGGCGATAGCTGGGACGTGTGAGGGAGTCCTGGATTAGGGGCCCTCGGACAGCCGGACTATATACTTTGGCCGGACTGTTGGACTATGAAGATACAAGATTGAAGGCTTCATCCCATGTCCGGGTGGGACTCTCCTTTGCGTGGAAGGCAAGCTTGGCGATTCGGATATGTAGATTTACTTCTCTGTAAATGACTCTGTGTAACCCTAGCCCCCTCCGGTGTCTATATAAACCGAAGGGTTTAGTCCGTAGGACAAGAACAATCATAATCATAGGCTAGCTTCTAGGGTTTAGCCTCTACGATCTCGTGGTAGATCAACTCTTGTAATACTCATATCATCAAGATCAATCAAGCAGGAAGTAGGGTATTACCTCCATCGAGAGGGCCCAAACCTGGGTAAACATTGTGTCCCCCGCCTCCTGTTACCATCAGCCTTAGACGCATAGTTCGGGACCCCCTACCCGAGATCCGTCGGTTTTGACACCGACGTTGGTGCTTTCATTGAGAGTTCCACTATGCCGTCACGATAAGGCTTGATGGATCGTCTTGTTGTCAAGGGCAACATTACCTCTGGGGAGCCCTGGCTGTAGGCCAAACTCTCCGATTAGGCGGTTTTGTCATGACCGCCCGTTCGGCCGTCGCACCGACGATGATTTCTCGGGTCATCAAAAATAGCCTCCACGTCAGCTCAGGATTCACCGAGCAGATGGATCCAATGGAGCTCTCTTCCTTCAACGAGCTCTTGGATCGCATCGCCGCCTTGGGAGTCGCTATGGACTATGATCGGATCGGGCTTAAACCCAACCAAAGGGAGATTAACTCTCCTTGGTGACCCATCAGATAGCGGTGGTGGAGGAGCAATGTAGCGACTCTTCCTCTATTTTGAGGACAAACTATGTCCGAATTCCCGAGCTCTCCGAGCCGGATACCCATCTACGGGAGGACATGGCCCAAGCTTTGAACCTAGAATCGGACAACAGACCAGAACTATTGGGCGACGTCTAGGAGCCCGAACTGCCAAGCTCAGAAACTCCTCTGCCCCTGTGTCTCGGATCGGGTCAGGGTTTGGACCTAAATCTACCCGCCCACCCTCACATAAGTGATCTTTCCCACATTAGACAAGAGCCCCAAGAGACAGTACGTCACTATTGGGCCAGATTCCTCCTTGCAATGAGCAAGGTCAAGGACTGTCGCGAGGAAGACGCAATTTCATTCTTTTGCAAAAATTGCACGGACAAGGGAATCCTCAACGCCATAAGTCGTCGTGACATAGCACACTTCGCTGACTTGGCGGCCATAGTACATAAGTACTGTGCGATGGAAACCACCTGGAAAGCCCAAACAAAATTTTGGGATCCTCCAGCTCTCACTAAACCCTCCGTCCGAACTAAAAGGGTGTACTCTCGTAAGTCACCCGATCCAATTACAAAGAAACCAAAGCCCACTACAGGGCGTGGAACCATATTGGAGGGATTGCTAAATGGGCCATGCAAAATTCACAGTACACCGGATACCATGCCAACACACAGCCTTAGAGCATGTTGGATACTCCTGCAGGTGGCCAAGAGCGGCGAGGATCTCCTCATCAACAGTACCACAGAGCACCATCCCGTGGAAAATAACAATACAGTACTAACAGTCTTCGAGACTTTTGCCACAAATAATAGGCACAAGCGAGCACTCCGCAGCCTCGCCGAAGTCTGCCACGTTGCAACAATAAATCCATGGAACGATACGGCTATAACCTTCAATGCCAATGACGAACCTCAATTCCGAACAGCCCGAGCACCAGCCGCTTTGGTCCTTAGTCCAATTGTGGACGGCTTTCGGCTTACTAAAGTGCTCATGGACGGTGGCAGCGGATTAAACCTCATCTACAAGGAGACTCTTAGAAAAATGGAAATAGACAAGGACCGCATTGAGCAAAGCAGCACGACATTCAGAGAAATCATCCCTAGTCGGGAGGCACGATGTGCGGGAAAAATCACACTAGATGTGGTATTCGGCACGCCGGAGAATTACAGGTCCGAAGAAATTACATTACAAGTGGCCCCATTTAGCAGCGGATACCACGCCCTTTTAGGGCGAGAGGCATTCACGATCTTCCAAGCTATACCCCATTACGGGTACATGAAGCTCAAGATGCCCGGGCCCAATGGAATCATCACTCTAGCTAGTGATCCGGACATAGCACTCCGCGCCAAAAATAAAACCGCCACGCTGGCCCTCGAGGTGTTATCCGAAGCCCTCGCGGCCAAAGAACTAACTGCTCTGCGCTCCAAAGTGGACAGGAACGACGTGATACTCGACAAAAGACCCAAGTCCACCTCTTTTAAACCAGCGGACGAAATAGTCAAATTCCAGGTCCACCCAACGGACCCTTCAAAAACAGCATCCATCGGGGCACAGCTGAACCCCACAACACACGCCGCACTGTGGGAGTTCTTGCGCGAGAATTGGGACATCTTCACCTGGCATCCTTCAGACATGCCAGGAATCCCACACAGGCTGGCCGAGCATAGCCTAAACATTCTAAAGGGATACAAGCCGGTCAAGCAGACTCTTCGGCGTTTCTCAGAGCCCAAGAGACAAGCCATGGGAGAAGAGCTAGCCAAGTTACTCGAGGCCGGATTCATCGGAGAAATAAAACATCCGAACTGGCTAGCAAACCTGGTGATGGTACCAAAGAAGGAAAATCCTGGCGCCTATGTGTCGATTTCAAGGACCTTAACAAGGCTTGCCCCAAGGATCCCTTCCCCCTCCCCCGCATCAATCAAATTATCGATGCTACCACAGGACACGACTCATTGTGTTTCCTCGACGCATACTCCAGACACCATCAAATCAAGATGGCGGAGTCCGATCAAGCCGCAACGGCATTCATCACTCCATACGGCCCCTTCTGTTTTAACACCATGCCTTTCGGGCTCAAAAACGCCGGTACAACCTATCAACGCATGATTCAGACATGTCTGGAAACACAAATCGGCAAAACAGTGGAGGCATATGTCGACGATGTGGTCATTAAGACGTACACGTCGAATCTTTAATAGACGACTTGAGGCTTACGTTCGACAATCTCCGAACATATGACATCAAGCTCAATCCGGAAAATGCATTTTCGGCGTGCCCGCCGGAAAGCTCTTGGGCTTCATCGTTTCCAACAGAGGAATTGAAGCAAATCCGGCTAAAATCCAAGCTCCGTCACAGTTGACTATCTGAACAAACCTCAAGCAAATCCAGAAATTAACCGGATGTGTGGCTGCCTTAAGCCGCTTTATCTCCCGATTGGGAGAAAAGGCATTACCTCTTTATCGCCTTCTTTGGTGCACCGAACACTTCGAAGGGATGGATGCGGCCACGGCCGGATTGGAAGAAATAAAAGCCCTCTTGGCCAGCAACGCAATCTTGGCCGTGCCAAATATCGGCGAACCAATGTTGTTATATATAGCGGCAACACACCAGGTTGTAAGCGCAGTGCTCATCGTCGAACAAGAGACGGATGGACATAAGTTCCTGCTTCAAAAGCTGGTATACTACGTATCCACTATCCTCGCTCCATGCAAATCACGGTACCCACATTATCAAAAGATAGCATACGCGATCTTCATGGCATCCCAAAAACTACGACACTACTTTCAAGAGTGTTCAATTACGGTGGCCTCTGAAGTACCACTCAACGACATAGTAAATAACCGCGATGCCACGGGCCGGATTGCTAAATGGGATGTTGAGCTCCTCCCATTCGACATAACATACAAACCACGGCGAGCCATTAAGTCACAAGTACTGGCTGATTTCGTCGCCGAATGGACAAAAGCCGAACTCCCTAAAGAGTACGGCGCGTACTCCAATTGGATCATGCACTTCGACCGCTCTAAGATGCTGGCTGGTCTGGGGGAAGGCGCCGTCCTGACATCCCCCACCGGAGATACAGTCCAATACATACTCCAAATATTATACACAGACTCCAACAATGCAGCAGAATATGAGGCCGTGTTGCATGGTCTCCGGATGGCAGTCTCCATGGGCATTCAACGCCTAGAGGTGTGTGGGGATTCGAACCTCACAATATCTCAAATAAATGGAGACTTTGACGCCAAGGACCCAAAATGGCAGCTTACCGCAATGCCATCCTCAAAATGTCAGCTCGGTTCGAGGGGCTCGAATTCCACGACGTGGTCCGACAAAACAACCAAGCAGCAGATATCCTCGCCCACATCGGTGCTAAGCGCGACCCTGTCCCACCTAATATCTTCTTGGAAAGGCTGTTTAAGCCATCTGTGGTGTGGGAAGGGGAGACCGGCAACAACAGTCCAGATCTGGCCATAACACCAGATCCCGAACACTCGACGTAATTGGAGGCTCCGCCACCGAAATAACACCTTCGGCCCATGTGATTATGGCTGTCATTGCCCCATGGAAAAAACCCTTCTTGGCTTACCTAAATAGGCTAGAACTCCCTGAGGACCCAAATGAGGCACGTTGCATCATGCGGCGGTCTAAAGCCTACAAGGTCCATGAGGGAGAGCTTTATAAGAAAAGCGCTACCGGAGTACTTCAAAGGTGCATCTCCAAAGAGGAAGGACGGCAACTTTTGGCAGAAATTCATGCTGGACTCAGCGGCCATCACGCCGCATCTCGGGCCCTTGTAAGCAAGGCCTTCCGTACAGGTTTCTACTGGCCGATAGCCCAAGCAGACGCACAGGACCTTGTCCAACATTGCGTCGGTTGCCAGCTTTTTGCAAACCAAAGCCATATGCCACCTACCGCTCTCCAAACAATCCCCATTACTTGGCCCTTTGCAGTCTGGGGGCTTGATATGGTCGGACCCCATAAGGGAGGAAGCCATAAGAAAAAATACCTATTGGTCATGGTGGATAAATTCACCAAATGGATAGAATCCAAACCAGTTAAAATGGCCGAGTCCGGACCAGTGATAGACTTCATATCCAGGGTTGTACACCGTTATGGTGTCCCCCACAACATCATCACCGATAACAGCTCGAACTTCACAGCTGATGAGGTAAAAACTTGGTGCGGCAACATGGGCATTAAGCTCGATTATGCCTCCGTCTATCACCCCCAAACAAGCAGTCAAGTCGAACGAGCAAATGGTATTATTATGAGCGGAATTAAACCCAGATTAGTGCGCTCCTTGAAGGAATCAGATACGCACTGGGTCGAGGAGCTCGACTCCGTACTATGGGGGCTGCGGACCACGCGGAATCGCACTACCGGATACACACCGTTTTTATGGTGTATGGCGCAGAGGCGGTACTGCCCTGCCACATCATTCATGACTCACCTCGAGTGCGCATGTAAGAAGAGAAAGAAGCCAAGCTTGATCGGCAGGACGGTCTATACGCCCTGGAGGAGGAGCGTGACGTTGCAAAAGCCCGCTCTGCATTCTATCAGCAACAGGCTCAACGGTATCAAAGCAGAGAAGTACGGGCCAAAACTTATAACGTTGGAGAACTCGTTCTACGCCTACCAGAGAAGAAAAAGGACAAGCTCAACCCAAATAGGAAGGTCCCTTCATCATCGACAAAGTTCTCACCGGTGGAGCGTACCGTCTGCGTGATGCATCGGACAATCGACTCGAGCCAAACCCATGGAACGCGGCCAGACTCTGAAGGTTCTACGCCTAGTGCGGACTCGGTGTTTGTCTCCTTGCCTCCGCCTTTTTTATATATATCCGCTATCTGTCTTTCTTTTCTTTCTTTCTTCCCCCTTTTTTAATGGCCTTAAAAGGTTAAAATGTGTATTGACTACACAATATTGACGCGCCATGCGTGCTCATTACACCTGGGGGCTTCTTACACAAAAGCTTAATATAATTACGTCCCGGGCTCTATGCCCCCTGCACATGTGTTACTTTTCCACACGTACCTTTTCTTCGCCATTATATGCATCGATATGACTTAAGTTTTGGCCAAGCTGGGTTGCCTGGCTCTTGTGTTTATGCCCTATGTTTCCGTTAATTCGGCTAGGGCATAAGGGAAGCACCTCTGTGATTGTTACTGTCGGGTCAGTCGGATGTGTACCTCAGACTAGGTGAAGCCGAAAGCTAGCGTTCTTAAGGGAATATTCAGTCAGTGAACAAAAGATGACTTTTACTTATTGCAATACATGCCCCCAGATGCTTATATCATGCGTCTCTTTTTGCAGTTCGGACATGCACATTAATGCATGCGTACCCGGGAAAGGAACCCTTAACGGAACTATTCTCCCTGGAAGATGTTTCTTACTATCCATGTAATATAACATAGCTAGTTGGGTACTTGTCTGTTCAAGCACTTATGACCCCTACGCCTGGTTTCCACGCGTACCCCGGTTTTTACATAACTGAGCGGGTATTCGGATACACTCCGGACTGTCGGGTCCGGAGGTCGAAGCGAAAAGGTCCGCCATGACAAATGATTTACAATCCGGCTAGGGACAAAATATGTCACTTGAAGTACACAGTCATTTAGACTGGCTAAATTCTTCTTCTATACCATCCAACAGGTTGTCTAGCCTACAATCCTGTTGGGAATACTTTGCGGCTAATTTTACCTGGTCATATACCAGACTAACGGGGATCTCTTTCCCATCAGACCCTACAGGTCCGACCTCGGCCATGTGGTTCGGGTCAGCCTTGGTATATCGCGTCTTCACCATGGCCCAGGCTTCCCTTGCACCTTGTCGGCAGGCAGATATCTTCCATAATCGGAAGCGTCGCCGCGCTCCCTTGAGCATCTCTACGAGCTCCCCCATGCCTCCTGGTAGGGAGGCGGATGGCCACAAGGCCTGGGCAATGCCCTTCATCACCTGTCGAACTTGTTCATGCAGTTGTGAGAGCTCTGGCAGAAGATCGCCTGCAGATCTGGGCATCTCCTCTTCGGGACTACCCGTCAGCATACCTACAGATATAACTCTGTTAGCCGGTTTCTTTGCCAAACTCTATAAAATTTCGTTCAGGCACTTACTAAAAATGTCGCGACAAAGCCTCTTATTCTCCTTGACGGAGTCAGCTAGCTGGGCCCGAACATCGTGCAGTTCAACGCCAAGCCGGGTATTGGCATCTTGGAGATCATTTTTCTCCTGCCTAACTCGCGTAAGCACACGCTCTCCAGCCTCTAGCTGTCGTTGAGCATGTTGCTCATCCCCTCGCACGATCTTCGGATTCAATCCAGGATCATCTGCAGAATCTATTGTTAGATTTGCATGCATGCCGAATACAAACTGGTACATGTCATTTCATTCTTTTCGATCAGAACAAGTGTTACCAAATGGGGCCTTCTTGGACTCCTTCATTTCAGCAACTGCAGCCCGTAGCTGGGCTTGGCACTCCTCCAGCTCTTGAGACAACTGGGTATTCTTCTCCGTAAGAACCTACGCATATAATGATCCTTAAATCAGTTGTGCTAACTGTTTCAAGTCTCAGGGGCTAATGATATACATGATTATTAGATGTTCTTACCCATATATCCTTTACATACTGGTCTGTGGCTCTGGCAAGGCCATTTTCAGCAGCTTGGATGTACGCGTCTCCTGAGTTGAAGGCATCGAACACCTCTTCGGAGAAACCAGGGTCGCGGAGTACGGCCCGGTGACGCCTGTGATTCATGGCACTCTCCACTTCGGAATTCGTAGCGGACAGCCTATCCGCATCCTCTGTAGGAGGAACGTCCGGTGTTGTCCCCACGTTAGCAGCTGCCCTTGAGTCTGGCTCTGGAGTCCGATTGGTGGAGGCGTGGCCGGTAGGCTCTCTGGACAAGGTCCGGCGAGCGTTTTTTCTGCCAGGAACCATGGACGTTATTATATTTTAAAGATGGCAACCACAGAGCAGGGTTCTTTTTCATACCTCTGCGACGGTGTCTTAGTCCTGACCGCCTTCCTTTTAAGCCTACCTGGCTTCAGTACTGTAGGATCGAAAGTATGTCTAGAGGGGGGGTGATTAGACTACTTGACCAAATAAAAGCTTAACCTTTTCCCAATTTTAGTTCTTGGCAGATTTTAGCTATTGTAGGACAAGTCAAGCAATCATCACGCAATTCAAGCAAGCATGCAAAGAGTATATTGGCAGCGGAAAGTAAAGCATGCAACTTGCAAGAATGTAAAGGGAAGGGTTTGGAGAATTCAAACGCAATTGGAGACACGGATGTTTTTCCCGTGGTTCGGATAGGTGGTGCTATCCTACATCCACTTTGATGGAGACTTCAACCCACAAAGGGTAACGGTTGCGTGAGTCCACACAGGGCTCCACCCACAAAGGGTAACGCTTGCGCGAGTCCACACAGGGCTCCACCCACGAAGGGTCCACGAAGAAGCAACCACCCACAAAGGGTCCACGAAGAAGCAACCTTGTCTATCCCACCATGGCCATCGCCCACACAGGACTTGCCTCAGTAGCGGTAGATCTTCACGAAGTAGGCGATCTCCTTGCCCTTACAAACTCCTTGGTTCAACTCCACAATCTTGTCGGAGGCTCCCAAGTGACACCTAGCCAATCTAGGAGACACCACTCTCCAAGAAGTAACAAATGGTGTGTAGGTAATGAACTCCTTGCTCTTGTGCTTCAAATGATAGTCTCCCCAACACTCAACTCTCTCTCATAGGATTTGGATTTTGTGGAAAGAAGATTTGAGTGGAAAGCAACTTGGGGAAGGCTAGAGATCAAGATTCATATGGTAGGAATGGAATATCTTGGTCTCAACACATGAGTAGGTGGTTCTCTCTCAGAACATATGAGTTGGAATGGTGTATGTGTTCTGATGGCTCTCTCCATGAATGAAGAGGAGGTGGAGGGGTATATATAGCCTCCACACAAACTCCAACCGTTACACACAGTTTTCCAATCTCGGTGGGACCGAATCAACAAACTCAGTCGGACCGAAAATGTAAACCTAGTGACCGTTAGAGATTTTCGGTGGGACTGACATGCAACTCGGTAGGACCGATATGGTTAGGGTTTGGGCATAAAGTAATCTTGGTGAGACCGATTACACAAACTCGGTGGGACCGAATTTGGTAATTAGCTAACCAGAGAGTTGGTCAGGCAAACTCGGTGGGACCGATTCGCTCTTTCGGTGAGACCGAAAAGTTACAAAAAGGAAACACTGAATTTACATTGCAATCTCGGTGGGACCGATCCGCTCTTTCGGTGAGACCGAAAAGTTACGAAAGGGAAACAGAGAGTTTGCAATCCCATCTCGGTGAGACCGAGATCCCTATCGGTAGAACCGATTTGCTAGGGTTTGGCAGTGGCTTATGACAAATGAAACTCGGTGGCCCCGGATAGAAAGAATCGGTAGGACTGAGTTTGGCTTAGGGTTTTGGTCATATGTGGATATGGGAAAGTAGTTGAGGGTTTTGGAGCATATCACTAAGCACATGAAGCAAGAGGCTCATTAAGCAACACCTCATCCCTCCTTGATAGTATTGGCTTTTCCTAAAGACTCAATGTGATCTTGGATCACTAAAATATAAAATCAAGAGTCTTGAGCTTTTGAGCTTGAGCCAATCCTTTGTCCTTAGCATTTTGAGGGTTCCACTTTCACATCCATGCCATGCCAATCATTGAGCTTTCCTGAAATAATCATCTTGGAATAGAATTAGCTCAATGAGCTATATGTTGTTATGAATTACCAAAACCACCTAGGGATAGTTGCACTTTCAATCTCCCCCTTTTTGGTAATTGATGACAACATATAGATCAAAGCTTCGACAAATGATAATAAGCATGAAATATATCGTCGCTTTGAGAAGTATGTGACAAGTAAGAGCTCCCCCTAAATTTGTGCATATTTAAAATTTGCTTTGGACTGCAAATGCACAAAGAGTTAGAGTCAGGGTTACTCTTCCATGTCACATACATCTTGGTGGAGCGCTTAAAATGATAAGAATGAAATACATGCACTCATCACCAAGAATAGTGAATGATCACATAAGATGGATAAGATGATAATAGCATTAAGCAAACATTAAGTGTAGCTTATGATCAAACACATGATCATCAATGTCTCACAGATAATGACGTAGTATCTCAAGCACTCAAAAGCAAACAAAGTTCGAAAAACCACCAAATAAAGCAAGAGAGAATAAAAGCAACACTCTCTCTCGAAGCCTATGATCTATACATTTTTCTCCCCCTTTGGCAACAAGTTACCAAAAAGTTCCTAGAAAATGCATAGTGCTAGATCGACGCGCAGGCTTGATCTTCAGGTGGTGGTGGAGTCCGGATCACTCCAAGGAGGAAGGCTTATGTAGACGCTGAAGTAGACGCTGGAGTTGGAGCTGAAGTAGATGCTGGAGTTGGTGGAACTGAGGCTGTAGCTGGTGCAGAAGTGGTGGCTCTGGTGTCAGCAACTGGCACTGCATACGACCTCGGACCTCATGGCACTCTGGCAAAGGCATCAGTGGTTGTCTTCCCTTTCCTCTCCTGCATGTCATCTTGGAGCTGCTCCACTGCAGTCTGAATCTCTGTCACCTTGACATCCAAGTCACAGAACTTTTGTTCCATGATTCTCTCTAGGCTTGCCTGGTTCTGAGTTAGGGTGGCTAGTCCTTTCTCAATCCGCAGGGTGGATGCAATCAGGTAACCAAGCCGCTCTTGTTTAGTCTTCAAGAAATATTCAGATGCCTCCTCTTGAGTTGGCATCTTGGCAGCTTTCTCCTTCCTTGCCTTCTCCTTCTTTGCTTGTGCTTGGGCAGACGATGGTTCATTCTCTGTCATGAACACTTGATTATCCTCAAAATCTGGACGGATGGGCAAATGTTCCTTGTCCAATAAGTATATGCCCGTGCTCATCTTGGAGTTAATGAGCTCCTGGATCTGAGGGGCATATCCGCAACTCCTCTTCTGATCTACTGCAGTCCTTTTGATAGTTTCCACTATGAGGCTCATCACCTTGAACTTCTGAGGCACATCAAATACATGTAGCAAGTTGATCACATGGCCTCTGATCATCTTGTGATCACCTGACTTGGGCAATAAGGTGTGCCTCAAGATCCAATTGATAGTTGGCAGCCCTGACAGAAGATAGTGCACAGACCCAAATTGAAAGTGTCAAGAGCTTCATTGGGAATTTCCTTGTACATGTTGGACATTGAGTTGTGGTCCATCTTCTTCTTGGCATAAATGTCCAAGTCATCTGCTTGCTCCTCTGGGGCATTGATCAACTTTGCCCATTCCTCAATAGTTGATTGGTACCTCGTACCTTCAGACATCCATGTGATCCTTCCATCTGGGTAGAAGTGTGATGTGGAGTAAAACTGCATGATTAGCTCCTCGTTCCACTTTGTGAGCTTCTGCCCAACAAAGTCTGCAACTCCACAAGCACTAAAGCTGTCATACACTCCAGGGTAGTGTTCCTCATTTTCCTTCATGTAGGTCCAGTCGACCCATCTCATGTCACAAACAATGGGCTTCTTGTCTAGCAGCACTGTCTCGTAAAAATCTTGCTGCTCCTTGGTGTGAAACCTGTAATCCACAGCAGTCCTTCTCCTTGAAGCATATGGATCTGCTTCTCTCCACTTCCTGAGCCCTGAATCTCTCCTGAGTTTCATATCCTCAGCCACAGGATGAGCATCGTTGTGGTCTGGGATCTTGGGCTTGAGCTTTCTCAGAACATTCTCTTCCTCTTCTTCTGCAGCTTCAGGCACTGGGGCCTTCTCTAATCGGCAGCTGGGATGCTTCTTGTATTCCTCTTTGGTGATGTCTTGACCTTTGATGCAGCCTTGGGCTTAGATGCAGTAGCCCCTGATTTGATAGCATCACCCATTAGCTTGGGTGCCTTAGGTGCTGGTGCAGTAACCTCTTCTTCCTCTTCCTCTTCCATGATGGAAGCCTTTCCAAGCACTCTGGCTACGGTCTTCTTGACCCTTTCCTTCCTTTTCTTGCCTTCAGCAGCAACTGGCTCTATGGGTGCAGGCTTTTCAGTTGAAGCTCTAGCCTTTGACATAGGCTACCTGCCTGCTGGCCTTTTGATTTTCAAGCCTGGCTTTGTGCCTTGAGCTAGCTCAACTCTCTTTGATGTGGCCTCTTCCTCTGCCACATAATCTTCATCTTCAGAATCTGAAGTTCTCTTCTTTCTCTGTCTGGTGGCAGCTTTTGGCAGATTGCTAGGGGTGCTCCTGCTTCCATCATCTGAAGAACTTGAGGGACTAGTGCCCTCACTCATCTGCACTTGCTGCTCTGACAAGTTCTGGCTGTCACTCTGATCAGACATGTTGCAAACTCTGACTGCTGACCCTGTGAATAGTTTGTAGATGAGGTAGAGTGGATGAGCATCACAAAATGCAGAGATTTTTGCAAAAGAATGATCCAAAAACTTAGTTTTAGTTTCCCACTGAAATCATCTCGGATCTACCGATTTTCAAACTCGGTGATATCGAAGCAGTTTTGGAACCTAAACTAGTGAACTCGGTTGGACCGAGTCACAGTTCGGTGGCACCGAGACTGCTAGGGTTTCACAAAGTTCCAAAATCGGTCACACCGATAAGTAATTCTCGGTCAGACCGAGTCTCACTTGTGCAATGGCATAAGCCAAATCGGTGGGACCGAGTTTTTCAACTCGGTGGGTCTGAGATGGTTTCGGCGGAAACCTAACCCTAAAATTTTCGAATCAAACCTAATCTACGAGCGTATTGACTGGATAGGAGTGTTTCAATCATGGCAAGAATCATGATGATCACAATGTGCTAAGAATCGGATTGGAGAATAGCACAAAGATCAATTCCATACCCTAGTTTGGCGGAGACTCGCTACGGCGGCAACGGCGGGGCAGAATTCCCGTTGACGGCGACGGAGACCAGCGACTGGAGGCAGCTAGCGGCGAGAAGACGATCCAGAGACCACGTTGGCAGAGTAGGCTATCGCGCGGGCGAAGGGGTTTGGAGAAATTTCCAAATTTTTCCCATGACTATATATAGCCCGACCCTGTCGGTGTGACCGAGTGGAACAACTCGGTGGCACCAAGATTCATAACTGCAAGCAGTTACTGAAACTCGATGTGACCGAAAAGTTCAAATCGGTTGCACCGAGATCAAAAACCTAGATCAACTTAATGATCTCGATAGGACCGAAAGTGGGGTATCGGTCAGACCGAAAATCATAAAGAGGTTTTGGAAGTTTAAGTCTATGACGAATCGGGGACTCCGAGCGCTCCTCACACAGAGTGGTTCGAATCTGACTTGATCAAATTTTGTGATGCAGCATGAATAGAGTTTGAGACGAGAAAAGCATAGATAGCTAGAGGAGGTTCTTAGGCATTCTTGTCCATCCACTTGGCAAAAAGAAATAAAACCGAACAATCAAAACAACAAGTGGATGTCCTCGAATGAGTAAAATATGCAACCAGCATACTCACACAATAAGATGGCAAATGAAATATGTGACAAGGCATGCACAACCAATTCTAGCATCTATCAAGTAATTTGCGATGATAAGGTCATCTATATATGAGTATATTGACTTAGGAGTCAAGTGAGAACACTTGATCATAGGTCATACTCATCGTTTAAGCACAAGTGGGGTTACCACTTTTACATAAAGCATTGTTGTGTACACATCTTTAGAGTTGCTTTAGCTCAAGTCTTAGAGTAAAGCTCCCCCTAGATGTGATGTCCCCCCTTAGAGGGATGAACTAACCTCGGGTTTTGTCGATGATGACTTCATGTAGATGTTGAAGATGTGGATGCTTAATGTTGATGTAGATCACTTGGAGCTATCCATTTGAGTGAATTGCACTTTCAATACCTACATGGGTTAGTCCCGCAAGGAACAAACAAGGATGTCCATAGACATAGAGTGATGCACACACAAGATGATGTCCATGAAAACTTTTAGGTTACCTTGTCCCTTTTCTTACCAACAAGAGGGTTTGTGACTCCTTGAACTAGTGCAAGATGTGGAAGTTGATTGCACTTGTTCTTGCCAAAATGATAAGAGTGAAGTATGTTGGCGGAGTCACCCTCAAGAACTCTTTAGTTCTTCTTCTTTTGGATCCACACCATCTTGATGGGAATCCTTGGAGTTGTAGTCGTACTTGATGAAGTGGAACTTGAAGTAGTCTTGGGAATCCACTTGACTAAGGTCTTAGGAGCTTCTTCAAATGCATCAATTTCCTCTTGAAGCTTGTCCTTGCCTTTTTGCTTGTAGTCTTGTGGTGGTAGATCATCTTGAGCTTGTGTCCCCTTTAAAGAAGTATCATACTTCTCTTGTTGAGGAACAAACTTTGTCTTGGGGTATTGATCTTCTTCCCACTCAACTCCATTGGCATTGAACTTTCGTTCAAAACCAACACCTTGATTCTTCCGGTGCATTCCTTGCTTGCGCACAATTTCCTCGAATTGCTTACTCCCGGCAAGGCTTTTGTACACTCCTTTCTCTATAATTCCCTTCAATAAGCTATTTTCTTGCTCAAGTGTAACTTGGCTAAGAGAATCATTAGTGGAATCAAGATAACTACTAGAAGCAACAATATTGGATTTAGCATGATCATTGTTACTGCTAGAGGAAGAATCTTTCTTGTTCTTGTTACTAGACTTGACTTGAGGCATGTAAGTGGATAAGAGTAAACGCTTGGCAATGTGAGAAGAACTTTTCTTGCGGAGATCATCATTGATTGCTTTTAAAAACTCATGCTCTTGCTCAATATTGAGCTTTTCAAAGCGTAATTTCTCATGAGCTCTTAAAAGTTCTCGATGATCTTCGAAGATAGTTTCATGAGCTAACTTAAGAGTGTTTAGTTCTTTAGTTAGAGCCTCAATCTTCTCCTTATCATTGTCATTCGTTTTATCTTGATTAGCATGATTAATTGACGTTTCATCATAGTATTCATCACTAGAGTTGTCAACAAGCAAATCATCACCTAACAAGTCATCTTCATCACTATTGAAATCAACATACTCGGGGTGTGTTACCTTAGGACCTTTGGCCATGAAGCATCTTCCAATTCCTTCATTTGGTGAGTCAAATATGTCGTAGGAGTTGGTTGACACAAGTGCTAGACCGGCAACACCTTCATCTTGAGTATCTTCGAAGTCGGAGTGATAACTTCTCTCGGAGTGGCTGTCGGAGTCGAAGCCGGATACCCATTCACCAACATGAGCTTGATGTCTTCGTTTTGTGTAGCTCCTTGATGATTTTTCCTTCCTTTCCGAATCCTTGCTTCTACGTGAGCATCTTCGTTCATAACGATCATCTCTACTCCTTATCTCTCTTGGTGGTGATTCTTTGCTTCTTCTTTTTGGAGAATCTTCTCTTCTCTTGTAGGGAGCCTTACACTCATTGCAATAGTGTCCGGGTCTTCCACAACTGTAGCAGTTTCGCTCTCGACTAGAAGATCTTTTGTCATTGTAGGACCTTGACTTGAAGCTTCTATCTTTGCTTCTACTCTTGTAGAACTTGTTGAAGTTCTTCACCATTAAGCTCAATTCTTCATTGAAGTTTTGTTTCTCACTTGATGATGTAGGGGCTTCACATGAGGCTTTGTAGGCACCACTTGATTTGTTCTGAAGTTCCTCTTTATCCTTAAGTGACATCTCATGAGCAACAATTCTTCCAATCACCTCCATTGGCTTGAGATCTTTGTAATTGGGCATCATTTGGATCAATGTGCACACGGTATCATATTTTCCATCCAAGGCTCTTAGAATCTTCTTGATGATGAATCTATCGGTCATCTCTTCACTTCCTAAGCCGGAAATCTCATTTGTGATGAGAGCAAGCCTAGAGTACATTTCAGCGACACCTTCACCATCCTTCATTTTGAACTTGTCAAGTTGACTTTGAAGCACATCCAACTTGGATTCCTTGACGGAGTCGGTACCTTCGTGCATATCAATCAAAGTGTCCCAAATTTCCTTTGCATTCTCAAGACGGCTGATTTTGTTGAATTCTTCGGGGCACAATCCGTTGAAGAGAATATCACAAGCTTGAGCATTGTATTGCAACATCTTCAACTCATCCACGGTAGCTTCACGGTTTGGTTCTTTCCCATCAAAGAAGTCAACTTGCAAACCAACACACACAATAGCCCAAACGGCGGGGTTATGTCCAAGAATATGCATTTTCATTTTATGCTTCCAACTAGCAAAATTAGTACCATCAAAGTAAGGACCTCTACGGTGATAATTTCCCTCGCTAGACGCCATACTCTCCTAGGTTGTGAAACCAAGGCTATGACCACCGAAAGCTATGGAGATCAAAGCAAATGGAGACCAAAGCTCTGATACCACTTGTAGGATCGAAAGTATGTCTAGAGGGGGGGTGATTAGACTACTTGACCAAATAAAAACTTAACCTTTTCCCAATTTTAGTTCTTGGCAAATTTTAGCTATTGTAGGACAAGTCAAGCAATCATCACACAATTCAAGCAAGCATGCAAAGAGTATATTGGCAGCGGAAAGTAAAGCATGCAACTTGCAAGAATGTAAAGGGAAGGGTTTGGAGAATTCAAACGCAATTGGAGACACGGATGTTTTTCCCGTGGTTAGGATAGGTGGTGCTATCCTACATCCACGTTGATGGAGACTTCAACCCACGAAGGGTAATGGTTGCGCGAGTCCACGGAGGGCTCCACCCATGAAGGGTAATGGTTGCGCGAGTCCACGGAGGGCTCCACCCACGAAGGGTCCACGAAGAAGCAACCTTGTCTATCCCACCATGGCCATCGCCCACGAAGGACTTGCCTCACTAGCGGTAGATCTTCATGAAGTAGGCGATCTCCTTGCCCTTACAAACTCCTTGGTTCAACTCCACAATCTTGTCGGAGGCTCCCAAGTAACACCTAGCCAATCTAGGAGACACCACTCTCCAAGAAGTAACAAATGGTGTGTAGGTAATGAACTCCTTGCTCTTGTGCTTCAAATGATAGTCTCCCCAACACTCAACTCTCTCTCATAGGATTTGGATCTGGTGGAAAGAAGGTTTGAGTGGAAAGCAACTTGGGGAAGGCTAGAGATCAAGATTCATATGGTAGGAATGGAATATCTTGGTCTCAACACATGAGTAGGTGGTTCTCTCTCAGAACATATGAGTTGGAATTGTGTATGTGTTCTGATGGCTCTCTACACGAATGAAGAGGAGGTGGAGGGGTATATATAGCCTCCACACAAAATCCAACCATTACACACAGTTTTCCAATCTCGGTGGGACCGAATCAACAAACTCGGTCGGACCGAAAAGGTAAACCTAGTGACCGTTAGAGATTTTCGGTGGGACTGACATGCAACTCGGTAGGACCGATATGGTTAGGGTTTGGGCATAACGTAATCTCGGTGAGACCGATTACACAAACTCGGTGAGACCGAGTTCGGTAATAAGCTAACCAGAGAGTTGGTCAGGTAAACTCGGTGGGACCGATTTGCTCTTTCGTTGAGACCGAAAAGTTACAAAAAGGAAATAGAGAGTTTACACTGCAATCTCGGTGGGACCGATTCTCTCTTTCGGTGAGACCGAAAAGTTACGAAAGGGAAACAGAGAGTTTGCAATCCCATCTCGGTGAGACCGAGATCCCTATCGGTAGAACCGAATTGCTAGGGTTTGGCAGTGGCTTATGACAAGTGAAACTCGGTGGCGCTGGATAGAAAGAATCGGTATGACCGAGTTTGGCTTAGGGTTTAGGTCATATGTGGATATGGGAAAGTAGTTGAGGGTTTTGGAGCATATCACTAAGCACATGAAGCAAGAGGCTCATTAAGCAACACCTCATCCCTCCTTGATAGTATTGGCTTTTCCTAAAGACTCAATGTGATCTTGGATCACTAAAATATAAAATGAAGAGTCTTGAGCTTTTGAGCTTGAGCCAATCGTTTGTCCTTAGCATTTTGAGGGTTCCACTTTCACATCCATGCCATGCCAATCATTGAGCTTTTCTGAAATAGTCATCTTGGAATAGCATTATCTCAATGAGCTATATGTTGTTATGAATTACCAAAACCACCTAGGGATAGTTGCACTTTCACCTGTCCGGTGGGTCCCTGCTGTCAGGTGGAGGAATCATTATTTTGCGCGTAATAAGGAGGCACTTCCTTGCTCCAGCCATGGACCCAGTAGTCAGCCTCTCCACGTACAGTCCACGTCCGATGGAAGTCGTTCCTTGACCACGTTGACCACACCGCGTCGAGAGCACCACGGCGGTGGACGACGGCGAGGACTAGGAAGGGGACGACTCGGAGCCGGGGAAGATGCAGCAGTGGATGCCCACGCGAAGAGGAGTACGAGGGTTCACTGGTTCGGCTGCGGTGTGAGGCTGCTATCGCCGCAGAATAACAGGGGGTGTGGGTGAGTAGAGGGATGGCCTGGCCAGCGGTGGGAGTAGTAGGGGCGGTGAGGCCTCCGCGGCATCACAGCCAGCCACGGGAGGCAGGAGCATGCGGCACGACCGGCGTTGGTTTGGGCGGCTGGAGCAAGAAGACCAGAGGTTGAAGAAGCACTACGGCCGTTGGATGAACATCGTACGGTAACAGGAGCTAGAATCATTCATATTGACTAAGTTGACAAAGCACTCCATCCCCGTCAACTTGGTAGGCTCACAAGTCAGCCTCCCACTATGCTGGGTTCCAGCTGGCAGGGGAATATTCATTTTTTTGTGCGTAATAAGGAGGCACTTCCTTGCGTGCGAAGATAGCTGGTGGGTCCGACATGTCAGCGGGGTGCATGTTATTTTCGCGAAATACAGAGGCCCTTCTGGTGGGTCCCAGATGTCAGGTGGAGGAATCATTATTTTGCGCGTAATAAGGAGGCATTTCCTTGTGTGCGGCCATGGACCCAGCTGTTAGCCTCTCCACGCACAGTCTACTTCCGATGGTGTCGTTCGTTGACCACATTGACCACGCCGCGCCGAGCGCATCCAGGGTGGTGGACGACGGCGAGGCCCCGGACAGCAACGAGCCAGAGATGGGAAGACGCGGGAGTAGAGTCGCAGACGGAGAGTTGTACGAGGGTTAACTGGTTCTAGTGCGGTGTGGTTCGGCGGTCGGTGGAGAAGAATAGGAGGTGTGGAGGGTTGGAGGGATGGCCTGGCCAACGGTGGAGTAGCGCTTCATAGCGAAGCGTGCTAAGCAGAGCTGCTAGCAGCAGGAGGCGGGAGGTGGTCCCGGTGGCGCTGGAGGAAGAAGATGAGAGATTGAAGATGGATGCCGGTCGTTGGATGTAAATCCAACGGCTAACATGTCAGAATCATTTGTTGACTAAATTGACAACGACTTGCATTGGCTTCGACCTATTGGCCCACATTTCAGCCTCCAAAAATGTGGCACGTATTCAACCCATTTTTTCAGAATTTACAGTCTTTTTTTGCGCAGTAGAATTTACAGTCAATTTGATCTTATTTTTTTGAATTACAGCCATTAGTTGGGCTGGGTGAACAAATAATGTAGCGTCCATGTGGCCCATTTATTTTATTTCCTAAAAAATTACATGCCATTTGCACTTTCTCGAAATACATGATTTTGCTGGGCTGATTCTAATTATAATGTTGGGTTGGGCCAGTAATGTTATTAAAAAATAAAAAGGGGCTGAGCATTTTGTTATAAATATATTTAAATAATAAGTGATATTATTACATTCGTCCTTAAATCTTACCAAGCTTTTGTACACAATCACTAGGATTTTCGTGCCAAAACAATCCAGGATTTTATTTGTTAAGAAATTATTTTTATAAGTTAATTAGATGTGGGATATTGTTTTCTTACATATGTAAGTATCTATTAAATATATGATGACAATAAAAATAATATATAATAACATATAAAATAATTTTTTTAGAAAAACAGGGAGCATCTCCCCGGTTCCATTGCTGAGAACGAAACCACAACATATTCCGATACATCAGCTCAAAGAGAAGTTCGAAAGCAAAGGTAGAAAAGCTACAAACTAGGGGGTGGATGAACAAGTTCTCTGAATAACACAAATCACCTGAGCGGTGCCAAAGGCAGAGCGGACAGAGCACTCAAATGACACAATGAGGGTCCAGCGAAGCCTTCATGGTCTTCAGCCGAGGGGCCGTGTCAGCCTGCGGCGACCAGTAAGCAAGCGGAGACACGGGCTGGAAGGCGTAGCATGGTGGATGTCCCTCTTTTTCAGCGCCAGGTGCCCATCATCTTCATATGAGATCTTGAGACGAGCCCACGGGTCCAGCCCCAGAGCAGGTCGAGCCTTGTTCAGCCACAAGTGATCGCCAACGGTTTCTGGAGTGATCTTGTTAGGGTTTCCACGAAGCTCATCAACTTGTCCTTGTCCGACCCGGAGGAGAGAATCGCCCAGTTCCTCACCATGTTCCTGATCAACCTCAAGACCCATGGAATGGAAATCCAGGAGGTGTTACTGAAAATCATAGCATTTCTATATTTCTAGAGGCACCAAAGGACAGCTGAGCTAACAGTACTTAAAACTGAGCACTTTTTGGTAGCAATCCAGAATATGGCGACAGATTCGAAGGATGAGCCAATCTGACTAGAGAAATATTCCTCAATGTGGGCCAGAGATGTTTAGCAACTATACATTCAAAAATAGGTAAGAACAAGACTCTTGTTCCAAGCAGTAAACACAATCAAGGGGTTTAATGATGTGTCTCTTCCTAAGGTTATCCCTAGTCATCAATTTGTTTTTGGAGAGAAGCCAGAGAAATACATGAATTTTAGGGGGAACTCTCAATTTCCAGACAGCAGGGATAAACACGGGTTGAACCCCTCTAAAGTTGATAACATGGTAGAGGGAGTTGGAGGAATACTTCCCCTTATTGTCCAGCTGCCAAATCAGGGCATCCGGCTCGGCAGTAAAGGTAATGCTTTTGGCAATTTCCTCCAACTGGAACCATTGTTCCATGAGACTATCACTAAAGTTTCTTCTAAAACAGAGTTTTAAGCATTGACCGTCCCAAACTTCATTGACACTTTTGTTAAGCTCATTGCAGACAGAGTAAATAGGCCAAAATTGGACTGCTAGGGGGGATGTGCCAAACCAAGTATCTTCCCAGAACCTAGTTCTGCTCCCATCCCCTATGTTCCATCTGTAGCCAAATTTCACAGCATGCATCATAGATTTTAATCCTTTCCAGAATCTAGAGGTCTTAGGGTTGGAGGAAGGGACACAAATATTAGGTTTATTTCCTAGGTATTTATGGGCAATAAGAAGATTCCAGGGTTTCAGGTCTTCCTCATAGAATCTTTTAATCCAAGACCCTAGAAGATAGATGTTAATTTCTTGGAGGTTAGGTATGCCTAGGCCTCCAAAATCGTTTTCATAGAGACTAGGGCCCAATTAGCAAGGTGTAGCTTCCTATTTCCCTCAAAATCTTTCCACAAGCAATGAGACATCTGAGAATTGATGAGGTTCACTGCCCATTTAGGGAACTTAAAGAAGGAGAGGAGATACACTGGAATGCTAGCCAAACAAGCTTGTATGATGATCAATCTACCTCTATAAGAGAGAAGTTTGCCCCTCCACCCAGCAATCCTTTTAATGATTTTATCCAGAAGGGGTTGGACATCCTCTCTCCTCAGTTTATCATAGTGGAGAGGGATACCTAGGTACCTAATGGGGAAGTTACCTTTATTACAGACTAGAATAGAGAGGAAGTCAGCTAACTCCTGATCATCCATGTTGATAGGGATGAGTTCACTTTTAGAGTAGTTGATTCTCATGCCTGAGACTTGTTCAAAACAGGTTAGAACAGTTTTCAGATTGCTAGCATGTGTGGAGTCATTGTCTAAGAAAAGGATGGTATCATCTGCATATTGAAGGCAGATGATGCCACCAGTGCAGACCTCAGGACAGAGCCCTGCAATCAGACTATGATCAGCATCTTTGCTCAGCATTTTAGTAAGAACGTCCACTACTAAATGAAACAAAAGCGGGGAGATGGGGTCACCTTGCCTAAGGCCTTTACCAGCAAGGAAAAAAAATCACTTTCACAGTTATTTAACTTGACCCCAACAGACCCCCCATGAGTAAGTTGCTAGATCCAACTAGTCCATTTACCCCCAAAACCTCTAAGCTCCAGGAGTTTGATAAGGAAATCAAGGTAAACTTTATAAAAGGCTTTCTCATAATCCAATTTAAGGACAAGTCCTTTATCACCTCCTGAGTGGACTGAATGAAGAACTTCATGAGCAGTAACAACACTGTCTAAAATGTATCTCCCATTCAGAAATGCAGATTGATTGCTAGCAATCAACCTCTGCAGGACTTTAGAGAGCCTAGTGGTGAGGACTTTAGAGAAAATCTTAAAACTACAGTTAATCAGGCTGATAGGCCTGAATTTCTTCATAGAGGTGGCCTCAGGCTCTTTAGGAATAAGAGAGCATAGCAAAGTTGAGCATGTATATGTCCAACTTTCCTCTATGAAAGGCTTGGAAAAGATCTAAGAGATTATTTTTCACCAAGTCCCAAAAAAGCTGGTAAAATAAGAAGGGAATCCCATCAGGACCAGGAGCTCCATCAGGATAAGAGCTAAAAATGGCTTTCTTCACCTCTGTCTTTGAAAAAGGGGCTTCTAGCAGCTCATTTTCAGCAGGAGAGACTTTTTCAGAAGCAGAGAAAAAATTGTTTTGTAGAGAGAACCCAGAAGGGTTTTCTTTCTTAAACAGGTATTTGTAGAAGTCACTAGCCACTTTCAGCATCTCATCTACCTAAGTAACAGGGCCATTAGGGCCATCAAGGGAGTGAATGAGGGTTTTCCTCCTCCTCTGGTTAGCTACTGCATGGAAGTAAGCAGTATTTCTATCACCCTCCTTAATGTTCCTATCTCTAGACCTTTGTTTGGCTTTGATGTCTTCTAGAAGCCAAATTTTCTTAAGCTCTTCATGGACAAAGTTTAATTTATTAGTCTCAGCCTCAGAGAGGTCAGTGGTTTCTGCCTTAATATCTAGAGAATCAAACTCAAGGGGGAGACGCCTTTTGTATCTTCTAAGATTAGCTTCCTCATTGGAGTTGCATCCTTTGGTAGTTCTTCTAAATCTGCTGATTTTGATCTACCAATTTTCTAGGGGGAAGCTGCTCCCAGTAGGCTCATTCCAGATTTTCCTGACTAGCTCAGTAAAATCTTCTCTAAGCAACCACCACTTTTCAAATTTAAAAGTATTGCTCTTTGGAGTTTGGTTAATACCAGAGTCCCAGAGCAAAGGAGTGTGGTCACTACCACATCTGGGCAGAGCTCTACAACTAGAAATGGGAAAGAAACTATCTAATTCTGTGTCATAGAAAATTCTGTCAATGGTGGACAAAATCAAGTATACTTGATTATTGGCCCAGGTAAATTTCCTAGAAGAAAGTTTAATTTCAAGCAAGCTCCAGATCTCAATCCAGGCATTGAAGCAGTCACTCCATTTATGATTAATGGAACCATTGCTTTTATCTGCAGCATTCCTAACTAAATTAAAATCCCCTCCAATCAGGGTGGGAATGTGAGTATTTAGAAATAAGGTATGAAGTTCAGAAATAAAAGCTTCTTTGCCTTCCTCATAAGGAGATCCATAAACAGTGATAATCCTAAAGGTTTGACCAGTAGTTTTCAAATTAACTAAACAACTAACAGAAAAGTCTAGGTGTGACCAAGCAACAGCCTCCAAAATCCTTAAATCTATTCCCATCAGGATGCCTCCAGTAGATCCTTTGGATGGAAGAACATGCCAGTCAAAATCTCTGTTGCTAATGAGAGATTTAAGAAAAGAAGAGGAAAAATGCTCTTTCTTAGTTTCCTGGAACCCAAGGATGGTAGCATGGGTTTTGTTAATGGTGTCAATAATAAGGGATTTCCTACCAGGAGCAGCAATACCTCTAATATTCCAGAATAGAGCATTCCTAGAGAAATGTTGTTCCTAGGGTGCTTGCCCTGTTTATGTCTACAAATAAGAGACCAGAGACCCTCGCTTGGCTCAGTAGTGGGGTCAACGCAGTCTAAACTAGAACTACCATATAGAGAAAAATTCTCACAAACAGAGCCTTCAAATCTATTTTGGTGAGGGTAAATAAAGGAAGAGCATTCAATGCCATCATTAAGAGAAGTAACATCTACACCAATCTTAGCAGCAATGGCATTGAAGGAAGGATCATTAAAGTTGGAGAAGGAAGTGTGTTTCATACCCTAGGGTTTTTGCACTACCAGGTTCTGAACCTCTTTGAGCTGTTGAGCCTTTTCAATAATGGTTCTCTTGTCACCAGCTACCCTGGCACTGGTTCTGGTGGCTTGAACAGGACCCCATTTGGGAAAGTGCTTCTCCTTAGGAAGGGCAGGGAAGTCAGAGTTGTATTTTGAGTCCAAATTGTCTGGGAGTTTAGTTGTTTCAACAAGTGCCTCTTGATCCTCTTGTAGATCTACAGAACCTTCTAATTCCATCAGATCATCATCTTCCAGGAGCTCCATTTCCCTAAGGAGGTTCAATCCATCAGTTTCATCAAGCACAGAATTCAAGATCTTTTCCTGGATGCTGAGTTGAGGAGTGTTTGGAGAATCAGGGAGGTGTGTCTTTAGGACTGAAGTGGGTGTAGTTTCTCCAAGCATCTGATTATGGCCAAAATACTGTCCTCTGATGTTAGGGGCCCCAGAATTGGCAGCAGGCCCTTTATCTGATTCAGATCTAGAGATCCTGTTGGATTCAGCATCTTCAGTAAGATTGGTACCAGTTTTAGCTGCAGAGACATATGTACCAATAGAGAGGTTGGTGGAGGTGCCAGTTTCAATGGGGGTTAAGGACTCCACCTCAATGAGTAGCCTGTAGATTTTGTTCCTAACTCCAAAAAGCCTTTCAGCAGGGATTTTGGAGGGATCTTTACATAAGATTTTGACCCTAACAGTTTCATAGAATGACTTGAAATTATGCTGCCAATCCACATCCAGTAAGACCCCCAGAGTGGAAGTGATTTGATCCAGCATAGTCCAGTCACACCACTTGGGGGTTCAATTTCCTGATCTTGATGCAAGTTTTCTGGAGGTCCTCTTCAGCCTCAATCATGCCTTTCCAAACTTCAACATAGACTACAACATTGTCTTTTTTGAGACCAAAACAGGGGTATCCAGCAACTTGAACTACATCTATTTCAGGAGGGAATTTGACCAAGAATGTCCACTTATCTAGGGCCTTGATTGTCCAGGGCCAGTTGGTTTTGTAAATGTCTACAAACTTAGTGGCAAGTTCCTGCTTGGTCACTTCACCAACTTCTACCAGAACAATCCCCACATTCTTCAGGGAGCCATGATACTAAGCATTTTCATTAGGTGGGTCTATGTGGTAGAACCCTAATCCTGGAGTAGCAGTTCCAACATATCTAGTAGAACTGTGGGTTTTCCTTCTGGCAGGGCAATTCTCAACTTTATGGGTAACCATTTTGCATATAAAGCAACTCTTGGGCTTCACACATTTATCCAAATGATGCCCTGGTTCCCCACAGTTGTAGCAGATCACCTCAGAGTATGCCATAAGGCCCGAAGCAGGGGCAGGAGCAGTTTTCTGGATGGCATGTCTCTTCTTTTGCTAATTCTTGCCTTGAGATTTCCCACTGATCTGAGAGTCAGAACCACCAGCAGATTGATCTTGGGAAATTACAGGAGCCTGTCCAGATTGTGCCCCCATTTGGGGCAGAGGTGAGCCGTACCACTGCCCAACCGGCACTCCCCCCATTGTGATAGGGGAAATTCATCGGAGTTCCTGGTTCCTTATCATCCTCCAGCCAGATGTTGTCTCTCAGGAAGCAGAAATAACCACCAGACAGCTCAATTGAAGCAGATTGCAAGCCTAATTTCAATCTTCTGTAGGTTTGGGGGAGAGGTAAGGTAGGGGATCCGCCTGCTCCGGCTCCGGTGGCGTGCTGGTGGGCATGAGTCCAGTCAAGCATTCCCATCTCGCAGCACGGCATGGATCTCTTGAATTCACTCCTCCTTTCGCCCATCGAACGAACGTAATCGGCGGCTCCCTGGGGTGGGGCATCCTGTGCTTCTCCGAGAAATCTCCTTCGAAGTAGATCCACAGGGCTAGATTCAGCAGCTCCCAATCCACATGATCCTTGCACATCCGAGCATACATGCGCGAGTGAGAGAACGGATTCGGTCCCTCCTCGGCTTCCTCCCTCGTAGCTTCCTCCTCTGCTTCCCTCCATTCGCGCGTGCACTGGGTCCAGGAGAGAGCGTCGTCGCGGATCCGCATCGCCCGCTCCCTCCATCTCCTCCCTCGAGTCTCCGGCAGCATCGTTGACGCGACGGAGTTGAGCGGCTAGAGCATCCGCGGGAAGGCTTTGTAGACATATGGGAGATGTAGCTTGTACATCTGCCTGTCTTCCAGCCATTCCCCCGTGGATCTGGTCGGCGACTCCATGGGGCGCGCGAGCAGACTTGCTGAGGGGGGCAGGCGCGCTCGGAGTCAGGAGGTGGGGGTGGCGGCGAGATCTATGGCGGCGGCGAGGGTGGAGGGAGTGGCGGGGGCGGCGATGAGGGTGAAGGTGGTGGCGGGGGCGAAGGGGATCGCGAGAGCGGTCATCTATTTGCCAATTATGTGAACTAAACAGTCAGCATATAAAATAATTTAAATATATATAATATAGTTATAAGGGAAACATAAGTTGGACCTGGCGTTCCTATTCTTATATAGAAAAATAGAACACACCTCTACGTTTTCTTCAAAAAAAATACATAAATTGGGCTGCCAAAAATAAAACCTCGGATGGGAGGTCCATAGGCCGGTCGATACATGACGGCCCTAAGAAAATACAAACAGGCCTATGGACCTCCCATCTGAGGTCGTGGGCTGCGCATGTTAAAAATGAAAGCCTAGACGGGGCAGCCCAAAACCACGTCCAACACTTGCCAAAACTTCGTCCCTTGTTTTCTCTGTGTTTCGCATACTCGACATTGTGTGGGCATTTTGACTGTGCATCATATGAAGATGTGCTATGCATGAATGTTGATCAGCATGATGTTAACTGGCTGGTAGTTCCATTTTCGACCATGAATAAAACTTCCAACATGATGTTAACCCTGTTTGAAAAGGCCGTGTTAATATAAATGCTCTGCCTCTGAAAGTTGCAGTTTGTTATCTGAAACTGAACTTGCAGTTTCTTATCTGAAACTGAAACTTGTTGTTTCTTCTCTGAGAATCACATTGTCTGCACTTTTATACTCCTATGAAACTACATTTTTTTAAGTGCTAAAAATAGATCTCTGGAATTCATAAAATACTTCATATGCTCAATACTGCAAATCTGAAATTCAAAATACATTCACATCTGAAAGTACTCTCAAAATACACAACACAAAACACAATTCACAACCTGCAAATACTGACAACCCTAAGCTCCTCCTGACAATTCACAACCTGCCCGACTATTGGGCTGGGGGGGCAGCCCCCTCCTATTCCTCGGCGGCAAACAGATGCCCCGTGAGACGATGTGAACGGCGAGGGAGACGATGGCGGGGAAGCGTCGTCGGGCCAACTGCTTTTCTCCTCTTGCAATTGGGTTCGGTCGACGAAGACTCCACCGGCTTGCTCTGGCAGGACACCCTCACAAACGCCACCCTGTAGATGCTCGATCCTTCAATCTCTGGTGGATGCTCCATCTGGGATCGATACTCCCACCACCGCTCCCTCACGATCGGATTCGGTGAATCTGTTTGCTCCATGGCCCAGAGGAGCAGCTCTATGTACTCCGGCGCGACTCCCTCCAGGAGTATCGCCGCCTTTTCGCTCTGTTGCAGATATTTGGCCATGGATGTCGCTGTCGCCGCTAGTTGGTCCTTGTTGTCAAACCAAGACTGTATCTCCAACATCCTAGCTAGCTTCACAGGGTCGCCATCTGTGATCCTCATGTATCGGTTGTACTCCTCCATCGATCTACTTCTCCACAGCACCTTCACTCTCCGGTGGTGGTTTTTTAATGGAAGAGGAGAGGAGAAGCGCTGGTTTTGGATTAGAACAGGAGAGGAGCGACGCTGGTTTTGGACTGGAACAGGAGAGGAGGGGCGGTGGTTTTGAAATGGAAGAGGAGAGGAGCCGCGCTGCATTTAGATTGGAACAGGAGAGGAGCGGCGATGGTTTAATAGGAGAAGAGCGGAAGAGCGGCGCTGGTCTTGGAAGTATTTTTTTGTTGTTTTGCGTATTTTGGGTCAAAGTTTGACCACGTATTGTATTTGACAAGCAAAATGTGAATGCATGTCACCAAAAATTGTATCGTTTGGTTCGTATCTGAATGTAATTTCAAATTATATTATTTTTGCAACGTATAACATATATTTTATATGCGAAAATCATGGTCAATTATGACCCTGAATAAAAGGGAGACTAGTTAATGTGGGGTCGCTTTCTTAATTGAAGGGTAAATTGATTTTGATTTTGATCCAGTCACAGCACGTCGGCCCTCTCGTCCAATCCTAAATTGCTACCGCACGCTCCTCTCCCTCTTCTCCATCGCAAAACCACCTCCTCTCCTCACCATCATCTCCATTCCAAAACCACCATCTCGCCTCTCCCTCTTCTGATCTTCTCCATTGCAAAACCACCTCCTCTCCTCTCCATCATCTCCATTCCAAAACCACCGTCTCGCCTCTCCCTCTTCTCTATTGCAAGACAACCGTCTCTCCTCCATTTTCTAGACACTTTGCTCCATGGCGCGGGTGCAATCCATGGATACAAAATTAGTATAGTGTATACTATTTAAAAGTCGAGGGCGGGGCTTTTCCTGCGCGGTAGGCGGCAGGGCAGTTCTGCCTAGTCGGTTCGACAGAGACGCGAGAAGACGAGGGAGTAGGCTGCTGCAAACGTAGGGCTGTGTGATTTGACAGCGAGTTACTGCTGGACAGGTGGGGCCCCGTGATTTGACTTGCCATTATCATTTTAACTGCGGCGCTACGACCGGCGTGAGTCTCCTGATTCCTGACCACCTCCATACAGGTGCCTCTCCCAATGCTCCACCATGTAGTAGAGGTTGGCTCTTGCATGAGAGCCCGCTTCTCCACTTTTTCCTTGCCTCTCTTTCCTCCACATATGCAAAAATGCCATGTAAAGAGCACTATTGTACTTACTTTTACTTGCTCCTATAGGTGCTTAAGCTTGCCACATAGGCATAAAGTCTGATGTGGCAAGTTAATCAAGAAGAGAGAGACTAGTTTGGTGACCCAAGGAAGAAACGGTGCTAAGCGCATGTACCTAGGTTAAAAGACAATTTTGAGTCTATAGCTAATTAAATGAAGCAAACTTAGCAACACCATTTCATTGGAAGAGGTCACTCCTTGGCAAATGCAATAAATACTAGTACTCCATGTGTCCCATAATATAAGAACGTTTTTGGCACTACACTAGTGTCAAAAACATTCTTATATTATGGGACGGAGGGAGTACGAAGAAAGAGATAGAGAGGAGTAAAAAAATACACTTATAGCCAACCTTATTGCCAACCTTGTTGTAGTATGAGTGACTAAGTGATGACTATGTATGACATGCCAACATCAGATAGCCTAACGCACCGTGTTAAATCTCCAACAGCGCGACCGCGCGAGCGACGCGATGGTCGTGGTAGGCGCGACCATGATACGGGCTGCTGGCAGCCCTTGGATTTGAGATCAAACGATGATACGCGATGGTCGCATGATACGCGATGGTCGCATGGTATGCATGATACGCGATGGTCGCATGATACGCGATGGTCGCATGATAAGTTGCTGAAAATTTGCAGAATAACCCTCCAGGATAGGATATTCACCCTTAGGTCTAGAATCACGCCATGCAACCGTTCGATCTTAGGTCCAAGGGCTCTCGGAAGCCCGTATCATGGGAGAATGGAAAGCCACTACCCTGCCGTTCGCACGCTGGCAGTTCGCTCCTACTCGTCCCGACACGTCCTTCAATACTATGGTGGTTCGCTCCTAGTCGTCCCGTCCATTCACATTACGACTGTTCCACTAATCCTAACCCTCCTCCCAAATCCATGGCGTCCCAAATCTCCATGATCAGCGATAAGTACAAGGTTAGAACCATCACCTGCGATGAGTTCGACGTCATCTACACCCGTTCTTCCGCGACGGTGAAAGGATGCCTTTCTCGCTTCAGACGCATGTTCGAAAACTCAGATGATGAGTGGGTCGCTGGGATAGATGTTTAGTACACCACAGTCCTGGGACCAGAGAAGGAACTAAAGGATGAAGAGAGGAAGAAGCCCGCCATGATCCAAGTTTGCTTACATAACGTTTGCTTGGTCTACCACATATGCCATGGCGACGTTGAGTGCCAGGATTTTAAGAACTTCCTCAAGGACAAAATAGTGAAATTCGTTACTATAGACTTTAAGAACGACAGGGATGTCCTGCGTCGGATAGGTCTCGTTGTAGGCAACCCCTTCGACCTCCAGAAGAATCGGCTGGTGTCCTCTCGTCAGCCTTCAATGCTGACCCTGACATGAGCCATAGTTCATCCTTCATATGGTAAACTGGAGAAACCTCCATACATGTTTCATCGTCATGCATGGCAGCGGAATGTACTAGATATAGACCACATCCACTATGCTGCAATGGATGGCTACCTTTGCTTCAATATCTACAAGGGTTGGATGAAGAGCAACAGCCAAGTGTGTGGTTCAAGCAAAGAAGTATCGGCCAAGAGGAAGAGGGACAAGGACGAAGTCGAGGACATGGACAAGGACTCCGAGTAAGGTGGCACTGTCATTGCTCATGGTGGTTCTAATGTAGTGTCTACCAGAATAGTTGCAAAGTTTAATTTCAGGTGTGCTTAATTTAATTTGAGGGGTGTGTTGTGCTGAGCCCCCAGCAGAACTATGTTATGTTTCTTCTCGTTACTTTAACTCTTCAGTACATACATACTAGTATTTCTTACATTTCATCTTTTAGTTGGTATAGTACTACCACTCGTTTCTTCACATTATATACGTACAATATATATGGCCAACATCATATAGCCAGCAGTTTAGTTGTCAAAGAATTTCAGGGTGCTTAGTTTTGTCAAAGAATTCCAGGATGCTTAGAGGGTGCTTGGATCCAAGGGACTTATTTTAGTCTGACTAAAAATAGTCTATTTAAGAGGCTAAAGTTCCAAGCACCCCTGACTAAAGAGGGGCTAAAACTAGTCTTGAGACTAAAAAATTTTAGTCACGGGTACCCCTACTAAAATGTGGATTAGTCCTCTCTCTACTCATTTAACTCCTCTCCTTTAACAGAGGCGAGTTCTGGATTGGAGGGTTTGGAGGATAATAAATGCTCATTAACTTGATTTTAGCCTTTTTAGTATTTGGATCCAAGCATGGGTGAGGCTAGCATGTTTTAGTCCCACTACTTTTAGTCATGGGACAAAACGTATCCAAGCACCCTCTTAGTTTTATTTGAGGGGTGGGTTGTGCTGGACACCATTATTGTGACTAGCCTTTTTAATAGTACTATATGCATAAATTGGCGACGAGCGCTCTCTATATGTACCACCTTTTTTTAATTTCAAGTTTTGCTCCATGGCGCAATCCATCGATACTACTGTTGTACAAAAGTATACACTTTTTAAAAGGCTAGAGGGCGGGGCAATCTAGCTTGGTCGGTTTCACGAGAGGTGAGGGCCTTTGTGATTTGACGGCTCATTACTACTGGAAGGCGGGGCCTTGTGATTTGACTGCTCGTATAAATGCACCGACGACCTGATCGAGGAGGAGCAAAGAACCGTGCGGTATACTCAAGTTTTCCACTGGAGTAGTACTGCGACGGAGGAGCATGAAACACGGTAGCCCAGTGCCATATGGCAATAAAAATGATCTAATTTGCTAGTCATCTCATTGTTAGCATTGTTCTATTCATTCCCTAAAAAAACCATTGTTCTATTCATGCCTCGCAGAGATCGTGACACGTGTGGAGAAACACCCGAAGCAAAAGATGAAACACATGAGCAAAATAAGAAGGAAGATTATCACCCCAAATGATCTAATTTTCCGCGGAGTCATAACTGCTTCTTCATCTCCTCCACGACCTCCATCTCCTTGCGCGTCTCCTCTGCCATCTTCTTCATTTTGTCCATGACGCGGGATTTCTCGATGTGAGCCTTCATCATCTGTTCCACGGCCGCATTACGTACCTTGACAGCAGTCGGGTGCTCGATGCGGAGCTTCGCCAACTCCTCCTTTTGTTCCATGACGAGGGCCTGCAGCATCTTCATCGAGGAACTACTATTCTCATGCAGCTTCTTCCAGTCGGCGTTCTTCTCCTTCTACAGGTCGATCTCGTGGCAGAGCTTCGCCTTGTCCTCCTGAAGTCGCAGGATTTCGCCGGTCGCCTTCTTCTCCGAGGCAATGCTCTTCTTCAGCAGCATCACCAAGCCGGTGGTCAACTGCGCCTGCTGATTGAGCTCAGTGGGCATGTCATCGAGGCTCTCCTTCAGCAACTCCATCAAGCCTTGGATGAACTCCTTCTGCTTATTGAGGTGCTTATTGAGCTGATCGGGCATGCCGACGAGGGATAACGACTCCAGCTCCGCCGGTTCGGCATGTTCGCCTCCGCGGCTAGGGCGCTCCTGGGAGCCATCGCCTGCCCGTGAGAGATCTTTCGAGGTCTCTGCGTGGAGGCGAGCCCTCTCTTTTTTCCGCAGCCTTGGTTGTCGCTCCCTTGTTATGAGTAGTTCTCGACCTAGAGCTCTGCTCACCGGCCATGGCAACGACGGACGAAGAAGAAGCACTTATGAGGAGGAAAGGTAGAGTAATTTTCGGTTAGGTAGTTCCCCTTTTTATAACCTAAGTATTAGCACTAGTACTAATACCTGCATAGTGGGAACACGTTCAGGTTTGGTACGTACTAGTAGGTGTGAGCAGACTTTCGAACGTGATGGGAACAAGGTAAAGATTAATTGATGGTTTTGGTTTCGAGGCCCGAAACGGCTCCCGGTGAGTTTAGCGGAACATAAATTTCAAGTACTACACTGCTCAAATGTGTAAATATTATGTTACTGTCAAAAATTGGCACAAAATACGAAGGAGACCAATGGAAGTACTACTAGCAACCCATGATTTAACTACTCAAATGCGCGTAGTGGAGTAATAATGTCTTTCTTCCGCCCTCACGTCCACCCAATTTGCATGCGCTGTATTAATTGACCATCAATGAAGTGACACGCGTCAAATTATCACATGGGGTGGATCTTCGTACAAAATTGCATTCGCCCGTGTACCCACGTGTGCGTGTGAGGGAATGAGTGTGTGTGTGGCGTGCGTGCACATCTTCGCTCCGTGCATGTACCGCCAGTATGGCTCAGGGAGGACGAGTACATTCTTCTGGAACTAGTAGTACGTCGCTGTGATCAATCCACGCAAGGAGGTCGCGACAACGCCTCCACATGTGCCACGTGGCTTCATGAACTGTAATAGAGACACTGTGTAGCGTGCCATTGGTATTCTAATTTACGTGTTTTGCACATACTCGAAGTACTAGTAAGGTACACGTGCATTGCACGCATCAGATTTTGTAACCAAATTATGAATAAATACCACACTATAGCATGTAAGCTCTGAGTCATATATGCCTGATGTAGCCCTTCGTTTAATTCTTATAGTTCATCTCATTCAAAATCAATTAGTTTTTATAAAAAAAGCTAAGAACGCGGGAATAGGAAAAACATGGGATTATAGTGGAATGTCATCTTGAATCCTACAGGAATGTACGAGTGTTTGATTGTGCATAGAAAAAACGCAGAATTCTTTCAAAGAGGTTTGAGTGGATGGGATGTTTCCTATGAAATCTAGTGCAAATGAATCATATGGAAAAATTCCTATGGTTTACAATCCTATGAATCAAACAACCAAGATAGGAAAAATTCCTAATGATTAGAATCCTCCAAAATTCCTTTGAGAATCCTTTGAATCAAAAAAGCCCTTAATCTATTTTATGATTCATGGAATTGTGCGTTGTAAAGCATAAAGTAAAAACAAATAATGGCAATTCAACTAGAAAAAAAGTTTGGGCAGTTATGATACGGAAGATTCTAGAACAAAAGAGAACCACTATTGTTTTGAGGTTTGTGCATTATGCTTAAGTTCAGCCATGGAGTCTGCTAGATTGTACATGTGGAAAAATCCGGTGGGGGGCTAGAAGATGGTGCGAGGGGCCAAGTGGAGGGATACTATGAAGGAATGCACAAGTGCGAGATCGATATTTAGAGAGAGGGGGTGAACACGTGCGCTGTTGTGCGCAATGGCGGAGCCATGAAAAATAAATGAGCTAGGGGGCCAAGCATTGCTAATCCTTTACGAGGAGGGTCAATTCATGAACTTAAACCATTTTTAGCAGCAATTGTCTAATGATCACATTCAAATTAGCCTCGATATATAGTGATGTTAGGGGGGAGGGGGCAGGGCCCTTACTGCCCCCTATCTTCGCCATTGTGCATGCGTCTGAGAGATGAAGCGGAAGGCATGGATGATGAGAGGGGGGCGTTGGATATATAATTAATGTGGGTGTATTAGCTATATATGTTAATCCTATATAGAGAGGTATAGATTGATCGATGTGGACGTGGGAAAGAGGGTGAGACCTCACTGGATATATCGATTGATCGGTTTGTGTGGAAAACTATGAAAGACCTAGCTATATACACACGTACATAGAGGAACATCGATCGTTGCACATGCAGGCGTGAGAGATAAAGAATGCCGATATGATGGAGAGGGGGATGTCTGTGGGTGTGTGCCTTCATGGGAGACCGACCTGAAGAAAAAGATTGCATGCGTGCGATGGATAATGCCGACTGGTAGTGTGTGTGCATGCATGCACGAGAGAAAGTTAGTGGTACAATTATAAAGAGAAGACTACCGTGTGGGTGTAAAAGAATAGGTGAGGTCATAATCAATGTAAAGTTGAATTCAAATATTTGAATAAGAGATCATGATGTTTGAAACCCATGCATGCATGAACATAACGGAGATCTGCGCGGTATGGTTTGGAAACGAGCATGTTGTAATGTATACACATTGAACAAGGTCAGACTGATTTGAATTTGAGATACCGATGGCAGACATCATTTGGCTACCTCGCATCCGTGCATGGACACACTATTCTAATTGGAGATGATGGGCGGCTTTCGCATCACATATCTATATCTATACCCCTATATATATTATATTTTATATTTTTTTATATTGTGTGCGGGTAACTTTAACTTTGAAAGATGGTCGTTGGATGAGGCGAATCCGATGGTCCAAAGATGGCAAATTTGAGCACTACTGGCCATTGGATATCATCTAGATTCCACCAGATTTCGCCACATGTATAATCTAGAAGACTCCATGGTTGAACTTAAGCATAATGCACAAACATCAAAACACAAGCACTTCTTATTTGTTCTGGAATCTTCCGTATCAGAATTTCCCAAATGTTTTTCTACATGATTTGCCATTATTTGTTTCTAATTTATGTCTTACGACGCACAATTCCATGAATCTTAAAATAGATTAGCTTTCTTATAAAAACTAGATGATTTTGAATGAAATGAACTATAAGAATTAAACGAACATCTACATCATGCATATATGACTCAAAGCTTGCATGCTATAATGTGGTATTTATTCATAATTTGGTTGCCAAATCGCATGCGTGCAATGCACGTGTACCTTACTCTAGTCTAAATGGTGTTTGTGTGTGTGTTGTGCGTGTTGAGGTGCAAATTGTCTTTTTTGGGTACACGTTAAGCTTGTTCTTCCAAAATTTCAAGCCGCGCCTTGTTATGCCAAAAATTCAAGCTAGCGTCTTTGTCTATCGTGCTGCGAAACTCCCGCCTCTTCAACCCGCGCCTTGTTAGCCCAAAATATTTAAGATATATCTTTGTCTTGTTGTGCTCCGACAACTCCCTCCATCTCAGCCCGCGCCTTGCTATTCCGAAATTACAACGCGCGCGAAAACTCCCACCTCCTGTGAAATCCCGACACGCGAAATGCCCGTGCTACCGCTGAACCGAAAGAACCGCCTCAAATCGGTGGGGGTACTTTCGTAACTTACCCCACATTTCGGACAAGCGCGTCTCTAAGCCATTGTCCCCCACTGCCATCCCATCCACCCACCCATTCGTACACCGAGGCCGTGAAAACCCGCGATGAAACCCCACACCCTGCTCCGTCCACCACCCAGCCGGAGCCTCTTCCCCAACGACGTCGTCCACGGCAACACCTCGATGTCCCTCATCCACCGTACCAGATGAGGATCCATCGTCGGTCTCATGGTCCCACCGGTTTAGCCACCCCGTCCTCCACCTCCAAGGAGCTGCCCCGATGTTCCCCTCGTCTTTCGCACCACCTCCATTCCCACACCGCCGGCTTCACCTGCACCACCGGAAGAGCATCATCATCGCCGTTTCCTTGGATGAAGTTGCGGCCTAATCGGCGCCACCAAAGAGGTTGTACACTAATCACCGCATTTTCTTCTTGATTCGATTTCACGGTGCTGCCGGCGCTCGGTCCCGAGCCGACACGGCGCGGCTCCATCCACGGCGGTGTCGCCGGCCACTTCCTCCACGGCGTCACTCCCTCGGCGGCGACGTCCACATCAGTAGGAGCTGCTGCTGCTTTAGATCTCGCTCGCGCTGCTACTCTACTCTTGCTCTCGGTCCCCTGCCTGTTCTGCTCTTGCTATTGCTCTTACTTGCGCTGCTGCTCTCGCTCTTGCTCTTGCTTGCGATCCTGCTCTGATTTAGCTACACTTCAGTCGACTGGATCGACTTTTGGGTCAGTCGATTTTCAGGGGGTGGGGGGGCTCGCGAGGGTGAAGGAAGAACCAGCCGCAGCGGGGGGCTCGCCGGAGAGGTACCCCACTATCTATCTCAGGGTTCAGGATGGGGGCGGCGGTCGCCGGCGGTGGCGGGGTGTTGGCGGCGCGGTGGGGTGGGGATCGTCGGAGAAAAAGCTCGGCACGGGGGGGCTAGAGGGATGGCCGGGGCGGCGGCGGACCGGCGGTGGGGAGTGTTTTCGGGGCGGGCGGGGCGGCGCACCGCCGGCCATGGGCGGCGGGGGGCTACTGTTTGGCTGGTGGTAGCTGGCGGCTCAGGGGGGTGGAGGTTGAAGATGAACCACATGCCCTTGATTTCGTATCCAACAGCTGCAAAATCGACTGACCAGAGATGAAAAAGTCAGTCGGCCAACATGTAGCCTCACCTTGCTAGTGCGTTCAGTTTTGACAGCAAAATTCAGTTTCGACAGCAAAATTCAGTTTCAACAGTTAAGTTTAGTTTTGACAGTTAAGTTTAGTTTCGACAGTTAAATTCAGTTTCGACAGTTAAGTTCAGAGATGAGCGGCTGATGTATTTTACATCTAGCACTTTGTGGTTATGTATTTTACGTCATGTATTGGAGATGCTATTAGAATTCCACTCAGGTTAACGTTGTTCGTTGTCTCTCTTGTCCTGCTTCAGCCTCAGCGTCGTACAACTCACCGGAGCTGCTCCAACAGCGAAACCCTCCATCACAGCGGAGCAGTACCTCGGGCTCCATCTCCAGACGCCTAAGATCTTCTTCCCCTCCTCCGACAGCCAAGTCAGCCGGAGCATCCTCACCGGCCAACCCAATCACGCTGAGATCGACATGGCTTCGCCAAAGAGGTTGTACACTTGTTGCATCTCTTTTTTACTCTACATGTTATATATATTGTCCACTGAGCACTCGTACTAACGGGAAATACGATTATTTTATCCTACTATATGACAAGCAGTGAGGTACCAGGCAACTTAGCTATCCGTGATGGACTCTCTTGAACACCATTATTATTTATCTTTGCATGTTTGAGTTGTGCATTTGTCGATGGGCCTGGGAGTTGAGCTAGTATGGCAGTGGCCTGGGTCCAAAGTAATAGAAGTAGCACAAAAACATTTTTTCAGTGTAGGATTTTCCTTGCTCAAGCCTGCCTACTAGAATCACCAGTGCTTGAAAGGAAAAGTGAATGAAAAACATCGGAATTGGAAAGTTTCCTATGGTACTACTTTTCATGAATTTGGTGCAAAGGAATGGAGCAAAGGAAACTGTAGGATTTGTTCCTTTAGTGTCTCCTTGAAAGAAAAACCATAGGAATTCTAATTTCCACTTCTCCTCCTTTTCATATTCCTATTCATCAAGCACAAGACTAAGAGATAGTAGCATAATAGCATTATAACCGTACATTTTCTTGCGGTTTGACTTAATCTCACCATGCTTTTTTGCATCTTGTGATCTTCCAAGTGTTGTGAATCAAACACCCAGATTGGCAGAAATCCTGTGTTTTTAAATTCTCTGTTTTGCATATGCATTCCTATCCTATTCCTATCTATTTCCTATCCCTGCATTGTTAGAATCCTCAAATTCAAACAAGCCCTTACTCAATTACTTCTGTTATAGATATGTGTCAAAGAAAACCTTGTGTGGTTTGTCCTGCTCCTGCGACGCTATGTTCCACCCCAACTCAGCTGCTCCAATGACGGAAGGGTTCACCACAGCAGGCATCCGCTCTCCAGACTGTCTTTCGCCGCCTCAGATCTTCTTCCCCGCCGCCGGCAGCCACGACAACTGCATTACCATCATCAACTGAGCAGATGACCTTGAGGACTACATGGGTCCGCAAGAGAGGTCGCACTCTTCCGTGTCTGCTTACGTTATGCGTCGCTTAATATGATGACATGCTACATTATCGTCGTGTTCACCTATTAGACTCCGAGTCAGGTCCAAACTAATGCTGAAACTTGAGTTTTTAAATGGTTGTGGGGTACATATTGGGTAGCAATCAGTACTATCTGTCTACTATCTGGTTAATCTCCGGTGTCTACTATGAGTTTCATGTTGGGTGCAAACAAACATTAAAGGAGCCATTATCTGTATTTTTTAACTAAAGCTATTATCTGCATGCTATCATTTGTTTTGGGTCTATCCACAGTTTGCTACCATCATTCTAGATTTGTGCATGCACTCCTTACATAATCTCACTATGTTTTATTCCTATGCATGCCAGTTATTGTACACAATGGAACTGATCATGTAGAGAAAAAGAGACGAGCCTTGCGTGGCAATAAAATTTCATGCAGACGTCGTTCCATTGTGGGCGCAAAGGCAGCCCCCCTCCACCCATTTCGGATCGTAATCAAGAGAAAGATAACTGTTCTGAGGGGGATTCAGAAGGAGAAGACCACTCCTATTTACCCCATGAGGTCTTCGCTCTAACTTGGCATGCTGATGTTGGTAATATCATGCATATGGCGCCTTGCATTGCTTACTGTATACATTGAAGATGTCATCTGCTTAGTTTAGACATGCTTTGTGTCAATGCCATCTGTTTAGTTTCTTTATCGTATATGTGAATCATGCAATGCCATCTTGTCTAGCCAGGCATCATATATGTGAATTTTGCAATGCCACGCTGGTTAGCCAGTCATCTTATATGTGAATTATATCATGCCATCATTTTTTTTATTATGTGTTAAATTTGTCAACAATTTTAGTACATTCAATTACTCTTCCTATGCATCAGCCATTCGGCACGGTCATGGAAAAATCTGGAGTGGAAACAAGATCTTCAGAGCAGACAATGCTATCTGACGAAGCACATGTCCTGCCGGTTACTGATAGCTCCTTAGAGGAGGATTCAGAGACAGATGACCAGTCATATTCCCCCTCCCCCCCGAGGTGCATGCCCTAACTTGGCAGGGTTATGTTGCTCATATCATGTGTATGGTATCTTGCATTGCTATGTCATTTGCTTATTTTAGACATGCTTTGTGTGAATGCCACCTGTTTAGTGTCTAATTACCATATATGTGAGTTATGCAATGCCATCTTGTTGCAAGACATTATATATGTGAATTATGCAATGTTATCTTGTTGCAAGGCATTATGTATGTGAATTATGCAATGCCATGCTGTTTAGGCAAGCGTCATATATGTGAATTATATCATGTCGTCCTTTTTTTGTATTTCTCATTGCTTTTGTCGACAATGTTTGTATATTCAACTGCTCTTCCTATGCATCAGCCATTTGAATTGGTGATGGAGAAATCTGGAGTGAAAACAAGGTCTTCAGAGCAGACAATGCTACCTGCTGAAGCAGATATCTTGCTGGTTACAGATAGCTCTTCAGAGGAGGATTCAGAGGCAGATGACCAGTCCTATTATCCCCCTAAGGTGTATGCTCAAACTTGGCAGGGTTATATTACTCATATAATGCATATGTTGTATTGCAATGCTTAGTTTTTACATCATATACACAATATTGAATGCCATCTCCTTAGTTGACACATCATATATGCGATTGCCCTCTGCTCACTTCCTTACTATATAAATCATATATTTGAATTATGTCATGCCATGATGTTTACATAGACAGCATGTATCTGAATTATGGCATGCCAACCCATTTTCTAAAGACATAATATAGTTATATCATCTCATCTTGTTTACATAGTCATCATATTTTAAATTATGTCATTCTATCCGTGAATTATATCATGCCATCATGTTTCCATCGACGGCATGTTTGTGATTTATGGCATGCCAACCACTTTAATAGACACATCGTATAGTTATATCATGTCATCCTGTTTACATAGTCATCATATTTCGAAGTATGTCATTCTATCCTGTTTAGTTAGCCATCATACATGTGAAATTGTGTCATGCTATCATGTTTAATTAGCCATCATATATGTGAAATTATGTCCTGCTATTCTGTTTGCTTAGACAACATAAATGTGAATTATTGCATGCCCTGTTTTCTTCCCTACTATCCATTGCACCTGTCTATCTTACAATGTCTGTACATTCAATTACTTTTCTTGTTTATAAACCATTTCAATTGGAGGGAGTGATGGTAGTATCTGTGGGAGTAAAAACATGGTCTTCAGAAAAGATCGTGCTACCTGTCGATGCAGATATAACCACGGTTGTACTTGCCCAAGAACCAGCCCCACCACACATAACACACACTCATGAAGATTGTACCCCTACCCAGTTGGACAGAGAACCAGCTACACCCCTTCTAACCCCAACCCCAGCAGATAGACACCCAGTTCCCGTTGACACAGCACCGTCTCCACCACGGAGCACCCAAACACGAGCAGTTAGTAAGGCAACTACAGTGCCCAAATCACGAGGACCACCACTGCGAACCCAAAGTCAACGCTTAAAGCAGAAGAAGAATTGTTCTCAGGTCAGGTTCCGTAGCTATGGTTCATACTACTTTGCTCTTGCATCACTGTATTTACTGATACCAACTAATTTCAAATTTGAAGGATGCAATTGAAACTCCAATGGCGCAACAGGTATGTTTTAAACCTGTTTCTTCAACGTGTTTGGTTGTTTGCTGTTGTAACTTGCTCTATGTTGATTTCAGTTTCAATTGAATAAACAGTTATGTTCTCATGCCATGCACATTACAAGTGTTGTTATTGCTGTGTAGTTTCCCACACTTATATTTTTTCTATGTTGCTTTGTCTTAAATAGATATGATTCGAACTATATCTATCTTGATTTGGCAACATAAACTAGAATGATATAGACCATACAGTGACCATACTACATATATATATATATGTTTGTTTCATGCTGTTATCCTGTCCACCTTACTACTGAACTGTTTTACCAAAATGAGTCTCATATACTACATTGTAAACCTGAGATGTGTTTGTTTGTTTGTCTTTTAGAACACGGATAAAATATTGGAGAAGAGTACCCTGTTATGCAATGGTAAAGGAAGTAATACAGATAAGGTTCAAGATAGTGAGACATCCCTGTTGGTCTCCAAGAAAGCTGATAAAAACTATACTGAAGACACTAAGACAACCCGAAAGTCCTGTCTTGATGTAGTGTTTGAGTTACTGGCTATCACTGCTGGCACCAGCTCTTCGAACTCGTTGCCTGAATTAGTTCGGCTTCTTGAGTCTCAACTTCAAGTTGAAAGACATCGATCAGATGTTATGTGACAGGAAGCCGAAGGACTGAGGAAGTCCCTGCAGAATTCAGATGCATACTTTCTGGTGCAACAGCAAGCGCTGGAGGACTTAAGCGCCAAACAAGAGAAAGTTAATAAGCTTGCTAAGCATCTTGCCAGCATTATGGGTACCCAGGATATTGTTTCTTGAGCTCTTTTGAAGTAGTTTCAGTTCTGGACTTGTTTTGCTGCAGCGTTTATATGCTGCTGTGTTCCCTATATTTGCACTGGTGGCGAACTTCGATGCCTAGTGGATGTAATATGTGTAATAGCCGTGATAGCCTAGTGTAAGTTGCTTGCTTATTTATTTCCTTGTTGTCTTGTTTATTTGTTTGCTTGTAATCAGTGAAGTTCTTTTTCTGCGGTTTGCTAGTGGCTGCAATAACCTATTTTATAAAACTAGGCCACAATAACCGTGGGCTAATATTTACTGTAGTGACACTAGGCCTCCTATGGGCCGTAGAAACAGTGGGCCTTCTATGGGCCGTATAAACAGTGTGCCTTCTATGGGCCATAGAAACAGTGGGCCTTCTACGGGCCATAGAAACAATGGGCCTTCTACGGGCCGTAGAAACAATGGGCCTTCTATGGGCCGTATCATCAATGGGCCTTATACGGGCCGTATGATCGATTGGCCAAACATGGGCCAAACAGACCACATTCTGGCCATAAACGGGCTAGAGTTGGAATCGTCCGTTCATGGGCCGACCATAACGGGCCATCGTTAATAGGCCGTATTTGATGACGCTATGAAAATGGCCCAACGTATTAACAGACAACAAACGTGCCGACTGTAACCACGGGCTGAATTTGGCCCACAAGCAGGAAATGACAGTAACGGGTTGTAAGTAAAGAATGCTGGAAAATAGCCCAAGAATAAATGGGCACTGAGAAGGCCGAAAGATAACATGGGCTGGAAACGGCCCAACGGAATAACGGGCCGTTACTGGGTATAAAGTGATACACTGTTCTTTACGGGCCAGTTTCACCACGGGCCGTTAATGGGTGTAAAGTGATACACTATTCATTATGGGCCAGTTTCACCACGAGCCGTTAATAGGCCAAGAGTTACATAGGGCCTCATATGGGCCGAAAGACGTCATGGGCCATACATGGGCCAGAAGTGAAAACGGGCTGGAATCATATTGGATGGCCCAGATGACGCTACTGGGCCTAATTCGAATAGGGCGTAACGGGCCTTGGGTTAGTGGGCTGTAAATGGGCTATATGCGAACAGGCCGTTAACAGGCTTTCCATGGGCCGGCCCGCCGCCTTTTGACTAAGTCAAACAAGCCGGCCTTTTCACAGGAATGGGCCTCTGTTGGGCCGTGCCACGTGTCGACGTATCATAGGCACCTTCTGTCCAATGAGTGGATGACATCTGTCCCAGCGATGAGCCGACACGTGTTTCCTCCAGCCAATGATGATTTTACACGTGGAAAATCCCCATTGGTCGGGGATGTTAACGAGTTATCAGATCCAAAACCCGACCTGATAGCTTAACGGTGTTCCGTTATGATGGATGCCATGTGTCGGTCACCCTTGATGAAAGCACTTCTGTGACGCGCGATTTATCGTCATGGAAGTGGACACTTCCGTGATGATAATTTTGGTAATGTCATGGAACACTTCTACGACAGCACAGGTATGACTATCTTGATTCTGTCAAAAAATCATCATGGATGTACATGCATGACAGAAAACGCGACCTACTGTGACAAACACGTATCATCACGGAAGTGTATTTTTTTTGTAGTGATATGTGCCCCGCATGATGGACCAGGAGTACACACTAGAAGACGACCCCGGTTTGTTCCTGGAGCTGGGCTGGGAAGAGGAAACGCTGGAAGCCGAGGCCTTCCAAGAGCCGCCCAAGGGCCTCGCTGACCATGCCAGCGACAACAGCTATAGGGTACCACTAATCTCTCAGGAGCAGGCTTACGCTAACCATGGGTCGCGAGTGAATCAGGTCACAGCGGTGGACGACGGCCCCAGCGCTGAAGCCCCCCTCTCACCAGGGGAAGCGCATTGGGGGCTGTGGGGGAGGAGCTGGGAGCAAGGCCCCTCCCCGCATTGTACGGAGCAAGGCATCGCCCGGAGGTAGGTCCTCTGCCGAGGAGGCACTGGCGAGCCTTCCCCCCGGCAGAGGGCCCGTGATCCCCGAGGACGCCGCTAGCGTCCCCTTTGCCCCTTGGTATCATCCTGGTTTTCGGACGCCCCAACGGTGGTCAAGGGCGGTGCAAGGTGGGGCCCTCGCCTGGCGATATGAAGTAAGGCTCACGCCTATGAAGGTCTCCACTCGTGACACTCTCACGTAATAATGAGTGGGGTTGTACACGCCCCGGAGTCTCCGGAGTGCCGCCCTCGGGCCTCGGGGGCTCCCGCCCACGTCCTAGTGGAAGCACCATGCTCCGCGCTGGCCGTCGACACTGTCCCCCAATGACTATGCTCACGGCCGTGAAAGCACTTAGCTCCGCGCTAGTGAGAAGACTCGAAGACAAGAAGGCTAGCTAGGTGCCGGACGTGGCCATTTGCTTTTGACCTCTTTTCGGTATCTCAAGCTTGCAGCTTTTGATCTTGAATTTGAAGTTGCATTTTCATTAGCAATCGCGGGGGGCATCCTTTCTTGTTCGCGTTGATTTCGTGAGTTTCTGGATTCGTGTTTTGTTTGAGATTTACGACCGCTATCTCCCCCCCTTTAGAAAACCTCGCCAACGGGGCAGTGGTGCACACGCACTGCGCGCGCGTCTCGCCATTACTGGCGCTCGGTACTCACGAGGCCCCCTTGGGTGGACCGATAGACCCCTCAGGAAACCAGAACCTCGCAAGATCGTGAGGGGCTCCTCTCAGAAGGAATGCACGACCACGATAGCCAGACCAGTTTGAAGCTCAGCTAAAACAAAGTAAGTTACGACATCAAGCCTGCAAGGGGAGTTGTAAGCACCCAAAAGCACACTTTAAGCTTAGCCTAAGGAATGAAGTAGTAGTCTATTTACATGAGGGGCTTCCCCTCTCCAAAATGCTCTTACATCATGAGGGGCCGTACCCAAGCTTTTTTGCGTGCAGGTTCAAAATAAAGGAGCAAGGGCCCAGCCGGACATATCGCTCGCCTCATCCTCCGAATCGCTCCCGGACAGGCCGCTAGCGCCGTCGCTGTCATTGTCTCCACCGCCATCAGCAACACCACCATCAACCACACCACCATCAACCACGCCAATATTAACCATGTCGCCCTCATCCACCGCGACCACCATCGCGTCGTCATCAGAAGCAATGTCCCTAACTAGAGCATCCACATTATCGTCCACCTAGTGCGTGAGGTTGCCCCAGACGACCGTGGGCACTGGGGCAATGGCGGCAGCAAAATCAAAGTCGGGATTGGTGTTTAGGAGATGGCTGAAGACGCGGGAGAATGCGCGCCCGAGCAGGCCTCAGCTCTTTTCGTCCACAAGCTCGCAAGCCCTCATAGCACGGTTCTCCAGGCGCGTCACAACATCAGTGAAGAAGCGAAGATGGTTGGCGTAATCTTGGGCGTGAGGATGAGGGACATGCTCATCGCAGATGACACCAAGCGCCTGGTTGGCCCTCGTCCTGAGGTCCCCAAGCATGGGAGCATGCTCGCGCAGCAGTGTCTGCCGGCAAAGTACCTCCTCCCTGCTTTACTGTGCGAGGGACTCGGCGTTGGAAACTCGCTGCTGGAGGGAGAGCACCTCGGCACAGGCGGAGGCCATCTTGGCCTGCGCCGAGATCAGGGCAGCTGCGGCGGCCTTCTCACGCTGTTCCACCTCAGCCAGCTCTGACCCGAGGGCAGCGGCCCTACCCACACCTTCGGCTTCCACGAGCTTCAGCTTTAGGTCATACCTGCCAGCAAGATCCGGGCGAGCCTCGGCCACCCTGCGGTCGACCTCCTCCTGGGCCCTGGCCTCACGTGCATCGACAACATCCTCTGCTTGCGACTTGGTGTTCCCTCGTCTCCAACCGCTCGAGCTCGAGGCTGCGCTCTGTGGCCTCCAGCAACAGTGCTTCCTCGCGCCTCAAGATATCTTCCTCATCGGATGGGGCGCCCTTCATCGACGCCAGGGCAACTCTGCACACCTCCACCTGCTGCTCCAGGGCGGTGTTCAAGGCCTGGAGTTCACGCCTGCGCTCCTCGGCGGCCGAGCGGTGATTTTCTGCCTCCCTGGCATCCTCCAGGGTTCGGGCGCTGGCCTCTCGCGAGGTCGCCAGGGATGCCTCGGCCTTCACATCGGCGTGCTCACGCTGAGGCGCCCGAGGTTGATAGCCACCTTCAGGCGATGCCACTCCTCCACCAGCCAGAGGCCTTCGGCTTCAAGGCGAGCGCCGACATCTGTAAGTTCTCCACCGAGTCAGCTCATCGCGCCCATTGCCTCCTGAAAGAGCTCGTGGCGGACGACACTCTACTCGTGCGCAAGCTTAAGCACGCAACCAGGTCTGTCCCCCGCAGTGGGGTCGCTGACAGGATCCGAAGCGGCTCACCCCCTGCGCCAAGGGGCTGGGGGCTGGCGCCTCCCGGGCCGCCGAACGGGCTTCGGCAGGGGTCCGGATGGGTTGAGGTCCGTTGATCCAAGAAGGAGCCAGGATCGAGGGCATCCAGCCGCCGTCCACAACCAGAGGAGGAGCCCTTGGCACGCTTGACGCACCCCAGGCGAGGCCACGAAGGAAAGATGGAAAGGGCGCGGGCTCCAGGCGCTAAGCTAGCGCGTTTGCCTCTCCAGTTGACCTCGCGCCGGGCGCGGCATGCTGGCTTGGGGCGCTCAAGGCTAGCGGGGGATCCGAGGCAGGAGGAGGCTGCTTCCCCGAAGACTTTGCGGCCTTGGCAGAAGGGACCCTGAGGAGCCACTGTCAGGAGGTGAAGCAGCACTTGAGAAATCACAAAGATAAGGTACTCACTCGTCTATGGCGATGTACTTCCTCTGCTTCAATGGTCGGAAGGCATCACTGCTGCAGCTTTGGGACCCCTTCCTCTTGCGGAGTGCATCAAAGTCCAGACGGAGCCGGCCGAAGTGCTGGACGTGGCAACCAGCATGGGGCATGGTTGGTGAGGCTCCCGAGGAGGCGACCTTGGGGGTGCTGGGCTGAGGAGAACCCTCGGGCACCGCCTTATGATGGCTCGCTAAGGCCTCGGAAGCTTCGGTCTCAGGAGCAGCGGATTGCATCGCCCCCTCGGCTGTCGCCCCAAGGCAAGAATCACAGGCTCCCGGGGATGGCACCTCGGGAGCCTCGAGCGGTGTCGACGCCTCAGTGCCCACGCCTCCGGCCTCCAGCGAAGCTTGCCCACATGAACCCACACTTGGGGTGAGTTCGGCGCTGGCGGCAGGGAGGGGAACCACGAAGACAGATTTCTCACAGGGCCCTTCAAGGCTAACTGGATGCAGCCCCCATTCATCGAAGGGGGCATTTGCCCCGCGAGCTCCACCCTGTCCGAGCAGTAGTATAGAAGATAGCCCTCCGACAGCATGTCAGCTGGCGAGGGGTTCCCCGTCAAGACCTCGAGCACCGTTCTTCGTGCCTCGAGCGGAAGCCCGCTTCCTGAAGCCTCATGCGATCCTGGCTGCCGGACAAGGCCCACATCGGCCGGGAATGACACTGGAGGGCAGCGATGCGGCGCCGGAGGAACTCCTTCATCACCATGGGCGCAGTCATGCCGATGTCCTTCAGCATCTTCAACCGGTGCCATACGAAGGCGAGGTGGGGGTCCACTAGCTTCTCATGACCCCAGTCGGAGGGACGGCGGGCGCCAACGGGGCGAGAGCAGGGGCTGAGCACACCGACGTCCACGAACACCCACCGTGTGCGAAACCCGCTCGCAGATGGTGGGAGCTCAAAGTCAATCCCCAAGCATGTCGTCACGGCCACGGCCAGGAAGTTCAGGCATCCCAAGCATTGTCGAGGATCGGTGAGGGAGTCCTGGATTAGGGGGTGTCCGGATGGCCGGACTATACCTTCAGCCGGACTCCTGGACTATGAAGATACAAGATTGAAGACTTCATCCCGTGTCCGGAAGGGACTTTCCTTGGCGTGGAAGGCAAGCTTGGTGATACGGATATGCAGATCTCCTACCATTGTAACCGACTTTGTGTAACCCTAACCCTCTCCGGTGTCTATATAAACCGGAGGGTTTTAGTCCATAGGACAACATACACAACAATCGTACCATAGGCTAGCTTCTAGGGTTTAGCCTCTCCGATCTCGAGGTAGATCTACTCTTGTACTACCCATATCATCAATATTAATCAAGCAGGACGTAGGGTTTTACCTCCATCGAGAGGGCCCGAACCTGGGTAAAACTTTGTGTCCCTTGCCTCCTGTTACCATCCGGCCTAGACGCACAGTTCGGGACCCCCTACCCGAGATCCGCCGGTTTTGACACCGACATTGGTGCTTTCATTGAGAGTTCCTCTATGTCGTCGCTGTCAGGCTCGATGGCTCCTACGATCATCGATGGCGATGCAGTCCAGGGTGAGACCTTCCTCCCTGGACAGATCTTCGTCTTCGGCGGCTTCGCACTGCGGGCCAATTCACTTGGCCATCTGGAGCAATTCGAAAGCTATGCCCCTAGCCATCAGGTCAGATTTGGAAGCTTAAACTACATGGCCAACATCCGCGGGGACTTGATCTTCGACGGATTCGAGCCACTGCCGAGCGCGCCGCACTGTCACGACGAGCATGATCTAGCTCTGTCGCCGAACAGTGCCCTGGAGGCCGCACCCGTATCGGCTTCGACCCTTAATTCGGAGCCAACTGCGCCGATCGAGGATGGGTGGTTGGACGCCGCCTCGGGGGCTGCGATCCCAACGGCGATAGAGCCGAACACCAGCCCCGTACTCTGCGGGACTCGTGACTCCAAGGAGCCGGACTCCTCTCCGGACTCCGAACCCTCCGCGCCCCTGCCGATCGAATCCGATTGGGCGCCGATTATGGAGTTTACTGCCGTGGACATCTTTCAGCACTCGCCTTTCGGCGATATTCTGAAGACACTAAAGTCTCTCTCTTTATCAGGAGAGCCCTGGCCGGACTACGATCAGCAAGGTTGGGATTCGGACGATGAAGAAATTCAAAGCCCACCCACCACCCATTTTGTAGCCACTGTCGACGACTTAACCAACATGCTCGACTTCGACTCCGAAGACATCGACGGTATGGACGCCGATGAAGGAGACGATGAAGAACCAGCGCCTATCAGGCCCTGGAAAGCCACCTCATCATATGACATATACATGGTGGACACCCCAAAAGAAGGAGATGGCGATGGAACAGCGGAGGATGACCCCTCCAAGAAACAGCCTAAGCGCCAGCGTCAGCGGCGCCGCTCAAAATCCCGCCAAAACAAATACGGTGATTCCAGCACGGGAGATAACAATACTCCGAAAAGTGCCGAAGAAAACCCCCTCCAGCAAGATTTAGCACAGGAGGATGGAGAAACCAGCCCTCATGAGAGAGCGGCAGACAGAGAGGTCGAGGACGGTAATTATATGCCTCCCTCCGAAGACGAGGCAAGCCTCGACAACGACGAATTCGTCGTGCCAGAGGATCCTGTCGAGCAAGAGTGTTTTCAACGCAGGCTTATGGCCACGGCAAGAAGCCTCAAGAAAAAACAGCAACAGCTTAGAGCTGATTAAGATTTGCTAGTCGACAGATGGACTGAAGTCCTTGCGGCCGAAGAGCATAACTCGAATGCCCCTCCAAGAGCTACCCAAAGCGCAGGTTGCTACCCCGATTAGAGGAGGAAGCACTTGATGCGGCCGACCGGCCACCTCGCGGCCGTGACAGAGAGGCCTCTCGGCCCTCCACTCAAGCCGCACCCCGTACCAAGGCACGGGAATATGCGCTGGATTTATGAGATATGTTGGAGGACAAGGCAAGGCAAACAAGATCGATCTACGGATCATGTGGGCGCCCCGCAGCTCGAGACGGTAACCGTCACGCCAGCCACAAATTCGGCAGGGCCGAACACAGTAGACAAAGCTCATTGGAGCTACGTCGTGATGTAGCCCAGTACAGAGCGCCGCACACCCACTATGCTTCATAGACGAAATAATGGATCATCAAATCCCCGAGGGTTTCAAACACGTAAATATCGAATCATATGATGGCACAACAGATCCTGCGGTATGGATCGAGGATTATCTCCTTCATATCCACATGGCCCGCGGCGATGATTTCCACGCCATCAAATACCTCCCACTCAAGCTTAAAGGACCAGCTCGGCATTGGCTTAACAGCTTGCCAACGGGATAAATCAGTTGTTGGGAGGACCTGGAAGCCGCATTCCTCGACAATTTCCAGGGCACTTATGTGCGACCCCCAGACGCCGATGACCTAAGTCACGTAATTCAGCAGCTAGAGGAATCGGCCAGGCAATTCTGGACACGGTTCCTAACAAAGAAATATCAAATAGTCGATTGTCCGGACACTGAGGCCCTAGCAGCCTTCAAGCACAATATCCGTGACGAGTGGCTTGCCCGGCACCTTAGACAGGAAAAGCCGAAGTCTATGGCAGCACTCACGACACTCATGACCCGCTTTTGCGCGGGAGAAGACAGCTGGCTTGCTCATAGCAACAATATGACCAAGAACCCTGGTAATTCGGATACCAGGGACAGTAGTGGCAGGTCGCGTCGCAACAAGCAGAAGCGCCGCATTAACGGCGACAATACTGAGGATATGACAGTTAATGCCGGATTCAGAGGCTCTAAATCCGGTCAGCGGAAAAAGCCATTCAAAAGGAATCCCAGGGGCCCGTCCAGTTTGGACCGTATACTCGACCGCTTGTGCCAGATACATGGCACCCCCGAAAAGCCGGCCAATCACACCAACAGGGATTGTTGGGTGTTCAAGCAGGCAGGCAAGTTAAATGCCGAAAACGAAGACAAGGGGTTGCATAGTGATGACGACGAGGAGCCCCGGCCGCCGAACAACAGTGGACAGAAGGGTTTCCCCCCACAAGTGCGGATGGTGAACATGATATACGCAACCCACGTCCCCAAAAGGGAGCGGAAGCGTGCGTTAAGGGACGTATACGCGGTAGAGCCAGTCACCCCAAAGTTCAACCCATGGTCCTCCTGCCCGATCACCTTTGATCGAAGGGACCATCCCACTAGCATCCGTCATGGCGGATTCGCCGCATTGGTTCTAGACCCAATTATTGACGGATTTCATCTCAATAGAGTCCTCATGGACGGCGACAGTAGCCTGAACCTGCTTTACCAGGATACAGTGCGGAAAATGGGCATAGATCCCTCGAGGATTAAGCCCACCAAAACGACCTTTAAAGGCGTAATACCAGGTGTAGAGGCCAACTGCACAGGCTTAGTCACACTTGAAGTGGTCTTCGGATCTCCGGATAATTTCCTAAGCGAGGAGTTAATCTTCGACATAGTCCCATTCCGCAGTGGCTATCACGCACTGCTCAGGCTTACCCCATTCGCCAAGTTCAATGCGGTACCGCACTACGCATACCTTAAGCTCAAGATGCCAGGCCCTCGAGGAGTAATTACGGTCAATGGAAACACCGAACGCTCCCTCCGAACGGAGGAGCACACGGCGGCCCTTGCAGCGGAAGTACAAAGCAGCCTCTCCAGGCAGTTCTCCAGTCCAGCCAATAAACGACCGGACACCGTCAAGCGCGCCTGGAGTAACCTACAACAAGATCGCCTGGCACGATCCGAGCAGGCATAGCAATGCGGCCCCAACCCCAGCCCTCGCAAAAAGGCGACACCAGTACTTCGCGTACATAACTACGCTCTAGAAATACCATGGGTACAGGGGGAGGGGCACCATCACGGCACACCCGAAACACAGCTTAAACCGCACCAGGGGCTGCCGATTTTTTAATTTTCTCTTACTTTCAGGACTCCACTCTTCGGAAGGCCTGTTCGGTAGTTCAATTGCTGCACAAACGATGCAAGAACCAGGGAAGTAGACAAGCCACGCCGCATTATGGAACTCCCAGGTGGTCTCTATCACGAGCAGTATACCTGGTTCGCATACTATTCCGCAGCTTGCCCCTGGAACGGATGTGCTGCATAGTCCAACCTTTTGCTTATCGCATTATTTGTATCGTGCTGCTTTGATCGTAGCCCTCTTTAATAAACAGTGCATGGCTTTTGTCTATTTTTGCATTACTCTTTTCTTTTATATATATATATATGTTCCTTACCGACATATTGCACCCGTACACTTTGGCACGGCCTAAATACGCCAGGGGCTTTAGCACCCCTCAATATGGTGTGAGAAGTCCGAACACTTTAACAAAGTGCGGCACCCCGAACCTATAGCATTATATGCATCGGCTCCGAATCATGTCTTGGGTCAATAGTTGGGTTTGCCCGGCTCCTATGTTTTGGTGCCTTAGGTTCCGCTATATCGGCTAAGGTAGCACTAGGAGAACCACTGCGATTGTGCCCCAGTTGAGCTGGGTCGAGCACCTCAGTGGAGAAAGCTAAAACTGACTGTCATGATGAAGCGAGAGCTGGTCGCTGTTCGAGAGGTTTTTCGAGTCCCTAATGACTTATGCCGCTTAGAGCGAGGAGCCGGCTCTGTCCGGCCAAGGCGTGGATAGCGCCCCGAACTCGGTCTTCCGAATACCAGGGGCTTCGCCGAAATTTAAAATTATAGAATTCTATGGCTAAGTGAGAGTGTTCACGCATTATAGTCCGATTGCCTTGTTCGTTGGGCTGAGCGCCTCCCTCGAAGGACCCAAACATGGGAAAAAGAGCGCTCAGGTTTATCCCCGAACACCCCAGCACTAGCGGCACGGGGGCAGAAGCCGACGACTTGCCATCTCTCAGAATTGATAAACAGCCGCACAGAAGGTAATATTTTAAATTCCAACAGCATTTCTTAGTGCATATGAACAAGTTTTCAGCGCACAGGACAAAACGAGCAAGTTTCACTCAAAAATTACATCCCTAGAACATTCATCCGCCACAAGGCAGGCACCCTTCAGAACATCCTTATAATAATTCTCAGGCTTGCGATGCTCTTTCCCCAGCGGTGGCCCGTCCTTCACAAGCTTCTCAGCATCCAGCTTGCCCCAGTGCACCTTAGCACGGGCAAGGGCCCTACGGGCACCTTCAATGCAGACGGAGCGCTTGATGACTTCGAGCCTTGGACAGGCCTCCACCAACCGCCGCACCAGCCCGAAATAGCTCCCAGGCAGAGCCCCTCCAGGGCACAGCCGAACTATGAGGCCCTTCATGGCCTGTTCGGCCGCCTTGTGGAGCTTGACCAGTTGCTTCAGCTGGTCGCTCAGGGGCACAGGGTGTCTGGCCTCAGCATACTGAGACCAGAACACCTTCTCTGTCGAGCTGCCCTCCTCGGCTCGATAGAATGCGGCGGCATCAGACACACTCCGGGGAAGATCTGCGAACGCTCTTGGAGAGCTCCGGATTCGGGTAAGTAACAAGTAACTCACGTTTATGTGTTTGCTTTGCATAAAGAATGCCTTACCCGCCGCTATCTTCTTCACCTCATCCAACTCCTGGAGGGTCTTCTGGGATTCGGCCTTGGCAGACTTGGCATTTTCAATAGCCACCGCGAGCTCGGACGCTCGCGTCTTTGAGTCAAGCTCCAAACTCTCATGTTTTTCCATGAGAGCCTGGAGCTCTTGCCGTACCTTGCCAACCTCGGCCTCATACTTCTCCCACTCGGTGCGCTCTGTGTCCGCCCTCTTCTCGGCCTCGACCAGCGCTTGCTTAAGGGTCGCCACCTCAGACGTGGCCCCTACAATAGCCACGATAATCCTGTCATTTTTTGCAATTGCACCTTTTTATATATATTTAAAAAAACAAGGTATTTCTTACCTTCATTGTCCTCGAGCTGCTTCTTGGCACGCCCGAGCTCTTGCTCGGACCGCTCGAGGTTCTACTTTAGCGTGTCCACTTCCGCAGTCAGTGCGGCGGACGCAAGTAGAGAAGCCTGCATACGCATATTGACTCATTTTTGTTAGACTCCTGCGAATTTTAGTTGATCCTCTATTCGGCTTTTCTTCCCGAACGCCAAACAGAGCATCAGGGGCTACTGTCTATGCGGCAATATTATTTACACATTCTTTACTTACCTCAAAGCCTGTTAAAAGGCTAGTACAAGCTTCAGTCAGTCCACTCTTGGCGGACTGAACCTTCTGGACCACCGCACTCATAATAGTGTGGTGCCCCTCGTTGATGGAGGCGCCTTGGAGCGCCTCCAATAGATTGTCCGGCGCCTCCGGTTGGACGGGGGTCACCGGCACGGTGGGCTTGCTCCTCTTGGAAGGAGGTCCCCCACCGGACTCTGGAACCTTTGAGGGTTCCGGAGCGGTGTCCGGCCTAGAGCCGGACTTGGAGCCCTGGGGGGTTTCATCCCCTTTACTCCTGGAGTCCGGGAGGTCGCCTTGCGGCGCCTCCAGGACCACCTCCTCCCGGCTTGAAACCTATTGGGACAACACTTCGGTGTCGTCCGTAGGGCGGGGGGAGGGGGCCGTCGGAAGCGAGTTCACATCCGACGAGTCCAGTGAGCCGCTCGACGACGCGTCGAGCCGGTGTTTGGATGGGCTGCATAAACATATTCGACATAAGGGAAAGTTGTGCAATAAACGAATACTATGAATTACTCTAGTATCCGGATACTTACGATTTTGCCAGGGGCTTGGCCCTGGGCGGCCACTCCTCTCCGCCGTTGTCGGCGTCGGTGGAGTAGTCCGGAGGAAGGGTTTTCCCCTTCTTGGACCCTCAGGCCTCCCCAGAGAGGGTGGCCTTCCTTTTCTTCTCTCCTCCCGCTGGAGGGGGAGAGGTCTCTTCTTCTTCCTCCTCGTCTTCACGGGAGGAATGTGCCTCGGAACCGTCGGATGATGGATTCGACACCTCCTGGCACTAGGCACTCTTTCGAGTCCCTGTGGCCTTTTTCGCGGCCTTCTTCTCCGGCACCACATAGGGTGCCGGAACCAGCAGCTTCGCCAAGCGAGCATCCGCTGGGCCTTTGGGCAAAGGAGCCGGACAGTTGATCTGTCCGGACGTCACCTGCCAATCCTGTCAAAGGTAAGGGAGCTTAGATCCCGCATGGAGTCAAACTATGAAAACCTGATACCCTGTAAAAGGAAAAAACAGCTTACCGCATGAGCGTGACGCTGCGTGCTGAATCCGCGATCCTCGGTAGCGGAAGCGGGGGCCTCGGCGCCCTTGAAAAGCACCTTCCAGGCATCTTTGTACATCGTGTCAAAGAGCCTGCTCAGAGTTTGGTGCCGCGCCGGGTCGAACTCCCACAGGTTGAAAGCTCGTTGTTGACACGGGAGGATCAGGCGGATGAGCATAACCTGGACAATGTTGACAAGTTTGAGCTTCTTGTCCACCAGGGTTTGGATGCATGTTTGGAGTCCGGTCAGCTCTCCTTTTTTACCCCACGACAGGCCCGTCTCCTTCCAGGAGGTGAGCCGCGTAGGGGGTCCGGATCGAAACACGAGGGCTGCGACCCATTCGGGGTCGCGCGGCTCGGTGATGTAAAACCACCCCGATTGCCACCCCTTCAGGGTCTCCACAAAGGAGCCCTCGAGCCATAAGACGTTGGCCATCTTGCCCACCATGGCACCTCTGCACTCCGCCTGGTTGCCGCGCACCACCTTCGGCTTGACGTTGAAAGTCTTGAGCCATAGGCCGAAATGGGGGCGGATGTGGAGGAAAGCCTCGCACACGATGATAAACGCCGAGATGTTGAGGACAAAGTTTGGGGCCAGATCGTGGAAATCCAGGCCATAGTAGAACATGATCCCCCGGACAAATGGGTGAAGAGGGAAGCCCAGTCCATGGAGGAAATGGGGGAGGAACACCACCCTCTCATGGGGCCTAGGGGTGAGGATGAGCTGCCCCTTTTCGGGAAGCCGGTACGCAATGTCGTTAGATAAGTATCCTGCCTTCCTCAGTTTTTTGATGTGTCCCTCCGTGATGGACGAGACCATCCACTTGCCTCCCGCTTCGGACATGGCTGGAGAAGGTTGAGGTGGGGAGTGCGGACTTGGGCGCTAGAGCTCGAGTGCGCGAGAATGGATAAGCAAGGGAGGAAGAAGGCGTAGGTGAAAAGGTGGATCCTTATCCCCTTATATGGGTGGACGCAACTACGTGTCCCCACCAGCCTGGTAAAACTCGTTTATCTCCAAGCGCCGTAATCAATGGCGCGGTTGGGTTACCCACGCCCGTATTGATGAGAATCCCGGAATAAGGGGACACGATCTCTGCTTTAACAAGACGTGCCAAGGAAATCGCCTCGCATGACACGCTGAGGTGGGATAATGAAATGACTCGGATAAAGGCTTGACTGTGGTGTGTCACACTACGGAATACGTCAGCAGATTAGATTTGTGTAAATGTTATTCTCTCTATGGCAATATGTGGAAACATATTTTGCAGAGCCGGACACTATCTTTGTGTTCAAAATCTTCTATGAAGTACTTGGAGGAGGAACCCGCCTTGCAATGCCGAAGACAATCTGTGCGCCGGACTCGTCGTCATTGAAGCCTGGTTCAGGGGCTACTGAGGGAGTCCTGGATTAGGGGGTGTCCGGATGGCCGGACTATACCTTCAGCCGGACTCCTGGACTATGAAGATACAAGATTGAAGACTTCTTCCAGTGTCCGGAAGGGACTTTCCTTGGCATGGAAGGCAAGCTTGGCGATACGGATATGCAGATCTCCTACCATTGTAACCGACTTTGTGTAACCCTAACCCTCTCCGGTGTCTATATAAACTGGAGGGTTTTAGTCCGTAGGACAACATACACAACAATCGTACCATAGGCTAGCTTCTAGGGTTTAGCCTCTCTGATCTCGAGGTGGATCTACTCTTGTACTACCCATATCATCAATATTAATCAAGAAGGACATAGGGTTTTACCTCCATCGAGAGGGCCCGAACCTGGGTAAAACTTTGTGTCCCTTGCCTCCTGTTACCATCCGGCCTAGACGCACAGTTCGAGGCCCCCTACCCGAGATCCGCCAGTTTTGACACCGACAATCGGTCAAGTGTAGCGAGAAGAAATGGCGCAGCAGGGCCATGGAAGGGGGAATGCCCACCATGGCCTCACAGACGAAAGCAAAGACGGTGAGAAGGGAGATTGATTGGGGATCCAGGTGCAACATATGGATCTGATAGTGGGAGAGCACGGCGTTGAAGAAGGCAGAGAAAGGAGGAACCAGGCCAGCCCACAAGGCGTCGATGAAGAATGGAACCTCGGTGGTTTTCCTGTCAACGGAGGCGCGAGAGGTGGGCTAGGCCGCCGTCCTCCCCCATTCATTGGAGTCAGCAGCGAGCGCAGGGCGAACCTTGTCCATGGCTTCCTGGTTGAGCACCAGTGACCGGCCAACGGCGGGTTCAATGGCCGGGGTGGCCCGGCTGAAGACTGAGGCTTCCTCCTTTCCTTCTCTGTTCGCCGGGGTGCCATGGCAATGAGGAGGGCTGAGCTCAGAACCGATTGGAAGAGAAGGTTATTGTTTGGAAAAGGCAGGAGAGTTGGAGGGGTGTGTCACCAGCAATAGGGGGATAATTGTGTAAGTCACGGTGGCCGCCTAGCCAGGCGGATATCAAGGCTGCGTGGGGAAGCGGAGACACCCACGTCCAATCGACTGCCACGCGTCAAACAAGGTCGCATGCTGTTGGGGCCCATGGCGCTCCGCACTTGCCCCTTGGCTTCGCCTCGAAGCCAAGCCCGACCGTGCCTTGGGCCTGGGGGCTACTGTCGGCATCCTGGGAACAGGGGTCCCCAAACTTGCCTGCCTGCGGCCCACGGCGTGGCTCCACCAGTGGCCCTGTACGACCCCTCTTCACCAGCAAACACTCAAGACCCTCGCGAGGGGCCAAGCCTCGCGGGGCGGACGATGCAAGACCTCCTCGGGGGCGGCCTCACCAGGCTAGCTCGCGAGGGGCGGAAAGATCAAGACACGGGGCACCTCGCGAGGTTCCTGTGATGCAAGCCATGGCGACCAAGGCCAAGCGTGCACCAGGAGGGCGCCAGTGTGCGTAGCGTCCTTGTTTCCTCTTTGGTGCTAAAATAAGCAAGCACGGGCGCAGAGTCCCGAGGCATCAAGCAAAGGTTTCCATATCGGTGCAACGAGACCAAGACCAGCAGGACGGCAGGACGGAGGTCACCGTGCATCCCAAGACGGTGTCATCACAAGAGCCTTTGGCAGGCGAAGACCATCTTTTGTCAGGATAGCTTGTACTAGTTGTCCCCCTTCAAACTGGTCGTTGTGGGATACCTTCCCGCCTAATATTTGGGAAGAGGACCCGGGCCTCTATAAATAGGGCTAGCCACCTATCGGCGTTCTGGGAATGGGGGTCCCCAGACTTGCCTACCTGTGGTCCATGGCGTGGCTTTGCTAGCAGGCCTGTACGGCCCATCTTCATCAACAAGGCATTCAAGACCCTCGCGAGGGGCCAAGCCTCGCGAGGCGGATGACGCAAGACCTCCTCAGGAGCGGCCTCACCAGGCTGGCTCGTGAGGGGAGGAGAGTTCAAGGCTAGGCAAAACTCGTGAGGTTCTCGTGACGTGAGCCATGACAATCAAGACCAGGCGGGCGCCAGCGCGCGAAGCGTCCTTGTTTCCTCTTTGGTGCTAAGGGGGCAAGCGCAGGCGCGGAGTACCGAGGCATCAAGCAAAGGTTCCCATATTGTTGCAACGAGACCAAGACCAGTAGGACGGCAAGACGGGGGTCACCGTGGAGCCCAAGACGGCGTCACCACCAGAGCCTTTGGCAGGCAAAGACTGCTTTTGTCAGGATAGCTTGTACTACATGTCCCCCTTCGAATTGGCCGTTGTTGGCTCCCTTCCCGCTCAATATTTGGGGAGAGGACCAAGGCCACTATAAATAGGAATAGCCACCACCATAGCTAGAGGACCGGATCTTAGATTGAGGAACCAGATCTTATATTAGAGCCACCACATCCTTGGCCACACATCCACCGAGCACAAGAACACCTCAACCTCAGGAGGCTGTTCTTCTGCTTGTACTGTTCATCATCAGCCCAAGAGGAAATCCACCACCACCACACTGGAGTAGGGTATTACCCCACAACGGTGGCCCGAACCAGTATAAATCTTGTGTCCTTTGTGTTGCAAGTTCGCTGAGTTAGTTCGTAAGATCTTAGATAAGTTAGGACGTGGATTGGCAGGGGGGATCTTCGCGCGCACCCCAGTGTTCGAACCTTAAGGGTTTTGCCGGAACCCGTGATCCGACACCACCACCTTAGAAAAGGGAGAAGAATCCTCAACCGCATCAAGCTCACCAAGCACAGGAGCACCTCTCCTCGGGAGGTTGTTCTTCCCTTGTAACTGTTCATCCCCAGCCCAAGAGGCAATCCACCACACCACACTGGAGTATGGTATTACACCACATCGGTGGCCTGAACCAGTATAAATCTCGTGTCCCTTTGTTCTGCGAGTTTGACGCGCTAAGGCTTGAGATCGCGGTGGGGGTGAGAGCTTAGGGGAGGAGAGATCTTCGTGTGCACCCCAGTGTTCGAACCTCAAGGGTTTTGTCGGAACCCGAAATCCGACACCGTCCTAAGTAAATTTGCATGTGCCACCTCTAAAAACTTCTAAAAAATTATCCATTTTGTGTGCCTGGATCGTTCATGAAACGACAGGAGGTGGTCGATATCTTCCGTGCTAAGCATGTTATCCTCAGGTCGAGTGTTTATTCACTCGCCGTCGCACGAGGAAATGGGCAGTAATAGGGATGCCCATTCCCAAACTGCAAAATACAAATAGAGTTCATCTCTTACATAATTAAACAAAAACTCCCAATGGAGTCAAAACCTTTACTTTCTGCTTGGGGACCTCTACCAGCGTGCTTAGCATGGAAGATGTTGATAGCTGATGGTCGTGAAGTGAATAAGAAGGGTGCATATCTCAAAATATCATTTATCTATGTTTTAAAAATTGAGCTCTGGCACCTCTGCAAATCACTACTTCCCTCTGCGAAGGGACTTTCTATTTACTTTTATGTTGTGTCACCACATTCTAAAAGCAAGCGCCAGAAACTGAGTAGAGCACAGCGGTCATGATTTATGCATTGTGTATATCTAATGTTGGGTGCATCATGACTGGATCTTTTCTACCATGAAATACAATGTTTAGTCGTTGCTTGAACTTCGGAGGTTCTCTGCATTTATGTTTTGCGGTCTCTGAAAGGGCTAGCGAGATACCATTATTGTCATATTATATCATGGTTGTTTTGACAATGTGTTGCTATTTGAGATATCTTATTATTGCTCGCTAGCTGATTATGTCATTGATATGAACCATTATAATCTTTAAGAGTTATTGTTGACATGGTTAGTTATAATGTTGGCTAAAAACCTAGGTGTTGTTTAAGCCTATTTATGCAAACAAGAGCAAAGGAGTTCGTAAAAGTTTTTCTTTCTCACTTTCAGTTTATTAACTGTATTGCTTGAGGACAAACAAAGGTTTAAGCTTGGGGGAGTTGATACGTCTCCAATGTATCTACTTTTTCTCATGCTTTTCCTCTTGTGTTGGACTCTAATTTGCATGATTTGAATGACACTAACCCCAGACTGACGTTGTTTTTAGCAGAACTACCATGGTGTTGTTTTTTTGCAGAAATAGAAGTTCTCGGAATGGAACAAAACTTTTTGAGGATTTTTATACCAATAATAAGAATTTCTGGAGCCAAGACCCACCAGAGAGGGGCCCCTGGGTGGGCACGACCCACCAGGGCGCGCCCCCCTCTCCTGGTGCGCCCAGGTGGGTTGTACCCACCTGGTTGCCCCGCTGATGACCCCCTGATACTATAAATTCACATTATTCCAGGAAAAAAATCAGGGAGAAAGAATTATCGTGATCCATGAGACGGAGCCGCCGCCAAGCCCTGTTCTTCCTCGGGAGGGCAGATCTGGAGTTCGTTTGGGGCTCCAGAGAGGGGGATCTTCGTTCTTCGTCATCACCAACCCTTCTCCATTGCCAATTCCATGATGCTCCCTGTCGGCGTTCTGGGAACGGGGGTCCCCAGACTTGCCTGCCTGCGGCGTGGCTCGAGTGGGGGCCCAGTGCGGCCCAGCTTCATCAGCTCAAGCTCAAGACCCTCGCAAGGGGCCAAGCCTTGCAGGGCGGACGACAGGAGGCTTCCTCAGGAGCAGCCTCATCAGGCAGGCTCGCAAGGAGGTGGAGAGATCAAGGCAGGGGTGCCTCACGAGGATCCCGTGACGCAAGCCATGACGATCGATATTAGGCGGGCGCCAGGCAGGCGCCGGCCTGCGCAGTGTCCTTGTTTCCCCTTCGGTGCAAAGGGAGCAAGCGCAGGCCAAGGCATCGGGCAAAGGTTACCATTCCAGTGCAACGAGACCAAGACCAGCAGAGCGGCAGGACGGAGGTCACCATGGAGCCCAAGACGGCGTCATCACCAGTGCTTTTGGCAGCCGAAGACCAGCTTTGGTCAGGATAACTTGTACTAGATGTTCCCCTTCAAAATGGCCAATTGTTGGCGCCCTTCCCGCTCATTATTTGGGAAGAGGACCAGGGCCTCTATAAATAGGACTAGCCCCCGAAGAGGAGAAGAGAGGAAAAAAGGCAGGAAAAAGAGAGGAAAGAGAGGAGGAAAGAAGAGAAAAAGAGGGAAGAGAGAGAGAGAGAGAGATCCGGACCAAGTAGAACACACCGCACCAGCTCAAGAACACCTCTCGCGAGGCCGTTCTTCCCCTGTATTGTTCATCGTCAGCCCCTGAGGCAATCCACCACACCACACACTGGAGTAGGGTATTACACCACATCGGTAGCCTGAACCAGTATAAACCTCGTGTCCCTTGAGTGTTCTTCATCCCAACCTAGATTTCTTGCGAGCCATAGAAGCGCGAGTCGGTAGGGGAAAGATCTCCGTGCGCACTCCAGAGTTCGAACCTTAAGGGTCTGCCGGAACCCGAAATCCGACATTTGGCGCGCCAGGTAGGGGTGCGCCGGAATCTTTCTTCCGTTGTTCGCGTGTGATCTTCCGTCGTGTCCATGGCTGACGCTCATCGGGCTCGCGCCGAGCGCCGGGCTACTCTCGCCACCCGCATCGCCCAGACGGCACCCATCGGTGGACGCCCTCGTCATTTCCCATCGCCTGCCGCCAACGCCGCCACCGGCCCGTCGGGGAACGAGCAGCAGGCCTCGTCCCAGCATCCTTCGGTGCGGCGGGAGGGCCGCACCGCAACCCCGTCACTGATTCCAATCAGTTCGTCGTCCCACGCCCGTCGCGCCCCCACGGACGCGCACGTCGCACTGCTCCTGGCAAGAGAGCTCCTGTACTACCTCCCCCTCGACGACCTCTACTAGGACTGGCTCACCCGCATCACCGAGCTCGTCAGCGCCGCAGGGGGCTCTCCTTTGCCGTCCTTCTCGCTGCCTCGCCCTCCATTCCGCGCAGGGGGTGAGGATCAGGAGGCGCCTCCGCCACCTCCCCCCCCCAAGAAGGCGCGCTGGCTCCAAGGCGTGCAGCCCCAGGGCGAGACCCTCCACGTCTAGCGCCTGCACGGCAAGAAGGGAGCTGCCAAGAGATCCCTCGTCCCCAAGAAGGTGCTCGCATGCAACCAGCACCGGCGCGCCAAGATCACGTCCCTGCGCCTCCATGCCGAGACCCCGTGCTGCTCCAAGCGGCGGCGCGTGGTAATCACCAGGAGCAGGCCCAGCACCAGCAAAGGGCGTCGGTGGCTACAGCAGGCTGCCGCGCCTTCACCCCCGAGCTACGCAGCGTCACATGGCCAGGCAAGTTCAAGCCTGATCTTCCCCCTCGCTATGATGGCACGGCGGACCCCGCGGAATTCCTACAGCTCTATGAGTTGGGCATCGAAGCCGCCAACGGAGACGAAAAGGTCATGGCGAACTGGTTTCCCATGGCGCTCAAGGACGGCGCCCGCACCTGGCTTCTAAACCTGGCTCCCAGCATGATCTCCTCCTGGGACGAGATGCGCACTCGCTTCATTGCCAACTTCCAGGGCACTCGTGACCGGCCATCGGCCATAAGCGACATGCGCCGCATCAAGCAATAGCCAGGGGAAACCCTGCAGAAATACATCCAGCGCTTCAACAACGCTCGCCTCAAGATCCCCAGGGTGACTAAGGAAGCCATTATCTCAGCCTTCTCCGATGGCGTGCGTGACATCAAGATGAAGGAGGAGCTGGCAATCCATGAAGACCTGTGCACATCCCTGGAGTTGTTCAACTTGGCGACCAAGTGCGCCAGGGCTGAGGAAGGACGCCTCTCCCTCCTCGAGCTCCCAGCTGCCGACCCAGAAGAGAAAAAGCCCAAGGCCAAGGACGTGAAGCGTAAGGGAGCTGCCGTGCTCGCAGTGGAACCAGACACCAAGCGAGGTAGGGATCAGCCTGAGTCATCCAAGGGCAGCCGATACTGCATGTACCACGACCTCCACACCCACAACACCAACGAATGCCAAGAGCTCAGGGCCGTGCGAGATGGGCGTATCGGCCGACGCCCTGAGTGCAATGACAGGGGCTATGGCCGAGGAGGAGGAAGAGGTGGAGGACGATGGGAAGACTGTGGCCCTCGCCAAGGGTGGCGTGACCAACCTCGCGAGGATCAATGGCAGGACCAGCCTCGCGAGGGAGGCTGGAGGGATCAGCCTCGTGAGGATCGCCCGCACGGCAACGTGGGCCTCCCTCCTCTACCGCTGCCACCAAGAAGGAACGAAGACCAACATTAAGACAAGGGGGCTGGGGGCTTCCAGGAGCCGCGCGCAATCACTTGCATCTTGGGTGGCGCCCAGGCCCCAGCATCACAGCGCATCTTCAAGCAGTTTGCTCGCGAGGTGAATGTAGTCCTCCCCAAGCTTGAGGCCACGCGCCCTCTTAGGTGGTCTGCGTGCGCCATCCCGTTCAGCTCAGCGGATCAGCTCAAGTGCGCGGCGACGGTCGGAGTCCTCCCGATGCTTTGCTCCCAGTCATCAGCAATGTGTAGGTCACCAGGACCCTCGTTGATGGCGGAGCAGGACTCAACGTCCTGTCCATCGAGACGTTCGACAATCTCCAAGTGTCGTATGATCAGCTCCAGCCGACCAAGCCTTTCTCAGGAGTCACTGATGGTTCCACTATTCCGATAGGGCAAGTTCGCATGCCAGTCACCTTCGGGTAGTGCAACAACTACCGCATCGAGCTCATCGACTTTGACGTCGCCCACATTCGCCTGCCATACAACGCCATCCTCGGGTACCCAGCCCTAGCCAAGTTCATGGTAGTGAGTCACCATGGCTACAATGTCCTCAAGATGCCAGGAAGCGGTGGAGTTATCACCGTACCCTGTGAGAAAAGGGACGCGGTGTGTTCACTTGAGCGTGCGTTCCAAGCCGTAGCAATCAAAGACCCAGATCACAGGAGCGGAAGACTTCCCAAGGCGACCCTTAAGAAGAAGAAGGCTTCGCCTGGTCCAAGCCATAAGGAGGCAGGCACCTCCGGAGGCGTTGCATCAGGATTTGCGCCCGTTCAGGGAGCGCCACCCTCTGTCGCATAGGAAAGCGTGCCCGGCGCCCTCCTCAGGCAGGGCTCGGGGGCTCTTTCTTGGAGAACCACCGACTTTGCCAAGGTCACTAGGGAGGCACTCGGGCACCACTTGGAGGGGTGCTTCCAGGCACGTTTCCCTCAGGAAGGTACAAGGCAAGGAAGACCAAACCCTCGGGAGTTCATCGCAGGAAACACCCAGGAGCTACAGGAGTCGAGAGTCATGCGCGGCAGCCGCCGCTTGCCCGCCGTGGCCCCACATCTAGGCGAGGATGGTGTGCTGCATGTCTGCATCGACGTGCCAGGGCTCAACCGAGCCACATCTCAGGAGCGCCTCTGGCCTTCGCGCGTGGGGCGTTGCGAGGGTCCACCTCATAGCTACATTCGCATGCCTTTCGGCCTGCCGAACGTGGTCGCCGCTCATCAGCGCCTGCTGAGGAGCATTCTGGAGGCTTAGGAGGTCAGGCATTGTGCGGTCCTGGCAGAGGTGGAGATGGCCCTTGAAGACCTACCCGTGTCCCCGGAGCCTCCCGAGGCTCCTGGGCCTGGGGGCTCGTGAGGGTCGACGTCTTCACCGCGCATCGCCCACTTCTTCGGCATCACTTCATCTTCAACGGCATCAGGTGACATCTTTCAAGTTACATTTTTAGCTGGGAGAGCCCACAGGGCCGCATCGTTCCCAGGTCGCGTGGGTCCATCCCTGCGGCATGTATCCGTTTTGCTTACGCTCTTTACCTACCTTGTTGGGGGCGCCCCTCGGGCTGCATCATCCCCAAGCTGCTCGGGCCTGGCCCAGCGGCGTTTGCTTTTCCCGCATCTACTTGAAATGAATTTGCTCCTCCACGCTTAACCTGGTTCCCATGATCGTCATCTACTGCTTATCGCGGACTTCTCCGCTCTCACGCAAAGAGCTTGCACGTTAAAAGGGGGGTACCTAAGCATCGCGGCTCATGGGCTCCTACTGGCTCTCCAGCCCTCACCCCCTGGCCTTGACCCACGGCATCGCGACCTGTCATACCAGCGGCGGCTGAGCTCGCTTGAGGGTCGAGACCTGAGGACATAGAGCATTTGCATTCTAACCACCCTACAGGAACACACCATTGATAAAGGCCCAGAGCCAGGCGCAACCCGCCTTGAGGTAGGGCCTCGTGAGTCCCGCGCTGGCTCACGAGTGCCCAGCTACACCTCTCCTAGCCCTACCGTGCCGGCCACGTGTTAGGGTGGGGCTGTACATGCCCCGGGGGCTCCTCCCGGAGGGGGGCCCCCCTCCCACGTACCAGTGGAAGCACCATGCTCCGCGCTGGCTGACGACACTGCCGAGGAGCGGCTATGCCCGTACACATACGGAAGCGCTATGCTCCGCGCTGGTGATAAACAACTGAGGGCGGCCCATGGCCGTACCAACCTCAGGGAGCCCGGAGCTCAGTGTCTGGCACCATCGCAACGCCTCCCCTCGGGAGTGCCGCGCGAGGGGGCTGGACACGGGGGCTATGCCCGGGCCATGCCCGAGCACACGCCACCCAGCCAGGTCCCTCGGACCTGGTCGTCGCGCGCCCCTCGCCGAGCGGAGCCAAGGTATGAAAACCCATTTGAACGTCAAGGGGGACTCCTGAGCATCGCGACTCAGGAGCCTAACTTTCCATGTAGCCCCTCACTCCTTAGTCCCGTCCTGGTTTCCGGTCAGGGCTAACAACGGTTGAGGTATGCGCGAGGCCGGGCCCTGCCGACGCAGAATGACCAATCCACTCCTTTGCTCCCCCCCCCTTCCCTACTTGTTGCTCGCGTGTCAAGGGGGACTCCTGAGCATCGCGACTCAGGAGCCTAACTTGCCACGTAGCCCCTCACTCCTTAGTCCCGTCCTGGTTTCCGGTCGGGGCTAACAGCGGTTAAGGTATGCGCGGGGCCGGGCCCTGCCGACGTAGAGCGCAAGCAAATAGGAGGGAAAAATGCAAATTCCAGGGAATTTAAAGCAAATATTACAAGCCATAGATTGTTTCACAATGCCAAACACAAGTTTAAATGCCTCCGCGAGGCAACAGGACAGAAGCCGCAAAGGGATCACTCTCCAGTGGCGCCGCCGCCTGTGGTGGAGTCATGCTGGGCGACTCCGCCTCCTGAGGCCGCGGAGCTGGCGGCACCGCCCCCGGGCAAGGTACTGAAGGCGCGGAACCTCTCCAGCAAAGCCTTGGCTCGGCCTTTCACAGCCTCAGCGGCAGCGGCGGCAAGGTCGCCGCTCACAGGTTCCAGCAGGCTGTCGAAGTCGACGTTGGGGTCGCGCAGGTAGACGTGCCTGAGGACATGCGTCAGCGCTGCAGAAGACAGGGCACGCGCCTCAGCCTCGTCCGTGGGGCCGAGGCCGTCTGTGACATCTTCAAGCGCACGGACCAGGAAGGGAAGCAGCTCAGCGGGGCCGTCCTCTGCACCAGCCAACGGCTCCTCCAAGCCGCCCTCGTAAAGCTTCTTCAGCGCGGCGCGAGCTTTCTTCTCCAGCTGCGCGAAGGCCACCCGATCCTCGGCCAGCACCTTCACCTTGGCATCTAGCTTGGTCCTCTCCGCCTTCAGCGACCGCTCCAGCGTCTCCAACCGGCCGCAGCGGTCATCAAGATTGGCGCCCCGGTCCTTGATGGCAGCCTCCCGAGCCTTCATCTCCTTCTCCTTCTCCTGGCGGCCGCGGACCTCCTTCGCGAGCTCGTCGCGCAGGCCTTGCAGCTCGACCTCCAGCGCCTTGCAGCGGCCCTAGGCAGCTGCAGCGTCGCCCAAGGCAGCGTCGCGAGCGGCCTTGGCTTGGCTGGCGGCCTGCTTCTCCCCATCGGAGGCCGACATGGCCTGGCTCAGCGCTGCTCGGACGGAGGCGGCAGAACGGGCCCAGCCAGAAGCTAGCTCCAGGCGCCCGGTCACTAGGCGAGGGTCCACGCTTAGAAGATCCTCCTGCAGCTGGCTTAGTTCGTTGGCGACCCGGTCCAGGACGGCGGCAGAGGGATCAGAAGAGACGGGAACCTGTGGAGCGGGCGGAGAGGATGGCGGCGTGATCACAGCTTGGCAGGAAGGAACCCCCTGGGCCTTGGCCACCCCGGCTGCAGCATCGAGCGCAGCCGCCTCCAGGGTCAGCGGGGCCACGGGGGCTGACTCCTCGCCAAAGCATCCCAGTTGGCCTCGCAAAGACGATCGGGCGTCTCCTTCCCCAGCAGATGAAGGCGCCACCCCGGCAGATGGACTCGCCCCAAGCAGGGCCGCAGAAGCCCCTCTCAACCTTTTCGCTGCAGATGCCGGCCTGGCAAAAGAGTGCAGCCGTCAAGCCTCGGTGGCAGAAACCAAGCGAAGCATGAATCGAGCACTTACTGGTCGTCGTTCGCGGACTCAAGCAGCTTCCGGCCAAACTTGAAGCCCGAGAGCCTGCGGCTGGGTCAGCCTTGGGAGGCCCAGAAGTAGAAGGCATGTCAGGAGGGCTGGAGCTGGCCTCAGACTGCCCGGGGACCAAAGCAGACCCTGGGAGAACCGGCCCCGACCTGCCCTTCCTTGTGACCAAGGGAGAGTCCTCCCCTCCTCGCCTGGCGCCAGCCTCGTCGTCGTCCGGCATGGAGTGGAGGGTCCGGGACCTGCGCCGAAGGAAGGACTCCCCTGACTCCTCGCTATTCGGCTCAGAGTCAGACTCTTCCTCCTCCGCCTCTTCTTCCCTCTCACTCCCGCTGGAGCTTCCGGAGGACACGTCCACCATCGCCAGCGCCGCCAGATCCTCAGGAGCTTCCGCAGGCACCAGCCCCTCACCATTGAAGGTGGGAATGGTGTTCACCACCTGCTCCCAGTCGTCATGAAGGAACAGGGGGACGGGGGCGCCCACCGGGCTCGCCGCATCTCCCCCAACCAAGGAGTGGAGGGTCGCGACCAGATCCTCATCGGTCAGGGCCTCGGATATTAGGTGCAGGGCGGCGTCCACTTCCCCAAGCCTCCACAATGGGAGCAAGTGCTCCTGGAGTGGAGCCACCCGGTGCTCCAAGAACTCCCTCAGGAGTGTAGCCCCGGTTAGCTTCGCCGCCGCCAAGTTGCCTAGCCTTAGGTCCGCGTTCATCCTCTTCAGCACCGCCTTAGCATGGGGGTCGACGAGCTCCGCGCGGGACCACACGTCAAGGGCCTTGGGCTGCCCCGTAGGCAACACCAGTCGGGGGTGAAGGCGCCCGACGTCCACCATGACCCACTTGCTCCGGAAGCCTTCGATTCTCTTCCCAGGCTTCGAGATAGCATTGGAGTTGGAGTATGCGATAAAGCTCGTGCATGCGGAGACATGGGCACGAGAAACCCGGAGGGAAAAATAGTGGCGCAACAAGGCCACCGAGGGCTTCACCCCAACGTGAGCCTCGCAATAGTAAGCGAAAATCGCCAAGAGAAGAACAGAGTTGGGGTGGAGATGTAGAGCTTGCAAGTTGTATTGGTCGAGAACAGCAAAGAAGAACTCGGAGAAAGGAGGCACCAGACCGGCGATGATGGCGCTCACAAAGAACGAATAGAAGGTGCTCCCCTTGCCCTCAGGCTGGTCGGAGCCAGCCTTGAGCACAGTCACCCCCTTTCTGCCCTGCGCGACCGTCATCAGGCGCGTGAGGGCGAGGTTCTTCTCCGACAAGTTCGGGGGATCTAGAGCCGGCAAGTACCAGGCCTCGGTTGGGGACTTGCGAGGCACCATGGCGTGCCGGATGGGAAGGATTGAGACAGATCTGGAGGATTTCGGGAGCAGGAAGGAGAAGAGCGAGAAAGGGGATCTGGGGCAAGGCGAACGAGAGCAAAGCAAGTAAGCCTGGCCCGGGCACCTCTTTGTCAGATGGACGGTTGCCGAGGCGTCGTGGGGAAGCGCAGACGCCCACGTCCAATCAATCGCCACGCGGCGCCTAAGGCCGCAGGCTATTGGGGCCCGCGGCGCTTCGCACTTGCCCCTTCGCTTCTCTGCTAAGCCAAGCCCGGGCGCGCCTTGGACCCGGGGGCTACTGTCGGCATTCTGGGAACGGGGGTCCCCAGACTTGCCTGCCTGCAGCATGGCTCGAGTGGGGGCCCAGTGCAGCCCAGCTTCATCAGCTCAAGCTCAAGACCCTCGCAAGGGGCCAAGCCTTGCAGGGCAGACGACGGGAGGCTTCCTCAGGAGCAGCCTCATCAGGTAGGCTCGCGAGGAGGCGGAGAGATCAAGGCAGGGGTGCCTCGCGAGGAGCCCGTGACGCAAGCCATGACGATCGAGATTAGGCGGGCGCCAGGCGGGCGCCGGCCTGCGCAGTGTCCTTGTTTCCCCTTCGGTGCAAAGGGAGCAAGCGCAGGCCAAGGCATCGGGCAAAGGTTACCATTCCGGTGCAACGAGACCAAGACCAGCAGAGCGGCAGGATGGAGGTCACCATGGAGCCCAAGATGGCGTCATCACCAGTGCTTTTGGCAGCCGAAGACCACCTTTGGTCAGGATAACTTGTACTAGATGTTCCCCTTCAAAATGGCCAATTGTTGGCGCCCTTCCCGCTCATTATTTGGGAAGAGGACCAGAGCCTCTATAAATAGGACTAGCCCCCGAAGAGGAGAAGAGAGGAAAAAAGGCAGGAAAAAAGAGAGGAAAGAGAGGAGGAAAGAAGAGAAAAGGAGGGAAGAGAGAGAGAGAGATCCGGACCAAGTAGAACACACCGCACCAGCTCAAGAACACCTCTCGCGAGGCCGTTCTTCCCCTGTATTGTTCATAATCAGTCCCTGAGGCAATCCACCACACCACACACTGGAGTAGGGTATTACACCATATCGGTGGCCCGAACCAGTATAAACCTCGTGTCCCTTGAGTGTTCTTCTTCCCAGCCTAGATTTCTTGCGAGCCATAGAAGTGCGAGTCGGTAGGGGAAAGATCTCCGTGCGCACCCCAGAGTTCAAACCTTAAGGGTCTGCCGAAACCCGAAATCCGACACTCCCCACCGGGAGTGAGTAATTCCTTCGTAGGCTCGTTGGTCGGTGAGGAGTTGGATGAGATTCATCATGTAATCGAGTTAGTTTTGTTAGGGCTTGATCCCTAGTATCCACTATGTTCTTAGATTGATGTTGCTATGACTTTGCCATGCTTAATGCTTGTCACTTTGGGCCCGGGTGCCATGATTTCTGATCTGAACCGTTTATGAATTCATCATTGTATTCATGTTTTAGATCCGATCTTGCAAGTTATAGCTAGTCACCTACTACGGTTATGATCCAGCAACCCCGGAGTGACAACAACTGGGCCCACTCCCGGTGATGACCATAGTTTCAAGAGTTCATGTATTCACTATGTGTTAATGCTTTGTTCCGGTTCTCTACTAAAAGGAGGCCTTAATATCCCTTAGTTTCCAATATGGACCCCGCTGCCATGGGAGGGTAGGACAAAAGATGTCATGCAAGTTCTTTTAATAAATCACGTATGACTATTTATGAAATACATGCCTACGTTATATCGATGAACTGGAGCTAGTGTTGTATCGCCCTAGTTTATAACTGTCTCATGATGAATATCATCTAAGAAGTCACCGATCCAATGCCTACGAATTTATCTTATATTGTTTCTGCTAAGTTACTATTGCTATCATCACTGTTACACTTGCTACAAACTACTGCTATCACAGTTATTGTTGCTGCTGTCACTATTATCAAAACTATCAAACTAGTTTGCTACTGATCCCTTTGTTGCAGATAATTAATCTCCAGGTGTGGTTGAATTGACAACTCAGCTGCTAATACCTTCAAATATTCTTTGGCTCCCCTTGTGTCGAATCTATAAATTTGGGTTGAATACTCTACCCTCGAAAACTGTTGCGATACCCTATACTTGTGGGTTATCACTTACTTGAAGAAACCTCCTACTTATGATTAACCCCCTCGCAAGCATCCGCAACTACGAGAAAAGTATTAAGAATAAATTCTAACCATAGCATTAAACTTTTGGATCCAATCGATCCCTTACGGAATAGCGCATAAACTAGGGTTTAAGCTTCTGTCACTCTCACAACCCATCATCTAATAACTACTCCAAAATGCATTCCCTTAGGCCCAAATATGGTGAAGTGCCATGTAGTCAACGTTCACATGACACCACTAAGGGAATCACAACATACAATCCCTCAAAATATCGAACACGATAAAATTCACATGATTACTTGCAACAAGATTTCTCCCGTAACCTCAAGAAAAAAAGTAAATACTCACAAATTACAATCATGCTCATGATCATAGGGGTATTAAATAGCATATTGGATCTGAACATATAATCTTCCACCAAATAAACCATATAGCAATCGACTACAAGATGTAATCAACACTAATACTCACCCACAAGGACCAATCTATAGTTCCGCTACAAAGATTGAACACAAGAGATGAACCAGGGTTTGAGATGAGATGGTGTTGTTGAAGATGTTGATGGAGATTGCCCTCCCCAAGATGGGAGAGTTGTTGGTGATGATGATGACGATGATTTCCCCCTCTGGGTGGGAAGTTCCCCCGACGGAATCGCTCCGTCGGAAGGCAAAAGTGCTCCTGCCCAAGTTCTGTCTCGAGACGGTGGCGCTTCGTACCGAAAGTCCTCTCCTTATTTTTTCTAGGTCAAAATGACTTATATACCAGAAGATGGGCACCGGAGGTGGGGTGGGCTGAGCACAACCCACCAGGGCGCGCCTGGGGTCCCTGGCACGCCCTGGTGTCTTGTGCTCACTAGGTGGCCCCCCTCCGGTAGTTGTTTGCTCCGGTATTTTTCATATATTCCATAAAAAATACGCGTGAAGTTTTAGCTCATTTGGAGTTGTGCAGAATAGGTAGCCTAATGTAGCTTTTTCAGGTCCAGATTTCCAGCTGCCGGAATTCTCCCTCTTTGTGTGAACCTTGCATATTATGAGTGAAAAGGCATTAGAATTACTCCAAAAAGCATTATTATGCATAAAAACATTATAAATAATAGTAGGTAAACATGATGTAAAATGGACGTATCAACTCCCCAAAGCTTAGACTTCGCTTGTCGTTAAGCGAAAACCAAAATCGAAAAACATGTCCACGTGCTTAGAGAGAGAGGTGTCGATAAAAACAAAATATGGACATAGAAGCATCATGTAAATTATTATAACAACAACAAACGTTAACATATAACTTTTATCATAGACTTCTCATGAATAAGTAACAATTCATCACAACATCGAAATATAAAGCATAAGCTCTATTGGAAACCAACAAACTATGTTCTCAGTCAACTTTGCAACTACAATTCATCATCTTTTCAAGAAGGGTCACGTATCTGAGCCTTTAGGCAAGTCCACATACTTGATGTCTACTACGCAACTTTATTCTTGTAGACACGTGTTGGGCCTCCAAGCACAGAGTTTTGTAGGATAGTAGCAATTTCCCCTCAAGTGGATGACCTAAGGTTTATCAATTCGTGGGAGGCGTAGGATGAAGATAGTCTCTCTCAAACAACCGTGCAACCAAATAATAAAAAGTCGCTTGTGTCCCCAACACACCAAATACAATGGAAATTTGTATAGGTGCACTAGTTCGGCAAAGAGATGGTGATACAAGTGTAATATGGATAGTAGATATTGATTTTTGTAATAGGAACAATAAAAAACAGCAAGGTAGCAATTGATAAAACGGAGCACAAACGGTATTGCAATGCTTGAAAATGAGGCCTAGGGTCCGTACTTTCGATAGTGCAAACTCTCAACAATGCTAATATAATTGGATCATATAACCATCCCTCAACGTGCAACGAAGAATCACTCCAAAGTTCCTATCTAGCAGAGAATATGAGAAGAAATCATTTGTAGAGTACGAAACCACCTCGAAGCTATTCTTTCCGATCGATCTATCCAAGAGTTCGTACTAAAATAACACCAAATAATTTCAGATTCATAATACTCAATCCAACACAAAGAACCTCAAAGAGTGCCCCAAGATTTCTACCGGAGAAACAAAGACAAGAATGTGCATCAACCCCTATGCATAGATTACCCCAATGTCACCTCGGGAATCTGCGAGTTGAGTGCCAAAACATACATCAAGTGAATCAATATGATACCCCATTGTCACCACGAGTATTCATTTGCAAGACGTACATCAAGTGCTCTCAAATCCATAAAAGTATTCAATCTGATAAGACCAAATCTTAAAGGGAAAACTCAATTCATCACAACAAGATGGAGAGGGAAAAACCCCATATGATCTGACTATATCAACAAAGCCCGCGATACATCAAGATCGTGACATCCCAAGAACACGAGAGAGAGAGAGAGAGATTAAACACATAGCTACTGGTACAAACCCTCAGCCCCAAGGGTGGACTACTCCATCCTCATCATGGTGGCCGTCGGGATGATGAAAATGGCCATCGGTGATGATTTCCCCCTTCGGCGAAGTGCCGGAACAAGGTCTAGATTGGTTTCTCGTGGCTACAGAGCATTGTAGCGGCGGAACTTATGATCTAGGGTTACCCCGAGGGTTTTTGGAATATTTGGGAATTTATAGGGCGAAGTGAAGGAAATATGTCCTAGAGGTAATAATAAAGTTGTTATTTATATTTCCTTATATCATGATAAATGTTTATTATTCATGCTATAATTGTATTAACCGGAAACTTAGTACATGTGTGAATACATAGACAAATAGAGTGTCCCTAGTATGCCTCTACTTGACTAGCTCGTTAATCAAAGATGGTTAAGTTTCCTAGCCATGGACATGTGTTGTCATTTGATAAACGGGATCACATCATTAGAGAATGATGTGATGGACTAGACCCATCCGTTAGCTTATCACTATGATCGTTTAGTTTATTGTTATTGCTTTCTTCATGACTTATACATGTTCCTATGACTATGAGATTATGCAACTCCCAAATACTGGAGGAACACTTAGTGTGCTATCAAACGTCACAGCGTAATTGGGTGATTATAAAGATGCTCTATAGGTGTCTCCGTTGGTGTTTGTTGAGTTGGCATAGATCGAGATTAGGATTTGTCACTCCGATTGTTGGAGAGGTATCTCTGGGCCCTCCCGGTAATGCACATCACTATAAGCCTTGCAAGCAATGTGACTAATGAGTTAGTTGCGGGATGATGCATTACGGAACGAGTAAAGAGACTTGCCGGTGACGAGATTGAACTAGGTATGATGATACCGACGATCGAATATCGGGCAAGTAACATACTGATGACAAAGGGAACAATGTATGTTGTTATGAGGTTTGACCGATAAAGATCTTTTTACAATATGTAGGAACCAATATGAGCATCCAGGTTCCGCTATTGGTTATTTACCGGAGATGTGTCTCGGTCATGTTTACATAGTTCTCGAACCCGTAGGGTCCGCATGCTTAACGTTCGATGACGATTTGTATTACGAGTTATGTGATTTGATGTATCAAAGGTTGTTTGTAGTCCCGAATGAGATCACGGGCATGACGAGGAGTCTCTAAATGGTCGAGACATAAATATTAATATATTGGACCATGTTATCCGGACACCGGGAGTGTTCCGTATGGTTTCGGATAAAACCGGAGTGCCGGAGGGGTTACCGGAACCCCCCGAGGAAGTAATGGGCCTTAGGGGAGAGAGAGGGAAGCAGCCAGGAGGTGGCGCCCCCCCCCCCAAGGGGAGTCTGAATAGGACTAGGGGAGGGGGCGTGGCCCCTCTTTCCCTTTCCCTCTCCCTCTCCTTCCTTCTTCTCCTACTTGGACTAGGAAAGGGGGGGACCGATTCCTGCTTGGAGTAGGATTCCCCCTCCTTGGGCGCGCCCCTTGTGGCCGGCCGGCCTCCTCCTCCCCTCCTTTATATATGGGGGAGGGGGCACCCCATAGACACAAGAGTTGATCTTTAGCCATGTGCGGTGCCCCCTCCACAGTTTTACACCTCGGTCATATTGTCATAGTGATTAGGCGAAGCCCTGTGTCGGTAACTTCATCATCACCGTGACACGCCATCGTGCTGATGGAACTCACCCTCGGCCTCAGCTGGATCAAGAGTACGAGGGACGTCACCGAGCTGAACGTGTGCAGATCACGGAGGTGTCGTGTGTTCGGTACTTGATCGGTTGGATCGCGAAGACGTTCGACTACATCAACCGTGTTACTAAACATTTCCGCTTTCGGTCTAAGAGGGTACGTAGACACACTCTCCCCTCTCGTTGCTATGCATCTCCTAGATAGATCTTGTGTGATCGTAGGAATTGTTTTGAAATACTGCATTCCCCAACAGTGGCATCCGAGCCAGGTCTATGCGTAGATGTTATATGCACGAGTAGAACACAAAGAGGTGTGGGCGAGAATAGTCATACTGCTTACCAGCATGTCAGACTTTGATTCGGCGATATTGTTGGATGAAGCGGCCCAGACCGACATTACATGACCATGTTCATGAGACTAGCTCTACCGACGTGCTTCGCACACAGGTGACTAGTGGGTGTCTATTTCTCCAACTTTAGTTGAATCGAGTGTGACTACTTTCGGTCCTTGTTGAAGGTTAAAACAGCACACTTGACGAAAAATCGTTGTGGTTTTTGATGCATAGGTAAGAACGGTTCTTGCTAAGCCCGTAGCAGCCACGTAAAACTTGCAACAACAAAGTATAGGACGTCCAACTTGCTTTTGTAGGGCATGTTGTGATGTGATATGGTCAAGACGTGATTATATAAATTGTTGTATGAGATGATCATGTTTTGTAACAGTTATCGGCAACTGGCAGGAGCCATATGGTTGTCGCTTTATTGTATGAAATGCAATCGCCATGTAATTGCTTTACTTTATCACTAAGCAGTAGCGATAATCGTGGAAGCAATAGTTGGCGAGATGACAACGATGCTACGATGGAGATCAAGGTGTCAAGCCGGTGACGATGGTGATCATGACGGTGCTTTGGAGATGGAACAAAGGAACAAGATGATGATGGCCATATCATATCACTTATATTGATTGCATGTGATGTTTATCTTTTATGCATCTTATTTTGCTTAGTACGGTGGTAGCATTATAAGATGGCCTCTCACTAAATTTCAAGGTATAAGTGTTCTCCCTGAGTATGCACCGTTGCTACAGTTCGTCGTGCCGAGACACCATGTGATGATCAGGTGTGATAAGCTCTATGTTCACATACAACAGGTGCAAGCCAGTTTTGCACAGGCAGAATACTCAAGTTAAACTTGACGAGACTAGCATATGCAGATATGGCCTTGGAGCACTGAGACCGAAAGGTCGAGCATGAATCATATACTAGATATGATCACCATAGTGATGTTCACCATTGAAAACTTCTCCATCTCACGTGATGATCGGACATGGTTTAGTTGATATGGATCACGTGATCATTTAGATGACTAGAGGGATGTCTATCTAAGTGGAAGTTCTTAAGTAATATGATTAATTGAACTTTAATTTATCATGAACTTAGTACCTAATAGTATCTTGCATATCTATATTGGTGTAGATAAATGGCCCGTGATACTGTTCCTTTGAATTTTAATGCGTTCCTAGAGAAAGCTAAGTTGAAAGATGATGGTAGCAACTACACAGACTGGGTCCTTAACTTGAGGATTATCCTCATTGATGCATAGAATAATTACGTCCTAGAAGTACCGCTGGGTACAAAGCCTGATGCGGGAGCAACACCAGATGTTATGAATGTCTAGCAGGGCAAAGCTGATGACTACTCGATAGTTCAGTGTGCTATGCTTTACGGCTTAGAATCGGGACTTCAACGATGTTTTTAACGTCATGGAGCATATGAGATGTTCCAGGAGTTGAAGTTAATGTTTCAAGCAAATGCTCGAATTCTGAGATATGAAGTCTCCAATAAGTTCTATAGCTGCAAGATGGAGGAGAATAGTTATGTCAGTGAACATATACTCAGAATGTCTGGGTACCACAACCACTTGACTCAACTGGGAGTTAATCTTCCTGATGATAATGTCATTGACAGAGTTCTTCAATCACTTCCACCAAGCTACAAAAGCTTCATGATGAACTATAATTTGCAAGGGATGGATAAGACAATTCCCGAGCTCTTCGCAATGCTAAAAGCTGCGGAGGTAGAAATCAAGAAGGATCATCAAGTGTTGATGGTCAACAAGACCACTGGTTTCAAGAAGAAGGGGAACTTCAAGAAGAACGACAAACAAGTTGCTGCTCAAGTGAAGAAGCCCAAGTCTGGACCTAAGCCTGAGACTGAGTGCTTCTACTGCAAAGGGGCTGGTCACTGGAAGCGGAACTGCCCCAAGTATTTGGCGGATAAGAAGGATGGCAGAGTGAAAGGTATATTTGATATACATGTTATTGATGTGTACCATACTAATGCTCGCGGTAGTGCCTAGGTATTTGATGCCGGTTCTGTTTCTCATATTTGCAACTCGAAACAGGGGCTACGGATTAAGCGAAGATTGGCTAAGGACAAGGTGACGATGCGCATGGGAAATGGTTCCAAAGTCGATGTGATCACGGTCGGCACGCTACCTCTACATCCACCTTTGAGATTAGTATTAGACCTCAATAATTGTTATTTGGTGCTAACGTTAAGCATGAACATTATATCTGGATCTTGTTTGATGCGAGACGGTTATTCATTTAAATCAGAGAATAATGGTTGTTCTATTTATATGAGTAATATCTTTTATGGTCATGCACCCTTGGTGAGTGGTCTATTTTTATTGAATCTCGATAGTAGTGATACACATATTCATAGTATTGAAGCCAAAAGATATAAGTTTAATAATGATAGTACAACTTATTTGTGGCACAGCCGTTTAGGTCATATTGGTGTAAAGTGCATGAAGAAACTCCATGCTGATGGACTTTTGGAATCACTTGATGCTTGCGAACCATGCCTCATGGGAAAGATGACTAAGACTTCGTTCTCCAGAACAATGGAACGAGCAACAGACTTATTGGAAATAATACATACTGATGTATGCGGTTTGATGAGTGTTGATGCTCGTGGCAGGTATTGTTATTTTCTGACCTTCACAGATGATTTGAGCAGATATGGGTATATCTACTTGATGAAACATAAGTCTGAAACATTTGGAAAGTTCAAAGAATTTCAGAGTGAAGTGGAAAATCATCGTGACAAGAAAATTAAGTTTCTACGATCTAATCGTGGAGGTGAATATTTGAGTTATGAGATTGGTCTTCATTTGAAACAATGCAGAATAGTTTCGCAACTCACGCCACCTGGAACACCACAGTGTAATGGTGTGTCCGAACATCGTAACCGCACTTTATTAGATATGGTGCGATCTATGATGTCTCTTACTGATTTACCGCTATCGTCTTGGGGTTATGCTTTAGAGACGGCTGCATTCATGTTAAATAGGGCACCATCGAAATCCGTTGGGACGACACCATATGAACTGTGCTTTGGCAAGAAACCCAAGTTGTCGTTTCTCAAAGTTTGGGGTTGCGATGCTTATGTGAAAAAGCTTCAACCAGATAAGCTTGAACCCAAATTGGAGAAATGTGTCTTCATAGGATACCCAAAGGAAACTGTTGGGTACACCTTCAATCACAGATCCGAAGGCAAGATATTCGTTGCCAAGAATAGGTCCTTTCTAGAGAAGGAGTTTCTCTCGAAAGAAGTGAGTGGGAGGAAAGTAGAACTTGATGAGGTAACTGTACTGTCTCCCTTATTGGAAAGTAGTTCATGACAGAAATTAGTTCCAGTGATCCCTACACCAATTAGTGAGGAAGTTAATGATGATGATCATGAAACTTCTGATCAAGTTACAACCGAACCTCGTAGGTCAACCACAGCAAGATCGGCACCAGAGTGGTACGGTAATCCTGTTCTAGAGGTCATGTTACTTAACCATGACGAACCTATGAACTATGAGGAAGCGATGATGAGCCCAGATTCCGCAAAATGGCTTGAGGCCATGAAATCTGAGATGGGATCCATGTATGAGAACAAAGTATGGACTTTGGTTGACTTGCCCGGTAATCGGCAAGCCATAGAGAATAAATGGATCTTCAAGAAGAAAACTGATGCTAACGGTAATGTTATTGTCTACAAAGCTCGACTTGTTGCGAAAGGTTTTCAACAAGTTCAAGGAGTTGACTACGATGAGACCTTCTCACCCGTAGCGATGCTTAAGTCCGTCTGAATCATGTTAGCAATTGCCGTATTTTATGATTATGAAATTTGGCAAATGGATGTCAAAACTGCATTCCTTAATGGATATCTTAAAGAAGAGTTATATATGATGCAACTGGAAGGTTTTGTCGGTCCAAAAGGTGCTAACAAAGTGTGCAAGCTCCAGTGATCCATTTATGGACTGGTGCAAGCATCTCGGAGTTGGAATATATGCTTTGATAGTGTGATCAAAGCATATGGTTTTATACAGCCTTTTGGAGAAGCCTGTATTTACAAGAAAGTGAGTGGGAGATCTGTAGCATTTCTGATATTATATGTGGAAGACATATTGTTGATCGGAAATGATACTGAATTTCAAAATAGCATAAAATGATACTTGAATAAGAATTTTTAATGAAAGACCTTGGTGAACCTACTTATATATTGGGCATTAAGATCTATCGAGATAGATCAAGATGCTTAATTGGACTTTCACAAAGCACATACCTTGGTAAAGTTTTGAAAAAATTCAAAATGGATCAAGCAAAGAAAGGGTTCTAGCCTGTGTTACAAGGTGTGAAATTGAGTCAGACTCAATTGCCCGACCACTGCAGAAGATAGAGAGAAAATGAAAGTCATTCCCTATGCCTCAGCCATAGGTTCTATCATGTATGCAATGCTGTGTACCAGACCCGATGTGTGCCTTACTATTTTAGTTTAGAAGCGAGGTACCAAAGTAATCCAGGAGTGGATCACTGGACAGCGGTCAAGAACATCCTGAAATACCTGAAAAGGACTAAGGATATGTTTCTCATTTATGGAGGTGACAAAGAGCTCGTCGTAAATGGTTACGTCGATGTAAGCTTTGACACTGATCTAGATGACTCTAAGTCACAAACCGGATACATATTTTTATTGAATGGTGGAGCTGTCAGTTGGTGCAGTTCTAAGCAGAGCGTCGTGGCGAGATCTACGTGTGAAGCGGAATATATAGTTGCTTCGGAAGCAGCAAATGCAGGAGTTTGATGAAGGAGTTCATATCTGATCTAGGTATAATACCTAGTGCATCAGGTCCAATGAAAATCTTTTGTGACAATATTGGTGCAATTGCCTTGGCAAAGGAATCTAGATGTCACAAGAGAACCAAGCACATCAAGAGATGCTTCAATTCCATCCACGATCAAGTCAAGGAGGGAGACATAGAGATTTGCAAGATACATACGGATCTGATTGTTGCAGACCCGTTGACTAAGCCTCTCTCACGAGCAAAACATGATCAGCACCAAGACTCCATGGGTGTTAGAATCATTAGTGTGTAATCTAGATTATTGACTCTAGTGCAAGTGGGAGACTGAAGGAAATATGCCCTAGAGGCAATAATAAAGTTGTTATTTATATTTCTTTATATCATGATAAATGTTTATTATTCATGCTAGAATTGTATTAACCGGAAACTTAGTACATGTGTGAATACATAGACAAACAAAGTGTCCCTAGTATGCCTCTACTTGACTAGCTCGTTAATCAAACATGGTTAAGTTTCCAAGCCATGGACATGTGTTGTCATTTGATAAACGGGATCACATCATTAGAGAATGATGTGATGGACTAGATCCATCCGTTAGCTTAGCACTATGATCGTTTAGTTTATTGCTATTGCTTTCTTCATGACTTATACATGTTCCTATGACTATGAGATTATGCAACTCCTGTATACCGGAGGAACATTTAGTGTGCTATCAAACGTCACAACATAACTGGGTGATTATAAAGATGCTCTACAGGTGTCTCCGATGGTGTTTGTTGAGTTGGCATAGATTGAGATTAGGATTTGTCACTCCAATTGTCGGAGAGGTATCTCTGGGCCCTCTCAGTAATGCACATCACTATAAGCCTTGCAAGCAATGTGACTAATTAGTTAGTTGCGGGATGATGCATTACGGAACAAGTAAAGAGACTTGCCAGTGACGAGATTGAACTTGGTATGATGATACCGACGATTGAATCTTGGGCAAGTAACATACCGATGACAAAGGGAACAACGTATGTTGTTATGCGGTTTGACCGATAAAGATCTTCGTAGAACATGTAGGAACCAATATGAGCATCCAGGTTCCGCTAATGGTTATTGACTGGAGATGTGTCTCGGTCATGTCTACATAGTTCTCGAACCCATAGGGTACGCAGGCTTAAGGTTCGATGACGATTTGTTTTATGAGTTATGTGATTTGATGTACCGAAGGTTGTTCAGAGTCCCGGATGAGATCACGGACATGACGAGGAGTCTCAAAATGGTCAAGACATAAAGGATGATATATTGAACCATGTTATTCGGACACCGGAAGTGTTCCGTATGGTTTCGGATAAAACCGGAGTGCCGGAGGGGTTACCGGAACCCCCCGAGGAAGTAATGAGCCTTAGGGGAGTGAGAGGGCAGCAGCCAGGAGGTGGCGCCCCCCCCCAAGGGGGTCCGAATAGGACTAGGGGAGGGGCGCGGCCCCTCTTTCCCTCTCCCTCTCCTTCCTTCTTCTCCTATTTGGACTAGGAAAGGGGGGAACCGATTCCTACTTAGAGTAGGATCCCCCCTTGGGCACGCCCCTTGTGGTCGGCCGGCCTCCTCCTCCCTTCCTTTATATACGGGGGAGGGGGCACCCCATAGACACACAAGTTGATCTTTAGCCATGTGCGGTGCCCCCCTCCACCATTTTACACATCGGTCATATTGTCGTAGTGATTAGGCGAAGCCCTGCGTCGGTAACTTCATCATCACCGTCGACACGCCGTCGTGCTGATGGAACTCACCATCGGCCTTAGCTGGATCAAGAGTACGAGGGACGTCACCGAGATGAACGTGTGCAGATCGCAGAGGTGCTGTGCATTCGGTACTTGATCGGTTGGATCGCTCAGATGTTCGACTACATCAATCGCGTTACTAAACGCTTCAGCTTTCGGTCTACGAGGGTACGTAGACACACTCTCCCCTCTCGTTTCTATGCATTTCCTAGATAGATCTTGCGTGATCGTAGGAATTTTTTTGAAATACTGCGTTCCCCAACACGAAGAGGGGGTGCGGGAGGCCACCGAGGTGGGCACAACCCACCTGGGCGCGCCCTGGACCTCCCAGGCGCGCCCTGGTGGGTTTTGCCCCCCTCGGGGCACCCCCCAGGTGTTGCTCTGGCCCAATGGATGTCTTCTGGTCCATAAAAAATCCACAAAAAGTTTTTGGTTTTTGGACTCCGTTTGATATTGATTTCCTGCGATGTAAAAAACAAGCAAAAATAGCAACTGGCACTGGGTCAATAGGTTAGTCCCAAAAAATGATATAAAGTTTCTATAAAATGATTGTGAAACATCCAAGAATGATAATATAACAGCATGAATACTTCATAAATTATAGATACGTTGGAGACCTATCAATACTCAACCATCCTGTAGTCTTCCATGATTGCTAACACTCACCGCATACACATGAGCAAAACGTTTCAACCGGACACATTGGAAGTGTCGTGGTATTTCTCACGGGGGGCTTGCGAGTCGACAGATGCCACAAGGGCTTAGTGTGTGGGTAAGACTGCTGCTGATAGGCCCGGGAGCGGGTATGCGAGTAGCACGCGGTGGTTTACCCAGCTTCGGAGCTCTCCGTAGAGATAATACTCCTACTGCTGCATGTCTGAGTGTATCTGGTATATCTGGTACAGAGTTGCTCCTGGAGCTGTATCTGAGATCAGTGCCAAGGGCATCTGATCTCGTATATGCATGCGCATGGCCGGCTCTAGTGGCCAAGTATGGCCGTGGCTCTTGGCCGTGAGTGGCCTTGTGGCCAAAATGGATGTGGCGCGTGTGAGTGTGGGGGTGTGTGCTCATCCTGGATGGATGGATGGATGCTCATATATATAGTGTGGCTAGCTTATCATCTAAGCTAAGTGGTGGCATGGGCAAGGCATGGTGGGGTGTCATGCTTGTCCCCTGTGTCACTTCATAAATAGTGCCAGGGGACAAGTGACATTATACATGATGACTGAGATGACGCGTGAATAGTGCTCGGGTACATCCGTCTCGTCGGTGCCGGGTCGGGCTGCAGTCGGCAGCCGGCTGGTTGGCGCAGTCGGCAGCTGGCTGGTTGGCGCAGTCGGCAGCCGGCAGGCAGACTGAGGGGCTTTGCTAGCCCCGATGTCTTGAAATATCGTCTTGCCGTCTTCGGGGTATCCGTGTCCAATTACTCCGACAGTAGCCCCCAAGCCTCCGGGCAACTTGGCAAAGTTGGGCGGAGGTTATTTGGCAAATGTTCATGGAAATGATCATAAAAAGGACAAAGTTAGTCCACGCAAATATATCATATGCTTGCTTTTAGTATTGCAAGTTTTATGCGGAGGGTGCCGACTCGGTTTCGTCCGAGCCCCCTTCAATCTTTTTCATGTTCCCTCCACTTTTTGGCTTGTGCTCTTGCTTGCCGGACAGCCGCTCTGCAGTCTGTGGCTGAGAGTGGGCTGCGAAGTGGAGTGTACAGTACTCAGAGTCTGGGAGCAGATTCAACCGAGTAGATACTTGTAAAGGAAATGGTCGGGTCGCTCGAACATTTTTCTTCCCGGGCGTTTTTCGCGTGGGTGGCCTCCAGCGTTCACTCTTGCTAGTCGGACAGCCGCTCTGCGGTCTGTGACTAAGAGTGGGCCTTTGATACCGCGCACGGTACTAAGCCGTCTGCGGGAACTAACGTCTCAGGCCAAGCGGCCAGCCCCCGGGCCAACTCTGGCTGGCGCCGGGGCGAACAGTGATGCTACTGTAATAAAATGCGGAGACAGCCCCCGAGCATCGCTCGTGGTTATGCATGCTTGCGTGGTGCAAAAAATATGCGGGTGAGGAGCTCACATTGATTTTCGTGTAGTCGCGGTCGTCGAAGGCAGCCGGCGCGACTCGGCGCTCGCGGAGCGCGTCGGCGCACCCATTGGGTGAAGCCTTCGAGCCTCCGGGTGCTCGAAGGGGGGTCCCGGCCGGTCAGGCTTGACCGGCCAGGCGGCGAGGCGTCTTGCAGTGCCCCTTTTTTTCTGCCGGCTGCTGACAGCCGGACAAAACTCTTCTCTTGTCTGCAATCTTCGTGGGGGCGCGTCAGCGCACCCGCTGGGTGTAGCCCCCGAGATTCGGGCCGACTGCTGAGCAGTCGGGCCGGATCTCCCGATAACTATTTTGTCTTCTTCTTCGCGGGGGCGCGTCAGCGCACCCACTGGGTGTAGCCCCCGAGATTCAGGCCGACTGCTGAGCAGTCGGGCCGGATCTACCGGCAACTACTTTGTCTTCTCTCTCGTGGGGGCACATCAGCGCACCCGCTGGGTGTAGCCCCTGAGATTCGGGCCGACTGCTGAGCAGTCGGGCCGGATCTTCCGGCAACTACTTTGTCTTCTCTTCGTGGGGGTGCGTCAGCGCACCCGCTGGGTGTAGCCCCCGAGATCTAGGCCGACTGCTGAGCAGTCGGGCCGGATCTCCCGGCAACTACTTTGTCTTCTTCGCGGGGGAGCGTCAGCGCACCCGCTGGGTGTAGCCCCCGAGATTCGGGCCGACTGCTGAGCAGTCGGGCCTGATCTCCCGGCAACTACTTTCTCTTCTTCTTTTTCTTCTTCAGCCGGCTGGACAGGAGGACTCCGACACAGCAGTTGGGATTTTTGCAGCCAGCGGTTGGACGCACATCTGGTAGTCGGATGCACATTTCTCTCTTCTGCTTCGTTTCTCGGACGTCCACTATTTTTTTAGCCGGCTTTTTCTTCTCGTTTCTTTCTAACCGGCTTCACACGGGGAGCCGAACCCTTCTTTCTCTCTTTTTTCTTTTTTTGATGGGGAGCCGGCCTTGACTTTTCTAGCCAGCCCATACACGCGCAGCCGCCTCCACCTCTTTTCATCAAGCCAGCCTTGTCTTTCTCTTCCAACCGGCTTTGAGTAGTCAGACACAGCTCTTCATTTTATTTTTTCTTTTGCACAACCGACGCATTGTGTTGACCCAGCCGGCTCATTCTTTCTTTTCTCCCCTTCCCTGAGCAGTCGGCAGGAGCGGGGCGGCAGCAGCCGGCGTCCGGGTCGCGGCAGAAGCCGGCACGCCGGGAAGCGGGCGGAAGCCGGCTGCTGGCAGGAGCAGCAAGCCGGCGGGCGCGAGGGCCGGATCCGGCGCGGGAGGCCAGCAGCCGGCGGGCGCGGTGGTCGGAGCTAGGCCCGGCGCGGGCATAACCAGACGGGCCGGGTGCTGGAGAGGCTGGCGCCAAGGTGGCGACGCGAGGCGCGCAGGGCAGGAGGCGGCTTGTAGCAGTGGCCGGCTGGGGGCGATGCAGGGTGGGCGCAGCCAGCGGAGCTGGAAGGCCACCAGGCGCGGGACTCAGCGTCCTGGTGCGGGAGCGGAGCAGCCGGCCGGGGAGGCAGCCGGCGCGGCGCGTGGCGAAGATGGCCGGGGCCGGGAGATGGGCAGCCGGCCGCGGGGCGAGCGACGTGGGCTAGCGCGGGGCCTGGCCATGGGTCGGGCGCGCGACACGGGCGAAGCCGGCGCGCAGGGGCGGCTGGAGTGGCCCAGAGGAGCGCGCGGGAGCGGCTGTGGCAGCGAGGAGGCGGAGGCGGGCCCGTGGCGACCAAGTGGACGGACACGGAGGCGGTCGGGTTGCGGAGGCGCGCGCGGAGCCGGACGGAGGAGGCCAGGCGAGTGGGTGGAGCCGGAGGAGGCCGAACCCGGCAGCCGGCGTCTGGGAGGCGTCGAACCGGACGGGAGCAGGGACGCCGCGGGAGGAGGCCCGGCGCGCGGGACACAGGCGCGGAGCAGCAGCCCGGCCCTGCACATGGGCGCAGCAGTCCAGTCATGCTGGGGACGGAGCAAGCGGCCGCCGCTGCTGCTCAAAGCTCGAGCATTGTCTGGGCATAGTCTGAGTAATATCTGACTATTGTCTGTCTCGTGTATGAGAATGGTCTGGGTAGTATCTGTGTAGTGTATGGCCAATGGTTTGACCATTGGTGACTAGCATCTAGCTAGCAAGCATAGATGATATATGGAGGAGTGAGCGTGTGTTTTGGCCGGAGCAAGCCGCAACACGGAGGGAAGCAAACGCGAGCAGCGCGTGGATGGCCACGGCCGACTAAAACGAAGCCCGCGCGCGGACTGACGGCCGACGTTGCGGTGGTGATGACGAAGGCGCGGCCGACAGCGAGGACGCGCCGCCCCTCGCGGCCATTCCGGGGGCATGTCGATGTCGAACCCCAGACCGCTATCGGAGAGACGGCATGACACCGCGGTGGTGAAGACGAAGAGGCCGACGGCGAGGACGCGCCACCCCTCGCGGCCGCTCCGGGGGCGGGTCAATGTCGAGCCCCCGAGCGCTACCGGAGAGACGGCACGACGCCGCGGCGGAGGCGATGAAGAAAAAAGGGTCCCGCCCGGACAGCGAAACCAGCAGCAGCGTGGTAGCATAGTAGTAGTACCGCCCCACGGTGGGCGCCAACTGTCGTGGTATTTCTCACGGGGGGCTTGCGAGTCGACAGATACCACAAGGTCTTAGTGTGTGGGTAAGACTGTTGCTGATAGGCCCGGGAGCGGGTATGCGAGTAGCAGGCGGTGGTTTACCCAGCTTCGGAGCTCTCCATAGAGATAATACTCCTACTGCTGCATGTCTGAGTGTATCTGGTATATCTGGTACAGAGTTTCTCCTGGAGCTGTATCTGAGATCAGTGCCAAGGGCATCTGATCTCGTATATGCATGCGCATGGCCGGCTCTAGTGGCCAAGTATGGCCGTGGCTCTTGGCCGTGAGTGGCCTTGTGGCCAAAATGGATGTGGCGCATGTGAGTGTGGGGGTGTGTGCTCATCCTGGATGGATGCTCATATATATAGTGTGGCTAGCTTATCATCTAAGCTAAGTGTTGGCATGGGCAAGGCATGGTGGGGTGTCATGCTTGTCCCCTGTGTCACTTCATAAATAGTGCCAGGGGACAAGTGACACTATACATGATGACTGAGATGACGTGTGAATAGTGCTCGGGTACATCCATCTCGTCGGTGTCTTGTCGGTGTCGGGTCGGGCTGCAGTCGGCAGCCGGCTGGTTGGCGCAGTCGGCAGCCGGCTGGTTGGCGCAGTCAGCAGCCGGCAGGCAGACTGAGGGTCTTTGCTAGCCCCGATGTCTTGAAATATCGTCTTGCCGTCTTTGGGGTATCCGTGTCCAATTACTCCGACAAAAAGATAGGGGCTTATAGTTTCGCCTCCCAACGTATTCACCTCAAGGGTGATGTCAACAATAATAATTCATGCTACCCATATCCAATTGGATATATGTGCCTAGATCTTTCCTCACCACATGATGCTTGCCAAAAGATAAAAAAAGGAATAGAGAGAAGAACTTTGACTCTTGCATAAAAGTAAATACATAAAAGTAAAAGATAGGCCCTTCGCAGAGGGAAGCAAAGGTTTCCATGCGCTTTTTGTTTGTATGCTCAATCCCTTAGTGCAAGAGAACGTCATGTTATATTGCCCCTTGTGATAGCAACCGTTATTATGCAATCTGTCACTTTTATTCTTTGCCATCACAAGTTCATACAACGCTCAATTTTATCCTACATTAAATGATCTAACACTTTTAGAAGCAATTTTTATTGCCTTATTGCATCGATGACAACTTACTTGAAGGATATTACTCAATCCTTAGGTAGGTATGGTGGACTCTTGAAAATAAGATTTGGGTTTAAGGGTTTTTGGATGCACAAGTAGTATCTCTACTTGGTGCGGAATTTTGGCTAGCAAATATGGGGGCAAGCACCACATGTTAAAGGATCTATGACAATATAACTTCTATGCGAATATGAACAAACATAAATCATTACGTTGTCTTCCTTGTCCAACGTCAACAATTTTGGCATATAATAATTTGATGGGGGCTCACAATCACAAAAGATTTCCAACATAGTGAATTTTCATGTGAATCTTCTCTTCCCTTATTAATTCTTTCATGAATTGCATCATTAACCAATGCTATGTTTGTCAATCTCCAATAAAATTTTCTACTTGTACTTTTCCTTATGTGGTGTCATTACTTACCATAAGATTAGCATATGATCTTTTTCACTTATTTCCTTTCTTTTTATTGAACATGAAAGTAAAGAAAGAAAAACTCAAACTAAACTTTATTATATATCTCGCACACGATTACAAAGATAGACCACTAAGCAAACTCTCAAAAAGAAAGGATTGAACTAAACTTTTATACATCTAAAGCAAAAGATAACTATGGATTGAACTAAGGTAAATAAAGGCAAAAGATAGTGGAGGTGATACAATACTGGGGCACCTCCCCCAAGCTTGGCGCAAGCCAAGGGGAGTGCCCATACCCGATACTCAATTTCCTTTTGGTGATGAAGAAGGAGGTGGTGGTGGTGAAGTGGAGGCGATCCTGTCCTTCATGATCAAGAGATTCTCCAGTCTACGGATGATGCTCCGAAGGGCGATGATGTGCTCTTGCAACAGAATATTTCACGGGTGAGATATTTATTTTGCACACGAACCGTTTCGATGATCCAAAAGGCCTCGATCTCGGTGGGGGTGAGATGAGCATAGTAAGGTTTAAGGATATCTTCTTCCTCTTCCTCGGCAGGCCAGACTTGCTCAACCACCGGCGCTTGATCTCTATTAGCCTCCTTGCTCTTGTCCCTTTTGATGGCTTCCATGGGCTCTTCTCTTTTCAGCTCGATCTTCATCAACCAAGCATCCTCTTCCACGTTGTTGGAGGAAGAAGAAGATGATACGTCTCCAACATACCTATAATTTTTTATTGTTCCGTGCTGTTATATTATCATTCTTGGATGATTTATAACCATCTTATAGTCATTTTATATCATTTTTTGTACTAACCTATTGACATAGTGCCAAGTGCCAGTTGCAACTTTTTGCATGTTTTTACATTGCAGGAAATCAATACCAAACAGAGTCCAAACGCAGCAAAACTTTTTGTGGATTTTTTTGGACAAGAAGACATCCAATGGGCCGAAGAAGCGCCCTGGTGGGTTGTGCCCACCTCGGGTGCCCCCCGGACCGCCTCTTTGCTCTATAAATACCCCAATATTCCAGAAACCCTAGGGGAGTCAGCAAAAATCAATTCCAGCCGCCCAGTGTCCAGAACCACCAGATCCAATCTAGGCACCATCACGGAGGGGTTCACCACTTCCATTGGTGCCTCTTTGATGATGCGTGAGTAGTTCTTTGTAGACCTTCGGGTCTGTAGTTAGTAGCTAGACGGCTTCCTCTCTCTCGTTCGATTCTCAATACAATGGTCTCTTGGAGATCCATATGATGTAACTCTTTTACGGTGTGTTTGTTGGGATCCGATGAACTTTGAGTTTATGATCACATCTATCTCTTTTTATCCATGTAAGTTATTTGAGTTTCTTTGATCTCTTAGATGCATGATTTCTTATAGCCTCGTATTTATTCTATGATATTTGGGTTTTGTTTGGGAAACTTGATCTATTTATCTTGCAATGTGAAGAGGTGCTTTGTAGTGGGTTAGATCTTATGGTGCTTGATCCCAGTGACAGAAGGGGAACCGGCACGTATGTATTGTTTCTACTAAGGATAAAATGAAAGGGTCTATTTCTACATAAATAGATCTTGTCTACATCATGTCATCATTCTTATTGCATTACTCTGTTTCTCCAAGAACTTAATACACTAGATGCATGCTGGATAGCGGTCGATGTGTGGAGTAATAGTAGTAGATGCAGGCAGGTGTCGGTCTACTAATCTTGGACGTGATGCCTATATAATGATCATTGCCTGGATATCATCATGATTATTTGAAGTTCTATCAATTGGCCAACAGTAAAATTTTTACCCGCCGTTTGCTATTTTTATCGAGAGAAGCCACTTGTGAAACCTACGGCCCCCTGGTCTCTTTCTCATATTATTTGCCTTTGCGATCTATTTTCCTTTACTTTTATTTTCAGATCTGTTAAACAAAAAATACAAAAATACCTTGCTGCAATTTATTCTTATTTATTTTATTTGGCGTTCGATCTATCAATCTACTACAATTTCACGTTCGTTTGCCAATTTCTGGCGCTGTTACCCGAAAGGGAATGACAACCCCTTTAATATGTCGGGTTGCGAGTATTTATTATTTGTGTGCAGGTGTCATTTACATATTGTTGCTTGGTTCTCCTACTGTTCGATAACCTTGGTCTCATCACTGAGGGAAATACCTATCGTCGTTGTGCTGCATCATCCCTTCCTCTTTGGGGAAATACCGACGTAGCTTCAAGCCGCATCAAAAGGAATTTCTGGCGCCGTTGCCGGGGAGGATCTTTAACATATACCACGTTCTTAATCACAAATCTCATCTCCTCGCAATTTACATTATTTTCCATTTGCCTCTCGTTTTCCTCTCCCCACTTCACAAAAAATTGTCGTTTTATTCGCCCTCTTTTTCGTTCGCCGTTTTCTTGCCAGATCTGTTTTTTGCGTGCGTTCTTGCTTGCGTAGTCATGATGCCTCAATGAAAATATTATGATGTTCCTTACCCCAATATTTTGCTTGAAATTGATAAAAGTACTAAGGAATATATGACTACACAATTTGAGCATAATAAGTATTTTACCGAAGAACTCAAGGAGCACTCCGTTGTGCTAGATGCTATAACAAAACAACTTGATGATATTAGTAGAGAAGTTTGCAATCTCCAATCTAAGTACGATTTTGCTGAAAGTTTTCTAGGAAAAATATCCGATGCACAAGCTACTCTAGTAAATCAAATGGCCGCTAAACCAATCTCGCTAGAAGATAAAAATGATGATCTTAAAATGATTGGTGTTTCTTATATTGATTCCTTGTTTAGTAAAATTAAGATTAATGAAAAAGGGACTGGAGAAGAGTCAACTTTAGTTAGAAGGCGTCCCGATTTTTCGGAGAGTGAAAATCTTGTTGAGAAAATTAATAAAAGTGGGTTTGAAGAGGTCAAAACTTTAACTAGTGATGTGCCCACTCTTTTGGATTACAAAGACTTTAATTATGATAGTTGCTCTTTGATTGATTGTATTTCTTTATTGCAATCCATGATAAATTCACCCCATGCTTATGAACAAAATAAAGCTTTTACTAAACATATTGTTGATGCTATGATGAAAGCTTTAGAAGAAAAGTTGGAATTAGAAGTTTCAATTGCTAGAAATTGCATGATGAATGGGAACCTACTATCAAAGTCAAGATTAAAAATTATGAGTGTTTTGCTTTATGTGACTTGGGTGCTAGTGTTTCTACAATTCTGAAATCTTTATGTGATGTGCTTGGTCTTACCCATATTGAAGAATGTTCTTCGAATTTGCACTTAGTGGATTCTACTATTAAAAAGCCTATGGGAAGAATTAATGATGTTCTTATTCTTGCAAATAGGAATTATGTGCCCATAGATTTTTCTCGATCTTGATATTGATTGCAATCCGTCTTGTCCAATTATTCTTGGTAGACCATTTTTACGCACTATTGGTGCCGCGATTGATATGAAAGAAGGCAATATTAAGTTTAAATTTCCACTAAGGAAGGGTATGGAACACTTCCCTATAACAATAATTATGCCACCATATGAATCAATCTTGAAGGCATCTTATGGATCTCGAACCAAAGATGACAAAACTTAGATCCTTGCTTTATGCCTAGCTAGGGTTGTAAAACAATAGTGCTTGTTGGGAGGCAACCCAATGAATAAAATTTATTTTTGCTTTTTGCTTTCTGTTCTTGAGTGTTAGCACGATTATGCTAATATTGTGATTGTGTTTTTTATGTTTTAATTAGTGTTTGTGCCAAGTAAAGCCTTTAGGATCTTCTTGGATGATAGTTGTTTGCTCTTGCTGAAAAACAAAAACGTTTGCGCTCACTAAAACAATTCTCATTTTTAACCAGAGAGCGATAAAATATCAATTATTTTTGTAGAAGATTAATATACAAATTGCTCAGCTTTTCCTAAATTTTCAGAGTTTTTAGAGTTACAGAAGTATTCGAAATATCCAGATTGCTACAGACTGTTCTATTCTTGACAGATTCTATTTTCTTTGTGTTATGTTCTTGTTTTGATGATTCTATGGTTTTCTTTGATGAGTTTTTGCCATTGAAAAGTTGGAATACAGTAGATATAATTCAAGAATAAAATATGAATTGGTTTGCTATAGTACTTATAATAGTGATTTGTTTTCTTATACTAACGGATCTCGTGAAGGTTTTGTTGAGTTTTGTGTGATTAAAGTTTTCAAGTTTTAAGGAGTAAGAAGAGCCTAAGCTTGGGGATGCAAGCTATTATCCAAAGAGAGCAAGCAACTAAGCTTGGGGATGCCCCGAGTGGCATCCCCTATTTCTTCTAACGACCATCGGTATTTTACTCGAAGTTATATTATTATTCGTCACATACTATGTGTTTTGCTTGGAGCGTCTTGTATGATATGAGTCTTTTCTTATTTTATTTTGTGTTTTAAGTCTTGATTCCTTGCTGGACACACCTATTTGAGAGAGCCAAAATTATGCCATGACTTGTTAGAATTGCTCTCTATGCTTCACTTAAATTTTTTATGAGCTGTGGATTTGCTCTAGTGCTTCACTTATATTTTTTTGAGCATGGTGTGCTTTAGTATTTTTGAATAAATGCTCTCTTCCTTCACTTATATTTATTTGAGAGTTAGTAAAATTTTCAAGAAATTCTCTCTTGCTTCACTTAAATTAATTTGAGAGAAAGAAATTTTATTCTCATGATCTTCACTTATATTTGTTTGAGCTTGTCAAAAGCAACACATTAAAATTAGTTCCAAAGTGATAGATATAAAAGAAGGATATAATAAAAACTTTCATGAAGATCATTGGACAAAATAAACTTTATTCTTAGTAATAGTTTTGAGATATGATAATGTGATATGTGAGTCATCTTGATGAGTAATTATGCTTTTATAAGAATATTGGTGTTAAGGTTAGTGATTCCCTATGCAAGCATGAAAGTCAATAGTTATGCAATGAAATTATATCCTACTTGTGGTGCATTATTTGGTGTTAATTATGCTTAATGCTCTTTTATGAGATTATTTGTTTCTTGGTTGGTCACTTCTCAATCTTTTGCTAGCCTTCATTTTTGCCCTAAGTATGATCACTACTTGTGCATCCAAAATCCTTTAAACCATTTTTGCCACATGAGTCTACTATACCTACCTATATGCGGTATTCTTTTGCCGTTCTAAGCAAATTTGTATGTGCCATCTCTAATATTCAAAATAAATTTCTCTTTTGTGTGCTCGTACCGCTCGCGAGGCGGTGAGGGGTGGCTAATATTTTCCATGCTAGATGTGTTATTCCCACGATGAGTGTTTATTCACTTGTCATTGCACAAGAGTGAGGCAAAGGTATTAGGGATGCCCAGTCCCGAAATGAAAAATGAATTTACTTTATGTTGTCAAATAATAAATTCCTTGGAAAGTGTTGGTATGGAAGGCACCCGTGGATACGGTTAGCCATGGAAAGTGAAAGTATGGTGGAAAAATGAATAAACTTTAATTTCTGTTTGGGAACCACCTATGATATTTCTAGCATGGAAAGTGTTGGGAACTCTAAGTCGTTTTTTTGGGTGGGAAAAGTATGCCTCTCAAAATGTTTTTATCTCTAAATTTTCGCTTTGAGCTCTAGCACCTCTACAAATCCCTACTTCCCTCTACAAAGGGTCTTTCTTTTACTTTGTGCAATTTTTATTTTGAATTTGAGTCTCCATCTTCTCTTCTAAAGCACCAACTAGGGGGCACTATGATCGTACTTGAGCATTGGGTGTAGCTAATATGCGAGTGTGTTACATGAATGGATCAATGATTGAGCATCATGGGCTAGGGATAACTTATTTTAGCGTTAATATTTTGAAAGACTTGGTTGCTTGTTGATATGCTTGAGTATTTAAGTTATCATGTCAAAACTAGACTATTGCTTTGAACAATATAAAAGTCCAAATGCCCATGCTATAAAGAAAAGAATGTGAGATGAAATGTTAGGCAGCATCCCACATCAAAAATTCTGTTTTTATCATTTACCTACTCGAGGACGAGCAGGAATTAAGCTTGGGGATGCTGATATGTCTCCAACGTATCTATAATTTTTTATTGTTCCATGCTGTTATTTTATCATTCTTGGATGTTTTATAGTCATTTTATATCATTTTTTGGTACTAACCTATTGACATAGTGCCAAGTGCCAGTTGCTGTTTTTTGCATGTTTTTTACATCACAGGAAATCAATACCAAACGGGGTCCAAACGCAGCGAAACTTTTTGTGGATTTTTTTGGACCAGAAGACATCCAATGGGCCGAAGAAGCGCCCTGGTGGGTTGTGCCCACCTCGGGTGCCCCCCGGACCGCCTCTTTGCTCTATAAATACTCCAATATTCTAGAAACCCTAGGGGATTCGAAGAAAATCAATTCCAGCCGCCGCAGAGTCCAGAACCACCAGATCCAATCTAGACACCATCACGGAGGGGTTCACCACCTCCATTTGTGCCTCTCTGATGATGCGTGAGTAATTCTTTGTAGACCTTCGGGTCCGTAGTTAGTAGCTAGATGGCTTCCTCTCTCTCATTTGATTCTCAATACAATGGTCTCTTGGAGATCAATATGATGTAACTCTTTTGCGGTGTGTTTGTTGGGATCTGATAAAATTTGAGTTTATGATCAGATCTATCTCTTGTTATCCATGTAAGTTATTTGAGTTTCTTTGATCTCTTATATGCATGATTGCTTATAGCCTCATATTTCTTCTCCGATATTTGGGTTTTGTTTGGCCAACTTGATCTATTTATCTTGCAATGAGAAAAGGTGCTTTGTAGTGGGTTTGATCTTACGGTGCTTGATCCCAGTGAGAGAAGGGGAACCGACACGTATGTATTGTTTCTACTAAGGATAAAACGATGGGGTCTGTTCCTACATAAATAGATCTTGTCTATATCATGGCATCGTTCTTATTGCATTACTCTGTTTCTCCATGAACTTAATACACTAGATGCATGCTGGATAGCGGTCGATGTGTGAAGTAATAATAGTAGATGCAGGCAGGAGTCGGTCTACTAATCTTGGACGTGATGCCTATGAAATGATCATTGCCTCGATATCATCATGATTATTTTTAGTTTTATCAATTGCCCAACAGTAATTTGTTTACCCACCGTTTGCAATTTTTCTCGAGAGACACTACTGCAGGATGCTGCTAACGCGACACTACGACCAGAGACCCTTCGACGAAACTGTGTGCGATGCAATAATCACAAACGGTGGTGTAAAAAATCGTCAAAAGGTGCAAAACGTTTGTGATGGAGGATGCATCAAACATAGTTCAAATTTTAGTTGCTTGTGTGATGCAGGGCATACAGTTTAGTTCAATTAACCGTTTGCGATGAGGAGGAACAAAAGAAACGAGCAGCCAGATGAAGGTGTGTGCGATGTACAGCATACGGTTCACTCGGATGAACTGTTTGTGATTAGGCAACACAAAAGAAACGGTCAGCCAAATCAAGGCGTGCGCGATGTACAACATACGGTTCACTCAGATGAACTGTTTGTGATTAGGCAACACAAAAGAAACGGTCTACTAGATCAAGGTGTGTGCGATATGCGACATGCGGTTCACTCGGTTGAATTGTTTGCGTTGAGACAAGAGAACAGAAATGGTTCAATATAACAAATACCATAAATATTGCAAGGTTCAAATTCAAATATTACAATGCCCAAATTCACACATTGCATACTTCATCATTTCTGCAAAGGGATCAGCCGCTGACAAGTCATGTATGGGTTTGACACAATGACTTCCAGTTGCTCTGTCATATGCTCTTCCAATACGAAGTTTAACTTTTTTGGAGCCTCTTCCATTCTGCAGTACCTGTCGGCTCTGATCAACATACCATTCATCTTTCCTAATTAAATGTGTGTTCAACCTTAGTACCCTCAACACCCTTGCTCTGGCAAGAAAGAACCTGTCGAGTGTAATCTCTGGTAAGGTCCCTCGGTAGGAGTTGGAAGTAATATTTGAGAGATGCAGATCCAGGCATTCAATGTGATTGTCGTTATAAACATTATCCACCTCCGGTCCTATTATTATCCGCAAAAGAAGAGAACGTGTTAGTGCCTACATGCAGTTTTGAACACTACTACAGTCATATTTGGTTTGCAGGATTTGTAAAATGCACCAACATGCCATTTTCGATCTGATATGATTAACATGGGCATTTTATTACAATCTAGAAACATGTAGCCTTCTTCACAAGAGGTTGGATTGGATGAAAAATTCCCTAAGAAAACTACTACAGATGAATCCAAAGGAGAAATGCTTATGGATTGTAACCATATGAATCAAGCAACCAATATGGGGTGGGGGTGTATGTCCTGAAATCCTCCAAAATTCCTTCAAAAATCGTAGTAAATTGTCATTGTAAACTTGGGAAAAGGTGGAAAAATTGAACTCCCTTATGGTTAAAATTTAACAAGGAACGTCACCTCGATATACAACTTCTTTAGGCACGGAAAGCATCTCAGGCAACTGACAAGTTGGTCCAGGTTGGGACCGACAGATTCTAGTGCCAAGACCTTCACTGTGCCAAGAATCTAGGTGAAGCTTTGCTGGATGACAGACGAACATACATCTTCAAAACTAGAAATAATGTTGATATCAAGAAGGAGAGGTATAAGGCGACTGTTGTACCTGAAAGTAGTAGTATTTGACAGACGAGTAGCCCACCACTGTCAATTTTGGCGCAGAAATGACATCGATTCTTGTTGGACCTTCTTGATCAACTGCAAGTAATATCTCAAGTGAAGGTGTCTCCTCAATGACCATATTGTGGTCTAGGTTTTGTGATCTCTCGTTGCAGCACCAGCAACACACATAAATAGTCTGGAGAGTCTGGATGTGATGTGCAAGGTACTCAACCAATTCATCGCCTGAAGACGAAGGAACTCGAGTGCAGTACAGCTGCGGAACAGGCGCTCCATATCATCCTTTGGGATGTAGACGGCGACGAGCTCGAGGTGCTTCAGTCGTGGTAGAAAAAGAGCGGGCACGTCATTAAGGGGGATGGCAGTTCATTAACTTGGCGAGGTGCAGCGTGGGCGCGAAGCGGAGCGCGAACGTTGGTAGCAAGCGCATATGCCCATCATTAAAACTGAGCTTCTCGAGCGGATCTATGGTGGGGGATCGGAACCACTCATCGAGCTTGGCTCGGTCCTTGCCATTGGAACGGAACTTGCCCGTGATAAGTCCTTTGATTGGGCCATGGTGACTGCTGAGGATCTGGTTTGTGAGAGCTTATACCCAAACCTGGCCCAAATGGGACAATTTTTTTACCACGGCATGTTGATGCCGCTCCATGATACCATGCCAAGTTTCATGAATTTCAAACAAGTTTGGGATTTACTAGAATTTAAAAGACAGGTATCTCGATGTTTTGCCGACAATCAACAGTGCCCTGGTGTTTGAAATCCATTCCCATTTCTTGCATGGGACCTAAGCAAGCACCCAAGGACACATATTTGATTTTTCAACCAATTTATATGCACTGGAGCATGTGCATGTATTTCAAATTTGAATTATGCACATAAAATGCCTAGAAAACCCAGTTAATGTATAAAAATGTCCAAACAAACCCCGAAAAATTCCAAAACTTAACACAACACTCATGTTGTTCTATGCTGGCACTAGAAATTTTTTGAAAGCAATAAGAGGCAACGAATATCGTTTCGTCCCAAAAGGTGGCACGTTCCGTACCGAAACCATCACGCTTGTTCTGAGAAGCTCTGGTTTGTGAGAAGCTTGTACCCAAACCTACCCCAAATGGGACAATTTTTTTACCACGGCATGTTGATGCCGCTCCATGATACCATGCCAAGTTTCATGAATTTCAGACGAGTTCTGGATTTACTAGAATTTAAAAACCAGGTATCTCAACGTCTTGCCGGCAATCAACAATGCACTGGTGTTTGAAATTCATTCCCATTTCTTGCATGGGACCTAAGCATGCACCCAAGGACACATATTTGATTTTCAACAATTTATATGCACTGGAGCATGTGCATGTATTTCAAATTTGAATTATGCACATAAAATGCATAGAAAACCCAGTTAATGTATAAAAATGTCCAAACGAACCCCGAAAATTCCAAAACTTAACACAACACTCCTGTTGTTCTATGCTGGCACTAAATTTTTTTGAAAGCAATAAGAGGCAACAAATATCGTTTCGTCCCCAAAGGTGGCACGTTCCGTACCGAAACCATCAGGCTTGTTATGAGAAGCTCTGGTTTGTGAGAAGCTTATACCCAAACCTACCCCAAATGGGACAATTTTTTTACCACGGCATGTTGATGCCGCTCCATGATACCATGCCAAGTTTCATGAATTTCAGACGAGTTTTGGATTTACTAGAATTTAAAAGCCAGGTATCTCAACGTTTTGCCAGCAATCAACAGTGCCCTGGTGTTTGAAATTCATTCCCATTTCTTGCATGGGACCTAAGCATGCACCCAAGGACACATATTTGATTTTCCAACCAATTTATATGCACTGGAGCATGTGCATGTATTTCAAATTTGAATTATGCACATAAAATGCCTAGAAAACCCAGTTAATGTATAAAAATGTCCAAACGAACCCCCAAAAAATTCCAAAACTTAACACAACACTCTTGTTGTTCTATGCTGGCACTAGAAATTTTTTGAAAACAATAAGAGGCAACGGATATCGTTTCGTCCCCAAAGCTGGCACGTTCCGTACCGAAACCATCAGGCTTGTTGTGAGAATCTCTCGTCTGTGAGAAGCTTATACCCAAACCTCGCCCCAAATGGGACAATTTTTTTACCATGGCATGTTGATGCCGCTCCATGATACCATGCCAAGTTTCATGAATTTCAGACGAGTTCTGGATTTACTAGAATTTAAAAACCAGGTATCTCAACGTCTTGCCGGCAATCAACAATGCACTGGTGTTTGAAATTCATTCCCATTTCTTGCATGGGACCTAAGCATGCACCCAAGGACACATATTTGATTTTCAACAATTTATATGCACTGGAGCATGTGCATGTATTTCAAATTTGAATTATGCACATAAAATGCATAGAAAACCCAGTTAATGTATAAAAATGTCCAAACGAACCCCGAAAATTCCAAAACTTAACACAACACTCCTGTTGTTCTATGCTGGCACTAAATTTTTTTGAAAGCAATAAGAGGCAACAAATATCGTTTCGTCCCCAAAGGTGGCACGTTCCGTACCGAAACCATCAGGCTTGTTATGAGAAGCTCTGGTTTGTGAGAAGCTTATACCCAAACCTACCCCAAATGGGACAATTTTTTTACCACGGCATGTTGATGCCGCTCCATGATACCATGCCAAGTTTCATGAATTTCAGACGAGTTTTGGATCTACTAGAATTTAAAAGCCAGGTATCTCAACGTTTTGCCAGCAATCAACAGTGCCCTGGTGTTTGAAATTCATTCCCATTTCTTACATGGGACCTAAGCATGCACCCAAGGACACATATTTGATTTTCCAACAAATTTATATGCACCGGAGCATGTGCATGTATTTCAAATTTGAATTATGCACATAAAATGCCTAGAAAACCCAGTTAATGTATGAAAATGTCCAAACGAACCCCAAAAAATTCCAAAACTTAACACAACACTCTTGTTGTTCTATGTTGGCACTTGAAATTTTTTGAAAGTAATAAGAGGCAACGGATATCGTTTCGTCCCCAAACGTGGCACGTTCCGTACCGAAACCATCAGGCTTGTTGTGAGAATCTCTGGTTTGTGAGAAGCTTATGCCCAAACCTGCCCCAAATGGGACAATTTTTTTACCACATCATGTTGATGCCGCTCCATGATACCATGCCAAGTTTCATGAATTTTAGACGAGTTTTGCATTTACTAGAATTTAAAATCCAGGTATCTCAACGTTTTGCCGGCAATCAACAGTGCACTGGTGTTTGAAATTCATTCACATTTCTTGCATGGGACCTAAGCATGCACCCAAGGACACATATTTGATTTTTCAACCAATTTATATGTACTGGATCATGTGCATGTATTTCAAATTTGAATTATGCACATAAAATGCCTAGAAAACCCAGTTAATGTATAAAAAAGTCCAAACGAACCCCGAAAAATTCCAAAACATAACACAACACTCCTGTTGTTCTATGTTGGCACTAGAAATGTTTTGAAAGCAATAAGAGGCAACGGATATCATTTCGTTCCCAAAGGTGGCACGTTCCGTACCGAAACCATCAGGCTTGTTGTGAGAAGCTCTGGTTTGTGAGAAGCTCATGCCCAAACCTGTCCCAAATGGGACAAATTTTTTACCACGGCATGTTGATGCCACTCCATGATACCATGCCAAGTTTCATGAATTTCAGACAAGTTTTGGATTTACTAGAATTTAAAAACCAGGTATCTCAACATTTTGCCAGCAATCAATACTGCCCTGGAGTTTGAAATTCATTCCCATTTCTTGCATGGGACCTAAGCATGCACCCAATGACACAGATTTGATTTTTCAACCAATTTATATGCACTGGAGCATGTGCATGTATTTCAAATTTTAATTATGCACCTGAAACGGCTAGAAAACTAGTGTAATGTATAAAAATGTCCAAACAAACCCCAAAAAATTCCAAAATTTAACACAACACTCCTGTTGTTCTATGTTGACACTAGAAATTTTTTGAAAGCAATAAGAGGCAACGGATATCGTTTCGTCCCCAAAGGTGGCACGTTCCGTACCGAAACCATCACGCTTGTTCTGAGAAGCTCTGGTTTGTGAGAAGCTTATACCCAAACCTGCCCCAAATAGGAAAAAAATTTACCACGTCATGTTGATGCCGCTCCATGATACCATGCCAAGTTTCATGAATTTCATACGAGTTTTGCATTTACTAGAATTTAAAAGCCAGGTGTCTCAACATTTTGCCGGCAATCAACAGTGCACTGGTGTTTGAAATTCATTCCCATTTCTTGCATGGGACTTAAGCATGCACCCAAGGACACAGATTTGATTTTTCAACCAATTTATATGTACTGGAGCATGTGCATGTATTTCAAATTTGAATTATGCACATAAAATGCCTAGAAAACCTAGTTAATGTATAAAAATGTCAAACGAAGCCCGAAAAATTCCAAAACATAACACAACACTCCTGTTGTTCTATGTTGGCACTAGAAATATTTCGAAAGCAATAAGAGGCAACGGATATCACTTCGTCCCCAAAGGTGGCACGTTCCGTATCGAAACCATCAGGCTTGTTGTGAGAAGCTCTGGTTTGTGAGAAGCTTATGCCCAAACCTACCCCAAATGGGACAATTTTTTTACCATGGCATGTTGATGCCACTCCATGATACCATGCCAAGTTTCATGAATTTCAGACGAGTTTTGGATTTACTAGAATTTAAAAACTAGGTATCTCAACATTTTGCCAGCAATCAATAGTGCCCTGGTGTGTGAAATTCATTCCCATTTCTTGCATGGGACCTAAGCATGCACCCAATGACACAGATTTGATTTTTCAACCAATTTATATGCACTGGAGCATGTGCATGTATTTCAAATTTTAATTATGCACATAAAATGCCTAGAAAACCCAGTTAATGTATAAAAATGTCCAAATGAACCACGAAAAATTCCAAAATTTAACACAACACTCCTGTTGTTCTATGTTGACACTAGAAATTTTTTGAAAGCAATAAGAGGCAACGGATATCATTTCGTCCCCAAAGGTGGCACGTTCCGTACCGAAACCATCAGGCTTGTTGTGAGAAGCTCTGGTTTGTGAGAAGCTTATACCCAAACCTACCCCAAATGGGACAATTTTTTTACCACGGCATGTTGATGCCGCTCCATGATACCATGCCAAGTTTCATGAATTTCAGACGAGTTCTGGATTTACTAGAATTTAAAAACCAGGTATCTCAATGTCTTGCAAGCAATCAACAATGCCCTGGTGTTTGAAATTCATTCCCATTTCTTGCATGTGACCTAAGCATGCACCCAAGGACACAGATTTAACTTTTCAACCAATTTATATGCACCGGAGCATGTGCATGTAGTTTAATTTTGAATTGTGCACCTGAAATGGCTAGAAAACTAGTGTAATGTATAAAATGTCTGAATAAACCCTGAATAATTCAATTTTTTACGACACACATATAGTTGCATGTTCACTGCAGATAAAAGGTCTAGCAATTCAAACACCGTCCATTGCCGTTGTGACCCCATTATGTAATTCAAATCAATATGAAAAATCAAGTAGATCCCACACTGTTTATTATCACCAACCGTGTGGGATGTAGTACAAAATATCCTGGAGCACCGTTGGTGTATAGTATGCCTACGGCTTACGCGAGAAGGTGCGTCGGCTACAGTCCACAGCAGGTGTGTCAAGCACACTAGCTCGCTCCCCAAATACTCCCACCTCTGCATCCCTCGCAATCTCGAAAATATTACTGCCTCGTAATCTCAAACATATCTACCGCCTGGAAGGTTTTAATGTTTGATAGCACACGATTTGTATGTGTGGATCGTGTGTGATGTCTGTTACTCCCGCTCTGCTTCAGTCCCTTGATTCAAATTTTCAGTAGCCCCGGCATTTTACTCCCTCCTGTGCATCCCTCGCGATCTCGAAAATATCTGCTCGCCCTTGATCCAAATTTTAAGTAGCCCCGCCTTGTTACTCCTGCCTAGTAAAATTTTCAGTTGCCGCAGTATTTCCTCAAACACAACCTTGCCCCCCTCCACACACACCACACACTCCCCAAAACCTCCGCTCACACAGACACACACCACCCCCGAAAGCATTGGTAGGTCGCCGCCATCGCTGGCACCTCCATCCTCAACCTCTACCTGTGTGCCGGGAGCTCGAGGAGCCAATGGCCAAAAAGAGGTTTATCGCGGCCTTTTTGCCCGACGCCGGTGAGGTGGTCGCCGAGGTGTCCCCGTCGCCCTCTGCGGGCTCGATCCACCGTCGCCGATCCCCCGATCCGCCCACCGCTGTGCCCCTACGCCGGTTCGTGGACTTCCCCGTCCTCCCTCAGACCCGGCAGCCGACGAGGTCCTACCTCGGGGTCCGGCAGCGGCGGTGGGGGACGTGGGTCACCGAGATTACAGATCGGGAGACCCACAGATCGAGATTACCTATTATTTGACATTCATCACAAGATAAGACAAACATACGAGTATCCTTGAAGAGAGTAGGCTAATAAAACCCAGATTGCAATACCTTGTGACGAGTTCTGTCTCCCGCATGATGTCCTCCATAAGCTTCTGAGTGACATTTCCATAGGATTTGTTCCTGTTCATGCCTAGGTACACAACGTCTAATAATATCATCTACTCCTTCTTTATAAAGATGTGGGTCATCCCAAAAGTAATGTCTTAAATCATAGAATATTTTTTCTTTTGTTGGTAAGTAAATCTAGGGGGTATGTATTTAGCAACAATATAATTAGCATAGTTAGCATACCAAGGTGTACTATTAGAAACATTTATTGCAGCTAATTTCTCATCAGGAAAGCTATCATTAATAGGTTGTGGGTCATCAAGAATATTTTCAAGCCTAGACAAGTTATCAGGTACGAGGTTTTCCGCTCCTTTTCTATCTGTGATATGCAAATCAAATTCTTGTAGCATGAGAGCCCACCTAATGAGTCTAGGTTTAGCATCTTTCTTTTCCATAAGATATTTTATGGTAGCATGGTCGGTGTGAACAATAACTTTAGAATCAACAATGTAAGATCTGAATTTATCACAAGCAAACACCACAGCTAGAATTTTTTTCAGTAGTACCATAATTTCTTTGTGCACTGTCTAGAGTTTTACTAGCATAATGAATAACATTCAGTTTCTTATCAACTCTTTGTCCTAGAACAGCACCAATAGCATAGTCACTAGCATCACACATAATTTCAAAAGGCAAGTTCCAATCAGGAGTTTGAACAATAGGTGCAGAAATTAAGGCTTTCTTGAGTGTTTCAAAGGCTTCTAAACAATCATCATAAAAACAAATGGAGTATCCTTTTGCAAAATATTTTTAAAAGGCTTAGAAATTTTAGAGAATTCTTTGATAAATCTCCTATGGAAACCAGCATGACCAAGGAAACTACGAATACCTTTGATATCTTTAGGACATGGCATTTTCTAAATTGCATCAACCTTAGCTTTGTCCACCTCAATACCTCTTTCAGAAATTGTATGGCCCAAAACAATACCTTCGTTAACCATAAAGTGGCACTTCTCCCAATTCAAGACAAGATTTGTTTGCTCACATCTCTACAAAACTCGATCAAGATTTCTTAACCAATCATCAAAAGACTTCCCATAAACAGAAAAGTCTTCCATGAAAACCTCAACAATCTTTTCACAAAAGTCAGAGAATATAGCAGTTATACATCTTTGAAAGGTAGCAGGTGTGTTGCATAAACCAAAAGGCATACGTCTATAAGCATAAGTTCCAAAAGGACAAGTAAAAGTGGTCTTTCCTTGATCAGGTTGAGAAATAGGTATTTGTGAAAAACCAGAATATCCATCAAGGAAGAAAAAATGTGTGTGCTTAGATAATCTCTCTAGCATTTAATCAATAAAAGGCAGAGGGTAATGGTCTTTTCTACTTGCTTTGTTTAATTTTCGAAAATCAATTACCATTCTATAGCCTGTAACAATTCTTTGTGGAATAAGTTCATTTTTATCATTAGGAACAACAGTAATACCTCCTTTCTTAGGGACACAATGAACAGGACCTACCCATCTACTATCAGCTATAGGATAGATTATACCTGCTTCCAGAAGTTTTAATATCTCCGTTCTTACCACTTCTTTCATCTTCGGATTTAACCGACGTTGGTGATCGACAATGGGTTTAGCATCAGGTTCCATATTAATCTTGTGCTGACATAGAATGGGACTGATGCCCTTAAGATCATCAAGAGTATATCCAATAACAGCTCGGTGCTTCCTTAGAACTTTCAATAATCTTTCTTCTTCATGTTCTGGAAGGTTAGCACTAATAATAATAGGATAAATCTTTTTCTCATCAAGATAAGCATATTTCAAAGTGTCAGGCAATTGTTTTAATTCAAACACAGGATCACCTTTAGGCGGAGGAGGACCTCCTAGAGTTTTAATAGGCAAATTGTGTTTAATCAGAGGACGTTGTTCAAAGAAAATCTTATCTATTTCTTTTCTTTCATGCATATGCATATCATTTTCATGGTCTAGCAAATATTGTTCTAAAGGATCAGTAGGATGTACAACAATAGAAGCAAGACCAATAATTTCATCCTTACTAGGCAATTCTTTTCTATGAGGTTTTCTACTAAACTTGGAAAAATTAAATTCAGGAGACTCATCACCAAATCTAACACTGACGGTTTGTTTTTCACAATCTATTTTAGCATTAACGGTGTTCAAGAAAGGTCTACCAAAGATAATGGGACAAAAGTCATCTTGTGGGGAACCAAGAACAAGAAAATCAGTAGGGTATTTTATTTTCCCACACAAGACTTCAACATCTCTAACAATCCCAATTGGTGATATAGTATCTCTATTAGCAAGTTTAATAGTAACATCAATGTCTTCTAATTTAGCAGGTGCTATGCCATTCATAATTTCTTGATATAAGGTAAAAGGAATATCACTCACGCTAGCACCTATGTCACATAGACCATGATAACAGTGATCTCCTATTTGAACTGAGACAACAGGCATGCCAACAATAGGTCTATGTTTATCTTTTTCATCGGGTTTGGCAATTCTAGCAGCTTCGTCACAGAAGTAAATAACATGCCCATCTAAATTTTCAACTAAGAGATCTTTAACCAAAGGAACAATAGGTTCTACCTTGATTTGTTCAGCTGGTATAGGTGTTCTAATATAACTTTTATTGACCACAATTGAAACTTTTGCATGTTCCTTCATCCTAACAGGGAAAGGTGGTTGTTCAATATAAGCAGTAGGAACAACCGGATCAATATTATAGATAATAGTTTCATCTTTAGCTGTTACTAGTTCTTTAATTTCTTATTTAATAGGTGGATGATATTTGAACCACTTCTCCTTAGGGAGATCAACATGAGTAGCAAAAGATTCACAGAAAGAGGCTACTATCTCAGAGTCAAGTCCATATTTAGTGCTAAACTTTTGGAAAGCATCGGTATTCATAAAAGATTTAACACAATCAAACTTAAGCTTAATACCTGACTCTTTACCTTCATCGAGTTCCCAATTTTCAGAGTTGTGTTTAATTCTTTCTAGAAGATCCCACCGGAATTCAATAGTCTTCTTCATAAAGGAACCAGTAGAAGAAGTATCAAGCATGGATCGATCATCATGAGAAAGTCGAGCATAAAAATTCTGAATGATAATTTCTCTTGAGAGCTCATGATTGGGGCATGAATATAACATTGACTTAAGCCTCCCCCAAGCTAGAGCGATACTTTCTCCTTCACGAGGCCAAAAATTATATATATAATTCCGATCACAATGAACTAGATGCATAGGATAATTTTTGTAACACCCCGGTCGCTAAGCTATAGTAATCACACACTAATGGTGCCAGGTCATCATGATTATTTTTCTAAACCTCACTTTGATCCAAACCGAATTCAAATTTAAATTAAAATAATGTCAAATTGTTTTTTCTTCAAACGCTAAAACAAAAATGTTTGATGGTTTGCAAATATTCTTTAACTAATTATCAGGGAGAAACCAACATTAATAAAATGTTTAATTGCCCTAAAACATTTAAAACAGGGGCCAAGTCTTTACTAAAATGCCTTTTCAAAATTATAGGAATTCTAAAATATTTTATTTAAACTCCAAGACTTTTTGTGGTAGTACTAAATAATGCCTAGTTTTTGTTTTGACAAGTGGCACTTTCTACAAAATCCAATTGGTGGCTCAACTTAACACAAAACAAAAGCTTTAAAAAAAACAAAAAAGGGTTTAAGTAAAAGAAAGAAAGTGAGAGGGAGGCCCAAGTGGGGCTGGAAGGCCCAGCCCACACTTGTTTCCTTCAACCTGTAGAAGGGAGGCATCGTGGAGCACATCCATAGATGCCATGGTGCCGTGGCGCGCATCCACGGCCCCCCTCGCCCTACTTAGCACCGGCAACCCCCTCCCCCGAACCCTAGATGCTTTTCCCCCTTCGCCCGCTTCCCCTCGCACCTCCCTCGCTCCGGCCCGAGCACTCCCCATCCCCGCGCCATCTTCGTCAATGTGGCCATCGGCCACAGCTCGCCAAGCCGAAGCGTCGAGGGGCCTTGTTGGACTGATCTTCATCGACCCCATCGCCTAGGAGCACACCGGGAGCCCGCCGTCGACCTCCACTGCGACTACGACCGATACCTCGAGCTCGGGGCTACTCCACCATCGTCGGCATCCTCTTCTTCCACCTCGGCCGCGACGGGCGCCATCGACGTTTTGCCATCGCACCGCATCGACTGTCGCAAGCTCCCCACCGGCCACCTCTCGGTGAGCAGCGCTGAACCCGCTCCTTCCCCCTTTTCCCCACACACCCCGTGCTCGATTCATCGCCGTAGGTCACCGTGGCCGGTGCTTTGTTCCTCGCGCACCCGTCACTGTCATCGCCGTGACTGCCACCCCTTGTACCCCGCGCCGGCCCTGACCGAGACCGCGCTCGTCTGCCCGCGCGTGGCCGCGCCGTCCCCGCTCGCCCTGTACGCTGTAGCCTTCGTGCCCGCCTGCAACAACCACTGCCGCCTGCTGCTCCATGCGGCTGCTTGCTGTGGCTCCTTCTGCCGCTGCCACTCCTGCTTTCGGCTGCGGTCGTCGCTCCCCACGCCCACCGTCGGTCGTTGCTCCCCTTCCACTGTCGTCCCGTCTGTGTCGGCCAACGCTTCACCATCCGCATCGCCCACCCGTGGCCGAGCCGCCTCTGCATCTCCCGCCCTCTGGCCAAGCCTCCTCCGCCTCGTGCTGCCTGGCCTAGCCCGCCTTGGGCCACCGCTGGCCGCCGCTGCCGCCGCTGGCCGGGGCTCGCCCTGCTACCCGCGTGCCCCTGCTGGCCAGCCGGGCTAAGCTTCACTGCCCCGCGCCCACGTGTTACGGCCGCCCCCCTGCGCCGCTTGCAGCGCACCCCTAGCCTCCCGCCTGTGTGCCGCCGTCGGCGCCTGGCCGCGCCCACCAGGGCCGCCGCTGCCCGGGGCCTCCCCCTGCTCCTGCCTGCCGCCTCCTACCGCACAAGGCCACCGGCGCCCTCCGCACAAGCGTGCAGCCCAGCCAGAGAGGCCGTTTGACTCTCTGGATATGAGGTCGGTCCTTGTTTAATTAGCTCTAGCTAATTTTGCTTAATAGAAGATGACAAGTGGGCCACCCCTGTTGATTATCTTTTAATTATTGGGTTAATAAAAACAGTGCCTATGACAAGTGGCCCCATCACTTAAAAAGTCTATTAAAACTTTTCTATCTGAACATGAGCCTATGACATGCGGTCCCCCCTTGTTAGTTTAACCCAGTCAACAGTCAAACTAGTTGACTGCTGACTGGACGTTGACTTGGTCAACTAGAACCCCTGGCCCCGCTGTCATACACATGGCTAGCCCCCTAGTTGGTGTGAAAAGTATTCTTTCATCTAGTATTAGAGTAAATAGATAAAAGGAATTTCAGAAAAATGAATTAAAGCTTTAGAAATTCTTATAAAATAAACCGTAGCTCAGATGAAAATAATTTCTACATCAAAGTTGCTCAGAACGATGAGACGAATCCAAATACGCAGTCCGTTTACCTATCATATGCCTCTAACTATCTGAACATGGAACATTCCCCCTCCGGTCATCTATCTGACACAGGTGTGGAACCGGGAAAGCATTCCCAGCTGAATCCCCCCTTCACCTATTCGCGTAGACATATGTTAGGTCACACCCGGCACGTCATATTACCATGTTATGTTTTATGATGCTTTGTTTGTTTTATATTTATTGTTTCTTCCCCCTCTTCTCTCCGGTAGACCCCGAGGCCGATGATGCCCCGGTGATCGACTACGTCGACAAAGACACTTCTTCCTTTTCAACAGAGCTTCCAGGAAAGCAAACCCCCCTTGAGCATTCCGATATCGCCCATTCCCTTCTCTCTTATGCTTGCATTAGAATCTGCTGCTACTACTATTATCCTATTTGTGCTGCATAGCCTGTTTATTGTAACCTGCTGTTGTTACCTACCTGCTTATCCTAAACTGTTTAGTATAGGCTGGGTAGAGACCCATCAGAGACCCCCACTTTGTCCCAACTGCCCCGCTGGATTATCAGAAGACCCGATCAACGGGATCGAAGACCAGGCCCCCGCACCGCACATCACTTTCCCCTTAGTTGCTCGACGCTACTGGGTTACTATCAAGTGCCGAGGGTGATACCTCATCAGCACTTCTGATGTTAACCTTGTAGGTTAGTTCATCGGTTATGGTCATCGAGGGTGATTCCTCCTTCTCCACTCCTGATAGTGACACTGTCGTGCAACTCCTCAAGAGTGGACCTCGAGGGTGATTCCTCCTTCGTTCACCTTGACAATAACATCAGGTGGAATTCCATCGAGGGTGATTCCTCAAGGTTCCCCTTGGTGTTAGACACACAGTTACTAGGACTTTACACTAAACCATGTTACTAAAGATGGGTCGGCCCCAAGGGGTACCCGCGCGAGCTTAATTGCGAGTGATGCGGAGTCGGGTTGATCTGGAGGATACCCGCAAGTTTTCCACGCGGCGCGGCCGGGCATTCTTAGCCCTTGCCGCAAGTCCGTGGGACGGGGCGACGGGACCACATATCGTGGATCATTGATCGTTACCGCACTATCAAGACACTAACGGTTTGGATATTTGATCTGAGTAGGCCTCTGGCCTTTTTCGCACTAACCACCACGCGGGAATAAGTATGGGCACTCTGCGTCGTATGTATCAGCCGAAAGCTCAACAGACGTCAGCGATGGAGCGGCGCACGCCGGGTTGGACCGGAATGCCTCGCCTTGTATAAGGGAGGCTAGGTCTGCTCATCGGCCGCGTACGTAACATGCAGGAGTGCAAAGGGTGATGGGCCCAAGACCCCTACGCGCTTAGGATGTAGACCGGCGTGCTGGCCTCTCTGTTGAGCCTAGGTAGGACCACGGTGTGTTGATCGGCCGAGGCCGGTCATGACCTGATGGTGTGTCCGGCCGGAGTTGATCGAGCGTGTTGGGTAAGTTGGTGCACCCCTACAGGGAAGTATTCTATCTATTAGAATAGCCATCTCCACAGTAACGGAAGCTCGGAGTTGTATCCCGATCGATACAACTAGAACTGGATACTTGAGATGATAACTGGATAGTATGGCTCCGGGATTGCTTTCTCGCAGGGAGTCAGGAAAGGATCTCTGGGCGAGGATGATGACACTACTACTACTTTACTTTATGCTAGTCTGCACTCTTCTAATGCCGAAAGACCGCTGGAGATGCTGAAGATGATAGTCTTTCATAGGACTAGGCTCTCCCCTCTATTCTGGCATTTCTGCAGCCCAGTTCACACATACAGCCGTCCTTTGATAATGTTGCATATGTAGTGTAGATCCTTGCTTGTTGAGTACTTCGGATGAGTACTCACGGTTGCTTTGCTCCCTATTTTCCCCATTTTCCTTTCTTTCCGGATGTCGCAACCAGATAGTGGAGCCCAGGAACCAGACGCCACCGTCGATGACTACTACTACTACTACCGCGAGGGTGCTTGCTACTACGTGGAGGCCGCCGACGACCAGGAGTAGTTAGGAGGCTCCCAGGCAGGAGGTCTTGCCTTTTCGATCGTAGATGCTTTTATGCTGGCCTTCTTAAGGCAAACTTGTTTAACTTATGTTTGTACTCAGATATTGTTGCTTCCGCTGACTCTTGTGTATTCGAGCTTATGTATTCGAGCTCTTGAGGCTCCTAGCTTGTAACATAAAGCTTGTATTATTTTAATTTGTGTCTAGAGTTGTGTTGTGATATCTTCCCGTGAGTCCTTGATCTTGATCGTACATATTTGCGTGTATGATTAGTGTACGATTGAATCGGGGGCGTCACAATTTTTTTGGTAAAACTCCAATCTCAATCGATTCCAATTCCAAGATCCAATATCATCGCATAGCCTATACCATGCCAATGCTTTTCCCTTCAGAGATAAAGGGAAAACCTTCTTCTTAGCTTCATCTCCGGGTAAACCTGCATGCTTAAACAATCCACAAATTTATTCCACATACATCAAGTGCATATCAGGATGTTCGGTTCCATCTCCTGCATAAGGATTAGCTAGCAGTTGTTCTATCATACCCGAAGGAATTTCATATTTAATATTTTCAGTAGGTGTAGTGGGTTGAGGGATGACTAATTGTGGTTTCGGTCGAGGTGAAGATACCCCGAACAAAACCCTAAAAGGATTGTTTTCCATAGTAACAAGTGACAATAAATTTCAGCACGTAGTAATAATTTTCCTTCTCAATTTCCACTTACCAGGAGCACTTCACTCCTCGGAAATGGCGCCAAAAAAGAGCCTTGATGACCCACAAGTATAGGGGATCAATCGTAATCCTTTCGGTAAATAAGAGTGTCGAACCCAACGAGAAGTAGAAGGAAATGACAAGTGGTTTTCAGCAAGGTATTCTCTGCAAGCACTGAAATTATAAGTAACGAGTAGTTTGATAGCAAGATAATTCGTAATGAGCAAGTAACAATAGTAGTAACAAAAGTACAGCAAGATAGCCCAATCCTTTTGAGGAAAAGGACAGGCCAAAACGGTCTCTTATGATAAGCAAAGTATTCTTGAGGGTACACGGGAATTTCATCTAGTCACTTTCATCATGTTTGTTTGATTTGTGTTCGCTACTTTGATAATTTGATATGTTGATGGATCGGTGCTTAGGTGTTGTTCTTACTTGAACAAACCACCTACTTATGATTAACCCCATCGCAAGCATCCGCAACTAAGAGAAAAGTATTAAGAATAAATTCTAACCATAGCATTAAACTTTTGGATCTAATCGGTCCCTTACGGAATAGCGCATAAACTACGGTTTAAGTTTCTGTCACTCTCGCAACCCATCATCTAATAACTACTTCATAATGCATTCCCTTAGGCCCAAATATGATGAAGTGTCATGTAGTCGACGTTCACATGACACCACTAAGGGAATCACAACATACATAATATCAAAATATCGAACACATATAAAATTCACATGATTACTTGCAACAAGATTTCTCCCGTGACCTCAAGAAGAAAAGTAACTACTCACAAATGATAATCATGCTCATAATCAGGGGGTATTAAATAGCATATTGGATCTGAACATATAATCTTCCACCAAATAAACCATATAGCAATCAACTACAAGATGTAATCAACACTACTAGTCACCCACAGGTACCAATCTATAATTCGGGTACAAAGATTAAACACAAGAGGTGAACTAGGGTTTGAGAGGAGATGGTGTTGTTGAAGATGTTGATGGAGATTGCCCTCCCCAAGATGGGAGAGTTGTTGGTGATGATGATGACGATGATTTCCCCCTCCAGGAGGGAACTTCCCCCGGCGGAATCGATCCGCCGGAGGGCAAAAGTGCTCCTGCCCAAGTTTCGCCTTGAGACGGCGGCGCTTCATCCCGAAAGTCCTCTCCTTATTTTTTTCTAGGTCAAAATGACTTATATACCAGAAGATGGGCACCGGAGGTGGGCTGGGCTGAGCACAACCCACCAGGGCGCGCCTGGGGCCCTAGCGCGCCTTGGTGTCTTGTGCTCACTAGGTGCCCCCCCCCCTCCGGTAGTTGTTTGCTCCAATATTTTTCATATATTCCATAAAAATTCCTTGTGGAGTTTTAGCTCATTTGGAGTTGTGCAGAATAGGTAGTCTGACATAGCTTTTTCAGGTTTAGATTTCCAGCTGCCGGAATTCTCCCTCTTTGTGTGAACCTTGCATATTAGGAGATAAAAGGCATTACAATTACTCCAAAAATCATTATTATGCATAAAAACATTATAAATAACAGTAGGTAAACATGATGCAAAATGGACGTATCAGACACAGGTTGGGCCAATGTGGGTCCACCCGTGTGGCCATATGTAGTGTTCCTCTAGCCATCTCTTGCTACTCTCATCTCGGTTTGTTCCAGTTGTCAATTGCCCAATCCACATAAGAGATCCATCCTCACTACCATATTTATCTTTACATACAGCCTATCCACTTCATCAGTTTGCCACGTCATCGTTTTTCTTCAATTAGCACACCAAAGCGCAACCTTCTATCCCTAGAAATAAAAGTGAAAATCTTTTTCCCTGGCACCGTCCGAAGAATAATTACTCTAATCTCTTCGCCTTCCTGTCTCTTCACTCAATTCACCCTTCCCCTTCTCTCACCTCTCCACTCGATCGCCTTCCCCTTCACCCTTCCCCTGTCGCTCACCTCCCCTTCCGAGTCGAGTCAACATCTTCCATGGCATATGCAACATACACGACGTACGAACCATCCTCCACATCGGAGACACCTCCATCATCGTCGACCAGTGCCGCGGCAGTTGGATGCCCTACCTTGTCCCCCACCTCCTGCTTGCATATCATGTCCGAACAACGTTTTCCATTCAGATTTTAGACATAGTGCTTGAAGTCCGGCATGAAGCAGAAGTGCCTTTCCCGATCACCTCGTCTACGGCCTGGTCTGCTTCCTCCGGCAGGCCAGTGGTGCTCCATGCATCGACCGACGCCTCCGCGCTGGAAGTGTCCTAGAACTGCGATCATAAGAAACTGACTCCACATAAAACCCATATATACAGTATATGGAAACGATTCTGCAGGCGCACGTACCTAGAGATCGATGCTTGCACGACCCAGGTTTTCGAGAATGGCATGTACGACCGATCTGATCTGTTACTCAGTAACACACACAATGATCTGGTCCACGGATAAGGATGCCGTCCACGCGCTGCAGGACGCCCACTTCACCCGTTGGGCCCGCCAAACACGCACTATTCCATGTAGTATACGCGGCGTATCCTATTTTTCCATTGTTTCTACTGTTTAGTGTCGGACTGTATTCTTAGAATCCCAAGACAGGAACTCTCCATAGACGTGTCAATGATAGGTTGTGTACATGCTTTATATTTCACATGGCGTTATGTAGGTCTACTTTTAAATCTCAACCATTAATTTTTATGGTTAACAAAAAATCAACGGATATAAGGCAATGACGTATGGAGAACCTTGAAAGCCTCCGTTTTTAATAATATTAGGTATTAGGTATAGAATAGCATATTAATGCATATAAAACATTCAAAACAGATAATATAATAGCATGAAACAGTAAAAAATTACGGATAAGTTGGAGACGTATCACTTGCCAGGATCCAAGTTCTAGTTGGGGGCAATCACTGTGGACGAGGAGGGGAGGAGATGCTGCGATGCCGATGCCAACTGTCGGGATCAAGCAGGTGAGGTGCGGCAGGCATGTGCCTGCTAGATCTTGTGGGCGGCGCCTCAACCTGCCTGGTCAGTGTTTAAGGGCGCGTTTGGTTGCTCGCATTAAACCCGGCCAGGCCTGCGCGGGGTAAAATTAAGCTATTTAGTAACCTGCTTTCACTCTTTGGCCCGCATAGCACGAAACTAAAACACCTCTCAGCCAAGCCCGCTAGGAACGACCGAATCGGCCATTTCCAACGAGGCAGGCTGAGGCGAACTACATCAGACACACGTGATGTATCCCGTTGCACCAGAGTATACAACTAGTATACACCATGTATGTGCTATCTTCTCCTACCTCCGTTAAACTCTCCCTAATCTCCTTTCTTCCTCTTGTCGCTCCGGCACAGATAGTTGTCGATCCAGAGCAGCCCACCATCGCGCAACACCCGGTCCCTCGTTCGGGCGGCGAAGTTGGCGGCGCCGCCGGCGATATCAAAGCCGATCCAGATCTTGCATGCGCTTAGGCGCAGCACATCGTCGACGAGGAACTTATGGCCGCCGCGTGGAGGGCCCGCCCAGCGGCGGTGATCGAGGCCCATGCCGGAGGCCGGTAGTAGGGCGCGGAGCCCGCAGCAGAGGCACCAGCGGCGGGGCAGCGGAGGCCGGCATGTGGGGGAGCCCCGTCCGTGCGTCGCGGCCGAGCGGGAGCGCGTGCTGGGTGGGGAAGAGCAGCAGCTCCCGGGGCAGGCCGCCCGGGAGGCGGGAACCGGAGGAGGCGGCGCCGCCGATCTCGCGCGTGATGGCGGTGACGTGCGCGGAGAGGTTGGAGGAGGCGGAGGAGATGCCGGTGGCTGGGTCGTGTTGGGGAGGGGGCGGGAAGAAGACGAGAAGGTTGGTGGAGAGGAGGGAGAGCAGCATCGGTGGGTAGAGGCAGGAGAGGGCCCGGCCGTGCCGGCGACGGGCCGCCAGCAGTTTCAAGGACACGGACCCCATGGCGCGCGTCGTGGGCTCCGGTGCTCCCCGGAGCGAGTTAGATCAATTCATCGTTTGTTCACCTAAATCTGGTGGTACTATTTCTAATTCAGAGCACACTCTTGTATTGATTCATCTTTAGCTTGATGTGTACTTTGCACATCTGCAACTCTGGCGAATCAGAGGCCATAGCCGGCGGCCTTGGTGTCCTTGCAGCCACAGCCGAGCGCGAACCTCACGTTGCTGAACCGCTTCGTCGCCACCATTGTCCATCGCAATCGCTATGGCACTATGTAACTGTGTGTTATGTGTAGCTGTCAACTTTTAATCATATCCAACGTATGCAATCAAATAATGTGCACTCGTATGAGTACAATCAATGCGAGCAACCAAACATAATGCAAAGAGGCCTTGCTATAATACAGGAAGAGGACATGCAGGCAATCAATCAACATATAGATGTTGATTTTTTGCTTGTATATGATCAACCAGGCTTAACTGAAACAAAGTACGCAAATGGGCAAAAATTATGCAGATAATCAAACGCACCCTAAGAGATGCATTGTGTGCAGGTCTTGAGACACTTGTGCAGGCAGGGCTGTGCAGAGAGCTCCTCACTGGCACACGTGGGCAAGCCCAAGAAGGAGCCGCTGAGCTCGCGCACGATGCACGCTTCCATGAAAAATCCAGAAATCCCCATTCGCCGCTCGCTGCCGTAAACTGTTAGGCTACCGCACAGGGCAGTGATGCAAGCGACAAACATGGGCCGGCCAACTTCAAGATTTACACAGGTGTGGTCAACCGGTTTTAGGAACCTTCTAGAAGGTTCTCTAAACCAGGTTTTTTCTGTGTTCGTTCCTTTTCGGTTTTTTGGTTTTCTATTGTGTTTTATTTTTCGTTTTTCCGTTTAACTTCTTTTTCATGATTCCATTTTCCTTTTTCTGTTTGTTTCACAAAACTGTACAAAAATTTCAAAAAAGATTGCATTTTTCAAAAATTTATTTAAAGTTTCAAAAACTATGCTTGTTTTCAATTTTTTTTGTAAATTTATAAAATATTAGAATTCAAAATATGTTCGCATGTTTGAAAATATGTTTGCATGTTTGAAAATATGTTCACAAAATTAAATATCGTTCTGGTTGTCAAATTTTTACAGAAATTTAAAAATTGTTCAATCTTTAAAAAAAATGTAATTTCCAAATTTATGTTCAATCTTTTAGAAATTTTTCCTGTTTTCAAATTTTTGTTCAGAAATTTCATAAATTTTCAATTTCAAAAATTGTTCACTTAATTTTGAAAAATGTTCTAAATTTCAAAAAGTGTTCACCTTTTTAAATTTTGTTCACAAACTAAGAAATGTTTGGTTTCAAAAATATGTTCCCGTTTTCAATATTTGTTCAAAATGTTGAAAATATTAATATTTTAAAATTTGTTGACAAATTCAAAAAATGTTCGTGTTTTAAAATTTTATTCGCAACTTAGAAATTGCTCAGGAATTTTAAAAAATGTTCATATTTTCAATATTGTTCACAAAATTCAGAAAATGTTCCCGTTTTCATAATTTTTTCAGAAATTCAGAAAACATGTTCTTGTTTTCAAAACTTGTTCACAAATTCAAAAAATGTTCGGGAAAGTTCGTAAAGGTTTGTGTCTTGGAAAAAATGTTCATAATTTCAAAAAATGTATGCAATATTCGACAAATGTTCTAGTTTATAAAAAAACACAAATTCAAATGATTTTGTTTTCAAAATTTGTTCACAAATTCAAAAATATTGGGGAATTTTGTGAATGTCTGCATTTCCAAAAAATGTTTGCAATTTTCAGAAAATGTTCGCAACTTCAGAAAAGGTCTGGGGAATTTCATAAAATGCCCTGTCGAAAAAATTGTTCATAATTTTGAAAATGATTCTTGTTTTTCAAATAATGTTCCTCTTGTAAAAATTTCTTCGCAAATTCAAAGATATTCATGAGTTCAAGATTTTGTTCGCACATTAAAAGAATGTTCGGGAATTTCATAAGATGTTCATGTTTTGAAAAGAAAATAATAATTTAGGAAAATGATTGCATTTTTCATATTTTGGACGTGGTTGACTCTCTGCATGTCGTGTGTTCGATCCTCTAGTTCACATAATTTTTTGGGGATTTTTTTGAATGAGTGTTTAAGTTTTGTCACAGTCGCTCGTTCTTTAAGTTTCGGCCTGCATTTTTTACGTTAAAGTGAGCTTGCTGCAGTGGTAGCAGCGCGCCCGCATGTTCTGCTGGTCCCGGGTTTGAATCCCCCGGTTTTTATTGGTTTTCGAAACCTTCTAGAGGGTTTTCTGAACCGAGTTTTTTTTGGTTTTCTGTTTCTTTCTTTTCTCTTTTTCCCTTTTCTGTTTATTTTCTTTCCTTTTTTATTTTATTTAAAAATATGTTCACAAATTAAAAAATGTTTGAATTTCGGAAAAATTACAGGAATTTCAAAAAATGTTCCTGTATTTTAAAAAAACATTGATTTAAAAAATGTTCTTGTTTCAAAAAAATTCTGGAATGGCAAAAAATGTTCACAGTTGCAAATTTGTTCTGAAATTCAAAAAATGTTTACGTTTCAAAAAGTGTTCAAGAATTTCAGAAAATGTTCACTTTTGCAAACTTTTTGTTAGATGTCCCATGGAATGTTGCATTTTTAAATTTTTGTTCATAAATTCAAAAAATGTTCGCGGTTTCAAATTTTTAGTTGGAATGTCATGAAATATTCTATTTTTAAAATATTTGTTCACAAATTCAAAATAAATTCGTGGTTTGAAAATTTTGATCGGAATTTCATAATTTGTTCACAACTTCAAAAGAGGTTCAAGTTTTAAAACAAAACTTTCTGCAATTTCAATTTTTCTCGCATATGCAAAAAAATATTCCTGTTTAGGAAAATTTGTTCAGAAATTCACGCATTTTTCGAAATATACACTTTCAGTAGAAATGTACACCTTTTTGTTAGATGATGACTATAGTAACTAATTCCGGTTGGATATAGTGCATCAGTCTGGTTGTACAGTCATGCTATTATTAATGTGCGTTGTTCTATTGCATGGGACGCTAGTCAGCTGGAGTGGCCAGAAGCGCTCAGTCGCAATTTGCTGGTCGCTAGTTTGACTCCTTGCATTGCGCCTTTTTTTGCTTCCTTTTTCTTCCCACAGAACAGCTCGATGGGCCGGCCCAGTCAGGTTGCCTCCCTGTGCGTGGCGGCGCCAATTTGAGGAGAATCCTATTTAGCGCTGCAGGCGCCCGTTAATGTGTATTCTGCACTTTCTTCCTTCCCGTTTTGTAGATGCAAAAAAAGAAGCGACGCAGTGAGGAATCGAACTCCCGACCTCCACTACGAGGTAGCAGAGAGTAAACACTGCGCCACCATGCCCGACCTATTGACTAACATCCTTATACGTCTTTTCTTATTTCTTCTTTCATTTTACCTTCTTTATTCTTTTTTTTGTTTTTTGTTTTTCGTTTCTGTTTTTTCTTTTTTCATTTTCTTCTTCCTGGCTTGATGATTTTTTTACAATTCGTGAACTTTTTCTTCAAATCGATGAACATTTTTTAAAATTGGCTGAATTTTTTTCAAATTCAATGAACTTTTTCCAAATTCGATGACTTTTTAAAATTTTAATGATTTTTTTTCAAATTCGATGAACTTTTTCCAAATTGGATGAACTTTTTTCAAATTTGTATTTTTTTGAAAATTCATGAACTTTTTTCCCATTTCTATGATTTATTTTTAAATCTATGAATATTTTTTTCAAATTTGATGAACACTTTTTGAAAATCAATGAACTTTTCAAGTTTGTGAACTTTTCTTAAAAAATGATGAACTTTTTCCAAAATTCAGTAACTTATTCTAATCTCGATTTTTTCCCAAAAAACTGACACAATACAGTACATGGTTATGTGCAACAAATATCATTGCGACCATGTTATTTATTGTTTCACGCTGTTTATAATTGCTCAAGGCCAGTGGCTCCAGTGGTTGGCGAGTTTTGATGTGGAGCGAACTGCGTGAGTTTGAATCCCGTTAGTAGCTACTCCCTCCGTCCCATAATGTAAGACGTTTTTTGACACTACACTAGTGTCAAAAAGTATTTTACATTATGGGATGGTGAGATTACTTTTTTGGAGGGATTTTCTGCGCTAATTTACTGTTCGACGCATTTCGTGGGCCGGCCCAACCTGCAGGGCGTGTGGGCGCCGTTTCTCCTAGCCGGCGCTTAAGGCGCCGACTAGGAGCTCCCCGCTTCCCTGCCTTTCCCTGCTCGATTGTTTCCTTTACTGATAAAAAAGGAAATAAGCTCCATCGTTTCGTGGTTGACTGGTAGTGGTAGACCGGTCAACCATTGGCCATTGACTTTTAAAAAAAAATCAGAAAATAGAATTCAAAAATAAAATGCTCACGGACTCTAAAAAGTTCGCGGATTTTCAAAGAAGTTCCTCAAACTTTTAAAAAAATTCACCGATTTGAAAAAACCCATGAATTAAAAAAGCAGTTATGGAAAACAGTTTGTTAATTTTAAAACAAGTTCAGCGATTTTTTTTTAAAAATCGCTACTTTAAAAAAAGTTCATCGATTTTGAAAAAAAAGTATCTACTTTCAAGAAAAAAGTTCACGAATTTCTTTCGCAATTTTTTTCATGAATTTGAAAAAAGAAATTAAAAGGTAATAGGGGAAAAAACGAAGAAAGAAGAAGACGAAGTAGGATTTGGCGGCTGTGCAGCCTGGAGAGCTAACGCTTGTGATTTTCTGAAGGCCCAAATTGACACATGTAAGCTGACTAGTCACTAGTAGGCTACGGGCCTAATGCGTGGAGTTGGTTTGTTACTAGTTTTTTCGGTTTCTTCAGTCGTTTCGGTTAACAAAGTTTTTTTTTAAGGAAAATCCTTCATGATGCACTTTATTTCGCTTTAAAAGGAGATATATCGTTTATTACATCAGAAATAATAAAAGTAGGTGGGGTATCATCCAAAAGACAGTAGAGTTTGAAATACTAGCACGCCTAGCTAAATTGTGTGCCACGTGATTTGCTTCTCAGTTGTAGTGTTGCAAGAAAATATCACCAATCCTCTGAGCTATTTGAAACCAATCTACAAGTATAGCCGCGTAAGGACACCAAACCTGAGTTGTGCTATTGAAAGCTTGAACAAGTTCCAAGGAATCCGATTCTACATTGACTGGAATACACCCCAAGTCTTCAATGGTGTTTAAGCCATGTTGTAGTGCTTTAACTTCTGCTATTGCTACATCTAACAGGTGGTGAAGAGGCCAACATGCACCAGCTATGGCCTCGCCTTTATCATTTCGAATAACCGCTCTTACATCTCCTCTGCCTTCATTCTTAAGAGTGGCATCTACATTCAGCTTGTATACATCATTTGGTGGTTTTTATCCAAGTGAGTTCTTCTTGCTTGGTCCATGAATGTGCGCCTGCAAAATTGCTTGCTTGCTAGAGCTTAAAGTAAAAGATGTGCGAGGCAGCGGGGCTACAGATCCCCCTTAACAAACTCCCGCCGCTGCCACCATACATACCATGCCCTAACTGCAATCAGCTCTTTAAGACCAACATGACCAAGAATTGGTGATTTGTTACTAGTTCGACGCATCAGCTCTTCAAACACAACGGATCTGGATCTATCTATACATGACGCTTCTTCAATAATTTTTAGAAGACCCAAGGTAGCCCACAATTGCTTCACTCGTGCACAAGTAAACATCAAGTGTAAGACGTCCTCCAGACCCATAGAACATAATGGACATTGTGAAGTAGGGATGTGCCCATAGAGAGCATTCCACACAAAAAAATCCACTTTACTCAGTACCTGCAACTTCCATGGAATTTCCCAAACTGGGTTCCGTGACGATGTACCTTGACCATCAGTACAGGTAAGTCTATGCCGGTGAGAATGATCCCATTCAACATAATATGCTGACCTAACCAAGAACGTGTATGACTTTGTATAGTGCCATGCCACGAAATCTTCATCCATATGATCGCTAAGGGGTATCCGAAGAATCCTGTCAACTTCAATAGGGTAAAAAATCTCGTATTAACACAGGGTTAAAACCGAACTGACCGAGCTAATTTCGGTTGTCTAGGCTTCAGTCCCGGGTTTTTTTCAGTTTGGAATTCGGTTCTCGGCTAAAATACCCACCCGTTGCCCCGGGGGTGAAGCAGCCAATGACCGGGCCAAGAGTTTCGTCTCCATTTTGGAAGTTTCGGCTCGATGTTTTGCATCGCTCCTCTAGCCTCTGATATGAGTTAGAATGCTGCTACACACACGGCAAACTCTGAACGATTTTCTAATGATGCAGCAATCAAGCGTCCATGCGCAAAGCAAACTTGGATAGCACCGTTCAATCTCCATCGTCCAAAGTTCAGACGGGTCTCTGTCGCCTGCACAGTAGTTTCGCATGAGTTGAATGGCAGAATTGTGAAACGCAGGAATGTGAAAAACTCAGGAATCTGACGGGGCTCACAAAGCGAAACAGAGGATTACAAAAACATAGGAAAACCGCAAGAATAGTCATTTGGATGAAATGTAGGGAAAAAAACATAAGAAAAGCGCCTCGATCCTCCACGAGTAAGTCTAAAAATGAGGTTGGAGTGGATGTTCAAATTCCTATGAAATTGAAGCATAACGATCCATTCCATACGGATTTGGGTGCCATCATTCCTCGATCCAAAGGCAATCCTTAGGAAAAATTCCAAAGGATTGAAATCGTACAAAATTCCTGCAATCCAGGAGGGCCTTAAGTTACACTGAACTATTAGCATGTTCAGGAGGGCCTTAAGCTACTCTGATTGCTTGCGGTTTGTTTTGCTCATCCATGCGTGCCATAATAAGTGTGTGTCCCCATTATTCGCTGTGTGTCGCCAAGCTTCTCGTCGATGTTGGCGTGCACAGGTAACGCTCCCAAGAATCCTGCCATTGTCGGTTCTCTCCTCTCATGCAGTACTAACATCCAGGGGGGTTGGTTGGTTGGTTGGTTCATGTGAGTGTGAAGTGAATGTGATTCCCCCAGCCCCAGCCCCAGGCCCATGTGATGCAACATGTCCCAACTGTGCCTGCGATCACCAAATGATTTAGTATCCTACTACTAGTAGGGCAGCTTTACTCCTCCTGCACCATCTTCTCTTTTCTTTCCTTTTAATGATGATGAGCTCTGTTCGTTGGTTGGACCGACCTGCTCAGGAGTCGGGACCATGAGATGCCATGCCGAAGCAGACACCCATTAGTTAGTTATCAGAATCACTGGCGCTTCATTGTCTAATGGATGCACAAGCAGAAGCATCATCGTGGAGCACAAGCCTGGATTAATAATATGCTAGCAGGATCTGGGTGTGAATACATTGATCCTGACCTTATTCATGATCTGGAGCGATGTGATGGGTAATTAACACAAGGCACTAGCAGAAGCAATTCAACATCCACAGTGAAATTCAGCAGTAAATATTCTCTCATACCAAACACGTTTGGCAGTCTCAGTCTCATGATGATCTTACTCTTAACAAGTGAGCAGAGGGCGGAACAATCACTAATGATTTGGGTGTGGTGTGGGCAAACAACCCACGGTTACATTCTCCCTGCTCTACTTTATTCCTCGTCTCATCCTTTGGGTGAGAACATTACACTCATAACAACTCTAGGGGGAAGAAAAATAAACAAGAAATAATGATCAGAACATAGACCCTGAGGAGGGCGTTGCATCGCATGTGCCGCCTCTCACCCAAGGAGCAACAGGTTAACTTAGGAAGTGGGAGAGGGGAAGGATCTCTATGAACAAAACTTGGGCACCAACTCTGCCATGGATCTGCTGCCGGTCAGTCGAAGCTCGACGATCGACTCCATCTTCCCTGTAGGTACTCTTCCAGGGACGTGTTTGCCGTGATGAAGTCGTTGCTGCTCACCGAGGCGGAGTCGTCGTCCACGTCAAAGGCGAGATTGATGTACGACTGGATGTTGGTGCTGTTCTCCGGCGGTGGCGCGAGCGTGACGACGTCGTCTTCGTCACCATCGCTATCGTATGATAAACCGACATGAGATCTAGCCCACTTGAGAATGTCATTGTCGCCATCAAGTAGCTTCAAAACCTGATGTTTACAGATGGAAGCTTGTAAGATGGGAGTACAACGGAAATGCACAACATGATAAATGGCGCAATCTATATGCATCACAGACGAAATCTCACCACTGTGATATGAGGACGGTGTTGAGGCGTCGGTCTGATGCAGAGCGAAGCAGCAAGTGTCATCCTCTCAATTTCATCGTTATGGCCTTCGGTAGGCAAGCTAGGATCTGCCAGTTGCGTGAGCTTTCCTCCTTGGATGATAGAATTCGCCTATACAACACAAACAACCAAATTCTCTGTTAAAACTACAGGAAGGAACCATTGTTTACAATAGATCAAGCAAATTTTTATTTTCAAACAAACAAGCAGCATGTGATCTGGGGTGTTGCATAGGGATGATGCACTTACCCACATAACTAGGCTCTCCTGGCCTTTCGGACAACCAGTGCACAGCGGTTTCCTGCCTGAGACGAGTTCAAGAAGAACAACACCAAAAGCAAAAACATCGATTTTGTCGTTCACCTTGCCATGCATGAAGTATTCAGGAGCCAAGTACCTGGGGGAAGGTATGTATACATACATCAGTAAAGCAAATGTTGCAGCAGAGCATAAAAAAGGGAAAGCTAGTGTGCACATGATCAGCTAGCTAACCCAAAAGTTCCTGCTACATCATTGCATGTGATCTGGGGTGTTGCATCAGCGGCCCAAAGCGCAAGGCCAAAGTCTGATAACTGCATCACACAAACGTAGATATCTTGATTCAGCTAATTTGATGCCGCACAAGAACTGAAGCATGTTGTGGAACAGGGTGATAGGTTTACCTTTGGCTCAAAATCCTCTGAGACGAGGATATTTGACGACTTGACATCCCTATGGATCACTGGGCGACTGTTGCCGTTACCATGGAGATAATCCAGTGCATGTGCAACACCTACCGCCACATTGAACCTCTCGGTCCAACCAAACATGCTTTTACATTCTTTCTCACCTACATCACGTTAACAATAAGATGAGTTTTTTCATGGAAACAGCACAAGGAGAAAACAGGTGACACAAGCTATGGAACATACCATGCAGTATTTCTTCTAGGCTGCCTCTTTGCAAGTATTCATATACCAATAGAAGATCATTGTTCTTGAAGGAGAAGCCAGTGATGGATATGATGTTCTTGTGAACGACGGAGCTGACAATCTCGATCTCTGATGTGAACTCCTTCAGTACCTCATCGGAATACTTCAGGATCTTCACTGCCAACTCCTTGCCATTTGTCAAACAACCTTTGTAGACTTGGCTCGTGCCACCTTGTCCAACTATACACTCTGCGCAAACAAGCACCTAATGGCTAAACATGACATGTCTAGGGAAGTGGGAATAATAGAAATCAATATGAAACACATACCAGATGAAAAATTGGAAGTGATATCTGCAAGCTCATTGTAACTGTACGAAGAATAAAGGGATAAGAATTTCTCTTTGAGTGAGATCAGCTCCTCTGGAATTTCTTTATCCAATTCCTCAATCACAACAGAAGTGCCTCCTGAATTGCTTCTGGAGGGGATAACTACCCTATCACGCAAGATACGACTGACATTGTTGGTTGAGTCTGGTCTCGTGGCTCTGTGTTCAACATGGACCGGCGAAACAGCTGAATACCTGCTCGGAAGCCGCATTGCCCACTGCACCACAGACATCTTGGGCTTGTCAGACAACGCATCCTGTCGGTTTGGCAATAACTTCTTCCTTAGGAATGGCCAGCCAGTTGCTACTTCTGGCGATTCACGTCGGCAAACCTTAACTGGAACCAATGCTAGCGAAACTTCCTTTGGCGATGTGTGAGACCTCATTGGCATGGTGACAGCCCGAGAAATGGACCTGTTATCCTTTATACATTCATCCTGAGATCTCTCTCCTATCAGGGAAGTCAAAAGCTTGCGGTAACTCCTCCTTGGAGTCTCGGCTGCATTCCAGTTACAGAGTTTAAGCATACTCATGGCAACCACAGACAGGGAAATGAACAAATGCAAGTGATATGGTTGATTGACTTACGTGCGCTAGTGCTATTGAATGGTTCTTCGTGTGCTGCAGCTCTTTGGTAAATAATCTTGCCATTGTTGACAGCAAGAACCGAGCAACTCGTGGGAACTCTCTTTGCACAGTACTTGGCAACTGAAGTGGAGGAGGATCTGATGGAAAGTTGAAAAGAAACAAGGACACTAATATGAGGAACAAACTAATTTGGACCAATTTAGCAACAAGGAATGGAGAATGTGCGAAATTCAGTACCCAAAAGACCGAGAATTCTTTGCGACACCGAGGATCAGATGCGCAGCACCACATGAAGCCGCCTCTTTAACCAGAGTTTTCCGGATAGACGATCCTGCGCAGACCTTGAGCTCCAAATTGATCTGCCGAAGGTAAGTGGAACAACAAAGCGATGAGAATTTTGAGGAGGAAAAACTTTAAAAGAGAGAGAGTTAATTTTGAGGCAAATTCCCCGTGGTAGGATCAAAGGGCTACAAAGTCCTGGTCCCTCAATCTCTTGCAGATTGACTTGACAAGCAGTGGCAGTAAAAATTTAATGGTTGGAGGTGAAAATTAAGAGGTGCCAAAAATTTCAAGCCGCCAAAACTGAATGAAAACACAAGAGTTGGACCACCCGGTAAGCTATTATCAGCATCAAATGGTACGGAAGAGGTGGAAAGTTTTAAGTTTGAGACATAAAATTGGATGGCCAGCAAATTAATGACGGGTCAAATTGGCAGCTCTCCGTGACGAAAAAGGCAAGTGCTTTGATGAACCGCAGCCATTGAATAGGAATCCGGAAGTTACTCCCGCGAATAATAATAGATAAAGTAGCGGTAACAAAAAAATAGAGAGCGTTTTGGGAAGCAGGGAGGGAGGGACGGACCTGCTTGAGGTTGCAGAAGCCGTCGTACACGGCGAGCACCGTCGCGAGCGAATCCGCGGCCTTCCTCCTCTCCTCCAGCCCAGCCCCTCCTCCGCCTCCTGAACGAAAAGGCAGGAAAAGGGAGGAGATTAATCTCATGACAAGAGACAAGACCGAAGGAATTTTTTTCGCAACCACGGAACTCGAACTTGGTAAAAACTGACGGCGAGGAAATTAGAGACGCGGGCGACCGGCGGCGCTGGGCCGGGGAGAGAGAGGGGGGACGCACCGGCGGCGACGTGGAGGGCGACGACGCGGTCGCCGGCATTGGCGACCTTGACGAGCGCCCAGGTGAGGAGCTCGCGGCTGGCGGCGTCCCACCTGATCCCGACCGCCACCGTCCTGCCGCTGGCCTCCGGCGGCGCCTCGGGCGGCGGGCGGTGCCGGCGCGGCGTCGCGGCCTCGGAGTGCTGGCGCGCGCCGTCGGGGACGAGGAGCCTCATGGCGGGCGGCGGCGTCACGCTCCCTTCCGCCTCCGGCCGCTGCTTTTCGATTCGCGTTCCACTTGACTTGCCGCGGAGGACAGCGAGAGATGGGCGAGAGAGAGAGAGAGGAGCGTTGTGTTGTATCGGGGGGCGCGTGGGAGTGTGGGGAGGACGACGATCCCAGGGGGAGGGGGGCCCTGCGTTTTATGCGGCTTTTTTTTTACTCTTTTTGTTTGCTGGGCCTTCGCGGTTAAGTAGAGGACAATCTTAACGGCGCTTAGAGACATGTTTAATTGGTTGCTATATTTCCGAACTGAGGTCGAGAAAATAGTGATTTACTATAACTGATCCTTATAAATCCATGCAGTTTATGGTGTCTACTCTTTCCATCCTTAAAAGAGCGTACTTCCAACAGTCAAACTTTTTTTACGTTTAACCATATTACACAATAATAGACCAACATTTATGCCATCAAATTACATTAGATTGATGATAAAATATATTTTCATCACATACTACCTATTTGATTTCACAAGCATTGATATATTTTCTTACAAACTCGGTCAAATTTTAAGATATTTTGACCCTCCAACAAAGTTAAAAGTACACTCTTTCAAGGACGGAGTGAGTACTATGAATACACGTGAAATTGAAATTTTAGTTGGTTATAAAGGATAAAATAGAAATTTTAGTAGTTGGCGCTACAAGCCTACAACACTCTAGCTCGTCGTAATTGTCCAATCTGACTCCACAGAGACCTTATCATGTATTGCTGGTGATGGTCTTATTCGTTCGGCATACAGTCATGTTGTTGCAGAGATCAAAGCTTTAATGGTAGATATGGAGTTTATTCCTCGTAAATAGTAGGGAACAAAATAGAGTTGTCGATTGTTTGGCGAATTATAGTCGGACGGAGTGTATCATGGCTATGTGGTTGCATCAAGGACCCCATGTATGGAGAAACTTTTGCCTCTGACAGTAACTTGCACTCATGAAATAAAATTCCCTTTACCCCGCATAAAAAATAACATTGTACATGTGTCAGATGGTTTGGTTCCTTGTGATGGAACTAGCCCACCAAGGTTCAAGTCCTAAACTTGCCATTGGCGCTCGCATTTTTCTTTTATTATTTCAATCTTTTGGCAATGTTCGTTCGGTGGGAGGAGATGTTACCGTCGACTTCGAGGCGCCTATGATGACTTTGTCAATATCAAGATGTTGTGCCGGCTCAGTATTTCGAAGGCGCTCATACGAATAGGATGTGCGAGTGTGCTTTCATAGGGGTTAGTGTATATTAGCATCTACAATTGTACTGTGTTAAAAAAATTGAATATGTGTCAGGAAACTTAGTAAAAGAAATACATGCATAGGAGGAAAAATATGAAAAGCAATATACATCTAGATTAAGGGAGGACCAGGTCCATGTAATTTTGTTTGTAAAAATAAATAACATTTATGAGTTGAGCAAAACTTACAGAGTGAGTTGTTGTACAATATTTACTACTGTGCAATTCACTTTAAAATAAAATTCACCATGTGACTTTTATGCGGCTTGCACATGATCATATTCTAGAATCAAAATTTACAAACATATTTGAACTTGCTTGTTTTTCGTTTAGCATATAACCTTGGGAGAAATTTTATGATCCTTCCACTTACCTACCGAGCGGTAAGAGGAGAATTCAATTCTAGAGGTCAACTCGTTGAGGGTAAATTGGCTATAGTAAATGGTAAGTCTAACAAGTTTGAAAATAATCATAAATGAAATGTTTGCTCTTTTCAAATATAGAGATTTTCATACGCTATGTTTGCTTTTTTAAAACTAATGTTAGTTGAGTGTAGCACACGGCATGCATATGAGTCTTGTTTTAAAGTATGCATAATTTTCTGTTTTACCACGTAATTGGTTGTACAAGAGATAGATTTCATATTTCTTAAAGATATGCTAAATACATAAGCCATTTGTTGTATGTATTACAAATGTTATAAAATAGTTTCTCTCAACTGGATAATTAATTAGTAATACACATACTTTTTTGAAACCTTTAATGCACATACTTGGTATACTTACGTATAGCACCTAAAACTGTTGTTACAACTTTATATATTTATGCATGTGCTTTAATGCCATAGTTCACTTCCTTGTTTGTATGAGTACAAAAATACATATTAGACCTATACTAGCACAGTACTACTTATATATATTTTTAAACACAATACTTATAATACTTGCCACTTGGTCGGAAAAAATGAATGGTTCATAGTATTAATTTGGGAACATCATAAAACCCTATATGTTTCAATAAGTGTTTTCCGATTATTATTATTTTGACGGGAAGTGCTTTCCGATTTTTATGGTAGGTTGCTGGTGTCTACTAGCTGCTTTGGAAATTTCGATTAGAATCGGATGAACCTCGGGGCGGGGGTGTCACACATGGGAAGATTCCTCACCCCACCCATATGCACGATATTACACTGTCTTGCTCCGTTGTTAATGGCTGTGTTGTGCGTGGCTTCGTACCCTGAGCGAGTGCACGCGGTATGGCGCTGACTTTGGCAAGCATGTGATGTGATGTCTCCAGGTTCGATGACATGAGAGTCAGGATGCCTGCATGCATGTGCGCCCGCCAAGGGTAAAAATGAAAAGAAAAGAAAAACATCTCCTACTACGTAAATCCAAACTTACTTAGGATTGAATCCAAATTCACTGGCACTGGAACTGAATCCTGGCCCCTTATTTGATCCGTACGTCCAGGTCTCTCTTGCATGTGTCTAGTTCTAGAGTCAAAGAAGAAGAAGAAGAAGAAGAAGGCATTCTTGGTGAAAACCTTGGAGTTCGTTGTGCTTCTTGCTCTGTACTGCCGTCTCCCCGAAGTACCAATCAAATCTACTAGTAATAGCTAGGCCGCGGGGATGTCAATGTCCACTATCTTTATGTGAAGATTGATCCACACAATTATACACTACTAGTAGTAAACTTAGCCTACTACTACTACTAGTATATCTACTGCTGCTCGTACTAAACGTGGCTAGCTATATGTAATCTGGAGATGAGTTAACTTATTAATCCTCCTCCGCGGTTTGATCCGGCAATCCAGATACCATCTCGTGGAGGCCGGAGACGAGATGACGCGCGAGCCAGCTTGGACGGATCGATCCGGCGTAGTACAGCTAGCGTCACGTCACCGGCATCGGCATGCATCCCCTCCCCGTGAAGTGATCATGTGCGGCAACGCTCCATCCATCGGCCACGGAGAAGATCCACGGACAATGACGTCCAGAGATTACTCCACCCACGAGCGCGTGTTCTATCCAAATAGAGCAGCTTTTTTCCCGCGGTGTTCTCCTTGTCTAACCAACTAGTATTAACTAACTCGCCCGATCAAAAGAGCACCTTTCAATGTACCAACATATGGTTAGATGGTTAGAGAGATAGTGATATCCCCAGTCTAACAGAGTTCAAACCCTCTCGCATTATGTATGAATTTATTTCAGGATTTCCAACAATGCGCTTTTAGTGCGAGGAAATGTTCCCGTCGATGACGGGACGCCTATGACGACTTCATAAATCTCAAGATGATATGTCGGCTCAATCTTTCGAACGTGCTCATAATGTCATGTGTGCGTTCATATGAATGAGTGTATGTGCATATATATGAACGCTTGTGTCTATACTGTATTAAAAAAATGAATCTACCAGGTTTGTTTACCATGGCGGTTGAGCCACTTTGATATAGGAATTTATAACCAGCGAGTGTTCGCTCGGATGGCATGGCAAAGGGAACGATTTTCATGGCAATTTATGTTGTCCGTGGACGGCAAATTTCTCAAGCAAGTATGGTGAATTCATCCAGTTCAATTTTCTTGTCAGGATATGTCATGCTTCATGAGGGATTTGCCATCCTCACAACACCTAAAATTTCCTATAAAACGTTTGTTTTGCCATGCCCTCCTAGTGAACGTCGGCACAATAAAAAAAATCTTAATGTATACTCCAATGAAGACTTCAACTCTTTTCCCGTGAATACAAAAATGAAAAGTTTATTACAGTCACAACACATGCATTAAGCGTTTAAATACTAAACACATGACTATTGAGAGGAGATTCCGCGTTTTTAATAACCACGAAAAGCTTGATCTTCATTTAGGTTGTAGATGTAACTTTTTCATCTTTCCTTTTGACGGCTCCTATCCCTAGACACCAGCCTGTATGTTTGTACTCCCTCTGTTTTTATTTAGTCCGCATATTAGCTTTGGTCAAAGTCAAGGTACGTAAATTTTGACAAAGTTTATAAATAAAAAGATTAACATATACAATAACAACTCAATACAATTAAGTTTATTATTGAATGTATTTTCACATCATATAGATTTCTAATGGTAAATGTTTATATTCTTTTCTATAAACTTGGTCAAACTTTATGAAGTTTGACTTCACTCAACTCTAATATGCAGAGTAAATAAAAACGGAGGGAGTATTTTGTATACACAAAATCTTCAAAGCCTTTTAGCATATCGGATCTGTTTATCTCCAGTACTATTAAATAAGCAAGTTGAGGTGGAAATATTATATCTCAGCCACATATCCACCATCCATCATGGACAGGACTGCCCCAATGTTTTATCACCTCAAATTCATATATTTACTACTTATTTTTTATCATCTTCACAACACAATCGTTGCACCTTAATTATACCTTCATTAGGAAAAAAATCATCACACCATATATCACATAATTGAAAAGGAAACATCAGCGATCATTTCCACAACATCTTAATCGAGATTAATTATACCTTAGCATGTAACTGAAAAACACATCAACCAAAAATCACGCGTCGCACATCTCTCACCACTGTATCTCCTCCCCTAAAACTGCCTCCACTCAGGTAAAAAATGTTAAGTTTCATTCACTAGCCAATGTATACTGTAACACCCCTTCTCACGTGTGACGAAGAAGACAAGTCAACACGTGCAACCGAAAGAGAATGACGGCGCGCGAAACTCACATATGACTCAAGAGGCCTATACATTTTTTTTGAAGCCGGGCGCCACCCCTTTCCATTACTCATCATAACGGAAATACAAAGTTCCAGTCGATCCACAATTAACGAAGATCACACGAACAGATGCAAAGACCTACCAACAACCAAAAGGAAACCGGAAAGGGAGCGCGAGCTCCGAGCACCACTGGGAAACCCACCACGAGCACCCGTCATCGGGCAGCTCATCGCGGGGCGAAAACCCAGTGACACTCAACTCCACCCACAAACCACATGCAGCAAACGAACCAACAGTATCAAACTCGAGGACACCGGCTCACAGCTGAGCAAACAAACACCCACACAGGAGTGAAAAATACGCAAAAGAACCAGGCAGCAGATCGGACCGGGACGAAGTCCTTATCACCAGAAGTCATCAGCTTCAATCCATCATCGCCCTGGTTGGAGCTGCACAAATTCTCATCATTGCCGACGTGTTTGTCTTGAGCATCTTGGCACCACGCTCCACTGCCTCCTTGTCAGCACCAGTCATCAAGCCTGCCCAGTATGTCAAAAAGCCACACGCAGAGTACACCACATTAAAAGGTGTTTTAAGTTGTTTATGCTCAAAAGTAACTTGGTTACGGCTGTTCCAGATAGCCCAGCATACGGCTGCCAGTCCAAAGGTATAGAATCTGGCTCCATCAGGTAAGAAAACATAGCACCAAGAAAAAAATTGACAGATGTTATTCGGGCATAGGTCTGTGCCCAGCACACAGCCTATCGTTCTCCAGGCAACCCGAGCCACTGGACAAGTAAAGAATAGGTGCTGAGATGTTTCAATGCTCCTACAAAATGAACATCTAGGATTCCCAGGCCAGTTCCTTTTTTTCATAACCTCTCTAGTCAAAATGGCATCTTGAAACAATTGCCAAAGGAAAATCTGAATTTTCAGGGGTATCTTCGCTTTCCAGATCCACCTGTAATCACATCCTACCAGCTGCCTTTCCAGGTAACCATAAACTGATTTAGTAGTGAAATTTTTCTTTTTCTTTCCGAGGGCCCAACAAACCTGGTCAGGTTCCGTAGACCCTGGCCAGTATCTAACCACCTCTCCCAGCTTTTTCCATTGATCTACTAGAGGAGGATGTAATTGTCTTCTAAAGAAATCATTGCCCACAAAGCTCTTAAAGCCAGCTACTGTAATCTCTTGATAATTACAAATCCCAAATAAGGCTGGGAATCGATCTTGCAAAGGGGGTTCCCGCAGAATGGTGTCTTTCCACAACCTAGTAATATCTCCAGATTTCATCACCACTTCTCTTCCTGCCAAGTATGTCTCTTTAACTTTCAAAATGGCTTTCCAAATGAGGGAATCCCCAAATTTACACTTCACCGAGGAAACTGTGTCATTCTTAAGATATTTGGCCCGAACCACCTCTTGCCAAAGGCCATGTTGTGTCTCCAGCTTCCACCACCATTTGGTGAGGAGGCTGATATTTTGCTTATGAAGATCTTCGACTCCTAATCCCCCTTTGCTTTTGGATCTACAAATTCTAGACCATTTCACCAAGTGGTATCTTTTTCGACCACTTTTTTCCTGCCAAAAAAACTTTTTTCTGTGCTTGTCCAATTTCTCAATAAATTTTTTAGGTATCATGAACATAGACATGTAGTAATATATGATACTAGTAAGGGAAGAATTCAGGAGTGTCAATCTTCCCCTAGAGGAGGCCAGCGTTACTAATCCACGACTCACAGCATTTAAGGAATTTGTCATCCACAAAGCTCCAATCAAGAGCTCGCAAAGTAGAGAAACTTACAGGCACTCCTAGATACCTCATAGGAAAGTGCCCAATCTGGCAATTGAATAGATCAGAGTATAAAGTTAACAGATCGTCATCTCCTCCTACACAGAGTATTTCACTCTTAAGGAAATTTATCTTAAGCCCAGACATGAGTTCAAATATGTATAGTAAGAGTTTGAGGTTAATTGCCGCTTCTCTATCATGTTCAAAACAAATGACAGTGTCATCAGCATACTGAAGGATAGCTACCCCCCATTAATCAAACCCGGGGCAAGGCCTGTCAGCAGGCCTTCATCTTGGGCGTTGCGGATCATTTTGGACAGGGCTTCAACAGCTATATTGAATAGAAAAGGTGAATGAGGGTCCCCCTGCCTTACCCCTTTATGACTCTGGAAATAGGGGCTAGTTTCATTATTCAGCTTGATACTAACAGTCCCATTTTTTAAAATCTTTTGAATCCAACCGCACCAGGTAGGGCCAAAGCCTCTAACCTTGTGACATTCTTGTTGGGGAACGTAGTAATTTCAAAAAAATTCCTACGCACACGCAAGATCATGTGATGCATAGCAAGGAGAGGGGGGAGTGTGATCTACATACCTAGTAGATCGACAACGGAAGCGTTTGGTTGATGTAGTCGTACGTCTTCACGATCCGACCGATCAAGCACCGAAACTACGGCACCTCCGAGTTCTAGCACACGTTCAGCTCGATGACGATCCCCGGACTCCGATCCAGCAAAGTGTCGGGGAAGAGTTCCGTCAGCATGACGGCGTCGTGACGATCTTGATGCACTACAGCAGCAGGGCTTCGCCTAAGCTCCGCTACAATATTATCGAGGACTATGGTGGCTGGGGGCGCCGCACACGGCTAAGGAATAGATCACGTGGATCAACTTGTGTGTCTCTAGGGTGCCTCTGCCTCAGTATATAAAGGACCAAAGGGGGAGGAGGCGGCCGGCCAAGGAGGGCGCGCCAGGAGAGTCCTACTCCCTCTGGGAGTAGGATCCCCCCCCAATCCTAGTTGGAATAGGATTCGCGGAGGGGGGAAAAGAGAGAGAGGGGCCGACCCCCTCTCCTTGTCCTATTCGGACCAAGGGAGGGGAGGGGCGCGCGGCCCATGAGGGGCTGCCTCTTCTCTTTTCCACTAAGGCCCATCATGGCCCATATAGCTCCCGGGGGGTTCCGGTAACCTCCCGGTACTCCGGTAAAATCCCGATTTCACCCGGAACACTTCCGATATCCAAACACAGGCTTCCAATATATCAATCTTTATGTCTCGACCATTTCGAGACTCCTCGTCATGTCCGTGATCACATCCGGGACTCCGAACAACCTTCGGTACATCAAAATGCATAAACTCATAATATAACTGTCATCGTAACCTTAAGCGTGCGGACTCTACGGGTTCGAGAACAATGTAGACATGACCGAGACACGTCTCCGGTCAATAACCAATAGCGGGACCTGGATGCCCATATTGGCTCCTACATATTCTACGAAGATCTTTATCGGTCAGACCGCATAACAACATGCGTCGTTCCCTTTGTCATCGGTATGTTACTTGCCCGAGATTCGATCGTCGGTATTCCAATACCTAGTTCAATCTCGTTGCCGGCAAGTCTCTTTACTCGTTCTGTAATACATCATCCCGCAACTAACTCATTTAGTTGCAATGCTTGCAAGGCTTAAGTGATGTGCATTACCGAGAGGGCCCAGAGATACCTCTCCGACAATCGGAGTGACAAAACCTAATCTCGAAATACGCCAACTCAACATGTACCTTTGGAGACACCTGTAGTACTCCTTTATAATCACCCAGTTACGTTGTGACGTTTGGTAGTACCCAAAGTGTTCCTCCGGTAAACGGGAGTTGCATAATCTCATAGTTATAGGAATATGTATAAGTCATGAAGAAAGCAATAGCAACATACTAAACGATCGGGTGCTAAGCTAATGGAATGGGTCATGTCAATCAGATCATTCTCTTAATGATGTGATCCCGTTAATCAAATAACAACTCATTGTTCATGGTTAGGAAACATAACCATCTTTGATTAACGAGCTAGTCAAGTAGAGGCATACTAGTGACACTTTGTTTGTCTATGTATTCACACATGTATTATATTTCCGGTTAATACAATTCTAGCATGAATAATAAACATTTATCATGATTTAGGAAATAAATAATAACTTTATTATTGCCTCTAGGGCATATTTCCTTCAGTCTCCCACTTCCACTAGAGTCAATAATCTAGATTACCCAGTAATGATTCTAACACCCATGGAGCCTTGGTGCTGATCATGTTTTGCTCGTGGAAAAGGCTTAGTCAACGGGTCTGCAATATCCAGATCCGTATGTATCTTGCAAATCTCTATGTCCCCCACCTGGACTAAATCCCAGATGGAATTGAAGCGTCTCTTGATGTGCTTGGTTCTCTTGTGAAATCTGGATTCCTTTGCCAAGGCAATTGCACCAGTATTGTCACAAAAGATTTTCATTGGACCCGATGCACTAGGTATGACACCTAGATCGGATATGAACTCCTTCATCCAGACTCCTTCATTTGCTGCTTCCGAAGCAGCTATGTACTCCGCTTCACATGTAGATCCCGCTACAACGCTTTGTTTAGAACTGCACCAACTGACAGCTCCACCGTTTAATGTAAACACGTATCCGGTTTGCGATTTAGAATCGTCCGGATCAGTGTCAAAGCTTGCATCAACGTAACCTTTTACGATGAGTTCTTTGTCACCTCCATATATGAGAAACATATCCTTAGCCCTTTTCAGGTATTTCAGGATGTTTTTGACCGCTGTCCAGTGATCCACTCCTGGATTACTTTGGTACCTCCCTGCTAGACTTATAGCAAGGCACACATCAGGTCTGGTACACAGCATTGCATACATGATAGATCCTATGGCTGATGCATAGGGAACATCTTTCATATTCTCTCTATCTTCTGCAGTGGTCGGGCATTGAGTCTTACTCAACTTCACACCTTGTAACACAGGCAAGAATCCTTTCTTTGCTTGATCCATTTTGAACTTCTTCAAAACTTTGTCAAGGTATGTGGTTTGTGAAAGTCCAATTAAGCATTTTGATCTATCTCTATAGATCTTAATGCCTAATATGTAAGCAGCTTCACCGAGGTCTTTCATTGAAAAACTTTTATTCAAGTATCCCTTTATGCTATCCAGAAATTCTACATCATTTCCAATTAGTAATATGTCATCCACATATAATATCAGAAATGCTACAGAGCTCCCACTCACTTTCTTGTAAATACAGGCTTCTCCAAAAGTCTGTATAAAACCAAATGCTTTGATCACACTATCAAAACGTTTATTCCAACTCCGAGAGGCTTGCACCAGTCCATAAATGGATCGCTGGAGCTTGCACACTTTGTTAGCTCCCTTTGGATCGACAAAACCTTCTGGTTGCATCATATACAACTCTTCTTCCAGAAATCCATTCAGAAATGCAGTTTTGACATCCATCTGCCAAATTTCATAATCATAAAATGCGGCAATTGCTAACATGATTCGGACAGACTTAAGCATCGCTACGGGTGAGAAGGTCTCATCATAGTCAATCCCTTGAACTTGCCGAAAACCTTTTGCGACAAGTCGAGCTTTGTAGACAGTAATATTACCGTCAGCGTCAGTCTTCTTTTTGAAGATCCATTTATTCTCAATTGCTTGCCGATCATCGGGCAAGTCAACCAAAGTCCATACTTTGTTCTCATACATGGATCCCATCTCAGATTTCATGGCTTCAAGCCACTTTGCGGAATCTGGGCTCACCATCGCTTCTTCATAGTTCGTAGGTTCATCATGATCTAGTAGCATGACTTCCAGAACAGGATTACCGTACCACTCTGGCGCGGATCTTACTCTGGTTGATCTACGAGGTTCAGTAGTATCTTGTTCTGAAGTTTCATGATCATCATCATTAGCTTCCTCGCTAACTGGTGTAGGTGTCGCAGAAACAGTTTTCTGTGATGTACTACTTTTCAATAAGGGAGTAGGTACAGTTACCTCGTCAAGTTCTACTTTCCTCCCACTCACTTCTTTCGAGAGAAACTCCTTCTCCAGAAAGTTTCCGAATTTAGCAACAAAAGTCTTGCCTTCGGATCTGTGATAGAAGGTGTATCCAATAGTCTCCTTTGGATATCCTATGAAGACACATTTCTCCGATTTGGGTTCGAGCTTATCAGGTTGAAGCTTTTTCACATAAGCATCGCAGCCCCAAACTTTTAGAAACGACAACTTTGGTTTCTTGCCAAACCACAGTTCATAAGGCATCGTCTCAACGGATTTTGATGGTGCCCTATTTAACGTGAATGCAGCTGTCTCTAGAGCGTATCCCCAAAATGATAGTGGTAAATCAGTAAGAGACATCATAGATCGCACCATATCTAGTAAAGTACGATTACGACGTTCGGACACACCATTACGCTGTGGTGTTCCGGGTGGCGTGAGTTGCGAAACTATTCCACAATTTTTCAAATGTACACCAAACTCGTAACTCAAATATTCTCCTCCACGATCAGATCGTAGAAACTTTATTTTCTTGTTACGATGATTTTCAACTTCACTCTGAAATTCTTTGAACTTTTCAAATGTTTCAGACTTATGTTTCATTAAGTAGATATACCCATATCTGCTTAAGTCATCTGTGAAGGTGAGAAAATAACGATATCCGCCACGAGCCTCAATATTCATCGGACCACATACATCTGTATGTATGATTTCCAACAAATCTGTTGCTCTCTCCATAGTACCGGAGAACGGTGTTTTGGTCATCTTGCCCATGAGGCACGGTTTGCAAGTACCAAGTGATTCATAATCAAGTGGTTCCAAAAGTCCATCAGTATGGAGTTTCTTCATGCGCTTTACACCGATATGACCTAAACGGCAGTGCCACAAATATGTTGCACTATCATTATCAACTCTGCATCTTTTGGTTTCAACATTATGAATATGTGTGTTACTACCATCGAGATTCAACCAGTGAAAGTGCAACTATCCCTAGGTGGTTTTGGTAATTCATAACAACATATAGCTCATTGAGCTAATGCTATTCCAAGATGATTATTTCAGGAAAGCTCAATGATTGGCATGGCATGGATGTGAAAGTGGAACCCTCAAAATGCTAAGGACAAAGGATTGGCTCAAGCTCAAAAGCTCAAGACTCTTCATCTTATATTTTAGTGATCCAAGATCACATTGAGTCTTTAGGAAAAGCCAATGCTATTAAGGAGGGATGAGGTGTTGCTTAATGAGCCTCTTGCTTCATGTGCTTAGTGATATGCTCCAAAACCCTCAACTACTTTCCCATATCCACATATGACCTAAACCCTAAGCCAAACTCGGTCCTACCGATTCTTCCTATCCGGCGCCACCGAGTTTCACTTGTCATTAGCCACTGCCAAACCCTAGCAATTCGGTTCTACCGATAAGGATCTCGGTCTCACCGAGATGGGGTTGCAAACTCTCTGTTTCCCTTTCGTAACTTTTCGGTCCCACCGAAAGAGCGAATCGGTCCCACCGAGATTGCAATATAAACTCAGTGTTTCCCCTTTGTAACTTTTCGGTCTCACCGAGTTCCACTCGGTCTCACCGAAAGAGCAAATCGGTCCCACCGAGTTTGCCTGACCAACTCTCTGGTTAGCTAATTACCAAATTCGGTCTCACCGAGTTTGTGTAATCGGTCTCACCGAGATTACGTTATGCCCAAACCCTAACCGAATTGGTCCTACCGAGTTGCATGTCAGTCCCACCGAAATTCCTAACGGTCACTAGGTTTACATTTTCGGTCCGACCGAGTTTATTGATTCGGTCCCACCGAGATTGGAAAACTGTGTAACGGTTGGATTTTGTGTGGAGGCTATATATACCCCTCCACCTCCTTCTCATTCGAGGAGAGAGCCATCAGAACACACACACCATTCCTACTCATATGTTCTGAGAGAGAACCACCTACTCATGTGTTGAGATCAAGACATTCCATTCCTACCATATGAATCTTGATCTCTAGCCTTCCCAAGTTGCTTTCCACAAAAACCCTCTTTTCACCAAATCCAAATCCTATGAGAGAGAGTTGAGTGTTGGGGAGACTATCATTTGAAGCACAAGAGCAAGGAGTTCATTACCTACACACCATTTGTTACTTCTTGGAGAGTGGTGTCTCCTAGATTGGCTAGGTGTCACTTGGGAGCCTCCGACAAGATTGTGGAGTTGAACCAAGGAGTTTGTAAGGGAAAGGAGATCGCCTACTTCGTGAAGATCTACCGCTAGTGAGGCAAGTCCTTCGTGGGCGATGGCCATGGTGGGATAGACAAGGTTGCTTCTTCGTGGACCCTTTGTGGGTGGTTGCTTCTTCGTGGACCCTTCGTGGGTGGAGCCCTGTGTGGACTCGCGCAACCGTTACCCTTGGGTGGAGCCCTGTGTGGACTCGCGCAACCGTTACCCTTCGTGGGTTGAAGTCTCCATCAACGTGGATGTAGGATAGCACCACCTATCCGAACCACGGGAAAAACATCCATGTCTCCAATTGCGTTTGAATTCTCCAAACCCTTCCCTTTACATTCTTGCAAGTTGCATGCTTTACTTTCCGCTGCCAATATACTCTTTGCATGCTTGCTTGAATTGTGTGATGATTGCTTGACTTGTCCTACAATAGCTAAAATCTGCCAAGAACTAAAATTGGGAAAAGGTTAAGTTTTTATTTGGTCAAGTAGTCTAATCACCCCCCCTCTAGACATACTTTCGATCCTACAAGTGGTATCAGAGCCTTGGTCTCCATTTGCTTGATCTCCATAGCTTTTGGTGGTCATAGCCTTGGTTTCACAACCTAGGAGAGTATGGCGTCTAGCGAGGGAAATTATCACCGTAGAGGTCCTTACTTTGATGGTACCAATTTTGCTAGTTGGAAGCATAAAATGAAAATGCATATTCTTGGACATAACCCCGCTGTTTGGGCTATTGTGTGTGTTGGTTTGCAAGGTGACTTCTTTGACGGGAAAGAACCAAACCGTGAAGCTACCGCGGATGAGTTGAAGATGTTGCAATACAATGCTCAAGCTTGTGATATTCTCTTCAACGGATTGTGCCCTGAAGAATTCAACAAAATCAGCCGCCTTGAGAATGCAAAGGAAATTTGGGACACTTTGATTGATATGTACGAAGGTACCGACTCCGTCAAGGAATCCAAGTTGGATGTGCTTCAAAGCCAACTTGACAAGTTCAAGATGAAGGATGGTGAAGGTGTCGCTGAAATGTACTCTAGGCTTGCTCTCATCACAAATGAGATTGCCGTCTTAGGAAGTGAAGAGATGACCGATAGATTCATCATCAAGAAGATCCTAAGAGCCTTGGATGGAAAATATGATACCGTGTGCACATTGATCCAAATGATGCCCAATTACAAAGATCTCAAGCCAACGGAGGTGATTGGAAGAATTGTTGCTCATGAGATGTCACTTAAGGATAAAGAGGAACTTCACAACAAATCAAGTGGTGCCTATAAAGCCTCATGTGAAGCCCCTACATCATCAAGTGAGAGACAAGACTTCAATGAAGAATTGAGATTAATGGTGAAGAACTTCAACAAGTTCTACAAGAGTAGAAGCAAAGATAGAAGCTCCAAGTCAAGGTCCTACAATGACAAGAGATCTTCTAGTAGAGAGCGAAACTGTTACAATTGTGGAAGATCCGGACACTATTCCAATGAGTGTACGGCTCCCTACAAGAGAAGAGAAGATTCTCCAAAAAGAAGAAGCAAAGGATCACCACCAAGAGAGAGAAGGAGTAAAGATGATCGTTATGAACGAAGATACTCACAGAGAAGCAAGGATTCAGAAAGGAAGGAAAAATCATCAAGGAGCTACACAAGACGAAGACATCAAGCACATGTTGGTGAATGGGTATCCGGCTCCGACTCCGACAGCCACTCCGAGAGAAGTTATCACTCCGACTCCGAAGATACTCAAGATGAAGGTATTGCCGGTCTAGCACTTGTGTCAACCAACTCCTACGACATATTTGACTCACCAAATGAAGGAATTGGAAGATGCTTCATGGCCAAAGGTCCTAAGGTAACACACCCCGAGTATGTTGACTTCAATAGTGATGAAGATAACTTGTTAGGTGATGATTTGCTTGGTGACAACTCTAGTGATGAATACTATGATGAAAGACCAATTAATCATGCTAAAACGAGTGACAATGATAAGGAGAAGATTGAGGCTCTAACTAAAGAACTAAAAACTCTTAAGTTAGCTCATGACACTATCTTCGAAGATCATCGAGAACTTTTAAGAGCTCATGAGAAACTACGGTTTGAAAAGCTCAATCTTGAGCAAGAGCATGAGTTCTTAAAGGCAATCAATGATGATCTCCGCAAGAAAAGTTCTTCTTACATTGCCAAGCGTTTACTCTTATCCACTTACATGCCTCAAGTCAAGTCTAACAAGAAAGATTCTTCCTCTAGTAGTAACAATGATCATGCTAAATCCAATATTGTTGCTTCTAGTAGTTCTCTTGATTCCACTAATGATTCTCTTAGCCAAGTTACACTTGAGCAAGAAAATAGCTTATTGAAGGGAATTATAGAGAAAGGAGTGTACAAAAGCCTTGCCGGGAGTAAGCAATTCGAGGAAATTGTGCGCAAGCAAGGAATGCACCGGAAGAATCAAGGTGTTGGTTTTGAACGAAAGTTCAATGCCAATGGAGTTGAATGGGAAGAAGATCAATACCCCAAGACAAAGTTTGTCCCTCAACAAGAGAAGAATACTTCTTTCAAGGGGACACATGCTCAAGATGATCTTCCACCACAAGACTACGAGCAAAAAGGCAAGGACAAGCTTCAAGAGGAAATTGATGCATTTGAAGAAGCTCCTAAGACCTTAGTCAAGTGGATTCCCAAGACTACTTCAAGTTCCACTTCATCAAGTACAACTACAACTCCAAGAATTCCCATCAAGATGATGTGGATCCAAAAGAAGAAGAACTAGAGAGTTCTTGAGGGTGACTCCGCCAACATACTTCACTCTTATCATTTTGGCAAGAACAAGTGCAATCAACTTCCACATCTTGCACTAGTTCAAGGAGTCACAAACCCTCTTGTTGGTAAGACAAGGGACAAGGTAACCTAAAAGTTTTCATGGACATCATCTTTCGTGTGCATCACTCTATGTCTATGGATATCCTTGTTTGTTCCTTGTGGGACTAACCCATGTAGGTATTGAAAGTGCAATTCACTCAAATGGATAGCTCCAAGAGATCTACATCAACATTGAGCATCCACATCTTCAATATCTACATGAAGTCATCATCGACAAAACCCAAGGTTAGTTCATCCCTCTTAGGGGGGATATCACATCTAGGGGGAGCTTTACTCTAAGACTTGAGCTAAAGCAACTCTAAAGATGTGAACACAACAATGCTTTATGTAAAAGTGGTAACCCCACTTGAGCTTAAACGATGAGTATGACCTATGATCAAGTGTTCTCACTTGACTCCTAAGTCAATATACTCATATATAGATGACCTAGTCATCGCAAATTGCTTGATAGATGCTAGAATTGGTTGTGCATGCCTTGCCACATATTTCATTTGCCATCTTATTGTGTGATCATGCTGACTGCATATTTTACTCATTTGAGGACATCCACTTGTTGTTTTGATTGTTTGGTTTTATCTTCTTTTGCCAAGTGGATGGACAAGAATGCCTAAGAACCTCCTCTAGCTATCTAGGCTTTTCTCGTCTCAAACTCTATTCATGCTGCATCACAAAATTTGATCAAGTCAGATTTGAACCACTCTGTGTGAGGAGCGCTCGGAGTCCCCGATTCGTCATAGACTTAAACTTCCAAAACCTCTTTATGATTCTCGGTCTGACCGATACTCCACTTTCGGTCCTACCGAGATCATTAAGTTGATCTAGGTTTTCGATCTCAGTGCAACCGATTTGAACCTTTCGGTCACACTGAGTTTCAGTAACTGCACGCAGTTATGAATCTCGGTGCCACCGAGTTGTTCCACTCGGTCACACCGACAGGGTCGGGCTATATATAGTCACGGGAAAAATTTGGAAATTTCTCCGAACCCCTTCGCCCGCGCGATAGCCTGCTCTGCCCTTGAGGTCTCCGGATCATCTTCTCGCCGCCAGCAGCCTCCAGTCGCTGGTCTCCATCGCCGTCAACGGGAATTCTGCCCCGCCGTTGACGCCGTAGCAAGTCCCCGCCGAACTAGGGTATGGACTTGATCTTTGTGCTATTCCTCAATCTGATTCCTAGCACATTGTGATCATATTGTTTCTAGCCACGTATGATAAACTTCTATCCAGTCAAAATGCTCATAGATTAGGTTTGATTCGAAAATTCTAGGTTTAGGTTTCCGCCGAAACCATCTCGGACCCACCGAGTTGAAAAACTCGGTCCCACCGATTTGGCTTATGCCATTGCACAAGTGAGACTCGATCTGACTGAGAATTACTTATCGGTGTGACCGATTTTTGAACTCAGTGAAACCCTAGCAGTCTCGGTGCCACCGAACTGTGACTCGGTCCTACCGAGTTCACTAGTTTAGGTTCCAAAACTGCTTCGGTATCACCGAGTTTGAAAATCGGTAGATCCGAGATGATTTCAGTGGGAAACTAAAACTAAGTTTTTGGATCATTCTTTTTGCAAAAATCTCTGCATTTTGTGATGCTCATCCACTCTATCTCCTCTATAATCTATTCACAGGGTCAGCAGTCAGTTTGCAGCATGTCAGACCAGAGTGATAGCCAGAATCTGTCAGAGCAACAAGTGGTGATGAGTGAGGGCACTAGTCCCTCCAGTTCATCTGATGAAGGCAGCAGGAGCACTCCTAGGAATTTGCCAAAGGCTGCCACGAGAAAAAGGAAGAAGAAAACTTCAGACTCTGAAGATGAGGACTATGTGGCAGAGGAAGAGGCCACTTCCAAGAGAATTGAACCAGCTCAAGGCACTAAGCCAGGTCTGAAAATCAAAAGGCCAGCAGGCAGGCAGCCCATGTCAAAGGCTAGAGCCTCAACTGAGAAGCCCACTTCCCAAGAGCCAGCTGCAGCTGAGGGCAAGAAAAGGAAGGAGAGGGTGAAGAAGACTGTGGCTAGAGTGCTTGGCAAAGCCTCCATCATGGAAGAGGAAGAGGAAGAAGAGGCAGCTGCACCAGCGCCCAAGGCACCCAAGCTAATGGGTGATGCCATAAGGTCAGGGGCTACTGCATCTAAGCCCAAAGCTGCCTCCAAGCCAAAACCTAAGACAAACACAAGGAGCATTCCTGCAGCTGAGAAGAACAAGGCCCCAGTGCCTGAGACTGTTGCTGAGGATGAGGAAGAAAATGTCCTAAGGAAGCTCAAGCCCAAGATCCCAGACCACAACCATGCTCATTCTGTGGCTGAGGATATGAAGCTCAGGAGAGACTCAGGGCTCAGGAAGTGGAGAGAAGCAGATCCATATGCTTCTAGGAGAAGGACTGCAGTGGACTACAGGTTTCATACCAAGGAGCAACAGGATTTCTATTAGACAGTGCTACTTGACAAGAAGCCAATTGTATGTGACATGAGATGGGTCGACTGGACCTATATCAAGGACAATGAAGAGTACTACCCAGGAGTATTTGACAGCTTTAGTGCATGTGGAGTTGCAGACTTTGTTGGGCAGAAGCTCACAAAGTGGAATGAGGAGCTAATCATGCAATTCTACTCCACAGCACACTTTTATCCGGATGGCAGGATCACATGGATGTCAGAGGGTACAAGGTACCACTCTACTATTGAGGAATGGGCGAAGCTGATCAATGCCCCAGAGGAGCAAGATGATGACTTGGACATTTATGCCAAGAAAAAGATGGACCACAACTCCATGTCCAACATGTACAAGGAGATTCCGAATGAAGCACTTGACACGTTCAAGTTTGGCTCAGTGCATTATCTGCTATCAGGATTGCCTACGATCAACTGGATCCTTAGGCACACCCTTCTGCCCAAGTCTGGAGATCACAAGATGATCAAAGGTCACGCGATCAATTTGCTTCATGTCTTTGACGTGCCTCAAAAATTCAAAGTCATGAGCCTCATAGTGGAAACAATCAAAAGGACTGCGGCAGATCAGAAGAGGAGCTGCGGATATGCCCCTCAGATTCAGGAGCTCATCAACTCCAAGATGGGCACGGGCGTATATTTGTTGGATAAGGAACACCTGCCCATCCGTCCAGATTTTGAGGACAATGAAGTTGTCATGACTGAGAACGAGCCATCATCTGCTCAAGCATTTGCAAAGAAGGAGAAGGCGAGGAAGGAGAAAGCTGCCAAGATGCCTACTCAAGAGGAGGCATCTGAGTACTTCTTGAAGACCAAACAAGAGCAACTTGGTTACTTGATTGCATCCACGCTGAGGATTGAGCAAAGTCTGGCCACCCTCACTAAGAATCAGCAGAGCCTAGAGAGGATCATGGAACAGAAGTTCTATGACTTGGATGTCAAAGTAACGGAAGTTCAGTCTGCAGTGGAGCAGCTCCAGGAGGACATGAATGAGAGGAGAGGCAGGACCACGACTCATGCCTTTTCTAGAGTGCCACGAGGTCCGAGGTCGTCTGCACTGCCAGTTGCTGACACCAGAGCCACCACTTCAGCACCAGCTACAGCCTCAGCTCCAGCGTCTACTTCAGCTCCAACTCCAGCGACTACTTCAGCATCTACCGAAGCCTTCGTCCTTGGAGTGATCCGGACTCCACCACCACCTGAAGATCAAGCCTGAGCGTCGATCTAGTGCTATGCATTTTCTAGGAACTTTTTGGTAACTTGTTGCCAAAGGGGGAGAAGATGTATAGATCATAGGCTTCGAGAGAGAGAGTGTTGCTTTTCTCTCTTGCTTTATTTGGTGGTTTTTTCGAACTTGTCTGCTTTTGAGTGCGTGATACTACGTCATTATTTGTGAGACATTGATGATCATGTGTTTGATCATAAGCTACACTTAATGCTTGCTTAATGCCATTATCCTATCTATCTTGTGTGATCATTCATTATTCTTGGTGATGAGTGCATGTATTTCATTCTCATCATTTTGAGCGCTCCACCAAGATGTATGTGACATGGAAGAGTAACCCATGACTCTAACTCTTTGTGCATTTGCAGTCCAAAGCAAATTTTAAATATGCACAAATTTAGGGGGACCTCTTACTTATCACATACTTCTCAAAGCGACGATATATTTCATGCTTATTATCATTTGTCGAAGCTTTGATCTATATGTTGTCATAAATTACCAAAAAGGGGGAGATTGAAAGTGCAACTATCCCTAGGTGGTTTTGGTAATTCATAACAACATATAGCTCATTGAGCTAATGCTATTCCAAGATGATTATTTCAGGAAAGCTCAATGATTGGCATGGCATGGATGTGAAAGTGGAACCCTCAAAATGCTAAGGACAAAGGATTGGCTCAAGTTCAAAAGCTCAAGACTCTTCATCTTATATTTTAGTGATCCAAGATCACATTGAGTCTTTAGGAAAAGCCAATACTATTAAGGAGGGATGAGGTGTTGCTTAATGAGCCTCTTGCTTCATGTGCTTAGTGATATGCTCCAAAACCCTCAACTACTTTCCCATATCCACATATGACCTAAACCCTAAGCCAAACTCGGTCCTACCGATTCTTCCTATCTGGCGCCACCGAGTTTCACTTGTCATTAGCCACTGCCAAACCCTAGCAATTCGGTTCTACCGATAAGGATCTCGGTCTCACCGAGATGGGGATGCAAACTCTCTGTTTCCCTTTCGTAACTTTTCGGTCCCACCGAAAGAGCGAATCGGTCCCACCGAGATTGCAATGTAAACTCAGTGTTTCCCCTTTGTAACTTTTCGGTCTCACCGAGTTCCACTCGGTCTCACCGAAAGAGCAAATCGGTCCCACCGAGTTTGCCTGACCAACTCTCTAGTTAGCTAATTACCAAATTCGGTCTCACCGAGTTTGTGTAACCGGTCTCACCGAGATTACGTTATGCCCAAACCCTAACTGAATCGGTCCTACCGAGTTGCATGTCAGTCCCACCGAAATTCCTAACGGTCACTAGGTTTACATTTTCGGTCCGACTGAGTTTATTGATTCGGTCCCACCGAGATTGGAAAACTGTGTAACGGTTGGATTTTGTGTGGAGGCTATATATACCCCTCCACCTCCTTCTCATTCGAGGAGAGAGCCATCAGAACACACACACCATTCCTACTCATATGTTCTGAGAGAGAACCACCTACTCATGTGTTGAGATCAAGACATTCCATTCCTACCATATGAATCTTGATCTCTAGCCTTCCCAAGTTGCTTTCCACAAAAACCCTCTTTTCACCAAATCCAAATCCTATGAGAGAGAGTTGAGTGTTGGGGAGACTATCATTTGAAGCACAAGAGCAAGGAGTTCATTACCTACACACCATTTGTTACTTCTTGGAGAGTGGTGTCTCCTAGATTGGCTAGGTGTCACTTGGGAGCCTCCGACAAGATTGTGGAGTTGAACCAAGGAGTTTGTAAGGGCAAGGAGATCGCCTACTTCGTGAAGATCTACCGCTAGTGAGGCAAGTCCTTCGTGGGCGATGGCCATGGTGCGATAGACAAGGTTGCTTCTTCGTGGACCCTTTGTGGGTGGTTGCTTCTTCGTGGACCCTTCGTGGGTGGAGCCCTGTGTGGACTCACGCAACCGTTACCCTTGGGTGGAGCCCTGTGTGGACTCGCGCAACTGTTACCCTTCGTGGGTTGAAGTCTCCATCAACGTGGATGTAGGATAGCACCACCTATCCGAACCACGGGAAAAACATCCGTGTCTCCAATTGCGTTTGAATTCTCCAAACCCTTCCCTTTACATTCTTGCAAGTTGCATGCTTTACTTTCCGCTGCCAATATACTCTTTGCATGCTTGCTTGAATTGTGTGATGATTGCTTGACTTGTCCTACAATAGCTAAAATCTGCCAAGAACTAAAATTGGGAAAAGGTTAAGTTTTTATTTGGTCAAGTAGTCTAATCACCCCCCCTCTAGACATACTTTCGATCCTACAACAAGAATAGACCACTCTTCAAGGGTGCATGACCATAAAAGATATTACTCATATAAATAGAACAACCATTATTCTCAGATTTAAATGAATAACCGTCTCGCATCAAACAAGATCCAGATATAATGTTCATGCTTAACGCTGGCACCAAATAACAATTATTTAGGTCTAATATTAATCCCGAAGGTAGATGTGGAGGTAGCGTGCCGACTGCGATCACATCGACTTTGGAACCATTTCCCACGCGCATCGTCACCTCGTCCTTAGCCAATCTTCGCTTGATCCGTAGTCCCTGTTTCGAGTTGCAAATATTAGCAACAGAACCAGTATCAAATACTCAGGTGCTACTGCGAGCATTGGTAAGGTACACATCAATAACATGTATATCACAAATACCTTTGTTCACCTTGCCATCCTTCTTATCCGCCAAATACTTGGGGCAGTTCCGCTTCCAGTGACCAGTCTGCTTGCAATAGAAGCACTCAGTTTCAGGCTTAGGTCCAGGTCTGGGTTTCTTCTCTTGAGTAGCAACTTGCTTGCCGTTCTTTTTGAAGTTCCCCTTCTTCTTCCCTTTGCCCTTTTTCTTGAAACTAGTGGTCTTGTTGACCATCAACACTTGATGCTCCTTCTTGTTTTCTACCTCCGCAGCTTTTAGCATTGCGAAGAGCTCGGGAATAGTCTTGTTCATCCCTTGCATATTATAGTTCATCACGAAGCTCTTGTAGCTTGGTGGCAGTGATTGGAGAATTCTGTCAATGACGCAATCATCTGGAGGATTAACTCCCAATTGAATCAAGTGATTATCATACCCAGACATTTTGAGTATATGCTCACTGACAGAACTGTTCTCCTCCATCTTGCAGCTATAGAACTTATTGGAGACTTCATATCTCTCAATTCGGGCATTTTCTTGAAATATTAACTTCAACTCCTGGAACATCTCATATGCTCCATGACGTTCAAAACGTCGTTGAAGTCCCAATTCTAAGCCGTAAAGCATGGCACACTGAACTATCGAGTAGTCATCAGCTTTGCTCTGCCAGACGTTCATAACATCCGGCGTTGCTCCTGCAACAGGCCTGGCACCCAACGGTGCTTCCAGGACGTAATTCTTCTGTGCAGCAATGAGGATAATCCTCAAGTTACGGACCCAGTCCGTGTAATTGCTACCATCATCTTTCAACTTTGCTTTCTCAAGGAATGCATTAAAATTCAACGGAACAACAGCATGAGCCATCTATCCACAAACAAGCATAAACAAGCAAGATACTTATCAGGTACTAAGTTTCATGATAAATTTAGGTTCAGTTAATTTACTTAAAGAACTCCCACTTAGATAGACATCCCTCTAATCCTCTAAGTGATTACGTGATCCAAATCAACTAAACCATGTCCGATCATCACGTGAGATGGAGTGGTTTCATTGGTGAACATCATTATGTTGATCATATCTACTATATGATTCACGCTCGACCTTTCGGTCTCCGTGTTCCGAGGCCATATCTGTATATGCTTGGCTCGTCAAGTATAACCTGAGTATTCCGCGTGTGCAACTGTTTTGCACCCGTTGTATTTGAACGTAGAACCTATCACACCCGATCATCACGTGGTGTCTCAGCACGAAGAACTTTCGCAACGGTGCATACTCAGGGAGAACACTTGATAATTAGTGAGAGATCATCTTATAATGCTACCGTCAATCAAAGCAAGATAAGATGCATAAAAGATAAACATCACATGCAATCAATATAAGTGATATGATATGGCCATCATCATCTTGTGCTTGTGATCTTCATCTCCGAAGCACCGTCATGATCACCATCGTCACCGGCGTGCCACCTTGATCTCCATCGTAGCATCGTTGTCGCCTCGCCAAGCTTGTGCTTCCACGACTATCGCTACCGTTTAGTGATAAAGTAAAGCATTACATCGCGATTGCATTGCATACAATAAAGCGACAACCATATGGCTCCTGCCGGTTGCCGATAACTCGGTTACAAAACATGATCATCTCATACAATAAAATTCAGCATCATGTCTTGACCATATCACATCACAACATGCCCTGCAAAAACAAGTTAGACGTCCTCTACTTTGTTGTTGCAAGTTTTACGTGGCTGCTACGGGCTTAAGCAAGAACCAATCTTACCTACGCATCAAAACCACAATGATAATTTGTCAAGTTGGTGATGTTTTAACCTTCGCAAGGACCGGGCGTAGCCACACTTGGTTCAACTAAAGTTGGAGAAACTGTCACCCACAAGCCACCTCCGTGCAAAGCACGTCAGGAGAACCGGTCTCGCGTAAGCGTACGCGTAATGTCGGTCTGGGCCGCTTCATCCAACAATACCGCCGAACCAAAGTATGACATGCTGGTAAGCAGTATGACTTATATCGCCCACAAGTCACTTGTGTTCTACTCGTGCATATAGCATCAACATATAAAACCTAGGCTCGGATGCCACTGTTGTGGAACATAGTAATTTCAAAAAAATTCCTACGCACACGCAAGATCATGTGATGCATAGCAACGAGAGGGGGGAGTGTGATCTACATACCTAGTAGATCGACAATGGAAGCGTTTGGTTGATGTAGTCGTACGTCTTCACGATCCGACCGATCAAGCACCGAAACTACGGCACCTCCGAGTTCTAGCACACGTTCAGCTCGATGACGATCCCCGGACTCCGATCTAGCAAAGTGTCGGGGAAGAGTTCCGTCAGCACGACGGCGTGGTGACGATCTTGATGCACTACAGCAGCAGGGCTTCGCCTAAGCTCCGCTACAATATTATCGAGGACTATGGTGGCTGGGGGCGCCGCACACGGCTAAGGAATAGATCACGTGGATCAACTTGTGTGTCTCTAGGGTGCCTCTGCCTCAGTATATAAAGGACCAAAGGGGGAGGAGGCGGCCGGCCAAGGAGGGCGCGCCAGGAGAGTCCTACTCCCTCTGGGAGTAGGATTCCCCCCCCCCAATCCTAGTTGGAATAGGATTCGCGGAGGGGGGAAAAGAGAGAAAGGGGCCGGCCCCCTCTCCTTGTCCTATTCGGACCAAGGGAGGGGAGGGGCGCGCGGCCCATGAGGGGCTGCCTCTTCTCTTTTCCACTAAGGCCCATCATGGCCCATATAGCTCCCGGGGGGTTCCGGTAACCTCCCGGTACTCCGGTAAAATCCCGATTTCACCCGGAACATTTCCGATATCCAAACATAGGCTTCCAATATATCAATCTTTATGTCTCGACCATTTCGAGAATCCTCGTCATGTCCGTGATCACACCCGGGACTCCGAACAACCTTCGGTACATCAAAATGCATAAACTCATAATATAACTGTCATCGTAACCTTAAGCGTGCGGACCCTACGGGTTCGAGAACAATGTAGACATGACCGAGACACGTCTCCGGTCAATAACTAATAGCGGGACCTGGATGCCCATATTGGCTCCTACATATTCTACGAAGATCTTTATCGGTCAGACCGCATAATAACATACGTCGTTCCCTTTGTCATCGGTATGTTACTTGCCCGAGATTCGATCGTCGGTATTCCAATACCTAGTTCAATCTCGTTGCCGTCAAGTCTCTTTACTCGTTCTGTAATACATCATCCCGCAACTAACTCATTTAGTTGCAATGCTTGCAAGGTTTAAGTGATGTGCATTACTGAGAGGGCCCAGAGATACCTCTCCGACAATCGGAGTGACAAAACCTAATCTCGAAATACGCCAACTCAACATGTACCTTTAGAGACACCTGTAGTACTCCTTTATAATCACCCAGTTACGTTGTGACGTTTGGTAGTACCCAAAGTGTTCCTCCGGTAAACGGGAGTTGCATAATCTCATAGTTATAGGAACATGTATAAGTCATGAAGAAAGCAATAGCAACATACTAAACGATCGGGTGCTAAGCTAATGGAATGGGTCATGTCAATCAGATCATTCTCTTAATGATGTGATCCCGTTAATCAAATAACAAATCATTGTTCATGGTTAGGAAACATAACCATCTTTGATTAACGAGCTAGTCAAGTAGAGGCATACTAGTGACACTTTGTTTGTCTATGTATTCACACATGTATTATGTTTTCGGTTAATACAATTCTAGCATGAATAATAAACATTTATCATGATATAAGGAAATAAATAATAACTTTATTATTGCCTCTAGGGCATATTTCCTTCAATTCTAACAGAAAGTCCCAGTTAATTTTATCATAGGACTTTTCGAAGTCTAATTTCAGCACCACCCCGACCCTTTTTTTTGGTGCGTGTGATGAAGAACTTCGTGCAAAGTCAGTATGCCATCCATAATATTTCTGTGTTTAATAAATGCATTCTGATGCTTACTAATAAGCTTGTCAGCAAATATAGCCACTCTGTTATCCAAAACTTCTGTGATAAGTTTGTATGGGCAGCGAAGAAGGCAGATAGGCCTATATTGCTGATTTTTCTTGGCTCCACTTATCTTAGGGATTAGAGTAATGATACCATAGTTGAGACGGGCCACATCCAAAGAGTTGTTGTGAAAGGCCTCAAACAGGTGCATGATATTATTTTTCACAAAATTCCAACCGTGTTTATAAAACTCCGCTGGAATGTTGTCCGGTCCAGGCGCACGATTACTATCCATGCCATCTAGGGCTTTTTTCACCTCTTCTTCTGTGAATGCGCCGGTCAGGATTATATTATCTGCTGCGTCTAGCTTTTCACTCTCAGGCCACATATCAGGGGATAATCTAAAAAGTTTTCCACTACCATGCCCAAAAAGCTCTTTATAGTAGGCTGTGGCATGAGCAAGAAGGTTGCCAGTTCCCTCAATCGTTATTTCTCCGTCAGTAAAGGACTGAATTGTGTTCTTACGTTTCTTCCCATTAGCTATTCGATGGTAGAAGGCTGTATTGAGATCACCTTTTAATAGCCATCTTTCATTAGATTGTTGCAGCCAGAACAATTCTTCATTGACCAGGATATTGTTCAGTTCAGCTTGCAAACTAACCTTTTTTTTCATATATCTTCGGATCGAGGGGGCCCTCTTCTTCCTCCTGTTCAATTTTTTCCAGCTCCGCTTTGATGCATTTCTTCCTTTTTCTATTATGCCCAAAGGTATGGGAACCCCACCCTTTAAAATATTTCTTAAGTCGCTTCAGTTTAATATTAAGAACATCAATAGGATCTGTAGCCCGAATTGGCTGTTCCCAATTTTTTTGGCCGTAGGATAAAACTTTTCATCTCTCAACCAACTTAGTTCAAATCTGAACTCTCGTTGTCGTGGGGTGTCAGGATTTTTCGCCCCCGAGGAAATTAAGAGAGGGTTATGATCAGATACGTCCCTTACCAGCTTACGGACCGTAACCAAAGGGAATAAATCTTCCCACTCAAAACTCATCAAAATTCTGTCAAGTTTCTCTAGGGTAGGGTGCTTTTGATTATTAGTCCACGCGTATCTACCTCCACCCATGTGAATCTCTCTAAGACACAGAGAGTTAATAAGTGAGTTGAACTTGTCAACATAAGGCGATCGACTCATAGGTTTATTTTTATCATCATTACTTTGCAAGATATTAAAGTCACCCCCCACTATATAAGGGACCTGAATTCGCGAGCACATTGAGGCAAGCTCAACAAGGAAGTCATCTTTACTGTCGTCATGAGCCGCCCCGTAAACTGTAACGATCGCCCAAACATAATCGAGCTTAACATCATATAGGTTTGCCTGTAAACAGAATCTACCCGAGGTCCAGGATATTACTTCTAAGGTTTCCTTCCTGACACCACAAAGGATACCGCCTGCTTTACCATTTGAGGGTACCCAATTCCAATCAAAATTATTCATACGATCAATCTTTCTAAGATTTTTCGGGGGGAAGTTTTTTTTTCATAGTTTCTTGAAGGCAAATGAAATCTAGGGAATGATCTTTGATTATATCAGAGAAGCATGAAGTCATTTGTTTCTTCCCTGCTCCTCTGCAATTCCAGAATAGACCATTCATTTAATAACAATAGGTTTCTTTCCCTGTTTGGCATTCCTACCAGGAGGCAAGGTAGGGCTACCACTATATTTCTCAGGGGCTTTCCTGTTTCTTTGACTTCTAGTTACAGGTCTAGAGATAACCACATTAATTTTCTTTTCTCTCTTTTTTCTAGACCGAACTACAGTAAAGGATTCCTCATCAACTTCATTTTCCTCACACCCCCTCAGATCCAAAGGTGTCTGATCCCCCTTCCCATTAGTTAACATCAAGACATTATTTCTTTTATCATTGTCATCCTCCTTCCCCTCTTTGTATTCTTTGTTTCTAGCTTTTTCCAATGCTAGTAAAATCAGTATCAGGGATATTTATGCCCATCTTGGCAGCTCTAAGCATTAACATAGGATCGGATAATGATTCAAAGGAGTTGATGTTTTGGGAGTTACCTTCTAGATCCCTCTTTTTTGCCGCCGCAGCAGCTTTGACATCCACACGCTCCAGATTACTCTGCACATTCCTCAGACTGAAGCAAAGATTTTCTTCAGTAACAAGAGGGGGGCAGGAATCACCTCTGTCTCAGGCGACTCCACCCTATAGTCACTGACCACCTTTAAACCAGAGTCATGTTGACCAATCACCTCCACCACCTGGGGAATTTTTTTAAACGCATCAGCATATGACTTAAATTCATTTTTATTGATTTTGTTTTCTGTCACCAAAGGATGCTGGCGGGGTGTACTTACTTTCTCTTTTTCTTCAAATTCATGTTCCATTGTATCAATGATCAACGTAGTATGGAGCGAATCATCAGATTCCATGCTCTCTTGTGACTCCCGAATCGGGTCAGGGACTTCTCTCTGGGGAATGGAGGGAGATTTCCTTCCAAGCCCAGTCGAAGAGCTGCCCATGTTAGCTCCAGGAGTCACGTTTTGCTTCTGATTTTTTTCATTGTCCCCATCTGTGTTAGGAGACACCATCATATCTTTTTTCACACGATTCGGATCCCTCACCAGAACTTGCTCCACCTCATAGAAGAAGTCATAAAAGTGTCCCCCTAAGACTGATTCGGCCACCCCTGGTATAGCATCCACATTTCTACACCCAATTTTAACCCGAGCCGACGCTGGGCGGTGCAGAGTAGCAGAATCAATCTCTAGAGGCACACCCACCAACGGTGCCACAAAAGCAAGGTTCCTCTCACTCCTTTTGTCTAAAGGCACATTGCTAATTTTCACCCAGGCTACCTCCATCAAACCCTTCGCTCCCACTGTAGAAGACCAAGGGGTAGCATGAATCGTGGCACCACTTGTTTTCAGAGTGACAATTTTCACATAGCAGATTTGAGCAACAGCCCGTGGGTTAGGAAAACGCACCACAAATATCCCAGGGCCTATGGCATGAGCTGAGCAATGCCAACCCGTGGCCAAATAGTCCGAAAGATCTAACTCCATCTGCCTGGTCGACGTCTCTCCCTCAACTATAGTAACAATAATGTTGTTCGATCTCTCCTTAAGCTGACTAGCCATACAGGAATCATGGATGTAATAGAACCCCTGCCCTTTGGCTTGAAAGGCGCACATCGGAGCAATACACTCCCAGGGAAGGAAGGCAACACATGCAGATGCAAGGTGTCCTAGCTTGTTACATCGTTCACAGAAAACTTGAGGACATCGAGCAGGAATGTGTTCATGCGACTTGCAGATGGGGCATGGAATAGGGTTTTTGGTAGGGTGCACCTGATTCACATTCTGCTTTCCATGGGGACGACGGATTGGAGACGAGGTTTGATGCCCGCTCCCCGTGCCCTCAGATGAAGCCGCAGCCAATTTCTTCTCCACCCAAACGCCTCCGTCCTGGAGATCCTGGCGCTTTGTAGCGGCCGCAGCATCCCAACGCGAGTTGTCGTCCGAAGCAGATGCTGGAGTAGATGAAGCAGAGATGGTGCGGTCGCCGCTGCCCTCGGTCCGCTTCCAGGAGAACTTGCTCTTGTCTCCACCGCGGCCGTAGCCGCGGCCGGAGTTCCTCCCCGCGCCACGTCCCGCGCCGCCAGCATCAGCGCCTTGACGCCGCTCTCCGGGGAAACCCCACCCCGCATCAGTCGCCATGGGATGCGAGGCCACCACTTCTGTGAAGGATCTGCAATCTCCGCCTACCTTGCCTTTCCACCACCCCCAATCGCCTCCAGATCTCGATCTAGGGTTTTAGCCGCCGTCCAGAAGTGGGCGAGGGCAGCGTCTAGGTCAAGGACTTGCGGAGGGGAGAGATTTATATGCCCGCGGCTGCGAATGAAGGCTGGGATGCGAGCCCACGTGTCGCGCATCCGCCATGGATGGTGGGGGGTGGGAGGTCGGGCCCGCGATGTTGTGCAGCCGCACCCCCGTGTACCGATCCGTGTCGCTCCCGCGCACCGCATCCGCCTGGCCCCCATCTGCCGCAAATCCCGGCGATGGCCCCGTCGCCGGTGCACGGTCTCGAATCCTGGCAAAGTGACAAGGGAACGAGATCAAGTCACCTATATCGATGGATTCCCCCTCGCGGAGATAGCAAGCATCAACCACAACTCCACGCTCATCCATGAGGACGAGGCACAGAGCCTCTCGTCGGAGGACGAGCTCCCCGTCGGCGAATCTAAGGGCCTGAGTCACGAGATCTGCGGCGTAGGAGACCCGCCATCGGACTTCACGTTCGCAGGAGTCCATGGGCTTAGGAGGGAGTGGGCTCCAATGCGATGTTCCAGCGATACCCGCCGGTCAACCGGACGTGACACACATGGCACCTCCTTGCCCCCCAAGAGGCCTATACATGGACACAAAAGGGGGCGGCAACAATTTTTTAGATAAATTGCGAAAGCCAGGACTTGAACTCAAGACCTTAATTAGCTCCAATACCATGTTAAGCTTCATGCACTAGTCAACGCAAATAAAAGTCCGAACTGATGAAAAGGGCTAGTGTAATCCGCGTAAACCGTGTGCCCATGCTCGCGTCATCATCGACGAACCTGCGCCGGCGGCCTGCCATGCCTGCCCAGCTCTCTCCCATCACATGAGGCTCCCGACTCGACTGCTTGCACTATTCACTGATGGCCCAACACTCCTGCCGCGCCCGCCGGCCACCCCTAGCCGTGACCGGGCACACCCATCTATCGTGCCTACGACCTCTAGACTCACAGCACTTGCTTCTCCCCCTTGCTGCGACCGGACACATCACGCAAAGCCGCTTCGGCCAGCATGTCTCAATCAAAACCTGCCAGGACTAGACACATCGTCCGCCTGTGTCCATAGCTCTTGTCCAGCTCGAGCAACACATGCCGGTCGCGCTCCTATTTGCTCTGCCCGCCCAGGTCCTGTTGCTTCATCGACGTCGGGTCACCGAACAAGAACATCCCATGTCCACCTGGCTATAAAGTTTATTTATTTTCTAAAGGTATGCATATGCTTTTTCAGAAAATGTTGTCTGTTTGTGTTTGTTCACCTTAGCTCTCTTTTTTCCCTTCCGTCTCAAAAACTTCTAGCATATTAGCTAATGTCATGTGCATTTTGTTACCTGTTTGATAGACCTACAATTGTCAGTTGTGTTGTGGATGCATTATGTTGACTTTATGTTGTTAATACATATTTGCTAATTACCCGTGAGCAGCGTAGCAGCGAGTCGACGGGTCGCGGCGGCGATAGTGGTTATTCAGCAGTCGAGGGAACTTGATATGTTTTTTCTTTTGTTTAGCGTGCTTTGTACTTTTGTTGTGGTCAATGGTCATCTTGGTAAGCTATAAAAAAAGATTTGGGTCCTTTTGCCAAAAAAAAAAGACTCCAAATATCCTCAGTCCGGAAATTCCGACATGTATTTCGGGACGGAGGGAGTATATTTTAATTTGGTGAGTCCTCCAACAGGAAATACTAGTCTTAACAATTCAGACACTACACTTAAAAAGAAACCTGTAGATCAGTGTGGAACCGTGTCAGTGGAAATAAGCAAAAGCTAGCTAGATAAACCATAAGTAGATTGACTGAAATATACATTAAAAACGAGATCATTGATGATAATCCAATGCATATTGCTTAAAACGCCTTGTGCAATCGTAGATCAAACTGATAGTGACAACTTCACATTTTAAGCTGATGCTATATCTCAGATCCGGACCACGTTTCAAGATGCTATGAACAAGTGCCGTGCACGGCAACTTAACCGGTCGATGAATCAGACGGACAATTAATACGGATTTTGGTGAACTTTGTGGGTTGGAGTAGTTTCAGAGGTGTGCGTTTTATCAACCGCTCTAATCTGGCTTCTACGATCAGCCATGTGCGTGATGATTATCTTTCTCTAAACAAAGTGGCAGGAGTACAGTAGTAGCAGCAACGGCTGCTAATGGTATAGGTCTCCGCTCTCCAATGGAAGCTTCAACAGAGAAATAAAAAGGACCATTCAATTCCATACTGATTTCTTCAACTACCACGAGCGCACAGCCTCTCTCTTTTGGTTGATCAAATTAATAATCAACTCCCTTACAAAATTAACGAAGATCTCATTGGAAGGTATTATTGCATTTCGTTTTCAAAATTGAAAAGCGAGAATGATTACGTTGCCCTTTACTTGAAAAGTTCCAAAAAGTAGTGCGTACGGTTTTCCTATTCCTCATTTGAACAACAAGCTAACATCCAACAACCCAGTAGTGGCAGTAGAGAAAAAGAATAAAACATGGTAGTGATCACGTTGCTCCTTATATTGAATTTTGTATCTTAACTGAATTGACTGAATTTGGGTCATCCAGAACGACGGACAAATCACTTTGGCCACCTTTGACACTTTGGTTTGCTTGATGACAATGGTGGAAATCTTCCTTTAATAATAAAGCAAATACTGCTTCTGGTCGTACGTTGTCGGCATTTTTGAGAAAAATCCTCTCTGTTTTCTTGAAATCAACCCACAGTCCAGACTTAAGTCACAGTCCGAACCGTTATCTTACATTTTTTTTAAAACCCCCTGACATTTTAGTAATTCATCCACGGATCATATTTAAGTTAAACAAATGCTTTTCTAAAATATTCACATCTTTTAAACCGTAATTCCGATTTGAACATGTTATATATAAAGTTTGATTAGAAAAATATGTAGAATATGAATATGATATTATTTTTAGCTCTTAAATATTTTAAATAATATTTTAGAAGATATTTAAATCAAACAAATGCTTTTCTAAATTATCCGTATCTTTTAAATTGTAACTCCAATTTTAACATGTTATATATGAAATTTGATTAGAAAAATATGTACAGTCTGAATATGATGTTATTTTTACTTGTTTAATATTACTTTGGAAGCAAACTTATAGTCTATAGCGCATGATCCGTTTTTCTTTCGTACCGGCGGCGATCCCAATTGCAAATAAACACCCACTAATATCATATAGGAATAAAACATCGATAACTACACATGCATACCTTTGAAAAACTTCGCATGGGAAAACAAGAGATTTCTCATCGCGAGAGTGAGAGAAAGCAAGAGAGGGAGGGAGAGAGAGATGCCTTAGAATTAACCACATTCAAACACGTTTTGGTTTGTGTGCACATTGAGGCCACCGACGACGAGGGTGAGAAGGAGGATAAGAGGCAACACAAATGTGATGCCTCGCTAAAATAAAGGACATCGACCTATTGTGGTCTTGAGCAATGGTTGTTGGGTTAAGAGTGTGTGTTATTTTTTTTCTCCCGTTGCAACGCACGAGCTCTTTTGCTAGTTAACAGGAAAAAAAATCTCCCAAGGAAGTGACAAAAATATCTCCTGGCTTGTCGGAAATTTACGCTCTTTGTACTTCAGCATATAAGCTCACTACAGGCATCTCTAACGCTGACCCGCAAATTTGCACCGGCATCTGTCCACAGACATTGATGCCAGAAATCACCATCCAACGCTGACCGCATACATTTCAAGCCGCATTTGAGCTAACCGGACGAAATGCATGCAAACTGACCGATATTCATCAAAGTTCGGATAGGAAATAACACAAAGCATCCATACATAGCATGCAAATAAGTCCAGTACAACAATTTCTTAAATTCGACGAGATTAACCAAATGTCCAACAAGTTTTTCATCAACGGATCATGTTGTTCCACACATATTGCGCCTTCAGCTTCATCAAACTGTGTGTGTATGTAAATGGCCGCCCCTCTGTTCATGGTACATCATGGCAGTGTGTGCGGGCTACATAATGTATAGATCAACACTGAGTGAATGGATAGTTTAAACAAGTTCAACAAGAAGAAACAAAACTTACGATCTCCTCCTCTGTCGCGTGCAATGGTCACCTGGCTTCCAGCTAACCAACCACATGACAAAACTTGGTGACGCTGGTCTGGATAGCGTACCAGCGATACGATAATGACCTCACATTGCATTCTTTAATGATATGCATGTCGTAGGGCACACTGTGCATTCATGGGTGAAATGATTCATGCACTTGCTGCCAGAAGGTCCCCTGCTTCTGCCTACAAAATCAGTGGATACGGCCAACCACACATCACACAACAGCTCATCCTCCATGGTCGAATACCCCGCCATCCTTCATACTCTAAAAGAATGACATGTCATCCGAAATTAAGCTAAATGACATTTGACCGAACTCCTGTCGAACATAGTGTCTGCCATGGAGGTCGCCGACAGGGGGGAGGGGAGTGTACCTGGGCACAAACGGCTCCAAGGTGGACAACACCGTCGTAAAGGTGAGCGGACGCGTCGATGCTGATTACGGACGTTCGCCGATGCCTCTATGGTAAACGAAGAGGTACAGCGCCGGCGGAGGATGTGGATGCAAAGTAAGGGTAAGAAGGGGTGGAGTGAAAGGAAATGGGACCGGAAGAGGGGATTTAGTGGGCCTCGGGTATTGGAATCCTATGTGGATGTTGTCCGGACTCTCGCACCCCCCTCCCCTTTTTATCCCCACTTTGCAGGGGAAAGCATGTCCGAACAGCCAAACGGACCGATACAGACCCGCATTGGATAACACAACACATTCGGACCCTGCAGTCCGAAGGTTGCGAGCGATTTGAGGGTCGGCGTTGGAGATGTCCTTACTGTTGGAAATATGCCCTAGAGGCAATAATAAAAGCATTATTATTATATTTCTTTGTTCATGATAATTGTCTTTATTCATGCTATAATTGTATTATCCGGAAATCGTAATACATGTGTGAATAATAGACACCAACATGTCCCTAGTAAGCCTCTAGTTGACTAGCTCGTTGATCAACAGATAGTCATGGTTTCCTGACTATGGACATTGGATGTCATTGATAACGGGATCACATCATTAGGAGAATGATGTGATGGACAAGACCCAATCCTAAGCATAGCACAAGATCGTGTAGTTCGTTTGCTAGAGCTTTTCCAATGTAAAGTATCTTTTCCTTTGACCATGAGATCGTGTAACTCCCGGATACCGTAGGAGTGCTTTGGGTGTACCAAACGTCACAACGTAACTGGGTGACTATAAAGGTGCACTACAGGTATCTCCGAAAGTGTCTGTTGGGTTGACACGGATCAAGACTGTGATTTGTCACTCCGTATGACGGAGAGGTATCACTGGGCCCACTCGGTAATGCATCATCATAATGAGCTCAAAGTGACCAAGTGTCTGGTCACGGGATCATGCATTACGGTACGAGTAAAGTGACTTGCCGGTAACGAGATTGAACGAGGTATTGGGATACCGACGATCGAATCTCGGGCAAGTAACATACCGCTTGACAAAGGGAATTGTATACGGGGTTGCTTGAATCCTCGACATCGTGGTTCATCCGATGAGATCATCAAGGATCATGTGGGAGCCAACATGGGTATCCAGATCCCGCTGTTGGTTATTGACCGGAGAGTGTCTCAGTCATGTCTGCATGTCTCCCGAACCCGTAGGGTCTACACACTTAAGGTTCGGTGACGCTAGGGTTGTAGGGATATGTATATGCAGTAACCCGAATGTTGTTCGGAGTCCTGGATGAGATCCTGGACGTCACGAGGAGTTCCGGAATGGTCCGGAGGTAAAGATTTATATATGGAAAGTCCTGTTTCGGCCATCGGGACAAGTTTCGGGGTCATCGGTATTGTGCCAGGACCACCGAAAGGGTCCCGGGGGTCCACCGGGTGGGGCCACATGGGCTGTAGGGGGTGCGCCTTGGCGTACATGGGCTAAGGGCACCAGCCCCAAGAGGCCCATGCGCCTAGGGTTTCAAGAGGAAAGAGTCCTAGGAGGGGAAGGCACCTCCTAGGTGCCTTAGGGGGGAGGGAAACCTCCCTTGGTCGCCGCCCCCCCTAGGAGATTGGATCTCCTAGGGCCGGCGCCCCCCTTGGCCCTCCTATATATAGTGGGGAAGGAGGGCTTTTCATAAATGCCTTTGGTTGCCTCCCTCTCCCTCTCCAACACCTCCTCCTCCTCCATAGTGCTTGGCGAAGCCCTGACGGAGTACTGCAGCTCCACCATCACCACACCGTCGTGTTGCTGCTGGAGCCATCTTCCTCAACCTCTCCTTCCCTCTTGCTGGATCAAGAAGAAGAAGACGTTACGCTGACCGTACGTGTGTTGAACGCGGAGGTGCCGTCCGTTCGGTGCTAGGATCTCCGGTGATTTGGATCACGTCGTGTTCGACTACCTCAACCCCGTTCTTTGAATGCTTCCGCACGCGATCTACAAAGGTATGTAGATGCATCCGATCACTCGTTGCTAGATGAACTCATAGATGGATCTTGGTGAAACCGTAGGAAAATTTTTATTTTCTGCAACGTTCCCCAACAGTGGCATCATGAGCTAGGTCTATGTGTAGTTCTTCTTGCGCGAGTAGAACACAATTTGTTGTGGGCGTAGATGTTGTCAACTTTCTTGCCGTTACTAGTCTTATCTTGCTTCAACGGTATTGTGGGATGAAGCGGCCCAGACCAACCTTACACGTACGCTTACGTGAGACCGGTTCCACCGACTAACATGCTCTAGTTGCATAAGGTGGCTGGCGGGTGTCTGTCTCTCCTACTTTAGTTGGAGCGGATTCGATGAAAAGGGTCCGTATGAAGGGTAAATAGAAGTTGACAAATCACGTTGTGGCTTTCACGTAGGTAAGAAAACGTTCTTGCTAGAACCCTACTTCAGCCACGTAAAACTTGCAACAACAATTAGAGGACGTCTAACTTGTTTTTGCAGCAAGTGCTTTGTGATATGATATGGCCAAAGTTGTGATGAATGATGAATGATCTATATGTGATGTATGAGATGTTCATGCTATTGTAATAGGAATCACGACTTGCATGCCGATGAGTATGACAACCGGCAGGAGTCATATGAGTTGTCTTTATTTTTTGTATGACCTGCGTGTCATTGAGAAACGCCATGTAAATTACTTTACTTTATTGCTAAACGCGTTAGCCATAGTAGTAGAAGTAATAGTTGGCGAGCAACTTCATGGAGACACAATGATGGAGATCATGGTGTCATGCCGGTGACAAGGTGATCATGGAGCCCCAAGATGGAGATCAAAGGAGCTATGTGATATTGGCCATATCATGTCACTATTATTATTTGATTGCATGTGATGTTTATCATGTTTAGCATCTTGTTTACTTAGAACGACGGTAGTAAATAAGATGATCCCTTACAACAATTTCAAGAAGTGTTCTCCCCTAATTGTGCACCGTTGCTAAAGTTCGTCGTTTTGAAGCACCACGTGATGATCGGGTGTGATAGATCCTTACGTTCACATACAACGGGTGTAAGACAGTTTTACACATGCAAAACACTTAGGGTTAACTTGACAAGCCTAGCATGTACAGACATGGCCTCGGAACACAGAGACCGAAAGGTCGAACACGAGTCGTATGGAAGATACGATCAACATGAAGATGTTCACCGACGATGACTAGTCCGTCTCACGTGATGATCGGACACGGCCTAGTCGACCCGGATCGTGTAACACTTAGATGACTAGAGGGATGTCTAATCTGAGTGGGAGTTCATTAATAATTTGATTAGATGAACTTAATTATCATGAACTTAGTCTAAATCCTTTGCAAATATGTCTTGTAGATCAAATGGCCAACGTAGTCCTCAACTTCAATGCATTCCTAGAGAAAACCAAGCTGAAAGACGATGGCAGCAACTATACGGACTGGGTCCGGAACCTGAGGATCATCCTCATAGCTGCCAAGAAAGAATATGTCCTGCAAGCACCGCTAGGTGATCCACCCGTCCCACAGAACCAAGACGTTATGAACGCTTGGCAGACACGTGCCGATGACTACTCCCTCATTCAGTGCGGCATGCTTTACAGCTTAGAGCCAGGGCTCCAAAAGCGTTTTGAGAGACATGGAGCATATGAGATGTTCGAAGAGCTGAAAATGGTTTTTCAAGCTCATGCCCGGATCGAGAGATATGAAGTCTCCGACAAATTCTTCAGCTGTAAGATGGAGGAAAATAGTTCTGTCAGTGAGCACATACTCAAAATGTCTGGGTTGCATAACCGCTTGACTCAGCTGGGAGTTAATCTCCCAGATGACGCGGTCATTGACAGAATCCTTCAGTCGCTTCCACCGAGCTACAAGAGCTTTGTGATGAACTTCAATATGCAGGGGATGGAAAAGACCATTCCTGAAGTATTTGCTATGCTGAAATCAGCAGAGGTAGAAGTCAAGAAGGAACATCAAGTGTTGATGGTGAATAAAACCACTAAGTTCAAGAAGGGCAAGGGTAAAAAGAACTTCAAGAAGGACGGCAAAGGAGTTGCCGCGCCCGGCAAGCAAGCTGCTGGGAAGAAGCCAAAGAATGGACCCAAGCCCGAGACTGAGTGCTTTTATTGCAAAGGGAAGGTTACTGGAAGCGGAACTGCCCCAAATACTTAGCGGACAAGAAGGCCGGCAATACCAAAGGTATATTTGATATACATGTAATTGATGTGTACCTTACCAGTACTCGTAGTAACTCCTGGGTATTTGATACCGGTGCCGTTGCTCATATTTGTAACTCACAGCAGGAGCTGCGGAATAAACGGAGACTGGCGAAGGACGAGGTGACGATGCGCGTCGGGAATGGTTCCAAGGTCGATGTGATCGCCGTCGGCACGCTACCTCTACATTTACCTACGGGATTAGTTATAAACCTCAATAATTGTTATTTAGTGCCAAGTTTGAGCATGAACATTGTATCAGGATCTCGTTTAATACGAGATGGCTACTCATTTAAATCCGAGAATAATGGTTGTTCTATTTATATGAGAGATATGTTTTATGGTCATGCTCCGATGGTCAATGGTTTATTCTTAATGAATCTCGAACGTAATATTACACATATTCATAGCGTGAATACCAAAAGATGTAAGGTTGATAATGATAGTCCCACATACTTGTGGCACTGCCGCCTTGGTCACATAGGTATCAAACGCATGAAGAAGCTCCATGCTGATGGACTTTTAGAGTCTCTTGATTATGAATCATTTGACACGTGCGAACCATGCCTCATGGGTAAAATGACCAAGACTCCGTTCTCAGGAACAATGGAGCGAGCAACCAACTTATTGGAAATCATACATACTGATGTGTGCGGTCCAATGAGTGTTGAGGCTCGCGGTGGCTATCGTTATGTTCTCACCCTCACTGATGACTTGAGTAGATATGGGTATATCTACTTAATGAAACACAAGTCTGAAACTTTTGAAAAGTTCAAGGAATTTTAGAGTGAGGTTGAGAATCAACGTGACAGGAAAATCAAATTTCTACGATCAGATCATGGAGGAGAATACTTGAGTCACGAATTTGGCACACACTTAAGAAAATGTGGAATCGTTTCACAACTCACGCCGCCTGGAACACCTCAGCGTAACGGTGTGTCTGAACGTCGTAATCGCACTCTATTGGATATGGTGCGGTCTATGATGTCTCTTACCGATTTACCGCTATCATTTTAGGGATACGCTCTAGAGACAGCTACATTCACTTTAAATAGGGCTCCGTCTAAATCCGTTGAGACGACACCGTATGAATTATGGTTTGGCAAGAAACCTAAGCTGTCGTTTCTAAAAGTTTGGGGATGCGATGCTTATGTCAAGAAACTTCAACCTGAGAAGCTCGAACCCAAGTCGGAAAAATGCGTCTTCATAGGATACCCTAAGGAAACCATTGGGTATACCTTCTACCTAAGATCCGAAGGCAAGATCTTTGTTGCCAAGAATGGACTCTTTCTGGAGAAAGAGTTTCTCTCGAAAGAAGTAAGTGGGAGGAAAGTGGAACTTGATGAAGTATTACCTCTTGAACCGGAGAGTATCGCAGCTCAAGAAAATGTTTTTGTGGTACCTCCACCGGTTAGAGAGGAGGTTAATGATGATGATCATGAAACTTCAGATCAAGTTACTACTGAACTTCGTAGGTCCACAAGGACACGTTCCGCACCAGAGTGGTACGGCAACCCTATCCTGGAAATCATGTTGTTAGACAACTGTGAACCTTCGAACTATGAAGAAGCGATGGCGGGCCCGGATTTCGACAAATGGCTAGAATCCATGAAATCCGAGATAGGATCCATGTATGAAAACGAAGTATGGACTTTGACTGACTTGCCCGTTGAACGGCGAGCCATAGAAAATAAATGGATCTTTAAGAAGAAGACAGACGCGGATGGTAATGTGACCATCTATAAAGCTCGGCTTGTCGCTAAGGGTTATTGACAAGTTCAAGGGGTTGACTACGATGAGACTTTCTCATCGGTAGCGAAGCTAAAGTCCGTCCGAATCATGTTAGCAATTGCTGCATTCTACGATTATGAGATATGGCAAATGGACGTCAAAACAACATTCCTTAATGGTTTCCTTAAGGAAGAATTGCATATGATGCAGCCGGAAGGTTTTGTCGATCCTAAGAATGCTGACAAGGTGTGCAAGCTCCAACACTCGATTTATGGGCTGGTGCAAGCATCTCGGAGTTGGAACATTCGCTTTGATGAGATGATCAAAGCGTTTGGGTTTACGCAGACCTATGGAGAAGCCTGCGTTTACAAGAAAGTGAGTGGGAGCTCTGTAGCATTTCTCATATTATATGTAGATGACATACTTTTGATGGGAAATGATACAGAACTCTTGGACAGCATCAAGGCCTACTTGAATAAGAGTTTTTCAATGAAGGACCTTGGTGAAGCTGCTTATATATTAGGCATCAAGATCTATAGAGATAGATCAAGACGCCTCATAGGTCTTTCACAAAGCACATACCTTGATAAGATATTGAAGAGGTTCAATATGGATCAATCTAAGAAGGGGTTCTTGCCTGTGTTACAAGGTATGAAATTGAGCTCAGCTCAATGTCCGACCACGGCAGAAGATATAGAAGAGATGAGTGTCATCCCCTATGCCTCAGCCATAGGTTCTATTATGTATGCCATGCTGTGTACCAGACCTGATGTAAACCTTGCCGTAAGTTTGGTAGGAAGGTACCAAAGTAATCCCGGCAAGAAACACTGGACAGCGGTCAAGAATATCCTGAAGTACCTGAAAAGGACTAAGGAAATGTTTCTCGTTTATGGAGGTGACGAAGAGCTCATCGTAAAGGGTTACGTCGACGCTAGCTTCGACACAGATCTGGATGACTCAAAGTCACAAACCGGATACGTGTTTATTTTGAATGGTGGGGCAGTAAGTTGGTGCAGTTGCAAGCAGAGCGTCGTGGCGGGATCTACATGTGAAGCGGAGTACATGGCAGCCTCGGAGGCAGCGCATGAAGCAATTTGGGTGAAGGAGTTCATCACCGACCTAGGAGTCATACCCAATGTGTCGGGGCCGATCAAACTCTTCTGTGACAACACTGGAGCTATTGCACTTGCCAAGGAGCCTAGGTTTCACAAGAAGACAAGGCACATCAAGCGTCGCTTCAATTCCATTCGTGAAAATGTTCAAGATGGAGACATAGATATTTGTAAAGTGCATACGGACCTGAATGTAGCAGATCCGTTGACTAAACCTCTCCCTAGGGCAAAACATGATCAACACCAGAATTCCATGGGTGTTCGATTCATCACAATGTAACTAGATTATTGACTCTACTGCAAGTGGGAGACTGTTGGAAATATGCCCTAGAGGCAATAATAAAAGCATTATTATTATATTTCTTTGTTCATGATAATTGTCTTTATTCATGCTATAATTGTATTATCCGGAAATCGTAATACATGTGTGAATAATAGACACCAACATGTCCCTACTAAGCCTCTAGTTGACTAGCTCGTTGATCAACCGATAGTCATGGTTTCCTGACTATGGACATTGGATGTCATTGATAACGGGATCACATCATTAGGAGAATGATGTGATGGACAAGACCCAATCCTAAGCATAGCACAAGATCGTGTAGTTCGTTTGCTAGAGTTTTTCCAATGTCAAGTATCTTTTCCTTTGACCATGAGATCGTGTAACTCCCGGATACCGTAGGAGTGCTTTGGGTGTACCAAACGTCACAACGTAACTGGGTGACTATAAAGGTGCACTACAGGTATCTCCGAAAGTGTCTGTTGGGTTGACACGGATCAAGACTGGGATTTGTCACTCCGTATGACGGAGAGGTATCACTGGGCCCACTCGGTAATGCATCATCATAATGAGCTCAAAGTGACCAAGTGTCTGGTCACGGGATCATGCATTACGGTACGAGTAAAGTGACTTGCCGGTAACGAGATTGAACGAGGTATTGGGATGCCGACGATCGAATCTCGGGCAAGTAACATACCGCTTGACAAAGGGAATTGTATACGGGGTTGCTTGAATCCTCGACATCGTGGTTCATCCGATGAGATCATCGAGGAGCATGTGGGAGCCAACATGGGTATCCAGATCCCGCTGTTGGTTATTGACTGGAGAGCGTCTCAGTCATGTCTGCATGTCTCCCGAACCCATAGGGTCTACACACTTAAGGTTCGGTGACGCTAGGGTTGTAGGGATATGTATATGCAGTAACCCGAATGTTGTTCGGAGTCCCGGATGAGATCCTGGACGTCACGAGGAGTTCCAGAATGGTCCGGAGGTAAAGATTTATATATGGGAAGTCCTGTTTCGGCCATCGGGACAAGTTTCAGGGTCATCGGTATTGTGCCAGGACCACCGGAAGGGTCCCGGGGGTCCACCGGGTGGGGCCACCTGTCCCGGGGGGCCACATGGGCTGTAGGGGGTGCGCCTTGGCCTACATGGGCCAAGGGCACCAGCCCCAAGAGGCCCATGCGCCTAGGGTTTCAAGGGGAAAGAGTCCTAGGAGGGGAAGGCACCTCCTAGGTGCCTTGGGGGGAGGGAAACCTCCCTTGGCCGGCGCCCCCCTAGGAGATTGGATCTCCTAGGGCCGGCGCCCCCCCTTGGCCCTCCTATATATAGTGGGGAAGGAGGGCTTTTCATAAACGCCTTTGGTTGCCTCCCTCTCCCTCTCCAACACCTCCTCCTCCTCCATAGTGCTTGGCGAAGCCCTAACGGAGTACTGCAGCTCCACCATCACCACACCGTCGTGTTGCTGCTGGAGCCATCTTCCTCAACCTCTCCTTCCCTCTTGCTGGATCAAGAAGAAGGAGACGTTACGCTGACCGTACGTGTGTTGAACGCGGAGGTGCCGTCCGTTCGGTGTTAGGATCTCCGGTGATTTGGATCACGTCGTGTTCGACTACCTCAACCCCGTTCTTTGAACGCTTCCGCACGCGATCTACAAAGGTATGTAGATGCATCCGATCACTCGTTGCTAGATGAACTCATAGATGGATCTTGGTGAAACCGTAGGAAAATTTTTATTTTCTGCAACGTTTCCCAACACTTACTCATTTTATGATTTTTGCATGGCTTGTAGATGGCCGTGTTCTTTTGGCCGAAATTTACATGGATAAGTATCCACCCTTTATCTTACATGTATAAATATTTTCCTAATTTTTGATAACTTGTACTATTTCCGTTCCTAAATATAACACGTTTTGGCAGTTTGATTTTAGCTGTCAAAACGTCTTATATTAGGAACAGAGAGTGTAACTGATATGAATTTTAGACTTAGTTTGGCGTCACTCATATTTAGGCTCGAACAAATTTGCTCTGTGACTGCCGTGACAAGTAGTATTCCACATAGAGAAACAAACAAGGGACACCACCTACGACCTCACTACCTCAGCTAGCAAACTGACCTCCATTCCTTTTTCCTATGGACGTTTATTAGTGGACTCGGTGGCATCCAAAATCCCGTGATCCACACAGCGAAAGTGCTGGATCAACTTGTTCTTTCCATGAAGGCGAGAAAAGGGATCGCCATCTCCTAGTGACCTGTGATCATTTCGATCGTGAAGAATGTTCTTTAGCTCCCTCCCTATAAAGGCAAAAGTAGCTATGGGTCAGAGATAAGAAGCATCGATTCCTTCCTTGAGTGGTGTTCCACGCACTTGCCGACCCATCGAGAGGTCATGACAAACAAGCTTGGGAACAAGAACGTGTATGCCTGAATAAAGATACAACGAATACACTCATGTGGGTTCGATCCTTCTTTTTAGGATGGTATTTTTCACCGATCCGAATGCTCAGGGATGTATCGTTCAAAAACATACTCTTTTTTTGCGGGTGTTCAAAAACATACTTAAAACCCGGTTGATATGCCTTTGTCATGAGACAAGGAATTTGAATGCAGGACGATTCGAGTTGTTGTGCCACCACAACCCATATCATATCTTAGAGCATCTGCAATAGTTGAATTTTTTTCATGCACTGCCTGGCACACAATTAGCATCATGTGACCTAGTCTATTGCACTTTCACAATAGTTTATACTTCAGTTTTGGGCAATGCCGAGGGGGCTGTAACATATTTTCTGAAGGAGAAAAAGAGAGCCTTAAATTAAAAAATATTGTTTTCATTTGGCCCTCCCCAAAGTGCATATTTTCACTTTGCCCTCCCCTTTGATTCTCAGCTAGCTCCTCCATTGGCAGCCTATTGCATTTTCGGCAGCCGGTCCCTTATTTTCTTGCCGTTGAGATTGTATTTATATACACTCCCATCCCATACCCTTAAAAAGTGTTGCATTGTAATATAATTTGTGATAGATCTATGCATATATATTTAGTGTCATAGATGTTGATGTTTTGGCAGGTTTGAGAAAGTTTGTTTAGCAACTAATATAAATGGACCTGCAACGAGACTAATAGAGAGTATATATCAAGATTAAGAGACTTCCAACTTCCCCTTGTTTACGTTGCTTGGAAAACATGCAATGCTAGCCGCCTAGCTAAGCCGACCGCAGAAATATGGCAGTAGTGTAGCATTGAAGCTTGCAACGGCTTGGTCAACTCACTCGGCATCATCGATTTTTACAGACCGAGGACCACGATTTGGGCTCGCCCGGCTATATCCACACCTTGTTTTTGAATTTCAAGGAGACAAAGGTGACATAATTTCCATCTACAAGCTTCCCCGGTCATTTACAAACTTCGCCGCCTGCCCTATGCCGCACGCCTCAAAGCCTCCACTGTTGCCAGATCCAGTGCTCGTGGGTTCGTAGGCGGTGCCAACCTCCGATGGCAGATGCAGCCCCGCCAACCACCTTCCGACGTGGTGACTCCGACCGGCGTTGGTTTCCTCATCTTCGTTTCCAGATATAGTGGCTATGGGATTGCTCAGCCTCAGGCCAGGGAGAAATTCTTGCTCGGCTTGCCGATGCTGGCAGCGGCGGCGCCTGCGGATGTCGTTTCCTTCTTGGAGGCGCTGTCAAGGCTCTCGGCTGCGCCCCTCTTCGAGCTCAGGGGAAACCCTAGGTCTGGTTCCTCCGGACCGGATGGTGATGACGTCTCGGCGCCACGCTCCTTCTTGAAGGCGCCATCTTGCTCGTTCGCGGTGTCTCCGGTTTTGGTTCTTGAGGTGTTGGTGCTCCTGTTGGTTCGGCGTTGCCGCTCTTGGTTCGGGCTTGGTAGGTTTTAGCTGTGGTGTATTCTCTGTTCGGACCGAGCATCCCTATCTTTCTACTCCAGGCACCATGTTCATGCCTGTCTATCAACATGGCAATGGGTACCTGCAACCCGTGAACCCGACGGGTAAAAACCCTATTAAGGTAAGGATTTGGGAAAAATAAATACCCATGGGTTTACAAATGGGAAAAAAATTGTACCCATCGGGTAAGCCGGGTATGGGTACGGAAGGCAATACTTATACCCGTGTACCCGCCTACAAAAATGCAACCGCTAGTCTCGACCCAAAATCCCCTTCCCTTATCCTTGTGCATGATTTTGTTTAAATGCGTTGATCTTGTTTTGTAAACTCATGATTTTGTCTCTGATTTTACTGATCTTATTATAGTATTCTTCATTTGATCATTTCAAAGTAGAGGATGCATAAGTAACTTCAATAAAAGAAAATTATAGAAAATTGTGTCCCTCTAGTTTGTCTTGTAATTGGGAAAAGGAAGAAAGAACATATGTGAATGTTTCTCTAAGTTCACTTATAGGCTACTCATCCATGAATGTAATTCGACATTGTTTGGTGTCATCTAGTTCATGCTTATCACTATCCAATTTTATAAATCAATACCATTTTTTTTTATTCCATCACACAACAAATCTTGATATGTATGTGCTCAAATGCTAAAATGTGGTATATATGTGTTGAAAATTTGAAGTATACATGTTGGAATTTTTTGTATATATACGGAAATGCTAAAAATACATGGTGAAATGTGAATTAGGAAAGGTGGCAGAGATGGGTATTTTTACCCGTGGGTATTACCCGTACCCGGCTGGGTACGGATATGGGAACAATTTAAAACCCGAGGTGTGGGTATGGGTACGGGTTTGGGCGAAAAATATTAAGACAGGTAAGGGTTTGAGCGACCATTACCCGCACCCGAACCCGGCGGGTGCCATGTTGACCCGTTTGTGCCATGTTTTATATCCTTATCTATACTCATTCTGTTCTTTCTATCAATGAAATAATACGCAAGCTTTACGTATTTGAGAAAAAAAAAAGAAAAAAGAAACTCTCGGCCGGCTTCCCGCCGGGCGCTGGCCGACCACGCGCGGGTAATTCGACGTAGGCTTCCCGCGAGTTCGCCTGAGACGCTTGATGCACGAGAGTTGCCTTCCTAAAAATGACGGAGGAGCCGGCTCCTCAGTTTATATATTTTTTAGTTGTGGAGGACTTGCACGATTTTTGAAAGAACGACAGCGGAACCTAATCCGATTTAACAATTACCGCCACGACGTCAGTGCATCAATCGACCGCCTCCGGAGGGCGACGCGTACGGTGACATTTCCAGAATGCATGCATCGGTGCCATTTTCCAAGCGTGGAACAAGGAGGCGATGGAGGCAACTCTTGAGAGGAGAAACGGGTGTGGCCGGGAAGCAACGAACTCCGCCCGAACGGTCGACGTCTGAAGCTGAAGGTCGTGCAACGTCGTACGTAGGTGACAAGGCCCCGGAAAGGGGCCCTAGGCCGGGCCGGCTCTACGTGACGCGCCGCTGCCCGTCGCCATCTCCGGCGTCAGACCCGCCGCGCCGACCTCCTTAAATGGCTTTTGGATCTCTCTTGGCGTCCGTCCGCGCGCGTGCTCGGCCTCCTTCGTCAGCTTGTCTCTGTCGCTCGCCGGCCGGTCCATGGAGGGATACACGCAGCCACGTACGAGCTCCATGCGGCGGCCACGCGACCGTGCCCTGCTCCGATGAGGCGTCCTTACCTGCGTGTCGCGTCACTGTGATCGCGATGGTGCGCGTGAACCCGGCCGTGATTTGTCCGTGGCTACGTCTTTGGTCCCGACGTACGGGGTTTGGTCCGGTTAATTTCTAGGCTGCGACTCGATGGAGATAATAACAGGTCCAGGTCTGAACACTGATGGACGGGCTGCTTAATTGTACTCCTACGACTTTTCTTTCACAAGTTGCACTCTTTGATACTCCCGGTGGGTCAGACAAACAATCTTGGAGGTGGGACAGGAACCATAGGTTGGTAAGCAAAGTTGTACTCTCTCTATAAACTAATATAGACGTGTTTCATACGTACTCCCTCCGTTTAGAAATACTTGTCATTAAAATGAATAAAAAAATATCGTACTTTGTTGAATTATTGGTAGCTACACCTCTCAATAATTCAGCTAGCAGCCTACAGAACGATGCCAATGCCATCAATCAACTTTAACATGCATATGTACACGTACGGGCGTAATTATTTTTCAAACTACTAGTACTAGTTCCTTCTCGCTGGTCCCTGCCGGCCGGATTGCATTCCGTCTTCATTTCTAGACCAGTAGATCAGATGTAGTACTGCGTGCAGCGATGTGCGTGCGTACGTCCTAGGGTGCATCTTTCTACTTTCCTTGCCATCGTTGCAGCAAGTTCTCGATTATATTATGTGGTACCACCTTTGTTTTTGTTGGAAAAAAAGAGCTCCCACTTCAGTTTTAACAACGGAACCAAATGTTCTTTTTTTCCCGCACAAACCAACAACAAAACACCACAGGAATATGAATGCAGTTAGGAGCTCGCTAATAGGCCACCAGCACTTAACATATATGGTAGTAGCACCTGCTTTCGTATGTGCCAGTTACAAAATCGGCACTTGGTATCTCATACAACAATACATTACCGCCATTTGGAATAATATACAAATTCCAGCTGGCTATGCAACATTGGTAGTATCTCCAACTGACCGCACAATCACAGAAATCCCGAGTGCGTTGACTTAGCTGGATATACATACAGGTGAGATGCTTAGGTTAATTAGCTGGTAGCTGCGCACGCACGTGTGCATGGCCATTGCCACGAGGTTTCTCTGCTCTCTCGGCTGGGGCAGCGGGAGACAGCCACAGCTCACACCTCAACACAGCCTGCCGCCGCATCTTATTCGGTTTGATTTCAACTTCTGGACGGTGAGTCGACCGTGCAACTAATTAAACAACTTATGATCCACCACCCTTCCTGAGCACGAGCCGGATACAGAATTAGCGATTGGATTATGCTAGTATGCCACTGATCTCATCTCCAGACACGCTGTATGTCCAGTAGGTCAACGTACGTACTGTATGATAGTATATGGACGGGGTGATCTCTGGCTCGAATCAGACAGACAGCTTGTAATCATGCTCTTTTTGTTGCTTGGAATTCCTTCGGTTCATTATTCGTATGCGCCGTGCGGTGATCCGACGATTGTGAACGTCTGAACCGCAGGAACACCACAGCTAAGAGATGCCATTAGGGACGGGGGGCGGTGGCCTAACTGAGCTCGATGGCCATGGCCACATCACCGCTAACGTACATGTGACCGCTGGTTGAGAGGCAGCACGCACGGTGCAACGTACGTGTCATTTCTGGAGATTCCGCATGTCGGGGCGCCTAGTTACAGCCCATGCATAGCTGAGATTAGTGATCTGTCCCCTCCAATTATAAACCACTCCTTTTACTCAAGAAAAAATAATTTATAAACCACTCCTAAAAGAACACTAAACCGGCGTCAGATTTCTGGTCATCTCGCGTGAACGCTGGTTGAACCGTTAGATCAATAGCACGAATCACGAAGTTGCCAGCATGGCGTCGTACACTGCCGAACATTTGCTCCGGGAGAATATCACGTGCTCTCGCACCTTATATGTTACGGTGATACGAGCTCCTGGAAGCCGTTGGATCTGAGATCCAATAGCTCGCTGGAGGTCTGTAAGTTTTTGTAAAGAAAATCCTCAACAAATCTGAGAATTGCACACAAATACAGAAGCTCCCTCGAGGTCTGAACATTGTTGATGTTTGTTCTCTCTGGATCTACCGCTTTAAGAAGTTGAAACTTAGGGATCATGCTAGGAAGTGGCTTGCTTTTCTCTCTTCTAGAATTCCCTCTGCTGGGTGATTTGCTATGAATTGTAATCTCCTCTCTAAACTAGGTACTTGATGCAATATATTCAAGTGTGGAAGCTCTCCCCCGGTGACCGTTAAAAAAAGTACATAAGCTGCTCAGATGCCATTGGATCTGATCCAATGGCCCACAAACTCGTATCATCGTAGTCTCTAAGGTTTGGGAGCACCGAATATTTTCCCGTTTGCTTCATGGCACGCGCCGCGCGAACAACGCTAACCTTATCGTTTTCACTCGGTGAGAAGGGGAGGGAGGGAGGGACCAGTGACCTTATCCTTGTTCTGGAATCCCCGTCGACCTCCATTTCCATCCTGATGGAGCACCACATGCACATCTTTGTTTTCAAGCCACCGGTGTCGGCGGAGAAGCACAACAAGCTCTCTCTCTCTCTCTCCATCGTGGCCTGAACATTCATGCTCCCACCTGGCGTACTCTTCCTCTTGTCCAAGTCTCCATGCAACAGTTGTGGTTTATATGGTTGTTTGTTGCTATAGCGGTGGCGCACACTCGGGGGTGCGACGAGGAGAGATCTACTAAGTGAGGCAATAAAAAAGCTCTAGAGTGATGCACTTTTGGATTCATTTGATAATTGCAAGTCTTTTCTAATGGGAAAATTGACTAGGACGCCGTTCACAGGCCATATGGAACGAGCGAGTGACTTGTTGAAAATAATGCATCCAGATGTATGTGGTCCAATGAGTATACCGGCACACGATGGATTTCTCTACTTTGTTACCTTCACGGATTATTTCTCTACGTTATATCTACTTAATGAGACGGAAGTCTGAAACGTTTAAAAATTCCAAAGAACTGCAGAACAAAGTAGGAAAATCACGTAAGAAGAAAATCAAATTTTTACAATCAGATCATGGAGGAGAGTATTTGAGTTATGAGTTTAAGAAGTATCTGAAGAGTTGCGAAATTGTTTCTCAATTTATGCCACCCAGAACACCACGGAGGAATGGAGTGTCCAAGAGACGTAATCAAACTTTGTTAGACATGGTTAGATCGATGATATCATTAGCTGAACTGGCATTATCTTTTTGGGGTTACGCTTTAGAAACAATGGCTTTTACACTTAATAGAGCACTGTCAAAGTCTACTGAAACGACACCATATGAGATTTGGAAAGAAAAGAAGCCCAACTTGTCTTTTCTTAAAATTTGGGGTTGCAATGTTTATGTAAAATATGAAGGAAATATGCCCTAGAGGCAATAATAAAGTTGTTATTTTATATTTCCTTATATCATGATAAATGTTTATTATTCATGCTAGAATTGTATTAACCGGAAACTTGATACATGTGTGGATACATAGACAAAACACCGTGTCCCTAGTAAGCCTCTACTAGACTAGCTCATTAATCAAAGATGGTTAAGTTTCCTAGCCATAGATATGTGTTGTCATTTGATGACCGAGATCACATCATTAGGAGAATGATGTGATGGACAAGACCCATCCGTTAGCTTAGCATAATGATCGTTAAGTTTTATTGCTATTGCGTTCTTCATGACTTATACATATTCCTTTGACTATGGGATTATGCAACTCCCGGATACCGGAGGAATACCTTGTGTGCTATCAAACGTCACAACTAACTGGGTGATTATAAAGATGATCTATAGGTATCTCCGAAGGTGTTTGTTGGGTTAGCATAGATCGAGATTAGGATTTGTCACTCCGAGTATCGGAGAGGTATCTTTGGGCCCTCTCGGTAATGCACATCATGATAAGCCTTGCAAGCAATGTGATTAATGAGTTAGTTGCGGGATGATGCATTTGTTGGGTAACGTAGCAGAAATTCAAAATTTTCCTATGTGTCACCAAGATCTATCTATGGAGAGACCAGCAACGAGGGGAAGGAGAGTGCATCTACATACCCTTGAAGATCGCTAAGCGGAAGCGTTCAAGTGAACGGGGTTGATGGAGTCGTACTCGTCGTGATCCAAATCATCGATGACCAAGTGCCGAACGGACGGCACCTCCGCGTTCAACACACATACAGCCCGGTGACGTCTCCCACGCCTTGATCCAGCAAGGAGAGAGGGAGAGGTTGAGGAAGACTCCATCCAGCAGCAGCACAACGGCATGGTGGTGGTGGAGGAGCGTGGCAATCCTGCAGGGCTTCGCCAAGCACCACGGGAGAGGAGAAGGACTTGGGAGAAGGGGAGGGCTGCACCAGAACATTGGTATTGCTGCCCTCCCACCCCCCACATATATATAGGGGCAAGGGAGAGGGGGGAGGCGCAGCCTTGGCCCTTCCTCCAAGGAAGGGTGCGGCTAGGAGGAGTCCCTCCTCCCCAAGGTACCTCGGAGGTGCCTTCCCCCTTTAGGACTCTTCCTTTCCTTATCCTTTGGCGCATGGGCCTCTTGGGGCTGGTGCCCTTGGCCCATATAGGCCAAGGTGCACACCCCTACAGCCCATGTGGCCCCCCGGGGCAGGTGGCCCCACCCGGTGGACCCCCGGGACCCTTCCAGTGGTCCCGGTACAATACCGGTGACCCCGAAACTTGTCCGGTGACCAAAACAGGACTTCCCATATATAAATCTTTACCTCTGGACCATTCCGGAACTCCTCGTGACATCCGGGATCTCATCCGGGACTCCGAACAACTTTCGAGTTACCGCATACTAATATCTCTATAACCCTAGCGTCACCGAACCTTAAGTGTGTAGACCCTATGGGTTCGGGAGACATGCAGACATGACCGAGATGACTCTCCGGTCAATAACCAACAGCGGGATCTGGATACCCATGTTGGCTCCCACATGTTCCACGATGATCTCATCGGATGAACCACGATGTCAAGGACTTAATCAATCCCGTATACAATTCCCTTTGTCTATCGGTACGACACTTGCCCGAGATTCGATCGTCGGTATCCCGATACCTTGTTCAATCTCATTACCGGCAAGTCTCTTTACTCGTTCCGTAACACATCATCCCGTGATCAACTCCTTGATCACATTGTGCACATTATGATGATGTCCTACCGAGTGGGCCTAGAGATACCTCTCCGTCACACGGAGTGACAAATCCCAGTCTCGATTCGTGCCAACCCAACAGACACTTTCGGAGATACCCGTAGTGCACCTTTATAGTCACCCAGTTACGTTGTGACGTTTGGTACACCCAAAGTACTCCTACGGTATCCGGGAGTTGCACAATCTCATGGTCTAAGGAAATGATACTTGACATTAGAAAAGCTTTAGCATACGAACTACATGATCTTTGTGCTAGGCTTAGGATTGGGTCTTGTCCATCACATCATTCTCCTAATGATGTGATCCCGTTATCAACGACATCCAATGTCCATGGTTAGGAAACCGTAACCATCTATTGATCAACGAGCTAGTCAACTAGAGGCTTACTAGGGACATGGTGTTGTCTATGTATCCACACATGTACCTGAGTTTCCTATCAATACAATTCTAGCATGGATAATAAACGATTATCATGAACAAGGAAATATAATAATAACTTATTTATTATTGCCTCTAGGGAATATTTCCAACAGTCTCCCACTTGCACTAGAGTCAATAATCTAGTTCACATCGCCATGTGATTAACACTCACAGGTCACATCGCCATGTGACCAACATCCAAAGAGTTTACTAGAGTCAATAATCTAGTTCACATCACTATGTGATTAACACTCAATGAGTTCTGGGTTTGATCATGTTGCTTGTGAGAGAGGTTTTAGTCAACGGGTCTGAACCTTTCAGATCCGTGTGTGCTTTACAAATCTCTATGTCATCTCCTAGATGCAGCTACCACGCTCTATTTGGAGCTATTCCAAATAACTGTTCTACATGGAGCTATTCTAAATTGTTGCTCCATTATACGTATCCGGTATCTCTACTCAGAGCTATCCGGATAGGTGTTAAGCTTGCATCGACGTAACTCTTTACGTCGAACTCTTTATCACCTCCATAATCGAGAGAATTCCTTAGTCCACTAGTTACTAAGGATAACTTTGTCCGCTGTCCTGTGATCCATTCTTAGATCACTCTTGTACCCCTTGACTGACTCATAGCAAGGCACATTTCAGGTGCGGTACATAGCATAGCATACTGTAGAGCCTATGTCTTAAGCATAGGGGACGACCTTCGTCCTTTCTCTCTATTCTGCCGTGGTCGAGCTTTAAGTCTTAACTTCATACCTTACAACTCAGGCAAGAACTCCTTCTTTGACTGATCCATCTTGAACACCTTCAAGATCATGTCAAGGTATGTGCTCATTTGAAAGTACCATTAAGCATTTTGATCTATCCTTATAGATCTTGATGCTCAACGTTCAAGTAGCTTAATCCAGGCTTTCCATTGAAAAATACTTTCCAAATAACCCTATATGCTTTCCAGAAATTCTACGTCATTTCTGATCAACAATATGTCAACATATACTTATCAGAAATTCTATAGTGCTCCCACTCACTTCTTTGGAAATACAAGTTTCTCATAAACTTTGTATACACCCAAAATCTTTGATCATCTCATCAAAGCATACATTCCAACTCCGAGATGCTTACTCCAGTCCTTAGAAGGATTGCTGGAGCTTTGCATACTTATTAGCATCTTTCAGGATTGACAAAACCTTCCGGTTGTATCACATACAACCTTTCCTCAAGAAAATCGTCGAGGAAACAATGTTTTGACATCCTATCTGCAAGATTTCATAAATAATGCAGTAATCGCTAATATAATTCCAACAGACTCTTAGCATCGCTACGAGTGAGAAAGTCTCATCGTAGTCAACTCCTTGAACTTGTCGGAAAACATCTTAACGACAAGTCGAGCTTTCTTAATGGTGACATTTCCATCATTGTCCGTCTTCCTTTTAAAATCCATCTGTACTCAACAGCCTTATGACCATCAAGTAGGTCTTCCAAAGTCTATACTTTGTTTTCATACATGGATCCTCTCTCGGATTTTATGGCCTCGAGCCATTTATCGGAATCCGGGCCCACCATCGCTTCTCCATAGCTCGTAGGTTCATTGTTGTCTAGCAACATGACTTCCAAGACAGGATCACGTACCACTCTGAAGTAGTACGCATCCTTGTCATCCCACGAGGTTTGGTAGTGACTTGATCTGAAGTTTCATGATCACTATCATAAGCTTCCACTTCAATTGGTGTAGGTGCCACAGGAACAACTTCCTGTGCCCTTCCACACACTAGTTGAAGAGACGGTTCAATAACCTCATCAAGTCTCCACCATCCTCCCACTCAATTCTTTCGAGAGAAACTTTTCCTCGAGAAAGGACCCGATTCTAGAAACAATCCCTTATTGCTTTCGAATCTGAGTCAGGAGGTATACCCAACTGTTTGGGGTGTCCTATGAAGATGCATTTATCCGCTTCGGGTTCGAGCTTATCAGCCTGAAACTTTTTCACATAAGCGTCGCAGCCCCAAACTTTTAAGAAATGACAGCTTAGGTTTCTCTAAACCATAGTTCATACGGTGTCATCTTATCAGAATTACATGGTGCCCTATTTAAAGTGAATGTGGTCGTCTCTAATGCCTAACCCATAAACTATCGTGGTAATTCGATAAGAGACATCATGGTATGCATCATATCCAATAGGGTGCAGTTATGATGTTCGGACACACCATCACACTATGGTGTTCCAGGCTGTATTAGTTGTGAAACAATTTCCACAATGTCTTAATTCTGTGCCAAACTCGTAATTCAGATATTCATGTCTATGATCATATCATAGACATTTTATCCTCTTGTCACGACGATCTTTCAACTTCACCCTGAAATTACTTGAACCTTTCAATAATTCAGACTCGTGATTCATCAAGTAAATATACTCAACATCTACTCAAATCATCTGTGAAGTAAGAACATAACGATATCCACTACATGCCTCAGCACTAATTGGATTGCACAGATCAAAATGTATTACTTCCAACAAGTTGCTTTCTAGTTCCATTTTACTGAAAACGAGGCTTTCAGTCATCTTGCCCATGTGGTATGATTTGCATGTCTCAAGTGATTCAAAATCAAGTGAGTCCAAACGGTCCGTTTGCATGGAGTTTCTTCATGCATATACACCAATAGACATGGTTCGCATGTCTCAAACCTTTCAAAAACGAGTGAGCCCAAAGATCCATCAACATGGAGCTTCTTCATGCGTTTTATACCGATATGACTTAAGTGGCAGTCCCACAAGTAGGTGGTACTATCATTACTATCTTTTGTCATGAACATGTGTATCACTACGATCGAGATTCAGTGAACCATTCATTTTATGTGCAAGACCATTGAAGGTATTATTCAAATAAACAGAGTAACCATTATTCTCCTTAAATGAATAACCGTATTGCGATAGACATAATCCAGTCATGTCTATGCTCAACGCAAACACCAAATAACAATTATCTAGGTTTTAATACCAATCTCGATGGTAGAGGGAGCGTACGATATTTGATCAACCTTGGAAATACTTCCAACACATATCGTCATCTCACCTTTAGCTAGTCTCCGTTTATTCCGTAGCTTTTATTTCGAGTTACTAACACTTAGCAACTGAACCGGTATCTAATACCCTAGTGCTACTAGGAGTACTAGTAAAGTACACATTAACATAATGTATATCCAATATACTTCTATCGACCTGCCAGCCTTCTTATCTACCAAGTATCTAGGGTAATTCTGCTCCAGTGGCTGTTCCCTTTATTACAGAAGCACTTAGTCTCGGGTTTGGGTTCAACCTTGGGTTTGTTCACTAGAGCAGCAGCTAAATTTCCGTTTCATGAAGTATCCCTTCTTGCCCTTGCCCTTCTTGAAACTAGTGGTTTCACCAACCATCAACAATTGATGCTCCTTCTTGATTTCTACTTTTGCGGTGTCAAACATCGCGAATATCTCAAGGATCATCATATATGTCCCTGATATATCATAGTTCATCACGAAGCTCTAGCAGCTTGGTGGTAATGAATTCGGAGAACCATCACTATTTCATCTGGAAGATCAACTCCCACTCGATTCAAGCGATTGTTATACTCAGACAATCTGAGCACAAGCACAACAATTGAGCTTTTCTCCTTAGTTTGTAGGCTAAGAAAATCGTCGGAGGTCTTATACCTTTTGACGTGGGCACGAGCCTGAAATCCCAATTTCAGCCCTCAAAACATCTCATATGTTTTGCGATGTTTCAAAAACGTCTTCGGTGCCTCAACTCTAAACCGTTCAACTGAACTATCACGTAGTTATCAAAACGTGTATGTCAGATGTTCGCAACATCCACAGACGACGTTCGAGGTTCAGCACACTGAGCGGTGCATTAAGGATATAAGCCTTCTAAGAAGCAATGAGGACAATCCTCAGTTTACGGACCTAGTCTGCATAATTGCTACTATCAACTTTCAACTAATTTTTCTCTAGGAACATATCTAAACAGTAGAACTGAAGCGCGAGCTACAACATAATTTGCAAAAATCTTTTGACTACGTTCATGATAATTAAGTTCATCTTATGAACTCCCACTCAGATAGACATCCCTCTAGTCATCTAAGTGATTACATGATTCGAGTCAACTAGGCCGTGTCCAATCATCACGTGAGACGGACTAGTCAACGTCGGTGAACATCTTCATGTTGATCGTATCTTCTATACGACTCATGCTCGACCTTTCGGTCTTCTGTGTTCCGAGGCCATGTCTATACACATGCTAAGCTCGTCAAGTCAACCTAAGTGTTTGCATGTGTAAATCTGTCTTACACCCATTGTATGTGAACGTAAGAATCTAACACCCGATCATCACGTGGTGCTTCGAAACTACGAACTGTCGCAACGGTGCACAGTTAGGGGGAACACTTTCTTGAAATTTTAATGAGGGATCATCTTATTTACTACCGTCATTCTAAGTAAACAAGATGCAAAAACATGATAAACATCACATGCAATCAAATAATAGTGACATGATATGGCCAATATCATATAGCTCCTTTGATCTCCATCTTGGGGGCTCCATGATCGTCAACGTCACCGGCATGACACCATGATCTCCATCATCATGATCTCCATCATCGTGTCTTCTTGAAGTTGTCACGTCATCTATTACTTCTACTACTATGGCTAACGCTTTAGCAATAAAGTAAAGTAATTACATGACGTTTATGTTGACACGCAGGTCATAAATAAATAAAGACAACTCCTATGGCTCCTGCCGGTTGTCATACTCATCGACATGCAAGTCGTGATTCCTATTACAAGAACATGATCAATCTCATACATCACATATATCATTCATCACATCCTTTTGGCCATATCACATCACATAGCATACCCTGCAAAAACAAGTTAGACGTCCTCTAATTGTTGTTTGCATGTTTTACGTGGCTGCTATGGGTTTCTAGCAAGAACGTTTCTTACCTACGCAAAAACCACAACGTGATATGCCAATTGCTATTTACCCTTCATAAGGACCCTTTTCATCGAATCCGATCCGACTAAAGTGGGAGATACAGACACCCGCCAGCCACCTAATGCAACTAGTGCATGTCAGTCGGTGGAACCGGTCTCACGTAAGCATACGTGTAAGGTTGGTCCGGGCCGCTTCATCCCACGATGCCGCCGAATCAAGATAAGACTAGTAACGGCAAGCATATTGAACAAAATCAACGCCCACAACTACTTTGTGTTCTACTCGTGCATAGAAACTACGCATAGACCTAGCTCATGATGCCACTCTTGGGTAACGTAGCAGAAATTCAAAATTTTCCTACGTGTCACCAAGATCTATCTATGGAGAGACCAGCAACGAGGGGAAGGAGAGTGCATCTACATACCCTTGTAGATCGCTAAGCGGAAGCGTTCAAGTGAACGGGGTTGATGGAGTCGTACTCGTCGTGATCCAAATCACCGATGACCAAGTGCCGAACGGACGGCACCTCCGCGTTCAACACACGTACAGCCCGGTGACGTCTCCCACGCCTTGATACAGCAAGGAGAGAGGGAGAGGTTGAGGAAGACTCCATCCAGCAGCAGCACAACGGCGTGGTGGTGGTGGAGGAGCGTGGCAATCCTGCAGGGCTTCGCCAAGCACCACGGGAGAGGAGAAGGACTTGGGAGAAGGGGAGGGCTGCACCAGAACATTGGTATTGCTGCCCTCCCACCCCCCACATATATATAGGGGCAAGGGAGAGGGGGGAGGCGCAGCCTTGGCCCTTCCTCCAAGGAAGGGTGCGGCTAGGAGGAGTCCCTCCTCCCCAAGGTACCTCGGAGGTGCCTTCCCCCTTTAGGACTCTTCCTTTCCTTATCCTTTGGCGCATGGGCCTCTTGGGGCTGGTGCCCTTGGCCCATATAGGCCAAGGTGCACACCCCTACAGCCCATGTGGCCCCCCGGGGCAGGTGGCCCCACCCGGTGGACCCCCGGGACCCTTCCAGTGGTCCCGGTACAATACCGGTGACCCCGAAACTTGTCCGGTGACCAAAACAGGACTTCCCATATATAAATCTTTACCTTTGGACCATTCCGGAACTCCTCGTGACATCCGGGATCTCATCCGGGACTCCGAACAACTTTCGAGTTACCGCATACTAATATCTCTATAACCCTAGCGTCACCGAACCTTAAGTGTGTAGACCCTATGGGTTCGGGAGACATGCAGACATGACCGAGATGACTCTCCGGTCAATAACCAACAGCGGGATCTGGATACCCATGTTGGCTCCCACATGTTCCACGATGATCTCATCGGATGAACCACGATGTCAAGGACTTAATCAATCCCGTATACAATTCCCTTTGTCTATCGGTACGACACTTGCCCGAGATTCGATCGTCGGTATCCCGATACCTTGTTCAATCTCATTACCGGCAAGTCTCTTTACTCGTTCCGTAACACATCATCCCGTGATCAACTCCTTGATCACATTGTGCACATTATGATGATGTCCTACCGAGTAGGCCCAGAGATACCTCTCCGTCACACGGAGTGACAAATCCCAGTCTCGATTCGTGCCAACCCAACAGACACTTTCGGAGATACCCGTAGTGCACCTTTATAGTCACCCAGTTACGTTGTGACGTTTGGTACACCCAAAGTACTCCTACGGTATCCGGGAGTTGCACAATCTCATGGTCTAAGGAAATGATACTTGACATTAGAAAAGCTTTAGCATACGAACTACATGATCTTTGTGCTAGGCTTAGGATTGGGTCTTGTCCATCACATCATTCTCCTAATGATGTGATCCCGTTATCAACGACATCCAATGTCCATGGTCAGGAAACCGTAACCATCTATTGATCAACGAGCTAGTCAACTAGAGGCTTACTAGGGACATGGTGTTGTCTATGTATCCACACATGTACCTGAGTTTCCTATCAATACAATTCTAGCATGGATAATAAACGATTATCATGAACAAGGAAATATAATAATAACTTATTTATTATTGCCTCTAGGGCATATTTCCAACAGCATTATGGAATGAGTAAAGAGACTTGCCGGTAATGATATTGAACTAGGTATGAAGATACCGACGATTGAATCTTGGGCAAGTAACACACCGATGACAAAGGGAATAACGAATGTTGTCATTACGGTACGACCGATAAAGATCTTCGTAGAATATGTGGGAACCAATATGAGCATCCAGGTTCCGCTATTGTATTTTTTTGACCGTGAAACAGTAGGAAAGGCTCCTGGTGTATTAATATATTAATAATACAAACTCACTATACAAGTTACATGGTACAAAGAGGGGGGAGGCCCTAACCCTTTGGGGTAGGGGGGGGGGTATATATACAACGAGGAGCTAAGTAAGGGAGTTAACAAAATCTAGCACTAGAGGCCTACGTGCCTCCTTGACCCTGTGCCGGAGAAGTTTAAAATCTTTAATAAATCTAGAGAGCCAGGATTGCAATGTGGGAACCACGGCACGGAAATGTTTGTTGTTTCTTTCTTTCCACAGGCTCCATGCAGCGACGAGAAATTTTTCTAGCAACATTGACGTGGCATGGCTCTCTTTTTTATCCTGGATGGCTTGGAAACGGTCTGAGAACGGATCCCAGTCCAGGTCGAGGCGGGCCCAACATTGACGGCTGAAAGAGCAGGTGAAGATCATGTGATCAACCGTTTCTTCGATACTGAGTCCACATAAAAGACAGCCGTGGTCGTCCCCAATATTATAATGCCTCCTCTTGAGCATGTTGTGGGTGTTGAGTCTGTCATTAAAGAGGAGCCATCCAAAGACCTTAATTTTCATTGTGCACTTGGATTTCCACAACCACTTGAAGACTGGATGTGTCTGGAGTTCTCGAAAGTAGAAGTTGTAATAATTGGTAGGCTTGAAAACTGTCTTGCCCCATGCATAGTGCCAGACATCAGAAGAAGCCGTTAAAGGTTGAAATTGGGCGGTCTTGATTTGAATGTCCTGAATTTCTGCATGGGCCTACGGGGAAAGGGGGAGGTGAAAGGCCTCACAGATTGACGTGACCCGCAAGAAATCCTCGACCGAGGCATCTCCGATAGTTGTGCAAGAGAAAGCTCGGGGATGTGAGAGCATGAGAGTTTCGTGGGACCATAAATTTTTCCAAAAGAGTGTGGTGGACCCGCACACAACACTGACCTTCGAGACCCCTCTGAACATGGGGGTGATCTTGAGAATATCACGCCACCAAAACGAGCCAATCGGATCTGTGGCATGCGGGATCTTGTCGGTGTAGTAAGCCTCCCAGGTGAGTTGAACCCATGGTACATACAATTTGTTATAAAACTTATGTAGGAACTTCAAGAGCAGAGCTTCATTTTGGATACGAAGATTTAAGACCCCAAGGCCACCTTTGCTCTTAGGTTTGCAGACCATATCCCAAGCCGCCAAGGAATTACATTTCTCCCCTTGATCAGTTTTCTTGATCCAGAGGCAACGACGTCTGATCTTGTCCAACATTTCAATCAATTTTTGTGGTACACATGGCATAGATCAACAATGATGTGATCGTGGAATTCAGTAAAGTGAGCTTTCCAGCATAGGACATGAGTGAGAGCGTTGATGTCAGGTTGCGTTCCACCGAGCTGACTAGGGGCATGAGCTCCTGAATTGTGGGGCGAGACGCGCCCATGGGTAGGCCAAGATATGTGAATGGTAGTGAGCCAACCGAGCACTCGAATATAGCAGCCATGCTGGCCTTGAGCTCGTCATCAACATTGATTGGAATAGCGTGGATTTATGAAAGTTTATCTTTAGACCAATCGAATCTGCGTAATCAACAAGGATGCCTTTAATGACTGCAGCTTGAGTTGGGCAAGCGGGCATGCGAAGTAATGTGTCGTCTGCGTATTGAATAACTGGGTAGTCCATGTCACCACGGTCGGGGAAGGGCAGATGAATCAAACCGCTTCTATAAGCATCATTGATGGCAGGCTGTAATAAGTCCACGGTGAGCACGAAGATCAGCGGGGACAAGGGATCCCATTGTTGGGCGTCACGACGACAGTGAAATTGTCGGCCTGGAACCCCATTTAAAAGGATTGATGAATGTCCCGAGGAAAAAATGGAGCGTATCCAAGAGAGCCACTTGTCATTAAACCCCATGTGTCTCATAATGTTGATCATTGGCTCATGCTCGATCGTGTCGAATGCTTTGGCAAAGTCCAGCTTGAGGAGGACGATTTTCTTCTTGGAGGCTTGACACTGATGGATGTATTGAAAAGACCAGGCGAGGCAATCCTGGATAGATCTCCCTTTGATGAAGCCATATTGGTTCCAATGCACAATCTTAAGGATGACCTGTTGCAATCTGTTGGCGAGGAGCTTGGTAATAAGTTTGAGGCAACAGTTAAGCAGGGTAATCAGTCTGTAATCATTGACTGTAGCCGGGGATCTATTCTTCGGTATGAGTGTAACGAGACCATCATTAATGCTTTGCAAATTTATATTACCCTCATAAGATTGATCGCATAAATAGGTAGAAATCCTTCTTGATAATGGGCCAGCAGGCTTGGAGAAAGAGGGCACTGAAACCATCAGGATCCGGGCCCAGTCAGCGGGCATTTCAAGAATGACTTTGTCGATTTCCTCAGTGGTGAAAGGCGTGGTGAGTTGATCAAGATTCACCCTAGAGCGGATTAAGTTGGGCAGATCAAATTTCATTGTGGTGGGGGTCGAGGTGCCCAAGCGATCAGTGTAAGCTTGGAAGTGGAGGGCTTCTTTTCCCGTGTGATCATCCACCATGAGGCCATTAACTGTCTGGAGGTGGGTGATGTTATTTTTACGATACCGCTCAGTAGCAACCGCTTGAAAAAACTTTGTGTTCTCATCACCGAATTTGACCCACCGGATGGTACATCTTTTTTCCACTATTGTTTTTGATAATCAAGCAGTCTCAGGAGATGGATTTTCAGAATCTTACGAAAGTTGATTTCAGGGATCGTCAGAGGCCTCAAGTTCTCCAACTCATCAACGTGTGCCAGAACTAGGTTAGAGTTCTCAACCGCAATAGTTAGCCGAGAGATAGATTTGCTCCATACTTTGAGCGCCTGCCGCAATGCTTTGAACTTTTTGCAAAGAATAGTAGCCGCATTTGTGGCACGGGCGGGCTTAGCCCAAATAGTACTCACCAAGTCCATGAAGCCAGGATGGAGCAACCAATAAGATTCAAAGCGGAAAAGCTTTGCCCGAGGAATTTTGGTCTCAATACTAACCATGCAGGGGGTATGATTGGAAACAGGTTTGCACAGAGGTTTAACAAGGGTGTTGGGGTAGGTGTGAGTCCAATTGAGCGATGTGAGAAACCAGTCGAGCTGTTCGAGAAGGGGATCCTGTTGCATGTTGCTCCAAGTGTAAGCCCTACCCTTGATAGGTAATTCAATAAGATTATGTTTTCCGATGACATCATTAAAAGTGGCCATGTCATTAAGGCCACCTCCTGGCTTGTTGCGGTTTTCTGGCCCACATATATAATTGAAATCTCCTAACATGAGGCAATCTTCCTGCGTTTGAATGTCGAGGTCATATAGCCAGTGTGTGTAAACTTCTCGTTCGGGGCCAGTGCAGGGGCCGTAAACATTGTACAGGGTCCAGGCTTGGGCCGAGAGAGTGCTTGTGAAGCGAACACCCAGAGCGAAATCAGTAGACAACGTGACAAGGCCAGCAAAAACGGAGCTGTTCCACACAGTGAGAATCCCCCCAGAAGCTCCCCGCGAGGGGACAAAAGCTAACTGATCAAATCTTTTTGGTCAACAACTCTTAATAAAAGCTAAGTCGATCAAAGGTTTTTTCGTCTCTTGAAGTCAGACGATAGAACAACCACTAGAAGAAATCACGTTCGAGAGGGCTAATAGTTTTTTGTCCGAATTAAGACCACGCACATTCCAACATAAGATGTTCCAATTACGCAAAGGAGGCATTAAGCAGAAGTAAATCAAGCGGAGGAGGCAGGCTCCTCCCTAGCAGGGGCCGAATCCACTTCTGCATCTTCAGGTTGGGTAGCTTCAGAAGCAGAAAGCAGAGCAGCTTCAGTCAACTCTTGTGGAGGGATCGCACAACGGTTGATGCCAATGTCCTGTAAAGTAGGAATTGAAGTTGGCGGTGGAAGATCAACTCCTTCAGTAGGAGAGCTTGAAGCTGCAGACGGGATCACTCTGGGTTTAACCATAGAAGCAGTGTGGCGAGTATCTGAAATCGCAGCAAATCTGAATCCATCATAGCGGGTTGATCTGGTACTGGAGCGAACTTCAGTGGTAAGGAGAGGCACATGGGCCTTGGAGCGACGACCACGAGTGGCAGGAGGCCCATTAGTGGGTGAGAGCACCTGGGCCAGACCAAGATCAAAAACAGGCTCACTTGGCCTGGTGAGAGAGAAGTTAGGCCCAACAATTGAATCAAACAGTGGCGCCAAAGAGAAACAAGCAGGAGCAGCACTCTGCACAGCAGGCTGTATAGTCATATTCTCCAAGATGAGTTGCTGGCCAACCCCAGCAGCAGAAGTCTGAACATGCACCTCAGATGTGACAGCATCAGATATAGGCTAGATAGGTGTATCAGGAGGGATCTCCCATCCTCCAGCTCCTCCACAGGTAATTCAGATATAGTGACAGAAGAAGTAGCAGGCGGGCGAGCAATAATGCGCAAAGAGAACTGAATGGAAACAGCATTAGTAGCACTAGCAGCCTCAAGATAGATCACCAGAGCAGGTACCTGAACAGAGATTGGAGGCAGACCATATCCTTCTCTCCAAGGACCAAAAGATGCCACCACATTAAGGATTGCCCTGGAGAGATGAGAAGTGAAAATGCTTCTAGGGATAGCATCAATAACTAGCACATTTGCAAGGTTTGTGCCCTCCACTGAGATGTTGACATTCATGGTGGTAGCAGAAACAGCCACATCAACATAAATGTTGGACCGCCTGATCGGTGGCACCATAAGAACAAAGTTGATCGGAGCAGAATGGTTTGAGATCGAGGAGCCCCCATTGCTCGCGCTGGAGTTGGACTCCAACCAGGCTGAGTTTAGACTGTCGGTCGTATTATCTTCAGGCAAAATACCATCCTGGACTCTGAGACCTTGGGCAGCAAGCCACGCCTGGAAATTGACTGATACGTCTCCAACGTATCTATAATTTTTGATTACTCCATGCTATATTATCTACTGTTTTGGACTATATTGGGCTTTATTTTCCACTTTTATATTATTTTTGGGACTAACCTATTAACCAGAGGCCCAGCCCAGAATTGCTGTTTTTTTGCCTATTTCAGTATTTCAGAGAAACAGAATATCAAACGGAGTCCAAACGGAATAAAACCTTCAGGAACGTGATTTTCTCACCGAACGTGATCCAGGAGACTTGGACCCTACTCCAAGGAGTCAAAGAGGCGGTCACGAGGGTGGGGGGGCGCGCCCCCTGCCTCGTGGGCCCCTCGGTGCTCCACCGACGTACTCCTTCCTCCTATATATACCTACGTACCCCCAAACGATCAGAACAGGAGCCAAAAACCTAATTCCACCGCCGCAACTTTCTGTATCCACGAGGTCCCATCTTGGGGCCTGTTCCGGAGCTCCGCCGGAGAGGGCCGTCATCATGGAGGGCTTCTACATCATCATAGCCCCTCCGATGAAGTGCGAGTAGTTTACCTCAGACCTTCGGGTCCATAGTTAGTAGCTAGATGGCTTCTTCTCTCTTTTTGGATCTCAATACAAAGTTCTCCCCCTCTCTTGTGGAGATCTATTCGATGTAATCTTCTTTTTGCGGTGTGTTTGTTGAGACCGATGAATTGTGGGTTTATGATCAAGTCTATCTATGAATAATATTTGAATCTTCTCTGAATTCTTTTATGTATGATTGGTTATCTTTGCAAGTCTCTTCGAATTATCTGTTTGGTTTGGCCAACTAGATTGGTAGTTCTTTCCATGGGAGAAGTGCTTAGCTTTGGGTTCGATCTTGCGGTGTCCTTTCCCAGTGACAGAAGGGGCAGCAAGGCACGTATTGCATCATTGCCATCGAGGATAACAAGATGGGGTTTATTTCATATTGCATGAATTTATCTCTCTACATCATGTCATCTTGCTTAAAGCGTTACTCTGTTTTTAACTTAATACTCTAGATGCATGCTGGATAACGGTCGATGAGTGGAGTAATAGTAGTAGATGCAGAATCATTTTGGTCTACTTGTCACGGACGTGATGCCTATATACATGATCATGCCTAGATATTCTCATAACTATGCTCAATTCTGTGAATTGCTCAACAGTAATTTGTTCACCCACGGTAGAATACTTATGCTCTTGAGAGAAGCCACTAGTGAAACCTATGGCCCCAGGGTCTATTCTCATCATATCAATCTCCATCACTTTCATCTTGCTTTGCTTTTTTACTTTGCCTTTTACTTTTCACTTTGCATCTCTATACCAAAAATACCAAAAATATTATATCTATCAGATCTCACTCTCGTAAGTGACTGTGAAGGGATTGTCAACCCCTAATCGTGTTGGTTGCGAGTAACTATCGTTTTGTGTAGGTATGAGGGACTTGAGCGTGGCCTCCTACTGGATTGATACCTTGGTTCTCAAAAACCGAGGGAAATACTTATGCTACTCTGCTGCATCATCCTTTCCTCTTCGGGGAAATCCAATGCAAGCTCAAGAGGTAGCAAGAAGAATTTCTGGCGCCGTTACCAGGGAGTCTACGCAAAAAGTCAACATACCTAGTACCCATCACAATCCCTCTCTCTCGCATTACATTATTTGCCATTTGCCTCTCGTTTTCCTCTCCCCCACTTCACCCTTGCCGTTTTATTCGCCATCTCCTTCTCCTTCTCCTCCCTCTCTTTTCCGCTTGCCTTTTTGTTTGCTCGTGTGTTGGATTGCTTGTTTGTCGCGATGGCTCAAGATACTGCCAAATTGTGTGACTTCACCAATACCAATAATAATGATTTCCTTAGCACTCCGATTGCTCCTCTTGCCAATACTGAATCTTGTGAAATCAATACTCCTTTGTTGAATCTTGTTATGAAAGATCAATTCGCCTGCCTTCCTAGTGAAGATGCCGCTACTCATCTGAATAGCTTCGTTGATTTATGTGATATGCAAAAGAAAAAAGATGTCGATAATGATGTCGTTAAATTGAAGCTATTTCCTTTTTCGCTTAGAGATCGTGCTAAAGTTTGGTTCTCGTCTTTGCCTAAAAATAGTATTGATTCTTGGAACAAGTGCAAAGATGCTTTTATATCTAAGTATTTCCCTCCCGCTAAGATCATCTCTCTTAGAAACGATATTATGAACTTTAAGCAACTTGATCATGAACATGTTGCACAAGCTTGGGAGAGAATGAAATTAATGATACGTAATTGCCCTACTCATGGTTTGAATTTGTGGATGATTATACAAATTTTTATGCCGGATTGAATTTTGCTTCTAGAAATCTTTTAGATTTGGCCGCGGGAGGCAATTTATGGAAATCACTTTAGGAGATGCTACTAAACTCCTAGATAATATTATGGTTAATTATTCTCAATGGCATACTGAAAGATCTTCTAATAAAAAAGTGCATGCGATAGAAGAAATCAATGTTTTGAGTGGAAAGATGGATGAACTTATGAAATTATTTCCTACTAAGAGTGTTTCTTCTGATCCTAATGATATGCCTTTGTCTACTTTGATTGAGAATAACAATGAATCTATGGATGTGAATTTTGTTGGTAGGAATAATTTTGGTAACAACGCTTATAAAGGGAATTTTAATCCTAGGCCATATCCTAGTAATCCTTCTAATAATTATGGGAATTCCTACAACAACTCTTATGTAAATTATAATAAGATGCCCTCTGAATTTGAGAATAGTGTTAAAGAGTTTATGAATTCACAAAAGAATTTTAATGCTTTGCTTGAAGAGAAATTGCTTAAAGTTGATGATTTGGCTAGGAACGTTGATAGAATTTCTCTTGAGGTTGATTCTTTAAAGCTTAGATCTATTCCTCCTAAGCATGATATCAATGAGTCTCTAAAAGCCATGAGAATTTCTATTGATGAGTGCAAGGAAAGAACCGCTAGGATGCGTGCTTCCAAAGATGCCTTTACTAAAGCGTGTTCTTCAAATTCCTATGAAAATCAAGATGAAGATCTAAAAGTTATTGATGTGTCTCCTATTAAATCTTTGTTTTGCAATATGAATCTTGATAAAACTGAATATGATCTTCCTTTACCTAGAAGGCGTTCTAAAAATTCGGAGTATTTAGATCTTTATGATGAAATTGATGAAAGTGGGATTGAAAGAAATAAAAATCTAGATGTTGCTAAACCCACTATACTGGATTTCAAGGAATTTAATTATGAAAGTTTCTCTTTAATTGATTGTATTTCATTGTTGCAATCCGTGCTAAATTCTCCACATGCTTATAGTCAAAAGAAATCCTTCACCGAACATATTGTTGATGCCTTGATGCAATCTTATGAAGAAAGACTTGAGTTGAAAGTTTCTATCCCTAGAAAACTCTATGATGAGTGGGAACCAACTATTAAAATTAAAATTAAAGATCATGAGTTTTATTCTTTGTGTGATTTGGGTGCTAGTGTTTCCACTATCCCCAAAACTTTGTGTGATTTGCTAGATTTCTGTGATTTTGATGATTGCTCTCTAAACTTGCATCTTGCGGATTCTACTATTAAGAAACCTATGGGAAGAATTAATGATGTTCTTATTGTTGCAAATAGAAATTATGTGCCCGTAGATTTCATTTTTCTTGATATAGATTGCAATCCTTCTTGCCCTATTATTCTTGGTAGACCTTTCCTTAGAACGGTTGGTGCGATTATTGATATGAAGGAAGGGAATATTAGATTTCAATTTCCATTAAAAAAGGGCATGGAACACTTTCCAAGAAATAAAATAAAATTTCCACATGAAACTATCATGAGAGACACTTATGGATTGCCCACCAAAGATGGCAATACCTAGATCTATCCTCGCTTTTATGCCTAGCTAGGGGCGTTAAACGATAGCGCTTGTTGGGAGGAAACCCAATTTTATTTTTATTCCTTGATTTTTGCTCCTGTTTAGTAATAAATAAATTATTTAGCCTCTGTTTTGGTTGTGTTTTTTGTGTTTAATTAGTGTTTGTGCCAAGTAGAACCGTTGGGAAGACTTGGGGAAAGTCTTGTTGAACTTGCTGTAAAAAACAGAGACTTTAGCGCTCACGAGAACTGCTGTAATTTTTATTTGAAGAGTGATATTTAGTTAATTCTTTTTGAAGATGATTAATAGATAAATTCATAACGTCCAGCAATTTATTTTAGAATTTTTGGGGTTCCAGATATTGTGCTAGCTACATATTACTACAGACTGTTCTGTTTTTGACAGATTCTGTTTTTCGTGTGTTGTTTGCTTATTTTGATGAATCTATGGTTAGTAAAATAGTTTATAATCCATAGAGAACTTGTAATACAGTAGGTTTAACACCAATATAAATAAAGAATGAGTTCATTACAGTACCTTGAAGTGGTTTTTTGTTTTCTTCGCTAACGGAGCTCACGAGTTTTCTACTTTAAGTTTTATGTTGTGAAGTTTTCAAGTTTTGGGTGAATTCTTGTGATGGATTATGGAACAAGGAGTGGCAAGAGCCTAAGATTGGGGATGCCCATGGCACCCCAAAGATAATCCAAGGACACCAAAAAGTCAAAGCTTGGGGATGCCCCGGAAGGCATCCCCTCTTTCGTCCACTTCCATCGGTAATTTACTTGGAGCTATATTTTTATTCACCAACATGATATGTGTTTTGCTTGGAGCGTCTTGTATTATTTGTGTCTTTGTGTTTTAGTGTGCCACAATCATCTTTGCTGTACACACCTTTTGAAAGAGCCATACATGAATTAAAATTTGATAGAATACTCTATGTGCTTCACTTATATCTTTTGAGCATTATAATTTTGCTCTATGTGCTTCACTTATATCTTTTTGAGCTAAGTAGTTTTGCTCTATGTGCTTCACTTATATATTTTGATCATTATAATTTTGCTCTATGTGCTTCACTTATATCTTTTGAGCGCTATAATTTTGCTCTATGTGCTTCACTTAGATTTTTTAGAGCACGGTGGTGGATTTTTTTAAAGAAACTATTGATCTCTCATGCTTCACTTAAATTATTTTGAGAGTCTATTAATAGCATGGTAATTTGCTTAATAATAATATGCTTGGTATTCAAGACTTGTGAAACTTTCTTTTGAGTGTGTTGAATACTAAGAAAATATTAAAGCATGATAATTGTTTTGAGATATGGAGGTGATAATATTAGAGTCATGCTAGTTGAGTAGTTGTGAATTTAAAGAATACTTGTGTTAGAGTTTGTGATTCCCGTAGCATGCACGTATGGTGAACCGTTATGTGATGAAGTCGGAGCATGATTTATTTATTGATTGTCTTCCTTATGAGTGGCGGTCGGGGACGAGCGATGGTCTTTTCCTACCAATCTATCCCCCTAGGAGCATGCGCGTAATACTTTGCTTTGATAACTTCTAGATTTTTGCAATAAGTATATGAGTTCTTTATGACCAATGTTGAGTCTATGGATTATATGCACTCTCACCCTTCCACCTTTGCTAGCCTCTCTAATACCGCGCACTTTTCGCCGGTATCATACACCCACCATATACCTTCCTCAAAACAGCCACCATACCTACCTATTATGGCATTTCCATAGCCATTCCGAGATATATTGCCATGCAACTTTCCACCGTTCCGTTTATTATGACACACTCCATCATTGTCATATTGCATATCCCGGTACACCGCCGGAGGCATTCACATAGAGTCATATTTTGTTCTAAGTATCGAGTTGCAATTGTTGAGTTGTAAGAAAAATAAAAGTGTGATGATCATCACTTTTAGAGCATTGTCCCAAGTGAGGAAAGAATGATGGAGACTATGATTCCCCCATAAGTTGGGATGAGACTCCGGACAAAAAATAAATAAAAGAGGCCAAAGAAGCCCAAATAAAAAGAGAAAGAAAAGAGGCCATAAAAAGAGAAAAGGCCCAAATAAAAAATAATAAAAAAAATGAGAGAAAAAAGAGAGAAGGGACAATGTTACTATCCTTTTACCACACTTGTGCTTCAAAGTAGCACCATGATCTTCATGATAGAGAGTCTCTCGTTATGTCACTTTCATATACTAGTGGGAATCTTTCATTATAGAACATGGCTTGTATATTCCAATGATGGGTGAGGGAGTCCTGGATTAGGGGGTCTCCGGGCAGCCAGACTATCTCCATTGGCCGGACTGTTAGACTATGAAGATACAAGATTGAAGACTTCGTCTCGTGTCTGGATGGGACTCTACTTGGCGTGGAAGGCAAGCTAGGCAATACGGATATGGATATCTCCTCCTTTGTAACCGACCTTGTATAACCCTAACCCTCTCCGGTGTCTATATAAACCGAAGGGTTTTAGTCCATAGGACAACAACCATAACATACAATCATACCATAGGCTAGCTTCTAGGGTTTAGCCTCTCTGATCTCGTGGTAGATCTACTCTTGTACTACCCATATCATCAATATCAATCAACCAGGACGTAGGGTTTTACCTCCATCAAGAGGGCCCGAACCTGGGTAAAACATCGTGTCCCCTGCCTCCTGTTACCATCCGGCCTAGACGCATAGTTCGGGACCCCCTACCCGAGATCCACCGGTTTTGACACCGACATTGGTGCTTTCATTGAGAGTTCCGTTGTGCCGTCGCCACCAGGAAGGATGTCTCATCCCGTCTTTAAAGACAGCACTATTGCTGAGGGAGCTTTGGCTATCGGCCAAACTCTCCGGCTAGGTGGTTTTCTTATGACCTCCTATTCGGCCGCTGCGCCGACGATGACTTCTCGGGTCATCGAAAGCAATCTTCACGTCAAATCGGAACTCGCCGAGCAGTTAGATCCAATGGAGATCTCTTCCCTGAACGAGCTCTTGGATCGCACCGCCGCCCTGGGAGTCGCTACAGACTACGATCAGATTGGGCCTAAACCCGATCTGAGAGAGATCAACTCTCCCTAGGTCACCCATCACGTTGTAGTGGTGGAGGAGCAATGCGGCAACCCTTCATCTATCTTAAGGACTAGCTATGTCCGGATTCCCGATCCCTCCAAGCCGGATACCCGCGGAGGGGAGGACGTCACTCAAGGCCTGAATCTAGAATCAGGCAGCATGCTAGATTTATCGGAAAACATCCAAGAATCCAAACTTCCAAGTTCGGAAACTCCTTGGCCCCTGAGTCTCAGATTGGGCGAGGATTCGGATTCAATTCCACCCACCCACCCAAACATACGCGATCTATCCCAAATTAGGCAAGAGCCCGAAGAAACAATACACCATTACTGGGCCATATTCCTCCTGGTCATGAACAAGATAAAGGACTGCCGCGAGGAAGACGCAATTTCATTCTTCTGCAATAATTGCACGGACAAAGGAATCCTCAACGCCATAAGTCGTCGCGAAATTACACGCTTTGCCGACTTGACGTCAATAGTACGAAAGTACTGTGCGATGGAAGGCGCCTGGAAAACCGAAATAAAATTTTGGGATAATCCGGCCCTGAATACAAACCCAGTCCGAAATAAAAGGGTGCATTATCACAATAAACCTGGGTTAACTACCAAAAAGCAAAAGCCCTCTACGGGGCAAGGAACCGTACTAGAGGGATGACTCAACGGACCCTGCAAAATTCATAGTACAACGAATGCAATACCAACGCACAGCCTTAGAGCATGTTGGATACTCCGGCAGGTGGACAATAGCGGTGAGGATCTACTCCTCCCAAAGACCACAGAGCACCATCCCATGGACAACAATACGGTGTTAACGGTCTTTGAGACCTTCACGTCAAATAATAGACGCAAGCGAACACTCCGCAGCATGGCCGAAATCTGCCACATAGCAGAAATAAATCCCTGGAGTGACACGGCTATTACCTTCAATGCTAGTGATGAACCTAAATTCCGAACAGCCCGAGCACCAGCCGCACTGGTCCTCAGTCCTATCGTGGACAACTTTCGACTCACCAAGGTACTCATGGACGGCGGCAGCGGATTAAACCTCATATATGAGGAAACTCTTCAAAAGATGGAAATAGACTGGAGCCGCATTGAGCAAAGTAGCACAACCTTTAAAGGAATCATCCCTAGTCAGGAAGCACGCTGTGCTGGAAAAATCACACTAGACGTGGTATTCGGCACGCTGGATAATTACAGGTCCAAAGAAATTACATTCCAAGTGGCCCCGTTCAGCAGCGGATACCACGCTCTATTAGGGTGGGAGGCGTTTACAATCTTCCAAGCCATACCCCATTACGAGTACATGAAGCTCAAAATGCACGGGCCCAACGGAATCATCACTCTTGCTAGTGATCCGGACATAGCACTCCGCGCCGAAAATAAGACAGCTGCACTGGCCCTTGAGGCACTATCCGAAGCCCTAGCGGCCGAGGAACTAACTGCGTTGCGCTCCACGGTGAACCGGGACGACGTGATACTCGATAAAAGATCCAAGTCCACCTCCTTTAAACCGGCGGACGAAATAGTCAAATTCCAAGTCCATCCAACGGACCCTACAAAAACAGCTTCCATCAGGGCACAATTAAACCCTGATGTCGACGCCGCCCTGCGAGAGTTCCTACGCGAGAAATGGGACATTTTTGCCTGGCACCCTTCAGACATGCCAGGAATCCCACGCAGGCTGGCTGAGCACAGCCTAAAAATCCTAAAAGGATTCAAGCCAGCCAAGCAGGCTCTTCGACGTTTCTCCGAACCTAAGAGACAAGCCATGGGAGAGGAACTAGCCAAGCTATTGGAGGCTGGATTCATCAGAGACATAAAACATCCGGACTGGCTAGCAAACCTGGTGATGGTACCAAAGAAGGACAAATCCTGGCGCTTGTGCGTCGATTTTAAGGACCTTAACAAGGCCTGCCCAAAGGATCCCTTCCCCCTCCCCCGCATCGATCAAATCATCGATGCTACCGCAAGACACGATTCATTGTGTTTCCTCGACACATACTCCGGCTACCATCAAATTAAAATGGCAGAGCCAGACCAAGCCGCAACGGCATTCATCACACCATACGGCCCATTCTGCTTCAACACAATGCCCTTTGGGCTCAAAAACGCCGGCGCAACATATCAGCGCATGATTCAGACATGTCTGGCAAACCAGATCGGCAAAACAGTGGAGGCATACGTAGATGACGTGGTCGTTAAAACCAAGCATGTCGAAACTCTAGTAGACGACTTGAGGCTCACATTCGACAACCTCCAAACATATGACATCCAGCTCAATCCGGAAAATGCGTTTTCGGCGTACCAGCCGAAAAGTTCCTGGGATTCATTGTCTCTAGTAGAGGTATTGAAGCTAATCCGGACAAAATCCGAGCGTTGTCACAGTTGGCTACCACAACATACCTCAAACAAATACAAAAATTGACTGGATGCGTGGCGGCTCTAAGCCGCTTTATCTCCCGCTTGGGCGAAAAGGCATTACCCCTCTATCGCCTCCTCCGGCGCACCGAACACTTCGAGTGGACGGATGCCGCCATGGCCGGACTCAACGAAATGAAAGCCATGTTGGCAACAAACCCAGTCCTGGCCGCGCTAAACATTGGCGAACCAATGCTATTATACATTGTGGCAACTCATCAAGTCGTAAGCGCAGTGCTCGTCGTCGAGCGAGAAGTGGACGGACACAAATTCCCCCTTCAAAAGCCGGTTTACTATGTGTCCACTATCCTTACTCCATGCAAATCACGGTACCCGCATTATCAAAAGATAGCGTACGCGGTATTTATGGCATCCCGGAAGCTGCGACACTACTTTCAAGAGTGTTCGATAACGGTAGCCTCTGAAGTACCACTTAACGATATTATAAACAACCGCGACGCGATGGGCCGGATTGCCAAATGGGCCATTGAGCTCCTCCCATTCGACGTAACTTACAAGCCATGGCGAGCTATTAAGTCGCAAGTTTTGGCTGACTTCGTCGCTGAATGGACGGAAGCCGAACTCCCTAAAGATTACGGCACATATTCAAACTGGATCATGCACTTCGACGGCTCCAAAATGTTGGCTGGTCTGGGGGCTGGCATCGTTTTGACGTCCCCAACAGGAGACACCGTTCAATACGTACTACAGATAATGTATACAGACTCCAACAACGCAGCCGAATATGAGGCCCTTCTACATGGTCTCCGGATGGCAGTATCCATGGGCATTCAACGCCTAGAGGTGCGCGGGGATTCGAACCTCGCGATATCCCAAATAAATGGAGACTTTGATGCCAAGGATCCGAAAATGGCAGCTTATCGCAATGCCGTCCTAAAAATGTCAGCTCGGTTCGAGGGGCTCGAATTTCACCATGTGGCTCGGGAAAACAATCAGGCGGCGGATATCCTCGCCCGCATCGGCGCAAAACGCGACGCGGTCCCTCCCAACATATTTCTGGAAAGGCTTTTCAAGCCATCCGTAGCATGGGAAGGGGACACCGGTAACAACAGTTCGGACCCGGCCAAAATACCCGATACCGAACTCTCTGACACAGTCAGAGGCTCCGCCACCGAAATAACACAATCAGCCCACGAAATAATGGCCATTATTGCCCCGTGGACAGAACCATTCCTGGCCTACCTAACTAGACAGGAACTTCCGGAGGACCAAAATGAGGCACACTGCATAGTGCGGCGATCCAAGGCCTACAGGGTCCATGAGGGAGAATTGTACAAAAAAAGCGCTACCAGAGTCCTTCAAAGGTGCATCACCGAAGAGGAAGGGCGGAACCTTTTGGCAGAAATTCACGCCGGACTCGGCGGTCATCATGCCGCAGCCTGGGCTCTTGTAAGCAAGGCCTTCCGTACAGGATTCTATTGGCCAACGGCCCGGGCAGATGCACAGGACTTGGTCCAACGTTGCGCCGGTTGCCAGCTTTTTGCAAATCAAAGCCAAATGCCACCCACCGCCCTCCAAACAATCCCCATTACATGGCCCTTCGCGGTCTGGGGGCTTGACATGGTTGGACCCCTTAAAGGGGGAACCCACAAGAAAAAAAATACTTATTGGTCATGGTGGATAAATTCACCAAATGGATAGAGGCTAAACCGGTTAAAACAGCCAAATCCAGACCGGTGATAGATTTCATATCCAGGGTTGTACACCGTTACGGCGTCCCCCACAACATCATCACTGATAACAACACGAACTTCACGGCCGACGAGGTAAAACTCTGGTGCAGCAAAATGGGCATCAAGCTCGATTATGCTTTAGTCTAACCAATGGTCAAGTCGAACGAGCAAATGGTCTTATAATTAGCGGCATTAAACCCAGATTAGTGCGCTCCTTAACGGAGTCTAACACGCACTGGGTAGAGGAGCTCGACTCCGTACGCTGGGGGCTACGGACCACGCCGAATCGTAGTACCGGATATACACCGTTTTTGATGGTGTACGGCGCAGAGGCAGTCCTACCCTGTGACATAATTCATGACTCACCTCGAGTGCGCATGTATGAAGAAAGAGAAGCCGAGCTTGACCGGCAAGACAGTCTGGACACCTTGGAGGAAGAGCGCGACGTAGCCGAAGCCCATTCCGCATTTTACCAGCAACAGGCTCGCAGATACCAAAGCAGAGAAGTAAGGGCCAAAACTTATAACGTTGGCGAACTAGTTCTACGGTTGCCGGATAAGAAAAAGAACAAGCTCGAGCCCAAATGGGAAGGTCCCTTCATTATCGACCAAGTTCTGACCGGTGGAGTGTACCGACTGCGGGATGCATCGACTAGTCGACTCGAGCCGAACCCATGGAACGCAGCCAGGCTCCGAAGATTCTACGCCTAGCACCGGACTTTATGTTAGTCCCCTCCCTTTGTCCATTTTCTGCATATGCATCATCTGTCTTGTTTCCCTTTCTTTCTTTTATTTCTCTAGGCCTTCAAGGGTCACCTTGTGCCTCACTCATACATTACAGATGCGCTAGCCGCACTCTTCATACCTGGGGGCTTCTTTCACAGAAGCTTAAATTATTTACCTGGGCCTCACGCCCAACACATGTGTTATACTTCCGCATGTACCTTTTTTCACCATTATATGCATCGATATGACTTAAGTTTTGGCCAAGCTGGGTTGCCTGGCTCTTGTATTTATGCCCTACGTTCCCATTAATTCGGCTAGGGCATAAGGGGAGCACCTCTGCGATTGTTACCGCCGGGTTAGCCGGACGTGTATCTCAGACTGGGTGAAGCCGAAAGCTAGCGTTCTTAAGGGAATATTCGGTCGGTGAACAAAATATGACTTTTATTTATTATCCATATCTGCCCCCAGATGCTTTTTCTGCGCTTCTTGTCGCAGTCCGGACATGCACTTTAGGGCATGCTTACCCAGGGAAAGGAACCCTTAACAGAACTATTCTCCCTGGAAGATGTTTCTTACTACCCATGTAATATAACATAACTAGTTGGGCACTTGTCTGATAAAGCACTAATAACCCCTACGCCTAGTCTCCACGCATGCCCCGGTTCTCACATAACTGAGAGGGTATTCGGATACACTCCGGACTGTCGGGTCCCTAGGTCGAAGCGAAAAGGTCCGCCACGACAAACGATCTACAATCCGGCTAGAAGGCATTGTACATGTCACTTTAAAATTACATAGTCAATTTGATTGGTTGAATTCCTCTTCAATACCATCCAATAGGCTGTCTAGTTTACAGTCCTGTTGGGAATACTTTGCGGCCAATTCTACTTGGCCGTACACTAAGCTCACAGGGATCTCCTTCCCATCGGGCCCCATAGGTCCGACTTCGGCCATGTGGTTCGGGTCAGCCTTCGTGTACCGTGTCTTCACCACTGCCCAGGCTTCCTTGGCGCCCTGACGGCAGGCCGATATCTTCCATAATCGGAAGCGGTGCCGCGCTCCCTTTAGCTTTTCTGCAAGCTCTCCAAGGCCTTCGGGTATGGAGACGGATGGCCACAAGGCCTGGGCGACGCCTTGCATCACTTGCCGAACTCGTTCGTGCAGCTGTGAGAGCTCGGGAAGAAGGCCACCCGTTGAACCGGGCATCTCCTCGGCAGGACGACCTGTTAGCATACCTACAGACATAACTCTGTCAGACAGCTTCCTCACCGAACTCTTTTTCAAAGTTCGTTCAAGCACTTACTAAATATGCCGCGTCGAAGCCGCCGATTTTCCTTAACAGAGTCCGACAGTTGGGCACGAACATCTTGTAGTTCCACGCCCAGCTTGGTGTTGGCATCTTGGAGATCATTTTTCTCCCGCCTCACCCTCGTAAGCACGTTCTCACCGGCCTTCAGCTGGCGTTGGAGCTGTTGCTTATCCGGATTTACTCCAGTGTCATATGCAATTTTATCGTCAGATCTGCATACATGCCGCATTCTATATGATACTTATCATTTGAAGGATATTTACCAGAGGGGGTCTCTTTGGGCTCCCCTGCTGCGGCCAGTGCGGCCTGAAGTTGGGCTTTGCACTCTTCCAGCTCCTGGGACAGTTGAATATTCTTTTCTGTAAGAACCTGCATAACAAATGATCCTTAAATCAGTTATCCTAACTGTTTCAAGTCTCAGGGGCTACTGATATATATAATCACCAAATTTTCTCACCCGTATGTCTTTTACATATTGCTCCGTGGCTCTGGCTAGACCATTTTGAGCGGCACGGAGGTGCGCGTCTCCCGAGTTGAAGGCATCTAATGCCTCTTGGGAGAAACAAGCGTCACGAAGAACAGTCCGGCGATGCATGTGGTTCATGGCACTTTCCACCTCGGAATGGGTGGCGGACAGTTTATCCGCATCCTCTGTCGGAGGAGCACCCGACGCACGCCTTGTATTCGTTCCCGCCCCCCGAATCCGGCCTTGGAGCCTGGCTTGTGGAGGCGCGATTGGTAGCCTCTCCGGGTATAGTCCGGCGAGCGCTCTTTTTCCTGAAAAGAAGGCATGGGCGTTAATATGCCTCTGAGAATAATGTCTTGCAATAAATACGGCGCGCCGTACCGCTACGCTGGTGTCTCAATCCATACTGCGGGTCTTTTCAGCCTGCCTGGCCTCGCGACCCCTTGTTGGCCAGTCGCCGCAGGCTCGGCCTTCTGCCTCGAGGACCTCCCCTGCAAAACACGGCTGTTATACAGCGATCAAAAACACGCAAGGACGGATCCCTTTTTGAAGTGCTGGGACTTCGGTCTCAGTCACCTGTGAGGCTGGAACTAGCCCAGGGTAATCGGCCGTAATGGCCACCAAAGCATTATCATTGCTCGATTGGTAAAACACCCCATCGATCAGCTCCACAGATATGTCCGGATCCTCTTGGGAGGCCGGGTCGAGGGACCGTCCAGGGTCCTCGGGTTATGGAGGGGGATTGTTTATCTCCCTTACAGCCTGGCGCAGTTTCTGCGTAGAAATCACTAGACTGAATACTTAACTGTGGAAATATGAAACGGACTGGCGAGAAAAAGTCTCCGCTTACCCAGCTCGGAGGATTGTACATAGAAAATCCGCCCTGCGGATTGACACGAAGGAATTCCTCCTCTTCTCCCTTGTACAAAGTGGATAAGATCTTTATTAGATCAGCAACCGATACCGGCCCTTTACAACCGTAGCGGGTGGCGTCATCCTCCCTGTTGAAATCCCACATGGGGTGGCCTCTATACTGAAGCGGCTGCACCCCCCGCATGATGCATATGGCCATGACCTCGATCATGGTCAACCCGGATCGAGCTAAAAAACGTATCCGGCTCATCAGGTAAAGAATGTCCCTGTCATCTTCCTCCAGGGAGCTCCGTGGACGCCAGCTCCAGCGCTTCTTCAAAGGGGCGTTGTTAAACTCAGGAAGGCTGATCCGAATAGGATCCAGGAGGGGTACGTCTTCTATATAAAACCATTCCGAAGGCCAGTCTTCGGACGTCTTCTTCGGGGTCCCGGACAGGTATCCGGTCCCGGCAATACGCCACACTTCGGCTCCGCCCACTTGATATATTGACCCCTTCTGAGAACGGGGCATAAGGCAGAACAGCTTCTTCCACAGAGCGAAATGAGCCTCACAGCCCAAAAACAACTCGCAAAGGGCTGCGAATCCTGCGATATGCAGCATGGAGGCAGGCGTAAGGTTGTGCAACTGGAGGCCGTAGAACTCCAGGAGCCCCCGGAGAAACAGATGAATTGGGAATCCGAGCCCTCTTACCAAATAAGGGACAAGGCATACCCGCTCTCCCTTGGAGGGATTGGGAAGGCTCTCCGCTTGCTCTCCGCCATTATAGGTGGCAAGCCCGGCTCGAACCGGGACCAAGTACGCTGGGGGAAGAAATCCCTTGGTCTGAAGCATCACTAATTTGCTGTGCGGGACGGAACATCTCTCCCAATCACCAGGCTTGGAGCTAGGGGAGTGAGAGGAGGAGCTGCGTCGACCGGCCATGATGGAATGGATCTCTGTCGGGCGCGCTCTGATGAAGGCTCGCCAAGGGAGGATGGTGTGATTTGGATCTGAATCCTCATCTTTTTAAATAGGCGGCTCATTCACACAGCTAGGGGGGTAAATGTGAAAACACCCTGGCTCTTCACATTCGCTCGACACGTGGAAAGTGGCCATTATTGGGCGTAGAAGCCAAGGAGTGCGACATTCACAAGAAACCGGACACTATTTCGACAGGTACACAGAATTTGGAGAGGAACCCGCCTTGCAATGCCGAAGACAATACTGCGCGCCGGACTCATCGTCATTGAAGCCTGGTTCGGGGGATACTGAGGGAGTCCTGGATTAGGGGGTCTCCGGACAGCCGGACTATCTCCATTGGCCGGACTGTTAGACTATGAAGATACAAGATTGAAGACTTCGTCTCGTGTCCGGATGGGACTCTACTTGGCGTGGAAGGCAAGCTAGGCAATACGGATATGGATATCTCCTCCTTTGTAACCGACCTTGTGTAACCCTAACCCTCTCCGATGTCTATATAAACCGAAGGGTTTTAGTCCGTAGGACAACAACCATAACATACAATCATACCATAGGCTAGCTTCTAGGGTTTAGCCTCTCTGATCTCGTGGTAGATCTACTCTTGTACTATCCATATCATCAATATCAATCAAGCAGGACGTAGGGTTTTACCTCCATCAAGAGGGCCTGAACCTGGGTAAAACATCGTGTCCCCTGCCTCCTGTTACCATCTCGCCTAGACGCACAGTTCGGGACCCCCTACCCGAGATCCGCCGGTTTTGACATCGACAATGGGTTCCTCAAATTGCCCTAGGTCTTCATGAGCAAGCAAGTTGGATGCACACCCACTTAGTTTCTTTTTGAGCTTTCATATACTTATAGCTCTAGTGCATCCGTTGCATGGCAATCCCTACTCACTCACATTGATATCTATTGATGGGCATCTCCATAGCCCGTTGATACGCCTAGTTGATGTGAGACTATCTTCTCCTTTTTGTCTTCTCCACAACCACCATTCTATTCCACCTATAGTGCTATATCCATGGCTCACGCTCATGTATTGCGTGAAGATTGAAAAAGTTTTGAAAAAGTTAGAGTATGAAACAATTGCTTGGCTTGTCATCGGGGTTGTGCATGATTTAAATACTTTGTATGGTGAAGATAGAGCATAGCCAGACTATATGATTTTGTAGGGATAACTTTCTTTGGCCATGATATTTTGAGAAGACATAATTGCTTTGTTAGTATGCTTGAAGTATTATTATTTTTATGTCAATATAAACTTTTGTCTTGAATATTTTGAATCTGAATATTCATATCACAATTAAAAAGATTTGCATTGAAACTATGCCAAGTAGCACTCCGCATCAAAAATTCTCTTTTTATCATTTACCTACTCGAGGAAGAGCAGGAATTAAGCTTGGGGATGCCTGATACGTCTCCAACGTATCTATAATTTTTGATTGCTCCATGCTATATTATCTACTATTTTGGACTATATTGGGCTTTATTTTCCACTTTTATATTATTTTTGGGACTAACCTATTAACCGGAGGCCCGGCCCAGAATTGCTGTTTTTTTTGCCTATTTCAGTATTTTGGAGAAATAGAATATCAAACGGAGTCCAAACGGAATAAAACCTTCGGGAACGTGATTTTCTCACCGAACGTGATCCAGGAGACTTGGACCCTACTCCAAGGAGTCAAAGAGGCGGTCACGAGGGTGGGGGCGCGCCCCCTGCCTCGTGGGCCCCTCGGTGCTCCACCGACGTACTCCTTCCTCCTATATATACCTACGTACCCCCAAACGGAGCCAAAAACCTAATTCCACCGCCGCAACTTTCTGTATCCACGAGATCCCATCTTGGGGCCTGTTCCGGAGCTCCGCCGGAGAGGGCCGTCATCACGGAGGGCTTCTACATCATCATAGCCCCTCCGATGAAGTGCGAGTAGTTTACCTCAGACCTTCGGGTCCATAGTTAGTAGCTAGATGGTTTCTTCTCTCTTTTTGGATCTCAATACAAAGTTCTCCCCCTCTCTTGTGGAGATCTATTCGACGTAATCTTCTTTTTGCGGTGTGTTTGTTGAGACCGATGAATTGTGGGTTTATGATCAAGTCTATCTATGAATAATATTTGAATCTTCTCTGAATTCTTTTATGTATGATTGGTTATCTTTGCAAGTCTCTTCGAATTATCCGTTTGGTTTGGCCAACTAGATTGGTAGTTCTTGCCATGGGAGAAGTTCTTAGCTTTGGGTTCGATCTTGCGGTGTCCTTTCCCAGTGACAGAAGGGGCAGCAAGGCACGTATTGCATCGTTGCCATCGAGGATAACAAGATGGGGTTTATTTCATATTGCATGAATTTATCTCTCTACATCATGTCATCTTGCTTAAAGCGTTACTCTGTTTTTAACTTAATACTCTAGATGCATGCTGGATAGCGGTCGATGAGCGAAGTAATAGTAGTAGATGCAGAATCGTTTAGGTCTACTTGTCACGGACGTGATGCCTATATACATGATCATGCCTAGATATTCTCATAACTATGCTCAATTCTGTGAATTGCTCAATAGTAATTTGTTCACCCACCATAGAATACTTATGCTCTTGAGAGAAGCCACTAGTGAAACCTATGGCCCCCGGGTCTATTCTCATCATATCAATCTCCATCACTTTAATCTTGCTTTGCTTTTTTACTTTGCCTTTTACTTTTCACTTTGCATCTCTATACCAAAAATACCAAAAATATTATATCTATCAGATCTCACTCTCGTAAGTGACGTGAAGGGGTTGACAACCCCTAATCGCGTTGATTGCAAGTAGCTATCGTTTTGTGCAGGTACGAGGGACTTGAGCGTGGCCTCCTACTGGATTGATACCTTGGTTCTCAAAAACTGAGGGAAATACTTACGCTACTCTGCTGCATCATCCCTTCCTCTTCGGGGAAATCCAACGCAAGCTCAAGAGGTAGCATTGACCAAGGCGGCAGGCATCTGTGGGATTGGAGGGGCAGGCCATTCGCCCCATTGGTCTTGTGGATCCTCCTCAGCATTCTGGGGCGCCTGATTGTGCCCAATCCCATTCTGAATGAGCCAGTTCTGTAGTTGTTGCTGGTACAGTTGCTCAGCAGTTAGGCCTTCGCCGAGCATAGGGTGAGGAACCACACTGGCCGGAGGCGGCTCCTCATCCGCTGTAGGAACCTCGGGATCATGTGCATTCCAGTATGCTCCTCTGAGAATGTAAACAACAATTGTCCAACAATCACGGTCACCACCCAGTTGGCAGACAACAATACTCTTAGGGATTAATCTCATGTGAATAACTTGCACTTTAATCAAGACCACCCTATGATCTAGATTAGGATTATTCCAAGAAACAAGCCTACCATAATCATCCACAGATCTCTGTAAATAAAATTCAGTCTGATAATCATCCGGGAAGCCAATATACATGAGCCAGACCGGAGGCCCATAAGTGTTTTTTCTCATATTCAGGGCAGCATTGTGGCGGACAAACGAGATCACCAAATCTTCATCATCTAGTTGGAAAGTAGTATTGACTACAGTGTCCCGCACAAAGGAGTTGGCGAATGCAAACATACCAATGATTGTTAGCCTTGTGCAGTGCACCCCTCCACAGTTTATATAGTCTGAGACACCTCTCCGGTCAATAACCAATAGTGGAACCTGGACGCACTTTAACCTGGATGCCCACCTCTACAGTGTCCCTCCTATATATATGTGGGGAGGGGGCGCCTAGAACACACAACAACGATTGTTAGCCTTGTGCGGTACCCCCCTTCATAGTTTACACCTCCGGTCATATTCACATAGTGCTTAGGCGAAGCCCTGCGCGGATCACTTCACCATCACCGTCACCATGTCGTCGTGCTGACGAAACTCTCCCTCGACACTTTGCTGGATCAAGAGTTCGAGGGACGTCATTGAGCTGAACGTGTGCAGAACTCGGAGGTGCCGTACGTTTGGTGCTTTATCAGCCAGAACGGGAAGAGGTTCGACTACATCAACTGCGTTGTCAAATGCTTCCGCTTTCGGTCTACGAGGGTACGTCGACACACTCTTCCCCTCTCGTTGCTATGCATCTCCTAGATAGATCTTGCATGAGCATAGGAAATTTTTGAAATTGCATGCTACATTCCCCAACAAAATGTTTACAACCAAACATGCTTAATCCTAAATCAGACAAATGCTACTTTGTTGGTTATCCCAAGGATACTATTGGGTATTACTTCTACCACCATACCGAAGGCAAGGTGTGTGTCATTAAGAATGGAGTATTTCTCGAGAAAGAGTTTCTTGCGAAAGTGGTGAGTGGGAGGACAATGCAACTTGACGAGATTGCTCAATCTCCGATGATGGAGCAAAGAGTGGAGGCACCAGAAGTTGTTCCGGATCCTACTCCTGCGCCCGAACCAGAAGAACCTCCATGTGATGAAGATACTTTGGCAAGTGTGTAGTCGAACCATGCAGAAAAATTTCTTGCATCACACAGGCCTCTTTGTATCCAACACTAAATAAAATTTCTATCTCAAATGCATGTCAATGCATATAGATAAATCTATCACACATTTGTTATTAACTCACACCTAAAACAAACTAACCAATAGGTTGGAGCTTACATGAATGAGTAATTTTTTGAGAAAATGAGGAAATTAGGGTTCCACCTAGTGCTAGAAATACATACATAAAAAACAAGAACATTTAGTCGAAAAAATTGGGGGAATCGAAGGACATTACCTTAACTTACATAGGTGAGGCATGCTCCACAAAAAAAATCACAAAACGGAGAAATCCGAGAGGGAATCGAAGAGGGGGGAGAGGGGTTCTCTTCAGTTCATGGAATGAATGAGGAGTGGTCGGCTGGGATGCTTGTGATGTCCACCCGCAGCCCCACAGCTTACCACTTCGCAAGAGTGTATCGCTGCCTCCCGTGGCGATGGGTTAGTGGCGTACCGCTAGGGTTAATGGCGGTAGCCACGTAAGCCGGGTCAGCGGATGTGGATCGTGGTCTACGGTCGTTGAGCGGGGCTGTATTTCGTTACGGAAATGATAACTAATGAACGTCAGCTGGGAGGGGATGGCAAGCAAATGTTTTTCTATGTGTGGCAAGTTTATCTGGTAGGAGATGGAAAATCTTGTTCTTTCTTGCTGCAATTTTCTCTCCTTTCCGGAAATTGCCATGTATTTTTGAAGAATTTGTCACCTCATACAATTAAACTTGCCATCTAAAATATTCGCAATTGCCACCCCTCGCAGCACATGTTCCCTGACTAGTGGGTTCTGTTTTGTTAATCCCACCATCATCCTGTATGGCGATAGTCAAAGGATTAGATCTTGCAGAAGTTTCAACAAAAACATTCCATCCTAACTTCTCTTAATAAGTTCAAAACAGACGAGCAACCTGTTCTTGAATGGTTAGAACGACATTGATATCCCTAGCACACTGGTAGAGCTTAAGTACTAGATTTCCATCGGCACTCGCATTTTTCTGAACTTATTTCGGCCTTTTTCTGGATATGTGTTTAATGAGAGGAGACGTGCTTGTCGACTACAGAAGTATGTGTCAGCTTAGTCCCTGGGGTGTCCATAATGAAGGTAGGGCATACATGCCTATGTTCATAGAGATAGTGTATGTGTGTATGTGTGTATGTATGAACGTCTTCGTCCGTAATGTGTCAAGAAAACAAAATTCAAAACAGTTATTTTGGCGTCGCGGGGGTAGTCATCCCCTGCTAGTAAAATCCATCGGGGCCTCGTGTGAGCGTGCAGCGACGAGCATGGGCAGCATGCAGCTTTTTTAGCTGACAATTTGACTGTCTCCTGGCAGTTACATGCACGGTGCCGGCCGGTAGTCCAGGCATGTGCGGTGGACACATACACCAACGATAGTGCAGGATGCTGCTGTCAGGTGCATGAGTAAAACGGGCAGGCTCTATGGACGCGTGTCTCCCGGCCATCTCTATCATGCACCGACGTCGGCCTCAGAGCATCTCCAACAGAAGCGCTATGGGCGTGTTTGGTTGCCTGGGTGCATCTGTCATGCATTGCATGAAGAAGCTTTGCTGGGGCTGGCCTGGTTGAGCTCATGCAAAAATGAGTTGAAATGTGTGTTTGGTGTACTGCATGAGACGAGACAGGCTCAGCTCAGATTTTGTTTGGTTTGTTGCATGTTTGGTTGCATGAGAGATGCAGCATACAACATATGTTGTTTGGTAGGTTGTATGATGTGAAATTTGACTCTAGAATGCTTGTTCATGTATGTAAAATAATTAGAATATAATTTTAGTGCCATGCACTGTAGACTAGATATCTTTGCTGATTGAAGTAATAAAAGAATATATATTCACATGTCTTCAAAATTGCAGAGATGATTTAAGTAAGAAAAACAAAAATTTAGCAACATCTTTGCTGTTTGTACAAGTATATGAGCAGTTTATATACACATAAGCAATTGATGGCACAAAATAGCTAAAGAAATGCATCAGGATAATAGAGAGTGCACATAAATCAGGTATCCAGTGCAAGTACATCTTAAGAGTCCACATATTATAGAGCCACAAATTCATATGATCCATATTACAGTCCAGCACATCCTAGAGTTCACATATTAGATAGCCACAAATTCATATTGTCCACATTACAGTCCAACAAAGGAACATAACATAAGGTCCATGTTATATTCCTTCACATATATAGGGGCATGGTTTTTCTGACCAAATACAATAAAATATGGTCAGCTTCGTTGGGTGAATTAGCACATATTTGCTCACACTCCACCCTTGGGCACTTCATCGCTGGTCACGGGCACTCCATCCTTTGGCAGTCCATCCTTGGGCACGGACACTCCATCCTTTGGCAGTCCATCCTTGGGCGCGGGCACTCCACCGTTGACCTTGCAGAGGTGGTGCATGACCCAGCGAGTGCGACGAGTCTCCGACATCTGCATGAATGAGTGGCTCCTAGCCCTGTTGGCATTCTCATTGAGATAATCCAAGACAATCAACAGATCATCCTCGGTAAAACCAGGGAGCTCCATGACAGCATCATAAAGTTCAGGATGTGCCTCTCCGGTGGACTTGATAGCAATAGCAACTTCACGGACAGCTTCGGACATGTTGCTCATGACCAAAACTTCTTCTTCACTCATCAAGCTAGCCCTCTTCCTTTTGCCAGTGGAGCTAGAAGCATCCTTACATGGTTCCTTCCCATGAGCAGCAGCAGCTTCCCCATGAGCAGAAGCAGTAGCACTCATTCCAAGTTCATTTCCATCAACAACAAATTCAGAACCACAAGCTTCAAGGTTTACAAATGAGGAGGAGGTTCCCACCATTGAAGGAACCCCAAGAGCCTCATTAATGTCATTGCAAACCTTCCTGTAGCAATACCACTTCCAAAGATAGCAAGCATCTGAACATAATTCTCTAAAGGCACATTGAGGTACTCAACATCTTTGGGATGGTCCTACATGAAGCACAAGTAATTCTATGAGCATAAGTAATTCTATGAGCATATGTAATTAAATAGCTACTGACCAGACACTAAAAGGTAGTACAAACCTTGATATGGCCCATGTAGTGCTCTTCCTCCAGCAATATGACATAGTTGTTATCATCCCAAAGTGACCCACTAATGTCTCGGAGCTTACTTATATTCACCCACCTAGCACGCCACTTGCGGAGGTGGTTGTACACTTGGGTCCCGGTTATGGAAAGACCAAAGTGCTCACTACAATTCTTAGCCACCTGGTTTAGGTGCACCTCCTTAAAGCCCTTTTCCGTCTTCACTCCACTAGCAATGAGCTCTACAAAGCGACGTAACATGAACCCAGACATTGGAGATGTCCAACACAATGGGTGATTCCCACCGCCATGTCCACCATCAGCCGCCATCTCAGCCATCACTCCTATGTACAGAACAAACAAAAGGAAAGGAGAAATGATTACATAAGAGAATAAAAATTTATATCAAGTCTAAACAGCAACATAAGGTAGTAAAAAACTGCAACATAAGGTAGTAAAAAATTATATCAAGTCTAAACAGCAACATAAGGTAGTAAAAAACAGCAACATAAGGTAGTAAAAATTTATATCAAGTCTAAACAGCAACATAAATGTTTCGATTTGGGCACATGACAGGATTATTTATAGTGCATTACAACATAGAATTATTCATAATCCATTACAATATAGAATTGAGCTCTACACTTGAGCTCTACACACATGAATTGCCCCTATCGGCAAACATATGCCCAGCCCAACCATCTCTAATTTGTGACCAGGTTCTATTATCATGTTCTATGTCAATCACACCATCCGATGCTGAATTTCCAGTCCAAGTGTGCTCAGGTGGTACAAACTCATCCTCTCCCCACTGAAGTATCCAATTATGAAGAATGCAGCAAGCTAGGACGATTTTGACTTGTGAAGGATAAGGGTGGTGAGGCTTGTTGTCCACAATTCTCCACCGGTTCTTGAAAGCTGCAAACGCCCTCTCAACCGTGATCCTCAATGAGGAGTGGCGGAGGTTGAATAATTCCTTCTCGTTTTGAGGGACACGTTCACCAAACTCAGTAAGATGATAGCGAGTAGCCCGATATGGTGGAAGAAACCCTGGCCGCACGGCATAGCCCGCATCCACGAGGTAGAATTTTCCTAACAAATAAGAGGTCATGTGTTGTGTTACTGCCAGTAGTTATGAAACAATTAAAAGCCACTAAAAATTGTTCACTAATACCTGCAGGGACAACAAATCCATCATTCCTTTCCAAAGCATCAGCCAAAATGAGTGCATCATGGGCCGACCCTTCCCAACCAGCTAACACATAGGTAAACTTAAGGTCAAAGTCAACCGCAGCCATCACATTTTGGGTGGTGCCACCTTTCCGACCCCTAAATGCCGAAGCAATAGGAGCTGGTACCTTGGCAGCAACATGGGTGCCATCAATTGCACCAACGCAATCCTAAGAGAAGAGGTGAGGTATATTTTTGTAAAATATGGGTTATCCGGCATGTCCATATAATTCTAAATGGTAAAGTATTACCTTAAAGTAGGGATAGAAGCGCCTACTATGTAGGATTTTTGGATGAACTTCATTGGAAGGGGGCTGGATCATCTCATCACGCAACTCCCCAATTGCATATAAAACTGCCTTGAAGTATCGACTGATTACTTCAATTGACCTCCTAAATATGGGTTTCATTGCCCTAAACCTATGGTTGTGCCCAACTACAAGAAGGAACATGGCAACCTGCTCCTCAATGCAGGTATGAATGCTGTCTTCCAACAATTTCCGATCACGGAACAAGTTACACAAGTTATAAAATGGGGCCCTGTTCATCCTTAGTAGGTCATGGCAATTTATATCATTGGTTTCGTAGATAAAACGTAGATTGGACAACCTAGCTACGTCTCTCTCAAGCATAACATAACGAATTGGAGCACGATAGTTTCTAATTCTAGCCCTCGTAGTTATTGTGGCCATATAGGCACACAAAACAGCAACCAAACCAGCAGCTTGCACTATCAGCGTATCTCGGGTCTTGCCGTTGTCATCCATCTATATAAATTCAGCACAGATTTATAAATTAATAAAGGCATGGGAACTGATAATATTAACATCATTTGCATCATCAAAACATAGTAAAATATATGAACAAATTGTTCAGGCAGTTATCTCATATTTCTTCCTAGTACTGACCCCTTCTAATTTCCACAAATTAACTCACATAGATCCATGATAATCAAACAAATTACTAGCCCAATAGCTCACATATAGATGCATGCTAATCACACAGATCCATAGGAGAGGAGGTTCAGGACTTGGCCTGCAGAGCAAGGGGATGCATGTGCACCCGGCAGTGGGCTGAATGTGTGTGGAGGGCAGGGGTGAACGCCCGTGCTCGCGCATGTGTGTGTAGGTGCCTGCACCTCTACAGGGCCGAGGGGAGCAGCTCCCATGGCACGGCCATGGCCGGGAGCTCGGCTCCGACGACCAAGACCCACCCTCCTGTACATGAGCGAGGGGAGCAGCTCCCATGGCGACGGCGGCCATGGCCGGGAGCTCGGCTGCGACCAAAGCGCGCGCGCAGGGAACAATAGCAGAAAAAGATGAGAGGGGTTCGAGAGGGATGGGAGGAGCCGAGGAGGAGAGTCAACCTCTGCGCGGAGAGGATGCGCGCCGGCGATGTGCTCGCGAGGCGACGGGGCGGCGAGATCCGTTCGCAGCAGAGAGGAGAGGGGTGAGGAGAGCGGCGCGGATATGGGTGTGAATCGACAGGAGAGAAACCCTAGCCCTCTTTGCTCGCGTGGGTGCAGGCGTGGGCGCTCGCGCGGATGCAGGCTCGCGGAAACGGCCGAAACTTGCGTGCGAGCTCAGCCTGGCTGGGGGGCCTATTTTGCATCAGTCGGGCCTGGCCCAAAGCGACGTGCAGCCTACCAAACGTTGCGAAAATTGTATGGTGGGTGCGATGCAGGTGCGAGAGAAGGAACCAAACACGCCCTATATGAGCGCGGCGCGGTATAAAAACTGCTTTTAGCGCGCGCGGATCCGGTTTGAAGTCTTCAACAGCCGCACAAAAAGCGCGCGCGCTATAACTAATGCAGCGCGCGCATCAAAAAGGCATCGCGCGCAGCATATTTAGTGCGCCCGGTCGCGCACGCTGCAAACTCTGGGCTGCTACAGATGGGACCGCTTGATTGAGAACGTTGGACTCACGCGCGCAGCATATTTTGCAGCGCTTGTTGGAACAAATGTCTTCTAGCGTCCTAAAAAAATCTACTTGCGCGCTGTAAATCCGTTTTTTGGGCATCGCGCATTAGGCGGCGGCTGTTGGAGATGCTCTCATAAATCGCTCGCCCGCTCGCCGGCTTCCCGCGGCCTCGCCAGTACTTCTACATGTCCGCTCCTCGTTCGTACTGGTACAGTATCGACGCATCCACATGGATCTGCCCAGTTGAGAACTTGAGAGAACTTCCTCGTTGGTTTTACTAACCGCCCTATGAATGGCCACATCACAGCTTAATACTGTACATCATAGTACACTCATCTTTTTTATACTAGCACTCATGATGCATCTATAGCACTGGTAATAAGTTGTCTAATTATGCATGGCGCGGCTCGCACATGACATGAGACTGCAGCAGCATCGATCAAGCCCTGTGATCTTTTGATTGCGTTTTTGTTTATCCTCTCGTGCCTGACCAGTACCCTACAGTGAGAGGCACGTACAGCTAGCAGCGGATAGATGCATACAGGTGCAGCAGCAGGGGAGATTAAATTATGAAGCCGGGTTTAGTTAACGTACGGCCGGTCTCCCGGAGATGCACCGTCCATCGATCAGCCGGTCGTCAGTTAGCGCTGTCGGCCGGACAGCCGTGGCGTCTGTGTTGGCGTACGCCGCACATTGCTTGCTTAAGCTAGCTGCTTAAGGCTAGTTATAGTAAAAGTAACTTAGCTAATAATATAGCGTATTTTATTTTATTTTTTGCTTATGTGGCAAGTAATTAATAAAAAGTGATAACATAATACTTCCTCCGGCCAGAATTACTTTTCGCAGAAATGTATGAAAATGAATGTGTCTAGACCTAAAATACGTCTAGATACATTCATTTTTTCGACAAATAGTTTCGGATGGAGGGAGTATGTTACTGTAACATAGCGTTTTCTAAGACAAGATGAGTCTATAAACTAATAAATGAAGTCATATATGACACTACGACTAGTCATAGTGGGAGCAACTTAGGTAGTAACATAGCGCACCTCGAGAATTTTTTGCTTATGTGGCAAGTAGTTAATAAGAAGTAGTAACATAATATGTTACTGTAACATAGCGTTTTCCAAGACAACATGAGTCTACAAGCTATTAAATGAGGCCACATATGGCACTAGTACTATGTTAATTTGCACTATGAAGATAGTAACTTAGACTAATGTCATGCATATGACACTAGTCTAAGTTACTCCCCACTATGACCAGCCTACTACTATGTTAAAGTGCACTATGAAGATACTACATCCATCCTGGTTTATTGATCCCCTTAGTATTTTATGCCAAATTTTGACCATAGATTTAACTAAAATAATAATAATGCATGTCACCAAAAATTCTATCATTGGATTCGTATTTGAACATAGTTTCCAATGATATTATTTTTGGTTACATGCATTAACTTTTTATTAGTTAAATCAAAGGTCAAAACTTGGCGGAAAATGCAAATGAGAGCAATAAACTAGGACATAGGTAGTAGTAGTAACTTAGACTACTGTCATATGCATGACACTAGTATAAGTTACTCCTCACTATGACCAGCCTAATAAAGAGGTTAGTTAAATATATGCCACATAAACGAAAAAATGACATGACACTGTAATTAAGGAGGAGAGAGAACACTTTGGTGATCCCAGAAAGAACTAATGCCAAGCGCGTGAATCTAGGAAAACCACTTAAATGAAAGAAGTTGACCAATGCATAAAAGAGTTTAAGTGCTAAATCATTAAATAAAGTGAGCTTAGCAACAACAAATTAAGCACCTATGCACCGGGCAGTTGAGTTGCTAAGCTATTTAATGTAGTTAGCACCTCATCCAAGCACGTTTGCATTGAAAGAGGTCTAGTAGCGCATATGCATCTGCATGAGTGTAACTGGGAGAATATCTGGTGCATCGGTGCTTGTGGTGCTACCGGTGCACCGAACTCACATCGCACATTTAAAATGCTCAAAAAAATCAGATTTTTTTAGCACATTCACAGAACATGAATGTAGGTTGTCCCAAAATTTCAGATCAAAATTCAAAATTTAGCTCAAAAAGCAAAAATGATCAATTCAACACTAAATAATACATAAGATTACTTGGGCTTTAGATTTAGCCCATTATCACACTGATGGCAAGTTTGTTATTTTTGTAACTCACAAAATATTTCAAATTTTAATACGAATTTTTGTGACAATATACATTGATATTGTGTCAATGGGCTAGATTTTTTTTTTCAGATTTTTAAAAATGTTCTATCGCATCCGGTGCACCGATAGCACTACAAGTGCGGGTGCACCAGATATGTTCCCATGTGTAACTTGTGCCTGGTGTATCTGCATCAATTAACCCAGCGGTTATCTAGACGGCGTTGTTGAGGACTTGAGGTGGTTCATCCCGGTCGGCCGGACCAACATCCACCTCTGCAAACTAAAGCAGCGTAATTTGTGCGGCTACGTTAATCATCTGTTTAATCAGCGCTTCACGTTGCACTCGTTTCATGATTGACTGATTGACTGGTAACCTCCATCTTGCAGCAGGAGAAAAGAGTAGATGGTAAGTTCACCAAGTATCATCACATAGCATAATCCTAACCGATGATCCTCCCCTCGTCGCCCTGTGAGAGAGCGATCACCGGTTGTATCTGGCACTTGAAAGGGTGTATTTTATTAAGTATCCGGTTCTAGTTGTCATAAGGTCAAGGTACAACTCCAAGTCGTCCTGTTACCGAAGATCGCGGCTATTCGAATAGATTAACTGTTGGGGAACTTAGTAATTTCAAAAAAAATCCTACGCACACGCAAGATCATGTGATGCATAGCAACGAGGGGGGTGGTGTGATCTACATACCTAGTAGATCGACAACGGAAGCGTTTGGTTGATGTAGTCGTACGTCTTCACGATCCGACCGATCAAGCACCGAAACTACGGCACCTCCGAGTTCTAGCACACGTTCAGCTCGATGACGATCCCCGGACTCCGATCCAGCAAAGTGTCGGGGAAGAGTTCCGTTAGCACGACGGCGTGGTGACGATCTTGATGTACTACTGCAACAGGGCTTCACCTAAACTCCGCTACAATATTATCGAGGATTATGGTGGAAGGGGGCACCGCACACGGCTAAGGATATGATCACGTGGATCAACTTGTGTGTCTAGAGGTGCCCCCTGCCTCCGTATATAAAGGAGCCAAGGGGGAGGGGGCCGCCGGCCAGGAGGAGGGCGCAGGAGGAGTCCTACTCCTACCGGGAGTAGGACTCCCCCCCCCCAATCCTAGTTGGACTAGGATTCCTCGAGGGGGAAAGAGAGAGAGGGGGGCCGGCCACCTCTCCTAGTCCTAATAGGACTAGGGGAGGGGGGAGGCGCGCGGCCATCTTGGGCTGCCCCTTTCTCCTTTCCACTAAAGCCCATTAAGGCCCATATGGCTCCCGGGGGGTTCCGGTAACCTCCCGGTACTCCGGTAAAATCCCGATTTCACCCGGAACACTTCCGATGTCCAAATATAGGCTTCCAATATATCAATCTTTATGTCTCGACCATTTCGAGACTCCTCGTCATGTCTGCGATCACCTCCGAGACTCCGAACTAACTTCGGTACATCAAAATGCATAAACTCATAATAACTGTCATCGTAACGTTAAGCGTGCGGACCCTACGGTTCGAGAATAATGTAGACATGACTGAGACACATCTTCGGTCAATAAGCAATAGCGGGACCTGGATGCCCATATTGGCTCCTACATATTCAACGAAGATCTTTATCGGTCAGACCGCATAACAACATACGTTGTTCCCTTTGTCATCGGTATGTTACTTGCCCGAGATTCGATCGTCGGTATCCAATACCTAGTTCAATCTCGTTACCGGCAAGTCTCTTTACTCATTCCGTAATACATCATCCCACAACTAACTCATTAGTTGCAATGCTTGCAAGGCTTATGTGATGTGCATTACCGAGAGGGCCCAGAGATACCTCTCCGACAATCGGAGTGACAAATCCTATTCTCGAAATACGCCAACCCAACATCTACCATTGGAGACACCTGTAGAGCTCCTTTATAATCACCCAGTTACGTTGTGACGTTTGGTAGCCCACAAAGTGTTCCTCCGGCAAACGGGAGTTGCATAATCTCATAGTCATAGGAACATGTATAAGTCATGAAGAAAGCAATAGCAACATACTAAACGATCGAGTGCTAAGCTAATGGAATGGGTCATGTCAATCAGATCATTCACTTAATGATGTGATCCCGTTAATCAAATAACAACTCATTGTTCATGGTTAGGAAACATAACCATCTTTGGTTAACGAGCTAGTCAAGTAGAGGCATACTAGTGACACTCTGTTTGTCTATGTATTCACACATGTATTATGTTTCCGGTTAATACAATTCTAGCATGAATAATAAACATTTATCATGATATAAGGAAATAAATAATAACTTTATTATTGCCTCTAGGGCATATTTCCTTCAGTCTCCCACTTGCACTAGAGTCAATAATCTAGATCACATCACCATGTGATTAACATCAATAGTTCACATCATCATGTGATTAACACCCATAGTTCACATCGCCATGTGACCAACACCCAAAGGGTTTACTAGATTCAGTAATCTAGTTCACATCGCTATGTGATTAACACCCAAGGAGTACTAAGGTGTGATCATGTTTTGCTTGTGAGAGAATCTTAGTCAACGGGTCTGCCACATTCAGATCCGCATGTATTTTGCAAATTTCTATGTCAACAATGCTCTGCATGGAGCTACTCTAGCTAATTGCTCCCACTTTCAATATGTATCTAGACCGAGACTTAGAGTCATCTAGATTAGTGTCAAAACTTGCATTGGCGTAACCCTTTACGACGAACCTTTTTTTTCACTTCCATAATCGAGAAACATATCCTTATTCCACTAAGGATAATTTTGACCGCTGTCCAGTGATCTACTCCTAGATCACTATCGTACTCCCTTGCCAAACTCAGTGGTAGGGCATACAATAGATCTGGTATACAGCATGGCATACTTTATAGAACCTATGACTGAGGCATAGGGAATGACTTTCATTCTCTTTCTATCTTCTGCCGTGGTCGGGCTTTGAGTCTTACTCAACTTCACACCTTGTAACACAGGCAAGAAACCTTTTCTTTGACTGTTCCATTTTGAACTACTTCAAAATCTTGTCAAGGTATGTACTCATTGAAAAAACTTATCAAGTGTCTTGATCTATCTCTATAGATCTTGATACTCAATATGTAAGCAGCTTCACCGAGGTCTTTCTTTGAAAAACTCCTTTCAAACACTCCTTTATGCTTTGCAGAATAATTCTACATTATTTCCGATCAACAATATGTCATTCACATATACTTATCAGAAATGTTGTAGTGCTCCCACTCACTTTCTTGTAAATACAGGCTTAACCGCAAGTCTGTATAAAACTATATGCTTTGATCACACTATCAAAGCGTTTATTCCAACTCCGAGAGGCTTGCACCAGTCCATAAATGGATCGCTGGAGTTTGCACACTTTGTTAGCTCCCTTTGGATCGACAAAACCTTCTGGTTGCATCATATACAACTCTTCTTTCAGAAATCCATTCAGGAATGCAGTTTTGACATCCATCTGCCAAATTTCATAATCATAAAATGCGGCAATTGCTAACATGATTCGGACAGACTTAAGCATCGCTACAGGTGAGAAGGTCTCATCGTAGTCAACCCCTTGAACTTGCCGAAAACCTTTTGCAACAAGTCGAGCTTTGTAGACAGTAATATTACCGTCAGCGTCAGTCTTCTTCTTGAAGATCCATTTATTCTCAATTGCTTGCCGATCATCGGGTAAGTCAACCAAAGTCCATACTTTGTTCTCATACATGGATCCCATCTCAGATTTCATGGCTTCAAGCCACTTTGCGGAATCTGGGCTCACCATCGCTTCTTCATAGTTCGTAGGTTCATCATGATCTAGCAGCATGATTTCCAGAACAGGATTACCGTACCACTCTGGTGCGGATCTCGCTTTGGTTGATCTACGAGGTTCAGTAGTATCTTGTTTTGAAGTTTCATGATCATCATCATTAGCTTCCTCACTAATTGGTATAGGTGTCGCAGAAACAGTTTTCTGTGATGTACTACTTTCCAATAAGGGAGCAGGTACAGTTACCTCATCAAGTTCTACTTTCCTCCCACTCACTTCTTTCGAGAGCAACTCCTTCTCTAGAAAGGATCCATTCTTAGCAACGAATGTCTTGCCTTCGGATCTGTGATAGAAGGTGTACCCAACAGTCTCCTTTGGGTATCCTATGAAGACACATTTCTCCGATTTGGGTTCGAGTTTATCGGGTTGAAGCTTTTTCACATAAGCATCGCAGCCCCAAACTTTAAGAAACGACAACTTTGGTTTCTTGCCAAACCACAGTTCATAAGGCATCGTCTCAACGGATTTTGATGGTGCCCTATTTAACGTGAATGCGGCTGTCTCTAAAGCATAACCCCAAAACGATAGCGGTAAATCAGTAAGAGACATCATAGATCGCACCATATCTAGTAAAGTACGATTACGACGTTCGGAAACACCATTGCGCTGTGGTGTTCCGGGTGGCGTGAGTTGTGAAACTATTCCACAATTTTTCAAATGTACACCAAACTCGTAACTCAAATATTCTCCTCCACGATCAGATCGTAGAAACTTTATTTTCTTGTTACGATGATTTTCAACTTCACTCTGAAATTCTTTGAACTTTTCAAATGTTTCAGACTTATATTTCATTAAGTAGATATACCCATATCTGCTTAAGTCATCTTTGAAGGTGAGAAAATAACGATATCCGCCACGAGCCTCAATATTCATCGGACCACATACATCTGTATGTATGATCTCCAACAAATCTGTTTCTCTCTCCATAGTACCGGAGAACGGTGTTGTAGTCATCTTGCCCATGAGGCACGGTTCGAAAGTACCAAGTGATTCATAATCAAGTGGTTCCAAAAGTCCATCAGTATGGAGTTTCTTCATGCGCTTTATACCGATATGACCTAAACGGCAGTGCCACAAATAAGTTGCACTGTCATTATCAACTCTGCATCTTTTGGTTTCAACATTATGAATATGTGTGTTACTACTATCGAGATTCATCAAAAATAGACCACTCCTCAAAGGTGCATGACCATAAAAGATATTACTCATATAAATGGAACAACCATTATTCTCTGATTTAAATGAATAACCGTCTCGCATCAAACAAGATCTAGATATAATGTTCATGCTCAACGCTGGCACCAAATAACAATTATTTAGGTCTAATATTAATCCCGAAGGTAGATGTAGAGGTAGCGTGCCAACCGCGATCACATCGACTTTGGAACCGTTTCCCACGCGCATCGTCACCTCGTCCTTCGTCAGTGTTCGCTTAATCCGTAGTCCCTGTTTCGAGTTGCAAATATTAGCAACAGAACCAGTATCAAATACCCAGGTGCTACTGTGAGCTCTAGTAAGGTACACATCAATAACATGTATATCACATATACCTTTGTTCACCTTGCCATCCTTTTTATCTGCCAAATACTTGGGGTAGTTCCACTTCCAGTGACCAGTCTCTTTGCAGTAGAAACACTTAGTCTCAGGCTTAGGACCAGACTTGGGCTTCTTCACTTGAGCAGCAACTTGCTTGCCGTTCTTCTTGAAGTTCCCCTTCTTCCCTTTGCCCTTTTATTGAAACTAGTGGTCTTGTCTACCATCAACACTTGATGCTCTTTCTTGATTTCTACCTTCGTCGATTTCAACATCACGAAGAGCTTGGGAATCACTTTAGTCATCCCTTGCATATTCTAATTCATCACGAAGTTCTACTAACTTGGTGATGGTGACTAGAGAATTCTGTCAATCACTATTTTATCTGGAAGATAAACTCCCACTTGATTCAAGCGATTGTAGTACCCAGACAATCTGAGCACATGCTCACTAGTTGAGCGATTCTCCTCCATCTTTTAGCTATAAACTTGTTGGAGACTTCATATCTCTCAACTCGGGTATTTGCTTGAAATATTAACTTCAATTCCCGGAACATCTCATATGGTCCATGACGTTCAAAACGTCTTTGAAGTCCCGATTCTAAGCCGTTAAGCATGGTGCACTAAACTATCAAGTAGTCATCATATTGAGCTAGCCAAACGTTCATAACGTCTGCATCTGCTCCTGCAATAGGTCTGTCACCTAGCGGTGCATCAAGGACATAATTCTTCTGTGCAGCAATGAGGATAAACCTCAGATCACGGATCCAATCCGCATCATTGCTACTAACATCTTTCAACACAATTTTTCTCTAGGAACATATCAAAATAAACATATGAAAGCAACAACGCAAGCTATTGATCTACAACATAATTTGCAAAATACTACCAGGACTAAGTTCATGATAAATTTAAGTTCAATTAATCATATTACTTAAGAACTCCCACTTAGATAGACATCCCTCTAATCTTCTAAGTGATTACGTGATCCATATCAACTAAACCATAACCAATCATCATGTGAGATGGAGTAGTTTTCAATGGTGAACATCACTATGTTGATCATATCTACTATATGATTCACGCTCGACCTTTCAGTCTCCGTGTTCCGAGGCCATATCTGCATATGCTAGGCTCGTCAAGTTTAACCTGAGTATTCCGCGTGTGCAAAACTGGCTTGCACCCGTTGTAGATGGACGTAGAGCTTATCACACCCGATCATCACGTGGTGTCTGGGCACGACGAACTTTGGCAACGGTGCATACTCAGGGAGAACACTTCTTGATAATTAGTGAGAGATCATCTTAAAATGATACCGTCAAACTAAGCAAAATAAGATGTATAAAAGATAAACATCATATGCAATCAAAATATGTGACATGATATGGCCATCATCATCTTGCGCCTTTGATCTCCATCTCCAAAGTACTGTCATGATCTCTATCGTCACCGGCATGACACCATGATCTCCATCATCTTGATCTATATCAATGTGTCGTCACACGGTCGTCTCGCCAACTATTGCTCTTGCAACTATTGCTATCGCATAGCGATAAAGTAAAGCAATTATTTGGTGCTTGCATCTTATGCAATATAGAGACAACCTTAAGGCTTTTGCCAGTTGCCGATAACTTTAACAAAACATGATCATCTCATACAACAACTTATATCTCATCATGTTTTGACCATATCACATCACAACATGCCCTGCAAAAACAAGTTAGACGTCCTCTACTATGTTGTTGCAAGTTTTACGTGGCTGCTACGGGCTTAAGTAAGAACCAATCTCACCTACGCATCAAAACCACAACGATAGTTTGTCAATTTGACTCCGTTTTAACCTTCGCAAGGACCGGGCGTAGCCACACTTGGTTCAACTAAAGTTGGAGAAACTGTCACCCACAAGCCACCTCTGTGCAAAGCACGTCGGGAGAACCGGTCTCGCGTAAGCGTACGCGTAATGTCGGTCTGGGCCGCTTCATCCAACAATACCGCTGAACCAAAGTATGACATGCTGGTAGGCAGTATGACTTATATCGCCCACAACTCACTTGTGTTCTACTCGTGCATATAACATCAACATATAAAACCTAGGCTCGGATGCCACTGTTGGGGAACGTAGTAATTTCAAAAAAATTCCTACGCACACGCAAGATCATGTGATGCATAGCAACGAGGGGGGGAGTGTGATCTACATACCTAGTAGATCGACAACGGAAGCGTTTGGTTGATGTAGTCATACGTCTTCACGATCCGACCGATCAAGCACCGAAACTACGGCACCTCCGAGTTCTAGCACACGTTCAGATCGATGACGATCCCCGGACTCCGATCTAGCAAAGTGTCGGGGAAGAGTTCCGTCAGCACGACGGCGTGGTGACGATCTTGATGTACTACTGCAACAGGGCTTCACCTAAACTCCGCTACAATATTATCGAGGATTATGGTGGAAGGGGGCACCGCACACGGCTAAGGATATGATCACGTGGATCAACTTGTGTGTCTAGAGGTGCCCCCTGCCTCCGTATATAAAGGAGCCAAGGGGGAGGGGGCCGCCGGCCAGGAGGAGGGCGCAGGAGGAGTCCTACTCCTACCGGGCGTAGGACTCCCCCCCCCCCAATCCTAGTTGGACTAGGATTCCTCGAGGGGGAAAGAGAGAGAGGGGGGCCGGCCACCTCTCCTAGTCCTAATAGGACTAGGGGAGGGGGGAGGCGCGCGGCCATCTTGGGCTGCCCCTTTCTCCTTTCCACTAAAGCCCATTAAGGCCCATATGGCTCCCGGGGGGTTCCGGTAACCTCCCGGTACTCCGGTAAAATCCCGATTTCACCCGGAACACTTCCGATGTCCAAATATAGGCTTCCAATATATCAATCTTTATGTCTCGACCATTTCGAGACTCCTCGTCATGTCTGCGATCACCTCCGAGACTCCGAACTAACTTCGGTACATCAAAATGCATAAACTCATAATAACTGTCATCGTAACGTTAAGCGTGCGGACCCTACGGTTCGAGAATAATGTAGACATGACTGAGACACATCTTCGGTCAATAAGCAATAGCGGGACCTGGATGCCCATATTGGCTCCTACATATTCAACGAAGATCTTTATCGGTCAGACCGCATAACAACATACGTTGTTCCCTTTGTCATCGGTATGTTACTTGCCCGAGATTCGATCGTCGGTATCCAATACCTAGTTCAATCTCGTTACCGGCAAGTCTCTTTACTCGTTCCGTAATACATCATCCCGCAACTAACTCATTAGTTGCAATGCTTGCAAGGCTTATGTGATGTGCATTACCGAGAGGGCCCAGAGATACCTCTCCGACAATCGGAGTGACAAATCCTATTCTCGAAATACGCCAACCCAACATCTACCATTAGAGACACCTGTAGAGCTCCTTTATAATCACCCAGTTAAGTTGTGATGTTTGGTAGCACACAAAGTGTTACTCCGGCAAACGGGAGTTGCATAACCTCATAGTCATAGGAACATGTATAAGTCATGAAGAAAGCAATAGCAATAGCAACATACTAAACGATCGAGTGCTAAGCTAATGGAATGGGTCATGTCAATCAGATCATTCACTTAATGATGTGATCCCATTAATCAAATAACAACTCATTGTTCATGGTCAGGAAACATAACCATCTTTGATTAACGAGCTAGTCAAGTAGAGGCATACTAGTGACACTCTGTTTGTCTATGTATTCACACATGTATTATGTTTCTGGTTAATACAATTCTAGCATGAATAATAAACATTTATCATGATATAAGGAAATAAATAATAACTTTATTATTGCCTCTAGGGCATATTTCCTTCATTAACTTCCCTGCAGGGGTACATCACATAACCCAAGACGCTCGATCCCATTTGGCCGGACACACTTTCCTGAGTCATGCCCGGCCTCAGAAGATCAACATGTCGCAGCCCTACCTAGGCACAACAGAGAGGTCAGCACGCCGGTCTAAATCCTGTGGCGCAGGGGTCTGGGCCCATCGCCCATTGCACACCTGCACGTTGCGAGGGCGGCCGGAAGCAGAACTAGCGTTCCAATCCGGTGCGCGCCGCTCAGTCGCTGACGTCACGAAGGCTTCGGCTGATACCACGACGTCGAGTGCCCATAACTGTCCCCGCGTAGATGGTTAGTGCGTATAGGCCAGTAGCCAGACTCAGATCAAATACCAAGATCTCGTTAAATGTGTTATCTTGAAATAACAGCGAACGCCGACTAGGGCCAGGCCCACCTCTCTCCTAGGTGGCCTCAACCTGCCCTGTCGCTCCGCCTCAATGCAACAGTCGGGGGCCGTCGGGAACTCAGGCCCACCACTACCTGGATGGAGCCACCTGCCCCTTCAGCCCCCAACTCCGAACAGTACCACAGGTAATGTAACAGTGTAAAGTATATAGTATATGCCCGTGATCACCTCCCGAAGTGATCACGGTCCAATAGTATAGCATGGCAGACGGACAAGAGTGTAGGGCCACTGATGGAACACTAGCATCCTACACTAAGCATTAGGATTGCAGGTAAAGGTAACAACAGTAGTAGCAAGGACATGTTATGCATCAGAATAGGATTAACGAAAAGCAGTAACATGCTACACTACTCTAATGCAAGCAGTAGAAAGAGAGTAGGCGATATCTGGTGATCAAGGGTGGGCTTGCCTGGTTGCTCTGGCAAGAGAGAGGGGTCGTCAACACCGTAGTTGAACTGGGGTTCACCGGCAGCCATCGGGGTCTACCGGAAAGAAGTAACGGAGGGGGAACACAATAAATAACAGAGCAATCAAAGCATCACAAAGCGTAACATGGCAATACACGGTGCTAGAGGTGACCTAACGTAGTAGGAGGTGTTACCGGCGAAGGGGGAAAACATCCGGGAATGTATCCCCGGTGTTTCACGATTCCGGACAAAGGAGCCGGAGGGGGAAAGTTGCGAGTTGGATATGTTAGGGGTGTGTGGCGGACGAACGGGCTGCGTATCCGGATTCGTCTCGTCGTTCTGAGCAACTTTCATGTTGAAAATAATTTAATCCAAGTTACGGATTAAAAGATACGATTTTCTAAAAAATTTAATAATTTCTAGAATTTAGTTAATTATTCAATTTAATTCGAAAATGGATTTATGACATCAGCATGATGTCATGCTGATGTCAGCAGTCAACAGGGTTGACTGGTCAACCTGACCAGTGGGTCCCACTGGTCAGTGACACATTTTAATTAAACAATTTAATTAACCTAATTAGTATTAATTAGGGGGTGGGCCCCACTGTCATACTAATTAATTAGCTAATTAACTAACCAGGTTAATTAGATAACTAATGTTTAATTAGTTTAATTAGTTGTTTAGTTTAGTTAATCAAAATTAATTAAGTTAATTATTTCTTTAATTAATTAATTAATTATATTTTTATTTTATATTTATTTTTTGGGACATTTACATATGTGCCCCTAACTCGAACCCACTACTCAGATTTGCCCCTAATTTTGAAGCATGCTCAAATTTGCCCCTCCGCCGTTAAGTCACTACTCAGAAATGCCCTTCCGTACAGTACTGTAGCACTTTCCGTCCAATACTGTAGCATTTTCCGTCTGCTACAGTACACATGGGCCTTTGACGGTCAAAGGCCTTTGACTGGATGGAAGGGCATTTCTGAGTAGTGACTTAACGGCAGAGGGGCAAATTTGAGCATGCTTTGAAATTAGGGGCAAATCTGAGTAGGTGGTTCGAGTTAGGGGCAGAAATGCAAATGGCCCTTATTTTTTTAATTATATTTTTAAAATCTTTTTTTAACGTTCTCAGGGGCGCGGGCCCCGTTTGACAGTGGCCCAGAGGCCATAGCGGTTCGGGCCAAAGGGCGCCAGGAGCGGGCGCCTGCCCGCAATGAGCGCGGCAGGGCGAGGCCAGTGGCCGGAACGGCCTGCCGGAGGCGCGCCCGGCCGCGCGTGGAGGGGGACTGACCTTGGCCGAGCCACATGGGCGCGGCCCCGGTGCGCTGGTCGCGGCGATGGCTGGGTCCAGCAAGGAGGCGAGCGGGGCATGTGCGGGAGGGGGCAGGAGTGGCGCGGTCGGGGCCTTAATGGCCGCGAGCGGGAGGGGCAGGGGAGGCGGTAGCGGCCCATCTACGCAGGCAGGGGCACGGACGTGGCCGGCGCGCGGGGCGGCTGCGGGCGTCAGTGGCCCAGCAGGGCGCATCGGCGCGGGCGAACAGGGGGGTCGCGACGGTGATGCCGAGCGCGGAGCGTAGCGCGCGCACAGAGCGGACGAGCGCTCGTTCGCGTGGGCGCGTGCAGGAGCGAAGGAGAGAGGAGGGGCGCGGAGAGGACCACAGGCACGGATGGCGGCAGAGCGTGCGAGGGGGAGAGGAGAGGGGGAGCTCACGAGGGCAGCAGGGAAAGGGCAGCGGGCTCGGTGAGGCTCGTGGTGGTCCGGCGACGGCGGGGCGATGCCGGGTGGCGTCGAGGCAGCGGGGATCCGCGACGGGGTCCGGGGGCGGGGCGTGGTCGCCATCGAGGGAGAGGTGACGGGCCGGGAGGACGAGGGGGGCGGGGCCGACGAGGCGACGACCGCGGGGTCGGCCCCGATCTGATCTGGATCGGGGGAGTGGGAGAGACGAGGGAGTGAGGGGGAGTGGGTTGGTTCGGCTAGGGTTTCGGGGTGGAGTGAGGGTTATGGGGAGTGGGGGTGGGCCGGCTAGGTTAGTGGGCCGGCCGGTTGGCTGGGCCGTGGCCCTTGTTTTATTTTTTTGTTAGTTTGTTTTTCTGCCTTTTGCCTTTTTTTATATTTATTCTTTCATGTTTTACTCCAGTTACATTTATTTTAGTTATAGCAAAATATACACTTAGCACCTAAATTAGTATTTCAACTTAGACCACGGTCACAAAAAGGTTTAACCCCCAAATAAAATTAGTTTAGTATTTTATAAAATCCAAGAGGCATTTATCTAGTTGTTTTAGCTACTGCTTAAACCATGTTAGTGCATTCAAACATTTTATAAAAGTGTGGTTTCTTCACCTTAATTACTTGTGCATTATTTGTCACCGTTTGTACTTTTTAGTTTTGACATTTGAAAACTTTACTAGTTTGACTTTATTTTAAATTTGAAATTCTGAATCGGTTTTGAACTACGCGTGATTAACAACAATGATCGATGTGACGTGGCATCGTTTGGTGAGAGTTACTGCAGCTTAATTATCCGGGCGTCACATGGGATATGTGAACCGAGGGAGGGAGAGTGGGAGTCTCGGAGACGAGGTGCGACCTGCTGCAGTGGCTCTCGCCCGCCTAATAGCCAGGATGGGCTTGAGTTCATGGGCTCCAGCCTCCAAAACGTATAAACATATGTAGTCAATTTTTTGGGCCTAATTCTTGGGTATTCCCTAGAATTCCCAGGAAGACCACCAGCGCCGCCACTGCTATTATAGCGGAGACAAAACTAGTCATGTTATCTGATAGAGAGAAGGTAAATAGCATCTGCATATATAAACTAGAACCAAACATATCTAGAGCAGATAGTAGACCCAAAAACTGTGGCAGAACCTCAAACAGAAGAGCATGAACATGTACGGTACAACAGCAGAAGCACTGGTCTTGAGGTCAACATCCTCGCCGGCCATGTCGTCGACGAGGTTGTCGATGTCGGGGAAGAAGTCATCATTGGGGAAATGGTCGTCGGTGTCCGGAGCGTCCGTGATGAACCGCTCAGTAGTCGCACGGGGCGCTCTCCAAAAACCTCGTCACCCTTCTCCTATACAGGTCTCAAAGAGGTGCGGTTCCGTTGGCCTACTGCCCCGATCTACGGTGTACGCCCCAAGTTGGGATGGGGAAGATCGTTGCAGCATCTCGGAGATTGGAACTCAGTGGGAGAGGAAGATGATCTTCTGTTGTGTGTCTCTCTCTAGGAACGATCTCTCTTTTATAGGCACACGAGAAGTAGGTCTCAGAGATTGGAACTCAGTGGGAGAGGAAGATGATCTTCTGTTGTGTCTCTCTCTAGGAACAACCTCTCCTTTATAGGCACAAGAGAAGTAGGTGAGAGGACAGCGACGGGAGGCGAAACGAAGAGAAGTTTTTCAACTTCTCTGTAACCTTTCGTATACCAGTCATGCGTGGCAATAATTTAGACATCGGCTTTGCTCATTCCCGCAACCCGCGGCATGTCGTGGCGAAGCGTGGCGGGGCGGGCGGCGGAGGAGGAGCGCGCATGAATGTCTTTTTTGTTCTCATGCTCATACATGTGGGGAAACAACCTCCTTTATAAGGAGGTCCAACTCCCACCAAACTAGCAATGTGGGACTAAACTTTGATTTCACCTCTTACCTTGCACGAATGGGCTGCATGGGCCTCTATGATTTATTAGGAATTTCTGAAATTGTTATTGGGCTAGCCCAAAATAGACAAAATTCCAGCAATCCCCCACCAGATCCCAGAGCAATACAAAATTTGCCTTTGGTTCCAAAACACTGTTTAATATACCGGTACTGCAGTGAAGACTGTTAAGTTGAACTTCCACCTAGAACTCTATGCTACACTAGTAAGCAACTTGAACAGTGGACTAGGCCTTGAACTGCAAGTTTTCTACGAATCTAGCTTCACACAAAGCCTTGACCGATACTTGGCTACCGTGGGTCTTCCCCGCGGGTGAAGCATATGCGTCATACTTCGAGACCTTTCATGAGTTTACTAGAGAGCACCCTACTCTCATAGATTGCGACGTTTACCAATCAGACTCATATAGGTGTGTTCTTCAAAAGATGTTCTGTAGGATAACATCTCTGCTTAAATGATCCACCTAGAACACATTAAGATATACACCAACCTATCATGCAGATTAGGGGAGTATTGCATCTTCATGGAGTGGTATTGTGAATAGTAAGATACTCTCCTTTTAGTTGATCAACGGCTTGTCTTCCACATCTAATTCACCGGGTCTCCGATCACATAGACTAGGTTATCACTGTGAACAACTTATGTTGTGGGTCTCATACCCCTCTCATTTGATGCATTATCTATCATATTACGTGATAGACCCTTAGTAAAAGGATCTGCCAGATTTTTAGACGTTTGGATATAATCGAATGCAATAACTCTGGAGTTTTTCATTTTTCTGACAGACTTTAACCTTCTCTAAACGTGTCTTGATGACTTCATGTTATCCTTTGAGCTGCTCACTTTCATGATCACAGTTTGATTGTCGCAGTTCATAAGGATACTCGATACATGTTTCTCAACTGACAGGTTTCTCATAGTTTAAGCTAATACTATATCTCAGATCAGGACCATGTTTCAAGATGCTATGAACAAGTGTCGTGCATGGAAACTTAACCGGTCGATGAATCTGATGGACAATTAATACAGATTTTTGATGAACTTTGTGCGCTGGAGTAGTTTCAGCTTTGTGTGTTTTATCAACCACTCTAATCTAGCTTCTATGATCAGCCATGTGCGTGATGATCATCTTTCTATAAACAAGTAGTAGGAGTACCGTAGTAGTTGTATAAAATATAGAACCTACAATATTCGTTGTACTGGTCTGACCTTTGTGTAGGGTATATAACTATATATAGAATAAAATATGAGAGAAAGAGACTTGCAGTACAAAGCAAGTAATACATGGTTTAAACCTATTCGATCTCTACTCTTTATATCTATCTTTAAACCCAAACTATATTCTAACATCTCCCTTCGGTCGTAGCGAGAGCGAAGCAGACGATTGCAGCTGAATTTGAAGTCTTGCACTTTCGTCGTCTTCTTCGCCGCGTCATCCTCAACTGCGTCTCTGACGGGTCGACACCTAGTGCGGTGGCTGCCTCCCCTTCTGGTGTCTTCCCTGTTTCTCCTGTATTCCCTCCCGCAGTCACAGTGAGAGCGTCATGGACGCTAGTGATGACGTAGACACTGCTGACTGGTGTTGTCGCCGATGAGTTGCTCTAGACGTAGCCATTAATGTCGATGTTGAGGTAGCCAATCATGGTGATGTAGCCATGGTCTAGGTAGCCGATCATGGTGATGTAGCCATGCTCGAGGTAGTCGTGGTCGATAGTGTAGTCACTGTGGATGATGAAACTGCACAAAGTCGGAGGCGCAAAAAAATGCGCTATGACAGAGCTGCTGACATGGACGATGCACCTTGCGAATGTCAGAGGTGTTGTCGGCGACGAGTCCATCAGTTTTGCCATGACCGAGGGAAGCCCATCGAGCACACATCGGTTTTGCCAGAACTGTGTAGCCGTGTAGGGGGTCGTCACTATAGTGACGCCGTGTCGATGCAGTCGTCTTGCGTGGATGACGTGGTCAATGCCGTCGTCGTGACGCAGTCATTGCCGTCGTCGTGGTCGTGTCTTGCAGAAAAATCCATCAGGAGACGCTAGGTGCCCATCTTGTGGACAAGGCAGCGGCGGTGTGTTGGCAAAGATGTTGGTGAAGACCACGTTGATGAAGTGTCGGCGATGACGTTGCAGTGACGTGTTGAGGATGATCCGTCACTTGAAGGTGTTCATCGTGACGATAAGTATCGATGACGTATCGTGCTGGAGAAGTCGATGAAGATTTCATCTCATTCCACACCGATCTTGCGTGTGGATGGTGCATATTGAGATCGCTTCTCGTAGGCGTGCTCGACGAAGTATATTGGCTACAAAGCCTGGCGTAGTATAGCTTGATGTCGCGGTGCGTGGTCGATGCTTCGGCTCGGTGAAGGATTTGCTGGCCCCGGTCCTGCGACGCTCAGCTCGGTGTAGTCGGATATGCATCCCCGGGACTTGTACATGCACACGTAGTGGGGTTCCGTGATGCATCCATCGCGCGGCTGGAGGTGCAGGCTCTTGCGTGGTGAAGACTTAGGTCGATGTAGATGTGTTACATGCAGCAGTCGGCGTCGTCTATGTGGAGAGTTCGCCATCCCGTGTGTGATCGGGTACGTGCACATAGGGGATGTCGTTGTGGATCCCACGTGCCCGATGAAGTGCCTCGTGTGCAGACGGCTTGTAGTTGCAGGAGTCCATGTAGCAGGATGTGGAAGGCTTGGCGTAGAAGGCCTAAGCTAAACTCCACTTATTGACTTAGAAAATTAGTCAAGAGAAACCATCTGGAAGCGGATCCCCCTTCCCTCGCGTCGCTCCCGCGAGCGACCGAGGGGATAACCCTAGTCGCCGGCGCGCGCCCCTCCTCCCCCTCCCTTCCCTTGCCGCCGCCTGTCCGCGCTGCCGGGCAAAGCCCGGTGGGTGCTGACGGCGGCGTGGCTGCGCTCGGTGTTGGTGTGTGAAGCGGCAGGCATGGCGAGGAGGGCTGGACGTGGGCGGGTGGCGTGCTTGTGCCTGAGACGGCGGCGGCTCCGGCGCGGTCAGATCTGGCTCAAGACGGCGTGGGCTGCGAGCGGCGCGGGCTGCAGGTGGCCACCTCTGTCGTGGCCGCGGCAGGTGGCGGTGGCTTCACGGCAATTAGTGGTGGTGGTGCGGGCCGGAGGTTGGAGACGACGGCCGCAGCGGCTCTCTCGTATTTGACCTCTCGACGGCGCGGGCCGCGATGGCTAGGGCTGCGGGTGGCGGCCCTGACCGAGGCCCCCTCGGATGGTCGGGGTGGCGGCCGCGCAGCGACGGTGGCCATGGGGTGCGTGCCCGGCGGCTACTGCGATTGTGGCAGGTCGACTGCGGCTAGTTTTCCTGGCGTTGGCCCGTCTCATTGGCGTCCGTTAGCTTCTCTCACCGGAGGGCTGACCTTTCCCGGCTGCGGTCCATCATCCGTCTCGCACCCGATGCCGTAGGACCGAGCTGGTCTCGCGCCTGGCAGCAGGACCGGCCTGTCCTGCGCCCGGCAGCAGGACTGCGCTCGTCTCGCGCCCGGCAGCAGGACCGGCCCGTCTCGCGCCCGGCGGCAGGACTACGCTCGTCTCGCGCTCGGTGTAGCAGGACGGCTCGATGGAGGCTCGTTGTGGCCGGCCTATTGGGTCTCGGCATTAGGACCGCCCAGGGGTGTGAAAGGCGGAACCTTTTCGTCCGTCTCTGCGGTGGGGGTAGCGACGGGGCTCAGGGGACTTGGTGTCAAGGTCTTGGATTTTGGGGCGGCGGCCCTGGTGATGGTGGGGCGGTGCTCATGGGCAGAGCTCATGCCTCGATGCTGCCCGGCTGCCACGGCCGTGTGGGCGGCGTGGTAGCCCGGGTGTGGTGTTCGGTGGTGGTGGATGTTGGCCGGTGTGAAAACCGACTCTATCTTCGGACGGACTGGCGACGAAGAAGATCACTCCCTTCTTGAAGGCGTTGTTGCGGCTATCACTTCCCGTCGTAGTGCCCCAGGGGAAACCCTGATCCTCTGATCGGGCGGTGGCGACGCTCTGGTGCCGTATCCTTCCTGAAGGCACCGCCTTGGAGCCCACGGTTCATCATATGCGGCTTCACTTCTTCGGATGATGCCCCCGACGGCTTGATGACCCACAAGTATAGTGGATCTATCGTAGTCCTTTCGATAAGTAAGAGTGTCGAACCCAACGAGGAGCAGAAGGAAATGATAAGCGGTTTCCAGCAAGGTATTCTCTGCAAGTACTGAAATAAGTGGTAACAGATAGTTTTGTGATAGGATAATTTGTAACGAGTAACAAGTAACAAAAGTAAATAAAGTGCAGCAAGGTGGCCCAATCCTTTTTGTAGCAAAGGACAAGCCTGGACAAACTCTTATATAGAGAAAAGCGCGCCTGAGGACACATGGGAATATCGTCAAGCTGGTTTTCATCACGCTCATATGATTCACGTTCGGTACTTTGATAATTTGGTATGTGGGTGGACCGGTGCTTGGGTACTGCCCTTACTTGGACAAGCATCTCACTTATGATTAACCTCTATTGCAAGCATCCGCAACTACAAAAAAATTATTAAGGTAAACCTAACCATAGCATGAAACATATGGATCCAAATCAGCCCCTAACGAAGCAACGCATAAACTAGGGTTTAAGCTTCTGTCACTTTAGCAACCCATCATCTACTTATTACTCCCCAATGCCTTCCTCTAGGTCCAAACAATGGTGAAGTGTCATGTAGTCGACGTTCACATAACACCACTAGAGGAGAGACAACATACATCTCATCAAAATATCGAGCGAATACCGAATTCACATGACTACTAATAGCAAGACTTCTCTCATGTCCTCGGGAACAAAAGTAACTACTCACAAAGCATAAACATGTTCATAATCAGAGGGGTATTAATATGCATATAGGATCTGAACATATAATCTTCCACCAATTAAACCAACTAGCATCAACTACAAGGAGTAATTAACACTACTAGCAACCTACTAGCACCAATCCCGGACTTGGAGACAAGAATTGGATACAAGAGATGAACTAGGGTTTTGAGAGGAGATGGTGATGATGAAGATGTTGATGGAGATTGCCCTCTCCCGATGAGAGGAGCGTTGGTGATGACGATGGCGATTGCGATGATTCCCCCTCCCGGAGGGAAGTTTCCCCGGCAGAACAGCTCCGCCAGAGCCCTAGATTGGTTCCGCCAAGGTTCCGCCTCGTGGCGGCGGTGTTTCGTCCGAGAAGATGGCTTGTTATTTTTGTCCCATCGAAAGACTTCATATAGCAGAAGATGGCCACCGGAGGGCCACCACGGGGCCCACGAGGTAGGGGGCGCGCGCAGGGGGGTAGGGCGCGCTCCCCACCCTCGTGGGCAGGGTGTGGCCCCCCTGGTGAGTTTCTTCCGCTGAGTATTTTTTATATATTCTGAAAACGTCTTCCGTGAAGTTTCAGGACTTTTGGAGCTGTGCAGAATAGGTCTCTAATATTTGCTCCTTTTCCAGCTCAGAATTCCAGCTGCCGGCATTCTCGCTCTTTATGTAAACCTTGTAAAATAAGAGATAATAGGCATAAGTATTGTGACATAATGTGTAATATCAGCCCATAATGCAATAATTATCGATATAAAAGCATGATGCAAAATGGACGTATCAACTCCCCCAAGCTTAGACCTCGCTTGTCCTCAAGCGAAAAGCCGAAATCGAAAAATATGTCCGCATGTTTAGAGATAGAGGTGTCGATAAAAATAAAATACGGACATGAGGGCATCATGATCATTCTTAGAACAGTAACTTATATAATTCTTGTCATATGATTTCTTATGCTAGAGTAATAATTCAATCACAATTTCAAGTATGAATAGTAAACTTCATTGAAAACTAACAAACTATAATCTCAGTCATTGGAGCAATTGCAATTTATCATAACATAGGAAAGAGTCAATATATAAGAGTTTTTCAGCAAGTCCACATACTCAACTATCATATAGTCTTTCACAATTGCTGACACTCACGCAATACTTATGGGTATGGAGTTTTAATCGAACACATAGAAAGATAGGGGCTTATAGTTTTGACTCCCAACGTCTTACCTTAACAGTAATGTCAACAATAATAGTTAATGAAAACTCACATCCAATTAGCCATATATACCAGGATCTTTCCAACATATTGTGCTTGCCAAAGGAATAAAATGTAAAAAGGAAAGGTGAAGATCACCATGACTCTTATGCAGGGTAGGAGATAAAAGTAAAAGATAGGCCCTTCGCAGAGGGAAGTAGAGGTTGTCATGCGCTTTTATAGTTGGATGCACAAAATCTTAATGCGAAAGAATGTCACTTTATATTGCCACTTGTAATATGGACCTTTATTATGCAGTCTATCACTTTTATTTCTTCCATATCACACGATCGTATAAATCTTATTTCTCCCACACTAATAAGTCATACATATTTAGAGAGCAATTTTTATTGCTTGCACCGATGACAACTTACTTAGAGGATCTTACTCAATCCATAGGAAGGTATAGTGGACTCTAATGGCAAAACTGGTTTAAGGGTATTTGGAAGCACAAGTAGTATCTCTACTTGGTGCGATGAATTTGGCTAGCACGAGGGGGAAAGGCAAGCTCAACCATGTTGGATGATCCATGACAATATAATTTATCTCAAATGTAAGAAAACATAACCCATTATGTTGTCTTCCTTGTCCAACATCAACTCTTTAGCATGTCATATTTTAATGAGTGCTCACAATCATAAAAGATGTCCAAGATAGTATATCTATATGTGGAGACCTCTCTTTTTTATTACTTCCTATTAATTGCAACGATGACCAAAACTATGCTTGTCAACTCTCAACAACTTTTATTCATCATACTTTTTCTATGTGAGCTCATTACTCTCCATGAGATCCATATGATCTCTTTGTTTCTTTTTATTTCTTTCTCTTTTTTTCACTTAAGATCATGGCAAAAGAATCAAGCCCTTGACTCAACACTAATCTTTATTATATAGCTCACGGACTCGATTACATAGAGGAATTATAAAGCAAAACTCACAACTAGATCATACTAAGAACTTTTATTCTACTAGATCAAGATATTACCAAAAGGATCAAACTAAAAAAAATGGTAAAGATAAAAGTGATGGTGATACGATACCGGGGCACTCTCCCAAGCTTGGCAGTTGCCAAGGGGAGTGCCCATACCAGATACTCAATTCTTATTTGTTGGTGGAGAAGATGATGGTTTTGTTGATGGCGTAGGCTTCTTCCTTAATTTGTGCTTGAGGACAGAATTTTGATCCCTTAGGTCCTCGATCTCCTGCTCCAGGCTCAGTATCTTTTTGCACAGTTTCTGCTTGTTTTCCTGCAAGAGGCAAAAAGGGATAATCTCGATCTTAGATTTCTTTACCCTATCCGGAAGGCTTGACTTTTTGAACTCCACATGCATGTCCCTAGGTTGAGGTAGTGGGACTTCATCTTCATCTGAGCTCGTCTCCACATTTCCCTTGGGTTCATAGTCCTCTTCTTCTTCCGTAGTCCAACCACAATGCTCCACATCCCCATAGACCTTAGGATCTGCAAGGTAATCAGCCACATAGCTTTCTCCTTCCGAATCCTCGGACGACATGTTGCTCTATCTGCAGTAGGACAGCTCAGAACAAAGACAAGAGATATTTGCGTGATACGAGAGTCAAAAACCCCGGGAGATTATATAATGAATTTTTACCGACCAAAATACGTGTCGTGTATGAAAACGGAGTCCGGAGAGCACACGAGGTGCCCACGAGGTAGGGGGCACGCTCAGTAGGGTAGGGCGCGCCCTCCACCCTCGTGGAGCCCTTGTGTCCTTCCCGGACTGCTACTTATTTTTATATTTATTCCAAAACGTAGAAATATTGCCTTAAAAACTGTTTTGGAGTCGGTTTACTTACCGTACCACATACATATTCCTTTTCAGAGTCTGAAATGTTTCGGAAAGTGTCCCTTATGTATTCCTTCGGGGTTACGGTTTCAATAATATTGGTTTCAACATTTATGGGATTACCTGAGATATAATGTTTGATTCTTTGACCGTTCACCACCTTCGGATTTGTGCCTTCGAAGTTGTTGATTTTTATGGCACCGGAACGATAGACCTCCTCGATAACGTAAGGACCTTCCCATTTAGAGAGAAGTTTTCTTGCAAAAAATCTTAAACGAGAGTTGTATAGCAATACATAATCACCTACATTAAGCTCATGCTTTTGTATCCTTTTGTCATGCGATCTTTTAACTTTTTCTTTAAACAACTTGGCATTTTCATAGGCTTGGGTTCTCCATTCATCAAGTGAGCTAAAATCAAATAACCTCTTCTCACCGGCAAGTTTGAAATCATAATTGAGTTCTTTAATATCCCAATATGCTTTGTGTTCTAGTTCGAGAGGTAAGTGACATGCTTTTCTATAAACCATTTTATACGGAGACATACCCATAGGATTTTTATATGCAGTTCTATAGGCCCATAATGCATCATCAAGTTTCTTGGACCAATTTTTTCTAGATCTATTAACAGTCTTTTGCAAAATTAATTTGGCGCTCTATTACTCAATTCTACTTGACCACTAGACTGAGGATGATAAGGAGATGCAATTCTATGATTAACATCATATTTAGCAAGCATTTTACGGAAAGCACCATGAATAAAATGTGAACCACCATCAGTCATTAAATATCTAGGGACTCCAAATCTTGGAAAAATAACTTCTTTAAGCATTTTAATAGAAGTGTTATGATCAGCACTACTAGTTGGAATAGCTTCTACCCACTTAGTAACGTAATCAACAGCAACTAAAATATGTGTATATCCATTAGAGGAAGGAAAGGGTCCCATATAGTCAAAGCCTCAAACATCAAATGGTTCAATAACGAGTGAATAGTTCATAGGCATTTCTTGACGTCTACTAATATTACCAATTATTTGACATTCATCACAAGATAAGACAAACTTACGGGCATCCTTGAAGAGACTAGGCCAATAAAAACCAGATTGTAATACCTTATGTGCAGTTCTATCTCCAGCATGGGGTCCTCCATAAGCTTCGGAGTGACACTGGCGTAGGATCTGTTCCTGTTCATGCTCAGGTACACAACGTCTAATAACACCATCTACTCCTTCTTTATAAAGATGTGGGTCATCCCAAAAGTAATGCCTCAAATAATAGAAGAACCTTTTCTTTTGCTAGTATGTGAAACTAGGTGGCATAAACTTAGCAACAATGTAATTAGCATAATCAGCATACCATGGAGCAGTATGAGAAGCATTTATGACATTTAATTTCTCATCAGAAAAGCTATCATCAATAGGAAGTGGGTCATCAAGCACGTTTTCTAACCTAGACAAGTTGTCTGCAACGGGGTTCTCAGCTCCCTTTCTATCGACAATATGCAAATGAAATTCTTGTAGTAAGAGAACCCATCTAATAAGTCCAGGTTTAGCATCTTTCTTTTCCATAAGATACTTAATAGCAGCATGATCAGTGTGAATAGTTACTTTAGAATCAACAATATAAGGTGTGAACTTATCACAAGCAAATAGAACTGCTAAGAATTCCTTTTTAGTAGTAGTATAATTTCTTTGAGCATTGTCTAGGGTTTTACCAGCACACTGAATAACATTTAATTTCTTATCAATTCTTTGTCCTAGAACATCACCTACAGCATAATCACTAGCATCACACATAACTTCAAAGGGTAAATTCCAATCAGGTGGCTTAATAATAGGTGTAGAGATCAATGCTTTCTTAAGTATTTCAAATGCTTTCTACACAATCATCATAAAAAAATGGTATATCTTTTTGTAATAAATTAGTCGGAGACCGAGAAATTTTTGAGAAGTCCTTAATGAACCTCCTATAAAATCCGGCATGACCAAGGAAACTTCTTATACCTTTGATGTCCTTGGGACATGGCATCTTTTCAATAGCATCAACCTTGGCTTTATCAACTTCAATACCTCTTTCAGAAACTTTGTGCCCCAAGACAATACCTTCATTAACCATAAAGTGGCACTGTTCCCAATTCAAGAAAAGATTAGTTTCTTTACATCTCTGCAAAACTAGATCAAGGTTGCTCAAGCAATCATCAAAAGAAGATCCATAGACAGAGAAATCGTCCATGAAAACCTCACAAATCTTTTCACAAAAGTCAGAGAATATAGCCATCATGCATCTTTGAAAGGTAGCAGGTGCATTACATAAACCAAAAGGCATACGTCTATAAGCAAAAGTACCAAAAGGGCATGTAAAAGTAGTCTTTGATTGATCTTTGGCTGACACAGGTATTTGAGAGAAACCAGAATAACCATCTAGAAAGCAAAAATGTGTATGTTTGGATAATTGATACGTCTCCAACGTATCTATAATTTTTGATTGCTCCATGCTATATTATCTACTGTTTTGGATGTTTATGGGCTTTATTATACACTTTTATATCATTTTGGGACTAACCTATTAACCCAGAGCCCAGTGCTAGTTTCTGTTTTTACCTTGTTTTAGGGTTTCGAAGAAAACGAAAACCAAATGGAGTCCAATTGACCTGAAACTTCACGGAACTCATTTTTGGAAGGAAAGAAGCCCAGAAGACTTGGAGTGCATGCCAGGGGACTTACGAGGAGGCCACGAGGCAGGGGGCGCGCCCACCCCCCTAGGGCGCGCCCTCCACCCTCGTGGGCCCCTCGTGGCCCCCCTGACGTATTTCTTCCGCCTATATATCTCCATATACCCTAAAAACATCGGAGAGGACAATAGATCGGGAGTTCCGCCGCCAGAAGCCTCCGTAGCCATCAAAAACCAATCTAGACCCTTTCTGGCACCTTGCCGGAGGGGGCAATCCCTCTCCAGTGGCCATCTTCATCATCCCGGTGCTCTCCATGACGAGGAGGGAGTAGTTCTCCCTCGGGGCTGAGGGTATGTACCAGTAGCTATGTGTTTGATCTCTCTCTCTCTCTCTCGTGTTCTTGAGGTGGTACGATCCTGATGTATCGCGAGCTTTGCTATTATAGTTGGATCTTATGTTTCTCCTCCCTCTCTACTCTCTTGTAATGGATTGTGTTTCCCCTTTGAAGTTATCTTATCGGACTGAGTCTTTATAGATTTGAGAACACTTGATGTATTTCTTACCGTGTGTATCTGTGGTGACAATGGGATACCACGTGATTCACTTGATGTATGTTTTGGTGATCAACTTGCAGGTTCCGCCCATGAACCTATGCACAGGGGTTGGCACACGTTTTCGTCGTGATTCTCCGGTAGGAACTTTGGGGCACTCTTTGAGGTTCTATGTGTTGGTTGAATAGATGAATCTGATATTGTGTGATGCATATCGTATAATCATACCCACGGATACTTGAGGTGACATTGGAGTATCTAGGTGACATTAGGGTTTTGGTTGATTTGTGTCTTAAGGTGTTATTCTAGTACGAACTCTAGGGATGTTTGTGACACTTATAGGAATAGCCCAACGGATTGATTGGAAAGAATAACTTTGAGGTGGTTTCGTACCCTACCATAATCTCTTCGTTTGTTCTCCTCTATTAGTGACTTTGGAGTGACTCTTTGTTGCATGTTGAGGGATAGTTATGTGATCCAATTATGTTAGTATTGTTGAGGGAACTTGCACTAGCGAAAGTATGAACCCTAGGCCTTGTTTCAACGCATTGCAATACCGTTTACGCTCACTTTTATCATTAGTTACCTTGCTGTTTTTATATTTTCAGATTACGAAAACTATTATGTACCATCCATATACCACTTGTATCACCATCTCTTTGCCGAACTAGTGCACCTATACAATTTACCATTGTATTGGGTGTGTTCGGTGTTGGAAATATGCCCTAGAGGCAATAATAAAATGATTATTATTATATTTACTAGTTCATGATAATTGTCTATTGTTCATGCTATAATAGTGTCATCCGGAAATCATAATACATGTGTGAATACATAGACCATAACATGTCCCTAGTAAGCCTCTAGTTAACTAGCTCGTTGATCAATAGATAGTCACGGTTTCCTGACTATGGACATTGGATGTCATTGATAACGGGATCACATCATTAGGAGAATGATATGATGGACAAGACCCAATCGTAAGCATAGCACAAGATCGTGTAGTTCGTTTGCTAGAGCTTTTCCAGTGTCAAGTATCATTTCCTTAGACCATGAGATCGTGTAACTCCCGGATGCCGTAGGAGTGCTTTGGGTGTACCAAACGTCACAATGTAACTGGGTGACTATAAAGGTATACTACAGGTATCCCCGAAAGTATCTGTTGGGTTGACATGGATCGAGACTGGAATTTATCACTCCGTATGACGGAGAGGTATCTCTGGGCCCACTCGGTAATGCATCATCATAATGAGCTCAATGTGACCAAGTGTTTGGTCACGGGATCATGCATTACAGTACGAGTAAAGTGACTTGTCGGTAACGAGATTGAACGAGGTATTGGGATACCGATGATCGAATCTCGGGCAAGTAACGTACCGATTGACAAAGGGAATTGTATACGGGATTGATTGAATCCTCGACATCGTGGTTCATCCGATGAGATCATCGTGGAACATGTCGGAGCCAACATGGGTATCTAGATCCCGCTGTTGGTTATTGACCGGAGAGTCATCTCAGTCATGTCTGCATGTCTCCCGAACCCGTAGGGTCTACACACTTAAGGTTCGGTGACGCTAGGGTTGTAGAGATATTAGTATGCGGTAACCCGAAAGTTGTTCGGAGTCCCGGATGAGATCCTGGACGTCACGAGGAGTTCCGAAATGGTCCGAAGGTGAAGATTTATATATAGGAAGTCAAGTTTCGGCCATCGGGAAGGTTTCGGGGGTAATCGGTATTGTACCGGGACCACCGGAAGGGTCCCGGGGGTCCACCGGGTGGGGCCACCTATCCCGGAGGGCCCCATGGGCTGAAGTGGGAGGGGGAACCAGCCCCTGGTGGGCTGGTGCGCCCCATGGGCCTCCCCCTGCGCCTAGGGTTGGAAACCCTAGGGGTGGGGGCACCCCACTTGGCTTGGGGGGTGTGGGAGTCCTGGATTAGGGGGTCTCCGGACAGCGGACTATCTCCATTGGCCGGACTGTTAGACTATGAAGATACAAGATTGAAGACTTCGTCTCGTGTCCGGATGGGACTCTACTTGGCGTGGAAGGCAAGCTAGGCAATGCATATATGGATATCTCCTCCTTTGTAACCGACCGTGTGTAACCCTAACCCTCTCCGGTGTCTATATAAACCGAAGGTTTTTAGTCCGTAGGACAACAATCCCAACATACAATCATACCATAGGCTAGCTTCTAGGGTTTAGCCTCTCTGATCTCATGGTAGATATACTCTTGTAACACCCATATCATCAATATCAATCAAGTAGGACGTAGGGTTTTACCTCCATCAAGAGGGCCCGAACCCGGGTAAAACTTCGTGTCCCTTGCCTCCTGTTACCATCCGGCCTAGACGCACAGTTCGGGACCCCCTACCCGAGATCCGCCGGTTTTGACACCGACATTGGTGCTTTCATTGAGAGTTCCTCTGTGTCGTCGCCGTTAGGTTTGATGGCTCCTACTATCATCGATAGCGATGCGGTCCAGGGTGAGACTTTTCTCCCCGGACAGATCTTCGTATTCGGCGGCTTTGCACTACAGGCTAATTCGCTTGGCCATCTGGAGTAGATTGAAAGCTACGCCCCTGGCCATCAGGTCAGATTTGGAAGTTTGAATTACACGGCCAATATCCGTGGGGACTTGATCTTCGATGGATTCGAGCCACAGCTGTGCGCGCCGCACTGTCGCGATGGGTATGACCTAGCTCTGCCATCGGACGGTACTCCAGAGGCCACGCCCGCATCAGCTCCGACCCTTAGCTCGGAGCCAACTGCGCCGATCGAGGACGGGTGGCTAGACACCGCCTCAGGGGCTGCAGTCTCGACGGCAATCGAGCCAAACACCAGCATAATCCTCTGCACAGCCCGTGACTCCAAGGTGTCGGACTCTCTTCCGGACCCGAACCATCCGCGCCCCTGCCAATCGAATCCGAGTGGGCGCCGATCATGGAATTCACCGCTTCGGATATCTTTCAGCACTCGCCCTTCGGCGACATTCTGAATTCACTAAGGTCTCTCTCTTTGTCACGAGAGCCCTGGCCGGATTATGGCCAATAGGGTTGGGATGCGAACGATGAAGAAATTCGACACCCACCCACCACCCACTTTGTAGCTACTGTCAATGATTTAACCGACATGCTCGACTTCGACTCTGAAGACATCGACGGTATGTACGACGATGTAGGAGACGAACATGAATCAGCACCTACAGGGCACTGGACAGCCACCTCGTCGTATGACATATACATGGTGGATACACCCAATGAAGGCAATGGTGACGAGATAATGGAGGATGACCCCTCCAAGAAGCAACCCAAGCGCCGACATCAGCGGCGCCGCTCTAAGTCCCGCCAAAGCAAAAGTGGTGATACCGGCACAGGAGATAATAACACTCCGGATAGCGCCGAAGACAACAACAATCCCCTCCAGCAAGATTTAGAGCAAGAGGATGAAGGAGCCAGCTCTCCTGAGAGAGCGGCTGGCGGAGAGGAGGAGGATGACAATTACATGCCCCCCTCCGAAGACGAGGCAAGCCTCGGCGATGATGAATTTGCCGTACCAGAGGATCCCGTCAAACAAGAGCGCTTCAAGCGCAGGCTTATGGCCACGACAAATAGCCTGAAGAAAAAACAGCAGCAGCTTCAAGTTGATCAAGATCTGCTAACTGACAAATGGACTAAGTCCTCGCGGCCGAGCAATATAAACTCGAGCGTCCCTCCAAGAGTTATCCAAGGCTCGGGTTACTTCCCCGACTAGAGGAAGAAGCGTATGAAACGGCTGATCGGCCAGCTCGTGGCCGCGATAGAGAGGCATTCCAGCCAAAAGCTTAGCCTCCACCCCAACGCCATTCAAATAAAAAGGCATGGGGAGATACGCCAGACCTGCGAGACATATTGGAGGACAAAGCAAAGCATTCAAGATCGATCTATTGATCACGAGGGTGCACCACTCTACGAGATGATAAACGTCACGCCGGATACAGTAAAAGCAAATCCGGCCGGGCTGAACACAGCGGGCAGGACCCGTTCGAGCTGCGTCGTGATATAGCCGAATATAGAGGCGCCGCACACCCCTTATGCTTCACAGACGAAGTAATGGAACATCAATTCCCATAAGGTTTCAAACCTGTCAACATTGAATCATACGACGGCACTACAGACCCCGCGGTATGGATTGAGGACTTCCTCCTCCACATCCACATGGCCCGCGGTGATGACTTACATGCCATCAAATACCTCCCACTAAAACTCAAAGGACCAGCGCTCCATTGGCTTAATAGCTTGCCAGCGGACTCCATTAGCTGTTGGGAAGATCTGGAAGCCGCATTCCTCGACAATTTTCAGGGCACTTATGTGCAACCACCAGACGCTGATGACTTGAACCAGAAGAGTCGCCCAGGCAATTCTAGACTCGGTTCCTTACAAAGAAAAATCAAATCGCCGACTGTGTGGATGCGGAGGCCTTAGCGGCTTTCAAGCACAACATCCGAGACAAGTGGCTAGCCCGACACCTTGGTCCGGAAAAGCCGAAATCTATGGCAGCCCTCACGACGCTCATGACCCGCTTTGTGTGGGAGAAGACAACTGGTTGGCTCGCAGTAATAACATATCAAAGAACCATGGCACCTCAGATACCAAGGACGGCAATAGCAGGTCACGTCACAACAAGCATAAGTGCCGCATTAACGGCGAAAGTACTGAGGATACGACAGTCAAAGCCGGATTCAAAGGCTCTAAACCCGGTCAGCGGAAAAAGGCATTCAAACAAAGTACGCCGGGTCCGTCCAGCTTGGACCGTATTTTTGATCGCTCGTGTCAAATACACGGCACCCTAGACAAGCCAGCCAATCACACCAACAGGGATTGTTAGGTGTTCAAGCAGGCCGGCAAGTTAATTGCCGAAAACAAGGACAAGGGGCCGCATAGCGATGACAAGGAAGAACCCCGGCAGCCGCACACTGGAGGACAGAAGAGGTTTCCCCCGCAAGTGCGGACGGTGAACATGATATACACAACCCACATCCCCAAGAGGGAGCGGAAGCGTGCGCTCAGGGACGTATATGCTTTGGAGCCAGTCGCCCCAAAGTTCAACCCTTGGTCCTCCTGTCCGATCACCTTCGATCGCAGGGACCACCCCACTAGTATCCGTCACGGCGGATTCGCCGCACTGGTCCTAGACCCAATCATCGACGGGTTTCACCTCACTCGAGTCCTTATGGATGGCGGCAGCAGCCTAAACCTGCTTTATCAGGACACAGTATGCAAAATGGGTATAGACCCCTCAAGGATCAAACCCACAAATACGACCTTTAAGGGCGTCATTCCAGGCGTAGAGGCCCACTGCACAGGCTCAATTACACTGGAAGTGGTCTTCGGATCCCCGGATAACTTCTGAAGCGAAGAGTCAATCTTCGATATAGTCCCGTTCTGCAGTGGTTATCACGCGCTGCTCGGACGAACCGCATTTGCTAGATTCAATGCGGTACCACATTATGCATACCTCAAGATCAAGATGCCAGGACCTCACGGAGTTATTATAGTCAATGGAAACACAGAGCGCTCTCTCCGAACAGAGGAGCACACCGCGGCCCTCGCAGCAGAAGCGCAAAGCAGCCTCTCAAGGCAATCTACCAGTTCGGCGTTTCAAAGCCCGGACACCTTCAAGCACGCTCGGGGCAATCGGCAAACATACCGCCTGGCGCGATCTGAGCTCGTGTAGCAATACGGTGGCCACCCCAATCCCAGCCCAACGGCGTTGTTCATGCCGCGCGTACATAATTACGCATTAAAAATACCATGGGCACAGGTGGGGAGGGGGGCACAACTGCGGCACGCCCCAAAACACGGCCGAAACCGCACTAGGGGCTTCCCGTTTGGCTATTTTTCTTTTTTCAGGACTGTAATCTCTGGAAACAATGTTCGGCCGCTCTATTGCCGAACACATGATACAGCAACCAAGGAGGCAGACAACTACGGAATTCCCAGGTGGATTACAGATTTCATATCATTCCTCAGCTCGCCCTTGGAAGGGACATAGTCCTACTCTTTTGCTTATTGCACTATCTGTATCACTCTGCTTTAATGCAATTTTTAATACACAATGCATGACATTACAACTATTATTGCATTTTTGTTATATATCAAGAGGGCCCGAACCTGGGTAAAACTTCGTGTCCCTTGCCTCCTGTTACCATCCGGCCTAGACTCACAGTTCGGGACCCCCTACCCGAGATCCGCCGGTTTTGACACCGACAGGGGGCAAGTTTCCCCCCTTGGCCGCCGCCCTCCCCTTGGAGATCCCATCTCCTAGGGCGGGCGCCCCCCCTAGGGGCCCTATATATAGTGGGGGGAGGGAGGGCAGCCGCACCAAGTCTTTGGTGCCTCCCTCTCCCCACGAAACACCTCTCTCTCTCTCTCGTTGGAGCTTGGCGAAGCCCTGCCGAGATCACCGCTGCTTCCACCACCACGCCGTCGTGCTGCTGGATCTCCATCCACCTCTCCTTCCCCTTGCTGGATCAAGAAGGAGAAGACGTCTTCCCAACCGTACGTGTGTTGAACGCGGAGGTGTCGTCCGTTCGGCGCTAGGTCATCGGTGATTTGGATCACGACGAGTACGACTCCATCAACCCCGTTCTCTTGAACGCTTCTGCTCGCGATCTACAAGGGTATGTAGATGCACTCCCCTCTCCCTCGTTGCTAGATGACTCCATAGATTGATCTTGGTGATGCGTAGAAAATTTTAAAATTCTGCTACGTTCCCCAACAGTGGCATCATGAGCTAGGTCTATGCGTAGTTTCTATGCACGAGTAGAACACAAGTTGTTGTGGGCGCTGATTTTGTCAATTTACTTGCCGTTACTAGTCTTATCTTGATTCGGCGGCATCGTGGGATGAAGCGGCCCGGACCGACCTTACACGTACGCTTAGGTGAGACTGGTTCCACCGACTGACATGCACTAGTTGCATAAGGTGGCTAGCGGGTGTCTGTCTCTCCCACTTTAGTCGGATCGGATTCAATGAAAAGGGTCCTTATGAAGGGTAAATAGAAATTGGCATATCACATTGTGGTTTTGGCGTAGGTAAGAAACGTTCTTGCTAGAAACCTATAGCAGCCACGTAAAAACTTGTAGCAACAATTAGAGGACGTCTAACTTGTTTTTGCAGCATGTGCCATGTGATGTGATATGGCCAAAAGGATGTGATGAATGATATATGTGATGTATGAGATTGATCATGTTCTTGTAATAGGAATCACGACTTGCATGTCGATGAGTGTGACAACCGGTAGGAGCCATAGGAGTTGTCTTAATTTATTTATGACCTGCGTGTCAACATAAACGTCATGCAATTAGTTTACTTTATTGCTAAACCATTAGCCATAGTAGTAGAAGTAATAGATGACGAGACAACTTCATGAAGACACGATGATGGAGATCATGATGATGGAGATCATGGTGTCATGCCGGTGACGGTGACGATCATGGCGCCCCAAAGATGGAGATCAAAAGGAGCAAATGATATTGGCCATATCATGTCACTATTTGATTGCATGTGATGTTTATCATGTTTTTGCTTCTTATTTGCTTAGAACGACGGTAGTAAATAAGATGATCCATCACAATAATTTCAAGAAAGTGTTCCCCCTAACCGTGCACCGTTGCTAAGGTCCGTTGTTCCGAAGCACCACATGATGATCGGGTGTGATAGGTTCTAACGTTCGCATACAACGGGTGTAAGCCAGATTTACACACGCAATACACTTAGGTTGACTTGACGAGGCTAGCATGTACAGACATGGCCTCGGAACACGGAAGACCGAAAGGTCGAACATGAGTCGTATAGAAGATACGATCAACATCAAGATGTTCACCGATGATGACTAGTTCGTCTCACGTGATGATCGGACACGGCCTAGTTGAATCGGATCATGTATCACTTAGATGACTAGAGGGATGTCTATCTGAGTGGGAGTTCATTAAATAATTTGATTAGATAAACTTAATTATCATGAACTTAGTCTAAAATCTTTGCAATATGTCTTGTAGATCAAATGGCCCATGCTAATGTTGCCCTCAACTTCAACGCGTTCCTAGAGAAAACCAAGCTAAAAGACGATGGCAGCAACTACACGGACTGGGTCCGTAACCTGAGGATTATCCTCATAGCTGCCATGAAAGCATATGTCCTTGATGCACCGCTAGGTGAAGCACCTGTTTTCCCTGCAGAACAAGACGTTATGAACGCTTGGCAGACACGTAGTGATGATTACTCCCTGGTTCAGTGCGACATGCTTTACAACTTAGAACCGGGGCTCCAAAAGCGTTTTGAGCAACACGGAGCATATGAGATGTTCCAAGAGCTGAAAATGGTTTTCCAAGCTCACGCCCGGGTCGAGAGATATGAAGTCTCCGACAAGTTCTACAGTTGTAAGATGGAGGAGAACAGTTCTGTCAGCGAGCACATACTCAAAATGTCTGGGTTGCATAACCGCTTGTCTCAGCTAGGAGTTAATCTCCCGAATGATGCGGTCGTTGACAGAATCGTTCAGTCGCTCCCACCTAGCTACAAGAGCTTTGTGATGAACTTCAATATGCAGGGAATGGAAAAGACCATTCCCGAGGTATATTCAATGCTGAAATCAGCGGAGATGGAAATCAAAAAGGAACATCAAGTGTTGATGGTGAATAAAACCACTAAGTTCAAGAAAGGCAAGGGTAAAAAGAACTTCAAGAAGGACGACAAGGGAGTTGCCGCGCCCGGTAAGCAAGCTGCCGGGAAGAAGTCAAAGAATGGACCCAAGCCTGAGACTGAGTGCTTTTATTGCAAGGGAAACGGTCACTAGAAGCGGAATTGCCCCAAGTACTTAGCGGAAAAGAAGGCCGGCAATACCAAAGGTATATGTGATATACATGTTATTGATGTGTACCTTACCAGCGCTCGTAGTAGCTCCTGGGTATTTGATACCGGTGTAGTTGCTCATATTTTAACTCAAAACAGGAAGTGCGGAATAAACGGAGACTGGCGAAGGAAGAGGTGACGATGCGCGTCGGGAATGGTTCCAAGGTCGATGTAATCACTGTCGGCACGCTACCTCTGCATTTACCTATGGGATTAGTTTTAAACCTCAATAATTGTTATTTAGTACCAGCTTTGAGCATGAACATTGTATCTGGATCTCGTTTAATGCGAGATGGCTACTCATTTAAATCTGAGAATAATGGTTGTTCTATTTATATGAGAGACATGTTTTATGGTCATGCCCCGTTGGTCAATGGTTTATTCTTATTTAATCTCGAACGTGATGTTACACACATTCATAGTGTGAATGCCAAAAGATGTAAGGTTGATAATGATAGTCCCACATACTTGTGGCACTGCCGCCTTGGTCACATTGGTGTCAAACGCATGAAGAAACTCCATGCAGATGGACTTTTGGAGTATCTTGATTATGAATCATTTGACACATGCGAACCATGCCTCATGGGTAAAATGACCAAGACTCCATTCTCCGGAACAATGGAGCGAGCAACCAACTTATTGGAAATCATATATACTGATGTGTGCGGTCCAATGAGCGTTGAGGCTCGCGGTGGCTATCGTTATGTCCTCACCCTCACTAATGACTTAAGTAGATATGGGTATGTCTACTTAATGAAACACAAGTCTGAGACCTTTGAAAAGTTTAAGAAATTTCAGAGTGAGGTTGAGAATCAACGTGACAGGAAAATCAAGTTCTTACGATCAGATCGTGGGGGAGAATACTTGAGTCACGAATTTGGCACGCACTTAAGAAAATGTGGAATAGTTTCACAACTCACGCCGCCTAGAACACCACAGCGTAATGGTGTGTCCGAACATCGTAATCGCACCCTATTGGATATGGTACGATCTATGATGTCTCTTACCTATTTACCGCTATCATTTTGGGGTTATGCTATAGAGACTGTCGCATTCACTTTAAATAGGGTTCTGTCGAAATCCATTGAGACGACACCGTATGAATTGTGGTTTGGCCAGAAACCTAAGCTGTCGTTTCTGAAAGTTTGGGGATGCGATGCTTATGTCAAGAAACTTCAACCTGAAAAGCTCGAACCCAAATCGGAAAAATGCGTCTTCATAGGATACCCTAAAGAAACTATTGGGTATACCTTCTATCTTAGATCCGAAGGCAAGACCTTTGTTGCCAAGAATGGATCCTTTCTAGAGAAAGAGTTTCTCTCGAAAGAAGTAAGTGGGAGGAAGGTAGAACTTGATGAAGTATTGCCTCTTGAACCGGAGAGTGGCGCAGCTCAAGAAAATGTTCCTGAGGTGCCTACACCGACTCGAGAGGAAGTTAATGATGATGATCATGAAACTTCAGATCAAGTTGCTACTGAACTTCGAAGGTCCACAAGGACGCACTCCGCACCAGAGTGGTACGGCAACCCTGTCCTGGAAATCATGTTGTTGGACAATGGTGAACCTTCGAACTATGAAGAAGCGATGGCGGGCCCAGATTCCGAAAAATGGCTGGAAGCCATGAAATCCAAGATAGGATCCATGTATGAAAACGAAGTATGGACTTTGACTGACTTGCCCGTTGATCGGCGAGCCATAGAAAATAAATGGATCTTTAAGAAGAAGACATACGCGGATGGTAATGTGACCATCTATAAAGCTCGGCTTGTCGCTAAGGGTTATCGACAAGTTCAAGGGGTTGACTATGATGAGACTTTCTCACCCGTAGCGAAGCTGAAGTCCGTCCGAATCATGTTAGCAATTGCCGCATTCTATGATTATGAGATATGGCAAATGGACGTCAAAACAGCATTCCTTAATGGTTTCCTTAAGGAAGAATTGTATATGATGCAGCCGGAAGGTTTTGTCGATCCTAAAAATGCTGACAAGGTGTGCAAGCTCCAACGCTCGATTTATGGGCTGGTGCAAGTATCTCGGAGTTGGAACATTCGTTTTGATGAGATGATCAAAGCGTTTGGGTTTATGCAGACTTATGGAGAAGCCTGCATTTACAAGAAAGTGAGTGGGAGCTCTGTAGCATTTCTCATATTGTATGTGGATGACATACTATTGATGGGAAATGATATAGAATTCCTGGAAAGCATAAAGGCCTACTTGAACAAGTGTTTTTCAATGAAGGACCTTGGAGAAGCTGCTTATATATTAGGCATCAAGATCTATAGAGATAGATCGAGACGCCTCATTGGTCTTTCACAGAGTACGTACCTTGACAAGATATTGAAGAAGTTCAAAATGGACCAGTCAAAGAAGGGGTTCTTGCCTGTATTGCAAGGTACAAGATTGAGCACGGCTCAATGCCCGACCACGGCAGAAGATAGAGAAAAGATGAGTGTCGTCCCCTATGCCTCGGCCATAGGGTCTATCATGTATGCTATGCTATGTACCAGACCTGATGTAAACCTTGTCGTGAGTTTGGTAGGAAGGTACCAAAGTAATCCCGGCATGGAACACTGGACAACGGTCAAGAATATCCTGAAGTACCTGAAAAGGACTAAGGAAATGTTTCTCGTTTATGGAGGTGACGAAGAGCTCGTCGTAAAGGGTTACGTCGATGCTAGCTTCGACACAGATCTGGATGACTCTAAGTCACAAACCGAATACGTGTATATTTTGAATGGTGGGGAAGTAAGCTGGTTCAGTTGCAAGCAAAGCGTCGTGGCGGGATATACATGTGAAGCGGAGTACATGGCAGCCTCGGAGGCAGCACAAGAAGCAGTCTGGGTGAAGGAGTTCATTACCGACCTAGGAGTCATACCCAATGCGTCGGGCCCCATGACTCTCTTCTGTGACAACACTGGAGCTATTGCCCTTGCCAAGGAGCCCAGGTTTCACAGGAAGACCAGGCATATCAAGCGTCGCTTTAACTCCATTCGTGAAAGTGTTCAAAATGGAGACATAGAGATTTGTAAAGTACATACGGACCTGAATGTAGCAGATCCGTTGACTAAACCTCTCCCTAGAGCAAAACATGATCAACACTAGAACTGCATGGGTGTTCGATTCATCACAATGTAACTAGAATATTGACTCTAGTGCAAGTGGGAGACTGTTGGAAATATGCCCTAGAGGCAATAATAAAATGGTTATTATTATATTTCTTTGTTCATGATAATTGTCTATTGTTCATGCTATAATTGTGTTATTCGGAAATCGTAATACATGTGTGAATACATAGACCATGACATGTCCCTAGTAAGCCTCTAGTTAACTAGCTCGTTGATCAATAAATAGTCACAGTTTCCTGACTATGGACATTGGATGTCATTGATAACGGGATCACATCAGTAGGAGAATGATATGATGGACAAGACCCAATCCTAAGCATAGCACAAGATTGTGTAGTTCGTTTGCTAGAGCTTTTCCAGTGTCAAGTATCATTTTCTTAGACCATGAGATCGTGTAACTCCCGGATGCCGTAGGAGTGCTTTGGGTGTACCAAACGTCACAACGTAACTGGGTAACTATAAATGTATACTACAGGTATCCTTGAAAGTATCTGTTGGGTTGACACGGATTGAGACTGGAATTTGTCACTCCGTATGACGGAGAGGTATCTCTGGGCCCACTCGGTAATGCATCATCATAATGAGCTCAATGTGACCAAGTGTTTGGTCATAGGATCATGCATTACGGTACGAGTAAAGTGACTTGCCGGTAATGAGATTGAACGAGGTATTGGGATACCGACGATCGAATCTCGGGCAAGTAACGTACCGATTGACAAAGGGAATTGTATACGGGATTGATTGAATCCTCAACATCGTGGTTCATCCGATGAGATCATCATGGAACATGTGGGAGCCAACATGGGTATCCAGATCCCGCTGTTGGTTATTGACCGGAGAGTCATCTTAGTCATGTCTGCATGTCTCCCGAACCCGTAGGGTCTACACACTTAAGGTTCGGTGACGCTAGGGTTGTAGAGATATTAGTATGCAGTAACCCGAAAGTTATACGGAGTCCCGGATGAGATCCCGGATGTCACGAGGAGTTCCGGAATGGTCAAGAGGTGAAGATTTATATATAAGAAGTCAAGTTTCGGCCATCACGAAGGTTTCGGGGGTAATCGATATTGTACCGGGACCACCAGAAGGGTCCCGGGGGTCCACCGGGTGGGGCCACCTAGCCCAGAGGGCCCCATGGGCTGAAGTGGGAGGGGGAACCAGCCCCTGGTGGGCTGGTGCGCCCCCCATGGGCCTCCCCCTGCGCCTAGGGTTGGAAGGCGCCCCACTTGGCTTGGGGGGCAAGTTTCCCCCCTTGGCCGCCGCCCCCCTTGGAGATCCCATCTCCTAGGGCCGGCGCCCCCTAGGGGCCCTATATATAGTGGGGTAGGGAGGGCAGCCGCACCAAGTCTTTGGCGCCTCCCTCTCCCCACGTAACACCTATCTCTCTCTCTCTCGTTGGAGCTTGGCGAAGCCCAGCCGAGATCACCGCTGCTTCCACCACCATGCCGTCGTGCTGCTTGATCTGCATCAACCTCTCCTTCCCCTTGCTAGATCAAGAAGGAGGAGATGTATTCCCAACCATACGTGCGTTGAACGCGGAGGTACCGTCCGTTCGGCGCTAAGTCATCGATGATTTGGATCACGACGAGTACGACTCCATCAACCCCGTTCTCTTGAACGCTTCCGCTCGCGATCTACAAGGGTATGTAGATGCACTCCCCTCTCCCTCGTTGCTAGATGACTCCATAGATTGATCTTGGCGATGCGTAGAAAATTTTAAAATTCTGCTACGTTCCCCAACATTGGGGACACAAGAGACTCTTTGTTATTTGGTTGCAGGGTTGCTTGAGAGAGACCATCTTCATCCTACGCCTCCTGCGGATTGATAAACCTTAGGTCATCCACTTGAGGGAAATTTGCTACTGTCTTACAAACCTCTGCACTTGGAGGCCCAACAACGTCTACAAGAAAAAGGTTGTGTAGTAGACATCAAGCTCTTTTCTGGCGCCGTTGCCGGGGAGGTTAGTGCTTGAAGGTATATCTTTAGATCTTGCAATCGAGTCTTTTAGTTTCTTGTTTTATCACTAGTTTAGTTTATAAAAGAAAGCTATAAAAAATGGAATTGAGTTTGTCTCATACGCTTCATCTTTTTAATATCTTTCGTGAGTATGATGGAAAGGAAAATTGTGCCAAAGTGTTAGAAGAAGAATGCATTAAAATATTTGGCACTAAATATTTGAATGATGAGCATGATTGCAATGTTGTTAGTATGAATTCCTTGAATATCCATGATGCTAATAATATGCAAAGCCACAAGCTTGGGGAAGCTATGTTTGATGAAGATGATATTTTTTGTCCCCCAAGTTTTGATGAGAAATTTTATAATGATGAAAGCATGCCTCCTATTTATGATGATTATATTGATGAAAGTGGATTTGGAGAGGTCATGACTTTATTTTGTGATGAATCCACTATTCCGGAAGAGGTTCCAATTGATTATGAGAACAAAGTTGCTATCTATGATGAATATTGTGATGACTTGTATGCTATAAAGAATAATGATATCCATGAAACTTGTCATCATGATTTTAATTTTCAATTGGATTATGCCTCACATGATTATTATTTCGTTGAGTTTGCTCCCACTATTATTCATGAGAAGAAATTTGCTTATGTGGAGAGTAGTAAATTTTCTATGCTTGTAGAACATGAAAAGAATGCTTTAGGTGCTGCTTATATTGTTGAATTCATTCATGATGCCAATGAAAATTATTATGAGGGAGGAATATATGCTTGTAGGAATTGCAATAATATCAAGTTTCCTCTCTGTGTGCTTAAAATTTTGAAGTTATGCTTGTTTTACCTTCCTATGCAAGTTGATTATTGTTCCCATAAGTTGTTTGCTCACAAAACCCCTATGCATAGGAAGTGGGTTAGACTTAAATGTGCTAGTCATATTCTTCATGATGCTCTCTTTATGTTACAATTATTATCTTTTATGTGGGCATCATTGAAATCATCATGCCTAGCTAGGGGCGTTAAACGATAGCGCTTGTTGGGAGGCAACCCAACTTTATTTTTGTTCCTTGCTTTTTTTTCCTGTTTAGTAATAAATAATTCATATAGCCTCTGTTTAGATGTGGTTTTATACTTTTAATTAGTGTTTGTGCCAAGTAGAACCTTTGGGAAGACTTGGGGGGAGTCTTTGTGATCATGCTGTAAAAAACAGAAACTTTAGCGCTCACGAGAATTGCTGCCATTTTTATTTGAGGAGTGCTATTTAGTTAATTCTTTTTGCAGATGATTAATAGATAAATTCCTCAGGTCCAGCAATTTAGTTGAGAATTTTATGAGTTCCAGAAGTATACGTTTTGTTCGGATTACTACAGACTATTCTGTTTTTGACAGATTCTGTTTTCATGTGTTGTTTACTTATTGTGATGAATCTATGGCTAGTAAAATAGTTTATAAACCATAGATAAGTTAGAATACAGTAGGTTTAACACCAATATAAATAAAGAATGAGTTCATTACAGTACCTTGAAGTGGTGATTTATTTTCTTATACTAACGGAGCTTACGAGTTTTCTGTTGTGAAGTTTTCAAGTTTTGGGTAAAGATTCGATGGACTATGGAATAAGGAGTGGCAAGAGCCTAAGCTTGGGGATGCCCAAGGCACCCCAAGGTAATATTCAAGGACAACCAAGAGCCTAAGCTTGGGGATGCCGCGGAAGGCATCCCCTCTTTCGTCTTCGTTCATCGGTAACTTTACTTGGAGCTATATTTTTATTCGCCACATGATATGTGTTTTTCTTGGAGCGTCATTTTATTTCCTTTTTTTGCTTGCTGTTTGAATAAAATACCAAGATCTGAAATTCTTAAATGTTAGAGAGTCTTCACATAGTTGCATAATTATTCGACTACTCATTGACCTTCACTTATATCTTTTGGAGTAGTTTGTCGTTTGCTCTAGTGCTTCACTTATATCTTTTAGAGCATGGTGGTAGTTTTATTTTGAAGAAATAGATGAACTCTCATGATTCACTTAGATTATTTTGCGAGTCTTAAATAGCATGGTAATTTTCTTAAAATCCTAATATGCTAGGTATACAAGATTACTAAAAACTTTCATATAGAGTATTGAATACTAAGAGAAGTTTGATGCATGATGATTGTTTTGAGATATGGAGGTAATAATATCAAAGTCGTGCTAGTTGAGTAGTTATGAATTTGAGAAATGCTTGTGTTGAAGTTTGCAAGTCCCGTAGCATGCACGTATGGTAAACGTTGTGTAACAAACTTGAAACATGAGGTGTTATTTGATTGTCCTCCTTATGAGTGGCGGTCGGGGACGAGCGATGGTCTTTTTCTACCAATCTACCCCCCTAGGAGCATGCGCGTAGTGCCGAGGTTTTTGATGACTTGTAGACTTTTACAATAAGTATGTGAGTTCTTTATGACTAATGTTGAGTCCATGGATTATATGCATTCTCACCCTTCCATCCTTGCTAGTCTCTTCGGTACCGTGCATTGCCCTTTCTCACATTGAGAGTTGGTGCAAACTTCGCCGGTGCATCCAAACCCCGTGATATGATACACTCTTTCACACATAAACCTCCTTATATCTTCCTCAAAACAGCCACCATACCTACCTATTATGGCATTTCCATAGCCATTCCGAGATATATTGCCATGCAACTTTCCACCGTTCCGTTTATTATGACACACATCATCATTGTCATATTGCTTTGCATGATCATGTAGTTGACATCGTATTTGTGGCAAAGCCACCTCTCATAATTCTTTCATACATGTCACTCATGCATCATCGCAATCCCGGTACACTGCCGGAGGCATTCATATAGAGTCATATTTGTTCTAGTATCGAGTTGTAATTATTGAGTTGTAAATAAATAGAAGTGTGATGATCATCATTTTCTAGAGCATTGTCCCAAGTGAGGAATAAAAAAAGAGAAAGGCCATAAAAACAGAAGGCCCAAAAAAAAGAGAAAGGACATAAAAAAAGAGAAGGCCCAAAAAATGAGAGAAAAAGAGAGAAGGGACAATGCTACTATCCTTTTACCACACTTGTGCTTCAAAGTAGCACCATAATCTTCATGATAGAGTCTCTTGTTTTGTCACTTTCACATACTAGTGGGAATTTTTCATTATATAACTTGGCTTGTATATTCCAACAATGTGCCTCCTCAAGTGCCTTAGGTCTTCATGAGCAAGCAAGTTGGATGCACACCCACTTAGTTTCTTTTGTTGAGCTTTCATACATTTATAGCTCTAGTGCATCTGTTGCATGGCAATCCCTACTCCTTGCATTAACATCAATCGATGGGCATCTCCATAGCCCATTGATTAGCCTCGCTGATGTGAGACTTTCTCCTTTTTGTGTTCTCCACATAACCCCCTCATTATATTCTATTCCACCCATAGTGCTATATCCATGGCTCGCGCTCATGAATTGCGTGAAAGTTTATGAGTTTGAGATTACCAAAGTATGAAATAATTGCTTGGCTTGTCATCAGGGTTGTGCATGATGAGAGCATTCTTGTGTGACTAAAATGAAACATGACTAAACTATATGATTTTGTAGGGATGGACTTTCTTTGGCCATGTTATTTTGAGAAGACATAATTGCTTAGTTAGTATGCTTGAAGTGTTATCATTTTTATGTCAATATGAACTTTTGTCTTGAATCTTTTGAATATGAATATTCATACCACAATTAAGAAGAATTACATTGAAATTATGCCAAGTAGCACTCCGCATCAAAAATTCTGTTTTTATCATTTACCTACTCGAGGACGAGCAGGAATTAAGCTTGGGGATGTTGATACGTCTCCAACGTATATATAATTTTTGATTGCTCCATGCTATATTATCTACTGTTTTGGATGTTTATGGGCTTTATTATACACTTTTATATCATTTTGGGACTAACTTATTAACCCAGAACCCAGTGCCAGTTTCTGTTTTTACCTTGTTTTAGGGTTTCGAAGAAAAGGAAAACCAAATGGAGTCCAATTGATCTGAAACTTCACGAAACTCATTTTTGGAAGGAAAGAAGCCCAGAAGACTTGGAGTGCATGTCAGGGGACTTACGAGGAGGCCACGAGGCAGGGGGCGCGCCCACCCCCCTAGGGCGCGCCCTCCACCCTCGTGGGCCCCTCGTGGCCCCCTGACATATTTCTTCCGCCTATATATCTCCATATACCCTAAAAACATCGGAGAGGATAATAGATCGGGAGTTCCGCCGCTAGAAGCCTTAGTAGCCATCAAAAACCAATCTAGACCCGTTCCGGCACCCTGCTGTAGGGGGCAATCCCTCTCCGGTGGCCATCTTCATCATCCCGGTGCTCTCCATGACGAGGAGGGAGTAGTTCTCCCTCGGGGCTGAGGGTATGTACCAGTAGCTATGTGTTTGATCTCTCTCTCTCTCTCTCTCTCTCTCGTGTTCTTGAGGTGGTACGATCCTGATGTATCGCGAGCTTTTCTACTATAGTTGGATCTTATATTTTTCCTCTCTCTCTACTCTCTTGTAATGGATTGTGTTTCCCCTTTGAAGTTATCTTATCGGATTGAGTCTTTATAGATTTGAGAGCACTTGATGCATGTCTTACCGTGTGTATCTGTGGTGACAATGGGATACCACGTGATTCACTTGATGTATGTTTTGGTGATCAACTTGCGGGTTCCGCCCATGAACCTATGCATAGGGGTTGGCACACGTTTTCGTCGTGATTCTCCGGTAGGAACTTTGGGGCACTCTTTGAGGTTCTATGTGTTGGTTGAATAGATGAATCTGAGATTGTGTGATGCATATCGTATAATCATACCCATGGATACTTGAGGTGACATTGGAGTATCTAGGTGACATTAGAGTTTTGGTTGATTTGTGTCTTAAGGTGTTATTCTAGTACGAACTCTAGGGCTGTTTGTGACACTTATAGGAATAGCCCAATGGATTGATTGGAAAGAATAACTTTGATATGGTTTCGTACCCTACCATAATCTCTTCGTTTGTTCTCCGCTATTAGTGACTTTGGAGTGACTCTTTGTTGCATGTTGAGGGATAGTTATGTGATCCAATTATGTTAGTATTGTTGAGGGAACTTGCACTAGCGAAAGTATGAACCCTAGGCCTTGTTTCAACGCATTGCAATACCGTTTACGCTCACTTTTATCATTAGTTACCTTGCTATTTTTATAATTTCAGATTACAAATACCTTTATCTACTATCCATATACCACTTGTATCACCATCTCTTCGCCGAACTAGTGCACCTATACTATTTACCATTGTATTGGGTGTGTTGGGGACACAAGAGACTCTTCGTTATTTGGTTGCAGGGTTGCTTGAGAGAGACCATCTTCATCCTACGCCTCCTATGGATTGATAAACCTTAGGTCATCCAATTGAGGGAAATTTGCTACTGTCCTACAAACCTCTGCACTTGGAGGCCCAACAACGTTTATAAGAAGAAGGTTGTGTAGTAGACATCAATAATCTTTCTAGCATTTGATCGATAAAAGGTAAGGGGTAATGATCCTTTTTAGTAGCCTTATTTAATTTGCGGAAATCAATTACCATCCTATAACCTGTAATAATTCTTTGAGGAATCAATTCATCCTTATCATTAGGAACAACAGTAATACCACCCTTCTTAGGGACACAATGGACAGGACTTACCCACTGACTATTAGCAACGAGATAGATTATACCTGCCTCAAGGAGCCTTAGTATTTCCTTTCTTACCACTTCTTTTATTTTAGGATTCAGCCGGCGTTGATGATCACGAATTGGTTTAGCATCTTCTTCCAAATTAATTTTATGTTGACATAGAGTGGGAGTAATGCCCTTAAGATCATCAAGAGTATACCCAATAGCAGCATGGTGCTTCTTCAGAGTTTTCAATAATCTCTCTTCCTCATGCTCTAAAAGGTTAGCACTAATAATAATAGGATATATCTTTTTCTCATCAAGATAAGCATATTTAAGAGTATCAGGCAACGGTTTAAGCTCAAACACGGGATCACCCTTGGGTGGAGAAGGATCCCCTAAGATTTCAACAGGTAAATTGTTTTTCAGAATAGGTTCCTGTTTAAAGAATACTTCATCTATTTCCCTTCTTTCATTCATAAACATGTCACTTTTATGGTCTAGCAAATATTGTTCTAAAGGATCACTAGGAGGTACGGCAATAGAAGCAAGACCAATAATTTCATCCTTACTAGGTAATTCTTCTTCACGATGTTGTCTACTAAATTTAGAGAAATTAAATTCATGAGTCATATCATCTAAACCGATAGTAACAGCATCCCTTTTGCAATCTATGGTAGCATTAACAGTGTTCAGGAAGGGTCTACCAAATATAATGGGACAAAATCTATCTTGTGGGAAATCAAGAACAAGAAAATCAGCAGGATATTTAGTTTTCCCACACAAGACTTCAACATCTCTAATAATTCCCATTGGTGAAATAGTATCTCTATTGGCAAGTTTAATTGTGATATCAGTATCTTCTATCTCAGTAGGTGCAATATCATGCATAATTTCTTTGTATAAGGAATGAGGTATTGCGCTAGCACTAGCACCCATATCACATAAGCCATGATAACAATGATCTCCTATTTTAACAGAAATAATAGGCATGTCTACCACAAGTCTAGGTTTATCTTTAGCACAGGGTTTAGCAATTCTAGCAGTTTCATCACAGAAATAAATAACATGCCCATCAATATTATCAGACAAGAGATCTTTGACAATAGCAATATTAGGTTCAACTTTAACTTACTCAGCAGGTGTATATGTTTTAATATTGCTTTTACGAACCACAGTTGAAGCTTTAGCATGATCCTTTATCCTAACAGGAAAAGGTGGTTTCTCAACATATGCAGTAGGAACAATAGGATCATTATAAGTGACAATCTTTTCTTCAACTTTAATAGGTGCAGTTACCTTTACTTCTATGGGAGGATGATATTTAAACCACTTCTCCTTAGGGAGATCAACATAAATAGCAAAAGATTCATAGAAAAAAGCTACTATCTCAGAGTCAAGCCCATATTTAATGCTAAGTTTACGGAAAACATCGGTATTCATAAAAGATTTAACACAATCAAAACTAGGTGTCATACCTGACTCCTTACCTTTGTCGAGGTCCCAATCTTCAGAGTTGCGTTTAATTATTTCCAATAAATCCCATTTGTATTCAATAGTCTTCATCATAAAAGAGTCAGCACAAGAAGTATCAAGTATGGTGCGATTGCAATCAGAAAGCCGAGCATAAAAATTTTGAATAATCATTTCTCTTGAGAGCTCATGATTGGGGCATGAATATAACATTGATTTAAGCCTCCCCTAAGCTTGAGCGATGATTTCTCCTTCGTGAGGCCAAAAATTATATATATAATTGCGATCACGATGAACAAGATGCATAGGATAAAACTTCTGATGAAATTCCAATTTCAATCGTTTGTAATTCCAAGACCCCATATCATCACATTGTCTTTACCATGTCGATGCATCTCCCTTTAAAGATAAAGGGAAGACCTTCTTCTTAACAACATCTCCGGATACACCTGCAAGCTTAAATAATCCACAAACTTCATCCACATATATTAGATGCTCATCAGGATGTTTTGTTCCATCTCCTAAAAAGGGATTAGCTAGCAGTTTTTCTATCATACCCGAAGGAATTTCAAAGCAGACATTTTCATTTTCAGTAGGTTGAGGAGAAACTCTTTGCTCTACTGGTCGGGGTGAAGATACCCCGAACAAGACCCTCAGAGGACTACTTTCCATAGTAAAAGGTGACAGTAAATTTCAGCACACTATATAAATTTTTCCTTACCAAATTCCACCTACCAAAGGCGCTTCACTCCCCTCAACGGTGCCAGAAAAGAGTCTTGATGACCCACAAGTATAGGGGATCTATCGTAGTCCTTTCGATAAGTAAGAGTGTCGAACCCAACAAGGAGCAGAAGGAAATGATAAGCGGTTTCCGGCAAGGTATTCTCTGCAAGTACTGAAATAAGTGGTAACAGATAGTTTTGTGATAGGATAATTTGTAACGAGTAACATGTAACAAAAGTAAATAAAGTGCAGCAAGGTGGCCCAATCCTTTTTGTAGCAAAGGACAAGCCTGGACAAACTCTTATATAGAGAAAAGCGCTCCCGAGGACACATGGGAATATCGTCAAGCTGGTTTTCATCACGCTCATATGATTCACGTTCGGTACTTTGATAATTTGGTATGTGGGTGGACCGGTGCTTGGGTACTGCCCTTACTTGGACAAGCATCTCACTTATGATTAACCTCTATTGCAAGCATCCGCAACTACAACAAAAGTATTAAGGTAAACCTAACCATAGCATGAAACATATGGATCCAAATCAGCCCCTAACGAAGCAACGCATAAACTAGGGTTTAAGCTTCTGTCACTTTAGCAACCCATCATCTACTTATTACTCCCTAATGCCTCAAACAATGGTGAAGTGTCATGTAGTCGACGTTCACATAACACCACTAGAGGAGAGACAACATACATCTCATCAAAATATCGAACGAATACCAAATTCACATGACTACTAATAGCAAGACTTCTCTCATGTCCTCGGGAACAAAAGTAACTACTCACAAAGCATAAACATGTTCATAATCAGAGGGGTATTAATATGCATATAGGATCTGAACATATAATCTTCCACCAATTAAACCAACTAGCATCAACTATAAGGAGTAATTAACACTACTAGCAACCTACTAGCACCAATCCCGGACTTGGAGACAAGAATTGGATACAAGAGATGAACTAGGGTTTTGAGAGGAGATGGTGATGATGAAGATGTTGATGGAGATTGCCCTCTCCCGATGAGAGGAGCGTTGGTGATGACGATGGCGATTGCGATGATTCCCCCTCCCGGAGGGAAGTTTCCCCGGCAGAACAGCTCTGCCAGAGCCCTAGATTGGTTCCGCCAAGGTTCCGCCTTGTGGCGGCGGTGTTTCGTCCGAGAAGATGGCTTGTTATTTTTGTCCCATCGAAAGACTTCATATAGCAGAAGATGGCCACCGGAGGGCCACCACGGGGCCCACGAGGTAGGGGGCGCGCGCAGGGGGGTAGGGCGCGCTCCCCACCCTCGTGGGCAGGGTGTGGCCCCCCTGGTGAGTTTCTTCCGCTGAGTATTTTTTATATATTCTGAAAACGTATTCCGTGAAGTTTCAGGACTTTTGGAGCTGTGCAGAATAGGTCTCTAATATTTGCTCCTTTTCCAGCTCAGAATTCCAGCTGCCGGCATTCTCGCTCTTTATGTAAACCTTGTAAAATAAGAGATAATAGGCATAAGTATTGTGACATAATGTGTAATATCAGTCCATAATGTAATAATTATCGATATAAAAGCATGATGCAAAATGGGCGTATCACGGCTTTTGTAGTGGTAGGGTGTGTGTTGCTGCGTTCAGCGCCTATGTATCCTGCCTTGGATGTGTGTGTGTGTTTGTGATGGATGAGTGCGGTTGTACCGGACACTGTGGATCTTTACTTTATATATAAAGCGAGGCGAAAGACTTTTTTTTTAAAAAACTCCATATATTTATGAGCATGCATGGCCTTGGTAGACCTGCATGTCCATGTATTGTCACCAATCTGCTTGCATGCATCAGATAGTATCGAAGGTCCGGCGAGAGCCAGCCGAGTGATATCAGAGGTGGAGCGTTCGCAGCTATGCATCTTCCATGGGCTTGTTGGCGGGACGTGCCACACCACGCGATCGTGAGCCATCCGTGCTGTGCTTCGTATCTGCCTGGATGGCCGGCTGGCCATGGCGCGTCACTGGATGCATCCGCTCGTGAGACGAGGTCCCCACTTGGCTTGCCCACGTAGTCTCGATGTTGATGGAGCGTGCGGGTGCAGGTGACGGCGTATCGTTGATGCAGATCGCATCATGGTGTATGCTTGACGCCTCAGACCATGTCTGGTGCTTGTCGATGGAGTTGCTGGATCGCGTTGGCGCTGTAGACCTGTAGCGGCAGGGGCTTTGATCGAAAAAGAATTTTATGAGACCAGGTCTCATACGAGACCCATCCTAATGGATGATACGTGGCATTCATAAATCACAAAGCATCTATTCCACCCTTCATTTGAAATCAGGAGGGAGAAAGATTAGATGCTTTGGGATTTATGAATGCCACATGTCATCCATTAGAGCGGGTCTCACCTACTAACCGTGAGACCTGGTCTCATATAATTTTTTTCCGACTTGATCTATGGTCGGATTTATTTGTGGCTAAAAGATATCTATCTAATGAAATTTGAAAAACCTAAATTTTGATCTAATCTAGCTAAAGAATCGATCTATTATGGTGAACTCGAAAATTGAATCTAAAATTACGAGACCGATCTAATCTTTGATGATCGGGTACCGCGCCCCGAAGGAGAGGAGATTAATCTTCACGGGAGCGATGCACCGCGGAAGTGGTGGAGGAATTTAGAATTGGTGTCGTGAGACTAACCGCTTTAATATCATGTAGAAAATATAAAATCTATAATATCCGTTGTATTGGTCTGACCCTTGTGTAGGGTATATATAAAGTACAATATGAGAGAAAGAGACTTGAAGTATAAGACAAGTAATACATGGTTTAAATCTATTTGATTTCTACCCTTTATCTCTATCTTTAAACTTAAACTATATTCTAACAGTAGCAGCAACGGCTGCTAATGGCATAGGTCTCCGCTCACCAATGGATGCTTCAATAAAGAAATAAGAAAGACCGTTCAATTCCATACTGATTTTTCTTCAACTACTACGAGCGCACAATCTTTCTCTTTTGGTTGATCAAATTAATAATGTACTCAAAAAAATAGCAAAGATCTCATTGGAAAGTATCATTGCATTTTGTGTTCAAGATTGAAAAGGGAGAATGATTACGTTGCCCTTTACTTGAAAACTTCCAAAAGGTAGTACGTACGGGTTTCCTATTCCTCATTTGAACAACAAGCTAAGAGCCAACAACCCAGTAGAGAAAAAGAACATAAAACATCGTAGTGATCACGTTGCTCCTTCTGTTGATTTTGTATCTTTCTAAATTGACTGAATTTGGGTCATGTAAAGGACGGTCAAATCACTTTGGCCGCCTTCACACTCCGGTCATGGTTTGATTGATGTCAATGGTGGAAATTAACAAGAAAAAACGCCTAAGAAAATGGCAAATACTTGCTCTGTAAAAAAAATATGAGACCATTTAGATCATTACTTTAATAATCTAAGCAGTCTTATATTTCTTTACAAAGATAGTATAACTTTTAGCATGTCAGAAATTAAGTTGCACACATTGTACTTGGCATACAAGGGCATCTCTAACGGCAACCCGCAAAAATGCTCATGCACCCGTCCACAGATACGGATGCGGGAGGGTGACATCCAACGCTAGCCGCATATATTTCAAACCGCATTTTAACCAATCGAACGAAATTCATGCAAACCGGTCGATATTCATCAAAGTTCGGACAGAAAATGGCATAAATTATCTATACGTAACATACAAATTAAGTCTGGTACAACAATGTCTCTAAATTCAACTAGATCTCGCATGTCCAGCAAGTTTTTCATGAACGGATCATATCGTTCCACGCAAACTCCCCCTTCAACTTCATCCAACAATGTGTACACGTAAATGGGTGTCCCTCTATTCTGTGGTACACCATGGAGCCGCATGCAAGCTATATTTAATGTGTAGACCAACATTGAGTGAACGAATCAAGCAACAAGTTGAGCAAGAGGAAGTAAAACTTACGAGCTCGTCCATGTCCGCGTGCAAATGGTCACCTTGCCTCGAGCTGACTAACCAAGTTGCAAAACTTGACGATGCTGATCTGCATAGCGTGTCAGCGATATGACAACGACCTCATGTTGCGTGGTTGAATGATGTACATGTCGTAGGGTGGAATGTACTTTCGTGCGGGAAACTTTTCATGTACTTGCTCCCCAGAAGGGCTCCCCTCTGCTCCTGACAATGAGATCCACGGATACGACCAACCACGTATCGCACAACAACTCATCCTCCATGGTCGAGTAGCTCAGCATCCTTCGTACTCTAAAAAACGACGTAGCATTTGAAAATAAGCTCAATGGCATTTAACCGAACACCTGCCAGGTGTGGTGTCCGCAATGAAGGTCATCAACAGGGGGCGGAGTGTACCTGGGTTCAACGGCTTCAGAGTGGAACTATCGGAACAGCGAGCGGGTGCTTCAGTGCTGGTTGCGGATGTCCGGCAATGCCTCTGTCCGCCGGATACGAATAGCAGCGGCGACAGAGGTGGAGCGTGCGGATGCAAAGCAAGGGGGGAAGAGGCGGTGTGGGAGGAAATGGGACCGAGATGGGGGATTGGGTGGGCCGCGGTGTCAGACTCTTATGTTTTGGGTGTTCGGGCTCCTGCAAACCTCCACACTTTTGTCTTCAATTTGCGGGAGAAATCACATCCGGATCGCCCCGCGGATCGATATAGATTGGTGTTGGATAGTTTTCACGGTTCAGACGGTTCCGGGAGGTTTAAGGGTCTGTCTTGAAGATGCTCTAAGTTCAGTAACTCATTGATGAGCTTATATGCTAAGATACTATCCGAGAACTTGTAAAATGATAAGATGATATGAATTTTACACTTAGTTTGGCTTCACCCGTATTATTAAGGCTCCAAAAGAATTCGCTCAAGTAGTGTGACTAGTATTCCGCATAGAGGATCCTAAAGGATAAAAAATTCCAGAGAGAAACAAACAGAAGACACCACCTACAACCTCACTACCTCAGCAAGCAAACTGGCCGCCATTCCGGACGTTTATTGGTAGACTCGGTCTCATCCAAAATCCCGTGATCCTCACAGCAAAAGTGCTGTGATCATTTCGATCTTGAAGAATGTTATTTAGCTCCCTCCATATAAAGACAAAAGTAGCTATGGGGCAGAGATAAGAAGCATCGATTCCTTGAGTGGTGATTCCACGCACTGGCCGACCCATCGGGAGGTCATGATAAACAAGCTTGGGAACAAGAACACGTATGCCTAAATAAAGATACAACGAATACACTCATGTGGGTTGGATAGGGGCGGCAATACCCAGCTTCGCGTGCGTGTGTTTCGCTTCCGGCCGGCTGGCCGTTGTATGCGCGTGGAGTACTAGTTGATCTGTTGCGGCCTGTGACTGGATGGACTCCGGGCGCCGTGGGCGGCTGCGGGATGCGTTGCCGGATCTGCCGTGCACCGCTTCGCCCTCGACGCCGAAGGCCTCACCGCCGTTACCCGATCTCGTCCATTCGGATTTGATCAAAGACACCGGCGATGATGGTGCGCCGGCGGCTGAGGGATGGCGCTGGGCCGTTAGGTTCCGTGAGGGCCAGGGGAATTGACTCAGCGGCCGCCTGCATCATTCTCCGGCATCTCGTTGGACGGCGTTGCTGGATTTGAAAATGACGTCCGCGCCGGCGAATACATCGATATTGACGGCCAGATGAAGGTAGGAACCCTTTTGCGTATTGATATTTTCGATGTGGTTGTCGATCTCTGTATGCAGATGGTTTCGGAAGAGGTTCATTCGATCGAGATAGTTGACACATCCCCGGAGTCTAGCGGAGGGAAGCTAGATCGGCGGGTGGGAGGCCGCTTCTGGGTGCTTGCGGACGAGGATGACGAGGAGGAGAGCGCCGATGGGAAATGCGCCCACGAATCGCCGGATCCCTCGACGACTTTTGACGCCGTTGGTCCTAATACCCGGGTGGCGTGTCAAGAGCCGATTCCTGAAGACAAAGGAAGTTCAGAACGCATGCCAGTTCGCCGGAGTACGGCGGCGACATCGATCAAGCCTTGGAGGGGACCCCTACCTAAGGTATGCCTCCCGACCCTAACTCTTTTTGATTTGATTCATCCCGAGTCCTGGATTACAGTTAAGAGAAGGAAGAGCAAGCGTCGAAACGTGGCCGGACCGACACCGGTGGCGGCAGCGGCGACCACGCCGGCGATCCCGGGGATCGGGATCAGGGCGGCTCGGGAGGCACGTTTGATTTCTTTACTGGGCCGAGATGGGCCAACTTCGCCAGAACAAACGCCGCAGCCGGTTGGGCCGGAGATAGTTGGGTATGAGGCCCAGACTATTTCGGGTCCCTCGGTCCTCGCGTGCGCAGGCATATGCAACGATCACGTCGATCGATCGACGTCGTTATCGCCACTTCCGCCTAGGGTTCGAAGGTGCGGGAGGCCGGGATTTCGGGTTTGTGGCTCTGGACGTGCGCGCCGGATTCCGCCGCTCTCTGCGATGGCTGGTCGCGGGGCGGGGGTTCCTACGGGGAAGAATCCCCCTCTGGCAGTTGCTGCCACCGGGCGCGACGGGTCGGCTGTGCCGCCTCCTGCAGCGGCTGGGCAGGGCGTCACTGGGGCTTCAGTGGGAGCCGGAGCGCCGCAGGGCACGCTGGGCCGCGGTGGTGGCCACCACAGCGTCCGGCCTTCGGTGCCGGCGGTGGGTCGTGGCGGCCCGCCTGCTCCTAGGCCGCCGGCGCCAGCAGCAACTCCGGATGAGGCCTCGTCGGTGCTTGCTTCAGCAGGGCGAGGCCGGGCGCACGGTCCGAGGCCGCCGCCGCCTACACCGGCTATAGGTGCTGCTCCACCGCCGCACCTCGTTACGTGGCCGCCGCAGAAGCGGCCTGGCCCGGTGCATGCACAGGCACTGCCGCCTCAGTCGGGAGCTGGAGGAGCGGGTCTGCCCCGGGGACCAGCCAACGGTGGAGCAAACGGACCGCCGCGGGGTCAATGGGGTGATGACGGACATGATGTTTATGGTGAAGGTATACACCAAGGTTCATCGTCCACAGGTGGTGGACGTGGACATGCTTGGCAAAGCGATGGCTCAGCGGACAGACCTTTTTATGGCCCCCCGAGTGGCTTTGTTGAAGGGGCATCAGGCCCTAACCATCGGCAGCATGCTGGCTACCGTGGTCATCGTGGTCGAGGTGGCCGAGGTGGCCGGTACCGGCAACGTCATCCTCCTCCGCCGACCGTCGTTGAGCAGACGGACACCACTGAGACGTCCAATCCTGCTCACACGGCGGATTTGTCAGATTATGCCATGGAGGTGGTCACAGAGCTGGCAACGGTTGTTGCCACAACGTCGGGGTCAGTTGATAATACAGACAAAGCAGAGTCAGATAAAGCATCCAAATGGGCTCGCAAGAAGGAGAAGACGCTTTGCTATCGTTGTGGTGAGAAGGGCCACTTTATTGTGGATTGCGTAACTGAGCTTTGTGATACTTGCGGCAAGCCGGCACATGGTACGAGGGAGTGTCCTATCTTGCGTGATCGGATGCCCACTATCTCTATTTATGGTTTGTATTGTGCTGAGCTGATGTTCTTTGAGTCCCCTAGTGCGCGAGAGATCCCAGAGGAGACTCCGTGCATGACTACTGGAATTGTGAAAGTGACCAAATGTGATGTATCCGAGTCTCAGATTGTGCAGAGGCTTAAGGAGTTAGTTCCAGGTGACTACCAGTGGGAGCTTGTCAGTATTGAGGGCAATATGTATAAGGTTGACTTCCCATCTGTTCAGGATTTGCAGAGACTTTTGAGTTTCGGGTTGTGCCATGTGCCTGGCACATAGTGTATTCTGGAGTTCCACGAGTGGAAGAAGGTTGAGCCAAAGGGCAAGCCTCTTACTCTGGTGTGGTTACGTTTCTGTGGAGCTCCCTCGAAGCCGATGCAGGACGCTGAGGTGGTTGCTAGCTTGGGTATTTTGGTAGGGAAGACTGGGCGAGTGGATATGGCCTTTACCCGAGCTCACGGGGTGGCTCGTTTGCTGGTGAGTGTTCGAGATATAGAGTTTCTGCCTGATGTGGTTATGTGGACATATTGGGGCGAAATGTTCCCACTTGAGATTGAGTTTGAGGATGCCGCGCTTTTCGCTGACGTCATCAATGGGACTGATACATACATGCACGAGGGAGACGATGGGTCTGCGGCCAAGGAGGCGCCCGGGGCTGATGCTGGACGTGAGATGTCCAACGGTTCGAGGCCAACTCAGACAACCGTGCATGAGACAACATCCTCTCCCTCAGTGCCGATGAACACGCTGAGATTTGGGTCGTTTGAGCCAGCTTCTGCATCTCCCAGACTTTGGAGCGACCGGGTGGAGGACGATGATGAGCTGGAGTATACGCTCCCTCTGTTGGTTTCTGCCGATGCTCAGGAGCCGGTGCTCGCGGTCACGGAGGTGGCTTGCTCTCGGGGAGACTCGGCCGTGGCCTCTCAGACGGCGATGGATGCGCCTCGGGGATGGGGCTATGGTCAGGTCACTGCGGCTCCCTCCTCCCCTCAGGTCGCCTTGGTGGCCGCACAGACCGGGACGCCTAGCCAAAGGGTCGGGATGGGTGGGGAGTTCGGGCAGGAGGCCCACATACTTCTCTCCCCCGGCGCGCTTGAGCCCGCCCTGACCGAGGCCTCTCCGACGGCGGTGGTTGAGCCTCTGGGAGGGGGCTATGGTCAGGTGGCGGCGGCTCCTTCTTCTCCTCAGGCCGCCTTGGTGGCCGCACCGACTGGGGCGCCTATGACACCCCCCAGCCAGAGGGTCGGGACGGGTGGGGAGTTCGGGCAGGCGGCCCACAAACTCCTCTCCCCCGGCGCGCTTGAGCAGCAAGGCGCCACTTTAGGGAAGATATTGGCGGGGCCTACCGTCAGGGCAGGAGGCCTTGATGTCTGTAGGCCCTCTCGGCAGGACGTGATCGCATTCGGAGGGATTTCAGATCCAGTTTCTGAGGGCTGGCGGATGAGTCGCCGGCTCCAGGATTTTTCGGAGGTTGACGACATGCAGCAGAGGTGCGCTATGCGGGCGGCCAAGCTTCGTGACATTGAAGTCACTACTGGTATGTCTGTTAACGTATCTAATTCAATTTTACATTATTCAGATGAGGAGATTATTCATAATGCAAACCAACTAGGAGTTTCACTGGGGAGTAATGATAGAGAGATATCTAATTCGGTCAATGATCTCCTAGATTTGGAGGCCGAACATGCATTAGAGACTATTCGAAACCTAGCTGTAGTAAAACCCATGAACGATGCAGAGATTGATGCGTTAGGAGTTAGAGTGTTTGATAATCTTTGTGCGGATCTTGCACCATCCAATCCTCACTCCGAGGAAGAGGATGCAACCCTAGAGGAGGATATAGCTAGCCCCACTGTACCCGGTTATGAGGACTGGATGGAGGATCCAAGTAGACCCAAACGCACGTGGAAGCGGAAGATTTATCCCACTTCTGCGGTTCGTCGGAGTGCTAGGATTCGGACTACCAAAAAATTTCATGATGAAAGATGAAAGGAATATTTCGGAATAGCAGAGGTCCCAAAGACTTGGCTAAAAGAAGGTTTCTTGCTGAGGCATCTTTAGAGCATCGTTTAGATTTTATTGCTCTCTCGGAAACTGGTCGTGAGAACTTTGCGCCCCAGTTTCTTGCCTCTCTTGTGGGCGGTGTTGATTTTGATTGGCATTGCCTTCCTCCGCGAGGAAGATCGGGTGGGATCTTGCTTGGTGTGAGATGCGACTCGCTAGAAATCCGCAGCGTAGTGATGGGTGACTTTGCGGTCAAGTTTCGAGTTAGGTCTAAAACTGATGGTTTCAACTGGGCTTTGGTGGCGGTATATGGTGCCGCACAGCCTAAGCTAAAACCAGAGTTTTTGGCGGACCTTGTTCGAATCTGTGGGTCTGAGCAGCTTCCAATGTTGGTTGGGGGTGACTTCAATACCATTAGGAGGAGAGAGGAGAAGAACAACGATAATTTTGACGGCAGGTGTTTGTTTACGTTCAATACCATTATTGAAAGTTTGGATCTGAGGGAGATAGAACTTTCTGGTAGAAAGTTTACCTGGGCTAATGCTATGCCAAACCCGACGTATGAAAAACTTGATCGAGTTCTCGCGAGCGTTGAGTGGGAACAGAAGTACCCTCTCGTAACGGTACAAGCCCTCTCGTGTGGAATATCCGATCACACTCCTTTGTTTCTGGACTCGGGAGAGCCGAATCACATGGGAAACAAAAATACATTTTCTTTCGAGATGGCCTGGTTTGAGCGCGAAGGTTTCTTGGACCTGATTGCCAGGGAATGGGTTAAGGGTGCAGGAGGTAGGACTTCAGTCGAGCGTTGGCAGAATAAGATTAGGCATTTGAGAAGTTTCTTGAGGGGATGGGCTAAACACCTTACTGGGTTGTATAAAATTGAAAAGGACAGGCTCCTTTCTCTTATTCAGGCCCTTGACATACAGGCTGAATCCACGATGTTGCAGCCAGCTGAGCTCCATGTTAAAACCGAGGCGGAGAAGAGGCTGAAAGAGCTTCTCCGCGAAGAAGAATTGAAGTGGGCATTACGGGCTAAGGTCCGCAAAGTTGTCCAGGGGGACGCAAATACCCAATTCTTTCACTTAATTGCTAATGGCAAACATAGAAAGAAGAGAATCTTTCAGCTTGAGCAAGACGAAGGCACCATTTTAGGACAGGACAACCTAAAAACCTATATAACCGAATATTACAAGCAGTTATTTGGACCTCCCGAGGATAGCTATGTGTCCCTCGATGAGTCCAGGATTGAGGATGTACCTCAATTATCGGCTGCCGATAATGATATTTTGGTTGCCCCGTTTTCAGAGAAGGAGGTGTTTGATGCTATTGCACAGATGAAAAACAATAAGGCTCCCGGACCGGATGGTTTCCCGGCTGAGTTTTACAAAAAGTGCTGGCACATTATTAAGGGGGATTTGTTACCTATGTTTGATGATCTGTTCTCTGGACAGCTTCATTTATTTCACTTGAATTTTGGAACTATCACATTGCTTCCTAAGAAAATGGATGCTGTGAGAATAGAGCAGTTCAGGCCGATCTGCCTTCTTAATGTTAGTTTCAAAATCTTCACCAAGGTCGGGACTAATAGTCTTACACAGATTGTGCATTCTGTGGTGCAACAGTCCCAAACTACTTTCATGTCGGATAGAAACATCCTTGAAGGGGTGGTTGTCCTTCATGAAACGCTCCATGAAATCCATTCTAAAAAACTTGATGGAGTGATTTTTAAGGTGGATTTTGAGAAAGCGTACGATAAAGTCAAATGGCCAGTCCTTCAACAGGCATTGCGTATGAAAGGTTTCGATGAAGCCTGGCGCCACCAGGTTAAATCGTTTACGCAAAAAGGTAGTGTTGGAATTAAGGTGAATGACAATATTTATTTCCAGACACATAAAGGCCTAAGACAAGGAGATCCGATGTTGCCTATCCTGTTTAACATCGTGGTGGATATGTTAGCACTTTTGATAGGAAGGGCTAAGGAGAATGGTCAAGTAGGTGGCTTAGTACCTCATCTTGTTGATGGAGGTGTATCCATTCTTCAGTACGCTGATGATACAATCATCTTTATGGAGCATGATTTGGCCAAGGCAAGAAATATGAAGCTGGTGTTATGCCTTTTTGAACAATTGACCGGGCTTAAGATTAACTTTCACAAGAGTGAGTTGTTCTGCTTTGGTAGAGCCAAGGAAGAACAAGATGCTTATAGGCAATTGTTTGGGTGTGATTTGGGGGCGTTACCTTTTTCTTACCTAGTTATACCAATCCACCACCGCAAGCTGACAAATCGAGAATGGAAGTGCATCGAAGATAGATTTGAAAAGAAACTGAGTTGCTGGAAGGGCAAGCTCATGTCATACGGAGGCCGACTAATTTTGATTAATTCGGTGCTCACGAGTATGCCTATGTTTCTTCTATCGTTCTTTGAACTCCCAGTTGGGGTTAGGAAAAGACTAGACTTTTATCAATCGTGTTTCTTCTGGCAGGGCGATGAGCTAAAAAGAAAGTACCGGCTAGCTAAATGGGATATCATCTGTAGACCGAAAGACCAAGGGGGGCTTGGTATTGAAAATCTCAAAGTCAAGAACAGATGCCTTCTTAGTAAGTGGCTGTGGAAGCTATCCCAAGAGACTGATGCCACGTGGGCACAAATACTGCGTAGCAAGTACCTTCAGACCAAAACTTTGTCACAAGTGACGGTTAGGTCGACTGACTCGCCTTTCTGGAAAGGACTCATGAAAGTCAAACAATCACTGTTTAATAGGGCAAAGTTCATTATTGGCAACGGTACTAGTACACGGTTCTGGGAGGATACTTGGCTCGGAGAGACACCCTTGGTCATTCAATACCCGTCTTTATATCGTATTGTTCAACATCGTGAGGTGTTCGTTGCAACGATATTTCAATCTACCCCCCTTAATATTCAGTTTAGACGGTCGCTAGCGGGCAATCGTTGGGAAGAATGGCTCCGTCTAGTTAGGAGGCTGATGGAGGTTCAGCTTTCCCAGCAACCAGATGAATTACGCTGGAAGCTAACTAGGTCTAGAGTATTCACAGTTAAATCAATGTATATTGATGTTATCAACTCGAGCTTCATTCCTACCTCCAAGCATGTTTGGGCTGTCAAAGTTCCTTTGAAAATAAAAGTGTTCATGTGGTTTGTCCACAAACAAGTCATTTTAACTAAGGACAACCTGACAAAGCGCAATTGGACAGGATCTACTAGGTGTAATTTCTGTGATCGGGATGAGACAATTAAACACCTGTTTTTTGATTGCCCGCTGGCCAAAGTTCTGTGGCGTACCGTCCACATTGGTTTCAATATTACTCCACCGAATTCTGTTAACATGTTATTTGGGACATGGCTTAATGGGATTCAGCCTGATGTAGCAAAACATATTCGTGTGGGAGTATGCGCTTTGCTCTGGACTATCTGGAATTGCAGAAATGATTTGGTTTTTAACAGAATATCACGATTTCATTTTGTGTAGGTTATCTTCCGAGCCACGGCATTAATCCGTTCGTGGTCGCTACTCACTCCGATGGAGGCCAGGGAGCATTTGGTTACTGGGTCTATCCGCTGGGAGATGATAGCTCAGGATATCTTCAACCGGTTTGGATGGCGGTCATGTAATAGGATAGGCAATTAGTTTTCCTATCTTGCTTTAGCCGGCCGGTTGTGGAGTCCCTTTCTTGGCTAGTTTGTTTTCCTAGCATTTTTGGCTCTGAGTGAGCTTTTGTTTCCGTTGGAGACTTTCAGACCTTGTTACAACTTTTTATTTATAATAAGTTGGCTGTATGCATTGTTCTGATGCAGAGGCCGGGGTGCCCCCCCTTTTCGAAAAAAATGTGGGTTGGATAGAAGTAGCGTCAAATGTTGCTTAGATGGTGGCTTTGGTCTTATTGTTGTATGACTTCGTAAGATCTTGTGTTAATAATTAATAAAATGGCTGTATACATCATCCAAATGCAGAGGCTGGGGGTATTCCTCCTTTTTTTAACATGTAGGTTGGATCCTTCTTTTTAGGATGGTATTTTTCACTAATCCGAATGCTCAGGGATGTGCCGTTCAAAAACATACTTAAAACTCCGTTGATGTGCCTTTGCCATGGAGACAAGGGATTTGCATGCATGACAATATGAGTTGTTGTGCCACCACAACATATATCATACCTTATAGCATCTCCAATAGTTGATATCAAATAGGGCACCAAATTATTATTCGAGCAAAATTTGCATAACTAAAAAGAGTTTTTACATCACAAAAACCTGCAACTTCAATAGATGATGTAAAATAGATGTCACAAAATATAACACTATTGGCTCTAGTGGGTGTCCTATTTTACATCATTTGTTGGAGCAATTCTGTTTGGTGATGCGAATTTTTCTCGAGCCACGTGGACCCCTGATGATATAAAATTTTCTCGAGAGCATCAAGTGATGCAAGTTTGCATCACTTTTTTCGAAAAGGGGATTCCCCGGCCTCTGCATCAGAACGATGCATACGGCCATCTTATTAAAAAGAAACATAGGTTCAACAAAGTCTTAGAGTCTCAAAACGAAAATAAAGGAGGGCTCACAAAGAGCCAAAAGGGCCAAAAAACAAACTGGCCATAAAAAGCCACAATCGGCTGGCATAAGAGAGGCGGGTAAATTAATTGCCTATCCTATTATATGACCGCCATCCAAACCGGTTGAAGATATCTCGTGCTACCATCTCCCATCGGATAGATCCAGTAACCAAATGCTCCCTGACCTCCGTCGGAGTGAGTAGCGACCACATACGGATCAACGCAGTGGCTCAGAAGATAACCTGCAAAAAATGAATATTTGTTGTTCTGTTAAAAACCAAATCATTTCTGCAGTTCCAGACTGCCCACAATAAAGCACAAACTCCTACACGAATATGTCTCGCTGTTACCGGCTCTATCCTGTTAAGCCACGTTCCAAATAACGTGTTAACAGAACTCGGTGGAGTAATATTAAATGCAATATGGACTGTCCGCCATAAGACTTTGGCTAACGGGGAATCAAGAAAAAGGTGTTTGATGGTTTCATCCCGATCACAGAAACTACACCTAGTAGGTCTTGTCCAATTACGCTTTGCCAAATTATCCTTGGTTAATATTACTTGTTTATGGACAAACCACATAAACACTTTGATTTTCAAAGGAACTTTGACAGCCCAAACATGTTTGAAACTAGGAATCAAGCTTGAGTTGGTAACATCAGCATACATTGATTTAACTGTAAACTCTCCAGACCTAGTAAGCTTCCAGCGTAATTTATCGGGTTGTTGAGATAGCTGAACCTCCATCAGTCTACTTACTAGATGGAGCCATTCTTCCCAACGATTTCCAACTAGCGTCCTTCTGAACTGCATATTAAGGGGATTGGATTGAAGTACCGTTGCAATGAACGTCTCACGTCGTTGAACAATACGATACAGAGACGGGTATTGAATGGCAAGGGGGGTCTCTTCGAGCCAAGTATCCTCTCAGAATCGCGTACTAGCACCGTTGCCAATAATAAACTTTGTCCTATTAAATAAGGTTAATTTGACTTTCATAAGCCCTTTCCAAAAAGGTGAGTCAGTCGGCCTTGCTGTCACCTATGACAAAGTTTTGGAGTGAAGATACTTGCTACGGAGGATCTGTGCCCAAGTGGCATCTGTCTCAATCGATAACTTCCACAGCCACTTGCTGAGAAGACATTTGTTCTTGACCTCAAGATTCTCAATACCAAGACCCCCTTGGTCTTTCGGTCGACAGATGATATCCCATTTGGCGAGTCGGTATTTTCTTTTTAATTCATCGCTCTACCAGAAAAATCGTGATCGATAGAAGTCCAGTCTTTTCCTAACTCCAACTGGGACTTTGAAGAATGACAAAATAAACATAGACATACTCGTGAGAACTGAGTTAATCAGAATTAATCAGCCTCCGTATGACATGAGCTTGCCCTTCCAGCAACTCAGTTTCTTTTCAAAGCGGTCCTCGATGCACTTCCATTCTCTGTTTGTCAGCTTACGATGGTGGATTGGTATACCTAAGTACGTAAAAGGTAAAGTCCCCAATTCACACCCAAACAATTGCCTATATGCCTCTTGTTCGTTATTGGCTCTACCAAAGTAGAACAATTTGCTTTTGTGAAAGTTAATCTTTAACCCGATCAATTTTTCAAATAAGCATAACACAAGCTTCATATTTCTCGCTTTGGCTAAGTCATGCTACATAAAGATGATCGTATCATCGGCGTACTGAAGGATGGACACGCCTCCATCAACTAGATGAGGTACCAAGCCACCCACCTGACCAGCCTCCTTAGCCGTTCCTATCAAAATTGCCAACATATCAACTACAATGTTGAACATAGGAGACATCGGATCCCCTTATCTTAGGCCCTTATGTGTCTGGAAATAATGACATATGTCGTCATTCACTTTAATTCCAACACTCCCTTTTTGCGTGAATGATTCTACCTGGCGTCGCCAGGCTTCATCAAAACCTTTCATACGCAAGGCCTATTGAAGGAATGGCCATTTGACTTTATCGTACGCTTTCTTGAAATCCACCTTAAAAACAACTCCATCTAACTTTTTTGTGTGAATTTCATGGAGCGTTTCATGAAGGACCACCACCCCTTCTAGGATGTTTCTGTCCGGCATGAAAGCAGTTTGGGAATGCTGCACCACAGAATGTGCAATCTGTGTGAGCCTATTAGTCCCAACTTTGGTGAAAATTTTGAAACTAACATTGAGGAGGCAGATCGGCCTGAACTGCTCAATTCTCACAACTTCCGTTTTCTTAGGAAGCAGTGTTATTGTTCCAAAATTTAAATGAAATAACTGAAGTTGTCCATAGAATAGATCATGGAACATTGGTAACAAATCCCCCTTAATAATATGACAGCACTTTTTATAGAACTCCGCCGGAAATCCATCCAGCCCTGGAGCCTTATTGTTTTTCATCTGCGTAATAGCTTCAAACACCTCTTTCTCCGAGAACGGGGCAACCAAAATATCATTTTCATCAGCAGTGAGTTGAGGCACATCCTCAATCCTGGACTCATCCAGGGACACACAACTATCCTCCGGAGGTCCAAACAACCGCTTACAGTACTCGGTTATGTATAGTTTGAGGTTATCCTGTCCTAAAATAGTTCCTTCATCTTGTTCAAGCTGAAAGAGTCTCTTCTCTCTGTGCTTGCCATTAGCGATCAAGTGAAAGAATTGAGTGGTCGCATCCCCCTGGACAACTTTGCGGACCTTAGCCCGCAACACCCACTTTAATTCCTCTTCACGAAGAAGCTCTTTCAGCCTCATCTCTGCTTCATGTTTAGCATGAAGCTCCGTGGCATGCAAAATCGTGGATTCGGCTTTTAAATCTAGGGACTGAATAAGTGAAAGGAGCATTTCCTTTTCAACTTTATAAATCCCACTAAGGTTCTTAGCCCATCCACGTAAGAAACTTCTCAAATGTCTGATCTTATTCTGCCAGCGCTCAACAGAAGTCCTACCTCCCGCATCCTTAGCCCATTCCCTGGCTATCAGATCCAAGAAGCCTTCACGTTCAAACCATGCCAGCTCGAATGAAAAGGAATTTTTGTTTCCTACGTGGTTTGGCTCACCCGAGTCCACGAATAAAGGCGTGTGATCAGACATTCCGTGCGAGAGAGTCTGGACCGTTACCAAAGGAAATTTCTATTCCCACTTGACGCTCGCTAGGACTCGATCTAGCTTCTCATACGTTGGGTTTGGCAAAGCATTACCCCAAGTAAATTTTCTACCGGAAAGCTCTATCTCTCTCAGATCCAAGCTTTCAATAATGGTATTAAACATAAACGACCATCTACCGTCAAAATTGTCATTATTATTTTCCTCCCTCCTTCTAATGATATTGAAGTCACCCCCAACTAAAATTGGGAGCTGCTCAGAGCCGCAAATTCGGACAAGATCCGCCAAAAACTCTGGTTTAAGTTCGGGTTGTGTCGTGGTTTTGTCACGGCAGATGTTCTAGAGAATGGACTTAGTCGTGGAGCCATCGCGACGGGTTAGCTTGAAGGGGTTAAAGCGGACACAAGGACGCAAGAGAGTTTATACTAGTTTGGCCCCTTCGATGAAGGTAAAAGCCTACGTCTAGTTGTGATGGAATTGATGGGGTTTCGGTGACTAGGGAGCAAACAAGCTTCGCCTATGTCTCGAGTTGTTGTCTGTCCTCTGAACCGCTGCCGGGTCGTCCCCTTAAATACACGGGTGACGCCCGTCGGTTCATAGATTCCCAATACCAGCTCATAGATGTGTCCGGTTTGGTCTCTACTTATTCCTAACTTATAATACAAGTTACATACCAACGCCGGTTTACGGCTACAGGCCTTAAACCGACCATGGGCCTTGAGCTCTCATCTGCCTTCTTGGGCTTTAACATAATTAACTACTGATGAAGTTAACCCGGCCCAGATAGGCCGGTTTACGCCCAGTAGTAATATCCCCAACATTAGGCCCCAGATTGATTTGAACAGGTTCATGTCAATCTTTAGCAAAAAATCTTCACCTTCAACATCTTCTTGTAATTTGTTGAACCGCCGTGATGTCATCTTCTCTGGTTGTTGTAAACCGGTGTGACATCACCTGTTGTAAAGAACCTTATCCATGATACCCCTTTTTTGTTTTTTGTTTAATAGGTCTCCGAAAATTAAGGCGACAGCTTCATTTCCAAACCCACGGTCCCTTGATTTTCGCGCCTGACTCCTGTCCCTTGCCTTATAAATAGGACCGAAGGGTCATTTCTTTTTCCCCTTCGTGCCCTTCTGCTTCGTCTTCCTCGCGTCGTCCAGCTTCGGAGCTCCGCCGCCGTCGACGACCTCTGCTCCAACCTTGGCCGCTGCATCACCCTGACTGTACCAGAGCATCGCGACGACCTTCTGTTTCTTCCTCGGCTCCGGTGAGTTCTTCACCTTTTCCTCCGTAGATCCGTTCTAGGGTTTCCAAGTTCTTCAGAGTTCATCATCTGCTTCGTACTCATATGATACATCCTAGATGAACCTATGAACCTGTGCTCTGTGTAGCGGTAGTTCTTAGCATCCGCCTTTACTCATATGCCTCAAGACCGTAGCTCTACCTGTATCTCTGCTCATTGATTTGGTACTGTTCCTTTTTGAACCTTGAATATTTTCCTTCTTTTCTGAACTTGCTTTAGATCCGTTGCTGTAGAGAAATCTTGTGAAATTTGTTTCTGTATACTTATCTATCTGCAATCTCTACTGTTTCAATGCTTAGATCCGGCAGTTTAACTTTATAGAAAACTTGCCAAACCGGTATATACCATTAGTCCCCTTGTTGAACCGCCTGCTGCTGTTGCTTCATAAAACTCCGGTTTAGATAGAGCTGTCTCCGGTTTAACATTGTACATACCAGTGCACTTTTAATCAATGTATTTTTGAACCAGGATCTTCTACCTTGTAGCTTCCATCATGGCCAAGCAAGTGTATGAGTGCAATTGGGTTCCTTCTCGCGTCACAGAGGCTGAACTGGACGATTTAGTCCTGATTGGCACTTTAGGCAGCAAAGATACCATCCATTGGAGGGCTCCTGGCAAAGAATGCCCTCCCACACCTCGAGAAGGAGAGCTTGTTGTTTTCGTAGATCACTTAGCTCGGGGCTTTAAGCCGCCCGGTTCTAAATTTTACCGGGATGTTTTAGCCGATTTCCAGCTCCATCCACAAGATACTGGCCCCAACTCTGTTACAAATATGTGTCACTTCCAAGTGCTCTGTGAAGCGTTCTTTCAAGAGGAGCCCACAGTGGAATTGTTCAGAGACCTTTTCCATCTAAACCGTCGTACTGAGTTTACTGACGGCTCCAATACGGAGTTGGGTGGCGTGGCGATTCAGAAAAGGAAAGAGGTCACATACCCTCACGCCAAACTGCATAGCCACCCCAAAGAATGGAATCAGACATGGTTCTACTGCAAAGACACCTCCCCTGCTGGTGAGAATCCCTTGCCTGGCTTTCAACCGGAGCGGCTCAGCAACACACACCCTTTTCCACAAAGATTGACTGCACAGGAGATAAGTAAATATGCTCCTCAGCTGTCAAAGCTCAGAGCCTTTATGGCCAACGGTTTAACAGGGGTTGATCTTGCTCGCTGTTGGATATCATGGAGCGTACTGCCCCTTAGTTAGCGCTCCGGTTTGATGTGCGAGTATACTGACAGTGTTGATGACCCACTGCGACATTCAAAACTCCAGCTCTCCGGTGAAGAAATCACAGAGGCTGTGCATAAGATACTGAATGAACCAGAACACGTCTGCGCTAGAACCGGCCTGCTTCCCTTCTGTGCCACCAACAAACCGCCAGCTGTAAGACTTTGATTTTTCTCTTTGCTGAATCTGTTATTGATATGTCTGGTCATTGTTTTTAATATCAGTGTCTGCATAATCAGGGCGATGATCCGTTTTAGAGCAAAAAACTGCCGCAGGAGAAACCAGAAAAACCAGACAAACCGGAAAGAGCAACCCGGCAAAAGACTAAAGCTGTGAAGAAGACTGCCCACAGGAAAAGAACCACTGCATATTCTAATCCGGCTCCTGATGATGAGGTGGATAATTCGGACTTTGAGGTAGAGCTTGACTCACTTGGTTTATTTTTCATGCGTCTTATTGATGATGATATTTGTCAGGATGATGCCGAAGCCAGCCACGCGGATGTTGCAGAGGTAATTATTCTCTCTTCCGATTCAGAAACTTTGCCTTCACAAAAAATCCGTCAGGCAAACCGGAAAGTTAAATTTTCTCATCCTCTTGCTTATTTGGATCCTAAACTTCTTATGAAGACCCAACAACACGAAGCTCATCGCACCACCCGGCACAGTGGCCAGGTAGTTACCTCCGCCGGTTTATCGAACAATCTGGTTCGGAAACGCCATTCAGAGGTCTCTAATTTGCTTGTCAGTGCTTGTCCAAAAGCGGGCTGCTTTCGTCAACCTCTTAATCCATCTGACTCCGATTACCAGGTTACTTCCCACTCATCTTCTGGCGAGTCATCGACTACTCAGCTCCCACCGCTCAAAACGGTGCTTGGGTAAGCTATACTTATTGTGATGTTTGCAGTACATTGCCTTAGAACATATGTTGTATTTGATTTTTGTTATTCTTCTTAGGGCCAAACCTAGGCCAGGCAAGAAGGCCCACCTGGACAAAGCGGCCGAAGAAGATGTCGTTCTTGAAGCAGACAAGACACCCAATGCTGAAGCGGCTATTCCTGAGGATATTCCCAACGATCCACCGCAGCAAGATGATGATCTTATTACTGAAGAGAGACCTACTGATACCTCAGGTCCTATCCATCAGCCCACAGGCTCCATCCGGATTGAAAACTCCACCGGTCCAGCAAAACCTACTGACAAGCCAACAGCTCCAGTGCAAACCGGCGGTACCAAGGATGATGAGGTTGTCATTACTGGCACTGGCCATACTGAGCCAAGCAATCCTGTCGCTTTATCCAAACATTCTGCCAAGGAAGAATTTGCTGCCTTTGGCAAAGGCAAGTGGAATGCTGATCTGACGACTTACGCTGCTCTGAACGCTCAAGATATCCATTCCGGCTATCTGAACCGGCTGTATACCAGCCGTGACTATGAAGCCGGTCTGGTTAATATGATGAAAGATAAATATGAGGTAACTTCCATATGCTCCTTCCTGCTTGTATGCTTCCATTCTTGCTGACTCTCCTAGCCCCCAAGGGCCGGTTTGAAATATTCTTTCAAACCGGGACTTAATAATATAAATCTTGATGCTTTGAAATTTGCTGATGTAGCCCCCAAGGGCCGGTTCAACTTAGCGTAGTTAAACTGGTACTTTAAGTAATTGAAACTGCCGCATCAGAATATATATGATCAAATAGCCATTAGCCCCCAAGTGCCAAGTTGAATACTTGTATTGATCTTGGGACTTTGTAAGCAATTGAAAGATGAAGATCGAATATGCATTAGCCCCCAAGTGCTAAGCGCATAACTTGTTATGTGGTTGGTACTTGAATCCTTCTACCGATTTGTTGAAACATATATCTGTATGCATGCAGGCGGAGCTGAAGACGAAAGAAAACCAAGTCATCGATCTTCAAGAAAACCTGAAAACCCAACAGGCTGAAACCTCCAAAGCAAAAGAGGAATTCGCCAGTGCTTTAAGCGCCATGGAACAACTTAAGGAGAACTTCAAGAAGAAATGGGCGGATTGGGCCACTGAAAAGTCCGCTTTGATCAAACGACAGGAGGATGTCGAGGCTGCACTAAAACCAGTGACGGATGAACTGACCAGCATAAAGCGGCACGTTCATGCCATGACCACTGCTATCTTTGGTAAGCCAGCTTGCCTTCTGAATTGGCTCTGCCTTCTTACGGAGTCGCCGGTTTATTAACCCTTTATGGTATTTCAGGGACACGCATTGGTCACTTGGGGTCAGATGTGCGGAAGAAATTGAAAGCCGCCTATACATTGGTTGAACAATTGTATACTGGTGCCCAGCGGATCATCTGTACCGCGTCTCATAATAAACCGGCACGCACTTTGATTCAAGATACCCTGATGAAACTGTCGGTGCTTCCTGCCCGGGTTGAAGAGCTGAAGAAATCTGCTGCTCGAACCGGTGCAATCAATGCCTTAATCCGGGCAAAAGCCTGGGTGCCACATTTTGATCCTATTGAAGCGGCTCAGGGCTATCCCAGCTTGAAGGAAGACGGGTCAGAATTTGGTGAAGCGGATCTGCGAGCAATAAACCGGGAGGTACGTCCACTAGCTTGTCAGTTGGCTGAGGAAGCAGACTTGTCTCGTTATCAAGCGCAATATGACAGTCAGAACAAGCGAATAGCTGCACCAATCCATGAATCGGAAAATCTGATCCCTCCAATCCGTAAGCATACTTACGCTCCCGATATTGACCCGTCATTGCTGATCCATGATGAGGCTGTTTTTCAAGCATTAATGGGAATCGACTGGACAACTGTGGATTTCCAGCCACTGGGTAGAGAAACGGAAGCTGAAGCGGCGCAGGATGACCCACAATCATCGGGCTAGGCTGGTGACCAAGCTTGAACTGGAAGCCGGTTTTAAAACTGCCTCTCCTTTGTGAAAAACAATTATATTATTATGGGCACCATGTTGCCTTGTAATAGGCTAGCTGATACCTTTGATGTTGATATGCCTTCGTGCATAACTTGTTCTTCCTGTGGTAATGAACTTTCCAAAACACTTTCTGAAATGAGAAATTCATCAAGTGCCATCGCGGTTGTACCGTCAGGCGGAATATGATGTCTGTATATATGAAATCAAAACATCCAAAACAAAATTTTAAGTATATGATCAAATTTTTGAGATACATAATACCTGCCATCGTTGAGCGTGAAGTTGGCTTGGCCAATCTTGAAGTGGAGTTTTGCAAACTCATACTGTTGGAGGAGATAACAGCTCCTGTATATATATGACGCTGGTTTACCATGTAAACCGTGCCGGGTTATAATAAACACCGTGTTACTCCATAAGAGGATGTTAACAACAAGGATCAAACCGGACAAATAGTCTCCGGATTGACGTGAACTGTGTTCCATCAATTGATTGGTTAAAAAACGTTGTTAGTTTAAAAAAACACAATGAAAAGCAAAAAATCCCCTTCAAAGAAAAGTGTGAAGCAAAAGCCAAAAAAGGTTTATTTAAGCTGATCAAGTGGCGTTACCATGGCCAAACACGACCAAGCTCCCGCTAGGTGTAACTATGGTTCTAGTCAGCCAGGTCCCCAAATGAAACCGTGGCATTTATGCCGACCAAATGGCATGGTCATGGTTCGGGTTCGACCAAGCCCCCAAGTGATTCTGTGGCCTTAGGCCGATCAAGAGGCATGACTGGTTCAGACATGACCAAGTCCCCAAGTGATCTGGTGGCTCTCGCCTATCAAGAGGCATGGTATTGGTTCGGACACGACCAATCCTCCAAGTGATATAACACGATGCTTTTAGCAAAGCGAACTCAAGGGGTAAACCGGAGGCCGTTTTAGAGCAACTCCGTGTAACCTCACATGATGTAAAAGAACAGATACCCCGCTTTAGCTGAGGTTTCGATTTATTATATTTAATCATAATATATACATTGTCGTAATATGTACATAAGTATAGCCAATGGCTCAGTTATAGTAAGGCCGAAGATGAGCTATATTCCACGGCCTGTTAGTCTCCTCCTCTGATGTACGTGAGTCCTTATGCTCTTGAATATCGATCAGATAATACAACCCGTTGTGCAGATTCTTGCTGACCATGAAAGGCCCCTCCCAAGGTGGGGATAGCTTATGCATATCAGTCTGATCTTGGATGAGCCGAAGCACCAAATCTCCTTCCTGAAAGGTTCTGGTTCTGACCTGGCGACTGTGATAACGACAAAGATCCTGCTGGTAAATCGCCGATCGGGCGGCTGCGATGTCACGCTCTTCATCCAACCGGTCCAAAGCATCTTGCCGTGCTGCCTCGTTGTCCGCTTCAACATAAGCCGTGACACGAGGTGAATCATGACGGATATCACTGGGGAGAACCGCCTCCGCTCCATAAACCATGAAGAACGGTGTGTATCCTATTGATCTGTTGGGTGTTGTATTGATGCTCCATAACACAGATGGTAATTCTTCTACCCAACAACCCGGCGTTCTCTGCAAAGGAACCATGAGCCGGGGCTTGATGCCTCTCAAGATCTCTTGATTAGCTCTTTCTGCTTGACCATTGGACTGTGGATGTGCCACTGATGAAACGTCGAGCCGGATGTGCTCCCGTTCGCAGAACTCCTTCATAGCACCTTTGGACAAGTTGGTACCATTATCTATGATAATACTGTGTGGAAAGCCAAACCGGAAAATCACCTTTTTGATGAACTGAACCACCGTGGCCGCATCACACTTGCTAACAGGTTCTGCCTCCACCCACTTTGTAAACTTGTCAACCGCCACCAGGAGGTGGGTCTTCTTAACTTTGGACCTTTTGAAAGGCCCAACCATATCCAGCCCCCAAGTCGCAAACGGCCAAGTAATTGGAATCATTCTCAATTCTTGAGCCGGTACATGAGCACGCCTTGAAAACCTTTGGCAACCATCACATCGTCTGACCAGATCCTCCGCATCAGCATGAGCAGTTAACCAATAAAAACCATGGCGAAACGCTCTAGCCACCAGAGACTTTGAACTGGCGTGGTGACCACAATCTCCTTCGTGGATCTCACGCAAAATTTCACGGCCTTCTTCCGGAGACACGCAGCGTTGAAAAGCTCCTGATATACTGCAATGATGCAACTCGCCGTTTATGATAGCCATGGACTTGGATCGCCGGATTATCTGCCGGGCTAGAATCTCATCCTCTGGCAACTCACCCCGGTTCTTGTACGCCAGGTAAGGAAGTGTCCAATCTGGAATAACATGAAGAGCCGCCACCAATTGAGCCTCTGGATCAGGAATAGCCAAATCCTCTTCACCAGGGATCTTGACCGACGGGTTGTGCAGCACATCCAGAAAAACATTGGGTGGGACCGGTTTGCGCTGAGAGCCCAGCCGGCTTAAAGCGTCTGCCGCTTCATTTTTCCGCCGGTCCACGTGGTCCACCTGATAGCCTTTGAAATAACCTGCGACAGTATCCAGCTCACGACGATATGCTGCCATGAGTGGGTCCTTGGAGTCCCAAGTGCCAGACACTTACTGAGCCACAAGGTCTGAGTCACCGAAGCACTTAACTCGACTTAGATTCATCTCCTTAGCCATCCAGAGACCATGGAGCAAGGCTTCATACTCAGTTGCATTGTTAGTACAAGGGAACATTAAACGGAGAACATAACAAAACTTATCACCTCGTGGGGAAGTTAATACGACTCCAGCCCCCGAGCCTTCCAACTGCCTGGATCCGTCAAAATGGATGGTCCAATACGTATGATCCGGCTTTTCTTCAAGTGCTTGCATTTCCGTCCAATCATTGATGAAATCAACAAGTGCTTGAGACTTAACCGCTGTCCGAGGCACATACTTCAAACCGTACGGCCCCAGCTCTATGGCCCACTTTGCAATCCGGCCAGTTGCTTCCCGGTTCTGGATGATATCTCCGGAAGGAGCAGAACTGACCACCGTAATTGAGTGCCCTTGGAAATATTGTTTAAGCTTCCGGCTTGCCATAAAAACTCCATACACCAGCTTCTGCCAATGCGGATACCTTTGCTTGGACTCAATGAGCACCTCGCTAATATAATAGACCGGATGTTGAACCGGATGCTCCTTACCTGCCTCCTTTCGCTCCACCACAATAGCTACGCTGACCGCCCGAACATTAGCAGCAACATATAGCAGTAACGGCTCCTTGTCAACGGGAGCGGCGAGCATAGGCGGATTGGCCAATTGCCGCTTTAAGTCCTCAAATGCTTCATCAGCAGCAGAACTCCAGACAAACTGATCCGTCTTTTTCAGCATCTGATACAAAGGGATTTCCTTCTCACCCAGGCGACTGATAAACCAGCTTAGTGCAGCAATCCGGCCTGCTAGGCGCTAAACATCGTTGATACACTTTGGTTTAGCCAGGGAGGTGATAGCCGTGATCTTCTCCGGATTAGCCTCAATTCCCCTGTTGGACACTAGAAAACCCAATAGCTTGCCCGCCGGTACACCAAAGACACACTTGTCCGGATTAAGCATCATCTTGTATGTTCTCAGGTTATCAAAGGTTTCCTTCAAATCATCAATCAGAGTCTCCTTCTCCCTGGATTTAACCACAATATCATCCACGTAAGCATGTACATTACGGCCAATCTGCTTGTGAAGACAATTTTGTACACACCGTTGGTAAGTTGCCTGGGCACTCTTGAGCCCGAAGGGCATAGACACATAGCAGAAGGCTCCAAAGGGAGTTATAAATGCTGTCTTCTCCTGGTCCTTAACTGCCATTTTGATCTGATGATAGCCAGAATACGCATCCAAAAAACTTAAACGCTCACAACCCGCCGTAGCATCAATAATTTGATCAATACGGGGGAGGGAAAAAGGATCTGCTGGACAAGCTTTATTAAGATCTATGTAATCCACACACATGCGCCAGGTGCCGTTTTTCTTGAGGACCAGCACCGGATTGGCAAGCCACTCGGGGTGAAAAACTTCAACAATAAAGCCAGCTGCTAAGAGCCTGGCTACCTCTTCTCCAATCGCCTTGCGTCTTTCTTCGTTAAACCGGCGGAGGAACTGTTTCACCGGTTTATATTTAGGATCCACATTAAGTGTGTGCTCAGTGAGTTGCCTCGGTACACCTGGCATGTCGGAGGGCTTCCATGCAAAAATGTCCCGATTCTCACGGATGAACTCGATGAGCGCGCTTTCCTATTTCGGATCCAAGTTGGCACTGATGCTGAACTGCTTGGACGAATCGCGAGGTACGAAGTCAACAAGCTTAGTTTCTGCTGCCGATTTGAACTTCAGGGCCGGATCATGCTCCGTAGTTCGCTTTTTCAACGGAGTCATGTCCGCCGGATCAACATTGTCCTTATAGTACTTCAACTCCTCGGTGGCACAAACCGACTCTGCATAAGCCGCATCTCCTTCCTCGCATTCCAAAGCGATTTTGCGGCTTCCGTGAACCGTTATTGTCCCCTTGTGACCCGACATCTTGAGCTGCAAATACACATAACAGGGCCGAGCCATAAACTTGGCGTATGCTGGTCGCCCAAACAGGGCATGATATGGACTTTGGATTTTCACCACTTCAAACGTCAATGTCTCCGACCTGGAATCATGATCATCCCCAAAGGCCACTTCCAGAGCTATCTTACCAACGGGATATGCTGATCTGCCAGGCACTACACCATGGAATACTGTATTAGACGGTTTGAGATTCTTATCTGTTATTCCCATACGGCAGAAGGTCTCATAGTACAGAATGTTAATGCTGCTCCCTCCATCCATGAGCACCTTGGTGAACTTATAACCTCCCACCTGAGGCGCCACCACCAGAGCCAACTGACCCAGATTATCGACCTGGGGTGGGTGATCCTCTCTGCTCCATATGATTGGTTGTTCAGACCAACGTAGATAACGGGGTATGGCCGGTTAAACAGAGTTGACTGCCCGCCTCTGAACCTTCCGGTCTCGCTTGTCCAAGTTAGTGGTAAAGACATGGTACTGCCCACTACTCAACTGCTTTGGGTTGCTCTGGTAACCTGACTGCTGCTGCTGTTGGTTGTAACCACCCTGGTTGTTCTGACTATTTTGACCATTATGTCCGCCCGGATTACCATTAAATCCTGAACCGGAACTTCCTCCACCGTAACCCGGCCCGGACCCTGAGCCACCGCCAGATTCGTGATCATACCGGAAATTATTAGAATTCTTGAACTCCTGCATAATAAAGCAATCCTTCCAAAGGTGGTTTGCTGGCTCCTCCTTCGTCCCATGTCTTGGACAGGGCTGGCTTAGCAGATAGTTAGGCGGTTTGGGTTAGGGTTGGTGTTGGGGAACGTTGCAGAAAACAAAAATTTTCCTACGGTTTCACCAAGATCCATCTATGAGTTCATCTAGCAACGAGTGATCGGATGCATCTACATACCGACGCGATCCAAATCACCGGAGATCCTAGCACCGAACGGACGGCACCTCCACGTTCAACACACATACGGTCAGCGTAACGTCTCCTTCTTCATGATCCAGCAAGGGGAAAGGAGAGGTTGAGGAAGATGGCTCCAGCAACAGCACGACGGCGCGGTGATGATGGAGCTGCAGTACTCCGTCAGGGCTTCGCCAAGCGCTATGGAGGAGGAGGAGGTGTTGGAGAGGGAGAAGGAGGCAACCAAAGGCGTGGATGAAAAGCCCTCCTTCCCCCACTATATATAGGAGGGCCAAGGGGGGGGGGCGCCGGCCCTAGGAGATCCAATCTCCTAGGGGGGTGTGGCCAAGGGGGAGGAATCCTTCCTCCCCAAGGCACCTAGGAGGTGCCTTCCCCTCCTAGGACTCTTCCTCCTTGAAACCCTAGGCGCATGGGCCTCTTGGGGCTGGTGCCCTTGGCCCATGTAGGCCAAGGCGCACCCCCTACAGCCCATGTGGCCCCCCGGGACAGGTGGCCCCACCCGGTGGACCCCCGGGACCCTTCCGGTGGTCCCGGTACAATACCAATGACCCCGAAACTTGTCCCGATGGCCGAAACAGGATTTCCCATATATAAATCTTTACCTCCGGACCATTCCGGAACTCCTCGTGACGTCCGGGATCTCATCCGGGACTCCGAACAACATTCAGGTTACTGCATATACATATCCCTACAACCCTAGCGTCACCGAACCTTAAGTGTGTAGACCCTACGGGTTCGGGAGACATGTAGACATGACTGAGATGCTCTCCAGTCAATAACCAACAGCGGGATCTGGATACCCATGTTGGCTCCCACATGCTCCTCGATGATCTCATCGGATGAACCACGATGTCGAGGATTCAAGCAACCCCGTATACAATTCCCTTCGTCAATCGGTATGTTACTTGCCCGAGATTCGATCGTCGGTATCCCAATACCTCGTTCAATCTCATTGACGGCAAGTCACTTTACTCGTACCGTAATGCATGATCCCGTGACCAGACACTTGGTCACTTTGAGCTCATAATGATGATGCATTACCGAGTGGGCCCAGTGATACCTCTCCGTCATACGGAGTGACAAATCCCAGTCTTGATCCATGTCAACCCAACAGACACTTTCGGAGATACCCGTAGTATACCTTTATAGTCACCCAGTTACGTTGTGACGTTTGGCACACCCAAAGCACTCCTATGGTATCCGGGAGTTACACGATCTCATGGTCTAAGGAAAAGATACTTTGACATTGGAAAACTCTAGCAAACGAACTATACGATCTTATGCTATGTGTAGGATTGGGTCTTGTCCATCACATCATTCTCCTAATGATGTGATCTCGTTATCAATGACATCCAATGTCCATAGTCAGGAAACCATGACTATCTATTGATCAACGAGCTAGTCAACTAGAGGCTTACTAGGGACATGTTGGTGTCTGTTATTCACACATGTATTACGATTTCCGGATAACACAATTATAGCATGAATAAAGACAATTATCATGAACAAGGAAATATAATAATAATGCTTTTATTATTGCCTCTAGGGCATATTTCCAACAGTCTCCCACTTGCACTAGAGTCAATAATCTAGTTACATTGTGATGAATCGAACACCCATGGAATTCTGGTGTTGATCATGTTTTGCTCTAGGGAGAGGTTTAGTCAACGGATCTGCTACATTCAGGTCCGTATGCACTTTACAAATCTCTATGTCTCCATCTTGAACATTTTCACGAATGGAGTTGAAGCGACGCTTGATGTGCCTTGTCTTCTTGTGAAACCTGGGCTCCTTGGCAAGTGCAATAGCTCCAGTGTTGTCACAGAAGAGCTTGATCGGCCCCGACGCATTGGGTATGACTCCTAGGTCGGTGATGAACTCCTTCACCCAAATTGCTTCATGTGCTGCCTCCGAGGCTGCCATGTACTCCGCTTCACATGTAGATCCCGCCACGACGCTCTGCTTGCAACTGCACCAGCTTACTGCCCCACCATTCAAAATATACACGTATCCGGTTTGTGACTTAGAGTCATCCAGATCTGTGTCGAAGCTAGCGTCGACGTAACCCTTTACGACGAGCTCTTCGTCACCTCCATAAACGAGAAACATTTCCTTAGTCCTTTTCAGGTACTTCAGGATATTCTTGACCGCTGTTCAGTGTTCCTTGCCGGGATTACTTTGGTACCTTCCTACCAAACTTACGGCAAGGTTTACATCAGGTCAGGTACACAGCATGGCATACATAATAGAACCTATGGCTGAGGCATAGGGGATGACACTCATCTCTTTTATATCTTCTGCCGTGGTCGAACATTGAGCTGAGCTCAATTTCACACCTTGCAACACAGGCAAGAACCCCTTCTTAGACTGATCCATATTGAACTTCTTCAATATCTTATCAAGGTATGTGCTTTGTGAAAGACCTATGAGGCGTCTTGATCTATCTCTGTAGATCTTGATGCCTAATATATAAGCAGCTTCTCCAAGGTCCTTCATTGAAAAACTTTTATTCAAGTAGGCCTTAATGCTGTCCAAGAGTTCTATATCATTTCCCATCAAAAGTATGTCATCTACATATAATATGAGAAATGCTACAGAGCTCCCACTCACTTTCTTGTAAACGCAGGCTTCTCCATAAGTCTGCGTAAACCCAAACGCTTTGATCATCTCATCAAAGCGAATGTTCCAACTCCGAGATGCTTGCACCAACCCATAAATCGAGCGTTGGAGCTTGCACACCTTGTCAGCATTCTTAGGATCGACAAAACCTTCCGGCTGCATCATATACAATTCTTCCTTAAGGAAACCATTAAGGAATGCAGTTTTGACGTCCATCTGCCATATTTCATAATCATAAAATGCGGCAATTGCTAACATGATTCGGACGGACTTCAGCTTCGCTACCGGTGAGAAAGTCTCATCGTAGTCAACCCCTTGAACTTGTCGATAACCCTTAGCGACAAGCCGAGCTTTATAGATGGTCACATTACCATCCGTGTCTGTCTTCTTCTTAAAGATCCATTTATTTTCTATGGCTCGCCGCTCAACGGGCAAGTCAGCCAAAGTCCATACTTCGTTTTCATACATGGATCCTATCTCGGATTTCATGGCTTCTAGCCATTTGTCAGAATCCGGGCCCGCCATCGCTTCTTCATAGTTCGAAGGTTCACCGTTGTCTAACAACATGATTTTCAAGACAGGGTTGCCGTACCACTCTGGTGCGGAACGTGTCCTTGTGGACCTTCGAATTTCAGTAGGAGCTTGATCAGAAGTATCTTGATCATCATCAATAACTTCCTCTCTAGTTGGTGCAGGCACCTCAGGAACATTTTCTTGAGTTGTGCCATTTTCCGGTTCAAGAGGTAACACTTCATCAAGTTCTACTTTCCTCCCACTTACTTCTTTCGAGAGAAACTCTTTCTCTAGAAAGAATCCATTCTTGGCAACAAAGATCTTGCCTTCGGATCTGAGGTAGAAGGCATACCCAACAGTTTCTTTAGGGTATCCTATGAAGACGCATTTTTCCGACTTGGGTTCGAGCTTTTCAGGTTGAAGTTTCTTGACATAAGCATCGCATCCCCAAACTTTTAGAAATGACAGCTTAGGTTTCTTCCCAAACCATAATTCAAACGGTGTCGTCTCAACGGATTTCGACGGAGCCCTATTTAAAGTGAATGCGGCAGTCTCTAAAGCATAGCCCCAAAAAGATAGCGGTAAATCGGTAAGAGACATCATAGATCGTACCATATCTAATAGAGTGCGATTACGACGTTCGGACACACCATTACGTTGAGGTGTTCCAGGCGGCGTGAGTTGTGAAACTATTCCACATTTTCTTAAGTGTGTGCCAAATTCGTGACTCAAGTATTCTCCTCCACGATCTGATCGTAGAAACTTGATTTTCCTGTCACGTTGATTCTCAACCTCACTCTGAAATTCCTTGAACTTTTCAAAGGTTTCAGACTTATGTTTCATTAAGTAGATATACCCATATCTACTCAAATCATCAGTGAGGGTGAGAACATAACGATAGCCACCGCGAGCCTCAACACTCATTGGACCGCACACATCAGTATGTATGATTTCCAATAAGTTGGTTGCTCGCTCCATTGTTCCTGAGAACGGAGTCTTGGTCATCTTACCCATGAGGCATGGTTCGCACGTGTCAAATGATTCATAATCAAGAGACTCTAAAAGTCCATCTGCATGGAGCTTCTTCATGCATTTGACACCTATGTGACCAAGGCGGTAGTGCCACAAGTATGTGGGACTATCATTATCAACTTTACATCTTTTGGTACTCACACTATGAATATGTGTAGCATTACGCTCGAGATTCATTAAGAATAAACCATTCACCATAGGAGCATGACCATAAAACATATCTCTCATCTAAATAGAACAACCATTATTCTTGGATTTAAATGAGTAGCCATCTCGAATTAAACGAGATCCCGATACAATGTTCATGCTCAAAGCTGGCACTAAATAACAATTATTAAGGTTTAAAACTAATCCCGAAGGTAAATATAGAGGTAGCGTGCCGACGACGATCACATTGACCTTGGAACCATTCCCGACGCGCATCGTCACCTCGTCCTTTGCCAGTCTCCGCTTATTCCGCAGCCCCTGCTTTGAGTTACAAATGTGAGCAACTGCACCGGTATCAAATACCCAGGAGCTACTACGGGTACTAGTAAGGTACACATCAATTACATGTATATCATATATACCTTTTGTTTTGCCGGCCTTCTTGTCCGCTAAGTATTTAGGGCAGTTCCGCTTCCAGTGACCACTTCCCTTGCAATAAAAGCACTCAGTCTCGGGCTTGGGTCCATTCTTTGGCTTCTTCCCAGCAGCTTGCTTGCCAGGCGCGGCAACTCCTTTGCCGTCCTTCTTGAAGTTCTTTTTACCCTTACCCTTCTTGAACTTAGTGGTTTTATTCACCATCAACACTTGATGTTCCTTCTTGACTTCTACCTCTGCTGATTTCAGCATAGCAAATACTTCAGGAATGGTCTTTTCCATCCCCTACATATTGAAGTTCATCACAAAGCTCTTGTAGCTCGGTGGAAGTGACTGAAGGATTCTGTCAATGACCGCGTCATCCGGGAGATTAACTCCCAGCTGAGTCAAGCGGTTATGTAACCCAGACATAGTGAGTATGTGCTCACTGACAGAACTATTTTCCTCCATCTTACAGCTGAAGAATTTGTCAGAGACTTCATATCTCTCGACCCGAGCATGAGCTTGGAAAACCATTTTCAGCTCTTCGAACATCTCATATGCTCCATGTCTCTCAAAACGCTTTTGGAGCCCCGGCTCTAGGCTGTAAAGCATGCCGCACTGAACGAGGGAGTAGTCATCGGTACGTGCCTGCCAAGCGTTCATAACGTCTTGTTCTGCAGGGAGAACAGGTGCGTCACCAAGCGGTGCTTGTAGGACATAATCTTTCTTGGCAGCTATGAGGATGATCCTCAGGTTCCGGACCCAGTCCGTATAGTTGCTGCCATCGTATTTCAGCTTGGTTTTCTCTAGGAACGCGTTGAAGTTGAGGACTACGTTGGCCATTTGATCTACAAGACATATTGTAAAGATTTTAGACTAAGTTCATGATAATTAAGTTCATCTAATCAAATTATTCAATGAACTCCCACTTAGATAGACATCCCTCTTCTAGTCATCTAAGTATAACATGATCCGAGTCAACTAGGCCGTGTCCGATCATCACGTGAGACGGACTAGTCAACGTCGGTGAACATCTTCATGTTGATCGTATCTTCTATACGACTCATGCTCGACCTTTCGGTCTTCTGTGTTCCGAGGCCATGTCTATACACATGCTAGGCTCGTCAAGTCAACCTAAGTGTTTGTATGTGTAAATCTGTCTTACACCCGTTGTATGTGAACGTTTTGAATCAAACACCCGATCATCACGTGGTGCATTGAAACAACGAACTATCGCAACGGTGCACAGTTAGGGGGAACACTTTCTTGAAATTATTATGAGGGATCATCTTATTTACTACCGTCGTTCTAAGTAAACAAGATGCAAAACATGATAAACATCAAATGCAATCAAATAATAATAGTGACATGATATGGCCAATATCACATAGCTCCTTTGATCTCCATCTTGGGGCTCCATGATCATCTTGTCACCGGCTTGACACCATGATCTCCATCATCATGATCCCCATCATCGTGTCTCCATGAAGTTGCTCGCCAACTATTACTTCTACTACTATGGCTAACGCGTTTAGCAATAAAGTAAAGTAATTTACATGGCGATTCTCAATGACACGCAGGTCATACAAAAAATAAAGACAACTCCTATGGCTCCTGCCGGTTGTCATACTCATCGACATGCAAGTCGTGATTCCTATTACAATAGCATGAACATCTCATACATCACATATAGATCATTCATCATTCATCACAACTTTGGCCATATCATATCAAAAAGCACTTGCTGCAAAAACAAGTTAGACGTCCTCTAATTGTTGTTGCATGTTTTACGTGGCTGAAGTAGGGTTCTAGCAAGAACGTTTTCTTACCTACGTGAAACCACAACGTGATTTGTCAACTTCTATTTACCATTCATAAGGACCCTTTTCATCGAATCCGCTCCAACTAAAGTAGGAGAGACAGACACCCGCCAGCCACCTTATGCAACTAGTGCATGTTAGTCGGTGGAACCGGTCTCACGTAAGCGTACGTGTAAGGTTAGTCTGGGCCGCTTCATCCCACAATACCGTTGAAGCAAGATAAGACTAGTAGCGGCAAGAAAGTTGACAACATATACGCCCACAACAAATTGTGTTCTACTCGCGCAAGAAGAACTACGCATAGACCTAGCTCATGATGCCACTGTTGGGGAACGTTGCAGAAAACAAAAATTTTCCTACGGTTTCACTAAGATCCATCTATGAGTTCATCTAGCAACGAGTGATCGGATGCATCTACATACCTTTGTAGATCGTGAGCGGAAGCGTTCAAAGAACGCGGATGAGGTAGTCGAACACGACGTGATCCAAATCACCGGAGATCCTAGCACCGAACGGACGGCACCTCCGCGTTCAACACACGTACGGTCAGCGTAACGTCTCCTTCTTCTTGATCCAGCAAGGGGAAAGGAGAGGTTGAGGAAGATGGCTCCAGCAGCAGCACGACGGCGCGGTGATGATGGGGCGGCAGTACTCCGTCAGGGCTTCGCCAAGCGCTATGGAGGAGGAGGAGGTGTTGGAGAGGGAGAAGGAGGCAACCAAAGGCGTGGATGAAAAGCCCTCCTTCCCCCACTATATATAGGAGGGCCAAGGGGGGGGGCGCCGGCCCTAGGAGATCCAATCTCCTAGGGGGGTGCGGCCAAGGGGGAGGAATCCTTCCTCCCCAAGGCACCTAGGAGGTGCCTTCCCCTCCTAGGACTCTTCCTCCTTGAAACCCTAGGCGCATGGGCCTCTTGGGGCTGGTGCCCTTGGCCCATGTAGGCCAAGGCGCACCCCCTACAGCCCATGTGGCCCCCCGGGACAGGTGGCCCCACCCGGTGGACCCCCGGGACCCTTCCGGTGGTCCCGGTACAATACCGATGACCCCGAAACTTGTCCCGATGGCCGAAACAGGATTTCCCATATATAAATCTTTACCTCCGGACCATTCCGGAACTCCTCATGACGTCCGGGATCTCATCCGGGACTCCGAACAACATTCGAGTTACTGCATATACATATCCCTATAACCCTAGCGTCACCGAACCTTAAGTGTGTAGACCCTACGGGTTCGGGAGACATGTAGACATGACCGAGATGCTCTCCGGTCAATAACCAACAGCGGGATCTGGATACCCATGTTGGCTCCCACATGCTCCTCGATGATCTCATCGGATGAACCACGATGTCGAGGATTCAAGCAACCCCGTATACAATTCCCTTCGTCAATCGGTATGTTACTTGCCCGAGATTCGATCGTCGGTATCCCAATACCTCGTTCAATCTCGTTGCCGGCAAGTCACTTTACTCGTACCGTAATGCATGATCTCGTGACCAGACACTTGGTCACTTTGAGCTCATAATGATGATGCATTACCGAGTGGGCCCAGTGATACCTCTCCGTCATACGGAGTGACAAATCCCAGTCTTGATCCATGTCAACCCAACAGACACTTTCGGAGATACCCGTAGTATACCTTTATAGTCACCCAGTTACGTTGTGACGTTTGGCACACCCAAAGCACTCCTACGGTATCCGGGAGTTGCACGATCTCATGGTCTAAGGAAAAGATACTTTGACATTGGAAAACTCTAGCAAACGAACTATACGATCTTATGCTATGTGTAGGATTGGGTCTTGTCCATCACATCATTCTCCTAATGATGTGATCTCGTTATCAATGACATCCAATGTCCATAGTCAGGAAACCATGACTTTCTGTTGATCAACGAGCTAGTCAACTAGAGGCTTACTAGGGACATGTTGGTGTCTGTTATTCACACATGTATTACGATTTCCGGATAACACAATTATAGCATGAATAAAGACAATTATCATGAACAAGGAAATATAATAATAATGCTTTTATTATTGCCTCTAGGGCATATTTCCAACAGTTGGGTGCTCCATTACGATTTTTCGGCCTACCCTTGCATCGCTGGCCATTGTCCTGTGTGTTGGTATTAGCCACAAAGTCCATGTTACCATCCGCTTTATGCTTGCCTCCTCCGCCACTGCCTACCCAGTGATGCTGCTGACCTTTGGAGCTGCTGTTCTTCTTCCCTTTCCCTGTGTTGTCATCATCAGATTCGGGATCCTTGGTACTATCAGAATCAGCATATTTCACCAAAGCGGCCATGAGGGTCCCCATGTTGGTGCAATGACGCTTCATCCGTCCCAATTTCAACTTCAGGGGCCCAAATCGGCAGTTGCCTTCTAGGGTTAATACTGCGGTGTCAGCGTTGATGCGGTCTGAGGAGTGCAACACTTGTGAAACCCGGCGCACCCAATGAGTCGTTGATTCTCCTTCCTCCTGGACGCATGCCGCTAAGTCTACTATCGACATAGGTTGTTTACACGTATCCTTGAAATTGCTGATAAACCGGGCTCGTAATTGGGCCAATGAACTGATAGAATTAGCTGGCAAGCTTTTTAACCAAGTACGGGACGTTCCTTCAAGCATCATGGTGAAGTATTTCGCACATGCCGTGTCATCCACATCAAGCATTTCCATGGCCATCTCATAGCTCTCCACCCATGTCTCTGGAGGTTGATCCGCCGTGTAATTTGGTATCTTGCGCGGGCCTTTGAAATCCTTGGGCAGGCGCACGTTGCATAAAGCGGGGATAAGGCAAGGCACCCCCAAAAAACTAGAAGTAACACCAGGTTCGATCGAGATGGTTGGACGAACCGGTGTGAGCTGCCGAGCCTGATGCTGTGCGGGTAACTCAGCCTCCCTGCGTGCTCGGGCCCGGTTCACCACTTCCTGAGCGTCATCAGCACCACCCGTCGGGTTGTTGCCACGGGGTGCTCCACGTCGTTCATTAATCAACACTGCTACTTCATCCATACGTCTGCTATAGCTCCGTCTTGGACGGGGGGTCGAGTGGATCCGGTCGCGGCTGTACGAGTACGCTTCCTGTTGGGCCAAAGCTGTCCTCAGAAGTTCCTTGACCCGTCGCGTCTCTACTGCCTGCGGTGAGTCACCTTCAATTGCGATGGCCTCCAGCCGTGCAGCAGCGGCAACAAGATTGTCCATTGGGTTGGAGTAGTGACCCGGAGGTGTTAAAGCATCCTGAGGTATAACGATGTTTTGACGAGGCGGGTCCATCTAACGAGGCTGAACCGGTGCACCAGTCCAAGGGGCTTCTGCCCGGTTCCCCTCTAGCGGATTGCCGGCTCTTGGTCCTGGAGTGTTGAAAAGGTCTATGGCCTCGAAAACCGGAGGTAAGCGGGATCGGTGCTTCCTCCTCATGACTTCATGCGACGCGCTCTGGTCCAACATAAGCCTGTAGGCCTGTGCGTCTAAAGCGGCCCGCTCTGCGGCCATCCTGGTGTCCTCAGCCGCCAGATCCGCCTTGGCCTGGGTGATCTGTTCCTTTATCTTTGCAATCTCCGTGTCATGAACGTCCTAATCTGGTGGATTAACTTCCGCCATAAGCACAGCCAACGCATCAAATAGTTCTGATAGAACCTGAGCCGGCGGGCGCACAGGCCTCCTGCCCCGGCAGCCGTCGCCGCTGCTGAACCGGAGATCGTTGCCGCGGCTGTCAAAGAATGAAGCGCTGCTTGTGTTCCGGTCATGAATATTCCAACCCGGTTGGGCAGATCAGAGGGGTCCGGAATACTGTCGCCATCGGAACAGCTCCCAATCCGGCCATCTTGTATCTGATAAAGAGATTCGGTTTCTCCGGTCGAAGATTCGTCACCGGAACAAATGACAGTCGCCCCGCGAAATTCCGAATTATCCTCATAACTTCCTCCATGGATGACTCCCACGAAGGCACGCTTCATGGCCGGTTTAACCCGAGCGGATTGCGCACGCTGAGCCGTCTCGATGAGGTCGGTGCAGATGTCCGGCTTAGGGCCCGGTCCATCGATCTTACCAATGAAAACGTGAATGCTACCAAAGGGGACCCGGTACCCGTACTCAATTGAGCCGGCCTCGGGGCCCCAGCCTGCGTCGTCGATGTAGAGCTTGCCGCGACGACTCTTAGTCATCCAGCCTACAGCGTAGCCCTCGAGTCCTTGAAAGCGGCCCTCCAAGAACCGGAAACCATCGTGCGATAGCCCCACGATGGGCGCCAACTGTCATGGTTTTGTCACGGCAGATGTCCTAGAGAAAGGACTTAGTCGTGGAGCCATCGCGATGGGTTAGCTTGAAGGGGTTAAAGCGGACACAAGGACGCAAGAGAGTTTATACTAGTTCGGCCCCTTCGATGAAGGTAAAATCCTACGTCTAGTTGTGATGGAATTAATGGGGTTTCGATGACTAGGGAGCAAACAAGCTTCGCCTATGTCTCGAGTTGTTGCCTGTCCTCTGAACCGATGCCGGGTCGTCCCCTTATATACACGGGTGGCGCCCGTCGGTTCATAGATTCCCAATACCGGCTCATAGATGTGTCCGGTTTGGTCTCTACTTATTCCTAACTTACAATACAAGTTACATACCAACGCCGGTTTACAGCTACAGGCCTTAAACCGACCATGGGCCTTGAGCTCTCATCTGCCTTCTTGGGCTTTAACATAATTAACTACTGATGAAGTTAACCCGGCCCAGATAGGCCGGTTTATGCCCAGTAGTAATATCCCCAACAGGTTGTGTGGCACCATAAACCGCCACCAGAGCCCAGTTAAACCCATCAGCTTTGGACCTAACCCGAAACTTAACAACAAAGTCACCCATCACTACACTTCGGACTTCCAGCGAATCGCATCTCACTCTAAGTAAGATCCCACCCGATCTTCCGCGCGGAGGCAGGCAGTGCCAATCGAAATCAACACCGCCCGATAAAGTATTGAGAAACTGGGGCGCAAAATTATCTCTACCGGTTTCCGAAAGAGCAATAAAATCCAATCTATGCTCGATAGACGCATCTACAAGAAACCTTCTTTTAGCCAAAGTCTTTCAGACCTCTACTATTCCAAAAGATTCATTTCATATTTCATCATGAATTTTTTTAGTAATACGGATACTAGCACTCCTGCGTACCGCTGAAGCGGGATAAATCTTCCGCTTCCACTTGCGTTTGGGTTTGCTTACCGGTTAAGTTTGCATCACTTTATGGCCTATTTTACATCACACTCTATTCCCCAGTAAAAATATTTGCATCGACATCATCAATTGAAGCAGTGTTTTCCCCGCGTGGTGTAAAAAAAATAGTCCCAGCCTATTTTATATCATCTATTGAAAATGCTCTTACTTGACAGTATTTTCATGGTACCTCAACTTATCTAGTCAATCTAACTGACACATCCCAACCAATAGGAAGTAGCAAACTAGCACACTTCTCATGTGGTCACCATCTTCCTTCATAAAATTTACACCCATACTCGCATCCTGTAAGCTCTAACTTATCATAATCTGTCGGCGACCGCCCGAGGCGCTCACGAGCTTAACAAGATATAAACTAATAGAGCCGAGCGCTGTTTTTTTCTTCTTTTGCTAAGTTTAGCGAGCCAAGCCTTACTAATGTGTCAGTTGATTGCTGGAGTGCATTGCAAATTCTACTACTATTTTCAATATTTCTTTAGCAGTTTTAAATGCATTTTGTCTTACACGCCTTTATGACACTAGTGTGGGCTACACATTTTTTTATGTTTTATTATTTTTGCCACTAGTTGTATCACACTACTCAATTTTGTCACTAAAAGTTTCAATCACTCAAAAATAGCATCCTTCCATTGAGCGTGTCCTAAAAAAATGCCACACGACATCGTCACTGGTCGGTCAAAGGTCATTGATTGGGATGAAGTGACCAAAATTGCCCTGGACCCCACTTGTCAGCTCTGCCCTAACATGTGGGTCCTAAATTTTTTTTTTAGATCTGGAGTAGAGGACTACTCCGGTGGGACAGAACATTCAGACAGCACCAATTGTTGTAGGCTCGTCGGAACCCCTGCAATCATAACTAGATCGCCAGCTCTTCTTGTCTCTGCCGCAAGGCCATGGGCCAGCGAGTTGCACTGTCTCTTAACCACTCGGACGCATCACGCCTCAAAACCAGCCATGGCCTTCCTGATGTCCATGATTAGGCCGTAGTGAGGGGATCGTGTCTGGCCAGGATTAGTCAGCTCATTTGCAATGCTCTGATTATCCATCTCCAGAACTACTTGGCCATTGAAATCCTCTGCAGTTGACTAGAGGCCAACCAGCGCAGCTCTGGCTTCTGCTTCCTCTACACTCTTGCAACGAGGAAGGTTTCTGCAGATTGATTTCAGAACTTTGCCCTGGAAATCTCGTATGGCAACCCCGTCTGCACTATCTCCATTCTCTGCCAGGAAAGCAGCATCCGTGTTTACTTTAACTGTACCTTGCATTGGTGGCGTCCATCTTTTATCTATGGATTTAGCGTTCTGGCCTCTCCCCCCCCCTAAAACTTCCTCATTATTCCTATCAGTCCCTTCAGCAGATTCTCCAGCATATCTTAACTCCTCCTCATATCTTTGTAGGAACTGCACAGAGTTACTGATTGTCTCCCGCCCATTATTCCTCAGGCGGTCTTCTCTGATATACCAACTTCGCCAGAGCAACAATAGGATTTTGGCTCGCCCCTCCTCATTCTCTGTGCCTAGGAGGATATGTAGCCAGTCATCACCTGTGTACCAAAATTTACTCTCTGACGGGAGCCGCCATATCTCTCTGACCGCTTCTCGGAGCGCTTTACTCTTCGTACACATAACCACCGCATGGTGCTCATCCTCTTTTCCATTACCACAAATGCTACAGGTGTTATACAGCTCGAGGGTTCTCTTCCATTTGTTTTCTTTAGTGGCCAGGGTCTTAGTAGCCACTCTCCAAGCGAAGATACGCACTTTCCGGGGGACTTTCGCCTTCCAAATAAGGTCCCAGATGCTCCGGTCATTTGTTCCTCTGGACGAGCTTGATGGGTTATCATGAAGGAAATATGCCCTAGAGGCAATAATAAAGTTATTATTTTATTTCCTTATATCATGATAAATGTTTATTATTCATGCTAGAATTGTATTATTCGGAAACATAATACTTGTGTGAATGCATAGACAAACTAAACGTCACTAGTATGGCTCTACTTGACTAGCTCGTTAATCAAAGATGGTTATGTTTCCTAACCATAGACATGTGTTGTCATTTGATTAACGGGATCACATTATTAGGAGAATGATGTGATTGACATGACCCATTCCATTAGCTTAGCACCCGATCGTTTAGTATGTTGCTATTGCTTTCTTCATGACTTATACATGTTCCTATGACTATGAGATTATGCAAATCCCGTTTGCCGGAGGAACACTTTGTGTGCTACCAAACGTCACAACGTTACTGGGTGATTATAAAGGAGCTCTACAGGTGTCTCCAAAGGTAAATGTTGGGTTGGCGTATTTCGAGGTTAGGATTTGTCACTCCGATTGTCGGAGAGGTATCTCTGGGCCCTCTCGGTAATGCACATCACATAAGCCTTGCAAGAATTGCAACTAATGAGTTAGTTGTGAGATGATGTATTACGAAACGAGTAAAGAGACTTGCTGGTAACGAGATTGAACTAGGTATTGAGATACCGACGATCGAATCTCGGGCAAGTAACATACCGATGACAAAGGGAACAACGTATGTTGTTATGCGGTCTGACCGATAAAGATCTTCGTAGAATATGTGGGAGCCAATATGAGCATCCAGGTTCCGCTATTGGTTATTGACCGGAGACGTGTCTCGGTCATGTCTACATTGTTCTCGAACCCGTAGGGTCCGCACGCTTAAGGTTTCGATGACAGTTATATTATGAGTTTATGAGTTTTGATGTACCGAAGTTAGTTCGGAGTCCCGGATGTGATCGCGGACATGACGAGGAGTCTCGAAATGGTTGAGACATAAAGATTGATATATTGGAAGCCTATGTTTGGACATCGGAAGTGTTCCGGGTGAAATCGGCATTTTACCGGAGTACCGGGAGGTTACCGGAACCCCCCGGTAACCTAATGGGCCTTAATGGGCCTAGTGGAGGAAGAGGAGCGGAGGCCTAGGGGCTGCCGTGCGCCCCTCCCCCCCAAGTCCGAATTGGACAAGGAGGGGGGCGCCCCCCCTTTCCTTTCTTCCCTGTCCTCCTTCCCCCCCAAGTCCTAATCCAACTAGGGAAAGGGAGGGGAGTCCTACTCCCGGTAGGAGTAGGACTCCTCCTGCGCGCCTCCTCCTAGGGCCGGCCGCACCCCCCCTGGCTCCTTTATATACGGGGGCAGGGGGCACCCCTAGACACACAAGTTGATCTCTAAGATCGTTCTCTTAGCCGTGTGCGGTGCCCCCTTCCACCATAGTCCTCGATAATATTGTAGTGGTGCTTAGGCGAAGCCCTGCGACAGTTGAACATCAAGATCGTCACCACGTCGTCGTGCTGACGGAACTCTTCCTCGACACTTTGCTGGATCGGAGTCCGGGGATCGTCATTGAGCTGAACGTGTGCTAGAACTCGAAGGTGCCGTAGTTTCGGTGCTTGATCGGTCGGGTCATGAAGACGTACGACTACATCAACCGCGTTGTCATAACGCTTCCGTTGTCGGTCTACGAGGGTACGTAGATCACACTCTCCCCTCTCGTTGCTATGCATCACCATGATCTTGCGTGTGCGTAGGAAAATTTTGAAATTACTACGTTCCCCAACAGTGGCATCCGAGCCTAGGTTTTATGCGTTGATGTTATATGCACGAGTAGAACACAAGTGAGTTGTGGGCGGTATAAGTCATACTGCTTACCAGCATGTCATACTTTGGTTCGGCGGTATTGTTGGACGAAGTGGCCCAGACCGACATTACGCGTACGCTTACGCGAGACCGGTTCTCCCGACGTGCTTTGCACAAAGGTGGCTAGCGGGTGTCAGTTTCTCCAACTTTAGTTGAACCAAGTGTGGCTACGCCCGGTCCTTGCGAAGGTTAAAACAACACCAACTTGACAAACTATCGTTGTGGTTTTGATGCGTAGGTAAGAACGGTTCTTGCTAAGCCCGTAGCAGCCACGTAAAACTTGCAACAACAAAGTAGAGGACGTCCAACTTGTTTTTGTAGGGCATGTTGTGATGTGATATGGTCAAGACATGATGCTAAATTTTATTGTATGAGATGATCATGTTTTGTAACCGAGTTATCGGCAACTCGCAGGAGCCATATGGTTGTCGCTTTATTGTATGCAATGCAATCGTCCTGTAATGCTTTACTTTATCACTAAGCGATAGCGATAGTCGTAGAAGCATAAGATTGGCGAGACAACAAAGATGCTACGATGGAGATTAAGCTGTCGCGCCAGTGACGATGGTGATCATGACGGTGCTTCGAAGATGGAGATCACAAGCACAAGATGATGATGGCCATATTATATCACTTATATTGATTGCATGTGATGTTTATCTTTTATGCATCTTATCTTGCTTTGATTGACGGTAGCATTTTAAGATGATCTCTCACTAATTATGAAGAAGTGTTCTCCCTGAGTATGCACCGTTGCGAAAGTTCTTCGTGCTGAGACACCACGTGATGATCGGGTGTGATAGGCTCTACGTTCAAATACAACAGGTGCAAAACAGTTGCACACGCAGAATACTCAGGTTATACTTGACGAGCCAAGCATATACAGATATGGCCTCGGAACATGGAGACCGAAAGGTCGAGCGTGAATCATATAGTAGATATGATCAACATAGTGATGTTCACCAATGAAACTACTCCATCTCACGTGATGATCGGACATGGTTTAGTTGATTTGGATCACGTGATCACTTAGAGGATTAGAGGGATATCTATCTAAGTGGGAGTTCTTTAGTAATATGATTAATTGAACTTAAATTTATCATGAACTTAGTACCTGATAGTATCTTGCTTGTTTATGTTTGATTGTAGATAGATGGCCCGTGCTGTTGTTCCGTTGAATTTTAATGCGTTCCTTAAGAAAGCAAAGTAGATAGATGGTAGCAACTACACAGACTGGGTCCGTAACTTGAGGATTATCCTCATTGCTGCACAGAAGAATTACGTCCTGGAAGCACCGCTGGGTGCCAGGCCTACTGCAGGAGCAACGCCGGATGTTATGAACGTCTGGCAGAGCAAAGCTGATGACTACTCAATAGTTCAGTGTGCCATTCTTTACGGCTTAGAATCGGGACTTCAACGACGTTTTGAACGTCATGGAGCATATGAGATGTTCCAGGAGTTGAAGTTAATATTTCAAGCAAATGCCCGGATTGAGAGATATGAAGTCTCTAATAAGTTCTATAGCTGCAAGATGGACGAGAACAGTTATGTCACTGAGCATATACTCAAAATGTCTGGGTATAATAATCACTTGATTCAATTGGGAGTTAATCTTCCGGATGATTGCGTCATTGACAGAATTCTCCAATCACTTCCACCTAGCTACAAGAGCTTCATGATGAACTATAATATGCAAGGGATGGTTAAGACAATTCCCGAGCTCTTCGCAATGCTGAAAGCTGCGGAGGTAGAAATCAAGAAGGAGCATCAAGTGTTGATGGTCCACAAGACCACTAGTTTCAAGAAAAAGGGCAAAGGGAAGAAGAAGGGGAACTTCAGAAAGAACAGCAAGCAAATTGCTGCTCAGGAGAAGAAACCCAAATCTGGACCTAAGCCTGAAACTGAGTCCTTCTACTGCAAGCAGACTGGTCACTGGAAGCGGAACTGCCCCAAGTATTTGGCGGATAAGAAGGATGGCAAAGTGAAAGGTATATGCGATATACATGTTATTGATGTGTACCTTACTAATTCTCGCAGTAGCACCTGGGTATTTGATACTGGTTCTGTTGCTAACATTTGCAACTCGAAACAGGGACTACGGATTAAGCGAAGATTGGCTAAGGACGAGGTGACGATGCACGTGGGAAATGGTTCCAAAGTCGATGTGATCGCGGTCGGCACGCTACCTCTACATCTACCTTCGGGATTAGTATTAGACCTAAATAATTGTTATTTGGTGCCAGCGTTGAGCATGAACATTATATCTGGATCTTGTTTGATGCGAGACGGTTATTCATTTAAATCAAAGAATAATGGTTGTTCTATTTATATGAGTAAAATCTTTTATGGTCATGCACCCATGAAGAATGGTCTATTCTTATTAAATCTCGATAGTAGTGACACACACATTCATAATGTTATGAACGTCTGGCAGAGCAAAGCTGATGACTACTCGATAGTTCAGTGTGCCATGCTTTACGACTTAGAATCGGGACTTCAATGACGTTTTGAATGTCATGGAGCATATGAGATGTTCCAGGAGTTGAAGTTAATATTTCAAGCAAATGCCCGGATTGAGAGATATGAAGTCTCCAATAAGTTCTATAGCTGCAAGATGGAGGAGAACAGTTCTGTCAGTGAGCATATACTCAAAATGTCTGGGTATAATAATCACTTGATTCAATTAGGAGTTAATCTTCCGGATGATTGCGTCATTGACAGAATTCTCCAATCACTGCCACCTAGCTACAAGAGCTTCGTGATGAACTATAATATGCAAGGGATGAATAAGACTATTCCCGAGCTCTTCGCAATGCTGAAAGCTGCGGAGGTAGAAATCAAGAAGGAGCATCAAGTGTTGATGGTCAACAAGACCACTAGTTTCAAGAAAAAGGGCAAAGGGAAGAAGAAGGGGAACTTCAAAAAGAACGGCAAGCAAGTTGCTGCTCAAGAGAAGAAACCCAAATCTGGACCTAAGCCTGAAACTGAGTGCTTCTACTGTAAGCAGACTGGTCACTGGAAGCGGAACTGCCCCAAGTATTTAGCGGATAAGAAGGATGGCAAGGTGAACAAAGGTATATGCGATATACATGTTATTGATGTGTACCTTACTAATTCTCGCAGTAGCACCTGGGTATTTGATACTGGTTCTGTTGCTAACATTTGCAACTCGAAACAGGGACTACGGATTAAGCGAAGATTGGCTAAGGACGAGGTGATGATGCACGTGGGAAATGGTTCCAAAGTCGATGTGATCACGGTCGGCACGCTACCTCTACATCTACCTTCGGGATTAGTATTAGACCTAAATAATTGTTATTTGGTGCCCGCGTTGAGCATGAACATTATATCTGGATCTTGTTTGATGCGAGACGGTTATTCATTTAAATCAAAGAATAATGGTTGTTCTATTTATATGAGTAAAATCTTTTATGGTCATGCACCCATGAAGAATGGTCTATTCTTATTAAATCTCGATAGTAGTGACACACACATTCATAATGTTGAAGCCAAAAGATGCAGAGTTGATAATGATAGTGCAACTTATTTGTGGCACTGCCGTTTAGGTCGTATCGATGTAAAGAGCATGAAGAAACTCCATACTGATGGACTTTTGGAACCACTTGATTATGAATCACTTGGTACTTGCGAACCGTGCCTTATGGGTAAGATGACAAAAACACCGTTCTCCGGTACTATGGAGAGAGCAACAGATTTGTTGGAAATCATACATACAGATGTATGTGGCCCGATGAATGTTGAGGCTCGTGGCGGATATCGTTACTCACCTTCACAGATGACTTGAGCAGATATGGGTATATCTACTTAATGAAATATAAGTCTGAAACATTTGAAGAGTTCAAAGAATTTTAGAGTGAAGTTGAAAATCATCGTAACAAGAAAATAAAATTCCTACGATCTGATCGTGGAGGAGAATATTTGAGTTACGAGTTTGGTGTACATTTGAAACAATGCGGAATAGTTTCGCAACTCACGCCACCCGGAACACCACAGTGTAATGGTGTGTCCGAACGTCATAATCGTACTTTACTAGATATGGTGCGATCTATGATGTCTCTTACTGATTTACCGCTATCGTTTTGGGGTTATGCTTTAGAGACGGCCGCATTCACGTTAAATAGGGCACCATCAAAATCCATTGAGACGACGCCTTATGAACTGTGGTTTGGCAAGAAACCAAAGTTGTCGTTTCTGAAAGTTTGGGGCTGCGATGCTTATGTGAAAAAGCTTCAACCTGATAAGCTCGAACCCAAATCGGAGAAATGTGTCTTCATAGGATATCCAAAGGAAACTATTGGATACACCTTCTATCACAGATCCAAAGGCAAGACTTTTGTTGCTAAATTCGGAAACTTTCTAGAGAAGGAGTTTCTCTCGAAAGAAGTGAGTGGGAGGAAAGTAGAACTTGATGAGGTAACTGTACCTGCTCCCTCATTGGAAAGTAGTACATCACAGAAACCAGTTTCTGTGACACCTACACCAATTGGTGAGGAAGATAATGATGATGATCATGAAACTTCAGAACAAGATACTACTGAACCTCGTAGATCAACCAGAGTAAGATCCGCACCAGAGTGGTACGGTAATCCTGTTCTAGAAGTCATGCTACTAGATCATGATGAACCTACGAACTATGAAGAAGCGATGGTGAGCCCAGATTCCGCAAAATGGCTTGAAGCCATGAAATCTGAGATGGGATCCATGTATGAGAACAAAGTATGGACTTTGGTTGACTTGCCCAATGATCGGCAAGCAATTGAGAATAAATGGATCTTCAAGAAGAAGACTGACGCTGATGGTAATGTTACTGTCTACAAAGCTTGACTTGTCGTAAAAGGTTTTCGACAAGTTCAAGGGATTGACTACGATGATACCTTCTCACCCGTAGCGATGCTTAAGTCTGTCCAAATCATGTTAGCAATTGCTGCATTTTATGATTATGAAATATGGCAGATGGATGTCAAAACTGCATTCCTGAATGGATTTCTGGAAGAAGAGTTGTATATGATGCAGCCGGAAGGTTTTGTCGATCCAAAGGGAGCTAACAAAGTGTGCAAGCTCCAGCGATCCATTTATGGACTGGTACAAGCCTCTCGGAGATGGAATAAACGCTTTGATAGTGTGATCAAAGCATATGATTTTGTACAGACTTTTGGAGAAGCCTGTATTTACAAGAAAGCGAGTGGGAGCTCTGTAGCATTTCTGATATTATATGTAGATGACATATTACTAATCGAAAATGATATAGAATTTCTAGATAGCATAAAGGGATACTTGAATAAGAGTTTTTCAATGAAAGACCTCGGTGAAGCTGCTTACATATTGGGCATTAAGATCTATAGAGATAGATCAAGACGCTTAATTGGACTTTCACAAAGCACATACATTGACAAAGTTTTGAAGAAGTTCAAAATGGATCAAGCAAAGAAAGGATTCTTGCATGTGTTACAAGGTGTAAAATTGAGTAAGACTCAATGCCCGACCAATACAGAAGATAGATAGAAAATGAAAGATGTTCCCTATGCTTCAGCTATAGGCTCTATCATGTATGCAATGTTGTGTACCAGACCTGATGTGTGTCTTGCTATAAGTCTAGCAGGGAGGTAGCAAAGTAATCCAGGAGTGGATCACTGGACAGCGGTCAAGAACATCCTGAAATATCTGAAAAGGACTAAGGATATGTTTCTCATATATGGAGGTGACAAAGAGCTCATCGTAAATGGTTACGTTGATGCAAGCTTTAACACTGATCCGGACGATTCTAAACCGCAAACCAGATACGTGTTTACATTAAATGGTGGAGTTGTCAGTTGGTGCAGTTCTAAACAAAGCGTTGTGGCGGGATCTACATGTGAAGCGGAGTACATAGCTGCTTCGGAAGCAGCAAACGAAGGAGTCTGGATGAAGGAGTTCATATCCGATCTAGGTGTCATACCTAGTGCATCGGGTCCAACGAAAATCTTTTGTGACAATACTGGTGCAATTGCCTTGGCAAAGGAATCCAGATTTCACAAGAGAACCAAGCACATCAACAGACGCTTCAATTCCATCCGGGATCTAGTCCAGGTGGGAGACATAGAGATTTGCAAGATACATACGGATCTGAATGTTGCAGACCCATTGACTAAGCCTCTTCCACGAGCAAAACATGATCAGCACCAAAGCTCCATGGGTGTTAGAATCATTACTGTGTAATCTAGATTGTTGACTCTAGTGCAAGTGGGAGACTGAAGGAAATATGCCCTAGAGGCAATAATAAAGTTATTATTTTATTTTCTTATATCATGATAAATGTTTATTATTCATGCTAGAATTGTATTATCCGGAAACATAATGCTTGTGTGAATACATAGACAAACTAAATGTCACTAGTATGCCTCTACTTGACTAGCTCGTTAATCAAAGATGGTTATGTTTCCTAACCATAGACATGTGTTGTCATTTGATAACGGGATCACATTATTAGGAGAATGATGTGATTGACATGACCCATTCCATTAGCTTAGCACCCAATCGTTTAGTATGTTGCTATTGCTTTCTTCATGACTTATACATGTTCCTATGACTATGAGATTTGCAACTCCCATTTGCCGGAGGACACTTTGTGTGCTACCAAACGTCACAACGTAATTGGGTGATTATAAAGGAGCTCTATAGGTGTCTCCAAAGGTAAATGTTGGGTTGGCGTATTTCGAGATTAGGATTTGTCACTCCGATTGTCGGAGAGGTATCTCTGGGCCCTCTCGGTAATGCACATCACATAAGCCTTGCAAGCATTGCAACTAATGAGTTAGTTGCGAGATGATGTATTACGAAACGAGTAAAAAGACTTGCCGGTAACGAGATTGAACTAGGTATTGAGATACCGACGATCGAATCTCTGGCAAGTAACATACCGATGACAAAGGGAACAACGTATGTTGTTATGCGGTCTGACCGATAAAGATCTTCGTAGAATATGTGGGAGCCAATATGAGCATTCAGGTTCCGCTATTGGTTATTGACCGGAGACGTGTCTCGGTCATGTCTACATTGTTCTCGAAACCGTAGGGTCCGCACGCTTAAGGTTTCGATGATAGTTATATTATGAGTTTATGAGTTTTGATGTACCGAAGTTAGTTCGGAGTCCCGGATGTGATCACGGACATGACGAGGAGTCTCAAAATGGTCGAGACATAAAGATTGATATATTGGAAGCCTATGTTTGGACATCGGAAGTGTTCCGGGTGAAATCGGCATTTTACCGGAGTACCGGGAGGTTACCGGAACCCCCCGGTAACCTAATGGGCCTTAATGGGCCTAGTGGAGGAAGAGGAGAGGAGGCCTAGGGGCTGCCACGCGCCCCTCCCCCCAAGTCCGAATTGGACAAGGAGGGGGGACGGCGCCCCCCCTTTCCTTTCTTCCCTCTCCTCCCCCCCCCAAGTCCTAATCCAACTAGGGAAAGGGAGGGGAGTCCTACTCCCGGTAGGAGTAGGACTCCTCCTGCGCGCCTCCTCCTAGGGCCGGCCGCACCCCCCCTTGGCTCCTTTATATACGGGGGCAGGGGGCACCCCTAGACACACAAGTTGATCTCTAAGATCGTTCTCTTAGCCGTGTGCGGTGCCCCCTTCCACCATAGTCCTCGATAATATTGTAGTGGTGCTTAGGCGAAGCCCTGCGACAGTTGAACATCAAGATCGTCACCACGCCGTCGTGCTGATGGAACTCTTCCCCGACACTTTGCTGGATCGGAGTCCGGGGATCGTCATCGAGCTGAACATGTGCTAGAACTCGAAGGTGCCGTAGTTTCGGTGCTTGATCGGTCGTGCCATGAAGACGTACGACTACATCAACCGCGTTGTCATAACGCTTCCGCTGTCGGTCTACGAGGGTACGTAGATCACACTCTCCCCTCTCGTTGCTATGCATCACCATGATGTTGCGTGTGCATAGGAAAATTTTGAAATTACTACGTTCCCCAACATATCAGCCATTTGAGGTAAACTAGCCGCAGCCAGCTTATAGGCGCTTCTTACCGAGAAAACTCCATTACTCTCATAGTGCCATGCAATGCTATCCTTCGCTTCTGTTGCCGGGATGTTTAGTTGGCAAATTTCATCCGCATCGAAGGGGTAGAAAATTTGCCTAATCAAAGTCTCATTGCATTCTTTCCTGTCCGGGTGCATAAGCTGATTGACGCAACGTATCCTTGACCTCTGGATAAAGTTGGCCGTCTTCAGACCCTCTCTCCGTGGGATCCACTGATCCCGTTGAATCTGTATATTTTTCCCGTCCCCTATCCTCCATATTATGCCTTTCTTTAAAAGCTCCAAACCAAACTCAATGGCTCTCCACACGGGCGAGGCATGCGAGGTAAAGACAGTGTCCAAGAGGTTTCCATTCGGGTAGTATTTTGACTTTAGAACCCTCGCACAAAGGCTATCCAGATTCTAAATTAGTCTCCATCCTTGTTTGGCTAGGAGTGCTTGGTTGAAGAGGTACAGATCTCTGAAACCGATACTGCCTGCTCTTTTCGGTTTGATCATCCGTTCCCATGATATCCAGTGTACCTTGCGGTGTCCATCTTCATCCCCCACCAGAAATCTCGGATCAATCTCTCATACTTTTCACAAAAGCCCTTAGATAACATGAAGACACTCATCACAAAGGTAGGAAGGGCTTGGACCACCGACTTTACATGCGTCTCCTTTGCTGCATACGACATGAATTTTTCCGACCAGTCACTACACCTCTTCTAGAATCTGTCCATAATTGGTTGAAATTGATCATCTTTCATCCTTCCCTCCGGGGTGGGTAAGCCTAGGTACTTACTCTCGAAGGTATCCGTCTTGACGCCCAGGATAGCCTTAATTTGTTCTCTAGAATCCACCGGGCAAACTTCACTGAATAGTAACGAGCACTTGCTAGCACTAAGCAATTGGCCAGTGCACTTCTGGAAGGTGAGAAGAACCCTTTTTATTGTTTCTGCTTGCTCTGGTTCAGCCTTGAAAAATATCAGACTATCATCTGCAAACAAGAGGTTCGATATTCCGGGGCTGTTACGAGCAATTTTGATCGGGGTCAACTTGTTTTCCATCATCTCCTTCCTCAGAAGATGGACTAGTTGTTAGCACACAGAGAATTAAATTAGCAGAAAAGTAATGACATGCGGGGATTCGGTCACCCGTGTGTGAAGCTATTTTTGCTTCTTATTTCATTCTCCATATGCTGAAAACTATGACCTGCATGTTAGTGAGTTGTAGAGAGAACATTGACAAGTAGGTACAATGCTATTTTGGTCGGTTCACCCCCGTCAATGGCCTTTGACCAGATGGTAATGATGTTGAATGGCATTTTTGAGTACATGCTGGAAAAGGATGACATCATTGAGTAGTTGAAACTTTTTAGTGCACTGCTTCGCACACAATTAGCATCTTGTGATCTAGCCTGTTGCACTTGCACAATAGTTTATACTTTATTTTTGGGCAGCCTAGTGCATTTTCGGCAGCCGATCCGTTGAGATTGTATTTATGTACACACCCATCCCATAGCCTTAAAAAAATGTTGCACTGCATAAAACCAAGTCTACATTATGAAATATAGTTTGTGATAGATCTACGTGTATATGTTCAGTGTCATAGATGTCAATGTTTTGTCAGGTTTGAGAAAGTTTGTTTGGCAACTATATAAATGGACCTGCAATGAGACTAAGAGAGAGTATATATCAAGATCAAGAGACTTCCTCCTCGCAAAAAGAAAAATCAAGAGACTTCCAACTTCCCCTTTTCTAGGTTTGCTTAGAAAACATGCAATGCTAGCCGCCTAGCTAAGCCGACCGCAGAAATATGGTAGTAGTGTAGAGCATTGAAGCTTGCAACGGCTTGGTCAGCTCACTCGGCATCATCGATTTTTACAGACCGAGGGCCACGATTTAGGCCTGCCCGGCGACATCCACACCTTGTTTTTGAATTTCAAACTCTCGGCCGGCTTGCCGCCGGGCGCTGGTCGACTACTACGCGCGGGTAATCCGTCGTAGGCTTCCCGCGAGTTGGCCTGTGCCACATGCAGACGCCTGATGCACGGGAGTTGCCTTCCAAAAAATGACGCAGGAGCCGCGGCTCCTCAGTTTATATATGTATTTTTTAGTTGTGGACTACGATTTTGAAAGAAAGACAGCGGAACCTAATCCCGATTTAACAATTACCGCCACGACATCAGTGCATCAATCAACCGCCTATGGAGAGCGACGCGTATCGCGACATTTCCAGAACGCGCATCGTCGGGCCAGCAAGGCGATGGAGGCAACTGTTGAGAGGAGAAATGGGTGTGGCCGGGAAGCAACAAACTCCGCCCGGACGGTCGACGTCTGAAGCTGAAGGTCGTGCAACGTCGTACGTACGTACGTAGGTGACGCGCCGCTACCCGTCGCCATCTCCGGCGTCAGACCCACCGCGCAGAGCTCCTTGCGTCCGTCCGCGCGCGTGCTGGACCTCCTTCGTCAGCTTGTCTCTGTCGCTCGCCGGCCGGTCCATGGATACACGCACGCACGAGCGAGCTGCATGCGGCGGCCACGCCACCGTGCCCTGCTCCGAGGAGGCGTCCTCACCTGCGTGTCGCGTCACTGTGATCGCGACGGTGCGCGTGAACCCGGCCGTGGTTTGTCCGTGGCTACGGTTTTCGTCCGGACGCACGGGGTTTGGTCCAGTTAATTTCTAGGCCGCGACTCGATGGAGACAATAGCACGTCCAAGTTTGAACGCTGATGGATGGGCTGCTTGATTGTACCCCTACGGCTTTTCTTTCACAAGTTGCACTGTTTGTTAATCTGGTTTGATCGCCCGGTGGGTCAGACAAACAAACAATCTAGGAGGTCGGACAGGAACCATAGGTTAATTTGCACACAAGCAACCCGTCGTACGTGCTTCGTACGTACGTACTACCCTGCGGAGCTGGTAGCTAGACCTCTCAATAATTCAGCTAACAACCTATAGACCGATGCCAATGCCATCAATCAACTTTAACGTGCACATGTACATGCACGGGCGTAATGATCTCTCGAACTAGTTCCTTCTCCCTGGTCCCCGCCGGCCGGATTGCATTCCGTCTTCATTTCTAGACTACCAGTACAGTGCAGCGATGTGCGTGCGTACGTCCTACCCCTTCCATCTATATAGAGCATAATTCATTTTTCAAGATCACCTTTGACTATTCACAAAATTAATAGTACTACATAAAAGGTATAATATGAAAATTATATTATTGAAAGCTTCTTTTACATACAAATTTGACGGTATGCTTTGTGTAAGTTGCATGTTATATATTATTGCTCTAACATTTGATCAATGTTAGTCTCGGAAAATGCACTAAGCCCTATATCTTTATTTTTAATGGAGCAGTTGGTATCCTCGTATGGTTTATTTTCGTCCCACCACTTTCAACCGTTTTATTTCGCTGGTTTTTTTCCGTCCCCTCTCCCACCCCACCAGTTTAGTTTCGCGTCACCCTCACGTACAATGAAAAAAATCTGAACGGATCAGAACTTTCCATTCTGACGCAAGTTATTGAGGAATGTCTTTATGTGAAATAATCAATCATGATCAATCTCTAAATATCAAATCTAAATTAATCGATCTTACCTTAAATTGCTCAATCACATTAATCTCTGCTCCTGGCAGTCCGTATGTTGTTTCTTTCGTTCGCTTCCACCGCCCCCCTTCGTTTTTTTCTTGCAGCAATCTCTACTCCTAATGAACGAGTTGGTTGAATAGTCCCATCACTTTCGTCTGGGTTTTTTTCGTCTCAGCTTCCACCAAACGCCACCTCGCACTGGTTTATTTTCGTCTCACCTCTTGCCACTCCTTCCATTTTTATCTCCGGTTACTAAACCCGCCAACTGATTTTTCTTCCTATCCCACCGATCTTCTCTCATTGTTTCCATTCTGTTCCGGATCTCCTTCCCCCAATCCTTTCCAATCACTCCCAAGTCAGAATTTTCTTCCAAATCTGACCATACCTATCTTGTTTCCATTCCATTTCCGATCTCCTTCCCTCAATCTTTTCCAATCATTCCCAATTCAGTTTTTTCTTCCAAATCCGATCACACCCGATCTAGATCTCGAGGGTTGCCTCCCGTTCATCCCAGCACGTCCCTTGTACCAGCCATGGAAGAGAGGAGGGAGAGAAGATGGGAGCGCAGTGGCCTCTGGGCCGTCTTGGCCCTGGCGGGAAGGCATTGGAAGGAGCCCGGGAATGGGCGGCATGGCGAAGGTCGTGGCCATCATGGTCGCGGCCGTCATTCTCGTGGCGTGCGTGTTCCTGGCCATCTGGAAGTACCGACGGCAGGCCAGCACCGTTGCACGCACACGGACACGGTCACTCGAGTCATCCACGTCAATGCCGCAGGCCAACGGCTCCGCGAGCCTTGATCCAGTATCCCTGTCTCCGTGGTCTCCGGGAGCGTCTCCGACTGGGGCAACAACCTGCTGCCGGCGGGGAAGCAAGTCGCCTTCTGGGGCGGTCGGGGCAACAACGGCAGGGACCAACCCCTGTCCGTCTTTGGGATCCCGAAGTACCATTACAAGTATGGCAACTACTCCTTTGCTGCAATCTTGGTTGTAGTATTAAGATCACATTATCAGTGAATTGTAAAGTTGAAATATATCGGCTTGACTGTCTAATGCATTTGATCTAATTAAGGATAGTACGTTCATGGCAGCTCCAGAAATGCATGCATGCAACTTATACCATGATCTTATTGTAAAGGTTAGTGTTGGTGTGAGTATCCAGAAGCAAAGTAACGTCTTTCTGATTGCTCCATGTTACTGTGTCGGTTGTTCAGGGATCTGCAGAAGGCTACCAAAAACTTCACAACGATTCTGGGCCATGGATCATTTGGTCTTGTGTACAAGGCTGTAATGGCTACTGGTGAAGTCATGGCTGAAAAGGTTCTTCCGACGCCGCTGCTACTTGGTGCCCGCCGCACCCAAGGCATCGGTTGCCGTCCCTGTTCTCCCGGTGGCCCTCTCGTCATGCGATCACTTGGTCGAGAGTTTGTCACAGCCGCTAAGGAACAGGTCGGTGAACTCTATTTACTTTTTCTGGTCTCACCTTAGCTATTTGATTCCCTTCAATTGTGTGTCGCATATGTGCAGTCTAATTCAGAATTTTTAAATTTACATGTTAGTTGCAGAGTGACTCCCAGGAAAATTACTCAAATTTATCCAATGGGTAATGACAAAGTAAGAATGGCAGGTCCATTGCTAGCCAGCTCCGAATATGGAGACAAATCATGATTCTTTTATCGATAACCATCAACAGAACTCCAAATTCTTGATATTGAAATGAAAAGTGAGCCGACATCTATGCCATGTTAAGCTTTGAGTTCAGCTACTTCCTATGTGTTTTCCAAAGCAAAGCTGGTGTTTATGTTTCAGTTTTTCTGTAACCATTTATCTTTTTAATTGTTCAATCGTTCAAGAATATATTTGTATTACTACCTTTTATCAATACTCCATGTGTTCATTCCAAAGCAAAGTTGTCCAGCCAAGCTACCTGCTTTTCTGTTCTTAACATTTTCACTGAATTTTTGTCACTCTTGTCTTGCTGATATGGTATGGTGCTAAATACTTGAGAAATATCTTGCATGATATTCTTCTCTTCCTACGTGCATTTATTTATCAGATTGGAGGAAAGGTAGATTTAATTTCAGTATACTCTATGCCAAGAGACACTCTAATTTTGCTTTCTTACACATGTTACTGCAGGACCATAGCAGACCATTGCAATGCGGCAACCCAAATTTCAATTCAACAGTGTTCTGTGCGCATCAGTAAGTTATTTATCTTGCTTTCACTTTTAAATTTCTTGCTGAATCACTACAAGCATGTGTTCCTGTCTCCTACATGTCTCTAAATTCTAAGATTTGAAATTATGAATATTTTTCTGTAATATATTTCATGGTTTTGTGGCTTATGCCTTGCAAGATTTTTGCCAATGCGGAAGTGCACAATCCTTTTGAACTTATATAATTTATATCCATTATTGAGGTGGAATGTACCTTGCAGCTTATCATCGCAGAGTCGCATTTTGCAGAGTCTTTGACCATAATTGATCTGAAGCTGCATTTTGGCAATTTTATTTTATAACTTAGTGGCTATTATTGTATAAGACTGCTCACTTCTCTCGTAAGTTTGTTAGCTACCATGGTCATCTGTTGCTACAGATAATTATTTGGATGACATTACATGACAAAAAATTAATTTTATGCAGCTAAGCACATTGAGTCATATATTTTTCCTCTTCAACATAAGAACAGGCATGTACCTTGCCCTTGTCTTCATTTGATAAGAGTGATATGAGGATTGAGGCATAGAACATGATGTCATAAATTGCATGCTGGACCATACTTGAGTTGTTTTACTTGGCCTCGTAATTTTTTTGATCCCTCTAGCTTTGTGGTTTTTTTATATGTGCATTCTTTCTAGACTAGAACACATGAACCAAAAAGCTTTATTTCTCTTGGGATTTTGGTTTCTTGCATACTGTATATATATATATATTTAGTTGCTTGGATTCAGGAGAAGAAAAAAATGGGTGGAGGAAGAAGAGTGATTTTGTGGTACAAAAATGTTGGCAATGTTTCATTAAAATATGTTATCTGATGTGCTTGATTCTTCCATAGTTACATGTTTGACATAGTTAATGTTAATATTGAACCACCAGAATATATTGCTAACATGATGGAATGAGATGAGATCTCAACGTCCAGACTGCGGTTGATCCATTATGCAACCATGAAAAATATAATAACTCTGAGGACCTTGTATGGATAATATATCTGAATCTCAATTGCACATGTGAAAAAGGATGTGTGAACTGTACCTAACCTCTTATAGGATTTGCGGGAGATTGTCAGCGAGCCACTAGTTGAAGTTCTTCTGCAATCATGCCGAGGATTTGATCTTGGCTGGCATGGATGAGGGTGTTGTCCGATGGCAGCGGGGTGCGGCAAGGTACAAGAAAAGGAAAAGTGGGAGGGTGGAATATACCGAAATGGGAGTATCCAAAATAGATTCGGTACTAGGAGGCCGGTTACGTGGGGCAGGATAGGAGGACGAACGGAATGGGAACCTTGAAGATTATAATTGGTCAAAGAGCAGCCAATGCTATCTGTTATTTGCTTGCAACAACAAGATGTGTTATATCTCTTGTCATGCATCATTCTGTATTCATCTTAGTGTCAATTTGACTTGTTTTCTAAATAAATTATAATATAGGCAAGAACTGGTTTGTTTTCGTCTCACCTCCTATCACTGTGGTTGATCCCTTATGCAACCATGAAATATACAATAATTCTGAGGACCTTGTATGGATAATATATTTGAATCTCAATTGCACATGTGAAAAAGGATGTGTGAATTGTACCTAACCTCTGGTAGGATTTGCGGGAGATTGTCAGTGAGCCACTAGCTGAAGTTCTTTTGTAATGATGGCGAGGATTTGGAAAATCTAGGCTGGCGTGGACCGGCTTGTGTACTCCTGGATGACGATGTCGCCTGGTGGCAACAAGGTGTACTCCTGTACGGGGGTGCCGTCCAGTGGCAGTGGGGTGTGCAACGTACACTAAAAGGAAAAGTGGGAGAGTGGAAAATACCAAAATGGGAGTATCCAAAGAAGATGAGGTACCAGGAGGCAGGTTACATAGGGAGGCGGGACGGGAGGACGAACGGAATGGGAACCTTGACGTTTATAATTGGCCAAAGAGCAACCGGTGCTAACATTTATTTTCTTGCAAGAACAAGTTGTGTTTATAGAACTGTTTCCATGGTGCCCATGTCAAGTGTTGCAGTGGATTAAAAAGTTTACCGTATGAATCTTTTTTTGTTGTTGTATGGAGTATAACCATAAATTTGTGTGCTCTATAGTGGTGGAGTAAATGAGCCAGGATTAAGTTCAAAAGGTTGTCTTAGCCCCTACAAAGGCTAAGACTTCTCTTTCATATTTAAGCTTCTAGGATATACTATAGCCACCGAATGTTACGCTGAGCAAAATTAAGTTTTGAGTTGTGAGAGAGGGAAATGGAGAGGGAGATGTGTGTGTGTGTGTGTGGGAGAGAGAGAGAGAGAGAGGTGTTGGAAAAAGGGGAGGGAGAGAGATGGAAGGTGGTAGATAGAGTGGGGGAGCGAGGGACATATGTAGGGTGTGAAAGAGGGAAACTGGCATATTACAATCAGATAGAGAGGGGAGATAGAGAGAGCTTTAGTGTGAAATTTAGGCACAAGTGCATCATTTCGTGTCAGAAATTAAAAGTGTGTGTTGATGGAGGGTGGGGGGATTGGGAGCCAGATATGTCATTAATTGAGGTGGGGTGGTGAACATGGACTGGTGTTGCGGAGATAGTTGGTTGGGAATGAAAAAGATGTTGAGTGATTTATTTATAAAAAAAGTAGACTGTAGAAGTGCATTAGAAATCTGTAGGTATATGTTTACTCGATTAAATTTTATATATATACTTGCTGAAATATCGTGCAAATGAAGCTAGAGACAATATTTCTGATATTTAATGGGAATATCCTAAACACATCAATTAGATCTTGGTTTGTAACATATGCTTATTTATACTATTGATGTCAATGCATACATCATCGAGTTACATTATGGGTGAATTGAATTTCAATTATTTTTTGATTGTTGCACACTATCTTTTGTATATATGTGAAATATGATATACATTATATGTGCAATCAGAAAAAAATCTATGTGAGCAAAATTTGATATGCTTTGTATTCAATGGTGCAATCAGAAAAGACAAATTAAAAGCCCGTGGCAACGCACGGTCGTTCTACTAGTAGATGAAAAGAGGGAGTAGGGTGCATCTTTCTACTTTCCTTGCTACCGTTGCAGCAAGTTCTCGATTATCTATACCAATATAAAAAGACCCAAGGAGACAGATCCAATTAATCTCGGTCATCAAATCATGTCAATCCAACAACCTAGACTGTTTTAATGTCGAACACTCAACACATTTAGCGTGCGGTTAATTTCATGCCAAATATAGTGCCAATCACATAATAACACGCAAATAATATACTATTTAATATCCCCATGCACTTAAATTGACTAGTATTAAGTAGTGATCTAAACGCTTTTATATTTCTTTACGAAGGGAGTATGTGGTAGCATTTTTTTTTTTAAAAAAGGAGCTTCCACTTGGTTTTAACAATGCACTTTTTTTTGCACAAACTAATAACAAAATACAACAGGAATATGAATGCAGTTAGGATCTCTAATAGGGCACCAGCACTTTTTTAAAACATATATGGTAGTAGCACCTGCTTTCGTACGTGCCAGTTACAAAATCGGCACTTGGTATCTCACACAATATACAGATATTACTACCATTTGGAATCATACAAAGGCAAGCTGGCTACGCAATGTTGCTAAGTATCTCCAACCGATCGCAGAATCACAGAAATCCGAATGCGCTGACTTAGTTGGATATGTACAGGTGGGGTGGCGGTTAGGTTAACTAGCTGTTAGCTGCGCACGCACGTGTACATGGCCATTGCCACGAGGTTTCTCCGCCCTCTTGGCTAGGACAGGAGGAGACAGCCACAGCTCAAACCTCAACAGAGAGCCTGCCGCCGCATCTTACTCAGTTTGATTGAACTTCTGGACGGTGAGTCGACCGTGCAACTAATTAAACAACTTATGATCCACCATCCCTACCTAAGCACGAGCCGGGTACAGGATTAGCGATTGGATTATGTCACTGATTCAAGACACCGCTGTATAGTAGGTCAACGTACGTATAATACATGGACGAGGTGATCTCTAGCTCGAACTAGACAGCTGCTTGTAATCATGCTCTTTTTGTTGCTTGGAATTCCTTGGGTTCATCATTCATACGCTCCGGTGCGGTGTTCCAACGACTGTGAACGTCTGAACCGAAGAGCGGAAGAGACACCACAGCTAAGAGATGCCATTACGGACGGGGGGCGGTGGCCTAACTGAGCTCGATGGCCACGGCCACATCACCGCTAACTTACATGTGACCGCTAGTTGAGAGGCAGCACGCACGGAACAACGTACGTGTCATTTCTGGAGATTCCGCATGTCGGGGCGCCAAGTTACAGCCCATGCATAGCTGAGATTAGAGATCTGCCCCCTCCAATTATAAACCACTCCTTCTACTCAAGATTTTCTTTTATAAACCCCTCCTTTCTAAATTTTTTTACTAAAGAACCGGCATCAGATTTTTGGTCATCTCGCGTGAACGTTGTTTGAACCGTTAGATCAATAGCACGAATCACGAAGTTGCTGGCATGGCGTTGTTTTTTTCTTTTCGAAAAGGGGGTTTACCCCAGTCTCTGCATCAGAAAAATGCATACGGCTCATATTATTAAAAAGATAATCCAGTAACAAAGTCTCAAAAGGTCGTAGTGCGAAAATAAACAAAAGCTCAAAAGAGCTAAGACCCAAAGCCACAACCGGCTGGCAAATACAATAGGAGCACTACATGTCTATCCCATTACATGACTGCCATCCAAACCGGTTGAAAATATCCCGAGCTACCATCTCCCATCGGGTAGACGCAGTAACCAAACGCTCCCTGGCCTCCGTCGGAGTGAGTAGCGACCATATACGGATGAACGCCGTGGCCCTGAAGATAACCTGCAAAAAGTGAATGTTTGTTGATCTGTTAAAGACTAAATCATTTCTGCAGTTTCATACTGCCCAAAATAAAGCACAAACGCCAACACAAATGTGTCTTGCAGTATCAGAATCAACCCCATCAAGCCATGTTCCAAATAACATGTTGATAGAGGTGGGCTGATTAATATTAAACGCAATATGAATCGACCGCCATAGAATCTTAGCCAACGGACAATCGAGAAAGAGGTGTTTGATATTTTCGTTATAATCGCAAAAGCTACACCTAGACGAGCCCACCCAATTACGTTTTGCAAGGTTATCCTTAGTCAAAATGACTTGTTTATGCACAAACCACATAAACACTTTGATTCGCAAGGGTACCTTAACTTTCCAAACGTGTATCGAGGAAGGGATGACGCTAGAGTTGATGACATCCAGATACATCGATTTGACCGAGAACACACCGTTCTTAGTAAGTTTCCAATGCAGCTGATCTGGCTGCTGGGACAGCCGGACTTTCATTAAACGTCTAACAAGATGGAGCCAGGCCTCCCAACGATTTCCAACTAGCGTCCGCCGAAAACTAATATTGAGGGGAGTGGATTGTAAAACAGTTGCAACGTAGGCTTCTCTACGTCGGACAATGTTGTACAAAGTAGAATATTGAAGTGCAAGGGGGGTCTCCCCAAGCCACGTATCCTCCCAAAACCTCATAGTGGCACCATTCTCGACAATAAATTTCGTCTTGTTGAAAAAGAGTTGTTTGACTCTCATCAAACCCTTCCAAAAAGGTGAGTCGGAAGGCCTCACATTCACCTGGGCCAAAGTTTTAGCATAAAGATACTTATTACGCAAAATCTGTGCCCAAGTAGCCTCCGTCTCAGACGACAGTTTAAATAGCCACTTGCTAAGGAGACATATGTTTTTGACTTCCAGATTTTCAATACCTAGACCTCCTTGGTCCTTCGGCCTACAAATTATGTTGGGGAACATAGTAATTTCAAAATTTTCCTACGCACACGCAAGATCATGGTGATGCATAGCAACGAGAGGGGAGAGTGTAGTCTAGGTACCCTCTAGACCGACAGCGGAAGCGTTATGACAACGCGGTTGATGTAGTCGTACGTCTTCACGGCCTGACTGTAACGCCCGGATAATCATGCTATAGTGATCTCACGTTAATGGTGACACGTCACCTCTGTCACTGTAATTAATCTCAGATTAATTCAAAACCGTTTCAAATTTAAATCCTAAATAAGTCAAACGACAAAAGTTTTTAAATATTAAAATAAAATGTTCGGGCTATGTCTATTATTGCATCGGTAATTATGGTGAAGTAAACACATTTTTATAAAATGCCTAAATACTTTTAAATGAATTAAACAGAAAGAAATAATAAAAGAAAATACAAAAGGGGAAAACAGAAAACAAAAAAAGGAAGAGAAAGCCCCCCCTCCCTGGGTCGTGGCCCAACTAGGCCAACCCACCTAGCCCATTCGGTCACACCGACCGGCCCATCCCCACCTCCTTATCCACTGAGGCGACCCAAACCCTAACCACCGACACCCCCCACTTCCCCCACGCACTTGCTCGCTTCCTCCTCCCCCCGATTCGATTCTAGATCGGGATCGGGCTTTGCCACCGCCCGCCGTCGCCGTGGACCGCTTCACCATCGCCACCCGCCTTCGTAGACCATCGCCGCCGCACGAGGACCCGAAGCCGCCTGACGCTGCCCCGCCGTCGCCGCGTCCCCGTCCTCCTCCCCGCCGGACTGCGCCCGCCTCCCCGACGCCGCGACGACGCCTCGTCCCCGTCCTCCTCCTCGACGAGCTCCTGCAACGCTGGTGAGGCCATCGGCCTCCGCCCCCCCTCTTCTCCCCCTGTCTAATCTCGCGTCCGCGCCGCCGTGCCTGTCTGCCCCTGCTCGCGCGCGTGCTCGCGCTCCCCATGCCTGGTGCCGCGTCCCCCTTCCCCGCGCCTCGGCCCCCGCATGCCTGTGCTTGCCGGCGTGCGCTCGCTGCTCCCTGCGACGCCCGCCTCCCTGCCGCCCGCAGCCATGCCCGCATCCCCCCCACTGCCGCGCCGCCCCCGCCTGGCCTTGCCGTTCCGCCTCGCCGCGCCTCGCCGCTCACCGTTCTTGCCCGCCCGCCGGCGCCCGTTGCTGCGCCGCCCTGCTCCGACCCTTTGCCGTGGCCGGCGCTCTTCTCCCCTGGTGGCCTCGGGTGTGCGGGCACCCCTGCGCCTGTAGCGCCTGCAAACCCGCATCGGCCCCTGGGGCCTATGACAGATGGGCCCCATGCCCAGAATGTTTTAATTAAAAAAAGAATTAAGAAATAAAAAATAATAATAATAAAAATAATTAAATAAATAATAATTATTAAATTAATTAATTAATTGAAGAATTAATTAAATTAAATTAATTAATCTTGATTAGATTAACCTAATTACTAGTTACCTTAATTAACCCCTGATTAGCCTAATCAATCAATGACATGCGGGACCCACACATAGTTAACCCAGTCAACTACACAGTTGACTGCTGACATCACTCTGATGTCATGCCTACGTCATCACACACTGTTTTGGATAATGTTGGAATTAAATATATAATTAAAATCAGAAAATGATTTAAATCTTTAGAAAATCATATCTTTTAATCCGTAACTCGGATGAAAATACTTTGTACATGAAAGTTGCTCAGAACGACGAGAAGAATCCGGATACGCAACCCGTTCGTCCGCCACGCATCCCTAGCATAGCTAACACGCAACTTTCCCTCCTCCGACTCCTCTACCCGAAAACGCGAAACACCGGGGATACTTTCTCGGATGTTTCCCCCCTTCACCGGTATCACCTCATACCGCGATAGGGCACCCCTAGCACCGATACTTGTCATGTCATGCATCACTATGCATTTTTTTGCTTAAATATTTATTGTTTCTCCCCCCTCTTCTCTCGCTAGACACCGAGACCGACGCCGCTGCTACCCAGTACGACTACGGTGTTGACGACCCCTCTCTCTTGCTAGAGCAACCAGGCAAGCCCCCCCCCCTTGATCACCAGATATCGCCTACTCTTCTCTATACTACTTGCATTAGAGTAGTGTAGCATGTTACTGCTTTCCGTTAATCCTATTCTGATGCATAGCCTGTCATTGTTGTTACAACTGTTGATACCTTTACCTGCAATCCTAATGCTTAGTATAGGATGCTAGATTATCATTAGTGGCCCTAAACTCTTGTCCGTCTGCCATGCTATACTACTGGGCCGTGATCACTTCGGGGGAGATCACGGGCATATGATATATACTTATACTGTTACATTACTTATGATACTGTTCGGAGATGGGGGCTGAAGGGGCAGGTGGCTCCATCCCGGTAGAGGTGGGCCTGGGTTCCCGACGGCCCCCGACTGTTACTTCATGGCAGAGCGACAGGGCAGGTTGTGACCACCTAGGAGAGAGGTGGGCCTGGCTCTGGTCGGTGTTCGCGGATACTTAACACGTTTAACGAGATCTTGGTATTTGATCTGAGTCTGGCTACTGGCCTATACGCACTAACCATCTACGCGGGGACAGTTATGGGCACTCGACGTCGTGGTATCAGCCGAAGCCTTCGTGACGTCAGCGACTGAGTGGCGCGCGCCGGATTGGACCGTAAGCCTGCTCTTGTATTAAGGGGGCTAGTTTTGCTTCAGGCCGCGTTCGCAACGTGCAGGTGTGCAAAGGGCGATGGGCCCAGACCCCTGTGCCATAGGATTTAGACCGGCGTGCTGACCTCTCTGTTGTGCCTAGGTAGGGTTGCGACGTGTTGATCTTCCGAGGCCGGGCATGACCCAGGAAAGTGTGTCCGGCCAAATGGGATCGAGCGTGTTGGGTTATGTGGTGCACCCCTGCAGGGAAGTTAATCTATTCGGATAGCCGTGATCTTCGGTAACAGGATGACTTGGAGTTGTACCTTGACCTTATGACAACTAGAACCGGATACTTAATAAAACACACCCTTCCAAGTGCCAGATACAACCGGTGATCGCTCTCTAACAGGGCGACGAGGAGAGGATCGCCGGGTAGGATTATGCTATGCGATGCTACTTGGAGGACTTCAGTCTACTCTCTTCTACATGCTGCAAGACGGAGGCTGCTAGAAGCGTAGTCTTCGAAAGGACTAGCTATCCCCCTCTTATTCCGGCATTCTGCAGTTCAGTCCACATATGATAGCCTTATTCCAGTTGATACCAATGCATACATATGTAGTGTAGCTCCTTGCTTGCGAGTACTTTGGATGAGTACTCACAATTGCTTTCTCCCTCTCTTCCCCCTATCCCTTCTACCTGGTTGTCGCAACCAGATGTTGGAGCCCAGGAGCCAGACGCCACTTTCGATGACGACTCCTACTACACCGGAGGTGCCTACTACTACGTGCTGCCCGCTGACGACGACCAGGAGTAGTTTAGGAGGATCCCAAGCAGGAGGCCCGCGCCTCTTCCGATCTGTATCCTAGTTTGTGCTAGTCTTCTTAAGGCAAACTTGTTTAACTTATGTCTGTACTCAGATATTGTTGCTTCCGCTGACTCGTCTATGATCGAGCTCTTGTATTCGAGCCCTCAAGGCCCCTGGCTTGTAATATGATGCTTGTATGACTTATTTTATTTGTAGAGTTGTGTTGTGATATCTTCTCGTGAGTCCCTGATCTTGATCGTACACGTTTGCATGTATGATTAGTGTACGGTCAACCCGGGGGCGTCACAAGTTGGTATCAGAGCCGACTGCCTGTAGGAATCCCCCTTCCACACTCCTTGGCCGAAGTTGAGTCTAGACATTACGAAAACTTTTACTAACATGGTTGTGTGCCTTACGGGCCCACATCGCCATCTGGGTGGTATTAGGCTCTTTTACTCCTCGATCCCTACTCTGGGACACTGAACTCTCTCCTACTCGGGTTAAACGATTTTACTAACTCTAACACTAGGATCCCGTGACCACGTTCACCCCAAAGTTGGATAAGCCCTAGTTATTCTTCAGAGTAGTATTTGAACATTATCCACATTGTCATTTGACTCCTGTGAAAACATCCTTGTTTTCAGATGGAACCCACGAGGCAGGTCGTGCGCCACACGACGGCCATTGGTGCCTCTGGATCACCTACTGTGTTGGTTGAGATGATGACCTATCTGGGTTATCGCTAGCACCCTGAGTACACCGTCTATGAGGAGTATCAGGACTTCAACCAGGAGCAGTACCGTGCCATCGTCCACCTCTACTCTCGGGAGTATGACTCCACTACCGTGCTGCACACTGCTCATGGAGTTGGAGTGACTATCGATATGGCGCTCCACGATGCTGCTTATGCTGCTCTGACACGTCTTCGTGGAGAGTATCAGGAGTTGGATACCTCCCCCTTCAGGCACATTGCTATCGCTTTCGATGTTGGTTCAGAGGGATACTACACTGCTGCCTACTCCACTGTCACCCGAGAGCCCTTCTACCATCAGAACCTGGTTCTGCATGCTGATGGGCTGGATAGAGCTAACCGAGCTCTTCGCCACGAGCTGTACACCACCCGTCAGCACCTGTATCGTGCTCTGACGTTGTTGCACCCCTCTGTCCGCTCTGGTGATCTGTCGCGTTCTGCAATCTACCCTGCCCGGACCGTGATGCCCCAGGGCGTCGGCTGGCCAGATGTGGGAGGCTACTCTCCTGCATTGGGCCCTCTCCTGCCACCTGCGCATTGGGTTCCGCACCAGAGTATCCGCGGACCCCAGGCTACTCGCGTGGAGGTCTTCCCTTCGCGTCACTACTAGCTGTCGGGCTACACCTACCTCCGCAGTACCGCATGGGACTGACGTAGACTTGCTTATTAGTGTTAGATGCATTCGCCGCGAGCCTGTGTGCCGCCTATGATGTCTTAGCCTATGTACTGAACACTGTGTAACGAACTCTATGCATGATCTCTTTTGTAAGATATGCCGACTACTATGTAGTATCTATCGTGCTGCTTTCGTTGTGCATGTTTCATCATGAATGATTCTTGTTTTTGCAAATTTCTCAATGCTGAACTACCCCTGTTAAATATTAGCAGGATGGTTATACCAGGTGGTCGTGGTCGTGGTGGCAATGCCCCACCACCGCCTGAGTACATGGCTGGGATGATGCAACAGTTTGAGCTGAATCGTCAGTTCATGGAGAATATAATGGCTCAGTTTCCTCGCCCCAATATGAACCAGCAACCAACCCAAGTGACTCTGCAGGATTTCTTGCGCCTCAACCCAACCGTGTACCGCAGCTCAACTCAGCCTCTGGATGCTGACGACTGGCTCCGTGACATCACCTATGAGATGGAGTCTGCTGATGTAGCCCCTGCCAGCTATGTCACCTTTGCTTCCTTCTTCCTGAAAGGACCCGCGGCTCAATGGTGGGACAGCCACAGGCGTACTCTGCCAGCTGGAACAATCATCACCTGGCCAGACTTCCAAGCTGCCTTTCGTGCTCGCTTCATTCCTCAGGGGGTCAAGGACCGGAAGAAGCGTGAGTTCCGCAACCTCACCCAAGGCAACAAAACTGTGGAAGCTTACCAGCGGGAGTTTCTGGACTTGTCCCGCTATGCTGAAGAGGACATTGCAACTGATGCACGCAGACAGGAGAAGTTCCGTGATGGCCTTCAAGCTGACATCAAGCTCGCACTTCTAGTGCATGACTTTGCTAATTTCTCCACTCTGGTGAACAAAGCCATCAATGTCGAAACTGGTCTGCAGGAATACCAGAGCTCTCACAGGCGCAACCGTGACACGGGCTCATCTTCGGGCCCGTCTTCGCAGAAGCGCAAGATATGGATTCCCAACAGCATCTACCAGCCGAATGCACCTGCCCCAAGGCAGACCTATGCTGCACCTCGTCTGCCTGCTCCTCCAACTAGGCAGCCAAGACTTCCAGCTCCACCACCACAAGCTCCTATTCCCACTCCCAATAATGGTCTTTGCTACAAGTGTGGTCAGCCAGGTCACCATGCTAGGGATTGCAATCAGAACCAGAATCAACTGGCCCTCCCCACAGCTGGCCGTGGAAGCAACCAGCCTCGCAACAACAATGCCAAGTCTTATGGTCGTGTTCATGCCAACCACGTTGATCTCAATGAAGTTCTAGACCAGCCTGCTACCGTGATGGGTACACTCCTCGTAAACTCAGTACCTGCATCTGTTTTATTCGATTCAGGAGCATCCCATTCATTCATGTCAGAAGATTTTGCATACAAGCATGACGTTAAATGTGAGGAGATGAACACTTCGGTATTGGTAAAAACCCCCATGGGACAATGTCAAACCTCACTGGTTGGCATCGATGTCCCCGTGGAAATCGAAGGGCTGGAATTCTATGCCTCTCCCATTATCCTGAAGTCGTCTAACATCAACCTCATTCTGGGAATGGATTGGTTGAAAGCGCATACTGCTTCTATAGTTTGTGCCACTAAGGTCGTCCATCTGCTACACCCTTCTGACGAAATAATAGCTTACCAAGCTCATCTAGTTCAGAACGCCGAGGCACGACTTTATGCCTTGAATGCGTTGAACGCTGCACCACTCGAGGGCATTGAAAACATTCCCATCGTTCGTATATTCCAAGACGTCTTCCCAGAAGAACTTCGAGGGATTCCCCCTGCTAGAGCTGTCGAGTTCATCATCGACTTGAAACCCGGCACCACCCCTATAGCTAAACGACCCTATAAGATGCCGCCGCATGAACTCATTGAGCTTAAGGAGGAAATCGACAAATCTCTTATCAAAGGTTTCATTCGCCCAAGTTGCTCTCCTTGGGGAGCACCTTCTCTCTTTGTTAAGAAAAAGGATGGGACAAACCGATTAGTCCAAGACTACCGTCCTATAAACCAAGCTACCATTCAGAATAAATATCCTCTTCCTCGGATCAATGATCTTTATGATCAACTGGCTGGCTCAGCAGTGTTCTCCAAACTCGATTTGAGGCTAGGTTACCACCAGATCCGTGTTCGTGAAGAAGATATCCCAAAAACTGCCTTCGTGACTCGGTATGGATCATACGAGTACACCGTCATGTCATTCGGCTTAACGAATGCTCCCGCCACCTTCTCTCGTCTGATGAACTATATATTCATGGATTACCTCGACAAGTTCGTCGTGGTTTATCTGGACGATATCCTTGTATTTTCCAAGAACGAGGAAGAACATGTTAGACATCTTCGTCTGGTGCTAGAAAAGCTTCGAGAGCACCAACTGTATGCTAAGTATTCCAAGTGTGAATTCTGGCTCCCCGAAGTAACCTATCTTGGGCATGTCATTTCCAAGGATGGTATTGCAGTCAACCCTGAACGAGTTCAGGCTATTCTCGATTGGACTCCTCCGAAGAATGTCAAGCAAGTCCGAAGTTTTCTCGGTCTCGCCAGCTATTGCCGTCGATTCGTCAAGAACTTCTCCAAGATTGCCAGGCCTCTGACTAATCTGTTGCATAAGGGTGTCAAGTTCGAATGGACAGACAAGTGTCAGGAAAGTTTTCAGGCGCTCAAAGACAAGTTGACCTCGGCCCCCGTGCTTGCTCCACCTGATACTAAGAAGGACTTCGTCATTTACTGCGACGCTTCCTGTCAAGGATTAGGCTGTGTCCTAATGCAAGAGCGCAGAGTGATTGCTTATGCCTCTCGTCAACTGCGCCTTCACGAAGAAAACTACCCAGTTCACGACCTCGAGCTTGCTGCTGTCATTCATGCACTAAAGCAGTGGCGACATTACCTTCTTGGTAATCGTTGCGAGATCTTCACCGACCACCAAAGTCTGAAGTATCTGTTTACTCAGCCAGATCTGAACCTTCGCCAGCAAAGATGGATGGATACTGTTGCAGACTTTGACGTGGGTATATCATATACCCCCGGAAAGGCTAATGTAATGGCTGATGCCTTGAGCCGCAAGTCTTACTGAAACCACCTCCAGGTTCACAAAGTTCAGCCCTCGCTTGTCGAAGAATTTATAAAGCTGAACCTCCATATTGTTCCTCCTGGAGCACTCGCTCCCCCTCCCCCGGAGTTCCGCAAGATGAATCTTCTTGTTGTTACTAAGGGTTCTCTAAATACCCTGGCTGTCGTACCAAATCTCGTAGTTGGTATAAAGACTATTCAAGGTTATGACTCTGAAGTCCATAAGATTAAACGCCATCTAGCAGAAGGAAAGCCCTCATTCTTCACTATCGCCGACGATGGCGCCTTGTATTTCAAAGGCCGCCTAGTGGTACCATGTTCAAAGAAAAACCTGGATAAGACTAAAAGGGTTATGCAAGAAGCTCATGATACGCCTCTGTCCATCCATCCTGGTAGTACAAAGATGTACCAGGATATTCGTCAAAGATTCTGGTGGTCTAATATGAAGCAGGACATTGCTCGTTATGTTGCTGAGTGTGACGTTTGTCGCCGAATCAAAGCAGAGCATCAAAGGCCTGCTGGAACTCTGCAACCTATCTCTATTCCTGAATGGAAATGGGACCATGTTGAAATGGACTTCGTCACTGGATTTCCCAAATCGCAGAAAGGTAATGATGCTATTCTTGTCGTCATTGACCGGCTTTCCAAAGTTGCCCATTTTCTGGCGGTCAAAGAGACAATCACTGCTAGTCAGCTTGCTACTCTCTACATGGCCAGAATTGTTTCACTTCACGGTATTCCACTAGTTATCAGTTCAGACCATGGCAGCTTATTCACTTCAAGGTTTTGGGCGATTTTCCAAGAAGCTATGGGAACTCATCTGTCGTTCAGTACTGCGTTTCATCCTCAGTCGCAAGGACAGGTTGAACGTGTCAACCAAGTTCTCGGAGACATGCTTCGAGCTTTTGTAATATCATTCAGCAAGAAATGGGAGGAATCTCTTCCATATGCCGAGTTCTCTTATAATAATAGCTATCAAGCTTGTCTAAAGATGTCCCCCTTCGAAGTACTATATGGACGTAAGTGTCGAACCCCTCTGAACTGGTCAGAAACGGGGGAACATCCACTCTTTAGTCCGGATATTATCCAGCAGGCCGAAGAACAAGTTCGCATTATTCGCGAGAATCTCAAGACTGCTCAGTCACGTCAGAAAAGTCAGTATGACCGTCATCACCAAGACATGGTCTATCAACCTGGCGAAAAGGCTTATCTTCAAGTTACACCAATGAAGGGTGCACACCGCTTCGGGATCAAAGGAAAGCTAGCTCCCCGCTATATTGGTCCTTTCACTATTCTCGAAAGGCGTGGAAAGGTGGCATATCAACTAGAGCTTCCGCCGAACCTTTCTCAGGTTCACGATGTGTTCCACGTGTCACAACTCAGACGCTGCTTCAAGGACCCAATCCGAGCAGTGGATCATGAAGTGCTCGAATTGCAACAAGACCTCTCTTATAAAGAGCATCCGGTCCGCATTCTCGACCAAGCTGAATGCCGCACCCGTCAGAAGGCGATCAAGTTCCTCAAGGTCCAGTGGTCGAATCACTCTGAAGACGAAGCCACCTGGGAACGCGAGGATCGTCTTCGCGATGAATACCCTGCACTGTTTCCTTCTACCTCCTAAATCTCGGGACGAGATCTCTTGTAGTGGAGGAGATTTGTAACGCCCGGATAATCATGCTACAGTGATCTCACGTTAATGGTGACACGTCACCTCTGTCACTCTAATTAATCTTGGGTTAATTCAAAACCGTTTCAAATTTAAATCCTAAATAAGTCAAACGACAAAAGTTTTTAAATATTAAAATAAAATGTTCGGGCTATGTCTATTATTGCATAGGTAATTATGGTGAAGTAAACACATTTTTATAAAATGCCTAAATACTTTTAAATGAATTAAACAGGAAAGAAATAATAAAAGAAAATACAAAAGGGGAAAACAGAAAACAAAAAAAGGAAGAGAAAGCCCCCCCTCCCTGGGCCGTGGCCCAACTGGGCCAACCCACCTAGCCCATTCGGTCACACCGACCGGCCCATCCCCACCTCCTTATCCACTGAGGCGACCCAAACCCTAACCACCGACACCCCCCACTTCCCCCACGCACTCGCTCGCTTCCTCCTCCCCCCCGATTCGATTCTAGATCGAGATCGGGCTTTGCCGCCGCCCGCCGTCGCCGTGGACCGCTTCACCATCGCCACCCGCCTTCGTAGACCATCGCCGCCGCACGAGGACCCGAAACCGCCTGACGCTGCCCCGCCGTCGCCGCGTCCCCGTCCTCCTCCCCGCCGAACTGCGCCCGCCTCCCCGACGACGCCTCGTCCCCGTCCTCCTCCTCGACGAGCTCCATCGAGCCTCGTCGCCCCGTGCCCCTGCAACGCTGGTGAGGCCATCGGCCTTCGCCCCCCCCCTCTTCTCCCCCTGTCTAATCTCGCGTCCGCGCCGCCGTGCCCGTCTGCCCCTGCTGGCGCGCGTGCTCGCGCTCCCCACGCCTGGTGCCGCGTCCCCCTTCCCCGCGCCTCGGCCCCCGCATGCCTGTGCTTGCCGGCGTGCGCTCGCTGCTCCCTGCGACGCCCGCCTCCTTGCCGCCCGCAGCCATGCCCGCAGCCCCCCCACTGCCGCGCCGCCCCCGCCTGGCCTTGCCGTTTCACCGAGCCGCGCCTCGCCGCTCACCGTTCTTGCCCGCCCGCCGGCGCCCGTTGCTGCGCCGCCCTGCTCCGGCCCTTTGCCGTGGCCGGCGCTCTTCTCCCCTGGTGGCCTCAGGTGTGCGGGCACCCCTGCGTCTGTAGCGCCTGCAAACCCGCATCAGCCCCTGGGGCCTATGACAGATGGGCCCCATGCCCAGAATGTTTTAATTAAAAAAAAGAATTAAGAATTAAATAATAATAATAATAATTAAATAAATATTAATTATTAAATTAATTAATTAATTAAAGAATTAATTAAATTAAATTAATTAATCTTGATTAGATTAACCTAATTACTAGTTAACTTAATTAACCCCTGATTAGCCTAATCAATCAATGACATGCGGGACCCACACATACTTGACCCAGTCAACTGCACAGTTGACTGCTGACATCACTCTGATGTCATGCCTACGTCATCACACACTGTTTTGGATAATGTTGGAATTAAATATATAATTAAAATCAGAAAATGATTTAAATCTTTAGAAAATCATATCTTTTAATCCGTAACTCGGATGAAAATACTTTGTACATGAAAGTTGCTCAGAACGACGAGACGAACCCGAATACGCAACCCGTTCATCCGCCACGCATCCCTAGCATAGCTAACATGCAACTTTCCCCCTCCGACTCCTCTACCCGAAAACGCGAAACACCGGGGATACTTTCCCGGATGTTTCCCCCCTTCACCGGTATCACCTCATACCACGATAGGCACCCCTAGCACCGATACTTGTCATGTCATGCATCACTATGCATCTGTTTGCTTAAATATTTATTGTTTCTCCCCCTCTTCTCTCGCTAGACACCGAGACCGACGCCGCTGCTACCCAGTACGACTACGGTGTTGACGACCCCTCTCTCTTGCCAGAGCAACCAGGCAAGCCCTCCCCTTGATCACAAGATATCGCCTACTCTTCTCTATACTACTTGCATTAGAGTAGTGTAGCATGTTACTGCTTTCCGTTAATCCTATTCTGATGCATAGCCTGTCATTGTTGTTACAACTGTTGATACCTTTACCTGCAATCCTAATGCTTAGTATAGGATGCTAGATTATCATCAGTGGCCCTACACTCTTGTCCGTCTGCCATGCTATACTACTGGGCCATGATCACTTCGGGGGTGATCACGGGCATATGATATATACTTATACTGTTACATTACTTATGATACTGTTCGGAGATGGGGGCTGAAGGGGCAGGTGGCTCCATCCCGGTAGAGGTGGGCCTGGGTTCCCGACGGCCCCCGACTGTTACTTCATGGCGGAGAGACAGGGCAGGTTGTGACCACCTAGGAGAGAGGTGGGCCTGGCTCTGGTCGGTGTTCGCGGATACTTAACACTTTTAACGAGATCTTGGTATTTGATCTGAGTCTGGCTACTGGCCTATACGCACTAACCATCTACGCGGGGACAGTTATGGGCACTCGACGTCGTGGTATCAGCCGAAGCCTTCGTGACGTCAGCGACTGAGTGGCGCGCGTCGGATTGGACCGTAAGCCTGCTCTTGTATTAAGGGGGCTAGTTCTGCTTTCGACCGCGTTCGCAACATGCAGGTGTGCAAAGGGCGATGGGCCCAGACCCCTGCGCCATAGGATTTAGACCGGCGTGCTGACCTCTCTGTTGTGCCTAGGTAGGGTATCGACGTGTTGATCTTCCGAGGCCGGGCATGACCCAGGAAAGTGTGTCCGGCCAAATGGGATCGAGCGTGTTGGGTTATGTGGTGCACCCCTGTAGGGAAGTTAATCTATTCGAATAGCCGTGATCTTCGGTAACAGGATGACTTGGAGTTGTACCTTGACCTTATGACAACTAGAACCGGATACTTAATAAAACACACCCTTCTAAGTGCCAGATACAACCGGTGATCGCTCTCTAACAGGGCGACGAGGAGAGGATCGTCGGGTAGGATTATGCTATGCGATGCTACTTGGAGGACTTCAGTCTACTCTCTTCTACATGCTGCAAGACGGAGGCTGCCAGAAGCGTAGTCTTCGAAAGGACTAGCTATCCCCCTCTTATTCCGGCATTCTGCAGTTTAGTCCACATATGATAGCCTTATTTCAGTTGATACCAATGCATACATATGTAGTGTAGCTCCTTGCTTGCGAGTACTTTGGATGAGTACTCACGGTTGCTTTCTCCCTTTCTTCCTCCTATCCCTTCTACCTGGTTGTCGCAACCAGATGTTGGAGCCCAGGAGCCAGACGCCACTTTCGACGACGACTCCTACTACACCGGAGGTGCCTACTACTACGTGCTGCCCGCTGACGACGACCAGGAGTAGTATAGGAGGATCCCAGGCAGGAGGCCCGCGCCTCTCCCGATCTGTATCCTAGTTTGTGCTAGTCTTCTTAAGGCAAACTTGTTTAACTTATGTCTGTACTCAGATATTGTTGCTTCCGCTGACTCGTCTATGATCGAGCTCTTATATTCGAGCCCTCAAGGCCCCTGGCTTGTAATATGATGCTTGTATGACTTATTTTATTTGTAGAGCTGTGTTGTGATATCTTCCCATGAGTCCCTGATCTTGATCGTACACGTTTGCATGTATGATTAGTGTACGGTCAAACCGGGGGCGTCATACCGACGATCAAGCACCGAAACTACGACACCTCCGAGTTCTAGCACACGTTCAGCTCGATGACGATCCCCGGACTATGATCCAGCAAAGTGTCGGGGAAGAGTTCCATCAGCACGACGGCGTGGTGACGATCTTGATGTTCTGCTGTCGCAGGGCTTCGCCTAAGCACCACTACAATATTATCGAGGACTATGATGGAGGGGGGCACCGCACACGGCTAAGAAAATGATCTTGAAGATCAACTTGTGTGTCTAGAGATGCCCCCCCTGCCCCCGTATATAAAGGAGCAAGGGGGAGGCCGGCCGGCCCTGGGGGCGCGCCAAGGAGGAGGACTCCTCCTCCTAGTACGAGTAGGACTCCCCTCTTTCCTACTCCTACTAGGAGGGGGAAAGGAAGGGGGAGAGGGAGAAGGAAAGGGGGGCGCCGCCCCCCTTCTCCTAGTCCAATTCGGACCAGAGGGGGAGGGGGCACGCGGCCCACCCTGGCCGCCCCTCTCTCTCTCTCCACTAGGGCCCATAAAGCCCATTACTTCTCCCGGGGGGTCCGGTAACCCTCCGGCACTCCGGTTTTCTCCGAAATCATTCGGAACACTTCCGGTGTCCGAATATAGCCGTCCAATATATCAATATTTATGTCTCGACCATTTCGAGACTCCTCATCATGTCCGTGATCACATCTGGGACTCCGAACAAACTTCGGTACATCAAAATATATAAACTCATAATGAAACTGTCATCGTAACGTTAAGCGTGCGGACCCTACGGGTTCGAGAACAATGTAGACATGACCGATACATGTCTCCGGTCAATAACCAATAGCGGAACCTGGATGCTCATATTGGCTCCCACATATTCTACGAAGATCTTTTATCGGTCAGACCGCATAACAACATACTTTGTTCCCTTTGTCATGGGTATATTACTTGCCCGAGATTCGATCATCGATATCTCAATACCTAGTTCAATCTCGTTACCGGCAAGTCTCTTTACTTGTTTCGTAATACATCATCTCGCAACTAACTCATTAGTTGCAATGCTTGCAAGGCTTATGTGATGTGCATTACCGAGAGGGCCCAGAGATACCTCTCCGACAATCGGAGTGACAAATCCTAATCTCAAAATACGCCAACCCAACATGTACCTTTGGAGACACCTGTGGAGCTCCTTTATAATCACCCAGTTACGTTGTGACGTTTGGTAGCACACAAAGTGTTCCTCCGGCAAATGGGAGTTGCATAATCTCATAGTCATAGGAACATGTATAAGTCATGAAGAAAGCAATAGCAACATACTAAACGATCGGGTGCTAAGCTAATGGAATGGGTCATGTCAATCACATCATTCTCCTAATGATGTGATCCCGTTAATCAAATGACAACACATGTCTATGGTTAGGAAACATAACCATCTTTGATTAACGAGCTAGTCAAGTAGAGGCACACTAGTGACGTTTAGTTTGTCTATGTATTCACACAAGTATTATGTTTCCGGATAATACAATTCTAGCATGAATAATAAACATTTATCATGATATAAGGAAATAAATAATAACTTTATTATTGCCTCTAGGGCATATTTCCTTCAGTCTCCCACTTGCACTAGAGTCAATAATCTAGATTTACACAGTAATGATTCTAACACCCATGGAGCTTCGGTGCTGATCATGTTTTGCTCGTGGAAGAGGCTTAGTCAACGGGTCTACTATATTCAGATCCGTATGTATCTTGCAAATCTCTATGTCTCCCACCTGGACTAGATCCCGGATGGAATTGAAGCGTCTCTCGATGTGTTTGGTTCTGTTGTGAAATCTAGATTCCTTTGCCAAGTGTAACATCCCAAATTTTCAATTTGGAATGTTATACATTAGACCATCATGCATATCATATTTTATTTTGCTTTTGGTTTTGATCCTAGAAAATCCTAAGCAACTCAAGGACCCACGGAGAGAGTTGGGGATTTTGTTATTTATATATTTGATTTTTCTCAAATTATGTAAACAGGATCATTTGATTTTATTTATTTTATCATCAATTATTTCTATTACAAAAATATGAGAGAGGGAATAAAATGACTTTCCCAAAATATATAAATATTGAGGATTTAATAAAAAAATCAAATAAGTTTTATTTCGGAGTTTTTCGGTATTTTTAATTGAATTTAGGAAAAATGCGCGTTTTTCAAAGTTGTAGTTTGGGCCCAGATAAATGTTCACTTTATCGCGCTTGATTTTAGAAACCCGGCAAAATTTATTTCGTGATTTTTGGAGTCCTTTTAGTATTTATTTTTATTTTTCTTTCGAGCGGAATTATTTAAAAAAAACCCGGAACCGACTATGGGCCGTACTCGGCCAGGACTCCCTGGTCGGGGCCTTTATAAGGCGCCTGAGGCCCGAGCCGAGAGAGAGCCCAGCCGCCGCCGCCTAACCCTAGCCCCGCCCCAGCCGCCGCCGCCGGAGCAGCGCGCCGCCCGAGGTTCGCCGCCGCCTCGTTTTCCGTGCTGTTTAAAAAAAATCTGTTCGTCGCTTTTCTTTTTCGTCGGATTTTTCGCGGTTATTTTCTGATCACGATTTCTGATCCGATTTTCGTTTTAGTATAACTTTTCGCTCGTTTATTGGAATCAGGCGATTCAAGCGCCTGGAGTTTCATCTCGAAACCCTCTTTCCGAATAATCAACTTAAACATGTTGTTGCTACTGTAAAATTTGCCCTAGATCCAGATTATTAGAATGAAGTTGTTTTCTTTCGCCGTTTGATTTCTTTTGCTTCGTTCGATTTGATTCTTTTTGCAAACCAGGGTTCTTAAGTTGAACTTTCTGGTTAGATCTTCTATTTGAGTTTTACCTGTGCATTAGATGAGTACTTATTGTATGCTTGTTGTTTGTCTGCGATAGAATACCCGGAGTGCGCCGCCTGTTACTTCGAATCTCTAGGTTACGCGGATCATCAGCAAGGCAAGTAACACTTTGATCATACCTTTTCTACAACCCGGTTTTATTGCATTAGATCAATCCTCACACATTGCATGATTAGGATCTAATTAAATTGTGGGATGGGAAGTAGATGAGGTAGTACCTATTACCTGTTTATTATCAAACCTCTGGGAGTTACTTCTACGTTTGCTTATTATGCCATGCTATGCTAGTAGACGTGGATTGGGTGAGTGATATCCATGACAGATGTGAGATTGATAATTAAGGGTTTATCTAAGGTGGCAACCTAACACACATCTGGGTGGATTGAGGCACCTGGGGATTCTAGGACTTGCCTGTTTTTATTTGGACTGCCACCCAGGCCCAAAGGGATCATGACATTATTCATACTAGAAACTTCCGTGTGCAGCCACAAGCCATTATGGGCTCTGGCATAGTTAACTAAGTTGTGCGAACTCTTACAGGGTAGACTAGCAGATGTAGGGGAAAGTAGGTGTACCGGTCTATCCGTCGTAAGGTGCTAGCGCGTCTGAAAGACTGTGTCTCGGTCATCCGTCTTCTCAAACACCCTATAGTGCGAGAAACCAAACGGAGGCGATCGATTCTTGTGGGGAAAAGTGCGCAAACCTCTGCAGAGTGTAACAAACTAATCATGGTTAGCCGTGTCCCCGGTTATGGACATCTTGAGTATCTAGTACCTGGATTATCATGTGAATCTCAACATGTTACTCTAAATTAATTTTGTGGGGTTTTAATGGTGTTACTTAATTGGGATTGAGAATGCTTTCAACCATTCTCAATGTTTAACAACCACCATGATAGTAATTAATTTTATTCCTTTGAAGTAGGGAAAAATTGGCTTTACGCAAAAACTGTAACCATAGAGCTTTCCACCAGCCAAATATGCATATAGTATAGCTGTTGCATTCCATTACTCTCTATGTGTTACCTTGCCAGCATATTCCATGTGCTGACCCGTTTTCGGGCTGCAACGTTAATGTTGCAGACTTTTCAGACGACGATTAAGGAGTTTTTAGGTCATGGTTCTATACTCAGTGATGCCGTTGGAGTTGATGGACTCACTTATCTTCCAAGCCTTCCGCTGTTATCGTTATTAGATGGCCTTAAGCCATATTTATTGTAATAAGATCTCTTTTGAGACACTCAATGTAATAAGTGTGTGATAGCTACTCTGCTATAAATCCTCCGAGTACTGTGTGGTGTCAGCATTACTGATCCAGGGATGACACCGGAGCACAGAGATCAGACTGTTTGAGGTCTGGTCGCTATAGAGATGGTATCAGAGCACACGCTGACTGTAGGACATGACCACTAAGCTAAAGACCTAGATCACTCTCTTCTCTTCTGACTTCTCATCTTTTCTACTCTTTAGGATGGCGGATGCAAGGAACAAGTTCACCCAACTGGATGAAGATACACCCTTTGGACGCCACTTGAAGGAAGTCACTAGATACCTGAACATAGGAGTACCAAGCTTCACGGGAACCTACAACGCCACCTTACCTGAAGAAGAGCGCTGGATGATTCAAGTTCAAGTTCCAGGAAGGACGTTCATGCCAGTCACTAAGCCCATAGAGTTTTCTTTTGATGCACCAACTTGGAGTCTAGGAAAGAGCATGGCAGCCCACATCGCTATGGGACGCATTGGAGAAGTCTACCGCAAGGATCTCAAGGATACTATCTACCAGATTTGTGAACGCCGAGATGAACACTGGGAGATGATTAGCACCAGGAAAGATAGATCAATTGCAGCTTTTATCCAGGAGTTAAACCAGCACATTCGACGACAGGAGAATCAGATGTGCGCCGACATGATAGATCTGAAGAAGGCTAAGACTAGAATCAAGGAACTAGAGGAAGAACTCAAGGCTACACGCGAAGATTATGAAGAAGAAATTGAAGTATTGGTGGAGAAGAATGACGATCTGATTAAGAAGATTGGAATATTTATGGGAGGCCCGACACCAGTAGATGAAGACGAAGAACCCAAGGAGATTAGTCTGGACGACTACATCATCATTGACGGCACCGACTCGGAGCAAGATAGTAGCGATGATGACTATGTGGATGAAGCAGGAGCCGATATCATGGAGTCTACAACCGTAGAATATTTCTAGTAGACCACCTCATCAGCAGTAGTAGTCCACCATGTAAATATAGTAGTCCGAGCACTTTGCGATAGTTAGATTGATTGTATGCCTTTGTTTGATTGAATGAAGTGAATTGTGTGCTTTTGCCTCATGTGCATATGGGTAGTGTTTTCTCTTTAGACCCCTCTATTCTTATATCTCATCTTTTCTAAACCCTCAGATGCCTCCGAGACGTGACCCCGGATTTGCCTTTCCGCCGGAGCTCACCCAGTTGATCCAGCAGCAGAACACATTGATGCAGTTGCTAGTTCGGAATCAGAATCAAGGGAACAACAACAACAACCCACCACCACCCGTTGACCACTTAGCCCGTTTTCTTAGGCTGAATCCGCCGGTGTTTTCCAGTAGCACCGAGCCGATAGTAGCAGATGATTGGCTCCGCAAGATAGCTAGGGAGTTGACCACAGCAGGATGAGCAGATGCGGAGAAGGTGAAGTTTGCCGCACATCAGTTAGAAGGACCCGCAGCATCTTGGTGGGAGAATTTCACAGCCACCTTCCCAGTCGACACTGTCACATGGGACCAGTTTCAACAGGCTTTTCGTACTGCCCATGTTTCAGCAGGAGCAATGGCCATGAAGAAGCGTGAGTTTCGTAACTTGCGCCAAGGAGGACAGACAGTTGGCCAGTATGTGGAGGAGTTTAGTAAGCTAACACGTTATGCCCCAGATGACGTTGCTACGGATGCAGCTAAGCAGGAGAAATTCCTGGAAGGACTGAATGATGAGTTGAGTATGCAGTTGATGGTAGCCACCTTCAACAACTACCAGGAGTTGGTAGATCGTGCTCTTATGATTGAAGGGAAGCAGCAGTAAATTGAGAACCACAAGAGGAAGTATGGACAAGGAAAGTATAATTCAGGAGCTCAGCAGAAGCCTCATTTTACCCCTAGACCAGGAGGACAATTTCAGCATACCCATGGAGTAGGTAGCTCGCACAATCACAATGGCATCAAGAATGGTAATGGGAATGGAGGAAGCAATGGCCAGAACCGCAGTACCCCATCAACCCCAGCCAAGAAGGACTTGAGCCACGTCACTTGCTATAAGTGTTCGAAGCCAGGACATTATGCAAATGACTGTCCTGAAGGACAAAACGGCAATGGAAGCTCTGGAAAGAAGCCGAACCCTTTCAACAGGGGATAGGTGAACCACGTTAATGTGGAGGAGGTTGAAGCTCAGCCCGATGCAGTAATAGGTACATTTTTTTGTTAAGTCATTTACTGCACTCGTTCTTTTTGATACTGGTGCATCGCATTCATACATATCAAGGGGATTTGTGGAAAAGTATAGCCTGCCCACTAGGATTCTTAAAACACCTATGCTAGTAAGCTCACCAGGAGCGGAGTACATGGCCAGTCAAGGATGTTTTCAAGTGCCATTAAGTATAGGAAGGCATGTTTTCCCAACGGATTTAATTATTTTGGAATCCCAAGGTCTGGATGTGATTCTTGGTATGGATTGGCTGTCGATGTATGGAGGAAACATCGATTGCGCCAGTAAGACAATTTTGCTCACAACGCCAGAAGGAAGAAGGATCAAGTATGTATCCCGACATGCGCCAAACAGGACACAAGTAAATTCCTTATCAGGAGTTGTGCAGGAGGAAGTACCAGTGGTAAAGGATTTTCCTGATGTATTTTCCGAAGAGTTGCCAGGCATGCCACCGGATAGATACATTGAGTTTTTGATTGAGCTTTTGCCAGGCACTGGGCCAATATCGAAGAGACCATATAGGATGCCAGCAAAAGATTTGGTGGAAATTAAGAAGCAGATTAAGGAGTTACTGGATAAGGGATATATTCGCCCAAGTTCTTCGCCTTGGGGATCACCAGTACTTCTAGTGGAGAAGAAGGATGGATCATTAAGGATGGTTGTTGACTATCGAGGATTGAACGAAGTAACAATCAAGAACAAGTACCCGCTACCAATGATCAATGATCTGTTTGATCGATTGCAAGGAGCTAAAGTGTTTTCCAAGATCGATTTGCGATCAGAATACCATCAGTTGAAGATTCGAGAACAGGATATACCTAAGATAGTTTTTACCACCAGATATGGACTGTATGAGTATACCGTTATGTCATTTGGACTGACTAAAGCGCCTGCCTATTTTATGAATATGATGAACAAAGTGTTTATGGAGTTTTTGGATAAGTTCGTCGTAGTGTTCATTGATGATATCCTGGTATATTCGAAGAATGAAGAGGAGCATAAGGAGCATTTGTGTTTGGTACTTGGAAAGCTCAGAGAACACCAATTATACGCCAAGTTCAGCAAATGTGAATTTTGGTTGAAGGAAGTAGGATTCCTCGGACACGTTATATCTGGAGAAGGTATAGCAGTAGATCCCGCTAAAGTTGAAACCGTGACCAAGTGGGAAGCCCCAACTACCGTTGGAGAAATCCGGAGTTTTCTTGGACTCGCAGGATACTACCGGAGATTTATTGAGAATTTCTCAAAGATCGCGAAACCTATGACGGAGTTGCTGAAGAAGGATACTAAGTTCAAATGGACTGATGAGTGTGAGGCAAGTTTTCAGGAGTTGAAGAAACGCTTGGTTACCTCACCAGTGTTGATTTTGCCAGATCAAACCAAGGATTATGAGGTGTATTGCGACGCTTCACGTCGAGGACTTGGAGCAGTGCTTATGCAGGACGGAAGAGTTGTTTCGTATGCTTCACGACAACTGAAGCCCCACGAATTGAATTATGCTACGCATGATTTGGAGTTAGCAGCCGTAGTGCATGCATTGAAGACATGGAGACATTTTCTCATTGGAAATCATTGTGAGGTGTACACGGATCATAAGAATTTGAAGTACATTTTCACGCAGAAGGAGTTGAACCTCAGACAAAGGAGATGGTTGGAGCGCATCAAGGATTATGATATGAGATTGCATTACCATCCCGGAAAAGCTAATGTAGTAGCTGATGCATTAAGCCGCAAGAGCCATGTCAATACGTTAATGACGGGAGAAATACCCAAGGAGTTAGCAGAAAATTTTCGTGAACTATGTTTGGAACTAGTTCCGAGAGGCTATGTAGCAGCATAGGAGATTCAGTCAACATTGATGGATAGAATCAGAGAAGCTCAGAAATCTGACAAGGAGATTGCTTCCATAAAGGAGAAGATGAAAGAAGGAAAAGCTAAAGGATTTCGTGAGGATGAGCACGACACCCTATGGTTTGAAAACCGTGTTTATGTACCCAATGACCCGGAGATCAGAAAGTTGATTTTGCAAGAGGCACATGATTCACCATATTCGATTCACCCAGGGAATACCAAGATGTATTTGGATTTGAAGGATGTTTTCTGGTGGACCGGAATGAAAAAGGATATTGTGGAGTATGTAGCAGTTTGTGACGTATGTCAGAGAGTAAAGGCAGAGCATCAGAAGCCAGCAGGATTGTTGCAACCATTGCCGATACCCGAATGGAAGTGGGATAAGTTAGGCATGGATTTTATCACGGGATTACCAAGGACTCGTTCAGGCTATGACTCGATTTGGGTTGTAGTTAATCGATTGACGAAGGTAGCTCATTTCATCCCAGTAAAGACCACTTACACCAGTGCTAAGTTGGCAAAGATATACATGACAAGGATCGTATGTTTGCATGGAGTTCCGAGGAGCATCGTATCAGATTGAGGAACCCAGTTTACCTCAAAGTTTTGGAAGCAGTTGCATGAGACTTTGGGTACTAGGCTAGAATTTAGTACAGCTTTTCACCCGCAGACAGATGGACAGACCGAGAGAGTCAATCAGGTTTTGGAGGATATGCTGAGAGCTTGTGCGCTAGATTATGGATCTAGTTGGGATGATAATTTTCCATATGCAGAGTTCTCTTACAATAATAGCTATCAGACCAGTTTGAAGATGGCACCTTTCGAAGCTTTGTACGGAAGGAGGTGCAGGACACCGTTGTCATGGGACGAAGTTGGAGACCGTCAGTTGTTTGGACCAGATCTGATTAAAGAGTCTGAACAGAAGGTGAAGTTGATTCGCGATAGGCTCAAGGTAGCCCAGTCCAGGCAGAAGAGCTACGCAGATTCTAAACGCAAGGAGACAGTTTACAAAGTTGGAGACAGAGTTTATCTTCGAGTATCCCCACTTTGAGGGATTAAGCGCTTTGGAGTTAAGGGGAAGTTAGCACCACGATTTGTAGGACCATATCGAGTTTTGGAGCGTATGGGAGAAGTGGCCTACAAGTTGGAATTGCCAGAAGGATTGGCAGGAGTGCATGATGTGTTCCACGTTTCTCAGTTGAAGAAGTGTCACGCGGAGATGGCCGACATACTCTTGAGAGACACAGTGCCATTAGAAGCAATTCAGTTGGATAACAATTTGACCTATGAGGAAAAACCAGTCAAGATTCTTGAGTTTGCCAGCCGAGTTACTCGTAGCAAGGTTATCAAGTTTTGCAAAGTTCAGTGGAGCCACCACACGGAGGATGAAGCCACCTGGGAGCGAGAGGAAAATTTGCTCAAAGACCACCCTCACCTATTTTCTAGCCAACCCGAATCTCGAGGGCGAGATTCATCTTAAGGGGGATAGGTTTGTAATATCCTAAATTTTCAATTTGGAATGTTATACATTAGATCATCATGCATATCATATTTTATTTTGCTTTTGGTTTTGATCCTAGAAAATCCTAAGCAACTCAAGGACCCACGGAGAGAGTTGGGGATTTCGTTATTTACATATTTGATTTTTCTCAAATTATGTAAACAGGATCATTTGATTTTATTTATTTTATCATCAATTATTTATATTACAAAAATATGAGAGAAGGAATAAAATGACTTTCCCAAAATATAGAAATATTGAGGATTTAATAAAAAAATCAAATAAGTTTTATTTTGGAGTTTTTCGGTATTTTTAATTGAATTTAGGAAAAATGCGCGTTTTTCAAAGTTGTAGTTTGGGCCCAGATAAATGTTCACTTTATCGGGCTTGATTTTAGAAACCTGGCAAAATTTATTTCATGATTTTTGGAGTCCGTTTAGTATTTTTTTTATTTTTCTTCCGAGCGGAATTATTTAAAAAAAAACCCGGAACCGACTACGGGCCGTACTCGGCCAGGACTCCCTGGTCGGGGCCTTTATAAGGCGCCCGAGGCCCGAGCCGAGAGAGAGCCCAGCCGCCGCCGCCGCCCGAGGTTCGCCGCTGCCTCGTTTTCCATGCTGTTTAAAAAAAATCTGTTCGTCGTTTTTCTTTTTCGTCAAATTTTTCGCGGTTATTTTCTGATCGCGATTTCTAATCCGATTTTCGTTTTAGTATAACTTTTCGCTCGTTTATCGGAATCAGGCGATTCAAGCGCCTGGAGTTTCGTCTAGAAACCCTCTTTCCGAATAATCAACTTAAACATGTTGTTGCTACTGGAAAATTTGCCCTAGATCCAGATTACTAAAATGAAGTTGTTTTCTTTCGCCGTTTGATTTCTTTTGCTTCGTTCGATTTGATTCTTTTTGCAAACCAGGGTTCTTAAGTTGAACTTTCTGGTTAGATCTTCTATCTGAGTTTTACCTGTGCATTAGATGAGTACTTATTGTATGCTTGTTGTTTGTCTGCGATAGAATACCCGGAGTGCGCCGCCTGTTACTTCGAATCTCTAGGTTACGCGGATCATCAGCAAGGCAAGTAACACTTTGATCATACCTTTTCTACAACCCAGTTTTATTGCATTAGATCAATCCTCACACATTGCATGATTAGGATCTAATTAAATTGTGGGATGGGAAGTAGATGAGGTAGTACCTATTACCTGTTTATTATCGAACCTCTGGGAGTTACTTCTACGTTTGCTTATTATGCCATGCTATGCTAGTAGACGTGGATTGGGTGAGTGATATCCATGACAGATGTGAGATTGATAATTAAGGGTTTATCTAAGGTGGCAACCTAACACACATCTGGGTGGATTGAGGCACCTGGGGATTCCAGGACTTGCCTGTTTTTATTTGGAACGCCACCCAGGCCCAAAGGGATCATGACATTATTCATACTAGAAACTTCCGTGTGCAGCCACAAGCCATTATGGGCTCTGACATAGTTGACTAAGTTGTGCAAACTCTTACAGGGTAGACTAGCAGATGTAGGGGAAAGTAGGTGTACCGGTCTATCCATCGTAAGGTGCTAGCGCTTCTGAAAGACTGTGTCTCGGTCATCCGTCTTCTCAAACACCCTATAGTGCGAGAAACCAAACGGAGGCGATCGATTCTTGTGGGGAAAAGTGCGCAAACCTCTGCAGAGTGTAACAAACTAATCATGGTTAGCCGTGTCCCTGGTTATGGACATCTTGAGTATCTAGTACCTGGATTATCATGTGAATCTCAACATGTTACTCTAAATTAATTTTGTGGGGTTTTAATGATGTTACTTAATTGGGATTGAGAATGCTGTCAACCATTCTCAATGTTTAACAACCACCATGATAGTAATTAATTTTATTCCTTTGAAGTAGGGAAAAATTGGCTTTACGCAAAAACTGTAACCATAGAGCTTTCCACCAGCCAAATATGCATATAGTATAGTTGTTGCATTCCATTACTCTCTATGTGTTACCTTGCCAGCATATTCCATGTGCTGACCCGTTTTCGGGCTGCAACGTTAATGTTGCAGACTTTTCAGACGACGATTAAGGAGTTTTTAGGTCGTGGTTCTATACTCAGTGATGCCGTTGGAGTTGATGGACTCACTTATCTTCCAAGCCTTCCGCTGTTATCGTTATTAGATGGCCTTAAGCCATATTTATTGTAATAAGATCTCTTTTGAGACACTCGATGTAATAAGTGTGTGATAGCTACTTTGCTATAAATCCTCCGAGTACTGTGTGGTGTCAGCATTACTGATCCAGGGATGACACCGGAGCACAGAGATCAGACTGTTTGAGGTCTGGTCGCTACACCAAGGCAATTGCACCAGTATTGTCACAAAAGATTTTCATTGGACCCGATGCACTAGGTATGACACCTAGATCGGATATGAACTCCTTCATCCAGACTCCTTCGTTTGCTGCTTCCGAAGCAGCTATGTACTCCGCTTCACATGTAGATCCCGCAACAACGCTTTGTTTCGAACTGCACCAACTGACAGCTCCACCGTTTAATGTAAACACATATCCGGTTTGCGATTTAGAATCGTCCGGATCAGTGTCAAAGCTTGCATCAACGTAACCATTTATGATGAGCTCTTTGTCACCTCCATATACGAGAAACATATCCTTAGTCCTTTTCAGGTATTTCAGGATGTTCTTGACCGCTGTCCAGTGATCCACTCCTGGATTACTTTGGTACCTCCCTGCTAGACTTATAGCAAGACATACATATGGTCTGGTACACAGCATTGCATACATGATAGAGTCTATGGCTGAAGCATAGGGAACATCTTTCATTTTCTCTCTATCTTCTGCAGTGGTCGGGCATTGAGTCTTACTCAATTTCACACCTTGTAACACAGGCAAGAATCCTTTCTTTGCTTGATCCATTTTGAACTTCTTCAAAATTTTGTCAATGTATGTGCTTTCTGAAAGTCCAATTAAGCGTTTTGATCTATCTCTATAGATCTTAATGCCCAATATGTAAGCAGCTTCACCGAGGTCTTTCATTGAAAAACTCTTATTCAAGCATCCCTTTATGCTATCCAGAAATTCTATATCATTTCCGATTAGTAATATGTCATCTACATATAATATCAAAAATGCTACAGAGCTCCCACTCACTTTCTTGTAAATACAGGCTTCTCCAAAAGTCTGTACAAAACCAAATGCTTTGATCACATTATCAAAGCGTTTATTCCAACTCCGAGAGGCTTGCACCAGTCCATAAATTGATCGCTGGAGCTTGCACACTTTGTTAGCTCCCTTTGGATCGACAAAACCTTCCGGCTGCATCATATACAACTCTTCTTCCAGAAATCCATTCAGGAATGCAGTTTTGACATCCATCTGCCAAATTTCATAATCATAAAATGCGCCAATTGCTAACATGATTCGGACAGACTTGAGCATCGCTACAGGTGAGAAGGTCTCATCGTAGTCAATCCCTTGAACTTGTCGAAAACCTTTTTGCGACAAGTCGAGCTTTGTAGACAGTAACATTACCGTCAGCGTCAGTCTTCTTCTTTTGCTCTGTATGTATGATTTCCAACAAATCTGTTGCTCTCTCCATAGTATCGGAGAACGGTGTTTTGGTCATCTTGCCCATAAGGCACGGTTCGCAAGTGCCAAGTGATTCATAATCAAGTGGTTCCAAAAGTCCATCAGTATGGAGTTTCTTCATGCGCTTTACACCGATATGACCTAAACGGCAGTGCCACAAATAAGTTGCACTATCATTATCAACTCTGCATCTTTTGGCTTCAACATTATGAATATGTGTGTCACTACTGTTGAGATTTAATAAGAATAGACCACTCTTCAAGGGTGCATGACCATAAAAGATATTACTCATATAAATAGAACAACCATTATTCTGTGATTTAAATGAATAACCGTCTCGCATCAAACAAGATCCAGATATAATGTTCATGCTCAACGCCGGCACCAAATAACAATTATTTAGGTCTAATACTAATCCCGAAGGTAGATGTAGAGGTAGCGTGCCGACCGCGATCACATCGACTTTGGAACCATTTCCCACGCGCATCGTCACCTCGTCCTTAGCCAATCTTCGCTTAATCTGTAGTCCTTGTTTCGAGTTGCAAATATTAGCAACAGAACCAGTATCAAATACCCAGGTGCTACTGCGAGCATTAGTAAGGTACACATCAATAACATGTATATCATATATACCTTTCACTTTGCCATCCTTCTTATCCGCCAAATACTTGGGGCAGTTCCGCTTCCAGTGACCAGTCTGCTTGCAGTAGAAGGACTCAGTTTCAGGCTTAGGTCCAGATTTGGGTTTCTTCTCCTGAGCAGCAATTTGCTTGCTGTTCTTTCTGAAGTTCCCCTTCTTCTTCCCTTTGCCCTTTTTCTTGAAACTAGTGGTCTTGTGGACCATCAACACTTGATGCTCCTTCTTGATTTCTACCTCCGCAGCTTTCAGCATTGCGAAGAGCTCGGGAATTGTCTTAACCATCCCTTGCATATTATAGTTCATCACGAAGCTCTTGTAGCTAGGTGGAAGTGATTGGAGAATTCTGTCAATGACGCAATCATCCGGAAGATTAACTCCCAATTGAATCAAGTGATTATTATACCCAGACATTTTGAGTATATGCTCAGTGACAGAACTGTTCTCGTCCATCTTGCAGCTATAGAACTTATTAGAGACTTCATATCTCTCAATCCGGGCATTTGCTTGAAATATTAACTTCAACTCCTGGAACATCTCATATGCTCCATGACGTTCAAAACATCGTTGAAGTCCCGATTCTAAGCCGTAAAGAATGGCACACTGAACTATTGAGTAGTCATCAGCTTTGCTCTGCCAGACGTTCATAACATCCGGCGTTGCTCCTGCAGTAGGCCTGGCACCCAGCGGTGCTTCCAGGACATAATTCTTCTGTGCAGCAATGAGGATAATCCTCAAGTTATGGACCCAGTCCGTGTAATTGCTACCATCATCTTTCAACTTTGCTTTCTCAAGGAACGCATTAGAATTCAACGGAACAACAGCACGAGCCATCTATCTACAATCAAACATAAACAAGCAAGATACTAATCAGGTACTAAGTTTCATGATAAATTTAAGTTAAGTTAATTTACTTAAAGAACTCCCACTTAGATAGACATCCCTCTAATCCTCTAAGTGATCACGTGATCCAAATCAACTAAACCATGTTCGATCATCACGTGAGCTGGAGTAGTTTCATTGGTGAACATCACTATGTTGATCATATCTACTATATGATTCACGCTCGACCTTTTGGTCTCCGTGTTCCGAGGCCATATCTGTATATGCTTGGCTCGTCAAGTATAACCGGAGTATTCCGCGTGTGCAACTGTTTTGCACCCGTTGTATTTGAACGTAGAGCCTATCACACCCGATCATCACGTGGTGTCTCAGCACGAAGAGCTTTCGCAACGGTGCATACTCAGGGAGAACACTTCTTGATAATTAGTGAGAGATCATCTTAAAATGCTACTGTCAATCAAAGCAAGATAAGATGCATAAAAGATAAACATCACATGCAATCAATATAAGTGATATGATATGGCCATCATTATCTTGTGCTTTTGATCTCCATCTTCGAAGCACCGTCATGATCACCATCGTCACTGGCGCGACAGCTTGATCTCCATCGTAGCATCTTTGTTGTCTCGCCAATCTTATGCTTCTACGACTATCGCTATCGCTTAGTGATAAAGTAAAGCATTACATCGCGATTGCATTGCATACAATAAAGCGACAACCATATGGCTCCTGCCAGTTGCCGATAACTCGGTTACAAAACATGGTCATCTCATACAATAAAATTTAGCATCATGTCTTGACCATATCACATCACAACATGTCCTGCAAAAACAAGTTAGACGTCCTCTACTTTGTTTGTTGCAATTTTTATGTGGCTGCTACGGGCTTAAGTAAGAACCAATCTTACCTACGCATCAAAAACCACAACGATAGTTTCTCAAGTTGGTGTTGTTTTAACCTTCGCAAGGACCGGGCGTAACCACACTCGGTTCAACTAAAGTTGGAGAAACTGACACCCGCCAGCCACCTGTATGCAAAGCACGTCGGTAGAACCAGTCTCGCGTAAGCGTACGCGTAATGTCGTTCCGGGCCGCTTCATCCAACAATACCGCCGAACCAAAGTATGACATGCTGGTAAGCAGTATGACTTATATCGCCCACAACTCACTTGTGTTCTACTCGTGCACAACATCAGGTCCCAGGATCGAAACCACTATTGGGGAATGTAGTAATTTCAAAATTTTCCTACGCACATGCAAGATCATGGTGATGCATAGCAACGAGAGGGGAGAGTGTAGTCTACGTACCCTCGTAGACCGACAACGGAAGCGTTATGACAACGCGGTTGATGTAGTTGTACGTCTTCACGGCCCGACCGATCAAGCACCGAAACTACGACACCTCCGAGTTCTAGCACACGTTCAGCTCGATGACGATCCCCGGACTCTGATCCAGCAAAGTGTCGGGGAAGAGTTCCATCAGCACGACGGCATGGTGACGATCTTGATGTTCTACTATCGCAGGGCTTCGCCTAAGAACCACTACAATATTATCGAGGACTATGGTGGAGGGGGGCACCGCACACGGCTAAGAAAACGATCTTGAAGATCAACTTGTGTGTCTAGAGATGCCCCCCTGCCCCCGTATATAAAGGAGCAAGGGGGAGGCCGGCCGGCCCTGGGGGCCCGCCAAGGAGGAGGAGTCCTCCTCCTAGTATGAGTAGGACTGCCCTCTTTCCTACTCCTACTAGGAGGGGGAAAGGAAGGGGGAGAGGGAGAAGGAAAGGGGGACGCCGCCCCCCTTCTCCTAGTCCAATTCGGACCAGAGGGGGAGGGGGCACGCGGCCCACCCTGGCCGCCCCTCTCTCTCTCCACTAGGGCCCATAAAGCCCATTACTTCTCCCGGGGGGGGGTCCGGTAACCCTCCGGCACTCCGGTTTTCTCCGAAATCATCCGGAACACTTCCGGTGTCCGAATATAGCCGTCCAATATATCAATCTTTATGTCTCGACCATTTTGAGACTCCTCGTCATGTCCGTGATCACATCCGGGACTCCGAACAAACTTCGGTACATCAAAATATATAAACTCATAATGAAACTGTCATCGTAACGTTAAGCGTGCGGACCCTACGGGTTCGAGAACAATGTAGACATGACCGAGACATGTCTCCGGTCAATAACCAATAGCGGAACCTGGATGCTCATATTGGCTCCCACATATTCTACGAAGATCTTTTATCGATCAGACCGCATAACAACATACTTTGTTCCCTTTGTCATCGATATGTTACTTGCCCGAGATTCGATCGTCGGTATCTCAATACCTAGTTCAATCTCGTTACCGGCAAGTCTCTTTACTCGTTTCGTAATGCATCATCTCGCAACTAACTCATTAGTTGCAATGCTTGCAAGGCTTATGTGATGTGCATTACCGAGAGGGCCCAGAGATACCTCTTCGACAATCGGAGTGACAAATCCTAATCTCGAAATACGCCAACCCAACATGTACCTTTGGAGACACCTGTAGAGATCCTTTATAATCACCCAGTTACGTTGTGACGTTTGGTAGCACATAAAGTGTTCCTCCGGCAAACGGGAGTTGCATAATCTCATAGTCATAGGAACATGTATAAGTCATGAAGAAAGCAATAACAACATGCTAAACGATCGGGTGCTAAGCTAATGGAATGGGTCATGTCAATCACATCATTCTCCTAATGATGTGATCCCGTTAATCAAATGACAACACATGTCTATGGTTAGGAAACATAACCATCTTTGATTAACGAGCTAGTCAAGTAGAGGCACACTAGTGACGTTTAGTTTGTCTATGTATTCACACAAGTATTATGTTTCCGGATAATACAATTCTAGCATGAATAATAAACATTTATCATGATATAAGGAAATAAATAATAACTTTATTATTGCCTCTAGGGCATATTTCCTTCAGACTATATCCCACTTAGCAAGCCTATACTTTCGTTTAAGCTCATCACTCTGCCAAAAGAATCGAGATCGGTAGAAATCTAACCTTTTCCTGACACCCACCGGGACCAGGAAAAAGGATAAGAGAAACATAGGCATACTGGTAAGGACCGAATTAACCAGAATCAATCGTCCTCCGTATGACATGAGCTTCCCTTTCCAACAACTCAGTTTCTTTTCAAAACGATCCTCGATGCATTTCCACTCAATGTTGGTCAGCTTACGATGATGAATGGGTATACCTAAGTACGTAAATGGTAATGAGCCCAGTTCACATCCGAACAATTGTTTATATGTCTCCTGGTCATCATTTGCTCTTCCGAAGCAAAACAATTCGCTCTTGTGGAAGTTGATTTTGAGCCCAGACAATTGTTCAAATAAGCATAACAGCAGCTTCATGTTTCTTGCTTTCGCCAAGTCGTGCTCCATAAAGATGATAGTATCATCAGCATACTAAAGAATGGAAATCCTGCTGTCAACTAGATGTGGAACCAGGCCACCTACCTGCCCTGCATCCTTTGCCCGACCTATTAAAATAGTCAGCATATCAGCCACTATGTTAACAGGATCGGTGACATCGGGTCTCCTTGCCTTAGCCCCTTGTGTGTTTGGAAATAGTGTCCAATGTCGTCATTCACCTTAATCCCGACACTCCCTTTTTGCGTAAAGGAATCAATCTGGTTTCTCCAGGCCGGATCAAAACCTTTCATACGCAAAGCTTGTTGAAGGAAAGGCCATTTAACTTTATCATATGCTTTTTCAAAATCCACTTTAAAAACTATGCCATCAAGTTTTTTTGAGTGGATCTCATGGAGCATTTCATGCAAGACAACAACCCCTTCAAGGATGTTTCTATCAGGCATGAAAGCAGTCTAGGACGGATGAACTACAGAGTGCGCAATCTGCGTAAATCTGTTCGTCTCGACCTTGGTGAAGATTTTGAAACTCACATTAAGCAGACATATAGGCCTGAACTGCTCAATGCGAGCAGCCTCTGTCTTCTTAGGAAGAAGAGTTATCATCCCAAAATTCAGCTTAAACAACTGAAGCTGTCCCTCAAAAAACTCCTGAAACATGGGCATCAAATCTCCCTTGATAAAATGTCAGCACTTTTTGTAGAACTCCGCCGGAAACCCATCCGGTCCTGGAGCCTTATTATTCTCCATTTGTGCAATGGCCTCAAACACCTCTTTCTCCGAGAAAGAAGCAGCCAGGAGCTCATTCTCGGCAGTCTCAAGTTGAGGAACATCCTCAAACCTAGACTCATCTAACGACACAAAATTCTCTTCCGGGGGACCAAACAACTCCTTATAATAATTGGTAATGTAAACTTTCAGATTGTCTTGACCAACTATCGTCCCTTCGTCTTGTTCTAGTTGGAAAATTCTCTTTTTACGATGCTTCCCATTAGCAATCATATGAAAGAATTGAGTATTATCCTCGCCTTGTACTATTTTGCGAACCTTAGCTCGCAACGCCCACTTCAATTCCTCCTCGCGAAGAAGCTTTTTAAGTCGCATCTCCGCCTCTATCTTTGTTTCCAACTCACTGGAATCCAAGATAGAAGTTTCTGCTTTAACTTCAAGGTTTTGAATAAGTAGAAGAAGTCTCTCCTTCTCCGCCTTATAAATTCCATGCGTGTGCTTAGCCCAACCATGAAGGAACCTTCGGAGATGACGAATCTTGCATTGCCATCGCTCGATAGGCGTCCTTCCTCCTGAGTCTTTAGCCCACTCCCGAGCTAACAACTCGAGGAACCCTTCTCTTTCAAACCAGGCAAGTTCAAACGAGAAAATGTTCTTGTTGCCCACAAAAGTTTGAACTCCGGAGTCGACTAGTAATGGTGTATGATCCGAGACACCTCGTGTCAATGCCCGCACAGTTACCAAAGGAAACTTCTGTTCCCATTCGACACTTGATAGAACACGGTCAAGTTTCTCAAATGTCGGAACCGGTAACGAATTAGCCCAAGTGAATTTCCTACCCGAGAGCTCTATCTCTCTGAGATCCAAGCTTTCGATAATAGTGTTGAACATAAAAGACCATCGGCCGTCAAAATTTTCATTATTCTTTTCCTCTTTTCTTCTGATAATGTTAAATCCCCCCCCCCACTAAGAGAGGGAGTTGTTCGTTACCACAAATACGAACCAGATCCGCCAAAAAGTCTGGCTTGAGCTCTGGTTGCGCAACTCCATAACGTTTGCTCCGGGAGAATATCACGTGCTCTCGCACCTTATATGCTACGGTGATACGAGCTTCTGGGAGTTGTTGGATCTGAGATCCAATAGCTTGCTAGAGGTCTGAAACTTTTTGCCAAAAAAAATGTTACTCAAAGAATTTGAGAATTGCACACAAATATAGAAGCTCCCTGGAGGTTTGAACATTGTTGTTGTTTGTTCTCTCTGGATCTACCGCTTTAAGAAGTTGGAACATAGAGATAATGCTAGGAAGTGGCTTGCTTTTCTCTCTTCTAGAATTCCTTCTATTGAGTGATTTGCTATGAATTGTAATCTCCTCTGTAAACTAGGTACTTGATGCAATATATTCAAGTGTGGAAGTTCCCCCCACGTGGCCGTTAAAAAAATACAGAAGTTGCTCAGACGCCGTTGGATCTGAAATCCAATGACCCAGAAACTCGTATCATCGTAGTCTCTAAGGTTTGGGAGCACCTAATATTTTCCCTGTTTGCTCCATGGCACGCGTCGCGCGAACGACGCTAATCTTATCGTTTTCACTCGGTGGGTGGGTGGGGGGGGGGAGAGGCGACCTTATCCTTGTTCAGGAATCCCCGTCGACCCCCATTTCCATCCCGATGGAGCACCACACACACATCTCCATTTTCAAGCCACCGGCGTCAACGGAGAAGCACAACTCTCTCTCTCTCTCTCGTCTACTCCATAGTGCGGCCTGAACACTCATGCTCCCACCCGGCCTACTCTTCCTCTTGTGCAAGTCTCCGTGCAACGATCGTGGTTTATATGGTTGTTTGTTGCTATAGCGCTGGCGCACGCTCGGGGGTGCGGCAAGGAGAGATCTACTAAGTGAGGCACTAAAGAAGCTCCACAGCGATGCACTTTCGGATTCATTCGATTTTGAATCATTTGATAATTGCGAATCTTTTCTGATGGGAAAATTGACTAAGACGCCGTTCACGGGCCATATGGAATGAGCGAGTGACTTGTTGGAAATAATTCATTCAGATGTATGTGGTCCGATGAGTATACCAGCACACAGTGGATTTCTCTACTTTGTTACCTTCTCGGATTATTTCTCTACTTTATATCCTTAATGAGACAAAAGTATGAAACATTTAAAAATTCCAAAGAATTGCAGAACAAAGTAGAAAAATCACGTAACAATAAAATCAAATTTCTGCGATCAGATCGTGGAGGAGAGTATTTGAGTTATGAGTTTAAGAAGCATCTGAATACTTGTGGAATTGTTTCTCAACTTGTGCCACCCAGAACACCATGGAGGAATGGAGTGTCCAAGAGACGTAATCAACCCTTGTTAGACATGGTTAGATCGATGATATCATTAACTAAATTGACATTATGTTTTTGGGGTTATGCTTTAGAAACAATGCTTTTACACTTAATAGAGCACCGTCAAAGTCTATTGAAACGACACCATATGAGATTTGAAATGAAAATAAGCTTAACTTTTCTTCTCTTAAAATTTGGAGTTGCAATATTTATGTAAAATGTTTACAAGCAAACAAGCTTGATCCTAAATCAGACAAATGCTACTTTGTTGGTTATCCCAAGGATACCACTGGGTATTACTTCTACCACCGTACCGAAGGCAAAGTGTGAGTCGTTAAGAATGGAGTATTTCTTAAGAAAGAGTTTCTTGCGAAAGAGGTGAGTGGGAGGACAATACAATTTGACGAGATTGTTGAATCTCCGGTGATGGAGCAAAGAGTGGAGGCGCCAGAAGTTGGTTCGGATCCTACTATTGCGCCTGAAAGAACCTCCAAGTGATGAAGATACTTCGGTCAAGTGTGTAGCTAAACCATGCAAAAAAATTGCTTGCATCACACGTGCCTATTTTGTATCCAACACTAAATAAAATTTCTATCTCAAATCCATGTCAATGCATATAGATAAATCTATCACACATTTGTTATAGACTCACACCTAAAACAAACTAACCAATGGATAGGAACTTACATGAATGCGTGAAATTTTGAGAAAATGAGGAAATTAGGGTTTCATCTAGTGCTAAAAATACATACATAAAAAACAACGACATTCAGTCAAAAAAATTGGTGGAATCGGAGGACATTGCCTTAACCTACATAGGTGAGGCATGCTCTACCAAAAAAGTCGCAAAAGGGAGAGATCTGAGAGGAATCAGAGAGAGAGGGGGGAGGGGGGGTTCTCTTCAGATCGTGGAATGAATAAAGAGGAGTGCTCGGCTGGGCCGCTTGCGGTGTCCATCCGCAGCCCCACAACTTACCTCTTTGCAAGCGTGTATCGTTGCCTCCTGTGGCGATAGGGTTAGTGGCCTACCGTTGGGGTCAATGGCGGTACCCACGTAAGCCGGGTCAGCGGATATGGATCGTGGTCTATGGTCGTTGAGCGGGGCGATATTTTGTTACGGAAATGATAACTAATGAACGTCAGTTGGGAGGGGATGCCAAGCAAATGATTTTCTATGTGTGGCAACTTTATCTGGTAGGAGATGGCAAATCTTGTTCTTTATTGTTGCAATTTTTTCTCCTTTCCAGAAATTGCCACGTGTTTTTGAAGAATTTGCCATGCCATCTCATACAATTAAACTTGCCATCTAAAATATTCACAGTTGCCAGCCCCTCCCGTCAAATGGTCCCTGACTAGTGGGGTCTGTTTTGTTAATCCCACCATCATCATGTATGGTGATAGACAAAAGGATTAGACCTTGTAGAAGTTTCAAAACGAAATCGTTTCACCCTAACTTCTCTTATAATAAGTTAAAAACAGGTGAACCAATTCATGGTTGGATCGTTAGAACGACAGTGATATTCCTAGCGCACTAGAGTTTAAGTATTACAATGTCATCGGTGCTTGTAGTTTCCTGAATTTATTTCAGGTCTTTTGTGGATGCGTACTTAATAGGAGGAGATGTTCCTGTCGACTACGGAGGTATGTATCGGTTCAGTCTTTTAAATGTGCTCATAAAGATAGGATATACATGCCTACTATCATAAAGATAAGTGTATGTGGGTTCTGTTAACAAACAAAATTCAAAATAGTTATTTTGGCGTCGCGGCGATAGTCATCCCCTGCTAGTAAAATCCATCGGGGCATCATGTGAGCGTGCAGCTACGAGCATGGGCAGCATGCAGCAGCATTACCTCGTAACTCTTTAGCTCAGAATTTGACAGTTTCCCGGCATTCACATGCACGGTACCGGCCGGTAGTCCGGGCATGTGCGGTGGACACCATACACCGACGATATTGCAGGATGCTGCCGTCAGGTGCACGAGTAAAACGGGCAGGCTCCACGGACGCGTGTCTCCCGGCCCATCCGTCGCCATCTCTCTCTCATGCACCGATGCCGGCCTCATAAATCGCTCGCCCGCCCGCCGGCCAGCCGGTACTTCATGTACCTGCTCCGGCGGCCTGGCGAGCCTTTCAATTAAGCATTCGCGGTAGACAGGCAAATTCCCGTCGTCCCTCGGTGATTCTACTTTCTACATGTCCAGTGCTCATTCATATATACTACTACTACTACAGTGTCGATGCATCCACATGGATCTGTCCTCGCTTGTTTAATTATAACCGCCCTATAAATGGGCACATCACAGCTTAATACTGTACATGGTAAACTCATCTTCTTTTTGAAGTACTGTAAGTACCCATGATGCATCGATAGAACTGGCAGTCTAATTATGGGAGCACATGATCTGAGACTGGAGCAGCATCGATCACTGAGCCTGTGATTATTTGGAGTGCGTTTTTGTTTATCCTCTCGTGCCTGACCAGTAGCCTACAGTGAGAGGCACGTAGAGCTAACAGCGGATAGATGCATGCAGGCGCAGCAGCAGGAGGGATTAAATTATGAAGGCGGGGTTAGTTAACGTACGGCCGGTCGCCCGGAGATGCACCGTCCATAGATCCGCCGGTCGTCAGTTAGCCCTGTCGGCCGGGGACACAGCCGTGGCGTCTGTGTTGGCGTGCGTCGCGGATTGCTTGCTTAAGCTAGCTGCTTAATTCAGAGGTTGATTAACGTGTGTGGCTTGTGCCCGGTGTTCTGTGTGCGCGTGTTTGTGTTGTTATCCGGATCAGTTAACCCAGTGGTTCACCCCGGTCGGCCGGACCGACACCCACCTTGGCAAACTAAGCAACATAATCTGCGCAGCTACGTTAATTAAGTGTTAATCAGCGCTTTGCGTTGTGTTAATTTCATGATTATTGTTTCATAATTCATCGTGTCATCGGTTAACAGCTATGTGTAGATGAGGCTACTTAACGTCTAAGTAAATCAGGTGTCACCATGCATGTTACTTAGAGCATCTCCAACAGCCGCGCCAAACTAGCGCCGCGCCGCACAATTGCCCATTTTAGCACGCGCGCAACCGATATAGTGGCTCCAGCGGGCACGTAAAAACCACACGCGCGGCATATCTAGTTCAGCGCGCGGGTCGAAACTGCATCGCGCGCCGTTTATTTGCTGCGCCCGCTCCCGCGCGTTGTACTCTCGCGCGCTCGCTCGCAACTCAACCCCCTCTCCAGCCGCGGCGCCGCCGCCGCCCGCGTCATCCGGCGACCGTTCCGGCGCTTCCCCGGCCTATCCACGCGCCGCGGCGGCTTCCTCCGCCCCCCTCCCCTAGTCACCGCCGCCCCTCGCGCGCGTCCGCCCTCCGATGAACAGCGCCCGGGCGCTCGCTGCCGCTCGGCGTCCGTAAGGTGTTCGACAAAACGCCTGCAAGGTATGTATTGCTCAAACTTCATGAATTTGGTGCATGTTGATTGTAGTTTTTATAGCATCGTATTGAACATTGTAGATGAGTTCGTCGTATGATTCTTCCGAAGAAGAATTTGATATGGAAGAGGAGGAGGATCTTGCAATGATCCTAGCTATGCACATCAATAAAAAACCGAAGCACGATGGTTCGGTTATGGGTCGACAGAAAATTTGGAGGGATAGGATTGATGCTCATAACAGATTGATGAGGCACTATTTCGTGGAGAATCCTACATACCCGGAGTCGTACTTTCGTCGCCGGTTTAGGATGAGCACCGAGTTGTTCATGCGCATTGCAGAGAAACTAGCGAGTCATGACCGGTTTTTTCAGCAAAGGAGAAATGCCGCCGGAGAGCTCGGGCATAGAACCATTCAGAAGGTGACAGCCGCTTTGCGTATGTTGGCATACGGTATCCCGGCTGATTTAGTTGATGATCACTTGGCTATGGGTGAGAGCCAAGCCATCATGTGTGTCAAGCGCTTCGCAGTCGGAATTGTGCAAGTATTTGGCCAGGAGTATTTGAGATCTCCCAATGCTGAAGACGCCGCAAGGCTATTGGAGATGAACAAAGCTCGCGGCTTTCCTGGTATGCTTGGCTCAATAGATTCCATGCATTGGAGTTGGAAGAATTGTCCAAAGGCATGTCATGGGCAATTCCACGGCCAAAAAAGGGTTCCACTATAATCCTTGAAGCGGTGGCCGATCAAGAGACTTGGATTTGGCATGCATTCTTTGGAATGCCTGGATCTTTGAATGACATCAATGTTGTCAACCGGTCACCACTGATGAATAAGATTGCAAATGGTGATTTACCACCGGTGCAGTTTGTAGCAAATGGCCGTACATACAACTATGGCTATTATCTAGCGGATGACATCTATCCAAAGTGGCAAACCTTTGTGAAGCCATTGAAAAAGTCGGAAGGTAAGAAAAATCTTGATTTCCACAATGCTCAGGCGGCTGCTAGAAAAGATGTGGAGAGAACTTTTGGGATTTTGCAAGCCCAACTTGCTATTGTGAGAGGACCGGCTAGATTTTGGGGTCAAAAAATGCTTTGGTACATCATGCATGCTTGTGTGATCATGCATAACATGATCATTGAGAATAAGCATGGCCAAGATGTAGACTACTCTCAGTATGAGCTCTTGGGACATCCCGTGCGAGTGCGACGGAGGGCTGAAAGGGTGGCCCGTTTTGTTGCCTCCTATCATGCCATTCAACGTCCCGCAGTGCATGATGATTTTTAGAAGGATCTCATTGAAGAGTGGTGGGTATGGAATGGACGACAAAGAGCATCATGATTTGTGCTTTCGATATTGTATTGTTGAACTATTTGTTGTATTGTTGAACTGTTTGTTGTATTGAACGATAAACTGTTTGTTTTGAGTTGTAATAAAGAAATTGAACTATTTATTTTGATTTATTTTGTTTGTGTTTGATCTTCTTTTTTTCGAGGAAACAGCATGAGCTCTGGCTTTGCATTAAGAAGAAGAGAATTGACCAATTTATAAGGAAAATTGGCCAAAAACCAATACACCGACACACACCAGCCCCGAGGCTGCGTCCCTAACGAGCCGACTCCCCTGTTGCCCAAACAACCAGAGTTGCCCCTCCACGACACGACCCGGAGCCGCCACTCCGGCTTACAAACCACAAAAAAAACTCACACACGTCGGCCCCGAGGCCGCACTCTACACGAGTCGACGACTCCGCCGTCCACACGACTAGAACCGACACTCCACAGCACAGAGATGCTCTCCGGAGCCGTCGCTCCGACTTCCCCGCCGGCCCCGAGGCCACGCTCCACCTGAGCTGATGACGCTGCCGCCCACGCGACCAGATCAGACACTCCACGACAATGTTCTTCGGAGCCGCCGCTCCGACTTCCTCACCGGCCCTGAGGCCGTGCACACGCCTGGCCGACGAAGAACCCACAAAGCCACCCGAGCCACCGCGAGCTGACGAGGACCAGACCTCCAAGGCGTCGCCCCCAAGAGGGAAGCGACAAGAATGCCGCCGACGCCCGTTCCGACCAAGGTCGAAACTTGGGTTTTCATCTGAAGAGCCCGAGACCGAGGCGACAATGGTGGTGAAGGGGCCCCACGACGACGCCTCCAAGGAGGGAACGACGTCCGAGGACACCGTCGACGCCGGCAACGACCGACATCGAGCTAGGCTTTCGCCCGGAGCTCACCAAATCCATCATCACCGCAGCTTGCCCAACAAACTGTCTCCGGCATCATGCCGACCATCCTCGCCCAGCCACATGACCAAGCAGACAAGGAGCACGTCGCCGCCAACCACCACTGGCTGCATAAACCACTGCAGCCCACCTTCCTCCACAACGGCGCCGATGAGACCGCGGCCGCCCAGCATGTAGGGCAGCACCACCGCTGCCCTGACCCCACGCACCTCCACGCCACCCCGGCGGACCGGAGCAGGAACGCCTCTGCCGGACCGCCGCCACAGGCCGACGGCCCGCCTCACCACCAGATCCGGGCGCAAGGGCCCCGAATCCACCGCCTCGCAGGCTGCCGCTGGACAACCTCCGTGAGGAAGGTGCACGACGACACCACCACGTCCTGGGGCCGCCGCCCCAGCGTTCCATCGCCGGCGAGCAAGGCGCGGCCGCTGCAGGGAAGCCAGATCCGGGCGGATCTGTTCCCCAAAAGCGAGCAGCAGCCGGCGCCTTACATCCGCCACCAGCGCCTACAGGCAGGCGAAGACGCTGCCCACCGGAGTCCCAGACGCGCCGCCATCCGCCGTCCTCCGCCCGCCGCTGCGCCACCCGCCGCCCACCGCCGCGCCGCCCAGAGTTTCCCGCTCGCGAGGCGCCGCCCGTCGCGGAAACTAGCCCCGCCGCCGCCTGCTCCGCGCGAGCTTTGCCCCCGGGAGGCGCCGGCGACGGCGAGGGAGTGGATGGAGTGGGGCGGCCGGAGGTCTTGACTGCTTGATCTTCTTGCTTCTGTTTTGGAATGCATATGTTGTTTGTGCGAGAGTCGTGCGCGCTGCATTTTTACGCGCTACTGAAGCTGCGCGCGTGCTGCATTTTAGCGTGGCGCTGCACGCCACACCAAACAAAGCGATGGGCGCGCGACAAAGTAATTTTTAACGCGCGGCGCGTTCGACGGCTGTTGAAGATGCTTTAACATTCCCAACATTCCCAGGATACTTGCTGCTCCAATCCATTACCGGTCGCAAACATTACTACTACTATGATGCTTGAGAGGACGATGAGGCTTCCAGAGCACGATTCTTTTCGTTACTTCATCATCGTTGTCATTCAGAAATACAAGGCCGAACGTACGAGCTAAGCTAGCTGGCAGCATATATACCACTTTTGTGAAAAGTATGCGGTTTTCAAAAGGGCGCAAGTGTTGGCGCCAAGTTTAGCATATGCACGCATTATCCCTCCCCACTGTCGTGTCACCGGCGTGGCAGATTTGTTGTGCGTACGGTACGGCTCCTACATCATTCCGTGACAATTTCGGTTCAGTGCCACTTTGCTTCTCAAAATCGCAAGCCAGATTCGGTTCGGCTCCACTCGTCAAAACTGTTTGCTGTGGCAGCTCACGTTTTCTCGCCTAGTTTGGGAGCGTCACGTTTTCAACAAGCGCGCCGTGGGCAAAGTTGCCGAAGATGCCGTCAATATCAAGATGATGTATCGGCTCAGCATCTCGCGGGTGCTTATAGGACAAGATGTGCATATGTGCATTCATAAAGGTGAGTTTATTTACGTATGTATAAACGTCTACATTTATACCGTGTTAAAAAAGTTGCCGAGGATAGTGGTGGTCGTCGTGGCGAATGCTGGAGAAAAAACCAGGGGAGGCGTGAGGTAGGAGCCAGTGATGGGCTGGCCTAGTAAGTAAGTGTGTTTGCCATGATGATGTCCTGTTTTTGTCTTGTCCTTATTTTTCAATTTATTTATATTTTCATGAATATTTAGAAATAAATAAATTTGCATCAAAAAATTAAGGCCGGGAATTAAAAAAATGTTAACATGGTATAAAAAATGTAAGCGCAATTAAAAATGTTAATAGCTTAAAATAATATTCATAAGTTTCATAAAAAAATATGGAATTTATTTCTGAAAAATATTATGTATACAATGTAATCAAATGTTCTGCATAGTTTCGTACCTTTTAGAATCTACGTGCCATTTTAAAGAAATGTTCCCACATTCCAGGAAAATGTTTGTACGTTTAAAACAGTGCAATAAAATGTTTGTGTAGTTTAGAAAAAAAAGTTTATTACCATTAAATAAATGTACAACATGTATTTGGAAAATGTTCATGATGTATACAAAAAATATATTTAATGGTAATAAACATTTTTCTAAATGGTTCACGTACATTTATTTAAAAAGTTTTGTATTACGTGAACCATTTATAAAAGTTTGTGTAATAAAATGTATTCTAAAAAAGTGAAAAAAATATATTTTTAAAAGATGTACAGCAAGTATTTAAAAATATCGAACGTGTATGAAGTAATGGTTCACATCGACGCTTAAAATGTACATTGTGTACCGAGAAAAAGTAGACATGTGCTAAAAAATGAAAATTTGTATTTGTAAAATATTAATAATGTATTTAAAAATCTTAAATGTGCATAAAAATAATATTCCAAATGTATACAAAAAGTATACAACGTATAACAAAAAATGTTCATGATGTATAAAAAAAATGTAAACTGTGCATGGAAAAATGGACACGTGTTTAAATAAACCCCAACAAGGACGTAAATAAAACAAAATAAAATCAAATAAAAAATATATAAAATCAAAAGGAACATAGAAAATATGATGAAAACCGACTAAAAACGAGAAACAAATGAAGAAAACCGAAAGGAAAAAAGAAAAAATATAATGAAAAACAAAAACAAGAAAGGTAAGCAGAAGATGATGAATAAAACTAAAAAGAACCGAAGAAACCAAAGGGAAACAGAAAAATGAAAGAGAAAAGAACTAATTCTTGTTTGCAGCCAAATTGTGTAACGAATCGAAACTGTAGCTACAAAAATGCTTCAGGCGAGACCGAATCAATACACGCTATAAACGAGATATAGCTCCATAACATGCAGGATAAGCTCAAGCACCTTCCGAAGGAAATATGAAAGGCCAATATTTTGGGCTACGAAAATATGTTGCAGATTTGCAGCACATTGGTAAATCCCAATAACACCAGGGATGTCGTTTACGAGAGCTCCTATCCGATGGAAAATCCTATGTGTCGCTCATTGCACTGGGAGCTAACTCTAGCGTGTGAGATGGGATGGCCCACTTTCGGGTTTTAGGTTTTTCTTCTATTATTTTCATTACTATATTTCCCCCCTTTTCTTACATGTTCAAAAAAATTAAAAATGCTCGTGTTTTCCATCAATTGTTCATTTTTCTAAAAGTACATTTTCTAAATTTTGTTCACAAATTAAAATTCTCTTTTTTTCAAATATCCCAGGAAATAAAAAAAATGTTCGCACTTTTGAAACATCGTTCTGAAGATCAAAAACCGTTTCTATTTTAAGTCTGTTTCGAAAATTTAAAAAAAAAACTGCTTCCAAAATATCTTGAAATTTTGAAAAAATATTCACATGTTAAAAAATGTTCAGAACTTCAAGAAATACTTTAATATTCAAAATGTTCTCACAAAATTCAAAAAAATTGTGCTTCCAAATTTTTCAGGAATTTTATAAAATATTTCGTTTTTTAAAATGTGTTCATAATTCAAAAAATGTTTCCTATTTTTTGTTTCCTTTTTTAAATAAGAGTAGTTCACATTTTTCAAAAAAACATGTTTGAAAAAAATGTTATGAATTAAAAAAATCTCGAAATTTAGAAAAATGTTTACAATTTTGGAACTTTTTTGAATTTGCCGCTGCAGTTCGTTTTTTAAGGTTTGTGTTGCTTATTAGTCACAAATACTTAGGTCCACTGGCTAGCTACATGCATCCACAAGCCGAGGGGCGTGAGTTTGATTCCTGACCATCAAGCCGCTTTTATTGGTTTCTTTGCACTGCTCATGTGCGGCCCCTACCACATGGGCCGGCTCAGGCGGGGGACTCCCCTATGCGAAATGTGGGCAATTCACCGCAATAAGGGGCACATGGGAGGTCCCATATATGCTAGCTCCTTGTTAGGGGCAAGTCTATGTGAGGATGAAGTATTGAGCTCGCCGTGCTTCGATGGTATTGGCAGGTGCTGCACTAGGAGGACAGAGCCGATGCTCTGAGGGCGCTCCCACACTATGAGCCGACACTATGACAGGGTGCCGTCATGCTGGAAGGATGTTGTCGTTGACCTCAGGTGCAAATGCTTAGGGTGTGTTTGGTAGCATTCTCCATCTAGCATGGTTGTTCTCCTCTAATACATGTTGAGTGTAGATATGTTGAATACATGCATTTGTTGTTGTTTGATATCGGTATATGTGCTAAGAAATGCTAAGCTGAGACTCTGTTTGGCAGCTTGCATTTGTTTAGACATGTCGGTCGGTACTGTAGCAACCAGTATTTTTAAATAAGTGAACCAAAAAATTCAAAAATGTGAACAATATTTGGAAACATGGAAAAACAACATTTTTGAAATTTAAACATGTTTTAAAATTACAAAGTTCTTTTTTGAAAATTTAAACAAAATTTGGAAGTTTTATATTTTTAAAATTTGAACAAATTTTGAAAATCTGTTTTTTTAATCAATTTATTTTGAAAATCCAAACATTTTTTGAAAATTTAAACAAAAAATTAAATTATTATATTTTTAAAAATATAAACAAAATTTGAAATTCTAAACATTTTTTGAAAATGTTAAATGTTAACAAAATTTGAAAATCAGGATATTTTTTGAAAATTTTAACAAATGTTGAAAATGTGGACATTTTTGAAAATTTTAACAAATGTTGAAAATATGGAAATTTTTGAAAATGTTAACAAAATTTGAAAATATGTACAATTTTGGGTATTTTGAACATTTTTTAAAAATTTAATTTTTCTTTTTGGAAATTCTAAACATTTTTTAAACACGTTGTCGCCCGCTTCGCTCATGCATGCTGAACAACGAATGACTGTTGTGGTGTCCTCACTTTGTGCATGCTACAAATGTATTTGGGCTGAGCTTGTGCATACTGAGGAGGCCCTGTGTAGACTACTAAACAACCAAAAGTGGGTCGAGGAGGTAACTTTTGAGCTCATGCATCCTCCGTGCACTCTACCAAACACACCCTCAATGTCTGAGAGAAATGCATGCATTGGGGATAGTGAATCACGAAACGAAGGTTGCGATCGACTGCATTAGATAGTGGCTGACTTTCTACTTGCTACAACCGGCTGACACCAGGGTGGCCTCTGGATATGGAAAGCCTGACTCTTCTGTTCAAAACACTATGTAACACCCAACGATGCGGCTATATCTCCCACGTGTCGGAGCACGACTTAGAGGCATAATCGCATTGTAGGCAATATCGCAAGAGGGGTTATCTTTACACATCCCATGTACTGAATAAGAAAGAGGTACATAGTTGGCTTACAATCGCCACTTCACACAATACATAAATATAGCATTACATCATCCAGATACAATCAAGGTCCGACTACGAAACCAAATAAAGAAAGACCACCCCTATTGCTAGGCCCCAATCGCCCCGACTGGGCTCCACTACTGATCAACTGAAACGAAACAATACAATGAACAAGATCTTCATCGAGCTCCTCCTTGAGCTCGGCTGCGTCACCTGCACGGGCATCATTTGCACCTGCAACTGTTTGAAGTAAACTGTGAGTCACGGGGACTCAGCAATCTCACACCCTCGCGATCAAGACTATTTAAGCCTATGGGTAGGGAAAAGGGGTAGTGAGGTGGAGCGGTAGCAAGCACTAGCATATATGGTGGCTAATTTACGCAAATGAGAGCGAGAAGAGAAGCAAAGCACGGCCGTGAACTAGAAGTGATCAAGAAGTGATCCTGAAACTACTTACGTTCAAGCATAACTCCAACACAGTGTTCACTTCCCGGACTCCGCCGAGAAGAGACCATCACAGCTACATACGCGGTTGATGCATTTTAATTAAGTTAAGTGTCAAGTTTTCTACAACCGGACATTAACAAATTCCCATCTGCCCATAACCCCGGGCACGGCTTTCGAAAGTTCAAATGCTGCAGGGGTGTCCCAACTTAGCCCATCACAAGCTCTCACGGTCAATGAAGGATATTCCTTCTCCCAGGAAGACCCGATCAGACTCGGAATCCTGGTTACAAGACATCTCGAGGATGGTAAAACTAAACCAGCAAAGCCACTCGAATGTGCCGACAAATCCCGATAGGAGCTACACATATCTCGTTCTCAGGGCACACCGGATAAGCAATCCGTACAACTAAAACCAACCCTCGAGTTTCCCCGAGGTGGCGCTGCAAGGGGCTCTAGTTTGGACCAACACTCAGAGGAGCACTGACCCGGGGGTTTAAATAAAGATGACCCTTGAGTCTGCAGAACCCAAGGGGAAAAAGGCTTAGGTGGCAAATGGTAAAACTAAGGTCGGGCCTTGCTGGAGGAGTTTTATTCAAGGCGAACTGTCAAGGGGTTCCCATTATAACCCAACCGCGTAAGGAACGTAAAATCAAGGAACATAACACCGCTATGACAGAAACTAGGGCGGCAAGAGTGGAACAAAACACCAGGCATAAGGCCGAGCCTTCCACCCTTTACCAAGTATATAGATGCATTAAGTAAATAAGATATATTGTGATATCCCAACAATAATCATGTTCCATCAAGGAACAAACTCCAATCTTCACCTGCAACTAACAACGCTATAAGAGGGGCTGAGCAAAGCGGTAACATAGCCAAACAACGGTTTGCTAGTACAAGGAGGGTTAGAGGTTTACATGGCAATATGGGAGACATGAAAAGCATGTGGTAGGTATCGCAACATAGGCATAGCAATAGAGCGAGCAACTAGCAAGCAAAGATAGAAGTGATTTCGAGGGTATGGTCATCTTGCCTGCAAAGTTCTCCGAGTTGACATAAGCTTGATCCTCGTAAACATACTCAACGGGTTCCTCGATCACGTACTCGTCTCCCGGCTCTACCCAAAGCAAGAACACAAGCAAAGGGAGACACAATCAACCACGTGCAATGCACAAGCAACATGATGCAAAACATGGCATGACATGCGGGATGCAATATGCAATGCATATGCATGTTTCGGAAAGGAAAGATTGAACCTGGCCTCAACTTGGAAAACCAAGAGTGCCGCTGGAAAAGAAGAGATGATTTCGGTCGAAATTGATATAAAGATCACCGGAAACGGATGCACGGTTTGCAAATGGCAAGCAAAACAAATATGGCACCGATCTGCGATAAACAGCACGAGGCCATCTAAATGCATCAAGAACAACAAGCTACTGCACCCTAACATAGCAACAAAACACATGGCAGGGATCCACTCAAGATGTTTGACAAAAGATGAACACTGAGCTACGGCTAAATCACACAAGAGCAGGTTCAAACAAGCATGGCAAAAGAGCAAAAGATAACATGTTACAGACTTAGTGAAAATAACATGTCAGGAATTTAACATCAGGAAGCAATGTTTAGAGCAAAATAACAACATGCTACAGGAACATATCATGGAAAAGCAAGACATGGCATGAAGCTACTCAAAGCATACAACAAAAGTCCCTTACTGACCATAAGCCAAAAGGGATCAGAAAATACAATGGCACCCATGTAAACATAGCAAGTTTCGTTAACAGATTCAGACTTAGTAGAAAACTAGCACATGGCAAAATAGATTCATGTAGGCATGTTTGCGATCTCGATGCACTCACCACAAGGCATTGCATGACAAACTAAGCATACATCCAGCAAGTAGACATGGCAAGAACAACCTCATAGCATGCACGAATCAACTACAACAACCTCGGCAAAATTGCTTAACATGTAAACAATCTGCCAGGAACATTTTATAGCAAAAGTAGAGCTCGATTGAGTCAAGCTAGGGTGCTCCATAAATGCAAAAAAAGACATGGATGGATAGAGCACAATAATATCTACAAAACATCCTTACTGATCATGCTCAAAAGAGGCATGGATCACTCTGTAGCAACATCAATACATGGCATAAAAATAACAGCAGGAAAAGGACTTAGTGAAATTCTAAGTCCCTGAAATCAGCAACATCACGAGAGCTACTTTGCATGCTTATGCTAGTCACCACAAAGATCACAAAAATACATGGCATACACCCTTGTAAAGATGGTATGGCATACTTCAAAACACATGTAGGGCTCAAGTTCATAGGAGGCACACATTAAACATGGCAAAAATGACAAATGTCCATAATCTGATAAGAAACATCACCTAACATTTTAAAGCACTCTTGCAACAGCATTTAGGGCATCAAGATGGACTCAAATGAACATGGTGCAATAGAATGAAATGAAGAGGACATCGAGACGAACAATTTGATATGCTACACGCCTAAAACGGAGCCATGGATGCAAAGTTATGATGCGATGAACAGGGCATAAAATTACTGAGATCCTCGGGACTTGGTGGAATTCTCACCCCCGCGAGATCTAGGGTTTCGGTGGCACGGATGTCGAGGCACGGCAGATCTCACCGGAGACAACGGGGACGGTGGCCGGAGTGGGAGGAGATGGCCGGAGAGGTGCGGGGAGGCGGATCCGGTGGCCGGAGTGGGCAGGAGAGGACGGCTCCTGTGGCCGGCGCGCGGAGCGGCGGCCTCGGGCGCGGCGGCGATGGGCAGCGCCAGCGACGAGGGTCGGTGGCGGCGGGGCGACGTTGCGGCGGTGGCGAGCGGCGGAGAAGCGGGCGGCACGCGGTGCTCGGGGACGAGCCGCGGTCGTGGGCTGGCGGCGGCGGCCGACCGGGCCGGGAGGGCCGCGGCTGGGCCCGGCGGGCCTGGCGGCGAGGCGCTGAGGAGAGGGGCGCGTGCGCGGGCGAGGTGGCGTCTCCTGGTTGGTGGAGAGCGGCGGCGGGGTGATGTGGCGCCTTCTGATTGGTCGGAGTGAGGTGGCGGCTGGACATGTCCGGCGCGGATGGACATGTCCGGCGGCGCGAGGAGAAAGATGACTAGGGTTTCGTCTGCGCGAGAATTTCGGAGGAGAGCACATATATATAGGTAGATGGAGCTAGGAGAGTCCAAATGAGGTGCGGTTTTTGGCCACGCGATCGTGATCGAACGACCGAGATGATGGAGGGGGTTTTGGTGGGTTTTGGGCCATTTTGGAGAGGTGTTGGGCTGCAACACACACGAGGCCTTTACGGTTCCTCGGTTAACCATTGGAGTATCAAACGAAGTCCAAATGACACGAAAATTGACAGGAGGTCTACCGGTAGTATACCAAGGCCGCTTGGCAAGTCTTGGTCCAATCCAAGAACGTTTAACACCCGCACATGAAAAGAGGCAACAGGAGGGCGCCGGAGGACATAGGAGTGCCGGATTGCAAAACGGACAACGGGGAAAATGCTCGGATACATGAGACGAACATGTATGCAAATGCGATGCACATGATGACATGATATGAAATGCATGACACGCAAGCAAATGACAAGGCAACAACAGCGAATAACTGGAGGACACCTGGCACAACGGTCTCGGGGCGTTACACACTAGGTACGTGCCTGTGCGTTGCCACAGGGTCAACTATTTTTTATCTCGATAACTTGGTAGCTTGGGTCATGCAAGGTAACTATATTAATATGATTGAACAGTGTACAGAAAGGTGCAGTAAAATATGGTGTGGAATCGAATGGCGTAATTTCATGTTTAGGTGCGGTAAAATATGGTGTGGGATCGAATGGCGTAATTTCATGTTATTGAAAAAGGTAAGTTAATTAAGATGAAGTTCATGTAGTGCCGCAAAAAGGTAAGAGCATCTCTAGCAGATTCTTTATATTGCGGACCCTTATAGCGTGTTTACAGCTCGCGGTTGTCTTCGAAAACGGATCAAAAACAGCCGTGGCAGAACAACAACCGAATACGAACCCGCAAAATTTGAAATCACACATTCGTACGAGAAATTGAACTAGTTCAGTAGAACTACTAGCACTTGATCATCTTAAAAAGTCATACAAAGTAGAATTTTTACAACTAATATTTGGAGGAGCAGGTGTCACCGTAAACTTAATTAAAAAATTGGGCTCACCGGTGTCGGCGTTCTGGGAACCAGGGTATCCAGACCTGCCTGCATGCGGCCCACGACGTGGCTCCACCGACGGTCTGGTACGGCCCACCTTCAGCTTCGGCAAGACAAGACCCTCACGAGGGGCCAAGCCTCGCGAGGCGGGCCACACCAAGACCACCGGGGGGAGCGGCCTCCCTAGGCTGGCTCCTAAGGAGTGGAGATTCCTATGCAAGCATTCACCTCATGAGGTCGAGGTGACGCAAGCCATGACCACCAAGGCTAGGCGGGCGCCAGTGGGGGAGGTGAGTCCTTCGCACACGCCCTAGAGTTCGAACCTTTCTTGGGTCTGCGGAGCCTTGAATCCGACAACCGGAGCCAGAGGGATTGCGGCGGCGATGCTGCAATGGCGGAGGAGCTCAGTCCTCGTCGTCGGAGATGAGGTCGACGTAGACTTCATCATGCTTCTTGGCTACGAGGTGCCACTCTTCCATGTTGGCTGCAAACTACTATGAAGTCGTGATCCCCTGCTCGAGGAAGATTTTGTCGATGTCAGCGTCCTGTCTACAGCGCTGCTCCGCCTCCTCCTCCTCCAGCACAGAGCATGCGACGAGGGCGGCCTCTGTAACGCCTGCCTCTGTCGAGGGGAGGTAATCCTATGGCCCGATGACGCCCTGCCGCTTCACCTCCGGCTCCAGCTCCCTCTGTACCGCGCGGAGCAACGGGAGCTCGTCCTGAAGGAAATATGCCCTGGAGGCAATAATAAAGTTGTTATTTTATATTTCCTTATTCATGATAAAGGTTTATTATTCATGCTAGAATTGTATTAATCAGAAACCTTAATACATGTGTGAATACATAAACAAACATCGTGTCCCTAGTGAGCCTATACTAGACTAGCTCGTTGATCAAAGATGGTTAGAGTTTCCTAAACATTGGCATGCGTAGTCATTTGATAATGGGATCACATCATTAGTAGAATGATGTGATGGACAAGACCCATCCGTTAGCTTAGCATATTGATAGTTCAGTTTTATTTCTATTGCTTTCTTCAGGTCAAATACATACTCCTTCGACTATGAGATTATGCAACTCCCGGATACCGGAGGAATACCTTGTGTGCTATCAAACATCACAATGTAACTGGTGTTGAGGAACGTAGTAATTTCAAAAAAAAATCCTACACACACACAGGATCATGGTGATGCATAGCAACGAGAGGGGAGAGTGTAGTCCACGTACCCTCGTAGACCGAAAGCGGAAGCGTTAGCACAACGCAGTTGATGCAGTCGTACGTCTTCATGATCCAACCGATCCAAGTACCGAACGTACGGCACCTCCGAGTTCAGCACACGTTCAGCTCGATGATGTCTCGCGAACTCCGATCCAGCAGAGCTTCACGGGAGAGTTCTATCAGCACGACGGCATGATGACGGTGATGATGTTGCTACCGACGCAGGGCTTCGCCTAAGCACCGCTACGATATGATCGAGGTGGTATATGGTGGAGGGGGCACCACACACAGCTAAGAGATCAAGAGATCAATTGTTGTGTCTATGGGGTGCCCCCTGGCCACGTATATAAAGGAGTGGAGGAGGGGGAGAGGGCCGGCCCCTATGGCGCACCCTGGAGGAGTCCTACTCCCACCGGGAGTAGGATTCCTCCCCTTCCAAGTAGTAGGAGTAGGAGACAAGGAAGGGGAAGAGGGAAGAGAAGGAAGGAGGGGGTGCCGCCCCTCCCCCTAGTCCAATTTGGACTGGTCATTGGGGGGGGGGCGCGGCCTGCCTCTCTCTCTCCCCTAAAGCCCAATAAGGCCCATATACTTCTTCCCTCGTATTCCCGTAACTCCCCGGTACTCCGAAAAATACCCGAACCACTCGGAACCTTTCCGATGTCCGAATATAGTCGTCTAATATATCGATCTTTACATCTCGACCATTTCGAGACTCCTCGTCATGTCCCCGATCTCATCCGGGACTCCGAACTACCTTCGGTACATCAAAACACATAAACTCATAATACAAACCGTCACTGAACGTTAAGCGTGCGGCCCTACGGGTTTGAGAACTATGTAGGCATGACCGAGACACGTCTCCGGTCAATAACCAATAGCGAAACCTGGATGCTCATATTGGCTCCCACATATTCTACGAAGATCTTTATCGGTCAAACCGCATAACAACATACGTTGTTCCCTTTGTCATCGGTATGTTACTTGCCCGAGATTTGATCGTCGGTATCTCAATACCTAGTTCAATATCGTTACCGGCAAGTCTCTTTACTCATTCCGTAATACATCATCCCACAACTAACTCATTAGTTACAATGCTTGCAAGGCTTATAGTGATGTGCATCACCGAGTGGGCCCAGAGATACCTCTCCCACAATCGGAGTGACAAATCCTAATCTCAAAATACGCCAACCCAACAAGTACCTTCGGAGACACCTGTAGAGCACCTTTATAATCACCCAGTTATGTTGTGACGTTTGGTAGCACACAAAGTGTTCCTCCGGTAAACGGGAGTTGCATAATCTCATAGTCATAGGAACATGTATAAGTCATGAAGAAAGCAATAGCAACATACTAAATGATCAAGTGCTAAGCCAACGGAATGGGTCAAGTCAATCACATCATTCTCCTAATGATGTGATCCTGTTAATCAAATGACAACTCATGTCTATGGTTAGGAAACATAACCATCTTTGATCAATGAGCTAGTCAAGTAGAGGCATACTAGTGACACTCTGTTTGTCTATGTATTCACACATGTACCATGTTTCCGGTTAATACAATTCTAGCATAAATAATAAATATTTATCATGATATAAGGAAATAAATAGTAACTTTATTATTGCCTCTAGGGCATATTTCCTTCAGTCTCCCACTTGCACTAGAGTCAATAATCTAGATCACATCGTCATGTGATTTAACATCAATAGTTCACATCTTTATGTGATTAGTTCACATCTCTATGTGACTAACACCCAAAGGTTTTACTGGAGTCAATAATCTAGTTCACATCGCTATGTGATTTACACCCAAAGAGTGATCATGTTTTGCTTGTGAGAAATTTAGTCAATGGGTCTGCCACATTCAGAGCCGTATGTATTTTGAAAATTTTCTATGTCTACAATGCTTTGCACAGAGCTACTCTAGCTAATTGCTCCCACTTTCAATATGTATCTAGATCGAGACTTAGAGTCATCTAGATCGGTGTCAAAAGCTTGTATCGACGTAACCCTTTACGACGAACCTTTTGTCACCTCCATAATCGAGAAAGATATCCTTATTCCACTAAGGATAATTTTGACCGCTGTTTAGTGATCTACTCCTAGATCACTATTGTACTCCCTTACCAAACTCAGTGTAGGGTATACAATAGATCTGGTATACAACATGTCATACTTTATAGAAACTATGGCTGAGGCATAGGAAATGACTTTCATTCTCTTTCTATCTTCTGCCATGGTCGGGCTTTGAGTCTTACTCAATTTCACACCTTGTAACCCAGGTAAGAACTCTTTCTTTGACTGTTCCATTTTTAACTACTTCAAAATCTTGTCAAGGTATGTACTCATTGAAAAAACTTACCAAGCGTCTTGATCTATCTCTATAGATCTTGATGCTCAATATGTAAGTAGCTTCACCGAGGTCTTTATTTGAAAAACTCCTTTCAAATACTCCTTTATGCTTTCTAGAAAATTCTACAATTTCTGATCAACAATATGTCATCCACATATATTTATCAGAAATGCTGTAGTGCTCCCACTCACTTTCTTGTAAATACAGGCTTCACCACAAGTCTGTATAAAACTATATGCTTTGATCAACTCATCAAAGCATATATTCTAACTCTGAGATGCTTGCACCAGTCCATAGATGGATCGCTGGAGCTTGCACATTTTGTTAGCACCTTTAGGATCGACAAAACCTTCTGGTTATATCATATAGAACTCTTCTTTAAGAAATCCATTAAGGAATGTAGTTTTGACATCCATTTGCCAGATTTCATAAAATGTGTCAATTTGCTAACATGATTCGGACAGACTTAACACTACAAAAAAAGACACATCCGTGACATTTTGGGCCGAACGAATTTTTTTCCTGTCATACATATGACACTTCTATGACGATAATTGTGACAAAACCCGGTATCATCATAGATGTGGTGGGCTCCTACTTCTATGACAAAAAATCATGACCAAAAATGGGCTTTTTGTCCTGGGCGGGCCGGAGATGCAGCTGCATGACATTCTTTGGGCCGTCCATGACGGAAAAAACCGTGGTAGAAGCGAGGGGGAGGAAAATTTCGGGGAGTTCCCGGTTACGGTGGGAGGTCGGGGGCCGAGCGATGCGCGTTTCTCTCATACACGTACGCGCGTGTGTGCGAGGCGTTGGCTCTAACTGAACCCGAGCGAGGCGTTGGGCTCTAACTGAACTCAAGCGATTGCACTGCAGGCTACGCATTACTGAACCTGAGCGATCGATCGATGGCTGTTAACTGAACCCGATCGAGCGATTCCTTCGCTACTGCTGCTAACTGAAGACGATCGATGGGATGAACAGTGAGCGTTGCGGGGGGGGGTTTGGATGAACAGGACCCCGTGGTGTGGTGGAGGGCTGGATGAACAGTAGACGGTGGAGGGGTGCCCGTGGAGGGGTGGATGAACAGGACCCCGTGGTGTGGAGGGCTGGATGAACAGTAGACGGTGGAGGGGTGCCCGTGGAGGGGTGGTTGAACAGGACCCCGTGGTGTGGAGGGCTGGATGAACAGTAGACGGTGGAGGGGTGCCCGTGGAGGGGTGGTTGAACAGGACCCCGTGGTGTGGAGGGCTGGATGAACAGTAAACGGTGTAGGGGTGGTTGAACAGCAGCCGGTGGAGTATCACGCGGTGGAGGCTGGATGAACAGGAGCCCGTGGAGGCTGGATGAACAGGAGCCCGTGGAGGCTGGAGGAGGTCGACAGTGGAGATGAACAGTATCCCGTGGAGTCCCGTTTTGCGGTACGCCACACTCCTCCCGATGAACAGGACCCCCGTTTCGACCGTAGCGCTCCAACACAAGTCTGTTTCCTCCGTTTTGCGGTACGCCACACCCTCCCGATCAACAAGACCCCCATTTCGACCGTAGGAGGTCTGTTTCCTCCGTTTTGTGGTACGCCACACCCCTCCCGATCAACAGGACCCCTGTTTCGACCGTAGGAGGTCCGTTTCCTCCATTTTGCGGTATGCCACACCCCTCCCGATGAGCAGGATCCCGTTTCAAACGTGGCCGGTCGAACACAAGGCCGTTTCCTCCATTCTGCGGTACGCCAGGCCTCGTTTCCATCGCCTGTTCCGTCCAAACCCTCCCGATGAACACAACACATTCCGTTGCCTCCCCATGAACATGACGCATTCCGTTGCCTCCCCATGAACACGACGGATTCTGTTGCCTCCCCATGAACACGACGACGACGCTGTTTCTCCGTTCTGACCCAGCCATGTACACGAGCCCTCGCCGTACGTATGCGCAAGTAGGCGTTCGAGACCCCGCCCGTATGTACACATACGTGGCCGTATTTTCTTTCTTGCACCCTGATCGCTGTACGTACATGTACATGCTACGTGCGTGCCTCTACTACGACACGTGCGCGCCTCTACATCGACCAGTATATATGTACGTACACGTTCGCGACCAGAATGACAATGCTACGTACGCTTCGACCAGGTGGGTCCCGACTGTCAGGCACTTCCTTGCATGCGAAGGTGTAGTTGGTGGGTCCCAACAGTCAGGGGGCGAATCGTTTTTTTGCCCGGACGCACTTCCTTGCGTGCGAAGGTGTAGCTGGTGGGTCCCAGCAGTCAGGGGGGAAATGTTTTTTTCATGAAATACGGTAGCCCGTCCGGTGAGTCCCCGCTGTCAGGTGGAGGAATAATTATTTTGCACATAATAAGGATGCACTTCCTTGCTGCGGCCGTGGACCTAGCTGTCAGCCTCTCCACGTACAGTCCACGTCCGATAAAAGTCGTTCCTTGACCACGTTGACCACGCCGCGCCGAGAGCACCAGGGCGGTGGACGACGGCGAGGCCTAGGAAGGGGACGACGGGGAGCCGGGGAAAACGCGGCAGTGGAAGCCCGCGCGGAGAGGAGTACGAGAGTTCACTGGTTCGGCTGCGGTTTGAGGCTGCTGTCGCCGCAGGGCCTGGCCAGCGGTGGGAATAGTAGGGGCGGTGAGGCCTCCACGGCAGCACAGCCGGCCACGGGAGGCAGGAGCATGCGGCACGACCGGCGCAACTTTGGGCGGCTGGAGCAAGAAGACCAGAGGTTGAAGAAGCACTACGGCCGTTGGATGGACATCGTACGGTCACTGGAGCTAGAATCGTTCATATTGACTAAAGTTGACAAAGGCCCCCGTCCCAGTCAACTTAGTAGGTCCACAAGTCAGCCTCCCACCATGGTGGGTCCCAGCTAGCAGGGGGAGTATTCATTTTTTTGTGCGTAACAAGGAGGCACTTCCAGTGGGTCCGAGCTGACAGCGGGGGGAACGTTTTTTTCGCGAAATACGCTGGCCCGTCCGGTGTGTCCGAGCAGTCAGGGGGAAACGTTTTTTTCGCGAAATAAGGTGGCCCGTCCGGTGGGTCCCTGCTGTAAGGTGGAGGAATCATTATTTTGCGCGTAATAAGGAGGCACTTCCTTGCGGCCGCCTGGACCCAGCTGTCAGCCTCTCCACGTACATTACTCTTCCGATGGAAGTCGGTCGTTGACCACGTTGACCACGCCGCGCCGAGAGCACCAGGGCGGTGGTCTGGACGACGGCGAGGCCTAGGATGGGGACGACGCGGAGCCGGGGAAGACGCAGCAGTGGAAGCCCGCGCGGAGAGGAGTACGAGGGTTCACTGGTTCGGCTGCGGTGTGAGGCTGCCGTCGCTGCAGAATAACAGGGGGTGTGGGTGAGTGGAGGGATGGCCTGGCCAGCGGTGGGAGTAGTATGGGGGCGGTGAGGCCTCCCCGACAGCACAGCCGGTCACGGGAGGCAGGAGCAGGCGGCACGACCGGCACTGCTTTGGGCGGCTGGACCAAGAAGACCAGAGGTTGAAGAAGCACTATGGCCGTTGGATGGACATCGTACGGTCACTGAAGCTAGAAACGTTTATTATTGACTAAGTTGACAAAGCCCTTGGTATGCTCCAACTTAGTAGGCCCACAGGTCAGCCTTCGAAACGGTGCGCCCCAGATGTCAGGGGGAGGAATCATTTTTTGGGCGGCCGAAGCTAAGAATATCCGAGATTGAAGAAGAAGCACGACATCCGATGGATAGACATGCAACGGCCACTGCTGCTAGAACCGTGTGTTGACTATAATAAGTTGGCAAAGCCTTGCATACGTGTCAACATATTTTTTTAGAGGATGCGTCACTTAGTAGGACCACAAGTGTGTGGCAGAGAACTTATAGCCCATTTGCGTTTTGTAAGAATGTACAACCCATTTTGGAATTCTAATGGAATTTACAACAGCCCATTTACAGTTTGTTAATAGTACAACCCATTTTCTAGCTAGGACAATGATTAATAATTTCAACCAACCGTTGAAGACAGAATTCAATAAAATTTTCCACATTTTGATGGGCTCCGAAATATTTTTATCCCGAAATTTCTAGTCAGATTAAATATAAATTTGTATTACGTAAAAATCCAACGAAACATTGCGCGCGCAACAATGAAAATTTAAGATTTTCAAAATACATAAATAATATTTTATAAACTAATTTCATGTTTGGTGCATTTTTTATAGTTACTGCCCAGTTTTTATAATTACATCCCATTTATTATTTTTTAAAGCCCATTTTCCTGTTAAGCCTAATGCATCCCTCCTAGGAAAGATTCGCAGCCCAGCGGGGCGGAGAATAACAAGTTGACCTTGCCTGGGTATTCCTCAAAAAGACGTATAGCTGGGCTAGCCATTTTCATCTTGAAAAAATTAGTATCTGGGCTGGATATCTGGCCTGGGCTAGATGGGCCACAGCCCGCCCAGTTAATACCCTGCTCTCCTCTGAACAACAACGAAATCATCGCCAAGAAAAACTCTGCAGTGCTCACATCTCAAAAACACGAATACTGCTCGAGCTGCTTGGTCCCAGCTGTCGGCCGCACCTTGTGCAATTCTCTCGTTTATATTGACTACATAGGTTGACAATGGTGTGGGACCATGATGTCAGGAAACAAGGAGAAAGCAAAATAAATATAGTTGTACATAATAAGGAGGCACTTGCGTATGTACGGCTATGGCCCTAGTGGGTCCCCAGTGTCATCCAGTCAAAATAAAGTCATCTCCTGTATCCTCATGTTCGTTGACGATGTTAACAATGCTCGGCGCCATGGCGAGCGCAACAACTCGAAGGACAACGGAGAGGGCCTCGCGGGCCCTACGGATGGTCTGATACAGCACCCGCTACTCATTCAGGAAGCCAGGATCATCGGACACCTATGAGCACCTTCGAGAAACTGAGACGGCATGAAACGGTAAGGCCGCCCTTGGGAGCTCTTGTTTATTTCAAACCTGTATTAACATACAAGTGTAATTTACTCGTCATCGAAAACAACTCGTAAAATACAGGCGTAATGAAACCGAGGGCCCGAGGTCTGTAAGTAAAACCGGCGGGTTACGCGTGTAATTTGAGAGACCAGTGTATATTTTACGAGCACTGCTATATGGACGACATTACCGGACGATACATGCATGACGTGTGTATCATGCCATCCATGGGCAAGGCTGAAACAGTAGCTAACAGCTGGATTAGCAATCGTCCGAGTGTCATTCAGCGTTTTTATCGTGTGTCAAGTACTTCCGATATTTTACTAGTCGAAATCGACCAACCAAGCGCCTTCGCCCGAGACCATCTGCTTTAATTTACAAGCGTTAGTTTTACAAGTGGTTTTGGTTGGAAAATGACGATCCAATCACGGCCTAATATCATGAGTTGGTCGGAAGATCATATGGTTTCACGTCTAACCTACCCGACTAGTCGTATAGGCTATGAATGAAACATCAGACGATGAACTTCTTAAGCACGGAAACAACAGAAGAGGATGATCTTCTTAACAAGAAAATCACTGGCATTAGATCAACATGCAAAACAATACGAAGCATTATTCTCAGGAGGCACGGTGAACAGCTCGTGATGCCGCATGCCACAACATTCCAAGCTCAACTTTGCAATCAAATACAAGGCCTAGCATTACATAGACAATATTCATAACAAACTCTTAACACAGGAATATCTCAGCAGAGTAACTATTTACTTCTAAACTAAACACAGGAATAGGAAAAAACACTCGACGCTGCTCACAGCAAGGGCGTCCCACTCAAAAATATCAAATGCATGTCTTCTGGCTAACATCAATGAGCAAATGTTGACAAGGTTTTCCAATTCCAATATATTAAACTAACGTCTTCTTGCTAACATCAATGATTAAAATTTGACAAGCTTTTCCCATTCAAAATATGTAATGCCTATGATCGTGGAGTCCTGTCGCTTCTTGCTAACACCAATGATTAAACTTTAACAAGCTTTTCCCATTCAAAATATGTAATGCCTATGATCGTGGAGTCCTGTCGCTTCTTGTACTTGTTTGGGAACTTCTTACCCAGGGCACTCCACGTGTTGTTAAATTGCCAATGGTCTCTGCAGACTAGTCATGTCACCGGTGTCTAATATTTATGGCACCGGCTATAGCAATGGAGGGATTCGGTGCCAAACTAAGAAAAGGTGAAATTGGCACCTCTTTTGGCCTACATAGTGGAAGGCCTAATACTCTGTAAAGCTTCTCAGTCATTCCTTCTGTAATGTAGCACAAACAATGACTGCTTCTTTCTGCAAAGTGGAACGACCAACTGGACCCAGTAATGCAGTAGTTTGCCTTGGACACATTGGCTCCTTTTGTGCAGTTGAACTAAAATCGAAGTCGGAATAAAATCGAGCCTTAATTTTGATATCCCTGTAAGCAACAAAAGGTATAAGGGAAACAATTACTGAGAAATAACAGTTGATGACTTGTACTCCCAGAAGAAAAACATCTACTGATCTGCCTTATGTTAATGGGAAACAAAGCAGGAGAGTAGCAATTCTCAATCAGTGTGATTCATTCATATTAACTGAGACATTATCTTAACAATGCCTTGTTTCAAGATGTATAAAGAACGAAAAAGCAGAAAAGTATCATTCCTAAAACAATGCGACTGATTCATTTTAACAGAGACATTATCTTAACAATACCTTGGTTAAACATGTAGAAAGAACTACAAAGCAGGATAGTACCATTTGTAAAACACTGCAAGTCTGTAACTGATATATAATAATAGAGACATTATCTGAACAATACATTTCTTAAACATGTACTCCGGCCGATCCCTAACAGAAATGGTACTCCTGCCGATCCCTAACAAGTGTTTGCAGTTTTGACTAAGATTCAGTTCCAGGGTAGAGTGGGCGCAACAACAGTATGTGCTTCCATCTACTTATAAAGGGGGTGATGCAGAGTTTGTTGTAACAAATCAACAAGCATCATGTCTGGGTTGGTTCCATTTTTGTTCACTACTTAATGAGAAAAGACAGCAATACAATAGCTTCAATTCAACATTTATTTAAAACAGTACCAATACAAGTAGCACAACATCTCAAAGCACACTGCACAATCATGTGGATGAAGGCCTGTATTGACCTTTCATGAGACCGACAACGATAAAATACGAATCTGCCAACACGAATAGGAAATCCAATCTCGTTTTGTATAGTTGCACTGAAATCAAGCAAAGTGTTTCACGTAGCGAAGCAAAATGTCGCAATAGCAACAAGTTGAATAGATATCCCTGTATAAACAGAGGCAAAAAAGTAATCAATTACTGGCTAATAAAGGAGGATGAAACATGCGGCCACAAAAATGGTAATCCTGCCAATCCCTAACAAGTGTTGTAGTTTTGAAATAAGATTCAGTAGTTAATTCTGAGAGTGGCATCAATTACTGGCTTATAAAGGGGGTGATGCTGAATTTGTTGTAACAAAGCAACAAGCATCATGTCTGGGTTGGTCCCATTTTTGTTCACTACTTAATGGGAAAAGACAGCAATACAATAGCTTCAATTCATCATTTATTTAAAACAATACCAATACAAGTAGCACAACATCTCAAAACACACTGCACGATCATGTGGATGAAGGCAAGTACCAACCTGTCATGACGCACACAAGATCACGTACGAATCTGCCAACACGAATAGGAAATCTAATCTCGTTTTGTGCAGTTGCACTGAAATCAAGCAAAGTGTTTCACGTAGCAAAGCAAAATGTCACAATAGCAACAAGTTGAATAGATATCCCTGTATAAACAAAGGCAAAAAAAGAATCAATTACTGGCTAATAAAGGAGGATGAAACATGCGGCCACAAAAATGGTAATCCTGCCAATCCCTAACAAGTGTTGCAGTTTTGAAATAAGATTCAGTAGTTAATTCTGAGAGTGGCATCAATTACTGGCTTATAAAGGGGGTGATGCTAAATTTTTTGTAACAAAGCAACAAGCACCATGTCTGGGTTGGTCCCATTTTTGTTCACTACTTAATGGGAAAAGACAGCAATACAATAGCTTCAATTCATCATTTATTTAAAACAGTACCAATACAAGTAGCACAACATCTCAAAGCACACTGCACAATCATGTGGATGAAGGCATGTACTGACCTTTCATGAGACGACCAACATAAAATACGAATCTACCAACACGAATAGGAAATCCAATCAAGTTTTGTGCAGTTGCACTAAAATCAAGCAAAGTTGCCGGTGTGACATTTAAGTTTTCTATAGCAACAAGTTGAATAGATATCCCTGTTTTAAGAGGCAGAAAAAGAAAACAATTACTGGCCAATAAAGGAGGATGAAACATGCAGCCACAAAAAGAAGCATCTACCTTATCTTGATGGAAAACAAAGTATAGGACAGTAGCATTTCTAAAACGGTTGCATTGATTCATATTAACAGAGAAATTCTTTTAAAACAGATCAGTAGTTAATTCTGAGATTAGCAACAGCAAAATAGCTGCATGGGACATGCCAGCACCATGTCTGTCCACACGTATAAATGGGTGATGCAGAGTATGTAGCCAAGCATCATATATGCGCTGGTCCCATATTTGTTCTCTTTGAACCTTCTTCCTATGTGAGGGCAGCAAATCTAGTCGTGCACAAACTACCCGACCCCCCAGTTTCTTTCCCTTTTCAAAAAAGAGATCGATTCCTTACAGATGTGTGTACTGGGTTACCCCCTTTTCCCTTTTCGACCTACAAAGAGGCTGGATAGCCAGTCTATACTACTTTCCACCCCTCCTTTCCTCATTGAACCACGTCCTAGATTCTTGCTCCAGCCCACCGCACCCTTCTTTCCTCTTTGAACCAAGACCTAGATTCGACTACAGATCAAAAAAGATCCACATGTAGCTAGAGCAACGACGGTTTCAAAGAAACTTAAACCTTAGGGCCGTCGGGATGTGGCAAGGCGTGCGGCGGGAGGCCGGATCTTCCCACACTACGTACAACAACGAGGAAGAAGGGGTCGGTGGCCCTCCCGATAGGCGCTGGGTGAAAGAGAACAGCGCAGCCGGCAGTGGATTGCCTCCCTCACCGAAGGCGATAGAGTGAACGCTGCACCTCCTCCCCTTCCCGGTGCGACGGGATACGGATGCCTCCTTCACCAGCTGTGAGGGGGGAGAGAGAGAGACAAGAGGCCAACACATTCTTGTTTAAATATGGTGAAGAGAGGGTGAGAGACTGTGAATATAGCAAACCCTAGCAAATGAATGCCGAGCCTCCAGCGTGTAACATATATGTAGTGCGGCGAGCGTGTGGAGAGTGCAAACCCTAGCGAACAAGCGTTGAGGCTCCCGCTTATATATATACTACTGTAGTATGGACTGAGCTCTGGTGCCTTCACTGCACCTGCTTTTGGCTGTATGACAGGTGAGCTAGCCACATTTTGGGCCCACCTGTCATAAAACCCTAGCGAAAATTGCACCAATGTGAAAGACGACTGCGTCTCCAACGCAACCAAGGTGAACTGACAAAGGATATCATCTTTGTGCGTAACAAGCAAAGAGCACTGATGGAAGACAGCTTGTTTTTCGTTGAAAATCGATCAGCTTCACTAGCCGACGTAACCATGAGGCGCAACCATGAGCATCGATAGGTCATCGTGGTGATGCATCATCCATTTGGCATCAAGTTTGGGTGAGGCACCTAAGAAGTTCGACAAATCCTCACTGTGGTCTGTTTCTTCTCAGTAATCAAGCTCGAGGAAGGAAGAACCACGTGGCAAAGGACAGTGAGGTGGAACAACAATGGCCATCCAATTTTGTGCAGTTCCACTAAAATTGAGGAAGACATGCCCGGGTATGGAGACACGCATCGCTGTTTCCAAAAATATAAAAAAGGGTTAGCAACGACATCTCAATTGTCAATAAGAATTAATGAAAAGTACACCAACAACAGAAGCATCATAATTATCTTGATGGGAACTAAACCAGGATACCCGAGAAAAAAGCATTTCTTCATTTAACCAGTGATAGTACTACCACCATATGGACAAATGACCGCACAACCACCATGTACTTTTTGTCGAAACAACATGTATACCTCCACCGAGGCATAAATCAGGACAACTTTTTGAGTGGCATTTCCTCTATAATAGTACTAGTAGGTGATGTTGGACCAGCCTACGAACCCTAGCTACTATGCATGGGGAGCTGGGGAGTAGTCGCATAGAAGAAAACCCGCACGCAGCGACCTGGGGAGCTGGACCAGTACAAGAAGTTATACCTCAGGTGGGCGAGATGTCGTTTAGGCGGGCGGGCGGGATCTGCCCACACGACGACAGCGAACAAGGGCGCGGAGGATCTTCGTCCGGGCCAGCGCCGGCTCCGAGAGGACGGTGCACATCGGCTTCCTCCGCCGCCGACGGCGACAACGTCAACGCTGCACCTCCTCACCTCCCGCAGCGGATGGGATTCGGCCGGATCTGTGACCACCGGTGAGGAGAGAGATAGAGTGGACACTGCCATCTTGTTTTGATATGGAGAGAGCGAGACGCGAGAAACTCTATCAAACAAGAGGCTATAATGGAGTAAAAAAATCTCTCCATAGCAGTGGTTTTAAATAGAATACGCGCGTTCCCGAAAAAAAGAAACGAAAACTGACAGACAATTTTTTAAGGGTCTGTCTAGGACACATCTAGATGTGACATAGTTATGTCACATATAAGTTGATGTCCACTATGTTTGTGGTCTTTTCCTAGTTTTTTTTGTTTCTTGTTGCTACATTATATACTTGTGGGAGCTTAGATGTGATGTCCTTAAATAACATCTAGATGTGACTTAGACAAACTGATTTTCTAATGTACCAAGAAAGAAAACTCGATCAAAAACACGCCCCCGCTTCCAGGTCGCGAGAGTCGTCGCGCACACACACATAGACATAGGCATGCATATCCGTGTTTACGTAAAATTCCATTTCCATCTCCATCTCCAATCATATTTGTCCAACTGGCACATTATTTACGTTGTTAATTATATATGCAGCAATATTAACGTACAACATCTCTTGTTTGCGCACGTCCGGACCGCTGCCACGGCCGGTCCTGACCAACCCGAACCCTCTTCATCACCTGCGCGTGCTTCCCGCCCGAAACAGTCAGTGCCGCATTCATGCACGGCCAGAGCAGACACGACCTATCACTGGCGCCGGCATTGAAGCGGCGCGCCGGCCGAGAGAGCGTCGCTCGCGCCGCTTCCGGGTGCACGCGGCTGCTCCGCGTTCAAAGATCGCAATATCCGACTACAACATGTGCGATCTCTTCCAGTAGTAAGTTCTTGGGAGTCCGTGCTACAGCTAGCTGTCCTCCCCCAACTCGTCAATCTCTTCTAGTAGTGCTAGTACTCCATGGTGCGATCCATCGACAAGCAGGCAAGAAAGTTATGGTATACTACTCGGTTTGCGGTGAGTGGCATGCCGAGCGGCTGTGTGGGGTCGAGCCGTGGAGGAGGGTGAGACACGAACACGACAGACGTGATTTAAACGTTGGTTTTGCTCGATGGCGCGATTCAACGAAACGAAACGTTGGTTTCTCTCCGTTTCCATTTTTTCTCTGGAAAAACGGAAACTTCTCCACTCCATTTTCATTCCTATTCCAAGGTTGCCCCGTTACAACATTCCATCAAATACAAAGGAAAACTAACACGCATGCTGATGCATCTCAATGATTCACAGATCATAGCCAATATTTACTTCACAACTAAAGAAAAAAGTTGTGAGAGCGTGTACGATAGAAAAACTACTGATGGGGTCACTACGACTTAAACCCAAAACCCTAAACATGATTTAATTTCCTGGCCAGGTAGAACCTGTCGAAGGAAAGACGGCTGGCACCCTCGGATCATACAATGCTTTTGTGCAGTTCCACTAAAACCGACCTGAGCATCCCTGATGGCAAAGATATTGAAGGAGTGTGATTAGAATAATAGTACTGGCACTAGTTCATGAGACATAAACTCATCACAAGTAGAAGCCGGTAGAAGTAGAGAAAGATCGACATGGAGATGGAGCTACGGCAGTGGAGCAAGCCGGCTCCAAAAGGAAGATGGACTATGTCGGTGTCAAAACCGGCGGATCTCGGGTAGGGGCTCCCGAACTGTGTGTCTAAGGCGGATGGTAACAGGAGGCAAGGGACACGATGTTTTACCCAGGTTCGGGCCCTCTTGATGGAGGTAAAACACTACGTCCTGCTTGATTTATTCTTGATGATATGAGTATTACAAGAGCTGATCTACCACGAGATCGGAGAGGCTAAACCCTAGAAGCTAGCCTATGGTATGATTGTTGTATATGTTGTCTATCGACTTGCCTGGCCTCGGTTTATATAATGTACCAGAGGTCTAGGATAACAAGAGTCCTAGCCGAATACGCCGGTGGGGAGGAGTCCTTGTCTTGATCACCAAGTCTTGTGGAATCTTCCATGTATGCGGCAACTGTCCGAACTAACCCATGAGTATACGGCCATGGGGGTCCTCGGCCCAATCTAACAGATCGGGAGATGACGTGGTGAGTACCCCCTAGTCCAGGACACCGCCAGTAGCCCCCTGAACCGGTCTTCAAGTTAGGGACGCTCCTCGATTCTTCCGAACTGTTCTTCATCTTCGGTTGTCGGTCTTGAAAACTGGTTCAACAAATATTCTCATCTTCGATCTGGAGGATCGCCGAAATGCATTCGGCGAGTTTACACGTCGGGTATCTGAGGAGCCCCTTTAAGTTTCCGGCCTTTATCAATGCCTTGTTATTTTTATGCCACACCTCGGGTTTGAAGTTTTTCCTGGGAGGTAGTGTCCTCTTGCATCCGAGCTCCAACGCAGGACTGCATTCGAGGTATCTTTTGCAGTCGAGCACCAATGTCGGACTGCTTCCGAGCTCCAACGCCGAAATGTATCCGAGCTCCAACGCCGGACTGTGTCCAAGCTCCAATGCCGAACTATATCCAAGATGTCATAGATCATCTTGGTCCAAAAAAGTTGAAGGAGTTTAGCCGAGCTTAACGCCGAAAATGCCCTCTATGGAGCCAGCCACTAGCGCCCGAGCTTTATGCCGGACTGCTTCCGAGGTGGTGCACCACCCCGACTGTGGGCCGATTTTTTGTCAATATTTTTCATTAGTGCAATTTATTCTCTGCCGAGATATATAGCTAGTAGCCCTCTAGGTGGGTATCGGTCTAAAACCCGAGATGCACCTGAAGGATGATGTAAGACCGCTGATCCCAGTAGCTGCTGAGACTCAGGTTGATTTGTAAAATCGGCCTGAGGATTAAGTCCTAGCTCGGCAGGATACTTCGGGACACAAAAAGCGGCGTGCTCAGTCCTCGAGACTCAGGTTGCGTGCGGCCGACCAACTTGAGGATCAAAATCTCCTCGGAAACTGTATTGCACTTAAAATTTTCTGCATTGGATAGGCAATGCAGTAGCTCCCGAGACACTGGTCGGGTGGAAACACCAGATCAGGGGATTGATGTGCCCCTTTAATATTTGTAAATAATAAGCCCGAAGCCCGGTAGCCCCCGAGCCTTAATGCGGGCACGGGTGGCCGAATTAAGGATCAATATCCATAGTAAAATCAAAAATTATGTGTAATGACTCTATGTATCCAAGTATTTTATGTCATTAATGCTCGGATCTGCATTGTACAAAACTTTGTTGACCGACCATCGGCTTCCACCTCCTCGGCCAGTAGCCGAGGAGTGTTTGCCCTACTTTATAAAGCCTTTATGAGGGCAAAGATTTACGACAAACAAGGCAATCTGGCCATACGGTTTTATAAACAAAGGTACGTAGAGAGATATGTTATATTACTGTTTAACATAAGAAATGTCTTCCAAAGAAAATAGTCCCGTTATCGGTTCCTTTCTTTGGGTTGTCATGCTAAGCATGATCATGAAACCTCAGCTCTAATGTAAGAGCAAAATATCGAGGGTTTAGTTTGGGAGGCCAATTAATAGCCCCCGGTAGTGTTAGGCGACAGTCGAGGTCAAGCCGTAAACACTTCGGCCATTGTTATGAGTGGCCCGTCATTTAACACGGTCATCGGATCGCTGACCAGTTTACGCTTATTGTGACAGTCAGTTTTCGGCTTTCTCCACTGAGGTGCTTAGCCGTGTGAGCTGGAAGCACAATCGCAGTGGTTCTCCTTTTGCACGCCTAGCCGAACAAAGCGGAACGTAGGAAGCAAGTGCAGGAGCCGGGCAACCCAACTATTGACCGAAGACACAATTCGAAACCGATGCATATATAGCGATATCCGAGAATATTTTTGCCGAATCTATAAAGGTGTCGGCATTGCACTGTGAGACTTGTGCTAAAAACACATAAATAGTTTTAAAGTGCCATAAGCTTGGAAAACCAAAAAACGTCAGTAAAAACTTGACGCCCGAACAAGATCAAGTGTTCGGTGCCAATCCGAAAATTGGTCTTAGAAAAAAAGAGTGCTTCTGTCGTGCTTTAACATTACACATCCGATCTCAAGACTTCAAGCGGGTCAGCCTACGGGTATAACCTCCTATCCCGAAGGAGGAGTTCTTCTCGTTAGACCAGTTTAGCGAACTAAACTCGAGCGGTCACTAAAGAGAAAATGGGTTATCTGGCTATTGACCACACACTCATGTCGAAAAAGGAGCGATAGAAAAAGACTTTGCAACAACCAAGAAGAAAACACATTTACTATAAAATAGCTCATATAAATTTTAAGAGCCCCCAAGTGACTTGGGTAAAAGATTTTATGTATAATGATTGTATGTACCGAAATACTTATATCATATCTTTGTTCAACCGAACTTTAAACGCGTCTTAACCGACCGTCGGCTTCTCCCTCTTCGGTCAAGGACCAAAAAGTGTTATGTACTCCACCTGTCGAGAATATCGACAGTGTTTCCGATAACCAGGCAACCGGGCCATAAGGCTGTAACAGACAAAGCGCCCTCAGGGAACTTATGCTATATTACAGACGAAGTGTAAGAAGCATCTTCGAAGAAAATAGTACCCCCACCGATACCTTTCTTCGGTGCTCATTATTACTATGAGACTTGTGCAATAGATTTTTTGTACTCATGAGTTCCGTTGTGTGCCGACCATGATTGAAAACAACAAGAGCGCTAACTTTCGGCTTCACCCAGTCTGAGGTCAGAGCTCGGAGGACCCGGTCATGAAAATCGCAGAGGTGCTCCCTTTACTCCCTAGCGGAACAATCGGGAACGTAAGGGCAAGCACAGGAGCCAGGCAACCCAGCTTGCAAATTGCTTAAGTCAATATGGTGCATATTGTGGCATAATACACGAACAAGGAACGAAGCCGTACAAGTATAATCATATGCAAGAGGAAAAGCTTCATAAAGGAAGCCCCCAAATAAGCGAGGTATTTGAATATGTGTGTCACAAACAAAGTTTGAACAAGGAAATTTTTTACAAGCAACTTTTTTCCAAAAAAGCATAATGCTTGGTCGAACCGAACACAAGTTAAAAATTAAAACTTTGAGCATGAAAGCGACTTAGCTAGTTAATGTGTTCGGCATTGATGACGCGGTCCGAGCTTGATGCGGGACGAGGTTCCATCCCCCAAGCCGGTCCTGAGGTGGCATAGCACGGTCAATGCGGACCGGCAGAATGATGCCGAAGTCCCCGGATCATTTTCCTGTACACAAAAAATAGTGCAAACCGGAGATAATAATAATAATGATAATAAAAAAATGTTGCATAATAAATAATTTATGCAAAGTGAGTAATAAAAGAAATATGGCCTAGCGCCGAAGTCAATGTCGATGCAGGGCGTCGGGATGATGCGGTAAAGGCGTGGCAAAGCCTGAATTCACAGGTCGGTCCGAGTTCCGGATGCGGCGTTCGCCGGACTATGTACGGAAACTGACCGAACCACCACGCGACCATCGTTAATGCGGCCATCATTTGATAGACCTGGTTTATTTGTTGTAGCAATCCGAAGAAAGGTGATTCCCAAAATTGGGACTCGATCCGCACACCCACTACCTAATGGGCGATAAAGCGATGGTATGGCGATGCTGGCCAAGGTTGGCTCGCCGAGGCAAAGCCCTCGGTCCAGCTATCATGACGGAGCTGGTCGGCTAGTGACGCCGAAGTCTCCGGAGTAGGTTGATGAAGAGATGGCGAAGCCCCCGGTCCAACCGAGGTGTCGAAGCCTCGATGTCAGCCGATGAGTAGAAGTAGGTCGGCGTGATGGACACCAGCTTGAAGAAGCAATAGTGCGGCCCTGCCGATGCAGGTCGTGATGTGGTCGATGCCGGCTTGATGAAGCGACCGTGCGGCGATACCGGTATGCCCGCTCCGTGTAATCCGTGGGGCGGCGATGTTGGTGATGATTTATCCTTGCGATCCCGGACTCTTGTTCGGCTTGCCGAGACAATGATCCGAAGAAGTTGAGCTCGGCTCAATAAAGTGACGACGTGTCTAGCGCAGGTCGGCAGCCTTGGAGCAATATCGCCGGACTGGTTTGACACCAGCATGATGATGAAGGCGACCTTAGGGGAGGCTTAAAAATTTACGGACGCGTGTTTTAAAAACAACGCACAATACCCTAGAAGAGAATTCCTCTAAAAAGGTTGTCCAATGTCACGTTCATAAAGAAACATGAATTCGGGTCGGATCCGTATTCGCATGGAAAACGGATCCGAAAATTGATCCACTCATCGGAAGGTTCCCGGAGTTTGAACCGTCGGATCGAGCTGAAATTTGCAGGCGTGGTAGATATGGGAATTCCGCAGCCGATCAACGGTTGGATTTTCCAAAGGACGTCTGAGCTAGAAGCTGGACACCATGCCCTAAACTCGTCCAGATTCCCGTCCAGATTTGATAGGGCTCCGGTATATCGTGGATTGCCAAAGATTTCTCCATCGGAACCCGACGAAATTTTCCAGGGTTGTTGTAGACTCAATTCCGCACAATTCTGCCGAAGCAATCGTTAAAGAGACACTTGAGGAGGCGGTGGCAGCGGACACAAGTTTGCTGTCCAGAAAAACAGCACGGTCGCCCGAGGGCAATGTTGACGTTGAGCCCCCGGGCTCCCTGGATGAATCCTCCATGATCTTGGCAGAGATCGGATTTGATGTTTGTAAAGGCCCTCATCCGAACATGACGATCGGAGGTAGGGTGCAGTCCTTGGTCGAACCAAGGTGACCAGTCAAGCTGGTGATGAAGATGCCGAAGTCGCAGTTGATCTGCAGGCCAGCCATCAACCTTTTGCCGAACACACAATGGAACTCTCAATGAAAGCACCAATGTCGGTGTCAAAACCGGAGGATCTCGGATAGGGGGTCCCGAACCGTGTGTCTAAGGCGGATGGTAACAGGAGGCAAGGGACACGATGTTTTACCCAGGTTCGGGCCCTCTTGATGGAGGTAAAACCCTATGTCCTGCTTGATTTATTCTTGATGATATGAGTATTACAAGAGTTGATCTATCACGAGATCGGAGAGGCTAAACCCTAGAAGCTAGCCTATGGTATGATTGTTGTATATGTTGTCTATCGACTAGCCTGGCCTCGGTTTATATAATGTACCAGAGACCTAGGATAATAAGAGTCCTAGCCGAATACGCCGGTGGGGAGGAGTCCTTGTCTTGATCACCAAGTCTTGTGGAATCTTCCATGTATGCGGCAACTGTCCGAACTGACCCATGAGTATACGGCCGTGGGGGTCCTCGGCCCAATCTAACAGATTGGAAGATGACGTGGTGAGTACCCCCTAGTCCAGGACACCGTCAGACTACCTGGGACGTCGGGCTGTAGCTAGAAGGGCGGTTGGGACGCGGCATTGGCCCATACCGCGGTGACCCCCGATTGGGACGCACCGACTGTGGGTTTTCTCCCTCGCCAATGTCGACCGCGTCTACGCAGAACATTGTTCCCTTCCCCCAGCTGCGGGATCAGGCCCGTCGTTCTATGCTTGTGAAGGGAGCAACCTAACCAAGCAGGCCCGAACCGTGTGTCTAAGGCGGATGGTAACAGGAGGCAAGGGACACGATGTTTTACCCAGGTTCGGGCCCTCTTGATGGAGGTAAAACCCTATGTCCTGCTTGATTTATTCTTGATGATATGAGTATTACAAGAGTTGATCTATCACGAGATCGGAGAGGCTAAACCCTAGAAGCTAGCCTATGGTATGATTGTTGTATATGTTGTCTATCGACTAGCCTGGCCTCGGTTTATATAATGTACCAGAGACCTAGGATAATAAGAGTCCTAGCCGAATACGCCGGTGGGGAGGAGTCCTTGTCTTGATCACCAAGTCTTGTGGAATCTTCCATGTATGCGGCAACTGTCCGAACTGACCCATGAGTATACGGCCGTGGGGGTCCTCGGCCCAATCTAACAGATTGGAAGATGACGTGGTGAGTACCCCCTAGTCCAGGACACCGTCAGACTACCTGGGACGTCGGGCTGTAGCTAGAAGGGCGGTTGGGACGCGGCATTGGCCCATACCGCGGTGACCCCCGATTGGGACGCACCGACTGTGGGTTTTCTCCCTCGCCAATGTCGACCGCGTCTACGCAGAACATTGTTCCCTTCCCCCAGCTGCGGGATCAGGCCCGTCGTTCTATGCTTGTGAAGGGAGCAACCTAACCAAGCAGGCTTGTAGCTTAGGCTCCTGCTAGTGTATATATAGTGGTTTTCTTTTTCTCTCCATATCAACCATTTTATATTGCGTGCATGTCATTCAAGAGTGAAATGATGGTTGCTTCTTCCGACTAACTTATTGTGTGATTTGACTGCTCCTTAGTGGCCCCTACACGTACTCCCCCTACGTGTATGCAACAGTCACACGTACACATGGACGCAAAAACGCGCGCGACGCCCTAATGCATGCATGTCCGAGCACACGACGGAACACACACGGTCACGCTCAAGTGCTCAACCTACACGTGCATGCACACACATACTCAGTCAGGGTGAGCTAGTGACCGTATGAACACCGGAAAATATATATACTGAGTGCAATGAGCGTATTATGAAGTCCATTGACCATATTTTTACAAATATATAGTGACAGATAGTGTATTTATCTCGTTTGAAATGAAGCCATATTAACCGGAGAGGAGGCAGCATGGACTAGCATTACTTTGCTGTGTCCCGTCAACTTGCCAAACGAGGAGAAGGTTGCAGGACGGGAGAAGCTTGCGCGCGGTGGCTCGCAGGACAAGGAGAAACTTTTGACTAATGCAAGCTCTCCCTCACTCAGGCGGTGGACGCGCAACAGTTAATTCGGTGTCAGATTGCCAGAAGCATACACTATACTACTAGTGCTATTATTGTTCGACTTCCCGAACAGCCAAGCGCAAAGTTTACTAGTACTACTACTATAGTCCATAAAGGTACGTACTGTACTAGTACTAGGAACCGGATGGAGGAGCGTCTGCACTCTTATTACAATTTTAAAATGTGATAAAGCAATCTTCAACACATTTGGTTCTCTTCGAGGGTTCTCGCATGTGATAATGGAAGTTGATTGCATGGAACACTCGCCACAATTCTCGCTTAATTCTGGCTCATATCCTGTTACAAATAGTAGCGCTCAGTAATATTTCCTCTTTTTTTGTTATTCAGCATGTAAACAGGTCAGCAAACCTCGCGGCGCATCTTCGTGCGAACCATGCTTGCTGCACTTTGAATGTGGCCGAGAGCTGGCTTGATGAAACACCTCGCTTCCTACTTCTTTTTTTCGGGGTACCTCGCTTCCTAGTGACCAGTGTCTTGGCTGATCGTCCTAAGAATGTTTATATATGAATAAAGCTCTCTCATTTACCCGCAAAAAAGATTAAGCCATATTAACCGGAAAGGAGGGAGTATGGACTAGCACTACTTTTTGGTGTGTCCCGTCAACTCGCAGAACGAGGAGAAGCTTGCAGGACAAGGTGAAGCTCGCTTACGCCTTTTGACTAATGCAACCTACCCTCGGTTGACATGCATCAGTCCATTCGGTGTCACATTGTCAGAGGTGTTGGGTTTCGTAGTAATTTCAAAAAATCTCCTACGCACACGCAAGATCATGTGATGCATAGCAACGAGGGGGGGAGTGTTGTCTACGTACCCAACGCAGACCAACTGCGGAAGCGATGACACGACGTAGAGGAAGTAGTCGTACGTCTTCACGATCCAACCGATTAAGTACCGAAACTACGGCACCTCCGAGTTTGAGCACACGTTCAGCTCGATGACGATCCCCGGACTCCGATCCAGCAAAGTGTCGGGGAAGAGTTCCGTCAGCACGACGGCGTGGTGACGATCTTGATGTACTACAGCAGCAGGGCTTCGCCTAAACTCCGCTACAGTATTATCGAGGTATATGGTGGCAGGGGGCACCGCACACGGCTAAGAAATAGATCTCAAGGATCAACTTGTGTGTTCTAGGGTGCCTCTACCTCAGTATATAAAGGAGCCAAGGGGGAGGGGGCGCCGGCCAGGGAGAGAGGCGCAGGAGGAGTCCTACTCCTTCCGGGAGTAGGACTCCCCCCCAATCCTATTCCAACTAGGATTCCCAAGGGGGGAAAGAGAGAGAGGGGGGCCGGCCACCTTCTCCTAGTCCTAATAGGACTAGGGGAGGGGGAAGTGGCGCAGCCACCTTGGTCTGCCCCTTTCTCCTTTCCACTAAGGCCCATGAAGGCCCATATGGCTCCCGGGGGGTTCCGGTAACCTCCCGGTAACCCGGTAAAATCCCGATTTCACCCGGAACACTTCCGATGTCCAAACATAGGCTTCCAATATATCAATCTTTACGTCTCGACCATTTCGAGACTCCTCGTCATGTCCGTGATCATATCCGGGACTCCGAACAACCTTCGGTACATCAAAATGCATAAACTCATAATGAAACTGTCATCGTAACCTTAAGCGTGCGGACCCTACGGGTTCGAGAACAATGTAGACATGACCGAGACACGTCTCCGGTCAATAACCAATAGCGGGACCTGGATGCCCATATTGGCACCTACATATTCTACGAAGATCTTTATCGGTCAGACCGCATAACAACATACGTTGTTCCCTTTGTCATCGGTATGTTACTTGCCCGAGATTCGATCGTCGGTATCCAATACCTAGTTCAATCTCGTTACCAGCAAGTCTCTTTACTCGTTCCGTAATACATCATCTCACAACTAACATATTAGTTGTAATGCTTGCAAGGCTTATGTGATGTGTATTACCGAGAGGGCCCAAAGATACCTCTCCGACAATCGGAGTGACAAATCCTAATCTCGAAATACGCCAACCCAACATCTACCTTTGGAGACACCTGTAATGCTCCTTTATAATCACCCAGTTACGTTGTGACGTTTGGTAGCACCCAAAGTGTTCCTCCGGTAAACGGGAGTTGCATAATCTCATAGTCATAGGAACATGTATAAGTCATGAAGAAAGCAATAGCAACATACTAAACGATCGGGTGCTAAGCTAATGGAATGGGTCATGTCAATCAGATCATTCAACTAATGATGTGACCTCGTTAATCAAATAACAACTCATTGTTCATGTTTAGGAAACATAACCATCTTTGATTAACGAGCTAGTCAAGTAGAGGCATACTAGTGACACTTTGTTTGTCTATGTATTCAGACATGTATTATGTTTCCTGTTAATACAATTCTAGCATGAATAATAAACATTTATCATGATTATAAGGAAATAAATAATAACTTTATTATTGCCTCTAGGGCATATTTCCTTCAGTCTCCCACTTGCACTAGAGTCAATAATCTAGATTACACTGTAATGATTCTAACACCCATGGAGCTTTGGTGCTGATCATGTTTTGCTCGTGGAAGAGGCTTAGTCAACGGGTCTGCAACATTCAGATCCGTATGTATATTGCAAATCTCTATGTCTCCCACCTGGACTAGATCCCGGATGGAGTTGAAGCGTCTCTTGATGTGTTTGGTCCTTTTGTGAAATCTGGATTCCTTTGCCAAGGCAATTGCACCAGTATTGTCACAAAAGATTTTCATTAGGCCCGATGCATTAGGTATGACACCTAGATCGGATATGAACTCCTTCATCCAGACTCCTTCGTTTGCTGCTTCCGAAGCAGCTATGTACTCCGCTTCACATGTAGATCCCGCTACGACGCTTTGTTTAGAACTGCACCAACTGACAGCTCCACCGTTTAATGTAAACACGTATCCGGTTTGCGATTTAGAATCGTCCGGATCAGTGTCAAAGCTAGCATCAATGTAACCCTTTACGGTGAGCTCTTTGTCACCTCCATATACGAGAAACATATCCTTAGTCCTTTTCAGGTATTTCAGGATGTTCTTGACCGCTGTCCAGTGATCCACTCCTGGATTACTTTGGTACCTCCCTGCTAAACTTATAGCAAGGCACACATCAGGTCTGGTACACAGCATTGCATACATGATAGATCCTATGGCTGATGCATAGGGAACATCTTTCATATTCTCTCTACCTTCTGCAGTGGTCGAGCATTGAGTCTTACTCAACTTCACACCTTGTAACACAGGCAAGAATCCTTTCTTTGTTTGATCCATTTTGAACTTCTTCAAAATTTTGTCAAGGTATGTGCTTTGTGAAAGTCCAATTAAGCGTCTTGATCTATCTCTATAGATCTTAATGCCTAATATGTAAGCAGCTTCACCGAGGTCTTTCATTGAAAAACTTTTATTCAAGTATCCCTTTATGCTATCCAGAAATTCTATATCATTTCCAATCAGCAATATGTCATCCACATATAATATCAGAAATGCTACAGAGCTCCCAGTCACTTTCTTGTAAATACAGGCTTCTCCGAAAGTCTGTATAAAACCAAATGCTTTGATCACACTATCAAAACGTTTATTCCAACTCCGAGAGGCTTGCACCAGTCCATAAATGGATCGCTGGAGCTTGCACACTTTGTTAGCTCCCTTTGGATCGACAAAACCTTCCGATTGCATCATATACAACTCTTCTTCTAGAAATCCATTTAGGAATGCAGTTTTGACATCCATCTGCCAAATTTCATAATCATAAAATGCGGCAATCGCTAACATGATTCGGACGGACTTAAGCATCGCTACGGGTGAGAAGGTCTCATCGTAGTCAATCCCTTGAACTTGCCGAAAACCTTTTGCGACAAGTCGAGCTTTGTAGACAGTAACATTACCATCAGCGTCAGTCTTCTTCTTAAAGATCCATTTATTCTCAATTGCTTGCCGATCATCGGGCAAGTCAACCAAAGTCCATACTTTGTTCTCATACATGGATCCCATCTCAGATTTCATGGCTTCAAGCCACTTTTCAGAATCTAGGCTCACCATCGCTTCTTCATAGTTCGTAGGTTCATCATGATCTAGTAGCATGACTTCCAGAATAGGATTACCGTACCACTCTGGTGCGGATCTTACTCTGGTTGATCTACGAGGTTCAGTAGTATCTTGATCTGAAGTTTCATGATCATTATCATTGGCTTCCTCACTAACTGGTGTAGGTGTCACTGAAACAGTTTTCTGTGATGAACTACTTTCCAGTAAGGGAGCAGGTACAGTTACCTCGTCAAGTTCTACTTTCCTCCCACTCACTTCTTTCGAGAGAAACTCCTTCTCTAGAAAGGATCCATTCTTGGCAACGAATGTTTTGCCTTCGGATCTGTGATAGAAGGTGTACCCAACAGTTTCCTTTGGGTATCCTATGAAGACACATTTCTCCGATTTGGGTTCGAGCTTATCAGGTTGAAGCTTTTTCACATAAGCATCGCAGCCCCAAACTTTAAGAAACGACAACTTTGGTTTCTTGCCAAACCACAGTTCATAAGGCGTCGTCTCAACGGATTTTGATGGTGCCCTATTTAACGTGAATGCGGCCGTCTCTAGAGCATAACCCCAAAATGATAGCGGTAAATCAGTAAGAGACATCATAGATCGCACCATATCCAGTAAAGTACGATTACGACGTTCGGACACACCATTACGCTGTGGTGTTCCGGGTGGCGTGAGTTGCGAAACTATTCCACAGTTTTTCAAATGTACACCAAACTCGTAACTCAAATATTCTCCTCCACGATCAGATCGTAGAAACTTTATTTTCTTGTTACGATGATTTTCAACTTCACTCTGAAATTCTTTGAACTTTTCAAATGTTTCAGATTTATGTTTCATTAAGTAGATATACCCATATCTGCTTAAATCATCTGTGAAGGTGAGAAAATAACGATATCCACCACGAGCCTCAATATTCATCGGACCACATACATCGGTATGTATGATTTCCAACAAATCTGTTGCTCTCTCCATAGTACCGGAGAACGGTGTTTTAGTCATCTTGCCCATGAGGCACGGTTCGCAAGTACCAAGTGATTCATAATCAAGTGGTTCCAAAAGTCCATCAGTATGGAGTTTCTTCATGCGCTTTATACCGATATGACCTAAACGACAGTGCCACAAATAAGTTGCACTTTCATTATCAACTCTGCATCTTTTGGCTTCAACATTATGAATATGTGTATTACTACTATCGAGATTCAATAAGAATAGACCACTCTTCAAGGGTGCATGACCATAAAAGATATTACTCATATAAATAGAACAACCATTATTCTCTGATTTAAATGAATAACCGTCTCGCATTAAACAAGATCCACATATAATGTTCATGCTCAACGCTGGCACCAAATAACAATTATTTAGGTCTAATATTAATCCCGAAGGTAGATGTAGAGGTAGCGTGCCGACCGCGATCACATCAACTTTGGAACCGTTTCTCACGCGCATCGTCACCTCGTCCTTTGCCAGTGCCCGCTTATTCCGTAGTCCCTGTTTCGAGTTGCAAATATTAGCAACAGAACCAATATCAAATACCCAGGTGCTACTGCGAGCTCTAGTAAGGTACACATCAATAACATGTATATCACATATACCTTTGTTCACCTTGCCATCCTTCTTATCCGCCAAATACTTGGGGCAGTTCCGCTTCTAGTGACCAGTCTGCTTGCAGTAGAAGCACTCAGTTTCAGGCTCAGGTCCAGACTTGGGTTTCTTCTCCTGAGCAGCAACTTGCTTGCCATTCTTCTTGAAGTTCCCCCTTTTCTTCCCTTTGCCCTTTTTCTTGAAACTAGTGGTTTTGTTAACCATCAACACTTGATGCTCCTTTTTGATTTCTACCTCCGCAGCTTTCAGCATTGCGAAGAGCTCGGGAATAGTCTTGTTCATCCCTTGCATATTATAGTTCATCACGAAGCTTTTGTAGCTTGGTGGCAGTGATTGGAGAATTCTGTCAATGACGCAATCATCCGGAAGATTAACTCCCAATTGAATCAAGTGATTATTATACCCAGACATTTTGAGTATATGCTCACTGACAGAACTGTTCTCCTCCATCTTGCAGCTATAGAACTTATTGGAGACTTCATATCTCTCAATTCGGGCATTTGCTTGAAATATTAACTTCAACTCCTGGAACATCTCATATGCTCCATGACGTTCAAAACGTCGTTGAAGTCCCGATTCTAAGCCGTAAAGCATGGCACACTGAACTATCGAGTAGTCATCAGCTTTGCTCTGCCAGACGTTCATAACATCTGGTGTTGCTCCAGCAGTAGGCCTGGCACCCAGCGGTGCTTCCAGGACGTAATTCTTCTGTGCAGCAATGAGGATAATCCTCAAGTTACGGACCCAGTCCGTGTAATTGCTACCATCATCTTTCAACTTTTGCTTTCTCAAGGAACGCATTAAAATTCAACGGAATAACAACACGAGCCATCTATCTACAATCAACATAAACAAGCAAGATACTATCAGGTACTAAGTTCATGATAAATTTAAGTTCGATTAATCATATTACTTAAGAACTCCCACTTAGATAGACATCCCTCTAATCTTCTAAGTGATTACGTGATCCAAATCAACTAAACCATAACCGATCATCACGTGAGATGGAGTAGCTTTCAATGGTGAACATCGTTTATGTTGATCATATCTACTATATGATTCACGCTCGACCTTTCGGTCTCCGTGTTCCGAGGCCATATCTGCATATGCTAGGCTCGTCAAGTTTAACCTGAGTATTCTGCGTGTGCAAAACTGGCTTGGACCCGTTGTAGATGGACGTAGAGCTTATCACACCCGATCATCACGTGGTGTCTGGGCACGACGAACTTTGGCAACGGCGCATACTCAGGGAGAACACTTCTTGATAATTTAGTGAGAGATCATCTTATAATGCTACCGTCAATCAAAGCAAGATAAGATGCATAAAAAGATAAACATCACATGCAATCAATATAAGTGATATGATATGGCCATCATCATCTTGTGCTTGTGATCTCCATCTCCGAAGCACCGTCATGATCACCATCGTCACCGGCGCGACACCTTGATCTCCATCGTAGCATCGTTGTCGTCTCGCCAATCTTATGCTTCCACGACTATCACTACCGTTTAGTAATAAAGTAAAGCATTACATCGCGATTGCATTGCATACAATAAAGCGACAACCATATGGCTCCTGCCAGTTGCCGATAACTCGGTTACAAAACATGATCATCTCATACAATAAAATTTAGCATCATGCCTTGACCATATCACATCACAACATGCCCTGCAAAAACAAGTTAGACGTCCTCTACTTTGTTGTTGCAAGTTTTACGTGGCTGCTACGGGCTTAAGTAAGAACCAGTCTCACCTACGCATCAAAACCACAACGATAGTTTGTCAAATAGACTCCGTTTTAACCTTCGCAAGGACCGGGCGTAGCCATACTTGGTTCAACTAAAGTTGGAGAGACAGTCGCCCGCAAGCCATCTCTGTGCAAAGCACGTCGAGGGAACCGGTCTCGCGTAAGCGTACGCGTAAGGTTGGTCCGGGTCGTCTCGTCCAATAATACCGCCGAACCAAAGTATGACATGCTGGTAGGCAGTATGACTTGTATCGTCCACAACTCACTTGTGTTCTACTCGTGCATATAACATCAACATAAATAACCTAGGCTCGGATGCCACTGCTAGGTTTCGTAGTAATTTCAAAAAAATTCCTACGCACACGCAAGATCATGTGATGCATAGCAACGAGGGGGAGAGTGTTGTCTACGTACCCAACGCAGACCAACTGCGGAAGCGATGACACGACGTAGAGGAAGTAGTCGTACGTCTTCACGATCCAACCGATTAAGTACCGAAACTACGGCACCTCCGAGTTCGAGCACATGTTCAGCTCGATGACGATCCCCGGACTCCGATCCAGCAAAGTGTCGGGGAAGAGTTCCGTCAGCACGACGGCGTGGTGACGATCTTGATGTACTACAGCAGCAGGGCTTCGCCTAAACTCCGCTACAGTATTATCGAGGTATATGGTGGCAGGGGGCACCGCACACGGCTAAGGAATAGATCTCAAGGATCAACTTGTGTGTTCTAGGGTGCCTCTACCTCAGTATATAAAGGAGCCAAGGGGGAGGGGGCGCCGGCCAGGGAGAGAGGCGTAGGAGGAGTCCTACTCCTTCCGGGAGTAGGACTCCCCCCCAATCCTATTCCAACTAGGATTCCCAAGGGGGGAAAGAGAGAGAGGGGGGCCGGCCACCTTCTCCTAGTCCTAATAGGACTAGGGGAGGGGGATGTGGCGCAGCCACCTTGGTCTGCCCCTTTCTCCTTTCCACTAAGGCCCATGAAGGCCCATATGGCTCCCGGGGGGTTCCGGTAACCTCCCGGTAACCCGGTAAAATCCCGATTTCACCCGGAACACTTCCGATGTCCAAACATAGGCTTCCAATATATCAATCTTTACGTATCGACCATTTCGAGACTCCTCGTCATGTCTGTGATCATATCCGGGACTCCGAACAACCTTCGGTACATCAAAATGCATAAACTCATAATGAAACTGTCATCGTAACCTTAAGCGTGCGGACCCTACGGGTTCGAGAACAATGTAGACATGACCGAGACACGTCTCCGGTCAATAACCAATAGCGGGACCTAGATGCCCATATTGGCTCCTACATATTCTACGAAGATCTTTATCGGTCAGACCGCATAACAACATACGTTGTTCCCTTTGTCATCGGTATGTTACTTGCCCGAGATTCGATCGTCGGTATCCAATACCTAGTTCAATCTCGTTACCAGCAAGTCTCTTTACTCGTTCCGTAATACATCATCTCACAACTAACATATTAGTTGTAATGCTTGCAAGGCTTATGTGATGTGTATTACCGAGAGGGCCCAAAGATACCTCTCCGACAATCGGAGTGACAAATCCTAATCTCGAAATACGCCAACCCAACATCTACCTTTGGAGACACCTGTAATGCTCCTTTATAATCACCCAGTTACGTTGTGACGTTTGGTAGCACCCAAAGTGTTCCTCCGGTAAACGGGAGTTGCATAATCTCATAGTCATAGGAACATGTATAAGTCATGAAGAAAGCAATAGCAACATACTAAACGATCAGGTGCTAAGCTAATGGAATGGGTCATGTCAATCAGATCATTCAACTAATGATGTGACCTCGTTAATCAAATAACAACTCATTGTTCATGGTTAGGAAACATAACCATCTTTGATTAACGAGCTAGTAAAGTAGAGGCATACTAGTGACACTTTGTTTGTCTATGTATTCACACATGTATTATGTTTCCGGTTAATACAATTCTAGCATGAATAATAAACATTTATCATGATTATAAGGAAATAAATAATAACTTTATTATTGCCTCTAGGGCATATTTCCTTCAAGAGGCATACACTTTAGTACCCAACATGCGGAGTACCATCATTGTTCAACTTCACGAAGGGGCGAAGAGCCAAGCGCAATAGTACGCGTACTTGGTTTTGCACCTTCATACTATTCCACCCTCTGTCACAATTTACAGGGCGCACTTCATTATGACGCATTTCTCTCAATGCATTTCCACCACCAGAGAGACTTTAAACACGTTTGGTTTAATGCTCAATTAATTAGGGTGTGGTAACCGCAATGAAGTACACAATTTTCTCTCCATGTACTGTACTACTATGAAGTGCATGCATGTGTGTACCCGGGGTGGAAGCACTGCATGCATGTGTGTACGCATTATTCCCTCTAGTAATAGACGTCGTGCTATAACTACCAATGCTATTTTTCAGGCCAATCGCTAGTCGCCTTGGTCCCACAGATTTTTTTCTTTTTTCTGAAGCGCGTTGTATAAACAGTGACGGATGGAGTAGTATGAGCGGATTCAAAGAAGAGCGTATTGATGGTTACTTCTTCAGAGCAACTTACATTGGGAAAGGTGGGGCTTATGATTTGACTGCTCATTACTCACTATTAATGCGGCGCAACAACCGGGCTGAGTCTCCCATGCGGTTGTGCACTACCCCCTTGGTTCTTAAATATACTCCGGAGTATTTGTCTTTCTAGAGATTTCAACGAGTGACTACTCAAATATTTGTCTTTTTAGAGATTTCAAATGGACTGGCACATACGGATGTATATAGACATATTTTAGAGTGTAGATTCACTCATTTTGCTCCGTATGTAGTCACTTGTTGAAATCTCTGTTAAGACAAATAGAATATTTAGGAACGGAGGGAGTACACATACGAAGCAAAATGAGTGAATCTACACTCTAAAATATGCCCGTTTGAAATTTGTAAAAAGACAAATATTTAGGAACAAAGGAGTATAATTTTGTGCATGGAACATGGACCCGGATGATGAAGAGGCTTCTGGCAATGCTATCAAGCTTCCATCATTTGTTTACATAATTTACATACTATACAAATAATTTTCCAGCGACATGAAATTGTACAATGGTGTGCGCTTTCAGCTTTTGTTTCGCATGTCTTGCCATCGATGCTCTTTCGGAAACAATAAAAAACTAACTTCCTTACTAATGCATGTCAATTATTAGCAGATCAGAGCTAATAATTACATCACAACTGAAGACAAAGTTGTGAGAAGGTGTTAAATTAAAATTGATCCATGCTTTCATTGGCAGCAACGTCCCCCCAGCTCTGTCTAAATCAACAAGGCATGTTGGGAAAAAAATTAGCTGTCTGGAGCATGCAACATTCCGATCATTTTGTGCAGTTCCACTAAAATAGAGTTGAGCGTCCTTGTTCCAAAGATATCAAGTGTGATTACGATAATAGAGGACTGCTGATGAAACAATAAACACACAAATAGAAGCCGGTCACCTTTGCAGTCTCTCTTAAGACTAATTAGATGGAGAAGATTAGGCTCGGAGTTGGATGAGGAGGATAGAGCAAAACCAATTCCCTTTGTGCAGTCGCACTGAAATGTAGAGACGTTGCCCGTGTGACATTTTAGTACAACTGCACAAAACGCTCTTAAGAAAAAAGTGATTTGTGCAGTTCACCAAAAGGTCGCAATAGCAACGAGGTGAAATGGATAGCCCTGTTTGCAAAAAGAGGTAGAAACGAAACAAATACTGGCCAATAACAGTTAATGACACATGCGACAACAAAAAAGAAGCATATTCCTTGTCCTAAGGGAAGATAACAACACGGTTGTGTTTGTCTAAAACAGTGTGAGGACGAGAATGCAATATGGAAAGTACGCCAGACGAGCTATGTTTTGGGCAAAGAACTATGGAAGATCCACATGCAGCGACGTGGGAAAACGGGGAGTGGAGCAAGGCCGGAGGGGATACCTGGAGGTCGTCAGGATGTAACTAGGTGAGCGGCGGTGGGCGGAATCTGCGAGCAGGTGGCGTAGGCCCTGCCGCGCCGGAGCTTGGTCAGAGAGAACGGCGTGTACCGCAGATCGGGACGTGCTACCTCGGCGCCGTCGAACAGAGAAATGATGCACTTCCTCCCTTTCCCCCGGCGGACGGGATGCGGCCGGATCAGTGACCAATGGTGAGAGAGAGAGAGAGAGGCCACCGCACTCCCTTTCCCTCGGCGGACGGGATGCAGCCGGATTAGTGACCAACGGTGAGAGAGAGAGAGGCCACCGCACCCCCTTTCCCCCAGCGAACGGGATGCGGCTGGATCAGTGACCAACGGTGAGAGAGGGAGGCCACCGGAGCCTTGTGTGAGATACTCTGAAGAGCTGACTACCTTTTCCTCCATAAAAATCGTTTTATATTCTGTGTACGTGCCATTGAGCACTATAACTTTATTTAAAAATAACGCGGCAATGCGTCAAATCGAACTCTGTTTCGTGCACGCGTGGTACACGACCTCCCTAGGTAAACAACCGCTACAGGCGTTCAAATTAGCACGTGGGCTGCCATTTCGTAAAGAAATGAGCTCCACCGTGTACCCACGCGGGTGTGGCTGGGCACGAAGCGTGAGTACGTGCACGGTGCACCTATTCTCTTTTTGTATACGTACACCACCTACGTGGGGTTGTGTGAGAGAGATACAAACCTAGAGAGATATAGTGTGTGGGTTCTTGAGAGTTTTTTGTGTGTGTGTGTGTGTGTGTGGGGGGGGGGGGGTTAATCAAAATATTTAACATATGCAATGTGTGTGAAATAGAGTCCTGGATATAACATATATATAGAGGGGGCGATCCACGAGAAGAGAGTGGAGGTATCATCGGCTTGAGGTGTCCATAGAATCGAAGAGAGGGATGATGTGTGTGTGTGTGCGCGCGATCGATAAAGAGTGCCATCGAATTTGTGTGTGCCCACGTCAAAGATATAGAGTGCCTGGCCTACTGGAACGCGAGATGGGACATGTGCAGTTTGTCTCTGTGGCATGGATACCTACCTGCAGCGCTCGACTATCGGTGTGTGGTGGGGGAAGAGGGAGGCCCAATTAACTATAGAGGTACAATGGCTGGTATATGTGTGGAGGAGGAGAGAGGCCTACCTCATGTATTAAGGAGATCGATCTGCCTCATGTATTAAGGGAGATCGACCGGCATCCATGCATATGTGCAGGAGATGAATAAGGTTGGGAGAGAGACAGAGCTAGAGTGTTGGAGGGGGTGGTAGTGGAGTTGCTTCTAATAAATGGTGGGATAGGCTTGCTAGACAAACGGAGGGCACACCCGCAATATCAATAAGAGAGGAGATGGCTGCTTGTTGTCTGTGCACGTGCGTGTGAGATACGGGTCAGGAGGCATGCATGAATGATGAGGGGGACGATGTGGCTGTGGTAAGCAGGCGTAACTACATATAGGAAGATCAATCGCCCTTTGTAAGAGAAAGGAGAGACATAACTTGTGAGGTACGCCGATTGATGGGGGGTAGTTAAAGTCGATCTAGGTATATGTTGGGAGATCGATCAGTATACATGCATGTGTGTGTTAGAAGCAAATGAGGCACGAGGAGAGGGATAGAGAGAGAGGGATGCATGTAGGAGGTGGTACGAGAGGCATACTATATCAAGGGGGAGGAGTGTGCGGGTACGAGAACGATGAAAAGAGTGGTGGGAGTGAGGCATGGACGGTGATAAGAGAAGAGGGGAAGCTTGTGTTTGTGCTAGGCACACTTGGCTAGAGAGGCATATCGATCGATGTGTGCCGTAAAGAAGGAGCTGGGGGCCTACACACACAATGGGTGAACGACCTAAAGTGAAAAGACGAATTTGCACGATGGAGCTAGAGAATGCCGAGGGAGGGTGAGAGGGATGCGGGCGTGTGCATGCACAAGAGAAAGTTAGCGCTAGCTACAAAGATAAGAGGGTTGTGTGGGTGTAAAAGACGAATAGAGATCATATATACTTCATTATAAAAAGCAAATTCGGATATTTGAAGAATTTATCATAGTGTTTCAAACCGACGGATGTGTGAATATATATAACGGTGATACACATGGTGTGGTTATGAACATGGTACACTACATTTAATATATTTTATCTCTAATCTTATAAAAAAACGGAGTTGTTGATGATGGTGTGCCTGCCATCCTGCATTATAGGCCGTCTGATTTATATCTGGCGGATAGCAAGGAAACTATGATGGTTGAAGTTGGCAACAATCATGATTGTAGATTCTTATTGAAATAGAGAAACAAATTCAAATTTAGTTCGAATTGCAGCGGTAGTATAGACATTTGGAATGCACTAAAATGTTGGTATGAGTAGGTTACATGCATTATACAGCAAGCGAAATTTTTTAATCGGACATAACATGGATTCATACTCCCTCCTTCCATCTATATAGGGCGTAATGCGATTTTTAAGACCGCCTTTGACTATTGACAAGATTAATAGTACATGACATGCACAATGTGAAAATTATATCATTGAAAGAACCTTTCACAGACGAATTTAACGTGTCCTTTGTGTAAGTTGCATGTCATATATCATTGCTCTAATATTTGGTCAAAGTTAGCATCGAAAAACGCATTAGGCCCTATATAGATGGAAGGAAGGAGTACTAGCTTTGAATAGCATTTGTATAGTAAAACGGGGCAAAACTCTCTCTTTGTGTGGTGTGAATAGTTTTATTTTTTTCGTTTTCTTTTTGGTTGAGGGAAGTGCGAATTGATTTGGTACGTACAGGTACAATATTACTACACGTTAGGCTTGTCCCTAAAATTCAACCCGCGTCTTGTTATATCTCGAAAATTCAGATATCGTGCTCCCAAAACTGGCGCCTTCACAACCCATGCCTTGCTATCCCGAAATTACAACGCGCGTGAAAACTCCCTCCAGCTGCCAAATCCCGACACGCGAAATCCTCCTTCTAACCCTGAGCCGAAAGGGCCGCTAGTTCAAATCGGTGGGGGGTACTTTTGTAACACACCCTACATTTTGGACAAGCGCGTTCCTAAGTCATGCTTCACCCCCTCCCATCGCCCCCTTTTCGCCATTCGAAATCCCAGGCCGCCATAACCTCTCTGCTCCAGCCACGAAACCTCACCCTCCTCCGTCCACCACGTCACCGCTGCCCAGCCGGAGCCTCTTCCCCGACGACGCCGTCCACCGCAACAGCTCGACGTCCCTCGTCCACCTCCCCGGATGAGGATCCGTCGTCCATCTCGCCGTCCCACCGGTTCAGCCGCCCCATCCTCCACCTCCAAGGAGCTGCTCCGACGATCGCCTCGTCTATCGCGGCTGCTCCATCCCACAACGCCGCCTTAACCTGCTCCACCGGAACCGCAACATCCTTACCGACTCCTCGGACGAAGCCGAGGCCTACTCGGCGCCACCAAAGAGGTTGTACACTCATCGCATCACACCTTCTCCTTAACTCGACCTCCCGGTGCCAACGGTGCTCCATCCTGCACCCCCATGGAGCGGCTACCTTGAAGCCGGCGCCGGGGGCGACATCTCCATGGTGGCTCTCCCCCAGTGCGAGGCCCCTTCGGCGGCGGCGTCCATACCAGCCGGATCTGCTGCTGCTGCTCCGGCTCTCGCTCGATCGCTCGCTCGCCCAGCTGCTGCTGCTGCTCTCCCCCTTGCTGGTGCTGCTGCTCTGCTCCGATTAAGCCACACTTCAGTCGTCTGAATCGACTTTTGGGTCAGTCAATTTTCAGGGGTTGGGGGGCTCACTGGAGTTAAGGAAGAACCACCCGCAGCAGGGACGGGGGCTCGCCGGAGAGGTACCCACTATCTATCTTAGGGTTCAAGGTGGGGGGAGGGGGCGGGGGGCCTAGAGGGCTGGCCAGGGCGGTGGTGGCGAGTTGTTTCGGGGCGGCGAGGCGGTGCTGGGGCCGGTGGTTCGGCCAGTGGTGGCTGGCGGCTCAGGGGGGTGCAGGTTGAAGATGAACTGCAGACCCTCCCTAAACTACATGTCAAATGCCTCTCTGCTACCATTGTGTTCAGTTTCGACAGTAGCATTCAGATTCCATAGTAAATTTCAGTTTCGACAGTTAAGTTCAGAGTCAACAGTTTTTACCTCATCTGTTGTAGTCAGGTGGTTTTTGGTGATGTTAATTTTACATCCATTTTACATCATCTATTCGAGATGCTATTAGAATCGCACTTGAGATTGACGATGTCTGTCTTGTGCTGCTTCAGCCTTAACGTCTTACGGCTCAACGGAGCTGCTCCAACGACAGAACGATCTATCACAACAAAGCAGTGCCCTGGATGTCGTCTACAGATTCCTCAGATCTTCCTCCACACCTCCGACAGCCACCTTTGTCTCAACTGCTTCAGCGACCAACCCAATGATGCTGAGGTCGACACGGCTACGGCAAAGAGGTTGTACACTTGTTGCATCACTTATTACTATACATTCACGTCGATCCATTAGGGCTATTTTGGTTCAATATAAAAACATCGATCCACTGGTTGTTACCATCACTCTAAATTTCTGCATGCTCTCCTTACATATCTCACCATATTTTTTTCGTATGCATGTCAGATATTGTACACAGTCATGCTGAACATGTAGAGAAAAAGAGAAGAGTTTTGTGCGGCAATACAATGTCATGGAGACATCGCTCCATGGTGGGTTCAATGGCAAACCCTCCCCACCCCTCTCTAGATTGTAATCCAGAGGAAGATATCTGTTCTGAGGCGGATTCGGACGCCGCTGACCACTCCTATTTACCCCCCAAGGTGTTTGCTCTACCTTGGCATGATGATGTTAGTCATATCATGCATATGTTGCCTTGCAGTGCCTACTTTTGACATCATATATGTCATCTGCTTAGTTTAGACATGTTCTGTAATGCCACCTGTTTAGTTTCTATATCATATATGGGAATTATGAAGTCTCATGTCTTTTAGCCAGCCATAATATATGTGAAATGTGCAATGCCATCCTGTTTAACCAGACATCATATATTTGAATGATATCTTGCCCATCCTTTTCTTCATTACATTTCCATTTGTCGACAATGTTTGTACATTAAACTACTCTTCCTGTGAATCAGCCATTTGGGTGGGAGATGGAAAAATCTTGAGTGAAAACAAGGCCTTCAAAGCAGACAGTGCTACCTGTCGAAGCAGATCTCTTGTTGGGTCCCGATAGCTCCTCAGAGATGGATTCAGAGACAGATGACCAGTCCTATTCCCCCACTGAGGTGTATGCTCTAACTTGGCACGGTTATACTGCTCATATCATGCATACTGTGTCTTGCATTCCATAGTTTAGACATCATATACACAATATTCAACACCATGTTCTTAGTTCAGACATCATATCGAATGCCCTATGTTTAGCATATAAATCACATATGTGAATTAAATGATGCGATCCTGATTACTTAGATAACATGTAGGTGAATTATGTCATGCGATCCTGTTTAGTTATTCATCATATCTTTGAATTATGTTATGCTATGCTATCCAGTTTAGATAGACATCATATATGTGAAATTATGTCATGCTATCCGTTTTAGTTAAACAATATACATGTCAACTATTTCATGCCCTCTTTTTTCCACACTATCTATTGCATCTGTCTCTCATACAATGTATGTACATTCAACTATGTTTCTTGTTTATCAGCCATTTGAATTGGAGCGGGTGATGCCAGTATCTAGCGGACTAAAAACACGGTCTTCAAATAAAACAGTGCTACCTCTTGGTGGAGATAGCACCCTGGTTGTACATGCACAAGAACCAGCCCTACCACACATAACCCAAACTCTCGCAGATTGTACCCCTACTACGATGGACAGAGAACCAGCTTCACCCAATCTAACCCCAACCCCAACCGATAGTAACCCAGTTCATGTTGACACAGCACCATCTCCACCATAGAGCTCCCAAACAAGAGCAATTAGTAAGGCAGCTCCAGTGCCCAAAGGGCCAGTACTATCACGGCGAACCCCAACTCCACCAGTTAGTACGCCTATTCCTGTGGAGGAAGCACAACCAGCTAGTCGTAAATTAGCATCTATCGCATTTGATGTTGTTAAATCGTATGTGCGTATCTTCCCATATTGGAAATATTATACTGACGATGAAGGAAAATGCCAGTTGCAGGTGTTTGTCCAGGAGTTATGTGTAAGTAATGTTATTCATGGCAATTACTTTGCTTCGTCCCATACATCCTACCTCCATGATGGTTATAATACAGCAAATTTTCCCATTTTTCTCTATAGAGAAGGATCAATTTGGAAACTCAGGATGAGGTAACCTGTGCTAATACCTCTGCTATCTTCAAGAATGCTTGGTGGCAGTATCGGAATTACCTTAAGAAAATGTACTTCACCGGCAAAGAAACTCATCAAATTCCCTTACGTTCTCCTGAGACACATTTACTGGACGATGACTGGGAACGCCTTGTTCTGTACTGGTCCCGAACCAAGAATGTGGTAAGGTCCATGAGCTCATTTTCTATTTTTAAGTATTATATTCTTGCGTCTTACTGTACTCTGTTCATGTAGAACAAGTGCCTAAACCTCAAGAACAACTGTTCTAATTTAAGATTCCATTGCTACCATAGGACATAGACATATGTTTGTTTGATGCTTTTATTATGTACTAGTACTTGGCAATAGAAGACTTGGTAGTTTAATCCTGTCCACCTTACTAATGAACTGGTTCACCGAAATGAGTTTCATATACTAGTACATGCTAAACTTGTTATGTGTCTGCTTGTTTCTTCTTTTAGAATGCTGACAGAATATTGGGGAAGAGTGCCTTATTAAGCAGCGGTAAAGGAAGTAATGCAGATAAGGTTCAGGATAGTGACACATCCTGTCTTGGTTTAGTGTTGGAGTTACTGGCCACTACCGATTGCACAAGCTATTCAAACTCACTGTCTGAATCAGTTCGGTTTCTTGAGTCTCAACTACAAGCTGAAAGACATCGATCAGCTATGCTGCGACAAGAAGCGGAAGGACTCCGGAAGTCCCTGGAGCATTCAGATGCATACTTTCTGGTGCAACAGCAAGCATTGCAGGATTTTAGCGCCAAACAGGACAAAGCTAATCAGCTTGCTAAGCTTATTGCCAGCATGGTGGATACCCAGGATAACGTTTCTTGAACTCTTCTGAAGTTGTTTCAGTTATGCTCTAGTTTTGCTGTCGCGTTTATTTGCACTGGTGGCCAATTTTGACGGCCAGTGTATATGATATGCTGCTTCGTTCCCTATATTTGCACTGGTGGCGAACTTTGATGCCCAGTGGATGTAATACGTGTAATAGCCGTGATAGCCTAGCGTTAGTTGCTTGCTTATTTATTTCCTTGTTGTCTTGTTTATTTGTTTGCTTGTAGTCATTGCAGTTCTTTTTCCGCGGTTAACTAGTGGCTGCAATAACCTATTTTTAAAACTAGGCCACAATAACCATGGGCTAATATTTACTATAGTGACACTGGGCCTCCTACGGGCCGTAGAAACAGTGGGCCTTCTATGGGCCGTAGAAACAGTAGGCCTTCTACGGGCCGTAGAAACAATGGGCCTTCTACGGGCCGTATCATCAATGGGCCTTATATGGGCCGTATGATCGATTGGCCAAACATGGGCCAATAACAGGCCACATTATGGCCGTAAACGGGCTAGAGTTGGAATCGTCCGTTCATGGGCCGACCGTAACGGGCCATCATTAATAGGCCGTATTTGATGACGCTATGAAAACGGCCCAACGTATTAACGGACCACAAACGGGCCGACTGTAACCATGAGCTGAATTTGGCCCACAAGCAGTAACAGACCGTAAGTAAACGAATGCTGGAAATGAGCCCAAGAATAAATGGGCTCTGAGAAGGCCGAAAGATAACATGGGCTGGAAACGGCCCAACGGAATAACGGGACGTTAATGGGTATAAAGTGATACACTATTCATTACGGGCTAGTTTCACCACGGGCCGTTAATAGGTGTAAAGTGATACACTGTTCATTACGGGCCAGTTTCACCACGGGCCGTTAATAGGCCAAGAGTTACATAGGGCCTCATATGGGCCGAAAGACGTCATGGGCCATACATGTGCCAGAAGTGAAAATGGGCTGGAATCATATTGGATGGCCTAGATGATGCTACTGGGCCTAATTCGGATAGGGCGTAACGGGCCTTGGGTTAGCGGGCTATAAATGGGCTATATGCGAACAGGCCGTTAATAGGCTTTCCATGGGCCGGCCTGCCACCTTTTGACCAAGTAAAACGGGCCGACCTTTTCACAGGAATGTGCCTCTGTTGGGCCGTGCCACGTGTCGATGTATCATAGGCGCCTATCTGACACACTGACGAGCTGACACGTGTTTCGTCCGGCCAATAAGAATTTTACACGTGGAAATTTCCCATTGGTCGGGGCTGTTAACGGGTTATCGGATCCAAAACCCGACCCGGTAGTTTAACGGCGTTCCGTTACGGTGGATGCCACGTGTCGGCCACCCTTGACGAAAGCACTTCTGTGACGCGCGATTTATCGTCATGGAAGTGGACACTTCCGTGATGATAATTTTGGTAATGTCATGGAACACTTCTACGACAGCACATGTATGACTATCTTGATTCTGTCATAAATTTGTCATGGATGTACATGCATGACAAAAAAAGCGACCTACTGTGACAAACACGTATCATCACGGAAGTGTATTTTTTTTGTAGTGTAAGCATTGCTACGAGTGAGAAAATCTCATCGTAGTCAACACCTTGAACTTTGTCAAAACCTTTTTCGACAAGTCTAGCTTTGTAGATAGTAACACTACTATCAGCGTTCGTCTTCCTCGTGAAGATCCATTTATTTTATATGGCTTGCCGATCATCGGGCAAGTCAACCAAAGTCCACACTTTATATCAGATTTCATGGCCTCAAGACATTTCACGGAATCTGGGCTCATCATTGCTTCCTCATAGTTCGTAGGTTCGTCATGGTCAATTAACATGACCTCCAAACAGGATTACCGTACCACTCTGGTGTGGACCTCACTCTGGTTGACCTACGAGGTTCGGTAGTAACTTGATCTAAAGTTACATGATCATCATCATTAGCTTCCTCACTAATTGGTGTAGGAGTCACAGAAACGGATTTCTGTGATGAACTACTTTCCAATAAGGGAGCAGGTACAGTTACCTCATCAAGTTCTACTTTCCTCCCACTCACTTCTTTCGAGAGAAACTCCTTCTCTAGAAAGGATCCATTCTCAGCAACAAATATCTTGCCTTCAGATCTGTGATAGAAGGTGTACCCAATAGTTACTTTTGGGTATCCTATGAAGACGCACTTCTCCGACTTGGGTTTGAGCTTATCAAGATGAAACTTTTCCACATAAGCATCGCAACCCCAAACTTTAAGAAATGACAGGTTAGGTTTCTTGCTAAACCACAGTTCATACGGTGTCGTCTCAACGGATTTAGATGGTGCCCTTTTTAATGTGAATGCAGTTGTCTCTAATGCATAACCCCAAAACGATAGTGGTAAATCGGTAAGAGACATCATAGATTGCACTATATCAAATAAAGTACGGTTATGACGTTCAGACACACCATTACGTTGTGGTGTTCCAGGTGGCATGAGTTTGTGAAACTATTCCACATTGTTTTAATTGAAGACCAAACTCATAGCTCAAATATTCGCCTCTGCGATCAGATCGTAGAAACTTTATTTTCTTGTTACGATGATTTTCCACTTCACTCTGAATTCTTTAGACTTTTCAAATGTTTCAGACCTATGTTTCTTCAAGTAGATATACCCATATCTGCTCAAATCATCTGTGAAGGTCAGAAAATAACGATACCCACCGCGAGCCTCAACACTCATCGGACCTCATACATCAGTATGTATTATATCCAATAAGTCAGTTGCTCGCTCCATTGTTCTGGAGAACGGAGTCTTAGTCATCTTTGCCCATGAGGCATGGTTCGCAAGCATCAACTGATTCATAATCAAGTGATTCCAAAAGCCCATCAGCATGGATTTTCTTCATGCGCTTTACACCAATATGACCTAAACGGCAGTGCCACAAATAAGTTGCACTATCATTATTAACTTTGCATCTGTTGGCTTCAATATTATGAATATGTGTATCACTACGATCGAGATTCGACAAACCATTTTCATTAGGTGTATAACCATAGAAGGTTTTATTCATGTAAACAGAATAACAATTATTCTCTAACTTAAATGAATAACCGTATTGCAATAAACATGATCAAATCATATTCATGCTCAACGCAAACACCAAATAACACTTATTTAGGTTCAACACTAATCCTGAAAGTATAGGGAGTGTGTGATGATGATCATATCATTCTTGGAACTACTTCCAACACATCATTACTTCACCCTTAACTAGTCTCTGTTCATTCTGCAACTTTCGTTTCAAGTTACTACTCTTAGCAACTAAACTAGTATCAAATACCGAGGGGTTGCTATAAACACTAGTAAAGTACACATCAATAACATGTATATCCAATATACATTTGTTCACTTTGCCATCCTTCTTATCCGCCAAATACTTGGGCCAGTTCCGCTTCCAGTGACTAGTCCCTTTGCAGTAAAAGCACTTAGTCTTAGGCTTAGGTCCAGTCTTGGGCTTCTTTACTTGAGCAGCAATGTCGGTGTCAAAACCGGCGGATCTCGGGTAGGGGGTCCCAAACTGTGCGTCTAAGGCGGATGGTAATAGGAGGAAGGTGACATGATGTTTACCCAGGTCCGGGCCCTCTTGATGGAGGTAATACCCTACGTCCTGCTTGATTGATCTTGATGATATGAGTATTGCAAGAGTTGATGTACCACGAGATCGTAGAGGCTAAACCCTAGAAGCTAGCCTATGGTATGATTGTATGTTGTCCTACGGACTAAACCCTCCGGTTTATATAGACACCGAAGGGGGCTAGGGTTACACAGAATCGGTTACAAGGGAGGAGATCTACATATCCGTATTGCCAAGCTTGCCTTCCACGCCAAGGAAAGTCCCATCCGGACACGGGATGAAGTATTCAATCTTGTATCTTCATAGTCCAACAGTCTGGCCAAAGGATATAGTCCGGCTGTCCGGAGACCCCCTAATCCAGGACTCCCTCAGTAGCCCCTGAACCAGGCTTCAATGACGATGAGTCCGGCGCGCAGATTTGTCTTCGGCATTGCAAGGCGGGTTCTTCCTCCAAATACACCATAGAAGATTTTGAACACAAGGATAGTGTCCGGCTCTGCAAAACAAGTTCCATATACCACCATAGAGAGAATAATATTTCCACAAATCTAATCTGCTGACACATTTGATAGCATGACATCATACCACGACCCGGTCATTATTCGAACCGTTTTTCTCAACCAGCACTGCACATATCGCGAGGTGGTTTTCTTGACACGTCTTGTCGAAGCAGAGATCGTGTCCCCTTATCACGGGATTCTCATCAATACGGGTATGTGTAACCCAACCGCGCCATCAATTACGGCGTTCGGGGAATAAGCAATTTTACCAGGTAAGTGGGGAGGCACATCACCTCCTCCGCCCTTATAAAGGGACAAAGATTCACCCCTTTTACCCACGCCTTCTTCCTCTTTGCTTATCCATTCTCGCACACTCGAGCTCCAGCGCCCAAGTTCGCATCTTTCTCCTCAAACCACTCCAAGCATGTCCGGAGCAGGAGGCAAGTGGATGGTCTCCTCCGTCACGGAGTAGAATATCACAAAGCTACGTGAAGCCGGATATCTGGCCGCGAACATCGCGCACCGGCTGCCAGATGCGGGGCAGATCATCCCTACGCCCGAACTCCATGAGAGGGTAGTTTTCCTTACCCACTTTGTCCGCGGACTGGGATTTCCCCTTCACCCGTTTGTCCGTGGGCTCATGTTCTACTACGGGCTGGATTTTCATGATCTGGCCCCCAATTTCATCCTCAACATCTCAGCATTTATCGTCGCGTGCGAGGCCTTCCTCTGCATCAGGCCCCACTTCGGCCTATGGCTGAAGACCTTCAATGTTAAACCGAAGGTGGTGGTCGGCCAGCAAGCAGAGTGCGGAGGCGCCATGGTGGGCAAAATGCCTAATGTCACCTGGCTCAAAGGATCCTATGTGGAGACCATAAAGGGGTGGCAATCGGGGTGGTTCTACATCACCAAGCCGCACGACACCAACTGGGTGGCAGCCCCCGAATTTCAATCCAGAATCCCCACGCGGCTCACTTCCTGGAAAGAGAAGGGCCTGTCCCGGGGTTCCCCGGTAGAGCTAACCGGACTCCAGACCTGCATCAAGAACACGATGAGCAAGAAAATCAAGCTCGTCAACGTGGTCCAGGTCATGCTCTTCCGCCAAATCCTCCCGTGTCAACAACGGGTATTCAATTTGTGGGAGTTCGACCCGGCCAAGCACCAGACACTGCGAGAGCTCTTCGACACGATGCACAAGGACGTTTGGAAGGTGCTATTCAAGGGCGCCGAGGTACCTCCTCCCCTTACCGAGGACCGCGGACTCAGCGCAAAGCGCCATGCCAATCCGGTAAGTTTTTATATCTCACAGGATATGTATTTGCCCCAGTTTAATCATGTGCGGGATCTAAGCTTCCATGCCCTTAACAGGACTGGGTAGAGACAGCGGAGCAGATCGATTGCCCAGCCCCCCTGCTGAAGATCCTGCAGATGCTCTCCTAGCGGAGATGCTGGTTCCGGCGCCTTACGAGGTGCCGGTGAAGAAGGCCAAGAAGAAGGCCACAGGGACCCGAAAGGGTCTCCGGCGAAAGGTTATATCAGACTCATCGTCCAATAACTCTGAGGCGCACTCCTCCCACGAAAACGAGGAGGAGGAAGAGGAAAGTTCTCCCCCCAGCTGGAGGAGACAAGAAAAGGAAGGCCGCCCCAACTGGGGAGGCCGAAGGGTCCAAGAAGGGAAGGACCCTCCTTCCGGACTGCTCCTCGACGGCCGCCTACAGCGGCGACGAGTGGTTACCCAGGGACAAGCCCCTGGCGAAGTCGTAAGTATCCGGATACCATAGTAATTCATGGTATGTTTTATTGCACTGCTTCTCCTTACGCTGAATATGATTATGCTGTCCGTCCCGAGCCCGTCTCGACGTATCTTCATCGAACGGTTCTTTGGACTCGTCGGATATGAATAGCGATTCACTTCCGACCGCCTCCACCCCTTGCCCTACGGACAACGTCGAGGTGTTGTCTCAAAAGGCACCGAGCCGAGGGGAGGTAGTCCTGGGGGTGCCTCGAGGCGACCTTCCGGACCCTGGGCGCAAAGGGAGCAAGACTCCCACGGGCTCCAAGTTCGGCCCCCAGCCGAACACTACGCCGGAACCTTTGGTGGTTCCAGACTCTGGCAGGCGGTCCCCCGTTAAGAGGGGCAAGCCGCCCATGCCGGTGGCCTCTATCCATCCAGAGACACCGGACAACTTGCTGGAAGCGCTTCACGACGCTTCCATCGACGAAGAGCGCCGCACTATCATGAGTGCGGTGATCGAGAAAGTTCAGTCCGCCAAAAACGGACTAACCGAAGCTTGTGCTAGCCTCCTAATAGGCTTTGAGGTAAGCAATCAAAATATAGGAAAATATTACTGCATAGACAGTAGCCCCTGATGCTCTATTTGTCGTTCGCGAAGAAAGGCCGAATAGAGGATCAAATAATGACTCAGGAGTCTAATCAGAATATATCTATGTGCATATGCAGGCTTCACTGCTGGCCGCTGCCGCACGTACTGCGGAGGTCACTGCACTGAAGCAGGACCTTGAGCGGTCCGAGGAAGAGCTCGGCCTTACCAAGAGGCGGCTCGAGGAGAGCAAAGGTAAGAAATACCTTGTATGTATATTAAAAAGAAATTTGGTTGTAAAGTAATAGGATCATCATGAATTTCCCAGGGGCCACGACCGAGGTGGCAACCCTGAAGAAGGCGCTGTCCAAGGCCGAAGACAAAGCGGCCAAGGAGCGCATTGAGCGGGAAAAGCAAGAAGCCGGGTAGGCGAGGTGCAGCAAGAGCTCGAGGCTCTTGCCAAAAAATATGAGTCCTTGGAGCTTGACTCTAAGACGTGAGAGTCTGAGCTTGCGAAGGCGCTCGAAAGCGCATGGAGCACCAAGGCTGAAGCCCACAAGGCCCTCCAGGAGATTGATGCGGTGAAGAAGATAGCAGCGGGTAAGGCATTCATTATGCAAAGCAAGCATGTGAAGGAAACTTTCCTTTTACTTACCCGAGTTCGGAGCTCTCCAGGAGCGTTCGCAGATCTTCCCCGCAGTGTACTGGATGCCGTGGAGTTTTACTGAGCTGAGGAGGGGAGCTCGATGGAAAAGTTGTTCTGGTCTCAGTATACTGGGACCGAACACCCAATGCCCTTGAGCGACCAGCTTAAGCAACTGGTCGAGCTTCACAAGGCGGCCGAACAGGCCATGAAGGGTCTTATAGTCCGGATGTGGCCTGGTGATCCCCTGCCTAGCAGCTACTTCGGTCTAGTGAGGTGTCTTGTGGATGCCTACCCATGGCTTGAAGTCATAAAGCAGTCCGTCTGCATCGAGGGTGCGCGCAGGGCTTTTGCCCGGGCGAAGGTGCACTGGGCGAAGCTAGACGTCGTAAAGCTGGTGAAGGAGGGGCCGCCGGAGGGCAAGGAGCATCGCTGCCCCGAAATGTATTATGACAGTGTCCTGAAGGGTTCCCGCCTTGTGGCGGAGGAATGTGCTAGAGATGTAATTTTTGAATGAACATGCTCATGTGATCCTGTAATGTGAAACGAGTTCATTTGCGCTATGCAATGCTTTTTGAATTTAAAATATTACCTTCTGTGCGGCCATTTATAAAATCTGAGAGTTGGCCAGTCGTCGGCTTCTGCCCCCATGTAACTAGTACTGGGGTGTTCGGGATAAACCTGAGCACTCTTTATCCCAATTTTGGGTCCTTCGAGGGAGGTTTTCAGCACAACGAACCATGAAATCGGACTATAAGGCTTTATCACTCTCACTTAGCCATAGAAGTCTACAATTTTAAATTTTGGCGAAGCCCCTAGTATTCGGTAGGTCGAAATTGGGGCGCTATATACGCCTAAGTCGGGCAAGGCCGACCCCTCGCCTGAAGCGGAAAAAGTCTTTAAGGACTTGAGACCTCTCGAACAGCGACCAGCTCTCGCCTTATCATGACAGTCGGTTTTCGGCTTTCTCTACTGAGGTGCTCGTCCGGAAGAACCGGGACACAATCGCAGTAGTTCTCCCAGCGCTACCTTAGCCGATATAGCGGAACGTAAGGTACCGAAACATGGGAGCTGGGCAAACCCAACTATTGACCCAAGACATGATTCGGAGCCGATGCATATAATGCTATAAGTTCGGGGTGCCACACTGTCGAAAGTGTTCAGACTTCTCACGCCGTATTATGGGGTAAACGAAAGCCCCTGGCATACTGACCATACCAGAATGTACGGGTGCAAGTTGTCGTAAATGAACATATAAGAAAAAAGGGATGGATAATGCAATAATAGGCTAATGATATGCATTGTTATTTAAATAATACGTTGAAGCGTACTGATACAAGTAGTGAAATAAGCAAAAAATAGGACTATTTGACATGTCCTATCCAAGGGCAAGCTGCGTATGGGTAGTAAAAAGCGGGTATATCGATTGTTCTTAGAGACCACCTGGGGGTTCCCTTGTACGTCTTAGCTTCTTGCCTCCTTGGTTGTTCCTTCCCATAATGTGTCCGGCAGTCATACTGCCGGAAAGGGCTTCCAGAGAGTAAGGTCCTGAAAGAGAAAAAATGATAAAGGTATGCATCCCCTAGGGCGGTTAAGCCGCATTGCGGGACGTGCCCTGATCATGCCCCCGCCTATGCCCATGGTATTTTCAGTGCGTAATTATGTGCACGCAGCACGGATTTCATCGCTTGACTGGGATTGGGACGGGGGCCGAATTGCTAGGCGAGCTCTGAACGTGCGAGGCGATCCTGTTGCAGGTTACTCCGGACTCGCTTAACGGTGTCTGGAGGTTGTATCGCCGAATTGGCGGTTTGCCTTAAAAGGCTGCTTTGTGCTTCTGCTGCGAGAGCCGCAGTGTGCTCTTCCGTGCGGAGCGAGCGTTCTGTGTTTCCATTGACTGTTATGACCCCCTAGGTCCTGGCATCTTGAGCTTGAGGTATGCGTAATGTGGTACCGCATTGAATTTTGCAAATGTGGTTCGCCCGAGCAGTGCGTGATAGCCACTACGGAACGGGATGATATTGAAGATTAACTCCTTGCTTCGGAAGTTGTCCGGAGATCCGAAGACCACTTCCAGTGTGATTTAGCCCGTGCAATGGGCCTCTACACCTGGGATGACGCCCTTGAAGGTTGTTTTGGTGGGTTTGATCCTCGAGGGATCTATACCCATTTTGCGCATTGTATCCTGATAGAGAAGGTTCAGGCTGCTGCCGCCGTCCATAAGGACCCGAGTGAGGTGAAATCCGTCGATGATGGGGCCTAGGACCAACGCGGCGGAGCCTCCATGACGGATACTAGTGGGGTGGTCCCTGCGATCGAAGGTGATTGGACAAAAGGACCATGGGTTGAACTTTGGGGTGACGGGCTCTATCGCATAGACGTCCCTTAGTGCACGCTTCCGTTCCCTCTTGGGAATGTGGGTTGCGTAATATCATGTTCACCGTCTTCACTTGTGGGGGGAACCTCTTCTGTCCTCCCATGTTCGGCGGCCGGGGCTCCTCCTCATCATCACTGTGCAGCCCCTTGTCCTTGTTTTCGGCATTCAACTTGCCGACCTACTTGAACACCCAACATTCTCTGTTGGTGTGATTGGCTGGCTTATCGGGGGTGCCATGGATTTGACACGAGCGATCAAGTATGCGATCCAAACTGGACGGGCCCAGAGTACTTCTTTTGAATGGCTTTTTCCGCTGACCGAATCTAGAGCCTCTGAATCCGGCATTGACTGTCGTATCATCGGCGTTATCGCCGTTGTTGCGGCGCTTGTGTATGTTACGACGTGGTCTGCCGTTGGCGTCTTTAGTATCCGAAGTGCTCGGATTCCTCGATGTGTTGTTGCTGCGAGCCAGCCAGCTATCCTCGCCTGCGCAAAAGCGGGTCATGAGTGTCGTGAGGGCTGCCATAGACTTCGGCTTCTCCTGGCCGAGGTGCCGGGCGAGCCACTCGCCACGGATGTTATGCTTGAATGCTGCTAAGGCCTCTGCATCCGGACAGTCGACAATTTGTTTTTTCTTAGTTAGGAACCGTGTCCAGAATTGCGTGGCCGATTCTCCTGGCTGCTGAGTTATATGGCTCAAGTCATCAGCATCCGGTGGTCGCACATAAGTGCCCTGGAAGTTGTCAAGGAATGTGTTGGGGATATTATTATCAGCCGAGACCCGCCCAGGAGGGGCCGGGTCAGCCCCAATGGCAGGTTACACAAGAAGCCCGGTAATCATCCAAGATTGTAGTTTATTAAGTATTATAGAAGGCCCAAGGGCCCGAAGGCGGTTTAAGGCCTGATACTATGAACCGCCATAAGTAAGGAAAGATTTGTAAACAAAGGCATGTAAAGAAAGTCACCAAGCCGGACACGATTATGAGCCGGCCGGGACTCTGTAGGCCACCAGGCATCAACCCATGTATATAAGGGGACGACCCGGTGGCGGCTTAGGACAAGAGACAAAAAATCGATAACCAAGCCAGCGAGTTGAGCCTCTTGGAGATCGAAACCCTAGCAATACCAAACCCAACTAGACGTAGGCTTTTACCTTCATCGTAAGGGGCCGAACTAGTATAAAAACTCTCTCGTGTCCTTTGTCCCGATTAACCCCTTTAAGCTTCCTAGTGCGATGGCCCTACGACTAAGTCCTTGCTCTAGGACATCTGCCGTGACAATTCCACGACAGTTGGCGCCCACCGTGGGGCCAGCGCATGGTGGATTTGAGTTCTTGAAGGGCAACTTCGAAGGGCTCAAGGGATGCGCTATGGGCCGGATGACCAAGAGTCGTCGTGGCAAGCTCTACATCGACGACGAAGGCTGGGGCCCTGAGGTCGGCTCAATCGAGTACGGGTACCGGGTCCCCTTCGGCGGAATTCACGTCTACATCGGCCGGATCGGCGAGTCGGGCCCTGAGCAAGACGTCTACACCAACCTCATTGAAACGCCTTAGCGCGCAAGGACCACCCGTGTTCAATCTGTCGTGAAGCATGCCTTCGTAGGCTGCATCCACGGCGGTGAATACTCCGAAGGATCGGTGGAGGGCAGTGAGACGGCCATCTGCTCTGACACTGCATCATCAACAGGTGAGACGGACTCTTTGTACCAGCTGCAAGACGACATGCTCGGGGGCTGTTCCGATGGCAACAGTATTCCAGACCCCCTTGAGCTGCCGAATTGGGCCGGAGTCTTCATGGCAGGGACACAGCCCGGGCAGAACTCTACCGCAGCGGCAGCAACAGCTACCGGGTCAGCTGCAGCCGGGTCAGGAGACCCCCCACGCCCCCCGGCTCAGATTCTAATGGACCTCATGGATAAACTGAAAACTCTGTTAACCGCCGTGGTAGAGCCGGCGGATAAAGCCCAGCACGACGCAGAGGTGGCACGCGTACGTGAGGAGATGGTGTGAGCTAAGGAAGATCTAGCCGCAGAGGAAACTCGGATGGCAGCAGAGCGAGTAGCTTTGGATGCTCGTGCTCAACAACTTCAAGTGGAGACTTTCCGGCTCTCGGTGGACCTTAACGCATCAAACGGGGTCATGAGGAGGAGCATCAGAAAACTCAATCACGTCTGCCTCTGACGCTTGATCCGAGGAACCTATTCCATACACCCGGGGCCGGGGGGAGCAACCCGCCGGAGGCAAACCGGATCACGACACCCGGCGCACCGGTTCAACAACGTGCAATAGAGCCACCTCGTATAATTACCGCTCCACCTCATTACGTGCCAACACCGCCATGTCACTTCTCCAACCCTTTGGAAAACCTCATCGCAGCGTCAGCTCGTTTGGCGGCTCTCCCAATGGAAGGCGACTCACCAGCGGCAATTGAAACACAGAGGGTAAGAGAACTTCTTCAAACGGCTCTGGCGCAGTAGGATGCGTACTCCTACAGTCGAGACAGGATCCACTCAACTCCTCGCCCAAGCCGGAGCCTGAGTTACAGTAGGCACATGGAATCCGCAGATATGTCAAGCAATGCTCAATGCCACAACCGGCCATACAGGCATGATCCGGTGCGGGCTGGAGCCCTTAACTTGGCGGATTAGGAGAGGATTCGTCAAGAGGCGGAACGAGTAGCTCAAATGGCAGCAGATCAGGTGGCTCATCAAACCTTTCTGGCTTATCCAGCAACCTCGGTTGAGGCAGGAGTGGCCACAAGAACCGGAGGCGTGCCTTGCTTGGTGCCGGCCATACGCAATGAGCGTTTGCCAAAGGACTTCAAGGGGCCTCGTAAAGTGCCTAATTACACGACTGACCTACAACCGGGGGCTTGGATTGAGAGTTACGAGATGGATATGGAATTGTTGGAGGTCAGTGATGCTGCAATGGCCAAGTATTTCACCATGATGTTAGATGGAACAGCTCGTACTTGGTTAAAGGGATTACCACCCAATTCTATCTGCTCATGGGCGGAGTTGAAAGCCCGGTTCATCTAGAACTTTAAGGACACGTGTAAACAGCCTATGTCGATTGTGGACCTGACCAATTGCAAGAAAGAGGATGGTGAATCCACAACCCATTGGGTGCGCCGGGTCAAGGAGATAATACATTCATCTGATAAGATGGATGCCGGCTCAGCAGTTTTAATGTTGGAGAAAAATTGCCGTTTTGAACCTTTGAAGCAGAAGCTGGGGCGGCTCAAGCATGACTGTAATGACATGGGAACCTTGATGGCGGCCCTCGTCAAGTATGCTGATTCTGATACTACCAAGGACCCGGTGTCTGACGAAGAAAAGGCAACGAAGGGAAAGAAGAACGGCAATGGCAAGGGTCACCAGCATAACCCGGCGAATCAGGGAGGTAACTAACGTAAGGCTAATGAGTTTGTTGCTAACACTAATGCACAAGGTGGTAATCAACGGCGCAAGGGCAGACAGCTCCCTCGGTCGGGCGCGTCAGGTCCCACCCTTGAGCAGTTGTTAAATGAACCTTGTCCAAAGCATGACACCCGGGAGAAGCCAGCCACCCACCCGTGGAAAGATTGTACGATCATGAAGGCATTTAAAAATTCAAACATGTTCGATGGAGGTCACGGCCCAGGTGGCGGTTCAGGAGGAGGCGGTTTCCACGGCCTGGGCGCCGGTTTAGGCAGAGGAGGTTTTCACGGTCAAGGTTATCCTGGTCACCAAGGAGGATATAATCAGCAACCCGGTCAAGGTAATCAACAGCAGCAATCCGGTTATCATAGCAACCCGAAGCAGCTGAGTAGTGGGCAATACCATGTATTTACCACTAGTTTATGTAAGAGGGACCAGAAACTTCACAAGAGGGCCGTCAATGCCGTTGAGCCGGCGATTCCACGTTATCTACGTTGGTCCGAACAACCTATTGTGTGGAGCAGAGAGGATCACCCACCCCAGGTTGATAATTCGGGTCACTTGGCCTTGGTAGTGGCGCCTCAGGTTGGTGGATACAAGTTTACTAAGGTACTTATGGATGGAGGCAGCAGCATCAACATCCTTTATTATGAGACATTTCGCCGGATGTGATTGACTGATAAAAATCTTAAACAATCCAACACTGTTTTTCACGGTGTGGTACCTGGTAAGTCGGCATACCCAGTTGGTAAGGTTGAGCTGGAAGTAGCCTTTGGGGATGAGTATGACTCCAGAGCGGAAAAATTAACCTTTGAGGTGGTTAAGATCAAGAGCCCATATCATGCTCTGTTTGGGCGGCCGGCTTATGCCAAGTTCATGGCTCGGCCATGTTACGTGTATTTGCAGCTCAAGATGCCGGGTCATAAAGGCACCATTACAGTACACGGGAGTCGGAAGATAGCTTTGGAGTGTGAAGAAGGTGATGCTGCCTATGCTGAATCTGTTTGTGCAACAGAGGAGTTAAAATTTTACAAGGATCATGTTGACCCGGCAGACATGTCGTCATTAAAGAAACCAACAACAGAGCATGAGCCGGAGTTGAAATTCAAATCAGCTGATGACACTAAGATGGTTGACTTTGTGCCTGGCGACTCATCCAAACAGTTCATCATCAGCGCAAACTTGGATCCGAAATAGGAAAGCGCGCTCATCGAGTTCATCTGTGAGAACCAGGATATCTTTGCATGGAAACCTTCAGACATGCCGGGTGTCCCGAGGGAACTCGCTGAGCACACTCTTAATATTGATCCAAAGTTCAAGCCTGTCAGACAGTTTCTTTGGCGGTTCAATGAAGAAAGGCGCAATGCCATTGGAGAAGAGGTGGCCCGGCTCTTGGCAGCCGGGTTCATTGTGGAGGTCTTTCACCCCGAATGGTTAGCTAACCCGGTGCTTGTACTCAAAAAGAATGGCACCTGGCGGATGTGTGTGGATGACACCGATCTGAACAAAGCTTGTCCGGCTGATCCTTTTGCTCTCCCCCGTATTGATCAGATCATTGGTGCCACGGCGGGTTGCGCATGTTTGAGTTTCTTGGATGCTTATTCCGGTTATCATCAGATTAAGATGGCGGTCAAGGATCAGGAGAAGACAACTTTTATTACTCCCTTTGGAGCTTTTTGCTATGTGTCTATGCCTTTTGGGCTTAAGAGCGCCCAGGCAACTTACCAGCGGTGTGTGTAGAATTGTCTTCACGATCAGATTGGGCGCAATGTTCATGCTTACGTGGATGATTTAGTGGTAAAATCCAGGAAGGAGGAAACCTTGGTCACAGATCTGAAAGAGACTTTCGATAATCTCCGGATCTACAAAATGATGCTTAACCCGGCCAAGTGTGTTTTTGGAGTACCAGCTGACAAGCTCTTGGGTTTTCTGGTGTCCAACCGATGCATTGAAGTTAACCTAGAAAAAATCAAAGCAATTACATCTTTAGCCAAACCAACATGCATCAATGACGTTCAGCGGCTGGCGGGTCGTGTCGCGGCCTTGAGCCGGTTCATAAGCCAGTTAGGGGAGAAGGCAATGCCTTTGTATCAGATGATGAAGAAAACAGATGCTTTTATTTGGAGGGATGCTGCAAATACTGCTTTTGAGGATCTGAAGGCACAGCTTGCTGAGCCGCCGGTTCTTGCTGCTCCAGTTGAAAAAGAGCCGTTGTTATTATATGTGGCCGCTAACTCACGGGCTGTTGGTGTGGCTATTGTGGTGGAGCGCAAGGAGGCCGGCAAAGAATATCTGGTTCAACGGCCGGTTTACTACGTCAATGAGGTGTTGATTGAATCCAAGCAACGATATCCGCATTGGCAGAAACTCGTATATGGGGTATTCATGGCAAGCCGGAAGCTTAAACATTATTTCCAGGGTCACCCGATCACTGTGGTCAGCTCTGCTCCTTTGGTAGACATCATTCAAAATAGAGAAGCCACTGGCCGAGTCGCCAATGGGCAATTGAGCTTGGGTCTCATGGGTTGAAGTATGTGCCGCGTACTACGATCAAGTCTCAAGCATTGGTTGATTTCATCAATGACTGGACAAAGATGCAGATGCTAGAAGAGAAACCAGACAACACGTATTGGACTATTCATTTTGATGGGTCCAGGCAGTTGGAAGGCTCGGGGGCTGGAGTTGTGTTAACTTCTCCGTGAGGTGACAAATTTTGTTATGTGTTACGGTTGATGTTTCCTTGCACTAACAACGCAGCAGAATATGAAGCCTTGCTCCATGGTCTTCGAGTGGCGAAAGAGATGAGTTTGAGCCGGGTCAGATGTCTTGGCGACTCAAATCTAGTGGTTCAACAGGTATCTGGTAAGTGGGATTCCAAGGACCCTCTCATGGCAGCTTATCGCCGGGAGGTTGATGCCGTTGCAGGACATTTTAAAGGTTATCAGGTGGAGCACATTGACCGTCGAAAGAACGAGGCGGCTGATGCCTTAAGCCAGTTGGGGTCTCAGCGTAAGCCGGTGCCACCTAACCCCTTTTTGGATGTTTCACATAACCCCTCTGTCAAGTTGCTCACAGAAGAAGATTTAGCTATTCCTGACCTAGAGGCGCAGTTGGTGGCGACTCTTCATGTCATCCCAGATTGGACAGTACCGTTTTTGGCTTATATGACCCGGGGAGAGTTACCAGCAGATGAGACTCTGGCTCGACAGATAACCCGGTGGTCCAAGTCAATGTCGATTTCAGATGGAGAATTATATCATCGCAGTGTCTCTGGAGCGTTTCAGCGGTGTGTTTCCCCCAAAGAAGGTCAAGAAATACTTCATGAGATCCATGAAGGCGATTGTGGTTATCACGCCCGGTCAAAGTCTTTGGTGGCCAAGGTGTTTCGTCATGGTTTTTACTGGTTGACGGCTCACGCTGATGTAGAAGATCTGGTCAGCAGATGTGATGGATGTCAAAAGTTTGCACGACGAGCGCATGTGCCGGCTCAAGAGCTCCGGATGATTCCAATCACTTGGCCATTTGCGGTCTGGGGGCTTGACATGGTGGGACCTTTCAAAAGGTCTGAGGATAAAAAGACACATCTCTTGGTGGAAGTTGATAAATTTACCAAGTGGGTTGAGGCGGAGCCTATGAGTAAGTGTGACGCGGCCACGGCGGTTCAGTTCATGAAAAAGGTGATCTTCCGTTTTGGTTTTCCACACAGCATTATCACTGACAATGGCACTAATCTGTCCCAAGGGGCTATAGAGGAGTTCTGTCAACGAGAGCACATCTGGCTTGATGTTTTTATGTAGCTCATCCTCAATCCAATGGTCAAGCTGAGAGAGCCAATCAGGAAATTTTGAAAGGGCTCAAAGGCTCATGGTCCTGTTACAGCGAACGCTGGGTTTTTGGGTAGAGGAATTACCCTCGGTGTTACGGAGTATCAACACCGCACCTAACAGGTCGACAGGTTACACACTTTTTTTAATGGTTTATGGAGCAGAAGCAGTGTTGCCTAGTGACATCCGTCATGACTCGCCCCGTGTGGCGGCTTATGTTGAAGCTAATAATGAGCAAGCAAGACAGGATGCACTTGACTTGTTGGATGAAGAAAGGGACTTAGCAGCGGACCGGTCAGCAATTTATCAACAGGACCTACGCCGATACCACAGCCTCTAGGTTAAGTCCAGGACTTTTCAGGAAGGCAACTTGGTGCTCCGGCTCATCCAGGATCTATCAGATGCACACAAGTTATCCCCACCTTGGGAAGGACCCTTTGTGGTCAGTAAGAACTTAAACAACGGGTCATATTACCTCATTGACGTTCGAGAGCACAAAGACTCACGTAAGTCGGAGGAGGTGACCCACCGGCCGTGGAACATTGCTCAACTTCGGCCATACTACACCTGAGCCACCGGCTCCCATCATGTACATATGTTAACATTGTGTATACCATGATAAGCAATAAAGTAAGACCATCGGTCTCTTTTCTTTTAAAGACTATGCATATTTTTTATTTTTTATTTTCAAATGACTATTAAGGAGCTGATCATATTTGAATCAAGTTTAACCTTCTTGGTCCAGCTTATGATCGTATCCAAATCTAGCTGCAAATCTCATGGTCACTTGGGGGCTTCCTGTTCAAACATAGGTCGTATTCGACCCAAAGAGAACATAGCTGTCGTAACCCTCTTGATCGGCTCAAGGCCAAACTCACTTGAGGGCTTCTTGATCGTATCCGAATCATAGCTTAACCCCTCTTGAGTCTGACTTGGATCGTATTCGAATCAGGGTCATTAAAAACCTCTCAAGGTCATTTGGGGGCTTCCTATTCAAACATAGGTCGTATTCGAACCAAAGAGAACATAGCTGTCGGTACCCTCTTGATCGGTGCAACGCCAAAGCCACTGGGGGCTCTATGGTCGTATTCGAACCTTAGCTTATCCCCTTTGGTCCGGTTTATTGATCGTATTCGAATCAGAAACCCCCACCTTTTGAATACAGGATTAAATTATATCTGTTGCTTGTCTTTTAGTTTTTTGTTTCAATATTACAAACACTTAAGCCTGGGCTTCCCCACCGGCTCGACTATTTGACAACACAGCTGCCCGGGTCATTCACACCGGTGGCTTACGGATCAAAAGCTGCAACCTACCAAGGTATAGCAGTCATTGGTTTCTCATAGAGATTGAATTATCAAAATTCATCACCCGGGTTATTTAAACCGGCGGTCTAAGGATCCAAAGGGACAAGGTATGGTTATTACTTATACGCACTTACCTGCTGCGTTAACTACAGAGTTAGTTTCAGCCCTTGTCCTTTATTTATATGTGTCTCTATTTCCTATTGTGGAAAAAGTATTGGTTATAAATTGGGTGTTTTAAACCATTTGGTTCTAAGCCGCCAAGCCAGTCTTTTCTTTGTATTTACAGGCAACAGAGTTCAAACATTGCAGAGACAAACATTAAATGTGATGCATACATTGGCATCAGGGAACACAGAAGTCACATAAAAGTATTTTATGCGCGATGGCATAAGCAGAACATACGCTGTTTTCACAATTAAGTTATTACAAGGCTTTATAAGCCCATGAAGATGATCATTGTTCCTCCCTCGCCGGTTCACCACCTTCTGTTGGCTGGAAGTTGGGTTTTGACCAATCAAAACCATTCACGGCGACAAATTCGGCTTCGTCGTCGATCAGGCCGACCGGGTCAACTTCCAGGGCAAATGTGTCTTCTCTCACTGGTGGGATCAAATATGTTACCTTGTATCAGGGAGTGGCCATCTTCTTATTCTCACTATCAAAACCCGGCTGGTACTTATCAACATTGGTATCATCTCCAAGGGTAGTTGCTTGAGGCCGGACTCCACGCACGCAAGCCATGAAGTCATCCTGATCAAAAGGAGACCCGTCTTCCTTCATGGTGGGATAGCCTCTGGCCACGTCCGCCGGGTCTAGGTCTGGCACCCAAGCCTTGGAGCGACTCAGGGCAGTCAAAGCTCCGGCTCGTGCGCAGGAGCGTTTTACTTCTTGAAACCTGGCAGGAAGGATGGACAGTTTCTTCAGAACATCGCTGATCCGGTTGGGTCCTTGATTAGCAGGAGAGATGGCGGCCAGAGCCCGCTGTGCGCCAATATACAATTGTTCAACCAAAGTATTACTGCCTTCAATTTAATCAACGGGTCTTGGCTCAGATTTTTTGCTTCGAGGGCCTGCATAAATTTTACACGCAAAGTCAGTTGGCGGATTATACTCCGGATCGGCAAAAAGTACACAAAATTAAAAGTCAGACGGCTTACCAAATATAGCGGCTACCATCTGAGACACCCAGCCCTTTAAACCCATTCAATTCTGTTGAAATCTCTTTCAGAGCTGTTTCGGCCATCTCAGCACGCTGGATCAAAAGTGTTTTTTCCTCTGCCCAAATTTTCTCCTTGGCAGCAAAGCTAGTCTTTAAATTTTTCATTGAAGAGAGGTTTATTTTTAGTTTAGAGTTAGCGGATTTGATTTCTGTCTCCTGACTCGCTAGCCGGGTCTTCGCATCAGTCAGTTGAGAGTTCAATTCAGATAAGGCATTCTGCAAAACACTCCAATGGGTCAAGATTTGATTCCAAAGTTCAAAAATTAAGATTCAAGTCTCAAGTACTTTACAAAAAACCACTTGACACTTGGGGGCTAATGTATACCAAATCAAATTTCTACGACTCTACAGACATATTTAAGTCCCAAGTACCTTACAAAGTAACAATACTTGGCACTTGGGGGCTAATGTATGCAGTTCAACAAGTTTATCAAGGTTAAGCCGGAGTATTAAGTGCTTTGAATACGGTCTCAAAACAATTTAAAGTACCGGTTCATTTATGATGAAAATAAGCCGGTCCTTGGGGACTACAGGTGGGGCGAGAGTTCTATTAAAGTTAAGAAAAGATTCAAAGGTAAAGGTCTCGGCCTATATTTTAAAGTCTACAGGTTATTCCGGTTCTCTCATAATCTGAAGACTTGGGGGCTGAAGGAATACAGATAAGCCGGAAAAACGTACCTCATATTTTAACTGCAGCTGCTTGACCATCTCAATCTCAGAGTCGCGGCTGGAGTGTACATGGTTGAGATGGCCGGACAAAATATCATTGGCATTGAGATGGTCATAGTTGGCAACGTTAAAGCGAACTTTTTGCCTCTACAAAGCCTCTTGTTTTGATGTACACCGAGCCAGCACGGTTGGGTTCCCCAGTTCAATGAAGCGGCTCCCAGTAATCTGAACATCTGGTGTAGAAGAAGACGGCGGGTTGGCTGAGCTTGACGGTCCGGCTGTGGAAGGATTCGCAGTGGTTTCGTCAAATGACGGCTCAGGAGGATTTACTTCAGTGTCAACAGGCGGATCTTCTGGAGTATCAGTTAATGGAGAAGATGGCCTAGCCGGGTCAGATGCCAGCACCGGCGGGTCTTCCGCCGGCTTAGCTGCCTTCGCTTTCTTGGATTTAGCTTGGCCACTAAGAAAAAATGTTGCAGGGTTATTAGTATAAAGGTACAATTGAACAACCCAAAAGAAAAGGAAGATTTCTGATTACCCGGGAGCAGTCTTGAAAGCCGGGAATTGCGTCTTGCGATGAGTCGCCAGAAGAGCGAGACACCTCCTGAAAGGATAAAATAGAGTTAAAAGAAATACAGGGAGAAGAATCCATTAAACAGAGTTAAAAACAGAAATAAGTAAACCTCACCCGGACGTTTCTGAGGGGTCTGTTGAAGAACGATAGCCGGTTCATCTTCAATCCCAGCTTGACGGCAGCTTTCATGTTGCTGCTTTTTCAAAGGAAAGTTGGGATCCAAGTGAGCTAAAGGGTTAGAAAACCTTACTTTACGGATCACTCGTCGAACTTTGTGTCTTGATAAGGGCTCTGAGTCAGAGGAAATGATAGTTACCTCTGCTTCCCCGGCCTGACTGGCCCCAGTGTCATCCTGGTAATGATCAGTGTCAATAAGATTGTTAAAAAAATTGGCCAAGGGAATCAAGGGCTACCTCCGAATCAGACGTGTCATCTAGCTTCATCAAATCTTTAGAAGTGGTCTTCTTTTTCTTCTTCAACTTCCGGGTCATTTTCTTGGCATTCATGGTGGCGGCTTTCGCTTTCTTGGCAGCCTCATGGTCATATTTCACTTTCCAAAAATCAGAGTTGGCCTGTAGACAGGCAAAGACAAGATGAAAGATCAGTGCTAAACAATACGGCTGGGCAAAATACAAAGGAAAAGAGATCATAATATCCTTACTTCTGGCACCGGGTTAAGCTTACAGAAGGGATTTAACCCAACAATACAGCAGTCTTCATATTTCCCATTCACTAAAAGGTTTGACATTGAGACAATGTCTTCTTCGATTAATTGAACCGGGCTATGACGAAGAGAGTCGTCTGGGCCTCCCCCATATTCATACATCAACTTTGATCGACGGCTTAAAGGAATAACCCGCCAGGAGATCCAGCAGCGGGTCAGATCAACTCCAATCAACCTGTTCCCTAACAGAGCATTGATCTTTTTGATGGATGGCATTAATCTCTTGCGTTCAGCAACAGTGAGTTTATCCGGAAGTGCGAACTTGGAGTCAAGATGATCGGGGCGGTAACCCGGCAGTGGCTTCTCGTTTGCTGGTGAGATGTCCTGACAGTAGAACCAAGTTTGGTTCCAGTCCTTTGGGTGACTTGGTAAGACTATGAGAGGGAAGACAACACCCTGCCGGCGCTGAATTGAGATGCCTCCAAGCTCTAAACTAAGGCCGTTGGTGCACTCGTTCTACTGGTTCAGATAAAAGTATTCTCTAAACAACTCTATGGTCAGCTCTTGCTGAAGATACACCTCATAGAACACTTGGAAGTTGCAAATATTAGATATGGAATTGGGCTCGATGTCCTGAGGATGGAGTTTGAAAAAGTGAAGGACCTCTCTGAAGAACTTTGAGCCGGGCGGTGAGAAGCCACGGTTCATGTGGTCAGTAAAAACAATTACTTCACCGTCTTTTGGATTGGGTCGTTCTTTTTCCAGGTCAGGGGCACGGTAAGACATGACGGCTTTTGATGGGAGAAATCCTATCATGAAGAACTCTTTTAAACGTTCCTCAGTTATGGTTGAGGGAACCCAATTACAGACGGTTGGCGTTTTGGACGGCATGATGTGCAAGGAACTGAAAAAAGCAACATGCCAGTTCAGTTCAACGATAAGATTAACAGTTAAGGGATGAAGATGCAAAAACAAGTAACGACGGCTTAACTAAGGGCTAATGACATATAAGGAAAAGAAAGCCGGTGCGGTAAGCCGCCATGACTATAGATTCTTTCAGGAAGTGGATTCAGCTAAGTATTGGGACAAACAAGTTTCCCAAAATGGTTGATATTATTTCAGATCAAATGGATGTTCAAAATGGAAAAATTTCTAGACCTAAAAATACAGTCCAGATGAGTTCATCAGATCTAAACATAACTCTTGTACCAAAAAAGGAGTATGCTAATATCAAAAGGAGGCACCAAACAGTTACTGCATGAACATACATCTCTTTTAGATCAGAAAGAGGAGGCAGTACAAGAACTATGAAGAACTATGAGGAACTACGAAGAACACACAGGAGCTTGGAAACCCTAATGAAGATCTGAGGCATGAAGGAAAGAAAACTTACGGTTGTAGGTCTACTGCGGAGGTCGTCGCGGTTTTCTCTGGATCGGTTCAGGTCGATGCAGCAGCCAGAGTCGACGACGGAGGTGAGGCGCAGCGGCGGCGAAGCTCGAGCAGCGGCAGGGTCGCGAGAGGAAGAAGACAGAGAGAGAAGAATGAGGAAGGCTGGGGCGAGCCTATTTATAAGGAAAGATGCAAATAGACGGGCGTGAAAATCAAGGGAGAACCGAATAATGGTTATCCAGCTATATAGGCGCCTCGATTCTCATGAAGCATTAAACATGAAAGATCCGTTAGAAGATGACGTCATGAAAATCTTTTGCGTTTTCAAGAGATGATGTCACGGTGGGTTACAAAGGAATTTCAGTAAAGATAAGAAGATGGATTTTTTCGCTGAGTATGGAAGATTGACAAAGAACAAAGTTCAAAGTCAACCTGGGGCCTAATGTTGGGGATATTATTATCACCTGAGACCCGCCTAGGAGGAGCCGGGTCAGCCCCAATGGCGGGTTACGCAAGAAGCCCGGTAATCATCCAAGATTGTAGTTTATTAAGTATTATAGAAGGCCCAAGGGCCTGAAGGCGGTTTAAGGCATGATATTATGAACCGCCATACGTAAGGAAAGATTTGTAAAGAAAGGCATGTAAAGAAAGTCACCAAGCCGGACACGATTATGAGCCGGCCGGGACTCTGTAGGCCACCAGGCGTCAACCCATGTATATAAGGGGACGACCCGGTGGCGGCTTAGGACAAGAGACAAAAAAATCGATAACCAAGCCAACGAGTTGAGCCTCTTGGAGATCGAAACCCTACCAATACCAAACCCAATTAGACATAGGCTTTTACCTTCAGCGTAAGGGGCCGAACTAGTATAAAAACGCTCTCATGTCCTTTGTCCTGATTAACCCCTTTAAGCTTCCTAGTGCGATGGCCCTACGACTAAGTCCTTGCTCTAGGACTTCTGCCATGACAATTCCACAACATAATGCGTCTTCCAAATCCTCCCAACTGCCAACGGAGTCTGCTGGCAAGCTATTCAGCTAATGCCGAGCTGGTCCTTTGAGTTTTAGTGGGAGGTACTTGATGGCATCCAGATCATCACCGCGAGCCATGTGGATGTGGAGGAGGAAATCCTTAATCCATACAGCGGGATCTGTTGTACCATCATACGATTCGATATTTACGGGTTTGAAACCCTCCGGGAATTCGTGATCCATAACTTCATCAGTGAAGCATAGGGGGTGTGCAGCGCCTCTGTGCCGGGCTATATCACGACGCAGTTCATATGAGTCTTGTCTGCTGTATTCGGCCCAACCGGATTTACTTTTAGTGTATCTGGCATGACGGTCATCGTCCTACGTTGGCGCGTGCCCCCGTGATCCGTATGTCGATCTTGAATGTTTTTCCCTGCTTTCCAATACGTCTCGCAGGTCCCGCGTGTTTCCCCAGGCCTTGGTATTTTTCTTTGAGTGGCGGGGGGGTGCAGGCTGAACTTCAGGCTGAAACGCCTCTCTGGATCGGCCACGAGGTGGCCGATCAGCTACACCGTACACTGGTGATGTAGGTTTCAGTGCTTCCTCCTCGAGTCGGGGTAGTGACCTGTGCTTTGGGTAACTCTTGGAGGGGCGCTCGAGTTTGCATTCCTCGGCCGAAAGGACTTCGGTCCATCTGTCTGCTAGCAGATCTTGATCAGCTCGAAGCTCTTGTTGCATTTTCTTCAAGCTATTTGCTGTGGCCATAAGCCGGCGCTTGAAGCGCTCCTGTTCGATGGGATCCTGAGGCACGATAAATTCTTCGTCGCTGAGGCTCACCTCGTCTTCGGAGAGAGGCATGTAATTGTCCTCCTCCGATTCTCCATCTGTTGCCCGCTCTCGAGGGCTAGCTTGTTCACGATCCCGCTCTAAATTGTGCTGGAGGGGATTGTTGTCGTCTTCGGCACTATCCGGAGTGTTATTGTCTCTTGTGCCGGTATCACTACTTTTGCTATGGCGGGTCTTAGAGCCGCACCGCTGACGTCGGCGCTTGGGTTGCTTCTTGGAGGGGTCATCCCCTGCTATCTCGTCGCCATTGCCTTCTTTGGGGGTGTCCACCATGTATATATCATATGATGAGGTGGCGGTCCAGCGCCCTATGGGCGGTGGTTCCTGCTCGTCTCCTGCATCGTCGTCCATACCGTCGATGTCTTCGGAGTCGAAGTCAAGCATGTCGGTTAAACCGTGGACAGTGGCTACTAAGTGGGTGGTGGGTGGGGAGCGAATTTCTTCGTCGTCCGCATCCCGTTCTAGCCGGACATAGTTCGGTCAAGTTTCTCCTGACAAGGAGAGATACCTTAATGAATTTAGCACGTCGCCAAAAGGTGAGTGCTGAAAGATGTCCGCGGAGGTGAACTCCATGATCGGCGCCCAATCGGATTCGATAGGCACGGACGCAGGCGGCTCGGAGTCCGTGCCCGGAGATGAATCCAGTGGTTCGGCAACACGGCTCTCGTAAGGGGTGAAGTCAGTATCCGGCTCTATCGCCACTGAGAGTGCGGCCTCCGTGGCGGGGTCTATCCACCCGTCCTTGGATGGCGCAATTTGCTCCGGATTGAAGGTCGGTGTAGTTGCAGGTGTGATCTCCCGAACACTGTCCGACGGCAGAGCTAAATCATGCTCGTCGTGATCGTGCAACACACCTGACATGGGCTCGAATCCGTCGAATATCAAGTCTCCACGGATGTCAGCAGTGTAGTTTGAGTTTCCGAACCTGACCTCGGACCTTGACCCAATCCGAGACCCAGGGGCGGGGGAGTTTCTTATCTTGGAAGTTCGGGCTCCGGGATGTTGCCCCACAGGTTTGGCATGCCGCCTGATTCTAGGTTCAGGGTTAGGGCGATGTCCTCCCGTGGACGGGTATCCGGCTCGGAGAGCTCGGGAATCCAGACATAGTTCATCCTTAGGATAGAGGAAGAATCGCCGCATTGCTCCTCCACCACCGCTATCTGATGGGTGACCGGCAGAGAGTTAATCTCCCTTTGGTCGGGTTTAAGCCCAATCCGATCGTAGTCCGTAGCGACTCCTAGAGCGGTGATGCGATCCAAGAGCTCGTTCAAAGAGGAGAGCTCCATTGGATCCATCTGCTCGGTGAATTTTGAGCTGATGTGGAGGCTATTTTCGATGACCCGAGAAGTCATCGTCGGCTCAGCGACCGAGCGGGCGGTCATGACGAAGCCGCCTAGTCGGAGAGTTTGGCCTACAGCCAGGGCTCCACCAGAGGTGATGTTGTTCTTGACAACGAGATGAGCCATCCCTCCTTATGATGACGACACGGTGGAACTCTCAATGAAAGCACCAATGTCGGTGTCAAAACCGGCGGATCTCGGGTAGGGGGTCCCGAACTGTGCGTCTAAGGCGGATGGTAACAGGAGGCGGGGGACACAATGTTTACCCAGGTTCGGGCCCTCTCGATGGAGGTAATACCCTACTTCCTGCTTGATTGATCTTGATGATATGAGTATTATAAGAGTTGATCCACCATGAGATCATAGAGGCTGAACCCTAGAAGCTAGCCTATGGTATGATTGTATGTTGTCCTACGGACTAAACCCTCTGGTTTATATAGACACCGGAGGGGGCTAGGGTTACACAGAGTCGGTTACAAGGGAGGAGATCTTCATATCCGTATTGCCAAGCTTGCCTTCCACGCCAAGGAGAGTCCCATCCGGACACGGGACGAAGTCTTCAATCTTGTATCTTCATAGTCCAACAGTCCGGCCAAAGGATATAGTCCGGCTGTCCGGAGACCCCCTAATCCAGTACTCCCTCAACCTCGTTACTAGCAAGTCTCTTTACTCGTTTCCGTAATGCATCATCCCGTAACTAACTCATTAGTCACATTGCTTGCAAGGCTTACAGTGATGTGCATTACCGAGAGGGCCTAGAGATACCTCTCCGATACTCTGAGTGACAAATGCTAATCTTGATCTATGCCAACTCAACAAACACCATCGGAGACACCTGTAGAGCATCTTTATAATCACCCAGTTACATTGTGACGTTTGATAGCACATAAGGTGTTCCTCCGGTATTCGGGAGTTGCATAATCTCATAGTCTGAGGAACATGTATAAGTCATGAAGAAAGCAGTAGCAATGAAACTGTAACGATCATCGTGCTAAGCTAACGGATGGGTCAGGTCAATCACATCATTCTCTAATGATGTGATCCCGCTTATCAAATGACAACTCTTTGTCCATGTCTAGGAAACTTAACCATCTTTGATTAACGAGCTAGTCAAGTAGAGGCATACTAGTGACACTCTGTTTGTTTATGTATTCACACATGTACTAAGTTTCCGGTTAATACAATTCTAGCATGAATAATAAACATTTATCATGATATGAGGAAATATAAATAACAACTTTATTATTGCCTCTAGGGCATATTTCCTTCACCCAGGTGGGTTGTCCCCAGCTGGTGGCCCCGCAGACCTCAACCCGGATACTATAAAATCACATATTCAGAGAAAAAAATCAGGAAGAAAAAATTATCACGATCCACAAGATGGAACCATCGTCACCTCCTGTTCTTCATCAGGAGGCTAGATCTAGAGTCCGTTTGGGGCTCCGGATAGGGGGGTCTTTGTTCTTCATCATCACCAACCCTTCTCCACCGCCAATTCCATGATGCTCCCCACCGGGAGTGAGTAATTCCTTCGTAGGCTCGCTGGTCGGTGAGGAGTTGGATGAGATTCGTCATGTAATCTAGTTAGTTTTCTTAGGGCTCGATCCCTAGTACCCTCTATGTTCTAATATTGATGTTGCTATGACTTTGCCATGCTTAATGCTTGTCACTTTGGGCCCGGTTACCATGATTTCAGATCTGAATCATTTATGTTATCAACATTATATCCATGTTCTAGATCTGATCCTGCAAGTTATAGTCACCTACTACGTGTTATGATCCGGCAACCCCGGAGTGACAATAGTCGGGACCACTCCCAGTGATGACCGTAGTTTGAGGAGTTCATGTATTCACCTTGTGTTAATGCTTTGTCACGGTTCTCTATTAAAAGGAGGCCTTAATATCCCTTAGTTTCCAATTGGACCCCGCTACCACGGGAGGGTTGGACAAAAGATGGCATGCAAGTTCTTTCCATAAGCACGTATGACTATTTACGGAATACATGCCTACATTATATTTATGAACTGGAGCTAGTGCCATATCGCCCTAGGTTATGACTGTCACATGATGAATATCATCCAACATATCATCGATCCAATGCCTACGAATTTATCTTATATTGTTCTTGCTAAGTTACCACTGCTATCGTTACTGTTGCACTTGTTACAAAATTACTGCTATCACTATTACTGTTGCTATTGCTATTGTTACTACTATCAAAACTATCATATTACTGTGCAACTGATCACTTTGCTGCAGATAATTAACCTCCAGGTGTGACTGAATTGACAACTCAGTTGCTAATACTTACAAATATTCTTTGGCTCCCCTTGTGTCGAATCTATAAATTTGGGTTGAATACTCCACCCTCGAAAACTGTGGCGATCCCCTATACTTGTGGGTCATCAGAGGAGGAGAAGGAAAGGGAGGAAGGGAAAGGAAAGTATGGATTAGGATTCCCACTTCCTTCCCTCACCCTCTTTCCTTCCCCTTCATGCATACATGGAAAGGGGGCGCGGGGCACAGCAGGGCCCCTAGGGGCGGCGGCCAACCGTAGGGCGCCCCTGGCTGCCTCTCCTCCACCTCCCACAAATATATATGTGGGAAGGGGGCACCTAGAACACACACCAACAATCGTTATCCGTGTGCGGCGCCCCCCTCCACAGTTTACGCCTCCGGACATATTTGTCATAGTGCTTAGGCGAAGCCCTGCGTAGATCACTTCACCATAACTGTCACCACGCCTTCATGCTGACAAAACTCTCCCTCAACACTTTACTAGATCAAGAGTTTGAGGGACATCATCAAGGTGAACGTGTGTGATACGTCTCCAACGTATCTATAATTTTTGATTGTTCCATGCTATATTATACCTTGTTTTGGACATTATTGGGCTTTATTATACACTTTAATATTATTTTTGGGACTAACCTATTAACCGGAGGCCCAGCCCAGAATTGCTGTTTTTTGCCTATTTCAGAGTTTCGCAGAAAAAATAATATCAAATGGAGTCCAAACGGAATGGAACCTTCGGGAACGTGATTTCCGGAACGAACGTGATCCAGAGGACTTGGACCCTATGTCAAGACATCAACCAGGAAGGCACGAGGTAGGGGGGCGCGCCTACCCCCCCCCCCTAGGCGCGCCCTCCACCCTCGTGGGGCCCATGTTGCTCCACCGACGTACTTCTTCCTCCTATATATACCTACGTACCCCCAAACTACCAAATACGGAGCCAAAACCCTAATTCCACCGCCGTAACTTTCTGTATCCATGAGATCCTATCTTGGGGCCTTTTCCGGAGCTCCGCCGGAGGGGGTATCGATCACAGAGGGCTTCTACATCAACACCATAGCTTCTCCGATGAAGTGTGAGTAGTTTACTTCAGACCTTAGGGTCCATAGTTATTAGCTAGATGGCTTCTTCTCTCTTTTTGGATCTCAATACAAAGTACTCCCCCTCTCTTGTGGAGAACTATTCGATGTAATCTTATTTTGCGGTGTGTTTATTGAGACCGATGAATTGTGGGTTTATGATCAAGTTTATCTATGAACAATATTGGAATCTTCTTTGAATTCTTTTATGTATGATTGGTTATCTTTGCAAGTCTCTTCGAATTATCAGTTTGGTTTGGCCTACTAGATTGATCTTTCTTGCAATGGGAGAAGTGCTTAGCTTTGGGTTCAATCTTGCGGTGTCCTTTCCCAGTGACAGTAGGGGCAGCAAGGCACGTATTGCATTTTTGCCATCGAGGATAACAAGATGGGGTTTATATCATATTGCATGAGTTTATCCCTCTACATCATGTCATCTTGCTTAAAGCGTTACTCTGTTCCTTTTGAACTTAATACTCTAGATGCATGCTGGATAGCGGTTGATGTGTGGAGTAATAGTAGTAGATGCAGGCAGGAGTCGGTCTACTTGTCTCGGATGTGATGCCTATATACATGATCATACCTAGATATTCTCATAACTATGCTCAATTCCGTCAATTGCTCAACAGTAATGTGTTTACCCACCGTAATACTTATGCTCTCGAGAGAAGCCACTAGTGAAACCTATGGCCTCGGGGTCTACTTTCCATCATATTAATCTTCTGTCAACAAGCTATTTCCTTTTCCATTTATTTTTCTTTCTTTACTTTGCATCTTTATCATAAAAATACCAAAAAAATTTATCTTATCATATCTATCAGATCTCACTTTCGTAAGTGACCGTGAAGGGATTGACAACCCCTTTATTGCGTTGGTTGCGAGGATTTTATTTGTTTGTGTAGGTGCGAGGGACTAGTGCATGGCCTCCTACTAGATTGATACCTTGGTTCTCAAAAACTGAGGGAAATACTTACGCTACTTTGCTGCATCACCCTTTCCTCTTCAAGGGAAAACCAACGCAGTGCTCAAGAGGTAGCAAGAAGGATTTCTGGCGTTGTTGCCGGGGAGGCTTACGCAAGGTCAAGTCAAGATTTGGACTCCCGACAACGAGCCATTTCTGGCGCCGTTGCCGGGGAGTCTACCTAAAAGTCAACATACCAAGTACCCATCACAAACCCTTATCTCCTGCATTACATTATTTGCCATTTTCCTCTCGTTTTCCTCTCCCCCACTTCACCCTTGCCGTTTTATTCGCCCTCTCTCTCTGTCCTCCCTCTCTTTCTCTGTTTGCCTCTTTTTGCCCGTCTCTTGTTTGCTTGTGTGTTGGATTGCTTGCTTGTCGTTATGCCTAGTCCCCCATCTTCTCCGTTGTCTCCCAAAAATGAAGTTCTTAATTTTAAGCAAAGGGAAGGAGAAAATCTAAAAGACGTTTGGTATAGAATTTGCAATGCTCAAAATAGATCTACCAGAAAGCAATCTACTTCCATTCTTCTCCGCAATTTTTATGTAGGCACTACTCCTTGGCACAAATATGTCCTTCATACCATTACCGAAGGGAATTTCTTGGGTGGCCACACTTTTTATTCCTATAATGCTATGATAGATTTGTTTGGCTCACCCCCTCTTTTGGTTAATGGAACTATGTTAACTTTGGAGCATGTAATGCAAAAAATTGAAATTATTGAAAATAAAGTTGCTACCGTAGATTTAATTGAAAATTTGGATAAAAACATCCACAACCAAATTACTCAATATGGATCTAAAGTAGGAGTTGCTTTGAAAAATATTAAGGAGAAGGAACCCATAGTTAATGAAAGAATAAATCAGGATTCCACTAGAATCGATAAACTTGAGGGTATCATTACCAACTTGGGAATCGCTTTTTCTTCTGTAAAGAATACTCCAATTCCTCCAACTAATATTACCAAGCTTATGTATGTTCCTAAAAATAAGGGTGAATCCTCTAGCAAGGAAACTGCGAATCTCAAGTCTATAAGTATTCATCCCAATCTTTTTGTTATCATTAAGGAACCGTTTGCTACTAATGATTGTTTCGATTTTGTGCCTAAAAGTTTGATAATTGATAAAAGGAAAGAAACTCTTAAGGTTGATAGATGTCTCATTAAAGAATTACCAACTAAAGATACCTAGATCTATCTTCGCTTTTATGCCTAGCTAGGGGCGTTAAACGATAGCGCTTGTTGGGAGGCAACCCAATTTTATTTTTATTCCTTTCTTTTTTCTCCTGTTTAGTAATAAATAATTTATATAGACTCTTTTTTGGTTGTGTTTTTTGTGTTTAATTAGTGTTTGTGCCAAGTAGAACCGTTGGGAAGACCTGGGGAAAGTCTTTTTAATCTTGCTGTAAAAAAACAGAAACTTTAGCGCTCACGAGAACTGATGCCATTTTTATTTGGAAAGTGCTATTTAGTTAATTCTTTTTGCAGATGATTAATAGATAAATTCCTCATGTCCATAAATTTATTTTAGAATTTTTGGGGTTCCAGAACTTGCGTTAGATACAGATTACTACAGACTATTCTGTTTTTGACAGATTCTGTTTTTCTTGTGTTGTTTGCTTATTTTGATGAATCTATGGCTAGTAAAATAGTTTATAAACCATAGAGAAGTTGGAATACAGTAGGTTTATCACCAATATAAATAAAGAATGAGTTCATTACAGTACCTTGAAGTGGTGTTTTGTTTTCTTTTGCTAACGGATCTCACGAGATTTTCTACTTTAAGTTTTGTGTTGTGAAGTTTTCAAGTTTTGGGTGAAAGGTTTGATGGATTATGGAACAAGGAGTGGCAAGAGCCTAAGCTTGGGGATTCCCATGGAACCCCAATATAATCTAAGGACACCTAAAAGCCCAAGCTTGGGGATGCCCCGGAAGGCATCCCCTCTTTCGTCTACTTCCATCGGTAACTTTACTTGGAGCTATATTTTTATTTACCACATGATATGTGTTTTGCTTGGAGCGTCTTGTATTATTTGAGACTTTATTTGTTAGTTTTCCACAATCATCCTTGCTGTACACACCTTTTGAGAGAGACACACATGATTCAGAAATTGTTAGAGTACTCTATGTGCTTCACTTATATCTTTTGAGTTATATAGTTTTTGCTCACTTCACTTATATCTTTTAGGGCACGGTGGTGGATTTTTTTATAGAAACTATTGTTCTCTCATGCTTCACTTAGATTATTTTGAGAGTCCTACAAAACAGCGTGGTAATTAGCTTTAATTATGTTAGGCATTCAAGATTAATAAAAAATTTCTTATGAGTGTGTTGAATACTATGAGAAGTTTGATACTTGATAATTGTTTTGAGATATGGAGATGGTGATATTAGAGTCATGCTAGTTGAGTAGTTGTGAATTTGAGAAATACTTGTTTTGAAGTTTGTGATTCCCGTAGCATGCACGTATGGTGAACCGTTATGTGATGAAGTCGAAGCATGATTTATTTATTGATTGTCTTCCTTATGAGTGGCAGTCGGGGACGAGCGATGGTCTTTTCCTACCAATTTATCCCCCTCGGGGCATGCGCGTAATACTTTGCTTTTATAACTAATAGATTTTTGCAAAAAGTATAGGAGTTATTTATGACTAATGTTGAGTCCATGGATTATACGCACTCTCACCCTTCCACCATTGCTAGCCTTTCTAATACCGCGCACCTTTCGCCGGTATCATACACCCACCATACACCTTCCTCAAAACAGCCACCATACCTACCTATTATGGCATTTCCATAGCCATTCCGAGATATATTGCCATGCAACTTTCCATCGTTCCATTATTATGACACGCTTCATCATTGTCATATTGCTTGCATGATCATGTAGTTGACATCGTATTTGCGGCAAAGCCACCGTTCATAATTCTTTCATACATGTCACGCATGCATCATTGCACATCCCGGTACACCGCCGGAGGCATTCACATAGAGTCATATTTTGTTCTAAGTATTGAGTTGTAATTCTTGAGTTGTAAGTAAATAAAGTGTGATGATCATCATTATTAGAGCATTGTCCCAAGTGAGGAAAGGATGATGGAGACTATGATTCCCCCACAAGTCGGGATGAGACTCCGGACTAAAAAAAGAGGCCATAAAAAAGAGAATGCCCAAATAAAAAAGAGAAAAAGAGAGAAGGGACAATGCTACTATCCTTTTACCACACTTATGCTTCAAAGTAGCACCATGATCTTCATGATAGAGAGTCTCCTATGATATCACTTTCATATACTAGTGGGAATTTTTCATTATAGAACTTGGCTTGTATATTCCAATGATGGGCTTCCTCAAAATGCCCTAGGTCTTCATGAGCAAGCGAGTTGGATGCACACCCACTTAGTTCCTTTTGTTGAGCTTTCATACACTTATAGATCTAGTGCGTCCGTTGCATGGCAATCCCTACTCACTCACATTGATATCTATAAATGGGCATCTCCATAGCCCGTTGATACGCCTAGTTGATGTGAGACTATCTTCTCCCTTTTTTGTCTTCTCCACAACCACCCTTCTATTCCACATATAGTGCTATGTCCATGGCTCACACTCATGTATTGCGTGAAGATTGAAAAAGTTTGAGAACACTAAAAGTATGAAACAATTGCTTGGCTTGTCATCGGGGTTGTGCATGATTTAAATACTTTGTGTGGTGAAGATGGAGCATAGCCAGACTATATGATTTTGTAAGGATAACTTTCTTTGGCCATATTATTTTGAAGAGACATAATTGCTTAGTTAGTATGCTTGAAGTATTATTATTTCTATGTCAATATTGAACTTTTGTCTTGAATCTTTCGGGTCTGAATATTCATACCATAATTAAGAGAATTACATTGAAATTATGCCAAGTAGCATTCCACATCAAAAATTCTGTTTTTATCATTCACCTACTCGAGGACGAGCAGGAACTAAGCTTGGGGATGCTTGATACGTCTCCAACGTATCTATAATTTTTGATTGTTCCATGCTATATTATACCTTGTTCTGGACATTATTGGGCTTTATTATACACTTTTATATTATTTTTGGGACTAACCTATTAACCGGAGGCCCAACCCAGAATTGTTGTTTTTTGCCTATTTCAGAGTTTCGCAGAAAAAGAATATCAAACGGAGTCCAAACGGAATGAAACCTTCGGGAATGTGATCTTTGGAACGAACGTGATCCAGAGGACTTGGACCCTATGTCAAGACATCAACTAGGAAGGCGCGAGGTAGGGGGCGCGCCTACCCCCCCCCCCCCCCCCAGACGTGCCCTCCACCCTCGTGGGGCCCATGTTGCTCCACCGACGTACTTCTTCCTCCTATATATACCTACGTACCCCCAAACTACCAGATACGGAGCCAAAACCCTAATTCCACCGCCGTAACTTTCTGTATCCGTGAGATCCCATCTTGGGGCCTTCCGGAGCTCCGCCGGAGGGGGTATCGATCACGGAGGGCTTCTACATCAACACCATAGCCTCTCCGATGAAGTGTGAGTAGTTTACTTCAGACCTTCGGGTCCATAGTTATTAGCTAGATGGCTTCTTCTCTCCTTTTGGATCTCAATACAAAGTTCTCCCCCCTCTCTTGTGGAGATCTATTCGATGTAATCTTCTTTTGAAGTGTGTTTGTTGAGACCAATGAATTGTTGGTTTATGATCAAGTTTATCTATGAACAATATTTGAATCTTCTCTGAATTCTTTTATGTATGATTGGTTATCTTTGCAAGTATCCTCGAATTATCAGTTTGGTTTGGCCTACTAGATTGATCTTTCTTGCAATGGGAGAAGTGCTTAGCTTTGGGTTCAATCTTGCGGTGTCCTTTCCCAGTGACAGTAGGGGCAGCAAGGCACGTATTGTATTGTTGCCATCGAGGATAACAAGATGGGGTTTATATCATATTGCATGAGTTTATCCCTCTACATCATGTCATCTTGCTTAAATCGTTACTCTGTTCCTTTTGAACTTAATACTCTAGATGCATGCTGGATAGCGGTCGATGTGTGGAGTAATAGTAGTAGATGCAGGCAGGAGTTGGTCTACTTGTCTCGGACGTGATGCCTATATACATGATCATACCTAGATATTCTCATAACTATGCTAAATTATGTCAATTGCTCAACAGTAATTTGTTTACCCACCGTAATACTTGTGCTCTCGAGAGAAGCCATTAGTGAAACTTATGGCCCCCGGGTCTACTTTCCATCAACAAGCTATTTCCTTTTCCATTTGTTTTGCTTTCTTTACTTTGCATCTTTATCATAAAAATACCAAAAATATTATCTTATCATATCTATCAGATCTCACTTTCGTAAGTGACGGTGAAGGGATTGACAACCCCTTTATTACGTTGGTTGCGAGGATTTTATTTGTTTGTGTAGGTGCGAGGGACTCGTGCGTGGCCTCCTACTGGATTGATACCTTGGTTCTCAAAAACTGAGGGAAATACTTATGCTACTTCGTTGCATCACCCTTTCCTCTTCAAGGGAAAACCAACGCAGTTCTCAAGAGGTAGCAGTGTGCAAAACTCGGAGGTGTCGTACGTTCGGTGCTTGATCGGTCGGAACGAGAAGAAGGTCGACTGCATCAACCGCGTTGTCAAACACTTCCGCTTTCGGTCTACGAGGGTACGTAGACACACTCTCCCCCTCTCGTTGCTATGCATCTCCTAGATAGATCTTGCGTGAGCATAGGATTTTTTGAAATTGTATGCTACGTTTTCCAACAATGGCATCATGAGCCAGGTCTATGCGTAGATGATATGCACGAGTAGAACACAAAGAGTTGTGGGTGGTGATAGTCATACTATGTAGCGACCAGACCTCAAACGGTCTGATCTCTGTGCATCAGTGTCATCCCTGGATCGGTAATGCTGACCCGCACAGTACTTGAGGATTTATAACAGAGTAGCAATCACACACTTATTACATCAAATGTCTCAAAAGAGAGCTTATTACAATAAATATGGCTTAATGCCATCTAATACGATAACAGCGGAAGGCTTGGAAGATAAAGTGAGTCCATCAACTCCAAAGGCATCACTGAGTGAAAGACCACGCCCTAAGGCTCCTTATTCATCGTTTGAAATTGTATGCTACGTTTTCCAACAATGGCATCATGAGCCAGGTCTATGCGTAGATGATATGCACGAGTAGAACACAAAGAGTTGTGGGTGGTGATAGTCATACTATGTAGCGACCAGACCTCAAACGGTCTGATCTCTGTGCATCAGTGTCATCCCTGGATCGGTAATGCTGACACGCACAGTACTTGAGGATTTATAATAGAGTAGCAATCACACACTTATTACATCGAATGTCTCAAAAGAGAGCTTATTACAATAAATATGGCTTAAGGCCATCTAATACAATAACAGCGGAAGGTTTGGAAGATAAAGTGAGTCCATCAACTCCAACGGCATCACTGAGTGAAAGACCACGCCCTAAGGCTCCTTACTCATCTTTTGAAAAGTCTGCAACATGATACGTTGCAGCCCGAAACGGGTCAGCACATGGAATATGCTGGCAATGTAACACAAGAGAGTAATGAATAGAATAATGCTATCACTACATGCATATATGGCTGGTGGAGGCTGTATGGTTAATATGTTTTGCGGAAAGCTAGTTTTTCCCTGCAACAAAGGAATAAATTTTATTTAACTATCATGGTGGTTGTTAAACATTGAGAAGGTTCACCCAACTCAATCCCAATTAAGCATCATCATTAAAACCAATCAAATTATATTAAGAGTGATGAGATCCACATGATAATCCAAGAACTAGATACTCAAGATGTCCATAACCGGGGACACGGCTAACCATGATTAGTTTGTACACTCTACAGAGGTTTGCGCACTTTTCCCCACAAGACTCGATCTCCTCCGTTGAATTTCTCGCACTACATGATGTTTGAGAAACGGATGACCGAGACACAGTCTTTCCGAAGAGGTCCCCTTAACCGATAGATAGGCCTGTACACCTACAATCCCCTACATCTACTAGCCCATCATGGAAACGTTTCCCACAACTTACTCAACTATGCCAGAGCCCATAATGGCATGTGGCTGCACACGGAAGTTTCTAGCATGATTAATCTTATGATCCCTTTGAGCCTGGGTGGCAGTCCATAGGAGAATCACACAGTACCCCGGGATTTCCAAAAATACAGGCAACACTGGGTTCCCCAGGTGCCTCAATCCACCCAGATGTGTATTAAAGTTGCCACCTTAAGTTAACCATTAATTAACAATACTCACATCTGTCATGAATACACTCAAACCCAAACCACGTCTACGAGCATAGCATAGTAATATAAGTGTAATGCCCGGATAATCATGCTTCAGTAATCCCGCATTAATGATGCCACGTCACCTCGGTTATGGCTGATAATCTCGCGTTAGTTCGAAACGGATTCAAATTCAAAATTTGAATTAAGTTAAAACAATTAAAGTTTTCGAAAGTCAAAACTAAAATGTTCGATGTGTTGAAAATATTCCCTAACTATTTGTCATGAGGAATCCATGCTTTTATAAAAAAACCTAAATACATAAAAGGAATTAAAACAGAAAAGAGAAATAAATAAAAGAAAAAGGGAAAAGATAAAACAAACAAAAGAAAAAAAGGGAAAAGAGAACTCCCTTGCCCCCCGGGCTCTAGGCAAGTTGGCCATTGGGCCAACCCACCTGTCCAGCCAATCTCCTCTCCTTAACCCCCTCCCCACTCCACCGGTTCCCCACCGACACACCCCCACTCCCCCCGCAAAATATCTCCCTCCCCCCTCTCTCCTGATTGGATCGGGAGGAGACCGCCGCCCCGCGCCCGGAGCTTCCTCGCCGGACCACCTCAACGGCCTGCCTCCTCTACGCCCGTCGTCCCCGACCTCCACCTCGCGCCCCGCTGCCACTCCCCTACCGGCCCCATGAGCACGCGTCATGGCCGTCCCCTGCTCCTGGTCGTGCCGGCGTGCACATGCACGCGCTGACCACGCCGCCTGCAGCCATCGCTACCTCACCGCCCGCACCGTCCACTAGCTACGCCCTATGCACGTGTTGCGTGCCTCGCCGCGGTCCTGCTCGCTCCGTGGATGTAGACCATGCCCCTGACCCCACTCGCGCCACCCACGCCCAGCCGGGCCCTCTGTTGCTCCGCTTGCTCGCGCCCTGGCCACGCGCCGCACCACCCCGGTCGTGTCTGTCGCACGCACGCGCCCGCGCCGTCTCCCGCGTGCACGCCAACCGCTCCCCCCGCGGGCCGCGCCCCTGCACCGCGGTCGCCGTGCTCGACCGCCTGCCTTGCGCGTCCAGGCCGTGCCTTGGCCGCGTGCCCCGCGCACCAGGCCGCGCCTTCCCGCTCACGCAAGCTGCAGCTGCGTTGCCGTTGCCGCATGCTGCTGCCGTCGCACTTCGCCCTCACCGCTGTTGCGTGCTGCTGCTCCACTGCTAGCCCTGGCCGCTGACGCCCCTCCATGCCCAGCCACCCGTCGCCGCTTCCGGCGAGCCACCCCGCGCGCATCACCGTCGTGGCCGCCAGCGCCCACGCCCGCGTGCCCCTGTGCGTGCCCCCGAACGGGGCGCGCCCGTAACCCGTCGCCCGCGCCCTTTATGGCCTTTGGCTAGTGACACATGGGGCCTAGCCCCCCCCCCCCAAGAACAAAATTAAAAAGAAAGAAATAAATAAATAATAATTAAAATAATTAATTAATTGACTGAATAATTAACTTAATTAATTCTGATTAGATTAACTAAGTATGATTAATTAACCTAATTAACTACTGTTAATTAACTAAATAGTCTATGACCAGTGGGACCCACCTGTCAGGTTGACCAGGTCAACTGCTGATGTCATGATGACGTAAGCAAACACTATTCTGGATAATGTTGATTTAAATAATTAAATAAATCCTAAAAATGATTTAAATCTTTTAAAATTAATATAAGATAAACCATAGTTCGGATGAAAAAACTTTGTACATGAAAGTTGCTCAGAACGACGAGACGAATCCGGACACGCAGCCCGTTCGTCCGCCACACATCCCTAGCATAGCGAACATGCAACTTTCCCCCTCTGATTCATCTGTCCGAAAACGCGAAACACCGGGGATATTTTCCTGGATGTTTCCCCCCTTCACCGGTATCACCTCATACTGCGTTTGGTCACCCCTAGCACCGCACATTGCCATGTTATGCTTTGTGTTGCTTTGCTTGCTCTGTTATTTATTGTGTTCCCCCTCCGTTACTTCTTTCCGGTAGACCCCGAGACCGCTGCCGGTACCCCCGGTCGACTACGGTGTTGACGACCCCTCCTTGCCAGAGCAACCAGGCAAGCCCCCCCTGATCTCCAGATATCACCTATTCTTCTCTCTACTGCATGCATTAGAGTAGTGTAGCATGTTACTGCTTTCCGTTAATCCTATTATGATGCATAGCCTGTCCTTGCTACTATTGTTGATACCTTACCTGCAATCCTAAATTCTTAGTATAGGATGCTAGTTTATCATCAGTGGCCCTACATTCTTGTCCGTCTGCCATGCTATACTATCGGGTCGTGATCACTCGGGAGGTGATCACGGGTACATTCAGACATACTATACATGTGGTGACTAAAGTCGGGTCGGCTCATAGAGTACCCGCATGTGATTCTGATGAGGGGGCTAAAAGGACAGGTGGCTCCATCCAGGTAGTCGTGGGCCTGAGTTCTCGACAGCCCCCGACTGTTACTTTGTGGCGGAGCGACAGGACAGGTTGAGACCACCTAGGAGAGAGGTGGGCCTGGCCCTGGTCGGCGTTCGTGGTTACTTCAAGATAACACGCTTAACGAGATCTTGGTATTTGATCTGAGTCTGGCTACTGGCCTATATGCACTAACCAACTACGCGGGAACACTTATGGGCACTCGACGTCATGGTATCAGCCGAAGCCTTCATGACGTTAGCGACTGAGCGGCGCGCGCCGGGTTGGACCGTGTAACGCAACTTCCTTTGTAATGGAGGTTGCTAGGTCTGCTCTCCGGCCGCCCACGCAACGTGCAGGTGTGCAATGGGCGATAGGCCCAGACCCCTGCGCGCATAGGATTTAGACCGGCGTGCTGACCTCTCTGTTATGCCTAGGTGGGGTTGCGACGTGTTGATCTTCCGAGGCCGGGCATGACCCAGGAAAGTGTGTCCGGACAAAGGGGATCGAGCATGTTGTGAAATGTGGTGCACCCCTGCAAGGAAGTTAATCTATTCGAATAGTTGTGATCTTCGGTAACAGGACGACTTGGAGTTGTACCTTGACCTTATGACAACTAGAACCGGATACTTAATAAAACACACCCTTCCAAGTGCTAGATACAACCGGTGATCGCTCTCTCACAGGGCGACGAGGGGAGGATCATCGGTTAGGATTATGCTATGCGATGTTACTTGGTGAACTTACCATCTACTCTCTTCTACATGCTGCAAGATGAAGGTTGCCAGAAGCGTAGTCTTCGACAGGACTAGCTATCCCCCTCTTATACCGGCATTCTGCAGTTCAGTCCATATATGATACCCCCTTTTCCATTTGATACCAATGCATACATTTGTAGTGTAGCTCCTTGTTTGCGAGTACTTTGGATGAGTACTCACGGTTGCTTTGCTCCCTCTTTTCCCCCTTTCTATACCCATTTGCTGCGACCAGATGATGGAGTCCAGGAGCCAGACGCCACCGTCGTCGACGACTCCTACTACACTGGAGGTGCCTACTACTACGTGCAGCCCGCTGACGACCACCAGGAGTAGTTTAGGAGGATCCCAGGTAGGAGGCATGCGCCTCTTTCGATCTGTATCCCAGTTTGTGCTAGCCTTCTTAAGGCAAACTTGTTTACTTATGTCTATACTCAGATATTGTTGCTTCCGCTGACTCGTCTATGATCGAGCTCTTGTATTCGAGCCCTCGAGGCCCCTGGCTTGTAATATGATGCTTGTATGACTTATTTTATTTGTAGAGTTGGGTTGTGATATCTTCCCGTGAGTCCCTGATCTTGCTCATACACGTTTGCGTGTATGATTAGTGTACGGTCAAATTGGGGGCATCACAAGTTGGTATTAGAGCCGTCTGCCTGTAGGAATCCCCTTCCACACTCCTTGGCCGAAGTCGAGTCTAGAAATTACAAAACTTTTTACTAACATGGCTGTGTGTCTTATGGGCCCACGTCGCCATTTGGGTGGTATTAGGATCTTTTACTCCTCGATCCTTACTCTGGGACTCTGAACTCTCTCCTACTCGGGTTAAACGACTTTACTAACTCTAACATTAGGATCCCGTGACCACGTTCACCCCAAAGTTGGATAAGCCCTAGCTATTCTTTAGAGCAGTATATTGAACATTATCCACACTGTCATTTGACTCCTTTGAAACATCTTTGTTTTCAGATGGAACCCACGAGACAGGTCGTGCGCCACACGACGGCCATTGGTGCCTCAGGATCACCTGCTGTGTTGGTTGAGATGATGACCTATCTGGGTTATCGCTGGCACCCTAAGTACACCGTCTACGAGGAGTACCAGGACTTTAACCAGGAGCAGTATCGTGCTATCGTCCACCTCTACTCTCGGGAGTATGACTCCACTACCGTACTGCACACTGCTCATGGTGTTGGAGTGACTATCGACATGGCGGTCCATGATGCTGCTTATGCTGCTCTGACACGTCTTCGTGGAGAGTATCGGGAGTTGGACACCTCCCCTTTTAGGCACATTGCTATCGCATCCGATGTTTGTGCGGAGGGATACTACACTGCTGCCTACTCCACTGTCACCCGAGAGCCCTTCTAACATCGGAACCTGGTTCTGCATGCTGATGGGCTGGATAGAGCTAACCGAGCTCTTCGCCACGAGTTGTACACCACCCGTCAGCACCTGTACCGTGCTCTGACGCTGTTGCACCCCTCTGTCCGATGTGGTGATCTGTCGCGTTCTGTGATATACCCTGCCATGACCGTGATGCCCCAGGGTGTCGGCTGGCCGGATGTGGGAGGCTACTCTCCCACGCTTGGTCCTCTTCTGCCACCTGCGCGTCGGGTTCCGCACCAGAGTATCCGCGGACCCCAGGCTACTCACGCGGAGGACTTCCCGTCGCGTCACTACCAGCTGTCAGGCTACACCTACCTCCACAGTTCCTCCTGGGACTGATGTAGGCTTACTTGTTAGTGTTAGATGCATTCACCGCGAGCCTGCGTGCCGCCTATGATGTTCTTAGGCTATGTACTGAACTCTGTGTACCGAACTTTATGCATGATCTCTTTTGTAAGATATGCCAACTACTAAGCAGTATCTATCGTGTTCCTTTCATTATGCATGTTTCATCATGAATGATTCTTGTCCTTGCAATTTCTCAATGCTGAACTAACCCTGTTATATATTAGCAGGATGGTTAGACCAGGTGGTCGTGGTCGTGGTGGCCATGCCCCACCACCGCCTGAGTACATGGCTGGTATGATCCAACAGTTCGAGCTGAACCGCCAATTCATGGAAAATTGATGGCTCGGTTTCCTCGCCCCAATATGAACCAGCAGCCAGCCCAAGTGACTCTGCAGGATTTCATGTGCCTCAACCCAACTGTGTATCGCAGCTCAACTCAGCCTCTGGATGCTGATGACTGGCTCCGTGACATCACCTATGAGATGGAGTCTGCTGATGTAGCCCCTGCCAGCTATGTCACCTTTGCTTCCTTCTTCCTGAAAGGACTCGCTGCTCAATGGTGGGACAGCCACAGGCATACTCTGCCAGTTAGAACAATCATCACCTGGCCAGACTTCCAAGCTGCTTTCCATGCCCGCTTCATTCCTCAGGGATTCATGGACCAGAAGAAGCGCGAATTCCGCAACCTTACCCAGGGCAACAAAACTATGGAAGCTTATCAGCGAGAGTTTCTGGATCTGTCCCGCTATGCTGAAGAAGACATTGCAGCTGATGCACACAAACAAGAGAAGTTCCATGATGGCCTTGAAGCTGACATCAAGCTCGCACTTTTAGTGCATGACTTTGCTGATTTCGCCACCTTGGTGAACAAGGCCATCAATGTCGAAACTGGTTTGCAGGAACACCAGAGCTCTCACAGGCGCAACCGTGACACGGGCTCATGTTCGGGCCCTTCCTCGCAGAAGCGTAGGATATGGATTCCCAACAGCATGTACCAGCCAACTTCACCTGCTCCAAGGCAGTCTTATGCTGCACCGCGTCTGCCTCCCCCACCAACTAGGCAGGCGAGACTTCCAGCTCCACCACCCCGAGCTTCTTTTCCCACTCCCAATAATGGTCTGTGCTACAAGTGTGGCCAACCAGGTCACCTCGCCAGGAACTGCCTTCAGAACCAGAATCAACTGGCCCTTCCTGCAGCTGGCCGTGGAAGCAACCAGCCTCGCAACAACAATGCTAGGTCTTATGGTTGTGTTCATGCCAACCACGTTGATCTCAATGAAGTTCTAGACCAGCCTGCTACTGTGATGGGTACACTCCTCGTAAATTCAGTACCTGTATCTGTTTTATTTGATACTGATGACCCACAAGTATAGGGGATCTATCGTAGTCCTTTCGATAAGTAAGAGTGTCGAACCCAACGAGGAGTAGAAGGAAATGATAAGCGGTTTCCAGCAAGGTATTCTCTCTAAGTACTGAAACAAGTGGTAACAGATAGTTTTGTGATAGGATAATTTGTAACGAGCAACAAGTAACAAAAGTAAATAAAGTGCAGCAAGGTGGCCCAATCCTTTTTGTAGAAAAGTACAAGCCTGGACAAACTCTTATATAGAGAAAAGCGCTCCCGAGGACACATGGGAATATCGTCAAGCTAGTTTTCATCACGCTCATATGATTCGCATTTGGTACTTTGATAATTTGGTATGTGGGTGGACCGGTGCTTGGGTGCTGTCCTTACTTGGACAAGCGTCACTTATGATTAACCTCTATTGCAAGCATCCGCAACTACAACAAAAGTATTAAGGTACCACCCCTTAGTTGCTCTGTTTTTGGAGTTGGAGTCGAGACCATGGCCATGGATCCTCCATCTCTCAACTTTGCAAGAGGTAAAGACTTTCAACGTTCTATGAGGGAGAAGTTCGGTCATCCAGTGGTTTTCTCCCCTGGTTTTCGCCAGCGGGAGTTCACTTTGGTGGTTTCCTTCTGTCGTGCTCGCCTTCGGTTGGGTTGTCACACGGTTAGCGTCACACTTCAATCTTGCTTTGGTGGTTATCCACAAGGTTTTCGTGTCCATCATCTCAAGGACAGATCCTTCAAGTTTTCGGTTGCCTCTAAAGCTGTGGGTTTTGAGATCTATAATCATGGCCGCGTGGTTGAAAAGGATTTCGAATTAGTGTTTAATCTTTGGGGTTTCAGAGGCCCCAACTGGTTGCGTGAAGAACAACTTTTTTATCGTGAGTAAGAATCTTCTTGGACCTTGGTTACTAATGGTCCGCGTGCTCGAGCTGTTGCCACATCTAGCTCCGGCGATCAACTCCGGCCGTCGGTCTTTGCTCGCCTCACAAATTTTCCGAGTTCTAGCAATAATGTGGTCTCCGACAATAATGCGGTCTCCGACAATAATGCATCTTCAATGCAGAATATTAATACCTCAGGAGAGGTCCACGCTGCGGTTTCTCAGGGCGGCAATCAGGTTTTTCAAATGGAGCGCTTACATGCTATTCTTGTGGTTTATTGGGCCACTTTGCCAGGGAGTGTCACGTACAAAGGCTACCTGGGTTGTTCCCATTCCTTTGGTTTGCTACATTTGACAGCCCACCCGTTGAAGCCTGGAACATGGATGCGGTCCAGGATTGGTTCAAGTCAGTCGGCCCGGCCCGCGACCCTCCGGTGGTTTCCTCTTTTAGCGAGCTCGCCACGGGATCTTTTCCTAATTTCCAGCCTCGATTGGCACTTGCCTCCTCAACTTCTCCTCAGCCAGCCTCTGCTTCACCACAGTTCCCAAACTCTGCTCCTGTCACCTCCTGCTCGCCGGTGATAGGGTGCGCCTCCGCGGCTTCTCCGATGGCCAACATTCTGATCGACCCGCGGCCATTTGTGCCGCATGGGTTCGCTATCCAGCAGCTTCCGGGCCGCAATGGGGTGGCTCGTGTGGTACTTCCGCATCGTCCTCGCTGCCATGAAGACTGGGCTATCGCAACTATCCATCCACTCCCAGCCGATGCTCCGCTTCCCAATGTAAGAGATGTTCTCGAAGAATTTATCGTTGAGCATAGGCAGCTAGGGCTGAGGGACATCCAGCATTGCCCGTTTGGTGAGGCGTATGTGCGTCTGACAAGGGTTAGAGATAGGGACAAGCTCGTGCTGGATAGCCCGCATGAATTCGGCGACGTTTTCATCTCTTTTGTGAAGCATGATGAGGGAAGGAATCATAGGCGGGTGCATTTCAATAGAACAGTTTGGTTGCTGCTGACTGGTGTCCCGTTTGATTTTCGAAATACTGAAGACTTGGCCTGTGCTGTCAGTAAGTTCAGTCGCATGATTTCCTGGGACAAGGAGGATGACCACATGGGCCGTATTGTGGTCAAGGCTCGTGTTATGAATTTGGATATAATCCCCAAGAGCATGAGATGGTCAGAGGGAGATGAGTTTGAAGAGGATGGTTGGTCCTCTTCCATTGAAGTGTTGGCTAGTGAGCTTCTTGGTGGGGGCCCAGCAAACGAAGATCCGATTGCACCAGACAATGTGGATCCACACCCTTTGCCAGAGAATGCTGACCCTGGTGCTGGTTTTCACAATGCTGCACTCAACAACAACAATTTAAATGCTCAGCAGGAAGACAATTGGGAGCAAGAGGACAACTGGAATATTCCACAACAGGACAACATGCATGCACCCCTTGCTGACATTCTGGATGCTGTGCAGCAAGAGGAGATGGCTTGGGCAGATGGTGAGGAGTTAGTGCCTGCTTTCAGTAATAGCAGCCTTTCTTCAGATATGTCATTTTCTGAAGGAGTTAATTCCAACATTCCTCTGCCACCTATGATTGCTGGGAATGTATTTCACATAGATGTTGAACCAATTGCTCTGCCTCCTCCAGCCAATGTGGTTGCAAATGGGCTTTAGAACATTATTCAAGCATACCTTTCTAATGAAGAAGAGCCCAACGTGTTGCCTATGCAAAATGAGGTTGTAGCAACTGAAGATATAGCCCTTCCTGTTCAAGTGCCTGCAAGCCAGTTGCATCTTTTGGATGCAATTAATCCTTCTCGGGGTGCAGAGGCTGTTGCTAGCTCTGAAGATCAAATCTTGGGCCCTAATTCCAATGTTCTGCAAATTTGTTCTACTATGAAAAATAATTTGCCTCCTGTCTTTCTTCAAGGAGATCCCGTGCCAGGTTCTGAGTTTGAATTGGCAGCTGCAGTTGGTGCTTCTGACCAGGTCTTTCAGTCAAGTCCTTCTCACATCAATACTTTGAGAGGAGGGCTGGATCCTGTCACCAGTATTGAGAATCTTCAGTCTGGTCTGCAAGGTAAATGGGTAAATCAAATCAATGAGCATTTCAGCATGGTGCCTTCCCTCCTAGGTTTGAAATGTATTCAGCTTGTTGCAACTGCAGATAATGACAAACTGATATCTGAAGAAGGTCTCTTGCTGTGGAAGAAGCACTTTCAGGAGCAGTCTGTGGATAAGCAAAGCTCTTTTTCTGCCAACATTTCTGTAAGTTGGTTTAATTTCATTGTCCACCTTCTATTGACTCCAGATAAGTTTGACTGGACTGTGAATATGCTTAAGTCTGGGATGTGGGAACTTTTCTCTGGTGTTGAGAACATGGAACAAGCTATTCTGTTTCATATACCTGCTAAATGCCCTGCTTCACATGCTCCTATTTGTCAGGCCCTTGCACAGGAGAATCAGGTTGCAAAGGATAAGGGCAAGGAGAATGTTGAGGTGGCTTCCGACATGCAAGATTTGAAGTCCTAGGCCCTTCTGCAGCCTTTTGGCACTGACAACCTCAGGAAGAGAAGGAGTGGTAAAACCCCCCTAGTGGAAACTGAGGTAAGGAGAAGTGACAGAATTAAAAAAGTGAATGATGGATATAAAAGAAACCCCTGCTCAAATACTAGTTGTCTGCCTTGTCATGCTATTCCTCCTGTCATTCAAAACTCAGTTGTTAGAAACCTCACTGCCTCTTTCTATAAGGTTGCTGAGGGGGAGCTGGATAGCAAGCTGGCCAAGAAGCCAAGAAGAAAGCTTGATGAGGACTTGGTCAATGTGCCCTTGGCCACTGGAGAGGATAACACACCAACATCTTCATGATGATTACTAGACATCACTGGGCTAGTGGTTGGGGGGGTAGTTTGGATGAAGTTTCATGTGCCCTTTTGGTCAATCTTATTTATGTTGTAATCTTTGAGTGCTGGTACTTTAAGCAACTCTTTGCTCTGGAGATGATCTATCTTAATGGAACCTCTGTGGTGTATGATACTTGGATGTATTGTTGGTTTTTGTCATATGATGTGGTCCAGAACTTCAGATAATCTTTTCTCCACTTTAATAATGAGTCAAGTGCTGGTGCTTGACCTCTGCTGCAGTTCACATCTTTGTCTCCATGAATAACACTAATAGAAGTTGGAACATTCTGAACTGGAACATTAGAGGGATGAATTCACAGGATAAATGGTTGGCTTTAAGGCAGAAAATTGATGAGAGTGACTGCAATATTCTGTGCTTACAAGAAACTAAGAGAGAATAATTTGATGCTACTTACATAAAAAAAATTGTCCAAATAGAATCAATAAGTTTGCTTTCCTTCCTTCTGTTGGAGCTTCAGGGGGTCTCCTAGTGGCTTGGAATGGCTCTCACTTTGCTGGAGAAGTAATTTCTCAAAACAGATTTTCACTCTCAATCCAATTCACAAGTTTGCTCTCCAATCAGTCCTGGCTTCTCACCAATATCTATGGTCCTTGTGACCCACAGGACAAAATTGAGTTCATTGAGTGGTTTTTAAATATTCATATGCCTGATGAAGTGGACTGGATTCTTATGGGAGATTTCAATTTCATGAGGGATCCATCAGACAGAAATAAACCTGGTGGAGATGTTAATGAGATGCTCATGTTCAATGAAGCAATTAGTAACCAAGGTTTATTAGAGCTTCCCCTGCATGGAAGGAAATTCAGTTGGAGTAACATGCAGCAAAATCCTCTGCTGGTCAAGCTCGACTGGTTTTTCACTTCAGCTTCTTGGATGACGACATTCCCAAATACTATGGTTCTTCCTCTTGCAAAACCAATTTCAGACCACTTGCCATGTGTAATCAAAGTTGGTACCTCAATTCCCAAAGCAAAAGTTTTTAGATTTGAGAATTATTGGTTGCATCACTCAGACTTCAAACAGGTAGTTCATGCTGCTTGGAATATTCCAATAGGGAATCTGGATTCAGTCAAAAGGTTGAATGCAAAGTTTAAAAATTTGAGGAGAGCTTTGAAGTTGTGGGCCAGATCTTTCTCTTGTCTGAAAACTCAAATTGCTAAAATCAATGAACTCATTTTTCTTTGGGACTTTTTTGAGGAGTTTAGACCCCTGGACACTTATGAATGGAATTGTAGGATTCTCCTTAAAGAACATCTGCTAGTTCTTTTGAAGAACCAAAAGATCTACTGGAAACAGAGGGGAAAAATTAAAGGGGTAAAGTTTGGGGATGAAAATACCAAATTCTTTCATTCCAAGGCTTCTATCAATCACAGGCATAATCATATTGCTGTCCTGCAAAATGATGATCAAGTTGATATATCTGATCTTACTGGGAAAGCTACTATACTATGGGGCACCTATAAGAAAAGAATGGGGACTTCTCTCAAAACTTCTATGCATTTTGACTTGCAGCCATTGTTTCACCAAAGAAAGGATCCCACACTTTTTGAGTCATTGGAATTGCCTTTTTCTGAAGAAGAAATCAATGAAGTAGTGAAAGAATTACCTATAGACAAATCACCTGGTCCTGATGGCTTCAATAATGAGTTTTTTAAATCTTGTTGGGACATAATTAAAGGAGATGTGCTCAACTTCATTTCTGACTTCCATGCTGGACAAATCTCTCTGGAAAGTTTAAACACCTCATTCATTACTCTGATTCCAAAAGGAAATTCTCCTCTCACAGCAAATGATTATAGGCCAATCTCCCTCCTCAATTGTTGTCTCAAACTAGTCACTAAACTGTTGGCAAACAGGTTACAGAAAGTCATCTTAAAGCTAGTTCACATTAACCAATATGGCTTCCTCAAAGAGAGATCTATTCATGACTGCTTGGGTTGGGCTTATGAATACTTACATCAGTGCCATAAATCAAAGGAAGAGATTATTGTACTGAAATTGGACTTTGAAAAAGCTTTTGACACCATTGAACATCAGGCAATTCTGGATATTTTAAAAGCTAAAGGATTTGGAGATAGATGGATTAATTGGATCAAAATGTTGTTCACTTCTGCCTCATCTGCCATTCTGCTTAATGGTGTGCCTGGTAAAAAATTCTATTGCCTCAGAGGTGTGAGACAAGGAGACCCTCTATCTCCACTGCTGTTTGTACTTGCCGCAGATCTTCTTCAGTCAATCCTCAACAAGGCCATGCAAATGGGTTTACTCTCCTCACCTCTGCAAGTGAACTCCTGCCCTGATTTCCCAATAGTACAATATGCAGATGACACTTTGGTCCTCCTTCAAGCAGATGCCAAACAACTACACTGCCTCAAAGCCCTCCTCAATACTTTTGCAGATGCTACTGGGCTGAAAGTCAATTACTCTCAATCTAGCCTCATGCCACTCAATGTACCTGGGGAGAAAGTTGAAATTCTGACTAATACTTTCCAATGTAAAAGGGAATTCTTTCCCATCCAATATTTGGGTGCACCCCTGGGTATTTATAAACCCACTGTTGAGCAATGTTTACCTATGGTCATAAGACTTCAGAAGAAACCGATGGGCCTATCTTCTTTTTGACCATGGCTGGAAGACTATTGTTGGTAAAATCTGTGCTCAACTCCCTGCTGATTTACCTTATGGGGTGTCTTGATGTACCTGTCACCATTAAAGCTCAAGCAATTAAATTATTGAGGCACTGCCTTTGGAGAGGCCCTGATTTGGAGGATCATAGGCTTGCCATGGTGGCTTGGAGTACTGTTTGTAGGCCAAAGGACCAAGGAGGATTGGGAGTAATGGACATCTTTGTCCAAAACAAAGCTTTGCTGCTCAAGAATCTGCACAAGTTTTACAACAGATACAACATTCCATGGGTTAACTTGATCTGGGAAGCACATTATAGTGCTGGTTCACTGCTTGGCAACAGTTGGATGGGATCCTTTTGGTGGAAAGCTAATCTTAAGCTCATTGACAATTTCAAATCCATGGCTAGATGCCACATTGGAGATGGCAAAAGTGCCTTTTTCTGGTCTGATCTTTGGCACTCGGCCTGCCTTTAGGACATGTTCCCTCATCTCTTTTCTTTTGTGAAAAATAGAAACTCCACTGTGCATACCATTATTCACACTGAATTCCTGGAGGATCTCTTTCACTTACCATTGACAGTGCAAGCATTCCAAGAATTTGAGGCAATGGAAGACATTTGTATAACTTTGAGGGGTTCTGAATATCTGGAATGTACAGACACCTGGAGATATATTTGGGGAAGTGATCAATTCTCTGTTGCAAAGGCATATAAACTGATGATGGGAGTTAAAATAGTGCCACAACAATTTAACTGGATTTGGAATAGCTCTTGTCAACCCAAGCACAAGGTGTTCTTTTGGAGGCTACTACATGACAGACTCAATACCAGGAATCTTCTTAGAAGGAAATCTTTTCATTTGGACAATTACAATTGTGCTGTAAACAATTGCCAGCAGGAGGAAACACTTCAACACCTCTTTTGGACATGTCCTTTTGCTTCATAGTGTTGGGACATAATTTGCCCTACTAGGCAGGCAAATGTCTCAGTTCTCGAGGCCTTTGCTGATCTAAAATTAAAACTTCATGTGCCTTTCTTCATGGAAATCATCATCCTAGCATCATGGGCCATCTGGATCTCTAGGAACAACCTCATTTTTCAAGACATCCAACCAAGCATTCAGGGATGGAAAGTCATCCTCTTGGAGGAACTCAATTTGCTTAGGTTTAGATTTAAGAAGAGTTGTGCTAGAGCTTTCTGTCTCTGTCTTGACAACCTTGTCCTGTAATCTTTTGTTTTTTAGTAGCTGCTAGCTTCTTGTTTCTTTCTTTCTCTTTTTCTTCCTTCTTTTTGTTTTTTGGCTTATCTCAAGCCTTTTGTACTGCTGGATCTCTTTGTTGAAATATTATAAAAATTGCAGTGGGGTTTTGCCCTACTGTGTATAGTCAAAAAAAGTATTAAGGTAAACCTAACCATAGCATGAAACATATGGATCCAAATCATCCCCTTACGAAGCAACGCATAAACTAGGGTTTAAGCTTCTGTCACTCTAGCAACCCATCATCTACTTATTACTTCCCAATGCCTTCCTCCAGGCCCAAATAATGGTGAACTGTCATGTAGTCGACGTTCACATAACGCCACTAGAGGAGAGACAACATACATCTCATCAAAATATCGAACGAATACCAAATTCACATGACTACTAATAGCAAGACTTCTCCCATGTCCTCAGGAACAAACGTAACTACTCACAAAGCATAAACATGTTCATAATCAGAGGGGTATTAATATGCATATAGGATCTGAACATATGATCTTCCACCAATTAAACCAACTAGCATCAACTACAAGGAGTAGTTAACACTACTAGCAACCTACTAGTACCAATCCCGGACTTGGAGACAAGAATTGGATACAAGAGATGAACTAGGGTTTTGAGAGGAGGTGGTGCTGATGAAGATGTTGATGGAGATTGCCCTCTCCTGATGAGAGGAGCATTGGTGATGACGATGGCGATGATTTCCCCCTCCCGGAGGGAAGTTTCTCCGGCAGAACAGCTCCGCCAGAGCCCTGGATTGGTTCCGCCAAGGTTCCGCCTCGTGGCGGCGGAGTTTCGTCCGAGAAGATGGCTTCTTATTCTTTTCCATCGAAAGACCTCATATAGCAGAAGATGGCCACCGGAGGGCCACCAGGGGGCCCACGAGGTAGGGGGGCACGCCCAGGGGGTAGGGCGCACCCCCCACCCTCGTGGGCAGGGTTTGGCCCCCCTGGTGAACTTCTTCCGCTGAGTATTTTTTATACATTCTGAAAACGTCTTCCGTGAAGTTTCAGGACTTTTGGAGCTGTGCAGAATAGGTCTCTAATATTTGGTCCTTTTCCAGCCCAGAATCCCAGCTGACGGCATTCTCCCTCTTTATGCAAACCTTGTAGAATAAGAGAGAATAGGCATAAGTATTGTGACATAATGTGTAATAACAGCCCATAATGCAATAAATATCGATATAAAAGCATGATGCAAAATGGATGTATCAACTCCCCCAAGCTTAGACCTCGCTTGTCCTCAAGCGAAAGCCGAAATCAAAAAATATGTCCACATGTTTAGAGATAGAGGTGTCGATAAAATAAAATACGGACATGAGGGCATCATGATCATTCTTAGAACAGCAACTTATATAATTCTTGTCATATAATCTCTTATGCTAGAGTAATAATTCAATCACAATTTCAAGTATGAATAGTAAACTTCATTGACAACTAACAAACTATAATCTCAGTCATTGGAGCAATTGCAATTTATCATAACATGGGAAAGAGTCAACATATAAGAGCTTTTCAGCAAGTCCACATACTCAACTATCATATAGTCTTTCACAATTGTTGACACTCACACAATACTTATGGGTATGGAGTTTTAATCGGACACAGAGAAAGATAAGGGCTTATAGTTTTGCCTCCCAACGTTTTACCTCTAGGGTAATGTCAACAATAATAGTTCATGAAAACTCACATCCAAATAGCCATATATATCAGGATCGTTCCAACATATTGTTCTTGCCGAAGGATAAAATGTAAAAAGGAAGGGTGAAGATCACCATGACTCTTATGCAAGGTAGGAGATAAAAGTAAAAGATAGGCCCTTCGCAGAGGGAAGCAGAGGTTGTCATGCGCTTTTATGGTTTAATGCACAAAATCTTAGTGCGAAAGAACGTCACTTTATATTGCCACTTGTGATATGGACCTTTATTATGCAGTCTGTCGCTTTTATTTCTTCCATATCACACGATCGTATAAAGTTTATTTTCTCCCACACTAATAAGTCATACATATTTAGAGAGAAATTTTTATTGCTTTGCACCGATGACAACTTACTTGGAGGATCTTACTCAATCCATAGGTAGGTATGGTGGACTCTCATGGCAAAACTGGTTTAAGGGTATTTGGAAGCACAAGTAGTATCTCTACTTGGTACGATGAATTTGGCTAGCATGAGAGGGAAAGGCAAGCTCAACCATGTTGGATGATCCATGATAATATAATTTATCTCAGATGTAAGAAAACATAATCCATTATGTTGTCTTCCTTGTCCAACATCAACTCTTTAGCATGTCATATTTTAATGAGTGCTTGCAATCATAAAAGATGTCCAAGATAGTATATCTATATGTGAAGACCTCTCTTTCTTTATTACTTCCTATTAATTGCAACGATGACCAAAAATATGTTTGTCAACTCTCAACAAATTTTATTCATCATACTTTTTCTATGTGAGCTCATTACTCTCCATAAGACTCACATGATCTCTTTGTTTCTTTTTATTTCTTTCTCTTTTCTTTTGTTCCCTTAGGAGCATGGCAAAATAATCAAGCCCCTGACTCAACACTAATCTTTATTATATAGCTCACGAACTCGATTACATAGAGGAATCATAAAGCAAAACTCACAACTAGATCATACTAAGAACTTTTATTCTACTAGATCAAGATATTACCAAAAGGATCGAACTAAGAAAAATGGTAAAGATAAAAGTGATGGTGATACGATACCGGGGCACTCCCCCAAGCTTGGCAGTTGCCAAGGGGAGTGCCCATACCATGTGATTATGTCTCCTTTGTTGGTGAAGAAGGTGGAGTTGTTGATGATGGATAGTCGGACATCGAGCGCAGGAGGTCTTCTAACTTGCGGATAATGCCCTTGAGTGCGATGATATGTTCCTTCAACAAAATATTTTCACATGTGAGATAATTATTTTGTATACGAGCTAACTCAATCATCTTGAAAGCTTCAATCTCTGTTGGGGTAAGAAGATTGTGATCAAGTTGAAGGGTGTCTTTTGTTGCCGAAACTTGGTCCTCCATGGCCTTCTTGATCCCTTCATCCTTGTTGATCTCCATGGGTTCTTCTCTCTTCAGCTCTATCTTCATTAGCCAAGCATCATTTCCCTCATGGTTGGAGGAGGAGGGAGACGACATAGTGCCTGGCCTTGACAACCCTGACAGAAAACAGCTCGAAACAAAGACAGGAGATTTTTGCGTGATACGGGAATCAAAACCTCCGGGAGATTATATAATGAATTTTTACTGACCAAAATACGTGTCGTGTAAGAAAATAGAGTCCGGAGAGCACACGCGGTGCCCACGAGGTAGGGGGCGCGCCCTCCACCCTCGTGGAGCCCTCGTGTCCTTCCCAGACTGCTTCTTATTTTTCTATTTTTCTAAAAATTCCAAAACAGAGAAATATTGCCATAAAAACAGTTTTGGAGTCGGTTTACTTACCGTACCACATACCTATTCCTTTTCGGGGTCTGAAACGTTCCGGAAAGTGTCCCTTATGTATTCCTCCGGGGTTACGGCTTCAATAACATTGGTTTCAACATTTATGGGATTACCTGAGATATAATGTTTGATTCTTTGGCCGTTCACCACCTTCGGATTTGTGCCTACGAAGTTGTTGATTTTTATGGCACCGGAACGATAGACCTCCTCGATAACGTGATGACCTTCCCATTTAGAGAGAAGTTTTCCTACAAAAAATCTTAAACGAGAGTTGTATAGCAATACATAATCACCTACATTAAACTCACGCTTTTGTATTCTTTTGTCATGCCATCTTTTAACTTTTTCTTTAAAAAAAACTTGGCATTTTCATAGGCTTGGGTTCTCCATTCATCAAGTGAGCTAATATCAAATAACCTCTTCTCACCGGAAAGTTTGAAATCATAATTGAGCTCTTTAATAGCCCAATATGCCTTGTGTTCTAGTTCGAGAGGTAAGTGACATGCTTTTCCATAAACCATTTTATACGGAGACATACCCATATGATTTTTATATGCAGTTCTATAGGCCCATAATGCATCATCAAGTTTCTTGGACCAATTCTTTCTAGATCTATTAACAGTCTTTTGCAAAATTAATTTGAGCTCTCTATTACTCAATTCTACTTGACCACTAGACTAAGGATGATGAGGAGATGCAATTCTATGATTAACATCATACTTAGCAAGCATTTTACAGAAGCCACCATGAATAAAATGTGAACCACCATCAGTCATTAAATATCTAGGGACTCCAAATCTTGGAAAAATAACTTCTTTAAGCATTTTAATAGAAGTGTTATGATCAGCACTACTAGTTGGAATAGCTTCTAGCCACTTAGTAACGTAATCAACAACAACTAAAATATGTGTATATCCATTAGAGGAAGGAAAAGGTCCCATATAGTCAAAGCCCCAAACATCAAATGGTTCAATAACGAGTGAATAATTCATAGGCATTTCTTGACGTCTACTAATATTACCAATTCTTTGACATTCATCACAAGATAAGACAAACTTACGGGCATCCTTGAAGAGACTAGGCCAATAAAAACCAGATTGCAATACCTTATGTGCAGTTCTATCTCCAGCATGGAGTCCTCCATAAGCTTCGGAGTGACACTTGTGTAGGACCTGTTCCTGTTCATGCTCAGGTACACAACGTCTAATAACACCATCTACTCCTTCTTTATAAAGATGTGGGTCATCCCAAAAGTAATGCCTCAAATCATAGAAGAACTTTTTCTTTTGCTGGTATGTGAAACTAGGTGGTATAAACTTAGCAACAATGTAATTAGCATAATCAACATACCATGGAGCAGTATGAGAAGCATTTATGACATTTAATTGTTCATCCGAAAAGCTATCATCAATAGGAAGTGGGTCATCAAGCACATTTTCTAACCTAGACAAGTTGTGTGCAATGGGGTTCTCAGCTCCCTTTCTATCAATAATATGTAAGTCAAATTCTTGTAGCAAGAGAACCCATCTAATAAGTCTAGGTTTAGCATCTTTCTTTTCCATAAGGTATTTAATAGCAGCATGATCAGTGTGAATAGTTACTTTAGAATCAACAATATAAGGTCTGAACTTATCACAAGCAAATACAACTGCTAAGAGTTCTTTTTCAGTAGTAGCATAATTTCTTTGAGCATTGTCTAGGGTTTTACTAGCATATTGAATAACATTTAATTTCTTATCAACTCTTTGTCCTAGAACAGCACCTACAGCATAATCACTAGCATCACACATAATTTCAAAGGGTAAATTCCAACCAGGTGGCTGAACAATAGGTGCAGAGATCAATGCTTTCTTAAGTATTTCAAATGCTTCTACACAATCATCATCAAAGACAAATGGTATATCTTTTTGTAATAAATTAGTTAGAGGCCGAGAAATTTTTGAGAAGTCCTTAATGAACCTCCTATAAAATCCGGCGTGACCAAGGAAACTTCTTATACCTTTGATGTCCTTGGGGCATGGCATCTTTTCAATAGCATCAACCTTGGCTTTATCAACTTCAATACCTCTTTCAGAAACTTTATGCCCCAAGACAATACCTTCATTAACCATAAAGTGGCACTTTTCCCAATTCAATACAAGATTAGTTTCTTCACATCTCTGCAAAACTCGATCAAGGTTGCTCAAGCAATAATCAAAACAAGATCCATAGAAGGAGAAATCGTCCATGAAAACCTCACAAATCTTTTCACAAAAGTCAGAGAATATAGCCATCATGCATCTTTGAAAGGTAGAAGGTGCATTACATAAACCAAAAGGCATACTTCTATAAGAAAAGTACCAAAAGGGAAAGTAAATGTAGTCTTTGATTGATCCTTGGCTGACACGGGTATTTGAGAGAAACCAGAATAACCATCTAGAAAGCAAAAATGTGTATGTTTGGATAATTTGTCTAGCATTTGATCGATAAAAGGTAAGGGGTAATGATCCTTTTGAGTGGCCTTATTTAATTTGCGGAAATCAATTACCATCCTATAACCTGTAATAATTCTTTGAGGAATCAATTCATCTTTATCATTAGGAACAACAATAATACCTCCCTTCTTAGGGACACAATGGACAGGACTTACCCACTGACTATCAGCAATGGGATAGATTATACCTGCCTTAAGGAGCTTTAGTATTTCTTTTCTTACCACTTCTTTCATTTTAGGATTCAGTCGTCCTTGATGATCATGAACTGGTTTAGCATCTTCTTCCAAATTTATTTTATGTTGACATAGAGTGGGACTAATGCCCTTAAGATCATCAAGAGTATACCCAATAGCAGCACGGTGCTTCTTTAGAGTTTTCGATAATCTCTCTTCCTCATGCTCTGAAAGGTTAGCACTAATAATAACAGGATATATCTTTTTCTCATCAAGATAAGCATATTTAAGAGTATCAGGCAACGGTTTAAGCTCAAACAAGGGATCACCCTTGGGTGGAGGAGGATCCCCTAAGATTTCAACAGGTAAATTGTTTTTCAGAATAGGTTCCTGTTTAAAGAATACTTCATCTATTTCCCTTCTTCCATTCATAAACATATCATTTTCATGGTCTAGCAAATATTGTTCTAAAGGATCACTAGGAGGTACGGCAATAGAAGCAAGACCAATAATTTCATCCTTACTAGGTAATTCTTCTTCACGGTGTTGTCTACTAAATTTAGAGAAATTAAATTCATGAGACATATCATCTAAACCGATAGTAACAACATCCTTTTTGCAATCTATCTTAGCATTAACAGTGTTTAAGAAGGGTCTACCAAATATAATGGGACAAACGCTATCTTGTGGGGAACCAAGAACAAGAAAATCAGCAGGATATTTAGTTTTCCCACACAAGACTTCAACATCTCTAACAATTCCCATTGGTGAAATAGTATCTCTATTGGCAAGTTTAATTGTGACATCAATATCTTCTAATTCAACAGGTGCAATATCATGCATGATTTCTCTATATAGGCTAATAGGTATTGCACTAGCACCGGCACCCATATCACATAAGCCATGATAACAGTGATCTCCTATTTTAACAGAAATAACAGGCATGCCTACCACAGGTCTAGGTTTATCTTTAGCACAAGGTTTAGCAATTCTAGCAGTTTCATCACAGAAATAAATAACATGCCCATCAATATTATCAGACAAGAGATCTTTAACAATAGCAATATCAGGTTCAACTTTAATTTGCTCATGAGGTGTATAAGTTTTAATATTGCTTTTACGAACCACAGTTGAATCTTTAGCATGATCCTTTATCCTAACAGGAAAAGGTGGTTTCTCAACATAAGAAGTAGGAACAATAGGGTCATTATAAGTGACAATCTTTTCTTCAACTTTAATAGGTGCAGCTACTTTTATTTCTATGGAAGGATGATATTTAAACCACTTCTCCTTGGGAAGATCAACATAAGTAGCAAAAGATTCACAGAAAGAAGCTATCTTAGAGTCAAGTCCATATTTAGTGCTAAATTTACGGAAAACATCGGTATCCATAAAATATTTAACACAATCAAACCTAGGTGTCATACCTGACTCCTTACCTTTGTCGAGGTCCCAATCTTCAGAGTTGCATTTAATTCTTTCCAATAAATCCCATTTGAATTCAATAGTCTTCATCATAAAAGAGCCAGCACAAGAAGTATCAAGCATGGTGCGATTGCTATCAGAAAGCCGAGCATAAAAGTTTTGAATAATCATTTCTCTTGAGAGATCATGATTGGGGCATGAATATAACATTGATTTAAGCCTCCCCCAAGCTTGAGCGATGCTTTCTCCTTCATGAGGCCAAAAATTATATATATAATTGTGATCACGATGAACAAGATGCATAGGATAAAACTTCTGATGAAATTCCAATTTCAATCATTTGTAATTCCAAGACCCCATATCATCACATAGCCTATACCATGTCGATGCATCTCCCTTCAAAGATAAAGGGAATACCTTCTTCTTAACAACATCTCTGGGTACACCTGCAAGCTTAAATAATCCACAAACTTCATCCACATATATTAGATGCTCATGAGGATGCTTTGTTTCATCTCCTAAAAAAGGATTAGCTAGCAGTTTTTCTATCATACCCGAAGGAATTTCAAAGCAGACATTTTCATTTTCAGTAGGTTCAGTAGGTTGAGGAGCAACTCTTTGCTCTACTGGTCGGGGTGAAGATACCCCGAACAAGCCCCTCAGAGGATTACTTTCCATAGTAACAAGTGACAGTAAATTTCAGCACACTATATAAATTTTTCCTTACCAAATTCCACCTACCAAAGGCGCTTCACTCCCTGACAACGGCGCCAGAAAAGAGTCTTGATGACCCACAAGTATAGGGGATCTATCGTAGTCCTTTCGATAAGTAAGAGTGTCGAACCCAACGTGGAGCAGAAGGAAATGATAAGCGGTTTCCAGCAAGGTATTCTCTGCAAGTACTGAAACAAGTGGTAACAGATAGTTTTGTGATAGGATAATTTGTAACGAGCAACAAGTGACAAAAGTAAATAAAGTGCAGCAAGGTGGCCCAATCCTTTTTGTAGAAAAGGACAAGCCTGGACAAACTCTTATATAGAGAAAAGCGCTCCCGAGGACACATGGGAATATCGTCAAGCTAGTTTTCATCACGCTCATATGATTCGCGTTCGGTACTTTGATAATTTGGTATGTGGGTGGACCGGTGCTTGGGTGTTGTCCTTACTTGGACAAGAATCCCACTTATTATTAACCTCTATTGCAAGCATCCGCAACTACAACAAAGGTATTAAGGTAAACCTAACCATAGCATGAAACATATGGATCCAAATCAGCCCCTTACGAAGCAACGCATAAACTAGGGTTTAAGCTTCTGTCACTCTAGCAACCCATCATCTACTTATTACTTCTCAATGCCTTCCTCTAGGCCCAAATAATGGTGAAGTGTCATGTAGTCGACGTTCACATAACACCACTAGAGGAGAGACAACATACATCTCATCAAAATATCGAACGAATACCAAATTCACATGACTACTAATAGCAAGACTTCTCCCATGTCCTCGGGAACAAACATAACTACTCACAAAGCATAAACATGTTCATAATCAGAGGGGTATTAATATGCATATAGGATCTGAACATATGATCTTCCACCAATTAAACCAACTAGCATCAACTACAAGGAGTAGTTAACACTACTAGCAACCTACTAGTACCAATCTCGGACTTGGAGACAAGAATTGGATACAAGAGATGAACTAAGGTTTTGAGAGGAGGTGGTGCTGATGAAGATGTGGATGGAGATTGCCCTCTCCTGATGAGAGGAGCGTTGGTGATGACGATGGCGATGATTTCCCCCTCCCGGAGGGAAGTTTCCCCGGCAGAACAGCTCCGCCAGAGCACTAAATTGGTTCCACAAGGTTCCGCCTCGTGGCGGCGGAGTTTCGTCCGAGAAGATGGCTTCTTATTTTTTTCCCATCGAAAGACCTCATATAGCAGAAGATGGCCCCCGGAGGGCCACCAGGGGCCCACGAGGTAGGGGGCGCGCCCAGGGGGGTAGGGCGCGCCCCAACCCTCATGGGCAGGGTGTGGCCCCCTGGTGAACTTCTTTCGCTGAGTATTTTTTATATATTCTGAAAACGTCTTCCGTGAAGTTTCAGGACTTTTGGAGCTGTGCAGAATAGGTCTCTAATATTTGCTCCTTTTCTAGCCCAGAATCCCAGCTATCGGCATTCTCCCTCTTTATGCAAACCTTGTAGAATAAGAGAGAATAGGCATAAGTATTGTGACATAATGTGTAATAACAGCCCATAATGCAATAAATATCGATATAAAAGCATGATGCAAAATGGACGTATCAGATACAGGTGCATCACATTCATTCATGTCTGAAGATTTCGCATGCTTACACGACATTAAATGTGAGGACATGAACACTTCGCTATTAGTACACACTCCTGCGGGCCAATGTCGGACCTCTATGATTTGCAATGACGTCCCCGTTGAAATCGAAGGACTGGAATTCCTTGTCTCTCCTATCGTACTGAAATCTTGTAGCATCGACCTTATTCTGGGAATGGATTGGTTGAAAGTGCATACCACTTCTATAGTTTGCGCCACTAAGACCGTCCATCTGCTACACCCTTCTGATGAAATAATTACCTACCAAGCTCATCTAGTTCAGAACGCCAAGGCACGGATTTATGCCTTGAATGTGTTAAATGCTGCACCACTCGAGGGCATTGAAAACATTCCCGTCGTTCGTGAATTCCAAGACGTCTTTCCGGAAGAACTTCTAGGGATTCCCCCTGCTAGAGCTGTCGAATTCATCATCGACTTGAAACCAGGCACCACTCCTATAGCCAAACGACCCTACAAGATGTCGCCACATGAACTCACTGAGCTTAAGGAGGAAATCGACAAATCTCTTAGCAAAGGTTTCATTCGCCCTAGTTGCTCTCCTTGGGGAGCACCTTCTCTGTTTGTTAAGAAGAAGGATGGGACAAACCGATTGGTCCAAGACTACCGTCCTATAAACCAAGCTACCATTCAGAATAAATATCCTCTTCCTTGGATCAATGATCTTTATGATCAACTGGCTGGTTCATCGGTGTTCTCCAAACTCGACTTGAGGTTGGGTTACCACCAGATCCGTGTTCGTGAAGAGGATATCCCAAAGACCGCCTTCGTGACTCGATATGGGTCATACGAGTACACCGTCATGTCATTCGGCTTAACGAATGCTCCCGCCACCTTCTCTCGTCTGATGAACTATATATTCATGGATTACCTCGACAAGTTCGTCATGGTTTATCTGGATGATATCCTGGTATTTTCCAAGAACAAAGAAGAACATGTTGAACATCTTCGTCTTGTGCTGGAAAAGCTTCGAGAGCATCAACTCTATGCTAAGTATTCCAAGTGTGAATTCTGGCTCCCCGAAGTAACCTATCTTGGGCATGTCATCTCCAGGGATGGTATTACCGTCAACCCTGAATGAGTCCAGGCTATTCTCGATTGGACTCCTCCGAAGAATGTTAAGCAAGTCCGAAGTTTTCTCGGTCTCGCCAGCTATTGCCGTCGATTTGTCGAGAACTTCTCCAAGATTGCCAGGCCTCTGACTAATCTGTTGCATAAGGGCGTCAAGTTCCAATGGACAGACAAGTGTCAGGAAAGTTTCCAGGCGCTCAAAGACAAGTTAACTTCTGCCCCAGTGCTTGCTCCACCTGATACTAAGAAGGACTTCGTCATTTACTGCGACGCTTCCCGTCAAGGATTAGGCTGTGTCCTAATGCAAGAGCGTAGAGTGATTGCTTATGCTTCTCGTCAACTGCGCCCTCATGAAGAAAACTACCCAGTTCATGACCTCGAGCTTGCTATTGTCATTCATGCATTGAAGCAGTGGTGACATTACCTTCTCGGTAATCGTTGCGAGATCTTCACCGACCACCAAAGTCTGAAGTATATGTTTACTCAGCCAGACCTGAACCTCCGTCGGCAGAGATGGATGGAGACTGTTGCAGATTTTGACGTGGGTATATCCTATACCCCAGGCAAGGCTAATGTAATGGTTGACGCCTTGAGCTGCAAGTCTTACTGCAACCACCTCCAGGTTCACAAAGTTCAGCCCTTGCTTGTTGAAGAATTCAAAAAGCTGAACCTTCATATTGTTCCCCCTGGTGCACTCGCTCCCCCTCCCCCAGAGTTCCAAAAGATGAATCTTCATGTTGTTACTAAGGGTTCTCTAAATACCCTGGCTGTCATACCAGATCTCGTAGATGGTATAAAGACTATTCAAGGTTATGACTCTGAAGTCCATAAGATTAAACGCCATCTAGCAGAAGGAAATCCCTCATTCTTCACTATCGCCGATGATGTCGCCTTGTACTTCAAAGGCCGCCTAGTGGTACCATGTTCGAGGAAAAACCTGGATCAGACTAAAAAGGTTATGAAAGAAGCTCATGATACGCCTTTGTCTATTCATCCCAGTAGTACAAAGATGTACCAGGAAATCCGTCAGAGATTCTGGTGGTCTAATATGAAGCAGGACATTGCTCGTTATGTTGCTGAGTGTGACGTTTGCCGTCGTATCAAAGCTGAACATCAAAGGCCAGCTGGAACTCTGCAACCTATCTCTATTCCTGAATGGAAATGTGACCATGTTGAAATGGACTTCGTCACTGGATTTCCCAAATCGCAGAAAGGCAATGATGCTATTCTTGTCGTCATTGACTGGCTTTCTAAAGTTGCACATTTTCTGGCGGTCAAAGAAACAATCACTGCTAGTCAGCTTGCAACTCTCTACATGTCCAGAATTGTTTCACTTCACGGAATTCCACTAGTTATCAGTTCAGACCGTGGCAGCTTGTTTACTTCAAGATTCTAGGCAAGTTTCCAAGAAGCTATGGGAACTCATCTGTCATTCAGTACTGCATTTCATCCTCAGTCGCAAGGGCAGGTTGAACGTGTCAACCAAGTTCTCGAAGACATGCTTCGAGCTTGTGTAGTTTCCTTCGGCAAGAAATGGGAGGAATCTCTTCCATATGCCGAGTTCTCTTATAATAATAGCTATCAAGCTAGTCTGAAGATGTCCCCCTTCGAAGTGCTATATGGCCGAAAGTGTCAGACCCCTCTGAACTGGTCAGAAACTGGGGAACGTCCACTCTTCAGTCCGGATATTATCCAACAGGCCGAAGAACAAGTCCGCATTATTCGCGAGAATTTCAAGACTGCTCATTCACATCAGAAAAGTCAGTATGACCGTCATCACAAAGACATGGTCTATCAACTTGGCGAAAAGGCTTATCTTCAAGTTACACCAATGAAGGGTGCTCACCGCTTCGGGATCAAGGGCAAGCTAGCTCCTCACTATATCGGTCCCTTCACTATTCTCGAAAGGCGTGGAAAAGTGGCATATCAACTGGAGCTTCCGCCCAACCTTTCTCAGGTTCACGACGTGTTCCACGTGTCATAGCTCCGTCGTTGCTTCAAGGACCCAATCCAAGCAGTGGATCATGAAGTGCTCGAATTGCAGCAGGACCTCTCCTATAAAGAGCATCCAGTCCGCATTCTCGACCAAGCTGAACGCCGCACACGTCAGAAGGCGATCAAGTTCCTCAAAGTCCAGTGGTCGCACCATTCTGAAGATGAAGCCACTTGGGAACGCGAGGATTGGCTGCATGATGAATACCCCGCGATGTTTCCTTCTACCTCCTAAATCTCAGAACGAGATTTCTTATAGTGGAGGAGTTTTGTAACGCCTGGATAATCATGCTACAGTAATCTCACGTTAATGATGCCACGTCACCTCGGTTACGGCTGATAATCTCGCGTTAGTTCGAAATGGATTCAAATTCAAAATTTGAATTAAGTTAGGACAATTAGGCCTCCTTTGGTTTGGAGGAATTTCATAGGAATTCTAGAGGATAGGATTCTTATAGGATTTTTTCCTTAAGAGCTCTTTGGTTCATAGGAATGGATTCCTATTCCTACATAGGATTGGTTCCTATCCTCCACATTTCATAGGAAAATAAAAATGAGCCTAGACTCAATGGAAAAATTCCTTTGGTGTGAACCAAATGACATCTCGTTTCCTATTCCTACTCATAGGATTTGAGATACATGTCATCTCATTTCCTACAAATTTCCTATTCCTATGATAATCCTATCCTATGAACCAAAAGAGGCCTTAAAGTTTTCAAAAGTCAAAACTAAAATGTTTGATGTGTTGAAAATATTCCCTAACTATTTTTCATGAGGAATCCATGCTTTTATAAAAAAAACCTAAATACATAAAAGGAATTAAAACAGAAAAGAGAAATAAATAAAAGAAAAAGGGAAAAGACAAAACTAACAAAAGAAAAAAAAGGGAAAAGAGAACCCCCCTGCCCCCTTGGGCTCTGGCCCAGTTGGCCATTGGGCCAACCCACCTGGCCGGCCCATCTCCTCCCCTTAACCCCCTCCCCACTCCACTAGTTCCCCATCAACACACCCCCACTCCCCCCGCAAAATATCTCCCTCCCCCCTCTCTCCCGATTGGATCGGGAGGAGACCGCCGCCCCATGCCCGGAGCTTCCTCGCCGGACCTCCTCAACGGCCTGCCTCCTCTACGCCCGTCATCCCCGACCTCCACCTCGCGCCCCGCTACCACTCCCCTACCGGCCCCGTGAGCATGCCCCACGCCCCTCCACCCTCTCCCCTACGCTCGCGCGCGCTGCGCCCGCGCCGTGGCCGTCCCCTGCTCCTGGCCGCGTCGGCGCGCACATGCACGCGCTGACCACGCCGCCCGCTGCCGTCGCTACCTCGCCGCCCGCACCGTCCGCTGGCCACGCCCTATACACGTGCTGCGTGCCCCGCCACGGTCCTGCTCGCTCCGTGGCCATAGACCATGCCCCTGACCCTTCTCGCGCCGCCCACGCCCAGCCGCGCCCTCTGTTGCTCCGCCTGCTCGCGCCCTGGCCACCCGCCGCACCGCCCCGGCCGTGTCCGTCGCACGCACGCGCCCGCGCTACCTCTTGAGCACTGCGTTCGTTTTCCCCGAAGAGGAAGGGATGATGCAGCAAAGTAGCATAAGTATTTCCCTCAATTTTTGAGAACCAAGGTATCAATCCAGTAGGAGGCTACGCGCGAGTCCCTCGTACCTGCATAAAAAAAATATCCTCGCAACCAACGCAAATAGGGGTTGTCAATCCCTATAAGGCCACTTACGAGAGTGAGATCTGGTAGATATGATAAGATAATATTTTTTGGTATTTTTATGATAAATATGCAAAGTAAAATAAAGGCAAAGGAAATAACTAAGTAGTAGGAGATCAGTATGATAAAGATAGACCCGGGGCCATAGGTTTCACTAGTGGCTTCTCTCGAGAGCATAAGTATTCTACGGTGGGTGAACAAATTACTGTTGAGCAATTGATAGAATTGAGCATAGTTATGAGAATATCTAGGTATGATCGTGTATATAGGCATCACGTCCGAGACAAGTAGACCGACTCCTGCCTGCATCTACTACTATTACTCCACTCATCGACCGCTATCCAGCATGGATCTAGAGTATTAAGTTAAAAACAGAGTAACGCCTTAAGCAAGATGACATGATGTAGAGGGATAGACTCATGCAATATGAAGAAAACCCCATCTTGTTATCCTCGATGGCAACAATACAATAGGTGCCTTGCTGCCCCTACTGTCATTGGGAAAGGACACCGCAAGATTGAACCCAAAGCTAAGCACTTCTCCCATTGCAAGAAAGATCAATCTAGTAGGCCAAACCAAACTGATAATTCGAAGAGACTTGCAAAGATAACCAATCATACATAAAAGAATTCAAAGAAGATTCAAATATTGTTCATAGATAAACTTGATCATAAACCCACAATTCATCGGTCTCAACGAACACACCGCAAAATAAGATTACATCGAATAGATCTCCACAAGAGAGGGGGAGTACTTTGTATTGAGATCCAAAAAGAGAGAAGAAGCCATCAAGCTACTAACTATGGACCCGTAGGTCTGAGGTAAACTACTCACACTTCATCGAAGAGGCTATGGTGTTGATGTAGAAGCCTTCCGTGATCGATGCCCCCTCCGGTGGATCTCCGGAACAGGCCCCAAGATGGGATCTCGTGGATACAGAAAGTTACGGTGGTGGAATTAGGGTTTTGGCTCCGTATCTGATCGTTTGGGGGTACGTGGATATATATAGGAGGAAGGAGTATGTCGGTGGAGCAACAGGGGGCCCACGAGGGTGGAGGGCGCGCCTGGTGGGGGTGGGCGCGCCCCCCTACCTCATGGCCTCCTGTTTCCTTTCTTGATGTAGGGTCCAAGTCTCTCGGGTCTTGTTTGTTGAGAAAATCACGTTCCCGAAGGTTTCATTTCGTTTGGACTCCGTTTGATATTCCTTTTCTTCGAAACCCTAAAACAGGCAAAAAAACAGCGATTCTGGGTTGGGCCTCCGGTTAATAGGTTAGTCCCAAAAATAATATAAAAGTGGATAATAAAGCCCAATAATGTCCAAAACAGTAGATAATATAGCATGGAGCAATCAAAAATTATAGATACGTTGGAGACGTATCAAGCATCCGCAAGCTTAATTCCTGCTCGTCCTCGAGTAGGTAAATGATAAAAACAGAATTTTTGATGTGGAGTGCTACTTATGTAATTCTTCTTAATTGTGGTATAAATATTCAGATCCGAAAGATTCAAGATAAAAGTTCATATTTACCTAAAAATAATAATACTTCAAGCATACTAACAAAGCAATTATGTCTTCTCAAAATAACATCGCTAAAGAAAGTTATCCCTACAAAATCATATAGTCTGGCTATGCTCTATCTTCACCACAAAAAATATTTAAATCATGCACAACCCCTATGACAAGCGAAGCAATTGTTTCATACTTTTGACATTCTCAAAACTTTTTCAATCTTCACGCAATACATGAGCGTGAGCCATGGATATAGCAGTATAGGTGGAATAGAGTGGTGGTTGTGGAGAAGACAAAAAGGGAGAAGATAGTCTCACATCAACTAGGCTTATCGACGGGCTATGGAGATGCCCATCAATAGATATCAATGTGAGTGAGTAGGGATTGCCATGCAACGGATGCACTAGAGCTATAAGTATATGAAAGCTCAAAAAGAAACTAAGTGGGTGTGCATCCAACTTGCTTGCTCATGAAGACCTAGGGCATTTTGAGGAAGCCCATCATTGGAATATACAAGCCAAGTTCTATAATGAAAGATTCCCACTAGTATATCAAAGTGATAACATGAGAGACTCTCTACTATGAAGATCATGGTGCTACTTTGAAGCACAAGTGTGGTAAAAGGATAGTAACATTGTCCCTTTTCTCTTTTTCTCTTTATGGGGCCTTTTCTCTTTTTCCATGGCCTCTTTTCTTCCCTTTTTTCGTCCGGAGTCTCATCCCGACTTGTGGGGGAATCATAGTCTCCATCATCCTTTCCTCACTGGGACAATGCTCTAATAATGATGATCATCGCACTTCTATTTTTCTTACAACTCAACAATTACAACTCCATGCTTAGAACAAAATATGACTCTATATGAATGCCTCCGGCGGTGTACCGGGATATGCAATGACTCATGAGTGACACGTATGAAAGAATTATGAATGGTGGCTTTGCCACAAATACGATATCAACTACATGATCATGCTAAGCAATATGACAATGATGGAGTGTGTCATAATAAACAGAACGGTGGAAAGTTGCATGGCAATATATCTCGGAATGGCTATGGAAATGCCATAATAGGTAGGTATGGTGGCTATTTTGAGGAAGGTATATGGTGGGTGTATGATACCGGCGAAAGGTGCGCGGTATTAGAGAGGCTAGCAAAGGTGGAAGGGTGAGAGTGCGTATAATCCATGGACTCAACATTAGTCATAAAGAACTCATATACTTATTGCAAAAATCTACAAGTTATCAAAGCAAAGTATTTCGCGCATGCTCCTAGGGTGATAGATTGGTAGGAAAAGATCATCGCTCGTCCCCGACCGCCACTCATAAGGAAGGCAATCAAAAAATAAATCATGCTCCGACTTCATCACATAACGGTTCACCATACGTGCATGCTACGAGAATCACAAGCTTCAACACAAGTATTTCTCAAATTCACAACTACTCAACTAGCATGACTTTAATATCACCATCTTCATATCTCAAAACAATTATCAAGTATCAAACTTATCATAGTATTCAACACACTCATAAGAGAATTTTTATTTATTCTTGAATACCTAGCATATTAGGATTAAAGCAGATTACCATGCTATTAAGACTCTCAAAATAATCTAAGTGAAGCATAAGAGATCAATAGTTTCTATAAAACAAATCCACCACCGTGCTCTAAAAGATATAAGTGAAGTACTAGAGCAAAATTATATAACTCAAAAGATATAAGGGAAGCAGATAGAGTATTCTAACAAATTCTAAATCATGTATGGCTCTCTCAAAAGGTGTGTACAGCAAGGATGATTGTGGTAAACTAACAAGCAAAGACTCAAATAATACAAGACGCTCCAAGCAAAACACATATCATGTGGCGAATAAAAATATAGCTCCAAGTAAAGTTACCGATAGAAGTAGACGAAAGAGGGGATGCCTTCCGGGGCATCCCCAAGCTTTGGCTTTTAGGTGTCCTTAGATTATCTTGGTGGTGCCATGGGAATCCCCAAGCTTAGGCTCTTGCCACTCCTTGTTCCATAGTCCATCAAATCTTTACCCAAAACTTGAAAACTTCACAACTCAAAACTTAAAGTAGAAAATCTCGTGAGCTCCGTTAGCGAAAGAAAATAAAAGACCACTTCAAGGTACTGTAATGAACTTATTATTTATTTATATTGGTGTTATACCTACTGTATTCCAACTTCTCTATGGTTTATAAACTATTTTACTAGCCACAGATTCATCAAAATAAGCAAACAACACACGAAAAACAGAATCTGTCAAAAACAGAATAGTCTGTAGTAATCTGTAGCTAGCGCAAGATCTGGAACCCCAAAATTCTAAAATAAATTGCTGGACGTGAGGAATTTATCTATTAATCATCTTCAAAAAGAATTAACTAAATAGAACTTTCCAACTAAAAATGGCAGTAGTTCTCGTGAGCGCTAAAGTTTCTGTTTTTTACAACAAGTTCAACAAGACTTTCCCCAAGTCTTCTCAACGGTTCTACTTGGCACAAACACTAATTAAACACAAAATACACAACCAAAACAGAGGCTAGATAAATTATTTATTACTAACAGCAAGGAAAAATATTGGGTTGTCTCCCAACAAGCGCTTTTCTTTTAAAGCCTTATAGCTAGGCATTGATAATTTTAATGATGTTCACATGAAAGACAAGAATTGAAGCACAAAGAGAGCATCATAAAACACGTGACAAACACATCTAAGTCTAACAAACTTCCTATGCATAGGCATCTTATAGGCAAACAAATTATCAAGGCAAGCAAAAACTAGCATATGCAAGGAAGCGGAAAGAAACAATAGCAATCTCAACATAACGAGAGGTAATTTAGTAACATGAAAATTTCTAACACCATATTTTCCTCTCTAATAATAATTGCATGTGGCATTACAAGCAAATTCAACAAAATAGCTATCACATAAAATATTTTCAACACGATCCACATGCATGCAAAGTTGACACTCTTCCAAAATAGTGGGATTAACATTAACTAAAGTCATGACCTCTTCAAACCCACTTTTATCAAAAAAATCATAAGATTGAACATTCTCCAAATATGTGGGATCTAAAGTTGACACTCTTCCAAACCCACTTTCAATAATATTGCAAACACTATTATCAATCTCATATTCATCATGGGGCTTAAATAAATTTTCAAGATCAAAATAAGAATCACCCCAATCATGATCATTGCAACAAGTAGTAGACATAGCAAAACTAGCATCCCCAAGCTTAGGGTTTTGCATATTATTAGCACAATTGACATCAAGAGAATTTATAGTAAAATCATTGCAATCATGCTTTTTATTCAAAGATCTATCATGAATCACTCCATAAAGTATTTCATCACAATTTTCAGATTCACAAATTTCAAGCAAAACTTCATAAAGATAATCTAGTGCACAAAACTCACTAGCAATTGGTTCATCATAATTGGATCTCTTAAAAAGATTAGCAAGCGGATGAGGATCAATAGGGAAAGAGAAGGAGGATAGAGAGAGAGAGAGTGAATAAAACGGCAAGGGTGAAGTGGGGGAGAGGAAACCGAGAGGCAAATGGCAAATAATGTAATGCGAGAGATAAGGGTATGTGATGGGTACTTGGTATGTTGACTTTTGCGTAGACCTCCCCGGCAACGGCGCCAGAAATCCTTCTTGCTACCTCTTGAGCACTGCGTTGGTTTTCCCCGAAGAGGAAGGGATGATACAGCAAAGTAGCATAAGTATTTCCCTCAGTTTTTGAGAACCAAGGTATCAATCCAGTAGGAGGCTACGCTCGAGTCCCTCGTACCTGCACAAAACAAATAAATCCTCGCAACCAACGCAAATAGGGGTTGTCAATCCCTATAAGGCCACTTACGAGAGTGAGATCTGGTAGCTATGATAAGATAATATTTTTGGTATTTTTATGATAAAGATGCAAAGTAAAATAAAGGCAAAGTAAATAGAAAAGGAAATAACTAAGTAGGAGGAGATCAATATGATAAAGATAGACCCGGGGGCCATAGGTTTCACTAGTGGCTTCTCTCGAGAGCATAAGTATTCTATGGTGGGTGAACAAATTACTGTTGAGCAACTGACAGAATTGAGCATAGTTATGAGAATATCTAGGTATGATCATGTATATAGGCATCACGTCCGTGTAACGCCCTCGATGCGGCTATATCTCCCACGTGTCGAAGCACGACTTAGAGGCATAACCGCATTGAAAGCAATGTCGCAAGTGAGGTAATCTTCACAACAACCCATGTAATACATAAGGGAAAGAGATACATAGTTGGCTTACACTCGCCACGTCACACAATGCATAAATATCATTACATTCATCCAAATACACTCGAGGTCCGACTACGGAAGCAAAATGAAGATAAACCCCAATGCAACATAGTCCCCGATCGCCCCAACTGGGCACCACTACTGATCATCTGGGAAAGACACGTAGTAACGACGAGAGTCTTCATCGAACTCCTACTTGAGCTCAGTCATATCATCTGGAGTGGTATCATTGGTCCCTGCATCTGGTTTTGGAAGTAAACTGTGAGTCACGAGGACTCAGCAATCTCACACCCTCGCGATCAAGACTATTTAAGCTTATAGGAAGGGTAAAAAGTATGATGTGGAGCTGCAGCAAGCGACTAGCATATATGGTGGCTAACATACGCAAATGAGAGCGAGAAGAGACGGCAAAAGCACAGTCGAACAACTATGATCAAGAAGTGATCCTAGAACAACCTACGTCAAGCATTACTCCAACATCGTGTTCACTTCCCCGACTACGCCGAGAAGAGACCATCACGGTTACACACGCGGTTGGTGCATTTTAATTAAGTTAAGTTTCAGGTTATCTACAACCGGACATTAACAAATTCCCATCTTCCCATAACCGCGGGCACGGCTTTAGAAAGTTCAAATCCCTGCAGGGGAGTCCCAACTTAGCCCATCACAAGCTCTGACGGTCAACGAAGGATATTCCTTCTCCCAAGACAATCCGATCAGACTCGGCATCCCGGTTACAAGACATCTCGACAATGGTAAAACAAGTCAAGCAACACCGCCCGAATGTGCCGACAAATCCCGATAGGAGCTGCACATATCTCGTTCTCAGGGCACACTCAGATGAACACTACGTACAACTAGAACCAACCCTCAAGTTTCCCCGAGGTGGCACTGCAAGTGGCTCTGTTTTGGACCAACACTCAGAGGAGCACTGGCCCGGGGGGTTTAATAAAGATGACCCTTGGGCTCCGGAAACCCAAGGGAAAAAGAGGCTAGGTGGCGAATGGTAAAACCAATGTTGGGCATTGCTGGAGGAGTTTTATTCAAGGCGAACTGTCAAGGGGTTCCCATTATAACCCAACCATGTAAGGAACGCAAAATCCGGGAACATAACACCGATATGACGGAAACTAGGGCGGCAAGAGTGGAACAAAACACCAGGCATAAGGCCGAGCCTTCCACCATTTACCAAGTATATAGGTGCATTAACATAAACAAGATAATATGATGATATCCCAACAATAAACAAGTTCCAACAAGGAACGATCTCCAATCTTCACCTGCAACTAGCAACGCTATAAGAGGGGCTGAGCAAAGCGGTAACATAGCCAAACAACGGTTTGCTAGGAAAAGGTGGGTTAGAGGTTGACATGGAAATATGGGAGACATGATAAGCAAGTGGTAGGTCTCGTAGCATAGGCATAGCAAAAGAGCGAGCATCTAGCAAGCAAAGATAGAAGTGATTTCGAGGGTATGGTCATCTTGCCTGCAAAGTTCTCAGAGTTGCCTTGATCCTCATAAGCGTACTCAACGGGCTCCTCGATCACGTACTCGTATCCCGGCTCTACCCAAGCAAGAACAACAAGCAAAAGGAACACAATCAACCACGTGCAATGCTCAAACAACATGATGCAAACATGGTATGATATGCGGGATGCGTTATGCGATGCATATGCATGATTTGGAAAGGAATGATTGAACCTGGACTCAACTTGGAAAACAAAGAGTACCACTGGAAATAGGAGTTGACTTCGGTTAAAATCGATATAAAGATCACCGGAATTGGATGCACGGTTTGGAAATGGCAAGCAAAACAAATATGGCACCGGTCTGCGATTTACAGCAAGTAGCCTTCTAAATGCATCAAGAACAACATGCTACAGCACTCCAACATGACAAAAAAATACATGGCAGGGATCCACCCATGATGCTTGATAAAATATGAACACTGAGCTATGGATAATTCACTCAATAGCAAGCTCAAACAAGCATGGCAAAAGTGCAAAAGATTACTGGTTTCAGACTTAGTGAAATTATCAACAAGTCAGGAATTTAACATCAGGAAGCAATGTTTAGAGCATGAAAACTACATGCTACAGGAACTTATCATGGCAAAGCAAGGCATGGCATGAAGCTACTCAAAGAATACAACAAAAGTCCCTTAGTGACCATGAGCCAAAAGGGATCAGAAAATACAATTGCAAGCATGTGAACATAGCAAAAACATAAACAGATTCAGACTTAGTGAAAAACTGGAACATGGCAAACAGATAACAAGTAGGCATGTTTACGAGCTCGATGCACACACTACGAGGCATTGCATGAAAAACTAAGCATACACCCAGCAAGTAGACATGGCATAGAAGCTAGACATGGCAAGAACAACAACATAGCATGCACGGATCAACAACAACAAGCTCGGCAAAATCACTAAACATGTTAACAAGCTGCCAGGAACATTTTATAGCAAAAGTAGAGCTCGATTGAGTCAAGCTAGGTTGCTCTATAAATGCAAATAAAGACATGGATGGATAGAGCACAATATTATCTACAAAACATCCTTACTGATCATGCTCAAAAGAGGCACGGATCACTAGGAAACAACATGAACATGTGGCATAAAAATAATGACAGGGCAAGGATTTAGTAAAATTCCAAGTCCCTGAAATCAGCATCATTGAGTAAGCTAATTTGCATGCTTGTGCTAGTCACCACAAAGATCACAAAAATACATGGCATACACCCCTGTAAAGATGACATGGCATACTTCAAAACACATTTAGAGCTCAGGATCATAGCATGCACACATTAATCATGGCAAAAATGACAAAAGTGCATTTGCTGAACCAGATCTGAAACTAACATCACATAGCCCTCTTCCAACAGCATTTCGGGCATCAAGATGAGCTCAAATGAAACTGAAGCAATGAGATGAAATGATGTACTCGTCGAGACGAACATTTTGATATGCTACACGCACGAATCGGAGCTACGATGATGAAGTTATGATGCGTCAAAGAATGCAAAAAGTTAAAGAGCGAGAGGGAAAAGTCAACCGAGGGGACTACGGTTTTCTAGATCGGATCGGGCCGGAACTGTAGCTGGCGCACGGAGATCGAGGATGGTCGGCCTTCCTTGCCGGAACAGGAGCTGCTTGCCGGAGAGGGGGTTGGATCCGGCCGGCCGAGGCGCTCCGGCGACGCGGGAGGGCACCGGACGACGAGGCGCGGCTCCCACGGTGGTCGGCGTTGGCGCCTGCGGTCGTCAACGCACTGGGTGGCGGGCTTCGATGGCGGCCGCGTCGGTTGACAATGGCGGCGGCGGTGGTCATCGCCGGCGAACTGGGCGGGGGGGCGCGGTGACGCGCGGGCCGGATGCGGGCTGCGGCGGCGATGTGGGCGCGCCCGCCACGTGGCACTCGGGGATTGGCTGAGGTCGCCGGCGTGGGCGTGTCTGGCCGAAACGGACACGTCCGGCGGCGCGGAGGACGAATTTTTAGGGTTTGGGGGGAGAAGACCCGGGATTTGGGGAAGAGGGACCTATATATAGAGGTAGAGGGAGCTAGGAAGCTCCAAATGAGGTGCGGTTTGCGGCCATGCGATCGTGATCGAACGGCCTAGGTGATGGAGGAGGTTTAGGTGGGTTTTGGGCCACTTTGGAGGAGTGTTGGGCTGCAACACACACGAGGCCTTTTCGGTCCCTCGGTTAACTGTTGGAGTATCAAACGAAGTCTAAATCGTACGAAACTTGACACGCGGTCTACCGGTAGTAAACCAAGGCCACATGGAAAGTCTCGGTCCAATCCGAAAACGTTTAACACCCGCACACGAAAAGAGGTAGAAAGGGACACCGGAGGACATAGGAGCGCCGGAATGCAAAACGGACAACGGGGAAAATGCTCGAATGCATGAGACGAACACGTATGCAAATGCAATGCACATGATGACATGATATGAGATGCATGACAAAGACACAAACACATGGAGACAAAAACCCGACAATGAGGAAATAGAATAACTTAGAACCGGAAACAGCAAGAGTTGGAATACAAATAAGGTAGTTACATCCGGGGTGTTACAACACTCCACCACTACGAAAGGATCTCGTCCCGAGATCTAGGACTGGAAAAACTCCGGGTACTCAGAACGAAGGTGATCCTCGCGTTCCCAGGTGGCTTCACGGTGGCTTCATGGTCGGAATGATGTGACCACTTGACTTTCAGGAATTTGATAGACTTTTTGCGAGTCTTGCGCTCCGCTTCTTCAAGGATAGCAACGGGGTGCTCACGATAAGATGGGTCTTCTTGGAGATCAATGTCTTCGAAGTTGACGGTGCGTTCAGGAGTCTTGAAGCACTTGCGGAGTTGAGAGACATGAAACACGTCGAGCACATTTGCAAAGTTGGAGGGAAGCTCAAGTTGATAGGTAAGATTGCCCCTCTTGTTGACGATCTTGAAAGGACCCACGTATCTAGGGGCAAGCTTCCCTTTGATACCAAAGCAACGAGTACCTTTCATTGGAGAGACACGGAGGTAGACATGGTCTCCGATCTCGAAAGCCAAGTCCCGATGCTTGCTATCATAGTAACTCTTCTGGCGCGATTGCGCGGCTTTGAGATTATCACGAATGACTTTGCACATCTCTTATGCCTCTGTGATCAAGTCATTGCCAAGAAGTTGACGTTCACCAGTCTCTGACCAGTTAAGAGGAGTACGGCACTTCCTGCCATAGAGAATTTCGAATGGGGCCCTGCCCGAACTCTCTTGGAAGCTGTTGTTGTAGGAGAACTCGGCATATGGAAGACAATCTTCCCACTTCATACCGAAAGAGGTGACACAAGCCCTGAGCATATCTTCAAGAATCTGATTTACTCGCTCGACTTGGCCACTAGTTTGAGGATGAAAAGTTGTGCTGAAGCGAATGTTGGTGCCCATGGCCTTCTGAAAAGAATCCCAAAACTTGGAGGTGAAGATGCTGCCACAATTTGAGGATATCCACTATGGAATGTCGTGCAGTGAGACAATCCGGGAGGTATATAGCTCTGCCAATTGAGCTGCTGTGATAGATTCTTTGATAGGAAGGAAATGAGCCACTTTAGTGAGCTTGTCGATGACAACGAAGATAGCATCATTGCCACGCTTGGACTTTAGAAATCTAGTCACGAAGTCCATCTCAATATGGTCAAACTTCCATTCTGGAATGGCAAGAGGTTGGAGGAGACTAGCTGGTCGTTGGTGTTCTGCTTTCACTCTTCTGCAGACATCACATTCATTCACGAACTGAGCAATCTCGCGCTTCATTTGAGTCCACCAATACGACTGCTTGATGTCATGGTACATCTTTGTACTTCCAGGGTGGATAGAGAGGAGTGAATTGTGAGCTTCGTTCATAATGACTTTACAAAGGTCACCTTTAGGCACAACAACGTGATCCTGGAAGAATAGAGTATCCTTGTCATCAAGGCGATAGCACTTGTACTTGGGTTGACTCTTGGCAATCCCAATCTTCACCTTCTTCACCATAGCATCAAGAAGTTGAGCCTCGCAAATCTGATCTTCCAAAGTAGGAGAGACTTGGAGGTTGGCGAGGAAACCTTGAGGAACAACTTGCAGATTGAGTTTGCGGAAAGCTTCACAAAGCTCGGCTTGGTAAGGCTTGAGAATCAAACTGTTGCAGTAAGCCTTTCTGCTCAAAGGGTCAGCAATTACATTGGCCTTACCTGGAGTATATTCGATACTCAGATTATACTCTTGAATCATCTCGACCCAACGAGTCTGTCTGAGGTTGAGGTTTGGCTGAGTGAAGATGTACTTGAGACTCTTATGATCAGTGAAGATGTCCACTTTTCTTCCCAATAAGAGATGTCTCCAAGTTAAAACAGCATGGACAACTGCCACCAACTTGAGGTCATGAGTGGGGTAGTTCTTTTCGTTGGGCTTCAACTGGCGAGAGGTATATGCCACAACTTTCTTCTCTTGCATCAACACTGCACCAAGACCTTGAAGGGAAGCATCACAAAAGACCTCGAACGGTTTGGATTCATTAGGAGTCAGAACTGGAGCAGTGACTAACTTCTCTTTCAGGGTGTTGAAAGCGATGTCACATTTAGGAGACCAGACGTACTTCACATGCTTCTGGAAAAGGTTGGAAAGAGGCTTCGCGATCTTAGAGAAGTTCTCAATGAACCTTTGGCAATAGCTTACAAGACCAAGGAAGCTGCGGAGTTGCTTCACATTCTGAGGTGGTTCCCAATTCACAATTGCAGACACCTTCTCAGGATTCACCGCTATGCCCTTGGCAGAGATGATATGCCCAAGGTAGAGAACCTCATCAAGCCAAAACTCGCACTTTGAAAACTTGGCATAGAACTGATGTTCTCTGAGCTTATCCAGCACCAAACGCAAGTGCTTGGCATGATCTTCCTTGTTCTTGGAAAAGACCAAAATGTCATCGAGGTAGACCAAGACGAAGTCATTTGTATAGGCGTTGAAGATGAAATTCATCATGCGAGAGAATGTCGGAGGAGTGTTGACGAGGCCAAAAGACATGACAATGTATTCATATGAACCATAGCTTGTTCTGAAAGCTGTCTTGGGAATATCTTGCTCACGAATGCGAATCTGATGATAGCCCATACGGACATCAAGCTTGGAGAATATTTGAGCACCTTTGAGTTGTTCAAAAAGCTCATTGATGTTGGGAAGTGGGTACTTGTTCTTTATAGTCTTCTTGTTCAATGGACGGTAGTCGACACAAAGTCGGTCCATTCCATCCTTCTTCACTACAAAAAAAGACACATCCGTGACATTTTGGGCCGAACGAAAAAAAATTATGTCATACATATGACACTTCTATGATGATAATTGTGACAAAACCCGGTATCATCACATATGTGGTGGGCTCCTACTTCTATGACAAAAAATCATGACAGAAAATGGGCTTTTCGTCCTCGGCGGGCCGGAGACATAGCTGCATGGCATTCTTTGGGTCATCCATGACGGAAAAAACCGTGGTAGAAGCGAGGGGGAGGAAAATTTCGAGGAGTTCCCGGTTACGGTGGGAGGTCGGGGGCCGGGCGATGCGCGTTTCTCTCGTACACGTACGCGCGTGTGTGCGAGGCGTTGGCTCTAACTGAACCCGAGCGAGGAGTTGGGCTCTAACTGAACCCGAGCGATTGCACTGCAGGCTACGCGTTACTGAACCCGAGCGATCGATCGATGGCTGTTAACTGAACCCGATCGAGCGATTCCTTCGCTACTGCTGCTAACTAAAGCCGATCGATGGGATGAACAGTGAGGGTTGCGGGGGGGTTGGATGAACAGTGAGCGGTGGCGTTGCCTCTGGATGAACAGGACCCCGTGGTGTGGTGGAGGGCTGGATGAATAGTAGACGGTGGAGGGGTTCCCGTGGAGGGGTGGATGAACAGGACCCCGTGGTGTGGAGGGCTGGATGAACAGTAGACGATGGAGGGGTGGTTGAACAGGACCCCGTGGTGTGGAGGGCTGGATGAACAGTAGACGGTGGAGGGGTGGTTGAACAATAGCCGGTGGAGTAGCGCGCGGTGGAGGCTGGATGAACAGGAGCCCGTGGATGAATAGTCGCAGGTGGAGGCTGGAGGAGGTCGACGGTGGATGAACAGTAGCTCGTGGAGGCTAGAGGGGGTCGACGGTGGAGATGAACAGTATCCCGTGGAGTCCTGTTTTGCGGTACGCCACACCCCTCCCGATGAACAGGACCCCCATTTCGACCGTAGCGCTCCAACACAAGTCCGTTTCCTCCGTTTTGCGGTACGCCACACCCCTCCCGATCAACAGGACCCCCGTTTCGACCGTAGTAGGTCCGTTTCCTCCGTTTTGCGGTACGCCAGACCCCTCCCGATGAACATGACCCCGTTTCGAACGTGGCCGGTCGAACACAAGGCCGTTTCCTTCGTTCTACGGTACGCCAGGCCTCGTTTCCATCGCCTGTTCCGTCCAAGCCCTCCCGATGAACACGACGCATTCTGTTGCCTCCCCATGGACACGACGACGACGCTGTTTCTCCGTTCCGACCCAGCCATGTACACGAGCCCTGGCCATACGTATGCGCGAGTAGGCGTTCAAGACCCCGCCCGTATGTACACATAGGTGGCCGTATTTTCTTTCTTGCACCAAGGTCGTTGTACGTACGTGTAAATGCTACGTGCACGCCTCTACTACGACACGTGCGCGCCTCTACATCGACCAGTATGTACGTACACGTTCGCGACCAGAATGACAATGCTACATACGCTTCGACCAGGTGGGTCCCAACTGTCAGGCACTTCCTTGCCTGCGAAGATGTAGCTGGTCGGTCCCAGCAGTCAGGGGGCGAATCATTTTTTTGCCCGGACGCACTTCCTTGCGTGCGAAGATGTCGCCGGTGGGTCCCAGCAGTCAGGGGGAAACGTTTTTTTTTGCGAAAAACGGTGGCCCGTCCGGTGGGTCCCGCTGTCAGGTGGAGGAATAATTATTTTGCACGTAATAAGGAGGAACTTCCTTGTTGTGGCCGTGGACCCAGCTGTCAGCCTCTCCACATACAGTCCACGTCCGATGGAAGCCGTTCCTTGACCACGTTGACCACGCCGCACCGAGAGCACCAGGGCGGTGGACGACGGTGAGGCCTAGGAAGGGGACAACGCGGAGCCGGGGAAGACGCGGCAGTGGATGCCCACGCGTAGAGGAGTACGAGGGTTCACTGGTTCGCTGCGGTGTGAGGCTGCCGTCGCCGTAGAATAACAGGGGGTGTGGGTGAGTAGAGGGATGGTCTGGCCAGCCGTGGGAGTAGTAGGGGGCGGTGAGGCCTCCGCCGCATCGCAGCCGGCCACGGGAGGCAGGAGCACGAGGCACGACCGGCGCTGGTTTGGGCGGCTGGAGCAAGAAGACCAGAGGTTGAAGAAGCACTACGGCCGTTGGATGGACATCGTACGGTCACTGGAGCTAGAATTGTGCATATTGACTAAGTTGACAAAGCCCTCCATCCCCGTCAACTTAGTAGGCCCACAAGTCAGCCTCCCACCAAGGTGGGTCCCAGCTAGCAGGGGGTATTCATTTTTTTGAGCGTAATAAGGAGGCACTTCCTTGCGTGCGAAGATATAGCTGGTGGGTCCGAGCTGTCGGCGGTGATAACGTTTTTTTGCGAAATACAGAGGCCCTTTCGGTGGGTCCCTGATGTCAGGTGGAGGAATCATTATTTTGCGCGTAATAAGGAGGCATTTCCTTGCGTGCGGCCGTGGACCCTGCTGTCGGCCTCTCCACGTACGGTCCACTTCAGATGCATGTCGGTTGTTGACCACGTTGACCAGGCCATGCCGAGAGCACCAGGGCGGTGGATGACGGTGAGGCCTAGGAAGGGAACGACATGGAGGCAGGGAAGACTCGGCAGTTGCTTCCCACGCAGAGGGGAGTACGACTGTACGAGGGTTTACTAGTTCGTCTGCCGTCGCCGGAGAATAACAGCAGGTGTGGGTGAGTAGAGGGATGGCTAGGCTAGCGATGGGAGTACGGTGGGGCGGTGAGGCCTGCGCGGCAGCAGAGCCGGCCGCGGGGAGGAGGGAGCAGGCAGTCCTGCCGGTGCCTGTTTGAGCGGCTGGAGCAAGAAGAGCAGAGATTGAAGAAGCACGACGGCCGTTGGATGGCCATCTAACGGTCACTGCTTGTGCGTCAACCTTTTTTTAGGAAAGCCTCAAATCCATGGAAAACAGCATACAGCCCATCTGCCATTATTTCTAATAATTTACAGCCCATTTGCTAATTATTAATGTTTTTTTGGAGCCCATATTCTTTTTGTTAGCATTACAGCCCATATTGTGGCCACGGTTAAAAAATTATACGAAATTTTGCATATTTCGGTGCGGTCTAAACTGTTTTTAATCCCGAAATTTCGACTCACATTCAAACTGATTTTAAAAATAAATGTATATCAATATAAAATCCAACAAATTCTCCACGCATAAAAATTAATGTAATTTCAAATCTCGAAATGAAGAAAATATATTTGAAACTAATTGCCGGTTTGATGTGTTTTAAAAATGTACAACCCATTTCTCATTGCTGATGGGCCATTTTCTTGGCCAGCCGAATGAAAGCTCTCCTCGTCTTGAAAGATTTGTAGCCCAACAGGCCTGACAAAGCGACTTACTTGGCAAATCACAAAAAAACTGGGCTGTGGCCGTGGACCCAGCTGTCAGCCTCTCCACGTACAGTACTCTTCTGATGGAATGTCGTTGACCACGCCGTGCCGAGAGCACCAAGGCGGTGGATGATGGCGAGGCCTAGGAAGGGAACGACGCGGAGCCGGGGAAGACGCGGCAGTGGATGCCCACGCGGAGAGGAGTATGAGGGTTCACTGGTTCGGCTGCGGTGTGAGGCTGCCATCGCCGCAGGGCCTGGCTAGCGGTGGGAGTAGTAGAGGGCGATGAGGCCTCATCGGCAGCATAGCCGGCCACTGGAGGCAGGAGCAGGCGGTCTCCCCGGCGCTGGTTAGGGTGGCTGGTGCAAGAAGAGCAGCGATAGAAGAAGCAGCAGGACCGTTCAATTCAAATCCAACGGTTACTGCTGCTAGAATCATTTGTTGACTAAGTTGACAAGCCTTGCGTATGCGTCAACTTAGTAGGCCCACAGGTCAGCCTCCCAACCGGTGCACCCAGATGTCAGTGGGAGGAATCATTTTTTCGCGTAATAAGGAGGCAGTTGATTGCGTGCGGCCAGGCCAGCGGAGGGAGTAGGGTGGGCCGCGGAAGTCTGCGCGGCATCACAGCGGGCCACAAGAGGAGGGAGCAGGCAGTCCCGTCGGCGCTAGTTTAGGCGGCTGGAGCGGGAAGATCAGAGATTGAAGAAGCACGTCGGCCGTTGGATGGACATCCAACACTAACTGCTGCTAGAATTGTGTGTTCACTGACAAAGCCTTGCGTAAACAAGTCAGCCTCAAAATATATGGCGTGTACAGCCCATTTGCTATTATTTTTATAATTTTTACTCATTTTCTAATTCATATGGAATTTATTGCAGCCCGTTTTCCATTTTTAGAATTGCTGGCCATTTTCTGGTCAGTACCAGGGTCAAGAAATTAACTAAATATGTGGGAAATTTTGAAAATTCGCAAATTTTTGCTGGGGAACGAAATATTCTTAATCCAAAAATTAATAGCCATACTAAAACAATTTAAAAATAAATTAGTACTATGTCATGTTAAATCCAATGAAATACGTATAAGATATGAGTGAAGAACAAAAACAAAAAAAGAAACTTATACCCCATTTGCTATAAATTTTTTGGAATTTTCAACCCCTTTTGATATTAATTTTAACAGACATTGACCATACTCTTAAGCCAGGCCGGAATGCATCCATCCTCGTCTTGAAAGATTTGTAGCACAGTAATTCGGAGAGAACAAATAGGCCTAGCTTGGGTATTCTTCAAAAACAAATACTGGGCTACCTATTTTCCCAAAGAACTGGTGCATGAGCATTTAGCTTTATTTATTTATTTACTTATTTATGTTTAGGGGACCATGAGCATGTACCTGGGCCGGATTCATGTGAGAGCCTCCCTTCCAGTTAATTATGGGCTTCTCTATTGCGCCTTCATCAGTGGGCTGCATGTTATCAACAAGTGGAATATGTGTTCCGAGTTTCAAAAAAATGTGTTTCGTACGATAAATAGTATGCGCTATGTACGGTACGGGGCACTAAAGGATCGAACCATGCAACGACTTCCAAAACATTGTGTTTGTCGTTCTAACAACACATTTATTCAACCAACAGACGAAATATACTACTGATTGTACATTGAAAACAGCAGCAGCAGCAACCAGGGCTGGGGGTGCAACAAAAGCAGTAAGCAGGCCAGAAGAGTGAAGACGCAACTCTCTCTTCCAAACCAAACGTCAGCCATCATTACAAAAGGGCTACCAAAAAAGAACAAGTGTATGCATCAAACTAAATAAAGATCCTACTACACCAAGTGTACGCATCTAACTAACTGGCTCAGTTAGACGTTACTATTTATTAAGCTGTGAAGATTGGCTGACGGCTTGAACCAGATGGGTGCCTGACGGGGGAAACTCCAGCCAGCAGGTCGAAGTCTGATACTAGCGACCCTCTCTCCTACTTTGGGCTGCAGAGCGTGGCGGCACATATCAGGGTATGGTGCATGCAGAGACGCATGGTATGCTGTGTACACACAGTTTTGCCTGATGAACGAAACCGCGCTGCCATCATGATCCTTGCCGTCGGTTATCTCCTGGTTAATCGGATAATTCAGTCCGACAAACAAAGAGCGTGTACCAAGGCTACTTACCAGCACCTAGTCAAAAATTCCTGAAGGCCCAGAGAAGCTGGGATCCTGCTCAAAGACCTTGCAGTGACTGTGATTGTATTCCGCGAAACAACACGTCCGGTACGTGCGAACGATCATCAATCTTTCGCCATCGTCTGATCGAGCCAGGAACCACCTGCAACTGCCATGCCGCTTTTCTTTGAAAGGTTCTGGGATTAGGAAGGGTAGGGATACCAGGCGGCCTACAACATCATATCAAGTTGGAGTCAAATAAAAAAGGGCTTTTGGTTTAGTCAATCTTAAGAACAGCATGTTATGAGCATGAATATTTTTTCAGCAAATGTTGACAGTAATATAAGCAAGCCATCATGATATCATAGGAAAGTAACATACTACTGTAATAGCCGTTTGTAGCGATGACTCGAGTAGGCCAGCAATACGTCCAGCCATAGAAGGAGTCGACAGCGTAAATGAAGCCCTTGTGTTCAATGGCATCAGAGAACCATGGAGGATGTATGATCCTGCGATGGACGTGCAGATTTATCCACTTACCGCAGTGACCTGTCAGATAGGCAAGACCGCGGTTGAAGAACGCAATTAGCCTGAAGTCTTTATAATTCACAGATCTTGTGGGCACTTGGCAGATTACAACCTTGAGCAAATCAAACTTGGTATCGTGTTGGCTACTATAAGATTCCGAGTATTCTGGGCCGCGGTGCCAAAGCAGTGCAGTGTTAATCGAAGGAAGGGGGATCAATCGCCGGGTGTAGACCTCCACGAGCATCCAGCTGCCACGACCGTCGACGAGCACCATCCAAGATGTGTTCATGCCGACCCAGTACATACCGTTAATGTAGTTGAGGCTGACGGGGATCAGATCGCAGTCAAGGGGGTTGATGCTCGCCACCCTATGATCGTTATGCTGCGTGACACGCCGTTTCTAAAGATCAGGCGGCATCAGCAAGCAAGGAGCTGGCTTAAAAAGCTCCGGCCTGAGGGCTTTGAGTAAACGGTACAGCCCCGATGAGCACGCGGCGAGCGGCATGGTACTGAGATTGTCCACACGCGAAACAATGAGCTTGATTACCTCTGTGGGGAGCGAATTCCAGCCACTCTTTCGGCGGACGCTGCTCGGTTCTTCCATTGTTAGTGCTTGGGTTTCGGACGAGGGGGGAGGCGCCTTAGCGGGGGTGGAAGATTGGACGAGATTATGTGCGGACAAAGATGGAGAAGCGAATATGTGCTGCGGGAAGTGGACAGGTGATGATGACTACAGCACGCCGCTTGACTTACGAGACACATACCAGCAGCGTAGGGTCATGTCGATGCCAGACAACTTGCTTGAGTGATCACAGTACTGGTACTCCCTACAATGCTATGCCCTAACTTGCTTGAGTAGAGTAGTAGAGTAGGACTCTGCTCTACTACTAGCACCGGAGGAGTAGTATATTCTAATCTAAAATAGTTACAAACTTCAATGCCCGAGCGTGGAACGACTACGAACCGTGCTCAAAGACCGTGTCTACATGGTGCTTGGACATGGGCGACAACCTCAATGCCAACGGTGCAACTCCCGTTGCACCGTATGTGTTTCTATCCTTCCTGTTCGAAATCGTGGTAAAATTCATGTTTCTACTCTGTATCCTACTACTATGCTAGTCCACATGATTAGTTGCGAACAATGACTTCTTCCCCGACCTCAGCAACCTCAACCTCAACTACATGGGCGACAACGTCAACACCGGCAACCAGTGAGATACAGGGTGTAGGAAGCGGTTTGGGAATTTGCATGCCTTTCCAACCAGTGAGATACTCCGTACAAAGTACGACACAGAAATAACCACAGAGAAGGAAGCTAAAAGTAAACAATCAAACGAGCATTTTTGATTTTGTTTTGCATTGAATCGTTTCACAAGCTTGACTAGTATTGTTTTTCTACTTTTACAAAAACCGCATCATAATGTTAAAACGTGCATTTGCACGTACATAAGTAATAGTAGTACTCCCTCCGTCTAGGTGTATAAGTCTTCCCTCCTTCTTGGTCACGGTGCACAACCGAAGATGACATATTGACCTGGACGGAGGGAGTAGCACAGTCTGCAAGCATATATGGAGAGAGACGTGTAGTGCGATAGTGGAAAAAAATTACTCGTATATGAGACCAGGTCTCACGGTTAGCAGGTGAGACCCGTCTTGATGGATGACACATGGCTTTTTAAGTGGGGGTGGGGGATGCTTTGTGATTTGCGAATGCCACGTGTCATCCATCAGGATGGGTCTCGCGTGAGACCTGGTCTCATAGAATTCTTTTCCTGCGATAGTATATAGTAAAGTTTGTGCTATATGCACGTACTTGCAAAATGCGTACAAATACACAAGGTTTCCAAACTTTCCCTTTTACATACTTAATTAAGGACGCTAAAAATTCCTGAACGTTCGGGATTTATCATTTGCATCCCAAAACTAATGAGATCGCCTTACGAAACAAAAATTATACTCCTCCTAAAAGCCACGGTGCTCGTAGGAGCGCTTGCGGCGCGCCACGAGTGCCCTGGTGCACGGCCATTTCCCAGCGCGCCGACACAACGCCTCTTCCTCAGCCTCGCAACTCGTGAGGTGCTGATTGGCGGCTTGCCAGTGGGCGAGCGTGATTTCACCGGTGTGGTGATCCGGCGCCAACAGGTACTCCTCCTCGCTGGAAGCGTGCACCCGGTCCACGTACCGCCAAGTATAGATGAGGCACTTGGGCCCAACTGCACTCAGGGCGTCGGCACGGGCGTCCTCCGCCACCCTCACGGCCCTCGCACGAGCCTTCTGCCAAAGAGCCAATTGCCTGACTCTCTCGGACGCGACATAGGCCTCCCAGGCAGCTTGTTCCGTGGTGCGCTTCTCTTCCTCGGCATTCTTCTCCGCCTCTATTTTGGCGCGCTCAGCTGGAGGCAAAGCCTCCCACAAGGCGACATCCATTTCTTTCCAAAGCTCCTCAAGGCTGGGGGGCTCGGCGGGCGGCGTGGCGTTCTCCTCGTAGCGGGGAGCCGACGCGTCCTCCAGCGCGCGTGCTGGCGAGATTGGGAACACCGATGCGTCCACCTCAACGCATCACGGCGAGGAGCGGAACACCGACGCGTCCTCCTCGACTAGTGGCGGCGAGGAATGGAATGGCGACGCGTCGCGTCGCAGCGAGGAGCGGAACACCGACGCGTCCTCCTCGACTAGTGGCAGCGAGGAACGGAACGGCGACGCGTGGCCGTCCGCGCGGTGCAGCGAGGGGCTCCTAGGGCTTGGGAGGGGCGATGCCATGGTGGTCGACGTGAGAGGGAGGGGGAGGAGATAGCGATGACGTGAACGTGAGGGGGAGGAGATAGCGATGTCGTGGGAGGCACAGTATTTATAGCGAGCAATGGCACACCTACGTAAGATATGGACTGAGTTGCACTGACTTAACTGCCGGTCCAGTTGCGTCACTGACATGTGGGCCAGACCCATGTTGGGCCCATATGTCAGTGACCGAATGCACCTGCAGTTAAGTAACAGCTACGTGGGCATATTTGTTGGAGTAAATTACGGGGGGGCGAAGGGGTGGAAATATTGCTGGTCACAACAGATTGGACGAGCGTGGGGGGAGGAGAGTCATGCATGCAGATTTTTTCACACGGGGTGGAGTGGTGGGACCGCCGGAGGGAGAAGGAGAGTTTGGCAGGCATATTGTTTCACACATGGAGAGGAAAAAATTTGGAGACGAACGGGCTTCCTGCAGGTATGGGGAACGGTGCATAATAAGTCATCTTGCATGCCAGGCTAGGTATAGTCTCAAGTCATTAAAAACAAACACGCCCCACACATGTTCATATTTCAAGGTGCACTAAATTATTGCATGCGATGATTAAGGCTGGCCATAATGGTGGTATCTTAGCTGGTATCATGCACACGGGAATAGCAAACATGCTGATGTGGCAAAGAATTAAAGAAGAGAGGGGGTTAGAGTAACTAGAGTTCATGCATGCATTGGTAAACACATTTTTTTGTGGAGAACGACGGCACTAGTTGAGTACTTTTGCAGACTTCAAAAACTATTCCACAATGTGTCAACATTCACAATGTCAAATCAATATGTTTACACTCATTATAAAACGTAGTTCTTATACTAGTACTAGTTGAGTACTCATTATAATCAGTACTCCCTCCGTCTAGGTGAGCAATTCATCTTAGATTGTGCACTGTGACCAAGGAGGAGGGGAAAACGAGAGATCTTAATGTTTATAATCAGTACTCCCTCCGTCTAGGTGAGCAAGTCATCTTAGATTGTGCACTGTGACCAAGGAGGAGGGGAAAACGAGAGATCTTAATGTTTATTTGCTAATTAATAGCATTGCATGCAATGAACTAACCACTAGATGTCGTGTTTGGTAGTCTCAAGTCATTAAAAGCATGCACACCCACATCTCCTATTGGTTGATATGTCAAGAAACAAGAAACAAGGTAGAAGTTAATGCACCGCGCCTATGTGTTTTGGGAGTATTGTAGATATTGATATTTTTAGTATAAATTTGGTCGTGGGATTTCATTGATGCCTGTCAAAGCGTTGAAAGGTCTGCTATGCGTGACCTGAAGATGAAAGCGTTGAGCATCTCGAAGTTGATCAACAATCTTCAATTGTCAAAGATTAGCCGTTCGGCCAATAAGGTGGCACACTTAATCGCTAAGTATAGCTTTGACAATAGATTAGATGGTATTCTTGTAAATAACGTACCGCCCTGTGTGGTGAATATTGTATCGAATGAGTGTACTGGTGTGGCTGGTTAATTAATATAAGGTGGTGTTCAAAAAAAGTATAAATTTGGTCAAACACTTTGCAAACGGTTGACGGGAGTAAAAAGGACCAGAGGGAGTATCATGCATGCAGAGTAGGCAAAAAAATTGCTTGTCTAAAAAAGGCAAAAAAATTGCTCATTTATAGTCGGTCGAAGTCTCAAAGGGCGCGACCGCGCGAGGGAGGCGAAGGTCGTGGGAGGCGCGATGTTTGACGGAATTAAGTGAAGTTACATCCACGCGCCGACATGGCGTGCGAACAGGCAGAAGCTATACCGTCAGGCCTACGATATGGGTCTAGTAGACATGACATCTAGTGGGTCCCGCATAGTTCTCGAGAACTCTTTGGGGGCTTGCAGCCGTTTATCCACCGGGCAAGCCAGCAACCCCATGCCGTTCGCACGCCCTACTCGTCCCTGTCTTCTACCTTACAACAGTTCGCTCCCAAACGTCTCGTCCTTTCACATTAGTTCGCTCCCAGTTTTTTTTGTGGGGTACAACAGTTCAACTTCTCCTAACCCTCCTCCAAAATCCATGGCCTCCCAAATCTCCATGGTCGCCGCTGAGTACCAGGTTAGAGCCATCACCGACGATCAGTTCATCGTCATCTACACACGTGGATCCGAGATGGTGAAAGCATGGCTTGCTCACTTCCTACGCATGTTCAATAGTTCAATGGATGAGTGGGTCGCTGGGCTAGATGTTGAGTACATCACAGTCCTGGGACGAGAGAAGGATCTAAAGGACGAAGAGAGGAAGAAGCCCGCCGTGATCCAGGTTTGCGTACATAACGTTTGCTTGGTCTACCACATATGCCATGCTGACGTTGAATGCCAGGATTTTAAGAACTTCCTCAAGGACAAAAGAGTGAAATTCGTTACTGTAGGCTTTAAGAACGACAGTGACGTCCTGCATCGGATAGGTCTCATTGTAGGCCAGCCCTTTGATCTCCAGAAGGCAAGCCTGGTGTCCTCCTCTCAACCTTCAATGCTGACCGTGGCAGCAGCCATGATTGATCCTTCGTACGCTAAATTGAAGAAACCTCATCACGAGTTTCATCATGCATGGGAGTCGAAGACATTAGATGAAGATCACATCCTGTACGCAGCAATGGATGCCTACCTTTGTTTAAATATCTACAAGGGTTGGATGAAGAAGCAGAGCCCAGTGTCCGGTTCAAGCAAAGAAGCGTCGGCAAAGAGGAAGAGGAAGAGGGACGAGGACGAAGTCGAGGACGTGGACTCGGACTCCAAGTAGGTGGCAGTGTTGTCGCTCATGCTGGTTCTACTGCAGTGTCAAGCGGACTAGTTGCTTATTAGTTTATTTTCAAGGGTGTGTTGTGCTGAGGCCCCAGCAGAACTATGGGGCTGTTTGGATTGTGACTATCTTTGCCATATGTTGCCACATGATTTTTGCCACATTTGTCACACTTGCCTTACTTGAGTTGCTCAAATTGTTAGCCATACTTTGGCTTGCCTAAGGGAATTTTGCCACACTTTTTGTGTCTATGACATGTGGGGTTCACTGCTCATAAAAAATTCCTTGTCTCAAGTGTGGCTAGAACCAAACACCTACCTAACTTGGTCAAACTTGCCTAAGGTTAGGTGTGGCAAAGTGTGGCAATGTGTGGCTAGGAACCAAACAGCCCCTATGTTTATGTTCTTTCTCGTTATTTGAACTCTTTAGTATGTACAGTAGTACTAGTACTATGTCTTACTACTGTTCTTCTTGCAGTTGGTACTACTGCTCGTATCTTCGTGTTCCTACTGTAATTAATACGTTCGTACTAGTAGTATAATTTGGGTCAGTCGATTTGTGAAAGAAGTTCGACGGAACGAAGGAAGAAGACAGCAGAAGAGGTGGAAGAAGCCCTTCTAGCCATCCATGTTGCATCAAACGGCTCACATGAGTCGACTGGCCCAAATTGCTCCTTTAGATTGCAGGATCCACATGGCATTCAAGGTCTCGAAGGTAGATTCCGCGTCCGCACCCGGTTTGCGGGCTCGACGCGCGCGCGACCGGCTTCCGCCGCGACAGCCACCATGCGCGCCTCCTCCGCGCGTGCAGAGACGACAATGACACGCTAGTTCCTCCTCGCCGGCGTGCTGGAGCACGCGCTCGTCCTCCTCTTCGTATGCTGCGTGCATAGACGCGGCTCCACCAGCTGCTCGCGTGCTTGGCAGCGCGGCGGCATCGCGAGGAGGGACTGCAGATGACGTGAGCGGGCGAGCCTTCGGCTTCATGGCACAGGGATGGCGGCGACACGGTGGTGATGGGCGAGAAATTGTTGGCCGGAGCAGGCGGGCGCCGGCATGCACAACGGCGGCGGCGGCATATTGATGAGTGCGTGTGTGGGAGCGTACTTTAGTTTTATATATAAGGCTGGTCAAACTTAAAAGAAAACCGTACTAGTACACGTAAACATTAGACTTAGGCAGCGCTTTTATTAGTTACTAGCTTATGTTCTTGCCCATTATGACCAGCCTTAGTACCATGGCCACGATACGGAATCCTGTGCAAGCGCGTGAACCACGGCCGTGCGGTCGATCGAACGGTGTGTCACCGTGTCGCGCTCGAAGGACATCCACCGAACCTTTTTGTGTGTGTGAAAACAATCCTCGAATATTACTCGACTTTTTTTCCTGTGAAAGATCTTGACGCTGCAATATTTCCATATATTTGAATTTAGCTCCAGTTCGTGTTTATTTGGATTTGGACGTTTTAGGTGCGCCCTAGTTTTTTTTAATACTGATTTTGTGTGTGTGACTGAGAGAGAACGTGTGTATGTGTCCATATGTGTGTTGTGGCGGAAGGGCAATGTGGAGACGGTGTGCGTGTGATACAGACATAGAGAGGTGTGAATGTGCAAATGATCGTGCATGAGTGAGACATAGACAGATGCTGATATGTTGTGTATACATGAGAGAACGGTCTTCTAGTTTACTTGTGTGTGTGTGTGAGAGAGAGAGAGAGGGAGAGAGAGACAGAGAGAGGAGCATCCGTAACACAACAACCATCTCTCTCGATTCGTCCGTCCATCGCACGGTCGCATGCAACACATGCATCAACGCGCACATTTTGACACCCTCACCCGGCCCCTGCCCACCTCAAGACCCGCACAATCTCTTCGTGAATACCCATTTCTCTCCTTAGGTTTGTTTTCTCTCAATATCTGACACGCACACGCACACACACACACACAGACACACGCAGCACAACACACACACACACACACTCCCCCGAGCACACAATTCATCCCCATCCAAGGTTATACGGTGACCACTCTCGCTTGTGCTTCTTTGCACCCCAACATGCACAACACCTCAATCTTCAAAGAGGGCAACAAGCAGATCAAAGACGGCAACCACACCGCGCTAGAGAATGCGGGGTCATTTGGAAGCAGGGTGATGTGACGACGGCTGACTGACTCCTCCCCCCACCCTCTCTCTCTCTCTCTCTCTCTTGCACAAAATTACCAATCCCTCTCTCCCCCGCACAAAATTGTCAATCCCTCAACCCACAAGATCCTTCCCCTCTTGTCCATGTTTTTCCTGCTCTCTCATCAAACATGTTGTCTCTTCTCCTTCCACGTATACAGAATCCAGATGCACACGCATCTCATGTATATTACATGTATGCATCTTTGTCACAGACCTAACTTCTTCCTCTCTCTCTTTCTCTCTCTATCTCTCTCTCTCTCTGTCTCGTTAGGTTTGTATCCTACTCTCTCGTCCACATACATACAATCTTTCCCTCCCTATCTGCTCCATCTTCAAAAGCTCTCTCTACACGTTTCATTCACACATTGGGATATGTCAAAATGTTGCTTCTATAATGGCTGATGTAGAGTTATGGTTGTTCTTGTTGCATCCTACAAAGTAATAACTATGAAATGCATTTAGATTCTCATTTGACTGGGATTATGTGAGTTTGAGCATGTTGTGAAGTACTAGACCTTGTATACATCTTGGGATTCGACAATGGTTGTAACTATTGAATTGTATAGACCATTACATTCGAAGTCAATAGCCTAATATATTTATTTCACAATTTCAATAAATGATTAGTTCACTACAAACTAAGAAAACAAATGTGTACTCCCTCCATTTTTATTTAAGTCCGCGTATTAGCATTGGTCAAAGTCAAGTTTTGTAAACTCTCAGAAAGCTTATAACAAAAAATATTAACATATACAACAACAAATAAATACCATTAGATTCATTATTGAATGTACTTTCACATCATACATATTTGTTATGGTAAATGTTTATATTTTTCTATAAAATTGGTCAAACTTTAGGAAGTTTGACTTTGGTCAAACCTAATATGCAGAGTTTACTACTACTACTCGCTAGTTGCTTAGCCGAATCACTCAACACGCCACACGGGGAGTCCAGTGTCACAAAATTTTGAGGTCGGCGGGAAAATCTCCCGTGACCCTGATTCGAGCAGTGGGAAGTTACCATCATAGCCTTCGGAACAGGCCTACGGATGACGCTTGGTAGGGGGTTGTTTTCGTAACTTCAGGTTCACCCTACCCAGCCAACCCCACCCCGGCACCCAGAGTAGTACACCTGAATACTCCCCAATTTCTATCCCCACCGCAAAATAGACTTCTCCACGGCACCGCAGCCTTTGTGCTCCTCCCCTTTACATCGGCGCACTCGTCCACCGCAGCGCATCTGCCTAATCGACGACCTCGTACGCCGCAATGGAACCGGTCCACCGTCGTCGTCGTCGTACACGGAGCCTCTTTCCCGGAATCGTCTTCCACGGTCTCGTATCTGCTTCCCGGAAGCCGACGCCAAGCGCAAAAGCACCACCGTCATGGACAATGAACTGACTCCCATTGCCGACCATGACTCACAGAGGCCGCCGCGACCATCGTTCTCCTCCTTGATTGGTAATGTGTGTATTGAATCACTTAGCAGTACATGTGCAGTTCCAATTTTGTTCATACCTACCCTTCAAATTTCCTGGGTGCTATTGTTCCCGTAAAAGTAATTGGTTATGGCCTCCATTGTCCAACAGAATATCAGCTTGTAATTGTGCGTCGCTCATGTATCGCGCTGTGCTTGGGTAGGTTTTTCATCTGCAACCAGTAGTGTGGCAAATGATGGAAAGGTTTTTAGAACTAGCAAAATGCCCATGCGTTGCACGCATCAAGATGCATTTGTATGAGTAGTTTATCTTGTTGGAGATGCTCTAACATGGCAGACGAGTGCTTTAATGTTGCCCACAAGATGCGCGAGTATTACTAGTAGTATATTTTTCTTGCCATGTTGAGATTTTAAAACCACGAGTGCGAACATGCAGAGGAGAAATGAAGACCAAACACGGGATATTCGGGACATCTTCAAGGAGCGTGGCAAGTTAAAGAGGAGCTGCACCGAACCTGTAAAACGAGCTTTGGTAAGTAACACCCTTTCAATTACTTCCGTGTAGCCTCGTGTTCTTCGATGTGTATATGTTGTAGTTTCTGTTTCTCTTAAGTGTGGTGTTCTTCGATGTGTAATCAGAAGAGTCTTAATCGTCCTAATGCTTTCGTTTTTAGCTTGATGTAGGAAGTGGGTGTTCTCACCTTGTAGTCTATTTTTATTTATTTATTCCTTTTGAATTCACTTCTCCGAGTTCTGTTTATCTGGCTTCTACTAAATGGATCTAGGTTGCTCTGAGTATTGATCTAAAAAAGAAGTAACTTCATGTCAGGATGCAGTTCCTGCGAGGAGGGAAGTATGGTCAACCTCGAGATCATGTTTCCAAAATGAGGCTGGATTACACACAAGGTGTCAGTTCCCTAATGATGCTGGATTAGACACAAGGTGCAAATTCCCAGATGATGCTGCATTACACACAAGCCAGGTGGAGTCATCAGTTGTTCGTGTCCTCGTGGCATTAGTAAAGGCTGAAAGAAAGCGTGCAGCAACCCTTGAGAATGTAGCTGAGTTCCTGAAGAAGCGAAAAGTTCAATCAGATGCTCTCTTCACCCAAGCCAAAGAAGAGATGGAAGAAGCCTGAAATAAGCTAGCAGAGGCAGAGTAGGCTAGGCGTCTCCTGCTATCTAAAACTATTGTCAATACAAAATTTCCTTCATAATAGCTAGGTTCAAATGTTTATCTAGTCAGCATGCCTGTTGTGATGTCCGTGCATCTACTGATGTGGCACAAAATGTTTTTTTTCGGGTCATGTAATAACAGTAATTACTTTCCAAATAATAACAGATGAAGCATTGGACATGGTATAGTTCACGTGCAAGCCCGACATTCCAAGTTCAACTTCCACATCAAACTCATGTTCACAGATATCTGCACATTCATACATAATGTCCACAACCATGATTCACTTCAAAGCCAAAAAAATGTGAGGAGAGTTATAAATAAAGAAAATCCTCTACTAGTTCCTACTACCAGTGCGAGCACAACAAGTCAAGACCATGCGTAAATTAATTATATTGTAGTCATTTTTTGTGTTCTAAAATGCATGCCGGCTCGCGGAAGGACGTGTTGCTAGCACACGCGCGGATTCAATGAAGGCAGGCGGGGCAGTCTTAAGCTGGTTGCACGCGGCAAGGAGGCGTGCTTAGCCGGGCCTGCAGCGAGTGCGGCCCTCTTGGCCGGCGCGCCGGTTCAATGCCTGCGCTATGAGAGGTCGCGTCCGTGTCAGAGCAATCACTCCCTCCAGTCCTTTTTTGTTTGGGTATAACAAAATCTCGTTTTCCATTAACATTTTAGTGGTAGGAGTTGTGCGTGTGTGTCTGTGAGAGAGAGAGAGAGGAGACGGTAGTCGGGGTTGTCTGATCGGTAAACAAATGAATAATGTCAGTCTGGGATGGAGACAAAAAGGAGACCGCAACAAATGGTGTGTCTACAGGAGAGATAGAGAGAGTAATTTTAGTGGTATGAGTCATATGTAGAGACATATAGGGTGTGTGAGAGAATCCCTTAGAGAGAAAGACAAAGTGAAAGACGAGTGGAGACTGTGTGTTTGGCGGTGAAAAAGAAAGCTTAGGTACCGAGTGATACCAGAGAACAGTAGAGACATGAGAGATAATGAAAACCGTGTAATTTATAATGATAGGGAGAGTGTGACACTTCTCAAGGGAGACGTCGAGAGACCATGTTTGCGAGGATAGGAGCAACATGAAGTGAGCGTGCGGGTCAGCTGAAGAAAAGAGAGTGATAGCTACCTGAAGGAGCATGCATGCGAGAGAGATGGGCATGAAAGGAGTGAACAAAAAAGGGATTCAAATATTTGAATTCGAGATGATGATACATGTAATCCATACTCGAACCAAAATTGATCTATCAAACATGCATACTCATATGAATTCACGCACATCTATGTTACTTAATATGTAGATATTACTAATCCATACATTTTAGTAGAACATAATTTGGTTAAATTTTTTTGAATTCAACCTTAAGATTTCGAGATCGTTGTATTTGTAGATCATATTATACATATAAAGGACAGAATTCTTTGTTGTGCTTTTGAAAGTATATATATTAAAAAAATGATGTATATAGAATGTAATTCCAATTGAAAATGGATCCCGCCCGAAAAAAATAGAATACAAATGGGATTCGAATTGAGTTGGCACGGTAAACGTGCACTCTGCAAAATTTGAACGAAGCGGGGAAAGTCGCAGTAACCGCCCGAAACCAAAATCTGCGAGATGGAAATCACTACTGCCTATCCCTGCCACGCAAAGCCTATATGCTGGATTTCTATAGGTTTTGATAGGGGTAGGTTTGTAATTTCACACAAACGTGACGTAACCGCCTCTCACCCGGATTCATACACGGTGGGCGCCAAAACACAGTGTGTCCTCGGCCGAAATCGACTCCCTCCCCGATTCATATTCATACACGGTGGGCGCCAAAAACAAACTCTCGTCGCCAAATATTCGGTGTATGCGAGATTACCGTCCTATCCCCGACCGACTAGTGTTGCTGTGATGTAGTAGAAATTTGAAACGGGGGCTAAGTTTGTAAATTTCCTTGCATTTGAGACAAGCGCGCCCTGAATACATGGTTCCCCCTTCCTCTCTACCTCCCTTTTCCCCATTCGTACTCCGTTGGCGCCAAAACACCCTCTCCACCCCACCCTCCTCCGCCCGCTGTCGTCCGCCACCCCATCCACCGCCGTCCTCCTCCACCATGTCGGAGCTGATACCCCGACGCCGCCGTCCATTACAAGAGATCGACCTCTCTCATCCATGGCTTCGGACCGGGATCCTTGCATCCCGTCCTCTCGCTTCATCCCCGCCGTCGTCCACCTTGCCGGCGCCGCTCCTACGACCGTCTCGTCCACCGCGCCCCGCCGCCACCGTCTACCCTCCTAGATCTGCTTCCACGCCGCTAGGCATCGCTACCGCAGCACCGTCAAATTCTCAGTAGATGCCTACATGGCGCCGCACCAGAGGCGGTACTCTTTCGTATCTGCTCAACTTATTTATCACAGCAAGAAAATAGATCGCCACTGCTTTACTCTGATTTCTTGTCTTGGTTGCGAAGTTGCCTTTGTCCGGTTTGCACCTTCAAATCCGCCATGGCACGCTCAACACCATACTCGCAATGCTTATGGTTTTCCCCTTTTATATTCCACACTAGTTAAATCACAGTAGACTAAATTTCAAAATTGGGTCAGTCAATTTTTCAGAGATCGCCGGAGTTCGCCGGTGCAATTGAAGGGGCTCGGGTGGTTGTGGGGCCTCGCCGAACGAAGAAAACTCGACGCGGGCGGGGGTTGGGGTGGGGGTGGCGGAGGAAGACAGGCGGTGGGGGCCGGTTGTCCGGCCGGCGGCCCGTGCGGTGTTCTGTATGGGAAGAATCAGAGGCAAGGAAGAAGAAGGGTTAGGAGACGTAGGATCTTCATCCAACCGCCTGAAATGGTCGAGAGACAGCTAGGAGTTGCATTCTTAATGCACTCTGGTTCATCATGTGTGGGCACTGCGCAACCAACATTTTATTATCCAAAATCTGCTTGCTCTTGTTTACCATGTTCCTCTTTCGTTCTTCTTTAATATGTACTCTCTCCGTTCCTAAATACAAGTCTTTGTATAGATTCCACCATGGACTACATATGGAGCAAAATGAGTGAATCTACACTCTAAAATGTATCTGGATACATCTGTATGTGATCCATAGTGGAAATCTCTACCAAGACTTATATTTTGGAACGGAGGGAGTATGATAGTAGTACAGTATGTTCCTTGTACTGAAGATGAGCAGGGACATTTGCAGTGTATAGGTCTATACGGTCGGTTGTGATGGACACTTTGAGCCTCTTTGATTCGTAGGATCTTGTAAACATAGGAATAGGATTTGTAGTGGCCTGCCCACTTGAATCCTATAAGAATAGCAAGGAAATGTGGGGAATTGTGTCGCCTTTGAGAGTTACATTGATATTAACAGTACCGCACCTTCACTTGAAGAGAGCTGGTATCCAAAGCCTTTCTAGCCATACCGGCAATACTAGCACATATATTCCAGCAAGTTCCACTTTGCTGATTTTACTCTGATGCTTAAGGTTTTCCCGTTATATCTACACTATGATCTGTGTAGCTGCTTTGTGTCGCACTAGCAGCAGTCCACTCTTCAAGATAAACACTGCAATGACTTACAAAATTGGCACCAAGGCATTGAGTGCCATTCTGGATGCAATGAAACTCATACGCTCCCCACCTGTTGATTCTTGTTTAGAATATCATCCTAATGACTATTCTAACCTCGAGGAGTCAAAGGCAGATGGCCTGTCCTGTTCACCCATCAAGGTGCGTGTTCTAATTTGGCAATGTTTTATTGATTGCGGGTATCTTGCATATGTTGTCTTGCATTTCTTCTACTTTGTTGCACCGCCATTTGCTTAGTTTACTCATCATATATGTCGAGATGCCATGCCCATCCATTATCAATACATATTCCATCTGTCATCATACCATGTTTTTTCACTCAAATGATGTTCTTGTGCATCAGACATCAAAAAGGAAGAGGGTGATTGCTGAACCTGAAGGAGCACCAGCAAAGTCCTTGAAAAACGTGGTGGTGCCGGAGAAATTAGACAGCACCCAACTTATATTGGCTGTACAACCAGTGACACAAAACGTAGGACCGACTCCAGCAGACTGTACCCATACTTCACTGGCCACACCACTAGCCCCACCACACAGGACCTGCACTCCAGCAAAAGGTATACCGATTTCATTTGCCATAGCACCAGCTGTACCACAGAAAAATCCCACTCCAGCAAAAAGTACAGCAAGTCCACCGGCCGAAGACCTATCCCAACTGCAGAGACGGCCAATTCCTGCAGATTGGAACCCCATTCCATTTATTCCCAGTTTAAAAGACAATGCTTTCAATGTTGTTAGGGACTACATGCATATATTCCCATCATGGGAAGATTATTGTGAAGACAAACACCATTTTCACATCTTCCTGTCCAACTTACGTGTAAGTGCTATTATTCATGGCTATTATTTTCCTGTTTTCTGCTGATTGAACACATCAATGATTTACATTACATTGTTGTAACTAGGCGAGGGTCAATCTGGATAGTCATGATGAGCAAAGCTTGCTTGTGCTTTTCAAGGAAGCATTGCAGCAGTATCGGTGTTACCTGAGGAAATCACACTTTGATGGCAAGTCTATAAACGAATTCCTGGTGAAGTCTCCTGTGCTAAATTTAGAAGACACTGAATGGAAAAACCTTGTTATGCACTGGTCTCATTCCCAGGATGAGGTACTGTCTATGAAATCACATGACAATTTGAACTTCTACTTTTCCGCATGTGCCTTACGGATATTTCTTGCGGGAAATCTACTCGAAGAAGAATTCCGGTTTGACAAGAATGACAGGATATCTCAAATATGTTGCCCGCTGCTTTGCTCTTGTTAGTACATGTTGTCCTGTATCACTGTACTTGCACACATACCTGGTTCATTATGTCACAGCAGTATGCATGATAGCTTGCTTATCAATTATTCGCTCCAAATTATCTGATCTGTATGAATGGTTACATTAGTGTAGAATATATCCAATGCCAATGTTTTTTTAGCGCTGCATTGTTCTTGTAAGTACATGCTGTCCTTTATCAGTGTACTTATAATGACAGGTAGTTGTTCATGTACCATCACTCTGCAGCTTATTTTCCTTTGCCCTCCATTTTCTACACATCAGATCTATATTTACTCTTACCATAAGGTTGGTACTGAAGAAGTTTAGCTGTGCATTACTCTTAGCTGTACATTTTGCCTGTATCGCTGCACTTACATTTATAGCTACTTGGTTATGTAGCATCACTCTTCATCTTATCTTAAATATTCTCCATTTTTCTTATACTATTACATCTATATTTACTCTTAACAAAATGTAGAATAAAGGCAATGCTTTTGAAGAAGATTCTGTGGTAAACTTCTTGAATTGCCCCTCCCCCCCCATCAGCATGGACAACGCCTTTATAGAGCCTGTCTTCACCAATAATGTAAGTTTGTCCATCTCAAGCCTTCAAACTTTGTTGTATATATTTGGTTAGGCATGACTACAATAGCTGTTTATTTTTGGTGTTTGCATCAAATTGCTTGTTTAAAGTTTATTATATGTAGTTCATAAACAAAAGTTCATCCTTTCTCAATTTAAGTTTTCAGTTGTACAACCAAGTTCCTTCTTCATACCATGTAAATTAAACTATACATAGCAAGTGATCTTCTTTTGCACTGCATGTATTCTTCTGTTCTTCATCTGTAATCCAGTGGTGTGGTGAACCTACCCACTACAGCACAATGTCATATTCTGCAATGTCTTGACTATGAAAAATGTCATATCATTCTACTATTATTTAAACCGTCTCTTTATTTGCCAATCTGAAATGGTATAAATTGACAGCACACTAACCATTGATACTTATGAGTTCTTGATCTATAATCCAGTGGTGTCGTGAAGCTGCCAACTCCTTCACAATGTCATTTCCTGCCATGTCTTGACCTGAAAAATACCATATTGTGTTAATGCAAATTTAAACTGTGTCACTTTATTCGTTAGTAAGAAATGTGATGAATTGTCAGCACTGATACTTTTATGTGCAAAACCTGTCATCTGTCTGCTTGTTTATCTTTCAGAGTGAGGAAGATATAAGTGTTGAACAAGCGCAGTCTCATCATCTTGCTCAGCTGCTTGTGCTGCAGCTCCCCAGCAGGGCTAACCTTTCTTGAACTCTATTGAAGTGCTGTCGGTTTTGTATATTATTTTGTCGGCATGTTTATTTGCACTGGTGGCGATCTTTGATGCCCAGTGTATGTAATCTGTTGTCTGCTTGTGCTTTATTATCATAGTGGCGAACTTTGATGCCCAGTGGATGTAATATGCCGTAATTTCTTTATTGTATAGTATATGTTTTTTCTTATTCACGATGCTGCAGTTATTTTACTGTATATATATCCTGTCTTCGCAGTAAACCGGCCAAACCGTAAAATTATGGTACATAATCGGGCCGTCATGCAATCACGATGTAGGTTGGGCCTGAAACGTGTCGATCAGCTCACGGGCCGGCAGCAGCCCGAAATGAACGCCGGCCCATGATTGTGCGAATCAAATCACGGGCTTTTAACAGGCCAAAAATTTTTCTCGGTCCTTGTTTGGCCCAATCAGATATCGGCTGCGAGCAGGCCGGATGCAAACCGGGCCGTAGTTAGGCCCAACTATATGACGGGCTTTTAACAGGCTGAAATTAATATAGGGCCGAAATGTTAAGCGGGCCCTTAACAGGACAAAACTAATATCAGGCCGAATTAATAAGTGGGCCTTTAGCAAGTAGGCCCAAAAGCATAGTGTCCAGTTGACGGGCCGAATCTGATATGGGCCATAATTAGGCCCAAAACCTCTTAAAGGGCCGGACCTGATCTGGGCCGTAATTTGGCCCAAAACGTGGTAGGCTTTTAACGGTCCGGATCTCATATGGGCCACTATTAGGCCCGAAGCGTGGCAGGCCATTAATAGACCGTATCAAATATGGGCCGGCATTTGGCCCAAAACATGGCAGCCAGTTAATGGGCCGGCCTACTAGGGTCCTCAAAATCTTGTGGGCCTACAGCTGGGCCGGCCCATTAATGTCGGCAAAATCTCGTGGGCCTTTAGCTGGGCCAGCCCATTATGATCCGCAAGAATTTTGTGGGCCTTTACCTGGGCCGGCCTATTATGACACACAAAAATCTTGTGGGCCTGTACCTGGGTCGGCCCATTATGGCCCGCGAAATCTTGTGGGCCTTTAGCTGGGCCAGCCCATTATGGTCCGCAAAATCTCGTGGGCCTTTAGCTGGGCCGGCCCATTATGGTCCGCAAAATCTTGTGGGCCTTTAGTTGGGCCGGCCCATTTAAACTTGTTGGGTCGTACCACGTGTCGACGTATCATAGGCGCCTTCTGTCCAGTGAGTGGATGACATCTGTCCCGATGATGAGCCGACACGTGTTTCCTCTAGCCAATGATGATTTTACACGTGGAAAATCCCCATTGGTCGGGGATGTTAACGGGTTATCGGATCCAAAACCCAACCCGATAGCTTAACGGCGTTCCGTTACGGTGGATGCCACGTGTCAGTCACCCTTGACAAAAGCACTTATGTGATGCGCGATTTATCGTCATGGAAGTGGACACTTCCGTGATGATAATTTTGGTAATGTCATGGAACACTTCTACGACAACACAGGTATGACTATCTTGATTCTGTCATAAATTTGTCATGGATGTACATGCATGACAAAAAAAGCGACCTACTGTGACAAACACGTATCATCATGGAAGTGTATTTTTTGTAGTGCTTCTTCACAAAAAGAACACCACAACCCCATGGAGAAGAACTTGGTCGGATGAGACCCATACGCTCTTGAATATCGAGTTGTTTCTTCAGCTCTTTCAACTCTTCAGGTCCAAGCTTGTAAGGACGTTTGCAAACAGGTTCCGTGCCAGGCTCAAGATTGATGACGAATTCAACTGGCCGGTGCGGAGGCATTCCTGGAAGCCCTTCTGGAAAGACGTCTTGATATTCGCAAACAACCGGAATCTGCGAGATGGCATCCAGCTCGCCCTTCTCATTGAGAGAAAACAGTCGAATGGTATCATCCCTTGCGGCAAAGACAATTACATCCTCAGACGAATGAGTCAATTGAATCTGCCTGGCAGCACAATCAAGCTGAGCCTTGTGCTTAGAAAGCCAGTCCATTCCAAGAATAAGATCGATATCCGAGTTACCAAGGACCACTGGAGAGGATAGAAACTTATAGTCGCCCAACGTGATAGTAACATCCGTGACGCAATTGTTAGATGTAATTTGCTTGCCCGGGGACACAATCTTCAACGGGAAAGGAATCTTTTCGGTCACAAATTCATGCTTGGCAACAAATGGTGTAGAAATAAAAGAAAGCGATGCACCAGTGTCAAACAGAACTTTTGCAAGAACATCGTTAACAGGAAGGTTACCCAAAATGACATCTGATGAGTCCTCTGCCTGAGCTGCGTTCATCATGTTGACCTTGGCGTGCTTGGGATTATGCTTGACCACTGCGTTGCTAGCAGATCTCACAGGAGGAGGTGGAGGAAGATGCCTCTGATTGAAGCATTTGTTGGCATAGTGACCCTTCTGCTGACATTTGTTGCACGTGACCTCCGAGAGCGGACGGTGATACGGAGCACTTGATCTTGGAGCTTGAGACGAAGTCTTGTTCTGGAAGCCAGGGTTGGGTGGGTGGGAAGATCCATTGCCACCTTTGCTCTTCTGCTGATAAGGGTGACGGAACGGAGGAGGAGGCAGCCAATACTTTTGCTGCTTAGCCACTTGAGTTGAGGAAGAAGGAGTAGCATCTCTGACTCGCTTCTTGGAAGCATCGCACTTGAGTTGATCAGTCTCTTGCTTCATTGCCATATTGTAGAACTCATCGTACTTCTTCGGCTCAAACAGGACGAGAGCTAGTTGGAGATCTTCTCTGAGGCCACCCCTGAACTGATAACTCATGCTCTTCTCATCAGGGACGTCTTGCTTGGCGAAACGAGCGAGCCTCTGGAACAGAATGTTATACTGGTAAAAAGACAAGCTGCCTTGCTTCAGGTTGCGGAATTCCTCACGCTTGCTCTCAACAACACTCTGAGGAATGTGATGAGCTTTGAAGTCTTGACGGAATTCATCCCAGGTAATCACACGGCCTCCTCTGGAATCTTTGTATTGCTGAAACCATTCTGTAGCTTGGTCTTTGAGTTGGAAGGAGGCAAACTTGACAAAGTCCTCAGGCCTGACGTTGCTGCACTCGAAATGCTTGCAGATATCCACGAGCCAATCATTAGCGTCTAAGGCCTCGACACAGTTGCTGAAGGTCTTTGGCTGGTTAGCGAGGAACTGGTTGAGTGTAGCAAACTGATTCTGATTGTTGCCATGGCCATGATTCCCTTGGTTGCGCTCTTGCAAGAGCTGCATGATGAGCTGCGTGTTTGCATTGGTAGTGGCCATCACAGCTTACCATGCCTCCGGAGGTGGAGGTGGTGGTGGCGGATCAGGATTCGGAGTCGTGCGCGTTGGAGGAGCCATCCTGGAGAGGGTGACATCCATTAGCATCTTGACAGACAAATATTCAAGCTGAAACAAATGGATCGAAATTGCAACATATAGTCTTCACATCCGAACAAAATGAACGAATGCATTCCAATCGACATGGTCACACTTCCATAAATTGAGAAGCCACTTAGATAGAGGTAGAAGAAATAAAGCAACAAGGTACGGACAAGAGCAAATACTTGGTAAGGATTACCCAATCACAAACCAAATATCCGCGGAAGAAATACTAGAGCTACATGAATTCCCACCTATGAAACTCCCGAACCTTTCCGGTTATGCAATCAGGTGTTGGGGATACAGGGGAAGCATAATATCTCACCCAAAGCTAGCAAATCCTACATCCAGCTATATCCATCCTTCAACACATAACCAAGAAAACTTCGGAAATCATTTACCTCAACCTTCGAAAAGCATCCGTTATACGAGTTATGGCAATACTCCCGAACTCCCGCCCCAGTACTGGGTGGCGTCGAGGTTATCTCACCAACAACTGCATAAAAGAGATTTTCGATGTCGGCGAAACTCAGGTATTCCAGAATCTCAACGATAAAATTGTGACGACAACACCTCGGAGCTCAACTCCCCAGGACACTGCCACAACCCCTAAATGTCAGGAGGCACCAAGAACAATGTTCTTGTCACAAAACCATCAGAACGATTCCAAGATAACCGCGTGATCCTAAATTTTTTTTAGTGAAATTTGAGAAGAGAAGAGTCAAAACTCTACATCAGGATGCCTCACCAGAGCGACGAAGGGACTGAGGAGTAAAAAGAAGTCCTACTCTCCGATATATATAAATCCTAAATGACTCAAAACATTTTTCTAGACTCCGCAACGCCAACAATTCGATCAAGCAAGGAGCTCCTAAGGTCAGGGAAGGCTCTGATTACCAACTTGTAACGCCCTCGATGCGGCTATATCTCCCACGTGTCGAAGCACGACATAGAGGCATAACCGCATTGAAAGCAATGTCACAAGTGAGGTAATCTTCACAACAACCCATGTAATACATAAGGGAAAGAGATACATAGTTGGCTTACACTCGCCACGTCACACAATGCATAAATATCATTACATTCATCCAAATACACTCAAGGTCCGACTACGGAACCAAAATGAAGATAAACCCCAATGCAACATAGTCCCCGATTGCCCCAACTGGGCACCACTACTGATCATCTGGGAAAGACACGTAGTAACGACGGGAGTCTTCATCGAACTCCCACTTGAGCTCAGTCATATCATCTGGAGCGGTATCATCGGTCCCTGCATCTGGTTTTGGAAGTAAACTGTGAGTCATGGGGACTCAGCAATCTCACACCCTCGGGATCAAGACTATTTAAGCTTATAGGAAGGGTAAAAGGTATGATGTGGAGCTGCAGCAAGCGACTAGCATATATGGTGGCTAACATACGCAAATGAGAGCGAGAAGAGACAGCAAAAGCACGGTCGAACAACTATGATCAAGAAGTGATCCTAGAACAACCTACGTCAAGCATTACTCCAACACCGTGTTCACTTCTCGGACTACGCCGAGAAGAGACCATCACGGTTACACACGCGGTTGGTGCATTTTAATTAAGTTAAGTTTCAGTTTATCTACAACCGGACATTAACAACTTCCCATTTGCCCATAACCGTGGGCACGGATTTCGAAAGTTCAAATCCCTGCAGGGGAGTCCCAACTTACCCCATCACAAGCTCTCACGGTCAACGAAGGATATTCCTTCTCCCAAGACAATCCGATCAGACTCGGTATCCCGGTTACAAGACATCTCGACAATGGTAAAACAAGTCCAGCAACACCGCCCGAATGTGCCGACAAATCCCGATAGGAGCTGCACATATCTCGTTCTCAGGGCACACTCATATGAACACTACGTACAACTAAAACCAACCCTCAAGTTTCCCCGAGGTGGCGCTGCAAGTGGCTCTGTTTTGGACCAACACTCAGAGGAGCACTGGCCCGGGGGGGTTTAATAAAGATGACCCTTGGGCTCCGGAAACCCAAGGGAAAAAGAGGCTAGGTGGCGAATGGTAAAACCAATGTTGGGCATTGCTGGAGGAGTTTTATTCAAGGCGAACTATCAAGGGGTTCCCATTATAACCCAACCGTGTAAGGAACGCAAAATCCGGGAACATAACACCGATATGATGGAAACTAGGGCGGCAAGAGTGGAACAAAACACCAGGCATAAGGCCGAGCCTTCCACCCTTTACCAAGTATATAGGTGCATTAAGATAAACAAGATAATATGATGATATCCCAATAATAAACAAGTTCCAACAAGGAACGATCTCCAATCTTCACCTGCAACTAGCAACGCTATAAGAGGGGCTGAGCAAAGCGGTAACATAGCCAAACAACGGTTTGCTAGGACAAGGTGGGTTAGAGGTTGACATGGCAATATGGGAGACATGATAAGCAAGTGGTAGGTCTCATAGCATAGGCATAGCAAAAGAGCGAGCATCTAGCAAGCAAAGATAGAAGTGATTTCGAGGGTATGGTCATCTTGCCTGCAAAGTTCTCATAGTTGCCTTGATCCTCGTAAACGTACTCAACGGGCTCCTTGATCACGTACTCGTCTCCCGGCTCTACCCAAGCAAGAACAACAAGCAAAAGGAACACAATCAACCACGTGCAATGCTCAAACAACATGATGCAAACATAGTATGATATGCGGAATGCGTTATGCGATGCATATGCATGATTTGGAAAGGAATGATTGAACCTGAACTCAACTTGGAAAACAAAGAGTGCCACTAGAAATAGGAGTTGATTTCGGTTGAAATCGATATAAAGATCATCGGAATCGGATGCACGGCTTGGAAATGGCAAGCAAAACAAATATGGCACTGGTCTGCGATTTACAGCAAGTAGTCTTCTAAATGCATCAAGAACAACATGCTACAGCACTACAACATGACCAAAAAAATACATGGCAGGGATCCACCCATGATGCTTGACAAAAGATGAACACTTAGCTACGGCTAATTCACTCAATAGCAAGCTCAAACAAGCATGGCAAAAGTGCAAAAGATTACTGGTTTCAGACTTAGTGAAATTATCAACAAGTCAGGAATTTAACATCAGGAAGCAATGTTTAGAGCATGAAAACTACATGCTACAGGAACTTATCATGGCAAAGCAAGGCATGGAATGAAGCTACTCAAAGCATACAACAAAAGTCCCTTAGTGACCATGAGCCAAAAGGGATCAGAAAATACAATTGCAAGCATGTGAACATAGCAAAAACATAAACAGATTCAGACTTAGTGAAAAACTGGAACATGGCAAACAGATAACAAGTAGGCATATTTACGAGCTCGATGCACTCACTACGAGGCATTGCATAAAAAACTAAGCATACACCCAGCAAGTAGACATGGCATAGAAGCTAGACATGGCAAGAACAACAACATAGCATGCACGATCAACAACAACAAGCTCGGCAAAATCGCTAAACATGTTAACAAGCTGCCAGGAACATTTTATAGTAAAAGTAGAGCTCGATTGAGTCAAGCTAGGGTGCTCTATAAATGCAAACAAAGACATGGATGGATAGAGCACAACATTATCTACAAAACATCCTTACTGATCATGCTCAAAAGAGGCACGGATCACTAGGAAACAACATGAACATGTGGCATAAAAATAATGACAGGGCAAGGACTTAGTAAAATTCCAAGTCCCTGAAATCAGCATCATTGAGTAAGCTACTTTGCATGCTTGTGCTAGTCACCACAAAGATCACAAAAATACATAGCATACACCCCTGTAAAGATGACATGGCATACTTCAAAACACATTTAGAGCTCAGGATCATAGCATGCACACATTAATCATGGCAAAAATGACAAAAGTGCATTTGCTGAACTAGATCTGAAACTAACATCACATAGCCCGCTTCCAACAGCATTTTGGGCATCAAGATGAGCTCAAGTGAAAATGAAGCAATGAGGTGAAATGATGTACTCGTCGAGACGAACATTTTGATATGCTACACGCACGAATCGGAGCTACGATGATGAAGTTATGATGCGTCAAAGAATGCAAAAAGTTAAAGAGCGAGAGGGAAAAGTCAACCGAGGGGACTAGGGTTTTACAGATCGGATCGGGCCGGAACTGTAGATGGCGCACAGAGATCGAGGATGGTCGGCCTTCCTCGCCGGAACAGGAGCTGCTCGCCGGAGAGGGGGTTGGATCCGGCCGGCCGAGGCGCTCCGGCGACGGGGGAGGGCACCGGACGACGAGGCGCGGCTCCCGCGGTGGTCGGCGTTGGCGCCTGCGGTCATCGGCGCACGAGGTGGCGGGCTTCGATGGCGGCTGCGGCGGTTGACAATGGCGGCGGCGGTGGTCGTCGCCGGCGAACTGGGCGGAGCAGGCGGCGGCTCGGGCGGAGAGGAGAGGCGGCGGGGCGCGGTGCCGCGCGGGCCGGGAGGGCCGGATGCGGGCTGCGGCGACGATGTGGGCACGCCCACCACGTGGCGCTCGGGGATTGGCTGCGGTCGCCGGCGCGGGCATGTCCGGCCGAAACGGACACGTCCGGCGGAGCGGAGGACGAATTTTTAGGGTTTGGGGGAGAAGACCCGGGATTTGGGGAAGAGGGACCTATATATAGAGGTAGAGGGAGCTAGGAAGCTCCAAATGAGGTGCGGTTTGCGGCCACGCGATCATGATCGAACGGCCTAGGTGATGGAGGAGGTTTTGGTGGGTTTTGGGCCACTTTGGAGGGGTGTTGGGCTGCAACACACAAGAGGCCTTTTCGGTCCCTCGGTTAATCGTTGGAGTATCAAGCGAAGTCCAAATTGTATGAAACTTGACAGGCGGTCTACCGATAGTAAACCGAGGCCGCATGCCAAGTCTCGGTCCAATCTGAAAACGTTTAACACCCGCACACGAAAAGAGGTAGAAAGGGACACCGGAGGACATAGGAGCGCCGGAATGCAAAACGGAGAACGGGGAAAATGCTCGAATGCATGAGACGAACACGTATGCAAATGCAATGCACATGATGACATGATATGAGATGCATGACAAAGACACAAACACACGGAGACAAAAACCCGACAACGAGGAAATAGAATAACTTAGAACCAGAAACGGCAAGAGTTGGAATACAAATAAGGTAGTTACATCCAGGGTGTTACAGTCCGAGACAAGTGGACCGACTCCTGCCTGCATCTACTACTATTACTCCAGTCATCGACCGCTATCCAGCATGCATCTAGAGTTAAGTTAAAAACAGAGTAATGCCTTAAGCAAGATGACATGATGTAGAGGGCTAGAGTCATGCAATATGAAGAAAACCCCATCTTGTTATCCTCGATGGCAACAATACAATACGTGCCTTGTTGCCCCTATTGTCACTGGGAAAGGACACCGCAAGATTGAACCCAAAGCTAAGCACTTCTCACATTGCAAGAAAGATCTATCTAGTAGGCCAAACCAAACTGATAATTCGAAGAGACTTGCAAAGATAACCAATCATACATAAAAGAATTCATAGAAGATTCAAATATTATTCATAGATAGACTTGATCATAAACCCACAATTCATCGGTCTCAACAAACACACCGCAAAAAGAAGATTACATCAAATAGTTCTCCACAAGAGAGGGGGAGAACATTGTATTTAGATCCAAAAAAGAGAAGAAGCCATCAAGCTACTAACTATGGACCCATAGGTCTGAGGTAAACTACTCACACTTCATCGGAGAGGCTATGGTGTTGATGTAGAAGCCTTCCGTGATCGATGCCCCCTCCGGCGGAGCTCCGGAACAGGCCCCAAGATGGGATCTCGTGGATACAGAAAGTCACGGCGGTGGAATTAGGGTTTTGGCTCCGTATCTGATCGTTTGGGGGTACGTGGATATATATAGGAGGAAGGAGTACGTCGGTGGAGCAACAAGGGGCCCACGAGGGTTGAGGGCGCGCCTGGTGGGGGTGGGCGCGCCCCCTACCTCGTGGCCTCATGTTTCCTTTCTTAACGTAGGGTTCAAGTCTCCCGGGTCTTGTTTGTTGAGAAAATCATGTTCCCGAAGGTTTCATTCCGTTTGGACTCCGTTTGATATTCCTTTTCTTCGAAACCCTAAAACAGGCAAAAAACAGCGATTCTGGGCTGGGCCTCCGGTTAATAGGTTAGTCCCAAAAAATATAAAAGTGGATAATAAAGCCAATAATGTCCAAAACAATAGATAATATAGCATGGAGCAATCAAAAATTATAGATATGTTGGAGACGTATCAGCCCGCGCCGTCTCGCGCGCACACACCAATCGCTCCCGCCGCGGGCCGCGCCCCTGCACCGTGGTCGCCGCGCTCGACCGCCCGCCTTGCGCGTCCAGGCCGTGCCTTGGTTGCGCGCCCCGCGCACCAGGCCACGCCTCCCCGCTCACAAGCTGCCGCCGCTGCAGCTGCGTTGCCGCTGCCGCATGCTGCTGCCGTCGCACTTCACCCTCACCGTTGTTGCGCGTTGCTGCTCCGCTGCTAGCCCTGGCCGCCGGCGCCCCTCCATGCCCGGCCGCCCGTCGCTGCTTCCAGCGGCTCCGGCGAGCCACCCCGCGCGCATCGCCGCCGTGGCCGCCAGTGCCCACGCCCGCGTGCCCCTGGGCGTGCGCCCGAACGGGGCACGCCCGTAACCCGTCGCCCGCGCCCTGTATGGCCTTTGGCCAATGACACATGGGGCCCACCCACCCCCCCGAACGAAATTTAAAAAAGAATTAAAAAGAAAGAATTAATTAATTAATTAATTAATTAACTTAATTAATTCTGATTAGATTAACTAATTATGATTAATTAACCTAATGACTAATTAACCTAATTAACTACTGTTAATTAACTAAACAGTCTATGACCAGTGGGACCCACCTGTCAGGATGACCAGGTCAACTGCTAACGTCATGATGACGTCAGCAAACACTATTCTGGATAATGTTGATTTAAATAATTAAATAAATCCTAAAAATGATTTAAGTCTTTTAAAATTAATATAAGATAAACCGTAGCTCGGATGAAAAAACTTTGTACATGAAAGTTACTTAGAACGACGAGACAAATCCGGATACGCGCCCATTCGTCCGCCACGCATCCCTAGCATAGCGAACACACAACTTTCCCCCTCCGATTCATCTGTCCGAAAACGCGAAACACCGAGGATATTTTCCCAGATGTTTCCCCCCTTCACCAATATCACCTCATACTGCGTTAGGTCACCCCTAGCACCGGGCATTGCCATGTTATGCTTTGTGTTGCTTTGCTTGCTCTGCTATTTATTGTGTTCCCCCTCCGTTACTTCTTTCCGGTAGACCCCGAGACGCTGCCGGTACCCCCGATCGACTACGGTGTTGACGACCCCTCCTTGCCAGAGCAACCAGGCAAGCCCCCCCCCTTGATCTCCAGATATCGCCTATTCTTCTCTCTACTGCTTGCATTAGAGTAGTGTAGCATGTTACTATTTTTCGTTAATCCTATTCTGATGCATAGCCTATCCTTGCTACTATTGTTGATACCTTACCTGCAATCCTAAATGCTTAGTATAGGATGCTAGTTTATCATCAGTGGCCCTACATTCTTGTCCGTCTGCCATGCTATACTATCGGGCCGTGATCACTCGGGAGGTGATCACGGGTACATTCTCACATACTATACAGGTGGTGACTAAAGTCGGGTCGGCTCGTAAAGTACCCGCATGTGATTCTGATGAGGGGGCTGAAAGGACAGGTGGCTCCATCTAGGTAGTGGTGGGCCTGAGTTCCCAACGGCCCCTGACTGTTACTTTGTGGCAGAGCGACAGGGCAGGTTGAGACCACCTAGGAGAGAGGTGGGCCTGGCCCTGGTCGGTGTTCGCGGTTACTTCAAGATAACACGCTTAACGAGATCTTGGTATTTGATCTGAGTCTGGCTACTGGCCTATACGCACTATCCAACTACGCAGGAATAGTTATGGGCACTCGACGTCATGGTATCAGTTGAAGCCTTCATGACGTCAGCGACTGAGCGGCGCGCATCGGGTTGGACCGTGTAACGCAACTTCCTTTGTAATGGAGGTTGCTAGGTCTGCTCTCCGGCCGCCCACGCAACGTGCAGGTGTGCAATGGGCGATGGGCCCAGACCCCTATGCGCATAGGATTTAGACCGGCGTGCTGACCTTTCTGTTGTGCCTAGGTGGGGCTGCGACGTGTTGATCTTCCGAGGCCGGGCATGACCCAGGAAAGTGTGTCCAGACAAAGGGGATCGAGCGTGTTGGGAAACGTGGTGCACCCCTGCAGGGAAGTTACTCTATTCAAATAGCCGTGATCTTCGGTAACAGGACGACTTGGAGTTGTACCTTGACCTTATGACAACTAGAACCGGATACTTAATAAAACACACCCTTCCAAGTGCCAGATACAACCGGTGATCGCTCTCTCACAGGGCGACGAGGGGAGGATCATCAGTTAGGATTATGCTATGCGATGTTACTTGGTGAACTTACCATCTACTCTCTTCTACATGCTGCAAGATGGAGATTGCCAGAAGCGTAGTCTTCGACAGGACTAGCTATCCCCCTCTTATACCGGCATTCTGTAGTTCAGTCCACATATGAGACCCCCTTTTCCATTTGATACCAATGCATACATTTGTAGTGTAGCTCCTTGCTTGCGAGTACTTTGGATGAGTACTCACGGTTGCTTTGCTCCCTCTTTTCCCCCTTTCTATACCCGTTTGATGTGACCAGACGATGGAGTCCAGGAGCCAGACACCACCGTCGACGACGACTCCTACTACACTGGAGGTGCCTACTACTATGTGCAGCCCGCTGACGACGACCAGGAGTAGTTTAGGAGGATCCCAGGCAGGAGGCCTGCGCCTCTTTCGATCTGTATCCCAGTTTGTGCTAGCCTTCTTAAGGCAAACTTGTTTACTTATGTCTGTACTCAGATATTGTTGCTTCCGCTGACTCGTCTATGATCGAGCTCTTGTATTCGAGCCCTCGAGGACCCTGGCTTGTAATATGATGCTTGTATGACTTATTTTATTTGAAGAGTTGGGTTGTGATATCTTCCTATGAGTCCCTAATCTTGCTCGTACATGTTTGCATGTATGATTAGTGTTCGGTCAAATCGGGGGCGTCACAATAAGCAACGTAGAAGTAACTTCCAAAAGTTTGATAATAAACAGGTGAATAGGTACTACCTCATCTACTTCCCAAAACCCACATATTAATCAGATCCTAATCATGCAATTGTTTGAGGATTGATCTAATGCAATAAAACTGGGTAGTAAAGGGGTATGATCAAAGTGTTACTTGCCTTGCTGATGACCCGTGAAACCTAGAGACTCATAGTATCACGCTTCGCACTCCGGGTACTCTATCACAATCAAACAAACATACAATAAGCAATCAAGCAAAGATGCCCGGGCGTTCGCTAAATAAGTAAACCGAAAAAACCGGTCTAAAATAAATAAACCGGAAAAAAACCAATCTAAAATTAAAAAACGCATCTAGGTTTTTACCGAAAAAACGAACCGGTCAAAGGAAACCAGCGCCGGCGAACTCCGGCGGCTCCGGCGAACTCCGGCGAGGTGGCGAGGCGGCGGCGCGGCTCCGGCGGGTCGGCAGCGGGCGGCGGCGGCGGCGGGCTGGCGCGGCTAGGGTTTCGGCGGGGCGGGCTGGTGGGCTGCGGGGCTGCGGCCTCGGTGGCTTAGGCTGCGGCTTATAAAGCCCCCGGCCGAAGGAATCCGGCTCGGGCACGGCCCGTAGGTCGGTTGATTTAAAAAAATCGCGCAGAAAAATAAGGAAAAGAAATACTAAACGGACTCCAAAAATCCTAAAATAAATTTTCCCCGTCCTCTAAAAATATGCCAGACAAGGTGAACATTTATTTGGGCCTCTAATGCAATTTCAAAAAACACATATTTTTCCTAATTCAAATAAAATAGCGATAAAAATCCGAATAAAACTCTTATTTGATTTTAACATTAAATCTCCAATATTTATTTATTTTGAGGCAGTCATTTTATCCCCTCTCTTTTATTTTCATAAAAGAAATATTCAAAGAGAAATTAATTAAAATCAAACGATCCTCTTTTCAAAATTCGAGAAAACTCAAATATGAAAATAACGAAATCCCCAACTCTCTCCGTGGGTCCTTGAGTTGCGTAGAATTTCTAGGATCAAGCCAAAATGTAATAAAATATGATATGCTAAGATGACCTAATGTATAACATTCCAAATTGAAAATTTGGGATGTTACAAACCTACCCCCCCTTAAGATGAATCTCGTCCTTGAGATTCAGGTTGGCTAGAAAATAGGTGAGGGTGATCTTTCCGTAGGTCTTCCTCTCGTTCCCAGGTGGCTTCATCTTCAGTATGGTGGCTCCACTGAACTTTACAGAACTTGATAACTTTGCTGCGTGTAACTCGGCTGGCAAATTCGAGAATCTTGACTGGCTTCTCCTCGTAGGTCAAATCACTATCCAACTGTATCGCTTCTAGTGGCACTGTATCTCTCAGAGGGATATCAGCCATCTCTGCGTGGCACTTCTTCAACTAAGAAACGTGGAACACATCGTGAACTCCTGACAATCCTTCGGGCAATTCCAACTTGTAAGCAACTTCTCCCATATGTTCCAAAACTTTATATGGCCCCACAAAACATGGTGCTAACTTTTCCTTAACTCCAAAGCGCTTCACTCCTCGAAGGGGTGATACACGAAGATACACTATGTCTCCGACTTCGTAAATTGTCTCCTTGAGTTTAGAATCCGCATAGCTCTTTTTCCTGGACTGGGCTACCTTGAGTCTATCGTGAATCAGCTTAACCTTCTCTTCAGACTCTTTAATCAAATCTGGTCCAAACAACTATCGGTCTCCAACTTCATCCCACAACAACAGTGTCCTGCACCTCCTTCCGTACAGTGCTTCGAAAGGGGCCATCTTCAAGCTGGCTTGATAGCTGTTGTTGTAAGAGAACTCTGCGTAAGGCAAATTATCGTCCCAACTAGATCCATAATCTAGTGCACAAGCTCTCAACATGTCCTCCAGAATTTGATTGACTCTCTCAGTTTGTCCATCTGTCTGCGGGTTAAAAACTATACTGAACTCTAGCCTGGTTCCCAAAGTTTCATGCAACTGATTCCAAAACTTTGAGGTAAACTGGGTTCCTCTATCTAATACAATGGTCTTCGGAACTCCATCCAAACATACGATCCTGGTCATATATATCTTTGCTAACTTAGCACTGGAGTAAGTGGTCTTCACTGGGATGAAATGAGCTATTTTCGTCAAACGATCGACTACAACTCATATCGAGTCATAGCCTGAACGAGTCTTGGGCAATCCCGTGATAAAATCCATACCTAGGTTGTCCCACTTCCATTCGGGTATCGGCAATGGTTGTAGAAATCCTGCTGGCTTCTGATGCTCTGCCTTCACTCTCTGACATACATCACAAACTGCTACATACTCCGCAATATCCTTCTTCATTCCGGTCCACTAGAAACTATCCTTCAAATCCAGGTGCATTTTAGTATTTCCTGGGTGAATCGAATATGGCGAATCATGGGCCTCCTGCAAAATCAGCTTCCTGATCTCCCGATCATTTGGTACATATACGCGGTCCTCGAACCATAAGGTATCATGCTCATCCTCACGAAATCCTTTAGCCTTTCCTTTGCTCATCCTTTCCTTTATCTCGGCAATCTCCTTGTCCATATTCTGAGCTTCTCTGATCTTATCCATCAAAGTAGACTGAATCTCCAATGCTGCTACATAGCCTCTCGGAACTATCTTCAAACATAGCTCGCGAAGATACTCTGCTAACTCCTTGGGTAACTCTCCAGTCATGAGTGTATTGACATGACTCTTGTGGCTCAACGCATCGGCTACTACGTTAGCCTTTCCGGGATGATAGTGCAACTTCATGTCATAATCCTTAATGAGTTCCAACCATCTCCTCTGCCTGAGATTCAACTCCTTCTGCGTGAAGATATACTTCAAACTCTTATGATCCGTGTATACCTCACAATGTTTTCCGATGAGAAAATGTCTCCAAGTCTTCAACGCATGCACTACGGCTGCTAACTCCAAATCATGCATAGCATAATTTAACTCATGGGGTTTAAGCTGTCGTGAGGCATATGAAACAACTCTTACTTCCTACATAAGCACTGCTCCAAGTCCTCGACGAGAAGCATCGCAATACACTTCATAATCCTTGCGTTGATCTGGCAGGATCAACACTGGTGATGTAACCAAGCGTTTCTTCAACTCCTAAAAACTGGCCTCACATTCCTCAGTCCATTTGAACTTGGTGTCCTTTTTTAACAACTCCGTCATAGGCTTTGCAATCTTCGAGAAATTCTCAATGAACCTCCGGTAGTATCATGCGAGTCCAAGAAAACTCCGGATCTCTCCAACTGACGTGGGTGCCTCCCAATTTGTCATAGTGACAACTTTGGCGGGGTCTACCGCTATTCCTTCTCCGGATATAACATGTCCAAGGAATCCAACTTCCTTCAACCAAAACTCACACTTGCTGAACTTGGAGTATAGGTGATGTTCTCTAAGCTTCCCAAGTACTAATCGCAAATGCTCTTTATGCTCCTCTTCATTCTTCGAGTAGACCAGAATATCATCAATGAACACCACAACGAACTTATCCAAAAACTCCATAAACACCTTGTTCATCATGTTCATGAAATAGGCAGGTGTGTTAGTCAGGCCAAATGACATAACGGTATACTCATATAGCCCGTACCTCGTGGTAAAAGTTGTCTTAGGTATGTCCTGCTCTTGAATCTTCAGCTGGTGGTACCCTGATCACAGATCGATCTTGGAAAACACCTTAGCTCCTTGCAGCTGATCAAACAAATCATTGATCATTGGCAGTGGGTACTTGTTCTTGATCGTCACCTCATTCAATCCTCGATAATCAACAACCATCCTCAACGATCCATCCTTCTTCTCCACTAGAATTACTGGTGATCCCCAAGGTGATGAGCTTGGGCGAATATATCCTTTATCCAGTAACTCCTTAATCTTCTTAATTTCCTCTAAATCCTGTGCAGGCATCCTGTACGGTCTCTTAAATATTGGGCCTGTGCCTGGCAAAAGCTCAATCAAAAACTCGATGTCTCTATCCGGTGGCATGCCTGGCAACTCTTCTGGAAATACATCTGGGAAATCCCTCACCACTGGTAGTCCCTCCTGTACAACTCCTGATAAGGAATTTACTTGAGTCCTAATCGGCACATGTCGGGATACATACTTGATCCTTCTTCCTTCTAGGGTGGTGCGCAAAATCGACTTACTAGCGCAATCGATGTTTCCTCCATACATCGATAGCCAATCCATACCCAGAATCACATCCAAACCTTGCAACTCCAAAATTATCAGATCCGAGGGGAAAACATGCCTACCTATGGTCAATGGAATCTGAAAACATCCTTGGCTTGCCATATACTCTGCTCCTGGCGAGCTCACTAACATAGGTGTACTAAGAACTTTGGTGGGCAGCTTATACTTATCCACAAATCCCCTTGATATGTATGAATGCGATGCACCAGTATCAAAAAGAACGACTGCAGTAAATGACTTAACCAAAAACTTACCTATTACTGCATCTGGCTGGGCTTCAATCTCCTCGACGTTAACATGGTTCACTTGTCCCCTGTTGAAAGGGTTGGGCTTCTTCCCAGAATTTCCATTGCCATTTCCATGCTTAGCTTCAGGACATTCATTGGCGTAATGTCCGGTCTTCTGGCACTTGTAGCAAGTAACGTGGCTTAGATCTTTCTTGGCGGGGGTTGCTGGGTTGGAGCGGTTCTGTCTGTTGCTTCCTCCATTACCATTCCCATTCTTGGAGCCACTATGGTTGTGCGAACTCCCTCTAGTGTGACTGTGACCTCCATGGTTATGCTGAAGGGGTCCTCCCGAGTTCGGGGTAAAACGGGGTTTCTGCTGAGCTCCAGAATTATACTTCCCTTGTCCATACTTCCTCTTGCGGTTATCAATCTGCTGCTGCTTCCCTTCAATCATGAGAGCTCTATCTACTAACTCCTAGTAGTTATTGAAATTTGCCACCATCAACTGCATGCTCAGCTCATCATTCAGTCCTTCTAGAAACTTCTCCTGCTTAGCTGCATCTGTAGCGACGTCATCTGGGGCATAACGTGCTAGCTTACTAAAATCATCAACATACTGGCCAACTATGCGTCCTCCTTGGCGTAAGTTGCGAAACTCACGCTTCTTCATGGCCATAGCTCCTACTGATACATGGGCAGTGCGAAAGGTCTGCTAGAACTGGTCCCATGTAACATTGGCTATAGGATAGGTGACAGTGTAATTTTCCCACCATGAGGCCGCTGGTCCATCCAATTGGTGCGCGGCAAAACACACCTTCTCAGCATCTGTGCATCCTGCAGTGGTTAACTCCCTTCCAATCCTGCGGAGCCAATCATCTGCCACTATCGGCTCGGTGCTACTGGAAAACACCGGCGGCTGCAATCTCAGAAAACGGGCTAAGTTGTCAACTAGGGGTGGTGGTGGTGGGTTGTTGTTGTTGTTGCCTTGATTCTGAACTAACAACCGCATCAAGGTATTCTGCTGCTGGATCAACTGAGTGAGCTCCGGTGGAAAGGTAAATCCGGGGTCACGTCTCAGAGGCATCTGAGGGTTTAGAGGGAAGAGAATAGAATAGAATGAGGTCTAGTGAGAAAACACTACCCATATGCACATGAGACAAGCACAATCATATCACTCAATCAATCAAGCAAGGGCATACAATCGGTCTAGAACTATCGTTACAAAAGTGCTCAGACTATACTAATATACATGGTGGGATACTACTACTGATATGGTGGTCGACTAGAAAAATTGATCGGTGGAAGACTCCATAATATCCGCTCCAGCTTCATCAACATAGTCATCATCGCTATCGTCGGGGTCCGAGTCGGTGTCGTCGATGATGATGTAGTTCTCCGGGCAAGTAGAATCGTCGTCTTCTCCTCCTGGCGCGGGGTCTCCCATGAATATTCCTAGCTTCCTTGTCAGATCATCATTCATCTCCACTAGTATCGTCATTTCCTCCTCGTATCCATCGCGTGTAGACTTGAGTTCTTCCTCCAGCTCCGTGATCCTGGTCATCGCCTTCTTCAAATCTATCATGCCTGTGCACATCTGGTTCTCCTGGCGACGAATGTGCTGGTTTAACTCCTGGATGAAAGCTGCAATGGATCTATCCTTCCTGGTGCTAATCATATCCCATTACTCATCTCGGCGTCCACAAATCTGGTAGATAGTATCCTTGAGATCCTTGTGGTAAACTTCTCCAGTGCGTCCCATGGTGATGTGGGCTGCCATACTCTTTCCTAGACTCCAGGTTGGTGCATCAAAGGAAAACTCTATGGGCTCAGTGACTGGCGTAAATGTCCTTCCTGGAACTTGAACTTGAATCATCCAGTGCTCCTCTTCTGGTAAAGTGGCATTGTAAGTCCCGGTGAAGCTTGGTATTCCGATGTTCAGGTACCTAGTGATTTCCTTCAAGTGGCGTCCAAAAGGTGTGTCTTCATCTGGTTGTGCAAACTTGTTCCTTGCGTCCGCCATCCTAAAGAGTAGAAAATGGAGAGGAGTCAGAAATGAGAAGAGAGTAGTGATCTAGGGCTTTAGCTTAGTGGTCGTGTCCTACAGTCAACGTGTGCTATGACACCATCTTGTAGCGACCAGACCTCAAACGGTCTGATCTCTGTGCATCAGTGTCATCCCTGGATCGGTAATACTGACACGCACAGTACTTGAGGATTTATAATAGAGTAGCAATCACACACTTATTACATCGAATGTCTCAAAAGAGAGCTTATTACAATAAATATGGCTTAAGGCCATCTAATACAATAACAGCGGAAGGTTTGGAAGATAAAGTGAGTCCATCAACTCCAACGGCATCACTGAGTGAAAGACCACGCCCTAAGGCTCCTTACTCATCTTTTGAAAAGTCTGCAACATGATACGTTGCAGCCCGAAACGGGTCAGCACATGGAATATGCTGGCAATGTAACACAAGAGAGTAATGAATAGAATAATGCTATCACTACATGCATATATGGCTGGTGGAGGCTGTATGGTTAATATGTTTTGCGGAAAGCTAGTTTTTCCCTGCAACAAAGGAATAAATTTTATTTAACTATCATGGTGGTTGTTAAACATTGAGAAGGTTCACCCAACTCAATCCCAATTAAGCATCATCATTAAACCCAATCAAATTATATTAAGAGTGATGAGATCCACATGATAATCCAAGAACTAGATACTCAAGATGTCCATAACCGGGGACACGGCTAACCATGATTAGTTTGTACACTCTGCACATGATTAGTTTGTATACTCAAGATGTCCATAACCGCGCACTTTTTTCCACAAGACTCGATCTCCTTCGTTGAATTTCTCTCACTACATGATGTTTGAGAAACGGATGACCGAGACACAGTCTTTCCAAAGAGGTCCCCTTAACCGATAGATAGGCCTGTACACCTACAATCCCCTCATCTGCTAGCCCATCATGGAAAGGTTTCCCACCACTTACGCAACTATGCCAGAGCCCATAATGGCATGTGGCCGCATACGGAAGTTTCTAGCATGAATAATCTTATGATCCCTTTGAGTCTGGGTGGCAGTCCATAGGAGAATCACACGGTACCCCAGGATTTCCAAAAATACAGGCAACATTGGGTTCCCCAGGTGCCTCAATCCACCCAGATGTGTATTAAAGTTGCCACCTTAAGTTAACCATTAATTAACAATACTCACATCTGTCATGAATACACTCAAACCCAAACCACGTCTACGAGCATAGCATAGTAATATAAGCAACGTAGAAGTAACTCCCAAAGGTTTGATAATAAACAGGTGAATAGGTACTACATCATCTACTTCCCCAAACCCACATATTCAGATCCTAATCATGCAATTGTTTGAGGATTGATCTAATGCAATAAAACTGGGTAGTAAAGGGGTATGATCAAAGTGTTACTTTCCTTGCTGATGATCCGTGAAACCTAGAGACTCGTAGTAGCACGCTTCGCACTCCGTGTACTCTATCGCAATCAAACAAGCATACAATAAGCAATCAAGCAAAGATGCACGGGTAAAACTCAAATAAGAAGATCTAACCAGAAAGTTCAACTTAAGAACTCCGGTTTGCAAAAAGAATCGAAACAAATGAAGCAACAAAACTCAAACTGTGAAAGAAACAAGCTTCGATTACTAATCTAGACTAAAGTCAAATTTTACAGTAGCAAAAACTTATTTAAGTTGATTAAACAGAAAGAGGGCTTCGAGACAAAACTCTAGGCGCTTGAATCGCCTGATTCCGATAAACGAGCGAAAAGTTAAACTAAAACGAAAATCGGATCAGAAATCGCGATCGAAAATAATCACGAAAAATCTGAGAAAAAGAAAAACTGACGAACAGACTAACGAATGAACGTTCGCTGTCTGTGGTTAAACGGTGAAAACCGTTCATTAAAACAAACGAACGAACGGGCGTTCGCTAAATAAATAAACCAAAAAAACTGGTCTAAAATAAAAAACAGATCTAGGTTTTTACCGAAAAACTGAACCGGTCAAAGGAAACCGGCGGCGGTGGCGGCGAACTCCGGCGACGGCGGCGAGGTGGCGAGGCGGCGGCGCGGCTCCGACGGGTCGGCGGCGGGGCGGCGCGGTGCGGCGGCGGCGGGCTGGCGCGGCTAGGGTTTCGGCGGGGCGGGCTGGTGGGCTACGGGGTTGCGGCCTCGGCGGCTTAGGCTGTGGCTTATAAAGCCCCCGGCCGAAGGAATCCGGCTCGGGCACGCCCCGTAGGTCGGTTGATTTTTTTTAAAAAAAATTCCGCGCAGAAAAACAAGGAAAAGAAATACTAAACGGACTCCAAAAATCCTGAAATAAATTTTCCCCGTCCTCTAAAAATATGCCGGACAAGGTGAACATTTATTTGGGCCTCTAATGCAATTTTGAAAAACACATATTTTTCCTAATTCAAATAAAATAGCGATAAAAATCCGAATAAAACTCTTATTTGATTTTAACATTAAATCTCCAATATTTCTTTATTTTGAGGAAGTCATTTTATCCCCTCTCTTTTATTTTCATAAAAGAAATATTCGAAGAGAAATTAATTAAAATCAAACGATCCTCTTTTCAAAATTCGAGAAAACTCAAATATGAAAATAACAAAATCCCCAACTCTCTCTGTTGGTCCTTGAGTTGCGTAGAATTTCTAGGATCAAGCCAAAATGCAATAAAATATGATATGCTAAGATGACCTAATGTATAACATTCCAAATTGAAAATTTGGGATGTTACATACTGCTTACCACCAATGCCTTATTTTGATTCGGCGGTATTGTGGGATGAAGCGGCCTTGACCAACCTTACATGTCCACGCACATGAGACCGGTTCCACCGACTGACATGCCACTAGTTTTGCATAAAGGTGGGTGGCGGGTGTCTGTTTCTCCTAATTTAGTTGAATCGAATTTGACTGCGGCCGGTCCTTGAAGAAGGTTAAAACAGTAAACTTGATGAAACACTGTTGTGGTTTTATGCGTAGGTAAGAATGGTTCTGTCTAGAAGCCTGTAGCAACCATGTAAAACTTTCAACAACAAAGTATAGGACGCCTAACTTGTTTTTGCAGAGCATGTTGTGATGTGATTGTTGGGGAACGTAGTATTTCAAAAAAAATCCTACGATCACGCAAGATCTATCTAGGAGAGCATAGCAACGAGCGGGAAGAGTGTGTCCACGTACCCTCGTAGACTAAAAGCGGAAGCGTTAAGTAACGTGGTTGATGTAGTCGAACGTCTTCGCGATCCAACCGATCAAGCACCGAACACACGACACCTTCGTGATCTGCACACGTACAGCTCGATGACGTCCCTCGTACTCTTGATCCAGCTGAGGCCAAGGGAGAGTTTCGTCAGCACGATGGCGTGAGACGGTGATGATGAAGTTACCGACGTAGGGCTTTGTCTAAGCACTGCAACGATATGACCGAGGTGTGTTTCTGTGAAGGGGGGAACCGCACACAGCTAAGAAATCAACTTGTGTGTCTATGGGGTGCCCCCTCCCCCGTATATAAAGAAGGGGAGGAGGAGGAGGGCCGGCCTCAAGGGACGTGCCCAAGGGGGGGATTTCTACTCCTAGTAGGAGTAGGTTTCCCCCTTTCCTATTCCAAGTAGGAGAAGAAGGAAGGAGAGGGAGAGGGAGAAGGAAAGAGGGGGGCGCCGCCCCCTCCTAGTCCAATTCGGACCAGCCCATGGGGGGCACTGCCTCCCCTTGTGGCCCTTCTTTCTTTTCCACTAAAGCCCAATAAGGCCCAATACTTCCCTCGGTGAATTCCCGTAACTCCCCGGTTCTCCGAAAAATACCCGAATCACTCGGAACCTTTCCGATGTCCGAATATAGCCTTCCAATATATGAATCTTTACCTCTCGACCATTTCGAGACTCCTCGTCATGTCTGTGATCTCATTCAGGACTCTGAACAAACTTCAGTCATCAAATCACATAACTCATAATACAAATCGTCATCGAACATTAAGCGTGCGGACCCTACGGGTTCGAGAACTATGTAGACATGACTGAGACACATCTCCGGTCAATAACCAATAGTGGAACCTGGATGCTCATATTGGCTCCTACATATTCTATGAAGATCTTTATCGACCAAACCGCATAACACCATACATTGTTCCCTTTGTCATCGGTATGTTACTTGCTCGAGATTCGATCATCGGTATCATCATACCTAGTTCAATATCGTCACCGGCAAGTCTCTTTACTTGTTCCGTAATGCATCATCCCACAACTAACTCATTAGTTACATTGCATGCAAGGCTTATAGTGATGTGCATTACCGAGAGGGCCTAGAGATACCTCTCCGAAACACAGAGTGACAAATCCTAATCTCGATCTATGCCAACTCAAAAAACACCATCGGAGACACCTGTAGAGCATCTTTATAATTATCCAGTTATGTTGTGACGTTTGATAGCACACAAGGTGTTCCTCCGTTATTCGGGAGTTGCATAATCTCATAGTCATAGGAACATGTATAAGTCATGAAGAAAGCAATAGCAATAAACTAAACGATCATAGTGCTAAGCTAACGGATGGGTCTTGTCCATCACATCATTCTCTAATGATGTGATCCCATTCATCAAATGACAACACATGTCCATGGCTAGGAAACTTAACCATCTTTGATTAATGAGCTAGTCAAGTAGAGGCATACTAGGGACACTCTGTTTGTCTATGTATCCACACATGTACTAAGTTTCCGGTTAATACAATTCTAGCATGAATAATAAACATTTATCATGATATAAGGAAATATAAATAACAACTTTATTATTGCCTCTAGGGCATTTTTCCTTCAATGATATGGTCAGGACATGATGTGATAAACGTTATTGTATGAGATGTTCATGTTTTGTAAGATATCTGGCAACCGGCAGGAGCCTTATGGTTGTCTCTTTATTGTATGAAATGCAAACGCCATGTAATTGCTTTACTTTATCACTATGCGTTAGCGATAGTTGTAGAAGCAATAGTTGGCGAGACGATCACAACGCTATGATGGAGATCAAGGTGTCGAGCCGGTGACGATGGAGATCATAACGATGCTTTGGAGATGGAGATCAAAAGCACAAGATGACGATGGCCATATCATGTCACATATTTTGATTGCATGTGATGTTTATATTTTATGCATATTATTTTGCTTAGTACGGCAGTAGCATTATAAGATCATCCCTTAACTAAATTTCAAGGTATAAGTGTTCTCCCTTAGTATGCATCGTTGCGACAGTTCGTCGTGCTGGGACACCACGTGATGATCGGGTGTGATAGACTCTACATTCACATACAACGGGTGCAAGACATTTTTGCACATGTGGAATACTCGGGTTAAACTTGACGAGCCTGGCATGTACAGACGTGGCCTCGGAACACTAGAGACCGAAAGGTCGAACGTGAATCATATAGTAGATATGATCAACATAGAGATGTTCTTCATTGATGACTACTCCATCTCACATGATGATCAGACATGGTTTAGTTGATTTGGATCACATATCATTTAGAGGACTTGAGGGATGTCTATCTAAGTGGGAGTTCTTACGTAATTTGATTAATTGAACTTAATTTATCATGAACTTAGTCTTGATAGTATTTGCATATCTATGTTGTAGATCAATAGCTCGCGATATAGCTCCTATATATTTTTGATATGTTCCTAGAGAAAAGTTGAAAGATGATAGTAGGAATGATATGGACGGGGTCCGTGATCTAAGAATTATCCTCATTGCTGCACAGAAGAATTATGTCCTTAATGCACCGCTAAGTGACAGACCTATTGCAGGACAGATGCAGACGTTATGAACGTTTGACAAGCTCGTAGGATGACTACTTGATAGTTTAGTGCGCCATGCTTTATGGCTTAGAACCGGGATTTCAAAAACGTTTTGAACATCACGGAGCATATGAGATGTTCCAAGAGTTGAAATTGGTATTTCAGACTCATGCCCATGTCGAGAGGTACGAGACCTCTGACAAGTACTTTGCCTACAAGATGGAGGAGAATATCTCAGCTAGTGAGCATGTGCTCAGAATGTCTGGGTACTACAATCGCTTAAATCAAGTGGGAGTTAATCTTCCAGATAAGATAGTGATTGACAGAGTTCTCTAGTCACTATCACAAAGTTACTAGAACTTCATGATGAAGTATAATATGCAAGGGATGACGAAAAACGATTCCCAAGCTCTTCGCGATGCTAAAATCGACGAAGCTAGAAATCAAGAAATAGCAAGAGTTGATGGTTAACAAGACCACTAGTTTCAAGAAAAAAGGGCAAGGGAAAGAAAGGGAACTTCAAGAAAAATGGCAAGCAAGTTTCCACTCCTGTGAAGAAGCCCAAACCTGAAACTGAGTGCTCCTATTGCAAAGGAAATGGTCACTGGAAGTGGAACTGCCCCAAAAACTTAGCGGATAAAAAGGATGTCAAAGTGAACAAAGGTATATTTGATATACATGTTATTAATGTGTACTTTACTAGTGTTTGTAGCAATCTCTAGGTATTTGATACTGATTTAATTGCTAAGATTAGTAACTCAAAACGAGAGTTGTAGAATGAACATAGACTAGTTAAAAGCGAGGCGACGATGGGTGTTGGAAATGATTCCAAGGTTGATATGATCACCATCGCACACTCCCTCTACCTTCGGGATTAGTGTTGAACCTAAATAAATATTATTTGGTGTTTGCGTTCAACATGAATATGATTAGACTATGTTTATTGCAATACGATTATTCATTTAAGTTAGAGAATAATTGTTATTCTATTTACATGAATAAAACTTTCTATGGTCATACACCCAATGTGAATGGTTTATTGAATCTCGATCATAGTGATACACATATTCATAATATTGATGCCAAAAGATGCACAATTGATAATGATAGTGCAACATACTTGTGGCACTGTCGTTTAGGTCATATTGGTGTAAAGCACATGAAGAAACTCCAATGGACTTTTGAAATCACTTGATTATGAATCATTTGATACTTGTGAATCATGCCTCATGGGCAAGATGAATAAAACTCCATTCTTCGGAACAATAGAGCAAGCTAATAACTTATTGGAAATAATACATACCGATGTATGCGGTCCAATGAGTGTTGAAGCACGCGACGAGTATCATTATTTATTGATCTTCACAAATGATTGAGCAGATATGGGTATATCTACTTAATGAAATACAAGTGTGAAACATTTGTAAAGTTTAAAGAATTTCAGAGTGAAGTGGAGAATCATCGTAACAAGTAAATAAAGTTTCTATGATCTGATCGCGGAGGCGAATATTTGAGTTACGAGTTTGGCCTTCATTTATAACAATGTGGAATAGTTTCACAACTCACGCCACTTGGAACACCACAGCGTAATGGTGTGTCCGAACATCGTAAGTTCGTAAATGTACTTTATTAGATATGATGCGATCTATGATGTCTCTTACTATTTTACCACTATCATTTTGAGGTTATACACTAAAGACAGTTGCATTCACATTAAATAGGGCACCGTCTAAACCCGTTGAGACGACACCGTATGAACTGTGGTTTGGCAAGAAACCTAAGCTATCGTTTCTTAAAGTTTGGTGTTGCGACACTTATGTCAAAAGGCTTCAGCCTAATAAGCTCGAATCCAAATCGGAGAAGTGCGTCTTCATAGGATATCTTAAGGAAACAATTGGGTACACCTTCTACCACAGATTCGAAGGCAAAATCTTTGTTGCCAAGAATGGAACATTTTTAGAGAAGGATTTTCTCTCGAAAGAAGTGAGTGTGAGGAAAGTAGAACTTGATAAGATAATTGTACCTTCTCTCGAATTGGAAAGTAGCTCATCAGAGAAGTCCGTTTCCGTGATGCCTACACCAACTAGAGAGGAAGCTAATGATGATGATCATGAAACTTCAGATCAAGTTACTACTGGACCTCGTAGGTCGAACAGAGCATGCTCCGCACCAAAGTGGTAAGATAATCCTGTTCAGAAAGTCATGTTACTAGACCATGACGAACCTACGAACTATGAAAAGCTATGATGAGCCCAGATTCTGACAGATGGCTTGAAGCCATGAAATCTGAGATAGGATCCATGAAGGAGAACAAAGTGTAGACTTTGGTGGACTTGTCCGATGATCGGCAAGCCATTGAGAATAAATGGATTTTCAAGAGGAAGACGGACACTGATGGTAGTGTTACTATCTACAAAGCTTGAGTTGTCACAAAAAGGTTTTTTTGATAAGTTCAAGGTATTGACTACGATGAGATTTTCTCACTCGTAGCGATGCTTAAGTCTGTCCAAATCATGTTAGCAATTGCCATATTTTATGAAATCTGCAAATGGATATAAAAATGCATTCCTTAACGGATTTCTTAAAAAAGAGTTGTATATAATGCAACCAGAAGGTTTTTGTCGATCCTAAAGGTGCTAACGAAGTGTGCAAACTCCGGCGATTCATCTATGGACTGGTGCAAGCATCTCGGAGTTGGAATATACGCTTTGATGAGGTGATCAAAGCATATGATTTTATACAAACTTATGATGAAGTCTGTATTTACAAAAAAACGAGTGAGAGCTTTGTAGCATTTCTGATATTATATGTGGATGCCATATTGTTGATCGGGAATGATATATAATTTTTAGATAGCATAAAATGATAGTTGAATAAGAATTTTTCAATTAAAGACCTCACTGAAACTACTTACATATCGGGCATCAAGATCTATAGGGATAGATCGAAACGCTTAATATGACTTTCACAAAGTATATACCTTTGCAAAATTTTGAAGAAGTTTAAAATAGATCAGTCAAAGAAAGGGTTCTTATTTGTGTTGCAAGGTGTGAAGTTGAGTAAGACTTAAAACTCGACCACGACAGAAGATAAAGAGAGAATGAAAGTCATTCCCTATGTCTCAGCCATAGATTCTATAAAGTATGACATGCTGTGTACCAGACATATTGTGTACCTTGCCATGAGTTTGGCGAGGGGTACAATTAGGGCTGGAAAAAAAGCTCGAAACTCGTGAGCTAAACGAGTAGCTCATGACTCAGCTCGAATCGACTCGAACTCGAAGAATAACGAGTCGAGTCGAGCTTTAGTTTAAGATCGTTTATAAACCAAGTTAAATGAGCCAATCTCACGAGCACTCATGTAACCCGTTAGGCTCGGTACAAAAGATCAGCCACTCCCAATACAAAAAAAGATCAGCCACTCAGCGCCCTATGTCCCATGCGCACAACACAAGGGTTGGCCGTTGAAGGCCCAGTCACCTAGGAGACTCATGTGTTACAAGGAAATTGCTATTGTTTAGTGATATATATATATATATATGTGTGTGTGTGTGTGTGTGTGTTTAATATATACATAACCAATTTTCATAATATTTGACAGTTTTATATTCATATTTTTAACAAGCTAAACGAGCCAGCTCGCAAGTTAAACGAGTCGAGCCAATCTTGGATTTGAGCTCGTTATAATAACGAGTCGAGCTAGCTCGTTAGCGACACGAGCTCTAGCGAGTCGAGCCAAGCTGGCTTGACTCAGCTCGAATTCCAGCCCTAGGTACAATGATGATCCAGAGTAGATCACGGAACAGCGGTCAAAATTATCCTTAGTTATCCAAGAGAATTAAGAAAATGTTTCTCGGTTACGGAGGTGATAAAGAATTCATCGTAAAGAGTTACGTCGATGCAAGCTTTGACACCAATCCGGATGACTCTAAGTCTCGATCCGAATGACTAAAGTATAAATAAGTATTCTTTTATTTCAAAATAAATGTCTCAAATTTAGTATAACTTTGTATAAATAAATAAGTGTCTCAAGTTTAGTATAATTTTGTACTAAGTTTATTTTGGGACGGAGGGAGTATATATTAATATATAGAAAAATACGACAGCCTGGCTCTGGCTCTTAACCGTTGGATTTGCTTGATCGGGCGGGTATAATTAATGTGAGACGGTGTGGCCTCATTAGACACCAAAATACTGTAGCTCGTGGGACCACATGTAAGCCCTCTTCTCTTCCCTGCACTCTTCGTCGTCTCTCGCTTCGACGCTTTCCATGGCCGCCTCCCTCTCCTCCCCTCCCTCCTTCCATCTCCTCCCCGCCCCCGCGCCCCGCCTCTTCCCCAACCCCACAGCCACTCCCCGAGCAAAGCGCAAGAGCAATTGCAGGAAGCCTCGTCCCTTGTCCTGCTCCGCTGCCACATCCCCGTCCCCTTCCGCTTCACTCACCGCCACCGCCGGTGCGGCCAAGGCCGGTTCATGGAGGGACCTATGCAGCCTCAACGCCTGGGTGGTGGGCGACTACTACCGCCTCGTCTCCGCCGTCAACGCACTCGAGCCGCCTCTTCGGAGGCTTTCCGACGAACAGGTGGCGTGCCGCGTGGAACACCCCGCCCACGATTCCTGGTTCCCGATTGCTTTTCGTTGTGTGGGTGATGGATTTATGTGTTCGTGCAGCTGAAGGGGAAGACGGCGGAGTTCCGCGCGCGCCTGGGTCGCGGGGAGACGCTCGCCGACGTTCAGGCAGGTTGGTCTCCTTGCTGTTCCTGTTACTGTTAGTGTTGCACTGCAGCGTTCCCTTCGAGTTGTCGTCTGAGATGCGTTGGTGTGTGTTTGCTTCTGTCCAGAGGCGTTCTCTGTGGTGAGGGAGGCGGCAAGGAGGACGCTCGGCATGCGGCACTTCGATGTTCAGGTATACTAGCTTTGCTCTGTTAGGATGTTCAAGCAATGCACTAGTCTGTTTGGGGGTGATTGAGCTTCGTTTAATTGATGTTTTTGTGTTAGATTGTTGGTGGCGCTGTGCTCCATGACGGGTGCATTGCCGAGATGAAGACCGGCGAGGGGAAGACACTCGTGTCGACCTTGGCAGCTTATCTCAATGCACTGACTGGGGATGGAGTTCATGGTACTGTATGCATTTAGATTATTTGCGTTTTGCCAATCAAAAATTCTGAGTTAAACTGTACCATTGAGTCTATCATGGCATTGTGCATGGATGAGCGCAATGCATATGCTCGTTCTTTTGTTCTTAAATACCACCATATTCCCCACCGTAGTTTGCTAAAATCATACTATTAAATAATTTATGCATGAGTATATATAAGATATTTTTGTTACTCGGATTATAAACTCTTGCCTGTGTTTGTTGATCCAAACAAAGATGTTTATTCAAGGTTGGTTTGTTGATATTATACATTGATTTGATCCACTTTCCACATTTCCATTGTTAAACCCTAAACAGGCATCCATGTCCTTGGTCCCACTTCTTCACATTTATAAGCACTGTAAACCTTTTTCAGTGGTGACTGTAAATGATTATTTGGCACAGCGAGATGCTGAATGGATGGGTCGTGTTCATCGTTTTCTTGGTCTAACTGTCGGTCTAATTCAGGTATACTTCTACATAATGCTGTTGTCATACTTTCTAGACTCCCTCATCGTTCTGGCTTGGAACCAGTCAGTTTTTGCGCTGTTACAGTATTTTTAGAGAAACGTATGATCGAAGGCAAACATTTAACCTTCTTTCACTCTTTCATCTGTGGCATATGCATAGGCGGGTATGAAGTCTGATGAGAGGAGAGCCAACTATATGTGTGACATTACATACACTAATAACTCGGTAAGATGCTCAGTAGAACAACAACTTTTAGATAGTTCTATAGTGGCTATTCATCTGAGGACCTTTCTTCTTGTAACTTGGTATTATATGTTAAAGTTGTCTTCATTTCAGATTTAAAGTAATACTAAAATAAGTTGTCTTTGAATCTTCTACGAGAATCTGCCTGTGAGCTGCAGCCATACTTGTTAATGAATCCTTTACCTGCTTATCTTGGTTATGTAGTACTTTATGGTGATATCCCAATATATATAGGTTCTCAAAGACTGCTCATAACCTACAGGAGCTTGGATTTGATTATCTTCGTGACAACTTGTCACGTAAGAAAGAACAGTTAGTCATGAGATGGTACATTCGAGGCTGTCCTCTCTCACTTTTTCAGAACTGTGATTTGTTTATTTGTTAATTTTCTGCGTAATACACGATTTGATAGGCCAAGACCATTCCATTTTTCTATCGTGGATGAAGTGGACTCAGTGCTTATCGATGAAGGAAGAAACCCATTGTTAATAAGTGGAGAGGTTTTCCTCGCTATTTTTTTGCTAACCTTGTCCCTCCTATGTCTGGCCTGTCAAAATGCAAGATGTTCACCAGCCTTTCTATCCTATATTAGGATAATAGAGAAGCAGCACGGTATCCAGTTGCTGCTAAAGTTGCAGATCTTCTCATGGAGGGTGCTGTGAGTATTTTCATGTTGCTTGAATTAAAGTTACAATGGTCATGGTTTACTAATATTTCCCACTAATAATCATTATTTTGATTTATTTCTGCAGCATTATACTGTAGAACTGAAGGGCAATAATATAGATCTAACAGAAGATGGAGTTACTTATGCTGAGATGATTCTTGGGACCAATGATCTGTGGGATGAGAATGATCCGTGGGCAAGGTGCCATCACTGTATTTCTTTTCTAGCTTTTGTCTGCAAGGTGCCATCACTGTTTATTTATTTTGTAGCTTTCTGATCGGTGTAGTTATTCTGCTCTATGGATTTATTGACAGTCAACTCAGCATTTAATATACAGTTCTGTTCAAGTATTAAAATTGCCACGGGAGAGATGGCAACAACTGTGCCCATGAATTAGCCAAGCAAACCCAGATTAGTGGTAGGGGGGCTGTCTATATGGGCCAACTACCACGGGATTTGGCACTGCTGGTGCTATCTGATTGTAATGACCGTGATGATATTTTAATATAAATGCAATCTTTCTCCTCATTTTTTTTGCCTATCAGCAACCCAGAAACATCACAGTTCTTCCATGGTAGTCTTTCCATTTGGTTGCTTGTCACTTGTGCACGTTCTTTCCCCCTTTCACTGTATATCCAAATGGTTGTTTAGAATTAGTGTTACATTATGCAACCGCATGTGAGGTGCGACCAACTTACTAGCAACTTCGACATGCGACATGACTCTGACCCTAAACTTGTTGAGTGCTTCAGATTTGTGACGAATGCATTGAAGGCCAAAGAGTTCTACCGCAGGGATGTACAGTACATTGTCAGGAATGGAAAAGCTCTCATAATTAACGAGGTACTACTATATCAATTTCAAAATTGCTTATTTGCCATATAGGGTGACTTAGTTCATTTCTTTTTAAATAGTAGACTGAAACGGACATTCCATGTTTTATTTGAGATCCAAAACCTTTTTTCTGTTGATAATTATACAAGTAAGCTTATGGTCAGCTTCACAGCAGTTTGTTTTTGCTACAACATATCTTCTGTCAGTGCACTAGTCAATCATAATCCTTGATTACTAACCCCACCCCACCTACTGACTCCTTGAAAACCCGATAGAACATAGGAACATATGGTAGTCCTCTTCTTAGCTTCAGTTCACAATTTCAGTGGATCATGCTATCCTTGAAACCAGATAGAACATCGAAAAATATGGCATTCCTTACTTGGCTTCAGTCCACTAGCTATTAAATGGATCCAGTGCATGCTATTCTGTTTTGGGGTAAACTATGTAAGGCTATTACCATGGTCACATGAAGCTGAAATACGATGTACTCCCTCCGTCCGGAAATACTTGTCAGAGGAATGGATGTATCTAGACATATTTTAGTTTTAGATGCATCCATTTGCATCCATTTTTGCGACAAGTATTTTCGGACGGAGGGAGTACTCAATTTTTCCCGTGTTTAATAAATCATTTTTGCACCTGACTAAGGTCCATTCTTTTTATCATTCTGATCCTGCTGGGTTGCACTATTTCAATTTAGGGCCTGTTCGGATCTCCTCCAACTTCACAAAACTCCTCAAATCCAGCTTCTCTTCTCGTCTTCTCACTTCACGCAGCGATCTCGTTCCGTTCGGCAGCTAAATCAGCTTCCCATCGCGATTTTGGGCTGGGAGCAGTTGTTGGGCTGTCTAGGACCATATTGGGCCGGCTAGAACAAGCCCAAACGCCTGGCGAGGGGAGATATTCCTAGCGATGCGTGGCTCTTGAGGGCTGAATCGTTTTCTTTTGCGTGGCTGAGCGAACCGTTATGTTTGGCGGTGGCATTTCAGCTGTAATATGGGGGAACTCCAGATTCTGGTTTTGGTGGAGCTGGGTCTTCCTCGCTCCAGATTTTTACACTACAATCGATCGCTACTTCTCGAAGCTAGCTTCTGGCGGATATTTTGTTCGGCTTGGCTCCGCTCCAGAATTTGGTGAAGTGTGGAGCGGGAGGAGGTCCGAACAGTGCAAAGTTCTTCATGATCCTATATTTGACACTGCCTATTAGTCCATTCAATTGCACATTGGCATATTTGGGAAGACTTTGTTCTGAAACTATATTCCTAATTTTTTTTCCTCCAGCTTACTGGTCGAGTCGAACCCAAAAGGAGGTGGTCCGATGGTATTCATCAAGCAGTAGAAGCAAAAGAAGGCCTCAAAATCCAGGCAATCATTGACTTGCCCATTGTCAATTTGTACATATGAACTAATATAATTTTTCTTTTATTAGTCTTGTCATTGTTTGCGAAAGTGTTTGACAGTTTCTTGTATGCAATGCTAATTGCAATTCATCAGGCAGACTCAGTAATTGTGGCTCAGATTACGTATCAGTCTCTGTTTAAGCTTTATCCTAAGCTTTCCGGGATGACAGGTACTGCTAAGACAGAGGTACGATATCTACTTGGCCACTTCCTGGATAGTTTCTATGTTCATATTATTTATGCTCCGTTAATATTATCATATACTGGTTCTGCAGGAAAAGGAATTTCTGAAGATGTTTAAGATGCCAGTTATTGAGGTGCCCACGAATCTGCCAAATATACGGGTGGACTTACCTATCCAAGCTTTTGCGGTAAGGCTTCTGAGAAGTGAGATCATACCCAGTATTTTCCTTTGTTTATGATGACAAAACATTTGATGTCTACTATTACGTTTTGTAGACTTTAAGGGGTAAATGGCAATATGTCCGGGAAGAGGTAGAGTCTATGTTTCAATTGGGCCGTCCTGTTTTGGTTGGAACTACCAGGTATATTTTCCTTGCAACCTAGAAGAAATGCACTGCATTGCATATTACCAAACATAATACTCCCTCTATTCCCAGAAGGAGGGCGTGACATTTTCTGTGCAAAGAACAAGGTCCAAGGCAGCCTCGTGCTTAGCAAATTTGCCGATAGCCGGACATTTTTGCCCCCGGTAAATCGCCATTCGTTTGAGAACTTAATAGCACGCTGTGAACACCCGTAATCTTCTCATGAGTCGGGCTGCAACTAGGTCTCCCTGTTGTGTTTATTAGCAGAGTCAGGCATGCAAACATCCCCGCACGGGCTCGCTTTCCCCCTCCCGTGCGCTTGCCACACCATGCAAACAGATTCACACGCCCGTAATTTTGAGAGGAATTTCAGTTTCTGCAACTCTCGTACAGATACCCACTCCTCGTGAACACATCACTCCCAGCACCCCACCCCCTTCGATCAATCCGCGCGCGTCCATGTTGCTGGTATCACTGAATGAGGAGAAGCTGCACAGGTACGGACTAAGAGCAACTCCAATAGCTCCATATCCTTTAAAAAAAACTACAGTTTACGAGAAGTTGAGGCAAAAAAAGGCCCCTCCAACAGCTCCCTTAAACCCGATTTTTTACGGGATCCCGTATAATTGCGCCCAACTTCCCTCACGTTTATGGGAAGATGACCTTCCTGTATAATTTTGGCAGGCAGGAAACTGCCTGAAACTTCACGAGTGGAACGCCGGGCTGCCGCGGCGCCGGCCATCACCTCCGACGTCGGTGCACCACCGCTAGCTCCTATCCAGTCGCTGGACCCCACCGCCTCCGCGCCCGCACCCGTTGGCACCGCCGATTGCCGCCCTTCTCCACCGTGACCGGCCACCGTCGCTCCTCTCCTCCTCCGCCACCAGCTCGCCGTTCAGGCCACAACCACCGCGGCCAACGCCATGTCCGCTCCTGCACGACCAGCAGCCAACGTCTCCATGTTCGGCTGACCCCGCTGCTGTCGCGCTTCCCATGTCCCGCACCACTCTGGCGCTGTCGCCACGCCCCCCATCACCGTGTCACTGACATGCGGGCCCAGCTCTGTTTAATGGGAAACAGGAAAAAAAAGATTTTAGGGGAAGAAATTCTACAGGAACTGAGAAAAGTTGGTGTTAGACAACTTCCCCTAAATTTTACGGTCACCCCATAAAACGACTTTTACAGGAAGTTTTTTACAGGAGCTATTGGAGTTGCTCTAAACAGTGGAGAGATGCCAGTAGCATATTGTCACTGGGAGCAGCGATGCTGAAAACAGAGGTTCCTGCTGAAGTGCCTGTGGGCCTGATGGCAAAGCGGCATGCTTTGCTTGTGTCGCTTTATGCTGACGCCATTTTTCCCAAAGTGTCCTGCGTGTCAATCATTGTGCCATTGTGTTGTTAGTCGGCCATTATCTTGACACTGTCGGCCTCTATCAAAGCTAGCAACTTTCGCAGCAAAAGTCATTGTGTAATTGTCTGCTTGGGTATGGACCGGGCCTGATCGAGGTGTCCTTGAATCAAGTAGGCTGGGAGCACCATAGGGGCAGGGAGAAATAATCTATTATCTCAGGAACTTGGGTTTATTTTTTGCTTGCTTAGTAATGGTAATGATGCTCTCCTTATGAAGTGGACACGTAACAATACAGATATAATCAATCGCAATAATAACCTATCTAAACTGTACTCTGTTACAAAATGTAGGGTGCATTTTAACTATCCAATCCATGCTTTGACTAACAATTAAGCCAACAATGCATTAGGTATGTTATATAAACTTGATAACATTGGATTTGTATTAGAAAAAAACACTTTCTTGTGATTGTGATTCTGTAGCTATCAATAAAATAGTGTACAGAATTTACGGTCAAAGTTCAAAATTGATCAGTCAACATACGACCCTACATTTTGCAGAGGGAGTGGATAGGATACCAATCAATGAATCTTTTTCATAGGAACAAAAATATTCATGAAAACATATTACTTGTCTGGGAGGAAAATCTGTCTAAATCTTCGATGGGGGCTGTCGCTATAATTACCTCGCCCGTTGGTACCATTCATGGGCATGGACACTTGATTTTACAGTAATTTCTGCATGTGGTATGTTTGTGGCATTTGGAATTAATGGCATATATACCTGTTGCAGTGTTGAGAGTTCAGAATACCTGTCGGATCTTCTTAAGTCTCGTAATATTCCTCACAATGTACTTAATGCAAGACCAAAGGTATGTATGTAAACTCCTGATTTAGTTTAACTTATTCTTCCATGTTTGGAGCTAATCGAATCGTTCTCGGCAGTATGCTGCGAGAGAAGCTGAGATAATTGCACAAGCTGGAAGGAAACATGCAATTACAATTTCAACGAACATGGCAGGCAGAGGGACAGACATCATTTTAGGTGGCAACCCTAAGGTTAGTATTTAATCTCTTCTCCTTTTTTTGGGTATTTAATCTCATCTCTTGATAGCTCTCTTCGTGTATATATATGTGAAAGCAGAAAGCTAGCAGAGACTTTTCTCTCCAGGGCTTGATCAGTTCATTTTTCTGTTCTTGGTAGATGCTTGCAAAAGAAATCGTAGAAGACAATGTACTTCCATTTCTGTCGCACGACACCCCAGATGTCGAAACTGAGGGGGAGTCCACATCCCACAAGGTGATTATTTTTGTGATTTTTTAGCCATCCTAAGACTCCAAAGGTGTTTCTCACTGTCACCTTTCGTTTTTTGGCAGGGTCTTTCCAAGATAAAACTCGGGCCATCGTCACTAGCTCTGCTTGCCAAAGCTGCAATCATGGGTTAGTAATAAGTGTTGGACTATCAGTGGTTGTATGTTCTATAACCTGTAACGAGGTTTTTTATTGCGTGGCTCACTCCCCCATGTATTCTTGTAGCAAAATATGTTCACAAAAGTGAGAGCAATGAATGGTCTTTTCAGAAGGCAAAATCCACTATTATGGAGTCAATTGAAATGAGTAATACAATTGGGTTGGAAAAACTACAAGAGTGTGTGGCTGAAGTGACTGAGATGTACCCTCTTTGTGATGCAATAGCACTTGCTTATGCCACTGTTCTAAAGGATTGCGAAATTCATTGTTTTGACGAGGGTGCTGAGGTGAAGACATTAGGTGGGCTTCATGTAATAGGAACTTCTTTGCATGAGTCGCGCCGAATTGATAACCAAGTAAGACACTCTTGATGCTGCAGGGTACACTCTGTTAGGCATGATGCTTAGGCTTGTTTGTCAGATGTGATTTGAAACTAAGTAAGTTTTAGCTACCAGGTCTTTGGGGGAAATAATTTCAATAAGCTGCTTAACGTGGGCACATAAATGTAGAATCAACTGGCATTAAATTACAAACAGAATCTATTAAGTTCTGTCTTATTCCGTTCTGTTAATTACATACATTTTACTGTAAATAAATTCAATTTTCATTTTATTTGTGCGCTGTTTCTATCTCTTTCATGGCTGCCAGAGTTCTTCAAAAGCATCACATGCAAACTTTGTGCTTTTGATGCAATATGTTGTCTGTCTTATTGAATTAGTGGATTTTGTCAATTCTTTGAATAAAAACTTGCTGAGAATATAGTTCTGTGTGATGAAATTTGTACTGCCACAGTTGCATAAAATCTGCAAGTTTTTTTCCGCAGTTACGTGGTAGAGCTGGCAGACAAGGTGATCCTGGTTCCACACGGTTTATGGTGAGGTATGTCTGTTCCTGAACAAAAAACACTTGTGTAACACTAAACTATTGTAGCTATTGTAGCATCTGATGATCCTTTTGCTTGCCAAATCTAACTGTCTCTAACTTTGGTCAACTAGCTTACAAGATGAAATGTTCCGGAAGTTTAATTTGGACACAGAATGGGCCGTGAGACTTATATCAAGGATAACAAATGGCGAAGACATAGCGATCGAGAGCAATGCTGTTGTAAAACAGGTCAGATTACATTTGTTGATGTGCTAAACATCGATACCTTTAGTTTTGGGATCACAGTGTATTGTCTTGTACTCTTGTTTACATGCATTACTTCTCAAAATGCAGCTTCTAGGCCTTCAAATCAATGCAGAGAAGTATTATTTTGGCATAAGGAAAAACCTTGTTGAGTTTGATGAAGTCTTGGAGGTATATAATTTCTCTCGGCCGCTATACTTCTATACTGTTGTTTCATTCCCTGACCGTTATGCTAAATTCCAGCTATTTTTTTTGTTTTGTTTTTTATAAAGTTTTAGTGGTCACCACAGAATATAGTTCATATTAAGGCCCTTTGATTCATTTAAACCATTATGTTTGTATCTAAATGAAAAAGGTTACTGTTTCTATTGTTCTTAGTTCTTAGTGCCGCAGCTTAATTTTCATACACGTGAGGGTTTAAATACTGAATTGGTTAATGTAATTTCTCCATTTCTTGAATTCCCTTGTTCATGGAGTATCATTCATATTTATAGGTCCAAAGAAAGCACATCTATAGCCTTAGGCAGGTGATATTATCAGGTGACTCTGAAAGCTGCAGTGAACAAATTTTCCAGTAAGTTTGGCATCCTTAATTTGAAATTTATTTAATAAAAAATTTTCAAATGAGAGGTAACGGACATATTCTAAGATACAACATTATTTTAGATAATATCTTAAGAGTAGAAATAATACATTATTGCTTATGCGGATTTAGGGTAACTTGTCAGAAGCATATTATCAAGTAGTAGATGATATGCTGATATTTAATTGTGAGTTTTTAGGAGTTCAGGATTTATTTATCATGCTTGTACTCTGTTCCGTCCTTGTTGCTACCTTGTGTGTGTGTGTGTGCGCGGTGTGAACCTGATGGATTTGTGCTCTGGTGGTTTGCTTTATTTATAAAGCGGGGCGAAAGCCTTTTTCGGTACTTATCATGCTTGTACTCCTGTGAACATGACATGCATTGATGCTCGAGCACTGCCCTGATAGGTCATAATTTCTTTGCTTGCATGCTCGCTTTTGTCTTAATTGTGAGTTTTTAGGAGTTCAGGAAATATTGATCTTGTTCAGAATGTTCACCTTTTACTTCATCATTATCACTAGCCAGCTATCTATTCCTCTTTATACAAAATGATTCAGTTTTTAAACTTAAATCATTTATCTCTGAAATTTTTTACCCCACCAATTACATGCCTTCAATTGAAATGCTACTAGGTACATGCAAGCTGTAGTTGATGAAATTATTCTGGGAAATGTTGATCCCCAGAAGGTACTTTATCTTGCCCTGCTTTTTATATATCATTTTTAGAATTTCCTTTTGGTGTGCTATATGTCAGCTGTTCTGATTGCATTTCATTTCAGCCACCTAAAACGTGGGATTTGGCAAAGCTTTTGGATGAGTTTGCCAGTCTAGGCGGAAATTTGCTGACAGGTAATAAGCCTAAATATATAGTGAATTCATGTTCTTATGCAGTTAATTCTTCTGACTTTGAGATACTCTGCAGAAACATTCAAGGAGACCCAAGAGGAAGACCTACAATCATCACTTGAGCAAATACTTAGATATGGCTCTGTGGAGGTCGACAATTTTGTTCTCCCAAACATGCCAGTGCCACCTAATTCATTCAGGGGAATTCGTAAGAAAACATCTTCAGCAATGCGATGGTTTGCCATGTGTGTTGATGATACAACAAAGTAAGTTGTGATATAATCCCATATATGTTTTTCTTCAACATGGAGTTACACATTCGCCTCAGGTATTCATTGTTTCTCTATACTTCATCTATGTGATAAAAATCCAGGAAAGGGAGATATACAAACATTATCAATCTTCTTCGGAAATATTTTGGGGATTTTCTAATAGCTACCTACCTGGAAGTGCTGCAAGAGTCCCGTTATCATGATGCGTACATTAGGGGAATTGAGGTTTGCTTCTCTTACGAATATATTTGTGTTCTGTGTGGAGGTCAAGGTCATATTCTTTCTTGGGTACTTTGCAAGTGATGTTGCAATGTGCATAGCATTTACTCTGTTCTTATTTCAAGTTCCCATTCATTTTTATCCTGTGAAATTCTGTTTGTGAAAGCATATTATTTACCAACTAGCATAAGATTATAGTTAAAAATAAAGGATCTTGATTGTGGCCTCGTGGGAATGCATAATGGATGTAACTTCGGCATTACTTGACAAGTTATATGTTTCGTCACGACCATTTTATCTTTCTCTCAAGTCAACGCGTATTCTTATGTAATCATGCAACTCTGTTGAATTGAAGAGGGAAGCACTTCTGAAGACACTCGATATGTTGTGGAAGGACCATTTAGTTAACATGAACAAGCTTAGTTCTGCGGTAATTTCAATCTTTCCCTTTAGACTCCTTGATCACCAGTTTTCTGTCATTGACTCAGATTTTATAACTTTTTACTAGGTGAATGTCCGGAGCTTTGGGCACAGAAATCCTTTGGAGGAGTATAAGATTGATGGCTGTCGGTTCTTCATCTCAATGTTGAGTGCCACACGACGATTGACAGTTGAAGCCCTACTCAGTTACTGGTCATCTCCAATGGAATCTGAAGAGATCTTCAACACTGCGGATCAATAGCAGAGTAACATCACATCTGATGAATCTTTTTTCCAAAAGAGACTGCACACCCAGATACTTCTGATCCATGGCCAGTGCAATCTCATATTGTTGGAAGGTGTTTCCTGTCTAGATTGCTGGCTTGGTTCCTCATCAGTGGGGAAGTCTCTTAACACAGGCTTGATTGGGATGGCAGCCAGGTGACATTAGACTTTCTGCTTTCGTATGGATGGCCTCCCCCCGGAGTCTTAGATATAGGTTAGAAGACAATAGACATTAACCACTATCTAGCACGAGTAGATTACTCCAGCAATGAGTTAACTCTGTAGAAAACGCAACTTGATATAGATGAAGTGCAGACAGGGGATGTATATTACATAACTGGATCCAGGTGATGACGCACACATGAAGTGCTCATCAGTTTTTGCCCGTGACAATCAGAGCTTTATTATATGTTACAACTCCCAGGTAAAATACAGATTCGCGCACATTGTGTTGTCGTATCACACATATATTTCTGTCCAGTCTGTACTATTTTGTGAGTGAAACCTTTACCAAACAACTCATGTAGTGACACACTAGGCCTAAGGCCTCTCACTTGGCTATCATCTCTTGTCAAGTATGAATTGCATGCATGCGGGGTATCTGGCTTGTGGACACGGAACTCTTGAGGCTGTCCTAATGGGCAGGCAGCATTTGACATTTTGTCAAGTCGCTGCTTTCGATGATGATGACAAGGCAATCAAACCGAACCCACGGCAAATATTTCAACTCTCCAGATACTTTGCATGATAGAATCACTGTCAACATTAGTATATCGGCATGAGCTATTTGCGCATTGGCTACCCCCGAGGGTATTCGGCTTCCTTACATTCCGCATATTCCCTCTGGCATTCTATATTGCAAGTGTTGCGCGAGCAAGTATGGAGGTGGTTGGCACGAGTGACGCCGCATGATGGTAACGCAACGTGTCACGGGATCACGTATACGCAGCTACGCTGTCTTCTCTACTTTGGATCTTCCCGGCGTAGCTATCAGGCATGTGTTCATTTCACATAGAAAAAAGCAGTAGCAGAGTAGAGTACATATTTTCTTACCTTACACGCGTTTCATTCATTCGCGTGGGCGGCCTCTTCTCTTCCCCTTTTCCAGCATCGCTCTCAGGACGCGAGATGATCTCACGCCCTCGAGAATGCGTGTGACGTCAGAGGTGACGCGCGCGTGCGCCTCCCCTGTTGCGTGCGCCTCGTCTCAGTAACGGCTGGGTGTCATCCAACTTTATTTTCGATTTTTCTTTCTAGGATGGGATATTGGGATGGAATGAATGGGGTGATCCTGTCGCGTGTCATTCGTGTTGGATGGCAAGTGCCACTCATCTGTCCATCTGAATCTGACCAGCTATATCAGAGTAGTAGCGGCTGGGGGCAAATTTGACAAATTTAATCTGTGAACAAAATCAAATCACAAAATGAACTGCTCGTGAAACTATTTTCACGCGGCTGATCTTTTTGTGTGACGCCCGATACGAAGGCGTCACACTACATTGTGCAACGCCTCACAGATAGGCGCTACACGCCTTGCCAACGTTGCATCCCAAACTGCCTAAAAATTGCTAAGTCATTGTGCAGAGTCTATGAGCTAGGCGCTGCACTGTATAGTGTGGCGCCTAGCTCTCAGACGCTGCACTAGCTAGGCGCCACACTATACAGTGTGACGCCTAGCTCTCAGGCGCTGCACACTGACTTAGTAATTTTCGGATCACATGGGTGCGACGCTGGCCAGGCGTGTAGCGCCTATCTGCGAGGCGTTGCACAGTGTAGTGTGACGCCTTCGTGTCGGGCGTCACACAAAAAGGTCAGCCGCGTGAAATAGTTTCACGAACAGTTTATTCTGTGATTTGATTTTGTTCATAGGTTAAATTTGTCAATTTTGCCGCGGCTGGGTTACCATGCCGTCAGGGAATTTATTGCACCCACAATATATGTGTGGTCTGTGGTGTTGCAGCCACAGAGCATGGTGAAGAATCTGCACCGCAGTGGACTTGGACCGAGACCGGCCTGATCGATCGTGTCCTGGCGATGGGGCACACGACTGCTACTGTACTACTCCTATATATCATCAGACCCATCATCACTCGTGCCGCCTAGTACAGTGTACTCGTAGTATGTTTTATCATTCAAATAAATAATACGGCATACACTTATTCTCGGGCCACTCGGCCACGAATGAGTTCACTTCTATATACAGTATGCACATAGCCCGCGATCATGTGTGCCCCACCCGCAAAAGAAATGAAAAAGAAAGATCTTGGTTTGAATTTTCCACGTCGACTTATCTTGTGGTCTTCGCCGAGGCTGGCGCATCAGTAGCTGCTGAACGAAGACCACGACCGCATACATATGGTCAAATACTTTGACATTCCCCCACGACTAGTAGTTTCCCCTTGCTCAACTCAACTGAAGTGAACTGGGCATTTACGTTAGGCTCTGGTTTAATCCTTCTTCTCTTCTTTATTTAGAGAAGAATGGTGTTTTTATTTGAGATATACAGGAGATACATAGATGTTGACGCAAATGCATATACACTCATTTATTGCAAACGCATGCATGAATATCCTATCACTCGTCCATGAATGATATCGACAAAGTCACCACAGATACCTCGCTATCGACAAGAATGTCGCCTCCCACTGAAAAAATAAACCGCTTTAGCTTTAGGAGACACACATATGTCAAACATGAAGTTTGATCCCTGGTGGGCTGGGGGTACAACCACCTTCCTAACCATCCAACCACATGTTGAAAGAGTACTCCTACTTTGTGAAAACCCTACTTCAAAATATCATGGTCAATTGGAGAACTACCTCGTAGTGAGTATAGCTACAAGTACCAAGAAAACACTTCGTCCCTCCCATCGCTCCCGCTAGCGGCAGGAGGGAACCTAGCCGCCGTCGCCTAGCTCTCCCCTCCTCCATCGCATCTCCTCGCCGTTGCCGGTTCGCGTCATCGGGCGAGTCTGACCAACTTGGGCGACGGCAGGGCCCCTTCTTCCTTCTGCGGGGATGAGGTGGCATGGGCACAACATTGTGTGGGGCTCTGCGGCGTGACGGCGACCACACTACAGTAATGGCGGTGGCAGGTGGCGGCGATGAGGAGGCTGCGTGATGGTGGTGTGGGACTGGTGGCGACGACTACACGTATCTAGTGGTTGTGCTCCTGCAAGCAACGCGGGGTGACGGTTGTGGCCTCCTTTCTTATGGGTTCAAGCTGGCGGCACACGGGGCTAGGCGGGTGCCGACCATGGTGCCTGTTGCACGCGCGTAGGCAGTGACTCTGGCCTTGGGCTCGCGCTAAGGGCATGGCCAATGCATAGCCCCAGGGTGATGCCTCACATGCCATGTAGGATCAGATAACAGAAAAAGTAGGTTCGGATGGGGAAGCAGGATCCTCTTCAGGAGGCGGGTGCTTAGAGAGAAAAAGTGTGGTCCGGTGCATAAAGTTGAAGTGGAGAGGAGGGATGCATGTGTAGTGAGAGTCATTTTCTATTCTTTGATGAGATCCACTAATAGTAGCTTGCATTGGAGAGAAAAAATCAACACATATGTCTCAAATTACTTTTTGTCATGAGGCACCTGTATTCATATGCCACCATTGTACGTGCCCTAAGGGCGTGTCGGATCTAGGCTCTGGGTGAGTCAGGGATTTAGTTCCGGATAGGTGAGGTTGGGCCCAGCCCGGGTGGTGCACATGGGCGGTTAGGTGCTTCTTTGTCCCTCTTGACGCTTCCCCGGGCAAAAGGAGGGAACCCTAGCCGCTGTCGTCTAGCTCTCTCCTCTTCCTTCCCTTCTCATTGTCGCCATCGATGCATGTCATCAGGTAAATACTGACTGACGTGGGTGGGGCCCCTTCTCCCTTTATGTGTGAGGTGGGGTGGTGCGGGGCGGCTACTTAAGACGGGGGCACAACCTTGCGTCGGGAGTTGCGGTGCATCAACTACCGTGCTTTGGCAATGACGGTGGCAGGTGACAGCGAGGCGGTGGGCTGCAAGATGGCGGTGCGGGCCTATGCTGGCGATAATTGCATGGATTTTGCGTCCGTGCTTCTGAAAGCGGTGTAGTTGGCGATGGCGGCCTCGCCTTTTCTTCTGGGTTTAAGCCGGTGGCGGGTGAGGCTGGGTGGGTGCTGGCCGTAGTGCCCGCTACACGCACTTCGGTGGTAGCTTTGACCTAGGGCTCATGCTCGGGATGGGCCAGATCTTTACCCAAGGCGGGTTGTGCTGTAGCTGTTGGTAGGTGAGTTTGGTCCCGGTCCGGGTCGTGCACGAGGGTGGTGAGGTGCCTCTTCGTCCCTCCCGTCACTTCTGCAAGTGGCAGGAGGGAACCCTAGCAGTCGTTGTCTAGCTCTCTCCTCTTCCTTCCCTTATCGCCGCCGTTGGAGCGCGTCATCGAGCGGATCCCGATCAGTGTGGGTGGCGGTGGGGCTCCTTCCCCTTTCCACGCAGAGTGGGGTGGCGTGGGGTAGCTACTTCACATGGGGGCACAACGATGTGTGGGGCACCGTGGCGCGATGGCGACCGTGCTTTGGCAACGATGATGTCAGGTGGCAGTGACGCCAAGTGCCGCTTGACAATGATGTGCGCATGTGCTGGCAACGACTACACTGATCTAGCGGTCATGCTCATGCATGAGGCGCATGGTGGTGGTGGCGGCCTTCTTTCTTCCGAGTTCAAGCCGGCGGTGCGTGGGGTTGGGCGGGTGCCGGCCATGGTGCCTGCTGCATGCACGACAACGATTCTGACCTAAGGCTAACACTTTGGTGGGCCAGATTTGGGCCCAAGGTGGGTTGGGGCTGTAGCTCCGGGTAGGCGAGATTGTGCTCGGTGCGGGTGGTGCACGGAGGCGGTGAGGTGCCTCTTCTCACGGGGCGCGATAACTTCATGATGGAGTTTGGGCAGCGGCCCGCGGCACGGGACATCGCGATCGAGGCCGCTGAAGTGGCTGGAGGTGTCAGCTACCTGGAGGGGCCTCATCAAGATCTAGAGTTGCCAAATCTGATGGGACGCCGATCACTGCTCTCTTTGGTGGTGCTTGCCTATAGTTTGTCAGCGACACGAACCCTGTCGCCGATGTAGTGGTGGGGTGTTGCCCCTCTATCTGGGTCTGGATCTCCCCACGCGTGGGCTGATGCCCCTTCACCGGGCGGCCGTGTCGGTGACTTTGGCCTCCATCTGGTCTCATGTCATGGTGGGGGCTCAGAGGTTGGGTGAGAAGTGCTTGCTTCCCTTCCTGGTAGGTGGTGTTAGCGTGTTTTGGCGGTGAGTGGTGCGACTTAGGATGCGAGGACGTTGGCCTCGGATGGCTGGCTACCCGACGGCTCTTCGTCAGGCTCCATGGTGGTAGTGGTGGCTTCGTCTCTTGGTCGTGTGCGCGGCAAGGGGCCAAACGACTGGTGGCCCTGGCTCGTTCTCTTTCGCTGGAAGTGGCGACACCCAAATCTGATTTGGATGTGCTGGACTTTGTCGCAACGGTGACCAAGGTGCTTTGGCACTGGAGCCGGCGTTGATCTCCCGAGCTATGGGTGAAAATCCTTGTCGGCCAGACTTGATAGAGGCAATGCTTCCCATAGTTACCGTCTTCGGGTGTTGTTGTGGAGCTCAGGCCCGCCGGTTGGGTCGTGACTATTTATTCAAAAAAAATCTATGTGTTTGTTTGGCGGCGTCTTTGTCTCGTTTTAGTGCCTTTGTTCATCTTTTTCGGTGTGATTTCTTCTATTGTTCGATGTTCTTGATCAATCTTTTAGGGCTTCCTCTTTACTATGTTTCGTCCAGCCATGTACTTTAATTATTGCTTTATATATAAACATGACAAAGGCCTAGTTTGAGAGTATAGATAGAAGTAGTGGATTATGATCCCACCCACCGTTGGTTCATATTCTTGTGCTCAATTACCCCCACTATTCAAAACACCAATCTAAGGAAGGATCTTTTTTTCGCGAATACGCAAAGCTTGCGTATCATTGCATTGATAGAAGGAATAGAATGAGTACAATGGGGGTACAACACATAACACGAACGCAGACATGCGTGAAATGGTGCCCGGAGCACAAGGAGAGGGGTGCTCGGCCCAAACAAAAAAGGAACAACACAGCTAGAACCAACCCAACCCAGACCAAGAGCGACAATGCCGAACCAGCGATAAGCCTCAACATCGCCAAGCCAACACTGGGGACACCACGAGCGAGCAAGATAGCGCCTTCAAGAAGGAAGACGACGCCGAGACATCTTCGCCATCCGGTCCGGAGCAACCGAACCTAGATTTTCCCCCGAGCTCGAAGAGGGACGCAGCTGAAGGCCATGACAGCGCCTTTAAGAAGGAAAAACAACACCCACGGACGTCGTCGCTGCCAGCACCGGCATGCCGAGCAGAGATTTTTCCCTAGCCTGAAGCTGAGAAATCCCATAGCCGCCATGTGTGGAATCTTGAATGAGGAAGTGTCGGGTGGTAGGTGCGACATATGCCAACGGGTGGCTTATCATTGTGGGAGCCAGTAAGACGCCGCCGGTGTCTGGAAGCGGGATGAGGCGAAGACATACACGCCGACGAATCTTACCCAGCTTCAGGGCTCTCCATGGAGATAACACCCCTACTGCTGCTCTGCGGGGTCTCCGCATGATCACTAGATGAACGAGTGGCTACAAGATGCTCCTTGAGCTGTTTGGCGAGAAGAAGAAGAAGGGCACGACTAGCTCTCCTCTCCTCTCTATGTGGTGTCTAAAACTAGCTCAGATCAACCCTTTGCATGGGTGCCCCGGGGGGTTTATATAGGCCCACCCCCCAGGGGTACAATGGAAATCCGGCTGGGCGTGGGCCCCAGCCGTCTGTGTCTACGCTCGCCGGCTTCTGCGCCGGCTGCTGGGGCTCGCCGGCTGGTGGGTCCCGCCGGCTGCCGGCTCCTTGGTCGACAGGCAGGCCCCACTGTCAAGGGCCTTGTCGGTGGCTGGTTACTGTTGCCTCAAGCCTGGTGACGAGGGCTTTGCCGAGGTAAGCGTGGCTACAGTGCCATCGCTCGGCGGGCGATCGCTGTACCTCACCTCGTCTTGTCTCCTTAATGGGGTGTCTCCTTCGAGGGAGGAAGCAAGCCGGCTGTGGGGAGCCGGCCCTGTCTTGGGCCGACTGGGGGAGGCCTGGCCGCCTTCGGGTGTCTCTCTGCCTGAAGGGGCCCACCGCCCGTGGGCCGCGCTGACAGCCCGTCGTGGGTGGCATCAGGGTCAACATGGTAATAGTGCCGCGCCGGACGGGTCATGGCCACCCCGTACGGCGCACTGTGCTAGGCGTGCTCCGGGATTCGGGGGTGGCAGGCTTTACTGTAGCCACGCCCCGCCACATCGCCGTTATGTGGACGCAGACTTCGAGGGTACGATCTTGACTGCTTTGTGGGAGTCGGCTTCTCGCGGCCGGCTTCTTGGAGCCGGCCCTCCCGCGGATTTCTTCGTGAGGGCTAAAGTCGGGCCGCCTTCCGATAGTCGGCCTGGGAGACAGACGGCAAGGGGAAGGCGGCCCCACGTCTTGGATTCTTGAGGGCCGGATTGGCTCGTAATTTTTTCAAAAGGGCCAGGGGGAGCCGACTAGGCTACCCGTGGTCGTTTACTCCGACAGTAGTCCCCAAAGCTGATCGAGCTCTGAGGCTGACAAAGGGACGAGAAGCTTGATCAGCTTCCTATCCTGAGGAGCCGGCTTTGCTTATGCGCGCTGTCTTCGGAAAGCTCCGTATCTTGTAGGTGGGAACATGGGTCGGCCTGCGAGCTGACCGCGCGCCACCCTGCGGGCCACGTGGCAAGGAAAGCCTGCCAATGCACGCGCGCGATGGGACACCGCCGCAGGCCCGGGCCTGCCACTTCTAGGACCCGGCCCAAGCGCAGATCTTCTGCATCCCACAACGGGCCGCTCGCCTTCCCGTGGCGGTTTCATTTCGTCATCAGGGCGCAATAATCGCGGGACGTGGGGGAGTGGGCGCAGTTGATCCCACGTTCCCCCACACCACGCCTCCTCAGCTCCACCACGCGGGTCTATAAGTAGGGGGAGGAGAGGGAGCGGCAGAGGCTCGCACGCTCTCCCTCGCTCCACCCTTTCTCACCTTCCTTCTCCTTCCTTCTGCCGCCGCAACGACCCATTGCCGCGCCGCTCCGCCGTCGGACCTCTCGGTTCCTTCGGTCCCGCCGTAGCGGGGTCGTGCGCGTCTCCGCCGTCGCATCGCCTTGTTCCTCGCCGCGTCGCTCCCATGGCGTTGTCGAGCTCGTGGGACGGCTCCAACGTCCACGAGGACCACGTTGAGTTCCTCCGCCGGACGCGGCATCTGCCGGGCGAGAACTACGTGCGGGTTCGTCGTGCGCCGGCGAGGGAGATTTCGCCGGCACCGGAGGAGGGCGAGCGGGTAATCTTCCGCTCGCACTGCCTGCGCGGCTTCGGCCTCCCGGCGAGCGGATTCCTTCGCGCTTTTCTTGAGTTTTACCACCTCCAGCCGCATCACCTCACACCCAACGCGGTGATGCTGCTGTCGGCTTTCGTCACCCTGTGCGAGGGCTTTCTTGGGGTTCTCCCCACTCTCGAGCTCTGGGGAGAATTCTTCCAGTGCAAGCTCGGCACCATTGTCGCGGGCGTGCCCGCCCCCTGCGGAGCCTTCATCGCCATGAGGCAGACGGGCGAGAACAATCCGTTCCCGCCCATCCCGCTGATCCAGTCGGTGAAGCTCTGGCAGAAGTCCTATTTTTATGTGAAGAACGTCGCCCAGCAAGGCGACTTCGTCAACCTGCCGGCTTACGTAGCCGGCCCGCCGGCTGGGAGGCAACCCTCGTGGGGCTACCGGGCCAGGTCGTTGTCTCAGGCCGGGAACACAACCGTCGCCCGGCTCCGGGTGATGATCCAGTCGAAGGGCCTGACCGGAGCCGACCTGGTGGCCGCCTTCGTGGAGCGCCGAGTACTTCCACTCCAGGGCCGGCCTCACATGATTTGTCAGATGAGCGGCCGCTTCGACCTGTGCCGGCTGAGCACCAGGGAGATGCCTCATGTCGAAGTGTCTTACATGGTGAATTACATCTCCAGCTGCAAGCTCGCCGAGGATTGGCGATACGGCAAGGGGCCGTATTCTCGCGCCAACCCTCCGCCTGCTGTAAGTTTTTCTTCTTTTCTTCCTTTTTGTAGTCGGCCTCATGATGGCCGACCACTGATCAATTGTTTTGTCCTCAGCAGAACCCTCTTTTTCTGCCGACGGCCGGGGCCACAGGGGTAGAGCGCCAGCTCCTCCCCGACCGCATGGTGGACGACGTCGATGATCCGGACCTGGGAGCGGCCGCCATGGAAGATGCCATTGTGGGGGAAGGCGACGAGGTAGGCGGCCCGGGGCTCAGGGCCAGCCTCGAGGACTGGGCGGACGATGACGAGGTCAAAGTCATTCCGCACCGCCAGCCGGCGCTTGATCATCAAGGCGCGGGCCCGTCTGCCGCGCCGGCTGCCCGTGGCGGCGCGCAGAAACGCCGGGCCGCGTCGACCTACTTCGGCAGCCGGCCGAAGAAATCCAAGGGTTCCACGGCGGCGACCAAGCGGGATGAGGCGGCCATGAAGGCGGCCCGCTTCCGCAAGGCGGTGAAACAGCCGCAGGCGATCTCGGCGTAAGCGTTAAACGTCTTGTATTTTTTGTTGTCCTCTTCGATTGAGGCTCTTCTAAACTTTTCTTTGCTCGCCGGGCAGGGCACCGCTTTCCCTCGAGCGAGGTCCTGGCGGCTCCGTAGTTTGGCCGACTGGAGGGTCCTCAGGCTCCCGCCGCGTGGATCCCCGCGCCGACCTCATGGAGGCCACGGAGCGGAATGCATGGGAGGCGCGGGAGGAGCGGGAGGCGGCGGAGCGAAGGACCGCCCAGGCGGCGAAGGAGTAGGCCGACGCGGCGGCCAAGGCTCGGGCGGAGGCGGCGACCGCGGAGAAGGAGGCGGAGGCCTCGCGCAACCAGCCTCCGCGGCTCGTTGTTCCCCTCCGCGCCGTGGCCCCCGACATCCCCGTGCCCCCGTCGGAGGAGGTCGACCGAGACCCACCGGTGATGGAGAGGAGGGAGGACCACGTGGTCTTCGTGGAGGAGGCGCCGTGAGCCGGCCAAAGCGGCCAACCAGCCGCGGCGCCAGAGCAGCCAGCCGGGGGCGAGCCGGAGGCAGGGGCCGGCCTCGAGGTGCAGCCGGCATTTCGCCGGCGCGCAGGGGGAGCTACCTCCGCGCCGGAGCCGCACAGAGCTGCGGGCGCCAGCCGAACGGCGAAGGCCCTGGAGGCGGCCAGCGCCAGCACGTCCGAGTGGACGTCCAGCGGGGGGACGACCGAGCTGAACACGGCGGCCCAGGAGGTCCGGAACCGGCTTCAAGCCCAGGCCGCTTCGCTGCAGCGATATACCCAAGAGTTCCTCACGACGCGGGCCGTCATCCGGGTGAGCCTTCTGGCCTTGGTTGTTTTGCTTTTTTGATTTCTTCCGTGGGGGTGCGTCAGCGCACCCACTGGGTGTAGTCCCCGAGTTCCGAGTCGGCTGCTGAGCAGGCGGCTTGGAACTTACTAGGTCCTGACAGCTATCTTATTCTTGCATCCTGTCTGATCTTCCAGGAATACCATAACCTCCGCGCTGCTGCCTTCAACTCCCAAGCTCAGGAGCTGGGCCAGAAAAATCGAGGACCTGACCAACAGCCGGAGTATGTGCTTTGTCTCGTTCATCTCCTGTGGGGGCGCGTCAGCGCACCCACTGGGTGTAGTCCCCGAGATTCGGGCCGACTGCTGAGCAGTCGGGTCGGATCTTCCCTGACGACTTCTTCCTTATTGATTTTTCCTTTGTCTTCATGCTTGCAGGAGCCAATGCTGACTTGAGGGAGCAGCTCAGCGGGGCCCAGACCGCCCTTCGCGCCAAGGAAGCCGAGTGCAACACCTTAGTCCTGGAGCGTGACCGCCTGGCCAAGAAGTTGGCCGACCAGGAGGAGAGCCACAAGGCGGCCCTGAAGAAGGTGCAGGACAGCGAGGACGCCCTCAAAGCCGAGTTCGAGACCGAAGCGGCGGGCTGGGCTGAGGCAAAACAAGCGCTGAGCGAGGGCTATGGCCGGGTTGAGGATCTGATCGATGGTAAGCCGCCTTCCTCACTCCTTGCTTGCCCCTTGCCCCCTGATTTGTGTTCTGACTTGTGCTGCCTTTTGTTCTTTGTGCAGACTACTTCCCCGGCTACTCCGTCATTGCCACCCAGACCATCGAGGCCCACCGCGAGGCGCGCCGGCAGGCGGGGGCTGAAATCGCGCCGGACGCGAGCCGGACGCTTGAGGAGCAACTCTTGGCGGTCTAAGCCCGGCTGCAACCGGCTCACTACATGCTCCGCCGCCTCCAGCACGCCGGGGCGCAGGTGTTGGCCGCCCTCTGGCCAGGCGAAGCGATTCCCCGTACCCCGAGTCGAATTGCCGACTGGCTGGAGGTTGCGGTTGGCCGCTTCGAGGCCTGGAAGGCATCGGCAGCCCGGCTTGGAGCTGAGCGGGCGCTGGAGTTCGTCCGAGCCTGGTATCCCGGGCTGAACCTAGACCAGCTGCGCACCTGGCGGCTGGAAGCCGACGAGGAGATGGAGGAGGTGCGGCCGGCTATCGCTCAGCGTGCCCCGACGATCGCCGAGTGCACTGACATCAGCGCCTTTGCTCCTGAGATAAATGACGACGGCGTTGCCCAGCCGGAGGAATGGTTCGGGCTGGACCCGGCAGAGGGTGAGGACTCGGCGGAGGAGATCGCTTCCAGCGATGAAGGTGAAGACGACGAAGGAGAGGAAGGCGAAGACGTCGAGCCGGCCGGTGAAGCGGCCAGCCAGCCTCATCTTGACCGTGCCTCCAGCAACGAGGCACGTGCTAGCGTGCCCTCTGCGGGAGGTGGTGATCATGCCGAGGCTCGCCAGCCGGCCACTCCTCCAGCCAGCACTGCCGTCTCTACCGACCTGCCCGACTCGCCAGTCGTTCCCTTGGCTTAATCTGCCGTCCTTGCTTTTCCTGCTTGTTACTCTTTGAACAATTTTTATTAAACTTGCGCAGTTCCACCCACTGGGGGTGTATTCAAACTATGTTGAATGCTGGCCTTTCGAAGGTCTTTTGTGTAAATATGATTGTGTGTGTGTTTGGCTTCCATTCGCGTATGCTTTTTTATCCTTAGGCTGTTTCCTTTGCCGCCTTCCCCTGGCTGCTGCCTTCCCAACCGGCAGCTGCTCTGCAGCCTGTGGCTAGGGAAGAACTTGGCTATATTTTTTTGGGGGGGGGGAAGGCAAGTACTCGAGCTTTCTTAGATTGAAGCAAGGTGAATGGAAGCCGGCCGGCCGGCTACTCTGGTAGTCGGTCGGTGGTGGGAGAAAAACCGGCTTTTGTTATATTAGTCCGTTAGTCCCTAGCCGTTTTTCGTATGGGCGTCCTCTCCTGCTTTTAACTCTTGCCAGCCGGACAATCGGTTTTTCGAACTGCGACTTTTGGCAAGAGAAGGCTTGGGTGCCGGCACACTACTTGTCTGACTGCGGGTAGGACTTCTAATATAACTCAAGGCGGCCAGTCCCCGGGCCGACTAGTTGAACCCGGTGCCGGACGAAAAAAGTGAATGTAATGACATGATCATAAGCATGATACTCTTCATTCATAGATAAAAGATGGCAGTCCCCGAGCTCTCCTCGGGGGGCCTATTGTCTCGTACTTAGTACAAAAGTTAGCGTGATACATACTGCATTTCAACTGTAAAATCTTCGGAGGAGGTTGGCGTTCCGTGGTCGTTCCGACTCCTTGCCAGAGTCGTCTCTCTTTCGTACCTTCGACTTCTGTGCGTCGATCAGGTAGTAGGAGTCATTTCCCAGCGCTCTGCTGGTGACAAAGGGGCCTTCCCAAGGGGCCGAGAGCTTGTGCTGGCCGGCTATTCGTTGGATCAGTCGGAGCACGAGGTCGCCCTCTTGGAAAGATCTTGGTCTGACCTTCCGGCTGTGGTAGCGGCGCAAGCCCTGCTGGTAGATGGCGGACCGGCTGAGTGCTAACAGCCGGCCTTCTTCCAGCAGGTCGACGCCATCTTCTCGTGCTTCCTTGGCCTCCGCCTCCGTGTACATGGTTACCCGAGGCGAGTCGAACTCGATGTCAGTTGGGATGACCGCCTCGGCACCATACACGAGGAAGAAAGGAGTGAAGCCGGTTGACTTGTTTGGGGTAGTGCGCAGACTCCAGAGGACGGCCGGCAGCTCATTGAGCCAACAGCCGGCTGAACGTTCCAGTGGTACGACCAGTCGGGGCTTGATGCCGGAAAGGATGAGGCCGTTGGCTCGCTCGACTTGGCCGTTTGACTGCGGGTGGGCAACGGACGCTAAGTCCAACCGGATGCCCTGCGTCGCGCAGAAATGTGCCAATGCTCCCTTGGCGAAATTCGTGCCGTTGTCGGTGATGATGCTGTGTGGCACGCCGTACCGAGTTGTTATATCTGCGATGAATGTCACGGCGGTCGGCCCATTCAGCTTCTTGATCGGCTTTGCCTCAATCCATTTGGTGAATTTGTCCACGGCGACAAGCAGATGTGTCATGCCGCCGCGCGCCGTCTTGAATGGGCCCACCATGTCCAGTCCCCAAACGGCGAAGGGCCAAGTGAGGGGAATGGTCTTGAGTGCCGAAGTCGGCATGTGTTGCTTGGAGCTGAAGACTTGGCGTCATCCAAAGTAGTCGGCCAAAAGAACCCATGGCGGAAAGCTTTGGCGACGAGTGATCTTGAGGCCGCATGGTGGCCGCATTCTCCTTGGTGGATGTCTCTGAGGATTGCAATGCCCTTCTCTTGTTCGACACATCGCTGGAAGACTCCAGTGACACTGCGCCTGACGAGCTCTCTGTTGACGATTGTGTATGCTCTGGCTCGGCGTTGGACTTGTCTTGCCTCTGTTTCGTCAACCGGCAGATCTTGGTTTATTAGGAAGTTGAGGATGGACTGGGCCCATGATGGAGCTGCGACTTCTTCTATTGCCAACATGGCTACTGCGACCAGGGCGGGTGGGCTGGGTGGTGAAATGCTGGAGTCGGCCGCCGCCTGTTGTGTTGGTGCAGTCCCCGGGCCGACTACCGCAGTCCCCGAGCCGGGTGTGGCAGTCCCCGGGTCGGGCGTAACTACGGAAGTCCCCGAGCCGCCTACTGACGTCCCCGGGCCGACTATCGAAGTCCCCGGGTCACCTGCTTGGTTCTTTGAGCCGGACCTGGCTGCGTCAGGGTCAGGCGGCACGAAGATGGAATCGGACTCTGGAGACGGCTTGATAGACGGCTTGAGGAGGCGTTGCAGAGAGACACCGATTGGTATTGCCTGCCGAGTGGAGCCTATTCGAGCCAGGGTATCAGCTGGCTCGTTGTCGGCTCGCGGTACATGGAGGAACTCGCATCCTTCAAAGTACCCGCTAATCTGCTGAACGAGGAAGTGGTAGCTTGCCATATTTGCGTCCTTGGCGTCCCAGTCGCCGGATGATTGCTGGACTACCAAGTCCGAGTCGCCGTAACATAGGATCCGGCATATGCCGAGCTCTTTGGCAAGCCGGAGCCCGTGTATGAGCGCCTCGTACTCGGCCACGTTGTTGGAGGCGGCAAAGTGAATTTGCAGCGTGTATCTGAGCTTGTCGCCTTTGGGAGAGGTGAGGATGACGCTGGCTCCCAAGCCGGTGCGCGTCTTGGACCCGTCGAAGTGCATGCGCCAATGAGTGGAGTCGGGAGCTGGCGGCAGGTACTGGGTCTCGGCCCAGTCGACGAGGAAGTCGGCCAATGCTTGGGAGTTGATGGTGGTGCGAGGCTGGTAGAAGATCGTGTAGGGGGCCAGCTCGATGGCCCATTTCGCCACCCGGCCGGATGCATCCCGGCTGCCTATGATCTCGGCAAGCGGGGCGGTGCATACGACCGTGATGGGGTGCTCTTGGAAGTAGGGCTTCAGCTTCTTAGCGGCGAAGTACATGCCATAGCACATCTTCTGGTAGTGTGGGTAGTTCTGCTTCGAGGTAGACAGCACCTCACTCAAATAGTATACCGGCCTCTAGACCGGCTGGGCTCGGCCCTCTTCTGGGCGCTGGACTATGATGACGGTGCTGACCACCCGGCTGGTTGCAGCAATGTAGAGGAGCATGGGCTCTTTCTCAGTCGGCGCCGCCAGGACAGGCGGCGTGGCCAGCATCTTCTTCAGCTCGTGAAAAAGCTTGGTCGGCTTGGTCGTTCCACTCGAAGTGAGTGGTCTTCTTCATGAGGCAGTAGAGGGGGAGAGCTTTCTCTCCGAGCCGGCTGATGAAGCGGTTCAAGGAGGCCAAGCACCCGGTGAACTTCTGGATGTCTCGAAGTTTGGTGGGAATCGCCATTCTCTCAATGGCCTTGATCTTTACTGGGTTGCATTCGATGCCGCATTCGGAGACCAGGAAGCCTAGGAGTTGGCCGGCTGGCACTCCGAACACGCATTTCTCGGGGTTGAGCTTGATCTGGAACTGGCGCAGGTTCTCGAATGTTTCCTTGAGGTCTTCCAGCAAGGTGTCGCGCTTCTCCGTCTTCACCACAATGTCGTCTACATAGACGTGAGCATTTCTACCGAGCTGCTTGAGGAGGCACTTCTGCATGCAACGCTGAGAAGTGGCACCGACATTTCTTAAGCCGAATGTCATAGTCAGGTAGCAGAAAGCTCCGAATGGCATGATGAAGGCGGTCTTCAGGCGGTCAACTGGATCTAGCTTTATCTGGTGGTATCCTGAGTAAGCATCCAAGAAACTCAACAGCTCGCATCCGGCCGTGGAGTCTATCACTTGATCAATCCTCGGCAGGGCAAAGGGATCTTTGGGGCAGGCCTTGTTGAGGCTCGTGTACTCTATGCACATGCGCCACTTGTTGTTCTTCTTTAGCACGAGGACCGGGTTGGCGAGCCACTCTGGAAAGAAAACCTCCATAATGAAGCCGGCTGCCAGAAGCTGAGCTATCTCTTCTCCTACAATCCTTCTTTTCTTTGTCAATCACAAGGGACTCGGCCAGCTGGCTGCTGCGCACTCGGAAGATTTCTTGTAATCGCCAGCTATGGTGATGATGCCCTTGGCGCTCGGCATCTTCATCTTCAGGTAAGCATAGTGGGGAACAACCATGAACCTTGCCAAGGCAGGACGGCCAAGCAATGCATGGTAGGGGCTCTCCAGGTCCACCACTTCAAACCAGATCGCTTCCCGGCGGAAATGATCCTTGTCCCCAAAGAGAACATCAATCTTGATCTTGCCAATGGGGGTGCAGGACAGGCCAGGTACAATGCCATGGAACACAGTCCGAGTAGGCATGAGTTGCTTCGTCTTGACGTTCAGCTTCTCCAAGGTGTCACGGTACAGGATGTTGATGCTGCTCCCGCCGTCTATCAGCACGCGGGAGAAACGAGCGGCGCGTCTGTCTGTTGCAAGGCTGGCATCCAAAACCAACGCATAAGAGCCGGGAGATGGCATCACCTCTGGGTGGTCGGCCCGGCTCCAGCTGATAGGCTTTTCTGACCAGTGCATGTGCTCGGCGGGGTTGGTAGCGACCACGTTGACTTCCTGGTGCTCTCGGCGTCTGCTGCGCCGGCCTTCGGGCTGGCTTGTAAAGACGACATAGGCGGCATGCTCGTCGGGGAACTCATCATGCACAGCTCCGACTGCTGGCCGAGCGGTCAGCAGCTGCGGAGCCGGAGGCGGCGGACCAGCAGGCGGAGGCGGCACGAGCCCTTCGCCTTTGGAGATTCGGGTGAGCCAGTGGCACTTTCGGGTTGTGTGGTTGGACGGCTTCGCGCCGCTGTGGAACTTGCATGGGGCGTCGAGAGTTTGTTCGTAGGAGAAGGCCGGCTGCCAAGCCGGCCTGCCGCCCCTCTGCTTCTTGGGTGCGGGCCGCCCTTTGGGCTGCTCGTCTTCGACTGTGGCCACCTGCCGACTGGCGGAGAGCGGCACGGGGCCCTTGCGCTTGTGGTCGTTCTGGTACGGGCGTCGGCCGGAGTCCCCAGCCGGCGTCTTGGGCGCCGGGTTGAGTACCTTCCCGGACGCGTCTACCCGGAGTTCAGTCTTCATTGAGGAGTCGGCCGTGGCGTACTTGTCCGCTATGACCAGAAGCTCGTCGAGGGCAGTTGGCTCGTCGCAGAGGAGTTTGTGCTTGAGGAGGGTGCCTTCTCGGCACCCAGCAGTGAAGTATTCTATGGCTTGCACCTCGTGCACCCCTTCGCAAGAGTTGCGGAGCTCGGCCCAACGCGTGAGGTAGTCGCGAGTGGATTCGGCGGGGCCTTGTACGCACAAGGAGAGCTGTCTGGGCTTGGGAGCCCGCTTGTAGGTGCTGGTGAAGTTGCGGACGAAGGCTTCTGTGAAGTCTAGCCAGCTGTTGATGCTGTATGGCCTGAGGCTGTTGAGCTAGGTCCGCGCCGTGCTTTGCAGCATGAGGGGCACGTACTTCACGGCAACGCGCCTGTTGCCGTTTGCTATGTGAACCGCTGTGGAGTAGTCGATCAACCAATCTTCCGGCTTCACGGAGCCGTTGTACTTGGGCGTGTCTCTTGGGAGCAAGAACCCTTTGGGGAAAGGCTCGTCGCGGATGCGGGGGCCGAAGCAAGGCGGGTCGACATCATCTTCTTCTTCTAGTGCCAGGGATCGCGCTAGGCGGTCGATCCGATGGCGGGCGTCGTTCTCGCCGACTCCTTCGCGGCGACCTAGTCAGCCGCTGAGAGTCGGATGCGTGACAGGCGATGGGGTGGGATATCTCTCCCCCCGAGGCGGAAGCGGAGGTGGGTTGCCCCGCCGCTCCACAGCCCGGGGACGGCCTTCTGCGTCTCACTCGATGGAGATCCGGGTTCGGCTTCGGCTCGCAGCCGGTTCTTTCTCGTGTCGCGCGCGGGTTTTACCCGCAGTCGGTGTCCGGGACGTCGCGCCGTGCTCTCGGCGCGGGGGAGGGCTTTCTGCGCGGGCGTCGGCTTCGTGCCGCTATGCGGCTGTATCGATTAGTTGCTGGATGCGTCTAGTCATGTGGGGGAGTTCTTCGGCCCCCAGTCCGTCTAGCTCGTCTACGGCCGCCTGGGCGGCGCGCAAGTTCTCGAGTGGAGTGGCGTAGACTGGGCGGTCGACTCCTAGCGTGTCGGCGAGGGCAGCGCTGCGCTGTCTGACAACGCCGGCTCGGCTTGGCCCGCCTGGGGGCGGCGTGCCAAAGGCGGCGCGGTCGGCTTCGCGCTGGTGGGCCTCAGTGAGGCGTCTTATGGAAGCCAACTTCCGGCCCTCCGCGAGGAGGGCGAGGCGGCGAGCCTCCAGTGCTTCGGCGTCGGCATCGGCCGGGAGGGGGATGGACAAGTCGTGGACCGCCGCATGCGGGGCGTCGAGGGCGTTCTCGCCAGAAGCGCCGCCGTGGCCGATGACCATCACCTCGGTGGTGGCACCGTCGCAGCCATCGGCCCGGGGAAGCGGGTCGTTGTAGATTGCGACGTCGGTGGGGAAAGCGTCGAGCGAGGCCGTGTCGGAGTCGACAGGCATCGGATCGTTGGAGCCAACAGACTCCAAGTCCACAGCAGGCTCGCCGGAGACGTGGAGCTGGCCGAGGAGGTTGACGAGGTGGTCGGTGCCCACGTCAGAGGCGGGCTCGTCGGAGATGAGGGTCTCGTCAAGGAGATCGGCGAGGCCGCTCGCTGCGCAGACGTTGGTGACGCCTTGCAGCGTGTCGTGGCAAGCGCCATCGGGCGCACCGGGCTGGCTACGCTCGTTGGGGAGGAAGAGGGTTCCCGTCCAGAACAGGTCTCCGGACGACGGTGCACCTGGCCCCACGGTGGGCGCCAAATGTCGGGTGGTAGGTGCGACATATGCCAACGGGTGGCTTATCATTGTGGGAGCCAGTAAGACGCCGCCGGTGTCTGGAAGCGGGATGAGGCGAAGACATACACGCCGACGAATCTTACCCAGCTTCAGGGCTCTCCGTGGAGATAACACCCCTACTGCTGCTCTGCGGGGTCTCCACATGATCACTAGATGAACGAGTGGCTACAAGATGCTCCTTGAGCTGTTTGGCTAGAAGAAGAAGAAGGGCACGGCTAGCTCTCCTCTCCTCTCTATGTGGTGTCTAAAACTAGCTCAGATCAACCCTTTGCATGGGTGCCCCGGGGGGTTTATATAGGCCCACCCCGGGGGTACAATGGTAATCCGGCTGGGCGTGGGCCCCAGCCGTCTGTGTCTACGCTCGCCGGCTTCTGCGCCGGTTGCTGGGGCCCGCCGGCTGCCGGCTCCTTGGTCGACAGGCAGGCCCCACTGTCAAGGGCCTTGTCGGTGGCTGGTTACTGTTGCCTCAAGCCTGGTGACGAGGGCTTCGCCGAGGTAAGCGTGGCTACAGTGCCGCCGCCCGGCTGGCGATCGCTGTAGCCTCACCTCGTCTTGTCTCCTTAATGGGGCGTCTCCTTCGAGGAAGGAAGCAAGCCGGCTGTGGGGAGCCGGCCCTGTCTTGGGCCGACTAGGGGAGGCCTAGCCTCCTTCGGGTGTCTCTCTGCCTGAAGGGGCCCACCGCCCGTGGGCTGCGCTGACAGCCCGTCGTGGGTGGCATCAGGGTCAACATGGCAACAGTGCCGCGCCGGACGGGTCATGGCCACCCTGTATGGCGCACTGTGCTAGGCGTGCTCCGGGATTCGGGGGTGGCAGGCTTTACTGTAGCCACGCCCCGCCACATCGCCGTTATGTGGACGCAGACTTCGAGGGTACGATCTTGACCGCTTTGTGGGAGTCGGCTTCTCGCGGCCGGCTTCTTGGAGCCGGCCCTCCCGCGGCTTTCTTTGTGAGGGCTAAAGTCGGGCCGCCTTCCGATAGTCGGCCTGGGAGACAGCTGGCAAGGGGAAGGCGGCCCCACGTCTTGGATTCTTGAGGGCCGGATCGGCTCGTAATTTTTTCAGAAGGGCCAGGGGGAGCCGGCTAGGCTACCCGTGGTCGTTTACTCCGACAGGAAGCTAACGCTGGCCGAAACCACCAGGATGGAAGGGGGTAGGTGGTGCTGCACCTGCCGCCGGAGGGGGGGCACCGCCTCAGGGCCTACGAGCATCGGATCTGACAAAAGGAGGAGGCTTTAAGGCATACAGGGTAGGGTCGACGACGAAGCAAATACCACCGCGAGGGAAGGCGACGGCGACCGGCAACGCCGACAGCTAGGACTGGAGAGACGCAGCCCTGAGCTACCGTGGCCGAAGCCGTCGGGACATCAGCGAGCCAACGAGCTGGAAGAGACGCAGCCGTTGGTCGCCGAGGCTGAGGCCGCCCGACAGAGAACGCCGACAAGCCTCGGACACCGGAAAACGCGGGTACGAGGCCGCCGGGGCCGGAGCAGCGCCAGGAAGGACTCATCGCGAGGAGCGCCGTGCCTACCAGTACCACTGACGCCTCGCCACCACCGCACGAGAGCCATCACGTCCGCACGAGGGGGAGGATGTGCCGCCGGAGGAGGGGATGGGGCGCCTGCACGGGGCAGGCCGCACGCATCCCACAACCCGGCGCAAGTCCCGCGCCCAGCCGCGGACGGCAGCAGCACCAGGCCGCGCCGCCGGTGGGAGGGGGAGCTGCAGGGATAGGTGCCCATGGCCGCGGCCATGGCACCACGCATCCACCACCGGACCGGCAGGGGGCGGGGGCAGCGGCTGGATGGGGGGGAGGTGGGGGCGCCCGCGACTGCTATGGAGGAGCTCGGCGACGGGGGAAAGCGCGGCAGGCCCGAGCCGCGCGGGGGGCAGGCCGATGAGGGGAGGCCGGATCCGGCCGCCTGGCACAGCCAGGGCTCGCCTGCAGCCCCGCCGGACCAGCAGACAGCCGCGTTGGGGGGGGGGGGAGAGGTGGAGCGCGCGGGAGGCTAGATCCGCCTCGCCGCCACCTTCATGGGGTCCGGACGGCGCCCTCTGACGGCGGCGATGCGGGGGAGGGCGGCGGAGGTTACCTCTACCGGCTGCGGCTAGGGTTCCCCCGTGTCGCCAGAGGAGGGCGACGCGGGGGGAGGGGGGGAGGAGGGGTGGATATCAGTGGTTCCTTGCGAATTGTTGAATCTATGTTGATTTTGATCTCAAGGAAGGGTCTTCGGACTCACACTTGAAATGATAAGGTTATGCCCACGCTCTTGATGACGATGGTGCAATCGCATGATGGAAGCAATTTTTCATATGTATCCACACCTGAAAAAGGAGCAAGAAACAACAAAAAACAGACAGAGGAATACAATACGAGACATGCAAGTTGTTAGTAGCTAGGTCCACAGATTAAATAGCATTTGATGCAGCAACTGTCAGGTATGCCTGTGTCCTCTCGACTCTTTAATTAGACCGCTACTCGCCTGGTACATCAACCAGTATCATCTAGAAGGTAGAATGATTTGTACTAGTACGTTTGAACCGAACTAAACAAACAATTAAAGAAACTGATTTAATCAAATGAAATTTTGCAAATGCTCCCGATTTAAGCAAAAGCTTGCTACTGGTTGCTCTTGATTTGTACTCCCTCCGTCCCAAAATGTAAGATGCTTTTCGACACTATTATAGTATCAGAAAAAAAACGTTTTATATTTCGAGACGGAGGGTGTACTTCCTTTGTCGATGAACACCGGGTGCCTACCTTGAAATAGTAAAATGGAGTGACGAAACAGCATCGCGTTGCTGAATTTGTTCTACCCCGCATTAGTTAACTACCGGTAGATGGTCGCCTAACGCGTATGATCGTTGCGTCACTCTACGCTGGAGACTTTGCGCATACCGATGAGTTATTTAAAAGACACCGAATATATACATTAAGCATGTGAGCCCACACCAGGAGCTAGCTTAATTAGCCACGTATTATAGTGACCTGCTAACCTTTCATCAGTGACCTACCTAGGCTACAACGCAGTCCTTGTCATTCCGTCAAAAGAAATGCTTGATAAGAGCCGCGTGCATGTGGTGATATGACCACACATTGAATAGTAATCTGCCTTCGCAACTGCCAACTGCCCAATTGTATGGCTTTCACCGAAATATCCAGTATAGGTTTGGGACTCCTCCTCACAATTACTTGGTAAATCCGATCCCTCAAATGCCCGCGGACGCGTCAGCTGTGTCCATGAACAATAACAGGTCACACCCCAAATAATTGATTCCATAACAAGATATCTCAAATTAGAAACCTCAAATCCATACTATTACATACGTAAACCTAATCTTAAGTGAAGCGCGTCCGACGGCCTGATGCGCCCCTCAGAGTGTTGGTCCAGTCACGGCGAGATAGAGTAGGACATGGGACACGACCCGGATCACGGGACTCAAGGTGTCGCTGTCTCCCATGCCCTACTCCTCCTCGTCGGAGCTTGGAACTCTAAAGGTGCCAGTGGACGTGAGATTGATGATGGATCCTCCTGGGAGAAGCCGGCGACATCCATCACGACGTGGTTGCGGACAAACTTTGGCATAACTTCGATCACCTCAAATATTCATTCCTCTAAACAACTCATCATAGATACCATCAAGACAATCAAATTTAGTTCTATGAAGTTGAATTACTTAAGTGCTAGTTCTCTTCAACAATTTGAGCCCCTGAATTCCTTTAAAAATCTTTTCTTTTCGAAATTATCACGCTTTGGTGGTGCATGCATTCTAGAAAATAAACTAGAACTCATTAGTGTTACCGAGCAAAGCCAAATGTGTGTGATGTGTTGGGCAAATGACACAACAATGTTGACATTTACTACATACACATCACCCAAGAGAAGGTCGATCAATTTCAGCACAAGTTCAAGCACGGTGACGGTGTTGGAATTTTGCTAGTAGGCCTTTGGCCCAAAGCCCAACTAAAATTCTGAAATTCTCTTGGCCCATTCATGCACACATGTGAGTGGAGTGAGTGAGGCTAAAGTTTAGTCCCATCCCGGAAGTTGAGAGAGAGTTGCACCTCTTTATAAGGTGAGCTTTTCTACCACTTGTATGAGCATGAGAAGAGGAGACCTACACGCGCGCTCCTCCTTCTCGCTCGCCACGCCACGCCTCGTCACGCCACGCCACGGGATTGAGCCGAGCCGAGGACAGAGCTATGCACGTTGTCTATATTTTTGCTGTGGGGTTTACTAGTCTTCTCCATCCCTCCTTCCGGCGTGCACCGCGAGAAGGGACAGCAGGCCTCCGGAACCCCGCCTCTCGTGATCCTGTACGGGAAGAGGGGCGATCAGGTTTTTGGGGAGCGCACTCGCGCGACTGCTGGCAGCGACGACTTCGCGAACGATGACTTCTTCGGTGCTGCACCCGCTGCACCGTATGTGATTCTATCCTTCCTGTTCGAGATCGTGGTAGAATTCATGCTTCTGGTATGTGCCCTAGATGTGATATATTCATCTGCTATGCTAGTTCGTATGATTAGTTTAATCTCTGCTGCTGTGGTCATGATTTATCTTCTGTTTATTTAGATTAAATCTCGTAGTAATTTGCTCATATTTCCAACAGACGGAGCCACATTTACGCGCGAAGACACATATAGTAATGAGACACGGAACCAGCAAGAAGCTGAAGCGCCATGATTTTGAATTGTAGACAAATTTTGGCATAACCTCAACCACCTCAAATATTCATTCTTCTAAATAACTCTATGAGTAGGTACCATCAAGACAATCAAATTTAGTTCTATGGAGGTGAATTACTTAAGTGCTAGTTCTCTTCAACAATTTGAGCCCCCTGAGTTCCTTTTAAAACCTTTCCTTTTTGAAATCAAAACCAAGCTTTACATCAAAGTTTCACTAGCAAGATTCACAAATAGGAATTATAACCAAATGACATTCAACTACCGCGGGGAACAAAACTTAAGTGCAACCAACAAAATAAAAGCATTGATTTAATTAAACATGCAAGAGAAGTGAGTATGAATATATTATACCATCTCACGCTGGCTTGCTCTTTTCTCAAGTTACTTCTCCATTTCGTTATTTTCATTTCCAACTTGCTAGCAACGTCCAAATATGCGGGCTCATAGAAAGAAAAAACAAACAAGGAGAATTCCAAGAAACAAAACCAAAATCTTCTCTACAACATTTATATGCAAAAACGAAAATAAACATGACAACATAAAAAGGAAAGTAAAATAAAAATATGCATGCAAGAGTAACTAGGGGAAAGAGCGCCCTCGAGCTTAGGCTCTAACTCTCTAGTCCATGTCCTCATCATCGCGGTCGTGAGGTGCGGCACTAGGCTACTGAAACTATGATGGACCACTAGAGGACGATGGAGCAGCGCCGGGCTGGCCGGCAGGTGGCCAAAGGGAAACAAAGTGTGCATGTTGTGTGAAAGCAACCCTATGTTGTTAGTGTCCATGTGGAGGTTAGTACGGATATCCCAACCTACTGCACTGGCGACTGGCACTCGATCCTAGGGACATAATGGTTGGGAAACATAATAGAAAACAAAAAAAATTGCGCCTACGATCACCCAAGATTAATATGAAGATGCATAAAGGGTTGGAATCACGTCCGTTATCATCACCGAGTTGTAGCAGAAGAAGAACGTGTCTGTGTATATCATACTTGGAATCCCTCGAACCGTCGATGAACGATCCCTCATACTGCCCATGAACAGTCCCTCAAACTGGAGACCGAAAGCACGACCTCTCTACTTGGTTGCAAGCGTGCAGCCTTGACGATTGGCAACTCTTCACCGTCCAGAGCTAATTGTCACCGGAGATTAGAACCACACATGACTTCTAATTATGAGGACAATAGGATTAGCCTATCTCTAATTAGTCAAATAGGACCAACTAGAACTAGAATTAGAACTAGAAGAACTCCTCGCCAACAAGGGGATTTTGCCCTTTGTGGCCCAAGTTGCCTTCCACCTCTTGGCCTTTTTAGGCCGTTGATATTTAAATTAAACATAAAATGTTTTAAATAATTTTAGACCATTATATATATATCATTTCCGAAAACATTTTCCACCTATATATATATTTATCAAGAATACCCGATATTCACCGAAACACTTTCGGATCCTCTCGAAACTATTCTGAATATTAATGAAATAATTCCATAAATATATTATCACTACTCCCGTCCTACTAACGCTCAAGAAATCATGATTGCCTTAAGCTTGTGACCCCATAGATTCGGTAACTCATAGACATGAATGAAATCACTCGTTCAATGACCAATAGCGGGACCATGGACGTCCATATCTATCCCTATGAGCACATGAATGATATTCGAGTGAACCTCTGGTTATCATGTGATGTTCCCTTTGCTTTGCGATACTTCACAAAACCAGGGATGCATCGGTATCCCTCTGAGTCATCACAATGCTCATTATACCAAAATTCTTGTTACCGCTTTTGTTCTTCTTTCTCGTTAGTGTGTTCCGGCATACCCGTGACGAAGTCACATGTGTCTGGCCAGACGATGATTGATATCGTCACACCGATAGGTCCCTAAGAATATCTCACCATCACCGGAGAAGCAAATCCCACTCTCCAGCTATCCGACCACTTGTCACACTTTCCGATGAACCCGTAAGTTGTCCTTATGAACACCGTGTTACATGTGACGTTTGAGCAACCTCAAAGCCCGCAATACGACAAGAAGTGACCATGATACTTTCATGGTCTAAGGAGCAATATCACATGTTAACACTCTGCGTTATTACAATTGATTACAGATGATGTTAACTCAATTCATAACAATAAAGATTTTGGTCGATTCAATATGACCGCTCTTCTAAGGTCATAATCTCAATGTTGTTTTAGGATTTCGTTACACTTCACGATATCCTAACATTCGGAAAATGTGATCACCAACAACACTTGAGCTAGTCCCAGAGGCAAGACTAGGGAACCTTTTATTTAACTATTTATCATTCCACTCGTGCATATGAGTTTTCCACTGAATCACATCGAGGTTCATCTCGCTCTAGGGCGGTTAAGTGATACGTCTCCGTCGTATCTACTTTTCCAAACACTTTTGCCCTTGTTTTGGACTCTAACTTTCATGATTTGAATGGAACTAACCCGGACTGACGCTGTTTTCAGCAGAATTGCCATGGTGTTATTTTTGTGTAGAAATAAAAGTTCTCGGAATGTCCTGAAAATCAACGGAGATTATTTTTGGAATATATAAAAAATACTGGAAGAAGAATCCATGTCAGGGGGCCCACACCCTATCCACGAGGGTGGGGGCACGCCCCCCTGCCTCGTGGGCTCCCTGACGCTCCATCGACCTCAACTCCAACTCCATATATTCGTGTTCGGGGAGAAAAAAAATCAAAGAGAAGGATTCATCGCGTTTTACGATACGAAGCCGCCGCCAAGCCCTAAACTCTCTCGGGAGGCTGGTATGGAGTCCGTTCGGGGCTCCGGAGAGGGGAATCCGTCGCCATCGTCATCATCAACCTTCCCCCATCACCAATTTCATGATGCTCACCGCCGTGCGTGAGTAATTCCATCATAGGCTTGCTGGACGGTGATGGGTTGGATGAGATTTATCATGTAATCGAGTTAGTTTTGTTAGGGTTTGATCCCTAGTATCCACTATGTTCTGAGATTGATGTTGCTATGACTTTGCTATGCTTAATGCTTGTCACTAGGGCCCAAGTGCCATGATTTCAGATCTGAACCTATTATGTTTTCATGAATATATGTGAGTTCTTGATCCTATCTTGCAAGTCTATAGTCACCTATTATGTGTTATGATCCGTTAACCCCGAAGTGACAATAATCGGGACCATTACCGGTGATGACCGTAGTTTGAGGAGTTCATGTATTCACTATGTGTTAATGCTTTGGTCCGGTACTCTATTAAAAGGAGGCCTTAATATTCCTTAGTTTCCAATAGGACCCCACTGCCACGGGAGGGTAGGACAAAAATGCCATGCAAGTTCTTTTCCATAAGCACGTATGACTATATTCGGAATACATGCCTACATTACATTGATGAACTAAAGCTAGTTCTGTGTCACCCTATGTTATAACTATTGCATGAGGAATCACATCCGACATAATTATCCATCACTGATTCATTGCCTACGAGCTTTTCATATATTGTTCTTCGCTTATTTACTTTTCCATCGCTACTGTTACAATCACTATAAAACCAAAAATATTACTTTTGCTTCTGTTACCACTACTATCATATTACCTTGCTACTAAACACTTTGCTGCAGATATTAAGTTTCCAGGTGTGGTTGAATTGACAACTCAACTGCTAATACTTGAGAATATTCTTTGTCTCCCCTTGTGTCGAATCAATAAATTTGGATTGAATACTCTACCCTCGAAAACTGTTGTGATCCCCTATACTTGTGGGTTATCGTTAAGCCACAAGAATAGAGCACGAGGCTCTGATACTGCTACCTCTTGAGCACTGCGTTGGTTTTCTCTTGAAGAGGAAAGGGTGATGCAGCAGAGCAGCGTAAGTATTTCCCTCAGTTTTTGAGAACCAAGGTATCAATCCAGTAGGAGGCCACGCACGAGTCCCTCGCACCTACACAAACAAATAAACTCCTCGCAACCAACGCGATAAGGGGTTGTCAATCCCTTCAGGTCACCTACGAGAGTGAGATCTGATAGATACGATAAGATAATATTTTTGGTATTTTTATGATAAAGAGAAATAAAGATGCAAGTAAAATAAATGGCAAAGGAAATAACTAAGTATTGGAAGATTAATATGATGGAAAATATACCCGGGGGCCATATGTTTCACTAGAGGCTTCTCTCGAGAGCATAAGTATTACGGTGGATAACAAATTACTGTTGAGCAATTGATAGAATTGAGCATAGTTATGAGAATATCTAGGTATGATCATGTATATAGGCATCACGTCTGCGACAAGTAGACCGACTCCTGCCTGCATCTACTACTATTACTCCACACATCGACCGCTATCCATCATGCATCTAGAGTATTAAGTTCAAGAGAACAGAGTAACGCTTTAAGCAAGATGACATGATGTAGAGGGATAAACTCATGCAATACGATATAAACCCCATCTTGTTATCCTCGATGGCAACAATATAATACATGCCTTGCTGCCCCTACTGTCACTGGGAAAGGACACCGCAATATTGAACCCAAAGCTAAGCACTTCTCCCATTGCAAGAAAGATCAATCTAGTAGGCCAAACCAAACTGATAATTCGAAGAGACTTGCAAAGATAACCAATCATACATAAAAGAATTCAGAGAAGATTCAAATATTGTTCATAGATAAACTTGATCATAAACCCACAATTCATCGGTGTCAACAAACACACTGCAAACAAAGATTACATCGAATAGATCTCCACAAGAGAGGGGGAGAACTTTGTATTGAGATCCAAAAAGAGAGAAGAAGCATCTAGCTAATAACTATGGACCCGTAGGTCTGAAGTAAACTACTCACACTTCATCGGAGAGGCTATGGTGTTGATGTAGAAGCTCTCCGTGATCGATACCCCCTTCGACGGAGCTCCAGAAAAGGCCCCAAGATGGGATCTCGTGGATACAGAAAGTTACGGCGGCGGAATTAGGGTTTTGGCTCCGTATCTGGTAGTTTGGGGGTACGTAGGTATATATAGGAGGAAGGAGTACGTCGGTGGAGCAACATGGCCCCACGAGGGTGGAGGGCGTGCTTGGGGGGGGGGGGGGTAGGCGCACCCCCTACCTCGTGCCTTCCTGGTTGATTGCTTGACGTAGGGTCCAAGTCCTCTGGATCATGTTCGTTCCAAAAATCACGTTTCCAAAGGTTTCATTCCGTTTGGACTCCGTTTGATATTCTTTTTCTGCAAAACCCTAAAATAGGGAAAAAACATCAATTCTGGGCTGGGCCTCCGGTTAATAGGTTAGTCCCAAAAATAATATAAAAGTGTATAATAAAGCCCAATAATGTCCAAAACAGGATATAATATAGCATGGAACAATCAAAAATTATAGATACGTTGGAGACGTATCAAGCATCCCCAAGCTTAATTCCTGCTGGTCCTCGAGTAGGTAAATGATAAAAATAGAATTTTTGATGTGGACTACTTGGCATAATTTCAATGTAATTCTCTTAATTATGGTATGAATATTCAGATCCGAAAGATTCAAGACAAAAGTTTAATATTGACATATAAATAATAATACTTCAAGCATACTAACTAAGCAATTATGTCTCTTCAAAATAACATGGCCAAAGAAAGTTATCCCTACAAAATCATATAGTCTGGCTATGCTCCATCTTCACCACACAAAGTATTGAAATCATGCACAACCCCGATGACAAGCCAAGCAATTGTTTCATACTTTTGGTGTTCTCAAACTTTTTCAATCTTCACGCAATACATGAGCGTGAGCCATGGATATTGCACTATAGGTGGAATAGAATGGTTGTTGTGGAGAAGACAAAAAGGGAGAAGATAGTCTCACATCAACTAGGCGTATCAACGGGCTATGGAGATGCCCATCAATAGATATCAATGTGAGTGAGTAGGGATTGACATGCAATAGATGCACTAGAGCTATAAGTATATGAAAGCTCAACAAAAAGAAGCTAAGTGGGTGTGCATCCAACTTGCTTGCTCACGAAGACCTAGAGCATTTTGAGGAAGCCCATCGTTGGAATATACAAGCCAAGTTCTATAATGAAAAATTCACACTAGTATATGTAAGTGATAGCATAAGAGACTCTCTATCATGAAGATCATGGTGCTACTTTGAAGCACAAGTGTGAAAAAAGGATAGTAGTATTGCCCCTTTTTATTTATTTATTCTTTTTTGGGCCTTCTTTTTTTATTTGGCCTTTCTTTTTTTATTGGGACAATACTCTATGAATGATGATCATCACACTTCTATTTATTTACAACTCAATGATTACAACTCGATACTAGAACAAAGTATGACTCTATATGAATGCCTCCGACGGTGTACTGGGATAGCAATGATGCATGAGTGACTTATATGAAAGAATTATGAACGGTGGCTTTGCCACAACTAAAATGTCAACTACATGATCATGCGAAGCTATATGCAATGATGGATGTGTCATGATGAGCTAGATGGTGGAAAGTTGCATGGCAATATATCTCGGAATGGCTATGGAAATGCCATAATAGGTAGGTATGGTGGCTGTTTTGAGGAAGGTATATGGTGGGTTTATGATACCGGCGAAAGGTGTGCGGTATTAGAGAGGCCAGCAATGGTGGAAGGGTGAGAGTGTGTATAATCCATGGACTCAACATTAGTCATAAAGAACTCACATACTTATTGCAAAAATCTATTAGTTATCGAAGCAAAGTACTATGCGCGTGCTCCTAGGGGGATAGATTGGTAAGAAAAGACCATCGCTCGTCCCCGACCGCCACTCATAAGGAGGACAATCAATAAATACATCATGCTAAGACTTCTTAACATAACGGTTCACCATACGTGCATGCTACGGGAATCAAAAACTTCAACACAAGCATTTTTCAAATTCACAACTACTCAACTAGCACGACTCTAAGATCACCATCTCCATATCTCAAAACAATTATCAAGTTTCAAACTTCTCATAGTATTCAACACATTCATAAGAAATTTTTATTATTAATCTTGAATGCCTAACATAATTAAAGCAAATTACCATGCTGTTTTGTAGGACTATCAAAATAATCTAAGTGAAGCATGAGAGAACAAAAGTTTCTATAAAACAAATCCACCATCGTGCTCTAAAAGATATAAGTGAAGCACTAGAGCAAAAACTATATAACTCAAAAGATATAAGTGAAGCACTAGAGTATTCTAACAATTTCCGAATCATGAGTATCTCTCTCAAAAAGGTGTGTGCGGCAATGATGATTGTGGAAAACTAACAAATAAAGACTCAAATAATACAAGACGCTCCAAGCAAAACACATATCATGTGGTAAATAAAAATATAGCTCCAAGTAAAGTTACCGATAGAAGTAGACGAAATAGGGGGTGCCTTCCGGGGCATCCCCAAGCTTTGGCTTTTAGGTGTCCTTAGATTATCTTGGGGGTGCCATGGGAATACCCAAGCTTAGGCTCTTGCCACTCCTTGTTCCATAATCCATCAAATCTTTACCCCAAAACTTGAAAACTTCACAACACAAAATTTAAGTAGAAAATCTCGTGAGCTCCGTTAGCGAAAGAAAACAAAACACCACTTCAAGGTACTGTAATGAAGTTATTATTTATTTATATTGGTGTTAAACCTACTGTATTCCAACTTCTCTATAGTTTATAAACTATTTTACTAGCCATAGATTCATCAAAATAAGCAAACAGCACACGAAAAACAGAATCTGTGAAAAACAGAACAGTCTGTAGTAATCTGTAGCTAACGCAAGATATGGAACCCTAAAAATTCTAAAATAAATTGCTGGACGTGAGGAATTTATCTATTAATCATATGAAAAAATAATTAACTAAATATCACTTTCCAAATAAAAATGGCAGCAGTTCTCCTGAGCGCTAAAGTTTCTGTTTTTACAGCAAGATTAAAAAGACTTTCCCCAAGTCTTCCCAACGGTTCTACTTGGCACAAACACTAATTAAATAAAAAAACATAACCAAAACAGAGGCTAGATAAATTATTTATTACTAAACAGGAGCAAAAATCAAGGAATAAAAATAAAGTTGGGTTGCCTCCCAACAAGCGTTATCGTTTAACGCCCCTAGCTAGGCATATAAGCGAAGATAGATCTAGGTATTGCCATAATAATAAGATAGATAATTAAAACTCATTTCATATTCCCTACGTTTAGTAGCAAGTTTTCTTTGAGGCAAGCAAAAGTAATCAAAAGGGCTAAATTTAATGGGACAAAAGTCCCCAAGATCAACTTTGGGAGGTATAGGTTCCTCCTTTGGCCCTTCGCATTGCACAACCAATTCATCATTATAAGCATTCTTTTGACAGAACTTTGTGAGCCTATCCTCGAGAGAATATCCTAGTTCATTATTTCGAATAGCCAAATCATTATTAAGTTCAGAAATTCTATCAACTAGAACATTGGTAGGAACCCTTTTTCTAAGATTTTCATTGAAAGCAACATAGTCTAGAGATTGAAAACGCATTATTTCTTCTTAATCAAAAAGGATAGCCTCTATGGGAGGATGGCAAGCGTCCACCCTATAATGTGCAAAGATTTCTTTGGCCTCTTTTATTATGAATCTAAACTCATGAGCCAAAAAGATAGTAGCGGCACGCTTAACAGAAGAATGCTCAATATTAGAAAATTCTAAGAAAATCCTTTGTATGCAAGGATGCATGTGCATAAATTGTCTTTCAAGTTCAACTTAAAGCATGGCGATAGCGTCCACAAGACTACTAGTTCTAGGAAGGATAGAGCTACCCATAGAAGTAAAAGCACCGGCACAAGTAAACAAATCTTGGATAACTCCTTTTCCAATAATATTATCACTAACAATTCGGAATTTTTTGTATGTAAGATAGGGGGTTCTTCAGCAGGAGTATCCGAATTTTTCATGATATTATTATTGTCCATATCGACAATAATTTCCCTGATTTCAGACATAACGGCGAAAAGTGCAAGGGGCAAGAAGAGGCAAATAGAGAAAGAGAGGGAGGATGGAGAGAGAGAGAGGGCGAATAAAACGGCAAGGGTAAAGTGGGGGAGAGGAAAACGAGAGGCAAATGGCAAATAATGTAATGCGGGAGATAAGGGTTTGTGATGGGTACTTGGTATGTTGACTTTTGCGTAGACTCCTCGGCAACGGCGCCAGAAATCCTTCTTGCTACCTCTTGAGCACTGTGTTGGTTTTCCCTTGAAGAGGAAAGGGTGATGCAGCAGAGCAGCGTAAGCATTTCCCTCAATTTTTTAGAACCAAGGTATCAATCCAGTAGGAGGCCACGCACAAGTCCCTCGCACCTACACAAACAAATAAACTCCTCGCAACCAACGCGATAAAGGGGTTGTCAATCCCTTCACGGTCACCTACGAGAGTGAGATCTAATAGATATGATAGGATAATATTTTTGGTATTTTTATGATAAAGAGAAATAAAGATGCAAGTAAAATAAATGGCAAAGGAAATAACTAATTATTGGAAGATTAATATGATGGAAAATAGACCCGGGGGCCATAGGTTTCACTAGAGGCTTCTCTCGAGAGCATACGTATTACGGTGGGTGAACAAATTACTATTGAGCAATTGATAGAATTGAGCATAGTTATGAGAATATCTAGGTATGATCATGTATATAGGCATCACGTCCGAGACAAGTAGACCGACTCCTGCCTGCATCTACTACTATTACTCCACACATCGACCGCTATCCATCATGCATCTAGAGTATTAAGTTCAAGAGAACAGAGTAACGCTTTAACCAAGATGACATGATGTAGAGGGATAAACTCATGCAATATGATATAAACCCCATCTTGTTATCCTCGATGGCAACAATACAATACGTGCCTTACTGCCCCTACTGTCACTGGGAAAGGACACCGTAATATTGAACCCAAAGCTAAGCACTTCTCCCATTGCAAGAAAGATCAATCTAGTAGGCGAAACCAAACTGATAATTCGAAGAGACTTGCAAAGATAACCAATCATACATAAAAGAATTCAGAGAAGATTCAAATATTGTTCATAGATAAACTTGATCATAAACCCACAATTCATCGGTGTCAACAAACACACCGCAAAATAAGATTACATCGAATAGATCTCCACAAGAGAGGGGGAGAACTTTGTATTGAGATCCAAAAAGAGAGACGAAGCCATCTAGCTAATAACTATGGACCCGTAGGTCTGAAGTAAACTACTCACACTTCATCGGAGAGGCTATGGTGTTGATGTAGAAGCCCTCCGTGATCGATACCCCCTCCGGCGGAGCTCCGGAAAAGGCCCCAAGATGGGATTTCGTGGATACAGAAAGTTACGGTGGTGGAATTAGGGTTTTGGCTCCGTATCTGGTAGTTTGGGGTATGTAGGTATATATAGGAGGAAGGAGTACGTCGGTGGAGCAACGTGGGCCCCACGAGGGTGGAGGGCGCGCCTGGGGGGTAGGCGCGCCCCCAACCTCGTGCCTTCCTGGTTGATTGCTTGACGTAGGGTCTAAGTCCTTTGGATCATGTTCGTTCCAAAAATCACGTTCCCGAAGGTTTCATTCCGTTTGGACTCCATTTGATATTCTTTTCTGCGAAACCCTAAAATAGGCAAAAAAACAGCAATTCTGGGCTGGGCCTCCGGTTAATAGGTTAGTCCCAAAAATAATATAAAAGTGTATAATAAAGCCCAATAATGTCCAAAACAGGATATAATATAGCATGGAACAATAAAAAATTATAGATACGTTGGAGACGTATCAGATACCAATTGAAAGGATTGAGATGGACCTAGAGGGGGGGTGAATAGGTATGATTACAAATTTTAATTGTTACTTAGCAATTTTAGGCAACAATGCGGAATATGAAAATGAGCCTAACAATTGCAAGTATGATGCTACGACCTAAGCAAGGTAAGCAAGTAACACAAGTATGTGAGTAAGCAAGCATAGTATGATATAAGTAAAGATTAAGAGACAAGTAATCACACGGAGGAAGTTAGGGTTAGGAATAACCGCAACTCCGAGAGACGAGGATGTATGCCAATGTTCACTTCCTTGGAGGGAAGCTACGTCACCGTTTAGAGAGGTGGGTGCTACCACGAAGGCACACCAACGCCACGAAGGCTCACTCTATTCTCTCTTTGAGATATCACCACGAAGGCAATTCCCAACCAGTAGTGGTAGACCTTGGGGTGGTCTCCAAACCCTCATAAAATTTCTGGGGGTAATCACAATGAACGATTCCTCGCCGGAGTACTCCTACCGCCTAGGAGTCTCCAACCTCCAAGAATAACAAGATGCGCCACAAAAACAAGGGGGAATCAACTTTTTCTTGGTGAATGTGTAGATCGGACACTTCTCCTTTGCTCCTCAAAATATCAAGATGTTTGGGTGGCTAAGGAGGGAGATCTCCAAGAAATCGAGGTCTGAAAATGGAGGTGAGAGAAATGGAGTCCTCACCTTCTTCGTGAGGAAGAAGAAGACTATTTATAGGCGGGGACGGAATCTGGCCGTTGTAGGCAAATTTCTGAGTATCCCGGAATTCCAGCCACACACGGAAGTTTTGGGCACCAGAAGTTCCGGCCAAGTTTCGGGCTACACATAGAGTTTGCATCCACTCTGTAGTACCCTGTAAGCTGTTAGAATAGGGGATGGAAGTTCCGGCACCCGGACGTTCCGGCCGTCCCAGAAGTACGAGGGATGGAAGTTCCGTCCAGGGTCCGGCAAGGTTTCGGGCTACACAGAGTGTTTGCACAAAAGAGCAGTTTCTCTGGGTGGCCCGGAAGCTTCCCAGACCCCTCCCGGACCTTCTGGTCCCGGGACCTTCCGGCCGTCCCGGAAGTTCCGGCCTGAACAAAAGCTTTTCTCTATGAGATTTTTCAGATTATGCGTGAAGAGAAGTTGATTCCCAGATGTTTTTATGATGCACCCCCTCTTATGCGTCTGCCCTAAGGACTCAAGAAATAAGAAAACACTATGGTACTCTGCTTTTCTTGGGCACTCCGCTTTTCCTTTTTCCGATAGGAGGGAAAATAACCATCCATGCTTCACTTTATTTTAATCGGTGTTGTTTACACTAGAGCATGTGGTTAGAAACACAAATGAAGTTGTCATAGATGTAAAAAACAATTTAGTGCAACAATGCACTTTCACCCCCTCTCTCTCAGTGGTGCCGGAGAGTCGCCGAGGCAATCATCATGACGGCGATCTACACCAACAACTTCGCCACCGTCAACACCAACTCTCCGCCCCTCTATGCAGCGATGTAACACCCCTTATCCCCACTGTAATCTCTACTTAAACATGGTGCTCAACTCTATATATTATTTCCCAATGATCGATGGTTATCTTATGATGTTTTAGTAGATCCGTTTTGACCTATGGACTAATCGACAATTGTGGTTGGTATGAGTGTATATTTTATTATGGTGCTGCCCTATGGTGCCCTCCGCGTCGGGCAAACGTGAGGAATCCCCATTGTAGGGTGTTGCAATACATTCATAATTCGCTTATAGTGGGTGCTGCGAGTGACAGAATACATAGTTCCGAGTAAGCGGGCTATTGCGTATAGGAGTAAAGAGGACTTGATACTTAATGCTATGGTTGAGTTTTACCATAATGATCTTTGGTAGTTGCGGATGCTTGCTAGAGTTTCAATCATAAGTGCATATGATCCAATTAGAGAAAGTAAGCTCATGCCTCTCCCTCATATAAAATTGCAAGAATTATTATCAGTCTAGTTATCGATTGTCTAGGGACAAATGACTTTCTTGTTGAAAAAAGGTATCTACTTTTATTACCTTGCAATTTATTCATTGTTTTATTCTCGCAAAGTACTCGTAGTTTTATTCTTGCAAAATAGTTTCATACTTGTTCTAGGTAAAGCAAACGTTATGTGTGCATAGAGTTGTATCGGTGGTCAATAGAACTTGAGGGAATATTTGTTCTACCTTTAGCTCCTCGTTAGGTTCGACACTCTTATTTATCAAACAAGGCTACAAACGATCCCCTATACTTGTGGGTTATCAGAGGGGTATGTTGGGGAACGCGGTATTTCAAAAAAATTCCTACGATCACACAAGATCTATCTAGGAGATGCATAGCAACGAGAGGGGACAGTGTGTCTACATACCCTTGTAGATCGAAAGCGGAAGCGTGTAGTAACGCGGTTGATGTAATCGAACGTCTTCGTGATCCAACCGATCAAGTACCGAACGCACGGCACCTCCGCGATCTGCACACGTTCAGCTCGGTGATGTCCCTCGTACTCTTGATCCAGTGGAGGCCGAGGGTGAGTTCTGTCAGCACGACGGCGTGGTGACGGTGATGATGAAGTTACCAACGCAGGGCTTTGCCTAAGCACTACGACAATATGCCCGAGGTGGAAAACTGTGGAGGGGGGCACCGCACACGACTAAAGGTCAACTTGTGTGTCTATGGGGTGCCCCCTCCCCCGTATATAAAGGAGGGGAGGAGGAGGCCGGCTGGCCACAAGGGGCGCGCCCAAGGGGGGCAATCCTACTCCTAGTAGGAGTAGGTTTCCCCCTTTCCTAGTCCAAGTAGGAGAAGAAGGAAGGAGAGAGAGAGGGAGAGGGAAAGAGGGGCCGCGTGATGTCTACTACACAACCTTCTTCTTGTAGACGTTGTTGGGCCTCCAAGTGCAGAGGTTTGTAGGACAGTAGCAAATTTCCCTCAAGTGGATGACCTAAGGTTTATCAATCCGTAGGAGGCGTAGGATGAATATGGTCACTCTCAAGCAATGCTGCAACCAAATAACAAAGAGCCTCTTGTGTCCCCAACACACCCAATACAATGGTAAATTGTATAGGTGCACTAGTTCGGCGAAGAGATAGTGATACAAGTGCAATATGGATAGTAGATATAGGTTTTTGAAATCTGAAAATATAAAAACAGCAAGGTAACTAATGATAAAAGTGATCACAAACGGTATTGCAATGCTAGGAAACAAGGCCTAGGGTTTATACTTTCACTAGTGCAAGTTCCCTCAACAATAATAACATAATTGGATCACATAACTATCCCTCAACATGCAACAAAGAGTCACTCCAAAGTCACTAATAGCGGAGAACAAACGAAGAGATTATGGTAGGGTACGAAACCACCTCAAAGTTATCCTTTCTGATCGATCTATTCAAGAGTCTTTAGTAAAATAACATGAAGCTATTATTTCTGTTCAATCTATCCTAGAGTTCGTACTAGAATAACACCTTAAGACACAAATCAACCAAAACCCTAATGACACCTAGATACTCCAATGTCTCCTCAAGTATCCGTGGGTATGATTATACGATATGCATCACACAATCTCAGATTCATCTATTCAACCAACACAAAGAACTTCAAAGAGTGCCCCAAAGATTCTACCGGAGAGTCAAGACGAAAATGTGTGCCAACCCCTATGCATAGGTTCATGGGCGGAACCCGCAAGTTGATCACCAAAACATACATCAAGTGGATCAATAGAATACCCCATTGTCACCACGGGTATCCCACGCAAGACATACATCAAGTGTTCTCAAATCCTTAAAGACTCAATCCGATAAGATAACTTCAAAGGGAAAACTCAATCCATTACAAGAGAGTAGAGGGGGAGAAACATCATAAGATCCAACTATAATAGCAAATCTCGCGATACATCAAGATCGTACCACCTCAAGAACACGAGAGAGAGAGAGAGATCAAACACATAACTACTGGTACATACCCTCAGCCCCGAGGGAGAACTACTCCCTCCTAGTCACGGAGAGCTCCGGGATGATGAAGATGGCCACCGGAGGGGCATTCCCCCCTCCGGCAGGGTGCCGGAACGGGTCTAGATTGGTTTTCGGTGGCTACGGAGGCTTCTGGCGGCAGAACTCCCGATCTATTGTGCTCTCCGAAGTTTTTAGGGTATATGGATATATATAGGAGGAAGAAGTACGTCGGTGGACCTCTGGGCTGTCCACGAGGCAGGGGGGCGCGCCTCCACCCTCGTGGGAAGCCCGGGACTCTCCTGGTCCATCTCCGATACTCCGTGGGCTTCTTCTGGTCCAAAAATAAGTTCCGTGAAGTTTCAGGTCAATTGGACTCCGTTTGATTTTCCTTTTCTACGATACTCTAAAACAAGGAAAAAAATAAACTAGCACTGGGCTCTGGGTTAATAGGTTAGTCCCAAAAATAATATAAAAGTGTATAATAAAGCCCATAAACATCCAAAACAGATAATATAATAGCATGGAATAATCAAAAATTATAGATACGTTGGAGACGTATCAGCATCCCCAAGCTTAATTCCTGTTCGTCCTCAAGTAGGTAAATGATAAAAACAGAATTTTTTGATGTGGAATGCTACCTAACATATTCATCATGTATTTCTCTTTATTGTAGCAAGAATATTCAGATCCATAAGATTCAAGACAAAAGTTTAATATTGACATAAAAATTATAATACTTCAAGCATACTAACTAAGCAATCATGTCTTCTCAAAATAACATGGCCATAGAAAGTTCATCCCTACAAAATCATATAGTTTGGTCATGCTCCATTTTCGTCACACAAGAATGCTCTCATCATGCACAACCCCGATGACAAGCCAAGCAATTGTTTCATACTTTACTAATCCCAAACCCTTTTCAACTTTCACGCAATACATGAGCCTGAGCCATGGATATAGCACTATGGGTGGAATAGAATATAATGAAGACAAAAAGGAGAAAGTCTCACCATCGACGCGGCTAATCAATGGGCTAGGGAGATGCCCATCAATTGATGTCAATGCAAGGAGTAGGGATTGCCATGCAGTGGATGCACTAGAGCTATAAATGTATGAAAGCTCAACAAAAGAACTAAGTGGGTGTGCATCCAACTTGCTTGCTCACGAAGACCTAGGGCACTTGAGGAGGCCCATTGTTGGAATATACAAGCCAAGTTCTATAATGAAAATTTCCCACTAGTATATGAAAGTGACAACATAAGAGACTCTCTATCATGAAGATCTTGGTGCTACTTTGAAGCACAAGTGTGGTAAAAGAATAGTGACATTGTCCCTTCTCTCTTTTTCTCTCATTTTTTTTTTGTTTTTTGGGCCTTCTCGTTTTTCCCTTTTTTTGGCCTTCCTCTTTTTTTCATCCGGAGTCTCATCCCGACTTGTGGGGGAATCATAGTCTCCATCATCCTTTCCTCACTGGAACAATGCTCTAATAATGATGATCATCACACTTTTATTTACTTACAACTCATGAATTACAACTCGATACTTATAACAAGATATGACTCTATATGAATGCCTCCGGCGGTGTACCGGGATTGCGATGAATCAAGTGTGACATGTATGAAAAATTATGAACGGTGGCTTTGCCACAAATACGATGTCAACTACATGATCATGTAAAGCAATATGACAATGATGATGCGTGTCATAATAAACGGAACGGTGGAAAGTTGCATGGCAATATATCTCGGAATGGCTATGGAAATGCCATAATAGGTACGTATGGTGGCTGTTTTGAGGAAGATATAAGGAGGTTTATGTGTGAAAGAGCGTATCATATCACGGGATTTGGATGCACTGGCGAAGTTTGCACCAACTCTCAATGTGAGAAAGGGCAATGCACGGTACCGAAGAGGCTAGCAATGATGGAAGGGTAAGAGTGCGTATAATCCATGGACTCAACATTAGTCATAAAGAACTCACATACTTATTGCAAAAATCTACAAGTCATCAAAAACCAAGTATTGCGCGCATGCTCCAAGGGGGATAGATTGGTAGGAAAAGACCATCGCTCATCCCCGACCGCCACTCATAAGGAAGACAATCAAATAACACCTCATGTTTCAAATTTGTTACACAACGTTTACCATACGTGCATGCTACGGGACTTGCAAACTTCAACACAAGTATTCCTCAAATTCACAACTACTCAACTAGCACAACTTTGATATCACTATCTCCATATCTCAAAACAATCATCAAGTATCAAACTTCTCTTAGTATTCAATGCACTTATATGAAAGTTTTTATTATATCCCTCTTGGATGCCCATCATATTAGGACTAGTTTCATAACCAAAGCAAACTACCATGCTGTTCTAAAGACTCTCAAAATAATATAAGTGAAGCATGAGAGTTCATCTATTTCTTTAAAATAAAACCACCACCGTGCTCTAAAAGGATACAAGTGAAGCACTAGAGCAACGACAAACTACTCCGAAAGATATAAGTGAAGATCAATGAGTAGTTGAATAATTATGCAACTATGTGAAGAATCTCTAACATTTAATAATTTCATATCTTAATATTTTATTCAAACAGCAAACAAAGCAAAATAAAATGACATTCTGAGAATGGCAAACATCATGTGAAGAAGCAAAAACTTAGGATCAACCGAAACTAACCGATAGTTGTTGAAGAAGAAAGGTGGGATGCCAACCGGGGCATCCCCAAGCTTAGACGCTTGAGACTTCTTGAAATATTATCTTGGGATGCCTTGGTGCTACCTCTTGAGCACTGCGTTGGATTTCCTTGAAGAGGAAAGGATGATGCAGCAAAGTAGCGTAAGTATTTCCCTCAGTTTTTGAGAACCAAGGTATCAATCCAGTAGGAGGCTGCGCGCGAGTCTCTCGCACCTGCACGAAACAAATAACTCCTCGCAACCAACGCGATAAGGGGTTGCCAATCCCTTCACGGTCACTTACGAGAGTGAGATCTGATAGATATGATAGAATAATATTTTTGGTATTTTTGTGATAAAGATGCAAAAGTAAAATAAAAGCAAAGGAAAAAGCAAAGGAAATAACTAAGTATTGGAAGATTAATATGATGAAGATACACCCAGGGCCATAGGTTTCACTAGTGGCTTCTCTCAAGAGCATAAGTATTTTACGGTGGGTGAACGAATTACTGTTGAGCAATTGACAGAATTGAGCATAGTTATGAGAATATCTAGGTATGATCATGTGTATAGGCATCACGTCCGAGACAAGTAGACCGACTCCTGCCTGCATCTACTACTATTACTCCACTCATTGACCGCTATCCAGCATGCATCTAGAGTATTGAGTTCATGAAAACAGAGTAACGCCTTAAGCAAGATGACATGATGTAGAGGGATAAATTCATGCAATATGATAAAAAAACCATCTTGTTATCCTCGATGGCAACAATACAATACGTGCCTTGCTGCCCCTACTGTCACTGGGAAAGGACACCGCAAGATTGAACCCAAAGCTAAGCACTTCTCCCATTGCAAGAAAGATCAATCTAGTAGGCCAAACTAAACTGATAATTCGAAGAGACTTGCAAAGTTAACCAATCATACATAAAAGAATTCAGAGAAGATTCAAATATTGTTCATAGATAATCTTGATCATAAACCCACAATTCATCGGTCTCAACAAACGCACCGCAAAAAGAAGATTACATCGAATAGATCTCCACAAGAGAGGGGGAGAACATTGTATTGAGATCCAAAAAGAGAGAAGAAGCCATCTAGCTAATAACGATGGACCTGAAGGTCTGAGGTAAACTACTCACACTTCATCGGAGAGGCTATGGTGTTGATGTAGAAGCCCTCCGTGATGGATGCCTCCTCCGGCGGAGCTCCGGAACAGGCCCCAAGATGGGATCTCGTGGATACATAAGGTTGCGGTGGTGGAATTAGGTTTTTGGCTCCGTATTTGATAGTTTGGGGGTACGTAGGTATATATAGGAGGAAGGAGTACGTTGGTGGAGCAACAGGGTGTGATGGCCTGGCTTATTAGGGATGATAGACTACTCATATCAATAAGGAATTCCTTCTTTTCCGGGAGCCCATTCGGACAGAACTCCAAAGTTAAGTGTGCTCAGCTTGGAGTAGTGTCAGGATGGGTGACCGACCGGGAAGTTGCTCCCGGGTGCGCATGAGTGAGGACAAAGTGCGCAGAAAAGACTAGTATTGATCTGTGGGGCCAGTCTAGATCCCGCCAGGAGTAACGACCACCGGCGGGTGTGTCCGGGGCGTTACAAGTTGGTATCAGAGCCGACCCTGCGGTTACACGGATGTTTGCGGACAGGTGTGCGGTCATATTGTTCATGGCGTTTGTGATCCGTCGTGTCACACGACATGGTACATGTACCGGACTGGATCCACAGACGTATGTGCCAAGAGGGAACGTTCCTGTGGCCCGACGAGGACGTCGGTTCCTCTGAGTGGGGGTGTATGTGATGGCCTGGCTTATTAGGGATGATAGACTACTCATATCAATAAGGAATGCCTTCTTTTCCAGGAGCCCATTCGGACATAACTCCAAAGTTAAGCGTGCTCAGCTTAGAGTAATGTCAGGATGGGTGACCGATCGGGAAGTTGCTCCCGGATGCGCACGAGTGAGGACAAAGTGCACAGAAAAACTAGTATTGATCTGTGGGGCCAGTCTAGATCCCGCCAGGAGTAACGACCACCGGTGGGTGTGTCCGGGGTGTTACATAGGGGGCCCACGAGGGTGGAGGGCGCGCCTGGGGGGTAGGCGCGCCCCCTACCTTGTGGCTTCCTTGTTGGTTGCTTGACGTAGGGTCCAAGTCTCCTGGATCTTGTTTGTTCCAAAAATCATGTTCCCGAAGGTTTCATTCCGTTTGGACTCCGTTTGATATTCCTTTTCTTCGAAACCCTAAAATAGGCAAAAACAATAATTCTGGGTTGGGCCTCCGGTTAATAGGTTAGTCCTAAAAATAATATAAAAGTGGATAATAAAGCCCAATAATGTCCAAAACAGTAAATAATATAGCATGGAGCAATCAAAAATTATAGATACGTTGGAGACGTATCAAGCATCCCCAAGCTTAATTCATGCTCGTCCTCGAGTAGGTAAATGATAAAAAAGATATTTTTTGATGTGAAGTGCTAGTTGGCATAATTTTAATGTAATTCTTCTTAATTGCGGTATGAATATTCAGATCCAAAAGATTCAAGATAAAAGTTTAATATTGACATAAAAATAATAATACTTCAAGCATACTAACAAAGCAATCATGTCTTCTCAAAATAACATGGCCAAAGAAAGTTATCCCTACAAAATCATATAGTCTGGCTATGCTCTATCTTCACCACAGAAAGTACTTAAATCATGCACAACCCCGATGACAAGCCAAGCAATTGTTTCATACTTTTGACATTCTCAAACTTTTTCAATCTTCACGCAATACATGAGCGTGAGCCATGGATATAGCACTATATGTGCAATAGAATGGTGGTTGTGGAGAAGACAGAAAAGGAGAAGATAGTCTCACATCAACTAGGCGTATCAACAGGCTATGGAGATGCCCATCAATAGATATCAATGTGAGTGAGTAGGGATTGCCATGCAACGGATGCACTAGAGCTATAAGTATATGAAAGCTCAACAAAAGAAACTAAGTGGGTGTGCATCCAACTTTCTTGCTTATGAAGACCTAGGGCATTTTGAGGAAGCCCATCTTTGGAATATACAAGCCAAGTTCTATATTGAAAAATTCCCACTAGTATATGAAAGTGACGAAATGAGAGACTCTCTATCATGAATATCATGGTGCTACTTTTAAGCACAAGTGTGGTAAAGGATAGTAACATTGTCCCTTCTCTCTTTTTCTCCTTTTTTTATTTGGGCCTTTTCTCTCTCTCTTTTTTATGGCCTCTTTTCTTTTTTTATTTTTTTCGTATGGAGTCTCATCCTGACTTGTGGGGGAATCATAGTCTCCATCATCCTTTCCTCACTGGGACAATGCTCTAATAATGATGATCATCACACTTTTATTTTCTTACAAATCAACAATTACAACTCGATACTTAGAACAAAATATGACTCTATATGAATGCCTCCGGCGGTGTACCAGGATATGCAATGAATCAAGAGTGACATGTATGAAAGAATTATGAATGGTGGCTTTGCCACAAATACGATGTCAACTACATGATCATGCTAAGCAATATGACAATGATGGAGTGTGTCATAATAAACGGAACGGTGGAAAGTTGCATGGCAATATATCTCGGAATGGCTATGGAAATGCCATAATAGGTAGGTATGGTGGCTGTTTTGAGGAAGGTATATGGTGGGTGTATGATACCGGCGAAAGGTGCGCGGTATTAGAGAGGCTAGCAATGGTGGAAGGAAGAAAAGTGCGTATAATCCATGGACTCAACATTAGTCATAAAGAACTCATATACTTATTGCAAAAATCTACAAGTTATCAAAGAAAAATATTACGCGCATGCTCCTAGGGGGATATATTGGTAGGAAAAGACCATTGCTCATCCCCGACCGCCACTCATAAGGAAGACAGTCAAAAAATAAATCATGCTCTGACTTCATCACATAACGGTTCACCATACGTGCATGCTATGGGAATCACAAACTTTAACACAAGTATTTATCAAATTCACAACTACTCAACTAGCACAACTTTAATATCACCATCTCCATATCTCAAAACAATTATCAAGCATCAAACTTCTCATAGCATTCAACACACTCATAAGAAAGTTTTTACTATTCTTGAATACCAAGCATATTAGGATTATTTAAGAAAATTACCATGCTATTTAAGACTCTCAAAATAATCTAAGTGAAGCATGAGAGATCAATAGTTTCTATAAAACAATTCAACCACCGTGCTCTAAAAAATATAAGTGAAGTACTAGAGCAAAACTATATAACTCAAATGATATAAGCGAAGCACATAGAGTATTCTAACAAACTCCAAATCATGCATGGCTCTCTCAAAAGGTGTGTACAGCAAGGATGATTGTGGTAAACTAAAAAGCAAAGACTCAAATCATACAAGACGCTCCAAGCAAAACACATATCATGTGGTGAATAAAAATATAGCTCCAAGTAAAGTTACCGATAGGAGTAGACGAAAGAGGGGATGCCTTCCGGGGCATCCCCCAGCTTTGGCTTTTAGGTGTCCTTAGATTATCTTGGGGGTGCCATGGGAATCCCCAAGATTAGTATCTTGCCACTCCTTGTTCCATAACCCATCAAATCTTTACCCAAAACTTGAAAACTTCACAACACAAAACTTAAAGTAGAAAATCTCGTGAGTTCCGTTAGCGAAAGAAAACAAAAGAACACTTCAAGGTACTGCAATGAACTCATTCTTTATTTATATTGGTGTCAAACCTACTGTATTCCAACTTCTCTATGGTTTATAAACTATTTTACTAGCCATAGATTCATCAAAATAAGCAAACAACACACGAAAAACAGAATCTGTCAAAAACAGAACAGTCTGTAGCAATCTGTAGCTAGCGAAAGATCTGGAACCCCAAAAATTCTAAAATAAATTTCTGGACGTGAGGAATTTATCTATTAATCATCTGCAAAAATAATTAACTAAATATCACTTTCCAAATAAAAATGGCATCAGTTCTCGTGAGCGCTAAAGTTTCTGTTTTTTACAGCAAGATAACAAGACTTTCTTCAAGTCTTCCCAACGGTTCTACTTGGCACAAACACTAATTAAACACAAAAAACACAACCAAAACAGTGGCTAGGTAAATTATTTATTACTAAACAGGAGCAAAAAGCAAGGAATAAAAATAAAATTGGGTTGCCTCCCAACAAGCGCTATCGTTTAACGCCCCTAGCTAGGCATAAAAAGCAAGGATAGATCTAGGTATTGCCATCTTTGGTAGGCAATTCTTCAATGAGACATCTATTATCCTTAGAAATTTCTTTCTTTTTAGTTATTATCAAACTTTTAGGCACAAGATCGAAAAATTCATTTGTAACAAATGGTTCCTTAATGATAGCAACAAGATTGGGATGAATACTTATAGATTTGAGATCCGCAGTTTCCTTACTAGAGGATTCACCCTTATTTTTAGGAACATACATAAGCTTGGCGGTTTTAGTAGGAGGACTTGGAGTATTCATTATGGAAGAAAAAGCGGTTCCCAAGTTGGTAATGATATCTTCAAGTTTATCGATCCTAGTGGAATCATGTTTTATTTTCTCATTAACTATGGGTTCCTTCTCTTTAATATTTTTCAAAGTGACTCCTACTTTAGATCCATATTGAGAGATTCGGTTGTGGATCTTTTTATCCAAATTTTCAATTAACTCTACGGTAGCAACCTTATTTTCAATAATTTTGAGCCTTTGCATTACATGCTCCAAAGTTAATACAGTTCCATTAACCAAAAGAGGGTGTGAGCCAAACAAATCTATCATAGCATTATAAGAATCAAAAGTATGTCTACCTAAGAAATTCCCTCCGGTAATGGTATCAAGGATATATCTATACCAAGGATTAGCACCTACATAAAAATTGCGGAGAAGAACGGAAGTAGATTGCTTCCTGGTAGATCTATTTTGAGCATTGCAAATTCTATACCAAGCATCTTTCAGACTTTCTCCCTCCCTTTGTTTAAAATTTAGGACTTCATTATCGGGAGACAACAGATAGGATAGAGGACTAGCCATAACGGCAAGCAAGCAATCCAACACACGAGCAAACAAGAAACGGGCAAAGAGGCAAATAGAGAAAGAGAGGGAGGATAGAGAGAGAGGGCGAATAAAACGATAAGGGCAAAGTGGGGGAGAGGAAAACGAGAGGCAGATGGCAAATAATGTAATGTGGGAGATAAGGGTTGTGATGGGTACTTGGTATGTTGACTTTTGCGTAGACTCCCCGGCAACGGCGCCAGAAATCTTCTTGCTACCTCTTGAGCACTGCGTTGGATTTCCCTGAAGAGGAAAGGATGATGCAGCAAAGTAGCGTAAGTATTTCCCTCAGTTTTTGAGAACCAAGGTATCAATCCAGTAGGAGGCTACGCGCGAGTCTCTCTCACCTGCACGAAACAAATAACTCCTCGCAACCAACGCGATAAGGGGTTGCCAATCCCTTCACGGTCACTTACAAGAGTGAGATCTGATAGATATGATAGAATAATATTTTTGGTATTTTTGTGATAAAGATGCAAAAGTAAAATAAAAGCAAAGGAAATAACTAAGTATTGGAAGATTAATATGATGAAGATACACCCGGGGGCCATAGGTTTCACTAGTAGCTTCTCTCAAGAGCATAAGTATTTTATGGTGGGTGAACGAATTACTGTTGAGCAATTGACAGAATTGAGCATAGTTATGAGAATATCTAGGTATGATCATGTGTATAGGCATCACGTCCGAGACAAGTAGACCGACTCCTGCCTGCATCTACTACTATTACTCCACTCATTGACCGCTATCCAGCATGCATCTAGAGTATTGAGTTCATGAAAACAGAGTAACGCCTTAAGCAAGATGACATGATGTAGAGGGATAAATTCATGCAATATGATAAAAAAAACCATCTTGTTATCCTCGATGGCAACAATACAATATGTGCCTTGTTGCCCCTACTGTCACTGGGAAAGGACACCGCAAGATTGAACCCAAAGCTAAGCACTTCTCCCATTGCAAGAAAGATCAATCTAGTAGGCCAAACTAAACTAATAATTCGAAGAGACTTGCAAAGTTAACCAATCATACATAAAAGAATTCAGAGAATATTCAAATATTGTTCATAGATAATCTTGAACATAAACCCACAATTCATCGGTCTCAACAAACGCACCGCAAAAAGAAGATTACATCGAATAGATGTCCACAAGAGAGGGGGAGAACATTGTATTGAGATCCAAAAAGAGAGAAGAAGCCATCTAGGTAATAACTATGGACCCGAAGGTCTGAGGTAAACTACTCACACTTCATCGGTGAGGCTATGGTGTTGATGTAGAAGCCCTCCATGACGGATGCCCCCTCTGGCGGAGCTCCGGAACAGGCCCCAAGATGGGATCTTGTGGATACATAAGGTTGCGGCGGTGGAATTAGGTTTTTGGCTCCGTATCTGATCGTTTGGGGGTACTTAGGTATATATAGGAGAAAGGAGTACGTCGGTGGAGCAACGGGGGGGCCACGAGGGTGGAGGGCGCGCCTGGGGGGGTAGGCGCTCCCCCTACCTCGTGGCTTCCCTGTTGGTTGCTTGACGTAGGGTCCAAGTCTCCTGGATCTTGTTTGTTCCAAAAATCACGTTCCCGAAGGTTTCATTCCGTTTGGACTCCATTTGATATTCCTTTTCTTCGAAACCCTAAAATAGGCAAAAACAACAATTCTGGGCTGGGCCTCCGGTTAATAGGTTAGTCCCCAAAATAATATAAAAGTGGATAATAAAGCCCAATAATGTCCAAAACAGTAGATAATATAGCATGGAGCAATAAAAAATTATAGATACATTGGAGACGTATCACTTGGGCATCCCCAAGCTTGAGCTTTTGTGTCTCCTTAATTCCTATCATATCACGGTCTCCCTAAATCTCAAAAGCTTCATCCACACAAAACTCAACAAGGACTCGTTAGATAAGTTAGTATAAACCAATGCAAAAATTTTATCATACTCTACTGTAGCAAATCACCAAAATTATTATTCAACATTGCATACTAAATGCCTCTGCGTATTTAATAGTCCTATCCTCAGATAGAATCATTAAAGAAGCAAACATATGCAAACATAACAGCAATCTGCCTAAACAGGACAGTCTGTAAAGAGTGCAGCAAGATTCATACTTCCCTAGCTCCAAAAATTATGAAAGAAAATTCCCACTGTAGTAAATTTATCAGAGATTAATATGCAAAAGGTTTCAAAATTTTATCACATTCTGACTTTTCTAGGAAATTATTGCAACAATGGTAAACTTTCTGTTTTCAAACAGCAACATGAAGACTTGTAAAATAGGAATAGTAAAGGCCATCAATGCCACTTTTATTGAAATAAAAGATGCAAAACATTGTTATAAATAACAGCAAGCAAATCCTAACAAAATAAATTGACGCTCCAAGCAAAACACATATCATGTCGTGAATAAAAATATAGCTCCAAATAAAGTTACCGATAAACGAAGACGAAAGAGGGGATGCCTTCTGGAGCATCCCCAAGCTTAGGCTCTTGCCACTCATTATTCCATAGTCCATCAAATCTTTACCCAAAACTTGAAAACTTCACAACACAAAACTTAAAAGAAAACTCGTAAGCTCCGTTAGTATAAGAAAATAAATCACCACTTCAAGGTACTGTAATGAACTCATTCTAAATTCATATTGGTGTAATATCTACTGTATTCAAACTTCTCTATGGTTCATACCCTCCGATACTACTCATAGGTTCATCAAAATAAGCAAACAACACATAGAAAACAGAATCTGTCAAAAACAGAACAGTCTGTAGTGATCTGAATCAAACGTACACTTCTGGAACTCATAAAATTCTCAAATAAATTGATGGACGTGAGGAATTTATATTTTAATCATCTTCAAAAATAATTAACTAAATATCACTTTCCAAATAAAAATGGCAGCAATTCTCGTGAGCGCTAAAGTTTCTGTTTTTACAGCAAGATCAAAAAGACTTTCCCCAAGTCTTGCCAACGGTTCTACTTGGTACAAACGCTAATTAAAAGCATAAAACCACATCTAAACAGAAGCTAGATGAATAATTTATTACTAAAGATGAACAAAAAGCAAGGAACAAGAATAAAGTTGGGTTGCCTCCCAACAAGCGCTATCGTTTAACGCCCATAGCTAGGCATGATGATTTCAATGATGCTCACATAAAAGATAAGAATTGAAACATAAATAGAGAATCATGAAGAATATGAATAGCACATTTAAGTCTAACCCACTTCCTATGCATAGGGATTTTGTGAGCAAACAACTTATGGTAACAAGAATCAACTTGCATAGGAAGGTAAAACAAGCATAGCTTCAAGATTTTCAATACATAGAGAGGAAACTTGATATTATTGCAACTCCTACAAGAATATATTCCTCCCTCATAATAATTTTCAGTAGAATCATGAATGAATTCAACAATATAACTATCACATAAAGCATTCTTTTCATGATCTACAAGCATAGAATTTTTATTACTCTCCACATAAGCAAATTTCTTCTCATGAATAGTAGTGGGAGCAAACTCAACGAAATAACTATCATGTGATTGAAAATTAAGATCAAGATGACAAGTTTCATGGTTATAATTATTCTTTATAGCATACAAGTCATCACAATAATCATCATAGATAGCAACTTTGTTCTCATAATCAATTGGAACCTCTTCTGAAATAGTGGATTCATCACAAAATAAAGTCATGACCTCTCCAAATCCACTTTCATAAATATAATCATCATAAATAGGAGGCATTATTTCATAATAATAAATTTCTCATAAAAACTTGGGGGGACAAAAATTATCATCTTCATCAAACATAGCTTCCCCAAGCTTGTGGCTTTGCATATCATTAGCATCATGGATATTCAAGGAATTCATACTAACAACATTGCAATCATGCTCATCATTCAAAGATTTAGTGCCAAACATTTTAATGCATTCTTCTTCTAACACTTTGGCACAATCTTCCTTTCCATCATACTCACGAAAGATATTAAAAAGATGAAGCGTATGAGGTAAACTCAAAAATTATAGATACGTTGGAGACGTATCACCGCGCCCCCCCTACTCTAGTCCTATTCGGACTCCCATTGGGGGGCGCGCGCCACCTCTTGGCTGCGGCCCTCTCTCTCCCCTAAGGCCCACTAAGGCCCATAATTTCCCGGGGGGAGGGGTCCCGGTAACCCTCCAGCACTCCGGTTTTATCCGAAACTATCCAGAACACTTCCGGTGTCCGAATAACATGGTCCAATATATCAATCTTTATGTCTCGACCATTTCGAGACTCCTCGTCATGTCTATGATCACATCCGGGACTCCGAAAAACCTTTAGTACATCAAATCACATAACTCATAATACATATTGTCATCGAACGTTAAGCGTGCGGACCCTACGGGTTCAAGAACTATGTAGACATGACCGAGACACATCTCTGGTCAATAACCAATAGCGGAACCTGGATGCTCATATTGGTTCCTACATATTCTACAAAGATCTTTATCGGTCAAACCACATAACAACATACGTTGTTCCCTTTGTCATCGGTATGTTACTTTCTCGAGATTCGATCGTCGGTATCATCATACATAGTTCAATCTCGTTACCGGCAAGTCTCTTTACTCGTTCCGTAATGCATCATCCCGTGACTAACTCATTAGTCACATTGCTTGCAAGGCTCATAGTGATGTGCATTACCGAGAGGGCCCAAAGACACCTCTCCGATACATGGAGTGACAAATCCTAATCTCGATCTATGCCAACTCAACAAACTCCATCGAAGACACCTGTAGAGCATCTTTATAATCACCCAGTTACTTTGTGACGTTTAATAGTACAGAAGGTGTTCCTCCGGTATTCGGGAGTTGCATAGTCTCATAGTCACAGGAACATGTATAAGTCATGAAGAAAGCAATAGCTATAAACTAAACGATCATAGTGCTAAGCTAACGGATGGGTGTAGTCCATCACATCATTCTCTAATGATGTGATCCCATTCATCAAATGACAACACATGTCCATGGCTAGGAAACTTAACCATCTTTGATTAACGAGCTAGTCAAGTAGAGGCATACTAGGGACACTTTGTTTGTCTATGTATTCACACATGTACTAAGTTCCGGTTAATACAATTCTAGCATGAGTAATAAACATTTATCATGATATAAGGAAATATAAATAACAACTTTATTATTACCTCTAGGGCATATTTCCTTCAGTCTCCCACTTGCACTAGAGTCAATAATCTAGTTCACATCGTCATGTGATTTCACACCAATAGTTCACATCTTTATGTGATTAGTTCACATCTTCATATGACTAATAGCCAAAGGGTTTACTAAAGTCAATAATCTAGTTCACATCGCTATGTGATTAACACCCAAAGACTGATCATGTTTTGCTTGTGAGAGAAGTTTAGTCTACATGTCTGCAACATTCAGATCCGTATGTATTTTGCAAATTTCTATGTCTATAATACTCTCCACAGAGCTACTCTAGCTAATTGCTCCCACTTTCAATATGTATCTAGATCGAGACTTAGAGTCATCTAGATCGGTGTCAAAAGCTTGCATCGACGTAACTCTTTACGACGAACTATTTTATCACCTCCATAACTGAGAAATATGTCCTTAGTCCTCTAAGGATAATTTTTGACCGCTATCCAGTGATCTACTGCTAGATCACTATTGTACCCCTGGCCAAAATCATGCTAAGGTATACAATAGGTCTGGTACACAGCATAACATACTTTATAGAACCTATGACTCAGGCATAGGGAATGACTTTTCATTCTCTTTCTATTTTCTGCCGTGGTCGGGTTTTGAGTCTTTACTCAACTTCACACCTTGCAACACAGGCATGAACTCTTTCTTTGACTGTTCCATTTTGAACTACTCCAAAAACTTGTCAAGGTATGTACTCATTGAAAAAATTTATCAAGCGTCTTGATTTATCTCTATAGATCTTGATGCTCAATATGTAAGCAGCTTCACCGAGGTTATTCTTTGAAAAACTCCTTTCAAACACTCCTTTATTCTTTTCCAGAAAATTCTACATTATTTCCGATTAACAATATGTCATTCACATATACTTATCAGAAATGTTGTAGTGCTCCCACTCACTTTCTTGTAAATACAGGCTTCACCGCAAGTCTGTATAAAATAGTATGCTTTGATCAACTCATCAAAGCGTATATTCCAACTCCGAGATGCTTGCACCAGTCCATAGATGGATTGCTGGAGCTTGCACACTTTGTTAGCACCTTTAGGATTGACAAAACCTTCTTGTTGTATCATATACAACTCTTCTTTAAGAAATCCATTAAGGAATGCAGTTTTGACATCCATTTGCCAGATTTCATAAAATGTGGCAAATGCTAACATGATTCGGACAGACTTAAGCATCGCTATGAGTGAGAAAATCTCATCGTAGTCAACACCTTGAACTTATCAAAAACTTTTTGCGACAATTCGAGCTTTGTAGATAGTAACACTACTATCAGCGTCCGTCTTACTCTTGAAGATCCATTTATTCTCTATGGCTTGCCGATTGTCGGTGTCAAAACCGGCGGATCTCGGGTAGGGGGTCCTGAACTGTGCGTCTAGGCCGGATGGTAACAGGAGGCAGGGGACACAATGTTTACCCAGGTTCGGGCCCTCTTGATGGAGGTAAAACCCTATGTCCTGCTTGATTAATATTGATGATATGGGTAGTACAAGAGTAGATCTACCACGAGATCAGAGAGGCTAAACCCTAGAAGCTAGCCTATGGTATGATTGTGTGTTGTCCTACGGACTAAAACCCTCCGGTTTATATAGACACCGGGAGGGGCTAGGGTTACACAAGGTCGGTTACAAAGGAGGAGATATGCATATCCGTATTGCCTAGCTTGTATTCCACGCCAAGTAGAGTCCCACCCAGACACGAGACGAAGTCTTCAATCTTGTATCTTCATAGTCCAACAGTCCGGCCAAAGGATATAGTCTGGCTGTCCGGATACCCCCTAATCCAGGACTCCCTCAGTAGCCCCCGAACCAGGCTTAAATGACGACGAGTCCGGTGCGCAGATTGTCTTCGGCATTGCAAGGCGGGTTCCTCTTCAAATTTCGTGTACCTGTTTAAATAGTGTCTGGCCTCTTGTGAATGTTGCACTCCTTGGCTCCCACGTCCAATAATGGCCACTTTACACGTGTCGAGCGAATGTGAAGAGCCAGGGTGTTTTTACATTTACCCCCCTAGCGGTGTGAATGAGCTGCCTATTAAGAAGACGAGGATTCAGATCCAAATCACACCATCCTCCCTTGGCGAGCCTTCATCGGAGCGCATCCGACAGAGATCCATTCCATCATGGCCGGTCGACGCAGCTCCTTCTCTCGCCTCCCTAGCCCCAAGCCTGGAGATTGGGAGAGATGTTCCGTCCTGCACAACAAATTAGTGATGCTTCAGACCAAGGGATTTCTTCCCCCAGTGTACATGGTCCCGGTTCGAGCCGGGCTCGCCACCTATAATGGCGGAGAGCAAGCGGAGAGCCTTCCCAATCCCTCCAAGAGAGAGCGGGTATGCCTTGTCCCTTATTTGGTAAGAGGGCTCGGATTTCCAATTCATCCGTTTCTTCGGGGGCTCCTGGAGTTCTACGGCCTCCAGTTGCACAATCTTACGCCTGCCTCCATATTGCATATCGCGGGATTCGTAGCCCTTTGCGAGCTGTTTTTGGGCTGTGAGGCTCATTTCGCGCTGTGGAAGAAGTTGTTATGCCTTGTGCCCCATTCTCAAAAGGGGTCAATATATCAAGTGGGCGGAGCCGAAGTGTGGCGTATTGTCGGGACCGGATATCTGTCCGGTACCCCAAAGAAGACGTCCGAAGACTAGCCTTCAGAATGGTTTTATATAGAAGACGTCCCCCTCCCGGATCCTATTCGAATTGGCCTTCCTAAGTTCGACAACGCTCCTTTGAAGAAGCGCCGGAGCTAGCATCCATGGAGCTCCCTGGAGGAAGATGACAGGGATGTTCTTTACCTGATGAGCCGGATAAGTTCATTAGCTCGATTCGGATTGACCATGATCGAAGTCATGGCCATATGTATTATGCGGGGGGTGCAGCCGCTTCAGTATAGAGGCCACCCCATGTGGGATTTCAAAGGGGAGGATGACGCCACCCGCTACGGCCATAAAGGGCTGGGATCGGTTGCTGATCTAATAAAGATCTTATCCACTTTGTACAAGGGAGAAGAGGAGGAATTCCTCCGTGTCAACCCGCAGGGCAGATTTTCTATGTACAATCCTCCGAGCTGGGTAAGCAGAGACTTTTTCTCGCCCATACGTTTCATATTCCCATAGTTAAGTATTTAGTCTAGCGATTTCCACACAGGAGCTGCGCCAGGCTGTAAGGGAGATAAACAACCCCCCTCCACAACCTGAGGACCCGGAACGGTCCCTTGACCTGGCCTCCCAGGAGGATCCGGACATATCTATGGAGCTGATTGATGGGGTATTTTACCAATTGAGCAATGAAAACACTTTGGTGGCCATTACGGCCGATTACCCTGGGCTACTTCCAGCCTCACAGGTAACCGAGACCGAAGTCCCAGCACTTTGAAAAGGGATCCGTCCTTGCGTGTTTTTGATTGCCGTATAACAACCATGTTTTGCAGGGGAGGTCCTCGAGGCGGAAGGCCGAGCCTGCGGCGACTAGCCAACAAGGGGCCGCGAGGCCAGGCAGGCTGAAAAGACCCACAGTCCGGATTGAGACACCGGCGCAGCGGTACAGCACGCCGTCTTTATTCCAAGACATTATTCTCAGAGGCATATTATCGCACATGCCTTCTTTTTAGGAAAAAGAGCACTCGCCGGACTATACCCGGAGAGGCTACTAATCGCGCCTCCACCAGCCAGGCTCCAAGGCCGGATTCGGAGGCGGGAACGAATACGAGGCATGCGCCGGGCGCTCCTCCGACAGAGGATGCGGATAAACTATCCGCCAACAATTCCGAGGTGGAAAGTGCCATGAACCACAGGCATCGCTGGACTGTTCTTCGTGACGCTTGTTTCTCCCAAGAGGCATTGGATGCCTTCAACTCGGGAGATGCGTACCTCCGTGCCGCTCAAAATGGTCTAGCCAGAGCCACGGAGCAGTATGTAAAAGACATACGGGTGAGAAAATTTGGTGGTTATATATATCAGTAGCCCCTGAGACTTGAAACAGTTAGAATAACTGATTTAAGGATCATTTGTTATGCAGGTTCTTATAGAAAAGAATACCCAACTGTCCCAGGAGCTGGAAGAGTGCAAAGCCCAACTTTAGGCCACACTTGTCACACCCTAGCTAGTTCAAGCATTAGAGTGTGCATCATGTTTAAATTTATCTTAAATTTGAAATGGGGATGACGGAACCCCCAGCACCCCCCTGGAACAACTAGGGTTTACTAAAAACTTTTTCAATGAATCTGAAACGCCCTTCTAAAAAGCCCACCCTTTTTGTTTTGGGTTAAAACCTTTGACAAAAATGGTGCACTTTTTTCTAGGACATCTTAAGGTCATTGGATTAATTCTTATAGTATTTGCATTTGGGCATTTAAACGCTATAAAATATTTTAAATGCTCAAATAATCATAAACTAAAATGTTTGCTGTTGGATATATTCTAAGCAGTAGCCATGATTAATTTTATGATTTATGGAAATGCACTGGCATTTTTAATAAAGCCCTGAAGTTATAGAAATAATAGAATAAATGAAAAACAGAAAAGGAGAGAGAGAACAGAGACTTACCTGGCGCAGCCCACCTAGCCCACCAGCTCGGCCCAGTCCACTGGCTCCTGCCAGTCGTCCTCCTCTCACCAGGAGGATGAGAAGCGCGTGCCCGGCGCCCGCGGCCACACGCCGGCCACCTCCTGCTTCCGCCGACGCCCGGACGCGCCTACGAGTGCCACGCACTCCCCCACGTCCCCCTCTCATTCTCCCCACTCTCCCCGTGGCCCTCTCCCCCTCTCTGGCTCTCTCCCCATTCCCTGCCAAGCGCAGCCGTCGCCGCCGACAAGCTCCACCGCAGCCACCGCCGTCCACTCGTTGCCTCGCCGTGCGAAGAAGCTCCGCCGTCGTCCACTGCTTCGCCTCGACCCATCCCCGAGCGCTCGCTCACCCCGGAGACGCGGCACCGAGCTCGTCTTCAACCTCGGTCGCCGGAGACCCCCCTCGCCGCCCCGCTCGCTCCAGCTCTTCCCCGAGCTCGCCGTTCGCTCCCCTGCAACCGCAGTGAGCTACTGACCTTCTCGCCCTCTCCATGCTAGCTCTCGTGCACTGTACGCGCCGCCTCGAGTTCACCCGAATGTGCCGCCGTGGAGCTCATCGTCGACGAGGCTCCGGCCATGCCACGGCCACGCCACTTAGTCCACTAACCTCACCACATTTCCAGGAGTCTAACGCACCTTACTACGCGCCTCGCCGTGCCCCGCAGCCTCGGTTCCGAGCTCACCCGAGCTCCGGCCGCCGCCAAGGTCGACGCCGGCGACGTTTCTGGCCACCCCAGCTCCACCCACTACCACCACTCGACGCGGCTCACTCCCCGCATCACGTAGATGGTCTCCGCCGTCCTTTTGGTCGCCAGAGTGCAAAACCCGCACCCCTCCACCGTCCCTGGCCCTGCCGGCGACGAGCCCCGGGTCAACTCCGGCGAGTTTGACCCGGGTTGACCCCAGTTTGAATTCCCCTGACTCACTGACGTGTGGGCCCGAGGCCACTAATTAAACTAGATTAGTATTAGTTTAACACTAACTAAATTTAGTTAGTTAGTTGACACTGACAGATGGGACCCACAGGTCAGGGTTGACCTGGACCGTCTCAGTTGACCGCTGACGTCACTCTGACATCAGGCTGACGCAGTAAATCCTTTTCTGGATTTATTCTTTAATAGGAAATTCCAGAAAATAGCCAAAACTTCTAAAAATCATAGAAAATCAACCATAGCTCCAAATCAAACAATTTATATATATGAAAAATGATCAGAAAAATTCAATCTATCCATCTGTAATGGTTTCATGCATGACAAAACAAGTTAACCTTGTTGTTTAAGCAAAATAAGATAATGCACTAATAAGGCTATGCTAAATGAGCTAACATTTGAATCTTTGATTCAAATGAGTTCATTCCTTTCTGTTTTAGCTTGCATTAGGCCAAGACACTTTCATTTTGCCATGTCATATCATGCATCATATTGTTGCATATTGTCATGTGTTGATTATGTTCGCTGTGTCTTTCGTGGTAGGTTCTGCCTCCGAGGATAACCCCGAGTATCCGTCTGAAGGGCGGTACCCTACTACCACTACATCAGGCAAGCAAACCATTGATCATTCCGATACAAACCCATGTTCTTGCTTCTGCTCTTGTTTACTGCATTAAGACAACACGATTCAAACTGCTGTGTGCTATGGTAGTTGAACCCTTATCCTCTGCATGACCTGTCATTGTCACAGTAACTAGATGAAACCCACTAGCATGTGTAGGAGTTGATTGAGCCATGTTTGTGTTCCCTACCTTGCTATGCCTGCTATGCTTAGAGTTGTGTCAGGTCTGGTTCATCTGGGTGATGGGCTAGAGTGAAATGATTATGTCGGTAATGTGAGGGATGTGTTGAACATGATTTGGTAAAGGTATAGATGAGAGGCCATGTAGGAGTACATGGTGGGTTGTTTCATTGAGACCGTCCATAAGAACTGAGATATGTATGAGTGATTTAAGATTCAGCTACTACCACACATTGGGCCCTGAAATATTACTCCGCTCGACTTACGGACCCCTCTCATCCTCTGTCCAAGAGTTGCAACTAGTTTCTGGTGTTTGTAGGTTATGTGTTGGCGGCTGTGCGTAGCGCTGACCCTAGGGGTGGGCTATGATGCGGTAGATACACCGTGGCACTGTGTACCGAGTCGCCCGTTTGGTGTCTCGAGAACCCTGCACACATCGTTTGGGGCCATTGAGGACACCCCGGCCGGATCTCCTTGTGGATGGAACCTGAATAGGCGATAAACCTGGACTAGAGACTTGTGAGGTTAGTCAGGTCGTGGTCTACACCCACGTCGGCTTTCGCTTGAAGTCTGCGAGCACATGTCGTGTGCAGACGCTAAGTGGTGGAAACATGTGTGACGAAGTACACCCCTGCAGGGTATAAAACTATTCGAATAGCCGCGTCCGCGGTAAAGGACTACTTGGTTGCCTATATAGTTCATAGACAAGCTAATGGATACTACTAAAAGACTCAAGATAAGTGTGAGTACCGAGGATGGCCCTCTCGTAGGATGACGAGGGAGGATCCCCGGTGGAGTATTGTGTTGGTGAGTAGTGGACTCGTGTGCGAAAACTATTTTACTAGTGGAGTTCCGTAGGATAGCTTAGCCAGGAGTCAAAGCTGGCTTGCTGCAATAACGCCACCACCTCCTTGGGAATGAGCATGTATAGTAGGTTCTGATGTAAGACTTGTTGAGTACCTTTGTACTCATGTTTGCTTAATTACTGTTTTCAGACGACAGCACCGCCCCCTCCGATGGGTTTTATGTAGACCTCGACGTCGATGAGTAACTCGCCACCCAGGTGGTGACCCTGGCCATGGAGGGGCCTATGTAGATAGACAGGCTTCGAGAAGCCTTCTTGCTTTCTAGTGTCTGTACTCAGACTATTTGCTTCCGCATGTGCTTGTATGCTTGTATGACTTGAGTGTCGGGTCATGTGACCCCTATCTGTATGAACATGTTATGTATGGCTCTCTGGAGCCTTTAAATAAAGTACTTGAGTTGTAGAGTGTTGTTGTGATGCCATGTTGTATGTACTCATATCGGGCATATTGTGTGTATGATTGAAATGCTTGGTATGAGTGGGATCCGACAATCTAGTTGTTTATCCTTGGCAGCCTTTCTTATGGGGAAATGTAGTCTAGTGTTCCTCGAGCCATAGTAGTCCGCTACAGCCCGGTTCACCAGAGTCCTGCTAGCCCAGCACTACTGCTCAGGACACTTGACTGGCCGGCATGTGTTTCACTTCGTTCCTATGTCTGTCCCTTCGGGGAAATGTCACGCGGTGACATCCGGAGTCCTGCCTAGCCTGCTACAGCCCGGGTTCCCTGGAGTCCTGTTAGCCCAGTGTTATAGCCCGGATTCACTCGCTGGTGACCGACATGCTCGATGTGATTCATGTATGCCTGTCTCCATAGGTCTGCGCCGCTTTGGGTTCACGACTAGCCATGTCGGCCCGGGTTCTCTGTCATATGGATGCTAGCGACACTATCATATACGTGAGCCAAAAGGCGCAAACGGTCTCGGGCCATGGTAAAGCGACACCCATGGGGATACCGTGCGTGAGGCCGCAATGTGATATGAGGTGTTACCGGCTAGATCGATGTGACTTGGAATCGGGGTGCTGACAGCGTTGGCATCAGAGCCGTACTTCCTGTAGGTTCGTTGAGCCAAACTGGTCGATGTCGAGTCTAGAAATGCTTTAGTTATATGTAGGGGAATAGATTGTGGGAGGGAACGTAAGGCTCTTTTTACTCCTTACCTTATGCCCTCTGATCTGAGTCATTCTCTTCTCATTCAACGTGGGTTAAGGACTAGGCTCTCTTCTTCTATCAGGTTCACGTGTTACTAATCCGTAGTAGCTTATAGGATTGTTGTTACAAGCCTTAGTACAGTTGCTACTACTTTTAGTATGTTGCCAGTTGAATCAGAACCTTGATATGATGTTGTTGAGTGGTATTGCAAACTGTTGTGGATGTCTCAAATCTTTTTCTGAGCATTTACAACTGTTATGTTGTCCAATTTTCCCTAGAAATTCTAATGCCTTTGCATTGTGGTTGTGCTTTCAGAAGGCCGCTCGTGCTCAAAACCAAGTGGTTCGCCTGACCCGGTGCCTCGATGTGCCCGGTCATACTGCTATGTTAGTCCGGGTAATGATCGAGACGGGTTACCGTTGGTATCCCGAATACACTATCGAAGAGCAGTTCAGAGACTTCAACCAGAGCCAGTACCTCTGTACCGTCAGGATATATCCCTCTTATCCTGGAGCCAATGAGCCCCTTCATTGTTCCTATGGACTCGGGGTTACTATTGAGATGGCTGTGCAGGATGGTGCCTATTCCATGATGACCATCATGCGAGTCCGGACTGGCCTGCTTCGGAACACCGACTTCCGTTATATGCCAGCTTCACTTCCGGGAGCGCAAGGGTATCTCCAGGCTATCTATGCTGACCCCACACATGAGGAGTCACTACTCCGCACCACTGCCGAGATGCTCGAGGATAAGGACCGCGAAAATCGAGCCTTGCGTATGGAGCTTTTTAACTCTCATGCTGATCACTGGGCCACTTTGACTCGGTTTGCACCGGTGGTACAGGCAGGATACATGGATCTGAGGGATCTGTACCCTGTATGATCTGGATTGCCAGATTGTATGGAGTGGCGTGATGTGGCAGGCATCACCCCTCCTCGTGGTCACCGTCTGCCACCACCTGTGGGACCAAGGCCACATCTGAGTCCCTTTGGTCCGCAGGTTCCGCAGGACCGTCTATTCCCAGATGATCATGTTCCACTTCCAGGTTTTGGTGGCAACTTCTATGAGGATTACTACGGAGCCGTCTGAGCTAGTAGTAGTTTCACTAGTATTGTAGTAGTTGTATCTCCACTGTCCTGCATGACTTGTGGAATATGACTTAGGAGTAATCAGGTGTAGACAAATAATGTATAGGAGCTTGGAATGCCTCCGATGAGATGTAATGTCTTTCACCGTAGTTGTACTCTAGCCTGGGCTTGTACTAAACTATGTATGGTGTGTATGACCAATGGTATATATATGGCAGTTTCTATATTACCATGTCGTGCAATGAACATCTTAGCATTCCATGTTATCCATTACATTCTGCACTTCCTTGCTAAGTTTGTGCCATCCTTATCTAAACCGTTGTCTTGTTTTCTCCTAGGATGGTCAACACCCGCAGCAACCCTGCTGCCCCGGAGCAGGGGGAAGCCAGTGCAGCTAGGGGTGAAAATCTGCCTCACCCGCCTTCTCTGGCCGAAGTGATGCTGGAGGCAGAAAGAAACAAGCGTGAGATTAACCGCCTGCTAGAGCGGATTGAGCAGAACACTACACGCCATCAGCGAAATGACTTGGTGTCAATCAATGACTTTATCAAGCTGTACCCACCAAAGTTTAACCATTCCGTCGAGCCCCTCGACGCGGATGACTGGCTTCGCAACATCACCCACAAGCTACGTTCTGCCAACGTAGCCGAAGCCGATAAGGTTACTTATGCTGCCTATCACCTTGAAGGCCCTGCTAGCCTTTGGTGGGAAAACTTTGAAGCTATGCGTCCGGTCGGCCAAATCACTACTTGGGCTGAATTCAGTGAGGCTTTCCGTGAGCATCACATCCCGGAAGGTCTCTTAGATCGCAAGAGGGAAGAGTTCTGCAATTTCACCCAAGGAAGACTGACTGTGGATGCATATAGTCGTGAATTTGGGAATCTGGCACGATATGCTCCTGAAGAGGTATCCACCGACGCTAAGAAGCAGGCAAGGTTCCGCAAGGGATTTAGCCCTGAGCTTCACCGCGATCTTCGTCTGCATGAGTGCACCTCCTTTCAGAAGTTGGTCAATAAAGACATCAGTGCTGAGACAGGCCAGTCTGACTATGACGCTTCACGCAAGCACTCTCGTGATTTTGGCTCTTCATCCGGCTCTGGATCTCAGAAGCGCCGGGTGTGGATTCCAAGCACGGCACTGCCACCCAGGTTCATTCCGAGGCCATCCTTTGAGGCACCTCGTCCCAACCAGCAGTTTGCACCGCCCAAGTCCTATGGTGGCCCCGCTGCTAATGCTGCTCCACGTCCCAATGTTGTGACGTGTTTCAAGTGCGGAGAGCCGGGTCACTATAGCCGAGAGTGTCCCCAGAACAACAACCCCAATCAGTCTGGAAAGTCCGTTGGTCGTGGTAAGCCAGCGGGAAAGACATTCTACGCCAAGCCGGTCACATTCCGAGGCCATCCTTTGAGGCACCTCGTCCCAACCAGCAGTTTGCACCGCCCAAGTCCTATGGTGGCCCCGCTGCTAATGCTGCTCCACGTCCCAATGTTGTGACGTGTTTCAAGTGCGGAGAGCCGGGTCACTATAGCCGAGAGTGTCCCCAGAACAACAACCCCAATCAGTCTGGAAAGTCCGTTGGTCGTGGTAAGCCAGCGGGAAAGACATTCTACGCCAAGCCGGTCACCACTGCACGTGGCCATGTCAACTATGTCTCAACCGAGGAGGCTCATGAGGATCCTAACGTCGTCCTTGGTATGCTCCTTGTTAATTGCCATCCGACATCTGTTCTTTTCGATACTGGAGCATCTCATTCATTCATATCCGAGAACTATGCTCGATTGCATAACACGACATTCTGTGACATGCCCACTTCCATGGTAATTCAAACTCCGGGTTCCAAATGGCAAACTTCTAGAGTAAGCCATGGGAATGAAATTCTTGTTGATAGACTTGTCTTTCTTGCATCTTTAATAGCTCTCAAGTCCGCGGACATTAACATCATCTTGGGTATGGACTGGATGTCAGCTCATTACGCTAAGATTGATTGTGCCACTAGAACCGTTCAACTTACTCACCCATCAGGCAAGACAGTCAATGTCTTAACTCGAGTGGCCAAGCGCCAGCTTTACTCCCTAAATGCCAACCCCCTTCCAGGCCTTGAGGTTATTCCGGTAGTCCGAGACTTTCCGGATGTCTTTCCAGAAGAACTGCCGGGTGTTCCACCTGACAGGGATGTCGTGTTCGTGATAGACCTTGTTTCAGGAACCGTTCCAATTTCTGGAAGACCCTATAAGATGGCACCCTTAGAACTAGCCAAGCTTAAGAACCAACTCGATGAGTTCTTGAAAAAGGGTTTCATCCGTCCTAGTTCTTCTCATTGGGCTTGCCCCGTCCTCTTCATCAAGAAGAAGGATGGAACGGATCGGATGGTTGTAGATTACCGACCTGTCAACTTGGTCACCATCAAGAACAAGTATCCGCTTCCCAGGATCAACAATCTGTATGACCAACTCGCTAGATCCTCAGTCTTTTCCAAGATGAATTTGAGGTTGGGCTACCATCAAATCAAAATCAGAAATGGGGACATTCACAAAACGGCCTTTGTTACTCGTTATGGCCAATACGAGTACACCGTTATGTCATTCGGTTTAATCAATGCCCCAGCCACCTTCTCACAGTTAATGAACTCAGTCTTCATGGAGTATTTGGATAAATTCGTCGTAGTTTACCTCGATGACATACTCATCTACTCCAAGAATGAAGAGGAACATGCCGAACATCTAAGGCTGGTATTGACGAAACTTCGAGAGCATCGCCTTTATGCCAAATTCTCCAAGTGTGAATTTTGGTTGCCAGAAGTGACCTATCTAGGCCATGTAATCTCTGGTAAGGGTATTGCTGTCAATCCCGAGCGAGTTCAAGCCGTCCTTGATTGGACTCCACCTGAGACGGTCAAGCAAGTTCGGAGCTTCCTTGGCTTAGCGAGCTATTGCCGCCCCTTCGTCGAGAATTTCTCCAAGGTTGCTAAACCTCTAACTGAACTCCTCAAGAAAGATAAAAAGTTCGAGTGGACCCCACAGTGTGAGTTCAGCTTTTAGGAACTAAAAAGACGCCTGACATCTGCTCCCGTACTGGTACCACCAGATTTCTCCAAGGACTTTATTATCTATTGCGACGCCTCGCGATAAGGACTAGGTTGAATACTCATGCAAGATCATCAGGTAATTGCCTATGCTTCACGGCAATTACACCCACATGAGGAAAACTATCCCACACATGATCTAGAGCTTGCAGTTGTAGTCCATGCACTCAAAACTTGGCGACATTACCTCCTCGGTAATCGTTGCGAGATCTTCACCGATCACCAAAGTTTGAAATATATCTTCACCCAACCGGATTTGAATCTTAGGCAACGACGTTGGGTCGAGTTGATCTCGGATTACGACTTAGGAATAACTTACACCCCGGGCAAAGCCAATGTCATGGCTGATGCACTAAGTCGTAAGTCCTATTGTAACAATCTGATGTTACAACAAAGTCAACCACTTCTCCATGAGGAATTTCGTAAGCTTAATCTTCACATTGTTCCTTGAGGATTCCTATCCACCCTGGTGGCGAAGCCTAACCTTACGGATCAAATCATAGCTGCCCAGAAGCGTGATAAGGGCATAATCCGGATTAAGGAAAACATTGCTAGCGGAGTTGCTAAATGTTTTTCCATGGATGATCGAGGTGTTGTCTTCTTCGAAAACTGCTTGGTGGTTCCCAAGAAACAACATCTACGCCAGGTTATTCTTAAGGAAGCTCATGAATCCCCTCTCACCATTCATCCCGGTAGTACTAAAATGTATCAAGACCTACGCCAGAGGTTTTGGTGGACTAGGATGAAGAGAGAAATCACTCAATACATTGCTAATTGTGACGTTTGTCGTCGTGTTAAAGCAGAGCATCAACGGCCTGCTGGCACCCTTCAACCTTTGGCTATTCCTGAGTGGAAATGGGATAAAATCAGTATGGATTTCATCACTGGGTTTCCCAGGACCAAGAGAGGGAATAATGCCATCTTCGTCGTGATCGATCGTCTTTCCAAAGTAGCCCATTTCCTACTTGTTCGTGAGAGTATCACCGCTAGCCAGCTAGCTGACTTATACATCTCCCGAATAGTGTCTCTTCATGGTGTCCCATTTGAAATTAACTCAGACCATGGAGTCTCTTCACCTCTCGATTTTGGGAAAGTTTACAAAATTCTATGGGAACTCATCTCTCTTTTAGCACCGCCTTCCATCCTCAATCAAGTGGTCAAGTAGAGCGAGTCAATCAAATTCTGGAAGATATGCTCCGAGCTTCTGTCATCTCATTCGGAATGGGTTGGGAGAAATGCCTTCCATTGCGGAGTTTGCTTATAACAATAGTTATCAAGCTAGCTTGGGCAAAGCTCCTTTCGAAGTTCTCTATGGACAAAAATGTCGAACGCCTCTTAACTGGTCAGAAACCGGGGAAAGACAACTCTTTGGCCCGGATATGATTCAGGAAGCAGAAGAGCAGGTTCGCGTTATTCGTGAGAAATTGAAAACAGCCCAATCTCGTCAAAAGAGCCAATATGATCGTAAACATAAGCTCATGACTTATGAAGTCGGCGAGAAGGCTTACCTTTGGGTTACTCCATTAAAGGGAACCCATCGTTTCGGTATCAAAGGCAAATTGGCTCCTTGTTACATCGGACCCTTTCGCATTCTTGCCAAACGAGGAGAAGTTGCCTACTAATTGGAACTACCTTCGCATATTTCCAGAGTTCACGATGTCTTCCATGTTTCTCAACTCAGGCGTTGCTTCGTGGATCCTATCCGTGGAGTGGACCACGAAACGCTTGATCTACAAGATAACCTCTCATATCGGGAATATCCCATTTGTATCCTTGATCAAGCCAAGCGTACCACTCGACACCATAATATCAAGTTTCTCAAGGTTCAATGGTCACACCATTCCGAGAAAGAAGCCACTTGGGAAAGGGAGGATCGTCTTCGACTCGAGTACCCCACCTTCTTCCCGGAGGATCCTAAATCTTGGGACGAGATTCTTTTGAGTGGGGGTGAGTTGTCACACCCTAGCTAGTTCAAGCATTAGAGTGTGCATCATGTTTAAATTTATCTTAAATTTGAAATGGGGATGACAGAACCCCCAGCACCCCCCCTGGAACAACTAGGGTTTACTAAAACCTTTTTTAATGAACCTGAAATGCCCTTCTAAAAAGCCCACCCTTTTTGTTTTGGGTTAAAACCTTTGACAAAAATGGTGCACTTTTTTCTAGGACATCTTAAGGTCATTGGATTAATTCTTATAGTATTTGCATTTGGGCATTTAAGCATTATAATATATTTTAAATGCTCAAATAATCATAAACTAAAATGTTTGTTGTTGGATATATTCTAAGCAGTAGCCATGATTAATTTTATGATTTATGGAAATGCCCTGGCATTTTTAATAAAGACCTAAAGTTATAGAAATAATAGAATAAATGAAAAACAGAAAAGGAGAGAGAGAACAGAGACTTACCTGGCGCAGCCCACCTAGCCCACAAGCTCGGCCCAGTCCACTGGCTCCTGCCAGTCGTCCTCCAACTCTCGCCAGGAGGACGAGCAGCGCGTGCCCGGCGCCCGCGGCCACATGCCGGCCACCTCCTGCTTTCGCCGACGCCCCGGACGCGCCTACGAGTGCCACGCACTCCCCCACGTCCCGCTCTCATTCTCCCCACTCTCCTTGTGGCCCTCTCCCCCTCTCTGGCTCTCTCCCCATTCCCTGCCAAGCGCAGCCGTCGCCGCCGACAAGCTCCACCGCAGCCACCGCCGTCCACTCATTGCCTCGCCATGCCAAGAAGCTCCGCTGTCGTCCACTGCTTCGCCTTGACCCATCCCCGAGCGCTCGCTCGCCCCGGAGACGCTGCACCGAGCTCGTCTTCAACCTCGGTCACTGGAGATCCCCCTTGCCGCCCCGCTCGCTCCAGCTCTTCCCCGAGCTTGCCGTTCGCTCCCCTACAACCGCAGTGAGCTACTGACCTTCTCCCCCTCTCCGTGCTAGCTCTCGTGCACCATACGCGCCGCCTCGAGTTCGCCCGAACGCGCCGCCGCGGAGCTCGCCGTCGACGAGGCTCCGGCCATGCCACGGCGACGCCACTTAGTCCACTAACCTCACCACATTTCCAGGAGTCTAACGCACCTTACCACGCGCCTCGCCGTGCCCCGCAGCCTCGGTTCCAAGCTCACCCGAGCTCCGGCCGCCGCCAAGGTCGACGCCGGCGACGTTTCCGGCCACCCCAGCTCCACCCACTACCACCACTCGACGCGGTTCACTCCCCGCATCACATAGATGGTCTCCGCCGTCCTTTTGGTCGCCGGAGTGCAAAACCCGCACCCCTCCGCCGTCCCTGGCCCTGCCGGCGACGAGCCCCGGGTCAACTCCGGTGAGTTTGACCCGGGTTGACCCCAGTTTGAATTCCCCTGACTCACTGACGTGTGGGCCCGAGGCCACTAATTAAACTAGATTAGTATTAGTTTAACACTAACTAAATTTAGTTAGTTAGTTGACACTAACAGATGGGACCCACAGGTCAGGGTTGACCTGGACCATCTCAGTTGACCGCTGACGTCACTCTGACGCAGTAAATCCTTTTCTGGATTTATTCTTTAATAGGAAATTCCAGAAAATAGCCAAAACTTCTAAAAATCATAGAAAATCAACCATAGCTCCAAATCAAACAATTTATATATATGAAAAATGATCAGAAAAATTCAATCTATCCATCTGTAATGGTTTCATGCATGACAAAACAAGTTAACCTTGCTGTTTAAGCAAAATAAGATAATGCACTAATAAGGCTATGCTAAATGAGCTAACATTTGAATCTTTGATTCAAATGAGTTCATTCCTTTCTGTTTTAGCTTGCATTAGGCCAAGACACTTTCATTTTGCCATGTCATAGCATGCATCATATTGTTGCATATTTTCATGTGTTGATTACGTTCGGTGTGTCTTTCGTGGTAGGTTCTACCTTCGATGATAACCCCGAGTATCCGTCTGAAGGGCAGTACCCTACTACTACTACATCAGGCAAGAAACCCATTGATCATTCCGATACAAACCCATGTTCTCGCTTCTGCTCTTGTTTACTGCATTAAGACAACGCGATTCAAACTATTGTGTGCTACGATAGTTGAACCCTTATCCTCTGCATGACCTGTCATTGCTACAGTAACTAGATGAAACCCACTAGCATGTGTAGGAGTTGATTGAGCCATGTATGTGTTTCCTACCTTGCTATGCGTGCTATGCTTAGAGTTGTGTCAGGTCTGGTTCATCTGGGTGATGGGCTAGAGTGAAATGATTATGTCGGTAATGTGAGGGGTGTGTTGAACATGATTTGGTAAAGGTATCGATGAGAGGCCATGTAGGAGTACATGGTGGGTTGTTTCATTGAGACCGTCCATAAGAACTGAGATCTGTATGCGTGACTTAAGATTCAGCTACTACCACACATTGGGCCCTGAAATATGACCCCGCTTGACTTGCGGACCCCTCTCGTCCTCTGTCCAGGAGTTACAACTAGTTTCTGGTGTTTGTAGGTTATGTGTCCGCGGCCGTGCGTAGCGCTGACCCTAGGGGTGGGCTATGATGCGGTAGATACACCGTGGCACGGCGTACCGAGTTGCCCGTTTGGTGTCTCGGGAACCCTGCACACATCGTTTGGGGCCGTTGAGGACACCCCGTCCGGATCTCCATGCGGATGGAACCTGAATAGGCGATAAACCTGGACTAGAGACTTGTGAGGTTAGTCAGGTCGTGGTCTACACCCACGTCGGCTTTCGCTTGAAGTCTGCCGAGCACATGTCGTGTGCAGACGCTAAGTGGTGGAAACATGTGTGACGAAGTACACCCCTGCAGTGTATAAAACTATTCGAATAGCCGCGTCCGCGGTAAAGGACTACTTGGTTGCCTATACAGTTCATAGACAAGCTAATGGATACTACTAAAAGACTCAAGATAAGTGTGAGTACCGAGGATGGCCCTCTCGTAGGATGACGAGGGAGGATCCCCGGTGGAGTATTGTGTTGGTGAGTAGTGGACTTGTGTGCAAAAACTATTTTACTAGTGGAGTTCCGTAGGATAGCTTAGCCATGAGTCAAAGCTGGCTTGCTGCAATAACCCCACCACCTCCTTGGGAATGAGCATGTATAGTAGGTTCCGATGTAAGACTTGCTGAGTACCTTTGTACTCATGTTTGCTTAATTACTGTTTTCAGACGACAACACCGCCCCCTCCGATGGGTTTTATGTAGACCTCAACGTCGATGAGTAACTCGCCACCCAGGTGGTGACCCTGGCCATGGAGGGCCCTATGTAGATAGACAGGCTTCAAGAAGTCTTCTTGCTTTCTAGTGTCTGTACTCAGACTATTTGCTTCCGCATGTGCTTGTATGCTTGTATGACTTTAGTGTCCAGTCATGTGACCCCTATCTGTATGAACATGTTATGTATGGCTCTCTGGAGCCTTTAAATAAAGTACTTGAGTTGTAGAGTTTTGTTGTGATGCCATGTTGTATGTACTCATATCGGGCATATTGTGTGTATGATTGAAATGCTTGGTATGAGTGGGATCCGACAATCTAGTTGTTTATCCTTGGCAGCCTTTCTTATGGGGAAATGTAGTCTAGTGTTCCTCGAGCCATAGTAGTCCGCTACAGCCCGGTTCACTGGAGTCCTGCTAGCCCAGCACTACTGCTCAGGATACTTGACTGGCCGGCATGTGTTTCACTTCGTTCCTATGTTTGTCCCTTCGGGGAAATGTCACGCGGTGACATCCGGAGTCCTTCCTAGCCTGCTACAGCCCGGGTTCCCCGAAGTCCTGTTAGCCCAGTGCTACAGCCCGGATTCACTCGCTGATGACCGACATGCTCGATGTGATTCATGTATGCCTGTCTCCATAGGTCTGCGCTGCTTTGGGTTCATGACTAGCCATGTCGGCCCGGGTTCTCTGTCATATGGATGCTAGCGACACTATCATATACGTGAGCCAAAAGGCGCAAACGGTCCCGGGCCATGGTAAAGCGACACCCATGGGGATACCGTGCGTGAGGCCGCAATGTCATATGAGGTGTTACCGGCTAGATCGATGTGACTTGGAATCGGGGTCCTGACAGCACTGGCCGCAGCAGGGGAGCCCAAAGAGATCCCCTCTGGTAATATATCCTTTGAATGATAAGTATCATATAGAATGCGGCGTATATGCAGATCTGACGATAAAATTGCAGATGACGCTGGAGTAAATCCGGATAAGCAACAGCTCCTATGCCAGCTGAAGGCCGGTGAGAGCGTGCTTACGAGGGTGAGGCAGGAGAAGAATGATCTCCTAGATGCCAACACCAAGCTGGGCGTGGAACTAAAAGATGTTCGTGCCCAACTGTCGGACTCTGTTAAGGAGAATCGGCGGCTTCGACGCGGCATATTTAGTAAGTGCTTGAACGAACTTTGAAAAAGAGTTCGGCGAGGAATTTGGCTGACAGAGTTATGTTTGTAGGTATGCTAACAGGTCGTCCTGCCGAGGAAATGCCAGGTTCTACGGGTGACCTTCTTCCCGAGCTCTCACAACTGCACGAACGAGTTCGGTAGGTGATGCAAGGCGTCGCTCAGGCCTTGTGGCCATCCGTCTCCATGCCCGAAGGCCTTGGAGAGCTTGCAGAGAAGCTGAAGGGAACGCGGCGGTGCTTCCGATTATGGAAGATATCGGCCTGCCGTCAGGGCGCTAGGGAAGCCTGGGCAATGGTGAAGACGCGGTACACGAAGGCTGACCCAAACCACATGGCCGAAGTCGGACCTGTGGGGCCCGATGGGAAGGAGATCCCTGTGAGCTTAGTGTACGGTCAAGTAGAATTGGCCGCAAAGTATTCCCAACAGGACTGTAGACTAGACAGCCTATTGGATGGTATTGAAGAGGAATTCAACCAGTCAAATTGACTATGTAATTTAAAGTGACATGTATAATGCCTTCTAGCCGGATTGTAGATCGTTTGTCGTGGCAGACCTTTTCGCTTCAACCTCGGGACCCGACGGTCCGGAGTGTATCCGAATACCCTCTCTATTATGTAAGAACCGGGAATTGTGTGGAGACCAGGCGTAGGGGTCATTAGTGCTTTAACGGACAAGTGCCCAACTAGTTATGTTATATTACATGGTTAGTAAGAAACATCTTCCAGGGAGAATAGTTCCGTTAGGGGTTCCTTTCCCTGGGAGGCATGCCCTAAAGTGCATGTCCGGACTGCGAGAAGAGACGCAGAAAAAACATCTAGGGCGCATCAGTAAATAAGTGAAAAATCATCTTTAGTTCACCAACCGAATATTCCCTTAAGAACGCTAGCTTTCGGCTTCATCCAGTCTGAGGTACACATCCGGCTGACCCGGCAGTAACAATCGCAGAGGTGCTCCCCTTATGCCCTAGCCGAATTAACGGGAATGTAGGGCATAAATACAAGAGCCAGGCAACCCAGCTTGGCCAAAACTTAAGTCATATCGATGCATATAATGGTGAATAAAGGGTACATGCGGAAGGATAACACATGTGTTGGGCATAAAGCCCGTATGAATAAGCTTCTGTTAAAGAAGCCCCCAGGTATAATGAGCGCATATAGCGCGTCAGTTGCGTGCAAACAAGGCATGAATGGGCCCCTAAAGGCTGTGAGAGAAAAGAAAAGGAGAAGGAGAAAAATATAAGACAGATAGTGTATAAAAAATGGACAGAGGAAGGAGACGAACACAGAGTCCGACAGTTTAGGCGTAGAATCTTCGAAGTCGGGCTGCGTTCCATGGGTTCGGCTCGAGTTGATTATCCGATGCATCCCGCAGATGGTACGCTCCACCAGTCAGGACCTGGTCAATGATGAAGGGACCTTCCCATTTGGGCTTGAGTTTGTCCTTTTTCTTATCCGGCAAGCATATAAATAACTCACCAATATTGTAAGTTTTGGACCGTACTTCTCTGCTTTGGTATCTTCGAGCCTGCTGTTGATAGAATGCGGAACGGGCTTTTGCCACGTCACTCTCCTCCTCCAAGGCGTCCAAACTGTCCTGCTGATCGAGTTCGGCTTCTCTTTCTTCGTACATGCGCACTCGAGGTGGGTCATGAATAATGTCGCAGGGCAGAACCGCCTCTGTGCCTTATACCATAAAGAATAGTGTGTATCCGGTAGTGCGATTCGGCATGGTCCGCATCCCCCAGAGTACGGAGTCGAGATCCTCTACCCAATGCGTGTTAGATTCCTTGAGGGACCACACTAATCTGGGTTTGATGCCGCTCATGATAAGACCATTTGCTCGCTCGACCTGACCGTTAGTTTGTGGGTGATAGACTGAAGCATAATCAAGCTTGATGCCGATGTTTTTGCACTAGAGTTTTACCTCGTCGGCCGTAAAGTTCGTGACGTTATCGGTGATGATGCTGTGGGGGATGCCGTAATGGTGTATGACCCCGGATATGAAGTCTATCATCGGTCCGGATTCGGCCGTCTTAACAGGCTTGGCTTCTATCCATTTGGTGAACTTATCCACCATGACCAGTAAATATTTTTGCTTGTGGGTTCCTCCTTTAAGGGGTCCAACCATGTCAAGCCCCCAGACCGCGAAGGGCCAGGTGATGGGTATAGTTTGGAGGGCGGTGGGTGGCATATGGCTTTGGTTAGCAAAAAGCTGGCAACCAACGCATCGTTGGACTAATTCCTGAGCGTCTGTCCGGGCCATCGGCCAATAGAAGCCTGTACGGAAGGCCTTGCTTACAAGGGCCCGAGCCGCCGCGTGATGACCGCCGAGTCCGGCATGAATTTCAACCAGAAGATTCCGCCCTTCCTCTTCGGAGATGCACCTTTGAAGGACTCCGGTGGTGCTTTTCTTATAAAGCTCTCCCTCATGCACTTTATAGGCTTTAGATCGCCGCACTATGCAGCGTGCCTCGTTTTGGTCCGTCGGAAGTTCCTGCTTAGTTAGGTAGGCTAGGAATGGTTCTGTCCATGGGGCGATGACTGCCATTATTACGTGGGCTGAAGATGTTATTTCGTTGGCAGAGCCTCCAATTATGTTAGAATATTCGGTGTCAGGCAATGCGGTTGGGTCCGGGCTGTTATTTCCGGGTTCCCCTTCCCATACCACAGATGGCTTGAACAGCCTCTCCAAGAAGATGTTGGGAGGGACGGCATCGCGTTTTGCGCCGATGCGTGCCAGGACGTCTGCTGCCTGATTGTTTTCCCGGGCTATATGGTGAAATTCGAGCCCCTCGAACCGAGCTGACATTTTTAGGACGGCATTGCGATAAGCTGCCATTTTCAGATCCTTGGCATCAAAGTCTCCATTTATTTGGGATATTGCGAGGTTCGAATCCCCGCGCACCTCTAGGCGTTGAATGCCCATGGATACTGCCATCCGGAGACCATGTAGAAGGGCCTCATATTCGGCTGCGTTGTTGGAGTCCGTATACATTATCTGTAGTACGTATTGAACTGTATCTCCTGTTGGGGACGTCAAAACGATGCCAGCCCCCAGACCAGCCAACATTTTGGAGCCGTCGAAGTGCATAATCCAGTTTGAATATGTGTCGTACTCTTTAGGGAGTTCGGCTTCCGTCCACTCGGCGACGAAGTCGGCCAAAACTTGCGACTTAATAGCTTGCCGTGGTTTGTAAGTTATGTCGAACGGGAGGAGCTCAATGGCCCATTTGGCAATCCGGCCCATCGCGTCGCGGTTGTTTATAATATTGTTAAGTGGTACTTCTAAGGCTACCGTTATCGAACACTCTTGAAAGTAGTGTCGCAGCTTCCGGGATGCCATAAATACCGCGTACGCTATCTTTAGATAATGCGGGTACCGTGACTTGCATGGAGTAAGGACGGTGGACACATAGTAAACTGGTTTTTGAAGGGGGGATTTGTGTCCGTCCGTTTCTCGTTCGACGACGAGCACTGCACTTACTACTTGATGAGTTGCCGCAATGTATAATAGCATTGGTTCGCCAATGTTTGGCGCGGCCAGGACTGGGTTTGTTGCCAATATGGCTTTTATTTTGTTGAGTCCGGCCGTGGCGGCATCCGTCCACTCGAAGTGTTCAGTGCGCCGGAGGAGGCGATAAAGGGGTAATGCCTTTTCTCCCAAGCGGGAGATAAAGTGGCTTAGAGCCGCTACGCATCCGGTCAATTTTTGTATTTGTTTGAGGTCCTTTGGGATGTCCAATTGTGAAAGAGCTCAGATCTTGGCTGGATTTGCTTCAATTCCTCTACCGGATACAATGAAGCCCAAGAGCTTTCCGGCTGGTACGTCGAAAACGCATTTTTCCGGGTTGAGCTTGATGTCGTATGTTCGGAGGTTGTCGAATGTGAGCCTCAAGTCGTCTACTAGAGATTCGACATGCTTGGTTTTGACGACCACGTCATCTATGTATGCCTCCACTGTTTTGCCGATCTGGTTTGCCAGACATGTCTGAATCATGCGCTGATATGTTGCGCCGGCGTTTTTGAGCCTGAAGGGCATTGTGTTGAAGCAGAATGGGCCGTACGGTGTGATGAATGCCGTTGCGGCTTGGTCTGGCTCTGCCATTTTAATTTGATGGTAGCCAGAGTATGCGTCGAGGAAACACAATGAATCGTGTCCTGCGGTAGCGTCGATGATTTGATCGATGCGGGGGAGGGGGAAGGGATCCTTTGGGCAGGCCTTGTTAAGGTCCTTAAAATCGACGCACAAGCGCCAGGATTTTTCCTTCTTTGGTACCATCACCAGGTTTGCTAGCCAGTACGGATGTTTTATGTCTCTGATGAATCCGGCCTCCAATAGCTTGGCTAGTTCCTCTCCCATGGCTTGTCTCTTAGGTTCGGAGAAACGCAGAAGAGCCTGCTTGACTGGCTTGAATCCTTTTAGGATATTTAGGCTGTGCTCGGCCAGCCTGCGTGGGATTCCTGGCATGTCTGAAGGGTGCCAGGCAAAAATATCCCAGTTCTCGCGTAGGAACTCTCGTAGTGCGGCGTCGACATCAGGGTTTAATTATGCCCCGATGGAAGCTTTTTTGTAGGGTCCGTTGGATGGACTTGGAATTTGACTATTTCGTCCGCCGGTTTAAAGGAGGTGGAATTGGATCTTTTATCATGTATCACATCGTCCCTATTCACCGTGGAGCGCAGCGCAGTCAGTTCCTCGGCCGCTAGGGCTTCGGATAGTGCCTTGAGGGCCAGTGCGGCTGTCTTATTTTTGGCGCGGAGTGCTATGTCTAGATCACTAGCAAGAGTGATGATTCCGTTGGGCCCGGGCATTTTGAGCTTCCTGTACCCGTAATGGGGTATGGCTTGGAAGATTGTAAACGCCTCCCGCCCTAGTAGAGCGTGGTATCCGCTGCTGAACGGGGCCACTTGGAATGTAATTTCTTCGGACCTGTAATTATCCAGCGTGCCGAATACCACATCTAGTGTGATTTTCCCAGCACAGCGTGCTTCCCGACTAGGGATGATTCCTCTAAAGGTTGTGCTACTTTGCTCAATGCGGCTCCAGTCTATTTCCATCTTTTGAAGAGTTTCCTCATAGATGAGGTTTAATCCGCTGCCGCCGTCCATGAGTACCTTGGTGAGTCAAAAGCCGTCCACGATTGGACTGAGGACCAGTGCGGCTGGTGCTCGGGCTGTTCGGAATTTAGGTTCGTCACTGGCATTGAAGGTAATAGCCGTGTCACTCCAAGGATTTATTGCTGCTACGTGGCAGATTTCGGCCATGCTGCGGAGTGTTCGCTCGCGTCTATTATTTGACGTGAAGGTCTCAAAGACCGTTAACAGCGTATTGTTGTCCACGGGATGGCTCTCTATGGTATTTGGGAGGAGTAGATCCTCACCACTTTTGGCCACCTGCCGGAGTATCCAACATGCTTTAAGGCCGTGCGTTAGTATTGCATCCATTGTACTATGAATTTTGCAGGGTCCGTTGAGCCACCCCTCCAGTACGGTTCGTTGCCCCGTAGAGGGCTTTTGCTTTTTGGTAGTTAACCCGGGTGTATTGTGATAATGCACCCTTTTATTTCGGACTGGGTTTGTGTTCAGGGCCGAATTATCCCAAAAGTTTGTTTCGGTTTTCCAGGCACTTTCCACCGCACAGTACTTTCGTACTATGGACGCCAAGTCAGCGAAGCGTGTTATCTCACGGAGATTTATGGCGTTAAGGATTCCCTTGTCTGTGCAATTATTGCGGAAAAATAAGATTGCGTCTTCCTCGCGACAGTCCTTAACCCTGTTCATCGCAAGGAGGAATCTGGCCAGTAGTGATGTACAGTTTCCTGGGGCTCTTGCCTTATTTGGGATAGATCGCTTATGTTTGGGTGGGTGGGCGGAATTGAATCCGAATCCTCACCCAATCTGAGACTCAGGGGCCAAGGAGTTTCCGAACACGGAAGTTTGGATTCTTGGATGTTTTCCAATAAATCTAGCCCGCTGCCTGACTCTAGGTTCGGGTCTTGAGTGACATCCTCCCCTCCGCGGGTATCCGGCTTCGAGGGATTGGGAATCCGGACATAGCTAGTCCTTAAGATAGATGAAGGGTTGACGCATTGTTCCTCCACCACTGCAACGTGATGGGTGACCCGAGGAGAGTTAATCTCTCTCAAATCGGGTTTAGGCCCAATCTGATCGTAGTCTGTAGCGACTCCCAGGGCGGCGATGCGATCCAAGAGCTCGTTTAGGGAAGAGAGCTCCATTGGATCTAACTGCTCGGCGAGTTCCAAGTTGACGTGAAGATTGCTTTCGATGACCCGAGAAGTCATCGTCGGCGCAGCGGCCGAACAGGCGGTCATAAGAAAACCACCTAGCCGGAGAGTTTGGCCGACAACCAAAGCTCCCTTAGCAATAGTGTCGTCTTTAAAGACAGGATGAGGCATCCTTCCTGATGGCGACGGCATAGCGGAACTCTCAATGAAAGCACCAATATCAGTGTCAAAACCGGCGGATCTCGGGTAGGGGGTCCCGAACTGTGCGTCTAGGCCGGATGGTAACAGGAGGCAGGGGACACAATGTTTACCCAGGTTCGGGCCCTCTTGATGGAGGTAAAACCCTACGTCCTGCTTGATTAATATTGATGATATGGGTAGTACAAGAGTAGATCTACCACGAGATCAGAGAGGCTAAACCCTAGAAGCTAGCCTATGGTATGACTGTGTGTTGTCCTACGGACTAAAACCCTCCGGTTTATATAGACACCGGGAGGGGCTAGGGTTACACAAGGTCGGTTACAAAGGAGGAGATATGCATATCTGTATTGCTTACCTTGTATTCCACGCCAAGTAGAGTCCCACCCGGACACGAGACGAAGTCTTCAATCTTGTATCTTCATAGTCCAACAGTCCGGCCAAAGGATATAGTCCGGCTATCCGGATACCCCCTAATCCAGGACTCCCTCACCGATCATCGGGCAAGTCAACCAAAGTCCACACTTTGTTCTCATAAGTGGATCCCATCTCAAATTTCATGGCCTCAAGCCAGTTCGCGGAATCTGGGCTCGTCATCGCTTCCTCATAGTTCATAGGTTCGTCATGGTCAAGTAACATGACCTCCAGAACAGGATTACCGTACCACTCTGGTGTGGTACCTTACTCTGGTTGACCTACGAGGTTCGGTAGTAACTTGATCTGAAGTTTCATGATCATCATCATTATCTTCCTCAATGATTGGTGTAGGCATCACTGGAACTGATTTCTGTGATGAACTCCTTTCCAATTCGGGAGAAGGTACAATTACCTCATCAACTTATACTTTCCTCCCACTCACTTCTTTCGAGAGAAACTCCTTCTCTAGAAAGGATCCACTCTTAGCAACAAAGATCTTGCCTTCGGATTTGTGATAGAAGGTGTACCCAATTGTTGACACCTGATTTTGGCAAGATACAGAGTGAAAGGGTTTTCAGCATGAGAAAGTTTCACGTTGTCAAGTGGAACAACTTTGATGTTTAGGCTATCGCCATTCGACCTCATCTCAGTGGCCGAAGTTGTACTCCGAGTGACAAAATTTAGTGTTCTGAGTGCTTTTCGGCCGATTACGCCCTCAATATGATCTCAGATGAAGGAGTGCTCTAAAGGGATTGTCTTCGTCTCGTCGAGACGATCGATTTTCATATATAAATCATATTAATCCGAGTTTATATGCAAAATTTATAGTCAATACGGTCTGGACAAGCCAGAGACCAAAATATTACGCTTGACACCACACACATGTTGATGAGTGTATGATACAATGCGTGAGCAATTCAGCCCTCAAGATGGCCTTGAATTGAAAAACCTTCAACATGGAAAAGTTTCCTCTCGTCGAGCCAATTGATTTTCTTATATAATTTGTCTCAATCCGAGGTCGTATGAGGCCTGGAGAGACAAATCAAGATCAGGCTATGTTTTTAGTCGGAAAATCCGAGTGAAAAGTTTACCATCCGAATGAAAGTTTATGGTCGAGTGAAAATTTACCGGTCGAGTGAAAGTTTGCTGACCGGATGAACTTATTATTATCCAAGTGGAAATATAGTCATCCGAGTGGAAATATGGTCATCCGAGTGAAATTGTCCTCCAGGTAAAAATATTCCGAGTGAAAAGATTGCTATCGGGACGAAAACTTGCTGATCGAATAAAATAATGGCTTCCGAGTGGAAATATAGTCATCCGAGTGAAAATATTGCCTTCTGAGTGAAAATATGGTCATCCGAGTGAAAATTGTATTCCGAGTGAAAGATTCTAAACATCCTAGTGAAAAAGTCCAGTCGGACGATCCAAGTGAATGACTCTAATCCGAGTGGATGAGCTCGAATCCGAGTGAAACTGAACATATACCTGAAAGTTTATCAAGATGACCTCGGATGAAGAAGTGTTCAATACAGAAGTTGTGCGTATCATCAAGACGGTAAACTTTGATTTTTGAGTCATCGTCATCAGAGATAGTATATAGCCTACAAATTCACTTCGAGACTCGGATAATTCAATCTACTGCAAGACCGAGTCCGACTGGAAGATAAAGATGACCTCGAAAAGTATTCAAGATGGCCTTATTTGAAAAAGTGATCAACATGAGAGTTGTTCGTATTGTCGAGGCGCACAAGTTTGATATTTGGGCCGTCTTGATCGGAGATCCTATGCAAGCCCGGCGGCCCGCGCAAGAAGGAAGACAGAGTTTGGGCCAGATTCAGACTGAATCCGAGTTGGAATAGAATTAGGACTCTAGGACGTGAATTGATGTAATTTTTCTTGTAAGGAAAGCCTAGATGAATCCTTTACTTGTACGGGAAGTCCAGCCGCCTCTTATATATGTTGGGGGTGACGGCCGATTGAACAACACACAATTGAACAAATCAATATACTACTGTTTTCATCTACGTTTTATCTCTCCACCGTTTTTCTCTCTCGTTCTTCGCTGTTCTTTGTGTTTGAGAGCTGCGCATCCCGAGGCTCTAGGGGCGAGCGAAACGACCTAGAGCAGCCCATAGCCGCGGCACTCCCTGACGGGGTCCCTCCCGGGGGTGTGGGGTTTTCGGGTCTGCAAAAGCGCCCGTCGACTGTCTTGCGTATCGCGCTGTTGGTCGGGTCTCCTTCGACGTGAGCTGCGGTGCATCACCCCCGGCGTCGAGGGTACACGTGACATGTTCGTGTGTCAACACACTTTTTGGCGACTCCGCTGGGGAACGAAGATCAATCGTCATCATCCACCATGTCCGATCTTCCCAAGCCATCTGAGGTAAACGCTGATAACATCATTAAGCCCAGTCTTGATGAGATATCGGCCGATCATCGCCAAGTCTATGAGGAGTACAAGAAGGCGCGCGAGGAGAAGGACCTGCAGGAGTTCCTTGCAAAATTCAAGAAAGATCGCCAAGGCAACATCATTCCGATTGAAGAAATCAAGTTCCCTCCTCTTCAAACTGAACAGGTTAAGCCTTCTGTAAGTACTGCCTTTTCTCCTGAGCAGTGGGCTGAGATTGAAAGTCGTATTGCTGATGGTAACAATCTAGTCTATCAAACTTTTATAGAAAATACTAATGCTCAGAAGAATATATCTCAATGTCTAGTGGTAATAATGGTGTAGTTGCTAGTGTGCAAAAGCCTAATCTGGCTTTACCTATTGCATCGGCGCCTCCCGTGCCGATGACTTATTATCCTACCCAAACAAATCAGATTGTGGCTACACCCATTAATCCTATTATGAGCATGACAGGTTTGGTGGCAACGCCGAACCAAACTCTACCTACAGCTACAACCACTCGACCACTACCAAATTATGGGTCGACATACATGCCACAATTCGTACCTATAGCTAGTAACCATACTCTTCCTATGTCACTGCCACAAGCTTCATCGTCCACTACGGATGATGGTCTAGCTAATCTTAGAGAGGAGATGGCTAAGATGCTTAGAGAGAATTTTGGAGTTGAGTTACCTCGGAATCGGATTTACCAAAAGCCGTACCCTGAGTACTTTGATGCCATCCAGTGCCCTCCGGGATATAAGATTCCAGATTTTGTTAAGTTCAATGGAGAGGGCACAAAAACCACATGGGAGCATGTTAGTCAATACTTAGCACAACTAGGTGAAGCAGGCTCACTAAATGAGTTGAAAGTGCGTTTGTTTCCTTTATCTTTAATTGGTACTGCATTTTCATGGTTTTCTTCCTTACCACATGGTTCCATTCGGGTTTGGTCACAGCTAGAGCAGATATTTCATGATCACTTTTATAGCGGCGACAATGAACTCAAGTTATCACATCTAACATCGGTTAAACAGAAGCATGATGAATCGGTCTCCGATTACATCAAGAGATTCAGAGAAACAAAAAACCGGTGTTTTAGTTTGGTGATAACCGAGAGAGACTTGGCAGACCTAGTGCTGAGTGGTTTGAGAACTCCCATTAGAGAAAAGCTAGAAGGTTATGAGTTCTTAAATATCAACCAAGTCTTACAAAGGGCTTTGGCTCAGGAAAGCCGAAGCAAAGATCTCAAAGAAGTGCATAGATACAAAGCTGATCGTCCAAAGATGAATATGGTGGAATACGATAGTGATCACTCGGATGATGAGGGTGATGTTTTTGCTACTGAATTTGTTTGGCCATCTAAGGCCAAACCCTTTACTTGCAATGATCTGAAACCGATTCATAAGAATCATGATGAAGAAATGAAATTTACTTTTAACATTGCTAAGTGTGATAGAATATTTGATGCTTTGCTGCAGGCTAAGATTATTAGAATATCTCATACTTTACCGCCATTTGAAGAGCTAAAATGGCGTGCTTATTGCAAGTATCATAATTCTTTTTCTCATGCTACTAATGATTGCAATGTTTTTCGACGACAGATACAATCGGCCATTAATGATGGACGATTGAACTTTTCTGAGATGCAAGTTGATAAACAACCTTTTCCAATGAATACCATGGGTTTGGAGGGGAAGAAACTACTCATTCAGCTGGAGGTAGCCGAATCTGCTAATAAAGCTAATGTCATTATTGGTGAGCCCAGGAAAGACAAGGAGGACAGCAAGGTCTTGGGAAGACAAGTTGTGCTTGATAAGCAACCTGATGGCAAGGAAGTGATCAAAATCACCATCAAGAACCCTACACTCGGGGGGCAATCGCAAGTGCAAGAAAATACTCATGTTAAATTTGTCAAGCCCAAGAGTCCAGAAGTTGGCAAGTGGAAGAAGAATGAAGCTAAAGTGCAACGTAAGCGGATCAAGCCAACTTTTGATATGTTGCTGTCCAAGTATGCTAACCACTCGGCCGGTTCTAGTTTCAATCGACCGACTCATCTGAAACGACCAAGGTCACCATCAGCTGATATGTTCAGTCGGTATACAAAACCGAGTGGACCAAGGGCACAATTTCTAGAAGAGTATACGCAATCTGTTTGGGATCGACTTGACTACTCATATAATGGCCGACTCAACATCGGTGACTATCAATCGGCTGGTCAAAATATGCGACCGAGTGGAAATTATCCGAGTGTAAGAATGCACCCAGGTGGAAGTCATCCGAGTGAATTCCATCCGAGTGGATTCCATCCGAGTAAAAAGGTGCGCCCGAGTGAAAATTTCATGCATCTGGAAAGTCGAAAAGAATGGCGTGTTAAATCACCAAGTGTTGCAGGAATTGAGTCGGCAAAAGGCAAGGAGAAAATGGATGCCGACTCACTTATCTTGGGCACCGAAACATTCGCCATAAGACAGCCGATTGTGCATAGCAATCCGACTGAGCCGATACTTGCTATCGCTCCAAAGCACTCGGCCAATGACCATGAAGCAAGCACCAGCCAGGTAAAAACGAGAGATCCTAAATACACTCAGCCAAAGTGGTGTCCTCCAGGGCTAACAAAGACACAAAAGAGGAAACTACAGAGGTTAAGGAGTCAAGAGATGGCAGAAAAGGAGGCCGAGAAACAAAGGGATAAGTTGTTCAATGACACTCGACCCATGGTTCCAGCAAAACAAGTGTGGAGGCCTAAACAAATACAAGATACAATAGCTTTTACATCTATCACAGCAACACCTACATCACCAAAGGAGAACGATGCAACAGATATCACATCGTCTGCGACAATTCTTACTTCTCCTTCACTCGGACAAATTTCAGAATCGGTGGATGCACTCGAGGAGGAGGCTGATATGGTGGACTATGAGTCTACGTCGGTTCATGAAGGTATGAATATCAATATGGTGTATTACTTACCTGCTGAGTTTCGTGCTGTAGATGAGGAAGGGGAGGTGGCTCAGATGGATTTTGGCCCTAAAAACGCAATATTCGAGAAGCCAAAAGAACCAGTAATGCATCTGAAACCATTATATCTCAGAGGTCATATCAATGGGTCGCCGCTCACTCGGATGCTTGTTGATGGTGGTGCTGTGGTAAATCTTATGCCCTATTCGGTCTTCAAGAAATTGGGTTTGCCTGATGAAGAATCGATCAAGACCAATATGGTGCTCAACGGATTTGAAGGCAAAGAAAAAACTGAAGCCAAAGGTGTAATGTATGTGGAGCTTACAGTCGGAAGCAAAACTTTGGCTACTGCATTCTTTGTCGCTGAGGTGCAAGGTAACTACAACGTCATACTAGGCCGTGATTGGGTCCATGCAAACCAGTGCGTGCCATCCACTATGCACCAGTTTTGGATTCAGTGGGTTGATGATGAAGTGGAAGTCATTCATGCGGATAACTCGGCCTGTGTTGCTTTGGACGATGCATTGGTGGATTGGCAACATCCCAATGCTACTTGCTTGACAGGACATGACTTATCAGAGTTTGATTTTCTCAGCGCGACCAAGAATGGTTTTGTGCCCGTCTCTTTAAAGCCGACTGAATGCAATCGGCTCCAAGGTATGATATGTTTAAATGGATCCTAATTCCGAGTGGTTACAAAAACGTCTTGTAAAGTATCGGTCCAGTGAGGACGATATGTATGAGTCTATAGAGCAGTTGGATGACATGGATAAACTTGGACAAGGTTTTACATCGGCCAATCCATTAGAAGAGGTAGATATTGGAGATGGTTCAGTCACTCGACCGACGTTTGTAAACAAAAATTTGGAAGCCGATTGTAAAGCTAAGTTAATCGAGCTATTGAAAGAATATATTTGTTGCTTTGCATGGGAATATCATGAGATGCCAGGGTTAAGCCGAGAGCTAGTGGAGCATCGGTTGCCTATAAAGGCCGGTTTTAGACCTTATAAACAGTCGGCCAGAAAATTTAATCCGAAAACATATGACCGAATCAAGGAAGAGATCGGTCGACTGCTTGAAGCTAATTTCATTCGACCTTGCAGGTATGCCGAGTGGATTTCTAACATTGTCCCAGTGGAGAAGAAAGGATCCGGCAAATTGAGGGTATGCATTGATTTCAGAGATTTGAATAGGGCTACACCCAAAGATGAGTATCCTATGCCAATAGCCGATATGCTTATTAATGATGCTTCTGGACATAAGGTTATTAGCTTTCTAGACGGTAATGCCGGATACAATCAAATTTTTATGGCCGAAGAGGACATGTACAAGACATATTTTCGATGCCCTGGTTTCCTTGGTTTATTCGAGTGGACAGTGATGACATTCGGATTAAAAAATGCTGGCGCCACATATCAAAGGGCTATGAATTTGATTTTTCATGATTTACTCGGTGTCATACTTGAAGTTTATATTGATGATATTGTTGTCAAATCGGATGCTTTTGAATCTCACTTGGCCGATTTGCATTTAGCTTTTGAAAGAATGAAAAAGTATGGACTGAAGATGAATCCTTTGAAGTGTGCTTTCGGCGTGTCAACTGGCAAGTTTTTGGGTTTCATTATTCATGAAGATGGTATAGAGATTGATCCCAAAAAGATAGAGGCTATACAAAAAGTGGAGGCTCCAACATGCAAGAAAGATATGCAAAAGTTCCTTGGCAAGGTCAATTATTTGAGAAGGTTCATAGCTAATCTATCCGGGAAAGTTGATGCATTTACTCCTATCCTTCGGTTAAAGAATGATGTTGATTTCACTTGGGGGGCAAAACAGCAAGAAGCATTTGATATGATCAAGAATTATTTGTGCACTCCTCCGGTGATGAGAGCACCCAAGCATAGGGAACCCTTCAGACTTTACATTGCAGCAGAGGAAGGAGTTATTGGTGCTGTTCTAACTCAAGAGACTGAAGGAAAAGAGCATGCCATCACTTATTTGAGCCTCCGCTTATTGGACGTAGAGACAAGGTATACATTTATTGAGAAATTATGTCTATGCTTATATTATGCTTGCACAAAATTGAGACATTATTTAGTGTCGAGTGCTTGCGTAGTAGCTTGTCAGGCCGATGTCATTAAATACATGTTGCATAGGCCAATTCTTAGTGGTAGAATTGGCAAGTGGGCTTATGCTTTGATTGAATATGATTTGGCTTATGAATCTCTAAAATCCATGAAGGGCCAAATTGTTGCTAATTTCATTGTTGAACATCGGATTGATGACAAGCATGATAGTGATATGAACCTTGTTTCATTAGTACCATGGAGATTATGCTTTGATGGTTCAGTTTGTAGCAATGGCCAAGGTGTTGGTATTGTTTATATATCTCCTCATGGTGCTGTTTTTGAAGCCTCGTGCTGCTTAGAATATTTTTTCACAAACAATCAGGCCGAATATGAAGCATTGTTATTCAGCCTAGAGATGTTACTTGCTATAGGTGTTACATATATTGAGGCTTATGGTGATTCGTTACTAGTGGTGTAGCAAATATCCAAAGTCTTTCAGTGTTTGGACGAATCACTTAATGTTTATCTTGATAAATGTCTAGATATAATCTCTACTTTGGATTGTTTTAGCATTGCACATATATCTAGACATGACAACTGGAAAGCAAATGAGTTGGCACAGCAAGCATCTGGATACCATGTTGATCATGGCATGTTTCATATTTCTCAAAGTCCGATGTCTTGTCTTACCAGTATAGAAGAGGCCGAACCAGAACCCACTGATTCGGTCATTAACAAAAAATCTAGTGCAGGTGACAATTCCGACTGGAGGAAGCCCATTGTTGCTTACTTGCGTAATCCGAGTGAAAGGGTGGACAGGGCTGTTCGGCGTATGGCTTTTAAATATACTATGAGGGATGATGATCTTTATCGCCGAACAGTTGATGATGTTCTTTTAAAGTGCTTGGATGAGGACCAAGCAAGAGTTGCTATGGGAGAGGTACATGAAGACATTTGTGGTACTCACCAGTCGGCTCCCAAGATGAAATGGTTATTACGACGTGCTGGGTTTTATTGGACGACCATGATTAATGATTGATTCAGATATTATAAAGGGTGCGAAGCTTGTCAAAAATTTGGTGATATTCAATTGGCTCCTGCTGCTATGTTGCATCCTATTATTAAGCCGTGGCCTTTTAGAGGATGGGGTTTAGACTTTATTGGGAAAATCCATCCGTCTTCTTCAAAAGGGCATCGGTTCGTATTGGTGGCAACTGATTATTTCACTAAGTGGTCTGAAGCAGTACCTCTCAAGAACATGACGCATACGGAGGTAATTCAATTCATAACCGAGCACATTATTCATAGATTCGGTATTCCTCAAACGTTAACTACAGATCAAGGTTCATCTTTTATGTCACACCAAGTCAGAGAGTTTGCCGAATCTTATAACGTAAAGTTGCTCAATTCCTCCCCATATTATGCCCAAGCTAATGGACAAGCTGAGTCTAGCAATAAAATTTTAATCAAGCTCATCAAGAAGAAGATTGAGGATAATCCAAGGAGATGGCATGACTTGTTGTCTGAGGCATTATGGGCACATAGAATCTCAAGGCATGGTGCTACGAAAGTGACTCCATATGAGCTAGTATATGGTCAGGAGGCTGTTTTACCGGTGGAAGTAAATTTGAATGCTTTGAGAATAGCCAAACAAAATGATTTATCGGCAATAGACTTTTATAACTTGACGATGGACAACGTTGATGAGGTTGCTGATAAACGTTTGGCTGCTTTAAAGGCCATAGAGAGAGATAAGTTGAGGGTGGTGATGAAGCTATGTACCTAGGATAGGGGCATGGACCTGTCCTAAGTACCCTACCCAAGGACATCCCTAGAAGAAGTCACCTTTCAATCGACTTGGAGGTATCCCACTCGACAGATTCAAGACACTCGACCACGAAGCAATCACTCGACCAAATTCCAACCACTCGACTGCCAGGAGATCTAAAGTCACCCTGCACGCAAACGGTCGGTCATTAAGTAGCTTTTATGGTCATCATAGCACTTTATTAGGGGCGTTACCAGTAACCCCCAATCTTAATGTATTTTAAACCTTGCATTACTGAGGGCTGGAGGGGCCTGGCGAACTCTATATAAGCCACCCCCTCCTCAGTATCAAGGGTTGGCACCCCTGTTATTCATACACACATAATTCAGTCGACCGCCTCCGGGCACCGAGACGTAAGGCTGTTACTTCCTCCGAGAAGGGCCTGAACTCGTAATCCTCGTGTGCTTACAACTCCTCCATAGCTAAGATCTAGCCTCTCCATACATACCCCCCTACATCACTGTCAGAGTTAGAACCACGACAGTTGGCGCCCACCGTGGGGCTAGGAGTCTTAGCGCCTAGTTTGAGAAGTTGCGATTTTTTCCGATCTCCTTGATCATGGTTTCAGGCAGAGCTTTGGTGGAGGGCCGCGAGATCCGTCTCGGCACGCTCACGTTCATCGCCGACGACACCGCTTGGCTTCAGGAGGCTCCACTCGACGTCGACGCGCTCCCCGTCTGCGGGGCGACGCACTTTCGCGCATGCGTCCGTGGTGTCCTCCTGCAGCAGCCGTCGACCCAGTATCGGTCGGCTCCCGTGGCATCTCCCCGCCCTGTTTCTCTCCGGCGCAAGCGCTTCGGTCGGTCGAGGCTTCAGAGGTGGGTGAGGCATGCGGTGGCCCACCAGTCGGCCACCCCACAAGTCGCGGCAATCGAGCCCGACGAATCCCTCTACGGCCTGTTCGACTGGCTCCGCAAAGACCGCATCCGAATGTGACAGCAGTGACCCAGCTGCAGAGGTTCTGGTGATCGATGGGCCACATAGTCCTCCCGGTTTCCCCCGCGCTGACGAAGGCGCGGATGGGGGCGACCCGTCGCGTCCTCACGAGGAGTATCTCCCCGAGCCTCTCACGTCGTTGCAGCGGGAGGAGCTTCGCCGCCGGAACATGGATGCACTCCACACTCCTATCGTTGGAGAAACCCCCGAGGCCCAAGCCTTGGAGGACGTGCGCTTGGCTAACTTGGCCGAGCGCACTCGACTGGAGAATCTCCAGCGAATACTCGACGAGCGAGCGCATCAACGGGCTCCAGAATCCAGTCGACGTCAACTCTTTCCGCCCCCGCAGGTATATCGTACTCCGATTCAGAATTTGGCGGCTGCGGCCCGTATAGCAGAGTCGATTCAGCCCTCCCAGTCAGAGGCTGGCAGAGGCTTGTTGCAAATCAGAGCATTGCTCCGGGCAGCGGGAGACCAGAATTCTGCTGTTTCTCAGTCGCGGAGCAGGATCCACAGTCAATCCGTTGCAGCGGATACAGTCCAGTCGGCTCACAGCCCAAGATCGCCTCCGAGGCGTCAGGGACGTGGAGACCGGCGTGATCAGTACAGAAGGAATGAGCAGTATGATCACCGATTCGATCGTGATGATCGACGTCGAGTGCCGACCCCTCCCCCGAGGAGTGGATCATATGTGCCTCGACAGCAGGTTGACAGACGCCCTCATAGTGTTGGGCGGAGAATTCCAGTCGACCCCAGGGAACCAGGCTTTGATGCGAGATCCATTCTCGTTCAAGGTTTGGTCGACAGGAATAGAGCTCACCGAGAAGGCCACGACAGAGATGCGCCTACCAGTAGCAGAGTACATGTTTCAGGGCTGGAGTGTTTCAGTCAAGCCATCAGAGCCGCTGTAATTCCTCCCAACTTCAGGTTGGCGACTGGAGTTAGTAAGTTCACCGGTGAGTCCAAGCCCGATACTTGGCTCGAAGATTACCGAGTGGCTGTCCAAATTGGCGGTGGGAATGATGAGGTAGCCATGAAGCACCTGCCTCTCATGTTAGAAGGCTCGGCCAGAGCATGGCTGAAGCAGTTAGCACCCAGCAGCATTTACACTTGGGAGGATCTCTCCCGAGTGTTTGTCACCACATTTGAAGGAACATGCAAGCGACCTGCAGGCCTTACGGAATTGCGGTCTTGCGTGCAGAAACCGAATGAAACTCTGAGGGATTACATCCATAGGTGGATCACATTGCATCACACAGTCGAAAATGTACCAGATCATCAAGCAGTTTGTGCCTTTAAAGAAGGCGTTAAGTACAGAGAATTGAATCTGAAGTTCGGTTGAACCGGAGAGATGTCTCTGAATCGGATGATGGAGATTGCCACCAAATACGCTAATGGTGAAGATGAGGATCGACTCCGGAGTGGCAAGCATAAAGCAGTCGCCCAGGAAACCGGAGGAAATTCCAGTCGGAAATAGAAGCGGAAAGCCGAACCAGCCGCTCCTGGGGAGGCCCTGGCCGTAACCCAGGGAAAATTTAAGGGAAAAACCAAAGGACCTTGGAACCCCAAGAAAGTTAAAGACCAAGATGGAAATGATGTTTTGGATCTACCGTGTCACATCCACACCAAGAAAGATGAAGAGGGTAAACTCATTTACCCAAAGCATACCACTCGACAGTGTCGGCTTCTGATCTAGCAGTTTCAGGGCAAGCAGTCCAAAGATAAGGAAAAGGAGTCGGACAAAGTTGAGGACAAGGAAGATAGTGACGATGGGTACCCCCAGGTCAATTCCACCCTGATGATTTTTGCTGATGTTGAGAGCAAAAGTCGACTGAAGGTTATTAACCGTGAGGTAAATATGGTTGCTCCGGCAACACCCCAATTATCTGAAGTGGTCCCAGACTGCCATCACATTCGACCAGTCTGATCACCCTACGCACATTGCCACCCCTGGGAGGCAAGCTCTAGTGGTCGACCCAGTTGTCGAAGGCACTCGACTGAACAAAGTCCTGATGGATGGAGGCAGCGGTTTGAACATACTGTATGCAGAAACATTGAAAGGGATGGGCATTCCGATGTCCAGGCTCAGCACCAGTAACATGAGTTTCCATGGAGTCATTCCTGGGAAGAAAGCCGAGTCACTCGGCCAAATTGCTCTTGATGTGGTTTTCAGTGATTCCAAGAATTACCGCAAGGAAAAGTTGACATTCGAAGTTGTGGATTTCCAAAGTGCTTATCACGCTATTTTGGGCAGGCCAGCTTATGCACGCTTCATGGCTCGACCATGTTATGTGTATCTCAAATTGAAGATGCCTGGTCCCAAAGGTGTGATCACTGTTACAGGCAATCGGAAGAAAGCAGAAGAGTGTTTTCAGAAAGGCTCAAAGATTGCTGACTCTCAGATGGCGGTGGTCGAGCTGCAAGAGTATCAGAAGACTGCAGATCCGAGTGAGTTGCTACGAGCTAAGAAGCCTGCTTCAGAATCAGCTTTTCAGTCGTCCGGTGAAACGAAGGCAGTTCACATTCACCCGACCGATCCAAACGCTGCTCCGACTCACATCTCAACGAAGGTCGACTCCAAATAGGAAGAAGCGCTCATCCAGTTCCTCTGTGAGAACTGGGACATCTTCGCATGGAAGCCTGCTGACATGCCTGGAGTTCCCAGGGGGCTGGCTGAGCACCGTCTACGAGTCGACCCAAAATTTAAACCTGTGAAAGAACATCTTCGACGGTCCGCCGTCCAGAAAAGGAAGGCCATTGGCGAGGAGGTGGCTCGGCTCTTAGCAGCGGAGTTCATCCGAGAAATTACCACTCTGAGTGGCTCGCCAATGTTGTCATGGTCTCCAAGAAGGACAAGTCACTTCGCATGTGCATTGATTTCAAGCATATCAATCGGGCCTGCCCGAAAGATCATTTTCCTCTCCCCCGCATCGACCAGATAGTCGACTCGACTGCGGGATGTGAGCGTTTGTCTTTCCTAGACGCCTATTCCGGGTACCATCAGATCCGTCTGTACGGGCCCGACGAGATCAAAACAACTTTCATCACTCCATTCGGGTGCTTTTGTTATGTCACCATGCCGTTCGGCCTCAAGAATGCCGGAGCCACGTTCATGAGGATGATTCAGAAGTGTTTGCTCACTCAAATCAGTCGGAATGTGGAGGCATACATGGATGATATTGTGGTCAAGTCATGGAAGGGTTCCGACCTGCTGATTGACCTTGTTGAAACCTTTGCCAACCTCAGGAGGTATGATATCAAGCTCAATCCGTCAAAGTGCACGTTCGGAGTTCCAGGTGGGAAGTTACTCAGTTTTCTCATTTCCGAACAGGGAATCGACGCCAATCCTGAAAAAAATGGTACTATACTCCGGATGAAACGTCCTGTGCATGTGCGTGATGTCCAGAAGCTTACAGGATGCTTGGCCGCTTTAAGTCGATTCATCTCTCGCCTCGGTGAAAAGGCATTGCCTCTTTACCGACTGATGAAGAAGTCCGACAAGTTCGAGTGGACTCCAGAAGCTGATGCAGTTTCACACATGTGCTTGTGGCAGTCGACAAGTTTACCGAATGGATTGAAGCTAAGCCTATCAAGAATCTTGATGCTTGCACTGCTATCAGTTTCGTCAGAGAGTTAACATTCAGATATGGAGTCCCGCATAGCATCATCACCGACAATGGGTCAAACTTTGATTCAGACAAGTTCAAAGCTTTTTGCGCCTCTCAAGGCACATGAGTCGACTACGCATCGGTCGCCCACCCCCAGTCGAATGGACAAGCAGAAAGGGCAAATGGTCTGATTCTCAAAGGACTAAAGCCTCGGCTGATGCGTGATCTCAAGCACACAGCAGGCGCTTGGGTCGACGAGCTTCCGTCAGTTCTGTGGGGATTGAGGACCACCCCGAATCGGTCGACTGGAAGAACTCCGTTCTTTCTGGTTTACAGAGCGGAAGCAGTCCTGCCGAGTGATCTACTTCACAATGCACCCCGAGTCAAGCTTTATACCGAAGATGAAGCAGAACAAGCCCGGCAAGATGCAGTCGACCTCCTGGAAGAACAAAGAGAAATGGCTATGATCCAATCGACCATTTATCAGCAAGACTTGCGTCGATTCCATGCCAGAAATGTGAAGAGTCGAGCCTTCCAAGAAGGAGATTTGGTCCTCCGAGTGGATCAACAGAAACCACACAAGCTCGCTCCTACTTGGGAAGGTCCCTTCATCGTCACCAGAGTCCTCCACAATGGAGCGTATCACCTTTACAATGTCGATCGCCAGATCGATGAGCCACGAGCTTGGAATGCAGAACTGCTCCGCCCCTTTCACACGTGAATTCTCACTCGGATGAGATGTAATAAGAAAAACTTGTGTAGTCTATTTATCAAAGACAAGAGTGTTACAAATTTTCCTATAATTGTTGTTGCTTTTGTTTGCGTGTGAAATCCCCCAATGGGTGGCTTAGCTGCGAATCCGTTTCGCCTAAGTTTGTAAAAAAAATCCTACCGAGTGGTGAGCCAGACTCCCACTCGGAGGCTTAGCTGCAGCTCAGTGCTCGCCTAAGTGTTTAAAAATCCTACCGAGTGGCGAGCCAGACTCCCACTCGGAGGCTTAGCTGCAGCCCAGTGCTCGCCTAAGTGTTTAAAAATCCTACCGAGCGGTGAGCCAGACTCCCACTCGGAGGCTTAGCTGCAGCCCAGTGCTCGCCTAAGTGTTTAAAAATCCTACCGAGTGGAGAGCAAACCTCCCACTCGGAGGCTTAGCTGCAGCCCAGTGCTCGCCTAAGTGTTTAAAAATCCTACCGAGTGGAGAGCAAACCTCCCACTCGGAGGCTTAGCTGCAGCCCAGTGCTTGCCTAAGTGTTTAAAAATCCTACCGAGTGGTGAGCCATACTCCCACTCGGAGGCTTAGCTGCAGCCCAGTGCTCGCCTAAGTGTTCAAAAATCCTACCGAGTGGTGAGCCAGACTCCCACTCGGAGGCTTAGCTGCAGCCCAGTGCTCGCCTAAGTGTTTAAAAATCCTACCGAGTGGTGAGCCAGACTCCCACTCGGAGGCTTAGCTGCAGCCCAGTGCTCGCCTAAGTATTTAAAAATCCTACCGAGTGGTGAGCAGACCTCCCACTCGGGGGGCTTAGCTGCAGTCCAGTACTCGCCTAAGTTTGAAAAAATCCTACCGAGTGGAGAGCAGACCTCCCACTCGGGGGCTTAGCTGCAGTCCAGTACTCGCCTAAGTTTGAAAAAATCCTACCGAGTGGAGAGCAGACCTCCCACTCGGGGGCTTAGCTGCAGTCCAGTGCTCGCCTAAGTATTTAAAAATCCTACCGAGTGGTGAGCAGACCTCCCACTCGGGGGGCTTAGCTGCAGTCCAGTACTCTCCTAAGTTTGAAAAACTCCTACCGAGTGGAGAGCAGACCTCCCACTCGGGGGCTTAGCTGCAGTCCAGTACTCGCCTAAGTTTGAAAAAATCCTACCGAGTGGAGAGCAGACCTCCCACTCGGGGGCTTAGCTGCAGTCCAGTACTCGCCTAAGTTTGAAAAAATCCTATCGAGTGGAGAGCAGACCTCCCACTCGGGGGCTTAGCTGCAGTCCAGTACTCGCCTAAGTTTTTAAAATCCTACCGAGTGGAGAGCAGACCTTCCACTCGGAGGCTTAGCTGCAGCCCAGTGCTCGCCTAAGTACGGAACACATCCCAATCCGCAAGGACGACGAGGTGCAAATCGACTGCTACCTTCTCCTTCAGAGTTGCACCACAAATACAAAGTTATTTCGAGTGAAGAACAAGTTCCACTCGACAGATAATTCATGAAGATATTCAACGATAAATCAAGTTCAGATAAGATCCAAAGGTTCTAGACCGCAGATCAAAGTACTCGAGCCTCCAGCTCGACAGAGTTTAACGGTTACAAAATCCACTCGGCATTCCGAGGCAAATTTAAAGTGAAGCATAAAAGTTTTTATTCCTCATGCGGAGGACTGGAAGGGGCAACGAACTCGTCCAAGTCGATCCCGTCTGCAATGCGAGTGGCAGCAGCAATGAAAGTCTCCATGAAGTCTTGAAAGTTGTGCTTCCTGGTATTGGCAACTTGGATGGTGGCCAACTTTTCTTCTCGCGCCTCCTTGCAGTGGACGCGGACCAGAGACAGAGCGACGTCAGCGCCACATCTAGCAAAAGATTTCTTCCATTCCTCCACTCGACCTGGGACTTCATTCAGTCGAGTCATCAGGGACTCGAGGTCATTCTGAAGCGTCGTCCTAGGCCAGAGCGACATGTCAATCCGTGACATCGCAACCTTCAACCGAGCAAGATAGTCAACAACGCCGGAAACACGAGATTCCAGTCGGAGCACGTTCATAGCAGCCTCGTCCTTCACTGGAGAATTGATGGGGTCCAAGTCTGTCTCCACTCGACTGGTCTCCTCTTCGAAGTTCTGGCAAAATTCTGTAAACACAATTCAAGGATAAGTCAGTGGCTCTACGCAGATTTGGTAACTGCAAGTCAGTCGGGTCGGAGTAATTACCCTCGAGCATGATGAACAGCTTCTTGGCGAGTCCACCGAGATGAGCCTCCAGATCGTTCCTCTTCCCCGCCAGTTCACTTGCCTTGTCATTCAGAGCTATATTGCCATTCTTCAGACGGCTGACCTCTCGATTAGCCGCATCGAGAGCAGTTTCCAGCCTGGAGTTTTCCTTTTCAAGAGTACCGACTGAAGCCAGTTTTTCTTCAGCAAGCTTCGTTTTGTTCAGGGCCTCCTTCTGCTCTTCGGCAAGGTCTTGATCCTTCTTCTTCAGAGCCTCCTCCATTTTGTCTGCGAAACAGCAAGTGAGATCAACATCGAGGACGGCCAGAAAGAAAGGACAGTCGACAAAAGCTCACCAGCCATACCTTTTGCTTCGTCCCTCGCCTTCTGCAAGTTCTCCTGAGCAAGCTTCAAGTCAAGGTTCAGCTGGATCTGTTTGTTCTCCAACTCAGTGTAGCGAGCCACAAGTTCGCAGGATTTCTGCAAAAAACCAGTCGACAGACATCCAAGATAAGTTGCTTCCGAGTAACCAAGAGACAATGATGGCGTTTCTAAGACTATAGCCGAATCAAAAACATTCGACAGTAGTCTCGGGGACTACACCCAGTGGGTGCACTCAGCGTGCCCCCACTGGTTCGACCCAAAAAAAAATCAAGGCCTGACCAGACCGAGTGAAGAAGTTCAGCTAAAGCAACACAATATAAAGACTACAGTCGACTGCCAGCAGTCCACCGTAGTCTCGGGGACTACACCCGGTGGGTGCACTTAGCGTGCCCCCACTCGTCAAAAAGATTAATAGACACACCTAGTGGGCGTACAGATATAAAGATCTTCGGAAAAGAGATTCTTCAGATAGCGTATCCTAACAGAACAAGCGGTGAATCGACTGACCTGGATGTTGCTCTGAAGAGCTAAGCTCGCGTCATAAGCTGCTTGGCTGGCTTCCCGAACCACCTTCACTTGCTCCATCATGATCCCCGCTTGGCATATAGCCTCTTTAGCGGCACCACTTGGTCCTCAGGGACGTGGTGTGTGGCAAAAAGCGAAGGCGGATTTGCAGTCAACGTCGAAGGCCGGACACTCGTCAGAGGTTCAGCGAAGGTCACAGAAACCCTAGTGGTATCACCACCCTCCCAGACTACGGCCTCAGGCGCCAGAGTAGTTTGTGGGGTCTTGCTAGCCGGCGCCCTCCTGTTCCTTCGCGCCCTCAGCGGCACTTCGTCGTCATCATCAGGGAGGTCAATGACATGAGGAGGAGCTACAAGAAAAATCCAATCGACCAGAATTATAAGAAATCGTCAGTCAACTAAAAGCAGAGCATCAGTAATCGTACCGGGGTTGGAGGTAACAGCGTCTTCCATCTCTTGATCATCGTCCTTGGCGGAGATCTCCGAGGTGGCAGCACTGCAAATTTCGAAAGTCAGTCAGCTTATTCAATGAGTCAACCAAGAGTCCGTCATGTTTGACAAAGGAAAACAAATTCTACTATTACCCAGAAATGGTGGGGACAGTCATCTTCATCTTGGGCAGAGCCTTGGGCGGCTTGGACGGCGTCGCGCGTGGGTGCTTGGGAGCTTTTTCTGTCGGCGCTGGAGATGAGGTCCGAGGGCGCTTCGACGACTGCCCAACAGGGACAGTCGCCTTACCACGTTCGCGCGCAGGGTCGTGTGTAAGCTTGGATCGCCGTTCCGAGCGGGGAGGTTCGACTTCTTCCTCCTCCTCTTCACTGGAGTCGTCGTTGTCATCCCCCTCTCCTTCGCCGTCAGATTCCCACTCTTCTCCCTCGTCTCCACTTTTGCCTCCGCTCGCCTCTCCTTCCTCGGCCTGCTCCTGTGCTCCATTGGGTGTCGAGTACATCTTAGTAGTGGCCTAGAGGACAACAAACGAGACAAAAGTCAATCGACTGATCCAAAAAGAACAAATAAAGAAAGCAAGATCACAGTCAAAAACGCAAGGTTAGACCTTGTCCACTTCGTATGTTTGGTCGAGTGGAGGAATCCTCCTGGCTCCTCGGGGGTTGTCCTTGTTCCCTGTGATACTCGACAGCCACCCTTCCAACATCTCGTCAGTGACCTCCTCTGGGTGAATCCGAGTGGTGTCTTCGAGACCCGAGTACAGCCACATCGGGTGGTCACGAGCCTGAAGCGGTTGGATGCGCCTCCGAAGGAAGACTTCCAACAAGTCCATGCCAGTCACACCCTCGCAGACAAGCTGAACCACTCGACCGACCAGCACCTTGACTTGCGCCTTTTCCTCCGGCGTCACTTTCAGAGAGGCAGGTTTTTGTGCTCGATTCAGAGAAAAAGGGGGAAGCCCAGTCGACTGTCCTGGGGTCACCTGGTCTTTACAGTAAAACCAAGTCGACTGCCACCCACGGACTGACTCGGGAAAAGTGATAGACGGAAAGGAACTTTTTCCCCTCATCTGGATCGCCAGGCCCCCGCACAGCTGGATCACCTGCGTCCGTTCGTCACTCGACTTGGCCTTCTTGACCGACTAAGAGCGGCAAGTGAAGATGTGCTTGAAGAGTCCCCAATGGGGGCGGCAACCCAAGAAGTTTTCACACAAGGAAACGAAAGCAGCAAGATACACAATAGAATTGGGAGTAAAGTGATGGAGCTGCGCTCCGAAGAAGTTCAAGAAGCTCCGGAGAAAAGGATGAGGAGGCAGAGAGAATCCACGATCGATATGGGTGGCGAGGAGGACGCACTCACCATTAAGAGGCTGGGGTTCGACTTCTTTCCCCGGGAGGCGCGCGGATTCATGGGGAATGAATCCCCCCTCGACCAGATCATCGAGATCATCCTGCCGAATCACCAACGGCATCCAGTCGCCCTGGATCCAATCCTTGGGCAGAGCAGTCCTCGAGGAAGATCCGCCCCGAGCGGACTTCTTCCCCTTCCCCTGCACCGCCGCCTTCTTCGCGCGCTCCAGAGCCGACATCTTCTCCTTCACCATCGTCGCCGGCGAAGCTCGAACAGACCTACGGCGCCAAGGTGGGAGCGGAGGTGGCGGAGGATCTTGTGAAGGAAGGGGGAAAAGTGAAGGCGCACTGTTCGGGGGTCCCGAGCCGGCAGTTTATAAGAGGTCGCTTCCGAGTGGCTGACTGGTAGGCCCAGGCGATCCCGTCAAATCCCGCAACAGGCACGCGCGAGGTACGTGGCGAAAAAGGTGGCGCGGGGATCGAGGAGCTTCCGTCCTATCCCATCCGATTACTGCGGCCGCCCCCGTCCCGCGTGCTTCCCGAAATTCAAATCCCGCAAAATCCGCGGGCCGCAGAACAACTCGTCAAACAGAAGATCCCTTTCACACCGTCACTCGGAACTTCACAAGTAAAGAAATTCACTCGACAAGAGGCCAAGAATGGATCAAGACGACTGAAAGAAGTTGACGACGTCATCCGTGACAATTGATCCAAAACAAGACGTTCATATAACATGAAGAACCAGTCGGAAAGATCCCCAACTCCTTCCCCACTCGAACATCGATCCATTCGGGGGCTAATGATGAAGCTATGTACCTAGGATAGGGGCGTGGACCTGTCCTAAGTACCCTACCCAAGGACATCCCTAGAAGAAGTCACCTTTCAATCGACTTGGAGGTATCCCACTCAACAGATTCAAGACACTCGACCACGAAGCAATCACTCGACCAAATTCCAACCACTCGACTACCAGGAGATCTAAAGTCACCCTGCACGCAAACGGTCGGTCATTAAGTAGCTTTTATGGTCATCATAGCACTTTATTAGGGGCGTTACCAGTAACCCCCAATCTTAATGTATTTTAAACCTTGCATTACTGAGGGCTGGAGGGGCCTGGCGAACTCTATATAAGACACCCCCCTCCTCAGTATCAAGGGTTGGCACCCCTGTTATTCATACACACATAATTCAGTCGACCGCCTCCGGGCACCGAGACGTAAGGCTGTTACTTCCTCCGAGAAGGGCCTGAACTCGTAATCCTCGTGTGCTTACAACTCCTCCATAGCTAAGATCTAGCCTCCCCATACATACCCCCCTACATCACTGCCAGAGTTAGAACCACGACAGGTGGCAAGAGCTTACAATAAGAAAGTCAAGTTGAAGAATTTTCAAGTTGGTGATCTCGTCTGGAAAGTGATTCTACCGATTGGTTCAAGAGATAGAAAATTCGGGAAGTGGTCTCCAAGTTGGGAAGGTCCTTTTAGGATTGCAAGAGTTGTTCCCGGAAATTCATATTTGGTGGAATCAATACAAGGGGCATTGTTACCTTGAGCTCTCAATGGCAAATATTTGAAGAAATACCACCCGAGTGTGTGGCAGGAAGCCTAAGTAGGCAATGGCCGATATACGATTATCGCCCTTAGCACAAACATGGCCGATACATAATTATCGCCCTGAGAAAAATAAATGGCCGATGGAGTATTGACATCGTCCTTAGAACGAACACCATGCATATTATTTTTCGGCGTGCAAGCTTTGCCGAAAAACAGGGGGGCATGTGTTGACACCTGATTTTGGCAAGATACAGAGTGAAATGGTTTTCAGCATGAGAAAGTTTCACGTCGTCAAGTGGAACAACTTTGATGTTGAGGCTATCGCCATTCGACCTCACCTCAGTGGCCGAAGTTGTACTCCGAGTGACAAAATTTAGTGTTCTGAGTGCTTTTCGGCCGATTACGCCCTCAATATGATCTCAGATGAAGGAGTGCTCTAAAGGGATTGTCTTCGTCTCGTCGAGACGATCGATTTTCATATATAAATCATCTTAATCCGAGTTTATATGCAAAAGTTATAGTCAATACGGTCTGGACAGGCCAGAGACCAAAATATTACGCTTGACACCAGACACATGTTGATGAGTGTCTGATACAATGCGTGAGCAATTCGGCCCTCAAGATGGCCTTGAATTGAAAAACCTTCAACACGGAAAAGTTTCCTCTCGTCGAGCCGATTGATTTTCATATATAATTCGTCTCAATCCAAGGTCGTATGAGGCTTGGAGAGACAAATCAAGATCAGGCTATGTTTTCAGTCGGAAAATCCGAGTGAAAAGTTTACCATCTGAATGAAAGTTTATGGTCGAGTGAAAATTTACCGGTCGAGTGAAAGTTTGCTGACCGGATGAACTTATTATTATCCAAGTGGAAATATAGTCATCCGAGTAGAAATATGGTCATCCGAGTGAAATTGTCCTCCAGGTAAAAATATTCCGAATGAAAAGATTGCTATCGGGACGAAAACTTGCCGATCGAATAAAATAATGCCTTCCGAATGGAAATATTGTCATCTGAGTGAAAATATTGCCTTCCGAGTGAAAATATGGTCATCCGAGTGAAAATTGTATTCCGAGTGAAAGATTCTAAACATCCGAGTGAAAAAGTCTAGTTGGACGATCCAAGTGAATGACTCTAATCCGAGTGGATGAGCTCGAATCCGAGTGAAACTGAACATATACCTGAAAGTTTATCAAGATGACATCGGATGAAGAAGTGTTCAATACAGAAGTTGTGCGTATCATCAAGACGATAAACTTTGATTTTTGAGTCATCGTCATCAGAGATAGTATATAGCCTACAAATTCACTACGAGACTCGGATAATTCAATCTACTGTAAGACCGAGTCCGACTGGAAGATAAAGATGACCTCGAAAAGTATTCAAGATGGCCTTATTTGAAAAAGTGATCAACATGAGAGTTGTTCGTATCGTCGAGGCGCACAAGTTTGATATTTGGGCCGTCTTAATCGGAGATCCTATGCAAGCCCGGCAGCCCGCGCAATAAGGAAGACATAGTTTGGGCCAGATTCAGACTGAATCCGAGTTGGAATAGAATTAGGACTCTAGGACGTGAATTGATGTAATTTTTCTTGTAAGGAAAGCCTAGATGATTCCTTTACTTGTACGGGAAGTCCAGCCGCCTCTTATATATGTTGGGGGTGACGGCCGATTGAACAACACACAATCGAACAAATCAATATACTACTGTTTTCATCTATGTTTTATCTCTCCACCGTTTTTTCTCTCTCGTTCTTCGCTGTTCTTCGTGTTTGAGAGCTGTGAATCCCAAGGCTCTAGGGGCGAGCGAATCGACCTAGAGCAGCCCATAGCCGCCGCACTCCCTGACGGGGTCCCTCCCGGGGGTGTGGGGTTTTCGGGTCTGCAAAAGCGCCCGTCGACTGTCTTGCGTATCGCGCTGTCGGTCGGGTCTCCTTCGTTGTGAGCTGCGGTGCATCACCCCCGGCGTCGAGGGTACACGTGACGTGTTCATGTGTCAACACCAATAGTTTCTTTTGGGTATCCTATGAAGACGCACTTCTCCAATTTGGGTTTGAGCTTATTAGGCTAAAACTTTTGCACATAAGCATCGCAACCCCAAACTTTAAGAAATGACAGCTTATGTTCCTTGCTAAACCACAGTTCATACGGTGTCATCTCAACGGATTTTTAGACGGTGCCCTATTTAATGTGAATGCAGCTGTCTCTAATGCATAACCCCAAAACCATAGTGCTAAATCGGTAAGAGACATCATAGATCGCACCATATCTAATAAAGTACGGCTACGACGTTCGGACACACCATTATGCTTTGGTGTTCCAAGTGGCATGAGTTTGTGAAACTATTCCACATTGTTTTAATTGAAGGCCAAACTCGTAACTCAAATATTCGCCTCTGCGATTGGACCGTAGAAACTTTATTTTCTTGTTATGATTGAAAGTGCGTTATATCGACTAGAGGGGGGGTGAATAGGCGATTTTTATGAAAGTCTTCAAAACGTGAGAGTTATGAAGACAAACAGTGAAGATTATGCCTATTACTATGCAGCGGAAGTTAGATTACACTAGGCCAGCCATGGTCATGTATTCAATAGAGTGAAAGCGCAATGACAAACAGCTTCAGTGTAATAAGGATTAGGTAGGAAGAAGTTATGAAGCCGAACAGATCATACATTCATGTTGTGAAGACAGAAGATAAAGCAGGCATGCAATGGCTTCACAATGAATAACTGTAAGTGAAGGGAAGTGAAGATGAAACCAGTGACACGTTGAAGACAATGATTTGTTGGACCAGTTCCAGTTGCTGTGACAACTGTACGTCTGGTTGGAGCGGCTAGGTATTTAAACCAAAGGACACACAGTCCCGGACACCCAGTCAAGGACACTTAGTCCAAGACACCCAGTCCTCACCGTTTTCTCCTTGAGCTAAGGTCACACAGACCTCGCCCAATCACTCTGGTAAGTCTTCAAGGTAGACTCCCAAACCTTCACAGACTTCGTTCACTGGCAATCCACAATTTCTCTTGGATGCTCAGAACGCGACGCCTAACCGTCTGGAGGATGCACAGTCCTCAAGTGTAATAAGTCTTCAGATCACACAGACACGAAGACTTAAGTGATGCCCAATTTACTCTGGCTCTGGGTGGTTAGGGCTTTTCTCCTCACTGGGAATTTTTCTTTCAAAGGCTTCGAGGTGGGTTGCTCTCAAACGACAAAAGCCGTGCACTGAAATCTGAGCAGCCAACCATTTAAGGTTGTGGGGGGTGGACTATTTATAGCCACTTGGCAACCCGACCTGATCTGTCCGAAATGACCCTGGGTCACTAAGGAACTGACACGTGTACCAACGGTCGGATTTCGAACTCACACGGCAACTTTACTTGGGCTACAAGTAAAGCTGACTTGTCTGACTCTGGACAAGATTTTCTCTCATAGTCTTCGCTCGAAGACATAGGATTTGAATTCGACATCACTTCAGTCATTCTGACTGGTTCTCTTCGACCCCACTTAACAGTACGGTGGTTCCTATGACACAACATGAATGAAATAAAACTACGAAGGATCTAGGTCTTCGAGTTCCAAAAGCTTCATAGGGAGTCTTCTCATGTCATTGTCTTCAATATGAATATCTTCATAAACCACCATTGTCTTCAATGTCTTCGTACATTTTTAGGGGTCATCTCTGGTAGTGAAACCGAATCAATGAGGGACTTCTACCTGTGTTTTCCTGCAATTCTCACAAACACATTAGTCCCTCAACTAGGTTTGTCGTCAATACTCCAAAACCAACTAGGGGTGGCACTAGATGCACTTACAATCTCCCCCTTTTTGGTGATTGATGACAAACTAGTTGAAGTTTTCAACGGGAAACATAATTTGCGAAATTGTAAAAGAATTGTCTTCATAAGTTGCAAGGGCTCCCCCTGAAGATGTGCATATAAGTAATTTGCTTCTTGAATGCAAATGCACATGGCAGGTTGTACTTGTGGAGATCCACTTCAACTTATGACAATCCACTATGCATGTGTAAGTATATGAAGATAATGACATGCATAATGGAAAATGGACGTCTGCAGAATGAGATGAGTGCGGAATTTATTGTCGCACATGCGGAATTTATCTTCGCAACACGGAGTGACAAACAGGTGGCAGACGACCATCAAGGCTAAGTGTTACAACTCAATGAAGCAAATGTAGCAAAAAAACGGGAGTTGTAAGCACGAAGCAAAATGTAGCAAAAATATGAAGGCACCCGCCCATAGTGACCCGCTTGAAGACTATTACCATCATATGCTTCTCCCCCTTTTGTCAGTGATGACCAAAAAGGTTTGAAGACATAGAGGTTTCTACGCGTTCCCAGGCGCAGCAGGGTCGGTGGAGTTGTTTGGTAGCGGTGCAGACGAGCTTGGTGCAGATTCGACGTGTGTTGAAGCAGGTGGAGATGATGTCGCGTCGTCTTCTTCTTCAATAATCCGGGCAGACACGGTGGCAGCAGAAGAAGAGAACTCTGACTCTTCAAGTGATGGTGTGCTGCGCATCACCGCTCTTCTTGGAGGCGTGGAGTCAAATTTGAAGTGCTCTGTGAAGCCATCCTCATGCAGTTCAGCTTCAGGGCACATCATGGTGAGGCCCTTCCAAGTGCGGCGACAGGTCTCGTGTGTGACAAATGCATTCTTTGTTGCCATATTTCTGATGCGATTGACGTCTTGCATGATGCTTCTCATCTGCCTCTTGAGCCAGTCGTGATGCCTATCTTGCTTTTGGTGAAGAGCCACAAGAAGCTCTCTGTTAGTGAGTGCACGAGCGCGCTTCTTGGGTCTCTTTGCAGCTGTGCTGTTGGTGGCTTCAGTTGATGCAGGGGCACGTGTGGTGCCAGCCATTGGATACACTCGGGAGAGAGCTTCAACACCTTCAATATTTTGAGTGAAGCTCTGGTGTTCTACATTCTGAAGACTTAGTGGTTGCTTGGCCGGCTCTGGATATATTGCTTCAGCAGATGTGTCCACATCTGGCAAAAATATTCTATGATTGCGGGCTGAGGGTTGATAGGAGATTGCAGAGTGAAGCTTGATCAGCCTCATAACCCAAGGAGCATAAAACTTTAATCCAAACAGTTCTGAAGCAGATGCTGCAAATTGACGGATGAAGAGATCCTGTGCATTGAAGCATTTTCCATGAAGAATGCAGAAGATGAGAGTCTTCATTGCACCATCAATCGTTGCATATCGAGAGTGTCCCTTGACTGGCCAGAGAGTCCGCCTTATGATGTGATATATTGTTCTGGGCAGGTACTCTAAGTCTTCAACGAAGAACCTAGTTGGATAGGGTGCATTTGGAGGAAATGGCTTCATCATTGAGAGCATCTGACTCATGTCTAGCTCAGGATGCTGAAATATGCTCTCAATTGCTTCAGCATGGAGTTGGCACCCTTCTTCAAAGAATTCGCCAGGAGTGGGAAGGCTAGTAAGCTCAATTAGGTCGAAAGCATTGGCTTCATGATGGATATTGCCTGTCATCCACTCCAGGATCCATGTCTTCGGATCTCTGTTATAGCCTTTGATATGCAAAGTGGCATAGAACTGGAGCAGAAGCTCTTCGTTCCAGTGCTCTTCGTCAGTGATAAATGGCAGCAAACCCACTTGCTTGAAGCAATCCAGTGCTTCTTCCAGACCAGGCAGACCTGCAATAGCTTCAACCTCAAGGCGCTTGTGAGGAAAGATGCGGCCTTGGTTGTAGAGGATGCATGAATAATAGCTGCGCTGTTGATGGCTCCAGAACCTATCTGATACAATCTGTTCCCTTGAATAAGGGTTCTTGGAGCGGTCAAAAAACGTGTTATCTGCCCTGAAGCCGTTGATGTTGAAGGAACCAGGAGCTGATGCAGGACCTGGGAACCTTGGTAGTCGTGGGATCGGCTTCTGGACCTAGGGCCTGTGCGCAATATGATAGTTGAATTGTGGTCCGGCAGCAGACTCAGGCACAGAATGTTCAGGAGCAGTAGCTTCGGTGTCTTCTGAAGCTGTTGTTGGGGAGGGCTCCACATTTGCTTCGGCGTTGTTTGTGGCAGCCTCAACATTTTCAGCTTCAGGCACGTTCTCCTTGAGAACTGCTTCTTGTTGGTGCGGGGGAGTTGGAGCTTGTGGTATTTCTGCTTGCTCTTCGGCTGATGCAGCCGGAATGTCTTCAGCAGCCTGAGCCCTTGGCCCTTTGCGAAGCCTATGGAGTGTAGGCACTGGTGGAGTTGCAGTGGGATGGGGCTCATCTTCCTCCTGTGGGCTATCTGCCCACGACGCATTTTGTGTGATTGGCGTCAATGGACGACCAATACTGATCTGTTCGCTTGTCTCAAGCTGAGGAAGGGCTGCATCACCTTGCACATTGTCTTGGGGATCAATGTCTTCAGCACCATTGGGGTTGGCTGCTGGAATGTCTTCAGCGTGCGGAGCCTCTATGTAAGTAGGCTCATGCACTGTCAACTGACGATCTGCGTCAGGATAGCGGACGCAGAGTGGTTCAACTATCAGGGGCTCTGTGGGAGCAGCCCGAGATTTCTTTGTCTTGCGCTTCTTGATGATGGGTTCAGAGGGAGAGGCTTCAGAATGTTTTCTCTTCTTAGCTTTAGCCTCTGCAGTCCGTGTCTTCTTGTGCTGTGAGGCGGTTGATCGACTCTTTGGCTTCGAGCCAGTCGTTGCAGCGGGGAAGACAATCGGAGCATCAGGTTCTGACCTTGGCGCTTCAGGTTCGGGCACAGCCGCCTTCTTTTTCTTCTTCGCGGCCATCCTGGGGTCAATGCCGGGACGCCCAAGCGCCTTGCGCTTTTCTGCCTCATTGTAGGCCTGCACGCAGTGATCAGCCAAAGTCTTCATGCGTTCTCGCGAGCCTTGAGCTTCAGCACGCGTCTTCAGGAAGCTCTCTTTCAGCTCATGCAACATAGTTTTGAAGTTTTTCACTTCTTGCACACTGAGCTTGGCCACGTGCTTCTTGAACTGAGCCTTTTCATAATCAATTTTCTATTTCAGTTCTACAATGCGCTGGGCTATTGCAAGTTCTGAAGCAATTGCACCTTGAAAGGCAACGCTGAGGCCTATGGGTAGCTGCAGATCATGGAAGCTTATGTCTGGTGTGTCAAACCATTCATCGATGAAGTTGTGGATGATGGCGACATCAAACAGAGGTAGATTGTTGAAGATTTCAGCCTCCTCCTTGCTCTTGATGAGCTGCTCAAGAGCATCATCTCCAAGATCTTCATCGCTTGAGAGATCAATGGCTTCGCAGCGCAGAATGTCAGCAGATGTGAGCTCTTTGCCTGTGTGTGGCTGAGGCTTCTTGGCTTCTTGGGGCTTGGACACTCGTGATAAGCCTTCTTTGGCTTCTTCTGCTTTGGCTTCGGAGCAGCAGGGGCGTCATCTGACTCAGTATCTGCTGGAGGGTCATTCACAGCAGTCCCTTGGACTAGGATGCGAGTGATGAGGCCTGCAAGATTGGCATACGGCCCGATGATATTGGGATCAGCGTTGCGTGTGCCATCTGCCCTTGGTGAGGAGGGACCAGGGTTGAAGTCAAGCCCAAATTTCTTCTTGTTTATCTTTGCTGACTGTTGTGCAAACTGAAAGTTGCGCTTGAAGAGATTATCATCGCGACACCAGAGAAGTGATGACAGATGTGCCTCAGCTGGCTGTGGTCCTCTCACCATGCATGGATAGAAGCCTTGAGCAATGGCTTCGTCTTTGGACCTGGGTACGAGATTTTTGTATAATACATCTCCCCAAGGTCTCTTGATGGTGCACTTCTCCACATATTCCTGAGTGACGAAGCGGTAGTGGAACCATTGCTCTGCCCAATATCTTCGAATCCATTGGATTCATGTCTTGCGCTGACCATAGCTTTCTTAAGGATCAGTTTTGTACATTTCTGCCAATTCATCAGGCAGATCTTTGGACGTTTCACCACGTCGCTGTCTGCCTCCCTTCCTTGCTACTATTTCTGAAGCCATGAATAACTTGGAAGGCTTCAAGATGTTCACAGGCTTCAAAGGCTTCCTTTTACAAGAACTGGTTTCAGGCGAGTTGATGTGATGCTGCAAGTACTCTGCAAATGAATGCAGACTATGAGAACCAAAGGATTCTCCCACGGACATGTACCTGTGACAGCATTAAGGTGCGAGGGAAGGGGAAGAGGTCATATGCATTCTCAGAAGATTTTGAAGATAAATCGGTTTAGAAGACATTGACCTCATTATGCGAAGACATTCACTTATAGATAAGAAGTTGGTTCCAGATTTGTACGAACCCATAGATCAGTACAAGTGAGGAATCTAACTACTTTATGAAGCACAAGTGAATATACTAGGCATGTTATGAGATGCAGCGAGAGATTTAACTGGTGTGAAGAGAAACTTCTTATGGCAGAAAGTGACTGAACTGTAGGATCAAAAGAAGCTGTAAAAAGAGGTTTTATTTACCACACTTGGAACTGCTAGACGAAGTGAGAGTTGAGGCCGAGCAGTTCGATCCTCCGTGCCCTAACTTGGCGACGGAAGACACCTACGGCGACGGCGGAGAAAGTGATGTCCGCTGTCGGCGTGAAAACGGCGTCGGAGAGGTTGCGGCAGTGAAGCGCTTCGTCGCCGGCGTCGTCGAGTGCTAGCTGTGGCGCTAGGGTTCGTGCGAGGGTGGAAGAAGGAGATAATGACCGCAGTGAATCGTATATTTATAGGGATAGAGGCGGCACTGCGCTATTATGCAGGTACCCCTGGCGGTTCGCATTTGAGACACGCGTGGCCAGTTAGAGGACGATTGGGATTTGTTCCACGTCCCACGCACGCCTAAATTATCGGGCGGTCGTTCCTGCTTCTCCGGATCTTATGTGGAGGAATGAGCATTAAAACTGACTTTTATGGTTGTCTCAATGTCTTCGGCTGACAAGGACACAGTGAAGACATTCGACAGTTTCAACAGAATGCATATGACTTGGAGAGATAGAGTTTGAGATAGAAAGCGTAGAGAGGTTAGGGTCCGATCACATTCACTTAGTTCAAAAGATTCAACCAAGAAGACATAGCTATAAGTGAATGCTATAGAGGACAGAACATCAGTACATATATATCCATATAATCAACGCAGTGAAGATAATCATGAAGACATACAGAGAATGAAGCCAAATCAATTGTGAAGACATTGAGAGGTGACGCCATGAGAGAAACACTTCAAAATGGAACATTTGGTGGTGGCGTTACCCACCGTATAGGAAGTATTAGACCCAGACACGGCGCACAATTATCGTGGCGCTCCGAAGTCAAATTCCACATTAATGTATTCACACTTAGAATGTATGTCTTCATTGATTGAAGATATACGCTACTTCGTGTGTTGCACATCTAAGTCATCAATATGCATAAGTGTTAGGATGTGTGCCTGATCACAGGACATTTGAGGATTCCAAGATATTTAGCTCACACCGTAACTTGCAAAATCTCTTCTCATCCAAGGGCTTTGTGAAGATATCTGCCAATTGCTCTTCAGTGTTGACGTGTATGATATCAATGTCTTCCTTCACAACATGATCTCTGAGAAAGTGATGACGAATTTCAATGTGCTTTGTCTTCGAGTGCTGAACTGGGTTGTTGGCAATCTTGATGGCGCTTTCGTTGTCGCAGTAAAGTGGCACTTGCTTCAGATGAATGCCATAATCCTTGAGTGTTTTCTTCATCCACAGAAGCTGAGCGCAGCAAGATCCAGCAGCAATGTATTCAGATTCAGCAGTGGAGAGAGATACATAGTTCTGCTTCTTTGAAGACCAACATACAAGTGATCGTCCCAGAAAATGACATGTGCCTGATGTAGATTTGCGATCAACTTTGTCACCAGCATAATCAGCATCCGAAAATCCAACCAGATCAAACTCTGAGCCCTTTGGATACCATAATCCTAGAGTTGGGGTGTGAGCCAAATATCGAAGAATTCGCTTCACAGCTAAGTGATGCGACTCCTTTGGTGTCGCTTGAAATCGAGCACACATGCAAACACTAAGCATGATATCTGGCCTAGATGCACATAAATAAAGCAAAGAACCAATCATGGAGCGGTATACCTTTTGATCGAACTCTTTACCATTGTCGTCAGGACCCAGATGATGTTTGGCTGGCATTGGTGTTGTGAAGCCTTTGCAGTCTTGCATACCGAACTTCTTCAGGCACTCTTTAAGATATTTCTCTTGAAATATGAAGATGCCGTTGCGTTGTTGCCGTATTTGAAGACCGAGGAAGAACTTCAGCTCCCCCATCATGGACATCTGATATTGCTCTTGCATCATATATCCAAACTCTTCACTATACTTCTGATTGGTGCAGCCGAAGATAATGTCATCCACATATATTTGGCACACAAACAGTTCACCATCATATGTCTTCGTGAAAAGAGTGGGATCCAGGGAACCAGGTATGAAGCCTTTGCTTTTCAGAAAGTACTTGAGTGTATCATACCAGGCTCTAGGGGCTTGTTTGAGGCCATACAGTGCCTTGTTGAGCTTGTATACCATATCAGGATGTTTTGGATTTTCAAAGCCAGGTGGTTGTGCAACATATACTTCTTCTTCAATCTTGCCATTGAGAAAGGCACTTTTCACATCCATTTGATATAGAAGTATGTTATGATGATTTGCATAGGCCAGCAGTATGCGTATGGCTTCAAGCCTAGCCACAGGAGCAAATGTTTCATCGAAGTCAATGCCCTCCACTTGAGTATATCCTTGAGCAACTAGACGAGCTTTGTTTCTGACAACTTGACCATGCTCATCTTGCTTGTTGCGGTATATCCATTTGGTGCCTATTATGTTGTGCTTTTGTGGATCAGGACGCTTAACCAGTTCCCATACATTATTCAGCTCAAACTGTTGAAGCTCTTCTTGCATAGCTTGAATCCATTCAGGTTCCATGAAGGCTTCTTCAACTTTCTTGGGTTCTGATATTGAGACAAATGCGAAATGCCCACAGAAGTTTGTTAGCTGAGTTGCCCTTGAACGAGTGAGTGGACCAGGTGCATTGATGATGTCTAGTATTTTGTCAATTTGTACTTCATTTGCAACATGAGGGTGTGTGGGGCGAAGACTTTGCTCTTGCTGATCTATGTGGTCATTTGAAGGTATATCTTCAGGCTGAGCATTGTCTTCATGTGGATCAGGTGCTGAGATGATAAGTTCTTCTTCAGGTTGAGCTTCAGAAGGTACAATTTCTCCAGTTCCCATAAGCTTGATTGATTCATTTGCTGGAACTTCATCTAGCACATTTGGCAATTGCTCTCTTTGTGATCCATTGGTTTCATCAAATCGCACATCCACTGTTTCAATCACTTTGTAGTGGAAGAGATTGAAGACTCTGTAGGAGTGCGAATCCTTTCCATATCCAAGCATGAAGCCTTCATGTGCTTTTGGAGCAAACTTTGAGGTGTGGTGTGGGTCCTTGATCCAGCATTTTGCGCCAAATACTCTGAAATAACTGACATTTGGCTTCTTGCCAGTTAGGAGTTCATAGGATGTCTTGTTCAGGAGCTTGTGAAGATAAACATGATTGATTGTATGGCATGCAGTATCAATGGCTTCAGTCCAGAATTTTCTTGGAGTCTTGTATTCATCTAGCATTGTTCTGGCCATCTCAATGAGTGTTCTGTTCTTGCGTTCGACGACGCCATTCTGCTGTGGCGTGTATGGAGCTGAGAATTCATGTGTGATGCCCAAGGTGTCCAGATATGTATCAAGACCAGTGTTTTTGAATTCAGTGCCATTGTCACTTCTGATGTGCTTTATCTTGGCGCCAAAATTGTTCATAGCTCGATTTGCGAAGCGTCTGAAGACATCCTGCACTTCAGTCTTGTAAAGGATTATGTGCACCCAAGTATATCTAGAATAATCATCAACAATTACGAAGCCATAGAGGCATGCAGAAGTAGTAAAAGTTGAGTAGTGAGTGGGACCGAAAAGATCCATGTGAAGCAGTTCGAAGGGTTGTGTAGTAGTCATGATTGTCTTCGAAGGATTTTTTGCCCTTGTCATCTTCCCTGCTTCACAAGCACCGCATAAGTGATCTTTCTTAAACTTGACGCCCTCGATGCCTATGACGTGATTTTTCTTCACAAGGGTGTGGAGGTTCCTCATGCCAGCATGCCCAAGCCTTCGATGCCAAAGCCAGCATTCTGAAGCTTTTGCAAGAAGACATACTGCAAGTTGTGGTCCTGCTGAGAAATCTACCACATACAAATCACCTTTCCTATACCCTTCAAACACTAGAGATTTGTCAGATTCCATTAGCACCAGGCAGCGATATTTGCCAAACATTACAATCATATTCAAATCGCAAAGCATTGAGACAGACATTAAGTTGAAGCCAAGGGATTCAACAAGCATGACTTTATCCATGTGTTGATCCTTTGAGATTGCAACTCTACCTAGACCCAATACCTTACTTTTACCAGTGTCAGCGAATGTAATGTGGCTCTTGTTGGATGGACGTAAAGTTGAGTCCATAAGAAGGCTTCTTCTGCCAGTCATGTGATTTGTACACCCACTGTCAATAATCCATTCTGAAGACTTTGAAGTCGCTGGTATCGTACCCTACAGTGCAGTTAGGGGGATAGGCTTCACGAAGAGTGTTGTGAAGCATAAACATTTGACGAACCAGTGGGTTATGAAAACTTAGATCCAGATTAGGACTAATGGGGAGAGTAGCATGCGATTCAGGAATGAAGTACATAATGATGCCATTTGGGCATTTTATCTTGCGCCCCACAAGATTTTTATGGTCCCCAGCAATAGCATCAGAAGGTTTTGTTTTTGTGCTGGAGACCTTTCCCTGCAAAGGAGAGTTAAGCTTTCTTAACCACCCACATCTTCAAGGGTGGCTTAGAAGCTATAAGTCTAAGTGCAGCATCTGAGAATTTTGTCTTTGAAACCTTAGCAAACAGTCTAGCAGGTGGACAATAATACTCATAGGAATAAGTAGAATAATTTTTGGTCATATGAACATGACGGTTCGATGAACCACTCTCATATTCATATGCCTGAGTATGGTTTCCCTGCAAAACATTTGCGTTAGTGCGACTCAGGTGAGTCCCCTGTTTGTATGAAGCATTTGGACCATATGAAGCCTTTGGTCTGAGGTTTGTCTTCTTCAAGTGAGGTGTCATGAAGACATTCACAGGAAGATTTTCCAGACATGTTTTCGGAACCCAGATCTTCTTCATAGGCGGTCCATTCCTGCAGTTAGTACCAATGTACCTGGCAAACACTTCATCATTCTGATTCTTAAACAGTTTATAGTTTGCATCAAAGGATTCATCAATGATAATTGGGTTAGCACAAGTGAAGCCAGACAGATTAGATGGATCTGCTGAGGATTCCTTTGCAGCAACCCATGTGGTTTTGGGGTACTGCTCAGGTTTCCAGTAAGACCCATCTGCATTAATTTTCCTCACGAACCCAACACCCTCTTTCCTAGGGTTTCGGTTCAGAATCTGCTTCTTAAGGACATCACATAATGTCTGATGCCCTTTCAGACTTTTGTACATCCCTGTTTCAAGCAATGTCTTCAACCTAGCATTCTCATCAGCAATAGCAGTGGTATCCTCAGCAGAGGGGTTAGTTACCACGTCAACAGTTGAAGATATTGAAACAGTAGTAGCAGTGGAACATTCAGCAACAGAAGCAGCATTATCACGCTCAATGCATTTAAGACACGGTGGTTCAAATCCTTCCTGAGCGGGACTGATCTGTTCAGCACGAAGTGACTCGTTTTCCTTTTGAAGATCTTCATGAGCCACCCTCAATTTCTCAAGTTCTTGCTTCCTTTGAAGATAATCATAGGAAAGCTTTTCATGAGTTGTTGAGAGAGTATCATGACGATCTTCAAGTTCCTGATACTTAACGTGAAGGTTTTTTATGTCTTCAATTAAGGATTCAGAACGAGTCATTTCAGCACCCAACAGATCATCGCTTCTGTCTAACAATTTTTGAATATGTTCCATAGCTTTCTGTTGTTCAGTTGCAATTTTAGCAAGTGTTTTGTAGCTAGGTTTTGAATCACATTCAGAGTCATCGTCACTAGATGTTTCATAGCGAGTAGTGCGTGTGTTTACCTTGGCACCGCGTGCCATGAAGCAGTAGGTAGGAGTGGAGTCGTTCTTGTCATTTGCGTCGGTGTCGGTGATGCAGTCATTGTTTTCAGTATTGAAGATGGACTTGGCGACGTATGCTGTAGCCAGACTCGCAATGCCAGAATCAGACTCCTCCTCAGACTCCACCTCTGCCTCCTCAGATGCGGACTCCTCCTCTGAATCCATCTCCTTTCCAACAAACGCACGTGCCTTGCCAGATGAGCTCTTCTTGTGTGATGAAGACTTTGATGAAGTTTTGGAAGAAGACTTTGAGTATTTCTTCTTCTTCTTGTCGTCAGAATCATATTCCTTGCTCTTCTTCTTCCTTCTGTTCTCATTTTCCCACTATGGACACTCAGAGATGAAGTGTCCAGTTTTCTTGCACTTGTGACATGTTTTCTTCCTGTAGTCATGAGCAGAAGCTTCATCATTCCTTGAGCTTGATCGTGAAGATTTCCTGAAGCCTTTCTTCTTAGTGAATTTTTGGAACTTCTTTACTAGCATTGCAAGTTCTCTTCCAATGTCTTCAGGATCATCAGAACTGCAGTCAGATTCTTCTTCAGATGAGGAGGCAGCTTTTGCCTTCAAGGCACGAGTTCGCCCATAGTTTGGGCCATAGATATCTCTTTTCTCAGAAAGTTGAAACTCATGTGTGTTGAGCCTCTCAAGTATGTCAGACGGATCGAGTGTCTTGAAATCAGGACGTTCTTGAATCATCAGGGCCAGGATGTCAAACGAACTATCAAGTGATCTCAGCAACGTCTTGACGATTTCATGTTTGGTGATCTCAGTGGCCCCGAGGGCTTGAAGCTCATTTGTGATGTCAGTGAGCCGGTCAAATGTGTGCTGGACATTCTCATTGTCATTTCGCTTGAAGCGGTTGAAGAGGTTGCGAAGAACACTGATTCTTTGATCTCTCTGGGTTGAGATGCCTTCATTGACTTTTGAGAGCCAGTCCCAGACTAGTTTGGATGTCTTCAAAGCACTCACACGGCCATACTGTCCTTTGGTCAGATGACCACATATGATATTCTTGGCAGTGGAGTCCAGTTGAGTGAACTTCTTGACATCAGCAGCAGTGACACCTTCTCCAGCCTTGGGAACGCCGTTCTCGACGACATACCATAGGTCGATGTCAATGGCTTCAAGATGCATGCGCATCTTATTCTTCCAGTAGGGATATTCAGTTCCATCGAAGACGGGGCAAGCAGCGGAGACTTTGATTATCCCTGCAGTCGACATAGCTAAAACTCCAGGTGGTTAAAACGAATCACACAGAACAAGGGAGCACCTCGCTCTGATACCAATTGAAAGTGCGTTATATCGACTAGAGGGGGGGTGAATAGGCGATTTTTATGAAAGTCTTCAAAACGTGAGAGTTATGAAGACAAACAGTGAAGATTATGCCTATTACTATGCAGCGGAAGTTAGATTACACTAGGCCAGCCATGGTCATGTATTCAATAGAGTGAAAGCGCAATGACAAACAGCTTCAGTGTAATAAGGATCAGGTAGGAAGAAGTTATGAAGCCGAACAGATCATACATTCATGTTGTGAAGACAGAAGATAAAGCAGGCATGCAATGGCTTCACAATGAATAACTGTAAGTGAAGGGAAGTGAAGATGAAACCAGTGACACGTTGAAGACAATGATTTGTTGGACCAGTTCCAGTTGCTGTGACAACTATACGTCTGGTTGGAGCGGCTAGGTATTTAAACCAAAGGACACACAGTCCCGGACACCCAGTCAAGGACACTTAGTCCAAGACACCCAGTCCTCACCGTTTTCTCCTTGAGCTAAGGTCACACAGACCTCGCCCAATCACTCTGGTAAGTCTTCAAGGTAGACTCCCAAACCTTCACAGACTTCGTTCACTGGCAATCCACAATTTCTCTTGGATGCTCAGAACGCGACGCCTAACCGTCTGGAGGATGCACAGTCCTCAAGTGTAATAAGTCTTCAGATCACACAGACACGAAGACTTAAGTGATGCCCAATTTACTCTGGCTCTGGGTGGTTAGGGCTTTTCTCCTCACTGGGAATTTTTCTTTCAAAGGCTTCGAGGTGGGTTGCTCTCAAACGACAAAAGCCGTGCACTGAAATCTGAGCAGCCAACCATTTAAGGTTGTGGGGCGTGGACCATTTATAGCCACTTGGCAACCCGACCTGATCTGTCCGAAATGACCCTGGGTCACTAAGGAACTGACACGTGTACCAACGGTCGGATTTCGAACTCACACGGCAACTTTACTTGGGCTACAAGTAAAGCTGACTTGTCTGACTCTGGACAAGATTTTCTCTCATAGTCTTCGCTCGAAGACATAGGATTTGAATTTGGCATCACTTCAGTCATTCTGACTGGTTCTCTTCAACCCCACTTAACAGTACGGTGGTTCCTATGACACAACATGAATGAAATAAAACTACGAAGGATCTAGGTCTTCGAGTTCCAAAAGCTTCATAGGGAGTCTTCTCATGTCATTGTCTTCAATATGAATATCTTCATAAACCACCATTGTCTTCAATGTCTTCGTACATTTTTAGGGGTCATCTCTGGTAGTGAAACCGAATCAATGAGGGACTTCTACCTGTGTTTTCATGCAATTCTCACAAACACATTAGTCCCTCAACTAGGTTTGTCGTCAATACTCCAAAACCAACTAGGGGTGGCACTAGATGCACTTACAACGATGATTCTCCACTTCACTCTAAATTTCTTTGAACTTTTCAAATGTTTCAGACTTGTGGTTCATTAAGTAGATATACCCATATATGCTCAAATCATTTGTGAATGTCAGAAAACAATGATACCCACTGTGAGCCTCAACACTCATCGGACCGTATACATCGGTATGTATTATTTCCAATAAGTCAGTGGCTCGCTCCATTGTTCCGGAGAATGGAGTCTTAGTCATCTTGCCCATGAGGCATGGTTCGCAAGCATCAAATGATTCATAATCAAGTGATTCCAAAAGTCCATCCACATGGAGTTTCTTCATGCGCTTTACACCAATATGACCTAAACGGCAGTGCCACAAGTATGTTGCACTATCATTATCAACTTTGCATCTTTTGGCATCAATATTATGTGTATCACTACGATCGAGATTCAATAAACCATTTATTAAGTGTATGACCATAGAAGGTTTTATTCATGTAAACAAAACAACAATTATTCTTTGACTTAAATGAATAACCGCATTGCAATAAACATGATCTAATCATATCCATGCTCAACACAAACACCAAACAACATTTATTTTAGGTTCAACACTAATCCCGAAGGTAAAAGGAGTGTGCGATGGTGATCTTATCAACCTTGGAATTATTTCCAACACACATCGTCACCTTGTCCTTAACTAGTCTTTGTTTATTTTGCAACTCCTGTTTCGAGTTACTGATCATGGCAACTGAACCAGTATCAAATACCCAGGGGCTACTATGAACACTAGTAAAGTACACATCAATAACATGTATATCATATATACTTTTGTTCACTTTGCCATCCTTCTTATCCGCCAAGTATTTGGGGCAGTTCCGATTCCTAAAGACCATTTCCTTTGCAGTAGAAGCACTCAGTTTCAGGCTTGGGTCTAGCTTGGGGCTTCTTCATGGGAGTGGCAACTTGCTTGCCATTCTTCTTGAAGTTCCCTTTCTTTCCCTTGCCCCTTTACTTGAAACTAGTGGTCTTGTCAACCATCAACATTTGATGTTTTTCTTGATTTCTACCTTCGTCGATTTTAGCATCACGAAGAGCTCGGGAATCGTTTTCGTCATCCCTTGCATATTATAGTTCATCACGAACTTCTAGTAACTTTGTGATAGTGACTAGAGAACTCTATCAATCACTTTATTATCTAGAAGATTAACTCCCACTTGATTCAAGCAATTGTAGTACTCAAACATTCTGAGCACATGCTCACTGGTTGAGCTATTCTCCTCCATCTTGTATGCAAAGTACTTGTCTGAGGTCTCATACCTCTCAACTCGGGCATGAGTCTGAAATACCAATTTCAGCTCTTGGAACATCTTATATGCTCCGTGGTGTTCAAAATATTTTGAAGACTCGGTTCTAAGCCGTAAAGCATGGAGCACTAAACTATCAAGTAGTCATCATACCGAGCTTGCCAAAGGTTCATAACGTCTGCATCTGCTCCTGCAATAGGTCTGTCACCTAGCGGTGCATCAAGGACATAATTATTTTGTGCAGCAATGAGGATAATCCTCGGATCACGGACCTAGTCCGCATCATTGCTACTATCATCTTTCAAATTAGTTTTCTCTAGGAACATATCATAAATAAAACGGGGAAGCTATACGCGAGCTATTGATCTACAACATAGATATGCAAAATACTATCCGGACTAAGTTCATGATAAATTAAAGTTCAATTAATCATATTACTTAAGAACTCCCGGTTAGATAGACATCACTCTAATCAACTAAACCATGTCCGATCATCACGTGAGATGGAGTAGTTTTCAATGGTGAACATCACTATGTTGATCATATCTACTATATGATTCACGGTCGACCTTTCGGTCTCAGTGTTCCGAGGCCATATCTGCATATGCTAGGCTCGTCAAGTTAAACCTGAGTATTCTGCTTGTGCAAAACTGGCTTGCACCCATTGTATGTGAACGTAGAGCTTATCACACCCAATCATCACGTGGTGTCTCGACACGATGAACTGTAGCAAGGGTGCATATTCAGGGAGGAATCCCCATTGTAGGGTGTTGCAATACGTTCATAATCCGCTTATAGTGGGTGTTGCGAGTGACAGAATACACAGTCCCGAGTAAGCGGGCTATTGCGTGTAGGAGTAAAGAGGACTTGATACTTAATGCTATGGTTGATTTTTACCTTAATGATCTTTGGTAGTTGTGGATGCTTGCTAGAGTTCCAATCATAAGTGCATATGATCCAATTAGAGAAAGTATGTTAGCTCATGCCTCTCCCTCATATAAAATTGCAAGAATTATTACTAGTCTAGTTATCGATTGTCTAGGGACAAATGACTTTCTTGTTGACAAAAGCTATCTACTTTTATTACCTTGCAATTTATTCATTGTTTTATTCTCGCAAAGTACTCGTAGTTTTATTCTTGCAAAATAGTTTCATACTTGTTCTAGGTAAAGCAAATGTTAAGTGTGCGTAGAGTTGTATCGGTGGTCAATAGAACTTGAGGGAATATTTGTTCTACCTTTAGCTCCTCGTTAGGTTCGACACTCTTATTTATCAAGAAGGCTACAAACGATCCCCTATACTTGTGGGTTATCACAGGGGTACGTTGGGGAACGCAGTATTTCAAAAAAAATCCTACGATCATGCAAGATCTATCTAGGAGATGCATAGCAACGAGAGGGGAGAGTGTGTCTACGTACCCTCGTAGACCGAAAGCGGAAGCGTGTAGTCACACGGTTGATGTAGTCGAATGTCTTCGTGATCCAACCGATCAAGTACCGAACACTCGGCACCTCCGCGATCTGCACACGTTCAGCTCGGTGACGTCCCTCATACTCTTAATCCAGCTGAGGCTGAGGTTGAGTACCGTCAGCACGATGGCATGGTGACGGTGATGATGAAGTTACCGACGCAGGGCTTCGCCTAAGCACTACGACAAATATGACCGAGGTGGAAAACTGTGGAGGGGGCACCGCACACGGCTAAAGATCAACTTGTGTGTCTATGGGGTGCCCCCTCCCCCGTATATAAAGGAGGGGAGGAGTAGGCCGGCCGGCCACAAGGGGGGCAATCCTGCTCCTAGTAGGAGTAGGTTTCCCCCTTTCCTAGTCCAAGTAGGAGAAGAAGGAAGGAGAGGGAGAGGGAGAGGGAGAGGGAAAGAGGGGACGCGCTCCCCCTATCCTAGTCCTATTCGGACTCCCCTTGGGGGGGCATGCCACCTCTTGGCTGCGGCCCTCTCTCTCCCCTAAGGCCCACTAAGGCCCATAATTTTCCAAGGGGGGGGGGGTCCGGTAACCCTCCGGCACTCCGGTTTTATCCGAAACTATCTGGAACACTTCCGGTGTCCGAATAACATGTTCTAATATATCAATCTTTATGTCTCAACCATTTCGAGACTCCTCGTCATGTCCGTGATCACATCCGAGACTCCGAACAACCTTCAGTACATCAAATCACATAACTCATAATACATATCGTCATCGAACGTTAAGCGTGCGGACCCTACAGGTTCGAGAACTATGTAGACATGACCGAGACACATCTCCGGTCAATAACCAATAGCGGAACCTGGATGCTCATATTGGTTCCTACATATTCTATGAAGATCCTGATCGGTCAAACCACATAACAACATACATTGTTCCCTCTGTCGTCGGTATGTTACTTGCCCGAGATTCGATCGTCGGTATCATCATACCTAGTTCAATCTCGTTACCGGCAAGTCTCTTTACTCGTTCTGTAATGCATCATCCCATGACTAACTCATTAGTCACATTTCTTGCAAGGCTCATAGTGATGTGCATTACCGAGAGGGCCCAGAGATACCTCTTCGATACATGGAGTGACAAATCCTAATCTCGATCTATGCCAACTCAACAAACACCATCGGAGACACCTGTAGAGCATCTTTATAATCACCCAGTTACGTTGTGACGTTAGATAGCACACAAGGTGTTCCTCCGGTATTCGGGAGTTGCATAATCTCATAGTCATAGGAACATGTATAAGTCATGAAGAAAGCAATAGCTATAAACTAAACGATCATAGTGCTAAGCTAACGGATGGGTCTAGTCCATCACATCATTCTCTAATGATGTGATCCCGTTCATCAAATGACAACACATGTCCATGGCTAGGAAACTTAACCATCTTTGATTAACGAGCTAGTCAAGTAGAGGCATACTAGGGACACTTTGTTTGTCTATGTATTCACACATGTACTAAGTTTCCGGTTAATACAATTCTAGATTGAATAATAAACATTTATCATTATATAAGGAAATATAAATAACAACTTTATTATTGCCTCTAGGGCATATTTACTTCAGGGTATATATAGCCTTCACACGAAATCCAACCGTTATACACATTTGACTCAACTCGGTGGCACAGGCCTATGTAAAATATGTGAACGTTGGAGGTCTCAGCGGGACCGAATGGAAACATCTCGGAGTGACCGATGTGCAATGGTAGGGCAAAACCTTGCTTCGGTGGCACCAATTGCATCATCTCGGTAAGCTCGAAATAAAGCAATAAGACAACAAAAGGTTGGCAAGCCATCTCGGTGGCACCAATTACAAAACTTGGTAAGACCGAAATAATTGCAACAGATAACAGAGAGTTGGCAAGACCATCTCGGTGGGACCGAGATCCATATCGGTGGATCCCGTTTGTTAAGGTTTGGCTGTGGCAGTGTCTAGATGAACTGGGTGGGTCCGGATAGGTAAGATTCGGTGGGACCGAGTTGGCTTTTAGGGGTTTGGACATATTTGGATAGAGAAAGTGGTTGAGGGTTTTGGAGCATATCACTAAGCACTTAAGCAACAAGATCATCATCAAAACCTCATCCCCTTTTAAACTTATTGGCTTTCCTATGGAATCATTTTGATCTTGGATCACTTAACCAAAAATGTAGAGTCTTGAGCTTTTTCCAATCCATGTCCTTAGCATTTTGAGGGGTCCACAATCACTAGTCCTTGCCATGCCAATCATTGAACTTCCTAAAATCTTTGACTTGAATGGATATTAGTTCAATGAGATATATGTTGTTATTAATTACCAAAACCACCTGGGAATTAGCTGCACTTTCAATATCTGAGTCCTGGTAGTTTGGTATGTCGTCTTTAACAAATGCGAACCTGTCCCAAAATTGCTTGGTCGATTCGTCAGGCCGTTGCCTTACCTAGGTGAGATCCCAGACATCGGGGGGCCCGAATTATCGGGGCAATACTCGATGTGGGAGGTGGGTGGGAGAGGAATTTCGATCTCTATGGACCATGGGGTTGATGCCCTGATGTTTTCAGCCTGCAAAGGGCGCGCGACCGCCGGACCGACCGAGCCGACTTGAAGAACAGACTCGTTAGTGGTTTCTAGCCCGCCGTTGTCGGAATCACGTTCCAGGAAGTACCTCGAACCTTCGCCCTTTACGGGGAGTTCAGTTGGGGGGGAGAAAGGTCGTGGATCGTTTCTTGCTCGGGAATGAGAAAGTGTGTCTCCGCGATGGGAGTTTTAGGCATGGAAACAGTCCCTTGGAGATTGGATTCATTGATCGACGAACCCATCGATCCTTTCTTGATCTTCACAGTGGAACTCTCAATGAAAGTACCATTGTCAGTGTGAAATCCGGTAGACCTCGGGGTAGGGGGTCCCGAGCTGTGGATCTCGGATCGATGGTAATAGGAACATGGGAGGCAATGTTTACCCAGGTTCGGCCCCTCTTGATGGAGGTGTATCAAGTACAGAGTTGATCTACCTCATGATCGTAAGTTGTGTTCGAACTATAGGGCTAGGTGAATGTAATTGTGATCCGGTCCCCTCTACGGGCTAAACCCCTTGGCTTACATACATGCCAGGTAGGGTATCTAGGGTTACATGGTCGGTATCCAGGAGATCATATGGAGGCGGCATGATATGTCTTGGAGTATACGTCAAGTCTCCGGGAGGTGCAGTCTTGATCCATCGTGCATCTACCAGAGTCCACCTCGAAGAGAATGGGGCCCCACCGGCCCATCCGAAGACTACGGGCCGTCTGAGTTAGTATCCCCACTTCTGGGACATCATCACCGTGATCATATCATGATGTGCCTGGACAGACGATGATGGATACCGTATAATGAATGGGCCCAAAGAGTATCTCCCCATTGTCGGAGGAGCAAATCTCAGTCTTGAATTATCAAGTCGCTCGACATATTTTTAAATGTACCTGAAAGTTACCATTATGATAACCCATTTACAAGTAACGTTGGGAAACCCAAAGTAACCATCTAGTATGAAGGTCCACAATATTCTCATGGTCCAAGGGCGTGGGTATATTTTAACATATAACATGAAAATATCGACAACAATGTTGACGATTTGATCTTGCAGTTATTTCATAAGTTGGGTCTGTCCAACACCACTATTCTGCTAACAATGTGTTATCATTATTGTCAAGATCCTTGTTTTGTTTAAAAATGCCCACCATCAGGAAAACAGGATCATCTGCAGTACATGAACTAGTCTTAGAGGCGAGACAAGGGATCTACTTGATGTTTATCTTTCCATGTATGCAACTGAGTTTTCCTCTGAATATCATATTCTAGAACCATTGAAATTATAACATAGAAACATAAACTTAATTATAAACCTGAAAAGAAATAATAATGTTTTATTATTGCTTGTAGGGCATATTTCCAATAGGAACAAGGTGGGTCTGATGCCAAATATTGGCCTGAGCTATGGACTCCGGCGAAGCCAAACACACACATAAAGATCTCGCCGAGGAGATTTTGCGTTGTGTAATTGTGTGCAACCTTTTGTTTTCTTCTTCCATTTATTCAGAAATAAAAATGATCGTGTTGATTGTGCTGATACGTCTCCAACATATCTACTTCTCTAAAAACTTTTGGTATTGTTTTTGCCTCTAATTTTCATAATTTGAATGAAACTAACACGGGTTGATGTTGTTTTCAACATAACCGCCCTAATGTTATTTTTATGGAGAAATAAAAGTGGCCAGAATTGAACGAGGATTTTTGGAGAATTATTTCAAAATATTTAATAATTTATGGAGCGGAAATGGACTGGAGGGGAGTCACCTGGCCTTGGCACGACTAGGTGGAGCCCCCTAGGGCGCGCCATGGGGGGCGTGTGTTGGGGAACGTAGCAGAAATTCAAAATTTTCTACGCATCACCAAGATCAATCTATGGAGTAATCTAGCAACGAGGGGAAAGAGAGTGCATCTACATACCCTTGTAGATCGCTAAGCAGAAGCGTTCAAGTGAACGGGGTTGATGGAGTCGTACTCGTCGTGATCCAAATCACCGATGATCCTAGTGCCGAACGGACGGCACCTCCGTGTTCAACACACATACAACCCGGTGACGTCTCCTACGCCTTGATCCAGCAAGTGGAGAAGGAGAGGTTGGGGAAGACTCCATCCAGCAACAGCACGACGGCGTGGTGGTGGTGGAGGAGCGCGGGACTCCAGCAGGGCTTCGCCAAGCACTACGAGAGACGAGGAGGAAGAGAGTTAGGGCTGCGCCAAGAGGGAGAGGATCTCGTGTGTCTTGCAGCCTCCAATACCTCAAGTATATATAGGGGAAGGGGAGGGGCTGCGCCCCCACCTAGGGTTCCCTCCCTAGGGGTGGCGGCAGCCCCCAGATCCCATCTGGGTGGCGGCCACAAGGGGGAGAGGGGGAGGCGCACCTGGGGTGGGCCTTAGGGCCCATCTGCCCTAGGGTTTGCCCCCCTTCCCTCTTGGAGGCGCCTTGGGCCTTGGTGGGAGGCGCCCCAGCCCACCTAGGGGCTGGTCCCTTCCCACTATTGGCCCATGTAGGGCTCCGGGGCTGGTGGCCCCACCTGGTGGACCCCCGGACCCCTCCGGTGGTCCCGGTACACTACCGGTGATGCCCGGAACACTTCCGGTCGCCAAAACCATACTTCCTATATATTAATCTTTACCTCGGGACCATTCCGGAACTCCTCGTGACATCCGGGATCTCATCTAGGACTCCGAACAACATTCGGTAACCGCGTACATACCTTCCCTATAACCCTAGCGTCATCGAACCTTAAGTGTGTAGACCCTACGGGTTCGGGAACCATGCAGACATGACCGAGACAACTCTCCGGCCAATAACCAACAGCGGGATCTGGACACCCATGTTGGCTCCCACATGCTCCACGATGATCTCATCGGATGAACCACGATGTCAAGGATTCAATCAATCCCGTATACAATTCCCTTTGTCTATCGGTACGATACTTGCCTGAGATTCGATCGTCGGTATCCCGATACCTTGTTCAATCTCGTTACCGGCAAGTCTCTTTACTCGTTCCGTAACACATCATCCCGTGATCAACTCCTTGGTCACATTGTGCACATTATGATGATGTCCTACCGAGTGGGCCCAGAGATACCTCTCCGTTACACGGAGCGACAAATCCCAGTCTCGATTCGTGCCAACCCAACAGATACTTTCGGAGATACCTGTAGTGTACCTTTATAGCCACCCAGTTACGTTGTGACGTTTGGCACACCCAAAGCACTCCTACGGTATCCGGGAGTTGCACAATCTCATGGTCTAAGGAAACGATAATTGACATTAGAAAAGCTTTAGCATACGAACTACACGATCTTTGTGCTAGGCTTAGGATTGGGTCTTGTCCATCACATCATTCTCCTAATAATGTGATCCCGTTATCAACGACATCCAATGTCCATGGTCAGGAAACCGTAACCATCTATTGATCAACGAGCTAGTCAACTAGAGGCTTACTAGGGACATGGTGTTGTCTATGTATCCACACATGTATTTGAGTTTCCTATCAATACAATTCTAGCATGGATAATAAACGATTATCATGAACAAGGAAATATGATAATAACCAATTTATTATTGCCTCTAGGGCATATTTCCAACAGTCTCCCACTTGCACTAGAGTCAATAATCTAGTTCACATCGCCATGTGATTAACACTTACAGGTCACATCGCCATGTGGCCAACATCCAAGAGTCTACTAGACTCAATGATCTAGTTCACATCACTATGTGATAAACACTCAAAGAGTTCTGGGTTTGATCATGTTATGCTTGTGAGAGAGGTTGTAGTCAACGGGTCTTGCCATATTCAGATCCCTATGTATTTCGCAAAACTTTATATCGTAGATGCTTCTACCACGTTCCACTTGGAGCTATTCCAAATTGTTGCTCCATTATATGTATCCGGTATCTCTACTCAGAGCTATCCGGATAGGTGTTAAGCTTGCATCGATGTAACTCTTTACGTCGAACTCTTTATCACCTCCATAACCGAGAAACATTTCCTTATTCCTCTAAGGAAAATTTTGACCGCTATCTGGTGATCTACTCCTAGATCACCTTTGTACCCTCTTGCCAGACATGTGGCAAGGCACACATCAGGTGCGGTACTTCAGCATGGCATACCGTATAGAGCCTATGACAAAAGCATAGGGGACGACCTTCGTCCTTTCTCTTTCTTCTGCCGTGGTCAAGCTTTGAGTCTTACTCAACTTCACACCTTACAACTCAGGTAAGAACCCCTTCTTTGACTGATCTATTTTGAACTCCTTCAAAAACATGTCAAGGTGTGCATTCTTTGAAAGTACCATCAGGCATCTTGATCTATCTCTATAGATCTTGATGCCCAATATGTAAGCAGCTTTATCCAGGTCTTCCTTTGAAAATCACTCTTCAAACAACCGTTTATGCTTTCCAGAAATTCTACATTATTTCAGATCTTACAATATGTCATCCACATATACTTATCAGAAATATTGTAGTGCTCCCACTCACTTTCTTGTAAATACAAGTTTCTAGCAAACATTGTATAAACCTAAAAGCTTTGATCACTCCATCAAAGCATATATTCCGATTCCGAGATGCTTGCTCTAGTCCATAGAAGGATTGCTGGAGCCAGCATACCTTTTAGCATCCTTAGGATCGACAAAACCTTTTATTGTATCACATACAACTTTTCTTACGAAAACTAGTAAGAAAACTTGTTTTGACATCCATCTGTAAGATTTCATAATCGAAAAATACAGCTAATGCCTATCATGATTCCGACGGACTTAAGCATCGCTACGGGTGAGAAATTCTCATCGTAGTCAACTCCTTGAACTTGTGAAAAGACTCTTTCCCACAAGTCGAGCTTCATAGACGGTAACATTACCGCCCACGTCCGTCTTCTTCTTAAAGATCCATTTATCTCAATGGCTTGCCGATCATCGGGCAAGTCCACCAAAGTCCATACATGGATCCTATCTCGGATTTCATGACTTCTAACCATTTGTCGGAATACGGGCCCACCATCGCTTCTCCATAGCTCGTAGGTTCATCGTTGTCTAACAACATGATATCTTAGACAGGATTACCGTACCACTCAGGAGTAGTACATATCCTTGTCGACCTACGATGTTCGATAGCAACTTGATCTGAAGCTTCATGATCACTATCATTAACTTCCTATTCAACATACATAGGTGCCATAGAAAACATCTTTCTGTGTTGCATCACTTTATGGTTGAAATAAAGGTTCAACAACCTCATCAAGTTCTATCTTCCTCCCACTCAATTCTTTCGAGAGAAACTCCTTCTTGAGAAAGGACTCGTTCTTAGCGACAAACAATTTGCCCTTGGATCTGAGATAGAAGGTATACCCTACTGTCACCTTTGGGTATCCTATGAAGATGTGTTTGTCCGCTTTGGGTTCGAGCTTCTCCGGCTGAAGCCTTAAGCATCGCATCCCCAAACGTTAAGAAACGACAACTTTGGTTTCTTGCCAAACCAATGTTCTTATGACGTCGTCTCAACGGACTTAGATGGTGTCCTATCTAAAGTGAATGCAGCTGTCTCTAACGCATAACCTCAAAATGAAAATGGTAGATTGATAAGAGACATCATAGATCGCACCATATCTCATAAGGTTCGTTTATGACGTCCGGACACACCATTACCCTGTGGTGTTCTAGGTGGCTTCAACTGTGAAACAATTCCACAATGTCTTAAGTGTTTGCCAAACTCATAACTCAGATATTCTCATTGATCAGATCGTAGGAATTTGATCTTCTTGTTATGATGATTCTTAACTTCACTCTGAAATCGCTTGAACTTTTCAAACGTTTCAGACTTGTGCTTCATTAAGTAAATATACCTATATCTACTCAAATCGTCAGTGAAGATGAGAAAATAGCGATACCCACCGCACGCTTCAATTCTCATTGGATCACACACATCTGCATGTATGATTTCCAACAAGTCACTTGCTCGTTTCATTGTACCTGAAAACGGGGTCTTAGTCATCCTGCCCATGAGGCATGGCTAGCATGTGTCAAGCGATTCAAAATCAAGTGACTCCAAACATCCATCGATATGGAGTTTCTTCATGCATCTTACGCCAATATGACCTAAGTGGAAGTGCCACAAGAAAGTGGTACTATCATTATTAACTCTACATCTTTTGGCGTGAACATGTGTATTACCACGACCGAGATTCAATGAACCATTCACATAGGGTGCATGACCATGAAAGGTATCATTCATGTAAAACAGAATAACCATTATTCTCTAACTCAAATGAATGACCGTATTGCAATGAACATGATCTAATCATATTCATGCTCAACGTAGACACCTGATAACATTTATCTAGGTTCAAAACTAATCCCGAAGGCAGATGGAGCGTGCGATGGTGATCTCATCAACTTTGGAAACACTTCCAACACACATCGTCACCTCGCCCTTAGCCAGTCTCCGTTTAGTTCGTAGCTTTTGCTTCAAGTCACCAGTAATAGCAACTGAACCGGTATCCAATACCCAGGTGCTACCAGGAGTACTAGCGAGGTACACATTAATAACACGTATATACTTTGTTGAAGTTGCCAGCCTTCTTATCTACCATGCATTTGGGGTAATTCCGCTACCAGTGACCGTTCCCCTTACAATAGAAGCACTTAGTCTCGGGTTTGGGTTCAACCTTGGGTTCCTTCACTGGAGCGGCAACTGATTTGCCATCCATGAAGTTTCCCTTCTAGCCCTTGCCCTTCTTGAAACCAGTGGTCTTGTTAAACCATCAACACTTGATGCTCCTTCTTGATTTCTACCTTTTGCGGTCTTAAGCACCGCGAACAGCTCCGGGATCAACTCCATCCCTTGCATGTCATAGTTCATCACGAAGATCTAGTAGCTGAGTGATAGTGACTAGAGAACTCTATCAATCACTATCTTATCTGGAAGTTTAACTCCCACTTGATTTAAGTGATTATAGTACCCAGACATTTTGAGCACATGCTCACTAGCTGAGCTATTCTCCTCCATCTTGTTGGCAAAAGAACTTGTCAGAGGTCTCACACCTCTCAACACGGGCATGAGCCTGAAATCCCAATTTCAGCTCTTGGAACATCTCATATGTTCTCTGGCATTCAAAACGTCATTGGAATCCCGATTCTAAGCCATAAAGTATGGTGCACGAAACTATCAAGTAGTCATCAGGACGTGTCTGTCAGGTGTTCACAACATCCACAGACGACATTGTAGGGGTTTGCACATCGAGCGGTGCATCAAAGACGTAAGCCTTCTGTGTAGCAGTGAGGACACTCCTCGGACTACAGACCTAGTACGCATTATTGCTTACAATATCTTTCAACTTGGTCTTTCTCTAGGAACGTATTGAAACAGGGAGCTACAACGTGAGCTATTTATCTACAACATATTTGCAAAGACAATTTAGACTATGTTCATGATAATTGAGTTCATTTAATGAACTCCCACTCAGATAGACATCCCTCTAGTCATCTAAGTGAAACATGATCCGAGTCAACTAGGCCGTGTCCGATCATCACGTGAGACGGACTAGTCAACATCGGTGAACATCTTCATGTTGATCGTATCTTCTATACGACTCATGCTCGACCTTTCGGTCTTCCGTGTTCCGAGGCCATGTCTGTACATGCTAGGCTCGTCAAGTCAACCTAAGTGTTTTTGCTATGTAAATCTGGCTTACACCCGTTGTATTCGAACGTTAGAATCTATCACACCCGATCATCACGTGGTGCTTCAAAACAATGAACCTTCGCAACGGTGCACAGTTAGGGGGAACACTTTTCTTGAAATTTTAGTGAGGATCATCTCATTTAAGCTACCGTCGTTCTAAGCAAATAAGATGTAAAACATGATAAACATCACATGCAATCAAATAGTGACATGATATGGCCAATATCATTTTGCTCCTTTTGATCTCCATCTTCGGGGCTCCATGATCATCGTTGTCACCGGCATGACACCATGATCTCCATCATCGTGTCTTCTTGAAGTTGTCTCGTCATCTATTACTTCTACTACTATGGCTAACGCTTTAGCAATAAAGTAAAGTAATTACATGACGTTTAAGTTGACACGCAGGTCATAAATAAATTAAGACAACTCCTATGGCTCCTGCCAGTTGTCATACTCATCGACATGCAAGTCGTGATTCCTATTACAAGAACATGATCAATCTCATACATCACATATATCATTCATCACATCCTTTTGGCCATATCACATCACAAGGCATATGCTGCAAAAACAAGTTAGACGTCCTCTAATTGTTGTTGCAAGTTTTTACGTGGCTGCTATAGGATTCTAGCAAGAACGTTTCTTACCTACGCCAAAACCACAACGTGATATGCCAATTTCTATTTACCCTTCATAAGGACCCTTTTCATCGAATCCGATCCGACTAAAGTGGGAGAGACAGACACCCGCTAGCCACCTTATGCAACTAGTGCACGTCAGTCGGTGGAACCAGTCTCACGTAAGAGTACGTGTAAGGTCGGTCTGGGCCGCTTCATCCCACGATGCCGCCGAATCAAGATAAGACTAGTAACGGCAAGTAAATTGACAATATCGGCTCCCACAACTGCTTTGTGTTCTACTCGTGCATAGAAACTACGCATAGACCTAGCTCATGATGCCACTGTTGGGGAACGTAGCAGAAATTCAAAATTTTCTACGCATCACCAAGATCAATCTATGGAGTAATCTAGCAACGAGGGGAAGGAGAGTGCATCTACATACCCTTGTAGATCGCTAAGCAAAAGCGTTCAAGTGAACGGGGTTGATGGAGTCGTACTCGTCGTGATCCAAATCACCGATGATCCTAGTGCCGAACGGACGGCACCTCCGTGTTCAACACACGTACAGCCCGGTGACGTCTCCTACGCCTTGATCCAGCAAGGGGAGAAGGAGAGGTTGGGGAAGACTCCATCCAGCAGCAGCACGACGGCGTGGTGGTGGTGGAGGAGCGCGGGACTCCAGCAGGGCTTCGCCAAGCACTACGAGAGACGAGGAGGAAGAGAGGTAGGGCTGCGCCAAGAGGGAGAGGATCTCGTGTGTCTTGCAGCCTCCAATACCTCAAGTATATATAGGGGAAGGGGAGGGTCTGCGCCCCCACCTAGGGTTCCCTCCCTAGGGGTGGCGGCAGCCCCCAGATCCCATCCGGGTGGCGGCCACAAGGGGGAGAGGGGGAGGCGCACCTGGGGTGGGCCTTAGGGCCCATCTGCCCTAGGGTTTGCCCCCCTCCCCTCTTGGAGGCGCCTTGGGCCTTGGTGGGAGGCGCCCCAGCCCACCTAGGGGCTGGTCCCTTCCCACTATTGGCCCATGTAGGCCTCCGGGGCTGGTGGCCCCACCTGGTGGACCCCCGGACCCCTCCGGTGGTCCCGGTACACTATCGGTGATGCCCGAAACACTTTCGGTGGCCAAAACCATACTTCCTATATATTAATCTTTACCTCAGGACCATTCCGGAACTCCTCGTGACATCCGGGATCTCATCCGGGACTCCGAACAACATTCGGTAACCGCGTACATACTTTCCCTATAACCCTAGCGTCATCGAACCTTAAGTGTGTAGACCCTACGGGTTCGGGAACCATGCAGACATGACCGAGACAACTCTCCGGCCAATAACCAACAGCGGGATCTGGACACCCATGTTGGCTCCCACATGCTCCACGATGATCTCATCGGATGAACCACGATGTCAAGGATTCAATCAATCCCGTATACAATTCCCTTTGTCTATCGGTACGATACTTGCCCGAGATTCGATCGTCGGTATCCCGATACCTTGTTCAATCTCGTTACCGGCAAGTCTCTTTACTCGTTCCGTAACACATCATCCCGTGATCAACTCCTTGGTCACATTGTGCACATTATGATGATGTCCTACCGAGTGGGCCCAGAGATACCTCTCCGTTACACGGAGCGACAAATCCCAGTCTCGATTCGTGCCAACCCAACAGATACTTTCGGAGATACCTGTAGTGTACCTTTATAGCCACCCAGTTACGTTGTGACGTTTGGCACACCCAAAGCACTCCTACGGTATCCGGGAGTTGCACAATCTCATGGTCTAAGGAAATGATACTTGACATTAGAAAAGCTTTAGCATACGAACTACACGATCTTTGTGCTAGGCTTAGGATTGGGTCTTGTCCATCACATCATTCTCCTAATGATGTGATCCCGTTATCAACGACATCCAATGTCCATGGTTAGGAAACCGTAACCATCTATTGATCAACGAGCTAGTCAACTAGAGGCTTACTAGGGACATGGTGTTGTCTATGCATCCACACATGTATCTGAGTTTCCTATCAATACAATTCTAGCATGGATAATAAACGATTATCATGAACAAGGAAATATAATAATAACCAATTTATTATTGCCTCTAGGGCATATTTCCAACAGCGTGTGGCCCCCCTAGTTACCGCCTTACAACAATTCCACCGCCATAAATTCACATATACACAAGAAAAATCACGGAAGCTTTCCATGATACGGAAACGCCCCAACCTCTTGTTCTTCCTTTGGAGATCTGATATGGAGTCTGTTTCTGACTCTGGAGAGGGAGATTCGTCGCCATCGTCATCGTCACCCTTCTCCAACAACAATTCTATGATGCTTCCACCCTTGTGTGAGTATTCCCATGTAGGCACATTGAGGTAGATAACAATTGGATGAGAATTCTTATGTAATCGATGTCTGATTTGTTAGGGTTTGATGCCTAGTATCCACTATGTTATGAGATTATTATTGCTATGACTTTGATATGTTTAATGCTTGTCACTAGGATCCGAGTGCCATGATTTCAGATCCGAACTCTCTATGTTTTCATGAATATATTTGTGTTTTTATCTTACATGCAAGTTGTATGCACATGCTATTGTTCTGAACCTTAGACTCCAAAGTGACAATAATTGGGATATCGATGGAAATGACTTTACCTTGAGGATTACATGTATTCACCGCATGTTAGTGCTTTGTTTCGGTTCTCTATTAAAAGAAGCGTCTTAATTACAATTTTCATTAGGATCCCGATGCCATGGGAGGGTAGAAGAATAGATGTTATGCAAGTTCTTACCGCAAGCACGTACAACTATTTATGAAATGCATGTCTACAAATGATTGATGAATTGAAGCTAATTTGTTGTTGCTCTATGTTATGACCATTCCATATTGAATCTCATATGAACAAAACCCACAATCTACTTCCATACCTACGCTTTATTTACTGTTGCTCCCGTTACAATTACTACTACTATCGCACTTTGTTACTACTCTGCAATCTTGATACTCTTAGGGGTTGTTTGGATAGCAAATATTAGGCGTTGGTTTATAGAAAACGAGTTTTTAGCTGATTTTTAGCAAAACCAGTTTTACTATTATTTCGGTTAAGAATGAGTTTGTATAAGACTACGTTTGGGTTGGAGAGTGTGTTTGTCAGTTCCTTATTCGATAATGATTCAGAGTACTATTCCTATTCTACGGTGAGCTTCTTATTTTCCCGTCACATTCCGTCGAGGTACGCAAATACAGGAGAGTTGACTCATCGATCTCGCCGGACAGCCGTGTACACGCTCATGTAGAAGCTAGCTAATGAGGCAAGCGCTCGATCAATTCGATCCGCCTACTGCCGCACGCACGAAATTACGGCCGTGAACACGCACACAAATGTAGAATCTTGCTGCCTAGAGCGATGGCTGGATCAATTCTATCGGCCGGCTGCAGAACTCACGAAATGATGCCGCCCACATGTGTATCTAGAAGCTAGCTACCGACGGGAACAAGCTGGATCGATTTGATCTGCTGGCTTCCGAGTTCCGACGCATGTACACGCTCAAGGAGCTGACCTTGGCAGCGACAACGACAAGACGGACGGCGCAGAAGAAGCGGCGGCAGGCGGCAGGCGGCCGGTGGCTAGAGGATGACGGCGTCGAGGTGTGGCACACTAGTGAGAGCCCATCGAAGCTGTCGCCGGTCACGGGCACATCTGCAGATTCTAATTCTCTGGCTGACGAACGTGCCCACGAGGATCAGCGAGAGAGATATAGGAATCACGTTTATAGAAAAATGACTAATAGTCGTTTTTGTACAAACCTGAAATTCCAGGTTTATAGGAATCCAGTTTTGCATATCCGTGGATTAGTTAGAAGACCCAAACGTGGTTTTAGTCGGTTAAACAGTTTTTTTTTTATATAGAACCGATTCTCTATATTCTATCTATCCAAACAACCCCTTACTGCCACTGCCACTGTATCATTACTGCTACCATATTAGAGCATCTCCAATAGCTTGTCTATATGGATGTCTATACTCGTTTTTCACGACGTGAGCCCAAAACAAGCGTCCAACAACTTGTCTATATGGTCGTTCAAATATATACATCCTCTAAATCGACCTCGACAATGTTCACGCCTGGACAATATGAAGGCGCCGTCTAAACTCAGCTGCGGCCACGATGTTTTGCTCTCCCCAACGATGGCCCACCTGTCACGGTCCCTGTATATAGACGTTTTGATGCAAAACTGAACATGTATACGAGGGAATCCTTTTAGACCATTGTCTATATGAATATATAGACATCCAAATATACACATGCTATCGGAAATGCTCTTACTTTTCTAGTAATAAATTATTGGAAGCAAGTTATCTATTCAGATGCAAGTTATCCACCATTTCTTTAAAAAAATTGCATTTTCCCTACGAGAGGACTAGGGAAAAAAATCTGGGCCTTTAAATGCAAAGTCGACGAAATATTTGACCAGAGCGGTGATAGAAATTGCAGCTCCCTTGCCCGGCTGCCCCCACCACACCAGAGCGCGGAGGCCACGCAAAGTAAACTTGACCACTTCCTCTCCTAACCCTTCTCTCGCTCTCCCCAGCGCCGCCCCATTTCCGGGAAGCTCGCCCGCCTGCCATGGAAGACGCCGAAGAAAATTCCATGTAAGTTCCTCCGATTTTCTTCCATAACTTTTCTCTCTTCTCAGCACATATATAACTACTTCCCGGCGCACTCGACGCACAAAGGCTTGGCCGCTTTCGCTTCTCCCGATCCCGCCCTGATTTGGTGGTAGAAAAGGAGAGGAATTTGGGAGAGAGATGTATAGAGGAGCTGAAAATGCGTGTGCGCTTTGAAGGTTCGAGACCAGCCATGTCCTCGGCGCGCTGCTGGCCTCGTCGCCGCTGCTGGCGCGCGCCTGGGACCGGTGCGCGGCCGCCGCCGCGATGGGCGCCGCCTCCTCCGGGTTCGCGCACGGCGACGGCGGCGGGGACGGGGGGACGGTGTACGTGGCCTTCTCCGGCCTGCAGGCCGCGCTGTCGGTTGCGCGCCCGGCGGTGGCGAGCGGCGCCGACGTCTTCGCGCCGGTCGGCCTCGCCGGCGACGCTGCCGGCGCGCGGGCCTTCCCGCAGCTGGCGGCCGCCGAGCCGGACGCGGCCGCCGCCGGGGAGCGTGTCGCCGTGCAGGCGCTGGCTCTGCGGTGCTTCTTGAAATTGTGCGGCTCCCCTGAGTTCCAGGTAAATTAGTCAATCAATTAGCCGAGAATTTCTCATCAATCAGCATTTAATCGAGTGTTTATCTCCTGAATTTCCCAGATTAATCATTTTTTCTTGTGATGATTGTTAGCGTGATGATCTGATATTTTTTTGGTTCTGGTCCTTTGGGCCAAGTTATGGTGATGTTGATGCGCCTGTCTTTAGTTGGTTGGTATGTCCCTGTGTTCACACTTAAAAGACTTCAGACTGCAGACATCAGTAGATGAGATAATGTACTACTACTTGATTATATTATGACAGTGTCAATTATTTGAGATTTCACTCGATAATAACTTAACAGCTTAACTGGGACAATAAATTTAATAACATTGTGGCTTGTGGAGTAATGAAACAAAAACTAAATCATTTGTTAGAAAGAAAACCAAATCTAAAGGTTGCATGTGAGATTGCCGTTGACTTAACCTTCTTTGTTTATTGTAGTGCCGTCTGAAATTGATTTTGTGTTGCGGTAGGCTAGTTCAGTGCATATCTTCTCCTTTCTGTGTGATTTTTTTACGATCAGTTTGGTGCCTTTGGCATAGAGTTTGTAAGTTCATCGAAAAGATCCAATCTCTATCAAACTTGGCGGCCAGCTTGAGGTGCTGTGCGCCTGTCCACTTTATGTCACTGCAAACAAAAAGTACGGCACAGATGGCGCATTACGCATCACCCAACCAAGACTGTATGCTATTGCTATTTTGTTGTCACTTGCATGCAAGGAATTTTGGTGTGACCCACGGGCAACAGATGAGGATGATTGAGAGCAGCATGGAAGTATATATACCATACGGCTTTATTTGGAACGCATGAATTTGCTGGGAATTTTATGCAGTAATTTCACATGAAGTGGATGCAACAACTGCATTCCCATTAGAGTCGGGGGAAATTTCCGTGTTCTGGATGAGGGCTGCATCTAGAGCATTTATGAAATTCAGTGGTCCATGAAGAATAATAGTGCGTAGTTTACTGTCATCCAGAGTACATGCTGATTTTGATGAGATATACTCTTCATGGGCTGTCCAGATGTGAACAACTTTTTTTGAATTTGGTTATAATTACGTAGTATCATTTTACTCGGTCAGCAGGCATACGACCTTAATTGTTTCTTGACAAGTTCAGTAATGCTTCAAAGATCTTCACCTGTCTTCATCTGGTGCTATAATTCTCGTATCTTTCTTGCTATTCTAAATAAAATTTGTGGCCTGTTCCTTATTTATGAATCAATCTGGATGTTTGTATTCTCCTTGATCTTTCTCCTGAAAATAGTATTTGCTATTTGCAGTTATGCATCAGAAGATTTTTTTTTTCTTTTCTAGCTCAGTATTGTAGTGGTTTGATGCTTTTTCATTGCTGAAAATTGTTTCTTACTCATTGCATTCGGTTAATGACAATACAGATGCTGCTAAATCAGATCCAGGGCAAGGCAGTGGTGTTCACCGGCCACTCACTTGGTGGAGCCATCGCCGCTCTTGCGGCGCTGCACTACCTCTGCATCTCATCGTTAAGCTCGCCATGCAGTCCATCTCCTCCTGTGCTGTGTGTCACATTCGGGAGCCCACTGATCGGCAACGGGGCCCTGTCCAGGGCCATCCTGCGCGAGCGGTGGGGCGGCAACTTCTGTAATGTCGTCTCACAGCACGACGTCGTCCCGAGGCTCCTCTTCTGCCCCCTAGACGCTATCCCTGTGCGCGTCATCATCGGTATGCAGCTGCAGCAATGGCCAGGACACACTCACAACACGGGTGTAATGACCACTCGTGTTGTGGACGCCGAGCGGGATGGGCTGCGTCAACTGATACAGGTGCATGTCCGCACGGTTGCCATGGAGCAGAAGCTCGTGGACCCAGAGTCGCGAGGCGGGAGCCCTTATCGTCCGTTCGGGGCCTACGTGCTGTGCTCGCCGGAAGGTGCAGTGTGCGTTGACAACTCAACAGCGGCAGTCCAGATGCTCTATGCCACATTTGCCGCTTGCTACGCGCGGGGCGACACGACATCCCTGGAGGCCGCACACTCTTGCTACGGCGATCTTGTGCTGAAAATGCCACAGAACTTGCTCCTCAAGCGGCGCCCGCATGCCATGGACGTGTTGGCGTCCATGTCCAACTCCAACTACGACGCTGGCATCTCCCTGGCTATGGAGGCCTCCGGCATTGGCAGCGAGGCAATGGAGGCCACGACGACGCGATACTGGCTGAAGGCGTCTAAGCGAGCGGGTCGCAGCCCAAGCTTGAACTGCGCGGGACTCTCAACACGGCTGGGGCGGATCACTCCATGCCGGGCACAGGTCGAGTGGTACAAGGCATCATTCGACGGCGACATGGGGTACTATGACGCATTCAAGCAACGGAGGTCACCTAAGAAGTTCAACATGGCCGACATGTGTCGCATCAAGCTGGGCCAGTTTTGGGATGGTGTGCTCGCAATGCTCGACAACAGCCAGCTGCCGCACGACTTCCATTGCCGGGCCAAGTGGGTGAATGCCGCCCGGTTCTACCAGCTCCTCGTCGAGCCACTGGACATCGCAGACTATCACCGCAAGAACTTCCACAAGACCAGAGGCGGCTACATCACCCATGGCCGGGACAGCAGGTACTCCCTCCGATCTATAATAAGTGTCGCAGTTTTGAACTAAGATTGAGGGAGTATGTTGGATCTGCATACACCATTTGTTCATGCTTGGTCAGTGAGCTCACAGAGATCTACACTTCACAGGTATGAGCTGTTCGACAAGTGGTGGAAGGAGAAGGGAGCCTTCACTGGTACGAGCACCGGTGACACGGCTGCCACAGCGAGGAGCAAGTACGCCGGGCTGACTCAGGATCCATGCTTCTGGGCGAGGGTGGAAGAGGCATGGGATCAGACTGAAAGCGCCCAGGCTGAGCAAGACGTGGCGATGTTGGCGATGAAGCTTGGGAGGCTGCGGGAGTTCGAGCAGTATGCCAGGGAGCTGGTGGAGAGCAAGGAGGTGTCGATCGACGTCCTTGCGCCGCAGTCCAGCTACACCCGCTGGGTGGAGGAGTGGAAGAAGCTCTTGCTCAGAGACGAAGCCAGAACAGCGTCCTTGTTTTAGTTCTGATGATGAATTAGCTGGAGCAGCTCAAGAATTCTATTTTTTTTTTGCCACTAGTTTTAGGTAACTTAGTATAGCCCTCGTATAGGCGGTTGTAAATACGCGTAGGCTTGCAGACCGCAGTGGCACTGCATTATGTTGTTGTATCAGTTCTTGCATCTTGATGCTGATTTATTCAGTTGTTTCTTCTTCAAGGCCATCGTTGATCTGCATTATTGAGCATCTGGGTGGTATAGTGTCCCTGTATGATCAGCGTCTGATATCAAACTTTGCATGACACCGTGATACCGCATCGCAAATTCAAATCTGCAAGTTTTAAAAAAATTCCAACATGTGTCTACAATCCCTAAATTTCAAATCTAAATTAAAACTACACATGGTGAAACAAAAAAAGCAAAGGGATTGTAACACATGTATCTTGTGAATATTCAAATTTTCAGATTTTTTTGAGAACTTCTAAATTAATATTTGGAGACATGTATTCTAAATGAAGCAAACTGTGTGAGATGAGTCTTTCGAATCGAAAGGCGACATTTTTGCCATGATGCTTACAGTATTCTAGATCATCGAAATCTTCAACGCCACTCACTGCACTGATGGAATCTCTCTGTCGCAGCTGAACAGCTTAAGAGAAATTACAGGGTTTTTACTCAGGAAGAACGAAGAATTTTTGGAAAACGCTGTCACAAACTTACAGACTACAGCATTCTGAATCAAAATGACATTTTGGAACACAGAACATATCTGATTGACAACGAAGCGATTCAGTGATCATCAGCCACAGTGTTGCTTGTATTCAGCGCTGATGTGCATATGTCAGGAACAGACTAATATCAGCACCTAGGAAAATGCCATGTCGCCGGCGCCTCCTCGCCCTTGCACGATCCTCTAGGAAGCGGCGAGCGGACCGACTCATCACTCATGTCGAATATCGCGTACGAGCTCGGCGCGCTCGGCGCATGCTTCCAGTACCACTGGCAACGGTCGTCATCCAGGAAGAAGATGCAGTTCCCCTTCAGATTGTACTGGGACGCACAGACAGACTTGGAGCATCTTGGCCCAAGAAACAGCACCTGGTCGTCCCCCACGCTCCTCTTCTCAACCCACTGAGACGACTGAAAGTCTGCCTCACACACCTCGAATTCAAACCGTACTGCTCTGATCTCGAACCTGGTGTGGCTGCCGGCAGGTGTGTTGCCATAGATGGTCCCGCGGACCAGCAGCAGAGCGCCGCGGGATTCAGCCAGGTATGTGTCAAATACGAGGAGGAAACCCGGGAACCGCCTGAAGGGCCAGGGAGGACCCTCGATGATGCGCTCGATCCGGGAAATGAGTAGGCTGCCATTGTCACTGTCCTCCTCGACATCGATAACGTAAAGGTTCCTCCATCCATCAACAATGAGCAACTTGCCTCCGTGGAGAATTATGTCAAGGGACCTGTCGTAGCCAAGCGCACTTACAAACCATAGGTCACCTCCCGGTCGGCACACCGCAAGGGTGCGGAGGTCCCCAACGTCAACGATGGCGGCAACAAGGAGCTCTGAGCACATGATTACCTTGTATATTGACATGGTTGCATTCAGGTCCAGACAAATGTAGCGTATGCTGTGACCGTTGATAACTTCGTCAGGCTCCTCGATGGGGTCGTACATGTCTAGGTCAGGGAGCTTCAAGGTGGCCTCAGAGAAGGTGTCTACGAGGTAGCAGATGTCGTCACATGCAAAGACAAGCCACTCACCGCAGGAACTGTGGAATTCGGCACCGTTGGGGATCTGGAAGGATTCACTGTGGGGTAAGGTGAAGAAGGTTCCACCGGGGAGTATGAACCACGGCAATGGCGGAGGCAGCTGATGCTGCCTTGCGGAGGCGCACCAATGGCGGCATACAGCTGCGAAACGGATGCGGTCAGAGTGGGCAGGGAGGCGGAGGAGGACCAGGCCAGCAAGCTCTGGTGGTATGTCCGACCATGATCGCTGGTACCTTGCCATGCTGCTGCTTCCAGGAATCTGCTTCAGAACAAAAAATGGGGGACTCTTAACAGGGAGTCATATTGTATCATTGCAAAATGAATCACAGTAATCTGGATTAGGCAGTATGAAACATCAGGAATAGGCGATTAGATGTGCTCCAGTGCTATGTGGGTGAAATTGAATGACTAATTTAGTGCCTCTGTTTCGAAGTGTGAAGTCCATTTTCACTGTCCAACTTTCATCTTCAAGCTAAAATTTCCATTTATTGTTATTCAAGTGGTTATATAATCACAACCAAAAGAAAGTGTTCAATCCAATGGTGCCAATTTCCTGTAATACAACTCACATACTATCATACTCCATTTCTAAATCAGAGGGAATATTATTTCTACATCGAGCAGGCTTTATGTCCATTTTGTGCAGTTCTTATAATCGCTCTTCTCTGCTAATAACTGAATGAGATTCAATTTATTTTTCTCCTTCACCTCCTTTCCACACCAAGAAAGTGCACACATACAAACACGGTTGGCTGTCTAAGAGATAATGATCATTGATCAATATGATTCTCTTTTTCTGGCTAATACGAGCAGTCACAATCCATCAGTTCCACCCGTTAATCTGGGACCAAATCAAACCCTAGGTAGCAGCAAAACGAGCTGCAACATTTACGGGAGACGACGACGCTAAACCAACCAGCGAGGGCAAGCTATCTGGAATCTGCCGGATGAAAATATGCTGATTTGGCGTTACCTCTACGACTTACGTTCCTCGACGGCGACATGCATCCGCCACCGGCCCACCGCTGATCTAGCCGCCGCCGGTGCGCGCGTGAGGCCGTGTGCTCTGTACGACTGTGCCGGTGTACAGTTTTTTCTTCTGAGACAATCCGGTGTACAGGTACAAAGGCTTCAGAAAATGGGCTGTAAAACTGGAATTAGGCTGGGTGCGGTGTCTGCTGGGCTTGAGGCATCTTTGGGCCTACTCGCCGTCAGGTTTGGACTGGACCTTTGAGAAAAGAGTCTGCATCTGGGAAGGCCGAGAAAACGCTCGACGCGCCCTCTGGAAGGCCGAGAAAATGTATGGGTGAACCACTTCCTACAAAACTGGGACCTAATATAAACATGCATTTTGAAAGAACTATACTAAATTGACACTTCGGTAAAAGATGGGTAATTTCTGTTAGCTACCATGGCAATTTTAGTGTTTAGTCCATGCCATTTTTATTAAGTAGACAATGACATATTCAATTTAGGTAGCATGGTATTTTTATTCTTTCAGAGCATTACAATTTTAACAGTTAGACCATGACAATTTTAATTTAGATAGCAATGACATTTCTTATTCTTTAGAGCATGACCATTTTTTGTGTCCTAACTCATGGCATTTTATAAAAGATATTTATGTTCACATACCAAATTCATTTTGGACCCTGAAAAGTGGTGTCAATTTTTTTTCTAATTCATGGCAAACTTTAAAAAAACAACACAGTTTGGCCCACTTTTCTTGATTTTGTTTTCAGTTTCAGGCCTTTTTTGTTGCTTTAAAAAAACTTTTTATTGTTGCTATAAAGCTATGCCTTTTTTTCCTCAGTTTTTGGCACGTGATGTGTGGTTCGCTGTGGGGATTCTTTCCAGCGAACGTAAAACGTTCGATGGTTCCCTCCTTCTGAGGAAACGATTTGTTCGCGCGAGGGGCTTCCCGCGGGAACATTCCCGAGTTAATTATTCACGTCCATCGAAAAAGCTAGCGTGTAATCCTCATCAAAAAACAAAAACTAGCGTCGAAAATAATTAAGAAGGAAAGAGAGGTTGCCGTCATCGATCGATCACGAAATTGCGGCAATCCCGCGAGGGCTTGTATCTCGGTTCGCTTGCATGCGATCGTGGCTGCCCTACGACGACGAGTACGACGCCGCCAAGGCCGGCCGGCCGGTGCCGATCGAATTGGCGATGACCACCATGGACTCCCTCAAGGACGACAACGTGGAGGAGATCCTGCTCCGCCTCCCATCGTGGGCCTCCCTCGGACACGCCGTGCGCGCCTCCGCCGCGTCGCCTCCAGCCCCGGCTTCCTCCGCTGCTTCCGCGCACGCCACGCCTCGTCGTCGCCCCACAGCTTCCTCGGCGTCTTCTCCCGCTGGCAACCCTCCGGCCTCCCCCTCTTCCACCTCGCCGGCCCAGCCCGGTCCGACCCCGGCCTCGTCGCCATCGCGCACGCCGGCGACTTCCTGCTCGCCCGCCTCGAGGACGACCCGGGGTGGCCGCCTCCTCCTCTCCAGAGGCAGAGGCAGATCCCTCTCCGTCTACGACCCCGTCTCTCTCTGCCGCGTCGACATAGACCGCCCGCACCACGACCCCTTTCCGGACGGCTACATCGCCGACGCCAACTGCCTGGTCGACGACGACGGCGACGCTTCCTTCCGCGTGGTCTCCCTGCAGGTAGACGATCGCCGCAGGCTGCGGGCCGTCGAGTACGACTACAAAGCACACGGGTGGCGCTTCCACCCTTGGGCGGCGGACACCGTCACGCCGCCCCCGGCGTACCAGACGATGTACGCGGCCGGGCTCATGTTCTGGAACCACGACGGGGACACCGCCGGGGCCTCGTCGCTCTTGCTCGACACCCGCACGAGGGACTTCTCCATGCTCCCTCTCCCGGCAACCATTTCGGAGGCGGGCTCGAATACCACAAGGTACTCCATCGGAGAGACCGACGACGGCAAGTGCTGCCTTGTGTGCGTCAAGGACCGCCGGCTGCAACTGTGGCTGCTCAAGGAGAACCGTGGTGGTCGCAACCGCAATATTTGGGTGTTCGAGAAGGAAAAGCCATGGATCAAGCTGCTTGGCGGATTTTGCCAGGTGCAGCACGTCGGGAAGGTGGTCGCCGGACTGGTCATCGTTTGGGCAGGCAATCCCTCTGATGGCGGCGGGGAGTCGTTTCATCAATCATCATTATGCCATTGACATAAAGAGCCTCAGCCTCAAGGCCAAGCTTTCCGTTGTTGGAGGTGGAACGGTGGTTCATCCTTTCATACTACCATATCCGCCTGCTGGGTTCTTGACGCCTGCCACGCCACACACGCCTCAGATGGATATTTGCAAAGGTATGTATATATGTGTGTGAATCTCATTTTTCTGGTGTCTACTTACTGTCTAGATCAGCTTGCTAGGAAATATATATGTGTGTGATCAGTAGTTGCAAAAATTAATCAAATCGGTGCTTGCCATAATATTTTCAATCAAACTGGATTACGATTAGTTCTGTTAGATGGACATCGTGCATCATGCATGCATGTATGCAGAATTCTGAGAATAAAATTCTTCATCATCTAAAAATGGTTGGGCTGGTAATTCCTAAACTGAATTGACAATATATAGTACTCCCTATGTAAACTAATATAAGATCTTAGTATTAGTTTACAAGGGAGCACCAGCTGCAATGACAATATATATAATGAATATTCTTTGAATATTTTTGGAGTGGATCGAATTTTGAGCAGAAAACTAACATGTTTACTGCATGTGCTTCATTAACATTTGCAGATAATGAGACGCAACAAGAACCGTCTTCTTCCAGGAAACGTTGGAACGCCCTCCCGCCCACCCTTGAGCTCCTTCAGCCGCCCATCATCACCATCTCCGACGACGCTAGCACCGTGGCGGCCTCCGCTGCTCCCAGAGCCGCCGCGCCCTCTCCTTGCCGCAGCTCGCGCATCCAGAAGTTATACAACGGGGCATGTGTTGGCTCCATTGGGCGCTTCTCCAAGCGCAAAGCCGCTGTTAGCTCCTCTGACAGCGGGATGGTGAACCGCTCATTCTCCTCCTCCTCCAGGCGGAAGAAGACCAAGGTTCAGCACGCGGCTTCCAATGCTGCGACCTGAACATCGACGCCATCCTCACTGGTGCGTCTCAGAGCTCTTCGGCGGGCATCCGCGACTGCTCGGACTCTTCTGCATCCTCCAGGTCAACCCCATGGCTAGCCGTCACCACTGCGATCACTCATTTGAGGTTGTTGCATTATGCATGCATTTCAGGAGAATCAAGTCTTTTGGCTTCAGTCTCTTCCGTCAGGTCATGTTTAATCAGTGTCAGGTTTCATGTTTAAGTAGTGTCAGGTTTCAGTTAAGCTTTCTCTTAGAGAAACCCTCTGCATGTGCTGGCCAGCCGCACTTCACGCGCTTGTATCTGCATCCTTTGCATCGTATCCAAGTGTTATTCATCCGCGCTTCAATCGCTTGAATCTGCATCCATGCACGCTCTGCCAAGTTCAGTTTCGGATCAACATGCAAATTTTGACATGAAAAGTCCAGGCGTCGTCGTATTAATTGGGGCTATGATGGATGGAAAGCTTCAACAGCTGGATCAGAGACCATGTGATGGATGATATTTGATATTGCTAACCGCAGCTTCACATGGTCGAATGAGAGACGTGAGCCAACACTAGTAAAGTTGCACACTGGACAGGGTTTTAGTTAACGCTAACCGAAAGCTGAGCTTTCTTCAGACTACAGCCACAGCAATTGCAGCAACAACTTCTGACCACACTCCCGTACGTCGCAGTAGATTTCAACAAGGAAACACCCAAGAGGAGAGTGGATGTCCTGCACGCAGCGGCAGCTGCACGCAGCGCATCCACGGCTGCGCGTTCGCGTGGTGATGCATGCAGGTTGATTTGCAAAACGGGTAAACCGGAGATACATCGCTGATACAGATAAATACACTGCCTCTCGTCCGTGCAGTGGGCTCGGGCCGTTGTACCTTCTGACATGGGAGAGGGACGTGTCACGTACGGCGTGCACAGTGGGACATTATTTTTCTGCTCCACGGGCCCGGTGGTTGTGCCAGCCGTAGATGCGCTGCGTGCAGCGATGGACTTCTCCACCCAAGAGCAAACTCTTCAGGTTTGAGAATCATTGGCTTGAGATTGAGGAGGTAAGACCGTAACAGAGATTGTTTCAAATGGGTGATGGGCGTTCCTCCCTGATCGGTTTCAAAATGACAAGGATCAGGGCTGCTATTCGAAAGTGTCTGGAGAAATGTCAACTGCATCCAAGGGAAATCCAGGGCCGGGCACTTACATCAATGTAAGCTCCTTGCGATTCGGCACAATCAGTACTGATAATTGTTGTTGGCTTCGTTTTATGATGAAATGAGACCGGAGGAAACCCCTCTTTTCCAAAAAAATTTAAAATAAATACTAGAAGTAAAAATAATAATTCAGTTTGAGCAAAGAATTGCTTTCTAGCAAAAGAAATACCCAAATGATAAGTGCCACACGTGTGGCATGAAGCACTCCGGCCCCGACGATGGTTTTTACAACTAAAGTTGTCATCCGAAAAGAGAACAAATCCAAAGAAAAAACAGAAACTTGCCATTCGAAAAGAAAGTTGTCATGCTTGACAACTAAAGTCGCCATCCTCGCGTCACTAAACTTGCCATAAAAAACGTTCGAAGTTGTCATGTGTTCGTGCCATAGGTGTGACACTTATCAGGGTCCAAGAAATATCATTTGGGGGAGATACGGGTACCATGTCATCAATAACCATACCTTGCCTTGCCAGTGTTTTCTGAACTTACTGAATCTTGCGCCGCAGAAAGTACCGACGAAAGCACCGCCTTGCCGATTACAAACACAGTGGAGTGGTGGCGTCACTGTTTTCATCAGGCGCGGCACCTTCTTGCCACAGATGGCAGTGAGAGAGATCATGGAAGCTTCGTGACGACAAGAGGCATGCCGAACCCAGGCTCGACGGTGAGCCTGAACAACGGCGCGTGCCGGTACCCGGGCGACGGTGAGAAGGCGAACTTGCTCAGCAGGCGCACGAGCACCACCTTCAGCTCCATCATCGCCAGGTTCTGCCCAGCACAAATTCTGGGCCCGTGCCCAAACGGCAGGTACATGTGTGACGGCTCGCACGCCGCAGCGGCGCCGTTCGCAAACCGATCAGGCCGGAACTCACCGGCGTCCTGGCCCCAAACATCCTTGTCGAGGTGCAGCATCGCTATGGCTATCTGGATGATCGTCCCCCGTGGGATGTCGAGCCCACCGAGCTTGAAGTCCTTCAGCGTTTCGCGCATAATCAATGACCCCGGAGGGTACAGCCGGAGAGTCTCCTGGATCACCATGGTGATCTGGAAAAGGAATGTAGTAATGGTTATGCCAGCTTCTCGAGACTGATTGATGCATGACGGGATGCTTTCTCACCGTTTTCAGTCGCCGGAGGACGTCGACGTCGAGCTCTGTGCCTCCACGGCACACCTCTAGAGCCTCGGCACGGGCACGGTCCTGCCACGCCGGGTGTGTGGCCAGCAACATCAGGCACCAGGTGACGGTGACGGCTGTAGTCTCGTGCCCAGCAAAGTAGATGCTCTTGCAGTTGTCGACGATGTAGTCCTCGGCGCTGCCACGGAAGCTGGCCGGACAATGGCGAGCACTATTGACAATCGAGCGGAGAAGGCCATTGTGTTTAGTCTTTATGCAATCGTCGTCTTCGCTGCTGCTGCCACGGCTGTGTTCCTTTGCGACATTCAGGATGAGTAACCGAACTTCTTGCTCCAGCTTTTGTATCTCTCGATTGGCCTTGGTCGGCAAACTCTTCCTGTAATCACGCACAAAACATTATGACTATAAGTTTCACTTTTTACCCCTTGAGACAGATTTTCCCCTATTTAACATATCTTGCCACATTTTAATCATTAGTACTGAACTTGTGACATTATGTCCCCGAACTGAAAAGCTAGATCCACTTGTTAGGAAGACATGGTATCTCACTACTCGTAGAAGATATATATATACCAAATTATGAAAAATCCCTCTGGTTCAGTCAAGTTCTATGAAAAATTGTGTAAGTTTTGCTGAATAGGTACTGCTAGCTGCACGGCTGCACCACACTGCTCATGCCCCATATCAGAATGAGAGTGGTTTTTCTACACCCACCCTTGATGCACCCACGGTGCACCCACGCAAGAAAACATATGAAAACATTTTGAAAAAATCTGAAACTTTGTGGGAATGATCATCAACAAATGTTAGAGAGGCTTGCAAATTTTCATGGTCAAATGACATCCAGTGAGCTCTATACAAAACAGACAAAATTACTCAAATTTACTCAAAATGTAAGTGCACTGTTTGACCAAAATTTGTAATTTTGTTATTTTTGTACAGTTTTCCTCGGATGTCATTTGACCACCAAACTTGGCAAGCCTCTCTAACATTTGTTGATGATCATTTCCACAAAGTTTCAAAAAAATTCGAGATGTTTTGGTATGTTTTCTTGCGTGGGTGCACCAAGGTGGGGTTCAGCCACTACACCCCCGGCGATTATGAACCTGAGTTGTCCACATAGTCAGCTGCATTGTCAGTCAAGGGAAATATAAATAGGATAAAAGCCATAACAAAGGTCACAACTGAGTAAAATGTGGCCAGGTATTTTAAAATAAAGTAACGTTGTCACAAGATTGCATCTACTGGGTAAAAAGTGGAAATCACTACTCCCTCCGTCCCATAATATAAGAACACTCTTGGGACGGAGGGAGTATTAATTTTATGACAGGACTGGACTAGACTTTGCCCTATGGAAAAGAGTTATCTTAGTTTGAGCAACCAGACTATTTTGGGGAAAAACATTTCGGATATTTACATCACAATTTCAGTGATTCCTGTCTGATGAATGAGAATGAACCTTATTTACCCTATGGAAAAGACTTATCTTATTCACTTCTTTTTTCATTTTCTTTTCACTATGTTAGATATGTATACTTACCACACCGCGGATAATCCAACAAGTGCATCTTGCTGAGAAATCGCCTTCTGAAGCTGCCTGAGCTTGTAGAATATTTCTTCCCCTGTTGCGAAATTGCTGCCAAAACATGCCCTGGCGATTACATCCGCCGAAAAACTCCGCAAATAACCATCCACATCTATCTCTCTACTCCCTCCCATGCCGTCAAGCATACTATCCCATGCTTCTAGCAGTGGGGCAGAAGCCTCCACTATTAGTTCTATCATGACCTGCAAACATCATTCTTGCAATTATAATGACTTTTTACAGAAATTCCAACTATAATGCCGGATCATGTTCTTAGTATTTCAACTCATATTTAAGCATGAAGAAGCTGACGTCACCTTAATCTTCTCCATGAAGAACTCTTGTGCAATGATCTTTCTCTGATAGGCCCATATATTGCCATTTGCCACCAAGATGCCTTCACCGAAGAGTGGTTTGCGAGATTTCTGTATAAAAATAGGCTTTCCGAGCTCAGATGATGTGCAGTGGCTCATGTCCTTGACCATGCCAGGGTCAGAAACATACAGAATCTCCACAGCTCCTGTTGAGTAGAGGAATACCGACCCTATTCCAAATTCACAATCCAATAGCATCATCGCCAAAAAAAGAATGGACTAATATAAGAAATACAGCACGAATAAGTATTGCAAATACCATTGAGATAAACCGAATAATTTTATATCAAATACTGTATATGTTCGCTAATTATATCTGGCAAAAAATTCAACTTTACTTTCCACTGGAGCGAAATTCCTTATTATAAAAATTAGTTACAAATGCACGGTCTTCATACAAAAAAGATTCCAGCATTTTCAGTCAACAAGCCAACTACTGATCACTTCACGCATTTTGTTTTAAGGCATAGTTGAACAATATTTCATAGAACAAGACAAAAAGATCTATAGACAGACACTTAGGTCTCGTAGGAGGCCAGGTTCCAAGAGAATTATTATATCATTAACCAAAATACTACTCCCTCCGATCCATATTAATTGTTGCTGCTTTAGTATAACTTTGTACTACAATTAATATGGATAGGAGGGAGTAGTATTTTATATCGTCAGTATTCCAATGTTCAAGAGTAAATTTCGACATCAAGAGAAAGCTGTCAGGGTTCGACTCGAACCTAAACCTGAGCTTCAGTCTGAAGATGGTGTCAACTAGAAGTCGACACTAGACGGTTCAGTTAACGGCTCAGATGCAACTGGACAAAAGAGTGACCAAAGTAAGAAAGGAGAACAAACTAGATCTTATGTAGCTTAGGGTTCGTCCTTCTTCCCCTATCGTGTCCCAATTTCAATCTTGCTCAAATCCACACACAATTCGTCCCCGATTGCAACAGCAGTCCTTCGGGGCATCACAAAAGCTTATGTAGCTTTCAATTATCCGAGTTGTTCCTGACTTTTGACTTTTGGGAGACCATTTATATACCCAGCTAAGGTTGGTAAGGATGTTCCTTTGTCACTAACTACGAGCAAGAAGACAGTGCGGAACATGTAAGTGAGTATAATGTGGCTTTATCTTTTGGATGATAGGGTTGCTAGGGTGGATGCCTTACATCAATGAAATGTACAAAGCATAAATAGCAACAGAGACGAGATGCACTGCCAACAAACTGTAAAATGTAAATTTTGTGATCTCACAGTCTTATGTCACAAGAATAGAAACATCCATGGGCCATCTAATCACTAACATACTAAAAATGACTTGTAAGCAAAGAACAAGTGTTACTGTTAAAATAGACCAAACCAGAGACTATGCGCGCATGAATTGAACTTTTGACTACATACCATATGTTTCCCTCCAGATCATGAACTGAGGGAAGAGGGTGGACATGTAGTTACTGGTGTCTTGCTTCTGCGCAGGCAATGCCTCTTGTCGGATCCTCTTTATCTCCTGGGTGTTGCCATAGAGCAAAGTAGGCCTGGGACCCCTCACACCTTGCTTCCTTAGTTTCTTTCTTATCCTCTCTGGCCTCAGCCATAGTATCTCACAGATGTACAACAGAGGTAACCCAAGAAGTACAGGAAGAAGCAGAGCTAGCAGATGAAGTTTCCCCATGGCAGAGTGAGGAAAGAGGGAGGACTTCTTGTCACACTATGTAATCCACAAGATTCCCATCTGTTTAGAACTCTAGGATATAAATGCTGTTTTTGTCTTCTACAGTTTCTGATTCTTTATTATCTTGCTTTCTGATCTTGGCATCTACTGACAATATTCTGCCAAGTTGAGGTTTTTATATATTAATTGATAAGCTTTTGGCTTAGCTGCCAAAGTATACTTTTAAACAAAGGAGGCAAATTTATACCTGGTCACAAAATAATAGTACTAAAAGAAACATTATTACCTAAAAGAATGGACTCTTGCATAGTTCATTAATAGGTGCAGCTCATCCTCCGCTGAACTGTGCAAAGTGGTGGGGAGAAAAGGTGACTAAACCCAGTAACAAGAACAACCAGGTGGGTGAACTCAGAAAAGTTTGAAAACCTTTTATCAACATTTTTACAGAGACAACACCAGCACCAATCACGTTCTGTCCACGGATCAAATTAGCTTTTTTTTCTAGAAAAAACGATCAAATTCCATTTTAGCTTGTATGTCAATAAACATTTTTTTTCAACAATCCACCACGGAGAGGTATATCAATAGCATAGAAGAAGAGGGGACACGACGCCTTTTAGCATATAACGCTAAACCAAGAGGTTAGAAACCACACCCACCATACTACAAGTCTACAACGGCACACAGCTCACCTTGTCCAAACTCAGGCCAAGGCTGGCGAAGAGGCAGGACACAAAGCACCAAGGCCGCATCACAACCGATGTCAGATACCTCAGAAGCACGACAAAGATTTCAGACCAGACTGGGTCAACGCACCCTATGATGTGCAGTTGGGAAGAGTCTGATTTCTATGAAGCAGTTGACGCCAATCGCAGCATGCAGCCTCTGTACTCTGCAGTAATCACGCCGCATTCGCCAAAGTGTATAAGTGTATTGCCTGAGCAGGAATCTGAAGATGGTGTATCAACTAGGAGAATGTCTATGAAATCAGACTGCAAATGTGACTTGACTCGATACCTAAGATGGAATCATGGAAGAGCAAGAAACCAGGGCAATAAACTGGATATCTAAAAAAATCATCATCAGGCTGATGAGCAGAGCTGTTGTGGGAATGCGTCAGTCCTCTTATAATCCCTCACTGCAAATAGCTGAAGCTTCGAAGTTACCCACAGCAAAAGGTCCAGTACAAACTAGGGAATGAACATCTCGTTGACTGGCGGTGCCGGCCAGGAACGCGTCGTTGCTAAACTGCCGACTCCGTCGATTGCGAGCACCGCGCCGACGAGAAAGAAGCAATGGGGATTAATCCAGCTTGCGGCAGATACTACAAACACATAAAGCTGCGAGAATCGTGGAGAGTGAGAGATCAATCAGCTACGAAGTTTACCAAGATGACGGGAGCAACTAAGAACGGCGACGTCGATGAGGAATCGCAGAAGGAGGGGCGGCGCTGGCGGAGGAAGACGACGCCGGACGGACGGAGTGAGGTGAGACTGGGTTTGGGGCTTGGAGAAAAGCATAGCGGAAGTGGGCCTGCTCGAGATATCACTCTCAATCAGCACATCCCCTCGGTGGGCCGGCCACCTTTTACGACCGTTTGTCGGCTTTATAATAAAGCAAACCATTACTGATTACATTCTCCCCTAAAAAAAAATCACTGATTACATTCGAGTAGACCAATACAAAGACAGGACAAAATTACTGTTATGACCTAAAGAGCTAACAAAATCGTGATTTGACCTCGTTTCCAAAAAAAAAAAAATCGATTCTGACCTCTTTGGGAGACGCCAACATCCCTGGCGCCTGGGTTGCGAAGCAGACGCCAGGCACCCTGGCGTCTGACCCCTGGCCCGCACTGCCCGCCTGCCCGTTGACCTGCTGACGTGATAAAGGGGCCAGACGCCAGGAACCCTGGCGTCTGGCCCTGGTAACTGGATAACTCACGGGAGAGTGTGTGGGACCCACCCCAAACACTTTCCCCAATCCACAACCCGAGCTTGAAGAACACTTGGAGCTCTCACACTCTCTCCTACCCCTCAAGCTCCGCCTCAAATCCTCTTCACAAGGTGCATCCCTTAGGTGGATCTTTCCATCACTTTATTGCTCTTGGTAATCTCCCCCAAATCATCCAATTATTTTTGGTTAAATCTTGTTATTTTGGTTGCATTTTATACATGTTGGTGGAACCCTAGTTCATGTTTTCTCCCTTATGTTAGTGTGAATGGCTTGGTTAACTTTGATAATATAGTGATATGCGTGGTGTGTAGTAGGAATATATGCTTGTTGAGTAGAAAGATTGGGGGTTAGGGTTAGTTAGTGATTAGGGTTAACTTTGCTTAGTGTGTGTTAATTAGTGATACTTTTGTGGACATCACCAATAATTTAGTGTTGATATGATTTGGATATAATGAGATGTATTTGGATAAACACCAATTCTCATTGAAGTCTTAAATGCATTCATGTTATTTTTAGATGGAGAGACTTGTTAATGTTCATTACATGGACAAGGAGGCATTCTTGAGTAACAATGCCGACACGGGTGAGGAACCATTGGTTTTTGATACAAGCCCTAGCTATGAGGATGTTGTTGCAAAAGTGAGACAAGTCTTAAAGTGGATGGACACCAATATTGATGTTAAGTTAATAGGAAGGTATGATGTTGGAGTTGGAGCCAAATCTCGCTTGAAAAGTATGCCTATCACCTCGGATTTGCATTGGGATGTATACAAGAAAAAAGTTTCCCAATCGGAAGACAAGTCACTTGAATTGTTTGTCACCAAGGTTGAATCTCCTCGGTTTACCTTTGATTTGAACCGGCATGTCTCTTCCCCAATGGATGACATGAGCGAGAGGACAATGGTGCCACTTGTTGAGCATAGGGTTGTGGTTGATGCCCCCAATGCTTATCGCCAACCACGTCCCCGTGTACCATCTATTAAAGCAAATGAGGTTGAGTTGTATGCCACCAATGCTTCTAGCCAACCACCAACTAGCCAAGCAAATGACGTTGAGGTGATTGGTAGTGACGAAGTAATTCAAGAGGATGAAAATGCTTATGATGACGATGAAGAGCAAGAGGAAGGGTTTCATGATAATAATGTTGGTGACTTGGATGCGTACATAGCGCAAAAGGACATGGATCATGACTTGCCTTTTAGGCGTCAATATGCGTATGACTCAGATGACGAGGATCCAGTTGAAAAGTTGGACGAGGATGGATTCACAAAGGAGGAAAACCAAATCCACTTTGAGCTGAGGGGCTTAGAAAAAAGAACTCACTTGTTTAAAGACCTCAGCCTTGCCCATAAAGTTGTTGTTGACGGTGGAATGAGAATGACGGTGATTGAGCCAACACCATGCCCGGATCCAGGAGAACCAAGGATGGAGAATGAGGACGAGAATGCTTATTTGGAGAAAGGAGTGAAGTTTCTGAGCTTGCCTATGCTGAAGTTTTGGTTGGCTGACTATGCCATTCGGAACCATAGGCCAATTTATGTTGAGCACTCCGACATGAAGTTGCGTTACACCGTGAAGTGTGAGCAAGAAGGATGCCCATGGAAGGTTCATGCAAGAAAGCTTAAAGAAACCGAAGAATGGGTGTTAAGAAGTTGTGTTGCCACTCATAGGTGCAAACCGCCATCTAAACGACTTTGAACGACACACCGTCAACTCACATCTGAGTATCTCGGATACAAATGGATGAAAGACATAGGCTTTGATCCCACTGTGAAAGTGAGGTTTCTCATGCGGACGGTGAAAAAACAATTTGGTTATGAAGTCAAGTATGGGAAGGCATGGAAGGCAAAGGCAAATGCTATTAGGATGTTGTATGGTGGTTATGAAGAAGCATACAACCAGCTCCCAAGGTTGTTGGCCGCGATTGCACATAAGAACCCGGGCATGTTTCATGTGGTCGAGGATCACGATGGAGTGTTCCACCGTGCCTTCTGGAGTTATGGACAATGTGTGGAGGCGTTTCAGCATTGTTGTCCGGTCTTGTCTATAGATGGCACGTTCTTGACCGGTAGATACAAGGGCACACTAATGGTAGCAATGGCGCACTCATAAAACGACAACGTGTTGCCGTGTGCATTTGCTTTGGTGCCTTCCGAGCACCAAGACAACTGGGAGTGGTTCATGGATCATGTTAGGCACAACGTGATTGGGGCTAGGGAGGTATGCATCATATCGGACCGGCACCATGGCATACTCAAGGCAATGGACATTGTTATTCTAGGATTTCCAAAGCTTCACCACAGATGGTGCATGAGGCATTTCGTGGCCAACTTTTACCAGGTATGTAAGAGCAAGGAGCTCAGCAAAGACCTTACCCATGTATGTGTGGCCTTCACCACCGAAGGTTTCGATGCTCGGTACAACAAACTCTTTGCAGCGGTGAACGAAGGGGGAAAAGAGTTCTTAACTAGGAATTTAAGCGAGAAGCACAAGTGGGCACACACTCATGACGATGGTGGTAGGCGATATGGCGACATGACGAGCAATCTGGTAGAATGTTTCAACAATGTGCTGAAGGGTGCTCGTGCATTGCCGATGACTGCAATAGTGGAGTACACTTTCTTCAAGCTTAATGAGTACTTTCAGAGGCATTCTGAAGAGACTGCAAAATGGATAGGTGAAAAAAAGGATTATCCGGAAAAGATTGATGAATGGTTGCAGTTACAAGCAAGCAAGTCTTCACGGCAACAAGTTATCATATTCGACAGAATTGAAATGATCTATCAAATTGATGAGCCAGGTGGCACAACACGAGACGGTTTTCAATATGGTGGTGCTGCATTTGAGGTGCGTCTGAAGACTCGGTGGTGCCAGTGCGAGAGGCCTAGTAAGTATCATTGGCCATGCTCGCATTTGATAACGGCGGCGAAGGCGAGAAACATACCTGTTTGTGATGGAAAAACCATGCGGATGCAAGAGTTCCATGTGGAAGCTACTAGGTTGACATGGGCGCCAAGATTTCACCCTTTCTTGGACCAATCACAGTGACCTGAGTACCATGGCCCTCATATTAGGCCAGACCCTCTTCTGAAGGTGGATACCAAGGGTAGAAGGAGAACTAAGAGGTTCAGGGGTGATATGGATGACCTGGCTGGATACACTGGCATGAAACAATTTGGTAGCGGTCATTTCATGGAGGCTCCTGACACTATCAACTGTGGAGTGTCCGGTCAAAGGGGACACAATGAGCGGACATGCAAGAAAAAGAAAACCAAAAAAAGAAAAACAAGTCGTGGAGGTGGCACCGATGGTGAACGAGGTGGAAGAGGTGACGGTGGTGGTGGTCGAGGAAGCACAAGTGTCAGAGGTGGTAGTGGTGGTCGTAGAGGGAGCACAAGTGCTAGAGGTGCTAGTGTTCGTAGAAGGAGTACAAGTGCTAGAGGTGGTGGTCGAGCTAGCACAAGTGCTAGAGGTGGTGGTCGAGCAGGCACAAGTCCTAGAGGTGGTGGTCGAGCAAGCACAAGTGTTAGAGGTGGTGGTGGTCGGAGAGGAAGCACAAGTGCTAGAGGTGGTGGTGGTCGTAGAGGAATGGTTGATAATGGATCGGCCTTCGGTTATTTGCTTAATCCAGATGGTTGATCTAATAATAATGGTATATTATTTGTTCATACAATTCCTAGCATTTATTGATTTACTGTATTTACACATGTACTCTCTTTGTGTCTTGTGCTAACAATTGTTCTTTTTGTAGGCATGGCTTCATCCGGTTTCAGGACGAGGCCGGCGTGCGCGGACCAAGAGGACATGCCGAAGACGTGGATGGAGGCCAGGTTGGACAAGGAGAAGGAGAAGGATGTGCCCACACCACCATGTTGGTGTGGTGATGTTTGCAAGCTGAAGGTGTCCACGGACCGCAAGAAGTCATGGACAGAAGGTAGAAGGTTTTTCGTGTGTCCCAACTATGCACATGATCGTCGAAGGCCAACTAACGCATATGACATACCACCGGTATGTTAGGTGTACATACAAAAAACCTCATCAAGTTTGAACTCATATTACTAACAAAAACATGATTTTTATGTAGTCGCCTCCTCCACTTTGCAAGTACTTTACTTGGATAGATCACGAGGTACCAAAGATGTCCAAGAGGACCAACATCGAGATTACTTACGGAGGCAGCGCCTGTTCGAGGAGTCCTTTGCACGGGGATTGGAGCATGAGCGTCGTGAGAAGGAGAAGAACGAGCGCAAGAAGCATGAGCAAGAGAGGGCACGCAAAGAGAAGGAGGCTCGTCAAGAAGAGAGGGAAAGAAAACTTGCAAGGGCTCGCGATGCACGAGAGGAGGACGAGGCACGTGACAAGAAGGGAAAGTGGCCCCGTACTACTCAGTAGACAAATGGAAAGGCACCAACGTTGATGATGGACTGTCGAGACTTTGTTTAATGTATGAACTTATCATTCGAGACCTTGTGTGGTCATGAACTACTTATGTCATTTGAGACATCGTGTGTGAACTTGTTATTCAAGACCTTGTGTGGTCATGAACTACTTATGTGCAACCTATTTGAGATTATGTGCAAACTATGCTTTGTTCATATTTTTGTTTGATTTTCAATGTTTAAAAGTGTGTGCAACAAGTTGCCAAGCAAAAACATTAACAAAATAAAGAACTCTGGGCCAGACGCCACGGTCCCTGGCGTCTGGGTCCCTATCCAGAGAGCAAAATTCCAGTTTGCAAATATGCACACCCAGACGCCATAGTCCCTGGCGTCTGGGTCCCTATCCACAGAGCAAAATTCCAGTTTGCAAATATGCACATGTAACATCCCAAAATTCTAAATTTTGGAATGTTATAATAAATAGATAGATGATTGTTTGTTTGATTGTTGTGTGATTGATTGAGTGAAATTCAAAACTTTTTGAAAGTTAAATGAGAGGGAATAAAAGGACTTTCCCAAACTTTCACCTTTTTGCATTTTGATCTCTTTGAATTCAAATTCTTTTCAAATACAAAACCCTCGAGAGAAGATGATATGACTTCTTTCATTTAATTAAATGAAAAGGGGTTTTTGAAAAGATTTGAATTTTATTTGGAAATATTTCAAATTCAAAAACTTTAAGCAACTCAATGATTATCATGAGAGAAGATAAAATGACTTCTTCAAAACATATGAAATATGAGTTGGGAGTTTCAAAGAAACTCAAATTTAAAATCCATTTGAAATTATTATTTTTCAATTTGGGTTATTTGAGTTTTATTTAAATTATTTTTCTCCAAAAACAAAATACATGGAAAATAGGGTAACATGATTCCCTACAATAGAAAATTGGAGAAAAATTAATTTGAAATCATTTTGATATTTTAAAATGATTTTTAGTGGGTTTTATTGAATCAGTAGCATTGTTTGATTTATTTGAATTTTTGTAGCTTTTATTTAAAGTTATAAAAATGTTCACATTGTAGAACATCTTTTTCTGAAAATTTTGATATATTATATGCCTATATAATACTTTTCTTTATTTCGTTTTTATTTTTCTTTGTCTGGAAAAATGTTTTAAAAAACTTCTTAGCCAGATCGGGCTAACTTGCCGAAGCCCAGCCAGCCGGCCCAGCCCAGTCCCGCGCGCTGTCTCTCTCCCGAGCGGGAGACCTGCCGCCGCACGCCATCGTCGCCTCGGCGTCCGTGCCACCTCCGGACTCCGCGCCCGCCGCCTTTGCCCTGCCCCTCCTCCACGCAACACCTCGCCCCCCTATATAAGCCTATGCCGCCGCCGCCCTCTCTCTCTCGCGCCGTCGCTTCCGCTGCATCTCGCGCGCACCGCACCGCTGCCGCACCTCCCGCAGCTCGCCACCTATCCTCGCCTTTCGCCTGCGCCACCGCGCCGCTCCCCGCGCTGCCCTTGCCCCTCGCCACCATTCCGCGCCGGAGCCGCCGCCTTGCCTCGCCCCGCTCGCCGGAGCCGCGCCGCCCTCGCCGGAGCTTGATCGGATCCGCCGCCGCCGGTTTATTCTCGCTAACCGGTATAAACCGCCGCTCAACCCGGTTTTTATTTTCGTTTTTTTTATTTTAATCGGTTTAGTTATTTAGGTTAGTTTAATTTGTGGACGTTCGTCCGTTAGGTTCGGTAGCAAACGATTTCATTCGTTAGTGTTCGGTAACGAACGCTCGCTATTTAGACTTTTTCTTTTTCTTTTTAGTTTTTTGCCAGGAACCCGTCTGTGAATATTTTTTTACAGAATAGTCTCTGTTCTTCAAACGATCACAACTTACTCGTTAGTCCAAATCCAACGAAACCAACGCCCACTTCTTCGTTATGATCCCCTCTATCCAGTAAAACAACTTAAACATGATTTTGAAGGTTTTAAAATTTGAATTAGAACATATTTGAATTCAAACTTCTTTTGATCATAACTTAAGTTTTATAACTCCGATTGAGTTGATTCTTTTTGCAAATCGAAGCTCTTGACCTAAACTTTCTGATAAGGACAAATACACATAATTTTGGTATTGTTAGAAATTGTCTTATGTTGCAAAGAGTTACTTGCTTGGTTTTGAAGCTTTCCGAATTGTGTTCTTCATTCTTCCCGATCTTTTGAGTGATTTGCTTATGTGTGGTTACTATTGATTGCTTACGATAGATTGACCGGAGTGTGACGAGTAGACCTATCAAGAGTTATGAGTGCGAATCACCTTCATCAACAGTACAGACAAGTTCACACTTTGATCATATCCCTTTCATACCCAGTTTTTATGCATTAGTTTCACCCTCAAACATTGCATGGTTAGGAATTTATAACATGTGGGTATCGGAAAGTAGTTGATGAGGTAGGAACCTATTACCCTGGATTCAAACCCTGGGAGTTACTATTACATTATGCTTATGCTGCCATGCTATGCTCGTAGACGTGGATTGGTTTGAGTGAATTCATGACAGATGTGAGAGTTATTATTTAATGGTTAACTTAAGGTGGCTACTTTAATACACATCTGGGTGGATTGGTTGGGGCACCCTGGAGCACCCAGTGGTTTTCCCGGGCACCTGGAGAACCCAGTGTTTGCCCAAGGGGATCCCGGAGGACCAGTGTGATCACCCTATGGAATATCACCCAGGCTCAAAGGGATCATAAGATTATTCATGCTAGAAACTTCCGTGTGCAGCCACAAGCTATTATGGGCTCTAGCATAGTTGAGTAAGTTGCGTGAAGCTCTTGAAGAGATAGACTAGCAGGTAGTGGGTTGTAGGTGGTATAGTCTATCCGGAGTAGAGAGTTAATGCTTCTGAAAGACTGTGTCTCGGTCATCCGTTTCTCAAACATCATGTAGTGCGAGAAATCCAATGGAGGAGATCGATTCTTGTGGGGGAAAGTGCGCAAACCTCTGCAGAGTGTACAAACTGATGTAGACCGAACCCTGTGGCGAGATCCGATCCGTTGTTAAGGCCCGACCTTTCACGACACTCTACCTTCAACAGTAGCAACCTCTCGCCCGCGCACGCGATGTACACGAAGTAGAGGGTTTGAACCTTGCGGCCCAGCACGAGAAAACCAATCTCAACGACGGTACTCACGCACAAAACAATTTCCACGAAGAGAAATCGCAACAAAGAGGTTTTCTAAAGCTTCCTCTAAAACTTAGGGATTTTTCAACAGCTTCCCCCAATACTCGATATGGGTATTTACCCTAAAAACACATCGTGTTTATTCATAAAAATATAGCTTGTCTTACATGTGACGCGCCTTGGCTTTATATATCAGCCGACTCCTAACAAAGTTGGAAACCAAATATATTTCTATCCTAGACTTGCACGGCCAAACAATAAAGGGAAACTTTAAACTGACTTGGACTCTACTGAACGGATGACTTGATGCATCTCTATCCGCAGGTGGGCCCCATCCGACTTCTTTTAAGGTAAGCTGATCACGTATGAACAATCCAATCCAGACATGCTCCTTCCATGGTAAGAAGAGGAATACAAAATAATATATATATATTTGATCCTCACGTGGCAACCAATCTTTGCTAGCAAACACACAAGATCCATGGTGGACTCCTTAAGCTTGATGCCTCCTTGTAAACGTGGCTCACCAGAATAACTGGAATATTATTTTTCTTGTTTTTCTTCTAATGCGTCTAACGCACAAGAAATTATTATCTCAACCTGAACATGCTTCTCATCTTTCCAAATCCACATGGCCTGCAACGATTGAGCGTGCGTGCAAGTATATTTTATGGGTGGTTGCTCATCTTCGTAACTCAGCAGTAGGCACTTTGATATATACCCAGTGTACTTTTGCGCCATATTGTCTTCAGTCAAAACCGTAACGACCTCTGTATTTAAATTACCCGGGGTTACATCATCCTCTCTCCCTTGAAACGAAACCGTCCTTGGTTTCAAGTCGTTCTCTGCAACAATAGCTTTACTTGTGGATTGAACGATGGCCGTAAAATTTTCAGTAGGTTCTTCCTTCCTCTTTTTTCCTTCTAATGCAGCTTGAGAAATATCTCACTTCTGACGATCAGCCATATACTTCTCCGATGTGTACGAGTCAAGTGGTAGGAATTGCCCCTTCCGAACAAACGAAAACTCACCAACAGAATGATATGTTAATTGTCTCTTGTCCTTCCATGGTTTGCCTAGTAGTATAGAGCAAGCATGCATGTGCATAGGAAGCACATCACACACGACCAGATCATAAAATCCGCATAGAGTGAACTGTACCTCAACGTGATGCATGATCTTGATAAATTTGTCCTTCCACCAAAGCTCGTATGGCTCTGGGTGTTCAACCAAAGGCAGATTCAAAGCATCAACCATAGTCTGACTCACCAAATTCAACGTTGCACAACTCGCCGGTCCGACACGCACACGCGTGAAGCATTGGTACCAAGGCAAGGCACACAATGGATCCTTCTCCATCGACATCATCATTTGCGAACTACAATATTTTCTCATGATAAAAAATTCAATAGTAACCCGGAAAAAAAATTGTACCATGAACAACATTTGCTCTGATACCATCTGATGTAGATCGAACCCTGTGGCGAGATCCGATCCGTTGTTAAGGCCCGACCTTTCACGACACTCCACCTTTAGCAGTAGCAACCTCTCGCCCGCGCACGCGATGTACACGAAGTAGAGGGTTTGAACCTTGCGGCCCAGCACGAGAAAACCAATCTCGACGACGGTACTCACGCACAAAACAATTTTCACAAAGAGAAATCGCAACAGAGAGGTTTTCTAAAGCTTCCTCTAAAACTTAGGGATTTTTCGACAGCTTCCCCCAATACTCGATATGGGTATTTACCCTAAAAACACATCGTGTTTATTCATAAAAATATAGCTTGTCTTACATGTGACGCGCCTTGGCTTTATATATCAGCCGACTCCTAACAAAGTTGGAAACCAAATATATTTCTATCCTAGACTTGCACGACCAAACAATAAAGGGAAACTTTAAACTGACTTGGACTCTACTGAACGGATGACTTGATGCATCTCTATCCGCAGGTGGGCCCCATCCGACTTCTTTTAAGGTAAGCTGATCACGTATGAACAATCCAATCCAGACACGCTCCTTCCATGGTAAGAAGAGGAATACAAAATAATATATATATATATATATATATATATATATTTGATCCTCACGTGGCAACCAATCTTTGCTAGCAAACACACAAGATCCATGGCGGACTCCTTAAGCTTGATGCCTCCTTGTAAACGTGGCTCACCAGAATAACTGGAATATTCTTTTTCTTGTTTTCCTTCTAATGCGTCTAACGCACAAGAAATTATTATCTCAACCTGAACATGCTTCTCATCTTTCCAAATCCACATGGCCTGCAACGATTGAGCGTGCGTGCAAGTATATTTTATGGGTGGTTGCTCATCTTCGTAACTCAGCAGCGGGCACTTTGATATATACCCAGTGTACTTTTGCGCCATATTGTCTTCAGTCAAAACCGTAATGACCTCTGTATTTAAATTACCCGGGGTTACATCACAAACTAATCATGGTTAGTCGTGTCCCCGGTTATGGACGTCTTGAGTATCTGGTTCTTGGATTATCATATTGATCTCATCACGTTACTTAAATAATTTGTTGGGTTATTAATGTTAATTTGGGATTGAGTTGGAGGAACCTTCTCAATATTTTCAACCAACTTTGTAGTTAAATAAAATATATTCCTTTGTAGTAGGGAAAAATTAGCTTTTCGCAAAAACATTATAACCATAGAGCTTTTCCACCAGCCAAATATGCATGTAGTGATAGCGTTTATTCATCATTATCCTATGGTGTGAATTTGCCAGTACATTTAGTGTACTGACCCTTTGTGGCTGCAACGTCTCATGTTGCAGGATTCTTACGACGAGTAAGTGGTACGTTAGGGTTACGATTTCTACACTCAACTTTGCCGTTGGTGTTGATGGGAATCCACAACCTTGTTGTTACTTCCGCTATTTGGATTGAGGTAATAGTATTTATGTTATTTTATACATGTGTTTTACCTCTATTATAAATCCTCGAGTACTGTGTGTGTCGGCATACCGATCTAGGGATGACACTTAAGCACAGAGACTTGACCGCCTGAGGTCGAGTCGCTACAAGATGGTATCAGAGCACATGTTGACTATAGGATGTGATCCCTAGAAATTGGCAAGCCCATAGGAAAGATTTTCTCTAAAACTTTCTTTTCAAACAGATCTTTTACCTCTCTTCTCTTCTGAGCTTATTCAAAAAAAATTCTTTTAGTGGGACTATACCCCTTTCCCCTTTTGACCACGAGGATTCGACTGATGATACCACTCCAAGAAGTACAAGATATCGGACAACTAAGACCACTTCGGAATGAAGAAGATTTTACCATGCATTATAATAATGGAAACTGCAACGGTTGAAGACTCCGAAGACTCGGAGAATTTGAAGACTCTAAAGAATTTCCAGAGTGGTATGACCTAGGAAAGTTACCCTTATGGAACTTGGCAGACTATGGAAGTTGTCAATACCCGAGATCGAGGTGTATCGGAGAAATACTGGAACATGGAGCGTAAAACTCAAAGTTTTGCCAAGAAACCTAAGGAAGGAGATATCAACTATGGAATGATAGCTCATGGCAATGACAAGGGAAGAAACACGGTTATCCGTGATGTCATCGCCACTGATACTATGGTCACCGAGCTGAGCTAAGCATGCATTTCTTCAGAAGGATTGGATGGTAGAAGGCTGATGGAGCATCTATCAGCAAAAAATGAAGTTTTAACCTTAGCCGGTGTATCACCAGGATCTGGAGTAGTACATTAAGAATTTTAAGATGGAGCTCCAGGAAGCCGTATTAGACAAGGAAGCATTTCGTGAAGAACTCAGGAACCATAAGCTGAAAGTAGCCAAGATGGAGGAGCTACAACCTCGAGATACCGGAGATTTGTCAGGAACTGAAGGACAGTAGGACCATGGTTCATGCCAAGGAGATTGAAATCCAGAAGTTTGGAATGCAACCCCAGAATATTGAAGGACGTCATGAGAGACTTCGCGTCGACACAGATGATCTGGCAAAAGAACTTGAGAAGGACAAGCACGATTGGAAGTAGCCATCAGAGACATGAACAAGATGTGAAGAGTTTGATGAATTTGAAGATTCATTGACCTTTAGAAGACCAAACCCCTGATATACCTACGTTAGATGCGACGATTGTGAGCTGTCATTTGTTTGATGTTTTCCCGACAGCCACAAATAAAATCTTTTGTCTCTTCAAAACTATTGTTTGCATTGTGTGTATCCCTCTATATCTCTCTTATCTCACCCCAAAACCCATGGACCCAATAGAGGATGAATGGAGATGAGATTGTATTTTCTGGACCGATGAGTCAGTTGGAGACAGACCGATGGATTGAGAACATGGAGGATCACATGAAGAATAACACTATAGCCGGAAAGGATATGGCCCAGCATGCTCTTTGGTGGACGGTGTACCAAACCATGAATGGATGGCAAGGAGTAACCACTTGGAATGAATTTAAGTTGACTTTGCCAAAGTCTCGGTTTGTGTCCCAGAAGTTGAAGCCTTATGGAAATGATATGAAGAAGCATTGTGCATGCAAGCTCTGTGGAGAAATAGGACACACCCATAAAGAACACAAGGATGAATGCCCTAATTGTGAAGGAAGTCACCCAGCTGAAGAATGCCCCACTAGGCAGATCACTTGTTTCTTGTGTGAAGGGACTACCCACTACCCTTCTCAGTGTCACATTTACCCCATGGTACGAACAACCGTACAACAGAAGCAAGAAGTAAAGAAAGGAGCCCTTATGGAAATTTTAGAAGAACCCGTGATGAAGGAAGATGTCGGGGACACACCTAAAGAAGAACCAATTAAACCCCGCACCAAGTCATGCTATTCATGTGGAGAAGAAGGACACATCTCCCAGAATTGTATGAATGGGGATCTAGTAGAATTCTCGACGGAGGAAGTAGAGTATGACCCACAAGAAATAGAAGCCATGATTGGCATGGAAAAGTCCAGGAAGAGAAACCGATTGGAGTCCAGGAAGGATCTGAGTCATATCACCTGCTACAGGTGCAAGGAGTCAGGGCACTACCTCAGCAGTTGCCCAAAAAGGAAGCCAAGGACCCAAGGAGGCTTTGTAATCACAAGGAAACCTCAAGACTTGTCAGAAGTAATATGTTTTCGTTGTAATGAAGCAGGGCACTTTGCCAGGGATTGTCCCAAGGAGAAGGAGACTTGTGATAATTAGTTGTGTCTGTGAGAACTAATGTAGTAGTAGTACAAGTAGTGGGAACAACTCTTTTATATCAAGGTGTTGAGTTGAGGCATTAATGGAAGTGCATGAGATTGTAATACTTTGAGAATCAATAAAGTTAGTATCATGGGTACTATTTGGATTTTATGAGTTGTTACTCTATGAAGAAAGCTTTTGACCATTTTCGAGGATATGAGAAATATGGTGTATGGAAGATTGGAGCATTTTAAGGGTGGTAGTACCCTGTGAGGGCCCTTGACCCCTGGAAAAAGATAATGATATTCCACGGAGTGGATTTCAAACAAAATAAGAATGAGTTTTGTCTCGATAAGTGGGATATCCCAAGAGTATGAACGGATGAAGTATTATTGGCTATAAAGGAGGTATGATGTTGGAAATATAGAGCAATTGTAACTCCATGATGAGTCTGAGTAATCACGTCTTGGTTTGGTGCCAATAGAAGGAAGAGATACAATACAATTGGAAGGATTTAAGAATGCCAGGAAGCTGGGTGTTTGGAAAATAATCAGTTGCCCCTAGGATGAGCTCAAGGATTACAAGTAATGAGATGGGCCATAACCCACAGGCCCCAGGACCTGCCAAGGAGCAACCACACTCTTGCTGAAGGAAAAACCCTGGAAGAAGTTACGTTTATCGGCAGACGATCTTATAGAGTAACGCAAAACCTAAGAGTTGTGAAGAACGATGGATGTTTGTTTGGCTTGCAGAATCAATGGATTTATCCGAACTTAGTTCGTTGACAAGAGAAATTCGGCAATGCTTGTGAGGATGACCGAGAGTTAGAACGTGAGATTCGCTAAACTGTATACATGGTAATGATTTGGGTGAGGGATGGATTGATCACCGTACCGACTTACTCTTATTATTCGCCTTGCTATATGGGATGGTAAATCTATGTGACTTACCTATAGTAGAGAGACGACAATATTAAACCTTGTTTAAACCTTAGAATGGTATAAGAATTTTTCCCTTGTACACGGCAGCTTCTGCCAACCGTAGGTTATACGGTGAGGATCAACCCAGACCCATTTCCTGCGGGAGAAACCATAATTGGATGGCCGCCATGAGATATCGATAGTTGATTAGTATTGGCGCCAGACCCGTCAGCTAAGAAGACCCAATCTCAGAATAACCTCACCAAGATGAAAGGACATAAGTATTGTGGTAAAAGTTATGCCGCTACCGGAAGAGCCCAGAGAAGGAATTTTCCCGAGAATCTAAGAAGACCGACACTGTTAATAATATGGATGAAGTATATGAGTTTCGATGGAACCATAACCATGCTTATAAGGGTGGTAGAACCCCAGACCCCCTCCTGCGACAATTGATGGATTTTGAGGAGACCCCCAAACCCTAACATTTTTCTTGCTAGCCTCTCCGAACCTCGAGGACGAGATTCATTTTAAGGGTGGTAGGTTTGTAACATCCCAAAATTCTAAATTTTGGAATGTTATAATAAATAGATAGATTGATTGTTTGTTTGATTGTTGTGTGATTTATTGAGTGAAATTCGAAACTTTTTGAAAGTTAAATGAGAGGGAATAAAAGGACTTTCCCAAACTTTCACCTTTTGCATTTTGATCTCCGTGAATTCAAATTCTTTTCAAATACAAAACCCTCGAGAGAAGATGATATGACTTCTTCCATTTAATTAAATGAAAAGGGTTTTTTGAAAAGATTTGAATTTTATTTGGAAATATTTCAAATTCAAAAAATTTAAGCAACTCAATGATTTTCATGAGAGAAGATAAAATGACTTCTTCAAAACATATGAAATATGAGTTGGGAGTTTCAAAGAAACTCAAATTTAAAATCCATTTGAAATTATTATTTTTCAATTTGGGTTATTTGAGTTTTATTCAAATTATTTTTATCCAAAAACAAAATACATGGAAAATAGGGTAACATGATTCCCTACAATAGAAAATTGGAGAAAAAATAATTTGAAATCATTTTGATATTTTTAAAATGATTTTTAGTGGGTTTTATTGAATCAGTAGCATTGTTTGATTTATTCGAATTTTTGTAGATTTTATTTAAAGTTATAAAAATGTTCACATTGTAGAAAATCTTTTTCTGAAAATTTTGATATATTATATGCCTATATAATACTTTTATTTATTTCGTTTTTATTTTTCTTTGTCTGGAAAAATGTTAAAAAAAACTTCAGACCGGGCCAACTGGGCCGAAGCCCAGCCAGCCGGCCCAGCCCAATCCTGCGCGCCGTCTCTCTCCCGAGCGGGAGACCTGCCGCCGCACGCCATCGTCGCCTCGGCGTCCGTGCCACCTCCGGACTCCGCGCCCGCCGCCTTTGCCCTGCCCCTCCTCCATGCAATACCTCGCCCCCCTATATAAGCCTGCGCCGCCGCCGCCCTCTCTCTCGCGCGTGCCGCTGCTTCCACTGCATCCCGCCGCCGCTGCATCTTGCGCGCACCGCGCCGCCGCCGCACCTCCCGCAGCTCGCCGCCTACCCTCGCCGTTCGCCTGCGCCACCGCGCCGCTCCCCGCGCTGCCCTTGCCCCTCGCCGCCGTTCCGCGCCGGAGCCGCTGCCTTGCCTCACCCCGCTCGCCGGAGCCGCGCCACCCTCGTCGGAGCTCGATCGGATCCGCCGCCGCCGGTTTATTCTCGCTAACCGGTATAAACCGCCGCTCGGTCCGATTTTATATTCGGTTTTTTTATTTTAATCGATTTAGTTATTTAGGTTAGTTTAATTTGTGGACGTTCGTCCGTTAGGTTCGGTAGCAAACGATTTCGTTCGTTAGCATTCGGTAACGAACGCTCGCTATTTAGACTTTTTCTTTTTCTTTTTAGTTTTCTGTCAGGGACCCGTTTGTGAATATTTTTTACAGAATAGTCCCTATTCTTCAGACGATCACAACTTTTTACTCGTTAGTCAAAATCCAACGAAACCAATGCCCACTTCTTCGTTATGATCCCCTCTATCCAGGAAAACAACTTAAACATGTTTTTGAAGGTTTTAAAATTTGAATTAGAACATATTTGAATTCAAACTTCTTTTGATCAAAACTTGAGTTTTATAACTCCGATTGAGTTGATTCTTTTTGCAAATCGAAGCTCTTGACCTAAACTTTCTGATAAGGCCAAATACACATAATTTTGGTACTGTTAGAAATTGTTTTATGTTGCAAAGAGTTATTTGCTTGGTTTTGAAGCTTTCCGAATTGTCTTCTTCGTTCTTCCCGATCTTTTGAGGGATTGCTTATGTGTGGTTACTATTGATTGCTTATGATAGATTGACCGGAGTGTGACGAGTAGACCTATCAAGAGTTATGAGTGCGAATCACCTTCATCAACAGTACAGGCAAGTTCACACTTTGATCATATCCCTTTCATACCCAGTTTTTATGCATTAGTTTCACCCTCAAACATTGCATGGTTAGGAATTTATAACATGTGGGTATCGGGAAGTAGTTGATGAGGTAGGAACCTATTACCCTGCGTTCAAACCCTGGGAGTTACTATTACGTTATGCTTATGCTGCTATGCTATGCTCGTAGACGTGGATTGGTTTGAGAGAATTCATGACAGATGTGAGAGTTATTATTTAATGGTTAACTTAAGGTGGCTACTTTAATACACATCTGGGTGGATTGGTTGGGGCACCCTGGAGCACCCAGTGGTTTGCCCGGGCACCTGGAGAACCCAGTGTTTGCCCAAGGGGATCCCGAAGGACCCGTGTGATCACCCTATGGAATGCCACCCAGGCTCAAAGGGATCATAAGATTAGTCATGCTAGAAACTTCCGTGTGCAGCCACAAGCTATTATGGGCTCTAGCATAGTTGAGTAAGTTGCGTGAAGCTCTTGAAGAGATAGACTAGCAGGTAGTGGGTTGTAGGTGGTATAGTCTATCCGGAGTAGAGAGTTAATGCTTCTGAAAGACTGTGTCTCGGTCATCCGTTTCTCAAACATCATGTAGTGCGAGAAATCCAACGAAGGAGATCGTCTTGTGGGGAAAAGTGGGCAAACCTCTGCAGAGTGTACAAACTAATCATGGTTAGCCGTGTCCCCGGCTATGGACGTCTTGAGTATCTGGTTCTTGGATTATCATATTGATCTCATCACGTTACTTAAATAATTTGTTGGGTTATTGATGTTAATTTGGGATTGAGTTGGAGGAACCTTCTCAATATTTTCAACCAACTTTGTAGTTAAATAAAATATATTCCTTTGCAGTAGGGAAAAAATAGCTTTTCGCAAAAACATTATAACCATAGAGCTTTTCCACCAGCCAAATATGCATGTAGTGATAGCCTTTATTCATCATTATCCTATGGTGTGAATTTACCAGTACATTCAATGTACTAACCCTTTGTGGCTGCAATGTCTCATGTTACAGGATTCTTACGACGAGTAAGTGATAGATTAGGGTTACGATTTCTACACTGAACTTTGCCGTTGATGTTGATGGGAATCCACAACCTTGTTGTTACTTTCACTATTTGGATTAGGTAATAGTATTTACGTTATTTTATACATGTGTTTTACATCTGTTATAAATCCTCGAGTACTGTGTGTGTCAGCATACCGATCCAGGGATGACACTTAAGCACAGAGACTTGACCGTCTGAAGTCGGGCCGCTACAACACACCCAGATGCCACGGTCCCTGGCGTCTGGGTCCCTATCCAGAGAGCAAAATTCCAGTTTGCAAATGTGCACACTTAGACGCCACGGTCCATGGCGTCTGGCTCGTTTTGGTCACGCTGGAGACCAGACACCTATCTGATGTGTCTGATGCCTCGCGGCGACCCAGACACCACAGACCATGGCGTCTGGCTCGTTTTGGTCGCGCAGGAGACTGGACACCTGTCTGATGTGTCTGATGCCTCACGGTGACCCAGACGGCACATACCATGGCGTCTGGCTCGTTTTGGTCATGCAGGAGACCAGACACCTGTCTGATGTGTCTGATGCCTCGCGGAGACCCAGACGCCACAAACCATGGCGTCTGGCTCGTTTTGGTCACGCAGGAGACTAGACACCTGTCTGATGTGTCTGATGCCTCTGGGTCCCTATCTAGAGAGCATTTTTGGTGTTTGCAACTGTGGTCACCCAGACGCCAAGGTCCCTGGCGTCTGGGTCCCTATCTAGAGAGCTTTTTGATGTTTGCAGTTGTGCACACCTAGACGCCAAGGTCCCTGGCGTCTGGGTCCCTATCCAGAGAGCAAATTTCGAGTGGATAAGATTCTTTGGGCCCACCTCTAGCCCTCTCATCCATTCATCTCCACCTCTACCCCTCTCATTCCATTCATCTCCACTCACTCTCACCTCTAGCCCTGCCAATGTCACTCCCTCTCAACCACCCTAACCCCCCTCAAATCTCTCATGAATCGCTCCGGTTTCACCGTTGGATCTTCAGGATTTCCAAACAAGAAGGTAAACCAACTCCACCCCGATTTTTGGTTGGTTCAATGTATCATAGTTTTGTGCAAACCCTAGTTTGTTTTCCTCATGGTTTTATGTATCATAGGTTAGGTACTAAGAGATTTGTGTGTTGTAGATGGCTAATGGTACTCAGTGGGTGCTTAGCCCTGTTGTTCATGTCCAAGGCTTGTCTCCATGTGTTGTGCAAGTTAGTGAAGTGGACCTCACTTTCGATTGGTTGAAGACTAAATTCATGTTGAAGCAAGGGTTGAAGGAAGAGGATTTTGTGTACTACGTCAACAAGAAGCAGTCAGATGGCCCCGGGGAAAGAAAATTGATTGACATAACTGATGATGGCAAGATTCAAGAAATGTTGCAAGAATGGGAATGGAAAAGGGTTGTTGACTTGTGATGACCCACAAGTATAGGGGATCTATCGTAGTCCTTTCGATAAGTAAGAGTGTCGAACCCAACGAGGAGCAGAAGGAAATGATAAGCGGTTTCCAGCAAGGTATTCTGTGCAAGTACTGAAATAAGTGGTAACAGATAGTTTTGTGATAGGATAATTTGTAACGAGCAACAAGTAACAAAAGTAAATAAAGTGCAGCAAGGTGGCCCAATCCTTTTGTAGCAAAGGACAAGCCTGGACAAACTCTTATGTGATGTAAAGCGCTCCCGAGGACACATGGGAATATCGTCAAGCTAGTTTTCATCACATTCATATGATTCGCGTTCGGTACTTTGATAATTTGGTATGTGGGTGGACCGGTGCTTGGGTGCTGCCCTTACTTGGATAAGCATCCCACTTATGATTAACCTCTATTGCAAGCATCCGCAAATACAACAAAAGTATTAAGATAAACCTAACCATAGCATGAAACATATGGATCCGAATCAGCCCCTTACGAAGCAACACATAAACTAGGGTTTAAGCTTCTGTCACTCTAGCAACCCATCATCTACTTATTACTTCACAATGCCTTCCTCTAGGCCCAAACAATGGTGAGGTGTCATGTAGTCGACGTTCACATAACACCACTAGAGGAGAGACAACATACATCTCATCAAAATATCAAACGAATACCAAATTCACATGACTACTAATAGCAAGACTTCTCCCATGTCCTCAGGAACAAAAGTAACTACTCACAAAGCATAAACATGTTCATAATCAGAGGGGTATTAATATGCATATAGGATCTGAACATATAATCTTCCACCAATTAAACCAACTAGCATCAACTACAAGGAGTAATTAATACCACTAGCAACCTACTAGCACCAATCCCGGACTTGGAGACAAGAATTGGATACAAGAGATGAACTAGGGTTTTGAGATGAGATGGTGCCGATGAAGACGTTGATGGAGATTGCCCTCTCCCGATGAGAGGAGCGTTGGTGATGACAATGGCGATGATTTCCCCCTCCGGGAGGAAAGTTTCCCCGGCAGAACAGCCCCGCCAGAACCCTAGATTGGCTCCGCCAAGGTTCCGCCTCGTGGTGGCAGAGTTTCGTCCGAGAAGATGGCTTATGATTGTTTTCCCATCGAAAGAGTCCATATAGCAGAAGATGGTCATCGGAGGGCCACCAGGGGGCCCACGAGGTAGGGGGCGCGCCCAGGGGGGTAGGGCGCGCCCCCCACACTCGTGGGCAAGGTGTGGCCCCCCTGGTGAAGTTCTTGCGCTCAATGTTTTTTATATATTTGGAAAACATCATCCGTGAAGTTTCAGGACTTTTGGAGCTATGCAGAATAGGTTTCTAATATTTGCTCCTTTTCCAGCCAGAATCCCAACTGCCGGCATTCTCCCTCTTTATGTAAACCTTGTAAAATAAGAGAGAATAAACATAAGTATTGTGACATAATGTGTAATAATAGCCCATAATGCAATAAATATTGATATAAAAGCATGATGCAAAATGGACGTATCAACTTGCATTGCTACAGGAAACCGAGTTATATGTGATGTTCATGTCGTTTCAACTATCGTGGACCATCGTGGTCATGAACTAGTTATGTCATTCGAGACATTGTATGTGATGAACTTCTCATTCGAGACTATTTGTGTAATTTGAGATTATGTGATAACTATGTTTGTCATTTGCTATTATGTGAACACTAATGTTTGTCATTCGATACTATGGAGTGTTTGCTAGAACAAAATATCTATGTCATTCGATACTATGCTTTGACAAAATATGAACAAAATGAAAAAAGTACTACACTAGGGCCAAACATGGCATCTCGCGGCCCTGTTTCTGCTGTCCAGGACTCTGCTTTTGCTTCCAGTCGACCACCAGACGGCAGAGACCGTGGCGTCTGGTCCTCTGACTTGAAACCAGACGCCAAGGACCCTGGCGTCTGGGACCCTGTACATTATTTTGAACTTGCTGTTTGACACAAGAAGATAGCACATATATATTCATATGACAGGTTCATACAACACAGAAGATAGCACATTTCACAGAACTTTCACCACGACAAATTCTTGCGTACAAACGACAACAAGTTCACAGATTTTTCATCACGACAAATTCATGCATACATAAGACACCAAGTGCATACATAAGACACCAAATTCAAGACAACCTTAATAGTTTTTACCACAACACCAAGTTCATGCATACAAACGCCACCTAGTTCATGCACTTACAAACAAGAAGCTCACTTCCTCGTTCCTCTCTTCACAAGGGTTGCAAGTGTAGGCTCCTCCTCTTCGCTAGCCTCCTCCTCCTCTTTGTTGTATGCCTCCTCCTCCGCCTCAATGTTGGCCTTATATCTTTGCATTCCTGTTGGGATAAGCTGATGAGGATACTCCGGACTATGGAATTGTGTGTTCCATGTCTTCTTTCTACCTTCCTTGCCTGGTGTCTTAGCTATGGCTTTGCCTTTCCTAGAGCGAGCATTGCCTTGTGTCAGTTGTGTAACCTGTGATGGTTGTGGAGCATCAACATCATACTCATGATCCTCTTGATGTGTTGCATCATACTCATGCTCCTCATGATGTGTTGGCTCCTCTTGATGTGTTGGCTCCTCTTCATGGACCTCCTCCTCCATGTCCTCATCGTTCTGGAGATAACACCGTCTATTAGCTCTGGCGGCGCGGCTACCAGGTGCATACACGTCACTGGACTGGCCCGCGCCGTTATCCACTTACCAGGGCCAGATGCCAGGGTCCTTGGCGTCTGGCCCCTTTGCCACGTTAGCAGGTCAACGGGCAGGCAGGCAGTGCGGGCCAGGGGCCAGACGCCAGGGTTCCTGGCGTCTGGTTCGCAACCCAGACGCCAGGGATGTTGGCGTCACCCAAACAGGTCAAAATCGATTTTTTTAAAACCAAGGTCAAATCGGGATTTTGTTAACCACATAGGTCAGAACAGTAATTTTGTCCACAAAGACATGCCAGTATTGCACACAACACACTCAAGACAAGATAGAAAGGTGTCGCGCACCGTCACACCATCCCACTGACTACCAAGCAAACTACAAATGTGCAAAGAAGGCCGCTTGGAGCCGACGGAGATCACCATCATGAACAATCCACAACGGAGAGGTGAGACGGACAACGGTGAAGTCAGGACTCCAAAACGATGCCTTCCAAAAGGGTACGATCATGGATAGCAGCCACTGCCCAATCCCGTATATCAAGTTTTCACTAGAAGCAAGATGAAAGGAGTGGGAATGCCGCGATCAACGGATGCCGCTACCGTCGATCAGTACAAGGACTGGGCAAGTGATGTACCCCGGCGCTCACACCTCTCCCTCACACCCTAACTCTGTCAACCACCCGCAACCAAGCCACTCGCGTAGCCATGGCTGCCCCGCCCGCACATGAGACGCACGCTCCGCCCATGAATGCCACACCTCCCGCCATCAGGGTCGTCGTCCTACATTCAAACATCCCCACGACCAGCCAAAGTGATCGGCTTTGGTCCAAAGGAAAAGTGATCGGCTTTGGTCCAAAGGAACGCCCCCGCCCGACGAAACTGCAACCCATGTCCCGCCTTGAACATCGTCGGAGTTGCATCCGCGCGCAAAAGGACCGGGAAAAGGGGAGGAGGTGGAGCAGACGCATCCACGGCCGACACAACCCCGTGCTGACGACAGGCAGCCCTAGCGTCGACGCCACTTACCCTCCACCCAACCTCCCCACCGAACACCACGTGTGTCGCCCCACTGCAGCGATCGATGCAGATCCACGCAAGGCCACCAAGGAACGCCCATCCACTGGCAAGGGGGCCAAAGACCACCGCCCACCGCCAAGACTGATCACCAGTAAGCCCATCCATGCCGCCCACCATCGACCAGCATCAGATCCGGTTAGAACCCGGCCAACACGCCGGCCAGATCCGCCACAGAAGCGCCGCTACCCCCACCAGCCGAGCGTCAAGGTAGGGGCGGCCGGCACCCCCACTGAGCAGGGCTAGGCCGCCTCCTTGGCCACTGTCCACGTGCACTATGCGCAGCAGTACGCTGCCGCCCCGACAAACACGACAAGGCACGCCGCCACCAGCCGAGCCGCGCCCCGATCCAAATTCGTGTCATGGCGCCGCCACCTTGAGCCGCCGGAGAGGAGGAGGCCCGACGCCGCCACCCTAGCGTCCGCCCCGACGCCGGCGGAGCCCTTTGTCCAGGGCCAACGCGCCGCACTAGTCGGACCCCTCACCATGTGAGAGGAGGAGACCCGCCGCCGACGCGAGCCGAGTGGGGGTTTTCGTCTGCGCCGGCCACCTTTTATGCCGTCACGCCCTCCTGCTACGCGGCGCCCACACCTCCCACCACCACCGCCCACCAGGCCGTCGGGCTGAGCCTATGCCTCATTTTCTTTGAAAAATGTAATGCTATCATCTGCAAATAATAAATGATTAACACATGGTGTCGTAGGTACCACTTTTATACATGCTACATCATTTTTGTCCCCCGGCCCTTTTATCAAGCGTGAAAGTTCTTCGGCCGCTAGCAAATACAAGTAGAGTGAGATAGAGTCACCTTGTCGGATACCTCTAGTTGGTTTAAATACTTCTAGCTTGTCTCCATTAAAGATAACTGAGAAGGACACCGAGACAACACACCTCATTACCCTTTCAAACCAACTAGCATTAAAACCAAGCTTGAGCATAACCTCCATCTGATACTAGGTCTTCATCATATCGAGCTTTAGAGCACAACAAATATTCTTCTTTCCCCTTCCAATTTTCATGTAATGTAGGCATTCATATGTCGTGATCACATTGTTGTAGCGAGTCTACCTGGCACGAAATCAGTTTTTCGACAAAAATAATCTCCGATAGAATAAGCTTCAGACAATTACTCTGATAGAATAAGTTTCAGCCGATTAGCAAGTACCTTCGAGACAATTTTATATATCACATCCCACAAGCTTATTGGTCGAAACTGAGACAAAAGTGTCAATTTTGCTACCTTAGGGATAATAATGATGAATGTTCTGTTTAACTATTCCATGGAGTCCTCTCCATTGAGAATCCGCAAAACCATACCAGTCACCTCTTCGCGACAAAGATTTCGTTTCTTCTGAAGAAAATGTGCAGGCAGTCAATCCGGCCACGGGCTTTTGTTGGAAATATCTAAAATAAAACATCTTTTACCTCCTGCTCATAAAACGGGGCGTTGAGCTGCTGATTCATCTCCGGGGAGACTTTCCAAGGTATGTGTGAAAGAACTTCAATTGCGATTCGGCAGATCAGCATTGATGTTGCACTCCCTTCGTCTACTCGATCATCGTCGTGGAGAGCTCCCGAGGATCGCATGGGTTTGACCCTTCCACTGGGCACGGCTGATGAGCACCGACGTCCGATTGCTCGTAGCCAACACCAACTGGTTGAGCAAAGAATGAAAAATCTGCGATGTTTGGCTTGTAGCTTTAGGCTAGTTTTGATTCGGTTGGTTTTGTAATAATTTGAACATGGCCTTAGTCCGTTCGGCTACTCTGGGTTCAACCCGAGCACTAGAATTGTTGTTGGCTTCGTTTTATAATGAAACGGGGCAGGAGGGAAACCCCTCTTAAAAAAAAAAGAATGCCACTTTGAATCTGAATTAGTCCATTTTAGATGAATTTTGGACCGATCGAATGGCCCAGATAAGACAAGATTTGCATCCACAGTTGATCATGATGACTTGCACCAGTCGTGCTTCAACTACTCAACAGAAAATAAAAGATTTTGATAGGAGTAGCTCTGCAAGAAGCCAACAGCAGTTGATTTATGATGGCGGCTTCATACATTTCGTGAAGTCATGCATTCTTGCTTTTGAGCAGCACATCAGACATCAGTGAGCCTCGCTAGCGATGAAAATCTACCACGGTCTGAAAACATATTATGCAAAAACAATAATCAAAACTAACATTCAAACTCAGCATTTACAGTTTGATTTGCTATATAGAAGTACTAACGCCAAGGCTTTACAAAAATAAGCTCCACATGTGAGCTTCAGACATGCCAGAAAATAATAGACTAATTCTGGAAAGAATATCTGAAACAAAATAACAGTAAAATACGAGATCAAACTGTTTTCTTAAAAAAAAAATCTGAAGCAAGGTAACAGGGTAATACTAGATCAATAGGTTTCTGAGCACATTTAGCAATTCCACTAGTGCTTGGTTGTGCTCCTTATAACAAGTTAATTCTCATAACAAAATCATGTTCTCTGTTTTCCAATGCCATATCACTCAGTTTAAAGTAGCACATACAGAACAGTGTATAGCAAGCTATATACATTGATCTAACTATCAAACATTACTTGCATTATGATTAATTGTCCACAGACCATAACGAACTAATCAAGCAAACATACTGAGGCTGTAAAGAAAAAACGCAGGGCAACAGACAAGAAGCAAAGGCATACCTGGAGTGTAGAAGCCCATGTAGGGTAAGACGCTGAAGTACTTCCCAGACTCCGCGACCTTCTTAACCAGCCCAGAATTTAGCTTGATTGTGAACAAGCCAACATCTGCTCACGAATATGACACCCACACCCTCTGCACATCCGACAACGACTGGTTCCTCATCAGGATTGGCTACAGGTATAACTTTCTCCAGCTTGATGGCCCTGCAGCGCATCCATTCTGCATCTCCTTCTGCATTCACCTTCCTTGAGAACAGACAAAGGCTGGAATTCTCAAGGCAGGGAAACCCCAGTGAACCGTCCTCCATCGCCATGAGGGCAACGTCGTCGTACACATTCGGGTCCGGTGGATCAACCATGGATATGCAATTCTTGGCCCAGTCATATTTGATGATTGCGTTACCCTCACGAAGCGTGAAGTAGGTTTCATCTCCAATAACGACACCCCGCCTAGGCTCGACATAGGGGATATAGTAGAATGATCCATCAGCAGCAAGAACATCTCGCCTGTGCCGAACATAGGATTCACAGCCGTCGTCGAGTGTCACTGGCGTGCTCCACGCAGCTGTCCCTGATGAGTACACTGCCGCCTTGACTAGCTCGTCGTAGTCGTCGGTGGCCACAAAGACAACCCGGAAGGGGCCGCCGTGGCAGTCAAGGTGGCCGCAGCCGGCCACAGGGCAGAACACGGCGGCGGTGTAGATCAGCCACGGGATGCCGGGCTCCGGGAGGCTCTGCTGGTCGCCGGTGACGGGGTCCCAGACGGTGAAATGCCAACCCCTGCCCCTGACCCACACGTGGAGGAGGACGCGGCCATGCCGGCAGTCAAGCGCCCGCGAGCGGTCGCAGTCGGGGTAGGGAGAGAGGGGCGCCGATGTGGTGGGGGCGAGCCGGGGCGCGGGGTCTCCTTGGATGACCTGGAGCCTGTGGAGGAGGCCCAGAAGCGGAGGGGTGCCGTGGAAGGTGCGGTACCGGCGGCGGAAGCCGGGGTCGCGGAGAACGCGGAGCCAGGGCTTGCAGACGAGCGCGGCGCGGAAGAGGTGCTCGGGCTCGTCCGGCGGCAGGCGGAGGAGGATCTCGGCGGTGACGTCGTCGATCAGCGGCGCCATCGGTGGTCGGCGGCGGGTGCGAGGGTTTGGTGGGGTTTCGGGTTGGTGCGCGACGGAGGGAGACCGGCGCACCACACGGCCTCTCCTAGTCGGTTGGGTTCAACCAGATTGAGCTGTGCTGGGTCACGCTGCCTCGCTCCCCCAACCCTTCTAATCTCTCCACTACTATTAAACAATCAAACAAAAAATTTCTTACGTGCACCCAACAATTAGTCCCACAAAACGCACAAATCAATCATCACCACACAATCAGTCCTACGTGTCTCAATCTAACAGCCATCGTTTATCTGGTAGATTTATGGTGTGGACTTGGCAAATTCCAATGACTCACCGTACTCCACCTCCACCATCCACCCACGAGAAGAGAAATGTGCAACAACCGACCTTGCGTCCATCCCCTACAATCACGCAGTTCTCATCGCAAACTAAGGAAACTAGAACGAAATCAGCTCCCCTCGCCCTTAACCTCGACGCCGCTCACCAACAGCGCGACCTCGCACGATCACCATCGCCATCGCGAGCAGCGTGGCATCCGTCCGCGAGATCACCACAGCAGGGAGGCGATGCGACAGAACACCCAGGACCCTGCCATATCAGCGTGTCACCCGTCCGCGGGATCGCCAGTGCCAGGAGCCTGTTGACTCCCGATCCAGTCTTCCCAAAATTGTCATTGCCAGCCCGCCGCCTGCCGCCGCTCCTCTGCTGGCTCGAGTGAACGGAGCCAATTGGTGGAACGAAGAGATGGGCGGCGGCGGGTGAGGCGACGGTGTGGGCGTCATACAAGGGGTCCCGGGTCATCTCCGCCACCACGCAAAATTTTTCTTACGTGCACCCAACAATTAGTCCCACAAAACGCACAAACCAATCATCACCACACAATCAGTCCTACGTGTCTCAATCTAACAGCCATCGTTTATCTGGTAGATTTATGGTGTGGACTGTTGGGTTTCGTAGTAATTTCAAAAAATTTCCTACGCTCACGCAAGATCATGTGATGCATAGCAATGAGAGGGGAGAGTGCTGTCTACGTACCCACGCAGACCGACTGCGGAAGCGTTGACGTAACGTAGAGGAAGTAGTCGTACGCCTTCCCGATCCGACCGATCAAGCACCGAAACTACGGCACCTCCGAGTTCGAGCACACGTTCAGCTCGATGACGATCCCCGGATTCCGATCCAGCAAAGTGTCGGGGATGAGTTCCGTCAGCACGACGGCGTGGTGACGATCTTGATGTACTACAGCAGCAGGGCTTCGCCTAAACTCCGCTACAGTATTATCGAGGAATATGGTGGCTGGGGGCACCGCACACGGCTAAGGAATAGATCACGTGGATCAACTTGTGTGTTCTAGGGTGCCTCTACCTTAGTATATAAAGGACCAAAGGGGGGAGGCTGGCCGGCCACAAGGGGCACGCCAGGAGAGTCCTACTCCCTCCGGGAGTAGGATTCCCCCCCCCCAATCCTAGTTGGAATAGGATTCCTCGGGGGGAAAGAGAGAGAGAGGGGGCCGACCACCTCTCCTAGTCCTAATAGGACTAGGGGAGGGGGGAGGCGCGCAGCCCACCTTGGGCTGCCCCTTTCTCCTTTCCACTAAAGCCCACTAAGGCCCATATGGTTCCCGGGGGGTTCCGGTAACCTCCCGGTACTCCGGTAAAATCCCAATTTCACCCGGAACACTTCCGATGTCCAAATATAGGCTTCCAATATATCAATCTTTACGTCTCGACCATTTCGAGACTCCTCGTCATGTCCGTGATCACATCCGGGACTCCGAACAACCTTCGGTACATCAAAATGCATAAACTCATAATATAACTGTCATCGTAACCTTAAGCGTGCGGACCCTACGGGTTCGAGAACAATGTAGACATGACCGAGACACGTCTCCGGTCAATAACCAATAGCGGGACCTGGATGCCCATATTGGCTCCTACATATTCTACGAAGATCTTTATCGGTCAGACCGCATAACAACATACGTTGTTCCCTTTGTCATCGGTATGTTACTTGCCCAAGATTCGATCGTCGGTATTCCAATACCTAGTTCAATCTCGTTACCGGCAAGTCTCTTTACTCGTTCCGTAATACATCATCTCGCAACTACCTCATTAGTTGCAATGCTTGCAAGGCTTATGTGATGTGTATTACCGAGAGGGCCCAGAGATACCTCTCCGACAATCGGAGTGACAAATCCTAATCTCGAAATACGCCAACCCAACATCTACCTTTGGAGACACCTGTAATGCTCCTTTATAATCACCCAGTTACGTTGTGACGTTTGGTAGCACCCAAAGTGTTCCTCCGGCAAACGGGAGTTGCATAATCTCATAGTCATAGGAACATGTATATGTCATGAAGAAAGCAATAGCAACATACTAAACGATCGGGTGCTAAGCTAATGGAATGGGTCATGTCAATCAGATCATTCTCTTAATGATGTGATCCCGTTAATCAAATAACAACACTTTGTTCATGGTTAGGAAACATAACCATCTTTGATTAACGAGCTAGTCAAGTAGAGGCATACTAGTGACACTAAGTTTGTCTATGTATTCACACATGTATTATGTTTCCGGTTAATACAATTCTAGCATGAATAATAAACATTTATCATGATTATAAGGAAATAAATAATAACTTTATTATTGCCTCTAGGGCATATTTCCTTCAGTCTCCCACTTGCACTAGAGTCAATAATCTAGATTACACAGTAATGATTCTAACACCCATGGAGCCTTGGTGCTGATCATGTTTTGCTCGTGGAAGAGGCTTAGTCAACGGGTCTGCAACATTCAGATCCGTATGTATCTTGCAAATCTCTATGTCTCCCACCTGGACTAGATCCCGGATGGAATTGAAGCGTCTCTTGATGTGCTTGGTTCTTTTGTGAAATCTGGATTCCTTTGCCAAGGCAATTGCACCAGTATTGTCACAAAAGATTTTCATTGGACCCGATGCACTAGGTATGACACCTAGATCGGATATGAACTCCTTCATCCAGACTCCTTCATTTGCCGCTTCCGAAGCAGCTATGTACTCCGCTTCACATGTAGATCCCGCTACGACGCTTTGTTTAGAACTGCACCAACTGACAGCTCCACCGTTTAATGTAAACACGTATCCGGTTTGCGATCTAGAATCGTCCGGATCAATGTCAAAGCTTGCATCAACGTAACCATTTACGACGAGCTCTTTGTCACCTCCATATACGAGAAGCATATCCTTAGTCCTTTTCAGGTATTTCAGGATGTTCTTGACCGCTGTCCAGTGATCCACTCCTGGATTACTTTGGTACCTCCCTGCTAGACTTATAGCAAGGCACACATCAGGTCTGGTACACAGCATTGCATACATGATAGATCCTATCGCTGATGCATAGGGAACATCTTTCATATTCTCTCTATCTTCTGCAGTGGTCGGGCATTGAGTCTTACTCAATTTCACACCTTGTAACACAGGCAAGAATCCTTTCTTTGCTTGATCCATTTTGAACTTCTTCAAAATTTTGTCAAGGTATGTTGTTTGTGAAAGTCCAATTAAGCGTTTTGATCTATCTCTATAGATCTTAATGCCCAATATGTAAGCAGCTTCACCGAGGTCTTTCATTGAAAAACTCTTCTTCAAATATCCCTTTATGCTATCCAGAAATTCTATATCATTTCCAATCAGCAATATGTCATCCACATATAATATCAGAAATGCTGCAGAGCTCCCACTCACTTTCTTGTAAATACAGACTTCTCCAAAAGTCTGTATAAAACCAAATGCTTTGATCACACTATCAAAACGTTTATTCCAACTCCGAGAGGCTTGCACCAGTCCATAAATGGATCGCTAGAGCTTGCACACTTTGTTAGCTCCCTTTGGATCGACAAAACCTTCTGGTTGCATCATATACAACTCTTCTTTCAGAAATCCATTCAGGAATGCAGTTTTGACATCCATCTGCCAAATTTCATAATCATAAAATGCAGCAATTGCTAACATGATTCGGACAGACTTAAGCATCGCTACGGGTGAGAAGGTCTCATCGTAGTCAATCCCTTGAACTTGCTGAAAACCTTTTGCGACAAGTCGAGCTTTGTAGACAGTAATATTACCGTCAGCGTCAGTCTTCTTCTTGAAGATCCATTTATTCTCAATTGCTTGCCGATCATCGGGCAAGTCAACCAAAGTCCATACTTTGTTCTCATACATGGATCCCATCTCAGATTTCATGGCTTCAATCCACTTTGCGGAATCTGGGCTCACCATTGCTTCTTCGTAGTTCGTAGGTTCATCATGATCTAGCATCATGACTTCCAGAACGGGATTACCGTACCACTCTGGCGCGGATCTTACTCTGGTTGATCTACGAGGTTCAGTAGTATCTTGTTCTGAAGTTTCATGATCATTATCATTGACTTCCTCACTAACTGGTGTAGGTGTCACAGAAACAGTTTTCTGTGATGTACTATTTTCCAATAAAGGAGCAGGTACAGTTACCTCGTCAAGTTCTACTTTCCTCCCACTCACTTCTTTCGAGAGAAACTCCTTCTCCAGAAAGTTTCCGAATTTAGCAACAAAAGTCTTGCCTTCGGATCTGTGATGGAAGGTGTATCCAATAGTTTCCTTTGGATATCCTATGAAGACACATTTCTCCGATTTGGGTTCGAGCTTATCAGGTTGAAGCTTTTTCACATAAGCATCGCAGCCCCAAACTTTCAGAAACGACAACTTTGGTTTCTTGCCAAACCACAGTTCATAAGGCGTCGTCTCAACGGATTTTGATGGTGCCCTATTTAACGTGAATGTGGCCGTCTCTAGAGCGTATCCCCAAAACGATAGCGGTAAATCAGTAAGAGACATCATAGATCGCACCATATCTAGTAAAGTACGATTACGACGTTTGGACACACCATTATGCTGTGGTGTTCCGGGTGGCGTGAGTTGCGAAACTATTCCACAATTTTTCAAATGTACACCAAACTCGTAACTCAAATATTCTCCTCCACGATCAGATCGTAGAAATTTTATTTTCTTGTTATGATGATTTTCAACTTCACTTTAAAACTCCTTGAACTTTTCAAATGTTTCAGACTTATGTTTCATTAAGTAGATATACCCATATCTGGTTAAATCATCTGTGAAAGTGAGAAAATAACGATATCCGCCACGAGCCTCAATATTCATCGGACCACATACATCTGTATGTATGATTTCCAACAAATCGGTTGCTCTCTCCATAGTACCGGAGAACGGTGTTTTAGTCATCTTGCCCATGAGGCACGGTTCGCAAGTACCAAGTGATTCATAATCAAGTGGTTCCAAAAGTCCATCAGTATGGAGTTTCTTCATGCGCTTTACACCGATATGACCTAAACGGCAGTGCCACAAATAAGTTGCACTCTCATTATCAACTCTGCATCTTTTGGCTTCAACATTATGAATATGTGTGTTATTACTATCAAGATTCAACAAGAATAGACCACTCTTCAAGGGTGCATGACCATAAAAGATATTACTCATATAAATAGAACAACCATTATTCTCTGATTTAAATGAATAACCGTCTCGCATCAAACAAGATCCAGATATAATGTTCATGCTTAACGCTGGCACCAAATAACAATTATTTAGGTCTAATACTAATCCCGAAGGTAGATATAGAGGTAGCGTGCCAACTGCGATCACATCGACTTTGGAACCGTTTCCCACGCGCATCGTCACCTCGTCCTTAACCAATCTTCACTTAATCCGTAGTCCCTGTTTCGAGTTGCAAATATTAGCAACAGAACCAGTATCAAATACCCAGGTGCTACTGCGAGCATTAGTAAGGTACACATCAATAACATGTATATCACATATACCTTTGTTCACCTTGCCATCCTTCTTATTCGCCAAATACTTGGGGCAGTTCCGCTTCCAGTGGCCAGTCTGCTTGCAATAGAAGCACTCAGTTTCAGGCTTAGGTCCAGACTTGGGTTTCTTCTCTTGAGCAGCAACTGGCTTGCCGTTCTTCTTGAAGTTCCCCTTCTTCTTTCCTTTGCCCTTTTTCTTGAAACTAGTGGTCTTGTTGACCATCAACACTTGATGCTCCTTCTTGATTTCTACCTCCGCAGTTTTCAGCATCGCGAAGAGCTCGGGAATAGTCTTGTTCATCCCTTGCATATTATAGTTCATCACGAAGCTCTTGTAGCTTGGTGGCAGTGATTGGAGAATTCTGTCAATGACGCAATCATCTGGAAGATTAACTCCCAATTGAATCAAGTGATTATTATACCCAGACATTTTGAGTATATGCTCACTGACAGAACTGTTCTCCTCCATCTTGTAGCTATAGAACTTATTGGAGACTTCATATCTCTCAATCCGGGCATTTGCTTGAAATATTAACTTCAACTCCTGGAACATCTCATATGCTCCATGACGTTCAAAACGTCGTTGAAGTCTCGATTCTAAGCCGTAAAGCATGGCACACTGAACTATCGAGTAGTCATCAGCTTTGCTCTGCCAGACGTTCATAACATCCGGCGTTGCTCCTGCAGCAGGCCTGGCAACCAGCGGTGCTTCCAGAACGTAATTCTTCTGTGCAGCAATGAGGATAATCCTCAAGTTACGGACCCAGTCCGTGTAATTGCTACCATCATCTTTCAACTTTGCTTTCTCAAGGAACGCATTAAAATTCAACGGAACAACAGCACGAGCCATCTATCTACAATCAACATAAACAAGCAAGATACTATCAGGTACTAAGTTCATGATAAGTTTAAGTTCAGTTAATCAAATTAATTAAAGAACTCCCACTTAGATAGACATCCCTCTAATCCTCTAAGTGATTACGTGATCCAAATTAACTAAACCATAACCGATCATCACGTGAGATGGAGTAGTTTTCAATGGTGAACATCGTTATGTTGATCATATCTACTATATGATTCACGCTCGACCTTTCGGTCTCCGTGTTCCGAGGCCATATCTGTATATGCTTGGCTCGTCAAGTATAACCTGAGTATTCCGCGTGTGCAACTGTTTTGCACCCGTTGTATTTGAACGTAGAACCTATCACACCCGATCATCACGTGGTGTCTCAGCATGAAGAACTTTCGCAACGGTGCATACTCAGGGAGAACACTTCTTGATAATTTAGTGAGAGATCATCTTATAATGCTACCGTCAATCAAAGCAAGATAAGATGCATAAAAGGATAAACATCACATGCAATCAATATAAGTGATATGATATGACCATCATCATCTTGTGCCTGTGATCTCCATCTCTGAAGCACCGTCATGATCACCATCGTCACCGGCGCGACACCTTGATCTCCATCGTAGTATCGTTGTCATCTCGCCAATCTTATGCTTCGACGACTATCGCTACCGCTTAGTGATAAAGTAAAGCATTACATCGCGATTGCATTGCATACAATAAAGCGACAACCATATGGCTCCTGCCAGTTGCCGATAACTCGGTTACAAAACATGATCATCTCATACAATAAAATTCAGCATCATGCCTTGACCATATCACATCACAACATGCCCTGCAAAAACAAGTTAGACGTCCTCTACTTTGTTGTTGCAAGTTTTACGTGGCTGCTACGGGCTTAAGCAAGAACCAATCTCACCTACGCATCAAAACCACAACGATAGTTTGTCAAATAGACTCCGTTTTAACCTTCGCAAGGACCGGGCGTAGCCATACTCGGTTCAACTAAAGTTGGAGAGACAGTCGCCCGCAAGCCACCTATGTGCAAAGCACGTCGGGGAAACCGGTCTTGCGTAAGCGTAAGCGTACGCGTAATGTTGGTCCGGGTCGTCTCATCCAACAATGCCGCCGAACCAAAGTATGACATGCTGGTAGGCAGTATGACTTATATCGCCCACAACTCACTTGTGTTCTACTCGTGCATATAACATCAACATAAATAACCTAGGCTCTGATGCCACTGTTGGGTTTCGTAGTAATTTCAAAAAAATTCCTACGCTCACGCAAGATCATGTGATGCATAGCAATGAGAGGGGAGAGTGTTGTCTACGTACCCACGCAGACCGACTGCGGAAGCATTGACGTAACGTAGAGGAAGTAGCCGTACGTCTTCCCGATCCGACCGATCAAGCACCGAAACTACGGCACCTCCGAGTTCGAGCACACGTTCAGCTCGATGACGATCCCCGGACTCCGATCCAGCAAAGTGTCGGGGATGAGTTCCGTCGGCACGACGGCGTGGTGACGATCTTGATGTACTACAGTAGCAGGGCTTTGCCTAAACTCCGCTACAGTATTATCGAGGAATATGGTGGCTGGGGGCACCGCACACGGCTAAGGAATAGATCACGTGGATCAACTTGTGTGTTCTAGGGTGCCTCTACCTTAGTATATAAAGGACCAAAGGGGAGAGGCTGGCCGGCCACAAGGGGCACGCCAGGAGAGTCCTACTCCCTCCGGGAGTAGGATTCCCCCCCCCCCAATCCTAGTTGGAATAGGATTCCTCGGGGGGAAAGAGAGAGAGGAGGCCGGCCACCTCTCCTAGTCCTAATAGGACTAGGGGAGGGGGGAGGCGCGCAGCCCACCTTGGGCTGCCCCTTTCTCCTTTCCACTAAAGCCCACTAAGGCCCATATGGTTCCCGGGGGGTTCCGGTAACCTCCCGGTACTCCGGTAAAATCCCAATTTCACCCGGAACACTTCCGATGTCCAAATATAGGCTTCCAATATATCAATCTTTACGTCTCGACCATTTCGAGACTCCTCGTCATGTCCGTGATCACATCCGGGACTCCGAACAACCTTCGGTACATCAAAATGCATAAACTCATAATATAACTGTCATCGTAACCTTAAGCGTGCGGACCCTACGGGTTCGAGAACAATGTAGACATGACTGAGACACGTCTCCGGTCAATAACCAATAGTGGGACCTGGATGCCCATATTGGCTCCTATATATTCTACGAAGATCTTTATCGGTCAGACCCATAACAACATACGTTGTTCCCTTTGTCATCGGTATGTTACTTGCCCGAGATTCGATCGTCGGTATTCCAATACCTAGTTCAATCTCGTTACCGGCAAGTCTCTTTACTCGTTCCGTAATACATCATCTCGCAACTACCTCATTAGTTGCAATGCTTGCAAGGCTTATGTGATGTGTATTACCGAGAGGGCCCAGAGATACCTCTCCGACAATCGGAGTGACAAATCCTAATCTCGAAATACGCCAACCCAACATCTACCTTTGGAGACACCTGTAATGCTCCTTTATAATCACCCAGTTACGTTGTGACGTTTGGTAGCACCCAAAGTGTTCCTCCGGCAAACGGGAGTTGCATAATCTCATAGTCATAGGAACATGTATATGTCATGAAGAAAGCAATAGCAACATACTAAACGATCGGGTGCTAAGCTAATGGAATGGGTCATGTCAATCAGATCATTCTCTTAATGATGTGATCCCGTTAATCAAATAACAACACTTTGTTCATGGTTAGGAAACATAACCATCTTTGATTAACGAGCTAGTCAAGTAGAGGCATACTAGTGACACTAAGTTTGTCTATGTATTCACACATGTATTATGTTTCCGGTTAATACAATTCTAGCATGAATAATAAACATTTATCATGATTATAAGGAAATAAATAATAACTTTATTATTGCCTCTAGGGCATATTTCCTTCAGTCTCCCACTTGCACTAGAGTCAATAATCTAGATTACACAGTAATGATTCTAACACCCATGGAGCCTTGGTGCTGATCATGTTTTGCTCGTGGAAGAGGCTTAGTCAACGGGTCTGCAACATTCAGATCCGTATGTATCTTGCAAATCTCTATGTCTCCCACCTGGACTAGATCCCGGATGGAATTGAAGCGTCTCTTGATGTGCTTGGTTCTTTTGTGAAATCTGGATTCCTTTGCCAAGGCAATTGCACCAGTATTGTCACAAAAGATTTTCATTGGACCCGATGCACTAGGTATGACACCTAGATCGGATATGAACTCCTTCATCCAGACTCCTTCATTTGCCGCTTCCGAAGCAGCTATGTACTCCGCTTCACATGTAGATCCCGCTACGACGCTTTGTTTAGAACTGCACCAACTGACAGCTCCACCGTTTAATGTAAACACGTATCCGGTTTGCGATCTAGAATCGTCCGGATCAATGTCAAAGCTTGCATCAACGTAACCATTTACGACGAGCTCTTTGTCACCTCCATATACGAGAAGCATATCCTTAGTCCTTTTCAGGTATTTCAGGATGTTCTTGACCGCTGTCCAGTGATCCACTCCTGGATTACTTTGGTACCTCCCTGCTAGACTTATAGCAAGGCACACATCAGGTCTGGTACACAGCATTGCATACATGATAGATCCTATCGCTGATGCATAGGGAACATCTTTCATATTCTCTCTATCTTCTGCAGTGGTCGGGCATTGAGTCTTACTCAATTTCACACCTTGTAACACAGGCAAGAATCCTTTCTTTGCTTGATCCATTTTGAACTTCTTCAAAATTTTGTCAAGGTATGTTGTTTGTGAAAGTCCAATTAAGCGTTTTGATCTATCTCTATAGATCTTAATGCCCAATATGTAAGCAGCTTCACCGAGGTCTTTCATTGAAAAACTCTTCTTCAAATATCCCTTTATGCTATCCAGAAATTCTATATCATTTCCAATCAGCAATATGTCATCCACATATAATATCAGAAATGCTGCAGAGCTCCCACTCACTTTCTTGTAAATACAGACTTCTCCAAAAGTCTGTATAAAACCAAATGCTTTGATCACACTATCAAAACGTTTATTCCAACTCCGAGAGGCTTGCACCAGTCCATAAATGGATCGCTAGAGCTTGCACACTTTGTTAGCTCCCTTTGGATCGACAAAACCTTCTGGTTGCATCATATACAACTCTTCTTTCAGAAATCCATTCAGGAATGCAGTTTTGACATCCATCTGCCAAATTTCATAATCATAAAATGCAGCAATTGCTAACATGATTCGGACAGACTTAAGCATCGCTACGGGTGAGAAGGTCTCATCGTAGTCAATCCCTTGAACTTGCTGAAAACCTTTTGCGACAAGTCGAGCTTTGTAGACAGTAATATTACCGTCAGCGTCAGTCTTCTTCTTGAAGATCCATTTATTCTCAATTGCTTGCCGATCATCGGGCAAGTCAACCAAAGTCCATACTTTGTTCTCATACATGGATCCCATCTCAGATTTCATGGCTTCAATCCACTTTGCGGAATCTGGGCTCACCATTGCTTCTTCGTAGTTCGTAGGTTCATCATGATCTAGCATCATGACTTCCAGAACGGGATTACCGTACCACTCTGGCGCGGATCTTACTCTGGTTGATCTACGAGGTTCAGTAGTATCTTGTTCTGAAGTTTCATGATCATTATCATTGACTTCCTCACTAACTGGTGTAGGTGTCACAGAAACAGTTTTCTGTGATGTACTATTTTCCAATAAAGGAGCAGGTACAGTTACCTCGTCAAGTTCTACTTTCCTCCCACTCACTTCTTTCGAGAGAAACTCCTTCTCCAGAAAGTTTCCGAATTTAGCAACAAAAGTCTTGCCTTCGGATCTGTGATGGAAGGTGTATCCAATAGTTTCCTTTGGATATCCTATGAAGACACATTTCTCCGATTTGGGTTCGAGCTTATCAGGTTGAAGCTTTTTCACATAAGCATCGCAGCCCCAAACTTTCAGAAACGACAACTTTGGTTTCTTGCCAAACCACAGTTCATAAGGCGTCGTCTCAACGGATTTTGATGGTGCCCTATTTAACGTGAATGTGGCCGTCTCTAGAGCGTATCCCCAAAACGATAGCGGTAAATCAGTAAGAGACATCATAGATCGCACCATATCTAGTAAAGTACGATTACGACGTTTGGACACACCATTATGCTGTGGTGTTCCGGGTGGCGTGAGTTGCGAAACTATTCCACAATTTTTCAAATGTACACCAAACTCGTAACTCAAATATTCTCCTCCACGATCAGATCGTAGAAATTTTATTTTCTTGTTATGATGATTTTCAACTTCACTTTAAAACTCCTTGAACTTTTCAAATGTTTCAGACTTATGTTTCATTAAGTAGATATACCCATATCTGGTTAAATCATCTGTGAAAGTGAGAAAATAACGATATCCGCCACGAGCCTCAATATTCATCGGACCACATACATCTGTATGTATGATTTCCAACAAATCGGTTGCTCTCTCCATAGTACCGGAGAACGGTGTTTTAGTCATCTTGCCCATGAGGCACGGTTCGCAAGTACCAAGTGATTCATAATCAAGTGGTTCCAAAAGTCCATCAGTATGGAGTTTCTTCATGCGCTTTACACCGATATGACCTAAACGGCAGTGCCACAAATAAGTTGCACTCTCATTATCAACTCTGCATCTTTTGGCTTCAACATTATGAATATGTGTGTTATTACTATCAAGATTCAACAAGAATAGACCACTCTTCAAGGGTGCATGACCATAAAAGATATTACTCATATAAATAGAACAACCATTATTCTCTGATTTAAATGAATAACCGTCTCGCATCAAACAAGATCCAGATATAATGTTCATGCTTAACGCTGGCACCAAATAACAATTATTTAGGTCTAATACTAATCCCGAAGGTAGATATAGAGGTAGCGTGCCAACTGCGATCACATCGACTTTGGAACCGTTTCCCACGCGCATCGTCACCTCGTCCTTAACCAATCTTCACTTAATCCGTAGTCCCTGTTTCGAGTTGCAAATATTAGCAACAGAACCAGTATCAAATACCCAGGTGCTACTGCGAGCATTAGTAAGGTACACATCAATAACATGTATATCACATATACCTTTGTTCACCTTGCCATCCTTCTTATTCGCCAAATACTTGGGGCAGTTCCGCTTCCAGTGGCCAGTCTGCTTGCAATAGAAGCACTCAGTTTCAGGCTTAGGTCCAGACTTGGGTTTCTTCTCTTGAGCAGCAACTGGCTTGCCGTTCTTCTTGAAGTTCCCCTTCTTCTTTCCTTTGCCCTTTTTCTTGAAACTAGTGGTCTTGTTGACCATCAACACTTGATGCTCCTTCTTGATTTCTACCTCCGCAGTTTTCAGCATCGCGAAGAGCTCGGGAATAGTCTTGTTCATCCCTTGCATATTATAGTTCATCACGAAGCTCTTGTAGCTTGGTGGCAGTGATTGGAGAATTCTGTCAATGACGCAATCATCTGGAAGATTAACTCCCAATTGAATCAAGTGATTATTATACCCAGACATTTTGAGTATATGCTCACTGACAGAACTGTTCTCCTCCATCTTGTAGCTATAGAACTTATTGGAGACTTCATATCTCTCAATCCGGGCATTTGCTTGAAATATTAACTTCAACTCCTGGAACATCTCATATGCTCCATGACGTTCAAAACGTCGTTGAAGTCTCGATTCTAAGCCGTAAAGCATGGCACACTGAACTATCGAGTAGTCATCAGCTTTGCTCTGCCAGACGTTCATAACATCCGGCGTTGCTCCTGCAGCAGGCCTGGCAACCAGCGGTGCTTCCAGAACGTAATTCTTCTGTGCAGCAATGAGGATAATCCTCAAGTTACGGACCCAGTCCGTGTAATTGCTACCATCATCTTTCAACTTTGCTTTCTCAAGGAACGCATTAAAATTCAACGGAACAACAGCACGAGCCATCTATCTACAATCAACATAAACAAGCAAGATACTATCAGGTACTAAGTTCATGATAAGTTTAAGTTCAGTTAATCAAATTAATTAAAGAACTCCCACTTAGATAGACATCCCTCTAATCCTCTAAGTGATTACGTGATCCAAATTAACTAAACCATAACCGATCATCACGTGAGATGGAGTAGTTTTCAATGGTGAACATCGTTATGTTGATCATATCTACTATATGATTCACGCTCGACCTTTCGGTCTCCGTGTTCCGAGGCCATATCTGTATATGCTTGGCTCGTCAAGTATAACCTGAGTATTCCGCGTGTGCAACTGTTTTGCACCCGTTGTATTTGAACGTAGAACCTATCACACCCGATCATCACGTGGTGTCTCAGCATGAAGAACTTTCGCAACGGTGCATACTCAGGGAGAACACTTCTTGATAATTTAGTGAGAGATCATCTTATAATGCTACCGTCAATCAAAGCAAGATAAGATGCATAAAAGGATAAACATCACATGCAATCAATATAAGTGATATGATATGACCATCATCATCTTGTGCCTGTGATCTCCATCTCTGAAGCACCGTCATGATCACCATCGTCACCGGCGCGACACCTTGATCTCCATCGTAGTATCGTTGTCATCTCGCCAATCTTATGCTTCGACGACTATCGCTACCGCTTAGTGATAAAGTAAAGCATTACATCGCGATTGCATTGCATACAATAAAGCGACAACCATATGGCTCCTGCCAGTTGCCGATAACTCGGTTACAAAACATGATCATCTCATACAATAAAATTCAGCATCATGCCTTGACCATATCACATCACAACATGCCCTGCAAAAACAAGTTAGACGTCCTCTACTTTGTTGTTGCAAGTTTTACGTGGCTGCTACGGGCTTAAGCAAGAACCAATCTCACCTACGCATCAAAACCACAACGATAGTTTGTCAAATAGACTCCGTTTTAACCTTCGCAAGGACCGGGCGTAGCCATACTCGGTTCAACTAAAGTTGGAGAGACAGTCGCCCGCAAGCCACCTATGTGCAAAGCACGTCGGGGAAACCGGTCTTGCGTAAGCGTAAGCGTACGCGTAATGTTGGTCCGGGTCGTCTCATCCAACAATGCCGCCGAACCAAAGTATGACATGCTGGTAGGCAGTATGACTTATATCGCCCACAACTCACTTGTGTTCTACTCGTGCATATAACATCAACATAAATAACCTAGGCTCTGATGCCACTGTTGGGTTTCGTAGTAATTTCAAAAAAATTCCTACGCTCACGCAAGATCATGTGATGCATAGCAATGAGAGGGGAGAGTGTTGTCTACGTACCCACGCAGACCGACTGCGGAAGCATTGACGTAACGTAGAGGAAGTAGCCGTACGTCTTCCCGATCCGACTGATCAAGCACCGAAACTACGGCACCTCCGAGTTCGAGCACACGTTCAGCTCGATGACGATCCCCGGACTCCGATCCAGCAAAGTGTCGGGGATGAGTTCCGTCGGCACGACGGCGTGGTGACGATCTTGATGTACTACAGTAGCAGGGCTTTGCCTAAACTCCGCTACAGTATTATCGAGGAATATGGTGGCTGGGGGCACCGCACACGGCTAAGGAATAGATCACGTGGATCAACTTGTGTGTTCTAGGGTGCCTCTACCTTAGTATATAAAGGACCAAAGGGGAGAGGCTGGCCGGCCACAAGGGGCACGCCAGGAGAGTCCTACTCCCTCCGGGAGTAGGATTCCCCCCCCCCAATCCTAGTTGGAATAGGATTCCTCGGGGGGAAAGAGAGAGAGGAGGCCGGCCACCTCTCCTAGTCCTAATAGGACTAGGGGAGGGGGGAGGCGCGCAGCCCACCTTGGGCTGCCCCTTTCTCCTTTCCACTAAAGCCCACTAAGGCCCATATGGTTCCCGGGGGGTTCCGGTAACCTCCCGGTACTCCGGTAAAATCCCAATTTCACCCGGAACACTTCCGATGTCCAAATATAGGCTTCCAATATATCAATCTTTACGTCTCGACCATTTCGAGACTCCTCGTCATGTCCGTGATCACATCCGGGACTCCGAACAACCTTCGGTACATCAAAATGCATAAACTCATAATATAACTGTCATCGTAACCTTAAGCGTGCGGACCCTACGGGTTCGAGAACAATGTAGACATGACTGAGACACGTCTCCGGTCAATAACCAATAGTGGGACCTGGATGCCCATATTGGCTCCTATATATTCTACGAAGATCTTTATCGGTCAGACCCATAACAACATACGTTGTTCCCTTTGTCATCGGTATGTTACTTGCCCGAGATTCGATCGTCGGTATTCCAATACCTAGTTCAATCTCGTTACCGGCAAGTCTCTTTACTCGTTCCGTAATACATCATCTCGCAACTACCTCATTAGTTGCAATGCTTGCAAGGCTTATGTGATGTGTATTACCGAGAGGGCCCAGAGATACCTCTCCGACAATCGGAGTGACAAATCCTAATCTCGAAATACGCCAACCCAACATCTACCTTTGGAGACACCTGTAATGCTCCTTTATAATCACCCAGTTACGTTGTGACGTTTGGTAGCACCCAAAGTGTTCCTCCGGCAAACGGGAGTTGCATAATCTCATAGTCATAGGAACATGTATATGTCATGAAGAAAGCAATAGCAACATACTAAACGATCGGGTGCTAAGCTAATGGAATGGGTCATGTCAATCAGATCATTCTCTTAATGATGTGATCCCGTTAATCAAATAACAACACTTTGTTCATGGTTAGGAAACATAACCATCTTTGATTAACGAGCTAGTCAAGTAGAGGCATACTAGTGACACTAAGTTTGTCTATGTATTCACACATGTATTATGTTTCCGGTTAATACAATTCTAGCATGAATAATAAACATTTATCATGATTATAAGGAAATAAATAATAACTTTATTATTGCCTCTAGGGCATATTTCCTTCAGTCTCCCACTTGCACTAGAGTCAATAATCTAGATTACACAGTAATGATTCTAACACCCATGGAGCCTTGGTGCTGATCATGTTTTGCTCGTGGAAGAGGCTTAGTCAACGGGTCTGCAACATTCAGATCCGTATGTATCTTGCAAATCTCTATGTCTCCCACCTGGACTAGATCCCGGATGGAATTGAAGCGTCTCTTGATGTGCTTGGTTCTTTTGTGAAATCTGGATTCCTTTGCCAAGGCAATTGCACCAGTATTGTCACAAAAGATTTTCATTGGACCCGATGCACTAGGTATGACACCTAGATCGGATATGAACTCCTTCATCCAGACTCCTTCATTTGCCGCTTCCGAAGCAGCTATGTACTCCGCTTCACATGTAGATCCCGCTACGACGCTTTGTTTAGAACTGCACCAACTGACAGCTCCACCGTTTAATGTAAACACGTATCCGGTTTGCGATCTAGAATCGTCCGGATCAATGTCAAAGCTTGCATCAACGTAACCATTTACGACGAGCTCTTTGTCACCTCCATATACGAGAAGCATATCCTTAGTCCTTTTCAGGTATTTCAGGATGTTCTTGACCGCTGTCCAGTGATCCACTCCTGGATTACTTTGGTACCTCCCTGCTAGACTTATAGCAAGGCACACATCAGGTCTGGTACACAGCATTGCATACATGATAGATCCTATCGCTGATGCATAGGGAACATCTTTCATATTCTCTCTATCTTCTGCAGTGGTCGGGCATTGAGTCTTACTCAATTTCACACCTTGTAACACAGGCAAGAATCCTTTCTTTGCTTGATCCATTTTGAACTTCTTCAAAATTTTGTCAAGGTATGTTGTTTGTGAAAGTCCAATTAAGCGTTTTGATCTATCTCTATAGATCTTAATGCCCAATATGTAAGCAGCTTCACCGAGGTCTTTCATTGAAAAACTCTTCTTCAAATATCCCTTTATGCTATCCAGAAATTCTATATCATTTCCAATCAGCAATATGTCATCCACATATAATATCAGAAATGCTGCAGAGCTCCCACTCACTTTCTTGTAAATACAGACTTCTCCAAAAGTCTGTATAAAACCAAATGCTTTGATCACACTATCAAAACGTTTATTCCAACTCCGAGAGGCTTGCACCAGTCCATAAATGGATCGCTAGAGCTTGCACACTTTGTTAGCTCCCTTTGGATCGACAAAACCTTCTGGTTGCATCATATACAACTCTTCTTTCAGAAATCCATTCAGGAATGCAGTTTTGACATCCATCTGCCAAATTTCATAATCATAAAATGCAGCAATTGCTAACATGATTTGGACAGACTTAAGCATCGCTACGGGTGAGAAGGTCTCATCGTAGTCAATCCCTTGAACTTGCCGAAAACCTTTTGCGACAAGTCGAGCTTTGTAGACAGTAATATTACCGTCAGCGTCAGTCTTCTTCTTGAAGATCCATTTATTCTCAATTGCTTGCCGATCATCGGGCAAGTCAACCAAAGTCCATACTTTGTTCTCATACATGGATCCCATCTCAGATTTCATGGCTTCAATCCACTTTGCGGAATCTGGGCTCACCATTGCTTCTTCGTAGTTCGTAGGCTCATCATGATCTAGCATCATGACTTCCAGAACGGGATTACCGTACCACTCTGGCGCGGATCTTACTCTGGTTGATCTACGAGGTTCAGTAGTATCTTGTTCTGAAGTTTCATGATCATTATCATTGACTTCCTCACTAACTGGTGTAGGTGTCACAGAAACAGTTTTCTGTGATGTACTATTTTCCAATAAAGGAGCAGGTACAGTTACCTCGTCAAGTTCATGGACATATTTCCTTCATGGACTTGGCAAATTCCAATGACTGACCGTACTCCACCTTCACCATCCACCCACGAGAAGAGAAATGTGCAACAACCGGCCCCGCGTCCGTCCCCTACAATCACGCAGTTCTCATCGCAAACTAAGGAAACTAGAACGAAATCAGCTCCCCTCGCCCTTAACCTCGACGCCGCTCACCAACAGCGCGACCTCGCACGATCACCATCGCCATCGCGAGCAGCGTGGCATCCGCCCGCGAGATCACCACAGTAGGGAGGCGATGCGACAGAATACCCAGGACCCTGCCATATCAGCGTGTCACCCGTCCGCGGGATCGCCAGTGCCAGGAGCCTGTTGACTCCCGATCCAGTGTTCCCAAAATTGTCATTGCCAGCCCGCCGCCTGCCGCCGCTCCTCTGATGGCTCGAGTGAACGGAGCCAATTGGTGGAACGAAGAGATGGGCAGCGGCGGGTGAGGCGATGGTGCAGGCGTCATACAAGGGGTCCCGGGTCATCTCCGCCACCACGCACGCTGATGCCGCCGTGCGCCACGACCAGATCCTCGCCGGCCGCGCATCCTTCGCCGACCTTGCCGTGCTCCACGACCAGATCCTCGCCGGCCACGCTTCCTTTGCCGACTTCGCCGTGCAGCAATCTGAGTGCTCCTCCACCCGCCGCGGCGGTGACCTACGCTGCTACTTCTTTCCGCGAGTCCGAGAGTTTCTCACGTATGTCCGGATACGGATGAGCATATACTCAAATATTGACCGTGGATGGTCATGCCGATAGGCGACGACGACTGACGAGTAATTGCTCCCTGATCCCCTCCATCTCAGAGTTGCCAACATCCTCTGTGTCACCACTCACCAAATGCCACCGCGTCATCCAGGTTTGCTGTATGTATATGTTGAACCAGCCTGAGAGTTTGATTACTAATCTATATCTGCTTTTGTTATGGGCAGTGCTACTCTTGAATTTACTTATTTCTTCATGGTGCATGGCGATTTGGCAGGTGCCTTCATATTTTTTTAGAGCAAGAGTTCATGACGCAAGCGTATAATGTCTGATGATTTCCTGTATACACGGATGATGTGAAGTAATATTTCCCCCTTTCACCTTTTTGTATGGCACAATAGTAGGCGAGTATCCTTCCATACAAGTCACTTTTTTTGGCCTAAATATAGTAACCACAACCCGTGATCTCAGTGTTTTTCATATTACAATGTGATAATTACGGTAATTCTCAGATTACAGGAAGCATGATGTTGCATTATATAATACATTCTCTGAAATAACAACACATGAACTCTTTAATGTAGTGGCTCTGTGCTTCACCAAAAAGCAGGCAAACTATTTGGATGCTACTAAATATTACAGTATGGACAATGCAAATCCATCCCAAATTGTATAGCTTGCTAATATACATAAATAATTAACTTTTTTATGTTTTTTATTGTCTAGGCGGCTGGTGGCAGGTTCTGAGGGCTGATAAGAGGGATGCAGAGAACATCTACGTGTACAGGATCATGGGCGTATTTGAAGTTGACCAACAAGGAGAACAAATATGTCCTACGTCGAGATGAAACACATAGTGCTAGATCAGTTGGATCAGTCAGTTAGAATCATGATCTTAATATTCCAGTACACCTGCTTCTTCTGTTAGCATTTCTGTTTGCTCTATTTTTTCAAGGTTAATCGTTGTTATTTCAGCAATCAAACTTCCAAATGTCATCTCCTTACTTTAGCAATAAAAACATATTTTTAATTCCTTCGTGCCTACTTGTCAATTTTTTCATGGCGCGATTTGTCTTGCTGTTGACTAGATGTAAAGTATAACCTGCCAAATCATCAATTCTTTTTGTTTTGAGCTCACATGCATGTGAGTCCATCAACCATGTAATCTTGAACTAGATGGATCCTTAGTTCCTGAACTTTGAAGTTGATGGATCCTTCGTTCTTCGGTTGGATAGTAAATGAATGGACTGACAAGTCAACAAAGCTGATGCATACTTGGTATATGAAGTCTAATGCTATTACCAATACATAGGCTGAATAATATATGTATAAATCCGTTGACTGAAACTTCAATTAGTCCAACACTCCTGCTTGCAACAATACGGTTATAATCCCCATAAAAAGCGATACTATTATAATTAACTATTTTCCGTTACCTCATCACTGAAACTTGCTGGTGTTCGATCTTAAGATCCCCGACTCTACTACAAGGAAGAAAGTAATTATGCAAACCTAACTATATGAAGAAAGTAATTATGCCCGACTCTATTTGCAGAAGGTTGGACTCTACTACATTGAAAGAAGAAATATTATATGAAGTTCCAAAGTTACTTTGTTATTTGTGAAAGTTGGATGCATCTCAACTCTGTTGCTTTGCTGCAGGATGATGAAGAGGAAAAGGGCAAGGGGAGGAGCTCAAGGAAACAAAGAGGGGTGGAATAAGGAATAAACAAGGATGGGATGGGAGGCCTCCAAGCCAACGGCAAAGTAAGGCGTCACGCTGAATTTGTAACTCTGGTAAATAATTGGCCTTCCTTTTTTAGGTTTAGCTTGACTGAAACCAGTAGATCTATTTTACTCCATATTGTTGCAGCTTCATTAACGGTTCATATCACATCCTGAAACCAGCATTAGTTGAGACTACAAGATTTAAAACATCTTACTATTGATAAAAAAATGGAAACTCAGGTAAAAGGTAATCAGATTTTTTTAGGAGTCATCTATTGTCTGCTTCAGAAAATAAGTTCTTGAGGGCATAGAACAAATCTTTACATCACCATTATTTTTATTTACTTCAAGTTATAACACTTCAGCCCATGCTTGTCAAATTTTTGATGCTTGTAATGCTCTTTGTGGAAAATAACAGACACACATTTGGTTTGTATAACTAATGGTGAAAGTTTAAAAATGATTTGTAATATCAGTGTTCGACTTTGTACATTTGAAATTTTTGTCAACAGAAACGTGATGCAAGTGGTTGCCTCATTGTTAGATGCATGCTGATGTATCTTTTTTTTACGTGCCTCTTCTCTATAGAAACATAAGGTCAGCTTCAATATGAAGTTTTCTGCTCACGGTGCACATAATTCCAGTTTATATGAGAAACATTTGCATGTATATTTTGGCCTAAAGTTTATAGTTCACTTTTCTCTTTGGAGTGAATTGAGCTTAAACCTTGTGTTGGTAAGAGAGAAGGAGCATATTGAAGTTAGTTTATGGGACTCCTGAAGTGCCTCTCCCCAGGTATCAGTCTGAGGTCTGACAAAACTTGAAATATATGGAAAGTTATGTTGTGCTACCTATAAGTTATAGCTTGATTTTTTCATAGAAAAATATTTTGCTGAAGAAACAACAATGTGTAGTTTCAGGTCGTGTCTTCCTTTGTTTCATGGTTGTTTGAACTTAGTGGCATCGTTGCTCTTGTCGGCCTTCATTATATTGATGTATTATTCTCTTCTTAATAAATTTATATACACGCAGTTCTCTTGTATGTTCTCGGAAAATAAGGAAACGAGTTTTTGCTACATTCAAGCATTGCATTTTAAAGTAAAGTTTCAGCCATTATTTGTTAGTAGAAATCCAGTGATCTATATGCAAACAATCTCTCTGTTATTAGTAATCTTATGGGACATCTTGATATTTCATAGCTATTTGTATGTTTCACTTGGTAGCAAGTACCATTATACTGCTTGAGAAGACCAAAGCATGGGAGATTGTGGTTTCAAATCAGAGAATTGTGGTTTTGAAGTTGTTGGCAAAAGGTAATTCATATAGGCCAAGACGTTCTCAATATGCCGCATCGGGAACGTCTACGAAGAGATTAACTATCTGAAGACTTGGCTACCTGGTTTTATTTTTAAAAGTTGTGTGTGAGGCAAAAAGAGCAATACATTTGTGCATGAACTAACAATGTTGGTAAGAATTTAGGTGAATACCCTGATCTTGTTAGTTAGCTGTTTGTAACTAACATCATACACTCTTTTAATGATGATCAATAGATTGTTGTTTCCATTAAAAGACAAAATATTCCAAGAATGGCACGTTGTTTATAAATTTGCGGTTCACTGAAGGGTGAGCGAGATCGGAGGACACGAGGGTGTATTATTCTGGGGTGGTGTCGGAGGATGCAGGGAGCAAACTGCCGCACTTAGAGCACCCAGGGCCCACCCCTCCCCCACTTTGTGCCCCTTGCCAGGACCCAAGAAAGTAGAAAAAGGTCGGCTATCCCTCAAACTCATTCCATATATGGAGAAGAAATGAGGTTGTTCAGGCAGTCTGCTACATCAGACGCGACTCACGTCAGACCCAGTTTTTCTTTCTTTATTATCTCTCCATCCCAACCAATAATATGCATGTGATCCATAATTTGGGGGACCTGACCGCATGGGTAGACAAATGAGGTTCAAAGTGGACACGTCCAGACATTGTTCGGATGTGTCAGCTGACATACAGAGGGTGGGTCATATTTTCCCAGTCCAATTGTAGATGTTTTTATCCGTTTAGTATGAGAGGTTAGGATAAATCAAACCATAACTTCTTAACGATACGTGCGTTGCACGTGCACGCTTACTAATCGAAGTTTTAAAAAGAGTAAAATTCACTGGTGGTCACTGTACTTATCTTGCTGGTTCACTTAGATCCCTGTACTAAAGAACTTAGTCAATACGGTCATTATATACTCATCTTGATGATTATACGGTCACCGCCTAAACGTACAGCTTCGTATTTTCTCTACGTTGACCGGTCAGCTCTCCACCCCCACGCAGGACCCACCTGTCAGTGAATAGAAGAAAGAAAGAAAGAGAAGGATAAAATATAGCTCAAGTGGGTAATCGAACCGGAGACTTGCAGGTGAGGGATAGCACGCACTAACCACCTGTGCGCGCAAAGAATTCTGTCATTAACCAGAGCCTCACTCATTTATATTCGTTTTTGCGCAAAAGCCTCACTCATTTTATATAGTGTAAAAAACACACGCGTGCAACAAGATTTGGCACACACACGCGTGCAACAAGATTTGGCACACACATGGGTATGTTCTTTTTTAAACGTGTACGCTCACTATAAAGTACTGTACATGATTTTTTTTGTACAGCTCATAAAAAATATACTATTTCATAATGAAATTTTAACCACATCTACAAATATCTGTGTATTTATTTTCAGCCTTTTTTACCTTAAGTTTTTATTTTTGAATCTTTTAAAATGTGGAGCCTGAGTGCCAAAAAGCCTCACTCATTTGTTAGCAATTTAGCATACTATAAACATAATCATCTTAATAATAATAATACAAGAGTGATAGATGATGAGGAAAAAAAAACTAAATATATGATGGCAGAGAGTATGAACCCATCTTTGAAGAATTTGCAAAGTGATTTGCTGCAAGGAGAACAAAGAACCATAGTAGAAAAATGTTGTACTAGTCCCGGAAGTGTGGACTTGTGTCATTGTGTGGGATGGGTACCCGTTGGTTTGGGAGTTGGAACATTGCACGGGAGGTTAAACCGAATTATTCTCTTGATTAATACTCCCTCCGTTCCAAATTACTGGTCGCAGAAATGGATGCATCTAGAACTAAAATACATCTAGATACATCCATATCTGCAACAAATAATTCAGAATGGAGGGAGTACTATACATTGCTATTTATTTAAGATAACAAAATGTGCGCCGCGTACCCCTAAAAAAATGGGTAGCTGTAAATTTCTTTTCTATCGCGAAGAGACAAAAACAACCGGACCTTTATTCTTGCATCCTAAGTTTTTTTAACATGCATCCCATCAAATTTAGAAGGTGAAGTTAACTACTCCCTATGTTCACTTTTATAACGTCTTAGAAGACATTTTCAGACAAGGTACAAAGTAACTCATTTAATGACTTATAAAAATAAATAGAGGGAGTAGTATTAATACATGTTTGCCTCAAGTTGCATATGAGGACTTTATAAAATTTGGTGCTTTATTACTGCTCAGATTAGTGGAAAATAGAATACACTAGTCTGGAATTGGAACGGGTCACGTCCTGAAGGCCGAAGGCGACTACCACACTAGTCTGGAATGGGTCACGTCACCATAATCTAGTAGACTATATCTGGCAGACTATTAAAAATCTAACATCAGATTTTTTAAGCATGCCATCAGTTTTGTTTTGGATCTGGATCATCAATGTCGATGCTACGTCGGTTGAGGTCATGGCATCCAAGGGCAAGGACACTAGTACAGTTCAGGGACGAAGCTAGAAAAAATCGGCAATGGTGTCAGCCAGTGCCCACTACATACTAAACTACAACAGGGAGATATAAATAAAACATACAAATCCGAAGATAATACAAAGAATGAAAATATGCAATCAGCAAACAATATGAGAAAAGCTTGCCATACCCAGTAAACTCAAGAAATCACTTACATACAAATTAAGAAGAAAAAAATCTAAGAAAAAAATGGCTACTTTGGAGTTAGATTTGTAATTTCGAGAAACAGATGAACAAACAAAACATATCAGACTACCAAAAATGAATATCGTCAAGCGAAAATATAAAGTGACTCCAGACTCACATTTCCCTTCACGCCCTTTCACCTCTTTCTTTTACGAGAACATGAACTTTCACCTTCTTAAAGAGATCAGTCATGCCATCATTTGTAATGGAAGAAAATATATTTTTCCCCATATACCGAGTAGCAAATTAGTCAATCACTCATAATCTGCTCACCCATTTTGTTATGCAAAATATGGTTGCCAATATTAATTTTTTTTAAAATCATCGACAATCAACAAAATTAGCACCAAATTTAAAAGTAGATGCACCAAATTTTGCGTATCTACGTACGATCATGGTGTACCTTGCATGAAACCTGGACTAGGGGACTTCCGTCAGCGACTATATTAGATTAAAATTGTGTCGTTGCCGCTGCGGCCGCCCGCCCGCCATCAAAACAAACTGTTGTTGATTCGCACTTGTGTTGTTCCACTGAAAGGTGAGAGAGAGATTGGAGATTTCTACGGTTTCTTTTGGGGTGCGAGAATTCAGGACCGAGGCGGCGAAGAGACGAATAGGCACATGGGACGTGCGACCTGCACGTACGGCCGCGTATATCGGAGGCCAAGCAGTGATCAGATCAATGTTTTGTGGGCTTTGTGTTGGCTACTTATTACATTTTTGTTTGCACGACTGTAAATCAGGCTGACACTTTGGCCCTGTGCTGCTTTTTAGCATCTGGGCTGGGGTCAATCGATTTTTCTGGCTGGGGTCAAATGTAAAACTTGTTAAGCGTGTTAGAAGTAACGTTGAACCGCACTGGTGTCAGTTGACACCAGTGCTTGTACGGGAGCTCCGTCCCTGGTACAGTTCAAAGAACACCGGGGAAGAATTTTAAAACAAAAAATTCTAACAACCGGCGCGCAAAATGCATCAACTCTCCATGTGGTGGATCATTAGCAAGTATAACATCCTGGGGTTGTTTGGTTCCTAGCCTCATCTTGCCACAATTTGCCTCACCTTAAATTAGACAAGTTTGACCAAGTTAAATGGGTGTTTGGTTTTAGCCACACTCAAGGTAAAAATCTTTTTGTAAGCAATGAGTCCCACATGTTGTACACATAAGAGTATGTCAAGGTTCTCTAAGGCAAGTCGAAGTTTGCTTAAGAATTTAAACATCTCATGTTAGGCAAGTGTGGCAACAATAATGTGATAACATATGACAAAAATGGCTGACTTTCTACTCCAGTGAACAAAAAATCATCGGAGCTCATCATGGTGGTATAACCCAGACCACATTTCAATGTATTCCGGACCACTGTTTAAAGAGGGGGTAATCCATATGCAGTTTAGATGTGTAACTGAAAACGTGAAAAACCGTGACTCCTCAAGCACTGCATCCAAAAACCAAAGGAGCAACCCTAATAGTTGTTGTATCTCTATAAAAACTACTCACTTCGTCCCACAATGTAAGACGTTTTTGTAAGCTATGTCAAAAACTCATGTGCAAAAGGAGTTTCATGTGGACGCTCGTAATATGAACTTCTGAAAGGGATCATTGGCCACACATGCTCAAACCTGGAAATCGGCAGGAGTTCGGGCTCGCAACATCGCTGGGAAAATTTCTGCTTTCACACTTCCCTTACAAACAGTCGTCACAGAAAATGGAAGAAAATATGTTCTCTCATTGCTTTTAAATATGCCACTATATGGTGCTTTTAGTGCCAAATAAATATTTTCCCTTGACACCAAGAATCAAAACCTCCAACCTTAGCCCTACGTCGTCCCACATCTAGGTTCGGGCCACTTGGGCCCATAATAATAATTATAAAACCACACGAGAAAACAGGGCTGCTTCTTACAACAGCATAACATTCCCACAGGAGACAACATTCTTCAAGGCAAAAGAGCAACACTGAATGACCCTTCCTTTTTTTTCAGAAATTGGAAGCCCACATAAGTTTAGTTTCATGTGGCTGACTCAACCATTTAACCAAGCAAGAACTCAAATATGCCAGCCCGACATATCCAACAGAAATACAGTTTGTGATCGATGTAAGCAGGACAATTCGCAGCTCAGACACAATTGAACATGATGACTTGCACCGCTCCTACTTAAAACTGCTCAACAGATAAGAAGGCAACATACTAAACTGAAACACAAGTCTCTGGCCTGACCGGCCGCATGATCATGATGAATTGAACAAGAACAACCAACTTGCAATCATCATGCTTAAACTGCTAAAGAAAACAGACCAACTTGATAGTAGTAGCTCCAAAAACAAGGCAACAGCAGCACACTCCAGACGATGGATTTGTCCATTATGCCTTGCACCACTGCTGCGCGGCACATCGGCGATCAGTTAGTCCTTGCCAGCGACAACAATCTGCCACGATCTGTAAACATACCAAGCACAAAACGCATAAGCAACTTAAGAATTAAAAATTCGCTGTGCCATGTACTTGTTCTTTGTTCAAAAGATTACAGGAATGGATTTCAGACATCAACTTCAGCTATGCCAGAAAGTAACATACAGTTTTTCAAGAAAATTTAAACCAAGGCAACAGGACAATATGATATCAACATGTTTATTTAAATTATTTAGCAATCTCCATTTTAGCCTAGCAGCAAGTTCATGCTTCACCCTCTACTTGACCAATAAACGACTCTAGCGAAAAGAAGAAAACAATTTTATGAGCGGTGCATTTTATTTTAGGACAGCATAACCTTGAGTCCTTGACAATACTTTCCAATGTTTGCAGTACAAGAGTAAAACATCTGAGTTACACGCCTGTTAAACTAAAATCGGTTCTTCAGTTTAGTCTAAAGAAAATGTTTTATACAGAAGGTGAAGCATGAACTTGCTGCTAGGCTAATACTTTCCAATGTTTGCAGTACAGGAGTAAAACATCTGAGTTACACGCCAGTATACTCACATCTACGTTGTTTAAATTTAATAAAGCTAGCCATGGAGGCCTTTCCCTCAAAAAAAATAAAATTAAATTGGTTCTTCAGTTGATTTACAGAAGATAAATGTTTTATGGTGAGACTAAATAACAGTTTGGATCCCTGTATCTCCAATTGCAAGTCCAAAACGTCTGACAATGCTACTTAGCCCTTTTGAAGACGAGACCAACACTCAATATCATATTCAAGTAAAGAGAAACAACATAGACTACACTAAAATTTAGTTCCAAGTAGCCAAACCAAGCACTATCCAAACATTAACTGCGATATGCCTGACACATTGAAAACTTTTCAACACAACCAGGATAATTTCGACAAAGAAACACACACAATCGATTATAATGACTTGCACTATCTGTATGTAAACCGCTCAACATAAAACAAAATACTCAGAGATCAGTTAGTGATAACGATAACAATGTGCCATGATCTGAAAAGATAACATACACAAAACTAATAACCAACAGTTCAACTCAGCATTCCACTTTGGTGAGGTATGTGCTAGTACTAATTCCGAAGGTTACAAGACTGAGCCTGATATGTGTGCGACAGCTATGCTAGAAGACAGAAGAATTTTAATTTTATGTTATAAAAAGAAAATCTGAAGCAAGGTTGCAGGATAATACAAGACCATGAAGTTTGCATGTGCATTTATCAATAGGACTGATGCATATCATGGCCCTTAGCAACTAGAATGTGAAAGCAAAATTACATTCTGTTTCCCCATGCCACATATTCATTTTTCACTAGCATACACAAAATTGTACAGATAAGTGTGGAAGAACCAGTGTCAAACTATGTAAGCAAACATACAGAAGCTGTAAAGAAAATGCATGCCCAGAGACAGGCAAGGGCCAGTATCATTCATACCTGGAGTGTAGAAGCTCATGTAGGGTAGGACGCTAAAGTAGACCCCAGACTCGCCAACCTTCCTAACCAACCCTGACTTGAGCTTGATCATAAATAAGCCAATACATGTGCTAATGAAGATGACACCGACACCCTCCGCAAAGCCGACCACAACTGGTATGTCATCAGGATTGGCAACAGGAATTGTTTTCTCCAGCTCAATGACCCTGTATTGTACCCAGTCAGCAGCTTCTTCTGTATCCACCTTCCTTGACCACATACGAAGGCTGGAATCCCGAGTGCAGGCAAAGCCCAGTGAACTGTTCTCCATCACCATGAGGGAAACGTAGTAGACGTCCTCTGCCGGTGGGTCAATCATGGATAAGCAATTCTTGCCCAAGTCATACTTGACGATTGGATTACCCCACCGAACTGTGAAGTAGACTGCATCTCCAACAAGGGTGCCTCGCCTAGGCTGGAGATAGGGCGTGTAGTATGGTCTGTCTGCAAGCCCCTCTCGCATATGCTGGGCAAAGACTTCACAGCTCTTGTCAAGACACACTGGCACGCTCCACACACCCGTCTCTGATGAGTAGACGCTCGCAAATATGGTATCTTTGTAGTCGTGGGTGGCCGCGAAGACCACGCGGAAGGGGCCGCCGTGGCAGTCGAGGTGGTCGCAGCCGTCGGCGGCACAGAGCACCACCGCAGACTCGATGAGCCAATCGATGTCCGGCGAGGGCACGCCGTGGCGCTCGCCCGTGACGGGATCCCAGACGAGGTAGTCCGCATTGTCGTCCGTCCTCATATAGATGAGGACGCGGCCGTGGCGGCAGTCGAGGGCGCGCTCCCAGGGGTCGCCGGAGCTCGGGTGGGGGAAGTCCGGCACCGATGTGGTAGAGGCGAAGCGACGCGCGGGGGGTCCTTCGAGGACCTGGAGCCTGTGGAGGAGGCCGAGGAGGGGAGGGGTGCCGTGGAAGGTGCGGTAGCGGCGGAGGAAGCCAGGGTCGCAGAGGGTGCGGAGCCACGTCTTGCAGACGAGGGCGGCGCGGAAGAGGTGCTCGGGCTCGTCCGGCGGGAGGCGGAGGAGGATCTCGTCGGTGACGTCTTCGATCAGCGGCGGAGGCGGGAGTGACGGCGCCATGGTGCGCTCGTGGACGGCGGAGCGAAGTGGAAGCGAGGGTTTTGGGTGGGGATTGGGGGAGGAGAGTCGGAGCAGAGTGAGTCAGGCGCAGCCGCACAGTCGTCTTTCTACTCGGCTGGGTTCGACCAGAACCGGTTTGAGCGTAGGAGGGCACGTACAACGGTCGTTAAGACAGTTTTATTTTAAGTTTTGTATATAATTTAAAGATATAAAAAGTATGTGTATAATGAGTTATATCTTAGCCTTATCTTTAATAACTAGTAATTCCCTAAAATATGGTGAGACAAATTGTGCTAAGAGATCATCTATTGTCTTATTTTAAATAAGAGAAGACAAACCTTTTCTTATGAGTTCTCTCTCCTTCACCTCATTATTTATCCTACATGACACTCCTAAAATAGCACCATTGTACATGCCCTGAGTTGTCTCACCATGCTTTTTTTTTCTCCGAAAAGAAGGATTACTCCCGCCTTTGCAGCACATCATCATATACTTTTACTTACCTCCAAGAGAGATAAAAACATGTACTCATAATTTTTTCGAAGGATTCAAGTTAAAGAAGAAAATAGTGATCAAAGATATGAATCAAAGACTATGCGAAGTTGACCGGAGGGAGTAATACTCTTGTATGTTTCTTACGTGCAACCTGGAGTTGGAGTAAATTTCAGACAACCACCACACTGGGGCTAGGGATTCAAGGAACCAACATCTTTTTTTCGGTCGGTGCGTAATAAATTGCATTGACCGTAGAATTTGCTTATTTTAACATGTTTACTAATTGCTCGAGCCCACCTGTCGGGTCTATGTGGCATCAATAGACAGTGCGGGGAAGACGGGCGTTTGGTTGTTTCACTTATCACCCCCACCCCAGCCAACCCGCTCCCTCTCATTCTCTCCCATGCAAGAGACGAAGCCATGGTGACCGGAGTTGGTGGGGCCGGCGACGCTCGCGGTAGTGGAGGTAATCAAAATTTCTTCTGGTTCGAGAGTTGTCCGGGCCCTATGCTGGATGCAGAGTGGCTTCGGGGGATGGCCTGCACCCATCATTGTCAGTATCACCTGCCTCACCCTGCCGAGTGCACAAGGTTTGCGTGAGGGCAACCAACAACTCCACCGAGGACCAGGTGAGCCACTACTTGTCTGACGTTAGGGAAGTTCTCTCCTTCCCAAGCCCTAAAATTTTGGGTATGGTTGTTCTAGGATTTTTTGAGTTCTTCCTAATTAGGAGTTTAGGACCTATAGATTGTGGATTTAGGTTGAACTATTGCTATGTTGTGAATGTAGGGTTAATTCTGATATGTCCGAACTGAACATTCAGTATGATGGTGTGGACTTTGTGCAATCATCTATGTGTCGATATGATATTAGGTTTTTGGAATTGTTGTCACCGATGAGAAGAAGGGTATGGCATGTTCAATTCCATGTACTATGTGAAAGCTGAAGGTGGAGGGTTGGCAAGCGTTTTCTCTTTTTGACTGCAATGCTAAGGTGGAAGAGGTGATTAGGAAATATGGAAGTACTGAAAAATTGGTATTGACTGTGATGAGAAACAAGAGGCATGAAGAAATTGTTTTGGGTGGAATTCCTTGGAGGACCTCGAGCATTTGGAGGAGAATGAGGAGAGAGGGTGCCCGGGAAGGTGCGGTAGTGGTGGAGGAAGTCGGGGCCGCATAGGATGCAGAGCCATGTCTTGTAGGCGAGGGCGGCGCAAGAGAGGTGCTTGGTTTCGTCCGACCGGGGGGGGGGGGGAGGGGGCAGAGGAGGATCTCATTGGTGATGTCATTGATGAGTCCCATTTTGCGTTATATTTTACTTCTTGTTTTTTGATGACCCTATCCTTGATAAGGAACACGAATCTCCGTGTCTTGTGCTAGCCCCTGGATTAATAGCTGACAACATAGTTCATGATGAAATACCAATATATATCACATGTTATAATATTACATTGTAGATCGAGTCTTTTTTGCATTACATGCCTGCTTAACTCAAGGCTAGATTAGCGAACCAATCTGTGGTTGGATGGTTAGAGGGATAGTGGTACCCGTCGATGACGACGCACCTATGTGACTTTGTAAATCTCAAGATGATATGCCGGCTCAGTCTCCCGAATGTGCTCATAGAGGTAGGGTGTGCGTGTGTGCGTACATAGGAGTGAGTGTATGCGCGCATGTATGAGTGCTTTCATTTGTACTGTGTTCAGAATAAACTCAAGGCTAGATTATAATATCATGCAACCGAAATGCAATATTATATTGTGACGTCCATCCACTCACGGATAAAAGTTGAGTATAGCATTGTAACCCTAATTATAATCCCTTATCCGTCCCAGATAAGTCCTGCAACTGAAGGAAATGTGCCCTAGAGGCAATAATAAAGTTGTTATTTATATTTCCTTATATCATGATAAATGTTTATTATTCATGCTAGAATTGTATTAACCGGAAACTTAGTACATGTGTGAATACATAGACAAACAGAGTGTCACTAGTATGCCTCTACTTGACTAGCTCGTTAATCAAAGATGTTTAAGTTTCCTAGCCATGGACAAAGAGTTGTCATTTGATGAACAGGATCACATCATTAGAGAATGATGTGATTAACTTGACCCATCCGTTAGCTTAGCACTTTGATCGTTTAGTTTACTGCTATTGCCTTCTCCATAACTCATACATGTTCCTATGACTATGAGATTATGCAACTCCCGAATACAGGAGGAACACTTAGTGTGCTATCAAACGTCACAACGTAACTGGTGACTATAAAGATGCTCTACAGGTGTCTCGGATGGTGTTTGTTGAGTTGGCATAGATCGAGATTAGGATTTGTCACTCCGATTGTCGGAGAGGTATCTCTGGGCCCTCTCGGTAATGCACATCCCTATAAGCCTTGCAAGCAATGTGACTAATGAGTTAGTTACGGGATGTTGCATTACGGAACGAGTAAAGAGACTTGCCGATAACGAGATTGAACTAGGTATTGAGATACCGACGATCGAATCTCGGGCAAGTAACATACAGATGACAAAGGGAACAATGTATGTTGTTATGCGGTTCGACCGATAAAGATCTTCGTAGAATATGTAGGAACCAATATGAGCATCTAGGTTCCGCTATTGGTTATTGACCGGAGATGAGTCTCGGTCATGTCTACATAGTTCTCGAACTCGTAGGGTCCGCACGCTTAACATTCAGTGACGATCAGTATTATGAGTTTATGTGTTTTGATGTACCGAAGGTTGTTCGGAGTCCCGGATGAGATCATGGACATGAAGAGGAGTCTCGAAATGGTCGATACATAAAGATTGATATTGAAAGGCTATGTTTGGACATTGGAATGGTTCCGGATGAGTTCGGACATTTACCAGAGTACCGGGGGGTTACCGGAACCCCCCGGGGAGTCAATGGGCCTTATTGGACCCTAGTGGGAGAGAAGAGGAGGCAGCCAGGTGGAGGGCTCCCCCAAGCCCAATCCGAATTGGGTGGTGGTGGGGCTTTCCTTTCTCCTTCTCCCTCTTCCTTCTTTTCCTAGTGGGACTAGGAAAGGGGGGAGTCCTTCTCCTACTAGGAGGAGGACTCCTCCCCCCTTGGCGCGCCTAGAGGGCTGGTCGGCCTCCCCCTCCCTCCTTTATATACGTGGGGAGGGGGGCACCCTAGAACACATCAAGGTTGATTGTTTAGCCGTGTGCGGTGCCCCCTTCCACAGAATTCCACCTCGGTCATATCGTTGTAGTGCTTAGGCGAAGCCCTGCGTCGGTAACTTCATCATCACCGTCATCACGCCGTCGTGCTGACGAAACTCTCTATTGACCTCAACTGGACCTAGAGTGTTGGAAATATGCCCTAGAGGCAATAATAAAATGGTTATTATTGTATTTCCTTGTTCATGATAATTGTCTATTGTTCATGCTATAATTGTATTATCCGGAAACCTTAATACATGTGTGAATACATATACCACAACATGTCCCTAGTAAGCCTCTAGTTGCCTAGCTCGTTGATCAATAGATGGTCATGGTTTCCTGATCATGGACATTGGATGTCATTGATAACGGGATCACATCATTAGGAGAATGATGTGATGGACAAGACCCAATCCTAATCCTAGCACAAGATCGTGTAGTTCGTCTTCTAAAGCTTTTCTAATGTCAAGTATCATTTCCTTAGACCATGAGATTGTGCAGCTCCCGGATACCGTAGGAATGCTTTGGGTGTACCAAACGTCACAACGTAACTGGGTGGCTATAAAGGTGCACTGCGGGTATCTCCGAAAGTGTCTGTTGGGTTGGCACGAAGCGAGACTGGGATTTGTCACTCCGTGTAAACGGAGAGGTATCTCTGGGCCCACTCGGTAGGACATCATCACAATGTGCACAATGTGACCAAGGAGTTGATCACGGGATGATGTGTTACGGAACGAGTAAAGAGACTTGCCGGTAACGAGATTGAACAAGGTATCGGGATACCGACGATCGAATCTCGGGCAAGTACTATACCGGTAGACAAAGGGAATTATATACATGATTGACTGAATCCTTGACATCGTGGTTCATCCGATGAGATGATCGTGGAACATGTGGGAGCCAACATGGGTATCCAGATCCCGCTGTTGGTTATTGACCAGAGAGATGTCTCGGTCATGTCTGCATTATTCCCGAGCCCGTAGGGTCTACACACTTAAGGTTCGATGACGCTAGGGTTATAGGGAAAGTATGTACACGGTTACCGAATGTTGTTCGGAGTCCCAGATGAGATCCCGGACGTCACGAGGAGTTCCGAAATGGTCCGGAGGTAAAGATTTATATATGGGAAGTCCCGTTTTGGTCACCGGAAAAGTTTCAGGTGCTATCGGTAACGTACCGGGACCACCGGGAGGGTCCCGGGGGTCCACCAGGTGGGGCCACCCGCCCCAGAAGGCTGCGTGGGCCATGTGTGGGAGGGGACCAGCCCCAGGTGGGCTGGTGCACCCCCACCAAGGCCCAAGGCGCATGGAGAGTGGGAAGGGGGCAAACCCTAGGTCCAGATGGGCCTTAAGGCCTACCCTAGGGCGCCCCCTCTCCTCTCCCCTTTGGCCGCCACCCTAGATGGCATCTAGGGCTGCCGCCCCCCTAGGGAGGGAACCCTAGAAGGGGGCGCAGCCCCTCCCCCCTATATATACTTGAGGTATTGGGGGCTGCCCAACACATGCCTTGATCTCTCTAGGCGCAGCCCTACCTCTCTCCCTCCTCGTCTCTCGTAGTGCTTGGCGAAGCCCTGCAGGAGTCCCGCGCTCCTCCAGCATCACCACGCCATCGTGCTGCTGCTGGACGGAGTCTTCCCCAACCTCTCCTTCTCCCCTTGCTAGATCAAGGCGTAGGAGACGCCACCGGGCTGCACGTGTGTTGAACGCGGAGGCGCCGTTGTTCGATGCTTAGATCGGAATCGACCGCGATCTGAATAGCTGCGTGTACGACTCCACCAACCGCGTTCTTGCAACGCTTCCGCTTAGCGATCTACAAGGGTATGTAGATGCACTCCCCTTCCCCTCGTTGCTAGATTACTCCATAGATTGATCTTGGTGATGCGTAGAAAATTTTAAATTTCTGCTACTATCCCCAATAGTGGCATCATGAGCTAGGTCTATGCGTAGATTCTATGCACGAGTAGAACACAAAGTAGTTGTGGGTGATGATTTGTTCAATTTTCTTGCCGTTACTAGTCTTATCTTGATTCGGCGGCATTGTGGGATGAAGCGGCCCGGACCGACCTTACACGTATGCTTACGTGAGACTGGTTCCACCGACTGACATGCACTTGATGCATAAGGTGGCTGGCGGGTGTTTGTCTCTCCCACTTTAGTCGGATCGGATTTGATGAAAAGGGTCCTTATGAAGGGTAAATAGCAATTGGCATATCACCGTTGTGGTTTTGCGTAGGTAATAAACGTTCTTGCTAGAAACCCATAGCAGCCACGTAAAACATGCAACAACAATTAGAGGACGTCTAACTTGTTTTTGCAGGGTTTGCTATGTGATGAGATATGGCCAAAAGGATGTGATGAATGATATATGTGATGTATGAGATTGATCATGTTCTTGTAATAGGAATCACGACTTGCATGTCGATGAGTATGACAACCGGCAGGAGCCATAGGAGTTGTCTTAATTTATTTATGACCTGCGTGTCAACATAAACGTCATGTAATTACTTTACTTTATTGCTAAACCGCTAGCCATAGTAGTAGAAGTAATAGATGACGAGACAACTTCATGAAGACACGATGATGGAGATCATGATGATGGAGATCATGGTGTCATGCCGGTGACGATGATGATCATGGCGCCCCGAAGATGGAGATCAAAAGGAGCAAAATGATATTGGCCATATCATGTCACTATTTGATTGCATGTGATGTTTAGCATGTTTTATATCTTATTTGCTTAGAACGACGGTAGCTTAAATAAGATGAACCCTCGCAATAATTTCAAGAAAGTGTTCCCCCTAACTGTGCACCGTTGCTAAGGTCCGTTGTTCCGATGCACCACGTGATGATCGGGTGTGATAGGTTCTAACGTTCGCATACAACGGGTGCAAGCCAGATTTACACACGCAATACACTTAGGTTAACTTGACGAGCCTAGCATGTACAGACATGGCCTCGGAACACGGAAGACTGAAAGGTCGAACATGAGTCGTATAGTGGATACGATCAACATGAAGATGTTCACCGATGATGACTAGTCCGTCTCACGTGATGATCGGACACGGCCTAGTTGACTCGGATCATGTATCACTTACATGACTAGAGGGATGTCTATCTAAGTGGGAGTTCATTGAATAATTTGATTAGATGAACTTAATTATCATGAACATAGTCAAAAGGTCTTTGCAAATTATGTCGTAGCTCACGCTTTGGTTCTACTGTCTTAGATATGTTCCTAGAAAAAATTTAGTTGAGAGTTGACAGTAGCAATTATGCGGACTAGGTCCGTGAACTGAGGATTGTCCTCATTGCTGCAGAAAAGGGTTATGTCCTTAATGCACCGCTCAGTGTGTTGAACCTCGAGCATCGTCTGTAGATGTTGGGAAACATCTGACATACATGTTTTGATGACTACGTGATAGTTCAGTACGTAATACTAACAGTTTAGAATTGTGGCACCAAAGACGTTTTTGAAACCTCGCAGAACATATGAGATGTTCCAAAGACTGAAATTGGAATTTCATACTAGTGCCCACGTCAAGAGGTATGAGACCTCTGACAAGTTTCTTAAGCCTGCAAACTAAGGGAGAAAAACTCAATCGTTGAGCATGTGCTCAGATTGTCTGAGTACTGCAATCGCTTGAATCGAGTGGGAGTTAATCTTCCAGATGAGAGAGTGATGGTTCTCCATAGTCACTGCCACCAAGCTATTGGAGCTTCGTGATGAACTATAACATATCAGGGATAGACATGATGATCCTTGAGCAACTCGCGATGTTTGACACCGCGAAAGTAGAAATCAAGTAGGAGCATCAATTGTTGATGGTTAAACCACTAGTTTCAAGAAGGGCAAGGGAAAGAAGGGATACTTCATGAGACGGCAAATCAGTTGCTGCTCTAGTGAAGAAACCCAAGGTTGAACCAAACCCGAGACTAAGTGCTTCTATAATGAGGGGAACGATCACTGAAGCAAAACTACCCTAGATACTTAGTAGATGAGAAGGCTGGCAAGGTCGACAGAAGTATTTTGGATATACGTCATATTATTGTGTACTTTACTAGTACTCCTAGTAGCACCAGGGTATTAAATACCGGTTCGGTTGCTAAGCATTAGTAACTTGAAATAAAAGGCTGCGGAGACTGGCTAAAGGTGAGATGACGATATGTGTTGGAAGTGTTTCCAAGGTTGATGTGATCAAACATCGCACGCTCCCTCTACCATCGGGATTGGTGTTAAACCGAAATAATTGTTATTTGGTGTTTGCGTGGAGCATAGACATGATTGGATTATGTTTATCGCCACACGGTTATTCATTTAAGGAGAATAATGGTTACTCTGTTTATTTGAATAATACCTTCAATGGTCTTGCACCTAAAATGAATGGTTTATTGAATCTCGATCGTAGTGATACACATGTTCATGCCAAAAGATATAAGATAGTAATGATAGTAGCACGTACTTGTGGCACTACCATTTGAGTCATGTTGGTGTAAAACGCATGAAGGAGCTCCACGTTGATGGATCTTTGGACTCACTCGTTCTTGAAAAGATTGAGACATGCGAACCATGTCTATTGGTAGATATGCATGAAGAAACTCCATACAGATGGATTGTTTGGACTCACTTGATTTTGAATCACTTGAGACATGCAAATCATACCACATGGGCAAGATGACTAAAAGACCTCGTTTTCAGTAAGATGGAACAAGAAAGCAACTTGTTGGAAGTAATACATTTTGATGTGTGCAGTCCAATGAGTGCTGAGGCACGCAGTGGATATCGTTATGTTCTTACTTCACAGATGATTTGAGTAGATGCTGAGTATATTTACTTGATGAAACACAAGTCTGAATTATTGAAAGGTTCAAGTAATTTTAGAGTGAAGTTGGAGATCGTCGTGACAAGATGATAAAATGTCTATGATATGATCATAGAGATGAATATCTGAGTTACGAGTTTGGCACACAATTAAGACATTGTGGAAATTGTTTCACAACTAATACCGCCTGGAACACCATAGTGTGATGGTGTGTCCGAACATCATAACTGCACCCTATTGGATATGGTGCATACCATGATGTCTCTTATCGAATTACCATTATCGTTTATGGGTTAGGCATTAGAGACAACCGCATTCACTTTAAATAGGGCACCACACAATTCCGTTGAGACGACACCGTATGAACTATGGTTTAGAAAAACCTGAGCTGTCGTTTCTTAAAAGTTTGGGGCTGCGACGCTTATGTGAAAAAGTTTCAGGCTGATAAGCTCGAACCCAAAGCGGATAAATGCATCTTCATAGAATACCCAAAACAGTTGGGTATACCTCCTATTTCAGATCCGGAAGCAAACGTGATTGTTTCTAGAAATGGGTCCTTTCTCGAGGAAAAGTTTCTCTCGAAAGAATTGAGTGGGAGGATGGTGGAGACTTGATGAGGTTATTGAACCGTCATTTCAACTAGTGTGTAGCAGGGCACATGAAGTTGTTCCCATGGCACCTACAACAATTGAAGTGGAAGCTTATGATAGTGATCATGAAACTTCGGATCAAGTCACTACCAAACCTCATAGGTCGACAAGGATGTGTACTACTTCAGAGTGGTACGTAATCCTGTCTTGGAAGTCATGTTTCTAGACAACAATGAACCTACGAGCTATGGAGAAGCGATGGTGGGCCTGGATTCTGACGAATGGCTCGAGGCCATAAAATCCGAGAGAGGATCCATGTATAAAACAAAGTATAGACTTTGAAAGAACTACTTGATGGTCGTAAGGCTATTGGGTGCAGATGGATTTTTAAAAGGAAGACGGACAATGATGGTAAGTGTCACCATTAAGAAAGCTCGACTTGTCGTTAAGATGTTTCCCGACAAGTTCAAGGAGTTGACTACGATGAGACTTTCTCACTCATAGCGATGCTAAGAGTCTGTTGGAATTATGTTAGCAGTTACTGCATTATTTATGAAGTCTTGCAGATAGGATGTCAAAACATTGTTTCCTCGACGATTTTCTTGAGGAAAGGTTGTATGTGATACAACCAAAAGGTTTTGTCAATCCTGAAAGATGCTAACAAGTATGCAAAGCTCCAGCAATCCTTCTAAGGACTGGAGTGAGCATCTCGGAGTTGGAATGTACACTTTGATGAGATGATCAAAGATTTTGGGTTTATACAAAGTTTATGAGAAACTTGTATTTCCAAAGAAGTGAGTGGGAGCACTATAGATTTTTTGATGAGTATATGTTGTTAACATATTGTTGATCAGAAATGATGTAGAATTTCTGGAAAGCATGCAGGGTTATTTGAAAAGTGTTTTTCAATGGAAAATCTGGATTAAGCTACTTGAACATTGAGCATCAAGATCTATAAGGATAGATCAAAAACGCTTAATATTACTTTTAAATGAATACATACCGTGACTAGATTTTGAAGGAGTTCAAAATAGATCAGCAAAGAAGGAGTTCTTGGCTGTGTTACAAGGTGTGAGTATTGAGTAAGACTCAAGACCTGACCACGGTAGAAGAGAGAGAAAGGACGAAGGTCGTCCCCTATGCTTTAGACGTAGGCTCTATAGTATGCTATGCTGTGTACCGCACCTGAAGTGTGCCTTGCCATGAGTCAGTCAAGGGGTACAAGAGTGATCCAGGAATGGATCACACGACAGCGATCGAACTTATCCTTAGTAACTAGTGGACTAAGGAATTTTCTCGATTATGGAGGTGGTAAAAGAGTTCGTCGTAAAGGGTTACGTCGATGCAAACTTTGACACTAATCCAGATGACTCTGAGTAGTAAAACAAATTCGTATAGTAGAACAGTTATTTGGAATAGCTCCAAGTAGCGCGTGGTAGCTGCATCTACAAGATGACATAGAGATTTGTAAATCACACATGGATCTGAAAGGTTCAGACTCATTGACTAATAAACCTCTCTCACAAGCAAGATATGAACAAACCCCATGGGTGTTGGATTCATTACAATCACATAGTGATGTGAACTAGATTATTGACTCTAGTGCAAGTGGGAGACTGTTGGAAATATGCCCTAGAGGCAATAATAAAATGGTTATTATTTTATTTCCTTGTTCATGATAATTGTCTATTGTTCATGCTATAATTGTATTATCCGGAAACCGTAATACATGTGTGAATACATAGACCACAACATGTCCCTAGTAAGCCTCTAGTTGACTAGCTCGTTGATCAATAGATGGTTATGGTTTCCTGATCATGGACATTGGATGTCATTGATAACGGGATCACATCATTAGGAGAATGATGTGATGGACAAGACCCAATCCTAAGCCTAGCACAAGATCGTGTAGTTCGTATGCTAAAGCTTTTCTAATGTCAAGTATCATTTCCTTAGACCATGAGATTGTGCAGCTCCCGGATACCGTAGGAATGCTTTGGGTGTACCAAACGTCACAACGTAACTGGGTGGCTATAAAGGTGCACTGCGGGTATCTCCGAAAGTGTCTGTTGAGTTGGCATGAACTGAGACTAGGATTTGTCACTCCGTGTAAACGGAGAGGTATCTTTGGGCCCACTCGGTAGGACATCATCATAATGTGCACAATGTGACCAAGGAGTTGATCACGGGATGATGTGTTACGGAACGAGTAAAGAGACTTGCCGGTAACGAGATTGAACAAGGTATCGGGATACCGACGATCGAATCTCGGGCAAGTACTATACCGGTAGACAAAGGGAATTGTATATGGGATTGACTGAATCCTTGACATTGTGGTTCATCCGATGAGATCATCGTGGAACATATGGGAGCCAACATGGGTATCTAGATCCCGCTTTTGGTTATTGACCAGAGAGATGTCTCGGTCATGTCTGCATTATTCCCGAGCCCGTAGGGTCTACACACTTAAGGTTCGATGACACTAGGGTTATAGGGAAAGTATGTACGCGGTTACCGAATGTTGTTTGGAGTCCCGGATGAGATCCCGGACGTCATGAGGAGTTCCGGAATGGTCCGGAGGTAAATATTTATATATGGGAAGTCCCGTTTTGGTCACCGGAAAAGTTTCGGGTGCTATCGGTAATGTACCGGGACCACCGGGAGGGTCCCGGGGGTCCACCAGGTGGGGCCACCCGCCCCAGAAGGCTGCGTGGGCCATGTGTGGGAGGGGACCAGCCCCAGGTGGGCTGGTGCGCCCCCCACCAAGGCCCAAGGCGCATGGAGAGTGGGAAGGGGGCAAACCCTAGGTCCAGATGGGCCTTAAGGCCCACCCTAGGGCGCCCCCCTCTCCTCTCCCCTTTGGCCGCCACCCTAGATGGCATCTAGGGCTGCTGCCCCCTAGGGAGGGAACCCTAGAAGGGGGCATAGCCCCTCCCCTCCCCTATATATACTTGAGGTATTGGGGGCTGCCCAACACATGACTTGATCTCTCTCTAGGCACAGCCCTACCTCTCTCCCTCCTTGTCTCTCATAGTGCTTGGCGAAGCCCTGCGGGAGTCTCGCGCTCCTCCACCATCACCATGCCGTCCTGCTGCTGTTGGACGGAGTCTTCCCCAACCTCTCCTTCTCCCCTTGCTGGGCGTAGGAGACGTCACCAGGCTGCACGTGTGTTGAACGCGGAGCCGCCGTTGTTCGGCGCTTAGATCGGAATCGACCGCGATCTGAATCGCTGCGTGTACGACTCCACCAACCGCGTTCTTGCAACGCTTCCTCTTAGCGATCTACAAGGGTATGTAGATGCACTCCCCTTCCCCTCATTGCTAGATTACTCCATAGATTGATCTTGGTGATGCGTAGAAAATTTTAAATTTCTGCTACGATCCCCAACATAGAGTTCGTGGGACGTCACCGAGCTAAACGTGTGCAGATCGTGGAGGTGTCGTACCTTCAGTGCTAGGATCGGTTGGATCGTGAAGACATACGACTACATCAACCGCATTGTCATAACGCTTCCGCTTACGGTCTACGAGGGTAGGTAGACAACCCTATCCCCTCTCGTTGCTATGCATCACCTAGATGGATCTTGCGTGTGCGTAGGATTTTTTTTGAAATTACTGTGTTCCCCAATAGTGGCATCCGAGCCAGGTCTATGCGTAGATGTTATATGCACGTGTAGAACACAAAGGAGTTGCAGGCGTGGGTATATACATATTGCTTGCCGTCGCTAGTAGATTCTTAATTCAGCGGTATTGTTGGATGAAGTGGCTCAGACCGACATTACGCGTACGCTTACGCGAGACTGGTTCTATCGACATGCTTCACACACAGGTGGCTAGTGGGTGTCAGTTTCTCCAACTTTAGTTGAATTGGATTCAATGAACAGGGTTCTTTCTGAAGATCAAAAAGCAATCACTATACCGCGTTGTGGTTCTTGATGCGTAGGTAAGAACGGTTCTTGATCAGCCCATAACAGCCACGTAAAATTTGCAACAACAAAGTAGAGGATGTCTAACTTGTTTTTGTAGGGCATGTTGTGATGTGATATGGTCAAGACATGATACTAAATTTTGTTGTATGAGATGATCATGTTTTGTAACGGAGTTATCGGCAACTGGCAGGAGCCATATGGTTGTCACTTTATTGTATGAAATGCAATCACCATGTAATTGCTTTACTTTATCACTAAGCGGTAGCGATAGTCGTAGAAGAAATAGTTGGCGAGACGACAACGATGCTTCGATGGAGATCAAGGTGTCAAGCCGGTGACGATGGTGATCAGGACGGTGCTCTGGAGATGGAGATCAAAGGCACAAGATGATGATGGCCATATCATATCACTTATATTGATTGCATGTGATGTTTATCCTTTATGCATCTTATTTTGCTTAGTTCGGCGATAGCATTATAAGATGATCTCTCACTAAATTTCAAGGTACAAGTGTTCTCCCTGAGTATGCACCGTTGCTACAGTTCGTCGTGCTGAGACACCACGCGATGATCGGGTGTGATAAGCTCTACATTCACATACAACGGGTGCAAGCCAGTTTTGCACACGTGGAATACTCGGGTTAAACTTGAGATCCTAGCATATGCAGATATGGCCTCGGAATACTGAGACTGAAAGGTCGAGCGTGAATCATATAGTAGATATGATCAACATAGTGATGTTCACCACTGAAAACTACTCCATTGTTGGCGAACGCAGTAATTTCAAAAAATTCCTACGCACACACATGATCTATCATGGTGATGCATAGCAATGAGAGGCGAAGAGTTTTGTCCACGTACCCTCGTAGACCGTAAGCGGAAGTGTTATGACAACGCGGTTGATGTTGTCATACATCTTCACGATCCGACTGATCCTAGTACCGAAAGTGCGACACTCTGCAATCTGCACACGTTCGGCTCGGTGACGTTCCATGATACGTCTCCAACGTATCTATAATTTTTGATTGTTCCATGCTATTATATTATCAACCTTGGATGTTCTATATGCCTTTATATGCTATTTTGTATGATTTTTGGGACTAACCTATTAACCCAGAGCCCAGTGCCAGTTTCTATTTTTCCCTTGCTTCAGTGTTTCGCAGAAAAGGAATATCAAACGGAGTCCAAACGGAATGAAACCTTCGGAAAAGTTATTTTTGGAAAGAAAGCAATACAGGAGACTTGGAGTGCACGTCAGGGGATCAACGAGGAAGCCACGAGGCAGGGGGTGCGCCCACCCCCCGGGGCGCTCCCTCCACCCTCGTGGCTCCCCTGATGTATTTCTTCCGCATATATATATATAAATATCCATATACCGTAAAACTATCGGGGAGCACAATAGATCGGGAGTTCCGCCGCCAGAAGCCTCCGTAGCCACCGAAAACCAATCTAGACCCGTTTCGGCACCCTGCCGGAGGGGACAATCCCTCTCCGGTGGCCATCTTCATCATCCCGGTGCTCTCCATGACGAGGAGGGAGTAGTTCTCCCTCGGGGCTGAGGTTATGTACCAGTAGCTATGTGTTTGATCTCTCTCTCTCTCTCTCTCTCTCTCGTGTTCTTGAGGTGATACAATCTTGATGTATCATGAGTTTTGCTATTATATTTGGATCCTATGATGTTTCTTCCCCCCCTCTACTCTCTTGTAATGGATTGAGTTTCCCCTTTGAAGTTATCTTATCGGATTGAGTCTTTAAAGATTTGAGAACACTTGATGTATGTCTTGCCGTGCGTATCTGTGGTGACAATAGGATATCACGTGATTCACTTGATGTATGTTTTGGTGATCAACTTGCGGGTTCCGCCCATGAACCTATGCATAGGGGTTGGCACACGTTTTCATCGTGATTCTCCGGTAGAAACTTTGGGGCACTCTTTGAGGTTCTATGTGTTGGTTGAATAGATGAATCTGAGATTGTGTGATGCATATCGTATAATCATACCCATGGATACTTGAGGTGACATTGGAGTATCTAGGTGACATTAGGGTTTTGGTTGATTTGTGTCTTAAGGTGTTATTCTAGTACGAACTCTAGGGCTGTTTGTGACACTTATAGGAATACCCCAACGGATTGATTGGAAAGAATAACTTTGAGGTGGTTTCGTACCCTACCATAATCTCTTTGTTTGTTCTCCTCTATTAGTGACTTTGGAGTGACTCTTTGTTGCATGTTGAGGGATAGTTATGTGATCCAATTATGTTATTATTGTTGAGGGAACTTGCAGTAGCAAAAGTATGAACCCTAGGCCTTATTTCCTAGCATTGCAATACCGTTTACGCTCACTTTTACCATTAGTTACCTTGCTGTTTTTATAATTTCAGATTACAAATACCTTTATCTACCATCCATATACCACTTGTATCACCATCTCTTCACCGAACTAGTGCACCTATACAATTTACCATTGTATTGGGTGTGTTGGGGACACAAGAGACTCTTTGTTATTTAGTTGTAGGGTTGCTTGAGAGAGACCATCTTCATCCTACGCCTCCTACGGATTGATAAACCTTAGGTCATCCACTTGAGGGAAATTTGCTACTGTCTTACAAACCTCTGCACTTGGAGGCCCAACAACGTCTACAAGAAGAAGGTTGTGTAGTAGACATCAAGCTCTTTTCTGGCGTCGTTGCCGGGGAGGTGAGTGCTTGAAGGTATATCTTTAGATCTTGCAATCGATTCATTTAGTTTCTTGTTTTATCACTAGTTTAGTTTATAAAAGAAAATTACAAAAAATGGAATTAAGTTTGCCTCATACGCTTCATCTTTTTAATATCTTTTGTAAGTATGATGGAAAGGATAATTGTGCCAAAGTGTTTGAAGAAGAATGCATTAAAAATGTTTGTCACTAAATCTTTGAATGATGAGAATGATTGCAATGTTGTTAGTATGAACTCCTTGAAATCCATGATGCTAATGATATGCAAAGCCACAAGCTTCGGGAAGCTATGTTTGATGAAGATGAATTTTTTGTCCCCCAAGTTTTGATGGGAAAATTTATTATGATGAAAGAATGCCTCCTATTTATGATGATTATATTGATTAAAGTAGATTTGGAGAGGTCATGGCTTTATTTTCTGATGAATCCACTATCCCGGAAGAGGTTCCAATTCATTATGAGAACAAAGGTGCTATCTATGATGATTATTGTGATGACTTGTATGCTATCAAGAATAATGATATCCATGAAACTTGTCATCATGATTTTAGTTTTCAATTGGATTATGCCTCACATGATAATTATTTTGTTGAGTTTGCTCCCACTATTATTCACGAGAAGAAATTTGCTTATGTGGAGAGTAATAAAAATTCTATGCTTGTAGATCATGAAAAGAATGCTTTAGGTGCTGGCTATATTGTTGAATTCATTCATGATGCTACTGAAAATTATTATGAGGGAGGAATATATGCCTGTAGGAATTGCAATAATATCAAGTTTCCTCTCTATGTGCTTAAAATTTTGAAGTTATGCTTGTTTTACCTTCCTATGCAAGTTGATTCTTGTTCCCACAAGTTGTTTGCTCACAAAATCCCTATGCATAGGAAGTGGGTTAGACTTAAATGTACTAGTCATATTCTTCATGATGCTCTCTTTATGTTTCAATTCTAATCTTTTATGTGAGCATCATTGAAATCATCATGCCTAGCTAGGGGCGTTAAACGATAGCGCTTGTTGGGAGGCAACCCAACTTTATTTTTATTCCTTGATTTTTGTTCCTGTTTAGTAATAAATAATTTATCTATCCTCTGTTTAGATGTGGTTTTATGTTTAAATTAGTGTTTTTGCCAAGTAGAACCTTTGGGAAGACTTGGGTGAAGTCTTTATGTTCATGCTGTAAAAAATAGAAACTTTAGCGCTCACGAGACTTAATGCCATTTTTATTGGAGAGTGATATTTAGTTAATTATTTTTGAAGATGATTAATAGATAAATTACTCAGGTCTACCAATTTATTTGAGAATTTTATGAGTTACATAAGTGGTCGAAACCTACAGATTACTACAGACTGTTCTGTTTTTGACAGATTCTGTTTTCATTGTGTTGTTTGCTTATTTTGATGAATCTATGAGTAGTATCAGAGGGTATGAACCATAGAGAAGTTGGAATACAGTAGATATTACACCAATATGAATTTAGAATGAGTTCATTACAGTACCTTATGATGGTGATTTTCTTTCTTATACTAACGGAGCTTACAAGTTTTCTGTTAAGTTTTGTGTTGTGAAGTTTTCAAGTTTTGGGTTAAGTTTTGATGGAATATGGAATAAGGAGTGGCAAGAGCCTAATCATGGGTATGCCCAAGGCAGACCAAGGTAATATTCAAGGACAACCAAAATCCTAAGCTTGGGGATGCCCCGGAAGGCATCCCCTCTTTCGTCTTCATTCATCGGTAAATTTACTTGGAGCTATATTTTTATTTACCACATGATATGTGTTTTGCTTGGAGCGTCATTTTATTTTATTTAGTTTTGCTTGCTGTTTGAATAAAATACCAAGATCTGAAATTATTAAATGTTAGAGAGTCTTCACATAGTTGCATAATTATTCAACCACTCATTGATCTTCACTTATATCTTTCGGAGTAGTTTGTCATTTGCTCTAGTGCTTCACTTATATCCTTTTAGAGCACGGTGGTGGTTTTATTTTGTAGAAATAGATGAACTCTCATGCATCACTGATATTATTTTGAGAGTCCTAAACAGCATGGTAATTTGCTTTGGTTATGAATTTAGTCCTAATATGATGGGCAACCAAGAGGGATATAATAAAAACTATCATATAAAGTGCATTGAATACTATGAGAAGTTTGATACTTGATAATTGTTTTGAGATATGGAGATGGTGATATTAGAGTCATGCTAGTTGAGTATTTGTGAATTTGAGAAATACTCGTGTTAAAGTTTGTGACTCCCGTAGCATGCACGTATGGTGAACCGTTATGTGATGAAGTCGGAGCATGATTTATTTATTGATTGTCTTCCTTATGAGTGGCGGTCGGGGACGAGCGATGGTCTTTTCCTACCAATCTATCCCCATAGGAGCATGCGTGTAGTACTTTGTTTCGATAACCAATAGATTTTTGCAATAAGTATGTGAGTTCTTTATGACTAATGTTGAGTCCATGGATTATATGCACTCTCACCCTTCCACCATTGCTAGCCTCTCTAGTACCGCGCAACTTTCTCCGGTACCATAAAACCACCATATACCTTCCTCAAAACAGCCACCATACCTACCTATTATGGCATTTCCATAGCCATTCCGAGATATATTGCCATGCAACTTTCCACCGTTCCGTTATTATGACACGCTTCATCGTTGTCATATTGCTTTGCATGATCATGTAGTTGACATTGTATTTGTGGCAAAGCCACCATTCATAATTCTTTCATACATGTCACTCATGAGTCACTGCACATCCCGGTACACCGCCGGAGGCATTCATATAGTCATATTTTGTTCTAAGTATCGAGTTGTAATTCTTGAGTTGTAAGTAAATAAAAGTGTGATGATCATCATTATTAGAGCATTGTCCCAGTGAGGAAAGGATGATGGAGACTATGATTCCCCCACAAGTCGAGATGAGACTCCAGACGAAAATAAATAAATAAAAGAGGCCAAAGAAGCCCCCCAAAAAAAGAGGCCATAAAAAGAGAGAAAAGGCCCAAATAAAAAAATAAAAAAAGAGATAAAAAGAGAGAAGGGGCAATACTACTATCCTTTCACCACACTTGTGCTTCAAAGTAGCACCATGATCTTCATAATAGAGAGTCTCCTATGTTGTCACTTTCATATACTAGTGGGAATATTTCATTATAGAACTTGGCTTGTATATTCCAATGATGGGCTTCCTCAAAATGCCCTAGGTCTTCGTGAGCAAGCAAGTTGGATGCACACCCACTTAGTTTCTTTTGTTGAGCTTTCATACACTTATAGCTCTAGTGCATCCGTTGCATGGCAATCCCTACTCACTCACATTGATATCTATTGATGGGCATCTCCACAGCCCGTTGATACGCCTAGTTGATGTGAGACTATCTTCTCCTTTTTGTCTTCTCCACAACCACCATTCTATTCCACCTATAGTGCTATGTCCATGGCTCACGCTCATGAATTGCGTGAAGATTGAAAAAGTTTGAGAACATTAAAAGTATGAAACAATTACTTTGATTGTCATCGAGGTTGTGCATGATTTAAATATTTTGTGTGGTGAAGATAGAGCATAGCCAGACTATATGATTTTGTAGGGATAGCTTTCTTTGGCCATGTTATTTTGAGAAGACATAATTGCTTGTTAGTATGCTTGAAGTATTATTATTTTTATGTCAATATTAAACTTTTGTCTTGAATCTTATGGATCTGAACATTCATGCCACAATAAAGAGAAATACTTAGAGAAAGATGTTAGGTAGCATTCCACATCAAAAATTCTATTTTTATCATTTACCACTCGAGGACGAGCAGGAATTAAGCTTGGGGATGCTGATACGTCTCCAACGTATCTATAATTTTTGATTGTTCCATGCTATTATATTATCAACCTTGGATGTTTTATATGCCTTTATATGCTATTTTATATGATTTTTGGGACTAACCTATTAACCCAGAGCCTAGTGCCAGTTTCTGTTTTTCCCTTGTTTCAGTGTTTCGCAGAAAAGGAATATCAAACGGAATGAAACCTTCGGAAAAGTTATTTTTGGAAAGAAAGCAATACAAGAGACTTGGAGTGCACGTCAGGGGATCAACGATGAAGCCACGAGGCAGGGGGCGCGCCCACCCCCCTGGGCGCGCCCTCCACCCTCATGGGCCCCTCGTGGCTCTCCTGATGTATTTCTTCCACATATATATATATATCCATATACCCTAAAACTATCGGGGAGCACAATAGATCGGGAGTTCCGCCGCCAGAAGCCTCCGTAGCCACCGAAAACCAATCTAGACCCGTTCCGGCACCCTGCCGGAGGGGGCAATCCCTCTCCGGTGGCCATCTTCATTATCCCGGTGCTCTCCATGATGAGGAGGGAGTAGTTCTCCCTCGGGGCTGAGGTTATGTACCAGTAGCTATGTGTTTGATCTCTCTCTCTCTCTCTCTCTCTCTCTCTCTCTCGTGTTCTTGAGGTGATACGATCTTGATGTATCGCGAGCTTTGCTATTATATTTGGATCCTATGATGTTTCTTCCCCCCCTCTACTCTCTTGTAATGGATCGAGTTTCCCCTTTGAAGTTATCTTATCGGATTGATTCTTTAAAGATTTGAGAACACTTGATGTATGTCTTGCCGTGCGTATCTGTGGTGACAATGGGATATCACGTGATTCACTTGATGTATGTTTTGGTGATCAACTTGCGGGTTCCGCCCATGAACCTATGCATAGGGGTTGGCACATGTTTTCGTCGTGATTCTCCGGTAGAAACTTTGGGGCACTCTTTGAGGTTCTATGTGTTGGTTGAATAGATGAATCTGAGATTGTGTGATGCATATCTTATAATCATACCCAAGGATACTTGAGGTGACATTGGAGTATCTAGGTGACATTAGGATTTTGGTTGATTTGTGTCTTAAGGTGTTATTCTAGTACGAACTCTAGGGCTATTTGTGACACTTATAGGAATAGCCCAACGGATTGATTGGAAAGAATAACTTTGAGGTGGTTTCGTACCCTACCATAATCTCTTCGTTTGTTCTCCGTTATTAGTGACTTTGGAGTGACTCTTTGTTGCATGTTGAGGGATAGTTATGTGATCCAATTATGTTATTATTGTTGAGGGAACTTGCAGTAGCGAAAGTATGAACCCTAGGCCTTATTTCCTAGCATTGCAATACCGTTTACGCTCACTTTTACCATTAGTTATCTTGCTGTTTTTATAATTTCAGATTACAAATACCTTTATCTACCATCCATATACCACTTGTATCACCATCTCTTCGCCGAACTAGTGCACCTATACAATTTACCATTGTATTGGGTGTGTTGGGGACACAAGAGACTCTTTGTTATTTGGTTGCAGGGTTGCTTGAGGGAGACCATCTTCATCCTATGCCTCCTACGAATTGATAAACCTTAGGTCATCCACTTGAGGGAAATTTGCTACTGTCCTACAAACCTCTGCACTTGGAGGCCCAACAACGTCTACAAGAATAAGGTTGTGTTGTAGACATCATCCCACGAACTCTCCATCCAGCTGATGTCGAGGGAGAGCTTCGTCAGCACGACGGCGTGATGACGGTGATGATGAAGTTACCGGCGCAGGGCTTCGCCTAAGCACTACGACGATATGACCGAGGTGGATTATGCTGGAGGGGGGCACTGCACACGGCTAAGACACATGTCTATTGTGTGTTCTAGGGTGCCCCTGCCCCCGTATATAAAGTTGGAAGGGGGAGGCCGACCGTCCCTAGGGAGCGCCAAGGAGGGGAGGAATCCTCCTCCTAGTAGGAGTAGAATTCCTCCTTTCCTAGTCCTACTAGAAGGGGGAAGGAAGGAGTGGGATAGGGGAAGGAAAGGGGGGCGCCACCCCTCCTAGTCCAATTCGGAATCAAGGGGGAGGGGGCACGCGTCCTGCCCTGGCAGCCCTTCTCTCTCTCTCCACTAAGGCCCATCTAGGCCCACTAGTTCACCGAGGGGGGGGGGGTTCGGTAACCCTCCGACACTCCGGTTTTTTTCCGAAATCACCCGGAACACTTCCGGTGTCTGAATATAGCCGTCCAATATATCAATCTTTATGTATCAACCATTTTGAGACTCCTCATCATGTCTGTGATCCTATCCAGGACTCCGAACTATCTTCGGTACATCAAAACACATAAACTCATAATACTGATCGTCACCGAACGTTCAGCGCGCGGACCCTACGAGTTCGAGAACTATGTAGACATGACCGAGACACATCTCCGGTCAATAGCCAATAGCGGAACCTGGATGTTCATATTGGCTCCTACATATTCTACGAAGATCTTTATCGGTCAAACTGCATAACAATATACGTTGTTCCTTTTGTCATCGGTATGTTACTTGCCCGAGATTCGATCGTCGGTATCTCAATACCGAGTTCAATCTCGTTACCGGCAAGTCTCTTTACTCGTTCCGTGATGCTACATCCCGTAACTAACTCATTAGTCACATTGCTTGCAAGGCTTATAGTGATGTGCATTACCGAGAGAGCCCCGAGATACCTCTCCGATACATGGAGTGACAAATCCTAATCTCGATCTATGCAAACTCAACAAACCCCATCGGAGACACCTGTAGAGCATCTTTATAGTCACCCAGTTACGTTGTGACATTTGATAGCACACTAAATGTTCCTCCGGTATTCGGGAGTTGCATAATCTCATAGTCATAGAAACATGTATAAGTTATGGAGAAAGTAATAGCAATAAACTAAACGATCATAGTGCTAAGCTAATTGATGGGTGAAGTCAATCACATCATTCTCTAATGATGTGATCCCGTTTATCAAATGGCAACTCTTTGTCCATGGCTAGGAAACTTAACCATCTTTGATTAACAAGCTAGTCAAGTAGATGCATACTAGGGACACTCTGTTTGTCTATGTATTCACACATGTACTAAGTTTCCGGTTAATAAAATTCTAGCATGAATAATAAACATTTATCATGATATAAGGAAATATAAATAACAACTTTATTATTGCCTCTAGGGCATATTTCCTTCAGTCTCCCACTTGCACTAGAGTCAATAATCTAGATTACATTGTAATGATTCTAACACCCATGGAGTCTTGGTGCTGATCATGTCTTGCTCGTGAGAGAGGCTTAGTCAACGGGTCTGCAACATTCAGATCCATATGTATCTTGCAAATCTTTGTGTCTCCCACCTTGACTTGACCGTGGATGGAATTGAAGCATCTCTTGATGTGCCTGGTTCTCTTGTGAAATCTGGATTCCTTTGCCAAGGCAATTGCACCAATATTGTCACAAAAGATTTTCATTGGACCCGATGCACTAGGTATGACACCTAGATTGGATATGAACTCCTTCATCCAGACTCCTTCGTTTCCTGCTTCCGAAGTAGCTATGTACTCTGCTTCACACGTAGATCCCGCCACGACGCTCTACTTGGAACTGCACCAACTGACAGCTCCACCATTCAATAAAAATACGTATCCGGTTTTTGACTTAGAGTCATCCGAATCAGTGTCAAAGCTTGCATCGACGTAACCGTTTACGACGAGCTCTTTGTAACCTCCATAAACAAGAAACATATCCCTAGTCCTTTTCAAGTATTTCAGGATGTTCTTGACCGCTGTCCAGTGATCCACTCCTGGATTACTTTGGTACCTCCATGCTAAACTAATAGCAAGGCACACATCAGGTCTGGTATGTAGCATTTCATACATGATAGAACCTATGGCTGAAGCATAGGGAATGACTTTAATTTTCTCTCTATCTTCTGCAGTGGCCGGGCATTGAGTCTGACTCAACTTCACACCTTGTAACACATGCAAGAAACCTTTCTTTGCTTGATCCATTTTGAACTTCTTCAAAACTTTATCAAGGTATGTGCTTTGTGAAAGTCCAATTAAGCGTCTTGATCTATCTCTATAGATCTTGATGCCCAATATATAAGCAGCTTCACCGAGGGCTTTCATTGAAAAATTCTTATTCACGTATCCTTGTATGATATTCAGAAATTCAGTATCATTTCCGATCAACAATATGTCATCCACATATAATATCAGAAATGCTACAGAGCTCCCACTCACTTTCTTGTAAATACAAGCTTCTCCAAAAGTCTGTATAAAACCATATGCTTTGATCACACTATCAAAGCGTATATTCCAACCCCGAGAGGCTTGCACCAGTCCATAAATGGATCGCTGGAGCTTGCATACTCTGTTAGCACCTTTTGGATTGACAAAACCTTCTGGTTGCATCATATACAACTCTTCTTTAAGATATCCATTAAGGAATTCAATTTTGACATCCATTTGCCAAATTTCATAATCATAAAATGCGGCAATTGCTAACATGATTAGGATGGACTTAAGCATCGCTACGGGTGAGAAGGTCTCATCGTAGTCAACTCCTTGAACTTATCGAAAACCTTTTGCAACAAGTCGAGCTTTGTAGACAGTAACATTACCGCCAGTGCCAGTCTTCTTCTTGAAGATCCATTTATTCTCTATGGCCTGCCGATCATCGGGAAAGTCAACCAAAGTCCACACTTTGTTCTCATACATGAACCCCATCTTAGATTTCATGCCCTCAAGCCATTTTGCGGAATCTGGGCTCATCATCGCTTCCTCATAGTTCGTAGGTTCATCATGGTCAAGTAACATGACCTCCAGAACAGGATTACCGTACCAGTTTGATGCGGATCTTACTCTAGTTGACCTACGAGGTTCGGTAGTAACTTGATCAGAAGTTTCATGATCATCACCATTAGCTTCCTTATTTACTGGTGTAGGAATCACTGGAACTGATTTCTATGATGAACTATTTTCCAATAAGGGAGTAGGTACAATTACCTCATCAAGTTCTACTTTCTCCCACTCACTTCTTTCGAGAGAAACTCCTTCTCTAGAAAGGATCCATTCTTAGCAACGAATATCTTGCCTTCGGATCTGTGATAGAAGGTGTACCCAACAGTTTCCTTTGGGTATCCTATGAAGACACATTTCTCCGATTTGGGTTCGAGCTTATCAGGCTGAAGCTTTTTTACACAAGCATCACAACCCCAAACTTTAAGAAATGACAACTTGGGTTTCTTGCCAAACCACAATTCATAAGGTGTCGTCTCAACGGATTTTGATGGTGCCCTATTTAACGTGAATGCAACCGTCTCTAAAGCATAACCCCAAAACAATAGCGGTAAATCTGTGAGAGACATCATAGATCGTACCATATCTAATAAAGTGCGATTACGATGTTCGGACACACCATTACGTTGTGGTGTTCCAGGTGGCGTGAGTTGCGAAACTATTCCGCATTGTTTCAAATGAAGACCAAACTCGTAACTCAAATATTCTCCTCCACGATCAGATCGGAGAAACTTAATTTTCTTGTTACGATGATTTTCGTCTTCACTCTGAAATTCTTTGAACTTTTCAAATGTTTCAAACTTATGTTTCATCAAATAGATATACCCATATCTGTTCAAATCATCTGTGAAGGTAAGAAAATAATGATACCCGCCGCAAGCAACAACACTCATCGGACCGCATACATCAGTATGTGTTATTTCCAATAAGTCTTTTTCTCACTCCATTGTTACGGAGAACGGAGACTTAGTCATCTTGCCCATGAGGCATGGTTCGCAAGCATCAAGTGATTCATAATCAAGTGATTCCAAAAGTCCATCGGCATGGAGTTTCTTCATGCGCTTTGCACAAATATGACCAAAACGGCAGTGCCACAAATAAGTTGCACTATCATTATTAAACTTATATCTTTTGGCTTCAATACTATGAACATGTGTATCACTACGATCAAGATTTAGTAAAAATAGACCACTCATCAAGGGTGCATGACCATAAAAGATATTACTCATATAAATAGAACAACCATTATTCTATGATTTAAATGAATAACCGTCTCGCATCAAACAAGATCCAGATATAATGTTCGTGCTCAACATGTTGGGGATCGTAGCAGAAATTTAAAATTTTCTACGCATCACCAAGATCAATCTATGGAGTAATCTAGCAACGAGGGGAAGGAGAGTGCATCTACATACCCTTGTAGATCGCTAAGCGGAAGCGTTGCACGAACGCGGATGAAGGAGTCGTACTCGTAGCGATTCAGATTGCGGTTGATTCCGATCTAAGCGCCGAACCACGGCGCCTCCGCGTTCAACACACATGCAGCCCGGTGACGTCTCCTACGCCTTGATCCAGCAAGGGGAGAAGGAGAGGTTGGGGAAGACTTCGTCCAGCAGTAGCACGACGGCGTGGTGGTGGTGGAGGAGCGCGGAACTCCAGCAGGGCTTCGCCAAGCACTGCGAGAGACGAGGAGGGAGAGAGGTAGGGCTGCGCCAAGAGGGAGATTATCTCGTGTATGTTGCAGCCCCCAATACCTCAAGTATATATAGGGGAAGGGGAGAGGCTGCGCCCCCATCTAGGGTTCCCTCCCTAGGGGTGGCGGCAGCCCCAAAACCCATCTAGGGTTGCGGCCAAGGGAGGAGAGAGGGGGGCGCACCTAGGGTGGGCCTTAAGGCCCATCTGGACCTAGGGTTTGCCCCCTCCCACTCTCCCTTGCGCCTTGGGCCTTGGTAGGAGGCGCCCCAGCCCACCTAGGGGCTGGTCCCTTCCCACTATTGGCCCATGTAGGCCTCCGGGGCCCGTGGCCCCTCCCGGTGGACCCCCGGACCCCTCCGGTGGTCCCGGTACACTACCGGTGATGCCTGGAACACTTCCGGTGGCCAAAACCATACTTCCTATATATCAATCTTTACCTCCGGACCATTCTGGAACTCCTCGTGACGTCCGGGATCTCATCCGAGACTCCGAACAACATTCGGTAACCGCATACATACTTTCCCTATAACCCTAGCGTCATCGAACCTTAAGTGTGTAGACCCTATGGGTTCGGGAGTCATGCAGACATGGCCGAGACAACTCTCCGGTCAACAACCAACAGCGGGATCTGGATACCCATGTTGGCTCCTACATGTTCCACGATGATCTCATCGGATGAACCACGATGTCAAGGATTCAATCAATCCCGTTGAGGGAGTCCTGGATTAGGGGGTGTTCGGGTAGCTGGACTATACCTTTAGTCGGACTCCTGGACTATGAAGATACAAGATTGAAGACTTCGTCCCGTGTCCGGACGGGACTTTCCTTGGCGTGGAAGGCAAGCTTGGCGATGCGGATATTCAAGATCTCCTACCATTGTAACCGACTCTGTGTAACCCTAACCCTATCCGGTGTCTATATAAACCGGAGGGTTGTAGTCCGTAGGCAATCAACTCCATACACAACAATCATACCATAGGCTAGCTTCTAGGGTTTAGCCTCCTTGATCTCGTGGTAGACCTACTCTTGTACTACCCATATCATCAATATTAATCAAGCAGGAGTAGGGTTTTACCTCCATCGAGAGGGCCCGAACCTGGGTAAAAAACATCGTGTCCCTTGTCTCCTGTTACCATCCGGCCTTGACGCACAGTTCGGGACCCCCTACCCGAGATCCGCCGGTTTTGACACCGACATTGGTGCTTTCATTGAGAGTTCCTCTGTGTCGTCGCCTTTAGGCCCGATGGCTCCTTTGATCATCAACAACGATACGGTCCAGGGTGAGACTTCTCTCCCCAGACAGATCTTCGTCTTCGGCGGCTTCGCTCTGTGGGCCAATTCGCTCGGCCACCTGGAGCAGATCGAAAGCTACGCCCCTGGCCATCAGGTCAGGTTTGGAAGCCTAAACTACACGGCTGACATCCACGGGGACTTGATCTTCGACGGATTCGAGCCACAGCCAAGCGCGTCGCACTGTCTCGATGGGCAAGATATAGCTCTGCTGCCAAACAGCGCCTTGGAGGCCGCATACGCATCGGTTTCGACCATTGATTCAGAGCCTACTGCGCCGATCGAGGATCAGCGGTTGGAAACTGCCTCAGGGGCTGCGATCTCAGAGGCGATCGAGCCGAACGCTAGCCCCGCACTCTGCACTACCCGTGACTCCAAGGATCCGGACTCCTCCCCGGACTCTGAACCCCCCGCACCCCTACCAATCGAATCCGATTGGGCGCCGATAATGGAGTTCACCGCCGCAGACATCTTTCAGCATTCGCCTTTTGGCGACATCCTGAATTCTCTTAAGTCTCTCTCTTTATCAGGAGAGCCCTGGCCGGACTACGGTCAGCAAGGGTGGAATACGGACGACGAGGAAATTCAAAGCCCACCCACCACCCACTTTGTAGCCACTGTCGACGATCTAACCGACATGCTTGACTTCAGCTCCGAAGACATCGACGGCATGGACGACGATGTAGGAGACAAACAGGAACCAGCACTTGTAGGGCGCTGGAAGGCCACCTCGTCATATGACATATATATGGTGGACACTCCAAAAGATGGAGATGGCGATGGAACAGTGGGGGATGACGCCCCCAAGAAACAGCCAAAGCGCCGGCGCCAGCGGTGCCGCTCTAAATCCCGCCAAAGCAAAAATGGTGATTCTGGCACGGGAGACAATACTACCCCAGATAGCACCGAAGAACACCCACCTCAGCAAGATTCGGCACAGGAAGATGGAGAAGCCAGCCCTCATGAGAGAGCGGCAGACCGAGAGGTCGAGGATGATAACTATACGCCTCCCTACAAAGACGAGGCAAGCCTCGATGACGACGAATTCGTCATACCATCAGACCCCGCCGAACAAGAGCGTTTTAAACTCAGGCTTTTAGCCACGGCAAGCAGCCTCAAGAAAAAGCAGCAACAGCTTAGAGCTGCCCAAGATTTGCTAGCTGACAGATGGACTGAAGTCCTTACGGCCGAAGAGTATAAACTCGAATGCCCCTCCAAGAGTGACCCGAAGCGCAGGCCGCTACCCCGATCAGAGGAGGAAGCACCTACATCACCAGCGCATGACATGGTAGACCAGCCACCTTGCGGCCGCGACAGAGAGGCCTCTCGGCCCTCCACCCAAGCCATGCCCCGACGCCGCTCAACTAAGGCATGGGACAATGCGCCCGACCTGCGAGACATACTGGAGGATAAGGCAAGACAAACAAGATCGATCTACGGATCGCGCAGGCGCCCTACGGCATGTGACAATGATCTTCACTCCGGATACAACAAATCCGGCCGGGCCGAACACAACAGACATAGCTCTTCCGAGCTGCGCCGTGATATAGCCCAGTACAGAGGCGCCGCACACCCGCTATGCTTCACGAATGAAGTAATGGATCATAAAATCCTAGAGGGTTTCAAACCCGTAAACATCGAATCATATGATGGCACAACAGATCCGGCGGTATGGATCGAGGATTATCTCCTTCACATCCACATGGCACGCGGCGATGATCTACACGCCATCAAATACCTCCCGCTCAAACTTAAAGGACCAGCCCGACATTGGCTTAACAGCTTGCCAGCAGACTCAATCGGTTCTTGGGAGGACTTGGAAGCCGCATTCCTCGACAACTTCCAGGGCACTTACGTGCGACCGCTGGATGCCAATGACTTAAGCCACATAATTTAGCAGCCAGAAGAATCGGCTAGACAATTCTGGACACGGTTCCTAACAAAGAAAAACCAGATAGTCGACTGTCCGGACACAGAGGCCCTAGCAGCCTTCAAGCATAACATCCGCGACGAGTGGCTTGCCCGGCACCTGGGACAGGAAAAGCCGAAATCCATGGCAGCCCTCACGACACTCATGACCCACTTTTGCGCGGGAGAAGACAGCTGGCTAGCTCGCAATAACAACTTATCAAAGAACCCTGGTAATTCGGATACCAAGGACAAAATTGGCAGGACACGTCGGAATAAGCAAAAACGCCGCGTTAACAGTGACATCAATGAAGACACGGCAGTCAATGCCAGATTCAAAGGCTATAAATCTGGTCAGCGGAAAAAGCCATTCAAAAAGAATACTCAGGGCCCGTCCAGTTTGGACCGAATACTCGATCGCTTGTGCCAGATACATGGCACCCCCGAAAGGCCAGCCAATCACACTAACAGGGATTGTTGGGTGTTCAAGCAGGCAGGCAAGTTAAGGGCCGAAAACAGAGACAAGGGGCTGCACACCGATGACGAGGAGCCCAAGCCGCCGAACAACAATGGACAGAAGGGCTTTCCCCCACAAGTGCGGATGGTGAACATGATATACGCAACCCACATTCCCAAGCGGGAGCGGAAGCGTGCGCTACGGGACGTATACGCGATAGAGCCAGTCGCCCCAAAGTTCAACCCATGGTCCTCCTACCCGATCACTTTTTATCGAAGGGACCATCCCACTAGCATCCTTCATGGCGGCTTCGCCGCATTGGTTCTCGACCCAATCATTGACGGATTTCATCTCACAAGAGTCCTCATGGACGGCGGCAGTAGCCTGAACCTACTTTATCAGGATACAGTGCGGAAAATGGGCATAGATCCCTCAAGGATTAAGCCCACAAGAACGACCTTTAAAGGCGTTATACCAAGTGTAGAAGCCAACTGTACAGGCTCAGTAACACTTGACGTGGTCTTCGGATCCCCGGACAATTTCCGAAGCGAAGAGTTAATCTTCGATATAGTCCCGTTTCGCAGTGGCTATCACGCCCTGCTCGGACGAACCACATTTGCAAAGTTCAATGCGGTGCCGCACTACGCATATCTCAAGCTCAAGATGCCAGGCCCTCGAGGAGTAATTACGGTCAACGGAACCACCGAATGCTCCCTCTGTACGGAGGAGCATACGGCGGCTCTCGCAGCGGAGGTACAAAGTAGCCTTCTCAGGCAATTCTCCAGTCCGGCCATTAAAAGCCAGACACTGCCAAGCGCGCCCGGAGTAACCCACAACAGGACCACCTGGCACACTCTGAGCAAGCGTAGCAATGCGGCCCCAACCCCAGCTTTCGCGACATAGCGAAACCAGTACCTCGTGTACATAATTATGCCCTTGAAATACCATCGGCACAGGGGAAGGGGCACAATAACGGCACGCCCAAAATACGGCTTAAAACGTACTAGGGGCTGCCGGATTCTTTTTTTTAATTTTTTCTTACTTTCAGGACTCCATACTTCGGATGACCTGTTCGGCAATTCGACTGCCGCACAAACGATGCAAGATCCAGGGAGGCAGACAAGCCATGCCGCATTATGGAACCCCCAGGTGGTCTCTATTATGAGCAGTATACCTGTTTTGAATACAATTCCGCGGCCTGCCCCTGGCTAGGACATGTTAAATAGTCCAATATCTTTACCTTATAATACCACTTGTATCGTTCTACTCTGACAGCAGCCTTTATATAAACAATGCATAGCTTTTGTCTATTTTCTGCATTACTCTCTTTTATATATGTTCATTAATGACATGTTGCACCCGTACACTGTGGTACGGCAAGTACGCCAGGGGCTTCAGTACCCTTTAATATGGTGTGAGAAGTCCGTACACTTTCACAAGTGCGGCACCCCGAACTTATAGCACTATATGCATCGGCTCCGAATCATGATTTGGGTCAATAGTTGGGTTTGCCCGGCTCCTATGTTTTGGTGCCTTACGTTCCGCTATATCGGCTAAGGTAGCACTAGGAGAACCACTGCGATTGTGCCCCGGTTGAGCTGGGTTAAGCACCTCAGTGGAGAAAGCTAAAACTGACTGTCATGATGAGGCGAGAGACCGGTCGCTGTTCGAGAGGTTTTTCGAGTCCCTAAAGACTTATGCTACTTCGAGCGAGGAGCCGGATTTGTCCGGCCAAGGCGTGGATAGCGCCCCGAACTTGGTCTTCCGAACTAGGGGCTTCGCCGAAATTTAAAATTATAAAGTTCTATGGCTAAGTGAGAGTGTTCAAGCATTATAGTCTGATTGCCTGGTTCGTTGTGCTGAGCGCCTCCCTCGAAGGACCCAACTATGGGAAAAAGAGCGCTCAGGTTTATCCCGAACACCCCAACACTAGTGGCATGGGGGCAGAAGCCGACGACTGGCCATCTCTCAATTTTTTGATAAACGGCCGCACAGAAAATAATATTTTAAATTCAACAAGCATTGCTTAAGCGCCTATGAACAACTTTTCAGCGCATAGGAAAAAAACGAGCGAGTTTATTCAAAAATTACATCCTTGGTACATTCATCCGCCACAAGGCGGGCACCCGCAAGAACATCCTTGTAATAGTTCTCGGGCTTGCGATGCTCCTTCCCCGGCGGCGGCCCGTCCTTCAGAAGCTTCTCACCGTCCAGCTTACCCCAGAGCACCTTTGCACGGGCAAGGGCCCGACGGGCACCTTCGATGCAGACGGAGCGCTTGATGACCTCAAGCCTTGGACAGGCCTCCACCAGCCGCCGCACCAGCCCGAAGTAGCTCCCAGGCAGGGCCTCTCCGGGCCACAGCCGAACTATGAAGCCCTTCATGGCCTGTTCGGCCGCCTTGTGGAGCTCGACCAGCTGTTTCAGCTGGTCGCTCAAGGGCACAGGGTGTCCGGCCTCAGCATATTGAGACCAGAACTCCTTCTCCGTCGAGCTGCCCTCTTCAGCTCGGTAGAATGCGGCGGCGTCGGATACGCTGCGGGGAAGATCTGTGAATGCCCCTGGAGAACTCCGGATTCAGGTAAGTAACAGGTAGTTTACTTTTATATTTCTGCTTTGCATAAAGAATGCCTTACCCGCTGCTATCTTCTTCATCTCCTCCAACTCTTGGAGGGCCTTTTGGGCTTCGGCCTTGGCAGACTTGGCAGTCTCAAGGGCCGCCGCGAGCTCGGACGCTTGGGTCTTTGACTCAAGCTCCAAAATCTCATGTTTTTTCATGAGAGTCTGAAGCTCTTGCTGCACCTCGCCGACCTGAGCCCCAAGTTTCTCTCGCTCGGTGCGCTCCGCGGCTGTTTTCTTTTCGGCCTCGGACAGCGCCTGCTTGAGGGTCGCCACCTCAGTCGTGGCCCCTATAATAAGCAGTGCAATCCTGTTATTTTTTGCAATCACGCCTCTCTATAGGCACTTTTTCCTGTAAGGTATTTCCTACCTTATTTTTCCTCGAGCTGCCGCTTGGCAAGGCTGAGCTCTTGCTCGGTCCGCTTGAGGTCCTATTTCAGGACACCCACCTCCGCAGTCAGTGCGGTGGTGGATAGCAGCGAAGCCTGCACACGCATATTGACTCTTCATTGTTAGACTCCTGCAAAATTTACTAGATCCTCTACTCGGCTTTTCTTTCCGAACGCCAAACAGAGCATCAGGGGCTACTGTCTATGTGGTACTATTTTTATATATTTTTACTTACCTCGAAGCCTGTTAGAAGGCTAGCGCAAGCTTCAGTCAGTCCGCTCTTGGCGGACTGAACCTTCTGGATCACCGTACTCATAATAGTACGGTGCTCCTCGTCGATGGAGGCGCCGTCAAGCACCTCAAGCAGATTGTCCGGCACCTCCGGTTGGACGGAGGCCGCCGATTCAGAAGGCTTGCTCCTCTTGGAAGGAGTTCGCCTACCGCGGTCCGGAACTGATGAAGATTCCGGCGCGGTGTCCGGCACAAAGCCAGACTTGGAGCCCTGGGGGGTCTTGTCCCCTTTACTCCTGGGGTCCGGGAGGTCGCCTTGCGGCTCCTCCAGGACCACCCCCTCCTGCCCCGGAGCTTGTCACGATGCCACTTCGGCGTCGTCTGCAGTGCGGGGGGAGACAGCGGGCGGAACTGAGTTCACGTCCGATGAGTCCAGGGAGCCGCCCGACGATTCGTCGAATTCGGCCCGGGGCGGACTGCATAATTACATTCGACATTAGGGAAAGCTGTGCAACAAAGGAACATCATGAGTTATTCTGATATTCGAACTTATGATTTCGCCGGACGCTTGGCCCTGTTTGGCCACTCCTCTTTTCCCTCTTCGGCGTTGGGGGCGTAGTCCGGCGGAGGGGTCTTCCTTTTCCTAGACCCCTCGGCCTCCCCCGTTGGGGTGGCCTTCCTCTTCTCTCCTCCCTCCGCTGGGGGGAGAGTTTTCTTCTTCCTCCTCCTCATTTTCGCGGGAGGAGGGCGTCTCGGACTCGTCAGATGACGAGTCCGACACCACCACATTACGGGCACTCTTTCGAGTCCCCGTGGCCTTCTTCTTCTTGGCCTTCTTCTCCGGCACCACATAAGGCGCCGGAACCAGCAGCTTCACTAGGAGAGCAGGGGCTGGGTCTTCGGGCAAGGGAGCCGGACAGTTAATCGATCCGGACCGCGCCTGCCAAGCCTGTCAAAGGTGAGGGAGTTTAGATCCCGCATAGAGTCAAACTATGAAAAAAATTAACATCCTGTAAAAGGTGAAAATAGCTTACCTCGCTAGCGTGACGCTGCGAGCTGTATCCGCGGTCCTCGGAAGCGGATGTGGGAGCCTCGACGCCTTTGGTTAGCACCATCCAAACGTCTTCATACGTCGTGTCGATGAGCCTGTTAAGGGTTTGATGCTGCACCGGGTCGAACTCCCACAGATTAAAGTCCCGTTGTTGACACGGGAGGATCCGGCGGACGAGCATAACCTGGACTACATTGACGAGCTTGATCGGCTTGCTCACCAGGGACTGGATGCATGTCTGCAGTCCGGTCACCTCTTTTTCGTCGCCCCATGACAGGCCCGTCTCTTTCCTAGACATAAGCCGCGTGGGGGGTCCGGATCGGAACTCGGGGGCTGCGATCCATTTCGGATCGCGCGGCTCGGTGATGTAAAACCACCACGATTGCCACCCCTCCAGGGTCTCCACGAAGGAGCCCTCGAGCCATAGGACGTTGGCCATCTTACCCGCCATGGCACCTCCACACTCCGCCTGGCTGCCGCGCACCACCTTGGGCTTGACGTTGAAGGTCTTGAGCCAGAGGCCGAAATGGGGGCGGATGCGGAGGAAAGCCTCGCACACGACGATAAATGCCGAGATGTTGAGGATGAAGTTCGGGGCCAGATCATGGAAATCCAGGCCATAGTAAAACATGAGCCCCCGGACAAATGGGTGGAGTGGAAAACCCAGTCCGCGGAGGAAGTGGGGAAGGAATACTACCCTCTCATGGGGCCTTGAGGTGGGGAGAAGCTGCCCCTCCTCGGGAAGCCGGTGCGTGATGTCTTTGGACAAGTATCCGGCCTTCCTTAGCTTTTTGACATGGCCCTCCTTGACGGAGGAGACCATCCACTTGCCTCCCGCTCCGGACATTGCTGTAGAAGGTTGAGGTGGGAAGTGCGGGCTTGGGCGCTGGAGCTCGAGTGCGCAGGAGATGGATAGGCAAAGGAGGAAGAAGGCGTAGGTAAAAAGGTGGATCCTTATCCCCTTATATGGGCGGATGCGGTTGTGCGTCCCCACCAGCCTAGTAAAACTCGCTTGCCTCCCAAGCGCCATGATAAATGGCGCAGTTGGGTTACCCACGTCCGTATTGATGAGAATCCCGTAAAGGGGGTACACGATCTCTGCTTTGACAAGACATGCCAAGGAAACCGCCTCGCAAAACATGCTGAGGTGGAAAAGTAAAAATGATTCGAGTAAAGGACTTGGCCGTAGTGTGATGACGCACTGCGGAATACGTCGGCAGATTTGGTTTGTGTCAATATTATTCTCTCTATGGCAATATATGAAAACTTATTTTGCAGAACCGGACACTACTCTTGGTGTTTACAATCTTCTATGAAGGACTTGGAGGAGGAACCCGCCTTGCAGTGCCGAAGACAATTTGCGCGCCGGACTCGTCGTCATTGAAGCCTGGTTCAGGGGCTACTGAGGGAGTTCTGGATTAGGGGGTGTTCGGGTAGCCGGACTATACCTTCAGCCGGACTCCTGGACTATGAAGATACAAGATTGAAGACTTCGTCCCGCGTCCGGATGGGACTTTCCTTGGCGTGGAAGGCAAGCTTGGCGATGCGGATATTCAAGATCTCCTACCATTGTAACCGACTCTGTGTAACCCTAACCCTATCCGGTGTCTATATAAACCGGAGGGTTGTAGTCCATAGGCAATCAACTCCATACACAACAATCATACCATAGGCTAGCTACTAGGGTTTAGCCTCCTTGATCTCGTGGTAGACCTACTCTTGTACTACCCATATCATCAATATTAATCAAGCAGGAGTAGGGTTTTACCTCCATCGAGAGGGCCCGAACCTGGGTAAAAAACATCGTGTCCCTTGTCTCCTGTTACCATCCGGCCTTGACGCACAGTTCGGGACCCCCTACCCGAGATCCGCCGGTTTTGACACCGACACCCGTATACAATTCCCTTTGTCTATCGGTACGATACTTGCCCGAGATTCGATCGTTGGTATCCCGATACCTTGTTCAATCTCATTACCGACAAGTCTCTTACTCGTTCCGTAACACATCATCCCGTGATCAACTCCTTGGTCACATTGTGCACATTATGATGATGTCCTACCGAGTGGGCCCAGAGATACCTCTCCATTTACATGGAGTGACAAATCCCAGTCTCGATTCATGCCAACCCAACAGACACTTTCGGAGATACCTGTAGTGAACCTTTATAGCCACCCAGTTACGTTGTGACGTTTGGCACACCCAAAGCACTCCTACGGTATCCGGGAGTTGCACAATCTCATGGTCTAAGGAAATGATACTTGACATTAGAAAAGCTTTAGCATACGAACTACACGATCTTTGTGCTAGGCTTAGGATTGGGTCTTGTCCATCACATCATTCTCCTAATGATGTGATCCCGTTATCAACGACATCCAATGTCCATGGTCAGGAAACCGTAACCATCTATTGATCAACGAGCTAGTCAACTAGAGGCTTACTAGGGACATGGTGTTGTCTATGTACCCACACATGTATCTGAGTTTCCTATCAATACAATTCTAGCATGGATAATAAACGATTATCATGAACATTGAAATATAATAATAATAACTTAATTTATTATTGGCTCTAGGGCATATTTCCAACAGTCTCCCACTTGCACTAGAGTCAATAATCTAGTTCACATCACCATGTGATTAACACTCACAGGTCACATCGCCATGTGACCAACATCCAAAGAGTTTACTAGAGTCACTAATCTAGTTCACATCACTATGTGTTAATACTCAATGAGTTCTGGGTTTGATCATGTTATGCTTGTGAGAGAGGTTGTAGTCAACGGGTCTTGCCATATTCAGATCCCTATGTATTTCGCAAAACTTTATATCGTAGATGCTGCTACCACGTTCCACTTGGAGCTATTCCAAATTATTGCTCCATTATACGTATCCGGTATCTCGACTCAGAGCTATCCGGATAGGTGTTAAGCTTGCATCAACGTAACTCTTTATGTTGAACTCTTTATCACCTCCATAACCGAGAAACATTTCCTTATTCCTCCAAGGATAATTTTGACTGCTATCTGGTGATCCGGTCCTAGATCACCTTTGTACCCTCTTGCCAGACATGTGGCAAGGCACACATCAGGTGCGGTACTCAGCATGGCATACCGTATAGAGCCTATGACAAGAGCATAGGGGACGACCTTCGTCCTTCCTCTTTCTTCTGCCGTGGTCAAGCTTTGAGTCTTACTCAACTTCACACCTTACAACTCAGGTAAGAACCCCTTCTTTAACTGATCTATTTTGAACTCCTTCAAAAACATGTCAAGGTGTGCTTTCTTTGAAAGTATCATCAGGCGTCTTGATCTATCTCTATAGATCTTGATGCCCAGTATGTAAGAAGCTTTATCCAGGTCTTCCTTTGAAAAACACTCTTCAAACAACCGTTTATGCTTTCCAGAAATTCTACATTATTTCGGATCAACAATATGTCATCCACATATACTTATTAGAAATGTTGTAGTGCTCCCACTCACTTTCTTGTATATACTAGTTTCTAGCAAACATTGTATAAACCTAAAAGCTTTGATCACTCCATCAAAGCATATATTTCGACTCCGAGATGCTTGCTCTAGTCCATAGAAGGATTGCTGGAGCTAGCATACCTTTTAGCATCCTTAGGATCAACAAAACCTTTTATTGTATCGCATACAACCTTTCTTACGAAAACTGGTAAGAAAACTTGTTTTGACATCCATATGTAAGATTTCATAATCGAAAAATACAGCTAATGCTAACATGATTCCGACGGACTTAAGCATCGCTACGGGTGAGAAATTCTCATCCTAGTCAACTCCTTGAACTTGTGAAAAGACTCTTTCCCACAAGTCGAGCTTCATAGACGGTAACATTACCGCCCACGTCCGTCTTCTTCTTAAAGATCCATTTATCTCAATGGCTTGCCGATCATCGGGCAAGTCCACCAAAGTCCATACTTTGTTCTGATACATGGATCCTATCTCGGATTTCATGGCTTCTAACCATTTGTCAGAATACGGGCCCACCATCGCTTCTCCATAGCTCGTAGGTTCATTGTTGTCTAACAACATGATATCTAAGACAGGATCACCGCACCACTCAGGAGTAGCACATATCCTTGTCGACCTATGAGGTTCGATAGCAACTTGATCCGAAACTTCATGATCACTATCATTAACTTCGTCTTCAACCGACATAGGCGCCACAGAAACATCTTTCTGTGTTGCACCACTTTCTGGTTGAAGTAGAGGTTCAACAACCTCATCAAGTTCTATCTTCCTCCCACTCAATTCTTTCGAGAGAAACTCCTTCTCGAGAAAGGACCCGTTCTTAGCGACAAACAATTTGCCCTTGGATCTGAGATAGAAGGTATACCCAACGGTTACCTTTGGGTTTCCTATGAAGATGTGTTTGTCCGCTTTTGGGTTCGAGCTTCTCCGGCTGAAGCCTTAAGCATCGCAGCCCCAAACATTAAGAAACGATGACTTTGGTTTCTTGCCAAACCAATGTTCACACGACATCGTCTCAGCGGACTTACATGGTGTCCTATCTAAAGTGAATGCAGCTGTCTCTAACGCATAACCTCAAAATGAAACGGTAGATCGGTAAGAGACATCATAGATCACACCATATCTCATAAGGTTCGATTACGACGTCCGGACACACCATTACCCTGTGGTGTTCCAGGTGGCTTCAACTGTGAAACAATTCCACAATGTCTTAAGTGATTGCCAAACTCATAACTCAGAAATTCTCATCGATCAGATCGTAGGAATTTGATCTTCTTGTTATGATGATTCTTAACTTCATTCTGAAATCGCTTGAACTTTTCAAACGTTTCAGACTTGTGCTTCATTAAGTAAATATACCTATACCTACTCAAATCATCAGTGAAGATGAGAAAATAGCGATATCCACCACACGCTTTAATTCTCATTGGATCACACGCATCAGCATGTATGATTTCCAACAAGTCACTTGCCCGTTTCATTGTACCTGAAAACGGGGTCTTATTCATCCTGCCCATGAGGCATGGCTCGCATGTGTCAAGCGATTCAAAATCAAGTGACTCCAAACATCCATCGACATGGAGTTTCTTCATGCATCTTACGCCAATATGACCTAAGCGATAGTGCCACAAGAAAGTGGTACTATCATTATTAACTCTACATCTTTTGGCGTGAACATGTGTATTACCACGACCGAGATTCAATGAACCATTCACATAGGGTGCATGACCATGAAAGGTATTATTCATGTAAACAGAATAACCATTATTCTCTAATTTAAATGAATAACCGTATTGCAATGAACATGATCTAATCATATTCATGCTCAACGTAGACACCTGATAACATTTATCTAGGTTCAATACTAATCTCGAAGGCAGATGGAGCGTGCGATGGTGATCTCATCAACTTTGGAAACACTTCCAACACACATCGTCACCTCACCCTTAGCCAGTCTCCGTTTAGTCCGTAGCTTTTGCTTCAAGTCACCAATACTAGCAACTGAACCGGTATCCAATACCCAGGTGCTACCAGGAGTACTAGTGAGGTACACATTAATAACACGTATATACTTTGTTGAAGTTGCCAGCCTGCTTATCTACCATGCATTTGGGGTAATTCCGCTACCAGTGACCGTTCCCCTTACAATAGAAGCACTTAGTCTCGGGTTTGGGTTCAACCTTGGGTTCCTTCACTGGAGCGGCAACTATTTTGCCATCCATGAAGTTTCCCTTCTAGCCCTTGCCCTTCTTGAAACCAGTGGTCTTGTCAAACCATCAACACTTGATGCTCCTTCTTGATTTCTACCTTTTGCGGTCTTAAGCACCGCGAACAGCTTCGGGATCAACTCCATCCCTTGCATGTCATAGTTCATCACGAAGATCTAGTAGCTTAGTGATAGTGGCCAGAGAACTCTATCAATCACTATCTTATCTGGAAGTTTAACTCCCACTTGATTTAAGTGATTGTAGCACCCAGACATTCTGAGCACATGCTCACTAGCTGAGCTATTCTCCTCCATCTTGTTGGCAAAAGAACTTGTCAGAGGTCTCACACCTCTCAACACGGGCATGAGCCTGAAATCCCAATTTCAGCTCTTGGAACATCTCATATGTTCTATGGTGTTCAAAACGTCATTGGAACCCCGATTCTAAGTCGTAAAGTATGGTGCACTAATCTATCAAGTAGTCATCAGGATGTGTCTGTCAGGTGTTCACAACATCCACAGACGATGTTGTAGGGGTTTGCACATCGAGCGGTGCATCAAAGACGTAAGCCATCTGTGTAGCAGTGAGGACACTCCTCGGACTACGGACCCAGTCCGCATCATTGCTTACAATATCTTTCAACTTAATCTTTCTCTAGGAACGTATTGAAATAGGGAGCTACAACATGAGCTATTCTCTACAACATATTTGCAAAGACAATTTAGACTATGTTCATGATAATTGAGTTCATCTAATCAAATTATTTAATGAACTCCCACTCAGATAGACATCCCTCTATTCATCTAAGTGAAACATGATCCGAATCGACTAGGCCGTGTCCGATCATCACGTGAGACGGACTAGTCATCAACGGTGAACATCTCATGTTGATCGTATCTTCTATACGACTCATGTTCGACCATTCGGTCTTCCGTGTTCCGAGGCCATGTCTATACATGCTAGGCTCGTCAAGTCAACCTAAGTGTTTCGCATGTGTCCCGAGGCCATGTTTGTACATGCTAGGCTCGTCAACACCCGTTGTATTCGAACGTTAGAATCTATCACACCCGATCATCACGTGGTGCTTCGAAACAACGAACCTTCACAACGGTGCACAGTTAGGGGGAACACTTTTCTTGAAATTTTAGTGAGGGATCATCTTATTTAAGCTACCGTCGTTCTAAGCAAATAAGATGTAAAACATGATAAACATCACATGCAATCAAATAGTGACATGATATGGCCAATATCATTTTGCTCCTTTTGATCTCCATCTTCGGGGCTCCATGATCATCGTTGTCACCGGCATGACACCATGATCTCCATCATCGTGTCTTCTTGAAGTTGTCTCGTCATCTATTACTTCTACTACTATGGCTAACGCTTTAGCAATAAAGTAAAGTAATTACATGACGTTTATGTTGACACGCAGGTCATAAATAAATTAAGACAACTCCTATGGCTCTTTCCGGTTGTCATACTCATCGACATGCAAGTCGCGATTCCTATTACAAGAACATGATCAATCTCATACATCACATATATCATTCATCACATCCTTTTGGCCATATCACATCACAAGGCATATGCTGCAAAACAAGTTAGACGTCCTCTAATTGTTGTTGCAAGTTTTTACGTGGCTGCTATAGGTTTCTAGCAAGCACGTTTCTTACCTACGCGAAAACCACAACGTGATATGCCAATTTCTATTTGCCCTTCATAAGGACCCTTTTCATCGAATCCGATCCGACTAAAGTGGGAGAGACAGACACCCGCTAGCCACCTTATGCAACTAGTGCATGTCAGTCGGTGGAACCAGTCTCACGTAAGAGTACGTGTAAGGTCGGTCCGGGCCGCTTCATCCCACGATGCCGCCGAATCAAGATAAGACTAGTAACGGCAAGTAAATTGACAAAATCGACGCCCACAACAACTTGTGTTCTACTCGTGCATAGAAACTACGCATAGACCTAGCTCATGATGCCACTGTTGGGGATCATAGCAGAAATTTAAAATTTTCTACGCATCACCAAGATCAATCTATGGAGTAATCTAGCAACGAGAGGAAGGAGAGTGCATCTACATACCCTTGTAGATCGCTAAGTGGAAGCGTTGCAAGAACACGGATGAAGGAGTCATACTCGTAGCGATTCAGATTGCGGTTGATTCCGATCTAAGTGCCGAACCACGGCGCCTCCTCGTTCAACACACGTGCAGCCCGGTGACGTCTCCTACGCCTTGATCCAGAAAGGGGAGAAGGAGAGGTTGGGGAAGACTCCGTCTAGCAGCAGCATGACGGCGTGGTGTTGGTGGAGGAGCGCGGAACTCCAGCAGGGCTTCGCCAAGCACTGCGAGAGACGAGGAGGGAGAGAGAGGTAGGGCTGCGGCAAGAGGGAGATTATCTCGTGTATGTTGCAGCCCCCAATACCTCAAGTATATATAGGAGAAGGGGAGGGGCTACGCCCCCATCTAGGGTTCCCTCCCTAGGGGTGGCGGCAGCCCCAAAACCCATCTAGGGTTGCGGCCAAGGGGGGAGAGAGGGGGGCGCACCTAGGGTGGGCCTTAAGGCCCATCTGGACCTAGGGTTTGCCCCCTCCCGCTCTCCCTTGCGCCTTGGGCCTTGGTGGGAGGTGCCCCAGCCCACCTAGGGGCTGGTCCCTTCCCACTATTGGCCCATGTAGGCCTCCGGGGCCCGTGACCCCTCCTGGTGGACCCCCGGACCCCTCCGGTGGTCCCGGTACACTACCGGTGATGCCCGGAACACTTCCGGTGGCCAAAACCATACTTCCTATATATAAATCTTTACCTCTGTACCATTCCAAAACTCCTCGTCACGTCCGGGATCTCATCTAGGACTCCGAACAACATTCGGTAACCGTGTACATACTTTCCCTATAACCCTAGCGTCATCGAACCTTAAGTGTGTAGACCCTAAGGGTTCGGGAGTCATGCAGACATGGTCGAGACAACTCTCCGGTCAATAACCAACAGCGGGATCTGGATACCCATGTTGGCTCCTACATGTTCCACGATGATCTCATCGGATGAACCACGATGTCAAGGATTCAATCAATCCCGTATACAATTCCCTTTGTCTATCGGTACGATACTTGCCCGAGATTCAATCGTCGGTATCCCGATACCTTGTTCAATCTCGTTACCAGCAAGTCTCTTTACTCGTTCCGTAACACATCTTCCCGTGATCAACTCCTTGGTCACATTGTGCACATTATGATGATGTCCTACCGAGTGGGCCCAGAGATACCTCTCCGTTTACACGGAGGGACAAATCCTAGTCTCAGTTCGTGCCAACCCAACAGACACTTTCGGAGATACCTGTAGTGAACCTTTATAGCCACCCAGTTACGTTATGACGTTTGGCACAGCCAAAGCACTCCTACGGTATCCGGGAGTTGCACAATCTCATGGTCTAAGGAAATGATACTTGACATTAGAAAGCTTTAGCATACGAACTACACGATCTTTGTGCTAGGCTTAGGATTGGGTCTCGTCCATCACATCATTCTCCTAATGATGTGATCCCGTTATTAACGACATCCAATGTCCATGGTCAGGAAACCGTAACCATCTATTGATCAACGAGCTAGTCAACTAGAGGCTTACTAGGGACATGGTGTTGTCTATGTATCCACACATGTATCTGAGTTTCCTATCAATACAATTCTAGCATGGATAATAAACGATTATCATGAACAATGAAATATAATAATAATAACTTAATTTATTATTGCCTCTAGGGCATATTTCCAACACAACGCTGGCACCAAATAACAATTATTTAGGTCTAAAACTAATCCCGAACGTAGATGTAGAGGTAGCGTTTCAACGGCAATCACATCGACTTTGGAACCATTTCCCATGCGCATCATCACCTCGTCCTTAGCCAATCTTCGCTTAATCCGTAACCCCTGTTTCGAGTTGCAAATATTAGCAACATAACCATTATCAAATACCCAGGCGCTACTGCGAGCATTAGTAAGGTACACATCAATAACATGTATATCAAATATACCTTTACATTTGCCATCCTTCTTCTCCGCCAAATACTTGGGGCAGTTCCGCTTCCAGTGCCCAGTCCCTTTGTAGTAGAAGCACTCAGTCTCAGGCTTTGGTCCAGACTTGGGCTTCTTCACTTGAGTAGCAACTTGTTTGCCATTCTTCTTGAAGTTCCCCTTCTTCCCTTTACCCTTTTTATTGAAACTGGTGGTCTTGTTGACCATCAACACTTGATGCTCCTTCTTGATTTCTACCTCCGCAGCCTTTAGCATTGCGAAGAGCTCGAGAATTGTCTTATCCATCCCTTGCATATTATAGTTCATCACAAAGCTCTTGTAGCTTGGTGGCAGTGATTGAAGAACTCTGTCAATGACACTATCATTAGGAAGATTAACTCCCAGCTGAGTCAAGTGGTTGTGGTACCCAGACATTCTGAGTATATGTTCACTGACAGAACTATTCTCCTCCATTTTGTAGTTGTAGAACTTATTGGAGACTTCATATCTCTCAATCCGGGCATTTGCTTGAAATATTAACTTCAACTCCTGAAACATCTCATATGCTCCATGACATTCAAAACGTCTTTGAAGTCCCGGTTCTAAGCCGTAAAGCATGGCACACTGAAATATCGAGTAGTCATCAACTTTGCTCTGCCAGGTGTTCAAAACATCTGGCGTTGCTCCTGCAGTGGGTTTGTCACCTAGCGGTGCTTCCAGGATGTAATTCTTCTCTACAACAATGAGGATAATCCTCAAGTTACGGACCTAGTGCGTGTAATTGCTAACATCATCTCTCAACTTAGCTTTCTCTAGGAACGCATTAAAATTCAACCGAACAACAACACAGACCATCTATCTACAACAACATAGACATGCAAAATACTATCAGGTACTAAATTCATGATAAATTAAAGTTCAATTAATCAAATTACTTAAGAACTCCCACTTAGATAGACATCCCTCTAATCATCTAAGTGATCACGTGATCCATATCAACTAAACCATGTCCGATCATCACGTGAGATGGAGTAGTTTTCAATGGTGAACATCACTATGTTGATCATATCTACTATATGATTCACGCTCGACCTTTCGGTCTCAGTGTTCCGAGGCCATATCTACATATGCTAGGCTCGTCAAGTTTAACAAGAGTATTCCGCATGTGCAAAACTGGCTTGCACCCGTTGTATGTGAACGTAGAGCTTACCACACCCGATCATCACATGGTGTCTCGGCACGACGGACTGTAGCAACGGTGCATACCCAGGGAGAACACTTGTACATTGAAATTTAGTGAGAGATCATCTTATAATGCTACCGCCGAACTAAGCAAAATAAGATGCATAATGGATAAACATCACATGCAATCAATATAAGTGATATGATATGGCCATCATCATCTTGTGCCTTTGATCTCCATCTCTAGAGCACTGTCATGATCACCATCGTCACCAGCTTGACACCTTGATCTCCGTAGAAGCATCGTTGTCGTCTCGCCTACTATTGCTTCTACGACTATTGCTACCGTTTAGTGATAAAGTAAATCAATTACATAGAGATTGCATTTCCTACAATAAAGCGACAACCATATGGCTCCCGCCAGTTGCCGATAACTCTATTACAAAACATGACCATCTCATACAATAAAATTTAGCATCATGTCTTGACCATATCACATCACAACATGCGCTACAAAAACAAGTTAGATGTCCTCTACTTTGTTGTTGCAAGTTTTACGTGGCTGCTATTGACTGAGCAAGAACCATTCTTACCTACGCATCAAAAACCCCAACGCGGTATAGTGATTGCTTTTTGATCTTCAGAAAGAACCATGTTCACTGAATCCAATTCAACTAAAGTTGGAGAAACTAACACCCACCAGCCACCTGTGTGCGAAGCACGTCGGTAGAACCAGTCTCGCGTAAGCGTACACGTAATGTCGGTCTGAGCCGCTTGATCCAACAATACCGCTGAATCAAGAATCAATTAGTGACGGCAAGCAATATGTATATACCCACGCCCACAACTCCTTTGTGTTCTACTCGTGCATATAACTTCTGCGCATAGACCTGACTCGGATGCCACTGTTGGGGAACGCAGTAATTTCAAAGAAATCCTACGCACACGCAAGATCTATCATGGTGATGCATAGCAACGAGAGGGGAAGAGTGTTGTCCATGTACCCTCGTAAACCGTAAGCAGAAGCATTATGACAACGCGGTTGATGTAGTCGTACGTCTTCACGATACGACCGATCCTAGTACCGAAAGTATGACACCTCCGCGATCTGCACACGTTTGGCTCGGTGATGTCCCACGAAATCTTGATCCAGCTGAGTGTCGAGAGAGAGCTTCGTCAGCACGACGTCGTGATGATGGTCATGATGATGCTACCTACGGAGGGCTTCGCCTAAGCACTACGACGATATGACCGAGGTGGATTATGGTGGAGGGGGGCACCACACACGGCTAAGACAGATGTCTGTTGTGTGTTCTAGGGTGCCTCTGCCCCCGTATATAAAGGAGCAAGGGGGAGGCCGGCCGGCCCTAGGGCGCGCCAAGGAGGGGAGGAATCCTCCTCCTAGTCTCTACTCCTAATGGAGCAGTTGGTAGTCTCGCTTCCAGGTTTTTTTGTCCCACCTCCCATGGTTTTTTGGTACCTCCTCCCACCTCACACTGAGCCGCCACGAATCAAAAAAAACCTCATACCGAGGCCCCCACATGCCCCCACGCACTCTAGGGCCTAACCTCCGACCGCACCCAAGACAGATGAAGTAAATAAAATCTACGAAAAAACCCAACAAAAATTAACGGGCGAAAAAACCTAAACCAATCGCCCGCACGAGAGGCCACCCCTCCCATCGTTTGTACTTTGTTTCATTCGCTCGTACCCTCCCCCTCCCATCAAACGAGAGGCCACCCCTTGATCCCATCCCACTTCCACCGATTTTTTTGATTTTTTATTAACCAAGACAATCCCCAAATAAACCCCACAAAGGCCAAACAATATTAACCGATGGCATCATTTCCAAACAATATTATCCTTTCGAAATAATACTTTCCATACACAACAGGAATCAAATATTAACCGATAGCATCCTTTACAAATAATACTTTCCATAGACAATAGGAATCAAATCGCATCGCAATCGCAAACAGATATACAACACCAATCAATATTTCTGTTCTTTCCATCTTACACCTCCCTTGCACAAAAAAAACTTCCATACAATATGATCCTTTCCATCTCACACCTCCATTCCCAAAAATAGCTTCCATAGCGGATCCCTTCGCCGCCACCGAGGTCCTAGAGGAGTCACCACCGCCTTCATTGCGGACCTCCAGGTTGCCGTTGTCCGCTGAGGTCCGAGAGGGGGCCGCCGCCACCTTCATTCCAGAAATGGAGGTCTGCACCAAACCCCAGGGAGATTTGCATGTCCATACATCCATTAACCCCAGGCAAAGCGGCGTTAGGTATTTTCATGCACGCATAGGTTTCTCGCTGCCTTCATTATGTGAGCCATCAACCATTAACCACAGTACATCTGGAACATCTGAAACTGGCTGGGTGCTGATGTGTTGTGTTGTGAGACCTGCTGGCTATTGTGTCGACCATTTTGTCCACTTGATCCATTCTCAATCTGATAAGTCTACCTGGAGATGAGAGTACCAAATACTGTATCAATAGGTAATACACTCTTTTTGTAAATAGCATAAAGTCTGTTGGGGACTTTAATTTGCAACAAAGAGCATGTATCAATCCATTAGGGTACAACTTTATTTTGTTTCATATATCAAGCAATGTTTTTTTGGTCTCATGAAGCTTCAATTGATAGGTATGTATGGGGAATTCAAAAGGCAAGGCAACTGAACATACAACATCCTCAGATATACCTACAGGTATATGTTCCGCTATCAGATTTTGCTATACATGGCAAACATCATGCCCTTCTCACAATGGCATTGTGTATACATAATGTGTTACAGGCCATATGGATGGGACAAATGTTGGCGAATACAACACAAAGATTATACCCGTAGCTTGCAATGTTGACAAGAGTTACCCAATGGTCCAGGTATAAGTCTCTGTAAATATTGTCAACATACTTTTTTACCTGTATCAAAGACTTTGTATGTGATCAATCATACCTTGCAGACTTGGAGGGGGGCAACAACACATCAGATGGATCAAGCGTGCTACATGTAGGAATGCATAGTACTGAAGGAAATATGCCCTAGAGGCAATAATAAAGTTATTATTTATTTCCTTATATCATGATAAATGTATATTATTCATGCTAGAATTGTATTAACCGGAAACATGATACATGTGTGAATACATAGACAAACAGAGTGTCACTAGTATGCCTCTATTTGACTAGCTCGTTGATCAAAGATGGTTATGTTTCCTAACCATAGACATGAGTTGTCATTTGATAAACAGGATCACATCATTAGGAGAATGATGTGTTTGACTTGACCCATTTCGTCAGCTTAGCACTTGATCGTTTTAGTTTACTGCTATTGCTTTCTTCATGACTTATACATGTTCCTATGACTATGAGATTATGTAACTCCCGATTACCGGAGGAACACTTTGTGTGCTACAAAACATCACAATGTAACTGGGTGATTATAAAGGTGATCTACAGGTGTCTCCGATGGTACTTGTTGAGTTGACATAGATCAAGATTAGGATTTGTCACTCCGATTGTCGGAGAGGTATCTCTGGGCCCACTCGGTAAAGCACATCACTATAAGCCTTGCAAGCATTGTAACTAATGAGTTAGTTGCGGGATGATGCATTATAGAACGAGTAAAGAGACTTGCCGGTAACGAGATTGAACTAGGTATTGAGATACCGACGATCGATTCTCGGGCAAGTAACATACCGATGACAAAGGGAACAACATATGCTGTTATGCGGTTTGACCGATAAAGATCTTCATAGAATATGTGGGAGCCAATATGAACATCCAGGTTCCGCCATTGGTTATTGACCGGAGACGTGTCTCGGTCATGTCTACATAGTTCTCGAACCCGTAGGGTCCGCACGCTTAAAGTTCTGTGACGATCAGTATTATGATTTTTTGTGTTTTGATGTACCGAAGGTAGTTTGGAGTCCCGGATATGATCACGAACATGACGATGAGTCTCGAAATGGTCTAGACATAAATATCGATATATTGGACGACTATGTTCGGACACCGGGAGTGTTCCGGGTGATTTCAGAGAAAACCGGAGTGCTGGAGGGTTACCGAAACCCCCGGGAGAAATAATGGGCCTTATGGGCCTTAGTGGAGAGAGAGAGGGCTGGTGAGGGAGTCCTGGATTAGGGGGTGTTCGGGTAGCCGGACTATACCTTCAGCTGGACTCCTGGACTACGAAGATACAAGATTGAAGACTTCGTCCCGTGTCCGGATGGGACTTTCCTTGGCGTGGAAGGCAATCTTGGCGATGCGGATATTCAAGATCTCCTACCATTGTAACCGACTTTATGTAACCCTAACCCTATCTGTTGTCTATATAAACTGGAGGGTTGTAGTCCGTAGGCAATCAACTCCATACACAACAATCATACCATAGGCTAGCTTCTAGGATTTAGCCTCCTTGATCTCGTGGTAGATCTACTCTTGTACTACCCATATCATCAATATTAATCAAGCAGGAGTAGGGTATTACCTCCATCGAGAGGGCCCGAACCTGGGTAAAAAACATCTTGTCCCTTGTCTCCTGTTACCATCCGGCCTTGACGCACAGTTCGGGACCCCCTACCCGAGATCCGCCGGTTTTGACACCGACATTGGTGCTTTCATTGAGAGTTCCTCTGTGTCGTCGCCTTTAGGCCCGATGGCTCCTTTGATCATCAACGACGATACGGTCTAGGGTGAAACTTTTCTCCCCGGACAGATCTTCGTCTTCGGCGGCTTCGCTCTGCGGGCCAATTCACTCGGCCACCTGGAGCAGATCGAAAGCTACGCCCCTGGCCATCAGGTCAGGTTTGGAAGCCTAAACTACACGGCTGACATCCACGGGGACTTGATCTTCGACGGATTCGAGCCACAGCCAAGCGCGCCGCACTGTCTCGATGGGCATGATATAGCTCTGCCGCCGAACAGCGCCTTGGAGGCCGCATACACATCGGTTTCGACCATTGATTCGGAGCATATTGCGCCGATCGAGGATCAGCGGTTAGACGCTGCCTCAGGGGCTGCAATCTCAGAGGCGATCGAGCCGAACTCCAGCCCCGCACTCCGCATGGCCCGTGACTCCGAGGATCCGGACTCCTCCCCGGACTCCGAACCCCCCGCGCCCCTGCCAATCGAATCCGATTAGGCGCCGATAATGGAGTTCACCGCCGCAGACATCTTTCAGCATTCGCCTTTTGGCGACATCCTGAACTCTCTTAAGTCTCTCTCTTTATCAGGAGAGCCCTGGCCGGACTACGGTCAGCGAGGGTGGGATACAGACGATAAGGAAATTCAAAGCCCACCCACCACCCACTTTGTAGCCACTGTCGACGATCTAACCGACATGCTTGACTTTAGCTCCGAAGACATCGACGGCATGGACGACGATGTAGGAGACGAACAGGAACCAGCACCTGTAGGGCGCTGGAAGGCCACCTCGTCATATGACATATATATGGTGGATACTCCAAAAGATGGAGATGGCGATGGAATAGTGGGGGATGACGCCCCCAAGAAACAGCCGAAGCGCCGGCGTCAGCGGCGCCGCTCTAAATCCCGCCAAAGCAAAAACGGTGATTCCGGCACGGGAGATAATACTACCCCGGATAACGCCGAAGAACACCCACCTTAGCAAGATTCGGCACAGGAAGATGGAGAAGCCAGCCCTCATGAGAGAGCGGCAGACCGAGAGGTCGAGGATGATAACTATACGCCTCCCTCCGAAGACGAGGCAAGCCACGATGACGACGAATTCGTCATACCATCAGAGCCCGCCGAACAAGAGCGTTTTAAACGCAGGCTTTTAGCCACGACAAGCAGCCTCAAGAAAAAGCAGCAACAGCTTAAAGCTGCCCAAGATTTGCTAGCTGACAGATGGACTGAAGTCCTTACGGCCGAAGAGTATGAACTCGAACGCCCCTCCAAGAGTTACCCGAAGCGCAGGCCGCTACCCCGATCAGAGGAGGAAGCACCTACATCACCAGCGCATGACATGGCAGACCGGCCACCTCGCGGCCGCGACAGAGAGGCCTCTCGGCCCTCCACCCAAGCCATGCCCCGACGCCGCTCAACTAAGGCACGGGAAAATGCGCCCGACCTGCGAGACATACTGGAGGATAAGGCAAGACAAACAAGATCGATCTACGGATCGCGCAGGCGCCCTACGGCATGTGACAATGACCTTCACTCCGGATACAACAAATCCGGCCAGGCCGAACACAACAGACATAGCGCTTCCGAGCTACGTCGTGATATAGCCCAGTATAGAGGCGCCGCACACCCGCTATGCTTCACGAATGAAGTAATGGATCATAAAATCCCAGAGGGTTTCAAACCCGTAAACATCGAATCATACGATGGCACAACAAACCCGGCAGTATGGATCGAGGATTATCTCCTTCACATCCACATGGCACGCGGCGATGATCTACACGCCATCAAATACCTCCCGCTCAAACTTAAAGGACCGGCCCGGCATTGGCTTAACAGCTTGCCAGCAGACTCAATCGGTTCTTGGGAGGACCTGGAAGCCGCATTGCTCGACAACTTCCAGGGCACTTACGTGCGACCGCCGGATGCCGACGACTTAAGCCACATAATTCAGCAGCCAGAGGAATCGGCCAGACAATTCTGGACACGGTTCCTAACAACAAAAAACCAAATAGTCGACTGTCCGGACGCAGAGGCCCTAGCAGCCTTCAAGCATAACATCCGCGACGAGTGGCTTGCCCGGCACTTGGGACAGGAAAAGCCGAAATCCATGGCAGCCCTCACGACACTCATGACCCGCTTTTGCGCGGGAGAAGACAGCTGGCTAGCTCGCAGTAACAACTTATCAAAGAACCCTGGTAATTCAGATACCAAGGACAAAAGTGGCAGGACACGTCGGAATAAGCAAAAATGCCGCGTTAACAGCGACAGCAATGAAGACACGACAGTCAATGCCGGATTCAAAGGCTATAAATCCGGTCAGCGGAAAAAGCCATTCAAAAAGAATACTCAGGGCCCGTCCAGTTTGGATCGAATACTCGATCGCTTGTGCCAGATACATGGCACCCCCGAAAGGCCAGCCAATCACACTAACAGGGATTGTTGGGTGTTCAAGCAGGCAGGCAAGTTAAGGGCCGAAAACAGAGACAAGGGGCTGCATAGCGACGACGAGGAGCCCAAGCCGCCGAACAACAATGGACAGAAGGGATTTCCTCCACAAGTGCGGACGGTGAACATGATATACGCAACCCACATTCCCAAGCGGGAGCGGAAGCGTGCGCTACAGGACGTATACGCGATAGAGCCAGTCGCCCCAAAGTTCAACCCATGGTCCTCCTACCCGATCACTTTTGATCGAAGGGACCAACCCACTAGCATCCGCCATGGCAGCTTCGCCCCATTGGTTCTTGACCCAATCATCGACGGATTTCATCTGACAAGATTCCTCATGGACGGCGGCAGTAGCCTGAACCTGCTTTATCAGGATACAGTGCGGAAAATGGGCATAGATCCCTCAAGGATTAAGCCCACAAGAACGACCTTTAAAGGCGTTATACCAGGTGTAGAAGCCAACTGTACAGGCTCAGTAACACTTGACGTGGTCTTCGGATCCTCGGACAATTTTCGAAGCGAAGAGTTAATCTTCGATATAGTCCCGTTTCGCAGTGGCTATCACGCCCTGCTCGGACGAACCACATTTGCAAAGTTCAATGCGGTGCCGCACTACGCATATCTCAAGCTCAAGATGCCAGGCCCTCGAGGAGTAATTACGGTCAACGGAACCACCGAATGCTCCCTCTGTACGGAGGAGCATACGGCGGCTCTCGCAGCGGAGGTACGAAGTAGCCTTCTCAGGCAATTCTCCAGTCCGGCCATTAAAAAGCCAGACACTGCCAAGCGCGCCCGGAGTAACCCACAGCAGGACCGCCTGGCACACTCTGAGCAAGCGTAGCAATGCGGCCCCAACCCCAGCTGTCGCGACATAGCGAAACCAGTACCTCACGTACATAACTACGCCCTTGAAATACCATGGGCACAGGGGAAGGGGCACAATAACGGCATGCCCGGAATACGACTTAAAACGTACTAGGGGCTGCCGGATTCTCTTTTTAATTTTTTCTTACCTTCAGGACTCCATACTTCGGACGACCTGTTCGGCAATTCGACTGCCGCACAAACGATGCAAGATCCAGGGAGGCAGACAAGCCATGCCGCACTATGGAACTCCCAGGTGGTTTCTGTTATGAGCGCTATACCTATTTTAAATACAATTCCGCGGCCTGCCCCCGGTCAGGACATACTGAATAGTCTAATATCTTTTGCTTACCGCACTATTTGTATCGTTCGGCTTTGATACATAGCCTTTATATAAACAATGCATAGCTTTTGTCTATTTTCTGCATTACTATCTTTTATATATGTTCATTAATGACATGTTGCACCCGTACACTGTGGTACGACAAGTACGCCAGGGGCTTCAGTACCCTTTAATATGGTGTGAGAAGTCCGTACACTTTCACAAGTGCGGCACCCCAAACTTATAGCACTATATGCATCGGCTCCGAATCATGATTTGGGTCAATAGTTGGGTTTTCCCGGCTCCTATGTTTTGGTGCCTTACGTTCCGCTATATCGGCTAAGGTAGCACTAGGAGAACCACTGCGATTGTGCCCCGGTTGAGCTGGGTTAAGCACCTCAGTGGAGAAAGCTAAAACTGACTGTCATGATGAGGCGAGAGACCGGTCGCTGTTCGAGAGGTTTTTTCGAGTCCCTAATGACTTATGCCGCTTCGAGCGAGGAGCCGGATTTGTCCGGCCAAGGCGTGGATAGCGCCCCGAACTCGGTCTTTCGAACTAGGGGCTTCTCCGAAATTTAAAATTATAAAGTTCTATGGCTAAGTGAGAGTGTTCAAGCATTATAGTCCGATTTCCTGGTTCATTGTGCTGAGCGCCTCCCTCGAAGGACCCAACTATGGGAAAAAGAGCGCTCAGGTTTATCCCGAACACCCCAGCACTAGTGGCGTGGGGGCAGAAGCCGACGACTGCCATCTCTCAATTTTTTGATAAACGGCCGCACAGAAAATAATATTTTAAATTCAACAAGCATTGCTTAAGCGCCTATGAACAAGTTTTCAGCGCACAGGATAAAAACGAGCGAGTTTATTCAAAAATTACATCCTTGGTACATTCATCCGCCACAAGGCGGGCACCCGCAAGAACATCCTTGTAATAGTTCTCGGGCTTGCGATGCTCCTTCCCCGGCGGCGGCCCGTCCTTCACAAGCTTCTCACCGTCCAGCTTACCCCAGTGCACCTTTGCACGGGCAAGGGCCCGACGGGCACCTTCGACGCAGACGGAGCGCTTGATGACCTTGAGCCTTGGACAGGCCTCCACCAGCTGCCGCACCAGCCCGAAATAGCTCCCAGGCAGGGCCTCTCTGAGCCACAGCCGAACTATGAAGCCCTTCATGGCCTGTTCGGCCGCCTTGTGGAGCTCGACCAGCTGTTTCAGCTGGTCGCTCAAGGGCACAGGGTGTCCGGCCTCAGCATACTGAGACCAGAACACCTTCTCCGTCGAGCTGCCCTCTTCAGCTTGGTAGAATGCGGCGGCGTCGGATACGCTGTGGGGAAGATCTGCAAATGCCCCTGGAGAACTCCGGATTCAGGTAAGTAACAAGTAGTTTACTTTTATATTTCTGCTTTGCATAAAGAATGCCTTACCCGCTGCTATCTTCTTAATCTCCTCCAACTCTTGGAGGGCCTTTTGGGCTTCGGCCTTGGCAGACTTGGCAGTCTCAAGGGCCGCCGCGAGCTCGGACGCTTGGGTCTTTGACTCAAGCTCCAAACTCTCATGTTTTTTCATGAGACCCTGAAGCTCTTGCTGCACCTCGCCAACCTGAGCCCCAAGTTTCTCTCGCTCAGTGCGCTCCGCGGCCGTTTTCTTTACGGCCTCGGACAGCGCCTGCTTGAGGGTCGCCACCTCAGTCGTGGCCCCTATAATAAGAAGTGCAATCCTATTATTTTTTGCAATCACGCCTCTCTATAGGAACTTTTTCTGTAAGGTATTTCCTACCTTCTTTTTCCTCGAGCTGCCGCTTGGCAAGGCCGAGTTCTCGCTCGGTCCGCTTGAGGTCCTGTTTCAGGACACCCACCTCCGCAGTCAGTGCGACGGTGGATAGCAGCGAAGCCTGCACACGCATATTGACTCTTTATTGTTAGACTCCTGCGAAATTTACTAGATCCTCTATTCGGCTTTTCTTTCCGAACGCCAAACAGAGCATCAGGGACTACTATCTATGCGGTTATATTTTTACATATTTTTACTTACCTCTAAGCCCGTTAGGAGGCTAGCGCAAGCTTCACTCAGTCCGTTCTTGGCGGACTGAACCTTCTGGATCACCGTACTCATAATAGTACGGTGCTCCTCGTCGATGGAGGCGCCGTCAAGCACCTCGAGCAGATTGTCCGGCACCTCCGGTTGGACGGAGGCCGCCGGCTCAGAAGGCTTGCTCCTCTTGGAAGGAGTTCACCTACCGCGGTTCGGAACTGTTGAAGATTCCGGCGCGGTGTCTGGCACAAAGCCGGACTTGGAGCCCTGGGGGGTCTTGTCCCCTTTACTCCTGGGGTCCGGGAGGTCGCCCTGCGGCTCCTCCAGGACCACCTCCTCCTGCCCCAGAGCTTGTTGCGACGCCACTTCGGCGTAGTCCGCAGTGCGGGGGGAGACAGCGGGCGGAACTGAGTTCACGTCCGATGAATCCAGGGAGCTGCTCGACGACTCGTTGAGTTCGGCCCGGGGCGGGCTGCATAATTATGTTCGACATCAGGGAAAGCTGTGCAACAAAGGAACATCATGAGTTATTCTGATATCCGAACTTACGATTTCGCCGGACGCTTGGCCCTGTTTGGCCACTCCTCTTTGCCCTCTTCGGCGTTGGGGGCGTAGTCCGGCGGAGGGGTCTTCCTTTTCCTAGACCCCTTGGCCTCCCTCGTTGGGGCGGCCTTCCTCTTCTCTCCCCCCCGCTGGGGGGGGGGGGGAAGAGGTTTCTTCTTCCTCCTCCTCGTCTTCACGGGGGGAGTGCGTCTCGGACTCGTCGGACGACGAGTCCGACACCACCATATGCCGGGAACTATTTCGAGTCCCCGTGGCCTTCTTCTTCTTGGCCTTCTTCTCCGGCACCACATAAGGTGCCGGAACCAGCAGCTTCGCTAGTAGAGCGGGGGCTGGGTCTTCGGGCAAGGGAGCCGAACAGTTAATCGATCCGGACTTCGCCCGCCAAGCCTGTCAAAGGTAAGGGAGCTTAGATCCCGCATAGAGTCAAACTATGAAAAAACTTAACATCCTGTAAAAGGTGAAAATAGCTTACCTCGCTAGCGTGACGCTGCGAGCTGTATCCGCGGTCCTCGGAAGCGGATGTGGGAGCCTCAGCGCCTTTGGTTAGCACCTTCCAGACATCTTCATATGTCGTGTCGAAGAGCCTGTTAAGGGTTTGGTGCTGCGCTGGGTTGAACTCCCACAGATTAAAGCCCCGTTGTTGACACGGGAGGATCCGGCGGACGAGCATAACCTGGACTACATTGACGAGCTTGATCGGCTTGCTCACCAGGGACTGGATGCATGTCTGCAGTCCGGTCACCTCTTTTTTGTCACCCCACGATAGGCCCGTCTCTTTCCAGGACATAAGCCGCATGGGGGGTCCGGATCGGAACTCGGGGGTTGCGATCCATTTCGGATCGCGCGGCTCGGTGATGTAAAACCACCACGATTGCCACCCCTTCAGGGTCTCCACGAAGGAGCTCTCGAGCCATAGGACGTTGGCCATCTTGCCCGCCATGGCGCCTCCGCATTCCGCCTGGCTTCCGCGCACCACCTTGGGCTTGTCGTTGAAGGTCTTGAGCCAGAGGCCGAAATGGGGGCGGATGCGGAGGAAGGCCTCGCACACGACGATAAACGCCGAGATGTTGAGGACGAAGTTCGGGGCCAGATCGTGGAAATCCAGGGCATAGTAAATCATGAGCCCCTGGACAAATGGGTGGAGTGGAAAACCCAGTCCGCGGAGGAAGTGGGGAAGGAATACTACCCTCTCATGGGGCGTTTGGGTGGGGAGAAGTTACCCCTCCTCTTGTCAAAGCGGGAGGAAGGCGTCTCGGACTCGTCAGATGACGAGTCCGACACCACCACATTACGGGCACTCTTTCGAGTCCCCGTGGCCTTCTTCTTCTTGGCCTTCTTCTCCGGCACCACATAAGGCGCCGGAACTAGCAGCTTCACTAGGAGAGCAGGGGCTGGGTCTTCGGGCAAGGGAGCCGGACAGTTAATCGATCCGGACCGCGCCTGCCAAGCCTGTCAAAGGTGAGGGAGTTTAGATCCCGCATAGAGTCAAACTATGAAAAAACTTAACATCCTGTAAAAGGTGAAAATAGCTTACCTCGCTAGCGTGACGCTGCGAGCTGTATCCGCGGTCCTCGGAAGCGGATGTGGGAGCCTCAACGCCTTTGGTTAGCACCATCCAAACGTCTTCATACGTCGTGTCGATGAGCCTGTTAAGGGTTTGATGCTGCACCGGGTCGAACTCCCACAGATTAAAGTCCCGTTGTTGACACGGGAGGATCCGGCGGACGAGCATAACCTGGACTACATTGACGAGCTTGATCGGCTTGCTCACCAGGGACTGGATGCATGTCTGCAGTCCGGTCACCTCTTTTTCGTCGCCCCATGACAGGCCCGTCTCTTTCCTAGACATAAGCCGCGTGGGGGGTCCGGATCGGAACTCGGGGGCTGCGATCCATTTCGGATCGCGCGGCTCGGTGATGTAAAACCACCACGATTGCCACCCCTCCAGGGTCTCCACGAAGGAGCCCTCGAGCCATAGGACGTTGGCCATCTTACCCGCCATGGCACCTCCACACTCCGCCTGGCTGCCGCGCACCACCTTGGGCTTGACGTTGAAGGTCTTGAGCCAGAGGCTGAAATGGGGGCGGATGCGGAGGAAAGCCTCGCACACGACGATAAATGCCGAGATGTTGAGGATGAAGTTCGGGGCCAGATCATGGAAATCCAGGCCATAGTAAAACATGAGCCCCCGGACAAATGGGTGGAGTGGAAAACCCAGTCCGCGGAGGAAGTGGGGAAGGAATACTACCCTCTCATGGGGCCTTGAGGTGGGGAGAAGCTGCCCCTCCTCGGGAAGCCGGTGCGTGATGTCTTTGGACAAGTATCCGGCCTTCCTTAACTTTTTGACATGGCCCTCCGTGACGGAGGAGACCATCCACTTGCCTCCCACTCCGGACATTGCTGGAGAAGGTTGAGGTGGGAAGTGCGGGCTTGGGCGCTGGAGCTCGAGTGCGCAGGAGATGGATAGGCAAAAGAGGAAGAAGGCGTAGGTAAAAGGGTGGATCCTTATCCCCTTATATGAGCGGATGCAGTTGTGCGTCCCCACCAGCCTAGTAAAACTCGCTTGCCTCCCAAGCGCCGTGGTAAATGGCGCGGTTGGGTTACCCACGTCCGTATTGATGAGAATCCCGTAAAGGGGGTACACGATCTCTGCTTTGACAAGACGTGCCAAGGAAACCGCCTCGCAAAACATGCTGAGGTGGAAAAGTAAAAATGATTCGAGTAAAGGACTTGGCCGTAGTGTGATGACGCACTGCGGAATACGTCGGCAGATTTGATTTGTGTCAATATTATTCTCTCTATGGCAATATGTGGAAACTTATTTTGCAGAGCCGGACACTACTCTTGGTATTTACAATCTTCTATGAAGGACTTGGAGGAGGAACCCGCCTTGCAATGCCGAAGACAATTTGCGCGCCGAACTCATCGTCATTGAAGCCTGGTTCAGGGGCTACTGAGGGAGTCCTGGATTAGGGGGTGTTCGGGTAGTCGGACTATACCTTCAGCCGGACTCCTGGACTACGAAGATACAAGATTGAAGACTTCGTCCCGTGTCTGGATGGGACTTTCCTTGGCGTGGAAGGCAAGCTTGGCGATGCGGATATTCAAGATCTCCTACCATTGTAACCGACTTTATGTAACCCTAACCCTATCCGGTGTCTATATAAACCGGAGGGTTGTAGTCCGTAGGCAATCAACTCCATACACAACAATCATACCATAGGCTAGCTTCTAGGGTTTAGCCTCCTTGATCTCGTGGTAGATCTACTCTTGTACTACCCATATCATCAATATTAATCAAGCAGGAGTAGGGTATTACCTCCATCGAGAGGGCCCGAACCTGGGTAAAAAACATCTTGTCCCTTGTCTCCTGTTACCATCCGGCCTTGACGCACAGTTCAGGACCCCCTACCCGAGATCCGCTGGTTTTGACACCGACAGCTGGCCTAGGGCAGGCCGCACGCCCCTCCCCCTCTGGTTCGAATTGGACTAGGAGAGGGGGGTGGCGCCCCCTTTTCCTTCTCCCTCTCCCCCTTCCTTTCCCCCTCCTAGTAGGAGTAGGAAAGAGGGGAGTCCTACTCCTACTAGGAGGAGGACTCCTCCTCCTGGCGCGCCATAGAGGGCCGGCCGGCCTCCCCCTTGCTCCTTTATATACGGGGGCAGGGGGGCACCTATAGACACACAAGTTGATCATTGATCCCTTAGCCGTGTGTGGTGCCCCCTCCACCATAATCCACCTCGATCATATCGTAGCGGTGCTTAGGTGAAGCCCTGCGTCGGTAGCAACATCATCACCGTCAACATGCCGTCGTGCTGACGGAACCCTCCCGTGAAGCTCTGCTGGATCGGAGTTCGTGGGACGTCATCGAGCTGAACGTGTGCTGAAATTGCAGGTGCCGTACATTCGGTACTTGGATCGGTCGGATCGTGAAGACGTTCGACTACATCAACCGCGTTCTCATAACGCTTCCGCTTACGGTCTACGAGGGTACGTGGACGATACTCTTCCCTCTCGTTGCTATGCATCACCATGATCTTGCGTGTGCGTAGGATTTTTTTTGAAATTACTACATTCCCCAACAGTGGCATCCGAGGCAGGTTTATGCGTAGATGTTATATGCACGAGTAGAACACAAGTGAGTTGTGGGTGATACAAGTCACACTGCTTACCAACATGTCATACTTTGGTTCGGCAGTATTGTTGGATGAAGCGGCCCGGACCAACATTACGCGCACGCTTACGCGAGACTGGTTCTACCGACGTGCTTTGCACACGGGTGGCTGGCGGGTGTCAGTTCCTCCAACTTTAGTTGAACCAAGTATGGCTATGCCCGCTCCCTGAGAAGGTTAAAACAACACTAACTTGACAAACTATCGTTGTGGTGATCGGACATGGTTTAGTTGATATGGATCACATGATCACTTAGATGATTAGAGGGATGTCTATCTAAGTGGGAGTTCTTTAATAATTTTATTAACTGAACCTTAATTTATCATGAACTTAGTACCTGATAGTATTTTGCATGTCTATGTTGTTGTATATAGATGGCCCGTGCTATTGTTCCGTTGAATTTTAATGTGTTCCTTGAGAAAGCAAAGTTGAAAGTTGATGGTAGCAATTACACGGACTGGGTCCGTAACTTGAGGATTATCCTCATTGTTGCACAGAAGAATTACGTCCAGGAAGAACCGCTAAGTGCCAAACCTGCTGTAGGAGCAACACCGGATGTTATGAACATCTGGCAGGGCAAAGTTGATGACTACTCGATAGTTCAGTGCGCCATGCTTTACGTCTTAGAACCAGGACTTCAACGACGTTTTGAACGTCATGGAGCATATGATATGTTCCATGAGTTGAAGTTAATATTTCAAGCAAATGCCTGGATTGAGAGATATGAAGTCTCCAATAAGTTCTATAGCTGCAAGATGGAGGAGAATAGTTCTGTCAGTGAACATATACTCAGAATGTCTGGGTACCATAACCACTTGACTCAACTGGGAGTTAATCTTCCTGTTGATAGTGTCATTGACAGAGTTATTTAATCACTGCCACCAAGCTACAAGAGCTTTGTGATGAACTATAACATGCAAGGGATGAATAAAACAATTCCCGAGCTCTTCGCAGTGCTAAAGGCTACGGAGGTAGAAATCAAAAAGGAGCCTCAAGTGTTGATGGTTAACAAGACCACCAGTTTCAAGAAAAAGGGTAAAGGGAAGAAGAAAGGAACTTCAAGAAGAATAGCAAACAAGTTGCTGCTCAAGAGAAGAAACCCAAGTCTGGACCTAAGCCTGAGACTGAGTACTTCTACTACAAACAGATTGGTCACTGGAAGCGGAACTGTCCCAAGTATTTGGCGGATAAGAAGGATGGCAAGGTGAACAAAGGTATATGTGATATACATGTTATTGATGTGTACCTTACTAATTCCCGCAGTAGTGCTTGGGTATTTGATACTGGTTCTGTTGCTAATATTTGCAACTCGAAACAGGGACTATAGATTAAGTGAAGATTGGCAAAGGACGAGGTGACGATGCGCGTGGGAAATGGTTCCAAAGTCGATGTGATCGCAGTCGGCACACTACCTCTACATCTACCTTCGGGATTAGTATTAGACCTGAATAATTGTTATTTGGTGCCAACGTTAAGCATGAACATTATATCTGGATCTTGTTTGATGCGAGACGGTTATTCATTTAAATCAGAGAATATTTGTTGTTCTATTTATATGAATAATATCTTTTATGGTCATGCACCCTTAAAGAGTGGTCTATTCTTTTTGAATCTCGATAGTGGAGATACACATACTCATAATATTGAAGCTAAAAGATGCATAGTTGATAATGATAGTGCAACTTATTTGTGGCACTGCCGTTTGGGTCATATTGGTATAAAGCGTATGAAGAAACTCCATTCTGATGGACTTTTGGAATCACTTGATTATGAATCACTTGGTACCTATGAACTGTGCCTCATGGGCAAGATGACTAGAACGCCGTTCTCCGGAACTATGGAGCGAGCAACAGATTTGATGGAAATCATACATACTGATGTATGTGGTCCGATGAATATTGAGGCTCATGGCGGGTATCATTATTTTCTCACCTTCATAGATGATTTGAGCAGATATGGGTATATCTACTTGATGAAACATAAGTCTGAAACATTTGAAAAGTTCAAAGAATTTCAGAGTGAAGTGGAAAATCATCGTAACAAGAAAATAAAGTTTCTACGATCTGATCGTGGAGGAGAATATTTGAGTTACGAGTTTGGTCTTGATGACCCACAAGTATAGGGGATCTATCGTAGTCCTTTTGATAAGTAAGAGTGTCGAACCCAACGAGGAGCAGAAGGAAATGATAAGCGGTTTTCAGCAAGGTATTCTCTGCAAGTACTGAAATAAGTGGTAACATATAGTTTTGTGATAAGATAAATTGTAACGAGCAACAAGTAACAGAAGTAAATAAAGTGCAGAAAGGTGGCACAATCCTTTTTGTAGCAAAGGACAAGCTGGAACAAACTCTTATGATAGGAAAAGCGCTCCCAAGGACACATGGGAATATCGTCAAGCTAGTTTTCATCATGTTCATATGATTCGCGTTCGATACTTTGATAATTTGATATGTGGGTGGACCGGTGCTTGGGTGCTGTTCTTACTTGAACAAGCATCCCACTTATGATTAACCTCTATTGCAAGCATCCACAACTACAACAAAAGTATTAAGGTAAACCTAACCATAGCATGAAACATGTGGATCCAAATCAGCCCCTTACGAAGCAACGCATAAACTAGGGTTTAAGCTTCTGTCACTCTAGCAACCCATCATCTACTTATTACTTCCCAATGCCTTCCTCTAGGCCCAAATAATGGTGAAGTGTTATGTAGTCGACGTTCACATAACACCACTAGAGGCTAGACAACATACATCTTATCAAAATATCAAACGAATACCAAATTCACATGACTACTAATAGCAAGACTTCTCCCTTGTCCTCAGGAACAAACGTAATTACTCACAAAGCATATTCATGTTCATAATCAGAGGGGTAATAATATGCATATAGGATCTGAACATATGATCTTCCACCAAATAAACCAACTAGCATCAACTACAAGGAGTAATCAACACTACTAGCAACCTACTAGCACCAATCCCGGACTTTGAGACAAGAACTGGATACAAGAGATGAACTAGGGTTTGGAGATGAGATGGTGCTGGTGAAGATGTTGATGGAGATTTCCCTCTCCTGATGAGAGTAGCGTTGGTGATGACGATGGTGATGATTTACCCCTCCTGGAGGGAAGTATCCCTGGCAGAACAGCTCTGCCGGAGCTCTAGATTGGTTCCGCCAAGGTTCCGCCTCGTGGCGGCGAAGTCTCGTCCCGAAAGGTTCCCTCTTGATTTTTTTCTCACCGAAAGACTTCATATACCAGAAGATGGACGTCGGAGAGCCACCAAGGGCCCATGAGGTAGGGGGGCGCGCCCCCACCCTCGTGAGCTGGGTGTGGGCCCCCTGGCCTTCATCTTTGGCGAGGATTTTTCTTTATTTATTTGAAGATGTTCCGCGGAGTTTCAGGACTTTTGGAGTTGCGCAGAATAGGTCTCTAATATTTGCTCCTTTTCCAGCCCAGAATTCCAGCTGCCGGCATTCTCCCTCCTTATGTAAACCTTGTAAAATAAGAGAGAATAGCCATAAGTATTGTGACATAAAGTGAAATAACAGTCCATAATGCAATAAATATCGATATAAAAGCATGATGCAAAATGGACGTATCAGGTCTTCATTTGAAACAATGCGGAATAGTTTCGCAACTCACGCCACCCGGAACACCACAGCGTAATGGTGTGTCTGAATGTCGTAATCGTACTTTACTCGATATGGTGTGATCTATGATGTCTCTTACTGATTTACCGCTATCGTTTTGGGGTTATGCTTTTGAGACGGCTGCATTCACGTTAAATAGGGCACCATCGAAATCCGTTGAGACGACTCCTTATGAACTATGGTTTGGCAAGAAACCAAAGTTGTCATTTCTTAAAGTTTGGGGCCGCGATGCTTATGTGAAAAAGCTTCAACCTGATAAGCTCGAACCCAAATCGGAGAAATGTGTCTTCATAGGATACCCAAAAGAGACTGTTGGGTACACCTTCTTTCACAGATCCGAAGGCAATACATTCGTTGCTAAGAATGGATCCTATCTAGAGAAGGAGTTTCTCTCGAAAGAAGTGAGTGGGAGGAAAGTAGAACTTGATGAGGTAACTATACCTGCTCCCTTATTGGAAAGTAGTTCATCACAGAAATCTGTTCCTGTGACTTCTACACCAATTAGTGAGGAAGCTAATGATGATGATCATGAAACTTCAGATCAAGTTACTACCGAACCTCGTAGGTCAACCAGAGTAAGATCCGCACTAGAATGGTACGGTAATCCTATTCTGGAGGTAATGTTACTAGACCATGACGAACCTACGAACTATGAGGAAGCGATGATGAGCCCAGATTCCGCAAAATAGCTTGAGGCCATGAAATCTAAGATGGGATCCATGTATGAGAACAAAGTATGGACTTTGGTTGACTTGCCCGATGATCGGCAAGCCATCGAGAATAAACGGATCTTCAAGAAGAATACAGACGCTGATGGTAATGTTACTATCTACAAAGCTCGACTTGCTGCGAAAGGTTTTCGACAAGTTCAAGGAGTTGACTACGATGAGACCTTCTCACCCGTAGCGATGCTTAAGTCCGTCCGAATCATGTTAGCTATTGCCGCATTTTATGATTATGAAATTTGGCAAATGGATGTAAAGACTGCATTCCTGAATGGATTTCTAGAAGAAGAGTTGTATATGCTGCAACTTGAAGGTTTTATCGATCCGAAGGGTGCTAACAAAGTGTGCAAGCTCCAGCGATCCATTTATGGACTGGTGCAAGCCTCTCGGAGTTGGAATAAACGTTTTGATAGTGTGATCAAAGCATATGGTTTTATACAGACTTTTGGAGAAGCCTGTATTTACAAGAAAGTGAGTGGGAGGTCTGTAGCATTTCTAATATTATATGTGGATGACATATTGTTGATTGGAAATGATATAGAATTTCTGGATAGCATAAAAGTATACTTGAATAAGAGTTTTTCAATTAAAGACCTCGGTGAAGCTGCTTACATATTGGGCATCAAGATCTATAGAGATAGATCAAGACGCTTAATTGGACTTGCACAAAGCACATACTGTAACGCCCTCGATGCAGCTATATCTCCCACGTGTCGAAGCACGACTTAGAGGCATAACCGCATTGAAAGCAATGTCGCAAGTGAGGTAATCTTCACAAACAACCCATGTAATACAATAGGGTAAAAGATACATAGTTGGCTTACAATCGCCACTTCACACAATTACATGAATAAAGCATTACAACATAAAAAAACAATCAAGGTCCGACTACTGAACCAAAATAAAAGAAGAACCCCAAATGCGACAAGGTCCCCGATCGACCCCAACTGGGCTCCACTACTGATCAACTAGAACGAAACAACACAAAGGACAAGATCTTCATCGAGCTCCTCCTGAGCTTGGTTGCGTCATCTGCACGGACTCATCGGCACCTGCAAGCTGGTTTTGGAAGTATCTGTGAGTCACGGGGACTCAGAAATCTCACACCCTCGCGATCAAGACTAATTTAAGCTTATGGGTAAGGTAAAGGTATGAGGTGGAGTTGCAGCAAGCGACTAGCTTATATGGTGGCTAACTTATTCACAAAAGAGAGCGAGAAGAGAAGGCAAAAGCACGGTTGAACAACTATGATCAAGAAGTGATCCTAGAACAACCTACGTCAATCATAACTCCAACACCGTGTTCACTTCCCGGACTCCGCTGAGAAGAGACCATCACAGTAACACACGCGGTTGATGTATTTTAATTAAGGTCAACTTCAGGTTTTCTACAACCGGACATTAGCAAATTCCCATCTGCCCATAACCGCGGGCACGACTTTCGAAAGTTCAAATCCCTGCAGGGGTGTCCCAACTTAGCCCATCACAAGCTCTCACGGTCAACGAAGGATATTCCTTCTAGCGGGAAGACCCGATCAGGCTCGGAATCCCGGTTACAAGACATTTCGACAGGTAAAAACAAGACCAGCAAGACCGCCCGATGCGCCGACATCCTGATAGGAGCTGCACATATCTCGTTCTTAGGGCAACACCGGATGAGCGCTCCGTACAACTAAAACCAGCCCTCAAGTTTCCCTGAGGTGGCGCTGCAAAGGACTCTAGTTCGGACCAACACTTAGACAAGCACTGGCCCCGGGGGGGGGGGGGTTAAAATAAAGATGACCCTCAGGATGCACGACTCCCAAGGGAAAAAGGCTAGGTGGCGAATGGTAAAACCAAGGTTGGGCCTTGCTGGAGGAGTTTTATTCAAGGCAAACTGTCAAGGGGTTCCCATTATTACCCAACCGCGTAAGGAACGCAAAATCCGGGAACATAACACCGATATGACGAAAACTAGGGCGGCAAGAGTGGAACAAAACACCAGGCATAAGGCCGAGCCTTCCACCCTTTACCAAGTATATAGATGCATTAATTAAAATAAGAGATATTGTGATATCCCAACAAATATCCATGTTCCAACAAGGAACAAACTTCAATCTTCACCTGCAACTAACAACGCTATAAGAGGGGCTGAGCAAAGCGGTAACATAGCCAAACAATGGTTTGCTAGGACAAGGTGGGTTAGAGGCTTGGTTTAACAATATGGGAGGCACGATAAGCAAGTGGTAGGTATCGCAGCATAGGCATAGCAAAAGAGCGAGCAACTAGCAAGCAAAGATAGAAGTGATTTCAAGGGTATGTTCATCTTGCCTGAAATCCCGCAAGGAAGAAGAACGAGTCCATGAAGAAGATACACAGACGTAGTCGAACGGATCCTCACACACACGACGTTATCGGAACCAACCGAAGAAGCAACACCGGAAAGAAGCAAACAACATAGTAAACAACCAACACATCAACATGTCATGATGCACAATCGAGTATGATGCATGTTCGATTTAATGAAGCATGGCATGGCAAAGTGCACAAACAATCCTACAAATTAAGTGGAGCTCATTATGCAACGGAGTTGCATATTGAAGAAAACACCACATGACTTATTTAGTTCGATCTTGTTTCTGTACCCAACAATATTAAATGTTGTTAAACATGGCAAGAGGGTGAAGCAAATGAAAACTACCTATCTAGGCAAGTTTAAATGAGGCCGGACCAACAAGCAACAAGTCCGGAAAAATCCTCATGTGCATATTTTGGTTATGGTACTGTTCTGCCCTAAACCATATTTTAGAGTTGTTTAACATGCAAAGTGATGCCACCAAGTTAAACTAGGCATTTTTCTTCCCCATTTACATATAAAGTTCATTAGATTCCGAGCTACGGTTGCTTAGTTATGAAGTAAAGCATTTTAACATGGCATAGGGGCAAATTTAAAAAAACAGCATTTTAAACATTTCAAACATGCATGAAAGTTGCATATTATGAAACTAGACGAAAATCTAAGCAACTTTCATGTTAAGTTTGTTTTAATCCGATGCACGGTTATTGAGTTATTATATGCATGATCTATAAGGTTTTTTTTTGCAAATCTGCATTCTCTAGAAAAATAGCTAAAACATTCTGCGAAAAAAACACATCTCGGACCGAATCTGGCTGGCCCGATAAAGAGAAAAGGCTGCTACTTACATGGGCCAAGCCCAGTCGGTGGAGATGCTGGTTGCTGGAGCCGGACAGGGACGAGGCCAACAAGGCCGGGTCAACGGGCGCAGGGACTTGGCGCTGCGTGCGTTCCAGGAAGGCGAGCTGGCGAAGCAGGGGACGACGACAAGCGAACAGGAGGGCACCAGCGGTGGGGACGGGGCCCTGCCGGCGGCATCCGGCCGTGAACGGGCAAGGGCAGCGGAGGCCGGCCGGATCTGGTGGGTGGCTGTGGTGGGACTTGGCGTGGAAGCGACCCACGCGGAGCTTCTGCGAGGCTTCCATGGTGGCGCTGCTTCCAAGAAAAGAGAGATCAGGGAAGGAGAGAAATGAGGCAGGAGGGAAGGAAGGATAGGGGAGGCGCGATGGGGCTCATCTTGCTAGCTGGTTCGATCGGTGGCGAGGACGGGCTTGGGGGGAGTTGGGCCGGATCGAGGCAAAGAGGCAGGCCATCGCAGCGCTCCGGTCAACGCAGGCGAGAGGAGGCGCTGGCTGCGTGCGTTCCTCTCCTGCTCGATGCATGATGCAGGGGAGGCCGGCGATGGCGCGAAGACCGGCGAGGGCTCCGACGAGGACCGGCCGGAAGGGACTGGGACGGCAGGATCCGGCGGATCTGGGCACGGGAATGGAGCTCCAGCGGTGCGGCAGGGAGCTCGGCGGGGCGCAGAATCCTGGCGGACGATGACGAGCGGCATTGGGCATTCGGATCCACAGGATCGAGACAAGGAAAGGGGCTCATCCTCGTCCTCGAGGTCTCGCATAACCAGGGGAGATGGAGGCGGGATGAGGCTGGAGATTCCAGCAGAGGAGGCCGGCGATGGGGACGAGCTCGAGGCCGTCCATGGCGTCGGACGACGTCCTCCTCGTTCCCGGCAGGCAGACGACGACGGAAGAGCGGGTGAGCACGGGGAAGGAGAAAGGGAAAGAGACGACCGAGGAGAAGGGAGACAAGGCCGGCCTGGGGGTGCTGGTCGCCGGCGGCGACGTCTGTTTGAGGGAGAGGCGAGGAGAAGGACAAGTCGATCGATGGGGTGGATGGGACAGAGAGGATCGGGAGAAGGTCTGGTTGGTGGGTGCGCTGTGGGATCCAAGGAGGAGCACTGGTTGGTTGGATCGGGCAGGGGAGGTTTTGAGGGGGATTTGGAATGTGGCGGCGGCTGAATTGGACTGATGGGACAAGCCTCCTAATTTCTAGGGTTTGCCCAAAATAGGCTATTGGTTGATCTATATATAGCAAAAAAGGCTAAGTTTAGGGGCATTTGATCCCTCCGATCTTAATTGGATGGTCGAGAAAAATATATGCTAGGAAGTCCAATTAACAAAATGTAGACGTTTTGTAGATGTTTGGGGATGATCCGGACCCAAGGGTGATGACTACCCGGGTCGGGTTCGGGACAATTTCCGGACGCGCGCGAGGAGGGCCACAGGCTGACAAGAGAGCTTCGGCTAAGCCTGGCGGTAGGTAGTGGACTGTGCAGAAGGCCTCAGGCTGAGAGAAGAGAAGAGAGAGGCCCGGCGACTGTTTCCGGAGACCGAAAACATCCGACGATAGACCGACTATATTGTCGCTATAGTTAACGGTTGGGCTATCAAACGAACTCCGAATGCGATGAAACTTGACAGGCGGTCTATCTACACTATAATAAGACCATGCGCCAACTTTCATCCCATTCCGAGAACATTTTCCGGCCACTTATAAAATACTATTTCGGACATGCCGCGGGCGCGTGCAAGTGTGGTTGGGCTCAGAACGGACAACAGACGGAACTGGGGGAACCCGGACGGATGCAGGTTTTAAAACATGATGATGCAATGCACATGATGACATGATAAGATGCAACACGCAAACAAAAGACATGACAACGACAGTGAATAACTGGAAGACACCTGGCACAACAGTCTCGGGGCATCACACATACCTTGACAAAGTTTTGAAGAAGTTCAAAATGGATAAGGCAAAGAAAGGATTCTTACCTGTGTTACAAGGTGTGAAGTTGAGTAAGACTCAATGCCCGACCACTGCAGAAGATAGAGAGAAAATGAAAGATGTTCCCTATTCTTCGACAATAGGCTCTATAATGTATGCAATGTTGTGTACCAGACCTGATGTGTGCCTTGCTATTAGTTTAGCAGGGAGGTACCAAAGTAATCCAGGAGTGGATCACTGGACATCGGTCAAGAATATCCTGAAATACCTGAAAAGGAATAAGGATATGTTTCTCATTTATGGAGGTGACAAAGAGCTCATCATAAATGGTTACGTTGATGCAAGCTTTGACACTGATCCGGACGATTCTAAATCGCAAACCAGATACGTGTTTATATTGAACGGTGGAGCTGTCAGTTGGAGCAGTTCTAAACAAAGTGTCATGGTGAGATCTACGTGTGAAGCGGAGTACATTGCTGCTTCAGAAGCAGCAAATGAAGGAGTCTGGATGAAGGAGTTCATATCCGATCTAGGTGTCATACCTAGTGCATCGGGTCCAATGAAAATCTTTTCTGACAATACTGGTGCAATTGCCTTGGCAAAGGAATCCAGATTTCACAAGAGAACCAAGCACATCAAGAGACGCTTCAATTCCATCCGCGATCAAGTCCAGGTGGGAGACATAGAGATTTGCAAGATACATATGGATCTGAATGTTACAGACCCGTTGACTAAGCCTCTCTCACGAGTAAAACATGATCAACACGAAGACTCCATGGGTGTTAGAATCATTACTATGTAATATAGATTATTGACTCTAGTGCCAGTGGAAGACTGAAGGAAATATGTCCTAGAGGAAATAATAAAGTTATTATTTATTTCCTTATATCATGATAAATGTTTATTATTCATGCTAGAATTGTATTAACCGGTAACATGATACATGTGTGAATACATAGACAAACAGAGTGTCACTAGTATGCCTCTACTTGACTAGCTCGTTGATCAAAGATGGTTATGTTTCCTAACCATAGACATGAGTTGTCATTTGATAAACGGGATCACATCATTAGGAGAATGATGTGATTGACTTGACCCATTTCGTCAGCTTAGCACTTGATCGTTTTAGTTTACTGCTATTGCTTTCTTCGTGACTTATACATGTTCCTATGACTATGAGATTATGTAACTCCCGATTACCGGAGGAACACTTTGTGTGCTACTAAATGTCACACCGTAACTGGGTGATTATAAAGGTGCTCTACAGGTGTCTCCAATGGTACTTGTTGAGTTGACATAGATCAAGATTACGATTTGTCACTCTGGTTGTCGGAGAGGTATCTCTGGGCCCACTCGGTAATGCACATCACTATAAGCCTTGCAAGCATTGTATCTAATGAGTTAGTTGCGGGATGATGCATTACAGAACGAGTAAAGAGACTTGCCGGTAACGAGATTGAACTAGGTATTGAGATACCGACGATCGAATCTCGGGCAAGTAACATACCGATGACAAAGGGAACAACGTATGCTCTTATGCGGTTTGACCGATAAAGATCTTCGTAGAATATGTGGGAGCCAATATGAACATCCAGGTTCCACTATTGGTTATTGACCGGTGATGTGTCTCGGTCATGTCTACATAGTTCTCGAACCTGTAGGGTCCGGACGCTTAAAGTTTGGTGATGATACGTCTCCAACGTATCTATAATTTTTGATTGCTCCATGCTATATTATCTACTGTTTTGGACATTATTGGGCTTTATTACCCACTTTTATATTATTTTTGGGACTAACCTATTAACCGGAGGCCCAGCCCAGAATTGCTGTTTTTTTTTGCCTATTTTAGGGTTTCGAAGAAAAGGAATATCAAACAGAGTCCAAACGGAATGAAACCTTCGGGAACGTGATTTTCTCACCGAACATGATCCAGGAAACTTGGACCCTACGTCAAGAAATAAAGGAGGAGGCCACGAGGTAGGGGGGTGCGCCTACCCCCCAGGCGCGCCCTCCACCCTCGTGCCCCCCCTGTTGCTCCACCGACGTACTCCTTCCTCTTATATATACCTACGTACCCCCAAACGATCAGATACGGAGCCAAAACCCTAATTCCACCACCGTAACTTTCTGTATCCACGAGATCCCATCTTGGGGCCTGTTCCGGAGCTCCGACGGAGGGGGCATCCATCACGGAGGGCTTCTACATCAACATCATAGCCCCTCCGATGAAGTGTGAGTAGTTTACCTCAGACCTTCGGGTCCATAGTTATTAGCTAGATGGCTTCTTCTCTCTTTTTGGATCTCAATACAATGTTCTCCCCCTCTCTTGTGGAGATCTATTCGATGTAATCTTCTTTTTGCGGAGTGTTTGTTGAGACCGATGAATCGTGGGTTTATGATCAAGATTATCTATGAACAATATTTGAATCTTCTCTGAATTCTTTTATGTATGATTGGTTATCTTTGCAAGTCTCTTCGAATTATCAGTTTGGTTTGGCCTACTAGATTGATCTTTCTTGCAATGGGAGAAGTGCTTAGCTTTGGGTTCAATCTTGCGGTTTCCTTTCCCAGTGACAGTAGGGGCAGCAAGGCACGTATTGTATTGTTGCCATCAAGGATAACAAGATGGTTTTTTTTATCATATTGCATGAATTTATCCCTCTACATCATGTCATCTTGCTTAAGGCGTTACTCTGTTTTCATGAACTTAATACTCTAGATGCATGCTGGATAGCGGTCGATGAGTGGAGTAATAGTAGTAGATACAAGCAGTAGTCGGTCTACTTGTCTCGGACGTGATGCCTATATACATGATCATACCTAGATATTCTCATAACTATGCTCAATTTTGTCAAATGCTCAACAGTAATTCGTTCACCCACTGTAAAATACTTATGCTCTTGAGAGAAGCCACTAGTGAAACCTATGGCCCCCGGGTCTATATTCATCATATTAATCTTCCAATACTTAGTTATTTCCTTTGCCTTTTACTTTGCTTTTATTTTACTTTGCATCTTTATCACAAAAACACCAAAAATATTATCCTATCATATCTATCAGATCTCACTCTTGTAAGTGACCGTGAAGGGATTGACAACCCCTTATTGCGTTGGTTGCGAGAAGTTATTTGCTTTGTGCAGGTACGAGGGACTCACGCGTAGCCTCCTACTGGATTGATACCTTGGTTCTCAAAAACTGAGGGAAATACTTACGCTACTTCGCTGCATCATCCTTTCCTCTTGAAGGAAATCCAACGCAGTGCTCAAGAGGTAGCAAGAAGATTTCTGGCGCCGTTGCTGGGGAGTCTACGCAAAAGTCAACATACCAAGTACCCATCACAACCCTTATCTGCCGCATTACATTATTTGCCATTTGCCTCTTGTTTTCCTCTCCCCACTTCACCCTTGTCGTTTTATTCGCCCTCCCTCTCTCTATCCTCCCTCTCTTTCTCTATTCGCCTCTTTTCAGTTTGCTTGTCGCTATGGCTAGTCCCTTGTCCACTCCGTTGTCCCCTAAGTTTGAAGTCTTTCACTTCAAACAAAGACAAGGAGAAAACTTAAAAGATGTCTGGTTGAGGATAATGGAGTCTTATCGTAATTGTACCTTTGAAGTGAACCTGAGAATTTTGCTTCGCAATTTCTATGTTGGATAAAATATGTCTCATAGACAACTCTTGGATTGTGTTGCCAAAGGCAATTTTGTTGAAATTGATCCCCATATTGCACTTGAAATTATATAAGGTATAGTGGGAACACTACCTCAAGAAAAGGGGCCTCATCCTACCCAGGAAGAGACACAACTTTTTGAATTTTTTTGTGAAGTTACTAAGATTTTACAGAAGTCTCTTGAACCTCTTAAGAACGTTAGCGGAAATATTCACTGCATGAATATGTTGATTACTCTTTGCAATAAGTGGTTGGATTCTTTAGATCTAAAAATTTAATAATATGAAGGGAAACGTAAAGAACCTCCTGGATTCAAGCTTGATTCCGCTAAAAATTTGAAAACCAAAGATGGCAATACCTAGATCTATCCTCGTTTTTATGCCTAGCTAGGGGCGTTAAACGATAGCGCTTGTTGGGAGGCAACCCAATTTTGTTTTTATTCCTTGCTTTTTGATCCTGTTTAGTAATAAATAATTTACCTAGCCTCTGTTTTGGTAGTGTTTTTTTTGTTTAATTAGTGTTTGTGCCAAGTAGAACCGTTGGGAAGACTTGGGGAAAGTCTTGATATCTTGCTGTAAAAAACAGAAACTTTAGCACTCACGAGAACTGCTGCCATTTTTATTTGGAAAGTGATATTTAGTTAATTATTTTTGCATATGATTAATAGATAAATTCCTCATGTCCAGCAATTTATTTTAGAATTTTTGGGGGTCCAGATCTTTCGCTAGCTACAGATTACTACAGACTGTTCTGTTTTTGACAGATTCTGTTTTTCATGTGTTGTTTGCTTATTTTGATGAATCTATGGCCAGTAAAATAGTTTATAAATCATAGAGAAGTTGGAATACATTAGGTTTAACACCAATATAAATAAGTAATTAGTTAATTACAGTACCTTGAAGTGGTCTTTTGTTTTCTTTCGCTAACGGAGCTCACGAGATTTTCTACTTTAAGTTTTGTGTTGTGAAGTTTTCAAGTTTTGGGTAAAGATTTGATGGATTATGGAACAAGGAGTGGCAAGAGCCTAAGCTTGGGGATGCCAATGGAACCCCCAATATAATCTAAGGACACCTAAAATCCAAAGCTTGGGGATGCCCCAGAAGGCATCCCCTCTTTCGTCTACTTCTATCGGTAACTTTACTTGGAGCTATATTTTTATTCGACCACATGGTATGTGTTTTGCTTGGAGCGTCTTGTATGATTTGAGTCTTTGCTTTTTAGTTTACCACAATCATCCTTGCTGTACACACCTTTTTAGAGAGCCATACATGATTTGGAATTTGTTAGAATACTCTATGTGCTTCACTTATATCTTTTGAGTTATATAGTTTTGCTCTAGTACTTCACTTATATCTTTTAGAGCACGGTGGTGGATTTGTTTTATAGAAACTATTGATCTCTCATGCTTCACTTAGATTATTTTGAGAGTCTTAAATAGCATGGTAATTTGCTTAAACAATCCTAATATGCTAGGTATTCAAGATTAGTAAAAAAATTCTTATGAGTGTTTTGAATACTAAGAGAAGTTTGATGCTTGATGATTGTTTTGAGATATGGAGGTAATAATATCAAAGTCGTGCTAGTTGAGTAGTTGTGAATTTGAGAAATGCTTGTGTTGAAGTTTGCAAGTCCCGTAGCATGCACGTATGGTAAACGTTATGTAACAAATTTGAAACATGAGGTGTTCTTTGATTGTCCTCCTTATGAGTGGCGGTCGGGGACGAGCGATGGTCTTTTCCTACCAATCTATCCCCCTAGGAGCATGCGCGTAGTGCTTGGTTTTTGATGACTTGTAGATTTTTGCAATAAGTATGTGAGTTCTTTATGACTAATGTTGAGTCCATGGATTATGCGCACTCTCACCCTTCCATCATTGCTAGCCTCTTCGGTACCGTGCATTGCCCTTTCTCACATTGAGAGTTGGTGCAAACTTCACCGGTGCATCCAAACCCCATGATATGATACACTCTTTCACACATAAACCTCCTTATATCTTCCTCAAAACATCCACCATACCTACCTATTATGGCATTTCCATAGCCATTCCGAGATATATTGCCATGCAATTTTCCACCGTTCCGTTTATCATGACACATTCATCATTGTCATATTTCTTAGCATGATCATGTAGTTGACATAGTATTTGTGGCAAAGCCACCGTTTATAATTCTTTCATACATGTCACTCTTGGTTCATTGCATATCCCGGTACACCGCCGGAGGCATTCATATAGAGTCATCTTTTGTTCTAGCATCGAGTTGTAATCATTGAGTTGTAAATAAATAGAAGTGTGATGATCATCATTTTCTAGAGCATTGTCCCAAGTGAGGAATTAAAAAAAGAGAAAAAGAGAGAAGGGACAATGTTACTATCCTTTGCCACACTTGTGCTTCAAAGTAGCACCATAATCTTCATGATAGAGAGTCTTTTGTTTTGTCACTTTCATATACTAGTGGGAATTTTTCATTATAGAACGTGGCTTGTATATTCCAACAATGGGCCTCCTCAAGTGCCCTAGGTCTTCGTGAGCAAGCAAGTTGGATGCACACCCACTTAGTTTCTTTTGAGCTTTCATACATTTATAGCTCTAGTACATCCGTTGCATGGCAATCCCTATTCCTTGCATTAACATCAATCTATGGGCATCTCCATAGCCCATTGATTAGCCTCGTTGATGTGAGACATTCTCTTTTTTGTCTTCTCCACATAACCCCCATCATCATATTCTATTCCACCCATAGTGCTATGTCCATGGCTCGCGCTCATATATTGCGTGAAAGTTTATAGATTTGAGATTACTAAAGTATAAAACAATTGCTTGGCTTGTCATCGGGGTTGTGCATGATGAGAGCATTCTTGTGTGACGAAAATGGAGCATGACTAAACTATATGATTTTGTAGGGATGAACTTTCTTTGGCCATGTTATTTCGAGAAGACATAATTTCTTAGTTAGTATGCTTGAAGTATTATTATTTTTATGTCAATATGAACTTTTATCTTGAATCTTTAGGATCTGAATATTCATACCACAGTTAAGAAGAATTACATTAAAATTATGCCAAGTAGCACTCCGCATCAAAAATTCCGTTTTTATCATTTACCTACTCGAGGACGAGCAGGAATTAAGCTTGGGGATGCTTGATATGTCTCCAACGTATCTATAATTTTTGATTGCTCCATGCTATATTATCTACTGTTTTGGACATTATTGGGCTTTATTATCCACTTTTATATTATTTTTGGGACTAACCTATTAACCGAAGGCCCAGCCCAGAATTGTTGTTTTTTTGCCTATTATAGGGTTTCGAAGAAAAGGAATATCAAACAGAGTCCAAATGGAATGAAACCTTCGGGAACGTGATTTTCTCACCGAACATGATCCAGGAGACTTGGACCCTACGTCAAGAAATAAAGGAGGAGGCCATGAGGTAGGGGGCGCGCCTACCCCCCAGGCGCGTCCTCCACCCTCGTGGGCCCCCTGTTGCTCCACCGACATTGTGGGAGTAATTGGACACGGATACCCCGAAGACGGTGAGACGATATTTCAAGACATCGGGGCTAGCAAAGCCCCTCAGTCCGACTGCCCGGCCGCTTCTGCCGACTCCCCATCCGACTGCTCTGCCCAGCCGGCTGCCGACTGCAGCCCGAACCGACATCGACAAGACACCGACGAGACGATCGTACCCGAGCACTATTCACGTGTCATCTCAGCCATCATGTATAGTGTCACTTGTCCCCTAGCACTATTTATGAAGTGACCCAGGGGACAAGGATGACATGCACCATGCCTTACCCATGCCCACTACCAAGCTTACATCCTAAGCTACCCTCTCCTATATAAAGGGGCATCCATCCATCCATCCAGGGGATGGACTCTCACGCACACACACAAGCAACTAGCTAGCAAGCTATCCATCCATCCATCCATCCATCCATCCACATGAGCACACATGCTCATGGCCATGAGCATGGCCGGCCACTAGCATGCCTCATATAGGCATATACAAAGCCAGATGCTGATGGCACTGAGCTCAGATATAGCTCCAGGAGCACTCTGTACCAGATATACCAGATATACTCGGACATGCAGGAGTAGGAGTGTTATCTCTCCGGAGAGCCCTGAACCTGGGTAAACTAGCGCGTGCTACTTGCATACCCGCTCCCGAGCCTATCAGCAGCAGTCTTACCCTCACACTAAGCCCTTGTGGCATCTGTCGACTCGCAAGCCCCCTGTGAGAATACCACGACAGTTGGCGCCCACCATAGGGCGGTACTATGCTACCGTGCTGCTGCTGGTTTCGGTGTCCGGGCGGGACCCTTTTTCTTCATCGCCTCCGCCGCGGCGTCGCGCCATCTCTCCGGTAGCGCTCGGGGGCTCGACATCGACCCGCCCCCGGAGCGGCCGCGAGGGGTGGCGCGTCCTCGCCGTCAGCCTCTTCTTCACCACCACCGCAACGCTGACCGTCCGTCCGCGCGCGTGCCGCGCGCGGGGCCTCGTTTCGGTCGGCCGTGGCCGCCCACGCGCCGCTCGCGTTTGCTCCTCTCCGTGCTATGCCTTGCTTTCGCCGGAACGCGCATTAGCTTCTCCACATGCCATCTTTGCAAACTAGCTAGATGCTAGTCAACAATGGTCAAACCATTAGCCATACCACTACCCAGATACTAACCATACATTAGCCATACACTACGTCGTACACTAGTCAGATAATGCCCATAATCTGCCTGTACAGTTGCCGGATGCATTTGCCAAATGCAAGTCGGACGCTGCCCGGACACTAGCCATGCAGAGGCTCTCTCTGGCCAGCGGCTCTGCCTTCGCGAGCTCCGTCACGGGCATGGCGTCCGCCGTGAGCTCCCTCCATGCTGCTCCACCCGCCGCTACGGCTCCGTCCTCTCGCAACTCCTCACCATCTTCGCCTCATCATGCTGCTACTGCAGTCCATGGCGTGCCTCGTCCACACCAACGCTGGGTGGCTCCTCCGCCCGCAGGCTCTAGCCTCCCGCTCACTGCGTTGGCTCCTCTCGCGAGCACGCCCGCGCCGGCTACGCCCGGGGCGCTCTCCCGCTCCGCTCCGCGCCGCCTCCCCCGCACATCCAGGTGTGCCCCGACGCGGGTTGGCTCCCCTGCTTCGACCGCGAAGACACCCAAGATCGCCTGCGCGGACCTACCTTATCCGGCTGCCCGTCCGCCTCATCGCCGCTCCGGACCGCCCCCGAGCCCGGCCTCTTCCTGCACATGCCGGCTCCCGCCCGCTCGACCGGCTCCCGCAGGATGGCTTCGCCTCGCCTCGGCCTCCTTCGCGCCGACCCGGCCCCCGTCCCGGGCCTCCTCGGCTGCGCAGTCATGCGCCGACCCGGCGCCTGCTTCCCCATCACCTGCTCCCCCCACGCGCCCGCCGGCTCGCCGTCGTCCCGCCTGTCCGGATCGTCGCTGGCCGGGTCCTCTACACCGGCTCCAACACGCGCCGGGTCCCCTAGGACGGGTCCTGCACCCCGGCTGACCGCACGCCGGTCCTTCGCTCTGGCTTGCCGCTGGCCGGCCCGCCCGGTCGTCGGGTGCGCTGTCCCGCAGCCCGGACTCCGCGCGTCTGCGCCCCCGCGTCAAGCCGCCGTCTCCGCGCAACTCCCTGTGCCGTCCTTGCAATCCCGTCCGTCTCTGCCTCCGCCCGTGGCCAGGTCGCGCCTGCCGGGTCTGGCCCTGCACCAGCTCCCCGCGCCCATGCGCGTCCCGGCGCCACCTGCTTCCCCGCTGCCGGCCTCCCCTGCCTGGCCGCGTCCGACCTCATCCGGCTTCCCCGCCATCCCGGCCGGCCTCTGCTGCCTCGCCCCTGGCCGGCTTCGTCTGGCGTCCTGCGACCCGGCCGCCGGCTCCCAGCGCCCATCCGGCTCGCCTTTTGCCGCGCCCCGGCCGCTGTCTTGCCCGCAACCCGGCTGCCGGCTTGCCCGCAACTCGGCCGCCGGTTTCTGCTGTGACCGGGTCACCGACTTCTGCCGCGTCCCACTCCTGCCTGCTGCTTGTGCAGAGAAGGAAAGAGAAAGAACCCGGCTGGTCAAGCCGGATGTGTAAAAAAAGGGTGACTGGTTGAGATGGCCGGCTACCCGAGAGTCGGCTGCCCGAGAGTCGGCTGGAATAAAAGAAAATATGAAAGAAATGTGCGTCTGACTGTCAGATGTGTGTTCGACCGCTGGCTGCTTGGCCGGCTGTAAAAATCCCGACTGCTGTGTCGGAGTCCACCTGCCCAGCCGGCTGAAGAAGAAAAAGAAGAAGACAAAGTAGTCGCCGGGAGATCCGGCCCGACTGCTCAGCAGTCGGCCCGAATCTCGGGGGCTACACCCAGCGGGTGCGCTGGCGCGCCCCCACGAAGATTGCAGACAAGAGAAGAGTTTTTTCCGGCTGTCAGCAGCCAGCAGAAGAGAAAAAGAAGAAAAAGGGCGTTGCAAGCTGCCTCGCCACCTAGCCGGTCGAGCCTGATCGACCGGGACCCCTTCGAGCACCCGGAGGCTCGAAGACTACACCCAGCGGGTGTGCCGGCGCACTCAGCAAGCGTTGAGCCGCGCTGGCTGTCTTCGGCAAACTCCGCCTTGGCTACACGAAACTCAATGTGAGCTCTTCACCCGCATATTTTTGCACTGCGCAAGCACGGATAACCCTGAGCGATGCTCGGGGAACTATCTCCGCATTTTATTACAGTTGCATCACTGTTCGCCCCGGCGCCAGCCAGAGTTGGCCCTGGGGCTGGCCGCTTGGCCTGAGACGTTTGTTCCCGCAGACGGCTTAGTAGCGTGCGCAGTACCAAAGGCCCACTCTTAGCCATAGACCGCAGAGCGGCTGTCCGGCTAGCAAGAGTGAACGCTGGAGGGCACCCACGCGAAAAAACGTCCGGGAAGAAAAACGGTTCGGGCGACCCGGCCGTTTTCCTTTACAAGTATCTACTCGGTTGAATCTTCTCCAAGACTCTGAGTACTGTACACTCCGCTTCACGGCCCACTCTCAGCCACAGACCGCAGAGCGGCTGTCCGGTGAGCGAGAGCACAAGCCAAAAAGCGGAGGGAACATGAAAAAGATTAAGGGGGCTCGGACGAAACCGAGTCGGCACCCTCCGCATAAAACTTGCAATGCTAAAAGCAAACATTTGATATATCTGCATGGACTAACTTTGTCTTTTTTCATGATCATTTCCATGAACACTCGCCTAAAAAACCTCCGCCCAAATTTGCCAAGTTGCCCGGAGGCTTGGGGCCTACTGTCGGAGTAATTGGACACGGATACCCCGAAGACGGTGAGACGATATTTCAAGACATTGGGGCTAGCAAAGCCCCTCAGTCCGACTGCTCGGCCGCTTCTGCCGACTCCCCATCCGACTGCTCTGCCCAGCCGGCTGCTGACTGCAGCCCGAAGTGACATCGACAAGACACCGATGCGACAATCGTACCCGAGCACTATTCACATGTCATCTCAGCCATCATGTATAGTGTCACTTGTCCCCTGGCACTATTTATGAAGTAACCCAGGGGACAAGGATGACATGCACCATGCCTTACCCATGCCCACTACCAAGCTTACATCCTAAGCTACCCTCTCCTATATAAAGGGGCATCCATCCATCCATCCAGGGGATGGACTCTCACGCACACACACAAGCAACTAGCTAGAAAGCTAGCTAGCTATCCATCCATCGACATGAGCACACATGCTCACGGCTATGAGCATGGCCGGCCACTAGCATGCCTCAGATAGGCATATAGAAAGCCAGATGCTGATGGCACTGAGCTCAGATACAACTCTAGGAGCACTCTGTACCAGATATACCAGATATACTCGGACATGCAGGAGTAGGGGTGTTATCTCTCCGGAGAGCCCCGAACCTGGGTAAACTAGCGCGTGCTACTCGCATACCCGCTCCCGGGCCTATCAGCAGCAGTCTTACCCTCACACTAAGCCCTTGTGGCATCTGTCGACTCGCAAGCCCCCTGCGAGAATACCACGACAGACGTACTCCTTCCTCCTATATATACCTACGTACCCCCAAACGATCAGATACGAAGCCAAAATCCTAATTCCACTGTCGTAACTTTCTGTATCCACGAGATCCCATCTTGGGGCCTGTTCCGGAGCTCCGCCGAAGGGGGCATCCATCACGAAGGGCTTCTACATCAACATCATAGCCCCTCCGATGAAGTGTGAGTAGTTTACCTCAGACCTTCGGGTCTATAGTTATTAGCTAGATGGCTTCTTCTCTCTTTTTGGATCTCACTACAATGTTCTCCCCCTCTCTTGTGGAGATCTATTCGATGTAATCTTCTTTTTGCGGTGTGTTTGTTGAGATCGATGAATTGTGGGTTTATGATGAAGATTATCTATGAACAATATTTGAATCTTCTCTGAATTCTTTTATGTATGATTGGTTATCTTTGCAAGTCTCTTCGAATTATCAGTTTGGTTTGGCCTACTAGATTGATCTTTCTTGCAATGGGAGAAGTGCTTAGCTTTGGGTTCAATCTTGCGGTGTCCTTTCCCAGTGATAGTAGGGGCAACAAGGCACGTATTGTATTGTTGCCATCGAGGATAACAAGATGGTTTTTTATCATATTGCATGAATTTATCCCTCTACATTATGTCATCTTGCTTAAGGCGTTACTCTGTTTTCATGAACTTAATACTCTAGATGCATGCTGGATAGCGGTCGATGAGTGGAGTAATAGTAGTAGATGCAGGCAGGACTCGGTCTACTTGTCTCGGACGTGATGCCTATATACATGATCATACATAGATATTCTCATAACTATGCTCAATTCTGTCAATTTCTCAATAGTAATTCATTCACCCACCGTAAAATACTTATGCTCTTGAGAGAAGCCACTAGTGAAACCTATGGCCCCCAGGTCTATCTTCATCATATTAATCTTCCAATACTTAGTTATTTCCTTTGCTATTATTTTAATTTGCATATTTATCACAAAAACACCAAAAATGTTATCCTATCATATATATCAGATCTCACTCTCGTAAGTGACCATGAAGGGATTGACAACCCCTTATCGCGTTGGTTGCGAGGAGTTATTTGCTTTGTGCAGGTACGAGGGACTCGCCGTAGCCTCCTACTAGATTGATACCTTGGTTCTCAAAAACTGAGGGAAATACTTACGCTACTTTGCTGCATCATCCTTTCCTCTTCAAGGAAATCCAACGCAGTGGTGACGATCAATATTATGAGTTTTTGTGTTTTGATGTACCGAAGGTAGTTCGGAGTCCCGGATATGATCACGAACATGACGAGGAGTCTCGAAATGGTCGAGACGTAAAGATCGATATATTGGACGACTATATTCGGATACCAGAAGTGTTCCGGGTGATTTCGGAGAAAATGTGAGTGCCGGAGGGTTACCGAAATCCCCCGGGGGAAATAATGGGCCTTATGGGCATTGGTGGAGAGAGAGAGGGCTGGCCTAGGGCAGGCCGTGCGCCCCTCCCCCTCTGGTCTGAATTGGACTAGGAGAGGGGGGCAGCGCCTCCCTTTCCTTCTCCCTCTCCCCTTCCTTTCCCCCTCCTAGTAGGAGTAGGAAAGAGGGGAGTCCTACTCCTACTAGGAGGAGGACTCCTCCTCCTGGCACGCCATAGAGGGCCAGACGGCCTCCCCCTTGCTCCTTTATATACGGGGCTGGGGGTACCTCTAGACACACAAGTTGATCATTGATCCCTTAGCCGTGTGTGGTGCCCCCCTCCACCATAATCCACCTCGATCATATCGTAGCAGTGCTTAGGCGAAGCCCTGCGTCGGTATCAACATCATCACCGTCAACACGCCGTCGTGCTGACGGAACTCTCCCATGAAGCTCTGCTGGATCGGAGTTCGTGGGACGTCATCGAGCTGAACGTGTGCTGAACTCGGAGGTGCCATGCGTTCGGTACTTGGATCGGTCGGATCGTGAAGATGTTCGACTACATCAACCGCATTCTCATAACGCTTCCGCTTATGGTCTACGAGGGTACGTGGATGATACTCTTCCCTCTCATTGTTATGCATCACCATGATCTTGCGTGTGCGTAGGATTTTTTTTGAAATTACTACGTTCCCCAACAAGTACTCCCTTAGAACGGATGCTAATTGGACAGACCAAACAGGTAAATCTACCCCGACACACAAATTTTCATCAACCTTCACATCTTCTTTCAGGTAAATATGTTTTGTTTTTTACATCATTGTCAAATGTATGAATCTTAAGGAATAAAGTGCCTCATTTGGTCCAATCTCCTTCATACATAATGATGTTTTGTGGTTATTCTGGTTTGTATTAAATTGGTTTAGCGTTAAACTGCCTCATTTTGTCCAAGATTTGTTATTTTTACATGATGCAGACAACCAGGGAATCTCATTCATGCATGATGATGCTTCGTTGTCGGCTCCCAGTAATCTCACACTGGTTTATGCCACAACTGTACCACAAAGTTCAAATGGTATTACCTGATCCTCTTTCATATGAACTAACTTGTGCTTATGGGGGTTCATCTTCATATATTTAGATAGCTTATGGCTTTTCTGTTGTCGCATTAGCTGTAGAATATCCCATATCGATGTGGGAAACCACGTAGGGCCTAATGCTCGTGCTCATGAATGTTCAGTGTCTATCCCAGCATACGAGCACCAGACAACAGGAGCTATCTTGACTTACGAAAAAAGGTTGCAGGTAAATGCCCGGAGGCGAGCTGATTATCAGAAGAAAATAGAGAGTATAGTCAAGCTCCAAGATGAAAATCATCATTCCCTTATGATGTCTGGTGAGGTGGTTTAATGTTTAAGTGCTAAGATGAACAGTGAATACATATAAAGTAATTTTTACATAAATTAAATTGATTTCGCAGACTTCATTATTGTTTAACAATTATGTAGAGAATATGTTTGAACATTATTGTTGAACTAGCCAACCCAACTACATCCCGCTAGACATCCTTCTCACATGATGATTCATACTTTTCCTGCTTCAACTACTCTCTAGGTAGGGTTTAATGCATATAATTAGTATTACCTCTGTAGACTAATATAAGAGGTTTGCTAAGACATTTTAGATCACTAAACGTCTGATACGTCTCCAATGTATCTATAATTTTTGATTGTTCCATGCTATTATATTATCTGTTTTGGATGTTAATGGGCTTATTTATACACTTTCATATTATTTTTGGGACTAACCTACTAACCCAAGGCCTAGTGCAAATTGCTGTTTTTTTTGCCTATTTTAGTGTTTCGCAGAAAAGGAATATCAAACGGAATCCAAACGGAATAAAACCTTCGGGAGAGTTATTTTTGGAACAAACGTGATCCAGGGGACTTGGAGTGGACGTCAAGTAATCAACGAGGAGGCCACGAGGCATGGAGGTGCGCCTACCCCCTGGGTGCGCCCTCCACCCTCGTGGGCCCCTCGTGGCTCCACCGACCTACTTCTTCCTCCTATATATACCCATATACCCCGAAAACATCCAGGAGCACCACGAAACCCTATTTCCACTGCTGAAACCTTCTGTATCCAAGAGATCCCATCTTGGGGCCTTTTCCGGAGCTCCGCCAGAGGGGGAATCAATCACGGAGGGCTTCTACATCAACACCATAGCCTCTCCGATGATGTGTGAGTAGTTTACCTCAGACCTTCGGGTCCATAGTTATTAGCTAGATGACTTCTTATCTCTCTTTGGATCTCAATACAATGTTCTCCTTGATCTTCTTGGAGATCTGTTTGATGTAACTCTTTTTGTGGTGTGTTTGTTGAGATCCGATGAATTGTGGGTTTATGATCAAGTTTATCTATGAACAATATTTGATTCTTCTCTGAAATCTTTTATGTACGATTGGTGCAAGTCTCTTCAAATTATCAGTTTGGTTTGGCATACTAGATTGATCTTTCTTGCAATGGGAGAAGTGCTTAGCTTTGGTTTCAATCTTCCGGAGTCCTTACCCAGTGACAGCAGGGGCAGCAAGGCACGTATTTATTGTTGCCATCGAGGATAAAAATATGGGGTTTATATCATATTGCTTGAGTTTATCCCTCTACATCATGTCATCTTGCCTAAAGCATTACTCTGTTCTTATGAACTTAATACTCTAGATGCATGCTGGATAGCGGTCGATGTGTGGAGTAATAGTAGTAGATGCAAAATCGTTTCGGTCTACTTGTCACGGACGTGATGCCTATATACATGATCATGCCTAGATATTCTCATAATTATGCACTTTTCTATCAATTGCTCGACAATAATTTGTTCACCCACCGTAATACTTATGCTATCTTGAGAGAAGCCACTAGTGAAACGTATGGCCCCCGGGTCTATCTTTTATCATATACGTTTCCAATCTACTTTATTTTGCAATCTTTATTTTCCTATGTATATCATAAAAATACCAAAAATATTTATATTATCATTATCTCTATCAGATCTCACTCTCGTAAGTGACCGTGAAGGGATTGACAACCCCTTTATCGCGTTGGTTGCGAGGTTCTTATTTGTTTGTGTAGGTACGAGGGACTTGCGTGTAGTCTCCTACTGGATTGATACCTCGGTTCTAAAAAACTTAGGGAAATACTTACGCTACTTTGCTGCATCACCCTTTCCTCTTCAAGGAAAAACCAATGCAGTGCTCAAGAGGTAGCAACGTCTTAAAGTTGTTTACAGATGGAGTATATTTTAATTTGTGCCATACCATCAAACACTACCTCGTGTACTTAGGCAATTATATAACCATTGAAGCGAAGGAGCAGAAGTTGTTTCATATGCCAATGTTCACTTGATTGTAAAGTGTCCACATATTTTAACTGCTCAGTTGATGTCGTATGCACAAAATTCTAATCATTTTCTTTGTTGCCAGATCAAATCTAAATCTACATGCAAAAGACATCTTGACCACATAATGTATAATCACTAAATTAAGTGGTTCAACTTGAAGATATATGTTCATATGGTGTGTGTAGGACCCAACTCCAGCAACTTTGTAGCTCAGAGACATAATAAAATTAAGGTGATGAGATGGCGAAAAAAAATGAAAGAAAGGACAGTCTGCTGACCTTATAGCCTTGTGGTGGTGAAAATCAGGCAATTAAAGCGTCTCTCATAAGTAGGGAAATGATGCTCATGATGCTCCATCAGTTTTAAATCCATCTTCAACCTTGTCTGATAATCAAATTCCTATCCAAGCAGGGGATTAGCTCGGAATGCCCGTCGTTGCATACCTTCACAAGGAAGGAAAATAAAAACATTTAGAAAAATAATCATACATATTGACTGTTAACAATCAACTGATTGTTGGTTCTGAACTCACAGGTAAGCCCATGATCTTAACATCATTTGTATATATGTCTCTCAAATTATGTTTCAAAATTAGGTTGCTCAAGTTAAGTTACCAAAAATATCACCCACCATATACATAAACTCATGGACCTCTGATTTTCCTAAAGAGAAGAAGGCATGTGATTAAACCATATCATTCAGAAACAAATATAGATGTCTCCCTTTACAAAGAAGACCTTGGCAAAACAAAGAAAATGATAAACAGGCCCCTGTGGCAGTTGCCTCTTTCCCATCATGTTGCTACCCCTCTGGGTCGCACGCGCGGGCGACCCCAGTGGGACGAAACCCTAGCTAGCAAACCCTACCCTAGATCCACCCAGCCACTGCCGTTGACACCGCTAGCCCTGGCGGTGGTGGCGGCCTCCTAGCCGCCAAAGGCGGCAGGGAGGAGAGCGCGCCAGGTGGCGATGACTTCGCGCCGAGGATGCTTCATCGGGCGGCACGTGACGATAGTGCTAAGAGGCGGCAGGTGGCGAGAGGAGGGTCGTGGTGGAGCAGCGTGCTGGCTGGCGGAGGATCTGGAGCTCGGAAGGGGGAGCAATGGCGGTGGTGTGAACAACATGGACGGTGGTCCCATTCCGATGGGCGAGGAGGATGGTGTGCGACACAGACGAAAGTCTTTGCCCGTCTTCGGTTGGAGCCGGTGACGGCGGCGTCCGTGGGTGTTGTTCCCCTCCTTGGAGGCGTCGCTGAGGTGTGTCGACACCGTACTCGCTTCATTATGGTTTGGTCGGGTCGATGTCTCCAGGTGAAAGCCTAGGTTTGGAGTTGGACCGGCGTGATAGCAGCGTCCTTGACGTCGTCCCTCTGTTGAGAGTATCGTGTTTGGAGACACGGCTTGGTGGTTGTTGGTGTCAAAACCGGCGGATCTCGGGTAGGGGGTCCCGAACTGTGCGTCTAAGGCGGATGGTAATAGGAGGCAGGGGACACGATGTTTTACCTAGGTTCGGGCCCTCTTGATGGAGGTAAAACCCTACGTCCTGCTTGACTTATTCTTGATGATATGAGTATTACAAGAGTTGATCTACCACGACATCGGAGAGGCTAAACCCTAGAAGCTAGCCTATGGTATGATTGTATGTTGTCTATATCAACTAGCCTTGCCTCAGTTTATATAATGCACCAGAGGCCTAGGATAACAAGAGTCCTAGCCCAATATGCCGGTGGGGAGGAGTCCTTGTCTTGATCACCAAGCCTTGTGGAATCTTCCATGTATGCGACAGCTGTCCGAACTGGCCCATGAGTATACGGCCATGGGGGTCCTTGGCCCAATCTAACAGATCGGGAGACGACATGGTGAGTACCCCCTAGTCCAGGACACCATCAGTAGCCCCCTGAACCGGTCTTCAAGTTAGGGACGCTCCTCGATTCTTCCAAACTGTTCTTCATCTTCGGTTGTCGGTCTTGAAAACTGGTTCAATAAATCTTCTCATCTTCGATCTTGAGGATCGCCGAAATGCATTCAACGAGTTTACACGTCGGGTATCCGAGGAGCCCCTTTAAGTTTCCGGCCTTTATCAATGCCTTGTTATTTTTATGCCCCACCTCGGGTTTGAAGTTGTTCCCGGGAGGCAGTGTCCTCTTGCATCCGACCTCTAACGCCGGACTGCATTCGAGGTATCTTTTGTAGCCGAGCACCAATGCCGGACTGCTTCCAAGCTCTAACGCCGAAATGTATCCAAGATCCAACGCCGGACTGTGTCCAAGCTCCAACGCCGGACTATATCCAAGATGTCATAGATCATCTTGGTCCAAAAAAGTTGAAGGAGTTTAGCCGAGCTTTATGCTGGAAATGCCCTCTATGGAGCCAGCCACTAGAGCCCAAGCTTTATGCCGGACTGCTTCCGAGGTGGTGCACCACCCCGACTGTGGGCCGATTTTTTTTCAATATTTTTTATTGGTGCAATTTATTCTCTGCCGAGATATACAACCAGTATCCCTCAAGGCGTGTATCGGTCTAAAACTCGAGATGCACCTGAAGGATGACGTAATACCGCTGATCCCAGTAGCCGCTGAGACTCAGGTTGATTTGTAAAATCGGCCTGAGGATCAAGTCCTAGCTCGGCAGAATACTTCGGGACACAAAAAGCGGTGTGCTCAGTCCTCGAGACTCAGGTTGGGTGCGGCTGACCAACCTGAGGATCAAAATCTCCTCGGAAACTATATTGCACATAAAATTTTCTGCATTGGACAGGCAATGCAGTAGCCCCCGAGACACTGGTCGGGTGGCAACACCAGATCAGGGGATCAATGTGCCCCTTTAATATTTGTAAATAATAAGCCCGAAGCCCAGTAGCCCCTGAGCCTTAATGCGGGCACGGGTGGCCGAATTAAGGATCGATATCCATAGTAAAATCACAAATTATGTGTAATGACTCTATGTATCCAAGTACTCTACATCATGAATGCTCGGATCCGCATTGTACAAAACTTTGTTGACCGACCATCGGCTTCCACCTCCTCGGCCAGTAGCCAAGGAGTGTTTGTCCTACTTTATAAAGCCTTTATGAGGGCAAAGATTTACGACAAACAAGGCAATCTGGCCATACAGTTTTATAAACAAAGGTACGCAGAGAGATATGTTATATTACTGTTTAACATAAGAAATGTCTTCCAAAGAAAATAGTCCCGCTATCGGTTCCTTTCTTTGGGTTGTCATGCTAAGCATGATCATGAAATGTCAGCTCTAATGTAAGAGCAAAGTATCGAGGATTTAGTTTGGGAGGCCAGATAATAGCCCCCGGTAGTGTTCGGCGATAGTCGAGGTCAAGCCGTAAACACTTCGGCCATTGTTATGAATGGACCGTCATTTAACACAGTCATCGGATCGCTGACCAGTTTACGCTTATTGTGACAGTCAGTTTTCGGCTTTCTCCACTGAGGTGCTTAACCATGTGAGCTGGAAGCACAATCGCAGTGGTTCTCCCTTTGCACGCCTAGCCAAACAAAGTGGAATGTAGGAAGCAAGTGCAGGAGCCGGGCAACCCAACTATTGACCGAAGACACAATTCGAAACCGATGCATATATAGCAATATCCGAGAATGTTTTTGCCGAATCTCTAAAGGTGTCCGGCGTTGCACTGCGAGACTTGTGCTGAAAACACACAAACAGTTTCAAAGTGCCAAAAAGCTTGGAAAACCAAAAAACATCAGTAAAAACATGACGTCCGAACAAGATCAAGTGTTCGGTGCCAATCGGAAAATTGGAACAGAAAGAAAAAATTGTGCTTCTGTCGTGTTTTGACAACGACCAAGAAGAAAACACATTTACAGCTCATATATAAATTTTAAGAGCCCTCAAGTGACTTGGGTAAGAATTTTATGTATAATGATTGTATGTACCGAAGAACTTATATCATATCTTTGTTCACCCAAACTTTAAACGCGTCTTAACCGACCATCGACTTCTCCCTCTTCGATCAAGGACCAAAAAGTGTTATGTACTCCACCTGTCAAGAATATCGACAGTGTTTCCGATAACCAGGCAACCGAGCCATAAGGCTGTAATAGACAAAGCGCGCTCAGGGAACTTATGCTATATTACAGACGAAGTGTAAGAAGCATCTTCGAAGAAAATAGTACCCCCACCGATACCTTTCTTCGGTGCTCATTATTGCTATGAGACTTGTGCAATAGATTTTTTGTACTCATGAGTTCCGTTGTGTGCCGACCATGATTGAAAACAATAAGTGCGCTAGCTTTCGGCTTCACCCAGTCTGAGGTCAGAGTTCGGAGGACTTGGTCGTGACAATCACAGAGGTGATCCCTTTACTCCCTAGCCGAACAATCGAGAACGTAGGGGTAAGCACAGGAGCCAGGCAACCCAGCTTGCAAATCGCTTAAGTTAATATGGTGCATATTGTGGCGTAATACACGAACAAGGAACGAAGCTGTACAGGTATAATCATATGCAAGAGGAAAAGCTTCATAAAGGAAGCCCCCAAATAAACAGGGTATTTGAATATGTGTGTCACAAACAAAGTTTGGACAAGGAAATTTTTTACAAGCAACTTTTTTCCAAAAAGGTATAATGCTTGGTCGAACCGAACACAAGTTAAAAATTAAAACTTTGAGGATGAAAGCGACTTAGCTGATTAATGTGTTCGGCATTGATGACGCGGTCCGAGCTTGATGCAGGACAAGGTTCCATCCCCCAAGCCGGTCCCGAGGTGGCAGAGCGGAGAGCTTGACAAGCCGAAGTGGTGACATAGCATGGTCAATGCAGATCGGCAGAGTGACGACGAAGTCCCCGGATCATTTTCCTGTGCACAAAAAATAGTGCAAACCGGAGATAATAATAATAAGAATAAATCGTTGCATAATAAATAATTTATGCAAAGTGAGTAATAAAAGAAATATGGCCTGGCGCCGAAGTCAATGTCGATGCAGGGCATCGGTGTGATGCGGTAAAGGCGTGGCAAAGCCTGAATTCACAGGTCGGTCCGAGTTCCGGATGCGGCGTTTGCCGGACTATGTACGGAAATTGACCGAACCACCACGCGACCGTCATTAATGCGGCCATCATTTAATAGACCTATGTACAGATGATGGACAAAACAGAGTAATAATTATTTGGGAAAAATAAACCCAAACAAGCAAAAAATACTAGGATTAATAACACCTGGTTTATTTGTTGTAGCAATCTGAAGAAAGGTGATTCCCAAAATTGGGGCTCGATCCGCACACCCATTGCCTGATGGGCGATAAAGCGGCGGTATGGCGATTGAGGGAGTCCTGGATTAGGGGGTGTCCGGATGGCCGGACTATATCTTCAGCCGGACTCCTGGACTATGAAGATACAAGATTGAAGACTTCGTCCCGTGTCCGGAAGGGACTTTCCTTGACGTGGAAGGCAAGCTTGGCGATACGGATATGTGGCTCTCCTACCATTGTAACCGACTTTGTGTAACCCTAACCCTCTCCAGTGTCTATATAATCTAGAGGGTTTTAGTCCGTAGGACAACATACAGAACAACAATCATACCATAGGCTAGCTTCTAGGGTTTAGCCTCTCCGATCTCGTGGTAGATCTACTCTTGTACTACCCATATCATCAATATTAATCAAGCAGGACATAGGGTTTTACCTCCATCAAGAGGGCCCGAACCTGGGTAAAACTTTGTGTCCCTTGCCTCCTGTTACCATCCGGCCTAGACGCATAGTTCGGGACCCCCTACCCGAGATCTGCCGGTTTTGACACCGACATTGGTGCTTTCATTGAGAGTTCCTCCGTGTCGTCGCCGTCAGGCTTGATGGCTTCTACTATCATCGATAGTGATGCGGTCCAGGGTGAAACTTGTCTCCCCGGACAGATCTCTGTCTTCGGCGGCTTCGCACTTCGGGCCAATTCACTTGGCCATCTGGAGCAGATCGAAAGCTATGCCCCCGGCCGTCAGGTCAGATTTGGAAGTTTAAACTACACGTCTGACATCCGCGGGGACTTGATCCTCGACGGATTGGAGCCACTGCCGAGCGCACCGCACTGTCACGACGAGCATGATCTAGCTCTGCCGCCGAACAGTGCCCTGGAGGCCGCACCCGCATCGGCTTCGACCCTTAATTCGGAGCCAACCGCGCCGATCGAGGATGGGTGGTTGGACGCCGCCTCGGGGGCTGCGATCCCAACGGCGATCGAGCCGAACACCAGCCCTGCACTCTGCGGGACTCGTGACTCCAAGGAGCCGGACTCCTCCCCAGACTCCGAACCTTCCGCGCCCCTGCCGATCGAATCCGATTGGGCGCCGATCATGGAGTTTACCGCCGCGGACATCTTTCAGCACTCGCCCTTCGGCGATATTATGAAATCACTAAAGTCTCTCTCTTTGTCAAGAGAGCCCTGCCCGGATCATGGCCAGCAGGATTGGGATGCGTAAGACGAAGAAATTCGACGCCCACCCACCACCGACTTTGTAGCCACTGTCGACGATTTAACCGACATGCTCGACTTCGACTCTGAAAACATCGACGGTATGGACGACGATGCGGGAGGCGTAGAAGAACCACCGTCCATAGGGCGCTGGACGCCCACCTCATCATATGATGTATACATGGTGGACGCACCAAAAGATGACGACGAGGAGCGGAAGGAAGCACCGAAGGCTTGTTCCCTCGAGAAGCAGTCAAAGCGGCGATGCAAGCGCTGCCCCAAATCCCGCCTCGACAGAAATAACGATCACACAGACCCAGCACTGGAGCAGGGCGAACCGCTGCCAGACAACGGCAATCCGGATAATCAAACCGAACAAACAAATTCTATCAAGGATAATTGTCTGGACGTAACGCCGGACAGGCACCCAGAGCAGCAGAATGCCCGTAAAAGGCTTGTTGCCACCACGAGGAGTCTTAAAAAGCAGAAGCAAAGGCTCAAGGCTGCGCAAGACACACTCCAAATCAGATGGAGTAAAATACTCAACACAGTAGCGAGGTACGGCGACAATCGCCCCTCCAAGAGCTACCCAAAGCGGAAGCTGCTACCTGAATTCGATGAGGAGGCCTCAGACCCCCCACAACCAAACATCAAAGCAGCCACCTGGCCGGATAGACAACCCCCTACCAACACAGAGCGGCATACAACGCCACTCACAATACAACACGCGACCCATGCGAGGGCTCGCACCCAAAGGACGGTGCAACAAGATCCATCTATGGACCGCGCAAGCACGCCCCAGCATACAATTCAACACAACAAAAATCCGAACAACGCGGTACACCCAGCTACAGGGGTGCCGCACACCCCCTATGTTTCACCGATGAGGTGCTGGACCATGCATTTCCAGAGGGATTCAAACCCGTAAACATAGAGACATATGACGGAACAACAGACCCTGGGGTCTAGATTGAGGACTACATCCTTCATATCCATATGGTTCGAGGAGATGATCTCCACGCCATCAAGTACTTACCCCTCAAGCTCAAAGGGCCAGCTCTTCACTGGCTAAAAGGCCTCCCTGAAAGCTCCATTGGAAGTTGGGAAGAGCTCGAAGACGCCTTTCGGGCAAATTTTCAAGGGACTTATGTCCGACCTCCGGATGCGGACGATTTGAGTCATATAACTCAACAACCCTGGGAGTCAGCCCGAAAGCTTTGGAACAGGTTTCTTACTAAAAAGAACCAGATTGTTGACTGTCCGGACGCCGAAGCCTTGGCAGCTTTTAAGCATAGCATCCGTGACGAATGGTCGCTAGACACCTCAGCCAAAATAAGTCGAGAACGATGGTCACATTAACAAACCTCATGACCTGCTTTTGCACGGGTGAGGATAGCTGGCTAGCCAGATGCAACACCAGCGACCCCAGTACATCTGAAGTTAGAGATGGAAACGGAAAGTCACGGCGCAACAACAATAACAAACGCCGGAATAAAGAAGATAGCACGAAGGGCATAGCAGTAAACGCCGGATTCAAAAGCTCTTGGCCAGGTCAGCAAAAGCCGCCCTCAAAAGGCACCAGGGATGAACTGTCCAGCCTCAATAAAATTCTGGACCAAGTATGTCAGATCCATAGTACCCCTAGTAAACCCGCTAATCATACCCACAGAGAATGCTGGGTCTTCAAGCAGTCCGGCAAGCTCAACGCCGTACACAAGGGGGAGGATACACCAAGTGAAGACGAGGACGAGCCTCCCAAGAAAGACACTGGGGAACAAAAGAAATTTCCACCAAAAGTCAAAACAGTAAACGTGTTACACGTGATCAAGGGAAAAACAATGCGGCACTCCCAGGAAAATATACCCAAGTGCCTGTCACCACGAAGTCCTCCCACTGGTTGTCTCAGCCGATCACTTTCGACCATCGCGATTACTCAGCAAGTATCCGACGCGTAGGATGGGCTGCCCTGGTATTAGACCCAGTAATTGGCGGATATCACTTCACAAGAGTCTTGATGGACGGTGGCAGCAATCTAAACCTAATATATCAGGATTCAATCCGCGGGATGGGGTTAGACCCAACAAAAATTCGCCATAGCAATACTACCTTTAAAGGAGTAACGCCAGGCCCACGGGCTCGTTGTACGGGCTCCCTCCTACTACAAGTTATATTCGGCTCCCCCGATAACTTCCGTCGCGAGCACTTAACCTTCCACATTGCTCCGTTCCAAAGTGGCTATCAAGCACCGCTCGGACGCGAAGCTTTCACTCGCTTTAATGCAATACCACACTACGCCTCCCTCACACTCAAGATGCCTGGTCCACGTGGCATCATTTCAGTGAACGGAAATATCAAGCGATCTCTGCACCCGAAGAGAGTGCGGCTGCCTTGACAGCCGCACACTAAAGGCGCCCAGACCAGCGAAAGCATCCAATAGGTCGTCAAGACCTCAGACACAACTAATCAAGCCCGGCGCCGCTATTTATACCGAATAAATGGTCACACCCCTATTTGTCAATACAAGGGGCTCAACTCGTGCAGACAAGTGGCAATTTTTTCTCATCCTGAAATTATACATGGTTTCTTTAAAAACTATCTCTTTGCACGACAACTTTTTCAACTAAATTACTCTCTTTTACAGACGATCATCGTGCTACACCCGTCCAGGATACGGCACAACGGAGACACAAGCGCAGACATGCAGCAGGGACCAGCTCCAAGGATTCTTTTTAGATTAAGACCCTGCGTAAACCTTTTTTTTACTGTCTCTTGTTGATACATATCCACCGTTGCGAAGGATGCTGACGTCTTGGCATGTGGCCACGCCAGAACAATGCACGTACCTGGACACAAGGGGCTTCTTACAAAGGCCATTATTTAGGCCCGGTTTATACCGCAAAGACCGAATACCTTAGGGAGTGTTCGGCGTCGCGAGTTTGGCCCTATATGCATCAGCTCCGAATCATTGTCTTTGGAAAAATGTTGGGTTTGCCCAGCTCCTGTGTTTTGGTGCCTTACGTTCCGCTTTACCGGCTAAGGTAGCACCAGGAGAACTACTGCGATTGTGCCCTGGTTCATCCGGACGAGCACCTCAGTAGAGAAAGCCGAAAACTGACTGTCATGATATAGCGTGAGACTGGTCAACCACTCGATAACCTGTTAGAATGTTAGAATTCCTCCGCCTTAACGAAGGGCCGTTTTCCGTCCAGGCATGTACGCACCCCGGGATCGGGAGAGTGCGGAGCCACTAGGGGCTATCTAGTAGCCCCACTGTCAAACTCCAATGGCTAAGTGAAAGTGCTAAAGCATTATAGTCCGGTTGCCTCGCTCGCTCCGCTATCACCTCCTTAATAGGACCAAGACGTTGGGTTAAGTGTGAACGCGTGTTTTTTGCGAGCACCTCCGCATTATATGCGTGGGGGTTGAAGCCGACAGCTGCAATCTTTCAGGTTATACACATGTATACATAAACGGCCTCCCAGGAGGCATCATATTACTTTCAGGCAAAAGTATAAAAATAGCCTTATAAAAATTTATAAAAGCATTTTGCTTACAATGAGATGACATATCACTCAAACATAATATTTTTTGATCACTGGGTCTCTATCAAACGAGCACCCTCAAGAACTTCTTCAAAGTAGCGCTCAGCAGCCATTCGGCCTATGGCCGAATCCCGCGTTGCAACAGTGGTAGCATCCATCTCTGCCCAGTATGCTTTAACACGGGCAAAGGCCATCCGTGAGCCCTCTATGCACGCCGACCTCTTCATCGCATTAATGCGCGGCACCACGTCAAGGAACTGCTGCACCAAGCTAAAATAGTTGTTCGGTTTTGGCCTTTCCGGCCATAGCTGATCCACAACAGACCTCATGGCGAGTCCGGACAACCTATTCAGTTCGGCCCATTCGGCTAATTGGTCAGTCAATGAAAGCAGACGCTCGGGAGAATGGAATTGTGTCCAAAACAGCTGGTCCACTTCACGGTCCGTCTGACCCTGGAAGTACTTGGCTGCATCGGCAGCGCTCGCCACCAAATCCATATACACATCCTCCAAACTCCACAGCCGATCCAGAGGGGCATACCATGGATCTCCGAACTTCCTCCGCAACATAAAAGATTTCCCAGCTACAATATCCCCGGCTTCCCGCAGCTCCTCCTTCTTCGCCCTCATAGCAGAGCGGATGTCTTTCCTCGTTGCAGCAGCCTTCTCAAGGTCCGATGCCTTCGCTAGGTTTTCCTTCTCAAGAACCCGGCAACGGTCGGTGGCGGATTTTAATTCTATGGCCATCTTGGCCATCTTATCTCGGCTCTCGCCATGCGCGGCCTTCTCGGCCTTCAACTCTTCTGCTGCCTTCAAAGCAGCCGCATTACCAAACCTCGCTTGTTCCTTGGCTCGGGCAAGTTCTGCCCGCAAGGCTTCAACAGTGGCAGCTCCATCTGCAGTCACAACATATTAAAGATACTGGCATCATGCTGCTCTTACTATGTGGCGTTTACCAGATAATGACACTTACCCTATGCCTCGTCAAGCCTTTTGTTAACAAGCTCGGTGTCGGCGTCTGCCGCATCCAACTGCCGTTTTAAATGGGCAAACTCGCTAGTCCGGCTAGCCACCGGAGCTTCCATCACCTGCACATAGAGGCAGTATGGTTATTACCTAGGAATATGATCCTCTGTTTGTCGTCGTTTTCGACAACAACCAGAGTCTCAGGGGCTACTATCTACACAGGGCACACCTAGCATGTGCAGGACTATCATACATTATTTTACGTACCTCAAAGCCTGTCAGTAGACTCATAAAAGCTTCATGCAATCCGCTTTCGGCGGACGAGATTCTCCACATCACCGTATTCATCAGCATACGGTGTTCATCTGAGATGGCCGCTCGCCCCACCAACTCCCTCAGAACATCCGATTGCACACCAGACGGTGCCGGACTCTTTTGTCTGCTCTCTTCGAGAGCCGGACATTGGGAGCTTTGGGGGTCAATGGGATTATCTTCTGGCCTCACCGGACTCGGAGAGGCCCTCCGCGACGACACTTCGGGGTCGCCCGCTTTCGGAGCGGAGGAGTCCGGAGGAGGCGTTTCACTCTCCATCATCTCTGGAAGAAGATCCCCCGAAGACGAGCTCATTTGAGAGGGGCTAAGGCCCGAACTGCAAAGATATATGCGGTGGTTATTTTCTCAGAAGAAAAAGATGGCATACCTGTACTATTAAAGTGTTTCGGGTCACTTACGACTCGCTGGAGAATTGATCCCCCCGCGGACTTTGTGCAGCGGAAGCACCCCCCAAGGTAGGACCCTCTGTGGGAGACTTCTTCTCCTGTTTGGAAGCTTCGGCTTCCGAATCCCCGGGCGCAGTCCTTTTCCTCCTCCAGTCGTCTTCCTTCATGGAAACGCTCGCTCCCTCGGTTAGAATGGGCAGCGTTGGGGGCCCGCGTCCGCCCGTATTATCCTCCCCAGTATCTTCCTTCAAGGGCTCCGGGCAAGGTGCGACCTGGAGCATCTTTTCCAATACCGGATTGTCCAAACCCTCAGGGAGGGGGGGCCGAACACCGAATCAACTTCGCCTTTGTTAGCCAGTCTTGGTCAAAAAGCAAACTCTCAGAAATAACTTCGTAACAAATGAGAGATAGTATGTTCGGCCGGAAGATTCCTTACCTGTTCGGCGACACGGTTACTACTCAGGCCCACGTCCTTGGTGATTTCCGGACACTCTACCTGAGGTCTGAAGAATGACTTGTACATCTCCTCATGCGTCAGGCCGAGGAAATTTTGAATGACACGCGGTCCCTCGGGATTGAACTCCCACAAGCGAAGGGGCCGGCGTTTGCAAGGCTGGACTTGACGAACCAGCATAACTTGTATTACCGCAACCAAACCAAAATCTCCATTGAAGAGATCTCGAATGCGGCTTTGCAGTATAGGCACGTCCTTGGCTGGACCCCAGCTCAGACCTCTGCTGATCCATGACATCAGTTGTGGTGGACGGCCCGAGCGGAAAACTGGGCGGCCACCCACTTGGCACTTCTAGGAGCTGTGATGTAGAACCACTCCTGTTGCCACAATTCAGACACCTCTGGAATGGAACCTTTGGGCCATGGAGCTCCCGTCATCTTGCATATTGAGGCACCTCCGCACGCTGCATGTTGCCCCTCGATCATCTTTGGCTTTACTTCAAAGGTCTTGAGCCACAGGCCAAAGTGAGGGGTAACCCAGAGGAAGGCCTCACACACGACAATAAATGTCGTGATATGAAGAAAGGAGTCCGGAGCTAGATCATGGAAATCTAGCCCATAGTAAAATATCAAACCCCTGACGAAAGGATCCAGAGCAAGGCCTAGACCTCGGAGGAAGTGGGAGACGAACACGACGTTCTCGTTGGGTTCAGGGGAGGGGACGGCCTGCCCTCAGGCAGGCAGCCGATGCGAAACCTCGGCGGTCAGATATCTGGCCTCCCTCAACTTTTTCATGTCTTCTTCCGTGACGGAGGAAGGCATCCATCGGCCTTGAAGGCTAGATCCGGACATGATTGAAGGTTCGGAGCGCCTGACCTGAACTTTGGGTGTTTGAGCTTGAAGTGGGGGAAGGATTCGATTGAGCACGGGAGGGAAAAAATAAAAGTCTTGTCCCTTTATAAAGAGGGTGAATATCAAGCATCCTCTCCGTGGCCGTTTGGGCTTACCTATAGTCTAGGAGTCCTAGAAGCGGTTGGGTTACCCACGCCCGTATTGATGAGAATCCCGGAATAAGGGGCCACGATCTCTGCTTCGACGAGACATGCCAAGGAAACCGCCTCACATGACACGCTGAGGTGGGACAATAGAACGAATCGAATAAAGGCTTGGCCGTGGTGCGATGTCACACTACGGAATACGTCAGCAGATTAGATTTGTCTAAATATTATTCTCTCTATGGCAATATGTGGAAACTTATTTTGCAGAGCCGGACACTATCTTTGTGTTCAAAATCTTCTATGAAGTACTTGGAGGAGGAACCCGCCTTGCAATGCCGAAGACAATCTGCGCGCCGGACTCGTCGTCATTGAAGCCTGGTTCAGGGGCTACTGAGGGAGTCCTGGATTAGGGGGTGTCTGGATGGCCGGACTATACCTTCAGCCGGACTCCTGGACTATGAAGATACAAGATTGAAGACTTCGTCCCGTGTCCGGAAGGGACTTTCCTTGACGTGGAAGGCAAGCTTGGCGATACGGATATGTAGATCTCCTACCATTGTAACCGACTTTGTGTAACCCTAACCCTCTCCGGTGTCTATATAAACCGGAGGTTTTTAGTCCATAGGACAACATACAGAACAACAATCATACCATAGGCTAGCTTCTAGGGTTTAGCCTCTCCGATCTCGTGGTAGATCTACTCTTGTACTACCCATATCATCAATATTAATCAAGCAGGACGTAGGGTTTTACCTCCATCAAGAGGGCCCGAACCTGGGTAAAACTTCGTGTCCCTTGCCTTCTGTTACCATCCGGCCCAGACGCACAGTTCGGGACCCCCTACCCGAGATCCGCCGGTTTTGACACCGACAGCGATGCTGGCAAAGGTTGGCTCGCCGAGGCAAAGCCCTCGGTCCAGCTAACGTGACGGAGCTGGTCGGCTAGTGACGCCGAAGTCTCCGAAGTAGGTTGATGAAGAGACGGCGAAGCCCCCGGTCCAGCCGAGATGTCGAAGCCTCGATGTCAGCCGATGAGTCGAAGTAGGTCGGCGTGATGGACACTAGCTTGAAGAAGCAATAGTGCGGCCATGCCGATGCATGTCATGATGTGGTCGATGCCGGCTTGATGAAGTGACCGTGCGGCGATGCCGGTATGCCCGCTCCGTGTAATCCATGGGGCGGCGATGTTGGTGATGATTTATCCTTCGCGATGCCAGACTCTTGTTCGGCTTGCCGAGATGATGATCCGAAGAAGTTGAGCTCGGCTCAAGAAAGTGATGACGAGTCTAGCGCAGGTCAGCAGCCTTGGGGCAATATCGCCGGACTGGTTTGACACCAGCATGATGATGAAGGTGACCTCAGGGGAGGCTTAAAAATTTACGGGCATGTGTTTAAAAACAACGCACAATACCCTAGAAGAGAATTCCTCTAAAAAGGTTGTCCAATGTCACGTTCATAAAGAAACATGAATTCGGGTCGGATCCGTATTCACGCAGAAAACGGATCCGAAAATTGATCCACTCATCGGAAGGTTCCTGGAGTTTGAACCGTCGGATCGAGCTGAAATTTGGAGGGGTGGTAGATATGGGAATTCCGCAGTAGATGAATGGTTGGATCTTCCGAAGGACCTCCAAGCTAGGCTCTGGAGACCACGCCCTAAACTCGTCCAGATTTGACAGGGCTCCGGTATATCGGAGATTGTCGGAGATTCCTCCATCGGAACTTGACGAAATTTTGCATGGCTGTTATAGACTCAATTCCGCACAATTCCACCAAAGGGATCATCAAAGCGGTGCTCTAAGAGGTGGTGGCGGCAGATACAAGTTTGTTTTTCGAAAAAACAGCACGGTCGCCCGAGGGCAATGTTGACGTTGAGCCCCCGAGCTCCATGGATGATTCCTCCATGATCTTGATAGAGATCGGAGTTTATGTCGACGAAGGCCCTCGTCCGAACATGACGATCGGAGATGGAGCACGGTCCTCGGTCGAGCCAAGGTGACCAGTCGAGCCGGGGACGAAGATGCCGACATCGCAGTTGACCTGCAGACGAGCCATCGATCGTTTTGCCGATCACACAACGGAACTCTCAATGAAAGCACCAATGTTGGTGTCAAAACTGGTGGATCTCGGGTAGGGGGTCCCGAACTGTGCATCTAAGGCGGATGGTAATAGGTGGCAGGGGACACGATGTTTTACCCAGGTTCGGACCCTCTTGATGGAGGTAAAACCTTACGTCATGCTTGATTTATTCTTGATGATATGAGTATTAGAAGAGTTGACCTACCACGACATCGGAGAGGCTAAACCCTAGAAGCTAGCCTATGGTATGATTGTATGTTGTCTATATCGACTAGCCTGGCCTCAGTTTATATAATGCACCAGAGGCCTAGGATAGCAAGAGTTCTAGCCGAATATGCCGGTGGGGAGGAGTCCTTGTCTTGATCACCAAGTCTTGTGGAATCTTCCATGTATGCGGCAGCTGTCCGAACTGGCCCATGAGTATATGGCCATGGGGGTCCTCGGCCAAATCTAACAGATCGGGAGACGACGTGGTGAGTACCCCCTAGTCCAGGACACCATCAGTGGTCCTAAGTTGCTTTCCTCCAACACTCGCTACTATCCAAGATTGTTCTGTAGGGGCGCTATGCACACCATGGCTAGCGTGTCCAAGACGATGCCTTTCTCGAGACGGACCAAATTCCGCCATCCACCTCCTTTAGGATGGCGCGTCAACGAGGAAAGTCAAGATGAAGCTATTCTTCTTGGAGGCGGCAAAATTGGTTGAGACGCGGCCTGGCTGCTCAGTTTTGGATAGGCTTTTGTTGTCTTGTGTGTGTGGTGATGTCTTCGGACTACAGGTCTTGAGTGTTGTGACAGGGTTGTGCGCAACGGACTGTCATTTCCTTGTACTCAAACCCCTTCCTTCTATAAAGCTAAGGTACACATTTTGCGTACTCTCAAAAAAAACCTGTCGCTTATGTTTTCATATTGGCTAAAATAGGAAGCATCTCATGAAATAATTATTTTTGGTACCATTGCAAATTTTGTTAGTTTGTATTTCTGAAATGCAGTGAAAATACTGACGGCCTTGGTAAAATGCTATTAGAGGAAATCATTTCTACTACATTTATCAGTAATACTGCCCCATGTACTACTATACAAGCTCGAGCCCCTGAATAAGCTGTCCTATATCAATCTACTTCCTAGTTATGTGGTCTATTTTATTCTTCAGCTAAGTGGAAAACCACGTCAAGTTTTGTTTTAATACTCTATTTCTCAATGCGTGCAATTGGTTTCATCTGGACTACATCATAGAACCACTAATAAAGGACAGTGAAAAAATATAGAGAAGCGTACGGTTCCTATCCTTGAGTAGCATGATTAGAGATGAGTAGATCTCCTAAAGGTGTCCTCAGCACCTGCTGTTACTCTTGGAAGCAATGCAAACATGTAAAAGTTATTACTGTTGACAATACTACTCAAATATCCAACTAATTAGTACACTAACTGTAGCCCAAATACTATTGGATATTTGTGCCGGAGCTTGATAAATTGAAAAAACATGGCAATAGTAAGAAAAAATCATTGTGTATCTAGCTTATGGTATGGAAGTTTGCATTGTATACCCAAGACAAAGTTGCTCACCTATTATTCTAAACTTAGCAATTATAGATGGTTTTTTTAGGCACGGCCATGAGCTCCAGCACTCTTTATAAGTAGAAGAAACTTGTTTGGTTATTTATAAATAAATGGACAAAAACCATTTTAGATAAACATCGGGGAAAAATACATGCAAGAGGTTGTAGAAAGAGTTAGTCTAGGCAGAAAGCAAAATCAAGGGGCATTATCCGTAAGCGCAATTACAATTTTACAAATAGCATTAGTAAAACAAATAAACTCAAATTATGAGGCGAGATAAAGCTGCATAGGTATGAAAAGAAGTAGTCTGCATTGTCAAAATTCAGAGACTAATTACCGTTAGACACATCAGCTATTTCGGTGTCACTAGGTTCAACAGCAATGTCATATTTAATCACATCACTAGATTTAACAATAGCAGGTCCACTCCCTTGAGATTATCTTTTCACTTGAGTACATGCAAATGACAGGGATTTGACAATTCTAGAAAACTTCTCAAAACAAACCTGAATTTGATGAACTCAATCTTGAAAATGACAGGGATTTGACAATTCTAGAAGACTTGTCTTCCTCTTGATATCTTGGAACTAGAAACTCACAAACATCTTTAAAGCCTGTATTTTTTTCTGAATGAACTCTTCCGTTGCAGCCTCCAACTTAAGCCAAATAGCCATGTCAGTCTCATCTAGCTCCATACCACACCGGTCATCAATTGATAGCATAACAAAATCTTCACTGATTTCAATATCTACGATCCTCACTTTAGAAGTGCCAAAATTACTAAAGAATGAATACTAATGGGTGTGTTGATATGGGTAAAATGTACAGCCTTGGTTGAAATTTAGATTACCTTTGATTCTACCATAGGCATGCTGTGCAGCGATACGGTGAGCAAAAGGTCGTGTCGCTGGTGTGGTCGCCCTCCGCGCAACGGTATGCACACCTTCACACCGGGAATCGGCCTGGAATGGCCTCATCATGCAGATCGACCACGCGACAGCGCGACTATGCTCTGGGTGCTCAGATGGGTAGAAGACCGGAGCCAACGACGAGGGCGGCATTTCTCTTCCCCGCCGTGCTGCAAAGCTGTGCCTGAGGTCATCCCGCCCACATCCGTACGGGCCAGCTGCGTATCCGGCACGAACGGAGAGCGGCGAACCCTTCTGCACCGACCGGCCAGATCTGGCTACACAGGATGCCATACCGGCGGGCGCGTGGGCTCACTACCGAGGTGGGGAGAGGAGGGGTCGGTCAACGCCATGGCGGGAATAGGAGGGGCCGGACGACGTCGAGGGAAGGGGAGGCGCCATGGAGAGGAGTGGCTGAGAGCCTGAGGGAGAGAGGAGTGGCTGTGAGGGGATTAAACGAGAGCAGTAGCTGCGGTGGACATCCAACGAGAGCAGTAGCTCAGTTGACTTGCCTTGTGTAACATGCGCCTATACATCCAACGTTCATTCCATATCCAAGGGACAACAACGATTCAAGGCCAAAACTGCCGAGACTTAGGCCAACTCCATCGCACGACTACAAACAGAGGTCTGCTTTGTCTGGATTTTGTCCATTTGAGTTGCGAAAACAGACCGGTCAATAGACTGAATGTGGTTTGTGCATCCAACGTGGTCGGAGCATCTCCAAATTTGCGACCAAAAGAATGTTAAAAACCAAAATAAAATTTAACATAGATAAACTTAATAATTTAAATGTCCCCAAAGTCCACTTACATTAATAATAACTTAAAATAGAAACAAAAAAATACAGCGAACGACAGATCTAGGGTGCATCTAGGCGTCGTCATCCTCGTTGGTGAGGTCGACATACTCCGGCGCTTGTGCCCATAGAAAGGCTTCTCGGTACTCATCCAGAGCCTCCACCTTCTAGGACGCCTGAGCCGTCGGTGTCCGTGCCGTCGCCACCCTTTGGGTCGCCTCCTGCTCGAGCTCGTGGCGCTCGGCCTCTGCGTCAAGCTCTAACTAGCCTCCACCTGCATCATGCACTCGCGCTCCGCCCGCTCCGCCTCCATTGCCCATGACTCCCATTCCAGGAGGTGTTGGCGCAGCACCTCCTCTAGCATGCCCAGCCAAACAAGCGGAGCAGCCACATACACGGGCACACTAGACGGAGCCCACATGAACGTTTGGCCCTCCGCCCGAGGAGGGGGTGGAGGCGGTGGCCTTCATGCCTGGCACGGGAGGCGTCGGCAGTGCATTGGCCCCAACGTTGGCAACGCTATCGGCCATCGCCTGCGCCATGTGAGGCCAGTATGACTCCTCCAAGCATTCGGACTCCTCGATCTGGCATCGGCTGGCTTCCTGAAGGGTGGCCACTTGCGCGACTTGCTCCTTTTCCTCCTCCTTCACGACCACCGGCGGTGCCGGCGTAGACGGTGCAACAGGAGGACCCAAGCTTTGTCGCTGCCAGGCCTCGTTTATAATTTATATGTTTCACATTTGTGGAATGGAGATAAAACTAATGGATTTTTATCTCATGGATTCAAATGATGATTCGATAATGTCGACTAAGATAGGCACTAATTGATGACATAGACTCACCCAAGATTATTTGTACATTACCGCTTCTATCACAGTGCAAGTAACATGGATTTCAATTATTACCCGATTATTTCTCTTTATTTTTATACATACGAATTTTAATATGCATTATGTTTATATGTAACTTTAACAAATTATTGTAAATGCCCGTGGCAACGCACGGGCATTCTACTAGTAGGAGTAGGATTCCACCTTTCCTAGTCCTACTAAGAGGGGGAAGGAAGGAGTGGGAGAGGGGAAGGAAAGGGGGGGCGCCACCCCCTCCTAGTCTAATTCGGACTCAAGGGGGACGGCTGATGACCCACAAGTGTAGGGGATCTATCGTAGCCTTTTCGATAAGTAAGAGTGTCGAACCCAACGAGGAGTAGAAGGAAATGATAAGCGGTTTTCAGCAAGGTATTCTCTGCAAGCATTGAAATTATCGGTAACAGATAGTTTTGTGATAAAATAAATTGTAACGAGCAACAAGTAATAAAAGTAAATAAGGTGCAGCAAGATGGCCCAATCCTTTTTGTAGCAACGGACAAGTCTAGACAAACTCTTATATGAAGGAAAGCGCTCCCGAGGACACATGGGAATTATCGTCAAGCTAGTTTTCATCACGTTCATATGATTCGCGTTCGGTACTTTGATAATTTGATATGTGGGTGGACCGGTGCTTGGGTGCTGTCCTTACTTGGACAAGCATCCCACTTATGATTAACCCCCATTGCAAGCATCTGCAACTACAACAGAAGTATTAAGGTAAACCTAACCATAGCATGAAACATATGGATCCAAATCAGCCCCTTATGAAGCAACGCATAAACTAGGGTTTAAGCTTCTGTCACTCTAGCAACCCATCATCTACTTATTACTTCCAAATGGCTCCCTCCAGGCCCAAACAATGGTTAAGTCTCATGTAGTCGATGTTCACATGACACCACTAGAGGGATGACAACATACATCTCATCAAAATATCAAACGAATACCAAATTCACATGACTACTAATATCAAGACTTCTCCCATGTCCCCAGGAACAAACGTAACTACTCACAAAGCATATTCATGTTCATAATCATAGGGGTATTAATATGCATAATGGATCTGAACATATGATCTTCCACCAATTAAACCAACTAGCATCAACTACAAGGAGTAATCAACACTACTAGCAACCCACAGGTACCAATCTGAGGTATGGATACAAAGATTGGATACAAGAGATGAACTAGGATTTGAGATGAGATGGTGCTGGTGAAGATGTTGATGGACATTGACCCCCTCCCGATGAGAGGATCGTTGGTAATGACGATGGCGATGATTTCCCCCTCCCGGAGGGAAGTTTCCCCAGCAGAACAGCTCCGCCGGAGCCCTAGATTGGTTCTGCCTCATGGCGGCGGAGTTTTGTCCTGTGAGCTTGCTTATGATTTTTTTCTCGGACGAAAGACTCCATATAGCCAAACATGGGCATCGGAGGGCCACCAGGGGGCCCACGAGGCAAGGGGCGCGCATAGGGTGGTAGGGCGCGCCCCCACCCTCGTGGCTGGTGGGTGGCCCCCCTCTGGTACTTCTTGCGCCCAATATTTTTTATATATTCTGAAAAGTGCTCCCGTGGAGTTTCAAGACTTTTGGAGATGTGCAGAATAGGTCTCGAATATTTGCTCCTTTTCCAGCCCAGAATTCCAGCTGTCGGCATTCCCCCTCTTCATGTAAACCTTGTAAAATAAGAGAGAATAGGCATAAGTATTGTGACATAATGTGTAATAACAGCCCATAATGCAATAAATATCGATATAAAAGCATGATGCAAAATGGATGTATCAACTCCCCCAAGCTTAGACCTCGCTTGTCCTCAAGCGAAAGCCGATATCAAAGAATATGTCCATATGTTTAGAGACAGAGGTGTCGATAAAATAAAATACGGACATGAGGGCATCATGATCATTCTTAGAAAATCAACATATATATATATATATATTGTCATATGATCTCTTATGCTAAAGTAACAATTCAATCACAATTTCAAGTATGAATCATAAACTTCATTGAGAACCAACAAACTCTAATCTCAGTCATTGAGGCAATTGCAATTTATCATAACATAGGAAAGAGTCAATATAAGAGCTTTTCAGCAAGTCCACATACTCAACTATTATTTAGTCTTTCACAATTGCTAACACTCACACAATATTTATGGGTATAAAGTTTTAATCAGACACAGAGAAAGATAGGGGCTTATAGTTTTGTGTCCCAACTCTTTACCTCAAGGGTAACGTCAACAATAATAGTTCATGCAAACCCACATCTAATTAGCCATATATATCAGGATCTTTCCAACACATTGTGCTTGCCAAAGGATAAAATGTAAAAAGGAAAGGTGAAGATTACCGTCACTCTTATATAAGGTAGAAGATAAAAGTAAAAGATAGGCCCTTCGCAGAGGGAAGCAGAGGTTGTCATGCGCTTTTATGGTTGGATGCACAAAATCTTGATGCAAAAGAACGTCACTTTATATTGCCACTTGTGATATGGACCTTTATTATGCAGTCCATCTCTTTTATTTCTTCCATATCACAAGATCGTATAAAGCTTATTTTCTCCACATTAATAAATCATACATATTTAGAAGGCAATTTTTATTGCATGCACCGATGACAACTTACTTGAAGGATCTTACTCAATCCATAGGTAAGTATGGTGGACTCTCATGGCAAAACTGTGTTTAAGGATATTTGGAAGCATAAGTAGTATTTATACTTGGTGCAAAGAACTTAGCTAGCATGAGAGGGAAAGGCAAGCTCAACATGTTGGATGATCCATGCTAATATAATTTATCTCATATGTAAGAAAACATAACCCATTACGTTGTCTTCCTTGTCCCATGTCAACTCTTTAGCATATCATACTTTAATGAGTGCTCACAATCATAAAATATGTCCGAGATAGTATATTTATATGTGAAGACCTCTCTTTCTTTATTACTTCCTATTAATTGCAACGATGACCAAAACTATGTTTGCCAACTCTCAACAACTTTTATTCATCATACTCTTTATATGTGAGCTCATTACTCTCCATAAGATCCATATGATCTCTTTATTTCTTTTTATTTCTTATCTTTTATTTTATTCCCTCAAGATCATAGCAAAATAATCAAGCCCTTGTCTCAACACTAATCTTTATTATATATAGCTCACGGACTCGATTACATAAGAAGATCATAAAGCAAAACTCACAACTAGATCATACTAAAACTTTATTATACTAGATCAAGATATTATCAAAAGGATCGAACTAAGAAAAACAGTAAAGATAAAAGTGATGGTGATACGATACCGGGGCACTCCCATAAGCTTGGCAGTTGCCAAGGGGAGTGCCCATACCCATGTCTTTATGCTTCCTTCCTCGGAGGTGGTGATGAAAGAGTTGTTGATGATGTAGGCTTGTCATCCATCTTCCAAGGCATAGGCTCACTGTGGGAGTCCTGGATTAGGGGGTGTTCGGATAGCCAGACTATACCTCCGGCCGGACTCCTGGACTATGAAGATACAAGATTGAAGACTTCGTCCCGTGTCCGGAAGGGACTTTCCTTGGCGTGGAAGGCAAGCTTGGCGATACGGATATTTAGATCTCCTACCATTGTAACCGACTTTGTGTAACCCTAACCCTCTCCGGTGTCTATATAAACCGGAGGGTTTTAGTCCGTAGGACAACATAGACAACAACAATCATACCATAGGCTAGCTTCTAGTGTTTAGCCTCTCTGATCTCGTGGTAGATCTACTCTTTTACTACCCATATCATCAATATTAATCAAGCAGGACGTAGGGTTTTACCTCCATCGAGAGGGCCCGAACCTGGGTAAAACTTCGTGTCCCTTGCCTAATGTTACCATCTGGCCTAGACGCACAGTTCGGGACCCCCTACCCGAGATCCTCCGGTTTTGACACCGACACTCACCATCATAGAAGGAAGATCGAGTCTCCTGGATCCTCAAATCTGCAGCCAAACTCATCCTCTTGAATCTATATTCATACTCACAGTTTTGGTTTTGCAGGTCATAGATCTGGGCTTGGAGGCGCTCGATTTTCTCATGAAGCTTGAAGATGGCCTCCCCAATGTCCTTGGCGTCCACCTTGTGGTTGTTGGTGAAATCCGTGATCATTATGTGATTGGAGTCGAGTCCACGCTCCACCATCTCCTGACACTTGAAAACTTGTTACTCCATTGCCTTGAGCCTTGTCTCCACGCTTACGGTCCTCCTTGGTCCCTCAACATCACGGATGTGCAACAACCCCTCATGCATCTCAATGGCTTGAGGGTTTTGCAGCACCTCCGCGAGGTAAGGGTTGACGGCCTTCTCGAAGACATTGTCCTTGGGGGCACTTGAAGACGACATGGCGACCTAGATCTGTCAGAAAAATAGCTCGAAACAAAGACAAGAGATATTTGCGTGATATGGTAGTCAAAACCTTCGGGAGATTATATAATGAATTTTTACTGACCAAAAGAAGTATCATGCAAGAAAACGGAGTCTGGAGGGCACACGGGGTGCCCACGAGGCAGGGGGCGCACCCAGGGGGGTAGGGCGCGCCCTCCACCCTTGTGGAAGCCCCGTATCCTTTCCAGTCTGCTTCTTATTTTCCTATTTTCTTAAATATTCCAAAACAGAGAAAAATTGCCATTAGAACTGTTTTGGAGTCGGTTTACTTACCATACCACATACCTATTCCTTTTTGGAGTCTGAAACATTCTGAAAAGTGTCTCTTATGTATTCCTCCGGGGTTATGGTTTCAATAATATTAGTTTCAACATTTATAGGATTACCCGAGATATAATGTTTGATTCTTTGACCGTTCACCACCTTCGGATTTGTGCCTTCGAAGTTGTCGATTTTTATGGCACCGGAACAATAGACCTCCTTGATAACGTAAGGACCTTCCCATTTGGAGAGAATTTTTCCTGCAAAAAATCTTAAACGAGAGTTGTATAACAATACATAATCACCTACATTGAACTCACGTTTTTGTATCCTTTTATCATGCCATCTTTTAACTTTTTCTTTAAACAGTTTGGCATTCTCATAGGCCCGGGTTCTCCATTCATCAAGTGGGCTAATGTCAAATAGCCTCTTTTCACCGGGAAGTTTGAAGTCATAGTTGAGCTCTTTGATAGCCCAATATGCCTTCTGTTCTAGTTAGAGAGGTAAGTGACATGCTTTACCATAAACTATTTTATACGGAGACATACCCATAGGGTTTTTATATGCAGTTCTATAGGCCCATAATGCATCATCAAGTTTCTTGGACCAATTCTTTCTATCTATTAATAGTCTTTTGCAAAATTAATTTGAGCTCTCTATTACTCAATTCTACTTGACCACTAGACTGTGGGTGATAAGGGGATGCAATTCTATGATTAACATCATGCTTAGCAAGCATTTTACGAAAGGCACCATGAATAAAATGTGAACCACCATCAGTCATTAAATATCTAGGAACTCTAAACCTCGGGAAAATGACTTCTTTAAGCATCTTAATAGAGGTGTTATGATCAACACTACTAGTTGGAATAGCTTCTACCCACTTAGTAACGTAATCAACATCAACTAAAATATGTGTATACCCATTAGAGGAAGGAAAAGGTCCCATATAATCAAAGCCCCAAGCATCAAATGGTTCAATAACAAGTGAATAATTCATAGGCATTTCTTGACGTCTACTATTATTACCGATTATTTGACATTCATCACAAGACAAGACAAACTTACGGGCATCCTTGAAGAGAGTAGGCCAATAAAAACCGGATTGCAATACCTTATGCGCAGTTCTATCTCCAGCGTGGTGGCCTCCATAAGCCTCGGAGTGACACTTGCGTAGGATCTATTCCTGTTCATGCTCAGGTACACAACGTCTAATAATACCATCTACTCCTTTATAAAGATGTGGGTCATCCCAAAAGTAATGTCTCAAATCATAGAAAAACTTTTTCTTTTGCTGGTATGTGAAACTAGGTGGTATGAATTTAGCAATAATGTAATTAGCAAAATTAGCATACCATGGAGTAGTATGAGAAGCATTTATGACAGCTAATTGTTCATTAGGAAAGCTATCATCAATAGGTAGTGGGTCATCAAGAACATTCTCTAACCTAGACAAGTTGTCTGCAACGGGGTTCTCGGCTCCCTTTCTATCAATAATATGCAAATCAAATTCTTGTAGCAAGAGAACCCATCTAATAAGTCTAGGTTTATGTTGGGGATATAGCTACCAGGTATGACCCACCCAGGAGGGGCCGGGTCAACCCCAATGGCGGGTTACAAAAGAAGCCCAGTAATATTCAAGGTGATAGTTTATTAAGACTTGTAGAAGGCCTAAGCCCAGAGGCGGCTTAAGGCCCAATATTGTAAACTGCCGTATGTAAAGAAAGACTTGTAAACAAAGGCATATAAAAGAAGTCACCGAGCCGGACATGTTTTATGAGCCGGCCGGGACTCTGTAGGCCGCCAGGCGTCAACCCATGTATATAAGGGGACGACCCGGCGACGGCTTAGGACAAGAAACCAGAGATCGATAGCCAAGCTAGCGGATTCGCTCCTTGGTCATGGAAACCTAGCAATACAACATCAACTGGACTAGGCCTTACCTTCACCGTAAGGGGCCGAACCAGTATAAACCTCTCGTGTCCTTTGTCCCGATTAATCCATTTAAGCTTCCTAGTTGCGATGGCCCTACGACTAAGTCCTTTCCCTAGGACATCTGCCATGACAATTCCACGACAGTTGGCTCCCACCGTGGGGCTAGCGCATGGTGGATTTGAGTTCTTGAAGGGCAACTTCGAAGGGCTCAAGGGATACGCTGTGGGCCGGATGACCAAGAGTCGTCGCGGCAAGCTCTACATCGACGACGAAGGCTGGGGCCCCGAGGCCGGCTCAATTGAGTATGGATACCAGGTCCCCTTTGGCGGAATCCATGTCTTCATCGGCCGGATTGGCGAGTCGGGCCCTGAGCCGGACGTCTGCACCAACCTCACCGAGATGGCTCAGCGCGTGAGATCCGCCCGGGCTCAACCTGCCGTGAGGCATGCCTTCGTGGGTTGCATCCATGGAGGTGAATTCTCTGAAGGATCAGTGGATGGCAGTGAGACGACCATCTGTTCTGACGGTGAGTCGTCCTCGGGCGAGACAGATTCTTTGTATCAGCTACAAGATGGCGTGCTTGGGGGCTGTTCCCATGGCAACAGTATTCTGGACCTCTCTGAGCCGCCGAATCGAGCCGGAGTTTTCACGGCTGGCACTCAACCCGGGCAGAACTCTATGGTTGCGGCAACAATAACCATCGGGCCGGCAGCAGCCGGGTCAGGAGACCCCGCGTGCCCCCGGCTCAGGTGGTAATGGACCTCTTGGATAAGTTGACGGCTCTGTTGACTGTTGTAGTGGAGCCGGCGGATAAGGCTCAGCATAACGTGGAGGTGGCACGGCTACGTGAAGAGATGGCACAGGCCAAGGAAAATTTAGCAGCAGAAGAGGTCAGGATGGCCGCGGAGCGGGCGGCTTTGGATGCTCATGCTCAGCAGCTTCAAGCGGAGACTTTCCGGCTCTCGGTGGATCTAAACGCGTCAAATGAGGTCATGAGGAGAAGGCACCAGAAAACTCAGTCACATCTGCCTCTGACTTACGATCCTAGGAACCTTTTCCACACACCCGGGGCTGGTCCAAATAACCCGTCGGAGGCAAACCGGATCACGACACCCGAGGCTGGGGCGCCGGTTCAACCGCGGGCCATGGAGCCACCCCGTATGAATACTGCACTGCCTCATTACACACCAATACCATCGGGTCACTTCTCTAACCCTTTGGAGAATCTCATTGCTGCATCGGCTCGTTTGGTGGCTCTCCCGATGGAAGGCGACTCTCCAACAGCAATTGAAACACAAAGGGTGAGGGAACTTCTTCAGACGGCTCTGGCGTAGTAGGATGCGTACTCTTACAGTCGAGACAGAATCCATTCAACCCCTCGCCCAAGCCGGAGCCCGAGCTATAGCAGGCATATGGACTCAGCCGCTATGCCGAGCAACGCTCAACGCTGTAACCAACCGCGCAGGCATGAGCCAGCGCAGGGTGGAGCCCTTAACTTGGCGGATCAGGAGAGAATCCGTCAAGAGGCTAAGCGGGCGGTTCAACTGGCAGCTGAGCAGGCGGCTCATCAGGCTTTTCCGGTTTATCCGGCAACCTCTGTTGAGGCAGGAGTGGCCACAAGAACAGGAGGTGTCCCTTGCCTGGTGCCGGCTATACGTAATGAGCACTTGCCAAAATACTTTAAGGGGCCTTGTAAGGTGCCTAATTACACGTCCGACTTGCAGCCTGGGGCATGGATTTAAAGTTATGAGATGGCGATGGAGCTGTTGGAGGTCAGCGATGTAGCAATGGCTAAGTATTTCACTATGATGTTGGATGGAACGGCTCACACTTGGTTGACAGGGTTTCCACCCAACTCCATCGGCTCATGGGCGGAGTTAAAAGCCCGGTTCATTCAGAACTTCAAGGACACATGTAAACAACCTATGTCAATTGACCTGACTAATTGTAAGCAAGAGGAAGGTGAGTCCACGACCCATTGGGTGCGCCGGGTCAAGAATATAATACATTCATCTGATAAGATGGATGCCGGCTCTGCGGTCTTAATGTTGGAGAAAAATTGCCGTTTTGAACCTCTGAAACAGAAGCTAGGGCGGCTCAAGCGTGATTGTAATGACATGGGCCAGATGATGGCGGCCCTGGTCAAATATGCTGATTCTGACAGTACCAAGGATCCCGTGTCTAATGAAGGAAAGACAGGGAAGGGAAAGAAGAACGGCAATGGCAAGGGTCACCAGCATAACCCGGCGAATCAAGGAGGTAATAAACGTAAGGCTGACAAGTTTGTGGCTAACACCAATACACAGGGCAACAACCAACAGTGCAAGGGTAGGCCACCTCCTCGGTCAGATGGGTCAGGTCCCACCCTCGAGCAACTACTGAATGAACCTTGTCCAAGACACGACACCCGGGATAAGCCAGCTACCCATCCGTGGAAGGACTGTACGATCATGAAGGCATTTAAAAATTCCAACATGTTTCATGGCAGCCACGGACCTGGCGGCGGTTCAGGCAGAGGCGGCTTTCATGGCCCGGACGCCGGTTCAGGCGGAGACGGTTTTCACGGTCAGGGCCATCCGGGTAACCAGGGTGGCTATAATCAGCAACCCGGCCAAAGTAATCAGCAGCAACATCAGGAATAGTCCGGGTATCAGAGTAACCCAAAACAGTTGAACAGTGGGCAGTACCATGTATTTACCACTAGTTTATGCAAGAGGGACCAGAAGCTTCATAAGAGGGTTGTCAATGTTGTTGAGCCGGCGATTCCATGTTATTTGAGGTGGTCAGAACAACCTATTGTGTGGAGTAGGGAAGATCACCCTCCCCGGGTTGATAATCCGTGTCACTTGGCCTTGGTGGTGGCACCTCAGGTTGGTGGATATAAGTTCACTAAGGTGCTCATGGACGGAGGCAGTAGCATCAACATCCTCTATTATGAGACGTTTTTTCGGATGGGGTTTGTCAGATGTGGGGCTCCGGCAAATCCTTAAGGTTCAAACACTAGGGTGCGCGCGAAGTCTTCCCCTCCTACCGATCTACGCTCTAGCTCGCTAAGATCTTACAGACGAACTCGACGAACTCACAACACAGAAAGACACGGGGTTTATACTGGTTCGGGCCACCGTTGTGGTGTAATACCATACTCCAGTGTGGTGGTGGTGGATTGCCTCTTGGGCTGATGATGAATAATACAAGGAGAGAACAGCCTCCTGAGGTTGAGGTGTTCTTGCGCGTGTGAGCTTGTGGTGTGTCTCTCGATCTCTGATGATCTCCCGCATCTCCCCCTCGCTCTACTATGGTGGCTAGTCCTATTTATAGAGGCCCTGGCCCTCTTCCCAAATATCGAGCGGGAAGGGAGCCAACAATGGCGGGCTAATTTGAAGGGGGACAACTAGTACAAGCTATCCTGACAAAAGTAGTCTTCGCCTACACAAAGCTCTGGTGGTGACGCTGTTTTGGGCTCCATGATCACCTCCGTCTTGCAGTCCATGGTCCTGGTCTTGTTGCACCGGAATGGCAACCTTTTCTTGATGCCTCGGTACTCTGCAGCTACGCTTGCCCCCTTTGCACCAAAGAGGAAACAAGGACGCTGCACGCGCTGGCGCCCGCCTGGTGCCGATCGTCATGGTTCACGTCACGAGAGCCTCGTGAGGTTTGCCTTGCCTTGATATCTCCGCTCCTCGTGAGCCTGCCTAGCTAGGCCACTCCAGAGGAGGTCTTGCGTCATCCGCCTCGCGAGGCTTGGCCCCTCGCGAGGGTCTTGGATGCTTTGTTGGTGAAGACGGGCCGTACGGCCTGCTGGCTCAGCCAAGGCGCAGGCCACAGGCAGGCAAGTCTGGGGACCCCCGTTCCCAGAACGCCGACAGTAGCCCCGGGGCCCAAGGTGCGCGCGGGCTTGGCTTCACGGTGAAGCCAAGCATCAAGCTTGAAGCACCGCGGGCCCCAAAAGCCTGCGGCCTCGGTTGACGCATGGCAGTTGATTGGACGTGGGCGTCTCTGCTTCCCCACGCTGCCCCGACGACTGCACGACTTGACAAGTCCCTACGACATGCAAGGGAAACCATCATTACCTGTGATCATGGGAGATGCTGGTTGGCCTTATCTTGCTATAAATGGGGAGGGGGCGGAGCCCCCGTTGCCCATCTCCTCCTCGCTTGCTCGCTTCTTCCTCCTTGCTCTACCGCTTGCTCTAATGGCGCCCATTAGAAGGTTCTTTGCCGAAGAGAGGAGGAAAGCCCCCCGGGATGTCCCGGAGCTACTCCCGCCGAAGAAGAGATCGATCCATCGCCATGATGAAGCGGCGATGCAGGTGGTGGCAAGGCCTTTGTGCGAGCAACCTCCACCGGGGTACCCGCTACCCCTGTACGCCCAAGCCGTGGGCTCCGGAGGACGAAGTGACGAGCAGTGCCACCCATGCCGCGTCCGGGGTCGCCGCGCCACGGCAACGCGTGTCGTACACGCCGTGGACTCCTCGCACGAGTTGGTGCTGTGGGCGTCGATGCCTCCGAACTCCTGGATCCCCTTCCCATGGTTCTTCTCCGACGTGATGCCGCCGAGGGGGCCTCTCGAGCTCTGGCTGCAGCATGCCGATTGCGGCGCTCCGGTGATCAGAGCGAAGATCGAAGCAGTCCCCACTGGCAAGATCTTCATGACTCGCGGCTGGGGCGAGGTCGCACGGGTCTGTCACGCGAGGGGCGCCCTCGCGATCCACTTTGAGTACGACGGCGCCTCCATGCTTCTCTTCAAGGTCTTCGACGCCGAGGGCCACCGCCTGGAGTGCTGCTCCGGAGGGGAGCGCGAGGCTGATGTGTGCTCCGCTCACGACCACTCCAGCAGCAACAGCCCTTGGGAGTCCAGCAGCTCTCCTGAGCTCTACGAGACTCCGGAGACGAGCGACGACAGCTACGTCCCCCCGAGCTCTCGCCACGCCCCGAGCAGGGCTGCGGCGTCCAGCCGCCGCTGATCTGGATGGGGTTGGGGCCGGCCTCCCGTGGCCCACTGTTGATGATGGCGTCCGCCATGGGAGGATGTAGATAGGATCCCCCTTAGCATCAGCTTTTGTTTCCTGCGAAGAATCATGAATCACCCCGTGGGGGCATGTAAGGATCTGCAATGCCTTTGTACTTATTTTCCTTGTTATGAAGATTCGATGAACGCGTGTCCCGTTAAGGCTCGGTCTCCCTTTTCTTTCCTCACGATAGCTTGTTGCTCTACGCTGATGGGTCCCGGTCCCAAGGAGGCTACAACCGTCGCTGGTATGCCAGGTCGCAATGCTGTGGTCAAGGCCAGGAGGTGCGCGGCCCGAGGTCCAGTAAGAGCCCCTGAGGTGCGATGCTCAGGAGGTCCCCGTTAGCGCCCAAGCGGCCATGGTAAGGAAAGAAAGGAAGATGACTTGGCCGCAATGGGGTTGCGGCATGGTGTGAGCGACTATTGGGCCCAAATATTTAGCCGACCGAGGGTGAGACTTATCTTGCTGACTTCGCAGTGATTCCTGATGTTGCGCTAGGGCTGCGCGCCAACTTTCGCGACATAGCTAGGCCGGTCCGTACGAGTTTTCGTTCTCCCGAGCTCTTCTTAGTGCTCTGCGTCCTCAGGTCCCGGCCCTCGAGCGAGCTCAGCCGCCACTGGTATGCCAGGTCACGATGCCGTGGTCAAGGCCAAGGGGTGAGGGCTGGAGTGCCAGTAAGAGCTCCTGAGTTGTGATGCTCAGGAGCCCCCCTTTTAACGCAGAAGCGAATCGCACGAGATAAAAGGAAACTCACGGTGCTGCCTACTGTCCTCCCCGCTAGGTCCCTGTGGACAGGCACAAGAAGAAACATGGTTTGCCGTTACTGCCGCCTGCCTGCCGCTGGTTGGTCCGGATGAAGTGAAGGCACTGAGGGCCTGGTGAGGTGATGTGCACGGCGTGTGCTGCAAGCCAGAGCTCGACCACTCAGATTTGTCGATCGTGGCAGGGACGGACCCATGCACCAGCGCTGTGCCTGTGTAGACGCCCCGAGGGAGGCGATGATCGAGCAGGTGATAGCAGTTGGCAGGTTAAGCATGAAGAGCAGATCGACTGGGATAAATGCAAGAAGATACATGCCACTGGGTCTGGCCCGAGCAGCATGGGGATGATGCAGCCCGAGGGGCGCCCCCAACGAGGTAAGCTAGAGACAAAAGCAAAAGGGATACATGCCACAGGGACAGACCCACGTGGCCTGGGAATAGTGCGGCCCGAGGGGCGCTCCTAGCTTAAATGAACTTGGAAGATGTCACCTGGTTCTGTAGACGAAGTAGAGTTGGCGCAGCTGAAGCCACGCGTCGAAGGAATGACCCCTCATGAGCCACCGGGACCCTGAGCCTCGGGAGGCTCTGGGGGCTCAGGAGGTTCCCTGAAGACCGTCGCCATCTCTTCTAGAACAGCGTGGAACCTGGCCTCCTGAGCCGCCAGGACTTGCCGCATGTTGCGCTGATAGGCCGACGCCACACTCGGCAAGCCGAAGGGCATGTGAACGTAGCTGTGTGGTGGACCCTCACAGCGGACCGCATGTGATGGCCATAAGCGTTCCTGAGATGCGGCCCTGTTGAGCCCTGGGATGTCGATGCAGACACGCAATTCAGCACCCTCGCCTGGATGGTGAGCCGTGCTCGGCGAGCGGCTGTCGCCACGCATGGCTCTCGCGTTTGTAGCTCTTGGGTGGTCTTGGTGATGAACTCTTGGGTGGTGGGCACTCCTTGCCCTGTGCTCTCCTGAGGAAGGTGTGCCGTGAAGCACGCTTCCAAGTGGTGCCCAAGCGCCTCCCTCGTGATATCAGCAAGGTCTGAGGCTCTCCAGAAGAGAGCCCACGAGCCCTGCCCGAGGAGGGCGCCGAGCGCGCTTTCCTATGCGGTGGAGGGAGGTGCCCCTGGAGCGGGCGCTGATCCCGACGAGGTTCCTGACGCGACGCCATCTTCTCGGGGTCCTGCGTGGCGTGGCAGCTTCTTCTTTGGGATGGTCTCCGGAGGGCCTTCACTTCTGCTATCAGAGTCATCAATTGCCGCGGCTTGGAAGGCACGCTCAAGGGAGCACACCGCATCCCTTTCTTCACATGGGACCATGATGATTCCCCCACTTCCTGGCATCCTGAGAACGTTGTAGCCGTGGTGAGTGACTGCCATGAACATGGCCAGGGCTGGATACCCAAGGATAGCATTGTACGGCTGGAGTTGCCTGAACTTATCCTCGAGGGGACAAGTTTTGTTATGTGTTGCGATTGATGTTTCCTTGTACTAACAACACAGCAGAATATGAAGCCTTGCTCCATGGTCTTCGAATGGCTAAAGGCATGAGTCTGAGCTGGGTTCGGTGCCTTGGCGATTCAGATTTGGTGGCTCAACAGGTGTCAGGCAAGTGGGATTCCAAGGATCCTCTCATGGCGGCTTATTGTCGCGAGGTCGACGCTGTTGCGGGGCATTTTAAGGGTTATCAAGTGGAACACATTGACCACAGAAAGAACGAAGCGGCCGATGCCTTAAGCCGGTTGGGATCTCAGTGTAAGCCGGTACCACCTAACACCTTTTTGGATGTTTTACATAACCCGTCTGTTAAGTTGCCTACAGAGGAAGATTTGGCCATTCTTGACCCGAAGGCACAGTTAGTGGCGGCTATTCAGGTTATTCCAGATTGGACAGTACCGTTCCTGGCTTACATGACCCGGGGCGAGTTGCCAGAGGACGAGACCCTGGCCCGATAGATAACCCGGCGGTCCAAGTCAATGACGATTTCTGATGGAGAGTTGTATCATCGCAGCGTCACTGGAGTGTTTCAGCGTTTTGTTTCTCCTGAAGAAGGTCAAGAAATACTTCGTGAGATCCATGAAGGGGATTGTGGTCATCACGCCAGGTCAAAGTCTCTTGTGGCCAAAGCTTTTCGTCATGGTTTTACTGGTTAACGGCTTATGCTGATGCAGAGGATCTGGTCAGTAGGTGTGATGGATGTCAAAAATTTGCACGACGAGCGCATGTGCCGGCTGAAGAGTTGCGGATGATTCCAATCACTTGGCTGTTTGCAGTTTGGGAGCTTGACATGGTTGGACCTTTCAAAAGGTCCAAGGATAAAAAGACACATCTTTTAGTGGCAGTTGACAAATTCACAAAATGGGTTGTGGCAGAGCCAGTGAGTAAGTGTGATGCAGCCACGACGGTTCAGTTCATGAAAAGGGTGATTTTTTGCTTTGGTTTTCCACACAGCATTATCGCTGACAATGGCACTAATTTGTCCCAAGGTGCTATGGAGGAGTTTTGTCAACGTGAGCATATCCGGCTTGATGTTTCTTCCGTAGCTCACCCTCAATCTAATGGTCAGGCTGAGAGAGCAAATCAGGAAATCTTAAAAGGTCTCAAGCCCCGGCTTATGGTTCCCTTACAAAGGACACCGGGTTGTTGGGTAGAGGAATTACCCTCAGTGCTATGGAGTATCAACACCACTCCTAACAGGTCTACAGGTTATACACCTTTCTTCATGGTTTATGGAGAGGAAGCGGTGCTGCCTCGTGACATCCTCATGACTCGCCTCGCGTGGCGGCTTACATTGAAGCTGATAATGAACAAGCCCGACAGGATGCACTTGACTTGTTAGATGAGGAGAGAGACTTGGCGGCGGCTCGATCGGCAATTTATCAACAGGACCTGCGCCGTTATCACAACCACCGGGTTAAGTCCAGGACCTTTCAAGAAGGTGACCTGGTGCTCCGGCTCATCCAGGATCTGTCGGATGCACACAAAATATCACCGCCTTAGGAAGGACCCTTTGTGGTCAGCAAGAATTTAAACAACGGGTCATATTACCTCATTGACGTTCGAGAGCACAAAGACTCACGTAAGTCGGAGGAAGAGACCCGCCGGCCGTGGAACATTGCTCAGCTTCGACCATACTACACCTGAGCTACCGACTCTCGTCATGTACATACTTTGACGTTGTATATATTATGATAAGTAATAAAGCAGGACCTCTGTCTTTTTCCTCTTCAAAGATCATATATATTTACTATTTTCATTATTTAAATGACTATTAAGGAGCTGATCATATCTGAATCTAGCTTAACCTTTTTTGGTCCGGCTTATGATTGTATTCGAATCTAGCTATAAACCTCATGATCACTTGGGGGCTTCCTGTTCAAACATAGGTCATATTCGAACCAAAGAGAACATAACTGTCGTAACCCTCTTGATCAGCTCAAAGCCAAACTCACCAGGGGGCTTCTTGATCGTATCCGAATCATAGCTTAACCCCTTTTGGGTCTGAATTGGATCGTATTCAAATCAGGGTCGTTAAAAACGTCTCAAGGTCATTTGGGGGCTTCCTGTTCAAACATAGGTCGTATTCGAACCAAAGAGAACATAGCTGTCGTAACCCTCTTGATCGGCTCAAAGCCAAACTCACTAGGGGGCTTCTTGATCGTACCCGAATCATAACTTAACCCCTTTTGGGTCCGACTTGGATCATATTCGAATCAGGGTCGTTAAAAACCTCTCAAGGTCATTTGGGGGCTTCCTGTTCAAACATAGGTCATATTCGAACCAAAGAGGACATAGCTGTCAGTACCCTCTTGATCGGCGCAACGCCAAAGCCACTGGGGGCTATATGATCGTATTCGAATCTTAGCTTAACCCCTTTGGCCCGGTTTACTGATCGTATTCGAATCAGAAACCCCCAAATTTATGTTGTTTGAAATCTTCTATTTTGTCTTACTGGTTTTTATTGTCTCAAATCTAAACTATCAGTATGGTTTTTATTTAAGCCGGTTTGACTATTTGACAATAGGCCGCCAAGGCATGATAGTCATCAGGTATATGGAAGCATTGACAATTTCATAAAGACATATACCGGGTGTTTTTGACCCGTCCGGTGTTAAACCGCCAGGCCGGCTCTTTCACTTTTTGCAGGAGCAAAGTTAAAACATTGCAGATGTAATCAAAGATGAGCTGGCATAGAGTAGTATGCAACATTTTGTGTGCGATGGCATAAGCAACACATATAGTTTCAAGCTAAATCTATTACAAGGCTTTGAGAGCCCACAAGATGGTTATGACTCTCCCGTTGCCGGTTCACCTCCTTCTACTGATTGGAAGCTGGGATTGGACCAGTCAAAGCCGTTCAGAGCAATGAACTCCGCTTCATCATCAATCAGGCCGGCCGGATCAACTTCCGGAGAAAAAGTGTGTTGACGAACTGGCGGGATAAGACCTGTGACCTTATAAGAGGGAGTCGCCATCTTCTTATTCTCCATATCAAAACCCGGCTGATATTTATCGATGTTGGTCTCATCTCCAAGAATGGTAGCTTGAGGTCGAACTCCCCTCACACAGGCAATGAAGTCATCTTGCTCAAATAGAGTCCCGTCTTCCTTCACGGTAGGGTACCCCTTAGCTACATCCGCCGGGTCTAGATCTGGCACCCAGGCTTTGGAGCGGCTCAGGGCATTCAGGGCTCCGGCTTTGGCACAGAATCGTTTGACCTCTTGAAACCTGGCGGGTAGGATTGATAACTTCTTCAAGACATCGCTCAACCAATTGGGTCCTTGGTTGGCAGGGGAGATGGTGGCAAGTGCTCGTTGAGCGCTAGTATACAATTGCTCCACCAAGGTATACACCACCTTCAATTTGGTCACACTGTCTTGGCTCAGATTTTTGCTTCATGGACTTGCGAGTGTTTATTAAACAAAGGCTCAACAGGCGGCTTATATTCCAGGTCAAAAGAAGGTATAAGTGATTAATACAGATGACTTACCAAAGATGGCGGAGACCATTTGAGACACCCGGTTCTTTAAGCCGGTGATCTCTGTGGTAACCTCCTCAAGAGCCGCCTCAGCTGTTTCATCATGTTGTATCAGCAACGTCTTTTCTCCGGCCCAGGATTTCTTCTTTGCACTCAAGCTGGTCTTCAATTTTTCTGTCTCAGAAAGACTCAATTGGAGTTTAGAGTCAGCAGTCTTGATTTCTGCCTCTTGATCCGTCAGCTGGGTCTTTGCATCAGTTAATTGGGAGCCCAATTTAGATAGGGCGTTCTACAAAACATACACAGGTGTGTCAAGGCTTAAACTAAAAGTTATAAGGGTTCAAGTCTCAAGTACTATGCACCGCAATACCACTTGACACTTGGGGGCCGATGTCTGCCAAAGCAATTTTTTATGACTCTTATATGTTTCAAGTCCCAAGTGTTTTACAAAGTAACAACACTTCGCACTTGGGGGCTAATGCATGATATTCAGAAAGTTTCTCAAGATTAAGCCGGATTGCAATACTTATTGGGACTAGTAAAAGACAGTTATGAAGTTAAGTACCGGTTCATTTATGATAAATTGAGCCGGCCCGGGGACTACAGGTGAAGTTTACGCTACTTTGTTGGACTTTCGAAAAGCTTAGAGACAAAGTATCAACCTATATCATAAAGTCTACAGATCATTCAGGTTCATCATCTGAAGACTTGGGGGCTGGCAGAGTATAACTGAACCGGAGAACATACCTCATATTTGTGATAGCCTGGTTTTTTCCCTCTCTTATCTGCTTGAATTTTCATTTGAAAATTTTCTGAAACTTGGAATTCTTGAATCTTTTCATATGGACTTAAACAGTTGGGCATCTTTGGCTTTCACCCAAGTGCTTCACTTCCCTCCTAAATCATCATTTCACTTCTGATCCACCCCAAAATAATCTTTGGAATATTTTTCTTAAATAAAAAATATTCATTTTCTCTCAAAAACCCTAAGCCAGATCTGTTTGCTTCAAAGCAACCCCAATTTTTATGGCTCAGAAAAATCTGAGATAATTCACAAATATTCTGTGAACCCTAGGGCACCTTCCTGAGCAAAAATATTTCATCACTTTTTGGAATATTTTTGCTACAGAAAATCTTTTCTATTCTGGACAGAAATGGTGGTTTCTACAGCAACTACCATCTTACTTGCTCCATTTCACCTGAACTTTCTTGTGCATCTTTACCTTAGTAACTTGTAACTAGCCTCCAAAGCACAACCTCAATCTCCCAGCCGTTTGACCACAGTAACTATTCAAAGTTACTGGTCAGAAACTTACCTGGTTTGTAAAATCCTCTCTACTGCACCTGGATCCAACCAAACCGTGGTAAACTTCAAAACCACCACGAACAACATGACAGACATGATTTTTGGACGAAGGCTGGCTTGAGGAGAGAGTTCGCGCGGTGACCACGCGTGTCCACGATGCTAGGCATCCGTGTCGACGCGCTCTGGGTGTCGCCGAACGCTCTGTTCGCGCGTGCTCGCTTCCCTTGCCTGCCCGAGCGTGCCAAACCGCGCCACCATCATCGTCTTGATGTCTTTAACTCCCTAGCGCTCGTCGACGCCGGAGCTCGCCGTAGCGAGCATGGGCACGGTCCGGCCAACGCCACAGTGCGCTCTGCATTGTGCTCGTCGCCTTCCTCTTGATCATGTGCTTGTCTCCGTCCGCCCACAGGGTCCACGTGACCTCCGTCGCCTTCTCCCCCTCTCACTGACGCCGCTCGTCGTCGGGCGCCGTGGACAGGTGTCCACCGGCGGAGCCCGAAGCCCCCTCGCCGCTCGCCTATAAATAAGGCCACCCCCAGTCTCCTCGAGCCCAATCCAGCACTCCCACACACTCCATGACTGCTTAGGAAGCCATAGCCCGGCCGGGCAAGCCTCGGGCCACCGTCCCCGAGCACGAGCTCGCCGGTGATCCCCTCTGGACGCCATGGGAGCTCTAGCCCCTCCCAGGCCAGGGCAACCCCTCCAGGGCTTCCGCCTCTCTCCGGTGAGGCCGTATCGCCTGCTTGGAGCCCCTGGAGTGGCCTCCATTCGCCATTTTCCTCAACTCTAGCAACCTCCACGTTCTGCCTCCGCTTGTGAGCTTGTTTCCGACGCCGTCCGACTACCCCTAGCCATGCTACGGGTACAGGCAGGTGCGCCATCGTCCCCTCTCTCAATCCCTCCCTCTCATTTGGGCCAAGGAGCCCTTGTCGCTGGTGAGAGCTCCGGCGAAGCCACGGCCTTCTTTGTTTCTTTATCCCCCTTCCCCCACCTGACTAGCGGGGCCCGCTAGTTAGCCACTCTGTACGCGCGCGAAGCGGTACAAGTGGTGGCGCCCCTGGGCTTTACGCCTTCGACGTCACCCCCAGCCTGTCTCTTTTTATTCAAATTCATTTGAATTTACAGAACACTGCAAACAGTTATAACTCTTCAACCATAAGTCCAAATGAATTGATTCTTTTTGCATTGTGTTATTTGATAAGAAATCTAGCAGCTCACCAAAGATGAGATTTTTCTGAGCTGTTTAGAATTTCTGGTGATTTTCAGAAGTGTTCTTGATATTTGCTTTTCGTGTTTAAATTTATTTTCAGAGGGTGAGGCTTGTCTTGAGGATCACCAGAAGGCTTGTGAACCTCATCTGCACAAAGGCAAGCCACAGCAACATTTTCATGGTGTCATTTCAATATTTGTGATTTTCTTACTTGAATGAAATGATTAATCCATGCATTTAAATGATTATTGAGTTATTTGTATTCTGTTAAATATTGGTTAGTTCTTATGCTTGATTTACAGAATGATTGAAACTAGTTTAGTGGATAAAGCAAGTTAAGATTTATTTGGTGATGTTAGAAATAATTTTGTTATGCATGTTACTAATTATTTAAAGCGTTGTTTTTGCCTTCCTAAATTGATAAAAATTTGTTAGAAAATGTTTTGTTAAATACTTGTTTAATCATATTACTTGTCTTACATAATGTTTGAACCCGACTTAGTGATAAAGAAATTAAGAGTTGTTGGTAGTGAAATCTTTTTGTCAAGCATATGAGAAATTTATCGGAGTTACTTTCTTGCGTAAGAAATTAATAAAACTTATTGCAAAATATTTTGGTTAAGTTGTGAGTCATTTTGAGCAGTAGAGTAATATGACTTGTTGACGTTTATGCTTGGTGTGTATATGGATGACATCGGTCATTTTTATCATTATATGATGCATGTGTTGTTTTGCATTTCATGGCATGCTATGACACCGGTCATTTTTTAGTTTAAAGTTGAACCTGAATATAACTCAACTTGAATCTACCATTGGCTGGGTCATGGTGCCGCTGAATCGAGTTTCTTTCCAGTGCAACCACATTTGCCTTTGTGGGAAGGCCTTGATTCAGTCCATTGACATGGCCTCTGGTCGGTGCCTCCAACTAGGGAAGGTTATGCCGTGCTTGCCCTGGCCCGGTAAGCAGGCACAATCTTGTGTGCTTGTTGATAAGATTATGGTACCGAGTCCCCGAGTGGGAGTGTTTTGACCACGACGGTGGTCGGGGTGTCTTTGGTAGACACGGGGCCACCCAGGACCAGCCCATTGGGGATTTGGGTCGTACTGGCCGGGAGAGTGCTGTGGCAATGGAAGGGTTTTGTTGGAATGCCGTTGGTCCACCCGAATGGGAGTGCGAGGCCATGGGTTCCGTGGTGTGGGTATAGTGTGATACCTCTGCAGAGTGTGTAATCTATCGATAGCCGAGTCCACGGTCACGGACACTTCATAGTAGGTCCCACCATGAGTCAACGTTTAATAAAATTGCACACTAAGCTATGAACTTTGCATTCTTGATGGATGGTAGAAAGGCCATCGAGGCATTTGGGACCAAAAGATGGTCGTGGTTGTGATCGCCATAAGGATCACGAGTTGTTCTTGAGAAAGACCACTTTGGTGGTGTGTTTGTGATCTAGAGATGATCATAGTTGGTAAGCTGTCCTGAGGGACGTTCGAGCATGATCACAGCATGTTGACATATAGTGTTGCATTATTAATAATTGGTTAAATATCATGATATTGTTTGTCATTATGATTATGCCTGTTCTGAGCTTGCAAGTGCATTCAATGTACTGACCTAGCGTGTCATGCCAGATTTCAGGAAAGTATCGTTGGAGAGGAGCGTTGTTCGAGTCTAAATCGTGTCCACATCGGTGTCCCTGTGATATGGAGCTTCCGCCACGACGTTATTCCGCTGCCACGTAGTTGTTCGGATCGAGGCCCCTTTATGTTTACTAAATGATGTACATATCGTTCAGCCGCACCGAGTGTGCCGCTTGGCCTCGACAACTGTTCTAATGTAAACTCTGTTCCGCTAGAATCAATAAAGCGGTTGTTTTTCTGTACCAAGATGTTGTGTGTTGCCAGAAGACATGGTCTCTGGGCTGGCAATGCATGGTAAACCGGTCGCTCTGAGCCAGGGTGCCATAATATTTTAGCTGCAATTGCTTGACCATCTCAATTTCCGACTCACGGCTGGAATGAACATGACTGAGATAGCTGGACAGTATGTCACTAGCATTCAGATGAGTGTAGTGAGAGATATCAAAATGCACTTTCTGCTTCTCCAAGGCTTCTTACTTACCAGTGTGCCGGGCTAACACAGTGGGGGTCCCCGGTTCAAAATATCGGCTACCAGTAATCAACAGGTCAGTATCAGAAGTTGTTGGCGGGTTAGCTGAACTAGATGGTTCAGTGATAGTCGGATTAAGGGTGATGTCATCGGCTGACAACTCAGGAAGATCCAATTGAGTATGAACAGCCGGGTCTTCAGGTGCTTCAGTTTCAGAGGGAGGAGTTGGCATGGCCGGCTCAGGTGCAGGAACCTTTGGGTCTTATGATGGCTTAATCACCTTGACCTTCTTGGATTTGGCTTGGCCTCTAAGAAAAGTTTTATGAGATAGTTAGTTTAAGAATGCAATTTTTAAAGATACAGAGGAAAGCTGATTTTTCCTTACCCAGGAGCATTTTTGAAAGCCGGAAACTGAGTCTGGGATGAGTCACCAGAAGAGTGAGAAACCTCCTATAAAAGGTAAAATAAAGTCAGTGAGGCAAGGGAATAGATTCATTAATGAAAGCAAAAGATGAAGATGAAAGAAACCTCATTCGGGCGTTTTCGAGGAGTTTGTTGTAAAACTGAAGGCGGTTCATCATCGTCATTATTCCGGGCCTGACGGCGGCTCTCATGTTGCTGCTTTTTCAAAAGAAAATGAGGGTCCAAATAAGCCAAAGGGTGCGAAAACCTTACTTTCCGGGTTACCAGTCGAAGTTTCTGTCTTGGCAAATGGGCTGAGTCGGAGGAAATAGTTACCTCTTCTTCTACGGCCTGGCTGGCCCCCGTGTCGTCCTGGCAATAGTCAGTGTCAATATGGTTATTAAAAAACTGGCCAAGGGAGTCAAGGGCTACCTCCGACTCAGTATCATCGTTAAGATTTAACAGGTCCGAAGCAGTGCTCCTTTTCTTCTTGGACCTCCGGGTCGTCTTCCTGGCGGCTATGGCGGCAGCTCTAGCCTTCTTGGCAGCTTCATGGTCATACTTGGCCTTCCAGAAGTTGGATTTGGCCTGTAAAAAAATAAACAGGATAAAAGGTCATGCAAATATTTAAAACTACTGAGCAAAACACAAAAAGAGAAAGAGGTCAGGGGTTTTTCACCTCTGGTGCCGGGTTAAGTTTGCAGAAGGGGTTTAACCCAACCTTAATGCAGTCCTCATATTTTCCATTCACAAGGATGGTTAACATTACAACAATGTCTTCTTCAGTTAGTTGTACAGAGCTGTGATGCAGAGAGTCATTTGGGCCTCCGCCATACTCATACAGCAATTTGGATCGGCGGCTTAGAGGGATGACCCACCACGAGATCCAGCAATGGATCAAGTCAGCTCCTGTTAAGCCATTCCCCAATAAGGCATTAATCCTTTTAATAGATGGAATAAGATTCTTGTGTTCGACAGTAGTAAGTTTATCAGGGAGCACAAACTTGGAATCCAGATGCTCCGCGCGATAACCCGACAATGGTTTTTCATTGGCTGGAGACGTTGTAGCGACCAGACCTCAAACAGTCTGATCTCTGTGTATAAGTCTCATCCCTGGATCGGTAATGCTGACACACACAGTACTTGAAGGATTTATAACAAAGTGGCAATCACACACTTATTACATTGAATGTCTCAAAAGAGAACTTAATACAATAAATATGGCTTAAGGCCATCTAATACGATAACAGCGGAAGGCTTGGAAGATAAAGTGAGTCCATCAACTCCAACGGCATCACCGAGTGAAAGACCACGACCTAAGGCTCCTTACTCGTCGTTTGAAAAGTCTGCAACATGATATGTTGCAGCTCGAAAAACGGGTCAGCACATAGAATATGTTGGCAATGTAACACAAGAGAGTAATGAACGGAATAATGCTATCACTACATGCATATATGGTTTGGTGGAGGTTGTAAGGTTAAAGGTTTTGCGAAAAGCCAATTTTTCCCTATTGTAAAGGAATAAATTTCATTTAACTATCATGGTGGTTGTTAAACATTGAGAAGGTTCACCCAACTCAATCCCAATTAAAAATAATCATCATTAAAAGTATGTCACCTTTGGTGATAACTCAAAGGGTAAGGTGGTTGGCCTAGATAAGGTGGCCATCTCACATGATAGCTTCATACAAAATGTCATGCTCGTTAAATCTCTTGGCTACAATTTACTTTCAGTATCTAGACTTGCTGATTTCTGTTTTAATGTCCTATTCACTAAAGTAGATTGCCAAGTGTTTCGTAGAGATAATCATAAAATAGTCTTTACCGGTATACGCAGAGGTGATCTTTACATTGTTGATTTCACTAAAAAGGCTCAACCTAGAACTTGCTTAATTGCTAAATCCTCTAAAGGTTGGTTATGGCATAGACGATTAGGTCATGTTGGTATGTGAAACCTTGACAAGCTTATTAAAGAAAATCATATCCTTGGCGTTAACGATGTCATATTTGATAAGGATAGACTTTGCAATGCTTGTCAAGCAGGTAAACAAGTTGGAGGAAGGCATCCCGTCAAGAACATCATGACCACAAGGAGACCACTCGAGCTACTTCACATGGATATTTTTGGTCCTAACGCTTACAAAAGTCTCGGTGGAAATTCTTTTGGTCTAGTTATAGTTGATGATTTTTCAAGATTTACTTGGGTGTTCTTTCTCGATGATAAATCGCAGGTCCAAAAGATCTTCAAAAACTTCGCTAGGAAGGCCCAAAATCAATTTGAAGTGAAAATCAAGAAGGTTCGCAGCGACAATGGAACGGAGTTTAAGAACGCAAATGTGGACACCTTTCTTGATGAAGAAGGGATTTCACATGAGTTCTCGGCTACGTACACACCTCAACAAAATGGAGTTGTTGAGAGGAAGAACCGGACACTCATCGAAATGGCGAGAACGATGCTTGATGAGTACAAGACGCCAAAGCACTTTTGGGCGGAAGAGGTTGAGACAGCTTGTCATGCAACAAATCGCTTGTATCTTCACAAGCTACTCAGCAAGATGGCATACGAGCTCCTCATCGGTAACAAACCACAAGTTGGATACTTTCGAGTATTCGGCTCAAAGTGATACATTCTTGATAAACATCGTCATTCTAAATTTTCTCCAAAGTCTCATGAAGGTTTCCTACTTGGTTATGGCTCAAACTCTCACACATACCATGTCTACAACAATTTCACCCGAAAGGTTGAAGAGACGGTAGATGTGAAGTTTGATGAATCTAATGGCTCGCAAGTAGAGCAATTGCCAGTTGATGTAGGAGACAAAGACCCTTCGGAAGCAATCCAAGACTTGTCTATTGGCAAGATTCGTCCAACGGAGGTGAAGGAGAGTACCTCGTCCGTCCAAGTGGGAGCTTCTACCTCACGACAAGGTGAACCAAGAGTTGATACGGAAGCATCCACAAGTGGGACACACCAAGATGAAGAAAACGAGGAAGTGCACCAAGATGAACGCCAACAACCTCCTTCTCCACCACGACAAGAGAACGACAACGTCAACAACGAAGAAGGCCAAGAAGAAGAACAAGATGAAGAAGATGTTCAACCAAGATCCAAGCAAAAGCTTTCATGAGTTCGAGCAAGAATTGCTAAAGACCATCCCGTCGAGCAAATCTACAATGATATCCAAACCGGGAGAATCACTCGCTCAAAAACTCGTTTAGCTAACTTTTGTGAACACTATTCATTCATCTCTGGCATTGAACCTATGAAGGTTGAAGAAGCTTTGGAAGATATGGATTGGATAAATGCCATGCATGAAGAGCTACACAACTTTGAGAGAAATCAAGTTTGGACATTAGTTGAGAAGCCCGACAACAACCACAACATCGTCGGTACCAAATGGGTGTTTCGCAACAAGCAAGATGAAGATGGACAAGTAGTTCACAACAAAGCACGTCTCGTCGCCCAAGGCTACACTCAAGTCAGAGGTATGGACTATGGTGAGACATATGCCCCCGTTGCTAGACTTGAGTCCATTCGCATCTTACATGCCTATGCTAATCATCATGATATCACCTTGTACCAAATGGACATTAAAAGTGCTTTTCTGAATGGTGAAATAGAGGAGGAAGTTTATGTTAAGCAACCTCCCAGATTTGTCAATCCTAAGAAACCTAATCATGTTTACAAACTTCACAAAGCTCTTTATGGTCTTAAACAAGCTCCTAGAGCATGGTATAAATGCTTGACCAAGTTTCTTATTGAAAAAGGCTTTGAAATTGGAAAAATAGATTCTACTCTTTTTACTAAAAGGGTTAATGGAGAACTATTTGTATGCCAAATTTATGTCGATGATATTATATTTGGATCAACTAACCCTCATTTTAGCGAAAAGTTTGGAAAGTAATGTCGTAGAAGTTTGAGATGTCGATGATGAGTGAACTCAAATTCTTTCTCGGTTTGCAAATCAAGCAAACTAAGGAAGGTACTTTTGTCTCTCAAACGAAGTACACCAAGGACTTATTCAAGAATTTCAATATGCAAGAATGCAAAAGTATGACTACACCCATGCCTACTAGTGGACATCTTGATTTAACCAAAGATGGTGAACCGGTTGATCAAAAGGTTTATCGCTCTATGATTGGTTCATTGTTATATCTATGTGCTTCACACCCCGATATTATGTAAGTGTGTGCATGTGTGCACGGTATCAAGCCGCTCCTAAAGAATGTCATCTTAAGGCCATGAAAAGGATAGTGAGATACTTAATCCATACACCAAACTTTGGCATTTGGTATCCAAAAAGGGCTTCCTTTGATCTTGTTGGCTACTCTGATTCGGACTATGCCGGTGACAAGGTTGATAGAAGGTCCACTTCGGGTACTTGTCAATTTCTTGGTAGATCTCTTGTGTCTTGGTCTTCCAAGAAACAAAACTCGGTATCCTTATCCACCGCCGAAGCGGAATACATTGCCGCAGGATCATGTTGTGCTCAATTACTTTGGATGACCCAAACTCTTAAAGATTATGGGATATATGTGAAACACATTCCATTACTTTGTGACAATGAAAGTGCCATTAAGATTGCTCAGAATCCCGTGCAACATTCTCGAACTAAGCATATTGAAGTTCATCATCATTCCATTCAAGATCATGTTGCCAAAGGGGACATTAATCTTAAGCATGTTCACACCGATAAGCAATTGGCGGATATATTTACCAAACCACTTGATGAGAAAGTGTTTTGCAGGTTAAGAGGTGAATTGAACATCATTGATGCTTCAAACTTGGAGTAGGAACTCCATTTAATACATGCAAGGCATGAGCCTATGACTAATCCTTGATATTTCTCTTATGTTGACTATCTTATGTCTTGGATATATTTGCACCTTGCATGCTATCTAACCCATGTAGGTACGTGGATGAATCGAAATCTATGAGATTGCAACTCACTCACATCTTGAGCAATTTCTGTATCACCAAGTCGCTACACAATGGTGGATGAAGACAAGGAAGCACTCAACCATTCAAACATATCCTTTGACAAATTCTACCATGATTGTCATTTTGGATACACAAGTGCTCTTCCTTGCAAAAAACTAACCCATGTACGTAGATGAACTCAAACTTCAAGTGATGCTCCCAACTCTTGATGAGCTACATCAACCTTGAGCAACCCACACAAGTTCAACTACATGATCATGATCAACACCACCACCCAAGGTATGTTATTCCATCTTAGAGAAGCTTTACTCCAAGTCATGGGATAAAGCAACTCAACAAGATGTGAATACATCAAGATGCTTTAACGAAAAATGTTAACCCCATTTTGAGCTTAAATGATGAGTATGACCAAAGATCAAGTGATCTCACTTGACTCCTAAGTCAATATACTCTAACATAGGTGACTTTGTCACCGCCCAATTCTAGATGAAGTTCTCTTGTGTTCTTTTCTGTTCTCTTGCATTTGTCTCATGCATATTTGTTTCCCTCTTCAAAAAAAAACTTCATCTAGATTCTTTTTAGTTTCTTCTCTTTTATTTCTGTTCTGCATTCCTTGCATCCAATTCATTGCAAATCTTTCATTTAAATTCCTTGCAAATCCTTGTGAGATCTTACTTGTCTAGTGACCTGAGGTGACAAGTGTTTTCTCTATGATGAACTCGGTCACACCGGGCTGTTTACTTTGGTCCAACCGAACCCTTTCGGTGCCACCGAAGCACCAAACTCAGTGCTACCGATTTCACTGCAGGAAAAACATCTTGCCACTTGTTTCTGAATTCTTTTTGATCCAGCTTCACTCAATGAATCTTGTCCTCAACCAGCGTCCTACTCAAATTGCTGCTTTGTTCTTTGACTCAAGGACCAAACCCATCATGACAAAAAATCCAGAAGAACCCTTCTTGGAAATTGATGTCAAAGGGGGAGAGAGAGATCATCACATCAAAGCTTAATCATATCTATAGGGTGAGAGAATACTCTAGGGAAGAAAGAGACCCCAGATGCTTGGTGTTCAAGAGGAGAGAAGTCACATGTCTTCAAGATGGGAAAGACATGTTCATATTTGCTCGATTGCATTAGCTCTGTTTATTTCCTTTTAGCTCTGTTTTTGCTCTGATTTTCTGTTCCCTATCTTCTCCAAATATCCCATGTTAGATTCAGGGGGAGCAAGACATCTAAGGGAAGGAAATCCTTGAATTTATTGCATATCTTTACCTTTGGGGACATGTCCTATCCAATGTGGTACTTAGTACTAACTCTACATGTCATCCCAGTCTTGGTACTCTTGTGGTCTCTCTTGTTTGCTCTGGCCAGTAGGTGTATCTGTGTTATCTAACCTTGTTTACGTAGGTTCATCCCATCCTAAGCCAACTCAAGACCACAAGGTAAGTATATGCATCACAGTCATGTGAATGAGAATTTCTTGCTGATGTACATACTATTTGCAAGAAGGACTCATGAGCATGAAGGTACATTTCTCATATTTTCATCATTTGCTCTGATGCATATAGCCAAGATACACGTAATACATTGCTTACTCTGTCATGTTTATGCATTCACATGCTCCTATATTCCATATTCACATGATTGCATACATGTAGGGGGAGCCTATGCAAGTTACATGTATTTCCAAAGCTTTACTTACTACTCTTAATATCTTGATCTAAAGCTTTGATGTATTTGTCATCAATTACCAAGAAGGGGGAGATTTAAAGCACAAGTGCTACCTAGGTGGTTTTGGTAATTAATGTCAACATATCTCTAGTTGGACTAACATTTTTATCTAGTATGTTTCAGATATGTTCAATAGTGAAGTGGCATGGACTAGAGGATGTGAAACCCCTTCAAAATGCTAAGGACAAAGGATTGGCTCAAGCTCAAATCTCTACATTTTCTATTTTAGTGATCCAAGATCACATTGAGTCTATAGGAAAAGCCAATACTATCAAGGAGGGATGAGGTCTTGCTTAATGAGGCTCTTGCTCAAATGCTTAGTGATTTTCTCCAAAGCCCTCAACTACTTTCTCACATCCACATATGACCTAAACCAAAAGTCAAACTCGGCCCCACCGATTTTTCCTATCCGGCGCCACCGAGTTTCAAATGTCATAGCCACTGCCACAAACCCTAGGCAAATCGGTCTCACCGATAGGGATCTCGGTCTCATTGAGATGGGGTTGTAATCTCTCTGTTTCCCTTCATAACATTTCGGTCTCACCGAGATGAGCGATCGGTCCCACTGAGATTGCAATGTAAACTCTCTGTTTTCCCTTTTGTAACATTTCGGTCTCACCAAAATGAGCGAATCGGTCCCACCGAGTTTACCTGACCAACTCTATGGTTAGCATATTACCAAAATTGGTCTCACCGAGATTACGTTATGCCCTAACCCTAACCACATCGGTCCTACCGAGTTGCATGTCGGTCCCACCGAAAACCCTAACGATCACTAGCTTTGCTGAATCGGTCCGACCGAGTTTAACCATTCGGTCCCACCGAGTTTGGGAAGTTATGTGTAATGGTTAGATTTTGTGTGGAGGCTATATATACCCCTCCACCACCTCTTCATTCGTGGAGAGAGCCATCAGAACAAACCTACACTTCCAACTTACTTTTTCTGAGAGAGAACCACCTACACTTGTGTTGAGACCAAGATATTCCATTCCTACCATATGAATCTTGATCTCTAGCCTTCCCCAAGTTGATTTCCACTCAAATCTTCTTTCCACCAAATCCAAATCCTGTGAGAGAGAGAGTTGAGTGTTGGGGAGACTATCATTTGAAGCACAAGAGCAAGGAGTTCATCATCAACACACCATTTGTTACTTCTTGGAGAGTGGTGTCTCCTAGATTGGCTAAGTGTCACTTGGGAGCCTCCGACAAGATTGTGGAGTTGAACCAAGGAGTTTGTAAGGGCAAGGAGATCACCTACTTCGTGAAGATCTACCGCTAGTGAGGCAAGTCCTTCGTGGGCGATGGCCATGGTGGGATAGACAAGGTTGCTTCTTCGTGGACCCTTCGTGGGTGGAGCCCTCCGTGGACTCGCACAGCCGTTACCCTTCGTGGGTTGAAGTCTCCATCAACGTGGATGTACGATAGCACCACCTATCAGAACCACGATAAAAACATTCGTGTCTCCAATTGCGTTTGAATCTTCCAAACCCTTCACTTTACATTCTTGAAAGTTGCATGCTTTACTTTCCGCTGCTCATTTACTTGTTGCATGCTTGCTTGATATGTATTGCGTTTGTTAAACTTGTGCCAAAAATCCACTTCAACCTAAAGATTTTGAAAATTGCAACTTTTGGTACTTAGTGTCTAATCACCCCCCCTCTAGACACCTCTTCTCGATCCTTTCACCGGGTGGCGGTCCATAGGAGAATCACACGGTACCCCGGGATTTCCAAAAATACAGGCAATCACTGGGTTCCCCAGGTGCCTCAATCCACCCAGATGTGTATTAAAGTTGCCACCTTAAGTAACCACTAAATTAGCAATCTCACATCTGTCATGAATACACTCAACCCAATCCACGTCTACGAGCATAGCATGGCAATATAAGCAACGTAGAAGTAACTCCCAGGGTTTGATAATAAACAGGTGAATAGGTACTACCTCATCTACTTCCCAAACCCCACAATTTAATTCAGATCCTAACCATGCAATGTTTGAGGGTTGATCTAATGCAATGAAAACTGGGTAGTAAGAGGTATGATCAAAGTGTTACTTGCCTTGCTGATGATCCGCGAAACCTAGAGACTCGATGTAGCACGCTTCGCACTCCGGGTACTCTATCGCAATCAAACAAGCATGCAATAAGCAATCAAGAAAAAGCACGGGTAAAACTCAAATAAGAGATCTAACTAGAAAGTTCAACTTAAGAACTCCGGTTTGCAACAAGAATAAATCAAACGAAGCAACAAAACTCAAACGGCGAGAGAAACAAGCTTCGTTTACTAATCTGGACTAAGGTCAAATTTTACAGTAGCAAAAACTTGTTTAAGTTGGTTAAACAGAAAGAGGGTTTCGAGACAAAACTCTAGGCGCTTGAATCGCCCAATTCCGATAAACGAGCGAAAAGTTATAATAGAACGAAAATCGGATCAGAAATCGCGATCGAAAATAATCGCGGAAAATCCGAGAAAAAGAAAAACTGACGAAGAGGCTAACGAACGAACGTTCGCTGTCTGCGGCTAAACGGTGAAAACCGTTCATAAAAACGAACGTACGGACGAACGTCCGCTAAATAACTAAACCGGAAAGAAATAAAACTGATCTAAATAAAATAAAAAACCCGCAGATCTAAAAAAACCGTACGGTTTTTCGAAGAAAACCGATGGCGGCGGCGCTACCTCCATCAAGTCCGGCGAGGGGCGGCGGCGGCGGCTTAGGGGTAGGGTTTGGGCGGGGCTGGTGGGCTGGGGGGTGCGACTTTTAAGGGGCCGGCCCGAAGAGTCCTGGCCGAAAACGGCCTAAGTCGGTTTGACTTTTTTTAAATAATTTTGACGTGCAGAAAAAGAAAGAAAATAAATACTACACAGACTCCAAAAATCCCAAAATAAATTTTCCCCGTCCTCTAAAAACAAGCCGGACAAGGCGATCATTTATTTAGGCCTAAAATGCAATTTTGAAAAATGCATATTTTTCCTAATTCAAATAAAATAGCGATAAAACTCCGAATAAAAAACTTATTTGATTTTAATATTAAATCTATGATATTTCTTTATTTTGAGGAAGTCATTTTATCCTCTCTCTTTTATTTTTTTATAAAAGAAATATTTCAGAGAAAAATAATTAAAATCAAACGATCCTCTTTTCAAAATTCGAGAAGAACTCAAATATGAAAATGACGAAATCCCCAACTCTCTCCGTAGGTCCTTGAGTTGCGTAGAATTTCTAGGATCAACCAAAATGCAATAAAACATGATATGCAATGATGATCTAATGTATAACATTCCAAATTGAAAATTTGGGATGTTACAAACCTACCCACCTTAAGATGAATCTTGCCCTCGAGATTCGGGTTGGCTAGAAAATAGGTGAGAGTGATCCTTCCGTAAGTCTTCCTCTCGTTCCCAAGTGGCTTCATCCTCGGTATGGTGACTCCACTGAACCTTGCAAAATTTGATAACCATGTTGCGCGTAACTCGGCTAGCAAACTCAAGTATCTTGACTGGTTTCTCCTCATATGTCAAATCACTATCCAACCGTATCGCTTCTAGTGGCACTGTATCTCTCAGAGGAATTTCAGCCATCTCCGCGTGGCACTTCTTCAACTGAGAAACGTGGAACACATCGTGAACTCCGGACAATCCTTCGGGTAATTCCAACTTGTAAGCTACTTCTCCCATACGTTCCAAAACTCTGTATGGTCCCACAAAACGTGGTGCTAACTTCCCCTTAACTCCAAAGCTCTTCACTCCTCGGAGTGGTGATACTCGAAGATACACTCTGTCTCCGACTTCGTAGATTGTCTCCTTGTGTTTCGAATCCGCATAACTTTTCTACCTGGATTGGGCTACCTTGAGTCTATCGGGAATCATCTTAACCTTCTCTTCAAACTCTTTAATCAAATCTGGTCCAAACAACTGTTGATCTCCAACTTCGTCCCACAACAACGGTGTTCTGCACCTCCTTCCGTACAGTGCTTCGAAAGGGGCCATCTTCAAACTAGCTTGATAATTGTTGTTGTAAGAGAACTCTACATAAGGCATATTATCGTCCCAACTAGATCCATAGTCTAGCGCACAAGCTCTCAACATGTCCTCCAGAATCTGATTTACTCTTTCAGTCTGTCCATCTGTTTGCGGGTGAAAAGTTGTACTGAACTCTAGTCTGGTTCCCAATGTTTCATGCAACTGATTCCAAAAATTTGAAGTAAACTGGGTTCCTCTATCTGATACAATGGTCCTCGGAACTCCATGCAGACATACGATCTTGGTCATATAGATCTTTGCCAACTTAGCACTGGTGTAAGTGGTCTTTACTGGGATGAAATGAGCTACTTTCATCAATCGATCGACTACAACCCATATCGAGTCATAGCCTGAACGAGTCCTAGGCAATCCCGTGATAAAATCCATGCCTAGTTTATCCCACTTCCATTCGGGTATAGGCAATGGCTGTAGCAATCCTACTGGCTTCTGATGTTCTGCCTTCACTCTCTGACATACATCACAAACTACTACATACTCCGCAATATCCTTCTTCATAACGGTCCACCAGAAACTGTCCTTCAAATCCAGATACATCTTGGTATTTCCTGGGTGAATCGAATATGGCGAATCATGGGCCTCTTGCAGAATCAACTTCCTAATCTCCTGATCATTTGGTACATATATGCGGTCCTCAAACCATCAAGTATCGTGCTCATCTTCATGAAATCCCTTGGCTTTTCCTTTGCTCATCCTTTCCTTTATTTCGGCAATCTCCTTGTCCGTCCTTTGAGCTTCTCTGATCTTATCCATCAAGGTAGACTGAATCTCCAATGCTACTACATAACCTTTCGGAACTATCTCCAAACATAGTTCGTGAAGGTGTTATGTTAACTCCTTGGGTAATTTCTCTGGTCATGACGGTATTTACATGACTCTTGCGGCTCAACGCATTGGCTACTACGTTAGCCTTTCCTGGGTGATAATGCAATCTCATATCATAATCCTTAATGAGTTGTAACCATCTCCTCTGCCTGAGATTTAACTCCTTCTGCGTGAAGATATACTTCAAACTCTTGTGATCCGTGTATACCTCACAATGGTTTCCGATGAGAAAATGTCTCCATGTCTTCAACGCATGCACTACAGCTGCTAACTCCAAATCATGCGTAGCATAGTTTAACTCATGGGGTTTAAGCTGTTGTGAGGCATATGAAACAACTCTTCCCTCCTGCATAAGTACGGCTCCAATTCCCCGTCAAGAAGCGTCGCAATACACTTCATAATCTTTGTGTTGATCTGGTAGGATCAACACCGGTGATGTGACCAAGCGTTTCTTCAACTCCTGAAAACTGGCCTCACATTCCTCAGTCCAATTGAACTTGGTGTCCTTCTTTAACAACTCCATCATGGGCTTTGCAATCTTTGAGGAATTTTCAATGAACCTCTGATAGTATCCTGCGAGTCCAAGAAAACTCCGGATCTCTCCAACTGTCGTGGGTGATTCCCAATTTGTCACGGTGACAACTTTGGTGGGGTCTACTGTTATTCCTTCTCCGGATATAACATGTCCAAGAAATCCAACTTCCTTCAACCAAAACTCACACTTGCTGAACTTGGCGTATAACTGATGTTCCCTGAGCTTGCCAAGTACCAAACGCAAATGTTCTTTATGTTCTTCTTCATTCTTTGAGTAAACCAGAATATCATCAATGAACACTACGACGAACTTATCCAAAAACTCCATAAACACTTTGTTCATCATGTTCATGAAGTAGGCAGGTGCGTTAGTCAGGCCAAATGACATAACGGTATACTCATATAGTCCATACCTTGTGGTAAAAGTTGTCTTAGGTATGTCCTGCTCTCGAATCTTCAACTGGTGGTACCCTGATCGCAAATCGATCTTGGAAAACACTTTAGCTCCTTGCAACTAATCAAACGAATCATTGATCATCGGCAGGTACTTATTCTTGATCGTTACTTCATTCAATCCACGATAATCAACAACCATCCTTAACGATCCATCCTTATTTTCCACTAGAAGTACTGGTGATCCCCAAGGTGACGAGCTTGGGCGAATATATCCCTTATCCAGTAACTCCTTAATCTGCTTCTTAATTTCCTCTAAATCCCGTGCGGGCATCCGGTACGGTCTCTTAGATATTGGCCCAGTGCCTGGCAAAAGCTCTATCAAAAACTCTATGTCTCTATCTGGTGGCATGCCTGGCAACTCTTCTGGAAATACATCCATCAAATCCTTTACTACTGGTACTTCCTCCTGTACAACTCCTGATAAGGAATTTACTTGAGTCCTATTCGGCACAAGCTGGGATACATACTTGATCCTTTTTCCCTCTGGGGTGGTGAGTAAAATCATCTTACTGGCGCAATCGATGTTTCCTCCATACATCGATAGCCAATCCATACCCAGAATCACAGCCAAACCTTGCAATTCCAAAATTATCAGATCGGAGGGGAAAACATGCCTACCTATGGCCAATGGCATCTGAAAACATCCCTGGCTTGCCATATACTCTGCTCCGGGTGAGGTTACTAACATGGGTGTCTTAAGTATTCTAGTGGGCAGGTTATACTTATCCACAAATCCCCTTGATATGTATGAATGAGATGCACCAGTATCAAAAAGAACGACTGCAGTAAATGACTTAACCAAAAACTTACCAATTACTGCATCTGGCTGGGCTTCAATCTCCTCCATGTTAACGTGGTTCACTTGTCCCCTGTTGAAAGGGTTGGGCTTCTTCCCAGAGCTTCCATTGCCATTTCCATTTTTAGCTTCAGGACATTCATTGGTGTAATGTCCAGTCTTCTGACACTTGTAGCAAGTAACGTGGCTTAGATCCTTCTTGGTGGGTGTTGCCGGGTTGGAACGGTTCTGTCCGCTACTTCCTCCATTGCAATTGCCGTTCTTGGGGCCACTATGGTTACGCGAACTTCCTCCATTATGAGTGTGGCCTCCATGATTATGCACAAGCCCTCCCGAGTTCAGGGTGAAACGGGGTCTCTGCTGAGCTCCAGAATTATACTTCCCTTGTGCATACTTCCTCTTGCGGCTGTCAATCTGCTGCTGCTTCCCTTCAAGCATGAGAGCTATATCCACCAACTCCTGGTAGTTATTGAAATTTGCTACCATTAACTGCATGTTCAGCTCATCATTCAGTCCTTCCAGAAACTTCTCCTTCTTAGCTGCATCTATAGCAACATCATCTGGGGCATAACGTGCTAGCTTACTAAACGCATCCACATACTGGCCAACAGTGCGTCCTCCTTGGCATAAGTTGCGAAACTCACGCTTCTTCATGGCCATAGCTCCTGCTGATACATGGGCAGTACGGAAAGCTTGCTGGAACTGATCCCATGTGACAGTGGCTATAGGATAGGTGACAGTGTAATTCTCCCACCATGAGGCTGCTGGTCCATCCAATTGGTGTGCGGCAAAATGCACCTTCTTAGCATCTGTGCATCCTGTAGTGGTTAACTCCCTTCCAATCCTGCAGAGCCAATCATCTGCAACTATCGGCTCGGTGCTACTAGAAAACACTGGCGGCTACAACCTTAGAAAACGGGCTAAGTTGTCAACTGGTGGTGGTGGTGGTGGGTTGTTGTTGTTGCCTTGGTTCTGAACTAATAACTGGATCAGGGTATTCTGCTGCTGGATCAACTGAGTGAGCTCCGGTGGAAAGGTAAATCCGGGGTCACGTCTCGGAGGCATTTGAGGGTTTTGGAGAGAAGAGAATAGAATAGAATGAGGTCTAGTGAGAAAACACTACCCATATGCACATGAGACAAACACAATCATATCACTCAATCAATCAAGCAAGGGCATACATTCGGTCTAGAACTATCTTTACATAGTGCTTGGACTATACTATTTACATGGTAGACTACTACTACTGTTTTGGTGGTCAACTAGAAATATTGATCGGTCTAAGACTCCATGACATCTGCTCCAGCTTCATCAACATAGTCATCATCGCTATCGTCAGGGTCCGAGTCGGTGTCGTTGATGATGATGTAGTCCTCTGGACGAATCTCCTTGGGTTCTTTGTATTCTCCTCCTGGCGCGGGGTCTCCCATGAATACTCCTATCTTCCTTTCAAGATCGTCATTCCTGTCCACTAGTACGACGATTTCCTCCTCATAATCTTCATGAGTAGCCTTGAGTTCTTCCTCTAGCTCCGTGATCCTTGTCATTTCCTTCTTCAGATCTATCATGCCTGTGCACATCTGGTTCTCCTGGCGGCGAATATGCTGGTTTAACTCTTGGATGAAAGCTGCAATGGATCTATCCTTCCTGGTGCTGATCATCTCCCATTGCTCATCTCGGCGCCCACAAATCTGGTAGATAGTATCCTTGAGATCCTTGTGGTAAACTTCTCCAATGCGTCCCATTGTGATGTGAGCTGCCATACTCTTTCGTAGACTCCAGGTTGGTGGATCGAAAGAAAACTCTATGGGCTCAGTGACTGGTGTGAATGTCCTTCCTGGAACCTAAACTTGAATCATCCGGTGCTCCTCTTCTGGTAAAGTGGCATTGTAAGTTCCGATGAAGCTTGGTATTCCAATGTTCAAGTACCTAGGGACTTCCTTCAAGTGTCTTCCAAAGGGGGCGTCTTAATCCGGTTGCGCAAACTTGTTCCTTGCGTCTGCCATCCTAAAGAGTAGAAAAAAGGAGAGGAGTCAGAAATGAGAAGAGAATAGTGATCTAGGGCTTTAGCTTAGTGGTCGTGTCCTACAGTCAGCGTGTGCTCTGATACCATGTTTGTAGCAACCAGACCTCAAACAGTCTGATCTCTGTGTATAAGTTTCATCCCTGGATCGGTAATGCTGACACACACAGTACTTGAAGGATTTATAACAGAGTGGCAATCACACACTTATTACATCGAATGTCTCAAAAGAGAACTTATTACAATAAATATGGCTTAAGGCCATCTAATACGATAACAGCGAAAGGCTTGGAAGATAAAGTGAGTCCATCAACTCCAACAACATCACTGAGTGAAAGACCACGACCTAAGGCTCCTTACTCGTCGTCTAAAAAGTCTGCAACATGATACGTTGCAGCCCGAAAAACAAGTCAGCACATAGAATATGCTGGCAATGTAACATAAGAGAGTAATGAATGGAATAATGCTATCACTACATGCATATATGGTTTGGTGGAGGCTGTAAGGTTAAAGGTTTTGCAAAAAGCCAAATTTTCCCTACTGCAAAGGAATAAATTTCATTTAACTATCATGGTGGTTGTTAAACATTGATAAGGTTCACCCAACTCAATCCCAATTAAAAATAATCATCATTAAACCCAATCAAATTATATTAAGAGTGATGAGATCCACATGATAATCCAAGAACCAGATACTCAAGATGTCCATAACCAGGGACACGGCTAACCATGATTAGTTTGTACACTCTGCAGAGGTTTGTGCACTTTTCCCCACAAGACTCGATCTCCTCCGTTGGAGTTATCGCAGTACATGGTGTTTGAGAAGCGGATGACTGAGACACAGTCTTTCCGAAGAGGTCCCCTTAACCGATAGATAGGCCGGTACACTTATAATCCCCTATGTCGGTGTCAAAACCGGCGGATCTCGGGTAGGGGGTCCCGAGCTGTGCGTCTAAGGCGGATGGTAACAGGAGGCAGGGGACACGATGTTTACCTAGGTTCGGGCCCTCTTGATGGAGGTAATACCCTACGTCCTACATGATTGATATTGATGATATGAGTATTACAAGAGTTGATCTACCACGAGATCGTAGAGGCTAAACCCTAGAAGCTAGCCTATGGTATGATTGTATGTTGTCCTACGGACTAAACCCTCCGGTTTATATAGACACCGGAGGGGGCTAGGGTTACACAGAGTAGGTTACAAGGGAGGAGATCTACATATCCGTATTGCCAAGCTTGCCTTCCACGCCAAGGAAAGTCCCATCCGGACACGGGACGAAGTCTTCAATATTGTATCTTCATAGTCCAACAGTCCGGCCAAAGGATATAGTCCGGCTGTCCGGAGACCCCCTAATCCAGGACTCCCTCAGTAGCCCCTGAACCAGGCTTCAATGACAATGAGTCCGGCGCGCAGTTTCGTCTTCGGCATTGCAAGGCGGGTTCCTCCTCCGAATACTCCATGGAAGATTTTGAACACAAGGATAGTGTCCGGCTCTGCAAAACAAGTTCCACATACCGCTGTAGAGAGAATAATATTTCCACAAATCTAATCTGCTGACATGTTTTGACAGCATGACATCATGTCATGACCCGGTCATTATTCGAACCGTTTTTCTCAACCAGCACCGCACATATCGCGAGGAGGTTTTCTTGACACGTCTTGTCAAAGCAGAGATCGTGTCCCCCTTATCACGGGATTCTCATCAATATGGACGTGGGTAACCCAACCGCGCCATCAATTATGGTGCTTGGGGAATAACTGGTTTTACCAGGCAAGTAGGGAGGCGCATCGCCTCTTCCGCCCCTATAAAGGGACAAGGATTCACCCTTTTTACCCACGCCTTCTTCCTCCTTGCTTACCCATTCTCGCACACTCGAGCTCCAGCGCCCAAGTTCGCGTATTTCTTCTCAAACCACTCCAAGCATGTCCGGAGTGGGAGGCAAGTGGATGGTCTCCTCCGTCACGGAGGAGAACATTACAAAGTTACGGGAAGCCGGATATCTAGCCGCGGATATCGCGCACCGGCTGCCAGATGCAGGGCATATCATCCCTACGCCCGAACCCCATGAGAGGGTAGTTTTCTTACCCACTTCGTCCGCGGACTGGGATTTCCGCTCCACCCGTTTGTCCGTGGGCTCATGTTCTACTATGGGCTGGATTTTCATGATCTGGCCCCCAATTCCATCCTCGACATCTCAGCGTTTATCATCGTGTGCGAGGCCTTCCTCCGCATCAGGCCCCATTTCGGCTTGTGGCTGAAGACCTTCAATGTCATACCGAAGGTGGTGGTCGGCCAACAAGCAGAGTGTGGAGGCGCCATGGTGGGCAAGATGCCTAATGTCACCTGGCTTGAAGGCTCCTATGTGGAGACCATAAAGGGGTGGCAATTGGGGTGGTTCTACATCACCGAGCCGCGCGACACCAACTGGGTGGCGGCCCCCAAATTTCGATCTAGAATCCCCACGTGGCTCACTTCCTGGAAAGAGAAGGGCCTGTCCTGGGGTTCTTCGGTAGAGCTGACCGGACTCCAGACCTGCATCGGGAAAATGATGAGCAAGCAAATCAAGCTCGTCAACATGGTCCAGGTCATGCTCTTCCGCCGGATTCTCCCGTCTCAACGACGGGCATTCAATTTGTGGGAGTTCGACCGGGCCAAGCACCAGACGTTGCGAGAGCTCGACGACACGATGCACACGGATGTCTGGAGGGTGTTGTTCAAGGGCGCCGAGGTACCTCCTTCCCTCACCAAGGATCGTGGACTCAGAGCAAAGCGCCATGCCAATCCGGTAAGTTTTGATATCTCACACGGTATTTATTTTCCCCAGTTAAATCATGTGCGGGGCCTAAGCTTCCATGTCATTAACAGGACTGGATAAAGATAGTGGAGGAGCTCGATTGCCCAGCCCCCTGCCTGAAGATCCTAGAGATGCTCTCTTAACGGAGATGCTGGCTCCGGCACCTTACGAGGTGCCGGCGAAGAAGACCAAGAAGAAGGCCACGGGGACTCTAAAGGGTCTCCGGCGCAAGGTTGTATCGGACTCATCGTCCGATGACTCCGACGCGCACTCCTCCCACGAAAACGAGGAGGAGGAGGAGGAAAGTTCTCCCCCCCAGCTGGGGGAGACAAGAAAAGGAAGACCGACCCAACCGGGGAGGCCGAAGGGTCCAAGAAGGGACGGACCCTCCCTCCGGACTGCTCCACGACGGCCGCCTAGAGCGGCGACGAGTGGCTACCCAGGGTCAAGCCCCTGGCAAAGTCGTAAGTATCCGGACACCATAGTAATTCATGGTATGTTTTATTGCACTGCTTCTCCTCATGCCGAACATGATTATGCAGTCCATCCCAAGCTCATCTCAACATATCTTCGTCGAGCGGTTCATTGGACTCGTCGAATATGAATAGCGGTTCTCTTCCGACCGCCTCCACCCCTCGCCCTATGGACAACATCGAGGTGTTGTCTCGAAAGGCATCGAGCCAAGCGGAGGTGGTCCTGGGGGCGTCTCGAGGCGACATCCCAGACCCTGGGTGCAAAGGGAACAAAACTCCCACGGGTTCCGAGTTCGGCCCCCAGCCGAACACTGCCCCGGAACCTTCAATGGTTTCTGACTCCGGCGGGCGATCTCCTGTTAAGGGGGGCCAGCCGCCCGTGCCGGTGTCCTCTGTCCATCCAGAGGCACCGGACAACTTGCTGGAAGCGCTTCGCGGCGCTTCCATCGATGAAGAGCACCGCACTATCATGAGTGTGGTGATCGAGAAAGTTCAGGCCGCCAAAAACGGACTGACCGAAGCTTGCGCCAGCCTTCTAACATGCTTTGAGGTAAGCGATCAAAATATAAGAAAGTATTACCGCATAGATAGTAGCCCCTGATGCTCTGTTCGGCGTTCGAGAAGAAATGCCGAATAGAGGATCAAATGATGACTCAAGAGTCTAATCAGAATATGTCTATGTGTATGTGCAGGCTTCACTGCTGGCCGCTACCACACGTACTGCGGAGGTCTCTGCACTGAAGCAGGACCTGGAGCGGTCCGAGAACGAGCTCGGCCTTACCAAGAGGCAGCTCGAGGAGAGCAAAGGTAAGCAATACCTTGTCTATATATTTAAAAAGAAGTTCGGTTGTAAAATAATAGGATCATCATGAATTTTCCAGGGGCCACGACCGAGGTGGCGACCCTGAAGAAGGCGCTGTCCGAGGCCAAAAACAAAGCGGCCAAGGAGCGCCTTGAGCGGGAAAAGCAAGAAGCCGGAGTAGGTGAGGTGCAGCAAGAGCTCGAGGCTCTTGCCAAGAAACACGAGTCCTTGGAGCTTGAATCTAAGATGCGAGAGTCCGAGCTTGTGAAGGCGCTTGAAAGCGCCCGAAGCGCCAAGGCTGAAGCCCACAAGGCCCTCCAGGAGATTGATGCGGTGAAGAAGATAGCAGCGGGTAAGGCATTCATTATGCAAAGCAAGCATGTGAAGGAAACTTTCCTTTTACTTACCCGAGTTCGGAGCTCTCTAGGAGAGTTCGCAGATCTTCCCTGAAGTGTATTGGATGCTGCGGAGTTTTACCGAGCTGAGGAGGGGAGCTCGACGAAAAGGTTGTTTTGATCTCAGTATACTGGGACCGAACACCCAATGCCCTTGAGCAACCAGCTAAAGCAATTGGTCGAGCTTCACAAGGCGGCCGAACAGGCCATGAAGGGTCTTATAGTCCGGATGTGGCCTGGCGAGCCCCTGCCCAGCAGCTACTTCGGTCTGGTGAGGTGGCTTGTGGACGCCTGCCCACGGCTTGAAGTCATAAAGCGGTCTGTCTGCATCGAGGGTGCATGCAGGGCTTTTGCCCGGGCGAAGGTGCACTGGGCGAAGCTGGACGCTGTGAAGCTGGTGAAGGAGGGGCCGCCAGAGGGCAAGTAGCATCGCAACCCCGAAATGTATTATGATAGTGTCCTGAAGGGTTCCCGTCTTGTGGCGGATGAATGTGCCAGAGATGTAATTTTTGAATGAACATGCGCATGTGATTCTGTAATGTGAAACAAGTTCATTTGCGCTATGCAACGCTTTCTTAATTTGAAATATTACCTTGTGTGCAGCCATTTATAAAATCTGAGAGTTGGCCAGTCGTCGGCTTCTGCCCCCATGTAACTAGTACTGGGGTGTTCGGGATAAACCTGAGCACTCTTTATCCCAATTTTGGGTCCTTCGAGGGAGGTGTTCAGCACAACGAACCAGGCAATCAGACTATAAGGCTTTATCACTCTCACTTAGCCATAGAAGTCTACGATTTTAAATTTTGGCGAAAAGCCCCTAGTATTCGGAAGGCCGAATTTGGGGCGCTATACACGCCTAAGTTGGGCAAGGCCGACTCCTCGCCCAAAGCGGAAAAAGTCTTTAAGGACTTGAGACCTCTCAAACAGCGACCAGCTCTCGCCTTATCATGACAGTCAGTTTTCGGCTTTCTCTACCGAGGTGCTCGTCCGGAAGAACCGGGACACAATCGCAGTAGTTCTCCCAGCGCTACCTTAGCCGATATAGCGGAACGTAAGGTACCAAAGCATGGGAGCTGGGCAAGCCCAACTATTGACCCAAGACATGATTCAGAGCTGATGCATATAATGCTATAAGTTTGGGGTGCCACACTGTCGAAAGTGTTCAGACTTCTCACACCATATTATGGGGTAAACGAAAGACCCTGGCGTATTGACCGTACCAAAATGTACGGGAGCAAGTTGTCGTAAATGAACATAAAGGGATAAATAATGCCGTAATAGACTAATGCTATGCATTTATTTAAGTAATACGTCAAACCGTACTGATACAAGTAGTGCAATAAGCGGAAAATAGGACTATTTGACATGTCCTATCCAAGGGCAAGCTGCGTATGGATAGTAGAAAGCGGGTATATCGATTATTATTAGAGACCACCTAGGGGTTTCCGTGTACATCTTAACTTCTTGCCTCCTTGGATGTTCCTTCCCGTAATGTGTCCGGCAATCGTACTGCCGGAAAGGGCTTCCAGAAAGTTAGGTCCTGAAAGAGGAAAAATGATAAAGGTATACAGCCCCTGGGGCGGTTAAGCCGCATTGCGGGACGTGCCGTGATCATGCCCCCGCCTATGCCCATGGTATTTTTAGTGCGTAATTATGTACGCGCGGCACGGATTTTGTCAATTGACTATGACTGGGACGGGGGCGAATTGCTAGGCGGGCTCTAAACGTGCCAGGCGATCCTGTTGCAGTTTACTCCGGACTCGCTTGACGGTGTCCGGGGGCTGTATCGCCGGATTGGTGATTTCCTGAAAAGGCTGCTTTGTGTTTCTGCTACGAGGTCCGCAGTGTGCTCTTCCATGCGGAGCGAGCGTTCTGTGTTTCCGTTGACTGTTATGACCCCCTAGGTCCTGGCATCTTGAGCTTGAGGTATGCGTAATGCGGTACCACATTGAATTTTGCAAATTCGGTTCGCCCGAGCAGTGCGTGATAGCCGCCGCGGAACGGGACGATATTGAAGATTAACTCTTCACTTCGGAAGTTGTGCGGAGATCCGAAGACCACTTCTAGTGTGATTGAGCCCATGCAATGGGCCTCTACACCTGGGATGACACCCTTAAAGGTGGTTTGGTGGGTTTGATCCTTGAGGGATCTATACCCATTTTGCACAATGTATCCTGATACAGCAGGTTCAGGCTGCTGTCGCAGTCCATAAGGACTCGAGTGAGGTGGAATCCGTCGATAATGGGGTCTAGGACCAGTGCGACAGATCCTCCATGACGGATACTAGTGGGTTGGTCCCTGCGATCAAAGGTGATCAGACAAGCGGACCATGGGTCGAACTTTGGGGCGACGGGCTCCATCGCATAGACGTCCCATAGTGCATGCTTCCGTTCCCTCTTGGGAATGTGGGTTGCATATATCATGTTCACCGTCTTCACTTGTGGGGGAAACCTCTTCTGTCCTCCCGTGTTCGGCAGCCGGGGCTCCTCCTCGTCATCACCATGCAACCCCTTGTCCTTGTTTTCGGCGTTTAACTTGCCGGCTTGTTTGAACACCCAGCATTCTCTGTTGGTGTGATTGGCTGGCTTATCGGGGGTGCCGTGGATTTGACACAAGCGATCCAGTATGCGATCCAAACTGGACGGGCCCGGAGTACTTCTTTTGCATGCCTTTTTCCGCTGACTAGATCTAGAGCCTCTGAATCCAACATTGACTGCCGTATCATCGGTGTTATTGCCGTTGTTGCGGCGCTTTTGTCTGTTACGACGTGGTCTGCCGTTGGCATCTTTGGTATCCGGAGTACCCGGATTCCTTGATGTGTTGTTGCTGCGAGCCAGCCAGCTATCCTCGCTCGCGCAAAAGCGGGTCATGAGCGTCGTGAGGGCTACCATAGACTTCAGCTTCTCTTGGCCGAGGTGTCAGGCAAGCCACTCGTCATGGATGTTATGCTCGAATGCCGCTAAGGCCTCTGCATCCGGACAGTCGACAATTTGATTTTTCTTAGTTAGGAACCGTCTCCAGAATTGTCTGGTCGATTCCCCTGGCTGCTGAGTTATATGGCTGAAGTCATCAGCATCCGGTGGTCGCACATAAGTACCTTGCAACTTGTCAAGGAATGCGTCTTCCAAATCCTCCCAACTGCCGACGGAGTCTGCTGGCAAGCTATTCAGCCAATGTCGAGCTGGTCCTTTGAGTTTTAGTGGGAGGTACTTGATGGCATGTAGATCATCACCGCGAGCCATGTGGATGTGAAGGAGGAAATCCTCAATCCATACAGCGGGATCTGTTGTACCATCATACGATTTGATATTTACGGGTTTAAAACCCTCCGGGAATTCATGATCCATAACTTCATCAGTGAAGTATAGGGGGTGTGCGGTGCCTCTTTGCCGGGCTATATCCCGACGCAGTTCATATGAGTCTTGTCTGCTGTATTCGGCCCGGCCGGATTTACTGTTAGTGTATCCGGCACGACGGTCATCGTCCCGCATTGGCGCGCGCCCCCGTGACCCGTATATTGACCTTGCATGTTTTTCCCTGTTCTCCAATACGTCTCGCAGGTCCCGTGTGTTGCCTCGGGCCTTGGTATTTTTGATTGAGTGGCGGCGGGGTGCAGGCTGAACTTCAGGCTGAAACGCCTCTCTGGCTCGGCCACGTGGTGGCCGGTCAGCTGCATCATACACAAGTGATGGAGGTTTCAATGCTTCCTCCTTGAGGTGAGGTAGCAACCTACGCTTTGGGTAACTCTTGGAGGGGCGCTCGAGTTCATATTCCTCGGCCGCAAGGACTTTGGTCCATCTATCTGCTAGCAAGTCTTGATCAGCTTGAAGCTGTTGTTGCTTTTTCTTCAGGCTATTTGCTGTGGCCATAAGTCGGCGCTTGAAGCACTCCTGCTCAACGGGATCCTCAGGCACAATAAATTCTTCGTCGCCGAGGCTCACCTCGTCTTCGGAGAGAGGCATGTAATTGTCCTCCTCCGATTCTCCATCTGCTACCTGCTCTAGAGGGCTAGCTTGTTCACCCTCCCGCTCTACATCGTGCTGGAGGGGATTGTGGTTGTCTTCGGCACTATCTGGAGTGTTATTTTCTCTTGTGCCAGTATCACTACATTTGCTGTGGCGGGACTTAGAGCGGCGCCGCTGACGTCGGTGCTTGGGTTGCTTCTTGGAGGGGTCATCCTCCATTGTCTCGTCGCCATTTCCTTCTTTGGGGGTGTCCACCATGTATATATCATATGATGAGGTGGCAGTCCAGCGGCCTGTGGGCGGTGGTTCCTGTTCGTCTCCCGCATCGTCATCCATACCGTTGATGTCTTCGGAGTCTAAGACGAGCATGTCGGTTAAATCGTCGACAGTGGATACTAAGTGGGTGGTGGGTGGGCATCGAATTTCTTTGTCGTCTGCATCCCATTCTAGTCGGACATAGTTCGGCCATGGTTCTCCTGACAAGGAGAGAGACCTTAATGAATTTAGCAAATCGCCGAAAGGCAAGTGCTGAAAGATATCTGCGAAGGTGAACTCCATGATCGGCACCCAGTCGGATTCGATAGGCACGGATGCAGGCGGCTCGTAGTCCGTGGCCGGGGACGAATCCAGTGGTTCGTGACACGGCTCTCGTAAGGGGTGAAGTCAGTATCCGGCTCCATCGCCACTAAGAATGCGGCATCCATGGCGGGGTCTATCCCTCCGTCCTCGGATGGCGCAATTTGCTCCGGATTGAAGGCCGGAGTAGTTGTAGATGCGATCTCCCGAACACTGTCCGACGACAGAGTTACGTCATGCTCGTCATGATTGTGCGGCGCACCTGACCTGGGCTCGAATCCGTCAAAGATCAAGTCTCCGCCGATGTCGGCAGTGTAGTTTAAGTTTCGGAACCTGACCTGATGGCCAGGGGCGTAGCTCTCGATCTGCTCCAGATGGCCAAGCGAATTGGCCCGCAGTGCGAAGCCGCCGAATACGAAGATCTGTCCGGGGAGGAAAACCTCACCCTGGACCGCATCGTTAACGATGATCGAAGGAGCCATCGATCCTTACGGTGACGACACAGTGGAACTCTCAATGAAAGCACCAATGTCGGTGTCAAAACCGGCGGATCCCGGGTAGGGGGTCCCGAACTGTGCGTCTAAGGCGGATGGTAACATGAGGCAGGGGACACGATGTTTACCCAGGTTCGGGCCCTCAAGATGGAGGTAATACCCTACGTCCTTCTTGATTGATATTGATGATATGAGTATTACAAGAGTTGATCTACCACGAGATCGTAGAGGCTAAACCCTAGAAGCTAGCCTATGGTATGATTGTATGTTGTCCTACGGACTAAACCCTCTGGTTTATATAGACACCGGAGGGGGCTAGGGTTACACAGAGTAGGTTACAAGGGAGGAGATCTACATATCCGTATTGCCAAGCTTGCCTTCCACGCCAAGGAAAGTCCCATCCGGACACGGGACGAAGTCTTCAATATTGTATATACTGCAAAGGAATAAATTTCATTTAACTATCATGGTGGTTGTTAAACATTGATAAGGTTCACCCAACTCAATCCCAATTAAAAATAATCATCATTAAACCCAATCAAATTATATTAAGAGTGATGAGATCCACATGATAATCCAAGAACCAGATACTCAAGATGTCCATAACCAGGGACACGGCTAACCATGATTAGTTTGTACACTCTGCAGAGGTTTGTGCACTTTTCCCCACAAGACTCGATCTCCTCCGTTGGAGTTATCGCAGTACATGGTGTTTGAGAAACGGATGACTGAGACACAGTCTTTCCGAAGAGGTCCCCTTAACCGATAGATAGGCCGGTACACTTATAATCCCCTATGTCGGTGTCAAAACCGGCGGATCTCGGGTAGGGGGTCCCGAGCTGTGCGTCTAAGGCGGATGGTAACAGGAGGCAGGGGACACGATGTTTACCCAGGTTCGGGCCCTCTTGATGGAGGTAATACCCTACGTCCTACATGATTGATATTGATGATATGAGTATTACAAGAGTTGATCTACCATGAGATCGTAGAGGCTAAACCCTAGAAGCTAGCCTATGGTATGATTGTATGTTGTCCTACAGACTAAACCCTCCGGTTTATATAGACACCGGAGGGGGCTAGGGTTACACAGAGTAGGTTACAAGGGAGGAGATCTACATATCCATATTGCCAAGATTGCCTTCCACGCCAAGGAAAGTCCCATCCGGACACGGGACGAAGTCTTCAATATTGTATCTTCATAGTCCAACAGTCCGGCGAAAGGATATGGTCCGGCTGTCCGGAGACCCCCTAATCCAGGACTCCCTCACCCTACATCTGCTAGCCCATCATGGAAAGGTTTCCCACAACTTACTCAACTATGCCAGAGCCCATAATGGCATGTGGCTGCACACGGAAGTTTCCAGTATGAATAATCTTATGATCCCTTTGAGCCTGGGTGGCGGTCCATAGGAGAATCACACGGTACCCTGGGATTTCCAAAAATACAGGCAATCACTGGGTTCCCCAGGTGCCTCAATCCACCCAAATGTGTATTAAAGTTGCCACCTTAAGTAACCATTAAATTAGCAATCTCACATCTGTGATGAATACACTCAACCCAATCCACGTCTACGAGCATAGCATGGCAATATAAGCAACATAGAAGTAACTCCCAGGGTTTGATAATAAACATGTGAATAGGTACTACCTCATCTACTTCCCAAACCCCACAATTTAATTCTGATCCTAACCATGCAATGTTTGAGGGTTGATCTAATGCAATGAAAACTAGGTAGTAAGAGGTATGATCAAAGTGTTACTTGCCTTGCAGATGATCCGCAAAACCTAGAGACTCGATGTAGCACGCTTCGCACTCCGGGTACTCTATCGCAATCAAACAAGCATGCAATAAGCAATCAAGAAAAAGCACGGGTAAAACTCAAATAAGAGATCTAACCAGAAAGTTCAACTTAAGAACTCCGGTTTGCAAAAAGAATCAAATCAAACGAAGCAACAAAACTCAAACGGCGAGAGAAACAAAACTCAAACTCAAACGGTTGACTAAGGTCAAATTTTACAATAGCAAAAACTTGTTTAAGTTGGTTAAATAGAAAGAGGGTTTCGAGACTAAACTCTAGGCGCTTGAATCACCTGATTCCGATAAACGAGCAAAAAGTTATACTAGAACGAAAATCGGATGAGAAATCACGATCGAAAATAATCACGGGAAATCTGAGAAAAAGAAAAACTGACGAACAGGCTAACGAACGAACGTCCGCTGTCTGCGGCTAAATGGTGAAAACCATTCGTAAAAACAAATGTACGGACGAACGTCCGCTAAATAACTAAACTGGAAAAAAGTAAAACCAATCTAAATAAAATAAAAATATCGCGGATCTAAAAAATCGTACAGTTTTCCGAAGAAAACCGGCGGCGGCGCTACCTCCGGCAAGTCCCGCCCCTCGGGTCGGCATGCGGCGCAGCGGCGACGGCTTAGGGTTAGGGTTTGGGGCGGGGCTGGTGGGCTGCGGGGGGGGGGGGGTGCGGCTTTTAAGGGGCCGGCCCGAAGAGTCCTGGCCGAAAACGGCCCTAAGTCGGTTTGACTTTTTTTTAAAATAATTTCAACGTGCAGAAAAAGAACAAAAAGAAATACTAAACTAACTCCAAAAATCCCGAAATAAAATTTCCCCGTCCTCTAAAAATAAGTCGGACAAGGTGAACATTTATTTGGGCCTAAAATGCAATTTTGAAAAACGCATATTTTTCCTAATTCAAATAAAATAGCGATAAAACTCCGAATAAAAAATCTTATTTGATTTTAATATTAAATCTCTGATATTTCTTTATTTGGAGGAAGTCATTTTATCCTCTCTCTTTTATTTATTTTTATAAAAGAAATATTTTAGAGAAAAATAATTAAAATCAAACGATCCTCTTTTCAAAATTCGAGAAGAACTCAAATATGAAAATGTCGAAATCCCCAACTCTCTCCATAGGTCCTTGAGTTGTGTCGAATTTCTAGGATCAACCAAAATGCAATAAAACATGATATGCAATGATGATCTAATGTACAACATTCCAAATTGAAAATTTGGGATGTTACAGACGTATCTTGGCAATAGAACCAGGTCTGATTCTAATCTTTGGGATGACTCGGTAAGACTATTAAGGGAAAGACGACGCCCTGTCGGCGCTGAATTGAGACTCCACCGAGTTCCAAGCTAGGGCCATTAGTACACTCATTCTGGCGGTTCAGATAAAAGTACTCTCTGAAGAGTTCCACAGTCGGCTCTTCTTGAAGATACACCTCACAGAGAACTTGAAAATTGCAGATGTTGGATATGGAATTGGGTCCAAGGTCTTGAGGGTGAAGTTTGAAAAAATGAAGAACATCTCTGAAGAACTTTGAGCCGGGTGGTGAAAAACCCCGATTCATGTGGTCAGTGAAGACAATAACTTCACCGTCTTTGGGATTAGGCCGTTCCTCGTCCGGGTCAGGAGCACGATAAGACATAATATTTTTCTCTGGCAAAAATCCAATGGTGACAAACTCTTTATCCTCAGTTATTGTGGAGGGGACCCAGTTGTAGACTGTCGGTGCTTTTGACGGCATGATGAAAAAGGGGAAGCTGAAAAGAAAGTAATTTGTCGGTTCAATTTATTTGATGAAGTTACAGGTTCATGATCATGATACAGATGAATCATGGCGGCTTAAAAAAGGGCTAATGACATATAAAGGAAAGCCGGAGTCATAAGCCGCCATAACTAAAGATATTCAAAGGATGCTAGAAATAGAAAATGGCTAAGTGTTGGCACAAACAAGTTTATCAAGCTGTCATTATTATTTTGAATCAAATGGCTGTTCCGAAAAGAAAATATTCTAGACCCAAAAATCTAGTACAGATGAGTTCATGAGTTGTAATGAGGCATCTGTACAGAAAAAAGGGATCGACTGGTATAGAAAATGGACGCAAAACAACTACCGCACGAGTTATGTGTTCCTTTTTGGATCAGAAGAGGCTGCGGAGGAAGAACTACAAGAAGATCCGTGATAAACAACGAAGAACATCGATGAACTCGCAACCCTAATATAGATCTAAGTGCGTGAAAAATAAGGAACTTACGAAATGCAGATCTACTACGAAGAGTCGCCGCGGTTCTCTGGACGAGCTCAGGGTGATGCAGCGGCCGACGTCGAGGGCAACGGTGAGTGCTACGGCAGCGGCAGAGCTCGAGAAGCAGAGAGATAGCAAGAAGATGGAAGGAAGAAGAAGAAGAAAGAATAAGGACCGGCCAAGCCTATTTATAAGGGGATAAGTGAACGGGCAGGCGTGAAAATTGAGGAAGACCAAAATAATGATTATCCAGCTAAACCGACGCCTCGATTGACATTTAAAGATAAAAGATCCGTTGAAGATGACGTCATAGCAGGCTTTCATGTTTTCAGAAGATGACATCATGGCGGGTTACAGAGTTTTTCAGATAGAGGAAGATGGATTTTGTCGAAGTGTTGAAGATTGACAAAGAACAAAGTTCAAGTCAACCTGGGGCCTAATGTTGGGGATATAGCTACCAGGTATGACCCGCCCAGGAGGGGATGGGTCAACCCCAATGGCGGGTTACAAAAGAAGCCTAGTAATATTCAAGGTGATAGTTTATTAAGACTTGTACAAGGCCTAAGCCCAGAGGCGGCTTAAGGCCCAATATTGTAAACCGCCGTATGTAACGAAAGACTTGTAAAGAAAGGCATATAAAAGAAGTCACCGAGCCAGACATGTTTTATGAGCCGGTCGGGACTCTGTAGGCCGCCATGCGTCAACCCGTGTAAATAAGGGGACGACCCAGTGGAGGCTTAGGACAAGAAACGAGGGATCGATAGCCAAGCTAGCGGATTCGCTCCTTGGTCATCGAAACCTAGCAATACAACATCAACTGGACTAGGCCTTACCTTCACCGTAAGGGGCCGAACCAGTATAAACCTCTCGGGTCCTTTGTCCCGATTAACCCCTTTAAGCTTCCTAGTTGCGATGGCCCTACGACTAAGTCCTTTCGCTAGGACATCTACCGTGACAATTCCACGGTAGTTTAGCATCTTTCTTTTCCATAAGGTATTTAATAGCAGCATGATCAGTGTGAATAGTTACTTTAGAATCAACAATATAAGGTCTGGACTTATCACAAGCAAAAACAACTGCTAAAAATTCGTTTTCAGTAGTAGCATAATTTCTCTGGGCACTATCTAGAGTTTTACTAGCATATTGGATATAATTCAGCTTCTTATCAACTATTTGTCCTAGAACAACACCTACAGCATAATCGCTAGCATCACACATAATTTCAAAGGGTAAATTCCAATCAGGTGGCTGAACAATAGGTGCAGAAATCAAAGCTTTCTTAAGTATTTCAAATGCTTCTACACAATCATCATCAAAGACAAAAGGAATATCATTTTTAATAGGTTAGTCAGAGGCCGAGAAATTTTTGAGAAGTCCTTAATGAACCTCCTATAAAAATGGGCATGACCAAGGAAACTTCTTATACCTTTAATGTCCTTGGGACACGGCATCTTTTCAATAGCATCAACTTTAGCTTTATCAACTTTAATACCTCTTTCAGAAATTTTATGCCCCAAGACAATACCTTCATTAACCATAAAGTGGCACTTCTCCCAGTTCAAGACAAGATTAGTTTCTTCACATCTCTGCAAAACTCGATCAAGGTTGCTCAAGCAGTCATCAAAACAGGATCCATAAACGGAGAAATCGTCCATGAAAACCTCACAAATCTTTTCACAAAAGTCAGAGAATATAGCCATCATGCATCTTTGAAAGGTAGCAGGTGCATTACATAAACCAAAAGGCATACATCTATAAGCAAAAGTATCGAAAGGGCAAGTAAAAGTGGTCTTTGCTTGATCATCAGCTGACACATGCATTTGAGAGAAGCCAGAGTAACCATCTAGAAAGCAGAAATGTGTATGTTTGGATAATCTTTCTAGCATTTGACCAATGAAAGGCAAAGGGTAATGATATTTTTAGTAGCTTTATTTAATTTGTGAAAATCAATTACCATCCTATAACCTGTAATAATTCTTTGTGGAATCAATTCATTTTTATCATTAGGAACGACAGTAATACCTCCCTTCTTAGGGACACAATGGACAGGACTTACCCACTGACTATCAGCAACGGGATAAATTATACCTGCCTCAAGGAGCTTTAATATTTCCTTTCTTACCACTTCTTTCATCTTAGGATTCAGCCGTCGTTGGTGATCAATAACTGGTTTGGCGTCTTTCTCCAAATTTATTTTGTGTTGACATAGAGTGGGACTAATGCCTTTAAGATCATCAGGAGTATATCCAATAGCAGCACGGTGCTTCTTCAGAGTTTTCAATAGTTTCTCTTCTTCATGCTCTAAAAGGTTAGCACTAATAATAACAGGATATATCTTCTTTTCATCAAGATAAGCATATTTAAGAGTATCAGGTAATGGTTTAAGCTAAAACATGGGATCACCCTTGGGTAGAGGAGGATCCCCTAGGATTTCAACAGGCAAGTTGTGTTTCAGAATAGGTCCTTGTTTAAAGAATACTTCATCTATTTCCCTTCTTTCATTCATGAACAGATCATTTTCATGGTCTAGCAAATATTGTTCTAAAGGATCAGTAGGAGGCATGGCAATAGAAGCAAGACCAATAATTTCATTTTTACTAGGCAATTCCTCATCACGGGGTTGTCTACAAAACTTAGCAAAATTAAGCTCATGAGACATATCCCCTAAACCAACAGAAACAATATCCTTATTGCGGTCTATCTTAGCATTAACAGTATTCAAGAAGGGTCTACCAAATATAATGGGACAAAAGCTATCTTGTGGGGAACCAAGAACAAGAAAATCAGCAGGATATTTAACCTTCCCACACTAGACTTCAACATCTCTAACAATCCCAATTGGTGAAATAGTATCTCTATTGGCAAGCTTAATGGTAACATCGATATCTTCTATCTCAGCAGGTGCAATATCATGCATAATTTCTTTGTATAAGGAATGAGGCATTGCACTTGCACTAGCACCCATATCACATAAGCCATGATAGCAATGATCTACTATTTTAACAGAAATAACAGGCATGCCTACAACAGGTTTATGTTTATTTTTAGTATCAGGTCTAGCAATTCTAGCAGTTTCATCACAGAAATAAATAACATGCCCATCAATATTATCGGTCAAGAGATCTTTAACCATAGCAATATTAGGTTCAACTTTAACTTGCTCAGGGGGTTTCTGTGTCCTAATATTACTTTTATTGACTAGAGTTGAAACTTTAGCATGATCCTTTATTCTAACAGGGAAAAGTGGTTTCTCAACATAAGCAATAGGAACAACATGATCATTATAAGTGATAGTCTTTTCTTCAACTTTAATAGGTGCAACTACTTTTACTTCAATGGGAGGATTATATTTAAACCACTTCTCCTTAGGGAGATCAACATGAGTAGAAAATGATTCATAGAAAGAAGCTACTATATCAGAGTCAAGTCCATATTTAGTGCTAAATTCACGAAATGCATCGGTATCCATAAAAGATATAACACAATCAATCTTAGGTGTTATATCTGACTCCTTACCTTTGTCGAGGTCCCAATCTTCAAAGTTGCGTTTAATTCTCTCCAATAAATCCATTTGAATTCAATAGTCTTCATCATAAAAGATCCAGTACAAGAAGTATCGAGCATGGAGCGATTACTGAGAGAAAGCCAAGCATAAATTTTTTGAATAATCATTTCTCTTGAGAGCTCATGATTGGGGCATGAATATAACATTTACTTAAGCCTCCTCCAAGCTTGAGCGATGCTTTCTCCTTCGCGAGGCCAAAAATTATATATATAATTATGATCACGATGAACAAGATACATATGATAAAACTTCTGATGAAATTCCAATTTCAATCGCTTGTAGTCCCATGATCCCATATCATCACATAGCCTATACCATGTCAATGCCTCTCCCTTCAAAGATAAAGGGAAGGCCTTCTTCTTGATAACATCCTCGGGCATACCTGATGTATACTACACAACCTTCTTCTTGTAGACGTTGTTGGGCCTCCAAGTGCAGAGGTTTTTAGGACAGTACCAAATTTCCCTCAAGTGGATGACCTATGGTTTATCAATCCGTGGGAGGCGTAGGATGAAGATGGTCTCTCTCAAGCAACCCTGCAACGAAATAACAAAGAGTCTCTTGTGTCCCCAACACACCCAATACAATGGTAAATTGTATAGGTGCACTAGTTCAGCGAAGAAATGGTGATACAAGTGCAATATGGATGATAGATATGAGTATTTGTAATCTGAAAATATAAAAACAGCGAGGTAACTAATGATAAAAGTGAGCGTAAACGGTATTGCAATGCTAGGAAACAAGGCCTAGGGTTCATACTTTCACTAGTGCAAGTTCTCTCAACAACAATAACATAATTAGATCATATAACTATCCCTCAACATGCAACAAAGAGTCACTCCAAAGTCACTACTAGCGGAGAACAAACGAAGAGATTATGGTAGGGTATGAAACCACCTCAAAGTTATCCTTTCTGATCGATCTATTCAAGAGTCCGTAGTAAAATAACATGAAGCTATTCTTTCCGTTCGATCTATCATAGAGTTCGTACTAGAATAACACCTTAAGACACAAATCAACCAAAACCCTAATGTCACCTAGATACTCCAATGTCACCTCAAGTATCCATGGGTATGATTATACGATATGTATCACACAATCTTAGATTCATCTATTCAAACCAACACAAAGTACTTCAAAGAGTGCCCCAAAGTATCTACCGGAGAGTCAAGACGAAAACATGTGCCAACCCCTATGCATAGGTTCATGGGCGGAACCCACAAGTTGATCACCAAAACATACATCAAGTGGATCAATAGAATACCCCATTGTCACCACGGGTATCCCACGCAAGACATACATAAAGTGTTCTCAAATCCTTAAAGACTCAATCCGATAAGATAACTTCAAAGGGAAAACTCAATCCATTACAAGAGAGTAGAGGGGGAGAAACATCATAAGATCCAACTATAATAGCAAAGCTCGCGATACATGAAGATCGTACCACCTCAAGAACATGAGAGAGAGAGAGAGATCAAACACATAGCTACTGGTACATACCCTCAGCCCCGAGGGAGAACTACTCCCTCCTCGTCATGGAGAGCACTGGGATGATGAAGATGGCCACCGGAGAGGGATTCCCCCTCTAGCAGGGTGCCGGAACGGGTCTAGATTGGTTTTCGGTGGCTACGGAGGCTTCTAGCGGCGTAACTCCCGATCTATTGTGCTCCCCGATGTTTTTAGGGTATATGGGTATATATGGGAGGAAGAAGTACGTCGGTGGATCGCCAGGCTGTCCACAAGAGGTAGGGGGCGTGCCCGGGGGGGTGGGCGCCCCCCCCCCCCACCCTCGTGGGTAGCCAGGGACTCTTCTGGTCCATCTTTGATACTCCATGGGCTTCTTCTGGTCCAAAAATAAGTTCCGTGAAGTTTCAGGTCAATTGGACTCCGTTTGATTTTCCTTTTCTGCGATACTCTAAAACAAGGAAAAAACAGAAACTGGCACTGGGCTCTAGGTTAATAGGTTAGTCCCAAAAATCATATAAAATAGCATATAAATGCATATAAAACATCCAAGGTTGATAATATAATAGCATGGAACAATCAAAATTTATAGATACATTGGAGACGTATCAGGATCCCCAAGCTTAATTCCTCCTCGTCCTCGAGTAGGTAAATGATAAAAAAACAGAATTTTTGATGTGGAATTCTACCTAACATATTTATCCATGTAATTCTCTTTATTGTGGCTAGAATATTCAGATCCATAAGATTCAACACAAAAGTTTAATATTGACATAGAAATAATAATACTTCAACCATACTAACCAAGCAATCATGTCTTCTCGAAATAACATGGCCAAAGAAATCTATCCCTACAAAATCATATAGTCTGGCTATGCTCCATCTTCACCATACAATGTATTTAAATCATGCACAACCCCGATGACAAGCCAAGTAATTGTTTCATACTGCTGATGTTCTCAAACTTTTTCATTCTTCACGCAATATATGAGCGTGAGCCATGGATATAGCACTATAGGTGGAATAGAATGGTGGTTGTGGAGAAGACAAAAAGGGAGAAGATAGTCTCACACCAACTAGGCGTATCAACGGGCTATGGAGATGCCCATCAATAGATATCAATGTGAGTGAGTAGGGATTGCCATGCAACGGATACACTAGAGTTATAAGTGTATGAAAGCTCAAAAAGAAACTAAGTGGGTCTGCATCCAACTCGCTTGCTCACGAAGACCTAGGGCATTTTGAGGAAGCCCATCATTGGAATATACAAGCTAAGTTCTTTAATGAAATATTCCCGCTAGTATATGAAAGTGACAACATAGGAGACTATTTATCATGAAGATCATGGTGCTACTTTGAAGAACAAGTGTGGTAAAAGGATAGTAGCATTACCCCTTCTCTCTTTTTCTCTCATTTTTTTATTTGGGAATTTTCTCCCTTTTATGGCCTATTTTTTATTTATTTATTTGGGCCTTTTCTCCCTTTTTATGGCCTCTTTTTTTAGTCTGAAGTCTCATCCCGACTTGTGGGGGAATCATAGTCTCCATCATCCTTTCCTCACTGGGACAATGCTCTAATAATGATGATCATCACACTTTTATTTACTTACAACTCAAGAATTACAACTCGATACTTAGAACAAGATATGACTCTATATGAATGCCTCCGGCTGTGTACCGGGATGTGCAATGACTCATGAGTGACATGTATGAAAGAATTATGAACGGTGACTTTGCCACAAATACAATGTCAACTACATGATCAAGCAAAGCAATATGACAATGATGAAGCGTGTCATAATAACAGAACGGTGGAAAGTTGCATGGCAATATATCTCGGAATAGCTATGGAAATGCCATGATAGGTAGGTATGGTGGCTGTTTTGAGGAAGGTATATGGTGGGTGTATGGTACTGGCGAAAGTTGCGTGGTACTAGGGAGGCTAGCAATGGTGGAAGGGTGAGAGTGCGTATAATCCATGGACTCAACATTAGTCATAAAGAACTCACATACTTATTGCAAAAATCTATTAGTTATCAAAACAAAGTACTACACGCATGCTCCTAGGGGGATAGATTGGTAGGAAAAGACCATCGCTCGTCCCCGACCGCCACTCATAAGGAGGACAATCAATAAATAAATCATGTTCCAACTTCATCACATAACGGTTCACCATACGTGCATGCTATGGGAATCACAAACTTTAGAACGAGTATTTCTCAAATTCACCACTACTCAACTAGAATGACTCTAATATCACCATCTTCATGTCTCAAAACAATTATCAAGCATCAAACTTCTCATAGTATTCAATGCACTTTTTATGAAAGTTTTTATTATATCCCTCTTGGATGCCCATCATATTAGGACTAGTTTCATAACCAAAGCAAATTACCATGTTGTTCTAAAGACTCTCAAAATAATATAAGTGAAGCATGAGAGTTAATCTATTTATTAAAAATAAAACTACCATCATGCTCTAAAAATATATAAGTGAAGCACTAGAGCAAATGACAGACTACTCCAAAAGATATAAGTTAAGATCAATGAGTAGTTGAACAATTATGCAACTATGCGAGGACTCTCTAACATTTAATAATTTCAGATATTGGAATTTTATTCAAACATCAAGCAAAACTAAATAAAATAAAATGATTCTCCAAGAAAAACACATATCATGTGGTGAATAAAAATATAGTTCCAAATAAAGTTACCGATGAACGAAGACGAAAGAGGGGATGCCTTCCGGGGCATCCCCAAGCTTAGGATTTTGGTTGTCCTTGGATTTTACCTTGGGGTGCCTTGGGCATCCCCAAGCTTAGGCTCTTTCCACTCCTTATTCCATATTCCATCGAATCTTTACCCAAAACTTGAAAACTTCACAACACAAAACTTAACAGAAAACTTGTAAGCTCCGTTAGCGAAAGAAAACAAAACACCACTTCAAGGTACTGTAATGAACTCATTCTTGATTTATATTGGTGCTAAACCTACTGTATTCCAACTTCTCTATGGTTTATCAACTCTTTTACTAGCCATAGATTCACTAAAATAAGCAAACAACACACGAAAAACAGAATCTGTCAAAAACAGAACAGTCTGTGGTAATCTGTAAATAACACAAACTTCTGGAACCCCAAAAATTCAATAATAAATTTCTGGACGTGAGGAATTTATCTATTAATCATCTTCAAAAATAATTAACTAAATGAGACTCTCCAATAAAAAATGGCAGCAATTCTCGTGAGCGCTAAAGTTTCTGTTTTTTACAGCAAGATCAACAAGACTTTCCCCAAGTCTTCTGAATGGTTCTACTTGGCACAAACACTAATTAATACATAAAAACTCAATAATAACAGAGGATAGATAAATTATTTATTGCTAAACAGGATAAAAAAGTAAAGAACAAAAATAAATTTGGGTTGCCTCCCAACAAGCGCTATCGTTTAACGCCCCTAGCTAGGCATGATGATTTAATTATGCTCTCATAAAAGATAAGAATTGTAACATAAAGAGAGCATCATGAAGAATATGACCAGCAAATTTAAGTCTAATCCACTTCCTATGCATAGGGATTTTGTGAGCAAACAACTTGTGGGAACAAGAATCAACTTGCGGAGGAAAGCAAAACAAGCATAACTTCAAGATTTTAAGCACATAGAGAGGAAAATTGATATTATTGCAATTCCTATGAGCATATATTCCTCCTGCATAATAATTTTCAGTAGCATCATGAATGAATTTAACAATATAACTATCACATAAAGCATTATTTTCATGATCTACAAGCATAGAATTTTTATTACTCTCCGCGTAAGAAAATTTCTTCTCATGAATAGTAGTGGGAGCAAACTTAACAACATAACTATCATGTGAAGCATAATCCAATTGAAAGATAAAATCATGATGAAAAGTTTCATGGATATCATTATTCTTTATAGCATACGTGTCATGACAATAATCATCATAGATAGGAGGCATGCTTTCATCATAATAAATTTGCACATCAAAACTTGGGGGACTAAAAATATCATCTTCATCAAACATAGCATCCCCAAGCTTGTGGCTTTGCATATCATTAGCATCATGGATATTCAAATAATTCATACTAACAACATTGCAATCATGCTCATCATCCAAAGATTTAGTGCCAAACATTCTAACACATTCTTCTTCTAACACTTTGGCACAATTATCGGAATCCTTATTTTCACGAAAGATATTAAAAAGATGAAGCATATGAGGTACCCTCAATTCCATTTTTTGTAATTTTCTTTTGTAGACTAAACTAGTGATAAAACAAGAAACTAAAAGATTTGATTGCAAGATCTAAAGATATACCTTCAAGCGCTAACCCCCCCGGCAACGGCGCCAGAAAAGAGCTTGATGTCTACTACACAACCCTCTTCTTGTAGACGTTGTTGGGCCTCCAAGTGCAGAGGTTTGTAGGACAGTAGCAAATTTCCCTCAAGTGGATGACCTAAGTTTTATCAACCGTAGGAGGCCTAGGATGAAGATGGTCTCTCTCAAGCAACCCTGCAACCAAATAACAAAGAGTCTCTTGTGTCCCCAACACACCCAATACAATGGTAAATTGTATAGGTGCACTAGTTCGGTGAAGAGATGGTGATACAAGTGCAATATGGATAGTAGATAATGGTTTTTGTAATCTGAAAATATGAAAACAGCAAGGTAACTAATGATAAAAGTGAGCACAAACGGTATTGCAATGCGTTGAAACAAGGCCTAGGGTTCATACTTTCATTAGTGCAAGTTCTCTCAACAATAATAACATAATTGGATCATATAACTATCCCTCAACATGCAACAAAGAGTCACTCCAAAGTCACTAATAGCAGAGAACAAACAAAGAGATTATGGTAGGGTACGAAACCACCTCAAAGTTATCCTTTCTGATCGATCTATTCAAGAGTCCGTAGTAAAATAACATGAAGCTATTCGTTCCGTTCGGTCTATCATAGAGTGCGTACTAGAATAACACCTTAAGACACAAATCAACCAAAACCCTAATGTCACCTAGATACTCCAATGTCACCTCAAGTATCCGTGGGTATGATTATACGATATGCATCACACAATCTCAGATTCATTTATTCAAACCAACACAAAGTACTTCAGAGATTGCCCCAAAGTTTCTACCGGAGAGTCAAGACGAAATTGTGTGCCAACCCCTATGCATAGGTTCATTTGCGGAACCCGAAAGTTGATCACCAAAACATACATCAAGTGGATCAATAGAATACCCTATTGTCACCACGGGTATCCCACGCAAGACATACATCAAGTGTTCTCAAATCCTTAAAGACTCAATCCGATAAGATAACATCAAAGGGAAAACTCAATCCATTACAAGAGAGTAGAGGGCGAGAAACATCATAAGATCCAACTATAATAGCAAAGCTCGCGATACATCAAGATCGTACCACCTCAAGAACACGAGAGAGAGAGAGAGAGAGATCAAACATATAGCTACTGGTACATACCCTCAACCCCGAGGGAGAACTACTCCCTCCTCGTCATGGAGAGCACCGGGATGATGAAGATGGCCACCGGAGAGGGATTCCCCCTCCGGCAGGGTGCCGGAACGGGTCTAGATTGGTTTTCGGTGGCTACAGAGGCTTCTGGCGGCGGACCTCCCGATCTATTATGCTCCCCGATGTTTTTAGGGTATATGGGTATATATGGGAGGAAGAAGTACGTCGGTGGATCACCGGGCTGTCCACGAGACAGGGGGCGTGCCCAGGGGGGTGGGCGCGCCCCCCACCCTCGTGGGCAGCCCGGGACTCTCCTGGTCCATCTCTGATACTCCCTGGGCTTTTTCTGGTCCAAAAATAAGTTCCGTGAAGTTTCAGGTCAATTGGACTCCATTTGATTTTCCTTTTCTGCGATACTCCAAAGCAAGGGGAAAACAGAAACTGGCACTGGGCTCCAGGTTAATAGGCTAGTCCCAAAAATCATATAAAATAGCATATGAAACATCCAATGTCGATAATATAATAGCATGGAACAATCAAAAATTATAGATACGTTAGAGACGTATCATTTATTTCCTTATTTCATGATAAATGTTTATTATTCATGCTAGAATTGTATTAACCAGAAACATAATACATGTGTGAATACATAGACAAACAGAGTGTCACTAGTATGTCTCTACTTGACTAGCTCATTAGTCAAAGATGGTTATGTTTCCTAACCATAGACATGAGTTGTTATTTGATAAACGGGATCACATCATTAGGAGAATGATGTGATTGACTTGATCCATTCCATTAGCTTATCACTTGATCATTTTAGTTTACTACTATTGCTTTCTTCATGACTTATACATGTTCCTATGACTATGAGATTATGCAACTCCCAATTACCAGAGGAACACTTTGTGTGCTACCAAACGTCACAACGTAACTGTGTGATTATAAAGGTGCTCTCCAGGTGTCTCCGATGGTACTTGTTGAGTTGGCATAGACCGAGACTAGGATTTGTCACTCCAATTTTCGGAGAGGTATCTCTGGGCCCTCTTGGTAATGCACATCACTATAAGCCTTGCAAGCAATGCAACTAATGAGTTAGTTGCGGGATGATGCATTACAGAATGAGTAAAGAGACTTGTCGGTAACGAGATTGAGCTAGGTATTGAGATACCGACGATCGAATCTCGGGAAAGTAACAAACCGATGACAAAGGGAACAACATATACCGTTATGCGGTTTGACCGATAAAGATCTTCGTAGAATATGTAGGAGCCAATATGAGCATCCAGGTTCCGCTATTGGTTATTGACTGGAGACATGTATCGGTCATGTCTACATAGTTCTCGGACCCGTAGGGTCCGCACGCTTAACGTTCGGTGACGATTGTTATTATGAGTTTATGTGAATTGATGTACCGAAGTTTGATCAGAGTCCCGGATGAGATCACGGACATGACGAGGAGTCTCGAAATGATCGAGCCGTAAAGATCGGTATATTGGAAGGCTATATTCGGACATCAGAAAAGTTCCGAGTGATCCGGGTATCTTTCGGAGTACCGAGGGAGTTACGGGAGTACATATGGCCCTTAGTGGGCTTTAAGGGAAAAAAGGAGAAGCCACGAGGGCTGGCCGCGCGCCCCCATGGTCCTAGTCCGAATTGGACTAGGGGAGGGGCTGCACCCCCTCTTTCCTTCTCCTCCCCTTCTCCTTCCTTTCCCCTCCTAGTAGGACTAGGAAAGGAGGAATCCTACTCCTACTAGGAGGAGGATTCCTCCCCCCTTGGCGCGCCTAGAGAGGCCGGCCGGCCTCCCCTTCCTCCTTTATATATGTGGGGAGGGGGCACCCTAGAACACACAAGTTGATCAGTTGATCTTTTAGCCATGTGCGATACCCCCCTCCACCATAATCCACCTTGGTCATATCGTAGCGGTGCTTAGGCGAAGTCCTGCGTCGGTAGCATAATCATCACCGTCATCATGTCGTCGTGCTAATGGAACTCTCCCTCAAAGCTTTGCTAGATCGTGAGTTCGTGGGACATCACCGAGCTGAACGTGTGCTGAACTCGGAGGTGTCGTGCGTTCGATACTTGGATCGGTTGGATCGTGAAGACGTACGACTACATCAACCGCATTCTCATAACGCTTCCGCTTACGGTCAACGAGGGTACGTGGACGAAACTCTCCCCTCTCGTTGCTATGCATCACCATGATCTTGCGTGTGCGTAGATTTTTTTGAAATTATGCGTTCCCCAACATTGGCATCCAAGCCAGGTTTATGTGTACATGTTATATGCACGAGTAGAACACAAGTGAGTTGTGGGCGATACAAGTCATACTGCTTACCAGCATGTCATACTTTGGTTCGGCGGTATTTTTGGATGAAACGGCCCGGACCGACATTACGCGTACGCTTACGCGAGACTGGTTCTACTGACGTGCTTTGCACACAGGTGGCTGGCGGGTGTCAGTTTATCCAACTTTAGTTGAACCGAGTGTGACTACGCCCGGTCCTAGTTGAAGGTTAAAACAACACTAACTTGACGAAATATTGTTGTGGTTTTGATGCGTAGGTAAGAACGGTTCTTGCTCAACCCGTAGCAGCCACGTAAAACTTACAACAACAAAGTAGAGGACGTCTAACATATTTTTGTAGGGCATGTTGTGATGTGATATGGTCAAGGCATGATGCTATATTTTATTGTATGAGATGATCATGTTTTGTAACGGAGTTATCGGCAACTGGCAGGAGCCATATGGTTGTCGCTTTATTGTATGCAATGCAATCGCCCTGTAATTGCTTTACTTTATCACTAAACGGTAGCGATAGTCGTAGAAGCAATATTTGGTGAGACGACAACAATGCTACTATGGAGATCAAGGTGTCGCGCTGGTGACGATGGTGACCATGAAGGTGCTTTGGAGATGGAGATCAAAGGCACAAGATGATGATGGCCATATCATATCACTTATATTGATTGCATGTGATGTTTATCCTTTATGCATCTTATTCTGCTTGATTGATGGTAGCATTATAAGATGATCTCTCACTAAATTTCAAGTGTTCTCCCTGAGTATGCACCGTTGCCAAAGTTCGTCGTGCCGAGACACCACGTGATGATCGGGTCTGATAATCTCTACGTTCACATACAACGGGTGCAAGCCAGTTTTGCACACGCAGAAATACTCGGGTTAAACTTGACGAGCCTAGCATATGCAGATATGGCCTCGGAACACTGAGACCGAAAGGTCGAGCGTGAATCATATAGTAGATATGATCAACATAGTGATGTTCACCATTGAAAACTACTCCATTTCACGTGATGACACTACAAAAAAAGACACATTCGTGACATTTTGGGCCGAACGAAATTTTTTTCTGTCATACATATGACACTTCTATGACGATAATTGTGACAAAACCCGGTATCATCATTGATGTGGTGGGCTCCTACTTCTATGACAAAAAATCATGACAGAAAATGGGCTTTTCGTCCTGGGCGGGCCAGAGACGCAGCTGCATGACATTCTTTGGGCCGTCCATGATGGAAAAACCCGTGGTAGAAGGGAGGGGGAGGAAAATTTCGGGGAGTTCCCGGTTACGGTGGGAGGTCGGGGTCCGAGCGATGTGCATTTCTCTCATACACGTACGTGCGTGTGTGCGAGGCGTTGGCTCTAACTGAACCCGAGCGATTGAACTGTAGGCTAGGCGTTACAGAACCCGAGAGATCGATCGATGGCTGTTAACTGAACCCAATCGAGCGATTCCTTCGCTACTGCTGCTAACTGAAGCCGATCGATGCTGCCTCTGGGATGAACAGTGAGCGTTGTGGGGGGTGGATGAACAGTGAGCGGTGGCATTGCCTCTGGATGAATAGGACCCCGTGGTGTGGTGGAGGGTTGGATGAACAGTAGACGGTGGAGGGGTGCCCGTGGGGGGGTGGTTGAACAGGACCCCGTGGTGTGGAGGGCTGGATGAACAGTAGACGGTGGAGGGGTGGTTGAACAATAGCCGATGGAGTAGCGCGCGGTGGAGGCTGGATGAACAGGAGCCCGTGGAGGCTGGAGGAGGTCGACGATGGAGATGAACAGTATCCCGTGGAGTCCAGTTTTGTGGTACGCCACACCCCTCCCGATGAACAGGACCCCTGTTTCGACCGTAGCGCTCCAACACAAGTCCGTTTCGTCCGTTTTGCGGTACGCCACACCACTCCCAATCAACAGGACCCCCGTTTCGACCGTAGGAGGTCCGTTTCCTCCATTCAGCGGTACGCCAGGCCTCGTTTCCATCGCCTGTTCCGTCCAAGCCCTCCCGATGAACACAACCACGCATTCTGTTTCGACCCAGCCAGTTGGCTCCCACGCGTTCCGTTGCCTCCCGATGAACACGACGCATTTCGTTGCCTCCCGATGAACACGACGCATTCCGTTGCCTCCCCATGAACACGACGCATTCCGTTGCCTCCCCATGAACACGACGACGACGCTGTTTCTCCGTTCCAACCCAGCCATATACACGAGCCCTGGTCGTACGTATGCGCTAGTAGGCGTTCGAGACCCCGCCCGTATGTACACATACGTGGCTGTATTTTCTTTCTTGCACCCTGGCCGCTGTACATACGTGTACATGCTACATGTGCGCCTCTACTACGACACGTGTGCGCCTCTACATCGACCAGTATGTACGTACACGTTCGCGGCCAAAATGACAATGCTACGTATGCTTCGACCAGGTGGGTCCCGACTGTCAGGCACTTCCTTGCATGCGAAGATGTAGCTGGTGGGTCCCAACAGTCAGGGGGCGAATCATTTTGTTTTTTTGCCCGGGCGCACTTCCTTGCGTGCGAAGGTGTAGCTGGTGGGTCCCAACAGTCAGGGGGAAACATTTTTTTCGTGAAATATGGTGGCCCGTCCGGTGGGTCCCTGTTGTTAGGTGAGGAATAATTATTTTGCACGTAATAAGGAGGCACTTCCTTGCTGCAGCCGTGGACCCAGCTGTCAGCCTCTCCACGTACAGTCCACGTCCGATGGAAGCCGTTCCTTGACCACGTTGACCACACCGCGCCGAGAGCACTAGGGCGGTGGACGACGGCGAGGCCTAGGAAGGGGACGACGCGGAGCCGGGGAAGACGCGGCAGTGGATGCCCACGCGTAGAGGAGTACGAGGGTTCACTGGTTCGCTGCGGTGTGAGGCTGCCGTCACCGCAGAATAACAGGGGGTGTGGGTGAGTGATAACCCACAAGTATAGGGGATCGCAATAGCTTTCGAGGGTAGAGTATTCAACCCAAATTTATTGATTCGACACAAGGGGAGCCAAGGAATATTCTCAAGTATTAGCAACTGTGTTGTCAATTCAACCACACCTGGAAACTTAGTATCTGCAGCAAAGTGTTTAGTAGCAAAGTGATATCATAGTGATGGTAACGGTAACAAAAGAGTAACGAAAGCAAAGTAATGTTTTTGGTATTTTGTAGTGATTGTAACAATAGCAACTGGAAAGTAAATAAGCGTAAACCAGTATATGGAAAACTCGTAGGCATCGGATCAATGATGGATAATTATGACGGATGCGGTTCATCATGTAACAATCATAACATAGGGTGACACAGAACTAGCTCCAATTTGTCAATGTAATGTAGGCATGTATTCCGAATATAGTCATACGTGCTTATGGAGAAGAACTTGCATGACATCTTTTGTCCTACCCTCCCGTGGCAGCCGGGTCCTAATGGAAACTAAGGGATATTAAGGCCTCCTTTTAATAGAGAACCGGAACAAAGCATTAACACATAGTGAATACATGAACTCCTCAAACTACGGTCATCACCGGTAAGTATCCCGATTATTGTCACTTCGGGGTTAACGGATCATAACACATAATAGGTGACTATAGACTTGCAAGATAGGATCAAGAACACTCATATATTGATGAAAACATAATAGGTTCAGATCTGAAATCATGGCACTCGGGCCCTAGTGACAAGCATTAAGCATAGCAAAGTCATAGCAACATCAATCTCAGAACATAGTGGATACTAGGGATCAAACCCTAACAAAACTAACTCGATTACATGATAAATCTCATCCAACCCATCACTGTCTAGCAAGCCTGCGATGGAATTACTCACGCACGGCGGTAAGCATCATGAAATTGGTGATGGAGGATGGTTGATGATGATGACGGCGACGAATCCCCCTCTCCGGAGCCCCGAACGGACTCCAGATCAGCCCTCCCGAGAGGTTTTAGGGCTTGGCAGCGCTCCGTATTGTAAAACGCGATGATTTCTTCTCCTTTATTTTTTGGGACATTTACATCTATGCCCCTAATTTGCGCCCACTCTCAGATTTACCCCTAATTTCAAAGCCTTCTCAAATTTGCCCCTCCACTGTTAGGTGCACTTACAGAAATACCCTTTTGTGTCGTTACCGTCCGGTCAAAGCCGGTCAAAGGGCTTTGCCCGTCCTGAAAAAAAGAGCAAAAAATTTCTAAAAAATCTAAAAATTTGTGGGATCAAAGATACTCAGGTTTGCAAGGTGCGTGAAAAGTTTCGTGCTGTTTGTACATTCCAGGAGCTCGTGTCAGAGGAAAAAAAATAAATATGTAAGCCTGTGAACAGTAAATTCAAAAAAATAGCAAGAAAATTCAAAAAAATATGAAAAATTTTGGCATGAAAGAGGCGCGGGTCTGCAAGCTGCATGCAAATTTTTGTTGTGTTTGGACATTGGAGGGGCTTGTGGAGAAAAAAAACAAAATTTGGCTCGGGAAAAAACTTGGGAAAAAATGACTATTTTGGTTATTCTTGCTAGAGCTCCTCGCATGTCATTTGATCACAAAAACTTGCAAGCACCTTGTGCACCCAAGCCACTTTGATGCCAAAAAATTTCATATTTTTTAACTTTTCTTGCTATTTTATTTCAAATTTATTGTTCACAAGCGTGTAGATTAACTGTTTTTCCTCGCCACGAGCTCCAGGAATGTCCAAATAGCATGAAAATTTGCACACACCTTGGGCACATGAGTATCTTCGATGTCACAAAATTTTTGATTTTTAGATTTTTTTGCTATTTTTTTCAGGACGGTCAAAGCTATTTGACCGGACGGTAATGGTGCAGAAGGGCATTTCTATAAGGGCACCTAACGGCGGAGGGGCAAATTTGAGAAGGCTTTCGAATTAGGGGTATATCTGATTAGGTGGTTCGAGTTAGGGACAGAAATGAAAATGGCCCTATTTTTTTCTCCCCGAAAGCAGTTATATAGAGTTGGAGTTGGAGTCAGGGGATCTCCAGGGGGCCCACGAGGTAGGGGGCACGCTCTAGGGGGGCGCGCCCCCCACCCTCGTGAGAAGGGTGTGGGCCCCCTGGTCTTCATCTTTGGCGATGATTTTTTATTATTTATTATAAGATATGCCGTGGAGTTTCAGGTCATTCCGAGAACTTTTGTTTTCTGCACATAAAACAACATCATGGCAATTCTGCTGAAAACAGCGTCAGTCTGGGTTAGTTCCATTCAAATCATACAAGTTAGAGTCCAAAACAAGGGAAAAAGTGTTTGGAAAAGTAGATACGTTGGAGACGTATCAACTCCCCCAAGCTTAAACCCTTGCTTGTCCTCAAGCAATTCAGTTGACAAACTGAAAGAAATAAAGAAAAACTTTTACAAACTCGGTTTGCTCTTGTTGTTGTAAATATGTCAAGCTAGCATTCAAGTTTTCAGCCATGATTATAACTAACCACATTTGCAATAATTCTCAGGTCTCATGTTTACTCATATCAATAGCATAATCAACTAGCGATCCATAATAATAAAACTCGGATGACAACACTTTCTCAAAACAATCATAATATGATATAACAAGATGGTATCTCGCTAGCCCTTTCTGAGACCGCAAAACATAAATGCAGAGCACCTTTAAAGATCAAGGACTGACTAGACGTTGTAATTCATGGTAAAAGAGATCCAATCATAGTCAAACCCAATATAAATTAACAGTAATGAATGCAAATGATAGTGGTGCTCTCCGACTGGTGCTTTTTAATAAGAGGGTGATGACTCAACATAAAAGTAAATAGATAGGCCCTTCATAGAGGGAAGCAGGGATTTGTAGAGGTGCCAGAGCTCGGTTTTGAAATAGAGGTGAATAAAATTTTGAGCGGTATACTTTCATTGTCAACATAACAACCAAGAGATGGTGATATCTTCCATGCTACACACATTATAGGCGGTTCCCAAACAGAATGGTAAAGTTTATACTCCCCCTCCACCAACAAACATCAATCCATGGCTTGCTCGAAACAACGAGTGCCTCCAACTAACAACAGTCCCAGGGGGAGTTTTGTTTTGCAATTATTTTTATTTAGTTTGCATAAAGCATGGGACTGGGCATCCCGGTGACCAGCCATTTTCTCGTGAGTGAGGAGCGGAGTCCACTCCTCTTGAGAATAACCCGCCTAACATGGAAGATACAGACAACCCTAGTTGATACATGAGCTATTCGAGCATACAAAACAGGATGATTATTTGAAGGTTTAGAGTTTGGCACATACAAATTTACTTGGAACGACAGGTAGATACCGCATATAGGAAGGTATAGTGGACTCATGTGGAATAACTTTGGGGTTTAAGGAGTTTGGATGCACAAGCAGTATTCCCGCTTAGTACAGGTGAAGGCTAGCAAAAGACTGGGAAGCGACCAACTAGAGAGCGACAACAGTCATGTACATGCATTAAAATTAATAGACATTGGATGCAAGCATGAGTAGGATATAATCCACCATGAACATAAATATCGTGAAGGCTATGTTGATTTGTTTCAACTACATGCGTGAACATGTGCCAATTCAAGTCACTTAAATCATTCAAAGGAGGATACCACCCTATCATACCACATCATAACCATTTTAATAGCATGTTGGCACACAAGGTAAACCATTATAACTCATAGCTAATCAAGCATGGCACAAGCAACTATGATCTCTAATTGTCATTGCGAACATGTTTATTCATAACAAGCAACGATGAACTCATCATATTTACAAAAACAAAAGAGGTCGAGTTCGTACCAGCTTTTCTCATCTCTGTCAGTCCATCATATATCATCATAATTGCCTTTCACTTGCACAACCGAACGATGTGAATAATAATAAGAGTGCACGTGCATTGGACTAAGCTGGAATCTGCGAGCATTCAATAAACAGGAGAAGACAAAGCAATATGGTCTCTTCTGTCAGATAAACAATAATGCATAAAAGAGCCACTTCAACAATTTAATCATGATCTTCTCCTACTGACCCCCAAAGAAAGAAAAGAAATAAAACTATTTACACGGGAAAGCTCCCAACAAGCAAAAGAAGAACAGGAAATATTTTTGGGTTTTCTTTTTAATTACTACTACAGGCATGGAAAGTAAATTAATTAAAAGATAAAACTAATTTTTTGGTTTTTCTTCAGGTTTATTAAACACACAAGAAGAAAGCATAAAAATGAAAATAAACTAGCATGGATGATACAATGAAAAAGTATGAGCACCGACATCTAGCAATGAGTGTGTGAACATAAATGTAATGTCGGTGGGAAATACGTACTCCCCCAAGCTTAGGATTTTGCCTAAGTTGGTCTATGGCCACGGCTGGCCTGGCGGATATCCATAATAATAGTTGGGGTCGTACTGTGATGCAGCAGTTATCGCCTCCTGAGCTGCAGTGTGGCGACGAGCGGCCTCCGCTCTCCTCTCGTACTCATCTGCCTCCTCTCTGGTAATAGTATACCCTCCTCTTGCCTGATAATCAAAGAAAGCAGGAGCAGGGAGAGTAATATGGACAGCACGGCATCTGTCAAAGATTAGTCGGTACTAGAGAGGTGATTCGTTCCTCTTGACAAAATGGTGGGAAACCATAGAATCAAAATCTAAATAAGCAGGAGGCAACTCAATGTCTCCTTCACGAACGTCTATCTCAAGAAACTTAGCTAAGAGGGTTGCATAAATTCCTCCAAAGAAATCTCCATTATGTCTATTATGATGCAACCTACGAGCTACAATGGCTCCCATATGATAAGATTGGTCTCCTGACACAGCACTCCTGAGAATGCTAAGGTCAGGGACACACATGTGACATGCTTCATCCTTAGAATTTATGCACCTACCTATGAAGAGAGCAAAATAATGTATAGCAGGAAAGTGAATGCTCCCTATGGTAGCTTGCGTTATATCTCTATATTTCCCTACAATTATACTAGCAAGAAAGTTTCTAAATTCAGATTTAGGGGGATCCCTAACACTACCCCATTGTGGAAGTTTGCAAGCAAAAGTGAAATCCTCTAGGTCCATGGTATAAGATTTATCATAAAGATCAAACATGATACGCGAAGATGAATACTCAAACCTCCTCACAAAAGAGCTTGTGAGCTCATGATACTGGGGCCATTTGTCTGTCTCAAAGTCCTCAAGATCGGCATTACGCAAATATGCGTTAAATTCTTCTTTAATTCTCGCTCGATCCATAAAATTTTCAGAAGGCCACTCACAAGGACGCACTGGAGCGTCTCTTGGTGGCTCTTCGTCAGCATCACGCATTGCAAGCCTGGGTCCTTGCTTCTTTGAAGAACCACCTTGGAACATTTTCCTAAGCATATTTCTTCCTCTGAAAAATTCTAAAAAAAATTAGTAACTTCAAAATAAAAGTAAACCAAACTCAATAATATTGATAGCAACTACTCCTACAAGTGCCTAGAGCCTATATCATGCATCAAAACTACTTTTGACCATATAAATTTGACATGCAAGCTCAAGAACAGGGTCACCTAAGCAACACAAATTTGCAATGAATAAAGCACTAGAACAAAAACTAATTGGACCAATGGAGGAGTCACATACCAAGGAACAATCTCCCCAAGCAGTTTTGTGAGAGGTGCTTTGAGCAAGGAGATCGAAAATGGCAGCAAAACGAGCTTGGACTCGGGTTTGAGCTGGTTTTTCGTGTTTGGGGGAGGAAGATGAAGTGTGTGGCTGAAAGAATAAGTGGAGGAGGGCCACCGTGGGCCCACGTGGTAGGGGGCGCGCCCTAGGGGGGTGGGCGCGCCCTCCACCCTCGTGGCAAGGTGGTTGGCCCCCCTAGTGTGTATTTTGTTCCATAAATCCTCAAATACTCTATAAAAAATCATATTTAATTTTCAGGGCATTTGGAGAACTTTTATTTTCGAGGTATTTTTGTATTGCATGGATAATCATATAACAGATAGAAAATTATTTATTTTCACTTTATTTCAACTAAATAACAGAAAGTATAGAGAGGGTACAGAAGGTTGTGCTTCTAGTTTCATCCATTTCATGCTTGTCAAAAGGAATCCACTAACAAGGTTGATCAAGTCTTGTTAACAAACTCATTCTGATTAACATGAAACCGGAGAAATTTCGAATAACACTAGGTTACCTCAATGGGGATATGCACATCCCCAATAATAAGTATATCATATTTCTTCTTGACAGTAGGAAGAGGAAATTCAAAACCTCCAAATATAATCGATGGAATTTTTTCGATAGAATTGATACTATGAACTTGAGGTTGTTTCCTCAGAAAGTGTATCGTATGCTCATTACCATTAACATGAAAAGTGGCATTGCCTTTGTTGCAATCAATAACAGCCCCTGCAGTATTAAGAAAAGGTCTTCCAAGAATAATAGACATACTATCGTCCTCGGGAATATCAAGAATAACAAAGTCCGTTGAAATAGTAACGTTTGCAACCACAACAGGCACATCCTCACAAATACCGACAGGTATGGCAGTTGATTTATCAGCCATTTGTAAAGATATTTCAGTAGGTGTCAACTTATTCAAATCAATTCTATAATATAAAGATAGAGGCATAACACTAACACCGGCTCCAAGATCACATAAAGCAGTTTTAACATAGTTTCTTTTAATGGAGCATGGTATAGTAGGTACTCCTGGATCTCCAAGTTTCTTTGGTATTCCACCCTTAAAAGTATAATTAGCAAGCATGGTGGAAATTTCATCTTCCGGTATCTTTCTTTTAGTTGTAATAATATCTTTCATGTACTTAGCATAAGGATTTGTTTTGAGTATAACAGTTAATTGCATACGCAAAAAGATAGGTCTAATCATTTCAGCAAAGCGCTCAAAATCCTCATCATCCTTTTTGTTGGATGGTTTGGGAGGAAAAGGCATGGGTTTTAAACCCAAGGCTCTCTTTCTTTACCATGTTTCCTAGCAACAAAGTCTTCCTTATCATAATGTTGATTCTTTGATTGTGGGTTATCAAGATCAACAGCAGGTTCAATTTCTACATCATTATCATTACTAGGTTGAGCATCATTATGAACATCATCATTAACATTTTCATTAGGTTCGTGTTCATTACTAGATTGTGTTTCAGCATCAGACATAGAGATATCATTTGGATTATCAGGTGGTTCAGCAATAGGTTCACTAGGAGTTTGCACGGTTCTGTCATTTTTCTTTTTCTTCTTTTTAGAAGAACTAGGTACATCAATTTTATTTCTTTGAGAATCTTGCTCAATTCTCTTAGGGTGGCCTTCAGGATACAAAGGTTCCTGAGTCATCCTACCAGTTCTAGTAGTCACTTTAACAACATAATTATTTTTCTTACTGTTCATCTCATTGAGCAATTCTTTTTGAGCTTTAAGTACTTGTTCTACTTGAGTGGTAACCATAGAAGCATGCCTTCTAAAAAGTTTAAGTTCACCTCTAATATTAGCCATATAATCACCCAAGTGTTTAATCATATCAGCATCTTGTTTTAATTGTCTACCAAAATAAGCATTGAAGTCTTCTTGTTTAAACATAAAATTATCAAACTCATCCAAGCATTGACTAGCAATTTTAGCAGGAGGGATTTCAGCTTTATCATATCTATAGAGAGAATTTACCTTTACTACCTGTGTCGGGTTATCGGGGTCTGGAGGTTCTTCAATAAATAAAGGATTAAGATCATATGTTTCTTCAACAGGTGGTAAATTAAGACCACGTATTTCTTCAATAGAAGGTAAATTCTTAACATCTTCAGCTTTAATACCTTTTTCTTTCATAGATTTCATTGCCTCTTGCATATCTTCAGGACTGAGAAATAGAATACCTCTCTTCTTCATAGTTGGTTCAGGAATAGGATCATTAATTGGAGCAGGAGCTGGCTCCGGAGGTGTCCAATTATTTTCATTTGTCAACATATTATTCAATAGGATTTCAGCTTCATCCGGTGTTGTTTCCCTGAAAAGAGAACCGGTACAACTATCCAGGTAATCTCTGGAAGCATCTGTTAGTCCATTGTAAAAGATATCAAGTATTTCATTTTTCTTAAGAGGATGATCAGGCAAAGCATTAAGTAACTTGAGAAGCCTCCCCCAAGCTTGTGGGAGACTCTCTTCTTTAATTTGCACAAAGTTGTATATTTCCTTTAAAGCAGCTTGTTTCTTATGAGCAGGGAAGTATTTAGCAGAAAAGTAGTAAATCATATCCTGGGGACTACGCAGACAACCAGGATCAAGAGAATTAAACCATATCTTAGCATCACCCTTTAATGAGAACGGAAATATTTTAAGGATATAAAAGTAGCGAGATCTCTCATCATTAGTGAACAGGGTGGCTATATCATTTAATTTAGTAAGATGTGCTACAACAGTTTTAGATTCATAGCCATGAAAAGGATCAGATTCAACCAAAGTAATTATATCAGGATCAAGAGAGAATTCATAATCCTTATCAGCAACACAGATTGGTGAAGTAGCAAAAGCAGGGCCAGGTCTCATCCTAGCATTTAGAGATTGCTTATTCCATTTAGCTAATAACCTTTTGAGTTCATATCTATCTTTGCAAGCTAAAATAGCTAAAGAAGCATCTTGATCAAATAAATAACCCTCATGAATAACAAATGATTCTTCATCATCACTTTCATCTTCATAATCAGATTCAATATTTTCAATCTCTCTAGCCCTAGCAATTCGTTCCTCGAGAAAATCACTAAGTGGCATAGTAGTATCAGGCATAGAGGTAGTTTCATCATAAGTATCATGCATAACAGAAGTAGCATTATCAATAACATGCGACATCTCAGAACAAATAGCAGAAGCAGGTTTAGGTGTCTCAAGCTTACTCATAACAGAAGGTGAATCAAGTGCAGAGCTAGATGGCAGTTCCTTACCTCCCCTCGTAGTTGAGGGATAGATCTTGGTTTTTGGATCTCTCAAGTTCTTCATAGTGATAAATAGATACAAATCCCAAGTGACTCAAAGAATAGAGCTATGCTCCCCGGCAACAGCGCCAGAAATTAGTCTTGATAACCCACAAGTATAGGGGATCGCAACAACTTTCGAGGGTAGAGTATTCAACCCAAATTATTGATTCGACACAAGGGGAGCCAAAGAATATTCTCAAGTATTAGCAGTTGAGTTGTCAATTCAACCACACCTGGAAACTTAGTATCTGCAGCAAAGTGTTTAGTAGCAAAGTAATATCATAGTGATGGTAACGGTAACAAAAGAGTAACGAAAGCAAAGTAATGTTTTTGGTATTTTGTAGTGATTGTAACAATAGCAACGGGAAAGTAAATAAGCGTAAACCAGTATATGGAAAACTCATAGGCATCGGATCAATGATGGATAATTATGCCGGATGCGGTTCATCATGTAACAATCATAACATAGGGTGACACAGAACTAGCTCCAATTCGTCAATGTAATGTAGGCATGTATTCCGAATATAGTCATACGTGCTTATGGAAAAGAACTTGCATGACATCTTTTGTCCTACCCTCCCGTGGCAGCGGGGTCCTAATGGAAACTAAGGGATATTAAGGCCTCCTTTTAATAGAGAACCGAAACAAAGCATTAACACATAGTGAATACATGAACTCCTCAAACTACGGTCATCACCGGTAAGTATCCCGATTATTGTCACTTCGGGGTTACGGATCATAACACATAATAGGTGACTATAGACTTGCAAGATAGGATCAAGAACACTCATATATTGATGAAAACATAATAGGTTCAGATCTGAAATCATGGCACTCAGGCCCTAGTGACAAGCATTAAGCATAGCAAAGTCATAGCAACATCAATCTCAGAACATAGTGAATACTAGGGATCAAACCCTAACAAAACTAACTCGATTACATGATAAATCTCATCCAACCCATCACCGTCCAGCAAGCCTACGATGGAATTACTCACGCACGACGGTGAGCATCATGAAATTGGTGATGGAGGATGGTTGATGATGACGAAGGTGACGAATCGCCCTCTCCGGAGCCCCGAACGGACTCCAGATCAGCCCTTCCAAGAGGTTTTAGGGCTTGGCGGCGGCTTTGTGTCGTAAAACGCGATGATTTCTTCACCTTTATTTTTTTTTCTCCCTGAAAGCAGTTATATAGAGTTGGAGTTGGAGTCGGGGGGTCTCCAGTGGGCCCACGAGGTAGGGGGCACGCCCTAGGGGGGGCGCCCCCCACCCTCGTGAGAAGGGTATGGGCCCCCTGGTCTTCATCTTTGGCGAGGATTTTTTATTATTTATTGTAATATATCCTGTGGAGTTTCAGGTCATTCCGAGAACTTCTGTTTTCTACACATAAAACAACATCATGGCAATTCTGCTGAAAACAGCGTCAGTCCGGGTTAGTTCCATTCAAATCATACAAGTTAGAGTCCAAAACAAGGGCAAAAGTGTTTGGAAAAGTAGATACGTTGGAGACGTATCAGTGAGTAGAGGGATGGCCTGGCCAGCGGTGGGAGTAGTAGGGGGCGGTGAGGCCTCCGTCGCATCGCAGCCGGCCACGGGAGGCAGGAGCACGAGGCACGACCGGCGCTGGTTTGGGCCGCTGGAGCAAGAAGACCAGAGGTTGAAGAAGCACTACGGTCGTTGGATGGACATCGTACGGTCACTGGAGCCAGAATCGTGCATATTGACTAAGTTGACAAAGCCCTCCGTCCCCGTCAACTTAGTAGGCCCACAAGTCAGCCTGCCACTATACTGGGTCCCAGCTAACAGGGGGAGTATTCATATTTTTGTGCGTAATAAGGAGGCACTTCCTTGCGTGCGAAGATATAGCTAGTGGGTCCGAGCTGTCAGCGGTGGTAACGTTTTTTCGCGTAATACAGAGGCCCTTTCGGTGGGTCCCTGATGTCAGGTGGAGGAATCATTATTTTGCGCGTAATAAGGAGGCATTTCCTTGCGTGCGGCCGTGGACCCAGCTGTCGGCCTCTCCACGTACAGTCCACTTCAGATGCATGTTGGTCGTTGACCACGTTGACCAGGCCGCGCCGAGAGCACCAGGGCGGTGGATGACGGCGAGGCCTAGGAAGGGAACGACACGGAGGCAGGGAAGACTCGGTAGTTGTTTCCCACGCGAAGGGGAGTACGACTGTACGAGGGTTTACTGGTTCGTCTGCCGTCGCCGGAGAATAACAGCAGGTGTGGGTGAGTAGAGGGATGACTAGGCCAGCGATGGGAGTACAGTGGGGCGGTGAGGCCTGCGCGGCAGCACAGCCGGCCGTGGGGAGGAGGGAGCAGGCAGTCCCGTCGGCGCTTGTTTGAGCGGCTGGAGCAGGAAGAGCATAGATTGAAGAGGCACGACGGCCGTTCGATGGACATCGTACGGTCACTTGAGCTAGAATCGTTCATATTGACTAAGTTGACAAAGCCCTCCGTCCCCGTCAACTTAGTAGGCCCACAAGTCAGCCTCCCACCATGGTGGGTCCCAGCTAGCAGGGGGGTATTCATTTTTCTGTGCGTAATAAGGAGGCACTTCCGGTGGGTCCGAGCTGACAGCGGAGGGAACGTTTTTTCGCGAAATACGATGGTCCGTCCGGTGGGTCCCAGCAGTCAGGGGCAAACTTTTTTTTGCGAAATACGGTGGCCTGTCCGGTGGGTCCCAGCAGTCAGGGGGAAATGTTTTTTCCGTGAAATACTGGTGGCCCATCTAGTGGGTGCCTGCTGTTAGGTGGAGGAATAATTATTTTGCGCGTAATACGGAGGCACTTCCTTGTGGCTGCTGTGGACCCATCTGTCAGCCTCTCCATGTACAGTACTCTTCTGATGGAAGTCAGTCGTTGACCACATTGACCACGCCGTGCAGAGAGCACCACGGAGGTGGACGGCGAGACCTAGGAAGGGGACGATGCGGCAATGGATGCCCACGCGGAGAGGAGTACGAGGGTTCACTGGTTCGGCTGCGGTGTGAGGTTGCCGTCGCCGCAGAATAACATGGGGAGTGGGTGAGTGGAGGGATGGCCTGGCCAGCGGTGGGAGTACTATGGGGACGGTGAGGCCTCCGCGGCAGCACAGCCGGCCACGGGAGGCAGGAGCATGCAGCACGACCGGCGTTGCTTTGTGCGGCTGGGGCAAGAAGACCAGAGGTTGAAAAAGCACTACGGCCGTTGGATGGACATCGTTGACCATGCCGCGCCGAGAGCACTAGGGTGGTGGACGACGGCGAGGCCTACGAAGGGAACGACACGGAGCCGGGGAAGACACGACAGTGGCTGCCCACGCAGTGGAGAGTACGAGGGTTGACTGGTTCGGCTATCGTCACCGGAAAATAATAGGAGGTGTGGGTGACTAGAGGGATAGACAGGCCAGGGATGCGAGTATGATGGGGCCGTGAGGCCTGCCCGGCAGCACTGCCGGCCATGGGAGGCGGGAGCAGGCGGTTCCGATGGCACTGGTTTGGGCGGCTGGGGCAGGAAGATCAGAGACTAAAGAAGCACGATTGTCATTAGATTGACATCTAATGGTCTGACGCTGGTAGAGTCGATTTTTGACTAAGTTTCTTTTTTGAGAAACCTTGTGTACGCATGAACTTAGTAGGCCCACAAGTCAGCCTCCAAATCTGTGGCAGACAACATAAAACCCATTTGCTATTTTTTATAATTTGCAGCCCATTTGCTAATTCTTAAGTAATTTATTACAGCCCATTTTCTTCCCAGGACCACGGTCAAAAAGTTCAACCTTATTTTGCATATTTCGGTGGACTCCGAACTGTTGTAATCCCGAAATGATAAACATTTTTTAAGAACTTATTGATTTGCCAAAAAATCGTTTTGTTTTTGTAAGCAAATAAGACGTGGGACAATTGAGTTGGTTTAAGGGAAAACCAGTGGTAAAAAAATCAGCGCTGGGTGGGAAAAAACAAAAAAAATAAGGATGTAAATATGAAAAGGGAATTTTATGTGTTTTCAATATAATGATACGTGTATATGAACTATTAAAACTATAGGTAGAGATTAGAAAACGGATGTAGAACATGCGTTTCAAGAGGATAATAGAAATGGGCTGTGTGTTTCATTCAGTAAAAAACTGCCTGTGGATGTTGTAAGACAAAATATAACTAACGCTGGAAGGCCAGAGGCCAGTAGATACCTGCTGGATCTTTGTGCCCCGTTGTCGTCATGGGCTGGGCCTGTTAAAAACAAAACCAACCCTGGGCAGTCTACAGCCCAGTTGAAACTTGCTCGACCTGAAAAAACAATATACGTGCTCAATAAACAAGAGAATTCTGCAAGTACAGACTGATAACTGGGATGCAGCACGGATATTGTTTTTTTATCGTGATAATAAGTGCATGCACTTGTTTTGAAAAAAATGGAGAACTGGGAATTCGAACGGAGGGTGCTTATGATACCCATCAAATAAAATCAGGTGACTGAAAATTCGTTTTGAAACAAATGATTCAGCTTTATATCCGCGTCGACCCTCGGCATGATGGTTGGAAGCAAATGCAAGTTCATACCAAAAGATCATTAACAACAATACCAACTTGCGGACGACAAGGTAGTACAACTACCAATACCAAACTAACTTATAATATTTTTACTCCTGGCCCTAGTGTTCGTTTGGTAGAAAATCTTGCAGAGGACCAGCTCCCGCTCCTTCTCTTGCTCCAGGTCCCCGAGGTGGTACTGGTGCATCACCCAGTTGGTCCTCTGCTGGTCGAAGTTCTTGTTGGTGTGCAGCACCAGAACCTTTTTTGCTGCCCGTCTACCGGCCGTTGACCATCACCGGCTAGGTATTGCCGGTCTTGTGGCACATTGCATGCATGCTGCACTCCGACTGTATCTTGGGACACGTCCACGTGCCCCTTTTGAACGCCCTGGAATTGCGCTGGAAGAAATGCTTCCTTAGGCCACTCAGTGTGATACCTGCAGTATTGTGGAATACAGGTTTTAGTGTACCTAGTTGGCATTTTCATAACATCTTTGGCATGTTGCAGTCACTTGTTTCACTTTTTATTAACTGTCAAATTGTAATTGCTTCACCAGGTCTGCATCTAAAAAGAAAAATAGAGCTATAAACAAAGGAATATGTTTGTGCAAGTAGATGGCTGATCGGTGTCTTACCTGGAAGCTTCTCAGGTTGGGTGTAGCATATGCCGTGCTCAGTGCCGATGGTTGGTATGAACAAATCGATGAGAGACTGAAATCTCGCGCTGTCAACACTCACTTTGGCCTCAAGGTGCTCGATCAGCTCCTGATTCATGGGATCAAACTTGACGCCAGCTGGCAGCACCGGCCAATCCTTCTTCGACTTGCATCGGTAATTCCAGTTATATGGTACTCAATGTATGATCAATCGACTGTTTTAAGTGAATGATGAAAGATTTCGACAGATAAGTGGTACTCCAAATCTGAAGTCCAGAATACCCGAACACGCCGCTGGGATTCTTGTGTCACCTCACGCGTAGCATGTTGTCACGTCAATTCAATGTGTGGACATGATGAATAATTTGACCGACGTATACTAGTACTGCTACTGTACTGGAGTACTTACTAGTCGTATTTAGTGTCACAATTTATACATAGGTTTAACTAACAAGTACACACTTGAAGCCTAACTGATATATATATATGGCTTCTGCACAGCATCTCCATCATCATTATCACTACAACCTACGCAGGTGAGTTAGGATGCACTTGATCCCAGGAAGGTATCTATCCTTCAAACCAGAGGAGTGCTTCAAACTAACAACAGTACATAATATCCAACAAAAGTGGGTCGTGCTACAGCAGCAGAATACATGGCTCAGTCTAGATATCAGCACAAATCAAGTTGTGCATATTTGCTGTTGGCATGAACCACATCGCCGCATGTCGAGTTTGCAAAAGCCATCCATCGCATGGAAGCTTGATGCCTTTCACACACTGAAGATTATCTGGCAACAAGCTGTGTCGACGAATCTCTGGATATGGTGATTCATGAAACCCATGGTATGATGTGTAAACACAGCCCCCCTCGCGAATGGAAGTTGCATAGCACAGTAATCATCGCCGGTGATATGATCGATGATTGGTTGGATGATCGGATAATTGAGCCCGAGGAACAAGGAGTGGTTGTCGAGGCTGTAAACCCGCCTCTAGTTGAATACGCCTGGCCCAACGGAGCTGGGATCTTTCTCGAACATGAAGCAGCCATAGCCATCAATTTCACGAACGGCCCACGCATTGTACTGCATGTGGTTTGATGTAATGGTTTGGTCAATTTGGTACATGCGAATGAGCATCAAATGACCGCCGTCAGCTGAACGAGCGATAAACCACCACCCATCGGCTGGTATGATTCCAGGTCCTGGAATCATGAAGGCCAGCGCATTTGCGTCTGCTGCAACAATTCAAATTGGAGACCAAAAGGACAAAAATAAACAATCATGTTCAGAGTATGTGTGGAATTAAGATTATTATAACAGTGACACATATCATAGACAGAGAATTGCAATGTCGTGGTCATAATCATACCCCAAGTTAAAAAATAATCCAATGGCTTTCATATTCTAGCAATATGTCATGGTTCAAACATCATGTAACATGAGAGGAAAATAGCTATGACAGCGCCTACTCATATTCTACCATAGCACTTACTACTACTGTTCTCATATCAACTCTAAGCAATAACATGCGTTGTTATAAAAATCTTGTAAATGAGAGTAACATATAGCAATCATGATGTTATGCTCATAATATGTATTCTAACAATCATTAGATGCCAATTTTTCTCATATCAACTCTAACAATAACATGTGTGGTCATAAAAATCTAGGAAATGAGAGGAACATATAGCAATGATGTGGTTATAGACATGCTATGCATCCTAAATTTGTAACAAATGAACAGGCAGTCGTATTCATAAGGTAAAGATGAGACGAGATAGAACAATTACACAACGATAGATCCCACCAGTATAGGCAGCCAATCTATGCGTCGACCGCGTAAACGATGCCATCATGCACTATAGCATCAGACAGAAATGTTGCCTCAACAGGATTGATGATGAGCCATAACCATGTATGGCGACCGGATTCCAGATAGACTAATCCCATGTTGAACAAGGCAATGAGCTTGTAATCCATGTAGTCTTTTGATGGTGTGGGCACTTCACATATTACAACTTTCTGCAAACAGAGGTCGAGCCAAAATCTTGGCGTGTCTCGTGCGTAGTAGGCAGGAGTGTCCGGCGGGCCGCGAGGCTCGATGGCGGCAGTATCCAACGATGGAAGGGTGATCTCTCGTTGGGTGTAGATATCCACGAGACGCCGCGGACTACCGGTGTGGTGGATGAGGACGATCCAGTTGGCCTTCATGCCCGCCCAGTAGTAGCCGCGCATGAAGGACAGGTGGACGGGTAGTGGTAACATGTCGAGGGGCACCACGACAACCTCCGTAGGATCATCAAGTCGGTGTCTGGACCACCTGCGAGGATCGGGCATCAGCAATCAGGGTGTCTTGAAAAGAGCCAGCTGGTTGCAGACGAGTAGATGGTACAAAGACACCAAGCATGCGGCCAGATGGACGGTGCTGAGTAGGTCCATATGAGTACAGATCTGCTCCAAGAGAACATCGGGGAGGGAATTCCAGTCGCGGCTCTGCGTGTTAGTCAGTTCTGCCATTGGGGTTTTCGGTACCTGCAAGCCAGCGGGGAAGTGGATTCGGGCGGGCGAGCGAAGAAGCTTCTCCTCGTGTGGCCGAGCAGTGAGCGGGGGGATATGGTACGTGCGAGCTACCAAGGAAGATGGCGCGGGCGGGCGAGTAGTGAGCGGGGGTAAATGGTGTGCGGCCGATGATGGGGAAGAGAGGAGGAAGAGATGGCAGTACTGGGTAAGGCTGATTTAGTAGCACCAACATGCTGGTTCAACTTATTAATTACGTGTCCCATCTGCTGCAGCGTGTGTTGTCACTTCACTGCGAAGACTAGTTGAATAGTTCTCTCTGACCGATATGGGGAATAATGGATCGCGAGGACTTCCTTTCTACAATATCCCTATGCCTCTATGCTCACTTCACTCATTTTGCTCCGTACCTAGTCACTTGTTGAAATCTGTAAAAAGATAAATACTCCGTATTTGGGAACATAGGGAGGCTTTTACTCCGTACTATATGGGAACAGAGGGAGTATCACCATATGGAGGGAACAGAGGAAGCTTGAAATATGAACATGTCAATGGGAGGGAGTAAGCCCCATGCATGCATGCAACATGCAACACTCACACGTACACATGGACGCACGCAACACTCACGCACCCATGCGGCACACAGCACACGACGCAACACACACGCTTACGCTCAAGTGCTCAACCTACTCCCTACGTGCGTGAAAGACTGTACATTTAGAGATTTACACATTGACCAGGGCATAATTAACGCCCAAAAGTAGTAGACTTATGTGTGCATGCGACCATTGAGATAAGAAGATTAAATGAAGGTTGTTGCATGTTGTAATTAAGGATAGACATGTAGCCTATACCTACAGCACAAGTTGGTGCATTAGTCAATCAATATCGATTTAGATTAAAGGCTAAATGCATTGTAAGTGTAGATGTACATCATGTACTACACTCTTTGTTTTATAGTCGATGTACACTATTTGTTGGAAGACCGAGGGAGGACACGTGCATGCACTCACATACACAGCCAGGGCGGTTCATGCGCAAGGGTTGGACTCGTGTCGCGCCTGCGTAAAGTTTTGTTTAACTAATTTCTTTGCTCTGCCAACTGACAGGTGGGACCCAGAGACCAGGTGACAATTTAACCAGTCAACAAAGTGCCACGTCGACTATGTGGTCGGTCAGTAGGGTGCAATACGGTGCTCTACGATGACCTAGTGATCGTATAATCGCCGCAAAACTATATATAGTGACCGTAAAGAGCGTATTGTTACATATGTTGACCGCCAGTGTATTTTTCTCGTTTCAAATTAAGCCATATTAATTGGAAAGGATGCAGTATGGACTACTACTACTAGTACTAGTACTGCTTTGATGTGTCCCGTCAACTCGCAGAACGAGGAGAAGCTTGCTTAATACGCCTCTCCCTCGCCCACGCACGTGGTGATTCGTAGGACGAGGAGAGGGTTTTGACTACAGCGCCCTCGCCCTCTCCCTCTCCCTCTCCCTCTCCCTCTCCCTCGCCCTCGCCCTCGCGGTGGATGTGCAGCAGTTCAATCGATGTCAGATTGCCAGAAGCATATTGTATTGTAGTATCATCATTGTTGGACCTTTCGAAGAGGCGAAGAGCCAAGTGCAAGGTTCACACGAGTACGAACTGTTGAACCTTGATACGTCTCCAACGTATCTATAATTTTTGATTGCTCCATGCTATATTACCTACTGTTTTGGATGTTTATGGGCTTTATTATACACTTTTATATCATTTTTGGGACTAACCTATTAACCCCAAGCCCAGTGCCAGTTTCTGTTTTTACCTTGTTTTAGAGTATCGCAGAAAAGGAAAATCAAACGGAGTCCAATTGACCTGAAACTTCACGGAACTTATTTTTGGATCAGAAGCAACCAGTGAGACTTGGAGTCTACGTCAAGGAAGCTTCGAGGAGGCCACGAGGTAGGGGGCGCGCCCTCCACCCTCGTGGGCCCCTCGTGGCCCTCTGACGTACTTCTTCCACCTATATATCTCCATATACCCTAAAAACATCCGAGAGCACAATAGATCGGGAGTTCCGCCGTCAGAAGCCTCCGTAGCCACCGAAAGCCAATCTAGACCCATTCCGGCACCCTGCCGGAGGGGCAATCCCTCTCCGGTGGCCATCTTCATCATCCCGGTGCTCTCCATGACGAGGAGGGAGTAGTTCTCCCTCGGGACTGAGGGTATGTACAAGTAGCTATGTGTTTGATCTCTCTCACTCGTGTTCTTGATTTGGCACAATCTTGATGTATCGCGAGCTTTGCTATTATAGTTGGATCTTATGTTTCTCCTCCCCCTCTACTCTCTTGTAATGGATTGAGTTTCCCCTTTGAAGTTATCTTATCGGATTGAGTCTTTAAAGATTTGAGAACACTTGATGTATGTCTTGCCGTGCATATCTGTGGTGACAATGGGATACCACGTGATTCACTTGATGTATGTTTTGGTGATCAACTTGCGGGTTCCACCCATGAACCTATGCATAGGGGTTGGCACACGTTTTCGTCGTGATTCTCTGGTAGAACTTTGGGGCAATCTTTGAGGTCCTTTGTGTTGGTTGAATAGATGAATCTGAGATTGTCTGATGCATATCGTATAATCATACCCACGGATACTTGAGGTGACATTGGAGTATCTAGGTGACATTAGGGTTTTGGTTGATTTGTGTCTTAAGATGTTATTCTAGTACGAACTCTAGGGCTATTTGTGACACCTATAGGAATAGCCCAATGGATTGATTGGAAAGAATAACTTTTAGGTGGTTTCATACCCTACCATAATCTCTTCGTTTGTTCTCCGCTATTAGTGACTTTGGAGTGACTCTTTGTTGCATGTTGAGGGATAGCTATATGATCCAATTATGTTATTATTGTTGAGAGGACTTGCACTAGTGAAAGTATGAACCCTAGGCCTTATTTCATATCATTGCAGTACCGTTTGCGCTCACTTTTATCATTAGTTACCTTGCTGTTTTTATAATTTCAGATTACAAAAACCTTTATCTACTATCCATATACCACTTGTATCACCCTCTCTTCGCCGAACTAGTGCACCTATACAATTTACCATTGTATTGGGTGTGTTGGGGACACAAGAGACTCTTTGTTATTTGGTTGCAGGGTTGCCTGAGAGAGACCATCTTCATCCTACGCCTCCTACGGATTGATAAACCTTAGGTCATCCACTTGAGGGAAATTTGCTACTGTCCTACAAACCTCTGCACTTGGAGGCCCAACAACGTCTACAAGAAGAAGGTTGTGTAGTAGACATCAAGCTCTTTTCTGGCGTCGTTGCCGGGGAGGTTAGCGCTTGAAGGTATATCTTTAGATCTTGCAATCGAGTCTTTTAGTTTCTTGTTTTAGCACTAGTTTAGTTTATAAAAGAAAAGTACAAAAATATGTAATTGAGTTTGTCTCATACGCTTCATCTTTTTAATATCTTTCGTGAGTATGATGGAAAGGAAAATTGTGCTCAAGTGCTAGAAGAACAAATCTATAAAATGTTTGGCACTAAATATTTGAATGATGAGCATAATTGCAATGTTGTTAGTATGAATTCCTTGAATATCCATGATGCTAATGATATGCAAAGGCCCAAGCTTGGGGATGATATGTTTGATGAAGATGATGTTTTTGAGAATATATTTGCTACAATTAATGTCAGTCCCAAGCTTGGGGAGGCTATGTTTAATGAAGATGATATTTTTAGTCTCCCAAGTTTTGATATGCAGATTTATAATGATGATAGCATTCCTCCTACTTATGATGATTATTGTGATGATACTTATGCTATAAAAAGTAGTGATTATATTTATAAAACTTGGCATGATTATGGTTACCCCTTCTCTGAACATTACTCTTTTAACGTGGAAACAATTTATAGTATTCCAGTTTCTTATGATACTCCCACTGTTCCGAATGAGAAGAATTTTGCTTATGTGGAGAGTAATAAAATTTCTATGCTTGTAGATCATGAAAAGAATGCTTTAGGTGCTGGTTATATTGTTGAATTCATTCATGATGCTACTGAAAAATATTATGAGGGAGGAACATATGCTTGTAGGAATTGCAATAATATCAAGTTTCCTCTCTATGTGCTTAAAGTTTTGAAGTTATGCTTGTTTTACCTTCCTATGCAAGTTGATTCTTGTTCCCATAAGTTGTTTGCTCACAAAATCCCTAGTCATAGGAAGTATGTTAGACTTAAATATTCTAGTCATATTCTTCATGATGCTCTCTTTATGTTTCAATTCTTATCTTTTATGTGAGCATCGTTGAAATCATCATGCCTAGCTAGGGGCATTAAACGATAGCGCTTGTTGGGAGGCAACCCAACTTTATCTTTGTTCCTTGCTTTTTGTTCCTGTTTAGTAATAAATAATTCATCTAGCCTCTGTTTATATGTGGTTTTATGCTTTTAATTAGTGTTTGTGCCAAGTAGAACCTTTGGGAAGACTTGGGAAAGTCTTGTTGATCATGCTGTAAAAAAACAGAAACTTTAGCGCTCACAAGAATTGCTTCCATCTTTATTTGGAAAGTGCTATTTAGTTAATTCTTTTTGAAGATGATTAATAGATAAATTCCTCAGGTCCAGCAATTTATTTGAGAATTTTATGAGTTCCATAAGTATACGTTTGATCCAGATTACTACAGACTGTTCTGTTTATGACAGATTCTGTTTTTCATGTGTTGTTTACTTATTTTGATGAATCTATGGCTAGTAAAATAGTTTATAAACCATAGATAAGTTGGAATGCATTAGGTTTAACACCAATATAAATAAAGAATGAGTTCATTACAGTACCTTGAAGTGGTGACTTATTTTCTTATACTAACGGAGCTTACGAATTTTCTGTTAAGTTTTGTGTTGTGAAGTTTTCAAGTTTTGGGTAAGGATTCGACGGACTATGGAATAAGGAGTGGAAAGAGCCTAAGATTGGGGATGCCCAAGGCACCCCAAGGTAATATTCAAGGATAGCCAAGAGCCTAAGCTTGGGGATGCCCCGGAAGGCATCCCCTCTTTCGTCTTCGTTCATCGGTAACTTTACTTGGAGCTATATTTTTATTCACCACATGATATGTGTTTTGCTTGGAGCGTCAATTTATTTTGTTAGGATTTTCTTTCTGTTATTTAGAACAATGTTTTGCATCTTTTATTTCAATAAAAGTGGCATTGATAGCCTTTACTATGCCTATTTTAGAAGTCCACATGTTGCTGTTTGAAAACAGAAAGTTTACCGCTGTTGCAATAATTCCCTAGAAAAGTCGGAATGTGATAAAATGTTGAAACCTTTTGCATATTAAGCTCTGATAAATTTACTACAGTGGGAATTTTCTTTCATAATTTTTGGAGCTAGGGAAGTATGTATCTTTCTGCACTCTTTACAGACTGTCCTGTTTAGGAAGATTGCTGTTATGTTTGCATTGTTTGCATATGTTTGCTTCTTTAATGATTCTATTTGAGGATAGGACTATTAAATATGCAGAGGAATTTAGTATGCAATGTTGAATAATAATTTTAGTGATTTGCTACAGTAGAGTATGATAAGGTTTTTGCAATGATTTATATTAACTTATCTCACGAGTCCTTGTTGAGTTTTGTGTGGATGAAGCTTTTGAGATTTAGGGAGACCGTGATATGAGAGGAATTAAGGAGACACAAAAGCTCAAGGTTGGGGATGCCCAAGGCATCCCAAGATAATATTTCAAGAATTCTCAAGCGTCTAAGCTTGGGGATGCCTCGGTTGGCATCCCACCTTTCTTTTTCAACAACTATCGGTTAGTATCGGTTGATCCTAAGTTTTTGCTTCTTCACATGATGTTTGCTATTCTTAGAATGTCATTTTCTTTTGTTTTCCTTGCTGTTTGAATAAAAAACCAAGATCTGAAATTATTAAATGTTAGAGAGTCTTCACATAGTTGCATAATTATTTGACTACTCATTGATCTTCACTTATATCTTTCGGAATAGTTTGTCATTTGCTCTAGTACTTCACTTATATATTTTAGAGCACGACGGTGGTTTTATTTTGAAGAAATAGATGAACTCTCATGCTTCAATTATATTATTTTGAGAGTCTTTAGAACAGCATGGTAATTTGCTTTGGTTATGAATTTAGTCCTAATATGATGGGCATCCAAGAGGGATTTAATAAAAACTATCATATAAAGTACATTGAATACTATGAGAAGTTTGATACTTGATAATTGTTTTGAGATATGGAGATGGTGATATTAGAGTCATGCTAGTTGAGTAGTTGTGAATTTGATAAATCCTTGTGTTGAAGTTTGCAAGTCCTGTAGCATGCACGTATGGTAAATGTTGTGTAACAAATTTGAAACATGAGGTGTTATTTGATTGTCTTCCTTATGAGTGGCGGTCAGGGACGAGCGACTATCTTTTCCTACCAATCTATCCTCCTAGGAGCATGCGCGTAGTACCGAGGTTTTTGATGACTTGTAGATTTTTGCAATAAGTATGTGAGTTCTTTATGACTAATGTTGAGTCCATGGATTATATGCACTCTCACCCTTCCATCCTTGCTAGCCTCTTCGGTACTATGCATTTCCCTTTCTCACATTGAGAGTTGGCGCAAACTTCGCCGGTGCATCCAAACCGCGGATATGATACGCTCTTTCGCACATAAACCTCCTTATATCTTCCTCAAAAAAGCCACCATACCTACCTATTATGGCATTTCCATAGCCATTCCGAGATATATTGCCATGCAACTTTCCACCATTCCGTTTATCACGACACATTCATCATTGTCATATTGCTTAGCATGGTCATGTAGTTGACATAGTATTTGTGGCAAAGCCACCGTTCATAATTTTCATACATGTCACTCTTGGTTCATTGCATATCCCGGTACACCGCCGGAGGCATTCATATAGAGTCATACTTTGTTCTAGTATCGAGTTGTAATCATTGAGTTGTAAATAAATAGAAGTGTGATGATCATCATTTTCTAGAGCATTGTCCCAAGTGAGGAATAAAAAAGAGAAAGGCCATAAAAAGAGAAGGCCTAAAAAAAGAGAAAGGCCATAAAAAAAGAGAAGGCCCAAAAAATAAAAAAAATAAAAAAATGAGAGAAAAAGAGAGAAGGGACAATGTTACTATCCTTTGCCACACTTGTGCTTCAAAGTAGCACCATAATCTTCATGATAGAGAGTCTCTTGTTTTGTCACTTTCATATACTAGTGGGAATTTTTCATTATAGAATTTGGCTTGTATATTCCAACAATGGGCCTCCTCAAGTGCCCTAGGTCTTCGTGAGCAAGCAAGTTGGATGCACACCCACTTAGTTTATTTTGTTGAGCTTTCATACATTTATAGCTCTAGTGCATCCGTTGCATGGCAATCCCTACTCCTTGCATTAACATCAATCGGTGGGCATCTCCATAGCCCATTGATTAGCCTCGTTGATGTGAGACTTTATCCTTTTTGTCTTCTCCACATAACCCCCCTCATTATATTCTATTCCACCCATAGTGCTATGTCCATGACTCACGCTCATATATTGCGTGAAAGTTTATAGGTTTGAGATTACTAAAGTATGAAACAATTGCTTGGTTTGTCATCGGGGTTGTGCATGATGAGAGCATTCTTGTGTGACGAAAATGAAACATGACTAAACCATATGATTTTGTAGGGATGAACTTTCTTTGGCCATGTTATTTTGAGAAGACATAATTGCTTAGTTAGTATGCTTGAAGTATTAGCATTTTTATGTCAATATGAACTTTTGTCTTGAATCTTTTGGATCTGAATATTCATGCCACAATTAAGAAGAATTACATTGAAATTATGCCAAGTAGCACTCCGCATCAAAAATTTTGTTTTTATCACTTACCTACTCGAGGACGAGTAGGAATTAAGCTTGGGGATGCTGATATGTCTCCAATGTATCTATAATGTTTGATTGCTCCATGCTATATTACCTACTGTTTTGGATGTTTATGGGCTTTATTATACACTTTTATATCATTTTTGGGACTAACCTATTAACCCAGAGCCTAGTGCCAGTTTTTGTTTTTACCTTGTTTTAGAGTATCGCAGAAAAGGAAAATCAAACGGAGTCCAATTGACCTGAAACTTCACGGAACTTATTTTTGGATCAGAAGCAACCAGGGAGACTTGGAGTCTACATCAAGGAAGCTTCGAGGAGGCCACGAGGTAGGGGGGCGCGCCCACCCCCCCTAGGGCGCGCCCTCCACCCTCGTGGGCCCCTCGTAGCCCCCCTGACGTACTTCTTCCGCCTATATATCTCCATATACCCTAAAAACATCCGGGAGCACAATAGATCGGGAGTTCCGCCGCCAGAATCCTTCGTAGCCACCGAAAGCCAATCTAGACCCGTTCCGCCACCCTGCCGAAGGGGCAATCCCTCTCTGGTGGCCATCTTCATCATCCCGGTGCTCTCCATGATGAGGAGGGAGTAGTTCTCCCTCGGGGCTGAGGGTATGTACCAGTAGCTATGTGTTTGATCTCTCTCTCTCGTGTTCTTGATTTGGCACGATCTTGATGTATCACGAGCTTTGCTATTATAGTTGGATCTTATGTTTCTCCTCCCCCTCTACTCTCTTGTAATGGATTTAGTTTCCCCTTTGAAGTTATCTTATCGGATTGAGTCTTTAAAGATTTGAGAAAACTTGATGTATGTCTTGCCGTGCGTATCTGTGGTGACAATGGGATACCACGTGATTCACTTGATGTATGTTTTGGTGATCAACTTGCGGGTTCCGCCCATGAACCTATGCATAGGGGTTGGCACACATTTTCATCGTGATTCTCTGGTAGAACTTTGGGGCACTCTTTGAGGTCCTTTGTGTTGGTTGAATAGATGAATCTGTGATTGTCTGATGCATATCGTATAATCATACCCACGGATACTTGAGGTGACATTGGAGTATCTAGGTGACATTAGGGTTTTGGTTGATTTGTGTCTTAAGGTTCTAGTACGAACTCTAGGGCTGTTTGTGACACCTATAGGAATAGCCCAACGGATTGATTGGAAAGAATAACTTTGAGGTGGTTTCGTACCCTACCATAATCTCTTCGTTTGTTCTCCGCTATTAGTGACTTTGGAGTGACTCTTTGTTGCATGTTGAGGGATAGTTATATGATACAATTATGTTATTATTGTTGAGAGGACTTGCACTAGTGAAAGTATGAACCCTAGGCCTTATTTCCTATCATTGCAGTACCGTTTGCGCTCACTTTTATCATTAGTTACCTTGCTGTTTTTATAATTTCAGATTACAAAAACCTTTATCTACTATCCATATACCACTTGTATCACCCTCTCTTCGCCGAACTAGTGCACCTATACAATTTACCATTGTATTGGGTGTGTTGGGGACACAAGAGACTCTTTGTTATTTGGTTGCAGGGTTGCTTGAGAGAGACCATCTTCATCCTACGCCTCCTACGGATTGATAAACCTTAGGTCATCCACTTGAGGGAAATTTGCTGCTGTCCTACAAACCTCTGCACTTGGAGGCCCAACAACGTCTACAAGAAGAAGGTTGTGTAGTAGACATCAAACCTACCGAAGAGGCAAAGAGCCAAGCGAAGGTTTTATAGGAGTTTTCGTCCTAGTAGGAGTATACTACAACTATAGCGAACGATGCTACTGTACGATGCCGCCACATCACGTATATCCAAAGCTGTGCCACCTTTTTTTCTCAAAGAGCATGTTGGAGCCTGTGCAACAACTACACAAGTTGCACGTACACATAACACATTTATTAGTAATAAATTCTAAAGGACAAATGCCAGTATGCCACACAAGTTCATCTCCAATTCATGTGATAAATATGTGCACGACTAGTCTACATATATTCACAGCGCTACCGTTCACAATTAGCGTACTCCACTTACACGTTATAGATGGGCTACATGTCCTCCTCCAGGTTCCAGTCCTAGGTGTTCTTCATGGATGGCACGATCCATAGCGGTGGGCAACGGGAATCATTGTCGCAGCTTTCTAGTCCGGTTCCACACGATGGATACTCATCCAAGCTGAAGCGACATAAATCAGGGATAGCGTGTCCCAGCATGTCGTTCATCCGCGTGGTGCGCACTGAAGACACAACCATGCTTCATGAACGGCAGGTCTTCCGTGTCGTGCACGGAAGGTGGCATCTGCTTCACAATGGGGTAGTTGTCCCTGATGAAAAGCGAGTACTCTCCAAGAGTGTTCCTTGGCACCCACGTAGCATCACGGGGGTCGAACTCGGCGCCGTTCATCTGGTACATGCGGCATCCCAGATCTGGACACATGGTGACATACATAGTCAAGGTCCATGCATAATAATGTTGTGCTCAAATATGGCGGTCAGTAATACTGTGCAACAAATAGTACTACTCCGGTATAGAGGAAGTAAAATAACCAACTTATTATATATAGCCACTCTTGGCTACATGGATGAGATAGTAAGACATGGAAAAACAAAAATGGTGGCAGCTAGTGGGTTCAAGTCTTCAAGGGCCTAGCTAGCTATACGCGTCCTCCAAGGTAAAAAGTACTCCTACTAGTACAACAAAGTGTACTACTAGTACAACAATGAAAGAGAAGGCGAGAGGGTTAAAAAATGGAATACCTGGGTAGATGGTGACGATCCGATCGTGGTAGATTGTGTGACCATGTTGCACATCAGTTGTACCATGGGCAACAACTGTTAAGATAGTTGATCCCAATATGCCAAAGTCAACTACAAGGTTCCAGGTTAGACCGAATCGTGGATGCAAATGCACATCGAGGATCGGCGATCTTATTTTGATCAGGGGATGACTGGTCCCTGCAAAATAATGGAGTACCGTTAGGGATGCAAATGATGGTTTCTGCATTCCGTTTGTAATCTCCCGTACCGTAGGATGGCAACCAGATGAAACAAGTCCCCTAGCTTGTCACCGCGAAGATGCGGCCTAGATGGCGCACGGCGTCTTCGAACGTGTAGGGGTAGAAATCTGTCGCCGCCAACATGCGCCAGCCTCTGGCGTTACTGCCTCTTGCATTGATGCCAATCCTTATGTCTAACACCGCGATGAGATAGTAATCGTCGTAGCCGCGTCGCTTTGTCGGCGGGTCCGCAATTGCTATCTTATTCAATCTCATGTAGGCATCATCATACGTATTCAAGCCCAGCCAGTCCGGAAGGCCGATCCCAATGGTGGAGAAGGGGTCTACCGGAATGGCCGCACTACTGTGGATGTTGTGCAAAATGATGGTGGTATCCGGCCGGAGGTATGCAAGCCAATCTTCATTGGCACCGACCCAGACCTATATATAAGATGGTGGGTAGTGAAGAAATTACGGGATGGAAATGGAATAACTAAGTACTACATGATCAAACTCCATTACTGACCTGCTCATCGGACAAAATCCGACTACCTCTCAACGTCGGCAACTCTAGCGGAGTCAACGTGCAACCATGGCCAAGGAGCGGTGGACTGTTTGAAGGATTGTCCCATAGAAGAACCTTCTCCTCGAGGACGCATGGAAGACCAACAAGCATGGCCTGTTTAAGTAGCGTCTAGAAAAAGTTGGTGCAGGAAGCACCGAGTCTTGTGGCGGTGAGGACGTCGGAGCGGCGTGCGATTTCTCCCATAGGATCGTCGCCCAAGGTCTCCCAGCCCCGACGAGGAGGAGAACCGCCTGGCGAATCCATGGGAGCAGCGACGAACTGCCTTCTCTTCGGGGGGAGGGGAACTGGCGAGGAGGAGATAAGAGCGTAGTAACCGCAAGGCCTCGTCCCTTCCAACTGTAGATCGTTCCTCAGCGAAGGGGTGAGGCTATTATTTACTACTAGTACTCCCTTCGATTCTTTTTACTCTACGCATAAGAGCAGACCCGGATACCAAGGCAGGGGCTCGCTGCATGCTTTCTGGATGGAAATACCCCTGGCGCATGGATGGGAGGAGCTAGCAGCTATAAATGCCCCATGCAGCCCATTGGCTATCCGCCCGCGTTCTCCTCTCTCTGCATGCTGCATGGATGCCTCCCTCTCTCACACATGACTGCATGCGGTGGCACTGGCCTATGAGAAGCTCGTGTGGAGATAGCAATCTTCTCTCCAGAAGAGATTTTTTTGAAAGAAAGGGATTATGGAATGTTATGGGATTGCATTATACTGTAAATAATAGCACTAGTAAGAAATTGTTGGCACTAGGTAGTAGTTTTTGGCGTGGATTAAGAAATTTTGGGTATGTTTTTGCCATTTTTTGTACACGCCAACTAGTGTCAAAAAACGTCTTACATTATGTGACGGAGGAGTACGTACTCGTACTGTAGCAGTACTAGTACTACTTTTCTCAACTAGTAGTGCGATGTACTGTACTTCTAGTCTAGTCTAGTATAGTGCACCAGTTTTGAACTCTTGAATCTCAGGGCCAAGTAGCTACAGTTGGAAGTGGAGGGTACTAATGTTATCTAGAACCATCGTTGTACTATCAATGCAGGGGAAGTACACCTGCGTAGTGGACTAGTGGGTACTCTCGGTGCTCTATTCAGCTGCTCCTCTCACGTAGTTGGCCTACTCAGCCGCTCCTCTCATGCACAACACTGGCAGCGTGTTTATCATCGACGGTTACTGCGGGGGCAGAACATTTGAGTTATTTGATACAGCGAGACTAGGCTTTTCGCTTCCATTTGTGGAGGTGTAATGGATCTCGTCGAACTTTGTTAGTAGTTCCTTCTTTATGAATGAGATGAAGCAAAGCTTTTGCCTCCGTTTTAAAAAAACACGTCAAGAGGAATTTCTTTTATAGTAGAGCCGATAATGGAGTGAAGTCCATGCGTGCAACGCCACAAGCTACAGAGTAGTAGTACTTCCTCCATCTAGGTGTGTAAGTCATCTTACGTTGTGCATCGCGACCAAGGCGGAGAGGAAAACGAGAAAACTTAATGTCTTTTTTGCTAATTAATAGCATTGCATGCAATGAACTAACCACTGCATGTTATGTTTGGTAGTCTCAAGTCATTGAAAGCATGCACATCCCACATATCTTATTGGTTGATATGCCACAAAACAAAAAAACGAGAAGGGAGTTAATGTACGGTGCCTAAGTGTTTTGAGATTATTTGGTTTTCATAAGGTGACTTACACACCTAGATGGAGGGAGTAGAGCACTTTACGTACAGAGCCATATTGCAAAGTTTCCAATGCCCCGCCAGGCTTTTCCGGCTCCTCGGGCTTAATTGGGAGGCGCTAGTTTAAATATGCTACTAGCTGATGAGGAAGCTGCAAGCGAGGTGCGGCTAGGGAGAGCACGCGAGCCACGGGATGCTGGGAAGGAAAACTCGTTCACGTGGCTAGGCTGTCCAGTGCACATAGATTGTGGGGCCGCACGTCCGTTTGACTTCAAAACTCAAACTACCCATGTAAAATATTGGCTCGCAGCGAAGTGTAGTAGTACTATTTTTTTTAAAGGCCGTCGTGCGTTCGGCCGGGATCGAACCCACAAAACGAGGTATACACTCCCGCGACCACTAGTAGTACTCGTTGCGCAACCTAGAATCGCCTTTTGTCGCTAGTAGTACGTACAATGTTCCTTACAAGAAACCCATATCATCTGCTGCTGGCTATAAGCCAGTGCCATGTCATCTACAGCCCATCTTATAGCCAACATGTACAATAATAGATCAAAAGAGTGTACTACTTTTTTATTATGTGGCCCACTTCTCATTCTCACAAAGTGCCTAGGAGCACGTGCTAGAGCTGGCTCTTCATGAAGAGCCCGCTTACCTTCTCTCTCCTCTTCTCTTTCCTCCAACTAAGCAGAAATATACTAGTTTATTTCTTATAGCCCGCTGACTTGGCTCTATTGTACTTGCTCTAATAATGCAAGAAACCACTAAAATGCCAAGAAACTACTACCACTTGCATACGTGGCAGACTTAAGATAAGACTACCTTATCAACCATTGTACATGCTCTTACCAACAAAAATCCTCGAGTGACCTCCTACCTCCGGCCCGTCCACCTAGTCATCCTCGGCCATGGGACACATCTACCGCCGCCGGCAGAACGCGAGGTCAAAACTGCCGGTGGTGCAGAGCCCATGTTGCAGCAGCCCAGATGCCAGCTCCGTCTGGCGCTCGCGGCCGCTAGCTAGCCAAGATAGCTCCGTCGAGCTTCTTGTCTGCAAGGTTTGCTAGCTAGATTGGCACGGAAGCACAGCGGTTTGCTCGTGTGCGCCGCGCTAAGGCCATCCATCTAGCTCGAGCGAAGGCCAGCGCAACGGCTTGCTCGCTCATGAGTCACGCTTGGGCCAGCCTGCCAACCCGTGCGGAGGCCAACGTGGCATCCAGCCCGTCCGGCGGAGCAGCGGCCAACTCGCTCATCACCAGCGCCACCGATGAACACGCATCAGTACTGTTTGAAGTAATGTTCAGGAAAAATAATGATTTGAGGGGGAATAGCAGGATAGAAGGTCAGATGTGGATCCCTCGTGTCAACGGTCAAACAAAATGTTTTGGTTTAAGCTGCCTCGTCAGCACGGACGTGTGGGCCAACCCTGTCATAAATGGGTTTAAATGAACCTAATCGGTAGGAGTACTAGGTAGTTTTTGGCGTGGATTAAGAAATTTTTGGTATGTTTTTGCTATTTTTTGTACAATAGATTCTTCCTAGGGCTGGTTGAAAGTGGTAGTTTTTTGTTAAATACTCTACATATTGTAAGTAGGAGTGAAAGTTAAGCTTTGGAAGCCAATAAGCAAGGCTAGTTACATAGTGCATATGTGTACATGATTGAAAGTAAATATCAACCATGAGTGACTAATATCTTGATGGAGAACTCGAAACTATGGAATACTAGGAAAAAATGCATGGTTGGAAATACTAGCAATGTTCATGTCCATTGCAACGAACCATAATTAGAATAATACTTATTCACAAACTTGGTACAAAACACTCTAATTTTGATATACATATGTCACTAGAGATATAGTATGTTTCAATTAGAATATATTCCTTGGGCTGTTTTGGTGAGGTCAGGGAGGATGTGGTTGGTTTTAAGATACTAATTATGGGTTTTTCTGCAAATTGGTAGACAAGTGGGATGTTGGTGAGAAAAGACAACAACTTACCTCACAATCGTTAGATGTAGATCTAATGGTCAGAAACAACGGATGGCAGACACACCGGCATCACCAACTTAGTCTTGTGTAGGAGTACTAGCAAGAGCCGTGCATTGCACGGAACATCAAGATGCATTTTTTTATAAAACACTTGTTGTGATTGACCCTTGCGGGAGTAATCCCATGTGTAAAAGCTAATGATATCTCAAGAAATATGAGATAAGGTGAAGAGGAGTGGGGTGTGGTGGTGGTTGGTGGTCGAACTGAGCGGAGGCATGGGGATTGACGACGCCGGCAGCGGCCACCAGGCCAGTTTGTTCCAGAGGCTTCCTTTCTTAATTGCTCAACAATGAGGTTTGTTGGAGATAAGGATGAACGAGGGAAGGCCTTGTCTGCAAATGCGGAGAGGGGTGCGGGTATCTTTTAGTTTAATTTCCATCCGTCGGATATAGATCGGACGGTCTATATTGCAAGATGGCACACGTACCATCATCACCAACTCGGTTTTTTATAAGAGAAGAAATATAAGTATGGAGATACAAACGTATTATCAATACTTGCTTCTGTAAACTAGCATCTACATTCTATTCAACGCCTCAGCATGTGGGGCCTTAGCACAATGACTTCTCGACTATGTAAAACAAAGATTTTCCCGTCGCCGACAAGGAGGGGGTGACGGCGGCGCGCTTTTTGGCTTCCTCTAGTCCTAGTAGTCATACTAGGTGGTCTAAGCACGTGTAGATTTATTCTTTTTCACGTCTCGTGTTCGCCGTACTGCCACGACTGTTGATGAATAGATGATAAGTTATTCATGGGGAAACCCTTGTTGAGCGTGTTTGCGAGAGAGAGAGAGAGAGAGAGACAGTGTGCGTGTGTGATATGTTAGAGACTGAGGCAATGATAAAAGATTCTTTGTGTCTATGTGTGTGGAGGATAGAGAGAGACATGTACATGGGGCTTTGTGTTGTGTAACATGGAGAAACATATACATAATTAGAGAGTGAGTGTGTGAGATACACATGCGGACATGAGAAGAGATGAGGATCCAGATAAATGGGTGTTTGTGCGTGTCTGTGTGTGTTTGTGCACGCGTTTGTGTGTGAGAGGGAGAGAGTGTATGTGGAGTAGAGAGACCACTGATGATGTAAACCTAGTATAAGGGAAGGGGGAATGGTGTGACATGTGTAGTAGCGAGATAGCACGGGTGCGGGCGGGGGAGCAGACTATTTGGAAGAGACATCGAGTGTGTGTGGGACAGGGGTGTGAGAGCGAGAGAAAGAGAGAGCGAGAGAGGGGGCGAGAGGGGTCGTTTGTGTCCATAAATGGCGTATAGATAGGGAGACAATGTTGATGTTGTCCGAAATTGGCCTATGAACGGAGACGCAAGGGAAGCGAGTCATCATGTGTGTGATAGGGACTTCATGAGAGATCTAGAATAGATGGTGTAGAGAACAATGTGCGAAATCGAGAACGATTATACATTAGGGAGCTATGAAAAGAGTCACGACATATATGTATACAGGGAAGGAGCTGGGGCGGGTCCGCGTGTGGGAGAGATAGAAAGAGGAGAGTGGTGCACAAGGAGACAAAGTGTGCTTGTTTGCAGTGGGGGTGGTGTGTGAGGTGAGTGCGCGAGAACCACATAACTAGGGAGATAGACGTTTGGGGGTGACGTTTTGTGTGTATGGGAAATATACACTCTACATAGTGCGTGTGCTTGGGTAAGAGAGATAGCGGGAGACCTAGAGAGTGAGGGAAGAGATGTGTGCATGCCCGAGAGACAAAGTGATAGAGACCTATGTTGGGGTCCGGACTTTACAAGAGAGAGAGAGGTGTTAATGTGCTCGTGTGTTCGTGTTTGGGGGAGAGAACGACTTATCTATGTGTGTGTGTGTGTGTATGTGTGGTGGGGGGTGACTTCAGATAAAGAGTGACGTGTCTATATTTGAGGGACTTTAGTGTAATTGAGATATTGTGCGCTCATGGTTGATCAATTTGTTTCACAGTTTGTACTATGAGATAACGACACTTTTGAACATGCGTGATATACCTTGATGTACCAGAATTACAAACCTAAGATTGGAATTTTAGAATTCGACTCCATCATTAGCTTTTGTTATCATTTAAACGGAGGTACATTTTTTAAGCCGGGATTTCGTGATTTCAAATTCATATATCAAACCTAGAGATATACACATACGGGCATGTTCAAACTTTATAATCATCCACTTTATTCATACACATACACATTTTTGCTTTTGTCATCATATTTAGGATAAACACATTTGGAATTTCATTTGAATTGGACCGTATGATGGTATTTGCTTGTAGTAGCTCAATGATCCATATTTGAATTGAATGGACAATCTAAGTTTCGAGTTGGAGACATTGATTTTCAAAACTTGCACATTTTTTTGCGTGCAAAACAAACAAATTGTCGGCCATGATATCATAGTCGGCCGTACGAGAGCAGAATACTTATAATTTTAGGCGCCAAAACCTTTAAAACTTCCCGCTCACATCGAAATATCACGCGCCCAAAAGTTTAGCCCTGCAATAGTCCTGTTTTAACCCTGCCACATGAACGGAAAAGGGCTGCTTTGGTAACTCCATTGTTTTCCCCTCTTTGCCCCCAACATTCTTTCCAGAGCCCCTCCCCTTCCCCTCCCTGACCCCCCAACCACGGCAAGCTGCCGAATCTAGTCCTCCGCCACAGCGGTGGACCTCACACCCCGCCGGATCTACCTTCCGCACCTTGGAACCCCCAACTGCCAACTCACCACTTCACCGGAGCCGCTTCAGCGACTGGCTTGTCCATCGCTCCAGATCGCCTTGACCACCATCATGGTCCACCGCACCACATATGCTTAACCAGCACCCTCGTCCACCACAGCATAGGCCCTTCACTGACTCCCTCGCCCGCCCCTTCGCTGGCCCTTCATACAAGCCCTCGTCCGCCGCAACAGATCCGCCTCACTGAAAGCACTGTACAACGCGCCCGCCGAAGCCTTTGTCCACTTCACCGGACCTGCTCCACGGACGCCATATTCAACTCCACCGGCCCTGCTTTACCGACGCCGCGGCCTCATCAGGTTATTTCAATTTGTACTCCTTCGGTTTTTCCTCTTTATCGTGCAACTGCTCACTTACCACAGATGAGCTTTCTTGTATGTCGATAGGCGCCGCAACCGTAGCACCGGAGCCGCTTCAGCGACGGCGACAGCCGGCCCAAACTCAACTGCAACACGAGCACCATCGACGATCCTTAGCTATCAAGTATGACAATGATACCAATATGCCGCCGAGAATCAGGTACTATTATCCAACGGCCGGCGCCTACGTTCACTTTCCTAGCATAAGCACCGCACCTTTGAATTTCTTCAGGGCATCATTCAGTTTTTCATGAGACGCGTTATTCTGCTTGCACCTGTAGGGCCATACTTCTAGCAGTGAACATGTTACATGTGCTAAATTACATACCAGTGCACATATAGTTAATATGCTTTAGTTTTGTTCTGATGCCACATGTTGGTTCCATCAGACTACTTAATGTTCTCTATGCTTAATTACACATCAGCAAACTAGCATGTGGTTCCGCTGCTTTTTGTTCGTTTTACCCTACATTTTCTGATGCTAGCTATTACATCACTGCTCCGAGCCTCTGTTCATTACTTGTTTGTGTGTTCTTGATCTTCCCAAGTTGCGTGACTAATTTGATGCTTCTATTAATTATGGAGCTACCAACCCCATCAAGCAAAATATTTGTTCTTTTGGGGCTGGCACCTCGAACAAGCATAAAATAGAGGGACGCAGATATATTGTCGTGTATGCACACACCCTTCTTTCATTAGTTTAGATGAACCATTGATGATCAATTCGGACCAGTGCATGCGATTAAAATTAATTTTACCTAAATAGATGGTGCAGAATAAACTATAACAACTAGATTTGCAACCACGGGATGCTGACGATATCTTCAAAGAACATTGCAACAGTAGCTAGGCTTCACAGCAACATATGGTAAGCCAGTGTGCTTTAGTACATGTGAAATGTAATGCGAGTGGGCTGCTTTCTTGGCTTGTGCCCTCAACGTGTAATCCTACCGAATTACAAATAGTTCAGTTGTCTGCTTTGCTGTATTGCTTGATTCGAATGCTTATTTGTTGTTACGATATACCTGAGTTGGCCAATATGTCAGCAGTGCCTGTTGTACTATCGTAAAGAAATGCATGCCTATTTCATTTGAGTCCTTAACTTTTCCTCTCAACTTCATCACAAGACTATCTTCATAGTTTATATGAGGCCACACTGTTAAGTGCCTTCTCAGTTTATTTCAACTGCTTAGATGCCTTGGCAACTTAAATATAGCGGTTGTACACTCCCTTTCAACTAGGGATGTCAACTGGGTCCTGTTTAATCCCGATTAAAGTCCACTAGTGGTATGATAGTTCAAAAGAGTTTTTGTTTTTTGAGGAAAATGAACTAGGGAGGTAGCAAAAACTAACTAGATGGGACTGGCGGATGTCGTTTATTTGCCACTCACATCCCTAGTTTCATCTTACCATTTTAATTTCTTTTCGGCTGATGCTGCTTCGAACCATTTAAATATAGTTTGCCATGCTCAACAATAATTCGTCCATCGTTTACCATGTAAGCTTACTGCCTGGATCATACGATAACTATCTCTTACTGATGTCCAGCAGAAACCTTTCAGGATGCCGTTCACACTAGGACACAATATACAACCCCAGAATCTATTTGTGGAAGCAGTGCGCCATCCATGTTACCAGATGGTAGCAGTTCAGAGGCAACACCGCTGGAGAGCAGTCTGAGCATAGATATTATAGTGATTGATGCTCTACTAGAGGCAGAAAGAGATGGTGTGGATGCCATGAATGAGGTAATCTTTATCTTGAGGCTGGAAATTACGGAATTAGCGGCACGCATTATGCAAGCAACCCAAGAATTGGAGGAAGTAAGAATGTTGCATTTGAAGACGGAGGAGGTCCTACTGTTTCTGCTATCTGAAGCCCAAGGTAATCCCGGTTCTTCTTTAGATACCAGTTGAAATTGTCATTAGATTATTGTACTTGCATGTTGTGGCATGTCTCTGGATGGATTATGTTGCAAGACCCCCTATGTTTTCCATGTGTTGTAATGATCCGAATTTTTTAGGCGAGGTAATCCTCAGTACTTTTATGATTGACATAAGGTGAACTGTTTTTCGTGTGAGCATATTGTATTGGATGAAATAACTGTTTGACTCAGAGTGTATCCAACCTACTGAATTCGAAGATCACGGCATTTCTAAATCATAATCATATATAAAGGTGGAATAAATCTTTGTTGTGGTTTTGAAGAAATAAATAACAAAACGTATAATTATCTATGGATATTCGTAATTGAATACAAATTGGATTTGAATTTAGTTTGCCATGTCCCAGGGCAAACGTAAATGCTAATTCTCCCAAGTTTTGAACGAAGCGGCTAAACACCCACTATAATTTGTGGGCTGCCCGAAGCAAGTGTTTGCGAGATGGAAATTATTGTCTACCCCTAACACTTGACATCCTTATCGACCGGATTTACACTGCTGTCGATAGGGGTAGACTAGTAACTTCAATCAGACGTGACACGACGGCCTCTGAGCCCACTCAGACACGGTGGGCGCCAAACGTGGGTGGCAAAACACATTTGATTCAAGCTCGTCCGAAAGACATGTGTCTCTTCCTCCATTTCCCCATTCATACATGGTGGGCGGCAAAACAAACTCTCCTCGTCCGAAATCGATGTAGGCTAATATTTTAAATAGGGGCAGATGTGTAACTTCCATCAGACGTGACACAACCTCCCTACCAGTCAGCCCCGTTCATACACCATGGGCGCCAACCGTGGGCGGCAAAACACCCTCTCCTCGCCCAAAATAGTTACCGGCAAATATTTGGGAGATGCGAGATTACCGTCCTATCCCCAACCGACGCGATGTCCGAAATTTTAAACGGGGGATAAGTTCGTAACTTTCCCCCATTTCAGAGAAGCGCGTCCCAAAGTTTGAGATCCCCCCTCCCCTCCATTTCCCCATTCATACACCGTCGGCGGCACGACAACCTCCACACTGCGGCCAGCCTCCTCCGTCCGCCACCCCATCCTCCACCTTGCCGGAGCCGCTACCCCTACCCCGTCGTCCACTGCAAGAGATGGATGTCTCTCATCCACGGCGCTGTACCAGGATCCTTTCATTGCCTCCTCTCGCTTCATCGGCGCCGTCGTCCACCTTACCGTTGTCGCTCCTATGACCGCCTCGTCCACGGCAACAGGATATATCCCCCGACCCGGCCGTCTGCCGTCTAAAGTCTTCTTCCCCGCCGCCGATAGCCATCGCACCCGCAGCACCCTCAACGTATCAGCATATGCCTACACGGCATCGCAAGATAGGTGGTACTCTTTCATATGTGCTTAAGTTATTGATCTCACCCGGAAAATAGATCGTAATTTGTTCACTGTACTTTTCTTGTCCGTACCAAATCGTAGTGGCTAGTTGAAAGCAAACATTGGTTGCGAAGTAGCTTTGTCCGGTTTGCACCTTCATATCCGCCATGGCACGGGCACTATACTCGTAAAGCTTATGGTTTCCCCCCTTTATATTCACTACCATCATCGTAGGTGCTTCGTTTCGTGCTAGCACTGCTCCTCAAGACCTCAACCCAAAGCTTATGTGTTGAAATACGAATCTGATATGATGCTCATATCACTAAAACAGAGAACGTTTAATTGGTCACCTAATGTTCCTATATTCGTTTCGAAAAGCATGTGCGCCACCCACTGGTCCAGCTAGTTCCACTTTCCTGATTTTTCTCTTGATGCTTAGGGTTTTCCCCTTTTATCTACTCTACTATGATCTGCGTAGGTGTTTTCTGTCGTACTAGCATTACTCCACCCTTCAAGATAAACAACACAACACTCAGAATTCGAAAGCTTAGTTGTTCAAATATGATGGTGATATGATACTGATATTAGTTAGCCGACACATTTAATTGGTTAGCTAAAGGTCCCACTTGAGTTTCCAAATGCATGTCGCGACATATAGAGAGACATCATAATTGCATTTATTTGTCACTTGTTGACCGTACTTTCTTGTCCATACCAAATCTTAGTTGTTATTTCAAAGCAAACATCGGTTGCTAACTACCCTTTGCGCGGTTTGCAGCTTCAGATCTGCCATCCCACTGCCACGGTCAACACTATACTCATCATGCTTATGTTTTCCCCATTTTATGATGACCACAATCAGCCTATGTGGTTCGTGTCGTAATAGCACTACTCCACCCATCGAGCTAAACAAGCTTAGTTGTACAAATTCATATCTGATATTATTGCTGGTATTAGTAAAACTGAGAGATGTTTAATTGGTTAGCTAAATGTTCCTACTTTAGTTTCGAAATGCATGTGAGCCACATATGGAGAGACCGGAAAGAATAGTATTTCTCTATGCGCTCTGGTTCATCATGGGTGGCCAACCGACATTGTATTGAAAGACTTGTAATATCTTCAATCTGCTTGCTCTTCTGCTCTTCTTTAAGATGATACTCTTCTCTTGCGGCCGACTGGTTAGGTCGAGTTGTTCTCCCTTAGTATATTTTGAATCTGTCAGGTCAGGTCAACTTGTTCTTCTTTACTATATGTTGAAGCTATCATCTGCAAAGTGTCATCACTTCTGGAGCTCTCATATTTTGAGTAGTAGGCCACATTATATTAAAGCACACAACAAATTATAGCATGCATGGCATCTTTTAAAAGAATTACAGAGATAGCACAAAGGGGTTTATAGGGAGGCAGTATTGGATTAGAATCACTTCTGCATTACAAAGAAAATCTCACTTGTTTTTATGTTTTCATGCATGTCAGATATCGAACATTATCAAAATGAATATGAGAATGGGCGCACGAGAGGAATATTGCGGAATGATCCACTGGCTAACAAACTTGGCATGGTGGAGGATGGCCTATCTTATTCACCCATCAAGGTGCTTGCTCTAACTTTGCAAAGTTGTATTGGTCGCACATATTTTGCATCTGACCTCTTGCATTACTTCTACTTTGTTACACCATCTGCTTAGTTTAAGCATCATATATGAGTATATGCCATACCTATCCATTTTCTGTACCTATTCCATGTGTCGTCACACTATGTTTTCCCAGTCAAATGTTGTTCTTTCGTAATAGATGTCCAAAATGAAGAGGGTGAGTGCAGATCCTCAAGGAGTACAAACTAGGTATTTGGAAAAGGTAGTGATACCTATTAAATCTGATAGATCAGCATCCACGGAAAACACAGGCCCAACTGTACCACACTTTACCCCTACTCCAGTGGCCAAACCCCTATTAGAACTGCTGGGAGCCCAACGTCAGGTACTATCTATGATATCAATTCAAGATTTGAACTCCTAAATTTCTGCTTGTGCCTTACCTTCTCTCTTGTATGAAAACTAATTTCAGATGAATCTCCTTGCTCAAAGGATCATACGATCTCAAAACAATAATGGGTTCTGCATTGCTCTTGTCAGTACCTCTCTCCCTTTTGCCTTGTAACGTTGTACTTAATTAATTGCTATTTGATTATGTATCATCAGTATGCACCTGAGCTATATTATCCTCTGTTTCTTCCAATATTATTTGATCTATATTTACTCTTTGCAAAATGTAGAATAATGGAAACGCTTATAAAGAATTTTCTTTGGGGAATTTATTGAATTATCCTTCCATCAACATGGAGAAGGGCTTTGTCCAGCCCGTGTTAACATGTAATGTAAGTTCATCCTTCTCAAGCCTTCAAACTTTGTTCTAGTATAGATTTGGATAGGCATCATTTCCTCCACTGCTGTTTGCTTTGCTGTTTACATCTGATTGGATGTTTGCAACAACTACCAGTTTCAAATTGTAGTTGTAAAAACATGTTCCTTATGCAAAACAGATCCATTTATTTGCTTATATAATTGTGAAACCTGTTACGTGTCTCCTTGTTTCTCTTTCAGACTCGTATCTCTTACGCCAGGCAGAACTTTAGGGAAGATAGTGAGCCAAAACATCTTGAGGACAGCGAGATGACCCCAAGGTCCTGTCTTGATGAAGACAGTGAGTTCAAGCTACTCACCAGCAGGTGTGAGACAACCTCTGTGCAGTCGCTGCCTCAATCAGTTCAACTTCTTCAGTCTCAACTTAAAGCAGAAAGGCTTGCTTCAGCTCAGCTCCGACTTGAAGTCAAAGATGCAATGAAGATGTCAGAGGACTGCCGTGCGCACCATGATGCCTTAAATCTAGTGTTGATGCATCTATCGTTGACACAACTGAGGTCTACTCAGCTTCTTCAGCTGTTTGGGGGGGCCTGACCTGGCCAGGCCTAGTGCCTTCTGAAGTGCTCTCAGTTTTGTATATTCTTTTGTCGACGCGTTTATTTGCACTAGTGGTGAACTTTGATGCCCAGTGGATGTAATATGTGTGATAGCCGTGATAGCCTAGCGTAAGTTGCTTTCTTATTTATTTCCTTGTTGTCTTGTTTATTTGTTTGCTTGTAGTCATTGCACTTCTTTTCCGCGGTTTGCTAGTGGCTGCAATAACCTTTTTTTTAAACTAGGCCACAATAACCATGGGCTAATATTTACTGTAGTGACACTGGGCCTCCTACGGGCCGTAGAAACAGTGGGCCTTCTATGGGCCGTAGAAACAGTGGGCCTTCTACGGGCCGTAGAAAAAATGGGCCTTCTACGGGTCGTATCATCAATGGGCCTTATACGGGCAGTATGATCGATTGGCCAAACATGGCCCAATAACAGGCCGCATTATGGCCGTAAACGGGCTAGAGTTGGAATCGTCCGTTCATGGGCCGACCATAACGGGCCATCATTAATAGGCCGTATTTGATGACGTTATGAAAACGGCCCAGCATATTAACGGACCACAAACGGGCCAACTATAACCACAGGCTAAATTTGGCCCACAAGCAGAAAATGACAGTAACGGGCCGTAAGTAAACGAATGCTGGAAATGAGCCCAAGAATAAATGGGCTCTGAGAAGGCCGAAAGATAACAAGGGTTGGAAATGGCCCAACGGAATAACGGGTCGTTAATGCGTATAAAGTGATACACTTTTCATTATGAGCCAGTTTCACCACGGGCTGTTAATGGGTGTAAAGTGATACACTGTTCATTACGGGGCAGTTTCACCACGGGCCGTTAATAGGCCAAGAGTTACATAGGGCCTCATATGGGCCGAAAGACGTCATGGGCCATACATGGGCCAGAAGTGAAAATGGGCTGGAATCATATTGGGTGGCCCAGATGACGCTACTTGGCCTAATTCGGATAGGGCGTAACGGGCCTTGGGTTAGCGGGCTGTAAATGGGCTATATGCGAACAGGCCGTTAACAGGCTTTACATGGGCCGGCCCGCCACCTTTTGACCAAGTCAAACGGGCCGGCCTTTTCACAGGAATGGGCCTCTGTTGGGTCGTTCCACGTGTCGATGTATCATAGGCGCCTTATGTCCAATGAGTGGGTGACATCTGTCCCAACGATGAGCCGACATGTGTTTCCTCCAGCCAATGATGATTTTACATGTGGAAAATCCCCATTAGTCGGGGCTGTTAATGGTTTATCGGATCCAAAACCCGACTGGATAGCTTAACGGTGTTCCGTTACGGTGGATGCCACGTGTCGGTCACCCTTGACGAAAGCACTTCTGTGACGCGGGATTTATCGTCATGGAAGTGGACACTTCCGTGATGATAATTTTGGTAATGTCATGGAACACTTCTATGAAAGCACAGGTATGACTATCTTGATTCTGTTATAAAATCATCATGGATGTACATGCATGACAGAAAATGCGACCTACTGTGACAAACACGTATCATCACGGAAGTGTTTTTTTTGTAGTGTGATCGGTCATGGTTTAGTTGATTTAGATCACATGGTCACTTAGATGATAGAGGGATGTCTATCTAAGTGGGAGTTCTTAAATATGGTTAATTGAACTTTAATTTATCATGAACTTAGTACCTGATAGTATTTTGCTTGTCTATGTTGTTGTAGATAGATGGCTCGTGCTGTTGTTCCGTTGAATTTTCATGTTTTCCTTGAGAAAGCAAAGTTGAAAGATGATGGTAGCAATTACACAGACTGGGTCCGTCACTTGAGGATTATCCTCATTGCTGCACAGAAGAATTACGTCCTGGAAGAACCGCTAGGTGCCAAACCCGCTGCGGGAGCAACGCCAGATGTTATGAACGTCTGGCAGAGCAAAGCTGATGACTACTCGATAGTTCAGTGTGTCATACTTTACGGCTTAGAACCAGGAATTCAACGATGTTTTGAACGCCATGGAGCATATGAGATGTTCCAGGAGTTGAAGTTAATATTTCAAGCAAATGCCCGGATTGAGAGATATGAAGTTTCCAATAAGTTCTATAGCTACAAGATGGAGGAGAATAGTTCTGTCAGTGAACATATACTCAGAGTGTCTCGGTGCCATAACCACTTGACTCAACTGGGAGTTAATCTTCCTATTGATAGTGTCATTGATAGAGTTCTTCAATCACTGCCACCAAGCTACAAGAGCTTCGTGATGAACTATAATATGCAAGGGATGGATAAGACGATTCCCGAGCTCTTCGCAATGCTAAAAGCTGCGGAGGTAGAAATCAACAAGGAGCATCAAGTGTTGATGGTCAACAAGACCACCAGTTTCAAGAAAAAAGGGTAAAGGGAAGAAGAAAGGGAACTTCAAGAAGAACGGCAAACAAGTTGCTGCTCAAGAGAAGAAACCCAAGTCTGGACCTAAGCCTGAGACTGAGTGCTTCTACTGCAAAGGGACTAGTCACTGGAAGCGATACTTCCCAAGGTATTTGGCGGATAAGAAGGATGGCAAGGTATATGTGATATACATGTTATTGATGTGTACCTTACTAAAGCTTGCAGTAGCACTTGGGTATTTGATACTAGTTCTGTTGCTAATATTTGCAACTCGAAATAGGGACTACGGATTAAGCGAAGATTGGCTAAGGACGAGGTGACGATATGTGTAGGAAATGGTTCCAAAGTCGATGTGATCATCGTCGGCACGCTACCTCTACATCTACCTTCGGGATTAGTTTTAGACCTGAATAATTGTTTTTTGGTGCCAGCGTTGAGCATGAACATTATATCTGGATCTTGTTTGATGCGAGACGGTTATTCATTTAAATCAGAGAATAATGGTTGTTCTATTTATATGAGTAATATCTTTTATGGTCATGCACCCTTGAAGAGTGGTATATTTTTAATGAATCTCGGTAGTAATGATACACATATTCATAATGTTGAAGCCAAAAGATGCAGAGTTGATAATGATAGTGCAACTTATTTGTGGCACTACCATTTAGGTCATATTGGTGTAAAGCACATGAAGAAACTCCATTCTGATGGACTTTTGGAATCACTTGATTATGAATCACTTGGTACTTGCGAACCATGCCTCATGGGCAAGATGACTAAAACGCCGTTCTCCGGAACTATGGAGCGAGCAACAGATTTGTTGGAAATCATACATACCGATGTATATGGTCCGATGAATGTTGAGGCTCGCTGTCGGTGTCAAAATCAGCGGATCTCGGGTAGGGGGTCCCGAACTATGCATCTAAGGCGGATGGTAACAGGAGGTAGGGGACACGATGTTTTACCCAGGTTCGGGCCCTCTTGATGGAGGTAAAACCCTACGTCCTGCTTGATTATTCTTGATAATATGAGTAGTACAAGAGTTGATCTACCATGAGATCAGAGAGGCTAAACCCTAGAAGCTAGCCTATGGTATGATTGTCTGTTGTCCTACGGACTAAAACCCTACGGTTTATATAGACACTGGAGGGGGCTAGGGTTACACAAGGTCGGTTACAAAGGAGGAGATATACATATCTGTATTGCCTAGCTTGCCTTCCACGCCAAGTAGAGTCCCATCCGGACACGGGACGAAGTCTTCAATCTCATATCTTCATAGTCCAACAGTCCGGCCAAAGGATGTAGTCCGGCTGTCCGGAGACCCCCTAATCCGGGACTCCCTTAGTAGCCCCTGAACCAGGCTTCAATGATGATGAGTCCAGCGCGCAGTGTTGTCTTCGGCATTGCAAGGCGGGTTCCTCCTCCGAATACACCACGGAAGAGTTTGAATACAAGGATAGTGTCCGACCCTGCAAAATAAGTTCCACATACCATCGTAGAGAGAATAATATTTCCACCAATCCAATCTGCTGACACGTTTTGGCAGCATGACATCACGCCACGGCCCGGTAATTATTTGAACCGTTTTTCTTTAACCAGCCCCGCACATAACGCGAGGCGGTTTCTTGACACGTCTTGTCAAAGCAGAGATCGTGTTCCCTTTATCACGGGATTCTCATCAATACAAACGTGGGTAACCCAACCGTGCCTATTGGTATGACTCCTAGATCTTAGGTAAGTCTCGAACGGCCATGAGGAGGACGCCTGGTATTCATCCCCTTTATAAAGTGACAAGGCTTTTTCTTTTTTCCCTCCCGTGCTCAATCGAATCCTTCCCCCACCTTGAGTTCTAACACCCAAAGCCCAGGTCAGGTGCCTCGGACCTTCAATCATGTCCAGATCCAGCCTTCAAGGTTGGTGGATGCCTTCCTCCGTCACGAAGGAGGACATCAAGAAGTTGAGGGAGGCCAGATATCTGACTGCCAAAATTTCGCATAGGCTGCCCGCTCGAGGGCATGTCGTCCCTACTCCCGAACCCAACGAGAGCGTTGTGTTCGTCTCCCACTTCCTCCGAGGACTAGGCCTCACTCTAGATCCCTTTGTTAGGGGTCTCATGTTCTATTACGGGCTGGATTTTCATGATCTGGCCCCGGATTCCCTTCTTCACATCTCGTCATTTATTGTCGTTTGTGAGGCCTTCCTCCGCATTACCCCTCACTTCGGCCTGTGGCTCAAGACCTTTGATGTGAAGCCGAAGATGGTCGAGGGGCAGTACGCAGCGTGTGGAGGTGCTCTAATAAGCAAAATTGCCGATGCTCCATGGCCAAAGGGTTCCTTTCCAGAGGTGTCCGGATTATGGCAACGGGAGTGGTTTTACGTCACAGCTCCCCGAAGTGCCAAGTGGGTAGCTGCCCCCACCTTTCGCTCGGGCCCTCCACCACAACTGATGTCATGGATCAGCAGGGGGCTGAGCTGGGGTCCAACCAAGGACGTGCCAATACCGCAGAGCCATATCCGAGATCTCTTCGAGGGAGATTTCAGTCTGGTTATGGTAATGCAAGTTATGTTGATTCGTCGAGTCCAGCCTTGCAAACGCCGGCCCCTCCGCATGTGGGACTTCAACCCGGAAGGACCGCACACTATTCAGAATTTCCTCGGCATGATGCACGAGGAGATGTACAAATCATTCTTCGGACCCCAAATAGAGTGTCCGGACATTACCGAGGACGTGGGCCTAAGCTGCAACCGCCCCGCTCCCCAAGTAAGTAATCCCATGGCCGAACACACTGTCCTTTTATTTATCATGACATCATTCTGAAGAATCGCTCTTTGACCAGGACTGGATAACAAAGGCGAAGATGATCCGGTGTTCGGCCCCCCTTCCTCAAGGCTTGGACAATCCGGTGCTGGAAAAGATGCTCGAGCCAGCACCTTGTCTAGTGCCCTCAAAGGAAGATGAAGGGGGAATAAAGAGGGTGAAAGCGGGCCTCCATCGCTACCTATTCCAATCGAGGGAATGAGCGCCTCCGCGAGGGAGGATAACCAAGGGGAAGAATCTGACATTCTCTCTCCCCGGGGAAGGAAGAGGTCTACCTCTGAAGATCCGGAAACTAAGGTTTCCAAACGGGAGAAGAAATCTCCGCCAGAGGGACCTGCCTCGGAGGGTACTCTTGCCGCACAATGTCCGCGTGGGGATCAGCCCTCTACCGAGCTGTAAGTAAAAGGGCATTCAATAACGAAAATATCTTGCTCTATTTCTGAGGAAAATAATCGTAGCATTTATCTTGCAGTTCGGATCTTAGCCCTTCTCAACAAAGCTCATCTTCGGGGGATCTTCATCCGGAGATGATGGAGAGCAAAACGCCTCCCCCTGCCACACCACCTTACGAAGCGGGCGACCCCGAGGTGTCGTCGCGGAGGGCTTCTCCTAATCCGGCAAGGCCAAAAGGTAATCCTATGGCCACCCGAAGTCCTCAGTATCCGGCTCTCGAAGAGAGCAATCAAAAGAGTCCGGCACCGTCTGGTGTGCGGTCGGACGTATGGAGGGATCTGCTGGAGAAAGCGGCTATCTCAGAAGAGCACCACACATTGATGGGTACGGTGATTGAAAGGATTTCGTCCGCCAAAAGCGAGCTGCATGAAGCCTTTATGAGTCTATTGACGGGTTTTGAGGTACGTGAAATGATGTGAACTTTTGAAAGTATCGCACATTTTTAGATGTGCCATGTGTAGATAGTAGCCCCTGAGACTCTGGTTGTCGTCGAAAACGGCGGCAAACAGAGGATCATAGTCCCAGGTAATAACCAGACTGCCTTTGTGTGCAGGTGGTGGAGGCTCCGGTGGCTAGCCGGACTGATGGGTATGCCGAACTAAAGCGGCAGCTGGATGCGGCAGATGTCGACATCGTGCTTGCCAACAAGTGGCTTGACGAGGCGCAGGGTCAGTGATTTTTCTGGCGATTGTCACATAATAAGAGCAGCCTGATGCTAGTATCTTTAATATGTTGTGACTGCAGATGGAGCGGCCACCATGGAGACCCTTTAGGAGGAGCTTGCCCGAGCCAAGGAGCAAGCAAGGAGTAGCAATGCGGCCGCTTTACAGGCGGCCGAAGAGTTAAGGGCCGAACAGGCCGCACATTGCGAGAGCAAACAAAAAATTGCTGAGATGGCCGTGGAGTTAAAAGATGCTGCTGACTGTTACCGGCTTCTTGAAGAGGAAAACCGGGCGGAAGCGACGGACCTGGAGAAGGCCCGGGTGGCTGCCAAGGAAGCCCGCTCCAAAATTAGAGCGACGAATGAGGAGCTGAATCAAGCTGCAGATATCGTGTCTGGGAAGCCCTTCTTGTTGCGGACTAAGTTCGGAGATCCAAAGTATGCTCCTGTGGACCGGCTATGGAGTTCCGCGGACGCATACATGGATTTGGCTGCCAGCGCTGCTGATGCCGCCAAGTACTTCAAGGATTAGAAAGGTCCCAAAGTGGAGAAGCTGTTCTGGTCATAGTTTCATGCTCCAGTCCGTCCGCTACTGCTGAATGAGCGATTGACCGGTTGGGCTGAGCTCCATAGGTTATCCGGACTTGCCATGAGGCCCGTTGTGGATCACATGTGGCCGGGAGGGCCAAGGCCGAGTAGCTACTTTAGCTTAGTGCAACAATTCCTTGAAGCTGTGCCATGCATCAATGTTGTAAAGAGATCAGTGTGCATAGAAGGTGCACGGATGGCCCTTGCCCGTGTCAAAACATACTGGGCGGAGATGGAGGCCACCACTGTTGCGGCACAGGGTTCGGCCATAGGCCGAGTGGCTGTCGAGCACTACTTTGAAGAAGTCCTTGAAGGCGCTCGTTCGATAGAGGCTCAGTGCTCAAAGAATATTATTTTCCAGTGACATGTAGTCCCATTGTACAAACAATGTTTTATTGAATTTATGAAGGTTGTATTTATACTTTTTCCCGAAAGTGCTATGATGCCTCCTGTGCGGCCGTTTATGTATATATGTATATAACCTGAAAGATGGCAGTCGTTGGCTTCAGCCCCCATGCATATAATGCAGGGGTGTTCACAGAAGACGCATGTTCACACTTGATCCAATGTCTTGGTCCATTAAGGAGGTGATAGTGCAGCGAACGAGGCAACCGGACTATAATGCTTTAACACTTTCACTTAGCCAGAGGAGTTTGACAGTGGGGCTACTATATAGCCCCTGGTGGCTCCGCGCTCATCCGGATTCGGGGCGCGTACATGCCTGGCCGGGAAACGGCCCTTCATTAAGGCGGAGGAATCCCGAAGATTCCGCTAGGTCATCGAGTGGTTGACCAGTCTCACGCTATATCATGCCAGTCAGTTTTCGGCTTTCTCTACTGAGGTGCTCGTCTGGATGAACCAGGGCACAATCGCAGTAGTTCTCCTGGTGCCGCCTTAGCCGATAGAGCAGAACATAAGACAGCAAAACACAGGAGCCGGGCAAACCCAACATTTGACCAAAGACATGATTCGGAGCTGATGCATATAAGGCCAAACTCGCGACGCTGAACACTCCCTAAGGTATTCGGTCTTTATGATGTAAACCGGGCCTAAACAGTGCCCTTCGTAATAAGCCCCTGGTGTCCAGGTACGTGCAATATTCTGACGTGGCCACATGCCAATACGTCAGCATCCTTCTCAATTGTACTAAGAATTCGAGGGATGTGTATCAACAAGAGACAGTAAAAAAGGTTTACGCGGGGTCTTAATCTAAAAAGAATCCTTGGAACGGGTCTCTGCTGCACGTCTGCGCCTGTGTCTCCATTGTGCCGTATTCTGGACGGGTGTAGCACGATGGTCATCCGAAAAAGAGAGGAACTTAATTGAAAAGTTGTCGTGCAAAAGGTAAGTTATACTAAATAAACAATATATAGTTCAAAATGAGTAAAGTTGAGCCTGATTGCCACTTGTGCGCGCGCGTTGAGCCCCTTGTATTGTAATAGGGGTATAGCCATCAAACCTATATCAATTACATATAGCTGCACCGGACTCGTCCAACCGTGTCTGTGGTCTTAACGACCTGTCAGATGCTTTAGTTGGTGATGTCGTTTAGTGTGCGGCTGCCAAGGCAGCCGCACGGTCTTCCGCGCGCAAGGAGCACTCAATATTTCCATTTACTGTAATGATGCCACATGGACCGGGCATCTTAAGCATGAAGGAAGCGTAATGCAGTATTGCGTTAAAGCGAGCAAAAGCTTCGCGTCTGAATAGTGCTTGATAGCCACTTTGGAACGGAGCGATGTGGAAGGTTAAATTTTCACTGCGGAAGTTATCGGGGAAGCCGAATATAACCTCTAGTAGCAGGGAGCCCGTGCAATGGGATTCTAGGCCTGGCGTTACTCCTTTAAAGGTAGTATTGCTATGGCTAATTTTTGTTGGGTCTATCCCCATTTTGCGGACTGTGTCCTGATATATCAGGTTTAAACTACTGCAGCCGTCCATCAGGACTTGTGTGAAGTGGTATCCGTCAATTATCGGGTCTAACACCAAGGTAGCCCATCCTGCACGCCAGATACTTGTCGAGTAATCCCGATGGTCGAAGGTGATCGGTTGGGACGACCAGTGGCAGAACTCCGCTGTGATAGGCCCTGGGACATGTGTCTCTAGGAGTGCCGCTTTGTTTCTCCCCTTTGTCACGTGTAACACGTTTACTGTTTTAACTTCTGGTGGAAATTTCTTTTGTTCCCCAGTGCTTTGCTTGCGAGGCTCGTCCTCGTCTTCGCTTGGTGTATCCTGCCCCTTGTGTTCGGCATTGAGCTTGTCGGACTGCTTGAAGACCCAACATTCTCTATGGGTATGATTTGCAGGTTTATCCGGGGTGCTGTGGATCTGACATATTTTGTCCAGAATCTTGTTTAGGCTGGACAGTTCGTCTCTGTTGCCTTTGGAGGGCAGCTTTTGCTGACATGGCCGAGAGCTTCTGAATCCGGCATTTACTGCCGTGCTCTTCGGGCTGTCTTCTTTATTCCGGCGCTTGTTTTTGCTGCATCGTGGTTTCCCGTTTTCGTCCCTGACTTCGGATGTACTTGGGTTGCTGGTGCTACACCGGGCTAACCAGCTGTCCTCGCCCGCGCAAAAGCGGGTCATGAGGCTTGTTAATGTTGCCATTGTTCTCGGCTTTTCTTGGCTGAGGTGTCTGGCGAGTCATTCGTCTCGAACGTTGTGCTTGAAAGCTGCTAAGGCTTCGGCGTCCGGACAGTCGACTATTTGGTTCTTTTTAGTGAGAAACCTGTTCCAAAGCTTTCGGGCTGACTCTCCGGGCTGTTGAGTTATATGACTTAAATCGTCTGCATCCGGTGGTCAGACATAGGTCCCTTGAAAATTTGCCCAAAAAGCGTCTTCGAGCTCTTCCCAGCTTCCAATGGAGTTTTCGGGGAGGCTTTTAAGCCAGTGCCGAGCTGGCCCTTTGAGCTTGAGGGGTAAGTATTTAATGGCGTGGAGATCGTCTCCTCGAACCATGTGGATATGGAGGATGTAGTCCTCAATCCAGACCCCAGGGTCTGTCATTCCGTCATACGCCTCTATGTTTACGGGTTTGAATCCCTTTGGAAATTCGTGGTCCAGCACCTCATCGGTGAAACATAGGGGGTGTGTGGCACCCCTATATTTGGGTGTACCGTGGTGTTGGGATGTTTGTTGTGTTGCATTGCATGCTGGAGCACTCTTGCGTGTCCCGTAGATGGATCTGGTTGCGCCGTACTTTTGATGCGAGCCCTCATGTGGGTCGTGTACTAGCTTATGTGTGGCGTCGTTTGCCGCTCTATGTTGGCCACGAGGACGTCTATCCGACCGAATGGCCATTTTTTTATTGCGGGGGATCTAAGGCCTCCTCATCGAATTCAGGTAGCAGCTTTTGCTTCGGGTAGCTCTTGGTATGGCGATTACCGCCGTACTTCGCTGCAGTGTTGAGTACTTCACTCCATCTGATTCTGAGTGTGTCTTGTGCAGTCCTGAGCCTTTGCTTCTACTTTTTCAGACTCCTCGCAGTGGCAACAAGCCTTTTATGGGTATTCTGTTGCTCCGGGTGCCTGTCCGGTGTGATGTTATCCGGATTGTTATCTTCGACGGAGTCGGGTTGTTCGGTTTGATTCTCCGTGTTGCCGTGGTCGGACGACGGTTCAATGTCGTGTTTGTCATCCGCTGGCTCGCCTTTGCTCTATCGCTGGGTTTATATGATCGATGCTTCTGCTGAGGAGGGATTTGGAGTGGCGCTTATGCCGCCGCTTTGACTGCTTCTTGAGGGAACAACCCTTCGCTGCATCCTTCCGTTCCTCGTCGTCGTTTTCTTTGGGTGTGTCCACCATGTATACATCATATGATGAAGTGGGCGTCCAGTGCCCTATGGGCAGTGGTTCCTGTTCATCTCCTGCATCGCCGTCCATACCATCAATATCTTCAGAGTCGAAGTCGAGCATGTCGGTCAAATCGTCGACAGTGGCTACTAAGTGGGCGGTGGGTGGGCGGCGAATTTCTTCATCCTCCGCATCCCAATCCTGCCGAACATAGTTCGGCCAGGACTCCCCTGACAGGGAGAGAGACCTTAATGAGTTCAGCATGTCGCCGAAGGGCGAGGGCCGAAAGATATCCGCGGAGGTGAACTCCATGATCGGCGCCCAGTCGGATTCGATAGGCACGGGCGCAGGCGATTCGGAGTTCGTGGCCGGGGGAGAATCCCGCAATTCGGCGTCACGGCTCTCGTGAAGGGTAAGGTCGATACTCGGCTCGATCGCCGATGAGAGTGCGGCCTCCGTGGCGGGGTCTATCCTCCTGTCCATGGATGGCGCAATTGGCTCTGAATTGAGGGTCGGAGCGATTGCATGTGCGGTTTCCTGAACACTGTCCGATGGTAGAGCTAAATCATGCTCATCGTGACCGTGCGGCACACTTGGCAGGGGCTCGAATCCGTCGAAGATCAAGTCTCCATGAATGTCGGCCATGTAGTTTAAGCTTCCAAACCTGACCTGGTGGCCAGGAGCGTAATTCTCGATCTGCTCCAGATGGCCAAGCGAGTTGGCCCGCCGTGCGAAGCCGCCGAATACAAAGATCGGTCCGGGGAGAAAAGTCTCACCCTGGACTGCATCGCTATCGATGATCAAAGGAGCCATCAAGCCTAATGACAATGACACAGAGGAACTCTCAATGAAAGCACCAATGTCGGTGTCAAAACCCTACGTCCTGCTTGATTATTCTTGATAATATGTGCGTCTAAGGCGGATGGTAACAGGAGGCAGGGGACACGATGTTTTACCCAGGTTCGGGCCCTCTTGATGGAGGTAAAACCCTATGTCCTGCTTGATTATTCTTGATAATATGAGTAGTACAAGAGTTGATCTACCACGAGATCAGAGAGGCTAAACCCTAGAAGCTAGCCTATGGTATGATTGTATGTTGTCCTACAGACTAAAACCCTCCGGTTTATATAGACACCGGAGGGGGCTAGGGTTACACAAGGTCGGTTACAAAGGAGGAGATATACATATCTGTATTGCCTAGTTTGCCTTCCACGCCAAGTAGAGTCCCATCCGGACACAGGACGAAGTCTTCAGTCTCGTATCTTCATAGTCCAACGGTCCGGCCAAAGGATATAGTCCGGCTGTCCGAAGACCCCCTAATCCAGGACTCCCTCACTCACGGCGACTATCGTTATTTTCTCACCTTCACAGATGATTTGAGCACATATGGGTATATCTACTTGATGAAACCTAAGTCTGAAACATTTGAAAAGTTCAAAGAATTTCAGAGTGAAGTGGAAAATCATTGTAACAATAAAATAAAGTTTCTACGATCTGATCGTGGAGGAGAATATTTGACTTACAAGTTTGGTCTTCATTTGAAACAATGCGGAATAGTTTCGCAACTCACGCCACCCGGAACACCACAGCGTAATGGTGTGTTCGAACGTCATAATCATACTTTACTAGATATGTTGCGATCTATGATGTCTCTTACTGATTTATCGCTATCGTTTTGGGGTTATGCTTTAGAGACAATTGCATTCACGTTAAATAGGGCACCATCTAAATCCATTGAGACGACGCCTTATGAACTATGGTTTGGCAAGAAACCAAAGTTGTCGTTTCTTAAAGTTTGGGGCTGCGATGCTTATGTGAAAAAGCTTTAACCTGATAAGCTCGAACCCAAATCGGAGAAATGTGTCTTCATAGGATACCCAAAGGAGACAGTTGGGTACACCTTCTATCACAGATCCGAAGCAAGACATTTGTTGCTAAGAATGGATCCTTTCTAGAGAGGGAGTTTCTCTAGAAAGAAGTGAGTGGGAGGAAAGTAGAACTTAATGAGGTAACTGTACCTGCTCCCTTATTGGAAAGTAGTCCATCACAGAAAACGTTTCATGTGACACCTACACCAATTAGTGAGGAAGCCAATGATGATGATCATGAAACTTCAGATCAAGTTACTACCGAACCTCGTAGGTCAACTAGAGTAAGATCCGCATCAGAGTGGTACGTTAATCCTGTTCTGGAGGTCATGTTACTTGACCATGACGAACCTACGAACTATGAGGAAGCGATGATGAGCCAAAATTCCGCAAAATGGCTTGAGGCCATGAAATCTGAGATGGCATCCATGTATGAGAACAAAGTGTGGACTTTGGTTGACTTGCCCAATGATCGGCAAGCCGTCGAGAATAAATAGATCTTCAAGAAGAAGACTGACGCTGACGGTAACGTTACTGTCTACAAAGCTCGACGTGTTGCGAAAGGTTTTCGACAAGTTCAAGGAGTTGACTATGATGAGACCTTCTCACCCGTAGCGATGCTTAAGTCCGTCTGAATCATGTTAGCAATTGTCGCATTTTATGATTATGAATTTGGCAAATGGATGTAAAGACTGCATTCCTGAATGGATTTTTGGAAGAAGAGTTGTATATGATGCAACCTGAAGGTTTTATCGATCCAAAGGGTGCTAACAAAGTGTGCAAGCTCCAGCGATCCATTTATAGACTAGTGCAAGCCTCTCGAAGTTGGAATAAATGTTTTGATAGTGTGATCAAAGCATATGGTTTTATACAGACTTTTGGAGAAGCTTGTATTTGCAAGAAACTGAGTGGGAGCTCTGTAGCATTTCTAATATTATATGTGGATGACATATTGTTGATTGGAAATGATATAGAATTTCTGGATAGCATAAAAGGATACTTGAATAAGAGTTTTTCAATGAAAGAGCTCGGTGAAGCTGCTTATATATTGGGCATCAAGATCTATAGAGATAGATCAAGACGCTTAATTGGAATTTCACAAAGCACATACCTTGATAAAGTTTTGAAGAAGTTCAAAATGGATCAAGCTAAGAAAGAGTTCTTGCCTATGTTACAAGGTGTGAAGTTGAGTAAGACTCAATGCCCGACCACTGCAGAAGATAGAGAGAAAATGAAAAGTGTTCCCTGTGCTTCAGCCATAGGCTCTATCATGTATGAAATGTTGTGTACCAGACCTGATGTGTGCCTTACTATTAGTTTAGCAGGGAGGTACCAAAGTAATCCAGGAGTGGATCACTTGACAGCGATCAAGAACATCCTGAAATACCTGAAAAGGACTAAGGATATGTTTCTTGTTTATGGAGGTGACAAATAGCTCATCGTAAATGGTTACATCGATGCAAGCTTTGTCACCGATCCGGACGATTCTAAATCGCAAAACGGATACGTGTTTATATTGAACGGTGGAGCTGTCAGTTGGAGTAGTTCTAAACAAAGTGTCGTGGCTGGATCTACGTGTGAAGCGGAGTACATAGCTGCTTCGGAAGCAGCAAATGAAGGAGTTTGGATGAAGGAGTTCATATCCGATCTAGGTGTCATACCTAGTGCATCAGGTCCAATGAAAATCTTTTGTGACAATACTGGTGTAATTGCCTTGGCAAAGGAAAACAGATTTCACAAGAGAACCAAACACACCAAGAGACGCTTCAATTCCATCTGCGATCAAGTCCAGGTGGGAGACATAGAGATTTGCAAGATACATACGGATCTGAATGTTGCAGATCCGTTGACTAAGACTCTCTCACGAGTAAAACATGATCAGCACCAAGGCTCCATGGGTGTTAGAATCATTACTGTGTAATCTAGATTATTGACTCTAGTGCAAGTGGGAGACTGGAGGAAATATGCCCTAGAGGCAATAATAAAGTTATTATTTATTTCCTTATTTCATGATAAATGTTTATTATTCATGCTAGAATTGTATTAACCGCAAACATAATACATGTGTGAATACATAGACAATCAGAGTGTCACTAGTATGCCTCTACTTGACTAGCTCGTTAGTCAAAGATGGTTATGTTTCCTAACCATAGACATGAGTTGTCATTTGATAAACGGGATCACATCATTAGGAGAATGATGTGACTGACTTGACCCATTCCGTTAGCTTAGCACTTGATCATTTTAGTTTACTGCTATTGCTTTCTTCATGACTTATACATGTTCCTATGACTATGAGATTATGCAACTCCCAATTACCGGAGGAACACTTTGTGTGCTACCAAACGTCACAATGTAACTGGGTGATTATAAAGGTGCTCTACAGGTGTCTCCGATGGTACTTGTTGAGTTGGCATAGATCGAGACTAGGATTTGTCACTCCGATTGCCGGAGAGGTATCTCTGGGCCCTCTCGGTAATGCACATCACTATAAGCATTGCAAGCAATGCAACTAATGAGTTAGTTGCGGGATGATGCATTACGTGACGAGTAAAGAGACTTGCCGGTAACGATATTGAGCTAGGTATTGAGATACCGACGATCGAATCTCGGGCAAGTAACATACCAATGACAAAGGGAACAACATATACCGTTATGCGGTTTGACCGATAAAGATCTTCGTAGAATATGTAGGAGCATATATGAGCATCCAGGTTCCGCTATTGGTTATTGACCGGAGACATGTCTCGGTCATGTCAGCATAGTTCTTGAACCCGTAGGGTCCGCACGCTTAACGTTCGGTGATGATTGGTATTATGAGTTTATGTGAATTGATGTACCGAAGGTTGTTCGGAGTACCGGATGAGACCACGGACATGACGAGGAGTCTCGAAATGATCGAGCCATAAAGATCGATATATTGGAAGGCTATATTCGGACATCGAAAAGGTTCTGAGTGATCCGGGTATTTTTCGGAGTACCGGGGGAGTTACGGGAATACGGGAGTACATATGCGCCTTAGTGGGCTTTAAGGGAAAAGGAGGAGAAGCCACGAGGGCTGGCCGCGCACCCCCATGGTCCTAGTCCGAATTGGACTTGGGGAGGGGCTGCACCCCCTGTTTCCTTCTCCTCCCCTTCTCCTTCCTTTCCCCTCCTAGTAGGACTAGGAAAGGAGGAATCCTACTCCTACTAGGAGGAGGATTCCTCCCCCCTTAGCGCGCCTAGAGAGGCCGGCCGGCCTCCCCTCCCTCCTTTATATACGTGGGGGGCACCCTAGAACACACAAGTTGATCATTTGATCTTTTAGCCGTGTGCGGTGCCCCCCTCCATCGTAATCCACCTCGGTCATATCATAGCGGTGCTTACGCGAAGCCCTGCATCGGTAGCATCATCATCACCGTCATCACGCCATCGTGTTGACGGAACTCTCCCTCGAAGCTCTGCTGGATCGTGAGTTCATGGGACGTCACCGAGCTGAATGTGTGCTGAACTCGGAGGTGTCGTGTGTTCGGTACTTGGATCGGTCGGATCGTGAAGACGTACAACTACATCAACCGCGTTTTCATAACACTTCCGCTTACGGTCTACGAGGGTACGTGGACGACACTCTCCCCTCTCGTCGCTATGCATCACCATAATCTTGCGTGTGCGTAGGAAATTTTTGAAATTACTGCGTTCCCCAACACATAGTGCTAAGCTGATGGATGGGTCAAGTCAATCACATCATTCTCTAATGATGTGATCTTGTTTATTAAATGACAACTCTTTGTCTATGGCTAGGAAACTTAACCATCTTTGATGAATGAGCTAGTCAAGTAGAGGCATACTAGTGACACTCTGTTTGTCTATGTATTCACACATGTACTAATTTTCGGTTAATACAATTCTAGGATGAATAATAAACATTTATCATGATATAAGGAAATATAATAACAACTTTATTATTGCCTCTAGGGCATATTTCCTTCATCCATCTCACGTGATGATCGGACATGGTTTAGTTGATATGGATCACGTGATCACTTAGATGATTAGAGGGATATCTATCTAAGTGGGAGTTCTTAAGTGATATGATTAATTGAACTTTAATTTATCATGAACTTAGTACCTGATAGTATTTTGCATGTCTATGTTGTTGTAGATAGATGGCTCGTGTTGTTGTTCCGTTAAATTTTAATGCGTTCCTAGAGAAAGCTAAGTTGAAATACGATGGTAGCAATTACATGGATTGGGTCCGTAACTTGAGGATTATCCTCATTACTGCACAGAAGAATTACGTCCGGGAAGCACCGCTAGGTGACAAACCCGCTGCAGGAGCAACACTAGATGTTATGAACGTCTGGTAGAGCAAAGCTGATGACTACTCGATAGTTCAGTGTGCCATGCTTTACGGCTTAGAACCGGGACTTCAACGACGTTTTGAACGTCATGGAGCATATGAGATGTTCCAGGAGTTAAAGTTAATATTTCAAGCAAATGCCCGAATTGAGAGATATCAAGTCTCCAATAAGTTTTATAGCTGCAAAATAGAGGAGAGTAGTTCTGTTAGTGAACATATACTCAGAATGTCTGGGTACCACAACCACTTGGCCCAGCTGGGAGTTAATCTTCCTGATGATAGTGTCATTGACAAAGTTCTTAAATCACTCCCACCAAGCTACAAGAGCTTCGTTATGAACTATAATATGCAAGGGATGGATAAGACAATTCCCGAGCTCTTCGCAATGCTAAAGGCTGCTGAGGTAGAAATCAAGAAGGAGCATAAAGTGTTGATGGTCAACAAGACCACCAGTTTCAAGAAAAAGAGTAAAGGGAAGAAGGGGAACTTCAAGAAGAACGGCAAGCAAGTTGCTGCTCAAGTGAACAAGCCCAATTCTGGACCTAAGCCTGAGACTGAGTGCTTCTGCTGCAAAGGGACTGTTCACTGGACGCGGAACTACCCCAAGTATTTGGCGGAGAAGAAGGATGGCAAAGTGAAAGGTATATTTGATATACATGTTATTGATGTGTACCTTACTAATGCTCGCAGTAGCGCCTGGGTATTTGATACTGGTTCTGTTGCTAATATTTGCAACTTGAAACAGGGGCTACGGATTAAGCAAGATTGGCTAAGGATGAGGTGACGATGCGCGTGGGAAATGGTTCCAAAGTCGATGTGATCGCCGTCGGCACGCTACCTCTACATCTACCTTCAGGATTAGTTTTAGACCTAAATAATTGTCTTTTGGTGCCAGCGTTGAGCATGAACATTATATTTGGATCTTGTTTGATGCGAGACAGTTATTCATTTAAATCAGATAATAATGGTTGTTCTATTTATATGAATAATATCTTTTATGGTCATGCACCCTTGATGGGTGGTCTATTTTTACTAAATCTTGATAGTAGTGATACACGTGTTCATAGTATTGAAGCCAAAAGATATAAGTTTAATAATGATAGTGCAACTTATTTGTGGCACTGCCGTTTAGGTCATATTGGTGTAAAGCGCATGAAGAAACTCCATGCTGATGGGCTTTGGGAATCACTTGATTATGAATCACTTGATGCTTGCGAACCATGCCTCATGGGCAAGATGACTAAGAGTCCGTTCTCCGGAACAATGGAGCGAGCAACAGACTTGTTGGAAATAATACATACTGATGTATGCGGTCCAATGAGTGTTGATGCTCGCGGCGGGTATCGTTATTTTCTTACCTTCACAGATGATTTGAGCATACATGGGTATATCTACTTGATGAAACATAAGTCTGAAACATTTGAAAAGTTCAAAGAATTTCAGAGTGAAGTGGAAAATCATCATAACAAGAAAATTAAGTTTCTACGATCTGATCGTGGAGGTGAATATTTGAGTTATGAGTTCGGTCTTCATTTGAAACAATGCGGAATAGTTTCACAACTCACGCCACCTGGAACACCACAACGTAATGGTGTGTCCGAACGTCGTAACCACACTTTATTAGATATGGTGCGATCTATGATGTCTCTTACTGATTTACCGCTATCGTTTTGGGGTTATGCTTTAGAGACGGCCGCATTCACGTTAAATAGGGCACCATCCAAATCCGTTGAGACGACATCTTATGAACTGTGGTTTGGCAAGAAACCCAAGTTGTCGTTTCTTAAAGTTTGGGGTTGCGATGCTTATGTGAAAAAGCTTCAACCTGATAAGCTCGAACCCAAATCGGAGAAATGTGTCTTCATAGGATACCCAAAGGAGACTGTTGGGTACACCTTCTATCACAGATCCGAAGGCAAGATATTCGTTGCTAAGAATGGATCCTTTCTAGAGAAGGAGTTTCTCTCAAAGGAAGTGAGTGGGAGGGAAGTAGAACTTGACGAGGTAATTGTACCTACTCCCTTATTGCAAAGTAGTTCATCACAGAAATCAGTTCCACTAATTCCTCCACCAGTAAGTGAGGAAGCTAATGATGATGATCATGAGACTTCTGATCAAGTTACTACCAAACCTCGTAGGTCAACCAGAGTGGTACAGTAATCCTATTCTGGAAGTCATGTTACTTGACCATGACGAACCTACGAACTATGAGGAAGCGATGATGAGCCCAGATTCCGCAAAATGGCTTGAGGCCATGAAATCTGAGATGGGGTCCATGTATGAGAACAAAGTGTGGACTTTGGTTGACTTTCCCGATGATCGGCAAGCCATAGAGAATAAATGGATCTTCAAGGAGAAGACTGACGCTGATGGTAATGTTACTGTCTACAAAGCTCTACTTGTTGCAAAAGGTTTTCGACAAGTTCAAGGAGTTGACTACGATGAGACCTTATCACCCGTAGTGATGCTTAAGTCCGTCCGAATCATGTTAGCAATTGCCGCATTTTATGATTATGAAATTTGGCAAATGGATGTCAAAACTGCATTCCTTAATGGATATCTTAAAGAAGAGTTGTATATGATGCAACCAGAAGGTTTTGTCGATCCAAAAGGAGCTAACAAAGTGTGCAAGCCCCAGCGATCCATTTATGGACTGGTGCAAGCCTCTCGGAGTTGGAATATACGCTTTGATAGTGTGATCAAAGCATATGGTTTTATACAGACTTTTGGAGAAGCCTGTATTTACAAGAAGGTGAGTGGGAGCTCTGTAGCATTTCTGATTTTATATGTGGATGACATATTGTTGATCGGAAATGATACTGAATTTCAGAATGGCATAAAAGGATACTTGAATAAGAATTTTTCAATGAAATACCTCGGTGAATCTGCTTATATATTGGGCATCAAGATCTATAGAGATGGATCAAGACGCTTAATTGGACTTTCACAAAGCACATACCTTGATAAAGTTTTGAAGAAGTTTAAAATGGATCAAGCAAAGAAAGGGTTCTTGCCTGTGTTACAAGGTGTGAAGTTGAGTCAGACTCAATGCCCGACCACTACACAAGATAGAGCAAAACTGAAAGTCATTCCCTATGCTTCAGCCATAGGTTCTATCATGTATGCAATGTTGTGTACTAGACCTGATGTGTGCCTTGCTATTAGTTTAGCAGGGAGGTACGAAAGTAATCCATGAGTGGATCACTGGACAGCGGTCAAGAACATCCTGAAATACCTGAAAAGGACTAAGGGTATGTTTCTCATTTATGGAGGTGACAAAGAGCTTGTTGTAAAAAGTTACGTCGATGCAAGGTTTGACACTGATCCGGATGACTCTAAGTCACAAACCGGATATGTATTTTTATTGAATGGTAGAGCTGTTAGTTGGTGCAGTTCCAAGCAGAGTGTCGTGGCGGGATCTACGTGTGAAGCGGAGTACATAGCTGCTTCGGAAGTAGCAAATGAAGGAGTCTGGATGAAGGAGTTCATATCCGATCTAGGTGTCATACCTAGTGCATTGGGTCCAATGAAAATCTTTTGTGACAATACTGGTGCAATTGTCTTGGCAAAGGAATCCAGATTTCACAAGAGCACCAAGCACATCAAGAGGTGCTTCAATTCCATCTGCGATCAAGTCAAGGAGGGAGACATAGAGATTTACAAGATACATACGGATCTGAATGTTGCAGACCCGTTGACTAAGCCTCTCTCATGAGCAAAACACGATCAGCACCAAGACTCCATGGGTGTTAGAATCATTACAATGTAATCTAGATTATTGACTCTAGTGCAAGTGGGAGACTGAAGGAAATATGCCCTAGAGGCAATAATAAAGTTGTTATTTATATTTCCTTATATCATGATAAATATTTATTATTCATGCTAGAATTGTATTAACCAGAAACTTAGTACATGTGTGAATACATAGACAAACAGAGTGTCACTAGTATGCCTCTACTTGACTAGCTCGTTAATCAAAGATGATTAAGTTTCCTAGCCATGGACAAAGAGTTATCATTTGATGAACGGGATCACATCATTGGAGAATGATGTGATTGAGTTGACCCATCCGTTAGCTTAGCACTTTGATCGTTTAGTTTACTGCTATTGCTTTCTCCATAACTTATACATGTTCCTATGACTATGAGATTATGCAACTCCCGAATACCAGAGGAACACTTAGTGTGCTATCAAACGTCACAACGTAACTGGGTGACTATAAAGATGCTCTACAGGTGTCTCCGATGGTGTTTGCTGAGTTGGCATAGATCGAGATTAGGATTTGTCACTTCGATTGTCGGAGAGGTATCTCTGGGCCCTCTCGGTAATGCACATCACTATAAGCCTTGCAAGCAATGTGACTAATGAGTTAGTTATGAGATGTTGCATTATGGAACGAGTAAACAGACTTGCCGGTAACGAGATTGTACTAGGTATTGAGATAACGACGATCGAATCTTGGGCAAGTAACATACCGATGACAAAGGGAACAACGTATGTTGTTATGCGGTTTGACCGATAAAGATCTTCGTAGAATATGTAGGAACCAATATGAGCATCCAAGTTCCGCTATTGGTTATTGACCGGAGTTGAGTCTCGGTCATGTCTACATAGTTCTCGAACCCGTAGGGTCTGCACGCTTAACGTCCAGTGACAATCGGTATTATGAGTTTATGTGTTTTGATGTACCAAAGGTTGTTCGGAGTCCCGGATGAGATCACGGACTTGACGAGGAGTCTCGAAATGGTCGAAACATAAAGATTGATATATTGGAAGGCTATGTTTGGACATCGGAATGGTTCCGGGTGAGTTCGGGCATTTACCAAAGTATCGTGGGGTTATCGGAACCCCGCGGGGAGTCAATGGGCCTTATTGGGCCCTAGTGGGAGAGAAGAGGAGGTAGCAAGGTGGAGGGCGCCCCCAAGCCCAATCCGAATGGGTGGGGGCCGGCCCCCCTTTCCTTTCTCCTTCTCCCTCTTCCTTCACTTCCTAGTGGGACTAGGAAAGGGGGAGTCCTACTCCTACTAGGAGGAGGACTCCTCCCCCTTGGCGCACCTATAGGACCGGCCGGCCTCCCCCTCCCTCCTTTATATACGTGGGGAGGGGGTCACCCTAGAACACATCAAAGTTGATTGTTTAGTCGTGTGCGGTGCCCCCCTCCATGGAATTCCACCTCGATCATATCGTTGTAGTGCTTAGGCGAAGCCCTACGTCGGTAACTTCATCATCACTGCCATCACGCCGTCGTGCTGACAAAACTCTCCCTCGACCTCAGCTAGATCTAGAGTTCGTGGGACGTCACCGAGCTGAACGTGTGCAGATCGCGGAGGTGCCATACCTTCGGTGCTAGGATCGGTCGGATCATGAAGACGTGCGACTACATCAACCGCGTTGTCATAATGCTTTCGCTTACGGTCTACGAGGGTACTGCAACACCCACGATGCGGCTATATCTCCCACGTGTCGGAGCACGACTTAGAGGCATAATCGCATTGTAGGCATGTCGCGAGAGGGGTAATCTTTACACATCCCATGTACTGAAAAGAAAGGGATAAAGAGTTGGCTTACAATCGCCACTTCACACAATACATAAATATAGCATTATATCATCTAGAAAACAATCAAGGTCCGACTACGGAACCAAATAAAGAAAGACAACCCCTAATGCAAAAGATCCCCGATCGCCCCGACTGGGCTCCACTACTGATCAACTGGAAACGAAACCACAACGAACACGAACTTCATCGAGCTCCTCCTTGAGCTCGGTTGCGTCACCTGCACTGGTATCTTTGGCACCTGCAACTGTTTGAAGTAATCTGTGAGTCACGAGGACTCAGCAATCTCACACCCTCACGATCAAGACTATTTAAGCTTATGGGTAGGGAAAAGGTAGTGAGGTGGAGCTGCAGCAATGCACTAGCATATATGGTGGCTAACTTACGCAAATAAGAGCGAGAAGAGAAGCAATGCAACGGTCGTGAACTAGAAGTGATTAAGAAGTGATCCTACAACTACTTACGTTCAAGCATAACACAAGAACCATGTTCACTTCCCAGACTCCGCCGAGAAGAGACCATCACGGCTACACACGCGGTTGATGCATTTTAATTTAAGTTAAGTGTCAAGTTTTCTACAACTGGATATTAACAAATTCCCATCTACCCATAACCGCGGGCACGGCTTTCAAAAGTTCAAAACCCTGCTGGGGTGTCCCAACTTAGCCCATCACAAGTTCTCACGGTCAACGAAGGATATTCCTTCTCCTAGGACGACCCGATCAGACTCGAAATCCCGGTTACAAGACATTTCGACAATGGTAAAACAAGACCAGCAAAGCCGCCCGATGTGCCGACATCCTGATAGGAGCTGCACATATCTCGTTCTCAGGGCAACACCGGATTGTCCAAGATTCCGGTAGGCCAGCCCAGAGTTTCCCCTGGTGGCCACCGGCTGCTGACAGGTTCGGACCAACACTTAGACAAGCACTAGCCCGGGGGGTAAAATAAAGATGACCCTTGAGTCTGCAGAACCCAAGGGAAAAAAGGCTAGGTGGCAAATGGTAAAACCAAGGTTGGGCCTTGCTGGAGGAGTTTTATTCAAGGAGAACTGTCAAGGGGTTCCCATTATAACCCAACCGTGTAAGGAACGCAAAATCAAGGAACATAACACCGGTATGACGGAAACTAGGGAGGCAAGAGTGGAACAAAACACCAGGCATAAGGCCGAGCCTTCCACCCTTTACCAAGTATATAGATGCATTAAAGTAAACAATATATAATAATGATATCCCAACAATAAACATGTTCCAATAAGGAACAAACTCCATCTTCACCTACAATTAGCAACGCTATAAGAGGGGCTGAGCAAAGCGGTAACATAGCCAAACAACGGTTTGCTAGGACAAGGTGGGTTAGAGACTTGACATGGCAATATGGGAGGCATGATATAGCAAGTGGTAGGTATCGCAGCATAGCAAAAGAGCGAGCAACTAGCAAGCAAAGATAGAAGTGATTTCGAGGGTATGGTCATCTTGCCTGCCAAGTTCTCAGAGGTTGACGAAAGCTTGATCCTCGAAAGCATACTCAACGGGTTCCTCGATCACGAACTCGTCTCCCAGCTCTACCCAAGGCCAGAACACAAGCAAAGGAAACCACAATCAACCATGGTGCAATGCGCAAGTAACATGACGCAAAACAAGGCATGAATGCGGGATGTGCTATGCAATGCATATGCGTGCTCTGGAAGGAAAAGATTGAATCAGGCCTCAACTTGGCAAACCAAGTGCGCCACTGGAAATATGAGTTGATTTCGGTCGAAATCGATATAAAGATCACCGGAATCGGATGCACGTTTTGCAAATGGCAAGCAAAACAATAATGGCACAATTCTGCGATTAACAGCACGATGCCATCTAGAATGCAACAAGAAACTAAGCTACTGCACCCCAACATAGCAACAAAGCACATAGAAGTGATCTACTCAAGATGCTTGACAAAAGATGAACACTGAGCTACGGCTAAAACACACAAGAGCAGGTTCAAAAAAGCATGGCAAAAGGGCAAAAGATAACAACATCACAGACTTTGTGAAAATACTAACATGCCAGGAATTAACATCAGGAAGCAATGTTTAGAGCAAGATAACAACATGCTACAGGATCAAAACATAGCAAAACAAGGCATGGCATGAATCTACTCAAAGCATATAACAAAAGTCCCTTACTGACCATAAGCCAAAAAGGATCATAAGATATGATGGCACCCATGTAAACGTAGCAAGTTTCGTTAATAGATTCAGACTTAGCAGAAAACTGGACATGGCATAAACAGAATTATGAAAAGCATGTTTGCGAGCTCGATGCACTCAACACAAGGCATTGCATGACAAACTAAGCATACTACCAGCAAGAAGACATGATGAAGAAGCTAAACATGGCAAGAACAATCTCATAGCATGCATGGATCAACTACAACAACCTTGGCAAAATTGATTAACACGTAAACAATCTGGCAAGAACATTTTATAGCAAAAGTAGAGCAATATTGAGTCATGCTAGGGCACTCCATAAATGCAAACAAGGGCATGTATGGATAGAGCATAACAATATCGCAAAATCATCCTTACTGAACATACTCAAAAGAAGCATGGATCACCCTGAAGCAACAAGAATACATGGCATTAAAATAACAGCAGGGAAATGACTTAGTGAAATTCTAAGTTCCTGAAATCAGCAACATTACGAGAGCTACTTTGCATGCATGTGCTAGTCACCAAATTGATCACAAAAATACATGGCATACACCCCTGTAAAGATGGCATGGCATAGCCCAAAACACATGTAGAGCTCAAGGCCATATGCAGCACACAATAATCATGGAAAAATGACAAATGTCCATAAACTGATAAGAATCAGCACCTAACATTTTATAGCACTCTTGCATCAACAATTTGGGCACCAAGATGGACTCAAACAAGCATGGCACAATGGAACAAAATGAAGAGCACATCCAGATGAACAATTTGATATATTATGCGCATGAAACGGAGCTACGGTGATGAAGTTATGGCATGATGAAGAGGGGCACAAATTAAGAGGATCTAAGGACTTAGTCGTTTTCTGAAGAAAAAAACAGAGACAAGCGGGGAATAGGGAAAACGTGCTCAGGGCGAGACTTAAGGCAGCTCACCCAGTGGGCTTGGCCCAGTTGACGTGGCAGCAATGCGGTGGGCCGGATCTGGGCACGGCGGCCCACAGACGTGGGAGGAGGCCCAGGGCGCAAGGGCGTCGTCCTCCTTGATCCCGCCTGGATCGAGGGAGGCAGGGGCGGCGGCGCTCCTCCGGCAAGGCGGGGCGGCACTCCGGCGAAAGGCCAGGGCGACCGGAAGAGCAAACGCGACGGGATCCGAGGCGGAGGACGACGTCGAACGCCATGGCGGCGGCGGATCTTGGCGCAGGCGCCGGCGACGAGACAGGAAGGTTCCGGCGAGGCGTTCTCCGATGAACGGTGACCCGAGGCGCGAGGCTCCGACGCGGGTAGACGGCGGAGCTGACGTGCAGGGCGGGGACGCGGATGCCGAGGCGCTGGGGTGGAGACGAGGTCCGGTGCGGTGGCGGTGGTGAGAAACTCCGGTGAAGCGCCGGCGAGTAGCGGGCACGCGGCGGCAGCAAACGGGCCGGACGGGTCCGCGATGGGCCCGATGGGCCGGCGCGGTGGAGAGGAGCGGTCGGGACACGTGGCAAGCTGCGGTTGGGCGCGGGAGGCGGCGGAGCTGACGTGTCGCTCCGGGATTGCTCCGGGCGACGTGGCTGAGGGCGGCGGACATGTCCGGGTAGCGGGGTTTTTGTCCGGCGGCGCGGAGAGGAAGTTTGCTAGGGTTTCATCCGCGAGATTTCGGAGGGAGACACTTATTTATAGGTAGGGGGAGTTTGGAGAGTCCAAATGGAGTGCGGTTTTCGGCCACACGATCGTGATCGAACGACCGAGAGGATAGAGGGGGTTTGGATGGGTTGTGGGCCACTTTGGAGGGGTGTTGGGCTGCAACACACATGAGGCCTTTACGGTTCCCCCGTTAACCGTTGGAGTATCAAACGGACTCCAAATGGCATGAAACTTGACAGGCGGTCTACCGGTGGTGTACCAAGGTCGCTTGGCAAATCTCGGTCCAATCCGAGAATGTTTAACACTCGCACACGCAAAGAGGCAAAAGGGGGCGCAGGAGGACATAGGAGTGTCAGATCGTGAAACGGACAACGGGGAAAATGCTCAGATGCATGAGACAAACACGTATGCAAATGCGATGCACATGATGACATGATATGAAATGCATGACACGCAAACAAATGACAAGGCAACAACAGCGAATAACTGGAAGACACCTGGCGCAACGGTCTCAGAGCGTTACAGGTACCTAGACAACTGTATCCCCTCTTGTTGCTATGCACCACCTAGATGGATTTTGCGTGTGCGTAGGAATTTTTTTTGATATTACTGTGTTCCGCAACAGCAATATGATACGTTAGAGCCACAAGGGTTAATACATCGAATGTATTGGCAACTTTCACCAGAAACTATAACAGACCTAAATCATACTTTTGGGAAAAGTGTAGGTTGGTTTCTTTTGTAGAAAGCAATAAATGATTTTCCAATCTTTGTATATAGTTGGATCTACTCTATACATAGGACATATTGGGTACTCCAGCAGATCTGTAGCATACTTGGCCCACTGCATCACACAATAGCCCTAGAACTGCAATTCACTAGCTCAACCAATAGCATCACACCATCAGTGTCACCAAACAGAGGCATGTCCCATAGTTTAACCCATCAAAGTTAGTTATAAGAAATGTGATGATATCTTCCAGACAGCTCCCAACCGAGTTGCTCAAAATGTCCATAAATGAGGACACGACTAATCTTGATCGGTGTATACAGGCTACATAGGTTTGTGTACTTTACCTGCAAGGCCTGGTCACACACTTTTGCTGCTAAACTCCACTGGAGTAGCCAGATAGACAAAGATGAGACTTTTGGGAAGCAATAGCCCATACCACATGGCAGACCCATACAACCTTCATTCTAACTATCAGCTAGTCTGCCAGGTCAGGTTCCCATAACTTACTCGACAGGGCTCATATGAATCGCGGTTACACGTGAAAACTACTTACATGGAACTCGTATAATCCCTTTGAACTTGGATGACAGTCTCAACCTGCAAAGTTTCAAAGACCCAATCAAAGCCAATCCGCCCAGATGATTCATTCACTAAATTGTTATTAAATAGTTATCCAAATATAATAACCTGTCAACTAGTGTGGTCCCAACTCCATTGCTTCATAGCAAGCTAAGCACTGTCTACATGATGTTATAATGGTTACAAGGAACAGGGTAATGAACCCGTGGTTAATCTACTAGGTATCCTATCAACAACAATATGATAATTATTTCCCTACATGCACTCCTATTGAAAAGTTCTACATGCACAAACTCCCACACCCGCTCGCATGCTACATCAGATGCCAACGTGCCAAGGTACTGCACCCAAATTCAAATGTGTATCCTATATCCCATTCTATATTATATATAGCTAAAAGAGTGATCCCCCCTACTTCTAATGTTCTTAACATGCATGCTTTCGCATCATCAAAATTGTTGTGGCTATTAGATTTACTAGCTTGATTCACCACCATTCGTTCGATATATGCATGAGAATCCTCTACCATGCAACATCCATTAGTGCATTCTAAGTAAGTTTTAGATGAGTATTGCATTTAAATTGTGACATGCACTACAACCCACTACATATTTTTCCTAGCCATGCAACCATGCCACATCAACAAGCCATGTATGTAAGTTATAAGTTATATTTTTTTCCACTAGCATATCGATGCAACGCTGCCACCTCATCATTTCATGCATGTAAGTCATTGGTTATTATTTTTTGCATTAGATTTTGTGTTCTCCTAGACATGGTACGTGTGTTGGGCGCTTGGAGCATACCTGTATGGCTGTACAGTTGACCTTCACTTGTTTATTAGAAACAACACTCTTTTCCTCTATTGCTAAATATCTACAACCCACTATATTTCTTCTAGCCATGCAACCATGTTACGTCAGCAAGCTATGCATATAAGTTACAAGTTATATTTTTTGCATTAGCTATATCCATTGGCACTGCCATGCCACATCATCGGTTCATGCATGTAAGTCATCCGTAATTTTTTTGCACTAAACACTGTGCTCTCATAGACACGGTATATGTGTTGGGAGGATAACCACATAGGTGATCCTTCACTCTTTTTAGAAATGTCACTCTTAACTGCAATCCAATTTTTATTCTCCTTTATACATCATTTTGTTATATGCTTTATATTTTCTTAATATTTTTGAAGGGTAAATCGAGAATACTGTTACATCTTAATTTCATTAGTTTTAGTTATTTGTGTAGCACCTAATTATGCATTTCTTTGAATAAGATTACCGCGTCAACCGCACAGGGTATCATCTAGCTAGACAGATAGATGATGTACCCAAGTGCACCCAGCAGCTCTGCCCCTTCCATCCTTGCATTGCATGATGCGCGGGTTGCTACTGAGAGACATTTCTGTGAAATGTGAATAAACACTTTACAGATTTGGCATGAGAACGGTGCTACTGAGAGACATTTCTGTGAAATGTGAATAAACACTTTACAGATTTGGCATGAGAACGGTAATCTCGATGGCAGGAAGCATGTTATAATAATAGTTTCACTTTGATGCGTCAAATATTCCAGCTTTGTTATGATAAAGGCAAATACGTACTAGGTAAATAATGGCAAGCAAGAGACCTCATCCCCACTATGAGAAGTACAAACTATGGCTTTACAAAGATGAGACCAAATAGGTGCGATTCTCAGACTGCAACCGTCGCTCCGTCAGAAACCATGCTGGTTGATCCAACAGGGGGAAAATCCTAGCCGAAAGCCTCATTTTCTAAGTGCATTCATCCTGTCTCTCAGGTAATACAGCTTAGCTCTCCTGACTTTCTTCCTGTCCAAGATCTTCATTTCTTTGATGTTTGGTGAGTAACTGAATGGAAAAGAGAAAGTCGCATCAGAAATATAATCCAAGCAAATACTTGATAGCTAATTAGGAGAAAGACATGTGGCCATTCAAACAACAATAAACTTAAAAAATCATAAATAATGGGAAGCTCAAATCAATCTAGCTAGTACTCCCTCTGTCCAGAAATATAAGATGCTTTGGATATTTCAATATGGACTACATATGGACAGAAATGAGTGAACAAACACACTAAAATGAGTCTATATACACCCAAATCAGAAAAAAGTTGGAAAATATTATAATAGTGGATCGGAGGTAGTATCATATATGCTGGCAAAGATGCAGGGGTTATATGTAATCATATGTCGATATCTTTCAAGTTTAATTCTAGTTATGCTAGGTCTAAATATTAAAAGTTGAATACATACATATAACTGCAGAACAGAGCACAAAGATCCTGAGAATCAAAAGAAAAAAAAACATATAAACTGCTACTTGTAGCATTCTTTGAATGTATTTGTTTCCACAGAAAATGCAGAACAAACAAAGAAAAGGCCACAAGGTCAGAACAATTGGGATTTGAACATAACCGGATGACGTGTTTATGGAACTACAACCTCCACTTCGAACAGGAAGCTAAAAGGGCACAAGCAGTCATGTCAATCATTCCACAAAATAGCCAAAGGGATCATATGTGCCTACTTGGTACCAGAAACTAGCTGTGCCATCTCATCATTAACTTATTTCAGGGTCATTACCTAAGTATGTACCATAGCATGGACCAGAATATAGTATGCATGGATTTACAACAAATGGAAGGACCAGATGAATCTAGTTTGATTGTTCTCATCGGCAAATGAGAAACTAGAGGAACATAAGGAAGTCGGCTGTTGGTTATCTAGCCTAAACAGGAGACAGGGGATGGGAGTGTGACAAGATAAAACTAGCAAATGCAGGAGATGGGAAAGAGTGAGGAAAACAACTACTCCCTCCGTTCACAATATAAGATGTTCTATCTTTTTTCTGAATCGGATATATATAGACACGTTTTAGTGTGTTTATTCGCTCATTTCAGTCTGTATGTAGTCCATATTGAAATATCCAGAACATCTTATATTTGTGAACGGAGGGAGTAGCAAATAGGGGAGAGTCCTCCCACAAGTTAGCCCTTGGGCCTCTCCCCCAACATCAGCAATACCAGCATGACAAAAACTTTACTACCTGAGCAGTGAGCAGTCTTCTCAGTTCTGCAAACATCCAACTAGATTTCTCACACAGGAATTACACAGCTACAGTTTCACTGGCCTTAATTTATCCGGGGATATTGTTAGGTATTTTCTTTTTGAGAGAAAGGATATTGTAAGGTTACTCACAAACAAGGGACAAGAACTCCCTGTCTGATATCCTAACGGACAGGGAGAAGTAGCCCACTAAGAACATGACGTTTAGTGGTTGTTGAATTGTTGCCAGATTTGAATAAAGGATATAACAGAACCAAGAGGTACTTCAATCTCAGCATGATATGTTCCAAGACAAAGCAGTATAAATATTTCAAAAAACAATGGAGTAGAAGAGCACATGTTTGGTTTGACTTACAGTGGAAAGACGGACTCAACTCCCACACCAGCTACTAATCTACGCAATCTGAAGGTTGTATTTATCCCAGCATTGCGCCTTGCTATCACAATCCCTTTCAATGTAGACTCTCGCCGTTTGTTCTCAGGAACTTGCTGTTTATTCACAGGATCAGTGCCAGAAATGTATCTGGAGAGCGCTAAAGCAGGAATGTGAAATGCTATACCAATCTCATCTGAATGATGCATCCAGGCTGCACATCAGGGATCTCCCTCTCCGAACGGACCTTATCAACCGCCTCTTTGTTCAAGATCTGCAAACCCAGACAAAGAATATAACAAGCAGTTTTATGCTTTTGCGGTAACATTGCGGCTACTGGATGTTATATACTTAGTAGACTAGTAGTTCCTGCAAGTAACACAAAGTTTACATTCATAATGTGCCTGGCAGTCTTGTCGGGCCTCTTGAACTTGATGCGTGGGGGGTGCTCAACCGCAGGGGAGCTGGAATCGTCCTCGTCCGAGGCAACCTCAGCACTTCCCACCGTCGACAAACCCCTCGGCATGAGAACCTCCGCGCAGAAACCAGAGGAAGCAGTCACACCATGACATGAAATGAACCGATTCTGCACGCAAAGAAATTGATCCATATGACATGACCTGGACAAATTCGAAGAAGACACAAAAGAGGACAAGAATCCTACCCCAGTTGGAGGAGTGAACCCGTAAGTGCTGAGGTGTTTGATGGCCGAGGATGGCGGCGTAGCCCCCGGCTGAGTGGCTACAGGAGCAGCAAACTCCAGGAGCCTCGCCGCAGCCCCGCGGCTTCCGGCTCGGCAGACATTCCGGAGCAAAGATTGCATCCTGAGGCCCGCACGCTGCGAAGAAATTGCGGAGTAAACCAGGGGCGGATCCAGTATAGGACATGGGTCATAATTTTTGCAAGAAATCGAAGTTAGTGGGTACTCTACAATGCTGCTGTGCTGGTAACTGTGTCAGATCCGGATACAAATATCTGCATCAGGGTTCCGGGTGCTCGGTTATGGAAAGATGAAAGGGAAGGGAAGGGCGTACCAGGTGGTTGGATGCTCGTCGCCGGCGAAGGGGCAAGACGAAGAGGGCGGCGCCGCCAGGAAAGAGAGGGAGAGAGAGGGGAACGGAGGGCTGGTGAAAGAACAGAGACTTACGTCAGGCGACGAGCCGGCCCAGGCCCAGCGGGAAACAGCGACCCAGCTCGGGGGCAGGAATTGGCCCGTTTCTCTATTTTCCGTTCTTTCTTTTCCCTGCAATCTTTATGATTATTAGTTTATTGTATTTATTTCTTCAAGAAAAATTGTAGTGGATGCATGTTTTATTAGGTAACACGGTAATTAAACATAAATATTACAGTATAAAACAATCCTCCCAATAAAGCAATACTGGATCCCATGTTCGAAAGAAAAGATAAACGTAGCAGCTTAAATAAAAGCATCAGGAAATATATGTGATTTGTTTCATAAAATAGGAAGGTATTAAATGCATCTCCAGCCTCATCATGAGAAAAATGTTCGAGCTTCATGTAAAAATTGTTCTAGCTTATACTAGTGACCATGTGGTACATCTGGTGGCAGCGGAGACAAGCGGTGAAAGGGGAAACCATACATACCCGTGACAGAACGGCCTTGTCGATTAGGGTACTGACTACAAATTTTGTATGAGCAAATTCACCAAACCAGCCAAGCCGAAAGATAGACCGGATATGGAGGAAACCTGACTCAGGTATTGTGAAAATCAACGTGGACACGTCTTTTCATGCTGATACATTGGCCGGGGCTTGTGGAGCCATTGCAAGAGATGACCAGGGGAATTTCGTTGCAGCAGCAAGCTGGGTTTTGGCTTATGTCCCTTCGGCAGATTCAGCAGAAATTAATGCAATCAGGTATAGGCTGATCCTTGCTGCTAATATAGGATGCACCAAAATTGCTATTGAATCAGACAGCATGAATGCTCTTGAGGCGGCTGCAGACCCAGATACCTACATGGGAGGTGATGCTGCAATTATAGTTGAAGCAACAATCTTGGCGATGGAGTTTTCAACTGTTAGTTGTGTTCGATGTTGTAGGTGTTGAGTATATGTGCTATGTGCATATTGTGTATTGGGTCTACCTTCTAGTTTCTTATATAGTTGAGGCCCGTGACCCACTTTGTACATCATATATACATGCCTATGCACGAAGAGCCAGAGGCGGAGGGGGGGAGCAGGGGCTAGACCCCCCTCATCGATCGGCCCCAATGAATCGATCAGCCTAATACTACTGTATGGGTCGGTTGGCGCAACTGGCGCGCACTGTAGCTCGCGAATGGGCTGGCCCATGAACAAAAGGGGCAGTGCAAAAATGTATTCGTCAGGAAAAAACAAACGCAAACGATGCTCCCGTGAGGATTCGAACCCAGATACCTACATGGGAGGTGATGCTGCAATTATAGTTGAAGCAACAATCTTGGCGATGGAGTTTTCAACTGTTAGTTGTGTTCGATGTTGTAGGTGTTGAGTATATGTGCTATGTGCATATTGTGTATTGGGTCTACCTTCTAGTTTCTTATATAGTTGAGGCCTGTGACCCACTTTATACATCATATATACATGTCTATGCACGAAGAGCCAGAGGCGGAGGGGGGGGGGGAGCAGGGGCTAGACCCCCCTCATCGATCGGCCCCAATGAATCGATCAGCCTAATACTACTGTATGGGTCGGTTGGCGCAACTGGCATGCACTGTAGCTCGCGAATGGGCCGGCCCATGAACAGAAGGGACAGTGCAAAAATGTATTCGTCAGGAAAAAAACAAACGCAAACGATGCTCCCGTGAGGATTCGAACCCACACCATTAAGCTCCTATGCATGGTTGAATAACCACTAGACCAATACAACCATTCCGAAAAGATTGCAACGCGAAAAGTCTAACAACTACTCCCTCCGTTCCTAAATATTTGTCTTTCTAGACATTTTAAATGACTACTACATATATATATATGTAGACATATTTTAAAGTATAGATTCACTCATTTTTCTCAGTATGTAGTCACTTGTTGAAATGCCTAGAAAGACAAGTATTTAGGAACGGAGGGAGTATATTTTAGCCGCGCTCTTGAGAAAAATGGAATTTCTTTTGAAAAGAAATCTGAACAAATTTCGAATGTCCACAGATTTTAAAAAACATCACGAATTAAAAAAAAGTTCATGTATTCAAAAAACATTGACAAATTCAAAAAGTTCATTGAAATTGGAAAAGGTTCATCGATTTTCAAGAAAGTTCATAAATTTTGAAAAAGTTCATCGATTTTGAAAAAACATTCATCGACTTTGAAAAAAGTTCATTGATTTTGAAAAAAGTTCATCGAATTTGAAAAAATGTTCATCAAATTTGCAAAAACTTCATTGATTTTGAAAAAAGTTCATCAAATTTCAATAAAAGTTCATGGAATTTGAAAAAAGTTCATCAAAATTTGAAAAAAAATCATCAAAAATGAAAAATAGTTCACTGAATTTGAAAAAAAGTTCATTGAATTTGAAAAAAGTTCATCGAAATTGGAAAAAAGTTCATGGAATTTCAAAAAAATTCATCAAAATTTGAAAAAGTTCATCGAATTTGGAAAACAGTTCACCGAATTTGACAAAGCCAACTCATTGAATTTGAAAAAGTTCATCAAAAATTGAAAAACGTTCATCAATTTTGCAGAAAAAAATCATGAAGAAAGAAAGTTTCTCGGATTAGAAAAATAAAGAATAAAAGAACAGAAAAAAGAAAAAAAAAGAAAGGAAGAAGAAGAAAAGAAGGCAAAACATATACGCAATCACAAAATGAGAAGTGGTCTGGTGGTTGTCCCGACTTACACTTGCCAGCTCGTCGCGGGTTCAAATCCCAGATCTTGCCCTGTTTTTGCTTCTTAGAAACAGAAAAATGGGCCGGCCCAGACGTGACGAGGGGTGTGCGCCCGTTAGTAGAATGAACAGTATCGGGCGCAAAAGGCGCCGAATAGGATTTGGCTCCGCTAATGGCCAATGGTACTTAATTACTCCTGTAAAAAAAGTACATTAAGGCCCAAAAACGTCCGTAGCCTGTACGTACCGAAGCCCACAACAGAGCCCATATTATTAGGCGATGGTGAATTGTGACCTAGCGCAAGCTGTTCAGATCGATCACCGATTCTGCTTGTGCGCCGCTCCCTGCTATGCTCGTCACCAGCCGTCGCGGCGCCATCTATCCAAGCCCGTTGGCCTTGCCTTTGCCTGAGTAGATCCTGCCGGGATGAGGAGACGCCGACGTCCATGCTATGGGGCACCCATCGATGAGCTTATTTATTCCTCAAGCAATCAGGTACCACATCCAGGGTAGTTATTTTCTAATGGATTTCACAGTTGTTGTCTAATTAACTAGTGCTTCTTGATTCTGTCTAATTAACTAGTTTACCACACGGCGCAAACTAATCAATACTGCTTCACTTGGATTTGTACGTCACTTTATTAATTTACATATTAGATGCGTTTTTTGGTTCATACGAGACGACTTACTTAGACATTATTGCTATACTCGAAAATAAATAGCAACAAAATGTCATCGGGATGAGACTATCTCATTGTTCAATGAGCATGTAGTTATAATCTAATCATATGAACCTTTTTCATATTGACCAGAATATTGTTGCTATTTCTTTTATCTCAGTGGTATTGTTTAGATATATTGTGTTAGATGTATTGTGCTTTATCATTCAAATAAAATTCTAATACAAAGCGACATACGGTTACTTGTGTGTTTGGAAAAGAAAAATCTTTTGTGTGACCTTCGCCCCCCTCATGTGCAAATTCTGGCTCCATCCCTACGAAGAGCAATATATCGTGCAATTTACATATTCTACATGGTATCAGTTTTTAGATTCTAACCCTAGCCTTCCGCTTCTGCCGCTGCCACCACGCACCTCCCCTGCGCCGCCGCCGAAGCTTTGCCACCGCCGCCCACGCCGGCCACTGCTCCTCTCAGCCGCGCGCAACCCAGCAGCGCTACACGCCCCGCCCAACTCCTCTGCCGCGTGCGCTATCCAGCACGGCCAGTCTCGCCTGATTCGATCGCCAGCCGCACGCGCTCGCCCGCCCAGTCGCTCGTCCTGCATACATCAAATCCGCCGAGTCGTTGCGTTCACGCGGCTGCAACTCCACGTGAAGGCAAATCCAATCATCGAGTACTACTTCAAACAGTACTACTTTCACGTGAAGCTACTGTTTGACCACTATTTGCTAGTACGTGGCTAGTATCGCCTGCAGCCGACCGCCCAACTGCCTCGCCAGCCGCTGCCACCCGCGTCACCGAAGCCTCCTGCTGCTGCCGCCCAACTGCGCCGATCACCGTCGTTGGACCAGCAATGGCATCACCAGGCCCGTCCACCGCCGCCTCTGTCGTCCCGCCGCCGGCGGCCTATGGCGCGGCCTTGCCGCCACCTACGACGTGCCTGTTTTCATGTACGGGAATCCTACATACGGGGCATACGAGACTCCGCCCGCATTCACGTACGGTGCTCCACCCGCGTACGGGTCTCCCGGGTATTGGTGGGGGTCGTCAGCGGGCCAACACTCGCCCGTTGTGCAGCAGCCAGACGGTGCCCAGCACCTGCAGCATCTGACAGTGGGCCCGTAGGTTTTCCCGGCAAGCCATCCGGCCTATTCCGCACCGTAGTTGCAGTCGGGGCTGTATGGAGCGTACCCACCACAGCCGTTGAGCGGCGGCTACGGCTTCCCCATGGCGTCTCCGTCCCCCTTGCTGGCCCTGCCGCTGGCGCCCTGGGACCCGGTGTTCCTCACCGGGTTGCATGCCGCTCCTACGCTGAACAACTACACTGGAGGTGATGGTTGGTACATGGACACCAGTGCTACGGCTCACATGTTTGCTCATCCTGGTAACCTTGCCTCCTTCACTCCTGTCTCTACCGACCGCCGCATCATTGTCGGCGACAGTTCCACACTTCCTATCACACATGTTGGGCACACTTCTTTTCCTTCTACTTCTACTCCATTATCTTTGTCTAACATACTTGTATCACCTCATCTTATTAAGAATCTCATTTCCGTTCGTTGTTTCACTCGTGAAAATCCTGTTACCGTTGAATTTGACGAGCTTGGTTTTTGTGTCAAAGACGCTCGAACCAGGATGGTACTTCACCGATGTGACAACCCCGACGAGCTCTATCCAGTGCACTCGGCTTCATCCACCACCACCGCACCGGTTGCTCTCTCCGCTGGCGTCGATCTCTGGCACGCTCGCTTGGGTCATCCCAATTCCGTCACACTTCGTCATATTCTTAGGAGTTTCAGTTTCAGTTGCAATAAGATCGAGGATCACACTTGTCATGCTTGTCGAGTCGGCAAACATGTTCGCCTGCCGTTTAATAATTCCACCACCATTGCTTCTTTTTCTTTTCAGTTGATTCATAGTTATGTGTGGACTTCTCCGGTTCCCAGTAACTCGGGCTATTTATATTATCTGGTCATTCTTGATGATTATTCTCATTATGTGTGGACTTTTCCTTTGCGCAGAAAGTCGGATGCACTCTCTACCTTGATGGTCTTTTACTCATATGTCCGCACGCAGTTTGGGCGTCCCATCCTTGCGCTTCATACGGACAATGGAAAAGAGTTCGACAACCTCGCTTTCCGTATCTTTTTTGTCGCATCATAGCACAGTTTTCCGCCTCACATGTCCGTACACTTCACGGCAGAACGGTCGAGACGAACACGTCCTTCGCACTCTGAATGATTGCGTTCGCACGCTCCTGTTTCATGCCAACGTGCCGCCTCGTTTCTGGCCGGACGCACTCGCCACCGCATCACTTCTTCTTAACATTAGACCCTGCCGCCCACGGTGGAACTACACACCTCACCATCTTCTCTTTGGTACGCCCCCATCTTATGAAGACTTACGTATTTTTGGGTGCCTTTACTATCCCAGCACTGCCGACACTGCTTCTCACAAGCTTGCACCTTAATCTGTCGCTTGCATCTTCATCGGCTACCCCTCCAACTCCAAGGGATATCGGTGCTACGATCCCGTCTCCCACCGTGTGTTCACTTCCCGGCACGTTTACTTTGATGAGTATGTGTTTCTGTTTCATCAGGTACCCCCGGCTGTTCCTCCCGCCACTGGTAACGCGGGCTCCTCGACGCCTCTCCCAGGGCGCTCGCGCGCCTCCCTTGGCCCGCCCCTGGCTTTGAGGCGCGCCCCCCGCATGCGGCGCCTGCTACAGCCGCAGCGCTGGCGCCCTCGATGCCCCCGACGTTGGCGCCCGCGGCCCCCGTGGCTCCTCCGACGCCCGTGCCCCCCGACGCCCTAGGCGCCCCCGGTGCCCGCGGCCTCCCGGGCGCCCCCGACGTTGGCGCCCGCGGCCCCCTCGGCGCCCCGGGCGCCCCCAGCGCCTGTGGCCGGTCCGGTCACCCGCGCCCATACGAGCGTTTTTTGGCCGAGCTCGCGCTACGCCTCGGATGACTACGTCCATGCGGTGTCCACCTCTGGGCCGTCGCCATTGCCGTCCTCCGTTCGAGCCACTCTTCGTGACCCGCTCTGGATGGCTGCGATGCAAGAGGAGTTTGACACCCTGTTGCGCAACCGGACGTGGCAGCTTGTTCCCCGTCCCCGACACGCCAACGTGATTACTGGGAAGTGGGCCTTTAAACACAAGCTCTGTCCTGATGGTACCCTTAATTGCTACAAAGCATGCTGGGTCATTCATGGCTTCCGACAGCGTGCTGGCATCGACTTCACCGACACCTTCGCTCTAGTCGTCAAGCCCAGCACGATACAGACGGTTCTCCACCTTGCGGTCTCCCGTGCTTGGCCGGTGCACCAGATGGACGTCTCCAACGCCTTCCTCCATGGTCACCTCGAGGAGCAGGTCTTCTGCCAGCAGCCCATCGGGTTTGTTGACCCAGCGCTTCCCGACCACGTGTGCCTGCTTTTGCGGTCCTTATACGGACTCAAGCAGGCTTCGCGCGCTTGGTACCAGCGCATCGCGGCATTTCTCCACCAGCTTGGGTTCCGCTCTACCCGCTCGGACGCCTCGCTCTTCGTCTATCATCAGGGCTCTGACACGGCCTACTTGCTGCTCTATGTCGACGACATCATCCTGACGGCATGTACGGCTGGTCTCCTCAGTCAGCTCACGGCTCGTCTTCGCGCTGAGTTCGCCATCAAGGACATGGGTCCTTTGCACTACTTCCTCGGTGTCGAGGTGGTGCGCTGTCCGGATGGCTTCTTCCTTCATCAGCGGAAGTACGCTCACGAGCTCCTCAAGTGCGTCGGCATGCTTAACTGCAAGCCCGCCGCTAGGCCTGTTGATATGAAGGCCAAGCTTTCTGCCACGGATGGTTCTCCTGCTTCGGATGCTGCTTTCTATCGGTCTATCATTGGTGCTCTCCAGTACCTCACTCTGACTCGACCGGAGATACAGTATGCCGTGCAGCAGGTGTGTCTTCATATGCATGCTCCTTGAGACGTTCACCGGGCTGCCGTCAAGCGGATTCTCCGCTCTATCTATGGCACTACGGATCTTGGCGTCACGCTTCACGCCTCCGCCGACACCGCCCTCGCCGCCTACTCCGATGCAGACTTGGCGGGCTGCCCTGACACTCGTCGCTCCACTTCGGGCTATTGTGTCTATCTTGGACCCTCACTCATCTCGTGGTCGTCCAAGCGGCAGCCTATGGTCTCTCGTTCCAGTGCTGAGGCTGAGTATCATGTGGTGGCCAATGCCGTCGCCGAGTGTTCGTGGCTTCGCCAGCTGCTTCAGGAGCTCTCTTGCCCTATTGACCGTGCCACGGTGGTCTACTGCGACAACGTCTCGGCGGTCTACCTCTCCGCTAACCCGGTGCATCAACGGACCAAGCATATTGAGGTGGATATTCATTTTGTTCGGGAATAGGTGGCCCTTGGCCATATTCGTGTTTTGCACGTCCCTACTTCCCAACAATTTGCCGATAGCATGACCAAGAGCTTGCCTACGACGTCATTTGAGGAGTTCCGGTCCAGTCTTTGCGTCAGCCGCGGTGCCGCTTCGACTGCGGGGGGTGTTGAGTATATGTGTTATGTGCATATTGTGTATTGGGCCTGCCTCCTAGTTCCTTGTATAGTTGAGATCCGTGGCCCACCTTTGTACATCATATATACGTTCCTATGCATGAAGAGCAATACATCGTGCAATTCACATATTCTACAATAGGGAAGCCAACCTTGTCGCTGATTGCTTGGCAAAACATTGCTTTAGTACTAGAGCTTCAGAATATTGGGACTCTTTTCCCCTGGACTTTATTCTTCCAAAAATTGTAAACAATATGGCCATTATTTGATGAATAAAGTTACTGATGATTCAAAAAAATGTTCTAGCTTTACAAGGAAAAAATGATCCAGCTTCAGTAGAAAATGTTCCATCTTAATGTACTTTTTTCCATGTTTGTTAGAAAATTAAATACACTAAAATATAGCACCCATAATAAATTATATTTTAAAATAAAAATCCTCAAACTATGTCTTATTTTATTATTAAAATAACATTGTTAGAAATTTTAGGGAAATGTTGTTCTACCCTATCTACAAGTGTCCAAGTGTGAAACATGCGACAAGTGTTAGGAGGAGATGTTTATGGCTTACTTACACTCATGTTTTCCTAATGTGAACATGTTATATTGTGATTGTATGCCTGATTAAGTAAGAAATAAAGCTCTTTTAACTCACAAAAAAACTGTCCAACTCAGACCCGTACCCTTTCTGCAAATGGTATGACTTAAAACTAACAATAAATAGCAGTAAATGGACTTTCCCCTCTCCTCCTCGGTCGCTTGCATGAGCGGCTCTGGAGGACCCAAACCCTAGGCGCAGAGGCTCCCAGATCTCCCCTCTCCGGCCACTGCTGCCGTCGGCATCGGCGGTGGCGGCTGCGCTCGACCGTCAAAGGCGGCGGGTGCTGGCGGCACTCCCTAAACGGGCTCCCTTCGCGCGGAGGTCGGCCGTTTCCTAGTAGGTGCTGGTGGTGGGCGGTCGACGGCGCGAGGCTATGGCGGGCTCCGCCGGCGCGAGGCGTGGTTCCTGGAGGTGTGGCGGGCTCGGAAGGGGAGGCAGCAGCGGCGGTGGAGCTGGGTGGCGCGTCCGCGCAACCTGGAGGTGGCAACGCAAGTTTTCAACCGTAGAGGCGCGTCGCTGTGAGGCTCTGCCAGGAAGGAGGTGCTGGAGAGCAGCGGGCGGCCGGCTTCCTCTACGTTGGGGCATGCGACGGTGTCCTCCGGTGGCGCTGGCGACGGAGTGGATGGCAGAGTGGTGGGTCAGATATGTGACTTGCTCGAGTTTTGGGCGGGGCCGTGGGGATGGGGCTGTGGCATGGATATCCTCTGGAGAGGGTGACGACCACTACGGCGTGCCTGGTCCTTGCCCAGGTGTCGGGTGGATGTTGGCCGGGGTTGATGGTGGAGGTTCAGGCCGCGTTCCTCGTTGATGTGTGCGATGTTGGTGGTCCATGGATGTGCGGGCTACGACGACGAGGTGTTGTGGCGGCGGTGTGAGGCTACAAGGATGCTGCTGCCCTAATCCTTGGAGGTGTGGAGATGGGTGGCGATACAGATGAAAATCTTTCCTGATTTTTGCCTGGCCGGTGGTGATGGCACTTGCGGGTGTCTTTCCCCTCCTTGGAGGCGTCGCAGAGGCATGCAACCATCTTCCTCCCTCGCTTGGCATTGGTCGTGGTCTCCGGGTGAAAGCCTTGATTCAAAGAATCGGCACGATGGCGGCGTCGTCGACGCCGTCCCTCTGTTGGGAGCATCGTGTCTGGAGACACAGTTTGGAGATCCTTCGCCGCGCTCCTCTGGTGTTCATCGCTGTCCATGATTGATCTTCCATGGCACAATGTACGACCGATGCTTGTGACTCCAAGACGGTGCCTTTCTCGGGTATGATCGTGTCCTGCCATACACCCGCCACCTCCTTTAGGCATATTGGGTGGATGGTGCGTCCACAAGGGGGGCTCGATGGGAGTTGTTGTTTCTATGACCGGCGTTGGTCGAGACACAGCTAGGTGTTTTCTGTTTTGGACAAGCGCTTTTGCATTTTAGTTCTTTTGGTTGTGGGTGGAGTGGAGTTCTCGCTACGCTCGTTGTTCGCAACGTGTTCAGTCGTCTTGTATTTGTAATTCTCTTTTCTTCTATAAAGCTATGGTACGCAATCTGCGTATTCTTGAAAAAAACTAACAGTAAATTAACCCATGACACATATTTAACACAGGCTTGTTAGTAGGAAATCAGATATGGGGTTTCATTTTGTATGATATAGTAATACAACCACCTTTGTAGCGATCTACTCATGGTTCTTTTTTCCTTGACACTTGATTAGAGCACTTAAGCACCTATCCATCTATTTGCAATCCAAATTAATCCAATCTTAAAAATATATGGTACTACATCATCGGCGTACTTCTTGAAAGAAAAAACATGCTAATTTGCCATCCGACAGCAGGACTGAGGAATCCGGTGTAGTCCAGAGATAGAGAGTGTTCCTGTTCATTTCTGTGTTAGGCGTACTAGCATTATGTGTAGATGTGTCTTTTCTTTTAACTGAAGACCGTAAAACAATAGTTCTACGGTAATTTTCATTCAAAATAAAGCAAAGTTATGTACATCAAAAAAGAAAATAAACAAAAGAGCCATCTAACCAATACCAGCTATAGGTATATCCATGAAGAATTAAGCTAGGTTATCTGTAACCAAGCCGTTGAAAGCCTCTATGTGTTTTTCTTTGGTCCTCACAACTATCATCTTCAGGTCATTTGTGAGTAAACTTCTCCAAGCTTGCAGAGATGGAGTTTGAGCTTTGAAAATTTTGGTGTTCCTCTGCATCCAAATATGCCAGCAGCCCATGGTGATTATGATCATTGCAAATTGCTTGGGGAGGTGAGTTAGAAGAAAGGTTATCTCATCAAAAGCAGTAGTGCCCCTCTCCTTGTTGGGCACAATTGAATCCCAGCATGTCAGCGCAAAAGGGCAGTCCCAAAAGAGATGTAGACTGGTTTCCTCACAAGAATAGTTGCAGATTTCGCAGTTATAGTTGGCAGATGGAAATTCTTTCTGAAAAGAAGATTTCTAACATTTACCCTGTCATGCAGAATCAACCACACAAAGATCTTGTATCTGAGCATTGCAACACTTTTCCATATATTCTTGAAGATTGGTGAGGCTGACTCTTTTTCTGAAGGTGCTTGTACATTTTGATAGAAGAATATCCATCACCGTGTGTATTCCATGGGTAGCACCATCTATCCAGTGAGTTATTCAGTTGAGTAGTTTGCATAAGAGCAGTTACCTCTTGGAACTGTTGATGAGCTTGAATGGAGAGTGGTGTAAAGAAATGTTCAGATATATCATCCAAGTCTCCAAGTTTCTGGACTGGAATTTGCTCCTGCCTGCTGAAAGAGAACAGTTCTGGGAATTTGTCTTTGAGTATGCCCTGGTTCCAATTATCAATCTAGAATCTAACAGTGGTCCCAGAGCCCAACTTAGGAATAGCTATCTGCCTGAATTCAGGGATCAACCTGAGAATACTTTTCCACCAAAAAGATCCTTGTGATGCTATGGTAAGCATTATGTCTGGATAATAAGAATCCCAGATTAACTTGACCCATGGAATGTCCTGTTGATTGAGAAACTTGTGAATATGCTTCATAAGCAAGCATTTGTTATGACTGGCAATATCCAGGACTCCAAGTCCACCTTTGTCTTTTGGCTGACATACTTTGTCCCATGCAATTAGAGTAGTGCCTCTATCTTCCATCCCATATTTCCTCCAGAAGAAGTGCTTGAGATACTTTTTGATCTGTTCTATAACACCAGCTGGCAGTGATGGGGTACACATGAAAAATGGGTAAGCTGTAAAACACAGATTTAATCAGCACTAATTTATCTCCATATGACAGTAGAGAGGAACAACCAGCAAGCCTTCTTTCAATTTTCTTCATAATGGGCATGAAATGTTCAATCTTTTGTTTGGAGAGGCATAGGGGTAGCCCCAAATAAGTGAAATGAAGGGATCCAACCTTGCATCCCATAATTTAGGCTAACTCCGACGTTTTGTCATTGGCAGTATTAATGGGAACAATCACATATTTATCATAGTTGACTCTCAGTCCAGTGTAAGTACTGAAGTACATGAACAGGTTCTTGAGCTGATGAATTTGTGCAGCATTGGCTTACATGACTAGGACAGTATCATCAGCATACTGGATTATTGGAAAATCCTGGTCACTATGATTATTCAGAGGGGCAGAAATAAGACCATTCTTCATAGCTTCATTCAAAATTGTTTGGAGTAGATCTGCAGCTAGGACAAACAAAATAGGGGAGAGGATCATCTTGCCTGACCCCTCTTTTACAAAGAAACTATTTTCCAGGGACTCCATTAAGAAGCACTTAGGATAGCCCATAAGAGAAAATCATATCCATCCACATAATCCATCTAGGCCCAAATCCTCTAGCAAGGAGCAGATTCCTGATTGTTGTATGCCCAATCATGTCAAACTCTTTCTCAAAGTCCATCTTGATAATAATCAATTCCTGACCTGATTGATCACATTGATGGATGAATTCATATGACCGTGCTAAACAATCTTGAATTGACCTCTTCTTTAGAAACCCATATTGATTTTGATGCACAAGTTTTAGTATGACAGTCTGTAGTCTATTTGCCAGCAGTTTAGTGATGATTTTGATGGAGCAATTCAGCAAAGATATTGGTCTGAAATCATTAGCATGCACATGTGCCTCTTTTTTGGCAGAAGTGTAATAAAAGAGGAGTTGATGCTCTGCAGATTTAATGTGTCGTTATAAAAGTCTTCTATTAACTTGTAGAAGTCTGGAGCAATGATATCCCAACATTGTTTAATAAAATCTGTGTTGAATGAAGGAAATATGCCCTAGAGGCAATAATAAAGTTGTTATTTATATTTCCTTATATCATGATAAATGTTTATTATTCATGCTAGAATTGTATTAACCGGAAACTTAGTACATGTGTGAATACATATACAAACAGAGTGTCCCTAGTATGCCTCTACTTGGCTAGCTCGTTAATCAAAGATGGTTAAGTTTCCTAACCATAGACATGTGTTGTCATTTGATGAATGAGATCACATCATTAGAGAATGACATGATGGACAAGACCCATCCGTTAGCTTAACATTATGATTTTCTAGTTTTATTGCTATTGCTTTCTTCATGACTTATACATATTCCTCTGACTATGAGATTATGCATCTCCCGAATACCGGAGGAACACCTTGTGTGCTATCAAACATCACAACGTAATTGGGCAATTATAAAGATGCTCTACAGGTGTCTCCGAAGGTGTTTGTTGAGTTGGCATATATCAAGATTAGGATTTGTCACTCCGTGTATCGGAGAGGTATCTCTGGGCCCTCTCGGTAATGCACATCACTATAAGCCTTGCAAGCAATGTGACTAATGAGTTAGTTGCAGGATGATTCATTACAGAATGAGTAAACAGACTTCCCGGTAAACGAGATCGAACTATGTATGATGATACCAACAATCGAATCTCGGGCAAGTAACATACCAATGACAAAGGGAATAACGTATGTTCTTATGTGGTTTGACCGATAAAGATCTTTGTAGAATATATATGTAGGAGCCAACATGAGTATCCATGTTCCGCTATTGTTTATTGACCGGAGATATGTCTCGGTCATGTCTACATAGTTCTCGAACCCGTAAGGTCCGCACGCTTAACGTTCGATGGCGATTTGTATTATGAGTTGTGTGTTTTGGTGACCGAAGTTTGTTCGGAGTCCCGGATGAGATCACGTACATGACGAGGAGTCTCAAAATGGTCGAGAGGTAAAGATTGATATATTGGACGAAGGTATTCGTACATCGGAAATGTTTCGGGACCAAACTCATAACTCAAATATTCACCTCCACGATCAGACCATAGAAACTTTATTTTCTTGTTACGATGATTTCCCACTTCACTCTGAAATTCTTTGAACTTTTCAAATGTTTCAGACTTATGTTTCATTAAGTAGATATACCCATATCTGCTCAAATCATCTGTGAAGGTTAGAAAATAACAATACCCGCCGCGAGCCTCAACACTCATCGGACCGCATACATTAGTATGTATTATTTCCAATAAGTCAATTGCTCGCTCCATTGTTCCGGAGAACGGAGTCTTAGTCATCTTGCCCATGAGGCATGGTTCGCAAGCATCAAGTGATTCTAAAAGCCCATCAGCATGGAGTTTCCTCATGTGTTTTACACCAATATGACCTAAACGGCAGTGCCACAAATAAGTTGCACTATCATTATTAACTTTGCATCTTTTGGCTTCAATATTATGAATATGTGTATCACTACAATTGAGATTCAACAAAAAATAGACCACTCATCAAGGGTGCATGACCATAAAAGATATTACTCATATAAATAGAACAACCATTATTCTCTGATTTAAATGAATAACCGTCTCGCATTAAACAAGATCCAGATATAATGTTCATGCTTAATGCTGGCACCAAATAACAATTATTTAGGTCTAAAACTAATCCCGACGGTAGATGTAGAGGTAGCATGCCGACAGCGATCACATCGACTTTGGAACCATTTCCCACGCGCATCGTCACCTCATCCTTAGCCAATCTTCGTTTAATCCGTAGCCTGTGTTTCGAGTTGCAAATATGAGCAACAGAACCAGTATCAAATACCCAGGTGCTACTACGAGCATTAGTAAGGTACACATCAATAATATGCATATCAAATATACCTTTCACTTTGCCATCCCTTTTATCCGCCAAATACTTGGGGCAGTTCCGCTTCCAGTGACCAGTCCCTTTGTAGTAGAATCACTCAGTTTTAGGCTTAGGTCTAGATTTGGGCTTCTTCCCTTGAGCAACAACTGGCTTGTTCTTCTTCTTGAAGTTCCCTTCTTCCCTTTGCCCTTTTTCTTGAAACTTGTGGTCTTGTTCACCATCAACACTTGATGCTCCTTCTTGATTTCTACCTCCGCAGCCTTTAGCATCGCGAAGAGCTCGGGAATTGTCTTTTCCATCCCCTGCATATTATAGTTCATCACGAAGCCTTTATAGCTTGGTGGCAGTGATTGAAGAACTCTGTCAATGACACTATCATCAGGAAGATTAACTCCTAGCTGAGTCAAGTGATGTGGTACCCAGACATTCTAAGTATGTGTTCACTAACAGAACTATTCTCCTCCATTTTGTAGTTGTAGAATGCTACCTCTTGAGCACTGTGTTGGTTTTCCCTTGAAGAGGAAAGGGTGATGCAATAAAGTAGCGTAAGTATTTCCCTCAGTTTTTGAGAACCAAGGTATCAATCCAGTAGGAGACTACACGCAAGTCCCTCGTACCTACACAAACAAATAAGAACCTCGCAACCAACACGATAAAGGGGTTGTCAATCCCTTCATGGTCACTTATGAGAGTGAGATCTGATAGAGATAATAATAATAAGATAAATATTTTTGGTATTTTTATGATATAGATTGAAAGTAAAGATTGTGAAATAAAATAGATTGGAAACTTATATGATAAAAGATAGACCCGGGGGCCATAGGTTTCACTAGTGGCTTCTCTCAAGATAGCATAAGTATTACAGTTGGTGAACAAATTACTGTCGAGCAATTGATAGAAAAGTGCATAATTATGAGAATATCTAGGCATGATCATGTATATAGGCATCACGTCCACGACAAGTAGACCGAAACGATTCTGCATCTACTACTATTACTCGACACATCGACCGTTATCCAGCATGCATCTAGAGTATTAAGTTCATAAGAATAGAGTAATGCATTAAGCAATATGACATGATGTAGAGAGATAAAATCAAGCAATATGATATAAACCCCATCTTTTTATCCTCGATGGCAACAATACAATACAATACAATACAATACAATACAATACGTGCCTTGCTGCCCCTGCTGTCACTGAGAAAGGACACCGCAAGATTGAACCCAAAGCTAAGCACTTCTCCCATTGAAAAAAGATCAATCTAGTAGGCCAAATCAAACTGATAATTCGAAGAGACTTGCAAAGATAATTAAATCATACATATAAGAATTCAGAGAAGAACCAAATATTGTTCATAGATAATCTTGATCATAAACCCACAATTCATCGGATCTCGACAAACACACCGCAAAAAGAGTTACATCGAATAGATCTGCAAGAAGATCGAGGAGAACTTTGTATTGAGATCCAAAGAGAGATAATAAGCCATCTAGATAATAACTATGGACCCGAAGGTCTGAGGTAAACTACTCACACATCATCGAAGAGGCTATGGTGTTGATGTAGAAGCCCTCCGTGATTGATTCCCCCTCCGGCGGAGCTCCGGAAAAGGCCCCAAGATGGGATCTCTTGGGTACAGAAGGTTGCGACAGTGGAAATAGGGTTTCATGGTGCTCCTGGATGTTTTTGGGGTATATGGATATATATAGGAGGAAGAAGTAGGTCGATGGAGCTGCAAGGGGCCCACGAGGGTGGGGGCGCCTCGTGGCTCCCTTGTTTCTTTCTTTACGTCCACTCCAAGTCCCTTGGATTACGTTTGTTCCAAAAATAACTCTCGCGAAGGTTTCATTCCGTTTGGATTCCGTTTGATATTCCTCTTTTGTGAAACACTGAAATAGGCAAAAAAACAACAATTTGCACTGGGCCTTGGGTTAGTAGGTTAGTCCAAAAAATAATATAAAAGTGTATAAATAAGCCCATTAACATCCTAAATAGATAATATAATAGCATGGAACAATCAAAAATTATAGATACGTTGGAGACGTATCAAGCATCCCCAAGCTTAATTCCTGCTTGTCCTCGAGTGGGTAAATGATAGAAATTTTTTTTTGATGTGGAATGCTACCTAGCATAATTCTCAATGTAATTTTCTTTATTGTGGCATGAATGTCCAGATCCGAAATATTCAAGACAAAAGTTTAATATTGACATAAAATAACAATACTTCAAGCATACTAACTAAGCAATCATGTCTTCTCAAAATAACATGGCAAAAGTTTGGTCATGCTCCATTTTCGTCACACAAGAATGCTCTCATCATGCACAACCCCGATGACAAGCCAATCAATTGTTTCATACTTTAGTAATCTCAAACTTTTTTTGAACTTTCACGCAATACATGAGCGTGATCCATGGATATAGCACTATGGGTGGAATAGAATATGATGATGGAGGTTATGTGGAGAAGACAAAAAAGGAGAAAGTCTCACATCGATGCGGCTAATCAACGGGCTAGGGAGATGCCCATCAATTGATGTCAATGCAAGGAGTAGGGATTGCCATGCAACAGATGCACTAGAGCTATAAATGTATGAAAGCTCAACAAAAGAAACTAAATGGGTCGGCATCCAACTTGCTTGCTCATGAAGACCTAGGGCATTTGACGAAGCCCATTGTTGGAATAAACAAGCCAAGTTCTATATATGGAAAATTCCCACTAGTATATGAAAGTGACAAAACAAGAGACTCTCTATCATAAAGATCATGGTGCTACTTTGAAGCACAAGTGTGGAAAAAGAGGATAGTAGCATTGTCCCTTTTTATTTCTTAATTTCTTTTTTTCTTATTTTTTTCCTTTTTTGGGGGCCTTTTTTTGGCCTTTCTCTTTTTTTGGGACAATTCTCTATTAATGATGATCATCACACTTCTATATTTACAACTCAATGATTACAACTCGATACTAGAACAAAATATGACTCTATATGAATGCCTCCGGCGATGTACCGGGAAGGGCAATGAATCAAGAGTGACATGTATGATAAATTATGCATGGTGGTTTTGCCACAAATACGATGTAAACTACATGATCATGCAAAGCAATATGACAATGATGAAGCGTGTCATAAATGAAACGGTGGAAAGTTGCATGGAAATATATCTCGGAATGGCTATGGAAATGCCATAATAGGTAGGTATGGTGGCTGTTTTGAGGAAGATATAAGGAGGCTTATGTGTGACAGAGCATATCATATCACGGGATTTGGATGCACCGGCGAAGTTTGCACCAACTCTCAAGGTGAGAAAGGGCAATGCACGGTACCGAAGAGGCTAGCAATGATGGAAGGTGAGAGTGCGTATAATCCGTGGACTCAACATTAGTCATAAAGAACTCACATACTTATTGCAAAAATCTAAAAGTCATCAAAAACCAAGCATTACGCGCATGTTCCTAGGGGGATAGATTGGTAGGAAAAGACCATCGCTCGTCCCCGACCGCCACTCATAAGGAGGACAATCAAATAACACCTCATGTTTCAAATTTGTTACACAACGGTTACCATACGTGCATGCTATGGGACTTGCAATCTTCAACACAAGTATTTCTCAAATTCACAACTACTCAACTAGCACACTCTAATATCACCATCTTTATATCTCAAAACAATTATCAAGTATCAAACTTCTCATAGTATTCAATGCACTTTCTATGATAGTTTTTATTATACCCATCTTGGATGCCTATCATATTAGGACTATTTTCATAACCAAAGCAAATTACCATGCTGTTCTAAAGGACTCTCAAAATAATATAAGTGAAGCATGAGAGATCAATAATTTATATAAAATAAAACCACCACCGTGCTCTAAAAGATATACGTGAAGCACTAGAGCAAAATTATCTAGCTCAAGAGATATAAGTGAAGCACATAGAGTATTCTAATAAATTCCAATTCAAGTGTGTCTCTCCCAAAAAGTGTGTACAGCAAGGATGATTGTGGTAAACTAATAAGAAAAGACTCAAATCATACAAGACACTCCAAGCAAAACACATATCATGTGGTGAATAAAAATATAGCCTCAAGTAAAGTTACCGATAGAAGAAGACGAAAGAGGGGATGCCTTTCGGGGCATCCCCAAGCTTAGGCTTTTGGTTGTCCTTGAATGTTATCTTGGGGTGCCTTGGGCATCCCCAAGCTTAGGCTCTTTCCACTCCTTATTCCATAATCCATCAAATCTTTACCCAAAACTTGAAAACTTCACAACACAAAACTTAAATAGAAAATCTCACGAGCTCCGTTAGTATAAGAAAACAAATCACCACTTAAGGTACTGTAATTAACTCATTATTTATTTATATTGGTGTTAAACCTACTGTATTCCAACTTCTCTATGATTCATACCCTCCGATACTAGCCATAGATGCATAAAAATAAGCAAACAACACACGAAAAATAGAATCTGTCAAAAACAGAATAATCTGTAGTAATCTGTATGTTTCGAATACTTGTGTAACCCCAAAAATTCTGAAATAAATTGCTGGACGTGAGGAATTTATCTATTAATCATCTGCAAAAAGAATCAACCTAATCGCACTCTCCAGTAAAATGGCAGCAAATCTCGTGAGCGCTAAAGTTTCTGTTTTTTACAGCAAAATCGCTAACCCCCCCCCCCCAAGTCTTCCCAAAGGTTCTACTTGGCACAAACACTAATTAAAAGCATAAAACCACATCTAAACATAGGCTAGATGAATTATTTATTACTAAACAGGAACAAAAGGCAAGAAAAAAAATAATAAAATTGGGTTTCCTCCCAACAAGCGCTATCGTTTAACGCCCATAGCTAGGCATTGACAATTTCAATGATGCTCATATGAAAGAGAAGAATTGAAGCACAAAGAGAGCATCATGAAACACGTGACAAAAATATCTAAGCCTAACATACTTCCTATGCATAGGCATCTTATAGGCAAACAAATTATCCTAGCAAGGAAAGACTAGCATATGCAAGGAAGCAGCAAGAAACAATAGAAATCTCAACATAACGAGAGGTAATTTAGTAACATGAAAATCTCTACAATCATATTTTCCTCTCTCATAATAATTACATGTAGGATCATAAGTAAATTCAAAAAAATAGCTATCACATAAAATATTTTCAACACGATCCACATGCATGCAAAGTTGACACTCTTCCAAAATAGTGGGATTAACATTAACTAAAGTCATGACCTCTCCAAACTCACTTTTATCAAAAACTTCATAAGATTGAACATTCTCCAAATATGTGGTATCTAAAGTTGACACTCTTCCAAACCCACTTTCAATAATATTGCAAACACTATTATCAATCTCATATTCATCATGTGGCTTAAATAAATTTTCAAGATCAAAAGAAGAATCACCCCAATCGTGATCATTGCAAAAAGTAGTAGACATAGCAAAACTAGAATCCCCAAGCTTAGGGTTTTTCATATTATTAGCACAATTGACATCAATAGAATTTATAGTAAAATCATTGCAATCATGCTTTTCATCGAAGGAACTATCAAGTATGGGTGCAATAGCAACGATCTCATGTTTAACGTAAGGAACTATAGAAAATTCATCTTCATAAATATTGGCCTCATGGCCACAAGAATAGCAAGCATCATGTTCATCAAGGGATATTTAAATTGAATCATCGGAATCATAATTATCTATAGATTCATGCATATCATTATTTTCTTCCGGAGCAACGGCCATTCTTTCAATAAGTTCTTTGACATAGACATTATGAGCATAGTTTTCATAGCAATATTTAAGTATGTCAAAATTTTCAGATTCGTAGAGAGTAATATCATACTTTTCAATCAAAGAAGCAACTTCATAAGCACCCTTAAAAGCAACAAATTCTTCAATTTGTTCGATATCATAGTAACTATAAACACCCTTAGCATAAGAAGATAAGATTTCATTGTCATTAAACTCACATAGGTAGGGGAGGTGTTTTTTAGGGTTCTTAGAGCAACAAGTAAAATCACAAATTTCACAAAGATTCCAAGCATAACACAACAATCTGTTTATTTGATCACATAAGAGTCTCCCTTTTTCAGACAAACGGTGACGCACAAAATGAGCATGCTCATCTAAAGATTTACTATCAACTAGGCTAGTTGGAGTTTCAGCACGAGCGCATAAGGATCAAAGATGATCCAAGTAGAACACTTTAAGTGGATCCATATCAATAGATTTTTAGCAAGCAAAGATGCAAGCAAATAGAAGGCACATGGAAACACAAACAAAGATACATACAGGAAGAAGGCGAAGAAAAGGCAAAGGTTTTCGAAAATCGTTTTAGAAGTGGGGGAGAGGAAAACGAGAGGCAAATGGCAAATAATGCAATGCGAGGGATGAGTTTGTGATGGGTACTTGGTATGTCCTGACTTGTGGTAGATCTCCCCGGCAGAAATGGCTTGTTGACGGGAGATCAAATCTAGACTTGACTTGGTGCAACCTCCCCGACAACGGGGCTAGAAATCCTTCTTGCTACCTCTTGAGCACTGCGTTGGTTTTCCCTTGAAGAGGAAAGGGTGATGCAGTAAAGTAGCGTAAGTATTTCCCTCAGTTTTTGAGAACCAATGTATCAATCCAGTAGGAGACTACACGCAAGTCCCTCGTACCTACACAAAAAATAAGAACCTCACAACCAACGCGATAAAGGGGTTGTCAATCCCTTCACGGTCACTTACGAGAGTGAGATCTGATAGAGATAATAATAATAAGATAAATATTTTTGCTATTTTTATGATATAGATTAAAAGTAAAGATTGCGAAATAAAATAGATTGGAAACTTATATGATAAAAGATAGACCCGAGGGCCATAGGTTTCACTAGTGGCTTCTCTCAAGATAGCATAAGTAATACGATGGGTGAACAAATTACTGTCGAGCAATTGATAGAAAAGTGCATAATTATGAGAATATCTAGGCATGATCATGTATATAGGCATCACGTCCGTGACAAGTAGACGGAAATGATTCTGCATCTACTACTATTACTCCGCACATCGACCGCTATCTAGCATGCATCTAGAATATTAAGTTCATAAGAACAGAGTAACGCTTTAAGCAAGATGACATGATGTAGAGGGATAAACTCAAGCAATATGATATAAACCCCCTCTTTTTATCCTCGATGGCAACAATACAATACATGCCTTGCTGCCCCTGCTGTCACTGGGAAAGGACACCGCAAGATTGAACCCAAAGCTAAGCACTTCTCCCATTGCAAGGAAGATCAATCTAGTAGGCCAAACCAAACCGATAATTCGAAGATACTTGCAAAGATAATTAAATCATACATATAAGAATTCAGAGAAGAACCAAAATTGTTCATAGATAATCTTGATCATAAACCCACAATTCATGGGATCTCGATAAACACACCACAAAAAGAGTTACATCGAATAGATCTCCAAGAAGATCGAGGAGAACTTTGTATTGAGATCCAAAGAGAGAGAAGAAGCCATCTAGCTAATAACTATGGACCCGAAGATCTGAGGTAAACTACTCACACATCATCGGAGAGGCTATGGTGTTGATGTAGAAGCCCTCCGTGATTGATTCCCCTCTAGCGAAGCTCTGGAAAAGGCCCCAAGATGAGATCTCTTGGGTACAGAAGGTTGCGGCGGTGGAAATAGGGTTTTGTGGTGCTCCTGGATGTTTTCGGGGTATATGGATATATATAGGAGGAAGAAGTAGGTCGATGGAGCTGCAAGGGGCCCACGAGGGTGGGGGCGCGCCCAGGGGGGCAGGCGCGCCTCCCTGCCTCGTGGCTCCCTCGTTTCTTTGTTGATGTCCACTCCAAGTCCCCTGGATCATGTTTGTTCCAAAAATAACTCTCCCGAAGGTTTCATTCCGTTTGATATTCCTTTTCTGTGAAACACTGAAATAGGCAAAAAAACAGTAATTGGCACTGGGCCTTGGGTTAGTAGATTAGTCCCAAAAATAATATTAAAGTGTATAAACAAGCCCATTAACATTCTAAATAGATAATATAATAGCATGGAACAATAAAAAATTATAGATATGTTGGAGACGTATCATAGAACTTGTTGGATACTTCATATCTCTCAACTCGGGCATTTGCTTGAAATATTAACTTCAACTCCTAGAACATCTCATATGCTCCATGGCGTTCAAAACGTCTTTGAAGTCCCGATTCTAAGCCATAAAGCATGGCACACTAAACTATCGAGTAGTCATCAGCTTTGCTCTGCTAGACGTTCATAACGTCCGGAGTTGCTCCTGCAGCGGGTCTTGGACCTAGCGGTGCTTCCAGGACGTAATTCTTCTTTGCAGCAATAAGGATAATCCTCAATTTACAGACCCAGTCCTTGTAGTTGCTACCATCATCTTTCAACTTAGCTTTCTCTAGTACGCATTAAAATTCAAGGGAATGGTAGCACGGGCCATTGATCTACAACAACATAGATATGCAAAAACTATCAGGTATTAAGTTCATGATAAATTAAAGTTCAATTAATCATATTACTTAAGAACTCCCACTTAGATAGACATCTCTCTAGTCATCTAAATGATCATGTGATCCATATCAACTAAACCATGTACGATCATCACGTGAGATGGAGTAGTTTTCAATGGTGAACATCTCTATGTTGATCATATCTACTATATGATTCACATTCGACCTTTCAGTCTCAGTGTTCCTAGTCCATATCTGCATATGCTAGGCTCGTCAAGTTTAACCCGAGTATTCTGCACGTGCAAAACTAGCTTGCACCCGTTGTATGTGAACGTAGAGCTTATCGCACCTGATCATCACATGGTGTCTCGGCACGACGAACTGTAGCAATGGTGCATACTCAGGGAGAACACTTATACCTTGAAACTTAGTGAGAGATCATCTTATAATGCTACCATCTTAGTAAGAAAAATAAGATGCATAAAGGATAAATATCACATGCAATCAAAATATGTGACATGATATGGCCATCATCATCTTGTGCCTTTGATCTCCATCTCCAAAGCACCGTCATGATCTCCATAGTCACCGGCTTGACACCTTGATATCCATCGTAGCATCGTTGTCATCTCGCCAACTATTGCTTCTACGACTATCGCTATCGCTTAGTGATGAAGTAAAGCAATTACATGGCGATTGCATTTCATACAATAAAGCGACAACCATAAGGCTCCTGCCAGTTGCCAATAACTTTCACAAAACATGATCATCTCATACAACAATTTATATCGCATCACATCTTGACCATATCACATCACAACATGCCTTGCAAAAACAAGTTAGACGTCCTATACTTTGTTGTTGCAAGTTTTACGTGGCTGCTACGAGCTTCTAGCAAGAACCGTTCTTACCTACGCATGAAAACCACAACAATTTTTTGTCAAGTGTGCTATTTTAACCTTCAACAAGGACCGGCCGTAGTCAAACTCGATTTAACTAAAGTTGGAGAAACAGAGACCCGCTAGCCACCTGTGTGCGAAGCACGTCGGTAGAACCAGTCTCATGAATGCGGTCTGGGCCGCTTCATCCAAAAACACCACCGAATCAAAGTAAGACGTTGGTGGTAAGCAATATGACTATTATCGCGCACAACTCATTGTGTTCTTCTCGTGCATATATCATCTACGCATAGACCTGGCTCGGATGCCACTGTTGGGGAACGCAGTAATTCAAAAAATTTCCTACGAACACGCAAATCTATCTAAGAGATGCATAGTAACGAGACAGGAGAGTCTGTCCACGTACCCTTGTAGACCGAAAGCGGAAGTGTTTAGTAACGCGGTTGATGTAGTCGAACGTCTTCATAATCCAACCGATCCAAGTAACGAACGTACGGCACCTACGTGTTCAGCACATGTTTAGCACGATGATGTCCCTTGAGCTCTTGATCTAGTAGAGGGTCGAGGGAGAGTTCCGTCAGCACGACGGCGTGGAGACGGTGTTGGTGATGTTATCTGCGCAGGGCTTCCCCTAAGCACTAAGACAATATGGCCGAGGTGGTAAACTATGGAGGGGGGGGCACCACACACGGTTGAGGAACAATTGATGTCCCTTTGGGGTGCTCCCTGCCCCCGTATATAAAGGAGGAGGGGCGGAGGCGGCCGGCCTAGGGGCGCGCCAAAGGGGGAGTCCAACTAGGACTCCCAATCCTAGTTGGACTCCCTTTCCTTTTTCCGGAGGTGGGAAAGAGGGAAGGGAGAGGAAGAGGAGAAGGAAATGGGGGCGCCCCTCCCTAGTCCATTTCGGACTCCCTATAGGGAGGGGGCGTGGTCACCCCTTGTGGGCTACCTCCCCTCTCCCCTATGGCCCATGTAGGCCCAATATTCCCTGGGGGTTCCGGTAACCCCTCGGTACTCCAGAAAAATCCCCGAATCACTCGGAACCATTCCGATGTCCGAATACAACCTTCCAATATATGAATCTTTACCTCTCGACCATTCCGAGACTCCTCGTCATGTCTGTTATCTCATCCGGGGCTCCGAACAAACTTCGGTCACCAAAACACATAACTCATAATACAAACTGTCATCGAACGTTAAGCGTGCAGACCCTATGGGTTCAAGAACTATGTAGACATGACCGAGACACATCTCCGGTCAATAACCAATAGCGGAACCTGGATGCTCATATTGGCTCCTACATATTCTACAAAGATCTTTATCGGTCAAATCGCATAACAACATACATTATTGCCTTTGTCATCGGTATGTTACTTGCCCGAGATTCGATCGTCGGTATCATCATACCTAGTTCAATTTCGTTACCGGAAAGTCTCTTTACTCGTTCCGTAATGCATCATCCCGCAACTAACTCATTAGTCACATTGATGGCAAGGCTTATAGTGATGTGCATTACCGAGAGGGCCCAGAGACACCTCTCCGATACACGGAGTGACAAATCCTAATCTCGATCTATAGCAACTCAACAAACACCTTCGGAGACACCTGTAGAGCCTCTTTATAATCACTTAGTTATGTTGTGACGTTTGATAGCACACAAGGTGTTCCTCCGGTATTCGGGAGTTGCATAATCTCATAGTCAGAGGAATACGTATAAGTCATGAAGAAAGCAATAGCAATAAAACTAAACGATCATAATTCTAAGCTAATGAATGGGTCTTGTCCATCACATCATTCTCTAAAGATGTGATCCCGTTCATCAAATGACAACACATGTCTATGGTCAGGAAACTTAACCATCTTTGATTAATGGGCTAGTCTAGTAGAGGCATACTAGGGACACTTTGTTTTATCTATGTATTCACACATGTACTAAGTTTCCGGTTAATACAATTCTAGCATGAATAATACACATTTATCATGATATAAGGAAAAATAAATAACATCTTTATTATTGCCTCTAGGGCATATTTCCTTTAAACTGTGGTTTGGCAAGAAAGCTAAGCTATCGTTTCTTAAAGTTTGGGGCTACGCTGCTTATGTGAAAAAGCTTCAACCTGATAAGCTCAAACCCAAATCAGAGAAATGTGTCTTCATAGGATACCCAAAAGAGACTATTGGGTACACCTTCTATCATAGATCCGAAGGCAAGATATTCGTTGCTAAGAATGGATCCTTTCTAGAGAAGGAGTTTCTCTCGAAAGAAGTGAGTGGGAGGAAAGTAGAACTTGATGAGGTAATTGTACCTTCTCCCGAATTGGAAAGTAATTCATCACAGAAATCAGTTCCAGTGATTCCTACACCAATTAATGAGGAAGTTAATGATAATGATCATGAAACTTTAGATCAAGTTACTACCGAACCTCGTAGGTCAACCAGAGTAAGATCCGCACCAGAGTGGTATGGTAATCCTATTCTGAAGGTCATGTTACTTGACCATGATGAACCTACAAACTATGAGGAAGCGATGATGAGCCCAAATTCCGCGAAATGGCTTGAGGCCATGAAATCTGAGATGAGATCCATGTATGAGAACAAAGTGTGGACATTGGTTGACTTGCCCGGTGATCAGCAAGCCATAGAGAATAAATGAATCTTCAAGAAGAAGACTGACGCTGACGGTAATGTTACTGTCTACAAAGCTTGACTTGTTGTGAAAGGTTTTCGACAAGTTCAAGGAGTTGACTAGGATGAGACCTTCTCACCCGTAGCAATGCTTAAGTCTGTCTGAATCATGTTAGCAATTGCCGCATTTTATGATTATGAAATTTGGCAAATGGATGTCAAAACTGCATTCCTTAATGGATATCTTAAAGAAGAGTTGTATATGATGCAACCAGAAGGTTTTGTCGATCCTAAAGGTGCTAAAAAAGTGTGCAAGCTTCAGCGATCCATTTATGGACTAGTGCAAGCCTCTCGGAGTTGGAATATACGCTTTGATAGTGTGATCAAAGCATATGGTTTTATACAGACTTTTGGAGAAGCTTGTATTTACAATAAAGTGAGTGGGAGATCTGTAGCATTTCTAATATTATATGTGGATGACATATGGTTGATTGGAAATAATGCAGAATTTTTGGATAGCCTAAAAGGATACTTGAATAAGAATTTTTCAATGAAAGACCTCGGTGAAGCTACTTATATATTGGGCATCAAGATCTATAGAGATAGATCAAGACGCTTAATTGGACTTTCACAAAGCACATACCTTGGATAAAGTTTTGAAGAAGTTCAAAATGGATCAGTCAAAGAAAATGTTCTTGCATGTGTTACAAGGTGTGAAGTTGAGTAAGACTCAATGCCCGACCACTTCAGAAGATAGAGAGAAAATGAAGGTCATTCCCTATGCCTCAGCCATAGGTTCTATCATGTATGCAATGCTGTGTACCAGACATGATGTGTGCCTTGCTATAAGTTTAGCAAGGAGGTAACAAAGTAATCCAAGAGTGGATCACTGGACAGCGGTCAAGAACATCCTGAAATACCTGAAAAGGACTAAGGATATGTTTCTCATTTAAGGTGACAAAAAGCTCATCGAAATGGTTACATCGATGCAAGCTTTGACACTGATCCGGATGACTCTAAGTCACAAACCAGATACGTATTTATACTGAATGGTGGAGCTGTCAGTTGGTACAGTTCCAAGCAGAGCGTCATGACAAGATCTACGTGTGAAGCAGAGTACATAGTTGCTTCGGAAGCAGCAAATGAAGGAGTCTGTATGAAAGAGTTCATATCCGATCTAGGTGTAACACCTAGTGCATCGGGTCCAATGAAGATCTTTTGTGACAATACTGGAGCAATTGCCTTGGCAAAGGAATCCAGATTTCAAAAGATCCGCGATCAAGTCAAGGAGGGAGACATAGAGATTTGCAAAATACATACGGATCTGAATGTTGCAGACCCGTTGACCAAGCCTCTCTCATAACCAAAACATGATCATCACCAAGACTCCATGGGTGTTAGAATCATTACTATGTAATCTTGATTATTGACTCTAGTGCAAGTGGGAGACTTAAGGAAATATGCCATAGAGGCAATACTAAAGTTGTTATGTATATTTCGTTATATCATGATAAATGTTCATTATTCATGCTAGAATTGTATTAACTAGATGTTGGGGAACGTAGTAATTTCAAAAAAAATTCCTACGCACACGCAAGATCATGGTGATGCATAGCAACGAGAGGGGAGAGTGTGTCCACGTACCCTCGTAGACTGAAAGCGGAAGCGTTAGCACAATGCGGTTCATGTACTCATACGTCTTCACGATCCGACCGATCAAGTACCGAACGCACGGCACCTCCGAGTTCTGCACACGTTCAACTCGATGACTTCCCTTGAACTCCGATCCAGCCGAGTGTTGAGAGAGAGTTTCGTCAGCACAACGGCGTGGTGACAATGATGATGTTCTACCGACGCAGGGCTTCGCCTAAGCACCGCTACGATATGATCGAGGTGGATTATGGTGGAGGGGGGCACCGCACAAGGCTAAGAGATCAAGAGATCAATTGTTGTGTCTATGGGGTGCCCCCTGGCCACGTATATAAAGGAGTGGAGGAGGGGAGGGGTCGGCCCTCTCTATGGCGCGCCCTAGGGGAGTCCTACTCCCACCCGGAGTAGGATTCCAATTTTCCTAGTAGAACTAGGAGCCCTTCCAAGTAGTAGGAGTAGGAGAGAAGGAAAGGGAAAAGAGAAGAGAAGGAAGGAGGGGGTGCAGCCCTTCCCCCTAGTCCAATTCGGACTAGGCCTTGGGGGGGGGGGCGTGCGGCCTGCCTCTCTCTCTTTCTCTAAAGCCCAATAAGGCCCATACACTCCCCGGCGAATTCCCGTAACTCTTCGGTACTCCGATAAATACCCGAATCACTCGGAACCTTTCCGATGTCCGAATATAGTCATCCAATATATCAATCTTTACGTCTCGATCATTTCGAGACTCCTCGTCATATCCCCGATCTCATCAGGGACTCCGAACTACCTTTGGTACATCAAAACACAAAAACTCATAATATAACCGTCATCAAACTTTAAGCGTGCGGACCCTACGGGTTCGAGAACAATGTATACATGACCGAGACACGTTTCCGGTCAATAGCCAATAGCGGAACCTGGATGCTCATATTGGCTCCCACATATTCTACGAAGATCTTTATCGGTCAAACCGCATAACAACATACATTGTTCCCTTTGTCATCGGTATGTTACTTGCCCAAGATTCGATCGTCGGTATCTTAATACCTAGTTCAATCTCTTTACCGGCAAGTCTCTTTACTCGTTCGTAATACATCATCCCGCAATTAACTCATTAGTTGCAATGCTTGCAAGGCTTATAGTGATGTGCATTACCGAGTGGGCCCAGAGATACCTCTCTGACAATCGGAGTGACAAATCCTAATCTCGAAATACGCCAACCCAACAAGTACCTTCGGAGACACCTGTTGAGTACCTTTATAATCACCCAGTTATGTTGTGGCGTTTGGTGGCACACAAAGTGTTCCTTCGGTAAACGGGAGTTGCATAATCTCATAGTCATAGGAACATGTATAAGTCATGAAGAAAGCAATAGCAACAAACTAAACGATCAAGTGCTAAGCTAAAGGAATGGGTCAAGTCAATCACATCATTCTCCTAATGATGTGATCTCGTTAATCAAATGACAACTCATGTCTATGGTTAAGAAACATAACCATCTTTGATCAACGAGCTAGTCAAGTAGAGGCATACTAGTGACACAATGTTTGTCTATGTATTCACACATGTATTATGTTTCCGGTTAATACAATTCTAGCATGAATAATAAACATTTATCATGATATAAGGAAATAAATAATAACTTTATTATTGCCTCTAGGGAATATTTCCTTCAGTCTCCCACTTGCACTGGAGTCAATAATCTAGTTCACATCGCCATGTGATTTAATACCAATAGTTCACATCACCATGTGATTAACACCCATAGTTCACATTGACATGTGACCAACACCCAAAGGGTTTACTAGAGTCTATAATCTAGTTCACATCGCTATGTGATTAACACTCAAACAATACTAAGGTGTGATCATGTTTTGCTTGTGAGAGAAGTTTAGTCACCGAGTCTGCCACATTCAGATCCGTAAGTATTTTGCAAATTTCTATGTCAACAATGCTCTGCACGGAGCTACTCTAGCTAATTGCTCCCACTTTCAATATGTATCCAGATTGAGATTTAGAGTTATCTGGATCAGTGTCAAAATTTGCAACGACGTAACCCTTTACGACGAACCCTTTTTTTGTCACCTCCATAATCGAGAAACATATCCTTATTCCACTAAGGATAATTTTGACCACTGTCCAGTGATCTACTCCTAGATCACTATTATACTCCCTTGCCAAAAATAGTGTAGGGTATAAAATAGATCTGGTACACAGCATGGCATATTTTATAGAACATATGGCCAAGGCATAGGGAATGACTTTCATTCTCTTTCTATCTTTTGCCGTGGTCGGGCTTTGAGTCTTACTCAGTTTCACACCTTGTAACACAGGCAAGAACTTTTTCTTTGACTGTTCCATTTTGAACTACTTCAAAATCTTGTCAAGGTATGTACTCATTGAAAAACTTATGAAGTCTCTTGATCTATCTCTATAGATCTTGATGCTCAATATGTAAGCAGCTTCACCGAGGTCTTTCTGTGAAAAACTCCTTTCAAAAACTCCTTTATGCTTTGCAGAATAATTCTACATTATCTCCGATCAATAATATGTCATTCACATATACTTATCAGAAATGCTGTAGTGCTCCCACTCACTTTCTTGTAAATACAGGCTTCACCACAAGTCTGTATAAAACTATATGCTTTGATCAACTTATCAAAGCGTATATTCCAACTCCGAGATGCTTGCACCAGTCCATAGATGGATCACTGGAGCTTGCATATTTTTTTAGCACCTTTAGGATTGACAAAACTTTCTTGTTGCATCATATACAACTCTTCTTTAATAAATCCATTAAGGAATGTAGTTTTGTTTATCCATTTTCCAGATTTCATAAAATGTGGCAATTTCTAACATGATTCGGACAGACTTAAGCATAGATACGAGTGAGAAACTCTCATCGTAGTCAACACCTTGAACTTGTCGAAAACCTTTTGCCACAATTCTACCTTTGTAGATAGTAACACTACTATCAGCGTCCGTCTTCCTCTTGAAGATCCATTTAATCTCAATGGCTCGCCGATCTTTGGGCAAGTCAATCAAAGTCCATACTTTGTTCTTATACATGGATCTCATCTCAGATTTCATGGCCTCAAGCCATTTCGCGGAATCTGGGCTCATCATCGCTTCCTCATAGTTCGTAGGTTCGTCATGGTCAAGTAACATGACCTCCAGAACAGGATTACCGTACCACTCTGGTGCGAATCTCACTTTGGTTTATCTACGAGGTTCGGTAGTAACTTGATCTGAAGTTACATGATCATCATCATTAGCTTCCTCACTAATTGGTGTAGTAGTCATAGGAACAGATTTATGCGATGAACTACTTTCCAATAAGGGAGCAGGTACAGTTACCTCATCAAGTTCTACTTTCCTCCCACTCACTTCTTTCGAGAGAAACTCCTTCTCTAGAAAGGATCCATTCCCAGCAATGAATATCTTGCCTTCGGATCTGTGATAGAAGGTGTACCAAACATTTTCTTTTGGGTATCCTATGAAGACGCACTTCTCCGATTTGGGTTTGAGCTTATCAGGTTGAAACTTTTTCACATAAGCATTGCAACCTCAAACTTTAAGAAACGACAGCTTAGGTTTCTTGCCAAACCATAGTTTATACAGTGTCGTCTCAACGGATTTAGATGGTGCCCTATTTAACGTGAATGTAGCTGTCTCTAATGCATAACCCCAAAACGATAGTGGTAAATCAGTAAGAGACATCATAGATCGCACCATATCTAATAAAGTACGATTACGACGTTCGGACACACCATTACACTGTGGTGTTCCAGGTGGCGTGAGTAGTGAAACTATTTCACAATGTTTTAACTGAAGGCCAAACTCGTAACTCAAATATTTTACTTCTGCGATCATATCGTAGAAACTTTTATTTTTGTTACGATGATTCTCCACTTCACTCTGAAATTCTTTGAACTTTTCAAATGTTTCAGACTTGTGTTTCATCAAGTAGATATACTCATATCTGCTCAAATCATCTGTGAAGATCAGAAAATAATGATACCTGCCGCGAGCCTCAATATTCATCGGACCACATACATCAGTATGTATGATTTCCAACAAATCTGTTGCTCACTCCATTGTTCCGGAGAATGGAGTCTTAGTCATCTTGCCCATGAGGCATGGTTCGCAAGCATCAACTGTTTCATAATCAAGTGATTCCAAAAGCCCATCAGCATGGATTTTCTTCATGCGCTTTACACCAATATGACCTAAACGGCAGTGCCACAAATAAGTTGCACTATTATTATTAACTTTGCATATTTTGGCTTCAATATTATGAAAATGTGTATCACCACGATCGAGATCTAACAAAACATTTTCATTGGGTGTATGACCATAGAAGGTTTTATTCATGTAAACAAAACAACAATTATTCTCTAACTTACATGAATAACCGTATTGCAATAAACATGATCCAATCATATTCATGCTCAACGCAAACACTAAATAACATTTATTTTAGGTTTAACACTAATCCCGAAAGTATAGGGAGTGTGCGATGATGATCATATCAATCTTGGAACCACCTCCAACACATGTCGTCACTTCACCCTTAACTTGTCTCTGTTCATTTTGCAACTCCCGTTTCGAGTTACTATTCTTAGCAACTGAACTAGTAACAAATACTGAGGGGTTGCTATAAACAATAGTAAAGTACACATCAATAACATGTATATCAAACATACCTATGTTCACTTTGCCATCCTTCTTATACTCCAATTACTTGGGGTAGTTCCGCTTCCAGTGACTAGTCTCTTTGCAGTAGAAGCCCTCAGTTTCAGGCTTAGGTCCAGACTTGGGTTTTTTCACTTGAGCTGTAACTTGCTTGTCGTTCTTCTTGAAGTTCCCCTTTCTTCCCTTTGTCCCTTTACTTGAAACTAGTTGTTTTGTTTACCATCAACACTTGATGGTTTTCTTGATTTCTACCTTCGTCGATTTCATCATCAGGAAGAGTTTGGGAACCGTTTCCGTTATCCCTTGTATATTATAGTTCATCACGAAGTTCTACTAACTTGGTGATGGTGACTAGAGAATTCTGTCAATCACTATTTTATCCACTGTTCAAGAATTCATCCGATTAACCAGTTAACTTGCCGATTAATCCCTACTCGTAGGGTCACCGAGTAGCCGATAAACTGAAAAATCATCCGATTAATTGATTAAATGGCCGATTAACTTGCCGATTTGCCGATTAATCCCCTACTCGCCAGCTAACCGAGCAGCTACCAGTTAACGATTTCCTCAACAATGATTTTATCTGGAAGATTAACTCCCACTTGATTCAAGCGATTGTAGTACCCAGACAATCTGAGCACATGCTCACTGCTTGAGCTATTCTCCTCCATCTTTTATCTATAGAACTTGTTGGAGACTTCATATCTCTCAACTCGGGTATTTGCTTGAAATATTAACTTCAACTCCTGGAACATCTCATATGGTCCATGACGTTCAAAACGTCTTTGAAGTCCCGATTCTAAGCCGTTTAAGCATGGTGCACTAAACTATCAAGTAGTCATCATATTGAGCTAGACAAATGTTCACTACCAGAAAAAGGGCTGATAGTGGCGCACCTGTTTTCGCTACTAATGGCACACTGCAGGTGCGCCACTAGCACCACGCCATTAGATTTTTTTACTAATGGCGCACCACCGGTGCGCCATTAGTATAGCTCACGGTGCGCACAGGTGCGCCATTAGTATAGCCCACGGTGCGCCAGATACTAATGGCGCACCACGCAGGAGTGCGCCACTAGTAGCAATTTTTTTCAATTTTTTTAAAAAAAAATTGAATTTTTTTTCTTAATCTCGGGTCAATATGCTTAATCTCAGGTCAAATCGCACTCTGTGGTCAAACTTCCCGGAAGGTCACCCATCCTCACACTACTCCCGCCCGAGCACGCTTAACTTCGTAGTTCTATCCAACCCCAGCACCACCTCACTTCACAGGCACTTGTTGATATATCTATCATATCAATCCTATTAAACCTTGCTGATATCTAGGACTTAGTTCATGAGTATGATAAAATTTTGAAAAAATATTTCAAACATCCCGTTCATATTACGTATCATATTTTGAAAAATAATTCATTTTTTTCAAAACCATTTTTTCTGTTACTAGTGGCGCACCTAGCATACGGTGCGCCACTAGTAAGTTTGAAATTTTTTGAATTTTTTTGCCTCCGGATCTTAAAAGCCTCGTAACTTTTTTCTGTTAGGTTTTTGGGGATTTTGAAAATGTTCGACGGGGTTCCCCTAGTTAAATATGGATGTAACTTTTCGAGTAGATGCTTTTTCATATAGAAAACCTTTTAATCCGAGTTCGTATGCAAAAGTTATGCCCATTTTACAAATTCCAGAGAGATATTGCAAATAAAGTCGAAATTCATATTTGTAAATTTTCCCAACAACTAGACCACATATCACATGGGAAACTGATTTTCTTTTATTTTTTGACATTTCCATCAATTTCTTTTATTTTTTTAATGAAAAGGCGGTCCACAAGGGGGGGTGCATTCGGTGGAAGTTTTGGGCCAAGTTAGTAATGGCGCACCGTGGGAGTGGTGCGCCATTACTAGTTAAACTAGTAATGGCGCATTGTCCACTGGTGCGCCATTACTAGTTTTGAAAAAATAAATAAAAAAATTTGAAAAAAATTTACTAGTGGCGCACCGTGGATGTGGTGCGCCATTACTATTTTTGAAAAAAAATGAAAAAAAATTTGTTACTAATGGCGCACCATGGATGTGGTGCGCCATTAGTATTTGGACACTAATGGCGCACCTACACATGGTGCGCCATTAGTATATACTAATGGCGCACCACATGTCTGGTGCGCCATTAGTGGCCATATCATCTATAGCCCTTTTCCTAGTAGTGGTTCATAACATCTGCATCTGTTCCTGCAATAGGTTTGTCACCTAGTGGTGCATCAAGAACATAATTCTTCTGTGCAGCAATGAGGATAAACCTCAGATCACGGATCCAATCCGCATCATTGCTACTAACATCTTTCAACTTAGTTTTCTCTAGGAACATATCAAAAAGAAAACAGGGGAGCTAAACGCGAGCTATTGATCTACAACATAGATATGCTAATACTATCAGGACTAAGTTCATGATAAATTAAGGTTCAATTAATCATATTACTTAAGAACTCACACTTAGATAGACATCCCTCTAATCATCTAAGTGATCATGTGATCCAAATCAACTAAACCATAACCGATCATCACGTGAAATGGAGTAGTTTTCAATGGTGAACATCACTATGTTAATCATATCTACTATATGATTCACGCTCGACCTTTCGGTCTCAGTGTTCCGAGGCCATATCTGCATATGCTAGGCTCGTCAAGTTTAACCTGAGTATTCCGCGTGTGCAAAACTAACTTGCACCCATTGTAGATGGACGTAGAGCTTATCACACCCGATCATCACGTGGTGTCTGGGCACGACAAACTTTGGCAACGGTGCATACTCAGGGAGAACACTTTTATCTTGAAATTTAGTGAGAGATCATCTTATAATGCTACGGTCAATCAAAGCAAGATAAGATGCATAAAAGATAAACATCACATGCAATCAATATAAGTGATATGATATGGCCATCATCATCGTGTGCTTGTGATCTCCATCTCCGAAGCACCGTCATGATCACCATCATCACCGGTGCGACACCTTGATCTCCATCGTAGCATCGTTGTCGTCTCGTCAATCTTATGCTTCTACGACTATCGCTACCGCTTAGTGATAAAGTAAAGCATTACAAGGCGATTGCATTGCATACAATAAAGCGACAACAATATGGCTCCTGCCAATTGCCGATAACTGGTTACAAAACATGATCATCTCATACAATAAAATTTAGCATCATGCTTTGACCATATCACATCACAACATGCCCTGCAAAAACAAGTTAGACGTCCTCTACTTTGTTGTTGCAAGTTTTACATGGCTGCTACGGGCTGAGCAAGAACCGTTCTTACCTACGCATCAAAACCACAACGATAGTTTGTCAAGTTGGTGCTGTTTTAACCTTCGCAAGGACCGGGCGTAGCCACACTCGGTTCAACTAAAGTTGGAGAAACCGACACTTGCCGGCCACCTGTGTGCAAAGCACGTCGGTAGAACCAGTCTCGCGTAAGTGTACGTGTAATGTCGGTCCGGGCCGCTTCATCCATAAATACTGCCGAACCAAAGTGTGACATGCTGCTAAGCAATATGACTTATATCGCCCACAACTCACTTGTGTTCTACTCGTGCATATGACATCTACACATAAAACCAGGCTCGGATGCCACTGTTGGGGAACGTAGTAATTTCAAAAAAATTCCTACGCACACGCAAGATCATGGTGATGCATAGCAACGAGAGGGGAGAGTGTGTCCACGTACCCTCGTAGACCGAAAGCGGAAGCGTTAGCACAACACGGTTGATGTAGTCGTACGTCTTCATGATCCGACCGACCAAGTACCGAACGCACGGCACCTCCGAGTTCTGCACACGTTCAACTCGATGACATCCCTCGAACTCCGATCCAGCCGAGTGTTGAGGGAGAGTTTCTTCAGCACGACGGCGTGGTGACGATGATGATGTTCTACCGACGCAGGGCTTCGCCTAAGCACCGCTACGATATGATCGAGGTGGATTATGGTGGGGGGGCACCACACACAGCTAAGAGATCAAGAGATCAATTGTTGTGTCTATGGGGTGCCCCCTGGCCACGTATATAAAGGAGTGGAGGAGGGGAGGGGCCGGCCCTCTCTATGGCGCGCCCTAGGGGAGTCCTACTCCCACCGGGAGTAGGATTCCCCTTTTCCTAGTAGAACTAGGAGCCCTTCCAAGTAGTAGGAGTAGGAGAGAAGGAAAGGGAAAGGAGAAGAGAAGGAAGGAGGGGGCGCAACCCTTCCCCCTAGTCCAATTCAGACTAGGCCTTGGGGCAGCGCGCGGCCTGCCTCTCTCTCTCTCTCTCTCTCTCTCTCTCTCTTTCCCCTAAAGCCCAATAAGGCCCATACACTCACCGGCGAATTCCCGTAACTCTTCGGTACTCTGATAAATGTCTGAATCACTCAGGACCTTTCCGATGTCTGAATATAGTCGTCCAATATATCGATCTTTACGTCTCGATCGTTTCGAGAATCCTCGTCATGTCCCCGATCTCATCCGGGACTCCAAACTACCTTCGGTACAACAAAACACATAAACTCATAATATAACCGTCATCAAACTTTAAGCGTGCGGACCCTACGGGTTCAAGAACAATGTAGACATGACTGAGACACGTTTCCGGTCAATAACCAATAGCGGAATCTGGATGCTCATATTGGCTCCCACATATTCTACGAAGATCTTTATCGGTCAAACCGCATAACAACATATGTTGTTCCCTTTGTCATCGGTATGTTACTTGCCCGAGATATGATCGTCGGTATCTCAATACCTAGTTCAATCTCGTTACCGGCAAGTCTCTTTACTCGTTCCGTAATACATCATCCCGCAACTAACTCATTAGTTGCAATGCTTGCAAGGCTTATAGTGATGTGCATTACCGAGTGGGCCCAGAGATACCTCTCCGACAATCGGAGTGACAAATCCTAATCTCGAAATACGCCAACCCAACAAGTACCTTCGGAGACACCTATAGAGCACCTTTATAATCACCCAGTTACATTTTGGCGTTTGGTGGCACACAAAGTGTTCCTCCGGTAAACGGGAGTTGCATAATCTCATAGTCATAGGAACATGTATAAGTCATGAAGAAAGCAATAGCAACAAACTAAACGATCAAGTGCTAAGCTAACGGAATGGTTCAAGTCAATCACATCATTATCCTAATGATGTGATGCCGTTAATCAAATGAGAACTCATGTCTATGGTTAGGAAACATAACCATCTTTGATCAACGAGCTAGTCAAGTAGAGGCATACTAGTGACACTCTGTTTGTCTTTGTATTCACACATGTATATATTTCCGGTTAATACAATTCTAGCATGAATAATAAGCATTTATCATGATATAAGGAAATAAATAATAACTTTATTATTGCCTCTAGGGCATATTTCCTTCACTAGAAACTTAGTACATGTGTGAGTACATAGGCAAACAGAGTGTCCCTAGTATGCCTCTACTTGGCTAGCTCGTTAATCAAAGATGGTTAAGTTTCCTAACCATTGATATGTGTTGTCAATTGTTGAACGAGATCACATCATTAGAGAATGATGTGATGGACAAGACCCATCTGTTAGCTTAGCATTATGATCGTCTAGTTTTATTGCTATTGCTTTCTTCATGACTTATACATATTCCTCTAACTATGAGATTATGCAACTCCCGAATACGGGAGGAACACCTTGTGTGCTATGAAACATCACAACGTAACTGGGCGATTATAAAGAGGCTCTACAGGTGTCTCTGAAGGTGTTTGTTGAGTTGGCATAGATCAAGATTAGGATTTGTCACTCAGTGTATCGGAGAGGTATCTTTGGGCCCTCTCGGTAATGCACATCACTATAAGCCTTGCAAGAAATGTGACTAATGAGTTAGTTGTAGGATGATGCATTACAGAATGGGTAAATAGACTTCCCGGTAAACGACATTGAACTAGGTATGATGATACCGATGATCGAATCTCGGGCAAGTAACATACCGACGACAAAGGGAATAACGTATGTTGTTATGCGGTTTGACCGATAAAGATCTTCGTAGAATATGTAGGAGCCAATATGAGAATCCAGGTTCCGCTATTGTTTATTGATCGGAGATATGTCTCAGTCATGTCTACATAGTTCTCGAACCCGTAGGGTCTGCACGCTTAATGTTCGATGGCGATTTGTATTATGAGTTATGTGTTTTGGTGACCGGAGTTTGTTCGGAGTCCCGAATGAGACCACGTACATGACGAGGAGTCTTGAAATGGTCGAGAGGTAAAGATTGATATATTGGACGAAGTTATTCGGACACCGGAAAGGTTTCAAGACGTTTCGGATATTTATCGGGGAACCGAGGGGTTACCGGAACCCCCCGGGGAAGTTATGTGCCCTAATGGGCCATAAGGGAGTAGGAGAGGGCATGCCACAAGGTGCCCCCGCCCCAAGGCAGTCTGAATTGGACTAGGGGGAGGGGGCGCGGCCCCCTCTTTCCTTTCCCTCTCCCTCTGCTTCCCTCCCCCCTCTTGGAATAGGAAAGGGAATCCTAGTTGGACTCCTCCCTTGGCGTGCCCTCCTTGGCCGCCGGCCTCCTCCCCCCTCCTTTATATACGTGGCCAGGGGGCACCCCAAAGACACATTAGTTGTCTCTTAGTCGTGTGCGGTGCCCCCCTCCATAGTTTACCACCTCGGTCATATTGTCGTAGTGCTCAGGCGAAGTCCTGTGCGGATCACATCACCAACATCGTCGCCACACCGTCGTGCTGACGGAACTCTCCCCTGACTCTCTACTGGATCAAGAGCTCGAGGGACGTCATCATGATGAACGTGTGCTGAACACGAAGGTGCCGTACGTTCGGTACTTGGATCAGTTGGATCGTGAAGACGTTCGACTACATCAACCGCGTTACTAAACGCTTCCGCTTTCGGTCTACAAGGGTACGTGGACACACTCTCACGTCTCGTTGCTATGCTTCTCCTAGATAGATCTTACGTGATCATAGGAATTTTTTGAATTACTATGTTCCCCAACATTGAAACCATCAGGTCCTGGGGCCTTGTCAGAAGGAAGTTCCTTGATTACTACATCAATTTCCTATTTGGTGAAAGGCTTGTCAAGGTCAATGAGATCTGGTTGTTTTCGAATAAGAGATTCCAAGTTTAGAAGATTGAAAGTTGGTATAGAGGTACCGAGTCTCTACTTGAAAGCTCTCCAAAGAATTGCAGCTTTAGCTTAATGATCATCTTGCATGTTACCAGCTTCATCTTGTAAACTAGCAATATAGTTCCTTCTGTAATCGATAGTTGCTTTCACTTTCAGACATTTGGTATTGGCTTCCCCTTTCAGAATGCATCTAATGGTAACTCTTTGCTTCCAGTAAGCCCTTTGCATATCAAGCATGTTCAACAGATGTTGTTTAGTAATTTCTCTACCATTCCATTCAACATTGGATAAAGTTCTGAATTCTTCAACGGTATCAAAGAACAATATGATTTCATTGCAAGCTTGGATTAGCTTTGATAGCCGTGACAGCTCTTTGGCCCACAGTTTTAAACCCTTCCTCAACCTCTTTAGATTAGCAGTGATTCTCTTAGCACTGTCAGTTTCATTAACCTCCTGTTGCCAAATATTTTTCACTGTGTCTTTGAAGCTACCAATCTACATCCAATAATTCTCAAAACTGAAAAATCTTTGATTTGGGGATCATGGTACCAATTTTAATGATGTAGGGTACATGATCAGAGATTGGTTTGGAGAGAGGCAACACCATAGTGTTTGGAAAGTTGGAAGTCCAAGCTTTAGAAGAGAAAACCCAATCAAGCTTTTCAAGTAAAGGGGCAGTTTGCATATTGCTTCATGTAAAAGCTCTACCTTTCAAGGGGATCTCCAGCAGGCCCAGAGAGCTAATTGCTTCATTGAACAAAAACATGTCATTAACATTACCCCCTTCTCTGTTTCTGTTTGAGGGATATCTAATATAATTAAAGTCCCCAAGCATCAATCCATTGGAATCATCAGGAATCTGAATGCTAGAAAACCAGTCCATGAAAATGATCCTGTCTTCAGAGAGGCAATGACCATAAATATTTGACAGAGTCCAGGTGGCATTTGAGAGCTTGGATGAGAATCTAATGGAGATAGAAAACCTGTTTTTGGATAAGGTTTCTCCTGAGAAGATGGATTCATTCCTTACCACTAATAAACCTCCTGAAGCACCTACATATGGCTGATGGTCAAATTTATTCAGGTGTTTGGGGCAAAACTGCTTAATATATCTGCTATCAAATTTTTTCTCTTTGTTTCCTGGATGCAAAGAATATCACAATCTGTCTCATGAATTTTATTCCTGATAGCTAGCCACTTATCTTTGTCATTGATGCCTCGAATATTCCAGTTCAAAATTTTCCACTGTTTGTTCATGGATCTAAGGTACTGATAACTGAAATATGACAACTCTTGAAAGCTTGCAAGGTTTTAAGATCTTAGTATGATACATAACCAAAAGTCACAAGTCCACTGCTCCCAAGTACATGAGTTCACATAAAGCCACTAGATAATAAGCATTCAGTACAACCATAGTTCAAAATAACACTAGAACTAGCCCCTGAGATCTCTTATGCAGGGCTTGATGCTCCTCCTTTCTTTGGTCCCTTCTTGATCTTCTCCTTGTCCTCCTTCTCCTTGCCTCCTTTCTTCTTCTTAGTTTGGTGGAGGGAATCATCTGAGCAATCTTTCTCAGGAATCTTGCTAAATGTAACAGACAAAATTTTAACCACTTTGCTAGATATAGATGGAGGATTAGCATTGCATGGCAAGCAGTTTCTGTCCATACATGTTTTCTTTCTATAACCATGATTTAACTGCTGAATTCTACAGCTCCTTCTCACCTGGGATTCAATCATAGGAGCCTTGTCTTTCCTTTTCTTGTAAACTTGGATGGATGAGGTGCTTGATGACATCCCTATTGTTGAAGCTTTGGAAGGTGGTGTGGTTGCATGTGATGATGGTTGCACATCCTTTCCCATTTGATTCTGTCATATAGGCTGTTGAACAGATTCACATTTAGTAGGAACCACAAAAGATCTTAGGTTGGAACTATCTGATTGTGCAAAAATAATCTTCCATAATTGTGAAGCAAGCAACTGCTTTGCCCACTCAAATCTATCAGGAGATAATAAAGCAAGGGTAATAAAATTTGCCCATTCATTAGGTACCTGTGTCACTTCCTTTAGCTGCCCCACTGGAGCAAAGTGCTTCTTCCAAATATCTGCTTCCTCAAAACTAGTGCAAGCAGTCTGAAAGTCTTCATGAGCTTGAGACAGAAACATTTTCTGCATGACTGGGTCTGCAGTATCAAGCAATAGTTGAGAAGTTCTCACATGTATTGTGTCTTTATAGATAGGAACAAAAAATACAGGTGGGGGAGCAGAAGTACCTGAATCTGGGCTAGGCAGCTCCTTGCTCAGAGTGTTCTCATTTGGGTTTGCTGGGAGAGAAGCTGCATTAGTTTCCAAAGTGTTCTCTGTAGCTCCCTGGTTCTCATTTTCAGTCACCTCAGTCTCTATTGCAGTGCATTGGTGTTGGGGAACGTAGTAATTTCAAAAAAATTCCTACGCACTCGCAAGATCATGGTGATCCACAGCAACGAGAGGGGAGAGTGTTGTCCACGTACCCTCGTAGACCGGAAGTGGAAGCGTTATAACAACGCGGTTGATGTAGTCGTACGTCTTCACGGCCCGACCGATCAAGCACCAAAGCTATGACACCTCTGAGTTTTTGCACACGTTCAACTCGATGACGATCCCCGGACTCCGATCCAGCAAAGTGTTGGGGATGAGTTCTATCAGCACGACGGCGTGGTGACGATCTTGATGTTCTACCGTCGCAGGGCTTCGCCTAAGCACCGCTACAATATTATCGAGGATTATGGTGGAGGGGGGCACCGCACACGGCTAAGAGATGAATGATCAATTGTTATGTCTATGGGGTGCCCCCTGCCCCCGTATATAAAGGAGTGGAGGAGGGGGGCGGCCAAGGAGGGTGGCGTGCCCAAGGGGGGAGTCCAACTCCCACCGGGAGTAGGACTCCCCTTTTTCCTATTAGGAGTAGGAGAGGGAAGGAAGAGGAAGGAGGGATGAATGAAAGGGGGGGGCGGCCCCCCTCCCAATTCGGATTGGGCTTGGGGGGCGCGCCCCCTCCCTTGCTCCTTTCCCCTCCTTTCCACTAAGGCCCAATAAGGCCCATATACCTCCCAGGGGGTTCCGATAACCTCCCGGTGATCCGGTATTGTCCCAATCTTACCCGGAACCTTTCCGGTGTCCAAATATAGTCGTCCAATATATCGATCTTTATGTCTCGACCATTTTGAGACTCCTCGTCAAGTCCGTGATCACATCTAGGGCTCCGAACAACCTTCGGTACATCAAAATATATAAACTCATAATGAAACTGTCATCGTAACGTTAAGCGTGCGGACCCTACGGGTTCGAGAACAATGTAGACATGACCGAGACACGTCTCCGGTCAATAACCAATAGCGGAACCTGGATGCTCATATTGGCTCCTACATATTCTACGAAGATCTTTATCGGTCAGACCGCATAACAACATACGTTGTTCCCTTTGTCATCGGTATGTTACTTGCCCGAGATTCGATCGTCGGTATCTCAATACCTAGTTCAATCTCGTTACCGGCAAGTCTCTTTACTCGTTCCGTAATACATCATCTTGCAACTAACTTATTAGTTGCATTGCTTGCAAGGCTTTAAGTGATGTGTATTACCGAGAGGGCCCAAAGATACCTCTCCGACAATCAGAGCGACAAATCCTAATCTCGAAATACGCCAACCCAACATGTACCTTTGGAGACACCTGTAGAGCACCTTTATAATCACCCAGTTACATTGTGACGTTTGGTAGCACACAAAGTGTTCCTCCGGTAAACGGGAGTTGCATAATCTCATAGTCATAGGAACATGTATAAGTCATGAAGAAAGCAATAGCAACATACTAAACGATCGGGTGCTAAGCTAATGGAATGGGTCATGTCAATCACATCATTCTCCTAATGATGTGATCCCGTTAATCAAATGACAACTCATGTCTATGGTCAGGAAACATAACCATCTTCGGTTAACGAGCTAGTCAAGTAGAGGCATACTAGTGACACTTTGTTTGTTTATGTATTCACACAAGCATTACGTTTCCGGTTAATACAATTCTAGCATGAATAATAAACATTTATCATGATATAAGGAAATAAATAATAACTTTATTATTGCCTCTAGGGCATATTTCCTTCAGTCTCCCACTTGCACTAGAGTCAATAATCTAGATTACACAGTAATGATTCTAACACCCATGGAGCCTTGGTGTTGATCATGTTTTGCTCGTGCAAGAGGCTTAGTCAATGGGTCTGCTACATTCAGATCTGTATGTATCTTGCAAATATCTATGTCTCCCACCTGGACTAGATCCCGGATGGAATTGAAGCGTCTCTTGATGTGCTTGGTTCTCTTGTGAAATCTGGATTCCTTTGCCAAGGCAATTGCACTAGTATTGTCACAAAAGATTTTCATTGGACCCGATGCACTAGGTATGACACCTAGATCGGATATGAACTCCTTCATCCAGACTCCTTCGTTTGCTGCTTCCGAAGCAGCTATGTACTCCGCTTCACATGTAGATCCCACCATGATGCTTTGTTTAGAACTGCACCAACTAACAGCTCCACCATTTAATGTAAATATGTATCCGGTTTGCGATTTAGAATCGTCCGGATCAGTGTCAAAGCTTGCATCAATGTAACCATTTACGATGAGCTCTTTGTCACCTCCATATACGAGAAACATATCCTTAGTCCTTTTCAGGTATTTCAGGATGTTCTTGACCGCTGTCCAGTGATCCACTCCTGGATTACTTTGGTACCTCCCTGCTAGACTTATAGCAAGGCACACATCAGGTCTGGTACACAGCATTGCATACATGATAGAGCCTATGGCTGAAGCATAGGGAACATCTTTCATTTTCTCTCTATCTTCTGCAGTGGTCGGGCATTGAGTCTTACTCAACTTCACACCTTGTAACACAGGCAAGAATCCTCTCTTTGCTTGATCCATTTTGAACTTCTTCAAAACTTTGTCAAGGTATGTGCTTTGTGAAAGTCCAATTAAGTGTCTTGATCTATCTCTATAGATCTTAATGCCCAATATGTAACAGCTTCACCGAGGTCTTTCATTGAAAAACTCTTATTCAAGTATCCCTTTATGCTATCCAGAAATTCTATATCATTTCCGATTAGCAATATGTCATCCACATATAATATCAGAAATGCTACAGAGCTCCCACTCACTTTCTTGTAAATACACGCTTCTCCAAAAGTCTGTACAAAACCAAATGCTTTGATCACACTATCAAAGCATTTATTCCAACTATGAGATGCTTGCACCAGTCCATAAATGGATCGCTGGAGCTTGCACACTTTGTTAGCTCCTTTTGGATTGACAAAACCTTCCGGCTGCATCATATACAACTCTTCTTCCAGAAATCCATTCAGGAATGCAGTTTTGACATCCATCTGCCAAATTTCATAATCATAAAATGCGGCAATTGCTAACATGATTCGGACAGACTTAAGCATCGCTACGGGTGAGCAGGTCTCATTGTAGTCAATTCCTTGAACTTGTCGAAAACCTTTTGCGACAAGATGAGCTTTGTAGACAGTAACATTACCGTCAGCGTCAGTCTTCTTCTTGAAGATCCATTTATTTTCAATTGCTTGCCGATCATTGGGCAAGTCAACCAAAGTCCACACTTTGTTCTCATACATGGATCCCATCTCAGATTTCATGGCTTCAAGCCATTTTGCAGAATCTGGGCTCACCATTGCTTCTTCATAGTTCATAGGTTCATCATGATCTAGTAGCATGACTTCCAGAACTGGATTACCGTACCACTCTGGTGCGGATCTTACTCTGGTTGATCTATGAGGTTCAGTAGTAACTTGTTCTGAAGTTTCATGATCATCGTCATTAGCTTCCTCACTAATTGGTGTAGGTGTCACAGAAACCGGTTTCTGTGATGTACTACTTTCCAATAAGGGAGAAGGTATAGTTACCTCATCAAGTTCTACTTTCCTCCCACTCACTTCTTTTGAGAGAAACTCCTTCTCTAGAAAGGATCCATTCTTAGCAACAAATGTCTTGCCTTCGGATCTGTGATAGAAGGTGTACCCAACAGTCTCCTTCGGGTATCCTATGAAGACACATTTCTCCGATTTGGGTTCAAGCTTATCAGGTTGAAGCTTTTTCACATAAGCATCGCAGCCCCAAACTTTCATAAACGACAACTTTGGTTTCTTGCCAAACCATAGTTCATAAGGCGTCGTCTCAACGGATTTTGATGGTGCTCTATTTAACGTGAATGCGGCCGTCTCTAAAGCATAACCCCAAAATGATAGCGGTAAATCTATAAGAGACATCATAGATCGCACCATATCAAGTAAAGTACGATTACGACGTTCGGACACACCATTACGCTGTGGTGTTCCGGGTGGCGTGAGTTGCGAAACTATTCCGCATTGTTTCAAATGTAAACCAAACTCGTAACTCAAATATTCTCCTCCACGATCAGATCGTAGAAACTTTATTTTCTTGTTACGATGATTTTCAACTTCACTCTGAAATTCTTTGAACTTTTCAAATGTTTCAGACTTATGTTTCATTAAGTAGATATACCCATATCTGCTTAAATCATCTGTGAAGGTGAGAAAATAATGATATCCGCCACGAGCTTCAACATTCATTGGACCACATACATCTGTATGTATGATTTCCAACAAATCTGTTGCTCTCTCCATAGTACCGGAGAACGGCGTTTTAGTCATCTTGCCCATGAGGCATGGTTCGCAAGTACCAAGTGATTCATAATCAAGTGGTTCCAAAAGTCCATCAGTATGGAGTTTCTTCATGCGCTTTACACCGATATGACCTAAACGGCAGTTCCACAAATAAGTTGCACTATCATTATCAACTCTGCATCCTTTGGATTCAACATTATGAATATGTGTATCACTACTATCGAGATTCATCAAAAATAGACCACTCTTCAAGGGTGCATGACCATAAAAGATATTACTCATATAAATAGAACAACCATTATCCTCTGATTTAAATGAATAACCGTCTCGCATCAAACAAGATCCAGATATAATGTTGATGCTCAACGTTGGCACCAAATAACAATTATTTAGGTCTAATACTAATCCCGATGGTAGATGTAGAGGTAGCGTGCCGACCGCGATCACATCGACTTTGGAACCATTTCCCACGCGCATCGTCACCTCGTCCTTCGCCAGTGTTCGCTTAATCCGTAGTCCCTGTTTCGAGTTGCAAATATTAGCAACAGAACCAGTATCAAATACCCAGGTGCTACTGCGAGCTCTAGTAAGGTACACATCAATAACATGTATATCACATATACCTTTGTTCACCTTGCGATCCTTCTTATCCGCCAAATACTTGGGGCAGTTCCGCTTCCAGTGACCAGTCTGCTTGCAGTAGAGGCACTCAGTTTCAGGCTTAGGTCCAGACTTGGGTTTCTTCTCCCGAGCAACAACTTGCTTGCTGTTCTTCTTGAAGTTCCCCTTCTTCTTCCCCTTGCCCTTTTTCTTGAAACTAGTGGTCTTGTTGACTATCAACACTTGATGCTCCTTCTTGATTTCTACCTCCGCAGCTTTTAGCATTGCGAAGAGCTCGGGAATTGTCTTATCCATCCCTTGCATATTATAATTCATGACGAAGCTCTTGTAGCTAGGTGGAAGTGATTGGAGAATTCTGTCAATAACACAATCATCTGGAAGATTAACTCCCAGTTGAACCAAGTGATTATTATACCCAGACATTTTGAGTATATGCTCACTGGCAGAACTGTTCTCCTCCATCTTGCAGCTATATAACTTATTGGAGACTTCATATCTCTCAATTCGGGCATTTGCTTGAAATATTAGCTTCAACTCCTGGAACATCTCATATGCTCCATGACGTTCAAAACATCGTTGAAGACCCGGTTCTAAGTCGTAAAGCATGGCACATTGAACTATCGAGTAGTCATCAGCTTTGCTCTGCCAGACGTTCTTAACGTTGTCAGTTGCATCAGCAGCAGGCCTGGCACCCAGCGGTGCTTCCAGGACGTAATTCTTCTGTGCAGCAATGAGGATAATGCTCAAGTTACGGACCCAGTCCGTATAATTGCTACCATCATCTTTCAACTTTGCTTTCTCAAGGAACGCATTAAAATTCAACGGAACAACGACACGGGCCATCTATCTACAATCAAACATAAACAAGCAAGATACTATCAGGTACTAAGTTCATGATAAATTTAAGTTCAATTAATCATATTACTTAAGAACTCCCACTTAGAAAGACATCCCTCTAATCTTCTAACTGATCACGTGATCCAAATCAACTAAACCATAACCGATCATCACGTGAAATGGAGTAGTTTTAAATGGTGAACATCACTATGTTGTGTTGGGGAACGTAGTAATTTCAAAAAATTTCCTACGCACACGCAAGATCATGGTGATGCATAGCAACGAGAGGGGAGAGTGTTGTCTACGTTCCCTCGTAGACCAAAAGCGGAAGCGTTAGCACAACGCGGTTGATGTAGCCGTACGTCTTCACGGCCCGACCGATCAAGCACCAAAACTATGACACCTCCGAGTTTTAGCACACGTTCAGCTTGATGACGATCCCCGGACTCCGATCCAGCAGAATGTCGGTGAAGAGTTCCGTCAGCACGACGGCGTGGTGACGATCTTGATGTTCTACTGTCGCAGGGCTTCGCCTAAGCACCGCTACAATATTATCGAGGATTATGGTGGAAGGGGGCACCGCACACGGCTAAGAGATCAATGATCAATTGTTGTGTCCTTGGGGTGCCCCCCTGCACCCGTATATAAAGGAGCAAGGGAGGAGGAGGCCGGCCCTAGGAGGGGCACGCCAAGTGTGGAGTCCTACTAAGACTCCCTAGTCCTAGTAGGATTCCATCTCCCATATGGAATAGGAAAAGAGGATGGGAAAAGGAGAAGGAAGGAAGGGGGTGCCCCCCTTCCCTAGTCCAATTCGGACCAGACCAAGGGGAGGGGTGCGGCCACCCTTGAGGCCCTTTTCCTTCTTTCCCGTATGGCCCAATAAGGCCCAATACGTATTCCCGTAACTCTCCGGTACTCCGAAAAATACCCAAATCACTTGGAATCTTTCCGATGTCCGAATATAGTCGTCCAATATATCGATCTTTACGTCTCGACCATTTAGAGACTCCTCGTCATGTCCCCGATCTCATCCGGGACTCCGAACTCCTTCGGTACATCAAAACTCATAAACTCATAATATAACTGTCATCGAAACCTTAAGCGTGCGGACCCTACGGGTTCAAGAACAATGTAGACATGACCGAGACACGTCTTCGGTCAATAACCAATAGCGGAACCTGGATGCTCATATTGGCTCCCACATATTCTACAAAGATCTTTATCGGTCAGACCGCATAACAACATACGTTGTTCCCTTTGTCATCGGTATGTTACTTGCCCGAGATTCGATCGTCGGTATCTCAATACCTAGTTTAATCTCGTTACCGGCAAGTCTCTTTACTCGTTCCGTAATACATTATCCTTTGACTAACTCGTTAGTTTCAATGCTTGCAATGCTTAAGTGATGTGCATTACCGAGAGGGCCCAGAGATACCTCTCCGACAATCGGAGTGACAAATCCTAATCTCAAAATACGCCAACCCAAAAAGTACCTTCGGAGACACCTGTAGAGCACCTTTATAATCACCCAGTTACGTTGTGATGTTTGGTGGCACACCAAGTGTTCCTCCGGTAAACGGGAGTTGCATAATCTCATAGTCATATGAACAAAGTCATGAAGAAAGCAATAGCAACAAACTAAGCGATCAAGTGCTAAGCTAACAGAATGGGTCAAGTCAATCACATCATTCTCCTAATGATGTGATCCCGTTAATCAAATGACAACTCATGTCTATGGTTAGGAAACATAACCATCTTTGATCAACGAGCTAGTCAAGTAGAGGCATACTAGTGACACTCTGTTTGTCTATGTATTCACACATGTATTATGTTTCCGGTTAATACAATTCTAGCATTAATAATAAACATTTACCATGATATAAGGAAATAAATGATAGCTTTATTATTGCCTCTAGGGCATATTTCCTTCAGTCTCCCACTTGCACTAGAGTCAATAATCTAGTTCACATCGCCATGTGATTTAACATCAATAGTTCACATCACCATGTGATTAACACCCATAGTTCACATCGACATGTGACCAACACCCAAAGGGTTTACTAGAGTCAATAATCTAGTTCACATCGCTATGTGATTAACACCCAAAGAGTACTGAGATGTGATCATGTTTTGCTTGTGAGAGAAGTTTAGTCAACGGGTCTGCCACATTCAGATCCGTAAGTATTTTGCAAATTTCTATGTCAATAATGCTCTGCATGGAGCTATTCTAGCTAATTGCTCACACTTTCAATATGTATCCAGATTGAGACTTAGAGTCATCTGGATCAGTGTCAAAACTTGCATCGACCTAACCCTTTACGACGAACCTTTTGTCACCTCCATAATCGAGAAACATATCCTTATTCCACTAAGGATAATTTTGACCAATGTCCAGTGATCTACTCCTAGATCACTATTGTACTCCCTTGCCAAACATAGGGCAGGGTATACAATAGGTCTGGTACACAGCATGACATACTTTATAGAACCTATGGCGGAGGCATAGGGAATGACTTTCATTCTCTCTATATCTTCTGCCGTGGTCGGGTTTTGAGTCTTACTCAACTTCACACCTTTGTAACACAGGCAAGAACTCCTTCTTTGACTGTTCCATTTTGAACGACTTCAAAATCTTGTCAAGGTATGTACTCATTGAAAAACTTATCAAGCGTCTTGATCTATCTCTATAGATCTTGATGCTCAATATGTAAGCAGCTTCACCGAGGTCTTTCTTTGAAAAACTCCTTTCAAACATTCCTTTATGCTTTGCAGAATAATTATACATTATCTCCGATCAACAATATGTCTTTCACATATACTTATCAGAAATGTTGTAGTGCTCCCACTCACTTTCTTGTAAATACAGGCTTCACCGCAAGTCTGTATAAAACTATATGCTTTGATCAACTTATCAAAGCATATATTCCAACTCCGAGATGCTTGCACCAGTCCATAGATGGATCGCTGGAGGTTGCATATTTTGTTAGTACCTTTAGGATTGACAAAACCTTCCGGTTGCATCATATACAACTCTTCTTTAATAAATCCATTAAGGAATGCAGTTTTGTTTATCCATTTGCCAGATTTCATAAAATGCGGCAATTACTAACATGATTTGGACAGACTTAAACATAGATACGAGTGAGAAACTCTCATCGTAGTCAACACCTTGAACTTGTCAAAAACCTTTTTGCGACAATTCTAGCTTTGTAGATAGTAACACTACTATCAGCGTCCGTCTTCCTCTTGAAGATCCATTTAATCTCAATGGCTCGCCGATCATTGGGCAAGTCAATCAAAGTCCATACTTTGTTCTCATACATGGATCTCATCTCAGATTTCATGGCCTCAAGCCATTTCGCGGAATCTGGGCTCATCATTGCTTCCTCATAGTTCGTAGGCTCGTCATGGTCAAGTAACATGACCTCCAGAACAGGATTACCGTACCACTCTGGTGCGGATCTCACTCTGTTTTACCTACGAGGTTTGGTAGTAACTTGATCTGAAGTTACATGATCATCATCATTAGCTTCCTCACTAATCGGTGTAGTAGTCATAGGAACAGATTTATGTGATGAACTACTTTCCAATAAGGGAGCAGGTATAGTTACCTCATCAAGTTCTACTTTCCTCCCACTCACTTCTTTCGAGAGAAACTCCTTCTCTAGAAAGGATCCATTCTCAGCAATGAATAACTTGCCTTCGGATCTGTGATAAAAGGTGTACCCAACATTTTCTTTTGGGTATCCTATGAAGATTTACTTCTCCGATTTGGGTTCGAGCTTATCATGTTGAAACTTTTTCACATAAGCATTGCAGTCCCAAACTTTAAAAAACGACAGCTTAGGTTTCTCGCCAAACCACAGTTCATACGGTGTCGTCTCAACGGATTTAGATAGTGCCCTTTTTAACGTGAATGTAGTTGTCTCTAATGCATAACCCCAAAACGACAGTGGTAGATCGGTAAGAGACATCATAGATCGCACTATATCTAATAAAGTACGGTTATGATGTTCGGACACACCATTACACTGTGGTGTTCCAGGTGGCGTGAGTAGTGAAACTATTTCACATTGTTTTAACTGAAGGCCAAACTCGTAACTCAAATATTTTACTTCTGCGATCATATCATAGAAACTTTTTTTTGTTACGATGATTCTCCACATCACTCTGAAATTCTTTGAACTTTTCAAATATTTCAGACTTGTGTTTCATCAAGTAGATATACTCATATCTGCTCAAATCATCTATGAAGATCAGAAAATAATTATACCTTCCACGAGCCTCAATATTCATCGGACCACATACATCAGTATGTATGATTTCCAACAAATCTGTTGCTCGCTCCATTGTTTCGGAGAACGGAGTCTTAGTCATCTTGCCCATGAGGCATGGTTCGCAAGCATCAACTGATTCATAATCAAGTGATTCCAAAAACCCATCAGCATGGATTTTCTTCATGCGCTTTACACCAATATGACCTAAACGGCAGTGCCACAAATAAGTTGCACTATCATTATTAACTTTGCATCTTTTGGCTTCAATATTATGAATATGTGTATCACCACGATCGAGATCCAACAAACCATTTTCATTGGGTGTATGACCATAGAAGGTTTTATTCATGTAAACAGAACAACAATTATTCTCTAACTTACATGAATAACCGTATTGCAATAAACATGATCCAATCATATTTATGCTCAACGCAAACACCAAATAACACTTATTTAGGTTCAACACTAATCCCGAAAGTATAGGGAGTGTGCGATGATGATCATATCAATCTTGGAACCACTTCCAACACACATCTTCACTTCACCCTTAACTAGTCTCTGTTCATTCTGCAACTCCCGTTTCGAGTTACTACTCTTAGCAACTGAACTAGTATCAAATACTGAGGGGTTGCTATAAACACTAGTAAAGTACACATCAATAACATGTATATCAAATATACCTATGTTCACTTTGCCATCCTTCTTATCCGCCAATTACTTGGGGTAGTTCCACTTCCAGTGACCAGTCCCTTTGCAGTAGAAGCATTCAGTTTCAGGCTTAGGTCCAGACTTGGGTTTTTCACTTGAGCAACAGCTTGCTTGCCGTTCTTCTTTAAGTTCCCCTTTCTTCCCTTTGTCCCTTTACTTGAAACTAGTGGTTTTTGTTTACCATCAACACTTGATGCTTTTCTTGATTTCTACCTTCGTTGATTTCAGCATCACGAAGAGCTTGGAATCGTTTCCGTTATCCCTTGCATATTATAGTTCATCACGAAGTTCTACTAACTTGGTGATGGTGACTAGAGAATTCTGTCAATCACTATTTTATCTGGAAGATTAACTCCCACTTGATTCAAGCGATTGTAGTACCCAGACAATCTGAGCACATGCTCACTGCTTGAGCTATTCTCCTCCATCTTTTAGCTATAGAACTTGTTGGAGACTTCATATCTCTCAACTCGGGTATTTGCTTGAAATATTAACTTCAACTCCTGGAACATCTCATATGGTCCATGACGTTCAAAACGTCTTTGAAGTCCCGATTCAAAGACGTTTAAGCATGGTGCACTAAACTATCAAGTAGTCATCATATTGAGCTAGCCAAATGTTCATAACATCTGCATCTGCTCCTGCAATAGGTTTGTCACCTAGTGGTGCATCAAAGACATAATTCTTCTGTACAGCAATGAGGATAAACCTCAGATCATGGATCCAATCCGCATCATTGCTACTAACATCTTTCAACTTAGTTTTCTCTAGGAACATATAAAAAATAAACACAGGGAAGCAACAACGCGAGCTATTGATCTACAACATAATTTGCAAAATACTATCAGGACTAAGTTCATGATAAATTTAAGTTCAATTTAATCATATTACTTAAGAACTCCCACTTAGATAGACATCCCTCTAGTCCTCTAAGTGATCACGTGATCCAAATCAACTAAACCATGTCCGATCATCACGTGAGATGGAGTAGTTTCAATGGTGAACATCACTATGTTGATCATATCTACTATATGATTCACGCTCGACCTTTCGGTCTCCGTGTTCCGAGGCCATATCTGTTATATGCTAGGCTCGTCAAGTTTAACCTGAGTATTCCGTGTGTGCAACTATTTTGCACCCGTTGTATTTGAACGTAGAGCCTATCACACCCGATCATCACGTGGTGTCTCAGCACGAAGAACTTTCACAACGGTGCATACTCAGGGAGAACACTTGTACCTTGATAATTAGTGAGAGATCATCTTATAAAGCTACCGTCGAACTAAGAAAAATAAGATGTATAAAAGATAAACATCACATGCAAACAAAATATGTGACATGATATGGCCATCATCATCTTGTGCCTTTGATCTCCATCTCCAAAGCATCGTCATGATCTCCATCGTCACCGGCATGACACCATGATCTCCATCATCTTGATCTATATCAATGTGTCGTCACGTGGTTGTCTCGCCAACAATTGCTCTTGCAACTATTGCTATCGCATAGCGATAAAGTAAAGCAATTATTTGGCGCTTGCATCTTATGCAATAGAGAGATAACCATAAGGCTTTTGCCAGTTGCCGATAACTTCAACAAAACATGATCATCTCATACAAAAACTTTTATCTCATCACGTCTTGACCATATCACATCACAACATGCCCTGCAAAAACAAGTTAGACATCCTCTACTTTGTAGTTGCAAGTTTTACGTGGCTGCTACGGGCTGAGCAAGAACCGTTCTTACCTATGCATCAAAACCACAACGATAGTTTGTCAAGTTGGTGCTGTTTTAACCTTCGCAAGGACCGGACGTAGCCACACTTGGTTCAACTAAAGTTAGAGAAACTGAGACCCGCCAGCCACCTGTGTGTAAAGCACGTCGGTAGAACCAGTCTCGCGTAAGCGTACGCGTAATGTCGGTCCGGGCCGCTTCATCCAACAATACCGCCGAACCAAAGTATGACATGCTGGTAAGCAGTATGACTTATATCGCCCACAACTCACTTGTGTTCTACTCGTGCATAACATCAACGCATACAACCTAGGCTCTGATACCACTGTTGGGGAACGTAGTAATTTCAAAAAATTTCCTACGCACACGTAAGATCATGGTGATGCATAGCAACGAGAGGGGAGAGTGTTGTGTACGTACCCTCGTAGACCGAAAGCGGAAGCGTTAGCACAACGCGGTTGATGTAGTCGTACGTCTTCACGGCCCGACCGATCAAGCAACCGAAACTACGGCACCTTCGAGTTTTAGCACACGTTCAGGTCGATGACGATCCCCGGACTCCGATCCAGCAGAATGTCGGGAAAGAGTTCCGTCAGCACGATGGCGTGGTGACGATCTTGATGTTCTACTGTCGCAGGGCTTCGCCTAAGCACCGCTACAATATTATCGAGGATTATGGTGGAAGGGGGCACCGCACACGGCTAAGAGATCAATGATCAATTGTTGTGTCCTTGGGGAGCACCCCTGCACCCGTATATAAAAGAGCAAGGGAGGAGGAGGCCGGCCCTAGGAGGGGGCGCGCCAAGTGTGGAGTCCTACTAGGACTCCCTAGTCCTAGTAGGATTCCACCTCCCATATGGAATAGGAAAAGAGGAAGGGAAAAGGAGAAGGAAGGAAGGGGGCGCCCCCCTTCCCTAGTCCAATTCGGACCAGACCAAGGGGAGGGGTGCGACCACCCTTGAGGCCCTTTTCCTTCTTTCCCGTATGGCCCAATAAGACCCAATACGTATTCCCGTAACTCTTCGGTACTCCGAAAAATACCCGAATCACTCGGACCCTTTCCGATGTCCGAATATAGTCGTCCAATATATCGATCTTTACGTCTCGACCATTTTGAGACTCCTCGTCATGTTCCCGATCTCATCCGGGACTCCGAACTCCTTCGGTACATCAAAACTCATAAACTCATAATATAACTGTCATCGAAACCTTAAGCGTGCGTACCCTACGGGTTCGAGAACAATGTAGACCTGACCTAGACACATCTCCGGTCAATAACCAATAGCGGAACCTGGATGCTCATATTGGCTCCCACATATTCTACGAAGATCTTTATCGGTCAGACCGCATAACAACATACGTTGTTCCCTTTGTCATCGGTATGTTACTTGCCCGAGATTCGATCGTCGGTATCTCAATACCTAGTTCAATCTCGTTACCGGCAAGTCTCTTTACTCGTTCCGTAATACATTATCCTGCAACTAAATCATTAGTTGCAATGCTTGCAAGGCTTAAGTGATGTGCATTACCGAGAGGGCCCAGAGATACCTCTCCGACAATCGGAGTGACAAATCCTAATCTCGAAATACGCCAACCCAACAAGTACCTTCCGAGACACTTGTAGAGCACCTTTATAATCACCCAGTTACATTGTGACGTTTGGTGACACACAAAGTGTTCCTCCGGTAAACGGGAGTTGCATAATCTCATAGTCATAGGAACATGTATAAGTCATGAAGAAAGCAATAGCAACAAACTAAACGATCAAGTGCTATGCTAACGGAACGGGTCAAGTCAATCACATCATTCTCCTAATGATGTGATCCCGTTAATCAAATGACAACTCATGTCTATGGTTAGGAAACATAACCATCTTTGATCAACGAGCTAGTCAAGTAGAGGCATACTAGTGACACTCTGTTTGTCTATGTATTCACACATGTATTATGTTTCCGGATAATACAATTCTAGCATGAATAATAAACATTTATCATGATATAAGGAAATAAATAATAGCTTTTTTATTGCCTCTAGGGCATATTTCCTTCATGTTGATCATATCTACTATATGATTCACGCTCGACCTTTCGGTCTCAGTGTTCCGAGGCCATATCTGCATATGCTAGGCTCGTCAAGTTTAACCTGAGTATTCTGCGTGTGCAAAACTGGCTTGCACCCGTTGTAGATGGACGTAGAGCTTATCACACCCGATCATCATGTGGTGTCTGGGAACGACGAACTTTGGCAACGGTGCATACTTAGGGAGAACACTTTTGTCTTGAAATTTAGTGAGAGATCATCTTATAATGCTACCGTCAATCAAAGCAAGATAAGATGCAAAAAAGATAAACATCACATGCAATCAATATAAGTGATATGATATGGCCATCATTATCTTGTGCCTGTGATCTTCATCTCCGAAGCATCGTCATGATCACCATTGTCACCGGCGCGACAACTTGATCTCCATCGTAGCATCGTTGTCGTCTCGCCAATCTTATGCTTCTACGACTATCGCTACCGCTTAGTGATAAAGTAAATCATTACAGGGCGATTGCATTGCATACAATAAAGCGACAACCATATGGCTCCTGCCAGTTGCCGATAACTTGGTTACAAAACATGATCATCTCATACAATAAAATTTAGCATCATGCCTTGACCATATCACATCACAACATGCCCTGCAAAAACAAGTTAGACGTCCTCTACTTTGTTTGTTGCAAGTTTTACGTGGCTGCTACGGGCTTAGCAAGAACCAATCTTACCTACGCATCAAAAACCACAACGATAGTTTGTCAAGTTGGTGTTGTTTTAACCTTCGCAAGGACCGGGCGTAGCCACACTCGGTTCAACTAAAATTGGAGAAACTGACACCCGCCAGTCACCTGTGTGCAAACCACGTCGGTAGAACCAGTCTCGCGTAAGCGTGCGCGTAATGTCGGTCCGGGCCGCTTCATCCAACAATACCGCCGAACCAAAGTATGACATGCTGGTAAGCAGTATGACTTATATCGCCCACAACTCACTTGTGTTCTACTCGTGCATATAACATCAACACATAAAACCTAGGCTCGGATGCCACTGTTGGGGAACGTAGTAATTTCAAAAAATTTCCTACGCACACGCAAGATCATGGTGATATACAGCAACGAGAGGGGAGAGTGTTGTCTACGTGCCCTCATAGACCGGAAGCGGAAGCGTTATAACAACGCGGTTGATGTAGTTGTACGTCTTCACGGCCCGACCGATCAAGCACCGAAACTACGGCACCTCCGAGTTTTTGCACACATTAAGCTCGATGACGATCCCCGGACTCCGATCCAGCAAAGTGTCGGGGATGAGTTCTGTCAGCACGACGGCGTGGTGACGATCTTGATGTTCTACCATCGCAGGGCTTCGCCTAAGCACCGCTACAATATTATCGAGGATTATGGTGGATGGGGGCACCGCACACGGCTAAGAGATCAATGATCAATTGTTATGTCTCTGGGGTGCCCCCTGCCCCCGTATATAAAGGAGTGGAGGAGGGGGCCGGCCAAGGAGGGTGGCGCGCCCAAGGGGGGGAGTCCAACTCCCACCGGGAGTAGGACTTCCCTTTTTTCCTATTAGGAGTAGGAGAGGGAAGGAAGAGGAAGGAGGGAGGAAGGAAAGGGGGGGGGGCGGCCCCCCTCCCAATTCGTTTTGGGCTTGGGGGGGCGCCCCCTCCCTTGCTCCTTGCCCCTCCTTTCCACTAAGGCCCAATAAGGCCCATATACCTCCCGGGGTGTTCCGATAACCTCCCGGTGATCCGGTATTGTCCCAATCTTACCCGGAACCTTTCTGGTGTCCAAATATAGTCGTCCAATATATCGATCTTTATGTCTCGACCATTTCGAGACTCCTCGTCAAGTCCGTGATCACATCCGGGACTTCGAACAACCTTCGGTACATCAAAATATATAAACTCATAATGAAACTGTCATCGTAACGTTAAGCATGCGGACCCTACGGGTTTGAGAACAATGTAGACATGACCGAGACACGTCTCCGGTCAATAACCAATAGCGAAACCTGGATGCTCATATTGGCTCCTACATATTCTACGAAGATCTTTATCGGTCAGACCGCATAACAACATACGTTGTTCCCTTTGTCATCAGTATGTTACTTGCCCGAGATTCGATCGTCGGTATCTCAATACCTAGTTCAATCACGTTACCGGCAAGTCTCTTTACTCATTCCGTAATACATCATCTTGCAACTAACTTATTAGTTGCATTGCTTGCAAGGCTTTAAGTGATGTGTATTATCGAGAGGGCCCAGAGATACCTCTCCGACAATCGGAGCGACAAATCCTAATCTCGAAATACGCCAACCCAACATGTACCTTTGGAGACACCTGTAGAGCACCTTTATAATCACCCAGTTACGTTGTGACGTTTGGTAGCACACAAAGTGTTCCTCCGGTAAACGGGAGTTGCATAATCTCATAGTCATAGGAACATGTATAAGTCATGAAGAAAGCAATAGCAACATACTAAACGATCGGGTGCTAAGCTAATGGAATGGGTCATGTCAATCACATCATTCTCCTAATGATGTGATCCCGTTAATCAAATGACAACTCATGTCTATGGTTAGGAAGCATAACCATCTTCGATTAACGAGCTAGTCAAGTAGAGGCATACTAGTGACACTTTGTTTGTCTATGTATTCACACAAGCATTACGTTTCCGGTTAATACAATTCTAGCATGAATAATAAACATTTATCATGATATAAGGAAATAAATAATAACTTTATTATTGCCTCTGGGGCATATTTCCTTCAATTGGTGCCCTGAGTTTCAGTGAGGCCCAATAAGAATGGACTATATGGCAGGTTGCTAGCAGGATGTTGAGTGGCAGGGGCTGGCAGTAGTTGCTCCGTCATATCTTGCATTTGATTTGCACCAAGCAACTGTGAAGCACTTGAAGCATCAATTTGTGGTGGCTGCTGAATGTTAGCTGCAATGTCAAGCAGAGAAATTTGCTCTTGCTGCACAACCTCTTTTGCCTGTTGCACCAAGGGAAGAAACTCCAGTTGCATAGGCTGCATCATAGCTTCAAGTGACATATTGAGATCAAATGGAAATTGCATCACATCAAGCTGATGAGCTGGTGGATCTGGTGGAGCTAGCAGATTTCCAAACAGCTGTAGATTGACAGCACCCTGAACTGATCCTACAGACTCAACACTGTTGGAATGAATGCCAAGAAATAGAGTGAGACCACTATGCTCCATCTCAACTGCATGAGAAGCACCATCCTGCTGCTCATGGACCAACAGATAATTTAGCTCTAAAAAAGCTTCTCCTTGAATGACATTGTTGTTGTTCGGGGGCATTGCCTAGTGATCCCAGCCTTGTTCCTCTGCATCATCTGCATCTTCTTGCAATCAGTAGATGTGTCTACTGATTACGTAGTATGTGCTTATCTAGATCATAATTAGTATGTCGTTAATTTTGTTAATACAATGTTCATGATCATTTTCTGGATTAAATTAATCAAAACATTGCCTATATACTCAGCACTTCTTGAAAGAAAAAAAAACATGCTAATTTGCCATCCAAAAGCAGGACAGAGGAATCCCGTCCAGTGGAGAGATAGAGAGGGCGCCAAGTGGAACCCGCGCGCGTCCAGTGGAAAGGGATAGCGAGCGAAGGGAAGCCATGAATGCCACGCAGCCTCCACACTGCCCTCACCTCCTCCACTCCACTAGGCAGCAAAGGAAAAGTGCGATGCTTCCAGCACCAACGGTCCAACCACCGACTCTTATCCCCAGGCACCCCCACCCCTCCTCCCACAGTGCTTTCCCGCGTGCATTTCATCGCTCTCGATCAGCAGCTCTTGGCAGATCGTGCGTCGATCAGCTGTTGCCTCCACGGGCTAGGCCGTAAAGAAGAATCCGAGAGAGAGCTGCATCAATGGCACTGCAGATGCAGGCGCAGGCCCCGTCGCTGGCGCGCGCGCCGGCGGGGAGCCCCGCGCGGCTCCGGTCGGCGTTCTGCGCGCCGCCGCTGCTTGTGCGGGTCCGGCTGCCAGCGCCGTGCAGGGCGACGTCCGCGGCGGCGGCGCGGATCACGATGCGGTTCGGCCGCGTTGAGACGAAGCAGGCCTACATCTGCCGGGACTGCGGGTGGGTGAGCCTGCCCGCGCGTTGCTACGGTGAAGTTGACTGCTCCTGATGCGCTCTGCACTTTTGCGAATGTTGTAGGTACATATACAAGGACAAGACTCCGTTTGAGAAGCTGTCCGATGACTACTACTGCCCTGGTGAGAAAATTTTGTGTAACCACACTTTACCGGATGTCAGGGCTTTTTCTGATTCACAGGATTATTAAAACGCTGGAATATAGAAAAAAAAAGGCATGATTGCACTATGATGTCCTCTTGAATCCTATAGAATCTGAAAATTACAGGAATTTGAATGGAAGAGTGCTAGCATAGCAAAAACAAAGGAATTCTTCCAAGAGGCTTGAGGGGATGAAAATTTTCCTTCGAAACATAATACAAATGAATTCTAAGGAATAATTCCTAAGGATTCCTGAATCCAAATCATCCATCCAAAATACCTATGAATCAAAGGAGCCGTTAGGCACATAAATTCCATGAGTGTTTTCGTTGCACCCATGGTAGACTCTTACCCCACTTGCCATTGCATTTGCCACGAGGGTGGCTGCTAATTTAGCCATCACAAAAATTGTGGCTTGACTCTAAAAAAAACTGTGACTTTAGATGCCCTCGTCTCCAACGCCCAAAGCGCCTTCATTAAAAAGAGAAGCATTCATGACAATTTTATGTATGTGCGGAACTTTGCTCGACGCCTTCACAAATGCAAGACCCCCGCCCTTCTTTCCAAGCTGGACATAAGAAAAGCCTTCGACTTTGTCAGATGGGAATTCATCCTCCACCTCTTGCAACTAAAGGGCTTCCCTTGCAAATTCCGTGATTGGATTGCCGCTCTACTTTGCACCTCTTCCTCACGTTTCCTGCTCAATGGTCTGCCCGGACCTCCCATCAAACATGGTCGCGGTTTTTGGCAAGGAGACTCGATCTCGCCATTGCTATTCGTCCTCGCAATTGATCCTCTTCATCAAATACTTGACTTGGCAACGAGGAAGGGCCTCCTTCATAAAATTCTGGGACGAGGTGCTATGATGAGAACCTCCTTATACGCGGATGACGCGGCCATTTTTATGGCCCCTATCAAGAGTGACATCGACAACCTCTCCACCATTTTGAAGGGCTTCGGTGATGTCACGGGTCTATGCACCAACTTTCACAAAAGCTCGGTTGTGCCCATCCGGTGCTCCAACGTTGACTTGGATCATGTCCTCAGTGGCGTACCGGTGTCCAGAGCCACCTTCCTGATGAAATACCTGGGACTCCGACTCTCGGTCTGGCAGCTCAAGTCTGTAGATTTCCAATACCTTGAGGACAAGGCGGCCGACAAACTTGTCACCTAGGACGGACAAAACATCACCACCATCGGGCGCACGACACTTGTCAAATCAGCCATTGCCTCCCAGGCAGTGTATGCCATCACACCCCTCATCGTGCCACCGCGCTCTCTTCACAACATCAACAAATTGGAGAGGGCCTTTCTCTGGTCTGGTTCAGATAAGACGACTGGTGCCAAATGTAAAGTGAATTGGAAGGTGGTCTGTCGCCCCAAGGAGTACGGAGGCCTTGGGGTTCTAGACACTGACAAGTTTGCTCGGGCCTTACGTCTTAGATGGCCTTGGTATGAATGGAAGGCGCCGAACAAGCTTTGGGTGGGGCTTGGGAACCCCTGCACGGAGGACGACATGGACTTCTTCTATGCCTCAACGACCACCATTTTGGGCAATGGAGCCAAAACACCTTTTTGGGACTCCCCATGGCTTCTTGGGCGGAAACCGAAGGACATTGCTCCTTTAATATATGATGCCTCCACGCGTAAGAATTGGAAAGTGCATGAAGCCCTCGATGGAAATGCTTGGATTCTTAAGATCAGCCACAACATCGTCGCTTCCGTTGCCCACATCCGTCAATTCTTGACGTTATGGATGTTGGTGCATGATCTACACCTGGACACACAAGCTGACGATGACATTATCTGGAAACATGCCAATAAAGGATCTACTCGGCGGCCACTGCATACAAGGCACAATTCCTCGGCTTGATGCTCTCGCCTATGGACTTCATGATCTGGAAGGCTTGGGCCCCTCCCAAGATCAAATTCTTTGCTTGGTTGACTATCCAAGACCGGATTTGGACTGCCGACAGATTAGAGTGGCGCAGATGGGAAAACTGTGGACTCTGCCCGCTCTGCAGGACTGAAGGCGAGACGGGCGCGCACCTCTTCTTCAAATGCCGCTACACTATTCGGCTATGAAACTCGGTCATCCTTGAATTCGGTCTTGCTCACATGGACACCTCTTCTTGACACTTGGATGGATCCGTTTTGGAATGGTGGGCAAGCGAACCAGCTTGCAAAACCTAGATCGACGAGCCTTGGCCTCCCTTACAATGTTGGTTTCTTGGACAATCCGGAACGAGCGTAACGCTCGGGTCTTCGATCGCAAGAGTGCACCACCCCCGGTCCTCCTTCGGACTATCATCGATGACGCCAAGCTTTGGGTTCTCGCGGGTGCTAAAAAACTAGGGTCCATTATTGTACGCGAGTAGTTGCCATGCCGTGTGTGTGGTCACTTGTAACACCCTAAAACTCTTCTCTCTTATTTAATGAATGAGGCAAATCTTTTGCCTCCGTTTCAAAAAAAAAGTGAGATAGAGTGTGGAAAGCAAGCTAACCCGTTGCCCTTGTTAATCCTCATTTTTCTCGCTCTTACATGGTTTGTTGACACATTTTCGGTCAGCCCCTGTTTTTTAGCCATGTACTCTATAGCTGCGTCAATTAATTTGGATCAAAGGCAGTACTCATTTTTTGCGAAGAAATTTTAAATATAGTCAACCTGTGATGCTGGGGTTCTAACTTAGCTACTTGGACAACTGTCTTAAATGTTGCCCAGAGCAGAAATTGGATACTCTTTTCTTTACCTTTTGCCTTTCTTTTATATGTACATGTTGCATGTTAATATTTATGAAAATACCGTTGAATGATTGTTCTACAGTTCTTGGCATAAAAAGAAGTTGTCATTCATTTTCATATTCCAACCACTGAACTCCATTGTTGATGCAGTCTGTGCCGCTCCTAAGAGAAGATTCAGGCCCTACGAACCACCAGTGGCCAAGAACGCCAACGCCACTGATGCCCGGAAGGCGAGGAAGGAGCAGCTCAAAAAGGACGAGACTGTGGGGTAAGTAGTTGAACCCTACAAGAAGAAAAGCAAAATAATCAATTAGCTTGACTTCTCCTTCATACGTGTCGATTCAACGTTGTGATGTTAGCTACAAAGAGTAGAGACTGATTGATGACGAACTTTGGAAAATTATTTTGCTCTCTTGCAGGAAAGCTTTGCCTATTGGTATCGCGGTCGGGATCGTTGCATTGGCGGCCCTGTTCTTCTACCTGAACAGTGTCTACTAGACGAAGACAAAAAAGAAAGAAAGTAAAAAAGGGAATGCTTCATGTGATGGAAAGAACTAGGACTGTTTTACGGTTCTTTTTGCCTCTGTATACATGGGTGATGGGTGGTCATATAGAGTATGTTTGGTTGGTCCAAAACTAGACATACTAAAATCTTGGATGGCATACTATAATATTTTGACTTCTGTTCGGTTGTTCATTGTGAAAAGTGTCTGAAGGTTAGATGGCTTTAGTCTCCAATATATTAATTCATGGATACATGTCAGTTGCCCATTTGTGAGGTGATGATACATGTAGCAGTTTAGTCCCACATGGGAAAGTGGAGAAAAGTTTGAACAAACATCTTCCACATACCATTGTAGTTTGACAAGAGAGTGGTGCCAATAATCTGCCAATTGCCTGATAAGTACTTCCTCTGTAAACAAATATAAGAGCGTTCAGATCCTCATTTTAGTGATCTCGCTCTGATATTTCTTTATGGAGGGAGTACTTGTGAAAGCCAAATCACGGTCTTAACTTTCAACCCATTGTGCAATGAGACGGTACTAACGATGGGCATCTCGTCTCGTGTACACATGCCGCTGGGATAGCTAGTTGATCAGAGAAAGGGAAAACAGGTGCGCATCTAAAATGAAAAGTTGCGCCGTAACGCTAAGTACCGGCACATCCGCAGCTGCTCATTGCCATTCTGAGATTAGTGCGACACTGTTTCGTACAAAAAGCAAGTCATTATGTTTAGGAAATACACACACTAACAGAAAATCCACGTACCACTCGGGTCGCCTCCCCCGCGGGCGACTCGGGAGGGCTCCGCCGCCGCCGCCGCCGCCTAGTCCCTCCAGCGCCCTTCTCCCCCTCCTCCGCTGCCGATGGTCGGCGTCGGGCAAAGCCCGTACGTGCAACAGCGGTGGCGGCGGGTCTCTCTTCCCGTTTTCGGATCCACGGCGGCACGAGCGTCCTAATCCACGGGGTGCGGCCCTCTCGACGGTGTGGCGGATCCCGGAGGCGGCGGACTCGCGGCGGTGTACGGGTGCCCAGATCCATGGGTGTAGGATTCCCGGCAGCGTGCGGGCTCCCGGCGGCGGCGAGATCGGTCGACAGCGGGCTTGGGCGATGGCGTCGGCCGCGTGGTGTCGGATCTCGTTGCTCGCGGCAGATCTCGCCACTCCAGCCTTCGTGGAGGAACCTGGACCAGGGGTGGCGGCCCCGTTAGGCATGGCGACGACGTCTCGGCTGGCGACGTTCCCGGGGGATGGATGGAGGACGTCTTGACCACGTGGGCGGTGAGTCGCCAGTGGATCTCCTCCGCGCTGCAGTCTCTCTCCCACTGCAGTTGGTGGCCTCGGTGCATTCGCGGGGGCTAGTAGAGGTGACATCGGACCGGAGGAAACTCTGGATGACTCGTTCATCCTGACGGTGGCGACGACCAGGGTCGCTGTTCTCCTACTTGCAGGCGCCGCCGAGGTCCCTGCCCTCCACCCCGACCCCATGCCCGGGTGAAAACCCTAAATCCCCTTAGATTGGGCGGCGGCGGCGGCACTATGTGTGTCGTGCCCTTGTTGGAGGCGCCGCCTGGGGCGATTGGGTGCTCGGTTTGAGGAACTGCAGGCGTAGGGGATGGGACCAGTTGCAGCAGGTGGTGTTCCGTGTCGGAGGAGCGGCGTGGCATCTGGCACGTCGACAACGGCGGGTCTCAGCGGCATGGAGCAGCGGGGTCTCGCCGGTGGGCGTGTGATGAAGGACGAGCGCATGATGGTGGCGTTGTCTGGCGTCATGGTGGCGTCGATGGCAGCTAGATCGGACAAGGTAGATGCAGCAGTACAACACTGAAGATGGATTGGTGGCAGGTGGCTGCGGCGGCCTCAGACCCGGCAGACGTCCTGGTTGAGGAATGCGTCGGACTGGTGGGTGCCCATACCCGGCAGGCGTCCTGATTGGGACCTCAGGTCTTAAATGTTAGGTTTGACTGTGAGGTCTGATTGGTATTAGACCCAGACTATCAACATCCCTACATCAACTGGATAGAAGTAGCGACTGATGTTGCCTAGACTGTAGCTATAGTCTTACTGTTGTATGATTTTGTATAGTCTTGTGTGAATAATTAATAAAGTGACTGCATGCATCGATTTCAAAAAAAAAGGAAATACACAACAATACAAAAAGAAGGGGGTTCACAACAATAGCCTTTTTTCAAGTGAGATAGCAGAGAGGCGCACTGCATGTGCGTATTGCCTGTCCAACTAAAGACTTGCTTTTAATTTTTCTCATATCATTTTCAATGACTCATAGAACCAATATTTCATTTTAATACTTTATATATATTTGAACTCATGTCGCAAAGACCTTAAAAACAAGACCAAATTTTGATACATTTTAAATGGGTTTAAAATTCATGAAACATATTTCACTGTTTTGAAATCTTTTGAATACAATGATTTTAATCAGTTTCACAAGTTGACATTTCAGTTTCTTTTCTTCTTTCAATTTCAACAACTACATTTCACTTTGCACTAGCTTATTTCACAAAAATCACATGTATTTCAATTGCACATTTTTAAAATAACATATTTCACCATTTGAAATAAATGGTTACACATTTCAAAATAATCAATTTCACATGTTGACATTACATTTCACTTTTCACTGGCTTGTTTTATAAAATCATATGTATTTCAATTGCACATTTTTGTGAAAACATATTTCACTCTTTTGAAATAAACTGTTACACATATTTTAAAAATCAATTTCACATGTTGACATTTGTAACATCCCAAATTTTCAATTTGGAATGTTATGCATTAGATCATCATTGCACATCATATTTTATTGCATTTTGGTTTGATCCTAGAAATTCTATGCAACTCAAGGACCCATGGAGAGAGTTGGGAATTTCGTTATTTTCATATTTGAGTTTTCTCAAATTTTGAAAAGAAGATCGTTTAATTTTAATTATTTTCTCTTCGAATATTTCTTTTATGAAAATAAAAAGAGAGGGGATAAAATAACTTCCCCAAAATAAATAAATATTGGAGGTTTAATATTAAAATCAAATAAGATTTCATTTGGAGTTTTTATCGCTATTTTATTTGAATTAGAAAAAGTATGCGTTTTTCAAAATTGCATTAGAGGCCCAAATAAATGTTCACCTTGTCCGTTAGTTTTTTAGAGGACGGGGACAATTTGTTTCAGGATTTTTGGAGTTCGTTTAGTATTTCTTTTCTTTGTTCTTCCGAGCGGGATTATTTAAAAAAAAACCCAACCGACCTAACCAGGCCGTGTCCGACCTGGACACTAGCCCGGCCAGCTCTTTAAAGCTGCGGAGGCCTGAGCCAGCGCCACCCCGCCTGAAACCCTAGCCCCGCCCGAAACCCTAGCCCCGCCCCGCGGCCCCGCCCCCGCCGCCGGAGCTCCGCCGCCCGTGCCACACTGCAACGCCCCGCCGCCGCCGGTTCCCCTCGCCGCCGACGCCGTTAGCCGCCGGAGCCACCGCCGACCTCGCCGGATCTCGTTGAGGTAGTTCGCCGCCGCCGCCGGTTTTCCTCGGAAAACCGATCGGTTTTTTCGAAACCCTATTTATTTATTTATTTAGATCGGTTTATTTTCCCGGTTTATTTATTTAGCGAACGCCCGTTGTCGGTGTCAAAACCGGCGGATCTCGGGTAGGGGGTCCCGAACTGTGCGTCTAAGACGGATGGTAATAGGAGGCAGGGGACACGATGTTTACCCAGGTTCGGGCCCTCTTGATAGAGGTAAAACCCTATGTCCTGCTTGATTGTTCTTGATGATATGCGTATTACAAGAGTAGATCTACCACGAGATCAGAGAGGCTAAACCCTAGAAGCTAGCCTATGGTATGATTGTATGTTGTCCTACGGACTAAAACCCTCCGGTTTATATAGACACCGGAGGGGGCTAGGGTTACACAAGGTCGGTTACAAAGGAGGAGATATCCATATTCGTATTGCCTAGCTTGCCTTCCACGCCAAGTAGAGTCCCATCCGGACACGGGACGAAGTCTTTAGTCTTGTATCTTAATAGTCCAACAGTCCGGCCAAAGGATATAGTCCGGCTGTTCGGAGACCCCCTAATCCAGGACTCCCTTAGTAGCCCCTGAACCAGGCTTCAATGATGATGAGTCCGGCGCGCAGTGTTGTCTTCGGCATTGCAAAACGGGTTCCTCCTCCGAATACACCATGGAAGAGTTTGAATGCAAGGATAGTGTCCGACCCTGTAAAATAAGTTCCACATACCACCGTAGAGAGAATAATACTTCCATAAATCTAATCTACTAACATGTTTTGATAGTATGACATCACTTCATGGCCCCGTTGTTATTCGAACCGCTTTTCTCAACCAGCTCCGCACATATCGCGAGGCGGTTTTCTCGATACCTCTTGTCAAAGCAGAGATCGTGTTCCCCTTATCACGGGATTCTCATCAATACGGACGTGGGTAACCCAACCGCGCCATCAATTACGGCGCCTGGGGAATAAGCGGTTTTGCCAGGCAAGTGGGGAGACTCATCGCCTCCTCCGCCCTTATAAAAGGGACAAAGATCTACTTTTTTCACCCACGCCTTCTTCCTTCTCGCTTTCCCATTCCCGCACACTCGAGCTCTAGCGCCCAAGCTCGCGTTCTTCTTCTCAAACCACTCCAAGCATGTCTGGAGCAGGAGGCAAGTGGATGCTTTCCTCCGTCACAGAGGAAAACATCAAAAAATTACGGGAGGCCGGATACCTACCTGCGAATATCGCACACCGGCTGCCGAATATGGGGCAGATCGTCCCAACGCCTGAACCCCATGAGAGGGTAGTTTTTCTTTTCCATTTCGTCCGCGGACTGGGATTTCCTCTCCACCCGTTTGTCCGCGGGCTCATGTTCTACTACGGGCTAGATTTCCATGATCTGGCCCCCAACTTTATCCTCAACATCTCGACATTCATCGTCGTGTGCGAGGCCTTCCTCCGCATCAGGCCCCACTTCGGCCTATGGCTGAAACCCTTCAATGTCAAACCGAAGGTGGTGGGAGGCCAGCAAGCAGAATGCGGAGGCGCCATGGTGGGCAAGATGCCTAATGTCACCTGGCTCAAGGGTACCTACGTGGATACCATAAAGGGGTGGCAATCGGGGTAGTTCTACATCACCGAGCCGCGCGACTCCAACTGGGTGGCGGCCCCCAAATTTCGATCCGGAATCCCCACGCGTCTCACCTCCTGGGAAAAGAAGGGCCTGTCCTGGGGTTCTTTGGTAGAGCTGACCAGACTTCAGACCTGCATCCAGAACATGACGAGCAAGAAAATCAAGCTCGTCAACGTGGTCCAGGTTATGCTCTTCCGCCGGATCCTCCCGTGCCAACAACAGGCATTTGTTTTGTGGGAGTTCGACTCGGCCCAGCACCAAACGCTGCGAGAGCTCTATGACACGACGCACGAGGACGTCTGGAGGGTGCTGTTCATGGGCGCCAAGATGCCTCCCTCCCTCACCGAGGACCGCGGACTCAGCGCAAAGCGCCGCGCCCATTCGGTAGGCTTTTATATATCTTAGGGTATTTATGCTCCCTAGTTTAGTTATGTGCTGGATCTAAGCTTTCATGTCATTAACAGGACTGGATAAAGATAGCGGAGCAGCTTGATTGCCCAGCCCCCTGCCCGAAGATCCTGCAAATGCTCTTCTAACGAAGATGCTGACTCCGGCACCTTACGAGGTGCCGGAAAAGACGGCCAAGAAGAAGGCCGCGGGGACCTGAAAGGGTCTCCGGCGCAAGATGGTTCTATCGGACTCATCGTCTGATGAGTCCGACGCGCACTCCTCCCACGGAAATGAGGAGGAGGAGAAAAGTTCTCCCCCCGCCGGGGGAGACAAGAAAAGGAAGGCCGACCCATCCAGGGAGGCCGAAGGGTCCATGAAGGGAAAGACCCTCCCTCTGGACTGTGCCACGACGGCCGCCGACAGCGGCGACGAGTGGCTACCCAGGGACAAGCCCCTGGCGAAGTCGTAAGTGTCCGGACACCATAGTACTTCATGGTACGTTTTATTGTACTACCTTTGCTCATGCCGAACCTGATTATGCAGTCCGTCCCGAGATCGTCTCGACGTACCCTCGTCGAGCGGCTCTTTGGGCTCGTCGGATATGAACAACGGTTCTCCTCCGACGACTTCCACCCCTCGCCCTACGGACAATGCCGAGGTGGTGTCTCAAGAGGCACCGTCCCAAGGGGAGGCGGTCCTGGGGGGGCCTCACGGCGACCTCCCGGACCCAGGGTACCAAGGGAGTGAGGCTCCTACGGGCTTCGAGTTCGGGCCCCAGCCGGACACCGTGCCGGAACCTTCAATGGTTTCGGACTTCGGCAGGCGGTCCCCCATTAAGGGGGTCCAACCATCCGTGCCGGTGTCCTCTGTCCAACTAGAGGCACCGGACAACTTGCTGGAAGCGCTTCACAGCGCTTCCATCGATGAAGAGCGCCGCACTATCATGTGTGCGGTGGTTAAGAAGGTTCAGTCCGCCAAGAACGGGCTGACCGAAGCTTGCTCCAGCCTCCTAACAGGCTTTGAGGTAAGCATTCAAAATATAAAAATATTACCGCATAGATAGTAGCCCCTGATGCTCTGTTCGGCATTCGCGAAGAAAAGCCGAATAGAGTATCAAATGATAACTCATGAGTCTAATTAGAGTATGTCTATGTGTATGTGCAGGCTTCCCTGCTGGCCGCTGCCGCACGTACTGCGGAGGTCTCTGCGCTGAAGCAGGCACTGAAGCGGTCCGAGGATGAGCTCGACCTTACCAAGGGGCAGCTCGGAGAGAGCAAAGGTAAGATATACCCCAGTTTATATAGTTAAAAAGAAGTTCTGTGTAAAGTAATAGGATCATCATGAATTTGTCAGGGGCCACGACCGAGGTGGAGACCCCGAGGAAGGCGTTGTCCACGGACGAAGACAAAGCGGCCAAAGAACGTATTGAACGGGAGAAACAAGAAGCCCGAGTGGGTGAGGTGCAGCAAGAGCTCGAGGCTGTTGCCAAGAAGCATGAGTCCTTGGAGCTTGACTCCAAGACACGGGAGTCCGAGCTCGCGCAGGCGCTTGAAAGCGTCCGGAGCGCCCAGGCCGAAGCCCACAAGGCCCTCCAGGAGATTGATGCGGCAAAGAAGATAGCAGCAGGTGAGGCATTCAATATGCAAAGCAAGCATGTGAAGGAGACTTTCCTTTTTCTTACCCGAGTTCGGAGCTCTCCAGGAGCGTTTGCAGATCTTCCCCGCAGTGTGCTGGATGCCGCAGAGTTTTACCGGGATGAGGAGGGGAGCTCAACGGAGAAGTTGTTCTGGTATCAGTATATTGGGACCGAACACCCGTGTCCTTGAGCGACCAGCTGAAGCAGTTGTTCGAACTTCACAAGGCGGCCGAACAGGCCATGAGGGGCCTTATAGTCCGGATGTGGCCTGGCGAGCCCTTGTCCGGCAGCTACTCCGGTCTGGTGAGACGACTGGTGGAAGCCTGCCCACAGCTTGAAGTTATCAAGCGATCCGTCTGCACCGAAGGTGCACGCAGAGCTTTTGCCCGGGCGAAGGTGCACTAGGCGAAGTTGGACGCCGTGAAGCTTGTGAAGGAGGGGCCACCGGAGGGCAAGGAGCATCGCTGCCCTGAGAATTACTATGAGAGCGTCCTGAAGGATTCCTGCTTAGTGGCAGATGAGTGTGCCAAGGATGTAATTTTTGAATGAACATGCCCATGTGATCCTGTAATATGAAACGAGTTCTTTTGCGCCATGCGACGCTTTCTTAATTTAAAATATTACCTTCTGTGCGGCCGTTTATAAAATCTGAGAGTTGGCCAGTCGTCGGCTTCTGCCCCCATGTAGCTAGTACTGGGGTGTTCGGGGTAAATCTGAACACTCTTTACCCCAATTTTGGGTCTTTCAAGGGAGGTGCTCAGCGCAATGAACCAGGCAATCAGACTATAATGCTTTATCACTCTCACTTAGCCATAGAAGTCTATGATTTTAAATTTTTGGCGAAGCCCCTGGTATTCGGAGGGCCGAATTTGCGGTTCTATACACGCCTAAGCCGGACAAGGCCGACTCCTCGCCCGAAGCGGAAAAAGTCTTTAAGGACTTGAGACCTCTCGAACAACGACCAATCTCTCGCCTTATCATGACAGTCAGTTTTTGGCTTTCTCTACTGAGGTGCTCGTCCGGAAGAACTGGGACACAATCGCAGTAGTTCTCCCACTGCTACCTTAGCCGATATAGCGGAACGTAAGGTACCAAAGCATGGGAGCCGGGCAACCCAACATTTGACCCAAGACATGATTCGGAGTTGATGCATATAATGCCATAAGTTCGGGGTGCCGCACTGTCGAAAGTGTTCGGACTTCTTGCACCGTATTACGGGGTAAGCGAGAGCCCCTGGCGTACTGACAGTACCCGAGCGTGCAGGTTCCGAATGTCGTAAATGGACATATAAGAGAAAGAGAAAAACTTAAATAATGCAATAACAGATTAATAATATGCATTTTTATTTGAATAATACGTCGAAGCGTACTGGTACAAGTAGTGCAATAAGCGTAAAGTAGGATAATTCGAAATGTCCTATCCAAGGCAAGCTACGCAATAATAGTGAAAAGAGGGTATATCAAGTATTACTAGAGACCACCTGGCAGTTCCTGTGTTCATCTTAGCTTCTTGCCGCCTTGGTTGTTGCTTCCGGAATGTGTCCGGCCGTCGGACTGCCGGAAAGGCCTTCCGAAGAGTTAGGCCCTGAAAGAGAAAAGGAATGTCAAAGGTATACAACCCCTGGTGTGGTTAAGCCACAATGTGGGGCGTGTCCTGATTGCACTGTTCAAGATATCTTCCGATATGCCGATAAATCGGCCGATTTATCGCTTACCGCTGTGAGGACGATAAGATAAATCGGCCGATAAATCAGCCGATATGGCGATAAATCGGCCGATATGTCGATAAACTGGCCGATTTACCCCTTATCATGGGTCGACCGATAAGTTCCCGATAAGCGATATCCCCAACATTGCTGATTGTGCCCCCGCCTATGTCCATGGTATTTTCAATGCGTAGTTATGTACATGCGACACGAATTTCGTCGCTGCACTGGGACTGGGACGGGGGCCGAATTGCTAGGCGGGCGTAGATCATGCCAGGCGATCCTGTTGCAGATTATTCCGGACTCGCTTAAAGTTGTTCGGGGGCTGTAACGCCGAATGAGTGGTCTGTCTGAACAGGCTGCTTTGTGCCTCTGCTGCAAGGGCCGCAATGTGCTCTTCCGTACAGAGCGAGCGTTCTGTTTTTCATTTACTGTTATGACCCCGTGAGGTCCTGGCATCTTGAGCCTGAGGTAGACGTAATGCGGCACTACATTGAATTTTGCAAATGCTGTCCGTCCAAGTAGTGCATGATAGCCACTGCGAAACGGGACAATGTCGAAGATTAACTCTTCGCTTCGGAAGTTATCCGGTGATCCGAAGACCACTTCCAGTGTGATTGAGCCTGTGCAATGGGCCTTTACACCTGGGATGACACCTTTAAAGGTGGTTTTGCTGGGTTTGATCCTTGAGGGATCGATACCCATTTTTCACACTGTATCCTGATAAAGCAGGTTCAGGATGCTGCCGTCGTCCATAAGGACTCGAGTGAGGTGAGCCAGTGTGATTGAGCCTGTGCAATGGGCCTTTACACCTGGGATGACACCTTTAAAGGTGGTTTTGCTGGGTTTGATCCTTGAGGGATCGATACCCATTTTTCACACTGTATCCTGATAAAGCAGGTTCAGGATGCTGCCGTCGTCCATAAGGACTCGAGTGAGGTGAAATCCATCAATGATGGGGTCTAGGATCAGTGCGGCGGATCCGCCATGACAGATGCTAGTGGGGTGGTCCCTGCGATCGAAGGTGATCGGACAAGCAGACCATGGGTTGAACTTCGGGGCGATGGGCTCCATCGCGTAGACGTCCCTTAGTGCACGCCTCCGCTCCCTCTTGGGAATGTGGGTTGCGTATATCATGTTCACTGTCTTCACTTGCGGGGGAAACCCCTTCTGTCCTCCTGGGTTCGGCAGCCGGGGCTCCTCCTCGTCATCGCTATGCAACCTCTTGTCCTTGTTTTTAGCATTTAACTTGCCGGCCTGCTTGAACACCCAACATTCTCTATTGGTGTGATTGGCTGGCTTGTCAGGGGTACCGTGGATTTGACACGAGCGATCCAGTATGCGATCCAGATTGGACGGAGCTGGAGTATTTCTTTTGAATGGATTTTTCCGCTGACCGGATCTAGAGCGTTTGAATCCGGCATTGACTGTCGTATCTTCGGTGTTATCGCCGTTATTACGGTGCTTTGGTCTATTACGACGCTGCCTACCGTTAGCGTCTTTGGTATCCGAGGTATCCGGATTCCTTGATGTGTTGTTGCTACGAGCCAGCCAGCTGTCCTCGCCCGCGCAAAAGCGGGTCATGAGTGTTGTGAGGGCTGCCATAGATTTCGGCTTCTCCTGGCCGAGGTGGCGGGCGAGCCACTCATCGCGGATGTTATGCTTGAATGCCGCTAGGGCTTCTTCATCCGGATAGTCTACAATTTGATTTTTCTTAGTCAAGAACCGTGTCCAGAATTGTCTGGCTGATTCCCCTGGCTGCTGGGTTATGTGGCTCAAGTCATCAGCATCCGGTGGCCGCACATAAGTTCCCTGGAAGTTGTCAAGAAACGCATCTTCCAAATCCTCCCAACTGCCGACGAAATGTGCTGGCAAGCTATTCAGCCAATGCCGAGCTGGTCCTTTGAGTTTTAGTGGGAGGTACTTGATGGCATGTAGATCGTCACCGCGAGCCATGTGGATGTGAAGGAGGAAATCCTCAATCCATACAACGGGATCTGTTGTGCCGTCGTATGATTCGATATTTACGGGTTTGAAACCCTCCGGGAATTCATGATTCATAACTTCATCAGTGAAGCATAGGGGGTGTGCGGCGCCTCTATGTCGGGCTATATCCCGACGTAGTTCGTATGAGTCTTGTCTGCTATATTCGGTCCGGCCGGATTTATTCTTGGTGTATCCGACGCGACGATCATCGTCCCGTGTGGGCGCATGTGTTCGTGTCCCGCATATTGACCTTGCGATTTTTGCCTTGTTGTCCAAGATGTCTCGCAGGTCCTCTGTATTGCCTCAGGCCTTAGTATCTTTGACGGAGTGGCAACAGGGTGCGGACTGATCTTTAGGCTGAAACGCCTCTCTGGCTCGGCGCGTAGTGGTCGGTCAGCCGCATCGTACACTGGTGAATGAGGTTTCAATGCTTCCTCCTCGAGGTGAGGTAGCAACCTGCGTTTGGGGTTACTCTTGGATGGGCGCTCGAATTCATGCTCCTTGGCCACAAGGACTTTGGTCCATCTGTCTGCTAGCAAGTCTTGATCAGCTTGAAGCTGTTGCTGCTTCTTCTTTAGGATACTTGCCTTGGCCATAAGCCGATGCTTGAAGCGCTCTTGCTCGACGGGGTCCTCAGACACGATAAACTCGTCGTCGCCGAGGCTCGCCTCATCTTCGGAGGGAGGCATGTAATTGTCCTCCTCCGGTTCTCCATCTGCTACCCGCTCTGGGGGCTAGCTTGTTCGTCCTCTAGCTCTGCACCGTGCTGGAGGGGATTGTTGTTGTCTTCGGCGCTATCCGGAGTGTTATTATCTCCTGTGCCGGTATCTCTGCTCTTGCTGTGGCGGGACTTAGAGTGGCGCCGCTGACGTCGGCGCTTGGGTTGCTTTTTGGAGGGGTCATCCTCCGCTTTCTCGTCGTCATTAGCTTCTTTGGGGGTGTCCACCATGTATATATCATATGAGGAGGTGGCGGTCCAGTGCCCTGAGGGTGGTGGATCCTGTTCGTCTCTGGCTTTGTCGTCCATACCGTCGAAGTCTTCGGAGCCGAAGTCGAGCATGTCGGTTAAGTCGTCGATAGTGGCTGATAAGTGGGTGGTGGGTGGGCAGCAAATTTCCTCGTCGCCCGCATCCCATTCTAGCCGGACATAGTTCGGCCAAGGTTCTCCTGACAGGGAGAGAGACCTTAATGAATTTAGCACATCCCCGAAGGGTGAGTGCTGAAAGATGTCCGCGGAGGTGAACTCCATGATTGGCGCCCAGTCGGAATCGACGGGCATGTATATGGGCGGCTCGGAGTCCGTGACCGTAGATGAATCCAGTGGTTTGGCGACACGGCTCTCGTAAGGGGTGAAGTCAGTATCCGGCTCTATCGCCACTGAGAGTGAGGCCTCCATGGCGGGGTCCATCCCTCCGCTCTCGGATGGCGCGACTTGCTCCGGATTGATGGATGGAGTAGCTGCGGATGCGATCTCCTGAATACTGTCCGACGGCAGAGTTACGTCATGCTCGTCAAGACTGTACGACGCGTCCGACATGGGCTCGAATCCGTCGAAGATCAAGTCTCCGCGGATGTTGGCCGTGTAGTTCAAGTTTCCAAATCTGACCTGATGGCCAGGGGCGTAGCTCTCAATCTGCTCCAGATGGCCAAGCGAATTGGCCCGCAGTGCAAAGCCACCGAATATGAAGATCTGTCCGGGGAGGAAAGCCTCACCCTGGACGGCATCGCTAGCGATGATCGAAGGAGCCATCAAACCTTATGGTGACGACATAGTGGAACTCTCAATGAAAGCACCAATGTCGGTGTCAAAACTGGCGGATCTCGGGTAGGGGTCCTAAACTGTGCATCTAAGGCGGATGGTAACAGGAGGCAGGGGACACGATGTTTACCCAGGTTCGAGCCCTCTTGATAGAGGTAAAACCCTACGTCCTGCTTGATTGTTCTTGATGATATGCATATTACAAGAGTAGATCTACCACGAGATCAGTGAGGCTAAACCCTAGAAGCTAGCCTATGGTATGATTGTATGTTGTCTGACGGACTAAAACCCTCCGGTTTATATAGACACCGGAGGGGCTAGGGTTACACAAAGTCGGTTACAAAGGAGGAGATATCCATGTCCGTATTGCCTAGCTTGCCTTCCATGCCAAGTAGAGTCCCATCCGGACACGGGATGAAGTCTTTAGTCTTGTATCTTAATAGTCATACAGTCCGGCCAAAGGATACAGTCCGGCTGTCCGGAGACCCCCTAATCTAGGACTCCCTCACCCGTTCGTACGTTTGTTTTAACGAACGCTTTTTGCCCGTTAACTGCAGACGACGAACGGTCGTTCGTTAGCCTGTTCGTCACTTTTCCTTTTCCAGTGTTTTTCCGCGATTATTTTCGATTGCGATTTCGGCCCTAATCTTCGTTCTAGTATAACTTTTCGCTCGTTTATCAGAATCAGGTGATTCAAGCGCCTAGATCTTTCTTTCGAAGCCCTCTTTCTGTTTAACTAACTTGAACAAGATTTTGCTACTGTAAAATTTGACTTAAGTCTAGATTAGTAAACGGATCTTGTTTCTTTCGCAGTTTGAGTTTCGTTGCTTCGTTTGATTTGATTCTTTTTGCAAACCAGAGTTAAGTTGAACTTTCTGGTTAGATCTCTTATTTGAGTTTTATCCGTGCTTCTAGGTGAGTGCTTATTGTATCCTTGTTTGTTTGCGATAGAGTACCCGGAGTGCGAAGCGTGCTACTATGAGTCTCTAGGCTTCACGGATCATCAGCAAGGCAAGTAACACTTTGATCATACCTCTTACTACCCAGTTTTATTGCATTAGATCAATCCTCAAACAATTGCATGATTAGGATATGATTAAATTGTGGGTTTTGGGAAGTAGATGAGGTAGTACCTATAACCTATTTTATTATCAAACCCTTGGGAGTTACTTCTACGTTGCTTATATTGCTATGCTATGCTCGTAGACGTGGATTCGGTTTGAGAGTATTCATGACAGATGTGAGTTGTTTATTAATGGTTCAACTTAAGGTGGAAAATTAAATACACATCTCGGTGGATTGCTTGTGGGTACGTGGAGAATCCAGTGTTGTCCTAGGATATCCCGAAGGACCCATGTGATAATCCTATGGCCCGCCACCTAGGCTCAAAGGGATCATAAGATTATTCATGCTAGAAACTTCCGTGTGCAGCCACAAGCTATTATGGGCTCTAGCATAGTTGAGTAAGTTGCGTGAAGCTCTCGAAGAGGTAGACTAGCAGATGTAGTGGGTTGTAGGTGGTACTGTCTATCCAGAGTAGAGAGTTAATGCTTCAGAAAGACTGTGTCTCGGTCATCCATTTCTCAAACACTGTTTAGTGCGAGAAATCCAACGGAGGAGATCGAGTCTTGTGGGGAAAAGTGTGCAAACCTCTGCAGAGTGTATAAACTAATCATGGTTAGCCGTGTCCCCGGTTATGGACATCTTGAGTATCTGGTTCTTGGATTATCATGATTGATCTCATCACTCTTAATATAATTTGATTGGGTTTAATGATGATGATTAATTGGGATTGAGTTGGAGGAACCTTCTCAATGTTTAACACCTACCATGATAGTTAAATAAAATTTATTCCTTTGTTGAAGGAAAAAATGGCTTTTTCGCAAAAACATATTAACCATACAGCCTCCACCAGCCAAATATGCATATAGTGATAGCATTTATTCTGTTCATTACTCTTGTGTTACCTTGCCAGCATATTCCATGTGCTGACCCGTTTTCGGGCTGCAACGTTCATGTTGTAGACTTTTCAGATGACGAGTAAGGAGCCTTAGGTCGTTGTCTTTCACTCAGTGATTCCGTTGGAGTTGATGGACTCACTTTATCTTCCAAGCCTTCCGCTGTTATCGTATTAGATGGCCTTAAGCCATATTTATTGTAATAAGTTCTCTTTTGAGACATTCGATGTAATAAGTGTGTGATTGCTACTCTGTTATAAATCCTCAAGTACTGTGTGTGTCAACATTACCGATCCAGGTATGACACTGATGCACAAAGATCAGACTATTTGAGGTCTGGTCGCTACAAGATGGTATCAGAGCACATGCTGACTGTAGGACACGACCACTAAGCTAAAACCCTAGATCACTACTCTCTTCTCATTTCTGACTCCTTTCCTTTTTCTACTCTTTAGGGTGGCGGATGCAAGGAACAAGTTCACTCAACCGGATGAAGACACGCCTTTTGAACGACACTTGAAGGAAGTTACTAGATACCTGAACATCAGAATACCAAGCTTCACCGGGACCTACAACGCCACTTTACCAGAAGAGGAGCGCTGGATGATTTGAGTTCAAGTTCCAGGAAGGACGTTCGCGCCAGCCACTGAGCCCATAGAGTTTTCCTTTGATGCACCAACCTGGAGTTTAGGCAAGAGCATGGCAGCCCACATCACCATTGGACGCATTGGATAAGTTTACCATAAGGATCTCAAGGATACTATCTACCAGATTTGTGGGCGCCGAAATGAACAATGGGAGATGATCAGCACCAGGAAGGATAGATCTATTGCAGCTTTCATCCAGGAGTTAAACCAGCACATTCGTTGCCAGGAGAACCAGATGTGCGCAGGCATGATAGATCTGAAGAAGGCAATGACCAGGATCACGGAGCTGGAGGAGGAACTCAAGTCTACACGCCATGGATACAAGGAGGAAATGACGATATTAGTGGAGATGAATGACGATCTGACAAGGAAGCTAAGAGTATTCATGGGAGACCCCGCGCCAGGAGGAGAAGACGATGATTCCACTTGCCCAGAGAACTACATCATCATCAATGACACCGACTCGAACCCCGACGATAGCGATGATGACTATGTTGATGAAGCTGGAGCGGATATTATGGAGTCTTCCACCGATCAATTTTTCTAGTCGACCACCATATCAGTAGTAGTATTCCCCCATGTATATAGATTAGTCCGAGCACTTTTGTAACGATAGTTAGACCGATTGTATGCCCTTGTTTGAATTGATTGAAGTGATATGATTGTGTTTGTCTCATGTGCATATGGGTAGTGCTTTCTCACTAGACCTCATTCTATTCTATTTCTCTTCCCTCTAAACCCTCAGATGCCTCCGAGACGTGACCCCGGATTTACTTTCCTACCGGAGCTCACTCAGTTGATCCAGCAGCAGAATGCCTTGATGCAGTTGTTAGTTCAGAACCAAGGCAACAACAACAACCCACCACCACCACCCCCAGTTGACAACTTAGCCCATTTTCTGAGGTTGCAGCCGCCGGTGTTTTCCAGTAGCACCGAGCTGATAGTTGCAGATGATTGGCTCCGCAGGATTGGAAGGGAATTGACCACTGCAAGATGCACAGATGCTGAGAAGGTGCGTTTTGCCGCGCACCAATGGGATGGACTAGCAGCCTCATGGTGGGAAAATTACACATCCACTTTTCCTATAGCCAATGTTACATGGGACCAGTTTCAGCAGGCCTTTCGCACTGCCCATGTATCAGCAGGAGCTATGGCCATGAAGAAGCACGAGTTTTGTAACTTACGCCAAGGAGGACGCACCGTTGGCCAGTATGTGGACGACTTTAGTAAGCTAGCACATTATGCTCCAGATGACATTGCTACGGATGCAGCTAAGCAGGAGAAGTTTCTGGAAGGACTGAATGATGAGCTGAGCATGTAGTTGATGGTAGCAACTTTCAGTAACTACCAGGAGTTGGTAGATAGAGCTCTCATGATTGAAGGGAAGAAGCAGCAGATTGACAACCGCAAGAGGAAGTATGGACAAGGGAAGTACAATTCTGGAGCTCAACAGAGACCCCATCTTACCCCGAACTCAGGAGGACCTCTTCAGCATAACCATGGAGGTCACAAACACAATGGAGGGATTTCGCACAACCATAGTGGCCCCAGGAATGGAAATGGTAATGGGGGAAGCAAAGGCCAAAACCATACCAACCCAGCAACGCCCGCCAAGAAGGATCTAAGTCACATTACTTGCTTCAAGTGCGGGAAGAATGGACATTATGCCACGGAGTGTTCTGAAGCAAACAATGGAAATGGCAATGGAAGCTCTGGGAAGAAGCCCAACCCTTTTAACAGGGGACAAGTGAACCACATGAACGTGGAGGAGGTTGAAGCGCATCCGGATGCAGTAATAGGTAAGTTTATGATTAAGTCATTTACTACAATCGTTCTTTTTGATACTGGTGCATCGCATTCATACATATCAAGGGGATTTGTGGAAAAGTTTAAACTACCAACCCAAGCCCTTAGGACACCCATGTTAGTAACCTCACCAGGAGTAGAGTATATGGCTAGCCTATGATGTGATCAGTTAACATTAAGGATTGGTAGCTACGTGTTCCCCTCAGACCTAATAATATTGGAGTCACAAGGACTGGATGTGATATTAGGCATGGATTGGTTATCGAAGTATGGAGGGAACATTGACTGCGCCAGTAAGTCGATTTTGCTTACCACCCCAGAAGGAAGAAGGATCAAGTATGTATCCCGACATGTGCCGAATAGGACTCAAGTGAATTCCTTATCAGGAGTTGTACATGAGGAAGTACCAGTGGTAAAGGATTTCGCGGATGTATTTCCAGAAGAGTTGCCAGGCATGCCACCGGATAGAGACATTGAGTTTTTGGTTGAGCTTTTGCCAGGCATAGGGCCAATATCTAAGAGACCATATAGGATGCCCGCTAAGGATTTGGAGGAAATTAAGAAGTAGATTAAGGAGTTACTGGATAAAGGCTATATTCGCCCAAGCTCGTCACCTTGGGGATCACCAGTGATTCTAGTGGAGAAGAAGGATGGATTGTTGAGGATGGTTGTTGATTATCGAGGATTGAATGAAGTGACGATCAAGAACAAGTACCCACTGCCGATGATAAATGATTTGTTTGACCAGCTACAAGGAGCTAAGGTTTTTTCCAAGATTGATCTGCGATCAGGGTACCATCAGCTAAAGATTCGAGAGCAGGATATACCTAAGATAGCTTTTACCACAAGGTATGGGCTATATGAGTATACCGTTATGTCATTTGGCATGACTAACGCACCTGCCTATTTCATGAACATGATGAACAAGGTGTTTATGGAGTTTTTAGGTAAGTTCGTCGTAGTGTTCATTGATGATATTTTGGTCTACTTGAAGAATGAAGAGGAGCATAAGGAGCATTTGCGTTTGGTACTTGGGAAGCTCGGGGAACATCAGCTATACGCCAAGTTCAGCAAGTGTGAGTTTTGGTTGAAGGAAGTTGGATTCCTCAGACATGTTATATCTGGAGAAGGAATAGCCGTAGACCCTACCAAGGTCATCACTGTGACAAATTGGGAAGCACCCACGTCATTGGAGAGATCCAGAGTTTTCTTGGACTCGCAGGATAATACCGGAGGTTCATTGAGAATTTCTCGAAGATTGCAAAGCCCATGACAGAGTTGTTGAAGAAGGACACCAAGTTCAAATGGACTGAGGAATGTGAGGCCAGCTTTCAGGAGTTGAAGAAACGCTTGGTTACAGCTCTAGTGTTGATTCTTCCAAATCAACGCAAGGATTACCAGGTGTATTGCGATGCTTCACATCGAGGACTTGGAGCAGTGCTTATGCAGGAAGAAAGAGTTGTTTTCACGACAGCTTAAACCCCCATGAGTTGAATTATTCTACCCATGATTTGGAGTTAGCAGCCGTAGTGCATGCGTTGAAGACATGGAGACATTTTCTCATCAGAAACCATTGTGAGGTGTACACGGATCACAAGAGTTTGAAGTATATATTCACGCAGAAGGAGTTGAATCACAGGCAAAGGAGATGGTTGGAGCTCATTAAGGATTATGATATGAAGTTGCATTATCATCCCGGAAAGGCTAACGTAGTAGCCGATGCGTTGAGCCGCAAGAGTCATGTCAATACACTCATGACCGGAGAGTTTCCCAAGGAGTTAGCAGAGTATCTCCGTGAGCTATATTTGGAAATAGTCCCAAGAGGTTATGTAGTAGCATTGGAGATTCAGTGTACTTTGATGGATAAGATCAGGGAAGCTCAGAAGACGGACAAGGAGATTGCCGAGATAAAAGAGAGGATGAGGAAAGGAAAAGCTAAGGGATTTCATGTGGAAAAGCACGATACCCTATGGTTTGAGGACCGTGTTTATGTGCCAAATGGTCCGGAGATCAGGAAGTTGATTTTGCAAGAGGCCCATGATTCTCCGTATTCGATTCACCCAGGAAATACCAAGATGTATCTGGATTTGAAGAATAGTTTTTGGTGGACCGGAATGAAGAAGGATATTGCGGAATATGTAGCAGTTTGTGATGTATGTCAGAGAGTGAAGGCAGAACATCCGAAGCCAGCGGGATTGTTACAGCCATTGCCGATACTCGAATGGAAGTGGGACAAACTAGGCATGGACTTTATCACGGGATTACCCAGGACTCGTTCAGGCTATGACTCGATATGGGTTGTAGTCGATTGTTTGACGAAGGTAGCTCATTTCATCCCAGTGAAGACCACTTACACCAGTGCTAAGTTGGCAAAGATTTACATGACCAGGATCGTATGTCTGCATGGAGTTCCGAGGACCATTGTATCAGATAGAGGAACCCATTTTACCTCAAAGTTTTGGAATCAGTTGCATGAGACTTTGGGAACCAGGTTAGAGTTCAGTACAACCTTTCACCCGCAGACAGATGGACAGACTGAGAGAGTCAATCAGATTCTGGAGGACATGTTGAGAGCTTGTGCGCTAGACTATGGATCTAGTTGGGATGACAACTTGCCTTATGCAGAGTTCTCCTACAACAACAGCTATCAAGCCAGTTTGAAGATGGCCCCTTTCGACGCATTGTATAGAAGGAGGTGCAGGACACCATTGTTGTGGGATGAAGTTGGAGACCGTCAGTTGTTTAAAGAGTCTAAAGAGAAGGTTAAGTTGATACGCGATAGACTCAAGGTAGCCCAATCCAGGCAGAAGAGCTATGCGGATTCTAAACTAAAGGAGACAGTTTACGAAGTCGGAGACATAGTGTATCTTCATGTATCACCACATCGAGCAGTGAAGCGTTTTGGAGTTAAGGGAAAGTTAGCGCCACATTTTGTGGGACCATACAAACTTTTGGAACGTATGAGAGAAGTTGCGTACAAGTTGGAATTGCCCAAAGGATTGTCAGGAGTTCACGATGTGTTCCACGTTTCTCAGTTAAAGAAGTGCCATGCAGAGATGGCTGATATTCCCCTGAGAGATACAGTACCACTGGAAGTGATTCAGTTGGATACCGATTTGGCCTACAAGGAGAAACCAGTCAAGATTCTTGAGTTTGCCAGCCGTGTCACACGCAGTAAGGTTATCAAGTTCTGTAAAGTTTAGTGGAGCCACCATACTAAGGATGAAGCCACCTAGGAACGAGAGGAAGACCTACAAAAGGATCACCCTCACCTATTTTCTAGCCAACCCGAATCTCGAGGGCGAGATTCATCTTAAGGGGGGTAGGTTTGTAACATCCCAAATTTCCAATTTGGAATGTTATGCATTAGATCATCATTGCATATCATATTTTATTGCATTTTGGCTTGATCCTAGAAATTCTACGCAACTCAAGGACCCACGGAGAGAGTTGGGAATTTCGTTATTTTCATATTTGAGTTTTCTCAAATTTTGAAAAGATGATCGTTTGATTTTAATTATTTTCTCTTCGAATACTTATTTTATGAAAATAAAAAGAGAGGGGATAAAATGACTTCCCTAAAATAAAGAAATATTGGAGGTTTAATATTAAAATCAAATAAGATTTTATTTGGAGTTTTTATCGCTATTTTATTTGGATTAGGAAAAATGTGAATTTTTCAAAATTGCATTAGAGGCCCAAATAAATGTTCACCTTGTCCGTTAGATTTTTAGAGGACGGGGACAATTTATTTTAGGATTTTTGGAGTCCGTTTAGTATTTCTTTTCTTTGTTCTTCCGAGCGGAATTATTTAAAAAAGCCAACCGATCTAACCGGGCCGTGTCCGACCTGGACACTAGCCCGGCCGGCCCTTTAAAGCCGCGGAGGCCCGAGCCAGTGCCACCCCGTCCGAAACCCTAGCCCCGCCCCGCAGCCCCCCCGCCGCCGCCGAAGCTCCGCCGCCCCGCCGCACTGCCCCGATGCCCCGCAGCGCCCTGCCACCGCCGGTTCCCCTCGCCGCCGACGCCGTTAGCTGCCGGAGCCGCCGCCGACCTCGCCGGATCTCGCCGAGGTAGTTCGCTGCCGCCACCGCCGGTTTTCCTCAGAAAACCGGTTTTCCTCAGAAAACCGGTTTTCCTCAGAAAACCGATCGTTTTTTTCGAAACCCTATTTATTTATTTAGATCGGTTTATTTTCCGGGTTTATTTATTTAGCGAACGCCCATTTGTACGTTCGTTTTAACGAACGGTTTTAGCTCGTTAACTGCAAACAATGAACGATCGTTCGTTAGCCTATTCGTCAGTTTTGTTTTTCCAGTGTTTTTCCGCGATTATTTTCGATCGCGATATCTGCCCTAATCTTCGTTCTAGTATAACTTTTCGCTCGTTTATCAGAATCAGCCGATTCAAACGCCTAGATCTTCGTTTCGAAGCCCTCTTTCCGTTTAACTAACTTGAACAAGATTTTGCTGTTGTAAAATTTGACTTAAGTCCAGATTAGTAAACGGATCTTGTTTCTTTCGCAGTTTGAGTTTCGTTGCTTCGTTTGATTTGATTCTTTTTGCAAACCGGAATTCTTAAGTTGAACTTTCTGGTTAGATCTCTTATTTGAGTTTTATCCATGCTTCTAGTTGAGTGCTTACTGTATGTTTGTTTGTTTTTTTGTTTGCGATAGAGTACCCAGAGTGCGAAGCGTGCTACTACGAGTCTCTAGGCTTCACGGATCATCAACAAGGCAAGTAACACTTTGATCATACCTCTTACTACCCAGTTTTATTGCATTAGATCAATCATCAAACAATTGCATGATTAGGATCTGATTAAATTGTGGGATTTGGGAAGCAGATGAGGTAGTACCTATTACTTGTTTTATTATCAAACCCTTGGGAGTTACTTCTACGTTGCTTATATTGCTATGCTATGCTCGTAGACGTGGATTGGGTTTGAGAGTATTCATGACAGATGTGAGTTGTTTATTAATGGTTCAACTTAAGGTGGCAAATTAAATACACATCTCGGTGGGTTGCTTGTGGGCACCTGGAGAATCCAGTGTTGTCCTAGGATATCCCGAAGGACCCGTGTGATAATCCTACGGCCCACCACCCAGGCTCAAAGGGATCATAAGATTATTCATGCTAGAAACTTCCGTGTGCAGCCACAAGCTATTATGGGTCTAGCATAGTTGAGTAAGTTGCATGAAGCTCTCGAAGAGGTAGACTAGCAGATGTAGTGGGTTGTAGGTGGCACTGTCTATCCAGAGTAGAGAGTTAATGCTTCAGAAAGACTGTGTCTCGGTCATCCGTTCCTCAAACACCGTGTAGTGTGAGAAATCCAACAGAGGAGACCGAGTCTTGTGGGGAAAAGTGCGCAAACCTCTGCAGAGTGTATAAACTAATCATGGTTAGCCGTGTCCCCGGTTATGGACATCTTGAGTATCTGGTTCTTGGATTATCATGATTGATCTCATCACTCTTAATATAATTTGATTGGGTTTAATGATGATGATTAATTGGGATTGAGTTGAAGGAACCTTCTCAATGTTTAACAACTTCCATGATAGTTAAATAAAATTTATTCCTTTGTTGTAGGGAAAAATTGGCTTTTTCGCAAAAACATATTAACCATACAGCCTCCACCAGCCAAATATGCATATAGTGATAGCATTTATTCTGTTCATTACTCTTGTGTTACCTTGCCAGCATATTCCATGTGCTGACCCGTTTTCGGGCTGCAACGTCCATGTTGCAGATTTTTTAGACGATGAGTAAGGAGCCTTAGGTCGTTGTCTTTCACTCAGTGATGCCGTTGGAGTTGATGGACTCACTTTATCTTCCAAGCCTTCCGATGTTATCGTATTAGATGGCCTTAAGCCATATTTATTGTAATACGTTCTTTTTTGAGACATTCAATGTAATAAGTGTGTGATTGCTACTCTGTTATAAATCCTCAAGTACTGTGCGTGTCAGCATTACCGATCCAGGGATGACACTGATGCACAGAGATCAGACTGTTTGAGGTCTGGTCGCTACAGCATTACATTTCACTTTCAGCTGGCTTGTTTCACAAAAATCAAATCTATTTCAATTGCAAATTTTTGAAATAACATATTTTACTCTTTGAAATAAACGGTTACACATTTCCAAATACCAGTTTCACAAAGTGACATTTTAGAATAACATATTTCACTTTTTTCAAACTAGTCAAAATGTATTCAAGATTGATCTTGTTCTAAAGGTCTTTGTGCTAGAAATTTAAATATATAAGAAGTTTTAAAAACGACTTTATCGTTCAGAAGATATGAGAGAGGCGTTTTGGAGGCTGAGCTCCATGGAGGCCTTTATTTTTGAAAAAATCAAATTCAATTTTTTATAGTTCAAATAAATTTGAAAAAATATGCATGTATGTAAGGATGTAACCCACATGTGTGTAAAAATTCATGATTAAATACCTTGAGTTGCGACCTGTACAAAAAAGACAAATTCATGGCCTGAAAGGATGAATAGTATCATGTGTTAAACAACCTTAGATTTGTCTTTTTTGCACAACCCTCATTTTAATGTATTTTGAACTGAAAATTTACACACATGTGTGTTATGCCTTCATATATATCCGTATTTTTTTCCAGAATTTTTTGAAATTAAAAAAATATGAATTTTGATGAAATTTCAAATTTGAATTTAAAGGCCTCACTGGAGGCCGAGCTCCAAAAGGGGTTTCCCAGAAGATATGAGTGATTTAATTTGTTTAATAAAAGAAAATCTATGGATTTGTTTGGGAGAGAGAGAAAAGTGATGTCGCATGCATACTATACTGACAGTAGTATTATGGGACCCATCAAACTGACACAGCAAGAATACCAGAAAGTGAGAAAACAATACAAAGAATATACATATGTGTCGGCCATAGCTAGCATGAATCACGGAAAAAACAAGTGGTGTGAGATGTAACGGCAAGTACCGTTAATGCGCAAAACAACTTTATGGGTGCGCATAGCTGATCATTGCTAAAGTTAGATCAAGGTTCTTCTAGGCCAAGGAGCAAGGGTAGCAAAAATATGACGTGGTCAAATGGGAACATATCTGTTCCACAAAAGAGGTTTGGGGTCTCGGAGTTATTAATACTAAAGTCATGAACTAGTGTCTCATGGCCAAGTGGGCATGGAAAATCCTTACAGGATGAGGGGGGTTCTGCATGTTCGTCTTTTCCAACAAATACCTAATTGAGCGAGGAATGGAGTTTCGTCCTAATGTTAAGTTATCTCAATTTGCTAAAGATGTCAGGAACGTGTGTGACCTCCTGCGGTTGGGCACTAAGTTTGTGATTCGTACTGGCAAATTGGCCTCCTTCTGGTTCGATGGTTGGTGTGGTGATCAATCGCTTTGCGGCATGTTCTTGGCCCTATTCGCAATTCCTAGCAAACCTAATGCCAAGGTGGCGGATGTTTGGATCAATGAGAGGTGGCAACTGGGATTCAGGCGATTTCTAGGGCCAACAGAGATAAGTGAGTGGGAGGAGCTCCAATCTAAGCTTCAAGAAGTTCATCCTACTAGGGGGTGAGATGAGGTATCGTGGAAGCTTGAAGCCTCGGGATGCTTTTCTACATGATCTTTGTACAAATAAATCTTCAAAGCTACAAATCCGTGTGACCTTAGTGGGCTACGGAAGGCTAGGTTGCCTGCTAAAATTAAGATCTTTTTGCGGCAAGTAGCGTGCAATTGCATTACCAGTGGTGATCAAGTTCCAAAGAGGAACGATCCGAGTGATGGCAATTGTGTGTGGTGTGGTAAGGTCGAGCACCACGACCATCTTTTGTTTAGATGTATTATGGCACGATTCATGTGGAGTTCCATACGAGAGATAACTGGGGGGGGGGGGGGGGTCTTAGAACCCAAGTGGGTTCTCATAGGTGCTTAGTGAAAGAACATGCGGTGCCCCCATGTTTGGTTTTGGCAATTGATGACAATCTCTATGGACTAATGGTTGCCTTGAGTTATATTTAAAGGTTTTGTCCATAGGCTTTTATTGGAGTACATGTGTTGGTTTCAAGGAGAGTGTGTGTCGACCAAGGTGCCATTCAAGGAATTATCCAAAGATTGGTCATGTGAGTGTCGAGATTATTGCAAGCATGTCATGAAGAAGAAGATTGTGTTATCATTCATGTCTACCTTCGAGACATCATCCAAATGAAGAGAATTGGAAAGATTCAAGGTTGATCAAGATTAAGTCAAGAATGAATCAAGTTGATCAACTCACAAAGCGTAGAAGATGTACCGAGAGGGACCAAGTGATCCCATGGTATGGTAAACATTGTCAATTATGCTTTGTGTACTAACCCATGGTCTTCGTGAGGGTTCTTTGTGGGGTTAGGTTGCGGTGTGCAAGTTCAAGTGGAGCATCATGAAGAGATCAAATGCTTGAAGCTTCCCGTCCTTTGTGGTGATAATGGACTTGTGAAGATGTGCGGAAGAGTGGCTCACCCATAGTGGAGTATGGGGGAGCAATCAACTAGTCTTCATCGAGTCAACACAATCAAGAAAGGTTGCGGTGTGCAAGTTCAAGTGGAGCATCACGAAGAGATCAAATGCTTGAAGCTTGCCGTTCTTTGTGGTGACAATGGACTTGTGAAGATGTGCGGAAGAGTGGCTCACCCATAGTGGATTATGAGGGAGCAATCAACTAGTCTTCATCGAGTCAACACAATCAAGAAAGGTGGTCCAACTTGAGGGAGTCAAGATCGTCATCATCAATCTCAAGTGGACCATGTGCAAGGCAAAGTTTTGCCCTTGATAGGTTTTCTATTTTACCGGTCTCATGATGGTAGTTGGGAGACCGGGTTATAGGATCGATTGTCATACTATCAAGGGGGGGGGGGGCTCTCGATGAGTAGCTTGATCATATCGTTCGTTGAGAGCTCAAACCATTGCATCCTTGCATCATCTTTCTTGGTTCTTGTTTGGTTCTCTTTGTGAGTCTTAGAGCTTATGGTCATCTTGATGACAAGCTCGAGTTCATCGAAAAAAACGGAGTTCACATGCATCTTCTATGATGTTTTTGATGTTGGAGGTTTTGCCGTTTCTTCTCGGTTGGAGGTTTCACTGTTTTGATGCTACTCGTCATCTTGTATCCAACAAGCTTGAGTTTGCTCAATTCGGAGCTCGTATGAAGAAGTTATGGCAGTTCTGGTTTTCTCCCTGCGGTAGTACCATGGTCGGCCGCGGTAGTACCGGTTATAGCGTCAAGCGGTAGTACCGCTCCAATACCGCTCTACTACCGCCTCGATTTTGGGTCCTGCTCTTTTTGTGTCGGGTTTAGCAGTAGTTGCACGGCAGTAAGGCATGGTAGTTCCGCCTATAAGCGGTAGTACCGCTCCGGTCGGGCGGTAGTGCCGCTACTGCATTACTGCCGCCGTACTCTGCTCTGCCCTGCCTCTTTTGGTCCCGTGTTCTGCTCCTCCAGCGGTAGTACCGCTGGGGTGTGCGGTAGTACCGCTTATATGCGGTACTACCGCCCCAAGGTTCATGTTATGTTACTCCTTTTCCCTGCTTCTTCCGCCCGAGCGGTAGTACTGTTGGGGAACGTAGTAATTTCAAAAATTTTCCTACGCACACGCAAGATCATGGTGATGCATAGCAACGAGAGGGGAGAGTGTAGTCTACGTACCCTTGTAGAGCGACAGCGGAAGCGTTATGACAACGCGGTTGATGTAGTCGTACGTCTTCACGGCCCGACCGATCAAGCACCGAAACTACGGCACCTTCGAGTTCTAGCACATGTTCAGCTCGATGACGATCCTCGGACTCCGATCCAGCAAAGTGTCGGGGAAGAGTTCCGTCAGCACGACGGCGTGGTGACGATCTTGATGTTCTATTGTAGCAGGGCTTCGCCTAAGCACCACTACAATATTATCGAGGATTATGGTGGAGGGGGGCACCGCACACGGCTAAGAGAACGATCTTGAAGATCAACTTGTATGTCTAGAGGTGCCCCCTGCCCCCGTATATAAAGGAGCAAGGGGGGAGGCTGGCCGGCCCTTGGGGCGCGCCAAGGAGGAGGAGTCCTCCTCCTAGTAGGAGTAGGACTCCCCTCTTTCCTACTCCTACTAGGCGGGGGAAAGGAAGGGGGAGAGGGAGAAGGAAAGGGGTGCGCCGCCCCCCTCTCCTAGTACAATTCGGACCAGAGGGGGAGGGGGCACACGGCCCACCCTGGCCACCCCTCTCTCTCTCCACTAGGGCTCATAAAGCCCATTACTTCTCCCGGGGGGGGGGGGGGGTTCCGGTAACCCTCCGGCACTCTGGTTTTCTCCGAAATCACCCGGAACACTTCCGGTATCCGAACATAGCCATCCAATATATCAATCTTTATGTCTCGACCATTTCGAGACTCCTCGTCATGTCCGCGATCACATCCGGGACTCCGAACAAACTTCGGTACATCAAAATATATGAACTCATAATGAAATTGTCATCGTAACGTTAAGCGTGCGGACCCTACGGGTTCGAGAACAATGTAGACATGACCGAGACATGTCTCCGGTCAATAACCAATAGCGGAACCTGGATGCTCATATTGGCTCCCACATATTCTACGAAGATATTTTATCGGTCAGACCGCATAACAACATACTTTGTTCCCTTTGTCATCGGTATGTTACTTGCCCGAGATTCGATCGTCGGTATCTTAATACCTAGTTCAATCTCGTTACCGGCAAGTCTCTTTACTTGTTCTGTAATACATCATCTCACAACTAACTCATTAGTTGCAATGCCTGCAAGGCTTATGTGATGTGCATTACCGAGAGGGCCCAGAGATACCTCTCCGACAATCGGAGTGACAAATCCTAATCTCGAAATATGCCAACCCAACATGTACCTTTGGAGACACCTGTAGAGCTCCTTTATAATCACCCAGTTACGTTGTGACGTTTGGTAGCACACAAGGTGTTCCTCCGACAAACGGGAGTTGCATAATCTCATAGTCATAGGAACATGTATAAGTCATGAAGAACGCAATAGCAACATACTAAACGATCGGGTGCTAAGCTAATGGAATGGGTCATGTCAATCACATCATTCTCCTAATGATGTGCTCCCGTTAATCAAATGACAACACATGTCTATGGTTAGGAAACATAACCATCTTTGATTAACGAGCTAGTCAAGTAGAGGCACACTAGTGACGTTTAGTTTGGCTATGTATTCACACAAGTATTATGTTTCCGGATAATACAATTCTAGCATGAATAATAAAAATTTATCATGATATAAGGAAATAAATAATAACTTTATTATTGCCTCTAGGGCATATTTCCTTCAGTCTCCCACTTGCACTAGAGTCAATAATCTAGATTTACACAGTAATGATTCTAACACCCATGGAGCTTTGGTGCTGATCATGTTTTGCTCGTGGAAGAGGCTTAGTCAACGGGTCTGCTACATTCAGATCCGTATGTATCTTGCAAATCTCTATGTCTCCCACCTGGACTAGATCCCGGATGGAATTGAAGCGTCTCTTGATGTGTTTGGTTCTCTTGTAAAATCTGGATTCCTTTGCCAAGGCAATTGCACCAGTATTGTCACAAAAGATTTTCATTGGACCCGATGCACTAGGTATGACACCTAGATCGGATATGAACTCCTTCATCCAGACTCCTTCGTTTGCTGCTTCCGAAGCAGCTATGTACTCTGCTTCACATGTAGATCCCGCCACAACGCTTTGTTTAGAACTGCACCAACTGACAGCTCCACCATTTAATGTAAACACGTATCCGGTTTGCGATTTAGAATTGTCCGGATCAGTGTCAAAGCTTGCATCGACGTAACCATTTACGATGAGCTCTTTGTCACCTCCATATACGAGAAACATATCCTTAGTCCTTTTCAGGTATTTCAGGATGTTCTTGACCGCTGTCCAGTGATCCACTCCTGGATTACTTTGGTACCTCCCTGCTAGACTTATAGCAAGACATACATCAGGTCTGGTACACAACATTGCATACATGATAGAGCCTATGGCTGAAGCATAGGGAACATCTTTAATTTTCTCTCTATCTTCTGCAGTGGTCGGGCATTGAGTCTTACTCAATTTCAAACCTTGTAACACAGGCAAGAATCCTTTCTTTACTTAATCCATTTTGAACTTCTTCAAAATTTTGTCAAGGAATGTGCTTTGTGAAAGTCCAATTATGCGTCTTGATCTATCTCTATAGATGTTAATGCCCAATATGTAAGTAGCTTCACCGAGGTCTTTCATTGAAAAACTCTTATTCAAGTATCCCTTTATGCTATCCAGAAATTCTATATCATTTCCGATTAGCAATATGTCATCCACATATAATATCAGAAATGCTACAGAGCTCCCACTCACTTTCTTGTAAATACAGGCTTCTCCAAAAGTCTGTACAAAACCAAATGCTTTGATCACATTATCAAAGCGTTTATTCCAACTCCGAGAGGCTTGCACCAGTCCATAAATGGATCGCTGGAGCTTGCACACTTTGTTAGCTCCCTTTGGATCGACAAAACCTTCCGGCTGCATCATATACAACTCTTCTTCCAGAAATCCATTCAGGAATGCAGTTTTGACATCCATCTGCCAAATTTCATAATCATAAAATGCGGCAATTGCTAACATGATTCAGACAGACTTAAGCATCGCTACGGGTGAGAAGGTCTCATCGTAGCCAATCCCTTGAACTTGTCGAAAACCTTTTGCGACAAGTCGAGCTTTGTAGACAGTAACATTACCGTCAGCGTCAGTCTTCTCCTTGAAGATCCATTTATTCTCAATTGCTTGCCTATCAATGGGCAAGTCAACCAAAGTCCACACTTTGTTCTCATACATGGATCCCATCTCAGATTTCATGGCTTCAAGCCATTTTGCGGAATCTGGGCTCACCATCGCTTCTTCATAGTTCATAGGTTCATCATGATCTAGTAGCATGACTTCCAGAACAGGATTACCGTACCACTTTGGTGCGGATCTTACTCTGGTTGATCTACGAGGTTCAGTAGAAACTTGTTCTGAAGTTTCATGATCATCGTCATTAGCTTCCTCACTAATTGGTGTAGGTGTCACAGGAACTGGTTTATGTGATGTACTACTTTCCAATAAGGGAGTAGGTACAGTTACCTCATCAAGTTCTACTTTCCTCCCACTCACTTCTTTCGAGAGAAACTCCTTCTCTAAAAAGTTTCCGAATTTAGCAACAAAAGTCTTACGTTCGGATCTGTGGCAGAAGGTGTATCCAATAGTTTCCTTTGGATATCCTATGAAGACACATTTCTCCGATTTGGGTTCGAGCTTATCAGGTTGAAGCTTTTTCACATAAGCATCGCAGCCCCAAACTTTAAGAAATGACAACTTTGGTTTCTTGCCAAACCAAAGTTCATAAGGCGTTGTCTCAACGGATTTCAATGGTGCCCTATTTAGCGTGAATGCGGCCGTCTCTATAGCATAACCCCAAAATGATAGCGGTAAATCAGTAAGAGACATCATAGATCGCATCATATCTAGTAAAGTACGATTACGATGTTCGGACACACCATTACGCTGTGGTGTTCCGGGTGGCGTGAGTTGCGAAACTATTCTGCATTGTTTCAAATGTACACCAAACTCCTAACTCAAATATTCTCCTCCACGATCAGATCGTAGGAATTTTATTTTCTTGTTATGATGATTTTCAACTTCACTCTGAAATTCTTTGAACTTTTCAAATGTTTCAGACTTATGTTTCATTAAGTAGATATACCCATATCTTGAAAGAACATGCGGTGCCCCCATGTTTGGTTTTGGTAATTGATGACAATCTCTATGGACTAATGGTTTCCTTGAGTTATATTTGAAGGTTTTTTCCATAGGCTTTTCTTGGAGTACATGTGTTGGTTTGAAGGAGAGTTTGTGTCGACCAAGGTGCTATTCAAGGAATTATCCAAAGATTGGTCATTTGAGAGTTGAGCTTATTGCAAGCATGTCTTGAAGAAGAAGATTGTGTGATCATTCATGTTTACCTTCAAGACATCATCCAAACGAAGAGAGTTGGAAAGATTCAAGGTTGATCAAGACTAAGTCAAGAGTGAATCAAGTTGATCAACTCACAAAGAGTAGAAGATGTACCGAGAGGGATCAAGTGATCCCATGGTATGGTAAGCATTGTCCATTGCACTTTGTGTACTAACCCATGGTCTATGTGAGAGTCTATGTGGGGTTAGGTACTTGTCCATGGGCTTGCGTCAAGAGGATGATATCATACAACCCATGGGAAGGATGACATCAAGTGGTGATCGTCATCAAGATTGCCGTGTGCAATTTCAAGTGGAGAATCACGAAGAGATCAAGTGCTTGAAGCTTGCCATCCATTGTGGTGTCAATGGACTTGTGAAGATGTGCTGAAGAGTGGCTCACCCATAGTGGAGTATGGGGGAACAATCATCTAGTCTTCATCGACCCAACGCAATCAAGAAAGGTGGTCCATCTTGAGGAGGACAAGATCGTCATCATCTAACTCAAGTGGATCATGTGCAAGGCAAAGGTTTGCCCTTGATAGGTTTTCTATTTTACCGGTCTCATGGTGGTAGTTGGGAGACCGGGTTATAGGATCGATAGCCGTACTATCAAGGGGGGCTCTCAAGTGAGTAGCTTGATCATATCGTTCGTCGAGAGCTCAAACCATTGCATCCTTGCATCATGTTTCTTGGTTCTTGTTTAGTTCTCTTTGTGAGTCTTAGAGCTCATGGGCATCTTGATGACAAGCTTGAGTTCATCGAAAACGGAGTTCGCATGCGTCTTCTATGATGTATTCGGTGTTGTAGGTTTTACCGGTCTTATCCGAGGAAGGGTCCTCACCATTTTCTTATGGGCCTTTTCTAATTTGCTTCTTATTCTTATTTCTTTCAATATTGTGTTAGCCCTTGTTGCTAGCTTTCCAACAAACTTGGTTTCATCGAAAACAGAGTTCGCATGCGTCTTCTATGATGTTTTCGGTGTTGGAGGTTTTACCGGTCTTTTCTGAGGAAGGGTTCTCACCATTTTCTTATGGAACTTTTCTCATTTGCTTATTATTGATATTTCTTTGTAGATTGTTTTAGCCCTTGTAGCTAGCTTTCCAACAAACTTGGTTTCATCGAATTCGGAGTCCGTTTGCAAAAGTTGTGGCAGTTTTGGTGTTCTGAAAAGGCTGCAGCGGTACTACCGCGAATTGGAGCGGATGCAAATTTTTACTACCGCTCCAGAGCAGTACTACCGCGGCTCCTACTGTGGTAGTACCGCTCCGGACCAAAAACTCGTCCCAAGTCTTGCGGTGGTAGGCCCGGATGTATTTTTTTAGTACCGCTCGCAAGCAGTAGTACTGCTACCATTTGCGGCAGTACCGTGAGGTCGAGCGGTAGTACCGTGAGTATGAGCGGTAGTACCGCTCCGGTGGTTCTTCTGGCCTTTTGCCTCCTCGCTGTTGTTTTTCAAAGGGGTACTTCTGCCCTAGCGGTAGTACCGCTCCTTGGAGCGGTAGTACCGCTCTGTGTGGGCTGTGAGCATAACGGTTGGATTTTCCCCCACCTATAAAAGGGGGTCTTCTTCCCCAATGAACCTAATCCTTTTAGCTCGTGTTCTTCCCCCATTGTTGACCTTCTTCGAGCTTGCTAACTCTCAATCCCTCCAATGATTCTTGCTAGTTCTTGAGGGAAAAGAGAGAGGAGATCTAGATCCACGTTTCCACCAATCACTTTCTCCTCTAAGTGAGGGGAACGCCTTGGATCTAGATCTTGGAGTTCTTCGTGTTCTTCTTCCGTTCTTCCTCTCATTTTCTTCCCTAGTATTAGTTGCTTTGGTGGGATTGGGAGAGAAGGACTTGGGCACTCCTTGTGCCCTTGCCATTACATTTGGTGCATCGGTTTGAGTTCTCCACGGTGATACGTGGAAGTGAAGTTTGAGAAGCTTATTACTCTTGGGTGTTTGGGCACCCTAGAGCTTGTTCCTCTTGGGTGCCTTGGCGCCCTAGACGGTTGGTGGTGTTCGGAGCTCAATCATTGTGGTGTAAAGCTCCGGGCAAGCATCGGGGTCTCCAATTAGGTTGTGGAGATCGCCCCGAGCGATTTGACGGGTACCGGTGACCGCCCCCAAGGGTTGCCAAAGTGTACGGGTTCGGTGACCGCCCCCAAGGGTCGCCATTTGTACGGGTTCGGTGACTGCCCTCAAGGGTCCCTTAGTGGAATCACGGCATCTTGCATTGTGCGAGGGCGTGAGGAGATTACGGTGGCCCTAGTGGCTTCTTGGGGAGCATTGTGCCTCCACACCGCTCCAAACGGAGATTAGCATCCGCAAGGGTGTGAATTTCGGGATACATCGTCGTCTCCGCGTGTCTCGATTATCTCTTACCCGAGCCCTTTACTTATGCACTTACTTTGAGATAGCTATATTGTTCTTTGTCATATATCTTGCTATCACATAGTTGCTTATCTTGCTTAGCATAAGTTTTTGGTGCACATAGGTGAGCCTAGTTGTTTTAGGTTTGTGCTTGGCAAATTAACCGCTAGGTTTATTCCGCATTTGTTCAAGCCTAAACCGTAATTATTTTAAAACGCCTATTCACCCCCCCTCTAAGCGACATCCATGATCTTTCAATTGGTATCAGAGCCTCGTCTCTCTTTATAGGGCTTAACCGCCTAGAGAGTAAGGATGTCGACTAGGGGATTAGGATTCTCTGACACTCTTAGTTTCAATGGCACAAATTTTGATGTTTGGGTAATTCACATGCTTAATCTCTTTAGGGTCATGGACCCAAATTTAGAGCGAATTGTAGATATGGGTTTTTCTCCTCCAAAGGATCCCCAAAGATTATCTTTAGAGGATGAGAAAAACTCTTATCTCAATGCTCAAGCTTCTAATGCGCTTTTCGATGCTTTGATCAATGTAGTTATATTTCAACTCATGCCGTTCCGGGATGATCATGAGGTGTGGACGAAGCTTCAAGATAAATATGGTGTGTCCAAGATTTGTGGGGATGATTGTTCTCCCTCCACCTCCGGTCGTATAGTCTTCTCAACTTCTTCTACTTCACCTACATGTGGTTTGCCACAAGGTAATGATATGGTGAGTAGTGTTGGTCATTGCAATGATGATAGTATGCTTATTGTGGATGATCCTTCATCACTATCTTATTGCAATGATCCTTCTTTGGGCTTTAACACTTCGAGCACTCCAAATGTTTCACATGCTTGTGTTGATAGTCCTTGCATATCATGTAGAAATTGCTTGACTAAATCTCATGATGATATGTGTACTATGTCTTGTTGCCATGATAAAAATACATATATTTCCTCGAATTGTTGTGCTAACAATGTAGAGGAAACCCAACACTCCATGGAAAAATATGTGGTGTTTAATGGTGCCCCAAGGGACCCTACATCATCATCTACTGCTTTTTGCCTTATGGCTAAGGCGTCAAAGGTATCTCCTACTTTGTACTCCAATATGTCTCTTGATGATGATGTTGATGCTAATGATGATGAGGATAATGATGAAGAGAATGATAATATTGCCTCCTTAAAAACTAAGGGGGGAATGATTTTTAAAGCTCTTCACAAAAATAAACTTGCTCGTTCCAACTTCATGGAAATCATGTCTATTGCCATTGAAGGCAAGAAATATATTGATGAGTTGGAATCTCGTCTTGAGGAGCATGAGGTCACCATTGATAAAATGGAAGGTCATGAGCATGATTACGCTAATGAGATTGCGGACCTCTCTCAAGCTCTTGAACTTGAACAAACCACCAAGGAATCTCTTGAGGAGACTTTTGCTCTAGAATTATCTAGAGTGAGGGAATCTCGTGACAGAGCTCTTGAGGTGGCCAATGATTTTGAAACTAAAAATGAGGAGCTTGAAGTTGTGCATGCTAAACTCCTTGAGGACTTTGAGCACCTCGAAAATGGCTCAAGGGTCATTAAGAGTGAGCTCATCAAACTCACCGAGTCTCATTCTCAACTTAAAGCTTCGTATTCTAAAGAGATTGCCAAGTTGTCTTCTCCTCTTGTTGTTAATGATGATGCTTGTGCTACTAACTCTATCTCTTGTGAAGCATCCATATTGAAGGAGAATGCTGAGCTAAGGGATCAACTTGATTTTCTATCTAGAAATTATGGGATGTTGGAAGAAAATCATGTAAAGCTCACAAGCTCTCATGATGATCTTCTAGTATCCCATAATGTGCTAAAGTTAGCTCATGAGGCCATGATTGCTAAGGTAACATCTAGCGAGCCTCATGTGGATACTAGCACTACTTCTAGTCAAAATGCAATGTTGCCATGTGCTAGTCCTAGTAATTCATCTACTCACAATGTTGGTACATCTTGTGATGAATTGCTTTCCTTGCCTTGTTGCTCTAACGATGAAGCTTATACTTCCTCTAGTACTTGTGTTGAGACTAACCATGTAGAGGAAATCAAAGAGCTCAAGGCCCAAGTCACTTCTTTGAAGAAAGACTTGGAAAAGAGTCATGAAGGGAAATTCACACTCAACAATATCTTGAGTGTGCAAAAGTCCCCCAATGACAAAGGTGGACTTGGATTCAACTCCAACAAGAAGAAGAATTCCAAGGTGAACAAAAAGAAGGGCCAAGAACAAGTCAAGAATTCGGCCAAGATTGTTTGCTTCAAGTGCAAAGTAGAAGGGCGTCATGTTAGATCTTGCCCATTAAAGAAGAAGCCCATTAGTGACAAGCAACAAGGGAAGCGGCCACAAGTTCACTCTCATTCTCAACCTCAAGTTGAAGACAAGCCTCTTCCCAAGAAGACTCAAGCTTATGCTTCTCAAGTTGAGAAATCAAGTGAGAAGAAAGTGAAGAGTAGACGTTGCTACCTATGTCGCGAGAAAGGTCACCTCGCTTCTTCATGCACTAGTGGTAACTTATCCAACCCAATTATTATTGATGATGTCTATTCTCTTGGGAAGGATAAGGTTGGCAATGTGGTTGCCAAGTTTGTTGGTACTCAAAGTGGTTTGAAGCAAAGAACCATTTGGGTAGCCAAGCCTATTGTGACTAACCTCTTAGGACCCAACTTTGGTTGGGGACCAACAAGCTCAAACTTGATCAATAGGTGATGTTGGAGGTCATTGGAGACTTGGCTACATTATGAAGAATTAAGGGGACTTCATCATTCTTATTGTCTCAAGCCAAGTCATTCGGATTATCAAGTTTCTATCTTATATCCAATGTTCCTCCTTACGGTAACTCATGCTTAAATTGTTTACATTGAAAGTTACTTGCCCCTTTGCATGTTTGGCTTTGTTCCTTGCATGTGTTTGTATATGTTGTGCTTCCAACTTGATTATCTTGAGCAATCAAGTGTGTGTGTGTTGGTTTGCACATCATGTACATGTGTGTCATGCGTTGAGCCTTTTGCATCTTGTTTATTTCTTAGTTGGCTCTTGTGAGAGATTAATGGAATATCCCATTATGGGGGAGTGATGTGCTTTGTGCACTTCACAATCCTATAAAGGTGGGTACATGGGGAATACCACTTAGAATTGATATTGCAAGCTTATCTAGTCACTATGTGGTATGTCTTCTCATGAGAAATTCAAATTCTAAATAGTCCATTAATTATCTCTTGTTGGATCCTCCTTTTGCCTCTTGTATATCCTTTATTGGTATCACATTATGGGGGAGTAATATGCTATGTGTATATTACTAGCCTAGAAAATGTGTACATTTGAGATATTGTCACCTAGAGTTGATATTGTAAATTATCTTGTTCCTAGGTGGCATGTTAGCTCTACAAGTTACAATTTGCTTGTGTTTGGTGTGAAGATGATGTTGGATATCCTTGCAATTTACCACCGGGAATTATTTCCAAATACTTCTTGTCTTTTGACAATTGGTACTCACTTGTGTGGTAGAAATTATTGATCATCTTTACATTAGCCTTCACTTTTATTTGCCTTATCTCTTGCCTAGTTTGTGTCAACTCCCATTGTATTCCATACCACTTGTGGATCTTGTTATTTCCTTGAGATTGTCTAGTGTTTGTATAGATATAGTGAAAGTGGTGATCCCATCTTGTGCTTTTTGTATTCAAATGCAAATTCTCTACAATGCACAATGCTTGGGGGAGCTATCCTATTTTTCTTAGAACGCTCAGCTTGTGATCCTTTTAAAGTGTGTGTTGGTGGAATGCAAATCATTTCTTTTGGTACTTTGTGCCATCATGGAACTTTGTAGAGCACTTGGTTTGTTTGGAAGCATTCTCTCTTTTGGGAGTTTTTCATCTTTCTTTTGGTGTATCAATGGATATCTCATTCCTTGATGTATCGTTTAATGATATCCTCCAAGTGATGATTTATTCATTTGGTATCCTTTCTTCACTTGGCATTTCTTTGTCATTTGGTATCGGTTCTTGAAAGTCTTGAGCATGCATATTTTCTTCGTGTAGTATCTTTGGCATGCTTTCTTTCTTCGACCCAACATACAGGGGAAACTCCACCAAGTCTCAAATTGGATGAGATGTGCATGAATTTCATTTCCTTATCTATATGCACATATTTATGTGGAGTTTGTCCTATGTGTTGTTGGTTCTCTAACTCTTTGGTCCCAATGAGTTTGGGTACCATTTTGTTTGTGTTATTGTTCTAGGAACAAGTGGAGATGCATTGGATGCTCGGCTCACTCACAAGGAAGGTGTTGTCACCATGTGCTTATTGGAGTCAAGCTAGGATGATCAATGAACTACTTTGTACCTTCAATTGGTATCTACTACATCCTTCCAATGTTATCTCGGTAACAAGTATCTTCATATACTTCATGCACACATTTCTTGCATCAACCTTGTGTAGGTTGTATCATGGCATGTTATCCATTCTTTCTTGTGATACTTGTTTCCTTTCTCAAAACATCCCAACAATGATGTCTTGTTGCTAGTTGTGATGTCTTTGATGTTCGTGTGGTTGGAATTCATTTATATGCAATAAGACCATATCTAGCCTTGTGCTATGCTCTCAAGCAAATATCTTATTGGTATATGTATGACTTCCTTTTGGATATCTTGTTTCTTCATGTTGTAACTATTTCGGGTGTACATCCTTCTTTGTAGATATATATCATCATGATTTCGTCTACCTAGAACCTTATACACTTGAAAGAAATTACATCTCTAGATGATATCCTTTCTTTCACGCCCGCCTTGCCTTTCTTATGTTATTTCTTTGGTGGCTCCGTGAAAGCTTTTGCCTTGAGTGCGTATCGTATCTCGTTGCATCTTGATGCACTCTTGTGTGGTGAAGATTATTTTCCTCATGCTTATCTCTACGAGGCTTTTTCCATCTTAATTGGTATCCCTCGTCTTGATGAGGCTTTCATCTTCTATCTTCGCCACAGGTTGTTACAAGCATAGGTTCTCTATATTCTTATTAGTAAGCTTGTGTACCCATTTTCTTGTTGTGTGTGGGAATGATAGGCCTTGCACTGTGTTGCCTCATTCTTTCAAGACTCTATTGATGCTTAATGCTCATCCGTACATTAGTCTTCTCAAGTGCATTGCCTTGACTCACACACATCATTTTGGTTGAGCCCATTCTTAAGTTGCCACTTTCACCTATTGCTCTACCATGTGTTTGTTACATATACTAGGCTTAGTTTCCTATATGCTCACTTGCACTTGTTGTAAGTTTCTATTGATTTTGGGGGAGCTATGATCCTATTTTGTGCACTTTGTTTCCAAATTCAAATATTCTTATGTGTGCACAAATCATGGGGAGCCTCTCTAGTTTCTTTAGAACACTCCTTTGCTCATATCATAATATCTTTTATTCATGTAGCTCGTAGGATCTTTGGCCTAGTTGGTTCAATTGGTATCTTTTGATAGCTTGCTTAAATTTGTATCTTTTGATTTCTTGATTTCTTGTTTCTCTCTTTGTTATGTCCTTGTGGCATATCATTCCTTTAGCAATCTTGGTGCCTCAATATAGTTGGTCTTCCTCCAAGTATTACTGTTGGATATGTGTATTGCATTCCACTCTCTTGTTGAGAAATACACAATTTATGGAGGAACACAATTTATATTGGCCTTCTATGCTTTTCGCCCATTGTGGCAATCGATGCCAATGGGGGAGAAGTTTCAGAGAGTTTTGTGGAGAAGTCTTCAGAGTTTTCTCCTTGCTTTGGTTTTGTTCCTAAGCATTTGCATCACATACACATGCATTATTGGTTGTTGCATTGCTTGGTGATGCATAATTCCTTGTATAAACTCTCGTGAAAGTGATTGTCATCAATTACCAAAATGGGGGAGATTGAAAGAACATGCGGTGCCCCCATGTTTGGTTTTGGTAATTGATGACAATATCTATGGACTAATGGTTTCCTTGAGTTATATTTGAAGGTTTTGTCCATAGGCTTTTCTTGGAGTACATGTGTTGGTTTGAAGGAGAGTTTGTGTCGACCAAGGTGCTATTCAAGGAATTATCCAAAGATTGGTCATTTGAGAGTTGAGCTTATTGCAAGCATGTCTTGAAGAAGAAGATTGTGTGATCATTCATGTTTACCTTCAAGACATCATCCAAATTAAGAGAGTTGGAAAGATTAAAGGTTGATCAAGACTAAGTCAAGAGTGAATCAAGTTGATCAACTCACAAAGAGTAGAAGATGTACTGAGAGGGATCAAGTGATCCCATGGTATGGTAAGCATTGTCCATTGCACTTTGTGTACTAACCCATGGTCTATGTGAGAGTCTATGTGGGGTTAGGTACGTGTCCATGGGCTTGCGTCAAGAGGATGATATCATACAATCCATGGGAAGGATGACATCAAGTGGTGATCATCATCAAGATTGCCATGTGCAATTTCAAGTGGAGAATCACGAAGAGATCAAGTGCTTGAAGCTTGCCATCCATTGTGGTGTCAATGGACTTGTGAAGATGTGCTGAAGAGTGGCTCACCCATAGTGGAGTATGGGGGAGCAATCATCTAGTCTTCATCGACCCAACACAATCAAGAAAGGTGGTCCATCTTGAGGAGGACAAGATCGTCATCATCTAACTCAAGTGGATCATGTGCAAGGCAAAGGTTTGCCCTTGATAGGTTTTCTATTTCACCGGTCTCATGGTGGTAGTTGGGAGACCGGGTTATAGGATCGATAGCCGTACTATCAAGGGGGCTCTCAAGTGAGTAGCTTGATCGTATCGTTCGTCGAGAGATCAAACCATTGCATCCTTGCATCATGTTTCTTGGTTCTTGTTTTGTTCTCTTTGTGAGTCTTATAGCTTATGGTCATCTTGATGACAAGCTTGAGTTCATCAAAAACGGAGTTCGCATGCGTCTTCTATGATGTTTTCGGTGTTGTAGGTTTTACCGGTCTTATCCGAGGAAGGGTCCTCACCATTTTCTTATGGTCCTTTTCTAATTTGCTTCTTATTGTTATTTCTTTCAAGATTGTGTTAGCCCTTGTTGCTAGCTTTCCAACAAACTTGGTTTCATCGAAAACGGAGTTCGCATGCGTCTTCTATGATGTTTTCGGTGTTGGAGGTTTTACTGGTCTTTTCCGAGGAAGGGTTCTCACCATTTTCTTATGGGCCTTTTCTCATTTGCTTATTATTGATATTTCTTTGAAGATTGTGTTAGCCCTTGTCGCTAGCTTTCCAACAAACTTGGTTTCATCGAATTCGGAGTCCGTTTGCAAAAGTTGTGGCAGTTTTGGTGTTCTGAAAAGGCTGCAGCGGTACTACCGCGAATTGGAGCAGATGTAATTACAAGGGTTGCCATTTGTACAGGTTCGGTGACCACCCTCAAGGGTCCCTTAGTGGAATCATGGCATCTTGCATTGTGCGAGGGCGTGAGGAGATTACGGTGGCCCTAGTGGCTTCTTGGGGAGCATTGTGCCTCCACACCGCTCCAAACGGAGATTAGCATCCGCAAGGGTGTGAACTTCGGGATACATCGTCGTCTCCGCGTGCCTCGGTTATCTCTTACCCGAGCTCTTTACTTATGCACTTTACTTTGTGATAGCCATATTGTTTCTTATCATATATCTTGCTATCACCTAGTAGTCTATCTTGCTTAGCATAAGTTGTTGGTGCACATAGGTGAGCCTAGTTGTTGTAGGTTTTGTGCTTGACAAATTAACCGCTAGGTTTATTCCGCATTTGTACAAGCCTAAACCGTAATTATTTTAAAACGCCTATTCACCCCCCTCTAGGCGACATCCACGATCTTTCATATCTGCTTAAGTCATCTGTGAAGGTGAGAAAATAACGATATCCACCACGAGCCTCAACATTCATCGGACCACATACATCTGTATGTATGATTTTCAACAAATCTGTTGCTCTCTCCATAGTACCGGAGAATGGTGTTTTGGTCATCTTGCCCATAAGGCACGGTTCGCAAGTACCAAGTGATTCATAATCAAGTGGTTCCAAAAGTCCACCAGTATGGAGTTTCTTCATGCGCTTTACACTGATATGACCTAAACGGCAGTGCCACAAATAAGTTGCACTATCATTATCAACTCTGCATCTTTTGGCTTCAACATTATGAATATGTGTGTCACTACTATCGAGATTTAATAAGAATAGACCACTCTTCAAGGGTGCATGACCATAAAAGATATTACTCATATAAATAGAACAACCATTATTCTCTGATTTAAATGAATAACCGTCTCACATCAAACAAGATCCAGATATAATGTTCATGCTCAACGCTGGCACCAAATAACAATTATTTAGGTCAAATACTAATCCCGAAGGTAGATGTAGAGGTAGCGTGCCGACCGCGATCACATCAACTTTGGAACCATTTCCCATGCGCATCGTCACCTCGTCCTTAGCCAATCTTTGCTTAATCCGTAGTCCCTGTTTCGAGTTGCAAATATTAGCAACAGAACCAGTATCAAATACCCAGGTGCTACTGCGAGCATTAGTAAGGTACACATCAATAACATGTATATCATATATACCTTTGTTCACCTTGCCATCCTTCTTATCCGCCAAATACTTAGGGCAGTTCTGCTTCCAGTGACCAGTCTGCTTGCAGTAGAAGCACTCAGTTTCAGGCTTAGGTCCAGATTTGGGTTTCTTCTCCTTAGCAGCAACTTGCTTGCTGTTCTTTTTGAAGTTCCCCTTCTTCTTCCCTTTGCCCTTTTTCTTGAAACTAGTGGTCTTGTTGACCATCAACACTTGATGCTCCTTCTTGCTTTCTACCTCCGCAGCTTTTAGCATTGCGAAGAGCTCGGGAATTGTCTTAACCATCCCTTGCATATTATAGTTCATCACGAAGCTCTTGTAGCTAGGTGGAACTGATGGGAGAATTCTGTCAATGACGCAATCATCTGGAAGATTAACTCCCAATTGAATCAAGTGATTATTATACCCAGACATTTTGAGTGTATGCTCACTGACAGAACTGTTCTCCTCCATCTTGCAGCTATAGAACTTATTGGAGACTTCATATCTCTCAATCCAGGCATTTGCTTGAAATATTAACTTCAACTCCTGGAACATCTCATATGCTCCATGACGTTCAAAACATCGTTGAAGTTCCGATTCTAAGCCGTAAAGCATGGCACACTGAACTATTGAGTAGTCATCAGCTTTGCTCTGCCAGACGTTCATAACATCTGGTGTTGCTCCAGCAGCAGGCCTGGCACCCAGCGGTGCTTCCAGGATGTAATTCTTCTATGCAGCAATGAGGATAATCCTCAAGTTACGGACCCAGTCCATGTAATTGCTACCATCATCTTTCAACTTTGCTTTCTCAAGGAACGCATTAAAATTCAACGGAACAACAGCACGGGCCATCTATCAACAATCAAACATAAACAAGCAAGATACTATCAGGTACTAAGTTCATGATAAATTTAAGTTCAATTAATCATATTACTAAAGAACTCCCACTTAGATAGACATCCCTCTAATCCTCTAAGTGATCACGTGATCCAAATCAACTAAACCATGTACGATCATCACGTGAGATGGAGTAGTTTCATTGGTGAACATCACTATGTTGATCATATCTACTATATGATTCACGCTCGACCTTTCGGTCTCCGTGTTCCGAGGCCATATTTGTATATGCTTGGCTCGTCAAGCATAACCTGAGTATTCCGCGTGTGCAACTGTTTTGCACCCGTTGTATTTGAACGTAGAGCCTATCACACCCGATCATCACGTGGTGTCTCAGCACGAAGAAATTTCGCAACGGTGCATACTCAGGGAGAACACTTCTTGATAATTAGTGAGAGATCATCTTAAAATGCTACCGTCAATCAAAGCAAGATAAGATGCATAAAAGATAAACATCACATGCAATCAATATAAGTGATATGATATGGCCATCATCATCTTGTGCTTGCGATCTCCATCTTCGAAGCACCGTCATGATCACCATCGTCACCGGCGCGACACATTGATCTCCATTGTAGCATCGTTGTTGTCTCACCAATCTTATGCTTCTATGACTATCGCTACCGCTTAGTGATAAAGTAAAGCATTACAGGGCGATTGCATTGCATACAATAAAGCGACAACCATATGGCTCCTGCCAGTTGCCGATAACTCGGTTACAAAACATGATCATCTCATACAATAAAATTTAGCATTATGTCTTGACCATATCACATCACAACATGCCCTGCAAAAACAAGTTAGACGTCCTCTACTTTGTTTGTTGCAAGTTTTACGTGGCTGCTACGGGCTTAAGCAAGAACCAATCTTACCTACGCATCAAAAACCACAACGATAGTTTGTCAAGTTGGTGCTGTTTTAACCTTCGCAAGGACCGGGCGTAGCCACACTCGGTTCAACTAAAGTTGGAGAAACTGACACCCGCCAGCCACCTGTGTGCAAAGCACGTCGGTAGAACCAGTCTCGCGTAAGCGTACGCGTAATGTCGGTCCGGGCCGCTTCATCCAACAATACCGCCGAACCAAAGTATGACATGCTGGTAAGCAGTATGACTTATATCGCCCACAACTCACTTGTGTTCCACTCGTGCACAACATCAACGCATAAAACCTGGCTCGGATGCCACTGTTGGGGAACGTAGTAATTTCAAAAAATTTCCTACGCACACGCAAGATCATGGTGATGCATAGCAACGTGAGGGGAGAGTGTAGTCTACATACCCTCGTAGACCGACAGCGGAAGCGTTATCACAACGCGGTTGATGTAGTCGTACGTCTTCACGGCCTGACCGATCAAGCACCGAAACTACGACACCTCCGAGTTCTAGCACACGTTCAGCTCGATGATGATCCCCGGACTCCGATCCAGCAAAGTGTCGGGGAAGAGTTCCGTCAGCACGACGGTGTGGTGATGATCTTGATGTTCTACTGTCACAGGGCTTCGCCTAAGCACCACTACAATATTATCGAGGACTATGGTGGAGGGGGGCACCACACACGGCTAAGAGAACGATCTTGAAGATCAACTTGTATGTCTAGAGATGCCCCCCTGCCCCCGTATATAAAGGAGCAAGGGGGGAGGCCGGCCGGCCTTTGGGGCGCGCCAAGGAGGAGGAGTCCTCCTCCTAGTAGGAGTAGGACTCCCCTCTTTCCTACTCCTACTAGGAGGGGGAAAGGAAGGGGGAGAGGGAGAAGGAAGGGGGGGCGCCGCCCCCCCTCTCCTAGTCCAATTCGGACCAAAAGGGGAGGGGGCGCACGGCCCACCCTGGCCGCCCCTCTCTCTCCACTAGGGCCCATAAAGCCCATTACTTCTCCCGGGGGGTTCCGGTAACCCTCCGGCACTCCGGTTTTCTCCGAAATCACCCGGAACACTTCCGGTATCCGAATATAGCCGTCCAATATATCAATCTTTATGTCTCGACCATTTCGAGACTCCTCGTCATGTCCGTGATCACATCCGGGACTCCGAACAAACTTAGTTACATCAAAATATATAAACTCATAATGAAACTGTCATCCTAACGTTAAGCATGCGGACCCTACGGGTTCGAGAACAATGTAGACATGACCGAGACATGTCTCCGGTCAATAACCAATAGCGGAACCTGGATGCTCATATTGGCTCCCACATATTCTACGAAGATCTTTTATCGGTCAGACCGCATAACAACATACTTTGTTCCCTTTGTCATTGGTATGTTACTTGCCCGAGATTCGATCGTCGGTATCTTGAGGTAACCCGCCTTGATCTCTCCGCCTCCTCGTGAGCCAGCCTAACGAGGCCGTGCCTGAGGAAGCTCCGTGTCGTCCGCCCCGCGAGGCTTGGCCCCTCGCGAGGGTCTTGAGTTTGTGTTGGTGAAGATGGGCCGTGCTGGGCCCCCCTTTGAGCCTCGCCGCAGGCCGCATGCAGGCAAGTCTGGGGACCCCCGTTCCCAGAACGCCGACAGTAGCCCCCGGGCCCAAGGCGTGCCCGGACTTGGCTGTGCAGGGAGGCGGAAGGGCAAGAGCGAAGCGCCGCGGGCCCTAACAGCCTACGGCCTTAGGCGCCGCGCGGCAGTTTATTGGACGTGGGCGGCACTGTTCCCCCACGCCCTCCTTATCTTGCGCCTTGCTAGGCGGACCCGTAGTCGTACACAGCCGTTCCCCTTTTATCGCTCGAGCGCTTCCTGTCCTTCCTCCGCTCGAACCCTGGTTTCCGTTTTCAATTCAATCTCGAATCCTGCCCCCCCCTTTCCTATCGCCATGGCCCCGACGAAGAAGGGAAGAGGGGAGAATCCCGTGTCTCCGCCTTGCCCGCCGCCGTTGGCGGCCCCTGTCGAGGGCCTGGGCAAGGTCAGCTTGGCTCTGGCCACCATCTTCAATGAATGCGGGAGGACGACGGCCTGGCCCGCGCCCCACTTCTCCATCGACAGGATAGCTACCGAGGTCCCATATTTTGCCGACACCCTGTGGGCGGGTCTGGTTCCCCCCTTTTCTGATTTCTTCAATGCCGTGCTCTCCCACTATCAGATCCACATGATGCATCTAAGTCCTGAGTCCATCACCCTCCTTTCGGTCTTCGCCTTTGTTTGCGAAGCCATGGTGGGCATCCCTCCTTCGGTTGCCTTGCTGCGCCACTTCTTCTTGCTGCATCTTGTTGACCCTACCCAATGCTGGGCGTGCGTGAGCTTCGTTGCCGAGCCTGAGACTGCGGCCTCTGGGATTGACTTCAAGCTCCCCCTGCCCGCGGTTGGGTTCCACGAGCGGTGGCTGTATGTGGACGCAGGGGTGCCCAGCCCCCTGCTATCGGAGCCGACCTCGCCTGCTGTCCCCAATTTGGGTTGGGGCCAGGAGACGCTCGAGGGCCCCCAGCTCGTCTTCGTCTGGTGCCGCTTCGCGCTCTTGAGGTCGCTTGGCGTGACAGTGCCCAAGGTGGTGAAGGACTTTCTGCTATGCCGTGTTGCTCCCCTTCAACGCCACTCTCGCCGGATGTGGGCCTTCCGTGGGCGCGAGGATAGTATGAGGCTCCAGGAAGAGGACCTGACTCCTGAGGTGCTGAAGACGGCGCTCTTGACCTTGGCCGGGGACCCCAACCCCGGCAGCGTCTGGCAGGGTGGGGCCTTGCTGTACCTCTGCCAGAGCAGGGTCGACTTCGTGAAGCAGATGCCCGTCTTTGATGAGTGGGAGCTGCGCCCCGCCGGCCTCCAGGGACCTCGTGAGAATCCAGTGGTGGTGACTGCCCTTCCAATCGGCCAAGGCGACTCTTCCTCAAGTGGCGGAGCAGGGAGGCTTGAGGCGCCAGAGGCCGAAGGGGCTCCCGGCGTGGTGAAGGCACCGGGCGAGGCTCATGAGGAAGCAGTTATCGGGGCCCGTACCGCTGAGGCTGAGGGTGACAAACAGCTGCCCTCTGCACCTGCGACTGGGGCCCCTGAGGCTCCAGCTGCTTCTCTTGGGGAGGCAATTGGCGGCGCACATCAGGCAGGCGCCCCTGACACTGATCGTCTTGACGCTCCATCTTCGTCGCAAGTCGATCCTTGCGCCCGACTCTTAGGCTGCTTCCGCGTGGACTTTGGGGCTCTCCGGAAGAGAAGGGAGGCCCTGGGCGACGGTTACCCTTGTCTCCTGCTGAAGCGCAGAAAGTACTTCGCTACTGATGAGTAAGCCTTCTCCTTTCCCTACTCCTGATCCTTCCGTTGCTCTTACTAACCCTTGCTCCGCAGGCCCCTTCCAGCCGAGCTTACTGAGACGACTGATGAGACGTCCCCTTTGGCTTTGCCCCCTCCACCGTCCTCGAGCGCCCCAAGCAGCGGAGCCCTTGTGGTGAGGGCGATCGAAGATGCGAACCATCCCAAGGCGTATCATGGCCCCGCGCACCCCGCGATCCTCCTTCATGAGCCTTCTCGTGGCATAGCCAACCTGCCATGGGCTTCTCGCCTGGTCGTGGACTGCGATTGGCTGAGGCGCTTCCTGCGCTCTTCTCCTGAGGTCGGGCTGGCCCCAGGCCGGGCTTCTGACGCGGCGTGCCCGGCCGTCGTGAGGGCGCCAGCCCCCAGCCCCCAGCCCGGAGGGGGAGCGCTGACCTGCAGCCCCCGACGCTTGCTTGGGGAAGATGATGGTGTGGAAGACGTGCTTGAGCGCGCTCGGGAGCGTCGCGCTCTCCCCCAAGGATTCCTTTGAAGGGAGACTGATGCAGTGAGCCTACTTGGTGAGGAGCTTGCTGATGAAGACACGCGCCTTGAGGCCGAGGGTCTGCGCCTGGCTGCAGAGAGGCGCGAGTTGAGGGCGCCATCGCCCTTGCGCGCTGTCAGCGTGACCTTGATGAAGCAGAGGCCAAGGCGTCGTTGGTGGCCTCTCGGGAGGCCCGGTCTCGGGCTGCTGAGGAAGCTCGGGAGGCTGACCTGCGGCGAACGGCTGCAGAGGAGCGGGCTCGGGAGCTCCTGGCCTAGTGCCACTTGCTGGAGGAGCAAGTGGAGCTGCGTGAGGCAGCCCTCACGTCGATGAAGGTGGCCTCCGGTGACTCGTCGGAGCTCCAGAAGCGTGAGGAGGCGCTGACGCTGGAAGCCGCCGAACGTACCCGCGAGTACGAGCGTCTGGAGATGAGGGAGCGCTTGGTGACGCAGGCGAAGGACGATGTCGCTGCACAGGAAGCCCGTGTCCTGGAGGAGGTCGGATGTCGGGTGGCGATGGCGCATTTGAACCTCGAGCACGAGTTCGAAGAGAAGCTGGGGTTGATCCGGGCCGAAGCCGAAGGCAGGACTGCTGCCCTGAGGGCCAAGCTGGAGGAGGTGATGCGGCGGGCCGATGCTTCCCGGGCCGCCCTTGAGGTGGCGCAAGGTGAGCTAACCACCTCCCAGGCTGAGGTGCTCCTTCTCGCCAGCGGGTGAGGGAGGCTGAGGCCGTCGCGCGCCAGAACACGGACGAGATACGTCAGCGGCGGCTCCTGGAGCATGAGCATGGCCCCATGCTCACCACGGTCCGGGAGAGGGCCAATGCGGCCTTGGGCAACATCTGCGAGGAGACCGTCGGCGAGCCGCACGCGGTTAACTACGCGGGCAATCTTCAATTCTTCACTGACGTGGTGACGCAGCTGGAGGCGCGGTCGGTCAGGGCTGACAGGTTGGTGGAGGAGAGAAGCCGCGCCCTGCTCAGGCGCGCCTTTTCTCGTGTCTTCAGCCATCTCTGGAGCATGGATCCCCACTTCGATTTCGACGCCGCCATCGCCCCAGTCCCCCAGGCCGTCCGAGGTGAGCTGGCGCACTGGGTGGAAGACCATGTGGAGGCTCTTATCAGGGCCTTCGCCTCGGACAACGATGACGCGATCGTGGCGGCCGACGAGGGCGGCGTGATGGGCGGCCCTGACGCCGCTGGTGGCAACGCGGGCAGCGATGGCGAATTCAGCGACGCCAGCAACGGCCCCGATGGCGCTCCTGAGGATGCATTGGGAGATTCATCCGACTGATTGTGCATCGTTCCTGCTTACCCTGTATGAATAGAACTCAGGTTTTGGCCTGATAGCTGTGAGAGCATTTTGGAGGGGGAGCCCCTCATGTAAAACTTGTGTTTATCGTATCAGTAGGAGCTACATTGCCCATGCGCCCACGCCAAGTGGTTGGCTTAGGCGACGCGCTGGTCGGCTAATTTACCTTTGTCCCATGCTGGCCCTGGGCGGCCCGTAGGAGACTGTGGTGCCCTGAGTGTTTCCTGGTTGAATCCGTTGGACCTGCAGTAAGACGCCCTCCTGAGAGGACACGACGGCGGCAGTCTGGGCTGCGGGCAAGCTAGGCCTGACCCGGCTCGCGAGGGGCTCACGAGGGGAGGCAGCTGAGGCGAAGTGGTAACCGAAACGCGAGAAATTGCTCGAACGAGACTAAGCACCCCTTCCCCGAACACACGCAAATCTCAAATTCGAATCCAACTTGAGTCTAGCGGGGGAAAACGACAACCAAAGGGAAGAGCAACGAAAGCAAACAAAAGGCCGCGTCCGGCACCTAGTCTAGTATTGGACATCTTCTCACCAGCACGGAGCTAAGTGCTGCCACTGGGCGTGGGAGGGAGCCCCAGGGCCTGAGGCCGGCACCCCTGAGACTCCGGGGTGTGTACAGCCCCACTCATTATTACGTGAGAGTGTCATGGGGCGGCGAGCTTCACAGGCACTAGGCCTTCTTCACAGGTACTGGCCTTGCTTCATATTGCCAGATGAGGGCCCCGCTTGCGCCACACTCTAGTGCCATCAGCAACAACCGGAAACCAGGACGCCACCCGATGGGGTAGAGCGGTCGCCAGCGGTTCCCCCGACAACCACGGGTCCTCCACCAGGGGCAGGCCCCGAGGCACCTCCCCAGCAGAGGGCCTACCTCCTGAGAACACCTTGCTCCGAACGCTGCGGTGCTGATGTCGGATCTCGGCCCCTCTCCTGCAGCCCCCTGGGCCCTCCTCCCGAGGGGTAGGAGACTGTGGGAGCGGGGCAGCTGCTTGCTGCGGCGACCTGCACCTCCTGCGATCCATGGTTAGCGTATACCTGCTCCTGAAGAATTAGCGGTACCCGATAATCGTTGCCTCCAGCGTGGCCAGTGGGACCGTTCCGAGGCTCCTGGAAAGGCTCAGCTTCTAGTGCCTCGTCCCCCCAGCTTGGGCTGAGGAGCGAGCCTTGTCCGTTCTCGTGAGGGTGTCCTTGGTCCATCATGAGGGGCATGTATTCCTCCGGCGCCGTCATCCCGAATGCCACGCCGTAATGCCCCGCATGCCACGCGGTCCTGCCTGACACACCCACCGCGGGGTGGCAGCGCGGCCGCCCACTGGGGCCGCGGGTCGCGTTGAGTCCTTCTTCTTCGCGGACCGGGGGCGGGGGCAGCGCCGCCGCCGGTCCGGTGCTGACAGCTTCGCTGGCGTCGGAGTAGCCTTGGAGCTCGCGGGCGCGTGCGGAGCCCCCGCGCGGGTCGCCCTGGGCTTGAGATGGGAGCTGGGTGGAGAAGGGGTGAGCCCCCGAGGCGGCGAAGCCCAGGAGCTCCGCCACTCGCTCCAGCAGCACATCCTGGCCGCCCTCCAGCAGTCTGCATTGCAGCAGCTCTCGGGCCACCGTGAGCGCGGCCCTCGAGTTTGCCTGCTCCCGCGGGTGTACGGTGTCGTGGTCGCGGCATGATTGGAGGCCCTTGCTGCCGACCGTGCCTGCCGCGGTGTAAGAGTTGTCGAAGCCTGTCCGCGTCGCTCGCGGCCCGCAGTGCCCTGCGGACCGCGAGCTGCCTGGGGCATGGGGTCGCCCGAGGCGAGCGGTTCTGCGCGGGCGGGCCACGCAGCCCATGGGTCTGGGTTGCCCTCCTGGTCGCCGGGCATGGTGATGACGACGCGACGGGGCACGGAGCGGTGGAAGACGAATTCCGGCGCACCCCTACCTGGCGCTCCAAATGTCGGATTTCGGGTTCCGGCAGACCCTTGAGGTTCGAACACTGGGGTGCGCACGGAGATTTCGCCTCCTACCTACCTGCACCCCTCCGCCACGCTAGGATCAAAGCCATGAAAAGAACAACACAAGGGACACAGGGTTTATACTGGTTCGGGCCACCGTTGTGGTGTAATACCCTACTCCAGTGTGTGGTGTGTGGATTGCCTCTTGGGCTGATGATGACGAACAATACAAGGAAGAACAACCTCGCGAGGGTCTGTTCTTGGCTGGGGGGATGAACTGATGGGGGGAGTTCAGCCACCTTTCTCTCTCTCTTTCTGTTTGCTTCTCACCTCTGTAACGAGCCTCCTTCTTCCTACCACCCAAAACCCCCTTTTGCTCTGTGGGTGGCTGGTCCTATTTATAGAGGCCCTGGTCCTCCTCCCAAATATTGAGCGGGAAGGGAGCCAACAATGGCGGGCTAATTTGAAAGGGGACAGCAAGTATCAGCTATCCTGACAAAAGTAGTCTTCGCCTGCGCAAAGCTCTGGTGATGACGCCGTCTTGGGCTCCACGGTGACCTCCGTCTCGTAGTCCTCCTGGTCTTGGTCTCGTTGCACCAAAATGGCAACATTTGCCTGATGCCTCGGTACTCCACGGCTGCGCTTGCCCCCTTTGCACCAAAGAGGAAAGGAGGACGCTGCGCGGGCTGGCACCCGCCTGGCGCCCTGAGTCGTCATGGCTTGCATCACAGGCACCTCGCGAGGTAACCCGCCTTGATCTCTCCGCTGCCTCGTGAGCCAGCCTGACGAGGCCGTGCCTGAGGAAGCTCCGTGTCGTCCGCCCCGCGAGGCTTGGCCCCTCGCGAGGGTCTTGAGTTTGTGTTGGTGAAGATGGGCCGTGCTGGGCCCCCCTTTGAGCCTCGCCGTAGGCCGCAGGCAGGCAAGTCTGGGGACCCCCGTTCCCAGAACGCCGACAAATACAATTATAGCACGAATAATAAACATTTATCATGATATAAGGAAATAAATAATAACTTTATTATTGCCTCTAGGGCATATTTCCTTCAAGTACCGCTCGTGTGCGGGCTGATCACATAACGGTTGGATTTCCCCCCTCCTATAAAAGGGGGTCTTCTTACCCAATGAACCTTATCTCTTGAGCTCGTGTTCTTCCCCCATTGTTGACCTTCTTCGAGCTTGCTAACTCTCAATCCCTCCATGGATTCTTGCTAGTTTTTGAGGGAAAAGAGAGAGGAGATCTATATCCACATTTCCACCAATTACTTTCTCCTCTATGTGAGGGGAACCCCTTGGATCTAGATCTTGGAGTTCTTCGTGTTCTTCTTTCGTTCTTCCTCTCATTTTCTTCCCTAGCATTAGTTGCTTTGGTGGGATTGGGAGAGAAGGACTTGGGCACTCCGTGTGCCCTTGCCATTGCATTTGGTGCATCGGTTTGAGTTCTCCACGGTGATACGTGGAAGTGAAGTTTGAGAAGCTTATTACTCTTGGGTGTTTGGGCACCCTAGAGCTTGTTCCTCTTGGGTGCCTTGGTGCCCTAGACGGTTGGTGGTGTTCGGAGCTCAATCATTGTGGTGTAAAGCTCCGAGCAAGCATCGGGGTCTCCAATTAGGTTGTGGAGATCGCCCCGAGCGATTTGACGGGTACCGGTGACCGCCCCCAAGGGTTGCCAAAGTGTACGGGTTCGGTGACCGCCCCCAAGGGTTGCCATTTGTACGGGTTCGGTGACTGCCCTCAAGAGTCCCTTAGTGGAATCACGGCGTCTTGCATTGTGCGAGGGCGGGAGGAGATTACGGTGGCCCTAGTGGCTTCTTGGGGAGCATTGTGCCTCCACACCGCTCCAAATGGAGATTAGCATCCGCAAGGGTGTGAACTTCGGGATACATCGTCGTCTCCGCGTGTCTCGATTATCTCTTACCCGAGCCCTTTACTTATGCACTTACTTTGAGATAGCTATATTGTTCTTTGTCATATATCTTGCTATCACATAGTTGCTTATCTTGCTTAGCATAAGTTGTTGGTGCACATAGGTGAGCCTAGTTGTTTTAGGTTTGTGCTTGGCAAATTAACCGCTAGGTTTATTCCACATTTGTTCAAGCCTAAACCGTAATTATTTTAAAATGCCTATTCACCCCCCTCTAGGCGACATCCATGATCTTTCAATTGGTATCAGAGCCTCGTCTCTCTTTATAGGGCTTAACCGCCTAGAGAGTAAGAATGTCGACTAGGGGATTAGGATTCTCTGACACTCTTAGTTTCGATGGCACAAATTTTGATGTTTGGGTAATTCACATGCTTAATCTCTTTAGGGTCATGGACCCAAATTTAGAGCGAATTGTAGATATGGGTTTTTCTCCTCCAAAGGATCCCCAAAGATTATCTTTAGAGGATGAGAAAAACTATTATCTCAATGCTCAAGCTTCTAATGTGCTTTTTGATGCTTTGAGCAATGTAGTTATATTTCAACTCATGCCGTTCCGGGATGATCATGAGGTGTGGACGAAGCTTCAAGATAAATATGGTGTGTCCAAGATTTGTGGGGATGATTGTTCTCCCTCCACCTCCGGTCGTGTAGTCTTCTCAACTTCTTCTACTTCACCTACATGTGGTTTGCCACAAGGTAATGATATGGTGAGTAGTGTTGGTCATTGCAATGATGATAGTATGCTTATTGTGGATGATCCTTCATCACTATCTTATTGCAATGCTCCTTATTTGGACTTTAACACTTCGAGCACCATACATGTTTCACATGCTTGTGTATATAGTCCTTGCATATCATGTAAAAATTTCTTGACTAAATCTCATGATGATATGCTTGCTATATCTTGTTGCCATGATAAAAATGCGTGTATTTCCTCGAGTTGTTGTGCTAACAATGTAGAGGAAACACAACACTCCATGGAACAAGATGTGGTCTTGGATGGTCCTTCAAGGGATCCTACATCATCATCTATTGCATTTTGCCGTATGGCCAAGGCTTCAAAGGTATCTCCCACTTTGAATCCCAATATATCTTGTGATGATATTGATGATGGCAATAGTGATGATGATGTTGATTATGATGAAGAGAATAATGATGTTGCCTCCTTAAAAATTAAGGGGGAAATGATTTTTAACGCTCTTCTTAAGAATAAAATTGCTTGTTCCAACTTCATGGAAATCATGTCTATTGCTATTGAGGGCAAGAAATATACTGATGAGTTGGAATCTCGTCTTGAGGAGCATGAGGTCACCATTGATAAAATGGAAGTTCATGAGCGTGATTACGCTAATGAGATCGCGGACCTCTCCCAAGCTCTCGAACTTGAACAAACCACCAAGGAATCTCTTGAGGAGACTTTTGCACTAGAATTATCTAGAGTGAAGGAATCTCATGATAGAGCTATTGAGGTGGCCAATGTTTTTGAAACTAAAAATGAGAAGCTTGAAGTTGCGCATGCTAAACTCCTTGAGGACTTTGGGCACCTCGAAAATGGCTCAAGGGTTATTAAGAGTGAGCTCATCAAACTTACCGAGTCTCATGCACAACTTAAAGCTTCATATTCAAAAGAGCTTGCCAAGTTTTCTTGTCCTCTTGTTGATAATGATGATGCTTGTGCTACTAACTCTATTACTTGTGAAGCATCCATTTTGAAGGAGAATGTTGAGCTTCGGCTCAACTTGAGTTGCTATCTAGCAATTATGGGAAAATGGAAGAAAACCATGAAAAGCTCTCAAGCTCTCATGATGATCTTCTAGTATCCCATAATGAGCTAAAGATAGCTCATGAGGCCATGATTTCTAAGGTAACATCTAGTGAGCCTCATGTGGATACTAGCACTACTTCTAGTCAAAATGCTATATTGCCATGTGCTAGTCCTTGTAATTCATCTACTCACAATGTTGGTACATCTTGTGATGAATTGCTTTCCTTGCCTTGTTGCTCTAACGATGAAACTTATACTTCCTCTAGTACTTGTGTTGAGACTAACCATGTAGAGGAAATCAAAGAGCTCAAGGCCCAAGTCACTTCTTTGAAGAAAGACTTGGAAAAGAGTCATGAAGGGAAATCCACACTCAACAATATCTTGAGTGTGCAAAAATCCCCCAATGACAAAGGTGGACTTGGATTCACACTACAAAAAAATACACTTCCATGATGATACGTGTTTGTCACAGTAGGTCACGTTTTTTTTCAAGCATGTACATCCATGACAAATTTATGACAGAATCAAGATATTTATACCTGTGCTGTCGTAGAAGTGTTCTATGACATTACCAAAATTATCATCACGGAAGTGCCCACTTCCATGACGATAAATCGCGCGTCACAGCAGTTCTTTTGTCAAGGGTGACCGACATGTGGCATCCACCGTAACGGAACGTCGTTAAGCTATCGGGTCGGGTTTTGGATTCGATAACCCGTCAACAGCCCTGACCAATGGGGATTTTCCACGTGTAAAATCATCATTTGCTGGAGGAAACACGTGTCGGCTCATTGTCGGGATAGATGTCATCCACTCATTGGACAGAAGGTGCCTATGATAGGTTGACACGTGGCATGTCCCAACAGAGGCCCATTCCTGTGAAAAGGCCGGCCCGTTTGACTTGGTCAAAAGGTGGCGGGCCGGCCAATGGAAAGCCTATTAATGGCCTGTTCGCATATAGCCCATTTACATCCCGCTAACCCAAGGCCCGTTACGCCCTATCTGAATTAGGCCCAGTAGCGTCATCTGGGCCATCCAATATGATTCCAGCCTGTTTTCACTTCTGGCCCATGTATGGCCCATGACGTCTTTCGGCCCAAATGAAGCCCTATGTAACTCTTGGCCTATTAACGACCCGTGGTGAAACTGGCCCGTAATGAACAGTGTATCACTTTACACCCATTAACGGCCCGTGGTGAAACTGGCCCGTAATGAACAGTGTATCACTTTATACCCATTAACAACCCATTATTCCGTTGGGCCGTCTCCAGCCCATGTTATCTTTCGGCCTTCTCAGAGCCCATTTATTCTTGTGCTCATTTCCAGCATTCGTTTACTTACGACCCGTTACTGTCATTTTCTGCTTGTGGGCCAAATTCAGCATGTGGTTACAGTCGGCCCGTTTGTGGTCCGTTAATACGTTGGGCCGTTTTCATAGCGTCCTCAAATACAGCCTATTAACGATGGCCTGTTATGGTCGGCCCATGAACGGATGATTCCAACTCTAGCCCGTTTACGACCAGAATGCGGTCTGTTTGGCCCATGTTTGGCCAATCGATCATACGGCCCGTATAAGGCCCATTGATGATACGGCCCGTAGAAGGCCCATTGATGATACGACCCGTAGAAGGCCCATTGTTTCTACGGCCCATAGAAGGCCCACTGTTTCTACGGCCCGTAGAAGGCCCACTGTTTATACGGCCCGTAGAAGGCCCACTGTTTCAACGGCCCGTAGGAGGCCCAGTGTCACTACAGTAAATATTAGCCCATGGTTATTGTGGCCTAGTTTTAAAAAATAGGTTATTGCAGCCACTAGCAAACCGCAGAAAAAGAACTGCACTGACTACAAGCAAACAAATAAACAAGACAACAAGGAAATAAATAAGCAAGCAACTTACACTAGGCTATCACGGCTATTACACATATTACATCCACTGGGCATCAAAGTTCGCCACCAGTGCAAATATAGGGAACACAACAGCATATAAACGCCGCAGCAAAACAAGTCCAGAACTAAAACCACTTCAGAAGAGCTCAAGAAACAATATCCTGGGTACCCATAATGCTGGCAAGATGCTTAGCAAGCTTATTAACTTTCTCTTGTTTGGCGCTTAAGTCCTCCAGCGCTTGCTGTTGCACCAGAAAGTATGCATCTGAATTCTGCAGGGACTTCCTCAGTCCTTCGGCTTCCTGTCGCATAACATCTGATCGATGTCTTTCAACTTGAAGTTGAGAGTCAAGAAGCCGAACTGATTCAGGCAATGAGTTCGAAGAGCTGGTGCCAGCAGTGTTAGCCAGTAACTCGAACACTACATCAAGACATGACTTTGGGGTTGTCTCAGTGTCTTCAATATAGTTTTTATCAGCTTTCTTGGAGACCAACAGGGATTTCTCACTATCTTGAACCTTATCTGCATTACTTCCTTTACCATTGCATAACAGGGTACTCTTCTCCAATATTTTATCCGCGTTCTAAAAGAGAAACAAACAAACACATCTCAGGTTTACAATGTAGTATATGAAACTCATTTTGGTAAACCAGTTCAGTAGTAAGGTGGATAGGATAACAACATGAAACAAACATATATCTATGTAGTATGGTCACTGTATGGTCTATATCATTCTAGTTTATGTTGCCAAATCAAGATAGATACAGTTCAAATCATATCTATTTAAGACAAAGCAGCATAGACAGAATATAAGTGTGGGAAACTACACAGCAATAACAACACTTTTAATGTGCATGGCATGAGAACATGACTGTTTATTCAATTGAAACTGAAATCAACATAAAGCAAGTTACAAGACCAAACATCCAAACACGTTGAAGAAACATGTTTAAAACATACCTGTTGCGCCATTGGAGTTTCAATTGCATCCTTCAAATTTGAAATTAGTTGGTATCAGTAAATACAGTGATGCAAGAGCAAAGTAGTATGAACCATAGCTACGGAACCTGACCTGAGAACAATTCTTCTTCTGCTTTAAGAGTTGACTTCGGGTTCGGAGTGGTGGTCCTCGTGATTTGGGCACTGCAGTTGCCTTACTAACTGCTCGTGTTTGGGTGCTCTATGGTGGAGACGGTGCTGTGTCAACGGGAATTGGGTGTCTATCTGCTGGGGTTGGGGTTAGAAGGGGTGTAGCTGGTTCTCTGTCCAACAGGGTAGGGGTACAATCTGCATGAGTGTGGGTTATGTGTGGTGGGGCTGGTTCTTGGGCAAGGACAACTGTGGTTCTATCAGCATCGACAGGTAGCACGATCTTTTCTGAAGACCGTGTTTTTACTCCCACAGATACTGCCATCACTCCCTCCAATTGAAATGGCTGATAAACAAGAAAATTAATTGAATGTACAGACATTGTAAGATAGACAGGTGCAATGGATAGTAGGGAAGAAAACAGGGCATGAAATAATTCACATTTATGTTATCTAAGCAAACAGAATAGCAGGACATAATTTCACATATATGATGGCTAATTAAATAGGATAGCATGACACAATTTCACATGTATGATGGCTAACTAAACATGATAGAATGACATACTTCAAAATATGATGACTATGTAAACAAGATGACATGATATAAATATACGATGTGTCTATTAAAGTGGTTGGCATGCCATAAATCACAAACATGCCGTCGATGGAAACATGATGGCATGATATAATTCACGGATAGAATGGCATAATTTAAATATGATGACTATGTAAACAGGATGAGATGATATAACTATATTATGTCTTTAGAAAATGGGTTGGCATGCCATAATTCAGATACATGCGGTCTATGTAAACATCATGGCATGACATAATTCAAATATATGATTTATATACTAAGGAAGTGAGCAGAGGGCAATCACATATATGATGTGTCAACTAAGGAGATGGCATTCAATATTGTGTATATGATGTAAAAACTAATCATTGCAATACAACATATGCATTATATGAGTAATATAACCCTGCCAAGTTTGAGCATACACCTCAGGGGGATAATAGGACTGGTCATCTGCCTCTGAATCCTCCTCTGAAGAGCTATCTGTAACCAATAAGATATCTGCTTCAGCAGGTAGCATTGCCTGCTCTGAAGACCTTGTTTTCACTCCAGATTTCTCCATCACCAATTCAAATGGCTGATGCACAAGAAGAGTAGTTGAATACACAAACATTGTCGACAAAAGAAATGAGAAATACAAAAAAAGGACGGCATGATATAATTCACATATATGACGCTTGCCTAAACAACATGGCATTGCATAATTCACATAGATAATGCCTTGCAACAAGATAACATTGCATAATTCACATATATAATGTCTTGCAACAAGATGGCATTGCATAATTCACATATATGGTAATTAGACACTAAACAGGTGGCATTCACACAAAGCATGTCTAAACTAAGAAAATGACATAGCAATGCAAGATACCATACGCATGATATGAGCAACATAACCCTGCCAAGTTAGGGCATGCACCTCGGGGGGGGGATATGACTGGTCATCTATCTCTGAATCCTCCTCCGAGGAGCTATCAGTAACCAGCAAGACATGCGCTTTGTTAGATAGCATTGTCTGCTCTGAAGACCTTGTTTCCACTCCAGATTTTTCCATGACCGTGCCAAATGGCTGATGCACAGGAAGAGTGATTGAATGTACTAATTTTTTTGACAAATTTAACACGTAATAAAAAATGATGGCATGATATAATTCACATATTAGATGAATGGCTAACCAGGGTGGCATTGCAAAATTCACATATATGATGCCTGGCTAGACAAGATGGCATTGCATGATTCACATATACGATAAAGAAACTAAACATATGGCATTGACACAAAGCATGTCTAAACTAAGCAGATGACATCTTTAATGTATACAATAAGCAATGCAAGGCACCATATGCATGATATTACCAACATTAGCATGCCAAGTTAGAGCGAAGACCTCATGGGGTAAATAGGAGTGGTCTTCTCCTTCTGAATCCCCCTCATAACAGTTATCTTCCTCTTGATTACTGTCCGAAATGGGTGGAGGGGGGGGGCTGCCTTTGCGCCCACCATGGAACGACGTCTGCATGAAATTTTATTGCCACACAAGGCTCGTCTCTTTTGCTCTACATGATCAGTTCCATTGTGTACAATAACTGGCATGCATAGGAATAAAACATAGTGAGATTATGTAAGGAGTGCATGCACAAATCCAGAGTGATGGTAGCAAACTGTGGATAGACCCAAAACCAATGATAGTAGGCAGATAATAGCTTTAGTTAAAAAATATAGATAATGGCTCCTTTAATGTTTGTTTGCACCCAACATGAAACTCATAGTAGACACCGGAGATTAACTAGATAGTAGACAGATAGTACTGATTGCTGCCCCAATATGTACCCCACAACCATTTAAAAACTCAAGTTTCAGCATTAGTTTGGACCTGACTCGGAGTCTAATAGGTGAACACGACGATAATGTAGCATGTCATCATATTAAGCGATGCATAACGTAAGCAGACACGGAAGAGTGCGACCTCTCTTGCGGATCCGTGTAGTCCTCAAGGTCATCTGCTCAGTTGATGATGGTAATGCAGTTGCGGTGGCTACCAACGGCGGGGAAGAAGATCTGAGGCGGCGAAAGACAGTCTGGAGAGCGGATCCCTGCTGTGGTGAACCCTTCCGCCGATGGAGCAGCTGAGCTGGGGTGGAACACAGCGCCGCAGGAGCAGGACAAACCACACAAGGTTTTCTTTGACACATATCTATAACAGAAGTAATTGAGTAAGGGCTTGTTTGAATTTGAGGATTCTAACAATGCAGGGATAGGAAATAGACAGAAATAGGATAGGAATGCACGTGCAAAACAGAGAATTTAAAAACACAGGATTTCTGCCAATCTGGGTGTTTGATTCACAACAATTGGAAGATCACAGGATGCAAAAAAGCATGGTGAGATTAAGTCAAACCACAAGAAAATGTACGGTTATAATGCTATTACGCTACTATCTCTTAGTCTTGTGTTTGATGAATAGGAATATGAAAAGGAGGAGAAGTGCAAATTGGAATTCCTACGGTTTTTCTTTCAAGGAGACACTAAAGGAACAAATCCTACAGTTTTCCTTTGCTCCATTCCTTTGCTCCAAATTCATGAAAAGTAGTACCATAGGAAACTTTCCAATTCCGATGTTTTTCATTCACTTTTCCTTTCAAGCACTGGCGATTCTAGTAGGCAGGCTTGAGCAAGGAAAATCCTACACTAAAAAAATGTTTTTGTGCTACTTCTATTACTTTGGACCCAGGCCACTGCCATACTAGCTCAACTCCCAGGCCCATCTACAAATGCACAGCTCAAACGCGCAGAGATAAATAATGATGGCGTTCAAGAGAGTCCATCACGGGTAGCTAAGTTGCCTGGTACCTCACTGCTTGTCATATAGTAGGATAAAATAATTATATTTCCCGTTACTACGAGTGCTCAATGGACAATATAACATGTAGAGTAAAAAATAGACGCAACAAGTGTACAACCTTTTTGGCGAAGCCATGTCGATCTCAGCATGATTGGGTTGGCCGGTGAGGATGCTCCGGCTGACTTGGCTGTCGGAGGAGGGGAAGAAGATCTTAGGCATCTGGAGATGGAGCCCGAGGTACTGCTCCACTGTGATGGAGGGTTTTGTCGTTGGAGCAGCTCCGGTGAGTTGTACGACGCCGAGGCTGAAGCAGGACAAGAGAGACAATGAACAATGTTAACCTGAGTGGAATTCTAATAGCATCTCCAATACATGACGTAAAATACATAACCACAAAGTGCTAGATGTAAAATACATCAGCCGCCCATCTCTTAACTTAACTGTCGAAACTGAATTTAACTGTCGAAACTGAACTTAACTGTCGAAACTGAACTTAACTGTCGAAACTGTATTTTGCTGTCGAAACTGAATTTTGCTGTCGAAACTGAATGCACTTGCAAGGTGAGGCTACATGTCGGTCGACTGACTTTTTCGTCTCTGGTCAGTCGATTTTGCAGCCGTTGGATACGAAATCAAGGGCCTGCGGTTCATCTTCAACCTCCACCCCCTGAGCCGACCAAACAGGAGCCCTCCCGCCGCCCGCGGCCGGCGGTGCGCCGCCTCGCCTGCCCGGAAACACTCCCCACCTCCGGTCCGCCTACGCCCCAGCCATCCCTCTAGCCCCCCCGTGCCGAGCTTTTTCTTTGGCGATCCCCACGCCACCGCCCAGCCACCGTCGGCGACCACCGCCCCCATCCTAAACCCTAAGATAGATAGTGGGGCACCTCTCCGGCGAGCCCCCCTCCCCGTTGCGGCTGGTTCTTCCTTCACCCCGGCGGCATCAGAGTGAAGTGTAGCTAAATCGGAGCAGCATCGCAAGCAAGAGCAAGAGCAAGAGAAGCAGCGCGAGCAAGAGCAATAGCAAGAGCAGACCAGGCAGGGGACCGAGAGCAAGAGCAGAGCAGCAACGCGAGCAAGAGCTAAAGCAGCAGCAGGTCCTACTGATGTGGACGTCGCCGCCGAGGGAGAGACGCCGTGGAGGAAGTGGTCAGCGCCGCCGCCGTGGATGGAGCAGCGCCGTGTCGGCTCGGGACCGAGCACCGACAGCACCGTGAGATCGAATCAAGAAGAAAATGCGGCGATTATTGTACAACCTCTTTGGTGGCGCCTATTAGGCCGCAGCTTCATCCGAGGAAACGATGATGATGATGCTCTTCCGGTGGTGCAGGTGAAGACGGCGGTGTGGGAATGGAGGTGGCGCGAAAGACGAGGGGAACGTCAGGCAGCTCCTTGGAGGTGGAGGACGGGGTGGCTGAACCGGCGGGACGATGAGATCGACGACGGATCCTCATCCGGTACGATGGATGAGGGACGTCGAGGTGTTGCTGTGGATGACGTCGTCGGGAAAGAGGCTCCGGCTTGGTGGCGGACGGAGAAGGGTGTGGGGTTTCATCGCGGGTTTTCGCGGCCTCAGTGTACGAATGGGTGGGCGGATGGGATGGCAGTGGGGAACCATGGCTTAGAGACGCGCTTGTCCGAAATGTGGGGTAAGTTACGAAAGTACCCCCACCGATTTGAGGCGGTTCTTTCGGTTCAGGGGTACCACAGGCATTTTGCGTGTTGGGATTTCACAGGAGGTGGGAGTTTTCGCGCGCGTTGTAATTTCGGAATAGCAAGGCGCGGGTTGAGATGGAGGGAGTTGTCGGAGCACAACGAGACAAAGATATATCTTAAATATTTCGGGCTAACAAGGCGCGAGTTGAAGAGGTGGGAGTTTCGCAGCACGATAGACAGAGACGTTAGCTTGAATTTTCGGCATAACAAGGCGCGGCTTGAAATTTTGGAAGAACAAGCTTAACATGTACCCAAAAAAGATAATTTGCACCTCGACATGCACAACACACACAAACACCATTTAGACTAGAGTAAGGTACACGTGCATTGCACGCATGAGATTTGGCAACCAAATTATGAATAAATACCACATTATAGCATGCAAGCTTTGAGTCATATATGCATGATGTAGATGTTCGTTTAATTCTTATAGTTCATTTCATTCAAAATCATCTAGTTTTTATAAGAAAGCTAATCTATTTTAAGATTCATGGAATTGTGCGTCGTAAGACATAAAGTAAAAACAAATAATGGCAAATCATGTAGAAAAACATTTGGGCAATTCTGATACGGAAGATTCTAGAACAAATAAGAAGTGCTTGTGTTTTGATGTTTGTGCATTATGCTTAATTTTCAACCATGGAGTCTTCTAGATTATACATGTGGCGAAATCTGGTGGAATCTAGATGATATCCAATGGCCAGTAGTGCTCAAATTTGCCATCTTTGGACCATCGGATTTGCCTCATCCAACGACCATCTTTCAAAGTTAAAGTTACCCGCACACAATATAAAAAAATATAAAATATAATATATATATAGGGGTATAGATATAGATATGTGATGCAAAAGCCGCCCATCATCTCCAATTAGAATAGTGTGTCAATGCACGGATGCGACGTGGCCAAATGATGTCTGCCATAGGTATCTCAAATTCAAATCAGTCTGACCTTGTTCAATGTGTATACATTACAACATTCTCGTTTCCAAACCACACCGCGCAGATCTCCGTTATATTCATGCATGCATGGGTTTCAAACATCAGGATCTCTTATTCAAATATTTGAATTCAACTTTACATTGATTGTGACATCACCTATTCAGCTATTCTTTTACACCCACACAGTAGTCTTCTCTTTATAATTGTACCACTAACTTTCTCTCGTGCATGCATGCACACACACTACCAGTCGGCATTATCCATCGCACGCATGCAATCTTTTTCTTCAGGCCGGTCTCCCATGAAGGCACACACCAACACACATCCCCCTCTCCATCATATCGGGCATTCTTTATATCTCACGCGTGCATGTGCAATGATCGATGTTCCTCTATGTATGTGTGTATATAGCTAGGTCTTTCATAGTTTTCCACACAAACCGATCAATCGATATATCCAGTGAGGTCTCACCCTCTTTCCCACGTCCACATCGATCAATCTATGCCTCTCTATATAGGATTACCATATATAGCTAATACACCCACATTAATTATGTATCCAACGTCCCCCTCTCGTCATCCATGCCTTCCGCTTCATCTCTCAGATGCGTGCACAATGGCGAAGACATGGGCAGTAAGGGCCATGCTCCCTCCCCCCCTAACATCACTATATATCAAGGCTAATATGAATGTGATCATTAGACAATTGCTGCTAAAAATGGTTTAAGTTCATGAATTGACCCTCCTCGTAAAGGATTAGCAATGCTTGGCCCCCTAGCTCATTTAGTTTTCATGGCTCCGCCACTGCGCGCATCAGCGCACGTGTTCGCCCCCTCTCTCTAAATATCGATCTCGCACTTGTGCATTCCTTCATTGTCTCCCTCCACTCGGCCCCTCGCACCATCTTCTAGCCCCCCACTAGATTTTGCCACATGTACAATCTAGAAGACTCCATGGTTGAACTTAAGCATAATGCACAAACCTCAAAACAAGAGTGGTTCTCTTTTGTTCTAGAATCTTCCAAATCATAAATGCCCAAACTTTTTTCTAGTTGAATTGCCATTATTTGTTTTTACTTTATGCTTTACAATGCACAATTCCATGAATCGTAAAATAGATTAAGGGCTTGTTTGATTCAAAGGATTCTCACAGGAATTTTGGAGGATTCTAATCATTAGGAATTTTTCCTATCTTGGTTGTTTGATTCGTAGGATTGTAAACCATAGGAATTTTTCCATATGATTCATTTGCACTAGATTTCATAGGAAACATCCCATCCACTCAAACCTCTTTGAAAGAATTCTGCGTTTTTTCTATGCACAATCAAACACTCGTACAATCCTATAGGATTCAAGATGACATTCCACTATAATCCCATGTTTTTCCTATTCCCGCGTTCTTAGCTTTTTTATAAAAACTAATTGATTTTGAATGAGATGAACTATAAGAATTAAACGAAGGGATACATCAGACATATATGACTCAGAGCTTACATGCTATAGTGTGGTATTTATTCATAATTTGGTTGCAAAATCTGATGCGTGCAATGCACGTGTACCTTACTAGTACTTCGAGTATGTGCAAAACACGTAAATTAGAATACCAATGGCACGCTACACAGTGTCTCTCTTACAGTTCATGAAGCCACGTGGCACATGTGTAGGCGTTGTTGCGACCTCCTTGCGTGGATTGATCACAGTGACGTGCTGCTGGTTCCAGAAGAATGTACTCGTCCTCCCTGAGCCATACTGGCGGTACATGCACGAAGCGAAGATGTGCACGCACGCCATGCACGCACTCATTCCTCGCACGCACACGCGGGTACATGGGCGGACACAATTTTGTACCAAGATCCACCCCATGTGATAATTTGGCGCCTGTAAAGTCGTTCACTTTAGTGATGGTCAATTAATACAGCGCATGCAAATTGAGTGGACGTGAGGGCGGAAGAAAGACATTATTACTCCACTGCGCATGCGAGTAGTTAAATCGTGGGTTGCTAGTAGTACTTCCATTGGTCTCCTTCGTATTTTGTGCCAATTTTTGACAGTAACATAATATTTACGCATTTGAGCAGTGTAGTACTTGAAATTTATGTTCCGCTAAACTCATCGGGAGCCATTTCGGGCCTCGAAACCAAAACCGTCAATTAATCTTTACCTTGTTCCCATCACATTCGAAAGCCTGCTCACACCTACTAGTAGTACGTACCAAACCTGAACGTGTTCCCACTATGCAGGTATTAGTGCTAGTACTTAGGTTATAAAAAGGGGAACTACCTAACCGAAAATCACTCTACCTTTCCTCCTCATAAGTGCTTCTTCTTCGTCCGTCGTTGCCATGGCCGGTGAGCAGAGATATAGGTCGAGAACTACTCGTAAAAAGGGAGCGGCAACCAAGGCTACGGAAAAAAAGAGAGGGCTCGCCGCCACGTAGAGACCTCGAAAGATCTCTCACGGGCAGGCGATGGCTCCTAGGAGCTCCCTAGCCGCGAAGGCGAACATGCCGAGTCGGCGGAGCTGGAGTCGTTATCCCTCGACGGCATGCCCAATCAGCTCAATAAGAAGAAGGAGTTCATCCAAGGCTTGATGGAGTTGCTGAAGGAGAGCCTCGACGACATGCCCGCTGAGCTCAATTAGCTGGGGGAGTTGACCACCGGCTTGGTGATGCTGCTGAAGAAGAGCATTGCCTCGGAGAAGAAGACGACCGGCGAAACCCTGCGACTTTGGGAGGACAATGCGAAGCTCTTCCACGAGATCGACCTGTTGAAGGAGAAGAACGCCAGCTGGAAGAAGCTGCACGAGAATAGTAGTTCCTCGATGAAGATGTTGCAGGCCCTCGCCATGGAACAGAAGGAAGAGTTGGCGAAGCTCCGCATCGAGCACCCGACTGCTGTCAAGGTACGTAATATGGTCGTGGAATAGATGATGAAGGCTCGCGTCGAGAAATGCCGCGTCATGGACACAATGATGAAGATGGCGGAGGAGACGCGCAAGGAGATGGAGGTCGTGGAGGCGATGAAGAAGCAGTTACGACTCTGCGGCGAATTAGATCATTTGGGGTGATAATCTTCCTTCTTCTTTTGCTCCTGTGTTTCATCTTTTGCTTCGGGTGTTTCGCCGCACGTGGCACGTTCTCTGCGAGGCATGAATAGAACAATGTTTTTTTAAGGGAATGAATAGAACAATGCTAACAATGAGATGACTAGCAAATTAGATCATTTTTATCGCCATATGGCACTGGGCTGCCGTGTTTCATGCTCCTCCGTCGCAGTACTACTCTAGTGGAAAACTTGAGTATACTGCACGGTTCTTTGCTCCTCCTTGATCAGGTCGTCGACGCATTTATACGAGTAGTCAAATCACAAGGCCCCGCCTTCCAGCAGCAATGAGCCATCAAATCATAAAGGCCCCCGGCTCTCGTGAAACCGACCAAGCTAGACTGCCCCGCCCTCTAGCCTTTTAAAAATGTATACTTTTGTATAGCAGTAGTATCGATGGATTGCGCCATGGAGCAAAACTTGAAATTAAAAGAAAGGTGGTACATATAGAGAGCACTCATCGCCAAATTATGCATATAGTACTATTAAAAAGGCTAGTCACAATAATGGTGTCCAGCACAACCCACCCCTCAAATAAAACTAAGAGGGTGCTTGGATACGTTTTAGTCCCATGACTAAAAGTAGTGGGACTAAAACATGCTAGCCTCACCCATGCTTGGATCCAAATACTAAAAAGGCTAAATCAAGTTAATGAGCATTTATTATCCTCCAAACCCTCCAATCCAGAACTCGCCTGTGTTAAAGGAGAGGAGTTAAATGAGTAGAGAGAGGACTAATCCACATTTTAGTAGGGGTACCCCTGACTAAAATTTTTTAGTCTCAAGACTAGTTTTAGACCCTCTTTAGTCAGGGGTGCTTGGAACTTTAGCCTCTTAAAGAGACTATTTTTAGTCAGACTAAAATAAGTCCCTTGGATCCAAGCACCCTCTAAGCATCCTGGAATTCTTTGACAAAACTAAGCACCCTGAAATTCTTTCACAACTAAACTGCTGGCTATATGATGTTGGCCATATATATTGTACGTATATAATGTGAAGAAACGAGTGGTAGTACTATACCAACTAAAAGATGAAATGTAAGAAATACTAGTATGTACGTACTGAAGAGTTAAAGTAACGAGAAGAAACATAACATAGTTCTGTTGGGGGCTCAGCACAACACACCCCTCAAATTAAATTAAGCACACCTGAAATTAAACTTTGCAACTATTCCGGTAGACACTGCATTAGAACCACCATGAGCAACGACGCTGCCACCTTACTCGGAGTCCCCGTCCACGTCCTCGACTTCGTCCTTGTCCCTCTTCCTCTTGGCCGATACTTCTTTGCTTGAACCGCACACTTGGCTGTTGCTCTTCATCCAACCCTTGTAGATATTGAAGCAAAGGTAGCCATCCATTGCAGCGTAGTGGATGTGGTCTATATCTAGTACATTCCGCTGCCATGCATGACGATGAAACGTGTAATGAGGTTTCTCTAGTTTACCTTATGAAGGATGCACCATGGCTCCTGCTAGGGTCAGCATTGAAGGCTGACGAGAGGACACCAGCCGATTCTTCTGGAGGTCAAAGGTGTTGCCTACAACGAGGCCTATCCGACGCAGGACTTCTTTGTCATTACCAAAGTCTACAGTAACGAATTTCACTGTTTTGTCCTTGAGGAAGTTCTTAAAATCCTGGCACTCAACGTCGGCATGGCATATGTGGTAGACCAAGCAAATGTTATGTACGCAAACCTGGATCACGGCGGGCTTCTTCCTCTCTTCGTCCTTTAGATCCTTCTCTCGTCCCAGGACTGTGGTGTACTCAACATCTAGCCCAGCGACCCACTCATCATCTGAGTTTTCGAACATGTGGCTGAAGCGAGAAAGGCATCCTTTCACCGTCGTGGAAGAACGGGTGTAGATGACGTCAAACTCATCGCCAGTGATGGTTCTAACCTTGTACTCACCGCTGATCGTGGAGATTTGGGACGCCATGGATTTGGGAGGAGGGTTAGGATTAGTGGAACTACCGTAATGTGACTGGACGGGATGACTAGGAGCGAACCGCCGTAGTATTGTAGGACGTGCGGCGATGAGTAGGAGCGAACTGCCAGGATGCGAACGGCAGGGTAGTGGCTTTCCATTCTCCCATGATACGGGCTTCCGAGAGCCCTTGGATCTGAGATCGAATGGTTGCATGGCGTGATTCTAGACCTATGGGTGAATATCATATCCTGGAGGGTTATTCTGCAAATTTTCAGCAACTTAGCATGCGACCGTTTGATCTCAGATCCAAGGGTTGCCAACAGCCCGTATCATGGTCGCGCCTACCACGACCGTCGCGTTGCTCGCGCGGTCGCGCCCTTGGAGATTTAACACGGTGTGTTAGGCTATCTGATGTTGGCATGTCATACATAGTCATCACTTAGTCACTCATACTACAACAAGGTTGGCTATAAGTGTATTTTTTTACTCCTCTCTATCTCTTTCTTCGTACTCAAGGAAGAAACGGTGCTAAGCGCGTGTATTTATTGCATTTGCCAAGGAGTGACCTCTTCCAATGAAATGGTGTTGCTAAGTTTGCTTCATTTAATTAGCTATAGACTCAAAATTGTCTTTTCACCTAGGTACACGCGCTTAGCACCGTTTCTTCCCTGGGTCACCAAACTAGTCTCTCTCTTCTTGATTAACTTGCCACATCAGACTTTATGCCTATGTGGCAAGCTTAAGCACCTGTAGGAGCAAGTAAAAGTAAGTACAATAGTGCGCTTTACATGGCATTTTTGCATATGTGGAGGGAAGAGAGGCAAGGAAAAAGTGGAGAAGTGGGCTCTCATGCAAGAGCCAGCCTCTACTACATGGTGGAGCATTGGGAGAGGCACCTGTATGGAGGTGGTCAGGAATATGGGAGACTCACGCCGGTCATAGCGCCGCAGTTAAAATGATAATGGCAAGTCAAATCACAGGGCCCCACCTGTCCAGCAGTAACTCGCTGTCACATCACACAGCCCTACGTTTGCAGCAGCCTACTCACTCGTCTTCTCGCGCCTCTATCGAACCGACTAGGCGGAACTGCCCCGCAGCCTACCGCGCAGGAAAAGCCCCGCCCTCGACTTTTAAATAGTATACAGTATACTAATTTTGTATCCATGGATTGTGCCCGCGCCATGGAGCAAAGCGTCTAGAAAATGGAGGAGAGACGGTGGTCTTGCAATAGAGAAGAGGGAGAGGCGAGACGGTGGTTTTGGAATGGAGATGATGGAGAGGAGAGGAGGTGGTTTTGCAATGGAGAAGAGGGAGAGGAGTGTGCGGAAGCGATTTAGGATTGGACGAGAGGGCCGGCGCGCTCTGACTGGATCAAAATCAAAATCAATTTACCCTTCAATTAAGAAAGCGACCCCACATTAACTAGTCTCCCTTTTATTCTGGGTCATAATTGACCATGATTTTCGCACATAAAATATATGTTATATGTTGTATATAAGGCCACTATCAAAATTACAATTTGCAACTATACAAGGCCACTAACATTAATCGAGGCAAAATTGATGGCGTTTGCCTCGTACTAGCACCCGAGGACATTAATATCCCTTGCGTGCATGCGGGAGTGAGAAGGTTAGCTTGCATTCCCAACATTAATCAACCAATGAGGAGTAAGAGGGTTGGCTTGTTGTGCTTGGGAGAGAAAAACCACATTAATTAACACGACAATCAAGGTGACAAGCTAGCTTGCAACATTGACTTAAACATAGCATTGATTTTTACCTTGGTACCTGTAATATGAGTTTGTGGCCTTGTATACAAAAATGGAGGGAGTATAATTTGAAAGTACATTCAGATACGAACCAAACGATACAATTTTTGGTGACATGCATTCACATTTTGCTTTTCAAATACAATACGTGGTCAAACTTTGACCCAAAATACGCGAAACAACAAAAAAGTACTTCCAAGACCAGCGCCGCTCTTCTGCTCTTCTCCACTTAAACCACCGCCGCTCCTCTCCTGTTCCAATCTAAATGCAGCGCCGCTCCTCTCCTCTTCCATTTCAAAACCACCGCCCCTCCTCTCCTATTCCAGTCCAAAACCAGCGTTTCTCCTCTCCCGTTCTAATCCAAAACCAGCGCTGCTCCTCTCCTCTTCCATTCAAAAACCACCCCCGGCGAGTGAAGGTGCTATGGAGAAGTAGATCGATGGAGGAGTACAACCGATACATGAGGCTCGCAGACGGCGACCCTGTGAAGCTAGCTAGGATGTTGGAGATACAGTCTTGGTTTCACAACAAGGACCAACTAGCGGCGACGGCGACATCCATGGCCAAATATCTGCAACAGAGCGAAAAGGCGGCGATACTCCCGGAGGGAGTCGCGCCGGAGTACATAGAGCTGCTCCTCTGGGCCATGGAACAAACAGATTCACCGAATCCGATCGTGAGGGAGCGGTGGTGGGAGTATCGATCCCAGATGGAGCATCCACCAGATATTTAAGGATCGAGCATCTACAGGGTGCCGTTTGTGAGGGTGTCCTGCCAGAGCGAGCCGGTGGAGTCTTCGTCGACCGAACCCAACTGCAAGAGGAGAAAAGCAATTGGCCCGATGACGCTTCACCGCCATCGTCTCCCTCGCCGTTCACATCGTCTCACGGGGCGGCTGTCTTCCGCCGAGGAATAGGAGGGGGCTGCCCCCCAGCCCAATAGTCGGGCAGGTTGTGAATTGTCAGGAGGAGCTTAGGGTTGTCAGTATTTGTAGGTTGTGAATTGTGTTTTGTGTTGTGTATTTTGAGAGTACTTTCAGATATGAATGTCTTTTGAATTTCAGATTTGCAGTATTGAGCATATAAAGTATTTTATGAATTCTAGAGATCTATTTTTAGCACTTAAAAAACTGTAGTTTCATAGGAGTATAAAAGTGCAGACAATGTGATTCTCAGAGATGAAACTGCAAGTTTTAGTTTCAGATAAGAAATTGCAAGTTCAGTTTCAGATAAGAAACTGCAACTTTCAGAGGCAGAGCATTTATATTAACATGACCTTTTAAACAAGGTTAACATCATGTTGGAAGTTTTATTCATGGTCGAAAATGGAACTACCAGCCAGTTAACATCATGCTGATCAACATTCATGCATAGCACATCTTCATATGATGCACAGTCAAAATGCCCACGCAATGTCGAGTGTGCGAAACACAGAGAAAACGAGGGACGAAGTTTTGGCAAGTGTTGGACGTGGTTTTGGGCTGCCCCGTCTAGGCTTTCATTTTTAACATGCGCAGCCCACGACCTTGGATGGGAGGTCCATAGGCCTGTTTGTATTTTCTTAGGGTCGTCATGTATCGACCGGCCTATGGACCTCCCATCCGAGGTTTTATTTTTGGCAGCCCAATTTATGTATTTTTTTGAAGAAAACGCAGAGGTCTGTTCTATTTTTCTATATAAGAATAGGAACGCCAGGTCCAACTTATGTTTCCCTGCTAACTATATTATATATATTTAAATTATTTTATATGTTGACTGTATAGTTCACATACTCCCTCCTTTTCGGTTCATAGGTCTTATCTCAAAATTTTAGTTTTTCCATTTTATAAGGCCCAATTTGGTTGTTTTCCATCACATGTTCAGATTCCAAGGTGCATTAAATCATTGCATGCAAGTATTAAGAGAAAATTGACCAATGCATGTACTTTATGCATGCATGCATTGCAATTTATGCATTGATAAACATAATTTTTTGTGGAAAACAAGTGCATTAATTAGGTGCTTTTGCAAACTACAAAAAGTATTCCACCATTCATCATCTACCTTGGTTGGTGAGATTTTTGAATTGAGCCCTATAAACCGAAAAGGAGGGAGTAATTGGCAAATAGATCTCGCCGCCACCCCCCGCCTCCTAACTCCGGGCGCGCCTGCCCCTCTCAGCAAGTCCGCTCGCACGCCCCATGGAGTCGCCGGCCATATCCATGGGGGAATGGCTGGAAGACAGGCAGATGCACAAGATGCATCTCCCACATTTCTACAAAGCCTTCCCACGGATGCTCCAGCCGCTCGACTCCGTCGCGCCGGCGGTGCTGCATGAGACTCGAGGGAGGAGATGGAGGGAGCGGGCGATGCGGATCCGCGACGACGCTCTCTCCTGGACCCAGTGCACGCACGAATGGAGGGAAGCAGAGGAGGAAGCTGTGAGGGAGGAAGCCGAGGAGGGACCGAATCCGTTCTCTCATTCGCGCAGGTATGCTCGGATGTGCAAGGATCATGTGGATTGGGAGCTGCTGAATCTAGCCCTGCGGATCTACTTCGAAGGAGATTTCTCGGAGAAGCACAGGATGCCCCACCCTAGTGCGCCGCTGATTGCGTTCGTTCGATGGGCGAAAGAAGAAGTGAATTCAGGAGTTCCACGCCGTGCTGCGAGATGGAAATGCTTGACTGGACTCCTGCCCACCAGCACGCCACCGGAGCCGGAGCAGGTGGATCCCCTACCTTACCTCTCCCCCAAACCTGCAGAAGATTGAAATTAGGCTTGCAATTTGCTTCAATTGAGCTGTCTGGTAGTTATTTCTGCTTCTTGAGAGACAATATCTGGCTGGAGGATGAGAAGGAACCAGGAACTCCGATGAATTTCCCCTATCACAATGGGGGGGGAGCACTGGTTGGGCAGTGGTACGGCCCACCTCCGCCCCAAAATGGGAGCACAATCTGGGCAGGCTCCTGTAATTGCCCAAGATCAACCTGCTGGTGGTTCTGACTCTCAGATCAGTGGGAAATCTCAAGGCAAGAATCAGCAAAAGAAGAGATAGGACATCCAGAAAACTGCTCCTGCCCCTGCATCGGGCCTTATGGCATACTCTGAGGTGATCTGCTACAACTGTGGGGAACCAGGGCATCATTTGGATAAATGTGTCAAGCCCAAGAGTTGTTTTATCTGCAAAATGGTTACCCATAAAGTTGAGAATTGCCCTGTTAGAAGGAAAACCCACAGTTCTACTAGATATGTTGGAAGTGCTGCTCTAGGATTATGTCCACCATTGACAGAATTTTCTGTGACACAGAATTAGATAGTTTCTTTCCTCTTTCTAGTTGTAGAGCTCTGCCCAGATGTGGTAGTGACCATACTCCTTTGCTCTGGGACTCTGGTTTTAAATTTGAAAAGTGGTGGTTGCTTAGACAAGATTTTACTAAGCTAGTCAGGAAAATCTGGAATGAGCCTACTGGGAGCAGCTGCCCCCTAGAAAATTGGCAGATCAAAATCAGGAGATTTAGAAGAACTACCAAAGGGTGGAACTCCAATGAGGAAGCTAATCTTAGAAGATACAAAAGGCTTCTCCTCCTTGAGTTTGATCCTCTAGATATTAAGGCAGAAACCACTGACCTCTCTGAGGCTGAGACTAATAGATTAAACTTTGTCCATGGAGAGCTCATGAAAATTTGGCTTCAAGAAGAAATCAAAGCCAAACAAAGGTCTAGAGATAGGAACATTAAGGACGGTGATAGAAATACTGCTTACTTCCATGCAGTAGCTAACGAGAGGAGGAGGAAAACCCTCATTCACTCCCTTGATGGCCCTAATGGCCCTGTTACTGAGGTAGATGAGATGCTGAAAGTGGCTAGTGACTTCTACAAAGACCTGTTTAAGAAAGAAAACCCTTCTGGGTTCTCTCTACAAAACAATTTTTTCTCTGCTTCTAAAAAAGTCTCTCCTGCTGAAAATGAGCTGCTAGAAGCCCCTTTTTCAGAGACAGAGGTGAAGGAAGCCATTTTTAGCTCTTATCCTGATGGGGCTCCTGGTCCTGATGTGATTCCCTTCTTGTTTTACCAGCATTTTTGGGACTTGGTGAAAAATGATCTCTTAGATCTTTTCCAAGCCTTTCATAGAGGAGAGTTGGATCCAACAACTTACTCATGGGGGGTCTGTTGGGGTCAAGTTAAATAACTGTGAAAGTGATTTTTTCCTTGCTGGTAAAGGCCTTAGGCAAGGTGACCCCATCTCCCCACTTTTGTTTAATTTAGTAGTGGACGTTCTTACTAAAATGCTGAGCAAAGCTACTGATCATAGTCTGATTGTAGGGCTCTGTCCTGAGGTCTGCCCTGGTGGCATCATATGCCTTCAATATGCAGATGATACCATCCATTTCTTAGACAATGACTCCACACATGCTAGCAATCTGAAAAGTCTTCTAACCTGGTTTGAACAAGTCTCAGGCATGAGAATCAACTACTCTAAAAGTGAACTCATCCCTATCAACATGGATGATCAGGAGTTAGCTGACTTCCTCTTTATTCTAGTCTGTAATAAAGGTAACTTCCCCATTAAGTACCTAGGTATCCCTCTCCACTATGATAAACTGAGGAGAGAGGATATCCAACCCTTCTGGATAAAATCATTAAAAGGATTGCTGGGTCGAGGGGAAAACTTCTCTCTTACAGAGGTAGATTGATCCTCATACAAGCTTGTTTGGCTAGCATTCCAGTGTATCTCCTCTCCTTCTTCAAGTTCCCTAAATGGGCAGTGAACCTCATCAATTCTTAGATGTCTCATTGCTTGTGGAATGATTTTGAGGGAAATAGGAAGCTACACCTTGCTAATTGGGCCCTAGTCTCTATGAAAAAAGATTTTGGAGGCCTAGGCATACTTAACCTCCAAGAAATTAACATCTGTCTTCTAGGGTCTTGGATTAAAAGATTCTATGAGGAATACCTGTAACCCTGGAAGCTTCTTGTTGCCCATAAATACCTAGGACATAAACCTAATATTTTTGTCCCTTCCTCCAACCCTAAGACTTCTAGATTCTGGAAAGGATTAAAATCTTTTATGCATGCTGTGAAATTTGGCTATAGATGGAACATAGGGGATGGGAGCAGAACCAGGTTCTGGGAAGATACTTGGTTTGGCACATCCCCCCTAGCAGTCCAATTTTGGCCTATTTACTCTGTCCGCAATGAGCTTAACAAAAGTGTCAATGAAGTTTGGGATGGTCAATGCCTAAAACTCTCTTTTAGAAGGAACTTTAGTGATAATCTCATGGAACAATGGTTCCAGTTGGAGGAAATTGCTAAAAGCATTACCTTTACTGCCGAGCCGGATGCCCTGATTTGGCAGCTGGACAATAAGGGGAAGTATTCCTTCAGCTCCCTCTATCATGTTATCAACTTTAGAGGGGTTCAACCCGTGTTTATCCCTGCTGTCTGGAAATTGAGAGTTCCCCCTAAAATTCATGTATTTCTCTGGCTTCTCTCCAAAAACAAATTGATGACTAGGGATAACCTTAGGAAGAGACACATCATCAAACCCCTTGATTGTTTACTTCTTGGAACAAGAGTCTTGTTCTCACCTATTTTATAAATATATAGTTGCTAAACATCTCTGGGCCCACATTGAGGAATATTTCTCTAGTCAGATTGGCTCATCCTTCGAATCTGTCGCCAGATTCTGGATTGCTACCAAAAAGTGCTCAGTTTTAAACACTGTTAGCTCAGTTGTCCTCTGGTGCCTCTGGAAATATAGAACTGCTATGATTTTTAGTAACACCTCCTAGATTTCCATTCCGCGGGTCTTGAGGTTGATCAGGAACATGGTGAGGAACTGGGCGATTCTCTCCTCCGGATTGGACAAGGACAAGTTGACGAGCTTCGTGGAAACCCTAACAAGATCCCTCCAGAAACCGTTGGCGATCACTTGTGGCTGAACAAGGCTCGACCTGCTCTGGGGCTGGAGCCATGGGCTCGTCTCAAGATCTCTGATGAAGATGATGGGCACCTGGCGCCGAAAAAGAGGGACATCCACCATGCTACGCCTTCCAGCCTGGTGTCTCCGCTTGCTTACTGGTCGCCGCAGGCTGGCACAGCCCCTCGGCTGAAGACCATGAAGGCTTCGCTGGACCCTCCTTGTGTCATTTGAGTACTCTATCCGCTCTGCCTTTGGCACCGCTCGAGTGATTTGTATTATTCAGAGAACTTGTTCATCCACCCCCTAGTTTGTAGCTTTTCTACCTTTGCTTTCGAACTGCTCTTTGAGCTGCTGTATCAGAATATGTTGTGGTTTCGTTCTCAGCAATGGAACCGGGGAGATGCTCCCTGTTTTTCTAAAAGAAATTATTTTATATGTTATTATATATTATTTTTATTGTCATCATATATTTAACAGATACTTACATATGTAAGAAAACAATATCCCACATCTTATTAACTTATAAAAATACTTAACAAATAAAATCCTGGATTGTTTTGGCACAAAAATCCTAGTGATTGTGTACAAAAGCTTGGTAAGATTTAAGGACGAATGTAATAATATCACTTATTATTTAAATATATTTATAACAAAATGCTCAGCCCCTTTTTATTTTTTGATAACATTGCTGGCCCAACCCAACATTATAATTAGAATCAGCCCAGCAAAATCGTGTATTTCGAGAAGGTACACATGGCTTGTAATTTTTTAGGAAATAAAATAAACGGGCCGCATGGACACTACATTATTTGTTCACCCAGCCCAGCTAATGGCTGTAATTCAAAAAAAAGATCAAATTGACTGTAAATTCTACCGGCAAAAAAAGACTGTAAATTCTGAAAAAATGGGTTGAATACGTGCCATATTTTTGGAGGCTGAAATGTGGGCCAATAGGTCGAAGCTAATACAAGCTATTGTCAATTTAGTCAACAAATGATTCTGACATGTTAGCCGTTGGATTTACATCCAACGACCGCCATCCATCTTCAATCTCTTGTCTTCTTCCGCTAGCGCCGCCGGGACCACCTCCCGCCTCCTGCTGCTAGCAGCTCTGCTTAGCACGCTTCGCTATGAAGCGCTACTCCACCATTGGCCAGGCCATCCCTCCACCCCTCCACACCTCCTGTTCTTCTCCACCGACTGCCGAACCACACCGCACTAGAACCAGTTAACCCTCGTACACCTCTCTGTCTGCGACTCTACTCCCGCGTCTTCCCATCTCTGGCTCGTTGCTGTCCGGGGCCTCGCCGTCGTCCACCACCTTGGATGCGCTCGGCGCGGCGTGGTCAACGTGGTCAACGAATGACTCCATCGGAAGTAGACTATGCGTGGAGAGGCCGACAGCTGGGTCCACGGCCGCACACAAGGAAATGCCTCCTTATTACGCGCAAAATAATGATTCCTCCACCTGACATCTGGGACCCACCGGAAGGGCCTCTGTATTTCGCGAAATAAAGTGCCCCCCGCTGACATGTCGGACCCACCAGCTATCTTCACACGCAAGGAAGTGCCTCCTTATTATGCACAAAAAATGAATATTCCCCCTGCCAGCTGGAACCCAGCATAGTGGGAGGCTGACTTGTGGGCCTACCAAGTTGACGGGGACGGAGGGCTTGGTCAACTTAGTCAATATGAATGATTCTAGCTCCTATTATCGTACAATGTTCATCCAACGGCCGTAGTGCGTCTTCAACCTCTGGTCTTCTTGCTCCAGCCACCCAAACCAGCGCCGTCGTGCTCCTACCTCCCGTAGCCGGCTGTGATGCCGCGGAGGCTTCACCGCCCCCTACTACTCCCACCGCTGGCCAGGCCATCCATCTACTCACCCACACCCCCTGTTATTCTGCGGCGACAGCAGCCTCACACCGCATCCGAACCAGTGAACCCTCGTACTCCTCTTCGCGTGGGCATCCACTACTGCGTCTTCCCTGGCTCCGAGTCGTCCCCTTCCTAGTCCTCGCCGTCGTCCACTGCCCTGGTGCTCTCGGCGCGGCGTGGTCAACATGGTTAACGACCGACTTCCATCGGAAGAGTACTGTACGTGGAGAGGCTGACAGCTAGGTCCACAGCAGCCGCAAGGAAGTGCCTCCTTATTACACGGAAACTAATTATTCCTCCACCCGACAGCAGGGACCCACCGGACGGGCCACCAGTATTTTGCAAAAAAAATCGTTTCCCTGACTGCTAGGACCCACCGGACGGGCCACCGTATTTCGCGAAAAAAACGTTCCCCCCGCTGTCAGCTCGGACCCACTGGAAGTGCCTCCTTATTACGCACAAAAAATGAATACTCCCTCGGCTAGTTGGGACCCACCTTGCTGGGAGGCTGACTTGTGGGCCTACTAAGTTGACCGGGACAAAGGGCTTTGTTAACTTAGTCAATATAAACGATTCTAGCTCCAGTGACCGTACGATGTATATCCAACGGCCGTAGTGCTTCTTCAACCTCTGGTCTTCACCGCCCCCTACTATTCCCACCGCAGAGGCCTCACCGCCCCCTACTATTCCCACCGATGGCCAGGCCCCGCGGTGACGGCAGCCTCACACCGCAGCCGGACCAGTGAACCCTCGTAGTCCTCTCCGCGCGGGCTTCCACTGCCGCATCGTCCCCTTCCTAGGCCTCGCTGTCATCCACCGCCGTGGTGCTCTCCGCGTGGCGTGGTCAACGTGGTCAAGGAACGACTTCCATCGGAAGAGTATTGTACGTGGAGAGGCTGATAGCTGGGTCCACGGCCACAACACAGTTTTTTGTGATTTGCCAAGTAAGTCGCTTTGTCAGGCCTGTTGGGCTGCAAATCTTTCAAGACGAGGAGAGATTTCATTTGGCTAGCCGAGAAAATGGCCCATCAGTAATGAGAAATGGGTTGTACATTTTTAAAACACATCAAACTGGCAATTAGTTTCAAATAACTTTTTTATCATTTCAAGATTTTAAATTACATTAATTTTTATGCGTGGAGAATTTGTTGGATTTTATATTGATATACATTTATTTTTAAAATCAGTTTGAATGTGAGTCGAAATTTCGGGATTAAAAACAGTTCGGACCGCACCGAAATATGCAAAATTTCGTTGATTTTTTAACCGTTGCCACAATATGGGCTGTAATGCTAACAAAAAGAATATGGGCTCCCAAAAAAACCTTAAGAATTAGCAAATAGGCTGTAAATTATTAGAAATAATGGCAGATGGGATGTATGCTGTTTTCCACAGATTTGAGGCTTTCCTAAAAAAAGGTTGACGCACAAGCACTGACTGTTGGGTGTCCATCCAACGGTCGTCGTGCTTCTTCAATCTCTGCTCTTCCTGCTCCAGCCGCTCAAACAAGCGCTGGTGGGACTGCCTGCTCCCTCCTCCTCGCGGCCGGCTGTGATGCCGCGTAGGCCTCACCGCCCGACCGTACTCCCATTGCTGGCCTAGCCATCCCTCTACTCACCCGCACCTGCTATTATTCTCCGGCGATGGCAGACGAACCAGTAAACCCTCGTGCAGTCGTACTCCCCTCCACGTGGGAAACAACTGTCGAGTCTTCCCTGCCTCCGTGTCGTCCCCTTCCTAGGCCTCGCCATCGTCTACCGCCCTGGTGCTCTCGGCGCGGGGTGGTCAACATGGTCAAGGAACGACTTCCATCGGACATGGACTGTACATGGAGAGGCTGACAGCTGGGTCCACGGCCGAAGCAAGGAAGTGCCTCCTTATTACGTGGAAAATAATGATTCCTCCACCTGACAGCTGGGACCCACCGGACGAGCCACTATATTTTGCGAAAAAAACGTTTCCCCCTGACTGCTGGGACCCACCAGCTACATCTTTGCACACAAGGAAGTGCGTCCGGGCAAAAAAAACGATTCGCCCCCTCACTGTTGGGACTGACCAGCTACATCTTCGCAGGCAAGGGAGTTCCTGACAGTCGGGACCCACCTGGTCGAAGTGTACGTAGCGTTGTCATTCTGGTCCCGAACGTGTACGTACATACTGGTCGATGTAGAGGCACGCACGTGTCATAGTAGAGGCGCGCGTGTTTCTTAGTAGAGGCACGCACGTAGCATTTACACGTATGTACAGCGGCCAGGGTGCAAGAAAGAAAATACGGCCACGTATGTGTACATACGGGCGGGGTCTCGAACGCCTACTCGCGCATACGTACGGCCAGGGCTCGTGTACATGGTTGGGTCGGAACAGAGAAACAACGTTGTCGTCATGTTCATGGGGAGGCAACGGAATGCGTCGTGTTCATGGGGAGGCAACGGAATGCGTCGTGTTCATGGGGAGGCAACAGAATGCGTCGTGTTCATCGGGAGGGCTTGGACGGAACAAGCGATGGAAACGAGGCCTGGCGTACCACAGAACGGAGGAAACGGCCTTGTGTTCGACCGGCCACGTTCGAAATGGGATCCTGTTCATCGGGAGGGGTCTGGCGTACCGCAAAACGGAGGAAAGTGACCTCCTACGATCGAAACAGGGGTCCTGTTGATCGAGAGGGGTGTGGCATACCGCAAAATGGAGGAAACGGACTTGTGTTGGAGCGCTACGGTCGAAACGGGGGTCCTGTTCATCGAGAGGGGTGTGGCGTACCGCAAAACGAGACTCCACGGGATACTGTTCATCTCCACCGTAGACCTCCTCCAGCCTCCATGGGCTCCTGTTCTTCCAGCCTCCACCGCGCGCTACTCCACAGGCTACTGTTCAACCACCCCTCCACCGTCTACTGTTCATCCAGCCCTCCACACCACGGGGTCCTGTTCAACCACCCCTCCACGGGCACCCCTCCACCGTCTACTGTTCATCCAGCCCTCCACACCACGGGGTCCTGTTCAGCCACCCCACCACGAGCACCCCTCCACCATCTACTGTTTATCCAGCCCTCCACCACACCACGGGGTCCTGTTCATCCAGAGGCAACGCCACCGCTCACTGTTCATCCAAACCCCCCCGCAACGCTCACTGTTCATCCCATCGATCGGCTTCAGTTAGCAGCTGTAGCGAAGGAATCGCTCGATCGGGTTCGGTTAACAGCCATCGATCGATCGCTCGGGTTCAGTAACGCGTAGCGTGCAGTGCAATCGCTCGGGTTCAGTTAGAGCCCAACGCCTCGCTCGGGTTCAGTTAGAGCCAACGCCTCGCACACACGCGCGTACGTGTACAAGAGAAATGCACATCGCTCGGCCCACGACCTCCCACCGTAAACGGGAACTCCCTGAAATTTTCCTCCCCCTCGCTTCTACCACGGGTTTTTCCGTCATGGACGGCCCAAAGAATGTCATGCAGCTGCGTCTCCGGCCCGCCCAGGACGAAAAGCCCATTTTCTGTCATGATTTTTTGTCATAGAAGTAGGAGCCCACCATATATATGATGATACCGGGTTTTGTCACAATTATCGTCATAGAAGTGTCATATGTATGATAGAAAAAAATTCGTTCGGCCCAAAATGTCATGGATGTGCCTTTTTTTGTAGTGTCAACTCCAATAAGAAGAAGAAGTCCAAGATGATCAAGGAGAAGGGCCAAGAACAATTCAAGAATTTGGCCAAGATTATTTGCTTCATGTGCAAAGTAGAAGGGCATCATGTTAGATCTTGCCCATTGAAGAACAAGCCTATTAGTGATAAGCAACAAGGGAAGTAGCCACAAGTTCATTCTCATTCTCAACCTCATGTTTAAGAAAAGCCTCTTCCCAAGAAGACTCAAGATTATGCTTCTCAAGTTGAGAAATCAAGTGAGAAGAAAGTGAAGAGTAGACGTTGCTACCTATGTCGCGAGAAAGGTCACCTCGCTTCTTCATGCACTAGTGGTAACTTATCCAACCCAATTATTATTGATGATGTCTATTCTCTTGGGAATGATAAGGTTGGCAATGTGGTTGTCAAGTTTGTTGGTACTCCAAGTGGTTTGAAGCAAAGAACCATTTGGGTAGCCAAGCCTATTGTGATTAACCTCTTAGGACCCAACTTGGTTGGGGACCAACAAGCTCAAACTTGATCAATAGGTGATGTTGGAGGTCATTGGAGACTTGGCTATATTATGAAGAATTAAGGGGACTTCATCATTCTTATTGTCTCAAGCCAAGTCATTCGGATTATCAAGTTTCTATCTTATATCCAATGTTCCTCCTTGCAGTAACTCGTGCTTAAATTGTTTACATTGAAAGTTACTTGCCCCTTTGCATGTTTGCTTTGTTCCTTGCATGTGTTTGTATATGTTGTGCTTCCAACTTGATTATCTTGAGCAATCAAGTATGTGTGTGTTGGTTTGCACATCATGTACATGTGTGTCGTTCGTTGAGCCTTTGTGCATCTTGGTCTTATCTTAGTTGGCTCTTGTGAGAGATTAATGGAATATCCCATTATGGGGGAGTGATGTGCTTTGTGCACTTCACACTCCTATAAAGGTGGGTACATGGGTAATACCACTTATTATTGATATTGCAAGCTTATCTAGTCACTATGTGGTATGTCTTCTCATGAGAAATTCAAATTCTAAATAGTCCATTAATTATCTCTTGTTGGATCCTTTTATTTGCCTCTTGTTTATCCTTAATTGGTATCACATTATGGGGGAGTAATATGCTATGTGTATATTACTAGCCTAGAAAATGTGTGCATTTGAGATATTGTCACCTAGTGTTGATATTGTAAATTATCTTGTTCCTAGGTGGCATGTTATAGCTCTACAAGTTGCAATTTGCTTGTGTTTGGTGTGAAGATGATGTTGGATTTCCTTGCAATCTACCACCGGGAATTATTTCCAAATACTTCTTGTCTGTTGACAACTGGTACTCACTTGTGTGGTAGAAATTATTGATAATCTTTACATTAGCCTATGCTTTTGTTTGCCTTATCTCTTGCCTAGGATTGTGTCAACTCCCATTGTATTGCATACCACTTGTGGATCTTGTTATTTCCTAAAGCTTGTCTAGTGTTTGTATAGATATAGTGAAAGTGGTGATCCCATCTTGTGCTTCTTGTATTCAAATGCAAATTCTCTAATGCACTAGTCTTGGGGGAGCTACCCTATTTTCTATAAAACACTCACCTTGTGATGCTTTTCAAGTGTGTGTTGGTGGAAGGCAAATCGTTTATTTTAATACTTTGTGCCATCATGAAACTTTGTAGAGCACTTGGTTTGTTTGGAACCATTCTCTCTTTTGGGAGTTTGACATCTTCCTTTTTGTGTATCAATGGATATCTCATTCCTTGATGTATCGTTTAATGATATCCTCCAAGTGATGATTTATTCATTTGGTATCCTTTCTTCACTTGGTTTTTATTTTTCTTTTGGTTTCGGTTCTTGAAAGTCTTGAGCATGCATATTAACTTCGTGTAGTATCTTTGGCATGCTTCCTTTCTTTGACCCAATATATAGGGGAAACTCCAGCAAGTCTCAAATTGGATGAGATGTGCATGAAATTCATTTCCTTATCTCTATGCACATATTTATGTGGAGTTTGTCCTAGATATTGTTGATGTTTCTAACTCTTTGGTCCCAATGAGTTTGGGTACCATTTTGTTTGTGTTGTTGTTCTAGGAACAATTGGAGATGCATTGGACGCTCGGCTCACTCACAAGGAAGGTGGTGAAACCATGTACTTATTGGAGTCATGCTAGGATGATCAATGAACTACTATCTACCTTTAATTGGTATCTACTACATCCTTCCAATGATATCTTGGTAACAAGTATCTCCTCATGCATTCTTCCTCGCTTTCAACCTTGTGTAGGTTGCATCTTAGCATGATATTCATTCCATCTTGTGATACTTGTTTCCCTTCTCAAAGCATCTCAACGATGATCTCATGTTGCTAGTTGTGATGTCTTTGATGGGTGTGTGGTAGGAATTCATTTATATACAATAAGACCATATCTAGCCATGTGCTATGCTTCCAAGCAAATATCTTATTGGTATATGTATGACCTCCCTTTGGATATCTTGTTCCTCGTGTTGTAACTATTTCAGGTGTACATCCTTCTTTGTAGATATATATCATCATGATTTCGTATACATAGAATCTTATACACTTGAGAGAAGTTTCATATCTAGTTGATATCCTTTCTTTCACGTCCACCTTGTCTTTCTTATGTTATTTCTTTGGTGGCTCCGTGAAAGCTTTTGCCTTGAGTGCGTGTCTTCTATCATTGCATCTTGATGCACTCTTGTGTGGTGAAGATTGTTTTCCTCATGCTTATCTTTACGAGGCTTTTGCCATCTTAATTGGTATCCCTCGTCTTGATGGGGATTTCATCTTCTATCTTCACCACGGGTTGTCACAAGCATAGGTTCTTTATACGCTTATTAGTAAGCTTGTGAACCCATTTGCTAGTTGTGTGTGGGAATGATAGGCCTTGCAACGTGTGCCTCATTCTTTCAAGACTTTATGGATGCTTAATGCTCATCCATACATTAGTCTTCTCAAGTGCATTGCCTTGACTCACACACATCATTTTGGTTGAGCCCATTCTTAAGTTGCCTCTTTCACTTGTTGCTCAACCAAGTGTTTGTTGCAAGTACTAGGCTTAGTTTCCTATGCACTTTGTTGCTCACTTGTTGTTAGTTTCTATTGATTTTGGGGGAGCTATGATCCTATTTTGTGCACTTTGTATCCAAATACAAATATTCTTCTCGGTTGGAGGTTTCGCTGTTTTGATGCTATTCGTCGTCTTGTATCCAACAAGCTTGATTTTGCTCAAGAGCTCGTATGAAGAAGTTATGGCAGTTCTGGTTTTCTCCCTGCGGTAGTACCGCTTATAGCGTCAAGCGGTAGTACCGCTCCAATACCGCTCTACTACCGCCTTGATTTTGGGTCCTACTCTTTTTGTGTCGGGTGTAGCAGTAGTTGCACGGCAGTAAGGCATGGTAGTTCCGCCTATAAGCGGTAGTACCGCACTGGTCGGGCGGTAGTACCGCTACTGCATTACTGCCGCCGTACTCTACTCTGCCCTGCCTCTTTTGGTCCCATGTTCTGCTCCTCCAACGGTAGTACCGCTAGGGTGTGCAGTAGTACCGCTTATATGCGGTACTACCGCCCCAAGGTTCATGTTATGTTGCTCCTTTTCCCTGCTTCTTCCGCTCGTGGAGCGGTAGTACCACTCGTGTGCGGGCTGAGCACATAACGGTTGGATTTTCCCCCTCCTATAAAAGGGGGTCTTCTTCCCCAATGAACTTTATCTCTTGAGCTCATGTTCTTCCCCCATTGTTGACCTTCTTTGAGCTTGCTTACTGTCAATCCCTCCATGGATTCTTGCTAGTTTTTGAGGGAAAAGAGAGAGGAGATCTAGATCCACATTTCCACCAATTACTTTCTCCTCTATGTGAGGGGAACCCCTTGGATCTAGATCTTGGAGTTCTTGGTGTTCTCCTTCTTGTTCTTCCTCTCATTTCCTCCCTAGCATTAGTGGCTTCGGTGAGATTTGAGAGAGACGGACTTGGGCACTCCGTGTGCTGTTGCCATTGCATTTGGTGCATCAGTTTGAGTTCTCCACGGTGATACGTGGAAGTTACAAGTTGAGAAGCTTATTACTCTTGGGTGATTGGTACCCTTGAGCTTGTTCCTCTTGGGTGCTTGGGTGCCCTAGACGGTTGGTGGTGTTCGGAGCTCAATCATTGTGGTGTAAAGCTCCGGGCAAGCATCGGGGTCTCCAATTAGGTTGTGGAGATCGCCTCGAGCAATTTGACGGGTACCGGTGACGGCCCCCAAGGGTTGCCAAAGTGTACGGGTTCGGTGACTGCCCAGAAGGGTTGCCATTTGTATGGGTTCGGTGACCGCCCTCAAGGGTCCCTTAGTGGAATCACGACATCTTGCATTGTGCAAGGGCATGAGGAGATTACGGTGGCCCTAGTGGCTTCTTGGGGAGCATTGTGCCTCCACACCGCTCCAAACGGAGATTAGCATCCGCAAGGGTGTGAACTTCGGGATACATCATCGTTTCCGCGTGTCTCGGTTATCTCTTACCCGAGCCCTTTACTTATGCACTTACTTTGAGATAGCTATATTGTTCTTTGTCATATATCTTGCTATCACATAGTTGCTTATCTTGCTTAGCATAAGTTGTTAGTGCACATAGGTGAGCCTAGTTGTTTTAGGTTTTGTGCTTGGCAAATTAACCTCTAGGTTTATTCCGCATTTGTTCAAGCCTAAACCGTAATTATTTTAAAGCGCCTATTCACCCCCCCTCTAGGCGACATCCATGATCTTTCACTTAGGTTGATTCAGGGTATGATCGGGAGTGATCGTCACTTGGCATGGGTGGGTTTTGAGGCCCTGTCATGGGCGTTATGGATGACGCGTAACAAAGATAGTATCTTTCTTGCAGTTGTGGAAGCTCCTGGCCATGCAAAAGGACAAAAGAAGCGTGGAGCTGCTCGCGCTAAGGGTACGGGCAAAGTGCACTGAGCTGCGGCATGGAGGATAGGGGATTTCTATGGCCAGACGCCACCCATCTTCCGTCTCCTTGTGGGCATCGTGATAGTTTGTAGGCCTGTGACCGACGATGTGTAGTTGTTATGAGCCTTCACTTTGTAGGGCCTCATCATTAAGGTCGGGCAAGCGCCTCCTCTCTAAAATCACAGATCATCGCAATTCCATAAGCTTCAGGTACAAAGAAGGATCACCCGCAAAAAAAGGTACCAAGAAGGATTAGCAGATCATCGTGCAAACATGTCTACCTACTTATCTACCAACACATGATCTTCTATTCATCTGGTCATCAATCATGATGAAATTGAAGAACAAATTGGACTCATTTCTTAACCGAGTTGGGAGCAAAATTCACCTTCTCATCATTCCATTACACTCATTCGCATGAACCGATGCATCTGCGGGCGACACTATTGCAGGATACTCTTTTGGTAATCTTAGATTAGAGATCTGTAGTGGGTTGTCAGTCACCCAGTGATGGAATCAAGGTTGAAATAGACACTGAGCCAAAATTAGGCACTTATAACTAACCCCAAAAATCACCTCATGTGAAAGCATAAATTGTTTTTACCTTGATTGTGTAAGGTACTCGATGTTTATCAATCCAACAAAGTGATAGAACATGACGAATACTGCAAACAATAATATGGATACAAAATAGTACTAAAACAATGGTTTGGTTTTTTTATTACGGGCACCTATAAAATGGTATACTTATTTTCTATTTCTATAAAATTAAATGAAATTGTAACAAAAAACGTTAGTTTAAGTTCATTTCAATACATACATTTGTCAGGACTTGAGCTAACTTACTAATTACCCAACCTAGTCCGAGAGAAACAAGAGCACTGGAGCAGATGAGAATCGAGTTCGACTAGGTGTTCCATGATGGCGCAACAGAGGTGGCTCGGGCGGTGGCTGACGGAACGAGCGTATGGTAGGAGCCCGATGTCTCGGGTGAAGGCTGGAGGGGAAGGACACTCGCACCTTGTCGACTGCCAAGGATGGAACCTTGTGTGGCAGTGGCTTTCTGCCTCTGGTCACTCCGAGAGCATTCTCTTGGTGGTCAAGGAGGACACCTTCAAGGGTCATGACATGAACCGCGGGGAGGTTTTTGTAAGCATGCGCCTCAACCATAGATGATCAAAACTCATCTAGGAGGTGATTATTGTTTATGCCCCGCAGACCATCATCTTTTTATCCTGGCCGAGCTAAAGTCCAAGGTTGAGCGGTGCCCCCTCCTGCTTGTGGTTGGGGAAACTTCAACCTGATACGATCCTAGTAGGAAAAAAGCTCGACCAATGTGTACCTTCCGAGGATATGGTTCGTTCAATGACTGCATCACGGGTAGCCCTTAGAGAGATCATGTGAGTGGGTGCACACTACACATGGACTAATAACCAAGTGGACCCAATATGGAGTGTGCTAGAGAGGTTTCTAGTGTTGGTCGAGTTGGAGGTTACCTTCTCACTCTGTTCTTTACGGGTGGTCACTCAGAATGGCTCTGGCCTCCCCCTTCTCTTCTCCTCATGGGAGGGACCGCCAACTAGGTCAAACCCTTCACTATGAGAATTTTTACTTATTACAACCTCAGTTCATGGAAGCGGTTCAACTCAAGTGGCTGACCGCGGTCGCCCCAACGCCCCACGTGTTCAGTGTGGCGTACTATTGATACCATTGTGCCAAAGTCTCCCGACAGTTCATGTGGACTGTAGGGAAATCTAAAAGGCGAGCTCTGAGTGCATAAGGGGTCTATCCTAGGTCAGATTCAGACGTTAGATGTGAAAGCGGTGCATCTTGCCTTATCGTTGAGGAGTCGATTTAGCTATACACTCTTTATGTCTCCCTTATGGAGATCTTCGAGGGCTAGGGAAGTCTTCTGGTAGTAGTGGGGCCACCAAAATTGGCTACTGTAGGGGATGCCAAGACTGCCTACTTCCATGCCACTTTTAGTTGGTGGCGTTGGAGCTGCTCCACCCATGCCTTTGGGAGGGAGCGGTCAATTAGGTGGAGGTTGGCGCTATCTTCGATCACGTCTACTCCTTCTATAAGGAGATCTCCATGGTGGAACCTCGATCCATGGCTGCATTAGCGGTGGACTAGTGGTCAACGGTGGTCAGGATGCTGGCTGATGAGAATGCAGAAGTTCACCCACCCATTCTTCCCTCGGGAGGTTGACAGGGCAATTATGGAGATGGACGCTTATTTGCCCCCAAGGCTAGATGGTCTTTCGTTCACCTTCTTCCAAAAGTTTAAGGACCACATGTAGGTGCTGATTACGCCAATGTTCCAAGAATTCTACATTGGGACGTTGGACATGCTGGCCTTAACTTCGTGTGGTTACCTTGATCCTCAAAATAGTTGGGGCGAGATGACCGACACTTTAAGCCATCACGGTGACCAATGTCATCCAGTGGATCTTTGCCAAGTTTGTGTGACGCGGTTCACCCTAGTAGTGGAACGCCTCACACATCCTTACCAGTTCACCTTCCTTAAAGGGTGACACATTCATGGGATCCTGGCACTTCATGAGATTGTCCATGAGGTGAAGGTCTAGTGCCAGAAGAACATGTTCTTTAAACTTGATTTCCAGAAGATTTGTGCTCATTTGGACTGGTCCTTCCTTGACCAAGTCTTAGAGGGGAGGGGTTTGATGATGGCTGGTGTTGTTGGATCATGCAGATGGTCATGAGTGATAGCACCACCATCGATGTGAATGGAGAGGTGGCCCCCTATTTTACCTCTTTGTGTAAGGTGAGGCAGGGGGTCCTATCCCACCCTCTCCTCTTTAAACTCATGGTGGGATCTCTCAGGTACAGAAGGTTGCAGTGGTGGAATTAGGTTTTCGTGGTGCTCCTGGATGTTTGGGGGGTACGTCGATATATTTAGGAGGAAGAAGTACGTCGGTGGAGCAACGAGGGGCCCACGAGGGTGGAGGGCGCGCCCAGGGGGTAGGCGCGCCCCCTGCCTCGTGCCCTCCTTGTTTGTTTCTTGACGCACACTCCAAGTCTCCTGGATCACGTTCGTTGAGAAAATCACGTCCCCGAAGGTTCCATTCCATTTGGACTCCATTTGATATTCCTTTTATTCGAAACCCTAAAATAGGCAAAAAAAACAGCAATTTGGGCTGGGCCTCCGATTAGTAGGTTAGTCCCGAAAATGATATAAAAGTGTAAAATAAAGCCCATTAACATCCAAAATAGATAATATAATAGCATGGAGCAATCAAAAATTATAGATACGTTGGAGACGTATCAGCATCCCCAAGCTTAATTCCTGCTCGTCCTCGAGTAGGTAAATGATAAAAAAGAATTTTTGATGTGGAATGCTTCATAACATATTTCTCAATGTAATTTTTCTTTAATGTGGCATGAATGTTCAGATTCGAAAGATTCAAGACAAAAGTTTAATATTGACATAAAAATAATAATACTTCAAGCATACTAACTAAGCAATCATGTCTTCTCAAAATAACATGGCCAAAGAAAGTTATCCCTACAAAATCATATAGTCTGGCTATGCTCTATCTTCACCACACAAAATATTTAAATCATGCACAACCCCGATGACAAGCCAAGCAATTGTTTCATACTTTTGATGTTCTCAAACTTTTTCAATCTTCACGCAATATATGAGCGTGAGCCATGGATATAACACTATAGTGGAATAGAATGGTGGTTGTGGAGAAGACAAAAAAGGAGAAGATAGTATCACATCAACTAGAAGTATCAACGGGCTATGGAGATGCCCATTAATAGATATTGATGTGAGTGAGTACTGATTTCCATGCAACGGATGCACTAGAGCTATAAGTATATGAAAGCTCAACAAAAGAAACTAAGTGGGTGTGCATCCAACTTGCTTGCTCACGAAGACCTAGGGCAATTTGAGGAACCCCATCATTGGAATATACAAGCCAAGTTATATAATGAAAAATTCCCACTAGTACATGAAAGTGATATCATAGGAGACTCTCTATCATGAAGATCATGGTGCTACTTTGAAGCACAAGTGTGGAAAAAGGATAGTAACATTGTCCCTTCTCTCTTTTACTCTCATTTTTTTTCTTTGGACCTTCTTTCTTTTTCTTTTCTTTTTGGCCTCTTTTTTTTCGTCCAGAGTCTCATCCCGACTTGTGGGGGAATCATAGTCTCCATCATCCTTTCCTCACTGGGACAATGCTCTAATAATGATGATCATCACACTTTATTTACTTAAAACTCAAAAATTACAACTCGATACTTAGAACAACATATGACTCTATGTGAATGCCTCCGGTGGTGTACCGGGATGTGCAATGATGCATGAGTGACATGTATGAAAATTATGAACGGTGGCTTTGCCATAAATACAATGTCAACTACATGATCATGCAAGCAATATGCCAATGATAATGCATGTCATAATAATGTAACGATGGAAAGTTGCATGGCAATATATCTTGGAATGGATATGGAAATGCCATAATAGGTAGGTATGGTTGCTGTTTTGAGGAAGGTATATGGTGGGTTTATGGTACCGGTGAAAGTTGCGCGATACTAGAGAGGCTAGCAATGGTGGAAGGGTGAGAGTGCGTATAATCCATGGACTCAACATTAGTCATAAAGAACTCACATACTTATTGCAAAAATCTACAAGTTTTCAAAGAAAATTATTACGTGCATGCTCCTAGGGGGATAGATTGGTAGGAAAAGACCATCGCTCGTCCCCGACCGCCACTCATAAGGAAGACAATCAATAAATAAATCATGCTCCGACTTCATCACATAACGGTTCACCATACGTGCATGCTACGGGAATCACAAAATTTAACACAAGTATTTCTCAAATTCACAACTACTCAACTAGCATGACTCTAATATCACTATCTCCATATTGCAAAACAATTATCAAGTATCAAACTTCTCTTAGTATTCAATGCACTTGTATGAAAGTTTTTATTATTGCCATGTTGTTATAGAGGACTCTCAAAATAATATAAGTGAAGCATGAGAGATCAATTATTTCTATAAAATAAAACCACCACCGTGCTCTAAAAGATATAAGTGAAGAACTAGAGCAAAAACTATATAGCTCGAAAGATATAAGTGAAGCACTAGAGTAAAAATTATATAGCTCAAAAGATATAAGTGAAGCACATAGAGTATTCTAATAAATTCCCAATCATGTGAGTCTCTCTCAAAAGGTGTGTACAGCAAGGATGATTGTGGTAAAATAAAAATCAAAGACTCAAATCATACAATACGCTCCAAGAAAAACACATATCATGTGGTGAATAAAAATATAGCTCCAAGTAAAGTTACCGATAGACGAAGACGAAAGAGGGGATGCCTTCCGGGGCATCCCCAAGCTTATGATTTTTGGTGTCCTTGAATTTTACCTTGGGTTGACATGGGCATACCCAAGCTTAGGCTCTTGCCACTCCTTGTTCCATAATCCATCAAATCTTTACCCAAAACTTGAAAACTTCACAACACAAAACTCAAATAGAAAATCTCGTGAGCTCCATTAGTGAAAGAAAACAAAACACCACTTCAAGGTACTGTAATGAACTCATTCTTGATTTATATTGGTGCTGAACCTACTGTATTCCAACTTCTCTATGGTTTGTAAACCCTTTACTAGCCATTGATTCATCAAAATAAGCAAACAACACAAGAAAAACAGAATCTGTCAAAAACAGAATAGTCTGTAGTAATCTGTAGCTAACGCAAACTTCTGGAACCCCAAAAATTCTAAAATAAATTGCTGGACGTGAGTAATTTATCTGTTAATCATCCTCAAAAAGAATTAACTAAATAGCACCTTCCAAATAAAAATGGCAGCAATTCTCGTGAGCGCTAAAGTTTCTGTTTTTTACAGCAAGATCAAAAAGACTTTCCCCAAGTCTTCCCAACGGTTCTACTTGGCACAAACACTAATTAAACACAAAAAACAGAACCAAAATAGAGGCTAAATAAATTATTTATTGAATAACAGCAAGGAAAAAATATTGGGTTGTCTCCCAACAAGCGCTTTTCTTTAAAGCCTTTTAGCTAGGCATTGATAATTTCAATGATGCTCACACGAAAGACAAGAATTGAAGCACAAAAGGAGCATCATAAAGCATGTGACAAACACATCTAAGTCTAACATACTTCCTATGCATAGGCATTTTATAAGCAAATAAATTATCATAGCAAGCAAAAATTAGCATATGCAAGGAAGAAGAAAGAGACGATAGCAATCTCAACATGACGAGAGGTAATTTAGTAAGATGAAAATTTCTACAACAATGTTTTCCTTTCTCATAATAATTACATGTGGGATCATAAGAAAATTCCACAAAATATCTATCACAAAACATATTCTTAACATGATCCACATGTATGCAAAGTTGACACTCTTCCAAAATAGTGGGATTAACATTAACTAAAGTCATAACCTCTCCAAACCCACTATTATCAAAAACTTCATAAGATTGAACATTCTCCAAATATGTGGGATCTAAAGTTGACACTCTTCCAAACCCACTTTAAATATTATTGAAAACATTATAATCAATCTCATATTGATCATGGGGCTTAAATAAATTTTCAAGATCATAAGTAAAATCACCCCAATCATGACCATTGCAACAAGTAGTAGACATAGCAAAACTAGCATCCCCAAGCTTAGAGTTTTGCATATTATAAGAACAATTGACATTAATAGAATTTATACTATCATAATTGCGATCATGCTTTCTATTCAAAGATCCATCGTGAATCACTCCATAAAGTACTTCAATCACAATTTTTAGATTCATGAATTTCAAGCAAAACTTCATAAAGATAATCTATTGCACAAAACTCACTAGAAATTAGTTCATCATAATTGGATCTCTTAAAAATATTAGCAAGCAGATGAGGATCCATAGATCTTAGGTTCTCTGTTTAGCAATAAATAAACAACTATTCCAACCAAACGAGCAAACGAGCCAAGTAAGACATCAAAGCAAATGGAAAGACGAAGAGAAGAAGGGTGAATAAAACGGCAAGGGTGAAGTGGGGGGGGGGAGGAAAACGAGAGGCAAATGGCAAATAATGTAATGCGAGGGATAAGAGTTTGTGATGGGTACTTGGTATGTCTTGACTTGTGCTTGACTTGACTTGGCGCGAATCTCCCCGGCAACGGCGCCAGAAATCCTTCTTGCTACCTCTTGAGCACTGCGTTGGTTTTCCCTTGAAGAGGAAAGGGTGATGCAGTAAAGTAGCGTAAGTATTTCCCTCAGTTTTTGAGAACCAAGGTATCAATCCAGTAGGAGATCACGCTCAAGTCCCACGCACCTACACAAACAAATAAGAACCTTGCAACCAACGCAATAAAGGGGTTGTCAATCCCTTCACGGTCACTTACGAGAGTGAGATCTGATAGATATGATAAGATAATATTTTTGGTATTTTTATGATAAAGAGAAATAAATATGCAATGTAAAATTAATGGCAATGGAAATAACTAAGTGTTGGAAGATTAATATGATAGAAGATAGACCCCGGGGCCATAGGTTTCACTAGTGGCTTCTCTCAAGAGCATAAGTATTACGGTGGGTAAACGAATTATTGTCGAGAAATTTATAGAATTGATCATAGTTATGAGAATATCTAGGTATGATCATGTATATAGGCATCACGTCCGAGACAAGTAGACCGAAACGATTCTGCATCTACTACTATTGCTCCACACATTGACCGATATCCAGCATGCATCTAGAGTATTAAGTTCATAAGAACAGAGTAATGCTTTAAGTAAGATGACATGATGTAGAGGGATAAAATCATGCAATATGATATAAACCCCATATTTTTATCCTCGATGGAAACAATACAATACGTGTCGGCTCCCTTTCTGTCACTGGGATCGAGCACCGCAAGATTGAACACAAAGCTAAGCACTTCTCCCATTGCAAGAAAGATCAATCTAGTAGGACAAACCAAACTGATAATTCGAAGAGACTTGAAAAGATAAACCAATCATACATAAAAGAATTCGGAGGAGAATCAAATATTCTTCATAGATAATCTGGATCATAAATCCACAATTCATCGGATCTCGACAAACACACCGCAAAAGAAGATTACATCGAATAGATCTCCATGAAGATCGAGGAGAACTTTGTATTGAGATCCAAAGAGAGAGAAGAAGCCATCTAGCTAATAACTATGGACCCGTAGGTCTGAAATAAACTACTCACACATCACCGGAGAGGCCATGGAGTTGATGTAGAGGCCCTCCATGATCGATGCCCCTCCGGTGGAGCTCCGGAAAAGGCTCCAAGATGGGATCTCTCGGGTACAGAAGGTTGCGGTGGTGGAATTAGGTTTTCGTGGTGCTCCTGGATGTTTGGGGGGTACGTGGATATATATAGGAGGAAGAAGTACGTCGGTGGAGCAACGAGGGGCCCACGAGGGTGGAGGGCGCGCCCAAGGGGGTAGGCACGCCCCTGCGTCGTGCCCTCCTTGTTTGTTTCTTGATGCACACTCCAAGTCTCCTGGATCATGTTCGTTGAGAAAATCATGTTCCCGAAGGTTTCATTCCGTTTGGACTCTGTTTGATATTCCTTTTCTTCGAAACCTAAAATAGGCAAAAAAACAACAATTTGGGCTGGGCCTCCGATTAGTTTGTTAGTCCAAAAAATGATATAAAAGTGTAAAATAAAGCCCATTAACATCCAAAATAGATAATATAATAGCATGGAGCAATCAAAAATTAGAGATACGTTGGAGACGTATCAGATGCCCTTGTAACAATCTTGGATAAATCCATGATGGCCAGCCACATCTTGGATGCGCTTGGGCATATTATCCTTGGAGGTGGGTGATAAATCACAAGTATAGGCGATCGCAACATTTTCGAGGATAGAGTATTCAACCCAAATTTATAGATTCGACACAAGGGGAGCCAGAGGATATTTGTAAGTATTAGCAATTGAGTTGTCAATTCAGTCACACCTGGAGATTAATTATCTGCAGCAAAGTGATCAGTAACACAATAATACAATAGTTTTGATAGTAGTGATAGCAGCAATAGTAACGGTAATAGTGATAGCAGTATTTTTGTCGCAAGTGCAACCGTAATGATAGCAGTAGTAACTTAGCAAGAACAATATAAGAGAAATTCGTAGGCATTGGATCAATGATTTGTTGGATGATATTCATCATGTGACGGTTATAACCTAGGGCGATATGACACTAGCTCCAGTTCATAAATATAATATAGGCATGTATTCCGTAAATAGTCATATGTGCTTATGGAAATAACTTGCATGACATCTTTTGTCCTACCCTCCCGTGGCAGCGGGGTCCAATTGGAAACTAAGGGATATTAAGGCCTCCTTTTAATAGAGTACCGGAACAAAGCATTAACACATAGTTAATACATGAACTCCTCAACCTATGGTCATCACCTGGAGTGGTCCCGACTTGTCACTCTGGGGTTGCCGGATCATAACACGTAGTAGGTGACTATAACTTGCAAGATCGGATGTAGAACATGGATATAATGGTGATAACATAAATGGTTCAGATCTTGGCTCCAGAAATTCTCTTTATTGATATAAAATATCTTCGCAAAGTTTTGTTCCATTCTGAGAACTTTTATTTCTCCACAAAAACAACACCATGGTAGTTCTGCTGAAAACAGCGTCAGTCCGTGGTTAGTTTCTTTCAAATCATGCAAATTAGAGTCCAAAACAAGAGGAAAAGCATTAGGAAAAGTAGATAGTTGGAGACGTATCAACTCCCCCAAGCTTAAACCTTTGCTTGTCCTCAAGCAATTCAGTTGATAAACTGAAAGTGAAAAAGAAAAACTTTTACGAACTCCTTTGCTCTTGTTTGCATAAATAAGCTTAAACAACACCCAGTTTTTCAACTAACATTATAACTAACCATGCCGTCAATAAATCTCAAAAATTATATTAACTCATATCAATGACATAATTAGCTAGTGAGCAATAATAAGATATCTCAAACGGAAACATGTTGTCAAAACAACCATGATATAATATGACAATAATGGTATCTCACTAGCCCTTTAGGAGACCGCAAAACATAAATGCAGAGCGCCTCCAAAGTTCAAGCAGCGACTAAACATTGTAATTCATGGTAGAAAAGATCCAGTCATGATGCACCAAACATTAGCTACACACAATGCATAAGCATGACAACAGTGCTCTCATGTTCTGGCGCTTATTTTAGAAGGTGATGACACAACATAAAAGTAAATAGATAATCCATTTGCAGAGGGAAGTAGTGATTTGCAGAGGTGCTAGAGCTCAAGTTTTAAAACAGAGGTAAATGATATTTTTAGACATGCACCCTTCTCATTTACTTCACGACCATCAGTTATCAATATCTTCCATGCTAAGCACGCTAGTGGTGGTTCCCAAGCGATAAAAGTAAAGATTTTGACTCCATTGGGAGTTTTTGTTTGATTATTTCTAAGCTTTTTCTGTTTGCAGTTTGGGACTGGGCATCCCTATTACCGCCCTTTTCTCGTGCGATGGAGAGTGAATAAACACTCGACCTGAGAATAACCCGCTTAGCATGGAAGATACCACCCACCTCCTGTCATTCCATGAATGATCCAGGTACACAAAAAGGATATTTATTACAAGTTTTTAGAGGTGGCACATGCAAATTTACTTAGGACGGCAGGGTAATACCGCATATAGGTAGGTATGGTGGACTCATATGGAATAACTTGGGTTCAAGGTTTTTGATGTACAAGCAGAATTCCCACTTAGTACATGCGAAGGCTAGCAATTAGATTGAGAAGTGGCCAGCTAGAGAGGAACAACGGTCATGAACATGCATTATGCATAAGTAACATTGGACACTAGCATGGGTAGGATATGAACACCATGAACATAAATATCATACAGGCTATGTTGGTTTTGATTCAACCACATGCATGAACATGTGCCAAGTCAAGCCACTCGAACATTTAGAGGAGGATACCATATCATCATACTACATCACAATCATTTTAACGCAATGTTGATATCCAAGATAAATCATTATCCACTCATAGCTACTTATGCATGGCATGAGAAACCATAATCTCTAATTGTCATTGCAAACATGTTTAATCATAATGGGATGAATCATGGATACTAGGTTAAACATATTTACACAAACATAACAAGTCGAGTTCAAACCAGTTTCTCTCTGCCATGGCCAGTTCATCGAATATCGTCATTATTGCCTTTCACTTACACGACCGAACGATGTGAAAATAATAATAGTGCAAGAGTGCCATGGACTAAGCTGGAATCTACAAACATTTTATTCAACGGGAGAAGACAAGGTAATATGGGCTCTTTGTTAGATCAACAATTATTCAAATGAGAGCCACTCAACATTTTCATCGTGGTCTTCTCCTCGGTACGACTCGAATAAAAATAAAAGAAGTTCAGAGAAACACACTGAAATATTCTTGGAGTTTTTGGTTTTCTTGAACAAGCAAATAAAAGGGAAAAGCAAAAATAAGAAAACTATTTACACAGGAAAGCTCCCAACAAGCAAAAGAAGAACAAGGAAATCTTTTTGGGTTTTCTTTTTAGTGCTACAGCTAAGCATGCATAGAAAGTAAATTAACTACAGCTAATTTTTTGGTTTTTCTAAGGTTTTTTTCAAACACACAAGAAGAAAGCAAGAAAATATAAATAAAATTAAGCATGGATGGTACAATGAAAAAGTGTGGACACCGACAATTGGAATGAAATGTGTGAACATGAATGTGATGTCGGTGGAAAACACGTACTCCCCCAAGCTTAGGATTTTGTCCTAGCTTGGTAGTCTATCAGTAGCCTGGATAGTAGTCGGGGTGCTGAGGAGTGGGCCTCCATGCATCCCACTGCTGAGGCTCCTCCTCTGCTGCAGTCTGGTCATTCTAGTAGGCGATGATGTCCACATGCATAATCCTATATCCGCCCCTGGCAACAGGATCAAACAAAGTAGGAGCAGGCAATGGAATAATATCACAAGTCCTCACACTAAAAACCAGGTTATATGGATGTTAGGAGATTCGATATTAGTAAAATGGTGGTGATCCATGGCTGCGCGATCTAGGTAAACCTTGGTCAGAGGGTAATCATGAAGGAATATCTCAACATTAAAGTGAGCCACCAAACGAGTAGAGAAAATTCCACCATGTATTTTACCATTGGACTTATTAACATGGAGGCGATGTGCCACAATAGCTACCAAAAGCTATAAGTGTTGTTGCCCTCTAGTGCATGACGTAAAACAACAAAGCCTGGTGCGTTGAGCGCACCTACTTTTTCTCTAGCAAGCAAACACTTAGAAACAAATAAAGCAAAATAATGCAAGGCAGGAAAGTGTATACTAGTGGTAGTGACAGCCGACACCCCTCTCTCATCTCCCACTGTCAAGGTATGATAAAAGGCCTCAAACTCTACCGGCCTAGGCTCAACTAAGCTCCCGTCAGAAGGGATCATGCATATGTTACAAAATTCAGTAAGTGGTATCTGACGGGTTTCAGCATATAAATTAAACTGCACCTCAGGAGGATTATTCCTAGGAAAGAAATTAAAACTTTCAACAAAGGTGTTTGTGAGGAGATGATACTATTCATATTCAGCTGCGATGAAGTCGGTGAGGCCGGCATTAGCAGCATATTGTGTAAACTCTTGCAGGATTCCAGCCTCTCCTATGAATGGGTTATGCGGCCATTCGCACGGCCGTACTTCCGCCAACCTCCGAGGGTGGACATCACTGTCAAACGACTCCCCAATAACTCCCTTAGAGTTCTTCTTGGAACCAAACTTTCTAAAGATATTCATGTTTTTCCTATCAACAAAAATTCTGAAATTTTTAGTCCACAAAATTTTCTCAACAAAACTTCACAAAAATAATACCAACTACTCATAGGGATACATAGAGACCATAGCAAGCATTCAAACTACTTAGAACTCTAAGAATTCAACATGCAAGCTCATCTACAGCAGCACCAAGAGTAGCTAATTATTCAAAATATAAACGAGTAAAACAAAAACTAATTGGACAAACATTGGAGTCACATACCAAGCAACAATCCCCCGAAATAGTTTCGGAAACGGAGCTTCGAGCAAAGAGATCGAAATCCGTGGGTTTGAGAGCAAGAACACGGGAGAGAGAGCAATGGAGAATTTTTTTCAGAGGTAAGTGATGATGTGGTGTGAAGGGATAAGTGAGGGGGGCCACATGGGGACCACAACCCACCAGGGCGCGCCTGGGGGTCCTGGCGCCCCCAGGTGGGTTGTGCCCACCTGGTGCACCTCCCTCTGATATTATTTGCACCAGAAATTCTTAAATATTGAGAAAAAACCGTATTAAATTTTCAGAGCATTCTGATAACTTTTATTTTTGGGTCATTTTTTATTGCACGAAAAATTCAGAAAACAGACAAAACATGACATTTTATTTTATTTAACTAATAAAAACATAAAACAAAAGGTAGGGACAGCAGGTAGTGCTTACTAAATTCATCAACTTCATACCTCTAAAAAATGATCCATTAATAAGGTTGATCAGGTCTTATTAACAACCACTTTCGATTAGCATGAAACCGAAGAACTTTCGTAAATCACTAAGTTACCTCAACGGGGATATGAATGTCCCCAACAATAAGCATTTCATATTTCTTTTTGGCAGTAGGTAGAGGTAGTTGAAAACTTCCAATAGTGATTGTCGGAGATTGTTCAATAACATTAATATTGTTCACTTGGAATTGTTTCTTTGGAAAGTGCACCGTATGCTCATTACCATTGATATGAAATGTGACCTTGCTTTTATTGCAATCAATAACATACCCTTCAGTATTCAAGAAGGGTCTACCAAGGATAATCGACATGTTGTCGTCCTCGGGCATCTCAAGTATAACAAAGTCATTCAAAATAGTAACATTAGCAACAACAATGGGCACATCCACACAGATACCGACAGGTATGGCAGTTGATTTGTCATCCATTTGCAAAGATATTTCAGTAGGTGTGAGTTTATTCAAATCAAGTCTTTTATATAATGAGAATGGTGTAACACTAACACTAGCTCCTAAATCACACAAAGCAGTTTTCACATAATTCTTTTTGATAGAGCAAGGTATAGTTGGTATTCCTGGATCTCCAAGTTTTTTAGGGACTCCATCCTTAAAAGTATAATTAGCAAGCATGGTGGAGATTTTAGCTTCCGGTATTTTTCTCTTATTAGTGATGATGTCTTTCATATACTTTGCATAAGAAGGCATTTTCAAGATATCAGTCAAGCGAGTACGCAAAAAGACTGGCCTCAGCATTTCATCAAAGCGTTCAAATTCTTCATAATCTTTCTTTTTAGTTGACTTAGGTGGAAAGGGCATAGGTTTTTGAACCCATGGTTCTCTTTCTTTACCGTGTTTTCTAGCAATGAAGTCTCTTTTATCATACTTTTTATTCTTAGGTTGTGGGTTATCAAGATCAATTGGAGGTTCTATCTCAACATCATTTCCTGGTTCTTCATTATTTGGTTGACTATCTTCATGAACCTCATCATTAACTTTTTGATTATCAGAAGGTGAGTGTTCACTACCATGTTGAGTTTCAGCATCAGAGATAGAAACTTCATTATCATTATCAGGAGGTTTTTCTACTTGAGGTTCACTAGAAGCATGCAAAGTCCTATCATTTTTCTTTTTCTTTTTAGAAGAACTAGGTGCACTAGTGTTATTTCTTTGTGAGTCTTGTTCAATTCTTTTTGGATGTCCCTCGGGATAAAGTGGTTCCTGAGTCATTTTACCTCCTCTAGATGCAACTCTAACAGCAAAGTCATGTATATTATTATTCATTTCATCTAGCAACTCTCTTTGAGATTTAGCAACTTGTCCTAACTAGGTTTGTACCATAGAAGCATGCTTTCCCACACCTCTAACATCATTTGAGATTCTAAATAACAAGTCACTCAAGAGAGCAATGATATCAGAATTGTATTCAATTGTTTCATAACATTTGCATTGAAGTGATCTTGTTTTCTAATGTAATTTTCAAACTCATAAAGGCATTTACTAGGGTGCATATTGTGAGGATTGTCATTATCATTGAACTGCATTAGAGAATTTACCTCTACCACCTTGGGTGGTGGTAGTGTATTAAGCCCATGTATTTCTTCAATAGGAGGTAAAATTTTAACATCCTCGGCTTTAATACCTTTTTCCTTCATAGATTTCTTTGCCTATTGCATATCTTCGAGACTGAGATATAATATACCCCTCTTCTTCGGAGTGGGTTTAGGCGTGTCACAGCCTGATTTTTGGCCCTTTCTTTTTCTTTTGATTTTTCGAGGTTTTTGCTTGAGTTTTCTTTTTCCGTGGCTGTGTGGTCTGGAAACTAAAGAAGATGCCCTCATCTTTCTTTCCAGAGTGGCTTGTCATCCTCAAACCCTTCTCAAGACCTTGCCATATCCATCTTGGACCAATCCCAAGATTCTTTTTATTGGCAATATTCCTTTTTCTATTAAAGGAATAACCCAATTTGCCCTAGGTTGGGAAGCAACCTCCCCTCCCCTCCATGTCCTTCTTGGTGCTCTGCGTCCTCAAGTCCCGGCCCTCGAGCGAGCTGAGCCGCCGCTGGTATGCCAAGTCGCGTGTTGTAGTTAAGGCCAGGGGGTGAGGGCTGGAGAGCCAGTAAGAGCTCCTGAGGCGCAATACTCAGGAGCCCCCCTTTTAACGCGCAAGCAAATCACATGAGAGAAGAGAGAGAGTCCACGGTACCGCCTGCTGTGGCCCTCATGAAGTTCCTGCAAGTTAGTGCAAGGAAGGGCACCGGTCGCCGTGGTGATTGCTGGTTTGCTTCTGGCGTGTGAGAGGGGACTCCCTACTACGGAGAACCCCCGGGGCGTGTACAGCCCCGCCCTAACACGTGGCTTGCACAGCAGGGCTAGACGAGGTGTCTCTGGACACTTGTGAGCCGGCGCGGGACTCATGAGGCCCTACCTCAAGGCGGGTTGCGCCTGGTCTTGGTTCTTGTTTGGTGTCTTGGTCCTGCGATATGGTTAGACAACGCGAAGGGTCCTAAAGAAAGACGGCAGCATGTGGCTCCCATGGTGGGTGACAATCAAGCAGGTGATAGTCATAGATAGATTAAGCATGGAAAGCATACTGGCTTAAGTAAATGCAGGGAAGATGCATGCCACTGGGTCCGGCACGAGTGGCTTGGGGATGATGCAACCCGAGGGGCGCCCCCAACAGGGTAAGCTAAAGACATAAAAGTAAAGATACATGCACAAGGACGGACCCACGCGGCCTGGGAATGATGCAGCCCTGGGGGCGCTCCGAGCTGAATGAACTTTTAAAAACGTCACCTAGTCCTATCGATGAGGGAGAGTTGGGGTAGCTGAAGGCGTGCAGCGAAGGGGCTGCCACTCATGAGCCACCGAGGCCCTGAGCCTTGGGAGGCTCTGGGGGTCCAGGGGGTTCCTTGAGGACCGTCTTCATCTCCGTCAGCATAGCGTGGTGCCTGGCCTCCTAAGCCGCCAGGATGCTCCGCGGGTTGCGTTGATAGGCGGCTGCCACACTCGGTAGGCCAAAGGGCATGCGAACGTAGCTGTGAGGTGGGCCCTCGCAGCGTCCCACGCGCGAAGGCTAGAGAAGCTCCTAAGAGGCGGCCCGATTGAGCCCTAGAATGTCGATGCAGACGCGTAGCCCGGCATCCTCGCCTGGATGGGGAGCTGCATCTGGTGAGCGGCGGGCCCCGCGCATGGCCCTCGCATCTTGCAGTTCCTGAGTGGTCTTGGTGATGAACTCCTGAGCGGTGGGCACTCCTTGCCTTGTGTTCTCCTAAGGGAAACGTGCCGCGAAGCACGCCTCCAAGTGGTGCCCAAGCGCCTCCCTCGTGATGTTGGCAAAGTCTGAGGCCCTCCAAAAGAGAGCACAGAGCCCTGCCAGAGAGGGGCGCTGGGTGCGCTTTCCTATGCGATGGAGGGAGGTGCCCCAGGCGCGGGCGCCGATCTTAACGAGGTGCCGCCCGCCTGAGGCCCTGCGTGGCACAACTGCTTCTTCTTCTTCTTGGGGGTGGCCTCCGGAGGGTGCTCACCCTGACTGTCGGGGTCGTCGATTGCTGCAGCTTGGATGACACGCTCGAGGGAGCACACCACGTCTCTTTTTTCGCACGGGACTGTGATGATTCCGCCGCTTCCCGACATCTTGAGGACATTGTAGCCGTAATGGGTCACCGCCATGAACTTGGCCAGGGCTGGATACCCGAGGATGGCATTGTATGGCAGGTGGATGTAGGCGACGTCGAAGTCAATGAGTTCGGTGCGGTAGTTGTTGCATTCTCCGAAGGTAACAAGGAGGCGGACCTGCCCGATCGGGGTAGTAGAGCCGTCGGTCACTCCTGAGAAAGGCTTGGTAGGCTGAAGCTGGTCATATGGCACTTGGAGGTTGTCGAATGTGTCGACGGACTGGACATTGAGCCCTACGCCGCCGTCGATGAGGGTCTTGGTAACTTGCACGTTGCTGATGACTGGTGAACAGAGCATTGGGAGGACGCCTACAGTAGCCGCGCACTTGAGTTGATCTGCCGAACTGAACGTGATGGGGCACCTGGACCATCTGAGCGGGCGTGTGGCCTCGAGCTTGGGGAGAACTGCATTCACTTCACGGGCAAATTGTTTGAAGATATGCTGCGAGGCTGGGGCTTGAGCTCCGCCCAAGATGCAGACGATAGCGCATGGCTCCAGGAAGCCCCCAGCCCCCTCGTCTTGATGGTGGTCGTCATTCCTTCTGGGTGGTGGCGGTAATGGAGGAAGGCCAGCGTTGCCTTGAGGACGAGCCTCACGGGGCTGGTCCCTCCAGGCGCCCTCGCGAGGCTGATCCTGCCAGCGGTCCTCATGAGGCCGGTCATGGTACTCCTGGCGCGGGCCACGGTCGTCCCAGCATCCGCCACCACGTCCTCCTCCTCGGCCGTAGCCCTGGTCGCTGCGCTTGGGGCATCGACCGAAGCGTCCTTCTCGAATGCCTCTGAGCTCATGACAGTCGCTGGTGTTGTGGGTATGTAGGTTGTGGAAGGCGTAGAACGGTCGGCTGCCCTTGGATGACTCAGGCTGGTCTCTGCCGCGCTTGGTGTCTGGCTCCGCCGCGAGCACGGCTGCTCCCTTGCGCTTCACGTCCTTGGCCTTGGTCTTCTTCTCCTCCGGGTCCGCAGCAGGGAGCTCGAGGAGGGAGAGGCGCCCCTCCTCAGCTCTTGCACACTTGGTCGCGATGTTGAACAACTCCAAGGTCGTGCACAGCTCCTCATGGATGGCAAGCTCCTTCTTCATCTTGACATCACGGACGCCGTCGGAGAACGCTGAGATGATGGCCTCGTCGGTCACCTTGGGATCTTGATTCGCGCATTGTTAAAGCGCTGAATGTACTTCTGTAGGGTCTCTCCTGGTTGTTGCTTGATGCAGCGCAGGTCACCCGCGACCGGGGGGCGGTCGCGAGTGCCTTGGAAGTTGGCGGTGAAGCGGTTGCGCTCTTGTCCCAGGAGGAAATTGAGCCTGGAGGCAGGTTCAGGAGCCAAGAGCGAGGGCCATACTTGAGAGCCATGGGAAACCAGTTCGCCATCACTTTCTCATCGCCATTGGCCGCCTCGATGCTCAGCTCGTAGAGATGCAGGAACTCCGTGGGGTCGGGGGTGCCGTCGTAGCGAGGAGGCAGATCTGGCTTGAACTTGCCCGGCTAGGCGACGCTGTGCAGCTTGGGGGTGAAGGCGCGGCAGCCGACCGTGGTCACCAGGGCCCGCCTTGGAGGTGGAGCTTGCTCTTGGCGCCCGTGCGCCACTACGGCCAGCGGTGTGGGGCCTTGCCACAACAAATGATCCTGACGCGGCAGAGCGAGGAGTGGCAGAGCGTTCACTTGGGGTCGAGGGACTTCTTGATAGCTTCTTTCTTCACACACGGGCGCCGAATGCGGTGGGTTACGCCGTGGAGCCGCGTGCCTTGGCTCTATGGCGCCGTCTTGGGGCAGAGGTGGTGGAGGTGCTTCATGAGCCGCCAGCCACGCAAGGCAGAGAGTGGGACGGCGCAGGGGAGCCCCCTGCGGCGCGGACAAGCTCGTCGATGCGCTCAAGCCAGTCCTCGTAGAGGTTGTCAACTGGGCAGTAGCGCAGGAGCTCGTGCGCCATGAGAAGTGCACCCCGTGCGTCCGTGGGAACGCGACGAGCGTGAGACGACGAACCAGCGAGGGTCAGCGATGGGGTGGCGGTGCGACCGTCCTGTCGTACCGAGGGGTGCAGCGAGCATGCTTGCTGATCATTCCCCGCCGGGCCGATGGCGGCGTTGGCGGAAAGCGACGGAGAGCGACGGGGTGGCCCGCCGACAGGGGCCATCTGAGCGACGCGGGTGGCGAGGGCAGCCCGACGCTCGGAACGGGCGCGACGTGCGTCCGCCATGGAGACGATGAAGCGACATGACGCGGAGGGACGGGAAGGAAGCTTCAGCGCACCCCTACCTGGCGCGCCAAATGTCGGATCACGGGTTCCGGCAAAACCCTTAAGGTTCGAACACTGCAGTGCGCGTGAAGATCTCCCCCCTATCGATCCGCATCCTAACTTAGCCTAGATCTCACAAACTAACTCGACAAACTCGCAACACAAATGACACAAGATTTTTACTAGTTCGGGCCACCCTTGTGGTGTAATACCCTACTCCAGTGTGGTCATGGTGGATTTCCTCTTGGGCTGAAGACGAACAGTACAAGGGGAAGAACAACCTCCTGAGGTTGAGGTGTTCTTGTGCTTGGTGGGTGTGCCGCCAAGGATGTGGTGGCTCCAATCTCAGATCTCTCTCGCCTAGCTATGGTGGTGGCAAGTTCTATTTATAGAGGCCCTGGTCCTCTCCCCAAATATTGAGCGGGAAGGTAGCCAACAATGGCCAATTTGAAAGGGGACATCTAGTACAAGCTATCCTGACAAAAGCAGTCTTCGCCTGCCAAAGGCTCTGGTGGTGACACCGTCTTGGGCTCCACGGTGACCTCCGTCTTGCCGTCCTTCTGGTCTTGGTCTCGTTGCACCAATATGGAAACCTTTGTTGGATGCCTCGGTACTCCGCGCCTGCGCTTGACCCCTTAGCACCAAAGAGGAAACAAGGACGCTGCGCGTGCTGGCACCCGCCATGCGCCCTCCTGGTCTCGATCGTCATGGCTTACATCACGAGAACCTCGCGAGGTTTGCCAGGCCTTAACCTCTCCTCCCCTCATGAGCCAGCCTGGTGAGGCCGCTCCTGAGGAGGTCTTGTGTCGTTCGCCTCATGAGGTGTGGCCCCTCACGAGGGTCTTGATTCATTGTTGATGAAGATGGGCCGTACGGGCCTGCTAGCAAAGCCACACCGTGGGTCGCAGGCAGGCAAGTCTGGGGACCCCTGTTCCTAGAACGCCAACAATTTCCCCTGATAGTACCTATGGTCAAACGAAGAAGTAATATGACCAGCTCTTTTAGCAAAGAATCCAGAATAAGAGCACAGTAATGAAGGAGCAAGACCGGCAATGCAGGTATGAAAATTTTCACATGACCCACCTGGGTCAGATACCCTGGACAGTCTGAGTCACTATTGATCGCCATTAATATTCATCAAGGGGGTCTAATCAATTTTGGTAAGGACCCCATATCAAGGAAAGACCCGACCAGTTAACATATATGCTCAGATTTGTCGGCATCGAGTATCTGCGTCTGTCAAGTCAGACCAAAGGTCAATTCAACAGCTTGATTCCAGCAACTATGGCAAAGCATCACACAACCTACTATCCCCATGGATATGTTGACAGAATGAATAAGTAGAGGATGAATAACAGTCTTGAAGCATGTGCCCTCACTTATGTGAATCAGCAAAGGATACCCTCTCATGAATAAAATCCTTTTTGTCAGAAACCCCGTCAGTCAAGGATGAGGATATTATCATATAAGGTCATACCCCTTTTGCTGGCCACGTCAGGCGACAATAAAATATTTGGTATGAATCTGAGACTCAAGACAGTGGAGCCAATCAGGATGATTCAGAAATTCCTACGATAAGTCAGAATCTGTCAGGAAAACAGTTATGCCTCAACTCACTTCTTGGAACCCAGTTAACCCGTATTTAGTGGAAGAAACCAATGCAAGGAGCAAGAGCTTGGGTGTTCATTAGGAAAAATCTGATCACCAATTCATGGAAGCTTGTCAGTACAACCACAATAATCGGGAATCACTCTCGGATTTGTGAGACGGGCATATATTCCAGTCATGATAACAAATCACACTCAGCTAAGTTAGCAGATATGAAAATAATTGGAGCCAGTATAAGCATGGCAATGTGAGGTAAGATCTGTCAGGATATGGATATAGTGAAACAAACCACCCTAGAGCCAGTCAGCTAAGTCAGATGAAGAATTCAATGGGAACAATCAATAAAGGAAAAAAGGATACCCAAGTTGGAAACGGTATCCTTAAGTCAGTATATGCATACTTCTTTCCTGAGCAACCAAATCTCGAGGACGAGATTTCTTCAAGGGGGGAAGAGTTGTCACAGCCTGATTTTTGGCCCTTTCTTTTTCTTTTGATTTTCTGCGGTTTTTGCTTGAGTTTTCTTTTTCCGTGGCTGTGTGGTCTGGAAGCTGAAGAAGATGCCCTGATCTTTCTTTCCAGAGTGGCTTGTCATCCTCAGACCCTTCTCAAGACCTTGCCATTTCCATCTTGGACCAATCCCAAGATTCTTTTTATTGGGAATATTCCTTTTTCTATTAAAGGAATAACCCAATTTACCCTAGGTTGTGAAGCAACCTATATTTCTATCACTCCTAAAATTCCCAAATAATTCTCATAAATTGTTTGGGTCATATCTTCCTCATGTTCTTCATCATGCTCAAATAATTTATTTCCTATTCTGTCCTAAATGGCACACTGTGAAGCAAGTTCCATTTATCTTTGATCAATTGACCCCAGACTTTTTGGACACCTTTTCATGTCAAAAAAATTGTCTCATGCCAAAATTCAACTTTATTTTCCTAGCCAATATTCCTCTGTAACATCCCAAATTTTCAATTTGGAATGTTATACGTAGGTCATTCATGCATATCATATATTATTTGCTTTTTGTTTCGCGATCGTCGAAATTCTAAGCAACTCAAGGACCCTCGGAGAGAGTTGGGGATTTCACGGTTTTCATATTTGAATTTTATCTAATATCGAAACGAGGATCAGTTGTTTTATTATTTTTCTCTCTGAAAATACTTCATATTAAAATATATGAGAGGAGATAATATGACTTCTCCAAAATAAACGAAATATTGGAGGAAAATATTTAAATCAACTTTTTGATTTTATTCGGATTTTATTGCTATTTTTATTTGCATAGGAAAAAAATAAGCATTTTTTCAAAAATTGCATTTTAGGCTAAGAAAATGTTCACCTTGTTCTAAATATTCTATTTAGATGGTGATTTTTTTTGGTATTTTTAGATTTATTTTTTATTTTTTTAGGATTTATTTTTGGTGGAATATGTTAAAAAAAGAGGAAGCCCACCGGACCGAACTGGGCCGCGGCCCAGCTGGCCCAGCTAGCCCCGCGCCGCCGTCGTCTCCGAGCCGGACTCCTTGAGGGAGTCCGAGCCGCCGCCATGGCCTCGCCCCCTCCCGCAAGACGCCTCCCCTCCCCCTTTAAAAGCCGGACCCGCCCCACCTTGGAGCCCCAAGCCGCCACCGCCGCCAGCCCCGCCGCCTCGCGCCACTACCGCACGCCACCGCTCGCCGCCTGCTACTGCGTCGCCGCCAAGCCCCTGCCGCGCCGCCCTCCACCGCCCCGCGCTGCACCCCGCCGTCGCCCGCGCCGCCGCCCGCTTGCCGGAAGTCGCCGGAGCCGCGCTGGAGTTCGAATCTCGCCGTTCGGTTTTTTCGGTTTAGGTAAAAACCACCGGTTTAAAAAACCCTAGTTACCTTTTTTTAGACCGATTCGTTGGTTTTCTCGGTTTAGTTTATTTAGCGGACGTTCGTCCGTACATTCGTTTTAGCGAACGGTTTTCGCCCGTTAGTCACAGACAACGAACGTTCGTTCGTTAGCCTGTTCGTCCGTTTTTCTTTTTCTTAGGTTTCACGCGATTATTTTCGATCGTGATTTATGATCCAGACTTAGCAGATTCAGACTTAGCAGAAAACTGGACATGGCAAAAACAGAGTTATGAAGGCACGTTTGCGAGCTCGATGCACTCAACACAAGGCATTGCATGACAAGCTAAGCATACTACCAGCAAGAAGACATGTTCAAGAAACTAACCATGGCAAGAACAAGATCATAGCATGCATGTATCAACTACAACAACCTTGGCAAAATTGATTAACACGTACACAATCTGCCAGGAACATTTTATAGCAAAAGTAGAGCAAGATTGAGTTATGCTAGGGCACTCCATAATTGCAAAAAGGGACATGGATGGATAGAGCACAACCATATGTCAAAAACATCCTTACTTAAGACACTCAAAAGAAGCATGGATCTCACTGTAGCAACATGAATACATGGCATTAAAATATCTGCAGGGAAATGACTTAGTAGAATTCTAAGTCCCTGAAAACAACAATATTACGAGAGCTACTTTGCATGCATGTGCTAGTCACCACATTGATCACAAAAATACATGGCATACACCCCTGTAAAGATGGCATGGCATAGCCCAAAACACATGTAGAGTTCATGCCCATATGCAGCACACAATAATCATGGCAAAAAAGACAAATGCTCAAGATCTGGTAAGTAACAGGAACTAACATTTCATAGCACTCTTGCATCAACAATTTGGGCATCGAGGTGAAATCAAACAAGCATCTCACAATGGAACAAAAAGAAGAGCACATCATGATGAACATTTTGATATATGGCATGCACAAAACGGAGCTACGGATGCGGGGTTATGATGCAATGAACAGGGCTAAAAATAATTGCAGAAAAAGAGACTTAGGCGAAAATCAGGGTCAACCCTAGAAACTGGATCTAGATCTGGGCGGCGCGGTTGACGAGGTTCGCCGGAGTTCGCCTGCGGTGGCCGGAGATTTGCCGGGGGGAGGCGGATCCGGAGCAGGACGGGGCGGCACCGGAGCTCGCGGCGGCGGAGGGCAGAGCGGTGACCGGAGCGGCGCCGGGCGAGGCGAGGCGGCAGGCGAAGCGAGGCGACGGAGGGCGCGGCGACCGGAAAAGGCAGCGGCCGGCGAAGGCGCGGGACGGTGGCGCACGGTGGCGGCGAGGGAGATGGCGGCGAGGAGGAGGCGGCGCAGCGCGGGCGGCGCTCGGGCAGCGGGGAGGGGCGGGCGCGCAGGCCGAGCGGGCGGGCTGCGGGCCCCGCGGGCCGGCGGAGGAGGAGGATCTGGGGGCCACGTGGCATGCTGCCATTGGCTGCGGGCGGGGCGCGGGCGTGTCCGGCCTGGACGGACATGTCCGGTGGCGGCGGGGAAGGATTTTTAGGGTTTCTTCCGGGAATGGAGGAGAAGGAGACATTTCTATAGCTAGAGGGAGCTAGGAGAGTCCAATGGAGTGCGGTTTTTAGCCACGCGATCGTGATCGAATGACCGAGAGGATGGAGGGGGTTTGGATGGGTTATTGGGCCACTTTGGAGGGGTGTTGGGCTGCAACACACACAAGGCCTTTACGGTTCCCCGGTTAACCGTTGGAGTATCAAACGAACTCCAAATGGCATGAAACTTGACATGCGGTCTACCGGTGGTGTACCAAGGCCGCTTGACAAATCTCGGTCCATTCCGAGAATGTTTAACACCCACTCACGAAAAGAGGCGAAAGAGGACGTCGGAGGACGTTGGATTGTCGGATTGCAAAACGGACAACGGGGAAAATGCTTGGATGCATGAGACGAACATGTATGCAAATGCGATGCACATGATGACATGATATGAAATGCATGACATGGACAAAATGCAAAATGAAGACAAAACCCAACCACGATGGGAATCTCATATCGCATCTTCAGAAAAGGCAAGAGTCGGAGTACAAATATGGAAAGTTGTATCCGGGGCATTACAACACTCCACCACTACGAGAGGATCTCGTTCCGAGATCTAGGATGGCACCGGAGGGAAAATGGAAGAGGAAGATAAGAGGTAAAACAAAGTTTCTTCTTTGACAAATGAGTGAAACCAATGAACCTTGAGATGTTGAAAAAATTGAAAGAAAGAATGCAACGGAGATGAACGAAGTTGAAAGCACTCTGTTATGAAAGAGGAACAAGGAAGAACAAATTCAGGCAGCACTCCGGTTGAAAAGAGATTCAAGACTTGATAAGGTGAAAAGAACTTAAGCAGAGGACACAACACTCCGGTTAACTTGATAAGCACGAAAAGAACACGATCCTCACAATTCGAGATGATGATTGAAGAGAACAACAACACAATGCCTCCGAAAGAGATAAAAGAATGGAATTAAAGGAACAGAGAAGAAAACAATATCTTCTCCCTGAAATGAGCTTTGAAAAAGCATCTTTATGAGAAGGGTCAAACGGACTTGTTGGAAAACCAACAACGAAAAGAGTAAGCTTGCTGTGGACTTATGAAAGACATTTCAACATAATGAGGTGACGACCTGCCACTCACGGGAAAATAACTGATTGAGAGCTAGAAAAGATAGAAGCTTCTTCCACCGAGGTGATAAGAGAACTTGGAGGTAGTCATCACAAAGAGCAACATTCCCAATGGAAGGCTTTAGGCGATATCTATACCAATGTAACTCCAAGGAAGAAAGTGATGGGTTTGAATACCTCATTCCTAACAACTTGTGAATCATGAAACATGAAAGAAAAATTGTCAAGAATGACATAACACCACCTCAAAAGATGAGATATGAAAGAATTGCACTTCGTAATGCAAGATTAAGAATACTTGAACTCCTCAAAACAAAACAAGTCTTGGGCACCATGTTGATTAAAGAGTATAGCTTAGCGGATCAAATTTCTGAGAGAAATCTTGAAGAACAATTGAAGAATGAAAGGAATCCTTGATGAACCACCATGAAGAAACTCTCGAAGAACTCCGAGAGAAGGGATTTAACATTTTGATGAAACAAGAATAAAAATTACATTATGCGTATTCTTCACCAATTAAATTGATGACAAGCAACGGATTTGGCATACCACTTATTCTCATAGAAAGGATTAAGATAGATATAGTGTCAACTTGGGAAGGTCTTCTACGAACCGCCGGTAGGATTGGAAAGAACGAATGAATTCATATGATAACCAAGGAAGAGAACTCTTGAACGAACCACCGAAAGAATTGAAAAAACGAATGAAGATACTTGGGGACATTTAGATACAAGAGAATGAAGATATGACGAGCTGATTAGATAACACTTGAATAATGCACTAGTTTGATTTGGAGGATGAGAGTTGAAAGCTGAGAATGAATAATTCTGAGATGATGGGCTCCAGAGAATCAAACTGAAAAGACTCTTGGATTGCTCTGGATGGGTGAAAAGAATTCTCACAACCAAAAACAATTATGAGAGGATGGCAGCAAGCTTGAACTACGCATCTCTGAGAGAAAGGAGCAAGATTGAGAGACATTCTTCTTCGGCTTCAAATGTTGAGAATGACAATGAGAAACAACACCATGAATTGTTGAGATACTCCAGAATGATTAAAAGAGGAGAGGTTGAGCCAAAGATGAAAAGAATTTGAAAGCAATATTGGAGAAGGCAATTGACTGATGAAAATTCATTCTTACGTCAAACTTTGAAAGAATTTGAGAATAACTCCGGGAAAATAGAGGACTCGGGTAAGATCCTAGAAAAGACATGTGGGTTAGGTCCCACTCAAAAGAAACACTGTTGAACGATTGCTTGAAAAGAGAGATTGCACCGGTTGAGTTAAATGGCTTGAATGAGACAACACCCTCGAGATATCTTGAATGATTGAGAATGGCAACGCGAATCTTTCGAGATATCTTCAGTACTCCGGAACAATTGAATAGCGAGAAGTAGATGATTAAGAGGTGCACATGCATGGGAACGCCTTTGAAACGAGGAAAAGGGATATGATCAACACCGAAAGCATGATTTGAATCCACCGGAGAAGAAAAAGAACGAAGAATGATGAACTTGAAGCTCCCTTTATCATCTTCATGACAATCACCAGATAAGAACATTGAAGGAAAAGAATGAAGAAAATTCACATGAATAAAATGGATACTTGATTAAGAAATCCGAGTCCTCAAAGAAAAAAGGGTGGGAGGGCAGGAAAACAAAGGCAACTTGGAGACGGATGAAACAAACACCGTTGCAAAGAACGGTGAATTGATCTCGCGAATGTAGAAATGATCGGATCCACTTGAAGAGGAACACGCCGGTTGAAAAGGATTGACATGACAATCTCGATAATCAAGAAGGATTGGTATCCACATAGAAGTATGAGAACACCGCTTAGGAAAGGTATGGAATCAACACTTGACATTGAAGCAACTCGAATACCACAACTGAAAACAAAACAAAGGATTGGCTTGCAGAATAAGACGGAACAAACATATGATAGACCCCATGTCATATCATGTGTCTATTGGAAAGAATTCCTATGAGCTACTTGAATTCCCACTTATGAACTCCTGAAACTTTCTGGTTATTCAATCAGGTGTTGGGGATACAGGGGAAGCATAATATCTCACCCAAAACTAGCAGATCCTACATCCAGCTGTATCCATCCTTCAACACATAACCAAGAAACCTTCGGAAATCATTTACCTCAACCTTAGAAAAGCATCCGTTATACAAGTTATGGCAATACTCCCGAACTCCTGCCCAAGTACTGGGTGGTGTCAAGGTTATGTCACCAACAACTGCATAAAGGAGATTTTTTATGTCAGTGAACTCAAGTATTCCAGAACTGGAACGATAAAATTGTGACGACAACACCTCGGAGCTCAACTCCCTGGGACACTGCCACAACCCCTAAATGTCAGGAGGCACCAAGAACAATGTTCTCATCACAAAACTATCAGAACGATTCCAAGATACCCGCGTGATCCTAAAAAAAATTCATGAAATTTGAGAAGAGAAGAGTAAAAACTCTACGTCAGGAGGCCTCACCAGAGAGACGAAGGGACTGAGGAGTAAAAAGAATCCTACTCTCCGATATATATAATCCTATAAGACTCAAAGCATTTTTCTAGACTCAACAATGCCAACGATTCGATCAAGCATGGGGCTCCTAAGTCAGGGAAGGCTCTGAATACCAAATTGTAACACCCACGATGCGGCTATATCTCCCACGTGTCGGAGCACGACTTAAAGGCATAACCGCATAGTAGGCATGTCGCAACAGGGGTAGTCTTTACACATCCCATGTACTGAATAAGAGAGGGATAAAGAGTTGGCTTACAATCGCCACTTCACACAATACATAAATATAGCATTACATCATCTAGAATACAATCAAGGTCCGACTACGGAACCAAATAAAGAAAGACAACCCCAAATGCATAGATCCCCATCGCCTCAACTGTGCTCCACTACTGATCGTCCGGAAAGGAAACAACACAACGAACACGATCTTCATCGGGCTCCCACTTGAGCTCAGTTGTGTCACCTGCACTGGTATCATAAGCACCTGCAACTGTTTGGAAGTAATTTGTGAGTCACGGGGACTCAGCAATCTCACATCCGCGAGATCAAGACTATTTAAGCTTATGGGTAGGGTAAAGGGTAGAGAGGTGGAGCTGCAGCAAGCACTAGCATATATGGTGGCTAACATACGCAAATAAGAGCGAGAAGAGAAGCAAAGCACGATCGTGAACTAGAAGTGATCAAGAAGTGATCCTGAAACTACTTACATTCAAGCATAACACAAGAACCGTGTTCACTTCCCGGACTCTGCCGAGAAGAGACCATCACGGCTACACACGTGGTTGATGCATTTTAGTTAAGTTAAGCGTCAAGTTCTCTACAACTAGACATTAACAAATTCCCATCTGCCCATAACCGCGGGCATGGCTTTCGAAAGTTCAAAACCCTGCAGGGGTGTCCCAACTTAGCCCATCACAAGCTCTCACGGTCAACGAAGGATATTCCTTCTCCCAGGAAGACCTGGTCAGACTCGGATCCTGGTTACAAGACATTTTGACAATGGTAAAACAAGACCAGCAAAGCCGCCCGATGTGCTGACAAATCCCGATAGGAGCTGCACATATCTCGTTCTCAGGGCACACCGGATGAACACTACGTACAACTAAAACCAACCTTCAAGTTTCCCCAAGGTGGCACTGCAAGTGGCTCTGTTTTGGACCAACACTCAGAGGAGCACTAGCCCGGGGGGTTTGAAATAAAGATGACCCTTGAGTCTCCAGAACCCATGGGAAAAAGGCTTAGGTGGAAAATGGTAAAACCAAGGTTGGACCTTGCTGGAGGAGTTTTATTCAAGGCGAACTGTCAAGGGGTTCCCATTATAACCCAACCGCGTAAGGAACGCAAAATCAAGGAACATAACACCGGTATGACGGAAACTAGGGCGGCAAGAGTGGAACAAAACACCAGGCATAAGGCCGAGCCTTCCACCCTTTACCAAGTATATAGGTGCATTAAAGTAAACAATATATGTAATAATGATATCCCAACAATATCCATGTTCCAACATGGAACAAACTTCATCTCCACCTGCAACTAGCAACACTATAAGAGGGGCTGAGCAAAGCGGTAACATAGCCAAACAACGGTTTGCTAGGAGAGGTGGGTTAGAGGCTTGACATGGAAATATGGGAGGCATGATATAGCAAGTGGTAGGTATCGCGGCATAGCAAAAGAGCGAACAACTAGCAAGCAAAGATAGAAGTGATTTCGAGGGTATGGTCATCTTGCCTGCAAAGTTCTCAGAGTTGACGAAAGCTTGATCCTCGTAAGCGTACTCAACGGGTTCCTCGATCACGAACTCGTCTCCCGGCTCTACCCAAAGCAAGAACACAAGCAAAGTAAACAACAATCAACCACGGTGCAATGCGCAAGCAACATGATGCAAAACATGGCATGATATGCGAGACATGATATGCAATGCATATGCGTGCTCCGGAAGGAAAAGATTGAACCAGGCATCAACTTGGCAAACCAAGTGTGCCACTGGAAAGATGAGTTGATTTCGGTCAAAATCAATATAAAGATCACCGGAATCGGATGCACAGTTTGCAAATGGCAAGCAAAACAAGAATGGCACAATTCTGCGATTAACAGCACAATGCCATCTAAAATGCAACAAGAAACTAAGCTACTGCACTCCAACATAGCAACAAAGCACATGGAAGTGATCTACTCAAGATGCTTGACAAAAGATGAACAGTGAGCTACGGCTTAATCACACAAGAGCAGGTTCAAACAAGCATGGCAAAAGTGCAAAAGATACCAGCATCACTGACTTAGTGAAAATAACATGCCAGGAATTAACATCAGGAAGACATGTTTAGAACAAGATAACAACATGATATAGGAACAGAACATAGCAATACAAGGCATGACATGAATCTACTCAAAGCATATAACAAAAGTCCCTTACTGACCATAAGCCAAAACGGATCAGAAGATATGATGGCACCCATGTAAACATAGCAAGTTTCGTTAACAGATTCACACTTAGCAGAAAACTGGACATGGCAAAAATAGAGTTATGAAGGCACGTTTGCGAGCTCGATGCACTCAACACAAGGCATTGCATGACAAGATAAGCATACTACCAGCAAGAAGACATGTTCAATAAACTAACCATGGCAATAACAAGATCATTGCATGCATGTATCAACTACAACAACCTTGGCAAAACTGATTGACACGTAAAAAATCTGCCAGGAACATTTTATAGCAAAAGTAGAGCAAGATTGAGTCATGCTAGGGCACTCCATAATTGCAAAAAGGGACATGGAGGGATAGAGAACAACCATATGTAAAAACATCCTTACTTAACATACTCAAAAGAAGCATGGATCTCACTATAGTAACATGAATACATGGTATTAAAATATCAGCAGGGAAATGACTTAGTAGAATTCTAAGTCCCTGAAAACAGCAATATTACGAGAGCTACTTTGCAAGCATGTGCTAGTCACCACATTGATCACAAAAATACATGGCATACACCCCTCTAAAGATGGCATGGCATAGCCCAAAACACATGTAGAGCTCATGCCCATATGCAGCACACAATAATCATGGCAAAAATGACAAATGCTCAAGATCTGCTAAGTAACAGGAATTAACATTTTACAACACTCTTTCATCAACAATTTGGGCATCGAGATGGACTCAAACAAGCATGGCACAATGGAACAAAATGAAGAGCACATCATGATGAACATTTTGATATATGGCACGCACAAAACCGAGCTACGGACGCGGAGTTATGATGCAATGAACAGGGCTAAAAATAACTGCAGAAAAAGAGACTTAGGCAAAAATCGGTGTCAGCCCTAGAAAATGGATCTGGATCTGGGTGGTGCGGTTGACGAGGTTCGCCGGAGATCGCCTGCGGTGGCCGGAGCTTTGCCAGGGAGAGGCGGATCCGGAGCAGGACGGGGCGGCGCCGGAGCTCGCGGCGGCGGAGGGTGGCGCGGCGACCGGAGCGGCATCGGGCGAGGTGAGGCGGCGGAGGGCGCGGCGACCGGAACAGGCGGCGGCCGGCGAAGGCGCGGGACGGCGGCGCACGGTGGCGACGAGGGAGAAGGCGGCGAGGAGGAGGCGGCGCAGCGCAGGCGGCGCTCGGGTGGCGGGGAGGCGCGGGCGCGCGGGCCGAGTGGGCCGGCTGCAGCGGTGGATCTGGGGTCCATGTGGTGCGTTGCCACTGGCTGCGAGCGGCGGCGCGGGCGTGTCTGGCCTGGACGGACATGTTCGGTGGCAGCGGGGAAGGATTTTTAGGGTTTCGTCCGGGAATGAAGGAGGAGGAGACGTTTTTATAGCTAGAGGGAGCTAGGAGAGTCCAAATGGAGTGCGGTTTTCGGTCACACGATCGTGATCAAACGGCCGAGAGGATGGAGGGGGTTTGGATGGGTTATTGGGCCACTTTGGAGGGGTGTTGGGCTGCAACACACACAAGGCCTTTACGGTTCCCCGGTTAACCATTGGAGTATCAAACGAATTCCAAATGGCACGAAACTTGACAGGCGGTCTACCGGTGGTGTACCAAGGCCGCGTGAAAAATCTTGGTCCATTCCGAGAATGTTTAACACCCGCTCACGAAAAGAGGCAAAAGAGGACGCCGGAGGACGTAGGAGTGTCGGATTGCAAAACGGACAAGGGGGAAAATGCTCAGATGCATGAGATTAACACGTATGCAAATGCGATGCACATGATGACATGATATGAAATGCATGACATGGACAAAATGCAAAACAAAGACAAAACCCAACCACGAAGGGAATCTCATATCGCATCTCCGGAAAAGGAAAGAGTCGGAGTACAAATATGGAAAGTTGTATCCGGGGCGTTACAAATCAGCACCAGGAAGGATAGATCAATCACAGCTTTCATCCAGGAGTTAAACCAGCACATTCATCACCAGGAGAATCAGTTGTGCGCAGGCATGATAGATTTGAAGAAGGCAATGACAAGGATCACCGAGCTTGAAGAAGAACTCAAGTCTACACGCGATAGATACGAGGAGGAGATGACGATACTAGTGGAGATGAATGACGATCTGACAAGGAAGCTAGGAGTATTCATGGGAGACCCCGGGCCAGGAGGACAAGACGACGAACCTAAGGAGATTCATTCTGAAGACTACATCATCATCGACGACACCGATTCCGACCTGGATAGTAGTGATGATGACTTTGAAGACGAAGCTGGAGCAGACATCATGGAGTCTTCCACTGATCAAAATTTCTAGATGACCACCAAAATGGTAGTAGTAGTCTACCATGTATATAGTGTAGTCTGAGCACTTTTGTAATGATAGTTAGATCGATTTGTATGCCCTTGCTTGATTGATTGAGTGATATGATTGTGTTTGTCTCATGTGCATATGGGTAGTGTTTTCCTCACTAGACCTCATTCTATTCAACTTCTCTTCCCTCTAAACCCTCAGATGCCTTCGAGACGTGACCCCGAATTTACCTTTCCACCGGAGCTCACTCAGTTGATCTAGCAGCAGAATACACTGATGCAGTTGTTAGTTCAGAACCAAGGTAACAACAACAACCCACCGCCACCACCACCAGTTGACAACTTAGCCCGTTTTCTGAGGTTACAGCCGCCGGTGTTCTCCAGTAGCACCGAGCCAATAGTGGTAGATGATTGGCTCCGCAGGTTTGGAAGGGAGTTAACAACTGTAGGATGCACAGATGCTGAGAAGGTGCGATTTGCCGCACATCAGTTGGATGGACCAGCAGCCTCATGGTGGGAGAATTACACCGTCACCTATCCTATAGCCACTGTTACATGGGATCAGTTTCAGCAAGCACTCCACACAGCCCATGTCTCAACTGGAGCTATGAGCATGAAGAAGCGTGAGTTTCGCAACTTACGCCAAGGGAACCGTACTGTGGGGCAGTACGTGGATGAATTTAGTAAGCTATCTCGTTATGCCCCTGATGATGTGGCCACAGATGCCGCAAAGCAGGAGAAGTTTATGGAAGGGCTGAATGATGAGATGAGCATGTAGTTGATGGTGGCAACATTAAACAACTACCAGGAGTTGGTAGACAAGGCTATTATGATTGAAGGGAAGCTGCAGCAAATTGAGAGCCGCAAAAGGAAGTATGGACAAGGAAGGTACAACTCAGGAGCTCAGAAGAAGCCTCGATTAACCCCGAACTCGGGAGGACTTGTCCATAACCATGGAGGTCACAACCACAATGGAGGGAGTTCTCACAACCATAGTGGCCCCAAGATTGGAAATGAGAACGGAGCAGGTAGTAATTAGAACCGCTCTAACCCAGCCACACCCGCCAAGAAGGACCTAAGTCACATTACTTATTTCAAGTGCGGGAAGACTGGACATTATGCCACTGAGTGCCCTGAAGTGAAGAATGGAAATGGCAATGGAAGCGCCAGGAAGAAGCCCAACCCTTTCAACAGGGGACAAGTGAACCATGTGAACGTGGAGGAGGTTTAGGATCAGCCTGATGCCATTATCGGTAAGTTTTTGGTTAAGTCGTTTACTGCAATCATTCTTTTTGATACTGGTGCATCGCATTCATACATATCAAGGGGATTCGTGGATAAGTATAAACTGCCCACTAAAGTTCTTAGGACACCTATGCTAGTAACCTCACCCGGAGCTGAGTATATGGCAAGCAGTGGATGTTTTCAGATGCCATTAGCCATTGGAAGCCATGTTTTCCCCTCAGGCTCGATAATTTTGTAGTCATAAGGATTGGATGTGATACTGGGAATGGATTGGCTATCGATGTATGGGGGAAACATCGATTGCGCGAGTAAGTCAATTTTGCTCACCACCCCGGAGGGAAAAAGGATCAAGTATGTATCTAGGCATGCGCCTAGGAGGAGCCAAGTAAATACCCTCACGAGAGTTGTTCAGGAGGAAGTGCCTGTAGTGAAGGATTACCCAAATGTTTTTCCACAAGAGTTACCAGGCATGCCACCGGATCGAGACATCGAGTTTTTGATAGAGCTATTGCCAGGTACCGGGCCAATATCAAAGAGACCCTACCGAATGCCCGCAAACGATCTAGAAGAGATCAAGAAGCAGATTAAGGAGTTGTTGGAGAAAGGTTATATTCGAAGGAGTTCATCACCATGGGGAGCCCCAGTGCTTTTGGTTGAGAAGAAGGATAAGTCTCTAAGAATGGTTGTTGATTATCGTGCGTTGAATGAAGTGACGATTAAGAACAAGTACCCTTGGCGATGATCAATGATTTATTTGACCGGTTGACAGGAGCTAAAGTGTTTTCGAAGATCGATCTGCGATCAGGATATCACCAGCTGAAGATTCGGGAGAAGGATATACCTAAGACAGCTTTCACCACAAGGTACGGGTTGTATGAGTATATGGTCATGTCTTTTGTATTGACTAATGCCCCTGCCTATTTCATGAGTATGATGAACAAGGTGTTCATGGAGTTCTTGGATAAGTTCAGTGTGGTGTTCATTGATGATATCTTGGTATACTCAAAGAGTGAAGGGAAGGACAAGGAACATTTACGTTTAGTTCTCGAGAGCTCAGGGAACATCAGTTGTATGCCAAGTTCAGCAAATGTGAGTTTCGGTTGAAGGAAGTTGGATTTCTTGGACATGTTATATCAGGGGAGGGTATAGCAGTGGACCCAACCAAGGTTCAGTCAGTCACTAAGTGGTTGGCACCCACCTCAGTTGGAGAGATCCGCAGTTTTCTTGGACTCACGGGATATTATCGGAGATTTATTGAAAATTTCTCTAAGATTGCGAATCCTATGACGATGTTGTTGAAGAAGGACACCAAATTCCATTGGACTGAAGAATGTGAAGCTAGTTTCCAGGAGTTGAAGAAACGTTTGACTATAGCCCTAGTGCTGATTCTGCCGGATATACGCAAGGACTTCCAAGTGTATTGTGATGCTTCTCGCTTAGGACTTGGAGGAGTACTGATGCAGGACGGAAGAGTTGTTTTGTATGGCTCACGACAACTGAAACTGCATGAGTTAAATTATGCCACGCATGATTTGGAGTTGGCTGTCGTAGTGCATGCGTTGAAGACTTGGAGACATTTTCTCATTGGAAACCGTTGCGATGTATACACAGATCATAAGAGTTTGAAGTAAATCTTCACACAGAAGGAGCTGAACCTCATGCAAAGGAGATGGTTAGAACTCATAAAGGATTATGATATGAAGCCGCATTATCATCCAGGAAAGGCCAATGTCATAGCAGATGCTTTGAGCCGTAAGAGTTATGTCAACAACCTCGTAAGCGGAGGGATGCCAAAGGAGTTAACCGAGGATCTTAGGGAACTTTGATTGTAAATAGTTCCTAATGGGTTTTTGGCAACGTTGGAGGTTAAATCAACACTATTGGAAAAGATTCAAGAAGCTCAGAAGGATGACAAAGATATCACTGAGATAAAGGAGAAGATGAGTGAAGGGAAAGCCAAAGGGTTTCGTGAGGATGAGAACGACACCTTGTGGTTTGAGGACCATATATATGTGCCCAATAATGCAGAGATCAGGAAGTTGATATTACAGGAAGCTCATGACTCACCATACTCGATACACCCCGGAAACACCAAGATATATTTGGATTTGAAGGAGCATTTCTGCTGGACTGGTATGAAGAAGGATATTGTCGAGTATGTAGCCGTCTGTGATGTGTGTCAGAGAGTGAAGGCAGAACATCAGAAGCCAGCAGGATTGCTACAGCCTATGCCGATACCCGAAAGGAAGTAGGATAAGCTTGGCATGGATTTTATCACCGGATTTCCTAGGACCAAATCAGAATATGATTCTATATGGGTAGTAGTTGATCGCTTGACGAAAGTGGCTCACTTTATCCCCATAAAACCACGTATACAAGTGCGAAGTTGGCCAAGATATACATGACCAGGATCGTATGTCTGCATGGAGTTCCGAGGACCATCGTGTCAGATAGATGAACGCAATTTACTTCAAAATTTTGGAATCAGTTGCACCAAACCTTGGGTACCAGACTGGAGTTCAGTATATCTTTTCATCTGCATACAGATGGACAGACTGAGAGAGTCAATCAGATTCTGGAGGACATGTTGAGAGCTTGTGCATTAGACTACGGATCTACTTGGGACGATAATTTTCCCTACGCAGAGTTCTCATACAACAACAGCTACCAGGCCAGTTTGAAGATGGCATCGTTCGAAGCATTGTATGGGAGAAGATGCTGAATACCGTTGATGTGGGATGAAGTTGGAGACCGCCAGTTGTTTGGACCAGATTTGATTAAGGAATCAGAAGAGAAGGTTAAACTAATTCAAGATAGACTGAAGGTAGCTCAGTACCGACAGAAGAGTTATGCAGATTCAAAATGCAAGGAGGTAGTCTATGAAATCGGAGACAGAGCGTATCTGCGAGTGTCACCTCTTCGAGGTGTTAAATGTTTTGGTGTTAAGGGGAAATTAGCCCCGAGATTTGTGGGACCGTACCGTGTTTTGGAACGCATGGGAGAAGTTTCCTACAAGCTGGATTTACCCGAAGGACTGTCATGAGTACATGATGTGTTTCATGTTTCCCAGTTGAAGAAGTTTCATGCGGAGATGGCCGATATTCCTCTGAGAGATACAGTGCCCCTGGAAGCAATTCAGTTGGACAGTGATTTGAGGTATGAGGAGAAGCCTGTCAAGATTCTAGAGTTTGCTAGCCGAGTTACTCGCAGCAAGGTTATCAAATTTTGCAAAGTTAAGTGGAGCCACCATATCGAGGATGAAGCCACCTGGGAATGAGAGGATGATCTTCGCAAAGACCACCCACACCTATTTCCTAGCCAACCCAAATCTCGAGGGCGAGATTCATCTTAAGGGGGGTACGTTTGTAACATCCCAAATTTTCAATTTGGAATGTTATACGTAGGTCATTCATGCATATCATATTTTATTTGCTTTTCGTTTCGTGATCCTCGAAATTCTAAGCAACTCAAGGACCCTCGGAGAGAGTTGGGGATTTCACGGTTTTCATATTTGAATTTTATCAAATATCGAAACGAGGATCAGTTGTTTTATTATTTTTCTCTCCGAAAATATTTCATATTAAAATATATGAGAGGAGATAATATGACTTCTCCAAAATAAACGAAATATCGGAGGAAAAATATTAAAATCAACTTTTTGATTTTATTCGGATTTTATTGCTATTTTATTTGCATAGGAAAAAATATGCATTTTTTCAAAAAATGCATTTTAGGCCAAGAAAATGTTCACCTTGTTCTAAATATTCTATTTAGACGGTGAAAATTTGTTTTGGTATTTTTAGATTTTTATTTTATTTTTTTAGGATTTCTTTTCAGCGGAATATGTTAAAAAAGAGGAAGCCTGCCGGACCGAACTGGGCGGTGGCCCAGCTGGCCCAGCCAGCACCGCGCCGCCGTTGTCTCCGAGCCGGACTCCTCGAGGGAGTCCGAGGCGCTGCCGCCGCCATGGCCTCGCCCCCTCCCACAAGCCGCCTCCCCTCCCCCTTTAAAAGCCGGACCCGGGCCCCCCTTGGAGCCCCAAGCCACCACCGCCGCCGACCCCGCAAGCCGCGCCGCCAGCCCCGCGCCGCCGCCGCACGCCGCTGCTCTCCGCCTGCTGCTGCGCCGCCGCCAAGCCCCTGCCGCGCCGCCCTCCGCCGCCGGAGCCGCGCCGGAGTTCGAATCTCGCTGTTCGTTTTTTTTCAGTTTAGGTAAAAACCGCAGGTTTAAAAAAACCTAGTTACGTTTTTTTAGACCGATTCATTGGTTTTCTCGGTTTAGTTTATTTAGCGAACGTCCGTCCATACGTTCGTTTTAACGAACGGTTTTCGCCTGTTAGTCATAGACAACGAACGTTCGTTCGTTAGCCTGTTCGTCCGTTTTTCTTTTTCTCGGGTTTTTCGCGATTATTTTCGATCGTGATTTCTGATCCGATTTTTGTTTTAGTTTTTCTTTTCGCTCGTTTATCGGAATCAGGCGATTCAAGCGCCTAGATCTTCGCCTCGAAGCCCTTTTTCCATTTAACCAACTTGAACTAGATTTTGGTACTGTAAAATTTGACTTTAGTCCAGATTAGTAATCGGATCTTGTTTCTTTCGCAGTTTGTGTTTCGTTGCTCCGTTTGATTTGATTCTTTTTGCAAACCGGAGTTCTTAAGTTGAAATTTCTGGTTAGATCTTCTTATTTGAGTTTTACCCATGCATCTTAGTTTAATTTCTTATGTATGCTATTGTTTGTCTGTGATAGAACACCCGGAGTGCGAAGCGTGCTACTACGAGTCTCTAGGTTTCACGGATCATCAGCAAGGCAAGTAACACTTTGATCATACCCTTTTATTACCCAGTTTTTATGCATTAGTTCCAATCCTCAAACACTGCATGATTAGGATGTGATTAATTTGTGGGTTTGGGAAGTAGATGATGAGGTAGAACCTATTACCTATTTTATTATCAAACCCTCGGGAGTTACCTCTATGTTGCTTATATTGCTATGATATGCTCGTAGACGTGGATTGGGTTTGAGTGTATCCATGACAGATGTGAGATTGTTAATTAATGGTTCAACTTAAGGTGGCAACTTTAATACACATCTGGGTGGATTGCTTGTTTGGTCACCTGGAGAATCCAGTGTTGCCCTAGGATATCCCGGAGTACCCGTGTGATCATCCTACGGTCTGCCACCCAGGCTCAAAGGGATCTTAAGATTATTCATGCTAGAAACTTCCGTGTGCAGCCACAAGCCATTATGGGCTCTGGAATAGTATGAGTAAGTTGCGTGACCTCTTTCAGTGGTGGGCTAGCAGATGTAGAGGGAAAGTTGGTGTAACTGTCCACCCAGAGTAAAGAGTAAATGCTTCTGAAAGACTGTGTCTCGTTCATCCATTTCTCAAGCATCATGTAGTGCGAGAAATCCAACGGAGGAGATCGAGTCTTGTGGGGAAAAGTACACAAACCTCTGCAGAGTGTACAATCTAATCATGGTTAGCCGTGTCCCCGGTTATGGACATCTTGAGTATCTAGTACTTGGATTTTCCTTTTGTATCTCATCACTCTAAATTAATTTGTTAGGTTAATGAACTACTTTAATTGGGATTGAGTTGGAGGAACCTTCTCAATGATGTTTCAACTACCATGATAGTTAAAATAAAACTTATTCCTTTGTTGTAGGGAAAATTTGGCTTTTCACAAAAACATTATAACCATACAGCCTCCACTAGCCAAATAAGCATATAGTGTTAGCATTATTTCTGTTCATTGCTCTACTGTGTTACATTGCCAGCATATTCCATGTGCTGACCCATTTTGGGGCTGCAACATATCATGTTGCAGACTTTTCAGACGAGGAGTAAGGTTCGCTAGGTCGTTGCCGTGCAGCTCAGCTATGCCGTTGGAGATGATGGACTCACTTTATCTTCCAAGCCTTCCGATGTTATCGTATTAGATGGCCTTAAGCCATATTTATTGTAATAAGTTCTCTTTTGGAGACATTTGATGTAATAAGTGTGTGATTTCTACTCTGTTATAAATCCTGCAAGTACTGTGTGTGTCAGCATTACCGATCCAGGGATAACACTGAAGCACAGAGACTTGACCGTTTGAGGTCGGGTCGCTACATCCTCAGTGATTTTTCAAAGTTCCTGTCTAAGGGAATTGGTTGTGAAGTAAGTACTGGCTAGGTTAATCCAATTGAGTTGAATTTTTGCATGGTCCTTCATTTCAGCAAATCATCACCATCGTCAAGATTTGAGCTCATGCAATGCATCCATGTGGGCAGAGCATCAATTCTTTGTTTCTGTCCAAATTTTCAGTCAATGAAGCAAGTATATTTTATATTGCTCCGTTGTGTCTAAAAATTTTCTTAGACCTTCCTATATCCATATAACCTATCTCCACCAAATTTGGGCATATTTTATCTAACCATTTTCCCTCAGGAATTTTCTCAAGTTTTTGTTAAGAGAGGACCATTATGAAGGATGTATCACTTGGGCTTATCCAAATGGTATGAAACTTTTATGGTACTCTCATATGCCCAAATCATCTAGCCTTGCCCATTTTCAGCTCAAGTGGATGCACTGTGTGAGTGCTTCTTCATGATTCAGTTTCTGGACCAGTTAATGCATTTGCAAAGCAACTGTATTAAATCTCGGTCCATTTCCTCTCTAAACCTCCAGGACCATAGTCGTTCCTAGCCTAAACACCCCAGACAACTCATTTGCCTCTAATCTCAGCTCTGTTGATCACCGCAATATGATTCAGTTTGATGCAGTAACCTTCAAAGCTCACTTACCATTTAACCACAACGTTTTTAACCAAGCTACCACCGCAGTTAAAACCTCCCCTGGAAGAACATACCCCTATACAACAATTGCCGGCCATTTGGCTCTTCTTGATGCCAGTCTGCGTGGTGACCACCGCTTTGGCGTGCAATGGCCGTGACCCGAACGTCTTCTTGCTCTGGCCCCTCCTCTGCTTGGCGTCTCAGTGGGCACGGGCCTGTCCACCGTGTTCCCCATGTCATCGCCGTCCTCCTGGAGCCATTTCCCCCTCCGTCCGCTTCTCCATCGGTGCTTGTCACCGCGTGCCCACGGGCGAAATGTAGCCGACCGGCTCTATTCGCACCAAGGCCTCTTCCTCCCCTGCGCCCTCGGCCCCTCCTACCCTATGCACCACTGTCGCTCGTCCGCACCTCCCTCGTCGTGATCCCGCGCCCTCCCGTGATCGCTGCCGTCGCCAGGGCCTCGGCCGGATGCGAGCGCCGGCACCCGAGCCACGACCACGCATCCGCGGCCTCCCCTCCTCGCCCCGCCTATAAGTAGACCACCCGAGCCCCTCCCGAGCACCTCATCAGCCTCATACCACTCCCCCACGCGGCGCCTCCCCGACCCATCTATCCTCTCTCCAGGAGCTCTCCTCGCACGCCAATGCCACCATGGCCGCCATCCTCTCCCTCTCAATTTCGTACTAACTAGGCCCTTCCCCTCCGTTCCACCACCACCTGAGCACTGCCCGGATCTCCACTAGCCGCCCCATACCTCCATGCCCTCACTTAGGCCACCAGAGCACCGAGCCCAACTCCGGCCGAGACCACCGTCCGCCGTGGCCAGTGCCTCGCCTGTTTCCAAGCTCCTCGACGTTCGTGCCCTTCCTGGATGGGACCGCCTTAGCTTACTGATCTCTCCTGTAGGTCGGGCGCCACCGATGGTGGCCGGTGCCGCCGGCGAGCCTCATCGGGGCCGGCCCGGTCTTCTGTTCTGCGGGCGGCATCGAGATGGAGAAGGAGGAGGAGCAGGAGGAGAGAGAGAGAAAGGAGTGGGACCCGCCTGTAAGTGTCACAGCCGCCCGGTCCCGCTTTGCCACACTGGATAAGTGGAGGTGTATTCTTGTGAATACGTCTTCCCAGCTGGGAAGCGCATTTTCCTTCTCCTTCGGCCAAAAATGCATTTTTGATTATAGGAAGCGTATTCCTTGTCTACTTCGGCTGAAAGTGCGTTTTCTTTTGCAGAAAGCATATTTTCCCGAATGCGTTTTCAGTTTTTCAGTCAAGGGCCTGTTTGTGAGGTTTTTCTTACAGATAGGTCCCTGGTAGAAAAACATTCATAACTTTTTACTCCCAACTCCGTTTGAGGTGAATCCAACGCCCACATCCTCATTTCGTCGAGCCCGTTCTGCTGGAATGATTTTCATTATGTTTTAACATTCTGAAAATGACCATTTTGCCCTTGCCCCTAACTATCCCCTTTCGAGAGAGAAGTGTTTCCGGCAAATCTTTCTGCGATCTTTCCGCACATCTTCACGAAGCCTTCTTCATCCCCAGGCAAGCCACAACCACCATTTGCATGATAGCCATGCAGTAGCATTGGTTTTCTACTTGAATCTTTAACAACTGTATGTTTGTTTTGCTACTGCTATCGTTATTTCGGTTATGCTTATGGATCGATGATCACCGTCATGCCATGTTTTCTTGCACTCTGTTATCATGTTATAACTGCTAGTATTACTTTGATATTGCCATGCTTGATAGTAGTACATGTTGGGTTGGTCATGTTCTTGGGTGCATGACGAACGTAGGTTACCGAGTATCGTTGACATGTTTTGTTCCTTTGATGTTAGTTGATTAAGTGTTTACTCGGTTATGATATTTATGTGTTCTTGCATGGTACTTATTGTTGATTCTAATGATCATGTTATGCTAGGAGTAATGTTGTAGTTGTGATATTCATGCTTGTCATTATGACATGCTCAGTTGGATATGATTCATTGCTGATATGGTGGATAGTTATGTTGTACCCTCTTGCTCATGTTGATATCATGCTCATGAATTGTAATTGCATCATGTTATTTTACCATGAATCAGCATATTGCATTCAAGTTTAACCGGATTAAATTGAACTTGAAAAACTATTGGCTAAGTCATGGTGCCACCATATCGAGCTGACCAGTGCAACCACGCTTGCCTTGATGGGAAGGTCCTAACTGGGTCTATTGTTGTGCCTCTCGCCGGTGCCTCCAATGGGGGAAGGTTATGCGCGGGAGCTACCTTGGCCAGGTAGGACGACATAAGCCTTGTGAGCCCGAGTTTGGTTATGTCAACATGTCCCCGTTTGGGACCGTTTTTGTTTTGCCACGACGGTGCCCGTTGGTGTCTTTGGTAGGCACGGGGCCACCCATGACTTAGCCCAGAGGGGAGTTAGTCGGAGTGGCCGGGAGAGTGTCATGGCAGTAGGACGGTTTTGTCGGAACGCCATTGGTCCACCCGAATGGAAGTGCGAGGCCATGGGTTCTGTGGTGTGGGTAAAGTGCGCTACCTCTGCAAAGTGTATATTAAATCTATTCGATAGCCGTGCCCGTGGATAAGGGCCCAGTTCGAAGTTGGTCACACTGTGGGTCCACAGTAATAATAATAACCTGATGAATAACAACCCTGGTTCGATGATGAGAAAGAAGTTGATTGTGATCGTGAGGTGATCACCGTGGTATGAGATTGATTATGATCGTGAGATTATCACCGTGGTAGGAGATTGGTTGTGATCGTGAGATGATCACCGTGGTATCGAGGATACCGAGTTTGTGGTGATATGCGAGAGTCAAGGGTGAAGATCAACCTCCTTTTGGTCATGCAATGATTACTACGGTACTGTTAATACCAAGCTTGATTGGATCCTGATGTTGGTGCATGATAATGTCATCATGTTGCATGATAGTGTCATCATGTTTATATGTTCATGCCATGCTCGTATTGTTCTAGTTGTATCATGTTGTTCATGCCATGTTCTTCTGATAGTATCATGATAAAAAAATTTAACATGTAATTGCCATGCTGTTCTAAATCTTGATTGCTTTGGTTGTTGTGAGCTTGCAAGTACATTCAATGTACTGACCTGGCGTGCCATGCCAGTTTGCGGTCATGCTGGATTTGATTGCTTGTTTGTCGTGGATCCCTTGTTTGCGAGCTAGGATAAGCGTTCCAGCCAGAGTCCCTGCGGAGTAGAGTTCATCACCATCGTCGTTGTTCCGCTGCATCACGTTGTTCTGCTGCTTGCATGGAGCAACTGTGGCAGGCGTAATGTCGCCGTGCCGATGTAATCCTTATTGTACCCACATAGCTTGTAATAAAGAGCTGATTTGTTCTATGTTAAGCAGTGTCGTATTCCAGAAGACTTCACCTCGATCTCTGGACTGGAATACGGGGCGTTCTGGTTTCTCTGAGCCGGGGTGCCACAAGGCGGTGGTTTAGGAAGAGTCCAATCATCATAATTTTTCAATATGTTATTCAATAATTCTTCTGCCTACCCAACCATTCGTTCTCTGAAAACACAACCAGCACAACTATCTAGGAAATCCCTAGAAGCATCGGTTAGTCCAATATAGAAGATATCAAGTATTTCATTTTTCTTAAGAGGATGATCAGGAAAAGCATTAAGTAACTGGCAAAGCCTCCCCCAAGCTTGTGGGAGAATCTCTTCTTTAATTTGCACAAAGTTAAATATTTCCTATAAGGCTGCTTGTTTCTTATAAGCAGGAAAATATTTTTCAAAGAAGTAATAAATCATATCCTGGGGACTACGCACACAACCAGGAGCAAGAGTATTGTACCAAGCTTTAGCATCACCCTTTAATGAGAACATAAATAATTTGAGAATAAAGTAATAGCGAGTCTTCTCATCATGAGTAAAAAGGGTGGCTATGTCATTCAACTTAGTAAGATTTTCCACAACAGTTTTAGTTTCATAACCATGGAAAGGATCAGATTCAACCAAAGTAATTAACTCTGGGTCGACAGGAAATTCATAATCCTTATCATCAATAAAGATAGGTGAAGTAGCAAACTTAGGATCATATTGCATTCTAGCATTCAAAGATTTTTCTTTATACTTGCATAGTAATTTCTCTAAATCATCTCTATCCTTACAAGCAAGAATATCTCTAGTTGTCTCCTCATTCATAACATAACCTTCAGGTACCTTAGGCAATTCATATCTAGGAAGGCTAGTTCTGGAAGGTGTTTCAGGAGTTTCAGTTTCAAGCTCATCATCAGATTCAATAACATCATGTCGTATTACTCTAGCAATTTATTCATCAAGAAAATCACCAAATGGCACATCATTATCATCAAGCAAGGTACTAGCATCATCATAAATATCATTCATAGCAGAAGTAGCATCATCAGTAACTTGCAACATATCGGGATTAATAGCATGTGGTGGTGTTGCAAGTTTACTTATAACCGAAGGTGAATCTAAAGTAGAACTGGATGGTAGTTCGTAACCTTCCCTCCTCTTAGAGGGATAAATCTTAGTCTAAGCATCCTTCAGATTCTTCATAGTGACAAATTGATAATAATCCCAAGTGACTCAACAAATATAGCTATGTTCCCCGGCAACGTCGCCAGAAAAAGGTCTTGATAACCCACAAGTATAGGGGATCGCAATAGTTTTCGAGGGTAGAGTATTCAACCCAAATTTATAGATTTGACACAAGGGGAGCCAAAGAATATTTGTAAGTATTATAAACTGAGTTGTCAATTCAGTCACACCTGGAGATTAATTATCTGCAACAAAGTGATTAGTAACACAATAATATTATAGTTTTGATAGTAGTGACAACAGCAATAGTAACGGTAACAGTGATAGCAGTATTTTTGTAGCAAGTGCAATAGTAATGGTAGCAATAGTAACTAAGCAAGAACAATATAAGAGAAATTCGTAGGCATTGGATCAATGATTTGTTGGATGATATTCATCATGTGGCAGTTATAACCTAGGGTGATACGACACTAGCTCCAGTTCATAAATATAATGTAGGCATGTATTTCGTAAATAGTCATACATGCTTATGGAAAGAACTTGCATGACATCTTTTGTCCTACCCTCCCATGGTAGCGGGGTCCAATTGGAAACTAAGGGATATTAAGGCCTCCTTTTAATAGAGTACCGGAACAAATCATTAACACATAGTGAATACATGAACTCCTCAAACTATGGTCATCACCGGGAGTGGTCCCGACTATTGTCACTCCGGGGTTGCCGGATCATAACACGTAGTAGGTGACTATAACTTGCAAGATCGGATCTAGAACATGGATATAATGGTGATAACATAAACGGTTCAAATCCGAAATCATGGCACCCGGGCCCAAAGTGACAAGCATTAAGCATGGCAAAGTCATTGAAACATCGATCTTAGAACATAGTGGATACTAGGGATCTGGCTCTAACAAAATTAACTAGATTACATGATGAATCTCATGTTGGGGAACACAGCATGCAATTTCAAAAAAAAATCCTACGATCACGCAAGATCTTTCCAGTAGATGCATAGCAACGAGAAGGGGAGAGTGTGTCCACGTACCCTCATAGACCGAAAGCGGAAGCGTTAGGTTTACATGGTTGATGTAGTCGAACGTCTTCACGATCCAACCGATCCAAGTACCGAACGTACGGCACCTCCGTGTTCCGCACACGTTCAGCTCGATGACGTCCCTCAAACTCTTGATCCAGTAGAGGGTCAAGGGAGAGTTTTGTCAGCACAACGGCATGGCGACTGTGATGGTGATGTGATCCGCGCAGGGCTTCGCCTAAGCACTATGACAATATGACTGGAGGAGTAAACTGTGGAGGGGGCACCGCACATGGCTAAGAAACAACCGTTGTGTCTTTGGGATGCCCCTTGCCCCCGTACATAAAGTAGAGGGGAGGAGGCCGGCCACCAGGAGTGTGCCAAGGAGAGGGGAGTCCTGCTAGGACTCCAGTCCTAGTAGGATTCGACTCCACTTTTTCCTTTCTACTGGAGGGTGAAAAGGGGAAGGAGAGAGAGTAGGAGAAGGAAAGGGGGGTGGCGCCCCCTTCCCTAGTCCAATTCGACCTCCTCCCTTGTGGGGGGTGCACCAGCCCCTTGTGGGCTGGTTAGCCTCCCTCCTATGGCCCATATGGCCCATATCTTTCCCCGGGGGGTTCCGGTAACCCCTCCAGTACTCCGGTATGTACCCGATACACTCTGGAATGCTTCCGGTGTCCGAATACTACCTTCCAATATATAAATATTTACCTCTCGACCATTTAGAGACTCCTCGTCATGTCCGTGATCTCATCTAGGACTCCGAACAAACTTCGGTCACCAAAACACATAACTCATAATACAAATCGTCATCGAACGTTAAGCATGCGGACCCTACGGGTTCGAGAACTATGTAGACATGACCGAGACACATCTCCGGTCGATAACCAATAGCGGAGCCAGGATGCTCATATTGTCTCCTACATATTCTATGAAGATATTTATCGGACAAACCGCATAACAACATACGGTATTCCCTTTGTCATCGGTATGTTACTTGCCCGAGATTCGATCATCGGTATCATCATACCTAGTTCAATCTCATTACTGACAAGTCTCTTTACTTGTACCATAATGCATCATCCCGCAACTAACTCATTAGTCACATTGCTTGCAAGGCTTATCATGATATGCATTACCAAGAGGGACCAGAGATACCTATCCGATACTCGGAGTGTCAAATCCTAATCTCGATCTATGCCAACCCAACAAACACCTTCGGAGACACCTGTAGAGCATATTTATAATCAACAGTTACATTGTGACGTTTGATAGCACACAAGGTGTTCCTCCGGTATTCGGGAGTTGCATAATCCCATAGTCAAAGGAATATGTATAAGTCATGAAGAAATCAATAGCAATAAAACTGAATGATCAACATGCTAAGCTAACGGATGGGTCTTGTCCATCACATCATTCTCCTAATGATGTGATCCCGTTCATCAAATGACAACACATGTCTATGGTCAGGAAACTTAACCATCTTTGATTAACGAGTTAGTCAAGAAGAGGCATACTAGGGACACTTTGTTTTGTCTATGTATTCACACTTGTATCAAGTTTCTAGTTAATACAATTCTAGCATGAATAATAAACATTTATCATGATATAAGGAAATATAAATAACATCTTTATTATTGCCTCTAGGGCATATTTCCTTCAGTCTCCCACTTGCACTAGAGTCAATAATCTAGTTCACATCGCCATGTGATTTAACACTAATAGTTCACATCGTCATGTGATTTAACACTCTATAGTTCACATCTCCATGTGACCAACACCCAAAGGGTTTACTAGATTCAATAATCTAGTTCACATCCCCATGTGATTAACACCCAAAGAGTACTAAGGTGTGATCATGTTTTGCTTGTGAGAGAAGTTTAGTCAACGGGTCTGCCACATTCAGATCCGTATGTATTTTGCAAATTTCTATGTCTACAATGCTCTACATGGAGCTACTCTAGCTAATTGCTCCCACTTTCAATATGTATCCAGATTGAGACTTAGAGCCATCTGGATCAGTGTCAAAGCTTGCATCGACGTAACCCTTTACGACAAACTTTTTGTCACCTCCATAACCGAGAAACATATCCTCATTCCACTAAGGATAATTTTGACCGCTGTCCAGTGATCCACTCCTGGATCACTATTGTACACCCTTGCCAAACTTATGGTGAGGTACACAATAGGTATGGTACATAGCATAACATACTTTATATATAAAACCTTTGACTGAGGCATAGGGAATGACTTTTCATTATCTTTCTATTTTCTGTCGTGGTCGGGTTTTGAGTCTTTAATCAACTTCACACCTTGCAACACAGGCAAGAACTCCTTCTTTGACTGTTCCATTTTGAACTACTTCAAAATCTTGTCAAGGTATGTACTCATTGAAAAAACTTATCAAGCGTCTTGATCTATCTCTATAGATCTTGATGCTCAATATGTAAGCAGCTTCACCGAGGTCTTTCTTTGAAAAATTCCTTTCAAACACTCCTTTATGCTTTCTAGAAAATTCTACATCATTTCCGATCAACAATATGTCATTCACATATACTTATCAGAAAGGTTGTAGTGCTCCCACACACTTTTTTGTAAATACAGGCTTCTCTAAAAGTCTGTATAAAACCATATGCTTTGATCACACTATCAAAGTGTATATTCCAACTCTGAGATGCTTGCACCAGTCCATAGATGGATCGTTGGAGCTTGCGCATTTTGTTAGCACTTTTAGGATTGACAAAACCTTCTTGTTGCATCATATACAACTCTTCTTTAAGAAATCCATTAAGGAATGCAGTTTTGACATCAATTTGCCAGATTTCATAAAATGTGGCAATTGCTAACATGATTCGGATAGACTTGAGCATCGCTACGAGTGAGAAAATCTCATAGTAGTCAACACCTTGAACTTGTCGAAAACCTTTTGCAATAAGTCGAGCTTTGTAGATAGTAACACTACCATCAGCATCCGTCTTCCTCTTGGATATCCATTTATTCTCTATGGCTTGCCAATCATCGGGCAAGTCAACCAAAGTCCATACTTTGCTTTCATACATGGATCCCATCTTAGACTTCATGGCCTTAAGCCATTTCGCGAAATCTAGGCTCATCATCGCTTCCTCATAGTTCGTAGGTTTGCCATGGTCAAGTAACATGACTTCTAGAACATGATTACCGTACCACTTTGGTGCAGAACGTACTCTGATTGACCTACGAGGTTCGGTAGTAACTTGGTCTGAAGTTTCATGATCATGATCATTAACTTCCTCGCTAATTGGTGTAGGCATCACTGGAACTGATTTTTGTGATGAACTACTTTCCAACTCGAGAGAAGGTACAACTACCTCATCAAGTTCTACTTTCCTCCCACTCACTTCTTTCGAGAGAAACTCCTTCTCTAGAAAGGATCCATTCTCACCAAAAAATATTGCCTTCGGATCTGTGATAGAAGGTGTACCCAACAGTTTGTTTTTGGGTATCCTATGAAGATACATCTCCGATTTAGGTTTGAGCTTACCAGGCTGAAGCCTTTTTCACATAAGCATCGCAACCCCAAACTTTAAGAAACGACAGCTTAGGTTTCTTGCCAAACCACAGTTCATGCGGTGTCGTCTCAACGGATTTAGATGGTGCCCTATTTAACATGAATGCAGTTGTCTCTAATGCATAACCCCAAAATGATAGTGGTAAATAGGTAAGAGACATCATAGATCGCACCATATCTAATAAAGTGCGGTTACGGCGTTCAGACACACCATTACGCTGTGGTGTTCCAGGTGGCGTGAGTTGTGAAACTATTCCATATTGTTTCAGATAAAGACCAAACTCGTTACTCAAATGTTCGCCTCTGTGATCAAATCGTAGAAACTTTATTATCATGTTATGATGATTTTCTACTTCACTCTGAAATTCTTTGAACATTTCAAATGTTTCAGACTTATGTTTCATTAAGTAGATATACCCATATCTGCTCAAATCATCTGTGAAGGTCAGAAAATAATGATACCCGCCGCGAGCCTCAACACTCATCGGACCGCATAGATTGGTATGTATTATTTCCAGTAAGTCAATGGCTCGCTCCATTGTCCCGGAGAATGGAGTCTTAGTCATCTTGCCCATGAGGCATGGTTCGCAAGCATCAAGTGATTCCAAAAGCCCATCATCATGTAGTTTCTTCATGCGCTTTACACCAATATGACCTAAACGGCGGTGCCACAAATATGTTGCACTATCATTATCAACTTTTCATCTTTTGGCATCAATATTATGAATATGTGTATCACTACGATCGAGATTCAATAAACCATTTATATTAAGTGTATGACCATAGAAGGTTTTATTCATGTAAACAGAACAACAATTATTCTTTGACTTAAATGAATAACCGTATTGCAATAAACATGATCCAATCATATTCATGCTCAACGCAAACACCAAATAACATTTATTTTAGGTTCAATACTAACCTCGAAGGTAAAAGGAGTGTGCGATGGTGATCTTATCAACCTTGGAATCATTTTCAACACACATCGTCACCTTGCCCTCAACTAGTCTCTGTTCATTTTGCAACTCCTGTTTCGAGTTACTAATCTTAGCAACTGAACCGGTATCAAATACCCTAGGGTTACTATGAACACTAGTACAGTACACATCAATAACATGTATATCAAATATACTTTTGTTCACTTTGCCATCCTTCTTATCCGCCAAGTATTTGGGGTACTTCCGCTCATTCCCTTTGCAGTAGAAGCACTCAGTTTCAGGCTTAGGTCTAGCTTTGGGCTTCTTCACGGGAGTGGCAACTTGCTTGCCATTCTTCTTTAAGTTCCCTTTCTTTCCTTTGCCCCTTTTCTTTAAACTAGTGATCTTGTTAACCATCAATACTTGATGCTTTTTCTTGATTTCTACCTTCACTGATTTCAGCATTGGGAAGAGCTTGGGAATCGTTTTCGTCATCCCTCGCATATTATAGTTCATCATGAAGTTCTAGTAACTTGGTGATAGTGACTAGAGAACTCTGTCAATCAGTTTCTTATCTCGAAGATTAACTCCCACGTGATTCAAGCGATTGTAGTACCCATACATTCTGATCATATGCTCACAAGCTGAGCTATTCTCCTCCATCTTGTAGGCAAAGTACTTTGTCAGAGGTCTCATACCTCTTAACACGGGCATGAGTCTGAAATACCAATTTCAACTCGTGGAACATCTCATAGGCTTCATGTCGTTCAAAACATTTTTGAAGTCCTGGTTCTAAGCCGCAAAGCATGGTGCACTAAACTATCAAGTATTCATCATATCGAGCTTATCAAATGTTCATAACGTCTGCATCTGCTTCTGCAATAGTTCTATCACCTAGTGGTGCATCAAGGACATAATTCTTTTGTGCAGCAGTGAGGATAATCCTGAGATCACGGACCCACTCTGCATCATTGCTACTATCATCTTTTCAACTTATTTTTCTCTAGGAACATATCAAAAAATAAACGGGGAGCTATGATGACCCACAAGTATAGGGGATTAATTGTAGCTCTTTTCGATAAGTAAGAGTGTCGAACCCAACGAGGAGCATAAGGAAATGACAAGTAGTTTTCAGTAAGGTAATGTCTGCAAGTGCTGAAATTGTAAGTAGTGGAATAGTTTGATAGAAAGATAATTTGTAACAAGCAAGTAACGATAGTAGTAACAAAAGTGAACAATGTAGCCCAATCTTTTTGAGTCAAAGGAAAGGCCAAAACGGTCTCTTTTGATAAGCAAAGCATTCTTGATGGTACACGGGAATTTCAGTAAGCATTCTTGAGGGTACAAGTATAGGGGATCAATTGTAGCTCTTTTCGGTAAGTAAGAGTGCACAACCCAACGAGGAGCAGAAGGAAATGACAAGTAGTTTTCAGTAAGGTAATGTCTGCAAGTGCTGAAATTGTAAGTAGTGGAATAGCTTGATAGCAAGATAATTTGTAACAAGCAAGTAATGATAGTAGTAACAAAAGTGCAGCAAGGTAGCCCAATCCTTTGAGGCAAAGGACATGCCAAAACGGTCTCTTATGATATGCAAAGCGTTCTTGAGGGTACACGGGAATTTCATCTAGTCACTTTCATCATGTTGGTTTAATTCGTGTTTGGTACTTTGATAATTTGATATGTGGGTGGACCGGTGCTTAGGTGTTGTTCTTACTTGAACAAACCTCCTAATTATGATTAACCCTCCCGCAAGCATCCGCAATTTTGAGAAAAGTTGTCGGATTCCGGGCTCCGCAGACCCTGGAGAGGTTTGAACACTGGGGTGCGTACGAAGAACTCCTTCTTCCCAACCTGCTGGCCCAACGATTCCACAGCCTAGCTTGACGAACCTAAGGGACAAGGCACACAACAGTTTATCCTAGTTCAGGCCACCTTGTGGTGTAATACCCTACTCCAGCTTTGTGGTGGATTGCCTCGAGGGGCTGAGGATGAACTAGTAGACTGGTTGAACAGCCTCAGGAGGTGAGGTGTTCTTAAGTTTGATGAGCTAGTGGGTGTGAGGATGGTCTGACTGATCCGATCCCCCTCTCAGGTGGTGGCTAAGTCCTATTTATAGTGGCCTTGGTCCTCTTCCCAAATGTAGGTGGGAAGGGATCCCACAATGGCCAAATTCAAAGGGGGACAACTAGTACAAGTTATCATGACAAAAGTAGTCTTCGCTTGCAAAGGCTCTGGTGGTGACGCTGTAGTGGGCTCCTCGATGACCTCCGTCCTGTCGTCCTGGTGGTCTTGGTATTATTGCACCAATATGGAAACCTTTGCCTGATTCCTCGAGACAACATGCCTGCCGCTTGCCTCCTTGGCACCAAAGGGGAAACTGGCACACCAGGCCCGCTGGCGCCAGCCTGGCCTTGGTCGTCATGGCTCACTTCATGTGAACCTCGCAAGGTGCACCTTGCCTTGATATCTCTGCTCCTCGGGGGCCAGCCTAATGAGGCTGCCCCCCAGGGAGGTCTTGGTATCGTCCACTGAAGGAGTCCTGGACTAAGGGGTCCTCGGGCGTCCGGCCTGTTAGCCATGGGCCGGACTGATGGGCTGTGAAGGTACGAAGACCGGAGACCACACCCGTGTCCGGATGGGACTCTCCTTTGCGTGGAAGGCAAGCTTGGTGACTAAATATGTAGATTCCTTTCTTTATAACCGACCTTGTGTAACCCTAGTTCCTCCCTATGTCTATATAAACCGGAGGACTTAGTCCGGAGAGAGAGACATTATCATAACCATACAAGCTAGGCCTCTAGGGTTTACCCATTACGATCTCGTGGTAGATCACTGTTGTAATACTCATATTCATCAAGATCAATCAAGCAGGACGTAGGGTATTACCTCCATAGAGAGGGACCGAACCTGGGTAAAACATTGTGTCCCCTGTCTCCTGTTACCATCGACCTTAGACGCACAATTCGGGACCCCCAACCCGAGATCCGCCGGTTTTGACACCGACATTGGTGCTTTCATTGAGAGTTCCACTGTGTCGTCATCCAGAGGTTCGATGGCTCCTTCAACCATCTACGACGATGCTGCCCAAGGGGGAGTTTTCCTCCCAGACAGATCTTCGTGTTCGGCGGCTTCGCTCTACGGGCCAATTCGCTTGGCCATCTGGAGTAGATCGAAAGCTACGCCCCTGGCCATCAGGTCAGATTTGGGAGCTTGAACTACGTTGCGGACATCCATGGAGACTTGACCTTCGCCGGATTCGAGACCGCAGCTGCCACTCTGGGTCACCCCGAGGGACATGACCTAAATGTGTCATTGGACTGCATCCAAGAGACAGCTCCCATAACCGCTCTGGCCTTAGATCCAGAGCAGAATGCGCCATCCGAGGACGGGAGGATGGACCCCACCATGGAGGCCACAGATTCCATGGTGTTGGAGCCGCACATAGACTTGATCTCACACGATACCCATGCCACCGGAACTTCGGACTCGTTTCCGACTATAAGTTCCGAACCATGTGAGCCCGCGGACACTGAACTTGATCGGTTATCGATCTTTGAATTCAGCGTCGCAGACATCTTCCGGCACTCGCCTTTGGGCGACATGCTAAAATCATTAAAGAACCTGTCCTTGGCGGAGGACTCACAGCCGAACTATATCCGGTTCGAACTAGGGGCTGATGATGGAGAATTTTGCTCCCCACCCGCCACCCACTTCATAGCCACAGTCAAGGATTTAACCGACACACTTGATTAAGAATCCGAGGACATCGACGGTATGGACGACGATGCCGGAGAAAAAGAGGCCTAGAACCCGCCGTTCACCGGACGTTGTATGACCACTTCCTCATATGATCTATACATGGTGGATACACCAAAGGAGAACAGCGGAGATGACAAGGAAGATCCAGCCAAGGATAAACCTTCCAAAACACAATCCAAGCACCGACGTCAGCGGCGCCGCTCTAAGTAACACCGCAGTAAAGACAGCATCACCGACACAAGAGAAGATAACACTCCAGAAGGTGCCGAAGACAACGAAGACCCCGTTGCAACAGCTAATGAACAAGATGAGCGGGAAGATGGGCAGATTAGCCCTGGTAAACAGGCCACGCATGAAGACTCAGAGGACGGAAGTTATCTTCCGCTCTCCAAGGATGAGGTGAGCCTCGGCACTGACGATTTCATCGTGCCTGAGGAACCTCTTGAGGAGGAGTGCTTCAAGCGCCAGCTAATAGCCATTGCAAGGAGCCTGAAAAAGAAGCAGCGGCAGCTTCAAGCTGACCAAGATTTGCTCAATGATAAATGGACCGATGTCCTAGCAGTCGAAGAATACGGCCTCAAGCGCCCAACCAAAAGCTACCCAAAGCGCAAATTGCTACCTCAGTTTGATGAGGTGGCGCCGGAATACATGCCACCATAGTACAATGCAGCTGACCGACCACCATGTGGTCGGGACAAAACGGCAGCTCACGCCGAACACCAGCCCGCCCCGCCTCATCGCACAGGTAGAGGTAAATTAGCCCACGGCCATACATATGACCTCCGGCAAAACCTGAACAATATAGCAAGACATACCAGATCAATCTACGGATCGCGAGGACATGCCTCGACACGCGACGACGACCACCTATTCGGACGGGACAAACTTATTCATGCACGGGCTGAAAATCGCAGACGGACTCCATCAGAGCTACTTGTGATACGGCCCGATATAGAGGCACCGCACACCCTCATTGCTTCACTGATGAGGTCATGGATCATGAATTCCCAGAAGGGTTCAAACCCATGAATATAGAATCATATGATGGAACCATAGACCCCGCGGTGTGGATCGAAGACTTCATTCTCCACATTCATATGGCCCGCGGCGATGACCTCCACGCCATCGAATACCTCCCTTTAAAACTCAAGGGGCCAGCTCGGCATTGGCTCAACAGTCTGCCTGCAAATTCTATTGGCAGCTGGGAGGACTTGGAAGAGGCCTTCCTCGATAACTTCCAAGGTACATATGTTCAACCTCCGGACGCTGATGACTTAAGCCATATAGTTCAACGGCCTGGAGAGTCCGCCAGGAAATTCCGCCAGGAAATTCCAGACTAGGTTCTTAACTAAAAAGAACCAAATCGTCAATTGTCCGGGTGCCGAAGCCCTAGCAGCCTTCAAACATAGCATCCGCGACGAATGGCTCGCTCGCCACCTCGGCCAAGAAAAGAAAAAAATCCATGACGGCCCTCACGGCACTCATGACCCGCTTTTGTGCAGGCAAAGATAGTTGGTTGGCCTGTAGCAAAAACAATGCAAGAGACGTCGGCACCCCTGAAGTTAAAAACAACAAAGACAAGTCTCAACGCAACAGATACAAGCGTCGAAACAATAGTTATAACACCGAGGACACGACAGTCAATGCCGGATTCAGTGGCTCTAAGTCCGGTCAGCGGAAGAAGCCGTTCCAAAAGAACAATTCAGGCCCATCCAGCTTGGTCCACATACTTGATCGCCCATGCCAGATTCATGGCACCCCGGACAAACCACCCAATCATACAAATAGAGATTGCTGGGTTTTTAAACAGGCTGGCAAATTAAACACCGAGAACAGGGAACAGGGATCGCAAAGCGAGGAAGATGACGAAGAACCCCGGCAACCGAACACAGCGGGACAGATGAAGTTTCTCCCTCAGGTCAAAATGGTGAACATGATATACGCTACCCACATCCCCAAGAGGGAGCGCAAGTGTGCGCTCAGGGACGTCTACGCGATAGAGCCAGTCGCCCCAAAATTTAATCCATGGTCGTCATGCCCGATCACTTTTGATCACCGGGATCATCCGACCAGTATTCGTCATGGTGGCTCACCCGCACTGGTCCTAGACCCAATAATTGATGGGTTCCACCTGACTCGCGTCCTTATGGACGGAGGTAGCACTCTCAATCTGCTCTATCAGGATACAGCGCGAAAAATGGGCATTAACCCATCACGGATCAAGCCCACCAGGACTACCTTCAAAGGAGTCATACCAGGTGTAGAGGCCCGCTGTACGGGCTCAATCACACTAGAGGTTGTCTTCGGCTCTCCGGACAACTTCCGAAGCGAGGAGTTAATCTTCGACATCATCCCCTTCCGTGGCGGCTATCACGCACTTCTCGGACGACCGTGTTTGCTCGATTCAACGCAGTACCACACCATGCTTATCTCAAGCTCAAGATGCCCAGTCCACGCAGCGTCATAACGGTCAACGGAAATACGGAATGCTCCCTCCGTACAGAAGAGCACACAGCTGCCTTAGCAGCAGAAGTACAGAGCATCCTTCTCAAGCAAAGCCTTAATTCGGCTGCCGAGCCCACAGACATCGTTAATAGGGTCCGAACTACTATGCAGCGGGAGAGCTTGGCTCGTCGGGAGCTCGACTAGCAATCCAGCCTCCGTCTCAGTCCCGATCAAGTGGTGGCATTCGTGTCGTGCGTACATAACTACGCACTAAAAATCCCATGGGCATCGACGGAGGCATAGCTAGCTTGTGGTCCATAGTACGGCTCAACCGACATCGGATACACACATACTTTCACTTTTACTTGTTTTATTTTTAGGTCCCAATCCCACATGCCCCATCTGATGTTCTGGTCATCGGTCCTCTTGAAGGATAAACACACCAAGACGGCGAGAAACGCAGACATACAGGGACTTTTTAGGTGATTCCGTTAATGATAACCCTACCTGTTTCTTAGGACCCACATGCAGCTCTCCCTTGGCTCCGGCATGATAAATAGCCTGTTTCTTATCACACTACCTATATCAATGCGCCTTGACGTACTAATTAAATTACAATAAGAACAGTTTGCGGCTGGAGCTTTAGGATCCCACCTTTTTACCTTTGTACCTTTTCTGTTTTCTTTCTCTTTTTCAGCTCCCCTGTGGATAACCCTATCAGGTAGCACCCGTACACTTTGGTACAATTGATGTTTTCCAGGGGCTTCATAGCACCCCACGTTACAGCAACAAAAGTCCGAAAACTTTTTATAAGTATAGTTCGGCACCCCGAATTTAGCATTATATGCATTGGCTCCGAATCATGTCTTTGGTCAATAGTTGGGTTGCCCGGCTCCTGTACTTGCTACCTTACGTTCCGCTATATCGGCTAAGGTAGTAAAGGGAGAACTACTACGATTGTGCCTTGGTTAATCCAAAGGAGAACCTCAGTAGAGACAGCCGAAAACTGACTGTCATGATGCGGCGAGAGCCGGTCAACTGTTCGGAGATTACAAATCGTTGGAGATTTCTTCCGCATTACGCGAAGGATCGGTACTTCCCGATCAGATGCTCATAGCACTATAGTTTGGATACTAGGGGTTGCGCCCATGTTTTTATTGTAAAACTCCTATGGCTAAGTGAGGGCGTTCAAGCCGCATAGTCTGGTTGCCTGGTTCGTTGCGCTAAACAACTCATTCAAGGACCATATAATTGGATCAAGATTGTTTAGATTCCATCCCGAACACCCCCATACTACCTACGTGGGGGCAGAAGCCGACAATTGGCCAACCCTCAGATTTCATACAACACGGACGCACAGGAGGAAAAATTAAAACATAACAAGCATTATATTACACAACATCGTTGATTCATGTTACAGGACAGGATAATACGAATATTTTCATGGTAATATACCATCCTTCGCACATTGCTCCGCCACAAGGCGGGATCCCTCCAGGACACCATCAAAATATAACTCGGGACGGCGATGATCTTTGCCCTCAGGCGGCCCCTCGGTCATCAGCTTCTTGGCATCCATCTTCGCCCAGTGCATCTTGACACGGGCAAAGGCCATCCGGGCACCTTCAATACAGACCCATCACTTTATGACCTCAAGCTGTGGGCAAGCACTAACAAGCCGCTTCACAAGTCCGAAGTAGCTGCTGGGTATCGGCACAGCAGGCCATAGTCGGACTATTAGGTCCTTCATGGCTAGCTCGGCCGCCTTGTGCACCTCGACCAGCTGTTTCAGCTGGTCGCTGAAAGGCACCGGATGTTCTAGTCCAGGATATTGAGACCAGAACAGCTTCTCCGTAGAACTCCCTTCTTCAGCTCGATAGAACTCAGCAGCGTCTAATACGATGCGTGGCAAATCCGTAAACGCCCCTGGAGAGCTCCAAATTCGGGCAAGTAAAAGGAATGTTTCCTTCATAGACTTACTTTGCATAATGAAAGCCTTACCCGCCGCGATCTTCTTGGCCGCCTGGATTTCCTGAAGGGCGCTCTGGGCCTTGGCTCGAGCCTCTTGTGCGCTCTGGTGGGCCTTCGCAAGTTCGGACGCTTGCGTCTTAGAATCACGCTCCAAGGACTCGTACTTCTTGACGGCATCCTGGAGCTCTTTGCTGGACCTCGCTGACCCGGGCCTCGTGTTTCTCGCGCGCGGCGCGCTCCTTGGACGCTTTGTCCTCGACCTCGGCTAACGCCTTCTTGAGGGCCGCCACCTCAGTCGTGGCCCCAAATAAAATTCATGACACTTTAGTCAGCACGAAACATTCATCCTTCCTAAATACACACGCAGGTCACTGCATACCTTGGCTGTCCTCCAGCTGCTTCTTCATAAGGCCGAGCTCTTCTTCGGCCTGCTCCAGGCTCCGTGTCGTCCTTGGCCTTGGGGGAGTGAGCGGGCGGCGGTGACACGCTGGCCATCTCCTTTGAATCTAGCGAACCCTCTGTCGAGGATCGCAGGGAGCTGTCGCGGGCTGGACTGTGATGGCATAATTTAAACATATTAATATTACAAAATGGAAAGGCCAGGCATTTGGGCATCCATAAGGTTTTTTGTACTTACGAGGCGGCCCGAGGCTTAGTCCGGGGCATTCGCTTGGATTGCTATCGACATCCCACGCGGAGTTATCCGCAAGGGATCCCTTCTCCCTCTTAGGCGCCTTCGCCTCCAAATTTGGGGAGGCCCCCCTTTTCTCCCCCCCCCAAGGGGGGAGTCGCTCTCTTCCTCCTCCCCCTCCTCGTCTTTGGCGGCCGAAGAGTTAGTCCCGTCTTCGGACGTCACGTCCGAAGAGCCTTTTCCGCGAAGGCCACTCCGGACCCACTTGGCCATTTTCTTGGCCTTCTTCTCCGGCACATCATAAGGGGTCGGAAACAGCATCTTCGTCAGAAGTGGGGTTTCTTGGTCTTCGGGAAGCAGAGCCGGATAGTTAATCTGCCCCGCTATGTCAATCCAGGCATAAAAAATTGATAGGAAGGCTTAGACTCCCTCTCAAAATATGCCAGTAAAGGCTACACCTTGAAAACATGAAAAAACTTACCGAATTAGCCTGGCGTTTTAAGCTGAGCCCGTGATCCTCGGTCATAGACGGTGGTGCCTCGCCGGCCTTGAAGAGCACTTTCCAGATGTCTTCGTGCGTCGTGCCAAAGAGCTCTAGCAGCGTCTGGTGCTTGGCCGGATCAAAATCCCACAAATAGCAAGTCCGGCGTTGGCACGGAAGGATCCGGTGAATGAGCATAACCTGGATCACGTTGACAAGTTTGATTCTCTTGGTTATCATGTTCTAGACGCACTTCTAGAGCCCAGTTAGCTCGTTCGAAGAACCCCAGCTGAGGCCCTTCTCTTGCCAGGAGGTGAGCCGCAGCGGAGCTCCGGATCAAATTCGGGGGCCGCCGCCCAGTTGGTGTCACGCAGCTCGGTGATATAGAACCACCCCGAGTGCCACCCCTTCACCGTCTCCACAAAGGAGCCTTCAGGCCATGTGACATTGGGCATCTTGCCCACCATGGCGCCTCCGCACTCTGCTTGTTGGCCTCTCACCACCTTCGGCTTTACATTGAAGGTCTTCTGCCATAGGCCAAAGTGAGGTGGGATACGGAGAAAGGCCTCGCAAACGACTACAAATGCCAAGATGTTGAGGATAAAGTTGGGGGCTAGATCATGGAAGTCCAGCCCATAGTAAAACATTAGTCCGCGGACAAACGAGTGGAGAGGGAATCCCATCCCACGGGCGAAATGAGTGAGAAACACAACCCTCTCCTGGGGCTCTGGGGTAGGGACGATCTGTCCCATGGCCGGGAGACGGTAATCGATCTCCTTGGCCAGGTATCCGGCCTCTCGAAACTCCTTGATGTCTTTCTTCTTAACAGAGGAGGCCATCCACTTGCTACCAACTCCGGATCCGGACATGGTTGGAGTGCTTTCTCCGGCGGGGGAAGCTGGAGCTTGGGCGCTGGAGCTCGAGAATGGATGGGCAGAGGAAGGAGAAGGCAGGGGTGAGTGAGTATGAATCCTTATCCCCTTATAAAGGCAGCGGATGTCAAACGCCTTCCTACTTTCCTTAAAACTCGCCTATTCCCAAGGGTTGTGTAAACGGCACGGTTGGGTTACCCACACTCGTATTGATGAGAATCCCGTAATAAGGGGACATGATCTCTTCTTTGACAAGACGTGCCAATGGCAACCGCGTCTCGAAACATGGAGCGGAAGATGAAAAACAGTTCAAAATTATGACCGGACAGATGTGATGTCATGTTACGGAAAGTTGTCAGTAGATTGGACTCGTGTAAAGTTATATTCTCTCTGTGGTTGTGTGTGGTGTGTGTTACAGGTCCGGACACGTTGATACGTTCGAAGACTATTTTGGAATTCGGAAGGAGGAACCCGCCTTGCAATGCCAAAGACAGGCCTACGCGCCAGATACCTTGTCATTGAAGTCAGGTTCAGGGGGCTACTGAGGGAGTCCTGGACTAAGGGGTCCTCGGGCGTCCGGCCTGTTAGCCATGGGACAGACTGATGGGCTGTGAAGATATGAAGATCGGAGACCGCACCCGTGTCCGGATGGGACTCTCCTTGGCATGGAAGGCAAGCTTGGTGACTAAATATGTAGACTCCTTTCTTTTTAACCGACCTTGTGTAACCCTAGATCCTCCCGATGTCTATATAAACCAGAGGACTTAGTCCGAAGAGAGAGACATTATCATAACCATACAAGCTAGGCCTCTAGGTTTTAGCCATTACGATCTCGTGGTAGATCAACTCTTGTAATACTCATATTCATCAAGATCAATCAAGCAGGACATAGGGTATTACCTCCATGGAGAGGGCCCGAACCTGCATAAAACATTGTGTCCCGTGTCTCCTGTTACCATCGACCTTAGACGCATAGTTCGGGACCCCCTACCCGAGATCCGCCGGTTTTGACACCGACATCCGAGGGTCTTGAGTCGTTGCTGCTGAAACTGGGTCGTACTGGGCCGCCAACTAAGCCACGCCGTGGGCCGCAGGAAGGCAAGTCTGGGTACCCTCGTTCCCAGGAAGCTGACAAAAGTATTAAAAATAAATTCTAACCATAGCATTAAACTTTTGGATCCAATTAGTCCCTTACGGAATAGTGCATAAACTAGGGTTTAAGCTTCTGTCACTCTCGCAACCCATCATCTAATTGCTACTCCACAATGCATTCCCTTAGGCCCAAATATGGTAAGTGTCATGTAGTTGACGTTCACATGACACCACTAAGGAAATCACAACATACATACTATCAAAATATCGAACACATATCAAATTCACATGATTACTTGCAACATGATTTCTCCCGTGACCTCAAGAACAAAGGTAACTACTCACAAATGATAAACATGCTCATGATCAGAGGAGTATTAATTAGCATAATGGATCTGAACATATAATCTTCCACCAAATAAATCATATAGTAATCAACTACAAGATGTAATCAACACTACTAGTCACCCACAAGCACCAATCTATAGTTCCGGTAACAAGATTGAACACAAGAGATGAACTAGGGTTTGAGATGAGATGGTGATGTTGAAGATGTTGATGGAGATTGCTCTCCCCAAGATGGGAGAGTTGTTGGTGATGATGATGACGATGATTTCCCCCTCCAGGAGGGAAGTTCCCCCAGCGGAATCGATTCACCAGAGGGCAAAAGTGCTCCTGCCCAAGTTCTGTATCGAGACGGCGGCGCCCCATCTCGAAAGTCCTCTCCTTATTTTTCTAGGTCAAAATGACTTATATACCAGAAGATGGGCACCAGAGGTGGGCCGAGGAGACCACAACCCACCAGGGCGCGCCTGGGCTGCCTGATGCGCCCAGGTGGGTTGTGCCCACCTGGTGGGCCCCCTTTGGTATTTATTTGCTCCAATAATTCTTAAATATTCCATAAAAAATCTCTGTGAAGTTTCAACTCGTTTGGAGTTGTGCAGAATAGGTAGCCTGACATAGCTTTTCTATGTCCAGATTTCCAACTGCCGGAATTCTCCCTCTTGGTGTGTACCGTGCAAATTATGAGAGAAAAGGCATTAGAATTACTCCAAAAAGCATTATTATGGATAAAAACATCATAATAATAGTAAGAAAACATGATGCAAAATGGACGTATCAAGCTACATCGCAAGCTGTTGATCTACTACATAGATATGGAAATACTATCAGGACTAAGTTCATGATAAATTAAGTTCAATTAATCATATTACTAAAGAACTCCCACTTAGATAGACATCCCTCTAGTCATCTAAATTATCACGTGATCCATATCAACTAAACCATGTCCGATCATCATGTGAGATGGAGTAGTTTTCAATGGTGAACATCACTATGTTGATCATATCTACTATATGATTCACGTTCGACCTTTCGGTCTCAGTGTTTCGAGGCCATATCTGCATATGTTAGGCTCGTCAAGTTTAACCCGAGTTTTCTGCACGTGCAAAACTGGCTTGCACCCGTTGTGAACGTAGAGCTTATCACACCCAATCATCACGTGGTGTCTCGGCATGACGAACTGTAGCAATGGTGCATACTCAGGGAGAACACTTGTACCTTGAAATTTAGTGAGGAGTCATCTTATAATGCTACCGCCGTACTCAGAAAAATAAGATGCATAAAAGATAAACATCACATGCAATCAAAATATGTGACATGATATGGCCATCATCATCTTGTACCTTCGATCTCCATCTCCAAAGCACCGTCATGATCTTCATCGTCACCGGCTTGACACCTTGATCTTCATCGTAGCGTCATTGTCGTCTCGCCAACTATTGCTTCTACGACTATCGCTATCGCTTAGTGATAAAGTAAAGCAATTACATGGCGATTGCATTTCATACAATAAAGCGACAACCATAAGGCTCCTGCCAGTTGCTGATAACTTTTACAAAACATGATCATCTCATACAACAATTCATATCTCATCACGTCTTGACCATATCACATCATAACATGCCCTGCAAAAACAAGTTAGACGTCCTCTACTTTGTTGTTGCAAGTTTTACGTGGCTGCTACGGGCTTCTAGCAAGAACCGTTCTTACCTACGCATCAAAACCACAACGATTTTTCATCAAGTGTGTTGTTTTAACCTTCAGCAAGGACCGGCCATAGTCAAACTTGATTCAACTAAAGTTGGAGAAACAGACACCCGCCAGCCACATGTGTGCAAAGCACGTCGGTAGAACCAGTCTCATGAACGCGGTCATGTAATGTCGGTCCGGGCCGCTTCATCCAACAATACCACCGAATCAAAGTAAGACGTTGGTGGTAAGAAGTATGACTATTATCGCCCACAACTCTTTGTGTTCTACTCGTGCATATCATCTACGCATAGACCTAGCTCGGATGCCACTGTTGGGGAACGCAACATGCAATTTCAAAAAATTACCTACGATCACACAAGATCTATCTAGGAGATGCATATCAACGGGAGGGGGAGAGTATGTCCATGTACCCTTGTAGACCGAAAGCAGAAGCATTAGGTTAACGCGGTTGATGTAGTCGAATGTCTTGACGATCCAACCGATCCAAGTACCAAACGCACGACACCTCCGTGTTTAGCACACGTTCAGCTCAATGACGTCCCTTGAACTCTTGATCTAGTAGAGGGTTGAGGGAGAGTTTCTTCAGCACGATGGCGTGGTGATGGTGATGGTGATGTGATCCGCGCAGGGCTTCGCCTAAGCACTATGACAATATGACCGGAGGAGTAAACTGTGGAGGGGGCACCGCACACGGCTAAGAAACAACTGTTGTGTCTTTGGGGTGCCCCTGCCCCCATATATAAAGGAGGAGAGGAGGAGGCCGACCACCAGGGGGCGCCAAGGAGAGGGGAGTCCTACTAGGACTCCAGTCCTAGTAGGATTCGCGCCCCTTTTTTCCTTTCTACCACAGGGGGAAAAGTGAAGGAGAGGGAGTTGGAGAAGGAAAGGGGGTGGTGCCCCCTTCCACAGTCCAATTCGGCATCCTCCCTTGTGGGGGGCGCACCAGTCCCTTGTGGGCTGGTTAGCCTCCCTCCTATGGCCCATATGGCCCATATCTTTCCCCAGGGGGTTCCGGCAGCCCCTTTGGTACTCCGGTATGTACCCGATAAACTCCGGAACCCTTCCGGTGTCCGAATACTACCTTCCAATATAGAAATCTTTACCTCTCGACCATTTCAAGACTCCTCGTCATGTCCGCGCTATCATCCGTGACTCTGAACAAACTTTGGTCACCAAAACACATAACTCATAATACAAATCGTCATCGAACGTTAAGCGTGCGGACCCTACGGGTTCGAGAACTATGTAGACATGACCGAGACATATCTCTGGTCAATAACCAATAGCGGAACCTGGATGCTCATATTGGCTCCTACATATTCTATGAAGATCTTTATCAGTCAAATCGCATAACAACATACGTCATTCCCTTTGTCATCGGTATGTTACTTGCCCAAGATTCGATTGTCAGTATCATCATACCTAGTTCAATCTCGTTACGGCAAGTCTCTTTACTCGTTCCGTAATGCATCATCCCACAACTAACTCATTAGTCACATTGCTTGCAAGGCTTATCATGATGTGCATTACCGAGAGGGCCCAGAGATACCTCTTCGATACTCGGAGTGACAAATCCTAATCTCGATCTATGCCAGCCCAACAAACACCTTCGGAGACACTTGTAGAGCATCTTTATAATCACCCAGTTATGTTGAGATGTTTGATAGCACACAAGGTGTTCCTGCGGCATTCGGGAGTTGCATAATCTCATAGTCAAAGGAATATGTATAAGTAATGAAGAAATCAATATCAATAAAACTAAACGATCAACATGCTAAGCTAACGGATGGGTCTTGTCCATCACATCATTCTCAAAATGATGTGATCCCGTTCATCAAATGACAACACATGTCTATGGTCAGGAAACTTAACCATCTTTGATTAACGAGTAAGTCAAGTAGAGGCATACTAGGGACACTTTGTTTTGTCTATGTATTCACACATGTATCAAGTTTCCGGTTAATACAATTCTAGCATGAATAATAAACATTTATCATGATATAAGGAAATATAAATAACATCTTTATTATTGCCTCTAGGGCATATTTCCTTCATCTCATCCAAGTCCTCACCGACCAACGAGCCTACGAAGGAATTACTCGCTCCCGGTGGGGAGCATCATGGAATTGGCGATGGAGAAGGATTGGTGATGACGAAGAACGAAGATCCCCCTCTCCGAAGCCCCAAATGGACTCCAGTTCTGGCCTCTCGATGAAGAACAGGAGGTGATGGCATCTCTGTCTCGTGGATCGTGATAATTCTTTCTCCCTGAATTTTTCTTCGAATATGTGATTTTATAGTATCAGGGTTGAGGTCTGCGGGGCCACCAGGTGGGGACAACCCACCTGGGCACGCCAGGAGGGGGGCGCACCCTGGTGGGTGTGCCTGTTGGGGAACGTTGCAGAAAACAAAAATTTTCCTACGGTTTCACCAAGATCCATCTATGAGTTGATCTAGCAACGAGTGATCGGATGCATCAACATACCTTTGTAGATCGCGAGCGGAAGCGTTCAAAGAACGGGGATGAGGAAGTCGTACTCGACGTGATCCAAATCACCGGAGATCCTAGCGCCGAACGGACGGCACCTCCGTGTTCAACACATGTACGGTCAGCGTGACGTCTCCTCCTTCTTGATCCAACAAGGGGGAAGGAGAGGTTGATGAAGATCCAGCAGCACGACGGCGTGGTGGTGGATGCAGCAGTCAGCGCAGCAGGGCTTCGCCGTTCTTCTGCGAGAGGGAGAGGTGTAGTAGGGGAGAGGGAGGCACCAAGACTCAAATGTGTGGCTGCCCCTCCCTCCCCCCTTTATATAGGCTCCCCAAGGGGGGGCGCCGGCCCTAGGAGATGGGATCTCCTAGGGGGGCGGCGGCCAAGGGTGGAGTGGCCCCCAAGGCAAGTGGGGCGCCCCCCCACCCTAGGGTTTCCAACCCTAGGCGCAGGGAGTGGGCCAAGGGCGCACCAGCCCACTATGGGCTGGTTCCCCTCCCCACTTCAGCCCATGGGGCCCTCCGGGATGGGTGGCCCCACCCGGTGGACCCCCGGGACCCATCCGGTGGTCCCGGTACAATACCGGTGACCCCCGAAACTCTCCCGATGGCCGAAACTGCACTTCCTATATATAATTCTTCACCTCCGGACCATTCCGGAACTCCTCGTGACGTCCGGGATCTCATCCGGGACTCCGAACAACTTTTGGGTTACTGCATATTCATATCTCTACAACCCTAGCGTCACTAAACCTTAAGTGTGTAGACCCTATGGGTTCGGGAGACATGTAGACATGACCGAGACGGTTCTCCGGTCAATAACCAACAGCGGGATCTGGATACCCATGGTGGCTCCCACATGCTCCTCGATGATCTCATCGGATGAACAATGATGTCGAGGATTCAGGCAATCCCGTATACAATTCCCTTTGTCAATCGGTACGTTACTTGCCCGAGATTCGATCGTCGGTATCCCAATACCTCGTTCAATCTCGTTATCGGCAAGTCACTTTACTCGTACCGTAATGTATGATCCCGTGACTAGACACTTGGTCACTTTGAGCTCATTATGATGATGCATTACCGAGTGGGCCCGGAGATACCTCTCCGTCATACGGAGTGACAAATCCCAGTCTTGATCCGTGTCAACCCAACAGACACTTTCGGAGATACCCGTAGTATACCTTTATAGTCACCTAGTTACGTTGTGACGTTTGGTACACCGAAAGCACTCCTACGGTATCCGGGAGTTACACGATCTCATGGTCTAAGGAGAAGATACTTGACATTGGAAAAACTCTAGCAAACGAACTATACGATCTTGTGCTATGTTTAGGATTGGGTCTTGTCCATCACATCATTCTCCTAATGATGTGATCTCGTTATCAATGACATCCAATGTCCATAGTCAGGAAACCATGACTATCTGTTGATCAACGAGCTAGTCAACTAGAGGCTTACTAGGGACATGTTGGTGTCTATGTATTCACACATGTATTACGATTTCTGGATAACACAATTATAGCATGAATAAAAGACAATTATCATGAACAAGGAAATATAATAATAACCCTTTTATTATTGCCTCTAGGGCATATTTCCAATAGTCTCCCACTTGCACTAGAGTCAATAATCTAGTCACATTGTGATGAATCGAACACCCATAGAGTTTTGGTGTTGATCATGTTTTGCCCTAGGGAGAGGTTTAGTCAATGGATCTGCGACATTCAGATCCGTATGTACTTTACAAATATCTATGTCTCCATCTTGAACATTTTCACGAATGGAGTTGAAGCGACGCTTGATGTGCCTTGTCTTCTTGTGAAACCTGGGCTCCTTGGCAAGTGCAATAGCTCCAGTGTTGTCACAGAAGAGTTTGATCGGCCCCGACGCATTGGGTATGACTCCTAGGTCGGTGATGAACTCCTTCACCCAAATTGCTTCATGCGCTGCCTCCGAGGTTGCCATGTACTCCACTTCACATGTAGATCCCGCCACGACGCTCTGCTTGCAGCTGCACCAGCTTACTGCTCCACCATTCAACATATACACGTATCCGGTTTGTGACTTAGAGTCATCCAGATCTGTGTCGAAGCTAGCGTCGACGTAACCCTTTACGACGAGCTCTTCGTCACCTCCATAAACGAGAAACATGTCCTTAGTCCTTTTCAGGTACTTCAGGATATTCTTGACCGCTGTCCAGTGTTCCTTGCCGGGATTACTTTGATTTCTTCCTACCAAACTTACGACAAGGTTTACATCAGGTCTGGTACACAACACGGCATACATAATAGACCCTATGGCTGAGGCATAGGGGATGACAGTCATCTCTTCTATATCTTCTGTCGTGGTCGGACATTGAGCTGAGCTCAATTTCACACCTTGTAACACAGGCAAGAACCCCTTCTTAGACTGATCCATATTGAACTTCTTCAATATCTTATCAAGGTATGTGCTTTGTGAAAGACCTATGAGGCGTCTTGATCTATCTCTATAGATCTTGATGCCTAATATATAAGCAGCTTCTCCAAGGTCCTTCATTGAAAAACTCTCATTCAAGAAGGCCTTAATGCTGTCCAAAAGTTCTATATCATTTCCCATCAAAAGTATGTCATCTACATATAATATGAGAAATGCTACAGAGCTCCCACTCACTTTCTTGTAAACGCAGGCTTCTCCATAAGTCTGCATAAACCCAAACGCTTTGATCATCTCATCAAAGCGAATATTCCAACTCCGATATGCTTGCACCAGCCCATAAATGGATCGATGGAGCTTGCATACCTTGTTAGCATTCTTAGGGTCGACAAAACCTTCCGGCTGCATCATATACAGTTCTTCCTTAAGATAACCGTTAAGGAATGCCGTTTTGACGTCCATTTGCCATACCTCATAATCATAGTATGCGGCAATTGCTAACATGATTCGGATGGACTTCAGCTTTGCTACGGGAGAGAAAGTCTCATCGTAGTCAACAACTTGAACTTGTCGATAACCCTTAGCGACAAGCCTAGCTTTATAGATGGTCACATTACCATCCGCGTCTGTCTTCTTCTTAAAGATCCATTTATTTTCTATGGCTCGCCGATCATCGGGCAAGTCAGTCAAAGTCCATACTTTGTTTTCATAGATGGATCCTATCTCGGATTTCATGGCTTCCAGCCATTTGTCGGAATCCGGGCCCGCCATCGCTTCTTCATAGTTCGAAGGTTCACCGTTGTCCAACAACATAATTTCTAAGAAATGGTTGCTGTACCACTCTGGTGCGGAACGTGTCCTAGTGGACCTACGAAGTTCAGTTGCAACTTGATCTGAAGTTTCATGATCATCATCATTAACTTCCTCTCTAGTCGGTTCAGGCACCTCAGGAACATTTTCTTGAGCTGCGCTACTTACCGGTTCAAGAGGTAATACTTCATCAAGTTCTACTTTCCTCCCACTTATTTCTTTCGAGAGAAACTCTTTCTCTAGAAAGGATCCATTCTTGGAAACAAAGATCTTGCCTTCGGATCTGAGGTAGAAGGTATACCCAATAGTTTCTTTAGGGTATCCTATGAAGACGCATTTTTCCGACTTGGGTTCGAGCTTTTCATGTTGAAGTTTCTTGACATAAGCATCGCATCCCCAAACTTTTAGAAACGACAGCTTAGGTTTCTTCCCAAACCATAATTCATACGGTGTCGTCTCAACGGATTTCGACGGAGCCCTATTTAAAGTGAATGCGGCAGTCTCTAAAGCATAGCCCCAAAATGACAGCGGTAAATTGGTAAGAGACATCATAGATCGCACCATATCCAATAGAGTGCGATTACGACGTTCGGACACACCATTACGCTGAGGTGTTCCAGGTGGCGTGAGTTGTGAAACTATTCCACATTTTCTTAAGTGTGTGCCAAATTCGTGACTCAAGTATTCCCCTCCATGGTCTGATCACAAAAACTTGATTTTTCTGTCACGTTGATTCTCAACCTCACTCTGAAATTCCTTGAACTTTTCAAAGGTTTCAGACTTGTGTTTCATTAAGTAGACATACCCATATCTACTCAAGTCATCAGTGAGGGTGAGAACATAACGATAGCCACCACGAGCCTCAACACTCATTGGACCGCACACATCAGTATGTATGATTTCCAATAAGTTGGTTGCTCGCTCCATTGTTCTTGAGAACGGAGTCTTGGTCATTTTTCCCATGAGGCATGGTTCGCACGTGTCAAATGATTCGTAATCAAGAGACTCTAAAAGTCCATCTGCATGGAGCTTCTTCATGCGTTTGACACCTATGTGACCAAGGCGGCAGTGCCACAAGTATGTGGGACTATCATTATCAACCTTACATCTTTTGGTATTAACACTATGAATATGTGTAGCATTACGCTCGAGATTCATTAAGAATAAACCATTCACCATAGTAGCATGACCATAAAACATATCTCTCATATAAATAGAACAACCATTATTCTCGGATTTAAATGAGTAGCCATCTCGAATTAAACGAGATCCTGCTACAATGTTCATGCTCAAACTGGTACTAAATAACAATTATTGAGGTTTAAAACTAATCCCGTAGGTAAATGTAGAGGTAGCGTGCCGACGGCGATCACATCGACCTTGGAACCATTCCCGACGCGCATCGTCACCTCGTCCTTCGCCAGTCTCCGCTTATTCCGCAGCTCCTGCTTTGAGTTACAAATGTGAGCAACCGCACCGGTATCAAATACCCAGGAGCTACTACGAATACTGGTAAGGTACACATCAATTACATGTATATCACATATACCTTTTGTGTTGCTAGCCTTCTTGTCCGCTAGGTATTTGGGGCAGTTCCGCTTCCAGTGACCACTTCCCTTGCAATAAAAGCACTCAGTCTCGGGCTTGGGTCCATTCTTTGGCTTCTTCCCGGCAGCTTGCTTACCGGGCGCGGCAACTCCCTTGCCGTCCTTCTTGAAGTTCTTTTTACCCTTGCCTTTCTTGAACTTAGTGGTTTTATTGACCATCAACACTTGATGTTCCTTTTTGACTTCTACCTCTGCTGATTTCAGCATTGAAAATACCTCAGGAATGGTCTTTTCCATCCCCTGCATATTGAAGTTCATCACAAAGCTCTTGTAGCTCGGTGGAAGCGACTGAAGGATTCTGTCAATGACCGCGTCATCTGGGAGATTAACTCCCGGCTGAGTTAAGCGGTTATGTAATCCAGACATAGTGAGTATGTGCTCACTGACAGAACTATTTTCCTCCATCTTACAGCTGAAGAACTTGTCGGAGACTTCATATCTCTCGACCCGGGCATGAGCTTGAAAAACCATTTTCAGCTCTTCGAACATCTCATATGCTCCGTGTCTCTCAAAACGCTTTTGGAGCCCCGGTTCTAAGCTGTAAAGCATGCCGCACTGAACGAGGGAGTAGTCATCAGCACGTGTCTGCCAAGCGTTCATAACGTCTTGGTTCTGTGGGATGGGTGCATCACCTAGCGGTGCTTCTAGGACATAATCTTTCTTTGCAGCTATGAGGATGATCCTTAGGTTCCGGACCCAGTCCGTATAATTGCTGCCATCGTCTTTCAGCTTAGTTTTCTCTAGGAGCGCGTTGAAGTTGAGGACAACGTTGGCCATTTGATCTACAAGACATATTGTAAAGATTTTAGACTAAGTTCATGATAATTAAGTTCATCTAATCAAATTATATAATGAACTCCCACTCAGATAGACATCCCTCCAGTCATCTAAGTGTAACATGATCCGAGTTAGCTAGGCCGTGTCCGATCATCACGTGAGACGGACTAGTCAACATCGGTGAACATCTTCATGTTGATCGTATCTTCTATACGACTCATGCTCGACCTTTCGGTCTTCTGTGTTCCGAGGCCATGTCTGTACATGCTAGGCTCATCAAGTCAACCTAAGTGTTTGCATGTGTAAATCTGTCTTACACCCGTTGTATGTGAACGTTGGAATCTATCACACCTGATCATCACGTGGTGCTTCGAAACAACGAACTGTCGCAACGACGCACAGTTAGGGGGAACACTTTCTTGAAATTATTACGAGGGATCATCTTATTTACTACCGTCATCCTAACACTACTGGAATCAGCTACTTTGCCATCTGCCAGCTCTTTGCCGTCGGCTAGCAGACGGCAAAGAAGCTATTTGCCATCAGCTACCGAAAAGCGGACGGCAAAGAAATGGCAGATGGTAAAACAGGCCTTTGCCATCAGCCGGCTCTTTGCCGTCAGCCAGCAGACGGCAAAGAAACTTTGCCGTCCGCTGGCTGACGGGAAAGAGAGAGCTGGCCCCCACCCCCCGCCCGTTTAGAAAAAACTTAACGCCCCACCTCTTTGTCGTCCGCTAGCGGACGACAAAGGGAGATAATGGCGGACGGCAAAGATAGGCGGACGGCAAAGAAGGGCCTAACTAACGGCCCCATCCCCCTGCCCGTTACTCTCTGTTCTCTCCATCTCTCCTCCCCAACGCCCCGCACCCACCGCCGCCCCCGCCCCCCGCCGCCGCCCCCGCCCCGCCGCCAGGCGCCTCCCCCGCACCCGCCCCGCCCCCGCACCCGCCCCGCCCCCGTCCCCCCACCCCCCGCCTGGCGTCGCCCCACCACCCCTCCTCCCCCACCCCACCCGCCGACGCCCTGCCGCCCAGCGCCGCCCCCGCCACCGCCCCCACTTGCCCCGTCGCCCCACAACCCCTCCGTCCCCACCCCACCCGCCGACACCCCGCCACCCGCCGCCCGGCGCCGCCCCAGCTGCCCCCGCCACTGCTCCCGCCGCCCGACGCCCCCCCTGTCACCGCCCCCACCGACCGTCCCATTGCTCCAGTGAGGGACTACTTATTTTTTTTCTGTTTTTTCATTTTTTTGCTATTTAATTGTTAGTGCTAGATTGTGTTAGTGTTAGTGTTAGAAAAGACTTAGAAGTAGTAGAAGTAGTAGAAGAAGTAGAAGAAGAAGAAGAAGAAGAAGAAAAGAAAAGAAATAGAAGAAGAAGAAAGGAAGAAAAGAAAAAGAAGTAGAAAAAAGCTGAAAAAACAAGAAGAAGAAAAGAAGTAGAAGAAGTAGAAGAAGAAGAAGACCCCGACACGCCACCCCGACACCCCGGCACGACAGCCCGACCCCGACCCCCGACCCCCGACACCCCGACCCCGACCCCCGACCCCCGACACCCCGACGTTGATAATTCCAGGGCCCAACTATCCGGGGGAAAATATGAATGTGTACATGCAGCCGCTTAAGGACGAATTGCAAGAAGCCTGGGATAATGGGTTCAAGACATACGACGCCTTTAGCAAATGGAACTTCATAATGCGTGTCTGGTACATGTACTCATCGCATGACTTGCCGGCGTATGCGCTATTCGTTGGCTGGTGTGTGCATGGAAGGTTCCCGTGCCCCACATGCAAGGGAGCTCTTGAGTTTCGTTGGCTTCAGGCCGGTCGCAAGTTTTCTTGCTTCGACATGCATAGACAGTTCCTGGATCCTCGCCATAAGTTCAGGAAAGACAAGAAGAACTTCATCAGGGGTAGAGTTGTCAAAAACTCTGCACCACCTGCATTGACAGGCCAACAGACCCTGGATCAGTTAAACGCTCTCGAGCCAGATCCACAACGTCCAGGGTACTTCAAGGGGTATAATGCTAAGCACGCGTGGACTCACAAAACATGCTTATGGGATCTGCCTTACTTCAAAGACCTCCTTTGCCCACACAACATCGACGTGATGCACACTAAGAAGAATATCGCCGAGGCACTTTTTGGTACATTGTTCGGCATAGATGGGAAGTCAAAGGATAATACTAAGGCTAGAGTCGATCTGGACGGGTAATGCCGGTGATGTTGCGTGGCTTCATCCCTGAGGACGAATGGCTAGTACTGGCAGAACTCAGCTATTTCTTCCGTGTTCTTTGTGCGAAAGAACTATCGCCTGGCGTGCTAGAAGAAATGGAAGAGTTGGCGCCGGAGTTGATCTGCAAGTTAGAGAAGATCTTTCCACCGGGCTTATTTAATCCAATGCAGCATTTGATTTTGCATCTCCCGACCGAGGCAAGATTGGGGGGGCCCGTGCAAAATCGTTGGTGCTACCCAACTGAGAGGATGCAGAAGACGCTTCAAGAAAAATGTAAAAATAAACGTAGAATTGAAGCATCGATGGCTGAGGCATTCATCACAGAGGAAGCGGCAAACTTCGTAACAGTGCACTACGAAGCCAAAAATCGTCATTTGCATAATTCGAAGCCTCGGTACAATGCTGACGAGCCTAAAAAGGGTGGATCCAACCTCAGCCTATTCAAAGGGAATCTCGCACCAGCTAGTGTTTCACATCCAGTATCTTTGGATAACGAAGAATGGCGGACCATTTCGTTGTATATCTTCAACAACCTGATAGAAGTGCGGCCGTACATCGAGTAAGTTCTTGGTACATTGTTTCACAACTTCTATTTCCTTTGAACTGCTCTTATTCCTGGATATGTCATATAGTCGATACGTCGCCATATTCTCGTATGGAGCGGAGATCCAAAAGGATTCCGTCAAAGAGTATGAGCTTCTCGCAAAGCAAGGAGGCTGCTATCCCGGTTTCATCTCTTGGTTCAAACAAACGGTAATTTCTATTAGACAATTTCATTTCATTCGCTAATTTGTGCATAATGCAACAATCCTTTCATATTAAACTTGTAGGCTAATTCAGAGTCTATGGACGCCAAATTGAGACAAGTCGCTAATGTTTTGACTATAAGGTCTGTTCATTTGACAAGTACGACATCAACGGGTATCGCTTTCGTACCTATGGCAAAGAGCTATCTATGGCCGACTGAAAGTCTACAAATTGTTGTGTATCTGCTATCGGCGAAGGAGGTACCGAGTATTATGGGAGAGTTGAAGCAATTTATGAACTTCTGTTCTATGGTGAAAACCCATCGAATGTCGTAGTCTTCAAATGTTATTGGTTTTAGCCGAAGGAGACTAGAAGGACTCATGAACATATAGGGCTAGTTGAAATCAACCAAAGCACCCATTTAGATGTTCCTGATGTCTATATTACGGCTCAACAGGCGACCCAAGTATTCTATCTACCATGGGCAATCCAAATCTGAAAGGTTGGGATGTCGTTTATGAAGTGCCGCCACGTGCTAGACTTTCTCCCCCAAAGGAAGAGGATTATGAACCTCACATTAACCTAGACACATATGAAGGAGAATTCTTCCAAGAGACAAGTCTTTCCAAAAAGCGTTTCAAGAACCGCTATACTTCACCCCAAAACATTGAAGTAGATAGCGGCAATGAATCTGACATCACCCCAGAGGAGGAACAAGAAGAGCCGGAACAAGAAGAGGTTACTGCTGCGGATGACCTGTCAATGCTTGACCGATTACGTCAAGGTGGCCTTGCACATGTTGATGCCAATGAACCCTATGAGCCCATCATTGATTATAGTGATGATGATGATTATGCATTTATTGATGATACTGATCGAGATTATTAGTAGTGTCAGGTATTCAATTTTTTTATGTTGTACTTGATGATGATACACTTAAGTGATATACATATTATTATTCATGTCGGTACTTTTTTTATGTTGTACTAATTTCGTTTATTCTTTGTCATGGCAGGTGTTGAAAGATGGTGGGCGCTGGTCGGGAGCGTGCCGAGGCCCCTTCTTCGTCGGCGCGTGGTGCGAGGTCTTCCATTCCACACGCACCTCTCCGCCGAGCGTTGCTGGACAGTATGGCGACACCGCCGGGCCCTTCTTCGTCGACCGCGGTGCCCAGCAGGGGACGAGGTAAGAAGAAGAGAGGAGGTGGACCATTTGGCCAATTTGCCTACTGTGGCGGACGGCAAAGCCAAGCTGATGGCAAAGACTTTCCCTTTGCCGTCCACCGGGCGGACGGCAAAAAAGAGCGGGCGCTGACGTATAGCTGACGTCGTCTGGCGAACGGCAAAGAGGCGCTCAAATTTGCCGTCCGCCGTCCGCTGGCGGACGGCAAAGGCCGCCGTTAGCCGCCTAACGGAGTGACGCTGGCGGACGTGCAACATTTTGCCGTCCCCCCTCTTTGCCGTCAGCCGCTGTAGGCAAAGGGCTCTTTGCCGTCTGCCATAAAAAGCCGACGGCAAAGGACCTGTTTGCCGACCCTATCTTTGCCGTCACTGTTTGCCGTCCGCCGCGGACGGCAAAGTGCTTTGCCGTCAGCCGTCCCTGCCTTTGTCGTCCGCCATGACAGACGGCAAAGTACTGGATTCCTGTAGTGTAAGTAAACAAGATGCAAAAACATGATAAACATCACATGCAATCAAATAATAGTGACATGATATGGCCAGTATCATATAGCTCCTTTTGATCTCCATCTTGGGGCTCCATGATCATCTTGTCACCGGCATGACACCATGATCTCCATCATCATGACTCCATGAAGTTGCTCGCCAACTATTACTTCTACTACTATGGCTAACACATTTAGCAATAAAGTAAAGTAATTTACATGGCATTTCTCAATGACACGCAGGTCGTACAAAAATAAAGACAACTCCTATGGCTCCTGCCGGTTGTCATACTCATCGACATGCAAGTCGTGATTCCTATTACAAGAACATGATCTCATACATCACATATATATCATTCATCACAACTTTGGCCATATCACATCACAAAGCACTTGCTGCAAAAACAAGTTAGACGTCCTCTAATTGTTGTTGCAAGTTTTACGTGGCTGCAATAGGGTTCTAGCAAGAACGTTTTCTTACCTACGTAAAAGCCACAACGTGATTTGTCAACTTCTATTTACCCTTCATAAGGACCCTTTTCATCGAATCTGCTCCAACTAAAGTGGGAGAGACAGACACCCATTAGCCACCTTATGCAACTAGTGCATGTCAGTCGGTGGAACCAGTCTCACGTAAGCGTACGTGTAAGGTCGGTCCAGGCCGCTTCATCCCACAATACCGCTGAAGCAAAATAAGACTAGTAGCGGCAAGAAAGTTGACAACATCTACGCCCACAACAAATTATGTTCTACTCGTGCAAAGAGAACTACGCATAGACCTAGCTCTGATACCACTGTTGGGGAACATTGCAGAAAACAAAAATTTTCCTACGGTTTCACCAAGATCCATCTATGAGTTCATCTAGCAACGAGTGATCGGATGCATCTAAGTGGAGTGGCCCCCAAGGCAAGTGGGGCGCCCCCCACCCTAGGGTTTCCAAACCTAGGCGCAGGGGGTGGGCCAAGGGGGGCGCACCAGCCCACTATGGGCTGGTTCCCCTCCCCACTTCAGCCCATGGGGCCCTCCGGGATGGATGGCCCCACCCGGTGGACCCCCGGGACCCATCCGGTGGTCCCGGTACAATACCGGTGACCCCCGAAACTCTCCCGATGGCCGAAACTGCACTTCCTATATATAATTCTTCACCTCCGGACCATTCCGGAACTCCTCGTGACGTCCGGGATCCCATCCGGGACTCCGAACAACTTTTGGGTTACTGCATATTCATATCTCTACAACCCTAGCGTCACTAAACCTTAAGTGTGTAGACCCTACGGGTTCGGGAGACATGTAGACATGACCGAGACGGTTCTCCGGTCAATAACCAACAGCGGGATTTGGATACCCATGTTGGCTCCCACATGCTCCTCAATGATCTCATCGGATGAACAACGATGTCGAGGATTCAGGCAATCCCGTATACAATTTCCTTTGTCAATCGGTACGTTACTTGCCCGAGATTCGATCGTCGGTATCCCAATACCTCGTTCAATCTCGTTACCAGCAAGTCACTTTACTCGTACCGTAATGTATGATCCCGTGACTAGACACTTGGTCACTTTGAGCTCATTATGATGATGCATTACCGAGTGGGCCCAGAGATACCTCTCCGTCATACGGAGTGACAAATCCCAGTCTTGATCCGTGTCAACCCAACAGACACTTCCGGAGATACCCGTAGTATACCTTTATAGTCACCCAGTTACGTTGTGACGTTTGGTACACCCAAAGCACTCCTACGGTATCCGGGAGTTACACGATCTCATGGTCTAAGGAAAAGATACTTGACATTGGAAAAACTCTAGCAAATGAACTATACGATCTTGTGCTATGTTTAGGATTGGGTCTTGTCCATCACATCATTCTCCTAATGATGTGATCTCATTATCAATGACATCCAATGTCCATAGTCAGGAAACCATGACTATCTGTTGATCAATGAGCTAGTCAACTAGAGGCTTACTAGAGACATGTTGGTGTCTATGTATTCACACATGTATTATGATTTCCGGATAACACAATTATAGCATGAATAAAATACAATTATCATGAACAAGGAAATATAATAATAACCCTTTTATTATTGCCTCTAGGGCATATTTCCAACAGTGCCCACCCAGTTGCCCCCCTCCGGTGGATCTGGCCTCTAGAAATTCTCTTTATTGATTAAAAAATCTTCGCAAAGTTTCGTTCCGTTCCGAGAACTTTTATTTCTGCACAAAAACAACACCATGGTAGTTCTGCTGAAAATAACGTTAGTCCGGGGTTAGTTTCATTCTAATCATGCAAATTAGAGTCCAAAACAAGAGGAAAGGCGTTAGGAAAAGTAGATACGTTGGAGATGTACCAGTGGGTGATACCTACATTTTGCATCACTATTTCTTAGTATAAATTGTTCATTATTAATGATATTTTGCACACTATCACATCAATCTAAAGCATTTTCACTCTTAATTTACATGTTGTACCGGACGAGGGTAAATTACCAGAAAGCTGCAAAAAGCGCTAAAAAGATCAGTGAAGAAAACAATTTCACGAAGACCGAAAGAATCAAACATAAACACATGAATTATTTTCATGCTGGAAGAGAGCTAGGGACAGTGACCACTTGAGGTGGCCCTCATGTCCCCACCATGTGGCCAACCCTTGGGTCATGCCAACTGGTAGTGTGCCCTGTATTAAAGACTGCTCTTCGGAACCCATGGTCCTATATTACTCAAAGTCCCCACATTTATTTTACGGATTTTTTTCGCCGCCATCCGTGAGCCATAAACTTAGTGGAGCACTTTCTTGCTCCCAGAGGGTTGTTTCTATAGGATCCTTCCCCTCTAGGTGGGGGAAATTGATGGCATCGACATCACCAACACTTTGTTCCTCGTGAGGATCATCATCATCTTCTTCACATCACCATCACCATTTCATCATCATCCAATTCCAACCATAGATTTCAATCTATGAATTATACTCTCTAATCAGGTGTTGAAGTTGCTTCCTTGTGTTAATTGATGCTTAGTGATTTGTTGGTGAAATAATTGTATGTTCATATGTTTATCATATCATTATCCCATTGATCATGTATACATTATATCTTGTGAGTAGTCTGTTACATTCTTGAGGACTTGGGAGAAACCTTGTTGCTAATAACCATGTGAAATTGAGTATAATTCAATGTTTTGATAATATGTTGTGTATTAGTTCTCTAGTGGTGATGTGGGAATGTAGAATGCATATCACTTCAACTTTATGGGCCTAGAGGAGAGCATTATATGTGAAATAATATCTCAGGACGGATGACTCGGGTGATAGATATTATTGTGTCCTGAATTTCTGTTACTGCACGAGGAGTAATTGAGGACCCTGAAGTTTAATGCTATGCTTAGATATTATCTTAATTTTCTCAATCCGTTACTTTTCAGACCTGAATAAATTAGACTTAGGGATAGATGTGACAATTTGGATCATCATGGCACATGATAAGAAATAGGTCTAAAAGGGCATGAACTGAAGTGTTGGGATAGTTTAGAGTCCAAGATTTAGAGGAAGAGCACCAATTCAGCTTTTCTAAAAGAGGGGCCTCTTACATATTGCTCTAGTTGTAGTTTCTACCTTTTAGTGGAATTTCAAGTTACTCATATGTCACATGACTAATATTTAAACAAGTAAACAATAAATTGTCTATTACATATGACATGTAGACCGTCGAAGATGTATCTTGAAACAGGCTCTCGCTCCACTTTATAGACAAAACACAAACCGAGGTACACATATAAATGATACAAGATAGTGAGCCGGCCCTCTTACAAAGCTGATTAGGAGATAACCAGACAACATTGAACACACGGGACTAAGTTGCCCAAAAAGAACACATGAAGGTATGGAGATAGCGCTACATCACGCCCTAAGACAACTCAGCTCCATGACAACGCCATCGTGGGAGGAGGGAGAACAACGCAAAGCGTCACAGCTGTGATAGTCCGACGCGAACAAGGGTCTTCACCCGAAACACTAACATCGAGACAAGAACCACAAAGACATATGCAAGAGTAGAGTGGTGCCCACGCGAACACCTAACTCGAACTACAACCATAGAAGATGTATCACCTACTACCTCCGTCCCTTAATAATATATGATGCTTTTGCAGTTTAATTTGAACTGTAAAAATGTCATATATTAAGGAACGGAGGGAGTACTTGATAATTTTAAACCCTAACTCTCTAAATAAATATAGTACGTTGTGAATGATGTATATAAAAAAAATACTAAGTTCACTTGTTATTTCAGAGGGGATTATACTATTATCTATACCTAATAATAAAGGACTATTACTTCTTGCGATACGTCACGAAAATTGCCCTCAAAGTTGTAAAAAATTACCCGCCAATGCCACCTATAAGTGATAAAAAAAGTTTCACATAGGAGAATCCCTTGCTTGGGGGACCTCCTATATTGCGCTCCGCGCGCCGGGAGATGACGTAGAGCACCCATTTGGGTCGGCCCATGTTCGGGGGACCTGTTTTTAGAATTTCTTTTTTATTTTCCTTTCTCTTTTCTGTTTTTATTTTTTCTATTTTAAATAATTTGAGACTTCAAATAAGTTCCGATTTTTTTAAATGATAATTTTGAAATAAATATTTAATAAATCGTAAAATGTTTTTGGATCCAAATTTTTTGCTTATTCTAAAAATGATTAAAATTTTGCAAACAAATGCTTAGGAAATCAAAAAATATTCATGACTTTTGAAAAGTTTGTGTATTAAAAAATGTTAATGAAATTGAACAAAATTTTGCCAATTCAAAAATGCTCATGAACGGAAAATATTCGAAAAATTCAAAATTGTTCGTGACTTACAAAATAGTTTATTCATTCATAAATTGTTCGCTGATTCAAAAATGATCATGCATTTAAAAAAATGTTCGTTCAGTCAAAAAAATGTTCGTTCAATCAAAAAAAGTTTGTTCGATAAAAATATCATGAATTTCAAAAGTTGTTTCACCAATTTTCAAAACAATGTTCGTCATTTCAAGAAAATTATTTTAAAAAATGTTTGCAAATAGTATAAAATGTTCATTGAATTTAAAAAATGTTCACGATTTCAAATATGTTCATGATTTCATGGAATTAAGAGTGACAGTGTATCTCGATGATGCAGCAAAATATGATCACGATCATTGGGGATTATGATTTTTTTTCCGCTGTAACGCACATGCCCTTTTGCTACTTCGTACATAAAGCGAGAACCAGGTGGGTACCCAATGCTTGATGCACATGGACATCCATCAGGTATGAGCATGAGCATAATCCAAAATTCATGTATATCTGCATGACTCGGCCCGTGCAAAACCCGACGCATTGCCATCCTTTACTGTCCTCGTCATATCATGTCAGGTGATACACGTACTACGTGGCCTTACAGACAGCTCCCGATCATCTTGTTTTAACCGACGCTAGAAAGAAACAGAGGTGCGGACGCATATCTTGATCAGAGAAAACGCCAACACATAAGTAAAGCCAAACGATGGATGTATCAGCAACAACACTCACCGAGGTCCAGCAGATGATCTGCATCAATCACTCGACATCCAACCTTTACACATCCACGCGCCGGCGGCACTCGCCGCCACGGCCACACGGCCGCAGGCCGACCGCGCAAGGCCGGAGGCCTGATGTGGACGCCTCGGGGAACACGCTGTGCGCGTGTCAGCTTCTCACCGCGGGTAACTCAAAAAAAAAAAACTTCTCGCAGTGCATGGTGGACCCGGTATAATCGTACAGTAGAGTACTGCGCCTAGCAAAGAACAGAAGCATGTATGCTACAGTATGACAGATATCGATAGTAGGAAAAGAGATTCCGGACGGTTGTAGACGAGAGAAACCAGCAGGGTTGTCGGCTGAGGCACGTGTACGGCTTATCACTAGATCGGGTTACAAAGCACGTTTGTTTGTTTGCCAGTTAGGCACGGAATTTGGTCAGGATTACAGCTTATCACTAGACTAGATCGGTCTACAAAGCCCGCGTGCATTACGTACCTACTTTGTTTAGGAGCATTTTGCAATTTCAGATGGCACCCGTACGCTAGATTTGGAAGCCACGTACGTACGTGTACGAACCAAGCAATTCCAATTTATATTCCGATGAAAAAGAAAAGGAAAGCCACTCTACCGAAGAAGTGAAGAGACTCGCGTCTAGACGAATAATAAGTACGTATACGTACTACTGTAGTGAGAACGAAAGAAAAATACTTCTATATATAGAGATGGAAGTGGAACGACCCTTCTCTTATCTTGTTTATTACTGCATGGCCGGCCGCCGGCCCTTCATATGTAACGTACATGTTTATTTCTAATTTTCTTCAGGTGCCCATGCTGGCCTTCTTTGACTTTTCATGTAGAGTGGCTTTCTTTGACTTGAGCCCATCCATTCGTGCAAGCAAAAAGGTGCTGATCGATACCCTCCGTGCTAAACCACAACACTATCCAACACAAAACCCTAATTTCCCGCCAAAAGAACACGAAACCCTAATTACCACTACTTCATTTCGACTACAGCCCCATGCTCCATGCACGCATCAAAACAAAATCTACAGCACAAACATCAGCTCCCAATCATGCATGCGACTGCTCGGCGAGGCCATGATAGCGGAATGACATCTGATACATCTGCAAACCAGTTGCCAGCAGAGGTGCCAAGATTCCCATCTCCTGTGAGCCATTCTTTTTGTTGCTGCAAATCAGATCCCCGGCCGGCCAAACCATGCCGTCAGATCACCTCGCCAAATCAATCACGGAGAGAAAGCAACATCAGTGGCCCGGAGATCGCCATGGGAGCCCGGGTCCTCCGTCCTTGGCCGCGAAGCATGCACATGCGATCTCATCCCCATCTCCGGGGTCCGGGGCACGATGTCCTTTCCCTTCCTTTGCGCAACAACGAAAATTCAAAAGGTGAGCGAGCGAGCGAACGATCGAGTGGTGCCTGTCAGTGGCCACAGGCCACCAACAGTGGATTCACCACCACTGCTCCGATACCAGGACGGAGCTGGAGATATTCTTTGCTCTCGCCAAACTACGGGAGGGTCCATGCATGGGGCAATAATTTGTGGAGGTTTGGATCTGCCTAGAGCTGTCTAGAACTGTGTAGGGTCCTGAGAATCCAAGATATGTCACAGGATCAGGCACAGACTTATTTGTCCCGCGAAAACATGTCAATGGAGTTCAGCTGGTACCGATGTCTGCTGAGAATATGTTGCCACCGGCCAGTACCATGACGATGGCAATAATAATATCAAGGGCGCGTATGGTTCCTGTGTTGAGAAAAAAAAAAGACTGTTGCCACTCGATCGCACCACGAGAATGGTATGACAATATCAAGGGCATGATTCCTGTATCCACGAGACAGAGACTATTGCCACTCACACCATTTTAGGATGGTGCTCTCTTGGGCTTGGTTTTATAAGTCGGGCACGGCATTTTAGACCTTCAATTCGGCTAATAAAACACGTGTGTTACCCGCAAAATAACACGTATAATATGTCATAAAAATTATATGGTTAGAAACTTGATTTGACGACAAATCATATATGTTGTAAAAAATAATACGTAGATGTTTTCTAGTTGAATTGAAAACCTAAAAACTCGTACCTGACTCATAAACCCAACCGGAGGGAGTATGACAGTATCAAGTTCATGGTTTATGTGTCCAATGAGCCTTGTTGCCAGTCGCAGGATGAGAATAGTAATCACAATATCAAGGCATGGTTCATGAGTCCGGTGAGATTATTGTCTAGCAATGTTACACTTACGGATAAACTAGCAAGATATCAAGGCATGGTTCATGAGCCTTGTTGACGTCAAGATGCATTTTTTTTATAAAACACATGTTGTGATTGACCCATGCAGGAGTAATCCCATATGTAAAAACTAATGATATCTCAAGAAAGAGAAGAGATAGGGTGAGGAGTGTAAAAATCCATGCGGCCACCATGCCAGATTGTTCGAGAGGTTTCCTTTTTTAATTGCTCAACAATGAGGTTGTGAGAGATAAGGATGAAGAATGGAAGGCCTTATCTACAAATGTGGAGAGAGGTGCGGGTATCTTTTTGCAAAATTGCCATAGTTTGCTTTCTATCCGTCAGATATAGATCAAACGGTCTATCTTGCAAGATGGCAGGCACACCATCATCACCAACTCGGTTTTTTATAAGAGTAGAGATAGAGAAATTGCATAAGGCTTCTTTCAATGCATGGGTGCTTAGGTAAGGTGCTAAGTACATTAAAGCCCTTCCCAATGCTCCACGGTGTACAAGTGCTAAGGGTGCCACATAGGCAGAAATATGATATGACAAAGTATTTAAAGTGAAGAGAGAATATTATGGTGACCCCAATAAAAACCAATGCTAAGCACATGGATCTACGCAAAAAGACTACCAACCAATACATGAATGAGTTTTATTATTAAACAATTAAATAGAGGAGGCTTAGAGGGTGCTTGGATCCAAAGGACTTATTTTAGTCTGACTAAAAATAGTCTCTTTAAGAGGCTAAAGTTCCAGGCACCCCTGACTAAAGAGGGGCTAAAACTAATCTTGAGACTAAATTTTTTTAGTCAGGGCTACCCCTACTAAAATATGGATTAGTTCTCTCTCTCCTCATTTAACTCCTCTCCTTTAACACGGACGAGTTCTGGATTGGAGGGTTTGGAGGATAATAAATGCTGATTAACTTGATTTTAGCCTCTTTAGTATTTGGATCCAAACATGAATGAGGCTAGCAAGTTTTAGTCCCACTACTTTTAGTCATGGGACTAAAACTTATCCAAGCATCGTCTTAGCTACAAAACCTAAGCACCGATGCATTGGGAACATTAGTTGCTAAACATTTTAATGCACTTAGCACCCCACTTTAGCACCAAGGCATTGGAAGAGGTCTAAATATCTTGGAAACTAATCTTTCCAATGCATAGGTGCTTAGCTTTTGTAGCTAAGCTTCCCTCATGAAATTGTTTAATAATTAAACTCCTTCATGTATTGGTTGGTAGTCATTTTACATAGGTTCATGTGCTTAGCACCATTTACTTCCGAGGTCATTATAATGCTCTTTCTTCTCTTTAATTGCATTGATATATCATTGTTTTGCCTATGTGACGTCCTTAGCATCTGTACATCTTGAAGCACTGGAAAGGGCCTAATGTAGCTTATGGAATGAAGTGGTAGCACTTAATTTGAGGTTGCAGGGCTCCACTCCCTAAATTTCAAGGGGGGGAGGGTTAGAGATTATGAGCAATAGGCACGTCCATCCGTAAGTAAAATCCCGTGGTTGCTTTTTGTAGATCTATAAATTTTGGACTGTTGCCACTAACACCATGAGGATTGTCATGGTGGGCATGGCTTTCATGTCCATTGAGGCTATTGCCGCTAGAAAAACACCAATGACGTGAAGCGCGTGTGGAAGGGACACTGGGAAATCAAGAAGTGCGGGGGAGAAGCAGCAGAGCTCACTCCCTTGGCTTCCTTGCCCAAAGTAATGCTTGTATGTCGTTAGAGTGGACGCGCCCACGCTCCGCTCCTGGGACGGATTGTCTGCATTGGATATTGCATGATGAGGATAGTATGACTGACATTATGGACATGTTAGGTTCATAATTAACTTTGCCACAACTAAGTTTTAACCGTGCGCCCCTATAGCAATTTTTTGACTAAACTTTCGCGACCACACTCGTGTCAATTTTTTGGTAAAAAAGAAATGAGTCTATGACGTGTTAGCCATGCAACTAATAATATGTGGCAAGCCACACCTATAGCAAACAACCAAACATTCTCATAATAAATTGTGGCGCATCTAACCTTAGGCGTACAAAAACATTTTTTTTAGGAACCGGTAGGAGCACTGCCTTTTCTTATAGAGGAGAGCAAAATAAGATGTATAGAGGGGCGCACGGTTTTAGGGAACGTGGCAAAACCGCCAAAACGGGAACAAAACCAAAGCCTAACTTAGCCAATACCCAGAGCTGTCATGGCTCCAAAAAAAGTCGAAACATTCAGTTTTAAGTAAAATCATGCTCTCTCGCCTGTTGTATAAGTGATATGACTGAGTCTGTTTGGTTTTGCAGCGGCCTTTGTTGCTTCATTAATGGAGCACGAAACAGTGCTATGAACCAAGATTGAGAACTAAGAGGACCCATTCTGAGTTCTTACTAGTGATGATTAAATCATTGAAAAATGAATGTAAAAAAATGCCGATAAAGTCAATCCTTTTCATTTTAACAAGGTTACTCCCTCATTCCATCTATATAGGGCCTAATGTGTTTTTTAAGGCTAACTTTGATCAAATGTTAGAGCAATAATATATGACATGCAACTTACACAAAGCACATCGTCAAATTCGTATGTGAAAAGAGCTTTCAATGATGTAATTTTCACATTATGCATGTCATGTACTATTAATCTTGTTAATAGTCAAATGCAGTCTTGAAAAACGCATTAGGCCCTATATAAATGGAAGGAGGGAGTAAGTATGATGATTTCATCAACTGTGGGGCTGCCTTTAAACACAGTAGCTAGATTTCTTTAGGTCTTGTACAATATCGAAGATTCGATGGTTGAACACATGGCTAAGTAGAAGTCACCTTATAAATAGACGATCAATAATTTTGAATACTACACCATGGAGGATGGCTTAGATTTTCTTTTCCACTCCATTTTCTCACCACCCTTGGATTTTGCGAGTAGAAGTCCCATATATATTGATTACAGGGTACCATAAAAGAGCTATGTTGAATTGTATGATTTGATTTGTAGCTTGCTTTGATCAACTTTGGGGTTGCCTTGAAACACGTAGCTAGACTTGGCTAGGTCTTATATTGTAGTTCTGATTCGATTGACGTAGCTAAGCATGAATCGCCTTATAAATAGACAATGTGTTGGCTATTCCTCAATTGTATCAATTATTTTTGGGCATCAGTCGATCCTCAAGAGTGCAACATCGAGAGGGTGTGGTGTCGGCAGATGGTTATGCCGACAGTTGAGGGCGGCACAGGGATGGAGCAAATGAAGGGTTGAACTGCAATAATGCCTTATATTTAGTTACGGGGTAGTATTTTTTTAAGCAACTGATGCCTTAGGCACTCCCAATAAACGAACCCTAATTTCAATACATTGGCAAAGACGATAAACTTGGATTGATATTGTAAGGGTGCAACGATATGCATGAAAGAAGTCCTTTGCAACGGAAATACAAGTATCTACAAGGTGCTACTTGATAGAAGTTCACACAAGAAGCTCGGTAATTTGTCTCCGTCTCCATGCAGCACACAAGCCGTACGCACACATGTGCTCCCATGTGCCGCTGTGCTACTCACCACCCTACACAAATATCGCTCAGCCGCTGAACGGCCGGTACTCCTTGAGCTCGCCGATGACGTCGGCAATGGACCCGGCCGCGGCGGCCACGGACACGACGAGGCAGGCGGCGCTGAGCATCTGGAGGCAAACCCACCGCGTGCTCCCCCGTCGCACGCCGCGCTGCACGATGTACATCTCGACGGGGAAGTAGACGGTGAGCGGCCAGAACGCGACGGCGCCCAGGAGCCCCACGACGTCGCCAAAGAAGGGGAGCAGCATGGAGACGACGGTGGTGAGGCAGACGAAGGCCGTGCGCCAGGTGAGGCGGAAGACGCTGATGGCGAAGGGCCCCACGCGGAGCTCCCGGGCGATGAAGGCGCTGTCGGGCCACCTCGCCGCCGCCCACTTCTCGACGAAGGCGAAGAGGGGCTGGCAGAAGACCTGGTAGGCGCCGACGAGGTGCAGCACGATGGCGGCGTTGGCCACGTCCAGCAGCCAGAAGGGCTCGTAGAAGCCGAACCCCGTGAGGAGGTTGTCGGGCGCCGCGTCGCCGAACGCCGCGTACCCCATGCACCCGCACAGCATGTAGAACACCGTCGTCGTCGCCACGCTTATCCCCGTCGCCTTCTGCATCACCTTCGCCTCCGACGGCGGCGGCGCCTTCACCGTGTCCTGTTAAAATTTTGAAAAGGGCAGGCGTCGTCGTCAATACTAAGTACCACGTCAAAGAAACAGAGGATCCCAAGAAAGAAACAGAGCAGAACAGAGATTAAAATGCTTGCCTGGATTTCGATGAGGATGATGGAGTAGGAGTATGCGAAGGCGATGTTGCCGAAGGCCTGGAGGCTGCGCCACACCTTCTGCATGGAGGTCACGCCCGGGCCGACGCTGAGACCGGTGAGGCTGCCCTGGATGCCACCGTTGGCGACGGTCTGCGCGATGCCGAGGCCGAGCCCGATGGTGGAGTAGGTGAAGGACATGACGGCGGCAACGATGGAGAGCCACCATATCTGGTCGAAGTCCGGTATCTGCGAGAAGAGGATCTGCACCACCCCGAAGACGATCATGTACGGGTTGCTGGAGCTCTTGCACTCGTCCTTCCCGCTGCGGCCCCTGACGTCGTGGTAGTGGAAGCAGTCCGCCCTCCCGATCGCCCGCATGCTGATGGAGGCGGCGATGGTGTAGCCGATGGCGACGCCGACGAGGTTGGCGTACTGGATGACGCCGCACAGCTTCACCTTGGTGCCCGGGAGGTAGGAGCGGACGGCGTCCATGTAGGTGTAGTTGCGCTTGCCGGTCTCCGGGTCGCCGGAGCGGTAGCACTCGGCGAGGAGCGTGGAGGTGTAGTAGATGACGAGCGCGAACAGGAGCATGATGGCGGGGCCCGCCACCCAGCCGAGCTGGGCGATGGCCCACGCCAGCGAGAGGACGCCCGAGCCGATGACGGCGGTGATGATGTGGGCGCTCGCCGTCCACACCGTGCCCGACCGACGCGGGCGCCCGTCGTCGTCAAGCCAGTCGGACTCCCTGCCGTTACCGGCCTCCACCGATACCTCCATGGGCGCCATCCTGGCCGCGCCCTTCCCGTAGGTCGCCTGCCTCTTCTCCATCAGGGAAACGATGACAACTGGCGGGTGTCTCGCCTTGCCGGCGGGGTTGATTAGCTAGCGGCTAGCGGGAGCTTGGAGTGGTGGTTCTTGTTGTTGGTGGTGGTGGAGTGAGGGGGATGGGAGGGAGGTATATATAGCGAGGCGATGGGACAAGGGAGAGGCGTGCGGGGATGGGCTGAGGCCATGTGTGGTGCAGGATGTAGATGCAGTGAGGTGGTGGGGGTGGGGGTGGGGGATGCTGCCGTTGAGCTTTTGGTGTGGTTCCCGCGTGGAGGGGCGGGGGAGGAGGGAGGAGTGAGGAGGACGAAGGTGGTGTCTTGTTTCGCTTTCTAACTTCCACTGCCGCTGCCGCCTGTGGCAACTGGCAGCAGCTCCTCCTGGTCTTCGCGTGCTCTTTGCGCTGCGAGCACTATTGGATTTTTGTTAGTGCTGATGTGGAAGGATCAACTTAGTTTAGCTTTTGTTTCGTCCATTATTAGGGAAGTTGGGAGTCCTAATAAAAGACAAAAAAGAAGGAGCTAGAGAGGGAAATACCCAATGGTTCCTGGTTGTATATATGCACCCTATACAAGGAATTTTTAAAATATTTTTATAAAAAGTCAAAATAGGTAAGAACTATTTTGACAAAACACTTGACTTACTTTTGCACTAGTATATAAATTTTTATGAAAAAAACAAAAGTTGACCTCACAGCAAAAAAGACAAAATTTATTTGCTATTATAGGTCACTATTCACACTATTTTAGTTAAAAATTTTGTCTTTTTTGAAAAGAAGTCAAAGGGATATTTTCTTTTTGTGGATTTTTTCTCACAGGTACAGCAGGAGGTCAAGTTTATTTCAAAAATATTTTCAGGAATTTTTGACTTTTTGTTGAATTACTATTTTTTCTATATAGGGTGTGTATGTCCCCATAGACCACAAATCCTCCTTCGAGCTAGAGAACTGTACACAAGCCCTCAAGTAGTGAGGGCTAGGGATAGCAATGGGTTCCCATTACCTGTGTACCTGACGGGTAAAAAAATACCCGTGAGTACATAAATAAGAAAAATTCAAATCCAATGGGTATAGTGGGTACGGGTATGCTTTAGTATAACCCATACCCATGTCCTCATGTACCCGCATGTAATCTAACAAATAGGCTTTATATATTACTTAAAAAATCCTGCAACGCTAAAAATACCTTTTTTTAGAAAATCACCAAGCTTTATTCATCACAAGCCACAGAATGTGGGATACACGATGGGTTATGAGGTTGGCCAAACTAAACATGGCGCCCCAGCCTTAACGAAGGAGAGTGCTTGGCTAGCTTATGAGCTTCTATATTAACCTTACGACTTTCATATGTAAAACTATAGTGAAATAAACTGGTATAAGCATTGATTTCACTGATAATTGCTCCATTGCCCCCTGGACCTGTTGTTTATATCTTCCACGACTTGCCTTGCGTCCGAGGCGATAATAACATGGTGCAACTGGAGATCCTGCGCCAATGCAAGGGCCTCTCTGCACGCAATAGTTTACAGGGACACATGGTCATCAATTCCTCCAAGCACTAACGAAAAGCTGCCAAGATAATTTCCTTGTTTGTCCCTACTGACCATTGCCGTATCTCCTCCTCGCCCCCTTAATTAGCACACCTGCATCAACATGTATCTTTGCGTAGACATCCGGTGGCGCCTTAGAGAGGTGCAAGTGAGGCCCATTAGAACCAGCAGCGCGAGCCTTCGAAGGTTCCTTTTCATTTACCATATCCAACTCACTGATGAACCCTAGCGACGAATGCATTTATGGACTGGGATTATGGAAAACCCCTTCATGTATGGCTTTCCGTCTCGTCGACCACAGTGCCCATAGGGTAACACACAGCTCCTCCATGAGTGTAAACAACCAGCATTTTGCACTATGTTCGCTGGTTGCTGATATTTTATGCGCCAGTTCCTCATCACATAATGCCCAAGTACATCTCGACATGGTGCAGTCCAGCAATGAGTGTTTCCATGAGTCAGACGCCCCGCACATCCCACACGATATAGTACTGGACATATTTCTATGAGCTCTTGCATCCTCAGTCGGCAGCGGATGTTTTGACAAGCGCCAAAGAAACATCCTCACCTTTCCGGGACCTCCGTTTTCCACAAGTATTTCCACGAACCTTCATCCCTGTTTGTACTAGATGATCCAACATCACCATTCAGCCACGCTTCACGTCTTGTTTTTGTTGCCACCAACATGTTATAGGTTGATTTAACTGAAAAAGATCCATGTCTCTCGAAATGCCAGCTCCAAAAATCTGGCAGGTTTGTGTACATAAGGGGATTCCCAAGATTACCTTTGCATCCATAGGCATAAAGATCTGTTCAATGACTTGTTTCTTTCACGTCGCCAAAGTGGATCAATTAGCTCAGAGACTAGTTCCGGTGGGTTTGGTACTAGACATCCTATTGGTCTCAACATTTCATTCCTAGGGAGCCAATTATCTTCCCATAGCTTTGTAGTCAGCCCATTGCCTATTCGCTTAATCAAACCTTGCCTCAAGATATACATGCCCTCAATTATAACTCTCCAAACTTGGCTTGGGTGACCCCGAGCGTTGCATCAAGGATAGAGCCTTCTTGGAAGTATATCCTCTTCAGCAACGGGGCACTAAGTGATTCCGGGTTTTGAAGTACACACCAGGCCTGCTTGGCTAGCATTGCCAGGTTAAACAATTTAAAGTCCTTGAAACCGAGACCCAGTGTCATTGATTACCAAGAGGGAGAATGCCGACAGCTGGAATTCTAGGCTGGAAAAGGAGCAAATATTAGAGACCTGTTCTGCACAACTCCAAAGTCCTGAAGCTCCACGAGAGTCAGTTTCAGAATATATAAAAAATATTGGGTGAAGAAAGCACCAGAGGGGGGCCACCCACCATCCACGAGGGTGGGGGGCGCGCCCTACCCTCCTGGGCATGCCCCCTGTCTCGTGGGCCCCCTGGCAGGCCTCCGGTGCCCATCTTTGGCTATATGAAGTCTTTTGCCCTAAAAAAATCACAAGATCTCGGGATGAAACTTCGCCGCCACGAGGAGAAACCTTGGCAGAACCAATCTAGGGCTCCGGCGGAGCTGTTCTGCCGGGGAAACATCCCTCCGAGAGGGGGAAATCATCACCATCGTCCTCACCATCGATCCTCTCATCGGGAGGGGGTCAATCTTCATCAACACCTTCACCAGCACCATCTCATCTCAAACCCTAGTTCATCTCTTGTATCAAATCTTTGTCTCAAAACCTCAGATTGGTACCTGTGGGTTGCTAGTAGTGTTGATTACTCCTTGTAGTTGATGCTAGTTGGTTTACTTGGTGGAAGATCATATGTTCAGATCCTTTATGTATATTAATACCCCTCTGATTATGAACATGAATATGCTTTGTGAGTAGTTACGTTTGTTCCTGAGGACATGAGAGAAGTCTTGGTATAAGTAGTCATGTGAATTTGGTATTCGTTCGATATTTTGATGAGATGTATGTTGTCTTTCCTCTAGTGGTGTCATGTGAACGTCGACTACATGACACTTCACCATTGTTTGGGCCTAGGGGAAGGCATTGGGAAGTAATACGTAGATGATGGGTTGCTAGAGTGATAGAAGCTTAAACCCTAGTTTATGCGTTGCTTCGTAAGGGGCTGATTTGGATCCATATGTTTGATGCTATGGTTAGGTTTACCTTAATACTTCTTTTGTAGTTGCGGATGCTTGCAATAGGGGTTAATCATAAGTGGGATGCTTGTCCAAGTAAGGGTAATACCCAAGCACCGGTCCACCAACATATCAAATTATCAAAGTACCGAAGTGAATCATATGAGCGTGATGAAAACTAGCTTGACGATAATTCCCATGTGTCCTCGTGAGCGTTTTCCTTTATATAAGAGTTTGTCCAGGCTTGTCATTTGCTACAAAAAGGATTGGGCCTTCTTGCTGCACCTTATTTACTTTTATTACTTGTTACCCATTACAAATTACCTTATCACAAAACTATTTGTTATCGATAATTTCAGTGCTTGCAGAGAATACCTTACTGAAAACCGCTTGTCATTTCCTTCCGCTCCTTGTTGGGTTTGACACTCTTACTTATCGAAAGGAATACGATAGATCCCCTATACTTGTGGGTCATCAAGACTCTTTTCTGGCGCCGTTCCTAGGGAGTGAAGCGCCTTTGGTAGGTGGAATTTGGTAAGGAAAAATCTATATAGTGTGCTGAAATTTACTGTCACCTGTTACTATGGAAAGTAATCCTTTGAGGGGCTTGTTTGGGGTATCTTCACCCCGAGCAGTAGAGCAAAGAGTTGCTCCTCAACCTACTGAACCTACTGAAAATGTTTACTTTGAAATTCCTTCGGGTATGATAGAGAAACTTCTAGCTAATCCTTTTACAGGAGATGGAACATTGCATCCCGATTTGCACCTAATTTATGTGGATGAAGTTTGTGGATTATTTAAGCTTGCAGGTATGCCCGAGGATGTTATCAAGAAGAAGGTCTTCCCTTTATCTTTGAAGGGAAAGGCATTGGCATGGTTTAGGCTATGTGATAATATTGGATCATGGAACTACAACCGATTGAAATTGGAATTTCATCAAAAGTTTTATCCGATGCATCTGGTTCATCATGATCGGGACGTATATATATAATTTTTGGCCTTGCGAAGGAGAAAGCATCGCTCAAGCTTGGGGGAGGATTAAGTCAATGTTATATTCATTCCCCAATCATGAGCTCTCAAGAGAAATTATTATTCAAAATTTTTATGATCGGCTTTCTCTCAATAATCGCTCCATGCTCGATACTTCTTGTACTGGATCTTTTATGATGAAGACTATTGAATTCAAATGGGATTTATTGGAAAGAATTAAACACAACTCTAAAGATTGGGAACTCGACGAAGGTAAGGAGTCAGGTATGACACCTAAGTTTGATTGTGTTAAATCTTTTATGGATACCGATGCTTTTCATGAATTTAGCACTAAATATGGACTTGACTATGAGATAGTAGCTTCTTTCTGTGAATCATTTGCTACTCATGTTGATCTCCCTAAGGAGAAGTGGATTAAATATCATCCTCCCACTGAAGTAAAAGTAGTTGAACCTATTAAAGTTGAAGAAAAGACTATTACTTATAATGTTGATCCTATTGTTCCTACCGCTTATATTGAGAAACCACCTTTCCCTACTAGAATAAAGGATCATGCTAAAGCTTCAATTGTGGTTCGTAAGAGTAACACTAGAACACTTACACCCTTTGAGGAAATTAAAGTTGAACCTAGTATTGCTATGGTTAAAGATCTCTTGTCCGATAATATTGATGGGCATGTCATTTACTTTTGTGATGAAGCTGCTAGAATTGCTAGACCCGACACTAAAAATAAATATAGACCTGTTGTAGGCATGCCTGTTATTTCTGTTAAAATAGGAGATCATTGCTATCATGGCTTATGTAATATGGGTGCTAGTGCGAATGCAATACCTCATTCTTTATATGAAGAAATTATGCATGATATTGCACCTGTTGAGTTAGAAGGTATTGATGTTGCAATTAAGCTTTGCCAATAGAGATACTATTTCACCAATTGGGATTGTTAGAGATGTTGAAGTATTGTGTGGGAAAGTTAAATATCCTACTGATTTTCTTGTTCTTGGTTCCCCACAAGATGACTTTTGTCCCATTATATTTGGTAGACCCTTCTTGAATCTCTATTGTTAATGCTAAGATAGACTGCAAAAAAGATATTGTTTCTGTTGGTTTAGGGGATATGTCTCATGATTTTAATTTTGCTAAATTTCGTAGACAACCCCATGATAAATAATTGCCTAGTAAAGATGAAATTATTGGTCTTGCTTCTATTGCCGTGTGTAACGCCCCGAGACCGATGTGCCAGGTGTCCTCTAGTTATGTGCTGTTGTTGCGTTGTCTTTGCTTGCATGTCATGCATTGCATATCATGTCATCATGTGCATTTCATTTGCATACATGTTCGACTCATGCATCCGAGCATTTTCCCCGTTGTCGGTTTTGCAATCCGGCGCTCCTATGTCACCCGGTGCCCCTTTCTACCTCTTTTCGTGTGCGGGTGTTAAACGTTTTTGGATTGGACCGAGACTTGTCATGCGGCCTTGGTTTACTATCGATAGACCGCCTGTCAAGTTTCGTGCCATTTGGACTTCGTTTGATACTCCAACGGTTAACCGAGGGACCGAAAAGGCCTCGTGCGTGTTGCAGCCCAACACCCTTCCAATTTGTCCCAAAACCCACCTAAACCTCCTCCATCATCTTGGTCGTTCGATCACGATCGCGTGGCCGAAAACCGCACCTCATTTGGACTCTCCTAGCTCCCTCTACCTATAAATATGTGCTCCCCTCCCGAAATTCGCGGACGAAACCCTAGATCCAACTCTCTCTCGCCGCCGGACAAAAATTCCCACGCCAGACATGTCCGCGCCGCCGTCCCCGACGAATCCGCCGCCGCCACATCGTCATCTCTCTCCTCCCACCGCACCGGCCACCTGGGGCCCAGATCCGGCCCGCCCCGGGGCCGAACCGGGCCGCGCCGGGCCCGTCTCGCCGCGCGCCTCGAGGGCACCTCGCGCCGCCGCCTCTCTCGACCGGCCCCGTGCCGCCCGCCGGCGACCGGCGTCTTGCCGGAGCGCCGCCTGCGCCTCTCCATCTCGCCGCCGCCTCCATCCTGAGCGCCCCACCGCGCGCCATCCATCCCCGCCGCCTGAAGCGCGACGCCCCGCCGCCGCCGACCATCGCCGGTGCCATCGCCTCTTCGCCGCCCCGCCGCCTCGCCTTCGCCGGCGACCGCGCCGCCGCTCGCCGCCAAACGCGCCGCGCGCCGCCCCCTCTTCACCGGCGCCGCCGCCGCGCCATGCCTACAAGGAGCTCGCACCGACCCTCGCCGGAGTGTGCCGCCCCGCTCCTCGCCTCGCCGCAGACGGCCTCGAGTTCGCCGGAGTCAACTCCGGCCGGATCTGCTCCGAGTGGATGAGATCCACCAGGAGACGAACCAAACACCGCCCCCGCATCCCAGATCTCGTCGTCCCAGATCCCTCTGTCCCGCGTTGACTTTTCGCGAAGGTAAAATTTCACTAAGTCCCCGAAATTTCCAGATTCATGTGCCCATATTCATCGCATCATAATTCATCATCCGTGGCTCCGTTTTGAGCGTGTATCATATCAAAGTGTTCGTCTCGACTAGTACATCATTTCATCTCATTGCACCATTTTCATTTGAGCTCATCTTGATGCCTGAAATGTTGTTGGAAGAGGGCTATGTGAGTAATTTGTCAGATCTGTTTCAGCAAATGGCATTTTGTCATTTTTGTCAGGTTTAATGTGTTCATGATATGATCCTGAGCTCTACATGTGTTTTGTTATATGTCATGCCATCTTTACAGGAGTGCTTACCTTGTGTTTTTGTGATATGTGTGGTGACTAGCACAAGCTTGCAAAGTAGCGTAATCGGTAATGCTGATTTCAGGGACTTAGAATTTCACTAAGTCCTTGTCCTGATTTTGTTGTTATGCCATTTGTTCATGTTGTTTCCTAGTGATCCATGCCTCTTTTGAGGATGATTAGTAAGGATGATTTGTTAACATTGTGGTGCTCTATCCATCCATGTCTTTGTTTGCATTTATGGATTACCCTAACTTGAGTCAATCGAGCTCTACTTTTGCTATTTCGTGATTCCTGGCAGATTGTTGACTTGTTAGCGATTTTGCCGAGGATGTTGCTATTGATCCGTGCATGCTATGTTGTTTTTCTTGCCATGTCTAGCTTCTATGTCATGTATTCTTGATGGGTGTATTCTTAGTTTGGCATGCCATGCTCTGTAGTGAGTGCATCGAGCTTGTAAACATGCCTACTCGTTAACTGTTTTGCATGCTCCAGTTTTTCACTAAGTCTGAATCTGTTTATGTTTTTGCTATGTTCACATGCTTGCAATTGTATTCTCTGATCCCTTTTGGCTCAAGGTCACTAAGGGACTTTTGTTAAGTGCTTTGAGTAGCTTCATTCCATGCCTTTCTTTGCCATGTTAAGTTCCTGTAGCGTGTAGTTTTCATGCTCTAAAGTGTGCTTCCTGATGATAAATCCTAGACTTGTGTTAATTTCACTAAGTCTGAAACCTGTTATCATTTGCACTTTTGCCATGCTTGTTTGAGCCTGTTAATGGATGAATTAGCCGTAGCTCACTGTTCATCTTTTCTCAAGCTTCATGAGTGGATCCCTGCCATGTATTTTGTTGTCATGTTTGAGTGCTGTAGCATATTTATCTTGTTACATTTAGATGGCTACTTGCTGTTTATCGCAGGCCGGTGCCATATTTGTTTTGCTTGCCATTTCCAAACCGTGCATCCGATTCCGGTGATCTTTATATCGATCTCAACCGAAATCACCTCACCTTTCCAGCGGCACTCTTGGATTTCCAAGTTGAGGCCAGGTTCAATCTTTCCTTTGCAAATCATGCATATGCATCACATACCGCATCCCAAATATCATATCATGTTCATGTGTTGGCTGTTTACTATGTTGTGTGCTTCTTTCCGGTGTTTGCTTCTCCGGGTTGGTGCCGATAACGTCGCGTTTGTGAGGACCCGTTCGTCTACGTTCGTTTGTCTTCTTCATGGACTCGTTCTTCTTCCTTGCGGGATTTCAGGCAAGATGACCATACCCTCGAAATCACTTCTATCTTTGCTTGCTAGATGCTCGCTCTTTTGCTATGCCTATGCTGCGATACCTACCACTTGCTTATCATGCCCCCATATTGTTAAGCCAAGCCTCTAACCCACCTTGTCCTAGCAAACCGTTGTTTGGCTATGTTACTGCTTTGCCCAGCCCCTCTTATAGCGTTGTTAGTTGCAGGTGAAGATTGGAGCTTGTTCCATGTTTGGAACATGGATATTTTGGTGGGATATCACAATATCTATTATTTAATTAATGCATCTATATACTTGGTAAAGGGTGGAAGGCTCGGCCTTATGCCTGGTGTTTTGTTCCACTCTTGCTGCCCTAGTTTCCGTCATGTCGGTGCTATGTTCCCGGATTTTGCGTTCCTTACACGGTTGGGTTATAATGGGAACCCCTTGACAGTTCGCCTTGAATAAAACTCCTCCAGTAATGCCCAACATTGGTTTTACCATTTGCCACCTAGCCTTTTCTTTTCCCTTGGGAGTTGCGCTCCTGAGGGTCATCATTATTTTACCCCCCGGGCCAGTGCTCCTCTGAGTGTTGGTCCAAACTAGAGCCCTGTGCAGCGCCCCCTCGAGGAAACTCGAGGTTTGGTTTTAGTTGTATGGAGAGCTCATCTGAGTGTGCCCTGAGAACGAGATATGTGCAGCTCCTATCGGGATTTGTCGGCACATTCGGGCAGTGTTTCTGGTCTTGTTTTACCATTGTCGGAATGTCTTGTAACCGGGATTCCGAGTCTGATCGGGTCTTCCCGCTAGAAGGAATATCCTTCGTTGACCGTGAGAGCTTATGATGGGATAAGTTGGGACACCCCTGCAGGGATTTGAACTTTCGAAAGCCATGCCCACGGTTATGGGCAGATGGGAATTTGTTAATGTCCGGTTGTAGAAAACCTGAAGTTGACCTTAACTAAAATACATCAACCGCATGTGTAACCGTGATGGTCTCTTCTCGGCGGGGTCCGGGAAGTGAACACGATGTTGGAGTAATGCTTGACGTGGGTTGTTCTAGGATCACTTCTTGATCATAGTTGTTCGATCATGCTTTTGCCTTCTCTTCTTGCTCTCTTTTGCGAAAAGGTTAGCCACCATATTTGCTATTCGCTTGCTGCAGCTCCACATCATACCTTGCCTTACCTATAAGCTTAAATAGTCTTGATCGTGAGGGTGTGAGATTGCTGAGTCCCCGTGACTCACATATACTTCCAAAACCAGTTTGCAGGTGCCGATGTTACCGAGCAGGTGACGCAACCAAGCTCAAGGAGGAGCTCGTTGAAGATCTTGTCCTTTATGTTGTTTCATTCTAGTTGATCAGTAGCGGAGCCCAATCGGGACGATTGGGGATCTATGTAGCATTTGGGGTAGTCTTGCCGTGCCTCCTAATGATCCTTTAGAACAATATTTGCTAGACCATGAAAATGATATGTTTATGAATGAAAGAAGGGAAATAGATGAAGTATTCTTTAAACATGGACCTATTTTGAAACACAACTTGCCTGTCGAAATTCTAGGGGATCCTCCTCCACCCAAGGGTGATCCCGTGTTTGAGCTTAAACCATTGCCTAATACTCTTAAATATGCTTATCTTGATGAAAAGAAGATATATCCTGTTATTATTAGTGCTAACCTTTCAGAGTAGGAAGAAGAGAAATTATTGAAAACTCTGAAGAAGCACTGTGCTGCTATTGGATATACTCTGGATGATCTTAAGGGCATTAGTCCCACTCTATGCCAGCACAAAATAAAATTAGAGAAAGACGCTAAACCGGTTGTTGATCACCAATGACGGTTAAATCCTAAGATGAAAGAAGTGGCAAGGAAAGAAATACTAAAGCTTCTGGAGGCAGGTATAATTTATCCTGTTGCTGATAGTCAGTGTGTAAGTCATGTCCATTGTGTCCCTAAGAAGGGAGGTATTACTTTTGTTCCTAATGATAAAGATAAATTGATCCCACAAAGAATTGTTACAGGTTATAGAATGGTAATTGATTTCTGCAAACTAAATAAAGCTACTAAAAAGGATCATTACCCTCTACTTTTCATTGATCAAATGCTAGAAAGATTATCCAAACATACACATTTTTTGCTTTCTAGATGGTTATTCTGGTTTCTCTCAAATACCTGTGTCAAAAGAGGATTAGGAAAAGACCACTTTTACTTGCCCTTTCGGTACCTTTGCTTATAGACGTATGCCTTTTGGTTTATGTAATACACCTACTACCTTTCAAAGATGTATGACTGCTATATTCTCTGACTTTTGTGAAAAGATTGTTGAGGTTTTCATGGATGATTTCTTCATATATGGAACTTCTTTTGATGATTGCTTGAGCAACCTTGATCGAGTTTTGCACAGATATGAAGAAACTAATCTTGTCTTGAGTTTGGAGAAGTGCCACTTTATGGCTAATGAAGGTATTGTCTTGGGGCATAAAATTTCTAAAAGAGGTATTGAAGTTGATAAAGCTAAAGTTGATGCTATTGAAAAGATACTGTGTCCTAAGGACATTAAAGGTATAAGAAGTTTCCTTGGTCATGCCGGTTTTTATAGGAGGTTCATTAAAGACTTCTAAAAAAATTCCAGGCCTCTGACTAATCTCTTACAAAAAGATGTTCCTTTTGTATTTGATGATGATTGTGTAGAAGCATTTGAAATACTTAAGAAAGCCTTGATTTCTGCACCTATTGTTCAGCCTCCTGATTGGAATTTACCCTTTGAAATTATGTGTGATGCTAGTGATTATGCTGTAGGTGTTGTTCTAGGACAAAGAGTTGATAAGAAATTAAATATTATCCAATATGCTAGTAAAACTCTAGACAGTGCCCAGAGAAATTATGCTACTACTGAAAAAGAATTTTTAAAAGTTGTATTTGCTTGTGATAAGTTCAGACCTTATATTGTTGATTCTAAAGTAACTGTTCACACTGATCATGCTGCTATTAAATACCTTATGGAAAAGAAAGTTGCTAAACCTAGACTTATTAGATGGGTTCTCTTGCTACAAGAATTTGATTTGCATATTATTGATAGAAAGGGAGCAGAGAACTTGTCTAGGTTAGAAAATGTTCTTGATGATCCACTACCTATAGATGATAGCTTTCCTGATGAACAATTAGCTATCATAAATGCTTCTCGTACTGCTCCATGGTATGCTGATTATGCCAATTACATTATTGCTAAATTTATACCACCTAGTTTCACATACCAACAAAAGAAAAAGGTTTTCCTATGATTTAAGACATTACTTCTGGGATGACCCACACCTTTATAAAGAAGGAGTAGATGGTGTTATTACACGTTGTGTACCTGAGCATGAACGGGAATAGATCCTACGCAAGTGTCACTTCGAGGCTTATGGAGGACACCATGCTGGAGATAGAACTGCACATAAGGTATTGCAATCCAGTTTTTATTGGCCTACTCTCTTCAAGGATGCCCGTAAGTTGTCTTGTCTTGTGATGAATGTCAAAGAATTGGTAATATAGTAGACGTCACGAAATGCCAATGAATTATTCACTTGTTATTGAACCATTTGACATCTGGGGCTTTGATTATATGGGACCGTTTCCTTCCTCTAATGGGTATACACATATTTTAGTCGCTGTTGATTACGTTACTAAGTGGGTAGAAGCTATTCCAACTAGTAGTGCTGATCATAACACCTCTATTAAGATGCTTAAAGAAGTTATTTTTCCGAGGTTTGGAGTCCCTAGATACTTAATGACTGATGGTGGTTCACACTTTATTCATGGTGCTTTTCGTAAAATTCTTGCTAAGTATGATGTTAATCATAGAATTGCATCTCCATATCATCCACAGTCTAGTGGTCAAGTAGAACTGAGTAATAGAGAGCTTAAATTAATTTTGCAAAAGACTGTTAATAGATCTAGAAAGAATTGGTCCAAGAAACTTGATGATGCATTATGGGCCTATAGAACTGCATATAAAAATCCTATGGGTATGTCTCCATACAAAATGGTTTATGGAAAAGCATGTCACTTACCTCTCGAACTAGAACATAAGGCATATTGGGCCATTAAAGAGCTCAACTATGACTTCAAACTTGCTGGTTAGAAGAGACTATTTGACATTAGCTCACTTGATGAATGGAGAACCTAGGCCTATGAAAATGCCAAACTGTTTAAAGAAAAGGTTAAAAGATGGCATGACAAAAGGATACAAAAATGTGAGTTTAATGTAGGTGATTATGTATTGTTATATAACTCTCGTTTAAGATTTTTTGCAGGTAAACTCCTCTCTAAATGGGAAGGTCCTTACGTTATCGAGGAAGTCTATCGTTCCGATGCCATAAAAATCAACAACTTCAAAGGCACAAATCCGAGGGTGGTGAATGGTCAAAGAATCAAACATTATATCTCAGGTAATCCTATAAATGTTGAAACTAATGTTATTGAAACCGTAACCCCGGAGGAGTATATAAGAGACACCTTCCAGAACGTTTCAGCCTCCAGAAAGGAAGAGGTATGTGGTACGGTAAGTAAACCGACTCCAAAACAGTTATAATAGCAATTTTTCTTTGTTTTGGAATATTTAAGAAAATAGGAAAATAAGAAGCAGTCCGGAAAGGACACGAGGCGTCCACGAGGGTGGAGGGCGTGCCCTACCCCCCTGGGCGCGCCCCCTGCCTCGTGGGCACCTCGTGTGCCCTCCGGACTCCATTTTCTTGCACAATACTTCTTTTGGTCAGTAAAAATTCATTATATAATCTCCCAAAGATTTTGACCACCGTACCATGCAAATATCTCATGTCTTTGTTTTGAGCTATTTTTCTGAAAAATCTAGATCGCCATGACGTCTTCAAGTGCCCCCAAGGACAAGTTCTTCGAGAGGGTCATCAACCCCTACCTCGTGGAGGTGCTGCAACACCCTCAAACCATTGAGTTGTGTGAGGGGGTGCTGCACATCCGCGATGTTGAGGGACCAAGGAGGACCGAAAGCGTGGAGACAAGACTCGAAGCAATGGAGCAACAAGTTTTCAAGTGCCAGGGGATGGTGGAACGCGGACTCGATGCCAACCACATGATGATCGCGGTGTTCACCAACAAGCACAAGTTGGATTCCAAGGACATCGGGGAGACCATCTTCAAGCTTCACGAGAAAATCGAGCACCTCCAAGCCCAGATCTATGACCTGCAAAACCAAGACTGCGAGTATGAATATAGATTCAAGAGGATGAGTTTGGCTGTAGATTCGAGGATCCCGGAGACTCGGTCATCCTTCTATGATGGTGAGCCTATGCCCTGGAAGACAGACAACAAGCCTACATCATCAACAACTCCATCATCGCTACCACCAAAGGAGAATTGAGTATCGAGTATGGGCACTCCCCTTGGCAACTACCAAGCTTGGGGGAGTGCCCTGATATCGTATCACCATCACACCTTTATCTTTACCGTTTTTCCTAGTTCGATCCTTTTGGTTATATCTTGATCTAGTAGAATAAAGTTTTAATATGATTTAGTTTTGAGTTTTGCTTTATGATCCTTCTATGTAATAAAGTCCATGAGCTATATATAATAAAGGTTAGTTTTGAGTCAAGGGCTTGGTTATCTTGTTATGGTCTTGAGGGAATAAGAGTAAGAATAAAAAGAAATAAAGAGATCATATGGATCTTATGGAGAGTAATGACTTCACATATAAAGAGTATGATGAGTAAAAGTTGTTAAGAGTTGACAAACATAGTTTTGGTCATCGTTGCAATTAATAGGAAGTAATAAAGAAAGAGAGGTTTTCACATATAAATATACTATCTTGGACATCTTTTATGATTGTGAGCACTCATTAAAATATGACATGCTAAGAAGTTGATGTTGGACAAGGAAGACAACGTAATGGGTTATGCTTTCTTACATTCGAAATAAATTATATTTTCATGGATCATCCAACATGTTGAGCTTGCCTTCCCCCCTCATGCTAGCCAAATTCCTTGCACCAAGTAGAGATACTACTTGTGCTTCCAAATATCCTTAAACCTAGTTTTTCCATGAGAGTCCACCATATCTACCTATGGATTGAGTAAGATCCTTCAAGTAAGTTGTCATTGTTGCAAGAAATAAAAATTGCTCTCTAAATATGTATGATTTATTAGTATGGAGAAAATAATCTTTATACGATCTTTTGATGTGGAAGAAATAAAAGCGACAGACTCCACCATATCACAAGTGGCAATATAAAGTGACGTTCTTTTACATTAAGATTTCGTGCATCCAACCATAAAAACACATGACAACCTCTACTTCCCTCTGCGAGTCATGGTGAGTTTTCACCTTTCCTTGTCTTATACTTCATACAAGAGTCATGGTGATCTTCACCTTTCCTTTTTACATTTTATCCTTTGGCAAGCACTGTGTGTTGGAAAGATCCAGATATATATAGCTAATTGGATGTGAGTTTTCATGAACTATTATTGTTGACATTACCCTTGAGGTAAAAGGTTGGGAGGCAAAACTATAAGCCCCTATCTTTCTCTGTGTCTGATTAAAACTTCATACCCATAAGTATTGCGTGAGTGTGAGCAATTGTGAAAGACTAAATGATAGTTGAGTATGTGGACTTGCTGAAAAGCTCTTATATTGACTCTTTCCGATGTTATGATAAATTGCAATTGCTTCAATGACTGAGATTATAGTTTGTTAGTTTTCAATGAAGTTTCTGATTCACATTTGAAATTGTGAATGAATTGTTACTTTGGCATAAGAAATCATATGACAATATATATATATATGTATATGTTGCTGTTATAAGAATGATCATGATGCCCTCATGTCTGTATTTTATTTTATCGACACCTCTATCTCTAAACATGTGGACATATTTTTCGATATCGGCTTCCGCTTGAGGACAAGCGAGGTCTAAGCTTGGGGGAGTTGATATGTCCATTTTGCATCATGCTTTTATATCGATATTTATTGCATTATGGGCTGTTATTACACATTATGCCATAATACTTATGCATATTCTCTCTTATTTTACAAGGTTTACATGAAGAGGGAGAATGCCAGCAGCTGGAATTCTGGGCTCAAAAAGGAGCAAATATTAGAGACCTATTCTGCACAACTCCAAAAGTCCTGAAACTCCACGGGAGTCAGTTTCAGAATATATAAAAAATATTGGGCGAAGAAAGCACCAGAGGGGGGACCACCCACCATCCACGAGGGTGGGGGCGCGCTGGCAGGCCTCCGGTGCCCATCTTTGGCTATATGAAGTCTTTTGCCCTGAAAAAAATCACAAGCAAGCTCTTAGGACGAAACTCCGCCGCCACGAGGCGGAACCAATCTAGGGCTCCGGCGGAGCTGTTCTGCCAGGGAAACATCCCTCCGGGAGGGGGAATTCATCACCATCGTCACCATCGATCCTCTCATCAGGAGGGGGTCAATATTCATCAACATCTTCACCAGAACCATCTCATCTCAACCATAGTTCATCTCTTGTATCCAATCTTTGTCTCAAAACCTCAGATTGGTACCTGTGCGTTGCTAGTAGTGTTGATTACTCCTTGTAGTTGATGATAGTTGGTTTACTTGGTGGAAGATCATATGTTCAGATCCTTTATGCATATTAATACCCCTCTGATTATGAACATGAATATGCTTTGTGAGTAGTTACGTTTGTTCCTGAGGACATGGGAGAAGTCTTGCTATAAGTAGTCATGTGAATTTGGTATTCATTCGATATTTTGATGAGATGTATGTTGTCTTTCCTCTAGTGGTGTCATGTGAACGTCGACTACATGACACTTCACCATTATTTGGGCCTAGGGGAAGGCATTGGGAAGTAATAAGTAGATGATGGGTTGCTAGAGTGACAAAAGCTTAAACCCTAGTTTATGCATTGCTTCCTAAGGGGCTGATTTGGATCCATATGTTTCATGCTATGGTTAGGTTTACCTTAATACTTCTTTTTTAGTTGAGGGTGCTTGCAAAATGGGTTAATCATAAGTGGGATGCTTGTCCAAGTAAGGGCAGTACCCAAGCACCGGTCCACCCACATATCAAATTATCAAAGTACCAAACGCGAATCATATGAGCGCGATGAAAACTAGCTTGACGATAATTCCCATGTGTCCTCGGGAGCGCTTTCCTTTATATAAGAGTTTTCCAAGCTTGTCCTTTGCTACCAAAAAGGATTGGGCCATCTTGCTGCACCTTATTTACTTTTATTACTTATTACCCGTTACAAATTACCTTATCACAAAACTATCTGTTACCTATAATTTCAGTGCTTGCAGAGAATACCTTATTGAAAACCGCTTGTCATTTCCTTCTGCTCCTTGTTGGGTTCGACACCCTTACTTATCGAAAGGACTGTGATAGATCCCCTATACTTGTGGGTTATCATCGGCCACATGCTACTCAGCTCCACGTTATACTGCGTGTAAAATGGCTGTGGGCGGCCCTTAATTGGAGGAGGGGGGCAGTGATTTTGGTGGAAGGTGTCGCTCCGTCAGTCGGGGCATGTGGGACGGGAAAGGAGGAGGATGGTGTGGGTTGGGTGTGGATTACCTGACCATATCGACGAGGTCGCACAGCAAGAAGAAGGGTCGCCAGCGAGGAGGCGGCGCTACAAGAAGAAGGGTCGCTGGTGAGGAGGCGGCGCTGCAAGAAGAAGGGTAGCCGGCGAGGAGGCGGCGCTGCAAGAAGAAGGGTCGCCGGCGAGGAGGCTGAGCTGCCAGTAAGAAGTAGTGAAGGTTTGAACTTGGAAAGCGAGGAGAAACAGTGGAAATGTGGCTTTTGGTATTAGGGAGGGGGCAGGGAGATAGATATTTCCACGGTGGCAAAAAAATTTCGCTCAGTGCCGCGATAAACTGGCGTGCAAGTGTGGTTCAAGCGGGGGCGGTGGACTTTAGAAGACGAAGCTTCCTACGTAAGCCAGACAAGACGGTGCGCCAAGATATTTTATATCGCATCCCACACGATTCTTTCAAGTAAACTGTTTGTGGTATACCTGATTTTTTCATTATGTTTTGAAAGACAAAATGGTGTTACGGAGGGAAAGGATGGTGTTTGAATTGCTAGAACATTTATGTACAGTGAACATGCAACTGGTACATGAGTGTCGTGTTTAAATTTGGAATTATTCTGGGTTCTTTTGGTATTTTTATGCATTAATTGAGTTTCTGGGCATTTAATGTGCATAATTCAAATTTGAACTACAAGCACATGCTCCAATGCACCCAAGTCTTCTCAAAAATCACATGTGTGTCTTTGGGTGAATTTATAGGTCTCATGCAAGAAATGGGAATAAAATTCAAACATCTGGCTGTCGTGGCTCGGCCAGAATGATTGAGAAACTTGGTTTTTTAATTCCTGTAAATCCAAACACGACTGAAAATCATGAAACTTGGCATGGTGTCATGACATGGCACCAACATGCCGCAGTAATTTTTTTGGTCGAATTGGGACAAGCTTTGGTGTAAGCTTCTTGCCAACCGGAGCTTCCCTCAAGAAGGCTCCTGGTTCCGAGAGGGAACGTGTCACCTCCGTGGGCGAAACGACATACGTACACTACCTTCTCCCGCCTTAATTTTTGTACACTAGCAGATTAGACCAAATAGATGTATCGTGCTAAATTTTGGAATTATTCCGTGTTCGTTTGGCCTTTTTTATACATTAATTGAGTTTCTGGTCATTTAATGTGCATAATTCAAATTTGAACTACAAGCACATGCTCCTGTGCACCAAAGTTGTTTGAAAAATCACATGTGTGTCCATGGGTGAATTTCTAGGTCCCATGAAAGAGATGGGAGTGAAATTCAAACATCTGGGCGTCGTGGCTCGGCCAGAAAGATTGAAAACTTGGTTTTTTAATTCCCGTAAATCCAAAACACGCCTGAAAATCATGAAACTTGGCATGGTGTCATGACATGGCACCAACATGCTGCGGTAATTTATTTGGCCGAATTGGGACAAGCTTTGGTGTAGGCTTATTGCAAACCGGAGCTTCCCTCAAGAAGGCTCCTGGATCCGAGAGGGAACGTGTCACCTCCGTGTGCGAAACGACATACGTACACTGCCTTCTCCCGTCTTAATTTTTTTACATAGGCAATTTAGACCAAATAGAAGTATCATGCTAAATTTTGGAATTATTCCGTGTTCGTTTGGCCTTTTATATACACTAATTGAGTTTCTATGCATTTAATGTGTATAATTCAAATTTTAACTACAAGCACGTGCTCCTGTGCACTTGTTTGAAAAATCATATGTGTGTCCTTGGGTGAATTTCTTGGCCCCATGCAAGAGAAGAGAGTGAAATTCAAACATCTGGGCGTCGTGCCTCGACCGGAAAGATTGAGAAACTTGGTTTTTAAATTCCTGTAACTCCAAAACACGCCTGAAAATCATGAAACTTGGCATGCTCTCATGACATGGCACCAACATGCTGCGGTAATTTTTTTGGCCGAATTGGGACAAGCTTTGGTGTAAGCTTCTTGCAAACCGGAGCTTTCCTCAAGAAGGCTTGTGGTTCCGAGAGGGAACGTGTCACCTCCGTGTGCGAAACGACATACGTACACTGCCTTCTCCCGCCTTAATTTTTTACACTGCCAGATTAGACCAAATAGAAGTACCGTGCTAAATTTTGGAATTATTCTGGGTTCGTTTGGCATTTTTTATACATTAATTGAGTTTCTGAACATTTAATGTGCATAATTCAAATTTGAACTACAAGCACAGGCTCCAGTGCACCAAAGTTGTTTGAAAAATAACATGTGTTTCCTTGGGTGAATTTCTAGGTCCCGGGCAAGAGATGGGAGTGAAATTCAAACATCTGGGCGTCGTGGCTTGGCCGAAAGATTGAGAAACTTGGTTTTTTAATTCCTGTAATTGCAAAACACGCCTGAAAATCATGAAACTTGGCATGGTCTCATGACATGGCACCAACATGTTGCGGTAATTTTTTTGGCCGAATTGGGACAAGCTTTGGTGTAAGATTCTTGCAAACCGGTGTTGGGGAACGTAGCAATTTCAAAATTTTCCTACGCACACACAAGATCATGGTGATGCATAGCAACGAGAGGGGAGAGTGTTGTCCACGTACCCTCGTAGACCGAAAGTGGAAGCGTTATAACAACGCGGTTGATGTAGTCGTATGTCTTCACGGCCCGATCGATCAAGCACCGAAACTACGACACCTCCGAGTTCTAGCACATGTTCAGCTCGATGACGATCCCCGGACTCCGATCCAGCAGAATGTTGGGGAAGAGTTCCGTTAGCACGAGGGCGTGGTGATGATCTTGATGTTCTACCGTCGCAGGGCTTCGCCTAAGCACCGCTACAATATTATCGAGGATTATGGTGGAGGGGGGGCACCGCACACGGCTAAGAGATCAATGATCAATTATTGTGTCTATGGGGTGCCCCCTGCCCCCATATATAAAGGAGCAAGGGGGAGGACGTGCGTCCAGGCAAGGGGCGCACCAGGAGGAGTCCTACTCCTACCGGGAGTAGGACTCCCCCCTTTTCCATGTTGGACTAGGACTTGGGGGGAAGGAGAGAGAGAGGGGAAAGGAAAGGGGGGGGGGCGCCGCCCCCTCCTTGTCCAATTCGGACTTGGGGGCGGGGGGGAGGGGCGCGCGGCTGCCCCTTGGCCTCCTCTCCACTTCCTCCACTAGGCCCATTAAGGCCCATTAGGTTACCGGGGGGGGGGGGGTTCCGGTAACCTCCCGGTACTCCGGTAAAATGCCGATTTCACCCGGAACACTTCCAATGTCCAAACATAGGCTTTCAATATATCAATCTTCATGTCTCAACCATTTCGAGACTCCTCGTCATGTCCGTGATCACATCCGGGACTCCGAACAACCTTCGGTACATCAAAACATATAAACTCATAATGAAACTATCATCGTAACGTTAAGCGTGAGGACCCTACGGGTTTGAGAACAATGTAGACATGACCGAGACACATCTCCGGTCAATAACCAATAGCGGAACCTGGATGCTCATATTGGCTCCTACATATTCTACGAAGATCTTTATCGGTCAGACCTCATAACAACATATGTTGTTCCCTTTGTCATCGGTATGTTACTTGCCCGAGATTCGATCGTCGGTATCTTAATACCTAGTTCAATCTCGTTACCGGCAAGTCTCTTTACTCGTTCTGTAATACATCATCCCGCAACTAACTCATTAGCTGCAATGCTTGCAAGGCTTAAGTGATGTGCATTACCGAGAGGGCCCAGAGATACCTCTCCGACAATCGGAGTGACAAATCCTAATCTCGAAATATGCCAAGCCAACATGTACCTTTGGAGACACCTGTAGAGCACCTTTATAATCACCGAGTTACGTTGTGACGTTTGGTAGCACACAAAGTGTTCCTCCGGTAAACGGGAGTTGCATAATCTCATAGTCATAGGAACATGTATAAGTCATGAAGAAAGCAATAGCAACATACTAAACGATCAAGTGGTAAGCTAACGGAATGGGTCAAGTAAATCACATCATTCTCCTAATGATGTGATCCCATTAATCAAATGACAACTCATGTCTATGGCTAGGAAACATAACCATCTTTGATCAACGAGCTAGTCAAGTAGAGGCATACTAGTGACACTCTGTTTGTCTATGTATTCACACAAGTATTATGTTTCCGGTTAATACAATTCTAGCATGAATAATAAACATTTATCATGATACAAGGAAATAAATAATAACTTTATTATTGCCTCTAGGGCATATTTCCTTCAGTCTCCCACTTGCACTAGAGTCAATAATCTAGATTACACAGTAATGATTCTAACACCCATGGAGCTTTGGTGCTGATCATGTTTTGCTCGTGGAAGAGGCTTAGTCAGCGGGTCTGCAACATTCAGATCCGTATGTATCTTGCAAATTTCTATGTCTCCCACTTGGACTAAATCCCAAATGGAATTGAAGCATCTCTTTATGTGCCTGGTTCTCTTGTGAAATCTGGATTCCTTTGCCAAGGCAATTGCACTAGTATTGTCACAAAAGATTTTCATTGGACCCGATGCACTAGGTATGACACCTATATGTAAGGATGGCAATGGGTCGGGTTTGGATTGGGTTGAACAATATTAAATCCATATCCATATCCATGAAGACAATGTTTGTCCATCCACGAAAAAAATCCATGGATCATAAATTTTGTCCATGTCCAAACCCGATGTATATCCATACCGATTGGATATCCATTGGGTCCTCTCAAGACATATAAATAACACAAAACACAATGTTAACATAAGCTCCTCCATTCTTCACCTTGTGGCAGGCTAGGCCTCACTTATGTTCAACATCAACTTATGGTAAATCAACGTCCACTAACAAGCTAAGATCATTTAGTGTTTTTCTAATAGTTGTGAATGACGACTCATTTAACAAGGAGATAAAAATAAGGGAAGGGGCATTGAAGTATGTTACAGAGGGGATTGAATGTCAACTAATAAAAGTTATGATGGAGATTGTGCAGTTTCTTTTACATGTTTTAGATAACAAAGTGTAAAATTGTAGTGGGACATGTGACTGCGGTAGGGATAGCAGATTTTGGCCCATTAAGTCATACTATCAGATCGGGTTTGGATATATCCATGGGTACAAGATTATATCCATGCCCTACCCACGAGAAATTGGGTCGGGTTTGGGCGGCGTCCATGGACACAAAAGCATATCCAGACCCTATCCATTCGGGTCGGATATCCATGGATATCCATGTCCATGGGTAAAATTGCCATCCTTACCTAGATCGGATATGAACTCCTTCATCCAGACTCCTTCAATTGCTGCTTTCGAAGAAGCTATGTACTCCGCTTCACATGTAGATCCCGCCACGACGCTTTGTTTAGAACTGCACCAAGTGATAGCTCCACCGTTTAATGTAAACACGTATCCGGTTTGCGATTTAAAATCGTCCAGATCAGTGTCAAAGCTTGCATCAACGTAACCATTTACGATGAGCTCTTTGTCACCTCCATATACGAGAAACATATCCTTAGTCCTTTTCAGATACTTCAGGATGTTCTTGACCGCTGTCCAGTGATCCACTCCTGGATTACTTTGGTACCTCCCTGCTAGACTTATAGCAAGGCACACATCAAGTCTGGTACACAGCATTGCATACATGATAGAGCCTATGGCTGAAGCATAGGGAACTTCTTTCATTTTCTCTCTATCTTTTGGGGTGGTCGGACATTGAGTCTTACTCAACTTCACACCTTGTAACACAGGCAAGAACCCTTTCTTTGCTTGATCCATTTTGAACTTCTTGAAAACTTTGTCAAGGTATGTGCTTTGTGAAAGTCCAATTAAGCGTCTTGATCTATCTCTATAGATCTTAATGCCCAATATGTAAGCAGCTTCACCGAGGTCTTTCATTGAAAAACTCTTATTCAAGTATCCCTTTATGCTATCCAGAAATTCTATATCATTTCCAATCAGTAATATGTCATCCACATATAATATCAGAAATGCTACAGAGCTCCCACTCACTTTCTTGTAAATACATGCTTCTCCAAAAGTCTGTACAAAATAAAATGCTTTGATCACACTATCAAAGCGTTTATTCCAACTCCGAGAGGCTTGGACCAGTCCATAAATGGATCGCTGGAGCTTGCACACTTTGTTAGCTCCCTTTGGATTGACAAAACCTTCCGGTTGTATCATATACAACTCTTCTTCTAGAAATCCATTTAGGAATGCAGTTTTGACATCCATCTGCCAAATTTCATAATCATAAAATGCGGCAATTGCTAAGATGATTCGGACAGACTTAAGCATCGCTATGGGTGAGAAGGTCTCATCGTAGTCAATCCCTTGAACTTGTCGAAAACCTTTCGCAACAAGTCGAGCTTTGTAGACAGTAACATTACCGTCAGCGTCAGTCTTCTTTTTGAAGATCCATTTATTCTCAGTTGCTTGCCGTTCAACGGGCAAGTCAACCAAAGTCCACACTTTGTTCTCATACATGGATCCCATCTCAGATTTCATGGCTTCTAGCCATTTTGCGAAATCTGGGCTCACCATCACTTCTTCACAGTTCGTAGGTTCATCATGATCTAGTAGCATGACTTCCAGTACAGGATTATCGTACCACTCTGGTGCGGATCTTACTCTGGTTGATCTACGAGGTTCGGTAGTAACTTGATCTGAAGTTTCATGATCATTATCATTAGCTTCCTCACTAATTGGTGTAGGTGTCACAGAAACCGGTTTCTGTGATGTACTACTTTCCAACAAGGGAGCAAGTACAGTTACCTCATCAAGTTCTACTTTCCTCCCACTCACTTCTTTCGAGAGAAACTCCTTCTCTAGAAAGGATCCATTTTTAGCAACGAAAGTCTTGCCTTCGGATCTGTGATAGAAGGTGTACCCAACAGTTTCCTTTGGGTATCCTATGAAGACACATTTCTCCGATTTGGGTTTGAGCTTATCAGGTTGAAGCTTTTTCACATAAGCATCGCAGCCCCAAACTTTCACAAACGACAACTTTGGTTTCTTGCCAAACCACAGTTCATAAGGCGTCGTTTCAACGGATTTTGATGGTGCCCTATTTAACGTGAATGCGGATGTCTCTAAAGCATAACCCCAAAACGATAGCGGTAAATCTACAAGAGACATCATAGATCGCACCATATCTAGTAAAGTACGATTACGACGTTCGGACACACCATTATGCTGTGGTGTTCCGGGTGGCGTGAGTTGTGAAACTATTCCGCATTGTTTCAAATGTAAACCAAACTCATAACTCAAATATTCTCCTCCACGATCAGATCGTAGAAACTTTATTTTCTTGTTACGATGATTTTCAACTTCACTCTGAAATTCTTTGAACTTTTCAAATGTTTCAGACTTATGCTTCATTAAGTAGATATACCCATATCTGCTTAAATCATCTATGAAGGTGAGAAAATAACGATATCCGCCATGAGCCTCAACATTCATCGGACCACATACATCTGTATGTATGATTTCCAACAAATTTGTTGCTCTCTCCATAGTACCGGAGAATGGCATTTTATTCATCTTGCCCATGAGGCACGGTTCGCAAGTACCAAGTGATTCATAATCAAGTGGTTCCAAAAGTCCATCAGTATGGAGTTTCTTCATGCGCTTTACACCGATATGACCTAAACGGCAGTGCCACAAATAAGTTGCATTATCATTATCAACTCTGCATCTTTTGGTTTCAACATTATGAATGTGTGTATCACTACTATCGAGATTCATCAAAAATAGACCACTCTTCAAGGGTGCATGACCATAAAAGATATTACTCATATAAATAGAACAACCATTATTCTCTGATTTAAATGAATAACCGTCTCACATCAAACAAGATCCAGATATAATGTTCATGCTCAATGCTGGCACCAAATAACAATTATTTAGGTCTAATACTAATCCCGAAGGTAGATGTGGAGGTAGCGTGCCGACCGCGATCACATAGACTTTGGAACCATTTCCCACGCGCATCGTCACCTCATCCTTTGCCAGTGTTCGCTTAATCCGTAGCCCCTGTTTCGAGTTGCAAATGTTAGCAACTGAACCAGTATCAAATACCCAGGTGCTACTGCGAGCTCTAGTAAGGTACACATCAATAACATGTATATCACATATACCTTTGTTCACCTTGCCATCCTTCTTATCCGCCAAATACCTGGGGCAGTTCCGCTTCCAGTGACCAGTCTGCTTGTAGTAGAAGCACTCAGTTTCAGGCCTAGGTCCAGATTTGGGTTTCTTCTCCTGAGCAGCAACTTGCTTGCTGCTCTTCTTGAAGTTCCCCTTCTTCTTCCCTTTGCCCTTTTTCTTGAAACTAGTGGTCTTGTTGACCATCAACACTTGATGCTCCTTCTTGATTTCTACCTCCGCAGCCTATAGCATTGCGAAGAGCTCAGGAATTGTCTTGTTCATCCCTTGCATATTATAGTTCATCACGAAGCTCTTGTAGCTTGGTGGCAGTGATTGGAGAATTCTGTCAATGACGCTATCATCCAGAAGATTAACTCCCAGTTGAATCAAGTGATTATTATACCCAGACATTTTGAGTATATGCTCGCTGACAGAACTGTTCTCCTCCATCTTGCAGCTATAGAACTTATTGGAGACTTCATATCTCTCAATCCGGGCATTTGCTTGAAATATTAACTTCAACTCCTGGAACATCCATATGCTCCATGATGTTCAAAACGTCGTTGAAGACCCGGTTCTAGGCCGTAAAGCATGGCACACTGAACTATCGAGTAGTCATCAGCTTTGCTCTGCCAGACGTTCATAACATCTGGTGTTGCTCCAGTAGCAGGCCTGGCACCCAGCGGTGCTTCTAGGACGTAATTCTTCTGTGCAGCAATGAGGATAATCCTCAAGTTACGGACCCTGTCCGTGTAATTTCTACCATCATCTTTCAACTTTGCTTTCTCAAGGAACGCATTAAAATTCAACGGAACAATAACACGGGCCATCTATCTACAATCAAACATAAACAAGCAAGATACTATCAAGTACTAAGTTCATGATAAATTTAAGTTCAATTAATCATATTACTTAAGAACTCCCACTTAGAAAGACATCCCTCTAATCCTCTAAGTGATCACGCGATCCAAATCAACTAAACCATAACCGATCATCACGTGGAATGGAGTAGTTTTCAATGGTGAACATCACTATGTTGATCATATCTACTATATGATTCACGCTCGACCTTTCGGTCTCAGTGTTCTGAGGCCATATCTGCATATGCTAGGCTCGTCAAGTTTAACCTGAGTATTCTGCGTGTGCAAAACTGGCTTGCACCCGTTGTAGATGGACGTAGAGCTTATCACACCCAATCATCACGTGGTGTCTGGGCACGACGAACTTTGGCAACGGTGCATACTCAGGGAGAACACATTTATCTTGAAATTTAGTGAGAGATCATCTTATAATGCCACCGTCAATCAAAGCAAGATAAGATGCATAAAAGATAAACATCACATGCAATCAATATAAGTGATATGATATGGCCATCATAATCTTGTGCTTGTGATCTCCATCTCCGAAGCACCATTATGATCACCATCGTCACCAGCGCGACACCTTGATCTCCATTGTAGCATCGTTGTTGTCTCTCCAATCTTATGCTTCTACGACTATCGCTACCGCTTAGTGATAAAGTAAAGCATTACAGGGCGATTGCATTGCATACAATAAAGCGACAACCATATGGCTCCTGCCAGTTGCCGATAACTCGGTTACAAAACATGATCATCTCATACAATAAAATTTAGCATCATGTCTTGACCATATCACATCACAACATGCCCTGCAAAAACAAGTTAGACGTCCTCTACTTTGTTGTTGCAAGTTTTACGTGGCTGCTATGGGCTTAGCAAGAACCGTTCTTACCTACGCATCAAAACCACAACGATAGTTTGTCAAGTTGGTGTTGTTTTAACCTTCGCAAGGACCGGGCGTAGCCACAATCGGTTCAACTAAAGTTGGAGAAACTGACACCCGCCAGCCACCTGTGTGCAAAGCACGTCGGTAGAACCAGTCACGTGTAAGCGTACGCGTAATGTCGATCCGGGCCGCTTCATCCAACAATACCGCCGAACCAAAGTATGACATGCTGGTAAGAAGTATGACTTATATCGCCCACAACTCACTTGTGTTCTACTCATGCATATAACATCAACGCATAAAACCTGGCTCTGATACCACTGTTGGGGAACGTAGCAATTTCAAAAAATTTCCTACGCACACGCAAGATCATGGTGATGCATAGCAATCAGAGGGGAGAGTGTTTTCCACGTACCCTCGTAGACCGAAAGCGGAAGCGTTATAACAACGCGGTTGATGTAGTCGTACGTCTTCACGGCCCGACCGATCAAGCACCGAAACTACGGCACCTCCGAGTTCTAGCACAAATTCAGCTCGATGACGATCCTCGAACTCCGATCCAGCAGAATGTCGGGGAAGAGTTCCGTCAGCACGACGGCGTGGTGAAGATCTTGATGTTCTACCGTCGCAGGGCTTCGCCTAAGCACCGCTACAATATTATCGAGGATTATGGTGGAGGGGGGCACCGCACACGGCTAAGAGATCAATGATCAATTGTTGTGTCTATGGGGTGCCCCTGCCCCCGTATATAAAGGAGCAAGGGGGAGGAGGTGCAGCCAGGCAAGGGGCGCGCCAGGAGGAGTCCTACTCCTACCGGGAGTAGGACTCCCCCCTTTTCCATGTTGGACTAGGACTTGGGGGGGAAGGAGAGAGAGAGGGGAAAGGAAAGGGGGAGGGGCGCCCCCCCTCCTTGTCCAATTCGGACTGGGGGGGGGGGAGGGGCACGCGGCTGCCCCTTGGCCTCCTCTCCACTTCCTCCACTAGGCCCATTAAGGTCCATTAGGTTACCGGGGGGTTCCGGTAACCTCCCAGTACTCCGGTAAAATGCCGATTTCACCCGGAACACTTCCGATGTCCAAACATAGGCTTCCAATATATCAATCTTCATTTCTCGACCATTTCGAGACTCCTCGGCATGTCCGTGATCACATCCGGGACTCTGACCAACCTTTGATACATCAAAACATATAAACTCATAATGAAACTGTCATCGTAACGTTAAGCGTGCGGACCCTATGGGTTCGAGAACAATGTAGACATGACCGAGACACGTCTCCGTTCAATAACCAATAGCGGAACCTAGATGCTCATATTGGCTCCTACATATTCTACGAAGATCATTATCGGTCAGACCGCATAACAACATACGTTGTTCCTTTTGTCATCGGTATGTTACTTGCCCGAGATTCGATCGTCGGTATCTTAATACCTAGTTCAATATCATTACCGGCAAGTCTCTTTAATTGTTATGTAATACATCATCCCGCAACTAACACATTAGCTGCAATGCTTGCAAGGCTTAAGTGATGTGCATTACCGAGAGGGCCCAGAGATACCTCTCCGACAATCGGAGTGACAAATCCTAATCTCGAAATACGCCAAGCCAACATGTACCTTTGGAGACACCTGTAGAGCACCTTTATAATCACCCAGTTACGTTGTGACGTTTGGTAGCACACAAAGTGTTCCTTCGGTAAATGGGAGTTGCATAATCTCATAGTCATAGGAACATGTATAAGTCATGAAGAAAGCAATAGCAACATACTAAATGATCAAGTGGTAAGCTAACGGAATGGGTCAAGTCAATCACATCATTCTCCTAATGATGTGATCCCGTTAATCAAATGACAACTCATGTCTATGGGTAGGAAACATAACCATCTTTGATCAATGAGCTAGTCAAGTAGAGGCATACTAGTGACACTCTGTTTGTCTATGTATTCACACAAGTATTATGTTTCCGGTTAATACAATTCTAGCATGAATAATAAACATTTATCATGATACAAGGAAATAAATAATAACTTTATTATTGCCTCTAGGGTATATTTCCTTCAACCGGAGCTTCCCTCAAGAAGGCTCGTGGTTCCGAGGGGGAACGTGTCACCTCCGTGTGCGAAATGACATACGTACACTGCCTTCTCCCGCCTTAATTTTTTTACACAGCCATATTAGACAAAATAGAAGTACTGTGCTAAATTTTGGAATTATTTCAGGTTCGTTTCACCCTTTTTGTACATTAATTGAGTTTCTGGGCATTTAATGTGCATAATTCAAATTTGAACTACAAGCACAGGTTCCAGTGCACCAAAGTTGTTTGAAAAATCACATGTGTGTCCTTGGGTGTATTTCTAGGTCCCATGCAAGAGATTGGAGTGAAATTCAAACATTTGGGCATCGTGGCTCGGCCGGAAAGATTGAGAAACTTGGTTTTTTCAATTCCTGTAATTCCAAAATACGCCTGAAAATCATGAAACTTGGCATGTTGTCATGACATGGCACCAACCTACTGCGGTAATTTTTTTGGCCGAATTGGGACATGCTTTGGTGTAAGCTTCTTGCAAACCGGAGCTTCCCTCAAGAAGGCTCGTGATTCCGAGAGGGAACGTGTCACCTCCGTGTACGAAACGACATACGTACACTGCCTTCTCCCGCCTTAATTTTTTACACAACCAGATTAGACCAAATAGAAGTACCGTGCTAAATTTTGAAATTATTCCGGGTTTGTTTGGCCTTTTTTATACATTAATTGAGTTTTTGGGCATTTAATGTGCATAATTCAAATTTGAACTACAAGCACATGCTCCAGTGCACTAAAGTTGTTTGAAAAATCACATGTTTGCCCTTGGGTGAATTTCTAGGTCCCATGCAAGAGATGAGAGTGAAATTCAAACATCTGGGCGTTGTGGCTCAGCCGGAAAGATTGAGTGTCGGTGTCAAAACTGGCGGATCTCGGGTAGGGGGTCCCGAACTGTGCGTCTAGGCCGGATGGTAACAGGAGGCAGGGGACACAATGTTTACCCAGGTTCGGGCCCTCTTGATGGAGGTAAAACCCTACGTCCTGCTTGATTAATATTGATGATATGGGTAGTACAAGAGTAGATCTACCACGAGATCAGAGAGGCTAAACCCTAGAAGCTAGCCTATGGTATGATTGTATGTTGTCGTTGTTGTCCTACGGACTAAAACTCTAGGTTTATATAGACACCGGAGAGGGTTAGTGAGGGAGTCCTGTATTAGGGGGTGTTCGGATAGCCGGACTATACCTTCGGCCGGACTCCTGGACTATGAAGATACAAGATTGAAGACTTCGTCCCGTGTCCGGATGGGACTTTCCTTGGCATGGAAGGCAAGCTTGGCGATGCAGATATTCAAGATCTACTACCATTGTAACCGACTCTGTGTAACCCTAACCCTATCCGGTGTCTATATAAACCGGAGGGTTGTAGTCCGTAGGCAATCAACTCCATACACAACAATCATACCATAGGCTAGCTTCTAGGGTTTAGCCTCCTTGATCTCGTGGTAGATCTACTCTTGTACTACCCATATCATCAATATTAATCAAGCAGGAGTAGGGTATTACCTCCATCGAGAGGGCCCGAACCTGGGTAAAACAAAGTGTCCCCTGTCTCCTGTTACCATCCGGCCTAGACGCACAGTTCGGGACCCCCTACCCGAGATCCGCCGGTTTTGACACCGACATTGGTGCTTTCATTGAGAGTTCCTCTGTGTCGTCACCTTTAGGTCCGATGGCTCCTTCAATCATCAACAACGATGCAGTCCAGGGTGAGACTTTTCTCCCCGGACAGATCTTCGTCTTCGGCGGCTTCGCTCTGCGGGCCAATTCGCTCGGCCACCTTGAGCAGATCGAAAGCTATGCCCCTGGCCATCAGGTCAGGTTTGGAAGCCTAAACTACACGGTTGACATCCGCGGGGACTTGATCTTCGACGGATTCGAGCCACAGCCAAGCGAGCCGCACTATCTCGATGGGCATGATGTTGCTCTACCACCGAACAGCGCCTTGGAGGCCGCACACGCATCGGTTCCGACCATTGATTCGGAACCTACTGCACCGATCGAGGATCAGCGGTTAGACGCTGCCTCAGGGGCTGCGATCTCAGAGGCGATTGAGCCGAACTCCAGGCCCGCACTCCGCATGGCCCGTGACTCTAAGGATCCGGATTCCTCTCCGAACTCCGAGCCCCCCGCGCCCCTATCGATTGAATCCGATTGGGCGCCAATCATGGAGTTCACCGCCACGGACATCTTTCAGCACTCGCCCTTCGGCGACATCCTGAATTCTCTAAAGTCTCCCTCTTTATCAGGAGAGCCCTGGCCGGATTAAGGTTAGCGAGGATGGGATACGGACGATGAAGAAATTCAAAGCCCACCCACCACCCACTTGGTAGCCACTGCCGACAATTTAAACGACGTGCTCAACTTCGACTCTGGAGACATCGACAGCATGGATGACGATGCAGGAGATACCGACGAACCAACGCCCATAGGGCATTGGACAGCCACCTCATCCCACGATGTGTACATGGTGGATACCCCTAAAGGAAGCGACAACGAGGAAAAAGGGGACGGGACGGGAAATCGACCCCCCGAAAAGCAATCAAAGCGGTGGCGTAAACGCCGACCCAAGCCCCGCCTCGACAAAAACCCAGCCATAGAGCAGGACGAGCGGGCAGACGACGAGCAGGCCTTAGAGCAATCGTCCGAACAGGGAAACACGGATAGAGAAACCGAACATCCCTCCTCTGGCGAAAATGGCATTCCAGACAACCTCACGCCGAATAAACCTATGGAGCAGAAGAATCTCCACGAGAGGCTCGTTGCAACTACACGCAGCCTAAAAAAGCAGAAGCGGAAGCTAAAAATAGCGGAAGATGCACTCCGGATTAGATGGAGCAAAGTAACGAATACAACAGATAAGTACGGCGACAGTCGCCGCACTAAAAGCTATCCGAAAAGAAAGCTACTGCCTGAATTCGACGAAGAGGCCCTAGAGCCCTCGCATTCAAAAAATGAAAAAGCCACACGGTCGGATAGACGACCCCATAAAGCGGCAAGCGGCGCCGCACCTAAATCGGCATGCGACCCTCTTAAGGATTCGCATCATGGCCCAGTCAGGTCCATTTATGGGCCAAGAAAGCAAGCTCTCGTAAGCAACGCTATGAAGCCATCATCTGAATCTGGCATACCCAAATACAGGGGCGCTGCACACCCCCTATGTTTCACCGATGAGGTCCTGGACTATGAATTCCCAGAGGGATTCAAACCCGTAAACATAGAGGCATATGATGGAACAACAGACCCTGGAGTCTGGATCGAGGATTATATCCTCCACATACACATGGCTAGAGGAGAGGATCTCCATGCCATAAAATATCTACCCCTTAAGCTTAAAGGGCCAGCCCGGCATTGGCTTAAAAGCCTTCCCGAAAACACAATTGGAAGCTGGGAGGAGCTCGAGGATGCTTTCCGAGAAAATTTTCAAGGGACCTATGTCCGGCCTCCAGATGCAGACGATCTTAGTCACATAACTCAACAACCCGGAGAATCAGCTCGGCAGTTCTGGAATAGATTCCTCACTAAAAAGAATCAGATAGTTGACTGTCCGGACGCCGAAGCCTTAGCAGCTTTCAGGCATAATGTCCAAGACGAATGGCTCGCCAGACACCTCGGCCAAGAAAAGCCAAGAACAATGGCCACACTAACAAGCCTCATGACCTGCTTTTGTGCAGGGGAGGACAGCTGGTTGGCAAGGTGCAGCCCCAGCGACCCAAATACATCCGAAATAAGGGATGGAAACGGAAAATCGCGATGCAACAAGGACCGTCACTGGACTAAGGGCAAAAGTCCGAAGAGCACGACAGTCAATGCCGGATTCAAAGGCTCACGGCAAAATCAGGAAAAATCGCCCTCCAGGACAACAGGGACGATCCATCCAACCTAAATAAAATCCTAGACAGGATATGTCAGATACATAGTACTCCCGGGAAGCCTGCTAACCATACCCACAGAGACTGTTGGGTTTTCAAACAATCCGGCAGACTCAATGCTGAACACAAGGGGCTCGACACACCAAGCGAAGACGAGGACAAACCCCAAAAGTAGAGTACTAGGAAACAAAAGAACTTCCCACAAGAAGTAAAAACAGTGAACTCACTTCACATAACAAAACGTGCGGCGCCCGTAAAGGTACGCACCACACGGCCCATCCCCAAAGGGTCCTGCCACTGGTTGTCAAAACTGATCATCTTCGATCAGCTAGATTATTCTAGGAATATCAAGAATGCAGGCTGGACTGCCTTGATACTTGATCCAATAATTGGCGGACTCCAGTTTTCAAATGTCCTTATGGACGGCGACAGTGGACTAAACCTGATATATCAGGATACAATCCAGCACATGGGGATATACCCAGCAAGAATCCACCGCAGCAAAACCTCCTTTCAAGGGGTAATACCTGGTCCGGACACCCATTGTACGGGTTTTCTCTGGCTCACAGTCACATTCGGCTCTGCCGATAACCTCCGTCGCGAAAAGCTGACCTTCCATATCGTCCCGTTCTCAAGTCGCCATCAAGCACTACTGGGACGCGAAGCTTTCGCTCGCTTTAACGCAATACCGCATTATGCATCTCTTACGCTTAAGATGCCCGGTCCACGAGGTATCATCTCTTTGGAGGGGAAGCACTAAAATGCGCCTCCCCAAGCGGAGGACTGTGCGGCCGCTTTGACAGCCCCACAGCAAAATGGCCTCACCGGCCAAAAAACTTCGAAATAGGTCATTTAAAGACCACGAACGTGGATAGACGAGTTCGGCGCAAAATCATCACTGATGCAGGCCTAGAAGCCATATACCCCCGCACTAGGGGCTCCACGCATATACAATAAGAGACAATAAAGCTCAAACTTATATATCTTACTTTATACTTTGCTTATTTTAAACTTTTTCGGCACGACCCGTTTTCAACTCAGTTCCTCTCTTTTACAGATGAACGTCGTGCGGCACCCGTCCAGGATATGGCACAACGGAGACACTGGCGCAGACGTGCAGTAGGGACCCGTCCTAAAGGATTCTTTTTAGATTAAGACCCTACGTAAACCTTTTTTACTGTCTCTTGTTGTTACACATCCCCTGGTTTTTTCTTTCCAACATAACCAAGGAGGAGGCTGGCGTCTTGGCATATGGCCACGTTAGAATTTTTGCCCGTACCTGGACACTAGGGGCTTTTTTTAATAAAGAGTGTTGTTTGGCCTGCACTCATAAAGACCGAACACCTTAGGGAGTGTTCGGCGTCGCGAGTTTTGGCACTATATGCATCAGCTCCGAATCATGTCTTTGGTCAAATGTTGGGTTGCCCGGCTCCTGAGTTCGGCTACCTTACATTCCGCTCTATCGGCTAAGGTAGCACCAGGAGAACTACTGTGATTGTGCCCCCGGTTCGGCCAGGGCGAGCACCTCAGTAGAGAAAGCCGAAAACTGACTGTCATGATGTAGCGTGAGACTGGTCAGCCACTCGATGACCGATCGGAATCTATCGGATTCCTCCTCTTTAACGAAGGACCGCTTCCTGGTCAGGCACATACGCGCCCCGAATTCGGGTGAGCGTAGTTGCCACCAAGGAGCTACCTAAAGAGTCTCATTTTCTTACTCCTATGGCTAAGTGAAAGTGTTAAAGCATTATAGTCCGGTTGCCTGGCCTGCTGCGCTATCACCTCCTTTGTAGGACCAAGACGTTGGGTTAAGTGTGAAAATGCGTCTTCTGCGAGCACCCCCACACTATGTGCGTGGGGGCTGAAGCCAACGACTGCCATCTTTCAGATTCTATACATGTATATATATGTATATCTTAAAACGGCCGCATAGAAGGTGTTAATAATACTTGGAGGCACAAGTATAAAAAAGGCCACTACAGTTTATCAAAATACTAATTTTCAATTACATATGCTATCATAACATAGCATCTTTCGAGCACTGCATTTCTATTACACGAGCGCCTTCAAGGACTTCCTGAAAATAGTGCTCGGAAGATACTCGGCTTTTGTCCGAATCTCGGGACGCAACAACGGTGGTCTCCATCTCTACCCAGTATGTCTTGACACGGGCAAGAGCCATCCTTGCGCCCTCTATGCATGCTGACCTCTTCAGTGCATTAATACGCGGCACCGCATCAAGGAATTGCTGCACCAAGCTGAAATAACTCTTCGGCTCCGATCTCCCCGGCCACAGCGAGTCCGGACAACCTATTGAGTTCGGCCCATTGAGCCAAACGATCATCCACTGCCAGTGGACGCTCTGGATTATGAAACTGCGACCAGAAAAGCTTTTCCACTCCGCAATCTTTCTGATCTCGAAAGTGTTCGGTCGCATCAGCGGCACTCGTTGCTAAGTCCAGATAGGTGTCCTTCACACTCCACATCTGGTCCAATGGAGCAAACTTCGGATCACAAACCTTCCTCCGCAGCATAAAGGGCTTTCCAGCCGCAATCTGTTCGGCCTGACACAGCTCCTCTTTCGCAGCTCTCATCACAGAGCGAGCATCCTTGGCATCGGCAACGGCCTTCTCTAAGTCCGTCTGTCTCGCCCGGTCTTCTTTCTCAAGAAGTTTGCAACGGTCTGCAGCGCTCTTTAACTTCTCGGCCATTTCGGCCATCTCTTCTTTGCTTCGGCAGTGAGCAGCCTGTTCGGCTCTCAGCTCTTCAAGAGCCTTCTTGGCAGCCGCATCGCTTTCTCTGGCTTGCTCCTTAGCTCGGGCAAGTTCTGCCCTAAGATTCTCCATGGCGGCCGTACCATCTGTGTCAAGCGCACACATTGTAAGACACTGACATGAAGCTCCTCTTACCTAATGCCGCCCGAAGAATTACATACCTTGAGCCTCATCAAGCCGCTTGTTAACAAGCGCGATGTCGGCATCTGCCACGCCCAGTTGCCGCTTTAGTTCGGCCACATCATCAGTTCGGCTTGATTCCGGACACCTCTCCACCTACATTCAATGGCGACATCTTAGACCTGAGATTATGATCCTCTCCGCGCCGTCATTTCTTGACAACGCGCAGAGTCTCAGGGGCTACTATCTACACAAGGCGCATCTTACTTATGCGCAACTGACAAAAGTGTACATTATCTAACGTACCTCAAAACCCGTCAGTAAGCTTTTGACGGCCTCATGCAATCCGCTTTCTGCGGACGAAATCCTTTCAATCACCGTGCCCATCAATGCACGGTGCTCTTTTGAGATGGAAGCTCGCCCCAGCAGAATCTTCAGTTCCTCCGGGCGAGCACCAGACGGTGCCGGACTTGCCCTATGACCTCTTTCGAAGGCCAGACGCGGAGAACCTCGGGGGGCCACATAGCTATCTTTCGCCCCTGCCGGATTCGGAGAAACCCTCCGCGACGACACCTCAAGGTCGCCCTCCTCGCTGGGCGGAACGACAGGGGGAGGCGTTCCGCTCTCCATCATCTCCGGAAGAAGATCCCCCAAAGACGAGCTCTGCTGCGAAGGGCTAAGGTCCGAGCTACAAGGTAAAATTTCGGTTAATCTTCTCAGATATAAAATCAAGGATTTCTCTCATCCCTCAAAAGGAAAATCTTTTCTCCACTTACGGCTCGCTGGAGAGCTGATCCCCTTGAGGGCGTAGTCCGGCCAAGGAACTCCCTGGCGTCGGATCCTCTGACGAGGATTTTCTCCCCCGTTTTGAGGCCATGGTTTCTGGGTCGTCAGAGGCGGCTCTCTTCTTCCCCTTAGGAGAGGAATTGTCGGTTCCTCCCTTCGGAGCAGCCTCCTTCGAGGAGGCCGTAGCTTCCTTGTCCTCCCCCTCCAAAGGCATTATCTCCAGCATCCTGACTAGCACAGGATCCGGCCTGGTTTCAGGAAGGGGAGCCGGACACCTGATCAACTTTGCCTTCGCTATCCACTCCTATTTAAAAGGACGGCTCTTTTAGGGGCAAGGTTATGACAATTATACGGATAGAAGGTCCGGGCACAAGGTTGCTTACTTGAGTATCCGGGCAATTGTAGCTTAGGCCTGCGTCCTCGGTTGAATCCAGACACATCTCTTGTGATCCGAAGAACAGTCTATGCATCTCCGCGGGCGTTGCGCCCATAAAATTCTGGAGAACTCGCGGTCCCTCTGGATTAAAATCCCACTGGCGAAGGGGGCGACGTTTGCCGGGCAATATTTGGCGAATCAGCATGACCTGCGTCACCTTGACCAAACTGAGGTCTCCTTCCAAGAGATCCTTAATTCGGCCCTGTAACAGGGGCACGTCTTTGGGCAAACCCCAATCTAATCCTTTGTTGACCCATGACGCTAGCCGTGATGGGGGACCCGAGCGAAAGGCAGGAGGCGCCGCCCATTTGGCGCTCCTGGGAGCGGTGATATAGAACCATTCTTGTTGCCACAAGCCGAGCTCTTCTTGAAAGGAGCCCTCGGGCCATGGAGCATCAGCATTCTTACTTATGACAGCGCCTCCGCACTCTGCGTGCCGTCCCTCGATCATCTTCGGCTCCAATCCAAAAGTCTTGAGCCATAATCCGAAGTGAGGAGTAACACGGAGGAACGCTTCACACACAACGATGAATGAGGAAATGTGGAGGATGGACTCCGGAGCTAAGTCATGAAACTCCAGCCCGTAATAAAACAACAGCCCCCTCATGAAGGGATCCATCGGGAAGCCTAACCCCCGAAGGAAGTGAGACATGAACACCACGCTCTCACCGGGCTGGGGATTGGGAATAGCCTGCCCTTGAGCAGGCAACCTATGCGGAATTTCGGCGGTCAAGAACTTTTCCTCTCTCAACTTTAGCATGTCCTCCTCCGTGACGGAGGAGGGCATCCATCGGCCTTGAAGGTCAGAACCGGACATTGTCGAAGGTCCGAAGCGCCTGGAATCTGGAGCCTAGGGTGTTGGAACTCGAGGCGACGGGCGAACTCGTTTGAGATTGAAAAAAAGGAGTAAGGCCTTGGTCTCTTTATAAGAGGTTGAATACCAGGAGCCCTCCCCGTAACCGTTTGGGACTCGCCTTTAATCGAGAAAACATGCTAACGGGCACGATTGGGTTACCCACGTCCGTATTGATGAGAATCCCGTAAAAGGGGGGCACACGATCTTTGCTTTGACAAGACGTGCCAAGGAAACCGCCTCACAAAACATGCTGAGGTGGAAAAGTAAAAACGATTCGAGTAAAGGACTTGGCCGTAGTGTGATAGTGCACTGCGGAATACGTCAGCAGATTTGATTTGTGTTAATATTATTATTCTCTCTATGGCAATATGTGGAAACTTATTTTACAGAGCCGGACACTACTCTTGGTGTTTACAATCTTCTACGAAGGACTTGGAGGAGGAACCCGCCTTGCAATGCCGAAGACAATCTGCGCGCCGGACTCGTCGTCATTGAAGCCTGGTTCAGGGGCTACTGAGGGAGTCCTGGATTAGGGGGTGTTCGGATAGCCGGACTATACCTTCGGCCGGACTCCTGGACTATGAAGATACAAGATTGAAGACTTCGTCCCGTGTCCGGATGGGACTTTCCTTGGCGTGGAAGGCAAGCTTGGTGATGCGGATATTCAAGATCTCCTACCATTGTAACCGACTCTGTGTAACCCTAACCCTATCCGGTGTCTATATAAACCGGTGGGTTGTAGTCCGTAGGCAATCAACTCCATACACAACAATCATACCATAGGCTAGCTTCTAGGGTTTAGCCTCCTTGATCTCGTGGTAGATCTACTCTTGTACTACCCATATCATCAATATTAATCAAGCAGGAGTAGGGTATTACCTCCATCGAGAGGGCCCGAACCTGGGTAAAACAAAGTGTCCCCTGTCTCCTGTTACCATCCGGCCTAGACGCACAGTTCGGGACCCCCTACCCGAGATCCGCCAGTTTTGACACCGACAGTTAGGGTTACACAAGGTCGGTTACAAAGGAGGAGATATCCATATCCGTATTGCCTAGCTTGCCTTCCACGCCAAGTAGAGTCCCATCCGGACACGAGACAAAGTCTTCAATCTTGTATCTTCATAGTCTAATAGTCTGGCCAATTGATAGTCCGGCTGTCCGGAGACCCCCTAATCCAGGACTCCCTCGGTAGCCCTTGAACCAGGCTTCAATGACGATGAGTCCAGCACGCAGTATTGTCTTTGGCATTGCAAGGCGGGTTCCTTCTCCGAATACATCACAGAAGAACTTGAATACGAGGATGGTGTCCGACCCTGCAAAATAAGTTCCACATACCACCGTAGAGAGAATAATATTTTCGCAATTCTAATTTGCTGACTTGTCTTGACAGTATGACGTTATGTCATGGCCCGGTGATTATTTGAACCGTTTCCTTTAACCAGCCCCGCACATAACACGAGGCAGTTTTTCGACACGTCTTGTCAAAGCAGAGGTCGTGTCCCCTTATTACGGGATTCTCATCAACATGGGCGTGGGTAACCCAACCGCGCCATCGATTACGTCGCTTGGGGGATAAGCGAGTTTTACCAGGCAAGTGGGGACGCTTAGTTTCGTCCGCCCATATAAAGGGATAAGGATTCACCTTTCTATCCACGCCTTCTTCCTCCTTTGCTCATCCATTTTCGCACACTCGAGCTCTAGCGCCCAAGTCCGCACTTCCCACCTCAACCTTCTCCAACCATGTCCGGAGCGGGAGGCAGGTGGATGGTCTCCTCCGTCACGGAGGGAGACATCAAGAAGATGCGTGGAGCCGGATACTTAGCCACGAATATCGCGCATCGGCTGCCTGCTGTGGGGCAGATCGTCCCTACCCCGGAACCTCACGAGAGGGTAGTCTTCCTCCACCACTTCCTCCGTGGGCTGGGGTTTCCCCTCCATACATTCGTCCGTGGTCTCATGTTCTACTACGGGCTGGACTTTGATGATCTGGCCCCGAACTTCGTCCTCAATATTTTGGCGTTCATCGTCGTGTGTGAGGCTTTCCTCAGCATCCGGCCCCACTTTGGCCTGTGGTTAAAGACCTTCAATATCAAGCCGAAGGTGGTACGAGGCCAACAAGCAGAATGCGGCGGAGCCATGGTGGGCAAGATGCCCAACGTTATATGGCTCGAAGGCTCCTTCGTGGAGACAATAAAGGGATGGCAATCGGCGTGGTTCTACATCACCGAGCCGCGCGACGCCAAGTGGGCGGCATCCCCCGAGTTTCGATCTAGATTCCCTACACGGCTCACTTCCTGGAAAGAGAAGGGCTTATCGTGGGGTTCATCGGTGGAGCTGGACGGACTCCAGAAATGTATCCGGAGTATGGCAAGCAAGAAGCTCAAGCTTGTCAACATAGTCTAGGTTATGCTCATCCGCCGGATCCTCCTGTGTCAACAATGGGATTTTAACTTGTGGGAGTTCGACCCGGCACGACACCAGACTCTGAGCGAGCTCTTTGATACGACACACAAGGACGTCTGGAAGGTGCTGTTCAAGGGCGCCGAGGTCCCTCCTTCTATCGCCGAGGACCGCGGACTAAGCGCAAAGCGCCTAGCGCGTTCGGTGAGTTCAATACGTCCCATAGGACATTTATTTCCCCTAGCTTAATTATGTGTGGGGTCTAATCTCCATGCCTTTGACAGAACTGGGTGGAGACATCGGGGCAGATTAACTGTTCGGCCCCTTTGCCCGAAGACACTGCAGGCGCTCTCCTGACGGAGATGCTGACTCCAGCTCCTTACAAGGTGCTGGAGAAGACCAAGAAGGCCAAGGGAACCCGAAAGAGTTCCCGGCGCCAGGTGTTATCGGACTCATCGTCCGATAACTCTGCGGCACACTCTTCCCCCGAAGACGAGGAGGAAGAAGAAGATGCTCCCCCCAAGCAGGGGAGACAATTAAAGGAAGGCCGCCCCAACTAGGGGAGCCGAAGGGTCCAAGAAGGGAAGGAATCTCCTTCCGGACAGCTCCACCGCCACCGACGAAGACGAGTGGTTGCCCAGGGCCAAGCCCCTAGGGAGATCGTAAGTATTCGGATACCAGAGTAACTCGTAGCATTCCTTTGTCGCACTGCTTTCCCTAACGCCGAACATGATTATGCATGCCGCCACGAGCCAGCATCGATGTATCATCGGACGGCTCCCTGGGCTCATCGGACATGGATAGCGATCCAGTCCCGACCGCCACCTCCCCTCCTCCTGCGGACGACACTGAGGTGTTGTCTCAAGAGGCACCAGATCAAGGGGAGACAGTCCCGGAGGTGCCTCAAGGCGACCTTCCGAACTCCGGGAGACGAGGGGACGGGGCCCATGAGAGCTCCGAGTTCGGCCCTCAGCCGAACACCGCGCCGGAACCTCCAGCGGTTCCAGGCTCGGGCAGGCGGCCTCCTTCTAAGAGGGGCAAGACGCCTGTGTCGGTGACCTCTGTCCATCTAGAGGCGCCGGACAATCTGCTGGAAGCACTTCGTAGTGCTTCCATCGACGAGAAGCACCGTACTATTATGAGTGCGGTGGTCCAGAAGGTTCAGTCCGCCAAGAGCGGGTTGACTGAAGCCTGTGCCAGCCTTCTAACAGGCTTTGAGGTAAGTGTTTTAAAATGTATTAGAGATATTACCGCATAGACAGTAGCCCCTGATGCTTTGTTCGGTGTTCACAAAGAAAAGCCGAACAGAGGATCAAATAATATTGCAGGAGTCTAGTATAAGTATGTCAATATGCATATGCAGGCTTCGCTGCTGGCATCGGCCGCACTGACTGCGGAGGTCGCCATACTGAAGCAGGACCTCGAGGGGTCCAGGAAAGAGCTCGGCCTTGCCAAGAGGCAGCTCAAGGAGAACAAGGGTAAGTAATACCCTGTCTATAGATATGTATATAAAAAAGAAGATGCGGTTGCAAAATGACAGGATCAACATATATTTGCCAGGGGCCACGAGCGAGGTGGCGACCCTGAAGCAAGCGCTAACCAAGGCCGAAGATAACACGGCCAAGGAGCGCACCGAGTGAGAGAAGCACAAGGCTTGGGTGGGCGAGGTGCAGGAAGAGCTCCAGGCTCTCGTGGCGAAGCATGAGGCGTTGGAGCTTGACTCAAAGACGCGGGAGTCTGAGCTTGCCGCAGCCCTCGAGAGCGCAAGAAGTGCCAAGGCCAAAGCCCAAAAGGCCCTCCAGGAGATCGATGCTATGAAGAAGATAGCGGCGGGTAAGGATTTCTATATGCAAAGCAAGCATGTAAAAGTAAATTACCGATTACTTACCCGAATCCAGAGCTCTCCAGGAGCATTCGCAGATTTGCCCTGCAGCATGTCCGATGCCGCACAATTTTACCAGGCCGAGGATGGAAGCTCAACAGAGAAGCTGTTTTGGTCTCAGTATGCTGAGGCCGAACACCCGGTGCCAATGAGCGACCAGCTGAAGCAGATGGTCGAGCTACATAAGGCGGCCGATCGGGCCATGAGGAGATTTATAGTCCGGCTGTGGCCTAGCGACGCCCTTCCGAACAACTTCTTCGGCCTGGTGAGGCGACTTGTGGATGCCTGCCCGTGGCTGGAGGTCGTCAAGCGATCTGTCTGCATTGAAGGTGCACGCCGGGCTTTTTCCCGTGTGAAATTGCAGTGGGTCAAGCTAGACGCCATGAAGCTGATCAAGGAGGGGCCGCCGGAGGGCAAGGAGCACCGCCACCCCGAGATGTACTATGAGGGTGTTCTGCCGGGTGCCTGTCTCATAGCGGACGAGTGTTCAAAAGATGTAATATTTGAGTGAGACTTGCTCGTTTTATCCTGTATTTATGAAAACTTGTTTCATATGCGCTATGCAACGCTTGTTTGAATTTAAAATATTACCTTCTGTTTGGCTGTTTATCCAATCTGAGAGATGGCTAGTCCTCGGCTTCTGCCCCCATGCCACGAGTGCTGGGGTGTTTGGGATAAACCTGAGCACTCTTGTTCCCATGTTTGGGTCCTTCGAGGGAGGTGCTCAGCACAGGGAACAAGGCAACCGGACTAATAATGCTTTATCACTCTCACTTAGCCATAGAATTCTATAATTTTAAATTTCGGCGAAGCCCCTGGTATTCGGAAGGCCGAATATGGGGCGCGATACACGCCTTTAAGCCGGACAGGTCCGGCCCCTCGCTCTAAGCGGCATAAGTCTTTAGGGACTTGAAAACCTCGCCGAATAGCGACCAGTCTCTTGCCTTATCATGACAGTCAGTTTTAGCTTTCTCTACTGAGGTGCTGAACCCAGCAGAACCGTGGCACAATCGCAGTAGTTCTCCTAGCGCTACCTTAGCCAATAGAGCGGAACGTAAGGTACCAAAACATAGGAGCCGGGCAAACCCAACTTTTGACCAAAGACATGATTCGGAGCTGATGCATATAATGCTATAAGTTCGGGGTGCCGCACTTGTGAAAGTGTTCGGACTTTTCACACCGTATTGTGGGGTACGTAAGCCCCTGGTGTATTAGCCATACCAAAGTGTACGGTTGCAAGGCGTCGTTAATGAACACATAGATATATATATATATATATATATAATGATAATGCAATAATAGTCGTAATGTCATGCTTTGTTTACTCAAAAAATTGCGTTAAAGCAGAGTGATACAGATAGTGCGATAAGGAAAGACTAGGACTATGTCCCTTCCAAGGGCAAGCTGAGGAATGATATTAAATCGAATATTTCGCTCGTTACTGTAATCCACCTGGGAATTCCGTGGTATGAAGTAGCTGTCTGCCTCCTTGGTTGCTGCATCATGTGTTCGGCAATAGTGCTGCCGGACAGTGTTTCCAGAGATTAAGGTCCTGAAAAAAGAGAAAAATGACCAAACGGGAAGCCCCTAGTGCGGTTTAAGCCGCGTCTTGGGGCGTGCCGCAGTTGTGTCCCCCTCCCCACCTGTGCCCATGGTATTTTTAATGCGTAATTATGTACGCGTGGCACGAGTTTCGCCGTTGGGCTGGGGTTGGGGTAGCTGCCGTATTGCTACAAGAGCTCAGATCGTGCCAGGCGGTCTATTTGCCGATTGCTCCGAGCGCGCTTGAAGGTGTCCGGGCTTTGAAGCGCCGAACTGGTTGATTGCCTCGAGAGGCTGCTTTGCGCTTCTGCCGCGAGGGCCGCGATGTGCTCCTCTGTTCGAAGAGAGCGCTCTGTGTTTCCATTGACTGTAATAACTCCGCGAGGTCCTGGCATCTTGAGCTTGAGGTATGCATAGTGCGGTACCGCATTGAATTTAGCAAATGCGGTTCGCCCGAGCAGCGCGTGATAACCACTGCGGAACGGGACTATATCGAAGATTAACTCTTCGCTTCGGAAGTTATCCGGGGATCCGAAGACCACTTCCAGTGTAATTGAGCCAGTGCAATGGGCCTCTACACCTGGAATGATGCCTTTAAAGGTCGTTTTTGTGGGTTTGATCCTTGAGGGGTCTATACCCATTTTGTGCACTGTATCCTGATAAAGCAGGTTCAGGCTGCTGCCGCCATCCATAAGGACTCGAGTGAGGTGAAGTCCGTCAATGGTTGGGTCTAGGACCAGTGCGGCAAATCCGCCATGACGGATACTAGTGGGGTGGTCCCTGCGATCGAAGGTGATCGGACAGGAGGACCAAGGGTTGAACTTTGGGGCGACTGGCTCCAACGCATATACGTCCCTGAGCGCACGCTTTCGCTCCCTCTTGGGGATGTGGGTTGCGTATATCATGTTCACCGTCCGCACTTGCGGGGGAAACCTCTTCTGTCCTCTGGTGTGTGCCTGCCGGGGCTCCTCCTCGTCATCGCTATGCGGCCCCTTGTCCTTGTTTTCGGCAATTAACTTGCCGGCCTGCTTGAACACCCAACAATTCCTGTTGGTGTGATTGGTTGGCTTGTCTGGGGTGCCGTGTATTTGACACGAGCGATCGAGTATACGGTCCAAGATGGATGGACCCGACGTACTTTGTTTGAATGGCTTTTTCCGCTGACCTGGTTTAGAGCCTTTGAATCCGGCATTGACTGTTGTATCCTCGGTATTTTCACTGTTAATGCGGCACTTATGTTTGTTGCGACGTGACCTGCTATTGCCGTCCTTGGTATCCGAGGTACCATGGTTCTTTGATATGTTATTACTGCGAGCCAGCCAGCTGTCTTCTCCCGCACAAAAGCGGGTCATGAGCGTCGTGAGAGCTGCCGTAGATTTCGGCTTTTCCTGACCAAGGTGCCGGGCTAGCCACTCGCCTCGGATGTTGTGTTTGAAAGCCGCTAAGGCCTCTGCATCCGAACATTCAACGATTTGATTTTTCTTTGTAAGGAACCGAGTCCAGAATTGCCTGGCCGACTCTTCTGGCTGCTGAATTATGTGGCTCAAGTCATCGGCGTCTGGTGGTCACACATAAGTGCCTTGAAAGTTGTCGAGGAATGCGGCTTCCAGATCTTCCCAACAACTAATGGAGTCCGCTGGCAAGTTGTTAAGCCAATGCTGCACTGGTCCTTTGAGCTTTAGTGGGAGGTATTTGATGGCATGTAAGTCATCACCGCGGGCCATGTCGATGTGGAGGAGGAAATCCTCGATCCATACTGCGGGATCTGTTGTGCCGTTGTATGATTCAATATTTACAGGTTTGAAACCTTCTAGGAATTGATGTTCCATTACTTCGTCTGTGAAGCATAAGGGGTGTGCGGCGCCTCTGTATTGGGATATATCGCGATGCATCTCGAATGGGTCTTGCCCGCTGTGTTCGGCCCGGCCAGATTTGCTTTTACTGTATCCGGCGTGGCGTTTATCGTCTCGCAGAGTTGTGCACCCTCGTGATCCGTAGATCGATCTTGCATGCTTTGCTTTGTCCTCCAATATGTCTCGTAGGTCTGGCGTATCTCCCCATGCCTTTTTATTTGAATGGCGTCGGGGTAGAGGCTGAGTTTTTGGCTGGAATGCCTCTCTATCGCGGCCACGAGGTGGACGATCAGCCGTATCATACACTTCTTCCTCCGGTCGGGGTAGTAACCTGCACTTTGGGTAATTCTTGGAGGGGCGCTCGAGTTTATATTCCTCGGTTGCGAGGACTTCAGTCCATCTGTCAGCTAGCAGATCTTGATCAGCTTGAAGCTGCTACTGCTTTTTTTCAGGCTATTTGCCATGGCCATAAGCCGGCGCTTGAAGCGCTCTTGTTCGACGGGATCCTCTGGTACGGGGAATTCACCTTCGCCAAGGCTTGCCTCGTCTTCGGCGGGGGGCATGTAATTGTCATCCTCTTCCTCTCCGTCTGCCACTCTCTCAGGAAGGCTGGCTCCTCCCTCCTCCTGCTCTAAATCTTGCTGGAGGGGATTGTTGTTGTCTTCGGCACTATCCGGAGTGCTATTATCTCCTGTGCCGGTATCACCACTTTTGCTTTGGCGGGACTTAGAGCGGCGCCGCTGACGTCGGCGCTTGGGTTGCTTCTTGGAGGGGTCATCCTCCGTTGTCTCGTCGCCATTGCCTTCTTTGGGTGTATCCACTATGTATATGTTATAGGACGAGGTGGCTTTCCAGTGCCCTATAGGCACTGGTTCATGTTCGTCTCCTAGATCATCGTCCATACCGTCGATGTCTTTGGAGTCAAAGTCGAGCATGTCGGTTAAATCATCGACAGTGGCTACGAAGTGGGTGGTGGGTGGGCGTCGAATTTCTTTGTCGTCCGCATCCCAATCCTGTTGGCCATAGTTCGGCCAGGGCTCTCCTAACAAAGAGAGAGACTTTAGTAAATTCAGAATGTTGCCGAAGGGCGAGTGCTGAAAGACATCCGCGGCAGTGAATTCCATGACCGGCGCCCAATCGGATTCGATTGGCAGGGGCGCGGACGGTTCGGAGTCCGGAAAAGAGTCCGACACCTTGGAGTCACGGGCTTCGCAGAGGATTAGGCTGGTGTTCGGCTCGATCGCCGTTGAGACTGCAGCCCCTGAGGCGGTGTCTAGCCACCCGTCCCGATTGGCGCAGTTGGCTCCGAGCTAAGGGTCGGAGCTGATGCGGGCACGACCTCTGGGGTACTGTTCGGCGGCAGAGTTAGGTCATACCAGTCATGACAGTGCGGCGCACCCAGCTGTGGCTCCAATCCGTCGAAGATCAAGTCTCCGCGGATGTCGGCCGTGTAGTTCAAACTTCCAAATCTGACCTGATGGCCAGGGGCATAGCTTTCAATCTGCTCCAGATGGCCAAGCGAATTTGCCCGCAGTGCAAAGCCGACGAACACGAAGATCTATCCTGGGAGAAAAGTCTCACCCTGGACCACATCGTTGTTGATGATTGGAGGAGCCATCGGGCCTAAAGGTGACGACACAGAGGAACTCTCAATGAAAGCACCAATCTCGGTGTTAAAACCGGCGGATCTCGGGTAGGGGGTCCTGAACTGTGCGTCTAGGCCGGATGGTAACAGGAGGCAGGGGACACAATGTTTACCCAGGTTAGGGCCCTCTTGATGGAGGTAAAACCCTACGTCCTGCTTGATTAATATTGATGATATGGGTAGTACAAGAGTAGATCTACCACGAGATCAGAGAGGCTAAACCCTAGAAGCTAGCCTATGGTATGATTGTATGTTGTCATTGTTGTCCTACGGACTAAAACCCTTTGGTTTATATAGACACCGGAGAGGGTTAGGGTTACACAAGGTCGGTTACAAAGGAGGAGATATCCATATCCGTATTGCCTAGCTTGCCTTCCACGCCAAGTAGAATCCCATCCGGACACGAGATAAAGTCTTCAATCTTGTATCTTCATAGTCTAACAGTCCGGCTAATGGAGATAGTCTGGCTGTCCAGAGACCCCCTAATCCAGGACTCCCTCATTGAGAAACTTGGTTTTTTAATTCCTGTAATTCCAAAACACGCCTGAAAATCATGAAACTTGGCATGGTCTCATGACATGGCACAACATGCTGTGGTAATTTTTCTGTCCGATTTGCGAAGGCGCACACATTAAAAATCAACAAAGTCATTTTCGAACAAGTGCTGTCACATTACAAATCAGAAACACAAGTATTATTGAAACTTTGGGCGTTCGACTTACCAATTACGTGCAGGCACGCGTCCCCTTTTTTATTGGCTAGGAGGTGCTGTGTGGGGTAGCTATTTGAGTACGGGGGGCGTGCGATCAGACCCCTGCGCGTGCTCATCGGGAGGAGAGCCCTTTGACCGCTACCCTCCGTGCACCTCCCTCCCAACGTCTCCATTAATGGCGCTCGAGCACCTGTTCTATGGCGTGGCTATATGTCTCACTGGACTGAGATTTAAGAGAGAAAAATGAAAATATGAAAAGAAAGTTTTGCACGGATCATGATGTTAGATCCGATGGACCTATATAGCATCGACTGCAACTTATACCAAGCATGATGAATATAAGGACGATGACATTGGATAATAATTGTCTTACATATTTATAAACATAATTAAAGAAAGCCACATGCGGCAACGCCCCATATACACAAGGGCAAACGAAGAAGGAAGACAACAAGCTGGCTCGCTGATCTCTACTTTCTTGATGTGTTGCTGTAGGCCACGGGAACTAGTCTCCGCAGCGGGCGGCGACGAGCTCTTTCTTGTCCTCAAGATGCTGGTTGAGAGCATCCACAAATTCCTCCACCAGCCTTCTACGCTTGATGCGCAGCATGGCATTCTCGTCCATAAGTTTCTCGACGATGATGCCAGTCCTCTTCAACAAGGCAGTGGTCTGCTCCTGCTGCTCTGCACTTCCGATGATCTTCTCCCTCAGCGGGACGTGCTCGGCCCGTAGCTTTGCATTGCTCTCATTTTGTTGCCGGATGACGTCGGTAGACTGTTCAAATGAGGCTTTCAGGTTATCCTGCAACCTTGCCCACCTAGAGATCTGATCCATCTGCCTAAGGACGAGGGCACGCATGCGCCTGTAAGAGTCGTCGCCTGCCCGTGAGACATTTTCCCAAGCCACCGCGGTGTGGGAGGACATCTCTGCTGCATTCGCAATGCGGCGAGACATCTCTTCTGCTTCCGCGGCGCGGCTGGACCAGTCTGCTGCATCGATGGCGTGGCAGGTCCTCCGTGATCCTTCGGCGACGTGGCAAGACCTCTCTGCTGCTACGGCCGTGCGGCGGGACATGTTGGCTGCTTTCGTGGCGAGGCGGGACATCTCACGTGCTTCCTCTTCCAGGCTCGCCTCTCCCTGGTGGCAATCTCTTGACCCAGAACTCATGCTGGCCATGGCGGACGCAAGGGAACGATGATGAATGACTTGTTTGTTTTTGACTTTTTGTGGATGAGGAGTTGAGGAGGAATGTGCAGTCATCTTGGAGTAGTAGTATTTATAACCGAGTAGTAATACGCTCCTAAGTGGGAAACCGTTTAGGTCTTGATCGGTGTGAATAGGTTTGCAATTTGGAATGTGATGGGGCGCATGCTCAAAATTTATTGACGGTTATAAGTGCGGCACTATTCCCGAAAGGCGTAACGTGGGCATGTACGCCTTCTCGGTCGCGTACGTGGCATTTGCACCATAGGGTGCACCGCAATAGGCAATGTCAGCACACGTCCTGTTCGAACAACCGTGCGCACTCATTATTACCATCGCGCGTGCTTCTTTTAATTAGAATGGGTGTGCCCATCTAGTGCACACACGTTGATCTGTCTAACTATTTTAGTTTGTTGTGGCTAATCGCAAACAGCTCATCCATGTGAAGTGTATGCCATCAATCGCAGACACTTTGATCTAGCTTACCCATTTTTGATCTGTTGCCTAATCGCAAATAGTTAATCCTTCTGAAGCATATGCCCTCAATCACACAAACCTTGATCTGGCTGAATATTTCTTTTGTGTTGCCTAATCACAAACAGTTCAACCGAGTGAACTGTATCCTGTATATCGCACACACCTTCATCTGGCTATCAATTTCTTTTGTGTTGCCTAATCACAAATAGTTCATCCGAGTGAACCGTATACTCTACATCGCACACGCCTTCATCAGGCTGCCCGTTTCTTTTGTTTCGCCTCATCGCAAACAGTTCATTGGACTAAACCATATGCCCTGGATGACACATGCAACTAAACTCTGAACCGTGTTTGATGCATCCTCCATTGCAAATGTTTTGCACCTTTTTTGATGGTTTTTTACATCCCCATTTGTGATTGATGCATCGCACACAGTTTCGTGAAAAGGGTATCTGATCATAGTGTCACGTTAGCAGCATCCTGCAGTAGTGAGTTGCAGAGGTGTGGTGGTTCCTTTCATTCTTTTGTCGTTTCTACCCCGTCATGAACTTGTTGATTTTGTAGGGTTCTTGCCTGGTCATTCAGGGGGTCTGAGGCATTGGAGGGAGGCAACTACCAACTGACGGGAAATATGGAGGTGTTGCAGTTGGTCGGTTGCGACCATGAGGTGAGGATCCTATTCTTTATTTTGTCTTCTTCTTTTTTGTGATTGGTTGATTGGTTGTAGGATAAATTGGAATTTTGTCCCATATCACAATGTTTTGTCTGTTGGTGTAGAGCTTTTCTTATTTTATTATGGGTTTCTGATTGGGCAACACACCAAATGAAAGGTAATTTGATTTGTGAGTTATGAGTATCAAGGTCCTGTGAGATATCTATACTTAACAGGCTACACCTTCTTATGTGAAGAACCACCTTTTTAATCAGCCTACTAATCATTCTTTGACATCAAGAGGCAAGAGATAGATATCTCCAGTGGATTGATGTGGGAGGTGGTAGTGCAGACAGCAGTCTCAGGCAGGGAGATACTAGAGGTGGCTCAATCGTCGCCTGACAGGCTGGACAGGCGGCGAAGGTGGAGGTTGTGTGAGGCGGCTCTATCGCTGATCTGTTCGTTCGAGCCCTTGCCCCTTGGTTGCCTGCCATGCTAGCAAGCACGACCACTGCCACGTCTTCTCTGGTGCTACCAGCAAGCAGCCGACCATGCCACCGCCATGCCTCTGGCGCTCCCTGGCACCCAACCCTACATGTCCACTTAGGTACAACTCGCCACCCCCTCTCCTATGTGGTATGGATAGAATGTTGGGATAAATAGTTGGACCGTAGATAATGTTCAGATTTATGAGCATTGATGTTTGTGCTTTCTTGTTCATGTTCTCGTGAGGAAGAAGGGAAAATGCTGGAGCCAATGGATTTTTAGTAGGACTATGTGCTGTTTTAATGACAAAGCTAAAGGAAGCACATGCCACAAATTTATCTCAGTCATTGTTTTATCTCTCAGACTTGTTCTTTGGATGGTGAGAATTCACAATTCCTAGCTTAATTAATTGTTTGCTCTGATAATTTGTCTCAATGCAATGAAGAAACCAAAATATGGGGACGACGTTCTTTCTTGGCCGGTTATTAATTGTGCTTTCAAATAAGTTGGAGCAATAATATGAGGTGGAGGCTCAAGTTGCTATCAGTAGCAATGCCAATGTAAATGTTCAACATATGAGTTTTCTACACCTGTGTTTTTACGGGTGTCGCCCTTCTTGTTACAGTAGGAGTTACAGCCCGATCTTGTTCATCTTTGTGCTTGTTTCCTGATTCCCCTTTTCTCATCCGTGATGTGATGCTCATAGGAAAAGGAAGAGTAAGAAGAAATCCATGAAATAAATATGATTCGATTCGATTTGGATGTTGTGCTGTTGTTACTTATGGAGGTCTGATTTGCTTTCCTTTCTGATGTGGTCGGTTTCACCATGCAGGTCGTCGTTGTCTTCAAAGCCTCGAGCTGGCTGCAACCAAGCACGACCTCTATCTCGTCCTTCACTGATACGTCCATTTCGCATCATGCTTTTATATTGATATTTATTGCATTATGGGCTGTTATTACACGTTATATCACAATACTTATGCCTTTTCTCTTTTATTTTATAAGGTTTACATGAAGAGGGAGAATGCCGGCAGCTGGAATTCTGGACTGGAAAAGGAGCAAATATTAGAGACCTATTCTGCGCAACTCCAAAAGTCCTGAAACTTAACGGAGCATGTTTTTGGAATATATAAAAATATTGGGCGAAGAAAATACCAGAGAGGGGCCACCAGCCAGCCACAAGGGTGGAGGGTGCCCCCCGTCCTTGTGGGCCCCTTGGAAGGCCTCCGACGGCCATCTTCTTCTATATGGTGTGTTTTGACCTGAAAAAAATCAGAAGGAAGCTTTCGGGACGAAGCGCCACCATCTCGAGGCGGAACCTGGGCAGAACCAATCTAGGGCTCCAGCAGAGCTGTTCTGCCGTGGAAACATCCCTCCAGGAGGGGGAAATCAAAGCCATCGTCAGCACCAATGATCGTTTCATCGGGAGGGGGTCAATCTCCATCAACATCTTCACCAGCACTATCTCCTCTCCAACCCTAGTTCATCTCTTGTATTCGATCTTGGCCCCAAAACCTCATATTGGTACCTGTGGGTTGCTAGTAGTGTTGATTACTCCTTTTAGTTGATGCTAGTTGGTTTATCCGGTACAAGATTATATTTTCAGATTCTTAATGATAATCAATACTCCCATAATCTTGATTATGAATATGTTTCGTGAGTAGTTACATTTGTTCCTGAGGACATGGGAGAAGTTTTGTTATAAGTAATCATGTGAATTTGGTATTCATTCGATATTTTGATGAGATGTATGTTGTCTCCGTTGGGGAACAAAGTAATTTCAAAAAAATTCCTATGCACATGCAAGATCCATCTAGGTGATTCATAGCAACAAGAGGGGAAGAGTGTTGTCCACGTACCCTCATAGACCGTAAGCGAAAGCGTTATGACAACACGATTGATGTAGTCGTACGTCTTCATGATCCGACCGATCCTAGCACCGATGGTACGGCACCTCCACGATCTGCACACATTCAGCTCGGTGACGTCCCGCGAACTCTAGATCCAGCTGAGTGTCAAGGGAGAGTTTCTTCAGCATGACGGTGTGATGACGGTGATGATGAAGCTACTAGCGCAGGGCTTCGCCTAAGCACTGCAATGATATGACCGAGGTGGAAATCTGTGGAGGGGGGCAATGCACACGGCTAAGAGATCAACTTGTGTGTCTATGGGGTGCCCCTTCCCCCATAAATAAAGGAGTGGAGGAGGGGAGGGCCGACCCTCTCTATGGCGCGCCCTAGGGGGAGTCCTACTCCCACCGGGAGTAGGATTCCCCCTTTCCCTAGTTGGAGTAGGAGAGAAGGAAGCGGGAGAGAGAAGGAAGGAAGGGGGCACCCAATTCGGATTGGGCTAGGGGGCGCGCCCTCCACCTTTCCCTTCCTCTTCTCTTTTTCCACTAAGGCCCAGTAAGGCCCATATACTCCCCGGGGGGTTTTGGTAACCTCCCAGTACTCCGGTAAATACCCGAACTCATATGGAACCATTCCGATGTCCAAACATAGGCTTCCAATATATCGATCTTTATGATCGACCATTTTGAGACTCCTCGTCATGTCCATGATCATATCCGGGACTCTGAACTACCTTCGGTACATCAAAACACATAAACTCATAATACCGATCGTCACCGAATGTTAAGTGTGCGGACCCTACGGGTTCGAGAACTATGTAGACATGACCGAGACTCATCTCCGGTCAATAACCAATAGCGGAACCTAGATGTTCATATTGGTTCCTGCATATTCGACGAAGATCTTTATCGGTCAAACCGCATAACAACATGCGTTGTTCCCTTTGTCATCAGTATGTTACTTGCCCGAGATTCGATCGTCGGTATCTAAATACCTAGTTGAATCTCATTACCGGCAAGTCTCTTTACTCGTTCCGTAATGCAACATCCCGTAACTAACTCATTAGTCACATTGCTTGCAAGGCTTATAGTGATGTGCATTACCGAGAGGGCCCAGAGATACCTCTCTGATACACGCAGTGACAAATCCTAATCTTGATCTATGCCAACTCAACAAACACCATCGGAGACACCTATAGAGCATCTTTATAGTCACCCAATTATGTTGTGACGTTTGATAGCACACCAAGTGTTCCTCTGGTATTCGGGAGTTGTATAATCTCATAGTCATAGGAACATGTATAAGTTAAGGAGAAAGCAATAGCAATAAACTAAACTATCATAGTGCTAAGCTAACAGATGGTCAAGTCAATCACATCATTCTCTAATGATGTGATCCCGTTTATGAAATGACAACTCTTTGTCCATGGCTAGGAAACTTAAACATCTTTGATTAACGAGCTAGTCAAGTAGAGGCATACTAATGACACTCAGTTTGTCTATGTATTCAGACATGTACTAAGTTTCCGGTTAATACAATTCTAGCCTGAATAATAAAGATTTATCATGATATAAGGAAATATAAATAACAACTTTATTATTTCCTCTAGGGCATATTTCCTTCAGTCTCCCACTTGCACTAGAGTCAATAATCTAGATTACATTGTGATGATTCTAACACCCATGGAGTCTTGGTGCTAATCATGTTTTGTTCGTGAGAGAGGCTTAGTCAACGGGTCTGCAACATTCAGATCCGTATGTATCTTGCAAATCTCTATGTCTCCCTCCTTGAATTGATCGTGGATGGAATTGAAGCGTCTCTTGATGTGCTTGGTTCTCTTGTGAAATCTGGATTCCTTCGCCAGGGCAATTGCACCAGTACTGTCACAAAAGATTTTCATTGGACCCGATGCACTAGGTATGACACCTAGATCGGATATGAACTCCTTCATCCAGACTCCTTCATGTGCACTTCCGAAGCAGCTATGTACTCCTCTTCACACGTAGATCCCACCACAACGCTCTGCTTGGAACAACACCAACTGACAGCTCCACCATTTAATAAAAATACGTATCTGGTTTGTGACTTAGAGTCATCCGGATCAGTGTCAAAGCTTGCATCAACGTAACCGTTTACGATGAGCTCTTTGTCACCTCCATAAATGAGAAACATATCCTTAGTCCTTTTCAGGTATTTCAGGATGTTCTTGACCGCTGTCCAGTGATCCACTACCGGATTACTTTTGTACCTCCCTACTAAAGTAATAGCAAGGCACACATCAGATCTGGTACATAGCATTGCATACATGATAGAACCTATTGGTGAAGCATAGGGAATGATTTTCATTTTCTCTCTATCTTCTGCAATGGTCGGGCATTGAGTCTAACTTAACTTCACACCTTGTAACACAGGCAAGAACTCTTTTTTGCTTGATCCATTTTGAACTTCTTCAAAACTTTATCAAGGTATGTGCTTTGTGAAAGTCCAATTAAGCGTCTTGATCTATCTCTATAGATCTTGATGCCCAATATATAAGTAGCTTCACCGAGGTCTTTCATTGAAAAATCCTTATTCAAGTATCCTTTTATGCTATTCAGAAATTTAGTATCATTTCCGATAAACAATATGCCATCTACATATAATATCAGAAATGCTACAGAGCTCACACTCACTTTCTTGTAAATACATGTTTCTCCAAAAGTATGTATAAAACCATATGCTCTGATCACACTATCAAAGCGTATATTCCAACTCCGAGAGGCTTGCACCAGTCCATAAATGGATCGCTGAAGCTTGCACACTTTGTTAGCACCTTTTGGATCGACAAAACCTTCTGGTTGCATCATATACAACTCTTCTTTAAGATATCCATTAAGGAATGCAATTTTGACATCCATTTGCCAAATTTCATAATCATAAAATGTGGCAATTGCTAACATGATTCGGACGGATTTAAGAATCGCTACGGGTGAGAAGGTCTCATCGTAGTCAACTCCTTGAACTTGTCGAAAACCGTTCGCAACAAGTCAAGCTTCATAGACAGTAACATTACTGTCAGCATCAGTCTTCTTCTTGAAGATCCATTTATTCTCTATGGCTTGCCGATCATCGGGCAAGTCAACCATATTCCACACTTTGTTCTCATAAATGGATCCCATCTCAGATTTGATGGCCTCAAGCCATTTTGCGGAATCTGGGCTCACCATCGCTTCCACATAGTTCGTAGGTTCGTCATGGTCAAGTAACATGACCTCCAGAACAGGATTACCATACCACTCTGGTGCGGATCTTACTCTGGTTGACCTACGAGGTTCGATAGTAACTTGATCAAAAGTTTCATGATCATCATCATTAGCTTCGTCACTTACTGGTGTAGGAATCACTGGAACTGATTTATGTGAAGAACTACTTTCCAATAAGGGAGTAGGTACAATTACCTCGTCAAGTTCTACTTTCCTATCACTCACTTCTTTTGAGAGAAACTCCTTCTCTAGAAAGGATCCATTCTTAGCAACAAATATCTTGCCTTCGGATCTGGGATAGAAGGTGTACCCAACAGTCTCCTTTGGGTATCCTATGAAGACACATTTCTCCAATTTGGGTACGAGATTATCAGGTTGAAGCTTTTTCACATAAGCATCGCAGCCCCAAACTTTAAGAAACGACAACTTGGGTTTCTTGCCAAACCACAGTTCATAAGGTGTCGTCTCAACGGATTTTGATGGTGCCCTATTTAACGTGAATGCAGCCGTCTCTAAATCATAACCCCAAAACGATAGCGGTAAATCACTGAGAGTCATCATAGATTGCACCATATCTAATAAAGTGCGGTTACGACGTTCGGACACACCACTACGTTGTGGTGTTCCAGGTGGCGTGAGTTGCGAAACTATTCCGCATTATTTCAAATAAAGACCAAACTCATAACTCAAATATTCACCTCCATGATCAGATCGTAGAAACTTAATTTTCTTGTTACGATGATTTTCCACTTCACTCTGAAATTCTTTGAACTTTTCAAATGTTTCTGACTTACGTTTCATCAAGTAGATATACCCATATCTGCTCAAATCATCTGTGAAGGTAAGAAAATAACGATATCCACCGCGAGCATCAACACTCATCGGACCGCATACATCAGTATGTATTATTTCCAACAAGTCTGTTGCTCCCTCCATTATTCCGGAGAACGGAGTCCTAGTCATCTTGCCCATGAGGCATGGTTCGCAAGCATCAAGTGATTCCAAAAGTCCATCAGCATGGAGTTTCTTCACGCACTTTACACCAATATGGCCTCAACGGCAGTGCCACAAATAAGTTGCACTATCGTTATTAAACTTATATCTTTTGGCTTCAATACTATGAACATGTGTATCACTACTATCAAGATTTAGTAAAAACAGACCATTCATTAAGGGTGCATGACCATAAAAAATATTATTCATATAAATAGAATAACCATTATTCTCTGATTTAAACGAATAACCGTCTCGCATCAAACAAGATCCAGATATAATGTTCATGCTCAATGCTGGCACCAAATAACAATTATTTAGGTCTAAAACTAACCCCGAAGGTAGATGTAGAGGTAGCGTGCCGATGGCGATCACATCGACTTTGGAACCATTTCCCACACGCATCGTCACCTCGTCCTTAGCCAATCTTCGCTTAATCCATAGCCCCTGTTTCGAGTTGCAAATATTAGCAATGAAACCAATATCAAATACCCAGGCGCTACTGCGAGCATTAGTAAGTTACACATCAATAACATGTATATCAAATATACCTTTCACTTTGCCATCCTTCTTCTCCACCAAATACTTGGGGCAGTTCCGCTTCCAGTGACCAGTCCCTTTGCAGTAGAAGCACACAGTCTCAGCCTTAGGTCCAAACTTGGGTTTCTTCACTTGAGCAACAACTTGCGTGCCGTTCTTCTTGAAGTTCCCCTTCTTCCCTTTACCCTTTTTCTTAAAACTGGTGGTCTTGTTGACAATCAACACTTGATGCTCCTTCTTGATTTCTACCTCCACAGCCTTTAGCATTGCGAAGAGCTCGGGAATCGTCTTATCCATCCCTTGCATATTATAGTTCATCACGAAGCTCTTGTAGCTTGGTGGAAGTGATTGAAGAACTCAGTCAATGACACTGTCATCTGGAAGATTAACTCCCAGCCGAGTCAAGTGGTTGTGGTACCCAGACATTCTAGGTATATGTTCACTGACAGAACTATTCTCCTCCATTTTGCAGCTGTAGAACTTATTGGAGACTTCATATCTCTCAATCCAGGAATTTGCTTGAAATATTAACTTCAACTCCTGGAACATCTCATATGCTCCATGACGTTCAAAACATCGTTGAAGTCCCGGTTCTAAGCCGTAAAGCATGGCACACTGAACTATTGAGTAGTCATCAGCTTTGCTCTGCCAGGTTTTCACAACATCTGGCGTTGCTCCTGCAGTGGGTTTGTCACCTAGCGGTGCTTCCGGGACGTAATTCTCCTGTGCAGTAATGAGGATAATCCTCAAGTTACAGACCCAGCCCGTGTAGTTGCTACCATCATCTTTCAACTTAGCTTTCTCTAGGAACGCATTAAAATTCAACGGAACAACAACACGGGACATCTATCTACAACAAGATAGACATGCAAAATACTATCAGGTACTAAGTTCATGGTAAATTAAAGTTCAATTAATCAAACTGCTTAAGAACTCCCACTTAGATAAACATCTCTCTAATCATCTAAGTGATCACGTGATCCATATCAACTAAACCATGTCCGATCATCACGTGAGATGGAGTAGTTTTCAATGGTGAACATCACTATGTTGATCATATCTACTATATGATTCACGCTCGACCTTTCGTTCTCAGTGTTCCGAGGCCATATCTGCATATGCTAGGCTCGTCAAGTTTAACCCGAGTATTCTGCATGTGCAAAACTGGCTTGCACCCGTTGTATATGAACATAGAGCTTATCACACCCGATCATCACGTGGTGTCTCGGCACGATGAACTGTAGCAATGGTGCGTACTCAGGGAGAACACTTATACCTTGAAATTTAGTGAGAGATCATCTTATAATGCTACCGCCGAACTAAGCAAAATTAGACGCATAAAGGATAAACATCACATGCAATCAATATAAGTGATATGATATGGCCATCATCATCTTGTGCCTTTGATCTGCATCTCCAAAGCACCGTCATGATCACCATCGTCACCGGCTTGACACCTTGATATCCATCGAAGTATCGTTGTCGTCTCGCCAACTGTTGCTTCTACGACTATCGCTACCGCTTAGTGATAAAGTAAAGCAATTACATGGTGATTGCATTTCATACAATAAAGCGACAACCATATGGTCCTGCCAGTTGCCGATAACTTTGTTACAAAACATGATCATCTCATACAATAAAATTTAGCATCATGTCTTGACCATATCACATCACAACATGCCATGCAAAAACAAGTTAAACGTCCTCTACTTTGTTGTTGCAAGTTTTACGTGGCTGCTATGGGCTGAGCAAGAACCATTCTTACCTACGCATAAAAAACCACAATGTGGTATAGTGATTGCTTTTTGATCTTCAGAAAGAACCCTGTTCATTGAATCCGATTCAACTAAAGTTGGAGAAACTGACTCCCACTAGCCACCTGTGTGCGAAGAACGTCGGTAGAACCAGTCTCACGTAAGCGTACGCGTCATGTCGGTCTGAGCCGCTTCATCCAACAATACCGCTGAATCAAGAATCAACTAGTGACGACAAGAAATATGTATATACCCACGCCCACAACTCCTTTGTGTTCTACTTGTGCATATAACATCTACGCATAGACCTGGCTCGGATGCCATTGTTGGAGAACGCAATAATTTCAAAAAAAATTCCTACCCACATGCAAGATCCATCTAGGCGATGCATAGCAACGACAGGGGAAGATTGTTGTCCACGTACCCTCGTAGACCGTAAGCGGAAGCGTTGTGACAACCTGGTTGATGTAGTCGTATGTCTTCATGATCCGACCGATCCTAGCACCAAAGGTACACACCTCCGCGATCTGCACACGTTCAGCTTGGTAACGTCCCATGAACTCTAGATCCAGCTGAGTGTCGAGGGAGAGTTTCGTTAGCACGATGGCGTGATGACGGTGATGATGAAGCTACCGGCGCAGGGCTTCGCCTAAGCACTGCAACGAGATGACCGAGGTGGAAATCTATGGAGGGGGGCACCGCACACGGCTAAGAGATCAACTTGTGTGTCTATGGGGTGCCCCCTTCCCCCGTATATAAAGGAGTGGAGGAGGGGAGGGCCGGCCCTCTCTATGGCGCGCCCTAGGGGGAGTCCTACTGCCACCAGGAGTAGGATTCCCCCCTTTCCCTGGTAGGAGTAGGAGAGAAGGAAGGGGGGCGGCCCCCACCCAATTCGGATTGGGCTAGGGGAGGCACGCCCTCCACCGTTCCCTTCCTCTCCTCTTTTTCCACTAAGGCCCAGTAATGCCCATATACTCCTCGGGCGGTTCCGGTAACCTACCGGTACTCCAGTAAATGCCCGAACTCATCCAGAACCATTCCGATGTCCAAACATAGGCTTCCAATATATCGATCTTTATGTCTCGACCATTCTGAGACTCCTCGTCATGTCCGTGATCATTTCTGGGACTCCGAACTACCTTCGGTACATCAAAACACATAAACTCATAATACCGATCGTCACCAAATGTTAAGCGTGCGGACCCTACGGGTTCGAGAACTATGTAGACATGACCGAGACTCATTTTTGGTCAGTCAATAACCAATAGCGGAACCTGGATCTTAATATTCGTTCGTACATATTCTACAAAGATCTTTGTCGGTCAAACCGCATAACAACATACGCTGTTCCCTTTGTCAACGGTATGTTACTTGCCTAAGATTCGATCGTCCGTATCTCAATACCTAGTTCAATCTCGTTACCAGCAAGTATCTTTACTCGTTCCGTAATGCAACATCCCGTAACTAACTCATTAGTCACATTACTTGCAAGGCTTATAGTGATGTGCATTACCGAGAGGGCCTAGAGATACCTCTCCGATACACGGAGTGACAAATCCTAATCTTGATCTATGCCAACTCAACAAACACCACCGGAGATACCTGTAGAGCATCTTTATAGTCACCCAGTTATGTTGTGACGTTTGATAGCACACTAAGTGTTCCTTCGGTATTCGGGAGTTGCATAATCTCATGGTTGTAGGAACATGTATAAGTTATGGAGAAAGCAATAGCAATAAACTAAATGATCATAGTGGTAAGCTAACGGATGGGTCAAGTCAATCACATCATTCTCTAATGATGTGATCCCATTTATCAAATGACAACTCTTTGTCCATGGCTAGGAAACTTAACCATGTTTGATTAACGAGCTAGTCAAGTAGAGGCATACTAGTGACACTCAGTTTGTCTATGTATTCACACATGTACTAAGTTTCGGGTTAATACAATTCTAGCATGAATAATAAACATTTATCATGATATAGGGAAATATAAATAACAACTTTATTATTGCCTCTTGGGCATATTTCCTTCAGTCTCTCCTCTAGTGGTGTTATGTGAACGTCGACTACATGACACTTCACCTTTATTTGGGCCTAGGGGAAGGCATTGGGAAGTAATAAGTAGATGATGGGTTGCTAGAGTGTCAGAAGCTTAAACCCTAGTTTATGCGTTGCTTCGTAAGGGGCTGATTTGGATCCATATGTTTCATGCTATGGTTAGGTTTACCTTAATTGTTCTTTTGTAGTTGCGGATGCTTGCGAGAGGGGTTAATTATAAGTGGGAGGCTTGTCCAAGGAAGGGCAGCACCCAAGCACTGGCCCACCCACATATCAAATTATCAAAGTAACGAACACGAATCATATGAGCATGATGAAAACTAACTAGACAACAATTCCCATGTGTCCTCGGGAGCGCTTTGCTTTATATAAGAGTTCGTCCAGGCTTGTCCTTTGCTACAAAATGGATTGGGCCACCTTGCTGCACCTTAGTTACTTTATTTACTTGTTACCCGTTACGATTTATTTTATCACAAAACTATATGTTACCAATAATTTTAGTGCTTGTAGAGAATACGTTGTTCAAAACCGCTTGTCATTTACTTCTGCTCCTTGTTGGGTTCGACACTCTTACCTATCGAAAGGACTACGATAGATTCCCAATACTTGTGGGTCATCAAGACTCTTTTCTGGCACCATTGCCGGGGAGTGAAGCGCCTTTGGTAAGTGGAATTTGGTAAGGAAACATATATATATATATACTGTGCTGAAATTTACTGTCACTTGTTACTATGGGAAATAATCCTTTGAGGGGCTTCTTCATGGTATCTTCACCCCGATCGGAAGACCAAAGAGTTTCTCCTCAACCTACTGCACCTACTAAAAATATTTATTATGAAATTCCTTCGGGTATGATAGAGAAACTACTTGCTAATCCTTATGAAGGAGATGGAACATTACATCCTGACATGCACCTAATCTATGTGGATGAAGTTTGTGGATTATTTAAGCTTTGTGCAGGTATGCCCAAGGATGTTGTCAAGAATAAGGTATTACCTTTATCTTTGAAGGGAAAGGCATTGACATGGTATTGGCTATGTGATGATATTGGATCATGGAACTACTACCGATTGAAATTGGAATTTCATCAGAAGTTTTATCCTATGCATCTGGTTCATCGTGATCGGAATTTTATATATATATATATATATATATATATATATAATTTTTGGCCTCGTGAAGGAGAAATTATCGCTCAAGCTTGGGGGAGGCTTAAGTCAATGTTATATTGATGCTCCAATCATGAGCTCTCAAGAGAAATTATTATTCAAAAGTTTTATGCTCGGCTTTCTCATAATGATCGATCCATGCTCGATACTTCTTGTACTGGTTCCTATATGAAGAGAGATATTTAATTAAAATGGGATTTATTGGAAATAATTAAACGCAACTCTAAATATTGGGAACTCGACGAAGATAAAGAGTCATGTATAAACCTTTGTTGGGAAACATAGCATGCAATTTCAAAAAAATTCCTACGCTCACACAAGCTATCTAGGAGATGCATAGCAACGAGAAGGGAAGAGTGTGTCCACGTACCCTCGTAGACCGAAAGCGGAAGCGTTAGCTTAACGCGGTTGATGTAGTCGACCGTCCTCTCAATTCAACCGATCAAGTACTGTACGTACGACACCTCCGAGTTCTACACATGTTCAGTTCGATGATGTCCGTCAAACTCTTGATCCAGCAAAGTGTCGAGGGAGAGCTTCGTCAGCATGACGGTGCTACATCTTGAGCTTGCGTTGGTTTTCCCCGAAGAGGAAGGGATGATGCAGCAGAGTAGCGTAAGTATTTCCCTCAGTTTTTGAGAACCAAGGTATCAATCCAGTAGGAGGCCACGCTCAAGTCCCTCGTACCTGCACAAAACGATAGCTACTCGCAACCAACGCGATTAGGGGTTGTCAATCCCTTCACGGTCATTTACGAGAGTGAGATCTGATAGATATAATATTTTTGGTATTTTTGGTATAAAGATGCAAAGTAAAAAGTAAAATAAAAATAAAAAGCAAAGAAAGATTAAAGTGATGGAGATTGATATGATGAGAATAGACCCGGGGGCCATAGGTTTCACTAGTGGCTTCTCTCAAGAGCATAAGTATTCTATGGTGGGTGAACAAATTACTGTTGAGCAATTGACAGAATTGAGCATAGTTATGTGAATATCTAGGCATGATCATGTATATAGGCATCACATCCGTGACAAGTAGATCGAAACGATTCTGCATCTACTACTATTACTCCACTCATCGACCGCTATCCAGCATGCATCTAGAGTATTAAGTTAAAAACAGAGTAACGCCTTAAGCAAGATGACATGATGTAGAGAGATAAATTCATGCAATATGAAATAAACCCCATCTTGTTATCATCGATGGCAACGATACAATATGTGCCTTGCTGCCCCTTCTGTCACTGGGTAAGGACACCGCAAGATCGAACCCAAAGCTAAGCACTTCTCCCATGGCAAGAACTACCAATCTAGTTGGCCAAACCAAACGGATAATTCGAAGAGACTTGCAAAGATAACCAATCATACATAAAAGAATTCAGAGAAGATTCAAATATTATTCATAGATAGACTTGATCATAAACCCACAATTCATCGGTCTCAACAAACACACCGCAAAAAGAAGATTACATCGAATAGATCTCCACAAAAGAGGGGGAGAACTTTGTATTGAGATTCAAAGAGAGAGAAGAAGCCATCTAGCTACTAACTATGGACCCGAAGGTCTGAGGTAAACTACTCACACTTCATCGGAGGGGCTAGGATGATGTAGAAGCCCTCCGTGATGACGGCCCTCTTCCGGCGGAGCTCCGGAACAGGCCCCAAGATGGGATCTTGTGGATACAGAAAGTTGCGGCGGTGGAATTATGTTTTTGGCTCCTGTTCTGATCGTTTGGGGGTACGTGTGTATATATAGGAGGAAGAAGTACGCCGGAGGAGCAACGAGGGGCCCACGAGGCAGGGGGTGCGCCCCACACCCTCGTGACCTCCTCTTTTGTTCCTTGGAGTAGGGTCCAAGTCTCCTGGATCAGGTTCGGTGAGAAAATCACGTTCCCGAAGGTTTTATTCCGTTTGGACTCTGTTTTATATTCTGTTTATCCGAAACACTGAAATAGGCAAAAAACAACAATTCTGGGCTGGGCCTCCGGTTAATAGGTTAGTCCCAAAAATAATATAAAAGTGGAAAATAAATCCCAATATAGTCCAAAACAGAGATAATATAGCATGGAGAAATCAAAAATTATAGATACGTTGGAGATGTATCAGGCATCCCCAAGCTTAATTCTTGCTCGTCCTCGAGTAGGTAAATGATAAAAAGAGAATTTTTGATGCGGAGTGCTACTTGGCATAATTTCAATGCAAATCTTCTTAATTGTGGTATGAATATTCAGATTAGAAAGATTCAAGACAAAAGTTTATATTGACATAAAAAATAATAATACTTCAAGCATACTAATAAAGTAATTATGTCTTCTCAAAATAACATGGCCAAAGAAAGTTAGCCCTACAAAATCATATAGTCTGGCTATGCTCCATCTTCACCACACAAAGTATTTAAATCATGCACAACCCCGATGAAAAGCCAAGCAATTGTTTCATAATCTAACTTTTTCAAAAAAAATTCAATCTTCACGCAATACATGAGCGTGAGCCATGGATATAACACTATAAGTGGAATAGAATGGTGGTTGTGGAGAAGATAAAAAGTAGGGGAAGATAGTCTCACATCAACTAGGCGTATCAACGGGCTATGAAGATGCCCATCAATAGATATCAATGTGAGTGAGTAGGGATTGCCATGCAACGGATGCACTAGAGCTATAAATGTATGAAAGCTCAACAAAAGAAACTAAGTGGGTGTGCATCCAACTTGCTTGATCACGAAGACCTATGGCAATTTGAGGAAGCCCATCATTGGAATATACAAGCCAAGTTCTATAATGTAAAATTCCCACTAGTATATGAAAGTGACAACATATGAGACTCTCTATATGAAGAACATGGTGCTACTTTGAAGCACAATATATGAGACTCGCTATATCATGGTGCTACTTTGAAGCACAAGTGTGGTAAAAGGATGGTAGCATTGCCCCTTTTTTTGGGCCTTTCTCCTTTTTTATTGGTACAATGCTCTATTGAATGATGATCATCACACTTTTATTTATTTACAACTCAATGATTACAACTCGATTCTAAAACAAAGTATGACTCTATATGGATGCCTCCGGCAGTGTACCGGGATATGCAATGAATCAAGAGTGACAAGTATGAAGAAATTATGAACGGTGGCTTTGCCACAAATACTATGTCAACTACATGATCATGCTAAGCAATATGAAAATGATGAATGTGTCATGATGAACTAGATGGTGGAAAGTTGCATGGCAATATATCTCGGAATGGCTATGGAAATGCCATAATAGGTAGGTATGGTGGCTGTTTTGAGGAAGGTATATGGTAGGTGTATGATATCGGCGAAAGGTGCGCGGTATTAGAGAGGCTAGCAAAGGTGGAAGGGTGAGAGTGCGTATAATCCATGGACTCAACATTAGTCATAAAGAACTCATATACTTATTGCAAAAATCTAGAAGTTATCAAAGCAAAGTATTACGCGCATGCTCCTAGGGGGATAGATTGGTAGGAAAAGATCATCGCTCGTCCCCGACCACCACTCATAAGGGAGACAATCAATAAATAAATCATGCTCTGACTTCGTCACATAACGGTTCACCATACGTGCATGCTACGGGAATCACAAACTTTAACACACGTATTCTTTAAATTCACAACTACTCAACTAGCATGACTTTAATATTATCACCTCCATATCTCAAAACAATTATCATGCTTCAATCTTTTCTTAGTATTCAACACACTCAAAAGAAAGTTTCACAAATCTTGAATACCAAGCATATTATTATTAAGCAAATTACCATGCTATTAAGAGACTCTCAAAATAATTTAAGTGAAGCATGAGAGATCAATAGTTTCTTTAAAACAAATCCACCACCGTGCTCTAAAAGATCTAAGTGAAGCACATAGAGCAAAATTATAATGCTCAAAATATATAAGTTAAGCACATAGAGAAAAATTATCTAGCTCAAAATATATAAGTGAAGCACATAGAGCAAAACTACTACTCTCAAAAGATATAAGTGAAGCACATAGAGCAAAATTATCTAGCTCAAAAGATATAAGTGAAGCACATAGAGTATTCTATCAAATTTTAGTTCATGTATGGCTCTCTCAAAAGGTGTGTACATTAAGGATGATTGTGGCATACTAAGACACAAAGACACAAATAATACAAGACGCTCCAAGCAAAACACATATCATGTTGGTGAATAAAAATATAGCTCCAAGTAAATTACCGATGGAAGTGGACGAAAGAGGGGATGCCTTCTGGGGCATACCCAAGCTTTGACTTTTTGGTGTCCTTGGATAATATTGGGGGTGCCATGGGAATCCCCAAGCTTAGGCTCTTTCCACTCCTTGTTCCATGATCCATCAAAAGAATTCACCCAAAACTTGATAACTCCACAACACAAAACTCAAAATAGAAAACTCGTGAGCTCCGTTAGCGAAAGAAAACAAAAGACCACTTCAAGGTACTGTAATTAACTAATTCTTTATTTATATTGGTGTTAAAACTACTGTATTCCAACTTCTCTATGGATTATAAACTATTTTACTAGCCATAGATTCATCAAAATAAGCAAACAACACACGAAAAACAGAATCTGTCAAAAACAGAACAGTCTGTAGTAATCTGTAGCTAGCACAAGATATGAAATCCCAAAAATTCTAAAATAAATTTCTGGACGTGAGGAATTTATATATTAATCATATTCAAAAAGAATTAACTAAATATCGCTCTTCAAATAAAAATGACACCAGTTCTCGTGAGCGCTAAAGTTTCTATTTTTTACAGCAAGTTCAACAAGACTTTCCCCAAGTCTTCCCAACGGTTCTACTTGGCACAAACACTAATTAAACATAAAAAACACACCAAAAACATAGGCTAAATAATTTGTTTATTACTAAGCAGGAGCAAAAAGCAAGGAATAAAAATAAAATTGGGTTGCCTCCCAACAAGCGCTATCGTTTAACGCCCCTAGCCAGGCATAAAAGCGAGGATAGATCTAGGTATTGCCATCTTTGGTAGGCAATCCATAAGTGGCTCTCATGATAGTTTCATATGGTAATTTTATTTTTGTTTCTATTAAAGTGTTCCATGCCCTTTTTTAATGGAAATTGAAATCTAATATTCCCTTCCTTCATATCAATAATCGCACCAACCGTTCTAAGGAAAGGTCTACCAAGAATAATAGGGCAAGAAGGATTGCAATCTATATCAAGAACAATGAAATCTACGGGCACACAATTCCTATTTGCAACAATATGAACATCATTAATCCTTCCCATAGGTTTCTTAATAGTGGAATCCGCAAGATGCAAGTTTAGAGAGCAATCATCAAAATCGCGGAAATCTAGTAAATCACACAAAGTCTTGGGAATAGTAGAGACACTAGCACCCAAATCACAGAAAGGATAAAACTCATGATCTTTAATTTTCATTTTAATAGTTGGTTCCCACTCATCATAGAGTTTTCTAGGGATAGAAACTTTCAACTCAAGTTTTTCTTCATAAGATTGCATCAAGGCATCAACAATATGTTCGGTGAAGGCTTTATTTTGACTATAAGCATGTGGAGAATTTAGCACGGATTGCAACAAGGAAATACAATCAATTAACGAGAAAATTTCATAATTAAATTCCTTGAAATCCAATATAGTGGGTTTAGCAACATCTAGATTTTTATTTCTTTCAATCCCACTTTCATCAATTTCATCATTAAGATCTAAATACTCCGAATTGTTAGAACGCCTTCTAGGTAAAGGAAGATCATATTCAGTTTCATCAAGATTCATATTGCAAAATAAAGATTTAATAGGAGACACATCAATAACTTTTAGATCTTCATCTTGATTTTCATAGGTATTGGAAGAACACGCTTTAATAAAGGCATCTTTAGAAGCACGCATCCTAGCGATTCTTTCCTTGCACTCATCAATGGAAATTATCATGGCTTTGAGAGACTCATTGATATCATGCTTAGGAGGAATAGATCTAAGCTTTAAAGAATCAACCTCAAGAGAAATTCTATCAACGTTTCTAGCCAAATCATCAACTTTAAGCAATTTCTCCTCAAGCAAAGCATTAAAATTCTTTTGTGAATTCATAAACTCTTTAACACTATTCTCAAATTCAGAGGGCATCTTATTATAATTTCCATAAGAGTTGTTGTAGGAATTCCCATAATTATTAGAAGGATTACTAGGATATGGCCTAGGATTAAAATTCCCTCTATAAGCGTTGTTACCAAAATTATTCCTACCAACAAAATTCACATCCATAGATTCATTGTTATTCTCAATCAAAGTAGACAAAGCAATATCATTAGGATCAGAAGAAACACTCTTAGTAGCAAATAATTTCATAAGTTCATCCATCTTTCCACTCAACACATTAATTTCTTCTATCGCATGCACTTTTTTATTAGAAGATCTTTCAATATGCCATTGAGAATAATTAACCATAATATTATCTATGAGTTTAGTAGAATCTCCTAATGTGATTTCCATAAAAGTGCCTCCCGCGGCCGAATCTAAAAGATTTCTAGAAGAAAAATTCAATCCGGCATAAAATTTTTGTATAATCATCCACAAATTCAAATCATGAATAGGGCAATTACGTATCATTAATTTCATTCTCTCCCAAGCTTGTGCAACATGTTCATGATCAAGTTGTTTAAAGTTCATAATATCGTTTCTAAGAGAGATGATCTTAGCGGGAGGAAAATACTTAGAGATAAAAGCATCTTTGCACTTGTTCCATGAATCAATACTATTCTTAGGCAAAGACGAAAACCAAGCTTTAGCACGATCTCTAAGCAAAAAAGGAAATAGCTTCAACTTAATGACATCATTATTGACATCTTTTTTATTTTGCATATCACATAAATCAACGAAGCTATTCAGATGAGTAGCGGCATCTTCACTAGGAAGGCCGGCAAATTGATCTTTCATAACAAGATTCAACAAAGCAGTATTAATTTCACAAGATTCAGCATCGGTAAGAGGAGCAATCAGAGTGCTAAGAAAATCATTATTATTGGTATTGGTGAATTCACACAATTTGGTAGTATCTTGAGCCATCACGACAAACAAGCAATCTAACACACGAGCAAACAAAAAGGCAAGTGGGCAAAAAGAGACAAATAGAGAGGGGGGATAGAGAGAGAGGGCGAATAAAACGGCAAGGGTGAATTGGGGGGAGAGGAAAACGAGAGGCAAATGGCAAATAATGTAATGCGAGAGATAGGGATTGTGATGGGTACTTGGTATGTGGACTTTTTGCGTAGACTCCCCGGCAACGGCGCCAGAAATCCTTCTTGCTACGTCTTGAGCTTGCGTTGGTTTTCCCCGAAGAGGAAGGGATGATGCAGCAGAGTAGCGTAAGTATTTCCCTCAGTTTTTGAGAACCAAGGTATCTATCCAGTAGGAGGCCACGCTCAAGTCCCTCGTACCTGCACAAAACGATAGCTACTCGCAACCAACGCGATTAGGGGTTGTCAATCCCTTCACGGTCATTTACGAGAGTGAGATCTGATAGATATAATATTTTTTTGGTATTTTTGGTATAAAGATGCAAAGTAAAAAGTAAAAGCAAAATAAAAAGCAAAGCAAGATTAAAGTGATGGAGATTGATATGATGAGAATAGACCCGGGGGCCATAGGTTTCACTAGTGGCTTCTCTCAAGAGCATAAGTATTGTATGGTGGGTGAACAAATTACTGTTGAGCAATTGACAGAATTGAGCATAGCTATGAGAATATCTAGGCATGATCATGCATATAGGCATCACGCCCATGACAAGTAGACCGAAACGATTCTGCATCTACTACTATTACTCCACTCATCGACCGCTATCCAGCATGCATCTAGAGTATTAAGTTAAAAACAGAGTAACGCCTTAAGCAAGATGACATGATGTAGAGAGATAAATTCATGCAATATGAAATAAACCCCATCTTGTTATCCTCGATGGCAACGATACAATACTTGCCTTGCTGCCCCTTCTGTCACTGGGTAAGGACACCGCAAGATCGAACCCAAAGCTAAGCACTTCTCCCATGGCAAGAACTACCAATCTAGTTGGCCAAACCAAATGGATAATTCGAAGAGACTTGCAAAGATAACCAAACATACATAAAAGAATTCAGAGAAGATTCAAATATTATTCATAGATAGACTTGATCATAAACCCACAATTCATCGTTCTCAACAAACACACTGCAAAAAGAAGATTACATCGAATAGATCTCCACAAGAGAGGGGGAGAACTTTGTATTGATATTCAAAGAGAGAGAAGAAGCCATCTAGCTACTAACTATGGACCCGAAGGTCTGAGGTAAACTACTCACACTTCATCGGAGGGTCTAGGATGATGTAGAAGCCCTCCATGATGACGGCCCTCTTCCGGCGGAGCTCCGGAACAGGCCCCAAGATGGGATCTCGTGGATACAGAAAGTTGCGGTGGTGGAATTAAGTTTTTGGCTCCTGTTCTGATCGTTTGGAGGTATGTGTGTATATATAGGAGGAAGAAGTACATCGGAGGAGAAACGAGGGGCCCACAAGGCAGGGGGCGCGCCCTAGGGGGGCGCCCCCCACCCTCGTGACCTCCTCTTTTGTTCCTTGGAGCAGGGTCCAAGTCTCCTGGATCATGTTCGGTGAGAAAATCACGTTCCCGAAGGTTTTATTCCGTTTGGACTCCGTTTGATATTCTGTTTATCCGAAACACTGAAATAGGCAAAAAGAGCAATTCTGGGCTGGGCCTCCGGTTAATAGGTTAGTCCCAAAAATAATATAAAAGTGGAAAATAAAGCCCAATATAGTCCAAAACAGTAGATAATATAGCATGGAGCAATCAAAAATTATAGATACGTTGGAGACGTATCAGACGGCGTGGTGACGGTGATAGTGAAGTGATCCGCGCAGGGCTTCGCCTAAGCACTACAACAATATGACTAGAGAAGTAAACTTTGGAGGGGGGCGCCACAAACGGCTTTGTAACAATTGATGTGTGTTAGAGGCGCCTGACGGAGTCCTGGACTAAGGGGTCCTCGGGCGTCCGGCCTGTTGGACATGGGCCGGACAGTTGGGCCATGAAGATACAAGACCGAGTCCGGATGGGACTCTCCTTGGCGTGGATGGCAAGTTTGATATTCGAATATGAAGATTCCTTTCTCTGTAACCGACTTTGTATAACCCTAGCTCCCTCCGGTGTCTATATAAACCAGAGGGTTTAGTCTGTGGAGACAATCATAATCATATAGGCTAGACTTCTAGGGTTTTAGCCATTACGATCTCGAGGTAGATCAACTCTTGTAATACTCATATTCATCAAGATCAATCAAGCAGGTAGTAGGGTATTACCTCCATAGAGAGGGCCCGAACCTAGGTAAACATCGTGTCCCCTGTCTCCTGTTACCATCAACCTTAGACGCACAGTTCGAGACCCCTTACCCGAGATTCGCCGGTTTTGACATCGACATTGGTGCTTTCATTGAGAGTTCCGCTATACCGTCATCAGAAGGTTCGATGGCTCCATCCATCATCTACAACAACGCTTCCCGGGGGGATGTCTTTCTCCCTGGCCAGATCTTCGTATTCGGCGGCTTCACACTGCGTGCCAACTCGCTTGGCCATCTAGAGCAGATCGACAACTATTCCCCTGGCCGTCAGGTCAGGTATGGAAGCTTGAACTACGTCGCTGATATCTGCGGAGACTTGATCTTCGACGGATTCGAGCCCATGGCAGCCGTTCCCTGCCACCGCGATGAACATGACCTAAATCTGTCATCAGATCATACCCAGGAGATCGCGCCTGTAAGTGCTCTGGCCCTAGATCCGGAGCAGCTTGCACCATCCGAAAACGGGAAGCTTAACCCTGCCACGGAAGCCGTAGACTCACCTGCGTTGGAGCCGTACACATACCCAACCTCGAGCGGGGTCTGCATCACTGGACCCCCGGATCCATCTCCGGCCACGGGTTCCGAACTATGTGCATCCGCGTCTGCCGAGCCTTACCCGGCGCCAATCGTCTAATTCAGTTCCGCGGACATCTTCTGGCACTCACCTTTAGGTGATGTGTTAAACTCATTAAAACCCCTCTCTTTAGCAGGGGACTCACATCCCAATTTTATCTGGTTTGAGCTGGGGGCTGATGACGGGGAATTTTGCTTCCCACCCACCTCCCACTTAATAGCCACTTTTGAAGATCTAACTGACATGCTCGACTACGACTCCGGAGACACCGACGGTATGGACGACGATGCGGAAGAGGAGCACGCCCAAGACCCGCCATTTATCGGGCGCTGGACAACCACCTCCTCCTATGATGTATACATAGTGGACACACCCAAAGAAGTTAATGGTGATGACAAAGAAGACCTAGTGGAAAATAAACCTCCTGAGACACAGCCAAAGTGCCAACGACAGCGACGCCGTTCTAAGTCACGCCATGAGAAAGACAGCAATACTGGCACAAGAGAAAATAATACTCTAGACGATGCCGAAGAAAATGAAGACCCCGTCGAGCCAACTTCCAGACAGGACGAACAGGAAGATAGGCGAGTCAGCCCTGATGAACAGGACGTTGCTACCTCTTGAGCACTACGTTGGTTTTCCATTGAAGAGGAAAGGGTGATGCAGCAAAGTAGCATAAGTATTTCCCTCAATTTTTGAGAACCAAGGTATCAATACAGTAGGAGACTACACACAAGTCCCTCATACCTGCACAAACAAACAAGAACCTCGCAACCAACGCGATAAAGGGGTTGTTAATCCCTTCATGGTCACTTACGAATGTCGGATCTGATAGAGATAATAAGATAAAATATTTTGGTATTTTTGTTGTATAGATTGGAAAATAAAGATTGCAAAATAAATGGCGACAGAAATAGCTAGTTGACGGGAGAATAATATAATGGAGAATAGACCCAGGGGCCATAGGTTTTACTAGTGGCTTCTCTCAAGATAGCATAAGTATTACGGTGGGTGAATGAATTACTATCGAGCAATTGATAGAAAAGTGCATAATTATGAGAATATCTAGGCATGATCATGTATATAGGCATCACGTCCACGACAAGTAGACCAAAACAATTCTGCATCTACTACTATTACTTCACACATCGACCGCTATCCAACATGCATCTAGAGTATTAAGTTCATAAGAACAGAGTAACACATTAGGCAAGATGACATGATGTAGAGGGATAAACTCAAGCAATATGATATAAACCCCATCTTTTTATCCTCGATGGCAACAATACAATACGTGCCTTGCTGCCCCTGCTGTCACTGGGAAAGGACACCGCAAGATTGAAACCAAAGCTAAGCACTTCTCCCATTGCAAGAAAGGTCAATCTAGTAGGCCAAACCAAACTGATAATTCGAAGAGACTTGCAAAGATAACCAATCATACAAAAAAGAATTCAGAGAAGAACCAAATATTGTTCATAGATAAACTTGATCATAAACCCACAATTCATTGGATCTCGACAAACACACCGCAAAAAGAGTTACATCGAATAGATCTCCAAGAAGATCGAGGAGAAATTTGTATTGAGATCCAAAGAGAGAGAGAAGAAGCTATCTAGCTAATAACTATGGACCCGAAGGTCTGAAGTAAACTACTCACACATCATCGGAGAGGCTATGGTGTTGATGTAGAAGCCCTCCGTGATTGATTGCCCCTCCGGTGGAGCTCCGGAAAAGTCCCCAAGATGGGATCGCTTGGGTACAGAAGGTTACAGCGATGGAAATAGGGTTTCGTGGTGCTCCTGGATGTTTTCGGGGTATATGGATATATATAGGTGGAAGAAGTAGGTCGGTGGAGCTACGAGGAGCCCACGAGGGTGGGGGCGCGCCCAGGGGGGCACGCGCCTCCCTGCCTCGTGGCCTCCTCGTTGATTTCTTGACATCCACTCCAAGTCCCCTGGATCACGTTTGTTCCAAAAATAACTCTCCCGAAGGTTTCATTCCGTTTGATATTCCTTTTCTGCGGAACACTGAAATAGACAAAAAACAGCAATTTGCACTGGGCCTTGGGTTAGTAGGTTAGTCCCAAAAATAATATAAAAGTGTATAAATAAGCCCATTAACATCCAAAACAGATAATATAATAGCATGGAACAAAAAAAAATATAGATACGTGGGAGTCGTATCAAGCATCCCCAAGCTTAATTCCTGCTTGTCCTCGAGTAGGTAAATGATAAAAACAGAATTTTTGATGTGGAATGCTACCTAGCATAATTCTCAATGTAATTTTCTTTATTGTGGCATGAATGTTCAGATCCGACAGGTTCAAGACAAAAGTTTAATATTGACATAAACATAATAATATTTCAAGCATATTAACTAAGCAATCATGTCTTCTCAAAATAACACGGCCAAAGAAAGTTATCCCTACAAGATCATTGATACGTCTCCGTCGTATCTACTTTTCCAAAAACATCTGCCCTTGTTTTGGACTCTAACTTGCATGATTTGAATGGAACTAACCCGGACTAACACTTTTTTCAGCAGAATTGCCATGGTGTTATTTATGTGCAGAAACAAAAGTTCTCAGAATGACGTCAAACTCCACGGAGATTATTTTTGGAAATAATAAAAAATACTAGCAAAGAATCAAGGCCAGGGGCCCATACCCTAGCCATGAGGGTGGGGGGTGTGCCTACCCCCTGGGCGCGCCCCCTACCTCGTGGGCCCCCTGAAGCTCCATTGACGTCCATCTTGACTCCATATATTCATGTTCGGGGAGAAAAAAATAAAGAAGAAGGATTCATCGCGTTTTACGATACGGAGCAGCCCCAAGCCATAAACTCTCTCGGGAGGGCTGATCTGGAGTCCGTTCGGGGCTCCAGAGAGGGGAATCCGTCGCCATCGTCATCATCAACCTTCCTCCATCACCAATTTCATGATGCTCACCGCCGTGCGTGAGTAATTCCATCGTAGGCTTGCTGGACGGTGTTGGGTTGGATGAGATTTATCATGTAATCGAGTTAGTTTTGTTAGGGTTTGACACCTAGTATGCACTATGTTCTGAGATTGATGTTGCTATGACTTTGCTATGCTTAATGCTTGTCACTAGGGCCCGAGTGCCATGATTTCAGATCTGAACCTATTATGATTTCATCAATATATGAGTGTTCTTGATCCTATCTTGCAAGTCTATAGTCACCTACTATGTGTTATGATCCGGCAACCCCGAAGTGACAATAATCGGGACCACTCCCGGTGATGACCGTAGTTTGAGGAGTTCATGTATTCACTATGTGTTAATGCTTTGGTCCGGTACTCTATTAAAAGGAGGCCTTAATATCCCTTAGTTTCCACTAGGACCCCGCTGCCACGGGAGGGTAGGACAAAAGATGTCATGCAAGTTCTTTTCCATAAGCACGTATGGCTATATTCGGAAAACATTCCTACATTATATTGATGAATTGGAGCTAGTTATGTGTCACCCTAGGTTATGACTGTTACATGATGAACCACATCCGACATAATTCTCTATCACCGATCCATTGCCTACGAGCTTTCCATATATTGTTCTTCGCTTATTTACTTTTCCGTTGCTATTGTTACAATCACTACAAAACACCAAAAATATTACTTTTTCTATCGTTACCTTTTGCTACCGTTACCACTACTGTCATATTACTTTGCTACTAAACACTTTGCTGCAGACATTAAGTTTCCAGGTGTGGTTGAATTGACAACTCAGCTGCTAATACTTGAGAATATTCTTTGGCTCCCCTTGTGTCGAATCAATAAATTTGGGTTGAATACTCTACCCTCAAAAACTGTTGCGATCCCCTATACTTGTGGGATATCAAGACTATTTTCTGGCGCCGTTGCCGGGGAGCATAGCTCTATTCTTTGAGTCACTTGGGATTTATATCTGCTTGTCATTATGAAGAACTTGAGAGATCCAAAAACCAAGATTTATCCCTCAACTACGAGGGGAGATAAGGAACTGCCATCTAGGTCTGCACTTGATTCACCTTCTGTTTTGAGTAAGCTTGTGACACCTAAACCTGCTTCTGTTATTAATTCTGATATGTCGCATATTATTGATGATGACACTTCTGCCATGCATGATACTTATGATGAAACTACTTCTATGCTTGGTTTTACTATGCCACTTGGTGAATTTCTTGATGAACAACTTGCTAGGGCTAGAGAGAATGAAATTATTGAAACTGATAATATTGATGAAAGTAATGATGAAGGCTCTCCTAATAAATATGAATTTCCTGTTGTGCCTGAGGGCTATGTTATTGATGAAGAAACTAAAAGAGACTTTCTTACTTGCAATGATAGAAGTGATCTTAATAAATTATTAGCTAAGCTTAAACAAAAAATTCTGAATGCTAGAATGAAATATGATCCTGCTTATGCTACTTCACCTATCTTTGTTACTGATAAGGACTATGAATTCTCTATTGATCCTGATATAATTACTTTAGTTGAATCTGATCCTTTTTATGGTTATGAATCTGAAACTGTTGTGGCACATCTTACTACATTAAATGATATAGCCACCCTATTCACTAATGATAAGAGAACTCGCTACTTTTATATCCTTAAAATATTTCCGTTCTCATTAAAGGGTGATGCTAAGATATGGTTTAATTCTCTTGATATTGGTTGTGTGCGTAGTCCCTAGGATATGATTTATTACTTCTCTACTAAATATTTCCCCGCTCATAAGAAACAAGCTGCCTTAAGGGATATATATAATTTTGTGCAAATTGAAGAAGAGAGTCTCCCACAAGCTTGGGGGAGGCTTCTCCAATTACATAATGCTTTGCCTGATCATCCTCTTAAGAAAAATGAAATACTTGATATCTTTTATAATGGACTAACCGATGCTTCCAGAGATTACCTGGATAGTTGTGCTGGTTCGTTTTCAGGAAAAGAACACCGGATGGAGCTGAAATTCTATTGAATAATATGTTGACAAATGAAAATAATTGGACACTTCCTGAGCCAATTCCTGAGCCTATTCCTAAACCAACTCCGAAGAAAAGGGGTGTTCTATTTCTCAGTCCTGAAGATATGCAAGATGCAAAGAAATCCATGAAATAAAAGGGTATTAAAGCTGAAGATGTTAAGAATTTACCTTCTATTGAAGAAATACATGGTCTTAATTTACCGCCAGTTGAAGAAATATATGGTTTTAATCCATCTCCTATTGAAGAAACACATGGTCTTGATAACCCGACATAGGTAGTAAAGGTAAATTCTCTTTATAGATATGATAGAGCTGAAATCCCTCCTACTAAAATTGCTAGTCAATGCTTGGATGAGTTTGATAATTTTATGTTTATGCAAGAAGACTTCAATGCTTATTTTGGTAGACAATTAAAACAAGATGCTGATATGATTAAATACTTGGGTGCTTATATGGCTAATATTAGAGGTGAACTTAAACTTGTTAGCAAACATGATTCCATGGTTACCACTCAAGTAGAACAAGTACTTAAAGCTCAAAAGGAATTGCTCAATGAGATGAATAGTAAGAAAAATGATTATGCTGTTAAAGTGGCTACAAGGACTGGTAGAATGACTCAGGAACCTTTGTATCGTGAAGGCCACCCTAAGAGAATTGAGCAAGATTCTCAGAGAAATAATATAGATGCACCTAGTCCTTCTCAAAGGAAGAAAAAGAAAAATGATAGGACTTTGCATGCTTCTAGTGAACCTATTGCTGAACCACCTGAGAATCCCAATTATATTTCTATTTCTGATGCTGAAACACAATCTAGTAGTGAACATGAAACTAGTGATAATGTTAATGATAATGTTCATGTTGATGCTCAACCTAGCTGTGATAATGATGTAGAGATTGAACCTGCTGTTGATCTTGATAACCCACAATCAAAGAATCAACGTTATGATAAAAGAGACTTTGTTGCTAGGAAGCACGGTAAATAAAGAGAACCATGGGTTCAGAAACCCATGCCTTTTCCTCCTAAGCCATCCAAGAAAAAGGATGATGAGGATTTTGAGCGCTTTGCTGAAATGATTAGACCTATCTTTTTGCGTATGCGATTGACTGATGTTCTTAAAATGAATCCTTATGCAAAGTACATGAAAGATATTGTTACTAATAAAAGAAAGATACCGGAAGATGAAATTTCCACCATGCTTGCTAATTATACTTTTAAGGGTGGAATACCTAAGAAACTAGGAGATCCAGGAGTACCAACTATACCATGCTCCATTAAAAGAAACTATGTTAAAACTGCTTTATGTGATCTTGGAGCCGGTGTTAGTGTTATGCCTCTCTCTTTATATCCTAGACTTGATTTGAATAAGTTGACACCTACTGAAATATCTTTGCAAATGGCTGATTAATCAACTGCTATACCTGTCAGTATTTGTGAGGATGTGCTTATTGTAGTTGCAAACGTTACTATTTTAATGGACTTTGTTATTCTTGATATTCCCGAGGACGATAGTATGTCTATTATTCTTGGAAGACCCTTTTTGAATACTGCAGGGGCTGTTATTGATTGCACCAAAGGCAATGCCACTTTTCATGGTAATGGCAATGAGCATACCGTACACTTTCCGAGGAAACAACCTCAAGTTCATAGCATAAACTCTATTGGAAAATTTTCATCAATTATTTTTGGAGGTTTTGAATTTCCTCTACCTACTGTCAAGAAGAAATATGATATTCTTATTTTCGGGGATGTGCATATCCCCGTTGAGGTAACCTAGTGTTATTCAAAAATTCTCCGGTTCCATGTTATTCGGAATGAGTTTGTTAACAAGACCTGATCAACCTTGTTAGTGGATTCCTTTTGAGGAGCATGGGATGGATGAATTTAGAAAACATAATTCTCTGTACCCTCTTTTTACTTTCTGTTATTTAGTTTAAATAAAGAAAAAATAGTAATTTCTGTCTGTTTTCGGAATTATCCATGCAAAAATACCCCGAAAATAAAAGTTCTCCAAATGCCCTGAAATTTAAATATGATTTTTTCTGGAATATTTGAGAATATTTGGCACTGAGAACACAGTGGGGGAGCAAGCACCTGGCCACGAGGGTCCATGGCGCGCCCACCCCGTGGGTGCGCCCCCTGCCTCGTGGGCCCATGGTGGCTCCCTTCCACTTATTCCTGCACCCACGCACTTCTTCTTCCTCCCAAAAAATCACCATCCAGCTCAAGCACGATTTCTAGCTCATTTTGCTGTGATTTTCGATCTCCTTGCTCAAAGCACCTCTCACAAAACTGCTTTGGGGGATTTTTCCTTGGTATGTGACTCCTCCAATGGTCCAATTAGTTTTTGTTCTAGTGCTTTATTCATTGCATATTTTTGCTGCTTAGGTGACCCTGTTCTTGAGCTTGCATGTCAAATTTATATGGTTCCAAGTAGTTCTAATGCATGATATAGGCTCTAGGCACTTGTAGGAGTAGTTGCTATCAATTTTTTTGAGCTTGGTCACTCTTATTTGAAGTTACTAAAAATTTTAGAATTTTTCAGAAAATAATGAAGAGATTTCTGAGGGGCTCATCGAGCCGAAGCTCGAAGGATAAGCAAACTAAGGAGGATAAGAGACCCAAGTATAATCTCCCCCGCATCGCGGAGGTCCGGCCATGTGAATGGCCTTGTGATGAATTCTTGAGAGCGGCCAGGATTTATGATGATTTCTATGAATTGGCTGAGAATACAGGCCTCACCGCCTTCCTCCATGACCAACGCGAACAGTATACCTTACTCACCAATATCTTTGTGCAAAACTTTCATTTCCATGCTAGGAGCTCACCACCCACGGTGGAGTTTTATTTATATGATGAGCATAAGGAGATGTCACTTCGTGATTTTTGTCGGGTTTGTTTGATCCATTTCGAGGGCAAGACAGAGGAACCACATCACGACGATGTGGATGGGTTTATTGATACCATCACTGTAGGGGAAATGGTTTCCGACGCACGAACTACTAGCATACACTTTCCTGTTCTACGTTACTTTGCAATATTTGCTAGTAGATGCTTAATTGGGCGCGGAAACTGTGGAAACCTGAGTGCCCTGATATTGTTATTTTGTGCCATGCCTTATTTCATGATGATACATTCAGCATGGGTGCTATTATTGCAAAGCGGTTAAATCTTAATCGTACTAAGGGCCCCGTCTTTGGAGGCATCTTTGCCTCGCGCCTGGCTGCACATTTTAACATACCTATTAGGCATTATGAGAAGGAAGAAAAATTGTTGCCCACTGTTTATTTAGATTATAAGAGTATGGTAGCGCATGATTTTATTGTAAAGAATAGGGAAAGGGAGCTTAAATACAAATTGTTCTTTGATAAACATCATCCTGAGACTATCACCTTGCCTGCTCCTTCCTTGTTTGATTTATCTACAGGCCAATATCTCGTTCCGCTGGAGGCTATTCACGCCTACCGGAACCCTACAACAGCCACAGAGCCAGAGTCGGAACCACAATTTGATCCTGCACGACAGTCTAATTACCAGTGGGATCCGGAGATGATTGCCAACCAGTGGCAATCAGAGTCTTCTTATTCGCAGTACGACCCCAACTATTACTATGGATATCCGCCAGGCCAGCCGTGGCCATAAACCAACTTAGGCCAAAAGCCAAAGCTTGGGGGAGTACGTATTTCTCACCGACATTACATTCATGTTCACACACTCATTGCTAGTTTTTGGTGCTCATACTTTTTCATGTAATATCCATGCTAGTTTATTTTCCTTTTTATGCTTTCTTCTTGTGTGTTTGATAAACCTTAAGAAAAACCAAAAAAAATATTTGTAGCTTTTAGCTAGCTTTAATTTATATGCTTGTAGTAGTAATTAAAAAGAAAACCCAAAAAGATTTCCTGTTCTTCTTTTGCTTGTTGGGAGCTTTCCCGTGTAAATAGTTTTATTTCTTTTCTTTTCTTTGGGGGTTGATAGGAGAAGACCATAATTAAACTGTTAAAGTGGCTCTTATATGCATTATTTTTGATTTAACCAAGAGTCTATATTGCCTTGTCTTCTCCTGTTTATTGAATGCTTGCAGACTTCAGCTTAGTCCAATGCACGTGCACTGTTATTATTCACATCATTCAGTCGTGCAAGTGAAAGGCAATTATGACGATATATGATGGACTGATTGAGATGGGAGAAACTGGTATGAACTCGACCTCTCTTGTATTTGTAAATATGATTAGTTCATCGTTCTTGATTCAGCCTATTATGAATAAACATGTTTGCAATGACAATTAGAGATTATAGTTGCTTATGCCATGCTTAATTAGCTAGGAGCTGATAATGGTTTACCTTGCATGCTAACATGCTATTAAAATGGTTGTGATGTGGTATGATTGGGTGGTATCCTCTTTTGAACGATTCGAGTGGCTTGACTTGGCACATGTTCACGCATGTAGTTGAAACAAAATCAACATAGCCTCTACGATATTTATGTTCATGGTCATTATATAATACTCATGCTTGAATTCGGTGTTGATTTATTTTAATGCATGTTCATGACTATTGTCGCTCTCTAGCTGGTCGCTTCCTAGTCTTTTTCTAGCCTTCACCTGTACTAAGCGGGAATACTGCTTGTGCATCCAATCCCATAAACCCCAAAGTTGTTCCATATGAGTCCACCATACCTACCTATATACGATATCTACCTGCCATTCCAAGTAAATTTGTATGTGCCAAACTCTAAACCTTCAAATAAACATTTTGTTTTGTATGCTCGAATAGCTCATGTATCAACTAGGGATGTATGTATCTTCCATGTTAGGCGGGTTATTCTCAAGAGGAGTGGACTCCGCTCCTCACTCACGAGAAAATGGCTGGTCACCGGGATGCCCAGTCCCATGCTTTATGCAACTCAAATAAAAATAATTGCAAACAAAACTCCCCTCGGACTGTTGTCAGTTGGAGGCACTCGTTGTTTCGAGCAAGCCATGGATTGATGCTTGTTGGTGGAGGGTGAGTATAAACTTTACCATTCTGTTTGGGAACCGCCTATAATGTGTGTAGCATGGAAGACATCGCCATCTCTTGGTTGTTATGTTGACAATGAAATTATACCGCTCAAAATATTATTCACCTCTATTTCAAAATCGAGCTCTGGCACCTCTACAAATCCTTGCTTCCCTCTGCGAAGGGCCTATCTATTTACGTTTATGTTGAGTCATCATCCTCTTATTAAAAAGCACCAGTTGGAGAGCACCGCTGTGATTTCCATTCATTACTGTTAGTTTACATTGAGTATGACTTGATTGGATCTCTTTTACCATGAATTACAATGTCTAGTGAGTCCTTGATCTTTAAAGGTGCTCTGCATTTATGTTTTGCGGTCTCAGAAAGGGCTAGCGAGATACCATCTTGTTATATCATATTATGATTGTTTTGAGAAAGTGTTGTCATCCGAGATTTATTATTATTGCTCTCTAGTTGATTATGCCATTGATATGAGTAAACATGAGACCTAAGAGTTATTGTGAATATGGTTAGTTCATAATCTTTGTTGAAAACTTGAATGCCGGCTTTACATCTTTACAACAACAAGAGCAAGCAGAGTTTGTAAAAGTTCTTCTTTGTCACTTTCAGTTTCTCAACTGAATTGCTTGAGGACAAGCAAAGGTTTAAACTTGGGGGAGTTGATACGTCTCCGTCATATCTACTTTTCCAAACACTTTTCCCCTTGTTTTGGACTCTAACTTGCATGATTTGAATGGAACTAACCCAGACTGACGATGTTTTCAGCAGAATTGCCATGGTGTTATTTATGTGTAGAAACAAAAGTTCTCGGAATGCCCTGAAAGTCCACGAAGAATATTTTTTGGAAATAATAAAAAATACTGGCAAAGAATCAAGGCCAGGGGGCCCACACCCTAGCCACGAGGGTGGGGGCGCGCCCCCTACCCCGTGGCCCCCCTAGAGCTCCACCGACGTCCATCTTGACTCCATATATTCGTGTTCGGGGAGAAAAAAATAAAGAAGAAGGATTCATCACGTTTTACGATACGGAGCCGCCGCCAAGCCCTAAACTCTCTCGGGAGGGCAGATCTGGAGTCTGTTCGGGGCTCCAGAGAGGGGAATCCGTCGCCATCGTCATCATCAACCTTCCTCCATCACCAATTTCATGATGCTCACCGCCGTGCGTGAGTAATTCCATCATAGGCTTGCTGGACGGTGAAGGGTTGGATGAGGTTTATCATGTAATCGAGTTAGTTTTGTTAGGGTTTGATCCCTAGTGTCCACTATGTTCTGAGATTGATGTTGCTATGACTTTGCTATGCTTAATGCTTGTCACTAGGGCCCGAGTGCCATGATTTCAGATATGGACCTATTATGTTTTCATCAATATATGAGTGTTCTTGATCCTATCTTGCAAGTCTCACATCAACTAGGCATATCAACGGGCTATGAAGATGCCCATCAATAGATATCAATGTGAGTGAGTAGGGATTGCCATGCAACGGATCCACTAGAGCTCTAAGTGTATGAAAGCTAAAAAAACTAAGTGGGTGTGCATCCAACTCGCTTGCTCACGAAGACCTAGGGCATTTTGAGGAAGCCCATCATTGGAATATACAAGCCAAGTTCTATAATGTAAGATTCCCACTAGTATATGAAAGTGACAACATAGGAGACTCTCTATCATGAAGATCATGGCGCTACTTTGAAGCACAAGTGTGGAAAAAGGATAGTAACACTGTCCCTTCTCTCTTTTTCTCTCTTTTTTTTATTTTTTTATTTGGGCCTTCTTCTTCTTCTTCTTGTTTTTATGGCCTCCTTTTTCTTTCCTTTTTTTCTTTTCGTTCGGAGTCTCATCCCAACTTGTGGGGGAATCATAGTCTCCATCATCCTTTCCTCACTTGGGACAATGCTCTAATAATGATGATCATCACACTTTTATTTACTTACAACTCAAAAATTACAACTCAATTCTTAGAACAAAATATGACTCTATATGAATGCCTCCGGTGGTGTACCGGGATGTGCAATGACTCATGAGTGACATGTATGAAAGAATTATGAACAACGGCTTTGCCACAAATACGATGTCAACTACATGATCATGCAAAGCAATACAACAATGATGAAGCATGTCATAATAATTAGAACGGTGAAAGTTGCATGTCAATATATCTCGGAATGGCTATGGAAATGCCATAATAGGTAGGTATGGTGGCTGTTTTGAGGAAGGTATATGGTGGGTTTATGGTACCGGCGAAAGTTGCGTGGTACTAGAGAGGCTAGCAATGGTGGAAGGGTGAGAGTGCGTATAATCCATGGACTCAACATTACTCATAAAGTACTCATATACTTATTGCAAAAATCTATTAGTTATCGAAACAAAGTACTATGCGCATGCTCCGAGGGGGATAGATTGGTAGGAAAATACCATCGCTCGTCCCCGATCGCCACTCATAAGGAAGACAATCAATAAATAAATCATGCTCCGACTTCATCACATAATAGTTCACCATATGTGCATGCTACGGGAATCACAAACTTTAGAACAAGTATTTCTCAAATTCACAACTACTCAACTAGCATGACTCTAATATCACCATCTTAATATCTCAAAACAATCGTCAAGTATCAAACTTCTCATAGTATTCAATGCACTTTTTATGATAGTTTTTATTATACCCATCTTGGATGCCTATCATATTAGGACTAATTTCATAAGCAAAGCAAATTACCATGCTGTTCTAAAGGACTCTCAAAATAATATAAGTGAAGCATGAGAGATCAATAATTTCTGTAAAAAAATACCTCCACCGTGCTCTAAAAGATATAAGTGAAGCACTAGAGCAAAATTATCTAGCTCAAAAGATATAAGTGAAGCACATAGAGTATTCTAATAAATTCCAATTCATGTGTGTCTCTCCCAAAAGGTGTGTACAACAAGGATGATTGTGGCAAACTAAAAAGCAAAGACTCCAATCATACAAGACGCTCCAAGCAAAACATATCATGTGGTGAATAAAAATATAGCCTTAAGTAAAGTTACCGATAGAAGAAGACGAAAGAGGGGATGCCTTCCGGGGCATCCCCAATGAGGGAATCCTGGATTAGGGGTCTCCGGACATCCAGACTATATCCTTTGGCCGGACTATTGGACTATGAGGATACAAGATTGAAGAGTTCGTCCCGTGTCCGGATGGGACTTTCCTTGGCGTGGAAGGCAAGCTTAGCAATACGGATATGTAGATCTCCTCCCTTGTAACCGACTCTGTGTAACCCTAGCCCCCTCCGGTGTCTATATAAACCGGAGGGTTTAGTCCGTAGGACAACACCAATCATACCATAGGCTAGCTTCTAGGGTTTAGCCTCTACGATCTCGTGGTAGATCAACTCTTGTAATGCTCATATCATCAATATCAATCAAGCAGGACGTAGGGTATTACCTCCATCAAGTGGGCCCGAACCTGGGTAAACATCGTGTCCCCTGCCTCCTGTTACCATCTGCCTTAGACGCACAGTTCGGGACCCCCTACCAGAGATCCGTCGGTTTTGACACCGACATTGGTGCTTTCATTGAGAGTTCCACTGTGCCGTCTCCATAAGGCTTGATGGCCCCTTCGATCATCGGTAACGATGCGGTCCAGGGTGAGGTCTTCCTCCCTGGACAGATCTTCGTATTCGGCGGCTTCGCACTGCGGGCCAATTCGCTTGGCCATCTGGAGCAGATCGAGAGCTACGCCCCTGGCCATCAGGTCAGGTTCGGAAACTTAAACTACACTGTCGACATCCGCGGAGACTTGATCTTCGACGGATTCGAGCCCATGTCAGGTGCGCCGCACAATCACGATGAGCATGACGTAACTCTGCCGTCGAAAAGTGTTCAGGAGATCGCATCTGCAACTACTCCGGCCTTCAATCCAGAGCAAATTGCTCCATCCGACAATGGAGAGATAGACCCCTCCATGGAGGACGCACTCTCAGTGGCGATGGAGCCGGATACTGACTTCACCCCTTACGAGAGCCGTGTTGCCGAACCACTGGATTCGTCTCCAGCCACGGACTTCGAGCAGCCTACATCCATGCCTATCGAATCCAACTGGGCACCGATCATTGAGTTCAACTCTGCGGATATCTTTCAGCACTCGCCTTTCGGCGATTTGCCAAATTCATTAAGGTCTCTCTCCTTGTTAGGAGAACCTTGGCCGAACTATGTCCGGCTAGAATGGGATGCGGACGACGAAGAAATTCGCTGCGCACCCACCACCCACTTAGTAGCCACTGTCGTCGATTTAACGGACATGCTCGACTTCGACTCTGAAGACATCGACGGTATGGACGACGATGCATGAGTCGAACAGGAACCACCGCCCACAGGGCGCTGGACCACCACCTCATCATATGATATATACATGGTGGACACCCCCAAAGAAGGCAATGGCGACGAGACAGCGCAGGATGACCCCTCCAAGAAGCAACCCAAGCGACGACGTCAGCGGCGCCGCTCTAAGTCCCGCCACCGCAAAAGTAGTGATATCAGCACAAGAGACAATAACACTCCGGATAGTGCCGAAGACAACCACAATCCCCTCCACCACGATGTAGAGCGGGAGGGTGAGCAAGCTAGCCCTCCAGAGCAGGCGGCAAATGGAAAATCGGAGGAGGACAATTACATGCCTCTCTCCGAAGACGAGGTGAGCCTCGGCGATGAAGAATTTATCGTGCGTGAGGATCCCGTCGAGGAGGAGCGCTTCGAGCACCGGCTTATGGCCACAACAATAGCCTGAAGAAAAAGCAACAACAGTTTCAAGCTGATCAAGACTTGCTAGCAGACAAATGGACCGAAGTTGTTGCGGCCGAGGAATACGAACTCGAGCGCCCCTCCAAGAGTTACCCAGAGCGCAGTTGCTACCTCACCTCGAGGAGGAATCATTGAAACCTCCATCACCAGTGTACGATGCGGCTGACCAGCCACCGTGTGGCCGAGCCAGAGAGGCGTTTCAGCCTGAAGTTTAGCCTGCACCCCACCGCCACTCAATCAAAAATACGAAGGCCCGGGGCAACACACGGGACCTGCGAGACGTATTGGACAGCAGGGCAAAACATGCAAGGTTAATATACGGGTCATGGGGGCGCGCGCCAACGCGGGACGATGACCGTCGCGCCGGATACACTAAAAGTAAATCTGGCCGGGCCGAATACAGTAGACAAGACTCATGTTAACTGCGTCGTGATATAGCCCGGCATAGAGGTGCCGCACACCCCCTATGCTTCACTGATGAAGTTATGGATCACGAATTCCCGGAGGGTTTTAAACCCATAAATATCGAATCGTATGATGGTACAACAGATCCCGCTGTATGGATTGAGGATTTCCTCCTTCACATCCACATGGCTCGCGGTGATGATCTACATGCCATCAAGTACCTCCCACTAAAACTCAAAGGATCAACTCGGCATTGGCTGAATAGCTTGCTAGCAGACTCCGTCGGCAGTTGGGAGGATTTGGAAGACACATTCCTTGACAACTGCCAGGGCACTTATGTGCGACCACCGGACGCTGATGACTTGAGCCATATAACTCAGCAGCCAGGGGAATCGGCCAGGCAATTCTGGACATGGTTCCTAACTAAGAAAAACCAAATTGTCGACTGTCCGGATGCAGAGGCCTTAGTGGCATTCAAGCATAACATCCGTGACGAGTGGCTTGCCCGGCACCTCGGCCAGAAGAAGCCAAAGTCTATGGCAGCCCTCACGACACTCATGACCTACTTTTGCGCCGGCGAGGATAGCTGGCTGGCTCGCAGCAACAACACATCAAAGAATCCGGGCACTCCGGGTACCAAAGATGCCAACGGCAGAACACGTCGTAACAGACAAAAGCACCGCAACAACGGTGATAACACTGATGATACGGCAGTCAATGCCGGATTCAGAGGCTCTAGATCTGGTCAGCGGAAAAAGCCATTCAAAAGAAGTACTCCACGCCCATCCAGTTTGGATCGCATACTGGATCGCTCGTGTCAAATCTATGGCACCCCCGATAAGCCAGCCAATCACACCAACAGAGAATGCTGGGTGTTCAAGCAGGCCGGCAAGTTAAATGCCGAAAACAAAGACAAGGGGCTGCATAGGGATAACGAGGAGGAGCCCCGGCCATTGAACACGGGAGGACAAAAGAGGTCCCCCCCACAAGTGAAGACGGTGAACATGATATACACAACCCACATTCCCAAGAGGTAATGGAAGCGTGCACTAAGGGACGTCTATGTGATGGAGCCCATCGCCCCGAAGTTCCACCCATGGTCCGCTTCTCCGATCACCTTTGATCGCAGGGACCACCCCACTAGTATCCGTCATGGCGGATCCGCCGCACTGGTCCTAGACCCCATCATCGACCGATTTCACCTCACTCGAGTCCTTATGGACGGCGGCAGCAGCCTGAACCTGCTCTATCAGGATACAGTGTGCAAAATGGGTATAGATCCCTCGAGGATCAAACCCACCAAAACCACCTTTAAGGGCGTCATCCCAGGTGTAGAGGCCCATTGCACGGGCTCAATCACACTGGAAGTGGTCTTCGGACCTCCGGACAACTTCCGAAGCAAGGAGTTAATCTTCGATATCGTCCCGTTCCGCAGCGGCTATCACGCACTGCTCGAGGGAACCACATTTGCAAAATTCAATGCGGTACCACATTACGCATACCTCAAGCTCAAGATGCCAGGACCTAGGGTGGTCATAATAGTCAATGGAAACACAGAACGCTTGCTCCGCACGGAAGAGCACACTATGCCCCTCGCAGCAGAAGCACAAAGCAACCTTTTAAGGCAAACCCCCAATTCGGGGATACAGCCCCCGGACACCGTCAAGCGAGTCTGGAGTAAACTGCAACAGGATCGCCTGGCACGTTCAGAGCTCGCCTAGCAATTCGGCCCCCGTCCCAATCCCAGTCAAGCGACAAAATCCGTGCCGCGCGTATATAATTACGCACTGAAAATACCATGGGCATAGGCGGGGGCACGATCAGGGCACGTCCCGCAATGCGGCTTAACCGCCCTAGGGGTTTTATACCTTTATCATTTTTTCTCTTTCAGGACCTAACTCTCTGAACGCCGTTTTTGGTAGTACGATTGCCGGACACATTACGGGAAGGAACAACCAAGGAGGCAAGAAGCTAAGATGTACACGGGAACCCCCAGGTGGTCTCTAATAATAATCGATATACCCGCTTTCTACTATCCATACGCAGCTTGCCCTTGGATAGGACATGTCAAATAGTCCTATTTTCTGCTTATTGCACTACTTGTATCAGTACGCTTCGACATATTATTTAAATAAATGCATATCATTAGTCTATTATTGCATTATCCATCCCCTTTTTCTTATATGTTCATTTACGACAACATGCACCCGTACATTCTGGTACGGTCAGTACGCCAAGGGCTTTCGTTTACCCCATAATATAGAGTGAGAAGTCCGAACACTTTCGACAGTGTGGCACCCCGAACTAATAGCATTATATGCATCAGCTCCGAATCATGTCTTGGGTCAATAGTTAGGTTTGCCCGGCTCCCATGCTTTGGTACCTTACGTTCCGCTATATCAGCTAAGGTAGCGTTGGGAGAACTACTACGATTGTGTCCCGGTTCTTCCGGACGAGCACCTCAGTAGAGAAAGCCGAAAACTGACTATCATGATAAGGCGAGAGCTGGTCGCTGTTCGAGAGGTTTCAAGTCATTAAAGACTTTTTCCGCTTCGGGCGAGGAGTCGGCCTTTCCCGACTTAGGCGTGTATAGCGCCCCTAATTCGGCCTTCCGAATACTAGGGGCTTCGCCAAAATTTAAAATTGTAGACTTCTATGGCTAAGTGAGAGTGATAAAGCCTTATAGTCCGATTGCCTGGTCCATTGTGCTGAACACCTCCTTCGAAGGACCCAAAATTCGGATAAAGAGTGCTCAGGTTTATCCCGAACACCCCAGTACTAATTACATGGGGGCAGAAGCCGACGACTGGCCAACTCTCAGATTTTATAAACGGCCGCACAGAAGGTAATATTTTAAATTAAAAAAGCATTGCATAGCGCAAATGAACTTGTTTCACATTACATGATCACATGAGCATGTTCATTCAAAAATTACATCTCTGACACATTCATCCGCCACAAGGCGGGAACCCTTCAGGACACTGTAATAATACATTTCGGGGCAGCGATGCTCCTTGCCCTCCGGCGGCCCCTCCTTCACCAGCTTCACGACGTCCAGCTTCACCGAGTGCACCTTCGCCCGGGCAAAAGCCCTGCGCGCACCCTTGATGCAGACGGGCCGCTTTATGACTTCAAGCTGAGGGCAGGCATCCACAAGCCGCCTCACCATACCGAAGTAGCTACCGGGCAGGGGCTCGCCAGGCCACATCCGGACTATAAGACCCTTCATGGCCTGTTCGGCCGCCTTGTGGAGCTCGACCAATTGCTTCAGCTGGTCGCTCAAGGGCATTGGGTGTTCAGTCCCAGTATACTGAGACCAGAACAACTTTTCCATCGAGCTCCCCTCCTCAGCTCGGTAAAACTCCGCGGCATCCAGTACACTGCGGGGAAGATCTACGAGCGCTCCTAGAGAGATCCGAACTCGGGTAAGTTAAAGGAAAGTTTCGTTCACATGCTTGCTTTGCATAATGAATGCCTTACCCGCTGCTATCTTCTTCACTGCATCAATCTCCTGGAGGGCCTTGTGGGCTTCAGCCTTGGCGCTCTGGGCGCTTTCGAGTGCCTTCGCAAGCTCAGACTCTCGCGTCTTAGAGTCAAGCCCTAAGGACTCGTGTTTTTTGGCGAGAGCCTCGAGCTCTTGCTGCACATCGCCTACCCGGGCTTCTTGCTTTTCCCGCTCAATGCGCTCGTTGGCCGCTTTGTCTTCGGCCTCGGACAGCGCCTTCTTTAGGGTCGCCACTTCGGTCGTGGCTGTCGGTGTCAAAACCGGCGGATCTCGGGTAGGGGGTCCCGAACTGTGCGTCTAAAGTGGATGGTAACTGGAGGCAGGGGACACGATGTTTACCCAGGTTTGGGCCCTATTGATGGAGGTAATACCCTACGTCCTACTTGATTGTTCTTGATGATATGAGTATTACAAGAGCTGATCTACCATGAGATCAAAGAGGCTAAACCCTAGAAGCTAGCCTATGGTATGATTGTATGTTGTCCTACGGACTAAACCCTCCGGTTTATATAGACACCGGAGGGGGCTAGGGTTACACAAGGTAGGTTACAAAGGAGGAGATATACATATCCGTATTGCCTAGCTTGCCTTCCATACCAAGTAGAGTCCCATCCGGACACGGGACGAAGTCTTTAATCTCGTATCTTCATAGTCCAATAGTCCGGCCAAAGGATATAGTCCGGCTATCCGGAGACCCCCTAATCCAGGACTCCCTCAGTAGCACCTGAACCAGGCTTCAATGACGATGAGTCCAGTGCGCAGTATTGTGTTCGGCATTGCAAGGCGGTTTCCTCCTCCGAATACACCATGGAAGAGTTTGAATACAAGGATAGTGTCCGACCCTACAAAATAAGTTCCACATACCACCGTAGAGAGAATAATATTTCCACAAATCTAATCTGCTGACATGTTTTGACAGCATGACATCACGCCATGGCCCGTTTATCATTCGAACCACTTTTCTCAACCAGCTCCGCACATACCGCGAGGCGGTTTTCTTGACACGTCTTGTCAAAGCAGAGATCGTGTTCCCCTTATCACGGGATTCTCATCAATACGGACGTGGGTAACCCAACCGTGCCTGTTGGTATGACTCCTAGATCTTAGGCAAGTCCCAAATGGCCACAAGGAGGATGCCTGATATTCACCCTCTTTATAAAGGGGACAAGGCTTTTTCTTTCTTTGCTCCCGTGCTCAATCGAATCCTCCCCTGCCTCGAGTTCTAACACCCAAAGCCCAGGTTAGGTGCTTCGGACCTTCAACTATGTCCGGATCCAACCTTCAAGGTCGGTGGATGCCTTCCTCCGTCACAGAGCAGGACATCAAGAAGTTGAGAGAGGCCAGATATCTGACCGCCGAAATTTCGCATAGGCTGCCTGCCCGAGGGCAGGTCGTCCCTACTCCCGAACCCAACGAGAGCGTCGTGTTCATCTCCCACTTCCTCCGAGGACTAGGCCTCACTCTGGATCCCTTTGTTAGGGGTCTTATGTTCTATTATGGGCTGGATTTTCACGATCTGCCCCGGATTTCCTTCTTCACATCTCATCATCTATTGTCGTATGTGAGGCCTTCCTCCGCATTACCCCTCACTTCGGCATGTGGCTCAAGACCTTCGATGTGAAGCCGAAGATGATCGAGGGGCGGCATGCAGCGTGCAGAGGTGCTTTAATAAGCAAAATCGCTGACGCTCCATGGCCAGAGGGCTCCTTTCCAGAGGTGTCCAGATTGTGGCAGCGTGAGTGGTTTTACATCACAGCCCCCCTGTAGCGACCAGACATCAAACAGTCCGATCTCTGTGATTCAGTGTCATCCCTGGATCAGTAATGCTGACACGCACAGTACTTGAAGGATTTATTACAGAGTAGTAATCACACACTTATTACAATGAGTGTCTCAAAAGAGAACTTATTACAAATAATATGGCTTAAGGCCATCTAATAACGATAACAGCGGAAGGCTTGGAAGATAAGTGAGTCCATCAACTCCAACGACATCACTGAGTATAGAACCACGACCTAAAGGCACCTTACTCATCGTCTGAAAAGTATGCAACATGAACGTCGCAGCCCGAAAACGGGTCAGCCCGAAAACGGTTGCTGGCAATGTAACACATAGAGAGTAATGAACAGAAATAGGCTATACCACATGCATATATGGCTGGTGGAAAGCTCTATGGTTACAGTTTTGCGTAAAGCCAGTTTTTCCCTACTGCAAAGGAATAAATTTTATTTAACTATCATGGTGGTTGTTAAACATTGAGAGTGTAGACACCCTCTCAATCCCAATTAAACATCATCAATAAAACCCAACATGATGAGAATCACATGATAATCCAAGTACTAGATACTCAAGACGTCCACAACCGGGGACATGGCTAATCATGATTAGTTTATACACTCTGCAGAGGTTTGCGCACTTTTCCCCTCAATACTCGATCTCCTCCGTTGGAATTCTCACACTACATGGTGTTTGAGAAATGGATGACCGAGACATAGTCTTTCAGAAGCGCTAGCACCGTACGATCGGGTAGACCGTTACACCTACTTTCCCCTACATTTGCTAGTCTACCACTGTAAGAGTTCGCAGGACTTAATCAACTATGCTAGAGCCCATAATAGCTTGTGGCTACACACGGAAGTTTCTAGCAAGAATAATCTCATGATCCCTTTGAGCCTGGGTGGCGGTCCATAAAGAAAAATAGGCAATCACTGGAATACCTAGGTGCCTCAATCCACCCAGATGTGTATTAAAGTTGCCATCTTAAATAAACTGTTAATTAACAATCTCACATCTGTCATGGATACACTCACCCAATCCACGTCTACTAGCATAGCATGGCAATATAAGCAAATGTAGAAGTAACTCCCAAGGGTTTGGTAATAAAAAAGGTAATAGGTACGACCTCATCTACATCCCAAAACCCACAATTTAATTAGATCCTAATAATTCAATGTTTGAGGATTGATCTAATGCAATAAAACTGGGTAGTAAGAGGTATGATCAAAGTGTTACTTGCCTTGCTGATGATCCGTGAAACCTAGAGATTCGAAGTAGCAAGCGGCGCACTCCGAGTACTCTAACGCAAACAAACAAACAAGCATACAATAAGTACTCATCTAATGCATAGGTAAAACTCAAATAAGAGATCTAACCAGAAAGTTCAACTTAAGAACTCCGGGTTGCAAAAAGAAACAAATCAAACGAAACGACGGAAGGCAAACGGCAAAAGAAACAAGCTTCGCTTACTAATCTGGATCTAAGTCAAATTTTACAGAAGCAAAAACATGTTTGAGTTGGTTAAACGGAAAGAGGATTCCACGATGAAACTCTAGGCGCTTGAATTGCCTGATTCCGATAAAGGAGCGAAAAGATAAACTAAAACGAAAATCGGATCAGAAATCGCGATTAGAAATAATCGCGGAAAATACGAGAAAAAGAAAAAAGACGTACAGGCTAAGGAACGAATGTTCGCTGTCTGTGGCTAAACGACGAATACCGTTCGTAAAAACAAACGAACAAGCGGCCGTTCGCTAAATAACTAGACCGAAGAGAAAAAATAAACCGAACCGGATCTAAAAACGGATCTAGGTTTAAAAAACCGATCGGTTTTCTTTGCAAAAACCGAGGCAACGGCGGCTACCTCGGGCGGCTCCGGCGAGACGGCAGCGGCGGCGGCGCGGCTCCGGCGCAGCGACGCAGGGCAGCGGGTGGCGGCGGCGGCTCCGGCGGCGGGCGGCACGGCGGCGGCGGCTCCGGCGGCGGGCGGCACGGCGGCGACGGCGGGCGGCGAGGCGAGGGGCGGCGGCGGCTGGCGGCGCGCGGATCGAGGTCGGCGGCTAGGGTTTCGGGGGCTGGAGCGGCTGCGGCTCGGGCCCTCGCGGCCTTAAAGGCCGGCCAGGCCAAGTGTCCTAGTCGGACACAGCCCGGTTAGGTCGGTTCGTGTTTTTTTTAATAATTTGACGTGCAGAAAAAGAAAGAAAAGAAATACTAAACTGACTCCAAAAATCCCGAAATAAATTTTGCCTGACTTCTAAAATCAAGTCGGACAAAGTGAACATTTATTTGGGGCCTTAATGCAATTTTGAAAAATGCATTTTTTTCCTAACTCCAAATAAAACAGCGAAAAACTCTAAAATAAAATCTTATTTGATTTTAATATTAAATATCTCAATATTCCTTTAATTTGGGAAATTCATTTTATTCCCTCTCACTTATCTTAATTGGAATTATTGAAGATAAAATAATAAATCAAATGATCCTATTTTCAAAATTTGAGAAAACCCCAAATATGAAAATAACGAAATCCCCAACTCTCTCCGTGGGTCCTTGAGTTGCGTAAGATTTCTAGGATCAACCAAAAAGCAAATAAAATATGATATGCAATGATGATCTAATGTATAACATTCCAAATTGAAAATTTGGGATGTTACTAACCTACCCCCCTTAAGATGAATCTCGCCCTCGAGATTCGGGTTGGCTAGAAAATAGGTCAGGGTGGTCCTTCAGCAGATCTTCCTCTCGCTCCCAGGTGGCTTCATCCTCGGTGTGGTGGCTCCACTGAAATTTACAAAACCTAATAACCTTGCTGCGGGTGACTCGGCTGGCATATTCGAGAATCTTAAATGGTTTCTCCTCATAGGTCAAATCACCTTCCAACTGAATTGCTTCCAACTAGATCCATAATCTAGCGCACAAGCTCTCAGCATATCCTCCAAAATCTGATTGACTCTCTCGGTCTGTCCATCGGTCTGTGGATGAAAAGCTATACTGAACTCTAGTGTAGTACCCAAAGTTTCGTGTAACTGATTCCAGAACTTCGAGGTAAACTGGGTTCCTCTATCTGATACAATGCTCCTAGGAACTCCATGTAGACATACGATCCTGGTCATGTATATCTTTGCCAACATAGCACTGGTGTAAGTGGTCTTCACTGGGATGAGATGAGCTACCTTCGTCAAGCGATCGACTACAACCCATATCGAGTCATAGCCTGAGCGGGTCCTGGGTAATCCCATGATAAAATCCATGCCTAGCTTATCCCACTTCCATTCGGGTATCGGCAATGGCTGTAGCAATCCTGCTAGCTTTTGATGCTCTGCCTTTACTCTCTGACATACATCACAAATGGCTACATACTCTGCAATATCCTTCTTCATTCCGGTCCACCAGAAAGTATCCTTCAAATCTAAATACATCTTGGTATTTCCTGGGTGAATCAAGTACAGCGAATCATGGGCCTCTTGCAAAATTAACTTCCTCATCTCCGGGTCATTGGGCACATAAATGCGGTCCTCAAACCATAAGATATCGTGTTCACTCACAAAATCCTTTAGCTTTTCCCTTGCTCATCTTCTCCTTTATGGTGGCAATCTCCTTGTCGGTCTTCTGAGCTTCTCTGATCTTATCCATAAGAGTGGACTGTATCTCCAATGCTGCTACATAGCCTCTCAGAACTATCTCCAAACATAGCTCGCGAAGATCCTCGACTAACTCCTTTGGTAAATCTCCGGTCATTAGTGTGTTGACATGGCTCTTGCGGCTCAACACATCGGCTACTACGTTAGCCTTTCCGGGATGATAATGTAATCTCATATCATAATCCTTGATGAGCTCCAACCATCTTCTTTGCCTGAGATTCAACTCCTTCTGCGTGAAGATGTACTTCAAACTCTTGTGATCCGTGTACACCTCACAATGGTTTCCAATGAGAAAATGTCTCCAAGTCTTCAATGCGTGCACTACAGCTGCTAACTCCAAATCATGTGTAGCATAATTCAGCTTATGGGGCTTAAGCTGTCGTGAAGCATACGAAACAACTCTTCCCTCCTGCATAAGCACTGCTCCAATTCCTCGACGTGAAGCATCGCAATACACCTCATAATCCTTGCGCTGATCTGGCAGAATCAACACTGGCGAGGTAACCAAACGTTTCTTCAACTCCTGGAAACTGGCCTCACATTCCTCAGTCCAATTGAACTTGGTATCCTTCTTCAACAACTCCGTCATAGGTTTTGCAATCTTCGAGAATTTTTCAATGAATCTCCGGTAGTATCCTGCGAGTCCAAGAAAACTCCGGATCTCTCCAACTGTTGTTGGGGCTTCCCAATTTGTCAGAGTGACAACTTTGGCGGGATCTACTGCTATTCCTTCTCCGGATATAACATGTCCGGCGAATCCAACTTCCTTCAACCAAAACTTACATTTGCTAAACTTGGCGTATAAATGATGTTCTTTGAGCTTACCAAGTACCAAACGCAAATGTTCTTTATGTTCTTCTTTATTCTTCGAGTAAACCAGAATATCATCAATGAATACTATGACGAACTTATCCAAAAACTCCATAAACACTTTGTTCATCATGTTCATAAAATAAGCGGGGGCGTTAGTCAGACCAAATGACATAACGGTATACTCATACAGCCCATACCTTGTGGTAAAAGCTGTCTTAGGTATGTCCTGCTCTCGAATCTTCAACTGGTGGTATCCTGATCGCAAATCGATCTTAGAAAATACCTTAGCTCCGTCCAATTGGTCAAACATATCATTGATCATCGGCAGTGGGTACTTATTCTTGATCGTCACTTCATTCAATCCTCGATAATCAACAACCATCCTTAACGATCCATCCTTCTTTTCCACTAGAAGTACTGGTGATCCCCAAGGTGACGAACTTGGGCGAATATATCCCTTATCCAGTAACTCCTTAATCTGCTTCTTAATCTCCTCCAAATCCTTTGCGGGCATTCTATACGGTCTCTTAGATATTGGTCCTGTGCCTGGCAAAAGCTCAATCAAAAACTCAATGTCCCTATCCGGTGGCATGCGTGGCAACTCTTCTGGAAATACATCTGGAAAATCCTTTACCACCGGTACTTCCTCCTGTACAACTCTTGTTAAGGAATTTACTTGAGTCCTATTCGGCACATGTCGTGATACATACTTGATCCTTCTTCCTTCTGGGGTGGTAAGAAAAATCGACTTACTGGCGCAATCGATGTTTCCTCCATACATCGACAGCCAATCCATACCTAGAATCACATCCAAACCTTGCGATTCTAGAATGATTAAATCCGAGGGGAAGACATGCCTACCTATACTCAATGGCACTTGAAAACATCCTTTACTGGCCATATACTCCGCTCCTAGTGAGCTTACTAACATAGGCGTTCTAATAACCTTGGTGGGTAGTTTATACTTATCCATGAATCCCCTTGATATGTATGAATGCGATGCACCAGTATCGAAAAGAATGATTGCAGTAAATGACTTAACCAAAAACTTACCTATTACTGTATCTGGCTGGGCTTCAACCTCCTCCACGTTAACGTGGTTCACCTGTCCCCTGTTGAAAGGGTTCGACTTCTTCCCAGAGCCTCCATTGCAATTTCCATTTTGGGCTTCAGGACATTCATTGGCATAATGTCTGGTCTTCTGACACTTATAACAAGTGACTTGGCTCAGGTCTCTCTTGGCTGGGGTTGATGGGTTGGTACGGTTCTGTTGCTTCCCCCATTCCAATTACCGTTCTTGGGGCCATTATGATTATGCGAACTCCCTCCTCCATGGGTATGCTGAAAATGTTCTCCCGATTTCAGGGTAAAACATGGCTTCTGCTGAGCTCCTGAATTGTACTTCCCTTGTCCATACTTCCTCTTGCGGTTCGCAATCTGTTGCTACTTCCCTTCAATCATAAGAGCACGATCTACCAACTCCTGGTAGTTGTTGAAAGTTGCTAACATCAACTGCATGCTCAACTCATCATTCAGTTCTTCCAGAAACTTCTCCTGCTTAGCTGCATCCATAGCAACGTCATCCGGGGCATAACGTGCTAACTTACTAAAGTCATCCACGTATTGGCCAATTGTCTGTCCTACTTGGCACAGGTTGCGAAACTCACGCTTCTTCATGGCCATAGCTCCTGCTGAAACATGGGCAGTACGGAAAGCCTACTGAAATTGGTCCCATGTCACCGTGGCTATAGGGTAGGTGACAGTGTAATTTTCCCACCATGATGTTGCTAGTACATCCAACTGATGTGCGGCAAAACGCACCTTCTCAGCGTCAGTACATCCTGTAGTGGTTAACTCCCTTCCAATCTTGCGGAGCCAATCATCTGCTACTATAGGCTCGGTGCTACTGGAGAACACCGACGGATTCAGTCTAAGGAAATGGGTTAAGTGATCAACATGTGGTGGTGGTGGTGGGTTGTTGTTGTTGTTCCCCTGATTCTGATTCTGGACTAGCAACTGCATCAACGCATTCTGCTGCTGGATCAACTGAGTGAGCTCCAGTGGGAAGGCAAATCCATTGTCATGTCTCGGAGGCATCTGATGGGTTTAGAGGGGCGAGATTAGAATAGAATGAGGTCTAATGAGAAAGCACTACCCATATGCACATGAGACAAACACAAACATTTCACTCAATCAATCAAGGGCATACAATCGATCTAGAACTATCGCGAAAGTGCTTGAACTACTCTATTTACATGGTGGAATACTACTACTGATGTGGTGGTCTACTAGAAATATTCCTCGATTGCAGACTCCATGATATCTGCTCCAGCTTCGTCAACGTAGTCATCATCGCTCAGGTCAGAGTCGGTGTCGTCGATGATGATTTAGTCTTCCGGGCGAATCTCCTTGGGTTCTTCATCTTCTTCTAGTGCTGTAGGGTCTCCCATGAATATTCTGATCTTCTTAATCAGGTCGTCATTCTTCTCCACTAGTATGATGATTTCCTCCTCATAATCTTCACGTGTAGCCTTGAGTTCTTCCTCCAGCTCCGTGATTCTTATCATTGCCTTCTTCAGATCTATCATGTCTGCGCACATCTGGTTCTCCCGATGTCGAATGTGCTGGTTTAACTCCTGGATAAAAGTTGCGATTGATCTATCCTTCTTGGTGCTGATCATCTCCCAGTGTTCATCTCGGCGCCCACAAATCTGGTAGATAGTATCCTTGAGATCATTGCGGTAAACTTCTCCAATACGTCCCATGGCGATGTGGGCTGCCATGCTCATTCCTAGACTCCAGGTTGGTGCATCAAAGGAAAACTCTATGGGCTCGGTGACTAGTGCGAACGTCCTTCCTGGAACTTGAACTTGAATCATCCAGCGCTCCTCCTCGGGTAAAGTGGCATTGTAGGTCCCGGTGAAGCTTGGTGCTCCGATGTTCAGGTACTTAGTGACTTCCTTCAGGTGGCGTCCAAAGGGTGTATCTTCAGCTGGTTGCGTGAACTTGTTCCTTGCATCCACCATCCTAAAAGAGTAGAGAAGATGAGGAGTCAGAAATGGGAAGAGTGAGTAGTGATCTAGGGCTTTAGCTTAGTGGTCATGTCCTATAGTCAGCGTGTGCTCTGATACCATCTTGTAGCGACCAGACCTCAAATGGTCCGATCTCTGTGCTTCAATGTCATCCCTGGATCAGTAATGCTGACACACACAGTACTTGAAGGATTTATTACAGAGTAGTAATCACACACTTATTACAACGAGTGTCTCAAAAGAGAACTTATTACAAATAATATGGCTTAAGGCCATCTAATAACGATAATAGCGGAAGGCTTGGAAGATAAGTGAGTCCATCAACTCCAACGGCATCACTGAGTATAGAACCCGACCTAAAGGCACCTTACTCGTCATCTGAAAAGTCTGCAACATGAACATTGCAGCCCGAAAATGGGTCAGCACATGGAATATGCTGGCAATGTAACACATAGAGAGTAATGAACAGAAATAGGTTATACTACATGCATATATGGATGGTGGAAAGCTCTATGGTTACAGTTTTGCATAAAGCCAGTTTTTCCCTACTGCAAAGGAATAAATTTTATTTAACTATCATGGTGGTTGTTAAACATTGAGAGTGTAGACACCCTCTCAATCCCAATTAAACATCATCATTAAACCCCAACAAAATTAATGAAAGTAACATGATGAGATTCACATGATAATCCAAGTACTACATACTCAAGACGTCCATAACCGGGGACACGGCTAATCATGATTAGTTTATACACACTGCAGAGGTTTGCGCACTTTTCCCCACAAGACTCGATCTCCTCCGTTGGAATTCTCGCACTACACGGTGTTTGAGAAACGGAGACATAGTCTTTCAGAAGCGCTAGCACCTTACGATCGGGTAGACCGTTACACCTACTTTCCCCTACATCTGCTAGTCTACCACTGTAAGAGTTCGCATGACTTAATCAACTATGCTAGATCCCATAATAGCTTGTGGCTGCACACGGATGTTTCTTGCATGAATACTCTCATGATCGCTTTGAGCCTGGGTGGCGGTCCATAAAGAAAAACAGGCAAGCGCTGGAATACCCAGATGCCTCAATCCACTCAGATGTGTATTAAAGTTGCCACCTTAAATAAACCGTTAATTAACAATCTCACATCTGTCATGGATACACTCACCCAATCCACGTCTACTAGCATAGCATGGCAATATAAGCAAACATAGAAGTAACTCCCAAGGGTTTGGTAATAAAATAGGTAATAGGTACTACCTCATCTACATCCCAAAAGCCACAATTTAATTAGATCCTAATCATGCAATGTTTGAGGATTGATCTAATGCAATAAAACTGGGTAGTAAGAGGTATGATCAAAGTGTTACTTGCCTTGCTGATGATCCGTGAAACCTAGAGATTCGAAGTAGCAAGCGGCGCACTCCGGGTACTCTAACGCAAACAAACAAACAAGCATACAATAAGTACTCATCTAATGCACAGGTAAAACTCAAATAAGAGTTCTAACCAGAAAGTTCAACTTAAGAACTCTGGTTTGCAAAAAGAAACAAATCAAACAAAACGACGGAAGGAAAACGACAAAAGAAACAAGCTTTGCTTACTAATTTGGATCTAAGTCAAATTTTACATTAGCAAAAACTTGTTTGAGTTGGTTAAACGGAAATAAGGTTTCGAGACGAAACTCTAGGCGCTTGAATCGCCTGATTCCGATAAACGAGCGAAAAGATAAACTAAAACGAAAATCGGATCAAAAATCGCGATGAGAAATAATCGCGGAAAATCTGAGAAAAAGAAAAGTGACGAACAGGCTAACGAACGAACGTTCGCTGTCTGCGGCTAAACGACGAATACCATTCGTAAAAACGAACGAAAAAGCGGCCGTTCGCTAAATAACTAGACCGAAGAGAAAAAAATAAACCGAACTGGATCTAAAAAAACGGCAGCTACCTCGGGCGGCTCCGGTGAGACGACAGCGGCGGCGGCGCAGCTACGGTGTAGTGGCGCGGGGCAGCGGGTGGCGGCGGCGGCTCTGGCGGCGGGCGGCACGGTTGCGACGGCGGGCGGCGAGGTGAGGGGCGGCGGCGGCGGCTGGCAGCGCGCAGATCGAGGGCGGCGGCTAGGGTTTCGGGGGCTGGGGCGGCTGCGGCTCGGGCCCTCGTGGCCTTAAAGTCCGGCCGGGCCAAGTGTCCTAGTCGGACACGGCCCGGTTAGGTTAGTCAGTGTTTTTCTTAAATAATTTGACGTGCAGAAAAAAAAGAAAAGAAATAGTAAGCGGACTACAAAAATCCCGAAATAAATTTTCCCCGACTTCTAAAATGAAGCCGGACAGAGTGAACATTTATTTGGGGCCTAAATGAAATTTTGAAAAACACACATTTTTTTCCTAACTCCAAATAAAACAGCGAAAAACTCCAAAATAAAATCTTATTTGATTTTAATATTAAATCTCTCAATATTCCTTTAATTTGGGAAAGTCATTTTATTCCCTCTGACTTATCTTTATAATTGGAATTATTGAAGATAAAATAATTAAATCAAATGATCCTATTTTCAAAATTTGAGAAATCCCCAAATATGAAAATAACGAAATCCCCAACTCTCTCCGTGGGTCCTTGAGTTGCGTAAGATTTGTAGGATCAACCAAAAAGCAAATAAAATATGATATGCAATGATGATCTAATGTATAACACTCCAAATTGAAAATTTGGGATGTTACACCCCCAAAGTGCCAAGTGGGTAGATGCCCCCACCTCTCGCTCGGGCCCCCCACCGCAACTGATGCCATGGATCAACAGGGGGCTGAGCTGGGGTCCAACAAAGGACGTGCCAATACTGCAAAGCCGTATCCGAGATCTCTTTGAGAGAGATTTCAGTCTGGTTATGGTAATGCAAGTTATGCTAGTTCGTCGAGTCCAGCCTTGCAAACACCGGCCCCTCCGCATGTGGGAATTCAACCCGGAAGGACCGCGAGCTATTTAGAATTTCCTCGGCATGACGCTCGAAGAGATGTACAAATCGTTCTTCGGACCCCAAATAGAGTGTCCGGACACCACCGAGGATGTGGGTCTGAGCTGCAACCGCCCCGCTGCCCAAGTAAGTAATCCCATGTCGAACCTACTGTCCTTTTATTTATCATGGCATCATTCTAAAGAGCCGCTCTTTGACCAGGACTGGATAACAAAGGCGATGATGATCAGGTGTTCGGCCCCCCTTCCTGAGGGCTTGGACAAGCCGGTACTGGACAAGATGCTTGAGCCGGCGCCTTATCCAGTGCCCTCAAAGGAAGATGATGGGGGAGGGGAATAGAGAGGGAAAAAGCGGGCCTCACTCGCTACTTATTCCAGCAGGGGGAATGAGCGCCTCGGCGAGGGAGGACAACCAAAGGGAAGAATCTGACATTCTCTCTCCCCGGGGAAGGAAGAGGACTACTTCTGAAGATCCAGAAACTAAGGTTTCCAAATGGGAGAAGAAATCTTCATCAGAGGGTCCTGCCTTGGAGGGTATTCTTACCACGCAATGTCCCCGCGGGGATCAGCCCTCTACCGAGCTGTAAGTAATCGAAAAGTACTTAGTAGTGGAAACATCCTACCTTACTTCTGAAGACAATAACCGATGCTTATAAATTGTAGTCCGGATCGTAGCCCTTCTCGACAGAGTTCGTCTTTGGGGGATCTTCTTCCGGAGATGATGGAGAGCAAAACGCATCCCGCTGACACCCCGCCTCATGAAGCGGGCGACCTTGAAGTGTCATCGCGAAGGGTATCTCCGGATCCACTAAGGCCAGAGGATAACCCTTTGGCTACTCAAAATCCCCAGTATCCAGCTCCTAAGGAGAGCGACAGCAAGGGTCCGTACAGTGTGCGGTCGGATGCGCTGAAGGATCTTCTGGGTCAAGTGGCCGTCTCAGAATTGCATCATACGCTAATGGGTACGGTAATTGAAAGGATTTCATCCGCTGAAAGTGGTTTGCATGAAGCCTTTATGAGTCTGCTGAAAGGCTTCGAGGTACGTGAAATAGTGTATGTTGTTGATAGTACCACATACGTTAGGTGCGCCCTGTGCAGATAGTAGCCCCTGAGACTCTGGTTGTCGTCGAGAACGGCGGCAACCCAAGGATCATATACCCAGGTAATAATTCGACTGCCTTTATGTGCAGGTGGCTGAGGCTATGGTGGCTAGCTGAACTGATGGATTTACCGAGCTAAAGCGGCAACCTGATGTGGCTGATGCCAATATCGTGCTTGTCAACCAGCGGCTTGACGAGGAACAGGGTGAGTGATTTCTCTGGTGATCGTCACATAATAAGAGTAGCATGATGCCAGTATCTTTAATATGTTGTGACGGCAGATGGAGCTGCCACCATGGAGACCCTTCGGGCGGAGCTTGCCCGAGCCAAGGAGCAAGCAAGGAGTAGCAATGCGGCCGCTCTAAAGGCGGCCGAAGAGTTAAGGGCCGAACAGGCCACGCATTGCGAGAGCACGGAAAAAATAGCCAAGATGTCTGTAGAGTTAAAAGATGGCGCTGGCCGTTACCAGCTTCTTGAAGAAGAAAACCGGGCGAAGGCGACGGACCTGGAGAAGGCCCTAGTGGCTGCCAAGGAAGCCCGCTCCAAAATTAGAGCGACGAAGGAGGAGCTGAATCAAGCTGCAGATATCGTGTTCGGGAAGCCCTTCTTGTTGCAGACTAAGTTCGGAGATCCGAAGTATGCTCCTCCGGACCGGCTTTGGAGTTCTGCGGACGCCTACATGGATTTGGCTGCAAGTGCTGCTGATGTGGCCGAGTACTTCAAGGAGCAGAAAGGTCCTGAAGTGGAAAAGCTGTTCTGGTCATAGTTTCACGCTCCAGTCCGTCCGCTGCTGTTGAATGAGCGAATGGCCGAGTGGGCCGAGCTCCATAGGTTGTTCGGACTTGCCATGAGGTCTGTTGTGGATCACCTGTGGCCGGGAGGGCCAAGGCCGAATAGCTACTTTAGTTTAGTGCAACAATTCCTTGGTGTTGTGCCACACATGGATGCTATAAAGAGATCGGCGTGCATAGAGGGTGCGCGGATGGCATTTGCCCATGTCAAGACATACTGGGTGGAGATGGAGGCCACCACTGTTGCGACACAGGGTTCGGCCTTAGGCCGAGTGGCTGCCGAGCACTACTTTGAAGAAGTGCTTCGATAGAGGCTCAGTGCTCGAAGAATATTATGTTATAGTGACATGTATTCCCATTGTAAAAACAATGTTTTATTGAATTATCAAGGCTGTATTTATACTTTTGCCTGAAAGTACTATGATGCCTCCTATGCGGCCGTTTATGTATATATGTATATAACCTGAAAGTTTGCGGTCGTCGGCTTCCGCCCCACGCATATAATGCAGGGTGTTCGCAGAAAATGCATATCCACACTTGATCCAACGTCTTGGTCCATTAAGGAGGTGATATCACAGCGAATGAGGTAATTGGACTATGTTGCTTTAACACTTTCACTTAGCCATAGGAGTTTGACGGTGGGGCTACTATATAGACCCTAGTACTTCTGCGCTCGTCTGAATACGGGGCGCGTACGTACATGATCGGGAAACGGCCCTTCGTTAATGCGGAGGAATCCTGAAGATTCCGATGAATCATTGATTGGTTGACCAGTCTCTCGCTATATCATGATAGTCAGTTTTTGGCTTTCTCTACTCAGGTGCTCATCCGGATGAACTAGGGCACAATCACAGTAGTTCTCCCAGTGCTACCTTAGCCGATATAACGGAACGTAAGGTACCAAAACGTGGGAGCCGGGCAAACCCAACATGTGACCAAAGACATGATTCAGAGCTGATGCATATAGGGCCAAACTTGCGACACCGAACACTCCCTAAGGTGTCTTTATAACATATACCGGGCTAAAAATGCCCTTAATAAGAAACCCAATGTGTCCAGGTACGTGCAAAATCCTAACGTGGCCACATGCCGATAACGCCAGCATCCTTCTCGGTTGTGTGGAGTATCCGGAGGATGTGAGCAACAAGAGAAAGTAAAAAAGGTTTACGCAGGGTCTTAATCTAAAAAGAAACCTTTGGGCGGGTCCATGCTGCACGTCTGCGCCTGTGTCTCCGTGGTGCCGTGTCCTGGATGGGTGTAGCACGATCGTCATCTGTAAAAGGAAAGAACTTAGGTGAAAGTTGCCGTGCCAAAAAGAAGAATTGGTTATTATCAATGAACTATCAAAATTCAAGAGAAGCCAAGTTGAGCCGGGCTGGCCCTGATTACAGCGGGAAGCCCCTGGTATCATTTATGAGGGTTTGATCTTCAAACCAATCTCATGTATATATGATGGAATGCCGGATTCGTTTAACCGTGTCGGTGGTCTTGACGACCTGCCATTTTTTCTGGTTGGTGAGGCCATCTAGTTTGTGGCTGTTAGAGCCGTCGCATCCTCTTCCGTACGTAAGAAACATTCGGTATTTCCGCTAACTAAGATGATGCCATGTGGACCGGGCATCTTAAGCTTGAGAAAAGCATAATGCGGTATTGCGTTAAAACGAGCGAAAGCCGTTCTTCCGAGTAGTGCTTGATAACCACTTCGGAATGGGGCGATGTGAAAAGTTAACCTTTCGCTTCGGAAGTTAGCGGGAGAACCGAATACCACCTGTAGTAGTAGAGAGCCCGTACAGCGGGCCTCTTGGCCTGGTATTATTCCCTTGAAGGTAGTATTACTGTGGCTTATTTGTGTCGGGTCTATCCCCATTTTGCGGACTGTGTCCTGATATATCAGATTTAGATCACTGCCGCTGTCCATGAGGACTTGTGTGAAATGGTACGCATTTATTATTGGGTCTAACACCAAGGTTGTCAGCCCTTCGTGCCGGATATTTGTCTCGTGATCCCTACGATCAAAAGTGATCGGGCAGGCCAACCAGAGGTTGAACCTAGAGGTGACGTGCTCTATGGCGCGTGTGCCTCAGAGTGCATGCTTGCTTCTCCTCTTTGTCACACGGATCACGTTTACTGTTTTAACCTCTAGTGGGAACTTTTTCTGTCCTCTGGTGCTTTGCTGGCGAGGTTCATCCTCGTCTTCGCTTGGTGTCTCTTCCCCTTTGTGTTCGGCGTTTAGCTTACCGGCCTGCTTGAAGACCCAACATTCTCTGTGGGTATGATTTTCAGGTTTGTCTAGGGTGCCGTGAATCTGATAGAGTTTGTCAAGAATTTTGTTTAGGCCAGATTGTCCTTCTCTGCTGCCTTTGAAAGGCTTTTTCCACTGACCTGGTCGGGAGCCCCTGAATCCGGCGTTTACCACCGTGTTATCTGGGCTACCTTCTTTATTTTGACGCTTGTTTTTGTTGCATCGTGGTTTACCATTGCCATCCCTGACTTTGGATGTGCTTGGGTCGCTGGTGCTGCTACGGGCCAACCAGCTGTCCTCGCCCGCACAAAAGCGGGTCAAGAGGCTTGTTAGGGCTGCCATTGTTCTCGGTTTTTCTTGGCCGAGGTGTCTGGCGAACCATTCGTCTTGGACGCTGTGTTTAAAAGCTGCTCAGGCTTCGGCGTCCGGACAGTCGATGATATGGTTCTTCTTGGTGAGGAACCTGTTCCAAAGCTTTCGGGCAGACTCTCCGGACTGTTGGATTATGTGACTAAAATCGTCTGCATCCGGAGGTCGGATATAAGTCCCTTGAAAATTGGCCCGAAAAGCGTCCTCGAGCTCCTCCCAACTTCCAATTGTGTTTTCGGGTAGGCTTTTCAGCCAGTGCCGAGCTGGCCCTTTAAGCTTGAGGGGAAAGTATTTAATGGCATGGAGATCGTCTCCACGAGCCATATGAATATGGAGGATAAAGTCCTCTATCCAGACTCCAGGGTCTATGGTCCCGTCGTACGCCTCTATGTTCACCAGTTTGAATCCCTCTGGGAATTCGTTATCCAGCACCTCATCAGTGAAACATAAGGGGTGTGCGGCACCCCTGTATTGGGATGTGCCATGGTGTTCGGACGGTTGTAGTATTCGGTGTTGGTTTTGTACCGTAGCGCGCTTCCTAGATCCATAGATGGATCTGGTCGCGCCAGATTTTTGACGCAAGTTCTCACGTAGATCATGTGTTGACTTATGCGCGACTTTGTTAGCCGCTCTATTGCGTTCACAAGGTGGTGGATCCGGCCAGTTGGACGTATCATTCTTCGGCTGTATGGGCTCTAAGGCCTCATCGTCGAATTCCAGTAATAGCTTGTGCTTTGGATAGCTATTTTATGGTAACTTCCACCATACTTTGTTACTTTGTTCCACCTGCTGTTGAGCGTATGTTGTGCGACCTTGAGCCTTTTCTTCTGTTTCTTCAGGCTCCTCGCTATGGCAATAAGCCTTCTACGGAGGTTCTTTTGCTCCCAGTGCGTTTTGGGGAAGATGTGTGCATCGTCGTCCGGACTGTTTTCTTCCCTAGACGAGGTTTGATGAGGCTTATCCTTGGCGTCGTCGTGGTCGGACGTTGGATCTATACTATGTTTGTAGTTTGCATCTTGATCGTGCTCTGCCACCGGGGTGGTGGAGTTGTCGTTTCTTCTAGAGTCGACTGGACTGTTATTTCCTCTTGTGTTGTTATCACTGTTTTTTCTATGGCGGGACATAGAGCAGCGCCGCTGACATTGGCGCTTGGGTTGCTTGGAGGGGGCATCCTCTGTTGTCTTTTTGCCATTTCCCTCTCTGGGTGTATCCACCATGTATACGTTATGTGATGAAATGGCGGTCCAGCGCCCTATGGGCGGTGGTTCATGTTCATCTCCTGCATCGTCGTCCATACCGTCAATGTCTTCGGAGTCGAAGTCGAGCATGTCGGTTAAGTCGATAATAGTGGCTACTAAGTGGGTGGTGGGTGGGCAACGAATTTCTTTGTCGTCCGCATCCCATTCTAACTGGACATAGTTTGGCCAAGGTTCTCCTGACAGGGAGAGAGACCTTAATGAATTTAGCACATCTCCGAAAGGTGAGTGCTGAAAGATATCCGTGGAGGTGAATTCCATGATCGGCGTCCCATCGGATTCGACGGGCACAGATGTAGGCGGCTCAGAGTCCGTGGCCGGAGGTAAATCCAGCGGTTCGGCGACGCGGCTCTCGAAAGGGGTGAAGTCAGTATCTGGCTCTATCGCCACCGAGAGTGTGGCCTCCATGGAGGGGTCTATCCCTCCACTCTCGGATGGCGCGATTTGCTCCGGATTAACGGCTGGAGTAGTTGCAGAAGAGATCTCTCGAACACTGGTCGACGGCAGAGTTACGTCATGCTCGTCGCGACTGTGCAGCGCGTCCGACATGGGCTCGAATCCGTCGAAGATCAAGTCTCCGCGGATGTCGGCCGTGTAGTTCAAGTTTCCAAATTTGACCTGATGGCCAGGGGCGTAGCTCTCGATCTGCTCCGGATGGCCAAGCGAATTGGCCCGCAGTGCAAAGCCGCCGAATACGAAGATCTGTCCGGGGAGGAAAACCTCGCCCTGGACCGCATCGCTAGCAATGATCGAAGGAGCCATCAAGCCTTATGGTGACGACACAGTGGAACTCTCAATGAAAGCACCAATGTCGGTGTCAAAACCGGCGGATCTCGGGTAGGGGGTCCCGAACTGTGCGTCTAAGGCGGATGGTAACAGGAGGCAGGGGACACGATGTTTACCCAGGTTCGGGCCCTCTTGATGGAGGTAATACCCTACGTCCTACTTGATTGTTCTTGATGATATGAGTATTATAAGAGTTGATCTACCACGAGATCAAAGAGGTTAAACCCTAGAAGCTAGCCTACAGTATGATTGTATGTTGTCCTACGGACTAAACCCTCCGGTTTATATAGACACCGGAGGGGGCTAGGGTTACACAAGGTCGGTTACAAAGGAGGAGATATACATATCCGTATTGCCTAGCTTGCCTTCCACGCCAAGTAGAGTCCCATCCGGACACGGGACGAAGTCTTCAATCTCGTATCTTCATAGTCCAATAGTCCGGCCAAAGGATATAGTCTGGCTGTCCAGAGACCCTCTAATCCAGGACTCCCTCAGTGGCCCCTGGCAAATTCATGATGATCCTATTACTTTACACCCGAAATTGTTTTTAAATATATAGACAAGGTATTGCTTACCTTTGCTCTCCTCGAGATGCCTCTTGGTAAGGCCGAGCTCGTCCTCGGACCGCTCCAGGTCCTGCTTCAGCGCAGAGACCTCCACAGTACGTGCGGCAGCGGCCAGCAGTGAAGCCTGCACATACACATAGACATATTCTAATTAGACTCCCGAGTCATCATTTGATCCTCTATTCGGCCTTTCTTCGCGAACGCCGAACAGAGCATCAGGGGCTACTGTCTATGCGGTAATATTTTCTTATATTTTGATTGCTTAGCTCAAAGCCTGTTAGGAGGCTGGCGCAAGCTTCGGTCCGTCCGTTTTTGGCGGACTGAACTTTCTTGATCACCGCACTCATGATAGTGCGGTGCTCTTCATCAATGGAAGCACCGCGAAGCGCTTCCAGCAAGTTGTCCGGTGCCTCTGGATGGACAGAGGACACCGGCACAGGCGGCTTGCCCCCCTTAATGGGGGATCGCCTGCCGGAGACCGGAACCACCGAAGGTTCCGGGACAGTATTCGGCTGGGGGCCGAACTTGGAGCCTGTGGGAGTCTTGCTCCCTTTGCGCCTAGGGTCCCCAGGACTACCTCCCCTCGGCTCGGTGCCTTTCGGGACAACACCTTGATGTTGTCCGTAGGGCAAGGGGTGGAGGCGGTCAGAAGTGAATCACTATTCATATCCGACGAGTCCAATGAACCGTCCGACGAATCTACGTCGAGATGAGCTCGGGATGGACTGCATAATCATATGCGGCATAATGAGAAACAGTGCAATAAAACATACCATGAATTACTATGGTGTCCGGATACTTACGACTTCGCCAGGGGCTTCTCCCTAGGTAACCATTCGTCGTCGATGTAGGCGGCCGTCGTGGAGTAGTCCAGAAGGAGGGTCCTTCCCTTCTTGGACCCTTCGGCCTCCCCAGTTGGGTTGGCCTTCCTTTTCTTGTCTCCCCCGGCTGGGGGGGGGAGAGCTTTCCTCCTCCTCCTCCTCATTTTCGTGGGAGGAGTGCGCGTCGGAGTCATCGGATGATGAGTCCGATATAACCTTGCGTCGGAGACCCTTTCGGGTCCACGTGGCCTTCTTCTTGGTCTTCTTCGCTGGCACCTCGTAAGGTGTCGGAGCCAGCATCTCCGTTAGGAGAGCATCTATAGGATCTTCAGGCAGTGGGGCTGGGCAATCGAGCTGCTCCGCTGTCTTTACCCAGTCCTGTTAATGGCATGGAAGCTTAGATCCCGCACATGATTAAACTAGGGCAAATAAATATCCTATGAGATATGAAAACTTACCGGATTGGCATGGCGCTTTGCGCTGAGTCCGCGGTCCTCGGTAAGGGGAGGAGATACCTCGGCGCCCTTGAACAGCACCTTCTAGACGTCCTTGTGCATCATGTCGAAGAGCTCTCGCAGCGTCTGGTGCTTGGCCGGGTCGAACTGCCACAAATTGAATGCCCGTCGTTGAAACGGGAGGATCCGGCGGAAGAGCATGACCTGGACCACGTTGATGAGCTTGATTTTCTTGCTCATCATGTTCCTGATGCAGGTCTGGGGTCCGGTCAGCTCTACCGGAGAACCCCAGGACAGGCCCTTCTCTTTCCAGGAGGTGAGCCGCCTGGGGATTCTAGATTGGAATTCGGGGGCGGCCACCCAGTTGGTGTCGCGCGGCTCGGTGATGTAGAACCACCCCGATTGCCACCCCTTTATGGTCTCCACATAGGAGCCTTCGAGCCAGGTGACGTTAGGCATTTCGCCCACCATGGCGCCTCCGCACTCTGCTTGCTAGCCGACCACCACCTTCGGTTTAACATTGAACGTCTTCAGCCACAGGCCGAAGTGGGGCCTGATGCGGAGGAAGGCCTCACACACGACGATAAACGCCGAGATGTTGAGGATGAAATTGGGGGCCAGATCATGAAAATCCAGCCCGTAGTAGAACATGAGCCCGCAGACAAACGGGTGGTGGGGAAATCCCAGTCCGCAGATGAAGTGGGTAAGAAAAACTACCCTCTCTTGGGGTTCGGGCGTAGGGATGATCTGCCCCGCATCTGGCAGCCGGTGCACGATATCCGCGTCCAGATATCCGGCTTCCCGTAACTTTGCGATGTGCTCCTCCATGACGGAGGAGACCATCCACTTGCCTCCCGCCCCGAACATGCTTGGAGTGGTTTGAGAGGATAGACGTGAGCTTGGGCGCTGGAGCTCGAGTGTGTGAGAATGGATAAGCGAGGAGGAAGAAGGCGTGGGTAAAAAGGGGGAATCTTTGTCCCTTTATAAGGGCGGAAGAGGTGATATGCCTCCCCACTTGCTTGGTAAAATCGCTTATCCCCCAAGCGCCGTAATTGATGGCGTGATTGGGTTACCCACGTCTGTATTGATGAGAATCACGTAATAAGGGGGACACGATCTCTGCTTTGACAAGACGTGTCAAGAAAACCGCCTCGCAATATGTGCGATGCTGGTTGAGAAAAACGGTTCGAATAATGACCGGGCCATGACATGATGTCATGCTGCCAAAACGTGTCAGCGGATTAGATTTGTGGAAATATTATTCTCTCTATGGTGGTATGTGGAACTTGTTTTGCAGAGCCGGACACTATCCTTGTGTTCAAAATCTTCTACGGAGTATTTGGAGGAGGAGCCTGCCTTGCAATACTGAAGACAAAATTGCGCGCCGGACTCATCATCATTGAATCCTGGTTCAGGGGCTACTGAGGGAGTCCTGGATTAGGGGGTCTCAGGACAGCCGGACTATATCCTTTGGCCAGACTATTGGACTATGAAGATACAAGATTAAAGACTTCGTCCCGTGTCCGGATGGGAATTTCCTTGGCGTGGAAGGCAAGCTTGCAATACGAATATGTAGATCTCCTCCCTTGTAACCAACTCTGTGTAACCCTAGCCCCCTCCGGTGTCTATATAAACCGGAGGGTTTAGTCCGTAGGACAACATACAATCATACTGTAGGCTAGCTTCTAGGGTTTAACCTCTTTGATCTCGTGGTAGATCAACTCTTATAATACTCATATCATCAAGAACAATCAAGTAGGATGTAGGGTATTACCTCCATCAAGAGGGCCCGAACCTGGGTAAACATCGTGGCCCGTGCCTCCTGTTACCATCCGCCTTAGACGCACAGTTCGGGACCCCCTACCCGAGATCCGCCGGTTTTGACACCGACACCCAAGCTTAGGCTTTTGTTTGTACTTGATTTTTACCTTGGGGTGCCTTGGGAATCCCCAAGCTTAGGCTTTTGCCACTCCTTATTCCATAATCCATCAAATCTTTACACAAAACTTGAAAACTTCACAATACAAAACTTAAACAGAAAATCTCATGAGCTCCGTTAGTATAAGAAAACAAACCATCACTTAAGGTACTGTAATGAACTCATTCTTTATTTATATTGGTGCTAAAACTACTGTATTCCAACCTCTCTATGGTTCATAACCTCCAATACTAGCCATAGATGCATCAAAATAAGCAAACAACACACAAAAAACAGAATCTGTCAAAAACAGAACAGTCTGTAGTAATCTATAGGTTTTGAATACTTATGTAATCCCAAAAATTCTAAAATAAATTTCTGGACGTGAGGAATTTATCTATTAATCATCTTCAAAAAGAATCACCCTAATCCATTCTCCAGTAAAAAATGGCAGCTAATCTCGTGAGCGCTAAAGTTTCTGTTTTTAAGAGCAAGATCGCAAAGACTTTCCCCAAGTCTTCCCAAATGTTCTACATGGCACAAACACTAATTAAAAGCATAAAACCACATCTAAACAAAGGCTAGATGAAATATTTATTACTAAACAGAACCAAAAAGCAAGGAACAAAAAATAAAATTGGGTTGCCTCCCAACAAGCGCTATCGTTTAACGCCCCTAGCTAGGCATAAAAGCAAGGATAGATCTATGTATTATCATCTTTGGTATGCAATTCCTCAATAGAACACTTATAACCCTTAGGAGTTTCCTTCTTCTTATTAACGATCAAACTCCTAGGCAAGAAATCGAGAAAATCATTTGTAGCAAGAGGTTCCTTAATGATAGCGAGAAAGTTGGGGTGAACACTTATGGATTTGAGATCCGCATTTCCCTTACTAGAAGTTTCACCCTTATTATTAGGAACGTACATCAATTTGGCAAATTTAGCATTAGAAGGTTTTGGAGTATTTTTCACGGAAGAAAAGGAAGACCCTAAGTTGGTAATAATATCCTCAATTTTATCAATTTTGTGGAATCTTGATCTATCTTTTCGTTAACTATGGGTTCCTTTTCTTTAAATTTTTTAAGAGCAACTCCTACCTTAGATCTGTATTGTATAATTGGGTTGTCGATCTTTTTATCCAAATTTTCAATCAATTCTATTGTGGTAACTTTATTTTCAATAATTTCCATCCTTTGCATAACATGTTCCAAAGTTAAAACAGCTCCATTAACCAAAAGAGGTGGTGGGCCAAACAAATCTAACATAGCATTATAAGAATCAAAAGTATGGCTACCCAAGAAATTCCCTCCGGTAATGGTGTCAAGAATATATCTATTCCAAGGGGTGATGCCTACATAAAAATTGCGAAGAAGGACAGAAGTAGATTGCTTCCTAGTAGATCTATTTTGAGCAATGCAAATTATACACCAACCATCTTTTAGATTTTCTCCCTACCTTAGTTTAAAATTAAGAACTTCATTCTCGGGAGACAAAGGAGTAGATAATGGACTGGCCATGACGGCACATGGGACACAAGGAACAAGCGAAAAAGACGAATGCAAAGAGAGGGCGAATAAAAGAACAACGGCGCCAGAAATCCTTCTTGCTACCTCTTGAGCACTGCGTTGGTTTTCCCTTGAAGAGGAAAGGGTGATGCAGCAAAGTAGCATAAGTATTTCCCTCAGTTTTTGAGAACCAAGGTATCAATCCAGTAGGAGACTACACGCAAGTCCCTGATACCTGCGTAAACAAATAAGAACCTCGCAACCAACGCGATAAAGGGGTTGTCAATCCCTTCATGGTCACTTACGAAAGTCGGATCTGATAGAGATAATAAGATAAATATTTTTGGTATTTTTGTTGTATAGATTGGAAAATAAAGATTGCAAAATAAATGGCGACAGAAATAGCTAGTTGACGGGAGAATAATATAATGGAGAATAGATCCAGGGGCCATAGGTTTCACTAGTAGCTTCTCTCAAGATAGCATAAGTATTACGGTGGGTGAACGAATTACTATCGAGCAATTAATAGAAAGTGCATAATTATGAGAATATCTAGGCATGATCATGTATATAGGCATCACGTCCACGACAAGTAGACCGAAACGATTCTGCATCTACTACTATTACTTCACACATCGACCGCTATCCAGCATGCATCTAGAGTATTAAGTCCATAAGAACAGAGTAACGCATTAGGCAAGATGACATGATGTACAGGGATAAACTCAAGAAATATGATATAAACCCCATGTTTTTAGCCTCGATGGCAACAATACAATACATGCCTTGCTGCCCCTGCTGTCACTGGGAAAGGACACCGCAAGATTGAAACCAAAGCTAAGCACTTCTCCCATTGCAAGAAAGATCAATCTAGTAGGCCAAACCAAAATGATAATTCAAAGAGACTTGCAAAGATAACCAATCATACATAAAAGAATTCAGAGAAGAACCAAATATTGTTCATAGATAAACTTGATCATAAACCACAATTCATTGGATCTCGACAAACACACCACAAAAAGAGTTACATCAAATAGATCTCCAAGAAGATCGAGGAGAACTTTGTATTCAGATCCAAAGAGAGAGAAGAAGCCATCTAGCTAATAACTATGGACCCGAAGGTCTGAACTAAACTACTCACACATCATCGGAGAGGCTATGGTGTTGATGTAGAAGCCCTCCGTGACTGATTGCCCCTCCGGCGGAGCTCCAGAAAAGGCCCCAAGATGGGATCGCTTGGGTACAGAAGGTTACGTCGATGGAAATAGGGTTTCGTGGTGCTCCTGGATGTTTTCGGGGTATATGGATATATATAGCAGGAAGAAGTAGGTCGGTGGAGCTACGAGGGGCCCACGAGGGTGGGGGCACGCCCAGGGGGGCAGGCGCGCCTCCCTGCCTCGTGGCCTCCTCGTTGATTTCTTGACATCCACTCCAAGTCCCCTGGATCACGTTTGTTCCAAAAATAACTCTCCCGAAGGATTCATTCTGTTTGATATTCCTTTTCTGCGAAACACTGAAATAGGCAAAAAACCGCAATTTGCACTGGGCCTTGGGTTAGTAGGTTAGTCCCAAAAATAATATAAAAGTGTATAAATAAGCCCATTAACATCCAATACAGATAATATAATAGCATGGAACAAAAAATAGTAGATACGTTGGAGACGTATCAAGCATCCCCAAGCTTAATTCCTTCTCGTCCTCGAGTAGGTAAATGATAAAAACAGTTTTTTTGATGTGGAATGCTACCTAGCATAATTCTCAATGTAATTTCAAGACAAAAGTTTAATATTGACATAAACATAATAATATTTCAAGCATACTAACTAAGCAATCATGTCTTCTCAAAATAACATGGCCAAAGAAAGTTATCCCTACAAGATCATTGATACATCTCCGTCGTATCTACTTTTCCAAACACGTTTGCCCTTGTTTTGGACTCTAACTTGGATGATTTGAATGGAACTAACCCGGACTGACGCTGTTTTTAGCAGAATTGCCATGGTGTTATTTTTGGTATTTTTGTTGTATAGATTGGAAAATAAAGATTGCAAAATAAATGGCGACAGAAATAGCTAGTTGACGGGAGAATAATATAATGGAGAATACATCCAGGGGCCATAGGTTTCACTAGTGGCTTCTCTCAAGATAGCATAAGTATTACGGTGGGTGAACGAATTACTATCGAGCAATTAATAGAAAAGTGCATAATTATGAGAATATCTAGGCATGATCATGTATATAGGCATCACGTCCACGACAAGTAGACCGAAACGATTCTGCATCTACTACTATTACTTCACACATCGACCGCTATCCAGCATGCATCTAGAGTATTAAGTTCATAAGAACAGAGTACCGCATTAGGCAAGATGACATGATGTAGAGGGATAAACTCAAGCAATATTATATAAACCCCATCTTTTTATCCTCGATGGCAACAATACAATACGTGCCTTGCTGCCCCTGCTGTCACTGGGAAAGGACATCGCAAAATTGAACCCAAAGCTAAGCACTTCTCCCATTGCAAGAAAGATCAATCTAGTAGGCCAAACCAAACTCATAATTCGAAGAGACTTGCAAAGATAACCAATCATACATAAAAGAACTCAGAGAAGAAGCAAATATTGTTCATAGATAAACTTGATCATAAATCCACAATTCATCGGATCTTGACAAACACATCGCAAAACGAGTTACATCGAATAGATTGTTGGGGATCGTAGCAGAAATTTAAAATTTTCTACGCATCACCAAGATCAATCTATGGAGTAATCTAGCAACGAGGGGAAAGGGAGTGCATCTACATACCCTTGTAGATCGCTAAGCGGAAGCGTTGCGAGAACGCGGATGAAGGAGTCGTACTCGCAGCGATTCAGATCGCGGATGTTTCTGATCTAAGCGCCAAACAACGGCGCCTCCGCATTCAACACACGTGCAGCCTGGTGACGTCTCCCACGCCTTGATCTAGCAAGGGGAGAAGGAGAGGTTGGGGCAGACTCCATCCAGCAGCAGCACGACGACGTGGTGGTGAAGGAGGAGCGTGGCAATCCTGCAGGGCTTCGCCAAGCACCGCGGGAGAGGAGGAGGACTTGGGAGAGGGGGAGGGCTGCGCCAAAACTTTTTGGGTGTGGCTGACCTCCCACCCCCACATATATATAGGGGCAAGGGAGAGGGGGCCGCCCCCCTCGGATCCAATCTGAGGAAGGGGCGGCAGCCAGGGGGGTTGCCTTGGCCCCCAAGGCAAGGGGGCGCCCCCCTTTAGCGTTCCCCCAAACCCTAGGCGCATGGGTCCTAGGGGTGAGGCACCCAACCCACTAAGGGGCTGGTCCCTCTCCACACACAGCCCATAGGGCCCTCCGGGGCAGGTGGACCCTCCCGATGGACCCCCGGAACCCCTCAAGTGGTCCCGGTACAATACCGGTAACCCCCGAATTATTCCGGTGACCGTATGATGACTTCCCATATATAAATCTTTACCTCCGGACCATTTTGGAACTCCTCGTGACGTGCGGGATCTCATCCGGGACTCCGAACAACATTCGGTAACCACGTACATCTATTCCCTATAACCCTAGCATCATCGAACCTTAAGTGTGTAGACCCTACGGGCTCAGGAGTCATGCAGACATGGCCGAGACAACTCCCTGGTCAATAACCAACAGCGGGATCTGGATACCCATGTTGGCTCCCACATGCTCCATGATGATCTCATCGGATGAACCACGATGTCAAGGATTCAATCAATCCCGTATACAATTCCCTTTGTCTATCGGTACGATACTTGCCTGAGATTCGATCGTCGGTATCCCGATACCTTGTTCAATCTCGTTACCGACAAGTCTCTTTACTCGTTCCGTAACACATCATCCCGTGATCAACTCCTTGGTCACATTGTGCACATTATGATGATGTCCTACCGAGTGGGCCCAGAGATACCTCTCCGTTTACACGGAGTGACAAATCCCAGTCTCGATTCGTGCCAACCCAACAGACACTTTCGGAGATACCCGTAGTGTACCTTTATAGCCACCCAGTTATGTTGTGATGTTTGGCACACCCAAAGCATTCCTACGGTATCTGGGAGTTGCACAATCTCATGGTCTAAGGAAATGATACTTGACATTAGAAAAGCTTTAGCATACGAACTACACGATCTTGTGCTAGGCTTAGGATTGGGTCTTGTCCATCACATCATTCTCCTAATGATGTGATCCCGTTATCAATGACATCCAATGTCCATGGTTAGGAAACCGCAACCATCTATTGATCAACGAGCTAGTCAACTAGAGGCTTACTAGGGACATGGTGTTGTCTATGTATCCACACATGTATCTGAGTTTCCTATCAATACAATTCTAGCATGGATAATAAACGATTATCATGAACAATGAAATATAATAATAATAACTAATTTATTATTGCCTCTAGGGCATATTTCCAACAGTCTCCCACTTGCACTAGAGTCAATAATCTAGTTCACATCACTATATGATTAACACTCAATGAGTTCTGGGTTTGATCATGTTATGCTTGTGAGAGAGGTTGTAATCAACGGGTCTTGCCATATTCAGATCCCTATGTATTTCGCAAAACTTTATGTCATATCGTAGATGCTGCTACCACGTTCCACTTGGAGCTATTCCAAATTGTTGCTCCATTATACATATCCGGTATCTCTACTTAGAGCTATCCGGATAGGTGTTAAGCTTGCATCGACGTAACTCTTTACGTCGAACTCTTTATCACCTCCATAACCGAGAAACATTTCCTTATTCCTCTAAGGACAATTTTGACCGCTATCTGGTGATCGAGTCCTAGATCACCTTTTGTACCCTCTTGCCAGACATGTGGCAAGGCACACATCAGGTGCGGTACTCAGCATGGCATACCGTATAGAGACTATGACAAGAGCATAGGGGACGACCTTCGTCCTTCCTCTTTCTTCTGTCGTGGTCAAGCTTTGAGTCTTACTCAACTTCACACCTTACAACTCAGGTAAGAACCCCTTCTTTGACTGATCTATTTTGAACTCCTTCAAAAACATGTCAAGGTGTGCGTTCTTTGAAAGTATCATCAGGCGTTTTGATCTATCTCTATAGATCTTGATGCCCAATATGTAAGCTACTTTATCCAGGTCTTCCTTTGAAAAACACTCTTCAAACAACCGTTTATGCTTTCCAGAAATTCTACATTATTTCGGATCAACAATATGTCATCCACATATACTTATCAGAAATGTTGTAGTGCTCCCACTCACTTTCTTGTAAATACAAGTTTCTAGCAAACATTGTATAAACCTAAAAGCTTTGATCACTCCATCAAAGCATATATTATGACTCCGAGATGCTTGCTCTAGTCCATGGAAGGATCGTTGGAGCCAGCATACCTTTTAGCATCCTTAGGATCGACAAAACCTTTTATTGTATCACATACAACTTTTTCTTACGAAAACTGGTAAGAAAACTTGTTTTGATATCCATTTGTCAGATTTCATAATCAAAAAATACAACTAATGCTAACATGATTCCGACAGACTTAAGCATCGCTACGGGTGAGAAATTCTCATCGTAGTCAACTCCTTGAACTTGTGAAAAGACTCTTTCCCACAAGTCGAGCTTCATAGACGGTAACATTACCGCCCATGTCCATCTTCTTCTTAAAGATCCATTTATCTCAATGGCTCGCTGATCATCGGGCAAGTCCACCAAAGTCCATACTCTGTTCTGATACATGGATCCTATCTCGGATTTCATGGCTTCTAACCATTTGTCGGAATACGGGCCCACCATCGCTTCTCCATAGCTCGTAGGTTCATTGTTGTCCAACAACATGATATCTGAGACAGGATTACCGTACCACTCAGGAGTAGTACATATCCTTGTCGACCTACGAGGTTCGATAGCAACTTGATCTGAAGCTTCATGATCACTATCATTAACTTCCTATTCAACAGATGTAGGCGCCATAGAAAACATCTTTCTGTGTTGCATCACTTTCTGGTTGAAATAAAGGTTAGACAACCTCCTCAAGTTCTATCTTCCTCCCACTCAATTCTTTCGAGAGAAACTCCTTCTCGAGAAAGGACCCGTTCTTAGCGACAAACAATTTGCCCTCGGATCTGACATAGAAGGTATACCCAACTGTCACCTTTGGGTATCCTATGAAGATGTGTTTGTCCACTTTGGGTTCGAGCTTCTCCGGCTGAAGCCTTAAGCATCGCAGCCCCGAACATTAAGAAATGACAACTTTGGTTTCTTGCCAAACCAATGTTCACACGACGTCGTCTCAACGGACTTAGATGGTGTCCTATCTAAAGTGAATGCAGCTGTCTCTAACGCATAACCTCAAAATGAAACGGTAGATCGGTAAGAGACATCATAGATCGCACCATATCTCATAAGGTTCGATTACGACGTCCGGACACACCATAACCCAGTGGTGTTCCAGGTGGCTTCAACTGTGAAACAATTCCACAATGTCTTACACTACTAGGGAAAAGGCTAGCAGCAGCGCGGGTACCCATGCTACCAATAAGGCGCTACAGCTAACTCTTAGTAGTAGCGCTGCCTATACCCGCGCTACCACTATTGACTATAGCAGCAGCGCTTTTCAGGAACGCGCTGCTATTACTTAGCTGTAGCGATTTCCCGGTCCAGCGCTACTGTTATATCTTTCACCATTTCCCCATTCCGGCTTCGATAAACTGCAATTTCCAAATACTAGGTACTACTAGATATCAATTTCATAAAGCATTATAGGTACTAGGTAGTACTCCGTCGGTTCGAAATTACTCGTCGTGGTTTTAGTCCAAATTTGAACTCAAACCACGACGAGTAATTTGGAACCGAGGGAGTACTAGATAACAATTTCATATATAATCAACATGCATCCTCAAGCAGTACAAGGTGACATCGACGACAATCCTCATATTTAGTTCTAGATGATATCGACGACGATCATCATATGTAGTTCTACATGATATCAACGACGATCATCATATGTAGTTCTAGATGATATAGCCACATACACATATGTAGTTCTAGATGATATCGACGATGATCATCATCCTCAAGCCTGGGCAGTGGGTGTTCCTGATAGTAATTAGGATGGCCTGTCCAACAAGAAGATTCTTGCCAACGAGGAATCTCTTCCACCCAACCGAGTTCAAGTGTGTGCGACCATCTGTGCCCATGCGGTAAGTACATGTGGTGACGGAGCCCCTTGCGGTAAGGCGTAGTCCAACTGAGCCTTCTTCATCAGGCTCGATACCACAACTCATAGATAGGTTCTTTGGCAATCTCTGAATAAGAAAAACATATCAATTAATAAATAGCCTAAGCATGTGATCAGACTCTACACTAAAGTATATCATCGACTAGATTCCACAAAGCATATCATTGGACTCTACAGTAAGCATATCATCGGATTCACTAAGCATATAATCGGATAATTTGCATTTGTAAGTATAACAATAAAGCATATATATATATCATCAAATTACTACATGCAGTACGTATAACATATAATTTCATGCCGATCGACCATGGTACTTGTCGGGCGGGTCACGAATGGCACCCCGACAAAGTCATCATGCGGCGGAATTATGTCCCATAGGTTGCACACCTCCTCCTCGCTCAGCCTCATTCTTTGAGCTATGATGGCTTCATGAAGTGGGTTCTCATCATCTTCATTGAGTGGGTCCTCATTATCTTCATCATCTTCATCATCTTCATCATCTTCCACCAGGTTGATATAAATGACAACCAGCTTGGGTCTTTCTGCTCTGAAGGAGAATCTGATCAACTCACCACCAGTAAGATGCATGCGAGCGAGGAAACGGGCCCATCCATCTCCTCCAATCTGCGACATATTGCGTCCTTTCTCGACCTCCATAGTGTACGGCCCCCAGGAGCCTCAAATGTCACAGTGTCTCCTGTCAGCTTGTTGAATTTCAACCTCACATTGCATGGGACGATCTGTGTAAGAAAAGAAAAATGACACAATGCAGTAATGCCCACACTAAAAATAAAATAGTTGTTACATTTCATCTAATTTCTTACTGCCGCATGACGAAAACTCGGATGGAAGTAGATGCCGAATAGCTTGCCAGTTGCAAGGCTGCTGGCGCACCTTGACTTGCACAGTCGACATAGTGGTGCTGGTGGTGGCGCCATTTTACTAAATCAACTAAATCAAAATGTTCTAAATCAACTAGCCTACTAAATCAACTAAATCAACTAGCCTACTAAATAAACTAAATCAAAATGTTCTAAATCAACTAAATCAACTAGCCTACTAAATCAACTGAATCATATCAACTAAATCGACTAAATCAACTAGCATACTAAATCAACTAGCATACTAAATCCACTAGCATACAAAATCAACTAAATCAAAATGTTACAGATGAAAGCCTACTAAATCAAAATGTATCGGGGAGGAGGGACAAGGAGGGGCGACTCGAGGAGGGAGAAGATAGTAGGACGGAGGGAGGTGGAGCGAGGAGGGGCCGGCCGGCGGCGAGTGGAGGGAGGACAGATCGAGGAGGAAGGCGGAGCGAGGAGGGGGCGGCCAGCGGTGAGTGGAGGGAGGACGGAGGAGGAGGCCGGTACCGAGTCCAGCAAGGAGGATGAGGCGACAGCGGCGCAGATCGGGGGAGGGGCGACGGGGGAGGACCGGCGGCGCGGGGGGTGAGGAGGAGACCATGATCGAGTGTGTGTGAGTGTGATCTATGGATGAGGCTAGTGAGATCTGTAGTTAATTTAGCAGTAGCGATTATTGCCTGAATGCGCTGCTGCTACGTTACGTAGCAGCAGCGCTATCTATTTTAATGCGCTGCTGCTATAACTGGCCTCGCGGCGGCGTCGTGGGAATTTTAGCAGTAGCGCCGCTTGGAGTGCGCGCGCTACTGATAAACTTGTTTCAGCAGCGAGTTTCCACAGCCCGCGCTACTGCTACTTAGCAGCAACGCCTGATTTTATAGCGCGCTGCTGGTAAGATTCTGTGTATAGGCTTTTCCCTAGTAGTGTTAAGTGATTGCCAAACTCATAACTCAGAAATTCTCATCGATCAGATCGTAGGAATTTGATCTTCTTGTTATGATGGTTCTTAACTTCACTCTGAAATTGCTTGAACTTTTCAAACATTTCAGACTTGTGCTTCATTAAGTAAATATACCTATATCTACTCAAATCGTCAGTGAAGATGAGAAAATAGCGATATCCACCGGACGCTTCAATTCTCATTGGATCACACGCATCAACATGTATGATTTCCAACAAGTCACTTGCCCGTTTCATTGTACCTGAAAACGGGGTCTTTGTCATCCTGCCCATGAGGCATGGCTCACATGTGTCAAGTGATTCAAAATCAAGTGACTCCAAACATCCATCGACATGGAGTTTCTTCATGCATCTTATGCCAATATGACCTAAGCGGCAGTGCCACGAGAAAGTCGTACTATCATTATTAACTCTACATCTTTTGGCGTGAACATGTGTATTACCACGACCGAGATTCAATGAACCATTCACATAGGGTGCATGACCATGAAAGGTATCATTCATGTAAACAGAATAACCATTATTCTCTAACTTAAATGAATGACCGTATTGCAATGAACATGATCTAATCATATTCATGCTCAACGTAGACACCTGATAACGTTTATCTAGGTTCAATACTAATCCCGAAGGTAGATGGAGCGTGCGATGGTGATCTCATCAACTTTGGAAACACTTCCAACACACATCGTCACCTCGCCCTTAGCCAGTCTCCGTTTAGTCCGTAGCTTTTGCTTCAAGTCACCAATAATAGTAACTAAACCGGTATCCAATACCCAGGTGCTACCAGGAGTACTAGTGAGGTACACATTAATAACACGTATATACTTTGTTGAAGTTGCCAGCCTTCTTATCTACCATGCATTTGGGGTAATTCCGCTACCAGTGACCGTTCCCCTTACAATAGAAGCACTTAGTCTCGGGTTTGGGTTCAACCTTGGGTTCCATCACTGGAGCGCAACTGGTTTGCCATCCATGAAGTTTCCCTTCTAGCCCTTGCCCTTCTTGAAACCAGTGGTCTTGTTAAACCATCAACACTTGATGCTCCTTCTTTGATTTCTACCTTTTGCGGTCTTAAGCACCGCGAACAGCTCCGGGATCAACTCCATCCCTTGCATGTCATAGTTCATCACGAAGATCTAGTAGCTTAGTGATAGTGGCTAGAGAACTCTATCAATCACTATCTTATCTGGAAGTTTAACTCCCACTTGATTTAAGTGATTGTAGCACCCAGACATTCTGAGCACATGCTCACTAGCTGAGCTATTCTCCTCCATCTTGTTGGCAAAAGAACTTGTCAGAGGTCTCATACCTCTCAACACGGGCATGAGCCTGAAATCCCAATTTCAGCTCTTGGAACATCTCATATGTCTTATGGCGTTCCAAATGTCATTGGAATCCTGATTCTAAGCCGTAATGTGTGGTGCACTAAACTATCAAGTAGTCATCAGGATGTGTCTGTCAGGTGTTCACAACATCCACATACGACGTTTTAGGGGTTTGCACATCGAGCGGTGCATCAAAGACGTAAGCCTTCTGTGTAGCAGTGAGGACACTCCTCGGACGACAGACCCAGTCCGCATCATTGCTTACAATATCTTTCAACTTAGTCTCTAGGAACGTATTAAAACAGGGAGCTACAACGTGAGCTATTTATCTACAACATATTTGCAAAGAAAATTTAGACTATGTGCATGATAATTGAGTTCATCTTAATCAAATTATTTAATGAACTCCCACTCAGATAGACATCCCTCTAGTCATCTAAGTGAAACATGATCCGAATCGACTAGGCCGTGTCCGATCGTCACGTGAGACGGACTAGTCATCAACGGTGAACATCTCATGTTGATCGTATCTTCTATACAACTCATGTTCGACCTTTCGATCTTCCATGTTCCGAGGCCTTGTCTGTACATGCTAGGCTCGTCAAGTCAACCTAAGTGTTTCGCATGTGTCCCGAGGCCATGTATGTACATGCTAGGCTTGTAAACACCCGTTGTATTCAAACGTTAGAATCTATCACACCCGATCATCACGTGGTGCTTCGAAACAACGAACCTTCGCAACGGTGCACAGTTAGGGGGAACACTTTTCTTGAAATTTTAGTGAGGGATCATCTTATTTAAGCTACCGTCGTTCTAAGCAAATAAGATGTAAAACATGATAAACATCACATGCAATCAAATAGTGACATGATATGGCTAATATCATTTTGCTCCTTTTGATCTCCATCTTCGGGGCTCCATGATCATCGTTGTCACCGGCATGACACCATGATCTCCATCATCATGATCTCCATCATCGTGTCTTCTTGAAGTTGTCTCGTCATCTATTACTTCTACTACTATGGCTAACGCTTTAGCAATAAAGTAAAGTAATTACATGACATTTATGTTGACATGCAGGTCATAAATAAATTAAGACAACTCCTATGGCTCCTGCCGGTTGTCATACTCATCGACATGCAAGTCGTGATTCCTATTACAAGAACATGATCAATCTCATACATCACATATATCATTCATCACATCCTTTTGGCCATCTCACATCACACGGCATATGCTGCAAAAACAAGTTAGACGTCCTCTAATTGTTGTTGCAAGTTTTTACGTGGCTGCTATAGGTTTCTAGCAAGAACATTTCTTACCTACGCGAAAACCACAACGTGATATGCCAATTTCTATTTCCCTTCATAAGGACCCTTTTCATCGAATCCGATCCGACTAAAGTGCGAGAGACAGACACCCGCTAGCCACCTTATGCAACTAGTGCATGTGAGTCGGTGGAACCAGTCTCACATAAGCGTACGTGTAAGGTCGGTCCGGGCCGCTTCATCCCACGATGCCGCTGAATCAAGATAAGATTAGTAACGGCAAGTAAATTGACAATATCGACGCCCACAACTGCTTTGTGTTTTACTCGTGCATAGAAACTACGCATAGACCTAGCTCATGATGCCACTATTGGGGATCGTAGCAGAAATTTAAAATTTTCTACGCATCACAAAGATCAATCTATGGAGTAATCTAGCAACGAGGGGAAGGGGAGTGCATCTACATACCCATGTAGATCGCTAAGCGGAAGCGTTGCAAGAACGCGGATGACGGAGTCGTACTCGCAGCGATTCAGATCGCGGTTGATTCCGATCTAAGCGCCGAACAACGGCGCCTCCGCGTTCAACACACGTGCAGCCCGGTGACGTCTCCCACGCCTTGATCCAGCAAGGGGAGAAGGAGAGGTTGGGGAAGAGTCCATCCAGCAGCAGCACGACAGCGTGGTGGTGGAGGAGTGTGCCAATCCTGCAGGGCTTCGCGAAGCACCGCAGGAGAGGATGAGGACTTGGGAGAGGGGGAGGGCTGTGCCAGAACTTTTTGGGTGCGGCTACCCTCCCACCGCCCACATATATATAGGGGCAAGGGAGAGGGGGGCCGGCCCCTCAGATCCAATTTGAGGAGGGGGCGGCGGCTAGGGGGGGTTGCCTTGCCCCCCAAGGCAAGGCTGGCGCCCCCCTTTAGGGTTCCCCCAAACCCTAGGCGCATGGGCCCTAGGGGGGAGGCGCCCAGCCCACTAAGGGGCTGGTCCCTCTCCACACACAGCCCATAGGGCCCTCCGGGGTAGGTGGACCTCCCGATGGACCCCCGGAACCCCTCAAGTGGTCCCGGTACAATACCGGTAACCCCCGAATTATTCCAGTACAATACGGGTTTGGGAGTCATGCAGACATGGCCGAGACAACTCTCCGGTCAATAACCAACAGCCGGATCTGGATACCCATGTTGGCTCCTACATGTTCCACGATGATCTCATCGGATGAACCACGATGTCAAGGATTCAATCAATCCCGTATACAATTCCCTTTGTCTATCGGTACGATACTTTCCCGAGATTCGATCGTCGGTATCCCGATACCTTGTTCAATCTCGTTACCGGCAAATCTCTTTACTCGTTCCGTAACACATCATCCCGTGATCAACTCCTTGGTCACATTGTGCATATTATGATGATGTCCTACCGAGTGGGCCCAGAGATACCTCTCCGTTTACACGGAGTGACAAATCCCAGTCTCGATTCATGCCAGCCCAACAGACACTTTCGGAGATACCCGTAGTGTACCTTTGTAGCCACCCAGTTACGTTGTGACGTTTGGCACACCCAAAGCACTCCTACGGTATCCGGGAGTTGCACAATCTCATGGTCTAAGGAAATGATACTTGACATTAGAAAAGCTTTAGGATACGAACTACATGATTTTGTGCTAGGCTTAGGATTGGGTTTTGTCCATCACATCATTCTCCTAATGATGTGATCCCGTTATCAATGACATCCAATGTCCATGGTCAGGAAACCGCAACCATCTATTGATCAACGAGCTAGTCAACTAGAGGCTTACTAGGGACATGGTGTTGTCTATGTATCCACACATGTATCTGAGTTTCCTATCAATACAATTCTAGCATGGATAATAAACGATTATCATGAACAATGAAATATAATAATAATAACTAATTTATTATTGCCTCTAGGGCATATTTCCAACATAGATCTCCAAGAAGATCGAGGAGAACTTTGTATTGAGATCCAAAGAGAGAGAAGAAGCCATCTAGCTAATAACTATGGACCCGAAGGTCTGAAGTAAAATACTCACACATCATCGGAGGGGCTATGGTGTTGATGTAGAAGCCCTCCGTGGTTGATTCCCCCTTCGGCAGAGCTCCGGAAAAGGCCCCAAGATGGGATCTCTTGGGTACAGAAGGTTGCGGCGGTGGAAATAGGGTTTCGTGCGGCTCCTAGATGTTTTCGGGGTATATGGATATATATATAGGGTGGGTCTATTATGATAACACCCCCTTAAGACCTTATTCTCATAACACTTTTCTTATTCTGCTAACAGTTTAGCACTTCAAAAACCCACGAACTGAACTCCTCTCGCAAAACAAACCGAGCAACCTCCCCCACTTAACCCACCTTCTTCCCCGGTCAACCCCCACCTCTCTCTCACGTTCCATCCCCAACCTCCACCTCCCCCCAGCCCCTGCAACCTTCCTCCCGCCGCTACAACCTCCCGCCCCTACCGCCGCACCACCTCCAGCCCCCGTGTCGCCGGACCACCTCCCTCCCTCCGCCCCCGGACCACCTCCCGCCCCGCGCCGCCGGACCAACACCTTCCCTGGATCTGGTCGCGCTGTTGATCGGGGCCCATCCTCGCCGCCCATCCCCTGCTCCTCCCTGACGGCAGAGCCCTAGCAACCCACTGCCCGCTCCGGCCCCCTTAGGTCCACGCGCCGCACCATCCCAACCCACCTCCCCCTAACTCCAGCACCCCCTCCCGCGTCCAACAGCTGCCCTGGCGCTGCTATGCGCCTCTCCGCGCGGCCGCCAGTGCCCGATCCGGCGGCCACGACCGTGAACGGCAACCAGGATCTCCTCCCCTCCATGGATCTGGCTACTCGGGTGCCTGGGGCATCGATCATCGAAGGTCGACGGAGCCCTGCTCCCCCCTCGCCCCCTATGGCGCATGTGCCTCCGACGAGCACATCGTCGGGCTCAATCTCACCACAACGGTTAGCAGAGGAGGGGATCCACACCACATGATGTGCGTGCGTGAAGTTCGGCACTACGTACATCACCTCTGCTCCCCTCTCATGTTGTTCTCCACTGATGTAGTGCATGTTGCTTCCCAACACATGGCATATTGGTCGTCGGTGCAGTCCGCCGGCACGCAGCGGGTTGCAGCAGGTGGTTGCCGATGGGATGGACGTTGCTGGGAGGGCGCCTGCTACTACGTCCTTGCCGGGATTGCTATGAGCGGCACGGGGACCTCCCCAGGCGCTCCTCCTTCTGCCAGTTCATGGAATCCATCCCAGCAGTTCTCCTAACCCCCCATTATCGGCAGCCCATCTCACGTTGGTGGTTTCATCACCCCGCTGAAGTGCCACATCCTGCTGAACCAATCGCCTTTTTTCTCTGTGCAGCTCGGTGGAGCGCCAAGTGCAGTTCGCTGCTCCTCTACATGTGGTTAACCCGAGCACAGGCTCCAGTAAGGAGATTTTTGTTAATTTTTGTTGCAAAATTCATATGTTTGTGCTCTAAAAATGGTTCACAGCCGATGGTTATGGGGTTCTCTTGTGTGTCGACTGTGATTCGGCGCCCATGGACATGGAGTTCATCCGCCGGTTGGTTCTTTGTGTTTTTTTAGTTTCATTCATTTAGTCGAAGTGGATTTCAGTTCAGTTTCAATTCAATTTCAGGGTTGTTGTGCAAAAGTTCAGGGACAAAAAAATTGTTGGATGGAAACTAATGCAGTTCGTGGTGAGATCGACCATGTCTTGCAGACGAGATGCCCTCCACCCCTTGCAGTGCAGGCATCCTGGACTTGCAGTGCGCCAGACACACAATGCGGTTCGGCAGGCGTGGCCGTTCAGTCGGGGTGCTGTCAAAGTGTCGCTGCAGTATACAGTACATGTGTGAAGGCGTGCGGTGCACAGGCTGGAGGCATGCGGTTCACTGCCGGCCACCTCTCACATAGTTTTTTGTGTGTTTTAGATTTTGTTTTGTTTTCAATCAGTGTTGTTTATACTTTCGAATGTGTTCGTTGTGTCACTGTGTAATCCACTGCTCGTTTGCATCTCATGTGCGGTTCGCTGGTGATCTCGTGTGTGTCTATCAGAAGTTCGTTCCTTCTAGGAGATTTTGTCAAGCATATTTGCGTTATTTCATGCAGTCCACATGTGCCACCCCTGTAGTGCACTAGTCTTGTTCGTGCAGTGCAGAACATGTCACCCCTGAGGAACGTATACAGATAACTACTCTGACCCTTGCAGTGCAGAACACACGATGGAACAAAAAGAAAAAAAATAACTCCAACAAGTAATGTGGTTCACTTGGCCATTTGATGCAGTGTGGTTTTCCAACCGAAGCAGTGAGATCGACCGTCTGATGTTGTTCATCATGTTAGTGCAAGATTTTTTTTCTACCGAAACGACAAAAAAGTAATGATGTTCACTTCTTCATACTTTTGTGGTTCACTTACGCCCGATGTGAAGCGCACTTCACTCTCTTCGTTTGAGAAAAATTTACGTCCGACAAAAAAATATAATGAAGTTCACCTGACTCTCCCATGCAGTGCGATTTTTAGTCTGAAGCAGTGCGTTATGTTGTCTGATGCAGAACACACGTCAATTTGGGTGTCGCGAAAAACAGAGAGTCCGCTTTTCGGTAAAAATGAAACTGCTCTTAAACCGTAAGGAATTAGAGAGAGTGTTCTACATGAAAAAGCTGTGTCTCATTGATATCTTTCCAACCGCATATCACTTGAATCATTTCGACAACCGATTTGTAAAAAATTCGCGAAAAACGGCCGCTGCCACTTGTCGTCTGCCACACGATTTTCAAAATTAACTTAGAACTGTAAGGAATCTCAAAACCATTTCTACATATGAAAGTTGCGCCTTGACCATAGCTTTCCAACGACATATTACACGCCTCGTTTCGACAAACGGTTAAGAAACTAGAGCGAAAACACTACCGAAAATTTGAATTTTTTTGAAAAACAGCATTCCGCGATTTAGTAAATTTGAAACTGCTCTTAAACCGTAACGAATTAGGGAACGAAATAAATATGAAAAAGATGCTCCTCGACGATATCTATCCAACGGTGTATTATTTGCTTCATTTCGATGAGCGGTTTAGAAAAAAATGCGAAAAAACGCTCGCTGCCACTTGTTGTGGGCCACACCATTTTCAAAACTGCTCTTAAACCGTGAGGAATCTCGAAAAGTGTTCAACATGGCGAAGTTGCGCCTAATCCATAGCTTTTCAACGATATATTACACGCCTCGTTCCGACAAACGTTTAAAAAACTAGAGCGAAAAGAGTACCAGAAAAAACACTGCGTGCAGCTTTTTGCAACGGGAATTTCTCTCGCCTCAGTACTGCAGCACACTTGGTTCAAACAATGACGTGCACTTGCGTTGAGCGTGCAGTGCGGAAGTGTTATCAGAATAGTTATTCTGATAATATTATCAGAATAGACCGGCTATGTATATATATATATATGAGGAAGAAGTAGGTCGGTGGAGCTATGAGGGGCCCACGAGGGTGGGGGCGCGCCTCCCTGCCTCGTGGCCTCCTCGTTGATTTCTTGACATCCACTCCAAGTCCCCTGGATCACGTTTGTTCCAAAAATAACTCTCCCGAAGGTTTCATTCCGTTTGATATTCCTTTTCTGTGAAACACTGAAATAGGCAAAAAACAGCAATTTGCACTGGGCCTTGAGTTAGTAGGTTAGTCCCAAAAATAATATAAAAGTGTATAAATAAGCCCATTAACATCCAAAAAAGATAATATAATAGCATGAAACAATCAAAAATTATAGATACGTTGGAGACGTATCAGCCGTGCATGAAGACTCGGAGGACAACAATTATCTTCCACTCTCCGAGGATGAGGTGAGCCTCGGTGACGAGGACTTTATCATGCCTGAGGAACGTCTCGAGCTGGAGCGCTTTAAACTACAGCTAATAGCCACTGCAAGGAGCCTGAAAAAGAAGCTGCAGCAGCTTCAAGCTGATCAAGATCTACTCAACGATAGATGGACTGATGTCCTGGCAGCGGAAGAATACGACCTCGAGCGCCCAACCAAAAGTTATCCGAAGCGTAAACTTCTACCCCAATTCGAGCACGAGGCACTTGAGCCTGCACCATCAGCGTGTAACGCGACTGATTGACCACCACGCGGCCGGGACAAAACGACAACTCAAGCCAAACACCAGCCCGTACTACCTCGCGGTAAAGGCAGGGATAAAACAGCTCAGGCATACACGTATGATCTCCGGCAGGGCCTGAAGAATAAAGCAGGTCCGGCCAGGTCGATCTACGGATCACGGAGGCGTGCCCCCGACGCGTGACGACGGCTATCAAGCCGAGCATGGTAAGCACAATTACGTCCGAGCCGAAAATCATAGACGGACTCCATCCGAACTACGTCGCAACCTGGCCCGATATAGAGGCGCCGCATGCCCCATCTGCTTCACTGATGAAGTAATGGAACATGAATTCCAAGAAGGGTTCAAACCCATGAATATCAAATCATATGATGGAACCAAAGATCCCGCGGTATGGATTGAAGACTTTATTCTCCATATTCACATGGCCCGCGGCGACAATCTTCATGCCATCAAATACACCCCCCTAAAACTCAAGGCGCCAGCCCGACACTTGCTAAACAGCCTACCTGAAAACTCCATTGGCGGCTAGGAGGACTTGGAAGAAGCCTTCCTTGACAACTTCTGATGTCTACTACACAACCTTCTTCTTGTAGAGGTTGTTGGGCCTCCAAGTGTAGAGGTTTGTAGGACATTAGAAAATTTCCCTCAAGTGGATGGCCTAAGGTTTATCAATCCATAGGAGGCGTAGGATGAAGATGGTCTCTCTCAAGCAACCCTGCAACCAAATGACAAAGAGTCTCTTGTGTCCCCAACACACCCAATACAATGGTAAATTGTATAGGTGCACTAGTTCGGCGAAGAGATGGTGATACAAGTGGTATATGGATAGTAGATAATTGTTTTTGTAATCTGAAAATATAAAAACAGCAAGGTAACTAATGATAAAAATGAGCACAAACGGTATTGCAATGGGTTGAAACAAGGCCTAGGGTTCATACTTTCACTAGTGCAAGTTCCCTCAACAATAATAACATAATTGGATCATATAACTATCCCTCAACATGAAACAAAGAGTCACTCCAAAGTCACTAATAGCGGAGAACAAACGAAGAGATTATGGTAGGGTACGAAACCACCTCAAAGTTATCTTTCTGATCGATCTATTCAAGAGTACATAGTAAAATAACATGAAGCTATTCTTTCCATTCAATCTATCATAGAGTTCGTACTAGAATAACACCTTAAGACACAAATCAACCAAAACCCTAATGTCACCTAGATACTCCAATGTCACCTCAAGTATTCGTGGTATGATTATACGATATGCATCACACAATCTCAGATTCATCTATTCAAACCAACACAAAGAACTTCAAAGAGTGCCCCAAAGATTCTACCGTAGAGTCAAGACGAACAGGTGTGCCAACCCCTATGCATAGGTTCATGGGCGGAACCTGCAAGATGATCACCAAAACATACATCAAGTGGGTCAATACAATACCCCATTGTCACCACGGGTATCCCATGCAGGACATACATCAAGTGTTCTCAAATCCTTAAAGACTTAATCCAATACAAGAGAGTAGAGGGGGGAGAAACATCATAAGATCTAACTATAATAGCAAAGCTCGCGATACATCAAGATCGTACCACCTCAAGAACACGAGAGAGAGAGAGAGAGAGAGAGAGATCAAACACATAGCTACTAGTACATACCCTCAGCCTCGAGGGAGAACTACTCCCTCCTCATCATGGAAAGCGCCGGGATGATGAAGATGTCCACCGGAGAGGGATTCCCCCCCCCCTCTGGCAGGGTGCCGGAACGAGTCTAGATTGGTTTTTGGTGGCTACGGAGGCTTCCGGCGGTGGAACTCCCGATCTGTTGTGCTCCCCGAAGTTTTTAGGGTATATGGATATATATAGGAGGAAGAAGTACGTTGGTGGATCTCCGGGCTGTCCACAAGGCAGGGGGCGCGCCCAGGGGGGTGGGCGCGCCCCCACCCTCATGGCAGCCCGGGACTCTCCTGGTCCATCGCCGATACTCCGTGGGCTTCTTCTGGTCCAAAAATAAGTTCCGTGAAATTTCAGGTCGATTGGACTCTGTTTTATTTTCCTTTTCTGCAATACTCTAAAACAAGGAAAAAACAGAAACTGGCACTGGGTTAATAGGTTAGTCCCAAAAATAATATAAAAGTGCATAATAAAGCCCATAAACATCCAAAACAGATAATATAATAACATGGAACAATAAAAAAAATATAGATACGTTGGAGACGTATCAGCATCCCCAAGCTTAATTCCTGCTCGTCCTCGAGTAGGTAAATGATAGAAACAGAATGTTTGATGTGGAATGCTACCTAACATATTTCTCTAAGTAATTCTTATTTATTGTGGCAAGAATATTCAGATCCATAAGATTCAAGACAAAAGTTTAATATTGACATAAAAATAATAATACTTCAAGCATACTAACAAAGTAATCATGTCTTCTCAAAATAACATGGCCAAAGAAAGTTCATCCCTACAAAATCATATAGTTTGATCATGCTCCATTTTCGTCACACAATAATGCTCTCATCATGCAGAACCCCGATGACAAGCCAAGCAATTGTTTCATACTTGAGTAATCTCAAACTTTTATCAACTTCCACGCAATACATGAGCGTGAGCCATGGATATAGCACTATGGGTGGAATAGAATATAATGAGGGGGTTATGTGGAGAAGACAAAAAGGAGAAAGTCTCACATCGACGCGGCTAATCAATGGGCTAGGGGGATGCCCATCAATTGATGTCAATGCAAGGAGTAGGGATTGCCATGCAACGGATGCACTAGAGCTATAAATGTATGAAAGCTCAACAAAATAAACTAAGTGGGTGTGCATCCAACTTGCTTGCTCACAAAGACCTAGGGCACTTGAGGAGGCCCATTGTTGGAATATACAAGCCAAGTTCTATAATGAAAAATTCCCACTAGTATATGAAAGTGACAAAACAAGAGACTCTCTATCATAAAGATCATGATGCTACTTTGAAGCACAAGTGTGGAAAAAGGATAGTAGCATTGCCCCCTTTTTTTGGGCCTTCCTCTTTTTTTTGGACTTTCTCTTTTTTTGGCCTTTCCCCTTTTTTGGCCTTTCTCTTTTTTTGGGGACAATGCTCTATTAATGATGATCATCACACTTCTATTTATTTACAACTCAAAGATTACAAATCGATACTAGAACAAGATATGACTCTATATGAATGCCTTCGGCGGTGTACCGGGATTGCGATGAATCAAGAGTGACATGTATGAAAAATTATGAACGGTGGCTTTTCCACAAATACAATGTCAACTACATGATCATGCAAAGCAATATGACAGTGATGGAGCGTGTCATAGTAAACGGAACGGTGGAAAGTTGCATGGCAATATATCTCAGAATGGCTATGGAAATGCCAAAATAGGTAGGTATGGTGGCTGTTTTGAGGATGATATAAGGAGGTTTATGTGTGACACAGCGTATCATATCACGGGGTTTGGATGCACTGGCGATGTTTGCACCAACTCGCAATGTGAGAAAGGGCAATGCATGGTACCGAAGAGGCTAGCAATGATGGAAGGGTAAGAGTGCATATAATCCATGGACTCAACATTAGTCATAAAGAACTCATATACTTATTGCAAAAATCTACTAGTCATCAAAAACCAAGCACTACGCGCATGCTCCTAGGGGGGTAGATTGGTAGGAAAAGACCATCGCTCGTCCCCGACCGCCACTCATAAGGAAGACAATCAAATAACACCTCATGTTTCAAATTTGTTACACAATGTTTACCATATGTGCATGCTACAGGACTTGCAAACTTCAACACAAGTATTTCTCAAATTCACAACTACTCAACTAGCGCAACTTTAATATCACTATGTCCATATCTCAAAACAATCATCAAGTATCAAACTTCTCTTAGTATTCAATGCACTTATATGAAAGTTTTTATTATATCAAAAGCAAATTACCATGCTGTTCTAAAGGACTCTCAAAATAATATAAGTGAAGCATGAGAGATCAATTATTTCTACAAATAAAACCACCACCATGCTCCAAAAGGATATAACTGAAGCACTAGAGCAACGACAAACTACTCCAAAAAGATATAAGTGAAGATGAATGAGTAGTTAAATAATTATGTAGCTATGTGAAGACTCTCTAACATTTAAGAATTTCAGATCTTGGTATTTTATTCAAACAGAAAGCAAAACTAAAGAAAATAAAATGACGCTCCAAGCAAAACACATATCATGTGGTCAATAAAAATATAGCTCCAAGTAAAGTTACCGATGAACGAAGACGAAAGAGCGGATGCCTTCTGGGGCATCCCCAAGCTTAGGATTTTGGTTGTCCTTGAATATTACCTTGGGGTGCCTTGGGCATCCCCAAGCTTAGGCTCTTGCCACTTCTTATTCCATTGTCCATCGAATCTTTACCCAAAACTTGAAAACTTCACAACACAAAACTTAACAGAAAACTCGTGAGCTCCGTTAGCAAAAGAAAAGAAAACACCACTTCAAGATACTGTAATGCACTCATTATTTATTTATATTGGTGTTAAACCTACTGTATTCCAACTTCTGTATGGTTTATAAACTCTTTTACTAGCCATAGATTCATTAAAATAAGCAAACAACACACGAAAAACAGAATCTGTCAAAAACAGAACAGTCTGTAGTAATCTGTAACTAACGCAAACTTCTCGAACCCAAAAAATTCTAAAATAAATTTCTGGACGTGAGGAATTTATCTATTAATCATCTGCAAAAAGAATTAACTAAATAGCTCTATCCAAATAAAAATGACAGCAATTCTCGTGAGTGCTAAAGTTTGTGTTTTTTACAGCAAGATCAAAAAGACTTTCCCCAAGTCTTCCCAAAACGGTTCTACTTGGCACAAACACTAATTAAACACATAAAACCAAATCTAAACAGAGGCTAGATGAATTATTTATTACTAAACAGGAGCAAAAATCAAGGAACAAGAATAAAATTGGGTTACCGCCCAACAAGCGCTAACGTTTAACGCCCCTAGCTTGGCATGATGATTTCAATGATGCTCACATAAAAGATAAGAATTGTAACATAAAGAGAGCATCATGAAGAATATGACTAGCACATGTAAGTCTAACCCACTTCCTATGCATAGGGATTTTGTGAGCAAAAAACTTGTGGGAACAAGAATCAACTTGCATAGGAAGGTAAAACAAGGATAACTTCAAGATTTTCAACACATAGAGAGGAAACTTGATATTATTGCAATTCCTACAAGCATATGTTCCTGCCTCATAATAATTTTCAGTAGCATCATGAATGAATTCAACAATATAACTATCACATAAAGCATTATTTTCATGATGCATAAGCATAGAAATTTTAGTACTCTCCACACAAGCAAAATTCTTCTCATGAATAATAGTGGGAGCAAAGTCAACAAAATAATTATCATGTGAGGCATAATCCAATTGAAAAATAAAATCATGATGACACGTTTCATGGATATCATTATTCTTTATATCATACAAGTCATCACAATAATCATAATAGATAGCAACTTTGTTCTCATAATCAATTGGAACCTCTTCCGGAATAGTGGATTCATCACAAAATAAAGTCATGACCTCTCCAAATCCACTTTCATCAATATAATAATCATAAATACGAGCCATGCTTTCATTATAATAAATTTGCTCATCAAAACTTGGGGGACAAAAAATATCATCCTCATCAAACATAGCTTCCCCAAGCTTATGACTTTGCATATCATTAGCATCATGGATATTCAAGGAATTCATATTAACAACATTGCAATCATGCTAATCATTCAAATATTTAGTGCCAAACATTTTAATGCAGTCTTCTTCTAACACTTTGGCACAATTGTCCTTTCCATCATACTCACGAAAGATATTAAAAAGATGACGCGTATGAGGCAAACTAAATCCCATAATTTTTGTAGTTTTCTTTTATAAACTAAACTAGTGCTAAAACAAGAAACAAAAAGATTCGATTGCAAGATCTAAAGATATACCTTCAAGCGCTAACCTCCCCGGCAACGGCGCCAGAAAAGAGCTTGATGTCTACTACACAGCCTTCTTCTTGTAGACGTTGTTGGGCCTCCAAGTGCAGAGGTTTATAGGACAGTAGAAAATTTCCCTCAAGTGGATGACCTAAGGTTTATCAATACGTAGGAGCGTAGGATGAAGATGGTCTCTCTCAAGCAACCCTGCAACCAAATAACAAAGAGTCTCTTGTGTCCCCAACACACCCAATACAATGGTAAATTGTATAGGTGCACTAGTTCGGCGAAGAGATGGTGATACAAGTGGTATATGGATAGTAGATAATTGTTTTTGTAATCTGAAAATATAAAAACAGCAAGGTAACTAATGATAAAAGTGAGCACAAACGGTATTGCACTGCGTTGAAACAAGGCCTAGGGTTCATACTTTCACTAGTGCAAGTTCCCTCAAGAATAATAACATAACTAGATCATATAACTATCCCTCAACATGCAACAAAGAGTCACTCCAAAGTCACTAACAGCGGAGAACAAAAGAAGAGACTATGGTAGGGTACGAAACCACCTCAAAGTTATCCTTTCTGATCGATCTATTCAAGAGTCCGTAGTAAAATAACATGAAGCTATTATGTCCGTTCAATCTATCATAGAGTTCGTACTAGAATAACACCTTAAGACACAAAACAACCAAAACCCTAATGTCACCTAGATACTCCAATGTCACCTCAAGTATCCGTGGGTATGATTATATGATATGCATCACACAATCTCAGATTCATCTATTCAAACCAACACAAAGAACTTCAAAGAGTGCCCCAAAGATTCTACCGGAGAGTCAAGACGAAAAACGTGTGCTAACCCCTATGCATAGGTTCATGGGCGGAACCCGCAAGTTGATCACCAAAACATACATCAAGTGGATCAATAGAATACCCCATTGTCACCACGGGTATCCCACGCAAGACATACATCAAGGTTCTCAAATCCTTACAGACTCATTCCGATAAGATAACTTCAAAGGGAAAACTCAATCCATTACAAGAGAGTAGAGGGGGGGAGAAACATCATAAGATCCAACTATAATAGCAAAGCTCGCGATACATCAAGATCATACCACCTTAAGAACACGAGAGAGAGAGAGAGAGATCAAACACATAGCTACTGATACATACCCTCAGCCCCGAGGGAGAACTACTCCCTCCTTGTCATGGAGAGCGCCGAGATGATGAAGATGGCCACCGGTGAGGGTTCCCCCCTCCGGCGGGGTGCCGGAATGGGTCTAGATTGGTTTTCGGTGGCTACAGAGGCTTCTGGCGGCGGAACTCCCAATCTATTCTGATCCCCGATGGTTTTAGGGTATATTGGTATATACAGGAAGAAGAAGTACATCAGGGGAGCCATGAGGGGCCCACGAGGGTGGATGGCGCGCCCAGGGGGTGGGCGCGCCCCCTGCGTCATGCCTTCCTTGTTACTTCCCTTACGTACACCCCAAATCTTCTGGATTGCTTCTGTTCCAAAAATAACTCTCCCGAAGATTTCATTCCGTTTGGACTCCGTTTGATATTCCTTTTCTGCGAAACACCGAAACAAGGGAAAAAACAGAAACTGGCACTAGGCTCTGGGTTAGTAGGTTAGTCCCAAAAATAATATAAAAGTGTATAATAAAGCCCATAATCATCCAAAACAGATAATATAATAGCATGGAATAATCAAAAATTATAGATTCGTTGGAGACCTATCAACTTCCAAGGTACATATGTTCGACCTCCGGATGCCGACGACTTGAGTCACATAATCCAACAGCTCGGAGAGTTAGCCAGGAAATTCTGGACTAGATTCTTAACCAAAAAGAACCAGATCATCGACTCTCCGGATGTCGAAGCCCTAGTGGCCTTTAAACATAGCATCCGGGACAAATGGCTCGCTCGACACCTCGGCCAGGAAAAGCTGAAGTCCATGGCAGCCCTCACGACACTCATGACCCGCTTTTGCGTGGGCGAAGATAGCTGGCTAGCCCGTAGCAATAACAATACAAGCGAACCTGGCACTTCGGAAGCCAGAAATAGCAACGTCAAGCCCCAACGCAACAGACACAAACATCGAAGCAACGGTGATAATACCGATGACATGGCGCTCAACGCCGGATTCAGTGGCTCCAAGACCGGCCACCCGAAGAAGCCATATAAAAGAAATAATCAGGGCCCTTCCAACCTGGACCGCATACTCGATCGCCCATGTCAGATCCATGGGCACCCCTGATAAACCAGCCAATCATACCCACAGGAGTTGTTGGGTCTTCAAACAGGCCGGCAAGTTAAATGGCAAAGACAAGGAGAAGGGGTCGCAAAGCGAGAATGACGATGAGGAGTCCCGTCCACCAAAGACAGAGGGAGCGCAAGTGCACGCTCAGGGACGTCTATGCGATAGAGCCAGTCGCCCCAAAATTCAACCCATGGTCTTCCTGCCCGATCACTTTCGATCGCAGGGACCACCCAACCAGTATCCATCATGGTGGTTTAGCCGCGCTAGTCCTTGACCCAATTATTGATGGATTCCATCTTACGTGAGTCCTCATGGATGGTTGTAGTAGCCTGAACCTGCTCTATCAGGATACAGTGCGCAAAATGGGTATTAATCCCTCAAGGACCAAGCCCACAAAAACTACCTTTAAAGGAGTCATACCAGGTGTAGAGGCCCGCTGTACGGGCTCAATCACCCTAGAGGTTGTCTTCGGATCTCTGGACAACTTCCGAAGTGAAGAGTTAATATTCGATATCGTCCCCATCCGCATTGGCTATTAGGCACTGCTCGGACGAACCGCATTTGATCGATTTAATGCGGTGCCACACTATGCTTATCTCAAGCTCAAGATGCCCGGACCACGCACCGTCATAACAGTCATTGGAGACACGGAATGCTCCCTCCGTACTGAGGAGCACACTGCCGCTTTAGTAGCAGAAGTACATAGCGGCCTCTCCAAGCAGAACCTCAATTCGGCGACCGAGCTCCCGGACACCGTCAAACGAGTCCGGACTACTCCACAATAGGACAACCTAGCTCGTCAAGAGCTCGACTAGCAATTCAGCCTCCGTCCTTGCCCCTACCAAGTGGCGGCGTTCGTACCACGCGTACATAACTACGCACTCAAAATACCATGGGCATAGACGGAGGCATCACCAGAGTGTGATCCATAATACGGCTCGACCTCCCCTCAACACACATACTTTAACTTTTTCTCTTTTTTCCTTCCTTTTCGGGTTTCTTTTCCACAGGCCCTTCCCGACGGCCTGATCACAGGTCCTTTCAAAAGGATAGATACACCAAGAAGGCACAAGATATTGACGTATAAGGGAATTTATAGGTGGTCTCTTTAACGGTCACTCTACCTGTTTTCAGGACCCGCACGTAGCTCTCCCTTGGTTGTGGCATATTAAATAGCCCTGTTTCTTATTGCACTACATGTATAAATATGCTTTGACGTATTAATCAAACCATCATGGAAACAGTTTGCAGCCCAACTTTTGTGGCACTAGTTTGCTCTTTTCATAATCTTATCAAATTGCACCCGCATACTTCGGTACGCTTTTGTCTGCTAGGGGCTTCATTGCGCCCCATAATACGGCAACAAAGTCCGAACACTTTTTACAGTATAGTTCGGCTCCTCGAATTTAGCATTATATGCATTGGCTCCGAATCATGTCTTTGGTCAATAGTTGGGTTGCCCGGCTCATGTGCTTACTACCTTACGTTCCTCTATATCGGCTAGGGTAGTAAAGAGAGAACTACTGCGATTGTGTCCTGGTTTATCCGGATGAGCACCTCAGTAGAGAAAGCCAAAAACTGACTGTCATGATGCGACGTGAGCCGGTCAGCTCTTCGGAGGTTTCAAATCTTTACCGATTTTTTCCGCATTATGCGATGAATCGGTTCTTATCCGATCAGGTGTTTATAGCAACCTAGTAAGGATTCTAGGGGTTGTGCCTAAATTTTTATTGCCAAACTCGTATGGCTAAGTGAGGGTGGTAAAGCCACATAGTCCGATTTCCTGGTTCGTTGCGCTAAACATGTCCTTTAAGGACCAAATTCATGGATAAAGAGTGTTTAGATTCATCCTGAACACCCCCGTACTACCTATGTGGGGGCCAAAGCCGACGACTGGCCAACTCTCAGATTAGATAAAACGGCCGCACAGCAGGTAAAACTTTACATAATAAACATCAAAGCATTATGTTACATATCAGCATTGTTTTCATCATACAGGACGGGATAACATGAATGTATTCATTCAAAAATAATGTACTTAGCACATTGCTCCGCTACAATGCGGGATCCCTTCAGAACATCTTCAAAATACCGCTCGGGCGTGCGGTGCTCCTTGGCCGCGGGTGGTCCTTCGGTCGCGAGCTTGACGGCGTCCATTTTTGCCCATTGTATCTTGACACGGGCAAAGGCCATCCGCGCACCTTCTATGCAGACCGACCGCTTGATGGCGTCAAGCCGAGGGCAGGCATTGACCAGCCGCTTCACGAGGCCGAAGTAGCTGCCGGGTATAGCTTCTGCAGGCCACAACCGAATTATTAAATCCTTCATGGCTAGTTTGGCCACCCTATGCAGCTCAACCAACTGTTTAGGTGGTCGCTAAAGGGCACCGGATGTTCTAGAGCAAGGTATGGAAACCAAAACAACTTCTCCGTTGAGCTCCCCTCTTCGTCCCAGAAGAATTCTGCAGCGTTAGAAACACTGCGCGGCAAATCTGCAAACGCCCTTGGAGAACTCCAAATCCGGGACAGTAAGAGATACCTCTTGCTCACATACTTGCTTTGCATAATGAAAGCCTTACCCGCTGTGATCTTCTTGGCCTCTTGGATCTCCCGGAGGGCACCTTGGGCTTCGGGCTGGGCCTCTTGTGTGCTTTGGCGGGCCTTAGTGAGTTTGGATTCATGGTCTGCATTCTGGCGCTCCAAGGACTAGCATTTCTTCACGGCGTCCTGGAGCTCCTGCTAGACCTCACCAACCCTGGCCTCATGCTTGCGCCTTTTTCCTTTGCCGCTCTCTCCTCGGCCTCGGCCAGCGCCATCTTGAGGGCCTCCACCTTGGTCTCCGCCCCTACAAAAATATAACGGCACTGCGGTCAACGCAAAAACATTCATACTTATCGGACATGCATAAAATGATTGCATACCTTGATTGTCCTCCAGCTGCTTTTTCGCATGACCGAGCTTTTCCTCGGTCTTCTCCAGCCTCTTCTTCAGTATGAAAACTTCGGCAGCATGAGAAGGCACGGGTAGCAGCGATGCCTGCTTATTCACATAAAAATACATGGTTAGTCTCCTGCGAAAGAACTATTTGATCCTCTGTTTGGCTCTTCTTTCCGAACCCCGGACATAGTTTCAGGGGCTACTGTCTATACTATGACTTTCGTTTCACAAACTGAATTGCTTACCTCAAAGCCCGTTAAAAGGCTTGTGCAGGCTTCGGTCAGTCCGCTCTTCATGGACTGAATATTCTCAATCACCACACCCATGAGGGTGCGGTGTTCCTCAACGATGGAAGCTCTTCACAGTGCTTCCAGTAGAGTATTCGGCGCCTCTAGTTGGATAGAGGTCACCGGTAGAATGGGCACACCTCCTTCCGATGAAGGAGGCTGCTTGCCAGATTCCGGAGCCGTATAGGTCTACGGGACTGTATTCGGCTGGGGGCCGAACTGGACATGGCCCCCGTCGCTATTCCCAATGGGAATCTGCTCCCCCATGTGTCCGGTGGCCGAGGTCTCGCCCTCCGGCGCCACCCTGACGGCCTCCTACGTCTCTCCCCAGTCTGGGATCCTTCGAGAAAACACCTCAGTGTCATCCATGGCCCTGGGAGAGGAGGCCGTCGGAGGGGACCCGCTATCCATCACCTTCGGGTCCAGCGAGTTCCCCGAAGACGAGGACCGCTCGAGGGTGGAACGAGCCGGACTGCAACTGCATGATTCCACATGTTAACATAATGAAGTAAAGAGGCTGATATATGAATGCGTCCGGGTCTTTGAATAATCATGATTCGGCCTGGGGCTTATCTCGAGGGCACCGTTCTGGTCTGCTATCGACGTCCCACACGGAGCTATCCACGAGGGAAGCCTTTCCCTTCTTAGACGCCTCCGCTTCCAGATCTGTGGAGGCTGCCCTCTTCTTTCCGCCCTCGGGGAGGGGGAAGTTGCTTTCTTCTTCGTCTTCCTCCTCCTCGTCGTCTTCGGCGGCTGAGTAAGTTTCGGCGTCTTCGGACGCCACGTCTGAAGTACCCTTGGGACGGATGCCACCTCTGGTCCCCTTGGCCTTCTTCGTGGCCTTCTTCTCTGGCGCCTTGTAGGGCGCCGGAACCAACATCTTCATGAGACACGGGATGGCTGGATCCTCGGGCAGCGAAGCCGAACACTGAATCCGCTCCGCCTTCTTCGTCCAACCCTGAAAAAACAAATGGGGAAGTTCGGACACCCTCCTAGAATAAGCAAGTAAGGAATACACCTTGAAACAACGGAAAACCTACCAAACTGGCGGGATGGGCCAGGTCGTGTCCACGGTCCTTGGTAGTCTTCGGCCATGTCTCGTTGGCCTTAAAGAGCACCTTCCAGATATCTTCGTGTGTAGTTCCGAAGAACCGTTGCAGGGTCTTTTGCTCAGCCGGATCGAACTCCCATAGGTGGCAAGCCCGGCTCTTGCATGGAAGGATCCGGTGAACTAGCATCACCTGAATCACATCAACAAGCTTGACGTTTTTGTCCATCATGCTCGTGATGCGTGTCTAGAGCGCTGTCAACTCGTCCGACGAAGACCAATCCAAGACCTAACCTTGCTAGTAGGTAAGACGCATCGGGGCCCCGGATTTGAATTCAGGAGCCGCGGCCCAGGTAGTGTCGCGGGGCTTTGTGATGTAGAACCACAACTTCTGCCACCCCTTGACGGTCTCCACGAAGGTGCCTTTGGGCCACGGGACGTTGGACATTTTGCTCACCATGGCGCATCCGCACTCAGCGTGTTCGTCGCCCACCACCTTCGGCTTGACATTAAAGGTCTTCAGCCACAGTCTGAAGTGGGGGGATGCGGAGGAAGGCCTCACACACGACGATGAGCGCCGAGATAGTGAGGAAGGAATTTGGGGCCGGGTCATGGAAATCTAGCCCATAGTAGAACATGAGTCCGCGGATGAAGGGGTGGAGTGGAAATCCTAGCCCACAGAAAAAGTGGGGGGGGGGTGAAAACTACCCTCTCATGGGGCTCCGGGGTAGGGACGATCTGCCCCTCGGTCGGAAGCTGATGGGCGACCTCCTTGGAAAAATATCCAGCCTCCCGAAGTTGGGTGATATCCTTCTCCTTGACGGTGGAGGCCATCCACTTGCCCTGTGCTTCGGACATGGTTGGAGTGCTTTCTTGTTGGAGGAAAGACGAGAACTGGGTGCTGGAGCTTGAGAGTGGGTAGGCGGAAAGAGAGAAGGCATGGGTGGAAGAGATGAATCCTTATCTCCTTATATAGGCAGTGAATATTAAACGTCTCCCCACTTGCCATAAAACTCGCCTATTCCCCAGGGGCCGTGCAGGCGGCATGGTTGGATTACCCATACCCGTATTGATGAGAATCCCGCAATAAGGGGACACGATCTCTGCTTTGACGAGACGTGCCAATAAAAATGCAACTTGAAATATGGAGCGGCAGGCCGAAAAATGGTTCGAAACGATAACTGAGCAGGGACGTGATATCACGTTACAAAAAGTTGTCAGCAGATTGGACTCGTGAAATATTATGCTCTCTGAAGTGGTGTGTGGTACTTGTTTAGCAGATCCGAACACGTTCTTTGTGTTCGAAGACTGTGTTGGAGTATTCGGAGGAGGAACCCGCCTTGCAATGCCGAAGACAATCTGTGCGCCGGACACCTCGTCATTGAAGCCTGGTTCAGAGGCTACTGAGGGAGTGCTGGGCTAAGGGGTCCTCGGGCGTCCGGCCTGTTGGACATGCGCCAGACTGTTGGGCCATGAAGATACAAGGCCGAAGACTCTCACCCGTGTCCGGATGGGACTATCCTTAGTGTGGATGGAAAGTTTGATATTCGGATATGAAGATTCCTTTCTCTGGAACCGACTTCGTATAACCCTAGTCCCCTCCGGTGTCTATATAAACCGGATGGTTTAGTCCGTGGAGACAATCATAATCATATAGGCTAGAGTTCTAGGGTTTTAGCCATTACGATCTCAAGGTAGATCAACTCTTGTAATAATCATATTCATTAAGATCAATGAAGCAGGAAGTAGGATATTACCTCCATATAGAGGGCCCAAACCTGGGTAAACATCGTGTCCCCTGTCTCCTGTTACCATCAACCTTAGACGCACAGTTTGGGACCCCTTACCCGAGATCCGCCGGTTTTGACACCGACAGCGCCCCCCGCCCCCGTATATACAGGAGGGAGAGGGGAGGAGGCTGGCCCTAGGCGCGCCCCAAGTGGGAGGAGTCCAACTTGGGATCCTAGTAGGATTCGCCCCCCCTTCCTTTTATCGGAGGGGAAAGGGGGAAGGAGAGGGAGAAGGAGAAGGAAAGGGGGGCGCCACCCCCACCCCTAGTCCAATTCGGACTCCTTCCTTGGGGGGCGTGTGCCACCCCTTGTGGGCTGTCCTGCCTCCCTCCTATGGCCCATATGGCCCATATCTTCCCCTGGGGGGTTCCGATAACCCCCCGGTACTCCGATATGTACCCGATACACTCCGAAATACTTCCGGTGTCCGAATACTATCATCCAATATATCCATCTTTACCTCTCGACCATTTTGAGACTCCTCGTCATGTCTGTGATCTCATCCAGGACTCCAAACAACATTCGGTCACTAAATCACATAAGTCATAATACAAATCGTCATCGAACGTTAAACATGCGGACCCTACTGGTTCGAGAACTATGTAGACATGACCGAGACACCTCTCCGGTCAATAACCAATAGCGGAACCTGGATGCTCATATTGGTTCCTACATATTCTACGAAGATCTTTATCGGTGAAACCGTAATGACAACATGTGCAATTCCCTTTGTCATCGGTATGTTAGTTGCCCGAGATTTGATCGTCGGTATCTTTATACCTAGTTCAATCTCGTTACCGGCAAGTATCTTTACTCGTTTCGTAATGAATCATCCAGCAACTAACTCATTAGTCACATTGCTTGCAAGGCTTATCATGATGTGCATTACCGAGAGGGCCTAGAGATACCTCTTCGATACTCGGAGTGAAAAATCCTAATCTCGATCTATGCCAACCCAACAGACACCTTTGGAGATACCTGTAGAGCATATTTATAATCACCCAGTTATGTTGTGACATTTGATAGCACACAAGGTATTCCTCCGGTATCCGGGAGTTGCATAGTCTCATTGTCAAAGGAATATGTTTTAGTCATGAAGAAAGCAATAGCAATAAACTTAACGATCATTATGCTAAGCTAACGGATGGGTCTTGTCCATCACATCATTCTCTAATGATGTGATCCTATTCATCAAATGACAACTCATGTCTATGGTTAGGAAACTTAACCATCTTTGATTAACGAGCTAGTCTAGTAGAGGCTTACTAGGGACAGTGTGTTTTGTCTATGTATCCACACATCTATCAAGTTTCCTATTAATACAATTTTAGCATGAGTAATAAACATTTATCATCATATAATCAAATATAAATAACAACTTTATTATTGCCTCTAGGGCATATTTCCTTCAGTCTCGCACTTGCACTAGAGTCAATAATCTAGACTACATTGTAATGATTCTAACACCCATGGAGTCCTGGTGCTGATCATGTTTTGCTCGTGGAAGAAGTTTAGTCAATGGGTGTGCCACATTCAGATCCATATGTGTTTTGCAAATCTCTATGTCTCCCTCCATGACTTGATCACAGATGGAGTGGAGGCGTCTCTTGATGTGTTTGGTTCTCTTGTGAAATCTGGATTCCTTTGCCAAGTCAATAGCTCCAGTATTGTCACAAAATATTTTCATTGGACCCGATGCACTAGGTATTACACCTAGATCGGATATGAACTCCTTCATCCAGACTCCTTCATTTGCTGCTTCCGAAGCAGCTATGTAATCCACTTCACACGTAGATCCTGCCACGACGCTTTGCTTGGAACTGCACCAACTGACAGCTCCGCCATTCAGTATAAATACATATCCGGTTTGAGACTTAGAGTCGTCCGGATCAGTGTCAAAGCTAGCATCGACGTAACCATTTACGACGAGCTCTTTGTCACCTCCATAAACCAGAAACATATCCTTAGTCCTTTTTCAGGTATTTCAGGATGTTCTTGACCGTTGTCTAGTGATCCACTCATGGATTACTTTGGTACCTCCCTTCTACACTTATAGCAAGGCACACATCAGGTCTGGTACACAGCATTGCATACATGATAGAACCTATGGCTGAGGCATAGGGCATGACTTTCATTTTCTCTCTATCTTGTGCAGTGGTTGGGCATTGAGTCTGACTCAACTTCACACCTTGCAACACAGGCAAGAACCCTTTCTTTGTCTAATCGATTTTGAACTTCTCTATAGATTAAGCGTCTTGATCTATCTATATAGATCTTGATGCCCAATATATAAGCAGCTTCATCAAGGTCTTTCATTGAAAAACTCTTATTCAAGTATCCTTTTATGCTATCTAGAAATTCAATATCATTTCCAATCAACAATATGTCATCCTCATATAATATTAGAAATGCTACAGAGCTCCCATTGACTTTCTTGTAAATACAAACTTCTCCAAAAGTCTGGATAAAACCATATGCTTTGATCACACTATCAAAGCGTATATTCAAACTCCGAGATGCTTGCACCAGTCCATAAATGGATCGCTGGAGCTTGCACACTTTTCACACCTTTAGGATCGATAAAACCTTCTGGTTGCATCATATACAACTATTCTTTGAGAAATCCATTAAGGAATGCAGTTTTGACGTCCATTTGCCAGATTTCATAATCATAAAATGCGGCAATTGCTAACAATATTCGGGCAGACTTAAGCATAGCTACGGGTGATAAAGTCTCATCGTAGTCAACTCCTTGAACTTGTCGAAAACCTTTTGCAACAAGTCGAGCTTTGTAGACAGTAACAATACCATTAGCATCAGTCTTCTTCTTGAATATCCATTTATTCTATATGGCTTGCCGATCATCGGGCAAGTCAACCAAAGTCCATACTTTGTTCTCATACATGGATCCTATCTCAGATTTCATGGCCTCAAGCCATTTCACGAAATCAGGGCTCATCATCACTTCCTCATAGTTCGTAGGTTCGTCATGGTCTAGTAACATGACTTCCAGAACAGGATTACCGTAGCACTCTTGTGCGGAACGTACTCTAGTTGACCTATGAGGTTCGGTAGCAACTTGATCTGAAGTTTCATGATCATCATCATTAGCTTCCTCACTAATTGGTATAGGCATTACGGGATCTGATTTCTGTGATGAGCTACTTTTCGATTCGAGAGAAGGTACAATTACCTCATGAAGTTCTACTTTCCTCCCAATCACTTCTTTCGAGAGAAACTCCTTCTCTAGAAAGGATCCATTCTTAGCAACAAATATCTTGCCTTCGAATCTGTGATAGAAGGTGTACCCAACAGTTTATTTTGGGCATCCTATGAAGACACACTTCTCCGATTTGGGTTCGAGCTTATCAGGCTGAAGCTTTTTCACATAAGCATCACAACCCCAAACTTTAAGAAACGACAGCTTAGGTTTCTTGCCTAACCACATTTCATACGGTGTCGTGTCAATGGATTTAGATGGTGCCCTATTTAACGTGAATGCAACTGTCTCTAATGCATAACCCCAAAATGATAGTAGTAAATCAGTAAGAGACATGATAGATCACACCATATCTAATAAAGCACCGTTATGACATTCGACATTGTGGTGTTCCAGGTGGCGTGAGTTGTGAAACTATTCCACATTGTTTTAAATGAATGCCAAACTTGTAACTCAAATACTCGCCTCCGCGATGAGATCATAGAAACTTTATTTGCTTGTTACGATGATTTTCCACTTCACACGAAAATTCTTTGAACTTTTCAAATGTTTCAGACTTGTCTTTCATTAAGTGGATATACCCATATCTTCTCAAATCATCTGTGAAGATCAGAAAATAACGATACCCGCCGCGAGCCTCAACACTCATCGGACCGCATACATCGGTATGTATTATTTACAATAAGTCAGTGGCTCACTCCATTGCTCCGGAGAACGGAGTCTTAATCATCTTGCCCATGAGCCATGGTTCGCAAGCATCAAATGATTCATAATCAAGTGATTCCAAAAGTCCATCTGCATGGAGTTTCATCATGCGCTTTACACCATCATAACCTAAACAATAGTGCCAGAAATATGTTGCACTATCATTATGAACTTTGCATCTTTTGGCATCAATACTATGAATATGTGTATGACCATGATCGGGAGTCAACAAAAATAGACCACTCTTCAAGGGTGCATGACCACAAAAGATATTACTCATATAAATAGAACAATCATTATTCTCTGCTTTAAATGAATAACCGTCGCACATCAAACAAGATCCAGATATAATGTTCATGCTTAACGCTTGCACCAAATAACAATTATTCAGGTCTAAAACAAATCCCAAAGGTAGATGTAGAGGTAGCGTGCCGGCGGTGATTACATCGACCTTGGAACTAAAAGTGCTAGTTTATTGACTAGAGGGGGGGTGAATAGGCGATTTTTATGAAAGGCTTCAAAACACGGGGGCTTTGAAGACAAACGATAGAAATGAACCTATTGATATACAGCGGGAGGTAGACTACACTAGACAGACCATAGTCAAGTAAGCAATGAAGTGAAGGCACGAAGACTATCAGCAGCTAGGTAGTAAGGATCAGGATGGAAGACAGTATGAAGCCAAACAGTAAACAGTCTTTACTTAGTGAAGTCAATTAGATCATACAGGAAAGCAATGACTTCACGAAGACAAACTGTAAAGTAAAGGGAAGTGAAGGATAGAACCAGTAGCTTGGTGAAGACAAGAATTTGGTAGACCTGTTCCAGTTGCTGTGACAACTGTACGTCCGGTTAGGGAGGCTGAGTTTTAACTCAGAAGACTGCGTCTTCACCTTATTCCCCTTGAGCTAAGGACACACAGTCCTTGCCCAATCACTCTGGTAAGTCTTCAAGGTAGACTTCCAAACCTTCACAGACTTCATTCACCGGCGATCCACAATGACTCTTGGACGCTTAGAACACGACGCCTAACCGGCTGGAGGATTCACGATCCTCAAGTGTAACAAGTCTTCAGATCACGCGGACAAAAAGACTTCAGTGATGCCTAACACTCTTTGGCTCTGGGTGTATAGGGCTTTGTCCTTGCAAGGATCTCTCTCTCTCTCTCAAATTCTTCGGAGGTGGGTTGCTCTCAAACAACAAAAGTCGTGCACTAACTCTGAGCAGCCACCAATTTATGGTGTAGGGGGTGGGCTATTTATAGCCAGGAGGCAACCCGACCTGATTTCCGATACGTTGCCACCGTATCTACTTTTCCAAACACTTTTGCCCTTGTTTTGGACTCTAAATTGTATGATTTGAATGGAACTAACCTGGACTGACGCTATTTTCAGCAGAATTGCCATGATGTTGTTTTATGTGCAGAAAACAAAAGTTCCCGGAATGACCTGAAACTCCACGGAATATCTTACAATAAATAATAAAAAATCCTCGCCAAAGATGAAGACCAGGGGGCCCACACCCTGTCCATGAGGGTGGGGGGCGCCCCCCTAGGGCGCGCCCCCTACCTCGTGGGCCCCCTGGAGACCTCCCGACTCCAACTGCAACTCTATGTATCTACTTTCAGGGAGAAAAAATAGAAGAGAAGATTTCATCAAGTTTTACGATACGGAGCCGCCGCCAAGCCCTAAAACCTCTCGGGAGGGCTGATCTGGAGTCCATTCGGGGCTCCGGAGAGGGGGATTTGTCGTCGTCGTCATCATCAACTATCCTCCATCACCAATTTCATGATGCTCACCGCCGTGTGTGAGTAATTCCATCGTAGGCTTGCTAGACGGTGATGGGTTGGATGAGATTTACCATGTAATCGAGTTAGTTTTGTTAGGGTTTGATCCCTAGTATCCACTATGTTCTGAGATTGATGTTGCTATGACTTTGCTATGCTTAATGCTTGTCACTAGGGCCCGAGTGCCATGATTTCAGATTTGAACCTATTATGTTTTCATCAATATATGAGAGTTCTTGATCCTATCTTGCAAGTCTATAGTCACCTATTATGTGTTATGATCCGTTAACCCCGAAGTGACAATAATCGGGATATTTACCGGTGATGACCGTAGTTTGAGGAGTTCATGTATTCACTATGTGCTAATGCTTTGTTCCGGTTCACTATTAAAAGGAGGCCTTAATATCCCTTAGTTTCCACTAGGACCCCGCTGCCACGGGAGGGTAGGACAAAAGATGTCATGCAAGTTATTTTCCATAAGCACGTATGACTATATTCGGAATACATGCCTACATTACATTGATGAATTGGAGCTAGTTCTGTGTCACCCTATGTTATGACTGTTACATGATGAACCACATCCATCATAATTATCCATCATTGATCCGATGCCTACGAGCTTTCCATATACTGGTTTACGCTTATTTACTTTCCCGTTGCTATTGTTACAATCACTACATAATACCAAAAATATTACTTTGCTTTCGTTACTCTTTTGTTACCGTTACCATCACTATCATATTATTTTGCTACTAAACACTTTGTTGCAGATACTAAGTTTCTAGGTGTGGTTGAATTGACAATTCAGTTGCTAATACTTGAGAATATTCTTTGGCTCCCCTTATGACGAATCAATAAATTTGGGTTGAATACTCTACCCTCGAAAGCTGTTGCAATCCCCTATACTTGTGGGTTATCAAGACTAATTTCTGGCGTCGTTGCCGGGGAGCATAGGTCTATTATTTGAGACACTTGGGATTTATATCTGCTGGAGACTATGAAGAATTTGAAAGACGCTAAGACAACAATTTATCCCTCAACTATGAGGGGAGGTAAGGAACTGCCATCTAGCTCTGCACTTGATTCACCTTCTGTTATGAGTAAGCTTGCGACACCTAAACCTGCTTCTGCTATTCGTTCTGATATGTTGCATGTTATTGATGATGCTACTTCTTCTATACATGATACTTATGATGAAACTGCTTCTATGCTTGGTACTACTGTGCCACTTGGTGATTTTCTCGAGGAACAACTTGCTAGGGCTAGAGAGATTCAAAATATTGAATCTGATTATGATGATGAAAGTGATGATGAAGAATCACTTGTTATTCTTGAGGGTTATTTATTTGATCAAGAAGCTTCTTTAGCTATTTTAGCTTGCAAAGATAGATATGAACTCAAAAGGTTATTAGCTAAATGGAATAAGCAATCTCTAAATGCTAGGATGAAACCTGACCCTGCTTTTGCTACTTCACCTATCTGTGTTACTAATAAGGATTATGAATTCTCTGTTGATCCTGATATAATTACTTTGGTTGAATCTGATCCTTTTCATGACTATGAATCTGAAACTATTGTGGCACATCTTACTAAATTAAATGGTATAGCCACCGTGTTCACTGATTATGAGAGATCTCGCTACTTTTATATCCTTAAAATATTTATGTTCTCATTAAAGGGTGATGCTAAGATATGGTTTAATTCTCTTGATCTTGGTTGTGTGCGTAGCCCCCAGGATATGATTTACTACTTCTCTGCTAAATATTTCCCTGCTCATAAGAAACAAGCTGCTTTAAAGGAAATATACAACTTTGTGCAAATTAAAGACGAGAGTCTCCCACAAGCTTGGGGGAGGCTTCTCAAGTTACTTAATTCTTTGCATGATCATCCTCTTAATAAAAATGAAATACTTGATATCTTTTATAATGGACTAACCGATGCTTCCAGAGATTACCTTGATAGTTGTGCTGGTTCTCTTTTCAAGGAAAGAACACCGGATGAAGCTGAAATCTTATTGAACAATATGTTGACACATGAAAATAATTGGGCACCTCCTGAGCCAGCTCCTGCTCCAATTAATGATCCTATTCCTAAACCAACTCCGAAGAAGAGAGGTGTTCTATTTCTCAGTCCCGAAGATATGCAAGAGGCAAAGAAATTTATGAAAGAAAAAGGTATTAAAGCTGAAGATGTTAAGAATTTACCTCCTATTGAAGAAATACATGGTCTTAATTTACCGCCTGCCAAAGAAACATATGCTCTTGATCCTTTATTTATTGAAGAACCTCCAGACCTCGATAACCCGACACAGGTAGTAAAGGTAAATTCTCTTTATAGATATGATAGAGCTGAAATCCCTCCTACTAAAATTGCTAGTCAATGCTTGGATGAGTTTGATAATTTTATGTTTATGCAAGAAGACTTCAATGCTTATTTTGGTAGACAATTAAAACAAGATGCTGATATGATTAAATACTTGGGTGCTTATATGGCTAATATTAGAGGTGAACTTAAACTTGTTAGCAAACATGCTTCCATGGTTACCACTCAAGTAGAACAAGTACTTAAAGCTCAAAAGGAATTGCTCAATGAGATGAATAGTAAGAAAAATGATTATGCTGTTAAAGTGGCTACAAGGACTGGTAGAATGACTCAGGAACCTTTGTATCGTGAAGGCCACCCTAAGAGAATTGAGCAAGATTCTCAGAGAAATAATATTGATGCACCTAGTTCTTCTAAAAAGAAGAAAAAGAAAAATGATAGAACTGTGCAAACTTCTAGTGAACCTATTGCTGAACCACCTGATAATCCAAATGATATCTCTATGTCTGATGCTGAAACACAATCTAGCAATGAACATGAACCTAATGAAAATGTTAATGATGATGTTCATAATAATGCTCAACCTAGTAATGATAATGATGTAGAAATTGAACCTGCTGTTGATCTTGCTAACCCACAATCAAAGAATCAATGTTATGATAAGAAAGATTTTGTTGCTAGGAAACATGGTAAAGAAAGAGAGCCATGGGTTCAGAAACCCATGCCTTTTCCTCCCAAACCATCCAAGAAAAAGGATGATGAGGATTTTGAGCGCTTTGCTGAAATGATTAGACATATCTTTTTGCGTATGTGATTAACTGATATGCTCAAAACCAATCCTTATGCTAAGTACATGAAAGATATTATTACAAATAAAAGAAAGATACCAAAAGCTGAAATTTCCACCATGCTTGCTAATTATACTTTTAAGGGTGGAATGCCAAAGAAACTTGGAGATCCAGGACTACCTACTATACCATGCTCCATTAAAAGAAACTATGTTAAAACTGCTTTATTTGATCTTGGAGCCGGTGTTAGTGTTATGCCTCTCCCTTTATATCATAGACTTGACTTGAATAAGTTGACACCTACTGAAATATCTTTGCAAATGGCTGATAAATCAACTGCTGTACCTGTCGGTATTTGTGAGGATGTGCCTGTTGTGGTTGCAAACGTTACTATTTTAACGGACTTTGTTATTCTTGATATTCCCGAGGACGATTGTATGTCTATTATTCTTGGAAGACCTTTTCTTAATACTGCAGGGGCTGTTATTGATTGCAACAAAGGCAATGTCACTTTTCATGTTAATGGTAATGAGCATACGGTACACTTTCCGAGGAAACAACCTCAAGTTCATGGTATCAATTCTATCGGAAAAATTCCATCGATTATATTTGGAGGTTTTGAATTTCCTCTTCCTACTGTCAAGAAGAAATATGATATACTTATTATTGGGGATGTGCATATCCCCGTTGAGGTAACCTAGTGTCATTCGAAATTTCTCCGGTTTCATGTTAGTCGGAATGAGTTTGTTAACAACACATGATCAACCTTGTTAGTGGATTCCTTTTGATGAGCATGAGATGGATGAAACTAGAAGCACAACCTTCTGTACCCTCTTTATACTTTCTGTTATTTAGTTGAAATAAAGTAAAAATAGTATTTTTATGTCTGTTTCATGATTTATCCATGCAATATAAAAATGTCCCGAAATAAAAGTCCTCAGAATGACATGCCAATTTAATATGATTTTTTCAGGAATATTTGAGGATTTATGGTGCAAAATTTACCGCGGGGGGAGCTGCCACCTGGCCACGAGCATGGAGGGCGCGCCCACCCCCCTAGGGCGCGCCCCCTGCCTCGTGGGCCCACGGTGGCCCTCCTACACTTATTCCTGCACCCATCCTCTTCTTCTTTCTCCCACAAACACGAAAAACCAACTCAAGCACGAGTTCGAGCCCTCTTTGCTGCCATTTTCGATCTCCTTGCTCAAAGCACCTCTCATAAAACTGCTTGGGGAGATTATTCCTTGGTATGTGACTCCTCCATTGGTCCAATTAGTTTTTGTTCTAGTGATTTATTCATTGCAAATTTTTGTTGCTTAGGTGACCTTGTTCTTGAGCTTGCATGTCAAATTTATATGGTCAAAAGTAGTTTTGATGCATGATATAGGCCCTAGGCACTTGTAGGAGTAGTTGCTATCAATATTATTGAGTTTGGTTTACTTTTATTTTGAAGTTACTAAAAATTTCAGAATTTTTCAGAAAATGATGAGGGGATTATTGAGGGGCTCATCGAGCCAAAGCTCGAAGGAAAAGTCACCGAAGCCTAAGTATAATTTGTCGTGCACCGCGGAGGTTCGGGCATGTGAATGGCCTTCCAAGGATTTCTTGAGAGCAGCCGGGATTTATGAAGATTTTCATGAATTGGCTCATAATGCAGGCCTCACCGCTTTTCCTCCATGATTAATGCGATCAGTATCTCTTACTCACAAATACCTTTGTGCAAAACTTTCATTTTCATTCTAGGAACTCACCACCTACGGTGGAGTTTCATTTATATGATGAGCATAAGGAGATGTCACTTTATGATTCTTGTCAGATTTGTTTAGTCCCTTTTGAGGGCAAGACAGAAGAACCACATCGTGATGATGTGGAGGGATTTATTGATACTATCACTGTAGGGGAAACTAGGAAGGTTTCCGATGCATGAATCACTAGCATACATTTTCCTGTCTTACGTTACTTTGCATTATTTGCTAGTCATTGCTTAATTGGTCGCGGAAACTGTGGAAACCTTAGTATCCCTGATATTATTATTTTGCTCCAAGGTTTATACACTGATAACACTTTTAGTATGGGCGGTATTATTGCTAAACGGATAAGTCTGAACCGTACAAAGGGCCCCATCTTTGGAGGCATCTATGCTACACGCCTAGCTGCACATTTTAACATACCTATTAGGCATGCTGAGAAGGAAGAAAAAGTGCTGCCTCGTGTTTATCTAGATTATAAAAGTATGGTGGCACATGATTTTATTATTAAGAATAGGGCAGGAGAGCTTAAATATCAATTGTTCTTTAATAAACATCATCCTGAGACTATTACCTTGCCTGCTCCTTCTTTGTTTGATTTGACTGTAGGCACGTATCTTGTTCCGTTGACGGCTATTCACGCCTACCGGAACCCTGCACCAGCTGAGGAGCCAGAACCGGAACCACAATTTGATCCTTCACGACAGTCTATCTATCAGTGGGATCCGGAGATGATTGCCAGACAGTGGAAATCGGAGCCTTCTTCTTCCTCATCACAGTACGACCCCAACAACTATTATTATGGATATCAGCCAGGCCAGCCATGGCCATAGACCAACTTAGGCCAAAAGCCTAAGCTTGGGGGAGTACGTATTTCCCACCGACATTACATTTATGTTCACACACTCATTGCTAGATGTCGGTGCTCATACTTTTTCATTGTATCATCCATGCTAGTTTATTTCCTTTTATGCTTTCTTCTTGTGTGTTTGATAAACCTTAAGAAAAACCAAAAAAAATTAGTAGTAGTTTACTTTTCTTGCTGTAGTAATAATTAAAAAGAAAACCCAAAAATATTTCCCATTCTTCTTTTGCTTGTTGGGAGCTTTCCCGTGTAAATAGTTTTATTTCTTTTCTTTTCTTTGGGGGTCAGTAGGAGAAGACCATGATTAAATTGTTGAAGTGGCTCTTATATGCTTTATTGTTGATTTAACTAAGAGCCCATATTGCTTTGTCTTCTCCTATTTATTGAATGCTCGCAGATTCCAGCTTAGTCCAATGCACGTGCACTCTTATTATTACTCATATCGTTCAGTCGTGCAAGTGAAAGGCAATTATGACGATATATGATGGACTGACTGACATGAGAAAAGATGGTACGAACTCCACCTCTTTTGTTTTTGTAAATATGATGATTTCATCGTTCTTGATTCAACTTGTTATGAATAAACATGTTTGCGATGACAATTAGAGATCATAGTTGCTTGTGCCATGCTTGATTAGCTATGAGTTATAATGGTTTACCTTGCGTGCCAACATGCTATTGAGATGGTTATGATGTGGTACGATGGGGTGGTATCCTCCTTTGAATGATTTAAGTGACTTGACACGGCACATGTTCACGCATGTAGTTGAAACAAATCAACATAGCCTTCACGATATTTATGTTCATGGTGGATTATATCCTACTCATGCTTGCATCCAATGTTTATTAATTTTAATGCATGTACATGTTTGTTGTCGCTCTCTAGTTGGTCGCTTCCCAGTCTTTTGCTAGCCTTCACCTGTACTTAGTGGGAATACTGCTTGTGCATCCAATCCCTTAAGCCCCAAAGTTATTCCAGATGAGTCCACTATACCTTCCTATATGCGGTATCTACCTGCCGTTCCAAGTAAATTTGTATGTGCCAAACTCTAAACCTTCAAATAATCATCCTGTTTTGTATGCTCGAATAGCTCATGTATCAACTAGGGCTGTCTGTATCTTCCATGCTAGGCGGGTTATTCTCAAGAGGAGTGGACTCCGCTCCTCACTCACGATAAAATGACTGGTCACCGGGATGCCCAGTCCCATGCTTTATGCAAACTAAATCAAAATAATTGCAAAACAAAACTCCCCCTGGGACTGCTGTTAGTTGGAGGCACTCATTGTTTCGAGCAAGCCATGGATTGATGTTTGTTGGTGGAGGGGGGGTATAAACTTTACCATTCTATTTGGGAACCGCCTATAATGTGTGTAGCATGGAAGATATCGCCATCTCTTGGTTGTTATCTTGACAATGAAAGTATACTGCTCAAAATATTATTCACCTCTATTTCAAAACCGAGCTCTGGCACCTCTACAAATCCCCGCTTCCCTCTGCGAAGGGCATATCTATTTACTTTTATGTTGAGTCATCACCCTCTTATTAAAAGCACTAGCTGGAGAGCGCAACTGTCATTTGCATTCATTAATGTTAATTTATATTGGGTGTGACTATGATTGGATCTCTTTTACCATGAATTACGATGTCTAGTCAGTCCTTGATCTTTAAAGGTGCTCTTCATTTATGTTTTACGGTCCCAGAAAGGGCTAGCGAGATACCATCTTGTTATATCATATTATGATTGTTTTGAGAAAGTGTTGTGATCCGAGATTTATTATTATGGCTTGCTAGTTGATTATGCTATTGATATGGGTAATCATGAGACCTGAGAATTATTGCAAATGTGGTTAGTTATGATCTTTCCTAAAAACTTGAATGCTAGCTTGACATATTTATAACAACAAGAGCAAACAGAGGTTGTAAAAGTTTTTCTTTATTTCTTTCAGTTTGTCAACAGAATTGCTTGAGGACAAGCAAGGGTTTAAGCTTGGGGGAGTTGATACGTCTCCACCGTATCTGCTTTTCCAAACACTTTTGCCCTTGTTTTGGACTCTAACTTGTATGATTTGAATGGAACTAACCTGGACTGACGCTGTTTTCAGCAGAATTGCCATGATGTTGTTTTATGTGCAGAAAACAAAAGTTCTCAGAATGACCTGAAACTCCACGGAATATTTTACAATAAATAATAAAAAATCCTCGCCAAAGATGAAGACCAGGGGGCCCACACCCTGTCCACGAGGGTGGGCCCCCCTAGGGCGCCCCCCCTACCTCGTGGGCCCCCTGGAGACCTCCCGACTCCAACTCCAATTCTATATATCTGCTTTCGGGGAGAAAAAAATAGAAGAGAAGATTTCATCGCATTTTACGATACGGAGCCGCCGCCAAGCCCTAAAACCTCTCAGAAGGGCTGATCTGGAGTCCGTTTGGGGCTCCGGAGAGGGGGATTCGTCGCCGTCGTCATCATCAACGATCCTCCATCACCAATTTCATGATGCTCACCACCGTGCGTGAGTAATTCCATCGTAGGCTTGCTAGATGGAGATGGGTTGGATGAGATTTACCATGTAATCGAGTTAGTTTTGTTAGGGTTTGATCCCTAGTATCCACTATGTTCTGAGATTGATCTTGCTATGACTTTGCTATGCTTAATGCTTGTCACTAGGGCCCGAGTGCCATGATTTCAGATCTGAACCTATTATGTTTTCATCAATATATGAGAGTTCTTGATCCTATCTTGCAAGTCTATAGTCACCTATTATGTGTTATGATCCGCTAACCCCGAAGTGACAATAATCGGGATACTTACCGGTGATGACCGTAGTTCGAGGAGTTCATGTATTCACTATGTGCTAATGCTTTGTTCCGGTTCTCTATTAAAAGGAGGTCTTAATATCCCTTAGTTTCCATTAGGACCCCGCTACCACGGGAGGGTAGGACAAAAGATGTCATGCAAGTTCTTTTCCATAAGCACATATGACTATATTCGGAATACATGCCTACATTACATTGATGAATTGGAGCTAGTTCTATGTCACCCTATGTTATGATTGTTACATGATGAACCACATCCGGCATAATTATCCATCATTGATCTGATGCCTACGAGCTTTCCATATACTGGTTTACGCTTATTTACTTTCCCATTGCTATTGCTACAATCACTACATAATACCAAAAATATTACTTTGCTTTCATTACTCTTTTGTTACCGTTACCATCACTATCATATTACTTTGCTACTAAACACTTTGCTGCAGATACTAAGTTTCCAGGTGTGGTTGAATTGACAACTCAGCTGCTAATACTTGAGAATATTCTTTGGCTCCCCTTGTGTCAAATCAATAAATTTGGGTTGAATACTCTACCCTCGAAAGCTATTGCGGTCCCCTATACTTGTGGGTTATCAATTTCTCCGAAATGACCCTGGGTCACTAAGGAACTGACACGTGTCCAATGATCTTATTTCAAACACACGCGGCAGCTTGACTTGGGCTACAAGTAAAGCTGACTCATCTAGCTCTGGATAAGATTTGCTCTCATTGTCTTCACTCGAAGACATGGGATTTGGTTGAGCATCACATCAGTCACTCTGACTTTGTTCACTTGGACCCCACTTAACAGTATGGTGGTTCCTATGACTCAACAAAGAAGAAAAGAAAACTAAGAAACAACTATGTCTTCGTACTCCATAGTCTTCATGCGATGTCTTCTCATGTCATAATCTTCATTGTGAATATCTTCACATACCACCATTGTCTTCAATGTCTTCATACATTTTTAGGGGTCATCTCTAGTACGTAAACCGAATCAATATGGGACTACTACCTGTGTTATCCTGTGATCTCACAAACACATTAGTCCCTCAACCAAGTTTGTCTTCAATACTCCAAAACCAACTAAGGGTGGCACTAGATGCACTTACAATCTCCCCCTTTTTGCTGATTGATGACAAACCGGTTGAAGTTTTCAACGGGGATAAAAGTTTGTGAAAGTTTAAGGATTGAGGTATTGCCTTCATAAATAGCAAAAGGCTCCCCTGAAGATGTGCATATAAGTAGTTTGCTTTTGAATGCAAATGCACATGGCAGGTTTTACTTTATGGAGATCCTCTTCAGCTTATGAAGACAATTCATCATGCATATAAGGAGATAACGAAGATAATGACATGCATAATGAAAAATGGATGTCTGCGGATTGGCTTCATGCGGAATTTATCATCGCATCGCAAGGTAGCGGAATAAAGTAGCAGATGACCATCGAGTTTAAGTGTTACAACTCAAAGAACCAAATGTTTCAAAAGATGAGAGTTGTAAATACTTAGCAAAAAAATAAAGCAACCACCCATAAGGACCCGCTTGAAGACTATCAACTCAGATGCTTCTCCCCCTTTTGTCAGTAATGACCAAAAAGGTCTGAAGACAAAGAACATCTACTTGTTCCCATCATGAGTAGATGAATGAGCAGGGTCGACGTTGGAGTTCGGTGGTGCAGACAGGACTGATGCAGTGTCAAGATGCAGAGAAGCCATGGTTGGTGAAGTGGCATCGTCTTCTTCATCGAAGACTCTCGCACCAACAGTTGCAGCCGAAGATGAACGCTCAGAATCTTCAATTAAGGGAGTGCAGTGCCAGCTTGCATTTTGTGGAGGCTTGGAATCAAACTTGAAGCCCTCAGTGAAGCCATCATCACGAAGATCAGCTTCAGGATAGAGTAGTGTGAGACTCTTCCAGGACCGCCGACAGGCTTCATGGGCAACAAACGAGTTCTTGGTGGCCAAGTTTCGAATGCGATTGACATCCACCAAGATACTCTGCATCTGACGCTTGAGCCATTCATGATGCTTATCCTCCTTCTGATGTAAGGCCACAAGAAGCTCTCGGTTATTGAGTACACGTGAATGCTTCTGAGGCCTTTGGGCAATAGTACTGTCAGTGGCTTTGGTGTTTGCTTGATGGGGCACACTCATATTGCCAGCCAGAGGATAGGATGGAGTTGCAGCATTGGGGACATGAATTCCTTCTATTGGTTGTGTGAAGCTTTGATGATCAACATTGTGAAGATATAGAGGTTGCATGGCAGGCTCTAGGTAGATGGCTTCGACGGACAGATCAACCTCAGGCAGAAAGACAAGATGGTTGCGTGTTGAGGGCTGATAGTCAACAGAAGAGTGGAGCTTGATCAGGCGCATCACCCATGGAGCATAGAACTTCAGGCCAAACAGATCAATCCCAGATGCAGTAGTTGTCTGATGAAGAAATCCTGGGTGTTGAATCTGATGCCATTGATGATGTAAAACACCAAAGTATTCATGGCTCCTTCAAGTTTGGCTTCAACTGAGTGTCCCTTGATTAGCCATAGAGTATGCCTCAGAATATGATAGACTGTGCGTGTCAAGTACTCGAGGTCTTTGACGAAGAATTCCTTGGGATATTCAGCATCTTGAGGCAGTGGTTTCATCATACTGAGCATCTGACTCATATTGGGTTCAGGCCTCTGGAAGATACTCTGCAGTTCATCGTGATGATGCTAACAACCAGGCTCATAGAACTCGCCTGGAGTGGGCAAGGAAGTAAGCTCAATGATGTGTTGAGCTTTGGCTTCATGATGCACATCTCCTGTCATCCACTCAAGAATCCATGTCTTCGGATCCTTATTGTAGCCGCGAATATGAAGTGTGGCATAGAATTGTAGCAGCAGTTTTTCATTCCAATGTTCCTTGTCCGTAACGAACGACAGAAGACCAACCTCCCTAAAGCAGTCAAGGGATTCTTCCAGACAGGGCAGTTCATCAATAGCTTCACAATCAAGACGCATGTGTGGAAAAATTTGCTCTTGGTTGTATAGAATGCATGAGTAATAATTGTGCTATTGGTGGCTCCAAAATTGATCGGAAGAGATCTTTGGCTTCGGATATGGATTCTTGGCACTGTCGAAGAAGGTGTTGCGAGCTCTGAAGCTATTGATGCTGAACGATCCTGGTGAAGTTGCAGCACCTGGAAGCCTTGGCAGTCTTGGCTGTGGCTTCTGAACCCCAGGCATCTGCTCCACATGGTAAGCATACTGTGGTCCTGGAATAGTGGGAGGAACTACGATAGGCCATTTCACTGTGACCAGCTGTCCACAATCAAAGGCCTGTGCAATGGTGTGAGGCCTAGGGGGTGGAACAGTGGCTTCAACATTTACATTTGCTTCAGGCTCTGCATTGTCTTCAGCCATGACAGTGTCATTGGCTTTGGCATTGTTGTTTGTGGCAGCCTCAGTGTTTTCAACCTCCTTTTGCTGTATAACAGGAGGGTCGGGCACAATCACATTCTCCTCGAGAATAACTTGTTCTGTAGTAGGGGGTGTGGCAACTCTTTCTTCTTCTCTTTCTCTTTGATCTTCATCGGCTGATGCAGCCGGAATGTCTTCAGCAGCTTTGGCTTCAGACTCGGAGACATTCACAGTAGGGGTGGCTTCAGGAAACACTTGACGTGCTACTGAGCTTTGGTGCACCTCCCCTTCCGGAATGCTCGACATAGTGACCTGTGGCCTGGGGCCTTTGTGAAGCCTGCAGAATACGGACGACACCTGTGGTGATGGAGAGGTCTGCACCATGTAGTTGTCGTCGTCAAGCACCGGAGTGGTGACTTGAGTTGGTGGAGTTCTTGGTGTTTCTTCATAGACAAGGGTATCTTGCTGAGGGTTATCGACCCATGAGTCATCCTGAGAAATTGGCGTAAAGGGACGACCAATGCTGATGAGTTTGTTGTTCGTAAGAACAGGCGATGATACCGATTGGTGCTCAATCTGAGGAAGGACTTCATCATCTTCAACATTGTCATCATGAACAATGTCTTCAGCTGTGATGGGGCCGACAGTTGGAACTTCTTCATCTTCAGGAGCCTTTGTGGAAGCAGGCTCGTGGATCACAAGATGACGCTCTTGGTTGGTGGAAATTGGACGTGTGACAGAAATGGGCTCAACCACAAGGGGCTAAGTGGCCACAACATGCTCTTTCTTTGAAGACTTTGTCTTCAATTTCTTCTTGGAAGGAGCCTCATCAGAGGTGTTCTTGTGCTTGCACTTCCTGGCATCAGCTTCAGCTGCCCTTGTCTTCTTCAGTTCTGAAGCTTCTGAGGGGACCTTAGGCTTCGAGCCTGTCATGCTGGTAGGGAAGACAGTGTGAGGTTCTTCCTGCCTTGATGCTTCAGTTCGGGCCACAGCAGACTTCTTTGTTGGCTTGGCAGCCATTCTTGGGTCGATGCTAGGACGCCCAAGAGCTTTGCGCTTTTCGGCTTCATTATGTGCTTGAATGCACTTCTCTGCAAAGTACTTCATGCGCTCTCTTGAACCTTTAGCTTCTTCCTCTTCTTGTGAAACTCTTCGTTGATATTATGCATCATCTCTTTGAAGATTTGAACATCTGCTGCGCTGAGCTTGGCCATGTTTTTCTTGAAGTGAGCTTTCTCACAATCAATTTTTTTCTTGAGCTCGACTATCTTCTGAGCCATGGCCAGCTCATTGGCAACAGCTTCGTGAAATGTGATGCTGATGTCCACCGGTAGCTAAAGATCATCAATACTGATGGTCTGATCATCAAACCCCTCGTTGATGAAGTTGTTCAGGATGTCAACATCAAAGAGGGGCAAATTATTGAAGATCTCCGCCTCTTGCTTGCTTTTGATCAGTTGGTCAAGTGCGTCATCACCAATATCTTCGTCACTTGACAGATCAGTGGTGTCTTCTTCATTCCTAAGAATGACAGCTGGAGTCAGTTCATGCCCGGAAACCTTCTTGGGCTTCTTGGCTTTCTTGGTCTTCTTGGCCTTCTTGGAGACATGAGACAGGTCTTCAGACTACACAGTTGCTTCAAGAGGTGCAGTGGCCAATGGCTTCATAGTCGAAGCTTTGGGTGTGGCAGAGGGCTTCGAAGCTTTTGTCTTCTTAGTCTTCTGCTTCAGTGGTGCTGGCGCATCTTTAGAATCTGCATCATCAGCAGATTGATCCATCGTAGCCCTCTGAGTAGCGATATGTGAGAGAAGACCATCAAAGTTGCCGAAGGGACCGATGACATTAGGATTGGCATCACGTGTGCCGTCAACCCTTGGAGCAGATGGACCAGGGTTGAAGTTAAGGCCCAGCTCCTTCTTGTTCTTGGTGGCTGACTCCTTTGCAAACTGATAATTGCGCTTGAACAGATTGTCTTCACGACACCATAACAAGGATGATGGGTCGGCATTCTCTGGCTTCGGTCCTTGGACCATGCATGGATAGAATCCTTGAGCAATGGCTTCAGACTTGGACTTGGGCTGCAGATTTCTATATAGAATATGTCCCCATGGGTGCTTGATGGCGTTCTTTTCAACATATTCAGCAGTCACAAATATGTACTTTAACCATTTTTCCGCCCAATATCTTCGAATCCATTGGATTCGGGTCTTGCGCTGGTTGTAGCTTTCCTCAAGATCTGACTTGTACAGCTCAAACAGATCTGGAGGTAAATCCTTAGCTGTATCTCCACGGTGCTACATGCCGCTCTTTCTAGCTAATTTCTCTGTTTCCATTATATTTAGACTGGACGGCTTCAAGACAGTGAATGGCTTCCTTTTGCTGGTCAGACAGGAACTGGCTTCAGGTGAGTGAATATGACGCTGTAAGAACTCTGTAAATGAATGCAGACTATGAGAACCAAGGGATTCTCCCACAGACATATACCTGTGACAACATTAGAGATGCGAGGGAAGGGGAAGAGGTCATATGCATTCTTAGAAGATTTTGAAGATAAATCAGTTTGAAGACATTGACCTCACGGCATGAAGACATTCACCTATTTGATGAGAGTTGGTTCCAGATTTGTACGAATCCATGAATAAGTAAAAATGAGGAATCTAACTAGTTGTGAAGCATAAGTGAATATACTTGGCATGATATGAGATGCAGATGAAGACAGATCCAGATTTGAAAGTGAAGAAACCACTTTTGATTGAAGTGGATAGATTTGATGGATCAAAAAGGCAATAAAAAGTACGTTTTAATTACCGCTGATTAACTGCTAGACGAGGCAGAGTTAGAGGCTGGGTAGTTCAATCTCCCGCACCCTAACTTGCCAGTGGAAGACACCTACGGCAGCGACGGAGAGGACGAGGTCCGCGGCCAGCATGAGGACGACTTCGAAGAAGTCACAGCAGCTAAGCGCTTCATCTCTGGCGTCGACGCGAGCTAGCAGAGGCGCTAGGGTTTGTGCGAGGTGGAGAGGTGGAAGAAAAGATTTGACCGTGGTGTGTGTGTATTTATATGGAAAGGGGGAAGTACAGTGTAATTACGCAGGTGCCCCTGGCGGTTCACATCTAAAGGACATGTGGCTTGCATGCAACTTATTGAAAGTTTTTCCACGTTCCCACGCACGCCTGGATTGTCGGGTGGTCGTTCCGGCTTCTTCGGTATTCAGGCAAAAAGGATATGGCATTAAAAACAGATTTAAATGTCTGTCTCTATGTCTTCTGCTGACAAGGACTCAGAGAAGACAATCGATAGGTTTCAATAGAATGCATATGATTTGGACAGATAGATTTTGAGATAGGAGCACATAGGGGGTTAGGGTCCGATCACATTCACTTAGATCAAGAAAAGATTCAAGCATGAAGACATAGCTATAAGTGAATGCTGTAGAGGACAGAACACGAATATATATATATATATTATCAAGTGAAAACTTGATTTCAGTGAAAATCTGGAAACTTTGATCCCACCTCGTTGGATCTGTAGGGAACGTCATTTGCTCAAAAGTGGAGCTCCACTACCAATTAAACACACATTAGCACAAAACCCCCTCTCCCATTCACCCACTAGGGCCATAGACCCTGACTATTTGTGAGATGGATTCGTCTTCAATCCTGTCATTGGTCACGATGGAGCCTCAATCGCCGGCTAGCCCTTGCCTTACGCCGGCTGCAACGAGACCTCCGTCAGCAGCGACTTGCCCTCCACCGGCCTCGATGGGCTCCCCATCAGTTGCGACTCTCCCTCAACTTGTCTTTCTGGCACCATGATTTGCGTTTCGCTGATCATGATGGGGCCGCCGTCGACGGCGGCTCGCCCCTGTAGGCCGTGACCGACTCTTTGGAGTACTCCTCACCACTGCCCCTCGAACTTGATGGTGAAAGTGCTAGTGATCGACTAGAGGGGGGTGAATAGGCGGTTTTTATGAAAGTCTTCAAAACATGGAAGTTTCGAAGACCATCGATGGAAATGAACCTATTAACATGCAGCGAAAGGTAGACTACACTAGGCAAGCCATAGTCAAGTATTCAATGAAGTGAAAGCACAAGGACTAATAGTAGCTAGGCAGTATGGATCAGGATGGAAGACAGTATGAAGCCAATCAGAACAAGCAGTCACACAGTGAAGACAAATAGATAATGCAAAGAGGCAATGACTTCACAAGGTCCAACTGTGAATAAAGAGATGGGAAGGATAGAACCAGTTGCTCGTTGAATACAAGGATTTGTTGGACCAGTTCTAGTTGATGTGACAACTGTATGTCTGGTTAGGGAGGCTGACATTTAACTCAGAAGACCGTGTCTTCACCTTATTCCCCTTGAGCTAAGGACACCCAGTCCTCGCCCAATCACTCTGGTAAGTCTTCAAGCGTGACTTCCAAACCTTCACAGACTTCGTTCACCGGCGATCCACGATGACTCTTGGATGCTCAGAACACGACGTCTAACCGGCTGGAGGATTCACATTCCTCAAGTGTAACAAGTCTTCACATCACACAGACAGGAAGACTTCAGTGATGCCTAACACTCTTTGGGTCTGGGTGTTTAGGGCTTTGTCCTCACAAGGATTTCTCTCTCAAAGGCTGCGAGGTGGGTTGCTCTCAAACGACAAAAGTCATGCACTAACTCTGAGCAGCCAACCAATTAATGGTGTAGGGGGTGGGCTATTTATAGCCACTAGGCAACCCGACCTGATTTGTCCGAAATGACCCTGGGTCACTAAGGAACTGACACGTGTTCCAACGATCAGATTTCAAACACACGCGACAACTTTACTTGGGCTACAAGTAAAGCTGACTCATCCAGCTCTGGATAAGATTTTCTCTCATTGTCTTCGCTCGAAGACATAGGATTTTGGTTAAGCATCACTTCAGTCACTCTGACTTTGTTCACTAGGACCCCACTTAACAGTATGGTGGTTCCTATGACTCAACAAAGAAGAAAGGGAAACAACAAAACAACTAAGTCTTCGCGCTCCATAGTCTTCACTCAATGTCTTCTCTTGTCGTAGTCTTCAATGTGAATATATTCACATACCACCTTTGTCTTCAATGTCTTCATACATTTTTAGGGGTCATCTCTGGTAGGAAAACCGAATCATTGAGGGATTACTACTTGTGTTATCCTGCAATTCTCACAAACACATTAGTCCCTCAACCAAGTTTGTCGTCAATACTCCAAAACCAACTAGGGGTGGCACTAGATGCACTTACAATCTCCCCCTTTTGGTGATTGATGAAAAACTGGTTGAAGTTTTTAACGGGGATAAAAGTATGTGAAATTGTAAAGGATTTAGGTATTGTCTTCGCAAGTAGCAGGAAGGCTCCCCCTGAAGATGTGCATATAAGTATTTTGCTTTTCAATGCAAATGCACATGGCAGGTTGTACTTGCGGAGCTCCTCTTCTACTTATGAAGACAATTCATCATGCATGTAAGGATATAACGAAGATAATGACATGCATAATGAAAAATGGACGTCTGCAAAATGACTTCGTGCGGAATTTATCGTCGCACATGCGGAATTTATCATCGCATCACATAGTGTCGAAAAAGGTAGCAGACAACCATCAAGTTTAAGTGTTACAACTCAAAACGAACCAAATCTTTCAAAAGCGAGAGTTGTAAGCACTTGGCAAATGTAGCAAAAGTAAAGCAACCACCCATAAGGACCCCCTTGAAGACTATCAACTCATATGCTTCTCCCCCTTTTGTCAAGAATGACCAAACACTACTGGAATCAGCTAATTTGCCATCTGCCAGCTCTTTGCCGTCTGCTAGCTGACGGCAAAGAAGCTCTTTGCCATCAGCTACCAAAAAGCAGACGACAAAGATCAGGCTGACGGCAAAGAAGCTCTTTGCCGTCTGCCAGCAGACGGCAAAGAATCTTTGTCGTCAGCTGGCAGACGGCAAAGAGAGAGGTGGCCCCCACCCCCCGCCCGTTTGGGAAAAACTTAACGGCCCACCTCTTTGCCGTCTGCTAGCTGACGGCAAAGAGGCAAAAGGGCGGACGGCAAAGAGGGGCAGACGGCAAAGAGGCAGTATCTAACGGCCCGTACCCCCCGCCCCTCTCTGTTCTCTCCTCGCCCCGCCACCACTTCTCACCCCACCGCCGCCGCCGCCGCCCGTCGCGCGCCGCCGCCGCCCCGTCGCCCCCCCGCCCCGGCCCCACGCCGCCCCGGCCCCCCGCCGCCCCGGCGCCCCGCCGCCCCGCGCCCCACCGCCTCGGGCCCGGCCCCCCGCCGCCCCAGGCCGCCCCAGCGCCCCGGCCAGCTCCTCCACCGCCCCGCCCCCCTCCTCCACCGGCCCTGCCCCAGGTGAGCCCCCCTCCTTTTTTCTGTTTTTTTCTTTTTTAGTTTTAGTTTAGATTTAGTTTTAGTTTTAGGTTTAGTTTTAGTTTAGTTTTAGGTTTAGATTTAGTTTTTTCCTTTTTTCTGTTTTATTAGTTTTAGGTTTATGTTTAGTTTAGATTTAGTTTTAGTTTTAGTTTTAGGTTTAGTTTAGTTTGAGGAAAGAAGAAGAAGAAGAGAAAAAGAGGAGAGGAGGAGAAGAAGAAGAGGAAAAAGGAAAGGAAGAAGAAGAAGAGGAGGAGGAGAAGAAAAAAGAAGAAGAGGAAGAAGAAGAAGAAGAAGAAGAAGAAGAAGAAGAAGAAGAAAGAGGAGAGGAGGAGAAGAAGAAGAGGAAAAAGGAAAGAAGAAGAAGAAGAAGAAGAAGAAGAAGAAGAAGAAGAAGAAGAAGAAGAAGAAGAAGGAGGAAGAAAAGGAAGAAAAGGAAGAAGAAGAAAAGGAAAAAAGAGGAAAAAAAACCCGACCCGACACGGCACCCCGAGCCGACACGGCACCCCGACCCCGACCCGGCACCCCGACACGACACCCCGACCCCTAGACCCCGACCCCGACACCCCTACCCCGACCCCAACCCCGACACCCCGACCCCGAGCCTGACCCGACACCCCGACCCTGACACCGACACGGCACCTCGACCCCGACCCGGCACCCCGACCTGACACCCCGACCCCGAGACCCCGACCCCGACACCGACACGACACCCCGACACCACACCCACCCTTACCCCGACACCGACACGGCACCCCGACCCCGACCCGGCACCCCGACCAGACACCCCGACCCTGAGACCCCGACCCCGAGCCTGACCCGACACCCCGACCCCGAGACCCGGACCCCGACCCGACACCCAACCCGACACCCCGACCCCGACCCCGAGACCCCGACCCCGGGCCTGACCCGACACCCCGACCCCGACACTGACACGGCACCCCGACCCCGAGACCTCGACCCGGACCCCGACCCCGACACCCCGACCTCGAGCCGGACCCGACACCCCGACCCCGACACCGACACGGCACCCCGACCCCGACCCGGCACCCCGACCCCGACCCGGCACCCCGACCCGACACCCCGACCCCGAGACCCCGACACGGCACCCCGACACCGACAGGACACCCCGACCACCGACACCTCCCGAAAAGGTGTTCTTTGGCCTTCCAGAGGCCGACGGGGTCATATATTTGTGAATTATTAGTTAGGTCATATATTTTTCGATTTTGTTATGAAAAACATCATATATAATTGTGTTGATCGTGTAGTTTTAAATGTGCAGTATTTTCATCGCTGCGAGGTTTGGTGTTCGACGACCTCGCCGTGCGTTTGACGAGCTCTGCCCCTTCGTTCGTGGGTGAGCACAAATGACAAGTCCTCCTCCCCCATTAATTATTTGATCTATTCCGATGAAACTTGATAGCTAGCTATATATGTGTCTTGAATCATCAGTATGCGTAACCAATATGTGTCTCCCGTTCGAAAGCGTCATAGTTATAAATATGCATGCATTTGCATATTTATAACCTTGATTCTTTCGAATTGTCCAACGCTATCCATGGACAGCCCGAGTATCTGTAGATTGGGTTCGTTTTTCCATATGCTTTGCTCCGGATCCGACGCATATATTTCGTCAGTGCCTCCCCTGTTGTTCTCCGGGTACACATCCTCTCTGTTTATTGCAGAGACGTGTATCAGGAGAACAGCGGGGAGGTGCTGCCGAAATTTTGCGTCGGATCCGGAGCATAGCATGGGAAAATAAACCCAATCTACACATACACGCGTGGGATTAGGACCTATCATTATCTATTAGAGTGTAGGTTGCATGGACGTAATAAAATTGACAAAGTAGATCAACTGATGAATATATACATGGTGAATTACATATATAATTGTTGTGTGTCTAGTAGCTCTGAAAGTCAAGATGAGTGACCGTGCTTGGATGTATACCGGTCACACTGGTCAGAACAAATGGAGCGCTGAATGGTTCACAAAAACTAAGGGGTTTGTGAAAGCCGCATTTGCAAATGGCCAAAAGAAAACCTGGTGCCCCTGTTTCCGGTGCGGCAATTGGGAAAAGAAGACAGAGGCTGAAATGGGCAAACACCTGCAGAAGAGTGGTTTTACGCCCGATTATACGGTGTGGACATTTCATGGTGAGTCTGCCCAACGTGACCGAGCTGAGGTGGATCGTCGTCGCACCGACGAGCATGGTACCGGGATGGAAAACATGGTGCAAGGCTATGATGATGCTCGGAATTCGGACGAGGAGATGGAGGAATCTGCAAAGGCCTTTAATGAAATGTTGGAGTCTTCGAAACGTCCGCCCACGAGCACACTGAGCTTTGTCAGTTGGATGCCATCTCACAAGTAATGGCTCTGAAGGCTCAGTTCAACTTGGGCAGAGAATGCTATGACGCAATTATGACAGTATTTGGACGCTTTCTACCCAAAGGCCATGTAATGCCTGCAAACCTGTACCAGTCGGACAAAATCCTCCGTGCACTGAAGATGCCCTATGAGAAGATACATGCCTGTGAGAAAGGATGTGCCTTATTTAGGCTTGACTATGCGGGCTTGAACTATTGTCCCATTTGCAAGTCTTCCAGGTATATTGTGGTAGACAACGGTATGGGTGAGAAGACACAGACCAAAATCCCCGTTAGTGTTGTTCGGTATATGCCAATCGTACCAAGACATCAACGTCTTTTCATGGTCGAAGAGACGGCCAGACAGATGACATGGCACAAAACAGGCAAAAGAACCGAACTAGATGCAGATGGGAATCTGATGATGGTACACACATCGGATGGTGTTGCGTGCAAAAAGTTTGATGAATTACATGCTGACAAAGCGGCAGATCCGAGGCATCCTCGAGTCGGCATCAGCACGGATGGGTTCAGTGTGTTTGGTATGACGGCAGCCCAATACAGTTGTTGGCCCGTATTTGTCTTTCCACTCAATCTCCCCCCCCGGACAGATTATGCAAAGAAAGAACATTTTCCTGACGTTGATAATTCCAGGACCCAACTATCCGGGCAAAAATATGAATGTGTACATGCAGCCGCTTAAGGACGAATTGCAAGAAGCCTGGGATAATGGGTTCAAGACATACGACGCCTTTAGCAAACGGAACTTCATAATGCGTGTCTGGTACATGTACTCGACGCATGACTTGCCGGCGTATGCGCTATTCGTTGGCTGGTGTGTGCATGGAAGGTTCCCGTGCCCCACATGCAAGGGAGCTCTTGAGTTTCGTTGGCTTTAGGCCGGTCGCAAGTTTTCTTGCTTCGACATGCATAGACAGTTCCTGGATCCTCGCCATAAGTTCAGGAAAGACAAGAAGAACTTCATCAGGGGTAGAGTTGTCAAAAACTCTGCACCACCTGCATTGACAGGCCAACAGACCCTGGATCAGTTAAACGCTCTCGAGCCAGATCCACAACGTCCAGGGTACTTCAAGGGGTATAATACTAAGCATGCGTGGACTCACAAAACATGCTTATGGGATCTGCCTTACTTCAAAGACCTCCTTTGCCCACACAACATCGACGTGATGCACACTGAGAAGAATATCGCCGAGGCACTTTTTGGTACATTGTTCGGCATAGATGGGAAGTCAAAGGATAATACTAAGGCTAGAGTCGATCTGGAGGCGCTATGTGATAGGCCGTTACAAAACATGAAAGAACCGAAAGGAAAGCAGAACTGGACGAAGCCAAAGGCATGGTTCAATCTTGGAAGGCCAGCTATGAGGGAAATTCTCTTGTGGGTGCAACAGCAGTTGATGTTCCCCGATGGGTATGCAGCGAATCTAAAGAGGGGAGCGAATCTTGATAAACTGAAGATATTTGGTCTCAAGAGTCATGATTGGCACATATGGATTGAGCGGGTAATGCCGGTGATGTTGCGTGGCTTCATCCCTGAGGATGAATGGCTAGTACTGGCAGAACTCAGCTATTTCTTCCGTGTTCTTTGTGCGAAAGAACTATCGCCTAGTGTGCTAGAAGAAATGGAAGAGTTGGCGCCGGAGTTGATCTGCAAGTTAGAGAAGATCTTTCCACCGGGCTTCTTTAATCCAATGCAGCATTTGATTTTGCATCTCCCGACCGAGGCAAGATTGGGGGGGGCCCGCGCAAAGTCGTTGGTGCTACCCAACTGAGAGGATGCAGAAGACGCTTCGAGAAAAATGTAAAAATAAACGTAGAATTGAAGCATCGATGGCTGAGGCATTCATCACAGAGGAGGCGGCAAACTTCGTAACAGCGCACTACGAAGCCAAAAATCGTCATTTGCATAATCTGAAGCCTCGGTACAATGCTGACGAGCCTAAAAAGGGTGGATCCAACCTCAGCCTATTCAAAGGGAATCTCGCACCAGCTAGTGTTTCACATCCAGTATCTTTGGATAACAAAGAATGGCGGACCATTTCGTTGTATATCTTCAACAACCTGATAGAAGTGCGGCCGTACATCGAGTAAGTTCTCGGTACATTGTTTCGCAACTTCTATTTCCTTTGAACTACTCTTATTCCTAGATATGTCATACAGTCGATACGTCACCATATTCTCGTATGGAGCGGAGATCCAAAAGGATTCCGTCGAAGAGTATGAGCTTCTCGCAAAGCAAGGAGGTGGCTATCCCGGTTTCATCTCTTGGTTCAAACAAACGGTAATTTCTATTAGACAATTTCATATCATTCGCTAATTTGTGCATAATGCAACAATCCTTTCATATTAAACTTGTAGGCTAATTCAGAGTCTATGGACGCCGAATTGAGACAAGTCGCTAATGGTTTTGACTATAAGGTCCGTTCATTTGACAAGTACGACATCAACGGGTATCGCTTTCGTACCTATGGCAAAGAGCTATCTATGGCCGACCGAAAGTCAACAAATTGTTGTGTATCTGCTATCGGCGAAGGAGGTACCGAGTATTATGGGAGAGTTGAAGCAATTTATGAACTTCTGTTCTATGGTGAAAATCCACCGAATGTCGTAGTCTTCAAATGTTATTGGTTTCAGCCGAAGGAGACTAGAAGGACTCATGAACATGTAGGGCTAGTTGAAATGAACCAACGCACTCATTTAGATGTTCCTGATGTCTATATTATGGCTCAACCGGCAACCCAAGTATTCTATCTACCGTGGGCCTGCCAAACTAATCCATATCTGAAAGGTTGGGATGTCGTTTATGAAGTGCCGCCACGTGCTAGACTTTCTCCCCCAAAGGAAGAGGATTATGAACCTCACGTTAACCCAGACACATATGAAGGAGAATTCTTCCAAGAGACACGTCTTTCCAAAAAGCGTTTCAAGAACCGCTATACTTCACCCCAAAACATTGAAGTAGACAGCGACAATGAATCCGACATCACCCCAGAGGAGGAACAAGAAGAGCCGGAACAAGAAGAGGTTACTGCTGCGGATGACCTGTCAATGCTTGACCGATTACGTCAAGGTGGCCTTGCACATGTTGATGCCAATGAACCCTATGAGCCCGTCATTGATTATAGTGATGATGATGATTATGCATTTATTGATGATACATATCGAGATTATTAGTAGTGTCAGGTATTACATTTTTTTATGTTGTACTTGATGATGATACACTTAAGTGATACACATATTATTATTCATGTCGGTCTTTTTTTATGTTGTACTAATTTTGTTTACTGTTTGTCATGGCAGGTGTTGAAAGATGGTGGGCGCTGGTCGGGAGCGTGGTCTGAGGTCTTCCATTCCAAACGCACCTCTCCGCCGAGCGTTGCTGGACAGTATGGCCACACCGCCGGGCCCTTCTTCGTCGACCGCGGTGCCCAGCAGGGGACGAGGTAGGAAGAGAGGAGGTGGGGCACGTGGTCGTGGGAGAGGATGTAGGGTGACTGCTATGGCGCCTTCCTCGCCTCCACCCCCAGCAGTTTCACCCGAGCACGTGACTGCTAGGGTGGACTCATCCGAGGAGGAGGCTACATGGACTCCGGTCCACGAGCCTCCGGTCCACGGGTCTTGGGCCCACGAGCCTCGGGCCGACTGGCCTTCGGCCCACGAGAGTTCGGCCCACGTGACCCCGGAGGAGCACACGTCCGGATGGGGTACCTGGCCGGATCAGCCCGAGGAGCCGAGTGGCCATGCTGATGATGGCGGGGAGCCGACTGATCTTGAGGAGGAGGGGGGCATCGTCTACCAGCGTGGTGCTACACTGCTCCCGTCCGTGCCGGTGACCCGCGAGCAGAGGTGGTTGATTTTCCCTGATGGGGAGAGGTACGTAAGTGCATTTAATATTTTTGTACCTTGTGCATTCACGTTTTTTCAAATAACTAATGCGTTGGCCTTGTCATGCTACAGGGGTTGGGACCACCATCATAGTGTCCGCCGGCCCAACTCCGTCCTTGGAGTTCTTTGCCGGCAAAACTTCCCGGGGTTTGTCACGTTGCCTGGTGAGGGTCGGCTTCCAGAGCTTGGATTGAGCTGGGAGCACTACATGGCTGCCCCGGCCCCGCCGGATGAGATTATCGACGGTGTCGTGTGCAACACGAGGGCAGACATGGTGATCAGAAAGTTCTGGGTAATTCCTCCTTTACACATTTAAAAATCTTCAACTAGCTAGTTATTAATTGTACTAATCAATATTGTCTCATTTGATTGCAGACATTCTACAGGTGTGAGGAGGGATACGAGGAGGACGCGGCACATGTTACCGAGAACGTCTGCAAGCGCCTACTCCAGAACTTACGGCACGAGGCTCGGGTGCAGGCTGTTCGAGACTACTACGCCTTGCGTGGTATCAAGAAGACCAAGCCGGCATGCCGCGATAAGTTCCTGAGTAAGGAGCAGTACCTGAAGGTAATTCTTAATGCCTTCTCTACTTAAGTTCCTTCATTTAGTAATTCTTAGCCGTAGCGCTCAAGTTTCTATTTGCTAACTTAGGCGCCTCCGAGATGGTGTGCGGATCAGATGGATTGTTGGGAGGTGTTGGTCGATGAGTGGTGCTCACAACAATGGCTAGCCCTCCACAACGAGGCCAAGGACAAACGTGCCCAAATGGAAGGTGTGCCACACCATCAAGGCAGCTCCAACTTATATCAGTTCGGGCGCAACTTGGTATGTGGTTTGCTTCATGATTCATGCAATTCATTCGTCATGCTAGCTTGAGCCCTTTAATTACTAATTTTCATTGTTTCTCTCTTTCAGGCACGCTACAATAAGGCGGATAAGGTGCCAGAGGTGTACGACCTGTATGCCATGGCCCACACTGCCTCTTTCAAGAAAGTCAAGGCTTTCTCCCAGTCTGACCTCGATGATGCAAACAACTTCACCAACATCTCCTCCCACAACAAGCTCGTGAGATATAGAGATGAGGGGAAGGCGAGGAAAGGGGAGGACTTTAACCCGAGCCAGGGTCCCATTGATCCAGAGCTGTTGATGATATCTGGTGGCGGGAGGTCCCATGGCTCCATAGCCATTGGAGATGGACTTATCCGTTGTCCTAGCACTCTCCCGGAGATCAAGGCGCGCCAGTCGAGCTCCGCTCCTGAGATAAGGCCTCGTGAACGGCCAGTGCAACTCGCCATCAAGGTTAGTGATACGTACTCAGTTATCTTTCTCCATTACATTGTGTGCGCTTCCATCAATGATTACAAATGGTCATGTGAGTGGTGTTGCAGGCTGCTATACAGAGTGAGAGAGATAGAACGGAGAAACTTCTGGCGGAGGTGGCGGAGAGGCAGCGGGAGTTGGAGGAGAGGACGACAAAGATGATGGAGGAGGAGAGGGCACGGAATGACATGCAGGCAAGGGCCATGTACGAGCTCCTTGTGGTAAGTTTCTTCTGCAGATTAGCCAAAACATTCATGTAGTGTTTGTCTCATTACTAACTAGTATGACTGAGTCGTCAAAACCAAATGTGCAGTCTGTGTGCGAGAAGACAGGTCAGACCGCTCTGCCGATGCCAGTGATTGCTCCTGGGACCATGGTGAGTTTTATTGAATGGACATTACTTGCTAGTCTTAACATTTGAGTGTCATCATGCTAACAAGACATTGGAAATGATCTTTGGTGCAGCGTAACTACAGACAAGCATCGCACGATCCTTCTCCAGCTACCGACACGAGTCACCCCGCTCCTACACCTCCTTCATCTTGGTAAGTTTATCTAGTGTTTTGCTTAACACATGCATAAAGACCTAGACTTAGCTTTATTTCCTCCAATGCTTACCATAATGACCTAGATTTAGCTTCTTCACCTCCAAAATGACTTAATAAGCTTACTGACCTCCAAAACCATCCATTTTACCTAAGTTAGCTCTAAAACGATCTGTACTTAGCTTACTTATGTCAAAAATTGCATAATTAGCTTAGTTAGCTTATAGACGATCCATTTTACCTAAGTTAGCTCTAAAATGACCCATTTTACCTAGGTTAGCTTATAAATGATCCAGTTCATCCAAGTTAGCTCAAAAATGACCCATTTTACCTAGATTAGCTCCTAAATGATCCATTTTACCTACATTAGCTTTAAAATGACCCATTTCACCTAGGTTAACTCCAAAATGACCAATCTTACCTAGGTTATCTCATAAACGATCCATTTCAACTAATTTAGCTCATAAACGATCCATTTCACCTAGGTTACCTAAAAAATGATCCATTTCACCTAAATTAGCTTATAAATGATCCATTTCACCTAAGTTAGCTCAAAAAGATCCATTTCAACTAGATTAGCTCATAAATGATCCATTTCACCTAAGTTAGCTCAAAAACGATCCATTTCAACTAAGTTAGCTCATAAATGATCCATTTCATCTAAGTTAGCTAAAAAGGATCCATTTCACCTTAGTTACCTGAAAAACGATCCATTTGACCTTAGTTAGCTCATAAACGACCCATTTCAACTAAGTTAGCTCATAAATGATCCATTTCACCTTAGCTAGCTCATAAACGACCCATTTCAACTTAGTTAGCTCATATATGATCCATTTCACGTAAGTTAGCTCATAAATGACATACTCTTCTTGTTCTAGTCTTCTTCTTGTTCTAGTCTTCTTCTTGTTCTAGTCTTCTTCTTGTTCTACTCTTCCTGTTCTAACTTTCTTATTTTTCATTTTGCAGAGTTCATTCACTTGACGAAAGCTTGCATAGATGGAGTGCTCCTTATCCCTTTCTCTGTTTCTTTTGTATCGTTGAACTATGCATGTATCGTTGGATGAAACTATTGTAATATATATGGTTGGATGCCTCTATGTTGAACTTGTTATGTATGATGGAACTATGCATGTAATATATATGGTTGGATGATGAAGTTATGTGTTGGATATCTTATATGTTTGCTCTGTAATGGCCTTTTGAAATATATCTATATATGTCATCTATATTTGTGATGAAAATTGTTGGATTTAATAAAAAACAGATAAAAGAGCCAATATACAGGCTCTTTGCCGTCTGCCACCGACGGCAACGGGCTCTTTGCCGTCTGCCGCGGACGGCAAAGAAGGCACGTGGCATCTAGCTGTGCTTCCTGGGAGCTGACCCGTTTGGTCAGTTTGCCTACAGTGGCAGACGGCAAAGACTTTGCCATCAGTGGCGGACGGCAAAGAACCTGCCATGTAGTGACGTGTAGATCACATCATACGGCGGACGGCAAAGACACTAGAAAGTTTGCCGTCAGCGGCGGACGGCAAAGGCCTGCCGTTAGCCACTTAACGGACTGACAGCGCAATTATTGCCGTCCGCCTTCTTTGTCGTCCGCCGCGCTCTCTTTGCCGTCTGCGGCGGACGGCAAAGACTTTGCCATCAGTAGCAGACGGCAAAGTAGCTGTTTACCGAAGCCTACTTTGCCGGAGCCTTTTGCCGTCCGCGGCTGACGGCAAAAGCCTTTGCCGTCCGCCGTTCATGCCTTTGCCGTCCGCCGTGGCGGACGGCAAAGTAGCTGATTCCTGTAGTGAAAAAGGTTTGAAGACATAGAGCTTCTACTCGTTCCCACGAGGAGTAGGTGAAGCAGCAGGGTCTTCGTTGAGGTTCGGTGGTGCGGAAGAACTTGGTGCAGTGTCCACACGCGCTGAAGTTGGAGGAGGTGAAATAGCGTCATCTTGATCATCAATGACTCTGGCATTCACCATTGCAGCTGAGGATGAATAGTCAGAGTCTTCAAGTGAGGGAGTCCGACACAAGTGAGAATTCCTTGGAGGAGTTGAGTCAAACTTGAATCTTTCTATGAATCTTTCTGTCAAGCTCTTCCAAGACCTCTGACAGGTTTCATGTGTAACAAAGGCATTCTTGGTGGCAAGATTGCGAATGCGATTGACGTCCACCAAGAGGCTTTGCATCTGACGCTTGAGCCAGTCATGATGCTTATCTTGTTTCTGATGTAGAGCGACGAGAAGCTCTCGGTCATTGAGAACACGAGATCGCTTTTGAGGCCTTTGGGCAATGGTGCTTGCAGTGGCTTCAGTTGGAGTGCGAGGGGCACGTGGGTTGCCAGCCAAGGGATAAACACGAGAGACGGCCTGAACTCCTTCAATGGGCTGGGTGAAGCTTTGACGATCAACATTGTGAAGATAAACTGGCTCCTTTGCAGGCTCTGGGTAACTAGCTTCAACAGACAGATCAACCTCTGGCAAGAACATGAGATGATTGCGCGCAGACGGCTGATAGTTGAAAGCAGAGTGAAGCTTGATGAGGTGCATTACCCATGGAGCATAGAACTTCAGACGAAAGATCTCGGAGCCAGATGCAGCCAACTGCCTGATGAAGAAGTCTTGGGCATTGAAGCTGATGCCATTGAAGATATAGAAAACCATAGTCTTCATTGCTCCTTCAAGCTTCGCTGCAGATGAATGTCCTTTGACAGGCCATAGAGTTTTCCTGATGATATGGTAAATGGTGTGGGGCAGATACCCTAGGTATTCGACAAAGAATTCCGTCGGGTATTCAGCGTCGCGTGGCAGAGGCTTCATCATGCTCAGTATTTGGCTCATGTTAGGCTCTGGCTTCTGGAAAATGCTCTCCAAAGCACTCCGGTGTTGCTAACAACTTGGTTTATATTATTCGCCAGGAGTGGGCATGGCTGTAAGCTCAATCATGTCTTGGGCTTTAGCTTCATGATGGATGTCGGTGTCAAAATCGGCAGATCTCGGGTAGGGGGTCCCGAACTGTGCATCTAGGCCGGATGGTAACGGGAGGCAAGGGACACAAAGTTTTACCCAGGTTCGGTCCCTCTCAATGGAGGTAAAACCCTACGTCCTGCTTGATTAATATTGATGATATGGGTAGTACAAGAGTAGATCTACCACGAGACCAGAGAGGCTAAACCCTAGAAGCTAGCCTATGGTATGATTGTTGTTGTCTATGTTGTCCTACGGACTAAAACCCTCTGGTTTATATAGACACCGGAGAGGGTTAGGGTTACACAAAGTCGGTTACAATGGTAGGAGATCTGAATATCCGTATCACCAAGCTTGCCTTCCACGCCAAGGAAAGTCCCTTCCGGACACGGGACGAAGTCTTCAATCTTGTATCTTCATAGTCTAGGAGTCCGGCTGAAGGTATAGTCCGGCTATCCGAACACCCCCTAATCCAGGACTCCCTCAGTAGCCCCTGAACCAGGCTTCAATGACGACGAGTCCGGCACGCAGATTGTCTTCGCCATTGCAAGGCGGGTTCTTCCTCCAAGTAATTCATAGAAGATTTGGAACACAAAGATAGTGTCTGGCTCTGCAAAATAAGTTTCCACATATTGCCATAGAGAGAATAATATTTACACAAATCTAATCTGCTGACGTATTCCATAGTGTGACACATCACGGCCAAGCCTTTATCCGAGTCGTTTTATTACCCCATCCCAGCGCGTCATGCGAGGCGGTTTCCTTGGCACGTCTTGCTAAAGCAGAGATCGTGTCCCCTTGTTCCGGGATTCTCATCAATACGGGCGTGGGTAACCCAACCGCTTCTAGGACTCCTAGATTATAGGCAAGTCTAAACGGACACGGAGAGGACGCTTGATATTCACCCTCTTTATAAAGGGACAAGGCCTTTTTTTCCCTCCCGTGCTCAATCGAATCCTTCCCCCACCTCAAGCTCAAACGCCCAAAGTTTAGGCCTGGTGCTCCGAACCTTTAGTCATGTCCTGATCTAGCCTTCAAGGCCGATGGGTGCCTTCCTCTGTCATGGAAGAAGACATCAAAAAGTTGAGGGGGGCCAGATATCTGACCGCCGAGATTCCGCATCGGCTGCCTGCCCGGGGGCAGGCCGTCCCCTCCCCCGAACCCAACGAGATCGTCGTGTTCGTTTCTCACTTCCTCCGAGGTCTAGGCCTTGCTCTCGATCCTTTCGTCAGGGGCTTGATGTTTTATTACGGGCTAGATTTCCATGATCTAGATCCGGACTCCTTTCTTCATATCACGACATTTATTGTCGTGTGCGAGGCCTTCCTCCGGGTTACCCCTCACTTTGGCCTATGGCTAAAGACCTTTGAAGTAAAGCCGAAGATGATCGAGGGGCAACATGCGGCGTGTGGAGGTGCCTCAATACGCAAGATGTCGGGAGCTTCATGGCCCAAAGGTTCCATTCCAGAGGTGTCTGAATTGTGGCAACATGAGTGGTTCTACATCACGGCCCCTAGAAGTGCCAAGTGGGCGGCCGCCCCTGTTTTCCGTCCGGGCCCTCCACCACAACTGATGTCATGGATTAGCAGAGGATTGAGCTGGGGTCTAGCCAAGAACGTACCTATATTGCAAAGCCGCATTCAAGATCTCTTCAATTGAGATTTCAGTTTGGTTGCGGTAACACAAGTTATGCTGGTTCGTCAAGTCCAGCCTTGCAAACGCCGGCTCCTTCGCTTGTGGGAGTTCAATCCCGAGGGACTGCGTGCCATTCAAAATTTCCTCAGCCCGACGGATGAGGAGATGTGCAAGTCATTCTTTGGACCTCAGGTAGAGTGTCCGGAAATCACCGAGGACGTGGGCCTGAGCAGTAACCGCGCCGCCGGACAGGTAAGAAATCTTCGGGCCGAACGTACTATCTCTCATTTGTTACAAAGTTATTTCTGAGAGTTCGCTTTCTGATCAGGACTGGCTAGAAAAGGTGAAGTTGATTCGGTGTTCGGCCCCCCTCCCCGAGGGTTTGGAAAATCCGGTACTGGAAAAGATGCTCCAGATCGCACCTTGCCCGGAGCCCTTGAAGGAAGATACTGCGGAGGACAATAAGGGCGGACGCGGGCCCCCAATGCTGCCCATTCTAACCGAGGGAGCGGGCGTCCCCATGAAGGAAGACGACCGGAAGAGGAAAAGGACCGCGCCCGGGGATTCCGAAGCCGAAGCTTCCAAACGAGAGAAGAAGTCTCCCACCGAGGGTCCTACCTTGGGGGTGCTGTTGCCGCACAAAGTTTGCGGGGGGGGGGGGGGGGTCAATTCTCCCATGAGTCGTAAGTGACCCGAAATACTTTTTCAGTACAGATATGCCGTCTTTTTCTTCTGAGAAAATAACCACCGCATATATCTTTGCAGTTCAGGCCTTAGCCCCTCTCAAATGAGCTCGTCTTCGGGGGATCTTCTTCCAGAGATGATGGAGAGCGAAACGCCTCCTCTGGACTCCTCCGCTCCGGAAGCGGGCGACCCTGAAGTGTCGTCGCGGAGGCCCTCTCCGAGCCCGGCGAGGCCAGAAGATAATCCTGTCGACCCCCGAAGCTCCCAGTGTCCGGCTCCCGAAGAGAGCAGACAAAAGAGTCTGTCACCATCTAGTGTGCGATCGGATGTTTTGAGGGAGTTGGTGGGGCGAGTGGCCATCTCAGATGAACACCATATGCTGATGGATACGGTGGTGGAGAGAATCGTGTCCACCGAAAGCGGATTGCATGAAGCTTTTATGAGTCTACTGACAGGTTTTGAGGTACATAAAAATAATGTATGATAGTCCTGCACATGCTAGATGTGCCCTGTGTAGATAGTAGCCCCTGAGACTCTGGTTGTCGTCGGAAACGATGACGAACAGAGGATCATAGTCTCAGGTAATAACCATACTGCCTTTATGTGCAGGTGGTGGAAACTCTGGTGGCTGGCCGGACTGGTGAGTTTGCCCATTTAAAACGGCAGTTGGATGCGGCAGACGCCGACATCGAGCTTGTCAACAAAAGGCTTGACGAGGCACAGGGTAAGCGTTATTATCTGGTAAACGCCACATAGGAAGAGCAGCATGATGCCAATATCTTTAACCCGTTGTGACTGCAGATGGAGCTGCCACTATTGAAGCCTTGCGGGAAGAACTTGCCCGAGCCAAGGAACAAGCAAGATTGGGTAATGCGGCTGCTTTGAAGGCGGCCGAAGAGTTGCGAGCCGAGAGGGCCGCGCATGGCGAGAGCCGAGATAAGATGGCCAAAATGGCTATAGAATTAAAAGTCGCTGCCGACCGTTGTCGGGTTCTCGAAAACGAAAATCAGGCGAAGGCATCGTACTTTGAGAAGGCTGCGGCAACGAGAAAAGACCTCCGCTCTGCTATGAGGGCGAAGACGGAGGAGCTGCGGGAAGCCGGGGAAATTGTAGTTGGGAAATCCTTTATGTTGTGGAGGAAGTTCTTAGATCCACGGTATGCCCCTCTGGATCGGCTGTGGAGTTCGGAGGATGTGTACATGGATTTGGCAGCGAGCGCTGCCGATGCGGCCAAGTACTTCTGGGGTCAGACGGACCATGAAGTAGACCAGCTGTTTTGGAGACAATTCCATTCTCCCGAGCGTCCGCTTTCATTGACTGATCAAGCAGCCAAATGGGCTGAACTAAATAGGTTGTCCGGACTCGCCATGAGGTCTGTTGTGGATCGGCTATGGCCGGAAGGGTCAAAACCGAACAGCTATTTCAGCTTGGTGCAGCGGCTCCTTGACGTGGTGCCACGCATTGATGCGATGAAGAGGTCGGCGTGCATAGAGGGCGCACGGATGGCCTTTGCCTGTGTGAAAGCGCACTGGGTGGAGATGGATGCTACCACTGTTGCAGCGCGGGATTCGACCATAGGTCAAAGGGCTGCTGAGCATTGCTTTGAAGAAGTTCTTGAGGGTGCTCGTTTGATAGAGACCCAGTGCTCAAAAAATATTATGTTTGAGTGATATGTAATCTCATTGTAACCGAAATGCTTTTATAAATTTTCATAAGGCTATTTTTATACTTTTTCCTGAAAGTAATATGATGCCTCCTGGGCGGCCATTTATGTATACATGTGTATAACCTGAAAGATTGCAGTCGTCGGCTTCAACCCCCACGCATAGAATGCGGGGGTGTTCACAGAAACACGCGTTCACACTTAACCCAACGTCTTGGCCCTATTAAGGAGGTGATAGCGGAGCGAGCGAGGCAACCAGACTATAACGCTTTAACACTTTCACTTAGCCATGGGAGTTTGACAGTGGGGCTACTAGATAGCCCCTGGTGGCTCCGCACTCTCCCGATCCCGGGGTGCGTACATGCCTGGCCGGAAAACGGCCCTTTGTTAAGGCAGAGGAATTCTAACATTCCCATAGGTCATCGAGTGGTTGGCCAGATTCACGCTATATCATGACAGTCAGTTTTCGGCTTTCTCTACTGAGGTGCTCGTCTGGATGAACCATGGCACAATCGCAGTAGTTCTCCTGGTGCTACCTTAGTTGGTAAAGCGGAACGTAAGGCACCAAAACACAGGAGCCGGGCAAACCCAACATTTGACCAAAGACAATGATTCGGAGCTGATGCATATAGGGCCAAACTCGCAACGACGAACACTCCCTAAGGTATTCGGTCTTTGTGGTATAAACCGGGCCTAAATAATGGCCTTTGTAAGGAGCCCCTTGTGTCCAGGTACGTGCATTGGTCTGGCGTGGCCACATGCCAAGACGTCAGCATCCTTCTCAACGGTGGATATGTATCAACAAGAGATAGAAAAAAGGTTTACGCAAGGTCTTAATCTAAAAAGAATCCTTGGGGCGGGTCCCTGCTGCACGTTTGCGCCTGTGTCTCCGTTGTGCCGTATCCTGGACGGGTGTAGCATGATGATCATCTGTAAAAGAGAGGAATTTAGGTGAAAAAGGTTGTCGTGCAAAAAGATAGTTTGTTTAAAGAAACCATGCATAATTCAAGATGAGGAGAAATTGCCACATGTCTGCGCGCGTTGAGCCCCTTGGATTGACGAATAGGGGTGTGACCATTTATTCGGTATAAGTAGCGTCGCTGGAGTCTATTAGTTGTGTCTGAGGTCTTGACGACCTATTGGGTGCTTTCGCTGGTCCGGGCGCTTTTAGTGTGCGCCTGCCAAGGCCGCCTCACTCTCTTTGGCATGCATAGATCGCTTGATATTTCCGTGCACTGTAATGATGCCACGTGGGCCGGGCATCTTGAGTGTAAGGGAGGTGTAGTGTGGTATTGCATTAAAGCGAGCAAAAGCCTTGCATCCGAGTAGTGCTTGATAGCCACTTTGAAACGGAGCGATGTGGAAAGTTAAATGCTCGCAACGGAAGTTATCGGGTGAGCCGAATATAACTTGTAGGAGGAGGGAGCCCGTACAATGAGCCCCTGGTCCTGGCGTTACTCCTTTAAAGGTAGTATTGCTATGGCGAATTTGTGTTGGGTCTAACCCCATCCTGCGGATTGTATCCTGATATATTAGGTTTAGGCTACTGCCGTCGTCCATCAAGACTCGTGTGAGGTGATATCCGCCAATTACTGGGTCTAATACCAGGGCAGCCCACCCTGCGTGTCGGATACTTGCAGAGTAATCGCGATGGTCAAAACTGATCAGTTGAGACGACCAGTGGCAGGACCTCGCGGTGATAGGCACCTGGGTATATTTTCCTGGGAGTGCCGCGTTGTTTTTTCCCTTGATTACGTGTAGCACGTTTACTGTTTTGACTTCTGGTGGAAATTTCTTTTGTTCCCCCGTGTCTTGCTTGGGAGGCTCATCCTCGTCTTCACTTGGCGTATCCTCCCCCTTGTGTATGGCGTTGAGCTTGCCGGACTGCTTGAAGACCCAACATTCTCTGTGGGTATGATTACCAGGTTTACCAGGGGTACTATGGATCTGACATACTTGGTCCAGAATTTTGTTGAGGCTGGACAGTTCATCCCTGGTGCTTTTAGGGGGCGGCTTTTGACCTGGCCGAGAGCTTTTGAATCCGGCATTTACTACCTTGCCCTTCGTTCTATCTTCTTTATTCCGGCGTTTGTTATTGCTGTTGCGCCGTGATTTCCCGTTTCCATCTCTAACTTCAGATGTACTGGGGTCGCTGGTGCTGCATCTCGCGAGCCAGCTGTCCTCGCCCGTGCAAAAGCGGGTCATGAGGTTTGTTAATGCGGCCATCATTCTCGGCTTATTTTGGCCGAGGTGTCTGGCGAGCCATTCGTCACGGACGCTATGCTTGAAAGCCGCCAAGGCTTCAGTGTCCGGACAGTCGACAATCTGGTTCTTTTTAGTAAGAAACCTGTTCCAAAGCTTTCGGGCTGACTCTCCGGGCTGTTGAGTTATATGACTCAAGTCGTCCGCATCCGGAGGTCGGACATAAGTCCCTTGAAAATTTGCCCGAAAGGCGTCTTCGAGCTCTTCCCAACTTCCAATGGAGCTTTCGGGGAGGCCTTTGAGCCAGTGACGAGCTGGCCCTTTGATCTTGAGGGGTAAGTATTTGATGGCGTGGAGATCATCTCCTCGAGCCATATGGATGTGAAGGATATAGTCCTCAATCCAAACCCCAGGGTTTGTTGTTCCATAGTATGCCTCTATATTTACGGGCTTTAATCCCTCTGGAAATTCATGGTCCAGCACCTCATCGGTGAAGCATAGGGGGTGTGCGACACCCCTGTAGCTGGGTGTACCGCGTTGTTCGGATGTTTGTTGTGTTGCATTGTATGCTGGAGCGCGCTTGCATGGTCCGTAGATGGATCTTGTTGCGCCGTCCTTTGGGTGTGAACCCTCGCCTGGGTCACGTGTTGTATTGTGAGCAGCGTTCTATGCCGCTTTGTGTTGGTAGAGGGGTCGTCTATCCGACCAGGTGGCTACTTTGATTGGTTATGGGGGGTCTGAGGCCTCCTCATCGAATTCGGGTAGCAGCTTCCGCTTTGGGTAGCTCTTGGAGGGGCGATTGTCGTCGTACCTTGCTATAGTGTTGAGTATTTTGCTCCATCTGAATTGGAGTGTGTCTTGCGCGGCCTTGAGCCTTCGCTTCTGCTTTTTAAGGCTCCTCGCCGTGGCAACAAGCCTTTTACGGGCGTTCTGCTGCTCCGGGTGCCTGTCCGGCGTTATGCCGTCCGGACCATTATCCTTGATAGGATTTGCTTGTTCGGTTTGATTATGCGGATTGCCGTTGTCCGGCAGCGGTTCACCCTGCTCCAGCACTGGGTGTGTGTGATCGCTATTTCTGTCGAGGCAGGATTTGGGGCGGCGCTTGCGTCGCCGTTTTGACTGCTTTTCGAGGGGACAAGCCTTTGGTGCGTCCTTCCGCTCCTCGTCGTCATCTTTTGGTGCGTCCACCATGTATACGTCGTATGACGAGGTGGCGTTCCAGGGCTCAGTAGGCGTTGGTTCTTCATTGTCTCCTTCATCGGCGTCCATACCGTCGATGTGGTCGGAGTCGAGATCAAGCATGTCGGTTAAATCGTCGACAGTGGCTACAAAGTGGGTGGTGGGTGGGTTTTGAATTTCATCATCGTCCGAACCCCAACCTTGCTGGCTATAGTCCGGCCAGGGCTCTCCTAATAAAGAGAGAGACTTCAGTGACTTCACGATATCGCCGAAAGGCGAGTCTTGAAGGATGTCCGCGGCCGTGAACTCCATGATCGGCGCCCAATCGGATTCGATCGGTAGGGGCGCGGAGGGTTCGGAGTCCGGAGAGGAATCCGGCTCCTTGGAGTCACGAGTCTCGCAGAGTACGGGGCTGGTGTTCGGCTCAATCGCCGTTGGGATCGCAGCCCCCGAGGTGGCGTCCAACCGCCCATCCTCGATCGGCGCAGTTGGCTCCGAACTAAGGGTCGGAGCCGATGTGGGTGCGGCCTCTAGGGCACTGTTCGGCGGCAGAGCTAGATCATGCTTGTCGTGACAGTGCGGCGCGCTCGGTATTGGCTCGAATCCGTCGAAGATCAAGTCCCCGCGGATGTCAGCCGTGTAGTTTAAACTTCCAAATCTGACCTGACGGCCAGGGGCGTAGCTTTTGATCTGCTCCACACGGCCAAGCGAATTGGCCCGTAGTGCGAAGCCGCCAAAGACGAAGATCTGTCCAGGGAGGAAGGTCTCACCCAGGACTGCATCGCTATTGATGATCATAGGAGCCATCGAGCCTGACGGCGACGACACAGAGGAACTCTCAATGAAAGCACCAATGTCGGTGTCAAAACCGGCGGATCTCGGGTAGGGGGTCCCGAACTGTGCGTCTAGGCCGGATGTTAACAGGAGGCAAGGGACACGAAGTTTTACCCAGGTTCGGGCCCTCTCGATGGATGTAAAACCCTACGTCCTGCTTGATTAATATTGATGATATGGGTAGTACAAGAGTAGATCTACCATGAGATCAGAGAGGCTAAACCCTAGAAGCTAGCCTATGGTATGATTGTTGTTGTCTATGTTGTCCTACGGACTAAAACCCTCTGGTTTATATAGACATCGGAGAGGTTTAGGGTTACACAAAGTCGGTTACAATGGTAGGAGATCTGAATATCCGTATCGCCAAGCTTGCCTTCCACGCCAAGGAAAGTCCCTTCCGGACACGGGACGAAGTCTTCAATCTTGTATCTTCATAGTCCAGGAGTCCGGCTGAAGGTATAGTCCGGCTATCCAAACACCCCCTAATCCAGGACTCCCTCAATGGACATCGCCAATCATCCACTCAAGGATCCAAGTCTTCGGATCCCTGTTGTATCCATGAATGTGGAGGGTAGCATAGAATCGAAGTAGGAGTTCTTCATTCCAGTGTTCCTTGGCAGTCACAAAGTTGAGCAGACCCACATCACGGAAGCAGTCAAGAGCTTCTTCAAGGCAAGGTAATCCAGCAATGGCTTCACAGTCTAGACGCATATGAGGGAAAATGCGCCCCTGATTGTATAAGATGTAAGAATAGTAGCTGCGTTGTTGATAACTCCAGAATCGATCCGAGGAGATTCTTGGCCTTGTGTAGGGGTTCTTGTCACAGTGAAAGAATGTGTAGTGTGCCTTGAATCCATTCAGATTAAACGATCCTGGTGACATTGCAGTACCTGGAAACCGTGGTAGCCTTGGTTTTGGCTTATGGACCTGAGGCATGTGCTCCACATGATAGTAAAATTGAGGTCCGGGAGCAGGCGGAGGAACCAGAATTGGCCAACGAACGGTAACAAGCTGAGCACGATCATATGCTTGCTGGATGGTGTGTGGCCTGGGAGGTGGTACAGGAGCAGAGGCATTGGCTTCAAGCTGCAGATTTGCATCAGGTGCAGTGACATCTGGCACCACATTAGCTTCAGGCGCCACATTAGCTTCAACCATGACAACGTCATTGGCTTCATTGTTGGTGGCTGCCTCAGTATTGGTAACCTCCACTTCAGGAGATGGAGGGTCAGACATGTTCTCCTCGAGAACAAATTCAGGGTTGGACGGGGGTATAGCAACTCTTTCTTCATCTCTTGGTTCTTCTTCTTGGTCATCGGCTGATGCAGCCGGAATATCTTCAGCTGTTTTGGCTTCAGATTCAGGGATGTTTGCAGTAGGAGAGGCTTTAGGAAAGACTTTGCGTGAAATGGATTGGCGCTCTTCTCCTTCTGGAACACTTGACAATGTGACTTGTGGCCTTGGTCCTTTGTGAAGCCTGCGAAACGCTGGCGATGCCTGTGGAGATGGAGTTGGTTGGGCCTCAAGGTCTTCATTGTCAATCAATGGAGTGGTGACCTGGGTTGGGGGAGTAACTGGTGTTTGTTCATCACGAGGGGATTCTTGAGGGTGATCAGCCCATGAGTCATCCCGAGCAATTGGCGTTAATGGACGACCAATGATGATGAGTTCGCTGTTCGTGAGAACAGGCGATGATACCACATTGTGTTCGATCTAAGGAAGGACTTCATCATCTTCAACATTGTCGTGCTGACCAATGTCTTCAGCTCCGGTGGGGTCAGCAGCTGGAATGTCTTCAACAACTAGGGCCTTTGTGGAAGCAGGCTCATGAACGATCAACTGGCGCTCATGATGTTCAGACGCAGGACGAGCAACAGAAATTGGTTCAACGACAAGGGGTTCTGTGGAAGTAGCCCGGTCTCTCTTGTTTGTCTTTCTTTTCATGGTTGGCGGAGCGTCGTCAGTGGTGTGCTTGGTCTTGCATTTGCGAGATTCGGCTTTAGCTGCCCTCATTTTCTTGAGTTCCGAAGCCAGAGTGGGGACCTTAGGCTTCGAGCCTGTCATACTGGCCGGGAAGACAATGCGAGGTTCTTCCTGCCTTGATGCTTCTGGTTGGGCCAGAGCTGGTGTCGGTGTCAAAACCGGCGGATCTTGGGTAGGGGGTCCCGAACTGTGCGTCTAGGCCGGATGGTAATAGGAGGCAGGGGACACAATATTTTACCCAGGTTCGGGCCCTCTTGATGGAGGTAAAACCCTACGTCCTGCTTGATTAATATTGATGATATGGGTAGTACAAGAGTAGATCTACCACGAGATCAGAGAGGCTAAACCCTATAAGCTAGCCTATGGTATGATCGTATGTTGTAGTTGTTGTCATCCTATGGACTAAAACCCTTCGGTTTATATAGAAACCGAAGAGGGTTAGGGTTACACAAGGTCGGTTACAAAGGAGGAGATATCCATATCCGTACTGCCTAGCTTGCCTTCCACGCCAGGTAGAGTCCCATCCGGACACGACACGAAGTCTTCAATCGTGTATCTTCATAGTCTAACAGTCTGGCCAATGGAGATAGTCCGGCTGTCCGGAGACCCCCTAATCCAGGACTCCCACAGTAGCCCCTGAACCAGGCTTCAATGATGATGAGTCCGGCGCGTAGTATTGTCTTCGGCATTGCAAGGCGGGTTCCTTCTCCGAATACATCACAGAAGGATTTGAATACAAGGATAGTGTCCGACCCTGTAAAATAAGTTCCACATATCACCGTAGAGAGAATAATATTTTCACAAATCTAATTTGCTGACTTGTTTAGCAAGAAGACATTATGCCACGGCCCGGTGATTATTCGAACCATTTCCTTTAACTAGCCCCGCACATAACGCGAGGCAGTTTTTTGACACGTCTTGTCAAAGCAGAGATTGTGTCCCCTTATTACGGGATTCTCATCAATACGGGCGTGGGTAACCCAACCGCGCCATCGATTATGGTGCTTGGGGGATAAGCGAGTTTTACCAGGCTAGTGGGGACGCTTAGTTTCGTCCGCCCATATAAAGGGATAAGGATTTACCTTTTCATCCACACCTTCTTCCTCCTTTGCTCATCCGTTTTCGCACACTCGAGCTCTAGCGCCCAAGTCCGCACTTCCCACCTCAACCTTTCCCCACCATGCCGGAGCGGGAGGCAGGTGGATGGTCTCCTCCGTCATGGAGGGAGACATCAAGAAGCTGTGCGGAGCCGGATACTTAGCCGCGTATATCGCACATCGGCTGCCAGCTGTGGGGCAGATCGTCCCTACCCCAGAACCTCACGAGAGGGTAGTTTTCCTCCACCACTTCCTCCGCGGAATGGGTTTTCCCCTCCATCCATTCATCTGCGGTCTCATGTTCTACTACGGGCTGGACTTTCATGATCTGGCCCCAAACTTTGTCCTCAACATTTCGGCGTTCATCGTCGTGTGTGAGGCTTTCCTCCGCATCCGTCCCCACTTCGGCATGTGGTTAAAGACCTTCAGTATCAAGCCGAAGGTGGTACGAGGCCAACAAGCAGAATGCGGCGGAGCCATGGTGGGCAAGATGCCCAACGTTATATGGCTTGAAGGCTCCTTCGTGGAGACAATAAAGGGATGGCAATCGGCGTGGTTCTACATCACTGAGCTGCGCGACGCCAAATGGGCGGCAACCCCCGAGTTTCGATCCGGATTCCCTACACGGCTCACTTCCTGGAAAGAGAAGGGCTTGTCGTGGGGTTCATCGGTGGAGCTGGTTGGACTCCAGAAATGTATCCGGAGTATGGCGAGCAAGAAGCTCAAGCTTGTCAACATAGTCCAGGTTATGCTCATCCGCCGGATCCTCCCGTGTCAACAACGGGATTTTAACTCGTGGGAGTTCGACCCGGCCCGGCACCAGACTCTGAGCGAGCTCTTTGATACGACGCACAAGGACGTCTGGAAGGTGCTGTTCAAGGGCGCCGAGGTCCCTCCTTCTCTCGTCGAGGACGACGGACTAAGCGCAAAGCGCCTAGCGCGGTCAGTGAGTCCAATACGTCCCGTAGGACATTTATTTTCCCTAGATTAATTATGTGAGGGGTCCAATCTCCATGCCTTTGACAGGACTGGGTGGAGACAGCGGGGCAGATTAACTGTCCGGCCCCTTTGCCCGAAGACACTGTGGGCGCTCTCCTGACGGAGATGCTGACTCTGGATCCTTACATGGTGTCGGACAAGACCAAGAAGGCCAAGGGAACCCGAAAGAGTTCCCGACGCCCGGTGTTATCGGACTCATCGTCCGATGACTCTGCAGCGCACTCCTCCCCCGAAGACAAGGAAGAAGAAGAAGATGCTCCCCCTCCTGCTGGGGGAGATAAGAAAAGGAAGGCCGCCCCAACTGGGGAGGCCGAAGGGTCCAAGAAGGGGCGAACTCTCCTTCCGGACTACTCTACCACCGCCGCCGACGGCGAAGACGAGTGGCTGCCCAGAGCCAAGCCCCTGGGGAAGTCATAAGTATTCGGATACCAGAGTAAGTCATAGTATTCCTTTGCCGCACTACTTCACCTAACGCGGAAATATGATTATGCAGGCCGCCCCGAGCCCGTATCGATGTATCATCGGACGGCTCCCTGGGCTCATCGGACATGGATAGCGATCCAGTCCCGACCGCCACCTCCCCCTATCTTGCGGACGACACCGAGGTGATGTCTCATGAGGCACCGGGGCGAGGGGAGACAGTCTCGGAGGCGCCTCAAGGTGGCCTCCTGGACTCCGGGAGCCGAGGGGACAAGGCCCCCGGGAGCTCCGAGTTTGGCCCTCAGCCGAACGCCGTGCCGGAACCTCCAATGGTTCCGGGCTCGGGCAGGCGACCTCCTTCTAAGAGGGGCAAGACGCCTGTGCCGGTGACCTCTGTCCATCCAGAGGCATCGGACAATCTTCTGGAAGCGCTTCGCAGCGCTTCCATCGACGAGGAGCACCGTACTATTATGAGTGCGGTGGTCCGGAAGGTTCAGTCCGCCAAGAGCGGATTCACTGAAGCCTGTGCCAGCCTTCTAATAGGCTTTGAGGTAAGTGTTTTAGAATGTAGTAAAAATGTTACCGCATAGACAGTAGCCCCTGATGCTTTGTTCGGTGTTCACAAAGAAAAGCCGAACAGAGGATCAAATAATATCGCAGGAGTCTAATATAAGTATGTCAATATGCGTATGTAGGCCTCACTGCTGGCGTCCGCCGCACTGACTGTGGAGGTCGCCGTACTGAAGCGGGACCTCGAGGGGTCCATGAAAGAGCGCGGCCTTGCCAAGAGGCAGCTCGAGGAGAACAAGGGTAAGTAATACCCTGTCTATAGATACGTATATATAAAAAAGACGCGATTGCAAAATGACAGGATCATCGTATATTTGCCAGGGGCCACGACCGAGGTGGCGACCCTGAATCAAGCGCTAACCAAGGCCGAAGATAAAGCGACCAAGGAGCGCACCGAGCGGGAAAAACAAGAGGCTCGGGTGGGCGAGGTGCAGCAAGAGCTCCAGGCTCTCGTGACGAAGCACGAGGCGTTGGATCTTGACTCGAAGACGCGAGAGTCTGAGCTTGCCACGGCCCTCGAGAGCGCGAAAAGTGCCTTGGTCGAAGCCCAAAAGGCCCTCCAGGAGATCGACGCAATGAAGAAGATAGCGGCGGGTAAGGCATTCTATATGTAGAGCAAGCATGTAAAAGTAAATTACCGATTATTTACCTGAATTCGGAGCTCTCCAGGAGCATTCGAAGATTTGCCCCGCAGCATGTCGGATGCCGCACAATTTTACTAGGCCGAGGAGGGAAGCTCAACGAAGAAGTTGTTCTGGTCTCAGTATACTAGGACCGAACACCCGATGCCTCTGAGCGACCAGCTAAAGCAGCTGGTCGAGCTGCATAAGGCGGCCGAACAGGCCATGAAGGGCCTTATAGTCCAACTGTGGCCTGGCGACGCCCTTCCGGATAGCTACTTCAGCCTGGTGAGGCGGCTTGTAGATGCCTGCCCACGGCTGGAGGTCGTCAAGCGGTCCGTCTGCATCGAAGGTGCACGCCGTGCTTTCACCCGTGTGAAGGTGCAGTGGGCCAAGCTAGACGCCATGAAGCTGATCAAGGAAGGGCCGCCACAGGGCAAGGAGCATCGCACCCCCGAAATTTATTATGAGGGTGTCCTGAAGGGTGACCGTATTGTAGCGGACGAATGTTCCAAGGATGTAATATTTGAGTAAACTTGCTCATGTGATCCTGTATGATGAAAACTTGTTTCATATGCGCTATGCAACGCTTGTGTGAATTTAAAATATTACCTTATTTCGGCTGTTTATCCAATCTGAGAGATGGCTAGTCCTCGGCTTCTTCCCCCATGCCACGAGTGCTGGGGTGTTCGGGATATACCTGAGCACTCTTGTTCCCATGTTTGGGTCCTTCGAGGGAGGTGCTCAGCACAACGAACAAGGCAACCGGACTAATAATGCTTTATCACTCTCACTTAGCCATAGAATTCTATAATTTTAAATTTCGGCGAAGCCCCTGGTATTCGAAAGGACGAATTCGGGGCGCGATACACGCCTTTAAGCCGGACAGGGCCGGCCCCTCGCCCTAAGCGGCATAAGTCTTTAGGGACTCGAAAACCTCACCGAACAGCGACCAATCTCTCGCCTTATCATGACAGTCAGTTTTAGCTTTCTCTACTGAGGTGCTAAGACCGGCAGAACCGGGGCACAATCGCAGTAGTTCTCCTAGCGCTACCTTAGCCGATAGAGCGGAACATAAGGTACCAAAACATAGGAGCCGGGCAAACCCAACATTTGACCAAAGACATGATTCAGAGCTGATGCATATAATGCTATAAGTTCGGGGTGCCGCACTTGTGAAAGTGTTCGGACTTTTCACACCATATTGTGGGGTACGTCAGCCCCTGGTGTATTGGCCGTACCAAAGTGTACGGTTGCGAGGTGTCATTAATGAACACACATATATATATGCATTGTTTATTCAAAAAGGTGCGTTAAAGCAGAATGATACAGATAGTGCGATAAGCAAAGAGTAGGACTATGTCCCTTCCAAGGGCAAGTTGAGGAATAGTATTAAATCAAATATTTCGCTCGTTATTGTAATCCACCTAGGAATTCCGTGGTGTGACGTAGCTTTCTGCCTCCTTGGTTGTTGCACCATGTGTTCGACAATAGTGCTGCCGGACAGTGTTTCCAGAAATTAAGGTCCTGAAAAAAGAGAAAAATAACCGAACGGGAAGCCCCTAGTGTGGTTTAAGCCGCGTCTTGGGGCGTGCCGCAGTGTGCCCCCCTCCCCACCTGTGCCCATGGTATTTTTAATGCGTAATTATATACGTGCGGCACGAGCTTCGCCGTTTGGCTGGGACTGGGGTGGGGGCCGCATTGCTACACCAGCTCAGATCACGCCAGGCGGTCTATTTGCCGATTGCTCTAAGCGCGCTTGAAGGTGTCCGGGTTTTGAAACGCCGAACTGGTGGATTGCCTTGAGAGGCTGTTTTGCGCTTCTGCTGCGAGGGCTGCAGTGTGCTCCTCTATTCGGAGAGAGCGCTCTGTGTTTCCATTGACTGTAATAACCCCGCGAGGTCCTGGCATCTTGAGCTTGAGGTATGCATAATGTGGTACCGCATTGAATCTCGCAAATGCGGTTCGCCCGAGCAGTGCATGATAACCACTGCGGAACGGGACTATATCGAAGATTAACTCTTTGCTTCGGGGATCCGAAGACCACTTCCAGTGTAATTGAGCATGTGCAATGGGCCTCTACGCCTGGTGTCGGTGTCAAAACCGGCAGATCTCGGGTAGGGGGTCCCGAACTGTGCGTCTAGGCCAGATGGTAACAGGAGGCATGGGACACGAAGTTTTACCCAGGTTCGGGCCCTCTTGATGGAGGTAAAACCCTACATCCTGCTTGATTAATATTGATGATATGGGTAGTACAAGAGTAGATCTACCACGAGATCGGAGAGGCTAAACCCTAGAAGCTAGCCTATGGTATGATTGTTGTTCTGTATATGTTGTCCTATGGAATAAAACCCTCCGATTTATATAGACACCAGAGACGGTTAGGGTTACACAAAGTCGGTTACAATGGTAGGAGATCTACATATCCGTATCGCCAAGCTTGCCTTCCACGCCAAAGAAAGTCCCTTCCGGACACGGGACGAAGTCTTTAATCTTATATCTTCATAGTCCACGAGTCCGGCTGAAGGTATAGTCCGGCCATCCGGACACCCCCTAATCCAGGACTCCCTCAGTAGCCCCCGAACCAGGCTTCAATTACAATGAGTCCGGCGCGCAGATTGTCTTCGGCATTGCAAGGCGGGTTCTCCTCCAAATTCCGTGTACCGATTGAATAAAGTCCGGTTTCTTGTACATGTTGCGCTCCTTGGCTTCTACGCCCAATAATGGCCGTCTCCCACGTGTCAAACAAATATGAAAAGTCTGAGTGTTTTTTCATTCACACCCCTAGCCGCGTAAATGAGCTTCCCATTTAAGGGGGCGAGGATTTAGATCCAAACCACATCTTCCCCCCTTCACGTGTGTTCATCAGAGCGCATCCGACAAAGGTCCATTCCACCATGGCCAGCCATCGCAACTCCTCCTTTTGCCCTTCCAGCCCTCATCCTGGATATTGGGAGAGATGCTCCGTCCCGCATTGCGAGCTAGTGACGCTCCAGACCAAGGGATTTCTCCCCCCGGCCTATATGATCCCAGTTTGAGCCGGTCTTGCCATCTATAATGGCGGAAAGCAAGCGGAGAGTGCCCCTAATCCCTCCAAAGGAGAGCGGGTATGCCTTGTCCCTTATTTAATAAGAGGGCTCGGATTTCGAATCCATCCATTTCTCCGGGGGCTGCTGGAGTTCTACGGCCTCCAGCTACACAATCTCACGCCTGCCTCCGTATTGCATATCGCGGGCTTCGTAGCCCTCTGCGAGCTGTTTTTGGGTGTTGAGGCTCATTTTGGGCTATGGAAAAGGTTATTCTGCCTCGTGCCCCGCTCTAAGGAGGGGTCAATGTATCAAGTGGGTGGAGCCGAAGTGTGGCGCATCGCCGGGACCGGATATCTATCCGGAACCCCAAAGAAGGCGTCCAAAGACTGGCCTTCGGAATGGTTTTATATAGAGGACGTCCCGCTGCCGGATCCTGTTCGGATCGGCCTCCCTGAGTTTGACAGTGCTCCCTTAAAGAAGCGCCTAAGCTGGCGTCCATGGAGCCCTCAGAGGGAAAGTGTCAGGGACATCATTTACCTAATGGGCCGAATAAGATTGTTAGCCCATTCCGGACTTACCATGATCGGGGTTATGGCCGAATGCATTATGCGGGGGGTGCAGCCGCTTCAGTATAGAAGCCACCCCATGTGGGGCTTCAACGGGGAGGACGACGCCACCCGCTACGGCCGTAAGGGGCCGGATTCAGCTGCCGCTCTACTAAAGATCTTGTCCACCTTGTATAAGGGAGAAGAGGAGGAATTTCTCCGCGTCAACCCACAGGGTGGATTCTCTATGCACAATCCCCCAAGCTGGGTAAGCGGCCGCATTTACTTGCCCATCCGTTTTGTATTCCCATTGTTAAATATTCAGTCTAACGACTTCAACACAGGAACTGTGCCGGGCTGTTAAGGAAATAAATAGCCCTCCTCCACAACCCGAGGACCCAGGAAGGTCCCTCGACCCGGCCTCTCAAGAGGATCCGGACATATCTGTGGAGCTGATTGATGGAGTGTTCCATCAATTGAGCAAGGACAACACCTTGGTGGCCATTACGGCCGATTACCTAGGGCTAATCCCGGCCTCCCAGGTAACTGAGATCGAAGTCCCAGTACCCCGAATAGGTGTCCGCCCTCTCGTGTTTTCAGTTTCCTGATTACAACCGAGCTTTGCAGGGGAGGTTTTTGAGACGGGAGGCCGAACCTGCGGCGGCAAGCCAAAAGAGGTGTAGTCCGGACCGAGGCGTCAGCGCAAAGGTATGGCGCGCCCCCTTATCCCAGGTGTTACACCTGCGAGGCATATTAACACTCGTGCTCTCTTCAGGATAAAGAGACCTCGTCGGACTATACCCGAAGAGGCTGCCAACCGCGCCTCCACCAGCCAGGCTCCAAAGCCTGGTCCGGAGGCGGAGGCGAACACAAGGCGCGCACCGGACGCTCCTCCGATGGAGGATGTGGACAGGTTGTCTGCCACCAACTCTGAGGTGGAGAGTGCCATGAACCACAGGCGTCGCCGGACAATTCTTTGCGACACTTGTTTCTCCCAAGAGGCGTTAGATGCCTTTAATTCGGGAGATGCGTACCTCCGTGCCGCTCAAAATGGTCTAGCCAGAGCCACGGAGCAATATGTAAAAGACATACGGGTAAGAAAATTTTGGTAATTATATATATATACCAGTAGCCCCCGAGACTTGAAACAGTTAGAATAACTGATTTAAGGATCATTTGTTATGCAGGTTCTTACAGAAAAGAATTCCCTACTGTCCAAGGAACTGGAAGAGTGCAAATCCCAACTTGAGGCCACACTAGCCGCGGCAGGGGAGACCAAGGAGACCCCCTCTGGTAATATACACTTCGAAAGATAAGTATTTTGCGAAGCACGACATGGGTGCGAATCTGATAAATGAAATTGCAGTTGGCGCTGGATTGAATCCGGAAAGGCAACACCTCCTACGCCAACTAAAGGCTGGTGAGAAGGTGCTGACAAAGGTGAGGCGGGAGAAGAACGATCTCCAAGATGCCAACACCAAGCTGGGCATCGAGCTGAAAGATGTTCGTGCCCAGCTGTCAGACTCCGTTAAGGAGAATCAGCGGCTTCGACGCGGCATATTTAGTAAGTGCTTGAACGAACCTTTGAAAGAAAGTTCGGCTGGGAAGTCGACTAACAGAGCAATGTCTGTAGGTGTGCTAACAGGTCGTCCTGCAGAGGAGATGCCCGGTTCTACGGGTGACCTTCTTCCCGAGCTCTCGCAACTGCTCGATCGAGTTCGGCAGGCAATGCAAGGCGTTTCCTAGGCCCTGTGGCCATCCATCTCCATGCCCGAAGGTCTTGGAGAGCTTGCGGAGAAGCTAAGGGAAGAACGGCAGCGCTTCCGATTGTGGAAGATATCGGCATGCCGTCAAGGCTCTAGGGAGGCCTGGGCCATGGTGAAGACGCGGTACACAAAGGCTGACCCCAACCACATGGCCGAGGTCGGTCCTGTGGGGCCCGATGGGAAGGAGATCCCTGTAAGCTTAGTGTATGGCCAAGTAGAATTGGCCGCAAAGTATTCCCAGCAGAACTGTAAATTAGACAGCCTGTTAGATGGTATTGAAGAGGAATACAATCAGTCAAAATGAATATGTAATGTAATTGACATTTATAATGCCTTCTAGCCGGATTGTAGATCGTTTGTCATAGCCGACCTTTTCGCTTCAGCCTCGGGACCTGACGGTCCGGAGTGTGTCCGAATTCCCGTGCAATTATATAAGAATCGGGGAATGCATGGAGACCAGGTGTAGGGGTCATTAGTGCGTGAACAGACAAGTGCCTGACTAGTTATGTTATATTACATGGTTAGTAAGAAACATCTTCCAGGGAGAATAGTTCCGTTAGGGGTTCCTTTCCCTGGGAAGCATGCCCTAAAGTGCATGCCCATTCCGCGAAAAAGACGCGGGAAAAAAGCATCTGGGGCGCCTAAATAAGTAGATAAATGAGAAGATCATCTTTTAGGTCACCAACCGAATATTCCCTAATATTCCCTTAAGAACGCTAGCTTTCGGCTTCACCCAGTCTGAGGTACACATCCGGCTGATCCGGCAGTAACAATCGCAGAGGTGCTCCCTTTACCGCCTAGCCGAACAATCGGGAACGTAGGGGTAAGCACAGGAGCCAGGCAACCCAGCTTGGCCAAAACTTAAGTCATATCGATGCATATAATGGTGAAATAAAAGGTACATGCGGAAGTGTAACACATGTGTTGGGCATGAAGCCCGTATAAATAAGCTTCTGTTAAAAGAAGCCCCCAGGTTTAATGAGTGCGAATAGCACGTCATTTGATGAGCCTTTAAAGGCTATAAGAGAAAGGAAAGGGAGAAGGAGAGAAATGTAAGGCAGACAGTATATAAAAAATGGACAGAGGAAGGAGACGAACACAGAGTCCAGTGCTAGGCATAGAATCTTCGGAGACGGGCTGCGTTCCATAGGTTCGGCTCGAGTCGGTTATCCGATGCATCTCGCAGGCGGTACGCTCCACCAGTCAGGACTTGGTCGATTATGAAGGGACCTTCCCACTTGGGCTTGAGTTTGTCCTTTTTCTTGCCCGGCAGGCGTAGAACTAATTCGCCAATGTTGTAATTTTTGGCACGTACTTCTCTCCTTTGGTATCTTCGAGCCTGCTGTTGATAGAATGCGGAACGGGCTTTTGCCACGTCACGCTCCTCCTCTAATGCGTCCAAACTGTCCTGCCGATCGAGCTCGGCTTCTCTTTCTTCGTACATGCGCACTCAAGGTGAGTCATGAATTATGTCGCAAGGCAAAACTGCCTCTGCACCGTACATCATAAAGAATGGTGTGTATCCGGTGGTGCGATTCGGCATGGTCCGCAGCCCCCAGAGTACGGAGTCGAGCTCCTCTACCTAGTGCGTGTTAGATTCCTTGAGGGACCGCACTAATCTGGGTTTGATGCCGCTCATGATAAGACCATTTGCACGTTCGACCTGGCTGTTAGTTTGTGGGAGATAGACGGAAGCATAATCGAGCTTAATGCCCATGTTTTTGCACCAGAGTTTTACCTCGTCGGCAGTAAAGTTCGTGCCGTTATCAGTGATGATGCTGTGGGGGACGCCGTAACGGTGTACAACCCCGGATATAAAGTCTATCACTGGTACGAATTCGGCCGTCTTAACAGGCTTGGCTTCTATCCATTTGGTGAACTTATCCACCATGACCAGTAAGTATTTTTGCTTGTGGGTTCCGCCTTTAAGGGGTCCAACCATGTCAAGCCCCCAGACCGCGAAGGGCCAAGTGATGGGGATATTTTGGAGGGCAGTGGGTGGCATATGGCTTTGGTTTGCAAAGAGCTGGCAACCGGTGCATTTTTGGACTAAGTCCTGGGCGTCTGCCCAGGCTGTCGGCCAATAAAAGCCTGTACGAAAGGGCTTGCTTACAAGGGACTGAGCTGCAGCGTGATGACCACCGAGTCCAGCATGAATTTCAGCCAGGAGGTTCCGCCCTTCCTCTTCGGAGATGCACCTTTGAAGGACTCCGGTAGTGCTTTTCTTATAAAGCTCTCCTTCATGGACTTTGTAGGCTTTGGATTGTCGCACTATGCAGCGTGCCTCATTTTGGTCCTCGGGGAGTTCCTGCCTAGTAAGGTAGGCGAGGAATGGTTTTGTCCACGGGGCGATGACGGCCATTATTACATGGGCTGAGGGTGTTATTTCATTAGCAGAGCCTCCGATTGTGTCAGAATGTTCGGTGTCGGGCAGTGCGGTTGGGTCCGGGCTATTATTCTTCAGCTCCCCTTCCCATACTACGGATGGCTTGAACAGCCTTTCCAAGAAGATGTTGGGGGGGATTTGTCCTTCTTTGGTACCATCACCAGGTTTGCTAGCCAGTCCGGATGTTTTATATCTCTGATGAATCCGGCCTCCAATAGCTTTGCTAGCTCCTCTCCCATGGCATGTCTCTTAGGTTCGGAAAAACACCGAAGAGCCTGTTTGACAGGTTTGAATCCTGTTTGGATATTTAAGCTGTGCTCGGCCAGCCTGCGTGGGATTCTTGGCATGTCTGAAGGGTGCCAGGCGAAAATGTCCCAGTTCTCTCATAGGAACTCTCGCAGTGCAGCATCTACATCAGGGTTTAACTGTGCCCCGATGGAAGCTATTTCATTGGGGTCCATTGGATGGACTTGGAATTTGACTATTTCGTCCGCCGGTTTAAAGGAGGTGGACTTGGCTCTTTTGTCGAGTACCACATCGTCCCTATTCACCATAGAGCGCAGCGCAGTCAGTTCCTCAGCCGCTAGGGCTTCGGATAGTGCCTCAAGGGCCAGTGCAGATGTCTTGTTTTCGGCGCGGAATGCTATGTCCGGATCACTAGCGAGAGTGATGATCCCGTTAGGCCTGGGCATCTTGAACTTCATGTACCCGTAATGGGGTATTGCTTGGGAGATTGTAAACGCATCCCGCCCTAGCAGAGCGTGATAACCGCTGCTGAACGGAGCCACGTGGAACGTGACCTCTTTGGACCTGTAATTATCCGGCGTGCCGAACACCACATCTAGTGTGATTTTTCCTATACAGCATGCTTCCCGACTGGGGATTATTCCTCTAAAGGTTGTGCTGCTTCTCTCAATGCGGTTCCAGTCTATTTCCATTTTTTGAAGGGTTTCCTCATAAATGAGGTTCAATCCGCTACCGCCGTCCATGAGTACCTTGGTAAGATGAAAGCCATCCACTATTGGACTGAGGACCAATGCGGCTGGTGCTCAGGCTGTTTGGAATTTAGGTTCATCACTGGCGTTAAAGGTAATAGCCGTGTCACTCCATGGGTTTATTGTTTCTACTTGGTAGACTTCGGCAAGGCTACGGAGTGTCCTTTTTCTCATATTATTTGATGTGAAAGTCTCGAAGACTGTTAATACCGTATTGGTGTCTTTGGGGTGGCTTTCTGTGGCCTCCGGAATTAGGAGATTTTCGCCAATTTTGGCCACCTGCCGGAGTATCCAACATGCTCTAAGGCTGTGAGTTGGTATGACGTCCTTTGTACTGTGAATTTTATAGGGTCCATTAAGCCATCCTTCCAGTATGGTTCCATGCCCTGTAGAGGATTTTTGCTTTTTGGTGTTTGACCCGGGTGTCAGGCGATGATGCACCCTTTTATTTCGGACTGGGTTTGTATTTAGGGACGGATCGTCCCAAAATTTTATTTCGGTTTTCCAGGCGCTTTCCATCGCACAGTACTTTCGTACAATGGACACCAAGTCAGCGAAGCGTGCAATATCACGGCGACTTATGGCGTTGAGGATTCCCTTGTCCGTGCAATTATTGCAAAATATTGAGATTGCGTCTTCCTCGCGGCAGTCTTTTATCATGTTCTTAACCAGGAGGACTCTGGCCCAGTAATGATGTACTATTTCATCGGGCTCTTGCCTGATTTGGGATGGATCGCCTATGTTCAGGTGGGTGGGCGGAATTAAATCCGAAGCCTCACCCCATCTGAGGCTCAGAGGCCGAGGAATTTCCGAACTCGAAAATTTGGATTCCTGGATGTTGTCCAATGAATCCAGCCCGTCGCCTGACTCTAAGTTCAGGTCTTGAGTGATATCCTCCCCTCCGCGGGTATCCGGCTTGGAGGGATCGGGAATCCGGACGTAGCTAGTCCTTAAGATAGATGAAGGGTCGCCGCACTGTCCCTCTACCACGGCAACGTGATGGGGGACTTGGGGAGAGTTAATCTCTCTCAGATCGGGTCGTGAAAATATTCTGTTGCAAGAGCATATCGCCGCACTCAATGGCATTATTCGCAAATTGGAGCATCTCCTACGCTCGATGTGCAACACCGCTTCATCAACAACTCCTTCATCACCACCTCCGAAGAAAGAGATCTAAATACATGGGTATGGGCACTCCCCTTGGCAACCGCCAAGCTTGGGGGAGGTGCCCCGGTATCGTATCTATTGGGGAACGCAGTATTTCAAAAAAAATTACCTACGATCACGCAAGATCTATCTAGGAGATGCATAGCAACGAGAGGGGAGAGTGTGTCCACGTACCCTCGTAGACAAAAAGCGGAAGCGTTTAGTAACATGGTTGATGTAGTCGAACGTCTTCGTGATCCAACCGATCCAAGCACCAAACGTATGGCACCTCCGCGTTCAGCACACGTTCAGCTTGATGAAATCCCTCGATCTCTTGATCCATTTGAGGACAAGGGAGAGTTTCATCAGCACGACGGTGTGGCGACGGTGATGATGAAGCTACCTGCGCTGGGCTTCCCCTAAGCACGACGACGATATGACCGAGGTGTGTAATTGTGGAGGGGGCACCGCACACGGCTAAGAGAAGACTTGGTGTGTTTTCTACGGTTGCCCTCCCCACGTATATAAAGGAGGGAGAGGGAGGGAGGCAGCCTATGGCGCGCCCAAGTAGGAGGAATCCTACTTGGGCCCCTAGTCCAATTCGCCCCTCCCCCTGCCATATTTGGACAAGTGGGAAAGGAAGGAGGGGCAGGGGAAGGAAGTGGGAGTCCTACTTCATAGTTTCCTTTTCCTCCTCTCCTTTCCCTTTCTCCCCCTATAGGGGGCGCACCAGGCCCTTGTGGGCTGGTGTGTTCCCTTACTTGGCCCATTAAGCCCATATATTTGCCGGGGGTTGCCTGGAACCCCTTCCGGTGACTCAGTATCACCCGAAACACTTCCGGTTTTGAAATACCATTGTCCTATATATGAATCTTTACCTCTCTATCATTTCGAGACTCCTCGTCATGTCCATGATCTCATCCGGGACTCTGAACAAACTACGGTCATCAAATCATATAACTCATAATACAAATCGTCGTCGAACGATAAGCGTGCGGACCCTATGGGTTCGAGAACTATGTAGACATGACCGAGACACATCTCCGGTCAATGACAAATAGTGGAACATGGATGCTCATATTGGCTCCTACATATTCTACGAAGATCTTTATGGTCAAACTGCATAACAACATATGTCATTCCCTTTGTCATCGATATGTTACTTGCCCGAGATTCAATCATCGGTATCATCATACCTGGTTCAATCTCGTTACCGACAAGTATCTTTACTCGTTCCATAAAGCATCATCCCGCAACTAAATCATTAGTCACATTGCTTGCAAGGCTTATAGTGATGAACATTACTGAGAGGGCCCAGAGATACCTCTCCGATACACGGAGTGACAAATCCTAATCTCGATCTATGACAACTCAACAAACACCATCGGAGATACCTGTGGAGCACCTTTATAATCACCTAGTTACGTTGTGGCGTTTGATAGCACATAAGGTGTTCCTCCGGTATTCGGGAGTTGCATAATCTCATAGCCAGAGGAACATGCATAAGTCATGATGAAAGTAATAGCAATAAAAATAAATGATCATTATGCTAAGCTAATGGATGGGTCTTGTCCATCACATCATTCTCTAATGATGTGATCCCGTTGACCAAATGACAACACATGTCTATGGTCAGGAAACTTAACCATCTTTGATTAACGAGCTAGTCTAGTAGAGGCATACTAGGGACACTCTGTTTGTCTATGTATTCACACTTGTACTAAGTTTCCGGTTAATACAATTCTAGCATGAATAATAAACATTTATCATGATATAAGGAAATATGAATAACAAATTTACTATTGCCTCTAGGGCATATTTCCTTCAGTCTCCCACTTGCACTAGAGTCAATAATCTAGTTCACGTCGTCATGTGATTTAATACCAATAGTTGACATCTTTATGTGATTAGTTCACATCGCCATGTGACTAATACCCAAAGGGTTTTACTGGATTCAATAATCTAGTTCACATTGCTATGTGATTAACACCCAAAGAGTATTAAGGTGTGATCATGTTTTTCTTGTGAGAGAAGCTTAGTCAATGGGTCTGTCACATTCAGAGTTGTATGTATTTTGCAAATTTTCTATGTCTACAATGCTCTGCATGGAGCTACTCTAGCTAATTGCTCCCACTTTCAATATGTATCCAGATTGAGACTCATAGTCATCTGGATCGGTGTAAAAGCTTGCATCGACGCAACTCTTTATGACGAACTCTTTATCACCTCCATAACCGAGAAATATCTCCTTAGTCTTCTAATGATAATTTTGACCGCTATCCAGTGATCCACTCCTGGATCAATATCGTACCCCCTTGCCAAATTCATGGCAAGGTACATAATAGGTTTGGTACACAGCATAGCATACTTTACAGAACCTATGGCTGAGGCATAGGGAATGACTTTCATTCCCTTTATATTTTCTGCTGTGGTCGTGTTTTGAGTCTTACTCAACTTTACACCTTGCAACACAGGCAAGAACTCCTTCTTTAACTGTTTCATTTTGAACTACTTCAAAATCTTGTCAAGGTGTGTATTCATTGAAAAAACTTATCAAGCGTCTTGATCTATCTCTATAGATCTTGATGCTCAATATGTAAGCAGCTTCACCGAGGTATTTCTTTGAAAAAATCATTTCAAACACTCCTTTATGCTTTCTAGAATATTCTACATAATTTCTGATCAACAATATGTCATTCACATATACTTATCAGAAAGGGTGTAGTGCTCCCACTCACTTTCTTGTAAATACAGGCTTCATCGCAAGTCTGTATAAAACTATATGCCTTGATTAACTCATCAAAGTGTATATTCCAACTCCGAGATGCTTGCACCAGTCCATAGATAGATTGCTGGAGCTTGCACACTTTGTTAGCACCTTTAGGATTGACAAAACCTTCTCGTTGTATCATATGCAACTCTTCTTTAATAAATCCATTAAGGAATGCAGTTTTGACATCCATTTGTCAGATTTCATAAAAAGTGGCAATTGCTAACATGATTCCGACAGACTTTAAGCATCGATACAAGTGAGAAAATCTCATCGTAGTCAACACCTTTAACTTGTCGAAAACCTTTTGCTACAATTCGAGCTTTGTAGATAGTAACACTACTATCAGCATCCGTCTTCCTCTGGAAAATCCATTTAATCTCAATGGCTCGCCAATCATCGGGCAAGTCAATCAAAGTCCATACTTTGTTCTTATACATGGATCCCATCTCAGATTTCATGGCCTCAAGCCATTTCACAGAATCTGGGCTCTCATCGCTTCCTCATAGTTTGTAGGTTCGTCATGGTCAATTAATCACCTCCAGAACAGGATTACTGTACCACTCTGGTGCGGACCTCACTCTCGTTGATCTACGAGGTTCGGTAGTAACTTGATCTGAAGTTTCATGATCATCATCATTAGCTTCCTCACTAATTGGTGTAGGAATCACTGGAACTAATTTCTTTGATGAATTACTTTCCAATTCGGGAGTAGGTACAATTACCTCAGCAAGTTCTACTTTCCTCCCTCTCACTTCTTTCAAGAGAAACTCCTTCTCTAGAAAGGATCCATTCTTAGGAATGAATATCTTGCCTTCGGATCTGTGATAGAAGGTGTACCCAATAGTTTCCTTTGGGTATCCTATGAAGACGCATTTCTCCGATTTGGGTTCGAACTTATGAAGTTGAAGCTTTTTCACATAAGCATCACAGTCCCAAATTTTAAGAAATGGCAACTTAGGTTTCTTGCCAAACCATAGTTCATATGGTGTCATCTCAATGGATTTATATGGTGCCCTTTTTAACGCGAATGCAACTGTCTCTAATGCATAACCCCAAAACGTTAGTGGTAAATCGGTAAGAGACATCATAGATCGCACCATATCTAATAAAGTACGGTTACGACGTTCGGACACACCATTACGTGTGGTGTTCCAGGTGGCATGAGTTGTGAAACTATTCCACATTGTTTCAAATGAAGGCCAAACTCGTAACTCAAATATTTGCCTCTGCGATCAGATCGTAGAAACTTTATTTTCTTGTTACGATGATTTTCCACTCCACTCTGGAATTCTTTGAACTTTTCAAATGTTTCGGACTTGTGTTTCATTAAGTAGATATACCCATATCTACTAAAATCATCTGTGAAGGTCAGAAAATAATGATACCCGCTGTGAGCCAAAACACTTATTGGACCACATACATCAGTATGTATTATTTCCAGCAAGCACTACAAGAAATATGTCAACTTGTGACCTTGACTATTGGTCACTGAAAGGTCATTGTTTTTCATTTGCGACTTTTTTGTGACCAAAAACAGAAGGTCAAAAGCTGGCGGTCGTAAACTGAAATTAACGACCTTCTCTATGATAAGGTCGTAGACGTTTACGACCAAAATATGTCTATTGTTTTGTTCTGGTCACTAGCAACCTCCCCAGGCCATGTAGGCATCCAGCGTGGCAAGCTGATGTGGCACAAGATTCAGCCCGGTCCAATTCGGTATTCTACATGGGCCTAGCCCATTAATTCAGCCTATTAGTAGATGGGCCAAGCCCAACAATTAAGCCTTCTCATTTTTGGGCCGTGGCCTTTTCTGCTAGAAAGTTTTAGTTTTTTTGTAATATAAAAAAGGTCCACTAGTCAAATGGGTCCCAGATGTCAGGTTCAGGTACGTGGGTCCTAGCTAGCAAGTTCATATTCTTCATATTTCAATTTAGCAGTAAATAAATAACCAGTATTTGAATTAACACAAACAAAACACACACATAATACTCCAAATATTATCAGCCAGATTCAGTACATAGCTCCTATTGTACAAATAACATATACTTTACAAGCTCTACACATAATAAGCTCTAACATATACAAGCTCTACAAGCTCTACACGTGATACGGTGCCCTGGTGTTAACCCTGTAGCTCTACAAGTGTCTTCAATCTTCTTCAACATGGAGCTCCTTCGGTAGCGAGCACACACTGGGCACCTGCATCATCACAGGAAGGCAATTTTAGATCATAAAAACGAATGTTCCAAGCACAGTTTAGAGAAAAGAACTAAGTAAATTTTCCCTCAATCATACAAACAAAGTTTAGAGAAAACCAAACATGAACAAGCACTTATTATGCAGGACACATACGTACACATCTCAGGAAAAGCTCGGAAAGAGCAAGGTGTCAGAGCATGATGTTATCAAAAGCATGATTTACAAGTTTGTCTCTGAGACATACGATAGGTGCTTTTCATAGAAGACAGAATAAGTAAAACTATCCATGTTTGCCAACCCAGACTCTAAACGATACTCTAACCAAGACCATCCAGAGGTGACCCGAAGAGCGACCCAATATAGTGACTGCTACAGGTCATATTTTGATAGTAAAACTGATGTGTAATCATATAGATAATAAAATACATGGCACAATATCAGTACAACTCCAAACAGCCAATAAATCTCATAGTACCACAAGGACATGCACCTGCAGTACATCCTGCATTGCAGGTTCACATCAGCAGCTCATAGCAAGGCTATCAGTTCAACAACACTAATACCACCTCAAGCATCAGTAGTTTAAGAAGAATGAGCACCAAAACAAAAGGGCAGTAGATACCTCTTCAAACTTTTTTTCAAAAATCAGCTCATCCTCTTGACCGCTCCAGATATTGTCCATGTGCATTGCTCAGGAAATTATAAATTCTGGTATAGCACACAAGAAAATATCAGAGTAGAAAAGTGGCATAGAAACTACCAAAAAATTCTCATTCTTATTGTTATTGCAAGAAGGCATCGATCAGATTTTGAAGCTAATAATAATTAACATGTACACAAGGAAGATAGTTAGACAAAATGATCACACATATCTATGGTACAGTAAACCAATAATCTGGAGATGCATGACAGCACACACCAGTTTGGGTTTTAAAAAATTCCATCTTCAAGCATCACACTAGCAAATGATAGGAAAGATCACAGGAAATAGGAATGCCCTGATCAAGTATACATAAGCATAGAAAAGATCAAACAAGCTCATTGTGCATTTTCTCTTTCAATGTGATACACAATAAGCATAAGTAACCACTAGGAAAATAACTTGCTATCTACAGGCCCTATTATCGGCAACAAGAACATTACGCAAGGAAGAACATTATATTAACAAAGCAATCTGTTAGACAACATTATGTGGGGGCTACATGAGTATTATGTGGGGGCTGCATGATCCGTCATTTTAAAATGCTTCCTAAAAATACAAGACTGAAAGAATGCCCACGTCCCCCGCCAGCGGCCGCTTCTCCATGGTCTGGAGGGTCAGGCAGAAATCATACTGCCACAGTGTGCACCTGGTTAACCTGAATCAGCAGCTCGCCATCCTACTCCAATAGACTGAACCTCTCCTTGCTATCTCGCCTGACCACCTACACGCGAGAAGGCAAAAAACATTTACTCAAAGCATCTTACAATTCACAACAAATTTGAGATTGACCCAATTAATTTTACAGCATATAGAGATTTCATAATCAAAATTCATGGTGCTAGGCTGCTAGCTATCAAGATGAAAACAACATGTAGCAGATACAAGCATACCAGGCAAGGTGGGCTAGGTGTTTAGTAAGATCACCTACTGTTCAGTAGAAATATGGGTCATGAACAAATATTACCTCCCTGATTTCAGCCACCATGTGGGACTTGAGGGGAACCTTGGCGAAGGTCTGCAAGTTGAGGCCGAGCAGGTCGAGGACCCGCACGTAGCCGTTGCTCCTCATGCCCAGGCTCAGCTCCGGCGCCATGTGCCACAATACCATCGTCTTGAGAAGAGAAGCACAGACTGCCGAGCAGGTCGAGGACCCGCACGTAGCCGTTGCTCCTCATGCCCAGGCTCAGCTCCGGCGCCATGTGCCACAATACCATCGTCTTGAGAAGAGAAGCACAGACAGAAGGCAGCCGTGAGTGGGTACCAAGGGAAAAACAGAAGCCACAACCAAGAATTGCAAGATTTAGTATAAAGGAAATAGGATTTCATATATCAACTGACATGGGTTGCATTGAAACCAAATGAGTCAGCAAAAATGACTCCCATCAACAGCAAGTATGCGGTAGCAGCTGTTGTCACAGCAACCGGAAACTCAAAAATGATATTGGCGGCAAACCCATTACATGTACCAGACGCCACCCACCTACCAAAATTGATAAACACTTCAGTTGTGCCCAATCCTATCACAGGGCTCGGAAATGACAATGCCACAACCCTTTGCATGTACCAGACCCCATAAACCTGTCCAAACTGCTATAGGAGATGGACGTGCTACCTGCTGCTGCGGTGGTGCATCGTGGTGGCCTGTTTGAGCTCCTCCTCCTGATGTTGCTCACTAACCTGCAGGATAAACAAGGCCATAGGTGAGCTCCAGCAAAGGCATTTCATGATGATTTCAGGGCAGAAGATTGCACCTAACTATACACCAAGAACACAACTGCTAGAAACTGTTAAGACATACATATTACTAGGAAACATGCCCGTGTGTTGCAATGGGAGAATAAATATCCCCGCACTCATCCAATTTAGTCCCTAAATACTGCACATTTGTGAACATTGCAAAACCATTTCATCCAACTTTCATTGAAAATACAAACTATTGCAGCCAAGTTTCTATAATTTAGTGTGGAGCTTAAACAATTGTAGTATAATCGTGGGCAATCAGTCAATCAGGCACCCAAACAAAATAGTAGTATAATCGTTGCTAGCCCAGCCACTCAGATCCGATCGATGTGGCCAACTACTAATCATAATGTTTCCCCTGCCTGCTATGGATCCTTGCTGCTAACAACCCATCCAGCCTCCCTTGCAAGATGCCAAAAAGAATCGAATCGATCGGAAGTAGCTACTGGCCAACTGCCTACTGCTAGTGCTAGCAATCAGTGGGGATAGATCGGACCGAGTAATTACCTGGGATGGCGGACATGCACGGCTCGGCGAAGTTCCCACTACAGACGACCACGACATCAAACCTCCTCCTCCAGCTCGCTGCTAGTGCAGGCGAGCCTCACCCTCCAGCCCGCGTCGTCGTCCCTGCTGCGGCAGACACTCACCACCTTCATCCCGAACCGGACCAGCCCGACAGGGTCGAACCGCCGCGCGAACTCCTCGTGGTATCTTAGCACCGGGGAACTTGCGTGGGTCGGCGGAGGAGTGGTCCGTGACGACGACCACCGCGTCTCGAAGATCTTGGCCGTGATCTGCTCGTTCTACGGTGACAACTTGGATCTAGGAGTGGGGAGAGGATCTGAGGTGGGGAGGGGAGGTGTGGTGGAGGTGGGTGGCGGCGAGGAGAGGGGTGGGTGGTGGAGGTGGGTGGCAGCGGGGGAGGGGAGGAGTCTGGATCGAGGAGCGCTAGGGTTTGCCCATGGGGAGAGAGAGGAGGGGACAAGGAGTGGTGTGCGGGGGAGAGAGGAGCTCCCGGTGGGTGGGTGAGAGGGTGAGACGGTGTGGGCCGTTGGATCTGGGAGTATTCGACAGTCTCTAATGCTTGATCTGCGTGACATGCTCGTAGACCAATCAGAACAAAGTACAGGATTTAATAACGGTATGACCATCTAAATTGGTCGCAATCGATTAACAATAGGTGGCTGTTATGAGTCAGTCAGATGATTTTGTCTAGAAATCATCCACCTAGCTAGCCTCTCGATCTGCGCATTGGTGATCGTTTGATCACATCAATATGTCACGACAGCACCGAGCATGAAAAAACTTCAACGCAGCACCGATGACATCCCCACGAAGCTCCATTGCGGCTCTCAACAGCGCGCCAAGAGCTCCAACGTGGCACCACGGTGTCCGACGAAGCTCCATTGCAGCGTCGGGGAGCTCCAACGCAACACCACGACGCCCGGCGGTAAGTTCCCTTCTCTTTTTATGACAACGTTTAAGTACGGTTCCCTCGAATAACTAGAGTTCTTTCATACTAGGTGGGATTTTCGTCGATTCACTAGGAAACGGGTCAAATTTGAACTGCGGCTTCCTTATAGTTTGTTCTTTATTTTCTTCAAAAAATCATTTCTAGGTACATAAGTATCTATTTACTCACAGAAATATCAAAGGTTTTCAATATTCAACCACCAGCTAGGAACGGTCAAGCCCGCCGTTTTGACTGCATTTTGAAACGGGCATGGAAAATTAAAAAAAATCAAAAAATTGGAAAACCTTCGCATTTTGTCATTATATGTGACCAAGTTTCTAGGAAAATTAATAAACTTGTAATACGGTAATTATTTTCAAAAAGTGTTCTCAGAAAATACATTTTCCATTTTTTGAGTACCCGAAATTAGTTTTTTTTGTGAAGGACCTACCATATATTTGTTGCAAAATTGGACCAAATAAATTTTCTAAAATACTAGAACATATTTAACGCACAATTGACCAAACGGTTGGGTGTCAAAAGCCTTGATCCATCTCTGGTGAAAAAGACAAATTTCCGCCGATTTAGTAGGAAGCGGGTCAAATTTGAACTGCAGTGGACTCATAGTTTGCTCTTTATTTTTTCCAAAAATCATTTCTAGGTACATAAGTATCTATTTAATCAGAGAAATATCAGAAAATTTCCAAGATTCAACCACTAGCTAGGAACGGCCAAGCCCACCATATTTTGAAACGGGCATGAAAAATTCAAAAAAAATCAAAAAATTAGAAAACCTTCGCATAGTGTCATTATATGTGGCAAAGTTACCAGGAAAAATAATGAACTTATAATACAATAATTATTCTTAAAAAGTGTTCTCAGAAACGAGCTATCATGTGTGAAGATCAATGGCTTTCAAGTTAAATGATCAATCTGAAGGCCACATTCATAGCATAGTTTGTTCAAATGATCTCATATTGTGCACAAGGGTGCATGTTGGAATGGCAAACAATGTTGCCTAAGGAATTTTTCATTTTCTTTGGACGAAAAAATCATTTTCCATTTTTCGAGCGCCCAAAATGAGCTTTTTTGTGAAGGACCTACCAAATAATTGTTGCAAAATTGTACCAAATCAATTTTCTAAAATACTAGGCCATATTTAATGCACAGTTAACCAAATGATTGGGTGTAAAAAGTTCTGACCCACCTCTCGTGAAAAAGACAAATTTCTATCGATTTAGTTGGAAGCGGGTCAATTTTGAACTACGGCTGCCTCATAGTTTGCTATTTATTTTTTCCAAAAATCATTTCTAGGTACATAAGTATCTATTTAATCAGAGAAACACCAAAAAAATTCCAAGATTCAACCACTAGCTAGGAACGGTCATTCCCCCCGTTTTGACCGCATTTTCAAACGGGCATAAAAAATTCAAACAAAATCAAAAAATTGGAAAACCTTTGCATTGTGTCATTATATGTGGCCAAGTTCACAGGAAAAATAACAAACTTGTAATACGGCAATTATTTTTTAAAAAATGTTCTCATAAATGAGCTATCATCTCTGAAGATTCATGGCTTTCAATCCAAATGATCAATCTTATGGCCACATTCATGGCATAGTTTGTTCAAATGATCTCATATTGTTCACAAGGGTGCATATTGGAATGGCAAACAATGTTGCCTAAGGGATTTTTCATTTTCTTTGGACGAAAAATCAATTTTCCATTTTTCGAGTGCCCAAAATGATTTTATTTTGTGAAGGACCTACAATATATTTATTGGAAAATTGGACCAAATCAATTTTATAAAATACTAGGCCATATTTAATGCACAATTGACCAAATGGTTGGGTTTCAAAAGTTTTTATCCACCTCTGGTGAAAAAGACAAATTTCTGCTGATTTAGATGGAAGCGGGTCAAATTTGAACTGTGGCGGCCTCATAGTTTGCTCTTTATTTTTATCAAAAATCATTTCTAGGTAGAAAAGTATCTATTTAATCAGAGAAATATCAAAAGTTTTCCAAGATTCAAGCACTAGCTAGGAACGGTCAAGCCCGCCGTTTTGACAACATTTTGAAACGGGCATAAAAAATTCAAAAAAAATCAAAAAATTGGAAAACCATCGCATTGTGTCATTATATGTGACCAAGTTTCCAGGAAAAATAATAAACTTGTAATACGGCAATTATTTTTAAAAGTGTTCTCAGAAATGAGCTATCATGGATGAAGATTCAGGGCTTTCAAGCCAAATGATCAATCTTATGGCCACATTCATGGCAATGTTTGTTCAAATGATCTCATATTGTGCACAAGGGTGCATTTTGTAATTCTAAACAATGTTTCCCAAGGGAGTTTTCATTTTCTTTGCACGGAAAATACATTTTCCATTTTTCGAGTGCCCGAGATGAGTTTCTTTTTGTGAAGGACCTACCATATATTTGTTGCAAAATTGGACCAAATCAATTTTATAAAATACTAGGCCATATTTAATGCACAATTGACAAAATGGTTGGGCGTCAAAAGTTTTGACCCACCTTTGGTGAAAAAGATAAATTCCCGCCGATTCAGCAGGAAGCGGGTTAAATTTGAACTGCAGCTGCCTCATAGTTTACTATTTATTTTTTCCAAAAATTATTTATAGTTACATAAGTACCTATATAATCATAAATACATGGTTTGGTGGCGATACGTCGAGGTTTGGGCGGTGGCCGAGGCCCCCAACTCTAGAGCGCGTAAACTCGCATGCCCTCCGCGTGGTCACCGCGTGACCGTGGCATTGCCTTGTGTTCTGGGCAGCCTAGGCATGTCTAGTGGGTTGGGCACTCCCTAGGTAGGTGCTAGGAAGAAAATTACAACATAAGATTCTCACGAGGAGACCGATCGATGCTGAAACATGAATTAGCAGCCAAGTGTTGGATTAGCGGTACGGGAAATGTACATGGCTAATGGGCGTGAGTTTTGGCTGAGGATGGTCAGTTACTAAGAAGACCGTCTTCACAAATTTTCAGCTCAAAAGGAGGAGCCTAGGTGGTACTTGCTTTGCAAACTACCACACTGGACATAAATACGAATGTTGAAGCTCGGCTCAAAATAATGAATGTACTGAGCTGGCATTTGGTGGAGGATGGTTATTTGGGCATAGGAAAGCACTGTAGAAAATGGATACTATTTGGACATGCCAAAGTGGTACTTCCTTCACAAACTGTTGTTCTGAACAGAATAGGAAAATGAATATTTTTGAATTATTTTTGAACTAGGCAAGGAAGGTTTTTTACATATTTGATGAAGATATGACCCAAAGAATTTATGGGATTTTTTTGGGAATTTTTGGAATGACAGAAATATAGGTTGCTTCACAACCTAGGGCAAAAACTGCCACATGGACATGACACATAGGCAAAACTGATGAGGTGGTGCCTAGTCATAGCAACCCACCACAATTTACAAGGTTATGACCATCTATATTGGTCATGATCAGCTAGAAATAAGGCAGCAGACCAGTGCTATCTGCTTTATGACCATTTCGTGTAAGGAAATTACGACCTTTCTGACCAAAATGGTTGTTATAGTTTAGGGTTTGGACCCCCCTGAACAGCTTTAGACCAATTGGTCTGAAATGGTCATGGATCTATGACCAATTCTTCCAGGGTCACTGATAGAAGGTCACTAGTTGACATATTTCTTGTAGTGAAGTCAGTTGCTCACTCCATTGTTCCGGAAAACGGAGTCTTAGTCATCTTGCCCATGAGGCATGGCTCGCAAGCATCAAGTCATTCCAAAAGCCCATCAGCATGGAGTTTCTTCATGCGCTTTACACCAATATGATTTAAACGGCAGTGCCACAAATAAGTTGCACTATCATAATTAACTTTCTATCTTTTGGCATCAATATTATGAATAAGTGTATCATTACGATCGAGATTCAATAAACCATTTATATTAAGTGTATGACCATAGTAGGTTTTATTCATGTAAATAGAACAACAATTATTATTCGACTTAAATGAATAACCGTATTGCAATAAACATGATCCAATCAAATTCATGCTCAACGCAAACACCAAATAACATTTTATTTTGGTCCAACACTAATCTTGAAGGTAGAGGGAGTGTGCGATGGCGATCTTATCAACCTTGGAATCACTTTCAACACACATTGTCACCTCGCCCTCAACTAGTCTTTGTTCATTCTGTAACTCCTATTTCGAGTTACTAATCATAGCAACTGAACCAGTATCAAATACCCAGGGGCTACTATGAACACTAGTAAAGTACACATCAATAACATGTATATCATATATACTTTTGTTCACTTTGCCATCCTTCTTATCCGCCAAGTATTTGGGGTAGTTCCGCTTCCAGTGACCATTTCCTTTGCAGTAGAAGCACTCGGTTTCAGGCTTGGATCTACCTTTGGGCTTATTCATGGGAGTGGCAACTTGCTTGCCATTCTTCTTGAAGTTCCCTTTTCTTTTACTTGAAACTAGTGGTCTTGTTAACCATCACCACTTGATGCTATTTCTTGATTTCTACCTTCGCCAATTTTAGCATCGCGGGGAGCTTGGGAATCGTTTTCATCATCCCTTGCATATTATAGTTCATCACGAAGTTCTAGTAACTCGGTGATAGTGACTAGAGAACTCTGTCAATCACTATCTTATCTAGAAGATTAACTCCCACTTGATTCAAGCGATTGTAGTACCCAGACATTCCGAGCACATGCTCACTAGTTGAGATATTCTCCTCCATCTTGTAGGAAAAGTATTGTCAGAGGTCGCATACCTCTTGACACGTGCATGAATCTGAAATACTAATTTCAACTCTTGGAACATCTTATATGCTCCATGGTATTCAAAACATTTTTGAAGTCCCAGTTTTAAGCCGTAAAGCATGGTACACTAAACTATCAAGTAGTCATCATATCGAGCTTGTTGAACATTCATAACGTCTGCATCTGCTCCTGCAATAGGTCTGTCACCTAGCGGTGCACCAAGGACATAATTCTTCTGTGTAGCAACGAGGATAATCCTCAGATCATGGACCCGGTCCGCATCATTGCTACTATCATATTCCAACTTAGTTTTCTCTAGGAACATAGTAAAAATAAAACATGGGAGCTATACACGAGCTATTGATCTACAACATAGATATACTAATACTATCAGGACTAAGTTCACGATAAATTAAGTTCAATTAATCATATTACTTAAGAACTCCCACTTAGATAGACATCCCTCGAGTTATCTAAATGATCACATGATCCATATCAACTAAAGCATGTCCGATCGTCACGTGAGATGGAGTAGTCTTCAATGGTGAACATCTCTATGTTGATCATATCTACTATATGATTCACGTTCGACCTTTCGGTCTCCAGTGTTCCGAGGCCATATCTTCATATGCTAGGCTCGTCAAGTTTAACCCGAGTATTATGCATGTGCAAAACTGGCTTAAACCCATTGTATGTGAACATAGAGCTTATCACACCCGATCATCACATGGTGTCTCGGCACGACGAACTGTAGCAACGGTGCATACTCAGGGATAACACTTATATCTTGAAATTTAGTGAGAGATCATCTTATAATGCTACCGACGTACTAAGCAAAATATGATGCATAAAAGATAAACATCATGTGCAATCAAAATAAGTGATATGATATGGCCATCATCATCTTGTGCCTTTGATCTCCATCTCCAAAGCACCATCATGATCACCATCATCACCGACTTGACACCTTGATCTCCATCGTAGCATCATTGTCGTCTCACCAACTATAGCTTATACGACTATCGCTACCGCTTAGTGATAAAGTAAAGCAATTACATGGTGATTGCATTTCATACATTAAAGCGACAACCATATGGCTCCTGCCAGTTGCCTGATAACTTTTACAAAACATGATCATCTCATACAACAATTTATATATCATCACGTCTTGACCATATCACATCACAACATGCCCTGCAAAAACAAGTTAGACATCCTCTACTTTGTTGTTGCATGTTTTACGTGGCTGCTACGGGCTTCTAGCAAGAACCGTTCTTACCTACGCATCAAAACCACAACGATTTTTTGTCAAGTGTGTTGTTTTAACCTTCAACAAGGACCGGGCATAGTAAAACTCGATTCAACTAAAGCTGGAGAAACAGACACCCGCTAGCCACCTGTGTGCGAAGCATGTCAGTAGAACCAGTCTCATGAACGCGGTCATGTAATGTCGGTCCGGGCCGTTTTATCCAACAACACCGCCGAATCAACGTAAGATGTTGCGGGTAAGCAGTATGACTTTTATCGCCCACAACTCTTTGTGTTCTACTCGTGCATATAACATCTACGCATAGACCTGGCTCAGATGCCACTGTTGGGGAACGAAGTATTTTGAAAAATTTACCTGGGATCACGCAAGATCTATCTTGGAGATGCATAGCAATGAGATGGGAGAGTGTGTCCACGTACCCTCATAGACCGAAAGCGAAAGCGTTTAGTAATGCGGTTGATGTAGTCGAAAGTCTTCGCGATCCAACCGATCCAAGCACCGAACGTATGGCATCTCCGCGTTCAGCACACGTTCAGCTCTATGACGTCCCTCGATCTCTTGATCCAGTTGAGGACAAGGGATAGTTCCGTCAGCATGATGGCGTGGCGATGGTGATGATGAAGTTACCGGCACTGGGCTTCGCCTAAGCACTACGACGATATGACCGACGTGTGTAACTGTGGAGGGGGGCACCACACACGGCTAAGAGAAGACTTGGTGTGTGTTCTAGGGGTGCCATCCCCACGTATATAAAGGAGGGAGAGGGAGGGAGGCAGCCTATGGCGCACCCAAGTAGGAGGAATCCTACTTGGGTCCCTAGTCCAATTCGCCCCCTACCATATTTGGACAAGGGGGAAAGGTAGGAGGGGGGAGGGGAAGGAAGTAGGAGTCCTACTTCATACTTTCCTTTTCCTCCTCTCCTTTCCCTTTCTCCCCACGTGGCTTGCCCTATAGGGGGTGCACCAGCCCCTTGTGGGCTGGTGTGTTCCCTTACATGGCCCATTAAGCCCATATCTTTGTCGGGGGTTGCCCGGAATCCCTTCTGATGACCCGGTATCACCCGGAACACTTCCGGTGTTCAAATACCATCGTCCTATATATGAATCTTTACCTCTCGACCATTTCGAGACTCCTCATCATGTCCGTGATCTTATCCGGGACCCCGAACAAACTTCAGTCATCAAATCACATAATTCATAATACAAATCATCATTGAACGTTAAGCGTGCGGACCCTACAGGTTCGAGAACTATGTGGACATGACTGAGACACATCTCCAGTCAATAACCAATAGCGAAACCTGGATGCTCATATTGGCTTCTACATATTCTACGAAGATCTTTATCGGTCAAACCACATAACAACATACGACATTCCCTTTGTCATCGGTATGTTACTTGCCCGAGATTCGATCGTCGGTATCATCATACCTAGTTCAATCTCATTACCGACAAGTCTCTTTACTCGTTCCGTAATGCATCATCCCGCAGCTAACTCATTACTCACATTTCTTGCAAGGCTTATAGTGATGAACATTACTGAGAGGGCCCAGAGATACCTCTCTGATACACAGAGTGACAAATCCTAATCTCGATCTATGCCAACTCAACAAACACCATCGGAGACACCTGTGTAGCATCTTTATAATCACCCAGTTACATTGTGACGTTTGATAGCACACAAGGTGTTGCTCCGGTATTCGGGAGTTGCATAATCTCATAGTCAGAGGAACATGTATAAGTCATGATGAAAGCAATAGCAATAAAACTAAATGATCATTATGCTAAGCTAGCGGATGGGTCATTTCATCACATCATTCTCTAATGTTTTGATCCCATTGATCAAATGAAAACACATGTCTATGGTCAGGAAACTTAACCATCTTTGATTAACGAGCTAGTCTAGTAGAGGCATACTAGGGACACTCTTTTTGTCTCTGTATTCAGGCGTGTACTAAGTTTCCGATTAATACAATTCTAGCATGAATAATAAACATTTATCATGATATAAGGAAATATAAATAACAACTTTATTATTGCCTCTAGGGCATATTTCCTTCAGTATCACCATCACACCTTTATCTTTATTGTTTTTCTTAGTTCAATCCTTTTGGTTATGTCTTGATCTAGTAGAATAAAGTTTTTAGTATGTTCTAGTTTTGAGTTTTGCTTTATGTTCCCTCTATATAATTGAGTTCATGAGTTATATATAATAAAGAGTAGTTTTGAGTTGAGGGCTTTGCTTGCTTGCTATGATCTTAAGGGAATTAAATTAAAGAAAGAACAAAAAGAAATAAAAAGATCATATATTGATCTTACGGAGAGTAATGACTTCACATATAAAGAGTATGATGAATAAAAGTTGTTGAGAGTTGACAAACGTAGTTTTGGTCATTGTTGCAATTAATAGGAAGTAATAAAGAAAGAGAGGCTGTTGGGGACCGCAGTATTTCAAAAAAAAATCCTATGATCACGCAAGATCTATCTAGGAGATGCATAGCAACGAGAGGGGAGAGTGTGTCTACTTACCCTTGTAGACCTGAAGCGGAAGCGTTTAGTAACGCGGTTGATGTAGTCGAACGTCTTCGCTATCCAACCGATCAAGTACCGAACGCATGACACCTCCGCGATCTGCACACATTCAGCTCGGTGACGTCCCTCGTACTCTTGATCCAGCTAAGGCCGAGGGTGAGTTGCGTCAGCACGACAGCGTGTTGACGGTGATGATGAAGTTATCGACGCAGGGCTTCGCCTAAGCACTACGGCAATATGACCGAGTTGGAAAACTGTGGAGGGGGGCACCGCACATGGCTAAAGATCAACTTGTGTGTCTATGGGGTGCCCCCTTGCTACCGCTTGAGCACTGCGTTCGATTTCCCCGAAGAGGAGAGGATGATGCAGCAAAGTAGCGTAAGTATTTCCCTCGGTTTTTGAGAACCAAGGTATCAATCCAGTAGGAGGCTACACGCGAGTCCCTCGTACCTACACAAAAACAATAGCTCAACGCAACCAACGCGCTTAGGGGTTGCCAATCCCTTCACGGTCACTTACGAAAGTGAGATCTGATAGAGATGATAAATAATATTTTTGGTATTTTTGGTATAGAGATGCAAAGTAAAAAAGTAAAAGCAAAGTAAAAGCAAAGCAATAATAAAGCGATGGAGATTGATATGATGAGAAAGAGACCCGGGGGCCATAGGTTTCACTAGTGGCTTCTCTCAAGAGCATAAGTATTCTACGGTGGGTGAACAAATTACTTTTGAGCAATTGACAGAATTGAGCATAGTTATGAGAATATCTAGGTATGATCATGTATATAGGCATCACGTCCGAGACAAGTAGACCGACTCCTGCCTGCATCTACTACTATTACTCCACTCATCGACCGCTATCTAGCATGCATCTATAGTATTAAGTTAAAAATAGAGTAACGCCTTAAGCAAGATGACATGATGTAGAGGGATAGTTTCATGCAATATGATAAAACCCCATCTTGTTATCCTCGATGGCAACAATACAATATGTTCCTTGATGCCCCTTCTGTCACTGGGAAACGACACCGCAAGATCGAACCCAAAGCTAAGCACTTCTCCCATGGCAAGAAAAACCAATCTAGTAGGCCAAACCAAACTGATAATTCGAAGAGACTTGCAAAGATAACCAATCATACATAAAAGAATTCAGAGAAGATTCAAATATTATTCATAGATAGACTTGATCATAAACCCACAATTCATCGGTCTCAACAAACACACCACAAAAAGAAGATGACATCGAATAGATCTCCACAGGAGAGGGGGAGAACATTGTATTGAGATCCAAAAAGAGAGAAGAAGCCATCCAGCTACTAACTATGGACCCGTAGGTCTGAAGTAAACTACTCACACTTCATCGGAGGGGCTTGGTTGATGATGTAGAAGCCCTCCGTGATCGATGCCCCCTCCGGCGGAGATCCGGAACAGGCCACAAGATGGGATCAAGTGGATACAGAAAGTTGCGGCGGTGGAATTAGGTTTTTGGCTCCGTCCTCGATCGTTTGGGGGTACGTAGGTGGAGCTTCGAGGGGCCCACGAGGCAGGGGGGCGCGCCCTAGGGGGCGCCCTCCACCCTCGTGGCTTTCTTGACGGAGGGTCCAAGTCTCCTGGATCTTATCTGATTAGAAAATCACGTTTCCAAAGGTTTCATTCCGTTTGGACTCCGTTTGATATTCTGTTTCTCCGAAACACTGAAATAGGCAAAAAAAACAGCAATTCTGGGCTGGGCCTCCGGTTAATAGGTTAGTCCCAAAAATAACATATAAGTGGAAAATAAAGCCCAATATAGTCCAAAACAGTAGATAATATAGCATGGAGCAATCAAAAATTAAAGATACATTGGAGACGTATCAAGCATCCCCAAGCTTAATTCCTGCTCGTCCTCGAGTAGGTAAATGATAAAAACAGAATTTTTGATGCGGAGTGCTACTTGGCATAATTTTAGTGCAATTCTTCTTAATTGTGGTATGAATATTCAGATCTGAAAGATTCGAGACAAAAGTTCATATTGACATAAAAATGATAATACTTCAAGCATACTAACTAAGCAATTATGTCTTCTCAAAATAACATGGCCAAAGAAAGTTCATCCCTACAAAATCATATAGTTTAGTCATGTTTCATTTTTGTCACACAAGAATGATCTCATCATGCACAACCCCGATGACAAGCCAAGCAATTGTTTCATACTTTAGTAATCTCAAACCTATAAACTTTCACGCAATATATGAGCGCGAGCCATGGACATAGCACTATGGGTGGAATAGAATATAATGAGAAGACAAAAAAGGAGAAAGTCTCACATCAACGAGGCTAATCAATGGCCTATGGAGATGCCCACCGATTGATGTTAATGCAAGGAGTAGGGATTGCCATGCAATGGATGCACTAGACCTATAAATGTATGGAAGCTCAACAAAAGAAACTAGTGGGTGTGCATCCAACTTGCTTGCTCATGAAGACCTAGGGCACTTGAGGAGGCCCATTGTTGGAATATACAAGCCAAGTTCTATAATGAAAAATTACCACTAGTATATGAAAATGATAACATGAGAGACTCTCTACTATGAAGATCATGGTGCTACTTTGAAGCACAAGTGTGGTAAAAGGATAGTAACATTGTCCCTTATCTCTTTTTTCTCTCATTTTTTTGGGCCTTTTCTCTTTTTTTATGGCCTTTCTCTCTTTTTTTGGGCCTTCTCTTTTTTATGGCCTTTCTCTTTTTTTATTCCTCACTTGGGACAATGCTCTAATGATGATCATCACACTTCTATTTATTTACAACTCAATGATTACAACTCGATACTAGAACAAAGATGACTCTATATGAATGCCTCCGGCGGTGTACCGGGATATGCAATGAACCAAGAGTGACATGTATGAAAGAATTATGAACGGTGGCTTTGCCACAAATACTATGTCAACGACATGATCATGCTAAGCAATATGACAATGATGAATGTGTCATGATGAACGGAATGATGGAAAGTTGCATGGCAATATATCTCAGAATGGCTATGGAAATGCCATAATAGGTAGGTATGGTGGCTGTTTTGAGGAAGATATAAGGAGGTTTATGTGTGAAAGAGCGTATCATATCACGGGGTTTCGATGCACCGGCGAAGTTTGCGCCAACTCTCAATGTGAGAAAGGGCAATGCACGGTACCGAAGAGGCTAGCAAGGATGGAAGGGTGAGAGTGCGTATAATCCATGGACTCAACATTAGTCATAAAGAACTCACACACTTATTGCAAAAATCTACAAGTCAACAAAAACCTCGGCATTACGCGCATGCTCCTAGGGGGATATATTGGTAGGAAAAGACCATCGCTCGTCCCCGACCGCCACTCATAAGGAAGACAATCAAATAACACCTCATGTTTCAAATTTGTTGCATAACGTTTACCATACGTGCATGCTACGGGACTTGAAAACTTCAACACAAGTATTTCTCAATTTCACAACTACTCAACTAGCATGACTTTGATATTATTACCTCCATATCTCAAAACAATCATCAAGCATCAAACTTTTCTTAGTATTCAACACACTCATAAGAAAGTTTTATTATTAATCTTGCATACCAAGCATATTAGGATTTTAAGCAAATTACCACGCTATTAAGACTATCAAAATAATCTAAGTGAAGCATGAGATATCAATAGTTTCTATAAAACAAATCCACCACCGTGCTCTAAAAGATATAAGTGAAGCACTAGAGCAAAACTATAAAGCTCGAAAGATATAAGTGAAGCACATAGAGTATTCTATCAAATTCCAAATCATGTATGGCTCTCTCAAAAGGTGTGTACAGCAAGGGTGATTGTGGTAGACTAACAAGCAAAGACTCAAATCATAAAAGATGCTCCAAGCAAAACACATATCATGTGGTGAATAAAAATATAGCTCCAAGTAAAGTTACCGATAGAAGTAAACGAAAGAGGGGATGTCTTTCGGGGCATCCCCAAGCTTTGGCTTTTAGGTGTCCTTAGATTATCTTGGGGGTGCCATGGGCATCCCCGAGCTTAGGCTCTTGCGACTCCTTGTTCCATAATCCATCAAATCTTTACCCAAAACTTGAAAACTTCACAACACAAAACTTAAAGTAGAAAATCTCGTGAGCTCCGTTAGCGAAAGAAAACAAAAGACCACTTCAAGGTACTGTAATGAACTAATTATTTATTTATATTGGTGTTAAACCTACTGTATTCCAACTTCTCTATGGATTATAAACTATTTTACTAGCCATAGATTCATCAAAATAAGCAAACAACACACGAAAAACAGAATCTGTCAAAAACAGAACAGTCTGTAGTAATCTGTAGCTAGCGCAAGATCTGGAACCCCAAAAATTCTAAAATAAATTGCTGGACGTGAGGAATTTATCTATTAATCATTTGCAAAAATAATTAACTAAATAGCGCTTTCCAAATAAAAATGATAGCAGTTCTCGTGAGCGCTAAAGTTTCTGTTTTTTATAGCAAGTTCAACAAGACTTTCCCCAAGTCTTCCCAACAGTTCTACTTGGCACAAACACTAATTAAACACAAAAAACACAACCAAAACAGAGTCTAGATAATTTATTTATTACTAAACAGGAGCGAAAAACAAGGAATAAAAAAATTGGGTTGCCTCCCAACAAGCGCTATCGTTTAACGCCCCTAGCTAGGCATAACAAGCAAGAATAGAACTAGGTATTGCCATCTTTGGTAGGAAATTCTTCAATGAGGCATCTATCTCCCTTAGGAATTTCTTTGTTTCTAGTGATTATCAAACTCTTAGGCACAAGATCAAAAAATCCATCTGTAGCAATTGGTTCCTTAATGATAGCAAAAAGATTGGGATGAATACTTATAGATTTAAGATCCGCAGTTTCCTTACTAGATGATTCACCCTTTTTTAGGAACATACATAAGCTTGGAAATTTTAGTAGGAGGACTTGGAGTATTCTTTACGGAAGAAAAAGTGGTTCCCAAGTTTGTAATGATACCCTCAAGTTTATTGATTCTAGTGGAATCTAGATTTATTTTCTCATTAACTATGGGTTCCTTTTCCTTAATATTTTTCAAAGTCATTCCTACCCCAGATCCATATTGGGTAATTTGATTGTGGATCTTTTTATCTAGATTTTCAATTAATTCAATGGTAGCAACTTTATTTTCAATAATTTCAAGTCTTTGCATGACATGCTCCAAAGTTAACATAGTTCCATTAACCAAAAGAGGTGGTGAGCCAAATAAATCTAACATAGCATTATAAGAATCAAAAGTATGGCTACCCAAGAAATTCCCTCCGGTAATGGTATCAAGGATATATCTATACCAAGGACTAGCACCTACATAAAAATTACGGAGAAGAACTGAAGTAGATTGCTTCCTGGTAGATCTATTTTGAGCATTGCAAATTCTATACAAAGCATCTTTTAGATTTTCTCCCTCCCTTGTTTAAAATTTAGAACTTCATTCTCGGGAGACAATGGAGAAGATATGAGACTAGCCATGACGACAAGCAAACTAACTAACACACGAGCAAACAAAAAGCAAATGGGCAAAAGAGGCAAATAGAGAGAGAGAGGGAGGATAGAGAGAGAGGGCGAATAAAATGGCAAGGGTGAAGTGGGGGAGAGGAAAACGAGAGGCAAATGGCAAATAATGTAATGCGGGAGATAGGGATTGTGATGGGTACTTGGTATATTGACTTTTGCGTAGACTCCCCGGCAACGACGCCAAAAATTCTTCTTGCTACCTCTTGAGCACTGCGTTGGATTTCCCCGAAGACGAGAGGATGATGCAGCAAAGTAGCGTAAGTATTTCCCTCAGTTTTTGAGAACCAAGGTATCAATCCAGTAGGAGGCTATGCGCGAGTCCCTCGTACCTACACAAAAACAATAGCTCAACTCAACCAACGTGCTTAGGGGTTGTCAATTCCTTCACGGTCACTTACGAAAGTGAGATCTGATAGAGATGATAAATAATATTTTTGGTATTTTTGGTATAGATATGCAAAGTAAAAAGTAAAATAAAAGTAAAAGCAAAGCAATAATAAAGTGATGGAGATTGATATGATGAGAAATATACCCGGGGGGCATAGGTTTCACTAGTGGCTTCTCTCAAGAACATAAGTATTCTACGGTGGGTGAACAAATTACTGTTGGGCAATTGACAGAATTGAGCATAGTTATGAGAATATCTAGGTATGATCATGTATATAGGCATCACGTCCGAGACAAGTAGACCGACTCCTGCCTGCATCTACTACTATTACTCCACTCATCGACCGCTATCCAACATGCATCTAGAGTATTAAGTCAAAAGCAGAGTAACGCCTTAAGCAGGATGACATGATGTAGATGGATAGTTTCATGCAATATGATAAAAAAACCATCTTGTTATCCTCGATGGCAACAATACAATAGGTGCCTTGCTGCCCCTTCTGTCACTGGGAAAGGACACCGCAAGATCGAACCCAAAGCTAAGCACTTCTCCCATGATAAGACTAGCATATATGGTGGCTAACATACGCAAATGAGAGCGAGAAGAGAAGGCAAAGGTACGGTCGAGCAACTATGATCAAGAAGTGATCCTAGAACAACCTACGTTCAAGCATAACTCGAGACCGTGTTCTCTTCCCGGACTCCGCCGAAAAGAGACCATCACGACCACACACTCAGTTGATTCATTTTAATTAGGTTAAGTTTCAGGTTATCTACAACCGGACATTAACAAATTACCATCTTCCCATAACCGCGGGCATGGCTTTCGGAAGTTCAAATCCCTGCACGGGAGTCCCAACTTAGCCCATCACAAGCTCTCACGGTCAACGAAGGATATTCCTTCTCCCAAGATAGTCCGATCAGACTCGGAATCCCGGTTACAAGACATCTCGACAATGGTAAAACTAAACCAGCAAAGCCACCGGAATGTGCCAACAAATCCCAATAGGAGCTGCACATATCTCGTTCTCAGGGCACACCGGATTGTCCAAGGTTCCGGTAGGCCAGCCCAGAGTTGCCCTGGTGGCCACCGGCAGCTGACAGGTTGGACCAACACTCGGAGGAGCACTGGCTCGGGGGTTTAAATAAAGATGACCCTTGAGTCCGCGGAACCCAAGGGAAAAAGAGGCCAGGTGGCAAATGGTAAAACCAATGTTGGGCATTGCTGGAGGTGTTTTATTCAAGGCGAACTGTCAAGGGGGTTCCCATTATAACCCAACCGTGTAAGGAACGCAAAATCAAGGAACATAACACCGGTATGACGGAAACTAGGGTGGCAAGAGTGGAACAAAACACCAGGCATAAGGCCGAGCCTTCCACCCTTTACCAAGTGTATAGATGCATTAAAATATACAAGATATAATAATGATATCCAAATAATAAACATGTTCCAACAAGGAACAAACTCCAATCTTCACCTACAACTAGCAACGCTATAAGAGGGGCTGAGCAAAGCAGTAACATAGCCAAACAACGGTTTGCTAGGACAAGGTGGGTTAGAGGTTTGAGATGGCAATATGGGAGGCATGATAAACAAGGTGGTAGGTATCGTAGCATAGGCATAGCAAAAGAGAGAGCATCTAGCAAGCAAAGATAGAAGTGATTTCAAGGGTATGGTCATCTTGCCTGCAAAGTTCTCCGAGTTGACGTTAGCTTGATCCTCGTAAGCGTACTCAATGGGCTCATCGATCACGTACTCGTCTCCCGGCTCTACCCAAAGCAAGAACACAAGCAAAGGGAGACACAATCAACCACGTGCAATGCCAAAGCAACATGATGCAAAACATGGCATGATATGCGGGATGCGGTATGCGATGCATATGCATGATTCGGAAAGGAATGATTGAAACTGGCCTCAACTTGAAAACCAAGAGTGCCACTGGAAATAGGAGTTGATTTCGGTCGAAATCGATATAAAGATCACCGGAATCGGATGCACGGTTTGGAAATGACAAGCAAAACAAATATGGCACCGATCTGCGATTAACAGCACGAGGCCATCTAAATGCATCAAAAAAATTAAGCTACTGCACTCTAACATAACAACAAAATACATGGCAGGGATCCACTCAAGATTCTTGACAAAAGATGAACACTGAGCTACGGCTAATTCACTCAATAGCAGGTTCAAACAAGCATGTCAAAAGTGCAAAAGATATCAGGTTACAGACTTAGTGAAAATAACAACTGTCAGGAATTTAACATCAGGAAGCAATGTTTAGAGCAAGATAACAACATGCTACAGGAACATATCATGGCAAATCAAGGCATGGCATGAAGCTACTCAAAGCATACAACAAAAGTCCCTTACTGACTATAAGCCAAAAGGGATCAGAAAATACAATGGCATCCACGTGAACATAGCAATTATCGTTAACAGATTCAGACTTAGTAGAAAACTGGAACATGGCAAAACAGATATCAAGTAGGCATGTTTATGAGCTCGATGCACTCACCACAAGGCATTGCATGACAAACTAAGCATACACCTAGCAAGTAGACATGGCATAGAAGCTAAACATGGCAAGAACAACAACATAGCATGCATGGATCAACTACAACAAGCTCAGCAAAAATGCTTAACACGTAGACAATCTGCCAGGAACATTTATAGCAAAAGTAGAGCTCGATTGACTCAAGCTAGGGTGCTCCATAATTGCAAACAAAGACATGGATGGATAGAGAACCACAATATCTACAAAACATCCTTACTGATCATGCTCAAAAGAGGCATGGATCCCTCTGTAGCAACATGGATACATGGCATAAAAATATTGACAGGACAAAGACTTAGAATATTTCTAAGTCCCTGAAATCAGCAACATTACGAGGGCTACTTCAAATCACATGTAGGGCTCAAGTTCATAGGAGGCACACAACAATCATGGCAAAAATGACAAATGACCAATTGCTGATAATAAACTGAAGCTAACAGAAACTAGCACTCTTGCAAAAGCATTTAGGGCATCTAGATGAGCTCAAATGAACATGATGCAATGAGATGAAATGAAGTACTCAACGAGACGAACAATTTGACATGCTACACGCCCAAAACGGAGCCACAGATGCAGAGTTATGACATGTCGAAGAATGCTAAAATTTACTGAGATTAGGGCAAAAGTCAACCCGAGTTCGAATCTGGATCTGGATCGGCCCGGGTTACTGTAGCGGCACGGAACCCGAGGATCGACGAAGGGGATCACCCGAGACGAGGGAGAGGATGAGGCCGGCCGGGTCGTGGTCGGCGCCGGCGAGGACGATGGCCGCGGAGGCACGGACGTCAAGGAGGGCGTCGCCCGAGGCGGCGGCGGACGCGGGGCGGCGCGGGGCGGCGGCCACCGACGATGAGGTGGCGCGGGGAGGACCGTGCGGCGGCACGGCGAGCTGGGCGGCGCCGGCGAGCGGCAACGCGGCGGAGAGGAGAGGCGAGGCGCGGCGCGGCGTCTCGGGCGGAGGAGCGGGTGACCCGCAGGGGAGCCGGGCCGGGAGGGCTCCCCTCGGGCCCAGGTGGGCCGGCGGCGGCGATGTGGGCGCCTGGCACGTGGTGCGATGGGAGTGGCAGCGGTGCGGTTGTCCGGCGCGGCCCGGACGTTGTCCGGTGCGCGGAGAGGAAGGGGGCTAGGTTAGGGGTGGAATGGATCCGGAATTTTCGGGGGAGTGTCTATATATATATAGGTAGAGGGAGCTAGGAGACTCCAAATTGAGCACGGTTTTCGGCCACGCGATCGTGATCGAATGATCTATATGATGGAGGAGGTTTAGGTGGGTTTTGGGCCACTTTGGAGAGGTGTTGGGCTGCAACACACACGACGCCTTTTCGGCTCCTCGGTTAACCGTTGGAGTATCAAACGAAGTCCAAATGGCATGAAACTTGATAGGCGGTCTACCGGTAGTAAACCAAGGCCGCTTGGCAAGTCTCGGTCCAATCCAAAAATCTTTAACACCCGCACACGAAAAGAGGTAGAAAGGGACACCGGAGGACATAGGAGCGCTGGAATGCAGAACGGACAACGGGGAAAATGCTCGGATGCATGAGACGAACACGTATGCAAATGCGATGCACATGATGACATGATATGAGATGCATGACAAATACACAAACACACGGAGACAAAACCCGACAACGAGGAAATATCATAACTTAGTGCCGAAAATGGCAAGAGTTGGAATACAATTATGGCATGTTACATACGGGGTGTTACAATGTAGAGGGATAGTTTCATGCAATATAATAAAAAAAACCATCTTGTTATCCTCGATGGCAACAATGCAATACGTGCCTTGCTGCCCCTTCTGTCACTGGGAAAGAACACCGCAAGATCGAACCGAAAGCTAAGCACTTCTCCCATAGCAAGAAAAACCAATCTAGTAGGCCAAACCAAACTGATAATTCAAAGAGACTTGCAAAGATAACCAATCATACATAAAAGAATTCCGAGAAGATTCAAATATTATTCATAGATAGACTTGATCATAAACCCACAATTCGTCAGTCTCAACAAACACACCGCAAAAAGAAGATTACATCGAATAGATCTCCACAAGAGAGGGGGAGAACATTGTATTGAGATCCAAAAAGAGAGAAGAAGCCATCTAGCTACTAACTATGGACCCGTAGGTCTAAAGTAAACTACTCACACTTCATCGGAGGGGCTTGGATGATGATGTAGAAGCCCTCCGTGATCGATTCCCCCTCCGGTGGAGCTCCGGAACAAGCCCCAAGATGGGATCTCATGGATACAGAAAGTTGCGGCGGTGGAATTAGGTTTTTGGCTCCGTCCCCGATCGTTTGGGGGTACGTAGGTGTATATAGGGGGAAGAAGTACGTCGGTGAAGCTTCGAGGGGCCCACAAGGCAGGGGGCGCCCTAGGGGGGCGCCCTCCACCCTCATGGCTTTCTTGACGGAGGGTCCGAGTCTCCTGGATCTTACCTGATGAGAAAATCACGTTTCCGGAGGTTTCATTCCGTTTGGACTCCGTTTGATATTCTGTTTCTCCGAAACACTGAAATAGGCAAAAAACAGCAATTCTGGGTTGGGCCTCCGGTTAATAGGTTAATCCCAAAAATAATATAAAAGTGGAAAATAAAGCCCAATATAGTCCAAAACAGTAGATAATATAGCATGGAGCAATCAAAAATTATAGATACGTTGGAGACGTATCACCCCTCCCCCGTATATAAAGGAGAGAGGAGGAGAGGGCCGGCCGGACCCTAGGGCGCGCCCCAAGAGCGGGAATCCTACTCCTAGTAGGAGTAGGTTCCCCCTTTTCTAGTCCAACTAGGAGAAGACGAAAGGAGAGGGACAAAGAAAGAGGGGCCGTGCCCCCTTCCCTTGTCCTATTCGGACTCCCCTTGGGGGCACCACCTCCTGGCTGCGGTCCTCTCTCTCCCCTAAGGCCCATAATTTCCCGGGGGGTCCGGTAACACTCAGGCACTCTGATTTTATCCGAAACACTTCTGGTGTCCGAAGAACATGGTCCAATATATCAATATTTATGTCTCGACCATTTTGATATTCCTCGTCATGTCCGTGATCACATCCGGAACGTCGAACAACCTTCGGTACATCAAATCACATAACTCATAATACATATCGTCATCGAACGTTAAGCGTGAAGACCCTACGGGTTCGAGAACTATGTAGACATGACCGAGACACATCACCGGTCAATAAACAATAGTGGAACCTGGATGCTCATATTGGTTCCTACATATTCTATGAATATCTTTATCGGTCAAACCGCACAACAACATATGTTGTTCCCTTTGTCATCGGTATGTTACTTGCCCGAGATTGGATCGTCGGTATCATCATACCTAGTTCAATCTCATCACCGGCAAGTCTCTTTACTCATTATATAATGCGTCATCCTGTGACTAACTAATTACTAACATTGCTTGCAAGGCTCATACTAATGTGCATTACCAAGAGGGCCCAGAGATACCTCTCTGATACACGGAGTGACAAATCCTAATCTCGATCTATGCCAACTCAACAAACTCCATCGGAGGAACCTATAGAGCATCTTTATAATCACCCAGTTGTGTTGTGACGTTTGATAGCACACAAGGTGTTCCTCTGATATTCGGGAGTTGCATAATCTCATAGTCACAGGAACATGTATAAGTCATGAAGAAAGCGATAGCAATAAACTCAACGATCATAGTGCTAAGCTAACGGATGGGTCTATTCCATCACATCATTATCTAATGATGTGATCCCCTTCATCAAATGACAACACATGTCCATGGCTAGGAAACTTAACCATCTTTGATTAACGAGCTAGTCAAGTAGAGGCATACTAGGGACACTCTTTTTGTCTATGTATTCACACATTTACTAAGTTTCCGGTTAATACAATTCTAGCATGAATAATAAACATTTATCATGATATAAGGAAATATAAATAACAACTTTATTATTGGATTTAGGGCATATTTAATTCAGTCTCCCACTTGCACTAGAGTCAATAATCTAGATTACATAGTAACGATTCTAACACCAGTGGAGTATTGGTGCTAATCATGTTTTACTCGTGAGAGAGGCTTACTCAACGGATCTGCAACATTCAGATCTGTATGTATCTTGCAAATTTCTATGTCTCCCTCCTTGACTTGATCGCGGATGGAATTGAAGCGTCTCTTGATGTGCTTGGTTCTCTTGTGAAATATGGATTCCTTTACCAAGGAAATTGCACCAGTGTTGTCACAAAATATTTTCATTGGACCCGATGCACTAGGTATCATACCTAGATCGGATATGAACTCCTTCATCCAAACTCCTTCATTTGTTGTTTCTGAAGCAACTATATATTCCGCTTCACACGTAGATCCCGCCACGACGCTTTGCTTAGAATTGCACCAACTGACAGCTCCACCATTTAATAAAAATATGTATCCGGTTTGTGACTTAGAGTCAACTGGACCAGTGTCAAAGCTTGAATAGACGTAACCATTTACGACGAGCTCTTTGTCACCACCATAAACGAGAAACATATTGTCGGTGTCAAAACCAGCGGATCTCGGGTAGGGGGTCCCGAACTGTGCGTCTAAGGCGGATGGTAACGGGAGGCAGGGGACATGATGTTTACCCAGGTTCGGGCCCTCTTGATGGAGGTAATACCCTACGTCCTGCTTGATTGATATTGATGATATGAGTATTACAAGAGTTGATCTGCCACGAGATCGTAGAGGCTAAACCCTAGAACCTAGCCTATGGTATGATTGTATGTTGTCCTACGAACTAAACCTCTGGTTTATATAGACACCGGAGGGGGCTAGGGTTACACAGAGTCAGTTACAAGGGAGGAGATCTACATATCCGTATTGCCAAGCTTGCCTTCCACGCCAAGGAAAGTCCCATCCGGACACGGGACGAAGTCTTCAATCTTGTATCTTCATAGTCCAATAGTCCGGCCAAAGGATATAGTCCGGCTGTCCGGAGACCCCCTAATCCAGGACTCCCACAGTAGCCCCTGAACCAGGCTTCAATGACGATGAGTCCGGCGCACAGTTTTGTCTTCGGCATTGCAAGGCGGGTTCCTCCTCCGAATACTTCATAGAAGACTTTGAACACAAGGATAGTGTCCGACTCTGCAAAACAAGTTCCACATACCACCGTAGAGAGAATAATATTTCCACAAATCTAATCTGCTGACACATTTTGACAGCATGACATCATGCCATAGCCCGGTCTTTATTCGAACCATTTTTCTCAACCAGCGCTGCACATATTGCGAGGCGGTTTTCTTGACACGTCTTGTCAAAGCAGAGATCGTGTCCCCCTTATTACGGGATTGTCATCATTACGGACGTGGGTAACCCAATCGTGCCTGTTAGTATGACTCCTCGATTTTGGGCAAGTCCCAAATAGCCACGAGGAGAACGCTTGATATTCATCCTCTTTATAAAGAGGCCATGGCCTGTCCCTTTTTTCCTCTCACGCTCAATCGAATCCTTCCCCCGCCTCGAGTTCCAACACCCACAGCTTAGGTTAGGCGCTTCGGACCTTCAACCATGTCCGGATCCAACCTCCAAGGTCGGTGGATGCCCTCCTCTTTCACAAAGGAGGACATCAAGAAGCTGAGAGAGGCCAGGTATCTGACCGCCAAAATCTCGCACAGGCTGCCTGCCCGAGGGCAGGTCATCCCCACTCCCAAACCCAACGAGAGTGTTGTGTTCATCTCTCACTTCCTCTGAGGGCTAGGCCTCGCTCTGTATCCCTTTGCTAGGGGGCTCATGTTGTATTATGGGCTGGATTTCCATGATCTGGCCCCGCACATCTTGTCGTTCATCGTCGTGTGTGAGGCCTTCCTCCGCATTACCCCACACTTCGGCCTGTGGCTCAAGACTTTCAATGTGAAGCCGAAGATGATCGAGGGGCGGCACGCAGAGTGCGGAGGTGCCGTAATAAGAAAAAGCGCTGATGCTCCATGGCCAGAGGGTTCCTTCCCAGAGGTGTCCAGTTTGTGGCAGCGGGAGTGGTTTTATATCACAGCTCCCCGAAGTGCCAAGTGGGTAGCCGCCCCTGCCTTTCGCTCAGGCCCCCCACCACAACTGACGTCATGGATCAGCAAGGGGCTGAACTGGGGGCCAGTAAACGATGTGCCGATATTGCAGAGTCGCATCCGAGATCTCCTTGAGAGAGATGTCAGCCTGGTCGTGGTAATGCAAGTCATGCTAGTTCGTCGAGTCCAGCCTTGCAAACGTTGACCCCTCCGCATGTGGGAATTCAACCCGGAAGGACCGCGAACTATTCAGCACTTCCTCGGCATGACGCTCGAAGAGATGTACAAATTTTTCTTCGGACCCCAAATAGAGTGTTCGGACACCACCGAGGATGCGGGTCTGAGCTGTAATCGCCCCGATACCCAAGTAAGTAATCCCATGGCCGAAGACGCTGTCTTTCTATTTATCATAACATCATTATGAAAAGTCGCTCTTTGACCAGGACTGGATAACAAAGGAGAAGATGATCAGGTGTTCAGCCCCCCTTCCCGAAGGCTTGGCCAATCCAGTACTAGACAGAATGCTCGAGTCAGCGCCTTGTCAGGCACCCTCAGAGGAAGATGAAGGGGGAATAAAGAGGCTGAAAGCAGGGCTCACACATCATTCATCCGAACCGGGGGAATTAGCGCCTCCGCAAAGGAGGACAACCAGGGAGAAGGATCTGAAATCCCCTCTCCCCAAGGAAGGAACAGGACCACCTCTGAAGACCCGGAAACAAAGGTTTCCAAACGGGAGAAGAAATCTTCGCCAGAGGGTCCTGCCTCGGAGGGTATCCTTGCCGCACAGCACAAGGGGATCAGCCCTCTACCGAGTTGTAAGTGAAAAGGTACTTAATAGTAAAAATATCTTACATTACAAAGTTTATCTTTAGGGGATCTTCTTCCGGAGATGATGGAGAGCGAAACACCTCCCCCTGCCACCCCGCCTCATGAGGCGGGCGACCCTAAAGTGTCGTCACGGAGGGTTTCTCCTGATCCGCCCAGGCTAGAGGGTAATCCTTTGGCCACACGAAGTCCTCAGTATCCGGCTCCTAAAGAGAGCAACAGAAAGAGTCCGGAACCGTACAGTGTGCGGTCGGACGCACTGAAGGATCTTCTAGAGCAAGTGGCCATTTCAGAAGCGCATCGTACGCTAATTGGTACGATGATTGAAAGGATTTCGTCCGCCAAAAGCGGGTTGCATGAAGCTTTTATGAGTCTGCTGAAAGGCTTTGAGGTACGTGAAATAGTGTATGTTTTTTACAGTACCGCACACGTTAGGTATGCCCTATGCAGATAGTAGCCCTTGAGACTCTGGTTGCCGTCGAGAACGGCGGCAAACAGAGGATCATATTCCCAGGTAATAACTAGACTGCCTTTATGTGCAGGTGGCTGAAGGTCCGGTGGCTAGCCGGACTGATGAGTTTGCCGAGCTAAAGCGGCAACTTGATGCGGTAGATGCCGACATCGTGCTTGTTAACAAGCGACTTGACAAGGCACAGGGTAAGTGATTTCTCCGGTGATAAACACATAGTAAGAGGAGCATGATGCCAGTATCTTTAAAATGTTGTGACTGCAGATGGAGCTTCCACCGTGGAGACCCTTCGGGTAGAACTTGCCCGAGCCAAGGAACAAGCAAGGAATAGCAATGCGGCCGCTCTAAAGGCGGTCGAAGAGCTGAGGGCCGAACAGGTCGCGCATTGCTAGAGCAAGGAAAGAATAGCCAAGATGGCCGTTGAGTTGAAAGATGCCACTGACCGTTACCAGCTTCTTGAAAAAGAAAACCGAGCGAAGGCGACGGACCTGGAGAAGGCCATGGTAGCAGCCAAGGAAGCCCGCTCCAAAATTAGAGCGACGAAGGAGGAGCTGCGTCAAGCTGCAGATATCGCGGCTGGGAAGCCCTTTTTGTTGCGGACCAAGTTCAGAGATCCTAAGTATGCTCCTCTTGATCAACTATGGAGTTCTGCAGACGCATACGTGGATTTGGCAGCAAGTTCTGCTGATGCGGCCGAGTTCTTCAAGGATCAAAAAGATCGTGAAGTGGAAAAGCTGTTCTGGTCATAGTTCCATGCTCCAGTGCGTCCGCTGCTATTGAATGAGCGAATGGCCGAGCGGAACGAGCTCCATAGGTTGTCCGGACTTGACATGAGGTCTGCTGTGGATCATCTGTGGCCGGAAGGGCCAAGGCCGAATAGTTACTTTAGTTTAGTGCAACAATTCCTTGGTGTTGTGCCGCGTATTGACACTATGAAGAGGTCGGCGTGCATAGAGGGTGCGCGGATGGCACTTGCCCGTGTCAAGACATACTGTGCAGATATGGAGGCCACTACTATTGCAACACAGGGTTCGGCCCTGGGCCGAGTAGCTGCTGAGCACTACTTTGAAGAGGCCCTTGAAGGCGCTCGTTTGATAGAGGTGCAGTGCTCGAAGAATATTATGTTCTAGTGACATGTATTCCTATTGTAAAGACAATATTTTATTGAATTATGAAGGCTGTGTTTATACTTTTGCCTGAAAGTATTATGATGCCTCATGTGCGGCCGTTTATGTATATATGTATATAACTTGAAAGATTGCAGTCGTTGGCTTTAGCCCCCATGCATATAATGTGGGGGTGTTCACAAAAAACGCGTATTCACACTTGATCCAATGTCTTGGTCCATGAAGGAGGTGGTAGCGCAGCGAACGAGTTAATCAAACTATATTGCTTTAACACTTTCACTTAGCCATAGGAGTTTGATGGTGGGACTACTATATAGCCCCTGGTACTTCCGCGCTCGCCCGAATACGGGGCGCGTACGTACATGACCGGGAAACAGCCCTTCGTTAATGCGGAGGAATCCCGAAGATTCCACTAAGTCATCGAGTGGTTGACCAGTCTCGCGCTTTATCATGACAGTCAGTTTTCGGCTTTCTCTACTGAGGTGCTCATCCGGATGAACCACGGCACAATCGCAGTAGTTCTCCCGGTGCTGCCTGAGCCGATAGAGCGGAACATAAGGTAGCAAAACACGGGAGCCGGGCAAACCCAACATTTGACCGAAGACATGATTCGGAGCTGATGCATATAAGGCCAAACTCGCGACGCTGAACACCCCCTAAGGTATTCGGTCTTTATAATATATGCCGGGCTAAACAATGCCCTTAATAATAAACCCCGAGTGTCCAGGTACATGCAATATCCTGACGTGGCCACATGCCAAGAACATCAGTATCCTTCTCGGTTGTATTGAGTATCCGGAGGATGTGAACAACAAGAGACAGTTTTACGCAGGGTCTTAATCTGAAAAGAAACCTTTGAGCGGGTCCCTGTTGCACGTCTGCGCCTATGTCTCCGTTATGCCGTATCCTGGACGGGTGTAGCACAATTGTCATCTGTAAAAGAGAAGAACTTAGGTGAAAGTTGTCGTGCCAGAAAATTGGTTATTATCAATAAGCCATTAAAATTCAAGATAAGTCAAGTTGAGCCGAATTAGCCCTGATTACACGTGGGAAGCCCCTGGTACCGTCTATGAGGGTTTGACCATCAAACCAATCTCATGTATATGTAGTGATGCACCGGACTTGTCTAACGTGGTCCTGACGACCTGTCATATTTTCTGCTTGGTGAGGTCGTCTAGTGCTCGGCTGTTAAAGCCGCCGCACATTCTTCCGCGCGTAGAGAACGCTCAATATTTCCACTAACTGTGATGGTGCCGCGTGGACCGGGCATCTTAAGCTTGAGAGAATCATAATGCGGTACTGCATTAAAACGAGCGAAAGCCGCTCTTCCGAGTAGTGCTTGATAGCCACTTCGAAATGGAGCGATGTAGAAAGTTAACTTTTTGCTTCGGAAGTTGTCGGGAGAACCGAATACAACCTCTAGTAATAGAGAGCCCGTACATCGGGCCTCTGGGCCTGGTATTACTCCCTTTAAGGTAGTATTATTGTGGCTTATTTTTGTCGGGCCTATCCCCATTTTGCGGACTGTGTCCTGATATATCAGATTTAGACCACTGCCGCCGTCCATAAGGACTCGTGTGAGATGGTATTTGTTTATTATTGGATCTAACACCAAGGCAGCCAATCCTTCATGCCGGATGCTTGTCGTGTGATCCCCGCGATCAAAGGTGATTGGGCAGGCCAACGAGGGGTTGAACCTAGGGGTGACAGGTTCTATGGCGCATATGTCTCGGAGTGCATGTTTGCTTCTCCTCTTCGTCACATGGATCATGTTTACTGTTTTAACCTCTGGTGGGAATTTTTTCTGTCCTCCAGTGCTTTGCTGGCGAGGTTTGTCCTCGTCTTCGCTTGGTGTCTCCCCCCCCCTTGTGTTCGGCATTTAGCTTACCGGCCTGCTTAAATACCGAGCATTCTCTGTGGGTGTGATTTGCAGGTTTATCGGGGGTGCCATGAATCTGACATAGTTTGTCAAGAATCCTATTTAGGCCAGACGGTCCATCTCTGCTGCCTTTGAAAGGATTTTTCCGCTGACCTCGTCGAGAGCCCCTGAATCCGGCATTGACCGCCGTATTATTTGGGCTGTTTTCTTTATTTCAACGCTTGTTTTTAATGTGTCGTGGTTTTCCATTGCCATCCCTGACTTCGGATGTGCTTGGGTCGCTGGTCCTACTGCGGGCTAACCATCTATCTTCGCCCGCGCAAAAGTGGGTCATGAGGCTAGTCAGGGCTGCCATTGTTCTCGGTTTTTCTTGGCCGAGGTGTCTGGCGAGCCATTCGTCTCGGACGCTGTGCTTGAAAGTTGCTAAGGCTTCGGCGTCTGGACAGTCGACAATTTGGTTATTCTTAGTGAGAAACCTGTTCCAAAGCTTTCGGGCTGACTCTTCGGGCTGTTGAATTATATGACTTAAATCGTCTGCATCCGAAGGTCAGACATAGGTCCCTTGAAAATTAGCCCGAAAAGCATCCTCGAGCTCCTCCCAACTTCCAATTGAGTTTACGGGGAGGCTTTTCAGCCAGTGCCGAGCTGGTCCTTTAAGCTTGAGGGGCAAGTATTTGATGGTATGGAGATTGTCTCCATGAGCCATATGGATGTGGAGGGTGAAGTCCTCAATCCAGTCCCCAGGGTCTGTGGTCCCGTCGTATGCCTCTATGTTCACTGGCTTGAATCCTTCTGGGAATTCGTGATCCAATACCTCATCGATGAAACATAGGGGGTGTGCGGCACCCCTGTATTTGGATGTATCATGGCGTTCGGACGGTTGTAGTTTTCGATTTTGATTTTGTGCTGGAGCACGCTTCCTAGATCCATAGATGGATCTGGTCATACTGGATTTTTGGTGCAAGTCCTCACGTAGATCGTGCGTTGACTTATGTGCGACATTGTTAGCCGCTCTATCGCGGTCACAAGGTGGTTGATCCGGCCGGTTGGCCATTTTATTTTTCAGATGTATGGGCTCTAAGGCCTCGTCGTTGAATTCCGGTAATAGCTTATGCTTTGGATAGCTCTTTGTGTGGTAACCTCCACCATACTTTTCTTCGTTGTCGAGCACTTTGTTCCACCTGCTGTTGAGCGTATTCTATTCGACCTTAAGCCTTTGTTTCTGCTTCTTCAGACTCCTCGCTATGGCAATAAGCCTTCTGCGGAGGTTCTCTTGCTCCAAGTTTGTTTTCGGGATGATGTGTGCATCTTCGTCCGGACTGTTTTCCACCCCAGAGGGGGTTTGATGAGGTTTATCCTCGGCATCGCCGTGTTCGGACGTCGGATCCGTACTGTGTTCGCTGTTTGCAGCTTCATCGTGCTCTGCCGTCGGGGCAATGTGGTCGTCGTTTCCTCTGGAGTCGACTGGAGTGTTATTTTCTCTTGCGCTGTTATCGCTGTTTTTGCCGAGGCGGGATTTGGAGCGGCGCCTACGCCGATGCTTTGTTTGCTTCTTGGAGGAGTCATCCTCCGCTGTCTCCTCCCGTTCCTCATCATCGTTTTCTTTGGGTGTATCCACCATGTATATGTCATGTGGTGAAGTGGCTGTCCGGTGCCCTATGGGCACTAGTTCATGTTCCTCTCCTGCATCGTCGTCCATGTCATCGATGTCTGCGGAGTCGAAATCGAGCATGTCATTAAATCGTCGACAGAGGCTACTAAGTGGGTGGTGGGTGGGCAGCGAATTTCTCCGTCGTCCACATCCCATTCTAGCCGGACATAGTTCGGCCAAGGTTCCCCTGACAAGGAGAGAGACTTTAATGAATTTAGCACATCGCCGAAAGGCGAGTGCTGAAAGATATCCGCGGAGGTGAACTCCATGATCGGCGCCCAATCGGATTCGATAGGCACGGATGCAGGCGGCTCGGAGTTCGTGACCGAAGACGAATCCAGTGGTTCGGCAACACAGCTCTCGTAAGGGGTGAAGTCAGTATCCGGCTCTAACCCCACTGAGAGTGCGGCCTCCGTGGCGGGGTCTATCCCTCTGTCCTCGGATGGCGCAATTTGCTCCGGATTGAAGGCCGGAGTAGTTGCAGATGCGATCTCCCGAACACTGTGCGATGACAGAGTTAACTCATGCTCGTCGTGATTGTGCAGCGCACCTGACATGGGCTCGAATCCGTCGAAGATCAAGTCTCCGCGGGTATCAGTGGTGTAGTTTAAGTTTCCGAACCTGACCTGATAGCCAGGGGCGTAGCTCTCGATCTGCTCCAGATGGCCAAGCGAATTGGCCCGCAGTGCGAAGCCGCCGAATACGAAGATCTGTCCGTGGAGGAATACCTTACCCTGGACCGCAACGCTACCGATGATCGAAGGAGCCATCAAGCCTTACGGCGACGACATAGTGGAACTCTCAATGAAAGCACCAATGTCGGTGTCAAAACCGGCAGATCTCGGGTAGGGGGGTCCCGAACTATGCGTCTAAGGCGGATGGTAATAGGAGGCAGGGGACACGATGTTTACCCAGGTTCGGGCCCTCTTGATGGAGGTAATGCCCTACGTCCTGCTTGATTGATATTGATTATATGAGTACTACAAGAGTTGATCTACGACGAGATCGTAGAGGATAAACCCTAGAAGCTAGCCTCTGGTATGATTGTATGTTGTCCTATAGACTAAACCTTTCGGTTTATATAGACACCGGAGGGGGATAGGGTTACATAGAGTCGGTTACAAGGGAGGAGATCTACATATCCGTATTTCCAATCTTGCCTTCCACGCCAAGGAAAGTCCCATCCGGACACGAGACGAAGTCTTCAATCTTGTATCTTCATAGTCCAACAGTCTGGCCAAAGGATATAGTTCGGCTGTTCGGAGACCCCCTAATCCAGGACTCCCACACATATACTTAGTCCTTTTCAGGTATTTCAGGATGTTCTTGACCACTGTCTAGTGATCCACTCCTGGATTACTTTGGTACCTCCCTGCTAAACTAATAGTAAGGCACACATCAGGTCTGGTACACATCATTGCATACATGATAGAACCTATGGCTGAGGCATAGGGAATGACTTCCATTTTCTCTCTATCTTCTGCAGTGGTTGGGCATTGAGTCTGACTCAACTTCACACCTTGTAACACATGCAAGAATCCTTTCTTTGCTTGATCCATTTTGAACTTCTTCAAAACTTTATCAAGGTATGTGCTTTGTGAAAGTCCAATTAAGCATCTTGATCTATCTCTATAGATCTTGATGCCCAATATATAAGTAGCTTCACCGAGGTCTTTCATTGAAAAATTCTTATTCAAGTATCCTTTATGCTATTCAGAAATTCAGTATCATTTCTGATCAACAATATGTCATCCACATATAATATCAAAAATGCTACAGAACTCCCACTCACTTTCTTGCAAATACAGGCTTCTCCAAAAGTCTGTATATAACCATATGCCTTGATCACACTATCAAAGCGTATATTCCAACTCCGAGATGCTTGCACCAGTCCATAAATGGATCGCTGGAGCTTGCACACTTTGTTAGCACCTTTTGGATGGACAAAACCTTTTGGCTGCTTCATATACAACTCTTCTCAAAGATATCCATTAAGGAATGCAGTTTTGACATCCATTTGCCAAATTTCATAATCATAAAATGCGGCAATTGCTAACATGATTCGGACGGACTTAAGCATCGCTACGGGTGAGAAGGTCTCATCATAGTCAACTCCTTGAACTTGTCAAAAACCTTTCGCAACAAGTCGAGCTTTGTAGATAGTAACATTACCGTCAGTGGCAATCTTCTTCTTGAAGATCAATTTATTCTCTCTGGCTTGCCGATCATCGGGCAAGTCAACCAAAGTCCATACTTTGTGCTCATACATGGATCCCATCTCAGATTTCATGGCCTCAAATTTATTTTGCGGAATCTGGGCCCATCATCGCTTCCTCATAGTTCGTAGTTTCGTCATGGTCAAGTAACATGACCTCCAGAATAGGATTACTGTACCACTCTAGTGCGGATCTTACTCTGGTTAACCTACGAGGTTCAGTAGTAACTTGATCAGAAGTTTCATGATCATGATCATTAGCTTTCTCACTAACTGGTGTAGGAATCATTGGAACTGATTTCTGTGATGAACTACTTTCCAATAGGGGAGAAGGTACAGTTACCTCATCAAGTTCTACTTTCCTCTCACTCACTTCTTTCGAGAGAAACTCCTTCTCTAGAAAGGATCCACTCTTCGCAACGAATATATTGCCTTCGGATCTGTGATAGAAGGTGTACCCAACAGTCTCCTTTGGGTATCCTATGAAGACACATTTCTTCGATTTGGGTTCGAGCTTATCACGTTGAAGCTTTTTCACATAAGCATCGCAGCCCCAAACTTTAAGAAACGATAACTTGGGTTTCTTGCCAAACCACAGTTCATATGGTGTCGTCTCAACGGATTTCAATGGTGCCCTATTTAACGTGAATGCAGCCGTCTCTAAAGCATAAGCCCAAAACGGTAGCGGTAAATCAGTAAGAGACATCATAGATCGCACCATATCTAATAAAGTGTGGTTACAATGTTCGGACACACCATTATGCTGTGGTCTTCCAGGTGGCGTGAGTTGCGAAACTATTCCGCATTGTTTCAAATGAAGACCAAACTCATAACTCAAATATTCACCTCCACGATCAGATCGTAGAAACTTAATTTTCTTGTTACGATTATTTTCCACTTCACTCTGAAATTCTTTGAACTTTTCAAATGTTTCAGACTTATGTTTCATCAAGTAGATATACCCATATCTGCTCAAATCATCTGTGAAGGACAGAATGATACCCGCCACGAGCATCAACACTCATCGGACCGCATACATCAGTATGTATTATTTCCAATAAGTTTGTTGCTCGTTCCATTGTTCCGGAGAATAGAGTCTTAGTCATCTTGCCCATGAGGCATGGTTCGCAAGCATCAAGTGATTCCAAAAGCCAGTCAGCATGGAATTTCTTCATGCGCTTTACACCAATATGACCTAAACAGCAGTGCAACAAATAAGTTGCACTATCATTATTAAACTTATATATTTTGGCTTCAATACGTGAATATGTGTATCACTACTATCGAGATTCAATAAAAATATACCACTCAACAAGGGTGCATGACCATAAAAAATATTACTCATATAAATAGAACAACCATTATTCTCTGATTTAAATGAATAACCGTCTCGCATCAAACAAGATCCAAATATAATGTTCATGCTTAACACTGGCACCAAATAACAATTATTCAGGTCTAATACTAATCCCGAAGGTATATGTAGAGGTAGCACGCCGACCGCGATCACATCGATTTTGGAACCATTTCACACGCGCGTCGTCACCTCTTCCTTAGCCAATCTTCGCTTAATCCGTAGCCCCTATTTCGAGTTGCAAATATGAGCAACAGAACCAGTATAAAAAAAACCCAAGCGCTACTGCGAGCATTAGTAAGGTACACATCAATAACATGTATATCAAATATACCTTTCACTTGGCCATCCTTCTTATCCGCCAAATACTTGGGGCATTTCCGCTTCCAGTGACCAGTCCCTTTGCAGTAGAAGCACCCAGTCTCAGGGTTAGGTCCAGACTTGGGCTTCTTCACTTGAGAAGCAACTTGTTTGCCGTTCTTCTTGAAGTTCCCCTTCTTCCCGTTGCCCTTCTTCTTGAAACTAGCGTTCTTGTTGATCATCAACACTTGAAGCTCATTCTTGATTTCTACCTCCGCAGCTTTTAGCATTGCGAAGAGCTTGGGAATTGTCTTATCCATCCCTTGCATATTATAGTTCATCATGAAGCTTTTGTAGCTTGGTGGTAGTGATTGAAGAACTCTGTCAATGACACTATCATCAGGAAGATTAACTCCCAGTTGAGTCAAGTGGTTGTGGTACCCAGACATTCTAAGTATATGTTCACTGACAGAACTATTCTCCTCCATCTTGCAACTGTAGAACTTATTGGAGACTTCATATCTCTCAATTCGGGCATTTGCTTGAAATATTAACTTCAACTCCTGGAACATCTCATATGGTCCATGACGTTCAAAACATCGTTGAAGTCCCAATTATAAGTCGTAAAGCATGGCACACTGAACTATCGAGTAGTCATCAGCTTTGCTCTGCCAAACGTTCATAACATCTGGTGTTGCTCCTGCAGCGGGTTTGGCACCTAGCGGTGCTTCCAGGACGCAATTCTTCTGTGCAGCAATGAGGATAATCCTCAAGTTACGGACCTAGTCAGTGTAGTTGCTACCATCATCTTTCAACTTATCTTTCTCTAGGAACGCATTAAAATTCAAAGGAACAGTAGCACGGGCAATTCATCTACAACAACATAGACATGCAAAATACTATCAGGTACTATGCTCATGATAAATTGAAGTTCAATTAATCATATTACTTAAGAACTCCCACTTAGATAGACATCCCTCTAATCATCTAAGTGATCACGTGATCCATATCAAATAAACCATGTCTGATCATCACGTGAGATGGAGTAGATTTCAATGGTGAACATCACTATGTTGATCATATCTACTATATGATTCACGCTCGACCTTTCGGTCTCAGTGTTCTGAGGCCATATATGCATATGCTGGGCTCATCAAGTTTAACCCGAGTATTCTGCTTGTGCAAAACTAGCTTGCACACATTGTATGAGTAGAGCTTATCACACCCAACCATCACGTGGTGTCTCGGCACAACGAACTGTAGCAACGGTGCATACTTAGGGAGAACACATATACCATGAAATTTGGTGAGTGATCATCTTATAATGCTACCGCCGTGATGTCTACTACACAACCTTCTTCTTGTAGACGTTGGTGGGCCTCCAAGTGTAGAGGTTTGTAGGACAGTAGCAAATTTCCCTCAAGTGGGTGACCTAAGGTTTATCAATCCATGGGAGGCGTAGGATGAAGATGGTCTCACTCAAACATCCCTGCAACCAAATAAAAAAGAGTCTCTTGTGTCCCCAACACACCCAATACAATGGTAAATTGTATAGGTGCACTAGTTCGGCGAAGAGACGGTGATACAAGTGTAATATGGATGGTAGATATAGGTTTTTGTAATCTGAAAATATAAAAACAGCAAGGTAACTAATGATAAAAGTGAGCGAAAATGGTATTGCAATGCATTGAAACAAGCCCTAGGGTTCACACTTTCACTAGTGCAAGTTCTCTCAACAATAATAACATAATTGGATCATATAACTATACCTCAACATGCAACAAAGAGTCACTCCAAAGTCACTAATAGCGGAGAACAAACGAAGAGAATATTGTAGGGTACGAAACCACCTCAAAGTTATCCTTTCTGATCGATCTATTCAAGAGTCCGTAGTAAAATAACATGAAGCTATTCTTTCCATTTGATCCATCCTAGAGTTCGTACTAGAATAACACCTTAAGACACAAATCAACCAAAACCGTAATGTCACCTAGATACTCCAATGTCACCTCAAGTATCCGCGGGTATGATTATACGATATGCATCACACAATCTCAGATTCATCTATTCAACCAACACAAAGAACTTCAAAGAGTGCCCCAAAGTTTCCACCGGAGAGTCAAGACGAAAACGAGTTCCAACCCAGTATTTCAAAAAAATTCCTACGATCACGCAAGATCTATCTAGGAGATGCATAGCAACGAGAGGGGAGAGTGTGTCTACGTGCCCTCATAGAACGAAAGCAGAAGCGTTTAGTAACGCGGTTGATGTAGTCGAACGTCTTCACGATCCCTACCGAACGCACGGCACCTCCACGATATGCACATTCAGCTCGGTGACGTCCCTCGTACTCTTGATCCAGCTGAGGCCGAGGGTGAGTTGCGTCAGCACGACGGCGTGTTGACGGTGATGATGAAGTTACCGACGCAGGGCTTCGCCTAAGCACTACGGCAATATAACCGAGGTGGAAAACTATGAAGGGGGGCACCGCACACGGCTAAATATCAACTTGTGTGTCTATGGGGTGCCCCCTCCCCCGTATATAAAGGAGAGAGGAGGGGAGGGCCAGCCGGCCGTCCCCTAGGGTGCGCTCCGAGAGGGGGAATCCTACTCCTAGTAGGAGTAGGTTCCCCCTTTCCTAGTCCAACTAAGAGAAGAAGGAAGGAGACGGAGAGGGAGAGGGAGAGGGAAAGAGGGGCCGCGCCCCCCTTCCCTTGTCCTATTCGGACTCCCCTAGGGGGCGCCACCTCCTGGTTGCAGCCCTCTCTCTCCCCTAAGGCCCACTAAGGCCCATAACTTCCCGGGGGGTTTCGGGTAACCCTCCGGCACTCTGATTTTATCCGAAACTATCTGGAACACTTCTGGTGTCCGAATAACATGGTCCAATATATCAATCTTTATGTCTTGACCATTTCGAGACTCCTCGTCATGTCTGTGATCACATCCGGAACTCCTAACAACCTTTGGTACATCAAATAACATAACTCATAATACATATCGTCATCGAACGTTAAGCGTGCGGACCCTACGGGTTCGAGAACTATTTAGACATGACCGAGACACATCTCCGGTCAATAACCAATAGCGGAACCTGGATGCTCATATTGGTTCCTAAATATTCTACGAAGATCTTCATCGGCCAAACCGCACAACAACATATGTTGTTCCCTTTGTCATCGATATGTTACTTGCCTGAGATTCGATCATCGGTATCATCATACCAGTTCAATCTCGTCACCGACAAGTCTCTTTACTCGTTCTATAATGCATTGATATGTCTCCAACATATCTATAATTTATGAAGTATTCCTGCTATTATATTATCTATTTTGGATGTTTATGGGCTTTACTAAACAATTCTATATTATTTTTGGGACTAAACTATTAACCGGAGGCCTAGCCCAAATTGTTGTTTTCTTGCCTATTTTAGTGTTTCAAAGAAAATGAATATCAAATGGAGTCCAAGCGGAATGAAACCTTCGGGAGAGTTATTTTTAGAACGGAAGCAATCCAGGAGACTTGGAGTAGATGTCAGGGAAGCTTCAAGGAAGCCACGAGGCAGGGAGGCGCGCCCTACCCCCCTGGGCGCGCCCCCCACCCTCGTGGGCCCCTCGTGGCTCCCCAGACTGACTTCTTTCGCCTATATATGTCCATATACCCTAAAAACATCGGGGAACATAATAGATCGGGAGTTCCGCCGCCGCAAGCCTCTGTAGCCACCAAAAACTAATCGGGACCCTGTTCTGGCACCCTGCCGGAGGGGGAATCCCTCACCGGTGGCCATATTCATCATCCCGGCGCTCCCCATTACGAGGAGGGAGTAGTTCACCCTCAGGTCAGAGGGTATGTACCAGTAGCTATGTATTTGATCTCTCTCTCTCTCGTGTTCTTGAGATGGTACGATCTTGATGTATCGCGAGCTTTGCTATTATAGTTGGATCTTATGATGTTTCTCCCCCTCTACTCTCTTGTAATCGATTGAGTTTTCCCTTTGAAGTTATCTTATCGGATTGAGTCTTTAAGGATTTGAGAACACTTGATGTATGTCTTGCATGTGCTTATCTGTGGTGACAATGGGATATCACGTGATCCACTTGATGTATGTTTTGGTGATCAACTTGCGAGTTCCATGACCTCGTGAACTTATGCATAGGGGTTGGCACACGTTTTCTTCTTGACTCTCCGGTAGAAACTTTGGGGCACTCTTTGAAGTTCTTTTTGTTGGTTGAATAGATGAATCTGAGATTGTGTGATGCATATCGTATAATCATACCCGTGAATACTTGAGGTGACATTGGAGTATCTAGGTGACATTAGGCTTTTGGTTGATTTGTGTCTTAAGGTGTTATTTTACTATGAACTCTATGGTTGTTTGTGACACTTATATGAATAGCCCAATGGATTGATCGGAAAGAATAACTTTGAGGTGGTTTCTGTTGGGGAACGTAGTAATTTCAAAAAAAAATCCTACGCACACACAGGATCATGCTGATGCATAGCAACGAGAGGGGAGAGTATCATCCATGTACCCTCGTAGACCGAAAGCAGAAGCGTTAGCACAACGCGGTTGATGTAGTCGTACGTCTTCATGATCCGACTGATCCAAGTACCAAACGTACGACATCTCCGAGTTCAGCACACGTTCAGCTCGATGACGTCCCGCAAACTCTGATCCATCAGAGCTTCATGGGAGAGTTCCGTCAGCACAACAGCGTGGTGACGGTGATGATGTTGCTACCGACGCAGGGCTTCGCCTAAGCACCGCTACGATATGACCGAGGTGGAATATGGTGGAGGGGGCACTGCACACGGCTGGAATAGATCAATAGATCAACTTGTGTGTCTAGAGGTGCCCCCTGCCCCCGTATATAAAGGAGCAAGGGGGGAGAGGCGGCCGGCCAGGGAGGGCGCACCAAGGGGGGAGTCCTACTCCCACCGGGAGTAGGACTCCTCCTTTCCTAGTAGGAGTAGGAGAAGGGGGAAAGGAGGAGGTGGAGAGAAGGAAGGAGAGGGGGCCGCCGCCCCCTTCCCTTGTCCAATTCGGACTAGGGCAAGGGGGGCCGCGCGCCACCTCTTGGCTGCCCTCTCTCTTCTCCACTAAGGCCCAATAGGCCCATTACTTCCCGGGGGGTCCGGTAACCCCCGGTACTCCGGTAAAATCCCGATTTTACCCGGAACACTTCCGATATCCAAATATAGGCTTCCAATATATCAATCTTTATGTCTCGACCATTTCGAGACTCCTCGTCATATCCGTGATCATATCCGGGTCTCTGAACTACCTTCGGTACATCAAAACACAAAACTCATAATACCGATCGTCATCTAACTTTAAGCGTGCGGACCCTACGGGGTCGAGAACTATGTAGACATGACCAAGACATGTCTCCGATTAATAACCAATAGCGGAACATATTGGCTCCTACATATTCTACGAAGATCTTTATCGGTCAAACCGCATAACAACATACGTTGTTCCCTTTGTCATCGGTATGTTACTTGCCCGAGATACGATCGTCGGTATCTCAATACCTAGTTCAATCTCGTTACCGGCAAGTCTCTTTACTCATTCCGTAATACATCATCTCACAACTAACTCATTAGTTACAATGCTTGCAAGGCTTATAGTGATGTGCATTACTGAGTGGGCCCAGAGATACCTCTCCGACAATAGGTCTCCGACAATCGGAGTGACAAATCCTAATCTCGAAATACGCCAACCCAACAAGTACCTTTGGAGACACCTGTAGAGCACCTTTATTATCACCCAGTTACCTTGTGACGTTTGGTAGCACACAAAGTGTTCGTCCGGTAAACGGGAGTTGCATAATCTCATAGTCATAGGAACATGCATAAGTCATGAAGAAAGCAATAGCAACAAACTAAACGATCAAGTGCTAAGCTAACGGAATGGTTCAAGTCAATCACATCATTCTCCTAATGATGTGATCCCATTAATCAAATGACAACTCATGTCTATGGCTAGGAAACATAACCATCTTTGATCAACGAGCTAGTCAAGTAGAGGCATACTAGTGACACTCTGTTTGTCTATGTATTCACACAAGTATTATGTTTTGGGTTAATACAATTCTAGCATGAATAATAAACATTTATCATGATATGAGGAAATAAATAATAACTTTATTATTGCCTCTAGGGCATATTTCCTTCAGTTTCGTACCCTACCATATTCTCTTCGTTTGTTCTTCGCTATTAGTGACTTTGGAGTGATGCTTTGTTGCATGTTGAGGGATAGTTATATGATCCAATTATGTTATTATTGTTGAGAGAACTTTCACTAGTGAAAGTATGAACTCTAGGCCTTGTTTCAACGCATTGCAATACCGTTTACGCTCACTTTTATCATTAGTTACCTTGCTGTTTTTATATTTTCAGATTACAAAAACCTTTATCTACCATCCATATTGCACTTGTATCACCATCTCTTCGCTGAACTAGTGCACCTATACAAGTTACCATTGTATTGGGTGTGTTGGGGACACAAGAGACTCTTTGTTATTTGGTTGCAGGGTTGTTTGAGAGACACCATCTTCATCCTACGCCTCCCATGGATTGATAAACCTTAGGTCATCCACTTGAGGGAAATTTTCTAATGTCCTACAAACCTCTGCACTTGGAGGCCCAACAACGTCTACAAGAAGAAGGTTGTGTAGTAGACATCAAGCTCTTTTCTGGCGCCGTTGCCCGGGAGGTTAGCGCTTGAAGGTATATCTTTTGATCTTGCAATTGAATCTTTTAGTTTCTTGTTTTATCACTAGTTTGGTCTATAAAATAAAATTACAAAAAATGGAATTGAGGGTACCTCATATGCTTCATCTTTTTAATATCTTTCATGAAAATAAGGATTCCGATAATTGTGCCAAAGTGTTAGAAGAAGAATGCATTAGAATGTTTGGCACTAAATCTTTGTATGATGAGCATGATTGCAATGTTGTTAGTATGAATTACTTGAATACCCATGATGCTAATGATATGCAAAGCCACAAGCTTGGGGATGCTATGTTTGATGAAGATGATATTTTTTGTCCCCCAAGTTTTGATGAGAAAATTTATTATGATGATAGCATACCTCCTATTTATGATGATTATATTGATGAAAGTGGCTTTGGAAGAGTGTCAACTTTAGGAAGTAATGATCCCACTATTTTGGAAGGTGTTGAATCTTATTGTGATAATTTTGAAAGTGGATTTGGAGAGGTCGTGACTTTATTTAGTGATGAATCCACTATTTCAGAAGAGTTTCCAATTGATTATGAGAACAAAGTTGCTACCTATGATGATAACCATGAAACTTGTCATCATGATTTTAATTTTCAATTGTATTATGCCTCATATGATAGTTATTTTGTTGAGTTTGCTCCCACTATTCTGAATGAGAAGAATTTTGCTTATGTGGAGAGTAAAATTTCTATGCTTGTAGATCATGAAAAGAATGCTTTATGTGATAGTTATATTGTTGAATTCATTCATGATGCTACTGAAAATTATTATGAGGGAGGAACATATGATTGTAGGAATTGCAATAATATCAAGTTTCCTCTCTATGTGCTTAAAGTTTTAAAGTTATGCTTGTTTTGCCTTCCTATGCAAGTTGATTCTTGCCCACAAGTTGTTTGATCACAAAATCCCTATGCATAGGAAGTGCATTAGACTTAAATGTGCTAGTCATATTGTCGGTGTCAAAACCGGCGGATCTCGGGTAGTGGGTCCCGAACTGTGCGTCTAGGCCGGATGGTAACAGGAGGCAGGGAACACGATGTTTTACCCAGGTTCGGGCCCTCTTGATGGAGGTAAAACCCTACGTCCTGCTTGATTAATATTGATGATATGGGTAGTACAAGAGTAGATCTACCACGAGATCAAGGAGGCTAAACCCTAGAGGCTAGCCTATGGTATGATTGTTGTGTATATGTCTATCGACTAGCCTGGCCTCGGTTTATATAATGCACCAGAGGCCTAGGATAACAAGAGTTCTAGCCGAATACGCCGGTGGGGGAGGAGTCCTTGTCTTGATTGCCAAGTCTTGTGGAATCTTCCTTGTATGTGGCAGCTGTCCGAACTGGCCCATGAGTATACGGCCATGGGGGTCCTCGGCCCAATCTAGCAGATCGGGAGATGACGTGGTGAGTACCCCCTAGTCCAGGACACCGTCAGTAGCCCCCTGAACCGGTCTTCAAGTTAGGGACGCTCCTCGATTCTTCCGAACTGTTCTTCATCTTCGGTCGCCGGTCTTGAAAATTGGTTCAACACATCTTCTCATCTTCGATCTTGAGGATCGCCGAAATGCATTCAACGAGTTTACACGTCGGGTATCCGAGGAGCCCCTTTAAGTTTCCAGCCTTTATCAATGCCTTGTTATTTGATGCCACACCTCGGGTTTGAAGTTGTTCCCGAGAGGCAGTGTCCTCTTGCGTCCGAGCTCCAACGTCGGACCGCTTCCCAGCTCTAATGCCGGAATGTATCCGAGCTCCAACGCCGGACTATGTATCCGAGCTCCCACGTCGGACTGTATCCGAGGTGTCGTAAATCACCTTGGTTCAAAGAAGTTTGAAGGAGTTTAGCCGAGCTTAATGCCTGAAATGCCCTCTATGGAGCCAGCCACTAGCGCCCGAGCTTTATGCCGGGCTGCTTCCGAGGTGGTGCACCACCCCAAATGTGGGCCGATTTTTGTGAATATTTTTTATTGGTGAAATTTATTCTCTGCCGAGATATATAGCCAGTAGCCCTCAAGGTGTGTATTGGTCTAAAACCCGAGATGCACCTGAAGGATGACGTAAGACCGCTGATCCCAGTAGCCGCTGAGACTCAGGTTGATTTGCAAAATCGGCCTGAGGATCAAGTCCAAGCTCGGCAGAATACTTCGGGACACTAAAAGCGGCGTGCTCAGTCCTCGAGACTCAGGTTGGGTGCGGCCGATCAACCTGAGGATCAAAATCTCCTCGGAAACTATATTGCACATAAAATTTTCTGCATTGGACAAGCAATGCAGTAGCCCCCGAGACACTGGTAAGGTGGCAACACCAGATCAGGGGATCGATGTACCCCTTTAATATTTGTAAATAATAAGCCCGAAGCCCAGTAGCCCCCGAGCCTTAATGCGGGCACGGGTGGCCGAATTAAGGATCGATATCCATAGTAAAATCACAAATTATGTGTAATGACTCTATGTATCCAAGTACTTTACGTCATTAATGCTCGGATCCGCATTGTACAAAACTTTGTTGACCGACCATCGGCTTCCACCTCCTCGGTCAGTAGCCGAGGAGTGTTTGTCCTACTTTATAAATCCTTTATGAGGGCAAAGATTTACGACAAACAAGGCAATTTGGCCACACGGTTTTATAAACAAAGGTATGCAGAGAGATATGTTATATTACTGTTGAACAGAAGAAATGTCTTCCAAAGAAAATAGTCCCGCTATCGGTTCCTTTCTTTGGGTTGTCATGCTAAGCATGATCATGAAACCTCAGCTCCAATGTAAGAGCAAAATATCGAGGATTTAGTTTGGGAGGCTAGTTAATAGCCCCCGGCAGTGTTCGGCGACAGACGAGGTCAAGCCGTAAACACTTCGGCCATCGTTATGAATGGGCCGTCATTTAACACCGTCATTGGATCGCTGACCGGTTTACGCTTATTATGAAAGTCAGTTTTCGGCTTTCTCCACTGAGGTGCTTAACCATGTGAACTGGAAGCACAATCGCAGTGGTTCTCCCTTTGCACGCCTAGCCGAACAAAACGAAACGTAGGAAGCAAGTGCAAGAGTTGGGCAACCCAACTATTGACCGAAGACACAATTCGAAACCGGTGCATATATAGGAATATCTGAGAATGTTTTTGCCGAATCCCTAAAGGTGTCCGGCATTGCACTGCGAGACTAATGCTGGAAAAGCACAAATAGTTTTAAAGTGCCAAAAAAGCTTGGAAAACCAAGAAACGTCAGTAAAAACATGACGTCCGAACAATATCAAGTGTTCGGTGCCAATCCGAAAATTGGTCTTAGAAAAAAAAGTGCTTCTGTCGTGCTTTAACATTACACATCCGATCTCAAGACTTCAAGCGGGTCAGCCTACAGCTGGCTATTGACCATACACTCATGTCGAAAAAGGAGCGATAGAAAAAGACTTTGCAACGACCAAGAAGAAAAACACTGATCATAAAACGGCTCATATAAATTTAAGAGCCCCCAAGTGACTTGGGTAAAAGAATGATTGCATGTACCGAAGTAGTTATATCATATCTATGTTCAACCGAACTTTAAACGCGTCTTAACCGACCGTCGGCTTCTCCCTCTTCGGTCAAGGACTGAAAAGTGTTATGTACTCCATCTGTCGAGAATATCGACAGTGTTTCCAATAACCAGGCAACCAGGCCATAAGGCTGTAACAGACAAAGCGCGCTTAGGGAACTTATGCTATATTACTACAAAGTGTAAGAAGCATCTTCGAAAAAAAATAGTACCCCCACCGATACCTTTCTTCGGTGCTCATTGTTATTATGAGACTTGTGCAATAGATTTTTTGTACTCATGAGTTCTGTTGTGTGCCGACCATCATTGAAAACTATAAGAGCGCAAGCTTTCGGCTTCACCCAGTCTGAGGTCCAACTCGGGTGACCCGATCGTGACAATCGCAGAGGTGCTCCCTTTACTCCCTAGCCGAACAATCGGGAACGTAGGGGTAAACACAGGAGCGAGGCAACCCAGCTTGCAAATCGCTTAAGTCAATATGGTGCATATTGTGGCGTAATACACGAACAAGGAACGAAGCCGTACAAGTATAATCATATGCAAGAGGAAAAAGCTTCATGAAGGAAGCCCCCAAGTAAACGGGGTATTTGAATTTGTGCATCAAAAACAAAGTTTGGACAAGGAAAAAAATTACAAGCAACTTTTTTCCAAAAAAGTATAATGCTTGGTCGAACCGAACGCAAGTTAGAAATTAAAGCTTTGAGCATGAAAGCGACTTAGCTGGTTACTGTGTTCGGTATTGATGACGCGGTCCGAGCTTGATGCGGGGCAAGGTTCCATCCCCCAAGCTGGTCCGAGGTGGCGGAGCGGAGAGCTCGACACGCCGAAGTGGTGACATAGCACGGTCAATGCAGACCGGCAGAGTGACGCCGAAGTCCCCGGATCATTTTCCTGTGCACAAAAAATAGTGCAAATCGGAGATAATAGTAATAATGATAAAAAATGTTGCATAATAAATAATTTATGCAAAGTGAGTAATAAAAGAAATATGGCCTGGCGCCAAAGTCAATGTCGATGCAGGGCATCGGCGTGATGCGGTAAAGGCGTGGCAAAGCCTGAATCCACAGGTCGGTCCAAGTTCCGGATGCGGCATTTGCCGGACTATGTACGGAGACTGACCGGACCACCATGCGACCGTCGTTAATGCGGCCACCATTTGATAGACCTGTGTACATATGATGGACAAACCAGAGTAATAATTCCTTGGGAAAAATTGAACCCAAACAAGCAAAAAATACTAGGATTAATAGCACCTGGTTTATTTGTTGTAGCAATCCGAAGGAAGGTGATTCCCAAAATTGGGACTCGATCCGCACACCCGTTTACCGGAGTAAGTTAATGAAGAGATGATGAAGTCCCCGGTCCAGCCGAGATGTCGAAGTAGGTCGGCGTGATGGACACCGGCTCGGAGGAGCAATAGTGCGGCCCTACCGATGCAGGTCGTGACGTGGTCAATGCCGGCTTGATGAAGTGGCCGTGCGGCGATGCCGGTGTGCCCGCTCCGTGTAACCCGTGGGGTGGCGATGTTGGTGATGATTTATTCTTTGCGACGCCGAACTGTTGTTCAGCTTGCCGAGGTAATGATCCGAAGAAGTTGAGCTCGGCTCAACAAAGTGACGACGTGTCTAGCGCAGATAGCAGCCGTGGAGCAATATTTTAGTGGGACGTGTTCGGGAACAAAACACAATACCCCATACAAAACTTCCTTCAAAAAGGATGTCCGAAATCTCGTTCATAAAAAAGACGAACTCGGGTCGGATTCGTTTTCGTGCAGAAAACAGATCCGAAAAGTGATGCACTAATCGGAAGGTTCCCGGAGTTTGGACGGTCGGATCGAGCTGAAATTTGGCGGGCTGGTAGATATAGGAATTCCACAGCCGACCAACGGTTGGATCTTCCAAAGGACGTCCGAGCTAGAAACTGGACACCACGCCCTAAACTCATCCAGATTCCCGTCCAAATTTGATAGGGCTCTGGTATATCGCGGATTGCCAGAGATACCTCCATCGGAACTCGACGAAATTTTCCAGGGTTGTTGTAGGACCAATTCCGCACAGTCCCACCAAAGCAATCGTTAAAACGACACTTGAGGAGGCGGTAGCGGCGGATACAAGTTCGCTGTCCAGAAAAACAGCACGGTCGCACGAGGGCAATGTTGACGTTGAGCCCCCGAGATCCCTGGATGATTCCTCCATGATCTTGATAGAGATCGGAGTTGACGTTGATGAAGGCCCTCGTCTGGACATGGTGATCCGAACACGGGGCGCAATTCTTGGTCGAACCAAGGTGACCAGTCGAGCTGGTGATGAAGATGCCGAAGTCGCAGTTGATCTGCAGGCGAGCCATCGATCCTTTTGTCGATCACACAGCGGAACTCTCAATGAAAGCACCAATGTCGGTGTCAAAACCGGCGGATCTCGGGTAGTGGGTCCCGAACTGTGTGTCTAGGCCGGATGGTAACAGGAGGCAGGGAACACGATGTTTTACCCAGGTTGGGGCCCTCTTGATAGAGGTAAAACCCTACGTCCTGCTTGATTAATATTGATGATATGGGTAGTACAAGAGTAGATCTACCACGAGATCAAGGAGGCTAAACCCTAGAGGCTAGCCTATGGTATGATTGTTGTGTATATGTCTATCGACTAGCCTGGCCTCAGTTTATATAATGCACCAGAGGCCTAGGATAACAAGAGTTCTAGCCGAATACGCCGGTGGGGGAGGAGTCCTTGTCTTGATTGCCAAGTCTTGTGGAATTTTCCTTGTATGCGGCAGCTGTCCGAACTGGCCCATGAGTATACGGCCATGGGGGTCCTCGGCCCAATCTAGCAGATCGGGAGATGACGTGGTGAGTACCCCCTAGTCCAGGACACCGTCACATATTCTTCATGATGCTCTCTTTATGTTTCAATTCTTATCTTTTATGTGAGCATCATTGAAATCATCATGCCTAGCTAGGGGCGTTAAACGATAGCGCTTGTTGGGAGGCAACCCAATTTTATTTTTGTTCTTTGCTTTTTTTTCTCCTGTTTAGTAATAAATAATTCATCTAGCCTCTATTTAGATGTGGTTTTATGCTTTTAATTAGTGTTTGTGTCAAGTAGAACCTTGGGGAAGACTTGGGGAAAGTCTTTGCGATCTTGCTGTAAAAAACAGAAACTTTAGCGCTCACGAGATTTGCTGCCATTTTTAATGGAGAGTGCTATTTAGTTAATTCTTTTTTAAGATGATTAATAGATAAATTCCTCATGTCCTGCAATTTATTTTAGAATTTTTGGGGTTCCAGAAGTATTCGAAACCTACAGATTACTACAGACTGTTCTATTTTTGACAGATTCTGTTTTTCGTGTGTTGTTTGCTTATTTTGATGAATCTATGTCTAGTAATAGAGTTTATGAACCATAGAAAAGTTGGAATGCAATAGGTTTAACACCAATATAAATAAATAATGAGTTCATTACAGTACCTTGAAGTGGTGGTTTGTTTTCTTTTACTAATGGAGCTCACGAGTTTTCTGTTAAGTTTTGTGTTGTGAAGTTTTCAAGTTTTGAGTAAAGATTCGATGGACTATGGAACAAGGAGTGGAAAGAGCCTAATATTGGGGATTCCCAAGGCACCCCAAGGTAATATTCAAGGACAAACAAGAGCCTAAGCTTGGGGATGCCCCGGAAGGCATCCCCTCTTTTGTCTTCGTTCATCGGTAACTTTACTTGGAGCTATATTTTTATTCACCACATGATATGTGTTTTGCTTGGAGCGTCAATTTATTTTGTTAGTATTTGCTTGATGTTATTTATAAAAATGTTTTGCATCTTTTATTTCAATAAAAGTGTCATTGATGGCCTTTACTATGCCTATTTTACAAGTCTACATGTTGCAGTTTGAAAACAGAAAGTTTACCGCTGTTGCAAAAATTCCCTAGAAAAGTCAGAATGTGATAAAATGTTGAAACCTTTTGAATAATAAGCTCTGATAAATTTAACACAGTGGGAATTTTCTTTCATAATTTTTGGATCTAGGGAAGTATTGACCTTGCTGCATTCTTTACAGACTGTCCTGTTTAGGCAGATTGCTGTTATGTTTGCATTGTTTGCATATGTTTTGTTTATTTAATGATTCTATTTGAGGATAGGACTATTAAATATGCAGAGGCATTTAGTATGCAATGTTGAATAATAATTTTCGAGATTTGCTACAGTAGAGTATGATAAGGTTTTTGCATTGGTTTATACTAACTTATCTCACGAGTCCTTGTTGAGTTTTTGTGGATGAAGCTTTTGAGATTTAGGGAGACCGTGATATTAGAGGAATTAAGGAGACACAAAAGCTCAAGCTTGGGGATGCCCAAGGCATCCCAAGATAATATTTCAATAAGTCTCAAGTGTCTAAGCTTGGGGATGCCCCGATTGGCATCCCACCTTTGTTCTTCAACAACTATCGATTAGTATCGGTTGATTCTAAGTTTTTGCTTCTTCACATGATGTTTCCCATTCTTAGATGTCATTTTATTTTATTTTGCTTTCTGTTTGAATAAAGTATCAAGATCTGAAATTATTAAATGGGAGAGTCTTCACATAGCTAAATAATTATTTAACTACTCATTGATCTTCACTTATATCTTTCGGAGTAGTTTGTTATTCATTCACGTGCTTCAAATATATCCTATAAGTAAATGGTTGAATGAATTGAATATAATAAATCTGAAATTATATATGTTTCATATGCTTATCCCATGGGGAGTAATGACTTCACATATAAGAAGTAGAGGTGGTAAATTTATTGAAGGTTAGCAAACATTGTATTGGTCACTTGAACAATTCATGAAAGAATATTGAGGGAAGAGAGATTTCACATATAAATATACTATCTTGGACATCTTTTGTAATTGTGAGCACTCATTAAAATATGACATGTTAAAAGGTTGATGTTGGACAAGGAAGACAATGTAATGGGTTATGCTTTCTTATATCTGAAATAAAGGATATTGTCATGGATCATTCAACATGCTGAGCTTGCCTTTCCCCCTCATGCTAGCTAAATTCTTTGCACCAAGTAGAGATACTACTTGTGCTTCCAAACATCCCTTAAACCAGTATTGCCATGAGAGCCCACCATACCTACCTATGGATTGACCGATTGAGTAAGATCCTTCAAGCAAGTTATCATCGGTGCATGCAATAAAAATTGCTCTCTAAATATGTATGATCTATTAGTGTGGAAAAAATAAGCTTTATACGATCTTGTGATGTGGAAGCAATAAAAGCGAGAGACTGCATAATAAAGGTCCCTATCACCAATGGCAATATAAAGTGACTTTCTTTCGCATTAAGATTTTGTGCATCCAACTATAAAAGCGCATGGCAACCTCTGCTTCCCTCTGCGAAGGGCCTATCTTTTATTCTTGTCTTATACCTTATGCAAGTGTCATGGTGATCTTCACCTTTCCTTTTTACATTTTATCCTTTGGCAAGCACATTGTGTTGGAAAGATCCTTATATATAGGACTCATTTTCTGTACTCTTGGGAGTATGTACTCCCATCTTCAATATACCTCATATATGCATTGATTATACCCCTTATCATTCTCAATATACTTCATTAAATATTCTAAGATACCTCAATACAAGTTTTGTTGAAAAAAATATCATTTACGACCTACTTTTTGCAATATACCTTTTTCACGTACAAACAAATCAGTATATACGTAAACCTTTGAAAATATGAGGCACACATGATTTTTTTTCATGAAATCCATTTTAGGGTATCTAGTAATTATTAATGAAGTATATTAAAAATATTAATAAGCTATAAAAGATTCATCTATGTGGTATATGAGGAGCGAGAGTACGTACTCCCAGGAGTACACAACCATTTTCCTATATATATATATATATATATATATATATATATATATATATGTATGTATGTATGTATATCACGTGTAAGGCATCATGAACTATTATTGTTGACATTACCCTTGAGGTAAAAGGTTGGGAGGCGAATCTATAAGCCCCTATCTTTCTCTGTGTCTGATTAAAACTTTGAACCCATAAATATCATGTGAGTGTTAGCAATTGCGAAAGACTAAATGATAGTTGAGTATGTGAAGTTTGCTGAATCAAAGCTCTGACATAGACCCTTCCTGAAAATAAGATGAATTGTAATTGTTCAATGACTAATAACACGGTTTCTTAGTTTTCAAGAAAGTTTATGATCTATACTTTAACATGTGAATAGTTTGTTACTTGATCATGAGAAGTCCTATGAGTTGAGCTACTGTTATGATATATAATGATGCTAGAAAAGGTGATTGAAATTATCATTGATCAAACTTGTGCACCTGCTAGCATTCACACTTCAGAAATTCTTTCTTTTATCATTTACCTACTCGAGGACGAGCAGGAATTAAGCTTGGGGATGCTGATATGTCTCCAACTTATCTATAATTTATGAAGTATTCATGCTATTATATTATCTGTTTTGGATGCTTATGGGCTTTACTAAACACATTTATATTATTTTTGGGACTAACCTATTAACTGGAGGCCCAGCCCAAATTGTTGTTTTCTTGCCTACTTCAGTGTTTTGAAGAAAAGGAATATCAAACGGAGTCCAAACATAATGAAACCTTCGGCAGAGTTATTTTTGGAACGGAAGCAATCCAGGAGAGTTGGAGTAGACGTCGGGGAAGATTCGAGGAAGCCACGAGGCAGGGAGGCGCGCCCTACCCCCTGGGTGTGCCCCCCACCCTCGTGGGCCCTTCGTGGCTCCCCTAACTGACTTCTTTCGCCTATATATGTCCATATATCCTAAAAACATCGGGGAACAGAATAGATCGGGAGTTCCGCCGCCGCAAGCCTATGTAGCCATCAAAAACCAATCGGGACCCTGTTCCGACACCCTGCCGAAGGGGGAATCCCTCAATGGTGGCCATCTTCATCATCCCGGCGCTCTCCATGATGAGGAGGGAGTAGTTCACCCTCGGGGCTGAGGGTATGTACCAGTAGCTGTGTGTTTGATCTCTCTCTCTCTCTCGTGTTCTTGAGATGGTACGATCTTGATGTATCGCGAGCTTTGCTATTATAGTTGGATCTTATGATGTTTCTCCCCCTCTACTCTCTTGTAATGGATTGAGTTTTACCTTTGAAGTTATCTTATCAGATTGAGTCTTTAAGGATTTGAGAACACTTGATATATGTCTTGCCTGTATTTATCTGTGGTGACAATGGGATATCACATGATCCACTTGATGTTTGTTTTGGTGATCAACTTGTGAGTTCCATGACCTCATGAACTTATGCATATGGGTTGGCACACGTTTTCTTCTTGACTCTCCGGTAGAAACTTTGGGGCACTCTTTGAAGTTCTTTGTGTTGGTTGAATAGATGAATCTGAGATTGTGTGATGCATATCGTATAATCATACCCACGGATACTTGAGGTGACATTGGAGTATCTAGGTGAAATTAGGGTTTTGGTTGATTTGTGTCTTAAGGTGTTATTTTACTACGAACTCTAGGGCTGTTTGTGACACTTATAGGAATAGCCCAATGGATTGATCGGAAAGAATAACTTTGAGGTGGTTTCGTACCCTACCATAATCTCTTTGTTTGTTCTCCGCTATTAGTGACTTTGGAGTGACTATTTGTTGCATGTTGAGGGATAGTTATATAATCCAATTATGTTATTATTGTTGAGAGAACTTGCACTAGTGAAAGTATGAACTCTAGGCCTTGTTTCAACGCATTGAAATACCGTTTACGCTCAGTTTTATCATTAGTTACCTTTCTGTTTTTATATTTTCAGATTACAAAAACCTTTATCTACCATCCATATTGCACTTGTATCACCATCTCTTCGCCGAACTAGTGCACCTATACAATTTACCATTGTATTGGGTGTATTGGGGACACAAGAGACTCTTTGTTATTTGGTTGCAGGGTTGTTTGAGAGAGACCATCTTCATCCTACGCCTCCCATGGATTGATAAACCTTAGGTCATCCACTTGAGGGAAATTTGCTACTATCCTACAAACCTCTGCACTTGGAGGCCCAACAACGTCTACAAGAAGAAGGTTTTGTAGAAGACATCATGCATCATCCTGTGACTAACTCATTAGTCACATTGCTTGCAACACTCATAGTGATGTGCATTACCGAGAGGGCCCAGAGATACCTCTCCGATACACGAAGTGACAAATCCTAATCTCGATCTATGCCAACTCAACAAACACCATCGGAGACACCTATAGAGCATCTTTATAATCACCTAGTTATGTTGTGACGTTTGATAGCACACAAGGTGTTCCTCCGGTATTTGGGAGTTGCATAATCTCATAGTCTTAGGAACATGTATAAGTCATGAAGAAAGCAATAGCAATAAACTAAACAATCATAGTGCTATGCTAACGGATGGGTCTAGTCCATCACGTCATTCTCTAATGATGTGATCCCGTTGATCAAATGATAACACATGTCCATGGCTAGGAAACTTAACCATCTTTGATCAACGAGCTAGTCAAGTAGTGGCATACTAGGGACACTATGTTTGTCTATGTATTCACACATGTACTAAGTTTCCGGTTAATACAATTCTAGAATGAATAATAACCATTTATCATGATATAAGGAAATATAAATAAAAACTTTATTATTGCCTCTAGGGCATATTTCCTTCAGACACTTCACATATAAATACACTATCTTGGACATCTTTTGTAATTGTGAGCACTCATTAAAATATGACATGCTAAAAAGTTGATGTTGGACAAGGAAGACAACATAATAGGTTATGTTTTCTTATATCCGAATAGAAGTTATATTATCATGGATCATCCAACATGTTGAGCTTTCCTTTCCCTCTCATGCTAGCCAAATTGTTTGCACAAGGTAGAGATACTACTTGTGCTTCCAAACATCCATAAACCCAGTTTGGCCATGAGAGTCCACCATACCTACCTATGGATTGAGTAAGATCCTTCAAGTAAGTTGTCAGTGCAAGCAATAAAAATTTCCCTCTAAATATGTATGATCTATTAGTGTGAAGAAAATAAGCTTTATACGAACTTGTGATATGGAAGAAATAAAAGCGACGGACTGCATAATAAAGGTCCTTATCACAAGCGGCAATATAAAGTGACATTCTTTTGCATTAAGATTTTGTGAATCCAACCATAAAAGCGCATGACAACCTCTGCTTCCCTCTGTGAAGGGCCTATCTTTTACTTTTATCTTCTACCCTTATACAAGAGTCATGGTGATCATCACCTTTCCTTTTTACAATTTTTCCTTTGGCAAGCACTATGTGTTGGAGAGATCCGGATATATACATATATATATATATATCCACTTGGATGTAGGTTTTCATAAAGTATTATTGTTGACATTACCCTTGAGGTAAAAGGTTGGGAGGCGAAACTATAAGCCCTTATCTTTCTCTGTGTCTGATTGAAACTTTGTACCCATAAGTATCGCGTGAGTGTTAGCAATTGTGAAAGATTAAATGATAGTTGAGTATGTGGACTTGCTGAAAAGCTCTTTAATTGACTCTTTCCGATGTTATGATAAATTACAATTGCTTCAATGACTGAGATCATAGTTTGTTAGTTTTCAATGAAGTTTCCGATTCATACTCTATCTTGTGAATGAATTGCTACTTTAGCATAAGAAATTATATGGAATTATATGTTGTTGTCCTAAATATAATCATGATGCCCTCATGTCCGTATTTTATTTTATCGACACCTCTATCTCTAAACATGTGGACATATTTTTCGATATCGGCTTTCGCTTGAGGACAAGCAAGGTCTAAGCTTGGGGGAGTTGATACGTCCATTTTGCATCATGCTTTTATATTGATATTTATTGCATTATGGCATGTTATTACACTTTATATCACAATACTTATGCCTTTTCTCTTTTATTTTATCAGGTTTACATGAAGAGGGAGAATGCTGGCAGCTGGAATTCTGGACTAGTAAAGGAGCAAATATTAGAGACCTATTCTGTGCAACTCCAAAAGTCCAGAAACTTCACAGAGCATGTTTTTGGAATATATAAAAAATATTGGGCAAAGAAATACCAGAGGGGGGCACGAGCCAGCCACAATGGTGGAGGGCGCGCCCCCCGTCCTTGTGGGTCCCCTGGCAGGCCTCCGACGGCCATCTTCTGCTATATGGTATGTTTTGACCTAAAAAAATCAGAAGGAAGCTTTTGGGACGAAGCGTCACCGTCTCGAGGCGGAACCTGGGCAGAACCAATCTAGGGCTCTGGCAGAGCTGTTCTGCCGGGGAGACGTCCCGCCGGGAGGGGGAAATCGAAGCCATCATCATCACCAATGATCCTCTCATCAGGAGGGGGTCAATCTCCATAAACATCTTCACTAGCACCATCTCCTCTCAAACCCTAGGTCACTCTTGTATTCGATCTTTGTCCCAAAACCTTAGATTGGTACATGTGGGTTGCTAGTAGTGTTGATTACTCCTTGTAGCTGATGCTAGTTGGTTTATCTAGTGGAAGATTATATTTTTAGATCCTTAATGATAATTAATACTCCTCTGATCTGGATTATGAATATGTTTTGTGAGTAGTTACGTTTGTTCCTGAGGACATGGGAGAAGTCTTGTTATAAGTAATCATGTGAATTTGGTATTCGTTCGATATTTTGATGAGATGTATGTTGTCTCTCCTCTAGTGGTTTTATGTCAACGTCGACTACATGACACTTCACCATTATTTGGACCTAGAGGAAGGCATTGGGAAGTAATAAGTAGATTATGCGTTGCTAGATTGACAAAAGCTTAAACCCTAGTTTATGAGGTGCTTCGTAAGGGGCTGATTTGGATCCATATGTTTCATGCTATGGTTAGGTTTACCTTAATTCTTCTTTCGTAGTTGCGGATGCTTCTGAGAGGGGTTAATAATAAGTGGGATGCTTGTACAAGGAAGGGTAGCACCCAAGCACTAGCCCACACACATATCAAATTATCAAAGTAACGAACGTGAATCATATGAGCATGAAGAAAACTAACTAGACAACAATTCCCATGTGTCATTGGGAGCACTTTTCTTTATATAAGAGTTCGTCTAGGCTTGTACTTTGCTACAAAAAGGATTGGGCCACCTTGCTACACCTTAGTTACTTTATTTACTTGTTACCCATTGCGATTTATCTTATCACAAAACTAACTGTTACCGATAATTTCAGTGCTTGTAGAGAATACCTTGCTGAAAACCGCTTGTCATTTCCTTCTGCTCCTCATTGGGTTCAACATGAACCACGCTTGCAATCGCACTTGATGGCCACTAGCTGCTCCACGCACGAACAACAAGCACGGCGGCCCCGACAAAGATGCTCTCGCCCCTCTTCTCTTCCATGTGCCTCTATCCATGTCCCCTGATAGTTGCTGATTCGAGTAGCTCTATTGGTTAGAATTATTGATATTTAACGTCACAACGTAACAGGGTGATTATAAAGATGCTCTACAGGTGTATCCGATGGTGTTTGTTGAGTTGGCATAGATCAAGATTAGGATTTGTCACTCCATGTATCGGAGAGGTATCTCTGGGCCCTCTCGGTAATGCACATCACTATGAGCCTTGCAAGCAATGTGACCAATGAGTTAGTCATGGGTTGATGCATTACAGAACGAGTAAAGAGACTTGCCGGTAACGAGATCGAACTAGGTATATGATGATACCGACGATCGAATCTCGGGCAAGTAACATACCGATGACAAAGGGAACAACATATGTTGTTATTTGGTTTGACCGATAAAGATCTTCGTAGAATATGTAGGAACCAATATGAGCATCCAGGTTCCGCTATTAGTTATTGACCGGAGATGTGTCTCGGTCATGTCTACATAGTTCTCGAACCCGTAGGGTCCGCATGCTTAATGTTCGATGATGATATGTATTATGAGTTATGGATTTGATGTACCGAAGGTTTTTTGGAGTCCCAGATGAGATCACGGACATGACGAGGAGTCTCGAAATGTTGAGGCATAAATATTCATATATTGGAAGGCTACATTCGGACAACAGGATGGTTCGGGTCGTTTCAGATAAGTTTCGGAGTACCGGGGGTTACCGGAACCCCCTCCAGGAAGTTATTGGGCCTTATGGACCTAGTGGTGGAAGAGAGGAGGCATGCCAAGAGGTGGCGCCCCCCCCCTAGCCCAAACCGAATTAGACTAGGGCTAGGGGGCGCCTGAGGGAGTCCTGTACTAAGGGGTCCTCGGTCTTCCGACCTATTGGATATGGGTCGGACTGATGGGCTGTGAAGATGTGAGGACCGAACACTCTGCCCGTGTTCAGATGGGACTCTCTTTGGCGTGGAAGACAAGCTTGGCGACCAAATATGAATATTCCTTTCTCTGTAACCGACCTTGTGTAACCCTAGATCCCTCCTGTGTCTATATAAATCGGAGGGCTAGGTCTATAGATAGATCCTCATAATCATAGTCAGGCTAGACTTTTAGGGTTTAGCCATTACGATCTCGTGGTAGATCAACTCTTGTAATACTCATATTCATCAAGATCAATCAAGCAGGAAGTAGGGTATTACCTCCATAGAGAGGGCCCGAACCTGGGTAAACATTGTGTCCCCCGTCTCCTGTTACCATCGATCCTATACGCACAGTTCGGGACCCCCTACCCGAGATCCGCAGGTTTTGACACCGACATTGGTGCTTTCATTGAGAGTTCCACTGTGCCATCCCCAAAAGGTTCGATGGCTCCTTCAATCATCTACAATGATGTTGTCCAAGGGGAAGTCTTCCTCCCTGGACAGATCTTCATGTTCGGCGGCTTCGCACTGCGGGCCAACTCGCTTGGCCATCTGGAGCAGATTGAAAGCTACGCCCCTGGCCACCAGGACAGATTTGGAAGCTTGAACTACGTCGCAGACATCCGTGGAAACTTGATCTTCGACGGATTCGAGACCACGGAAGCCGCTCCCTTCCACCACGATGAACATGACCTAAATCTGTCATTGGTCCATATGCAGGACATAGTACCTGTAGCTGCTCTAGCCATAGATCCGGAGCAGATTGCACCATACGAAGACGGGAAGCTCAACCCCGCCATGGAAGCCGCGGACTCAACGGCGTTAGAGCCACATAAAGACTCAACTTCAAGTGACATCTATGTCACCGGAACTACGGACTCGCTCAGGCTACAGGTTCCAAACTATGCGTGTCCGCGCATATCGAGCATGATCGGTCATCGATCACCGAATTCAGTGCCGCGGACATCTTCCAGCATTCGCCTCTTGGCGACACTAAACTCGTTAAGAGCACTATCCTTAGCGGGGGGCTCACAGCCGAACTGTATCCGGTTCGAACTGGAGATTGATAACGGAGAATTTTGCTTCCCACCCACCGCCACTTCATACACACTGTCGAAGACTTAACTGACATGCTCGCCTACGTCCCCGAAGACATCGACGGCATGGACGACGATGTCGATAAGGAGCTGGGCCAAGACCCGCCATTTCCCGAACACTGGACAGCCACCTCTTCCTACGACGTATACATGGTGGATACACCTAAGAGAACTAACGACGACCAAAAAGAAGATCCAGTTGAGGACAAACCACCTGTGATACAACCAAAACGCCGGCGTCAGTGGCGCCACTCTAAGTCGCGTCATGAAATAGATGGAGATGCTGGCACAGGGGAAAATAACACTTTGGAGGGTGCCGAAAACAACAAAGACCACGTCAATGCAACTGATGCACAAAACGAACAGGAAGACGGGCAAGTTAGCCGTGATGGACAGGCCACGCACGAAGACTCGGAGGACAGTCATTATCATCCGCTTTCCAAGGATGAGGCGAGCCTCGGCAGCGAGGATTTCACCATGCCCGAGGAACCTCAGGAGCAGGAGCGCTTTAAACGCCGGCTAATAGCCACTGCAAGGAGCCTGAAAAAGAAGCAGCAGCAGCTTCAAGCTGACGAAGATCTGCTCAACGACAGATGGACTGATGTCCTGGCAGCCGAAGAACACGGCCTCAATCACCCAGCCAAAAGCTACCTAAAGCGCAAATTACTGCCTCAGTTCAACGATGAGGTGTCGGAGCACATACCATCATTGCGCAATGCGGCTGACCGACCACCACGTGGTCAGGATAAAGCGGCAACACAAGCCGAACACCAGCCAGCCCCGCCTCATCATAAATGCAGGGGCAAAACAGTTCGAGGTCATCCATATGACCTTCAACAAGACCTAGACAATAGAACAGGGCATACCAGATCGATCTACGGATCGCAAGGACATGCCTCGACACGCAACAACGGCTATCTAGTCGGACGTAATAAGCCTAGTCACTCTCGGGCCGAAAACCGCAGACTGACTCCATCGGAGCTATGTCACAATGTGGCCCAACATAGAGGCGCCGCACACCCTCTTTGCTTCAGTAATGGAGCACAAATTCCCCGAAGGGTTTAAACCCATAAATATAGAATCATATGATGGGATAACTGATCATGTGGTATGGATTGAGGATTTCCTTCTCCATATCCAAATGGCCCGTGGCGATGACTTTCATGCCATCAAATACCTCCCATTAAAACTCAAAGGTCCAGCTCGGCACTGGTTAAACAGTCTGCCTGAAAATTCTATTGGCAGCTGGGAGGATTTGGAAGACGCCTTCCGCGACAACTTCCAAGGCACACATGTCCGGCTGCCAAACACCGATGACTTAAGACATATAGTTCAACCGCCCGGAGAATCAGCCAGGAAGCTCCGGACTAGGTTCTTAGTTAAAAAGAACCAAATTGTCGATTGTCCGGACGGGGAAGCCCTAGCAACCTTCAAACAAAGCATGCGGGACGAGTGGCTTTCCCGCCACATCAGTCAAGAAAAACCAAAATCCATTTCAGCCCTTACCGCTCTGATGACCTGACTTTTGCGTGGGAGAAGACAGCTGGCTGGCTCGTAGAAGCAACAGCGCCAACGATCCGGGCACTTCCGATGTCCGAAACGGCAGTGGCAAACCTCGACGCAACAAACACAAACGTCGCAATGACAACGAAAGAACGTGCGAGACAGCGGTCAACACCGGATTCAGCGGCCCCAAACCCGGTCAACCGAAAAAGGCATTCAAGGCAAATAGAGACGAGCCATCCACCTTATACAGGATATTGGATTGACCCTGCCAGATTCATGGCAACCCCAATAAGCCAGCCAATCACACCAACAGAAGTTGTTGGGTCTTCAAACAGGCCAGCAGGCTCAACACCGAACATAAGGGGAAAAGACCGCCCAGTGATAGCGATGAAAAAGAGGTTCACCAACTAAATACCGGGGGTCGGAAGCAATTCCCCCTGAGGTAAAAATGGTGAACATGGTATACATGACACACGCCCCTGCAGAGGAGCATGAGACGTACTCCCTCCAGACTGAGGATCACACTATGTTCCCTCCAGCCGGAGTACAAGTCGGCCTTATTAAACCGCATACCTTGTCGGCCATAAAGTCGCCGGTCTCCATTCGGCAGGACCGATCAATTACGGAGCTGGACTAGCAGTTCGGCCTCCGTCGTCCACCTCATACACCTGCGAAATCTATACCACGCATACATAACTATGCACTTAAAATACCATGGGCGTAGGCGGAGGCATAATATGGACGGGCCTAGAAGTACTTCTATAGCCCCTTTCTTTTCAATTCTTTTCTCACGACTTTTTCTTTTTTCATTATACTTTATCATAGGTGACTCGTAGGCTGGTCATCTCACTGACTCCATCGGAGTTCTGATTTGTACATTCATCCAAAAGTAACTCCCTTCAAGGAGCCCCTTCATCGAGGAAAGTCGGCATAGACGTGCGGCAGGAGGTCCAAAACAACTTTTTAGACCGTACTCTATTTTGTGAGCCTGTAAAGTGCCTTCTACCACAACCGTCGACCCTTGGCATGTCAAATATCCAGGGTCGTGGCGTTATTATATACAAAACAATGATTGGCATGTCATTCAAGTTCAGGTGAATATAATCTATATCCCATATTCACTTTTCTCTAAAACTGTATTTTGCTCCTTGTGTTATTTCACACGCCCCGCCAGGGGCTCGATATGGGAACAAACTAAACTGCCAATAAGTCCGAACAGCTTTATAGCATACTTCGGCGACGCGAGTTTGGCCTTATATGCATCAGCTCCGAATCATGTCTTGGGTCAATAGTTGGGTTGCCCGGCTCATGTGCGTGCTACCTTATGTTCCGCTCTATCGGCTAAGGTAGTAAAGGGAGAACTACTGCGATTGTGCCCTGGTTTACCCAGGTGAGCACCTCAGTAGAGAAAGCCAAAAACTGACTGTCATGATGCGACGAGAGCTGGTCAACCACTCGACGACTTATCGGAATCTTTCGCGATTCCCTTCGTATTACACGAAGGACCTTTCTTTAGGTCATACATGTGAACGCACCACATTGGGATAACAGCGTACATACCAGGGTTTATATCGTAAACTCACCATAAAACTCCTATGGCTAAGTGAAAGTGTTAATGCCCTATAGTACGATTGCCTCGTTCACCGCATTGACACCTCCTTCATGGACCAAGATGTTGGGTTAAGAGTGATCATGTGCTTTTCCGAACACCCCATTATTTCCCACGTGGAGGCTGAAGCCGATGACTGGAAAACTTTCAGATTATGCAAAAATGGCCGCACAGGAGGAACCATAAGCTTTTAAGCAAAAATCATAATGTTATCATCATATTGTCTTTTACAATTCCATACATTTCATTCAAATATCATATCTTTTGAGCACTAACCCTCTATCAAGCGGGCACCCTCTAAGACGTCCTCGAAATAATGTTTGGGTGCGTGATGGTCCTTACCCTTGGGGGGACTTCTCACTACAACGTCAGTGGCCTTCATCTTGGCCCAGTATGTTTTGACACGGGCAAAGGCCATCCATGCACCTTCAATGCATGTTGAACGCTTAACGGCTTCGATACGCGGCACCGCATCCACAAGTCGCTGCACCAAACCAAAGTAACTATTCGGAATGGGCTCAGTAGGCCACATCTGGACAATGACGTCCTTCATGGCGGAACCAGATATCCTATCGAGCTCGGCCCACTGGGCCATCTGATCATTTATTAACAACTGACGCTTTGGCGCGCCGAACTGTGACCAAAAAAGCTTCTCTGTGGCACACCCTTCCTGCACTTGGTAAAATTGCGACGCATCGGAGGCACTCTTCGGTAGGTCCAAAAAGGTGTCCAGAGAACTCCACATTTGGTTAAGCGGAGAATACTTCGGATCTCCGAACTTCGTCTGTAACAAGAAAGACTTACCATCCGCTATCTCCCCAGCTTGTCGGAACTCTTCCCGAGCCGCTCTAGACTCAGACCGTGCTTCTTTCGCCTCTTGTAAGACCTTGTAGAGATCGGCCGCTTTGGCCTTGTTATCCTTCTCAAGGAATTCGCATTGGACGGTGGCCTCCTCTAGCTTGCGCTCCATGGTAGTCATTCTTTCCTCACACTAGCGCCGAACAGCATGTTCTCTTTTTAACTCTTCAGCCGCCTTATGGGCAGCCAAATTACTCATCCGGGTTTGTTCCTTGGCAAGGACAAGCTCAGCCCGAAGGGCCTCCACCGCAGCAGCACCAACTGTAGTTATGCATGTATGAGTATACAATTCCAGCTTCATGCTCAGATTATCATGCATAAATATACTGGTTGACCCAAAAAACATACCTTGCGCCTCGTCAAGACGCCTGTTGATCAGCATGATGTCATCACCCGCCTCATCAATCTTCCTCTACAGATCCGCAACCTTTGGGACCGGGCAGTTGTAGGGGAGGTAATAGCCTGTGTTCCAAATAGTCAGATTATTCCCTGGATAAATATTTTTGATCCTCTGGTTGCCTCCCTCGGGAAGCCAATTAGAGTCTCAGGGGCTACTATCTATACATAGGAGTATCCTGTGAATAAAACACAATTGAAAGCATTACAGCACAAACCTCGAAACCTCTTAGCAGGCTCGTGAAGGCTTCATTCAATCCGCTTTTCGCGTACAGGACCTTTTTAACCACCGTATCCATCAAGGTATGATGGTCTTCGGAGACGGACGCCTATCGCAGCATGTTCGTCATTATATCCGGCGTTTCTGGGTCTCTGGAAGTAGCCGTAGCAGCACGACCTCCCTTCAAAGGGATTCGTTCATTCGCCCCTAGAGTTGTCTCCAGCTGAAAGCCAGACAGTCCGGGGCCTTTATTGTTGGTCCCCAGACCCTGGGCTACCGAAGTATCATCTTCGGTTCGTGTTTTCGTCACCCCTCGCATCACTTGCGGATCAGGAGAGACCCTCCGGGACGACACCTTGAGGTCATCCGCCTTATTGGGCGAGGAGACTGGTGGAGGCATCTCGCTTTCCATCATCTCTGGGAGAAGATCTCCCGAGGAAGATGATTTTTGAGAAAGATTGTGCACCAAGCTGCGAAAAACATACATTTGAGATGTTACCCTGGTCATAGGAGAGGAACGGGGTATGTGTAAAACGCCCTTTTTGCTTATGATTTAGGCTTGGCCTCGCTAGAGGACTGCACGATAATGTCGTCCTTCAAGCCCGAGCCGCTCGACAGGGGCATCTTGCCCCGCTTGGGAGCCTTCTCTTCCCAATCTTCGGAGACGGCCCTTTTCTTACCATAGGGGGAATGAATGTTGGCTTCTCCTTTACTTTTGCCTTCGGGCGATGGGATTTTCATCTCCCTGGACACGGCACCTAAAATATCTTCGGGATGGAGGCCCTCTTTGGTCCTCCCGCCCTCCGTATTGTCCTCCTTCACAGACATCTGGTATGGTGCCGGGGCCAGCATCCTTGTTAATACGGGATCCACTGAGGCTTCAGGAAGGGGGGCCGAACACCTAATTAGTTCCGCTTTCTTTATCCAGCCCTGAAAGAGGATAGTTTGCTCGGTAACGTATTACGATATACTTAACTACAAAGTGTTTGGAAGACAAGTGCTTATCGGGGTATCCAGACGGTTGCAGTCAAGGTCGACGTCTTCAGTGGTGTCTGGCCAATTTTTTCATTTCCCAAAAAACATCTTCCACATCCCTTTGTGTGTGGTGCCGAAGAAGTCTTGGAGGGTTCGAGGCCCTTCCGGATTAAACTCCCACATGCGGAGAGGCCTACGCTGGCATGGCAGGATTCGGCGGATTAGCATTACTTGAATCACGTTATCAAGGTCGATGTCGCTCTCGAGGAGGGTTCGGATGCGGCTCTGTAGAGTCCACACTTCATCAACTGATCCCCAGTCCAGCCCCTTATTGACCCATGATACAAGCTGTAACGGAGGGCCGGAACGGAATGCAGGTGTAGCTGCCCACTTGGTGCTACGGGGTTCTGTAACGTAAAACCACTCTCGCTGCCATTGATTGGAAGTTTCGGTGAAAGAGCCTTTTGGCCAGGGAGTGTTGGTAAGCTGGCTCACTACAGCGCCGCCGCACTCCGCTTGTTCCCCGTCGACTGCCTTTGGCTTGACACCAAAGGTATTGAGCCATAAGCCGAAGTGCGGGGGGGATTCGAAGGAAGGCCTCGCACGTGACAATAAATGCCGAGAAGTGGAGGAAAGAATCCGGAGCTAGATCGTGAAAATCTAGTCTGTAATAAAACATTAGCCCCCGAATAAAGGGGTGGAGAGCGAACCCTAGCCCTCGGAGGAAGTGAGAGATGAATACGACCCTCTCGCTAGATCTGGGGGTCGGGATAACCTGTCGTTGAACAGGAAGCCCGTGGTGGATCTCCGCGATCAGGTATCTGGCCGGCTGAAGCTTTGCAATGTCCTCCTCTATAACGGAGGAAGCCACCCATTGGCCTTGAGGGCTGGGCCCGGACATGATGGAGAAGCTTGAAGCAATGAAGTCGAACCTTGGGTGCTAGAACTCGAGGTTGGAAAGGCTGAGGAGGGGTTTGGCGTAAAAGGGTGGCCCTTGGTTCCTTTATAAAGGCAGCGGGTATTGAATGCCTCCTCCTAAGCCTAAAAGCCTACCTATTCTCAAGGAATCTCTCCAGTGGAACGGTTGGGTTACCCACGCTCGTATTAATGAGGATCCCGCAATAAGGGGACACGATCTCTGCTTCGACAGAACGTGCCAATAAAAACCACGCCTCGAAACATGGAACAGGAAACGGTTCGAAATAACAACCGGGCAGACATGATGTCATCTTGTAAAAAGTTGTTAGCAGGTTGGACTCATGAAATATTATGATATACTCAGCTGTACGGGGTATTTTTGTTGCAGATACGGACACATTTTGTTTCATCCGAGGACTGTTTTGGAGTATTTGGAATGGGGAACCCACCTTGCAATGCCGAAGACAATCTATGCGCCGGACACCTCATCATTGAAGCCTGGTTCAGGGGCTACTAAGGGAGTCCTAGACTAAGGGGTCCTCGGGCGTCCGACCTATTGGATATGGGCCGGACCGATGGGTTGTAAAGATGTGAAGACCGAAGACTCTGCCCGTGTCTGGATGGGACTCTCTTTGGCGTGGAAGACAAGCTTGGCGACCAAATATGAATATTCCTTTCTCTGTAACCGACCTTGTGTAACCCTAGATCCCTCCTGTGTCTATATAAATCGTAGGGCTAGGTCCGTAGATAGATCCTCATAACCATAGCCAGGCTAGACTTTTAGGGTTTAGCCATTATGATCTCATGGTAGATCAACTCTTGTAATACTCACATTCATCAAGATCAATCAAGCAGGAAGTAGGGTATTACCTCCATAGAAAGGGCCCAAACCTGGGTAAACATTGTGTCCCCCGTCTCCTGTTACCATCGATCCTAGATGCACAGTTCGGGAACCCCTACCCAAGATCCGCCGGTTTTGACACCGACACCGCCCCCCCCCCCTTTCCTTCTCTTCTTCATCTCCTTCCTTCTTCTCCTACTTGGACTAGGAAAGGGGGAAACCTACTCCTACTAGGAGTAGGAATCCCCCCTTTTGGCGTGCCCCTTGAGGCCGGCCCTCCTCCTCCCCTCCTTCATATACGGGGGAGGGGGCACCCCATAGACACACAAGTTGATATTTAGCCATGTGCGGTGCCCCCCTCCACAGTTTTCCACCTCGGTCATATTGTCGTAGTGCTTAGGCAAAGCCTTGCGTCAGTAACTTCATCATCACCGTCACCACGCCGTCGTGCTGACGGAACTCACCCTCAGCCTCGGCTGGATCAAGAGTACGAGGGATGTCACCGAGCTGAACGTGTGCAGATCGCTGAGGTGCCATGCGTTCGGTACTTGATCGGTTGGATCGCGAAGACGTTCGACTACATCAACCACGTTACTAAATGCTTCCGCTTTCGGTCTACGAGGGTACGTAGACCCACTCTCCCCTCTCGTTGCTATGAATCTCCTAGATAGATCTTGCGTGATCATAGCAAAAAAATTGAGATACTGCGTTCCCCAACAGTGGCATCCAAGCCAGGTCTATGCGTAGATGTTATATGCACGAGTAGAACACAAAGAATTGTGGGCGATAATAGTCATACTACTTACCAGCATGGCATACTTTGATTCGGCAGTATTGTTCGATGAAGCGGCCCAGACCGACATTACATGACCGTCTTCATGAGACTGGTTCTACCGACGTGCTTCGCACACAAGTGGCTAGTAGGTGTCTATTTCTCCAGCTTTAGTTGAATCGAGTGTGACTACGCCCGGTCCTTGTTGAAGGTTAAAACAGCACACTTGATGAAAAATCGTTGTGGTTTTAATGCGTAGGTAAGAACGGTTCTTGCTAGAAGCCCGTAGCAGCCACGTTGAGGGAGTCCTGGATTAGGGGGTCTCCAGACAGCCGGACTGTTGGACTATGAAGATACAAGATTGAAGACTTCGTCCCGTGTCCGGATGGGACTCTACTTGGCGTGGAAGGCAAGGTAGGCAATACGGATATGTATATTTCCTCCTTTGTAATCGACCTTGTGTAACCCTAGCCCCCTCCGGTGTCTACATAAATCGGAGGGTTTTAGTCCGTAGGACAACAGATAATCAGACCATAGGCTAGCTTCTAGGGTTTAGCCTCTCCGATCTCGTGGTAGATCAACTCTTGTACTACTCATATTATCAAGAATAATCAAGCAGGACGTACGGTTTTACCTCCATCAAGAGGGCCCGAACCTGGGTAAAACATCGTGTCCCCTGCCTCCTGTTACCATCGGCCTTAGACGCACAATTTGGGACCCCCTACCCGAGATCCGCCGGTTTTGACACCGACGTTGGTGCTTTCATTGAGAGTTCCTCTGTGTCGTCGCCATTAGGCTTGATGGCTCCTTCGATCATCGATAGCGATGTAGTCTAGGGTGAGACTTTTCTCCCCAGACAGATCTTTGTATTCAGCGGCTTCGCACTATGGGCCAACTCGCTTGGCCATCTGGAGCAGATCGAGAGTTACGCCCCTGGCCATCAGGTCAAGTTTGGAAGCTTAAACTACACGGCCGATATCCGCGGAGACTTGATCTTCGACGGATTCGAGCCCCTGCTTAGTGCGCCACGCGGTCACGATGAGCATGATTTAGCTCTGCCATCAGACAGTGTCCAGGAGATCGCGCTGACAACCGCTCCGACCCTCAATTCGGAACCAGTTGCGCCATCCATGGATGGGTGGATAGACCCTGCCACGGAGGCCGCATCCTCAGCGGCGATCTAGCCGATTATCGACCTTACCCTTCAGGAGAGCCGTGATGCCACACTGTCAGATCCTTCCCCGGCCACGGACTCCGAACCGCCTGTGCCCGCGCCTATCGAATCTGACTGGGCGCCGATCATAGAGTTTACGTCCGCGGATATCTTTCAGCACTCGCCCTTCGGCGACATACTGAACTCATTAAGGTCTCTCTCCTTGTCAGGAGAGTCCTGGCCGAACTATGTCCGGCAGGATTGGGGTGCGGATGACGAAGAAATTTGCCGCCCACCCACCACCCACTTAGTAGCCACTGTCGACGATTTGACCGACATGCTCGACCTTGACTCCGAAGACATCGATGGTATGGACGACGATGCAAGAGACAAACAGGAACCACTGCCCACAGGGCACTGAACGCCCACTTCAACATATGATGTATACATGGTGGACGCACCCAAAGAAAGCGACGATGAGGAACGGAAGGGCGCAACGAAGGGTTGTTCCCTCGAGAAGCAGTCAAAGCGGCAGCGCAAGCGCCGCTCCAAATCCCGCCTCGGCAGAAATAGCGGTCATATAGACCCAGCGATAGAGCAGGGTGAACCATCGCCCGACCAGGGAAACACGGAGAATCAAACCGAACAACCCGACTCCGTCGAAGATAACAGTCCGGACGACATCACACCGGACAGGCACTCGGAGCAACAGAATGCCCATCAAAGGCTTGTTGCCACTTCGAGGAGTCTGAAAAAGCAGAAGCAGAGGCTCAGGGCTGCGCAAGACACACTCAGAATCAGATGGAGTGAAGTACTCAACATTGCAGCGAAGTACGGCGGTAATCGCCGCACCAAGAGCTACCCGAAGTGAAAGTTTCTACCCGAATTCGACGAGGAGGCCTTAGATCCCCCGCAATTAGAAAAGAAAACAGCCATCCGGTCGAATAGACGACCTCGTGGCCAATATAGAGCGGCAAACGATGCCGCACATAAGCCAGTACGCGATCCACGTGGGGGCTCGCATCAAAAGGCCAGATCCATATACGGGCCACGCAAGCGCGCTCCAGTATGCAATACAACACAACAAACATCCGAACACCACGGTACACCCAAATACAGGGGTGTCGCACACCCCCTATGTTTCACCGATGAGGTGCTGGACCATGAATTTCTAGAGGGATTCAAACCCGTAAACATAGAGGCGTACGATGGAACAACAGACCCTGGGGTCTGGATTGAGGACTATATCCTCCATATCCACATGGCTCGAGGAGACGATCTTCACGCCATCAAGTACTTACCCCTCAGGCTCAAAGGGCCAGCTCGGCACTGGCTTAAAAGCCTCCCCGAAAACTCCATTGGAAGCTGGGAAGAGCTCGCAGACTCCTTTCAGGCAAATTTTCAAGGGACCTATGTCCGACCACCGGATGCAGAAGATTTAAGTCATATAACTCAACAGCCCGAAGAGTCAGCCCGAAAGCTTTGGAACAGGTTCCTCACTAAGAAGAACCAAATAGTAGACTGTCCGGATGCCGAAGCCTTAGCAGCTTTCAAGCACAGCGTTCGAGACGAATGGCTCGCCAGACACCTCGGCCAAGAAAAGCCGAGAACAATGGCAGCATTAACAAGCCTCATGACCCGCTTTTGCACGGGCGAGGACAACTGGTTAGCCCGATGCAGCACCAGCGACCCAAGTACATCCGAAGTCAGGGACGGAAACGGGAAATCACGACGCAGCAAAAAAAAGCGCCGGAATAAAGAAGACAGCCCGAAGAGCACGGCGGTAAACGCCAGATTCGGAAGCTCTCGGCCAGGTCAGCAAAAGCCGCCCTCCAAAGGCAACAGAGACGAACTGTCTAGCCTAAACAAGATTCTGGACCAAATATGTCAGATCCATAGTACGCCCGACAAACCTGCAAATCATACCCATAGAGAATGTTGGGTCTTCAAGCAGTCCGGCAAGCTCAACGCCGAACATAAGGGGTAGGATACACCAAGCGAAGACAAGGATGAGCCTCGCAAGCAAAGCACTGGGGAACAAAAGAAATTCCCACCAGAAGTCAAAATAGTCAACGTGTTACACGTAATAAAGGGGAGAAACAAAGCGGCACTCCCAGAGACACATGCCCCAGGGCCTATCACCGCGGAATTCTGCCACTGGTCATCTCAACCGATCACTTTTGACCATCGGGATTACTCAGCAAGTGTCCGGCGTGCAGGATGGGCTGCCTTGGTATTAGACCCAATAATTGACGGATACCACTTCACACGAGTTCTGATGGACAGCGGCAGCAGTTTAAACCTGATATATCAGGACACAGTACGCAACATGGGGATAGACCCAGCAAAAATTAGCCATAGCAATACTACCTTTAAAGGAGTAACGCCATGCCCAGAAGCCCATTGCATGGGATCCCTACTACTAGAGGTTATATTCGGCTTTCCCGATAACTTCCGCAGCGAAAAGTTAACCTTCCACATCATTCCGTTCCAAAGTGGCTATCAAGCTCTACTCGGACGCGAAGCTTTTGCTCGCTTTAATGCAATACCGCATTACGCTTCTCTTATGCTTCAGATGCCCGGTCCACGCGGCATCATTACGGTAAATGGAAATATTGAGCACTCCTTGCACGTGGAAGACCGTGCGGCTGCCTTGGCAACCGCACGCTAAACGGCCTCACCAACTGAAGCATCTGACAGGTCGTTAAGACCACGGACGCGGTTAGACGAGTCCGGCGCAATTATATGTAATTGATACAGGTTTGATGGCTATACCCCTATTACAATACAAGGGGCTCAACGCGCGTAAACAAGTGGCAATTAGGCTCAACTTCGCCCATCTAGAACTGTACATATTTTCTGTAGTACAACCTACCTTTTTGCACGACAACTTTTCAACTAAGTTCCTCTCTTTTACAGATGACCATCGTGCTACACCCGTCCAGGATATGGCACAACGGAGACACAGGCGCAGACATGCAGCAAGGACCCGTTCCAAGGATTCTTTTTAGATTAAGACCCTGCGTAAACCTTTTTTACGGTCTCTTGTTGATACACATCCCCCGGATTCTCAGTACAATTGAGAAGGATGCTAACGTATTGGCATGTGGCCACGTTAGAATATTGCACGTACCTGGACACCAGGGGCTTATTACAAAGGGCACTGTTTAGGCCCGGTTTACACCGTAAAGACCGAATACCTTAGGGAGTGTTCGGCGTCGCGAGTTTGGCCATATATGCATCAGCTACGAATCATGTCTTTGGTCAAATGTTGGGTTTGCCCGGTGATGAAGCTATGTACTTAGGGTAGGGTCATGGATCTGTCCAACATACCCTCCCCAAGGACATCTCTACAAAGAATCAGAAGCAGTCGAAGAGAAACCATCATCCACTCGACCGTGAAGATGTGCTCACTCGACCACCTTGAAGACACTCGACCACCAGAAGATGATAAACCCTCCACTCTGCAATGGTCAGGACTTAAACCATAGCTTTATGGGCATTTACAACACTTTACTGCGGACGTTACCAGTAACGCCCCTCCTTTATGAGTATTGAACCTTGTGTAACGGAGGGGAGCTGGGGTCCTGGCGTACTCTATATAAGCCACCCCCCTCCTCTGGGACAGGGGTTCGCACTTTCTGTAATTCACACGCATATATTCAGCCGATCGCCTCCGGGCTCCAAAACGTAGGGGTGTTACTTCCTCCGAGAAGGGCCTGAACTCGTAAAACTCGTGTGTACAACTCCTCCATAGCTAGGATCTTGCCTCTACATTCTTACCCCCCTGTTCTACTGTCAGTCTAAGAACCACGACAGTTGGTGCCCACCGTGGGGCAGGTGTCTTAGCGACTTGTTGGAGAAGTTGTAATTTTTCAGATCCCCTTCATCATGGTTCTAGGCAGAGGTTTGGCTGAGGGCCGCGAGATCCGTCTCGGCGCGCTCGTGTTTGTCACCAACGACTCCGCTTGGCTTCAGGAGGCACCACTCGACGCCGACGCACTCCCCGCCCACGGGGCAACGCACTTTCGCGCGTGCGTCCGCGGCGTCCTCCTGCGGCAACCGTCGACCCAGTATTAGTCGACTCCAGCAGCTTTCCCCCTCCCTGCGGCCCACCGGAGCAAACGCTCCGGTCGGTCGAGGCTTCAACGATGGGTGAAGCATGTGGTGGCCCGCCAGTCGGCCACCCCTCAAGTCACGGCGATCGATCCCGATGAAACTCTCTATGGCCTGTTTGATCTGTCGACTGGCTCCGTAGAGACCGCATCCGAGTGCGACAGCAGTGACCCGGCGGCGGAAGTCTTGATGGTCAATGGACCACGCAGCCCTCCTGGCTTCAACCGTGAAGACGGAGGCGACGGGAACGGTGATCCGTCACGCGTTCACGAGAAGTATCGCCTCGAACCCCTCTTCTCACAGCAGAGGGAGGAACTTCGCCGCCGGAACATGGATGCATTGCATACTCCTATAGTTGGAGAAACCCCTGAGACCCAGGCCTTGGAGCAGGCGCGCTTGGCCAACCTGGCTGAGCGCACTCGACTGGAGAACCTCCAGCGCGCACTCGACGATCGCGCCCGACAACGTGCTCTTGAGTCCAGTCGACGCCATCTTTTTCCACCTTCGACTTAGCTATACCAAACACCAATCCAGAATCTAGCAGTTGCTTCCCGGATAGCAGAGTTGATACAACCTTCCCAATCAGAAGCTAGCCGAGGTCTGGTGCAGATCAGAGCCTTGCTCCGGGCAGCGGGAGAGCAGAATACGGTCGTATCTCAGTCGCGGAATAGGATCCATAGCAGATCCGTGGTCGCAGACACAGTTCAGTCGGCTCATAGCCCAAGATCGCCCCGAGGCGTGAGGGACATGGAGATCGGCATGATTAGTACAGAAACCGGGAGCAGTATGATCACCGTGCCGATCGTGATGATCGTCGTCGAGTGCCCACGCCTCCTCCAAGTAGTGGGTCATACGTGCCTCAGCCACATGAAGACAGACGCCCTCACAGTGTCGGACGAGGTATTCCAGTCGACCCCAAGGAGCCAGGCTTTGATGCGAGATCTATTCTCGTGCAGGGCTTGGTCGACAGAAACAGAGCTCACCGAGAGGGCCATGACAGAGATCCGCAAACCAGCAACAGGGTGCATGTCTCTGGTCCAGAGTGCTTCAGCAGAGCTATCAGAGCTGCGGTGATTCCCCCCAACTTCAGATTAGCGTCTGGAGTCAGTAAGTTCACCGGAGAGTCCAAGCCTGACACTTGGCTTGAAGACTACCGAGTGGCTATCCAGATTGGTGGCGGCAATGATGAAGTGGCCATGAAACACCTTCCTCTGATGTTGGAGGGCTCGGCTAGAGCATGGCTGAATCAGTTAGCGCCTGGCAGCATCTATACTTGGGAAGATCTCGCCCGAGTGTTTGTTAGAACATTCGAGGGCACTTGCAAACAGCCGGCAAGTTTGACAGAATTACAGTGTTGTGTTCAGAAACCTAATAAAACTTCGAGGGATTATATCCAGAGATGGATCACCCTACACCACACGGTAGAAGATGTGTCGGATCATCAGGCAATTTGTGCCTTTAAGGAAGGCGTCAAGTATCGGGAGTTGAATATGAAGTTCGGCCGGACAGGAAATATGACTCTGGCTCGAATGATAGAAATTGCCACCAAGTATGCCAATGGTGATGAAGAAGAGCGACTCCGGAGTGGCAAGCACAAAGTAGTCGCCCACGAAGCCGGAGGAGGAAACTCCGGTCAGAAACAAAAGCGCAAGGCCGAGCCAGCTGATCCGGGTGAAGCCTTGGCTGTGGTTCAAGGAAAGTTCAAGGGGAAGCCCAAAGGTCCGTGGAACCCCAAGAAAGTAAAAGATCAAGATGGAAATGACGTGTTGGATTTGCCGTGCCATATCCACACCCAAAAAGATGAAGAAGGTAATTTCATTTACCCGAAGCACACCACTCGGCAGTGTCGGCTCCTAATCCAGCAGTTCCAAGAGAAACAACCCAAGGAAAGGAGAAGGAAGCAGACAAGGCTGGGGATGAGGGAGAGGATGACGATGGTTATCCCCACGTGAATTCCACTCTGATGATTTTTGCTGACGTTGAGAGCAAAAGTCGATTGAAAGTCATCAACAGGGAAGTGAACATGGTCGCTCCGGTGACAACCAGTTACTTGAAGTGGTCACAGACTCCCATTACATTCGACCAGTCTGACCATCCAGCGCACATCGCCACCCCTGGGAGGCAAGCACTGGTGGTCGACCGGTGGTCGAAGGCACTCGACTGACAAAGGTCCCGATGGACGGTGGCAGTGGCCTGAACATACTGTATGCAGAGACGTTGAAGGGAATGGGCATTGCGATGTCCAGACTCAGTGAAAGCCATATGAGTTTCCATGGGGTCATTCCAGGCAAGAAGGCTGCATCCCTCGGTCAGACTGCGCTCGACGTGGTTTTCGGTGATTCCAAAAATTACCGCAAAGAAAAGTTGACGTTTGAAGCTGTGGATTTCCAGAGTGCTTATCATGCAATTCTGGGCAGGCCAGCTTATGCATGATTTATGGCTCGACCATGTTACGTATACCTCAAACTGAAGATGCCTGGTCCCAGAGGAGTGGCCACTATCTCTGGTAATCGGAGGAATGAAGAAGAGTGCTTCCAGAAGGGCTCAAAGATCACCGATGCCCAGATGGCCGTGGTAGAATTGCAAGAATACCAGAAGAATGCAGATCCGAGTGACTTTCTGCGAGCCAAGAAGCTAGCCACAGATTCAGCATTCCAGTCATTTGGTGAAACGAAGTCGATTCACATTCACCCGACAGATCCCAATGCTGCTCCGACTCACATTTCAACCACACTCGACTCCAAATAGGAAGAAGCGCTCATCCAGTTCCTCCGTGAGAACTGGGACATCTTTGCATGGAAGCCTTCTGACATGCCGGGTGTTCCCAGGGGACTGGCTGAGCATCGTTTGCGAGTCAACCCAAAGGTGAAACCAGTCAAAGAGCATCTTCGACGGTCCGCCGTCCATAAAAGAAAGGCAATCGGTGAAGAGGTGGCTCGGCTTTTGGCGGCTGAGTTTATCCAAGAGATTTACCACTCCGAGTGGTTAGCTAATGTTGTCATGGTCCCAAAGAAGACGACTCACTTCGCATGTGCATTGATTTCAAGCATATCAATCGAGCCTGCCCGAAAGATCACTTTCCTCTCCCTCGCATCGATCAGATAGTCGACTCAACTGCAGGATGCGAGCGTTTGTCCTTTTTGGACACCTACTCCGGGTACCACCAGATCCATCTGTACAGACCCGACAAGATAAAGACAGCTTTTATCACCCTGTTTGGGTGCTTCTGTTATGTCACAATGCCATTCGGTTTGAAGAATGTCGGAGCCACATTCATGCGGATGATTCAGAAGTGCCTGCTCACTCAGATCAGTCAGAATGTAGAAGCATACATGGACGACATTGTGGTCAAGTCACGTAAAGGTTCCGACCTACTGACTGACCTTACTGAAACTTTTGCCAACCTCAGAAGGTATGATATCAAGCTCAATCCATCAAAGTGCACGTTTGGAGTTCTAGGCGGAAAGTTACTCGGTTTCCTTGTTTCCGAATGAGGAATCGATGCTAACCCAGAGAAAGTAGGTGCTATACTCCGAATGAAACGCCCTGTGTGTGTGCATGATGTCCAGAAGCTTACTGGTTGCTTGGCCGCCCTAAGTCGATTCATTTCTCGCCTTGGTGAAAAGGCGCTACCTCTTTACCGACTGATGAAGAAATCAGATAAGTTCGAGTGGACCCCAGAAGCTGATGCAGCGTTTGCAGATCTAAAAGCCCTGCTTTCCACCTAGCCGGTGCTTGCTGCTCCAATCAGCAAAGAGCCTCTACTGCTTTATATAGTAGCCACTGGACAAGTCGTCAGTACAGTACTTATGGTCGAGCGGGAAGAAGAAGGAAAAGCTTATAAAGTTCAACACCCAGTCTATTATATTTCTGAAGTCCTGACCCCGTCAAAGCAGAGATATCCTCATTATCAGAAGCTTGTCTATGGGATTTACATGACCATGAAGAAGGTTGCACACTATTTCTCGGATCACTTTGTTACAGTCATCAGCGACGCTCCATTGTTAGAGATTCTGCACAACAGAGATGCAACCGGTCAAGTGGCAAAATGGGCGATTGAACTCCTTCCCTTGGATATCAAGTTTGAGGCAAAGAAAGCTATCAAGTCCCAAGCAATAGCAGATTTCCTCGCCGAGTGGATCGAACAGCAACTGCCGACTCAAGTTCATTCTAAGCACTGGACCATGTTCTTTGATGGATCCAAAATGCTGAATGGTTCTGGTGCTGGGGTAGTTCTGGTATCCCCCCGAGGAGACAGGCTCAAATATGTCCTCCAGATTCACTTTGATTCCTCCAACAATGAAGCAGAATATGAAGCACTCATGTATGGGTTGCGCATGGCCATCTCACTCGGCGTCCGTCGCCTCATGGTCTATGGTGACTCAGATTTGGTAGTTAATCATGTGATGAAGGAGTGGGACGTTAGAAGCCCAACCATGACTGGTTACTGCAACGCGGTGAGAAAGCTTGAGAAGAAGTTTGAGGGGTTAGAACTCCACCACATACCCCGACTGAAAAATCAAGCAGCCGATGACTTGGCAAAAATAGGTTCTAAGAGAGAAGCCATTCCCAGCAATGTGTTTTTGGAGCATATTCACTCGCTGACAGTTCAGGAAGATCCTTTTACTGAAGATCCCCCGCAACCTAAGAGCGCCACAGATCCGACTGAAGTCGAGGTCCCAGCCGTGATCGACCTGATCATGGAGGTTCTGGCCATTACTCCTGACTGGACAGTGCCCTACATTGCGTACATCATCAGGAAAGAACTCCCAGAGGATGAAGAAGAGGCTCGACAGATCGTCTGTCGATCCAAGGCCTTTACTGTGATAAGAGGACAACTGTTCAGAGAAAGCGCGACTAGAGTCGGTCAGAAATGCATAACACCAGAAGAAGGTCGAATGATCCTCAATGACATCCACTCAGGGACCTGTGGTCATCATGCGTCCTCTCAGGCCATCGTGGCTAAAGCACACCGAGCTGGATTCTATTGGCACGAGCAAATGAAATGGTGAAAGATATAGTCGACAGATGTGAAGGCTGCCAGTTTTACTCCGACATGTCCCACAAGCCAGCGTCAGCCCTGAAGACCACCCTCCTCATCTGGCCCTTTGTTGTTTGGGGACTGGATATGGTTGGACCGCTGAGAACCGGCAGGAGCGGCTTCACTCATGTGCTCATTGCAGTCGACAAGTTTACCAAATGGATCGAAGCTAAACCTATCAAGATCCTTGATGCTAGCACCGCTGTCAGTTTTATCAGAGAATTGACATTCAGATATGGAGTCCCACACAGCATCATCACGGCCAATGGGTCGAACTTCGATTCCGATGAGTTCAGAGCTTTCTGCACCTCTCAGGGCACTCGAGTCGACTATGCTTCAATCGCTCACCCGTAGTTGAACGGACAAGCAGAAAGAGCCAATGGTCTAATTCTCAAAGGACTGAAACCCCGACTGATGCGTGATCTCAAACACGCAGCAGGTGCTTGGGTTGATGAACTTCCATCAGTTCTGTGGGGTTTAAGGACAACTCCTAATCGGTCGACCGAACTCCTTTCTTCTTAGTCTATGGAGCCAAAGCTATTCTGCCAAGTGACCTGCTCCACAATGCACCCCAAGTCGAGCTCTTCTCCGAAGAGGAAGCAGAGCAGGCCCGGCAAGATTCAGTCGATCTCTTAGAGGAGGAAAGAGAGATGGCCTTGATCCGGTCGACCGTTTATCAGCAAGACTTGTGTCGATTCCACGCCAGAAATGTGAGGGGTCGAGCCTTTCAAGAAGGAGACCTGGTTCCTCGAGTGGATCAACAGAAACCACACAAGCTTGCCCCGACTTGGGAGGGCCCCTTCATCATCACCAAAGTTCTCCACAACGGAGCATATCATCTTTACAGTATTGAGCATCAGAAAGATGAGCCACGGGCTTGGAATGCGGAGCTGCTCCGCCCCTTTTATACTTAAGCACTCGTTTGAATAAAATGTAATAAGGAACACCTTTGTAATTTGTTTATCAAAGACAAGAGCTTATGGTCCTATCATTCGATTATTGTGTTCTTATTTACTTCTGAAATCCCCCAGTGGGTGGGCTTAGTCGCAAATCCGTTTCGCCTAAGTTCGAAAGAAAATCCTACCGAGTGGAGAGCAATCCTCCCACTCAGGGGCTTAGCTGCAGTCCAGTACTCGCCTAAGTTCTCTCACTAAACCCACTGGGTGTACACCCAGTGGGTGGGCTTAGTCGTGAATCCGTTTCGCCTAAGTTCGAAAGAAAATCCTACCGAGTGGAGAGCAATCCTCCCACTCGGGGGCTTAGCTGCAGTCCAGTACTCGTCTAAGTTCTCTCACTAAGAGATTTAGCTGCAGTCTAGTACTCGCCTAAGTTTGAAAAAATCCTACCAAGTGGAGAGCAATCCTCCCACTCGGGGGCTTAGCTGCAGTCTAGTACTCGCCTAAGTTCTCTCACTAGGAGACTTAGCTGCAGTCCAGTACTCGCCTAAGTTTGAAAAAATCCTACCGAGTGGAGAGCAATCCTCCCAATCGGGGGCTTAGCTGTAGTCCAGTACTCGCCTAAGTTCTCTCACTAAGAGACTTAGCTGCAGTCCAGTACTCGCCTAAGTTTGAAAAAATCCTACCGAGTGGAGAGAAATCCTCCCACTCGGGGGCTTAGCTGCAGTCCAGCACTCGCCGAAGTTCTCTCACTAAGAGACTTAGCTGCAGTCCAGTACTCGCCTAAGTTTGAAAAAATCCTACCAAGTGGAGAGCAATCCTCCCACTCGGGGGCTTAGCTACAGTCCAGTACTCGTCGAAGTTCTCTCACTAAGAGACTTAGCTGCAGTCCAGTACTCGCCTAAGTTTGAAAAAATCCTACCAAGTGGAGAGCAATCCTCCCACTCGGGGGCTTAGTTGCAGTCCAGTACTCGCCTAAGTTCTCTCACTAGGAGACTTAGCTGCAGTCCAGTACTCGCCTAAGTTCGAAAAAATCCTACCAAGTGGACAGCAATCCTCCCACTCAGGGGCTTAGCTGTAGTCTAGTACTCGCCTAAGTTCTCTCACTAGGAGATTTAGCTGCAGTCCAGTACTCGCCTAAGTTTGAAAAAATCCTACCGAGTGGAGAGCAATCCTCCCACTCGGGGGCTTAGCTGCAGTCCAGTACTCGCCTAAGTTTGAAAAAATCCTACCGAGTGGAGAGCAATCCTCCCACTCGGGGGCTTAGCTGCAGTCCAGTACTCGCCGAAGTTCTCTCACTAAGAGACTTAGCTGCAGTCCAGTACTCGCCTAAGTTTGAAAAAATCCTACCAAGTGGAGAGCAATCCTCCCACTCGGGGGCTTAGCTAAAGTCTAGTACTCGCCGAAGTTCTCTCACTAAGAGACTGAGCTGCAGTCCAATACTCGCCTAAGTTTGAAAAAATTCTACCAAGTGGAGAGCAATCCTCCCACTCGGGGGCTTAGTTGCAGTCCAGTACTCGCCTAAGTTCTCTCACTAGGAGACTTAGCTGCAGTCCAGTACTCGCCTAAGTTCGAAAAAATCCTACCGAGTGGAGAGCAATCCTCCCACTCGGGGGCTTAGCTGCAGTCCAGTACTCGCCCAAGTTCTCCCACTAGGAGACTTAGCTGCAGTCCAGTACTCGCCTAAGTTTGAAAAAATCCTGCCGAGTGGAGAACAAGTCTCCCACTCGGGGGTCTTAGCTGCAGTCCAGTACTCACCTAAGTCCGAAACATACCACGACGAAGTGCATGTCGACCGCAACCTTCTCCTTAGGAGCTACGGCACAAGTACAACATACGCTCCATCCCTATCTACAAGGGCGACGAGGTGCAGGTCGACTGCAACCTTCCCCTTCGGAGCTACGACACAAGTACAACGTACGCTCCATCCCTATCCGCAAGGGCGACGAGGTGCAGGTCGACTGCAACCTTCTCCTTCGGAGCTATGGCACAAGTACAACATCCGCTCCATCCCTATCCACAAGGACAACGAAGCATTCCGAGCAGTGAGCAAAGTCCATTCGAAGGCAAACGCAAGCACATTCGGAGATAAACCAAATTCAGATAAATCCTAAAAGTTCCAAGAAGCAAATCAAAAGTACTCGGGCACCAAGCCCGAAGGAGTTCAACGGTTACAGCAATCACTCGGCATTTCGAGGCAAATTTAAAGCAGATTCAAGTTTCGTAAGTTTGTTCACTCGGCCGGAGGAGGGCTGGCAGGCTCCACGAATGAGTCCAGATCGATCCCATCAGCGATCCGAGTGGCAGCAGCAATGAAAGTCTCCATGAAGGACTGGAAGTCATGCTTTTTGGTGTTAGCGACTTTGATTGCAGCCAGTTTGTCTTCACGAGCCTCCTTGCAATGGACTCGCACCAAGGACAGCGCCATGTCAGCACCACACCGGGCGGAGGATTTCTTCCATTCTTGCACTCGGTCAGGGATCTCGTTCAGTCGAGTCATCAGGGATTCCAGGTCATTTTGGAGCGTCGCCCTCGTCCAAAGCGATGAGTCGATTCGGGAGACTACCTCCTTCAGGCGCACGAGGTAGCTTGTGGTGCTGGCGATACGGGACTCCAGTCGGAGCACGTTCATTGCAATTTCGTCGCAGACTGGAGAAGCGATAGGGTCCAGACCGGTCTCGACCCTTCCAGTTTCCTCGTTGAAGTCTTGGCAGAGTTCTGCAGCCAAAAGTTAGTGAATCGACCGAGCAAGATCCGATCACAAGCATCAACACAGTCGGTTTAGAAGAAATACCTTCCAGCGTGAGATAGAGCTTCTTGTCAAGATTCCTCAGATAAGCTTCCGTGTCATTCCTCTTGCGGATCGCAGACTCCAACTTTTCATTCAAGACAACCTTGTCCTTCTTCAGACTAGTCACTTCGCGGTTAGCTTCATTAAGACAAGATTTCAGTTTGTTCACCTCCCCTTCCAGCGTTTCGATTGAAGCAAGCTTCTGGTCTGCGAGAGCAGTTTTATCTTGGGCTGCTTTTTGCGCGGCGGCGAGGTCCGAGTCCTTCTTCTCCAGAGCCAACTTCATTTTATTTGCAAAAGAAACAATCAAATCAAAGAAGAGATCAAAGAAATATATTGAAAGTCAGTCGACAGTCAGTTACCTTCCATACCAGTAGCTTCGCCTTGAGCTTTCTTCAGATTCTGCTGGGCCAATTCCAAGTCGAGGTTGAGTTGCCTCTGCTTCTCCTCAAGTTCAGCAAACTTAGAGATAAGAGTATAAGACTTCTGCAGAAGGCAAAAGACGGATCAGTCGATAAGATCAAAGGTTGTTTACTTCTGAGTGAATAAAACCTAAAGAAGTTCACTTAGACCCCAGCCGACTACACACAGTCGACTGCGATCTCAGGGGCTACACCCAGCGGGTGCACTTGGCGTGCCCCCGCTGACTAAGACTCAACTCGTCCGGTCCGCCCGGACCAAGTCAAAAAAAGGTTGTTCAGACCACAGTCGACTGCCAGCAGTCGACTGCGGTCTCGGGGACTACACCCAGTGGGTGCACTTCGCGTGCCCCCACCGGTTCGGATCCTACTCGACCAGTCTGCCTGAGTTGAGTGTAAGGAGTGAAAAAGAAAGGAAAGTAGAACTCAGACCCCAGTCGACTGCCAGCAGTCGACTGTGGTCTCGGGGACTACACCCAGTGGGTGCACTTAACGCGCCCCCACCAGTTCAGATCCCACTCGCCCAGACCGAGTGGAAGAGCGAAACTACCAAACACAACAAAACACCCAACGGGTGCTCTAATTCAACGCAAACAATAGGAGATTGTGTAGAAGAAGATTTTTCGAGTAACATTTCCTCATAGAGAAAAAACAGTCGGAAAGTCTACTCACCTGGACATTGGCCCGAAGAGCAGCACTGGCGTCGTAGGCAGCCTGGCTGTTCTCATGCACCGTCTTCACCCACTCCATCATCATGTCAGCCTGTCGGATGGCTTCCGCAACCGCTTCCGACTGGTTGTCCGAGGCGGGATAGCTGGTGAAAAAGTGAGCAGACGACCCAGGTGCGGCGGCTTGGAGCTCCGTGGCGTGGAGTTGGACGACTGAAGGAAACACAGGCGCAGTCGGCGGTGTGGAGTGCTCACTTGACAAGGGTGCAGCGAAGGTCACAGAGGCCCTGCCCGCGTCTTCAGGCTGATGGACGGGAGGTGTCGTAGTTGGTTCTTGCCGAGACATCCTACCAGCTGCTACCTTCTTGCTCTTCCTGGGCTTAAGAGCCACATCTTCATCGTCATCTGGAAGATCGATGATGTTGGGTGGAGCTGCAAGGCAGATCATTCGACCCCAAGTGAACCACTAGAACGCAATCGACCAAAGAATCAAGAACAAAATCGCAAGAGTTTATACCTGGGTTGGAGGTTACCGCATCTTCCATCTCCACGTCCCGGTACTGGAGAGAAGAGGTTCCTGACATAGCAGCACTGCAAAGACCCGCATTCAATCGGTTACGTCCGGTTAATCGAGTCAACGAAAAGGACAAATCAGATGATTACCCAGAGATAGTAGGGACGGTCACTTTGATCCTGGGCAAAGCTTTTGGTAGTTTGGAGGAGGTGGCTTTCGGTGCTTTCGGCGCTGGAGGCGGCACAACTTTAGACTGTTTTGGAGCCTTCTCAGTCGGCGTTGGGGAAGACGTCCTGGGACGCTTCGAAGACTGTCCAATCGGCGCGGCCACCAAGTCCGGAGCGCTCGCCGGGTCATGAGCGTGTTTGGATCTCCTCTCCCTGCGAGGAGGCGAGTCGACTTCTTCGTCATCAGTCGATTCGTCGCTTTCCTCGTCCTCCTCGGCATCTGAGTGCCCCTCGCCGCTCTCGCCCCCGCTCGCTTCTTCCTCGATGTCTTGTTCCTGCACTCCGTTGGGCATTGAGTACATGTCGATGAGGGCCAGAAAGGACAACGATCAAAGGAAATTCAGTCGACCATAAACAAGATGTCACACGGTAAATCGGAAAGATACTTGATAAAATAGAATTATACCTGCTCAGTCTGGTGCGAGTTGTCGAATGGAATCACCCTCCTAGACCCCCGAGGGTTGTCTTTGTTGCTGGTGATCCCCATTAACCACTTCTCCAAGGTATCCTCGCTGACATCCTCCGGGTGGATCAGAGTGGAATCCTCGAGCCCAGAGTACATCCACATCGGATGATCATGCGCCTGAAGCGGCTGGATGCGTCGACCGAGAAAGACCTCCAGCATGTCCATTCCGGTCACCCCGTCGCGGACAAGTTGGACGACCCGCTCGACCAGCACCTTGACCTGCGCCTTCTCTTCTGGAACTACCTTCAGGGGGGCGGGCTTCTCCACTCGAGCCAAGGAAAAGGGAGGAAGTCCAGTCGACTGACCCGGGGTCGGCTGATCCTTGCAGTAGAACCAAGTCGACTACCAGCCCTGGACCGAGTTGGGAAGGATCATGGCTGGGAAGGTACTCTTGCTCCTCATCTGGATCCCCAAGCCCCTGCACATCTGGATCACTTGTGTCCTCTCGTCACTCAGATTGGCCTTTTTGACCGACTGGGAGCGGCAGGTGAAGATGTGTTTGAAAAGACCCTAGTGCGGTCGACAGCCCAAGAAATTTTCACACATCGACACGAAAGCAGCCAGATAGACTATGGTGTTTGGAGTGAAATGGTGAAGTTGAGCCCCAAAGAAATTCAAAAAACCCCGGAAGAAAGGATGGGGAGGCAGTGAGAATCCGTGATCTACGTGGGTGGCGAGGAGAACACACTCACCCTCCCTTGGCTACGGCTCGGTTTCGTTCCCCGGGAGCCGTGCCGATTTGTGGGGGATCAGTCCCCCCTCCACCAAGTCGTCGAGGTCGTCCTGGGTGATTGTCGAGCGGATCCAGTTGCCCTGGATCCAGCCCGGCAGCAGGCCGGATCTCGACAAGGATCCGCCCCGGCTGGTCCGCTTGCCCTTCGCTTTCGTGGTCGCCTTCTTCCCGCGCTCCAGCGCCACCGTCTTCTCTTTCCCCATGGTGACGGGTCGAGCTCGAGCGAGAGTCCGGCGACGGGGGCGGAAGCGAGCATGGCGGAGAGATCGGGAGAAGAAGAAGAGAGAATGGGAGCGCACGGGGCAGAGGCCTGGCCCAGGGCCTTTTATAAGGTCATCCCTCGAGTGACTGACTGGTGGACCCAGATGATCTAAACAAATCTCGCAACAGTCGCGCGCACAGTACATGGAGAAAAAGGTGGCGCGGGGATCGAGGAGACTTGCCTAATCCGTCCTGATAACCTCGGTTCCGTCCGTCTGGCGCACTTCCCAAAATTTGAATCCCGTGAAATCCGCAGAGAGCAGAGCAACCTGTGAGACTGAAGACAAACATCCTCTACATCATCATTCGGAATTCTACCGTGAAAATTCACTCGACAAAAACCAAGAATGGACCAAGGTGACTGAGAAAGGAGTCGACGTCGTCACCTCAACTCATTGTTCCAGAATGAGATATACTCATAGCACACAGAATGGGTCGGAAGTGTTCCCAACTCCTTCCTCACTCAAACCCTGATCCATTCGGGGGCTAATGATGAAGCTATGTACTTAGGGTAGGGTCATGGATCTGTCTAACATACCCTCCCCAAGGACATCTCTACAAAGAATCAGAAGCAGTCGAAGAGAAACCATCATCCACTCGACCGTGAAGATGTGCTCACTCGACCACCTTGAAGACACTCGACCACCAGAAGATGATAAACCCTCCACTCTGCAATGGTCAGGACTTAAACCATAGCTTTATGGGAATTTACAACACTTTACTGCGGACATTACCAGTAACGCCCCTCCTTTATGAGCATTGAACCTTGTGTAACGGAGGGGAGCTGGGCTCCTGGTGTACTCTATATAAGCCACCCCCCTCCTCTGGGACAGGGGTTCGCACTTTCTGTAATTCACACGCATATATTCAGTCGACCGCCTCCGGGCTCCGAGACGTAGGGCTGTTACTTCCTCCGAGAAGGGCCTGAACTCGTAAAACTCGTGTGTACAACTCCTCCATAGCTAGGATCTTGCCTCTACATTCTTACCCCCCTATTCTACTGTCAGTCTTAGAACCACGACACCCGGCTCCTGTGTTTTTCTACCTTACATTCTGCTCTATCGGCTAAGGCGGCACCAGGAGAACTACTGCGATTGTGCCCTGGTTCATTCGGACGAGCACCTCAGTAGAGAAAGCCGAAAACTGACTGTCATGATATAGCGTGAGACTGGTCAACCACTCGATGACCTACCGGAATCTTCGGGATTCCTCCGCCTTAACGAAGGGCCGTTTCCCGGCCAGGCATGTACGCACCCCGAATTCGGAGGAGTGCGGAGCCACCAGGGGCTATATAGTAGCCCCACTGTCAAACTCCTATGGCTAAGTGAAAGTGCTAAAGCATTATAGTTCGGTTGCCTAGTTCGCTACGCTATCACCTCCTTAATGGACCAAGACATTGGATCAAGTGTGAACATGCGTCTTCTGCGAACACCCCCGCATTATATGCGTGGGGGCTAAAGCCGACGACTGCAATCTTTCAGGTTATATACATATATACATAAACGGCCGCACAGGAGGCATCATAATACTTTCGGGAAAAAGTATAAATACAGCCTTGATAAACTTAATAAAACATTGTTTTTACAATGGGAATACATGTCATTCAAACATAATATTCTTCGAGCACTGGGCCTCTGTCGAACGAGCGCCTTCAAGAACTTCTTCAAAATAGTGCTCGGCAGCCACTCGGCCTATGGCCGAACCCTGCGCCGTGACAGTGGTGGCATCCATCTCCGCCCAGTATGTTTTGACACGGGCAAGGGCCATCCGCGAGCCTTCTATGCACGCCGACCTCTTCATCGCATTAATGCGCGGCACCGCACCAAGGAACTGCTGCACCAAACTAAAATAGTTGTTCGGCTTTGGCCTTTCCGGTCACAGATGATCCACAACAGACCTCATGGCGAGTCTGGACAATCTATTCAGCTCGGCCCATTCGGCAAGCCGATCAGTCAATGGAAGCGGACACTCTGGAACATTAAATTGTGACCAGAATAGCTTGTCCACTTCATGATCTGTTTGATCTCGGAAGTATTCGGCAGCATCGATAGCACTCGCCGCCAAGTCCAGATATGCGTCCGCCGAACTCCACATCCAGTCCAGAGGGGCATACTTAGGATCTCCAAACTTCCTCCGTAGCATGAAGGGTTTCCTAGCCACGATATCCCCGGCTTGACGCAGCTCCTCCTTCTTCGCTCTCATCGCAGAGCGGGTGTCTTTGATCGCCATCGTGGCCTTTTCCAGGTTCGTCGCCTTCGCCCGGTTTTCTTCTTCAAGAAGCTGGCAATGGTCAGCAGTGTCTTTTAACTTTACAACCATATTGGCCATTTTCTCTTTGCTCTCACAATGCGCGGCCTTTTCGGCTCTTAACTCTTCGGCCGCCTTTAAAGCGGTCGCATTACTACTCCTTGCTTGCTCCTTGGCTCGGGCAAGCTCCGCCCGAAGGGTCTCCACGGTGGCAGCTCCATCTGCAGTCACAACATGTTAAAGATACTGGCATCATGCTACTCTTATTATGTGACGATCACCAGAAAAATCACTCACCCTGTGCCTCGTCAAGCCGCTTGTTGACAAGCACAATGTCGGCATCTGCCGCATCCAGTTGTCGCTTTAGTCCGGCAAACCCATCAGTCCGGTTAGCCACCGGAGCTTCAACCACCTGCACATAAAGGCGGTCTGGTTATTACCTGGGACTATGATCCTCTGTTTGCCGCCGTTCTCGATGACAACCAGAGTCTCAGGGGCTACTATCTACACAGGGCACACCTTAAAATATGCGGTACTGTCAAAAATGTACATCATTTCACGTACCTCAAAACCCGTCAGTAGACTCATAAAGGCTTCATGCAACCCGCTTTCGGCGGACGAAATCATTTCAATCACCGTACCCATCAACGTACGGTGCTCTTCTGAGATAGTCACTCGCTCTAGCAGATCCCTCAGCACATCCAACCGCATACCAGACGGTGCCGGACTCTTTTGGTTTCTCTCTTCAAGAGCCGGATACTGGGGACTTAGGGTGGCCATAGGATTATCTTCTGGCCTCGCCGGATCCGGAGAGACCCTCCGCGATGACACTTCAAGGTCGCCCGCTTCTTGAGCTGGGGAGTCCGGGGGAGGCGTTTCGCTCTCCATCATCTCTAGAAGAAGATCCCCTGAAGACGAGCTCTGCTGAGAAGGGCTAAGATCCGAACTACAAGATAAATGCTTCGGTTATTTTACTCAAAATAAGGTAGGATATCTTCACTATTAAGTACTTTTTGATTTCTTACAACTCGTTAGAGGGCTGATCCCCGCGCGGACATTGTGCGGCAAGAGCACCATCCGAGGCAGGACCCTCTGGTGGAGATTTCTTCTCCCGTTTGGAAACCTTGGTTTCCGGATCTTCAGAGATAGTCCTCTTCCTTCCTCGGGGCGAGAGAATGTCATATTCTTCCCCTGGGTTGTCCTCCCTCACGGAGGCGCTCATTCCCTCGGTTGGAATAGGTAGCGGCGGAGGCCCGCTTTCGCCCTCTTTATTCCCATCTTCATCTTCCTTTGAGAGCACCAGGCAAGGTGCTGGCTCGAGCATCTTTTCCAGCACCGGATTGTCCAAGCCTTCAGCAAGGGGGGCCGAACACCGGATCATCTTCGCCTTTGTTATCCAGTCCTGGTCAAAGAGCGATTCTTCAGAATGATGTCATGATAAAAAAGGACAGTGTGTTCGGCCATGGGATTACTTACTTGGGCCGCGGTGCGGTTGCTGCTCACGCCCACATCCTCGGTAGTGTCCGGACACTCTATTTGGGGTCCGAAGAACGATTTGTACATCTCCTCGTGCGTCAGGCCGAGGAAATTCTGAAGAGTGCGTGGTCCTTCCGGGTTGAATTCCCACATGCGGAGGGGCCGACGTTTGCAAGGCTGGACTCGACGAACCAACATGACTTGCATTACCATAACCAGACTGAAATCTCCCTCGAAGAGATCTCGGATGCGGCTCTGCGGTATGGGCATGTCCTTGGCTGGGCCCCAGCTCAGCCCCCTGCTGATCCATGACATTAGTTGTGGTGGAGAGCCCGAGCGGAAGGTGGGGGCGGCTACCCACTTGGCACTTCGGGGAGCTGTGACGTAAAACCACTCCTGTTGCCACAATCCGAACACCTCTGGAAAGGAGCCCTTCGGCCATGGAGCGCCAGCAATTTTGCTTATTAGAGCACCTCCGCACGCTACGTACTGCCCCTTGACCATCTTTGGCTTCACATCAAAGGTCTTGAGCCACAGGCCGAAGTGAGGGGTAATGCGGAGGAAGGCCTCACAAACGACAATAAATGACGAGATGTGAAGGAGGGAATCCGAGGCTAGGTCGTGAAAATCTAGCCCGTAATAGAACATAAGACCCCTAACAAAGGGATCCAGAGCGAGGCCTGGTCCTCGGAGGAAGTGGGAAACGAACACAACGCTCTCGTTGGGTTCGGGAGTAGGGATGACCTGCCCTCGGGCGGGCAGCCTATGCGAAATTTCGGCGGTCAGGTATCTGGCCTCCCTCAACTTCTTGATATCCTCCTCCGTGGCGGAGGAAGGCATCCACCGGCCTTGAAGGCTGGATCCGGACATGATTGAAGGTCCGAAGCACCTGACCTGGGCTTTCGGTGTTAGAACTCGAGGCGGGGGAAGGATTCGATTGAGCACGGGAGGGAAGAAGTAAAAGCCTTGTCCCTTTATAAAGAGGGTGAATATCAAGCGTCCTCCTCGTGGCTGTTTGGGACTTGCCTAAAATCTAGGAGTCCTAGGCACGGTTGGGTTACCCACGTCCGTATTAATGAGAATCCCATAATAAGGGGAACACGATCTCTGCTTTGACAAGACGTGTCAAGAAACCGCCTCGCGTTATATGCGGAGCTGGTTAAGGAAAAATGGTTCGAATAATTACCAGGCCATGGCATGATGTCATGCTGCCAAAATGTGTCAGCAGATTGGATTTGTGGAAATATTACTCTCTCTATGGTGGTATGTGGAACTTATTTTGCAGGGTCGGACACTATCCTTGTATTCAAACTCTTTTGTGGTGTATTCGAAGGAGGAACCCGCCTTGCAATGCCGAAGACAACACTGCGCACCGGACTCATCGTCATTGAAGCCTGGTTCAGGGGTTATTGAGGGAGTCCTGGATTATGGGGTCTCTGGACAGCCGAACTATATCCTTTGGCTGGACTATTGGACTATGAAGATACAAGATTGAAGACTTCATCCCGTGTCCGGATGTGACTCTACTTGGCGTGGAAGGCAAGCTAGGCAATACGGATATGTATATTTCCTCCTTTGTAACCGACCTTGTGTAACCCTAGCCCCCTCCGGTGTCTACATAAATCGGAGGGTTTTAGTCCGTAGGACAACAGATAATCAGACCATAGGCTAGCTTCTAGGGTTTAGCCTCTCCGATCTCGTGGTAGATCAACTCTTGTACTACTCATATTATCAAGAGTAATCAAGCAGGATGTAGGGTTTTACCTCCATCAAGAGGGCCCGAACCTGGGTAAAACATAGTGTCCCCTGCCTCCTGTTACCATCTGCCTTAGACGCACAGTTCGGGACCCCCTACCTGAGATCCGCCGGTTTTGACACCGACACACGTAAAACTTGCAACAACAAAGTAGAGGACGTCTAACTTGTTTTTGTAGGGCATGTTGTGATGTGATATGGTCAAGACATGATTATACAAATTGTTGTATGAGATGATCATGTTTTGTAACAGTTATCAGCAACTGGCAGGAGCCATATGGTTGTCTCTTTATTGTATGAAATGCAATCGCCATGTAATTGCTTTACTTTATCACTATGCGGTAGCGATAGTCGTAGAAGCAATAGTTGGCGAGACGACAACGATGCTACGATGGAGATCAAAGTGTCAAGTAGGTGACGATGGTGATCATGACGGTGCTTTGGAAATGGAGATCAAAGGCACAAGATGATGATGGCCATAGTCACTTATATTGATTGCATGTGATGTTTATCTTTTATGCATCTTATTTGCTTAGTATGGCGGTAGCATTATAAGATGATCTCTCACTAAATTTCAAGTTATAAGTGTTCTCCCTGAGTATGCACCGTTGCTACAGTTTGTCGTGCCGAGACACCACATGATGATCGGGTGTGATAAGCTCTACGTTCACATACAACGGGTGCAAGCCAGTTTTGCACAAGCAGAATACTCGGGTTAAACTTGACAAGCCTAGCATATGTAGATATGGCCTCGGAACACTGAGACCGAAAGGTCGAGTGTGAATCATATAGTAGATATGATCAACATAGTGATGTTCACCATTGAAAACTTCTCCATCTCACATGATGATTGGACATGGTTTAGTTGATATGGATCACGTGATCATTTAGATAACTAGAGGGATTCCTATCTAAGTGGGAGTTCTTAAGTAATATGATTAATTGAACTTTAATTTATCATGAACTTAGTACCTGATAGTATTTTGCATGTCTATGTTGTTGTAGATAAATGGCCCGTGCTACTGTTCCTTTGAATTTTAATGCGTTCCTAGAGAAAGCTAAGTTGAAAGATGATGGTAGCAACTACACGGGATGGGTTTGTAACTTGAGGATTATCCCCATTGCTGCACAGAAGAATTATGTCCTGGAAGCACCACTAGGTGCTAGGCCTACTGTAGATGTTGTTGATGATGTTCAGAATGTCTGGCAGAGTAAAGCTGATGACTACTCGATAGTACAGTGTACCATGCTTTACGGCTTAGAACTGGTACTTCAACGACGTTTTGATCGTCATGGAGCATATGAGATGTTCCAGGAGTTGAAGTTAATATTTCAAGCAAATGCCCGGATTTAGAGATATGAAGTCTCCAATAAGTTCTACAGCTGCAAGATGGAGGAGAATAGTTCTGTCAGTGAACATATACTCAGAATGTCTGGGTACCACAATCACTTGACTCAACTAGTAGTTAATCTTCCTGATGATAGTGTCATTGACAGAGTTCTTGAATCACTGCCACCAAGCTACAAAAGCTTCGTGATGAACTATAATATGCATGGGATGGATAAGACAATTCCCGAGCTCTTCGCAATGCTAAAAGCTGCGGAGGTAGAAATCAAGAATGAGCTTCAAGTGTTGATGATCAACAAGACCGCTAGTTTCAAGCAGAAGGGCAACGGGAAGAAGGGGAACTTCAAGAAGAACAGCAAACAAGTTGCTTCTCAAGTGAAGAAGCCCAAGTCTGGACCTAACCCTGAGACTGGGTGCTTCTACTGCAAAGGGACTGGTCACTGGAAGCGGAAATGCCCCAAGTATTTGGCGGATAAGAAGGATGGCAAAGTGAAAGGTATATTTGATATACATGTTATTGATGTGTACCTTACTAATGCTCACAGTAGCGCCTGGGTATTTGATACTGGTTTTGTTGCTCATATTTGCAACTCGAAACAGGGGCTACAGAAATAAGCGAAGATTGGCTAAGGACGAGGTGACGATGCGCGTGGGAAATGGTTACAAAGTCGATGTGATCGCAGTCGGCACACTACCTCTACATCTACCTTCGGGGTTAATATTAGACCTGAATAATTGTTATTTGGCGCCAGCATTAAGCATGAACATTATATCTAGATCCTATTTGATGCGAGACGGTTATTCATTTAAATCAGAGAATAATGGTTGTTCCATTTATATGAGTAATATCTTTTATGGTCATGCACCCTTGATGAGTGGTCTATTTTTACTGAATCTCGATGGTACTGATACACATATTCATAGAATAGAAGCCAAAATATATAAGTTTAATAATGATAGTGCAACTTATTTGTGGCACTGCCGTTTAGGTCATATTGGTGTAAAGCGCATGAAGAAACTCCATGCTGATGGGCTTTTGGAATCACTTGATGCTTGCGAACCATGCCTCATGGGCAAGATGACTAAGACTCTGTTCTCCGGAACAATGGAACGAGCAATAAACTTATTAGAAATAATACATACTGATGTATGCAGTTCGATGAGTGTTGATGCTCGTGGCGGGTATCGTTATTTTCTGACCTTCACAGATGATTTGAGTAGATATGGGCATATCTACTTGATGAAACATAAGTCTGAAACATTTGAAAAGTTCAAAGAATTTTAGAGTGAAGTGGAAAATCATCGTAACAAGAAAATTAAGTTTCTATGATCTGATCGTGGAGGTGAATATTTGAGTTATGAGTTTGGTCTTCATTTGAAACAATGCGGAATAGTTTCGCAACTCACGCCACCTAGAACACCACAGCGTAACGGTGTGCCCGAACATCGTAACCGCACTTTATTAGATATGGTGTGATCTATGATGTCTCTTACTGATTTACCACTATCATTTTGGGGTTATGCTTTAGAGACGACCGCATTCACGTTAAATAGGGCACCATCGAAATCCGTTGAGACGACACCTTATGAATTGTGGTTTGGCAAGAAACCAAAGTTGTCGTTTCTTAAAGTTTGGGGCTGCGATGCTTATGTGAAAAAGCTTCAACCTGATAAGCTCGAACCCAAATCGGAGAAAAGTGTCTTCATAGGATACCCAAAGGAAACTGTTGGGTACACCTTCTATCATAGATCCGAAGGCAAGATATTCGTTGCTAAGAATGGATCCTTTCTAGAGAAGGAGTTTCTCTCGAAAGAAGTGAGTGGGAGGAAAGTAGAACTTGATGAGGTAACTGTACCTACTCCCTTATTGGAAAGTAGTTCATCACAGAAATCAGTTCTAGTGATTCCTTCACCAATTAGTGAGGAAGTTAATGATGTTGATCATGAAACTTTTGATCAAGTTACTACCAAACCTCGTAGGTCAACCAGAGCAAGATCCGCACCAGAGTGGTACGGTAATCCTGTTCTGGAGGTCATGTTACTTGACCATGACGAACCTACAAACTATGAGGAAGCGATGATGAGCCCAGATTCCGCAAAATGGCTTGAAGCCATGAAATCTGAGACCGGATCCATGTATGAGAACAAAGTATGGACTTTGGTTCAATTGCCCGATGATCGGCAAGCCATAGAGAATAAATGGATCTTCAAGAAGAAGACTACGCTGACGGTAATGTTACTGTCTACAAAGCTCGACTTGTTGCGAAAAGTTGTCGACAAGTTCAAGGAGTTGACTATGATGAGACCTTCTCACCCGTGGAGATGCTTAAGTCCGTCCGAATCATGTTAGCAATAGCCGCATTTTATGATTATGAAATTTGGCAAATGGATGTCAAAACTACATTCCTTAATGGATATCTTAAAGAAGAGTTGTATATGATGCAACAGGAAGGTTTTGTAGATCCAAAAGGTGCTAACAAAGTGTGCAAGCTCCAATGATCCATTTATGGACTGGTGCAAGCATCTCGGAGTTGGAATATATGCTTTGATAGTGTGATCAAAGCATATGGTTTTATACAGACTTTTGGAGAAGTCTGTATTTACAAGAAAGTGAGTGGGAGCTCTGTAGAATTTCTGATATTATATGTGGATGACATATTGTTGATCAGAAATGATACTGAATTTCTGAATAGCATAAATGTATACTTGAATAAGAATTTTCAATGAAAGACCTCGGTGAAGATGCTTATATATTGGGCATCAAGATCTATAGAGATAGATCAAGACGCTTAATTAGACTTTCACAAAGCACATACCTTGATAAAGTTTTGAAGAAGTTCAAAATGGATCAAGCAAAGAAAGGGTTCTTGCCTGTGTTACAAGGTATGAAGTTGAGTCAGACTCAATGCCCGACCACTACAGAAGATAGAGAGAAAATGGAAGTCATTCCCTATGCCTCAGCCATAGGTTCTATCATGTATGCAATGATGTGTACCAGACCTGATGTGTGCCTTGCTATTAGTTTAGTAGGGAGGTACCAAAGTAATCCAGGAGTGGATCACTGGACAGTTGTCAAGAACATCCTGAAATACCTGAAAAGGACTAAGGATATGTTTCTCATTTATGGAGGTGACAAAGAGCTCGTCGTAAACGGTTACGTCGATGCAATCTTTGGCACTGATCCAGATGACTCTAAGTCACAAACCGGATACATTTTTTTATTGAATGGTGGAGCTGTAAGTTGGTGCAATTCTAAGTAGAGCGTCGTGGCGGGATCTATGTGTGAAGCGGAATACATAGCTACTTCAGAAGCAGCAAATGTAGGAGTCTGGATGAAGGAGTTCATATCCGATCTAGGTGCAATACCTAGTGCATCTGGTTCAATGAAAATATTTTGTGACAATATTGGTCCAATTGCCTTGGCAAAGGAATCCAGGTTTCACAAGAGAACCAAGCACATCAAGAGACGCTTCAATTCCATCCGCGATTAAGTCAAGGAGGGAGACATAGAGATTTGCAAGATACATACCGATCTGAATGTTGCAGACCCATTGACTAAGACTCTCTCACGAGCAAAACATGATCAGCACCAAGACTCCATGGGTGTTAGAATCATTACTGTGTAATCTAGATTATTGACTCTAGTGCAAGTGGGAGACTGAAGGAAATATTCCCTAGAGTCAATAATAAAGTTGTTATTTATATTTCCTTATATCATGATAAATGTTTATTATTCATGCTAGAATTGTATTAACCGGAAACTTAGTACATGTGTGAATACATAGACAAACAGAGTGTCCCTAGTATGCCTCTACTTGACTAGCTCGTTAATCAAAGATGGTTAAGTTTCCTAGCCATGGACATGTGTTGTCATTTGATGAACGGGATCACATCATTAGAGAATGAAGTGATGGACTAGACTCATCCGTTAGCTTCGCACTATGATCGTTTAGTTTATTGCTATTGCTTTCTTCATGACTTATACATGATCCTATGACTATGAGATTATGCAACTCCCGAATACCGGAGGAACACCTTGTGTGCTATCAAACATCATAATGTAACTGGATGATTATAAAGATTCTCTACAGGTGTCTCCGATGGTGTTTGTTGAGTTGGCATAGATCGAGATTAGGATTTGTCACTCTATGTATCGGAGAGGTATCTTTGGGCCCTCTCGGTAATGCACATCACTATGAGCCTTGCAAGCAATGTGACTTAGTCACGAGATGATGCATTACGGAACGAGTAAAGAGGCTTGCCGATGACGAGATTGAACTAGGTATGATGATACCGACAATCGAATCTCGGGCAAGTAACATACCGATAACAAAGGCAACAATGTATGTTGTTATGCGGTTTGACCGATAAAGATCTTCGTAGAATATGTAGGAACCAATATGAGCATCCAGGTTCCGCTATTGGTTATTGACCAGAGATGTGTCTCGGTCATGTCTACATAGTTCTCGAACCCGTAGGGTCCGCACGCTTAACGTTCGATGACGATATGTATTATGAGTTATGTGATTTGATGTACCGAAGGTTGTTCGGAGTCCCGGATGAGATCACGGACATGACGAGGAGTCTCGAAATGGACGAGACATAAATATTCATATATTGGAAGGCTACATTCGGACACCGAAATGGTTCGGGTCATTTCGGATAAGTTTCAGAGTACCGGGGGTTACCGGAACCCCCTCCGGGAAGTTATTGGGCCTTATGGGCCTAGTGGTCGAAGAGAGGAGGCAGGCCCAGAGGTGGCACCCCCCCCCCTATCCCAAACCGAATTGTACTAGGGCTTGCGCCCCCCCCCCCTTTCCTTCTCTTCTTCCTCTCCTTCTTTCTTCTCCTACTTGGACTTGGAAAGGGGGAAACCTACTCCTACTAGGAGTAGGAATCCCCCCTTTTGGCACCCCCCTTGAGGCCGGCCCTCCTCCTCCTCCTCCCCTCCTTTATATACGGGGGAGGGGGCACCCCATAGACACACAAGTTGATCTTTAGCCGTGTGCGGTGCCCCCCTCCACAGTTTTCCACCTCCGTCATATTGTCGTAGTGCTTAGGCGAAGCCCTGTGTCAGTAACTTCATCATCACCGTCACCATGCCGTCATGCTGACGGAACTCACCCTCGGCCTCAGCTTGATCAAGAGTATGAGGGACGTCACCAAGCTGAACGTGTGCAGATTTTGGAGGTGTCGTGCGTTCGGTACTTGATCGGTTGGATCGCGAAGACGTTCGACTACATCAACCGCGTTACTAAACGCTTCCGCTTTCGGTCTACGAGGGTACGTATACACACTCTCCCCTCTCGTTGCTATGCATCTCCTAGATAGATTTTGCATGATCGTAGGAATTTTTTTTGAAATACTGCCTTCCCCAACAAAATGTTGTGTAAAATGCACATGGAACTTCATATAGAACAAAGTAATGATAGTTAAACACTTAATTAGTAGTAAAAAATAGCTCACACTGTACTGAAATATAAAGGTGGGAACTGGACGGCTCTACCTTTTTCATGATAATCATATGGTATACTTATCTGAACAGAGCAAACCAATGGAGCTACCACATAAAATAGTGAAAGAAAATAGGAAGAAAATAATCTAGGATGTGATCCTGACATGGCCATCAGATATTGTGGCGATATTGACAGTTTCTTTGACAACATATGTTTGGTTTATTTCCACTACAAGGAAAAGCAAGTGAAAATAAGAAATAAATCTTGTGTGGATGTGTGATGCATCTCTTGTTGGTATACGACTACGACGATATATCGAATATTATTTATCCTTTTCCTTTCTGAATTTTGTAGTACATGAGGAACAGTGTTTTTAGTTATCCATCAGGAACTACGCTTTTGCGCTATTGAATAATGGCCTCATTTTTTTCTGATGGAATTAGTGATGAAAATGACTTTTTGTTGATCACAGTAGTGGTGGATTTGGAGGGAATCTAGAAGTTGCTTCATGAACTGTCATTTATCTCTCTAACTTCCATTTAATCAAAGTGGTACATCATCATTTCTTATCTATATTTTTAATAATTATGATGTTGTCTTCATAATTATTCACAAACTAAGCATCTAGCTTTGTTTCGTTGTCATAGTAATATTTACATTCTCCTGGACAATGATATGTTTCGTTGGTTTGACATTGAAATTTAGCGTACTGTTTCAGTATCCATGCCTTTTGTTGTAGTGTCAATAGATCTTCTTTTTCTCCTTGTTTACTATGAGATGATATATATATATTTATACAATATAGGTTGACCAAAGGATAGTTGTGTTTGCTCAAACAAAGTTCCAAAGAGATGGCATCAAGTTGAGTACAGGATTAAGAGATAAAGGTCTCTGTTGATTTGATTGCAGTGAAGTGCAAATCATCTGGTGGAGAATCATTGGTGCTATATGGAATGGTCGTTAACATCTCATCGAACTATCAGGGTTCCTTTGTTTTTGAATGGAGGTTCGAAGGACGAACCGGCCATACTCGCGGTGCGTGTCGCTGGTTTACATGCCGGTGCCGACCAAGAAAGTGACACACTTCTTCCTTCATTGTGGCACTTAGCTTCTTGGATGTAGGAATTTTTTGCATTAATTATAGTGATGGTTGATGATGGTTCAGTTCCCCTGTATGCTTTTCTAAATTGTGACCCGTGAGTGGTTCATATGTTGTGGTTCAGTAGATAGGTTTTGCTATCTTACAACATCTTGGTTATCTGCCACTGCGTCCAACAACCATCTTATAACGTCCCTATTTCATGCCATTGTTGGTACCTTGCAGATTTCATATGCTCCAGGAGGAGCAGGTGGTGTACATGCAACCAGGTAAATCGGTTGCATCCACCCATTGTTATGGTAGTGGCATCAATCCAATTACATCGAGTTCATCGTACATCTAGCTGACTTTGGTCCGATTGTTTTCAAATGGATAGTTGCAATGGAGGAGGATGAGACCCACAAAGAGGCTTCCTGAGAAAAGGCAAGATGTCAGGTTGGTTAAGGAATTTTACTGCCGTCCAAAATATGGAAGGACATGATTTTTTTTGTACAATGTGAAGTAGATTCATGAATGGGTAATTGCTACCTTCATTTGAATCAACTTCGTCAAGGAATTTTGTTGTGATGTGATGTTCTTCAGTGATCTAACATTGTGCAAGTACACAATTTCGTATGTTAGCTTATTTAATCCAAACACACCATGCCCATGATCATCTGAATAAACCGAAGGACATGCATGATATCACAGAGAGTGAATAAACTAATGTGCCCTTATTTAAAATGAATAATTTTTAAGTGTAATTACATTGATTAGATGATGTTGATTTAGGAAATTCCAAACAATATGTCACCACCTCTGTTTAAACACACTACAAATAGCAACCTACCTCTGAATCTCACGTGGTTCTCTGAGATTTGTATGTCACCTTACCCATTATAGTGCCCTCTAGGGGTCCAAAACACCATTACACATGTCATTCTGCTTTTGTAATAAGGTATTAGCTTGCATACATGCAAATTTTAGCTAGCATTACTCTTAGGAGGATGGAGGCACTATTTCCCCTCCTTCTTTGTCACATGCCTATCAGTCATGGGTGTCGATGCTGACCGCCGAGATCTGGTCTGCTGCGGAATGCGCCGCTAAAAATATTGACAAACCACTTTCCAACATACTTCTATTTGTGATGTTTTGTTTTGGAGTGCTTTCATAATTTCATTGATGTGCTATTGTGCTTTTACAAGTACTGATGATGGACTCTATTTCTATGGCAAATATCTATTTCATATTTTCGTAGCATTGTTAAGTGTTTTGTCTACCCAGATTTGCAGTGGGTGTTATCCTTGAAAGAGATCAACTTCCCCTATCTAGTGGCTCTAACTTTGCTGCATATGGTCTTCTCATCTGTAGTATGCTTTGCAGTACAAAGATTTTCAAGATACTTAATAGAATCAAATTTTTACATGGTTGTCATGTACTCCCTCTAATCTGTGTAATAAGTAAGACTTCATACGTTTGGAATTCTAATTACTTTGTTGACATTCAAGAAATCCATAATCTTACTTTTTTATGTGAGCTTATTCTTTGCTCTTAGTAGATTACAAAATTTGATGTACTTCAGTTTCCTTATACTATACTGCCATGGGCCGTTTAGCTAATGGAGGTGCGTGGTGCAATCTAAGCTGGAGTACAACCTGTATGTTCATTTATATCCCTCATGTTGCTAATCTGCAGGAAGACATTCTATCTTATATTGTTGCCTAAAGAAACAAATGAACCTCATGTTTTTCCTTGATAGTCTATTAGCCATGTTGTTGGCTATTGTTATTTGGAGTTCAGATTGAAATGCTTCAGATTTTGTGCCTCATGAACACAATTATGTTATGAAATCAAACTTCCCTATTTCTAAAAAGATTAAATCTGTTGGCTGCTAATAATTGTGTTTATAAATAAATTATATTGTTGTTTATTAAGTGTTTGTGCCAAATGTGTTCTGCATGCTCATTTGTTTCGCCAATATGATGTCATGGTGGCATCCATTTGTCTACTGTACCATTTGGCTGTCGTTGTATGATGTTATGGTGGCGTTCCATTGTCTGAATTTGGATTGTGTGCAGGTCTCGGCAGCACCCAATGGCAGGCTAACGACGTGGTGGCATCTCCAAACCCTCAGGTGGCGTTTGCAGGGCAGTGAGCAACAATAGGGCATCAGGATTACAAGAATGCCAACATATATGCTGACGCTGGCCCCTACGAGTATTACTATGGAGGTGAAGCACTAAATCACCATTTAGTTTGTTAGTGTGTGTTTCAATTGAATTAGTTATCGCAGTTCGAATTAGTCTGATAACAATGCCTTTCGGGATTTGCTGGCTGGGCGGATTATTCAGTCTATGTGGGCGTTGACGAAGTAGAGTCACTTAACCCTGCGAGTGTTATATCATGTACTTTACATACCTTTATCCAACCTAAAAAATATCATACCTCGAAGAATTCTCATGGAGAACCAGTATTCGTCCATTCCATATCTTTCATGATGCGCATATCTTCCTGCGGTTTTTGGCAATTAAGGGTCAGTACTACTTAGTTTCCATTTGTTGCATTAGAACTTAAATTCAAAGATCTTCACACATTGTGCTCTTAATCAACAACTTTAAGCATATACTTTATGAAAAATTTAGGATCTAATTAAAAATCAAGATTATCGGCTTATCGGAATTCAGGAGTGAATTTCAATGTCCTTTTGTACTTTATGTGCTAAATTCGATGTCCTTGTTAAAATTTCTCTGAGTGATGTTGTATTAGGGACGAAAAAGAGCTGATGTTCTATCCATTTTATAATCTCCCTATTAAAGAAATGATCTAGGTAATTGTGATGTTCAATTCAAAAGCATAGCATCAAAATGTGCTATTTTTAATCATATTATGTATATGCCAGTAGTTGTAGTTCTGTAGGATAATTTGCTCAAATAGTACCGAGCTAAGCAATGCCATGGTTACGACTCTAATACACGATTCTTTCTCCCAGGGAAATGTGCTAGCAAGGGTATGATCGAGCATGATGGACAAGATGGATGGAAGGAAAGAGAAGGGGTCGTAGAATGTTTCGGCGAATGGCGATGCAAGGCTTGTGCTCCGGGGAGCAGGCCAATGTGGTTGGATGATCTCAACCCATCAAATGGCACAATCGAGTTGTATGCCAAAATTATGGTCTTCGGTAAGCTGAGTTGTCTCTCCAGGAGGGTGGATCCCTTAACTATGAGGTTGGTACTTTGATATTTCTACTGCCTGCCATGTGTTTTAGAAGCAATCTCTGAGTCCTGCACTTGTATATTTATTATGTGGATTGTCGTGTGATACTCGACCTGTCAATCCATATTCTTAGATGCATTTTATCTGACCATAATACTGTTGGTTTCAGATAATTTCAAGTCACAAGGTATTGGCATAGACCCAAGCATGTTGTGCTTCAAGATGAGGAGCTAGGCCTGACGGCAAACACAAGAAAGAGGTGGTGCGGTGGAAGAATACCCAGCAAGATGTGGCTCGAGTGGATGTCGACGATGCAACAATGAGAGGATCCCCTGGTTTAGCCGCTCTCCAGTCCTCCCAATCCCTCTGTTTTCTTAGAATTTATTTATCTTTCTTTCATGAGTAAGGACATAATCTTTCGAAGTTTCTACAAAGGGTTTGCTGACCACCTGATTGCTATTCCTCTTCTCTTTGCCTGTCTTTTGGAGCATGTTAGGCTTTAATTTCAATTTAATGATGTGCTCTATCATCCACCTTGTAAGACTGTCACCTATATAATAATAAGGACCTATTACCTTGCTATGCCTAATGATTGAACACTTTTCTGCTAAGCTTGTGTTAACTCTATATATATTTTAGCAACTGAGCTACTCTGGCATGCATATGCACGCTCACAACTGCACAACCAAGGCAGGCACGCAAAGGACCGCAGAGGAGGCGCATCCCAACCACTAGTTCATTAAGATGGTGAGAGTCTAAGTGCCACGGCAAAGCTTAAAACAAAGGATCATTAAAAGTGGCTTTAGGTTGATCCAAGTCCGCATGCACGAGTTCCCCAAAAGTCGAAAAACAAAATCTTCATGCCTAGAATCGGGCTCAACAGAACTATTTAGGTTTGGGTCCCGTCATGCTAACTTTTGTGAACCGCCTGGAATGGTATGGTAGTTACCTCGATTACTTAGCTGAACTGGCACATTTGCTCCCGTTTAGTGATCAAAACTTGGCCGCCAAATTGCAATTGTGTTTGTGCAAATGGCTCAGCATCCATGTGGGGGCAAACACAAGTAGCACGCGGCCAGCCAGCATGGGGAACTTGGCGTACGTGCCCGGCGGAAAAAGAAGGGAAATCTGTGGCACTTTATTTGTCTCATGCTTTCCATGCATGCCAACTGATGAGAAACAAGCCGGTGATGAAAGAGTGCAAGACATGGCACGTTGGGAGAGGAAAGGGAGGACCTATTCTTCCTTCATATCTGAGTTTTGCGCTCACTGGTCACTGGTCACTACCAGATATATGTCACTGCAAGGTGCAATTATTCCCTGCATTATTTGATGCACGTGGAGCTGCTTGGCCGCAAACATTCTGGGCGAATTCGCCTTTGCATAGTAGTACTAGCTAGTGCTCTCGCAGCTATCTGGAATGGTTATAAGTTCGTTCGTCAATGCATCACTAGGTAGTCCAAATACTGCAAACTCGACTAGCTAGCTGCATTAGAGCATCTCTAGCATATAAGCAGCAGCTAGCAGATGCCTCAAGAAGTTAATCTCTCGAATATGCCTTTCCCCCCTATAAAATAGAACAAAAATAGAATTCTAATTCTGATATAATTTTCTTCATCGAACAGAAACTTCCCCAACGTGTTGTTCCACACAAAATGGAACAAAAAGGCATCATGAAATTTTTTTTGATGCTCACAGATGCTTCAGACATACACCATCTCAAAAGACGGTCGTATCATCATTAACGAGTGGCCTACTCTTCTAAAGCAAGCATGGCAAATCCGCATCAATTCATTTTTTTTGTAATAAACTTGTCATGCTTGCAAATTAAAATCACCATCATCGCGCTAATATAAATTTTTCATAAAAACGTCATATTTGTCATACATAAAAATCTGACATCAAATTTTTTAATGTTTCCGTTTGAGAAAAAATGGGTGGCAGTTTTTTAGGACTCCACTACAAATCTGACGTCAGTTTTTTTACCATGGCAAATTAAACTCTTTTATGGCAATTTGTGTTTGCCGAGGATGGCGAGTTTATTTGCCAAACTGAATTTTTTTTTGTCAGAAAATTGCCGTGCTCGTAAACAAAATTTATCATCTTCACGTCAACTGGATTTTTCATTAAAAAATGTTCAATTTATCATGCCTAAAAATGTCATGTCGGATTTTTAGCATTGTTGTTCCTCAAATTTAGTCCAGCCACGGCTGTTCCCGATAAAAAATAGGGCCAGCCGCGCAGCTTCCTGCTCGCACGCCGCTTTCCCGCCCTGACCCCAATCTGTACGAGATAAGGATAATGTTGGCCCGAAATTTGGAATGGATTAGGCACGCATATGGTCCGCACATGTCCGTTCAACTGGCGGGTAGAATTTGACCATCAGACTGAAGCTGGCTAGCTGTAAGTGAGTCTCTCACGCCATGTGTCAACGGGGAAACGCTGATGACACTTGGACCAATGTACCGAACCAAGAGGTGAGATCCCTATTCCCGAGGCGTACGTTCAGGTCACATCATCATCGCTCTTTGCGCGGCCATGTGGCTGTGGCGGCGAGTGGCGGGTGATGTGTAAAGCACGGATGCCGACTGATCGGTCCACATCCTACCTCCAGCGTCCGTCCGGCGTATAGCAACACGTACGGTGGTTGGTAATGCCTCACTGCCTTTGCGTCTGGCGTTTTCCCTGAAGAAGATAACTTCGCCTTGGCTCTTTCCTAGCTAGTTCCGGTGAACCAAGACGCATGGTCGGCACACGTCTTCGCCGGCGGATTAGACGGCATATGCGTCTCCGGTGCACGGACGGCGCGGCGACAGGGACGACCACCGGCGGGCGGTCGAATCGGTGCTGTGCGTATTCTGGCGTGAGTGGACGTATTACGTCGCGTGTACAGTGCGGAAACAGACTCCCCAAAAGGAAGAACGAAGCTTCCCGGCGACCGCGTGCGCGCGGCGGCGTAGCATCGCATCCCGGCCAACTTTCTACCGCCCCGACGTGACATCCATCGACCCTGGATAAAGCACACATGCAGCGCTGGTGCCTCGGTCTTGGCCCGACGCGGCCGCCCGCGCGCGCACGTCTACGCATGCGTGCATGTGTGCGAATCAAATGATGAGAAGGTGAATCAAATGATGAGAAGGTGAATCAAATGATGAGAGCTACCAACAAGATTATCAAATGACCAGCTTAAGGAATGGCCAATTTGTATAAAACAATTGGTTCTTTATTAGTGATCACTGAAGATGGTGGTGTGCTGGTAGGTGCTGGAATTTAGTCTATTTTGGGCAGTCCAATAACTATTTCAGAAATTCCTAATAAATTCTAGAGGCCCACTTAGTCCATTTGTGCAAGGCAAGGGATACTACTAAAGTTTAGTCACACATTGCTAGTTTAGTGGGAGTTGGACCTCCTTATAAGGGAGGTTCTTTCCCCACTTGTATGAGCATGAGAACAAGAGGGATATCCACGCGCCCTCCTCCTCCGCCGCCCGCCTCGCAACGCCCCGAGGGTTACGGGAATGAGCCGAGCTGATATCTAAATTTTTGTCACGCACGACGGGTATACGAAAGGTCACGTGGGAGTTGAAACGTTTTCTGTAGTGGACACTGAATTCGAACGGCGCGTCGGTCGCTTCTCTCCAGAGAGACACAACATAAGCTCATCTTCCTCTCGCCACAAAGTTCCGACCACTGCGCTGCTGCTACGTTCTTCCCCATCCCGTCTTGCGGCGTGCACCGCAGGTCGGGACAGTAGGCCATCGAAACCGCACCTTTTGAGTCCTGTACGGGAGAAGGGTGATAAGGTTTTTAGAGAGCGCTCAGCGCGACTACTGGCTGCTTTATCACGGACGATCCGGTCGCCGACGACTACTTCCCCGACGACGACTTCTTCCCCGACGTCCACGACCTCCTTGACGACATGGCAGGCGAGGACACCGACCCCAAGTCCAGCGCTTCTGCTGCTGCTGTACCGTACGTGTTCTTGTCTTTCCTGTCAAAGGTTCCGCCGCAGTTCCTTGTTCTAGTCCTTGTCCTACACATGATAGGTTCTACTTCATATATGCTACTTGCTATACTGTCTGCTTTAGATATGATAGGCTACGGTTCATATATGCAGAAGCTATTTACCTTTTCTCTGTCAGAATGCATGACTTGTTCTATCTCTACTATATTAGTCATGCTTTATCTAGTATTTCTGTTAATAAAATCATTTGGTAAATTGCTCATATTTCCAACAATCCAAAAACCTTATAATAGGCAATTTACCCCAAGTGGTTTTGCTGCTTCCATGAGACCTCCTATGTTTGAGGGTATCCACTATAAGAGGTGGCGCGTGAGAGCAGTCTTATGGTTTCAAACCATGAGTTGCTATGACGCCACTCTTGGCAAACCTAAAGAAGAGCTTGATGCTCAACAGGCACAAGCTTTTTAGAAAATGGATACTCTGTTTAAGGCTGCTCTCTTGAGTGTTCTTGGTGAGAACATAGTTGATGCTTATGCGTCAATTGATAATGGAAAAGATATGTGGGATGCACTCGAGGCCAAGTTTGGGGTCTCGGATGCTGGCACTGAGCTGTACATCATGGAGCAATTCTATGATTACAGGATGACTGAAGAGCGCTCCGTGGTTGAGCAAGCTCATGAGATACAGTCATTTGCTAGAGAACTTGAGCACTTCAGTTGTATGCTGCCGGACAAGTTTGTTGCCGGAGGTATCATCACTAAGCTTCCTCCTTCATGGAGGAACTTTGCTACCTTGCTGAAGCATAAGAGGCAGGAGTTTTCCGTCCCGGATCTCATTGGCACTCTTGATGTGGAAGAAAAGGCGAGAACAAAGGACACACGTGCTCGAGGTATTGAGGGAGGATCTAGTGCCAATATGGTACAGAAGCAGAACTTCCAGCCCCACAAGTTCAAGAACAAGGGCAAGCTTGATGGAAAAGCAAAGTTTGATGGGAAGAACAAGGCTGTGCAACACACGAACTTCAAGAAGAAGAATGGCAAGAAGAAAGGTGCTTGTCATGTGTGTGGGGATCCTGATCATTGGGCTCCTAGTTGCCCTAATCTCTATGACAAGCGTCATCCTGGGAAAGGCGGCAAGACCGCTAATGTTGTCATTGGAGACACTGACATGAAGGATGCTGGGTATGGTATATTTCCCACTATTCTTTCAGTATGTCATTCTCCTGACTGGTTGATTGACACGGGTGCTAATGTGCATGTATGCGGTGATATTTCCATGTTTTCGTCTTATCAGACCGCAGGGACTTCAACCGTGCTGATGGGCAACGGTTCAAGTGCTTCTGTTCGTGGTGTTGGCACAATCGATCTGAAGTTTACTTCAGGGAAGATCATGCGGCTGAAGAACGTGCATTATGTCCCCTCCGTCAATAAAAATCTTGTTAGCGGATCTCTTCTGTGTAGAGATGGCTATAAGCTTGTCTTTGAGTCGAATAAATTTGTAATATCCAAGTATGGAACCTTTGTTGGTAAAGGCTATGAGTCAGGAGGCTTGTTTCGTTTATCCTTATCAGACGTTTGCAATAAAGTTGTTAATAATATTTGGAACAATAGTGAATCCAATGTGTGGCATTCACGTCTTTGTCATGTTAACTTTGGTTGCATGTCGCGACTAGCGAAGTTGAACTTAATCCCTAGTTTCACCACCCTCAAGGGATCTAAGTGTCAAGTGTGTGTGCAAGCTAAGCAACCTCGTAAGTCTCACACGACTGCGGAAATAAGAAATCTTGCACCACTAGAGCTCATACATTCAGATCTATGTGAAATGAATGGTGTGTTGACAAAAGGTGGAAAGAAATATTTCATGACGTTAATTGATGACTCCACTAGATACTGCCGTGTGTATCTTCTGAAATCTAAGGATGAGGCTTTGAACTTTTTCAAGATCTATAAAGCTGAAGTGGAAAACCAACTTGATCGAAAAATCAAGAGGCTTAGGTCCGACCGTGGTGGAGAGTATTTTTCCAATGAGTTTGATGCTTTTTGTGCGGAACATGGGGTTGTTTGGCGAAAGTCAATGCTCCAATTTCAAAGAAGCGGAAGCTTGGACCAAAGACTGTGGATTGTGTTTTCCTAGGATATGCTTTTCATAGCATTGGCCATAGATTCTTGGTTGTAAAATCTGAGGTACCTGACATGCATGTCGGTACGATCATGGAGTCGAATGATGCGAATTTCTTTGAAGATATCTTTCCCATGAAGGATATGGCTACCTCATCTAATCAGGAGATGCCTAGTTCATCGAATCAGGAACTAGTTACAATTACCGAACCTACAATTTCGATGGAACACTTTGAAAGTCCTGTGGAGGAGAACAATGAAGTTCCTATTAGGAGCAAGAGACAGAGGACTGCAAAGTCCTTTGGTGATGATTTTCTTGTGTACCTCATAGATGACACTCCCAGTTCTATTTCAGAGGCCTATGCATCTGAAGATGCTGACTACTGGAAGGAAGCGGTTCGTAGCGAGATGGATTCCATCTTGGCAAATGAAACTTGGGAGATAACTGATCATCCTTATGGGTGCAAACCTATAGGATGCAAATGGGTATTCAAGAAGAAGCTTAGGCCTGATGGTACTATTGAAAAGTACAAGGCTCGGCTCGTGGCTAAGGGTTATACCCAAAAGGAATGTGAAGACTTCTTTGATACTTACTCACCTGTGGCTCGACTGACCATTATTCGAGTTCTACTTTCACTAGCTGCCTCGCATGGTCTTCTTGTTCATCAAATGGATGTTAAGACTGCTTTCCTAAATGAAGAGTTGGACAAGGAAATTTATATGGAACAACCAGATGGGTTTGTACTAGATGGTCAGGAAGGGAAAGTGTGCAAATTGCTGAAGTCTTTGTACGGACTTAAGCAAGCACCCAAACAGTGGCATGAGAAGTTTGAAAGAACTTTAACAGCTGCAGGCTTTGTTGTGAACGAAGCTGACAAATGTGTGTACTATCGCCATGGTGGGGGCGAGGGAGTTATCCTGTGCTTGTATGTTGATGACATACTGATTTTTGGAACCAATCTAAATGTTATTAAGGAGGTCAAGGATTTCCTACCTCGTTGTTTTGAGATGAAGGATTTAGGAGGGGCTGATGTCATTCTGAACATCAAGTTGTTGAGAGACGATGATGGTGGGATTACATTGCTTCAATCTCACTATGTGGAAAAGATCTTGAGTCGCTTTGGCTATAGTAACTGCAAGCCCTCTCCAACACCATATGATGCTAGGGTGTTGCTTCGAAAGAATCGAAGAATTGCTAGAGACCAATTGAAGTATTCTCAGATTATTGGCTCGCTTATGTACTTAGCCAGTGCTACAAGACCTGACACCTCTTTTGCTGTCAGCAAACTGAGTCGGTTTGTTTCAAAACCAGGAGATGTGCATTGGAAAGCTCTAGAAAGAGTTTTGCGTTATTTGAAAGGCACTGCTAATTATGGAATTCACTACACCGGGCATCCAAAGGTGCTTGAAGGGTATAGTGACTCAAACTGGATTTCAGATGCTGATGAGATAAAGGCCACGAGCGGTTATGTATTCACTCATGGAGGTGGCGCTGTTTCTTGGAAGTCTTGCAAGCAGACCATCTTAATGAGGTCAACAATGGAAGCAGAACTCACAGCACTAGATACAGCTACGGTTGAAGCAGATTGGCTTCACCGGCTCTTGAGTGACTTGCCGGTTGTTGAGAAACCTGTACCGGGTGTCCTTATGAACTGCGATGATCAAACTGTGATCACAAAAGTGAGCAGTTTAAAGGATAACATGAAGTCATCAAGACACGTTCAGAGAAGGTTAAAGTCTGTCAGGAAAATGAAAAACTCCGGAGTTATTGCGTTGGATTACATCCAAACGTCTAAAAATCTGGCAGATCCTTTTACCAAGGGTCTATCACGTAATGTGATAGATAATGCATTGAGGGAGATGGGTATGAGACCCACAATATGAGTTGTTCACAATGGTAACCTATTCTTTGTGATCGGAGATCCCGTGAATTAGATGTGGAAGACAAGCTGTTGGTCAACTGAGAGGAGAGTATCCTTACTATTCACAATACCACTCCATGAAGATGCAATACTCTCCTAATCTGTATGGCAGGTTGATGTATATCTTAATGTGTTCTAAGTGGCTTATTTAAGCAGAGATGTTATCCTGCAGAACATCTTTTGAAGAACACACTTATATGAGTCTGATTGTCAAACGTCGCAATCTATGAGAGTAGGGTTCTCTCTAGTAAACTCATGAAAGGTCACGGAGTATGACGCATAAGCTCCACCCGCGGGGAAGATCCACGGTAGCCACGTATCGGTCAAGGCTTTATGTGAAGCTAGATTCGCAGAAAACTTGCAGTTCAAGGCCCAGTCCACTGTTCAAGTTGCTTACTAGTGTAGCATAGAGTTCTAGGTGGAAGTTCAACTTAACAGTCTCCACTGCAGTAACGGTATATAAAACAGTGTTTTGGAACCAAAGGCAAATTTCTATGTGCCTCTGGGATCTGGTGGGGGATTGCTGGAATTTAGTCAATTTTGGGCAGCCCAATAACTATTTCAGAAATTCCTAATAAATCCTAGAGGCCCACTTAGCCCATTTGTGCAAGGCAAGGGATACTACTAAAGTTTAGTCCCACATTGCTAGTTTAGTGGGAGTTGGACCTCCTTATAAGGGAGGTTCTCTCCCCACTTGTACGAGCATGAGAATAAGAGGGATATCCACGCGCGGTCCTCCTCCGCCGCCCGCCTCACCACGCCACGCCTCGTCACGACGCGCCGCGGGTTGCGGGAATGAGCCGAGACGATATCTAAATTTTTGCCACGCACGACGGGTATACGAAAGGTCACGTGAGAGTTGAAACGTTTTCTGTAGTGGACACTGAATTCGAACGGCGCGCCTCTTCGGCCGCTGCTTGTTCGCTTCGTCTCCCTTCGTTGCTTCACCTCCTGCCGCAGCCTCTTCGCGTCCTTCTCCTGTATCTATATAAGAGAGGTCGCTCCTCTCAAGAGAGACACAACAGAAGCTCCTCTTCCTCTCGCCACAAAGTTCCGACCACTGCGCTGCTGCTACGTTCTTCCCCATCCCGTCTTGCGGCGTGCACCGCAGGTCGGGACAGTAGGCCTCTGAAACCGCACCTTTTGAGTCCTGTACGCGAGAAGGGTGATAAGGTTTTTAGGGAGCGCTCTGCGCGACTACTGGCTGCTTCATCACGGACGATCCGGTCGCCGACGACTACTTCCCCGACGACGAGTTCTTCCCCGACGTCCACGACCTCCTTGACGACATGGCAGGCGAGGACACCGACCCCAAGTCCAGCGCTTCTGCTGCTGTTGTACCGTACGTGTTCTTGTCTTTCCTGTCAAAGGTTCCGCCACAGTTCCTTGTTCTAGTCCTTGTCCTACACATGATAGGTTCTACTTCATATATGCTACTTGCTATACTGTCTGCTTTAGATATGACAGGCTACGGTTCATATATGCAGAAGCTATTTACCTTCTCTCTATCAGAACGCATGACTTGTTTTATCTCTACTATATTAGTCATGCTTTATCTAGTATTTCTGTTAATAAAATCATTTGGTAAATTGCTCATATTTCCAACAATCCAAAAACCTTATAATAGGCAATTTACCCCAAGTGGTTTTGCTGCTTCCATGAGACCTCCTATGTTTGAGGGTATCCACTATAAGAGGTGGCGCGTGAGAGCAGTCTTATGGTTTCAAACCATGAGTTGCTATGATTCCACTCTCGGCAAACCTGAAGGAGAGCTTGATGCTCAACAGGCACAAGCTTTTCAGAAAATGGATACTCTGTTTAATGCTGCTCTCTTGATTGTTCTTGGTGAGAACATAGTTGATGCTTATGCGTCAATTGATAATGGAAAAGATATGTGGGATGCACTCGAGGCCAAGTTTGGGGTCTCGGATGCTGGCACTGAGTTGTACATCATGGAGCAATTCTATGATTACAGGATGACTGAAGAGCGCTCCGTGGTTGAGCAAGCTCATGAGATACAGTCATTTGCTAGAGAACTTGAGCACTTCAGTTGTATGCTGCCGGACAAGTTTGTTGCCGGAGGTATCATCACTAAGCTTCCTCCTTCATGGAGGAACTTTGCTACCTTGCTGAAGCATAAGAGGCAGGAGTTTTTCGTCCCGGATCTCATTGGCACTCTTGATGTGGAAGAAAAGGCAAGAACAAAGGACACACGTGCTCGAGGTATTGAGGGAGGATCTAGTGCCAATATGGTACAGAAGCAGAACTTCCAGCCCCACAAGTTCAAGAACAAGGGCAAGCTTGATGGAAAAGCAAAGTTTGATGGGAAGAACAAGGCTGTGCAACACACGAACTTCAAGAAGAAGAATGGCAAGAAGAAAGGTGCTTGTCATGTGTGTGGGGATCCTGATCATTGGGCTCCTAGTTGCCCTAATCTCTATGACAAGCGTCATCCTGGGAAAGGCGGCAAGACCGCTAATGTTGTCATTGGAGACACTGACATGAAGGATGCTGGGTATGGTATATTTCCCACTATTCTTTCAGTATGTCATTCTCCTGACTGGTTGATTGACACGGGTGCTAATGTGCATGTATGCGGTGATATTTCCATGTTTTCGTCTTATCAGACCGCAGGGACTTCAACCGTGCTGATGGGCAACGGTTCAAGTTCTTCTGTTCGTGGTGTTGGCACGGTCAATCTGAAGTTTACTTCGGGGAAGATCATGCGGCTGAAGAACGTGCATTATGTCCCCTCCGTCAATAAAAATCTTGTTAGCGGATCTCTTCTATGTAGAGATGGCTATAAGCTTGTCTTTGAGTCGAATAAATTTGTAATATCCAAGTATGGAACCTTTGTTGGTAAAGGCTATGAGTCAGGAGGCTTGTTTCGTTTATCCTTATCAGACGTTTGCAATAAAGTTGTTAATAATATTTGGAACAATAGTGAATCCAATGTGTGGCATTCACGTCTTTGTCATGTTAACTTTGGTTGCATGTCGCGACTAGCGAAGTTGAACTTAATCCCTAGTTTCACCACCGTCAAGGGATCTAAGTGTCAAGTGTGTGTGCAAGCTAAGCAACCTCGTAAGTCTCACACGACTGCGGAAATAAGAAATCTTGCACCACTAGAGCTCATACATTCAGATCTATGTGAAATGAATGGTGTGTTGACAAAAGGTGGAAAGAAATATTTCATGACGTTAATTGATGACTCCACTAGATACTGCCGTGTGTATCTTCTGAAATCTAAGGATGAGGCTTTGAACTTTTTCAAGATCTATAAAGCTGAAGTGGAAAACCAACTTGATCGAAAAATCAAGAGGCTTAGGTCCGACCGTGGTGGAGAGTATTTTTCCAATGAGTTTGATGCTTTTTGTGCGGAACATGGGGTTGTTTGGCGAAAGTCAATGCTCCAATTTCAAAGAAGCGGAAGCTTGGACAAAAGACTGTGGATTGTGTTTTCCTGGGATATGCTTTTCATAGCATTGGCCATAGATTCTTGGTTGTAAAATCTGAGGTACCTGACATGCATGTCGGTACGATCATGGAGTCGAATGATGCGACTTTCTTTGAAGATATCTTTCCCATGAAGGATATGGCTACCTCATCTAATCAGGAGATGCCTAGTTCATCGAATCAGGAACCAGTTACAATTACCAAACCTACAATTTCGATGGAACACTTTGAAAGTCCTGTGGAGGAGAACAATGAAGTTCCTATTAGGAGCAAGAGACAGAGGACTGCAAAGTCCTTTGGTGATGATTTTCTTGTGTACCTCATAGATGACACTCCCAGTTCTATTTCAAAGGCCTATGCATCTGAAGATGCTGACTACTGGAAGGAAGCGGTTCGTAGCGAGATGGATTCCATCTTGGCAAATGAAACTTGGGAGATAACTGATCGTCCTTATGGGTGCAAACCTATAGGATGCAAATGGGTATTCAAGAAGAAGCTTAGGCCTGATGGTACTATTGAAAAGTACAAGGCTCGGCTCGTGGCTAAGGGTTATACCCAAAAGGAAGGTGAAGACTTCTTTGATACTTACTCACCTGTGGCTCGACTGACCACTATTCGAGTTCTACTTTCACTAGCTGCTTCGCATGGTCTTCTTGTTCATCAAATGGATGTTAAGACTGCTTTCCTAAATGAAGAGTTGGACGAGGAAATTTATATGGAACAACCAGATGGGTTTGTACTAGATGGTCTGGAAGGGAAAGTGTGCAAATTGCTGAAGTCTTTGTACGGACTTAAGCAAGCACCCAAACAGTGGCATGAGAAGTTTGAAAGAACTTTAACAGCTGCAGGCTTTGTTGTGAACGAAGCTGACAAATGTGTGTACTATCGCCATGGTGGGGGCGAGGGAGTTATCATGTGCTTGTATGTTGATGACATACTGATTTTCGGAACCAATCTGAATGTTATTAAGGAGGTCAAGGATTTCCTACCTCGTTGTTTTGAGATGAAGGATTTAGGAGGGGCTGATGTCATTCTGAACATCAAGTTGTTGAGAGACGATGATGGTGGGATTACATTGCTTCAATCTCACTATGTGGAAAAGATCTTGAGTCGCTTTGGCTATAGTAACTGCAAGCCCTCTCCAACACCATATGATGCTAGGGTGTTGCTTCGAAAGAATCGAAGAATTGCTAGAGACCAATTGAAGTATTCTTAGATTATTGGCTCGCTTATGTACTTAGCCAGTGCTACAAGACCTGACACCTCTTTTGTTGTCAGCAAACTGAGTCGGTTTGTTTCAAAACCAGGAGATGTGCATTGGAAAGCTCTAGAAAGAGTTTTGCGTTATTTGAAAGGCACTGCAAATTATGGAATTCACTACACCGGGCATCCAAAGGTGCTTGAAGGGTATAGTGACTCAAACTGGATCTCAGTTGCTGATGAGATAAAGGCCACGAGCGGTTATGTATTCACTCATGGAGGTGGCGCTGTTTCTTGGAAGTCTTGCAAGCAGACCATCTTAACGAGGTCAACAATGGAAGCAGAACTCACAGCACTAGATACAGCTACGGTTGAAGCAGATTGGCTTCGCCGGCTCTTGAGTGACTTGCCGGTTGTTGAGAAACCTGTACCGGGTGTCCTTATGAACTGCGATGATCAAACTGTGATCACGAAAGTGAGCAGTTCAAAGGATAACATGAAGTCATCAAGACACGTTCAGAGAAGGTTAAAGTCTGTCAGGAAAATGAAAAACTCTAGAGTTATTGCGTTGGATTACATCCAAACGTCTAAAAATCTGGCAGATCCTTTTACCAAGGGTCTATCACGTAATGTGATAGATAATGCATCGAGGGAGATGGGTATGAGACCCACAATATGAGTTGTTCACAATGGTAACCTATTCTTTGTGATCGGAGATCCCGTGAATTAGATGTGGAAGACAAGCTATTGGTCAACTGAGAGGAGAGTATCCTTACTATTCACAATACCACTCCATGAAGATGCAATACTCTCCTAATCTGCATGGTAGGTTGATGTATATCTTAATGTGTTCTAAGTGGCTTATTTAAGCAGAGATGTTATCCTGCAGAACATTTTTTGAAGAACACACCTATATGAGTCTGATTGTCAAACGTCGCAATCTATGAGAGTAGGGTTCTCTCTAGTAAACTCATGAAAGGTCACGGAGTATGACACATAAGCTCCACCCGCGGGGAAGATCCACGGTAGCCACGTATCGGTCAAGGCTTTATGTGAAGCTAGATTCGCAGAAAACTTGCAGTTCAAGGCCCAGTCCACTGTTCAAGTTGCTTACTAGTGTAGCATAGAGTTCTAGGTGGAAGTTCAACTTAACAGTCTCCACTGCAGTACCGGTATATAAAATAGTGTTTTGGAACCAAAGGCAAATTTCTATGTGCCTCTGGGATCTGGTGGGGGATTGCTGGAATTTAGTCAATTTTGGGCAGCCCAATAACTATTTCAGAAATTCCTAATAAATCCTAGAGGCCCACTTAGCCCATTTGTGCAAGGCAAGGGATACTACTAAAGTTTAGTCCCACATTGCTAGTTTAGTGGGAGTTGGACCTCCTTATAAGGGAGGTTCTTTCCCCACTTGTACGAGCATGAGAACAAGAGGGATATCCACGCGCGGTCCTCCTCCGCCGCCCGCCTCGCCACGCCACGCCTCGTCACGACGCGCCGCGGGTTGCGGGAAGGAGCCGAGACGATATCTAAATTTTTGCCACGCACGACGGGTATACGAAAGGTCACGTGGGAGTTGAAACGTTTTCTGTAGTGGACACTGAATTCGAACGGCGCGCCTCTTCGGCCGCTGCTTGTTCGCTTCGTCTCCCTTTGTTGCTTCACCTCCTGCCGCAGCCTCTTCGCGTCCTTCTCCTGTGCCTATATAAGAGAGGTCGCTCCTCTCCAAAGAGACACAACAGAAGCTCCTCTTCCTCTCGCCACAAAGTTTTGACCACTGCGCTGCTGCTACGTTCTTCCCCATCCCGTCTTGCGGCGTGCACCGCAGGTCGGGACAGTAGGCCTCCGAAACCGCACCTTTTGAGTCCTGTACGCGAGAAGGGTGATAAGGTTTTTAGGGAGCGCACAGCGCGACTACTGGCTGCTTCATCACGGACGATCCGGTCGCCGACGACTACTTCCCCGACGACGACTTCTTCCCCGACGTCCACGACCTCCTTGATGACATGGCAGGCGAGGACACCGACCCCAAGTCCAGCGCTTCTGCTGCTGCTGTACCGTACGTGTTCTTGTCTTTCCTGTCAAAGGTTCCGCCACAGTTCCTTGTTCTAGTCCTTGTCCTACACATGATAGGTTCTACTTCATATATGCTACTTGCTATACTGTCTGCTTTAGATATGATAGGCTACGGTTCATATATGCAGAAGCTATTTACCTTCTCTCTATCAGAACGCATGACTTGTTTTATCTCTACTATATTAGTCATGCTTTATCTAGTATTTCTGTTAATAAAATCATTTGGTAAATTGCCCATATTTCCAACAACCCAAAAACCTTATAATAGGCAATTTACCCCAAGTGGTTTTGCTGCTTCCATGAGACCTCCTATGTTTGAGGGTATCCACTATAAGAGGTGGCGCGTGAGAGCAGTCTTATGGTTTAAAACCATGAGTTGCTATGACGCCACTCTCGGCAAACCTGAAGGAGAGCTTGATGCTCAACAGGCACAAGCTTTTCAGAAAATGGATACTCTGTTTAATGCTGCTCTCTTGAGTGTTCTTGGTGAGAACATAGTTGATGCTTATGCGTCAATTGATAATGGAAAAGATATGTGGGATGCACTCGAGGCCAAGTTTGGGGTCTCGGATGCTGGCACTGAGTTGTACATCATGGAGCAATTCTATGATTACAGGATGACTGAAGAGCGCTCCGTGGTTGAGCAAGCTCATGAGATACAGTCATTTGCTAGAGAACTTGAGCACTTCAGTTGTATGCTGCCGGACAAGTTTGTTGCCGGAGGTATCATCACTAAGCTTCCTCCTTCATGGAGGAACTTTGCTACCTTGCTGAAGCATAAGAGGCAGGAGTTTTCCGTCCCGGATCTCATTGGCACTCTTGATGTGGAAGAAAAGGCGAGAACAAAGGACACACGTGCTCGAGGTATTGAGGGAGGATCTAGTGCCAATATGGTACAGAAGCAGAACTTCCAGCCCCACAAGTTCAAGAACAAGGGCAAGCTTGATGGAAAAGCAAAGTTTGATGGGAAGAACAAGGCTGTGCAACACACGAACTTCAAGAAGAAGAATGGCAAGAAGAAAGGTGCTTGTCATGTGTGTGGGGATCCTGATCATTGGGCTCCTAGTTGCCCTAATCGCTATGACAAGCGTCATCCTGGGAAAGGCGGCAAGACCGCTAATGTTGTCATTGGAGACACTGACATGAAGGATGCTGGGTATGGTATATTTCCCACTATTCTTTCAGTATGTCATTCTCCTGACTGGTTGATTGACACGGGTGCTAATGTGCATGTATGCGGTGATATTTCCATGTTTTCGTCTTATCAGACCGCAGGGACTTCAACCGTGCTGATGGGCAACGGTTCAAGTGCTTCTGTTCGTGGTGTTGGCACGGTCGATCTGAAGTTTACTTCGGGGAAGATCGTGCGGCTGAAGAACGTGCATTATGTCCCCTCCGTCAATAAAAATCTTGTTAGCGGATCTCTTCTGTGTAGAGATGGCTATAAGCTTATCTTTGAGTCGAATAAATTTGTAATATCCAAGTATGGAACCTTTGTTGGTAAAGGCTATGAGTCAGGAGGCTTGTTTCGTTTATCCTTATCAGACGTTTGCAATAAAGTTGTTAATCATATTTGCAACAATAGTGAATCCAATGTGTGGCATTCACGTCTTTGTCATGTTAACTTTGGTTGCATGTCGCGACTAGCGAAGTTGAACTTAATCCCTAGTTTCACCACCGTCAAGGGATCTAAGTGTCAAGTGTGTGTGCAAGCTAAGCAACCTCGTAAGTCTCACACGACTGCGGAAATAAAAAATCTTGCACCACTAGAGCTCATACATTCAGATCTATGTGAAATGAATGGTGTGTTGACAAAAGGTGGAAAGAAATATTTCATGACGTTAATTGATGACTCCACTAGATACTGCCGTGTGTATCTTCTGAAATCTAAGGATGAGGCTTTGAGCTTTTTCAAGATCTATAAAGCTGAAGTGGAAAACCAACTTGATCGAAAAATCAAGAGGCTTAGGTCCGACCGTGGTGGAGAGTATTTTTCCAATGAGTTTGATGCTTTTTGTGCGGAACATGGGGTTGTTTGGCGAAAGTCAATGCTCCAATTTCAAAGAAGCGGAAGCTTGGACCAAAGACTGTGGATTGTGTTTTCCTGGGATATGCTATTCATAGCATTGGCCATAGATTCTTGCTTGTAAAATCTGAGGTACCTGACATGCTTGTCGGTACGATCATGGAGTCGAATGATGCGACTTTCTTTGTAGATATCTTTCCCATGAAGGATATGGCTACCTCATCTAATCAGGAGATGCCTAGTTCATCGAATCAGGAACCAGTTACAATTACCGAACCTACAATTTCGATGGAACACTTTGAAAGTCCTATGGAGGAGAACAATGAAGTTCCTATTAGGAGCAAGAGACAGAGGACTGCAAAGTCCTTTGGTGATGATTTTCTTGTGTACCTCATAGATGACACTCCCAGTTCTATTTCAGAGGCCTATGCATCTGAAGATGCTGACTACTGGAAGGAAGCGATTCGTAGCTAGATGGATTCCATCTTGGCAAATGAAACTTGGGAGATAACTGATCGTCCTTATGGGTGCAAACCTATAGGATGCAAATGGGTATTCAAGAAGAAGCTTAGGCCTGATGGTACTATTGAAAAGTACAAGGCTCGGCTCGTGGCTAAGGGTTATACCCAAAAGGAAGGTGAAGACTTCTTTGATACTTACTCACCTGTGGCTCGACTGGCCACTATTCGAGTTCTACTTTCACTAGCTGCCTCGCAAGGAAGGTAAATAGCTGCTGCAGCTGTACCGTACGTGTTCTTGTCTTTCCTGTCAAAGGTTCCACCACAGTTCCTTGTTCTAGTCCTTGTCCTACACATGATAGGTTCTACTTCATATATGCTACTTGCTATACTGTCTGCTTTAGATATGATAGGCTACGGTTCATATATGCAGAAGCTATTTACCTTCTCTCTATCAGAACGCATGACTTATTTTATCTCTACTATATTAGTCATGCTTTATCTAGTATTTCTGTTAATAAAATCATTTGGTAAATTGCTCATATTTCCAACAATCCAAAAACCTTATAATAGGCAATTTACCCCAAGTGGTTTTGCTGCTTCCATGAGACCTCCTATGTTTGAGGGTATCCACTATAAGAGGTGGCGCGTGAGAGCAGTCTTATGGTTTAAAACCATGAGTTGCTATGACGCCACTCTCGGCAAACCTGAAGGAGAGCTTGATGCTCAACAGGCACAAGCTTTTCAGAAAATGGATACTCTGTTTAATGCTGCTCTCTTGAGTGTTCTTGGTGAGAACATAGTTGATGCTTATGCGTCAATTGATAATGGAAAAGATATGTGGGATGCACTCGAGGCCAAGTTTGGGGTCTCGGATGCTGGCACTGAGTTGTACATCATGGAGCAATTCTATGATTACAGGATGACTGAAGAGCGCTCCGTGGTTGAGCAAGCTCATGAGATATAGTCATTTGCTAGAGAACTTGAGCACTTCAGTTGTATGCTGCCGGACAAGTTTGTTGCCGGAGGTATCATCACTAAGCTTCCTCCTTCATGGAGGAACTTTGCTACCTTGCTGAAGCATAAGAGGCAGGAGTTTTCCGTCCCGGATCTCATTGGCACTCTTGATGTGGAAGAAAAGGCGAGAACAAAGGACACACGTGCTCGAGGTATTGAGGGAGGATCTAGTGCCAATATGGTATAGAAGCAGAACTTCCAGCCCCACAAGTTCAAGAACAAGGGCAAGTTTGATGGAAAAGCAAAGTTTGATGGGAAGAACAAGGCTGTGCAACACACGAACTTCAAGAAGAAGAATGGCAAGAAGAAAGGTGCTTGTCATGTGTGTGGGGATCCTGATCATTGGGCTCCTAGTTGCCCTAATCGCTATGACAAGCGTCATCCTGGGAAAGGCGGCAAGACCGCTAATGTTGTCATTGGAGACACCGACATGAAGGATGCTGGGTATGGTATATTTCCCACTATTCTTTCAGTATGTCATTCTCCTGACTGGTTGATTGACACGGGTGCTAATGTGCATGTATGCGGTGATATTTCCATGTTTTCGTCTTATCAGACCGCAGGGACTTCAACCGTGCTGATGGGCAACGGTTCAAGTGCTTCTGTTCGTGGTGTTGGCACGGTCGATCTGAAGTTTACTTCGGGGAAGATTGTGCGGCTGAAGAACGTGCATTATGTCCCCTCCGTCAATAAAAATCTTGTTAGCGGATCTCTTCTATGTAGAGATGGCTATAAGCTTGTCTTTGAGTCGAATAAATTTGTAATATCCAAGTATGGAACCTTTGTTGGTAAAGGCTATGAGTCAGGAGGCTTGTATCGTTTATCCTTATCAGACGTTTGCAATAAAGTTGTTAATCATATTTGCAACAATAGTGAATCCAATGTGTGGCATTCACGTCTTTGTCATGTTAACTTTGGTTGCATGTCGCGACTAGCGAAGTTGAACTTAATCCCTAGTTTCACCACCGTCAAGGGATCTAAGTGTCAAGTGTGTGTGCAAGCTAAGCAACCTCGTAAGTCTCACACGACTGCGGAAATAAGAAATCTTGCACCACTAGAGCTCATACATTCAGATCTATGTGAAATGAATTGTGTGTTGACAAAAGGTGGAAAGAAATATTTCATGACGTTAATTGATGATTCCACTAGATACTGCCGTGTGTATCTTCTGAAATCTAAGGATGAGGCTTTGAACTTTTTCAAGATCTATAAAGCTGAAGTGGAAAACCAACTTGATCGAAAAATCAAGAGGCTTAGGTCCGACCGTGGTGGAGAGTATTTTTCCAATGAGTTTGATGCTTTTTGTGCGGAACATGGTATAATCCATGAGAGGACTCCTCCCTACTCACCTCAGTCAAATGGGGTGGTCAAAAGAAAGAACCGTACTCTAACTGATTTGGTTAACGCCATGTTAGATACATCGGGTCTCTCCAAGGCATGGGGGGGAGGCGATATTGACAGCATGTCATGTCTTGAACCGAGTCCCCACAAAGAACAAAGAGATAACTCCATTAGAGGATTGGGAGAAGAAAAGGTTAAAACTCTCTTATCTGCGAACATGGGGTTGTTTGGCGAAAGTCAATGCTCCAATTTCAAAGAAGCGGAAGCTTGGACCAAAGACTATGGATTGTGTTTTCCTGGGATATGATTTTCATAGCATTGGCTATAGATTCTTGGTTGTAAAATCTGAGGTACCTGACATGCATGTCGGTACGATCATGGTGTCGATTGATGCGACTTTCTTTGAAGATATCTTTCCCATGAAGGATATGGCTACCTCATCTAATTAGGAGATCCCTAGTTCATCGAATCAGGAACCAGTTACAATTACCGAACCTACAATTTCGATGGAACACTTTGAAAGTCATCTAGAGGAGAACAATGAAGTTCCTATTAGGAGCAAGAGACAAAGGACTGCAAAGTCCTTTGGTGATGATTTTCTTGTGTACCTCATAGATGACACTCCCAGTTCTATTTCAGAGGCCTATGCATCTGAAGATGCTGACTACTGGAAGGAAGCAGTTCGTAGCGAGATGGATTCCATCTTGGCAAATGAAACTTGGGAGATAACTGATCGTCCTTATGGGTGCAAACCTATAGGATGCAAATGAGTATTCAAGAAGAAGCTTAGGCCTGATGGTACTATTGAAAAGTACAAGGCTCGGCTCGTGGCTAAGGGTTATACCCAAAAGGAAGGTGAAGACTTCTTTGATACTTACTCACCTGTGGCTCGACTGACCACTATTCGAGTTCTACTTTCACTAGCTGCCTCACATGGTCTTCTCGTTCATCAAATGGATGTTAAGACTGCTTTCCTAAATGGAGAGTTGGACGAGGAAATTTATATGGAACAACCAGATGGGTTTGTACTAGATGGTCAGGAAGGGAAAGTGTGCAAATTGCTGAAGTCTTTGTACGGACTTAAGCAAGCACCCAAACAGTGGCATGAGAAGTTTGAAAGAACTTTAACAGCTGCAGGCTTTGTTGTGAACGAAGCTGATAAATGTGTGTACTATCGCCATGGTGGGGGCGAGGGAGTTATCCTGTGCTGGTATGTTGATGACATACTGATTTTCGGAACCAATCTGAATGTTATTAAGGAGATCAAGGATTTCCTATCTCGTTGTTTTGAGATGAAGGATTTAGGAGTGGCTGATGTCATTCTGAACATCAAGTTGTTGAGAGACGATGATGGTGGGATTACATTGCTTCAATCTCACTATGTGGAAAAGATCTTGAGTCGCTTTGGCTATAGTAACTGCAAGCCCTCTCCAACACCATATGATGCTAGGGTGTTGCTTCGAAAGAATCGAAGAATTGCTAGAGACCAATTGAAGTATTCTCAGATTATTGGCTCGCTTATGTACTTAGCCAGTGCTACAAGACCTGACATCTCTTTTGCTATCAGCAAACTGAGTCGGTTTGTTTCAAAACCAGGAGATGTGCATTGGAAAGCTCTAGAAAGAGTTTTGCGTTATTTGAAAGGCACTGCAAATTATGGAATTCACTACACCGGGCATCCAAAGGTGCTTGAAGGGTATAGTGACTCAAACTGGATCTCAGATGCTGATGAGATAAAGGCCACGAGCGGTTATGTATTCACTCATGGAGGTGGCGTTGTTTCTTGGAAGTCTTGCAAGCAGACCATCTTAACGAGGTCAACAATGGAAGCAGAACTCACAGCACTAGATACAGCTACGGTTGAGGCAGATTGGCTTCGCCGGCTCTTGAATGACTTGCCGGTTGTTGAGAAACCTGTACCGGGTGTCCTTATGAACTGCGACAATCAAACTGTGATCACGAAAGTGAGCAGTTCAAAGGATAACATGAAGTCATCAAGACACGTTCAGAGAAGGTTAAAGTCTGACAGGAAAATGAAAAACTCCGGAGTTATTGCGTTGGATTATATCCAAACGACTAAAAATCTGGCAGATCCTTTTACCAAGGGTCTATCACGTAATGTGATAGATAATGCATCGAGGGAGATGGGTATGAGACCCACAATATGAGTTGTTCACAGTGGTAACCTATTCTTTGTGATCGGAGATCCCGTGAATTAGATGTGGAAGACAAGCTGTTGGTCAACTGAGAGGAGAGTATCCTTACTATTCACAATACCACTCCATGAAGATGCAATACTCTCCTAATCTGCATGGCAGGTTGATGTATATCTTAATGTGTTCTAAGTGGCTTATTTAAGCAGAGATGTTATCCTGCAGAACATCTTTTGAAGAACACACCTATATGAGTCCGATTGTCAAACGTCGCAATCTATGAGAGTAGGGTTCTCTCTAGTAAACTCATGAAAGGTCATGGAGTATGACGCATAAGCTCCACCCGCGGGGAAGATCCACGGTAGCCACGTATCGGTCAAGGCTTTATGTGAAGCTAGATTCGCAGAAAACTTGCAGTTCAAGGCCCAGTCCACTGTTCAAGTTGCTTACTAGTGTAGCATAGAGTTCTAGGTGGAAGTTCAACTTAACAGTCTCCACTGCAGTACCGGTATATAAAACAATGTTTTGGAACCAAAGGCAAATTCTGTGTGCCTCTGGGATCTGGTGGGGGATTGCTGGAATTTAGTCTATTTTGGGTAGCCCAATAACTATTTCAAAAATTCCTAATAAATCCTAGAGGCCCACTTAGCCCATTTGTGCAAGGCAAGGGGTACTACTAAAGTTTAGTCCCACATTGCTAGTTTAGTGGGAGTTGGACCTCCTTATAAGGGAGGTTCTTTCCCCACTTGTACGAGCATGAGAACAAGAGGGAAATCCATGCGCGCTCCTCCTCTGTCGCTCGCCTCGCCACGCCACGCCTCGTCACGACGCGCCGCGGTTTGCAGGAATGAGCCGAGCCGATATCTAAATTTTTGCCACGCACGACGGTTATACGAAAGGTCACGTGGGAGTTGAAACGTTTTCTGTAGTGGACACTGAATTCGAACGGCGCGCCTCTTCGGCCGCTGCCTGTTGGCTTTGTCTCCCTTCGTTGCTTCACCTCCTGCCGCAGCCTCTTCGCGTCCTTCTCCTGTATCTATATAAGAGAGGTCGCTCCTCTCAAGAGAGACACAACAGAAGCTCCTCTTCCTCTCGCCACAAAGTTCCGACCACTGCGCTGCTGCTACGTTCTTCCCCATCCCGTCTTGCGGCGTGCACCGCAGGTCGGGACAGTAGGCCTCTGAAACCGCACCTTTTGAGTCCTGTACGGGAGATGGGTGATAAGGTTTTTGGGGAGCGCTCATCGCGACTACTGGCTGCTTCATCACGGACGATCCGGTCGCCGATGACTACTTCCCCGACGACGACTTCTTCCCCGATGTCCACGACCTCCTTGACGACATGGCAGGCGAGGACACCGACCCCAAGTCCAGCGCTTCTGCTGCTGCTGTACCGTACGTGTTCTTGTCTTTCCTGTCAAAGGTTCTGCCGCAGTTCCTTGTTCTAGTCCTTGTCCTACACATGATAGGTTCTACTTCATATATGCTACTTGCTATATTGTCTGCTTTAGATATGATAGGCTACGGTTCATATATGCAGAAGCTATTTACCTTCTCTCTGTCAGAACGCATGACTTGTTTTATCTCTACTATATTAGTCATGCTTTATCTAGTATTTCTGTTAATAAAATCATTTGGTAAATTGCTCATATTTCCAACAGTAGGTAGGTAGGTGGATATGTTCGCACGATCATAGTGTTGATCTTCCTTTTAGGTCTTCTTTTCTATAGGAAGATCTTCCTCGTTAAGCCTTCTCTCTCAATGCAATCTATATTACTATCTCCTCTCGGGTTTAAAACATCACGTATTTTGGCGTAATTTTTGACAATCAATATGACTAAAAATCATTGAATATGTATTTAAAAAAGAATACCGATATTGTCTTTATGATACACATCTCATATATTTTATTGACACGTAACTCACAAGCCCATAAAAATCAATACTATCTTCTTTTTTTAGAACCATCGAAGGGAGCTCTCTCATCCGAATAAATTACTCAAAGAGTGTTATGGCAAGCCGTAAATACAGAAATATAGGCACGTGAACACGTGAAGAGAGGAATAGCCGCCATGAGAAGACAACCTCCTTTCGATAATAAGCTTGATTGTGGAGACCGAGCGACGATCATGTGCCCTAAAGCCATAGCATTTCTTGCATCCCAAAATTTCCAGAGAGGCAAGCAACACAAAGGGCCATGCAACAAAGGGAGTACTAGGCCAGGGGGCTTCCCATAGTTCGTCGAGGCATGGAGAGTCAAGGGCTACCAAAGCACTGCCATATTCTGCTGGTTTAGGGGCGGGAGATGAAGAGGTGATTTGTGTCCTTGACGGGGTCGACGCATCTCAGGGCACTCTAGTTGGTGATGATGCGCTTATGGGTGATGGTTGTCTCTAGAGAACTACACATGGAATGCAAAAAATGCCATATTAGAGGTCATATGTTTATCCCCTTCACATCGCAAGGTACCACCTTGATTTGGAGTAGATGATTACACCCCTTTGTTGAGCCCAAAAAGATTGTAGATGAGTCATGATGTCTATGTGCACCTTAAGAACCACCACCATTCGACCTAACTGCAAGAAAAAGGAACATAAGGAGCATCTCTGTTAGCTTGTCATTTGATAGGCATGGCACACACCATAACTACCCCTTCAAGTCTGCTCGGTAGGGCACATCGTGCACCTGCCATGCCTATGTGGAACCCTCACCCTCACCGGGATCGACCACCTTGATATGGTGTAGAGGACTCTAACCCCTTTTTGGGATATCCTTCTCGTGGTGGGATGTAAGGAAATGACCATTTGAATCCTTTTAGCTAGCCCAAAGTTGTGCAAGAGCCCACTACCCATCAGGGTTATGGCCTAGGGGTCATTTTATAATTTGCACATGATGGAACGGGGGATGTTTAGCCTCCCATTTAGCACAACGACCAAGCTAACGGGCATGCGTCTTATGTTTCTTCTTCTTGCAGTCAGGTCGAATGGTGGTGGTGCTTAAAGTGCACATTGGCATCATGGTTTCTCTACAATCTTTTTGGGTTGAACAAAGGGGGTGTACTCCTCTCTAAATCAAGGTGGTAACTCGCAACGTGAAGGGGATAGATATATGACTTCTAATATGGCATGCTTTTGCATTCCATGTGTAGTGCTCTAGAGACAGCCCTTGCCCAGATGCACATCATCACCAACCCAGGAGAGAGAGGGGGGAGAGAGAGGGGAGGCGGAGAGAGGAGAGAGAGGGAGAGGGAGAGAGACATACATACATACATACATACATACATACATACATACATACATACATACATACATACATACATACATACATACATACATACAAAGAGATGAATACTGAAGGAAGAAGCTTGCCTAAAAGATTTCTGTGGTTTTTCTTATTGTTGCTACCCAAGATGCAAAAATCTTGATGTATGAGAGTCTCTAGCGCTACCTAAAGAGTAATCTGTTGTATCTCATACTTGATAATAGTGGGAAAAAATTGGGTGTCGTCAAGCCGTGCTTTTTACCCCAACTTGGGGGTTTCCCATGTAAAAAAACATCAAGTGTCTTTGTGTGTTAATGTTATGTTGTTGTTCAAAGAGGTTCTCTTGACCTCAGATACTGTCTGAGGTGTGTTTGGGGTGTTGCGAGAGCTATTTTCTTCATATATGTTGTTGTATATATTTTCTTCGATGTTGAGCAATTATCCTTGAATTAGTACATGAAAACATGAAATTACTTTGTTTCAGTATAAGCGTGTTTAGTGCTAATTTCCAAAAAAAAAACGTCCCCAACCTGCCAACCCTTTCTTAGGATCGACCGTCACACTTAAAAAAAAAGAATGTGTGTAGAGATGTCTTGTCACTAGCGCTGCGTAAGAAGGCCTCACCCATAGACAAGGCGCTTGAAGACGACAATTCACCCGCCGGAATGTGTTATGTGTATCGAATGTGTACATGGGTGTGCTACAGTTGAGCTTGTAATTAGCACCGTGTCAGATGTTTAAATTGAACACATGTGATCCGAGGCTAATATATGAAGGCACCACGGGATGTCAAAATAGACTATTTATAAATCTAATAGGACTAGCTACGAGATCGTTACCACAGGGGGTACAGGTGATCTGACCGCTATGCTTGATTGACCATGTCGTCGAATGTGTTACATCGATATACGTATATATTTTGAAACGAAAAGGTAGAGCATTATCTATCTTATGTATTTCAAAACAGACCAAAGCATGGAAGACCGTCAGGTCAATTACATGAAAGACAAGATAACGCTCCATGGCAATGCAGCTGGCTCCTTGCCAAGCCAAAATGACGAGAGAGGATACACCAGGTGTAGAGGATAGCAGAGGAGCAAGAAAAGCATCCTGTCAAACTAGGTACTTACCGTACTAGCCCATTGATGAAGGTTCTCTTTGTCTCTCTGTTCTCTGTAGCTTTGCACGATTGCTCCATAGGAGTAAAAATTCTGCTGCATTTTGTGCCACATATGTAAGCGACCACTGTTTGTTTTCCAAGATCCGTGCATTCCGGGCGGACCATAATGTAACAGCCACCGCGGCGAAAATGATGTTCCGGTGAATTCCAAAAAAAACTGAACCAGAGATTTGATACAAGATGTGTCGTGCTGCCGTGATTTCTTGTTCTAAGTTGATCGACGTGTATCTCCTACACTTAACCCGTAAACATGAATGGCCACCTTGTTGGTCTTTCTAGCCACGTCTGTTTTGTGGAGTCTTGGTAACTGCTACACTAAATGAATGCTAGATACATCCATTTGAGAGATAAGTTTGGGATAAAAAATTTCGAACGAATGAAGTATGTGGTGTGCACTGCAAACAATTTCCTTTCAAACTGAAACGCATTATCATTACAAAGTTGGGTCAAATAATTGGAAATAATAGGTACAGATTCTCCGCTCTGTATCCTTACAAAGTTGGGTCAAATAATTGGAAATAATAGGTACAGATTCTCCGCTCTGTATCCAAAAATTGTATTTATCTCTTTCGCAAGAAAAGGAAAACAACTACATGGCTACGTTGCAAGATAAGTTATTCTTCACAGGAAGCATATATATCACCAGATCAGTAGTGGACAATCATATATGATTGCACGCGTACATGTGTATCTCTGACCGATGCTATTTAATCCAGAGACCAGAGATATGCTTTTTGCTATCAAAGGATCGTCTGGATAATTCAGAGATAAGATTTTGCCATGAAAGGAACATCTGAAAGGTTCTCACATTATTTGCTATATGGATGGATATATTCCATTCTAGCACTATTTTACAATTAATTTATTAATGGGATATTTTTATTAAATTGAGTTCCCCATTCATAAGCTTCTAGTTAGCCACATTCAGACCAACCAAAATGCAAGTTGTCTTCTCCGGTTACTACACTGATGTTCCTTCCAGAACTATCAACAACAAACCGGCTCGGTTTAGAACAGTCCAATAGTTCTTCAGTTCTGTTTTCCTTTTCCATTAGTGCGCCGTTTCAATCTTTATTTTTTGTGTGGTAAAAAAAAGACCGTGTGTAGACATGACATATTGGATCAATCACAAAACATGACACGTGTGCGAGGATTCGCGTGGCCGGCGGCGGAGGAGGATCATTCATGTATGACTCATCTTCTCAAGCTCTTAGTGGTGTGTGAGGCAACACACCCTCCACAATTGAGGCGGGACTAAACTTTCCACACTTCTTATTCCTACATTATGGACCACTAGGAGAACACAATTGGATTTTTGAGGAATTATCGAAAATGATAAAATGGGCTAAAGGTTCTATTTTTTTTCTTTTGCGGGGAAATGTTATATAATTTCAACACCATGATGACCATAGCTCTTTCACCGCCGTAAGGAAAATAGTAAATGATTTCACCTTTTGATCACAGCGGTTTAAGAAATTGATCAGCATACCACAACCATATAATCTGTTCTCCATACATCTTTGGGTAATATATTCAAATGGGGATTGCTTAGGAAAACTTGTATTTTTGTGTGTTACACAAACAGCACGTGCAGTTTAGTCGCATGATTATGAATTTTTTTTCCAGATGTTGGTGCCCATTATATTTGCCTCTACCATCACGTCGGATTTTGATCGAAATGATTTAAACCAAACTCGGTTGATTTTTTTTTTTGCGGGGGTCGGTCGAATTTAGTTGATAATCCTCACATCAATTTTGTCTATCTCCAATCAGCTTCACACTGCAAAGCATATAATGAGTTAAAAGACAAAATATAACCATGCCACAACTTTCAGATAACCAACTTTTTTACTTCATAACCATGCAAATATTGCAATGCATAATTGATCCCCACAGATTGATTCTCCTTGCTAAATGCATTTTTACTGACAACAGATTCGATACTAACATCCACAATGGTTACCTACTCTTCAGTAATGAAAGAGCCCAATTACAATTAGCTGCCGGCGGCGGCCGCGGGCGCCACGGCGCGGTCGGCCGAGCGCGCCGTGACGCACCGGTAGGCGACGGTGGCGAGCCAGAACGCCCAGGGGAGCGCCACGAGGCCCAGGCCGACGCAGGGGATCCATCCGGGCGCCTCGCTCGGCGGCAGCATGACGTAGGCCACGAGGCACCCGCCGCCGCCAAGCACGGCGAGGAGCAGCAGCACCGTCACCACCCAGATCAACACGCTGCCGGCCGGCCTCCCGCACTGATCCCCCTCCTGGGGCGGCGCCATCGACCAATCGTCGCCGGTGGAGCGGAGCTTAGGAAGACGCGAGGGCGGCGAGGACGGACGCGGAGGCGCTGGTCAAGGAGAGGAAGAAGAAGAGGGCGGCGTGCATCGCCAGTGGCCTCCGATCCTCGCCTTGTTGCCTTCTTGTTCGTGGACCAAGAACATAAAAAATGTGCCAAAAAAGTTCTGATCTGTTATGCTGTTCGCCCTTTTGTGGATCGAGGAATGCAAGAGGAGCAGCGACGGGGGAATGGCGGAGCGCTCAAACCAAAGGAAGGTGGCCAAAATGGAAGGAGAGGTCAAGAGAGAATGGTGGCGAGTTAATTGTGCATTCTATAATAAGCTAGTTCTTCTTTTCTCACATGCTGCAAAACCAGTGATGTTGTTTCCTTTTATTTATTTTCCTTTTTTTCGAGTGAAAAGAGTTTTATTTCATTATAATAGGATTACAGTCGACACGCAGAAATTCCTCAATACATGACGGCCGTTTATGTAGCCATACAACAGTGGTACTATCCGTACGACTATACGACGCCAACCGATCTGTCACCCTATTTTGTACACGTTTAATTTTTAAGGAAATAAACTCCCTATCTTCCATAAAAACCTTGGTCTCCGCCATCAAATGCCCGTATGCCGATCTCAACAAGCCATCCCCCGTCAAAGCCGACAACGCCTTCGAGGAGTTTGACTGTACAATAATCGGGTCATCACTATGTTGCAACGTCAATGCCATCCCTTGCATCAAAGCATGTAACTCCACCTCTAATGCATCATTACGGTTAAACACATAGCAATATGCCATGAAGACCACCCCACCATTAGGTTTTCTCATTATCAGGCCGGCTGTCGCTGAGCCGTCGACCGCAAAGAAAGATCCGTCGACAGAGAGTGCAACATGGTTGGCCGGCGGTGCAGGCCATGGTAGGGAAGCTTTCATCACATTGCTCTCCATAGCCGAGGCCAAATCCATTACTGCCATCTTGCCTTTAAGAATTTCCTCTATATTGTACCTCCTTGATAAATCAATTGACTGCATATAGCTCTGCAAGTAATGAGCTGCTACTTGAATTGATGGGATCTCGCTCCCATGCGCCTGGTCCGTCCGCAAGAACCAAACTCTCCATACTAGCCGACCAGTGCATGAAAACTGGACTCCTCTCTGCCGCACAGTGGGCACAGTGACATTGTTTTCTCTAAAATTAAACACACAATATATTTATAATGATATAGCCTAGCTATATTAAAAATATGACTGTTGAAATATCTATAATATAATTTAAATTTATTAATGATATATTAAAATCTTCTTTCAAAAAATCCAGTTATGCCCCTAAACTATTGGTTTTACTCACGTGTCCATTTGAACTTGTTTCGGGCTCAACTAACCCCTACATCAGGCGCGGTGTTGGAACTAGGTATTTCCTATTTGACGCATTTTGCGTCAAAATGGCGAAGGTTCGCAGAAGGGAGCGACGCGGAGAGCTCAATCGGCCGGAGCCTATTTAGCGCTTAGCATGCTATTGCGGGCGAGTGGTTTTCTCCCGGTTTTGGGAACCTTCTAGAAGGTTCCCCGAACTCGTTTTTTTTCCTGATGTTTTTCGAGGCTGGTTCTCTTTCAGGTTTTTTCTATTTCGGTTTTTCTTTTTTATTTCTTTTTTTCATTTTTATCTTTTCTGTTTTTTTCTTCTTTTCTTTTTCTTTTTTGAGAAGTGCGCAAATTTATAAAATGTTTAGAATTCAAAATTGTTCCCAAATACAGAAATATTTTCGCTGTTTTCAAAAAATGTTCATGTTTTCAAAAAAATGTTCACAAATTCTAGAAAATGTTTGTGTTTTAGAAAATGTTCCCAAATTTTAAAAAATGTTTCTGTATTCAAAATGTTCGTATAGTTCAAAAATGTCACATTATCAAAAAATGTTCGTAAATTTCATAAAAAATTCACGTTTTTTCAAGATAATGTTCGCAATTTGGAAAATGTTTGTCTTTTTGAAAAATGTTCGCGCTTTGAAAATAATGTTCGTGTCTGTGAATAATGTTCGTGCTTTCAAAACAACGTTCATCTTTGTGAAAAATGTCCGCACTTTCAAAACAATGTTTGTCTTTTCTGAAAAATGTTCAAAGCAAGTTTCTTTTCTCACATGCTGCAAAACCAGTGACGTTGTTTTCTTTTATTTATTTTTCCTTTTTTTCGAGTTAAAAGAGTTTTATTTCGTTATAATAGGATTACAGTCGACGGGCAGAAGTTCCTCAATACATGACCGTCCTTTATGTAGCCATACAGTAGTGGTACTCTCCGTATGACTGTACGACGCCAACCGATCTGTCACCTTATTTTGTTCACGTTTAATTTTTAAGGGAATAAACTCCCTATCTTCCATAAGAAACTTGCTCTCCGCCACCAAATGCCCTTATGCCGATCTCGACAAGCCATCCCCCGTCAAAGCCGACAACGCCTCCGAGGAGTTTGACTGTACAATAATCGGGTCATCACTATGTTGCAACGCCAATGGCATCCTCTACATCAAAGCATGTAACTCCGCCTCTAGTGCATCATTCCGGTTAAACACATAGCGATATGCCACGAACACCACCCCGTCATTAGGTTTTCTCATTATCATGTCGGCTGTCGCTGAGCCGTCGGCCGCAAAGAAAGATCTGTCGACAAAGAGTGCAACATGGTTGGCTGGCGGTGCAGGCCATGGTAGGGAAGCTTTCATCACATTGCTCTGCATAGCCGAGGCCAAATCCATTACTGCCATCTTGCTTTTAAGAATTTCCTCTATATTTGTACCTCCTTAATAAATCAATTGACTGCATATAACTCTGCAAGTAATGAGCTGATACTTGAATTGCTGGTCTCGTTTCCATGCGCCTGGTCCGTCCGCAAGGACCAAACTCTCCATACTAGCCGACCAGTGCATGAAAACTGGACTCCTCTCTGCCGCACAGTGGGCACAGTGACGTTGTTTTCTCTGAAATTAAACACACAATAGATTTATAATGATCTAGCCTAGCTATATTAAAAATATGACTGTCGAAATATCTTTAATATAATTTAAATTTATTAATGATATATTAAAATCTTCTTTCAAAAAGTCCAGTTAGGGCATCTCCAGCCGTTGGCCCCTCAGGAGGGGCAAAAAATCGCCCCTTGATGGCGCACCGGCGCTAAACCGCGCACTGGGGGCGTGATGCCCCCCAGTCGCGGCCCCCACGGGTTTTTAAAGTGTTCAAATTCAGCGCAAACACAACGCAAACACGGGCTAGTTCGTTTAAATTTAAACATATTTTACAAAAAAAGGAAAAAATACCGCGGGCTACCCCCGCCGTCTCCCTCGCCGCAAGCCTCGCCGCCCGCCCACGCGGTTCTAAATGCCGAGGAGGCTGTAGAACCGCGTGTAGTCACCGCCGTCGTCGCCCCGCCTACGCCTCCGCCGTCCCTGCTGCATCCCTCCCCCGGTTGGCGCGGCGGGTTGGACGGTCCGGGGGCGTCGTCGTCGTCGTCGCTGTCGAGGACCACGATGCCTTGCTCGTCCTCGCGCCCACGCTTGCGGGCGGCGATCTCCTCCAGGGCCCAGCGCTGCCGGACCATCTCGTCGCGGAGGTAGTCATCCCACGCCCACCGCAGGGCGTCCTCGTCGGAGAAGCCGCGCCGGACTATCTCCTCGTACTCCGCGGGGAGGCCGGACTCCGGCTTGGGCTCGACGAGGACGAAGCGGCCGGTAGGGGAGGCGTTGTCGCCGATGCGGACGCCGGAGCTGCGGGTGCGCGCGCTGACAGGCGTGTCCTGGGGCTCCGGCTTGACGGGGCGGAGGTGGAGGCAGGGAGAGCCGCCGGACGAGGAGGAGGACCCTCCGGTCTCCATGCACCTCGGCGTCCAGGAGCTTCCCCGGCGGCGTGACAAGGACGGGGGAGCGGGGTACTCGAGGCGCGGCGTGTTGCCGCCCTCGATGTACTCGAGGACGGCCTCCAACGTGCGCCCGGGCATGACGCCGGCCGGCGGCGTTGAGCCTGCCGGAGGGCACGACGCCGTTGGTGGCCTCGAGCTGCTCGGCGTGACGGCGGCGGAAATAGGGCTCGCAGAGCGGGCTGTCGGGGACGTACCATGGCCCCTCCCTCGCCGCACGCGGCAGGGACGAGCGGATGCGTGCGATCTCCGCACGCCGCGCCGCGCCGGTGGGTACCAGGGGCACCGGCACGCCGCCGACGCTGATCCTCCACGCCCCGGACACCCGCATGTCCGGCGGGACCGGGTACTCCGCCTCGAAAAGGAGGCGAGTCTCGTCCTCGTGAAGATGGCGGCGGCCGAAACCGTTTGCCGCCGCGCCGTCACCTGGGAAGCGCTCGGCCATGGGTGTGATGAACTGGAGACGGCAAGAGAGAGGAAAGGGAGGAACGACGACGGCGAGAGAGTGTGAGTCGCCTAGTGCGCTTGGGCGTGTCTTATATAGGCCGAGGCGCCGCCCGTGCGCGTGCCGCCGTGTGTACGCGTGGCGGGCGAGGGAGGGCGAGGGACGCGCGTCATCCGGTCTTCACCGCGCCACCCGTGAGACATCAATGGCGCAGGCTGATCGGCACGGCAGCGCGCGGCAGCTTTGGCATTGATTCTCCACGGGAAACGAGGCGATGAGGACGACGAAGGGGCGAGAAGAGAGCCGTGTCCCTGACGCGGCGGGCCCGCGGCTTTTTCGCGCCAAAACAGTTCGCCCCGGCGCCCCCGGGCGCCCCCCAGCGCGTCGGGTTCGGCCTGGGTCCGCCGGCGCTGTTTTCGGCCCAGGCCGGTGAAAATCGGGCTCCTGGGATGTGACTGGGCAGATTTTTCGGCGCCGACGCAAAAAAAAACGCCTGAGAAAGTCTTTCTAGGGCGCGGCTGAAGATGCCCTTATGCCCCTAAACTATTGGTTTTACTCACTTGTCCATTTGAACTTGTTTCAGGCTCAACTAACCCATACATCAGGCGCGGTGCTGGAACTGGGTATTTCCTATTTGACGCATTTTGCGTCAAAATGGTGGAGGTTCACAGAAGGGAGCGACGCGAAGAGCTCAGTTGGCCGGAGCCCATTTAGCGCTTAGCATGCTATTGCGGGTGAGTGGTTTTCTCCCGGTTTTGGGAACCTTCTAGAAGGTTCCCCAAACTGGTTTTTTTCCTGATGTTTTTTGTAGCTGGTTTTCTTTCAGGTTTTTTGTTTTGGTTTTTCTTTTTTGTTTCTTTTTATCTTTTCTGTTTTTTTCTTCTTTTCTTTTCATTTTTCTTTTTTGAGAAATGCACAAATGTATAAAATGTTTGGAATTCAAAATTGTTCTCAAATACGGAAATATTTTCGCTGTTTTTTGAAAATGTTCATGTTTTCAAAAAAAAGTTCACAAATTCTAGAAAATGTTTGTGTTTTAGAAAATGTTCCCTGATTTTAAAAAATGTTTCCGTATTCAAAATGTTCGTATAGTTCAAAAATGTCACACTATCAGAAAATGTTCGTAATTTCATAACAAATTCACATTTTTTCAAGATAATGTTTGCAATTTGGAAAATGTTCGTCTTTTTGAAAAATGTTCGCGCTTTGAAAACAATGTACGTGTCTGTGAATAATGTTCGTGCTTTCAAAACAATGTTCATCTTTGTGAAAAATGTCCGCGCTTTCAAAACATTGTTCGTCTTTTCTGAAAAATGTTCATGCAATCAAAACAATGTTGGTAATTTTCAAAAAAAATTGCACAACTCAAAAAATGTTTGTAAAGTTGAAAAATGTCACATTTTAAAAAAATGTTTGTAAACTTCAAAACAAATTTCGTTTTTCAAGATAATGTTCGCAATTTGGAAAATGTTTGTCTTTTTGAAAAATGTCCGCGCTTTCAAAACAATGTTCGTCTTTGTGAAAAATATTCTCACTTTTAAAAGAATATTCATCTTTTCTTAAAAATGATCATGCTAACAAAACAATGTTTAAAATTTTTTAAAATATTCGCACAATACAAAAAATATTAATTTTTCTCAAAAATGCTTGTTTCTTTGGAAAAACTTTCTGTTTTTGAAACATTTCATATATATTACTTCGAAGTGTTCGTGCTTTCAAAAGCAACTCGAAATTTGAAATGTTCGGTTTAAAAAAATGCAATAGCCACAATACTCCTACTGTGTCGTTTTACTTGTCTACAGTATGTCCATACGAGTAATTAGTTGTTAAACTACTGCGCTGCTTATCTACAACTTTTATAAAAAAATAGAGTTGGTGATGATGGTATGCCTGCCGTCCTGCAATATAGGCGTCCCATCTATATCTGACAGATAGGAAGGAAACTATGGCAATTTTGCAGATAAGGCCTTCCCTCTATCATTCTCTTCTCTCACAAAATAAACTACTTATACAAATGCATGTTAATGTTCCATGCAACACACGGGCATCTTGCTAGTATGTCAACAAAGTTTGAGTGGTTTGTTGGTTAACGTTGCGCGGGCATGTAGTGGAGGTCCCGTGTTCGATTCCGTGCAAGGGCTCGCATTTTTGCTTTTATTTCCGATTCTGCGGTACAGTGCACTCTGGGCTGGCCCATTTCAGACCCGTCTTGTGCGCTTGCTCGACATTATGCCACATAACGCGACACATAAGAGCTCCCTTGGAACTATACCGCCCCTCCGCCCGTGCCGATTTCTTATAATTCTTACCGCTGGGATCCGTACGTTTGGGCCGGCCCAGAAATCAGGGCTCACTCGGGTCTCTGTGGCAAATGCCCGCTTGGTTGTTGTACTGCGTTTATTTTTCCTTCTTTGGTATCTACTGGCTGGACCAGTCCACTTTTTGCTTGCTTTTTTCCTCTTCTTTCCTTTTCTGTGCTTTTCTGTACGGGTTTCACTTATTTTCTTCGATTTTTATTGAGTTCTTTCTTTTTCTTTTATTTTTCTATGTTTTTCTATAAGATGTTCATTGTCTTAAAATTTCTTTCTCTTTACGTGTTTTTATACACATTTTTCCTTTGCTTTTTTGGGTTTTTTTAGTTGGATTTCAATGGTTTTCTTTTAAATTTTTGTGTTTCTTCATTGGTATTCTTCCAGCCTTTTCATTTTTTATTGTTTTCAACAAATGTCTACATCTTTCCATACACATTGTACATTTTTTAATATCAGGTACATTTTTTGTTTACGCGGGTAACATTTTTTCAAATACACCCTCAGAACAGAAATAACTGACAAGGTAATACATGACAACATTTTCTTTAAAATACATATTTTGATGTCTACCTTTTCATACACATTGCATATTTTTTGTTATACATTAGGATTTTTTATATATAAATATTTTTTAAATTCAAATATATATTTTGATGTCTACTTTTTTAATACATATTGTACATTTGTCCTATACATCAGGAACATTTTTTTGCACATGTTTAGCATTTTTCAAATACGTGATTAATATTTTGCAAATACATATTTTGATGTCCGTTCTCTTCATACACATTGTACATTTTTTGTATACATCTAAAACATTTTTGCACGCGTTTAACATTTTTCAAAAACATGATTAATTTTTTTAACATGTTTGAATACATGTTAAACATTTTTCAACTACACGTTGAAACATATTTTGAATGATATAATTTTTTTACGCCAGTCCTCCTCTCGTTGCCGCCGGTCAAAACCAAGTTGGGCAAAGGTCTGTGTAGTGGTAGGCGGTGGCGGGCACCTTCCATCTCCTCTCTCCCCATCTCCATTATTCCCTCCTCTCGCCCTAGGACATGGTTGTGCTGCGAACTGATGTCAGCGTCCACCGACAGAGGATCTCATCATCGGCGAAGCTATGTGCACTTTTGAGGAGGCTGCCCCCCCCCCCAAGATTAGAGAAAACATTCAAGATTTTTTTCCTGGGGTTATGATTGAAGAAAAAAGTAGTCATTAGCCGTTCTCTGCTAGCTCCGCCACTGGATCTCATCACTACCATTCTCATCCTTCCCCTCCCTCTTCCCCTCATCTTCTCCTCTCCCTCCTATACTCAGGAACCCGAGTTCCAAACCTTAATCAAGCCTGCATGGGTCATGTTGGTTGGGCCTCCCATCCTGTCGGTGTGTCCAGGACCGATGCATGAGAGCTCACCCTCTCCTGCTTGGTGATCGAAGTGCCGTCGGCTTGCTCGCGTGTGCGAATCAGGGCATAATGGCTTGGTGGTGTGAGCGGGCTCCCTCCTAGATCTGGCGGGAATGTATCTGGTGCACCGGGGGAATTGGTGCTACCTGTGCACCAGTCGCCCGTTACACATTCAAGAATGTTTGAAAAAATCCATAAAAAATTTAGTGCATTGACATAACATCAATGTTGTCACAAAAATTCAAATCAAAATTTGAAACATTACTTGAGATACAAAATGACAAATTTGACACTGAATACTACATAACACAAGTTGGGCTTTAGTTTTGACCCATTAGCACATTGATGACAAATTTGTCATTTTCGTATCTCGAGCAATGTTTCGAATTTTGATTTGAATTTTTGTGACAACTTACATTGATGTTGTGTCAACGCACTAAATTTGTTCCGAATTTTTTTGAACATTTTTGGATGTGCGTCAGAGTCCGGTGCACCGGTAGCACCAATCGCCCTGGTGCACTAGATACGTTCCCTAGATCCGGCCATAGGTGGTGGGCCCAATTTGAAGCCTGTCGGTTGTTGCCGATGTGGTGGCTCATGACCGTTGGGTTGGGGGGGGGGGGGGGGGTACCTTCATCTAGATCCGACCAGGCTCGTCGGTGTGTCCTCGGTTGGAGGTTGTCATGTGGCGGGGAAGGAAGGGTTTCCCGCCCTTTTCTCCTGGTGGTTGGCGGTTGCAGGTGTGGCTCGATGTTCGGGATTATGGTTGTAGATGATAGGGAGTGGCCCTTGGTGGCAGACTGCGCATTTGGCTCTCTAGCAAGCACTGTTGCAGCGCTGTTGTCTGCATTCTTTGGTCATGTGAATGGCTAGGTGCATGGTGGCAAGTGGTATTGGAGTGGTGTGGTCTTCCCTTATATGGGCCAGGAGTGCCCATTCGACAGGGTTGTTCCCCTTTGGGGACCACGGTGGTTTGGGTCCTTTAGGAGAGGTGTGCAGGAGGTATCGAGCGAAAGCTTCGTCCATGCTGACGATGGTGATAATGCTTGCAGGTGTCATGTCCCTCTTGGAGCGTCGCCTTGATTGGTCTAGCAACCCTTTTTTGCCAGCACTAACGGTGGTAACTCTTGTTCTTTTAAGGCGGACGCGACGGCGGCACGGTGTGTCATTTTTCTTGCATGTTCAGGTTATATCACGTGCTTATTGTTGGTGGCATTCTAGGGAAGTCTAGTTGTGCACTTTTGTGCTTTTTAGCATGTCTGATTTGTTATGTTGTGTTTTTATTGACCAGGTTCGATCACATGGCTTTATTTAAAAAGCGTGGCAAACGGCTTGAAAAAACCGCGATAGCCAAACAACTCTACTCTAAAACCTTGTATAATGCAAGGTGCTTAGAAGAGGTGTTTGAACAAATAAATCAGGCTTTTCTTAAACACCGGTGCTTATTTGTATAGGGCATACGCTTAATTAAGCGCGGTGCTTTAGAAAAATTCAGTTTATTTTTCTAAGCACCTCCCTAGGCACCTAGCATTGTATAAGGCCGAAAACAGCTATGTGAATAGTTATCACCTAACACACACTCCCTCTGTCCCAAAATATAACATCATTTTTGACACTCTTACATTTTAAGACAGAGGGAGTAGATACAAGCATTCATCAGTATTTTACATTTACAGGCTCGCACAAACAAGAGCACAAAGAAAAATGAAAAACCCCGACCAAAGAGAAAGAAAGGACCAAAGAAAGCACATGCTCCATCCAAACCACACGCAACGCAGCAAGCAAAAGTGATGATCACCCTAACACGCTGGAGAGATCCCCGCTGTCCTTGCCGCTCTTCCTCCTGGAGAAACTCTTGGAGAAGAGGATGTCGCCGATGAGGGGCACGATGGGCTTCACCTTCTGCGCCTTCCTCCTCCTGCCGCCGAGCAGGTCGTCGTCGATCTCGCCGAGGCTCAGCGCGTGGCTGAAGGACGGCAGGTACTCGCTGCTGTACGTGCTGGACTTCTCGGCCCACCGCTCGCTCCGCACCATGGCCGCCGCCATCACGTCGGTGTCCCCGCCGATGCTGCGCCGTGCCGCCGCCGCAGCAGCCTTGTCGGCCTCGATCTCGGCCAGCCTCGAGAGGCCTCGGTGGAGCTGCGCGTTGAGGCTGGCCACGGCCATCTCCATCTCGGTGCCCCTCTTCCTGAGCTGCAGCACCTCCCGTCTCGTATCGGCCACCTCCGCCTCCAGCTTCTTGATGGAGCTCACGACCGCGAGCCCGGCCTCGTCGTCTTGGCAACCAAGCTCGCCGTCGTCGCCGTACGCCGAACGCGGCGACGTGAACGACGGCGAGGAGTGCGCGGAGTACATAGGCACGATAGCTGCCGTTGCCTCTGGCTCTAGCTCCGCATCTACCTCTGCCATTGCATTTGGAGAAAGGGTGGTGGTACTGCTCCTACTGCTATCTTCGTGCTTGGCGTTAGGGGTGGCATTGGCATGCGCGTCGGCAATGGCAACCGCACTGCTGCTGTATCTGGAGTTGCTCCCGCCGACGAGGATGCGCTCCCCGAACACCGCGACCGCCTCCTTCACGGACCGGAAAGGGCGGGCGGTGTCGACCTCGACGCGATCAGAGGCCATGGACGTGCTGCTTCCTCAAGGATCTGGGCTGCAAGAAACATCCACAAACTCCCGGGGGTTTATATGGAGGGGAGTGGCCGCTGGTTTCTTTGCTTCCACTTCAACAGCACACTGGCCACCAGCAGCTAGCCCCAAGCAACCAGTTTCCCAGTAGCAACAAGCAAGAACCATGACTTGCCACCTAAGTTACAGAGAACTCCCAATACCCGCGTAGAAAAATCTGCAGGAGTGGCGCTGAAGCAGGGATGCTAGCTTTCTGGGCACTCTTGGCTGGCTGGCTATCTGTCTGGCTCCAAGGAGACGAGCACGGTAACAACTGCTGTCAGAGAAGCATACAACAGAACAGAAATTCTGGTGTCATGAGAGTGGTTGAGAGAAATGATAGTTCTTTTCTTCAGTTGAGGCATGCAGTTTCCAAAGGGGATAGGAGCCTTGTAACAAACTGTCCAGAGACATGATTCTGATTGAGATGGCAAATTGTTACATGCCACCAACAGAGGTACAGCACCTTTTGTTGATGTCGCAACCTGCTGAAGTAATAACGGAATGGATTAGCCCTCAAACATGCGATGTGCAGCTAAGCTAAAAAGGTTTGCTTATAGGCCTCTGAGTCTTTTCCAATAGATGAGTGATGCTTATCTAGCATCCCTCAACGAATGTCACAAATGCTGAAGTTCTGTTTCTCATAAAAATAAATGATAAGTGGTTGCCAATAGTGGATACTATTAAAAAATGCTAATTTTAATTAGCACTACCTCTATATAAATTGACAATAAAACTAGTAACTCGCTGCTGCCAAAACATTTAAGGACGGTTCTGAAAGTAACTGCTTTAAAATTACTGTGTAAGGATACAATCCATGCATGTTGCACAAATCCTGCAATCTGTCACACGATCTCATGAGTGTGGCCAATGAAACATCAAGATCTCATGAGTCCAGCAATTTGTCACACGGTCTCTGGGGAACTAGGTCCAAAGTTGTCAGTAATCTTCAGTGCCTTTACTAAACAGTTATTCAGTTTTAAGCTATCACTGCATAGCATAAATGTACATCAAGATGTTCAAATTTACAAATGTAAGCCAACAACAAGGGTGGTGAAAACAGCTCATTTTCTTTCCTTTAGTTCAACGGTAAAGTAGCAAAGTTGGCAAAAGTTGCAATCAAGACATTCTACTGTAAATAAAATAAAACCTGTTGGGAAACACATGCCTTAATTTTTTTTCTTTTAGAGGAAAATGATAGTAATATGAGTGAAAGGATACACGTGGTGCCGAATAATCCTAATGGTGGACGCATCTTAAATTGGCCACAAGGCATGTCAGCAAACATTAATCTCATCAGCAATTGCTTAATTTCCTTGAAAGAATTTTTGAGCTCAAAATAGTTGCTTAAAAATACAGGAATGTTAAGAAAACATGTAGAAACGCCGAATAATTGTGCAAAATAAGGTTCACTTCCAGAACAAAGAAAATTGAGCACATAATTTCATATGTGTGGTTTATCTTTATTTTTAGCGTCAGCGTTGACTTACGGTCTTCTTAGAATGGACCATTCCACCATTCTTATTGGTAAATGAGTAAATGTCAGTGGTACTATTTCACAAACCAGGCCACTTGCCGATGAGTAGAACACGGTTCAGACTTGCAAGCTGGCGAGGTAACTGTTAGATGTGTATAGTTTATTGTGTACATCCACATTGTATAAGGGACTTTTCTGCACCTTACCACATCTGTATATGTACTGGCCATTGGCCCTCCGTAAAGCTTAGTTGCTCACTTATCCAACATGGTATCAGTTGCCACGTTCCTCTTCCTCTTCCGCACGTTGCAGCTCCGTGCCTAGCTTCCCTGTCGCCGGCCATCTCCTTCCTCGTTGCCGGCCACCTTCTCCATGCCCGGCAGCCCCTGACTGCGCCTGCCGAGCTCACCCACGCCCAGGCCGCGCCCTCCCCGCCCGGCTGCGTTCAGGCCTCGCCCCGACCGCTCCCAGGCCGCGCCCTGGCCTCGCCCCTGTCGCGTCCTGGCCTTGCCCCCGCCACGCCCAAGCCGCGCTCCGCCTACGCCCTGGCTGCGCCCCGACCGCACCTCCTTCAGCGCGCCCCGGCCGTGTCTCTGGCCGCCCGCGCCCAGGCCGCCCTCCTCCGCATCTGGCTGCAGCTGCCGTTGCTTCATCTGCTGCCGCAGCTGCGGCCCAGGGCCGGCTCTCCTCCTGGCCTCCCGATTCCCCACTCGGGGCTAGCGTGAGTTTTTCCGCCCCGATCCAGATCGGGGAGCGTTAACCAAAAATAAAAAAAAGGGAGAAACAGAGAGTTCCCCCATGTCTTCCTCGGGCTATGTTGCAGTTCCTAGGTGCTCCGTGATCTTCGATGGCACCAACTATGCTGAGTTTGTGGGGTTCACGTGCATCCATATGCGTGGTCTTCTTCTGTGGGGTGTTTTTTCTGGCGAGGTTCCCTGCCCGCCATGTCTTGTTGCGCCTGTGGCCCCAATCCCACCGGTGCTGCCGGTACTTGCTGCTGAGGCTTCCGAGGCTGACCGGGATGCCGCCAAGGCCCTTGATGATGCTGCAGTTGATGCCTATGATCAGCAGGTATCTTCTTACTTCGATGCTCTTTTGGCGTACCGGGATGATCTCTCTGCTTACACTCAGTGGTGCAATGACGATGCTCGTGCTGCTGCTGTTCTTACTGCCAGTGTCCTCCCTCAGTTTGATTCGGAGTTCATGGGACTTGGCATAGTTGCAGCGATGTGGTCTTATCTTTGTCAGCGCTATCAGCCCTCTAGTGATACTCTCTATCTCTCTGTGGTGCGTCAGGAGCACGCCCTCCAGCAAGGTGATTCCTCTGTTGATGAGTTCTATTCACAGTGCTCTACCACCTGGCGTCAGCTTGACTCTCTTCGGACAGTTGTTTATGGCACCTGTCGTTGCTGTCAGACTAATCGGTCAGATCTGGACTTTCAGCGGGACCATGAGTTCTTATCTCGTCTCCACTCTGAGTTTGAGCCCAGACATGCTCACTTGCTTGCTCGTGGTCGTGTTCCAATCTCGGAGGTGCTTGCTGAGCTTCGTGCTGAGGAGACCCGCCTTCGCTCTGCTGGTCTGGTGATGGTCTCGTCTGTGTTGGCTGCTCGGGCTCCTGTGTCGTCTGCTCGGCTCACCGCTCCACACTCCTCCCCACACCTTCAGGGGGGTGAGTCGCCCTGCTTATACTAAGAGGGGCCGGTCGCGCCGTGACACCTTCTGTGGCTACTGCTCTCGGCCCGGTCACCCAGAGTCTGATTGCCGTGAGAAGAAGCGAGACCAGCGACGCTCCTCTTCCAGTGGGACTCCTGGATCTTCCTCGACTCCGTCACTCACTGACCAGGACATTTTGAGGCTCAAACGCCTCCTGGCTTCCTCAGGCTCTTCGTCGACTGGCTCAGCTGCTGCTGTGACTGCAGCCACTTCTCCACCACCGCAAGAATCTACACAGTCAGGTACATCTTCGTGGGTTTTGGATTCTGGAGCCTCCTTCCATATGTCTTCCGATTCTTCTGTGTTGTCTTCTCTCTGACCTCTTGATTCGCCTGTTAATGTTCTTAGCGCCGATGGCCCACCTCTTCCTGTTGCTACTCGTGGTCTTCTTTCCACTCCCTCTTTTTCTGTTCCTAGTGTTTCACATGTTCCTCGTCTTACCATGAATCTGTTTTCTGCTACCCAACTTACTGATTCTGGTTGTCGTGTCATCCTTGATATCGACTCTTGCTCCATTCAGGATCGACGCACCAAGGCTTTGGTTGGTGCTGGCCCCCGGCGCCGTGAGTCGGAGGGCCTTTGGGAGGTTGACTGGCTTCGTGTTCCTTCCGCTGCCACCACTCCTTCCAGCTCCCATGCTCTTGCCGCCTCTTCGCCTGCGTCCTTCCAGCAGTGGCATCATCGCCTTGGTCACATCTGTGGCTCTCGCTTGTCTTCCTTAGTTTGTCAGGGCCTCTTGGGGTCTGTATCTGGAGATTTTTCTTTACATTGTAATGGTTGCAGACTTGGCAAACAGACCCAGTTGCCATATCCTACCAGTGAGTCGGTATCTCAGCGTCCTTTTGACTTAGTTCATTCTGATGTTTGGGGTCCTGCCCCCTTTGATTCGAAAGGTGGTCATCGCTATTATATCTTGTTTATTGATGATTTCTCTCGCTACACCTGGCTCTACTTCATGAAATCTCGTAGCGAGGTTCTCTCTATATACAAATGTTTTGCTGCCATGGTTCGCACCCAGTTTTCCATGCCCATTCGTACTTTTCGTGCTGACTCCGTTGGTGAGTTTATCTCTCAGCTGTTGCGTGGTTTTCTTACGGAACAGGGCACTCTTGCCCAGTTCTCATGTCCTGGTGCTCATGCTCAAAACGGCGTTGCCGAACGTAAGCATCGTCATCTACTTACGGCTCGTACGCTGATGATTGCCGCTTCCCTTCCGCCTCACTTTTGGGCTGAGGTTGTTTCTGCATCCACTTATCTCATCAACATTCAGCCATCGACTGCTTTGCAGGGTGGTATTCCTATGGAGTGTCTCACTGGACGTTCCCCTGACTACTCCGCTCTTCGGATGTTTGGATATGTGTGTTATGTCCTTCTTGCCCCACGAGAACGCACCAAACTGACTGCTCAGTCGATTGAGTGTGTCTTTCTTGGCTACAGTGATGAGCACAAGGGCTATCGATGTTGGGATCCTGTGGGTCGTCGCTTGCGCATCTCGCGTGATGTGACTTTTGACGAGTCTCGTTCTTACTACCCACGTTCTTCTTCCTCGAGCTTCTCTGTGGACAACATTTCTTTCCTGCTCCTTCCTGACGCACCCGGCTATGTGCCTCATGTGTCACCTCTTCCTCCGGCACCTCTCATTCCTTCTCATTCCCCACCGACACCGTCTTCTCCATCCTCCTCCTCCACCTCTTCACCTTCATATCCAGTCCGTCGCCCTCTCTCAACGTTTCCTCTCCACTATACTCGCTGATCTCGTACTGAGGATGTCTCCTCTGACGAGCCTTCCACCTCTGGTGCACCTCCTCTCACGCCTCCCCTGGTTCACAACCTTCGTGCTCGGCCTCGCCCCCGCCTGATCGCTACTCCCCTGATCGGTATGGTCTCTCTGCTATTGCTGAGCCCACTTCCTACTGCACTGCCATGATTCAGCCTGAATGGCAACTTGCGATGGCCGAAGAGCTTGCTGCTCTTGAGCGCTCTGGCACATGCGATCTGGTTCCCCTCCCTTCCGGTGTCCGTCCCATCACCTGCAAGTGAGTCTACAAGGTTAAGACTCGCTCCGATGGTTCTCTTGAGCGCTACAAAGCTCGTCTTGTGGCCCGTGGTTTTCAGCAGGAGCAGGGGCGCGATTATGATGAGACATTTGCTCCTGTGGCCCACATGACCACTGTCCGCACTCTTCTTGATGTGGCTTCTGTTCGCTAGTGGTCTATCTCTCAACTTGATGTTCAGAATGCTTTTCTCAATGGTGAGTTGCGTGAGGAGGTTTATATGTAGCCACCACCGAGGTACTACGCTCCTGATGGTATGCTCTGTAGACTTCGCTGCTCCCTCTATGGTCTTAAACAGGCCCCTCGTGCCTGGTTTGAGCGCTTCGCCTCTGTGGTGACTGCAGCTGGTTTCTTGCCCAGTGATCATGATCCCGCGTTGTTTGTTCACACGTCTCCTCGTGGTCGGACTCTTCTCCTCTATGTTGATGACATGATCATCACTGGTGACGACCTTGACTATATTGCCTTTGTTAAGGCTCGCCTTCGCGATCAGTTCCTCATGACTGATCTTGGTCCACTTCGCTACTTTCTTGGGATTGAGATCTCCTCAACCTCTGATGGCTTCTACATCTCCCAAGAAAAATATATTCAGGATCTTCTTGCTCGTGCTGCTCTTGGTAATGAGCGTACTGTTGTGACTCCTATGGAGCTCAACGTTCAGCTTCGTGCCTCTGATGGTGACCCTCTTCCTAATCCCACTCGCTATCTGTAACGCCCCGAGACCGATGTGCCAGGTGTCGTGCAGTTATTCGCTGTTGTTGCCTTGTCATTGCTTGCGTGTCATGCATTGCATATCATGTCATCATGTGCACTTCATTTGCATGCATGTTCGTCTCATGCATCCGAGCATTTTCCCCGTTGTCCGTTTTGCAATCCGGCGCTCCTATGTCACCCGGTGTCCCTTTCTACCTTTCTTTCGTGTGTGGTGATTAAACAATTCTGGATTGGACCGACACTTGCCAAGCGGCCTTGGTTTACTACCGGTAGACCGCCTGTCAAGTTTCGTACCATTTGGACTTCGTTTGATACTCCAACGGTTAACCGAGGGACCGAAAAGGCCTCGTGCGTGTTGCAGCCCAACACCCCTCCAATTTGGCCCAAAACCCACCAAAACCCTCTCCATCATCTAGAGCGTTCGATCACGATCGCGTGGCCGAAAACCGCACCTCATTTGGACACTCCTAGCTCCCTCTACCTATAAAACTAGCCCCTCCTCCGAAATTTCGGGTCTCTCCTTCCTCAAAACCCTAGCCCCGCTCCATCCGCGCGCCGGACGAATCCCGCTGCCGCGCTCGTGCCAATCGGCGCGCGACATGTGGCACGCCGCCATCCACCGCCGCCGCGGCCCGCTCGGCCCACGGGGAGCCCGCCCCGGGCCGGATCGGGCCCGAGCCGCCTCGCGCCTCCTTCGCCCCGCCGCCCGACGCCGCCTTCACCTCGCCGGCCGGCGCCGCCACGTCGTCGCGGTCCGCCTCGCCGACCATCGCCTCCATTGCCGCCCGACGTCATCTCCTCGCCCCGGCGCCGCCCCGACGCGCTGCTCCCTCCGGCCGCCAGATCCGGCCGGATCCGGCAAGATCTGGCCCGGACCCCACCTTCTCCGGCCACCTCGACCAACTCCGGCGATCCCCTCCGTACAACCTCGAAGTGCGTGCGTGTACAGTATCGGCCCGATCTGGATTTGAGATCCGTTTGCCTCAGTTGACTTTTTCTCCTCTAATCCTAATTTTTCTTGCCTACTTTGACATGCCGTAACTCTGCATCCGTAGCTCCGTTTTGGGTATATAGAATATCAAAATGTTCGTCTCAGAGAGCACATCATTTCATCTCATTGCATCATTTTCATTTGAGTTCATCTTAATGCCCGAAATGCTGTTGGAAGTAGGCTACTTGAGATAATTGTCAGATCTGCTGCTCCATTTAGATATTTGTCATTTTTGCCATGATTATTGTGTGCATGATATGCCCAGGTGCTCTACATGAGTTTTGTTATATGTTTTGCCATCTATCCAGAGGTGCAACCCATGTATTTTTGTGATGTGTGTGGTGACTAGCACAAGCTTGCAAAGTGGTGCACTTGTTAATGCTGATTTCAGGGACTTAGCAATTCCACTAAGTCCTTGGTCTGTTTATCTCATTATGCCATATGTTCTTGTTGTTTCCTAGTGATCCGTGCCTCTTTTGAGGATGATCAGTAAGGATGATTTGTTAATCTTGTAGTGCTCTATCCATCCATGTCTTTTTTTGTAATTATGGAGCACCCTAGCTTGAGCCAATCGAGCTCTACTTTTGCTATTTCATGAATCTGGGCATATTGTCTACTTGTTAGCGATTTTGCCAAGGATGTTGTAGTTGATCCGTGCATGCTATGTTATTGTTCTTGCCATGTCTAGCTTGTATAATGTGTATTCTTGATGGGTGTATGCTTAGATTGTCATGCCTTGCTCTGTAGTGAGTGCATCGAGCTCGTAAACATGCCTACTTGATATCTGATTTGCATACTCCAGTTTTTCTCTAAGTTTGTGATCTGTTTATGTTTTTGCCATGTTCACATGCTTGCAATTGTATTTTCTGATCCCTTTTGGCTCAAGGTCACTAAGGGACTTTTGTTAAGCTCTTTGAGTAACTCCATGCCATGCTTTGCTTTGCCATGTTCAGTTCTTGTAGTATCTAGTTTTCATGCTCCAAAGTGTGCTACCTGATCTGAAATTTCAGATAATTGTTAATTTCACTAAGTCTGAGATCTGTTTACCGTTTGCACTTTTGCCATGCTTGTTTGAACATGTTAATGGAGGAATTGGCCGTAGCTCAGTGCTAGTCTTTTGTTAAGCATCATGAATGAATTCCTGCCATGCATTTTTATGCCATGTTTGGGTGCTGTAGCATGTTCATCTCATTGCATTTAGTTGACTACTTGCTGTAAATCGCAGACCGGTGCCATATTTGAATTGCTTGCCATTTCCAAACCGTGACTCCAATTCCGGCGATCTTTATATCGTTTTCAAGCGATTTCATCTCATCTTTCCAGTGACACACTTGGATTTCCAAGTTGAGGCCAGGTTCATTCATCTCTTGTCAAATCATGCATATGCATCGCATACCGCATCTCGCATATCATACCATATTCATGTGTGGTTTGTTTACTATGTTGTGTGCTTCCTTTCCGGTGTTTGCTTCTTCGGGTTGGTTCCGGTAACGTCGCGTTTGTGAGGACCCGCTCGACTACGTTCGTTTGTCTTCTTCATGGACTCGTTCTTCTTCCTTGCGGGATTTCAGGCAAGATGACCATACCCTCGAAATCACTTCTATCTTTGCTTGCTTAGTTGCTCGCTCTTTTGCTATGCCTATGCTGCGATACCTACCACTTGCTTATCATGCCACCCATGTTGTTAAACCAAGCCTCTAACCCACCTTGTCCTAGCAAACCGTTGTTTGGCTATGTTACCGCTTTGCTCAGCCCCTCATATAGCGTTGTTAGTTGCAGGTGAAGATTGAAGTTTGTTCCTTGTTGGAACATGGAGATCGTTCCTAGTTGGAACATTGCTTACTTGTTGGGATATCACAATATCTCTTATTTAATTAATGCATCTATATACTTGGTAAAGGGTGGAAGGCTCGGCCTTATGCCTGGTGTTTTGTTCCACTCTTGCCGCCCTAGTTTCCGTCATATCGGTGTTATGTTCCCGGATTTTGCGTTCCTTACGCGGTTGGGTTATAATGGGAACCCCTTGACAGTTCGCTTTGAATAAAACTCCTCTAGCAAGGCCCAACCTTGGTTTTACCATTCGCCACCTAGCCTCTTTTTCCCTTGGGTTAGGCCAGCCCAAGGGTCATCTTTATTTTAAACCCCTGGGCCAGTGCTTGTCTAAGTGTTGGTCCAACCCAGAGCACCGTGCGGGGCCGTCCTTTGGCAACTTGGGTTACGTTGGCTCCCGTACGCTTAGCTTATCCGGTGTGCCCTGAGAACGAGATATGTGCAGCTCCTATCGGGATTGTCGGCACAACGGGTGGTCTTGCTGGACTTGTTTTACCATTGTCGAGGATGTCTTGTAACCGGGATTCCGAGCCTGATCGGGTCTTCCCGCTAGAAGGAATATCCTTCGTTGACCGTGAGAGCTTGTTATGGGCTAAGTTGGGACACCCCTGCAGGGATTTGAACTTTCGAAAGCCGTGCCCGTGGTTATGGGCAGATGGGAATTTGTTAATGTCTGGTTATAGAAAACCTGAAGTTTACCTTAATTAAAATGCATCAACCGCGTGTGTAACCATGATGGTCTCTTTCCGGCAGAGTCCGGGAAGTGAACACGGTGTTGGAGTTATGCTTGACGTAGGTTGTTCTAGGATCACTTCTTGATCATACTTTTATCGACCATGCTTTGCCTTCTCTTCTCACTCTCTTTTGCGAACAGGTTAGCCACCATATATGCTAGTCGCTTGCTGCAGCTCCACCTCATACCTTTACCTTACCCATAAGCTTAAATAGTCTTGATCGCGAGGGTGTGAGATTGCTGAGTCCCCGTGACTCACAGATACTTCCAAAACCAGCTTGCACGTGCCGATGAGTCCGTGCAGATGACGCAACCAAGCTCAGGAGGAGCTCGATGAAGATCTTGTCCTTTATGTTGTTTCGTTCTAGTTGATCAGTAGTGGAGCCCAGTTGGGGTCGATCGGGGACCTTGTCGCTTTTGGGGTTCTTCTTTTATTTTGGTTCCGTAGTCGGACCTTGATTGTATCTGGTTGATGTAATGCTTTATTCATGTAATTGTGTGAAGTGGCGATTGTAAGCCAACTATGTATCTCTTTCCCTTATGTATTACATGGGTTGTGTGAAGATTACCTCACTTGTGACATTGCTTTCAATGCGGTTATGCCTCTAAGTCGTGCTTCGACACGTGGGAGATATAGCCGCATCGAGGGCGTTACACTATCGTCATCTTGTTGGCAGTCTTGTCTATCTTGCCATTACGCGTCCTGACATCTCCTATCCTGTCCACATCCTGAGTCAGTTTGTTTCGGCCCCCACCTCTGTCCACTATAGTCATCTCCTCCGTGTTCTACGATATCTTCGTGGCACGATCTCTCAGCGCCTTTTCTTTCCCCGCTCCATCTCTCTTGAGCTCCAGGCCTACTCTGATGCTACCTGGGCCAGTGATCCCTTTGATCGACGCTCGCTGTCTGCTTACTGTGTCTTTCTTGGTGGCTCTCTTATTGCCTGGAAGACAAAGAAGCAGACTACAGTTTCTCGCTCGAGCACAGAGGCTGAGTTGCGAGCCATGGCTATGTTGACGGCTGAGGTGATCTGGTTATGGTGGTTACTTGAGGATTTTGGTGTGTCTGCTACTACCTCCACTCCTCTACTGTCTGACAGCACCGGTGCTATCAGTATTGCGCATGCCCCGGTGAAGCATGAACTCACCAAGCACATCGGTGTGGATGCCCACTTTGTGCGTGCTGCAGTGCAAGATCAGACTCTCGCTCTTCACTATGTGCCCTCGGAGTTACAGTTGGCTGACTTCTTCACGAAGGCACAGACTCGAGCACAGCATGGGTTTTTCCTCTCCAAACTCAGTGTTGTTGATCCACCATGAGTTTGAGGGGGGGTGTTAGATGTGTATAGTTCATTGTGTACATCCCCATTGTATAAGGGGCTTTTCTGCACTTTACCACATCTGTATATGTACTGGCCATTGACCCTCAGTAAAGCTTAGTTGCTCACTTATCCAACAGTAATGATGACGATTGATACCAACCTGATGCTGTGAGGCGCCACATCACTTTGAGTCAAAGTTCAACCCCCTTCGTATACACCGCAGATGGGGTCTTGCGCCACTAATCTGACCATTCCTACTTTCTCTACCATTGCTTCTTCTACCCATCTTCTTGCACGTATGGTAGTGGATCGATCAGGCCCTTTGCAACACCACCACCTGCAAACAGCTGACCCGGTAGGTTGCAGAAGAGAAGAGGTAACCATGGAGAAGAGCAGGTATGGCTCAAGTTCTCACCATGGGTTATTGCTAGCACTGTTGTTTTGCTTGCTGTTTGATTTGTCCATGGCCCGCGTGCAACCTCTGCGGCTAAACAAAGCGCAGGAAAGCACCATGAGAAACCTTTCAAGCATGATCTCCGCCATGGCTCCGTGGAGCCACCGGGACACAACCGACCCGAACCCGTGCCTGTGGAGTGGGGTCACTTGCTCTGTGCTGTCTAACCGCCCCGGTTCATCTGCAGTTGTGCTCCACCTCTCCATGTCTCGCTTTGGCCTCTCCAACTCCACCGTACTTGCCTGCTTATGCTCCCTTGACACCTTGGAATCTCTGGATCTCTCGAAAAACAGGTTCACCGATCTGCCACGGCAGCTCTCCTCATACCTCTTGGGTTCTAGATTGCGCACGCTCAATCTGAGCTACGGTCAGTTGCCTGGTCCGCTCGGCGACTTCACTGGTTTCCGCGAACTGGAGGTTCTTGATTTCTCCTTCAGTTTGCTGAGTGGAAATGTGGACGAACAGTTGAGTTCTTTGCCCAGATTGAGAAGCTTGAACCTTAGTTCCAACACACTTGATGGTAGCCTCCCAACAAATATGGTCCACTCTTTGAAGGAACTGGTGTTATCTAGCAACAACTTCAGTGGCTTGATACCTAGTGAAATCACCATGAATACCGAGATGTTGGATTTGAGTTACAATAAGCTTAGTGGTGAGATACCTTCTGATCTGTTCTTGGCTGCTGGTTTGCATACCGTTGATCTCACCGGCAACATGCTTGAAGGGCACATACCGCAAGGATTCTCTCACAGCCTCTATCGCCTTCATCTCGGAGGAAACTTGCTCGATGGTAGTATCCCAGGCTCGATTAGTGATGCCTCAATTCAAGCTTGTCTTATCTTGAGCTGAACAATAACCACTTGGCGGGAGGCATACCCCGACATGTTGGCAGATGCAGTAAGTTGGTTCTCTTGAATCTGGCAAGCAACCAGTTGAACGGTACAGTGCCCACTGAGATCAGCAAACTTGATGGCATGGCTGTTCTGAAACTGCAAATGAACAATTTTGACGGACATATACCAAGTGCACTTGTCGATCTGGTGAATTTGAATGTATTGGACCTTAGCCCAAACTCATTTACTGGAGAGATACCACATGAAATTTTCCAGCTACTGCGGCTTTCAAACATATGTTTGCAGGGCAACAAGATCACTGGCGCCATTCCAACTTCAATCAGTTCATTGCAATTTCTTATTGAGCTTCATCTCGGGGATAATGAGCTCACTGGTGTGATCCCCACAATGCTGACCAGCTTGAGTGCAATTCTGAATCTAAGTCACAACCATCTCAGTGGATCTATTCCTTCAAATATTGGCGTTTTGAAGGACCTGGTGATTCTTGATATTTCCTATAACGACTTGTCTGGCCCGATACCATCCTCGCTCGAAGGTTTGCAAAGCTTGACAGAGCTGGTGCTTTCTTATAATCAGCTCTCTGGATCCCTTCCAGCATTTCGATCATCTGTGGCAGTCGATTCCAGGGGAAATCCAGATCTTCTCAACAATACCGCCAATGCTCCAGACGTGATGACAAGCACCGAAGATCACGGCTCGGCTATATGGGTTGCGGCAGTTTCATTTGTGGTTTGCTTCGTCGTCTCTTTCTATGGGGATGGGATCAGAAACGGGTGGCGTACAGGTTGAGGCCTCCTTTGGTTTGGAGGAATTTCATAGGAATTCTAGAGGATAGGATTTCTTATAGGATTTTTTCCTTTAGAGCCCTTTGGTTCATAGGAATGGATTCTTATTCCTACATAGGATTGGTTCCTATCCTCCACATTTTATAGGAAAATAAAAATGAGCCTAGACTCAATGGAAAAATTCATTTGGTGTCAACCAAATGACATCTCGTTTCCTATTCCTACTCATAGGATTTAAGATACATGTCATCTCATTTCCTACAAAATTCCTATTCCTACGATAATCCTATCCTATGAACCAAAAGAGGCCTGAAAGGGCAACTAGCTGACTACTTGGTGCTGCAAGCCAAACCCAACGCCAAGCCATAGATGCATGTAATTTTTTTAGTTAGGATTAAAGATACCAATGCTGGTGTAAGAAATAAGAGCTAAACTACAATTATCTTTTTCTCCGCATAATTTGTTTTGAATGGCATTTTCACCGCATAATAGCTGAAATGCAGCAGAGTATTCAGCTTGTCCTATGGAACATGGTTAGGCAGAGTTCATATGTACACTCAACGCATTGGACTTCAGTTAAGAACAATCGATCGGTATTCTCGCAGTCGTAGATACCGAACAATTAAGACTGTAAGTAAACTATCATACTTGAATGTTGGTGCTCTATTTGCGAATCATCCCTCCCTTGCAACCTGACACTCGGTGCAGAGGCCGATTGTTTTTCCCTCTTTTTGAGGAAAAGAAAAAATCACCTGCGACCTGAAGCAATCAGAGGAATGGTTTGCCGTTCGAGGGCACACACATGGAAGGCACCTGCCTCATCCTGCTCGCCGCGCGTCGCCGGATCAGCGTGAGGAGTAGCCGAGTAGGCGGCTCCTGGGCATCGGTGACGAGGGCGGCGGCGCGTAGAGCCTGGCGGTGGAAAGGAAGGCCGAAAGTGTACGTGCCATGCGGCTCCTGGTTGCTCAGTGTAAAGGAGGGTTGAAATTTTGGTTCTGTTCAAGCTATCCCATCTTGTGCGGGGTTGGGGTTTCATACCGGAATTGGGGATGACGGAAACCCTAGCGGCCGCCGGACGAACCGCGGAAGTCACCAGGGCGGCGCTCTTCCCCCCCCCCCCCCAGTCCATCCGCCGCACGCACTCCTTCCATCCTCCGCCACACGCCGACTCGACAAGCTCTCGGCCAGTTCCCGTTTTGCCGGTGGGGATGCCAGCCGGAATCGCCTCATCGCCGCTGCACTCTCCGGAGAAAAATCCCTAAGTGAATCCCCGTCTCCACCGTCCTTGCTCTTGTTTTGAGTTGATGCCTTGTCATCAGGCTGGTAGATTTGGGTACATTTCATCATAATAGAAACAAGATTAGTTCGTAGCATTGATGGCATTCCAACGGAAACATCATTAGATCACAATTTTTTTGTGTGCAGGTAGAAACTGGCTATAACATAGCAAATTACTTGTTCCATAAACATGTGTACAATTTCACCAACACAACCTTCTTTGAGAAATGAAACAGCCCGAGGGCAATGTTTCCAAGGGAAATACGACACAGATTGTTTGATCTAGAGAAATAAGACATCACAATGGTGAACACTAACCTGACCAACTCAAAGGGCTGGGACGGTCTGGCAGTGGCAATCTGGTGGTTCACGTGGTGCGACAGGAATGCCCGGATTTTCCAAAGCAAGGCGTCCACCGTCAGCGCGGTCTTCAACTTGATGATTGATAAATTTAGGATATGGAACCAGGCTGGGCGTCATAGGATTCAGCTGCTTTTGGACAGACCTCGAGAGCCAGACTGAATTATGTGCTGATGTATGTTGCTGGGTTGCCGGCTATTGGCATAGTGGATGTATAGCGGCCTGCTGCGACCAAATACTTGTAACACCTTTCCTCTTATAAATGAAAAAGAAAAGCTGCTCCGGCAGCGTTTCGTCAAAAAAAAACAATGGTAGAAAATCACGATCAAAAATACATTTTTAAGCAACCAACGCTTGTGCCTCCTTCACAAGATCAAGAGAGGAGGGGCCTGGCGGTCTTCTTCGCTCCACAATCAGTCCCAGCGAAGAGCATGTAGCTTTCAAGGCTAGACATGATTCCCGGAGCCTTGGACAGTGTCTCCACGAATTTCTGATTCTTGAAGTGCGCGCTGTACTGGCCATGCCGCATCACTGTAATAGCAATCCGACCGCAAAGCTTGACGATTCTTAGGCTGTTAGCCGTGGCCTCACAGTTCTCTTCTACTATAGTCTTGAGCTTCGCCACAAATACACCTTCTGCTGGGACGATCGTTAGAGCCACGACATTGAAGTCATCTGCACTGATCAGTTCGCTGCATATCGCCAAAGTAAGAGATAAAAACGCCTCTTGCAGTTCCATCATAGCAGTTTGCTCCTCATTTGCTTGATCGGTTAACTTAGTTTGGCTCCTGTGGTCCGAAAGTTTTTTTTCTTCATCATTTCCCGGTATACAAAGTTGTTGCTGCTTTGCATCATCGCCCGATGCAGAAACATTGCTTTGAGATGCTTCGGTTGGGGGTTCTATTTGGCTGTTCAACACACTCTGTGAGTAGCTGCAATAATAAAAACGAGACCAGTAAATGTGAGGCAGCGGGCCAGCGGGAACTTTTCAATTAGTATATTTTCTTTTTGCGAAAAATCAATTAATATAATTAAGTGTATAGTTACAGTTTTCTGTTTTCCACTTGTTAGTGTTGTGCTGATCTAGTAGATGTTTGAATTAGATAAATGGGTTGAAACAGTTACCTTTGGCAGCAAGATAGTCTTCACATGTTCCTTGTCCATTTGATGACGACTACACAAATTCTCCAAGATCTCTGCTGCTATTGTGCTGTATATGATCTTGTTCTTAGCATCAAATTATTCAACAATGTTCTCATATTCCCTCACTACAAGCCCAGACATAGTTGCTGTCTTGGATAGTAGTGCCAATGTTTTACCAGCCGTTACTTTCAGCCCTTTCATGATGAACTTGGTGTCATTTTCTTCCGGTTTTCCATCAGTAAGGAAGTACTGCAGCTGCTTCTCGATAAGATTTTCTTTTTTCTTTTTTTTGAAAGAAGGCAAAAGATTTGCCATTTCATTGATTAAGAAAGGAGTTATCGAACAAGGGTTGCAAGGCGGCAAAATAAAATGTCTACTCTCGCGGTATTACAACACTCATGTGCTTTGCACCCGCCACTGCCCAAAGAGACACCTCTTCTTTGATCTTACAGATTAGGACCATGGAAGGGATGGCCATGTTTCGAAAGACCCTAGCGTTACGCTCTGTCCATATCTCCCATGAGATAAGCATCATCAAGGAGGCTAGCGCCTTAGGGGAGCCAAGGCGAATCTGAAGGTTGCCGTTCCACCAGTCTTTCACCGAAGTCCTCGTCTGCCATATCGCCGTAGAAATGTGGTGCATGCCAAGCCACATAAGAATATGGTTCCAAATGCGGATGGTGAAGCGGCATTGGAAGAGAAGGTGGGCTGCCGACTCCTGACATTGCTTACAAAGTGGGTAGAGGCCACAGTTTGGCCATCCACGACGTATGAGACGATCCGATGTCCAAATCCTATTTTGAAGGACTAGCCAAGCAAAGAACTTGCACCGAGGGGTGGCCCAAACCCTCCATACAGAGTGAACGGGATCGGGCGATGTGAGACCCTCAAATTGTGCCTTGTAGATGAGATTTTCTTTTGTTTTGCTGCTGAGATCGGTTTGCATATCCAAAGCCAATTCTGTCAGTATTTCCATGGCTCGCATCTGCAGTTCTTCGACATTTCCGTTTCCCTCATCAAGAATTTCCCCAAGGTTGTTCATTGCATGTTTGCTAGAAGATATTTCTGAGTGCACCCTTCTGCCTGTCCACTCAGGAGCACGGATGAGCATGTGAACCACTTTCAAGGATCCGTTTACAATATCTGCCCAGGTATTTATACTAATATCTTGGATTAGTGTCTCGGAGTGAAGAGGCGCCATGATCTTGGGAAGGAGACCAGGGGTGCTGCATAAGTCGCCACAGTTGTGCTGGTCGCCCGCGAGCTTCTCGAGAATTGTCATGCCTTGCAGAATTAACTCGTTCCAGGCATCTCCTTTGCTGCCATGGATTGGGATATCCACTTCATCTTGCTAAGCGTCACCCTCTTGTGTTTTAGCCTTTTTTGCTCTGCGTTTCTCTATGCGCCTAACACTGAAAATCAATCTGTCTTTAGCATTCATAGGATCTTTTAACTTAATTTGAGTTGAGCAATGATTGTGTCCGTGTTGGTTGTTCCAATATGGCAGGCTGGTATCGAGCAGGGAGGATATGCACTGTATTGCCCCAGGGTACTGGGTTAGATGGATGTCACCTGCAAGATAGGCGACGATCCTGGCGGCGAGCTCCCTGATCTCTCTATCGCTGCTTCTCCACCCCAGTGTATCGATCAGCTTCTGAATCTTTGGCCTCGAGGGAACAACAAGTGATCTTACATCTGCCTCCAGCTTAATGAAGGCGTCGAGTATTCTTGCTCCCGAGAGGTAGTCTTGCTGCGATTCAGAGTCCAGCAACTCAACGGCATAGTTGATCAATTTCCTGCCACGGATGGACGAAGGGTCCCGCCAGCATTTCGCTCGTGTGTCCATAATCACGCTGTATTATGCGCCACAATGAGAGCGCCACGCAGACCATACGCCCGTAAGTGTAAATGCACACTAAGGATCACTAAGACCACAATCATGCAGATGACAGGAAAACATAGGAAGGGAAAAAACGATTGAATGGCAGTGTAGCGGCGCGGAGACAGCTTTTTAGCATGAACTTTTTTCCTAAGATTCTGACTGATTCCCACAAAATATGCAGTAGCGTTGATGTACAGTTGGGCAAAATTAAGGGACAGGTTGTCCTCCAAGTCGTTCAAGATCCTATGTGCGCCATAGCAAATGCATAGTCAGGGTCCCAGTCGTCAGCCTTGTTAACATTCATTTGGTGCTCGGTAAAAGAAAAGCAATGTGAACTCTAATTTACAGAGTAGGATATGCCATTAATTACCTGGATGCTTGTAACATGCTAATAACTTTTTTTAGGGCTTACATGCTAATAACTGTGATGCACCAGGAGCGCCAGGTAGCCCAAGCCTGTTACGGCCATCAAACCGTACGTACGTCTGGCCGAGCACATCAAGAGATAAGAGAAGGATGTTCCTACAAGCCTCCTCAGCGATTTGGATTTCTGGCCGTTGGATTTGGCTGCTTGATGCGATCTAGGCCGTCAGATCAACCCCTGGAACGACCTCGTCCGTCGGATAAAAAAAAGTTACTGCTGGAATGAATAGTTTCACCTCAACCGTGCCACCGCACGTAAATAGCCTGCCCCGCTGGGGGCATTTTCGTCATTTCACGCTTGCGCGTATAAATTGCGTCCCCGCTCCTGTGGAGATGACCTAGCCGTCTCTCCCCCGCACTCACGCAGCCCCTCTCCTCTTCCTCCCGTCCCCCCTCCTGGCCACTCGCTCGATCCCCACTGCTTGCCGCCTCGGACGCCGGCCGATTCCGGCCGCTCCGTCGCCGCCCGGCACACACGCGGTTGCAGCTCTACTAGCTTCACCGCGTCGATCCACTTTTCCTCGCCTCCTGTGGTCGCCCCCATCAATTTCCCCCTGCTAGGGTTTCGGTGGTGGAGGTCGACCTCGCCTCCGGCAGCCGCCTGCTTGTTGCCCGGCGCGACTGGACCGTCGACATCAACACGAAAGAGGTGTTGTTCGTCATCATCAATCTGCCTCGGGTTCACCGGATTCAAGAAAGGGCACGGGCGGCAACTCCCTCCTAGATCCCATCCGTTGCAGGCGTGCAGGCAACTCCGGTGAGTCCACCCTGATGCATTGTTTGTACCTCGCGCACTTTTTTCCCTCTCTCGTGGTTCGGCGGGGAGCGAGCGGCGGTTGCAGATCGAGGCCATGTGGTGGAGCGATGGGGGGTTTGTAGGGGGAACCACGCCATGGCGGGTGAGGCGGACTGTGCTAGCTAGAAAGGTGCAGGCGCGTTTGATGGGGCGGATGGTTCACGACCGGCGTGTGGCGAAGGGAGGGGCGTTGATGTACAGGACGTAGGAGAGCATGGTGATGCTTCCATACAGCATGGTGACCACGGCGGGGCGTGCCTAGGTGCATGGGGGCGAGCTGGAGTTTGTTTCTGTTGATGGGCTCGTGGGAGGGGCCGTACCCCAGGGGAGGTGGCGACGGTGGCTTAGGCTTGTTGTTTTCTTCCATATGCAGATTTTTAGGCTTTATGTTGCCGCCTGACTTATTCAGTTCAGAGGCTATGTGCAAGTTTTAGGCTGCTGCTACTGTCTATCTATGCATGTTTGTCCTCGCCTTCTATGCCGTTGCTGATGTTTATCTATACAAGTCTATGCTGATGCCTTTTATTTTCCAGTTGTCTGACGATGAACTAGGAGTTTTTTTTGCTGATTAGAGATGATGCTGCTACTTTTATTTATTCCAGTTGATTGATGAACTAGATGTAGTCACCGGTTTGGTGTTTACAGTCCTGTGAATGGAATATGTTTATTTGTGTCATCATTGCTGCTTCCTGTCTCCTTTTCTCTGCATCTCAACATATTTTTATCATCATGAGAATCCTCGGTCTTGTAGTTTATCTGTAGTGTCAAGCTTATCTTATTCCTGCCAATAGTTACCTTGCTTTTTCCAGGCAACATCAGTAGCTTTTTACCTGAACAAAATGCATGCATTTGATCCTTGGGGAGAAGCTAACTTGAATTGCATATTGGTTATGTGAGAAGTGCCCTCTCTCCCTCTCTCATGGTGTGTTTCTTCCTCCTCTGTGTGTTTTCTTAAACAGGGGGAGGGGGTGTCGATATGCCAAGCAGGAAGAAAGCTGGATCCGGATGCAAGGGGCAGGCGGACAGACAATAAGGTGTGTGCCGACTACACAACTGCCAACCTTTTCTGTTTTAGTGAGATATTTTTTTGTGATGTTTCCTCTAGACACAAACCATAATTGTTTCGAATATAACTACCATTTTTTATTTCTTAGGAGTGTATTTCAGTGCAAGGGGGGGTTTAATTTGATAGTCCATGTCAGCAGTTGCCATGTTTTTTTACTGTTTTGACCATATTAACCATTGAGTGGTTGTCAAATTAATCATACCTTGTTGTCATGTGTTCTTTCATATGACCTTGCCATGTTTATAAACCCGTGGTTGCCGCGAATATACTTTGCTATCCGCAACAAGGGAGTGGTTGCCATTTTTTTATAAATACATGGTTGTTGTGTTTAATAAAGCGTAGTTGTCAGGTTTTAAGTGGGGTGTAGTCAGATATACAACACCTGGTTGTCAGGTTTTAATGATGTATAAGTAGGTGTAGTTGTAGTGCAGCTGCTTGGTTTGCTGCTGATTTGCTACCATTATGATTCCCGATCGTTGAAGAAGCCGGTGGTTCCACTCATAAGTAACTGAAAACAAGTGGATGCTCCTTTGCCATCTCATGTGCACAAAATTTGTGAACTCATTGTGATTCAGAAATACATGGTAGTGTGCAACAGATATTCTGTGGTTATTTTACTGATGTAGCTTACCAATCATGTTATTTGCTGTTACCAACATGTACCTGATTTTGGCCATTGTCGTTTAACATAGTTTTTGGTCTCATTAACAACACACGTTGGTGTCAAGACGAGCGACATGGCCTGCTATGATCAACAACTTCTGAGTCATAGGATTTGATGCATTATTCTGTGTGAAAAAGGGCAATGAATGCATGAATTAAGTTTTTTTGGTTTGAAGCAACTAGCAATTTCTATGTATAACTATACTAATAGATGAGAGCATGTGTGCATATGTATGTGGTTTTCAAGGAGAGTTATGTGACCGTGGCGTTCGTGCTCGTCGGCGGGACGGTGCAAGGCACAACTCCGACGCGGTCGCATGGTGGATGTGCGGTGTAGGAAGCGGTTCCTTGCCGGTTGGACGGCATTCAGGCGCAACCCTGGTGCCCACTGAGTACTGCCTCAGCTACAACCTCCCTCCGTGAGCTCCATCTTCCTCCTGCTCATCTGCTTCGGCTACTATATTGGACATGGTCGTGGCTATATTGATGTGGTGCTTGTCTGGTTGATGCTCTATGACCTACTCATGCATCGGTCCCTACCTGAGCTCTGTAGTTGTGGATGCATGCTATTCTAGGGTTTGCAGGATGTTGTTCATGTTTGGTTGCTATCATAGGAGCTCCTGTGATGATTTGGTTTACATGTGGATGTCGTATAGCTATGCTCCTGGATTTGCTAAATTGACCAGTGGTGTTAGTGCTAGGGCGGTGATGATTAACATTGGCTGAAATAAGTGTGCCTTTGAGCAATCGAGGCATCGGTGGGTATCAAGTTGGATCCTCCCTCTTGTCTCTAGAATCCTTTTTGATCATGTGATACTTGTTGTTCTGCCCTTGGATGGTCATTCTTGTTGAGTGATAACCAGGGTAGCTACCCTGTATAAACAGATTGATCTGGTGATAAGAGATGACGGGGTAGGCTATATGATCGAGGAAAGGCGAATTTGAGCCCACTATGCAATGAACCCTGAACCCTCTTTATTTGTATTTAAAGGTGTTGCTTATTTATCGAGAATCCATCCAGAAAGAAGAGAAGGATTTTCCTACAAGCCTCCTCAGCGATTTGGATTCCTGGCCGTTGGATCTGGCTGCTTGATGCGATCTGGGCCGTCAGATCAACCCCTGGAATGACCTCGCTCATTGCATCAGATCCTGGTACTGTAGGAATGAATAGTTTCACCTCGACCGTGCCACCGCATGTAAATAGCCTGCCCCGCCGGGGGCATTTTCGTCATTTCACGCTTGCGCGTATAAATTGCGTCCCTGCTCTCGTGGAGATGACCTAGCCGCCTCTCTCCTCGGCTACAACCACCCTTGGTGAGCTCCGTCTTCCTCCTGCTCCTTTGCTTCGGCTACTGTATGGGACAAGGTCGTGGCTATGTTCATGTGGTGCTCGTATGGTTGTTGCTCTATGCCCTACTCATGCATCGGTTCGTACTTGAGCTCTGTAGTAGTGGATCCATGCTATTCTAGGGTTTGCAGGCTGCTGTTCATGTTCAGTTGCTATCATAGGAGCTCGTGCAATGCTCTGGGTTACATGTGGGTGCCCTGGTCCTGTAGCTATGCTCCTGGATTTGCTAAATTGATCAATGGTGTTCGTGCTAGGGCAATGATGATTAACCATGGCTGAAATAAGTATGCTTTTGAGTAATCGAGGCACCTGTGGGTATCAAGTTGGATCCTCCCTCTTGTCTCTAGAATCCTTCTTGATCCTGTGATACCTATTGATCTGTCCTTGGATGGTCATTCTTGTTGAGTGATAACCAGGGCAGCTCCATTGTATAAACTGATTGATCTGGTGATAAGAGATGACGGGGATAGGTTATATGATCGAGGAAAGGCGAATCTGAGCCCATTATGCAATGCACCCTTAACCCCTTTTATTTGTATTTAAAGGTGTTGCTTATTTGTGCTCGAGTGTTTATAGCTGTCTTATGTAAAGATTTCTTCTCTCTCATATCTTTATTGCATAAAAGTTGTTCTTGATCTTTTATTGTTTGTTGTTGGACCTGATTTCATCTGGTCAAGAGTAAGTTGCACATTGTTATGCTAGAAGACTCGCTCCCAGCAAGTTGTCGGTTGAATGGCTTGTTTTAATTTGTTGATAAACCAGCAGAAACCACAGTGTCCTGTTTCTAATAACATCGTCTTTAGGCTGGTTAATGTTTGTATTGGAGCTGAGTATTTTTTTATATTTGCTGTTTATATCCAATATTGCTCCGTTTCATTTAGGACATGCCTAATGAACACATCTATCTATATGCCCCTGATGAACCATGTATTTAATATTTAATACTATAAGGCATGCACAGGAAGCAAATAATCAAGGCTGGGAAAGAAGTGTCATGTCTAATTGCTCTTTATTGCTTGTGTAAACCAAAAGAAAAACCGCCACAGACAACTATTTTGCATATATTCATCTGGGGCGAGCAGGGAGCACAATTAGTATCACTGTAAACACAAAACTAAATGAGAAGCAAAGTGGAATGTTTTATAGTGTAAGACATAGGATTGCACATTTCCAGTTGCAACTTGCAATTGAATTGTGAATTAAGTATTGTAATAACACTATTTTATTGGCCCTCACTACCCTGGACTAATCTATCCAAATCATTATGTCATTTGTGCCTCCCACCATTGTCAAGAACCATGTTAACAAAAGGAAACTCCGAGCAGGAACCGTTCTTCAGGTGGCTTTCCTTTCGCTCATCGTTCCTATATTTTATTTCGCTTGTTTTTTACCATCTTCCTTCTCTGTCTGTTTCATGGTTGGGACGGTGGTGTGGCGCTGGGGCTGTCTTGCGGGTCGACCGGAGAGGGAGCACACCGAGTGGGCTTCTGAGATGGCTGAGGTGATTATTTGCTCCCTTGTTTGTCTTTCTCTTTGTGATGTGTATGTGCTCATCAAGGGCTTTGTTGTTTTCTAGGGATCTGTCTAGGGTTTCCTGGTTAATCCATTCTGATTTTGGTCTGCTCATGCTCTTGGCTTCTGGACCGTGGTGCTCGAGGTGGTCTGGCTGTCGTCGCCGCCCCTGCTCGATGCCGCGCCACCCGTTTTCCCCGCCGTCGACGAGCTTCTCGGGCTCTTCAATGATTCTTACAAGGAGGTCATATGCAAGAGAGTAAGAGGTGTGTTCTTCTTCTTCTTCATCATCATCATCACCATCATGGAGAGAAACATAAGAAAACCATTAGTCTCATCATCTTATGGAGCTGAGTGTCGTCCCATAACTATTGTTGCATGATTTATCATATTATAAATGTTAATCAGGCCATTAAATTTGCATTGCATTGTTCCCCTAAACGAATTGCATTTTTGCTGTTATTGCTTATTGTTGTGGGCAGGACAAATATGTGTAGTTTATAACACTGTTGCAGGATAAATGCAAATTTGATTCGCTTTTTTCTTGCACTGGCAACATCATCTCTGCATGTGCTGTTTAGGTTGTGTTAGTAATGACTAATGAGAAAGTGTGGCAAATAATCGCTGAACAGAGTCGGATGATTCATTCATGTGCGAGTGTCTCGCTATATGCCAATAGTTAGTCATGATTCATTTTCACTTCTGCATACGCTATTTTTTAGAAAGTGATCGCAATACTGTAGTTTTTACAAATTGCAAGGACGAAAAAAATCTTCAGTTCTATTTTAAAAGTAAAACCAGATGATCAGCGCCGTCAGCCACGTAGACTGATTTTGTAGGTTGATACTAGAGGCTAATTATATGTGAATTGCTGATGAGTAGAAAGCAAATGTATAGAGGGCATACCAACTACTGTAAGGTCGAGAATTCATATACATCATTTATGCATGGGTTTGTTGTATTTCTAATTTCCAAATGTTTACTATGTGTGTAGTTGCATAGTATTTCTTGATAATTCAGACACAGTAATTATGCATGTGTGTGCCATGTATCTTATTTCCAAATGCTTACTGTTTTTGTCATTGCATAGTGTTTCTTTATACACAATTGTATGGTGATCGTGATGCATACTTCTTTGGAATATAGAACCATGTTACACTGCTATTCTTACTTTTTATATTGGTTTAGTTTTGATGAATTACAGAGGCTGCTAAAAGACAGAGGCATACAGTGTTTTTTTTATTCACTCAATCAGGTTAAAACACAGAACAATGTAAGTTTATGTTGCTTCCTGTATGGGTTAAATGTTTTTACATGATTTTTCTCTGGTATACACACCTCATCTTTAATCACAGGTCATGTGACAATCTAGGAGTAGGAGTATTTGTTTGATATGTATTCATCATGCAACTTTGTCCAAACTGATAATCAGGTGGTAACTTTGTAAATAATAATTAGAGGCTTAGAACTTTCAGTAAATCCATAGTATTTACAGACTGGAATCACATTACTAGAAGTAGGTTTACATTCAAGCGAGAATCATGTTTTTGCGGATTTCCTCAACTCTTTATTCAACAATTATGGTGATTTTGTTTCTGGATGCGGTCCTTTTCTTTTAACTTCTAATGTCAATGACAAAATTCTACACTCACCGTTTCTATAGTGAGGCACACTGGTTATATTTGCAGCTGCATGTGGATCGACCGCAGCCTCACTATTTTTGCCTACAAGTATATCATGGTTTTGGACAGACTTCATACATTGTTGGTGCTAAATTTGTTTTTGGTGATTAATGCTACATTTACATTGATCCTTGCAACCCTGACTTGGTGGCATGTGTTTATTGTAAAAGTAGTGTGTCCGTGCATATCTATTTTGAAGCCCTTCACTTGCTAACACGAGTGACATCTAAGAATCAGAGTCCACTGGTGAACAATTAATTATAATTGCACTGTATATCCTTTCTCCTGGGGGTTATTTGTTAGTCTTCTCTGACATTTAACTGGAAAATGCGTATTTTCATCATTTCACTGATAGTATAATACTGAACTTAAACATGTATTCTTGGATGATAAGTGTGAGTTGTGGACTTCCTGCCCTTTATCACAAATCGACAGTACGTACTTCAGAATTTAGTTGACATAAGATTAATCATATTCCTATTTTGAGCAGGAAAGAGTACCTTATTGAACCAACTCTTTGGGACTAATTTCAGGGAGATGGATACCTTCAGGGGAAGGTATACTCAATTTTCTTTACATATATTTCTTTCATTTTTTTCACTTCTCTTATCATGAAACTATGCTTTCAAATGTAGTACACCCTTAGATTTGATAGTATATTTCTATCGCTAGGAGAGCTATGTTTACTTGCAGCTTGATTCCCTTGTTCTTTTAACCTTTCGAGTAGCAAAGTGCAACATTAGAGAGATACTGGAAGGTTATGTACTTGGTAAGTAGAATAGTTACTGGTACGGTTTGGCAACAATCACTGAACTGTCAATTAGACCTAGAAGATAAGAAATAAAGACACCATGCATTTTCTCTTCTTTCTTTCATTCTGTGAGCATTCGGTGCTCCAACCAGAAAAACGTGGACCTTAAAGCATCTAATGTACATCTATTCATCATAACTGGCCAGAGTTATATAACTGTAAACCTCTTGTGTTCTATTACAAATGAAGCAATTGAGGAAAATTGCTATATCTGTGACATCTTATGTGTAGATTCTTGCCTACTTGGTTGAAATTTGTAGTTGCTGGTACCGATGCCATTTAGCTTTCCCCCAAATTCTTGATTGATTGATCTTGAACTGTGGGAGCTGCTCACAAGCTTAACAAATGTCAGGGCCTTTAGTTTAATATAGAACCAGATGCTATCCTGAATGTAGAGCAGCTGGTGACTCCACTATATAAAGATCTCTGAAGAAATGAATGCTTTACAACAATCTCTATAGAATGGAAGCAAGTCATGTCTCTCGCTGGAAGAGGAAGGAGGAGAGCTCGACCGGAGCTCAGTAGATGAGGGGCACCTTGATCCATCCGTTGGCGAAGGCGATCGCCTTCAAGATTAGAAGGGATACCATCGCTCACTGTACATACGTTTTAGAGGGAAATCACAAGTGCATTTTCTATACAAAACCATTAGGTGGTCATCATAATGGAATAGCACTCATGGAGGCAGTTGAACCAAGAGCCTCCATTGCCGTTGTGGTAGCTTTTGCTCTCTTATGTTCCTACTCGTATAACTGAACTTAATGTGAGCTAATTTGTTTTTGTAATCTCATGATTGCATTGAACTTGATGTTGCGCTACTTCTGGGGTGGATTAATTTTTACAATCTCATGATTTTGTTGAACTCGATGATATTACTCTTCTGGGATGTTTATTCTTTCCCATGAACCAGAAAATCAGTTGTTGACATTTTACATGTGCTAAACTTGCTTCCTACTGATGCATCATGCGGTTTGATCTTCCATCGCTTGACATATCGGTTGGACCGGCACCCTCGCGCCAAGGCGCGTTGCCGATCTAGTAATAGTTAAGCGACCTCTTTTCTGGCCGCACCCGCTTCAGTGGGCCGGATCACTTCTCGGCTTGTTCCGAGCAGAGGCACTTCTCCAGGCAGATCAGGCTCTTGCTCCATGCTTGGCCGGAATCTTGCTCTAATCAGCGGCGAGGCGAACGGTAGACCTTGCAGCCTGGCTAGCTATCTACTCCTTTCGTCTCATAATATAAAAGGGTTTTTGACATTAGTATCTATTTTCTCAAGGTGCAGTGCTGCTTGCAATGAACTTGAGAAGAATGGACATGATAGGATCAATCCACGGTCTGAAAAATGCATGATGGGATGTATACACCTCTTCTGTCTTCCAATTAAGCTCTTGGTTGACCATCGCCTTAGAGCATCTCCAATAGTCGTCGAACGCGTCGCGCGCTAAAAACTACTTTGCCGCGTGCCTATCGTCTGGTTTGGCGCGGCGTGCAACGCTGGCTCCAGCAGTCGCGCTAAAATGCAGCACGCGCGCAGCTCCAGCAGTGCGCGTGACTCTCACACAAACAACATATGCATTTCAAAACAGAAACAAAAAGATCAAACACAAACAAAATAAATCAAAATAAATAGTTCAATTTCGTTATTACAACTCAAACAAACAGTTTCTCGTTCGATACAACAAATAGTTCAACAATACAATATCGAACACACAAATTATGATGCTCTTTGTCGTCCATTCCATGCCCACCACTCCTCAATGAGATCCTTCTGAAAATCATCATGCGCTGCGGGACGTCGAATGGCATGATAGGAGACAATAAAACGGGGCACCCTTTTAGCCCTCCGTCGCACTCGCACGGGATGTCCCAAAAGGTCATACTGAGAGTAGTCTACATCTTGGCCATACTCATTCTCGATGATCATGTTATGCATGATCACACAAGCGTGCATGATGTACCAAAGCATTTTTTGATCCCAAAATCTAGCCGGTCCTTTCACAATAGCAAATTGGGCTTGCAAAATCTCAAAAGCTTTCTCCACATCTTTTCTAGCCGCCGCCTAAGCATTGTGGAAATCAAGATTTTTCTTACCTTCCGGCTTTTTTAATGGCTTCACAAAGGTTTGCCACTTTGGATAGATGACATCCGCTAGATAATAGCCATAGTTGTATGTATGGTCATTTGCTATAAACTACACCGGTGGCAAATCACCATTTGCAATCTTATTCATCAGTGGTGACTGATTGACAACATTGATGTCATTCAAAGATTCAGGCATTCCAAAGAATGCATGCCAAATCCAAGTCTCTTGATCGGCCACTGCTTCAAGGATTATAGTGGAACCCTTTTTTTGGCCGTGGAATTACACATGCCATGCCTTTGGACAATTCTTCCAACCCCAATGCATGCAATCTATTGAGCCAAGCATACCTGGGAAGCCGCGAGCTTTGTTCATCTCCAATAGCCTTGCGGCGTCTTCAGCATTGGGAGATCTCAAATACTCCTGGCCAAACACTTACACAATTCCGGCTGCGAAGCGCTTGACACACATGATGGCTCGGCTCTCACCCATAGCCAAGTGATCATCAACTAAATCAGCCGGGATACCGTATGCCAATATACGTAAAGCGGCTGTCACCTTCTGAAAGGTGCTATGCCCGAGCTCTCCGGCGGCATTCCTCCTTTGCTGAAAAAACCAGTCATGGCTCACTAGTTTCTTTGCAATGTGCCTGAACAACTCAGTGCTCATCCTAAACCGGCGACGGAAGTACGACTCCGGGTATGTGGGATTCTCCACGAAATAGTGCTTCATCAATCTGTTATGGACATCAATCATATCCCTCCAAATTTTCTGCCGACCCATAACCGAACCACCGTACTTCGGTTTTTTATTGATGTGCATAGCTAGGATCATTGCAAGATCCTCCTCTTCCATATCAAATTCTTCTTCGAAAGAATCATACCACGAACTCATCTACAGTGTTCAATACTATGCTATAAAAACTACAATCAACATACATCAAATTCATGAAGTTTGAGCAATACATACCTTGCAGGCGTTTTGTCGAACACCTTGCGGGCGCCGAGTGGCAGCGAGCGCCCGGGCGCTGTTCGTCGGAGGACGGACGCGCGCGAGGGGCGGCGGTGACTAGAGGGGGGCGGAGGAAGCCGCCGCGGCGCGGGGATATGCCGGGGAAGCGCCAGAACGGTCGCCGGATGGCGCGGGCGGCGGCGACGCCGTGGCTGGAGAGGGGGTGAGTTGCGAGCGAGCGCGCAAAAGTACAGCGCGCAAGGATAGCAAATAAGCTGCGCGCGATGCAGTTTCGGCCCGCGCACTGAACTAGATATGCCGCGCGCGCGGTTTTTGCGCGCTTCTGGAGCCATTATACCGATTGCGCGTGCTAAAATGGATAATTTTGCGACGCGGCATTATTTTAGCGCGATTGTTGAAGATGCTCTTGTAATAAGAATCGATGACCCACGGACCTCATCAAGTCGTCGACCTCTTGTATTTTAAAAATGGCGGCAAGTTGCAATTGTTGTACCAATAATCTGTTCGCAAATAGAGTACAGTAGTAAGTAATACTCTGCATGTGCTTCTCGATTATTCATTCCGAATCCGCACAAACGGAAGTCACCAGAAGATGGCGTTCCAAGGGCTGGCAGCAGGAAACGTGAAACCATGCCGCGTCCTCTGACTGTTCACAGTGGGGAGTAACATAGAGTAATAACTTGCCGATGTTACTAGTCTATATTACTACCTCCATAATGGGTAGTAACATGTGAGTGGTATCATGAAAGAGTTTATTTATTAGGCTATAGACTCATGATGCCTTGAAATATATGGTGTTACAGTAACTAAGTTACCACAAACCTCTCTCCTCATTAATTAGCTGTCACATAAGCAATCTTATATTAAAATATATGATGTTATTAGTTAAATTACTCTCATTGTGGCTACTCTGACCCGGATCGAGGGTCAGGGTCAATGCCTGGGACGACATGAATCAATCTTTGGAACACGATCCAAGACACCAGGGGAGAATAGAAATGTTACAAACACAGTCGAGAAGCCAGGAAAAAGCCTAACCGATCCCATTCACGCGTACTTTAGACAAAGTTGTACTAAGTTTAAAACATTTATTTTGAAACGGAAGGAGTACAGCACTCAAATGAGACTAAGAATACTCCGGCCATGGTCCCACAGCGTTAGTCACTTTGGTGGCCTCATAGAACGTCTTCACCTCGTCCTCGATCAGGCTGGCAAACACGATGGCCGTTAATTCTTTCTGCTTGAAAGTCTCAAGGTGACCTTCTCCTTGGTCTTGATTCTGGTCCCATGGCCGGAGCATAGCCTCGACCACCACTCTCCAATGGATGGCGCTGAGAAAGCCTCCGCGCTCATCAAGGCGTTTGGCCCTTGTAGCTGAACCAGAATCTTCTTCGTGAAGTAGCACCGCATTGTGATGTGTTCCGCAGTTTCCGGCTCCTGGTTACAGAGACAGCAAATGTTGTTGTGCGATCATCCCCGGGCTTGTAATCGGCCCGCCGTTCAATTTCTGTTTTGTAGCAGTAGCCATATGTAGAACTTGATCCTCCCTTCCATCCTTTCATTCCACAATCTTTCCGGCCCCGGCTTTTCAATCCTAGCCACAAACTGGGCATCATAGGCAAAGGCGGCAAAATAGACACCGTCCGCAGTTAAAGGCCATTGTACCCGACACGAAGAGTTTACCGGGCGTCCCCTCCGCCTTTGACTTCATGTCGGCGGCGCCATTGCGGCTTCCACAGTTCGCCCCTTATTTCTGAGCGTGTACATGGTGGCTGGGGCCAGGCCGCTCAGCTTCCCGCACCGGTTGTCTTCTTCGAAGCACTTGCATATACGAATGGGGCGAATGTGTTCCATTATGTCCGGCCTCCATGCATTTTGAGGTTTAGAGCAACTACAGCCAACAACCCCCACCCCCACCCCCACCTCCCATTTCCTCGTAAAAGTCGGGCGGACAACATGGACACCACCCAGACTCAAAAAAGCAGCCTAATTGGTCTCGTCAAAATCAACTCATATGTTCGGGTTGTCCTGACACCCCTCAAACTCAGTTCATATATACGAAAGTTCATAGCAGCACTGTGATCTGAAAAGTTACTTCAGTCGAATTTAGCTGAAAAATGGATACAAATTCGGAACCCTCTCAATAGACAATATACATGTTTATCCGTACAAATTCTGGGTCCAGCCGTTCTTCTACATCCCTCTTTATGTGCGTACGGTGCATCTTTACCGGTATGTTCAATAGCAATTCAGTTCATATGAAACATTCATTTAAGCATTTTTGATTATTTGTCCATGACTGCAAAATTTTCATGATTAGTTCAACATACATTTCTTTTGTTATACCGAAAAAGGCTTACGCCCCGTTTTATATATAAAGCAAAGATCAACATCTCCGAAACAAACACACGCCCACACCACACACACCCAAGGCAGGATACAAAAGTGCTGAGCACAACAACACCACCCCTAGCACACTACCACGAAGAGATGAAGCCGCATACAGCGAACCGTGGACTCCAAGGCGGCGCCTTCCGGAAGGATACGACACCGGAGTGCCGCCACCGCCAGATCCAAGGATCAGAGTTTCCCCCGGAGCCGCACGACGGGCGGTGAGAGCCGCGACGACGCCTTCAAGAAGGGAGCAAGCTTCGCCGTCGCCGGTCCATCCGAAGATAGAGCAGGTTTTCACCCCGGTCTACACTCACCGTCACCGACCGCTACACCTCGGCAACCACGCCGCCCACACGGCCATGATCACCGGGCAGCGCCAAGACACGGGCTCTGCCCAAGAGCACCGTGCACCGCCACCAGGGCCGCCGCCCCGGCATCCAAGACCTTGAAACCACCACACCCGAGACCCGCCGCTACCCCAACCAAAGAGACGAGCAGAAAAGGAGACGCCTTTGCACCCCTGGCCCACCCCAGCGTCGAGACCCAATAGGTCGGCCAACACTGGCATCCATCGACCCATCCTGCAGCCCGGAGCGCGAGACGAGATCGGTCCTGCAACACCGTGGGGCGGGGACGGAGTCAGTCCTGCTGCACCGTGCGCGAGCCGAGCTCGGTCTTGCGGCACTGTGCACGAGACGACCTCGGTCCTGCTGCACCAGGTGCGAGACGAGCGATGGACCGCAGCTAGGAAAGGGCCAGCCCTTCGAAGGGAGTAACGAACGAGCGCCGAGGACATGGAGTGAAGGCCGAACGGTCTGATTGCAAACAAGCCGACGCCGGAGAAGCCGTCCGCCGCCGCAAGCAGATCCGCCAAGCCACCATGGTGCCGCCACGACACCGGGAGTCCACCACCGCCGGACCTCCACATGTCGCCGCCCACGGCCGGAGCAACGGCCACGCCCGGCCGCTGCCCTACCCGCGTCGCCCGGCGCGCTCATAGCGCCGGAGCCGCCGGGCACGCACCACCGCCGCCACACGCCGCCGACCGACCCCCACCACCAGATCCGGCTGGATCCAGCAAGGGGCCAACCGCGCGCCACCTCCCGAGACGGGAGCGCCGCAGCGGCCCCGCCACGCACGAGCCCCAGGGCACCGGCGCACCGCCACCAGCCGGCCGCCCTGCGAGCCCGCCGCCGAGCCGCCGGACCCCGCGAAGACCAACGCCGCAGCTCGAGGAGACCGCCCCGCGCCGGTGTCCCACGAACAGGGGGGAGAAGGGCCCCGCTGCCGCCGCGCCCCCCGGGCTTTGCCCGACGGAGCTCGCCGGCGACAACAGGAGGGAGGGTAGGAAGGAGGGTTCGAGGCTGCAGAGGAATGGATCCCCCCCGGCGCGCGCGGGCGCGCCGCGAGGGGGTTGGTGGGGGAGGGGGGAGCAGGGCAAGCCTGGAGGCGCTCGCCCGGTGGCCGGCGGCGGCGGAAGCAGGCGAGGAGGCCGGCGGCGGCGGGGGAGGAACCCTAGCGGGGGAGGAGCTCCTTCCACCGTCAAGTGACTCTCATTAATCAATATGCTCACTGTATTGTTTTCTCACATTGAAAATCTAATATATACTCATTCTATACATATATCAAGCTACAAGTCGTACTCATGTTTTACCTGCTGCTGCATCAGTACCTAACAATACATAAATTATGTTGTTCATACCAATCACATAATCATATCTACCAATCTGGATTTTTCACATTTTTGTAACATCACACTTCTTGCATTTCAAAATTACTAAAAGGGTTGTGCGTGCTTTGCTGCGCCGTTCGTGTTGTTGGGTTTCTTAAAAAAAATCACTTTGTTTCAAAATATAAGGTGTATTATTTTTTTAAAAAGTCAAACATTGTAAGTTTGATCAAATTTATAGAGAAATCTATCAAAATCCATAATATCAAATCGGTATTTTTAGATTCAACCCGAAATGAATTTCCATACATTTTTTTGTTCAATATTGTGGATGTTGATATTTTTGCTCTGAACTTGATCAAAGTTAAAGAAATTTGATTTTCTTAAAACCTAACACCCCTTATATTTTATAAGGGATGGAAATTTAGTTTGACGGGTAGGGGAGATGATAGAGTGTGTTTTATTTTTATTTATAATGCGGTGATTTGGTGGGCCTTTCGTGGTGTGATTCTGTGTTATCCACTAACCAACCTATATTAAACTGGGGAAATTTTCGTGTTGGTTGTTGCATGTACTATATTGATGCTACAATATCACATGGTGGCGCTTATTTTTTTTCTAGGTTGTAGGAGGGTGCGTGGGATTGATATGTTTTTATAGGTTGTTTGCTGTTGAGGCCTCATTCTGTTTGAAGGATTTTTGTAGGAAAAACATAGGAATAAGGATTCCGAAGGAAATTTTTCTATATATGCATTCGGTTTGTAGGAAATGCGTACAGGAATTCCATAGGAATACTACTCATTTCCCGTGTTTTGGAAGGAAACTACACATCCACTCAAAGCTCATTTTGTGCGTAGGAACGAGGCAAGTCAAATCCTTAGGATGGCAAGTGTCATCCTATCAAATTCCTATACTACTCCTAATTCCTAAGTTTTGATTTCCTCCAAACCGAATGAGGCCTGATTGATTTAAAAAATCCTTGGCCCAATAAAAAATGTAAACCAAATCAAAATTGAATATCTCGATTGAATGAAAGAGCTTTAAATGTTAGGAACATAGTGAACTAATAGAATTGAATGGGAGAGCTTAAAAAATTGTTGACCTGGTCAAAATCGGATGACCCAATATGAAGCCATACAAATTTGAGAGCATAATTTATAGTATAAAATAATTGAATGATGGAGCTTTGAGAAATTGTTGAGCCGGTCAAAATCGGGTGATCAAATTCTAATTGAAGACCTCAATTAAATGTAGGCTCTTTAAAACTATGAAGCTTAGTGTTATAGAGTATTAAGCCTACATATATCTCAAATACACTCTCTTAAGAACTAATCTCACTGAGATAGCAGTATACTTGCTGTAAAAACATTGACTTAATATTTCTCTATAAGAACACTTTATTTGCTTTCGTTTTTCTCTCATGCACAGCTTGTTGCTTTAATCAAATTAACTGAATTACATTTTCAAGACGAGGAAAAAAAATGGCATAACGCAGTGACCCATCCTCACGAAATATTTATGCAGACATGCAAATTAGGTTCGCCAATTGTCTACCAAAAAATATGAATTGATAATTACACAGATAACAATTGGCACCAAACTGGGCAGCAATTTATGAGATAGGTACAAGAAAAAAATGAGGTTTGTTTTTCCTATATAACATCTTCCTAGAATCAGATAAGCCCAAATTGCAGCATAACTGCTTGACTGTCTAAAAATGAAAAAAAAAGGTATAATAATAAATGGTGCCACTGTATGTAAGTACACTTCATCCGGTTTTCCAGAACTGGTTGGTATTCCCGAGTAACCATCCCTTGACTGACCTCATGTTTGACATCATCCCTCGTTTTCTCCTTATAAAAGGTGAAATTGTAATCCAGGAAGGAGCAAGGATAATACTATCAACTTGTAATTTCCATAACCGCATTCTATCCAACAGCAAAGATGAGATAAAACCTCCAAGTTCAGTTCCTCATCAACCAATCCTGCCTGAAACTGTGCACGGCAAACTTTGCTAAGAGGTTCCTAGCACATATGGGCAAAGGAATGTCCATCAGGCAATATTCAAGTCTTTGTATCTAAGAGGAAGCTCTTGCATTAGGTAGTGATTATCAGCCTTGGGGAGTGACAGTGGCAAGGTCTCCTCATCCACACAATCTTGATATTTTAGTGGAAGAACCTCAATGGCAAATGCAGTCTGACTAGCATGCTTTGAGCGTCGTGTAGACAAAGTCGGCCCAGTACCTATTCAGCACAAAATCCCATTAGACCTTGTGAGATTCTGTTTATAATGAAGATGCGTAAAATGGCTAAACTCATGACATACTGTCATTCATGTCCTTCGTCTTGTGAAGGAGAAATGTTCCAGAAAGGATGGTCACAAAACCACACATTTCCGTGACAATCTGTGTTGGATTTTGCCGATCCCAATCCTGCATGTCAATGAGCTACGAGCTGAGGAGAAAATTCTGGCATGATGTAGGTATCTTTCTATGAGAGTAACAGCATCAATGAAAAAATAAGGTATGTTGATCAAGATAAAAAGCACAAGTCATCAGACATAAATAACAACCACAGCAACATTGCGTCGTAATGGGTATGCAACTAGAACTTAAAGCACCCCAACATCCATAAATATCAAAATTACTAAAAGGGTTGTGCGTGCTTTGCTGCGCCGTTCGTGTTGTTGGGTTTCTTAAAAAAATCACTTTGTTTCAAAATATAAGGTGTATTATTTTTTTAAAAAGTCAAACATTGTAAGTTTGATCAAATTTATAGAGAAATCTATCAAAATCCATAATATCAAATCGGTATTTTTAGATTCAACCCGAAATGAATTTCCATACATTTTTTTGTTCAATATTGTGGATGTTGATATTTTTGCTCTGAACTTGATCAAAGTTAAAGAAATTTGATTTTCTTAAAACCTAACACCCCTTATATTTTATAAGGGATGGAAATTTAGTTTGACGGGTAGGGGAGATGATAGAGTGTGTTTTATTTTTATTTATAATGCGGTGATTTGGTGGGCCTTTCGTGGTGTGATTCTGTGTTATCCACTAACCAACCTATATTAAACTGGGGAAATTTTCGTGTTGGTTGTTGCATGTACTATATTGATGCTACAATATCACATGGTGGCGCTTATTTTTTTTCTAGGTTGTAGGAGGGTGCGTGGGATTGATATGTTTTTATAGGTTGTTTGCTGTTGAGGCCTCATTCTGTTTGAAGGATTTTTGTAGGAAAAACATAGGAATAAGGATTCCGAAGGAAATTTTTCTATATATGCATTCGGTTTGTAGGAAATGCGTACAGGAATTCCATAGGAATACTACTCATTTCCCGTGTTTTGGAAGGAAACTACACATCCACTCAAAGCTCATTTTGTGCGTAGGAACGAGGCAAGTCAAATCCTTAGGATGGCAAGTGTCATCCTATCAAATTCCTATACTACTCCTAATTCCTAAGTTTTGATTTCCTCCAAACCGAATGAGGCCTGATTGATTTAAAAAATCCTTGGCCCAATAAAAAATGTAAACCAAATCAAAATTGAATATCTCGATTGAATGAAAGAGCTTTAAATGTTAGGAACATAGTGAACTAATAGAATTGAATGGGAGAGCTTAAAAAATTGTTGACCTGGTCAAAATCGGATGACCCAATATGAAGCCATACAAATTTGAGAGCATAATTTATAGTATAAAATAATTGAATGATGGAGCTTTGAGAAATTGTTGAGCCGGTCAAAATCGGGTGATCAAATTCTAATTGAAGACCTCAATTAAATGTAGGCTCTTTAAAACTATGAAGCTTAGTGTTATAGAGTATTAAGCCTACATATATCTCAAATACACTCTCTTAAGAACTAATCTCACTGAGATAGCAGTATACTTGCTGTAAAAACATTGACTTAATATTTCTCTATAAGAACACTTTATTTGCTTTCGTTTTTCTCTCATGCACAGCTTGTTGCTTTAATCAAATTAACTGAATTACATTTTCAAGACGAGGAAAAAAAATGGCATAACGCAGTGACCCATCCTCACGAAATATTTATGCAGACATGCAAATTAGGTTCGCCAATTGTCTACCAAAAAATATGAATTGATAATTACACAGATAACAATTGGCACCAAACTGGGCAGCAATTTATGAGATAGGTACAAGAAAAAAATGAGGTTTGTTTTTCCTATATAACATCTTCCTAGAATCAGATAAGCCCAAATTGCAGCATAACTGCTTGACTGTCTAAAAATGAAAAAAAAGGTATAATAATAAATGGTGCCACTGTATGTAAGTACACTTCATCCGGTTTTCCAGAACTGGTTGGTATTCCCGAGTAACCATCCCTTGACTGACCTCATGTTTGACATCATCCCTCGTTTTCTCCTTATAAAAGGTGAAATTGTAATCCAGGAAGGAGCAAGGATAATACTATCAACTTGTAATTTCCATAACCGCATTCTATCCAACAGCAAAGATGAGATAAAACCTCCAAGTTCAGTTCCTCATCAACCAATCCTGCCTGAAACTGTGCACGGCAAACTTTGCTAAGAGGTTCCTAGCACATATGGGCAAAGGAATGTCCATCAGGCAATATTCAAGTCTTTGTATCTAAGAGGAAGCTCTTGCATTAGGTAGTGATTATCAGCCTTGGGGAGTGACAGTGGCAAGGTCTCCTCATCCACACAATCTTGATATTTTAGTGGAAGAACCTCAATGGCAAATGCAGTCTGACTAGCATGCTTTGAGCGTCGTGTAGACAAAGTCGGCCCAGTACCTATTCAGCACAAAATCCCATTAGACCTTGTGAGATTCTGTTTATAATGAAGATGCGTAAAATGGCTAAACTCATGACATACTGTCATTCATGTCCTTCGTCTTGTGAAGGAGAAATGTTCCAGAAAGGATGGTCACAAAACCACACATTTCCGTGACAATCTGTGTTGGATTTTGCCGATCCCAATCCTGCATGTCAATGAGCTACGAGCTGAGGAGAAAATTCTGGCATGATGTAGGTATCTTTCTATGAGAGTAACAGCATCAATGAAAAAATAAGGTATGTTGATCAAGATAAAAAGCACAAGTCATCAGACATAAATAACAACCACAGCAACATTGCGTCGTAATGGGTATGCAACTAGAACTTAAAGCACCCCAACATCCATAAATATCAAAATTACTAAAAGGGTTGTGCGTGCTTTGCTGCCGTTCGTGTTGTTGGGTTTCTTAAAAAAAATCACTTTGTTTCAAAATATAAGGTGTATTATTTTTTTAAAAAGTCAAACATTGTAAGTTTGATCAAATTTATAGAGAAATCTATCAAAATCCATAATATCAAATCGGTATTTTTAGATTCAACCCGAAATGAATTTCCATACATTTTTTTGTTCAATATTGTGGATGTTGATATTTTTGCTCTGAACTTGATCAAAGTTAAAGAAATTTGATTTTCTTAAAACCTAACACCCCTTATATTTTATAAGGGATGGAAATTTAGTTTGACGGGTAGGGGAGATGATAGAGTGTGTTTTATTTTTATTTATAATGCGGTGATTTGGTGGGCCTTTCGTGGTGTGATTCTGTGTTATCCACTAACCAACCTATATTAAACTGGGGAAATTTTCGTGTTGGTTGTTGCATGTACTATATTGATGCTACAATATCACATGGTGGCGCTTATTTTTTTTCTAGGTTGTAGGAGGGTGCGTGGGATTGATATGTTTTTATAGGTTGTTTGCTGTTGAGGCCTCATTCTGTTTGAAGGATTTTTGTAGGAAAAACATAGGAATAAGGATTCCGAAGGAAATTTTTCTATATATGCATTCGGTTTGTAGGAAATGCGTACAGGAATTCCATAGGAATACTACTCATTTCCCGTGTTTTGGAAGGAAACTACACATCCACTCAAAGCTCATTTTGTGCGTAGGAACGAGGCAAGTCAAATCCTTAGGATGGCAAGTGTCATCCTATCAAATTCCTATACTACTCCTAATTCCTAAGTTTTGATTTCCTCCAAACCGAATGAGGCCTGATTGATTTAAAAAATCCTTGGCCCAATAAAAAATGTAAACCAAATCAAAATTGAATATCTCGATTGAATGAAAGAGCTTTAAATGTTAGGAACATAGTGAACTAATAGAATTGAATGGGAGAGCTTAAAAAATTGTTGACCTGGTCAAAATCGGATGACCCAATATGAAGCCATACAAATTTGAGAGCATAATTTATAGTATAAAATAATTGAATGATGGAGCTTTGAGAAATTGTTGAGCCGGTCAAAATCGGGTGATCAAATTCTAATTGAAGACCTCAATTAAATGTAGGCTCTTTAAAACTATGAAGCTTAGTGTTATAGAGTATTAAGCCTACATATATCTCAAATACACTCTCTTAAGAACTAATCTCACTGAGATAGCAGTATACTTGCTGTAAAAACATTGACTTAATATTTCTCTATAAGAACACTTTATTTGCTTTCGTTTTTCTCTCATGCACAGCTTGTTGCTTTAATCAAATTAACTGAATTACATTTTCAAGACGAGGAAAAAAAATGGCATAACGCAGTGACCCATCCTCACAAAATATTTATGCAGACATGCAAATTAGGTTCGCCAATTGTCTACCAAAAAATATGAATTGATAATTACACAGATAACAATTGGCACCAAACTGGGCAGCAATTTATGAGATAGGTACAAGAAAAAAATGAGGTTTGTTTTTCCTATATAACATCTTCCTAGAATCAGATAAGCCCAAATTGCAGCATAACTGCTTGACTGTCTAAAAATGAAAAAAAAAGGTATAATAATAAATGGTGCCACTGTATGTAAGTACACTTCATCCGGTTTTCCAGAACTGGTTGGTATTCCCGAGTAACCATCCCTTGACTGACCTCATGTTTGACATCATCCCTCGTTTTCTCCTTATAAAAGGTGAAATTGTAATCCAGGAAGGAGCAAGGATAATACTATCAACTTGTAATTTCCATAACCGCATTCTATCCAACAGCAAAGATGAGATAAAACCTCCAAGTTCAGTTCCTCATCAACCAATCCTGCCTGAAACTGTGCACGGCAAACTTTGCTAAGAGGTTCCTAGCACATATGGGCAAAGGAATGTCCATCAGGCAATATTCAAGTCTTTGTATCTAAGAGGAAGCTCTTGCATTAGGTAGTGATTATCAGCCTTGGGGAGTGACAGTGGCAAGGTCTCCTCATCCACACAATCTTGATATTTTAGTGGAAGAACCTCAATGGCAAATGCAGTCTGACTAGCATGCTTTGAGCGTCGTGTAGACAAAGTCGGCCCAGTACCTATTCAGCACAAAATCCCATTAGACCTTGTGAGATTCTGTTTATAATGAAGATGCGTAAAATGGCTAAACTCATGACATACTGTCATTCATGTCCTTCGTCTTGTGAAGGAGAAATGTTCCAGAAAGGATGGTCACAAAACCACACATTTCCGTGACAATCTGTGTTGGATTTTGCCGATCCCAATCCTGCATGTCAATGAGCTACGAGCTGAGGAGAAAATTCTGGCATGATGTAGGTATCTTTCTATGAGAGTAACAGCATCAATGAAAAAATAAGGTATGTTGATCAAGATAAAAAGCACAAGTCATCAGACATAAATAACAACCACAGCAACATTGCGTCGTAATGGGTATGCAACTAGAACTTAAAGCACCCCAACATCCATAAATATCAAAATTACTAAAAGGGTTGTGCGTGCTTTGCTGCGCCGTTCGTGTTGTTGGGTTTCTTAAAAAAAATCACTTTGTTTCAAAATATAAGGTGTATTATTTTTTTAAAAAGTCAAACATTGTAAGTTTGATCAAATTTATAGAGAAATCTATCAAAATCCATAATATCAAATCGGTATTTTTAGATTCAACCCGAAATGAATTTCCATACATTTTTTTGTTCAATATTGTGGATGTTGATATTTTTGCTCTGAACTTGATCAAAGTTAAAGAAATTTGATTTTCTTAAAACCTAACACCCCTTATATTTTATAAGGGATGGAAATTTAGTTTGACGGGTAGGGGAGATGATAGAGTGTGTTTTATTTTTATTTATAATGCGGTGATTTGGTGGGCCTTTCGTGGTGTGATTCTGTGTTATCCACTAACCAACCTATATTAAACTGGGGAAATTTTCGTGTTGGTTGTTGCATGTACTATATTGATGCTACAATATCACATGGTGGCGCTTATTTTTTTTCTAGGTTGTAGGAGGGTGCGTGGGATTGATATGTTTTTATAGGTTGTTTGCTGTTGAGGCCTCATTCTGTTTGAGGGATTTTTGTAGGAAAAACATAGGAATAAGGATTCCGAAGGAAATTTTTCTATATATGCATTCGGTTTGTAGGAAATGCGTACAGGAATTCCATAGGAATACTACTCATTTCCCGTGTTTTGGAAGGAAACTACACATCCACTCAAAGCTCATTTTGTGCGTAGGAACGAGGCAAGTCAAATCCTTAGGATGGCAAGTGTCATCCTATCAAATTCCTATACTACTCCTAATTCCTAAGTTTTGATTTCCTCCAAACCGAATGAGGCCTGATTGATTTAAAAAATCCTTGGCCCAATAAAAAATGTAAACCAAATCAAAATTGAATATCTCGATTGAATGAAAGAGCTTTAAATGTTAGGAACATAGTGAACTAATAGAATTGAATGGGAGAGCTTAAAAAATTGTTGACCTGGTCAAAATCGGATGACCCAATATGAAGCCATACAAATTTGAGAGCATAATTTATAGTATAAAATAATTGAATGATGGAGCTTTGAGAAATTGTTGAGCCGGTCAAAATCGGGTGATCAAATTCTAATTGAAGACCTCAATTAAATGTAGGCTCTTTAAAACTATGAAGCTTAGTGTTATAGAGTATTAAGCCTACATATATCTCAAATACACTCTCTTAAGAACTAATCTCACTGAGATAGCAGTATACTTGCTGTAAAAACATTGACTTAATATTTCTCTATAAGAACACTTTATTTGCTTTCGTTTTTCTCTCATGCACAGCTTGTTGCTTTAATCAAATTAACTGAATTACATTTTCAAGACGAGGAAAAAAAATGGCATAACGCAGTGACCCATCCTCACGAAATATTTATGCAGACATGCAAATTAGGTTCGCCAATTGTCTACCAAAAAATATGAATTGATAATTACACAGATAACAATTGGCACCAAACTGGGCAGCAATTTATGAGATAGGTACAAGAAAAAAATGAGGTTTGTTTTTCCTATATAACATCTTCCTAGAATCAGATAAGCCCAAATTGCAGCATAACTGCTTGACTGTCTAAAAATGAAAAAAAAGGTATAATAATAAATGGTGCCACTGTATGTAAGTACACTTCATCCGGTTTTCCAGAACTGGTTGGTATTCCCGAGTAACCATCCCTTGACTGACCTCATGTTTGACATCATCCCTCGTTTTCTCCTTATAAAAGGTGAAATTGTAATCCAGGAAGGAGCAAGGATAATACTATCAACTTGTAATTTCCATAACCGCATTCTATCCAACAGCAAAGATGAGATAAAACCTCCAAGTTCAGTTCCTCATCAACCAATCCTGCCTGAAACTGTGCACGGCAAACTTTGCTAAGAGGTTCCTAGCACATATGGGCAAAGGAATGTCCATCAGGCAATATTCAAGTCTTTGTATCTAAGAGGAAGCTCTTGCATTAGGTAGTGATTATCAGCCTTGGGGAGTGACAGTGGCAAGGTCTCCTCATCCACACAATCTTGATATTTTAGTGGAAGAACCTCAATGGCAAATGCAGTCTGACTAGCATGCTTTGAGCGTCGTGTAGACAAAGTCGGCCCAGTACCTATTCAGCACAAAATCCCATTAGACCTTGTGAGATTCTGTTTATAATGAAGATGCGTAAAATGGCTAAACTCATGACATACTGTCATTCATGTCCTTCGTCTTGTGAAGGAGAAATGTTCCAGAAAGGATGGTCACAAAACCACACATTTCCGTGACAATCTGTGTTGGATTTTGCCGATCCCAATCCTGCATGTCAATGAGCTACGAGCTGAGGAGAAAATTCTGGCATGATGTAGGTATCTTTCTATGAGAGTAACAGCATCAATGAAAAAATAAGGTATGTTGATCAAGATAAAAAGCACAAGTCATCAGACATAAATAACAACCACAGCAACATTGCGTCGTAATGGGTATGCAACTAGAACTTAAAGCACCCCAACATCCATAAATATCAAAATTACTAAAAGGGTTGTGCGTGCTTTGCTGCGCCGTTCGTGTTGTTGGGTTTCTTAAAAAAATCACTTTGTTTCAAAATATAAGGTGTATTATTTTTTTAAAAAGTCAAACATTGTAAGTTTGATCAAATTTATAGAGAAATCTATCAAAATCCATAATATCAAATCGGTATTTTTAGATTCAACCCGAAATGAATTTCCATACATTTTTTTGTTCAATATTGTGGATGTTGATATTTTTGCTCTGAACTTGATCAAAGTTAAAGAAATTTGATTTTCTTAAAACCTAACACCCCTTATATTTTATAAGGGATGGAAATTTAGTTTGACGGGTAGGGGAGATGATAGAGTGTGTTTTATTTTTATTTATAATGCGGTGATTTGGTGGGCCTTTCGTGGTGTGATTCTGTGTTATCCACTAACCAACCTATATTAAACTGGGGAAATTTTCGTGTTGGTTGTTGCATGTACTATATTGATGCTACAATATCACATGGTGGCGCTTATTTTTTTTCTAGGTTGTAGGAGGGTGCGTGGGATTGATATGTTTTTATAGGTTGTTTGCTGTTGAGGCCTCATTCTGTTTGAAGGATTTTTGTAGGAAAAACATAGGAATAAGGATTCCGAAGGAAATTTTTCTATATATGCATTCGGTTTGTAGGAAATGCGTACAGGAATTCCATAGGAATACTACTCATTTCCCGTGTTTTGGAAGGAAACTACACATCCACTCAAAGCTCATTTTGTGCGTAGGAACGAGGCAAGTCAAATCCTTAGGATGGCAAGTGTCATCCTATCAAATTCCTATACTACTCCTAATTCCTAAGTTTTGATTTCCTCCAAACCGAATGAGGCCTGATTGATTTAAAAAATCCTTGGCCCAATAAAAAATGTAAACCAAATCAAAATTGAATATCTCGATTGAATGAAAGAGCTTTAAATGTTAGGAACATAGTGAACTAATAGAATTGAATGGGAGAGCTTAAAAAATTGTTGACCTGGTCAAAATCGGATGACCCAATATGAAGCCATACAAATTTGAGAGCATAATTTATAGTATAAAATAATTGAATGATGGAGCTTTGAGAAATTGTTGAGCCGGTCAAAATCGGGTGATCAAATTCTAATTGAAGACCTCAATTAAATGTAGGCTCTTTAAAACTATGAAGCTTAGTGTTATAGAGTATTAAGCCTACATATATCTCAAATACACTCTCTTAAGAACTAATCTCACTGAGATAGCAGTATACTTGCTGTAAAAACATTGACTTAATATTTCTCTATAAGAACACTTTATTTGCTTTCGTTTTTCTCTCATGCACAGCTTGTTGCTTTAATCAAATTAACTGAATTACATTTTCAAGACGAGGAAAAAAAATGGCATAACGCAGTGACCCATCCTCACGAAATATTTATGCAGACATGCAAATTAGGTTCGCCAATTGTCTACCAAAAAATATGAATTGATAATTACACAGATAACAATTGGCACCAAACTGGGCAGCAATTTATGAGATAGGTACAAGAAAAAAATGAGGTTTGTTTTTCCTATATAACATCTTCCTAGAATCAGATAAGCCCAAATTGCAGCATAACTGCTTGACTGTCTAAAAATGAAAAAAAAGGTATAATAATAAATGGTGCCACTGTATGTAAGTACACTTCATCCGGTTTTCCAGAACTGGTTGGTATTCCCGAGTAACCATCCCTTGACTGACCTCATGTTTGACATCATCCCTCGTTTTCTCCTTATAAAAGGTGAAATTGTAATCCAGGAAGGAGCAAGGATAATACTATCAACTTGTAATTTCCATAACCGCATTCTATCCAACAGCAAAGATGAGATAAAACCTCCAAGTTCAGTTCCTCATCAACCAATCCTGCCTGAAACTGTGCACGGCAAACTTTGCTAAGAGGTTCCTAGCACATATGGGCAAAGGAATGTCCATCAGGCAATATTCAAGTCTTTGTATCTAAGAGGAAGCTCTTGCATTAGGTAGTGATTATCAGCCTTGGGGAGTGACAGTGGCAAGGTCTCCTCATCCACACAATCTTGATATTTTAGTGGAAGAACCTCAATGGCAAATGCAGTCTGACTAGCATGCTTTGAGCGTCGTGTAGACAAAGTCGGCCCAGTACCTATTCAGCACAAAATCCCATTAGACCTTGTGAGATTCTGTTTATAATGAAGATGCGTAAAATGGCTAAACTCATGACATACTGTCATTCATGTCCTTCGTCTTGTGAAGGAGAAATGTTCCAGAAAGGATGGTCACAAAACCACACATTTCCGTGACAATCTGTGTTGGATTTTGCCGATCCCAATCCTGCATGTCAATGAGCTACGAGCTGAGGAGAAAATTCTGGCATGATGTAGGTATCTTTCTATGAGAGTAACAGCATCAATGAAAAAATAAGGTATGTTGATCAAGATAAAAAGCACAAGTCATCAGACATAAATAACAACCACAGCAACATTGCGTCGTAATGGGTATGCAACTAGAACTTAAAGCACCCCAACATCCATAAATATGCAGAGTTAAATATCATAGTGGTCCAATTACAATGGTCATGTGGCTTGCATTCAGGAAAAAGCAATAATCCTAAACTACAATTTCAGTGGCACTATATGCTCAGATGTCCTTGTCATCGTGACTCGTGAGAGCTATTTTCAGGTAAACCTCTAACGGGCCGCTTAGGCACAACTTATAAGAGCAAGACATGAAAGTAGAATCACGCCACAGTCCAGCAGCAATGTTTACAACATTTTACTTTAAGGAAGTTCAGTTGGCAATAAGGGTGCACTGAAAACGATGCAAAATGTTACCTTGAACATTATCACACTGGCTATAATTGTTAGCGAGGTAAACATCACGTAATATATTGGTGAGACAACTGCTGTATTAAAGGTGTCCAATGCCTGCAATTTACAGATGAAATAAAATGTTGTTAGCACCAAACGTGATTTGCTTATGTTAGTGGCTCAACAGAAAGAAATTTGAGTGCCAATAGAAAACATATAATGCCAAAAAGCAGCATGCATTAGAGAGTTGTTAGAACATTCCTTATAACATGAAGCCCAGTTCCATGTCATGTACGAAAAACTTTATTACATATTGAGGAGAATAACTTGCAGAAGGTAATGACCTTTTCTTTGAAGGACCAAATGGTACTACACATTCTACTGTAGATCAACAGAATGAGAGATAGAGATAACTAAAGCTAAAACTACAAGAAAAAATATTCACGCAATTAGCTAGAAGGCCTTCCATATGATAGGCAAAAGGTAAGGTGATGCCCCGTTGGCACCAAATGTGCATGTGGCATCGTGTGGAGAAAATGCCAGAAATAGGCATAGATATTCTCTTGGGTGATGTGATGCACTGTTGAGTTTGCGTGTAACAGAAAACATTTTTGCTCCCTCAAGTTTCCTATCCAGCTTGATGCACCAATGCACAACTCTATGGCATCAATAATAATATAGAAACTGAAACATTTACCTTGTTTAGATAGTTTATCTGGGTGCTTACGCAGGTAGCAACAATTAGAGCAAAAGCCCAAGTCTGAGGATAGAATAATTGGTTCACTCCTGAGAATGTTAACTTCAATGCAATTCCAAGAGCCTTTACACTCATAACCTGTTAAATTCTCACTATCAGATGAAAAATGGGATTCAGTGAAAATCCCATAAAGAATTCTCAAGATGAATTATGCTATAGGCAAGAGTTATCTGTTTGGGGAAAAGGCATACGGTGAGAGATCCTAGAAGAGAACAGACTCCAATGTACACCATGATGTTTGTTTGTCCATGTTGAGGGACAACAAAATATATAAGAACCAGGGCTGCCACCACTACTATAGTCGCATATGAAAGAAAAGCTGACAAAACAAAGAAAACAATATTGAATCCATCTAGCGTGTGAAATATAAATTAAGTTAATAATGGCATTGTCATCGCTATCTTTCAGTTGCAAATACCTGGCTCAGTTGCAAGATCCCAAACTTCCCTTACAGAATCAATATCACGCTCCTGTGGAGCATGAAGTGCAATTGTGATCGATCCGACTACACAAAGAACACAACCAAGTATACCAAATGTGTGCAGTTTCTCCTGTAGAATGGAATGAGCAAGTGCAGCACTGCAAACATTTAGAATGGACTGTTATTTCAGTTTAATAAGCAGCAAGCTAAAGCACATTATTAACAGTTTTCTATGGAACTCCTATGACTGTACCTGATGATTATACTGAGTGCTCCAAGAGGAGTGACAAGAATAGCAGGAGCAAATGCATAAGCAGCAAAATTAGCTATTTCGCCAACAATCACTGTCCATAGGAGACCATGTGAGCAAACATTAGTCAAGTTTCTTTTGGTCAAAAGTATTAGTAACATTTTCCTAAAAAAATGAGTCGGCAACTTTGCTAGCATAAAAAGACACTTAGAAAACTTATAAAACCCTGAAGCCAACTCTGTCAAGTTACACTCAATAAGATTCAATAGATATTTTGAAGGAAAAAATGGATTTCTATTCCCTAAGAACAGCAAACAGCTGAAGTATCACATTCTGATGACAAGATTTCATTTGCTCTCAAGCCACTTTCATGGTCCAATATTGTGTCTAAATATGCTACATCTAGCCAAACCTTATCAAAAACATGTTCTTTTTCCTGCACTAACATCTGCCTCATTACAAATTGTTAGTTTCTCCTATTATAAGTTACAATATCAATCCCAACTCTTAAACACTAAATCATCTTCGTGTGTATCTGCGTCCCTGAGGAAATGGACATCACGACCAATGTGAGGTGACTGTGAGAGCCACCAAAAATCTCATCATGGCCAGGCGTTTAACAAGGAAAAATAACAGTGGGAAAATGATCAGGCAAGACATGCTACGATTGGACGGAAAGCACTGGTCCCGAATATGTGATAAAGCAAATAAAGGAATATATTAAAAATTAGAAAAGTGGCATAGCGTTTAGAAAGAATGGAAAGCGACTTACTTGAAATCATGCCTATCCACCAAAGTGGCTCCACTAAGTAAGAATACCCTCCATAACCTGTTTCATGTAAATAAACACCCTTATTATATTCAGCACTAAAATTTGTAGGAAGTATGATTAAATAATTTATGATACGAAGGATATAGGTGCAATGGTGCATTGGTCAGACTTCATGGTTACTAAACTGAAATCACCAGCAAACTTCGTCGCTAGGAATAACAAAACTATTCAAGTTGTATACCAAATAGTAAGCTGGGAAATTGATCATTTTAACCTGAGTACCCAACAAACTAAATAGCCACACTGATCAACACAACAAGACGATATAAAACACAGGCTGCTCTGAGATTTACTGGTTCCCTTATCATTTTCGGAAAGGGCATGTTTGAGTCATTGTCTCTTTAACAGAATGTGGCAGTAAACCACTTCAATCGTGCAAAAGATCTCAACTAGCCCAGATCTATTCATGATTGAGGAAGCTCTGTGCAAGTAACAACACCAAATTTGATTTGAATCAATCAATCCAACAAAACAGAAATCCAGGTAAAGATCAGTGGCCCCATCAGATAGTTTGACCTGAAAGCTCGTGACAAGACATACTGAAATTTCAATCTAAAACAGCATTCACTCGCAACGAGCCACCGATAATGGACGCCATTCATAAGCATATTTAGCAATGGAAGACGACCGCGGAAGGCCATCCCAGCCCCCCTCCCCCAAAAATCCACTTCCGCAGACTCACTCATCCCAATTCCAACAAGAGAAACTCCAGACATGGAACAAATGCCATCGCAAAAGGTAAAACAAAAGAAAAGAAAAGAAACTTGATCCTGGACTGGATTTTCATGTAAGCTTTCGGACCAAAACAGCACAGCGAAGCAGCGAGAACTTTCAACGACGAAACCAAATGATTGCAGTCTTTTTCACACCGCGGAAAGATAAGAGAATCAAGCCATCCAATTGCAACGGAAAGATGCGAGTCTTCGCTCTGGAGTCTGGACTCAACTGGACTCCCCGCGCGGCCAAATCTACCGCGAAGAACGCGCCCCCCTGTCCGAATTTTACCAGCGTCGACTCCACTCCTCTGTTCTGACCCACGAGAGCAAGAAAAAGTTCCAGCGAAGTTGCAATGATAAGCAAACTCCATTGCTCCGAGGAATCTATTCGATTCAACTGGTCTGGACCGCCAATCTACCGGAGAAGAATAAACCGCGCTGCTCCCTTTTGTTTTTTTATTACCAGAGGCAGATCCCTCCCACCAACCAAGCAAAGAACAGCAACCAAAACCAAACTCCGCTCGATTCCGCTACCCATCACTCCAAATCGGCCGCCCCAATCGACCCCCTCGCCGACCAACCAACCCGCACCGGCGAGATCCAGAGGCCAGAGGAAGCAAGCAAGGCAGCAGTGGGGCCTCAGCCACCGAGTGGCGCAACTCACCTGCGCGGACGCCGGAGTCTGCGGCCCTCCTGAGCCCCATCTTCTTGACGATGAAGCTGGCGCCGATGAAGGCGCTGGACGACACTGCGAGGGCCAGGCCCTTGGCGTTGTCCGACGACATGCCCCCGAACCCGGCTGAAGAGGAGGGCGCCGCCATGTCCTCGCGAGCGCCTACGACCCTGGCTTGCCTCTGCACTCCGCCGCCGGCTCCGCCGTGTCCGCCTACACCGCCGACATGGGGAGCGGTGGGGGAGGAGTCGGAAGCGGGAGGGAAAAGCAAGGCGGAGGAACAAAGTAAGAATTTTAAGGGGAGGGGAGCTTTGTGGTGCGTCGGGGCCCTCGTGGAAGCACCTATTTGTGTTAATGTTTTGTTTAGTTAGGAGTCCTAATCAATTGACTTGGAGAACTTGATTCCTCTTGTCATTATAGGTGGAGTTTTTGTGCTAAGATTGTTTTGTGCAATTTTGAGTGTTGAGAAATATATGGCGCAAACGTTCATAGGAATATCATACTTGTTAGTTTTTACGGACACCGCCAACTTTCATTATGCAATCGCTTATGTAGTAGTGTGATCTCAATCATTATGGATTTGATTGACATGAAAGCGGTTAAAACATAGGGAGCTATTTTTTTGCACCGTTATCCACTTATTAAGTGAATGTAGGATCCAATTAAGGCATCAAATCGTTAGTTGCTATATATATAGTGCTCCATAAAAAATTAATTGTTGGTACCGGTATGTAGATAAACATGTATAGTGATATCATCCAGGAGTACCTCTAGATATAATAGGTATCGGACATTTTTAATACCGATTCATGGCATTTTTTTCAATATTTTGTATATTCATTTTTAAATGTTTAGGTTCCTCGACAACACTTTCGATATCATGAAATTTGGCTTGGATCAGTGAAGGGACTTAGTCTATGGTGGTAGGTGGATTTTTCTAGGCTCCTGGATTGAATGGGTCTTTTCCGTACTTTCATGATAACTTTCACATTTTAAAACATACTTTTTATTGGAATGACATGGAAGAGGCTCGACCTATTAGGAAAAAGCTCGACCCTTTAGTGCTATATATGGCAATTTGGTTGAGGCTAAAACATCCACTACTATGGAATTTTGAGAAGGTAATAAGAGTAAGCATGTGTTCACTTTGCTATCATGACTTTTGGCAAGACATTTTCTCCAATTTGGTTTTATGGAATGATTGTCTTTTTTCTGAAAGCAAGGAATGATTGTCCAAATGCTAAAAAAGTATGAGATGGTTTAGACACCGATAAGCAAATGCTTACCACAAAAACACAACCATTTTCCAAATGTGGAGTAGTAAAGTAGCATGTGAAATCATCAATTACCCAGACCTCGAGGCTCAAAGTGCAAAACTCCTCGAAACTACATGTGACTCGAAATAAATGAGTCCTAGACTGGCCACACACCACGCGGCTTTGCCCACACAAGCAACGTTCTTCCTCACGGAAAAGGAGATGAGCCGTCCATCGCCGCATCGACGGCTCTTGACAGACGCGGCGCATGGGACGAGCTTACGCATGCACCGCGCCGTGTGTGGTGGGGACAGCGAGCTGGGAGCACGTGGAATATGCCCTTGCGGAGGGAAGTGAAGAAATCTGACACGCTGGCGTATTCTTACACTTCTCCGGTGCTCTGTGCTTCAAGCCTTCAACCGCTCTCGTTTCTTTGCGGTTCAACTTTTTTTGCTAACAAATTACAACATCAATTTTATCATGAAAATTATTATGTACTCCCTCCGTTCCTAAATATAAAAAGACTTATATTTAGAAACAGAGGGAGTATAAACATGAGACGACAATACAAAACTTGGTTTGGATTTCCACTGGAGTTGCTCTATGTTCATGTGAAACTCCATATGTTCCAAAATTAGTCCTGAAAAGAGATCTATCGAACTTTTTAGTTCTGGTGGGGTGCCAATCTTTAGCTGACATTTAACTCTGACCAAAAATATTGTTGCTAATGTTTCCAGCGATGAGACATATTGGAGCCCTTTAACAGAAAGTCATCAGGGCGTGGTGAATAGCAAACCATGCCGACATACTTGATATACCCAATGGATCTTTGTTGTGAGGAATACTAAAGGGATAGTTTGATAGTAATTGGAGCAAGTTTACCAGATGTGTCACATGTAGTTGATCATCCTAATATCTGTTAATATGACATTGCAACAATAGAAAAGTAATATATCGATGGCACATGGATCACTATTGATAAAATAATATAAGGGTGCTCCATATTCGCTCCCTGAGCCTACTGGTATGTCTCCAATGTATGTATAATTTTTTATTGTTCCATGCTACTATATTATCCATCTTGGATGTTTTATATGCATTTATATGCTATTTTATATTATTTTTGGGACTAACCTATTAACCTAGAGCCCAGTGTCAGTTTCTGTTTTTTTCTTATTTTTGAGTTTTACAGAAAGGAATATCAAACGGGGCAAATGACCTGAAAATTTATGGTGATTTTTTATGGACCAAAAGAAACCCCTGAAGCAAAAGAGTTGGGCCAGAAGAGTCCCGAGTCAACGACAAGGGTGGAGGGTGCCTCCACCCCCTAGGGCACGCCCCTCTGCCTTGTCACTGACTCGTGGACCCTCCTGATGTGAAACCGACGCCAAAAATTCCTATAAATTCAGAAACCCCCAGAAAGAAACCTAGATCGGGAGTTCCACCGCCGCAAGCCTCTGTAGCCACAAAAACCAATCGGGGCCCGTTCCGGCATCCTGCCGGAGGGGGAAACCATCACCGGGGGCCATCTTCATCATCCCGATGCTCTCCATGACGAGGAGGGAGTAGTTCACCCTCGGGGCTGAGGGTATGTACCAGTAGCTATGTGTTTGATCTCTCTCTCTCTCTCTCTCTCCCGTATTCTTGATTTTGCACGATCTTGATGTACCGCAAGCTTTGTTACTATAGTTGAATCATATGATGTTTCTCCCCCTCTACCTTCTTGTGATGAATTGAGTCTTGCTCTTTGAGGTTTCGTTATGTTGGATTGAGTATTGAATTTGAGAACACTTGATGTATGTCTTGCGATGGGATATCTGTGGTGACAATGGGATGTTCTATTGATTCACTTGATGTATGTTTTGGCACTCAACTCGCAGATTCCCGAGGTGACATTGGGGTAATCTATGCATAGGGGTTGATGCATGTTTTTGTCCTATGTTCTCTAATAGAAAATTTGGAGTGATTCTTTCACTGGTACACGTCGGTGCTATACAAACGGTTTTTAACCCCTTTCCGCGACGGCATTTGGAACCGTCGCCAAGTGAGTGTGGGCGATAGGGGGGGTCCTTCCCACACGACCCAGAAACTGTCGGGGATAAGGGGCCTTGGTGCATACAGTTGTCCCTATATAACCGTTTCCAATATCTCGAATATCCCAAACGCTTCATCCTTGCTACTCATTTGTGCTCGCATTGCCATCGCAGTCGGAGTTTTGTGGTTTTACCTAAAACCAGGCAGATTCCAGGCACGGGAGTTTTCCAGGCACGTACCAAACTGGCTATACGTTTACGATGCTTGGCACATCACAAACAGTTCATGATTATAAACCGTGTACGATAGGTAGACAATCATACACATTTAGTTTTCCCGCACCGTATGTGATAGTGTCTGACATCAAAAACGCTTTAGTTTTCTCTGTGAGCCATGTCGGATTATGATGTATATCGCACACGTTGTGCTTTTATTAACCGTGTGCACCGTAATGACCTGCACACCGTAATTTTTGCCCTAAAATTGCTGCTATTTAAAATTGTACCTAATTTAAACTTGAAAGTAGGCTATAGCTTTATTCATATCCATCAGGTTCAAACAACCAATGCATTATTCAATTCACAGGTACATATGTTCAAGAATTACATAAGCAACAAATAAAAAATGATGAACCAGGGTTCTATACTTGTACTATTACAGATGATAAAGAAAGAGGCGACAGACATTCTGGTTGCTGAACAAGGTGAAGCGGAATGGCCCTATTATGCTCTCCTGGATGCAGAAGGCACACACGACTCTAGTCCAACCCCTTGTGATGGTCGGCCACCAATCATGTAGTTTGAGAGGTAATCTTGAGTAAACTGCTTCTGGATCCACTTCAAAGGAAAAAAGATCCAGACATTGTCATGTAACACAACTCATTACGGGCAGTAAAAAGAAGGCTACATGGTTCTTACTTACCATCCTACATTTCACTGTTGTCTTGCATAAAGTGTAAACAAATAGTTCGATTGGCATCTTTTGACCCATTTTAATAACAATCTTTATCAGTTTCCTCACTTGATGTTGGTTCATGAATATCAAATTGCCCCATACGCAGAAAGGGTCGAAGTGTGGATCTTTGGCAATGACATGTGTACCTAAAAGCACCAAGTTAACATTAGAAGCTAAACAACAATTGCAAAATGATGTAGTACAACATTCCCTCTATCCTATTATATAAGATTTTATTACATGTATATTTAGACATCATTAGAACATTAAGGTAATACGAACATTAAGCTAACACTCTTCCTTGTTGCTATGTAGCATGGGATTGCATATTTAGTCATTCAGTACGATGCATGTTGCTATGTTGCCTCAGATATATTAAATATGGCCCTAGTTAACCTACTGATAAATGGGTTACATATATATTTAGTGAAATGTCCGATTCGATGATTAATTGTTGGGGAACGTAGTAATTTCAAAAAAAAAATCCTACGCACACGCAGGATCATGGTGATGCATAGCAATGAGAGGGGAGAGTGTTGTCTACGTACCCTCGTAGACCGTTCGCGGAAGCGTTATATCAACGCGGTTGATGTAGTCGTATGTCTTCACGATCCGACCAATCCAAGTACCGAAAGCACGACACCTCCGAGTTATGCACACGTTCGGCTCGGTGACGTCCTCGCCTTCTCGATCCAGCAAGAGGAGCGAAGTAGTAGATGAGTTCCGACAGCACGACGGCGTGGTGACGGTGTTGGTGAAGAACAATCTCCGCAGGGCTTTGCCTAAGCACTACGAAAACTATGACGGAGGATAAACTAGAGGGGACGGGGTTGCCGGCACACGGCTTGGTGTTTCTTCATGTCCCTTGGGTGCTAGCCCTACCCCTCTATTTATATGTTGAGCCTTGGGGTCGAAACTTGGAGTAAAAGCCTCCACAAAGTCGGTTTCACCCGAAAGGCAAGAGTCCTTCTCGGACTCCAGGGCCAGACGCCAGGGTTCCCGGCGTCTGGACCCAGACGCCAGGGATCCTGGCGTCTGGCCCCTCGGCTCCGCAAAACTTCCTTTTGCGTTTTCCAAAAACCTTGTGGGCTTTCCCCTTTGGCCCAAATAAAGTGTTCTCGTACCCAAACATTTTGGGAAACATCCAGAACCCCTTCCGGAGTCCAAACACTATTATCCCATATATCAATCTTTATCTCTGGACCATTCCGGAGTTCCTCGTCATGTCCGTGATCTTATCCAGAACTCCGAACAACATTCGGTCACCAACATACATAACTCATAGTACTATATCGTCAACGAACGTTAAGCGTGCGGACCCTACGGGTTCAAGAACTATGTAGACATGACCGAGACACCTCTCTAGTAAATAACCAATAGCGGGACCTGGATGCCCATATTGGCTCCTACATATTCTACGAAGATCTTTATCGATTGAACCGCATAACAACATGCGTTGTTCCCTTTGTCATCGGTATGTTACTTGCCCGAGATTCGGTCGTCGGTATCTCAATACCTAGTTCAATCTCGTTACCGGCAAGTCTCTTTACTCGTTCCATAATACATCATCCCACAACTAACTCATTAGTTGCAATGCTTGCAAGGCTTATAGTGATGTGCATTACCGAGTGGGCCCAGAGATACCTCTCCGACAATCGGAGTGACAAATACTAATCTCGAAATACGCCAACCCAACAAGTACCTTCGGAGACACCTGTAGAGCACCTTTATAATCACCCAGTTACGTTGTGACATTTGGTGGCACACAAAGTGTTCCTCCAGTAAACGGGAGTTGCATAATCTCATAGTCATAGGAATATGTATAAGTCATGAAGAAAGCAATAGCAATAAACTAAACGATCAAGTGCTAAGATAACGGAATGGGTCAAGTCAATCACATCATTCTCCTAATGATGTGATCCCGTTAATCAAATGACTACTCTTTGTCTATGGCTAGGAAACATAACCATCTTTGATTAATGAGCTAGTCAAGTAGAGGCATACTAGTGACACTCTATTTGTCTATGTATTCACACATGTATTATGTTTCCGGTTAATACAATTCTAGCATGAATAATAAACATTTATCATGAAATAAGGAAATAAATAATAACTTTATTATTGCCTCTAGGGCATATTTTCTTCAGTCTACCACTTGCACTAGAGTTAATAATCTAGATCACATCGCCATGTGATTTAACATCAATAGTTCACATCGCCATGTGATTAACACCCATAGTTCACATCGTCATATGACCAACACCCAAAGGGTTTACTAGAGTCAATAATCTAGTTCACATCGCTATGTGATTGACACCCAAAGAGTACTAATGTGTGATCATGTTTTGCTTGTGAGAGAAGTTTAGTCAACGGGTTTGCAACATTCAGATCCGTATGTATGTAGCAAATTTCTACGTCAACAATGCTCTGCACGGAGCTACTCTAGCTAATTGCTTCCACTTTCAATAGTATCCAGATTGAGACTTAGAGTCATCTGGATCAGTGTCAAAATTTGCATCGACGTAACCATTTATGACGAACCTTTTTGTCACTTCCATAATTGAGAAACATATCCTTATTTCACTAAGGATAATTTTGACCGCTGTCCAGTGATCTACTCCTAGATCACTATTGTACTCCCTTGCCAAAATCAGTGTAGGGTATACAATAGATCTGGTACACAGCATGTCATATTTTATAGAACCTATGGCCAAGGCATAGGGAATGACTTTCATTCTCTTTCTATCTGCTGCCATGGTCGGGCTTTGAGTCTTACTCAGTTTCACACCTTGTAACACAGGCAAGAACTCTTTCTTTGACTGTTCCATTTTGAACTACTTCAAAATCTTGTCAAGGTATGTACTCATTGAAAAACTTATCAAGCGTCTTGATCTATCTCTATAGATCTTGATGCTCAATATGTAAGCAGCTTCACCGAGGTCTTTCTTTGAAAAACTCCTTTCCAACATTCCTTTATGCTTTGCAGAATAATTCTACATTATCTCCGATCGACAATATGTCATTCACATATACTTATCAGAAATGTTGTAGTGCTCCCACTCACTTTCTTGTAAATACAGGCTTCACCGCAAGTCTGTATAAAACTATATGCTTTGATCAACTTATCAAAGCGTATATTCCAACTCCGAGATGCTTGCACCAGTCCATAGATGGATCGCTGGAGCTTGCATATTTTGTTAGCACCTTTAGGATTGACAAAACCTTCTGGTTGCATCATATACAACTCTTCTTTAATAAATCCATTAAGGAATGCAGTTTTGTTTATCCATTTGCCAGATTTCATAAAATGCGGCAATTGCTAACGTGATCCGGACAGACTTAAGCATAGATATGAGTGAGAAACTCTCATCGTAGTCAACACCTTGAACTTGTCGAAAAGATTTTTGCGACAATTCTAGCTTTGTAGATAGTAACACTACTATCAGCGTCCGTCTTCCTCTTAAAGATCCATTTAATCTCAATGGCTCGCCGATCATTGGGCAAGTCAATCAAAGTCCATACTCTGTTCTCATACATGGATCTCATCTCAGTTTTGATGGCCTCAAGCCATTTCGTGGAATCTGGGCTCATCATCGCTTCCTCATAGTTCGCAGGTTCGTCATGGTCAAGTAACATGACCTCCAGAACAGGATTACCGTACCACTCTGGTGGGGATCTCACTCTAGTTTACCTAAGAGGTTCGGTAGTAACTTGATCTGAAGTTACATGATCATCATTATTAGCTTCCTCACTAATTGGTGTAGTAGTCACAGGAATAGATTTCTGTGATGAACTACTTTCCAATAAGGGAGCAGGTACAATTACCTCATCAAGTTCTACTTTCCTCCCACTCACTTCTTTTGAGAGAAACTCCTTCTCTAGAAAGGATCCATTCTCAGCAATGAATATCTTGCCTTCGGATCTGTGATAGAAGGTGTACCCAACATTTTTTTGGGTATCCTATGAAGATGCACTTCTCCGATTTGGGTTTGAGCTTATCAGGTTGAAACTTTTTCACATAAGCATTGCAACCTCAAACTTTAAGAAACGACAACTTAGGTTTCTTGCCAAACCATAGTTCATACGGTGTCGTCTCAACGGATTTAGATGGTGCCCTATTTAATGTGAATGTAGCTGTCTCTAATGCATAACCCCAAAACGATAGTGGTAAATCGGTAAGAGACATCATAGATCGCACCATATCTAATAAAGTACGGTTACGACGTTCGGACACACCATTACACTGTGGTGTTCCAGGTGGCGTGAGTAGTGAAACTATTTCACATTGTTTTAACTGAAGGCCAAACTCATAGCTCAAATATTTTACTTCTGCGATCATATCGTAGAAACTTTTAATTTTGTTACGATGATTCTCCACTTCACTCTGAAATTCTTTAAACTTTTCAAATGTTTCAGACTTGTGTTTCATCAAGTAGATATACTCATATCTGCTCAAATCATCTATGAAGACCAGAAATTAATGATACCTGCCGCGAGCTTCAATATTCATCGGACCACATACATCAGTATGTATGGTTTCCAACAAATCTGTTGCTCGCTCCATTGTTCCGGAGAACGGAGTCTTAGTCATCTTGCCCATGAGGCATGGTTCGCAAGCATCAACTGATTCATAATCAAGTGATTCCAAAAGCCCATCAACATGGATTTTCTTCATGCGCTTTACACCAATATGACCTAAACGGCAGTGCCACAAATAAGTTGCACTATCATTATTAACTTTGCATCTTTTGGCTTCAATATTATGAAAATGTGTATCACCACGATCGAGATCCAACAAACCATTTTCATTGGGTGTATGACCATAGAAGGTTTTATTCATGTAAACAGAACAACAATTATTCTCTAACTTACATGAATAATCGTATTGCAATAAACATGATCCAATCATATTCATGCTCAAGGCAAACACTAAATACATTTATTTTAGGCTTAACACTAATCCAGAAAGTGTAGGGAGTGTGCAATAATGATCATATCAATCTTGGAACCATTTCCAATACACATCGCCACTTCACCCTTAACTAGTCTCTGTTCATTCTGCAACTCCCGTTTCGAGTTACTATTCTTAGCAACTGAACTAGTATCAAATACTGAGGGGTTGCTATAAACACTAGTAAAGTACAAATCAATAACATGTATATCAAATATACCTATGTTCACTTTGCCATCCTTCTTATCCTCCAATTACTTGGGGTAGTTCCGCTTCCAGTGACCAGTCCCATTGCAGTAGAAGCACTCAGTTTCAGGCTTATGTCCAGACTTGGGTTTTTTCACTTGAGCAGCAACTTGCTTGCCGTTCTTCTTGAAGTTCCTATTTCTTCCCTTTGTCCCTTTACTTGAAACTAGTGGTTTTGTTTACCATCAACACTTGATGCTTTTCTTGATTTCTACCTTCGTCGATTTCAGCATCACGAAGAGCTTGGGAATCGTTTCCGTTATCCCTTGCATATTATAGTTCATCACGAAGTTCTACTAACTTGGTGATGGTGACTAGAGAATTCTGTCAATCACTATTTTATCTGGAAGATTAACTCCCACTTGATTCAAGCGATTGTAGTACCCAGACAATCTGAGCACATGCTCACTGCTTAAGCTATTCTCCTCCATCTTTTAGCTATAGAACTTGTTGGAGACTTCATATCTCTCAACTCGGGTATTTTCTTAAAATATTAACTTCAACTCCTGGAACATCTCATATGGTCCATGCCGTTCAAAACGTCTTTGAAGTTCCGATTCTAAGCCGTTTAAGCATGGTGCACTAAACTATCAAGTAGTCATCATATTGAGCTAGCCAAACGTTCATAACATCTGCATCTGCTCCTGCAATATGTTTTTCACCTAGCGGTGCATCAAGGACATAATTCTTCTGTGCAGCAATGAGGATAAACCTCAGATCATGGATCCAATTCGCATAATTGCTACTAACATCTTTCAACTTAGTTTTCTCTAGGAACATATCAAAAATAAAACAGGGGAGCTAAACGTGAGCTATTGATCTACAACATAGATATGCTAATACTACCAAGACTAAGTTCATGATAAATTTAAGTTCAATTAATCATATTACTTACACTACAAAAAAATACACTTCCGTGATGATACGTGTTTGTCACAGTAGGTCGCGTTTTTTGTCATGCATGTACATCCATGACGATTTTATGACAGAATCAAGATAGTCATACCTGTGCTGTCGTAGAAGTGTTCCATGACATTACCAAAATTATCATCATGGAAGTGTCCACTTCCATGATGATAAATCACGCGTCACAGAAGTGCTTTCGTCAAGGGTGACCGACACGTGGCATCCACCGTAACGGAACACCGTTAAGCTATCGGGTCGGGTTTTGGATCCGATAACCCGTTAACAGCCCCGACCAATGGGGATTTTCCACGTGTAAAATCATCATTGGCTGGAGGAAACACATGTCGGCTCACCATTGGGACAGATTTCATCCGCTCATTGGACCGAAGGCGCCTATGATACGGCGACACGTGGCACGACCCAATAGAGGCCCATTCCTGTGAAAAGGCCGGCCCGTTTGACTTGGTCAAAAGGTGGTGGGCCGGCCCACGGAAAGCCTATTAACAGCCTGTTCGCATATAGCCCATTTACAGCCCGCTAACCCAGGGCCCGTTACGTCCTATCCGAATTAGGCCCAGTAGCGTCATCTGGGCCATCTAATATGATTCAGCCCGTTTTAACTTCCGGCCCATGTGTGGCCCATGACTTCTTTCGGCCCATATGAGGACCTTTGTAATTCTTGGCCCATTAACAGCCCGTGGTGAAACTGGCCCGTAATGAACAGTGTATCACTTTATACCCATTAACGGGCCGTTATTCCATTGGGTCGTTTCCAGCCCAAGTTATCTTTCGGCCTTCTCAGGGCCCATTGATTCTTGGGCTCATTTGCAGCATTCAGTCACATACAACCCATTACTGTCATTTTCTGCTTGTGGGCCAAATTCAGCCCGTCGTTACAGTCGGCCCGTTTGCGAACCGTTAATACGTTGGGCCGTTTTCATGTCAAAAAAACCCGTCGGGATGTTTTCATAGAGTTATCAAATACGACCTATTAACGACCCGTTATGGTCCACGAATAGTACGGCCCATGATTGGCGAAATGATGATACGCCCCGTAGAAGGCCCATGGATCCTACGGCCCATATGAGGCCCATGGATAGTACAGCCCGTAGAAGGCCCATGGATCGTACGGCCTATAGAAGGCCCATGGACCCTACGGCCCGTAGAAGGCCCATGGACCCTAAGGCCCGTATAGAAGGCCGATGGATCCTACGGCCGGACGAAGGCCCATGGATCATACGGCCTGCAGGAGGCCCATGGTTACAACAGTCCGTGTGTTGCCATGATTATTTTGGCCTAGTTACCAAAAATAGGCTATTGTGGCCATTAGAAAAAAACAGAAAAAGAACTGCAGTGACTACAAGCAAACAACTAAACAAGACAATAAGGAAATAAATAAGCAAGCAATTAACGCTAGCCTATTACCGCTATTACACATATTACATCCACTGGGCATCAAAGTTCGCCACCAGTGCAAATATAGGGAACAAAGCAGCACATTACATACACTGGCCGTCAAAATTGGCCACCAGTGCAAATAAACGCGGCAGCAAAACAAGAGCATAACTGAAACAAGTTCAGAAGAGCTCAAGAAACGTTATCCTGGGTATCCACCATGCTGGCAATAAGCTTAGCAAGCTGATTAGCTTTGTCCTGTTTGGCGCTAAAATCGTCCAACGCTTGTTGTTGCACCAGAAAGTATGCATCTGAATGCTCCAGGGACTTCCGCAGTCCTTCCGCTTCTTGTCGCAGCACAGCTGATCGATGTCTTTCAGCTTGTAGTTGAGAATCAAGAAACCGAACTGATTCAGATAGTGAGTTTGAATAGCTTGTGCAAGCGGTAGTGGCCAGTAACTCGAACACTAAACCAAGACAGGACTTTGGGGTTGTCTCGTTGTCTTCAAGATAGTCTTCCTTAGCTGTTTTATCAGCTTTGTTGGAGACCAACAAGGATGTGTCACTATCCTGAACCTTATCTGCATTACTTCCTTTACCATTGCTTAATAAGGCACTCTTCCCCAATATTGTGTCAGCATTCTAAAAGAAGAAACAAGCAGACACATAACAAGCTTAGCATGTACTAGTATATGAAACTCATTTCGGTGAACCAGTTCATTAGTAAGGTGGACATGATTAAACTACCAAGTCTTCTATTGCCAAGTACTAGTACATAATAAAAGCATCAAACAAACATATATCTATGTCCTATGGTCACTGCATTGTCTTGCCAAATCAAAATAGAGACATGGTTCAAATCATATCAGTTCAAGACAAAGCAGCAGTGAAAGAATACAAAGCGTGTGAAACTACACGACACAACAAGATTTCAAATGGGTACCACGGGTCTACATGTACAACAACACTATTGGCTCTGTTGTGATGCTAGTAATGTGCATGATATGAAAGTCAACTGTATACACAATTGAAATTGAAATCAACAGAGCTATTGATAAAAGAAAACCTGTTAAAGAAACATGCGTGAACATACCTGTTGTGCCATTGGAGTTTCGATTGGATCCTTCAATTTAAAAATAAGTTTGTATGAGTAAATACAGTGATACAAGAGCAAAGCAATCATAGTTAAAAAGGCGCGCCTAAGCGAGCGCTTAAGCGTGCCTAGGCTCCAGGCGTTGGCAAAACGCATTGCGCATTAATACACATAATCTATGCATAACTGCGCATAAGCATGCGCTTTGGTCAGTAAAGCGCAAGGCGGTGGCAAAACACACAATTAACGCCTAGCGCTTTTTTGAACTATGATAGCAATGGAATCTTAAATTAGAACATTTGTTCTTCAGGTTTAGGCACTTGTTCTACATGAACAGAGTACAGTAAGACGCAGAAATATAATACTTAAAAATAGAAAATGAGCTCATAGACCTTACCATATTCTTGGTTCGGGACCAGTACAGAACAAGGTGTTCCCAGTCATCGTCCAGTAAATGTGTCTCAGGAGAACGTAAGGGAATTTGTTGAGTTTCTTTGCCGGTGAAGTACGTTTTCTTCAGGTAATTCCGTTACTGCCACCAAGCATTCTTGAAGATAGCAGAGGTATTAGCACAGGTTACATCATCCTGAGTTTCCAAATCGATCCTTCTCTATAGACAAAAATGGGAAAATTTGCTATATTATAACCATCATGGAGGTAGGATGTATGGGACGAAGCAAAGTAATTGCCATGAATAACATTACTTACACATAACTCCTGGACAAACACATAACTCCTGTTGATCGGGAGGGGTGTGGTGTAACACCCTCGATGCGACTATAGCTCCCATGTGTCGAGGCATGACTTAGAGACATAATCGCATTGAAGGCATATGTCGCAAGTTAGGCAATCTTCACAACATCCCATGTAATATAAATAATAAAGGGGAGATAACATAGTTGGCTTACACTCGCCACGTCAATCAAGTACATAAATAACATTACATCATCCAAACACTCATGGCCCGACTACGACGCCAAAATAAAAGAGAACCCAACATGCGACACGGTCCCGATCACCCCCAACTGGGCACCACTACTGATCATCAGGAAAGGAGACATAGTAACGTTGAGAGTCCTCGTCGAACTCCCACTTGAGCTCAAGCGCGTCTCCAGGAGCGGAATCATCAGGCCATGCATCTGGTGTGATAGTAATCTGTGAGCCACAGGGACTCAGCAATCTCGCACCCTCGCGATCAAGACTATTTAAGCTTATAGGTATGGCAAGGTAAATATATGTGGAGCTGCAGCAAGCGACTAGCAAAATATGGTGGCTATCCTGTTCGCAAAAGAGAGCGAGAAGAGGAGGCAAAGTGCGAGCGAGAAACTAGAGAGCAACCTACGCAAACATTACTCCAACACCGTGTCCACTTCCCGGACTCCGCCGAGAAGAGGCCATCACGGTAACACACTCAGTTGGTTCATTTTAATTAAGTTAAGGTTCAAGTTATCTACAACCGGACATTAACAAATTCCCATTTGCCCATAACCGCGGGCACGGCTTTCGAAAGTTCAAATCCCTGCAGGGGAGTCCCAACTTAGCCCATGACAAGCTCCCACGGTCAACGAAGGAATAGACCTCCTCCCAAGACGTTCCGATCAGACTCGGTATCTCGGTTACTCAAGACACTTCGACAGGTTAAAACAAGACCAGCAACACCGCCCGAATGTGCCGACAAATCCCGATAGGAGCTGCACATATCTCATTCTCAGGGCACACTCAGATGAGACATCCTACGAGTAAAACCAACCCTCAAGTTGCCCCGAGGTGGCCCCGCAGTCTACTCGGTCGGACCAACACTCAGAGGAGCACTGGCCCGGGGGGGGGGGGGGAGGGGTTAAAATAAGATGACCCTCGGGCTCCGGAAACCCAAGGGAAAAAGAGGCTAGGTGGCGAATGGTAAAACCAAGGTTGGGCATTGCTGGAAAAGCTTTAATCAAGGCGAACTATCAAGGGGTTCCCATTATAACCCAACCGCGTAAGGAATGCAAAATCCGGGAACATAACACCGATATGACGGAAACTAGGGCGGCAAGAGTGGAACAAAACACTAGGCGAGAGGCTGAGTCTTCCACCCTTTACCAAGTATATAGATGCATTAAGATAACATGGCAATATAATGATAACCCAACAAGTAAATAAATGTTCCAACAAGGAACGGCCTCCAATCTTCACCTGTAACTAGCAACGCTATAAGAGGGGCTGAGCAAAGCGGTAACATAGCCAATCAACGGTTTGGTAGGACATGGTGGGTTAGAGGTTTGACATGGCAATTTGGGAGGCTTGAAAGCAAGTGGTAGGCATCGTAGCATTGGCATAGCAAAAGAGCGAGCAAACTAGCATATCAAAGATAGTAGTGATTTCGAGGGTATGATCGTCTTGCGTGCACAGTTGTCAGAGTTGACTGGATCCTCGAAAGCAAACTCAACGGGCTCCTTGTTAGAGAACTCGTCTCCCGGCTCTACCCAAACAAGACAAACAAGCAACAAGGATACAATCAACCACGTGCAAGGATCAAGCAATATGATGCAATGATGATATGCTATGCGGGATGCGATGCGGGATGCATATGCAAGATATGACAGGAAATGCAAGAACCTGGCCTCAACTTGGAAATCCAAGTGTGCCACTGGAAATATGAGATGAAATCGCTTGAAAATGATATAAAGAACGCCGGAATCGGAGCTACGGTTTGGAAATGGCAAGCGATTCAAATATGACACCGGTCTGCGATTTACAGCAAGTAGCCATCTAAATGCAACGAGATGAACATGCTACTGCACCCAAACATGACAACAAAATACATGGCAGGGATGCATTCAGATGCTTAACAAAAGTCTAGCACTGAGCTACGGCCAATTCATCCATTAACAGGTTCAAACAAGCATGGCAAAAATGCATATGGCAAACAGATATCAGACTTAGTGAAATTAACACTTGTCTGGAATTTCAGATCAGGTAGCACTCTTCGGAGCAACAAAACCACATGCTACAGGACCTGAACATGGCAAAGTAAAGCATGGCATGGAGCTACTCAAAGAGCTTAACAAAAGTCCCTAAGTGACCTTGAGCCAAAAGGGATCAGAAAATACAATTGCAAGCATGTGAACATAGCAAAAACATAATCAGATCACAGACTTAGTGAAAACTGGCCCATGCTGAAACATAACTCAAGTAGGCATGTTTACGAGCTCGATACACTCACTACGGAGCAAGTCATGACAAACTAAGCACACACCCATTAATAACACACAAAATGCAAGCTAGAAATGGCAAGAACAATAGCATAGCATGCACGGATCAACTACAACATCATCGGCAAAATTGCAAACAAGTTGACAATCTGCCCAGATTCACAAAGTAGCAAAAGTAGAGCTCGATTGACTCAAGCTAGGGTGCTCCATAATTGCAAACAAAGACATGGATGGATAGAGAACTACAATATTAACAAAACATCCTTAATGATCATCCTCAAAAGAGGCACGGATCACTAGGAAACAACATGAACATATGGCATCATGAGATAAACAGATCAAGGACTTAGTGGAAATGCTAAGTCCCTGAAAACAGAATTACCAAGTGCACCACTTTGCAAGCTTGCACTAGTCACCACACACATCACAAGAATACATGGGTTGCACCTCTGGAAAGATGACAAAACCCTTAACAAAACATATGTAGAGCACAGGGGCATATCATGCACACAATAATCATGGCAAAAATGACAAAAAGCTAAATGGAGTAGCAGATCTGACAATTATCTCAAGTAGCCCTCTTCTAACAGCATTTCGGGCATCAAGATGAACTCAAATGAAAATGATGCAATGGAATGAAATGATTTACTCTCTGAGATGAACATTTTGATATGCTATATGCATGAATCAGAGCTACGGATGCAAAGTTACGGGGCTATGAACAGGAGCATATGGATCTGGAATTTTGGGACTTAGAAGAAAATCACCTAGGGTTTACTGTTCACGGCCAGATCTGGATCGGGGCACGGAAATCGAGGAACGCCAGAATCTTCGCCGGAGTTCGTCGGAGAGGGAGAAGACGGCCGGGGGCGGCCGGATCCGTACGGGAGGCGGGGCTGGGAGGAGGCGGAGGAGCTGGCCGGCTTTGGCGGAGCTCGGCTCCGGCCAGCTAGGCGCGAGGCGGCGGGGAGGCGTGCGGTGGCGGCCGGCTACTGCGCGCGGCGGAGCGACGAGCTCCGGGCAGCCGGAGTTGGCGGCGGCGGCGTCGGGCCGGAGGAGGAAGGCGGGCGCACGGGGCGCGAGGAGGCGGGCGGCGGAGAGGCGGCTACGGGCCGCGGGGGCCCCGGCTGGGCCTCGCGGGCCTCGGCGGCGGCGGCGGCGCGCCACGTGGCAGCTTGCCACTAGTGCGGGCGGGCGGCGGACGGTGTCCGGCTAGCACGGACGTGTCCGCCGTGGCGCGGGGTGGATTTTTAGGGTTAGAGGAAGGGGAAGATCCGCGAATTTCGGGAGGGGACTTTAAATAGAGGTAGAGGGAGCTAGGAGAGTCCAAATGAGGTGCAGTTTTTGGCCATGCGGTCATGATCAAACGCTCTAGATGATGGAGAAGGCTTAGGTGGGTTTTGGGCCAAATTGGAGGGGTGTTGGGCTGCAACACACACGAGGCCTTTTCGGTCCCTCGGTTCACCGTTGGAGTATCAAACGAAGTCCAAATGATACGAAACTTGACAGGCGGTCTACCGGTAGTAAACCAAGGCCGCTGGGCAAGTCTCGGTCCAATTCGGAAATGTTTAATCCCCACACATGAAAGAAAGCTAGAAATGACCACTGTAGGAGAAAAAAGCGCCGGAATGCAAAACGGACAATGGGGAAAATGCTCGAATGCATGAGACGAACACGTATGCAAATGCAATGCACATGATGACATGATATGAGACGCATGACAACGATAACAACACACGGAGACAAAAACTCGAACCCGAGAAAATAAAATAACTTAACGCCGGAAATGGCAAGAGTTGGAGTACAAATTGGGAAAGTTACATCCGGGGTGTTACAACACTCCACCACTACGAAAGGATCTCATCCCGAGATCTAGGACTGAAAGAACGCCGGGTACTCAGAACGGAGGTGATCCTCGCGTTCCCAGGTAGCTTCATGATCAGAATGGTGTGACCACTTGACTTTGAGAAATTTGATTGACTTGTTGCGAGTCTTGCATTCAATCTCTTCGAGAATAGCAACTGGGTGCTCACGATAAGAGAGATCTTCTTGGAGCTCAATGTCCTCGAAGTTGACGGTGCGGTCAGGAGTCTTGAAGAACTTTCGAAGCTGAGAGACATGGAACACGTCATGAACATTTGCAAAGTTTGAAGGAAGCTCGAGTTGATAGGCGAGGTCGCCTCTCTTGCTGACAATCTTGAAAGGTCCCACGTATCTAGGGGCAAGCTTCCCTTTGATACCGAAGCGACGAGTACCTTTCATAGGAGAGACGCGGAGGTAAACATGATCTCCGATCTCGAAAGCCAAATCACGGTGCTTACTATCATAGTAGCTCTTCTGGCGGGATTGGGCTGCTTTGAGGTTTTCACGAATGACTTTGCACATTTCCTCTGCCTCTGTGATTAAGTCATTACCCAAGAGCCGACATTCCCCGGTTTCAGACCAGTTGAGAGGGGTACGACACTTCCTGCCATACCGAATTTCAAATGGGGCCTTGCCCGAACTTGCTTGAAAACTGTTGCTGTAGGAGAATTCAGCATAAGGAAGACAATCCTCCCACTTCATGCCGAAGGAGATCACACAATCCCTGAGCATATCTTCAAGAATCTGGTTGACACGCTCGACTTGACCGCTAGTTTGAGGATGGAAAGCTTGCTGAAGCGGATGTTGGTGCCCATGGCCTTCTGAAAAGAATCCCAAAACTTGGAGGTAAAAATGCTGCCACGGTCTGAAGAGATCACTTGTGGAATACCGTGCAGAGAGACAATACGAGAGGTATAGAGTTCCGCCAATTGAGCTACAGTGATCGACTCTTTTATAGGCAGAAAGTGAGCCACTTTGGTGAGTTTGTCAATGACAACGAATATAGCATCATTGCCACGCTTGGACTTTGGAAACCCAGTCACGAAGTCCATCTCAATGTGGTCAAACTTCCATTCTGGAATGGCAAGAGGTTGGAGGAGACCTGCTGGCCTTTGGTGTTCTGCCTTCACTCTTCTGCAGACATCACATTCATTCACGAACTGAGCAATCTCACGCTTCATTCGAGTCCACCAATAAGCTTTCTTGAGGTCCTGATACATCTTCGTGCTCCCAGGGTGGATGGAGAGGAGAGAATTGTGAGCCTCGTTCAAGATCACTTTACGAAGGTCACCTTTGGGTACAACAATACGATCCTCGAAGAAGAGAGTGTCCTTGTCATCAAGGCGGTAGCACTTGTACTTGGGTTGACTCTTGGCAATCCCAATCTTCACCTTTTTCACCATAGCATCAAGAAGCCGGGCTTGGCGAATCTGGTCTTCCAAGGTAGGAGAGACTTGAAGGTTGGTGAGGAAACCTTGAGGAACAACTTGCAGATTAAGCTTGCAGAAAGCTTCACAAAGCTCGGGTTGATAAGGCTTAAGAATCAGACTGTTGCAATAAGCTTTTCTACTCAATGCGTCAGCAATCACATTGGCCTTGCCTGGAGTATACTCGATACTCGGATTATACTCTTGAATCATTTCAACCCATCGAGTTTGCCTGAGGTTGAGATTAGGCTGAGTGAAGATGTACTTGAGACTCTTGTGGTTAGTGAAAATGTCCACTTTTCTTCCCAATAGAAGATGTCTCCAAGTCAAAAGAGCGTGCACAACTGCCGCCAACTCGAGATCATGAGTGGGGTAGTTCTTCTCATTGGGCTTCAACTGGCGAGAGGTATACGCAACAACTTTCTTCTCTTGCATCAACACTGCGCCAAGACCTTGGAGAGAGGCATCACAAAAGATCTCGTACGGCTTGTATTCATCAGGTGGAGTTAGAACTGGAGCAGTGATCAATTTCTCTTTCAAAGTGTTGAAAGCAATATCACACTCCGGAGACCAAACGTACTTGACGTGCTTCTGGAGAAGATTTGAGAGAGGCTTCACGATCTTAGAAAAGTTTTCAATGAATCTTCGGCAATAGCTTGCGAGACCGAGGAAGCTACGGAGTTGCTTCACATTCTGAGGAGGTTCCCAATTCACAATTGCAGACACCTTCTCAGGATTCACGGCAATGCCCTTGGCAGAGATGATATGACCAAGATAAAGAACCTCATCGAGCCAAAATTCACACTTGGAGAACTTGGAGTAGAACTGATGTTCCCTGAGCTTATCAAGAACCAAATGCAAGTGCTTGGCATGATCTTCCTTGTTCTTGGAGAAAACCAGAATGTCGTCGAGATAGACCAAAACGAAGTCATTGGTGTAGGCGTTGAAGATGAAGTTCATCATGCGAGAGAACGTCGGAGGAGCGTTGACGAGACCAAAAGACATGACAGTATATTCATATGAATCAAAGCTTGTCCTGAAGGCCGTCTTGGGAATATCTTGCTCACGGATTCGAATCTGATGATAACCCATATGGAGATCAAGCTTGGAGAATACTTGGGAGCCTTTGAGTTGTTCGGACAACTCATTGATGCTGGGAAGTGGGTATTTGTTCTTGATGGTCTTCTTGTTCACTGGACGGTAATCAACACAAAGTCGGTCCGTTCCATCCTTCTTCTTCACAAAAAGAACACCACAACCCCACGGAGAAGAACTAGGCCGGATGAGACCCATTCTTTCTTGAATATCGAGTTGCTTCTTCAGCTCCTTCAACTCTTCAGGTCCGAGCTTGTAAGGACGTTTGCACACAGGTTCTGTGCCAGGCTCAAGATCAATAACGAATTCAACTGGCCGGTGCGGAGGCATTCCTGGAAGCTCTTCTGGAAAGACGTCTTGATATTCGCAAATGACTAGAATTTGCGAGATGGCATCCAGTTCACCCTTCTCATTGAGAGAAAACAAACGGATGGTATTATCCCGAGCGTCAAAGACAATTACATCCTCAGACGAATGAGTTAATTGAATCTGCCTGGCTGCACAATCAAGATGCGCCTTGTGCTTAGAGAGCCAATCCATTCCGAGAATAAGATCAATATCCGAGTTACCAAGAACCACCGGAGAAGAGAGAAACTTGTAGTCACCCAATGTGATAGAGATGTCGGGAGCAACCAAACTAGAAGTCAAAAGCTTGCCGGGAGAAACAACTTGCATGACTTTGGGCATGATCTCAGTCTCAACATTGTGCTTCGATGCAAAAGGGCATGACAAAAAGGAATGCGATGCACCCGTGTCATAAAGAACTTTTGCAGGAACATCGTTAACAGGAAGGTTACCCATGATCACATCTGGTGAGTCCTCTGCCTGAGCTACATTCAGCAAATTGACCTTAGCATGCTTGGGGTTATGCTTGACCACAGCTGTACTTGCCGATCTGACAGGAGGAGGAGGAGGAAGACGCCTCTGGTTGAAACACTTGTTGGCATTGTGACCCTTCTGTTGGCACTTATTGCACGTGACCTCTGAAAGCAGACGGTGGTACGGAGCACTCGATCTTGGAGCTTGAGATGAAGTCTTGTTCTGAAAGCCAGGGTTGGGTGGGTGGGAAGAACCACTGCCACCTTTGCTCTTTTGCTGATACGGCTGACGGAACGAAGGAGGAGGAAGCCAATACTTCTGCTGCTTGGCCACTTGAGTAGAGGAAGAAGGAGTAACATCTCTGAATCGCTTCTTGGAAGCATCACACCTCAACTGAGCAGCCTCTTGCTTCAGTGCCATGTTGTAGAACTCATCGTATCTCAAGGGCTCGAAGAGAACAAGAGCGAGCTGTATTTCTTCTCTGAGACCACCCCTGAACTGGTATATCATGCTCTTCTCATCAGGGACGTCCTGCTTGGCAAAGCGGGCGAGCTTCTGGAACAACTTGTTGTAGTCATAGACAGACAAAGAGCCTTGCTTCAGGTTGTGGAATTCCTCACGCTTGCTTTCAACCACGCTCTGAGGGATATGATGAGCTCGGATTGACGGAATTCATCCCAAGTGATAACACGTCCACCTCTGGAATCCTTGTACTGCTGGAACCATTCTGTAGCTTGATCTTTGAGTTGGAAGGAAGCGAACTTGACAAAGTCCTCAGGCCTGACGTTACTGCACTCAAAATGCTTGCACAGATCCACAAGCCAATCGTCAGCATCGGTTGCCTCAACACAATTGCTGAAAGTCTTTGGCCCATTAGCAAGGAACTGGTTGAGTGTAGCAAAGTGATTCTGATTGTTGCCTTGATTCCCTTGGTTGCCTTGATTGCGCTCTTGAAGAATTTGCATGATCAACTGTGTGTTTGCATTGGTTGCGGCCATCACAGCTTGCCATGCCTCCGGAGGAGGTGGAGGTGGTGGCGGATCAGGATTCGGAGTCGTGCGCGTTGGAGGAGCCATCCTGAAGAGGTTGACATCCATTAGCACATTGACAGACAAATATTGAAGCTGAATCCAACGGAATGAAAATTGCAACATATAATCTTCACATCCGAACAAAATGAACGAATGCATTCCTCTTGAAATGGTCACATATCCATAAATTGAGAAGCCACTTAGAATTAAGGTAGAGAAATAAATCAACAAGGTACGGATCAAGAACGAATAATCGGTAAGAAATCCCAATCTCAAACCAATATCCGTGGAAGAAGAACTAGAGCTACAAGAATTCCCACCTATGAAACTCCCGAGCCTTTCCGGTTATGCAATCAGGTGTTGGGGATACAGGGGAAGCATAATATCTCACCCAAACTAGCAAATCCTACATCCAGCTGTATCCATCCTTCAACACATAACAAAGAAACCTTCAGAAACCATCTACCTCAACCTTTGAAAAGCATCCGTTATACAAGTTATGGCGATACTCCCGAACTCCTGCCCCAGTACTGGGTGGCGTCGAGGTTATCTCACCAACGAACTGCATAAAAGAGATTTTCGATGTCGGCGTACTAAACTCAGGTATTCCAGAATTGCAACGATAAAATTATGATGACAACACCTCAGAGCTCAACTCCCCGGGACACTTCCACAAAACCCCTGACAGGAGGCACCAAGACAATGTTCTCATCATAAAACCATCGGAACGATTCCAAGATACCCGCGTGATCCTAATTTTTTTAGTGAAATTTGAGAAGAGAAGAGTCAAAACTCTACGTCAGGATGCCTTACCAGAGCGATGAGGAGACTGGGAAGTAAAAAGAATTCCTAAACTCTCCGATATATAATTCCTAATGACTCAAAACATTTTTCTAGACACAACTCGGCTGCTAAAAACGATCAAGCAATGGGGCTCCTAAGGTCGGGGAAGGCTCTGATTACCAACTTGTAACACCCTCGATGCGACTATAGCTCCCACGTGTCGAGGCACGACTTAGAGACATAATCGCATTGAAGGCATATGTCGCAAGTTAGGCAATCTTCACAACATCCCATGTAATATAAATAATAAAGGGGAGATAACATAGTTGGCTTACACTCGCCACGTCAATCAAGTACATAAATAACATTACATCATCCAAACACTCATGGCCCGACTACGGCGCAAAAATAAAAGAGAACCCAACATGCGACACGGTCCCGATCACCCCCAACTGGGCACCACTACTGATCATCAGGAAAGGAGACATAGTAACGTTGAGAGTCCTCGTCGAACTCCCACTTGAGCTCAAACGCGTCTCCAGGAGCGGAATCATCAGGCCCTGCATCTGGTGTGATAGTAATCTGTGAGCCACAGGGACTCAGCAATCTCGCACCCTCGCGATCAAGACTATTTAAGCTTATAGGTATGGCAAGGTAAATATATGTGGAGCTGCAGCAAGCGACTAGCAAAATATGGTGGCTATCCTGTTCGCAAAAGAGAGCGAGAAGAGGAGGCAAAGCGCGAGCGAGAAACTAGAGAGCAACCTGCGCAAACATTACTCCAACACCGTGTCCACTTTCCGGACTCCGCCGAGAAGAGGCCATCACGGTAACACACTCAGTTGGTTCATTTTAATTAAGTTAAGGTTCAAGTTATCTACAACCGGACATTAACAAATTCCCATCTGCCCATAACCGCGGGCACAACTTTCGAAAGTTCAAATCCCTGCAGGGGAGTCCCAACTTAGCCCATGACAAGCTCCCACGGTCAACGAAGGAATAGACCTCCTCCCAAGACGTTCCGATCAGACTCGGTATCTCGGTTACTCAAGACACTTCGACAGGTTAAAACAAGACCAGCAACACCGCCCGAATGTGCCGACAAATCCCGATAGGAGCTGCACATATCTCGTTCTCAGGGCACACTCAGATGAGACATCCTACGAGTAAAACCAACCCTCAAGTTGCCCCGAGGTGGCCCCGCAATCTACTCGGTCGAACCAACACTCAGAGGAGCACTGGCCCGGGGGGAGGGGTTAAAATAAGATGACCCTCGGGCTCCGGAAACCCAAGGGAAAAAGAGGCTAGGTGGCGAATGGTAAAACCAAGGTTGGGCATTGCTGGAAAAGCTTTAATCAAGGCGAACTATCAAGGGGTTCCCATTATAACCCAACCGCGTAAGGAATGCAAAATCCGGGAACATAACACCGATATGACGGAAACTAGGGCGGCAAGAGTGGAACAAAACACTAGGCGAGAGGCTGAGTCTTCCACCCTTTACCAAGTATATAGATGCATTAAGATAACATGGCAATATAATGATAACCCAACAAGTAAATAAATGTTCCAACAAGGAACGGCCTCCAATCTTCACCTGTAACTAGCAACGCTATAAGAGGGGCTGAGCAAAGCGGTAACATAGCCAATCAACGGTTTGGTAGGACATGGTGGGTTAGAGGTTTGACATGGCAATTTGGGAGGCTTGAAAGCAAGTGGTAGGCATCGTAGCATTGGCATAGCAAAAGAGCGAGCAAACTAGCATATCAAAGATAGTAGTGATTTCGAGGGTATGATCGTCTTGCGTGCACAGTTGTCAGAGTTGACTGGATCCTCGAAAGCAAACTCAACGGGCTCCTTGTTAGAGAACTCGTCTCCCGGCTCTACCCAAACAAGACAAACAAGCAACAAGGATACAATCAACCACGTGCAAGGATCAAGCAATATGATGCAATGATGATATGCTATGCGGGATGCGATGCGGGATGCATATGCAAGATATGACAGGAAATGCAAGAACCTGGCCTCAACTTGGAAATCCAAGTGTGCCACTGGAAATATGAGATGAAATCGCTTGAAAATGATATAAAGAACGCCGGAATCGGAGCTACGGTTTGGAAATGGCAAGCGATTCAAATATGACACCGGTCTGCGATTTACAGCAAGTAGCCATCTAAATGCAACGAGATGAACATGCTACTGCACCCAAACATGACAACAAAATACATGGCAGGGATGCATTCAGATGCTTAACAAAAGTCTAGCACTGAGCTACGGCCAATTCATCCATTAACAGGTTCAAACAAGCATGGCAAAAATGCATATGGCAAACAGATATCAGACTTAGTGAAATTAACACTTGTCTGGAATTTCAGATCAGGTAGCACTCTTCGGAGCAACAAAACCACATGCTACAGGACCTGAACATGGCAAAGTAAAGCATGGCATGGAGCTACTCAAAGAGCTTAACAAAAGTCCCTAAGTGACCTTGAGCCAAAAGGGATCAGAAAATACAATTGCAAGCATGTGAACATAGCAAAAACATAATCAGATCACAGACTTAGTGAAAACTGGCCCATGCTGAAACATAACTCAAGTAGGCATGTTTACGAGCTCGATACACTCACTACGGAGCAAGTCATGACAAACTAAGCACACACCCATTAATAACACACAAAATGCAAGCTAGAAATGGCAAGAACAATAGCATAGCATGCACGGATCAACTACAACATCATCGGCAAAATTGCAAACAAGTTGACAATCTGCCCAGATTCACAAAGTAGCAAAAGTAGAGCTCGATTGACTCAAGCTAGGGTGCTCCATAATTGCAAACAAAGACATGGATGGATAGAGAACTACAATATTAACAAAACATCCTTAATGATCATCCTCAAAAGAGGCACGGATCACTAGGAAACAACATGAACATATGGCATCATGAGATAAACAGATCAAGGACTTAGTGGAAATGCTAAGTCCCTGAAAACAGAATTACCAAGTGCACCACTTTGCAAGCTTGCACTAGTCACCACACACATCACAAAAATACATGGGTTGCACCTCTAGAAAGATGACAAAACCCTTAACAAAACATATGTAGAGCACAGGGGCATATCATGCACACAATAATCATGGCAAAAATGACAAAAAGCTAAACGGAGTAGCAGATCTGACAATTATCTCAAGTAGCCCTCTTCTAACAGCATTTCAGGCATCAAGATGAACTCAAATGAAAATGATGCAATGGAATGAAATGATGTACTCTTTGAGGTGAACATTTTGATATGCTATGTGCATGAATCGGAGCTACGGATGCAAAGTTACGGGGCTATGAACAGGAGCATATGGATCTGGAATTTCGGGACTTAGAAGAAAATCACCTAGGGTTTACTATTCACGGCCAGATCTGGATTGGGGCACGGAAATCGAGGAACGCCGGAATCTTCGCCGGAGTTCGTCGGAGAGGGAGAGGACGGCCGGGGGCGGCCAGATCCGTACGGGAGGTGAGGCCGGGAGGAGGCGGAGGAGCTGGCCGGCTTCGGCGGAGCTCGGCTCCGGCCAGCTAGGCGCGAGGCGGCAGGGAGGCGTGCGGTGGCAGCCGGCTCCTGCGCGCGGCAGAGCGGCGAGCTCCGGGCAGCCGGAGTTGGCGGCGGCGGCGTCGGGCTGGAGGAGGAAGGCGGGCGCGCGGGGCGCGAGGAGGCGGGCGGCGGAGAGGCGGCTACGGGCCGCGGGGGCCCCGGCTGGGCCTCGCGGGCCTCGGCGGCGGCGCACCACGTGGCAGCTTGCCACTGGTGCGGGCGGGCGGCGGACGGTGTCCGGCCGGCACGGACATGTCCGGCGCGGCGCGGGGTGGATTTTTAGGGTTAGAGGAAGGGGAAGATCCGCGAATTTCGGGAGGGGACTTTAAATAGAGGTAGAGGGAGCTAGGAGAGACCAAATGAGGTATGATTTTCGGCCACGCGATCGTGATCGAACGCTCTAGATGATGGAGAAGGCTTAGGTGGGGTTTGGGCCAAATTGGAGGGGTGTTGGGCTGCAACACACTTGAGGCCTTTTCGGTCCCTCGGTTAACCGTTGGAGTATCAAACGAAGTCCAAATGATACGAAACTTGACAGGCGGTCTACCTGTAGTAAACCAAGGCCGCTGGGCAAGTCTCGGTCTAATCCGGAAATGTTTAATCCCCACACACGAAAGAAAGCTAGAAATGACCACCGGAGGAGAACAAAGCGCCGGAATGCAAAACGGACAACGGGGAAAATGCTCGAATGCATGAGATGAACACGTATGCAAATGCAATACACATGATGACATGATATGAGATGCATGACAACGATAACAACACACGGAGACAAAAACCCGAACCCGAGAAAATAAAATAACTTAACGCCAGAAATGGCAAGAGTTGGAGTACAAATTGGGAAAGTTACATCCGGGGTGTTACATGTGGCGTACCGCAAAATGGACGAAACGGACCTCCTACGGTCGAAACGGGGGTCCTGTTGATCGGGAGGGGTGCGGCGTACCGCAAAACGGACGAAACGGACCTCCTACGGTCGAAACGGGGGTCCTGTTCATCGGGAGGGGTGTGGCGTACCGCAAAACGGGACTCCATGGGATACTGTTCATCTCCACCGTCGACCTCCTCCAGCCTCCACGGGCTCCTATTCATCCAGCCTCCACCGCGCGCTACTCCACCGGCTACTGTTCAACCACCCCTCCACCGCCTACTGTTCATCCAGCCCTCCACACCACGGGGTCCTGTTCAACCACCCCTCCACGGGCACCCCTCCACCGTCTACTGTTCATCCAGCCCTCCACACCACGGGGTCTTGTTCATCCAGAGGCAACGCCACCGCTCACTGTTCATCCACCCCCCCGCAACGCTCACTGTTCATCCAATAGATCGACTTTAGGTAGCAGAAGTAGCAAAGTAATCACTCGATCGGGTTCAGTTAACAGCCATCGATCGATCGCTCGAGTTCAGTAATGCGTAGCCTGCAGTGCAATCGCTCGGGTTCAGTTAGAGCCCAACGACTCGCTCGGGTTCAGTTAGAGCCAACGCCTCGCACACACACGCGTACGTGTATGAGAGAAACACGCATCGCTCGGCCCCCGACCTCCCACCGTAACCGGGAACTCCCCGAAATTTTCCTCACCCTCGCTTCTACCATGGTTTTTTCCGTCATGGACGGGCCAAAGAATGTCATGCAGCTGTGTCTGCGGCCCGCCTAGGACGAAAAGCCCATTTTCTGTCATGATTTTTTGTCATAGAAGTAGGAGCCCACCACATCTATGATGATACCGGGTTTTGTCAGAATTATCGTCATAGAAGTGTCATATGTATGACAGAAAAAAATTCGTTCGGCCCAAAATGTCACGGATGTGTCTTTTTTTTGTAGTGTTAAGAACTCCCACTTAGATAGACATCCCTCTAATCCTCTAAGTGATCACGTGATCCATATCAACTAAACCATGTCCGATCATCACGTGAGATGGAGTAGTTTCAATGGTGAACATCACTATGTTGATCATATCTACTATATGATTCACGCTCGACCTTTCGGTCTCAGTGTTCCGAGGCCATATCTGTTATATGCTAGGCTCGTCAAGTTTAACCTGAGTATTCCACGTGTGCAACTGTTTTGCACCCGTTGTATTTGAACATAGAGCCTATCACACCCGATCATCACGTGGTGTCTCAGCACGAAGAACTTTCACAACGGTGCATACTCAGGGAGAACACTTATACCTTGATAATTTAGTGAGAGATCATATTATAATGCTACCGTCAAGCAAAGCAAGATAAGATGCATAAAAGATAAACATCACATGCAATCAATATAAGTGATATGATATGGCCATCATCATCTTGTGCTTGTGATCTCCATCTCCGAAGCACCGTCATGATCACCATCATCACCGGCGCGACACCTTGATCTCCATCGTAGCATCGTTGTCGTATCACCAACTTATGCTTCTACGACTATCGCTACCGCTTAGTGATAAATTAAAGCACTACAGGGCGTTTGCATTGCATACAATAAAGCGACAACCATATGGCTCCTGCCAGTTGCCGATAACTCGGTTACAAAACATGATCATCTCATACAATAAAATTTAGCATCATGCCTTGACCATATCGCATCACAACATGCCCTGCAAAAACAAGTCAGACGTCCTCTACTTTGTTGTTGCAAGTTTTACGTGGCTGCTATGGGCTGAGCAAGAACCGTTCTTACCTACACATCAAAACCACAACGATAGTTCGTCAAGTTAGTGCTGTTTTAACCTTCTCAAGGACTGGGCGTATCCACACTCGGTTCAACTAAAGTTGGAGAAACTAACACCCGCCAGCCACCTGTGTGCAAAGCAAGTCGGTAGAACCAGTCTCGCGTAAGCGTACACGTAATGTCGGTCCGGGCCGCTTCATCCAACAATACCGCCGAACCAAAGTATGACATGCTGGTAAGCAGTATGACTTGTGTCGCCCACAACTCACTTGTGTTCTACTCGTGCATATGACATCTACACATAAAACCTGGCTCGGATGCCACTGTTGGGGAACGTAGTAATTTAAAAAAAAATCCTACGCACACGCAGGATCATGGTGATGCATAGCAACGAGAGGGGAGAGTGTTGTCTACGTACCCTCGTAGACCGTTTGCGGAAGCATTATATCAACGCGGTTGATGTTGTCGTACGTCTTCACGATCCGACCGATCCAAGTACCGAAAGCACGGCACCTCCGAGTTCTGCACACGTTCGGCTCGGTGACGTCCTCGCCTTCTCGATCCAGCAAGAGGATCGAAGTAGTAGATGAGTTCCGGCAGCACAACGGCGTGGTGACGGTGTTGCTGAAGAACAATATCCGCAGGGCTTCGCCTAAGCACTACGAAAACTATGACAGAGGATAAACTAGACGGGACGGGGTTGCCGGCACACGGCTTGGTGTTTCTTGATGTCCCTTGGGTGCTAGCCCTACCCCTCTATTTATATGTTGAGCCTTGGGTCGAAACTTGTAGTAAAAGCCTCCACAAAGTCGGTTTCACCCGAAAGGCAAGAGTCCTTCCAGACGCCAGGGACCCTGGTGTCTGGCCCCTGGACTCCGCAAAGCTTCCTTTTGCGCTTTCCAAAAACCTTGTGGGCTTTCCCCTTTGGCCCAAATAAAGTGTTCTCGTAACCAAACATTTCGGGAAACATCCGGAACCCCTTCCGGTGAATTCCGGAACCCTTCCGGAGTCCAAACACTATATATATCAATCTTTATCTCCGAACCATTCTAGAGTTCCTCGTCATGTCCGTGATCTTATCCGGAACTCCGAACAACATTCGGTCACCAACATACATAACTCATAGTACTATATCGTCAACGAACATTAAGCGTGCGGACCCTACGGGTTCGAGAACTATGTAGACATGACCGAGACACCTCTCTGGTAAATAACCAATAGCTGGACCTGGATTCCCATATTGGCTCCTACTTATTCTATGAAGATCTTTATCGATCGAACCGCATAACAACATATGTTGTTCCCTTTGTCATCGGTATGTTACTTGCCCGAGATTCGATCGTCGGTATCTCAATACCTAGTTCAATCTTGTTATCGGCAAGTCTCTTTACTCGTTCCATAATACATCATCCTGCAACTAACTCATTAGTTGCAACGCTTGCAAGGCTTATAGTGATGTGCATTACCGAGTGGGCCCAGAGACACCTCTCCGACAATCGGAGTGACAAATCCTAATCTCGAAATACGCCAACCCAACAAGTACCTTCGGAGACACCTGTAGAGCACCTTTATAATCACCCAGTTACGTTGTGACATTTGGTGGCACACAAAGTGTTCCTCTGGTAAACGGGAGTTGCATAATCTCATAGTCATAGGAATATGTATAAGTCATGAAGAAAGCAATAGCAACAAACTAAACGATCAAGTGCTAAGCTAACAGAATGGGTCAAGTCAATCACATCATTCTCCTAATGATGTGATCCCGTTAATCAAATGACAACTCTTTGTCTATGGCTAGGAAACATAACCATCTTTGATTAACGAGCTAGTCAAGTAGAGGCATACTAGTGACACTCTGTTTGTCTATGTATTCACACATGTATTATGTTTCCGGTTAATACAATTCTAGCATGAATAATAAACATTTATCATGAAATAAGGAAATAAATAATAACTTTATTATTGCCTCTAGGGCATATTTCCTTCATTAATCCCTTATCAGCCCCCAGGCTATATGGTACCAGCTACCGAGATATTGAACAGTGAGTACATATAAGCAATGCGATGAAACTAACCTCGATGGAAAACAACATTGTTCTCAATATTGTCCTGTATGAGTACATATAAAGGCATGTTAACCACAACAGGCTAAACATCAACCAAATATATTCATGGTAGACAACATAATCTACAAATGATAGCTTCAGTGTGTAGGCTTAAGCACGCTAGTTAAGCAAAACAAGAAGTGGAAAGGTGTGTTAACTGCATCAGGCATGCATGACATTTAAAAACAAGCAAATAGTCATTCAGATTGGTATTGTGAAGGTCTAAAGTACACTAGCTATTGTTAAAAAACAAAAAGACATGTTAACTGCAATATCCTTAACAACAACCAAATATCATAATTCATAGTGGTATTCTTGAAACTGTTATTGATGAAATTGAACTGCACGGAAAATAGTTGCACATATAGAGCATCACATTATGAAGAACTGAAATAAACAAGGCATAAGGCCATCTCTAGCCGATCCTTTAAAAGTTAAAGGACTAAAACCCTTAGTGGATACTCCCTTCGTCCAGAAATACCTATCATCATTCATCAAAATGGATAAAAGGAGATGTATCTAGACGTATTTTAGTTCTAGATATATTCATGTTTATCCATTTTGATGACAAGTATTTTTGGACGGAGGGAGTATATATATACTCCAGTAATTTTTGGCCGCTTCTAGTTGATCCCCTAAACTTAATGTTGTAAACTTCAATTTGATCAAGTTCAAAGTAGGTTCGACTGAAAGTAGCTTGCATTCAAACATAAAACATAGATAGTTTTGCATAACCGAACATAAAACATAAATTTAAACTAAGCTAAACTACTTTCAGTCGAAGTAGAGGTCAAGCCAATCCTTCCTCGTCAGGTACGATGTTCCATGATCCGGGTCTGGGCTGGTGCCGTCGTCGGGGTCGTTGGGGAAGACACTCCTCCACTCATCGACTTCGATCTCCTCGTCCTCGCCACCCACCTTGACACCCTATGTGCCGCCGTCCTCTCCACCTTCAACCTCGTCATCGGAGGAGAGCGTGATAACCTCGCCGCCCTCCGCGCCAGCAAAGATCGCCCACTCCGCCTCCACTAGCTCCGGGTGCTTCCGGCAGAGCTATTGCATGTAGGCCTCGTCGGCGACCTCGGCCTCAAGGCGCTCCCACGCCTCGCAGTCCTCCTGTGATAACCCACAAGTATAGGGGATCACAACAGTTTTCGAGGGTAGAGTATTCAACCCAAATTTATATATTTGACACAAGGGGAGCCAAAGAATATTTGAAGGTATTAGCAGCTGAGTTGTCAATTCAACCACACCTGGAGATTAATTATCTGCAGCAAAGTGATCAGTAGCACAGTAATATGATAGTTTTGATAGTAGTGACGGTAGCAACGGTAACGGTAACAGTGATAGCAATAATTTTATAGCAAGTGTAATAGTGATGATGGCAATAATTACACAGCAAGATCAATAAGGATAAATTCGTAGGCATTGGATCAGTGACTTGTTGGATGATATTCATCATGTGACAGTTATAACCTAGGGCGATACGGCACTAGCTCCAGTTCATCGATATAATGTAGGCATGTATTCCGTAAATAGTCATACATGCTTTATTAAAAGAACTTGCATGACATCTTCTGTCCTACCCTCCTGTGACAGTGGGGTACATATTGGAAACTAAGGGATATTAAGGCCTCCTTTTAATAGAGAACCGAAACAAAGCATTAACACATAGTGAATACATGAACTCCTCAAACTACGGTCATCACCGGGAGTGGGCCCGGTTGTTGTCACTCCGGGGTTGCCGGATCATAACACACAGTAGGTGACTATAACTTGCAAGATCGGATCTAACACATAGATATAATGATGAATTCATAAACGGTTCAGGTCTGAAATCATGGCACCCGGGCCCAAAGTGACAAGCATTAAGCATGGCAAAGTCATAGCAACATCAATCTAAGAACATAGTGGATACTAGGGATTAGGAGTAACAAAACTAACTCGATTACATGATGAATCTCATCCAACTCCTCACTGACCAGCGAGCCTACGAAGGAATTACTCACTCCCGGTGGGGAGCATCATGGAATTGGCGATGGATAAGGGTTGGTGATGACGAAGAACGAAGATCCCCCTCTCCGGAGCCCCAAACGGATTCCAGATCTGCCCTCCCGAGGAAGAACAGGGCTTGGCGGCGGCTCCGTCTCGTGAATCACAATAATTCTTTCTCCCTGATTCTTTTCTAGAATAATGTGATTTTATAGTATCAAGGGGGTCATCGGCGGGGCCACCAGGTGGGTACAACCCACCTGTGCGCGCCAGGAGAGGGGGGCGCGCCCTGGTGGGTTGTGCCCACCCAGGGGCCCCTCTCTGGTAGGTCTTTACTCCAGAAATTCTTATTATCGGTATAAAAAAATCCTCAAAGAGTTTCGTTCCATTCCGAGAACTTGTATTTCCGCACAAAAACAACACCATGGTAGTTCTGCTGAAAACAGCGTCAGTCCGGGGTTAGTTTCATTGAAATCATGCAAATTAGAGTCCAAAACAAGAGAAAAAGCATGAGAAAAAGTAGATACATTGGAGACGTATCAACTCCCCCAAGCTTAAACCTTTGCTTGTCCTCAAGCAATTCAGTTGATAAACTAAAAGTGAGAAAGAAAAACTTTTACGAACTCTTTTGCTCTTGTTTGCATAAATAAGCTTAAACAACACCCAAGTTTTCAGCCATCATTATAACTAACCATGTCGACAATAACTCTTAAAGATTATAATGATTCATATCAATGACATAATCAGCTAGCGAGCAATAATAAGATATCTCAAACAACAACACGTTGTCAAAATAACCATGATAAAATATAACAATAATGGTATCTCGCTAGCCCTTTTTGAGACCGCAAAACTTAAATGTAGGGCACCTTCGAAGTTCAAGCAGCGACTAAACATTGTAATTCATGGTAGAAAAGATCCAGTCATGATGCACCCAACATTAGCTATACACAATGCATAAATCATGACTGATGTGCTCTACTCAGTTTCTGGCGCTTGTTTTTAGAAGGTGGTGACACAACATAAAAGTAAATAGAAAGTCCCTTCGCAGAGGGAAGCAGTGATTTGCAGAGGTGCCAGAGCTCAATTTTTAAAATAGAGATAAATGAAATTTTGAGACATGCACCCTTCTCATTCACTTCACGACCATTAGTTATCAACATCTTCCATGCTAAGCACGCTAGTGGCGGTTCCCAAGCGTAAAGTAAAGGTTTTGACTCCATTGGGAGTTTTTGTTTGATTATTTAAGAGATGAACTATTTTTTGTATTTTGCAGTTTGGGATTGGGCATCCCTATTACCGCCCATTTCCTCGTGCGATGGCAAGTGAATAAACACTCGACCTGAGGATAACATGCTTAGCACGGAAGATATCGGCCACCTCCTGTCGTTCCACGAATGATCCAGACACACAAAACGGATAATTTTTTTAGAAGTTTTTAGAGGTGTCACATGAAAATTTACTTAGGACGGCAGGGTAATACCGTATATAGGTAGGTATGGTGGACTCGTCTGGATTAACTTTGGGTTCAAGGTTTTCGATGTACAAGCAGAATCCCCACTTAGTACAGGCGAAGGCTAGCAATTTAAGATTGGGAAGCGGCCAGCTAGAGAGCAACAACGATCATAACCAGGCATTATGCATAAGTAACATTGGACACTAGCATGAGTAGGATATGAACAACATGAACATAAATATTATAGAGGCTATGTTGGTTTTGATTCAACTACATGCATGAACATGTACCAAGTCAACCCACTCGAACATTCAGAGGAGGATACCATATCATCATACTGCATCACAATCATTTTAACGCTATGTTGATATCCAAGATAAATCATTATTAACTCCCAGCTACTTATGCATGGCATGAGAAACTATAATCTCTAATTGTCATTGCAAACATGTTTAATCATAACAGGCTGAATCATGGGCACTAGGTTAAACATATTTACACAGACAAGACAAGTCGAGTTCATACCAGTTTCTCTTTGCCACGACCAGTTCATCAGATGTCATCATTATTGCCTTTCACTTGCACGACCAAATGATATGAAAATAATAATAGTGCAAGAGTGCCATGGACTAAGCTGGAATCTGCAAATATTTTATTCAACAGGAGAAGACAAGGTAAAATGGCCTCTTTATTAGTTCAACAGTTATTCATATGAGAGCCATTGAACATTTTCATCGTGGTCTTCTCCTCGGTACAACTCGAATAAAAGAAAAGAAATTCAGAGAAAAACACTGATTTTTTTTGGAGTTTTTGGTTTTCTTAAGAAAGCATATAAGGGAAAAACAAAAATGAGAAAAACTATTTACACGGGTAAGCTCCCAACAAGCAAAAGAAGAACAAGGAAATCTTTTTGGATTTTCTTTTTAATACTACTACTAAGCATGCATAGAAAGTAAATTAACTACAACTATTTTTTTGTTTTTCTAAAGTTTTTCATACACACAAGAAGAAAGCAAGAAAATAAATCTAAGCATGGATGATACAATGAAAAAGTGTGAACACTGACAAATGAAATGATATGTGAACATGAATTTAATGTCGGTGAGAAACACGTACTCCCCCAAGATTAGGCTTTTGGCCTAACTTGGTAGTGAATCAGTAGCCTAGAGGGTAGTAGTCGGCATGGTAGCTCATGGATGCTCTCGATGCGGAGGCCTCAGCACGCTGTGCCGCCAACACTGCTGCGTTGTGAGCTCGGGCCTCGCTCTCAAGAACACTATATCTTTCCTTGCTATGATAATCAAAGAGAGCAGGCGCAGGCAAATATGTGTCCACAACATGTGATTGGTTAAACAACAAATTATAAGTGAAGTTATCAGCCCTTCCCTTGAGAATCTTACGCTCCTTTAAGGCATCAAAATCTAAATATCGAGTGGGTAGGATAGGGTCAAAGGGCAAAGGTGAAACACCCAGTCCTCGTGCTAAGCGTGTGGCATAAATTCCACCATAGAACCAGCCACTTTTGGCGTTATGCTGAAGTCTACGTGCAACAATCGCTCTAGGGTTATAATTTCTTTCACCAGTGAGAGCGGTGTGAATGAGGCTCAAGTCTGGTGAACAAAGTATGCTATAGTCTTGCTTGCCTACTATGCATTTGCCGTTAAATAATGCAAGGTACTGAATTGCGGGAAAGTGAACACTTCTTATTCTTCCTTGTCTCACTCCTCTATTTTCACCGTAACAAAGGCTAGTCAAGAAGGTCTCATACTCAGCCTTTGCTGGCTAATCAAGTGAACCCCAAAATGGAAGTTTGCAATGGTAAGCAAAATTTTCTAGTGGAATAGTAAATGGTTCATCATAAAGCATAAACGACACCCTAGACTCACGTGGAAAATATTTAAATCCGTTGGCAAATGATTCAGTGAGGAGATGGCGCTGTTCACCCTTATATGAGAGGTAGGGACAGAGACCGACATTGTGAACATATTGCTCAAATTCCTATTTGATGCCCACCTGCATCATATACTCATCGCAGGGCCATAATCATGTTTTGGTGGCTGCATCTCGCGTGGAACTTTCACTTGGTTCAACGTAATACCGGTGGGCAGAACTGTCACTAGAGGATGCCCCCGAGGATCGTGTCCTTGAAGAACTCCTTCCAAATAGGTTCATCATGTCCGCGTACAATTTTCTGAAAATAAAATTTTTGGAGTGACAAAAATTTGTCAATAAAACTTCACAAAACTAATAGCGACTACTCATAGGGATACATAGAGGCCATAACAAGCATTCAAACAACTTAGAACACTAAGAATTCAACATGCAAGCACATCTAAAGCAGCACCAAGAGTAGCTAATTATTCAAAGTATAAACCACTAAAACAAAAACTAATTGGACAAATGGTGGAGTCACATACCAAGCAACAATCCCCCGAAACAGTTCCGGAAACGGAGCTTCAAGCAAAGAGATCAAAAATGGCAGCAAAATGAGCAAGAACACGAGAGAGAGAGCAATGGGGATTTTTTCCGGAGGTAGGTGACAATGTAGTATGAAGAGGTAAGTGAGGGGGCCCACGTGGGGACCACAACCCCCAGGGCGCGCCAGGGGGTGCTGCCGCGCCCAGGTGGGTTGTGCCCACCTGGTGCACCCCCTCTAGTTATTTTTACACAAAAAATTCTTAAATAATGAGGAAAAAATCATATAAAATTTTCAGGGTATTCCGAGAACTTTTATTTCTGGGTCATTTTTTATTGCATGGGAAATTCAGAAAACAAACAAAACATAGCATTTTATTTTATTTAACTAATAAAAACAGAGAATAAAAAGTAGGGACAGAAAGTAGTGCTTACTAAATTCATCAATTTCATACCGCTCAAAAATGATTCATTAATAAGGTTGATCAGGTCTTATTAACAACCACTTTCGATTAGCATGAAACCGAAGAACTTTCGTAAATAAATCACTAAGTTACCTCAATGGGGATATGCATTTCCCCAACAATAAGCATTTCATATTTCTTTTTGACAATAGATAGAGATATTTGAAAACTTCCGATAGTGATTGTCGGAGATTTTTCAATAACATTAATACCATTCACTTGGAATTGTTTCTTCGGAAAGTGCACCGTATGCTCATTAACATTGATATGAAAAGTGACCTTGCTTTTATTGCAATCAATAATAGCCCCTGCAGTATTCAAGAAGGGTCTACCAAGGATAATCGACATGTTGTTGTCCTCGGGCATCTCGAGTATAACAAAGTCAGTCAAAATAGTAACATGATCAACAACAACGGGCACGTCCTCACAGATACCAATAGGTATGGCAGTTGATTTATCAGCCATTTGCAAAGATATTTCAGTAGGTGTGAGTTTATCAAGTAAAGTCTTTTATATAAAGAGAAAGGCATAACACTAACACCAACTCCTAAATCACACAAAGCAGTTTTCACATAATTATTTTTGATAGAGCAAGGTATAGTTGGTATTCCCGGATCTCCAAGCTTTTTAGGTACTCCATCTTTAAAAGTATAATTAGCAATCATAGTGGAGATTTCAGCTTCCGGTATTTTTCTCTTATTTGTAATGATGTCTTTCATATACTTTGCATAAGGAGGCATTTTCAAGATACCAGCCAAGCGAGTACGCAAAAAGACTGGCCTCAACATTTCAGCAAAGCATTCAAATTCTTCATCATCATTCTTTTTAGTTGACTTGGGTGGAAAAGGCATAGGTTTTTGAACCCACGGTTCTCTTTCTTTACCGTGTTTCCTAGCCACAAAGTCTCTTTTGTCATATCTTTTATTTTTAGGTTGTGGGTTATCAAGATCAACATGTGGTTCTATCTCAACGTCATTATCTGGTTCTTTGTCATTTGTTGGTTGAGAGTCTTCATGAACCTCATCATTATATTTTTCATTATCATTAGGTGAGTGTTCATAACCAGACTGAGTTTCAACATCAGAGATAGAAGCTTCATTATCATTATCAGGAGGTTTTTCTATTTCAGGTTCACTGGAAGTGTGCAAGGTCCTATCATTTTTCTTTTTCCTTTTCTTTCTAGAAGGACTAGGTGCACTAGTGTTAGCTCTTTGTGAATCTTGTTCAATTCTTTTTGGGTGTCCCTCAGGATAAAGTGGTTCCTGAGTCATTTTACCTCCTCTAGTTGCAACTCTCACAGCAAATTCATGCATATTTTGATTCATTTCATCAAGTAATTCTCTTTGTGATTTAGCAAGTTACTCTAATTGAGTTTGAACCATAGAAGCATGTTTTCCAACACCTCTAACATCATTTGATATTCTAAATAACAAGTCACTCAAGCGAGCAATCATATCAGAATTATATTTCAATTATTTCATAACATTTCCATTGAAGATCTTGTTTCCTAATGTAGTTTTCAAACTCATAAAGGCATTGACTAGGATGCATATTGTGAGGATTATCATTTTCATTAAACTTCATAAGAGAATTTACCTCTACCACCTTAGGCAGTGGTGGTGTATTAAGCCCATGTATTTCTTCAATAGGAGGTAAATTTTTAACATCCTCAGCTTTAATACCTTTTTCCTTCATAGATTTCTTTACCTCTTGCATATCTTCATGACTGAGATATAATATACCCTCTTCTTCGGAGTGGGTTTAGGCGGTGGTTCAGGAATAGTCCAATCATCATAATTTTTCAATATGTTATTCAATAATTCTTCAGCTTGATCAATAGTTCGTTCCCTGAAAACACAACCAGCACAACTATCTAGGAAGTCCCTAGAAGCATCGGTTAGTCCATTATAGAAGATATCAACTATTTCATTTTTCTTAAGAGGATGATCAGGCAAAGCATTAAGTAACTAGCAAAGCCTCCCCTAAGCTTGTGGGAGACTCTCTTCTTTAGTTTGCACAAAGTTAAATATTTCCCGTAAGGCAGCTTGTTTCATATGAGCAGGAAAATATTTTTCAGAGAAGTAATAAACCATATCCTGGGGATTACGCACACAACCAGGAGCAAGAATATTGTACCAAGCTTTAGCATCACCCTTTAATGAGCAAGGAAATAATTTTAGAATTAAGTAATAGTGAGTTTTCTCATCATGAGTAACAAGGGTGGCTATATCATTCAATTTAGTAAGATGTGCCACAACAGTTTCAGTTTCATAACCATGGAAAGGATCAGATTCAACTAGAGTAATTAGCTCTGGGTCGACAGAGAATTCATAATCCTTATCATCAATACAGATAGGTGAAGTAGCAAACTTAGGATCACATTTCATTCTAGCATCCAGATATTTTTCTTTATACTCGTGTAGTAATTTCTCTAGATCATCTCTATCATTACAAGCAAGAATATCTCTAGTTCCTTCTTCACTCATAACATAACCTTCCGGTACCTTAGTCAATTCATATCTAGCAAGGCTAGTTCTAGCAGGTGTTTCAGGAGTTTCAGTTTCAAGCTCATCATTAGATTCAACAACATCATGTTGTATAACTCTAGCAATTTGTTTATCAAGAAATTCACCAAGTGGCACACCATCATTATCAAGCAAGGTACTAGCATCATCATAAGCATCATTCATAGTAGAAGTAGCATCATCAATAACTTGCGACATATCAGAATTAATAGCATGTTGTGGTGTTGCAAGTTTACTCATAACGGATGGTGAATCTAAAGCATAACTGGATGGCAGTTCCTTACCTCCCCTCGTCCTTGAGGGAAATATCTTAGTCTTTGGATCCTTCAAATTGTTCATAGTGATAATATGATAATAATCCCAGGTGACTCAAAAAATATAGCTATGCTCCCCAGCAACGGCGCCAGAAAAAGGTCTTGATAACCCACAAGTATAGGGGATCGCAACAGTTTTCGAGGGTAGAGTTTCAACCCAAATTTATAGATTCGATACAAGGGGAGCCAAAGAATATATGTGTTGGGGAGCGCAGTAATTTCAAAAAAAACCTACGCACACGGAAGATAAAGGTGATGCATAGCAACGAGAGGGGAGAGTGTCGTCCACGTACCCTCGTAGACCGTAAACGGAAGCATTATGAGAACGCGGTTGATGTAGTCGTGCGTCTTCACGATCCGACCGATCCAAGTACCGAACGTACGACACCTCCGAGTTCAGCACACGTTTAGCTCGGTGACGTCCCACGAACTCCGATCCAGCAGAGCTTCGAGGGAGAGTTCCATCAGCACGACGGCGTGATGACGGTGCTGATGATGCTACCGACGCAGGGCTTCGCCTAAGCACCGCTACGATATGACCGAGGTGGATTATGGTGCAGGGGGCACCGCACACGGCTAAAAGATCAACTGATCAACTTGTGTGTCTTGGGGTGCCCCCTGCCCCCGTATATAAAGGAGCAAGGGGGGAGGCCGGCTGGCCCTTGCAGGGCTCGCCAAGAGGAGGAGTCCTCCTCCTAGTGGGAGTAGGACTCCCCTTTCCTAGTCCCACTAGGAGGGGGAAGGAAGGAGTGGGAGAGGGGGAAAGGCAAGGGGGGCGCCGCCCCCCCTTCATTGTCCTATTCGGACTCAAGGGGCAGGGCACGTGGCCTGCCCTGGCCGGCCCCTCTCTCTCTCCACTAGGGCCCAACAAGGCCCATTAACCCTCGGGGGGGTTCCGGTAACCCCCCCGTCACTCCAGTAAAATCCCGATTTCACCTGGAACTATTCCGATGTCCAAATATTGGCTTCCAATATATCAATCTTTATGTCTCGACCATTTCGAGACTCCTCGTCATGTGCGTGATCATATCCGGGACTCCGAACTACCTTCGGTACATCAAAACACATAAACTCATATTACCGATCGCCACCGAATGTTAAGCATGCGGACCCTACGAGTTCGAGAACTATGTAGACAAGACCGAGAATCGTTTCCGGTTAATAACCAATAGTGGAACCTAGATGCTCATATTCGCTCCTACATATTCTACGAAGATCTTTATCGGTCAAACCGCATAACAACATACGTTGTTCCCTTTGTCATCAGTATGTTACTTGCCCGTGATTCGTTCGTCGGTATCCTCATACCTAGTTCAATCTCGTTACCGGCAAGTCTTTTTACTCGTTCCGTAATGCATCATCCCGCAACTAACTATTAGTCACAATGCTTGCAAGGCTTATTGTGATGTGCATTACCGAGAGGGCCCAGAGATACCTCTCCGACAATCGGAGTGCCAAATCCTAATCTCGATCTATGCCAACTCAACAAGTACCATCGGAGACACCTGTAGAGCACCTTTATAATCACCCAGTTACGTTGTGACGTTTGGTAGCAAACAAAGTCTTCCTCCGGTACTCAGGAGTTGCATAATCTCATAGTCATAGGAACATGTATAAGTCATGAAGAAAGCAATAGCAACAAACTAAAAGATCATCGTGCTAAGCTAACGGATGGGTCAAGTCAATCACATCATTATCTAATAATGTGATCATGTTAATCAAATGACAACTCATGTCTATGGTTAGGAAACATAACCATCATTGATTCAACGAGCTAGTCAAGTAGAGGCAAACTAGTGACACTCTGTTTGTCTATATATTCACACATGTACTAAGTTTTCGGTTAATAAAATTCTAGCATGAATAATAAACATTTATCATGATAAAAGGAAATATAAATAACAACTTTATTATTGCCTCTAGGGCATATTTCCTTCAATATGAAGGTATTAGCAGCTGATTTGTCAATTCAACCACACATGGAGATTAATTATCTGCAGCAAAGTGATCAGTAGCACAGTAATATGATAGTTTTGATAGTAGTGACAGTAGCAACGGTAAAGGTAACAGTGATAGCAATAATTTTGTAGCAAGTGTAACAGTGATGATAGCAATAGTAACACATCAAGATCAATAAGGATAAATTTGTAGGCATTGGATCGGTGACTTGTTGGATGATATTCATCATGTGACAGTTATAACCTAGGGCGAAACGGCACTAGCTCCAATTCATCGATATAATGTAGGAATGTATTCCGTAAATAGTCATACGTGCTTTATTAAAAGAACTTGCATGACATCTTTTGACCTACCCTCCCGTGGCAGCGGGGTCCATATTGGAAACTAAGGGATATTAAGGCCTCCTTTTAATAGAGAACCGGAACAAAGCATTAACACATAGTGAATACATGAACTCCTCAAACTACGGTCATCACTGGGAGTGGGCCCGGTTGTTGTCACTCCGGGGTTGTTGGATCATAACACGTAGTAGGTGACTATAACTTGCAAGATCGGATCTAACACATGGATATAATGATGAATTCATAAACGGTTCAGATCTGAAATCATGGCACCCGGGCCCAAAGTGACAAGCATTAAGCATGTCAAAGTCATAACAACATCAATCTAAGAACATAGTGGATACTAGGGATTAGGCCCTAACAAAACTAACTCGATTACATGATGAATCTCATCCAACTCCTCACCGACCAGTGGGCCTATGAAGGAATTTCTTACTCCCGGTGGGGAGCATCATGGAATTGGAGATGGAGAAGGGTTGGTGATGATGAAGAACGAAGATCCCCCTCTGCGGAGCCCCAAACGGACTCCATATCTACCCTCTCGAGGAAGAACATGGCTTGGCGGCGGCTCCATCTCGTGGATCGCGATAATTCTTTCTCCCTGATTTTTTTCTGGAATAATATGATTTTATAGTATTAGGGGGGGGGTCTTCAGCGGGGCCACCAGGTGGGTACAACCCACCTGGGCGCGCCAGGAGAGGGGGGCGTGCCCTGGTGGGTTGTGCTCACCAGGGGCCCCTCTTTGGTGGGTCTTGGCTCTAGAAATTCTTATTATTGGTATAAAAAATCCTCAAAAAGTTTCGTTCCATTCCAAGAACTTTTGTTTCAGCACAAAAACAACACCATGGTAGTTCTATGATAATCCCCAAGTGCATGGAATCATCGTAGCAATTTCCAAAGGTGGAAGTGATAAGTATGGAGTGTCGAACCCACAAGGAGCTAAAGGTAAGACCAATATTCTCTCAAGCCGTATCTGCCACTGATACGACTCTACGTACACCAAACGTTTGCTTCCAACTAGCAACGAGAAATAAAACTATGTTGTGGGTATGAAGTGGATAACTTTGTATGATATCGGAGAGCAAAAATATGAAATTAGGTGTTGTTATCATAAAGTTATCATATATTACTAAGTATTATAAATAGCGAGTGTGGAATAATGGTGGATCGTTGTACGGAATTGTCCTAGGCAATCGTTAACAAGACCGGTAATCACTATTGCAGTTTCATATGAGGGAGAGGCATAAGCTAACATACTTTCTCTACTTGGATCGTATGCACTTATGATTGGAACTCTAGCAAGCATCCACAACTACTAAAGATCATTAAGGTAAAACCCAACCATAGCATTAAAGCATCAAGTCCTCTTTATTCCCATACGCAACAACCCCCTTACTCGGGTTTGTGTTTCAGTCACTCACCAACCCACTATAAGCGAATCATGAACGTATTGCAACACCCTACAGCGGGAATACCTCATGCTTGCACGACACGGAGGGCACCATAGGACAGCACCAAAGTAAAACATACAACTCATACCAATCTAGATCATCAATGAACCCAAAGACAAAGGATATCTACTCAAAACATCATAGGATGGCAACACATCATGGGATCATAATATGTGGCATAAAGCACCATGTTCAAGTAGGGATTACAGCGGGGTGCGGGAGAGTGGACCACATAAAAGAGATGAGGATGGTGACGTTGATGAAGACGATTATCGCGGCGATGATTCCCCTCCCGTTGGCACTCTGATGCCACCGAGAGAGAGGAGGAGAGGTTCTCCCCCTTGTGCTTCCTCCTCCATGGCCTCCCCCCTAGATGGGTTGAGGTTCCCCCTCTGGTCCTTGGCCTTCATGGTGATGATGGCCCCTTCGGGATCCTCCTCCATGCCCTCCGGTGATGATGGCCCCCTCCGGCAGGGTGCCAGAGAGGGCCTAGATTGGTTTTTGGTGGCTACGGAGGCTTCTGGCAGTGGAACTCCCGATCTAGGTTTCTTTCTGGAAGTTTTGGGTTATATAAGAGGTGTTGGAGTCAGGAACAAGGTAGGGGGGGTCTCCGGGCTGCCCACGAGGCAGGGGGCGCGCCCAGGGGGGGGTGGGCGCTCCCCCCACCCTCGTGGGCAGCCCGAGACTCTTCTGGCCCAGTTCTTTTACTTCATGGCCTTCTTCTGGTCCAAAAATAAGCCCCGTCAAGTTTCAGGTCAATTGGACTCCATTTGGTTTTCCTTTTCTGCGATACTCAAAAACAACAAAAAAACAGAAACTGGCACTGGGCTCTAGGTTAATAGGTTAGTACCAAAAATCATATAAAATAGCATATAAATGCATATAAAACATCCTAGATGGATAATATAATAGCATGAATACTTCATAAATTATAGATACGCTGGAGACGTATCAGCATCCCCAAGTCTAATTCCTGCTCATCCTCGAGTAGGTAAATGATAAAAGAAATAATTTATGAAGTGTGAATGCTAGCAAGTGCATAAGTTTCATGAATGATAGTTCCAATCACTTTTTCTAGCATCAATATATATCATAACAGTAGCTCATCTTCATACAACTTTTTGTGATCAAGTAACAAGCTATTCACATGTTAAAGTATAGATCATAAACTTTCTTGAAACTAACAAACTATATTCTCAGTCATCAAAAAATTGCAATTCATCTTATTTTCAGGAAGGGTCTATGTCAGAGCTTTGATTTAGCAAACTCCACATACTCAACTATCATTTAATCATTCACAATTGCTAACACTCACGTGATATTTAATGGTTCAAAGTTTTAATTGGCCATAGAGAAAGATAGGGGCTTATAGATTCGCCTCCCAACCTTTTACCTCAAGGGTAATGTCAACAATAATAGTTCATGATAACTTACATCCAATTGGATATATATATATCAGGATCTTTCCAACACAATGTGCTTGCCAAAGGATAAAATGTAAAAAGGAAAGGTGAAGATCACCATGACTCTTGCATAAGGTAGAAGATAAAAGTAAAAGATAGGCCCTTCGCAGAGGGAAGTAGAAGTTGTCATGCGCTTTTATGGTTGGATGCACAAAATCTTAATGCAAAAGAACGACACTTTATATTGCCACTTGTGATATGGACCTTTATTATGCAGTCCGTCGCTTTTATTTCTTCCACATCACAAGATCGTATAAAGCTTATTTTCTCCACATTAATAGATCATACATATTTAGAGGGCAATTTTTATTGCATGCACTGATGACAACTTACTTGAAGGATCTTACTCAATCCATAGGTAGTATGGTGGACTCTCATGGCAAAACTGGTTTAAGGAATGTTCGGAAGCACAAGTAGTATCTCTACTTGGTGCAAAGAATTTGGCTAGCATGAGGGGGAAAAGCAAGCTCAACATGTTGGATGATCCAAGAAAATATACTTTATTTTGGATATAATAAAACATAACCCATTACGTTGTCTTCCTTGTCCGACATCAACCTTTTAGCATGTCATATTTTAATCAGTGCTCACAATTACAAAAGATGTCCAAGATAGTATATTTATATGTGAAATCTCTCTCCTTCTGTTGGGGAACGTAGTAATTTTAAAAAAATTCCTACGCACACACAGGATCATGGTGATGCATAGCAACGAGAGGGGAGAGTGTGTCCACGTACCCTCGTAGACCAAATGCGGAAGCGTTAGCACAACGCGGTTGATGTAGTCGTACGTCTACATGATCCGACCGATCCAAGTATCGAACGCACGACACCTCCGAGTTCTGCACACGTTCAACTCGATGACGTCCCGCGAGCTCCGATCCAGCAAAGCTTCACAGGGGAGTTTCGTCAGCACGACGGCATGATAACGGTGATGATGATGCTACTGACACAGAGCTTCGCCTAAGCACCGCTACAATATGATCGAGGTGGATTATGGTGGAGGGGGCACCAAACACGGCTTGTAACAATCAAATTATGTGTCTTTGGGTGCCCCCTACCCCCGTATATAAAGGAGAAAGGGGGAGGCCGGCCAGCCTTGGTGCGCCCCAAGGAGAGGAGGAATGCTCTTCCTACTAGGAAGAGGATTCATCTTTTCCTAGTCCAACTAGGAAGAGGGAAGGGGGAAGGAAAGAGAGGGAGAGGGAGAGGGAAAGAGGGGCCGCACCCCCTCCCCTAGTCCAATTCGGACTCCTTATGGGAGGGGGCGCGCCACCTCCTGGGCTGCTCCCCTCTCTCTCCCCTCAGGCCCACTAAGGCCCAATACTTCCCCGAGGGGTTCCGGTAACCCCTCCGGCACTCCGGTTTTCTCTGAAACCATCCGGAACACTTCCGGTGTCCGAATATAGCCGTCCAATATATCAATCATTATGTCTCGACCATTTTGAGACTCCTCGTCATGTCCGTGATCACATCCGGGACTCCGAACTACCTTTGGTACATCAAAACACTAAAACTCATAATACCGATCTTCACCGAACTTTAAGCGTGCGGACCCTACGGGTTCAAGAACAATGTTGTAACATCCCAAAATTCTAAATTTTGGAATGTTATAATAAATAGATAGATTTGACTGATTGTTTGATTGTTGTGTGATTGTTTGAGTGAAATTCGAAACTTTTTGAAAGTTAAATGAGAGGGAATAAAAGGACTTTCCCAAACTTTCATTTTGCATTTTCATCTCCGTGAATTCAAATACTTTTCAAATACAAAACTCTTGAGTGAAGATGATATGACTTCTTCCATTTAAATAAATGAAAAAGGATTTTGAAAATATTTGAATTTCACTTGGAAATATTTCCAATTCTGAAACTTTATGCAACTCAATGATTTTCACGAGAGAAGATAAAATGACTTCTTCAAATCATATGAAATATGAGTTGGGAGTTTCAAAGGATCAAATTCAAAGTCCTTTTGGAAATTATTTTTAATTTGGAGTTATTTGGGTTTTATTCAAATTATTTTCCTCCAAGAATAAAATACATGGAAAATAGGGTAACATGATTCCCTACATCAGAAAATTGGAGATAAATAAATTTGAAATCATTTTGGTATTTTTTAAAAATGATTTTTGTTGGATTTTACAAGAGCAGTAGCACTTTTTGTTTTATCTGAATTTGTGTGAATTTTATTTAATGCTAGGAAAATGTTCACGTTGTAGACAATCTTTTTCTGAAAATATTGATATATTATATGCCTATAGTTTTATTTATTTATTTAAGGTTTTTCTTTTTTTCTTGGAGCTGTAAAAAAACTTTCTTTCCCGACTGGGCCGGCCCATCCCAGCGCAGCGTCACCCCCGACCTCCTGTCGGACACCCGCGTCCGCATGACGCTGCCGTTGCCGTTTCCCTCCCGGAGTCCGCCTCTCGCGCCGCCTTGCCTTGCCCCCTCCTCCACGCCTAACGCCTCCCCTCCCCTCCTATAAAGGGCGCCGCCCGGGCCCTCTCCTCCTCGTCTCTCACGCCACCGCCCCTCGCTAGATCGCCGCCGCTGCCGCTCGCTGCTGCTGCTCCACCCGCGCCGCTCCTCGCCACCGTGCCGCCTGCCGCGCCGCCCGCGTCGCCGTAGTTGTCGCATCGCCGCTGCCCGCGTCGCCGCTGCCCACTCGCCGGAGCCGTCCGCCGCCTCAGCCGCATCTCGTCACCAGAGCCGCCGCCCCGATCCAAACCGCCGCCGTCGATTTGTTCGCCCCGAGCCAGTAAAACCGATAAAACCGCCCCGGTTTTCTTTAGTTAGTTTGGTTTTATTTCTTTCAACGGTTTAGTTATTTCGCGAGCGTTCATTAGTTAGGGTTCTGTAGTGAATGGTTTTCGTTCATTAGTGTTCGGTAACAAACGTTCGTTCGATAGGATTTTTCTTTTTATTTTAATTTCGGCCAAGGACCTATCTATGATGATTCTATTTACAGATTAGTCCCTCTGTTTCAAACGACCACATCTTTTTACTCGTTTGTCCAAATCCAACGAAACCAACGCCTATTTCTTTGTTATGATCCCCTCTATCTAGTAAAACAACTCAAACATGTTTTTGAAAGTTTAAAATTTTGAATTAGACCAGTTTTGAATTCAAACTTCATTTGATCATAACTTGAGTTTCGTAGCTCCGTTTTAGTTGATTCTTTTTGCAAATCAAAGCTCTTGACCTAAACTTTCTGATAAGGCCAAATTCACATAACTTTGGTACTATTAGACATTGTTTTATGTTTCAAGAGTTATTTGCTTGGTTTTGAAGATTTCCAAATCGTCTTATTCGATCTTTCTGATCTTTTGAGTGATTGCTTATGTGTGGTTACTATTGCTTGCTTACGATAGATTGGCCGGAGTGTGACAAGTAGAACTATCAAGAGTTATGAGTGTGAATCATCTTCATCAACATTGCAGGCAAGTTCACACTTTGATCATATTCCTTCCATACCCAGTTTTTATGCATTAGTTTCAACCTCAAACATTGCATGAGTAGGATTGATAACATGTGGGTATTGGGAAGTAGTTGATGAGGTAGGAACCTATTGCCCTGCATTCAAACCTTGGGAGTTACTATTACGTTATGCTTATATTGCCACGCTATGCTCGTAGACGTGGATTGGCTTCGAGAGTATTCATGACAGATGTGAGATTATTTAATTAATGGTTAAACTTAAGGTGGAAACTTAAATACACATCTGGGTGGATTGAGGCACCTAGGTATTCCAGCGATTGCTTGTTTAGGCACCTGGGTATTCCAGCGATTGCCTATTTTTCTTTATGGACCGCCACCCAGGCTCAAGGGGATCATGAGATTATTCATACTAGAAACTTCCGTGTGCAGCCACAAGCTACTATGGGCTCTAGCATAGTTGACTAAGTTGTGCGAACTCTTATAGTGGTAGACTAGAAGATGTAGGGGATGTAGGTTGGTACGGTCTACCCGTTCGTAAGGTGCTAGCGCTTATGAAAGACTATGTCTCGGCCATCCATTTCTCAAACACCATGTAGTGCGAGAATCTCAACGAAGGAGATCAAGTCTTGTGGGGAAAAGTGTGCAAACCTCTGCAGAGTGTATAAACTAATCATGGTTAGCCATGTCCCCGGTTATGGACAACTTGAGTATCTAGTACTTGGATTATCATGTGAATCTCATCATGTGACTTCAATTAATTTTGTTGGGTTTTAATGATGATGTTTAATTGGGATTGAGAGGGTGTCTACACTCGCAATGTTTAACAACCACCATGATAGTTAAATAAAATGTATTCATTTGTAGTAAGGAAAAATTGGCTTTTTGCAAAAACCATATAACCATAGAGCTTTTCCACCAGCCAAATATGCATGTAGTGATAGACATTGTTCATCATTTCTCTATGGTGTGAATTTGCCAGTACATTCAATGTACTGACCCTTTGTGGTTGCAACGTCACATGTTGCATGATTCCTTATGACGAGTAAGTGATACGTTAGGGTTACAATTTCTATACTCAACTTTGCCGTTGGTGTTGATGGGAATCCACAACCTTGTTACTTCCGCTATTTTGGATTGAGGTAATAGTATTTACGTTACTTTTTACATGTGATTTACCTCTGTTATAAATCCTCGAGTACTGTGTGTGTCAGCATACCAATCCAGGGATGACACTTAAGCACAGAGACTTGATCGTCTGAGGTCGGGTCGCTACAAGATGGTATCAGGGCACATGTTGACTGTAAGACGTGACCCTAGAGATTGGCAAGCCCATAGGAAAGATTTTATCTACAACTTCATTTTCAAAAGATCTTTTACTTCTCTTCTCTTCTGAGTTTATTCAAAATTCCCTTTTAGTGAGACCATACCCCTTTTCCCTTTTGACCACACGAAGATTCGGCTGATGAGACCACTCCAAGAAGTACAAGATATCAGACAACTGACACCATTCGGAATGAAGAGGATTTTACCATACATTATGATAATGGAAACTACAACTGTTGAAGACTCCGAAGACTAGGAGAATTTGAAGGCTCTGTAGAATTTCCAGATTTGTATGACCTAGGAAAGCTACCCTTATGGAACTTGGCAGAGTATTGAAGTTGTCAATACCCAAGATCGAGGTGTATCGAGGAAAGACTGGAACATGGAGCATGAGAACTCAAAGTTTTGACAAGAAAACCCTAATGCAGGAGATATCAACTATGGAAGATAGCTCCTGGCAATATCAAGGGCAGAAACATGGTTATCCGTGATGTCATCGCCGCTTATGCTGCTTGTCACTGGGCTGAGCTAAGCAGGCATTTCTTTGGAAGGATTGGATGGTAGAAGGATGATGGAGCACCTATCAGCAAAAGATGAAGTTTTAACCTTAGCCGGTGTATCACCAGGATCTGGAGTAGTACATCAAGAATTCGAAGATGGAGCTCCAGGAAGCCGTATTTGACAAGGAAGCATTTCGTGAAGAACTTAGGACCCAGAAGATGAATAAGCAAAACCTCGAGATACCAGAAATTTGTCAGGAACTGAAGGACAGTAGGACCATGGTTCATGCCAAGGATGTTGAAACCTAGAAGTTTGGAACGCAACTCCAGAATATTAAAGGACATCACGAGAGACTTCACGGCAATAGAAATGATCTGGCAAAAGAACTTGAGAAGGAAAAGCATGATCGGAAGAAGCCATCGGAGACATGACTAAGACTTGAGGAGTTTAATGACTTTGAAGATTTATTGACCTTTAGAAGACCAAACCCCTATTATATACTTACGTTAGATGCGACGTTTGTGAGCTGTCATTTGTTTGTTGTTTTTCCAACAACCACAAAATAAAATTTGTCTTTTCAAAACTACTGTTTGCATTGTGTGTATCCCTTTCTATCTCTCTTATCTCACCCCAAACCCACATGGACCCAATAGAGTATGAATGGAGATGAGCCTGTATTTTCTGGACCGATGAGTCAGTTGGAGACAGACCGATGGATTCAGAACATGGAGGATCACATGGAGAATAACCCTATAGTTGGAAAGGATATGACCCGGCATGCTCTATAGTGCTTTGAAAGAGGTGCTGCTACTTGGTGGAGGATGTATCAAACCATCAATGGATGGCAAGGAGTAACCACTTGGAAATAATTTAAGTTGACTTTGCCAAAGTCTCGGTTTGTGTCCCAGAAGTTGAAGCCTTATGGAAAGGATATGAAGAAATCTTGTGCATGCAAGATTTGTGGAGAAATAGGACACACCCATAAAGAACACAAGGATGAATGCCCTAATTGTGAAGGAAGTCACCCAGTTGAAGAATGCCCAACTAGGTAGATTACTTGTTTCTTATGTGAAGGGACTACCCACTATCCTGCTCAGTGTCACATTTACCCCATGGTACAACGAAGCATCCAGCAGAAGAAAGAAGTAATGAAAGGAGCCCTCATGGAAGTTTTAGAAGAAGCTGTGATGAAGGAAGAGATGGAGGACACACCTAAAGAAGACCCGAGTAAACCCTGCACTAAGTCTTGCTATTCATGTGGAGAAGAAGGACACATCTCCCAAAATTGTTTGAATGGGGATCTAGTAGAATTCCCGACAGAGGAAGTAGAATATGCCCCACAGGAAATAGAAGCCCTGATTGGAATGGAAAAGTCCAGGAAGAGAAACCGATTGGAGCCTAGGCGGGACCTGAGTCATATCACCTGCTATAGGTGCAAGGAGTCAGGGCACTACCTCAACAGTTGCCCAAAAAGGAAACCTCGATACTTGTCGGAAGTAATATGTTTTAGTTGTAATGGAGCAGGGCACTTTGCCAGAGAATGCCCCAAGGAGAAGGAAACTTGTGCTAGATAGTTGAGTTTACAACAAAAGAAATGGAGTAGTAGAAGTGAGAACATTTTCTTTTATATTGAGGTGTTGAGTTGAGACATGTAATGGAGAAGCGATGGATTGTAATCATTTGAGAATGAATAAAGTTAGCATCGTTGGTACTGATATGGATTTTATGAGTTGTTACTCTATGAAGAAGGATTTTGACCATTTTTGAGGATATGAGAAATATGGTATATGGAAGATTTGTGCATTTTAAGGGTGGTAGTACCCTGTAAGAACCCTTGACCCCTGGAAAAGATAAGGATACTCCACTGAGTGGATTTCGGACAAAATAAATACGAGTTTTGTCTCGATATGTGTGATACCCCAAGATTATGTGGGATGAAGTTGGAGACCATCAGTTGATTGGACCAAATGTGATCAAGGAGTTAGAAGAGAATGTTAAGTTGATTCAAGATAGACTGAAGGTAGCTCAGTCCAGGCAGAAGAGTTATGCAGACTCAAAAACACAAGGAGGTAGTCTATGAAATTGGAGATAGAGCATGTCTTCGGGTGTCCCCTCTGCGCGGAGTTAAACGATTTGGAGTTAAGGGAAAGTTAGCCCCGAGATTTGTAGGACCATACCGAGATTTGGAGCTTATGGGAGAAGTGGCCAACAAGTTGGAGTCACCGGAAGGACTGTCAGGAGTTCATGACGTGTTTCATGTTTACCAGTTGAAGAAGTGCCATACAGAGATGGCCAATATTACCCTGTAAGGACGCTTGACCCTGGAAAGGATAATGACATTCCACGAAGTGGAATATGGACTCCATAAGTATAAGTTTTTATCTCGGTATGTGGGATAACCCACGAGGATGAAGAGATGAATTACTATTGGATATAAAGGAGGTATGATGTTGGTATGATGGAACAATTATAACTCCATGATGAGTTTGAGTAATCATGTCTTACTCTTGTACAAATAGAAGGAAGGGAGACAATACGATTGGATGGAACTTAAGTATGCTAGGAAGATGGAAGCTGGATGTTGGAATAATGACTAGTTGCCCCGAGGATGAGTTCAAGGATTTCAAGTGATGAGATGGGCCATACCCCACAGGCCCCAGGACCTGCCAAGAGGCAAACACCCTCTTGCTGGATGAAAAACCCTGGAAGGAGTTGCGACTTTATCAACCGACAATTTTATAGGAGTCTACGCAAAACCTGAGAGTTGTGAAGGAACGATAGATGTTTGTTTGGCTTGCAGAATCGATGGATTTATCCGAACTTGGTTCTTCGACAAGAGGAATTCTAAAATGCTTGTGAGGATGACCGAGTGTTAGAATGCGAGATTCGCTAAACCGTATACAGGGTAATGATTTGGGTGCGGGATGGATTGATCACCATACCGACTTACTCTTATTATTCGCCTTGCTATATGGGATGGTAAATCTGAGTGACTTACCTATAGTAGAGAGACGACGATCAAAACCTTGTTTACGCCTTAGAATGGTATAGGTATTTTTCCCTTGTACAAGGCAGTTTTTGCCAGCCGTAGTTTATACGCTGAGGATCAACCCAGACCTATTTCCTGCAGGAGGAAACCATAAATTGTTGATCACCATGAGATATCGATAGTTGTTTAGTATTGGCGCCAGACCCGTCAGCTAAGAAGACCCAATCCCGGAATAACCTTACCAAGATGACATGACAGAAGAATTGAGGAAAAGGTATGCCACTACCGGAATAGCCCAGAGAAGGAATTATCCTGAAGATCTGAGAAGACCGACACTATTAACAATATGGATGAAGTATATGAGTTTTGATGGAACCGTAACCATGCTTCCAAGGATGGTAGCACCCCAGACCCCCTCCTGCGACAATTGATGGATTTTGAGGACACCCCAAACCCTAACCTTTTCTTGCTAGCCTCTCCGAATCTCGAGGACGAGATTCATTTTAAGGGTGGTAGGTTTGTAACATCCCAAAATTCTAAATTTCGTAATGTTATAATAAATAGATAGATTTGACTGATTGTTTGATTGTTGTGTGATTGTTTGAGTGAAATTCGAAACTTTTTGAAAGTTAAATGAGAGGGAATAAAAGGACTTTCCCAAACTTCCATTTTGCATTTTGATCTCCGTGAATTCAAATACTTTTCAAATACAAAACTCTTGAGTGAAGATGATATGACTTATTCCATTTAAATAAATGAAAAGGGTTTTTGAAAATATTTGAATTTCACTTGGAAATATTTCCAATTCTGAAACTTTATGCAACTCAATGATTTTCACGAGAGAAGATAAAATGACTTCTTCAAATCATATGAAATATGAGTTGGGAGTTTCAAAGGATCAAATTCAAAGTCCTTTTGGAAATTATTTTTAATTTGGAGTTATTTGGGTTTTATTCAAATTATTTTCCTCCAAGAATAAAATACATGGAAAATAGGGTAACATGATTCCCAACATCAGAAAATTGGAGATAAATAAATTTGAAATCATTTTGGTATTTTTTTTAAAATGTTTTTTGTTGGATTTTACTAGAGCAGTAGCACTTTTTGTTTTATCTAAATTTGTGTGAATTTTATTTAATGCTATAAAAATGTTCACGTTGTAGAAAATCTTTTTCTGAAAATTTTGATATATTATATACCTATAGTTTTTTTTATTTATTTAAGGTTTTTCTTTTTTTTTCTTGGCGTTGTAAAAAAAAACTTTCTTTGCCGACTAGGCCGGCCCAGCTAGCCAGCCAGGCCCCGGCCCAGCCCAGCGCAGCATCACCCCCGACCTCCCGTCGGACTCCCGCGTCCGCACGACGCCGCCGTCGCCGTTTCCCTCCCGGAGTCCGCCTCTCGCGCCGCCTTGCCTTGCCCCTCCTCCACGCCTGACGCCTCCCCTCCCCTCCTATAAAGGGAGCCGCCCGGTCCCTCTCCTCCCCGTCTCTCGCGCCTCCGCCCCTCGCTAGATCGCCGCCGCCGCTGTCGGTTACCGCCGCCGCTCGCTGCTCCTGCTCCACCCGCGCCGCTCCTCGCCACCGCGCCGCCTGCCGCGCCGCCCGCGTCGCCGTAGACGTCGCATCGCCGCTGCCCGCGCCGCCGCTGCCCGCTCGTCGGAGCCGTCCGCCGCCGCAGCCGCATCTCGTCGCCGGAGCCGCCACCCCGATCCAAACCGCCGCCGTCGGTTTATTCGCCCCGAGCCGGTAAAACCGGCCCGGTTTTCTTTAGTTAGTTTGGTTTTATTTCTTTCAATGGTTTAGTTATTTAGGTTTAGTTATTTCGCGAGCGTTCATTAGTTAGGGTTCTGCAGTGAACGGTTTTCGTTCATTAGCGTTCGGTAACGAACGTTCGTTCGATAGGATTTTTCTTTTTATTTTAATTTTGGCCAGGGACCTATCTGTGATGATTTTATTTACAGATTAGTCCCTCTGTTTCAAACGACCACATCTTTTTACTCGTTTGTCCAAATCCAATGAAACCAATGCCCACTTCTTCGTTATGATCCCCTCTATCCAGTAAAATAACTCAAACATGTTTTTGAAAGTTTAAAATTTTGAATTAGACCAGTTTTGAATGCAAACTTCGTTTGATCATAACTTGAGTTTCGTAGCTCCGTTTCAGTTGATTCTTTTTGCAAATCGAAGCTCTTGACCTAAACTTTCTGATAAGGCCAAATTCACATAATTTTGGTACTGTTAGAAATTTTTTTATGTTGAAAGAGTTATTTGCTTTGTTTTGAAGATTTCCGAATCGTCTTATTCGATCTTTCTGATCTTTTAAGTGATTGCTTATGTGTGGTTACTATTGCTTGCTTACGATAGATTGACCGGAGTGTGACGAGTAGAACTATCAAGAGTTATGAGTGCGAATCATCTTCATCAACATTGCAGGCAAGTTCACACTTTCATCATATTCCTTTCATACCCAGTTTTTATGCATTAGTTTCAACCTCAAACATTGCATGAGTAGGATTGATAACATGTGGGTATTGGGAAGTAGTTGATGAGGTAGGAACCTATTGCCCTGCATTCAAACCTTGGGAGTTACTATTACCTTATGCTTATATTGCCATGCTATGCTCGTAGACGTGGATTGGGTTCGAGAGTATTCATGACAGATGTGAGATTGTTTAATTAATGGTTAAAATTAAGGTGGCAACTTAAATACACATCTTGGTGGATTGAGGCACCTGGGTATTCCAGCGATTGCCTGTTTAGGCACCTGGGTATTCCAGCGATTGCCTGTTTTTCTTTATGGACCGCCACCCAGGCTCAAGGGGATCATGATATTATTCATACTAGAAACTTCCGTGTGCAGCCACAAGCTACTATGGGCTCTAGCATAGTTGACTAAGTCGTGCGAACTCTTATAGTGGTAGACTAGCACATGTAGGGGATGTAGGTTGGTACGGTCTACCCGTTCGTAAGGTGCTAGCGCTTCTGAAAGACTATCTCTCGGTCATCCGTTTCTCAATCACCATGTAGTGCGAGAATCTCAACGGAGGAGATCGAGTCTTGTGGGGAAAAGTGTGCAAACCTCTGCAGAGTGTATAAACTAATCATGGTTAGCCGTGTCCCCGGTTATGGACAACTTGAGTATCTAGTACTTGGATTATCATGTGAATCTCATCATGTGACTTTAATTAATTTTGTTGGGTTTTAATGATGATGTTTCATTGGGATTGAGAGGGTGTCTACACTCTCAATGTTTGACAACCACCATGATAGTTAAATAAAATGTATTCCTTTATAGTAGGGAAAAATTGGCTTTTCGCAAAAACCATATAACCATAAAGCTTTTCCACCAGCCAAATATGCATGTAGTGATAGCCATTGTTCATCATTTCTCTATGGTTTGAATTTTCCAGTACATTCAATGTATTGACCCTTTGTGGCTGCAACGTCTCATGTTGTAGGATTCCTTATGACGAGTAAGTGATACGTTAGGGTTACGATTTCTATACTCAACTTTGCCGTTGGTGTTGATGGGAATCCACAACCTTGTTACTTCCGCTATTTTGGATTGAGGTAATAGTATTTACGTTACTTTTTACATGTGATTTACCTCTGTTATAAATCCTCGAGTACTGTGTGTGTCAGCATACCGATCCAGGGATGACACTTAAGCACAGAGACTTGACCGTCTGAGGTCGGGTCGCTACAAATGTAGACATGACCGAGACACGTCTCCGGTCAATAACCAATGGCGGAACCTGGATGCTCATATTAGCTCCTACATATTCTACGAAGATCTTTATCGGTCAAACCGCATAACAACATACGTTATTCCCTTTTTCATCGGTATGTTACTTGCCCGAGATTCGATCGTCGGTATCTCAATACCTAGTTCAATCTTGTTATCGGCAAGTCTCTTTACTCGTTCCGTAATACATCATCCCGCAACTAACTCATTAGTTACAATGCTTGCAAGGCTTATAGTGATGTGTATTACCGAGTGGGCCCAGAGATACCTCTTCGACAATCGGAGTGACAAATCCTAATCTCGAAATATGCCAACTCAATAGGAACCTTCGGAGACACCTGTAGAGCACCTTTATAATCACCCAGTTACGTTGTGACGTTTGGTAGCACACAAAGTGTTCCTCCGGTAAACGGGAGTTGCATAATCTCATAGTCATAGGAACATGTATAAGTCATGAAGAAAGTAATGGCAACATACTAAACGATCAAGTGCTAAGCTAACAGAATGGGTCAAGTCAATCACATCATTCTCCTAATGATGTGATCCCGTTAATCAAATGACAACTCATGTCTATGGCTAGGAAACATAACCATCTTTGATCAACGAGCTAGTCAAGTAGAGGTATACTAGTGACACTTTGTTTGTCTATGTATTCACACATGTATCATGTTTCCGGTTAATACAATTATAGCATGAATAATAAACATTTATCATGATATAAGGAAATAAATAATAACTTTATTATTGCCTCTAGGGCATATTTCTCCAGTCTCCCACTTGCACTAGAGTCAATAATCTAGATTACATAGTAATGATTCTAACACCCATGGAGCCTTGGTGCTGATCATGTTTTGCTCATGGAAGAGGCTTAGTCAAGGGGTCTGCAACATTCAGATCCGTATGTATCTTGCAAATCTCTATGTCTCCCACCTGGACTTGATCCCGGATGGAGTTGAAGCGTCTCTTGATGTGCTTGGTTCTCTTGTGAAATCTGGTTTCCTTTGCCAAGGCAATTGCACCAGTATTGTCACAAAAGATTTTCATTGGACCCGATGCACTAGGTATGACACCTAGATCAGATATGAACTCCTTCATCCAGCCTCCTTCATTCGCTGCTTCTGAAGCAGCAATGTACTCCGCTTCACACATAGATCCTGCCACGACGCTTTGTTTAGAACCACTCCAACTGACAGCTCCACCGTTCAATATAAATACGTATCCGGTTTGTGATTTATAATCGTCCGGATCAGTGTCAAAGCTTGCATCAACGTAACCATTTACGATGAGCTCTTTGTCACCTCCATATACGAGAAACATATCCTTAGTCCTTTTCAGGTATTTCAGGTTGTTCTTGACCGCTGTCCAGTGATCCACTCCTGGATTACTTTGGTACCTCCCTGATAAACTAATAGCAAGGCACACATCAGGTCTGGTACACAGCATTGCATACATGATAGAGCCTATGGCTGAAGCATAGGGAACATCTTTAATTTTCTCTCTACCTTCTGCAGTGGTCGGGCATTGAGTCTTACTCAACTTCACACCTTGTAACACAGGCAAGAACCCTTTCTTTGCCTGATCTATTTTGAACTTCTTCAAAACTTTGTCAAGGTATGTGCTTTGTGAAAGTCCAATTAAGCGTTTTGATCTATCTCTATAGATCTTGATGCCCAATATGTAAGCAGCTTCACCGAGGTCTTTCATTGAAAAACTCTTATTCAAGTATCCTTTTATGCTATCCAGAAATTCTACATCATTTCCAATCAACAATATGTCATCCACATATAATATTAGAAATGCTACAGAGCTCCCACTCACTTTCTTGTAAATATAGGCTTCTCCAAATGTCTGTATAAAACCATATGCTTTGATCACACTATCAAAACGTTTATTCCAACTCCGAGAGGCTTGCACCAGTCCATAAATGGATCGCTGGAGCTTGCACACTTTGTTAGAAATCTTTGGATTGATAAAATCTTCAGGTTGCATCATATACAACTCTTCTTCCAGAAATCCATTCAGGAATGCAGTCTTTGCACCCATTTGCCAAATCTCATAATCATAACGTGCGACAATTGCTAACATGATTCGGACGGACTTAAGCATCACTTCGGGTGAGAAGGTCTCATCGTAGTCAACTCCTTGAACTTGTCGAAAACCTTTTGCAACAAGTCAAGCTTTGTAGACGGTAACATTACCATCAGCGTCTATCTTCTTCTTGAAGATCCATTTATTTTCGATGGCTTGCCGATCATTGGGCAAGTCAACCAAAGTCCATACTTTGTTCTCATACATGGATCCTATCTCAAATTTCATGGCCTCAAGCCATTTTGTGGAATCTGGGCTCATCATTGCTTCCTCATAGTTCGTAGGTTCATCATGGTCTAGTAACATGACCTCCAGAACAGGATTACCGTACAACTCTGGTGCGGATCTTACTCTGGTTGACCTACGAGGTTCGGTAGTAACTTGATATGAAGTTTCATGATCATCATCATTAACTTCCTCACTAATTGGTGTAGGTGTCACAGGAACCGGTTTCTGTGATGAACTACTTTCCAATAAGGGGGCAGGTACAGTTACCTCATCAAGTTGTACTTTCCTCCCACTCACTTCTTTCAAGAGAAACTCCTTCTCTAGAAAGGATCCAAATTTAGCAACAAATGTCTTGCCTTCGGATCTGTGATAGAAGGTGTACCAACAGTCTCCTTTGGGTATCCTATGAAGACACATTTCTCTGATTTGGGTTCGAGCTTATCAGGTTGAAGCTTTTTAACATAAGCATCGCAGCTCCAAACTTTAAGAAACGACAACTTTGGTTTCTTGCCAAACCATAGTTCATAAGGCATCGTCTCAACGGATTTAGATGGTGCCCTATTTAATGTGAATGCAGCCGTCTCTAAAGCATAACCCCAAAATGATAACGGTAAATTAGTAAGAGACATCATAGATCGCACCATATCTAGTAAATTACAATTACGACGTTCGGACACACCATTAGACTATGGTGTTCCGGGTGGCGTGAGTTGCGAAACTATTCCGCATTGTTTCAAACGAAGACCAAACTCGTAACTCAAATATTCTCCTCCACGATCAAATCGTAGAAACTTTATTTTCTTGTTACAATGATTTTCTACTTCACTCTGAAATTCTTTGAACTTTTCAAAAGTTTCAGACTTATGTTTCATTAAGTAGATATACCCATATCTTCTCAAATCATCTGTGAAGGTGAGAAAATAACGATACCCGCCGCGAGCCTCAACATTCATTGGACCACATACATTAGTATGATTGATTTCCAACAAATTTGTTGCTTGCTCCATAGTTCCGGAGAAAGGCGTTTTAGTCATCTTGCCCATGAGGCATGGTTCACATGTACCAAGTGATTCATAATCAAGTGATTCCAAAAGTCCATCGGAATGGAGTTTCTTCATGCGCTTTACACCAATATGACCTAAACAGCAGTGCCACAAATAAGTTGCACTATCATTATCAACTCTGCATCTTTTGGCTTCAATATTATGAATATGTGTATCACTACTATCGAGATTTAGTATAAATAGACCACTCCTCAAGGGTGCATGACCATAAAAGATAGTACTCATATAAATAGTACAACCATTATTCTCTGATTTAAATGAATAACCATCTCGCATCAAACAAGATCCAGATATAATGTTCATGCTCAACGCTGACACCAAATAACAATTATTCAGGTCTAATACTAATCCCGAAGGTAGATGTAGAGGTAGCGTGCCGACCGCGATCACATCGACTTTGGAACCATTTCCCATGCGCATCGTCACCTAGTCCTTTGCCAATCTTCGCTTAATTCGTAGCCGCTATTTCGAGTTGCAAATATTAACAACAGAACCACTATCAAATACCCAGGTGCTACTGCGAGCATTAGTAAGGTACACATCAATAACATGTATATCACATATACCTTTGTTCACCTTGCCATCCTTCTTATCCGCCAAATACTTGGGGCAGTTCCGCTTCTAGGGACCAGTCTGTTTGCAGTAGAAGCACTCAGTCTCAGGCTTAGGTCCAGACTTGGGTTTCTTCTCCTGAGCAGCAACTTGTTTCCTGTTCTTCTTGAAGTTCCCCTTTTTCTCCCCTTTACCCTTTTTCTTGAAACTGGTGGTCTTGTTGACCATCAACACTTGATGCTCCTTCTTGATTTCTACCTCCGCTGCCTTTAGCATTGCGAAGAGCTCGGGAATTTTCTTATTCATCCCATGCATATTATAGTTCATCACGAAGCTTTTGTAGCTTGGTGGCAGTGATTGAAGAACTCTGTCAATGACACTATCATCAGGAAGATTAACTTCCAGTTGAGTCTAGTGATTATGATACCCAGACATTTTGAGTATATGTTCACTGACAGAACTATTCTCCTCCATCTTGCAGCTGTAGAACTTATTGGAGACTTCATATCTCTCAATCCGGGCATTTTCTTGAAATATTAACTTCAACTCCTGGAACATCTCATATGCTCCATGACGTTCAAAACGTCGTTGAAGTCCCGGTTCTAAGCCGTAAAGCATGGCACACTGAACTATCAAGTAGTCATCAACTTTGCTCTGCCAGACGTTCATAACATCTGGTGTTGCTCCTGCAGCAGGTTTGGCACTCAGCGGTGCTTCCAGAACGTAATTCTTCTGTGCAGCAATGAGGATAATCCTCAAGTTACGGACCCAGTCCGTGTAATTGCTACCATCATCTTTCAACTTTGCTTTCTCAAGGAACGCATTAAAATTTAACGGAACAACAACACGGGCCATCTATCTACATCAACATAGACATGCAAAATACTATCAGGTACTAAGTTCATGATAAATTAAAGTTCAGTTAATCAAATTATTAAAGAACTCCCACTTAGATATACATTCCTCTAACCATCTAAATGATCACGCGATCCATATCAACTAAACCATGTCCGATCATCACGTGAGATGCAGTAGTTTTCAATGGTGAACATCACTATGTTGATCATATCTACTATATGATTCACGCTCGACCTTTCGGTCTTAGTGTTCCGAGGCCATATCTGCATATGCTAGGCTCGTCAAGTTTAACCTGAGTATTCCGCGTGTGCAAAACTGTCTTGCACCCGTTGTATTTGAACGTAGAGCTTATTACACCCGATCATCACGCGGTGTCTCAACACGAAGAACTTTCGCAACGGTGCATACTCAGGGAGAACACTTATACCTTGAAATTTAGTGAGAGATCATCTTATAATGCTACCGTTGATCTAAGCAAATTAAGATGCATAAAAGATAAACATCACATGCAATCAATATAAGTGATATGATATGGCCATCATCATCTTGTGCTTGTGATCTCCATCTCCGAAGCACCGTCATGATCACCATCGTCCCCGGCGCGACACCTTGATCTCCATCGTAGCATCGTTGTCGTCTCTCCAACTATTGCTTCTATGACTATCACTACCGCTTAGTGATAAAGTAAAGCATTACAGGGCGATTGCATTGCATACAATAAAGCGACAACCATATGGCTCCTGCCAGTTGCCGATAACTCGGTTACAAAACATGATCATCTCATACAATAAAATATAGCATCATGTCTTGACCATATCACATCACAACATGCCCTGCAAAAACAAGTTAGACGTCCTCTACTTTGTTGTTGCAAGTTTTACATGGCTGCTATGGGCTGAGCAAGAACCGTTCTTACCTACGCATCAAAACCACCACGATATTTTGTCAAGTTAGTGCTGTTTTAACCTTCTCAAGGACCGAGCGTAGCCACACTCGGTTCAACTAAAGTTGGAGAAACTGACACCCGCCAGCCACCTGTGTGCAAAGCACGTCGGTAGAACCAGTCTCGCGTAAGCGTACACATAATGTCGGTCCGGGCCGCTTCATCCAACAATACCGCCGAACCAAAGTATGACATGCTGGTAAGCAGTATGACTTGTATCGCCCACAACTCACTTGTGTTCTACTCATGCATATAACATCTACGCATAAAACCAGGCTCGGATGCCACTGTTGGGGAACGTAGTAATTTCAAAAAAAATGGATGCCACAGGATCATGGTGATGCATAGCAACGAGAGGGGAGAGTGTGTCCACGTACCCTCGTAGACCGAATGCGGAAGCGTTAGTAGAACGCGGTTGATGTAGTCATGCGTCTTCACGATCCGACCGATCCAAGTACCAAACGCACGGTACCTCCGAGTTCTGCACACGTTTAAGTCGATGAAGTCCCGCGAGCTCCGATCCAGCAAAGCTTCACAGGGGAGATTCGTTAGCACGACGGCGTGATGATGGTGATGATGATGCTACCGACGCAGGGCTTCGCCTAAGCACCGCTACGATATGATCGAGGTGGATTATGGTGGAGGGGGGCACCGCACACGGCTTGGAACAATCAACTTGTGTGTCTTTGGGTGCCTCCCGCCCCCGTATATAAAGGAGCAAGGGGGGAGGCCGGCCAGCCTTGGTGCGCCCCAAGGAGAGGAGGAATCCTCTTCCTACTAGGAAGAGGATTCATCCTTTCCTAGTCCAACTAGGAAGAGGGAAGGGGGAAGGAAAGAGAGCGAGAGGGAGAGGGAAAGAGGGGCCACGCCCCCTGATAACCCACAAGTATAGGGAATCGCAACAGCTTTCGAGGGTAGAGTATTCAACCCAAATTTATTGAGTCGACACAAGGGGAGCCAAAGAATATTCTCAAGTATTAGCAGCTGAGTTGTCAATTCAACCACACCTGGAAACTTAGTATCTGCAGCAAAGTGTTTTGTAGCACAATAATATGATAGTGGTGGTAGTGGCAACAAAAGTAAAGACATCAGAAGTAATGTTTTTGGTATTTTGTAGTGATTGTAACAGTAGCAGCAGGAAAGTAAATAAGCGTAAACCAGTATATGGAAAACTCGTAGGCACCGGATCAGTGATGGATAATTATGCGGATGCGGTTCATCATGTAATAGTCATAACATAGGGTGACACAGAACTAGCTCCAATTCATCAATGTAATGTAGGCATGTATTCCGTATATAGTCATACGTGCTTATGGAAAGGAACTTGCATGACATCTTTTGTCCTACCCTCCCGTGGCAGCGGGGTCCTATTGGAAACTAAGGGATATTAAGGCCTCCTTTTAATAGAGAACCGGAACAAAGCATTAGCACATAGTGAATACATGAACTCCTCAAACTATGGTCATCACCGGGAGTGGTCCCGATTATTGTCACTTCGGGGTTGCCAGATCATAACACATAGTAGGTGACTATAGACTTGCAAGATAGGATCAAGAACTCACATATATTCATGAAAACATAATAGGTTCAGATCTGAAATCATGGCACTCGGGCCCTAGTGACAAGCATTAAGCATAGAAAAGTCATAGCAACATCAATCTCAGAACATAATGGATACTAGGGATCAAACCCTAACAAAACTAACTCGATTACATGATAAATCTCATCCAACCCATCACCGTCCAGCAAGCCTACGATGGAATTACTCATGCACGGCGGTGAGCATCATGAAATTGGTGATGGAGGATGGTTGATGATGAGGATGGTTGATGATGACGACGGCGACGAATCCCCCTCTCTGGAGCCCCGAACGGACTCCAGATCAGCCCTCCCGAGAGGTTTTAGGGCTTGGTGGCGGCTCCGTATCGTAAAACGCGATGATTTCTTCTCTCTGATTTTTTTCTCTTCGAAAGCAAATATATAGAGTTGGAGTTGGTGTCGAAGGGCATCCAGGGGCCCACGAGGTAGGGGGCGCGCCCTGGGGGGGGGGGGGGGCGGGGCGCCCTCACCCTCGCGGGAAGGGTGTGGGCCCCCTGGTCTTCATCTTTGGCGAGGATTTTTTATTATTTTTTCTAAGATGTTCCGTGGAGTTTCAGGTCATTCCGAGAATATTTATTTTCTGCACATAAAACAACATCATGGCAATTCTGCTGAAAACAACGTCAGTCCGGGTTAGTTCCATTCAAATCATACAAGTTAGAGTCCAAAACAAGGGCAAAAGTGTTTGGAAAAGTAGATACGACGGAGACGTATCAACTCCCCCAAGCTTAAACCCTTGCTTGTCCTCAAGCAATTCAGTTGACAAACTGAAAGAAAGAAAAACTTTTACAAACTCTGTTTGCTCTTGTTGTTGTAACTATGTCAAGCCAGCATTCAAGTTTTCAGCATAGATCATAACTAACCACATTTGCAATAATTCTCAGGTCTCATAATTACTCATATCAATAGCATAATCAACTAGCAAGTCATAATAATAAATCTCGGATGACAACACTTTCTCAAAACAATCATAATATGATATAACAAGATGGTATCTCGATAGCCCTTTCTGAGACCGCAAAACATAAATGCAGAGCACCTTTAAAGATCAAGGACTGACTAGACATTGTAATTCATGGTAAAAGAGATCCAATCATAGTCACACCCAACATAGATTAATAGTGATGAATGCAAATGACAGCTGTGCTCTCCAGCTAGTGCTTTTTGATAAGAGGGTGATGACTCAACATAAAAGTAAATGGATAGGCCCTTCGCAGAGGGAAGCAGGGATTTGTAGAGGTGCGAGAGCTCGGTTTTGAAATAGATATAAATTCTATTTTGAGCGATATACTTTCATTGTGAACGTAACAACTAAGAGATGGCGATATCTTCCATGCTAAACACATTATAGGCGGCTCCCAAACAGAATGGTAAAGTTTATACTCCCCCTCCACCAACAAGCATCAATCCATGGCTTGCTCGAAACAACGAGTGCCTCCAACATACATCAGGTCCCAGGGGGATTTTTGTTTGCAATTAATTTTGATTTAGTTTTACATAAAGCATGGGATTGGGCATCCCGGTGACCAGCCATTTTCTCGTGAGTGAGGAGCGGAGTCCACTCCTCTCGAGAATAACCCGCCTAACACGGAAGATAAGGACAACCTTGGTTGATACATGAGCTATTCGAGCATACAAAATAGAATGATTATTTGAAGGTTTAGAGTTTGGCACATACAAATTTACTTGGAACGGCAGGTAGATACCGCATATAGGAAGGTATGGTGGACTCAACTGGAATAACTTTGGGGTTTAAGGGATTGGATGCACAAGCAGTATTCCCGCTTAGTACAAGTGAAGGCTAGCAAAAGACTTGGAAGCGACAAACTAGAGAGCGACAACAGCCATGTACATGCATTAAAATTAATAAACATTGGATGCAAGCATGAGTAGGATATAATCCACCATGAACATAAATATCGTGAAGGCTATGTTGATTTGTTTCAACTACATGCGTGAGCATGTGCCAAGTCAAGTCACTTAAATCATTCAAAGGAGGATACCACCCCATCATACCACATCATAATCATCTCAATGGCATGTTGGCACACAAGGTAAACCATTATAACTCATAGCTAATCAAGCATGGCACAAGCAACTATGATCTCTAATTGTCATTGCAAACATATTTATTCATAATAAGCCGAATCAAGAACGAGGGACCCATCATATTTACAAAAACAAAAGAGGTCGAGTTCATACCAGCTTTTCTCATCTCAGTCAGCCCATCATATATCATCATAATTGCCTTTCACTTGCATGACCGAACGGTGTGAATAATAATAATAGTGTACGTGCATTGGACTAAGCTGGAATCTGCGAGCATTCAATAAACAGGAGAAGACAAGGCAATATGGGCTCTTGGTTAAATCAACAATAATGCATATAAGAGCCACTTCAACATTTTAATTATGGTCTTCTCCTACTGACCCCCAAAGAAAAGAAAAGAAATAAAACTATTTACACGGGAAAGCTCCCAACAAGCAAAAGAAGAACGGGAAATATTTTTGGGTTTTCTTTTTAATTATTACTACTACAGCAGAAAAATAAATTACTACTATTTTTTTGGTTTTTCTTAAGGTTTAACAAAGACACAAGAAGAAAGCAAGAAAAATAAAATAAACTAGCATGGATATTACGGTGAAAAAGTATGAGCACTGACATCTAGTAATGAGTGTGTGTGAACATAAATGTAATGTCGGTGGGAAATACGTACTCCCCCAAGCTTAGGCTTTTGGCCTAAGTTGGTCTATGGCCACGGCTGACCCGACGAATATCCATAATAATAGTTGTTGGGGTCATACTGTGATGAGGAAGAAGAAGGCTCCGATTGCCACTGGCTGGCAATCATCTCCGGATCCCACTGGTAGTTAGACTGTCGTGAAGGATCAAATTGTGGTTCCGGTTCTGGCTCCTCGGCTGGTGCAGGGTTCCGGTAGGCGTGAATAGCCATCAACGGAACAAGGTACGTGCCTACAGTCAAATCAAACAAAGAAGGAGCAGGCAGGATAATAGTCCCGGGATGATGTTTGTTAAAGAACAATTGATATTTAAGCTCTCCTGCCCTATTCTTAACAATAAAATCATGTGCCATCATACTTTTATGATCTAGATAAACACGAGGCAACATCTTTTCTTCCTTCTCAGCATGCCTAATAGGTATGTTAAAATGTGCAGATAGGCGTGTAGCATAGATGCCTCCAAAGATGGGACCCTTAGTACGGTTCATACTTAACCGTCTAGCAATAATAATGCCCATACTAGAAGTGTTATCACTGTATAAACCGTGGTGCAGAATAATTGTATCAGGGATACTAAGGTTTCCACAGTTTCCGCGTCCAATTAAACAACGACTAGCAAATAATGCAAAGTAACGTAAAACAGGAAAATGTATGCTAGTGATTCGTGCATCGGAAACCTTCCTAGTTTCTCCTACAGTGATAGTATCAATAAATCCAGCCACATTATCATGATGTGGTTCTTCTGTCTATCCCTCAAAAGGGACTAAACAAATCCGGCAGAAATCAAAAAGTGACATCTCCTTATGCTCACCATATAAATGAAACTCCACCGTAGGTGGTGAGTTCCTAGAATGAAAATGAAAGTTTTGCACAAAAGTATTTGTGAGTAAGAGATACTGATCGCATTGGTCGTGGAGGAAAGCGGTGAGGCCTGCATTGTGAGCCAATTCATGAAAATCTTCATTGGTACCGGCTGCTCTCAAGAAATCATCAGAAGGCCATTCACACGCCCGAATCTCCGCGGTGCGCGGCAAATTATACTTAGGCTTCAGTGCCTTTTCCTTCGAGCTTTGGCTCGATGAGCCCCTCAAAAATCTCCTCATTATTTTTCTGAAATAATCTGAAATTTTTAGTAACTTCAAACAAAAATGAACCAACTTCAATAAAACTGATAGCAACTACTCCTACAAGTGCCTAGAGCCTATATGAGGCATTAGAACTACTTGGAACCATATAAATTTGACATGCAAGCTCAAGAACATGGTCACCTATGCAGCACAAATTTGTAAAGAATAGAGCACTAGAATAAAAACTAATTGGACCAATGGAGGAGTCACATACCAAGGAACAATATCCCCAAGCAGTTTTGCGAGAGGTGCTTTGAGCAAGGAGATCGAAAATCACAGCAAAAGTGGCTAGAACTCGTGCTTGAGTTGGTTTTTTGGGTTTGTGTGAGACAGAGGAAGAAGATGGATGCTGAGATAAGTGGAGGAGGGCCACCATGGGCCCATGAGGCAGGGGCGCACCCTAGAGGGGGGGGGCGCCCACCACCCTCGTGGCCAGGTGGCAGCTCCTCCCGCGGTAATTTTTGCACAGTAAATCCTCAAATATTCCCGAAAAAATCATATTAAATTGGCATTTCATTCTGAGGACTTTTATTTTCGGGATATTTTTATGTTGCACGGATAAGTCAGGAAACAGACAGAAAAATACTATTTTTACTTTATTTAATATAAATAACAGAAAGTAAAAGTGGGGTACAGAAGGTTGTGCTTCTAGTTTCATCCATCTCATGCTCATCAAAAAGAATCCACTAACAAGGTTGATCAAGTCTTGTTAACAAACTCATTCCGATAATCATGAAACCGGTGAAATTTCAAATAACACTAAGTTACCTCAACGGGGATATGCACATCCTCAATAATAAGAATATCATATTTCTTCTTGACAGTAGGAAGAGGAAATTCAAAACCTCCAAATATAATCGATGGAATTTTTCCAATAGAGTTGATACTATGAACTTGAGGTTGTTTCCTCGGAAAGTGTACCGTATGCTCATTACCATTAACATGAAAAGTGACATTGCCTTTGTTGCAATCAATAACAGCCCCTGCAGTATTAAGAAAAGGTCTTCCAAGAATAATAGACATACTATCATCCTCGGGAATATCAAGTACAACAAAGTCCGTTAAAATAGTAACGTTTGCAACCACAACAGGCACATCCTCACAAATACCGACAGGTATAGCAGTTGATTTATCAGGCATTTGCAAAGATATTTCGGTAGGTGTCAACCTATTCAAGTCAAGTCTATGATATAAAGAGAGAGGCATAACACTAACACTGGCTCCAAGATCACATAAAGCAGTTTTAATATAATTTCTTTCAATGGAGCAAGGTATAGTGGGTATTCTGGGGTCTCCAAGTTTCTTTGGTATTCCACCCTTAAAAGTATAATTAGCAAGCATGGTGGAAATTTCAGCTTCCGGTATCTTTCTTTTATTAGTAATGATATCCTTCATATATTTAGCATAAGGATTTGTTTTGAGCACATCAGTTAATCTCATATGCAAAAAGATAGGCCTAATCATTTCAGCAAAGCGCTCAAAATCCTCATCATCCTTTTTCTTGTATGGTTTCGGAGGAAAAGGCATGGGTTTCTGAACCCAAGGTTCCCTTTCTTTACCATGTTTCCTAGCAACAAAGTCTCTTTTATCATAACGTTGATTCTTTGATTGTGGGTTATTAAGATCAACAACAGGTTCAACTTCTACATCATTATCATTACTAGGTTGAGCATCATCATGAACATCATTATCAATATTTTCATTAGGTTCATGTTCATTACCAGATTGTGTTTCAGCATCAGACATAGAAATATCATTTGGATTATCAGGTGGTTCAGCAATAGGTTCACTAGAAGTTTGCACAGTTCTATCATTTTTCTTCTTCTACTTTTTAGAAGAACTAGGAACATCAATATTATTTCTTTGAGAATCTTGCTCGATTCTCTTAGGGTGGCCTTCATGATACAAAGGTTCCTGAGTCATTCTACCAGTTCTAGTAGCCACTCTAACATCATAATCATTTTTCTTACTATTCATTTCATCAATCACTTCTTTTTGAGCCTTAAGTACTTGTTGTACTTGAGTGGTAACCCTAGAAGCATGTTTGCTAACAAGTTTAAGTTCACCTTTAATATTAGCCATATAATCACCCAAGCGTCTAATCATATAAGCATTTTATTTTAATTTTCTACCAAAATAAGCATTGAAGTCGTCTTTCTTAAACATAAAGTTATCAAACTCATCCAAGCACTGACTAGCAATTTTAGTAGGAGGGACTTCAGCTTTATCATATCTATAGAGAGAATTTACCTTAACTACCTATGTCGGGATATCGGGATCAGGAGGTTCTTCAATAAATAAAGAATTAAGATCATATGTTTCTTCAACAGGCGGTGAATTAAGACCATGTATTTCTTCAATAGGAGGTAAATTCTTAACGTCTTCAGCTTTAATACCTTTTTCTTTCATAGATTTCTTTGCCTCTTGCATATCTTCGGGACTGAGAAATAGAACACCTCTCTTCTTCGGAGTTGGTTTAAGGATAGGCTCAGTAATTGGAGCAGGAGCTGGCTCAGGAGGTGCCCAATTATTTTCATTTGTCAACATATTATTCAATAGAATTTCAGCTTCATCCGGTGTTCTTTCCCTGAAAAGAGAACCAGCACAACTATCCAAGTAATCTCTGGAAGCATCGGCTAGTCCATTATAAAAGATATCAAGTATTTCAGGTTTCTTAAGAGGATGATCAGGCAAAGCATTAAGTAACTTGAGAAGCAAGCTTGTGGGAGACTCTCTTCTTTAATTTGCACAAAGTTGTATATTTCCCTCAAAGCAGCTTGTTTCTTATGAGCAGGGAAATATTTAGCAGAGAAGTAATAAATCATATCCTGGGGACTACACACACAACCAGGATCAAGAGAATTATACCATATCTTAGCATCACCCTTTAATGAGAACGGAAATATTTTGAGAATATAGAAGTAACGCGATCTCTCATCATTAGTGAACAGGGTAGCTATATCATTTAACTTAGTAAGATGAGCCACAACAGTTTCAGATTCATAGCCATAAAACGGATCAGATTCCACCAAAGTAATTATATCAGGATAAACAAAGAATTCATAATCCTTATCAGGAACACATATAGGTGAAGTAGAAAAAGCAGGGTCAGGTTTCATTTTATCTCTAAGTGATTCTTTGTTCCATTTAATTAATAACCTCTTAAGCTCATATCTATCTTTGCAAGCTAAAATAGCGGCAGAAGATTCCATATCAAAAAGATAACTCTCAGGAATAATAGGCATATTTTCATCATCACTATCATCATCATATTCAGATTCAATAATTTCTTTTTCTCTAGCCCTAGAAATTTGTTCATCAAGAAATTCACCAAGGGGCACAGTAGTATCAGGCATAGAAGCAGTTTCATCATAAGTATCATGCATAGCAGAAGTGGCATCATCAATAACATGCGACATTTCAGAACGAATAGAAGAAGCAGGTGTAGGTGTCGCAAACTTACTCATAATAGAAGGTGAATCAAGTGCAGAGCTAGATGGTAGTTCCTTACCTCCCCTCGTAGTTGAGGGATAGATCTTGTTTTTGGATCTCTCAAGTTCTTCATAGTGTCCAGCAGATATAAATCCCAAGTGACTCAAAGAATAGAGCTATGCTCCCCGGCAATGGCGCCAGAAATTAGTCTTGATAACCCAAAAGTATTCAACCCAAATTTATTGATTCGACACAAGGGGAGCCAAAGAATATTCTTAAGTATTAGCAGCCGAGTTGTCAATTCAACCACACCTGGAAACTTAGTATCTGCAGCAAAGTGTTTAGTAGCACAATAATATGATAGTGGTGGTAGCGGCAACAAAAGTAAAGACAACAAAAGTAATGTTTTTGGTATTTTGTAGTGATTGTAATAGTAGCAGCGGGAAAGTAAATAAGCGTAAACCAGTATATGGAAAACTCGTAGGCACCGGATCAGTGATGGATAATTATGCCGGATGCGGTTCATCATGTAACAGTCATAACATAGGGTGACACAGAACTAGCTGCAATTCATCAATGTAATGTAGGCATGTATTCCGTATATAGTCATACGTGCTTATGGAAAAGAACTTGCATGCCATCTTTTGTCCTACCCTCCCGTGGAAGCGGGGTCCTATTGGAAACTAAGGGATATTAAGGCCTCCTTTTAATAGAGAACCGAAACAAAGCATTAGCACATAGTGAATACATGAACTCCTCAAACTATGGTCATCACCGGGAGTGGTCCCGATTATTGTCACTTCGGGGTTGCCGGATCATAACACATAGTAGGTGACTATAGACTTGCAAGATAGGATCAAGAACTCACATATATTCATGAAAACATAATAGGTTCAGATCTGAAATCATGGCACTCGAGCCCTAGTGACAAGCATTAAGCATAGCAAAGTCATAGCAACATCAATCTCAGAACATAATGGATACTAGGGATCAAACCCTAACAAAACTAACTCGATTACATGATAAATCTCATCCAACCCATCACCGTCCAGCAAGCCTACGATGGAATTACTCATGCACGGCGGTGAGCATCATGAAATTGGTGATGGAGGATGGTTGATGATGATGACGGCGACGAATCCCCCTCTCTGGAGCCCCGAACGGACTCCAGATCAGCCCTCCCGAGAGGTTTTAGGGCTTGGCGGCGGCTCCGTATCGTAAAACGCGATGATTTCTTCTCTCTGATTTTTTTCTCTTCGAAAGCAAATATATAGAGTTGGAGTTGGTGTCGAAGGGCATCCAGGGGCCCATGAGGTAGGGGGCGCGCCCTAGGGGGGGGGGTGGGGCGCCCCCACCCTCGCGAGAAGGGTGTGGGCCCCCTGGTCTTCATCTTTGGCGAGGATTTTTTATTATTTTTTCTAAGATGTTCCGTGGAGTTTCAGGTCATTCCGAGAATATTTATTTTCTGCACATAAAACAACATCATGGCAACTCTGCTGAAAACAACGTCAGTCCGGGTTAGTTCCATTCAAATCATACAAGTTAGAGTCCAAAACAAGGGCAAAAGTGTTTGGAAAAGTAGATACGACGGAGACGTATCACCCCCTCACCTAGTCCAATTCGGACTCCTCATGGGAGGGGGGCGCGCCACCTCCTGGGCTGCTCCCCTCTCTCTCCCCTCAGGCCCACTAAGGCCCAATACTTCCGGTAACCCCTCCGGCACTCCAGTTTTCTCCGAAACCATCCGAAACACTTCCGGTGTCCGAATATAGCCGTCCAATATATCAATCTTTATGTATCGACCATTTTGAGACTCCTCGTCATGTCCGTGATCACATCCGGGACTCCGAACTACCTTTGATACATCAAAACACTAAAACTCATAATACCGATCGTCACTGAACTTTAAGCATGCGGACCCTACGGGTTCGAGAGCAATGTAGACATGACTGAGACACGTCTTCAATCAATAACCAATAGCGGAACCTAGATGCTCATATTGGCTCCTACATATTCTACGAAGATCTTTATCGGTCAAACCGCATAACAACATACGTTGTTCCCTTTGTCATCGGTATGTTACTTGCCCGAGATTCGATCGTCGGTATCTCAATACCTAGTTCAATCTCATTACTGGCAAGTCTCTTTACTCGTTCCGTAATACATCATCCTGCAACTAACTCATTAGTTACAATGCTTGCAAGGCTTATAGTGATGTGTATTACTGAGTGGGCCCAGAGATACCTCTCCGACAATCGGAGTGACAAATCCTAATCTCGAAATACGCCAACTCAACAAGTACCTTCAGAGACACCTGTAGAGCATCTTTATAATCACCCAGTTACGTTGTGACGTTTGGTAGCACATAAAGTGTTCCTCCGGTAAATGGGAGTTGCATAACTCATAGTCATAGGAACATGTATAAGTCATGAAGAAAGCAATAGCAACATACTAAACGATCAAGTGCTAAGCTAACGGAATGGGTCAAGTCAATCACATCATTCTCCTAATGATGTGATCCCGTTAATCAAATGGCAACTCATGTCTATGGCTAGGAAACATAACCACCTTTGATCAATGAGCTAGTCAAGTAGAGGCATACTAGTGACACTCTGTTTGTCTTTGTATTCACACATGTATCATCTTTCCGGTTAATACAATTCTAGCATGAATAATAAACATTTATCATGATATAAGGAAATAAATAATAACTTTATTATTTCCTCTATGGCATATTTCCTTCACCTTCAATATTCTTTCATGAATTGTTCAAGTGACCAATTCTACGTTTGCTAACTTTCAATAAGTTTACTACCTATACTTATTCTATGTGAAGTCATTACCCCCCATGGTATAAGCATATGAAACATATATAAATTCAGATTTATGATATTCAATTATTCAACCATTTACTCATAGGATATATGTGAAGCACATGAGTAAATAACAAACTACTCAAAAAGATATAAGTGAAGGACACCGAGGTGTCAAATAATTAACTAGCCATGGGAGGATTCCCCCTTTTTCATTTAATATTTCATATCCAATGATTTTAGTCAAACAGAAAGTAAAATTTAAAATATGCTCCAAGCAAAACATATATCATGTGACGAATAAAAATATAGCTCTGAGTAATGTATACCGATAATTTTGAAGACGAAAGAGGGGATGCCTTCCGGGGCATCCCCAAGCTTAGGCACTTGAGTCTTCCTTGAATATTATCTTGAGGTGACTTGGGCATCCCCAAGATTAGGGTCTTTCCACTTATTCTCCTCATATCGATATCTCACCAAAAGCTCAAAAACTTCAATCACACAAAACTTAACGGAACTTTGTGAGATAGGTTAGTATGATAAAGAGTAAACCATTCACTTTGGTACTGTCAAAGACAAGGTTCATAATTTTTCTCACACAACACCTACTGTACCATATCATTTCTACAATTTATATTGAGAAATATAAGCCATAGAAACTATAAAACAAGCAAACTATGCAATGAAAAGAGAATCTGTCAGAAACAGAACAGTCTGTAATAATCTGAACACCAACCATACTTCTGATACTCAAAAAATTATGAAATAAATTGGTGGACGTGAGGAATTTGTCTATTAATCTTCTTCAAAAAGAATCAGCACCAAAGCACTCTTCTGTAAAAAATGGCAGCTAATCTCGTGAGCGCAAAGTTTCTATTTTTTACAGCAAGATCACATTAACTTTCACCCAAGTCTTCCCAAAGGTCTTACTTAGCACTTTATTGAAACAAAAGCTATAATACATTACTAATACAGTATATTAATCATTAGAACACACAAAAACATTAAGGGTAAATATTGGTTTGTCTCCCAACAAGTGCTTTTCTTTAATGCATTTTAGCTAGGCATGATGATTTCAATGATGCTCACATAAAAGATAAGAATTGAAACATAAATAGAGCATCATGAAGAATCTGACTAGCACATTTAAACCTATCCCACTTCCTATTCCTAGGGATTTTGTGAGCACACAATTTATGGGAACAAGAATCAACTAGCATAGGAAGGCAAAACAAGTATAACTTCAAAACTTTAAGCACTTAGGGAGGAAAACTTGATATTATTGCACTCCTACAAGCATGTATTCCTCGCTCATAATAATTTTCAGTAGCATCATGAATGAGTTTAACAATATTACCATCACATAAATCATTCTTTTCATGATCTATGAGCATATAAATTTTACTACTCTCCACATAAGCAGAATTCTCCTCATTCGGAATAGCGGGATCACTAGTTCCTAAAGTTGACACTCTTCCAAACCTGCTTTAGATAATAGTATTTTTCATACTCCAAAAGATATAAGTGAAGTTCATGGAGCGCTCTACAATTAATGTAGACTAACTAATATCCAAGCTCAAAATGTATAAGTGAAGCACACGAAGCATTCTATAAAGCCATACTCAAAAGATTTAAGTGAAGCTCAAAGAACAGTTCTATAAGATCATACTTAGAAGATATAAGTGAAGCACATGAAGTATTCTATAAATTGATGAAGGGACATATCATACTAGCATGGTTCTTAAAGAAAAAGAAAAACACAAAGGACACAAATCATGTGAACAAGATAAAAACCGAGGTATACCGATAATTGTTGAAGGGGAAAGATGGGATGCCAACCGGGGCATCCCCAAGCTTAGATGCTTGAGTATCCTTAGAATATTTACTTTGGGTGCCTTGGGAATCCCCAATCTTGAGATCTTGCCTCTCTTTATTCTTATCACATCGGTAACTCCTCGTTCTTCGAGCACTTCATCCACACAAAACTTTAACAAAAACTTTATGAGATCCGTTAGTACAATAAAGCAAATCACTACCTTTAGGTAGTGTTGTGAACTCATTCTAAATTCATATTGGTGTAATATATATTGTATTCCAACTCATCCATGGTTCATACACTCCGATACTACTCATAGATTCATCAAAATAAGCAAACAACACATAGAAAACAGAATCTGTCTAAAACAGGACAGTTTGTACTAATCTGGAGGTTTAGTAAACTTATGTAACTCCAAAAATTATGAAATAACTTTGAAAATTTGAAAAATTTATACATAAGTAATGTGAAAAAAGTTTCAGACCCATTGGACTTTCCAGTAAAAAATGTAAAATCACGCGCTACAGCCAAAGTTTTTGTTTTTGTTCTGCACATAGTAAACAAGCAATCTAATCATTCTAAAACCAAAGCTTGGCACATTACTTTTATAATACAATGGATATATATATATAAGGGGATAATTATTTACAGAGAAACTTCCATGAAAAATTCTACATTGTTTCCGTGAGCATGAACATGAGTGCTCAAGGTCGACCCTCACTTCTTCAATGCATAACTTTCCAATCACTTCTGTTTTTGAAGAACTTTTTAGGCATGAGAGGCAAGTAATTTTTTTTGTATTTTCATTCTTTTTAATTTTTTTGTATGTTTCACCCACAACTAAACAGAAACAAAAAAGGAAAAACAAAATCTAGTTAGTGAAGAAAGCAAACAAGTACACACGAGAATATCAACCCCACGCTGTTGCTCCCCGGCAACGGCGCCAGAAAAGAGCTTGATAATCCCCAAGTGTAGGGAATCGTCGTAGCAATTTTCAAAGGTGGAAGTGATAAGTATGGAGTGTCGAACCCACAAGGAGCTAAAGGTAAGATCAATATTCTCTCAAGCCCTATCTGCCACTGATACGACTCTACGTACACCGAACGTTTGCTTCCAACTAGCAACGAGAAATAAAACTACGTTGTGGGTATGAAGTGGATAACTTTGTATGATATCGGAGAGCTAAAATATGAAAGTAGGTGATGTTATCATAAAGTTAGAATATATTACTAAGTATTATAAATAGCGAGTGTGGAATAATAATGGTGGATCGGTGTGCGGAATTGTCCTAGGCAATCGTTAACAAGACCGGTAATCACTATTGCAGTTTCATATGAGGGAGAGGCATAAGCTAACATACTGTCTCTACTTGGATCATATGCACTTATGATTGGAACTCTAGCAAGCATCCGCAACTACTAAAGATCATTAAGGTAAAACCCAACCATAGCATTAAAGCATCAAGTCCTCTTTATTCCCATACGCAACAACCCCCTTACTCGGGTTTGTGTTTCAGTCACTCACCAACCCACTATAAGCGAATCATGAACGCATTGCAACACCCTACAGCGGGAATCCCTCACGCTTGCGCAACACGGAGGGCACCATAGGACAGCACCAAAGTAAAACATACAACTCATACCAATCTAGATCATCAATCAACCCAAAGACAAAGGATATCTACTCAAAACATCATAGGATGGCAACACATCATGGGATCATAATATGTGGCATAAAGCACCATGTTCAAGTAGGGATTACAACGGGGTGCAGGAGGGTGGACCGTGTAAAAGAGATGAGGAAGGTGATGATGATGGTGATGTTGATGAAGACGATCACAGCGGCGATGATTCCCCTCCCGATGGCACTCCGATGCCACCAAGAGAGAGGAGGAGAGGTTCTCCCCCTTATGCTTCCTCCTCCATGGCCTCCCCCTGGATGGGGAGAGGTTCCCCCTCTGGTCCTTGGCCTTCATGGTGATCATGGCCCCTCCGGGATCCTCCTCCACGCCCTCCGGTGATGATGGCCCCCTCCGGCAGGGTGCCAGAGAGGGCCTAGATTGGTTTTCGGTGGCTACGGAGGCTTCTGGCGGTGGAACTCCCGATCTATGTTTCTTTCTGGAAGTTTTGGGTTATATAAGAGGTGTTGGAGTCAGGAACAAGGCAGGGGGGTCTCCGGGCTGTCCATGAGGCAGGGGGCGCACCCAGGGGGGTGGGCGCGCCCCCACCCTCATGGGCAGCCCGAGACTCTTCTGGCCCAGTTCTTTTACTTCCTGGCCTTCTTCTGGTCCAAAAATAAGCTCCGTCAAGTTTCAGGTCAATTGGACTCTGTTTGTTTTCCTTTTCTGCGATACTCAAAAACAACGAAAAAACAGAAACTGGCACTAGGCCTAGGTTAATAGGTTAGTCCCAAAAATCATATAAAATAGCATATAAATGCATATAAAACATCCTAGATGGATAATATAATAGCATGAATACTTCATAAATTATAGATACGTTGGAGACGTGTCATTCTTTGAAAACAGCGTCAGTCCGGGGTTAGTTTCATTCAAATCATGCAAATTAGAGTATAAAACAAGAGGAGAAGCATGAGAAAAAGTAGATACGTTGGAGACGTATCATCCCGCACCATAGCCGAGCCCACCACTCCTGGCTCCTGCGGAGTGAGGTCAGCCAGACGTGTGTCGAAGGGGAAATTGAGCCTAGCCACCACGCCATGGTAGCAGACCTGCTAGCGGTCGTACTCCATGGCCGCGAGCTCGGCCGTGTGGAAGCTACGGAGCTACGTGCGGGTGTGGGTCTCCCGATCTGTAATCTCGGCGACCCACGTCCCCCACCACCGCTACCGGACCCTGAGGTAGGACCTTGTCGGCTGCCGGGTCCGAGGGAGGACGGGGAAGTCCTTGAACTGACGTAGGGGCACAGCAGCGGGCGGATCGGGGGACCGGCGACAGCGGATCGGTAAAGAGCCCGCAGAGGACGACGGTGACACCTCGGCGGCCACCTCGCCAGTGTCGGGCGAAGAGGCCGCGATAAACCTCTTTTTGGCCATTGGCTCCTCGAGCTCCCCGGCACACAGGTAGAGGTTGAGGATGGAGGCGGTGGTGATGGTGGTGACCTACCAATGGTTTCGGGGGTGGTGTGTGTCTGTGTGAGCGGAGGTTTGGGGAATGTGTGGTGTGTGTGGAGGGGGGGCAAGGTAGTGTTTGAGGAAAGACCGCGACAACTAAAAATTTTACTAGGCGGGAGTAACAAGGTGGGGCTACTGAAAAATTGGATCAAGGGAGAGCAGATATATTTGAGATTGCGATGGATGCAGAGGTGGGAGTAAAATGCTGGGGCCCGGGGCTACAGAAAATTTGAATCAAGGGACCAAAGCAGAGCGGGAGTAACAGACATCGCACACGGTCCGCACATACGAATTGTGTGCTATCAAACGTTAAAACCTTCCACGCGGTAGATATTTTCGAGATTACGAGGCAGTAGATATTTTCAAGACCGGGAGGCAAGCCTCGTGGAGCCCAATCTACTGTGCTGATGTGAGGGACTGCAGGGCATGAGCGTGGCACACAGGTAGTCTGACCGAACTGTGTCTGCTGCGTACCCAATCGCAGACGGTATCTACATCCAACTCGTGTGCTATTTATAAATTTGGCAAAAAGAATAATGCGGGAAGGGTCATGAAACGAACACACTTGCATGCGAACCAAATATATGTATGAAAATGGTGGTTTGATGTTCGAATACCCAATGCACAACTTTGATGTGGCACCTGCCGCACAAAATCACAGTATTGCTAGTCAGCCACCCCCCTAAGAACCCCACTTAGTGTCGGCGGTAAGGGAATCCTAGCTACGAATGCATGCTCCCAAATAGCTAGGTCTGAAATATCACCCTACCATAGCACAAAACCTATAGGAGTCCATCATATATATATGGTCAAACTTCACCTTTCGCTTCCCGACAAAGGTGGACTGTGTGCCGACCCACAAATGTGTGCTTGTGGTGCGAGAAGGGTCAGACCACATACGAACCACATGCGGGTGGCCCTACTATATTTTGTATATGAAAATGGTGTGGTGTGTGACATTTAACTACCATTCATAACTTTTGATGTGGCACGTGTGCCTCACAAATTAACCGGACTTCTCCGCCCCCACGGAGGTTGCAGGTAGTGCGAAGTAGCCCCCCCACACACCTCGGGGGGAGGGCATCTCACCAAGACGTACTGTAACACGGACCAAGCAGAATCCAACTTGGTCGTACAACCTCTCCCCGCTCGTTGTTGGTCAAAGTGATGGACGTCCACATGGCCCCGCGAAATGGGCTAGCTTGTCGCCGATGACCTCGCGAGAGAGTATTGTATGAAGACAAACCCACTATGTGCATGTGGCCCAAGTATGTATGTGGAAATGGTGTGTGTGGTGTTTGAATACCCAATGCACAAATTTGATGTGGCACCATGCTTTGGAGCCGTAAATTCCCCACACTGAGCGAGGGTTCACGACGCGTAGCATGCGCTCAAACTTAATTAGGCTTGGAATGTGTTGACCTACTATACGGTAACTCGAAGCAAAGAAGAACAATATATCCACCCTGGTAACCTTTCTCGTCGTTGGTCGAAATGATGGACGTCCACACGAGCCCACGAATATATATAGGCTTGCCTCCCATAACCAAGCAAGTGAGAGTGTGTCCAAAGACAACCATCATTGCATGCGTGTGTCCCGAACATATTGATGGAGTGAATGCATATGTGTTGAATACCCGAATCAATGCACAACATTGATGTGGTGCATGCTTTGAAAATCGCAGAGGTCCCCACACAGAGCAAGAGGTCATTCATGACATGTCGTGTGCTCACCCCCTTCGATCTAGCGGGATGGAGTTATGTGTAAAGATGCGCTATTATATATATAATCTCACATCATGATCTATGTCAAGACAAAACAAAAAATTAATCCCCTCCTAAGTCAAATTAGTTAACCTCTCTCGCGCTGTCGGTGAAAGTGATGGACCAAGCTGGTCACCCCCCTCGGCATGTACTATATATACACACCTAGTAACACAACCCTAAAAGAATTAATCCTCCTTGTTCGTCAAGCACATACCTCTCTCTCACTGGGTCAAAGTGATGGACGATGAACTCACGGGCCCAACACATAAGCGAAGCATACGTCGCACGCGAGTGATCATCCTGTATAGGACTACATACCACCGTGTGCATGCATGTGGCCCAAAGAGTTGTTTGTGTGATGTTTGAATACGCAATGCACAATTTTGATGTTGTCGGATTTCAGGCTCCGCAAAACCCTTAAGATTCGAACACATGGCATGACGAAGATCTCTCCCACTACACGTCTACCTAGCGTCTCGCTCTTCTCCTGGTGGTGGGAATGGAATGCAAGCAATCAAACAAGTAGAGCACACAAGAGTTTACCCAGGTTCAGGCCACCTTGAGGTGTAAAACCCTACGTCCTGCTTTAGTGGATTGGCCTCGCGAGGGCTCAAGTATGAACAAGTATAGTGGTTTCCTGAGCTCAGGAGGCGAGCTCAAGAAGGGTGAGGAGGCGGATGTTCTTGCTCCTTTGCTAGTCTAAGTCCCAATGGGTCGATCCCCCTCTATGATGGAACCCTAGCTACTTATATAGGCGGCCAGGGTCCTCTTCCCCTGAAATGTTTAGGCGGGAAGGGAATCCCACAACGGCCATTTGAGCGGGAACACAAGGACGCTCCTATCCTGACAAAAGGTGGTCTTCGCCTGCAAAGAGGGCAGGCGGTGATGCGGTGGTGGGCTCGGTGATGACATCCTTCCTGCCGTCCTTGCGGTCTCCAGTCTTGTTGCACCAAAGGGGAAACCTTTGTTTTGCCCCTCGGGAACCTGCGCCCGTGCGGTCTCCTTTGCATCGATATGGAAACTGCGCCCGCTGGCGCGCGCTGGTGCCCGCTGGCACGGTTCGTCATGGCTTGCGTCACTGCCTCCTCCTGAGGCAGCCCTTGCCTTGAGATCTCCGCCTTCCCGAAGCAGCCTAGCCGAGGCCACTCTAGGGAGAGGTCTTGGTCGCCCCTCCGGAGCAGCCTAGCTGAGGCTGCTCCCTGAGGAGGTCTTGGTCGTTCTCCTCGCGAGGGCTGGCCCCCTCGCGAGGGTCTTGAGCAGATGGTCGATTAGCTGGGCCCTACCGGGCCATACCAGGAACGCGACGTGGGCCGCAGACAGGCAAGTCTGGGTACCCTGGTTCCCAGTACGCCGATAGTAGCCCCCGGGCCCAAGGCGCGCGCGGAGTTGGCTTCTGGGCGAAGCCTAGTCGAGGATGAAGCGCTGTGGGCCCCAAAGATTGTGGGCCAGGCTGGCGCGTGACGGTTGGATGGGACGTGGCACCCCCACTTCCCACGCAGCCTTGGCAATCGTGTGTTTTGACCATTGCACAGACGATAAGAGGCTCCCCTGCCGCTGTTCCTGTCTTCCTTCCTCCCCGTCGCCTTCTTCTTCTCCTTGCTTCCTTTGTCCCCTGCCCTCGCCGCCATACCGCGCCGGGCAAGGAAGAGGGTAATCAGGGCGGCTGCACCGCCGCCGCCGGGCCACGAGCCGGCACTCGGCAGCTCCTCTGTGGTGAACCAAGAGGGCATGGACAAGGTCCGCCATGCCTTGGCCGATGAATCCAACGAGTGGGGACCAACCAAGGCCTGGCCTGCCTCCCGGCTGGTGCTGGAGATGAACGCCACCGACCTCCAGCTTCATCCGCATGCCATCTTCGCCGGTCTTGTCCCCCCTTTCTCCGAGTTCTTCAATGCGGTGCTCACGCATTACCAGGTCTTAGCGTTGCATCTGGATCCAAGATCCATCGTCCTCCTCTCCGTCTTCGCGTTCCTATGCGAAGTCTACATCGGCATTCCTCCATCCGTGGCCCTTCTTTGCCACTTCTTCGCCCTCCGTCTGGTTGACGGGGGGCAGCGCTCAGGATGTGTGTCGCTGCGTGTGGTGGAGGCAACCGCAGCCTACGGGGTTGACTTCACGCTCCGCCCGGCCACGGCGGGGTTCTGTCGACAATGGGTGTATGTCGACGCCACTACGCACAACTCTCTGCTTGAGCTCCCTCGCGCGCCCGCGGAGCCGAGCTCAGGATGGGGGCATGAGGCCCTCTCGGACCCACGGGCGGAGCGAGTCTGGCGCCGCCTGGCCAGCCTGAGGGAGAGCGGGCTGACCCTGGGGATGGTGGTGAGGGACTTCCTCGTCGTGCGCATCGCCCCGCTCCAGCGCCACTCTCGGCCGATGTGGACCCTCTCCAAGTGGGGGGATCCGATGTGCCTGCAACGGAAACCGCTTCCTCCCAAGATGCTCCACAAAATGTTGTTGTTGCTCGTTGGTGAAGTGCCCGGGGTGTGCTCCCCTTACGCGACTCCTTTGTGCTTGGCTCCCGTGTCCGGGAGGGCTTATGCTAAGAAGATGCCCCACTTCGATGCGTGGGGGCTGCTGCCGGAGGGCGTCTCAGGACCTCGCGACAATCCTCTTGAGGTGGTGCCAGGGCTCACGAGCCCGTCATTTCTCCTGGCGACAAATACGTCCGGTGGCGCTCCTGATGCCCGGTCCACGCCGTCCCCAGATCAGGCAGGCGGGGTGCAGGTGTCCCCAGTACGTGAAGCTGATGGTGTGGGGGCGCGGCTGACACCAGAGGTAGGAGGTGGCGGGGACACGATGGCCCTCGAGGTTGTTGAAGGGGAGGCCCAGCGTCCCGCCGCCGAGGTAGACGCGGGCGAAGGGCACCAGCCAGAACTCGAGGTCACGGGGGACGCCAATGACGGGGGCTGCCCAGCCCCCAAAGAGGCGGCCAGCATCGCCAAGGGGGACACCGACACTCATCGCGGTCATGCCCCTGTATAGGGCGCGTCAACTCCTCGCAGTCCCCTGCTATCCCTCGCGGAGCTAAGTAGGAGGCGGAAGATGCGGAGCAACTGCGGCCCAGCCCCCAGGGCTCTGAAGAGGACAAAGCGGGCGATGCTGAGCAGGTATGTACTCTTAGTTTCCTTGACCCCTTTGATGAGGCCTTCCTGATTCCTTGCTTGTCAGGGCCCCCTCCGCGGCGACCGCGAGCCCATCTCAAGGCCGTTCTGCAGGGCCAGTAGGTATTTCTGACAGTGCCCGCCCTTTGGACCACACCAAGTCCTCGGCGGAGATCGTGCCGGGACTTTCGTTTGTGAACCGCGCTCCCAGCCCCCGAGTGCTCCTGGGGCAAGGCTGCCTCTGGCCCCCTGGGAGCTCGCCTCGGGGCCCGGGGCTTGCCTTTATTGTGGACCAGCAGGCCCTCGGGGCGGCCCCGGACATTACCAGCCTGCCTGGCCTGCGTCTTCCCTTCTCGTTGGGGGCACCCTCCGCTCCTAAGGCCAGCCCCCGGGCCCATGCTGAGGGCGTGGAGGAGCCTCCTCTGGACGGCCCGGATGTCGTAGATGGGCCCAGTCGTTTTCCGGGTCCTACGCAGCGTTGGAGCGTGGTCCACCAGGGCCTGCCGCCGGAGGCGTCGGATGTCTTGAGGCGCCTCGGGGATGAGGTCGCCGAGGTGGACAAGCGCGTCAGAGCTGAGGAACTGCGCCTCTCGGAGGAGTGGCACAAGCTGAAGACTGCTGTCAACCTGAGCCGGCGGCAGCATGAGGCCGCCTTGGAGAAAGCGGAGGCATCCCTGGCCATCGCTTACGAAGCGCGCGACCGTGCTTTGGAGGAAGCCCGAGATGCCGATCACCGCCGGGTGGTGGCCGAGGATTGTGAACGCAAGCTCGAAGCCTTGAACGCGGTCCTCGAGCGCCAAGTGCGAGCTCGGAGGGCCGCCCTTGCCGCGGCTACGACTGGTGACGGCACTGCTGGCCTCTTGGCGCGGGAGGAGGCGCTGACTCTTGAAGCGATGGAACTGGGCATGGAGCGCGAGCGCCTGGAGACGATGGAGCGCCAGGTGGCCAAGGCTGAGGTCGATCTAGATGGTCAAGAGGCCAAGGACGCCCAGGAGATCTGGGTTTTACAGGAAGACTATCGCGGGAAGCTGGAACTCCATGAGGCTTGCTTCGTCAAGAAGGGCAACGAGCTGCGGAAGAAGATTGCCTCCCTCGAGGGGGAGCTGGCGGGCTCCAAGTGTCGTCTGGGGGCGTCGAAGACAGCTCGCTCTGCCTCGGAATGTCGTGCATGGGCGTCGAAGGAGGCTTGCACGGCGGCCGAGCGCCGCAAACAAGCGTTCGAGAGGGCCCGCGTCGCCGCGAGGGCAGAGTTGTCCCGCTTTTACCAGCGGGTGGAGGACATCTCTGCCTCCGCAGCCCTGAGCCCTGCTGAAGCCGCCCATTCTTGTGGAATGCGAAGGGTCCGCTCGGAGATGCTCGCAGGCTTGGGGAATAGGGCCAACAGAGCCTTGCGTGAGCTTCTTGGTTCAGGGGTCGACGATCCCATGACAGCTGATGATGCTTGCTACCTCAAGTTCTTCGGCGAAGTGGTCGATCGTCTTGAGGGCCAGGTCACGATGGCGCGACAGCTTGTCGAGGAGCAAAGCCGCAACGTTCTTCGGTGCACGGTCACGCGCATCTTCGGGAATCTGCTTCGCCTTGACCCGCGGTCCGACTTCAGGGCCCTGCTGGAGCCGGTGCCCGATGTGGTCGCTTGCGACGTGGAGGCGTGGGTGAGTGACCATGTGGAGGTGTTGGTGAGGGAACTTGTTCCGGCGGTTGAAGATGCACCAGCGTCCGAGGACGACGCCGGCAGTCTTGTGGATGGAGCCGACGCTTAGCCCAGTCCTGCTTTTTTCATAAAAGTTTTTGGATTATGGCCCTAGAGTCGGTCAAGATGAACGTTATGTAATTTGAGCTTTTGACGATGTAAGGATGGGTTTGAGGACTCCCTTGTGACGCCCGCTCCTGAGGCCGAGGCCTCGGCCTATGTTGTGTTTCAGAGGGAGTGCCTGCCGACCCTGTTTGAGCGCGTTTCGCAAGTACTTGCGATTGGTGCGGGAGGATTGGCGGACCGGCCGTGGGCCAGACAGGACGTACACACTACGCCCCGACCCCTTCTCGTGAGGGGTGATCCAGCAGGGTCGCGGCTGCGGACAGCTTTAGCCAAAGGGGGGCTAAGAATGGAAAGAGCGAAAGAACTCAGCAAAACACGAACGAGAAACTTCCCCCCTTTATTTCAAAGACAAAACGCGCAGCCCCAAGCTCGGCTCCAGAAGGCAGATACAAAAGAGGCAAGGGCGAATGGCAAAAAGGAGGGGGACCACGTCCGGCCCCTGAGCAGGTCTTTAGTCTTCTCCCCAGCGCGGAGCGTAGGGCTACCACCAGTTGATGTGGGCATAGCCATTGGAGGGCAGTGTCGATGGCCAGCGCGGAGCATGGTACTTCCACTAAGACGTGGGTGGGAGCCCCCATGAGGCCCCAGGGCGGCGCTCGGGAGACTCCGGGGCGTGTACAGCCCCACTCATTATTACGTGAGAGTGTCACGAGCGGAGATCTTCTGACGTGCCCGCCCCTTCACTTGAGGACCCCGCCCCGCGCTAGTCCGCTCCCGCCATGGGCCCACCCGAAGGCGGCGTTCATGAGGTGGGACACTGCGCATAGTGGGGGGATGAGACCTTAGCTATAGCCCCCCCTGCCGAGCACCAGGCACACCGCTCATGCGACCTCCGGGCACGCTTCGCCCTGAGGGGCTAACATCGCCCGGAAGCACGACGTCCTGAGGTGCGAGGGGGACCCCGCCCCACTCACGCTCCTAATGGCCCTTGAGCCCTCCTGATGAGGGACAGACCTAGAGGGTACGGGGTCACGCGAGTGGGGGGATGAAGCCTCGGTCTTGGGCCCTCCTTACGTGCATAGGACGGGCTGCCGTACCACCCCCGACGTACCCTCCATAGCCCGAGGGATGGCACGCCGGGAGGCGCGGTGTCTTGAGCTTTGAGCGGAGGGAGAGGAGGCCCCTCCCCACGCGCATCATACCCGCCACCGGTGAGCCCCTGGCGAAATCCAGGGCGGTCTCGTGCGCGACGGGTCACGCGTGAGGGGACGAGGGCCTGGCCCGGGCCTTCTCTCCCTTTTTGTCTTCGAACGAGGCCTGGGGCGCCCCCAGGCATCCTGAGACCATGGTGAAGTGTTGCTGGTCACGGAGGCCATTGCCTCTCGCAGGGCAAGGTCTGGGAGCACCCCGTCTGCGCGCCGGCCCATGTGATTGCTCGTGCGGGCGGGCGTTCCTCCTTCATTCCTGCTCCATAGCCATCGGTGGTGACGGCAGGGAGCTGATGGCCAGGGGTGCAGGGCCAGGTTCCTGTCCCCGTGGTCTCGAGCCCCCAACCATCGATGTCTGGTGGTGTCGGGCACCGGGTGCGGCCCAGAGACCGCTCTTGGATGGATCTTCGCCGTGGGCGGCGCCTTGATGCGGGTGGGCCTCTGGCAGCTGGACGGAGTCGTATGCAGGGTTCAGCGGATCGTACCCCACATCCCCCTTGTAGGGTGTGGCCGGCCTTGCCCACACGGGCGACTACGCGCGGCCGGGGCGGCCCCCAGTCTCTGGAGACGTTATGCGGAAGCAGAACGCTCGACCCCGGTGGCGGCGGCATCAAGGAGTTCGGCCACCCTGAGGAGCAGTGCGTCATGGCTGGCGTCGAGAAACCGCCATCTCAGTAGTTCCCTTGATACCAGCAGCGCGACCCTCATGTTTGCCGTCTCACGCCAGTCCCGGGAGTTTGCCGCGGCGTGGCCGGCAGCACGCGCCGCCGCGCGGTTCTGGCGCCGTGTGGGCGGTGGAGGCTGCCGGTCTCCAAGCGGCGGGTCGGCGACGCTCATCGTGCCGTCGACGCCAATCAAGGCGGGGTGGCGGCGCGTCCCTTGGCCGAAGGGCGACGCTCGTGCGGTCCGAGTGCCACGTCCTTCAGTGCGCGTCGGCTGCGCCTCCGCCATCAGAGGCGTCGGAGCTGGGGTAAGCCGGGTCGTTGGAGAAGAATGAGGCGAGGTCGTCGGAGAGGCGAGATTTTGCCGCGCCCCCTACCTGGCGCGCCAAATGTCGGATTTCGGGCTCCGCAAAACCCATAGTATTCGAACACAGGGGCGTGACGAAGATCTCTCCCACTACACGTCTACCTAGCGCCTCGCTCTTCTCCTGGTGGTGGGAATGGAATGCAAGCAAGCAAACAAGTAGAGCACACAAGAGTTTACCCAGGTTCAGGCCACCTTGCGGCGTAAAACCCTACGTCCTGCTTTAGTGGATTGGCCTCACGAGGGCTCGAGTATGAACAAGTACAGTGGTTTCCTGAGCTCAGGAGGCGAGCTCAAGAAGGGTGAGGCGGCGGATGTTCTTGCTCCTTTGCTAGTCTAAGTCCCAATGGGTCGATCCCCCTCTATGATGGAACCCTAGCTACTTATATAGGCGGCCAGGGCCCTCTTCCCCCGAAATGTTTAGAGGGAATCCCACAACGGCCATTTGAGCGGGAACACAAGGACGCTCCTATCCTGACAAAAGCTGGTCTTCGCTTGCAAAGAGGGCAGGCGGTGACACGGTGGTGGGCTCGGCGATGACATCCTTACTGCCGTCCTTGCGGTCTTCGGTCTTGTTGCACCAAAGGGGAAACCTTTGTCTCGCCCCTCGGGAACCTGCGCCTGTGCGGTCTCCTTTGCACCGATATGGAAACTGCGCCCGTTGGCGCGCGCTGGTGCCCGCTGGCACAGTTCGTCATGGCTTGCGTCACTGCCTCCTCCTGAGGCAGCCCTTGCCTTGAGATCTCTGCCTTCCCGAAGCAGCCTAGCCAAGGCCACTCTAGGGAGAGGTCTTGGTCGCCCCTCCGGAGCAGCCTAGGTGAGGCCGCTCCCTGAGGAGGTCTTGGTCGTTCTCCTCGCGAGGGCTGGCCCCCTTGCGAGGGTCTTGAGCAGATGGTCGATCAGCTGGGCCCTACCGGGCCGTACCAGGAACGCGACGTGGGCCGCAGACAGGCAAGTGTGGGTACCCTGGTTCCTAGTACGCCGACAGATGTGGCACCACGTATATAGGTAACCAAAAAGTCCCCGCAGAGAGCGCGAGGTTCATGACACGTGGCATGTGCTATATGTACGCCCCATTCTACGCGTGGTATATATGTACTTCTACTATATAGCACAAACCAAAAAAGAATCATTCCTTGATGATCAGATTAACCTCTCTCTCATTGGGTCAAAGTGATGGAGGACAACCTCGCTTGCCCACGGATGGAAGCGCCACACACGAGTGAGTTCCAATACCAGTATAATGTGCAACTTTGTGGTGGAACCTGCCTCGGGAACCAAAAAGTCCCCACATGGAGCGAGGTTATGACACACATATATATAGAGTATTCATGTTGCCCCCTCTTTGACATGTACATACTCCTGTACCGTGCATATACATAACACAAACCAAAAAAGAACCATCCTTGTTGGTAAAATTAGCCTCTCTCTCGTTGTACGTTCAACTAGTCGACGACGTCCTCATGGGCCCACAAAGAAAGGGACATGCGAGTGATGTCATAGGACAAAACCACAGCGTGCATGCGCCTGTGTGTTATGTGATATTTGAATACCCAATGCACAACTTTGACGTGGCACATGCTTCGCAAACTGGAAATGCACTACACCATGATGCATGTAGCCCCCTCACTTCAAGCTGGCGGGAGTGTGTACGCACGTGCTCGAACTTTGATATGGAATCCCACCATGATCCCTACCACACACATGCCAAGATCAACCCACCTTTTGGTCAAATTAATGCCTCTCGTTGTCAGTGGAAACTAAAAATCTTTGCGGGCTAACGAATGCGCACGTCGTTGATAACCGCACAAGGAAGAGTGTCCCAGAGGACCACCAATGCATGCATGTGGCCCGAACATTATGTATGAAAGGGCTATGTAATGCTTTAAATAACCAATTCACGACTTTGATGTGGCATATATGACTCACAAAATGACCAATAATCCCACACAGAGGTTCACGACTCGTAGTGTACTGCCGGACCCCTCCCCCCACCCCCCCACAGAGATAGACACACACATCCCGCACCACCACAGCCACTCTGAGGCTTGTCAAACTTTTTCTGCGATGAACATGTGACGAAAGGCGGAGTGTCGTGTTAATTTAAAAAAAACAGACATCATTCGACCATTTTTATACATTGATTGATTTCCTAGGGATTTAATGTGCAAAAATCAAATTTGAGCTACATGTGCACCAAAATGGGTTGCAAAATCATATGTGTCCCTGGGTGCATGTTTCCTTGTGCAAGAGATTTCAAAATATTGGGATTTTTTTAAAAAATTTAGTAAATCCAAAACTTAGTTGAAATTCATGAAACTTATCGTGGTGTCATATATGGACATCAGTAGAATGTGATATTGTATTTTTTTCGTCAACGAGACCCATTTTGATATAATCTTCTTACAAACGGGAGATTATAAAAAACTGACAACCAATATCTCATACGGATTATTTATTTGGACCGTGTGCGTTAGACCGTTCCATGTTTCAGTTAAGCAGTAAAGCAGCAGAAAATAAACCAAAAAACATATGTGCTACCACACGCACCGTGTGCCATGCGAGCAGGCGTGAGTTGACGGGACGCATGTGAGCAGTCCACCCCGCAGGCATATGGGAAGGCATGCGCGCAGGTGTGCGTATTGACGGGGAGGCGTGCGAGTAGTTGTGTGAAATGATGGTAGGAATGGCAGAAGTCCACGGCGCAGGCTCACCGGGAGGCGAGACAGCTTTTGACCGCAGCCTGCCTCGCTCCCACTGGTCCGTATTAATTGTGCGCCCAAGCCGCCGGCCATAATAGGCGCCGCACCCCTGGTCCACAGTGGTCACCAATGTCTGGACTCTGGAGTGTATGAGGATGCCGCCAAAGCGTATCATCGGAGGGAGTGGCGACGCCTGGGCTGGTGAAGCACCCGCGCAACGCGTGAAGCTGGGCACAGAGGTTGCCGTCGCCACCGACGAGGTCTCGCACGGGCAGCAACACGACCTTGACTTGGTCGGCGCTGTCGTGCCCCCCAGCCGGAGCCGAAGGTCAACAGTAACTCCGGCAACGACTGCAACTCTGACGGAAAATCGGTTAGTCATCTATATACCCATTTGTGCGGCAAACATATCATGTTTTTTCTCTGGTTAATCCCCCTCCCGCCCCTCTATAATTTTTCTAGAATACAAATCCTATGGTTATGTTCTCTCAGTCCATGAAATCAGAGTAATTAAGATCCGTTAGATGCACGTAGTGTATTGATTGTTTGAATGTTATCCGTGTAGAGTTAGTGATTAGTTGTTTGTTCTGTACAAATGATTTTTGCTAATAATCCGACTAGGGTTAGCTTGCATGCTAATAATTCGTGGATAGATCTTGAGAATTGATTTTGAATGTCCAACATATATGTTTGTGCCTTTTTTCTTCCTAATCTTGAGAATTGATTTAGAATGTCCTACATGTTATGCCATTTTTTTCTTTCAGATTGGTATGTACACAAATGAGGCTCCGGCCAGCGTCGCCACCAGATGTAGATCTTGGACCCGGCTATGCGGCCAGAAGCGCCCCCTGGACCTGAGGAACCAGTAGAATCTTCGGCGGACTGCATCAGCGATCTCCCGGACGACATCCTTGGGGAGATCATCTACCTTCTCCCCACCAAGGATGGTTGCCGCACACAAGTCCTTGCATCTCGGTGGTGCACTCTGTGGTGCACCGCGCCTCTTAATCTCGACTGTCGTCAGCTATCTGTCGATGATGATTCTGAACTCCCCGGAGCCATCATCTCCTCCCACGAGGGCTCCGTTCAACGCATCTGCATCCCGGCATGCTACCTGCTGGACATACCCTGCATGGTGGCTGCCTGGCTGACATCCCGTCAATTTGATAAACTCCAGCATCTTGAGTTCTACCATGACTATGCATGTAACATACCACGACCGACGTATCTATGCCCTCACCACTGATGTCCATCTCGTGGTTTTCCTCCTCTCTCTCCACACCGCCACCTTCGCCCTATGCCATCGCTTCTGGTGGTTGATCTGTCGGAGGCCTCACTACACAGCATCATCCACTCCAGCTGCCCTGCCTTGGAGCGCTTGCTGCTTGTTTTTGGAATGGAAATTCGTATCCGTTGTCTCAAAATAAAGTCGCCCCACCTTGTAAGCATGGGAATTTGTCTTTTTGGGCATGATCTCATCATCGAAAATGCCCCTTCACTTCAAAGGTTGCTTTGATTTTGTTATAGTACCTTCACAAATAACTGTAGTCTCTGCGCCTAAACTGGAGACCTTGGGTGCAATTTGTGATCCTTTTAGATGGTTCAAGATGGCGTTTGGCTCCACACCTATTGAGGTATTGTATATTATTCACGTAAACTTTCGTAATCTGCTTTTTTCATTTGTGCGCATAAGTTAAGTATCATCTTGGACTACACTTTTGGTACTAATATTATGTTCTATGCTCAATGAAGAGCTTGTCCATCATATCAGTGGATTCTGTCAAGACCTTACATATCAGTATGTGGTGTTTTGACCTGGACATGATTATTGGCTTGCTGCAATGCTTTCCATATTTGGAGAATTTGTATATAAAGGTGATGATTTCACGCACATTGAAAGCCCATATATAATGTACTATAATTAATCGTTCAGCTATCACTCTTTCAACATAATCTTTTTTAGACATTAATTGTTTTCAATCTTCATCTCTATTTAGGCACTAACACAAGGATGAGAAGGTATAACCAATCAATGGTTCAAGAAGCACCAGGATTTTCTCAGATCTCATGACATTCGTTTGAAGACAGTAACGCTGGAAGGATATGCATCCAACAATGCAAACACTAGCTTTGTCACATTCTTCATGTTGAATGCGAGGGAACTATTGTCCGTGAGGATTAAGTTTTCTGACAACAAATTTCTGATGGATGCAAGTGTTGATTAGCATACAAAGAAGTTTCAGGTGGACCTAAGGGCTTCTGATCATGCTCGGCTTCTATTCACAACAGCTTGTCATCATGGACCAGTAGAATTTCTAGGCTGGGATCTTGATTTTATGGATAAGACCGATCCATTTGATTGTGACTGCCGAAAACTTTGGTTGAGTTAGATGTCATTGTCCTGTTGAATCTGGATTTTGTCTAAACCTGATGAGCAATTAATCCTCGTGCTTTTGTATTGTTTGTTAGCTGGAGTTAGATATTGTTGCCCTTTTCAACTCGGCTCTGACCCATATTTTCTTTCATACTGGGCCAATGGCTTGCAATTTCTTTAATTAAGACATAAATATTATAAGCATTCACAACACAGGGAAAGAACATCACTCTCATGGGATCCTTGAGATTTTTGTTCATTACAGAACCGCAAGTTCTTAGCGCCCCACCAGCACCCACAAACTTATTTTTAGCTTGCACACCAAATGGGATGTAATTCTTAATAAGAAAAGCTGCATGGTAGTGACAAATTTGGATTTATCATTTGGGACCCATGAGGAAAAAACCTATCCAGGGCGGTGCCGACTCGACAGTAAACATTGAGAAACCTGGTTTCAAAATTACTGTAAATCCAAAACTCGCCTCAAAATCATGAAACTTGGCATGGTGTTATGTCATAGCACCAACATGTTGTGGTAAAAAATTGGTCCAATATGGGACAAGTTTTGATATAAACTTCTTACAAACCCGAGCTTCTCTCAAAAAGGCACATGGTTCTGAGAGGGACCTTGTCACCTATTTGTGAAAAACAACATACGCTGTCTCTTCCCGCCTTGATTTATTTTACAGAGGCAACATGCAACAATAATAGCGTCGTCCTAAAAATATGAGTTTTGCCTTGATTCATGGTTCGTTTTGCCTTTTTATACATTATTTGAGTTTCCTAGGCATTTTGGAACGTACTTTGGCATGTGCAAAGGTCATGTGTGTACTAGCCACATATGTAATTGGATGTTCAATCTGTTTATGGAATCAAGTCCTTATAAGTTATAAGTACATATGCCGCCTATCACACACATCTTGTTATATTGAACCATTTCTGTTCTCTTGGCTCAAAGCAAACAGTTCATCAGAGTGAACCGCATGCTGTATATCGCACACATCTTGATCTGGCTGACCGTTTCTTTTGTGTTGCCTAATCACAAACAGTTCATCCGAGTGAATCATATGTTATATATCGCACATACCTTCATCTGGCTACACGTTTCTTTTGTTCCTCCTCATCGCAAATAGTTAATTGAACTGAATCGTAAGCCCTGCATCGCACAGTTAACTAAAATACGAACCGTGTTTGATGCATCCGTCATCGCAAACGTTCTGCACCTTTTCTGATGGTTTTTTACACCACCATTTGCGATTATTGCATCACACAAAGTTTCGTCGAAGGGTCTCTGATTGTAGTGTCACGTTAGCAGCATCCTGCAGTAGTGTTTGTTGCACGCTGAGGGATTGTTATATGATCCAATTATGTTATCGTTGTTGAGAGAACTTGCACTAGTGAAAATATGAACCCTAGGCCTTGTTTTCAAGCATAGCGATACCGTTTTCGCTCACTTTTACCACTTGCTACCTTGCTGTTTTTATATTCTCAGATTACAAAAACATATATCTACTATCCATATTACACCTGTATCACCATCTCTTTCGTCGAACTAGTGCACCTATACAATTTACCATTGTATTGGGTGTGTTGGGGACACGAGAGACTCTTTGTTATTTGGTTGCAGGGTTGTTTGAGAGAGGCCATCTTCATCCTATGCCTCCCATGGATTGATAAACCTTAGGTCATCCACTTGAGGGAAATTTGCTATTGTCCTACAAAACTCTGTGCTTGGAGGCCCAACATGAGTCTACAAGAAGAAGGTTACGTAGTAGATATCACCTACATTTTAGGAGGCTGGGCGGGGTTGATATGGACCATGCTCCAAACCCAACTGTCAGCCGGGGGGGATTCTCTCTCTCTCTCCCCCATGTTCGTACCAATGTCGCAGCCGCGTTTTGCACCAGGAAGCACACCCCTTAATGACCGCCTACCCAATAATGACTGGTCGCACCATTCTCGGCACCATTTCCCATGGGGGTGAGTGGGTACTTATGGCCAAAAAAGGTTTTTCAAACATTCTGGACACAAATATAAAAGGTTTGTTTAGGCCACGTATTGCTTTTGTAAGCATACACTAATACTTTCACAAAAACATATACTAAATGATCGATCATATATATTCTACTCCTATAGAAGGGGTGCCGAGGTTTATTTTCAACAAAGAAAAAACTCATACACATTAAAAAATGATGGTACATATATATAGACTATACCACTTATTTAAAGCGGTTCATACGTAAAAAATCCTAAAACATCCAGGCTGTTGTTAAACGAATAAAAATTTGTTTCCTCAATGGAAATGATTCTAAAAAAGCAACTTTGCGCATATGTAGTTGTGAGTTATGTCGTAAATTCCATCAAGGATGTATTTAATCATGGGCTAAAAAATGGAAAATTATGTGCAATACAATATAGGTACTATTTGTTAATATATTTTTAAGTGAACTAGTATGAGAGTGTCATGTTGTATGTATCTAAAAAGCCTATGTACATAAAAGACCACACAAAAGGGAAAAACAAAATAATGAGAGAGAAAGAGTTGGTTGATTACAAATTATGGTATAGTAGTACCCACTAAATCATGGTTTGTGCTCGTCTTTTCCCAATTTGAGATCTGTTTTCACCACCTTCTTTGTCTTGGCGAGATTTTTCAAATCAAACTATTGTTGAATATGCTTTTGAAAATTAAAAGATGTCACGTTTTGAAATAGTAATGAAACATTGACGAAACTTTTTGAACGGTTTTTATGCAAGTTTGATTTGGCTTTCAGTGACTTCAATGTGGTTTCATATAGTTTTGGTACGTGTTTCACTAGATTTTTGAATTTTTTTGTGTTTTGGAACTTGAATGATATATTAATGAAAATTTTAGAAACCATTTTTTGTTTATACTTGTTTCATATGGCTTTTTGTGGTTTTACTTTTGGTTCCATGGTTTCATATTGTTCTGGTACGTGCTTGGCTTTCATAGTGGTTCGTGTTCCACTAATATTTATGTATGTTTCATATGGCTTCCAATGAGTTTCACTATGGTTCTATTATCTCATACATATTTGTATACAGTTTTGTATTGGTTTGAGTTCTACTCTCATTTATGCCAAAACTTCTAAAAGTGAACAAAAACCTTAACGAAACCTAAGTGAATCATGAATAAACAATGGGGTGTTGTGCAGAACGGAAAATGACTTGGCAGTTGAAATTGGACTAAACTGAAGGGGCTTCTATGAAAAACTCTGCATGAATCTCAAAGAAATTAAGGGAATAGATAGTCCTGGGACGTCAACATATGGGGGGCTTGTATTTTTGGGTAAGTTTTTTTAGTGCAGGCATTTTCAATCTTGAAACATTAGGGTTTTAATCATGGGGGACTTTGCATTTAAGAGGTTCCAAATGGCCCCAAACAACGTGATGATTACATCCATCGAAAAAATGGTTACCAAATTACTTCCTCGAATTTATTCACTCTATCAAATCATATGATACCACATTTCTTACAGGTGCTATAATTAAGTTGTCACCAATCTTGAGCCATAACCCATTCTCAAAAAAAGTCTATGTGAGTTCCTTCGCTTTGTTCATGGAATAAAGCACATCAATATTTGGGCACGAATAAATGCGACTTTAAAGTGGTTTATATGGTGAAAATGTTAATTGATCCATGCACCAGTGAGTACAATTCTAAAAGGAAATCAAAATCATGTTTTGAATTATAAATGATTATTAAAAAAGCTTTATGTCTATGCAGTTTTGAGCTATGTATCCATAAATTTTATTATCGGCCTATTTTATCCGTGGACTATGAAAAAGAAGTATGCATGTTTATAGTGATATAACATCTTCTATTTTAGATCCAAATAAATTATTCTTTTTACACAATCCACAACTCAAAATTTTCATTTTTGTTTTTTACGTATGTTATGGAATTTTGTAGAACCTTTATGCTTTCTTGATTCATGCCACATTACATGTCAAAGATGTTATTAATTTGTCAGTGGTTCTATTTTGTTCACAATATGAGCTAAACTTCAACTGCTTAAACGGCTAGTGATATTTTAATCCCTTCAATTGTTATTTAAGAAAAATACAAGAATAGTTGAATACCCATATGGGTATATTGTGCTTCTTTCCTCATAAGAAACTAGCTAGCATGTTCAAATTAGTATGGTCACAAAACAAATTGTCAATTTTGCATAAGAAGGTTTGGAAGCTAAAAATCGCCCATAAGATTAAGGTATTTTTTTCAATCTTTGTCAAGCAATTATCCTTAAGAGAAATTTACAATACATAAATGAAGGGGAGCAAATGGTGTTGCATCTACAATCAGGATGAAAGTATACAACATTTTTCATCTCGTGCCCCTTGCTTCATTTGGCAGGTTGTATTCATGGTTTTTACACACTTTCACCACCTCATACATTTTAGTACGTGCAGAAAATGGTTAATGGGGTTGAGTAGACCAATAAAGTAGTTTATTCTAGTAGGAGCAAGTGACATATACTGCTCTATTTGTAACTGCTAGAATAATATTGTATTTAACTAACAGAAAGCTTCCAACTTTTTATATGCCATCCATATTGCATCACATTTGATGTGGGCATCTGTGTCATATCTGAGGGTTCCAAAACAACTACATGCAAACTTGATCATGCCAACAAGAAGCAGATTATTTGTGTTGGAATAATTCCTATTTAGCTCGTTGCACTGTATGAAGTCAAGCCAACATTTAGAACTCAATGTGTTGCATGGGTTATGGGAGGAAATATACCAGTCAAGTTTCATTCATTTTGGTAGGTGTGAACATAGTGTATCATATTATGAGTCAAATCTATGTTCTTTTGGTCTAGTATAGTTACGTGGTTACCTAGGCTCCTAGGTGATTAAGGTGGTCGATCAGATAATTAATTAGTTAAAGTGCTTGATTAGTTTGGATTGGAGATAGAGTCCGTATCAGATTTTGATACTTGACTTGGTTTGGTCAGATCTGTATCACCTATAAAACAGGCCGGCTACATCCAATGTATCAGATTTGTTTTGACAAGGGTTCAATAAAAAAAATCATAAAACGTCCCATGTCGGGGACATCAAATATTGTGTTTGTTTTTGCTGATCCGTGTTGAATTTTGTCGTTGCTACGAGTGGAGTTGATTCTTTTGATATTACGGTCTTGCATCTTTGCTCAACCAGAATTTCTTGTTGCTGCTACTGGTACCGTGAAAGATCGGGCCGACGAACAACTCGTCATCTAGCCGAGTCATCATCAAGTGGTATCAGAGCTGAGGTTGCTCACGATACAATTTGTTTCGCCTATAGAATTTATTGGTACTTGTACCAGAATTATCGTATGAAGCACCAATATTATCTTCACACCGAGATGGAGAAAAATGAGAAAGATGCATCACGTTCACTTTCTTGGTTTCAAATCTACACAAGGTTACGAGTGGGAACTAATACTTGTGCAACGATGATGGATAGATGATCTGAGATTAATTTAGCGAGTCAAACAATGTTTGATGGGTTGAAGCTGATGATTACTCCACATCCAAAATCATATAAGTTATCATGGTGAGGGAAATTTGTTGCAATCAAACACCAAGTCGAGGTACGATTCAGTTTATGTGGCCTTACGGATTTGGTTGTATGTGATGTTCTCCCCGAGCACATGCACCTTTGCTCCTTAGTGTTAGGCCAGCCGTGGATACTAAAGAAACAATTGAAGACTGACAGATCTGGTGTTTTTTGTTGGAGAAAATTTAAGTTTATACATGATGGTCAGTGGCTTCCTTTTGAAGCAAACACTTCCGACCAATATTTGGTGGGCCGTCGAAAGCGAGATATTGCTCAAGCTACCGTTGAATTCAGAAAGAAGAAAGAACATATACTTGTTGAAAATAAAAAGGAGGTTTAGTTGCTAAAATTGATGAAGAGAAAGTTGATGACAAATCTAGTGGGAAGTCTGAAGATCTTGAAAAGGAGGCCATGAGTTTTGAAGCCATTGAATCATGTGCATACATGATGGTGCAGCGAGTGCAAAAGGACCGTATTGAGGATAAGGGACAACGTTGGAATATTTCCCAGACTCGGTGCAAGATCAATAACATCAATTGCAAGCTAATCATTGATGGTGGAAGCTACACTAATGCAGTCAATAAGGACATGGTGGATGCTTTAGCTTTGCCTACATGAAAGCACCCACAACCACACTGCATCAAGTGGTTATATCAGTCAGGCTGATTGAAAGTTACTCACAAGGTGCGTCTCAATTTTTCCGTCGGTGACTATCGATACGGTTATCTGTGATGTTTTACTGATGGATGAATGTCACTTGTTATTGGGGAGGCCATGGCAATATAATCATCGTGCCATACATGAGGGAAGTTCCAACACTTAATTCTTTTTAGGACACTGGAAGGCGACATGTGTTGCAGCCCATGTTTGCTAATGCTATCAAGGAGGATGATATTTTTTCGGTAAGGAAGAAGCTCCCTAAAGCCACCACGCAACCAAGGATAGCTTCGTTCCAAGAAGGAGGGGATGATGTAGACATCTATATCATATCTGAGGGTTCCAAAACAACTACATGCAAACTTGATCATGCCAACAAGAAGTAGATTGTTTGTGCTGGAAGAATTCCTATTCAGCTCGTTGCATTGGATGAAGTCGAGCCAACATTCAAAACACCATGTGCTGCACGAGTTATGGGAGGAATATACAAGTCAAGTTTCATTTGTTTTGGTAGGTGCGAACATAGCGTATCATGTTATGAGTCAAATCTATGTTCTTTTGGTCTGTATAGTTACTTAGGCTTCTAGGTGATTAAGGTGGCTAGATAATTAATTAGTTAAAGTGCTTGATTAGTTTGAATTGGAGAGAGAGTCCGTATCAGCCTTTGGTACTTGATTTGGTTTGGTCAGATCTGTATTGCCTATAAAACAGGTCGGCTACAGCCGATGTACCAGATTTGTTTTGATGAGACGAGAGTTCAATTAAAAAAAAATCAGAAAACGTCTCATGTCAAGGACATCAAATATCGTGTTTGTTTTTGCCGACCCATGTTGGATTTTGTCGTTGCTACGCGTGAAGTTGATTCTGTCTGCTCGGCGCCAATTTTGATATTACAGTCTTACATCTTTGGTCAACCAAAATTTCTTGTTGCTGCTACTAGTATCATGAAAGATCGGGCCGACGAACAACTCATCATCTAGCTGAGTCATCATCAACATCGGACTCATAACCGGCCCCTCTTGCCTTGTGTTGAGGTGTGAGATTCTATCCTTGTTGGGTGCAACATTTGGTGATCGATGGTCGTAAGGGATATGCTAAACCAGTTTGGAATGCATACTAGGAGGCGGAAATTGTTTTTGGCTCTGGGGCTCTATGAAGCCCGAATTTTGGAATTTCAAAAATCTTCTTTTTATTTTTCAAAAAATTGTGAACACACACACACACACAAGTTGTATACTACTTGTTTGTAAGTTTCATGGTGAAATTTTTTGACGCAAGCTACACAAAAAATGATGTATTTCTAGCATATGTACTATTCACTACAAATGTACATGATTTTTTGTGTGTACTCACATCAAACGTAGTTCATCACAAAATTTCACACACATGTAATATACACCTCTATGTGCGTGTGTATTTTTCAGATTCTTTTGAAACTTAATTTCGAGCTCCACACAGCACAGGAGCCAAAAATCCTCGCTCTACCCGTAGTATAGTAGGCTATGCAATCTATGTGATGTCGTAGGCAGCCTCTTTTCGATGTGATTTTCTCACACTATTGTAAGAAATACAAATAGTTTATTGTTTTTTTGTGCATCACTCAATATGGACGCCAATGTTGTACCTTAAAAAATGGTTTCTCAACCAAGAAGTTAGAACTTACTAGATGATACCCCGCATGTTGCTACGGGAATCAGTTGCAATATTTTTTATTTGATTGTGCGAAATACAATTATTTAAAATAATAACACGTGAACCAAAATTAAAAATACATATGACTTATTATATTTGATTACGATTAGTTGAAAACTATTATTGAATATAAGTAGTGTAATATAATAAAAAACATTTTCCCATGCATGGTTGCATATGGTGGTGGTTTTTTTCTCATGCATGGTTGCATGTTAAAGTGGGTCTTATCCCATCCACAATTATATGGTGATGTGGCATGCTTGCATATTGAGATAAATAAGTTAGTGAAGATGAATCTCCCAAGTATATAGGATAAGGGCCAGCATAGTTCTATGAAAAATAAATAATTACAGCCACCATTGTTAGGTGAGCTCTTTTTTTAGGTTTATCCTAAGCAAAAAAAAAAGTTTGCTTGAGCTTACAAACACAAATATTATCACTTGATAAACTATGAAATACCTCATGAGCCGTAGATATTGATATTTCCCTCGATAAATCAGTCAAACTTAAAAGGTTTGACTTAGAAGACAAACCAATGAGCCTTCCAACCTGACGGAGGAAGTATATAACTCCTCTTTTAACCATGGAACTCAATGTTCTTCCTTACTAGTTAATTTTAGAAGCATCGATTCTTCTTTTCCCGTTGGATGCTGTATAGGCGTATATGCTTGGGTTATTTAATCACTACTCCATGATGGCCCTGGCGAGTCACCTTAATTAGTAGAAGTAGTACCTGGTTACAGCGAGGTTTAAATTCTTTAGTTTGGGACCAGCTTGTTTCTGCACTAGTACAATTTTGACTTTTGGAACTTGTAAGATGTGACAAAAGGTACTGGATACATGCCAAAGAGTGTCCAGTGTTTTACACGTTCATATTACAACCTCGGCTAACTGAGATTATAATAGTCATAATATGCAGTAAACTCCAGAGCTACTAGACGGAGCTGTCACATTTTTAATCATTAGCCTTGCTAGACTACCTGGATTAATGTTAATCAATTACCCAACACTGGGTGGCTGGTAGCATCCTTGGACCATGGCGACAGCTAACACTATGTTGTTGGTGTTGACCTGCTTTGCCTGCCCAACCGTGGCTTTAAGAGACTTGAGAATTGAAAACATGCATGAGATCGAATCGATCCATGCTTTAGTAACTAATTGCTGAATAGCTACATAATGTGCTTTCTAACTACATATAGACCAATATGCTAATAGCCCATGGGGATATATTGTTCCATCTTCACTCAATGATATCTTGTTCCATGGGTACTAGTGTCCCATATATACTCGTTCAGCGGACTTATATTTTTCTAAAAGCTTTATTGTCCTCGGCCTCTGCATTGTGAAATGCATATACCTATATTTACTATAATTTTGATTCTGTTTTGCCAAAGCATATCTAGATGTGTCCTAAGTACTGCACATCTAAGTCCTTTGTCATTGATTTTATCTGGAGATACGTACGGATATTTTTTTTCTTTTCTTTTTTTATGCTTGATTGAGTCACTTAGATGTGCAACAATCAAGGCACATCCATTTTGATTATAAAGAGGTGAAACTTTGATCTGCCAATAAGAAGAAGAGGTAAAGATCAAACAACATGGAGCAAGCGAGAAAATTATATCACATAAGACCACTCTAAGCATTCAGATGCTTTACACTGGCACGTTGATCAAATCAGAACATAAACTCACTAGTAATCTACTCGAACTTACTTGTATCAAGATCCATCCACTCCTTGTGTCACACCTTCTGTAATAGCGCCCATAACCGCCGCTAATTGGCACATGAGAGTAGCACTTGAATCCAAAAATGTACCTCTTGTCAAAGACATCATTTCTGCATAGCTAGATAGACCAAAACATAGTAGCCAACCCGATCAAAATAAGAGGGATTAATGATTTTTCAATACCTCATCGCCAAGACTCGAAAATATGCAAAATACTAGGGGGGGGGGGGGGGGGGGTATTAGTGTCCCATATATACTCGTTCAGCGGACTTGTATTTTTTTAAAAAGCTTTATTGTCCTCGGCCTCTGCATTGTGAAATGCATATACCTATACTTACTATAATTTTGATTATGTTTTGCCAAAGCGTTCTAGATGTGCCCTAAGTATTGTATATCTAAGTCCTTTGTCATTGATTTTATCCGGAGATTCGTACGGATCTTTTTTTTCTTCCTTTTTTATGCTTGATTGACTCACTTAGATGTGCAATAATCAGGGCACATCTAGATGTGCCCCTAGACAGATCCATTTTGATTATAAAGAGGTGAAACTTTGATCTGCCAATAAGAAGAAGAGGTAAAGATCAAACAACATGGAGCAAGCAAGAAAATTATATCACATAAGACCACTCTAAGCATTCAGATGCTTTACACTGGCACGTTGATCAAATCAGAACATAAACTCACTAGTAATCTACTCGAACTTACTTGTATCAAGATCCATCCACTCCTTGTGTCACACCTTCTGTAATAGCGCCTATAACCGCCGCTAATTGGCACATGAGAGTAGCACTTGAATCCAAAAATGTACCTCTTGTCAAAGACATCATTTCTGCATAGCTAGATAGACCAAAACATAGTAGCCACCCCGATCAAAATAAGAGGGATTAAGGATTTTTCAATACCTCATAGTCAAGACTCGAAAATATGCAAAATACAACGAGGTGGGATGATGTTAAGGGTAAATACATATCATGCCATGCAATACGTGCCATATATAACAATAAAAAGAGTTGTTGAATGATTTATTGTTCACAACGGAAGCTACAACAAGTTTATGCCCCGGACATTTGCTTAAGCAAGGTATTCTTAGTTAGTATAGTCCTTGGCGGAGGAAACAAATGAAATAGCCTTTTATCATTAACAGAAAAATTAGATTTTACAATCTTTTAGACCTAAACTTTATTCGCGTATCCATCGAAAGCTGAATGCATCATCATGACTTTGTGCAATACTTAGGAGCACGCCTAATACTTTGATGACTTTGCGCTACTTCATGGATTGTTTAATAAGATGGCTGTATGCATCGTCATGATGCAGAGGCTGGGGGCATGCCTCCATTTCCAAAAAAAAGCTGAATGCATCGAGTGCACAGAAAATACCCAAAAAGTGTGAAGTGCCCATTCAAAAATATTTTGGTCCTTTAGGACAATCTCGCCTCAATCCACTAAATGCTACCCAAGGAGAGCCCTATGGAAGTCAACAAGTGGGTTCTCTACTCTAACAAGCTCATAAACAGTGGCACCTCTTGTTGGGGAACGTAGTAATTTCAAAAAAATTCCTACGCACACGCAAGATCATGGTGATGCATAGCAATGAGAGGGGAGAGTGTGATCTACGTACCCTTGTAGATCGACAACGGAAGCGTTAACTTGGTTGATGTAGTCGTACGTCTTCACGGCCCGACCGATCAAGCACCGAAACTACGGCACCTCCGAGTTCTAGCACACGTTCAGCTCGATGACGATCCCCGGACTCCGATCCAGCAAAGTGTTGGGGAAGAGTTCCGTCAGCACGACGGCGTGGTGACGATCTTGATGTACTACTGTCGCAGGGCTTCGCCTAAGCACCGCTACAATATTATCGAGGACTATGGTGGAAGGGGGCACCGCACACGGCTAAGAATATGATCACGTGGATCAACTTATGTCCTTAGGGGTGCCCCTTGCCTCCGTATATAAAGGTTCAAAGGGGGGGGCGGCCAAGAGGAGGCGCCCCAAGAGGAGTCCTACTCCCTCCGGGAGTAGGACTCCCCCCCTTTCCTAGTTGGAATAGGATTCGTGGAGGGGGGAAAAGAGGAGAGAGAGGAGGAAGGGGGGCCGGCCCCCTCTCCTTGTCCTATTCGGACCAAGGGGGGGAGGGGCGCACGGCTCATCTCTGTCCACCTCTCCTCTCTTCCACTAAGGCCCACTAAGGCCCATATACCTCCCGGGGGGGTTCCGGTAACCTCTCGGTAATCCGGTAAAATCCCGATTTCACCCGGAACACTTCCGATATCCAAACATAGGCTTCCAATATATCAATCTTTATGTCTCGACCATTTCGAGACTCCTCGTCATGTCCGTGATCACATCCGAGACTCCGAAAAACCTTCGGTACATCAAAACACATAAACTCATAATATAACTGTCATCGAAACCTTAAGCGTGCGGACCCTACGGGTTCGAGAACAATGTAGACATGACCGAGACACGTCTCCGGTCAATAACCAATAGCGGGACCTGGATGCCCATATTGGTTCCTACATATTCTACGAAGATCTTTTATCGGTCAGACCACATAACAACATACGTTGTTCCCTTTGTCATCGGTATGTTACTTGCCCGAGATTCGATCGTCGGTATCTTATACCTAGTTCAATCTCATTACCGGCAAGTCTCTTTACTCGTTCTGTAATACATCATCCCGCAACTAACTCATTAGTTGCAATGCTTGCAAGGCTTAAGTGATGTGCATTACCGAGAGGGCCCAGAGATACCTCTCCGACAATCGGAGTGACAAATCCTAATCTCGAAATACGCCAACCCAACATGTACCTTTGGAGACACCTGTAGAGCTCCTTTATAATCACCCAGTTACGTTGTGACGTTTGGTAGCACACAAAGTGTTCCTCTGGCAAACGGGAGTTGCATAATCTCATAGTCATAGGAACATGTATAAGTCATGAAGAAAGCAATAGCAACATACTAAATGATCGGGTGCTAAGCTAATGGAATGGGTCATGTCAATCAGATCATTCAACTAATGATGTGATCCCGTTAATCAAATAACAACTCTTTGTCCATGGTTAGGAAACATAACCATCTCTGATTAACGAGCTAGTCAAGTAGAGGCATACTAGTGACACTCTGTTTGTCTATGTATTCACACATGTATTATGTTTCCGGTTAATACAATTCTAGCATGAATAAGAAACTTTTATCATGATATAAGGAAATAAATAATAACTCTATTATTGCCTCTAGGGCATATTTCCTTCACCCCTATGGTGAACAACATTAATCAATCACGGTACATAAGGAAGAGGCTTATCATTGATCCACTTATCCTCCTAGTAGAATCTAATTGGTTCAACATTCCCCATACGAAAGATCCAAATTGTACGTGTTAGAATAACCTGAGACGCATAGTCGATCATCCAAGGACCAAGCAATCAAAGAAGGTAGAAGGCACGACACCAATATTTGTTAACGAGGTTCATCGATATGGCTGCATCCCCGGAGCCTGACTATTGGCGCTCCTCCCCATGACACCGCTACAATACCGCAGACGAACCACCCGGGTGCCGGTACATGTCGCCGGCTCTCCCTGCGTCACTGCGTGCATGTGCTATTATGTTGGTATAGGTTACATCGTGTGTCTATCCCTTTATATATAAGAGGCTTAGGATACAAGAGTTCTACTAGGACACTACACCATATTATATCTACACATGACTCCAAGTCCAACTGTAACCTTTCTTGTACAAGTACTCGAACAATTCTAACAGTACGACACTATATTTAATCTTCGCGAGGCATTCCAAAGGTTGAAGTCCATTGGTTAAGTTTCAACTACCGTGAGTGGTTTTTGTCACGAATAATCATTGGGTAAGAGTCTGCCACACCCCTACTCGGTTAGCATCTTAACATCCATTTACTAGGAAGGCCCAGCATTTGACTTGAATATCATGAATCTCGAGGCCATCCTGGTATTGTACTTCATGCTACTTGGATTTTCTAAAACAATACAACCTTCCACTATGAAAGTTAATCTTCAACTCGGAGAGTTGTTCAAACACACTAAGGATTAGCTTCATGTTTGCAGTTTTACCCAAATCAAGATCCATAAAAAGGAGTTTTTTCATCGGCATATTGTAGAATAGATAACCCCTCATCTCCTAAATGATGGATGAGGCTACTACGTACTGCCCATCCTCCTTAGCTTTATTAGTTAGAACTATCAAGATATCTGTTGCAATATTAAAAGGAATTTGTGAAAGAGGATCCCCTTGTCCAAGTCCATTCTTAGATTGAAAAGGCCCAACATTTTCATTTAACTTAATGGCAACACTCCTCTGCTGGACAACATTGCCATCCCAAACCCCCGAGGTTAATAAATTCATTCATTCTCTTGATGTAGGAAGTACCATCACACATTATCATATGCTTTCTTGGTATCTATTCTGAAAATAATACCATCAAGTTTCTTAGGGTGAAAATCATATATCGTCTCATAGAGAATAGCAACAACTTCCATTATAAAAATGGCCTAGCAAAAATTCCATTTGTGTTATCCTAATTAAAAGAGAGCAACTATCATGACCCTATTAGTACGCAGTTTTGTCAAAATCCTAAAGCTAACATTTAAGAGACAAATAGGTCTGACTTGCTAAATTTTGGTCTCTGCCAGCACCTTAGGGATTTAAAGTTGTACAAAGGAAGTATAACCTTGTGAAAATCCGCAAAAGTGCAAGAATGTCACCTTTAATCACTTCGCAAAAGGCCCGGTAAAACTCAAATGGAAAACTGTCTGACTCCTGTGCCTAACAATATTCCATCTGAAGGCCATTTGTCTTACCTCATGTTCCGTGAACTCGAGCGGAAAATTGACATTCTGTAAGTGCATCAAGTGCCACCCCTAGTTGGTTTTGGTGTATTGACGACAAACCTGGTTGAGGGACTAATGTGTTTGTGAGAATTGCAGGATAACACAGGTAGTAGTCCCACACTGATTTGGTTTACCTACCGGAGATGACCCCTAAAAATGTGTGAAGACATTGAAGACAATGGCGGTCTGTGAAGAGTTTCACATTGAAGATTATGACATGAGAAGACTAATGTCTACTACACAACCTTCTTCTTGTAGACGTTGTTGGGCCTCCAAGTGCAGAGGTTTGTAGGACAGTAGCAAATTTCCCTGAAGTGGATGACCTAAGGTTTATCAATCCGTAGGAGGCGTAGGATGAAGATGGTCTCTCTCAAGCAACCCTGCAACAAATAACAAAGAGTCTCTTGTGTCCCCAACACACCCAATACAATGGTAAATTGTATAGGTGCACTAGTTCGGTGAAGAGATGGTGATACAAGTGCAATATGGATAGTAGATAAAGGTATTTGTAATCTGAAATTATAAAAACAGCAAGGTAACAAATGATAAAAGTGAGCGTAAACGGTATTGCAATGCGTTGAAACAAGGCCTAGGGTTCATACTTTCACTAGTGCAAGTCCTCGCAACAATAATATCATAATTGGATCACATAACTATCCCTCAACATGCAACAAAGAGTCACTCCAAAGTCACTAATAGCGGAGAACGAACGAAGAGATTATGGTAGGGTACGAAACCACCTAAAGTTATTCTTTCCAATCAATCCGTTGGGCTATTCCTATAAGTGTCACAAACAGCCCTAGAGTTCATACTAGAATAACACCTTAAGACACAAATCAACCAAAACCCTAATGTCACCTAGATACTCCAATGTCACCTCAAGTATCCGTGGGTATGATTATACGATATGCATCACACAATCTCAGATTCATCTATTCAACCAACACAAAGGACCTCAAAGAGTGCCCCAAAGTTGTACCGGAGAATCACGACGAAAACGTGTGCCAAGCCCTATGCATAGGTTCATGGGCGGAACCCGCAAGTTGATCACCAAAACATACATCAAGTGAATCACGTGGTATCCCATTGTCACCATAGATACGCACGGCAAGACATACATCAAGTGTTCTCAAATCTTTAAAGACTCAATCCGATAAGATAACTTCAAAGGGGAAACTCAATCCATTACAAGAGAGTAGAGGGGGAGAAGAAACATAAGATCCAACTATAATAGCAAAGCTTGCGATACATCAAGATCGTACCACCTCAAGAACACGAGAGAGAGAGAGACAGAGAGAGATCAAACACATAGCTACTGGTACATACCCTCAGCCCCGAGGGAGAACTACTCCCTCCTCGTCATGGAGAGCACCGGGATGATGAAGATGGCCACCGGAGATGGATTCCCCCTCCGGCAGGGTGCCGGAACGGGTCTAGATTGGCTTTCGGTGGCTACGGAGGCTTCTGGCGGCAGAACTCCCGATCTATTGTGCTCATGGATGTTTTTAGGGTGTATGGAGATATATAGGTGGAAGAAGTACGTCAGGGGGGCCACGAGGGGCTCACAAGGGTGGTGGGCGCGCCCCCTGCCTCGTTGTCTCCTCGCAGGTCCCCCGACATGCACTCCAAGTCTTCTGGGCTTCTTTCCTTCCAAAAATGAGTTCCGTGAAGTTTCAGGTCAATTGGACTCTGTTTGATTTTGCTTTTCTTCGAAACCCTAAAACAGGGTAAAAACTGAAACTGGCACTGGGCTCTTGGTTAATAGGTTAGTCCCAAAAATGATATAAAAGTGTATAATAAAGCCCATAAACATTCAAAACAGTAGATAATATAGCATGGAACAATCAAAAATTATAGATACGTTGGAGACGTATCAGCATCCCCAAGCTTAATTCCTGCTCGTCCTCGAGTAGGTAAATGATAAAAACAGAATTTTTGATGCGGAGTGCTACTTGGCATAATTTCAATGTAATTCTTCTTAATTGTGGTATGAATATTCAGATCCATAAGATTCAAGACAAAAGTTCATATTGACATAGAAATAATAATACTTCAAGCATACTAACTAAGCAATTATGTCTCTTCAAAACAACATGGCCAAAGAAAGTTATCCCTACAAAATCATATAGTCTGGCTATGATCCATCTTCACCACACAACATATTTAAATCACGCACAACCCCGATGACAAGCCAAGCAATTGTTTCATACTTTTGATGTTCTCAAACTTTTTCAATCTTCACACAATACATGAGCGTGAGCCATGGACATAGCACTATAGGTGGAATAGAATGGTGGTTGTGGAGAAGACAAAAAGGAGAAGATAGTCTCACATCAACTAGGCGTATCAACGGGCTATGGAAATTCCCATCAATAGATATAAATGTGAGTGAGTAGGGATTGCCATGCAACGGATGCACTAGAGCTATAAGTGTATGAAAGCTCAAAAAGAAACTAAGTGGATGTGCATCCAACTTGCTTGCTCACGAAGACCTAGGGCATTTTGAGGAAGCCCATCATTGGAAAATACAAGCCAAGTTCTATAATGAAAGATTCCCACTAGTATATGAAAGTGACAACATAGGAGATTCTCTATCATGAAGATCATGGTGCTACTTTGAAGCACAAGTGTGGTAAAAGGATAGTAGCATTGCCCCTTCTCTCTTTTTCTCTCTTTTTTATTTTTTTTTATTTTTTTATTTGGGCCTTCTCTTTTTTATGGCCTCTTTTTTCATTTGGGTTTATTTGGCCTCTTTTTTTATTTGGGCTTCTTTGGCCTCTTTTATTTACTTTCGTTCGGAGTCTCATCCCGACTTGTGGGGGAATCATAGTCTCCATCATCCTTTCCTCACTGGGACAATGCTCTAATAATGATGATCATCACACTTTTATTTACTTACAACTCAAGAATTACAACTCGATACTTAGAACAAGATATGACTCTATATGAATGCCTCCGGCGGTGTACCGGGATGTGCGATGATGCATGAGTGACATGTATAAAATAATTATGAACGGTGGCTCTGCCACAAATACAATGTCAACTACATGATCATGCTAAGCAATATGACAATGATGAAACGTGTCATAATAAACGGAACGGTGGAAAGTTGCATGGCAATATATCTCGGAATGGCTATGGAAATGCCATAATAGGTAGGATGGTGGCTATTTTGAGGAAGGTATATGGTGGGTTTATGGTACCGGCGAAAGTTGCGCGGTACTAGAGAGGCTAGCAATGGTGGAAGGGTGAGAGTGCGTATAATCCATGGACTCAACATTAGTCATAAAGAACTCATATACTTATTGCAAAAATCTATTAGTTATCTAAACAAAGTACTACGCGCATGCTCCTAGGGGGATAGATTGGTAGGAAAAGACCATCGCTCTTCCCCGACCGCCACTCATAAGGAAGACAATCAATAAATAAATCATGCTCCGACTTCATCACATAACGGTTCACCATACGTGCATGCTACGGGAATCACAAACTTCAACACAAGTATTTCTCAAATTCACAACTACTCAATTAGCATGACTCTAATATTACCATCCTCATATCTCAAAACAATCATCAAGTATCAAACTTCTCATAGTATTCAACACACTCATAAGAGAATTTTATTATTCTTGAATACCTAGCATATTAGGATTTTAGTAAATTACCATGCTATTAAGACTCTCAAAATAATATAAGTGAAGCATGAGAGTTAATCTATTTCTTAAAAATAAAACTACCACCATGCTCTAAAAGGATATAAGTGAAGCACTAGAGCAACAACAAACTACTCCAAAAGATATAAGTGAAGATCAATGAGTAGTCGAATAATTATGCAACTATGTGAAGACTCTCTAACATTTAAGAATTTCATATCTTGGTATTTTATTCAAACAGAAAGCAAAGAAAAATAAAATGACATCTAAGAATAGCAAACATCATGTGAAGAAGCAAAAACTTAGGATCAACCGATACTAACCGATAGTTGTTGAAGAAGAAAGGTGGGATGCCAACCGGGGCACCCCCAAGCTTAGATGCTTGAGACTTCTTGAAATATTATCTTGGGGTGCATTGGGAATCCCCAAGATTGAGCTTTTGTGTCTCCTTAATTCCTCTCATATCACGGTCTCCCTAAATCTCAAAAGCTTCATCCACACAAAACTCAACAAGGACTCGTGAGATAAGTTAGTATAAACCATTGCAAAAACCTTATCATACTCTACTGTAGCAAATCACTAAAATTATTATTCAACATTGCATACTAAATTCCTCTGCATATTTAATAGTCCTATCCTCAAATGGAATCATTAAAGAAGCAAACATATGCAAACAATGCAAACATAACAGCAATCTGCCTAAACAGGATAGTCTGTAAAGAATGCAGCAACATCCATACTTACCTAGCTCAAAAAATTATGAAAGAAAATTCCCACTGTAGTAAATTTATCAGATTTTAATATGCAAAAGGTTTCAACATTTTATCACATTCTGACTTTTCTAGGGAATTATTGCAACAGTGGTAAACTTTCTGTTTTCAAACAGCAACATGTATACTTGTAACATAGGCATAGTAAAGGATATAAATGCCACTTTTATTGAAATAAAAGATGCAAGACAATGTTCTAAATAACAGCAAGAAAATACTAACAAAATAAATTGACGCTCCAAGAAAAACACATATCATGTGGAGAATAAAAATATAGCTCCAAGTAAAGTTACCGATGAACGAAGACGAAAGAGGGGATGCCTTCCTGGGCATCCCCAAGCTTAGGCTCTTACCACTCCTTGTTCCATAGTCCGTCGAATCCTTACCCAAAACTTGAAAACTTCACAACACAAAACTTAACAGAGAACTCGTAAGCTCTGTTAGTATAAGAAAATAAATCACCACTTCAAGATACTGTAATGAACTCATTATTTATTTATATTGGTTCTAAACCTTATGTATTCCAATTTCTCTATGGTTTATAAACTATTTTACTAGCCATAGATTCATCAAAATAAGTAAACAACACATGAAAAACAGAATCTGTCAAAAACAGAACAGTCTCTAGTAATCTGAATCAAACGTATACTTATGAAACTCATAAAATTCTCAAATAAATTGCTGGACCTGAGGAATGTATCTATTAATCATCTGCAAAAAGAATTAACTAAATAGAACTCTCCAAATAAAAATGGCAGCAATTGTCGTGAGCCCTAAAGTTTCTGTTTTTTACAGCATGATCAACAAGACTTTCCCCAAGTCTTCCCAAAGGTTCTACTTGGCACAAACACTAATTAAAAGCATAAAACCACATCTAAATGGAGGCTAGATGAATTATTTATTACTAAACAGGAACACAAAGCAAGGAATAAAAATAAAGTTTGGTTGCCTCCCAACAAGCGCTATCGTTTAACGCCTCTAGCTAGGCATGATGATTTCAATGATGCTCACATAAAAGATAAGAATGGTAACATAAATAGAGCATCATGTAGAATATGACTAGAACATTTAAGTCTAACATACTTCCTATGCATAGGGATTTTGTGAGCAAACAACTTATGGGAACAATAATCAACTAGCATAGGAGGGCAAAACAAGCATAACTTTGAAACTTTAAGCACATAGAGAGGAAACTTGATATTATTGCAATTCCTACAAGCATATATTCCTCCCTCATAATGATTTTCAGTAGCATCATGAATGAATTCAACAATATAACCAGTACCTAAAGCATTCTTTTCATGATCTACAAGCATAGAAAATTTATTACTCTCCACATAAGCAAAATTCTTCTTATTCGGAATAGTGGGAGTATCATAGGAAACTTGAATACTATAAATTGTTTCCACATTAAAAGAGTAATGTTCAGAGAAGGGGTAATCATAACCATGACAAGTTTTATAAATATAATCACTACTTTTTATAGCATAAGTATCATCACAATAATCATCATAAGTAGGAGGCATGCTATCATCATTATAAACTTGCATATCAAAACATGGGAGACTAAAAATATCATCTTCATTAATCATAGCTTCCCCAAGCTTGGGACAAACATTAATTGCAGAAAATATATTCTCAAAAACATCATATTCATCAAACATAGCATCCCCAAGCTTGGGCCTTTTCATATCATAAGCATAATCACTCTCATCATTAATAGTATGGATAGCACCAATAGTATAGCAATTATCATATTCTTCCAAGCAAGTGCCAAAAAGATTTTCAAGATCATAAGAAGTATCATTATATTCCATAATTATATTTTCATGAGGCACAATAGTAATAGGAGCACCATTATTTGGGAGGGGTACCTTTTTACCTCTCTTCCTTTTTCTTTTCTTCTTCTTCACCACATCGTGTGTGGGTTCAAACCTCTTTTTGGAGCTCCTTATTAATGAGATTGGTTGAATAGGAGGCTCCTCCTCGTTACCTGATTCATCATAAGAAATAATAGGAGGATATTGGGAAGTCTCTTCCCTTTCATTAGTATTCTCTTCATCTTCTATTTGTTTTCTTTTCTTTATGTAGTTGGCAATATAAGGATTTTCAATACAATTCACCGCACAATACATATAAATTTCCTCTAGATCAAAATGAAGAACTCTATCAAGATTAAACTTTGGAATACCCTCCGTTATACGTTTCATTTCCTCATACCCCAAAAGAAGACTAAGCTCTTTATGATGCTCAAGGGTAATCAAATTATCACAATTTTTGGATACGATTCGGTCATGAAACAATTTGCATTGGAGATTTAAATGACCATGTTCATTGCAAAGTTCACAAGGGGCGCGAAAAATATTGAATTTTTCAGCACAATCATCAAGACTTTCTTGCAACAATTCAGTTTCTAAGTACTTATGCCTCTTGCAATATCTATCTTCCCTATTTGGTGTGTACTTACAAACCCAATGCACTCCACAAAAATTGACATGTTTATAGGAGACATTTTCATCATAACTAGTGCAATCATCATTAGTATCATGGATATTCAAAGAATTTGTACTAACAACATTGCAATCATGCTCATCATTCAAATATTTAGTGCCAAACATTTTATAGATTTCTTCTTCTAGCACTTGAGCACAATTATCCTTTCCATCATACTCACGAAAGATATTAAAAAGGTGAAGCGTATGAGACAAACTCAATTCCATTTTTTTATAGTTTTCTTTTATAAACTAAACTACTGATAAAACAAGAAACTAAAAGACTCGATTGCAAGATCTAAAGATATACCTTCAAGCACTCACCTCCCCGGCAACGGTGCCAGAAAAGAGCTTGATGTCTACTACACAACCTTCTTCTTGTAGACGTTGTTGGGCCTCCAAGTGCAGAGGTTTGTAGGACAGTAGCAAATTTCCCTCAAGTGGATGACCTAAGGTTTATCAATCCGTAGGAGGCGTAGGATGAAGATGGTCTCTCTCAAGCAACCATGCAACCAAATAATAAAGAGTCTCTTGTGTCCCCAACACACCCAATACAATGGTAAATTGTATAGGTGCACTAGTTCGGCGAAGACATGGTGATACAAGTGCAATATGGATAGTAGATAAAGGTATTTGTAATCTGAAATTATAAAAACAGCAAGGTAACGAATGATAAAAGTGAGCGTAAACGGTATTGCAATGCGTTGAAACAAGGCCTAGGGTTCATACTTTCACTAGTGCAAGTCCTCTCAACAATAATATCATAATTGGATCACATAACTATCCCTCAACATGCAACAAAGAGTCACTCCAAAGTCACTAATAGGGGAGAACGAACGAAGAGATTATGGTAGGGTATGAAACCACCTCAAAGTTATTCTTTCCAATCAATCCGTTTGGCTATTACTATAAGTGTCACAAACAACCCTAGAGTTCGTACTAGAATAACACCTTAAGACACAAATCAACCAAAACCCTAATGTCACCTAGATACTCCAATGTCACCTCAAGTATCCGTGGGTATGATTATACGATATGCATCACACAATCTCAGATTCATCTATTCAACCAACACAAAGGACCTCAAAGAGTGCCCCAAAGTTCTACCGGAGAATCGCGATGAAAACGTGTGCCAACCCCTATCCATAGGTTCATGGGAGGAACCCGCAAGTTGATCACCAAAACATACATCAAGTGAATCACGTGGTATCCCATTGTCACCACAGATACGCACGGCAAGACATACATCAAGTGTTCTCAAATCTTTAAAGACTCAATCCGATAAGATAACTTCAAATGGGAAACTCAATCCATTACAAGAGAGTAGAGGGGGAGAAGAAACATAAGATCCAACTATAATAGCAAAGCTCATGATACATCAAGATCGTACCACCTCAAGAACAAGAGAGAGAGAGAGATCAAACACATAGCTATTGGTACATACCCTCAGCCCCAAGGGAGAACTACTCCCTCCTCGTCATGGAGAGCACCGGGATGATGAAGATGGCCATCGGAGATGGATTCCCCCTCCGGCAGGGTGCCGGAACGAGTCTAGATTGGCTTTCGGTGGCTACGAAGGCTACTGGCGGCGGAACTCCCGATCTATTGTGCGCACGGATGTTTTTAGGGTATATGGAGATATATAGGAGGAAGAAGTACGCCAGGGGGGCCACGAGGGGCTCACGAGGGTGGTGGGCGCGCCCCCTGCCTCGTGGCCTCCTCGCAGGTCCCCCGACGTGCACTCCAAGTCTTCTGGGCTTCTTTCCTTCCAAAAAAGAGTTCCGTGAAGTTTCAGGTCAACTGGACTCCGTTTGATTTTCCTTTTCTTCGAAACCCTAAAACAGGGTAAAAACAGAAACTGGCACTGGGCTCTAGGTTAATAGGTTAGTCCGAAAAATGATACAAAAGTGTATAATAAAGCCCATAAACATTCAAAACAGTAGATAATATAGCATGGAGCAATCAAAAATTATAGATACATTGGAGACGTATCAAAGACATCGTATGAAGACTATGGATTGCGAAGACATAGTTGTTTCGTAGTTTCCTTTTCTTGTTTGTTGAGTCATAGGAACCACCATACTATTAAGTGTGGTCCAAGTGAACAAAGTCAGAGTGACTGAAGTGATGCTCAACCAAATCCTATGTCTTCGAGCGAAGACAATGAGAGCAAATCTTATCCAGAGCTGGATAAGTCCGCTTTACTTGTAGCCCAAGTCAAGCTGTCGCGTGTGTTTGAAATCTGACCGTTAGACACGTGTCAGTTCCTTAGTGACCCAGGGTCATTTCCGACAAATCAGGTCGGGTTGCCTAGTGGCTATAAATATCCCACCCCCTACACCATAAATTGGTGGCTGCTCAGAGTTAGTGCATGTCTTTTGTCGTTTGAGAGCAACCCACCTTGAAGCCTTTGAGAGATAAATCCTTGCGAGGACAAAGCCCTAAACACCCAGAGCCAAAGAGTGTTAGGCATCACTAAAGTCTTTCTGTCTATGTGATCTGAAGACTTATTACACTTGAGGACTGTGAATCCTCCAGCCGGTTAGGCGCTGCGTTCTGAGCATCCAAGAGTCATTGTGGATCGCCGGTGAACGAAGTTTGTGAAGGTTTGGAAGTCTACCTTGAAGACTTACTAGAGTGATTGGGCGAGGACTGTGTGTCCTTAGCTCAAGGGGAATAAGGTGAAGACGCGATCTTATGAGTTGAATCTCGGCCTCCCTAACCGGATGCACAGTTGTCACAGCAACTGGAACTGGTCCAACAAATACCTGTCCTCACCAAGCAACTGGTTCTATACTTACCTCTCTCTTTACTTACAGTTTGTCTTCATGCAATCATTGCCTGCTTGCATGACATGATTGACTTCACTGTGTGAAGACTGTTGTTGATTGGTTTCATACTTTCTTCCATCTTGATCCATACTATCTAGCTGCTGATAGTCTTCATGCTTTCACTTCATTGCTTACTTGTCTATGGCTTGTCTAGTGTAGTCTACCTTCTACTACATATCAATAGGTTCATTTCTACTATTTGTCTTCAAAACCCTAGTGTTTTGAAGACTTTCATAAAAATCGCCTATTCACCCCCCCCCCCCTCTAGTCGATCACTAGCACTTTCAATTGGTATAAGAGCAAGGTGCTCCCTTGTTCTGTGTGATTTGGTTTAACCACCTGGAGTTTTAGCTATGTCGACTCCAGGGACAATCAAAATCTCCGTTGCGTGCCCTGTCTTTGATGGCAGTGATTACCCTTACTGGAAGAATAAGATGCGCATGCATCTTGAAGCCATTGATGTCGACCTCTGGTATGTCGTCAAGAATGGCGTTCCCAAGGCCGGTGAAGGCGTCACCGCAGCTGATGTCAAGAAGTTCATTCAACTAGATTCTACTGCCAAGAACATCATCTGTGGTCATCTGACCAAAGGACAATATGGCCGGGTGAGTGCTCTAGAAACTGTTAAGCTAGTCTGGGACTGGCTCTCCAAGGTCAATGAAGGTGTCTCAACCCAGAGAGACTCAAGGATCAGTGTTCTTCACAATATCTTCAACCGCTTCAAGATAAATGATAATGAGAATGTTCATCTGACGTTTGAATGTCTCACTGATATCACAAATGAGCTTCATGCACTCGGCACCACTGAAATCACCAAGCATGAAATCGTCAAGACACTCTTGAGATCACTCGACAGCTCATTTGACACCTTGGCCATGATGATTCAAGAATGCCCTGACTTCAAGACTCTCGATCCGTCTGACATACTTGAGAGGCTCAACACACATGAATTCCAGCTATCCGAGAAACGAGACATCTATGGTCCCAACTATGGCCGAGTTCGTGCCTTGAAGGCAAAGGCTGCTTCCTCATCTGAAGAAGAATCTTACTGCAGTTCTGAGGATCCTGAAGACATTGGAAAGGAGCTTGCCATGCTCGTGAAGAAGTTACAAAGGTTCCCTAGGAAGAAAGGCTCCGGACAGTCTTCAAGATCCAGCTCAAGAAATGATGAAGCTTCCACCCGTGACTATAAGAAGAGAACGTGTCACAAGTGCAAGAAACCTGGTCACTACATCTCTGAATGTCCTCAATGGGACAATGAGAACAACAACAACAAGAAGAAGAGCGAGTAATATGATTCTAATGACAAGAAAAAGAAGAAATCCTCAAAGTCTTCATCAAAGTCTTCATCACACAAGAAGAGCTCATCTAGCAAGGGTCGTGCATTTGTTGGCAAGGAAATGGATTCAGAGGAGGAGTCTGCATCTGAGGAGGTGGAGATGGAGTCTGAAGAGAAATCTGATTCAGGCGTGGCAAGCCTGGCTTTAGCTTCAGTGTACGTCGCCAAGTCCATCCTCAACACTGAAGACGATGTCCTCTTCACCAACGCTGATGCTAACGAAGATGACTCTACACCCACCTACTACTTCATGGCATGTGGTGCCAAGGTAAACTCATGCGATGCTCACTATCAAACATCCAGTGAAGATGACTCTGAATGTAAATCTAAACCTAGCTACAAAACACTTGCTAAAATTGCAACACAGCAACATACTGTTATGGAACATATTCAAAAATTGTTAGAGAAAAGTGATGACCTGTTGGACACGGAAATGACTCGAACTTAGTCCTTAATTGAAGACATTAAATATCTTCATGTTAAGTACGAAGATCTTGAAAGTCGTCATGAAACACTCTCAACTACTCATGAAAAGCTCTCCTACGATTATCTTCAAAGGAAGCAAGAACTTGAAAACTTGAGAGCGGCTCATGAAGATCTTCAAAAAGAGAATTAGTCACTTCGCGCTCAACAGATTAGTCCCGCTCAGGAAGGATTTGAACCACCATGTCTAAAATGCCTTGAGTGTGATAACGCTACTTCTATTGCTGGATGTTCTACTGCTACTGCTATTGCAATATCTTGAACTACTGATGTCGTAACTAACCCCTCTGCTGAGGATACCACTACTATTACTGATGAGAACGCCGGGTTGAAGACGTTGCTTGAAATAGGAATGTACAAGAGTCTCAAAGGGCATCAGACACTATGTGATGTCCTCAAGAAACAGATTCTGAACCGAAACCCTAGGAAAGAGGGTGTTGGGTTCGAGAGGAAAATGAATGTTGATGGTTCTTACTGGAAGCCTGAGCAGTACCCCAAAACCACATGGGTTGCTGCAAAGGGACCTTCAGTGGATCCATCTACCTTATCTGGCTTCACTTGTGCTAACCCGATCATCATTGATGAATCCTTTGATGCAAACTATAAATTGTTTAAGAATCAGAATGGTGAAGTGTGTGCCAAGTATATTGGTACTAACTGCAGGAATGGACCACCTTTGAAGAAGATATGGGTGCCCAAGAGTTGTCTTGAAAATCTTCAGGTGAATGTCATCATGACACCACCTGGGAAGAAGACAAACCCCAGACCAAAGGCTTCACATGGTCCAAAGGCTTCATACAGACAGAGGACTCACAAGAGTCGCCCTAACATAAATGTTTTGCAGGGAACCATACTCAGGCCTATGAATATGAGTGTGTTTCATCAAACCTCCATGTTCATAGACCAAGAACTACTCTTCTTATTCTTATGAGTATTATTCACCTCCTGCTAGACTATTTGCTAGGGCCCCAAAGCCAAAGTTCTCAGATGCTGCACTTAGACTCATTGCTTCGAAGCCACCCGTGAAGATGTGGGTGGTTAAGAAAACTTAACTCTCTTTTGCAGGGAAAGGTCTCCAGCCGGAAATCAAAGGTGTCAGATGCTATTGCTGGGGACCTAAAACATCTTGTGGGGCACAAGATAAAATGCCCAAATGGTCTTATTATGTATTTCGTTCCTGAGTCGCTTGCCATGCATCCTATCAGTCCTAACCTGGATCTGAGCTTTCATAATCGACTTGCTCGTCAAATGTTTATGCTTCACAATACTCTTCGTGAAGCCTATCCCCCTAACTGCACTATAGGGTATGACACCAGCTGCTTCAGAATGGATTATTGATAGTGGATGCACTAACCACATGACTGGCGATCGAAGTCTTCTCATGGACTCAACCTTACGTCCATCTGACAAGAGTCATATCACATTTGCTGACACTGGTAAAAGCAAGTAATTGGGTCTAGGTAGAGTTGCAATCTCAAAGGATCAGCACATGGATAAAGTGATGCTTGTTGAATCCCTTGGTTTCAACTTAATGTCTGTCTCAATGCTTTGTGACTTGAACATGATTGTGATATTTGGAAAATATCGTTGCCTTGTGCTAATGGAATCTGACAAGTCTCTAGTATTTGAAGGGTACCGAAAAGGTGATATGTACATGGTATATTTCTCAGCAGGACCACAGTTGGCAGTATGTCTTCTAGCAAAAGCTTCAGAGTGCTAGCTCTGGCATCGGAGGCTAGGGCATGCTGGCATGAGGAACTTGTACACTCTCGCGAAGAAGAAGCATGTCGTAGGCATCGAGGGTGTCAAGTTCAAAAAGGATCATCTGTGCGGTGCCTGCAAAGCCGGGAAGATGACTAGGGCCAAGTATCCTTCGAAGACAATCATGACTACATCACGTCCCTTCGAGCTGCTTCACATGGACCTATTAGGACCTACTCATTACTCCACTCTTACTACTATTGCTTGTCTCTATGGCTTCGTTATTGTTGATGATTACTCTAGATATACCTGGGTGCATATAATTCTCTACAAGACTGAAGTGCAGGATGTCTTCAGACGATTCACCAATCATGCCATGACAAACTATGGCATCAAGATCAAGCACATAAGAAGTGACAACGGCACAGAGTTCAAGAACACCGGCCTCGACACTTATCTTGATACATTGGGAATCACTCATGAATTCTCAGCTCCATACACACCTCAGCAGAATGGCATCATGGAGCGCAAAAACAGAACACTCATTGAGATGGCTCGGACAATGCTTGATGAGTACAAGACTCCAAGGAAGTTCTGGCCTAAAGCTATTGATACTACATGCCATGTCATCAACCGTGTTTATCTTCACAATCTTCTAAAGAAGACATCATATGAACTACTGACTGGTAATAAGCCAAAGGTAAGCTACTTCAGAGTATTTGGTGCAAGGTGCTGGATCAAGGATCGACATCACACTTCAAAATTTGCACCGAAAGCACATGAAGGTTTTATGCTTGGTTACGGGATGGATTCGCACTCCTACAGAGTCTTCAACCTCTTTCACTATAAAGTGGTTGAAACTGTGGATGTGCGGTTCGATGAGACTAATGGCTCGCAAAGAGAGCACCTGCCAAATGTGCTAGATGAAGTTCCACCTAGTGAATCCATCAAGCTTATGGGTACTGGAGAAATCATACCTTCAGAGGCATAGGCTGAAGAGGAACTTATCATTTCTGCACCAAATCAACCTGAAGACTCTGCTCAGCCTGAAGTCAATACTGAAGATGAAGACAATGATCAGGAAGATCTAAGTCTTCGTCCAGTTCATCCTCGTGTTGCGAATGAAGTAAAGATTGAGAAGATAATTGATAGCATCAATGCACCTGGTCCCCTTACTTGTTCAAGAGCAACGCAACTAGAAAATTTCTGTGGGCACTTTGCATTTGTCTCTATATCTGAACCCAAGAAAGTTGATGAAGCCTTCATGGAACCTGAGTGGATTCAAGCTATGCAAGAAGAGATTCAACAGTTCGAACTGAACAATGTGTGGGAATTGGACAAGCGTCCTGATCCTCGCAAGCACAATATCATAGGCACAAAATGGATCTATCACAACAAACAAGATGAGCATGGTCAAGTTGTCAGAAACAAGGCTCGTCTCGTTGCTCAAGGATATACTCAAGTTGAAGGAATTAACTTCGATGAAACATTCGCTCCGGTGGCTAGGCTTGAAACCATTCGCATTCTACTAGCCTATGCCAACCATCACAACATCCTCCTGTATCAAATGGATGGCAAGATTGAAGAAGAAGTGTATGTTGCACAACCACCTGGCTTTGAAGATCCAAAACATCCTGACATGGTTTACAAGCTCAACAAGGCACTGTATGGCCTCAAACAAGCCCCTCATGCTTGGTATGACACGCTCAAAGACTTCCTGAAGAGCAAAGGCTTCAAACCTGGTTCCCTGGATCCCACTCTCTTCACGAATACATACGATGGTGAACTGTTTGTGTGCCAGATCTATGTGGATGACATTATCTTCAGTTGCACTGAAAAAAGATACAGTGATGAGTTTGGACACATGATGCAAGAGCAATATCAGATGTCCATGATGGGTGAGCTGAAGTTCTTTCTTGGTCTTCAAATTCAACACCAAAGCAACGACATCTTCATATCTGAAGAGAAATACCTCAAAGACTGCCTGAAGAAGTTTGGAATGCAAGGTTGCAAGGGATACACGACGCCAATGCCAACCAAAAGTCATCTGGGCCCTGACGACAATGGTAAAGAGTTCGATCGAAAGGTATACCGCTCCATGATTGGTTCTTTACTCTATTTATGTGCATCTAGGCCAGATATCATGCTTAGCGTTTGCATGTGTGCCCAATTCCAAGCGGCACCAAAGGAGTCGCATCACTTAGCTGTGAAGTGAATTCTTTGATATTTGGCTTACACCCCAACACTAGGATTATGGTATCCAAAGGGCTCAAAGTTTGATCTAGTTGGATTCTCAGATGCTGATTATGGTGGTGAAAAGGTTGATCGCAAGTCTACATCAGGCACATGTCACTTTCTTGGATGATCTCTTGTCTGTTGGTCTTCAAAGAAGCAGAACTGTGTATCTCTCTCCACTGCTGAATCTGAATACATTGCTGCTGGATCTTGCTGCGCTCAGCTTCTGTGGATGAAGCAAACTCTCAAGGACTATGACATCCATCTGAAGCATGTGCCACTTTACTGCGACAATGAAAGCGCCATCAAGATTGCCAACAACCCAGTTCAGCATTCGAAGACAAAGCACATTCAGATCCGTCATCACTTTCTTAGAGATCATGTCATGAAGGAAGATATTGATATCATTCACGTGAACACTGAAGAGCAATTGGCAGATATCTTCACAAAGCCCTTAGATGAGAAAAGGTTTTGCAAGTTGCGGTGTGAGCTAAATATCTTAGAATCCTCCGAAGACAAAGCACATCCTAATGCTTATGCATGTGATGACTTAGATGTGCAACACACGAAGTAATGTATATCTTCAAACAATGAAGACATACACTCTAAGTGTGAATACATGAATGCAGAAATTGACTTCGGAGCACCACGATAATTCTGCGTCGTGTCTAGGTCTAATTCTTCCTATACGGTGGGTAACGTCACCACCAAACTCCTGTTTGAAGTGTTTTCATTTGACGTTTCATTTCCAAAGTCTTCACATTTGGTTTGTCTTCAACATTGATCCGACTTCATGTATATATTCACAATGTTGATTTGGTATCATATTGGTATATACTTATATTAGTGTGCTGTCCTCTACAACATTCACTTATAGCTATGTCTTCATGTTTGAATCTTTTGACCTAAGTGAATGTGATCGGACCCTAACCCCCTCTATGCTTCTACCTCAGATTCTATCCATCCAAATCATATGCATTCTATTGAATCTGACGATTGTCTTCTCTAAGTCCTTGTCAGCAGAAGACACAGAGACAAAATTGAATCTGTTTTTAATTTTATATCCTTTGCCTGAAAACCGAAGAAGCAGGAACGACCACCCGACAATCCAGGCGTGCGTGGGAACATGGAACAACTTCCAATGTGTTGCATGTTTGCCATGTGTCCCTCAGATGTGAACCGCCAAGGGCACCTGCGTAATAACGATGTGCCCTCCCTGTCCCTATAAATATACACCACACCGCGGTCATTATCTTTTCTTCCACCTCTCCACAAACCCTAGCGCCACTGTTAGCTCTCGACGACGCCGGCGATGAAGCACTTAGCTGTCGTGGTCTCACCAACGCCGTCCTCACGCCGGCCGCGGACCTCGTCTCCTCCGCCGTCGCCGTAGGTGTCTTCCGTCGCCAAGTTAGGGAATGGAAGATCGAACTGCTAGGCTTCCTCTCTACTCCATCTAGCAGTTCTTCGTGTGGTAAATAAAACCTCCTTTTTACTGTCCTTTTGATCCGATAGATTCATCCTTGCCAACCACAAGTGGTTTCTGTATCTACAAAATTGGATCTATCATGTTCCGCATCTCATATCATGCCTAGTATATTCACTTATGCTTCACAAAGTAGTTAGATTCCTCGTTTGTACCTATTCTTGGATTCATACAAATCTGGAACCAACTCTCAACATATAAGTGAATGTCTTCGCGTCATGAGCTCAATGTCTTCAAACTGATTAATCTTGAAAATCTTCTAAGAGTGCATATGACCTCTTCCCCTTCCCTTGCATCTCTAATGCTATCACAGGTACATGTCTGTGGGAGAATCCCTTGGTTCTCATAGTCTGCATTCATTTGTAGAGTTCTTATAGCGTCACATCAATTCTCCTGAAGCAAGCTCCTGTCTGACCAGCAGACGGAAGCCTTTGCAAGTTTTGAAGCCATTCAGTTTGCACTTCATGACGACAGAGAAATAAGTCAGGAAGGGCGGCAGACAGCGTCGTGGGAATACATCCAAAGATTTGCCACCTGATCTGTATGAAATGTACAAGACTGACCCAGAAGAAACCTATGGTGAACGCAAGACTTGAATCCAGTGGATTCGAAGATATTGGGCAGAGGAATGGTACAGATACAGATTCGTCACTGCTGAGTATGCTGAGAAGAATGCCATCAAGCGACCATGCAGAGATATCATATGCAAAGGTCTACATCCCAAGTCCAAGCCCTAAGCTATTGCTCAAGGCTTCTACCCTTGCATGGTTCGTGGACCTCAGCCTGAAACTGCCGACCCATCCAGCTTGTTATGGTGTCACGACGACAATCTGTTCAAGCGCAACTTTTAGTTTGCCAAGGAATCTGCCAAGAAAAACAAGAAGCAGTTTGGCCTCGACTTCAACCATGGTCCATCTACTCCACGGGCTGATGGGACACGTGAGGCCAAACCCAATGAAGTTGGCCCCTTCTACAACCTTGAAGGTCTCATCTCTCACATTGTTGTCCAAGGGGCTGCGATGGCTCACTCTGCAGACGACGCTGATTTTGGTGAAGCGCCTGCTCCTCCCAAGCCACAAAAGCAGAAGAAACCAAAGGCTTCAAAGCCCTCCACTGCACCAAAAGCTTCGCGTGCGAAGCCTATGGCCACTGCACCTCCTGAAGCCAGCGTGCAGTCTGAAGATCTCTCTCGCATCTCCAAGACTGAGAAGAAGAATAAGCCCATCCAGATTTCTGGTCAAGCACTGACCCCAGCTGCCGTTCTGAGGAACAAAAATGAAGCCATTGATCTGTCAAGTGATGACGATCTTGGCAATGATGCTCTTGAGTTGTTGATAAAGAGCAAGGAAGAGGCGGGGATCTTCAATGATCTACCACTTTTTGATGTGGACATCTTGAACAATTTTATTGATGAATGGTTTGAGAACCCCAACATCAACCTCGATGATCCTGCGCTTCCAATTGGCATCAGTGTCTCTTTCCACAGTGCCATTGCTACTGAGCTGGCTCTGACTCAGAAGATTGTTGAACTGAAGAACAAGATTGATCATGAGAATACTCAGTTCAAGAGGAACATGGCAAACCTCAGCGTGGCAGATGTTCAAAGCTTCAAGCAGACACTACATGAGCTCAAGGAGCAGTTTCACCAGAAACGCCAGGAAGCAAAAGGTTCAAGAGAAAGAATGAAATATTTTCCTGAGAAGAGTGTGCAAGCACACAATGAGGCTAAGAAGCGTAAGGCACTAGGGCGCCTGGCATCGACCCCAGAATGGCTGCCAAGAAGAAGAAGAAGCCTGCTGTGGCCCAAGCTGAAGCATCAAGGCAGAAAGCTCCAAGCATTGTCTTCCCTGCCAGTATGACAGGCTCGAAGCCTAAGGTCCCCACAGCCGCTTCAGAATTCAAGAAAACAAGGGTAGCTCAAGCCAAAGCCCAGAAGCGCAAGAACAAGAACACCACTGATGATGCTCCACCGACCAAGAAGAGGAAGACAAAGAAGAAAGATTGGGCTACTCCCACAGAGCCCCTTGTCGTCGAGCCAATCTCAGTTGCTCGTCCTACGTCTGAACACCGAGAGTGTCAGTTAATATTTCATGAGCCTGCTTCCATAGAGGCTCCTGAAGCTGAAGACATTCCAGCTCCTGAAGCTAAAGATATTGGTCATGACGACAATGTAGAAGATGATGAAGTCCTTCCTCATATTGAGCATCAAATGGTATCATCGCCTGTTCTCACGAACAGCGAACTCATCAGCATTGGTCGTCCTCTGACGCCAATTGCTCAGGATGTTTTATGGGATGATCGCCCTCAAGACTCCCCCCGTCAAGAAACCCCAATACCCCCCCCCCCCACCTCAAGCCACCACTCCGGTGCTTGAAGATGTTGACTTTGTGGTCCAGCCGACTCCCTCTCCAAAGGCATCGCCCGCACTCCGCGGGCTTCGCAAAGGACCAAAGCCACAAGTCACTCTATCAAGTGTTCCAGAAGGAGAAGAGCAACACAACTCAGTGGCACGACAAGTGTTCTCTGACGCCACTCCAACTGTGAACGTCTCTGAGTCCGAAGCAAAAGCTGCTGAAGACATTCCGGCTGCATCAGCCGATGATCAATAAGAACCACCAGAACCCCGTCAAGAAGAAGAGCAAGTTGCCACACCCCCTACCAACCAAGAAGCTATTCTTGAGGAGAACGAGTATGTGCCAGTCCCTCCAGATACTCAAGTGGAGGTTGAAAATAATGAGGCAACCACAAACAACAACACTGAAGCCAATGACGTTGTCATGGCTGAAGCTCATATGGCGCCTGAAGTGAATACGGTGCCTGAAGCCAATACTACCCCTGAAGTCAATGTTGCACCTGAAACCATTGTGCAACTTCAAGCCCATGTCAATGCCGACGCTCCTGTACCACCTCCAAGGCCTCATACAATTGAGCTGGCATTCGATCGCGGCCAACCTGTCATGGTTCGTTGGCCTATTCTGGTTCCTCCTTCTGCTCCCGGACCTCAATTTGACTATCATGTGGAGCATAGGCCTCAGGTCTAGAAGCCAAAGCCAAGGTTGCCAAGGTTTTCAAGTACTGCAACTTCACCAGGATCGTTTAATGTGAATGGCTTCATAGCACACAACACCTTCTTTGATAGCGCCAAGAACCCATATTCCAAACCAAGAATATCATCTGATAGGTTCTGGAGTTATCAGCAGCGCATTTACTATTCCTGCATACTATACAATTAGGGGCGCATTTTTCCTCATATGCGTCTAGACTGCGAAGCCATGGCTGGCCTGCCCTACCTGGAAGAAGCCCTTGACTACTTCAGAGTTGCTGGCCTTCTACAGTTGGTAACCAATAAAGAGCATTGGAATGAAGAGCTTCTGCTGCAATTCTATGCGACTCCCCACATTCACGGCTACTACAGGGATCCGAAGACTTGGGTCCTTGAGTGGATGATAGGCGATGTACACCATGAAGCCAAAGCCCAAGATATAATTGAGCTTACTGCCCTGCCCACTCCTGGTGAACACTATGAACCAGGTTGTCAGCTGCACCATAATGCTTTGGAGAGCATCTTCCAGAAGCCAGAGCCAAACATGAGCCAAATGCTGAGCATGATGAAGCCACTGCTCCAAGACACTGAATATCCAAAGGAGTTCTTTGTTGAAGACCTAGAGTATCTGCCCCGCACTATTTATCATATTATCAGGCGAACTCTCTGGCCTGTCAAAGGACATTCTCCAGCAGCGAAGCTTGAAGGAGCAATGAAGACATTGGTTTTCTATATCTTCAATGGCATCAGATTCAATGTTCAAGACTTCTTCATCAGGCAATTGGCTGCATCTGGCTCTGATCTATTTGGTCTGAAGTTTTATGCTCCATGGGTAATGCGCCTCATCAAGCTTCACTCCTCTGTCAACTATCAGCCCTCTGCGCGCAATCATCTCGTATTCCTGCCAGAGGTTGATATGTCTGTCGAAGCCATCTACCCTGAACCTGCCAAGGAGCCACTATATCTTCACAATCCCGATCACCAAAGCTTCACTCAACCCACAGAAGGAGTTCTTGCTGCCTCTCGTGTTTATCCTTTGGCTGGAAATACACGTGCACCTCGTGCCCATACTGAAGCCACTGAAAGCACAATTGCCCAAAGGCCTCGGAAGCGATCTCGTGTTCTCAATGACCGAGAGCTTCTCGTCGCCCTTGAAAGTGCGTTATATCGACTAGAGGGGGGGTGAATAGGCGATTTTTATGAAAGTCTTCAGAACATGGGAGTTTTGAAGACAAACGATAAAATTGAACCTATTACCATGCAGCGGAAGGTAGACTACACTAGGCAAACCATAGTAAAGTATTCAATGAAGTGAAAGCACAAAGACTAATAGCAGCTAGGTAGTAAGGATCAGGTAGGAAGATATTGTGAAGTCAAACAGAACACGCAGTCACTCAGTGAAGACAAATGATAGAGCAAACATACAATGACTTCACAAGGAGTAACAGTAAGTAACGTGAAGTGAAGATGAAACCAGTGACTCGTTGAAGACAATGATTTGTTGAACCAGTTCCAGTTGCTGTGACAACTGTATGTCTGGATGGAGCGGCTAGGTATTTAAACCTTAGGACACACAATCCCGGACACCCAGTCCTGAACACGCAGCTCAGGACACCCAGTCCTCACCGTATTCTCCTTGAGCTAAGGTCACATAAACCTCGCCCAATCACTCTGGTAAGTCTTCAAGGTAGACTCACAAACCTTCACATACTTTGTTCACTGGCATTCCACAATGTCTCTTGGAAGCTCAGAACGCGACGCCTAACCGGCTGGAGGATGCACAGTCCTCAAGTGTAATAAGTCTTCAGATCACACAGACAAGAAGACTTAAGTGATGCCCAATTCTCTCTGGCTCTGGTGGTTAGGGCTTTTATCCTCGCAAGGAATTCTCTCTTAAAGGCTTCGAGGTGGGTTCCTCTCAAACGACAAAAGCCATACTCTCAATCTGAGCAGCCAACCGTTTATGGTTGTAGGGGGTGGGCTATTTATAGCCACTTGGCAACCCGACCTGATTTGTCCGAAATGACCCTGGGTCACTAAGGAACTGACACGTGTTCCAACGGTCAGATTTCAAACTCACACGGCAACTTTACTTGGGCTACAAGCAAAGCTGACTTGTCCGACTCTGGACAAGATTCGCTCTCATAGTCTTCACTCGAAGACATAGGTTTTTGGTTTAGGCATCACTTCAGTCATTCTGACTGGTTCTCTTGGACCCCACTTAACAGTACGGTGGTTCCTATGACTCAACACAAAAGAAAAAGAACTACGAAAGATCTAAGTCTTCGAGCTCCATAGGCTTCATATCGTGTCTTCTCTTGTCATAGACTTCAATGTGAATATCTTCATATACCACCTTTGACTTCAATGTCTTCATACATTTTTAGGGGTCATCTCTGGTAGTAAAACCGAATCATGAGGGACTTCTACCTGTGTTATCCTGCAATTCTCACAAACACATTAGTCCCTCAACTAGGTTTGTCGTCAATACTCCAAAACCAACTAGGGGTGGCACTAGATGCACTTACAATCTCCCCCTTTTTGGTGATTGATGACAAACTAGTTGAAGTTTTCAACGGGGAATACAATCTGTGAAATTGTAAAGGATAAGGAATTGTCTTCATAAGTTGCAATGGCTCCCCCTGAAGATGTGCATATAAGTTAATTTGCTTTTGGAATGCAAATGCACATGGCAGGTGGTACTTGTGGAGATCCACTTCAACTTATGATGACAATCCACTATGCATGTGAAAGTATATGAAGATAATGACATGCATAATGGAAAATGGACGTCTGCAGAATGAGCTAAGTGCGGAATTTATCGTCGCACATGCGGAATTTATCTTCGCAAAACAAGGTGGCAAATAAGTAGCAGACAACCATCTGGTTTAAGTGTTACAACTCATAAGAACCAAATGTAGCAAAAACGAGAGTTGTAAGCACGAAGAAAAATAAGCACCCGCCCATATGGACCCGCTTGAAGACTAACAATCTCATATGCTTCTTCCCTTTTGTCAGTAATGACCAAAAAGGTTGGAAGACATAGAGCCTCTACTCATTCCCATGAGGAGTAGGTGAAGTAGCAGGGTTGTTGGTGTTGTTTGGCGGTGCAGAAGAGCTTGGAGGTGCTGAAGGAGGTGGCGGTGAAGTAGCATCGTCTTCTTCCTCAATAATTCTGGCAGTGACTGTGGCAGCAGAGGAAGAGAACTCAGAGTCTTCAAGGGATGGAGTTCCTAGCAGCACAGCCCTTCGAGGAGGTGCGGAGTCAAACTTGAATCTCTCAGAGAAGCCATCCTCTTGAAGATCAGCTTCAGAACACATCATCGTGAGCCCTTTCCATGTGCGGCGACAGGTTTCATGGGTAACGAAAGCATTCTTGGTGGCAAGATTTCGAGTGCGATTAACATCCACCCAGAGGCTTTTCATCTGATGCTTCAGCCAGTCATGATGCCTATCCTGTTTCTGATGTAGAGCCACAAGAAGCTCTCGGTCGTTGAGAACACGAGTGCGCTTCTTGGGTCTTGGAGCAGTGGCACTGTAAGTGGCTTCAGTGGAAGCAGGGTGTGGTGCACGTGTAGTGCCAGCCAAAGGATACACCCGAGAAACTGCTTCAACGCCTTCAATGTTCTGTGTAAAACTCTGATGTTCTGCATTCTGAAGACTTAGAGGTTGCTTGGCAGGCTCAGAATATATGGTTTCAGTAGACATGTCCATGTCAGGCAAGAAGATCCGATGGTTGCGGGCTAAGGGCTGATAAGAGATGGCGGAGTGTAGCTTGATCAGCCGCATGACCCAAGGGGCGTAGAACTTCAAACCAAATAGATCAATGCCTGATGCAGCAAGTTGGCGTATGAAGAAGTCCTGTGCATTGAAGCATTTGCCATGAAGTATATAGAAGACCAAAGTCTTCATTGCACCCTGAAGCTTGGCATTTGGAGAGTGCCCTTTGATAGGCCAGAGAGTTCGCCTGATGATGTGATAGATGGTTCTGGGCAGGTACTCAAGGTCTTCAACGAAGAACTCTGTGGGATACGCAGCATCTTGGGGCAATGGCGTCATCATGCTGAGCATTTGACTCATATTAGGTTCTGGCCGCTGAAAGATGCTCTCAATAGCTTCAGCATGCAGCTGACAGCCTTGCTCGAAGAGATCGCTAGGAGTGGGCAAGCCAGTGAGCTCAATGATGTCAAATGCATTGGCTTCGTGATGAACGTTGCCAGTCATCCATTCCAGGACCCAAGTCTTCGGATCTCTGCTGTACCCTTTGATGTGAAGTGTGGCATAGAATTGTAGCAGCAACTCTTCATTCCAATGCTTTTCATCAGTAACAAACTGCAGCAGACCCACTTGCTTGAAGCAATCCAACACTTCTTCTAGACAGGGCAGACCAGCTATAGCTTCAACGTCAAGGCGCTTGTGTGGGAAGATGCGACCTTGGTTGTAAATAATGCAAGAGTAATAGCTTCGTTGAGGATAGCTCCAGAACCGATCAGATGATATCCTTTCCCTTGAGTAGGGGTTCCTGGAGCTATTGAAGAACGTGTTGTCTGCCCTGAAGCCATTGATGTTGAAGGAGCCAGGTGCTGATGCAGGACCTGGAAACCTTGGCAGTCTTGGGATTGGCTTCTGGACCTGAGGCCTGTGCTCAACATGATAGTTGAATTGGGGACCGGCAGCAGACTTAGGAACAGAAGTGGCGGGATCAGTGGCTTCGCTGTCTTCTGAAGCTTTTGCTGGGGAGGGCTCCACATTAGCTTCATTGTTGGTTGTGGCAGCCTCAAGATTTTCATCCTCCACTTGACTAGCTGGAGGGTCGGTCACAGGCACGTTCTCCTGGAGAACTGCTTCTTGGTGGAGCAGGGGAGTGGGATCTTGTGGTACTTCTTCTTCTGCGGCTGATGCAGCCGGAATGTCTTCAGCAGAGACTCGAGGCCTTGGACCTTTGCGAAGCCTGCGGAACGCAGACGACGCCTTTGGAGTTGGAGTGGGCTGGGCCTCATAGTCTTCTTCCTCTTGTGGGCGATCCTCCCATGAAGCATCCTGTGCAATTGGCGTCAGTGGACGACCAATGCTGATGAGTTCGTTGTTTTCTAACTGAGGAAGGACTGCATCATCTTCTACATTGTCATGATGACCAATGTCTTCAGCAGCGATGGGATCAGCTGCTGGAATGTCTTCAGCTTCAGGAGCCTCTGTGGAAGCAGGCTCATGAACTGTCAGTTGACGTTCTGCGTCAGGATGAACCATAGAAATGGGTTCAACTACCAAGGGCTCTGTGGGAGCAGCCCGAGCTTTCTTGGTCTTTCGCTTTTTCTTGGTGGGGGCAGTAGGAGAGTCTTCAGAGTGTTTCCTCTTCCTGGCTTCAGCCTCAGCAGTTCTTGTCTTCTTGAGCTCTGAAGCTGTTGACCGGCTCTTTGGCTTCAAGCCAGTCATTCTTGTTGGGAAGACAATCGAAACTGCTTCTTGCCTTGGTGCATCAGATTCAGCCGTAGCAGGCTTCTTCTTCTTCTTTGCGGCCATCCTGGGGTCGATGCCAGGACGCCCAAGTGCCTTGCGCTTCTCAGCCTCATTATAGGCTTGCACACATCTGTTAGCCAGAGTCTTCATGCGCTCACGCGAACCCTAAGCTTCTGCATGCTTCTTCACAAAGGCTTCCTTGAGCTCGTGCATCATTGTCTTGAAGTTCTTCACTTCTTGCACGCTGAGCTTGGCCATATGCTTCTTGAACTGAGCCTTTTCATAGTCAATCTTCTGCTTCAGCTCAACAATGCGCTGGGCAATAGTAAGTTCTGAAGCAATGGCGCCTTGGAAGGCGACACTGAGGCCAATGGGTAGCTGCAGATCTTCAAAGCTGATGTTTGGTGTGTCAAACCACTCATCAATGAAGTTGTGGATGATGGTGACATCAAAGAGAGGCAGATCATTGAAGATTTCTGCTTCTTCTTTACTCTTGATGAGTTGCTCAAGAGCGTCATCTGCAAGATCTTCATCACTTGATAGATCAATGTCGTCGTTGCGCAGAATGGCAGCAGCTATTAGCTCTTTGCCAGTGTGAGACAGAGGCATCTTGGCCTTCTGGGGCCTTGAGACGCGTGATAAGTCTTCAGACTGCACACTGTCTTCAGGAGGTGCAGTTGCCAATGGCTTCACCCTTGAGATTTTTGGTGAAGGGGCCGGCTTTGAAGCTTTTGGCTTCTTCAACTGCTTTGGCTTCGGCACTGCAGGCGCGTCATCAGACTCAGTGTCAGCTGCAGGCTCATTCACTCTAGTCCCTTGAACCAAGATGTAGGTGATGAGGCCTTCAAGGTTGGCGAAAGGACCGATGACATTGGGTTCTGCATGTCGTGTGCCATCTGCCCTTGGAGATGAGGGACCAGGGTTGAAGTCTAACCCAAAAGTCTTCTTATTCTGCTTCGCTGAGTTCTGAGCAAACTGGAAGTTGCACTTGAACAGATTGTCGTCACGACACTATAGCAGTGACGATGAGTGTGCATCAGCAGGCTGTGGTCCACGGACCATGCATGGATAGAAGCCTTGAGCAATGGCTTCATTCCTGGACCTGGGTAGAAGGTTCTTGAATAGGATGTCTCCCCATGGTCTCTTGATGGCGTTTTTCTCAGCATACTCCTGGGTCACAAATCTGTATTTGAACCATTGTTCTGCCCAATATCTTCGAATCCATTGGATTCGGGTCTTGCGCTGATTGTAATCCTCTTCAGGATCTGTCTTGTACATTTCTGAGAGTTCATATGGCAGATCTCTGGAGGTCTCACCACGACTCTTTCTGCCACCCTTCCTTTCTGCTTTCTCTGAAGCCATAAACTTTAACTTGAAAGGCTTTAAGACGTTCAAAGGCTTCAAAGGTTTTCGTTTGCTGGACCAACAGGAACTGGCTTCGGGAGAATTTATGTGATGCTGTAAGAATTCTGCAAATTAATGCAGACTATGAGAACCAAAGGATTCTCCCACGGACATGTACCTGTGACAGCATTAAGGTGCGAGGGAAGGGGAAGAGGTCATATGCATTCTCAGAAGATTTTGAAGATAAATCAGTTTAGAAGACATTGACCTCATCGTGCGAAGACATTCACTCATAGATAAGAAGTTGGTTCCAGATTTGTACGAATCCACAGATCAGTACAAGTGAGGAATCTAACTACTTTGTGAAGCACAAGTGAATATACTAGGCATGTTTATGAGATGCAGTATGAGAGAAATCTAGCTTGTGTGAACAGAAACTGCTTGTGGTAGAAAGTGACAGATCAATAGGATCAACGGTGCTGTAAAAAAGGGAGTTTTATTTACCACACTGAGAACTGCTAGACGAAGTGGGAGATGAGGCCGAGCAGTTCGATCTTCTGTGCCCTAACTTGGCGACGGAGGACACCTACGGCGACGGCGGAGAGGACGATGTCCGCGGTCGGTGTGAAGACGGCGTCGGAGAGGTTGCGGCAGCGAAGCGCTTCGTCGCCGGTGTCGTCGAGAGCTAGCGGTGGCGCTAGGGTTCGTGCGAGGGTGGAAGAAGAGATAATGACCACTGTGAGTGTGCATTTATAGGCACAGGGGCGGCACTGTGCTATTACACAGGTGCCCCTGGCGATTCACATTTGAGGAACACGTGGCCATTATGCGGAATTTTGGGGTTTGTTCCATGTCCCACGCACGCCTGGATTGTCGGGTGGTCGTTCCTACTTCTCCGGAATTCATGTGGAGGAATGAGCATTGAAAATGGACTTAATGGTTGTCTCTGTATCTTCTGCTGACAAGGACGCAGAGAAGACATTCGACAGTTTCAATAGAATGCATATGACTTGGAGAGATAGAGTTTGAGATAGAAAGCATAGAGAGGTTAGGGTCCGATCACATTCACTTAGTTCAAAAGATTCAACACGAAGACATAGCTATAAGTGAATGCTGTAGAGGACAGTACACTAGCATATATATATATATATAATCAACATAGTGAAGATAATCATGAAAATATGTTGAGATCGAAGCCAAACCAAATGTGAAGACATTGCAAGGTAACGCCATGAGTGAAACACTTCAAAATAGAACGTTTGGTGGTGGCGTTACCCACCGTATAGGAAGTATTAGACCCAGACACGACGCACAATTATCGTGGCGCTCCGTAGTCAAATTCCACATTAATGTATTCACACTTAGAATGTATGTCTTCATTGATTGAAGATATACTTCACTTCGTGTGTTGCACATCTAAGTCATCAATATGCATAAGGGTTAGGATGTGTGCCTGATCACAGGACATTTGAGGATTACAGGATATTTAGCTCACACCGTAACTTGCAGAACCTCTTCTCATCCAAGGGCTTGGTGAAGATATCTGCCAATTGCTCTTCAGTGTTGACATGTATGATATCAATGTCTTCCTTCACAACATGATCTCTAAGAAAGTGATGACGAATTTCAATGTGCTTTGTCTTCGAGTGCTGAACTGGGTTGTTAGCAATCTTGATGGCGCTTTCGTTGTCGCAGTAAAGTGGCACTTGCTTCAGATGAATGCCATAGTCCTTGAGTGTTTGCTTCATCCACAGAAGCTGAGCGCAGCAAGATCCAGCAGCAATGTATTCAGATTCAGCAGTGGAGAGAGATACACAGTTCTGCTTCTTTGAAGACCAACATACAAGTGATCGTCCTAGAAAGTGACATGTGCCTGATGTAGACTTGCGATCAACTTTGTCACCAGCATAATCAGCATCCGAGAATCCAACCAGATCAAACTCTGAGCCCTTTGGATACCATAATCCTAGAGTTGGGGTGTGAGCCAAATATCGAAGAATTCGCTTCACAGCTAAGTGATGCGACTCCTTTGGTGCCGCTTGAAATCGAGCACACATGCAAACACTAAGCATAATATCTGGCCTAGATGCACATAGATAAAGTAAAGAACCAATCATGGAGCGGTATACCTTTTGATCGAACTCTTTACCATTGTTGTCAGGACCCAGATGATGTTTGGCTGGCATTGGTGTTGTGAAGCCTTTGCAGTCTTGCATACCGAACTTCTTCAGGCAATCTTTGAGATACTTCTCTTGAGATATGAAGATGCCATTGCGTTGTTGTCGTATTTGAAGACCAAGGAAGAACTTCAGCTCCCCCATCATGGACATCTGATATTGCTTTTGCATCATATATCCAAACTCTTCACTGTACTTCTGATTGGTGCAGCCGAAGATAATGTCATCCACATATATTTGGCACACAAACAGTTCACCATCATATGTCTTCATGAAAAGAGTGGGATCTAGGGAACCAGGTATGAAGCCTTTGCTCTTAAGGAAGTATTTGAGTGTGTCATACCAGGCCCGAGGGGCTTGTTTGAGGCCATACAGTGCCTTGTTGAGCTTGTATACCATGTCAGGATGTTTTGGATTTTCAAAGCCAGGTGGTTGTGCAACATACACTTCTTCTTCAATCTTGCCATTGAGAAAGGCACTCTTCACATCCATTTGATATAGAAGTATGTTATGATGATTTGCATAGGCCAGCAGTATGCGTATGGCTTCAAGTCTAGCCACAGGAGCAAATGTTTCATCAAAGTCAATGCCTTCCACTTGAGTATATCCTTGAGCAACGAGACGAGCTTTGTTTCTGGCAACTTGACCATGATCATCTTGCTTGTTGCGGTATATCCATTTGGTGCCTATTATATTGTGCTTCCGTGGATCAGGACGCTTAACCAGTTCCCATACATTATTCAGCTCAAACTGTTGAAGCTCTTCTTGCATAGCTTGAATCCATTCAGGTTCCATGAAGGCTTCTTCAACTTTCTTGGGTTCTGCTATTGAGACGAATGCGAAGTGCCCACAGAAATTTGCTAGCTGAGTTGCCCTTGAACGAGTGAGTGGACCAGGTGCATTGATGCTATCAATTATTCTTTCAATCTGCACTTCATTGGCAACGCGAGGATGTACAGGGCGAAGACTTTGCTCTTGCTGTTCATTGTCGTTGTTGGAAGGAATATCTTCAGGCTGAGCATTGTCTTCATGTTGATCAGGTGCTGAAATGATAAGTTCTTCTTCAGGATGAGCTTCAGAAGGTATAATTTCTCCAGTTCCCATTAGCTTGATTGATTCACTGGATGGAACTTCATCTAGCACATTTGGCAGCTGCTCTCTTTGTGAACCGTTGGTCTCATCGAACCGCACATCCACTGTTTCAACCACTTTGTAATGAAAGAGATTGAAGACTCTGTAGGAGTGCGAATCCTTTCCATATCCAAGCATAAAACCCTCATGTGCTTTTGGTGCAAATTTTGAGGTGTGATGTGGGTCCTTGATCTAGCACCTTGCGCCAAATACTCTGAAGTAACTGACATTTGGCTTCTTGCCAGTAAGGAGCTCATAAGATGTCTTGTTCAGTAGCTTGTGAAGATAAACATGATCGATTGTATGGCATGCAGTATCAATGGCTTCGGGCTAGAATTTTCTTGGGGTCTTGTATTCATCTAGCATCGTTCTGGCCATCTCAATTAGTGTTCTGTTCTTGCGTTCGACGACGCCATTCTGCTGTGGCGTGTACGGGGCTGAGAATTCATGTGTGATGCCCAAGGTATCAAGATATGTATCAAGGCCAGTGTTCTTGAATTCAGTGCCATTGTCACTTCTGATGTGCTTTATCTTGGCGCCAAAATTGTTCATAGCTCGATTGGTGAAGCGTCTGAAGACATCCTGCACTTCAGTCTTGTAAAGGATTATGTGCACCCAAGTATATCTAGAATAATCATCAACAATAATGAAGCCATAGAGGCAAGCAGTAGTAGTTAGAGTTGAGTAATGAGTGGGACCGAAAAGATCCATGTGAAGCAGTTCGAAGGGTCGAGTAGTGGTCATGATTGTCTTCGAGGGATGTTTGGCCCTCGTCATCTTCCCTGCTTCACAGGCACCGCATAAGTGGTCTTTCTTGAACTTGACGCCCTCGATGCCTATGACATGCTTCTTCTTCGCAAGGGTGTGGAGGTTCCTCATGCCAGCATGTCCAAGCCTCCGATGCCAGAGCCAGCATTCTGAAGCCTTTGCTAGAAGACATACTGCAAGTTGTGGCCCTGCTGAGAAATCTACCACGTACAAATCATCTTTTCGATACCCTTCAAACACTAGAGACTTGTCAGATTCCATTAGTACAAGGCAACGATATTTTCCAAACATTACGATCGTGTTCAAATCGCAAAGCATTGATACAGACATTAAGTTGAAGCCAAGGGATTCAACAAGCATGACTTTATCCATGTGTTGATCCCTTGAGATTGCAACTCTACCTAGACCCAATACCTTACTTTTACCAGTGTCAGCAAATGTGATGTGGCTCTTGTCGGATGAACGTAAGGTTGAGTCCATAAGAATACTTCTTTTGCCAGTCATGTGATTTGTACACCCACTGTCAATAATCCATTCTGAAGACGTTGGTGTCGTACCCTACAGTGCAGTTAGGGGGATAGGCTTCACCAAGAGCATTGTGAAGCAAAAACATTTGACGAACCAGTGGGTTATGAAAGCTTAGATCCAGGTTAGGACTAATAGGGAGAGTAGCAAGCGATTCAGGTACGAAGTACATAGTAAGACCATTTGGGCATTTGATCTTGTGCCCTACAAGATGTTTAAGGTCCCCGGCAATAGCGTCAGACGATTTTGGTTTTCTGCTGGAGACCTTTCCCTGCAAAAGAGAGTTAAGCCTTCTTAACCACCCACATCTTCAAGGGTGGCTTAGAAGCAATAAGTCTAAGTGCAGCATCTGAGAATTTTGGCTTTGAAGCCTTAGCAAACAGTCTTGCAGGCGGACAATAGTACTCATAAGAATAAGCAGAATAGTTCTTGGTCTTATGAACATGGCGGTTTGATGAACCGCTCTCATATTCATATGCCTGAGTATGGTTTCCCTGCAAAACATTTGCGTTAGTGCGACTCAGGTGAGTCCTCTGTTTGTATGAAGCCTTTGGACCATATGAAGCCTTTGGTCTGAGGTTTGTCTTCTTCAAGTGAGGTGTCATGAAGACATTCACAGGAAGATTTTCCAGACACCTTTTCGGAACCCAGATCTTCTTCATAGGCGGTCCATTCCTGCAGTTAGTACCAATGTACCTAGCAAACACTTCACCATTCTGATTCTTAAACAGTATATAGTTTGCATCAAAGGATTCATCAATGATAATGGGGTTAGCACAAGTGAAGCCAGTTAGATTGGATGAATCTGCTGAAGGTTCCTTTGCAGCAACCCACATGGTTTTGGGGTACTGCTCAGGTTTCCAGTAAGAGCCATCTGCATTTATTTTCCTTACGAACCCAACACCCTCTTTCCTAGGGTTTTGGTTCAGAATCTGCTTTTTGAGGACATCACATAGTGTCTGATGCCCTTGAAGACTTTTGTACATCCCTGTTTCAAGCAATGTCTTCAACCTAGCATTCTCATCAGCAATAGCGGTGGTATCCTCAGCAGAGGGGTTAGCTACCACATCAACAGTTGAAGATATTGCAACAGCAGTAGCAGTAGAACATTCAGCAACAGAAGTAGCATTATCACGCTCAATGCATTTAAGACATGGTGGTTCAAATCCTTCCTGAGCGGGACTGATCTGTTTGGCGCGAAGTGACTCGTTTTCCATTTGAAGATCTTCATGAACCGCTCTCAATTTCTCAAGATCCTGCTTCCTTTGAAGATAATCATAGGAAAGCTTTTCATGAGTTGTTGAGAGAGTTTCATGACGACTTTCAAGTTCCTGATACTTAACGTGAAGATTTTTTATGTCTTCAATTAAGGATTCAGATCGAGTCATTTCAGCACCTAACAGATCATCGCTTCTGTCTAACAGTTTTTGAATATGTTCCATAGCTTTCTGTTGCTTAGTTGCAATTTTAGAAAGTGTTTTGTAGCTAGGTTTTGAACCACAATCAGAGTCATCGTCACTAGATGTTTGATAGTGAGTAGTGCGTGTGTTTACCTTGGCACCGCGTGCCATGAAGCAGTAGGTAGAAGCGGAGTAGTCCTTGTCATTTGCATCAATGTCGGTGATGAAGTCATTGTCTTCAGTGTTGAAGATGGACTTGGCAACATATGCTGTAGCCAGACTTGCGACGCCTGAGTCGGATTCCTCCTCAGACTCCACCTCCGCCTCCTCAGAAGCAGACTCCTCCTCTGAATCCATTTCCTTGCCAACAAACGCACGTGCCTTGCCAGATGAGCTCTTCTTGTGTGATGAAGACTTGGAAGAAGATTTTGAGTATTTCTTCTTCTTTTTCTTGTCGTCAGAGTCATATTCCTTGCTCTTCTTCTTCTTTTTGTTCTCATTGTCCCACTGTGGACACTCAGAGATGAAGTGGCCAAGTTTCTTGCACTTGTGACATGTTTTCCTCTTGTAGTCATGAGCAGGAGCTTCATCATTCCTTGAACTTGATCGGGAAGACTTTATGAAGCCTTTCTTCTTGGTGAATTTTTGGAACTTATTGACAAGCATAGCAAGTTCCCTTCCAATGTCTTCAGGATCATCAGAACTGCTGTCAGATTCTTCTTCAGATGAGGAGACAGCTTTTGTCTTCAAGGCACGAGTTCGCCCATAGTTTGGACCGTAGATATCTCTTTTCTCCGAAAGCTGAAACTCATGTGTGTTGAGCCTCTCAAGTATGTCAGACGGATCGAGTGTCTTGAAATCAGGACGTTCTTGAATCATCAGGGCCAGGATGTCAAACGAACTATCAAGTGATCTCAGCAGCGTCCTGACGACTTCGTGTTTGGTAATCTCAGTGGCGCCGAGGGCTTGAAGCTCATTTGTGATGTCAGTGAGTCGGTCAAGTGTGTGCTGGACATTCTCATTGTCATTTCGCTTGAAGCGATTGAAGAGGTTGCGAAGGACACTGATTCTCTGATCTCTCTGGGTTGATATGCCTTCATTGACCTTGGAGAGCCAGTCCCAGACCAGCTTGGATGTCTTCAAAGCACTCACACGGCCATACTGTCCTTTGGTCAGATGACCACAGATGATATTCTTGGCAGTAGAGTCCAGTTGAACGAATTTCTTGACATCGGCAGCAGTGACACCTTCTCCAGCCTTGGGAACGCTGTTCTCGACGACATACCATAGGTCGATGTCAATGGCTTCAAGATGCATGCGCATCTTATTCTTCCAGTAGGGATATTCAGTTCCATCAAGGACGGGGCACGCAGCGGAGACTTTAATTATCCCTGCAGTCGACATAGCTAAAACTCCAGGTGGTTAAACCGAATCACACAGAACAAGGGAGCACCTAGCTCTGATACCAATTCAAAGTGCGTTATATCGACTAGAGGGGGGGGTGAATAGGCGATTTTTATGAAAGTCTTCAGAACATGGGAGTTTTGAAGACAAACGATAAAATTGAACCTATTACCATGCAGCGGAAGGTAGACTACACTAGGCAAACCATAGTCAAGTATTCAATGAAGTGAAATCACAAAGACTAATAGCAGCTAGGTAGTAAGGATCAGGTAGGAAGATATTGTGAAGTCAAACAGAACACGCAGTCACTCAGTGAAGACAAATGATAGAGCAAACATACAATGACTTCACAAGGAGTAACAGTAAGTAACGTGAAGTGAAGATGAAACCAGTGACTCGTTGAAGACAATGATTTGTTGAACCAGTTCCAGTTGCTGTGACAACTGTACGTCTGGTTGGAGCGGCTAGGTATTTAAACCTTAGGACACACAGTCCCGGACACCCAGTCCTGAACACGCAGCTCAGGACACCCAGTCCTCACCGTATTCTCCTTGAGCTAAGGTCACATAGACCTCGCCCAATCACTCTGGTAAGTCTGCAAGGTAGACTCCCAAACCTTCACAGACTTCGTTCACTGGCAATCCACAATGTCTCTTGGAAGCTCAGAACGCGACGCCTAACCGGCTGGAGGATGCACAGTCCTCAAGTGTAATAAGTCTTCAGATCACACAGACAAGAAGACTTAAGTGATGCCCAATTCTCTCTGGCTCTGGTGGTTAGGGATTTTATCCTCGCAAGGAATTCTCTCTTAAAGGCTTCGAGGTGGGTTGCTCTCAAACGACAAAAGCCATACTCTCAATCTGAGCAGCCAACCATTTATGGTTGTAGGGGGTGGGCTATTTATAGCCACTTGGCAACCCGACCTGATTTGTCCTAAATGACCCTGGGTCACTAAGGAACTGACACGTGTTCCAACGGTCAGATTTCAAACTCACACGGCAACTTTACTTGGGCTACAAGCAAAGCTGACTTGTCCGACTCTGGACAAGATTCGCTCTCATAGTCTTCACTCGAAGACATAGGTTTTTGGTTTAGGCATCACTTCAGTCATTCTGACTGGTTCTCTTGGACCCCACTTAACAGTACGGTGGTTCCTATGACTCAACACAAAAGAAAAAGAACTACGAAAGATCTAAGTCTTCGAGCTCCATAGGCTTCATATCGTGTCTTCTCTTGTCATAGACTTCAATGTGAATATCTTCATATACCACCTTTGACTTCAATCTCTTCATACATTTTTAGGGGTCATCTCTGGTAGTAAAACCGAATCATGAGGGACTTCTACCTGTGTTATCCTGCAATTCTCACAAACACATTAGTCCCTTAACTAGGTTTGTCGTCAATACTCCAAAACCAACTAGGGGTGGCACTAGATGCACTTACAGCTCTGCATCAAAAACAGGATAAGCATCATGACTGGCTCAAGCGTCAGATGCTGAGCCTCTTGGTGGATGTTAATTGCATTCGCAACCTTGCCACTAAGAATGCATTTGTCACTCATGAAACTTGTCGGCGGTCCTGGAAGAGTCTGACATTGCTGAGCTCTGAAGATGATCTTCAACAAGATGGCTTTGCTGAGAGATTCAAGTTTGATTCCACTCCTCCCAGGAACGCTCACTTGCGTCGGATTCCCTCACTTGAAGACTCTAACTACTCATCCTCAACTGCAACTGTCAATGCCAGAGTTATTGATGACGAAGATGATGCTACTTCACCAACTACAACGTCGCCTCAAATCGACACTGCACCAAGTTCTTCTGCACCACCAGACCTCAACAACGACCCTGCTGCTTCGCCTACTCCTCATGGGAATGCGTAGAAGCTCTATGTCTTCAAACCTTTTTGGTCCTCACTGACAAAAGGGGGAGAAGTATACGAGTTGATAGTCTTCAAGCGGGTCCATAAGGGTGGTTGCTATACTTTTGCCAAGTGCTTACAACTCTCGCTTTCGATACATTTGGTTCTTTTGAGTTGTAACACTTAAACTTGATGGTCGTCTGCTACCTTTTCTGTCAACTATATGATGCGATAATAAATTCCGCATGTGCGATGATAAATTCCACACGAAGTCATTTTGCAGACATCCATTTATCATTATGCATGTCATTATCTTCGTTATATCTTTTCATGCATGATGAATTGTCTTCATAAGTTGAAGAGGATCTCCACAAGTACAACCTGCCATGTGCATTTGCATTCAAAAGAAAAATACTTATATGAACATCTTCAGGGGGAGCCTTTTGCTACTTATGAATATAATACCTTAATCCTTTACAATTTCACATACTTTTATCCCCGTTGAAAACTTCAACCAGTTTTTCATCAATCACCAAAAAGGGGGAGATTGTAAGTTCATCTAGTGCCACCCCTAGTTGGTTTTGGAGTATTGACGACAAACTTGGTTGAGGGACTAATGTGTTTGTGAGAATTGCAGGATAACACAGGTAGTAGTCCCTCACTGATTTGGTTTACCTACCGGAGATGACCCCTAAAAATGTGTGAAGACATTGAAGACAATGGTGGTCTGTGAAGAGTTTCACATTGAAGACTATGACATGAGAAGACATCGTATGAAGACTATGGATTGCGAAGACATAGTTGTTTCGTAGTTTCCTTTTCTTCTTTGTTGAGTCATAGGAACCACCGTACTGTTAAGTGGGGTCCAAGTGAACAAAGTCAGAGTGACTGAAGTGGTGCTCAACGAAATCCTATGTCTTCGAGCGAAGACAATGAGAGCAAATCTTATCCAGAGCTGGATAAGTCAACTTTACTTGTAGCCCAAGTCAAGCTGTCGCGTGTGTTTGAAATCTGACCGTTAGACACGTGTTAGTTCCTTAGTGACACAGGGTCATTTCGGACAAATCAGGTCGGGTTGCCTAGTGGCTATAAATAGCCCACCCCCTACACCATAAATTGGTGGTTGCTCAGAGTTAGTGCACGGCTTTTGTCGTTTGAGAGCAACCCACCTCGAGGCCTTTGAGAGAGAAATCCTTGCGAGGAAAAAGCCCTAAACACCCAGAGCCAAAGAGCGTTAGGCATCACTGAAGTCTTTCTGTCTCTGAATCCTCCAACCGGTTAGGCGTCGCGTTCTGAGCATCCAAGAGTCATTGTGGATCGCCGGTGAACGAAGTCTGTGAAGGTTTGGAAGTCTACCTTGAAGACTTACCAGAGTGATTGGGCGAGGACTGTGTGTCCTTAGCTCAAGGGGAATAAGGTGAAGACGTGGTCTTCTGAGTTGAATCTCAGCCTCCCTAACCAGACGTATAGTTGTCACAGCAACTGGAACTGGTCCAACAAATACCTGTCCTCACCAAGCAACTGGTTCTATCTTTACCTCTCTCATTACTTATAGTTTGTCTTTGTGAAGTCATTGCCTGCTTGCATGATATGATTGACTTCACTGTGTGAAGACTGTTGTTGATTGGTTTCATACTTTCTTCCATCTTGATCCATACTACCTAGCTACTGATAGTCTCCGTGCTTTCACTTCATTGCTTACTTGTCTATGGCTTGTCTAGTGTAGTCTACCTTTCGCTGCATATCAATAGGTTCATTTCTACTGTTTGTCTTCAAAACCCCCGTGTTTTGAATACTTTCATAAAAATCGCCTATTCACCCTCCCCCCCTCTAGTCGATCACTAGCACTTTCGCATTCTCATTTGTGGAAATTCGGGGTATATCAACAATCAGTGTCTTGCTATCACCATGAGGTCAAAAAATCTCTTGGTAATATGAGGTAATGTAACCTCTTAATTAGTGTCCTCTCCCTCAATAACACCCTCAAGCTATGTTCATTTCTATGTGTGTTGGGTGCTATTTGTTGTTGTTGTTGTTGTTGTTGTTGTTGTTGTATCTTAACCTTGGTTTTGAAAATGAAAATTGTTCAGGCCGGCTTTTGCCCACTGTAGCAGCACAAAAAAAGAAAACCTCAAGCTAAATTGTTTTCCTATGACGCCCATTCGCGACAAGATGGGAAATATAGTATGCCCTGATCTTCTCCCTTTGGCATGTGCTTTTAATTCAAATGTAAACTTGCTTGACATGCCTAGCCCGTGGTGTGTGATATGCTCTATCAGCACACTGCTCATCATACTACTAAACTGAATTAATTAATATTAAGTGAATTCGATTTTTACCCCATATTTTGACATTTTTCACACTAATTACCTTATTTAGCGAGATTTCATCAGGTTTACCCCATTTAGCAAAAGTTTGGCCATAATTTATCCAGTTTAAAATTTTGTGAGTGTTCTGACCGGTGGGTCGCAATTGTCAGGTCCAGCTGCCAAGCCACGTTAGTGGTTTTTATGGCTATTTTTCTCATTGATGATTCGGGCTGCACCGACCGGCACGGCCCGATGAAGGACACTCGCGTCGCGTCCAACACACATTGTGCGAGTCGGCTGTACACCACGCTCGCCTCCAATCGCTTATTGCTTGTGTTGCTCACCCCCATTAAATTGCATCGCCCGTGCAGGCTTCCGACCGCATGCACCCATCAGGCTCGCTCAAACCAAGGGCTAGGGATTGTGAGGCAGCGGCGGCGGCGGCACCTTCAGCAGCTGGTGCCGAGGGTCCGGTCACACGATTTCATACCTCTAGCATGATGCGAGCGATGCGTGCTGTGAATATTGGAGGCCAGTATGGTGCAGCCCGACTCGGGCGTTGTGCGTTGTACGCGAGCAACTTGCTCTGGTGCGATCATACCGGGCAGGGACGGGCGAGAGAAGCTGTGAGGATCGGTTCATCAAGAAGAAAATTAGGCAGGAAAAACTGTCGGTGTGGCATGCTAGCTGGACCTGACAATTGGGACCCCCCGTTAGAAAGCTCACAAAATTTTCAACAAGGTAAATTATGGCAAAACTTTCGCTAAATGGGTAAAACGGATGAAATCTTGCTAAATGAGGTAATTAGTGTTCAAAATGTTAAAAAGGGGGTAAAAACCAAAATTCACTCAAATAAAAATTACTTAAAAACCTCTCTTAGTTCTTCCCCAAGCTCCGCCACCAGCATCTACTAGCAAGTAGCATGGGAATTTGCACGAGCTGGAAATGGTGTCAAATGTTATGAATAGCCTAGCTTTGGAGTTTCCCGGACCGGGACCAGAGCCAACTGAAGATAAACCGGAGGTACGAATGATAAACTTGCCAGATCAGTGATACTTGCGTCCAATAATTATGCTCTGTGTCGTCGTGTAATGCACTGCATGTCGATCGCTGTCTAGGCACATCCATCCATCCACCCACTGGACCAGCATTGCTGCGGCCGCTAGGCCTGCCAGCCATGCCAATGTGCACTTGGACAGGGCCTCTATCACGCAGCAGCGCAGTGGTCCATCTCCTCTCTGTTTTTCACGGAGCAAACAACAGCTGCCACTCCTTTTTATTTTGGGCAATATATATAGCTGCCGCTCTTGTCCCGAGTCACGCTCTGGCTAAAGGACGATACTAACTAGAGAGAGGATTTTATTTTTCTTGTAGATTTTTCAGTAAAGCACCTGGACCAGGGTAGAGATAAGACAAGCTTTTATTAAAGATACATGTGTTGGCCCCATTTTTGCTGATGGGTTGGATCACTAGTTTTTAGTGCATCGATCCCTGGACTTGGCTTGATATCATTGTCATCATGTCATGTAACGAGATGATCCCTGGACTTGGCTTGGCAGAGAGAGCGGACAATCTTAAACACATGGCTATGCATTTCATCGGCCAACTGTCAGTAAAGCAACAAGAAAGTAAGAACCGTTCAAAATTAGAACGTAAAGTTAACGATGAAGTTGGACCATTTTGTAAGGGAACAGAGGGTCTTTGACAAGGGGAGCCACTGTCTTCAATTTGTGCTTAACATTATGGCAGACATGCTAGCAGTTCTTTCTAATAGAACCAAAGTAGATTTTTTTAGCAGCAATAGAACCAAAGTAGATGACTGAACCCTCCAGACTGTCCGCCCCATTTCGGTGGCGGTTAGCGTAACTTACGGACAGGCGATTCCAGGGCGATCCCGATCGCGCTAGGGTTCCTGGCCATAGTTCACGCCGCCGTGCATCGTCACCATGGACCGAACCAGCGCCACCACACCACCAAAAACAGTCCCATCCACCAAAAGCCTTCCGCGAGCTAGGGATCGCGGCCGTACACCACGATCTGTCCCTAGGGTTCCTAGTGAAGTCGTAGGGAGGAGGGGAGGAGATGGAGGATGTAGAGGGGTTGATGAGGGGACTGAAGTTGTCTGCGGTGGAGAAGAGGGGAATGAAGATCGGGGAAGTAGAGAAGGGGAAAGCTAATGCATGGGGTGCGGATGACCCCCAGGCAGTAGGGAAACTATTCTGGGAGAAGCCAGCGCATGCGGGGGTGATCGGACAAACCTTGGGACGGATCTGGTGCCCGATCAAAGGGCTAGAGTGCAAGGAGCTAGAGACAAACATCTTTCTCTTCACGTTCCGGCAAGCATCTGGATGGAGGAGAGCGCTGGAGGAGGGCCCGTGGTGGTTTGACAAAGAGTTGTTGGTAATGGAGGATTTTGATCCGGACAAGACGGTGGACGAATATGACTTCAATTTGATCCCTATGTGGATCCGTGTGTTCGGACTCCCTCTGGGCCAGATGAATAGGGCTACGGGAGAGCGGATCGGTGCTGATTTCCATGAGTTTGTTGATGTGGACGTTGGGCATGATGGTAAAGCTATAGGTAAATATCTGCGGGTCAAGGTCAGACTGAATATACGAGAACCCCTGATGAGAGGTTTCGTGCTGGATCGGGACAAGAAGGAGGAGGAAAAGGGTGGAGAGGGGGTCGGGGTGGAAGGGGGAGAGGAGAGCCAGAAGAAGAAGAAGGGTTTGCTATGGTGCCGTTTTGAATATGAGTACATGCCCGATTTCTGCTATACTTGTGGTGTGATCGGACACGGAGAGAAGGAGTCTAGACTTAAACCTCCAAGGGGAGAAGCGCCGCAGTATGGGCCATGGCTGAGAGCGGAAGAGACAAACCATAGGAGACTAGATGTCGTTGCTCATGGTAAAGGACAGGGCAGTAGGAGCTTCAGTGGGAGCGACAGTAGTCAGGAGAGGAGAAGAAAATATGGCTGGGGCAACGGGTCGCGGGGTTCAGATAGTAATGCTATTTCTTAGAGGAAGGAAGAGCTTGTATCAAAGAGCAGTGATAAGGAGAAGGGTGGGGAAGAGAAGGAAGTATCTAGTCCTCTCAAAATCCCGGCCGTGGGGGGTGGCGAGGTAGGAAGTAAGGTAGCAAGAAGCATCCAATTTTCAGAGCCCCTGGTCGTGCAGAAGGACCAAGAGCAGACCCAGATGGCAGTAGATCAAAATACTCCTGATGGAGAGGAGGGGCTGCTTACTAACATTGCAAAGAATGCGGATACGGATTCAGTGATTGACGAAACTGGAAAGGAGGGGTGGTGTGGTGCGGGTTGAGGGGGAAGTAGCAGTTGAGTATGTGGCGAAAGTGAAGAGCAGCAATAAGTTTAAGCGCTTGTACCGCCCAGAGAACTTTGGTAGTCATGAGGGGTTGGAGGTCAGTCTGGGGAAGAGAGGGGGTGAGGAGATGGTTGTGGATGGAGGATACATTGCAAAGAAGGGACGTGGGGAGGGGGAGGAGGGGCAGACGATGACACAAAACATGAAGGCAGCAAACAATGCTATAACAGTGGTGCACGCAAACTCAAACACATCGGCCGGGCTGTCGGAGCAGCCCTTCCGGGAGCAATGAAAATCATAAGTTGGAACTGTCGGGGACTCGGGAATGGCCCGGCATTTCGTTCTCTTCTTGAGCTAGGAAGAGTGGAGGTTCCCGATGTTTTGTTCCTGTGTGAAACTCGACTGAAAGAAAAGAAGTTGGTGCGGTTCAGGTGGTCGTTGGGGCTCGCCAACATGGTAGCTTGGAAAGATGAAAGTAGTGGGAGGGGTGTAGCTTTGTTTTGGAGAAGGGGTTTGGATGTTTCCTTGAGATCATACGGACGGAGACATGTGGATGTGGATATATGTAAAACCCTCGATGCGACTATATCTCCCACGTGTCGAGGCACAACTTAGAGGCATAATCGCATTGAAGGCATATGTCGCAAGTTAGGCAATCTTCACAACATCTCATGTAATATGAATAATAAAGGGGAGATAACATAGTTGGCTTACACTCGCCACATCAATCAAGTACATAAATAACATTACATCATCCAAACGGCGCCAAAATAAAAGAGAACCCAACATGCGACAACGGTCCCGTTCACCCCCAACTGGGCACCACTACTGATCATCGGGAAAGGAAACATAGTAACGTTGAGAGTCTTCGTCGAACTCCCACTTGAGCTCATACGCGTCTCCTGGAGCGGAATCATCGGGCCCTGCATCTGGTGAATAGTAATCTGTGAGCCACAGGGACTCAGCAATCTCGCACCCTCGCGATCAAGACTATTTAAGCTTATAGGTATGGCAAGGTAAATATATGTGGAGCTGCAGCAAGCGACTAGCATATATGGTGGCTAACTTATTCGCAAAAGAGAGCGAGAAGAGGAGGCAAAGCATGAGCGAGAAACTAGAGAGCAACCTGCGCAAACATTACTCCAACACCGTGTCCACTTCCCGGACTCCGCCGAGAAGAGGCCATCACGGTAACACACTCAGTTGATTCATTTTAATTAAGTTAAGGTTCAAGTTATCTACAACTGGACATTAACAAATTCCCATCTGCCCATAACCGCGGGCACGGCTTTCGAAAGTTCAAATCCCTGCAGGGGAGTCCCAACTTAGCCCATGACAAGCTCTCACGGTTAACGAAGGAATAGACCTCCTCCCAAAATGTTCCGATCAGACTCGGTATCTCGGTTACTCAAGACACTTCGACAGGTTAAAACAAGACCAGCAACACCGCCCGAATGTGCCGACAAATCCCGATAGGAGCTGCACATATCTCGTTCTCAGGGCACACTCAGATGAGCAAGACGTTGGGTAGGCTAGCCCAAAGTTGCCCCTGGTAGCCCCGGACATCGCTCAGTTGGACCAACACTCAGAGGAGCACTGACCCGGGGGGGCTAAAATAAGATGACCCTTGAGTCTGCAGAACCCAAGGGAAAGAAAAGGCTAGGTGGCGAATGGTAAAACCAATGTTGGGCATTGCTGGAAAAGCTTTAATCAAGGCGAACTATCAAGGGGTTCCCATTATAACCCAACCGCGTAAGGAACGCAAAATCCGGGAACATAACACCGATATGACGGAAACTAGGGCGGCAAGAGTGGAACAAAACACTAGGCGAGAGGCCGAGCCTTCCACCCTTTACCAAGTATATAGATACATTAAATTAAACAATAGATAATATGATATCCCAAACATATCCATGTTCCAACCTGCATTAAGGTAGCAAGATAATATAATGATATCCCAACAAGTACATAAAGGTTCCAACAAGGAACGGCCATCAATCTTCACCTGCAACTAGCAACGCTATAAGAGGGGCTGAGCAAAGCGGTAACATAGCCAATCAACGGTTTGCTAGGACAAGGTGGGTTAGAGGTTTGACATGGAAATTTGGGAGGCTTGAAAGCAAATGGTAGGCATCGTAGCATTGGCATAGAAAAAGAGCGAGCAAACTAGCATAGCAAAGATAGTAGTGATTTCGAGGGTATGATCATCTTGCCTGCACAGTTGTCAGAGTTGACTGGATCCTCGAAAGCAAACTCAACGGGCTCCTCGTTAGCGAACTCGTCTCCCGGCTCTACCAAACAAGACAAACAAGCAACAAGGATACAATCAACCACGTGCAAACTCAAACAACACAATGCAAAGATGATATGCTATGCGGGATGCGATGCGGGATGCAAAATGCAAGATATGACAGGAAATGCATGAACCTGGCCTCAACTTGGAAAACCAAGTGCGCCACTGGAAAGATGAGATGAAATCTCTTGAAAACGATATAAAGAACGCCGGAATCGGAGCTACGGTTTGGAAATGGCAAGCGATTCAAATATGACACCGGTCTGCGATTTACAGCAAGTAGCCATCTAAATGCAAAGAGATGAACATGCTACAGCACCCAAACATGACAAAAAAATACATGGAAGGGATGCATTCAAGATGCTTAACAAAAGTCTAGCACTGAGCTACGGCCAATTCATCCATTAACAGGTTCAAACAAGCATGGCAAAAATGCATATGGCAAACATATCTCAGACTTAGTGAAATTAACACTTGTCTAGAATTTCAGATCAGGTAGCCCTCTTCGGAGCAACAAAACTACATGCTACAGGATCTGAACATGGCAAAGTAAAGCATGGTATGGAGCTACTCAAAGATCTTAACAAAAGTCCCTTAGTGACCTTGAGCCAAAAGGGATCAGAAAATATAAATGCAAGCATGTGAACATGGCAAAAACATAATCAGTTTTCAGACTTAGTGAAAAACTGACACATACTGAAACATAACTCAAGTAGGCATGTTTACGAGCTCGATGCACTCACTACGGTGCAAGTCATGGCAAGAAAAGTATACACCCATCAAGAAGGCACAAAATTCAAGCTAGACATGGCAAGAACAATAGCATAGCATGCACGGATCAACTACAACATCATCGGCAAAATTGCAAACAAGTTGACAATCTGCCCAGATTCACAAAGTAGCAAAAGTAGAGCTCGATTGACTCAAGCTAGGATGCTCCATAATTGCAAACAAAGACATGTATGGATAGAGCACTACAATATTAACAAAACATCCTTACTGATCATCCTCAAAAGAGGCACGAATCACTAGAAAACAACATGGACATATGGCATCATGAGATAAACAGCTCCAGGACTTAGTGAAATTGCTAAGTCCCTGAAAACAGAATTACTAAGTGCACCACTTTGCAAGCTTGCACTAGACACCACACACATCAAAAAAATACATGGGTTGCACCTCTGGAAAGATGATAAAAGCCTTAACAAAACACATGTAGAGCATCAGGGCATAGCATGAACACATTAATCATGGCAAAAATGACAAAACCCTAAATGGAGTAGCAGATCTGACAATTAACTCAAGTAGCCCTCTTCTAACAGCATTTCGGGCATCAAGATGAGCTCAAATGAAAATGATGCAATGGAATGAAATGATGTACTCTCTGAGATGAACATTTTTATATGCTATATGCATGAATAGGAGCTACGGATGCAAAGTTACGGAGCTATGAACAGGAGCATATGGATCTGCAATTTCGGGACTTAGTAAAAAAAACACCTCCGAGATCTAGGGTTTGCACGGATTACAAGGACGGCCGGATCTTCGCCGGAACAGTGCTCGGGGCCGCTGGAGAGGTCGAGGTGGCCGGAGCTCGCCGGACGGCGAGGGGCGAGGCGGCGGAGCGGCACGGGGAGGCGTGGCGAGGCGACGGGGGCTGGCGAGGCGGCGCGATGCAGGCGGACGCGGCGGGGCCGGCGAGGAGCTTCGGGGCGGCGATGGCGCGCGGCGGCGCCGGGCTGCCGCGGCTGGGGAAGACGGAGGCGCGGGCGGGCGGCGGCGACGTGTCCGGCCGGAACGGACACGTCCGGCGCGGCGCGAGGTGGATTTTTAGGGTTTCGGGGAGGGGGATCCGAGATTTTCGAGGAGGACCTATTTATAGGCCTAGAGGGAGCTAGGAGAGTCCAAATGAGGAGCGGTTTTCGGCCACGCGATCGTGATCGAATGCTCTAGATGATGGAGCAGAGTTAGGTGGGTTTGGGCCAAATTGGAGGGGTGTTGGGATGCAACACACACGAGGCCTTTTCGGTCCCTCGGTTAACCGTTGGAGTATCAAACGAAGTCCAAATGATACGAAACTTGACAGGCGGTCTACCGGTAGTAAACCAAGGCCGCTTGGCAAGTCTCGGTCCAATCCGGAAATGTTTAATCCCCACACACGAAAGAAATCTAGAAATGACCATCGGAGGAGAACGAAGCGCCGGAATGCAAAACGGACAACGGGGAAAATGCTCGAATGCATGAGACGAACACGTATGCAGATGCAATGCACATGATGACATGATATGAGATGCATGACAACGACAACAACACACGGAGACAAAACCCGAACCCGAGGAAATAAATACAACTTAACGCCAGAAACGGCAGAGTTGGAGTACAAATTGGGAAAGTTACATCCGGGGTGTTACAATATAGTAAGGGAGGATGGTATGATATGGCGTCTGACAGGGGTTTATGGAGAGTCGGCAATGGAGAGGACGAAGGAGACGTGGAAGTTACTGCACATCTTGAAGCAACAGCACCAGAATGGTCGCCCGTGGCTTTGTCTTGGTGACTTCAATGAAGTCCTCACAAACAGTGAGAAGCTAGGAGGTGCTGATCGTCCGCAACACTATCTGGATGATTTTCGGCAAGCACTGGACACCTGTGAACTGCGGGATATAGGGTTTGAAGGCGATATGTGAAGGAAATATGCCCTAGAGGCAATAATAAAGTTATTATTTATTTCCTTATATCATGATAAAAGTTTATTATTCATGCTAGAATTGTATTAACCGGAAACATAATACATGTGTGAATACATAGACAAATAGAGTGTCACTAGTATTCCTCTACTTGACTAGCTCATTGATCAAAGATGGTTATGTTTCCTAACCATAGACATGAGTTGTCATTTGATTAACAGGATCACATCATTAGGAGAATGATGTGATTGACTTGACCCATTCCGTTAGCATAGCACTTGATCGTTTAGTTTGTTGCTATTACTTTCTTCATGACTTATACATGTTCCTATGACCATGAGATTATGCAACTCCCGTTTACCGGAGGAACACTTTGTGTGCCACCAAATGTCACAACGTAACTGGGTGATTATAAAGGTGCTCTACAGGTGTCTCCGAAGGTACTTGTTGGGTTGGCATATTTCGAGATTAGGATTTGTCACTCCGATTGTCGGAGAGGTATCTCTGGGCCCTCTCGGTAATGCACATCACTTAAGCCTTGCAAGCATTATAACTAATGAGTTAGTTGCAGGATGATGTATTACGGAACGAGTAAAGAGACTTGCTGGTAACGAGATTGAACTAGGAATTGAGATACCGACAATCAAATCTCGGGCAAGTAACATACCGATGACAAAGGGAACAACGTATGTTGTTATGCGGTCTGACCGATAAAGATCTTTGTAGAATATGTGGGAGCCAATATGAGCATCCAGGTTCCGCTATTGGTTATTGACCGGAGACGTGTCTCGGTCATGTCTACATTGTTCTCAAACCCATAGGGTCCGCACGCTTAAGGTTTCGATGACAGTTATATTATGAGTTTATGAGTTTTGATGTACCGAAGGAGTTCGGAGTCCCGGATGAGATCGGGGACATGACAAGGAGTCTCGAAATGGTTGAGACATAAAGATCGATATATTGGACGACTATATTCGGACATCGGAAAGGTTCCGAGTGATTCGGGTATTTTTCGGAGTACCGGAGAGTTACGGGAATACGTATTGGGCCTTATTGGGCCATACGGGAAAGAAGGAAAAGGGCCTCAAGGGTGGCCGCACCCCTCCCCTTGGTCTGGTCCGAATTGGACTAGGGAAGGGGGCGCCCCGTTCCTTCCTTCTCCTTTTCCCTTCCTCTTTTCCTATTCCATATGGGAGGTGGAATCCTACTAGGACTAGGGAGTCCTAGTAGGACTCCACACTTGGCGCGCCCCCTCCTAGGGCCGGCCTCCTCCTCCCTTGCTCCTTTATATACGAGTGCAGGGGGCACCACACAACAATTGATCCTTGAGATCTATTAGCCATGTGCGGTGCCCTCCTCCACCATAATCCTCGATAATATTATAGCGGTGCTTAGGCGAAGCCCTGCGATGGTAGAACATCAAGATCGTCACCACGCCGTCATGCTGACGGAACTCTTCCCAGACATTATGCTGGATCGGAGTCCGGGGATCGTCATCGAGCTGAACGTGTGCTAGAACTCGGAGGTGCCGTAGTTTCGGTGCTTGATCGGTCGGGCCGTGAAGACGTATGACTACATCAACCGCGTTGTGCTAACGCTTCCGCTTCCGGTCTACGAGGGTACGTAGACAACACTCTCTCCTCTCATTGCTATGCATCACCATGATCTTGCATGTGTGTAGGAAATTTTTGAAATTGCTACGTTCCCCAACAGTGGCATCTGAGCCAGGTTTTATGCGTTGATGTAATATGCACGAGTAGAACACAAGTGAGTTGTGGGCGATATAAGTCATACTGCTTACCAGCATGTCACACTTTGGTTCGGCGGTATTGTTGGATGAAGCGGCCCGGACCAACATTACGCGTACGCTTACGCGAGACCGGTTCTACCGACGTGCTTTACACACAGGTGGCTGGCGGGTGTCAGTTTCTCCAACTTTAGTTGAACCGAGTGTGGCTACGCCCGGTCCTTGCGAAGGTTAAAACAGCACCAACTTGACAAACTATCGCTGTGGTTTTGATGCGTAGGTAAGAATGGTTCTTGCTCAGCCCGTAGCAGCCACGTAAAACTTGCAACAACAAAGTAGAGGACGTCTAACTTGTTTTTGCAGGGCATGTTGTGATGTGATATGGTCAAGACGTGATGAGATATAAGTTGTTGTATGAGATGATCATGTTTTGTTGAAGTTATCGGCAATAGGCAAAAGCCTTATGGTTATCTCTCTATTGCATAAGATGCAAGCACCAAATAATTGCTTTACTTTATCACTATACGATAGCAATAGTTGCAAGAGCAATTGTTGGCGAGACAACCATGTGACGACACATTGATATAGATCAAGATGATGGAGATCATGGTGTCATGCCGGTGATGATGGAGATCATGACGATACTTTGGAGATGGAGATCAAAGGCACAAGATGATGATGGCTATATCATGTCACATATTTTGATTGCATATGATGTTTATCTTTTATACATCTTATTTTTTGCTTAGTTCGACGGTAGCTTTATAAGATGATCTCTCATTAATTATCAAGGTACAAGTGTTCTCCCTGAGTATGCACCGTTGCGAAAGTTCTTCGTGCTGAGACATCACGTGATGATCGGGTGTGATAGGCTCTACGTTCAAATACAACGGGTGCAAAACAGTTGCACACGCGGAATACTGAGGTTAAACTTGACGAGCCTAGCATATAACAGATATGGCCTCGGAACACGGAGACCGAAAGGTCGAGCGTGAATCATATAGTAGATATGATCAACATAGTGATGTTCACCATTGAAACTACTCCATCTCACGTGATGATCGGACATGACTTAGTTGATTTGGATCACGTGATCACTTAGAGGATTAGAGGGATGTCTATCTAAGTGGGAGTTCTTAAGTAATATGATTAATTGAACTTTAATTTATCATGAACTTAGTCCTGGTAGTATTAGCATATCTATGTTGTAGATCAATAGCTCGCGATGTTGCTCCCCGTTTAATTTGGATATGTTCCTAGAGAAAACTAAGTTGAAAGATGTTAGTAGAAATGATGCGGATTGGATCCGTGATCTGAGGTTTATCCTCATTGCTGCACAGAAGAATTATGTCCTTAATGCACCGCTAGGTGATAGACCTATTGTAGGAGCAGATGCATACACTACTGGAATCAGCTACTTTGCCATCTGCCAGCTCTTTGCCGTCGGCTAGCAGACGGCAAAGAAGCTCTTTGCCATCAGCTACCGAAAAGCGGACGACAAAGAAATGGCAGATGGTAAAACAGGCCTTTGCCATCAGCCGGCTCTTTGCCGTCAGCCAGCAGATGGCAAAGAAACTTTGCCGTCCGCTGGCTGACGGCAAGAGAGAGGTGGCCCCCACCCCCCACCCGTTTAGAAAAAACTTAACGCCCCACCTCTTTGTCGTCCGCTAGCGGACGACAAAGGGAGATTATGGCGGACGGCAAAGATAGGCGGACGGCAAAGAAGGGCCTACCTAACGGCCCCATCCCCCTGCCTGTTACTCTCTGTTCTCTCCATCTCTCCTCCCCGACGCCCCGCACCCACCGCCGCCCCCGCCCCCCGCCGCCGCCCCCGCCCCGTCGCCAGGCGCCGCCCCCGCACCCGCCCCGCCCCCCCACCCCCCGCCTGGCGTCGCCCCACCACCCCTCCTCCCCCATCCCACCCGCCGACGCCCCGCCGCCCAGCGCCGCCCCCGCCACCGCCCCCACTTGCCCCGTCGCCCCACAACCCCTCCGCCCCCACCCCACCCGCCGACACCCCGCCACCCGCCGCCCCCGCCACTGCTCCCGCCGCCCGGCGCCGCCCCAGCCGCCCGGCACCGCCCCGCCACTGCTCCCGCCGCCCGGCGCCCCCCCTGTCACCGCCCCCGCCGACCGTCCCATTGCTTCGGTGAGGGACTACTTCTTTTTTTCTGTTTTTTCATTTTTTTTGCTATTTAATTGTTAGTGCTAGATTGTGTTAGTGTTAGTGTTAGAAAAGACTTAGAAGAAGTAGAAGTAGTAGAAGAAGTAGAAGAAGAAGAAAAGAAAAGAAGTAGAAGAAGAAGAAGAAGAAGAAAGGAAGAAAAGAAAAGAAGTAGAAAAAAGATGAAAAAAGAAGAAGAAGAAGAAGAAGAAGAAGAAGAAGAAGAAAAGAAGTAGTAGAAGAAGAAGAAGACCCCGACACGCCACCCCGACACCCCGGCACGACAGCCCGACCCCGACCCCCGACCCCCGACACCCAGACCGCGACACGCCACCCCCGACACCCGGGCCCGACACCCCGACCCCCGACACTGACCCCCGACACCCCGACCCCGACACGCCACCCCGACACCCCGGCCTGACACCCCGACCCCAACACGCCACCCCGACACCCCGACCCCGACCCCCGACACCCTGACAGCACACCCCGACCCCGACACGACACCCCGACACCCGACCCCGACCCCAACCCCCCGACACCTGACCCCCTGACCTCCCAACCCCGACACCACACCCCGACCCCGACACCACACCCCGACAACCGACCCCCTGACCCCGACACCCCTACCCCGACACGGTACCCTACCCCCGACCCCGAAACAGCACCCCGACCCCGACACGGCACCCCGACACCGACACGGCACCCCGACCCCCGACACCTCCCGAAAAGGTGTTCTTTGGCCTTCCAGAGGCCGACGGGGTCATATATTTGTGAATTATTAGTTAGGTCATATATTCTTCGATTTTGTTATGAAAAACATCATATATAATTGTGTTGACCGGGTAGTTTTAAATGTGCAGTTGTTTCATCGCTGCGAGGTTTGGTGTTCGACGACCTCGCCGTGCGTCTAACGAGCTCTGCCCCTTCATTCGTGGGTGAGCACAAATGACATGTCCTCCTCCCCCATTAATTATTTGCTCTATTCCGATGAAACTTGATAGCTAGCTATATATGTGTCTTGAATCATCAGTATGCGTAACCAATATGTGTCTCCCGTTCGAAAGCGTCATAGTTATAAATATGCATGCATTTGCATATTTATAACCTTGATTCTTTCGAATTGTCCAACGCTATCCATGGACAGCCCAAGTATGTGTAGATTGGGTTCGTTTTCCCATATGCTTTGCTCCGGATCCGACGCATAAATTTCGTCAGTGCCTCCCCTGTTGTTCTCCGGGTACACATCCTCTTTGTTTATTGCAGAGACGTGTATCAGGAGAACAGCGGGGAGGTGCTGCAGAAATTTTGCGTCGGATCCGGAGCATAGCATGGGAAAATGAACCCAATCTACACATACACGGGTGGGATTAGGACCTATCATTACCTATTAGAGTGTAGGTTGCATGGACGTAATAAAATTGACAAAGTAGATCAACTGATGAATATATACATGGTGAATTACATATATAATTGTTGTGTGTCCAGTAGCTCTAAAAGTCAAGATGAGTGACCGTGCGTGGATGTATACCGGTCACACTGGTCAGAACAAATGGAGCGCTGAATGGTTCACAAAAACCAAGGGGTTTATGCAAGCCGCATTTGCAAATGGCCAAAAGAAAACCTGGTGCCCCTGTTTTCGGTGCGGCAATTGGGAAAAGAAGACAGAGGCTGAAATGGGCAAACACCTGCAGAAGAGTGGTTTTACGCCCGATTATACGGTGTGGACATTTCATGGTGAGTCTGCCCAACGTGACCGAGCTGAGGTGGATCGTCGTCGCACCGACAAGCATGGTACCGGGATGGAAAACATGGTGCAAGACTATGATGATGCTTGGGATTCGGACGAGGAGATGGAGGAATCTGCAAAGGCCTTCAATGAAATGTTGGAGTCTTCAAAACGTCCGCTCCATGAGCACACTGAGCTTTGTCAGTTGGATGCCATCTCACAAGTAATGGCTCTGAAGGCTCAGTTCAACTTGGGCAGAGAATGCTATGACGCAATTATGACAGTATTTGGACGCTTTCTACCCAAAGGCCATGTAATGCCTGCAAACCTGTACCAGTCGGACAAAATCCTCCGTGCACTGAAGATGCCCTATGAGAAGATACATGCCTGTGAGAAAGGATGTGCCTTATTTAGGCTTGACTATGCGGACTTGAACTATTGTCCCATTTGCAAGTCTTCCAGGTATATTGTGGTAGACAACGGTATGGGTGAGAAGACATAGACCAAAATCCCCGTTAGTGTTATTCGGTATATGCCAATCGTACCAAGACTTCAACGTCTTTTCATGGTCGAAGAGATGGCCAGACAGATGACATGGCACAAAACAAGCAAAAGAACCGAACTAGATGTAGATGGGAATCTGATGATGGTACACACATCAGATGGTGTTGCGTGGAAAAAGTTTGATGAATTACATGATGACAAAGCGGCAGATCCGAGGCATCCTCGAGTCGGCATCAGCACGGATGGGTTCAGTGTGTTTGGTATGACGGCAGCCCAATACAGTTGTTGGCCCGTATTTGTCTTTCCACTCAATCTCCCCCCCGGACAGATTATGCAAAGAAAGAACATTTTCCTGACGTTGATAATTCCAGGGCCCAACTATCTGGGGAAAAATATGAATGTGTACATGCAGCCGCTTAAGGACGAATTGCAAGAAGCCTGGGATAATGGGTTCAAGACATACGACGCCTTTAGCAAATGGAACTTCATAATGCGTGTACTCGACGCATGACTTGCCGGCGTATGTGCTATTCGTTGGCTGGTGTGTGCATGGAAGGTTCCCGTGCCCCACATGCAAGGGAGCTCTTGAGTTTCGTTGGCTTCAGGCCGGTCGCAAGTTTTCTTGCTTCGACATGCATAGACAGTTCCTGGATCCTCGCCATAAGTTCAGGAAAGACAAGAAGAACTTCATCAGGGGTAGAGTTGTCAAAAACTCTGCACCACCTGCATTGACAGGCCAACAGACCCTGGATCAGTTAAACGCTCTCAAGCCAGATCCACAACGTCCAGGGTACTTCAAGGGGTATAATACTAAGCACGCGTGGACTCACAAAACATGCTTATGGGATCTGCCTTACTTCAAAGACCTCCTTTGCCCACACAACATCGACGTGATGCACACTGAGAAGAATATCGCCGAGGCACTTTTTGGTACATTGTTCGGCATAGATGGGAAGTCAAAGGATAATACTAAGGCTAGAGTCGATCTGGAGGCGCTATGTGATAGGCCGTTACAAAACATGAAAGAACCGAAAGGAAAGCAGAACTGGACGAAGCCAAAGGCATGGTTCAATCTTTCAGGCACGCTACAATAAGGCGGATAAGGTGCCAGAGGTGTACGACCTGTATGCCATGGCCCACACTGGCCCTTACAAGAAAGTCAAGGCATTCTCTGCATCTGACCTCGATGATCCAAAGAACTTCACCAACATCTCCGCCCACGACAAGCTCGTGCAATATAGAGATCAGGCGAAGGCGAGGAAAGGGGAGGACTTTAACCCGAGCCAGGGTCCCATTGATACAGAGCTGCTGATGATATCTGGTGGCGGGAGGTCCCATGGCTCCATAGCCATGGGAGATGGACTTATCCGTTGTCCTAGCACTCTCCCGGAGATCAAGGCGCGCCAGTCGAGCTCCTCTCCTGAGATAAGGCCTCGTGAACGGCCAGTCCAACTCGCCTTCAAGGTTAGTTATACGTACTCAGCTATCTTTCTCCATTACATTTTGTGCGCTTCCATCAATGATTACAAATGGTCATGTGAGTGGTGTTGCAGGTTGCTATACAGAGTGAGAGAGATAGAACGGAGAAACTTCTGGCGGAGGCGGCGGAGAGGCAGCGGGGGTTAGAGGAGAGGACGACAAAGATGTTGGAGGAGGAGAGGGCACGGAATGACATGCAGGCAAGGGCCATGTACGAGCTCCTTGTGGTAAGTTTCTTCTGCAGATTACTTGCTAGTCTTAACATTTGAGTCTCATTACTAAGTAGTATGACTCTGTTGTGAAAACCAAATGTGCAGTCTGTGTGCGAGAAGTCCGGTCAGACCGCTCCGCCGATGCCAGTGATTGCTCCTGGGAGCACGGTGAGTTTAATTTGAATGGACATTACTTGCTAGTCTTAACATTTGAGTGTCATAATGCTAACGAGACATTGGAAATGATCTTTGGTGCAGCTTAACTCCAGAAACGCATCGTACGATCCTTCTCCAGCTACCGGGCGAGCCAGCCCGCTCCTTCTCCAGCTACCGACGCGAGCCAGCCCGCTCCTACATCTCCGTGATCACGTTAAGTTTCTCTAGTGTTTTGCTTAACAAATGCATAAAGACCTAGACTTAGCTTTATTTCCTCCAATATGCTTACCATAATGACCTAGAGTTAGCTTCTTTTCCTCCAAAATGACTTAATAAGCTTACTGACCTCATAAACCATCCATTCTACCTAAGTTAGCTCTAAAATGACTCATTTTACCTTAGTTAGCTTACAAGTGATCCAATTTATCCAAGTTAGCTCTAAAATGACCCATTTTACGTAGATTAGCTCCTAAATGATCCATTTTACCTACGTTAGCTTTAAAATGACCCATTTCACCTAGGTTAGCTCCAAAATGACCCATTTCACCTAGGTTAGCTCCAAAATGACCCATTTCACCTAAGTTAGCTAAAAAACGATCCATTTTACCTTAGTTAGCTCAAAAACGTGGCATTTCACCTTAGTTAGCTCATAAACGACCCATTTCACCTAGGTTACCTCATAAACAACCCATTTGACCTAGGTTAGCTCATAAATGACCCATTCACCTAGGTTAGCTCATAAACAACCCATTTCACCTAGGTTAGCTCATAAAAGACCCATTTCACCTAAGTTAGCTCAAAAACGATACATTTTACCTTAGTTAGCTCAAAAATGTGGCATTTCACCTTAGTTAGCTCATAAAAGACCCATTTCAACTAAGTTAGCTCCAAAATGATCAATTTCACCTAGGTTAGCTCATAAACGACCCATTTCACCTAGGTTACCTCATAAACGACCCATTTGACCTAGGTTAGCTCATAAATGACCCATTTCACCTAGGTTAGCTCATAAACAACCTATTTCACCTAGGTTAGCTCATAAACTACCCATTTCACCTAGGTTAGCTCATAAATGATACATTTCACCTAAGTTAGCTAATATATGGCATATACTTCTTCTTCTAGTCTTCTTCTTCTATTCTTTTCTTCTAGTCTAATTCTTCTTCTAGTCTTCTTTTTCTAACTTTCTTATTTGTCATTTTGCAGGTTTCATTCACTTCACAGAAGCCAGCTTCCTATGATGGATTGCTTGCTTTTTCCTGTTTTTTCCTTTGATGCACTTCTTGTATTCTGCTCGCTTGCTATGATGAAACTTTGCATATTGTAATATGTATGGATCGATGGAACTATGTGCAACCTACTATGTATGTATGGATGGATATATATGTGCTGGATATTTATTATGTTGGATATATATGTGCTGGATATTTATGTGATGGATATATATGTGTTGTGAAATATTTGTTGTGATAATTGTTGGATATAAGAAAAAACAGAACAAAAAAGAGGCAGTGCAGGCTCTTTGCCGTCCGCGGCAGACGGCAAAGGGGGCACGTGGCGCCCACCTGTGCTTCCTGGGGATGGACCATTTGGCCAATTTGCCTACCGTGGCGGACGGCAAAGCCAAGCTGATGGCAAAGACTTTGCGGGTGGACGGCAAAAAAGAGCGGGCGCTGACGTATAGCTGATGTCGTCTGGCGGACGGCAAAGAGGCGCTCAAATTTGCCATCTGCTGGAGGACGGCAAAGGCCGCCGTTAGCCGCCTAACGGAGTGACGCTGGCGAACGTGCAACATTTTGTCGTCCCCCCTCTTTGCCGTCAGCCGCTGTAGGCAAAGGGCTCTTTGTCGTCCGCCATAAAAAGCTGACGGCAAAGGACTTGTTTGCCGACCCTATCTTTGCCGTCACTGTTTGCCGTCCGCCGCGGACGGCAAAGTGCTTTGCCGTCAGCCGTCCCTGCCTTTGCCGTCCGCCATGGCAGACGGCAAAGTACTGGATTCCTGTAGTGAGACGTCATGAACGTTTGGCTAGCTCAATATGATGACTACTTGATAGTTTAGTGCACCATGCTTAACAGCTTAGAATCGGGACTTCAAAAACGTTTTGAACGTCATGGACCATATGAGATGTTCCAGGAGTTGAAGTTAATATTTCAAGAAAATACCTGAGTTGAGAGATATGAAGTCTCCAACAAGTTCTATAGCTAAAAGATGGAGGAGAATAGCTCAAGCAGTGAGCATGTGCTCAGATTGTCTGGGTACTACAATCACTTGAATCAAGTGGGAGTTAATCTTCCAGATAAAATAGTGATTGATAGAATTCTCTAGTCACCATCACCAAGTTAGTAGAACTTCATGATGAACTATAATATGCAAGGGATGACAAAAACAATTCCCAAGCTCTTCGCGATGCTAAAATCGGCGAAGGTAGAAATCAAGAAAAACATCAAGTGTTGATGGTTGAAAAGACCACTAGTTTCAAGAGAAAGGGAAAAGGGAAGAAGGGGAACTTCAAGAAGAACGGCAAGCAAGTTGCTGCTCAAATGAAGAAGCCCAAGTCTCGACCTAAGCCTGAAAACTAAGTGCTTCTACTACAAAGGGACTGGTCACTGGAAGCGGAACTACCCAAGTATTTGGAGGATAAGAAGGATGGAAAAGTGAACAAAGGTATATTTGATATAAATGTTATTGATGTGTACTTTACTAGTGTTTATAGAAACCCCTTAGTATTTGATACTAGTTCAGTTGCTAAGATTAGTAACTCGAAACGGGAGTTGCAAAATAAACAGAGACTAGTTAAGGGTGAAGTGACGATGTGTGTTGGAAGTGGTTCCAAAATTGATATGATCATCATCGCACACTCCCTATACTTTCGGGATTAGTGTTGAACCTAAATAAATGTTATTTGGTGTTTGCGTTGAGCATAAATATGATTGGATCATGTTTATTGCAATACGGTTATTCATGTAAATTAGAGAATAATTGTTGTTATGTTTACATGAATAAAACCTTCTATGGTCATACAGCCAATGAAAATGGTTTGTTGGATCTCGATCGTGGTGATACACATTTTCATAATATCGAAGCCAAAAGATGCAAAGTTAATAATGATAGTGCAACTTATATGTGGCACTGCCATTTAGGTCATATTGGTGTAAAGCGCATGAAGAAAATCCATGCTGATGGGCTTTTGGAATCACTTGATTATGAATCAGTTGATGCTTGCGAACCATGCCTCATGGGCAATATGACTAAGACTCCGTTCTCCGGAACAATGGAGCGAGCAACATATTTGTTGGAAATCATACATACTGATGTATGTGGTCCGATGAATATTGAGACTCGCGACAGGCATCATTATTTTCTGATCTTCACAGATGATTTGAGCAGATATGAGTATATCTACTTGATGAAACACAAGTCTGAAACATTTGAAAAGTTCAGAGAATTTCAGAGTGAAGTGGAGAATCATCGTAACAAAAATAAAAGTTTCTACGATATGATCGCAGAAGTAAAATATTTGAGTTACGAGTTTGGCCTTCAGCTAAAAACAATGTGAAATAGTTTCACTACTCACACCACCTGGAACACCATAGCAAAATGGTGTGTCCGAACGTTATAACCGTACTTTATTAGATATGGTGCGATCTATGATGTCTCTTACCGATCTACCACTATCGTTTTGGGGTTATGCATTAGAGACAGCTGCATTCACATTAAAAGGGCACCATTTAAATCCGTTGAGATGACATCGTATGAACTGTGGTTTGGCGAAAAACCTAAGCTGTTGTTTCTTAAAGTTTGGGATTGCGATGCTTATGTGAAAAAGTTTCAACATGATAAGCTCGAATCCAAATCGGAGAAGTAAATCTTCATAGGATACCCAAAAGAAAATGTTGGGTACACCTTATATCATAGATCCGAAGGCAAGTTATTCATTGCTGAGAATGGATCCTTTCTAGAGAAGGAGTTTCTCTCGAAAGAAGTGAGTGGGAGAAAAGTAGAACTTGATGAGGTAACTGTACCTGCTCCCTTATTGGAAAGTAGTTCATCACAGAAATCTGTTTCTGTGACTACTACACCAATTAGTGAGGAAGCTAATGATGATGATCATGTAACTTCAGATCAAGTTACAACAAACCTCATAGGTAAACCAGAGTGAGATCCGCACCAGAGTGGTACGGTAATCCTGTTCTGGAGGTCATGTTACTTGACCATGACGAACCTACGAACTATGAGGAAGCGATGATGAGCCCAGATTCCGCGAAATGGCTTGAGGCCATGAAATCTGAGATGAGATCCATGTATAAAGAACAAAGTATGGACTTTGATTGACTTGCCCATTGGTCGGTGAGCCATTGAGATTAAATGGATCTTCAAGAGGAATACAGACGCTGATAGTAGTGTTACTATCTACAAAGCTAGAATTGTCGCAAAAAGGTTTTCGACAAGTTCAAGGTGTTGACTACGATGAGAATTTCTCACTCGTATCTATGCTTAAGTCTGTCCGAATCATGTTAGCAATTACCACATTTTATGAAATCTGGCAAATGAATAAACAAAACTACATTCCTTAATGGATTTATTAAAGAAGAGTTGTATATGATGCAACCAGAAGGTTTTGTCAATCCTAAAGGTACTACCAAAATATGCAAGCTCCAGCGATCCATCTATGGACTGGTGCAAGCATCTCAGAGTTGGAATATACGCTTTGATAAGTTGATCAAAGCATATGGTTTTATATAGACTTGCGGTGAAGTCTGTATTTACAAGAAAGTGAGTGGGAGCACTACAGCATTTCTGATAAGTATACGTGAATGACATATTGTTGATCGGAAATAATGTAGAATTATTCTACAAAGCATAAAGGAGTGTTTGAAAGGAGTTTTTCAAAGAAAGACCTCGGTGAAGCTGCTTACATATTGAGCATCAAGATCTATAGAGATAGATCAAAACGCTTGATAAGTTTTTTCAATGAGTACATACCTTGAAAAGATTTTGAAGTAGTTCAAAATGGAACAGTCAAAGAAAGAGTTCTTGCCTGTGTTACAAGGTGTGAAATTGAGTAAGACTCAAAACCCGACCACGACAGAAGATAGAGAGAGAATGAAAGTCATTCCCTATGCCTCAGCCATAGGTTCTATAAAGTATGCCATGCTGTGTACCAGACCTATTGTATACCCTGCCCTAAGTTTGGCAAAGAAGTACAATAGTGATCTAGGAGTAGATCACTGGACATTGCTCAAAATTATCCTTAGTGGAATAAGGATATGTTTCTCGATTATGGAGGTGACAAAAGGTTCATCGTAAAGGATTACGTCGATGCAAGTTTTGACACTGATCCAGATGACTCTAAGTCTCAATCTGGATACATATTGAAAGTGGGAGCAATTAGCTAGGGTAGCTCCATGCAGAGCATTGTTGACATAGAAATTTGCAAAATGCTTACGGATCTGAATGTGGCAAACCCGTTGACTAAACTTCTCTCACAAGCAAAACATGATCACACCTCAGTACTCTTTGGGTGTTAATCACATAGCGATGTGAACTAGATTATTGACTCTAGCAAACCCTTTGGGTGTTGGTCACATGTCGATGTGAACTATGGGTGTTAATCACATGATGATGTGAACTATTGATGTTAAATCACATGGCGATGTGAACTAGATTAATGACTCTAGTGCAAGTGGGAGACTGAAGGAAATATGCCCTAGAGGCAATAATAAAGTTATTATTTATTTCCTTATATCATGATAAAATTTTATTATTCATGCTAGAATTGTATTAACCGGAAACATAATACATGTGTGAATACATAGACAAACAGAGTGTCACTAGTATGCCTCTACTTGACTAGCTCATTGATCAAAGATGGTTATGTTTCCTAACCATGGACATGAGTTGTCATTTGATTAACGGGATCACATCATTAGGAGAATGATGTGATTGACTTGACCCATTCTGTTAGCATAGCACTTGATTGTTTAGTTTGTTGCTATTGCTTTCTTCATGACTTATACATGTTCCTATGACTATGAGATTATGCAACTCCCATTTACCGGAGGAACACTTTGTGTGCCACCAAACGTCACAACGTAACTGGGTGATTATAAAGGTGCTCTACAGGTGTCTCCGAAGGTACTTGTTGGGTTGGCATATTTCGAGATCAGGATTTGTCACTCCGATTGTCGGAGAGGTATCTCTGGGCCCTCTCGGTAATGCACATCACTTAAGCCTTGCAAGCACTGCAACTAATGAGTTAGTTGCAGGATGATGTATTACGGAACGAGTAAAGAGACTTGCTGGTAACGAGATTGAACTAGGTATTGAGATACCGACGATCGAATCTCGGGCAAGTAACATACCGATGACAAAGGGAACAACGTATGTTGTTATGCGGTCTGACCGATAAAGATCTTTGTAGAATATGTGGGAGCCAATATGAGCATCCAGGTTCCGCTATTGGTTATTGACCGAAGACGTGTCTCGGTCATGTCTACATTGTTCTCGAACCCGTAGGATCCGCACGCTTAAGGTTTCGATGACAGTTATATTATGAGTTTATGAGTTTTGATGTACCGAAGGAGTTCGGAGTCCCGGATTGAGATCGGGGACATGACGAGGAGTCTCGAAATGGTCGAGACGTAAAGATCGATATATTGGACGACTATATTCGGACATCGGAAAGGTTCCAAGTGATTCGGGTATTTTTCGGAGTACCGGAGAGTTACGGGAATACGTATTGGGCCTTATTGGGCCATACGGGAAAGAAGGAAAAGGGCCTCAAGGGTGGCCGCACCCCTCCCCTTGGTCTGGTCCGAATTGGACTAGAGAAGGGGGCGCCCCCTTCCTTCCTTCTCCTTTTCCCTTCCTCTTTTCCTATTCCATATGGGAGGTGGAATCCTACTAGGACTAGGGAGTCCTAGTAGGACTCCACACTTGGCGCGCCCCCTCCTAGGGCCGGCCTCCTCCTCCCTTGCTCCTTTATATACGGGTGCAGGGGGAACCCCAAAGACACAACAATTGATCCTTGAGATCTATTAGCCGTGTGCGGTGCCCTCCTCCACCATAATCCTCGATAATATTGTAGCGGTGCTTAGGCGAAGCCCTGCGACGGTAGAATATCAAGATCGTCACCACGCCGTCGTGCTGACGGAACTCTTCCCCGACATTTTGCTGGATCAGAGTCCGGGGATCGTCATTGAGCTGAACGTGTGCTAGAACTCGGAGGTTCCGTAGTTTCGGTGCTTGATCGGTCGGGCCGTGAAGACGTACGACTACATCAACCGCGTTGTGCTAACGCTTCCGCTTCCGGTCTACGAGGGTACGTAGACAACACTCTCCCCTCTCATTGCTATGCATCACCATGATCTTGCATGTGCGTAGGAAATTTTTGAAATTGCTACGTTCCCCAACAATATGTATACCTGGAGAAATCACAGTAGGGAATTGAGGACATATATCTGTGAGAGGCTGGATCGGGCTACTGCAAACAATGAATGGTGTGGTGCTTTTCTGAACCATATAGTCGTGAATGGGGAACCAAGACACTCGGATCACAGACCCGTGGTTGTGCATCTTGATGGTAAAGACCGAGGTTGGAAGAGGAGTGATTGTAGTTTCAGATTTGAAGCTCGTTGGTTGCAGGAGGAGGGGTGTGAAGAGATCATATGGAATGCGTGGGAGAAGAGCAATGTGGAAGGGAGGAGAAATGTCAGGAGTGGCTTGCGGAGTGTAGCTAGGGATATGAGTAAGTGGAGTAGAGAAGTGGTGGGCGAGCTTGATGGAAGAATTAAGAAGGCCCTGGTGACCTGGAGAGATGCATGAAAGCGCCGGTCTCTGCAGCAAAAATCATGGAGGAGGCAAGACTGAGAGGAGAACTAGAGGAGCTGAAAGAGAAGAAATATACAAAGTTAAAGCAGAGGGCACACATGTGGTGGCTGCGAGGTGGGAACAAAAATATCAAGTATCTGCAGTCTGTAGCAACAACAAGGAAGCGGACTAACAGACTTAAGGAGATTCGGAGGGAGGATGGAATGGTGGTGGAGGAAGGGGAGGCCCTAACTAACTACGTTTGCTCATTTTTTTCAGGACCTGTTTACATCATCCAACCCCCAGCGCCTAAATGAACTGATGGACAAGGTGCAACCTCGCGTCTCCATTGCTATGAACGCAGTCCTTGAGGCCGATTACACCAGGGAGGAGGTGAAAGCTGCACTTGATCACATAGGCGATCTCAAAGCACCTGGTCTAGATGGGATGCCGGCGATTGTTTTTAAATGTCATTGGCATTTTATGGGAGATCAAGTTGTGGAGGAAGTCCTAAAGGTACTGAATGGTGGAGAGATCCCCGAGGGGTGGAATGATACTATGGTTGTGCTGATCCCCAAGGTCAAAAACCCAACAAGGATCAAGGACCTCCGTCCCATTAGTTTGTGCAATGTCGTATACAAACTAGTATCAAAGGTGATTGCCAATAGGCTTAAATTGATCTTGCCCGATGTGATCTCAGAGCACCAAAGTGCGTTTGTGCCTGGGAGACTAATTATGGACAATGTTCTCACAGCCTATGAGGCCTCCACTATTTGATGAACAAACGGAAAGGGAGGAGTGGAGTTGCGGCCATTAAAGCAGATATGAGTAAGGCGTATGACCATGTGGAGTGGAGGTTCTTGGAGGCCATGCTTCACAAATTGGGATTCAGTTCGAGATGGACTGACCTTGTCATGAAATGTGTCCGGACGGTGTGATACCAAATCAAGGTTAATGGCCAACTAACGCAACAGTTCAGTCCCGAGTGAAGACTTCGACAAGGGGATCCCATCTCCCCCTACCTATTTGTCATATGTGCGGAAGGTTTGTCGGCGTTGCTAATAGATGCAGAAGAGCGAGGCATCACACATGGCGTGAAAGTATGCCCGAGGGCACCATCTGTATCACATCTATTATTCGCAGACGACTCCATGTTGCTGATTAGGGCTGAACAGCAAGAAGCAACAGTGCTAAATGATATGTTACAATTGTATGAAACTTGCTCCGGGCAATGCATAAACACAGAGAAGTCGGCAATTATGTTTAGCCCCAACACATGTGATGGTGATAGGACAGCAGTGAAAGCTGCTTTGGGTATACACAATGAGGATTGGAATGAGAAATACCTCGGGTTGCCCGTCCATGTGGGACGGTCCAGGAAGAAATCGTTCAGTTACATCAAACGAAACATGGGTGGGCGTGTGTATGGTTGGCAGGAAATACTTCTAGCAAAGGAGAGTAAGGAGACCCTAGTGAAGGCTGTGGGACAAGCCATTCCCACTTTTGCTATGTCCTGCTTTGATCTGACTAAAACCTTTTGTGCGGAGCTGAATACACTCCTTGGTAACTTTTGGTGGAGCCAACAAGACAAACAAAACTCCATGCACTGGCTCAGTTGGGAGAAGCTTGCACAACCTAAGGCCATGGGCGGGCTAGGGTTCCGAGACATGCACACTTTCAACCTCGCAATGCTCTCGAGAGATGGATGGAGACTTTTGCAATACCCCTCGAGCTTGTGTGCAAGAATCTTAAAAGCATGCTATTTCCCTAACAATACGGTGCTGGAGGCGATCGAACATGATGGTATCTCCTACTCTTGGCGTAGCATTCTCCAGGGACTGAAGGTGGTGAAGCAGGGCTATATCTGGCGGGTGGGGGACGGGACAAGGATCAACATCTGGACGGACCCATGGATTCCTAGGCCATGGTCCAGGCAAGTGATCACGCCGAGGGGAGCCAACCTGCTGAACTCTGTGAATGAACTGATAGACTCGACCACAGGGGGATGGGATGAGCGCCTCATCATGGATACCTTCTGTGCGGAGGACGCCCGCCATATCCTGCAGATTCCACTAAGGGACGGGATCGAGGACTTCATTGCATGGCATTTCGATCCAAAGGGCAAGCATTCGGTCAGAAGCGCCTATAAACTACAAATGGAGCTGAACAAGCAGAGCAGGACCGATGGACCTAGCACGAGTGTTGGAGGTTCAGGCCAATTGGACAGATGCCCGGACCCAAGCTGGAAGCGGATATGGAAGCTGCCTTGCTCAGCAAAATTGCAGATGTTTGTGTGGCGCATCCGACATGAGTCCCTAGCCCTATGCACCAACCTGGCGAGGCGCGGCATGAAGATTGACTCGGAAAAATGCTTCCTGTGTGGGAAAGTGGATGAAGATGGTGGGCATCTGTTCATACGGTGCAAGTTGACAAAGGAGGGCTGGAGGCAGCTGGGGCTGGAACTGGAACGGAGTCGCCTCGAAGGAATTGGGAGCGTGCATGCAATGCTCGACTCTTTATGGGGACTAGAAGAGAAGAAAAGAGTGCTAATCATATGCTTTTGGTCGCAGTGGTGCAACAACCGCAATAAGATTAGAGAGGGGGAGCTGCCTTTGCATGTCACAAAAATCGTGAGACGGTCTCGCTGCGATGCACTCGAATATGAGCAGCTCTTCCTACCGGGTACGCCAAAACGCCCTCCCGGGAAGTGGCAACCACCGGCGGATGAAATCATAAAGTTTAACCTGGACGGTGCTTTCACACCAGGTAACTCCTTCAGTGGGTGGGGCGTGGTGGCTCGTGACAGCTCCGGAACTGTCCTTATTGCCCGAGCAGGTCGGCGGGAACAGGTTTTTGATGCCTTCGGTTCGGAAGTCAATGCTTTGGCGGCGGCGGTGACCACAACGGCTGATATGGGGGTTGTCCGGGTCACCTTTGAGACGGACTCCAAGCTGCTGGCCGAGGCAATGGATGCCCATCGCGTAGATTCTTCGCCGTATGCAGCAATTATTGAAGATACAAAGTTCCAGCTAAAGTTGTGGTTTTCCAATTGGAGAGTTAGTGCATGTAGATGTACCATGAATTCTGTTGCTCATGAGTTAGCACAAATTGGTTGTAATTACCCACCGAACATGTGTGTCGAGTGGGATACTATTGTACCGCCTAAAGTGGTTGCTTGCGTGTCGGGCGATATGCCCGAACGTCGTTGATCTATAAAGCTTTGCTTTCCCTCAAAAAACAAAGTAGATGACTGAGGCAATATGGCTCCCGAGGGAGCACATAAATTTAATTTACTTTTTGCAAAGGTATTTAAAGCTAAAAAAAATATTTATCTATCTGCCATAATGTGTAGGCTAAAATATATACTCCCTCCGTCCCAAAATTCTTGCCTTAGATTTGTCTAAATACGGATCTATTAAGTCATGTTTTAGTATTAGATACATCCATATCTAGACGAATTCAAGACAAGAATTTTGGGACGGGGGAGTATATTCCCTAGACGAGATTGTAAGACTGAAAATCGAGTAATACAAGAATTATTTCAAAAAAAATCTCTAGGAATCTGTAAAATTTCATTAAATAATATGGTAATTTGTAGGCTAAAAGGAAAAAAAGCCCATTTTGAATTGTATTTTATGTGTATTCCACATATGGAAATATATATTAATGAAAAATTGTTGCCCATCCCACCCATCTATATGTATGTGTATAATATATGATTTTTTTTCGAGTATGAAATTAATGTTTTCTATTTTTTAAAGAGCTACCCAGAGCCCGGGCTTCAAATAGTTTTTTTTCGTAACTACATGGCCAAATTAGTGAAGTAATTTCAATTTATTAATGATGGTATCTTAATTATTCAAATTCTCATGACATAATTAGTTTTATGGATCATGACCTGAAGCAAACTACAAATTTGAAGATTTTTCTTAGTGTCTTTAAATAATTTCCGTAAGAGGGTATCTTTTTCGGGGGGAACATCAAGGAGCGAGAGCCTGAAATGTGCATGATTGTTTGGTTTTGACATAAAGTCTTTTAAGCACGTGCTCTACCCATCAATCAATTGGTTGTGATCGTAGGCTTTATTACTCGTCTGTATCACATATATGGCCTAGGGCCATTTCGCGAAAAAGAAATTATCGTACAGATCACATGCAACATTTGGAGGATGGAGCCAAGAAATTGGAGCGGCTCACACGGAAGTTTACGTCTTGCTTTGGATGTCGAGGCGTAATAGGTTATTTACACCGAGTCTTGATGTAATGCGACCTGTCACAGTTCGTTCCTTGTTGTCCCTTTGGTTATAACGATGAAACAATTTGCGGTTCGTTTTGGATAGCTATGATGCAGCTACGTTTCCATTTAAAAAATAATGGTCCATATGTGTGGCTTCCTTTTTCTCGCTTCATAATGAAGTCTTTGTTCATTGAGACTTAGCAATTTCAAGTGCTCAAAGAAACAAAAACCACCAATGATTGGATCCACCATGCCCTTTATACATATTAAGATACCTGCATGCCTTTATTGGTCGATACATACTAGTATGATGAGTGCATTTCTCTACTTTGTTGGTGGTACAGTGGAGAATCTTAAATATGGTTATCCATGGCATGTGCCAACTGCTAATACAGCTACAAAAACGGCCGAAGTCTTACATAATTTGAACATAGGGCCGCACTGGTCCTGCAGCCCATGAGTGGGACTCTCTTTCTTGCTTGAAAGTGAAGTTTTTTTGTTCACAGACATTTGAGATTTTGAAGTGCCAAAAAAAGAGATATCCAATTAGTGATTGGATCCCACTACTATAAAGAATCGCCTAGCTTCTTTTAGCCAGCCAACCTGTGAACGATCAGATTAGCTTGCTCCCACTAAGTTGCCAAATCTATTTTGTTGGAGATGATAAACTTGAAAAGCGACGGTGATTCAGATGAGGTATCCACGAGATGTGATAAAATATCCTGTGCTAGCACCTCTCGCGATAGCACCTACTGTATCATCTTCTAACTCTTTCAGAAGACAGTATAAATAAGCTAAGAGAAAATCATTAAAAAAATATATCTTCCAGCAAAAGTGGACTGGTATTAAAAAATCATTCAGATGAGGAACACAACAAGCATATTTTTGATTTTTTTGGATTTTTGTTGTAAATATATAGTAGCTTTATTTTTTTATCTTATGTATTTTACTGGTATTGTCAAATTAGTTTCATACTAGTAACATTTAAACCATTCGAATTACTATGTAAAATGTGTGAACTCGATGACACAAAGTAAGATACATGTCACTGGATATATTCTCATCCATACATGTTCTGAAGTTTTCATTTCCATTACATACTTTCCACTGCTATTAAATTAAACACATTTTTATGCTTTTGAGTCTCCACCTTGCTACATCAAACAACATTGACTTCAATCTGGTACAGATCTAGACACCCAGAAACTATAATCCACATGGACAGAGACTATGATGATCCTTTGTTGAAATGCAATAGACTAGCATGTCATCCCATCATGGCCTCTTTCACAAACCAGAATCTTCAAGAAATACAATGCATATCCATCCAAAACAAACTGTTGCATCATGCACCACAAGACATTTCCATCGCTCATCCATTCAGTCTCCTTTCCCCCCTTCTTGTCAGTGACAACCAAAGACACCTCATTCAGTCATCTTTACTCTTTCACCAGAAAAGACACCACTTTCCAAGCAACATTCACATCTTTGGCAGAAAGCCATCAGAAGAGAGCACGTAGTGCATATCTATGCCCGCTCCCTCCATTCAAAACCATTGTGACACTATTCATGGTGTGTTAGCTTCCCTTTGCTTTTCAGTCACCCTAGCCTTCCATCCAACACCAATCATCTTTGCTTTTTTTTTCACCTCGGCATGCATGTGATTGGTTGGTCCAGCATCCAGCATCTTGCAGTTTCTGTTAGGAAGGTCGGAGTCAGGTCCTCCATGGCTATTCTATTCTACCTACAACCTTACCATCTCTTGATCATGAACTTAATTTGTGTTTAGGTATCCACCATGTATTGATTTTTCCAACCATTGCCATGTCCCACGGACACTAGTTTCCTTCTTTTTCTGTTGGGCAAAATGAAGATTACATGGAAAAACATTTAGAAATCTGTCATTTTAGCCCATGTGTGTGTGCAAGACCCGTTCTTAAATTTTTTCATATTGCTAAGTCAAAGAGGCAAAAGAAAAATCTATTTAAATATTGTATTGAATTCATGCTCCAGCCAGTTGTCCCAAAAGTCCAAACTGATGGAGAGAGACGGACAATATATTTTAACACTCCCCTCATGTCTAGATTTATTTAGTTCTTAGATGTGGGATTGTTGTAGGTCGCGTAATCTTTCTTTTAACACTCTGTTGGCAGTCTGGAACTCGAGACCACTTGACCCCGAGATCATATTGAACTCATGCTCCAGTAAATTACCCCCGAAAGTCCAAACTGATGGGAAGAGGAAGGCAATATATTTATTTCGATATCTTGATACCGATTACATTTTTTTTTGTGTGTGTGTGGGGGGGGGGGGGGGGGGGGGGTTGATAAAACCATCAGAAACATGGTAAGAGAAGGTAGGTCGATCTACACGCATGTATCATGTGAAGATCTGTCTTTCTATAATATAATCCCATTTGAATGGGTTGAAATGCTTGAATGTTGCTTGATTTGGGTTTAACTTAGGCAATTACCAGGGTAATATCGAGCTAGTGGATTAAGAGTTGTGTATCAATCGTGTTACACTGGTTGGACTGCTAGAGATCAGGAGACGTCCTGGTTCAGTACACCAAATTTCGCCGACCATCCTTTCAGTATGCTGAACTTTCTATTGATGGTTTGCATTACTGCATCTCTCTGAGTATTTTATAAAAATCAAAATGTTATATACTATTGTCAATAGAAATCAATTTTACTTTATGAACCCAAAATTTGATTCTATGATAACTTGTTCAAGCTTGATCAACTTCGGTGTTTGATTCAACCCACTGACCAGCTTTTCCCACCCGCAATAGCTTACTGTCAACTTTCGTCAGGGGGGAGAGAGCTTGATCCCCTGGAACGGAAGCAAGTTACCCGTACCCGGCACATCATCACCGCATCATCACTTGCTTAGCCGTCCATCTCTTGAAGCTTAGCTCTGGCCAACCACAGCAGATAGCACCTATGCACCAGAGAGGGCACATCTGAACCCATGGGCATATGCATCCACTTTTCATAAAATGCATTTTAAGCACGTTTTTAAATGTTAAAAAAATCAAAAGAAAATATCACGCATACATGTTCGCAAATGTGTGTACGCGGCACAAAGTTTTATGAAAAAATGTATTTTTGTTTTGCCTCCGCAAAAAAGACAAATTTCAGTGCTTCTAAATAGTGTTCCACGACATAATTTTTTGCCTTTTTTGTACAGACCGCACAAAAAGTTACTTTTCCTTGAAACTTTATGCACGCACATAGAACATGGAGACGTACGCGTGCAATTTTTTTCCATATTTTTTTAGAATTTAAAAATGTGTTTTTCAAAATGAGTTCATATATGCCCGGATTCATCCATGCACTTCTCCTATATGCTTTTTCCCGGCACAGTTCAGTTTAGTACTGCAAGATGAGGATGTTCCACCGTCCATGAAGGTGAAATTGATGGAACCTCCATTACCACTACCGCTCGCGATCGTACACGTACCTCATAGTACCAGACTACACCTCCATATATAAATGAATCGAGCGGTCGACAGATACATACACGCTAGCCACCACACCATAGGGATTTGCAACTTTGCAAGCAAGCAAGAAAGCAGCTAGCTAGCGAGCTCGACCATGGATGAGTTCACTTTCCCCACTGTCCCGGGCGGGCAGTGCAAGCTCGCGCCGTTCCCTCCGCCGTGGTTCGTCGCCGCCGTCGCGGAGGAGGAGGACGACGGCAGCAGCGGCTCGCCGTGGGGCCGGGACGAGAGGATGGACATGCTGTGGGAGGACTTCAACGAAGAGCTCGCGCGCGCGCCGCCGGTGTGCCCTCTCAGCCCCGTGAGCAAGGGGGGCGGGCTGATGGCGATGACGATGATGAAGGAGGCCGAGTGGTTCTACAGCGACGGCGACGGCGAGGGCGACGACGGCGGTGTGGTCGAGGCGAGGAAGCGTAGTGGCAGTGGCAGGCACATGGTGGTCCGGCGCCGGAGGTGGAGCCTGCTGCTGATGTTCAGGCTGCTCAAGAAGCTCTTCCTGGTCAAGAAATCCAGGAGCGGAAGAACCGCGCCAATCTGATCACATCAGATGAGCTCCAGAAGTCAATGCAGAAATTATTGGTGCGGTGCATCAGTCACTACTCAGTAGTGTGTGCATAGTTGATACTACGTATATCATATACTCTACATGTGTAATTTTGCTTTTTCTCACAAGACTTCTTTTTGGCTGAAGAGTGTATTCCTCTTCATCATCTTTCTCTTGTTTTGATCAACTTGTTCTTCTTGGCATCAGTATATTCCCAACTACAAACAATAGTTTTTCCCTCAGAATCATCTAAATTTTGGCTTTGGATCAAGTGCATTACATGTTTATCAACAGCACTAGGATGACTGAGATCACAATTCCTTGGACATTGCTCTTCGGTTAATCTAATCTTTCTTTGTGACTGAAGCAAGTTGTGTTGGCAATTGTGTTGTTGGCATTGAGATGGGATGAGCATGGCAAAGGTTGTCTGTCACCAACCTCGTAGATGCAGGTGCATCGCCATCAGGAACCCACCTAAATCAAGGAGCCATTCAATTGCGGCACCGTCACCAACATCTCCACACAGCACGTGAAGCAGAAAACCAGACGCCTCCCAAAGTCTCCAGCTTCATAAATGTCGCGCTTAACAACACACTGCAACAGCACACTCCCTCTCACATCAGGGTCACCATTCTGCCAATTAGGGATCTTATTATTGATCCCATGCCTGATGATGCCCTAATGATCTTGCTCTGCATGCTGCTGGCCTAATCACAATAACCCCACCTAACATCTTCAGATGCTACCTATTGTCCTGATCAAGTAACATTAACCTGCTGGTGTTACTTTACTAATACTCCTACTATAGTACACTACTGGAGTACAAAGAAGTCAATCATAGTACATAACTCCCTTAGAAAGTCACTTTGATCAAGACCTTACAAGTGAGACTTTTCTGGACCACGCGAGGTGCCGACACGTGTTCGGTCACGATCTGGCCTACTCATGCAGTGTTGGTTGTCTGTGACTGTAACCGACCAGGTGAAGCAACCAGCCGGTTGGTTCCCAGCAACATGGACAGGTTGTGAACTGTATACGCTGTCAGGTTTGGTGCCACACCAATATGCCATTGTTTGTTGGCTATCCTTCACACACAGACACAGAAATGAACCATTGTCAGATCACAACATGACCTTCTCTCTTGGTTCAACTCACACCACCACACATGCACACACAAATGAGCTTCTCATACTAAAATGATCTGGGTGAAGGCTGTGTTCTACACACTAGAACTGGAATGGCATGCTGTAATCAGCCTCACAGGTCCACAGCTAGAAAAGTAACAGTGGTTGAGCAAGCAGATCACAAGAAAGTATCTGGCAACAGTTTTCCCAGGAACAGGCCAAGTTCATAGCCAAAACATATCGCAGTTAGCAACCGATCATCTCCTTTCATCACCCAAGCCTTCAGCTGCACACTAGAGCCACGTGTTTGCAACCACCAGACAAGGCAAGGCTGGCCAGAGATGCACAAGCAGTGAAGCACATATCATTATCAGCCCATGTGGGGTTTTCTGCCCAGGCAGATATTATTCGACAATAATCGACGCAAAAATGCAACGACATACATCAACAAGTTTTAAAGTTATAACTGCAAACTGAAGGGCCTCAATAAAACCTAGTAGAAATAACACACTCTGTTCAAATAACGCAGAACTACAAATGGCAGCAACGCTACACGGTTATTCTCGAACAGATACGACTGGGGCTAACCGATTTACTCCACAATCCAATAAGAACATAGCTACGTTTATTAGAGAGTCAATTTTTTTTAATGTCACCAATAATTGAATATTGTGTTCTTATTGCCTTCTAGCACCATTTTTCTTCGAAAAGGAGGGAACCCCACTGCCTCTGCAACCTTCTAGAGCTCCACATATACTTTTTAGATAATGAAAGAGAACACTGCCTCAACATGTGCACATGACTGTTATTTCTTGCCAGGACCAGGGAGGAATGGGGTTATTTCTGGGACGACTCTGTAGATGTGTACTTTTATGTTGTCCTTCGAGAAGAGCTCGAAGACGCACACGTCGAACTTCTCCAGATTATTGTCTAGAGAAAACTTGCCCCAGCCACCACTCAAACCGCCACCACAGCGTTCGCTGTAGTAGACATAGTTAACATCCCAAGACTTTCCTTGTGGATTCCAGAGCTTTAACTTCCTGTGGGCACGGGGAAGACACTCCCTTACAAATTCACAGGGTAGATTCTGCAATACAAGGAAGTGATTCAGGAAAGGAATAACAGCACAAATAAGGCAATGATCAAATACAGAGGTATACGACACGACTACTGTCTAGACTCTGAAATATAATTGCGAACCAGTCCACTCAGGTTCAACTCCTAGACTTGGCACGGGTGCTCACATATTTCCTGGATTTATTTCAGGCCTTTTGGCGCTATTCATTCAGTGGTAAAAAAAAGACCTGAAATATAACTGTTTCCCTACTGTGTCCTAAACTAGGTCAGCCCAAATTTCGGGTTATTAATTTGGCGGGATTTTTATTTCAAGTTATATCTTTGTCAAAGTTTTGCAACAATATGTTTTTCTAGTCTCTTCACATGTATAATTTGGATTGACAACCATATACTCCATCACTCGAGTTATCACGTCATTCACACAACTTGACAATTTTGTCGACAAAGATCAGCAGAAATTTATCTCCTAAGTACCGATGCAGAGACAGATGTTGAAAACTTGAAATCAATGAATTCACTGAGCAAAGTCATCAAGAAAATTCTCTAACTGAGATAAAATAAATAGAAAATTAAATGAGTGGTAATTCAAAATTTGCACTAAAGCATCCTGTTCATGCCCAAAAGAATGAGATCATCCATGAATAACTCTTGGTGGTTTCACACAGCTAGCCAACCAAACGACACAGTGCTCTTCGTGCCCATACAAAAAGAAATGGTTCTAGAAATCTAACAAAGAAGAGATAGTCTTTAATTCGATAGAAGTAGTGACATATGTGGAGAAGGTAACATTACCAAGAAAAATCCCACATATACATAAGACTCCTTCATTATCTGAAGACCGAAAGGATTCTTGGATTTAAATTGTTTTGCCCTTAGCAGAGCATTGTCCTTCTGTATTTCAGTTATCAGTGGCCTTTGTGATAGTACTCTTAGTAGTCTCTTACCCGTCGCGCTAGCTGACAAGTGCAATATCACCAAATTATTTACAGAAATCACACACTTATGATAATTGCATGTCTTAGTAAGCACAAATTGTAGCAAGCTTAATGATATCAGGAGAGTTTTAGGGACGGACTACTTACTTTGACCACGTCTAGCAACATCCTTACTCACTCCGAGCCGAATGGGTGATGTCAATTCAGACTTGATGCAAGAGATACTTTGTTCTAACATGCTGCTTGAGGAATCAGAATCTGTGATATGGAGAGCATGTTTGTAAGTGAAATATATTTTTTGTAAGTGAAATATATGTATCCTTACCACTTTCAAATAGTCAACACATTATTTTTTCACACCTAGTGTTAGTAGAAAATGATATTAGCCATCTCTAACCTAGAGCTCAGAGATGGTCTCTCTAACAAATACTTGCATGTATTGACACACCAGATGACCTTCTGAATTATGACGATGAATGGCAACCAATAATGTAAGCTGCAGTGTACTAGTCTAGACATGGTATGAATGGCACAAGTCCTTTATGCAATTATTGTGCAAATATGCACACTACACATTGTTGGCTTGTCGCCCCAACAGTTCAAAAAATTAGACTGCCAATTGTTACTAGCTACTTTTGTTAGATAACAGACGATAGATCCTCACCGGCCTATGCATCTAGAGATGTTACTATGTTGACTATGTCAAAATGAATCATATACCATTTTCAAAACTGAAGACAGGTTTACCTTCAGTACTGTCAAGACTTGTTGAAGCTGACTTGTAAGTACCGACTGAAGCTGCATGACACCTTTTCTTATCCTTGTTTGAGGCAATACAGGACTTCTGCAATGCAGAGTCATTTGCATCGATTTCCCTAACCCTTGAGGACTTCTGCAACGCAGAGTCATTTGCATCGATTTCTCTAACCCTCGAGGACTTCTGCAATGCAGAGTCATTTGCATCGATTTCTCTAACCCTCGAGGACTTCTGCAACGCAGAGTCATTTGCATCGATTTCTCTAACCCTCGAGGACTTGTGCAAAGCAGAGTCATTTGCATCGATTTCTCTAACCCTCGAGGACTTGTGCAAAGCAGAGTCATTTGCATCGATTTCTCTAACCCTCGAGGACTTGTGCAATGCAGAGTCATTTTCATCGATTTCTCTAACCCTCAAGGACTTCTCCAATGCAGAGCCATTTGCATCGATTTCTCTAACCCTCTTCCTAGTGGTTTGGTTGCTCTCTTCTAAGGGAACAACCACTGCCTCTGGTGGGTCAGCTGTATTCATGTCCACGTTAAGGCTCGTTGATGCCACCTTACATGTAACAGCCGAAGCTTCAGGCATACCGTTTTCCAAGATACTAGAGCGCTTCTTCGATGTAGAACCATCTGCATCCATTTCTGTAACCCTCTTCCTTGTGGTTTCATTACTCTCCTCCAAGGGGGCAGCCGATACTTGTGATGGATCAGCTGCATTGATGTCCATGTCCCCTTTACCACTTTCTATTTTAACAACCAGATTCTTGCGAGGCTTAGCATGAAAAGCTGAAGGCTTCTCAATGCACATTCCATCAAAGATGACCACTGAGAATTGTGAGCGTCCATCATAACGGAATGTTAAGAAGTGACCCATCTCAATCGAATGGTCTCTGACAAATTCCTTCCATCCCTTCACAAAGAACAATCCTTCATTGTCTGAAGCCAGCTCTGCAAGCCATGTGTTGCCACTTTGACCTTTTAGGGAAACCACTCCAGTAGGCTGATCCTGAAGGTACTGGTTGAATGATGGTGGAATTTTCTACATAGTATCATTAAATAAGGACTTATTATTTTTTCAATAGCAACACATAAGTACTTGTTAACAATGTGTAATATGATCACAGCTCGTAGACAAAGCTATAAAAAAATACTATATGCCGTATCATGTGACAGACTAGATGCCACCCAATTGTACTACGCCATTAAAACAAGCCTGAAATAACAGTCTAAAATATGAAAAATGAGTATTCACAACACACATTGCCACAACATCTGAATAGCACTTTTCCCATGCACCTGACGACAAATTAATGCATAATGCATCTTACACATAGTATATTAATACAAGACGCTGCCTACCGTTAAACCAAGCAATAATTTACACAAACAGTATAATAAATATATGAACTTTCTAATGAGTTCAGAAAAGGGTAAAATGCACTTCGGTCCTGAGCTTTAATGCTAAATTTTATCCCTCTACTTTGGAAAAGGTTGTCCATAGAGCGATGCGATGAAAACATCACCATTTCACCAGTACCTGGTGTCAACACAAAAATTGTGTTCCTAGTGAATAGACAATTGGAAGGTACTCCTCATGATGGGATTAAAGGATATTTCACAAGAAAGAAGAAACCAAGCTCTTCTTAATTATATGGACTCCAATACTTCTGATTTATGCTTATGACTTCGGGCATTGTTGAAATGAAGAATGAGTTAATTTAACAACTAGTTACCTCTTTGTTTCTATTTTACATCCTCTCTTACTAGTGCACGGAATCACATATATGTTGATGCTGTAAACGCATTAAGGCAGCAATAAGATCAATAGATAAAATATCATTTATTCACACAAAATATCAATTATGCATTATCTCTGCAAGCATGGCAAAGCAGAGCGATAACTCTAACCAGCTAAATGGAACACAGTACAATTCTCAGCCCTGACACAAGCAGTGTAAGGTGTAAGCATGGACAATGCTGTGGTAAACTCTTCCATCCCCATCAAGGACAACTGAAATAAGAAAGATTGGCAAAAAAATACTACTAATGTTGAAAGCAGAATGTCATCCATGGTCAAGAATGCACATCCACCGAGGAAATTCCCCTGTCACCAGACAGTGGAATAGTGGATCAATCCAGGGGAACACTTTATCTATTCCCACATCCAAAAGCAGAACCAGCATAGAATCTTTCAAAACAACATGGCACAAGATTCACAAAACACAATAAGTAAACATCCATTCCACCTTTGGCATCAGATGCACAATAATTAAAACTATAAAAGGCAAAGACACCTCTTTTAGATCAGATACAACTCTCTGTCTCTCTGTGTTTTATTTTTCTGAAATTTACCAAAAATGGGCTCACTAACAACATCAGATGGATAGCGATTTGGGTCGATCAAAGAATCAAGCAGCACGCTCGCCGAGCACTAAATCAATCAAGGATTTCAAGAAGAGCTCACCAATCTCTCCCCGTAGAGCTGCGGCAGGAACACCCTGGCGAATTGCTGGCCGAACTTGCCGCCCTCTCCGCCATTCTCCCGCTCCTTCCCCTTCCCCTTCTCCCTGGCCCTCTCCTTGTCCGCCGCCGCCATGGCGGCCGCCGCCGCCGCCTCCCTGCTCTCCCGCCCGAGCTCCTCCCGCCGCGCGCTGTCCTGCAGCTCCCGCCGCCTCCTGTCCCTCTCCTGCAGCTCCCGCCGCCTGTTCCCCACCATGCCCAACAAAAAGGCTCTGCTTCTCTCACCTAACCCCTCTCTCTGCTCTCCGCAGGGTGTCGCCCGGGTGAGGTTTATAAGCTTCAGTTACCACTGGAGCGAGGAGGGAGTGAGGCACTCACTCACGGTGGGTCTCACCGCCCCTGATTCTCGCCGTGGGTTTTAGCGAGAGATCCCCCGAGTGGTCAAAAGTCATTTCGTTTCACGGAAAGGGGACATGCCTCAGACGACGATGAAAGGGCCAGAGCCAGAACCGATGGCCCTCTTTGGGCAGTGTGCGGCAGAGATGATGGTGCGTGCATGTGCATGAATGGATGGATAGATGGGATTTTTTTTTAACTTTTTTTCTTGGGTTGCATCTTTTTTTTACCGTGCCTATTTATTTATATGCCATTGAAGAAGAATTATTCCTCATTCATGTTCCTTTTATTTTGGTAGCATTCATGTTCCTTTGTCACCCGAGATTGTGGCAATCTGGCCGACAAAAATAGAACGGTGTGTTATTTGTTGTAATGAAATTGGAACCTCGGTTACATTCTCATTAAATTGAATTTTGGACAAGACCATAGAACCATTGAATTTTGGTGATGGTCTGTTTATGAGTCATTTAGATTCTTCTCCGTCCAGGCAACTTGTGTCAACTTCGGCTTTGTCGGGAAGCTACCGAGGCAAGGCCTCCTCAATTTAGTCTGGTCGGATCTGTGATGGTTGTCCAGCCCCTTCGTCGCTTGCTTCTCTAGGATGGCGATCATATCCTCAATTCGCTATTGACGGCTTCTTCTGGCTTCGACCGTTGACTTCTCGGCCATTCGTCAACAACGTTAGCCTAGCCCTGGGGATGTTTCGGAGATCTAGATGTGGCATCGAGTTTTACTCACAACGTGTCGCCGCCGAGTGTAGGAGGAACATGATGTTGATATGCCGCAGGAGTTGTGTTTTATTTTCTGCTTTTTTAAGGATGATCTTGTAAGGGTTGGAAAGTTTTATATCCTTGGTCTTCTCACAAAAGGAAAATGTGTGCCACAAACTTTCGAGGTTTTTCATTACGGTGAAGTGCGCATGCACAATTCCCCAAGCACTCGCTATGAATACTTCCATAAAAAGAGGTCCTGCCCAAGCATTTTTTTACACTCAAAACCCATTTTAGTTATCTATTGATCGCCAGAGTTACATCATTAACCAAAAAACTATTAAGAAAACTTGGGGGAGATCTATCAACTCTAGCTAGTTCATGGGCCACTGTGTAAGCCTCATAAGGGCAATGTTTATATATTCGTTGAAGAAAATGTTCAACGACGCGACCAACTTTGTGCGTCCAAATGTTTTGTGTGGTAGTCGTTCCCACCCTCCCTAACAAGTATGTGCACCTGAATCTTCTCGTATTGCTTGACAAAGTTAAGGAGCGACTTGTGTGGGTTCACATAGCGTTTCAAAACATCATTGAACCCATCATTGCATTGCGTCGATTGAAGGAACGGGAAGAACCTGAACTTGAAGTAGCATGGCACCCCTGTAGCCCGGTCTTCATAGAGTTTCTCAAAGTGGCCATGCATAGGCCCCCCATACTTTAGCAAAAGTGCAACCCACTTCCGCTGAAATTCAGTCAGGGTGAAACTAAAGTCAATACATTCTTTGAAGTCTTTGACCAAATCTAGGTTCCTAGCCAACACAGAGCCAAGCTGCTCTTGCGCTTTCTTCATGATATGCCAATGGCAATAACGGTGTATCATCATCGGGAACTTCCTCTTGATTGCTTGTGCCATCGTAATGTCTTGGTCCGTGATGATGTTGTCCGAAGCCAATCCATCCATCGCCTCCAGAAAAGCTTCAAATAACTAATCATAGCTCGAGGCTAGCTCCTGCCGCACAAAGCCACATCCAAGCATAATCAACTGCCCATGCCTGTTTGATACCAGTGAAGGGGGCGAATGGCATATTGTACATGTTTGTAAGATAAGTTACATCAAACGATACACAATCATGATAAGCCTCCGCATAAGCTTTCTGTGCCGCACCATCCACCCAAAACAAATTCTCACACCTACCTTCTGCATCCGTCTTGCACTTGAAGAAAAACCCTGGGCATGTTTCCTTCACCTTGCAAAAGTAGTTGAGTGTCCAATGTCGCAGTCTTTAGTTGTGGCATTCAGTTTTGAACAGTGGTTGTGTATGGCTTTACATGTGTAAGGGACAATCAACTCTGAACCATAGTATGACGACATGATCATCATCATTCTGCCTAGCAAAAACAAAGTAAACCACTGTATTTCAGACAACTAATCATAATGTAGGAAGAAACTTATGCATAGAACAGAAGCAACTCATATACATAAATAGAATCATACTAGGATTTATATAAAGTTTATGGAAAAAGTTTTTTGTTTTCCTTTTTTGGTGGAGGGAGGAGTGATATGCTGGGTCCATGTTTCTCATTAGAGTTGCATAAAGTCAACAGAGTTGCCTTTATTTCTAGTTTAAGTTGCTAGGTTTTTGGATCAGAGTTTCCCATGATCCAAACACTTTGTCAGGTTTGTTCTTTTTTTACTAGAGAAAAAATAACAATTGCTACAGTCAGGAATAATAAAAACTTCAGAGCAAGCTTTTTTTAGGGGGGATGGGAGGTTGGGGTGGTTATTGTTCCTGTTGTTAAGTTGCAGTCGTTAAGGTGAGTCAGAATTTTTTTATCTTTGGGTGGGATGCCTTGATGAGAACAAAGGTATTTGGACAGCGATGGCTTGTCAATCAATGGATGGGTGTGATCCGCAACGAAGTTGATAACTTCCCATCTGCCATCTATTAGCTTCACCACCATCTTAGCAGGGCATTTTGTTTGATTTATAGTCTTCTTCTCCGCTTCTTCTTATAAGTAGGTGAAGCAAATATTCCCTAGAGGCAATAATAAAGTTGTTTTTTTATATTTCCTTATTCATGATAAAGGTTTATTATTCATGCAAGAATTGTATTAATCGGAAACTTAAATACATGTGGGAATACATAAACAAATACCGTGTCCCTAGTAAGCCTCTACTAGACTAGCTCGTTGATTAAAGATGGTTAAGGTTCCCAACCATAGACATGTGCTATCATTTGATAACGGGATCACATCATTAGGAGGATGATGTGATGGACAAGACCCATCCGTTAGCTTAGCATAATGATTGCTCAGTTTATTGCTATTGCTTTCTTAATGTCAAATACATATTCCTTCGACTATGAGATTATGCAACTCCCGGATACCGAAGGAATACCTTGTGTGCTATCAAACATCACAACATAACCGGGTGATCATAAAGATGCTCTACAGGTATCTTCGAAGGTGTTTGTTGAGTTGGCATAGATCGAGATTAGGATTTTCACTCCGAGTATCGGAAAGGTGTCTTTGGGCCCTCTCGGTAATACACATCATAAGAAGCCTTGCAAGCAAAGTGACTAAAGAGTTAGTTGCAGGATGATGTATTACGGAACGAGTAAAGATACTTGCCAGTAACGATGTTGAACTAGGTATGAAGATACCGATGATTGAATCTTGGGCAAGTAACATACCGATGGACAAAGGGAATTACGTATGTTGTCATAAGGTTCGATCGATAAAGATCTTCATAGAATATGTAGGAGCCAATATGGGCATCCAGATTCCGCTATTTGTTATTGACCAGAGAGGTGTCTCGGTCATGTCTGCATAGTTCTCTAACCCATAGGGTTCGCACACTTAACGTTTGTTGACGATATAGTGTTATATGAGTTATATGATTTGGTGACTGAATGTTGTTCGGAGTCCCAGATGAGATCAAGACCATGACGAGAAGTCTCGAAATGGTCGAGAGGTGAAGATTGATATATAGGACGATGGTATTCGTGTTGGGGAATGTAGTAATTTAAAAAAAAAATCCTACACACACGCAAGATCTATCATGGTGATGCATATCAACGAGAGGGAAGAGTGTTGTCCATGTACCCTCGTAGACCGTAAGCGGAAGCGTTATGACAACGCGGTTGATGTAGTCGTACGTCTTCACGATCCGATCGATCCTAGCACCGAAAGTACGACACCTCCGCGATCTGCACACGTTCGGCTCGGTGACGTCCCACGAACTCTAGATCCACCTGAGTGTCGAGGGAGAGCTTCGTCAGCACGACGGCGTGATGACCGTGATGATGAAGCTACCGGCACAGGGCTTTGCCTAAGCACTGCAACGATATGACCGAGATGGATTATGATGGAGGGGGCACCGCACACGGCTAAACAATGTCAACTTTTGTGTCTATGGCGTGGCCCCTGGCCACGTATATAAAGGAGGGGAGGGAAGAGGTGGCCGGCCCTAAGGGGGTGCGCCAGGTGTGGGGAATCCTACTAGGACTCCCCAGTCCAAGTAGGATTCGCCTCCTCTTTCCTATTCGGAGTAGGGGAGAAGGAAAGAGAGGGAGAGGGAGAAGGAAAGGGGGGTCGCGCCCCCACCCCTTGTCCAATTCGGTTTGGGAAGGGGGGAGGCGCGTGCCACCTCTTGGCCCTTCTCCCCTCTCTCCACTAAAGCCCAATAAGGCCCATTACTTCTCCCGGTGAATTCCCGTAACTCCCCGGTACTCCGAAAAATACCCGAATCACTCGGAACCTTTCCGATGTCCGAATATAGCCTTCCAATATATCAATCTTTACGTCTCGACCATTTCGAGACTCCTCGTCATGTCCGTGATCTCATCCAGGACTCCGAACAACCTTCGGTACATCAAATCACATAACTCATAATATCAATCGTCACCGAACATTAAGCGTGCGGACCCTACGGGTTTGAGAACTATGTAGACATGACCGAGACTCATCTCCGGTCAATAACCAATAGCGGAACCTGGATGCTCATATTGACTCCTACATATTCTACGAAGATCTTTATCAGTCAAACCACATAACAACATACGTTGTTCCCTTTGTCATCGGTATGTTACTTGCCCGAGATTCGATCGTCAGTATCATCATACCTAGTTCAATGTCGTTACTGGCAAGTCTCTTTACTCATTCCGTAATGCAACACCCCGCAACTAACTCATTAGTCACATTGCTTGCAAGGCTTATAGTGATGTGCATTACCGAGAGGGCCCAGAGATACCTCTTCGACACTCAGAGTGACAAATCCTAATCTTGATCTATGCCAACTCAACAAACACCATCGGAGACACCTATAGAGCATCTTTATAATCACCCAGTTAAGTTGTGACGTTTGATAGCACACTAAGTGTTCCTCCGGTATTCTGGAGGTGCATAATCTCATAGTCATAGGAACATGTATAAGTCATGAAGAAAACAATAGCAATAAACTAAACGATCTTGTCCATCACATCATTCTCTAATGATGTGATCCCATTCATCAAATGACAACACATGTACATGGCTAGGAAACTTAACCATCTTTGATTAACGAGCTAGTCAAGTAGAGGCATACTAGGGACACTCTGTTTGTCTATGTATTCACACATGTACTAAGTTTCCGGTTAATACAATTCTAACATGAATAATAAACATTTATCATGATATAAGGAAATATAAATAACAACTTTATTATTGCCTCTAGGGCATATTTCCTTCAGTCTCCCACTTGCACTAGAGTCAATAATCTAGTTCACATCGTCATGTGATTTCACACCAATAGTTCACATCTTTATGTGATTAGTTCACATCTTCATGTGACTAATACCCAAAGGGTTTACTAGAGTCAATAATCTAGTTCACATCGCTAGTGATTAACACCCAAAGAGTGATCATGTTTTGCTTGTGAGAGAAGTTTAGTCTACGGGTCTGCAACATTCAGATCCGTATGTATTTCACAAATTTCTATGTCTACAATACTCTGCACGGAGCTACTCTAGCTAATTGCTCCCACTTTCAATATGTATCTAGATCGAGACTTAGAGTCATCTAGATCAGTGTAAAAAGCTTGCATCGATGTAACTCTTTACGACGAACTCTTTTATCACCTCCATAACCGAGAAATATTTCCTTAGTCCCCTAAGGATAATTTTTGACCGCTGTCCAGTGATCTACTGCTAGATCACTATTGTACTCCCTTGCCAAAATCAAGCTAAGGTATACAATAGGACTGGTACACAACATAGCGTACTTTATAGAACCTATGACTGAGGCATAGGGAATGACTTTTCATTCTTTCTATTTTATGCCGTGGTCGGGTTTTGAGTCTTTACTCAACTTTACACCTTGCAACACAGGCAAGAACTCCTTCTTTGACTGTTCCATTTTGAACTACTTCAAAATCTTGTCAAGGTATGTACTCATTGAAAAACCTTATCAAGCGTCTTGATCTATCTCTATAGATCTTGATGCTCAATGTGTAAGCAGCTTCACCGAGGTCTTTCTTTGAAAAACTCCTTTCAAACACTCCTTTATGCTTTCCAAAAAATTCTACATCATTTCTGATCAACAATATGTCACTCACATATACTTATCAGAAAGGCTGTAGTGCTCCCACTCACTTTCTTGTAAATACAGGCTTCACCGCAAGTCTATATAAAACTACTAGATCATGAGTGGTGCGCGTTGCTGCGCCTGTCTATTATTAGAATAGAATGATAGAACTTTCAATATTAAAAAAGCAAATGGTTAAAACCTTTAATTATGATAAAACGTATATGTTTTGAACAGATATGCTAGTAGCTTGGAGTTCTTTTTATAGACGGCTAGGTCTCTCTACCTTATTATTTCCAAAGTCTTTCTATAATGAATGATTTTTCTTCATTGCAATTTATGATTATGGATATCTTGCACTCTGCAAGAAAGGTTTTGGTACTGCAGAAGTTGTGATCAATGCAAGGATTTTCGGTTTCATATAAGATCGCAAAAGAGCCATGATTCTAGATAAAACAACAACACTATTGTCGTTCATATAACCATAAATTGCATGTAAGGAAATATTGTAAAATAGAAGCAAACAAAGGATTTTTTAACATTAGCAAAGAATGAAATTTCGGATCAAAAAGTAGACCAATATGCCAGAGGAGAATGATTTTCTTGCCACTCTAGTTGAGTATCTAAGCACAAGCACATTGTCCCAAAACCTGAAAGCACATATAAAATGAAACTCTGAGGACATCTATAGGAGAAGAACTATGATGCTCGTATAAGGAACATCTCTTGCGCTAGGCCGAGTAGATGATTTGTTAAATGAATGAACAGTAGGATAAAGAATATAAATGCAGTAGAACTGACTTATATTCCCACAAAAGAGAAAAACAACTAAACAAACACACTTACAAGTATGGGCATATGAATTGACAACGTTAATGAACCTTAATCGAGGCAACACAAGCAAGAGCATTAACAAAATAACAACCCACTCCCATCCCATGTAAATCTACCATGGGCTATAAGTAATACATTTATCTTTTGTGTAATTAAATATCATCCCTCCAGACCAGAGCTTATAGTGTCTACATCAACATAGTACATGGATGGAAAAGGGGGAAGATACTTCAATATTATTTCAATTGTATTAAAAGAAAACAGATGACCGTCATATCATAATATATTAAACTTGCAAAGCTACAAACCTCAAGTGTTATCCCTCTGGTTGTGTTCTAATCAAAGCTTCGAACGATATACCTGATAAGCTGCAAAATAACAAAATTGATGTTATAAAATCCAAGCTATTGTGTGGTTAGCACAGAGTCCAAGATGATTTTTTTAAACACTAAAGCAACAATCATCCGTGCATCGTTTGTATTTGGAGAAGGCATGACTAATTATCCTGAAATCCCATTCTTAAAAACCTACAACCATAGTAAGTAATGAAGCAAAATCTAACACACACATTGTTGAGAATTATCATCTAAAAGACTATTATTTTTCTAGGATATCTAAAATATCATTAAGTCAACAAAGAACTAAACCTAATAGGCACATGCAGCAAAGTCACATTATACCAGGCGAGTTGTTGTTATACAAAACATCATCATCATCACACACTACAGCCAACACAAATTTCCACAAAATAAAGAGAGACTGGATAAAAAATTGAATCCATGAAAGATATGTAGCACACAATTGATTACAGAGATCTTCACCTTGGACTGCTGGAACCTTGCCAAAGTCACCCTGCTGCTGGCCAGCGCGACACCACATCCTTCTCTTCCTCTCCACGCCACCCCTTTCAGCTACCATGAAAAGCTTCTTGCAGCAGCGTGGTGGTGGGGAAGGCTACTGTGGTGCTTGAGACATGCTAGGACTTGAACTCCCTACGGCGCCGCCATGAACTGCCTGCCAATCATTTCAACAAATACAAAATCCTAGAAATTAGGGCAGAAAAAAGTAAGATGGAGAAGGAGTTACCACGATGAGATCTTGCCTTCTTGCCTACCCTCTCAGGTGATGAATATCATGCCATCACTGAGGCGCCGGCACCTTGCTACCTCTTGAGCACTGCGTTGGTTTTCCCTTGAAGAGGAAAGGGTGATACAGCAAAGTAGCGTAAGTATTTCCCTCAGTTTTTGAGAACCAAGGTATCAATCCAGTAGGAGACTACACACAAGTCCCTCGCACCTACACAAACAAATAAGAACCTCGCAACCAACGCGATAAAGGGGTTGTCAATCCCTTCACGGTCACCTACGAGAGTGAGATCTGATAGAGATAATAATAAGATAAATATTTTTGGTATTTTTATGATATAGATTGAAAGTAAAGATAAACGGTGCCAAAAATAGCTTGTTGACGGGAGATTAATATAAATGATAATAGACCCGGGGCCATAGGTTTCACTAGTGGCTTCTCTCAAGATAGCATAAGTATTATGGTGGGTGAACAAATTACTATCGAGCAATTGATAGAAAAGTGCATAATTATGAGAATATCTAGGCATGATCATGTATATAGGCATCACGTCCGCGACAAGTAGACCGAAACGATTCTGCATCTACTACTATTACTCCACACATCGACTGCTATCCAACATGCATCTAGAGTATTAAGTTCATAAGAACAGAGTAATGCATTAGGCAAGATGACATGATGTAGAGGGATAAACTCAAGCAATATGATATAAACCCCATCTTTTTATCCTCGATGGCAACAATACAATACGTGCCTTGCTGCCCCTGCTGTCGCTGGGAAAGGACACCGCAAGATTGAACCCAAAGCTAAGCACTTCTCCCTTTGCAAGAAAGATCAATCTAGTAGGCCCAACCAAACTGATAATTGGAAGAGACTTGCAAAGATAACCAATCATACATAAAAGATTTCAGAGAAGAATCAAATATTGTTCATAGATAAACTTGATCATAAACCCACAATTCATCAGATCTCGAAAAACACACCGCAAAAGAGTTACGTCAAATAGATCTCCAAGAAGATCGAGGAGAACATCGTATTGAGATCCAAAGAGAGAGAAGAAGCCATCTAGCTAATAACTATGGACCCGAAGATCTGAGGTAAACTACTCACACATCATCGGAGGTCCATGGAGTTGGTGTAGAGGCCCTTCGTGATCGATTCCCCCTCCGGTGGAGCTCCGGAAAAGGCCCCAAGATGGGATCTCTTGGGTACAAAAGGTTGCGGTGGTGGAAATAGGGTTTCGTGGTGCTCCTGGATGTTTTTGGGGTATATGAATATATATAGGAGGAAGAAGTAGGTCGGTGGAGCCACGAGGGGCCCATGAGGGGGAGGGCGCGCCCAGGGGGGTAGGCGCGCCCCCTGCGTCGTGGCCTCCTCGTTGGTTGCTTGACGTCCACTCCAAGTCCCCTGGATCACGTTTGTTCCAAAAATAACTCTCCCGAAGGTTTTATTCCGTTTGGATTCCGTTTGATATTCCTTTTCTGCGAAACACTGAAATAGGAAAAAAACAGCAATTTGCACTGGCCCTTGGGTTAGTACGTTAGTCCCAAAAATAATATAAAAGTGTATAAATGAGCCCATTAACATCCAAAACAGATAATATAATAGCATGGAACAATAAAAAAATTATAGATACGTTGGAGACGTATCAAGCATCCCCAAGCTTAATTCATGCTCGTCCTCGAGTAGGTAAATGATAAAAATAGAATTTTTGATGTGGAATGCTACCTAGCATAATTCTTAATGTAATTTTCTTTATTGTGGCATGAATATTCAGATCCGAAAGATTCAAGACAAAAGTTTAATATTGACATAAAAATAATAATACTTCAAGCATACTAACTAAGAAATCATGTCTTCTCAAAATAACATGACAAAAGAAAGTTCATCCCTACAAAATCATATAGTTTGGTCATGCTCCATTTTCGTCACACAAGAATGCTCTAATCTTGCACAACCCCGATGACAAGCCAAGCAATTGTTTCATACTTTAGTAATCTCAAACTTTTTTCAACTTTCACGCAATACATGAGAATGAGCCATGGATATAGCACTATGGGTGGAATAGAATAATGATAGGGGGTTATGTGGAGAAGACAAAAAAAAGAGAAAGTCTCACATCGACGAGGCTAATCAACGGGCTAGGTAGATGCCCATCAATTGATGTCAATGCAAGGAGTAGGGATTGCCATGCAACGGATGCACTAGATCTATAAATGTATGAAAGCTCAACAAAAGAAACTAAGTGGGTGTGCATCCAACTTGCTTGCTCACAAAGACCTAGGGCATTTGAGGAAGCCCATTGTTGGAATATACAAGCCAAGTTCTATAATGAAAAATCCCCACTAGTATATGAAAGTGACAAAACAATAGACTCTCTATCATAAAGATCATGGTGCTACTTTGAAGCACAAGTGTGGAAAAAAGGATAGTAGCATTGCCCCTTTTTATTTCTTTTTTTGGCCTTTCTCTTTTTTTGCGGACAATGCTCTATTAATGATGATCATCACACTTCTATCTATTTACAACTCAATGATTACAACTCGATACTAGAACAAAATATGACTCTATATGAATGCCTCCGGCGGTGTACCGGGAAGGGCAATGAATCAAGAGTGACATGTATGAAAAATTATGCATTGTGGCTTTGCCACAAATACGATGTCAACTACATGATCATGCAAAGCAATATGACAATGATGAAGCGTGTCATAAATGAAACGGTGGAAAGTTGCATGGCAATATATCTCGGAATGGCTATGCAAATGCCATAATAGGTAGGTATGGTGGCTGTTTTGAGGAAGATATAAGGAGGTTTATGTGTGATAGAGCGTATCATATCACAGGGTTTGGATGCACCGACGAAGTTTGCACCAACTCTCAAGGTGGGAAAGGGCAATGCACGGTACCGAAGAGGCTAGCAATGATGGAAGGGTGAGAGTGCGTATAATCCATGGACTCAACATTAGTCATAAAGAACTCACATACTTATTGCAAAAATCTACAAGTCATCAAAAACCAAGCACTACGCGCATGCTCCTAGGGGATAGATTGGTAGGAAAATACCATCGCTCGTCCCCGACCGCCACTCATAAGGAAGACAATCTAAGAACACCTCATGTTTCAAATTTGTTACACAAAGGTTACCATACGTGCATGCTACAGGACTTGCAAACTTCAACACAAGTATTTCTCAAATTCAAAATTACTCAACTAGCACACTCTAATATCACCACCTTTATCTCTCAAAAGAATTATCAAGTATCAAACTTCTCATAGTATTCAATGCACTTTCTATGATAGTTTTTATTATACCCATCTTGGATGCCTATCATATTAGGACTAGTTTCATAATGAAAGAAAATTACCATGCTGTTCTAAAGGATTCTCAAAATAATATAAGTGAGGCATGAGAGATCAATAATTTCTATAAAATAAAGCCACCACCATGCTCTAAAAGATATAAGTGAAGTACTAGAGCAAAATTATCTAGCTCAAAATATATAAGTGAAGCACATAGAGTATTCTAATAAATTTCAATTCATGTGTGTCTCTCCCAAAAGGTGTGTACATCAAGGATGATTGTGGTAAACTAAAAAGCAAAGACTCAAATCATACAAGATGCTCCAAGAAAAACAAATATCATGTGGTGAATAAAATATAGCCTCAAGTAAAGTTACCGATAGAAGAAGACGAAAGAGGGGATGCCTTCCGGGGTATCCCCAAGCTTAGGATTTTGGTTGTCCTTGAATTTTACCTTGGGGTGCCATGGGCATCCCCAAGCTTAGGCTCTTTCCACTCCTTGTTCCATAATCCATCAAATCTTTACCCAAAACTTGAAAACTTCACAACGCAAAACTTAAACAGAAAATGTCATGAGCTCCGTTAGTAAAAGAAAACAAACCACCACTTAAGGTACTGTAATGAACTCATTCTTTATTTATATTGGTGTTAAACCTACTGTATTCCAACTTCTCTATGGTTCATAACCTCCGAAAGTAGCCATAGATTCATCAAAATAAGCAAACAACACACGAAAAAAAAGAATGTGTCAAAAATGGAACAGTCTGTAGTAATCTGTAGGTTTCAAATACTTCTGTAACCCCCAAAATTCTAAAACAAATTTCTGGACGTGAGGAATTTATATATTAATCATCTTCAAAAAGAATCAACTTAATCTCACTCTCCAGTAAAAAAATGGCAGCAAATCTCGTGAGCGCTAAAGTTTCTGTTTTTTACAACAAGATCGTAAAGACTTTCCCCAAGTCTTCCCAAAGGTTCTACTTGACACAAACACTAATTAAAAGTATAAAACCACATCTAAACAGAGTCTATATGAATTATTTATTACTAAACATAACCAAAAAGCAAGAAACAAAAATAAAATTGGGTTGCCTCCCAACAAGCGCTATCGTTTAACGCCCCTAGCTAGGCATAAAAGCAAGAATAGATCTAGGTGTTATCATCTTTGGTATGCAATCCATAAGTGGCTATCATAATAGATTCATAAGGTAATTTAATTTTATTTCTAGGAAAGTTTCCCATGCCTTTCCTCAACGGAAATTGGAATCTAATATTCCCTTCTTTCATATCAATAATTGCACCAATCGTTCTAAGGAAAGGCCTACCAAGAATAATAGGACATGTAGGATTGCAATCAATATTAAGAACAATGAATCTACGGGCACATAATTCCTATTTTCAACAATAGTAACATCATTAATCCTTCCCATAGGTTTCTTAATAGTGGAATCCGCAAGGTGCAAATTTAAAGAACAATCATCAAATTCACGGAAACCTAACATATCAGACAAAGTTTTTGGAATCGTGGAAATGCTAGCACCCAAATAACATAAAGCATAGCATTCATGATCTTTAATCTTAATTTTAATAGTAGGTTCCCACTCATCATAAAGTTTTCTAGGGATAGAAACTTCCAATTCAAGCTTTTCTTCATAAGATTGCATTAAAGCATCAACGATATGTTTAGTAAAAGCTTTATTTTGACTATAAGCATGCTGAGAATTTAGCACGGATTGCAACAAGGAAATACAATCTATTAAAGAACAATTATCATAATTAAATTCCTTGAAATCCAAAATAGTGGGTTCATTGCTATGTAAAGTTTTGACCTCATCAATCCCACTTTTACTAATTTTTGCATCAAGATCTAAAAACTCCGAATCATTGGGACGCCTTTTAACTAAAGTTAACTCATCTCGAGTCCCATCATTATCAAGATTCATATTGAAAAACAAAGATTTAATAGGGGACACATCAATTACTTTTAGATCTTCATCCTTATTATCATCAAAACTAGAAGAACATGCTTTCACAAAGCAATCTTTTTTTGCACGCATCCTAGATGTTCTTTCTTTGCACTCATCAATGGAAATTCTCATAGCTTTGAGAGACTCATTGATATCATGCTTAGGTGGCATAGATCTAAGTTTCAAAGAATCAACATCAAGAGAAATTCTATCCATGTTCCTAGCCAACTCATCAATCTTAGACAATTTTTCTTCAACCAAGGTATTGAAACTCTTCTGTGAACTAATAAATTATTTAATACTAGATTCAAAATCAGAGGGCATCTTATTATAATTTCCATAAGAATTGTTGTAGGAATTACCATAATTATTAGAGGAATTACCAGGAAACGGTCTAGGATTAAAATTACCTCTATACGCGTTATTACCAAATTTGTTCCTTCCAACAAAATTCACATCCATAGATTCATTATTATTCTCAATCAAAGTAGACAAAGGCATATCATTAGGATCAGAAGAAACACTCTTAATAGCAAAAAAATTCATAAGTTCATCCATCTTTCCACTCAAAACATTGATTTCTTCTATAGCATGCACATTTTTACTAGTAGATCTTTCAGTGTGCCATTGAGAATAATTAACCATAATATTATCTAGGAGTTAAGTAGATTCTCCTAAGGTGATTTCCATAAAAGTGCCTCCCGCGTCCGAATCTAAAAGATTTCTAGAAGCAAAATTCAATCCGGCATAAAATCTTTGTATAATCATCCAAACATTCAAACCATGTGTAGGGCAATTACGTATCATTAATTTCATCCTCTCCCATGCTTGTGCAACATGTTCATGATCAAGTTGCTTAAAATTCATAATATCATTTCTAAGAGAGATGATCTTAGCGAGAGGAAAATACTTAGAGATAAAAGCATCTTTGCACTTATTCCATGAATCGATACTGTTTTTAGGCAAAGACGAAAATCAAGTTTTAGCATGATCTCTAAGTGAAAATGGGAATAGCTTCAATTTAACAATATCATTATCCACATCTTTCTTCTTTTACATATCACACAAATCAACGAAGTTGTTAAGATGGAGAGCGACATCTTCACTAGGAAGTCCGAAAAACGGATCTTTCGTAACAAGATTCAGCAAAGCGGCATTAAGTTCACAAGATTCAGCATTGGTAAGAGGAGCAATCGGAGTGCTAATAAAATCATTATTGTTGGTATTAGAAAATCACACAATTTAGTATTATCTTGAGCCATGTGACAAAAAATCCAACACACAAGCACACAAGAAGCAAGCAAAAAGAGATGAACTAGAAAAGAGAAGGGGAACGGAAAAAGAGGGCGAATAAAACGGCAAGGGTGAAGCGGGGGAGAGGAAAACGAGAGGCAAATGGCAAATAATGTAATGCGAGGGATAAGAGTTTGTGACGGGTACCTGGTATGTCTTGACTTGTGCGTAGATCTCCCCGGCAACGGCGCCAGAAATCCTTCTTGCTACCTCTTGAGCACTGTGTTGGTTTTCCCTTGAAGAGGAAAGGGTGATGCAGCAAAGTAGCGTAAGTTTTTCCCTTAGTTTTTGAGAACCAAGGTATCAATCCAGTAGGAGACTACACGCAAGTCCCTCATACCTACACAAACAAATAAGAACCTCGCAATCAACGCGATAAAGGGGTTGTCAATCCCTTCACGGTCACTTACGAGAGTGAGATCTGATAGAGATAATAATAATAAGATAAATATTTTTGGTATTTTTATGATATAGATTGAAAGTAAAGATAAACGGTGCCAGAAATAGCTTGTTGACGGGAGATTAATATAAAGGATAATAGACCCGGGGGCCATAGGTTTCACTAGTGGCTTCTCTCAAGATAGCATAAGTATTACGGTGGGTGAACAAATTACTATCGAGCAATTGATAGAAAAGTGCATAATTATGAGAATATCTAGGCATGATCATGTATATAGGCATCACGTCCGCGACAAGTAGACCGAAACGATTCTGCATCTACTACTACTAGTTGAATGCCCGTGCGTTGCCACAGACCAAAATAATTTACAAAGACAACAATCTATCAACTTGTTATTCTACGACAAGTGAGAATGCTCATGCAATTTAAGATCGCATCCCAACCAATGTTGACATCTTCTTACTTCATTCTTGCAACACCACATATTCCTTTGGTTTTCATCATCCATTCCAAGTGTTGCCTTAAACTCCCAGCCCTGGACAAGATAAGGCGTTGGTTCCTCATACGTCTCAAATTGCCACTGGCTCCCTATCAATCTGTCTCTAGTTCCATGCATTGTGTGTCATCTCCTCGTAAGCCCCGCCACATCTCCACCGTGGCTCTTTCTTTTTCATGTGCCATCATGTCTCGAAATCAAAAGTATACACATGACCGAGCATTAAGCCTGTCATATACTCGTATTGATACGATTAGTGAAGTAGGAGTCTGAAGAATAGCAACATACACCATTGGTAACAAAAGGGTGACCAGGGTTGCAATCATTTTATATGATGATTGCGCACTAAGAAGCTCGGGTTACAACATGGATAATGAAGGGCTGGACATCTGGTGACAACATCTGTCACTACTTTTGGAAGCGGTGACCATGATGAATCAAAGATGGAAAGCATGTTGGGTTCCTGATATACAATCGTTAGGTTCTTCCCATAATTGTTACTCTTACTCATCTACCAGATGCTTACTTATTGCAATCATCTCAAGCGTAACAAAATTCGGTTATTGACTTATAAATGGTTTCTGTTAGATTATAGGCATACCTTTGTATATGGTAGATTATGATTTGTAATTATTTCCTGCCTTATCTGTAGAGAGGCTTCTTGCCCATTAAGCCTTGTACTCTATATAAACTGCCCGAGAGGCTCAATACAACATCCATCATATTCCACCATTCTCCTCTCTATCCCTTCTAACATGGTATCAGCCACAAGTTCCTAGACCTAGCCGCCGCACGCTTCCGCACCGCCCCGCCCCTGGGAAGGTCGATCATCATGGTCTCTTCCAGGGGCGCGCGACCCGTAGCAGGGTTCGTCCGTTGATCCGTGAATGGCCATCCTGGTGAGTTTTTCCGATCTCTTGATCGGTTTTCTCTCCGCCGGTTGCTTGCCCGGTATTTTCTTTTTTGGGCCATAGCACCGTGGCACGCAGTCCCGGCCACTCTCCGAGGCCGTCCTCGCGGCTGCACTGACCAGCGCACCGCTGCTGCGCCGCCCCTTCGGGAAGTAGTGTCGCGGCTCGGTCCATGTCGTCATCCCAACTCGCGAGTTGCTGCTACATCACCCCTTCAGGCCGTAGCGCCATGACACGCGGTCCCTGCATGTCGACTTTCATGAGGCATGCGCCGCGCTGCCTCCCTTGGCATGGGAACGCCACCGTCTGCGTCGATCTTTGTCATGCTGTCGGGTTCCTCGCCTACTTCTAGCATCGCTGCAACGCTCCTAACCCAGCCGCTGTGCCGCTGTCAGGCCGCCGCCACCGCTCTTCTTTGGCGTCGGTGCCGCTCGCTCATGCGAGTCGTGCCGCCCATCCACCCCCTTTGTCTTCATCCAGCACCATCTCATCGCCAATTTCGTCGTCATGTTCCCCGACCACTTCGTCTACTCCGACCACCGTCGGCAACATCGGCCCCACACTGATTGGTGCCGCAACCATCGTTGAGTAATTCTTTGCTGGCCCCTCCAACTCCTCTGACATGGCGTACAACTTGTGCAGGTCCCCATCTACGCATGCCTGGTGCTGACAACACCGACGCGTGCCATCATCCCCGGTGTGTTCCCAAGCCCGGCAAGTCTGGAGCGGCGCATCATCAACATCGACATCGTGCGTCTACGCATGCCCGGTGCTCTCAACATCGACGCATGCCTTCGTCCATGATGTGTCCCCAGGCTTGGGAAACCCGGCGCGACACCTCGTCAACAACGTCTTCTTCCTGGCGCACCACTACTTCGACACCACTGCACCCATGACTAACTCGGCGCCTCCTTGCGCCCGCGGCTCCACGGAGACTTCCTCGACACCGACTACTAGACTCGACATCGATCACGGTGTTCTTCGCATGAGTACCTCGACCACAGCTACACCACCCACGCTCTCGGCTACCTCGACAACGACACAAAGGGCCACCACCTCACTTGAGCAACTCGTCGACTTCCTCTACAGTTAACGCATCCGCAACGCGACATCGTCCATGACGCTCCCGCTGCGACTGCGAGGGGATGTCAGCTCGTCCACTGCTATTCTCTCTAGTCTGACCGCCCGCGACGCTCCTGTTGTCTGCGCGACGCTACCGCTACGACTGCGGGAGGGGGGGGATGTTAGAGTATATAGGCATATCTCTGTATATGATAGACTATGATTTGTATTCATCTCCTGCCTTATCTCTAGGAGAGGCTTCTTGCCCTCCAACCCTTCTACTCTATATAAGCCATCTGCGAGGCTCAATACAACATTCATCATACTCCGCCAATCTTTCTCTCTATCCCTTCTAACAGTTTCCCTTGCATCATGTACATAAAATATAAGAAAATAACATGCACCTATTGTTTTGGTTCGCAAGAAGATTGTCTAATAGATATTATACTTAGTTATATGTGACTAATATCACTCAACAAAATCAGGCACTGATACACAACAATTTATCTAACAACAAATTTTCAACGGCATAAATATAGAATTGCAAGATTACATCCAGCTGGCTACAGCTGAGAAATAGAACATAAAAAGAAAATTCCATCGTAGTATCTAGAAAAACGAACTATATGATTTACAAGTTCCTCTCAAACACCTCTAAAAGTATTTCTCTCAATCTATCTATTAACACAATAAGGAGCATCAACAGCTTCAGACAACATACCATGAAGAATCAAGTGTCATCTTATATCAGTTCAAAAGAAATGTGATGTCATATATACAAGAGGGTAGTTGTTTCGTACCTCCTAAAAATTCCAAAAATTGGAGAAATTTCACCCTGCCCTACGCACCTTGAACCTCTGCCCTAAATGACAACCATGTTCATTTTCCGGCTCCCTTCTCAAGCTTGACCACACGAGGTTGCCCGACCATTGCTCTAGTAGATTCTAGTAGTCATGCCAACTTGTTATATCCCAACCCGCGACCATGGCCATACCTATGAATGGAGGAATGTAGTAGGGCGAGCACAACAAATTGATCTGCATCACGACCTTGGCGTCCTACAAATGATGATGCGTGTGCTGGTGTTGTTGTTGTCTGTCGGAGCAGTTTGACTTCAGTTCCCTCACCACTCTTCATCCAATCTGTCGACCGGTGACACTTGCATTCTCAATTGGTGTCGCTTAGGCAACCACTTCAGGTCTATTAGTGAGAGTGGCAAAGGTCAGATATGTTCGATAGTTGTTAAATAGATAGTGGCTGGAATCAAACCTTGGGAGGAATGGGGGGGGGGCTTTTTTGGAGAGATCGGGGCAGTGAACTATTGTATAGTCTTACAAGTAGCTGACCAATGGTCAATATCAACTTCCAAAATCTATGGAACCCTAGAATCAAAATCATCAATTTTCAAAATCTGTGAAGCAACACAATGTACCATATTATTATAGTGAGGAATATATGATCTGTAGAAAAGCCTGCTGACTTACGCATTTTGGTACATATATGTGTGTATCGGAGTAGTGAGGTTTATTTGTAATGTAGCAGTAAGATAGAGCCATGCTAGGGGTTGTTTTAGGCCCTAATTAAATTTGAATCATCTGTCGGGTGAAAGACCACAATGGTTTACAATTATTGTCCAGTGCTCTCAGCAAACGGAACTAAAAAGAGAAACCACTTAGGACGGTCCTTATCAAGTCAAATCTCAGAACAAAAAACAAGTTCTATTTTCCAATTTTCATATGTTTAGCTTTGTCTAGCATAAACAAATATACCTCTTGCAAGTTCTATATATGAATACAAACTGGCAAATATTACTTGCATTATTACTGATCGACTGATTGTTCGCAAACGAGAATCAAGTAACTAAGCAAACATAAGGAAGCTATAAAACAAGGAACAACAGAATGAATGGCGTGTACCTTACCAGGAGCGTAGAAGCCCATGTAGGATGGATAAGAATAGTAGATCTCAGGTTCATTACCCTCTTCAGCGGCACAAAACTTGAGGTCAGTCATGAATAAGCCAACATTTATGGTAATGAAGATGACATCCACACCTTCTGCGAAACCAACCCCATGTGCTCCATTGCTGTCGCAGGGATTGGCCATGTGCATGTTTTTCTCCAGGTCAATGACATGCAATGTACCCATTTTGCAGCTCTATTCACCTTCTTGAACCAGAGATGTAGACTGAAATCCTTGACACCAGTGACCCGCAGTGAACTGTCCTCTTTGTGGCTTGGCCATCGACCAACTCCAGACCTTATGCACAAAGGCCCTAGTTTTGGTCTCCACCTCTAAACTTCTTTGTTGGACCAGCAGCTTCAGCCTGGGTTAAATAACTGAGAGATGCTTCTATTATGCTATCTTCAGTGTTAATTTTTTTATTTTACAAATCAAATGGGCAATTATTTAAGCATCTCGTTTTTAGCATGACTCAATGTATACATCATACGTTGCTGCTACCTAAGAATTATTATTCTAGTATTCAGATAATCAGAAGTTGCACATCCGTCAGCCGGACACACCATAGAATGTAGATGACCTATGCTAATTTGTTAACATCTACTCCCTCCGTTCCTAAATATAAGTCTTGTAGAGATTGCACTATGAACCACATACAGATGTATATAGATGCATTTTGGAGTGTAGATTCACTCATTTTGCTCTGTATGTGGTTTATAGTGGAATATCTCCAAAGACTTATATTTAGGAACGGAGGGAGTAGCATGCATGTCATTTTTTCCTCCCAAAAGAATTATGCATCTTCTTTGCCTACAACAGGACCATATACTAAATAAATATTGGATAATCAATTAAATCATTCATTGAGACACCTGAGTTATACCAAAGCACAGTTGCTAACTAGTGAATAATATCCTACAAGAGGCACACAGAAATATCCTATGCTATTGCAAAACATGGTTGTAGAAATAATGGCTCATGAAGTAATTGATACTTCAATAAATTTATATATAGGAAACCTACCCAAAACATGATATCCAGAAGGTAGTTGACTGGCTTGGCATTTACCTGGCATAAATACAAAGAAATATGAGGCGATATATATGATTGAAGGAGCTACACTGAGGCCAACAATTCACCGACAAACTTGGTGACTCGGTGTACTTCATCATGGCCAGCAAGTTATCAGGAAGAAAGTAAAAAAACATGCACACATGGCTCCCATTGAGGATGCCAGCCATGTACTGCTCCTCCCTGAACAACATGGGCAGAACCTACAACGGCAAGACCATGTTCCCTTTTACCTTCACGGAAGAGCATCGACGGGTAAAGCCCACCCGTCCCTCCAGCTGGGGTGGGCGCGGTTTTGGCAGTGACCAGCAGTCATCAAAGAGCATCAGGGCGCACCTCGGGGACATGGCCATGGTAGGTTCGGCGTCTAGCGGATTCGGCATGGCTGGGTCATCTCCATGTTACATGTTGCCTGTTTCCCTCCCTCTTTCTTTGTCTTGGATCTTCCCACCTTCAGAAGCACATACCTCTGCACGTATATACAACTAAAATATTTAGAAACACCAGACAAAGGCAGCTGAACCTCTCCAGAACAGTGGTAAAATAAAATAAAAATTGCTTGCATGAGGATAGAATTGACGGATCGAACAGTAATTATTACGATAGATGAAATAATTTTTCTTCTTATGCTCCAAGGCAAAAGAGCAAGCATCTGGTGGGCAGGGAAACTGCTACATCTAGATCGATATTTTCCTACATATCAGCATGAATCATAGAACTAATAGAATGACTTAATAGGAGAATTTGAGACAAGGGGTTAGCACGTACAAAGTGGGCGGTCTTGTAGATGAGGCAGATGGTGGAGAGATAGGCCCCCAGCCGAGCATGGACTGCATGACGTAGTCCTCCGTGCTTGTCTTGTGACGTGTAGTCGACGCTATGCCCGCTCCCTTCCCTGCCGCCGGCTCCTCCTCCATACGGCTCACCACCGGAAGCCTCGGGAATTGCAGGGAGCCCCGGATTTGGGCACCCAGAGAAGCAGTAGTGCGCAGGATGGCATCGCTGGGGCGCATGGACAGGAGGCTGGGGGGAGGGCACGGCTGGTGAGGCACCGGTGCGGAGCAGCATCAGGAGGCAGGAGGGCGCGTCAGGCCATCGCGAGGAGCTTTGGTTTCTTTCGTGTTGTGTGAGGGATGTGGGATAGTCTTCCAGATCGGGGAAGGACGTGGGTGACGTGCGGTTTTTCTAATTTGCGAGTTGGGTGCGGGATCGATGTATGAGAGGAGGTTTACCTCTGGTTTTTGGAGGGTTTGAAAAAAATTGGTAGGAGGACGTGGGCGGGAAAGCTAGCAAGGAGGGGGCATCGAAGGAGGTTGAACCATCACGACGTTCGATTCTCCTTTAATAGTAGAGATTACTCCACACATTGACTGCTATCCAGCATGCATCTAGAGTATTAAGTTCATAAGAACAGAGTAATGCATTAGGCAAGATGACATGATGTAGAGGGATAAACTCAAGCAATATGATATAAACCCCATCTTTTTATCCTCGATGGCAACAATACAATACGTGCCTTGCTGCCCCTGCTGTCACTGGGAAAGGACACCGCAAGATTGAACCCGAAGCTAAGAACTTCTCCCATTGCAAGAAAGATCAATCTAGTAGGCCAAACCATACTGATAATTCGAAGAGACTTGCAAAGATAACCAATCATACATAAAAGATTTCAGAGAAGAATCAAATATTGTTCATAGATAAACTTGATCATAAACCCACAATTCATCGGATCTCGACAAACACACCGCAAAAAGAGTTACATCAAATAGATCTCCAGGAAGATCGAGGAGAACATTGTATTGAGACCCAAAGAGAGAGAAGAAGCCATCTAGCTAATAACTATGGACCCGAAGGTCCGAGGTAAACTACTCACACATCATCGGAGGGGCCATGGAGTTGATGTAGAGGCCCTCCGTGATCGATTCCCCCTCCGGCGGAGCTCCAAAAAAGGCCCCAGCATGGGATCTCTTGGGTACAGAAGGTTGCGGTGGTGTAAATAGGGTTTCGTGATTGTCGGTGTCAAAACCGGCGGATCTCGGGTAGGGGGTCCTGAACTGTGCGTCTAGGCGGATGGTAACAGGAGGCAGGGGACACGAAGTTTTACCCAGGTTCGGGCCCTCTTGATGGAGGTAAAACCCTACGTCTTGCTCGATTAATATTGATGATATGGGTAGTACAAGAGTAGATCTACCACAAGATCAGAGAGGCTAAACCCTAGAAGCTAGCCTATGGTATGATTGTATGTTGTCCTACGAACTAAAACCCTCCGGTTTATATAGACACCGGAGGGGGCTAGGGTTACACAAGGTCGGTTACAAAGGAGGAAATATACATATCCGTATTGCCTAGCTTGCCTTCCACGCCAAGTAGAGTCCCATCCGAACACGAGACGAAGTCTTCAATCTTGTATCTTCATAGTCCAGCAGTCCGGCCAAAGGATATAATCCGGCTGTCCGGAGACCCCCTAATCCAGGACTCCCTCAGTAGCCCCCGAACCAGGCTTCAATGACGATGAGTCCGGCGCGCAGTGTTGTCTTCGACATTGGAAGGCGGGTTCTTCTCCAACTTTCAAGTGTTCGTAAGCAGTGTCCGGCTCCATAAATGTTGAACCTCTTGGCTTCTGTGCCCAATAAGGGCTATCTCCCACGTGTCGAATGAATACGAGGCGCCAGGGCGTTTTTACATTCGCCCCCCTAGCCAGATAAATAAATTGTCTATTAAAGGGACGGGGATTCTTAGATCCGATCCATATCATCCTCCCCCAGCGAGAATTCATCAGAGCATGCTTCAGAAAGATCCATTCCAGCATGGCCGACCTCCGCAGCTCCTCGTCCCGCCCCTGTAGCCCTAAGCCTGGTGATTGGGAGAGGTGTTCAATCCCGCACAGTCGATTAGTCGAGCTGCAGACTAAGGGATTTCTCCCTCCGGTGTATATGGTGCTCGTTCGTGCCGGGCTCGCCACCTATAATGGCGGGGCGCAAGCGGAGATCCTTCCTTGTCCCTCCATGGGGGAACAGGTCTGCCTTGTTCCTTATTTACTAAGGGGACTCGGATTTCCAGTTCACCCATTCCTCCGCGGGCTCCTGGAGTTCTACGGCCTCCAATTACACAATCTCACCCCTGCCTCCATTCTACATATCGCCAGCTATGTTGCTCTTTGCGATTTGTTCCTGGGCTACGAGGCTCACTTCGAGCTATGGAAAAGGCTATTCTGCCTTGTCCCTCGCACACAGAGGGAATCACTTTATCAAGTGGGCGGAGCCGAAATATGGCGCATCGCCGATACCGGATACCTGTCTGGTACCCTGAAGAAGCCGTCCGAAGACTGGCCATCAGAATGGTTTTATATGGAGGACGTCCCCCTTCCGGACCCTGTTCGGCGGGGTCTACCTGAGTTCAACAATGCTCCTCTGAAGAAGCGCCGAAGTTGGCGCCCACGGAGCCCCCAGGCAGAAGACAACGGAGAAGTCCTCTATCTGATGAACCGGATCAAAGCACTGGCTCGATCAGGATTGACAATAATCGAAGTTATGTCGATTTGCGTAATGCAGGGAGTGCAGCCACTTCAATATCATGGGCACCCCTTGTGGTGTTATAACGGGGCGGATGACGCCACCCGCTGCGGGCGTAAGGGTCCAGACAATGCTGCCGCTCTAGTGAAGATTCTGTCCGAACTGTTCAAGGGTGAGGAAGAGGAGTTCACCCGCATGAAGCCACGGGATTGATTCTCCATGTACAATCCTCCAAGCTGGGTAAGTTATATCTCCATGCTCCCATTTTTCCCGCATTCTTAGTCGTAAATATTCACCTTGCCACTTTGCGGCAGGAACTGCGAAAAGCCATAAAGGAGGTCAGCAGCCCTTCTCCACAACCAGAGGACCCTGACCGGGCCCTCGACTCCGGACTTGAAGAAGATCCGGTTATCTTCGTGGAAGTGATAGACCGACAGTTCTATCAGTTAAGCTGCGATGACGTCCTGGTGGCCATTACGGCCGACTATCCCGGACTGCTCCCTGCATCACAGGTAAGAAAAATCAAAAAAGTCCCAACTCCAAAACTAGGACCCCCTTTTAGGCACATCACCCACCATATACACATGGCATCTTTTGCAGGGAAGGCATTCGGGATGCCCTGCCGAACCCGCAGCAACTTGCCAACAAGAGGCACCGAGGCCGGGTAGGCCAAAAAGGAAGGCGGTCAGGATGGAGACGCCGGCGCAAAGGTATAGGAAAAACCGCGCTCCCTGGTTGCCGTCTTTCTCAAAATGTAACGACGCCCACGTTTCTTTAACAGAAAAAACGCTCGCCGGAATATGTCCGGCGATGCTGCCAATCAAGCTTCCACCAGTCGGGCGCCTGGACCGGACATAGAGGCGGAAGCTGACATGGGGCAGGCGCCGGATAATCCCCCTACAGAGGATGCAGGTAGATTATCCGCTATAAACTCAGAAGTGGAAAGCGCCATGAATCATAGGCGCCACCGGGCCGTACTCCGCGACGCTTGTTTCTCACCAGAGGCGTTCGACGCCTTTAATTCTGGAGAGGCGTACCTCCGTGCTGCTCAAGATGGTCTAGCCAGAGCCACAGATCAGTATGTAAAGGATGTACGGGTGAGTAAATCTGGCGATTTATATGTATCAGTAGCCCCTGAGACTTGAAATAGTTAGCAGAACTGATTTAAGGATCATCTTTAATGTGCAGGTTCTTTCAGAGAAGAATACTAGGCTGTCCCAGGAGCTGGAGGAATGCAAGGCCCAACTGCGGGCCGCTCTTGCCGCATTGCAGGAACAGAAAAAGCCTCCCGCTGGTAACATTTACTTTAAAGAGTGATGGTTACCATATAGTGTGCGGCATAGCTGCGGTTCTAACAACATATGTCGCAGATGAGTCCGGGGAGAATCCGGAGGACCAGCATGTTATATGACAGCTAGAAGCTAGCAAATGCGTGCTGACTGAGGTTAGGCGGGAGAAAAACAATCTCCAAGATGCCAATGTTAAGCTAAGCGTTGAACTAAAAGACGTTCGGGGCCAGCTTGCGGACTCCGAGAAGGAGAATAAGCGGCTTCGACGCGGCATTTTCAGTAAGTGCTTGAACGAATCTTGTTAAAGGAGTTTGGCAAAGAAGTCGACTAACAGCGTTATGTCTGTAGGTATGCTGACAGGTCGTCCCGCGGAGGAAATGCCCGGGTCTGCGGGTGATCTTCTGTCCGAGCTGTCACATCTGCACGAACAAGTTCGGCAGGTGATGCAGGGTGTTGCCCAGGCCTTGTGGCCGTCCGTCTCCCTGCCAGAAGGCGTTGCAGAGCTTGCGGAGAAGCTGAAGGGAGCACGGCGGCGCTTCCGATTATGGAAGATATCAGCCTGCCGACAGGGTGCCAGAGAAGCCTGGGCCATGGTGAAGACGCGCTATACCAAGGCAGACCCAAATCACATGGCCGAGGTCGGACCTATGGGGCCTGACGGAAAAGAGATCCCCGTTAGCTTAGTTTATGGGCAAGTAGAATTAGCCGCAAAGTATTCCCAACAGGATTGTAAGCTAGACCGCCTGTTGGATGGTATAGAGGAGGAGTTTAGTCAGTCTGCATGACTATGTAATTAAAGTGACATGTATAATGCCTTCTAGCCGGATTGTAGATCATTTGTCGTTGCAGACCTTTTCGCTTCAACCTCCGGGCCTAATAGTCCAGAGTGAATCCGAATACCCGTTGAGTTATATAAAACCGGGGTATGTGTGGAGACCAGGCGTAGGGGTCATTAGTGCTTTATCAGACAAGTGCCCAACTAGTTATGTTATATTACATGGGTAGTAAGAAACATCTTCCAGGGAGAATAGTTCCGTTAAGGGTTCCTTTCCCTGGGTAAGCATGCCCTAAAGTGCATGTCCGGACTGCGATAGGAAACGCAGAAAAAAACATTTGGGGGCAGATATGGAAAATAAATAAAAAATCATCTTTTGTTCATCGACCGAATATTCCCTTAACAATGCTAGCTTTCGGCTTCACCCAGTCTGAGGTACACATCCGGCTGACCCGGCAGTAACAATCGCAGAGGTGCTCCCCTTATGCCCTAGCCGAATTAACGGGAACGTAGGGCATAAATACAAGAGCCAGGCAACCCAGCTTGGCCAAAACTTAAGTCATATCGATGCATATAATGATGAAAAAAGGTACATGCGGAAGTATAACACATGTGTTGGGCGTGAGGCCCAGATAAATAATTTAAGCTTCTGTGAAAGAAGCCCCCAGGTATGAAGAGTGCGGCTAGCGCATCTATAATGTACAAGTGAGGCACAAGGTGACCCTTGAAGGCCTAGCGAAATAATAAGAGAAAGAAAGAAAGAAAGGGAAACAAGACAGATGATGTATATGCAGAAAATGGACAAAGGAAGGGGACTAACATAGAGTTTGGTGCTAGGCGTAGAATCTTCGGAGCCTGGCCGCGTTCCATGGGTTCGGCTCGAGTCGACTAGTCGATGCATCCGCAGTCGGTATGCTCCACCGGTCAGAACTTGGTCAATAATGAAGGGACCTTCCCATTTGGGCTCGAGCTTGTTCTTTTTCTTATCCGACAGGCGTAGAACCAGTTCGCCAACGTTATAAGTTTTGGCCCGTACTTCTCTGCTTTGGTATTTGCGAGCCTGTTGCTGATAAAATGCGGAACGGGCTTTGGCTACATCGCGCTCCTCCTCCAAGGTGTCAAGACTGTCCTGCCGATCGAGCTCAGCTTCTCTTTCTTTGTACATGCGCACTCGAGGTGAGTCATGAATTATGTCACAGGGCAAGACTGCCTCTACGTCGTACACCATAAAGAACGGTGTATATCCGGTACTATGATTCGGCGTGGTCCACAGCCCCCAAAGTACGGATTCGAGCTCCTCTACCCAGTGCGTGTCAGACTCTGTTAAGGAACGCACTAATCTGGGTTTAATGCCTCTCATTATAAGACCATTTGCTCGCTCGACTTGACCGTTGGTTTGTGGGTGATAGACTGAAGCATAATCGAGCTTGATGCCCATTTTGCTGCACCAGAGTTTTACCTCATCAGCCGGGAATTTTGTGCCATTGTCAGTGATGATGCTGTGGGGGACGCCACAACAGTGTACAACCCCAGATATGAAGTCTATCACCGGTCCGGATTCGGCTGTTTTAACAGGTTTGGCCTCTATCCATTTGGTGAATTTATCCACCATGACCAGTAAGTATTTTTTCTTGTGGGTTCCCCCTTTAAGGGGTCCAACCATGTCAAGCCCCCAGACCGCAAAGGGCCATGTAATGGGGATTGTTTGGAGGGCGGTGGGTGGCATGTGGCTTTGATTTGCAAAGAGCTGGCAGCCAGTGCAACATTGGACCAAGTCCTGTGCGTCTGCCCGGGCTGTTGGCCAATAGAATCCTGTGCGGAAGGCCTTGCTTACAAGGGCCCGGGCTACGGCGTGATGACCGCCGAGTCCGGCGTGAATTTCCGCCAGAAGATTCCGCCCTTCCTCTTCGGAGATGCACCTTTGAAGGACTCCGGTAGTGCTTTTTTTGTACAATTCTCCCTCATGGACCCTGTAGGCCTTGGATCACCGCACTATGCAGCGTGGCTCATTTTGGTCCTCCGGAAGTTCCTGCCTAGTTAGGTAGGCTAGGAATGGTTCTGTCCACGGGGCAATAATGGCCATTATTACGTGGGCTGAAGGTGTTATTTCGGTGGCAGAGCCTCTGATTGTGTCAGATTATTCGGTATCTGTCATTTTGGCCGGGTCCGGACTGTTGTTACCGGTGTCTCCTTCACATACTACGAATGGCTTGGACAGCCTTTCCAGAAATATGTTGGGGGGGGGGACCGTATCGCGTTTTGCGCCGATGCGGCCGAGGACATCCGCCGCCTGATTGTTTTCCCGAGCCACATGGTGAAATTCGAGCCCCTCGAATCGAGCTGACATTTTTAGACGGCGTTTCGATAGGCCACCATTTTCGGATCCTTGGCGTCAAAGTCTCCATTTATTTGGGATATTGCGAGGTTTGAATCCCCACGCACCTCCAGGCGTTGAATGCCCATGGAGACTGCCATCCAAAGACCATGCAACAGTGCTTCGTATTCGGCTGCATTGTTGGAGTCTGTATACAATATTTGCAGTACGTACTGAACGGTATCCCCGGTTGGGGATGTCAGGACGATGCCAACCTCTAGACCGGCCAGCATTTTAGAACCGTTGAAGTGCATGATCCAGTTGGAGCATGCGCCGTACTCTTTAGGGAGTTCGGCCTCCGTCCATTCGGCGACGAAGTCGGCCAATACTTGCGATTTAATGGCTCGTCGGGGTTTGTATGTTATGTCGAACGGGGGGAGCTCAATGGCCCATTTGGCAATCCGTCCCGTAGCGTCACGGTTGTTTATAATATCATTAAGTGGCACTTCCGATGCTACCGTAATCGAACACTCTTGAAAGTAGTGTCGTAGCTTCCGGGACGCCATGAATACCGCATAGGCTATCTTTTGATAATGTGGGTACCATGATTTGCATGGAGTGAGGACAGTGGATACATAGTATACCGGCTTTTGAAGAGGGAATTTATGTCCGGCAGCTTCTCGTTCGACGACGAGCACTGCGCTTACAACTTGATGAGTTGCCGCAATGTACAATAGCATTGGTTCGCCAATGTTTGGCGCGGCCAGGATTGGGTTGGTTGCCAAAATGGCCTTTATTTCTTCCAATCCGGCTGTGGCAGCGTCCGTCCACTCGAAGTGTTCGGTGCGCCGAAGAAGGCGATTAAGGGGTAAAGCTTTTTCTCCTAAGCGGGAGATAAAGCGGCTTAGAGCCGCCACGCATCCAGTTAATTTCTGGATTTGTTTGAGGTCTGTTGGTGTAGCCAACTGTGACAAAGCTTGGATTTTGGCCGGATTAGCTTCGATACCTCTACTGGAGACAATGAAACCCAGGAGCTTTCCGGCTGGTACGCCGAAAACACATTTTTCCGGATTGAGCTTGATGTCGTATGTTTGGAGGTTGTCGAATGTGAGCCTCAATTCATCTATCAAAGAGTCGACGTGTTTGGTTTTAACAACCACATCGTCTACGTATGCCTCTACTGTTTTGCCGATTTGTTTCTCCAGACATGTCTGAATCATGCGCTGATATGTTGCGCCGACGTTCTTGAGCCCAAAAGGCATTGTGTTAAAACAAAAGGGACCGTATGGTGTGATGAATGCCGTTGCGGCTTGGTCGGGCTCCGCCATCTTGATTTGGTGGTAACCGGAGTATGCGTCGAGGAAACACAATGACTCGTGTCCTGCGGTAGCATCAATGATTTGATCGATGCGTGGGAGGGGGAAGGGATCCTTTGGGCAAGCTTTATTGAGGTCTTTGAAATCGACACAAAGGCGCCATGATTTGTCCTTCTTTGGTACCATCACCAGGTTTGCTAACCAGTCCGGGTGTGTTTATTTCTTTGATGAATCCGGCCTCCAATAACTTGGCTAGTTCCTCTCCCATGGCCTGTGTCTTAGGTTCGGAAAAACACCGAAGAGCTTGCTTGACCGGTTTGAATCCCTTTAGGATATTGAGGCTATGCTCGGCCAGCCTGCGTGGGATTCCTGGCATGTCTGAGGGATGCCAGGCCAATATGTCCCAGTTCTCGCGCAGGAACTCTCATAGTGCGACGTCCACGGTGGGGCTTAGCTGTGCCCCGATGGAGGCTATTTTTGTAGGGTCCGTTGGGTGGACTTGGAATTTGACTATTTCATCCGCTGGTTTAAAAGAGGTGGGCTTGGATCTCTTGTCGAGTATCACGTTGTCCTTGTCCACTGTGGAGCGTAGCATGGTTAATTCCTCGGTCGAGAGGGCTTCGGATAATGCCTCGAGGGCCAATGCGGCTGTTTTGTTTTTGGCGCGGAGTGCTGTGTCCGGATCGCTGGTGAGAGTGATGATTCCATTGGGCCCGGGCATTTTGAGCTTTATGTACCCGTAATGGGGTACGGCTTGGAAGATTGTGAATGCCTCCCGTCCTAAAAGAGCGTGATAATCACTGCTGAACGGGGCCACTTGGAATGTAATTTCTTCGGACCTGTAATTATCCAGCGTGCCGAATACCACATCTAGTGTGATTTTCCCAGCACAGCGTGCTTCCCGACTGGGGATGATTCCTTTAAAGGTTGTGCTACTTTGCTCAATGTGGTTCCAGTCTATTTCCATCTTTTGAAGAGTTTCCTCATAGATGAGGTTTAATCCGCTGCCGCCGTCCATGAGTACTTTGGTGAGTCGAAAGCCGTCCACGATTGGACTGAGGACCTGTGCGGCTGGTGCTCGGGCTGTTCGGAATTTAGGTTCGTCACTGGCATTGAAGGTAATAGCCGTGTCACTCCATGGATTTATTGCTGCTACGTGGCAGATTTCGGCCATGCTGCGGAGTGTTCGCTTGCGTCTATTATTTGAAGCGAAGGTCTCAAAGACCGTTAACACCGTATTGTTATCCACGGGATGGTGCTCTGTGGTATTTGGGAGAAGTAGATCCTCACCACTTTTGGCCACCTGCCGGAGTATCCAACATGCTCTAAGGCTGTGCGTTGGTATTGTATCCGCTGTACTATGAATTTTGCAGGGTCCGTTGAGCCATCCCTCTAGTACGGTTCCATACCCTGTAGAGGGTTTTTGCTTTTTGGTAGTTGACCCGGGTTTATTGTGATAATGCACCCTTTTGTTTCGGACTGGGTTTGTATTCAGGGCCGGATTATCCTAGAAGTTTATTTCGGGTTTCCAGGCACTTTCCATCGCACAGTACTTTCGTACTATGGACGCCAAGTCAGCAAAGCGTGTTATCTCACGGCGATTTATGGCGTTAAGGATTCCCTTGTCCGTGCAATTATTGCAGAAAAATAGGATTGCGTCTTCCTCGCGACAGTCCTTAACCTTTTTCATCGCAAGGAGGAATCTGGCCCAATAGTGATGTACTGTTTCCTGGGGCTCTTGCCTGTTGTGGGAAAGACCGCTTATGTTTGGGTGGGTGGGTGGAATTGAATCCGAACCCTCACCTGATCTGGGATCCAGGGGCCGAGGAATTTCCAGTTTTGGAAGTTCTGGTTCTGGGGTGCGACCCGATAATCCTGGGCCGCTGCCTGACTCTAAGTTCAGGGATTGGATGTTGTCCTCCCGTGAACGGGCATCCGGCTGAGAGAGTTCGAGAATCCGGACATAGTTGGTCCTCAAGATGGAGGAAAGGTCGCCGCATTGTTCCTCCACCACTGCAATATGACGAGTGACCGGTGGAGAGGTAATCTCCCTTTGATCGGGTTTAAGCCCAATCCGATCATAGTCCGTAGTGACTCCCAAGGCGGCGATGCGATCTAAGAGCTCGTTTAAGGAGGCGAGATCCATTGGATCCATCTGTTCGGCGAGTGCCGATTTGACGTGGAGGCTGTTTTTGATGACCCGAGAAGTCATCGTCGGCGCGGTGGCCGAATAGGCGGTCATGATGAAACCGCCTAGCCGGAGAGTTTGGCCGACCACCAAAGCTCCCCCGACAGTAGTACCGTCTTTAAAGACGAGACGAGACATCCTTCCTTCTGGCCACAGCACAGAGGAACTCTCAATGAAAGCACTAATGTCGGTGTCAAAGCTGGCGGATCTCGGGTAGGGGGTCCCCAACTGTGCGTCTAGGCGGATGGTAACAGGAGGCAGGGGACACGAAGTTTTACCCAGGTTCGGGCCCTCTTGATGGAGGTAAAACCCTACGTCCTGCTCGATTAATATTGATAATATGGGTAGTACAAGAGTAGATCTACCACGAGATCAGAGAGGCTAAACCCTAGAAGCTAGCCTATGTTATGATTGTATGTTGTCCTACGGACTAAAACCCTCCGGTTTATATAGACACCGGAGGGGGCTAGGGTTACACAAGGTCGGTTACAAAGGAGGAAATATACATATCCGTATTGCCTAGCTTGCCTTCCATGCCAAGTAGAGTCCCATCCGGACACGAGACGAAGTCTTCAATCTTGTATCTTCATAGTCGAGCAGTCCAGCCAAAGGATATAATCCGGTTGTCCGGAGACCCCCTAACACTACTAGGAAAAGGGCTATAGATGGAAATGACACTAATGGCGCACCAGACATGTGGTGCGCCATTACTATATACTAATGGCGCACCATCTGTTGGTGCGCCATTAGTGTGAAAGACACTAATGGCGCACCAGGCACACGGTGCGCCACTAGTAACAAAATGTTTTTTTTCATTTTTCAAACATACTAATGGCGCATCCGGGCAGAGTGCGCCATTAGTAGTTAGAACTACTAATGGCGCACCAGCCGTAGAGTGCGCCACGACTGTATTTTTTTTTTACTTTTTTGCAAAACTACTAATGGCGCACCGTTGCATAGTGCGCCATTACTAGTTTAAACTAGTAATGGGCACTTTTTTTTACTTTTTGATATCATGAATATTTTTAAATTTCATGGGCACATTTTGAATTCATGAATATTTTTTCAAATTTGATGATATTTTTTCATATTCCATATGAAAAAATATTGAATATTCATGAGGACACTCGATCTCGATCCCCCTCCCTCTCGATAGCTATCCCCCTCGCCGCCGAGCACCCCCCCGCACCCTCCCCCCGCTCCACCGCCGCCGCCGACCCCCCGCACCCTCCGCCGCTCCACCGACGCCAACGACCCACCGCACCCTCCCCCGCTCCACCACCGCCGACGACCCCCCGCACCCTCCCCCGCTCCACCGCCGCCGCCGATGATATTTTTAAATAACAAATTTGATGATATTTTAAAAAAAATATTACTGTTTTTATAAAAAATTATTTCTGTTTCATATTCATATTCATTTTCTAAAAAATAATTATAAAAAATTGTAGACTACAATTGTTGTTAAACAACAATTGTTACTGTTTTTATAAAAAATATTACTGTTTCATATTCATATTCATTTATTAAAAATAATAATAATAAATATACTAATGGCGCAACGGCCTGGTGGTGCGCCATTGCTATTTAAAAAAAGATTTCTAATGGCGCACCGGCGGTGGGTGCGCCATTGCTATCTAAAAAAAGATTTCTAATGGCGCACCGACGGGTGGTGAGCCATTAGTAAGCTTCCCCCTATAGCTAAGTCCTCCCTCTCCCTCGCCAGAGATCCCCTTTCGTCCCTCTCTCCCTCGCCAGACCCACGACGCCGCCGCCCCGACCCCCGCCGGACTCCACCCCCGCCACCCACGCGCCCCCGCGCCCCCACCCCCGCCGCCCCCACCCCCGCCGCCCCCGCGTCCTCGCGCCCCCACCCCCGCCGTCCAATGAGTGATGTTTTTCCTAGCAGTAGAAAAAACATAGCAACTTCTCTGTTTTTATAAAGTTGTTCTTATATGGGTGAAACTTCACTTGATTTTAGGCTAGTGCAGGGTGTTGCTTCTTCTGTATGGGCCAACTAAGTAGGGTTGGTTCGATGACTATCAAGATGATGATCGTATGACTTGTTATGAATAACGAGTAGAAGTTGTATGATGATGATTAGTAGGACTTCTTAGGATTAGTATTACTTCCGACAAACTCGATACTCGCGGTCTCGAGACTTGTAATGTTTTATCTTTGTTCGGTCTTTTGAATTCGGAGACTAATATGATGAATTGTATTCGGAGACTAATCTTCTATTGTATTCGATGAATCTGCTGTTGCTGTGTGCTACTGTCTATATTCAGTCAAATAATATATTTTGTAACCTGTGCAAAAATCAGAAAAGTAAAAAAAATAAAACCTAATATTCATACTAATGGCGCATCACTACAGAGTGCGCCATTAGTGTGCCAAAGCACATGGTTAAATATGGCCCTGGGAGGCATACTAATGGCGCATGGTGTTATATACTAATGGCGCACTGGGTGGTGCGCCATTAGTAATAAATACTAGTGCCGTGATACTAATGGCGCACCAGTGATGCGCCATTAGTAGGCAAAATTGGTGCGCCATTAGTAGGCCTTTTCCTAGTAGTGTAATCCAGGAGTCCCTCAGTGATGCTCCTGGATGTTTTTGGGGTATATGAATATATATAGGAGGAAGAAGTAGGTAGGTGGAGCCATGAGGGGCCCACGAGGGGGAGGGTGCGCGCAGGGGGGTAGGCGCGCCCCCTTCCTCGTGGCCTCCCCATTGGTTGCTTGACGTCCACTCCAAGTCCCCTGGATCACGTTTGTTCCAAAAATAACTCTCCCGAAGGTTTTATTCCGTTTGGATTCCTTTTTATATTCCTTTTCTGCGAAACACTGAAATAGAAGAAAAACAATTTGCACTGGGCCTTGGGTTAGTAGGTTAGTCTCAAAAATAATATAAAAGTGTATAAATAAGCCCATTAACATCCAAAACATCTAATATAATAGCATGGAACAATCAAAAATTATAGATACATTGGAGACGTATCACACCTGCGAGGCTGCGACCCAGGGTGGGCTCCATTGCGGCAACCTTGGCAGGGGCGTCATCATTATCACGTCAGACCCGCTACCAAAAGGGCTAAACGGGACCTAGCGCTGCTCACCGCTGGCCTTGGTTAGGGTTCGCGAGCACACCAAGCGCTCACGGAATACTCTCTCGCTTCGGCCGATGGCTATGCTAGGTGGGTTGTTTGGCCCAATTAACCAGGTTGCTCCAAAAAAGTTACGGGAGTAGCTGCCCTCACGAAGCTGCGGGGACGGAAGCGTTCAGAAAAATTCACTGTGCATCCAGCGGCTAGGGATGGCCACAACAAGAAATCAGACGGCTCCAAAGGCTGATAGCGTGAGGGAGATCCTAGGGTGCCCACTTATAATGTCTTAAAATATGCTTTGATCACACTATCAAAGCGCATATTCCAACACTGAGAGGCTTGCACCAGTCCATAAATGGATCGCTGGAGCTTGCGCACTTCGTTAGTACCTTTAAGATTGACAAAACCTTCTGGTTGCATCATATACAACTCTTCTTTAATAAATCCATTAAGGAACACATTTTTGAAATCCATTTGCCAGATTTCATAAAATGCGGCAACTGCTAACATGATTCAGACATACTTTTAAGCATCGATACGAGTGAGAAAATCTTATCGTAGTCAGCACTTTGAACTTGTCGAAAACCTTTTTGCGACACTTCGAGTTTTGTAGATAGTAACACTACTATCAGCGTCCCTCTTCCTCTTGAAGATCCATTTATTCTCAATGGCTCGCCGATGATGACCCACAAGTATAGGGGATCTATCGTAGTCCTTGCGATAAGTAAGAGTGTCGAACCCAACGAGGAGCAGAAGGAAATGATAAGCGGTTTTCAGCAAGGTATTCTCTGCAAGTACTGAAATAAGTGGTAACAGATAGTTTTGTGATAAGATAAATTGTAACGAGAAACAAGTAACAATAGTAAATAAAGTGCAGCAAGGTGGCCCAATCCTTTTTAAGGACAAGCCGAAACAAACTCTTATAATAGGAAAAGCGCTCTTGAGGACACATGGGAATATCGTCAAGCTAGTTTTCATCACGTTCATATGATTCGCGTTCGATACTTTGATAATTTGATATGTGGGTGGACCGGTGCTTGGGTGTTGTTCTTACTTGAACAAGCATCCCACTTATGATTAACCTCTATTGCAAGCATCCGCAAATACAACAAAAGTATTAAGGTAAACCTAACCATAACATGAAACATGTGGATCCAAATCATCCCCTTACGAAGCAATGCATAAACTAGGGTTTAAGCTTCTGTCACTCTAGCAACCCATCATCTACTTTTTACTTCCCAATGCCTTCCTCTAGGCCCAAATAATGGTGAAGTGTTATGTAGTCGATGTTCACATAACACCACTAGAGGCTAGACAACATACATCTTATCAAAATATCAAACGAATACCAAATTCACATGACTACTAATAGCAAGACTTCTCCCTTGTCCTCAGGAACAAACGTAATTACTCACAAAGCATATTCATGTTCATAATAAGAGGGGTAATAATATGCATATAGGATCTGAACATATGATCTTCCACCAAATAAACCTACTAGCATCAACTACAAGGAGTAATCAACACTACTAGCAACCTACTAGCACCAATCCCGGACTTTGAGACAAGAATTGGATACAAGAGATGAACTAGTGTTTGGAGATAAGATGGTGCTGGTGAAGATGTTGATGGAGATTGCCCTCTCCTGATGAGAGGAGCGTTGGTGATGACGATGGTGATGATTTCCCCCTCCCGGAGGGAAGTATCCCCGGCAGAACAGCTCTGCCGGAGCTCTAGATTGGTTCCGCTAAGGTTCCGCCTCGTGGCGGCGGAGTCTCGTCCCGAAAGGTTCCCTTTGATTTTTTCTCATCGAAATACTTCATATAGCAGAAGATGGACATCAGAGACCCACCAGGGGGCCCACGAGGTAGGGGGGCGCCCCCACCCTCGTGAGCAGGGTGTGGGCCCCCTGGCCTTCATCTTTGGCGAGGATTTTTCTTTATTTATTTTAAGATGTTCCATGGAGTTTCAGGACTTTTGGAGTTGCGCAGAATAGGTCTCTAATATTTGCTCCTTTTCCAGCCCAGAATTCCAGCTGCCGGCATTCTCCCTCCTTGTGTAAACCTTGTAAAATAAGGGAGAATAGCCATAAGTATTGTGACATAAAGTGAAATAATAGTCCATAATGCAATAAATATCGATATAAAAGCATGATGCAAAATGGACGTATCAACTCCCCCAAGCTTAGACCTCGCTTGTCCTCAAGCGAAAAACCGATAACAATAAATATGTCCTCATGTTTAGAGGTAGAGGCGTCGATAAAAATAAAATACAGACATGAAGGCATCATGATTATTCTCATAACAGCAACATATATAGATTTTGTCATATGATTACTTATGTTCAAGTGATTATCTATTCATAATGCAAAAGTATAAATCATAAACCTTATTGGGCTCCAACACACTATAATCTCAGCCATTGAAGCAATTGCAATTTATCATAACATCAGAAAGAGTCTATGTCAGAGCTAAAAGCATGTGCACATACTAAACTATCATTTAGTCCTCCATAATTGCTAACACTCACGCAATACTTGTGGTTACGGAGTTTTAATCGGACACAGAGAAAGATAGGGGCTTATGGTTTTGCCCCACAACCTTTTACCTCAAGGGTAATGTCAACAATAATGGTTCTTGCTCCCCTACATCCAATTATATATATATATCATGTTCTTTCCAACATGCTGAGCTTGCCAAAGGATAAAATGAAAATGAAAAGGTGAAGATCACCATGACTCTTGCATAAGGTAGAAGATAATAATAAAAGATAGGCCCTTCGCAGAGGGAAGCAGAGGTTGCCATGCGCTTTTATGGTTGGATGCACAAAATCTCAATGCGAAAGAACGTCACTTTATATTACCCCTTTTGATATGAACCTTTATTATGCAGTCCATCGCTTTTATTACTTCCACATCACAAGATCGTATAAAGCTTATTTCTCCCACACCAATCAATCATACATATTTAGATCAATTTTTATTGCTTTGCACCGATGACAACTTACTTGAAGGATCTTACTCAATCCATAGGTAGATATGGTGGACTCTCATGGCAAAACTGGTTTAAGGGTATTTGGAAGCACAAGTAGTATTTCTACTTGGTGCTGAGAATTTGGCTAGCATGAGGGGGAAAGGCAAGCTCAACAAGTTAGAGGATCCATGACAACATACTTTATCTCAGATATAAGAAAGACATACCTCATTACGTTGTCTTCCTTGTCCAATATCAACCCTTTAGCATGTCATATTTTAATGAGTGCTCCCAATCATAAAAGATGTCAATGATAATATATCTATATGTGAAAACCTCTCTTTCCTTATTACTTCCTATTAATTGCAACAATGACCAAAGCTATGTCTGCCAACTCCCAACAACTTTTAATCATCATACTCTTTCTATGTGAAGTCATTACTCTCAATAAGATCAATATGAACTTTTTGTTCCTTTTTATTCTTTTTCTCTTTTCTTTTATTCACCCAAGATCATGGCAAAATAATCAAGCCCTTGACTCAACACTAATCTTTATTATATATAGCTCACGGACTCAATTACAAAAAGAGATCATAAAGCAAACTCAAAACTAGATCATGCCATAAACTTTATTCTACTAGATCAAGATACTACTAATAGGATCGAATTAAGAAAAACGTTAAAGATAGGAGTTGTGATGGTGATACGATACCGGGGCACCTCCCCCAAGCTTGGCAGTAGCCAAGGGGAGTGCCCATACCCATGTGATTATATCTCCTTTGTCGGTGAAGAAGGCGGTGGTGATGTTGGCTTAGTTGATGGCTTAGGCTTCTCCCTTAATTTGCGCTTGAGGATGGCATTTTGATCCCTCAAATCATAAATCTCCCACTCCAGGATTAATATCTTTTTGCATAGGTCCTGCTTATTTTCCTGCAAGAGACAAAAAGGGATAAACTCGAACCTAGGTTTCTTTACCCTATCAGGGAGACTTGACTTTTTGAACTCCACGTGCATGTCCCCAGCTTGAGGTAATGGTGCTTCATCTTCATCTGAGCTCGTCTCCTCCTTCCCCTTGGGTTCATAGTCCTCTTCTTCCTCCGTGGTCCATCCATCGTGTTCCACATCTCCATAGACCTTGGGATTTGCTAAGTAATCATCCACATAGCTTTCTCCTTCCGAATCCTGGGAAGACATGTTGATTTAAATCTGCAACGGGACAACTCGAAACGAAAACAGAGGATATTTGCGTGATATGGGAGTCAAAACCTTCGGGAGGTTATATAATGAATTTTTACCGACCAAAATACGTAACGTGCAAGAAAACGGAGTCCGGAAGGCACACGAGGTGCTCACGAGGTAGGGAGGCACGCCTAGAGGGGTAGGGCGCGCCCACCACCCTCGTGGGGCCCTCGTGTCCTTCCCGGACTGCTACTTATTTTTCTATTTTTCTAAATATTCCAAAACGGAGAAATATTTCCTTAAAAATTGTTTTGGAGTCGGTTTACTTACCGTACCACATACCTATTCCTTTTCGGAGTCTGAAATGGTCTGGAAGGTGTCCCTTATGTATTCCTCCGGGGTTACGGTTTCAATAACATTGGTTTCAACATTTATGGGATTACCTGAGATATAATGTTTGATTCTTTGACCGTTTACAACCTTCGGATTTGTGCCCTAAAAGTTGTTGATTTTTATGGCACTGGAACGATATATCTCTTTGATAACATAGGGGCCTTCCCATTTAGAGAGAAGTTTTCCTGCAAAAAATCTTAAACAAGAGTTGTATAGCAATACATAATCACCTACATTAAACTCACGCTTTTGTATCCTTTTATCATGCCATCTTTTAACTTTTTCTTTAAATAACTTGGCATTTTCATATGCTTGGGTTCTCCATTCATCAAGTGAGCTCATATCAAATAACCTCTTCTCACCGGCAAGTTTGAAATCATAGTTGAGCTCTTTAATAGCCAAATATGCCTTATGTTCTAGTTCGAGAGGTAAGTGACATGCTTTTCCATATACCATTTTATATGGAGACATACCCATAGGATTTTTGTATGCAGTTCTGTAAGCCCATAATGCATCATCAAGTTTCTTGGACCAATTCTTTCTAGACCTATTAACAGTCTTTTGCAAAATTAATTTGAGCTCTCTATTGCTCAACTCTACTTGACCACTAGACTGAGGGTGATAAGGAGATGCAATTCTATGATTAACATCATATTTAGCAAGCATTTTACGGAAAGCACCATGAATAAAGTGTGAACCACCATCAGTCATTAAATATCTAGGGACTCCAAACCTCGGAAAAATAACTTCTTTAAGCATTTTAATAGAAGTGTTATGATCAGCACTACTAGTTGGAATAGCTTCTACCCACTTAGTAACGTAATCAACAGCCACTAGAATATGTGTGTATCCATTAGAGGCAGGCAAAGGTCCCATATAATCAAAGCCCCACACATCAAACGGTTCAATAACAAGAGAATAATTCATAGGCATTTCTTGACGTCTACTAATATTACCAATTATTTGACATTCATCACAAGACAAGACAAACTTATGGGCATCCTTAAAGAGAGTAGGCCAATAAAAACCAGATTGCAATACCTTATGTGCAGTTCTATCTCCAGCGTGGTGTCCTCCATAAGCCTCGGAATGACACTTGCATAGGATCTGTTCCTGTTCATGCTCAGGTACACAACGTCTAATAACACCATCTACTCCATCTTTATAAAGATGTGGGTCATCCCAAAGTTAATGTCTTAAGTCATAGAAAAACTTTTTCTTTTGCTAGTATGTGAAGCTAGGTGGTATAAACTTAGCAACAATATAATTAGCATAATCAGCATACCAAGGAGTACTATGAGAGGTACTTATAACATTTAATTGTTCATCAGGAAAGCTATCATCAATAGGTAGTGGGTCATCAAGAATATTCTCTAACCTAGACAAGTTGTCTGCAACGGGGTTCTCAGCTCCCTTTCTATCAACAATATGCAAATCAAATTCTTGTAGCAAGAGAACCCATCTAATAAGTCTAGGTTTAGCATCTGTCTTTTCCATAAGGTATTAAATAGCAGCATGATCAGTGTGAATAGTTACTTTAGAATCAACGATATAAGATCTGAACTTATCACAAGCAAATACAACTGCTAAAAGCTCTTTTTCAGTAGTAGCATAATTTCTTTGAGCATTGTCTAGAGTCTTACTAGCATAATGAATAACATTTAATTTCTTATCAACTCTTTGCCCTAGAACAGCACCTACAACATAAGCACTAGCATCACACATAATTTCAAAGGGTAAATTCCAATCAGGTGGCTGAACAATAGGTGCAGATACTAATGCTTTCTTAAGTATTTCAAATGCTTCTACACAATCATCATCAAAGACAAATGGTATATCTTTTTGCAATAAATTAGTCAGAGGCCGGGAAATTTTTGAGAAGTCCTTAATGAACCTCCTATAAAATCCGGCATGACCAAGGAAACTTCTTATACCTTTGATGTCTTTGGGACATGGCATCTTTTCAATAGCATCGACCTTGGCTTTATCGACTTCAATACCTCTTTCAGAAACTTTATGCCCCAAGATAATACCTTCATTAACCATAAAGTGGCACTTTTCCCAATTCAAGACAAGATTAGTTTCTTCACATCTCTGCAAAACTCGATCAAGATTGCTCAAGCAATCATCAAAAGAGGAACCATAGACGGAAAAATCGTCCATGAAAACCTCACAAATCTTTTCACAAAAGTCAGAGAATATAGCCATCATGCATCTTTGAAAGGTAGCAGGTGCATTACATAAACCAAAAAGCATACGTCTATAAGCAAAAGTACCAAAAGGGCATGTAAAAGTATTCTTTGATTGATCTCTAGCCGACACAGGTATTTGAGAGAAACCAGAATAACCATCTAGAAAGCAGTAATGTGTATGTTTGCATAATCTTTCTAGCATTTGATCAATAAAAGGTAAGGGGTAATGATCTTTCTTATTAGCCTTATTTAATTTACGGAAATCAATTACCATCCTATAACCTGTAATAATTCTTTGTGGGATCAATTCATTTTTATCATTAGGAACAACAGTAATACCTCCCTTCTTAGGGACACAATGGACAGGACTTACCCACCGACTATCAGCAACGGGATAAATTATACCTGCCTCCAGAAGCTTGAGTATTTCTTTTCTTACCACTTCTTTCATTTTAGGATTCAGACATCGTTGAGGATCACGAACTGGTTTGGCATCTGCTTCCAAATTTTTTTATGTTGACATAGAGTGGGACTAATGCACTTAAGATCATCAAGAGTATATCCAATAGCAGCACGATGCTTCTTCAGAGTTTTCAATAATCTTTCTTCTTCATGCTCTGAAAGGTTAGCACTAATAATAACAGGATATATCTTCTTTTCATCAAGATAAGCATATTTAAGATTATCAGGCAAAGGTTTAAGCTCAAACACGGGATCACCCTTGGGTGGAGGAGGATCCCCTAAAATTTCAACAGGCAAATTGTGTTGCAGAATAGGTTCCTGTTTAAAGAATACTTCATCTATTTCCCTTCTTTCATTCATGAACATATCATTTTCATGGTCTAGTAAGTAGTGTTCTAAAGGATCACTAGGAGGTACGGCAATAGAATAAAGACCAATAATTTCATCCTTACTAGGTAATTCTGCCTCACGATGTTGTTTACTAAATTTAGAGAAATTAAACTCATGAACCATATCATCCAAGCCAATAGTAACAACATTCGTTTCGCAATCTATCCTAGCATTAATAGTGTTCAAGAAGGGTCTACAAAATATAATGGGACAAAAGCTATCTTCCGGAGAAGTAAGAAGAAGAAAATCAGCAGGATATTTAGTTTTTCCACACAAGACTTCAACATCTCTAACAATCCCAATTGGTGAAATAGTATCTCTATTGGCAAGTTTAATTGTGAAACCAATACCTTCTAACTCAGCAGGTGCAATTTCATTCTTAACTTCTTCGTATAAAGTATGCGGTATAACACTAGCACTCGCACCCATATCACATAAGCCATGATAACAATGATCTCCTATTTTAACAGAAATAACAGGCACGCCTACCACAGGTCTATGTTTATCTTTAGCACAAGGTTTAGCAATTCTATCAGTTTCACCTTCGAACTGAATAACATGCCCATCAATATTATCAGACAAGAGATCTTTAACAATAGCAATATTAGGTTCTACTTTAACTTGCTCAGGAGGTGTATAAGTTCTAATATTGCTTTTACGAACAAGAGTTGAAGCTTTAGCATGATCCTTTATTCTAACAGGGAAAGGTGGTTTCTCAACATAAGAAGTAGGAACAATAGGATCATTATAAGGGACAGTCTTTTCTTCAACTTTAATAGGTGCAGCTACTTTTACTTCTATGGGAGGATGATATTTAAACCACTTCTCCTTAGGGAGATCAACATAAGTAGCAAAAGATTCACAGAAAGAAGCTACTATCTCAGAGTCAAGTCCATATTTAGTGCTAAACTTATGGAAAATATTGGTATCCATAAAGGATTTAACACAATCAAACTTAGGTGTCATACCTGACTCCTTACCTTCGTCGAGGTCCCAATCTTCTGAGTTGCGTTTAATTCTATCCAATAAATTCCATCTGAATTCAATAGTCTTCATCATAAAAGAGCCAGCACAAGAAGTATCGAGCATGGTTTGATTATTATGAGAAAGCCGAGCATAAAAACTTTGCATAATTATTTCTCTCGAGAGCTCATGATTGGGGCATGAATATAACATTGATTTAAGCCTCCCCAAGCTTGAGCGATGCTTTCTCCTTCGCGAGGCCAGAAATTATATATATAATTGCGATCACGATGAACAAGATGCATAGGGTAATACTTTTGATGAAATTCCAATTTCAATCTTTTATAGTTCCATGATCTCATATCATCATATAGCCTATACCATATCAATGCGTCTCCCTTCAAAGATAAAGGGAAGACCTTCTTCTTAGCAACATCATTGGGTATACCTGCAAGCTTAAATAATCCACAAACTTCATCCACATATATTAAGTGCTTATCAGGATGCTTTGTCCCATCTCCTGTAAAAGGGTTAGCTAGCAGTTTTTCCTTCATACCCAAAGGAAATTCAAAAGGAGTTTCATTTTCAATAGGTTCAGTAGGTTGAGGAGCAACTCTTTGCTCTACTGGACAGGGTGAAGATACCCTGAACAAGCCCCTCAGAGAATTACTTTCCATAGTAGCAAGTGACAGTAAATGTCAGCACACTATATAAATTTTTCCTTACCAAATTCCACCTACCAAAGGCGCTACAATCCCCGACAACGACGCCAGAAAAGAGTCTTGATGACCCACAAGTATAGGGGATCTATCGTAGGCCTTTCGATAAGTAAGAGTGTCAAACCCAACGAGGAGCAGAAGGAAATGATAAGCGGTTTTTAGCAAGGTATCCTCTGCAAGTACTGAAATAAGTGGTAACAAATAGTTTTGTGATAAGATAAATTGTAACGAGCCACAAGTAACAAAAGTAAATAAAGTGCAGAAAGGTGGCCCAATCCTTTTTATAGCAAAGGACAAGCCGGAACAAACTCTTATAATAGGAAAAGCGCTCCCGAGGACACATGGGAATATCGTCAAGCTAGTTTTCATCACGTTCATATGATTCGATACTTTGATAATTTGATATGTGGGTGGACCGGTGCTTGGGTGCTGTTCTTACTTGAACAAGCATCCCACTTATGATTAACCTCTATTGCAAGCATCCGCAACTACAACAAAAGTATTAAGGTAAACCTAACCATAGCATGAAACATGTGGATCCAAATCAGCCCCTTACGAAGCAATGCATAAACTAGGGTTTAAGATTCTATCACTCTAGCAACCCATCATCTACTTATTATTTCCCAATGCCTTCCTCTAGGCCCAAATAATGGTGAAGTGTTATGTAGTCAATGTTCACATAACACCACTAGAGGCTAGACAACATACATCTTATCAAAATATCAAACGAATACCAAATTCACATGACTACTAATAGCAAGACTTCTCCCTTGTCCTCAGGAACAAGCGTAATTACTCACAAAGCATATTCATGTTCATAATCAGAGGCGTAATAATATGCATATAGGATCTGAACATATGATCTTCCACCAAATAAACCTACTAGCATCAACTACAAGGACAAATCAACACTACTAGCAACCTACTAGCACCAATCCCGGACTTTGAGACAAGAATTGGATACAAGAGATGAACTAGGGTTTGGAGATAAGATGGTGCTGGTGAAGATGTTGATGGAGATTGCCCTCTCCCGATGAGGGGAGCGTTGGTGATGACGATGTTGATGATTTCCCCCTCCCGGAGGGAAGTATCCCCAGTAGAATAGCTCTGTTGAAGCTCTAGATTGGTTCCGCTAAGGTTCCGCCTCGTGGCGGCGGAGTCTCGTCCCGAAAGGTTCCCTTTGATTTTTTTTCTCATCGAAAGACTTCATATAGCAGAAGATGGACATCGGAGACCCACCAGGGGGCGCACGAGGTAGGGGGCGCGCCCTAGGGGGGGGGCGCCCCCACCCTCGTGAGCAGGGTGTGGGCCCCCTGGCCTTCATCTTTGGCGAGGATTTTTCTTTATTTATTTTAAGATGTTCCGTGGAGTTTCAGGACTTTTGGAGTTGCGCAGAATAGGTCTCTAATATTTGCTCCTTCTCCAGCCCAGAATTCCAGCTGCCAGCATTCTCCCTCCTTGTGTAAACCTTGTAAAATAAGGGAGAATAGCCATAAGTATTGTGACATGAAGTGAAATAACAGTCCATAATGCAATAAATATCGATATAAAAGCATGATGCAAAATGGACGTATCAGCCAATCAACGGGCAAGTTAATCAAAGTCCATACTTTGTTCTTTATACATGTATCCCATCTCAGATTTCATGGCCTTAAGCCATTTCGCGGAATCTGGGCTCATCATCGCTTCCTCATAGTTCGTTGGTTTGTCATGGTCTAGTAACATGACTTCCAGAAAGGATTACCGTACCACTCGGGTGCGGACCATACTCTAGTTGACCTACGAGGTTCGGTAGTAACTTGATCTCAAGTTTCATGATCATTATCATTAGCTTCCTCACTAATTGGCATATGAATCACTAGAACTGATTTCTGTGATGAACTACTTTCCAATTCGGGAGAAGGTACAATTACCTCATCAAGTTCTACTTTCCTCCCACTCACTTCTTTCGAGAGAAACTCCTTCTCTAGAAAGGATCCAATCTTAGCAACAAAGATCTTGCCTTTTGGATCTGTGATAGAAGGTGTACCCAACAGTTTATTTTGGGTATTCTATGAAGACGCACTTCTCCGATTTGGGTTTGAGCTTTATCAAGTTGAAACTTTTTCACATAAGCATCGCAACCCTAAACTTTAAGAAACGACAGCTTAGGTTTCTTGCTAAACCACGGTTCATATGGTGTCGTCTCAACGGATTTTTAGATGATGCCCTATTTAACGTGGATGCAACTGTCTCTAATGCATAACTCCAAAATTATAGTGGTAATTTGGTAAGAGACATCATAGATTGCACCATATCTAATAAAGTACGGTTATGACATTCAGACACACCATTACATTGCGGTGTTCCGGGTGGCGTGAGTTGCGAAACTATTCCACATTGTTTCAAATGAAGACCAAATTCATAACTCAAATATTTGTTTCTGCAATTAGATCGTAGAAACTTTATTTTCTTGTTACGATGATTTTCCACTTCACTCTGAAATTCTTTGAACTTTTCAAATGTTTCAGACTTATGTTTCATCAAGTAGATATACCCATATCTGCTCAAATCATCTGTGAAGGTCGGAAAATAACGATACCCGCCGCGAGCCTCAACACTCATTGGACCGCACACATCAGTATGTATTATTTCCAACAAGTCTGTTGCTCGCTCCATTGTTCCGAAGAACGGAGTCTTAGTCATCTTGCCCATGAGGCATGGTTCGCAAGCATCAAGTGATTCATAATCAAGTGATTCCAAAAGTCCATTATCAGGGAGTTTCTTCATGCGCTTTAAACCAATATGACCTAAACGGCCGTGCCACATATAAGTTGCACTATCATTATTAACTTTGCATCTTTTGGCTTCAATATTATGAAGATGTGTATCACTACGATCGAGATTCAATAAACCATTTATATTGAGTGTATGACCATAGAAGGTTTTATTCATGTAAATAGAACAATAGTTATTCATTGACTTAAATGAATAACAGTATTGCAATAAACATGATCCGATCATATTTATGCTCAACGCAAACACCAAATAACATTTATTTTGGGTTCAACACTAACCCCGAAGGTAAAGGGAGTGTGCGATGGTGATCTTATCAACCTTGGAATCACTTCCAACTCACATCATCACCTTGCCCTTAACTAGTCTTTGTTTATTTTGCAACTCTTGTTTCGAGTTACTACTCTTAGCAACTGAACCAGTATCAAATACTGAGGGGTTGCTATAAACACTAGTAAAGTACACATCAATAACATGTATATCAAATATACCTTTGTTCACTTTGCCATCCTTCTTACCCACCAAGTATCTAGGGCAGTTCCACTTCAAGTGACCATTTCCTTTGTAGTAAAAGCACTCAGTTTCAGGCTTGGGTCTAGCTTTGGGCTTCTTCATGGGAGTGGCAACTTGCTTGCCATTATTCTTGAAGTTCCATTTCTTTCCCTTGCCCTTTTACTTGAAACTAGTGGTCTTGTCAACCATCAACACTTGATGCTTTTCTTGATTTCTACCTTCACTGATTTCAGCATCACGAAGAGCTCGGGAATCGTTTTTGTCATCCCTTACAGATTATAGTTCATCACGAAGTTCCAGTAACTTGGCGATAGTGACTAGAGAACTCTGTCAATCACTATCTTATCTGGAAGATTAAATCCCACTTGATTTAAGCGATTGTAGTATTCAGACATTCTGAGCACATGCTCACTGGTTGAGCTATTCTCCTCCATCTTGTAGGCAAAGTACTTGTCAGAGGTCTCAATCCTCTCGACTCGGGCATGAGTCTGAAATACAAATTTTAGCTCTTGGAACATCTTACATGTTCCGTGGCATTCAAAATGTTTTTAAGTCCCGGTTCTAAGCCGTAAAGCATGGTGCACTAAACTATCAAGTAGTCATCATACCGAGCTTTGCCAAACGTTCATAACGTCTGCATCTGCTCCTGCAAATAGGTCCGTCACCTAGCGGTGCATCAAGGCCATAATTCTTCTATGCAGAAATGGGGATAATCCTTATATCACAGAGCTAGTCCACATCATTGCTACTAACATATTTCAACATAGTTTTCTCTAGGAACATATCATAAATAAAACGGGGAAGCTATACGCGAGCAATTGATCTACAACATAGATATGCAAATACTATCAGGACTAAGTTCATGATAAATTTAAGTTCAATTAATCATATTACTTAAGAACTCCCACTTAGATAGACATCCCTCTAATCATCTAAGTGATCACGTGATCCATATCAACTAAACCATGTCCGATCATCACGTGAGATGGAGTAGTTTTCAATGGTGAACATCACTATGTTGATCACATCTACTATATGATTCACGCTCAACCTTTCGGTGTCAGTGTCCCGAGGCCATATCTGCATATGCTAGGCTCGTCAAGTTTAACCCGAGTATTCTGCATGTGCAAAACTGGCTTGCACCCGTTGTATGTGAACGTAGAGCTTATCACACCCAATCATCATGTGGTGTCTCGGCACGACGAACTGTCGCAACGTTGCATACTCAGGGAGAACACTTATACCTTGAAATTTTAGTAAGGTATCATCTCATAATGCTACCATCGTACTAAGCAAAATAAGATGCATAAAAGATACACATCACATGCAATCAAAATATGTGACATGATATGGCCATCATCTTGTGCCTTTGATCTCCATCTCCAAAGTACCGTCATGATCTCCTTCGTCACCGGCATGACACCATGATCTCCATCATCTTGATCTTTGTCAACGTTTCGCCACATGGTTGTCTCGCCAACTATTGCTTTTGCAACTATTGCTATCACATAGCGATAAAGTAAAGCAATTATATGGCGCTTGCATCTTATGCAATAAAGAGACAACCATAAGGCTCTTGCTAGTTGCCGATAACTTTAACAAAACATGATCATCTTATACAACAATTTATATCTCATCACGTCTTGACCATATCACATCACAACATGCCCTGCAAAAACAAGTTAGACGTCCTCTACTTTGTTGTTGCAAGTTTTACGTGGCAGCTACGGGCTTCTAGCAAGAACCGTTCTTACCTACGCATCAAAAACCACAACGTAGTATAGTGATTGCTTTTTGATCTTCAGAAAGAACCCTGTTCATTGAAACCGATTCAACTAAAGTTGGAGAAACATACACCCACTAGCCACCTGTGTGCGAAGCACGTCGGTAGAACCAGTCTCGCGTAAGCGTACGCGTAATCTCGGTCTAAGCCACTTCATCCAACAATATCGCTGAATCAAGAATCAACTAGTGACGGCAAGCAATATGTATATACTCACGCCCACAACTCCTTTGTGTTCTACTCGTGCATATAACATCTACGCATAGAACCTAGCTCGGATGCCACTGTTGGGGAACACAGTAATTTCAAAAAAATTCCTACGCACACACAAGATCTATCATGGTGATGCATAGCTACAGGAAGAGTGTTGTCCACGTACCCTCGTAGACCATAAGTGGAAGTGTTATGACAACGTGGTTGTCGGTGTCAAAACTGGCGGATCTCGGGTAGTGGGTCCCGAACTGTGCGTCTAGGCTGGATGGTAACAGGAGGCAGGGAACACGATGTTTTACCCAGGTTCGGGCCCTCTTGATGGAGGTAAAACCCTACGTCCTGCTTGATTAATATTGATGATATGGGTAGTACAAGAGTAGATCTACCACGAGATCAAGGAGGCTAAACCCTAGAAGCTAGCCTATGGTATGATTGTTGTATATGGAGTTGATTGCCTACGGACTACAACCCTCCGGTTTATATAGACACCGGATAGGGTTAGGGTTACATAGAGTCGGTTACAATGGTAGGAGATCTTGAATATCCGCATCGCCAAGCTTGCCTTCCACGCCAAGGAAAGTCCCATCCGGACACGGGACGAAGTCTTCAATCTTGTATCTTCATAGTCCAGGAGTCAGGCTGAAGGTATAGTCCGGCTACCCGAACACCCCCTAATCCACGACTCCCTCAGTAGCCCCTGAACCAGACTTCAATGACGACGAGTCCGGCGCGCAAATTGTCTTCGGCATTGCAAGGCGGGTTCCTCCTCCAGGTCCTTCATAGAAGATTGTAAACACCAAGAGTAGTGTCCGGTTCTGCAAAATAAGCTTCCACATATTGCCATAGAGAGAATAATATTAACACAAATCAAATCTGCTGACGTATTCCGCAGTGCGTCATCACACTACAGCCAAGTCCTTCACTCGAATCGTTTTCACTTTTCCACCTTAGCGTGTTTTGCGAGGCGGTTTCCTTGGCACGTCTTGTCAAAGCAGAGATCGTGAGCCCCCCTTTTACGGGATTCTCATCAATACGGACGTGGGTAACCCAATCGTGCCCGTTAGCATGTTTTCTCGATTAAAGGCGAGTCCTAAACGGTTACGGGGAGGGCTCCTGGTATTCAACCTCTTATAAAGAGACCAGGGCCTTACCCCTTTTCTCCAATCCCAAAACAAGTTCGCCCGTCGCCTCGAGTTCCAACACCCTAGGCTCCAGATTCCGGGCGCCTCAGACCTTCGACGATGTCCGGTTCCGACCTTCAAGGCCGATGGATGCCCTCCTCCATCACGGAGGAGGACGTGCTAAAGTTGAGAGAGGCTAAGTTCTTGACCGCCGAAATTTCGCACAGGTTGCCTGCTCAAAGGCAGGCTATCCCCAGTCCCTAGCCCGGTGAGAGCGTAGTGTTCGTGTCTCACTTCCTTCGGGGGTTAGGCTTCCCGATGGACCCCTTTGTGAGGGGACTGCTGTTTTATTACGGGCTAGAATTCCACGACTTAGCTCCGGAGTCCATCCTCCATATCTCCTCGTTTATCGTTGTATGCGAAGCGTTCCTCCGTGTTACCCCTCACTTCGGATTATGGCTCAAGACTTTCAAAGTGGAGCCGAAGATGATCAAGGGACTGCACGCAGAGTGCGGAGGCGCTGTTATAAGCAAAAATGCTGATGCTCCATGGCCCGAGGGCTCTTTTCAAGAGGAGCTAGGCTTGTGGCAACGAGAGTGGTTTTATATCACCGCTTCCTGGAGCACCAAGTGGGTGGTGCTTCCTGCCTTTCGCTCGGGTCCCCCACCACGGCTAGCGTCATGGGTTAACAGAGGGTTAGATTGGGGTTTGCCCAAAGACGTGCCCCTGTTACAGGGCCGAATTAAGGATCTCTTGGAAGGAGACCTCAGCTTGGTCAAGGTGACATAGGTCATGCTGATTCGCCGAATATTGCCCGGCAAACGTCGCCCCCTTCGCCTATGGGAGTTTAATCCAGAGGGACCGCGAGCTCTCCAGATCTTTATGGGCGCAATGCCCGCGGAGATGTATAGACTGTTCTTCGGATCACAAGAGATGTGTCCGGATTTAACCGAGGATGCAGGCCTAAGCTGCAATCGCCCGGATACTCAAGTAAGCAACCTTGTGCCCGGACCTTCTATCTGTATAATTGTCATAAACTTGCCCCTAAAAGAGCCGTCCTTTTAAACAGGAGTGGATAGCGAAGGCAAAGCTGATCAGGTGTCCGGCTCCCCTTCCTGAAACTAGGCCGGATCCCGTGCTAGTCAGGATGCTGGAGATAATGCCTTTGGAGGGGGAGGACAAGGAAGCTATGGCCTCCTCGAAGGAGGCTGCTCCGAAGGGAGGAACCGACAATTCCTCTCCTAAGGGGAAGAAGAGAGCCGCCTCTGACGACCGAGAAACCATGGCCTCGAAACGGGGGAGAAAATCCTCGTCAGAGGGTCCGACGCCGGGGAGTTCCTCGGCCGGACTATGCCCTCAAGGGGATCAGCCCTCCAGCGAGCCGTAAGTGGAGAAAAGATTTTCCTTTTGAGGGATGAGTGAAGTCCTTGATTTATATCTGAGAAGATTAACCAAACCTTTATCTTGTAGCTCGGACCTCAGCCCTTCTCAGCAGAGCTCGTCTTCGGGGGATCTCCTTCCGGAGATGATGGAGAGTGGGACGCCTCCTCCTGCCATGCCGGCTAGCGAGGCAGGCGACCCTGAGGTGTCGTTGTGGAGGGTTTCTCCAAATCCGGCAGGGGCGGAAGGTGGCTATGCGGCCCCCCAAGGTTCTCCACGTCCGGCCTTCGAAAGAGGTCATGGGACGAGCCCGGCACCGTCTGGTGTTCGGTCGGAGGAGCTAAAGATTCTGCTGGGGCGAGCTTCTATCTCAAAGGAGCACCGCACATTGATGGGCACGGTGATTGAAAGGATTTCATCCGTAGAGAGCGGATTGTATGATGCCGTCAAAAGTTTACTGACGGGTTTCGAGGTACATTAGATAATGCATACTTTTGTCAGTTGCGCATGAGTAAGATGCGCCCTGTGTAGATAGTAGCCCCTGAGACTCTGCGCGTCATCAAGAAATGACGGCACGCGGAGGATCATAATCCCAGGTCTAAGATGTCTCCTTTGAATGTAGGCGGCAGGGTGTCCGGAATCGAGCCGGACTGACGATTTTGCCGAACTAAAGCGGCAACTGGACGTGGCAGATGCCGACATCACGCTTGTCAATAAGCGGCTTGATGAGGCTCAAGGTATGTAATTCCTCGGGCGACATTAGGTAAGAACAGTTTTATGCCTGTGTCTTACGATGTGTGTGCTTGACGCAGATGGTGCGGCCACCGTGGAGAGTCTTAGGGCAGAACTTGCCCGAGCTAAAGAACAAGCCAGCGAAAGTGATGCGGCCACCAGAAAAGCCCTTGAAGAGCTGAGAGCCGAACAGGCTGCTCATTGCCGAAGCAAGGAAGAGATGGCCGAAAAGTTAAAAAGCGCTACAGACCGTTGCATAATTCTTGAAAAAGAAGACCAGGCGAAACAGACGGACTTAGAGAAGGCCATTGCCAATGCCAAGGATGCGCGCTCTGCGATGAGAGCTGCGAAGGAGGAGCTGCGTCAGGCCGAACAGATTGCGGCTGGAAAGCCCTTTATGCTGCGAAGGAAATTTTGTGATCCGAAGTTTGCTCCATTGGACCGGATGTGGAGTGTGGAGGATACCTATCCGGACTTGGCAGCGAGTGCTGCTGATGCGACCTAACACTTTCGAGATCAGAAAGATCACGAAGTGGAAAAGCTTTTCTGGTCGCAGTTTCACAATCCAGAGCGTCCACTGGTAGTGGATGATCGTTTGGCTCAATGGGCCGAACTGAATATGTTGTCTGGACTCGCCATGAAGTACGTCATGGGTCACCTGTGGCCGGGGAGATCGGAGCCGAAGAGTTATTTCAGCTTGGTGCAGCAATTCCTTGACGCGGTGCCGCGTATAAATGCAATGAAGAGGTCAGCATGCATAGAGGGCGCTAGGATGGCTCTTGCCCATGTTAAGACATACTAGGCAGAGTTGGAGACCACCATTGTTGCGTCCCGAGATTCGGACAAAAGCCGAGTACCCTCCGAGCACTATTTTCAGGAAGTTCTTGAAGGCGCTCGTGTAATAGAGACACAGTGCCCGAAAGATGCTATGTTATGATAGCATATGTAATTATAAAGTAATATTTTGATAAACTGTAGTGGCCTTTTTTATACTTGTGCCTCCAAGTATTGGTAACACCTCCTGTGCGGCCGTTTTAAGATATATATATATATATATATATATATATATATATATATATATAGAATCTGAAAGATGGCAGTCGTTGGCTTCAGCCCCCACGCACATAGTGCGGGGGTGCTCGCAGAAGACGCATTTTCACACTTAACCCAACGTCTTGGTCCTACAAAGGAGGTGATAGCGCAGCGGGCCAAGCAACCGGACTATAATGCTTTAACACTTTCACTTAGCCATAGGAGTTTGATAGTGAGACTATTTAGGTAGCCCCTTGGTGGCAACTGCGCTCGTCCGAGTTCGGGGTGCGTATGTGCCTGACCGGGAAGCGGCCCTTCGTTAAAGCGGAGGAATCTGATAGATTCTGATAGGTCATCGAGTGGCTGACCAGTCTCACGCTACATCGATGCGCCTTTCTATCATACGTACGCGCGTGTGTGCGAGGCGTTGGGCACTAACTGAACTTGAGCGAGGCGTTGGGCTCTAACTGAACCCGAGCGATTGCACTGTAGGCTACGCGTTACTGAACCCGAGCAATCGATCGATGGCTGTTAACTGAACCCGATCGAGTGATTCCTTCGCTACTACTGCTAACTAAAGCTGATCGATGCTGCCTCTAGATGGACAGTGAGCGTTGAGGGGGGGGGATGAACAGTTCCCGGTGGGGGTGGATGAACAGGACCCCGTGGTGTTGCCTCTAAATGAACAGTACCCCGATCGATCGAACCGGTTGGGGCTGGATGAACAGGACCCTGTGGAGGGCAGGATGAATAGGACCACCCCGTGGAGGGCAGAATGAATAGTAGACGGTGGAGGGAAGGATGAACAGTAGCCCATGGAGGGGTGGTTGAACAGGAGCCCGTGGAGAGGGCTGGTTGAACAGTAGCCGGTGGAGTAGCACGCAGTGGAGGCTGGATGAATAGGAGGCCGTGGATGAACAGTCGTAGGTGGAGGCTGGAGGAGGTCGACGGTGGATGAACAGTAGCCCGTGGAGGCTGGAGGGGATCTACGGTGGAGATGAACAGTATCCCGTGGAGTCCTGTTTTGCAATACGCAACACCCCTCCCGATGAACAGGACCCCCGTTTCGACCGTAGCGCTCCAACACAAGTCAGTTTCCTCCGTTTTGCGGTACGCCACACCCCTCCCGATCAACAGGACCCTCGTTTCGACCGTAGGAGGTCCATTTCCTCTGTTTTGCGATACGCCAGACCCCTCCCGATGAACATGATCCCATTTCGAACGTGGTTGGTCGAACACAAGGCAGTTTCCTCCGTTCTGCGGTATGCCAGGCCTCGTTTCAATCGGCTGTTTCGTCCAAGCCCTCCCGATGAACACGACGACGCATTCCGTTCCGACCTAGCTAGTTGGCTCCCGATGAACACGACGACGACGCTGTTTCTCCGTTCCGACCCAGCCATGTACACGAGCCCTGGCAGTACGTACACGCGAGTAGGTGTTCGAGACCCCGCCCGTATGTACGTACATGGCCGTATTTACTTTCTTGCACCCTGGCCGCTGTACGTACATGTACATGCTACGTGTGCGCCTCTGCTATGACACGTGCGTGCCTCTACATCGACCAGCATGTACGTACACGTTCGCGACCAGAATGACAATGCTGCGTACGCTTCGACCAGGTGGGTCCGGATTGTCAGGCACTTCCTTGCGTGCGAAGATGTAGCTGGTGGGTCCCAGCAGTCAGGGGGGTGAATCGTTTTTTTGCCCGGGCGCACTTCCTTGCATGCGAAGATGTAGTTGGTGGGTCCCAGCAGTCAAGGGGAAACATTTTTTTCGCGAAATATGGTGGCCCGTCCGGTGGGTCCCCGCTGTCAAGTGGAGGAATAATTATTTTTCGCATAATAAGGAGGCACTTTCTTGTTGCGGCCGTGGACCCAGCTGTCATCCTCTCCACGTACAGCCCATGTCCAATGGAAGCCGTTCCTTGACCACGTTGACCACGCCACGCCGAGAGCGCTAGGGCGGTGGACGACGGTGAGGCCTAGGAAGGGGACGACGCGGAGCCGGGGAAGACGCGGCAGTTGATGCCCACGCGTTGAGGAGTATGAGGGTTCACTAGTTCGCTGCGGTGTGAGGCTGCTGTCGCCGTAGAATAACAAGGGGTGTGGGTGAGTAGAGGGATGGCCTGGCCAGAGGTGGGAATAGTAGGGGGCGGTGAGGCGTCCGTGGCAGCACAGCCTGCCACGGGAGGCAGGAGCATGCGGCACGACCGGCGCTGCTTTGGGCGGCTGGAGCAACAAGACCAGAGGTTGAAGAAGCACTACAGCCATTGGATGGACATCCTACAGTCACTGGAGCTAGAATCGTTCATATTGACTAAATTGACAAAGCACTCCGTCCCCGTCAACTTAGTAGGCCCACAAGTCAGCCCCCCAGCAAGGTGGGTCCCAACTAGCAGGGGGAGTATTCATTTTTTTGTGCGTAATAAGGAGGCACTTCCTTGCGTGCGAAGATATAGCTGGTGGGTCCGACCTGCCAGTGGTGGGAACGTTTTTTTCGCGAAATACAGAGGCCCTTCCGGTGGGTCCCAGTTGTTAGGTGGAGGAATCATTATTTTGCGCGTAATATGGATGCATTTCCTTGCGTGCGGCCGTGGACCCAGCTGTCAGCCTCTCCACGCACAGTCTACTTCCAATGGTGTCGTTCGTTGACCACATTGACCACTCCGCACTGAGCGCATCCAAGGTGCTGGACGACGGCGAGGCCCCGGACAGCAACGAGCCGGAGATGGGAAGACACGGGAGTAGAGTCGCAGACGGAGAGGTGTATGAGGGTTAACTAGTTCTGGTGCTATCTGGTTTGGCAGTCGGTGGAGAAGAACAAGAGGTGTGGAGGGGTGGAGGGATGGCCTGGCCAACGATGGAGTAGCGCTTCACAGCGAAGCGTGCTAAGCAGAGCTGCTAGCAGCAGGAGGCAGGAGCAGGTGGTCCCGATGGCGCTGGAGGTAGAAGACGAGAGATTGAAGATGGATGCCGGTCATTGGATGTAAATCCAACGGCTAACGATGTCAGAATCATTTGTTGACTAAGTTGACAACAACTTGCATTGGCTTCGGCCTATTGGCCCACATTTCAGCCTCCAAAAATGTGGCACATATTAAACCCATTTTTTTTTCAGAATTTACAGTCTTTTTTGCGGTGTAGAATTCATAGTCCATTTGATCTTTTGTTTGAATTACAGTCCATTAGCTGGGCTGGGTGAACAAATAATGTAGCGTCCATGCGGCCCATTTATGTTTTTCCTAAAAAATTACAGACCATTGCACTTTCTCGAAATACATGATTTTGCTGGGCTGATTCTAATTATAATGTTGGGGTGGGCGCAACAATGTTATCAAAAAATAAACAGGGGCTAAGCATTTTGTTATATATATATATATTTAAATAATAAGTGATTTATTATTTCATTGGTCCTTAAATCTTACCAAGCTTTTGTACACAATCACCAGGATTTTCGTTGCCAAAAAAAATCCAGGATTTTATTGTTTAGAAATTATTTTTTTAAGTTAACAAGATGTGGGATATTGTTTTCTTACATATGTAAGTATCTGTTAAATATATGATGACAATAACAATAATATATAATAACATATAAAATAATTTAAATATATATAATATAGCTAGAAGGGAAACATAAGTTGGACCAGGCGTTCCTCTTCTTATATAGAAAAATAGAACAGACCTCTGCGTTTTCTTTGAAAAATATATAGAAATTGGGCTGCCGATGTTTCAGGAAAAATAAAACCTCGGATGGGAGGTCCATAGGCCGGTCGATACATGACGACCCTCAAGAAAATACAAACAACCTTATGGACCTCCCATCCGAGGTCGTGGGCTGCGCATGTTAAAAAAGAAAGCCTAGACGGGGCAGCCCAAAACCCAGCTGATACTTACTGCCCCAGTGATAATCAATGATACCTGCGAGCTCCCCGGCTTCATTGTGAATTTATCTCCTATAGTAACTACGTTGAAGCACCTAAAAAAATGTAACTATGTTGACAAACCCGTGGGCCCCAACGTCAGTATAGTATTAGGAGGAAGTATTTTTTCGATGAGGCACTTGCTTGCGTACGGCCATAGACCTGGTGGGTCCCGACTGTCCGCCTCTCCATGTACAGTCCTCTCCAAATTCCTCTCGTTTGTTTAGCATGTTCACAACGGCAGACAGCAGCGTCGTGGTGAGCGCACAAAGGCGCAGGAGGAGATCCGACAACCTGAGGAAGTGCCTTTTTACTAACGAAACAACTGAACTAGCTCAGTGGCCGAGTGACACTACCCGATAGCTGTTCCGCCCGGGTTCGATTCCACCTGGGTGGAGAAAATATCTCCAAATTTTTGCCTCTGCCTTTATTGACATGTGGGCCCAATTGTCATCTACGCACACCACGTCCTACACTTGCCAAAACTTCGTCCCTCATTTTCTCTGTTTTTCGCACACTGGACATTGTGTGGGCATTTTGAAAATAGCATATCTTTTTGACTGTGCATCATATGAAGATGTGCAATGCATGAATGTTGATCATCATGATGTTAACTGGCTGGTAGTTCTAGTTTCGACCATGAATAAAACTTCTAGCATGATGTTAACATTGTTTGAAAAGGCCGTGTTAATATAAATGCTCTGCCTCTGAAAGTTACAGTTTCTTATCTGAAACTAAACTTGGAGTTTCTTATCTGAAACTGAAACTTGCACTTTCTTCTCTGAGAATCACATTGTCTGCACTTTTATACTCCTATGAAACCACATTTTTAAGTGCTAAAAATAGATCTCTAGAATTCATAAAATACATCATATGCTCAATACTACAAATCTGAAATTCAAAAGACATTCATATATGAAAGTACTCTCAAACTACACAACACAAAACACAATTCACAACCTGCAAATACTAACAACCCTAAGCTCCTCCTGACAATTCACAACCTGCCCGACTATTGGTCGGGGGGGGGGGGGGGCAAATTCCTCCTATTCCTCGGCGGCAGACAGCCGCCCTGTGAGACGATGTGAACGGCGAGGGAGAGGATGGCGGGGATGCGTCGTCGGGCCAACTGTTTTTCTCCTCTTGCAGTTGGGTTCGGTCGACGAAGACTCCACCGGCTCGCTCTGGCACGTCACCCTCACAAACGGCACCCTGTAGATGCTCGATCCTTTAATCTCTGGTGGATGCTCCATCTAGGATAGATACTCCCACCACCGCTCCCTCACGATCGGATTCGGTGAATCTGTTTACTCCATGGCCCAGAGGAGCAACTCTATGTACTCCCGCGCGACTCCCTCCAGGAGTATCACCGCCTTTTCACTCTGTTGCAGATATTTGGCCATGGATGTCGCCGTCGCCGCTAGATGGTCCTTGTTGTCAAACCAAGAATGTATCTCCAACATCCTAGCTAGCTTCACAGGGTCGCCGTCTGCGATCCTCACGTATCGGTTGTACTCCTCCATCGATCTACTTCTCCACAACACCTTCACTCCCCGGCGGTGGTTTTTGAATGGAAGAGGAGAGGAGCAGCGCTGGTTTTGGTTTAGAACGGGAGAGGAGCGACGCTGGTTTTGGATTGGAACAGGAGAGGAGGGGCGGTGGTTTTGAAATTGAAGAGGATAGGAGTGGTGCTGGATTTAGATTGGAACAGGAGAGGAGCGGCGGTGGTTTAAGAGGAGAAGAGTAGAAGAGCGGCGCTGGTCTTGGAAGTATTTTTTTGTTTTGCGTATTTTGGGTCAAAGTTTGACCACGTACTGCATTTGACAAGCAAAATGTGAATGCATGTCACCAAAAATTGTATCGTTTGGTTCGTATCTGAATGTACTTTAAAATTATATTATTTTTGCAATGTATAACATATATTTTATTTGCGAAAATCATGGTCAATTATGACCCAGAATAAAAGGGAGACTAGTTAATGTGGGGTCGCTTTCTTAATTGAAGGGTAAATTGATTTTGATTTTGATCCAGTCACAGCGCGCCGACCCTCTCGTCCAATCCTAAATCGCTATCGCACGCTCCTCGCCCTCTTCTCCATTGCAAAACCACCTCCTCTCCTCTCCATCATCTCCATTCCAAAACCACCATCTCGCCTCACCCTCTTCTCCATTGCAAAACCACCTCCTCTCTGCTCGGACGAGGATCCCCTGACGTAGCCCATCCTGCCATTGAGACACTGACACATGGGTCCCACCAAGCGCGGGCCCACCTGTCAGCGACCGAAAGGCAGGGGAACCTCTCCTCTCCATCATCTCCATTCCAGAACCACTGTCTCGCCTCTCCCTCTTCTCTATTGCAAGACCACCGTCTCTCCTCCCATCTTCCAAAACTAGCACCGGACCACTCAGAAGGACATCTATGGAGGGGATGCAACAGTGAATCTGGCAGATCACGGGCAACGACCAGGCAAAGTTAGCCAGGTTGAAGGAGATCCTTACTTGGTTTGACAATGAGTTGGAGATTTCAAGGACGGTGAGGGCCACGTGGAAATGTATGCGAAAGAGCGAGACGATGGCGATGAGGGCGGCGATGTACGCCTCGGCGGTAGTCATGCCGCAGTCCTTCGAGTTCATCGAGTATCTCCTCTGGGCGATGGAGCAGATAGATTCGCCCGAGGCAAAAGTCAGGCGGAGGTGGTGGGCGTATAGGTCGAAGGTCGAGCACCCATAGGATAACGAATCGATCAAGTACGGTGTGCCGTTCGTGAGGGTGCAGAGCCAGCCGGAGCCACAGGAGTATTCATTCTCCCACCGCAAGAGGAGGCCGGATGGCGCGACGTCGCTTCCCCGACGTTCTCCACGGTTCCCTCGATGCTCGCCTTGTTTCAACGGCGTCGGTAGGGTTTAAGGTAAGCTTCGCACTAACCTAATCTTCCATCTGCTCATGTTTACAATCAGTGTGACACCTAATAAAAATCATGCTTACAATCAGTCTCCGAGTACTACGCCAATCACCCTAAAATAGCTCTGGACCTTTGGGTCAAAGTTGTGACACTGTGTACTAATAAATAAAAATAGATTGGTGCTTCTTTCAGAAAAGAGTACACCCCTAGAAAACTACCAATATAAGCTACTAGTATTTTTTTAAGTCTAAGCTACTAGTATTTGGTTAGAGGATTTGCTGCCGAGAAAGATCCGTCCACAGTCAGCGCCACACATCCCACTGATGGTGGTGGATGCCAATGCTTAGATGGAGTAGGGTTGGTGTCGGTAAATTTTACTTGGCACCTTGCACTCTGCATATATGCCGGTTCCATCTATACATTTGTGCAGTTCCACCAAAATGTAGCTGAATAACCCTGTTTGCATAGATAATGAAAAGGCGTGATTAGATTATAGAGGCACTAGTTGATGAAACATACACTAATAAATAGAAGAAAATATTACATCATACTGGAAATCGACCCAAGTCTCCCCGATACACCTTCTGCCAGTGATGAACATCAGTGTACAATGGTAGTACAAGGAGGGGCCTTGAGACATCCAAATCTCTATTTTTGTGCAGATCAACTAAAATTAAGCACCCCAGTTTGCAGAAATGCTTAAACATTAACAATGGGACTAGTTGATGAAACATACATTAACAAAGAGAAGCACTTTCTTTATCTACATTGGAAATGAAATGATAGAGAGGACACTCGCTCTATTTTAACTTTAGTATTACTTCATTTTATCAGTGACACTAGGGTAGACCAGATGGCAAACGAGGTGTACCGTGCGTCGCAAGGATGAAGGCCGGGGGTGCTTAGACTGGGATGTTGAAGCTGGCTCTTTCAGTCCCAGTCTTCCCCCTGATGTTGCTGTGGTAGCATTTCGGTTGTAATCCAAACTTGGTCGAGCTGGTGCTGCGTCCCCCTACCTGCCTAGCTTTATGTGGCGAACTTGTCTCCTGCTAGTACTCAGTCCGTTCTAGTAGTAGTTGCATAACTGGCCGTTTACACTGAGATGTCGTCGGATAATGGTTCTCTATGGTTGGGTTTCTTTAATGAAATCGGAGGGAACCCCCTCTTTCGACATATAAAAAAATAGTGGCACTAGTGGTGCCAAAACATTGCCTCAAATTAATAATGCCACTAGATTAAGGTGCAAAATAATAACATTACTGCTTTATCATGGCAGTGCCAAAACAACAGCACATGAGCAGGATCAACATGCAGGATCTTTGGCAAACGGTTAGACCAAAATGGAACATACCTCGTGATGGGAACCATATCTGCAGTCAACGCCATCGTAGAAGGGATGACACCAGTCACCAACATGGATGATTCAATTCATGGGACCTTTTGGTGCAGTTCACCTAAAATGAAGCAATGTCCCATGAGCTAGCAGCTTCGTCTTCTTCTTCTTCTTCTTAAGAAAAGGGCTCCAACCCCGGTTCCATTTCCATCAGAAAATGAAACCCACAGAGCTTCTTCATTAGTTGCAATAAAATTGAGCAACATCAAGGTTGGTCGTGAAGCTCCTGGAGAGTAGGCGGACCAGGACAATTGCATCTCTAACGAAAAGAAGCAACTTATCTTAATGGGAAATTTAGCAGGACATGAAAAAAAGTGCCATTGATTCATATTATTGGAGGCATTACATTGAAAACATCATTGGTTTAACATGTCCTTACTTTTAACAGTGCGACTGCTACATTTTACCAATGGCATTATATAAGAGCGGCTCGGGGCAACAAACATCAGAAGAGGATATCTGGGTTGGTCCCATTTTTGTTCGGTATATAGCCACCTTATACTGTGTGAGGCTAGCAAATCTAGTGCTGGACTTACTCTGTTGACTTGTCCCCTAGTCCCCACTTTCTTTCCCTTTTCAACCAATAGATCGGGTTTATATTGAGTTTGTATTGCATTCCCTTTATTTCCCTATTAGACCTAGAGACCAGTTGGATAGCCAGTCTCTGCTACTTTTCGCCCCCATTATTTCCTCTTTCGACCAAGTCCTAGATTCAGGTAACAAATCTTCCCCTGCCCCCACCCCCTTTCTTCCTTGTTTGAACCAAGTACTACTAGATTCAAGTGCATGAACTAGTTTTACCTCTTAACAGTAAAAAATTAGGTGGTTTTCGAACAGCCGATCGATCCTATCTACACGAGGGGCCTGAGAAATAGTAAAAGATACAAATGCAGCGACGTCAGGAGCTCAGGAAGTAGGGCAAGGCCGGTTTAGAAGGAAGTTATACCCGAGGGTCGCCGGGATGTCGCTAGGTGGGCGGCGGGAGGCCGGATCTGCCCACACTACAGTAGCGAGGAAGAAGGGGTGGGAGGCCCTCCCTCGCCAGCGATGCTTGGGAGAGAACGGCAAGGCACGCTGATCGGGACGCGCCGGCAGTGGGTAAGAGCCATCGCCGAGGACGACCACGTGAACGTTGCACCTTCTCACCTTCCCCGGCGGAGAGGATCTGGCTGGATCTGTGACCAGCGGGGAGTAGAGAGAGAGTGTGGCCACCGCTGTCGTGTTTAGATCTGGAGAGGACGAGATAGTGTGAAGATAGCAACACCAGCAAGCAAGCACGGAGGCTCCTGCCTATATAGTGGAGTACTAGTTTTCTTTTGTCTACAGGCTGGAGCCAGCTTGACCTCGACAATGACTTTCGAGAAGTCTTCATGCACGTGCCCCGGAGGCGCAATTGTCGTCATTTTGATCCGAAGCACCGGATTAAAACATATAACACGAAAAAATGCCACATGACAAGAAATCATAACCTCACTTCCCAAAGTAGACAAGATGAATCCCGACGGACAAACTAGACGAGGATCAAAGCTCAAATTAAAGATAAACTCGTAGGAAAGGGGTCCGTCGATAGATGTCCTAATTAACATAGCTGGCTTGACCTAGATGGCACCCGAGTAGTCTTCGTGCATGTGCCCCCAATGACTAGCCCAACTCAGTTGTCGCTGTTTAACCCTCGCAGTGATCCGAAGCACATGACACCTAATTTTGCGAGATGACAAGAAACCTTTTTTAGATTTCTCACCAGAACTACAGCCCTGTACAACACAGCCTGCGCGATATGTAGACGATAGGCAATCCAAGCGTGTCTGCTGGAGTATGGTCACATGCATGGACGAACTGATCTTCCGTGTCTTACAGTGATCGTCCAGGTACCAAGGTGGAGTATGCGCTTCTATTAACTCAGCCGACTTGCGGGTCCGGGGAGTGTGCCTATGGTCGGTTCTCAATTGCGGTCCCACATGTGTGTGCAAACGCAATATGACGCGCGTTCCATTCGGAGAGTGGCGTGCCAGACCGACCGACCGTCTGGGGTGAGACGTGAACGCGACGGGCGTGCTGTATACTCCGTACATGTGTACCGCCGTTTTCTTAATGCTTTGCTCCATGGCGCAATCCATGGATACAAAATTAGTATACTGTACTATTTAAAAGTCGAGGGCGGGGCTTTTCCCACGCGGTAGGCGGGGCAGTTCCGCCTAGTCTGTTCGACAGAGACGCGAGAAGATGAGGGAGTAGGCTGCTGCAAACGTAGGGCTGTGTGATTTGACAGTGAGTTACTGCTGGACAGGTGGGGCACGGTGATTTGACTTGCCATTATCATTTTAACTGCGGAGCTATGACCGGCTTGAGTCTCCCGATTCCTGACCACCTCCATACAGGTGCCTCTCCCGATGCTCCACCATGTAGAGGCTGACTCTTGCTTGAGAGCCCACTCCTCCACTTTTTCCTTGCCTCTTTCCCCCACATATGCAAAAATGGCATGTAAAGCGGGCTTATAGCCCACTATTGTACTTGATCCTACAGGTGCTAAGCCTACCACATAGGCATAAAGTCTGATGTGGCAAGTTAATTAAGAAGAGAGAGACTAGTTTGGTGACCCCAGGAAGAAACGGTGCTAAGCGTGTGTACCTAGATGAAGCAAACTTAGCAATAAAAAACTACGCACCTATGCATTGGGGACTTGAGTTGCTAAGCCATTTAATGCCCATAGCACCTCATCTAAGCACCATTTGATTGGAAGAGGTCACTCCTTGGCAAATGCAATAAATACAACGAAGAAAGAGATAGAGAGAAGTAAACAAAAAAATACTCTTATAGCCAACCTTATAGCTAACCTTGTTGTATGAGTGACTAAGTGATGACTATGTATGACATGCCAACATCAGATAGCCTAACACACCGTGTTAAATCTCCAAGGGCGCGACCGCGCGAGCGAGTCGACGGTCATGGTAGGCGCGACCATGATACGGGCTGCTGGCAGCCCTTGGATCTGAGATCAAACGGTCACATGCTAAGTTGCTGAAAATTTGCAGAATAACCTGATAACCCACAAGTATAGGGGATCACAACAGTTTTCGAGGGTAAAGTATTCAACCCAAATTTATTGATTCGACACAAGGGGAGCCAAAGAATACTCTCAAGTATTAGCAGCTGAGTTGTCAATTCAACCACACATGGAAACTTAATATCTGCAGCAAAGTGTTTAGTAGCAAAGTAATATGATAGTAGTGGTAACGGTAGCAAAAGGTAACAATAGTAAAAGTGATGTTTTTGGTATTTTGTATTGATGATAGCAATAGAAATGGGGAATTAAATAAGCAAAGAACAATATATGGAAAGCTCGTAGGCAATGGATCGTGATGGAGAATTATGCCGGATGCGGTTCATCATGTAACAGTCCTAACCTAGGGTGACACAGAACTAGCTCCAGTTCATTGATATAATGTAGGCATGTATTCCGAACATAGTCATACGTGCTTATGGAAAAGAACTTGCATGACATCTTTTGTCCTACCCTCCCATGGTAGCGGGGTCCTTACAGAAACTAAGGGATATTAAGGCCTCCTTTTAATAGAGTACCGGAACAAAGCATTAACACATAGTGAATACATGAACTCCTCAAACTATGGTCATCATCGGTAAGTATCCCGATTATTGTCACTTCGGGGTTAACGGATCATTACACATAATAGGTGACTATAGACTTGCAAGATAGGATCAAGAACTCTCATATATTGATGAAAACATAATAGGTTCAGATCTGAAATCATGGCACTCGGGCCCTAGTGACAAGCATTAAGCATAGCAAAGTCATAACAACATCAATCTCAGAACATAGTGGATACTAGGGATCAAACCCTAACAAAACTAACTCAATTACATGATAGATCCCATCCAACCCATCACCGTCCAGCAAGCCTACGATGGAATTACTCATGCACAATGGTGAGCATCATGAAATTGGTGATGGAGGATGGTTGATGATGACGATGGCGACCGATTCCCCTCTCCGGAGCCCCGAACGGACTCCAGATCAGTCCTCCTGAGAGGTTTTAGGGCTTGGCGGCGGCTCCGTATCGTAAAACACGATGAATTCTTCTCTCTGATTTTTTTCTCCCCGAAACACAATATATAGAGTTGGAGTTGGAGTTAGAGAGGCAATAGGGGGCCCACGAGGTAGGGGGCGCGCCCTAGGGGGGCAGGCACGCCCCCACCCTCGTGGAGAGGTGGTGGCCCCCCTGGCCTTCATCTTTGCAAGTATTTTTTATATTTTCCAAAAAATTGCTCCGTGAAGTTTCAGGTCATTCCGAGAACGTTTGTTTCTGCACATAAATAACACCATGGTAATTTTGCTGAAAACAACGTCAGTCCGGGTTAGTTCCATTCAATTCATGAAAGTTAGAGTCCAAAACAAGGGCAAAAGTTAGATACGTTGGAGACGTATCATAACCCTCCAGGATAGGATATTCACCCATAGGTCTAGAATCACGCCATGCAACCGTTCAATCTCAGATCCAAGGGCTCTTAGAAGCCCGTATCATGGGAGAATGGAAAGCTTCGTATCACCTGTAATTTTGCCGATGCTTGACATGACATCGAAAGCCATTTAATTGGGCGTCGAGTAGACATGACATCTAATTGGGCCCCCATAGTACTGTGCATGAATCCATTTATCCACCAGGCAAGCCACTACACTGCCATTCGCACGCGCCCCCCACTCGACATTTTTACAATCGATAAACCGCTCCTAGTCGTCCCGTCCTTTCACATTATGGCAGTTCCACTAATCCTAACCCTCCTCTCAAATCCATGGCGTCCCAAATCTCCATGATCGGCGGTGAGTACAAGGTTAGAACCATCACCGGTGATGAGTTCGACATCATCTACACCCGTTCTTCCGCAACGGTGAAAGAATGCCTTGCTTGCTTCAAACGCATGTTCGAAAACTCAAATGATGAGTGGGTCGCTGGGCTAGATGTTGAGTACACCACAGTCCTGGGAAGCGAGAAGAAACTAAAGGAGGTAGAGAAGAAGAAGCCCGCCGTGATCCATGTTTGCGTGGCTGACTTATGCTTGGTCTACCACATATGCCATGCCGACGTTGAGTGCGAGGAATTTAAGAAGTTCCTCAAGGGCAGCCGAGTCAAATTCGTTACTGTAGACTTTAGGAACGACAAGGAAATCCTGGGTCGGATAGGCCTCGACCCCTTCGACCTCCAGAAGGAAGGGCTGGTGCCCTCCCTTGATCAGCCTTCAATGCTGACCCTGGCAGGAGCCATGGTTCATCCTTCGTACGGTAAACTAGAGAAACCTTCGTACATGTTTCATTGTCATGCATGGCAGTGGAATGTACTAGATATGGACCACATCCACTACGCTGCAATGGATGGCTACCTTTGTTTCAATATCTACAAGGGTTGGATGAACAACAAGAGCCAAGTGTGCGGTTCAAGCAAAGAAGTATCACCCAAGAGGAAGAGGGACAAGGACGAAGTCGAGGACATGGACGAGGACTCTGAGTAAGGTGGCAGTGTCGTTGCTCATGGTGGTTCTAATGCAGTGCCTACCAGATTAGTTGCTTAGTTTAATTTCTAGTGTGCTTAGTTTTATTTGAGGGGTGTGTTGTGCTGAGCCCCCAGCAGAACTATGTTATGTTTCTTCTCGTTATATTTCGTACATTTCATATTTTAGTTGGTATAGTACTACCACTCCTTTCTTGACATTATATACGTACAATATATATGGCCAACATCATATAGCCAGCAGTTTAGTTGTCAAAGAATTTCAGGGTGCTTAGTTTTGTCAAAGAATTCTAGGGTGCTTAGTTTTATTTGAGGGGTGTGTTGTGCTGGACACCATTAACTTATCATTGTGAGAATCGGCTATTTTTGTCATGTAACATGGTCAATGGGGTTTGACGTGAAAATAACAATGTCTAATGGCATTTCTGAGCAAACATCTAACTTAACGATGGCATTTTTTAGATATCTAATTGCATTTTTGAGAAGGCATCTCACGGATCGATGGCATTTTTTGAGTACTTGTAACTTCTAATGGCAAAACTGAGTAGTGATACACAACTAGTGGCATAAATAATAAGAACCCAAGAATTAAACAGGGCTAATTTCTTTATTTCTTTATACCTTTGTGTGTGAAACAATATACGCTGCCTACCGCCAGATTTTCATTACAGAGGCAACATAGAACTATATGAGTGCCCTGTTAAATTTTGGAATTATTTCGGGTTCGTTTGGCCTTTTTTATACATTAATTGAGTTTCTGGTCATTTAATGTGCATAATTCAAATTTGAACTACAAGCACATGCTCCTGTGCACCAAAGTTGACTGAAAAATCACATGTGTGTCCTTGGGTGAATTTCTAGGTCCCATGCAAGAAATGGAATGAAATTCAAATATCTGGGCACCGTGGTTCGGCCAAGAACATTGAGAAGCTTGGTTTTAAAATTCTTGTTAATCCAAAACACGCCTGAAAATCATGAAACTTGGCATGGTGTCATGTCATGGTACTACCATGCTGTGGTAAAAAAATGCAGAATAGGAACAAGTTTTGGTATAAGTTTCTTGCAAACCGGAGCCTCTCTCAAGAAGGCTCATGGTTCTGAGAGGGAACGTGTCACCTTTGTGTGCATAATTCAAATTTTAAATACCAGCACATGCTCCAGTGAACCAAAGCTGGTTGAAAAATCACATGTGTGTCCTCGGGTAAATTTCTAGGTCCCATGCCAGAAATGGGAATGAAATTCAAACATCTGGGCGTCATGGCTCGGCTGGAAACATTGAGGAACTTGGTTTTTTAATTCCTGTAAATCCGAAACACGCATGAAAATCATGAAACTTGGCTTGGTGCCATGACATGGCACCAACATGTTGTGGTAATTTCGCTGTCCGATTTGCGAAGGCGCACACATTAACAATCAACAAAGTCATTTTGGAACAAGTGCTGTCACGTTACAATCGGAAACACAAGTATTATTGAAACCGTGGGCGTTCTGTTTACCATTTACGTGCCGCCACGCGTCCCTTTTTTTTATTAGCTAGGAGGTACCGTGCAGGGTAGCTATTTGAGTACGGGAGGCATGCGATCAGACCCCTGCGCGTGCTTATCGGGAGGAGAGCCCTTTGACCTCCATCTGCCGTACACCTCTCTCCCAAGGTACCATTAATGGAGCCCGAGCCTCTATTTAATGGTGTGGCAATGTCTCACTTGACTGAGATTTAAGAGAGAAAAAAGAAAATCTGAAAAGAAAATTTTGCACGGATCTTGATGTAAGATCCGATGGACCTATATAGCATCTACTATGACTTACAACAAGACTGGTGAATATATATAAGGACGACGAGAGTGGATAATAATTTTCTTACATAATTAGGAAGATAATTAAAAAAAGCCACATGCGGCTATGCCAGAAATACACAAGGGCAAAAGAAGAAGGAAGACACATACAATGATCTGGCTCGCTGATCTCTACTTTCTTTATGCGCTGCAGGTCGCGGAGACTAGTTCTCGCGGCGGGCGATGATCTCTTTCATCAGTTTCATGTGCTTAATACACTGTTTGGCAGCATCCATGGATTCCTCCACCAGCCTGTTGTGCTCGATGCGGAGCATGGCATTCTAGTCCATAAGTTTCTTGATGATGACGCCGGCCCTCTGCAACACGACAGCAGTCTCCTCCTCCTGCTTCGCCCTTCCAGTGATCTTCGCCCTCAACAGGTCGCACTCGCCCCGGAGCTTCGCATTTCCCTCCCCGAGTTGCCGGATGACGCTGGTAGCCTCGTCCTGCATCCTCGCCTAGCCGGAGATCTGATCCATCTGGCTATGGACTATCGCATGCATGCGCCTGTAAGAGTCCTCGCCTGCCCGTGAGAAATTTTCCCAGGCCGCCGCGACATTGCGGGACCTCCCTGCTGCTTCGGCAGCGCGGCGGGACATCTCTGCTGCTTCCGCGGCGTGGCCGGACCAGTCTGCTACATCGACGGCCTGGCGGGACCTCCGTGCTGCTTCGACGGCGCGGCGGGACCTCTGTGCTGCTACTGCTGAACGACTGGACATGTCGGCTGCTTTTGCGGCAAGGCGGGACATCTCTGGTGCTTCCTCTTCCAAGCTCACCTCTTCCTGGTGGAAATCTCTCGACCCAGAACTCACGCTGGCTATGGCTTGATTGTTTCTTGTGGATGAGGAGTTGAGGAGGAATGTGCAGTAATTTTTGGTTAGGTAGTTCCCCTTTTTATAACCTAAGTACTAGCACTAGTACTAAAACCTGCATAGTGGGAACACGTTCAGGTTTGGTACGTACAGGTAGGTGTGAGCGGACTTGCACTTAATTGTAGCATTAGTACTTTCGAATGTGATGGGAACAAGGTAAAGATTAATTGATGATTTTTGGTTTCGAGGCCCGAAACGGCTCCCTATGAGTTTAGTGGAACATAAATTTCAAGTAGACTGCACTGCTCAGATGTGTAAATATTATGTTACTATGAAAAATTGGCACAAAATACGAAGGAGACCAATGGAAGTACTACTAGCAACCCATGATTTAACTACTCGCATGCGCAGTGGAGTAGTAATGTCTTTCTTCCGCCCTCACGTCCACTCAATTTGCATGCGCTGTATTAATTGACCATCAATGAAGTGAAGGACTTTACACGCGTCAAATTATCACATGGGGTGGATATTGGTACAAAATTGCGTCCGCCCGTGTACCCGCGTGTGCGTGCGAGGGAATGAGTGAGTGCGTGGCATGTGTGCACATCTTCGCTTTGTGCATGTACCGCCAGTGCGGCTCAGGGAGGACGAGTACATTCTTTTGGAACCAGCAGCACGTCATTGTGATCAATCCACACAAGGATGTCGTGACAACGCCTCCACATGTGCCACGTGCCCACGTGGCTTCATGAACTATAAGAGAGACACTGTGTAGCGTGCCATTGTGTTTTGCACATACTCAAAGTACTAGTAAGGTACACGTGCATTGTACGCGTTAGATTTTGCAACCAAATTACAAATAAATACCACACTGTAGCATGTAAGCTCTGAGTCATATATGCCTGATGTAGACCTTTGTTTAATTCTTATAGTTCATCTCATTCAAAATCTATTAGTTCTTATAAAAAAACCTAGGGCTCTTTGATTCGTAGGGTTTCCAAAACACGGGAATAGGAAGAACATGGGATTAGAGTGGAATGTCATCTTGAATCCTACAGGATGGTACGAGTGTTTAATTGTGCATAGAAAAAACACAGAATTCTTTCAAAGAGGTTTGAGTGGATGGGATGTTTCCTATGAAATCTAGTGCAAATGAATCATATGGAAAAATTCCTATGGTTTACAATCCTACAAATCAAACAACCAAGATAGGAAAAATTCCTCAGGATTAGAATCCTCCAAAATTCCTTCGTGAATCCTTTGAATCAAAGAAGCCCTTAATCTATTTTATGATTCATGGAATTGTGCGTTGTAAAGCATAAAGTACAAACAAAGAATGGAAATTCAACTAGAAAAAAGTTTGGGCAGTTACGCTACGGAAGATTCTAGAACAAATGAGAACCACTGTTGTTTTGAGATTTGTGCATTATGCTTAAGTTCAACCATAGAGTCTGCTAGATTGTACATGTGGCAAAATCCGGTGGGGGGCTAGAAGGTGGTGCGAGGGGCCGAGTGGAGGGAGACTATGAAGGAGTGCACAGCTGCGAGATCGATATTTAGAGAGAGGGGGCGAGAACGTGCGCTGTTGCGCGCAGTGGCGGAGCCATGAAAAATGTCCCATGAGCTAGGGGGCCAAGCATTGCTAATCCTTTATGAGGAGGGCCAATTCATCAACTTAAACCATTTTTATCAGCAATTGTCTAATGATCACATTCATATTAGCCTTGATATATAGTGATGTTAGGGGGGCAGGGCCCTTGCTGGCCCTATCTTGGCCATTGTGCGCGCATCCGAGAGATGAAGCGGAAGGCATGGATGATGAGAGGGGGGAGTTGGATATATAATTAATGTGGGTGTATTAGCTATATATGTAATCCTATATAGAGAGGTATAGATTGATCGATGTGGACGTGGGAAAGAGGGTGAGACATCACTAGATATATAGATTGATCGATTTATGTGGAAAACTATGAAAGACCTAGCTATATACACACACACACATAGAGGAACATCGATCGTTGTGCATGCACGTCAGAGATAAAGAATGCCCGATATGATGGAGAGGGGGATGTGTGTGTGTGCCTTCATGGGAGACCGACCTGAAGAAAAAGATTGCATGTGTGCGATGGATAATGCCGACTGGTAGTGTGTGTGCATGCATGCACGAGAGAAAGTTAGTGGTACAATTATAAAGAGAAGACCAATGTGTGGGTGTAAAAGACTAGGTGAGGTCATAATCAATGTAAAGTTGAATTCAAATATTTGAATAAGAGATCATGATGTTTGAAACCCATGCATGCATGAATATAATGGAGATCTGCGCAGTGTGGTTTGGAAATGAGCATGTTGCAATGTATACACATTGAACAAGGTCAGATTGGTTTGAATTTGAGATACCGATGGCAGACATCGTTTGGCCACATTGCATCCGTGCGTGGACAAACTATTCTAATTGGAGATGATGGGTGGCTTTCGCATCACATATCTATATCTATACCCCTATATATATATATTATATTTTATATTTTTTATATAGTGTGCAGATAAATTTAACTTTGAAAGATGATCGTTGGATGAGGCCAATCCGATGGTGCAGAGCTGGCAAATTTGAGCACTACTGGCCGTTGGATATCATCTAGATTCCACCAGATTTTGCCACATGTACAATCTAGAAGACCCTATGGTTGAACTTAAGCATAATGCACAAACCTCAAAACACAAGAACTTCGTCTTTGTTCTAGAATCTTCCGTATCATAATTGCCCAAATGTTTTTCTACATGATTTGTTTTTACTTTATGCCTTACAATGCACAATTCCATGAATCTTAAAATAGATTAGCTTTCTTATAAAAACTAGATGATTTTGAATGAAATGAACTATAAGAATTAAACGAACATCTACATCATGCATATATGACTCAAAGCTTACATGCTATAATGTGGTATTTATTCATAATTTGGTTGCCAAATCTCATGCGTGCAATGCACGCGTACCTTACTAGTCTAAATGGTGTCTGTGTGTGTGTGTGTTGTGCATGTTAAACACATTGTACGTAGTATATCATACTAGTCTAAATTGTCTTTTTGGGTACACGTTAAGCTTGTTCTCCCGAAATTTCAAGCCGCCCCTTGTTATGCCGAAATTTCAAGCTAGCATCTCTGTCTATCGTCCTACGAAACTCCCGCCTCTTCAACCCGCGCCTTGTTAGCCCGAAATATTTAAGATATATCTTTGTCTCGCTGTGCTCCGACAACTCCCTCCATCTCAACCCACGCCTTTCTATTCCAAAATTACAACGCGCGCGAAAACTCCCACATCCTGTGAAATCCCGACACACGAAATGCTCGTGATACACCTGAACCGAAAGAATCGCCTCAAATCGGTGGGGGTACTTTTGTAACTTACCCCACATTTCGGACAAGCACGTCCCTAAGCCATGGTTCCCCACTCCCATCCCATCCGCCCACCCATTCGTACACCGAGGCCGGCAAAACCCGCGAAGCCCCACACCCTCCTCCGTCCGCCACCCAGCCGGAGCCTCTTCCCCGACGACGTCATCCACATCAACACCTCGACGTCCCTCATCCACCGTATCGGTGAGGATCCGTCGTCGATCTGGTCGTCCCGCCGGTTCAGCCACCCCGTCCTCCACTTCCAAGGAGCTGCCCCGACGTTCCCCTCATCTTTCGCGCCACCTGCATTCCCACACCACTGTCTTCACCTGCACCACCGAAAGAGCATCATCGTCATCGTTTCCTCAGATGAAGCTGCGGCCTAATCGGTGCCACCAAAGAGGTTGTACACTAATCGCCGCATTTTCTTCTTGATTCGATCTCACGGTGCTGCCGGCGCTCGGTCCCGAGCCGACACGGCGCGGCTCCATCCTCGCCGGCGTCGCCGGCCACTTCCTCCACGGCATCGCTCCCTCGGCGGCGACGTCCACATCAGTAGGAGCTTCTGCTGCTTTAGCTCTCACTCGCGCTGCTGCTGTGCTCTTGCTCTCGGTCCCTTTCCTGGTCTACTCTTGCTCTTGCTCTTGCTCGCGCTGCTGCTCTCGCTCTTACTCTTGCTCGCGCTGCTCCTCTCGCTCTTGCTCTTGCTTGCGATGCTGCTCCGATTTAGCTACACTTTAGTCGACTGAATCGACTTTTGGGTCAGTCGATTTTTAGGGGGTGGGGGGGGGGCTCGCCGGAGTTAAGGAAGAACCAGCCGCAGCAGGGAGGAGGGCTCGCCGGAGAGGTACCCCACTACCTATCTTAGGGTTCAGGGTGGGGGTGGTGGTCGGCGGCGGTGGCGGGGCGGTGGCGTGGGGATCGCCGGAGAAAAAGCTCGGCATGGGGGGGGGGGGGCTACAGGGATGGCCGGGGCGGTGGCGGACCGGTGGTGGGGAGTATTTTTGGGGCGGGCGGGGCGGCGCACCGCCGGCCGCGGGCGGCGGCGTGCGGCTGTTTGGCCGGTGGTGGCTGGTGGCTCAGGGGACTGGAGGTTGAAGATGAACTGCAGGCCCTTGATTTCGTATCCAACGTCTGCAAAATCGACTGACCAGAGATGAAAAAGTCAGTTGACTGACTTGTAGCCTCACCTCTAGTGCGTTCAGTTTTGACAACAAAATTCAGTTTCGACAATTAAGTTCAGAGATGAGCAGCTAATGTATACATCTAGCACTTTGTAGTTATGTATTTTACGTCATCTATTGGAGATGCTATTAGAATTCCACTCAAGTTAACGTTGTCTCTCTTATCCTGCTTCAGCCTCGGCGTCGTATAACTCACTGGAGCTGCTCCAACGACGAAACCCTCCATCACAGTGGAGCAGTACCTCGGGCTCCATCTCCAGACGCCTAAGATCTTCTTCCCCTCCTCCGACAACCAAGTCAGCCGGAGCATCCTCACCGGCCAACCCAATCACGCTGAGATCGACATGGCTTCGCCAAAGAGGTTGTACACTTCTTGTGGTTTGACTTAATCTCAACATGCTTCTTTGCATCCTGTGATCTTCGAATTCTTGTGAACCAAACACCCAGATTGGCAGAAATCTTGTGTTTTTAAATTCTCTATTTTGCACGTGCATTCCTATCCTATTCTTGTCTATTTCCTATCCCTGCATTGTTAGAATCCTCAAATTCAAACAAGCCCTTACACAATTACTTCTGTTACAGATATGTGTCAAAGAAAACCTTGTGTGGTTTGTCCTGCTCCTGCGGTGCTGTGTTCCACCCCAGCTCAGTTGCTCCAACGACGGAAGGGTTCACCACAGCAGGGATCCGCTCTCTAGACTGTATTTCACCGCCTCAGATCTTCTTCCCCGCCGCCGGCAGCCACGACAACTGCATTACCATCATCAACTAAGCAGATGACCTTGAGGACTACACGAGTCTGCAAGAGAGGTCGCACTCTTCCGTGTCTGCTTACGTTATGCATCGCTTAATATGATGACATGCTACTTTATTGTCGTGTTCACCTATTAGACTCCGACTCAGGTCGAAACTTATGCTGAAACTTGAGTTTTTAAATGGTTGTGGGGTACATATTGGGGCAGCAATCAGTACTATCTGTCTACTATCTGGTTAATCTCGGGTGTCTACTATGAGTTTCATGTTGGGTGCAAACAAACATTGAAGGAGCCATTATCTGTATTTTTTAACTAAAGCTATTATCTTCCTGCTATCATTTATTTTGGGTCTATCCATAGTTTGCTACCATCACTCTGGATTTGTGCATGCACTCCTTACATAATCTCACTATGTTTTATTCCTATGCATGTCATTTATTGTACACAATGGAACTGAACATGTAGAGCAAAAGAGACGAGCCTTGCGTGGCAATAAAATTTCATGCAGACGTCGCTCCATGGTGGGCGCAAAGGCAGCCTCCCTCCACCCATTTCGGATCGGAATCAAGAGGAAGATAACTGTTCTGAGGGGGATTCAGAAGCAGAAGACCACTCCTATTTACCCCATGAGGTCTTTGCTCTAACTTGGCATGCTGATGTTGGTAATATAATGCATATGGTGCCTTGCATTGCTTACTGTATACATCAAAGATGTAATCTTCTTAGTTTAGCATGCTTTGTGTCAATGCCATCTCTTTAGTTTCTTTATCGTATATGTGAATCATGCAATGCCATCTTGTTTAGCTAGGCATCATATATGTGAATTTTGCAATGCCACCCTGGTTAGCCAGTCATCTTATATGTGAATTATATCATGACATCATTTTTTTATTACGTTTTAAATTTGTCAACAATTTTAGTACATTCAATTACTCTTCCTGTGCATCAGCCATTCAACACGGTCATGTAAAAATCTGGAGTGGAACAAGGTCTTCAGAGCAGACAATGCTATCTAACGAAGCGCATTTCTTGCTGGTTACAGATAGCTCCTGAGAGGAGGGTTCAGAGACAGATGACCAGTCCTATTCCCCCCCCAGGTGCATGCTCTAACTTGGCAGGGTTATGATGCTCATATCGTGCGTATGGTATCTTGCATTGCTATGTCGTTTGCTTAGTTTAGACATGCTTTGTGTGAATGCCACCTATTTAGTGTCTAATTACCATATATGTGAATTATGCAATGCCATCTTGTTGCAAGACATTATATATGTGAATTATGCAATGATATCTTGTTGCAAGGCATTATATATGTGAATTATGCAATGCCATGCTGTTTAGCCAAGCGTCATATATGTGAATTATATCATGCCGTCCTTTTTTTGTATTTCTCATTGCTTTTGTCGACAATGTTTGTACATTTAACTGCTCTTCCTGTGCATCAGCCATTTGAATTGGTGATGGAGAAATCTGGAGTGAAAACAAGGTCTTCAGAGCAAACAATGCTACCTGGTGAAGCAGATGTCTTGCTGGTTACAGATCGCTCTTCAGAGGAGGATTCAGAGGCAGATGACCAGTCCTATTATCCCCCTGAGGTGTATGCTCAAACTTGGCAGGGTTATATTACTCATATCATGCATATGTTTATTGCAATGCTTAGTTTTTACATCATATACACGATATTGAATGCCATCTCTTTAGTTGACACATCATATATGTGATTGCCCTCTGCTCACTTCCTTAGTATATAAATCATATATTTGAATTATATCATGCCATGATGTTTACATAGACAACATGTATCTGAATTATGGCATGCCAACCCATTTTCTAAAGACATAATATAGTTATATCATCTCATCCTGTTCACATAGTCATCATATTTTGAAATATGTCATTCTATCCATGAATTATATCATGCCATCATGTTTATATCGACGACATGTTTGTGATTTATGGCATGCCAACCACTTTAATAGACACATCGTATAGTTATATCATGTCATCCTGTTTACATAGTCATCATATTTTGAAGTATGTCATTCTATCCTGTTTAGTTAGCCATCATACATGTGAAATTGTGTCATGCTATCCTGTTTAATTAGCCATCATATATGTGAAATTATGTCCTGCTATTCTGTTTGGTTAGACAACATAAATGCGAATTATTTCATGCCCTGTTTTCTTCCCTACTATCCATCGTACCTGTCTATCTTACAATGTCTGTACATTCAATTACTTTTCTTGTTTATCAGCCATTTCAATTGGAGGGGGTGATGGCAATATCTATGGGAGTAAAAACACGGTCTTCAGAAAAGATCATGCTACCTGTCGATGGAGATAGAACCACGGTTGTACTTGCCCAAGAACAAGCCCCACCACACATAACCCAGACTCACGCAGATTGTACCCCTACCTAGTCACTATTAGGAAAAGGCTTGTTAGTGGCACACCTATTTTGGCCATTAATGGCGCACTATAGGTGCGCCACTATCATCACGCCACTTGTAACAAGTACTAATGGTACCAGACAATAGTGGCGCACCAGGTAGTGCGCCATTACTATGTCCAACGGTGGCGCACCAGGCAGTGCGCCATTACTATGTCCAACGGTGCGCCATTACTATGCCTCCTAGGGGGGCATATTTACCTTCACGTATGCCCCTAGTGCGCCATTACTATGCCCCATAATGCGCCACTGGTATTTAGCCCTTGTGCGCCACTAGTGCTCAATATGGTGCGCCACTACTATGAATATTAGGATTTTTTTTGCTTTTTTGGTATTTGCACAGGTTACAAAATATCTGGTATTTGCACAGGTTACAAAATACACATTACATAGCACAGAATATAAACATCACACAATAGAATTCATCATATTAGTCTCCAAATTCGAAATAGCGAACAAAGTTCAAACATTAGCCAAGTTTAGGTCTCGAGACATTAGCAAAGTTCATCATATATATTAGCCGAGTTTGTCGTCACATTACAAAGTCGATATCGATCATCTAAAATAACATCACATAGAAGAGAGCTGCGGTCACGATGAGCATCATCCCGGTGAAACTGTTCTTCATCCGGTTCCTCCTCTGTTCCCTCCTCTCTCCCTCTAGATAGCGCGCGTATCTAGCTTCTTCCTCCGCCATAGTGGTGTACCCTTTGTAACTGTTACCGTTGAAACAGTGAACCTATCTCCGACACTCCTCCCAGTCGTCGTAGACTCCGGGAATCTTACCCTTGTACACGACATACGACGACATCTCTATGCACTAGACAAACAAAACGTTAGTATCAATTCACAGACAATACATAAGCAATATATAAGTATGCAACAAAAGGATCGGAAGAGAAAAGCAACACATTAATAGCACGATTAATGGCCCTACTAATAAATAGCATCGATTACATATAAGTTGAACGACTATCCAAACCAAAGAGACATACAAGTTCATTAAAGTTTAATTACAACATGAGCTAATCGATATTTCAGAACTACATAGCATGACTACTTTCGACTCGACTCAGGGACCAGAGCGTGGATGAAGCCGCGCCCTCTTTCGTGATGGTCATGAAATCACGGTCGTTGTCAACCTGCATTTGTAGCGTTGTTTCTATTTCACTGTTGGACGGTTGATATTTGAGGTAGAACTGCCCCGAGGTACGAAGGACATCTTGATGGATGATTTCTGCAAACTCCGACTGGATGTGAAAGAATTCTTGTTTGAGGTCCGTGTCCCGGATTGCCGACAAGCATGCGGCCCAATCTTTGAGACTATTTGGTAGTATAAGGTGATTATGGTCCCGTACGATCGCCCGCATGTGATGGAGGGCATAGTAGGCATCCTTCTGACCGCCAGGCGGTTGCTTGACACAGGGGAACGTCGTTACGTGGGTGAAGACGTGCTTGCCGTACCTAAAAATTGGCCTCCTGAAGGTGCCTCCAGATTTGGCTTAGCCGGGGAGAACATCATCAAGAACTTTCTTGATATTTGTGTAGTCCTTATTCGACTGACAGCCCGAGTCGAAATACATGGCCATGGAATAGTTCGGGCTTAAGAGGATGAGTGTGCAATGTGTGTCACTGCACAAAACACGGAATGTTAGAAAAAAAAGAATGATCAAAATCTAAGAAATCATATGTTACGGGGCGGTGAGGGGATGACTTACTCGAGAAAGTAAGGCACGAGGAAGTTATCCTTATCTGGGTTCGCCAGAATGACGCCTTCCAGGTATGAACTTGCGACTTGCCGGTCCCCAGCGCTGCCCAAGATCTTGGCACGCATGTAGAATGGGTCGACTATCACGATGTCCGAGGTCTTGTCTCTAATGATCCACATCTCCATACTTAGTGAAAATAGCCGAATGAAGGTGTAGTGTAGCGGATGAAGGTTAAACATAGCGAAGATGTCATGAAACCGCAGGCCGATCAAAGCCCCGATGGTGCTATCGACAAAGCCCTTGCCCTCTGGCACCTTGGCCACAAAAAGCGGGTATGCCACATCATTCTCGGAGAGACGCCGCTTCTCCAAAGAATGAACACTGTCATGCAGACTCCGCATAGCACCGGTTGCAGCATTAAGCAGATTAGTCGGTAGCATCGACCTACTCACCACATGCACCCTCCTCGAGATATCCTTAGGTGAAGGTGGCCCGTCCTGAGCACGGATCATACTTGGTGCCGGCTGGCTCGCACCCTTGTTATTCTTTCTTTTCCGTCCCTTCTGCTTCTTCTACTATAATGGGATCGAGTTCTGCTCAGAGACCACCTTCTTGAGTGTGTTGGGGCTGATAATATTTCGCACCTCGGCTATCTGAGGCTCGGTGAAGGCGGCAGCTGGAGGCGTCTCCTGAGAACTGAACGCCAGATGACGCTTGTTGCAATTGGGTTTCTCTGCGGTACCAGCTAGATCGCAATCGTCTTCTGCAGGGTTGGGTTCTTGAGAAGGAGGCCCTAAGAATTCGTCACCGTACCCATGTTCGTTGAAGTACTTATCGACCCTGGTAAATGTACCGTCATCGTCGTCCGGATCCTGTGCCATATGCATGTCCAGATCAGCTGACGGCGGCAGTGTTGCGGCAGTCTTGCCATGGCTTGGTGCCGGCACAACTGGCGGTGTTGTCTGTGGGGTGGTGTCCCCCGCCCCCAAACGAATCTTGCTCTTCGGCCAAAGCATGGACCAGCTTATGCATGCACTGAGGGTCATCACATCATCTTCGTCGGCCCTAAGGGGTCGATACGGAGGTAACAAGTCGTCGCAGCCCCGCAGCACCCGAACCAGTTGAACCCTATACACGTTGGGTGGCATCGGATTACCGTGGAACAGGCGGTTGCCCGATTGAACGATTCTGGCCTTGGCGACATCGATCAACTTGCCGTCCACGAAGTGCAGGAGAGTGCATGGAACGTTGGCGGCGCCTTGCGAAAACATGTAGGGCGTCAGGGATGCCCAGTCAAAGGCGAGGAGATGAAGTCATCGGCCGAGAGGCTAAGTTACCGTGATGGCGTCGAGCTCGGCTAATGTCGAGGCACCGCCAATGGTGGGCGGGCAACTGACGAAGGGGCCGCTTGCTGCCGAGGTGCCGGCCATCGTATTCTTCCCACACCCGGGTGTATTAAGCTCCAATGCCGGCGCCTCCGCCAGAGACACCAATGCCGCTTCCACCGGAGACACCAATGGCGCCACCAGCGCGTTTTGCGAGTTGCTTCCCATAAAGCTGGGAATCGGGGGTGGCCCCTGTTGGCCGCCCGCAATCCACGCCTGCAGCCCCTCAAGCAAGGTAGGCATAATGGCGGTGATCATCGCTCCCAGTTGGTCTCGCACTTGCTCCTCGACTATCTCCGGAATCCGCGCCACTTGTGCCTTGAGTTCTTGAACCTCGCGCTCCTGGCTTTCCAAGCTGGTCTTTCTCTCCTTTTGCCCAGCGGTATATTATTCCGACCATTTAATGGACAAGCCTTTGCCGGCCACATGACCAGCTGACGTCGGCTTACTTAGCTTATCCTTGTGTTTCATTACATTCAACGCCCTATTTAAAGTGGTGTCCCAAGGGGAGCTCTGAGACGACCCCGCGCTACTGCTTTCAGTTTCCTGCAGAAGGAACATGAACCATTTAGAAATTTGGCTTCATTAATTAGAATGCAACCATATGGAGCTAATTATGTGGGGGTGTATTCCTTACCAGAACAAGCTCAAGCGCCTTGGTCTTCGGATCCGTGGTAAGCTCCTTTGTTATCGGGTCAATCTTGTACCGGGCCCTGACATAGTTCCTAGTCTGCTTGTCACGGTATTTATCAAAGAGGGGCGGTAGGCCTTGCTCGGCACGCTCTGCGTCCTCCTTGTCCAATATAGGTTCCGCCACTCTGGAACCGCCGGGACCGAGTTTGTGGACCCCTAAGTTCAAGTCCCGCATATCTTTCTCCCAGTGACTTGATTCTGCGGTTGCGTTGCTCTCGCACTTGATCTTGAACTCCAGGTAGTCAGCTTCGCTGATCGAAGGATTTGTCTCCTTGATCTTCTCATAACTATCACCTTTTTCAATCCTTATCTTCACCGCGGCTCTCCAAGTAGCCAGGGTCGTGCTCATCTTCGTGAGGGCGGCACTGTTCACTTTATTCCCTGAGAGGCGTGTGTTTGCGAAGTCACCGGGGAACTTGTATCGTTCGTGCAGCTTCGTGAAGTGGACGTTGCGCAAATTCCCTCGGTCACGATGCCTTAGGTTCTCGGTGTTGATCGAGACGGTGCTCCGGAGAATGCACCCGAGCTGTCCCGCGTACCCCTTGACTAATTCTTTGGGCGTCGTTGGCTGCCCACTAGAGGACACTTCAGTAAATTCCTCCTTGACAATGCCGAGCACGTTCGGGCGCTGGTCCTTTCGTTGCCTCTTAGGTTGGCTGCCATCTGTGCGTGCGCTGCCATCATTAGTGGTGGCATCCTCGGCGGCACCATCAGTGGTGTCATCCTCGACGCCACTAGGCGTTGTGTAGTTGGGATCGGTGTCTTCGGCGGTGTCCTCATAGCGGTGAGGTTCTTCCTCCATCTCCTGGGACAGCTCCCAGAATGCCTTTCCCGAACCGCCGGCCTCGTCGTTGTGGGCCATGTTTCGCTCTAAATAGGAAAAAAGTTTGGTCAAAAAGTTGGTTATTGTCAAGGAACAAAATCTCTAAGTTGACCAAATAACCTAATTCTCAAGGAATGCCGCCAAAAATTTGGTTATTGTCAAGGAACAATTGAGAGATGTTTGTGATATTGCCTAGGTGTTTTGGGATGGAACCTGTTAGTGTGTTCTTGCTAAGGTCCAAGTCCACGTTCTCAAGGACCTCATCTTTGCAGGCTAATTTTCTAGCTTGTAACACTGGGATTAGTAGCTTAATTAATCGACTAGTCGGTCGTATGGTGGTGTAATTAACTCGTTTTAATACTGGCCAGTCATGTGGAGTATACTAGCTCACTGGGTGCCCCTAAAGATACCCCAGCCGTATCATTTGATTAATTAGTAAGTAAGCAATTGATCTAGCTAGCATTGCCATGCCATGCGTCCACCTTGTTTTAATACTAAACTAATCCAAGGCCTCTTTCTAAAGCCACAACTTCTAGGTCACTAATCCAAGGCCTCTTTCCAAAGCCACAACTTCTAGGTCACCTTCTAGGTCACTAATCCAAGGCCTCTTTCCAAAGCCACAACTTCTAGGTCACCTTCTAGGTCACTAATCCAAGGCCTCTTTCCAAAGCCACAACTTCTAGGTCACTAATCCATGGCCGTATCATTTGATTAATTTTTGTTTCGGTTGAGAATCGGGCACCTTCTAGGTCAAGAAAATTGGGCATGACCTTTGCTAATTTTCTTGACCTAGGAGTGCCCCATTCTCAACCGAAACGGAAATTAATCAACATTTCAGGAGAAAGGGGTCATTTCAGAACATCACAAGTAGCAGCAGTATCACCTGACAAAAGCACAAGTAGCAGCAGCATCACAAGTAGTACATCAGCACAGTAAATATAGAGATTGAGCATCCAGTAGCCTTGTTCTCAGCTCTCTGGATGAGTTTTGGAAGCAATATGTTGCTGGAGCACCAGGGCATCTTATTTCAAGGATGACATATCTCGATGTACAACATTGCTGTAATTTTCAGGGCCACAAGCGTACTGGTAAAATGTAAACATTAGCTAATGAATGCATTTACAAGGTTGATGAGAATTATTGTGTGCCTTGCTCTCTTCACCTTGTTGCTATGTCTTTGAAAGACGCAATAAAACCAAATGTTTTGATCTAGTTGATCTAAATAAAGGACTTGTTGATCACATATGTATCTAGTTTGTCCCTTGACTGAGGATTCATGCCAATGGATGGGTGGTGGATATGTTATCAGGTCCTTTTGCTTGTACAACACTAGCCTGCATATATTTTGCTTGAACATAAGAGAAACGAGATTGGCTTGAACATTAGAATCATACAAAATCTAGAACGCGCCTGTTTTGTTAACATCCTCAAACAAAGCAGAATCTCCCCTTGTTCTCAGCTCTCTGAACGAATGTTCAGAGACAAATCAGACTTGACAGTAAAGATCAAAATTTCAGACTTGACAGTAAATATAGTGGAAACTGAAGATTATTTAGGAACACACTTGTTCCTAAACTTGATGTCGATTTAGCAACACAGTCTTTAGTGAGAGTATAAGAAATAACTACTCCATCTACTTAGGTGATTCTACACTAAACCAGAACAAGTTGATGTTCAGTCAAGTTGATTTCAAACTTGACACATAAATAAAATTTGACATCAATGAAATTTAGACTATGAGTGCGTGCCCATGACATCTGCATTGTTCTCTACACCACACACCATCAACACTGCTAGCTACTCATACTCGATCGCCCCAGCTTTTGCCATGGACAGCAAGAATATCAACTTGAATACCATTGGTATATTTCCTATTTCTACAAAGACCTTGCACAATTGGCAATGATGTTCAGTAGCAGAGATTCAAATTCATTAGTTTTGAGTGTACACCGTGAAAAACTGTACATCTGATTATTTGGTCATTTTACTGCCCATTTTAAAAACATCTTAAACATCCTACAAGATGGTGTGAAGGAAATGATCACAAGATAGCACTGAATACTGCTACCTCTTGAGCACTGCGTTGGTTTTCCCCGAAGAGGAAGGGATGATGCAGCAAAGTAGCGTAAGTATTTCCCTTAGTTTTTGAGAACCATGGTATCAATCCAGTAGGAGGCTACGCGCGAGTCCCTCGTACCTGCACAAAACAAATAAATCCTCGCAACCAACGCAAATAGGGGTTGTCAATCCCTATAAGGCCACTTACGAGAGTGAGATCTGATAGATATGATAAGATAATATTTTTGGTATTTTTGTGATAAAGATGCAAAGTAAAATAAAGGCAAAGTAAATAGCAAAGTAGTAGGAGAATAATATGATAAAGATAGACCCGGGGGCCATAGGTTTCACTAGTGGCTTCTCTCGAGAGCATAAGTATTCTACGGTGGGTGAACAAATTACTGTTGAGCAATTGACAGAATTGAGCATAATTATGAGAATATCTAGGCATGATCATGTATATAGGCATCACGTCCGAGACAAGTAGACCGACTCCTGCCTGCATCTACTACTATTACTCCACTCATCGACCGCTATCCAGCATGCATCTAGAGTATTAAGTTAAAAACAGAGTAACGCCTTAAGCAAGATGACATGATGTAGAGGGATAGACTCATGCAATATGAAGAAAACCCATCTTGTTATCCTCGATGGCAAAAATACAATATGTGCCTTCCTGCCCCTACTGTCACCGGGAAAGGACACCGCAAGATTGAACCCAAAGCTAAGCACTTCTCCCATTGCAAGAAAGATCAATCTAGTAGGCCAAACCAAACTGATAATTCGAAGAGACTTGCAAAGATAACCAATCATACATAAAAGAACGGCTACCCTTGTATCATCCTTGGTTGATTGTGTACCGTGTGAACCCTATGTATTCGAGGATCTAGGGCATGTCTAACTTGTTCTTGTTGGTTTAGTGTTTCTCTTGTGTTTCCTTTGTGTTTTCCATCTCTTTCCACCTCGTGTTCTTCATGTTCTTTGTAGGATTCTGCTCCTATTGTGAAAGATCGTCCTATAGGGTTCCTACCCTACATCATCTTGGTATCTTGAGCCTTGTTGATCACGATTTCAGAGCCTTGCTACCTCTTGAGCACTGCGTTGGTTTTCCCCGAAGAGGAAGGGATGATGCAGCGAAGTAGCGTAAGTATTTCCCTCAGTTTTTGAACCAAGTTATCAATCCAGTAGGAGGCTACGCGCGAGTCCCTCGTACTTGCACAAAACAAATAAATCCTCCCAACCAACGCAAATAGGGGTTGTCAATCCCTATAAGGCCACTTACGAGAGTGAGATCTGATAGATATGATAAAGATAATATTTTTGGTATTTCTGTGATAAAGATGCAAAGTAAAATAAAGGCAAAGTAAATAGCAAAGTAGTAGGAGAATAATATGATAAAGATAGACCCGGGGGCCATAGGTTTCACTAGTGGCTTCTCTCGAGAGCATAAGTATTCTACGGTGGGTGAACAAATTACTGTTGAGCAATTGACAGAATTGAGCATAATTATGAGAATATCTAGGCATGATCATGTATATAGGCATCACGTCCGAGACAAGTAGACCGACTCCTGCCTACATCTACTACTATTACTCCACTCATCGACCGCTATCCAGCATGCATCTAGAGTATTAAGTTAAAAATAGAGTAATGCCTTAAGCAAGATGACATGATGTTGAGGGATAGACTCATGCAATATGAAGAAAACCCCATCTTGTTATCCTCGATGGCAACAATACAATACGTGCCTTGCTGCCCTTACTGTCACCGGGAAAGGACACAGCAAGATTGAACCCAAAGCTAAGCACTTCTCCCATTGCAAGAAAGATCAATCTAGTAGGCCAAACCAAACTGATAATTCGAAGAGACTTGCAAAGATAACCAATCATACATAAAAGAATTGAGAGAAGATTCAAATATTATTCATAGATAGACTTGATCATAAACCCACAATTCATCGGTCTCAACAAACACACCGCAAAAAGAAGATTACATCAAATAGTTCTCCATAAGAGAGGGGGAGAACATTGTATTGAGATCCAAAAAGAGAGAAGACGCCATCTAGCTAATAACTATGGACCCGTAGGTGTGAGGTAAACTCCTCACACTTCATCGGAGGGCTATGGTGTTGATGTATAAGCCCTCTGTGATCGATGCCCCCTTCGGCGGAGCTCCGGAACAGGCCCCAAGATGGGATCACATGGATATAGAAAGTTGCGGTGGTGGAATTAGGGTTTTGGCTCCATATCTGATCGTTTGGGGGTACGTAGGTATATATAGGAGGAAGGAGTACGTCGGTGGATCAACAGGGGGCCCACGAGGGTGGAGGGCGCGCCTGGGGGGGGTAGGCGCGCCCCCTACCTCGTGGCCTCCTCTTTTCTTTCTTGACGTAGGATCCAAGTCTCCCGGGTCTTGTTCGTTGAGAAAATCACGTTCTCGAAGGTTTCATTCCGTTTGGACTCCGTTTGATATTCCTTTTCTTCGAAACCCTAAAACAGGCAAAAAAACAACAATTCTGGGCTGGCCCTCCGGTTAATAGGTTAGTCCCAAAAATAATATAAAAGTGGATAATAAAGCCCAATAATGTCCAAAAACAGTAGATAATATAGCATGGAACAATCAAAAATTATAGATACATTGGAGACGTATCAAGCATCCCCAAGCTTAATTCCTGCTCGTCCTCGAGTAGGTAAATGATAAAAACAGAATTTTTGATGCGGAGTGCTACTTGGCATAATTTTAATGTAATTCTTCTTAATTGTGGTATGAATATTCAGATCCGAAAGATTCAAGACAAAAGTTCATATTGACATAAAAATAATAATACTTCAAGCATACTAACTAAGCAATTATGTCTTCTCAAAATAACATGGCCAAAGAAAGTTCATGCCTACAAAATCATATGGTTTAGTCATGTTTCATTTTTGTCACACAAGAATGCTCTCATCATGCACAACCCCGATGACAAGCCAAGCAATTGTTTCATACTTTAGTAATCTCAAACCTATAAACTTTCACGCAATATATGAGCGCGAGCCATGGACATAGCACTATGGGTGGAATAGAATATAATGAGGGGGGTTATGTGGAGAAGACAAAAAAGGAGAAAGTCTCACATCAACGAGGCTAATCAATGGGCTATGGAGATGCCCACCGATTGATGTTAATGCAAGGAGTAGGGATTGCCATGCAGCGGATGCACTAGAGCTATAAATATATGAAAGCTCAGCAAAAGAAACAAGTGGGTGTGCATCCAGCTTGCTTGCTCATGAAGACCTAGGGCACTTGAGGAGGCCCATTGTTGGAATATACAAGCCAAGTTCTATAATGAAAAATTCCCACTAGTATATGAAAGTGACAAAACAAGAGACTCTCTAACATGAAGATTAAGGTGCTACTTTGAAGCACAAGTGTGGCAAAGGGTAGTAACATTGTCCCTTCTCTCTTTTTCTCTCATTATTTTTTTGTGCCTTCTCTTTTTTATGGCCTTTTTTTTATTCCTCACTTGGGACAATGCTCTAGAAAATGATGATCATCACACTTCTATTTATTTACAACTCAATGATTACAACTCGATACTAGAACAAAAGATGACTCTATATGAATGCCTCCAGCGGTGTACCGAGATATGCAATGGACTAAGAGTGAGATGTATGAAAGAATTATGAATGGTGGCTTTGCCACAAATACTATGTCAACTACATGATCATGCTAAGCAATATGACAATAATGAATGTGTCATGATGAACGGAATGATGGAAAGTTGCATGGCAATATATCTCGGAATGACTATGGAAATGCCATAATAGGTAGGTATGGTGGCTGTTTTGAGGAAGATATAAGGAGGTTTATGTGGGAAAGAGCGTATCATATCACGGGGTTTGGATGCACCGGTGAAGTTTGCGCCAACTCTCAATGTGAGAAAGGGCAATGCACGGTACCGAAGAGGCTAGCAAGGATGGAAGGGTGAGAGTGCGTATAATCCATGGACTCAACATTAGTCATAAAGAACTCACATACTTATTGCAAAAATCTACAAGTCATCAAAAACCTCGGTACTACGCGCATGCTCCTGGGGGGATAGATTGGTAGGAAAAGACCATCGCTCGTCCCCGACCGCCACTCATAAGGAAGACAATCAAATAACACCTCATGTTTCAAATTTGTTGCATAATGTTTACCATACGTGCATGCTACGGGACTTGCAAACTTCAACACAAGTATTTCTCAACTTCACAACTACTCAACTAGCACGACTTTGATATTACTACCTCCATATCCCAAAACAATCATCAAGCATCAAACTTCTCTTAGTATTCAAAACACTCTTAAGAAAATTTTACTAACTTTGAATACCTAGCATATTAGGATTTTAAGCAAATTACCATGCAATTAAGACTCTCAAAATAATCTAAGTGAAGCATGAGAGATCAATAGTTTCTATAAAACAAATCCACCACCGTGCTCTAAAAGATATAGGTGAAGTACTAGAGCAAAAATTATATAACTCAAAAGATATAAGCGAAGGACATAGAGTATTCTAAAAAATTCCAAATCATGTATGGCTCTCTCAAAAGGTGTGTACGGCAAGAATTATTGTGGTAAACTAACAATCAAAGACTCAAATCATAGAAGACGCTCCAAGCAAAACACATATCATGTGGCAAATAAAAATATAACTCCAAGTAAAGTTACCGATAGAAGTAGACGAAAGAGGGGATGTCTTCCGGGGCATCCCCAAGATTTGTCTTTTCGGTGTCCTTAGATTATCTTGGGGGTGCCATGGGCATCCCCAAGGTTAGGCTCTTGCCACTCCTTGTTCCATAATCCATCAAATCTTTACCCAAAACTTGAAAACTTCACAACACAAAACTTAAAGTAGAAAATCTCTTGAGCTCCGTTAGCGAAAGAAAATAAAAGACCACTTCAAGGTACTGTAATGAACTCATTATTTATTTATATTTGTGTTATACCTACTGTATTCAAACTTCTCTATGGTTTATAAACTATTTTACTAGCCATAGATTCATCAAAATAAGCAAACAACACATGAAAAACAGAATCTGTCAAAAACAGAACTGTCATTAGTAATCTGTAGCTAGTGCAAGATCTGGAACCCCAAAAATTCTAAAATAAATTGATGGATGTGAGGAATTTATCTATTAATCATCTTCAAAAAGAATTAACTAAATAGCACTTTCCAAATAAAAATGACAGCAGTTCTCGTGAGCGCTAAAGTTTCTGTTTTTTACAGCAAGTTCAACAAGACATTCCCCAAGTCTTCCCAACGGTTCTACTTGGCACAAACACTAATTAAACACAAAAAACACAACCAAAACAGAGGCTAGATAAATTATTTATTACTAAACAGGAGCAAAAAGCAAGGAATAAAAATAAAATTGGGTTGCCTCCCAACAAGCGCTATCGTTTAACGCCCCTAGCTAGGCATAACAAGCAAGAATAGATCTAGGTATTGCCATCTTTGGTAGGCAATTCTTCAATTAGGCATCTACCATCTTTAGGAAATTTCATTATTTTTATTAATTATCAAACTTTTAGGCACAAGATCGAAAAGTTCATTTGTAGCAAATGGTTCCTTAATGATAGCAAAAAGATTGGGATGAATACTTATAGATTTGAGATCCACATTTTCCTTACTAGAGGATTCACCCTTATTTTTAGGAACGTACATAAGCTTGGAAACTTTAGCGGAAGAACTTGGAGTTTTCTTTACGAAAGAAAAAGTGGTTCCCAAGTTGGTAATAATATCCTCAAGTTTATCGATCCTAGTAGAATCGTGATTTATTTTCTCATTAACTATGGGTTCCTTTTCTTTAATATTTTTCAAAGTAACTCCTACTTTAGATCCATATTGAGAGATTCGGCTGTGGATCTTTTTATCCAAATTTTCAATTAAGTCTACGGTAGCAACCTTATTTTCAATAATTTCAAGCCTTTGCATTACATGCTCCAAAGTTAATACTGTTCCATTAACCAAGAGAGGGGGTGAGCCAAATAAATCTATCATATCATTATAAGAATCAAAAGTATGGCTATCGAAGAAGTTCCCTCCGGTAATAGTATCAAGAACATATCTGTGCTAAGGAGTAATGCCTACATAAAATTGCGAAGGAGAACGGAAGTAGATTGCTTCCTAGTAGATCTATTTTGAGCATTGCAAATTCTATACCAAACATCTTTTAGATTTTCTCCCTCCCTTTTCTTAAAATTTAGAATTTCATTCTCGGGAGACAACGGAGAAGATAAGGGACTAGCCATAACGATAAGCAAACAAACTAACACACAAGCAAACAAAAAGCAAGCGGGCAAAAAGAGGCAAATAGAGAAAGAGAGGGAGGATAGAGAGAGAGAGGGTGAATAAAACGGCAAGGGTGAAGTGCGGGAGAGGAAAACGAGAGGCAAATGGCAAATAATGTAATGTGGGAGATAAGGGTATGTGATGGGTACTTGGTATGTTGACTTTTCCGTAGACCTCCTCGGCAATGGCGCCAGAAATCCTTCTTGCTACCTCTTGAGCACTGTGTTGGTTTTCCCCGAAGAGGAAGGGATGATGCAGCAAAGAAGCGTAAGTATTTCCCTCAGTTTTTGAGAACCAAGGTATCAATCCAGTAGGAGGCTACGCGCGAGTCCCTCGTAGCTGCACAAAACAAATAAATCCTCACAACCAACGCAAATAGGGGTTGTCAATCCCTATAAGGCCACTTACGAGAGTGAGATCTGATAGATATGATAAGATAATATTTTTGGTATTTTTGTGATAAAGATGCAAAGTAAAATAAAGGCAAAGTAAATAGCAAAGTAGTAGGAGAATAATATGATAAAGATAGACCCGGGGGCCATAGGTTTCACTAGTGGCTTCTCTCGAGAGCATAAGTATTCTACAGTGGGTGAACAAATTACTGTTGAGCAATTGACAGAATGGAGCATAGTTATGAGAATATCTAGGTATGATCATGTATATAGGCATCACGTCCGAGACAAGTAGACCGACTCCTGCCTGCATCTACTACTATTACTCCACTCATTGACCGCTATCCAGCATGCATCTAGAGTATTAAGTTAAAAACAGAGTAACGCCTTAAGCAAGATGACATGGTGTAGAGGGATAGACTCATGCAATATGAAGAAAACCCCATCTTGTTATCCTCGATGGCAATAATACAATACATGCCTTGCTGCCCCTACTGTCAGTGGGAAAGGACACCGCAAGATTGAACCCAAAGCTAAGCACTTCTCCCATTGCAAGAAAGATCAATCTTGTAGGCAAAACCTAACTGATAATTCGAAGAGACTTGCAAAGATAACCAATCATACATAAAATAATTCAGAGAAGATTCAAATATTATTCATGGATAGACTTGATCATAAACCCACAATTCATCGGTCTCAACAAACACACCGCAAAAGAAGAATACCTCGAATAGTTCTCCACAAGAGAGGGGGAGAACATTGTATTGAGATCCAAAAAGAGAGAAGAAGCCATCTAGCTAATAACTATGGACCCGTAGTTGTGAGGTAAACTACTCACACTTCATCGGAGGGCTATGGTGTTGATGTAGAAGCCCTCCGTGATCGATGCCCCCTCCGGCGGAGCTCCGGAACAGGCCCCAAGATGGGATCTCGTGGATACAGAAAGTTGCGGTGGTGGAATTAGGGTTTTGGCTCCATATCTGATCGTTTGGGGGTACGTAGGTATATATAGGAGGAAGGAGTACATTGGTGGAGCAACAGGGGGCCTGCGAGTGTGGAGGGCGCGCCTGGGGGTGGGGTAGGCGCGCCCCCTACCTTGTGGACTCCTCTTTTCTTTCTTGGGTAGGGTCCAAGTCTCCCAGGTCTTGTTCGTTGAGAAAATCACATTCTCGAAGGTTTCATTCCGTTTGGACTCTGTTTGATATTCCTTTTCTTCGAAACCCTAAAATAGGCAAAAAAAACAGCAATTCTGGGCCGGGCCTCCGGTTAATAGGTTAGTCCCAAAAATAATATAGAAGTGGATAATAAAGCCCAATAATGTCCAAAACAGTAGATAATATAGCATGGAGCAATCAAAAATTATAGATACGTTGGAGACGTATCAAATACTTCAACTTCCTCATCTGTCTGCAGTTAACTTCCAACTTGGTAACCCATTTGGATCGAGAAAACAAGCACACAGAGAATCACTAAGTGGCAAAGATGCAGTTTTACCAGAGGGGCTTGTGCCAGACAGAGGTTTTGGGGAAGGCGTCGTCTCCGCTCCGAGGTACGGCTAGTGTTCGCCGCTGGACGCGTGTGTGCACCTGCCTGAGGAAGCAAACCAAGGGCATGAGGGGGAAGGGGAGGGAAGGGAAGGGAAGAGGAGAAGATTGGGTGAGAGAGTGCATACCTGGACGACGGCGCGACGGAGCAATCAGGCTGGCGCGCTCGATCTGTTCGGCCGTTCGGAGGGGGAGGAAGGAGAGGATGGGGAGAGGGAGGCGGCGGGGCGCGGATTGGGAGTGGACGCATCCCACGGGCGAGGGCTGCGGCGCAGTAGGGGCGGCGACGTAGTGGGTGGGGCGGCAGCGCAGTGGGTCGGCGCAGTGGGTCGGACGCTCTGCTCCGGCTGAGAGACATGTGAGATTGGGAGAAGGACGAACATATGGCGAGATGGACAACACATACAGAGTGGGGAAGGTTAGCAATGGCGAACCATCTAGGGGTGCGCCATAAACACAGTGATATCAGTGGCGCACCTTCCCCTGGTGCGCCATTACTAACTTTTTTGGGGATTTTAAATTGCATCTAATAATTTTTTAGAAAATGACGATCAAATTTGAAAACATTTATGAATGTGGAAAAATATCATCAAATTTGTTATTTGAAAATTTTTATGAATATGAAAAAATATCATCAAATTTGTTATTTCAATTTTTTTGGATTTTTAGTTGCATCTAATAATTTTTTAGAAAATGTCGATCAAATTTGAAAACATTTATGAATGTGAAAAAATATCATCAAATTTGTTATTTGAAAATATTTATGAATATGAAAAAATATCATCAAATTTGTTATTTGAAAATATTTTTTTGGATTTTTAGTTGCATCTAATAATTTTTTAGAAAACATTTATGAATATGAAAAAATATTCATGAATTCAAAAAGTGCCCATGAAATTTAAAAATATTCGTGAGTTCAAAAAATATTAACAAATTCAATACTTTTTGTGAGTTAGAAATTCAATACCAGAATAAACCTAAATAAAAATTGGTATACCAATGGTGCACCTCCTAGGGGTGCGCCATAAGTACATTGATAGCCATGGCGCACCTTCTCCTGGTACGCCATTAGTAACTCTTTTTTGGATTTTTAGTTGCATTCATTTGTGAATTGGTAAAACATTTATGAATATGAAAAAATATCATCAAATTTGAAAAAATACTCATGAATTCAAAAGTGCCCATGAAATTTAAAAATATTCATGAGTTCAACAAATATTAACAAATTCAATACTTTTTGTGAGTTAGAAATTCAATACCAGAATAAACATAAATAAATACTCATGAGGACTACAACAGAAGAAATGTCATTTCCATATGTCGAAATACAATCGAGAAATGAAGACTACAATTTAAATATAATCGATCTTAGCTAGCTATCTTTTCACAATCTTGTTGCCCTTCTTTTTCGCAAATGGAGTTCTTCTCTTGAACGAACGTCCTTTAGGTAGGGTGGTCCTGCTTCTTCTTGTGGTGTATGGCACTTCATCGTCGTCGTCATGTTCGATCTTTGGGTGACCGTACTTGTCGAAGTCTTGCTCATTGGCGACTCCATCCATTGTGATGATCTTCCTTTTGCCTCTCCTCACGACAACACGACTGGGCTTTGACGGGTCGGTAATGAATAAGCATTGGTCCACTTGGGAAGCCAGTACCCATGGCTCATTTTTTGCGGTGACGTTTGCGCCCGCGGTCTTGGATTTGGCTTCGGGTATAACCATGGTGGTGAAATACCGGTCTTCTTTTAGGACGCTCTTGGCCCATCTGACATGGAACATCGGGACCTTCTCTCCAGCATAGCTCAGCTCCCAGATCTCTCAATCCTTTCGTAGTATCCGTACTAGTCGTTAACGGTGTAGGATTCCATCGTTACCTTGGAGTTCTGATAACCATCGCTCTTCATGTCCTTGTCCTCGGTGTAGAATGTGTAGCTGTTGATATCGTACGCCTCATAGGTCATCAGGTTGTGCTTGGCGCCCTGTGACAAGGCGAATATGAGTTTTTCTTCCGCGGAAGAATCCTCATGTAAAGGGTACGACAGAAGCTTCTCCTTGAACCAATGCGTGAAACATGAGTTGTGCTCTTTGATTATATCTCCGTCCGTCCTCTGTTGGCCTCGGTCATTATACGTCTTCTCAATAAAGGTTTTGTGCTCTACCACCCAAGGATCGACCACGTCTACGTGTTGTAGCGCGACTAGGTTTGCTCTTTCAAAGTAGGCGAGTCGACCCTCAAAGTCGACATAAATTTCGCGGCGACCATCATGGTGACCCCATCCAGCGAGCCTGCCGAGGTGCCTGTTGACGGGCAGACCAACGGGGTTCTCGATGCCTAGATAATTCATGAAGTAAGAGATGCACTCTTCGGTCAAAAAGCCCCTGGCTATGCTTCCCTCTAGACGTGACATGTTGCGAACGTATCCTTTGATGACACCATTCATCCTTTCGAACGGCATCATGCTGTGCAGGAACATCGTCCCGAGTTGGATGATATCCTCCACGATATGGACCAGCAGCACCATAACGTCGAAGAATGCGGGCGGGAAGTACATCTCGAGCTCGCATAGTATCACCACGATCTCTTCCTATAGCCTTCTGAGTTGCCTCATGCCAACCGACTTCCAAGAGATGACGTTGAAAAAGTTGCATAGGCCAAATAGTGTTTCACGAACGTGCGCGTCCATGATCCCACGGATTGCAACTGGAAGTATCTGCGTCATCAGCACGTGATAGTCATGAGACTTCATTCCGTTGAACTTCTGCTTCGCTGAGTCTAGGTATCTTCTTATCTTCCCTGCGTAACTGTAAGGAAGTTTTACTCCTACGAGGCAGGTGAAAAACTGCTCGATCTCCTCCTAACTTAGAGTGAAGCATGCGGGAGGGTAGCCATTTCCGATCTTCTTGGCCTTTTTGCCTTTGCGACGACTTTCCGTGTCCTTCGCCTCATCATCATCATCATCATCATCACTAGCGTGAAGCTCCTCCCTGATGCCCATTGATTTCAAGTCTGCCCTTGCTTTCCGCCCATCTTTGGACCTCTCTGGCATGTTGAGAAGGGTACCAAGCAGACTCTCACACACGTTCTTCGTGATATGCATGACATCAAGGCTGTGAGGCACACGGAGGATCTTCCAGTACGGCAAGTCCTAGAAAACAGACCTCGTTTTCCATACCTTCAGCAGTGGCTCTAGCGCCTTTCGCTTCTTTCCCGGCTCTGGCACCTTTCGCTTCTTTCCTGACAGTGGGCAATCTTTCCAATTTCTCAACATCTCGTCTATTTCCTCGCCTCTCCTCGTACACGGGCCTCTTCGGGGTTCGGTTTCACCATCGAACAGATCCTTGCGTTTTCTCCATGAGCCATCATCGCGAAGCCACCTTCGATGTCCCATGAACACGGTTTTCGAAGACCCGGGATCTCTATCTAGCTGGCGATACGTTGTGTCATCCATGCACCTGACGCATCCAGAAAATCCGTGGACCACCTGCCCCACGACATATCCGTAACCGAGATAGTCGTGCACCGTCGTGAGCAGTGCGGCTCTCATAGGGAAATATTCTTTCTCTGCGGCGTCCCACGTATTGGCTGGCGTTTTCCACAGCGTGTCTAGCTCCTCTTTCAGCAGCCCCAGATACAGATTGATGTCGTTCCCTGGTTGTTTCGGCCCTTCAATTAGCATACTCATGTGAATGTACTTCCTCTTCATGCACAACCAGGGGAAGGTTGTACATCCACACAAACACATGTCAGGTGCTATGTGTGCTTCTCTGGCTGCCAAACGGATTGACTCCATCGGTGCTCGCGCCTAGCACGATGTTCCTTGGATCGTCCCCAAATTCTGGGTGTTCGAAGTTCAACGCTCGCCACTGGCTCGCATCCTTAGGGTGACTCAGCATCTTGTCTTTTTTATTTATCTCCAGATCATTTCCGTCATCTTCTCGCTTCTTCTCCTCCCTATCCGCGTGCCAACGCAGGAGCTTTGCTAGCTTAGGGTCTAAGAAATACCGCTGCAGACGAGGAGTGATCGGAAAGTACCACACCACTTTTCGAGGAGCTTTCTTCCTCTTCTTGTATCGAGTGACGTCGCACACCGGACATATGGTAGACTCCGCGTGCTTGTCCCGATAAATCATGCAATTGTTCATGCACACATGGTATTTCACTTGCGGTAAATCCAGAGGACACACGATTTTCTTCGCCTCCTCGAAACTTGTCGGGTACTTGTTCCCCTTGGGAAGACGTTCGTGCCAGAATGACATGTTCTCGTCGAAGCATGTGTCGGTCATTTTGTGTTTTACCTTCATCTCTAGAGCCATGAGTGTTACTTTCAGGCAGGTATCCTCGGGCCTGCATCCTTCATACAATGGAGTAACCGCGTCTATCTCCAATTGATCCAGTTTGGCTTTCTCTCGGGCGGCAGCTCTTGCGTTATCCGTCTGCTTGAGAAGCAGCTCTTGAATATGAGGGTCCTCCACCCAGCCCATCGATGGTCCATCATCGTCTGCTCCAGAATCTTCATCTTCATGATCATGCCCTTCGTATTGACCTTCCTCATCATCATGTCCGGCATCTTCTACATGATGACTGTGTACTGCATCTACTTCGTGATCATGTCCTGGAGATTCTTCGTCTTCTCGCCCGCCCTCGCCGCGGTTGTCTTGCTGCCCTTCCTCATTTCTTGCCCGGCCCCCATGGACGACTTCATAGTCATCTTCATCACCTTGCCACCGATAGCCATCCATGAAACCACGCAAGAGCAGGTGGTCCTGCACCTGTACGGAATCCGGGTCCATAAGGCTCTTCAGCTTGCATCTTCGACACAAACATCCTATCTCCGTCTCGTTCTTTTGAAGCATCTCGGCCTTGGCGGAGCTCAAAAACCTTTTCATGATGCCTTCGGTCATCGTGTGGACCATGGTCGCCTGTGGGGTAGAGCAAAACGATGTTTTAGAACCCAAATTTTTTTTGGCATGACTTTGCCTAAAAATAGGACCAAAAAGAATGCATAGTGCCAAATTCTCGCCGAAACGGAAACGAATCAACATTCTGGCAAAATATTGGCAACTATCGCATTTCAAATACCGGTATCTGCAAACACAAATATATGCAACACCACAAACATACGTAGATCTAGGCCATAAAAAGTGTGTACGTTGTTGGAGGGAGAAAAAGGTAGATATAGAACATAAAGAAAGCTTTGCCCTTACTTACCTATCAAAAAAGGAAATTTAACCACTTAATTTGGGTGAATCTATGGTGCAAATGAGGTGAGGAGGAGGCAGCCGAGACCAAGCTTGGTAGAGGTGGAGAGAATGAAGTGGGGAAAGTGAGTGTGGTAGGTGGCTGTCCAAAATATCTAGCTGCTCCCAGGTTACCAATGGCGCACCACCTAAGAATGCGCCATTAGTAACCAGGGTTACTAATGGCGCACCTGGTGAGTGGTGCGCCATTACTAGTTTAAAAAACATGTTAGTGGTGGCGCAACAGTGGACAGTGTGCCATTACTAGTTAAAACTAGAAATGTCGCACTGTCCCCTGGTGCGCCACTGCTAACAATTTTTTAACCTTTTTTTCAAAACTAGTAATGGCGCACCGCCCACTTGGTGCGCCATTAGTAATGAGGACATTAATGGCGTACCTGTATGTGGTGCGCCATTAATGTCCATATTAGCTATAGCCCTTTTCCTAGTAGTGAGTTGGACAGAGAACCAGCTACACCCCTTCTAACCCCAACCCTAGCAGATAGTAACCCAGTTCCTATTGACACAGCACCGTCTCCACCACAGAGCACCCAAAGACGAGCAGTTAGTAAGGCAATTGCAGTGCCCAAAGCACGAGGACCGCCACTCCGAACCCCAAGTCAACGCTTAAAGCAGAAGAAGAATTCTTCTCAGGTCAGGTTCCGTAGCTATGGTTCATACTACTTTACTCTTGCATCACTGTATTTACTCATACCAACTAATTTCAAATTTGAAGGATGCAATTGAAAATCCAATGGCGCAACAGGTATGTTTTAAACCCGTTTCTTTAACGTGTTTGCTGTTGTAACTTGCTCTATTTTGATTTCAGTTTCAATTGAATAACCAGTTATATTGTCATGCCATGCACCTTGCAAGTGTAGTTATTGCTGTGTAGTTTCCCACACTTATATTCTGTCTAAGCTGTTTTGTCTTAAATAGATATGATTCGAACTGTATCTATCTTGATTTGGCAACATAAACTAGAATGATATAGACAATACAGTGACCGTACTACATAGATATATGTTTGTTTCATGCTGTTATCCTGTCCACCTTACTACTGAAATTATCTTATCATATCTATCAGATCTCACTTTCGTAAGTGACCATGAAGGGATTGACAACCCCTTTATCGCGTTGGTTGCGAGGAGTTTATTTGTTTGTGTAGGTGCGAGGGACTCGTGCGTGGCCTCCTACTGGATTGATACCTTGGTTCTCAAAAACTGAGGGAAATACTTACGCTACTTTGCTGCATCTCCCTTTCCTCTCCAAGGGAAAACCAATGCAGTGCTCAAGAGGTAGCACATCACACTAGGGATACAAAAAGCATTGCTAGATTACTGGGTGATTCTCTAAGACACCGAGGGTCATAATAATAACTCCAACATATATGTCGAGGCAACAGAGTACCTCAACTCACTGGCTAGTGTGCTTATTCTGACCAAAAGGACGCCAGGAACGAAGGAAGGATTAGGAAATGCATCAGATTGTTTAGAAACCTGGAATGACTTGGACAACATAACAGCTGTAAATGCTCAAAAAGGATTTGAGACATCCTGCAAAAATGGTGGCATAACCACTTAACATCACAATATCAAGCTTCCGAGATCAACTGTCAACACACAGAAGTAGTAAGAACAGAACTGAGGCTTGAATCCAACAATCCTATAAGTCTACGGATTAGTAACACGTGATCCTGATAGAAAGATGAGAAAGCCTAGTTCTTAATCCCCGTAGAAGAGAAGAGGATGACTCAGATCAGAAGGGCATAAGATAAAGGAGTAAAAAGAGCCTTATGTTCCCTTCCACCATCAATTCCCTTATATAACTAAAGCATTTCTAGACACAACTTCTACCAGTTTGGCTTGGTAATCCTACAGGTAGTCAGGTTCTAATACCAAAGCTGCCAGGACCCCGATTCTAAGTCACATCGGTCTAGCATGTAACACATCATATCACTTTGCGGCCTCACGCACGGTATTCCCACGGGTGCCACCTTACCTGGCCCGGGACCATTTGCGCCTTTTGGCTCACGTATATGATAGTGTCACTAGCATCCATATGACAGGGAACCCGGGCCGACATGACTAGTCATGAACCCAAAGTGGCACTAACTTACGGGGACATGCATACATGAACCAACATCGAACGTGTCGGTCATCAGCATGTGAATCTAGGCTGTAGCAACTGGGCTAACAGGACTCCGGGAACCTGGGCTGTAGCAGGCTAGCAGGACTCCAGAAGTCACCACGTGACATTTCCCCGAACGGGCAGACACAGGAACGAAGTGGATCACATGCCGACCAGTCTAAGTGTTCCGGAGCTGTAGTGCTGGGCTAGCAGGACTCCGGTAAACCGAGCTGTAGCAGACTACCATGGCTCAGTGGAAGCGCCAGACTACATTTCCCCATAAGAGAGGCTACCAAGGATAGACAACTAGGTTGTCGGATCCCACACATACCAAGCATTTCAATCATACACACAATATGCTCGATATGTGCAAATACAACATGGCATCACAACAAGACTCTACGACTCCGAGTATCTATTCATTAGGCTCTGAGGAGCCAAGTATTACAAACATGGTTCTCATGACCCAACATACATAACATACAAGCAACAAGCGGAAGCATAAACATGTCTGAGTACAGACAACTACAAATGAAAAAGGCTGAGAAGCATGACTATCTACAAGACCCTCCCAAGGGTACAAGATCATAGCTGAGGTAACAAGCTAAACGTTGAAGTCTACGTGGAACTAATAGAGAGACTGAAGTCTCTCTACAAAAACATAAAATAAGCAAACGTGAGTACAAATGTACCCAGCAAGGCTTACATCAGAACTAGCTACATATGCATCGATATCAACAAAGGGGTGCTGGAGTTTGACTACAGCAAGAAGCTTTGACTCGGTAGCTATCCTAAACTACGACTGCAAGTAACTCTTTTGAGGTGGCGCACACGAGTCCACATATTCACCATATCACTACACCACTATGGACCCGCTCCCGACTCCCTACGAGAAGGCCATCCATAGCACTCACGCTTATCTTGCGAGTTTTAGAGTATCCATTTCAAGTTATCTATGAACTGCACAGGCAACCCAGAAGTCCTTTATCGCGGACACGTCTATTCGAATAGATGATGTTAACCCTGCAGGGGTGTACTTCTTCACACATGCTCTCGCCACTTACCACCATGTACACGTTGTGTATCTCGGCAACCTTCAAGCGGAAGCCTGGCAAGGGATTCGGCCACGACCTGACTAACCACACAAGTCTCTAGTCCAGGTTTATCGCCTATTCGGGTTCCATCCATAAGGAGATCCGGTCGGGGTGTCGCTCATGGCCCCAAACGATGTGAGCAGGGTTCCCAAGCCCACCTCGACGGATGGATCTATGCTTGGTACACCGTGCCATGGTGCCTAGTCTGTCCCAAGCCCACCTGTACCGGGTGCCACTTGGTAGACTACTAACACAACCTACAAACACCAGAAACTAGTTGCAACTCCTGGACAGAGATCAGGTTGATTAATAAGTCGAGAGGGGCACTTAAGCATTCCAATGCGTGGTAGTAACTGTTCATGGATCACAAACATAGAACTCAGTTCCTGAGGATGGCTGCAATGAGACAACCCACCATGTACTCCTACATGGCCTCTCACCGCTACCTTTACCAAATCATGTTCACAGACTTAGCTCTCAACAGTGGGACATGTTCACCACATTCCAATTCATCCCCGATGACTCAGACCTGACTCAACTCTAAGCAGTAGCAGGCATGACAAACAAGCATGAATGAGTAGGCACATCAGGGCTCAAACAACTCCTACTCATGCTAGTGGGTTTCATCTATTTACTGTGGCAATGACAGGTCATGCAGAGGAAAGGGGTTCAACTACCACAGCATGTAACAGTTGAATCATTGTTGTCCTAATGCAGTAAAATAGAGCAGAAGCGAGAGAGTGGGATTGTATCAGAATGAACAAGGGGTTTTTGCTTGCCTGGCACTTCTGAAGATAATATAGTTCTTCATCGGTGTCATCGATCTCATCGTCGGAACATACGTCTATCGAGGGGAAACAACCACCGACAAACACAAAAGGAACCACAATCAAAGCAATGCACATTCATATGAATGATATCTAATATTAAGGTACTTAATTGACCTAGTGCAACAGTTAGTCATATTCATTGAAGTGGAATTCAAACATATAGCAAATTCCAACTCCAAAACTAATTACCATTTATTCCATAATCATGAATTGTCCTATTCAGTGAGGTTAACTTCTTCAAAATGCATGAAAATGCCATATTCCAATTCTTTGGATTTTTCTGATCATTTTTTATATATAAATTATTTCATTCTGAGTTATAGATTATTTTCTATGATTTTTAGAAGTTTTGCTAAATTTATGGAATTCCTGATTTAATTAAACGCAGAAAGCTTTATTGCGTCAGCACTGCGTCATGCCCGTGTCAGCGAGTCAATGGCGCTGACCAAAGTCAAACCTGATGTGTGGGGTCCACACGTTAGTGACACTGTGTTAAACAGGGGGGTTATTTCTAATCTAATTAAAAGATTAGGGCGCCAGGACCCACTGTCAGTGTGACGGGGGGGTTAATTAGCACGGTTTGACCGGTTTGGCCGGCGGTTAGTCGCCGGCGAGGCCGAACGCGGCAGAGCGCTTCGGGTTCATCGCTTCGGCGACCATTTGGGCGGCGGAGGCCACGGGCGAGGAGCCAGGGCTCGTCCGTGTCTTCTGGAGCAAGCGGGAGAGGCGGGGGTGGCCTGAGCTCGCCGGAAACGAGCTCGGGGCGGCGGCCGGAGCACGGCCAGGTGCACGCGGGGTGCTGCGGGGCACGACAGGAGCTGTGGGTGGCGGCGTTGGTCTTCTGGGAGGTTGCTAAGTGCGGTGACGTGCGCGGGTGTGAGCTGCGATGGCCCTGGCCACGACGGCGACATGGCCGATGGCGTGGCGCTCGCGGGTTCAACGGTTAGCAGGGCTACGACACAAAATCGAGCACGGGGAAGGAGGGGAAATGGAGGAGAGCTCACAGCGGTCTCGATGGCGTCGTGTGCGAGCTCGGGGATGCACTGGTGCGGCCGGAATGACGACGGCGATCTTGGGCGGCCAGAGGTGAAGACGATGATGGTGGCGGCGATGCAGCGCATCCCTGGTCGCTTGGCTCGTCGAGGACGATGCAGGCGACGAGGTGGAGCACCCGGACATGAAGAGAGGGCGAGGGGAAGGTAGTGGCTACGCAGGCAGTGAGCAGCGGCGACGAGCTCCGCTCGGTCCAGCGAGAAAGAGAGCAGTAGGGGAGGGGATGAGGAGGGGAGAGAGCGAGTGGGGCCTGGGGGGGTGCGTGGCGTCCTCAGCCAACTCCGAACGGTCGGTGGCAAGCAGGAGGTGGCAATGCGCGTGCGCGCGCGCGCCGCAGACACACGCCCCTGTCCTCCTGTCGAGAGCATAGGGACGACTGGCGTTAGCCAGTCAGCTGGGCCGGTTGCTGGGCCAGAGCAGATGGCCGCCAGGTAAGCCCATGTAAGGTTTTTTCCTTCTCTGTTTTCTTTTCTATTTCGGACATTTGTTTTAATTTGGTTTTTGAACCAAATCAATTTATTTTCTTCTGAAAATTAATTTAGGAAATAATTGAATTATTCCAAAACCCCACACTAAAAATCAGAATTGTTGGAGCTGTTGAATATGTATATAGAATTTAAAAGCCCCAATTCAAATACTTATAGTTTAATTCAAAAATCCATAAATGACCTGGAAAAGTGTGCATCATTTTTGGCAAAGGTTCTAGACCAATTCAAAAATCATGAACTTTTCTAAAGGGCACTTTGGGTTCATTGAAAATATTTTTATTTTGATCCTAGTTGCATTTCATTTGGTGCTAGGGTTTGAACATCCCCAGTTCAATTTCATTTGAAATTTAACATGATGCATGGATGCTTTAATGCAACTAATGAGAAGCAAATTCTAGGGCTGTGACAGGTATGGGCACTCCCCTTGGCTTCCTCCAAGCTTGGGGGAGGTGCCCTAGTATCGTATCACCCCCACTATATTTTGCCTTTACTTATCTTAGTTCGATCCATAGTTATGTTTTGCTTTAGATGAATAAAAGTTTAGTTCGATCCTTTCTTTTCAAAGAGTTTTGCTTAGTGATCTATCCTCGTAATCGTGTGCGAGATATATAATAAAGTTTAGTTTGAGTTTTTGCTTTCTTTTACTTTCAAGTTCCAATAAAAAGGAAGGAAATAAATGAAAAAGATCATATGCTAATCTTATGGTAGGTGATGACACCACATAAGGAAAAGTATAAGTATAAAATTTTATTAGAGATTGACAAACATAGCATTGGTCAATGATGCAACTCATGAAAGAATTAATAAGGGAAGAGAAGATTCACATATAAATACACTATCCTGAAAATATTTTGTGATTGTGAGCCCCCATCAAAATATTATATGCCAAAATTGTTGACGTTGGACAAGGAAGACATCTTAATGATTTATGTTTGTTCATATTCACACAGAAGTTATATTGTCATAGATCCTTAAACATGTGGTGCTTGCCCCCATCTTTGCTAGCCAAAAACTCCGCACTAAGTAGAGATACTACTTGTGCATCCAAAAACCCTTAAACCCAATCATATTTTCAAGTGTCCACCATACTTACCTCAGGATTGAGTAAGATCCTTCAAGTAAGTTGTCATCGGTGCAATAAGGCAATAAAAATTGTTTCTGAAAGTGTGAGATCATTTAGTGTAAGAGAAAATTGAGCGTTGTACGAACTTGTGATGGTGAAGAATAAAAGCGACAGACTGCATAATAAAGGTTGCCATCACAAGGGGCAATACAACATGACATTCATTTGCACTAAGGGGTTGAGCATATGAACAAATAAGCGCATGGCAACCTCTGCTTCCCTCTGCGAAGGGCCTATCTTTTACTTTTATGTCTTTACTTTTATGCATGAGTCAAAGTTTTCTCTCTATTCACTTTTATTTTTCTCCTTTGGCAAGCATCATGTGGTGAGGAAAGATCTAGGCACATATGTCCAGTTGAATATGGGTAGCATAAGTTATTATTGTTGACATTACCACTGAGGTGAATACGTTGGGAGGCGAAACTATAATCCCCTATCTTTCTATGTGTCCGATTGAAACATTTTGCTCATGTGTATGCGGTGAGTTTTAGCAATCATAGAAGACTATATGATGTTGAGTATCTGGACTCACCTAAAGGCTCCAATACGCGACTCTTCCTCAAAAGATGATGAATTGTAGTTGCAAAGTTGACTGAGAACATAGTTTGTTGATTTCTAATAGAGTTTATGCTTTATACTTCGATAGTGTGATGAATTGTTACTTATTCATGAGAAGTCTATGATAAAAGTTTTATGTTAAAGTTTGTTCCTGTTATAATAATTCATATGATGCTTCTATGTTCGTATTTTTTTATCGACACCTCTCTCTCTAAGCATGTGGACATGTTTTTTGATTTCGGTTTTGCTTGAGGACAAGCGAGCTCTAAGCTTGGGGGACTTGATACATCCATTTTGCATCATGTTTTATTACTGTTATTTATGGTGTTTTTATGCATAATATGATTTTTGGAGTAATTCTAATGCCTTTTCTCTCATAATATGCAAGGTACACACAAAGAGGGAGAATTCCGGCAGGTGGAAATCTGGACCTGGAAAATCTACATTAGGCCACCTATTCTGCACAACTCCAAACAAGGTAAAACTTTACAGAGATTTTTTATGGAATATATGAGGAATATTGGAGCCAATAAGTACCAGAGTGGGCCCACCAGGTGGGCACAACCCACCTGGGCGTGCCAGGGAGCCCAAGCGCGCCCTGGGGGGGTTGTGCTCCCCTCGGCCCACCTCCGGTGCCCATCTTCTGGTATATAAGTCATTTTGACCTAAAAAAAATTAAGGAGATGACTTTCGGGACGGAGCACCGCCATCTCGAGGCGGAACTTGGGTAGGAGCACTTTTGCCCACCGGCGGAGCGATTCCGTCGGGGGAACTTCCCTCTCGGAGGGGGAAGTCATGGTCATCATCATCACCAACAACTCTCCCATCTTGGGGAGGGAAATCTCCATCAACATCTTCAACAACGCCATCTCCTCTCAAACCCTAGTTCATCTCTTGTGTTCAATCTTTGTACTAGAACTATAGATTGGTGCATGTGGGTGACTAGTAGTGTTGATTACATCTTCTAGTTGATTACTATATGGTTTATTTGGTGGAAGATTATATGTTCAGACCCATTATCCTATTTAATACCCCTCTGATCTTGAGCATGTTTATCACTTGTGAGTAGTTACATTTGTTCTGGAGGTCATGGGAGAAATCATGTTGCAAGTAATCATGTGAACTTGATATGTGTTTGATATTTTGATAGTATGTATGTTGTGATTCCCTTAGTGGTGTCATGTGAACGTCGACTACATGACACTTAACCATATTTGGGCCTAAGGGAATGCATTGTGGAGTAGTTATTAGATGATGGGTTGTGAGAGTGACAGAAGCTTAAACCCTAGTTTATGCGCTATTCCGTAAGGGACCGATTGGATCCAAAAGTTTAATGCTATGGTTAGGATTTATCCTTAATACTTTTCTCGTAGTTGCGGATGCTTGCGAGGGGGTTAATCATAAGTAGGAGTTTTGTTCAAGTAAGAACAACACCTAAGCACCGTTGAGGGAGTCCTGGATTAGGGGGTCTCCGGACAGCCGGACTATCTCCATTGGCCGGACTGTTAGACTATGAAGATACAAGGTTGAAGACTTCGTCTCGTGTCCGGATGGGACTCTACTTGGCGTGGAAGGCAAGCTAGGCAATACGGATATGGATATCTCCTCCTTTGTAACCGACCTTGTGTAACCCTAACCCTCTCCGGTGTCTATATAAACCGAAGGGTTTTAGTCCGTAGGACAACAATCACAACATACAATCATACCATAGGCTAGCTTCTAGGGTTTAGCCTCTCTGATCTCGTGGTAGATCTACTCTTGTACTACCCATATCATCAATATTAATCAAGCAGGACGTAGGGTTTTATCTCCATCAAGAGGGCCCTAACCTAGGTAAACATTGTGTCCCCTGCCTCCTGTTACCATCCGGCCTAGACGCACAGTTCAGGACCCCCTACCCGAGATCCGCCGGTTTTAACACCGAGATTGGTGCTTTCATTAAGAGTTCCTCTGTGTCGTCACCTTTAGGCCCGATGGATCCTCCAATCATCAACAACGATGCGGTCCAGGGTATGACCTAGCTCTGTCGCCAAACAGTACCCCAGAGGCTGCGCCCGTATTAGCTCCGACCCTTAGCTCAGAGCCAACTGCGCTAGTCGAGGACGGGTGGTTAGACACCGCCTCGGGGGCTGCAGTCTCAATGGCGATCGAGCCAAACACCAACATAATCCTCTGCGCAGCCCGTGACTCCAAGGTGCCGGACTCTTTTCTGGACTCTGAACCATCCGCGCCTCTGCCAATCGAATCCGATTGGGCGCCGATCATGGAATTCACCGCCGCAGATATCTTTCAGCACTCGCCCTTTGGCAACATTCTGAATTCACTAAGGTCTCTCTCTTTGTCAGGAGAGCCCTGGCCGGATTATGGCCAACAGGATTGGGATGCGGACGACGAAGAAATTCGACGCCCACCCACCACCCACTTCGTAGCCACTGTCGATGATTTAACCGACATGCTCGACTTCGACTCCGAAGACATCGACGGTATGGACGACGATGTAGGAGACGAACATGAACCAACACCTATAGGGCACTGGAAAGCCACCTCGTCATATGACATATACATGGTGGATACACCCAAAGAAGGCAATGGCAATGGGATAGCGGAGGATGACCCCTCCAAGAAGCAACCCAAACGCCGACGTCAGCGGCGCCGCTCTAAGTCCCGCCAAAGCAAAAGTGGTGATACCAGCACAGGAGATAATAACACTCCGGATAGTGCCGAAGAAAACAACAAACCCCTCCAGCAAGATTTAGAGCAGGAGGATGGAGGAGCCAGCTCTCCTGAGAGAGCGGCAAACGGAGAGGAGGAGGATGACAATCACATGCCCCACTTCGAAGACGAGGCAAGCCTCGACGAAGATGAATTCCTGTACCAGAGGATCCCGTCAAACAAGAGCGCTTCAAGCGCCGGCTTATGGCCACGGCAAATAGCCTGAAGAAAAAGTAGCAGCAGCTTCAAGCTGATCAAGATCTGCTAGCTGACAAATGGACTGAAGTCCTCGTGGCCGAGGAATATAAACTCGAGCGCCCCTCCAAGAGTTACCCAAGGCACAGGTTACTACCCCGACTGGAGGAAGAAGCATATGATACGGCTGATCGGCCACCTCGTGGCCGTGATAGAGAGGCATTCCAGCCAAAAGCTCAGCCTCCACCCCAACGCCATTCAAATAAAAAGGCATGGGGAGATACGCCAGACCTGCGAGACATATTGGAGGACAAGGAAAAGCATTCAAGATCGATCTACGGATCACGAGGGCGCACCACTCTGCGAGACGACAAACGCGACGCCAGATACAGTAAAAGCAAATCCGGCCGGGCCAAACACAGCGGGCAAGACCCATTCGAGCTGCGGCGCGATATAGCCCAATACAGAGGCGCCGCACACCCCTTATGCTTCACAGACGAAGTAATGGAACATCAATTCCCAGAAGGTTTCAAACATGTAAATATTGAATCATACGACGGCACAACAGATCCCGCAGTATGGATTGAGGACTTCCTCCTCCACATCCACATGGCCCGCGGTGATGACTTACACGCCATCAAATACCTCCCACTAAAGCTCAGAGGACCAGCGCGACATTGGCTTAACAGCTTGTCAGCGGACTCCATTAGCTGTTGGGAAGATCTGGAAGCCGCATTGCTCGACAACTTTCAGGGCACTTATGTGCGACCAGCAGACGCCGATGATTTGAGCCACATAATTCAGCACCAGAAGAGTCGTCCAGGCAATTCTAGACTCAGTTCCTTACAAAGAAAAATCAAATCGTCGACTGTCTGGATGCGGAGGCCTTAGCGGCTTTCAAGCACAACATCCGAGACGAGTGGCTAGCCCACCACCTTGGTCAGGAAAAGCCGAAATGTATGGCAGCTCTCACGACGCTCATGACCCGCTTTTGTGCGGGAGAAGACAGCTGGCTGGCTCGCAGTAATAACATATCAAAGAACCATGGTACCTCAGATACCAAGGACGACAATAGCAGGTCACGTCGCAACAAGCATAAGCGCCACATTAACAGCGAAAATATTGAGGATACGATAGTCAATGCCGGATTCAAAGGCTCCAAACCTGGTCAGGGGAAAAAGCCATTCAAACAAAGTACGCCGGGTCCGTCCAACTTGGACCGTATACTCGATCGCTCGTGTCAAATACACGGCACCCTAGACAAGCTAGCCAATCACACCAACTAGGATTGTTGGGTGTTCAAGCAGGCTGGAAAGTTAATTGCCGAAAACAAGGACAAGGGGCCGGATAGCGATGACGAGGAGGAGCCCCGGCAGCCGCACACTGGAGGACAGAAGAGGTTTCCCTCGCACGCACGGACGGTGAACATGATATACACAACCCACATCCCCAAGAGGGAGCGGAAGCGTGCACTCAGGGACGTATATGCGTTGGAGCCAGTCGCCCCAAAGTTCAACCCTTGGTCCTCCTGTCCGATCACCTTCGATCGCAGGGACGACCTCACTAGTATCCGTCATGGCGGATTCGCCGCACTGGTCCTAGACCCAATCATCGACGGATTTCACCTCACTCGAGTCCTTATGGACGGCGGCAGCAGCCTGAACCTGCTTTATCAGGACACGGTGTGCAAAATGGGTATAGACCCCTCAAGGATCAAACCCACAAAAACGACCTTTAAGGGCGTCATTCCAGGTGTAGAGGCCCATTGCACAGGCTCAATTACACTGGAAGTGGTCTTCGGATCCCCGGATAATTTCCTAAGCGAAGAGCTAATCTTCGATATAGTCCCGTTCCGCAGTGGTTATCACGCGTTGCTCGGGCGAACCGCATTTGCTAGATTCAATGCGGTACGGCATTATGCATACGTCAAGCTCAAGATGCCAGGACCTCGCGGAGTTATTACAGTCAATGGAAACACAGAGCGCTCTCTCCGAACAGAGGAGCACACCGCAGCCCTCGCAGCAGAAGCGCAAAGCAGCCTCTCAAGGCAATCAACCAGTTTGGCGCTTCACAGCCCGGACACCTTCAAGCGCGCTCGGGGCAATCGGCAAATAGACCGCCTAGCGTGATCTGAGCTCGCGTAGCAATACGGCGGCCACCCCAATCCCAGCCCAGCGGCGAAACTCGTGCCGCGCGTACATAATTACGCATTAAACATACCATGGGCACAGGTGGGGAAGGGGGCACAACTGCGGCACGCCCCAAAACGTGGCTTAAACCGAACTAGGGGCTTCCCGTTTGGTTATTTTTCTTTTTTCTTTCAGGACCTTAATCTCTGGAAACACTGTCCGTCAGCACTATTGCCGAACACATGATGCAGCAACCAAGGAGGCAGACAGCTACGTCATACCACAGAATTCTCAGGTTGATTACAGTAACGAGCGAAATATTCGATTTCATATCATTCCTCAGCTTGCCCTTGGAAGGGACATAGTCCTACTCTTTGCTTATCGCACTATCTGTATCTCTCTGCTTTAATGCAATTTTTTTAATAAACAATGCATGACATTACGACTATTATCGCATTCTTGTTATATATATATGTGTTCATTAATGACGCCTTGCAACCGTACACCTTGGTACGGCTAATACACCAGGGGCTTACGTACCTCATAATATGGTGTGAAAAGTCTGAAAACTTTCACAAGTGCGGCACCCCGAACTTATAACATTATATGCATCAGCTCTGAATCATGTCTTTGGTCAAATGTTGGGTTTGCCCGGCTCCTATGTTTTGGTACCTTACATTCCGCTCTATCGGCTAAGGTAGCGCTAGGAGAACTACTGCGATTATGCCCTGATTCTGCCAGGCTTAGCACCTCAGTAGAGAAAGCTAAAACTGACTGTCATGATAAGGTGAGAGACTGGTCGCTGTTCGGCGAGGATTTTCGAGTCCCTAAAGACTTATGCCGCTTAGGGCGAGGGGCCGGCCCTGTACGGCTTACAAGCGTGTATCGTGCCCCAAATTCGGCCTTCCGAATATCAGGGGCTTCGCCGAAATTTAAAATTATAGAATTCTATGGCTAAGTGAGAGTGATAAAGCATTATTAGTCCGGTTGCCTTGTTCGTTGTGCTGAGGACCTCCCTCGAAGGACCCAAATATGGGAACAAGAGTGCTCAGGTTTATCCCGAACACCCCAGCACTCGTGGCATGGGGGCAGAAGCCGAGGACTAGCCATCTCTCAGATTGGATAAACGGCCAAACAGAAGGTAATATTTTAAATTCAAACAAGCGTTGCATAGCACATATGAAACAAGTTTTCATAAATACAGGATAAAACGAGCAAGTCTCATTCAAATAGTACATCTTTTGAACACTCATCCGCGATAAGACGGGCACCCGACAGAACACCCTCGTAGTACATCTCAGGGTGGCGGTGCTCCTTGCCCTCCGGTGGCCTCTCCTTGACCAGCTTCACGGCGTCTAGCTTGACCCACTGCAATTTCACATGGGCGAAAGCCCAGCGTGCACCTTCAATGCAGACAGATCGCTTGACAACCTCCAGCCTCGGGCAGGCATCCACAAGCCGCCTCACCAGGCCGAAGAAGCTGTTCGGAAGGGCGTCGCCCGGCCACAGCCGGACTATAAAGCTCTTCATGGCCTGATCGGCCGCCTTATGTAGCTCGACCACCTGCTTCAGCTGGCCGCTCATTGGCACCGGATGTTCGGCCTCAGCATACTGTGACCAGAACAGCTTCTCCGTCGAGCTTCCGTCCTCAGCCTGGTAAAATTGTGCGGCATCGGACACACTGCGGGGCAAATCTGCGAATGCTCCTAAAGAGCTCCGGATCCGGGTAAGTAATTGGTAATTTACTTTTACATGCTTTCTTTGCATATAGAAAGCCTTACCTGCCGCTATCTTCTTCATCGCGTCGATCTCTTGGAGGGCCTTTTGGGCTTCGGCCCTGGCACTTTTTACACTCTCGAGGGCCGCGGCAAGCTCAGACTCCCGCATCTTGGAGTCAAGCTCCAACGCCTCGTGCTTCGCCACAAGAGCCTGGAGCTCTTGCCGCACCTCGCCCACCCGAGCCTCGTGCTTCTCTCGCTCGGTGCGCTCCTTGGCCGCTGTATCTTCGGCCTTGGTTAGCGCTTGGTTCAGGGTCGCCACCTCGGTCGTGGCCCGTGGCAGACATACGATGATCCTGTCATTTTGCAATCGCATCCTCTCTTATATATATATATACATAAGACAGGGTATTACTTACCCTTGTTCTCCTCGAGCTGCCTCTTGGAAAGGCCAAGCTCTTTCCTGGACCCCTCGAGGTCCTGCTTTAGTATGGAGACCTCCGCAGTCAGTGCGGCGGACGCCAGCAGCGAAGCCTGCATACGCATATTGACATACTTATATTAGACTCCTGCGATATTATTTGATCCTCTGTTCGGCTTTTCTTTGTGAACACCGAACAAAGCATCAGGGGCTACTATCTATGCGGTAATATTTCTACTACATTTTAAAACACATACCTCAAAGCCTGTTAGAAGGCTGGTACAGGCTTCAGTCAATCCGCTCTTGGCAAACTGAACCTTCTGGATCACCGCACTCATGATAGTGCGGTGCTCCTCGTCGATGGAAGCGCTGCGAAGCGCTTCCAGCAGTTTGTCCGGTGCCTCTGGATGGACATAGGTCACCGGCACAGGCGTCTTGCCCCTCTTAGAAGGAGGCCGCCTGCCCGAGCCTGGAACCGCTGGAGGTTCCGGCGCGGTGTTCGGCTGAGGGCCGAACTCGGAGCTCTCAGGGGCCCCGTCCCCTCGACTCCCGGAGTCCGGAAGGTCGCCTTGAGGCACCTCCGGGACTGTCTCCCCTTGATCCGGTGCCTCTTGAGACAACACCTCGGCGTCGTCGGCAGGATGAGGGGAGGTGGCAGTCGGGACTGGATCGCTATCCATGTCCGACAAGCCCAAGGAGCCGTCCGATGATACATCAATACTGGCTCGTGGCGGCCTGCATAATTGTGTTCGGCGTTAGGGAAAGAAGTGCGACAAAGGAATCCTATGAGTTACCCTGGTATCCGAATACTTACGATCTCCCCGGGGGCTTGACCCTGGGCAACCACTCGTCTTCGCCTTCGTCGGCGGCGGTGGAACTGTCCGGAAGGAGAGTCCTTCCCTTCTTGGACCCTCCGGCCTCCCCAGTTGGGGCGGCCTTCCTTTTCTTGTCTCCCCCAGTCGGTGGGGGAGCATCTTCTTCTTCTTCTTCCTCGTCTTCGGGGGAAGAGTGCGCCGCAGATTCATCGGACGGTGAGTCCGACGACGCCTGGCATCAGGAACTCTTTCAGGTTCCCTTGGCCTTCTTGGTCTTCTCCGGCACCGTATAAGGGGCCGGAGTCAACATCTTTGCCAGAAGAGCGTCTACGGGGCCTTCGGGCAAAGGAGCCGGACAGTCGATCTGTCCGGCCATCTTCTGCCAGTCCTGTTAAAGGTACGGGAGTTTAGATCCCGCATAGAGTCAATCTATGTAAAAAAAATAAGTATCCTGTGAAAGGAAAAGCAGCTTACCACATTGGCTTGGCGCTTTGCGCTGAATCCGCGACCCTCAGTAATAGGGGGGACCTTGGCACTTTTGAACAGCACCCTCCAGGCGTCTTCATGAGTCGTGTCGAAGAGCCTGTTCAGAGTTCGATGCTGCGCCGGATTGAACTCCCACAAGTTGAACTCCCGTTGTTGGCACGGGAGTATCCGGCGGATGAGCATAACCTGGACTATGTTGACAAGCTTAAGCTTCTTGGCCACCATGTTTTGAATACATGTTTGGAGTCCGGTCAGCTCTTTCGAACTACCCCAGGGCAGGCCCTTCTCTTTCTAGGAGGTGAGCCGCGTGGGGATGCCAGATCGGAACTCGGGGGCCGCTGCCCATGCAGGGTCGCGCGGCTCGGTGATATAGAACCACCCCGATTGCCACCCCTTTATGGTTTCCACAAAGGAGCCCTCGAGCCATGTTAGGTTGGGCATCTTGCCCACCATGGCACCTCCGCACTCCGCCTGGCGGCCGCCCACCACCTTTGGCTTGACATTGAAGGTCTTCAGCCATAAGCCGAAGTGGGGCTTGATGCGGAGGAAGGCCTCGCACATGACGATAAACGCCGAGATGTTGAGGATGAAGTTCGGGGCAAGATCGTGGAAATCCAGGCCGTAATAAAACATGAGCCCCCAGACGTAGGGATGGAGAGGGAATCCCAGTCCGCAGAAGAAATGGGTGAGGAATACTCCCCTCTCATGGGGCCTAGGGGTGGGGATGAGCTGCCCCTCATCTGGGAGCCGGTGCGCGATGTCGTCAGCCAGGTATCTGGCTCTCCTCAGTTTCTTGATGTCTCCCTCCGTGACGGAGGAGACCATCCACCGGCCTCCTGCTCCGGACATGATTGGAGAAGGTCGAGGTGGGAAGTGCGGACTTGGGCGCTAGAGCTCGAGTGTGCGAAAACGGATGGGTAAGGGAGGAAGAAGGCGTGGATAGAAAGGTGAATCCTTATCCCTTTATATGGGCGGACGAAGCTAAGCGTCCCCACTTGCCTGGTAAAACTCGCATATCCCCCAAGCGCCGCAATTGATGGCGCGGTTGGGTTACCCACGCCCGTATTGATGAGAATCCCGTAATAAGGGGACACGATCTCTGCTTTGACAAGACGTGTCGAAAAACTGCCTCGCGTTATGTGCGGGGCTGGTTAAAAGAAACGGTTCGAATAATCACCGGGCCATGACGTAACGTCATGCTGCCAAAACAAGCCAGCAAATTAGATCTGCGAAAATATTATTCTCTCTGCGGTGGAATGTGGAACTTATTTTGCAGGGTTGGACACTATCCTCATATTCAAATTCTTCTGTGATGTACTCGGAGAAGGAACCCACCTTGCAATGCCGAAGACAATACTGCGCGCCGGACTCATTGTCATTGAAGCCTGGTTCAGGGGCTACTGAGGGAGTCCTGGATTAGGGGGTCTCCGGACAGCCAGACTATCTCCATTGGCCGGACTGTTAGACTATGAAGATACAAGATTAAAGACTTCGTCTCGTGTCCGGATGGGACTCTACGTGGCGTGGAAGGCAAGCTAGGCAATATGGATATGGATATCTCCTCCGTTGTAACCGACCTTGTGTAACCCTAACCCTCTCCGGTGTCTATATAAACCGAAGAGTTTTAGTCCGTAGGACAACAATCACAACATACAATCATACCATAGGCTAGCTTCTAGGGTTTAGCCTCTCCGATCTCGTGGTAGATCTACTCTTGTACTACCCATATCATCAATATTAATCAAGCAGGATGTAGGGTTTTACCTCCATCAAGAGGGCCCGAACCTGGGTAAAACATCGTGTCCCGTGCCTCCTGTTACCATCCGGCCTAGACGCACAGTTCGGGACCCCCTACCCGAGATCCGCCGGTTTTGACACCGACAACCGTCCACCCACATATGAAATTATCAAAGTAGCGAACACGAATCCAATCAACATAATGAAAGTGACTAGATGAAATTCCCGTGTACCCTCAAGAACGCTTTGCCTATTATAAGAGACCGTTTTGGCATGTCCTTTACCTCAAAAGGATTGGACTACCTTGCAACACTTTTGTTACTATTATCATTACTTGCTCATTACAAAATATCTTGCTATCAAACTACTCTATTACTCACAATTTCAGCACTTGCAGACATTACCTTGCTGAAAACCACTTGTTATTTCCTTCTGCTCCTCGTTGGGTTCGACACTCTTACTTATCGAAAAGAGCTGCGATTGATCCCCTATAGTTGTGGTTCGTCACTATGCTATGTACCAGACCTAATGTTTGCCTTGCCATAAGTTTGGGAGGGAGGTACCAATGTAATCCAGGAGTGGCTCACTGGACAGCGGTCAAGAACATCCGAAAGTACCTGAAAAGGACCAAGGATATGTTTCTCATTTATGGAGGTGACGAAGAGCTCGTCGTAAAGGGTTACGTTGATGCTAGCTTCGACACTGATTCGTATGACTTAAGTCACAAACCGGATACGTTTTTATACTGAATGGTGGAGTTGTCAGTTGGTGCAGTTCCAAGCAGAGAGTCGTGGTGGGATCTACATGTGAAGCAGAGTACATAGCTGCTTCGGAAGCAACACATGAAGGGGTCTGGATGAAGGAGTTCATATCCGATCTAGGTGTAATACCTAGTTCATAGGGTCCAATGAAAATATTTTGTGACAACACTAGAGAAATTGCCTTGGCGAAGGAATCCAGGTTTCACAAGAGAACCAAGCACATCAAGAGACGCTTCAACTCCATTTGTGAAAAGGTCAAGGATGGAGACATAGAAGTTTGCAAAATACATACGGATCTGAATGTAGCAGACCCGTTGACTAAGCCTCTTCCACGAGCAAAACATGATCTGCACCAAGATTCCATGGGTGTTAGATTCATTACTATGTGATCTATATTATTGACTCTAGTGCAAGTGGGAGACTGAAGGAAATATGCCCTAGAGGAAATAAAAAATTTGTTATTTAATATTTACTTATTCATGATAAAGGTTTATTATTCATGCTAGAATTGTATTGATCGGAAACTTAAATACATGTGTGAATACATAAACAAATACCGTGTCCCTAGTAAGCCTCTACTAGACTAGCTCGATGATCAAAGATGGTTAAAGTTTCCTAACCATAGACATGTGTTGTCATTTGGTAACAATATCACATCATTAGGAGATTGATGTGATGGACAAGACCCATCCATTAGCTTAGCATGATGATTGTTCAATTTATTGCTATTGTTTTCTTAATGTCAAATACATATTCCTTCGACTATGAGATTATGCAACTCCCGGATACCAGAGGAATACCTTATGTGCTATCAAATGTCACGACATAACTGGGTGATCATAAAGATGCTCTGCAGGTATCTCCGAAGGTGTTTGTTGAGTTGACATAGATCGAGATTAGGATTTTTCATTCCGAGTATCAAAGTGGTATCTCTGGGCTCTCTCGGTAATACACATCATAAGAAGCCTTGCAAGCGAAGTGACTAATGAGTTAGCTACGGGATGATGTATTACGAACGACTAAAGAGATTTGCCGGTAATGAGATTGAACTAGGTATGAAGATACCGATGAACGAATCTCAGGCAAGTAACATACCGATGGACAAAGAGAATTACGTATTTTGTCATAAGGTTCGACCGATAAAGATCTTCGTAGAATATGTAGGAGCCAATATGGGCATCCAGGTTCCGCTATTGGTTATTGACCAGAGAGGTGTCTGATACGTCTCCAACATATCTATAATTTTTTATTGTCCCATGCTGTTATATTATCATTCTTGGATGTTTTACAATCATTTTATAGCAACTTTATGTCATTTTTTGGGGACTAGCCTATTGACATAGTGCCCAGTGCCAGTTGCTGTTTTTTTCTTGTTTTTTACTTTGCAAAAAGTCAATATATACCAAACGGAGTCCTAACGCATCGAAACTTTTTGGACATTTTTTCTGGATCGAAAGACACACGATGGGCCAAGGAAGTACCAGAGGGGGGCACCGAGGGGAGCACAACCCACCTGGGCGCGCCTAGGGGCCTATGCGCGCACTGGTGGGTGATAACCCACAAGTATAGGGGATCGCAACAGTTTTCGAGGGTAGAGTATTCAACCCAAATTTATTGATTCGACACAAGGGGAGCCAAAGAATATTCTCAAGTATTAGCAGTTGAGTTGTCAATTCAACCACACCTGGAAACTTAATATCTGCAGGAAGGTATTTAGTAGCAAAGTAGTATGATAGTAGTGGTAACGATAGCAAAAGGTAACGGTAGCAAAAGTAATATTTTTGGGTTTTATAGTGATGGTAATAGTAGCAACAGAAAAGTAAATAAGCGAAGAACAATATAGGAAAAGCTCGTAGGCAATGGATCGGTGATAGTCATACGTGCTTATGGAAAAGAACTTGCATGCCATCTTTTGTCCTACCCTCCTGTGGCAGCGGGGTCCTAATGGAAACTAAGGGATATTAAGGCCTCCTTTTAATAGAGTACCGGACCAAAGCATTAACACATGGTGAATACATGAACTCCTCAAACTATGGTCATCACCGGTAAGTATCCCGATTATTGTCACTTCGGGGTTAACGGATCATAACACATAATAGGTGACTATAGACTTGCAAGATAGGATCAAGAACTCTCATATATTGAAGAAAACATAATAGGTTCAGATCTGAAATCATGGCACTCGGGCCCTAGTGACAAGCATTAAGCATAGCAAAGTCATAGCAACATCAATCTCAGAACATAGTGAATACTAGGGATCAAACCCTAACAAAACTAACTCGATTACATGATAAATATCATCCAACCAATCACCGTCCGGCAAACCTACGATGCAATTACTCACGCACGGCGGTGAGCATCATGAAATTGGTGATGGAGGAAGGTTGATGATGACAATGGCGACTGTCGTGGAAACGTCACGGCAGATGTCCTTAGTGTCAGGACTTAGTCGCGAGGCCAACACATCTATGTGGTAGCTTGAGAGGGGTTGATCAGGACGAGAGACGCGATGTTTTACCTAGGTTCGGCCCCTCACGGTGGAGGTAAAAGCCTACATCCTGCTTCATTGATATTGATGATGATGATGATCACGGTTACAAGAGTGCTCTATCTTGAGAGCTATTGTCTAAACCTAACTTGTCCAACTCGTGGAACTTGTCCATCTTTTCCCTTTTGGGGAGCCCTGCCCCTCCTTATATATGTTGGAGGGGCGGTTTACATGTGGAGTCCTATTAGGATTAGGACTAGTCTATCTCTAATACAATCCGGATACAAGTCCAGGTGTTAACTCCTTGTAAGATAAATGTTCCTCATGCCTTTCCTCTTAAACCGGCCCACCATTAAACGTGAATCGACCTTCTGGGCCTTGGGCCTTGTCATCCGTCTGTCCCACATGCCGGATCACCAATGAGTCATAATGGCCAGGTGGGTTGCTTGTAAACCGCCAGGTCAGGGCGGGTCGCCAGTAACTCGCCAAGTGTCAGCGGGGTCTTCAGATAAACCGCCAAGTCCTGGCCGGGTTAACTTCTGGCCGGTTTACGCCGCGGGGTATATCCCCGACATTAGCCCCCAAGTTTAGTTTGGATTTATTCATGGTAAACTTATGCTGCAAAATAAACACAAGAACAAATTTGACAGGTTATGCTCCGGGTTAAGAATTTTTGTAAACTGGTACCTGATCATCCTTAAGTCCTTGTTATTTCCTCCTTCTGAGAAATCCGGGTTAACAGACCCGCTTCATAATCAATTTGCCGACATTGGTTTGTCACCGAGAAATATTGTGAAGAATAACTCCTTTGACTCAGCTCCCAAAGCGCCGGTTTAAGAAATATGGGTATGAAAATACTTATCTGATATTCAGCCAGTTTGAAGATGTAAAACTTGCCGGTTTAATATTACCAAAATGGACGGTTTATAAATATTGATGGCGCCGGGTCATAATTGTTGTCGACACCGGGTCATGTAAATGATCTTCCTGATTTGCTCAAAACTGATAAAATGAAGATGTCCTCCTTTATATGCATAATACCTGTAGACCCCAAGTCTTAAGAGGAGAACACAGTGATAACTTAAGACTTGCTCCAATAAGTGTTTCAACCTTGAAGAAATCCGATTAGTTCATCTTAATCATATAAACTGAATACTCCATATATGTAGCCCCCAAGTGCCGGGTTGTTGTGCTTGCAGCAAGCTGGGACTTGTAATTGCTTCTAAAAACTTCAATCAGTGTAACCCCCAAGGGCCGGGTCATTATGCAATAATGAGCAGGAACTTTGTAAACATAACTATGTAGATTTTAGCAGTGATGTGTAGCCCCCAAGGGCCGACTCATTATAATACGATGAGTCGGGTCTTCAATAAGACTAAAAATGACTTGGCATTAGCCCCCAAGTGTCATGATGCATGCTTGCAGCGACATGAGACTTGCATGTAATCTCGATTTGAATAATGTAGCCCCCAAGTGCCTGGTTGTAAGCCTGTAGCGACTCGGGACTATTCCTTTCATTGTAGAATAAATCATATCCTTTGATAAAATAATAGCCATTGCGCTAAAGCGACTTTGAAAACTTAATAATACCGGTTATTAATAACCATAAAAATCCAGCCATGTTGGCTATTCAAGATAATATAATCCGGTATGAAAACCTTATTCATTCAATATCATAATGAAAATTCAGCCAAGTTTGGCTATTTGAATAATATGACCCAATGATTTATAAGCGCATGATTCCAATGGCGCAATCCAAATATATATACTGGCGACTTATAGTCCAAAGCCAGGCCGGTTTAACAAACCTGTTTCTGTATACAACAAGTTTAAAGTGTCCTGGCGATTTACCGCCGGACGGGTCATAATGCCCAACATATAACCCGGGTTTATAACCAAGGCTGCACTTAAGAATAATCAAATATGAAATCGATCATACCTGTGACATTGAATCACATTGTTGGTTTTACCAATTTTTTGTAGTAAAGGTGATAACCCCAATCTTGAGTACTGATAACTCCTTCCATATTGTGCCGGTTTATGATAAAACCATGCCGGGTTGTGATAAACACCGGTTTACTCCATAATAGGATGGCAACAGAAAATCAAACCGGGCAGACAGTCTCCGGATTAAGATTTGACCGTGTTCCGTCAATTTGTAATTGACAGTTTGGGCCGGTTTAAAATTTTGTCGGTTTAAAAACGCAACAAAAATAAAAGAAACAGCTATCAAGGAAAATATTGAAGCAAAGGCAATGATCAAACCATTTGCAAAAAGAGGCTTATTTGAGCTGATCAGATGGCGTTACCATGGTCGGACACGACCAATCTCCCGATAGGTGTAGCTATGGTTCAAGTCAGCCAGGTCCCAAAATGAAACCGTGGCATTTATGCCGATCAAGTGGCATGGCAATGGTTCGGGTTCGACCAAGCTCCCAAGTGATTCTGTGACCTTAGGCCGATCAAGAGGCATGACTGGTTCAGACGTGACCAAGTCCCCAAGTGATCTGGTGGCTCTCGCCTATCAAGAGGCGTGACTATGGTTCAGACATGACCACAGGTCCCCAAGTGATGCTGTGGCTTTACGCCTATCAAAAGGTGTTGCTATGGTTCGGATACGACCAAGCCCCCAAGTGATTAATAATATGATAAGCCAATAAGGTAGGATACCCATGTTTGAACCGCGCATCATGGCAGCAGGTCCTCTTTGGCACCCTTTAACTTTTTGCAAGAGATAAATCCTTCTTGAACCGGGATTTTGAACCGGATATTAAGAGCTTCAAAGCTTTGTGGGAGATATCTTTCCCTTAACCAGATTGTAAACCGGAATCTTCATTTTCAGCCGGAAACTTTCTGGCGGCCTTTCAACTCGAACTTGCGAGAAGTTAATTCCTTTTTGAACCGGACATTTTTAAACCGGATTTGAGCCAGATACCAAGGGCTTCAGCTTTGTGTAGGAGACGGGATTCCCCTTAAATCGGATTATAAACCGGAAGCATCATTGTGAGCCGGAATATTTCTGATGGCCTTTAAATTTTCATCAATATGGCGATTTAGGGTCCTGCATTAGATAATTTTGCAAGCCGGAGTAATCGCTCTTTTAAAGAAAGCAATAAATAATACAAAAATATACTGGATGAATTTCACCTGATATGCTAGGCCAGTAATTATCCACGCGGAGTTGATGATCACCATGGTGAAGCGGAAATCAATCATGGGTGAATCCGCCGTAGGAGCAGACAGATGATCCGGCCATGGCGCTGTAACCCAGTGCGAACGAGCAAGTTGTCCTCCGCGTTTGTAAGCTGGCACGGACGCGTGAACCGGCAGCGAACACGGACGGGCGAGTCGTCCGTGGCATTGTAAGGTGGTGCAGTCGGGCGAGTCGGCCGGCGCGTTGATGTAACTGGTCCGCAGGGGCGATGGCTGTATATAACAACACTATAGGACAGAGTGATTGTTTTCAAAAAATTAATAAGTACTGATAAAAAGTAAACTGGACGGATATCACCTGGTCGTTTTTACTTGCGGCAACTTTGACCGGCCAGTGGCGACTTGGGCTGCAGCGAGAGAGCCCCGGCGAAGTAGAGCAGGAGCGACTGGAGGCTAGGCACTGTCTTTGATCCGCCACCACTGCTGCCGGTATGAGTCATGAGATGTTAAGCCAGAACACTGTATCCGATGCATCTTTGGTGAAGGTTAGACCGGACGTACTATATGCATGTACACTGTTGCATAGTTTTCTCCCAATCTGCTCGTAGGTACAGTAGCTAATTTAAACTTGCGTATCTTCATTGCTTGGAATAATACTCCTTGGCACTACCACTTGATTCCTTTGCACGGGGACAACAGCATGTGGGATTTCATGAACTCCGTGCATGGAGCCAGCTGCCGCTAGAACAACGTGGCCGAGGCGCCGGCTCAGTTCTCCATCATTCGGGGCGACTCAGACGCAATGACAGAGGCAGACGGCGGGTTGTGTTTCGCGAGGCCCAGCGGCTTGAGGCAGAAACGACCGAGGCAGACGGCAACTCTAGGCGGTTCAATAGTACTCATGGCTGATTTGACCCAAAAAATAATAATCAAAAAACGAATCTGGACCTTGCTGTATAGATTATCTTTTCCCAAAACCAGAATTTTCACGTGGATCTTTGTGAGCTGAACGAACATAGCTTTAGCAATTGAGGAATAGTGAATCAACCTAGTCCTTCGCGTATAGCAAGCAGATGAACTTTTAGGCAATAATTGGCCTGGGAACTTGTTCCCTTGTAGGTTTGCCCCTCCGTGTAGCAAACGGATATTCTGAAAAAGTGCCAATTGATTTGCACGACTCGGTCTTTGCGCCAGGGAGTCGTACTCAATCTAGTCTGATTGGACCATTTTGCCTTCACATAGAAAAAAATACTAATACCGTACGCCTTGGATTTGCCTGCTACCACCACTGTGAATTTCCTCCAGACTTGTGTGTACACACCGCCACACATAGCAGATAATCTCGCGTGCATGTTTGTTCTGTTCCGGGTCAAAATATGGATTTGACTCGGACTTCACCTTTAGGAAAAGGCGTGACTGATTCCCTCGAGACATGGAGCCACACGTGGCTACAGCGAGTTTTTTCCTTCGATCCGAAAAGTGAGACGCTTTCGATGGATTTCTGCAATGGTGCGAAAAGAATATCCTGTTGGTTTCGGCGACCTTCGTAGGCAGCAGAATCCGATTTAGACGGATCACATGGTTATGTGCGGCCACGTGCGCAACCCTAAATTTTCCTTGAACCTTAGATCTCACAAATCTTCAAATCTGAACTGATGAACTTGACGCTGATACAAATCCTTTCAAACCAGCTTTTTTATTCGAAAAATTACGAGCCCCTCGATCCCTAGGAGTGATCCCTCCAAGAACTCAACACCACTGTGCGCCTGGCCCCACGGTGGGCGCCAACTATCGTGGAAACGTCACGGCAGATGTCCTTAGTGTCAGGACTTAGTCGCGAGGCCAACGCATCTATGTGGTAGCTTGAGAGGGGTTGAGCGGGACGAGAGACGCGATGTTTTACCCAGTCGGACCCTCACGGTGGAGGTAAAAGCCTACATCCTACTTCATTGATATTGATGATGATGATGATCACGGTTACAAGAGTGCTCTATCTTGAGAGCTATTGTCTAAACCTAACTTGTCCAACTCGTGGAACTTGTCCATCTTTTCCCTTTTGGGGAGCCCTGCCCCTCCTTATATATGTTGGAGGGGCGGTTTACATGTGGAGTCCTATTAGGATTAGGACTAGTCTATCTCTAATACAAAACGGATACAAGTCCAGGTCTTAACTCCTTGTAAGATAAATGTTCCTCATGCCTTTCCTGTTAAACCGGCCCACCATTAAACATGAACCGGCCTTCTGGGCCTTGGGCCTTGTCATCCGTCTGTCCCACATGCTGGATCACCAGTGAGTCATAATGACCAGGTGGGTTGCTTGTAAACCGCCAGGTCAGGGCGGGTCGCCAGTAACTCGCCAAGTGTCAGCGGGGTCTTCAGATAAACCGCCAAGTCCTGGCCGGGTTAACTTCTGGCCGGTTTACGCCGCGGGGTATATCCCCGACAGCGACGGATTCCCCTCTCCGGAGCCCCGAACGGACTCCAGATCAGCCCTCCCGAGAGAGTTTAGGGCTTGGCGGTGGATCTGTATCGTAAAACGCAATGAATACTTCTCTTTGTTTTTCTCTCCCTGAAAGTGAATATATGGAGTCAGGGTTGAGGTCGGTGGAGCATCAGGGGGGCCCACGAGGCAGAGGGCGCACCCAGGGGGGTATGGCGCGCCCCCACCCTCGTGGGCAGGGTGTGGGCCCCCTGACGTGGATCTTTCCTCCAGTATTTTTTATATATTCCAAAATAATTCTCCGTTGATATTCAGATCATTCCGAGAACTTTTATTTCTGCACAAAAATAACACCATGGCAATTCTGCTGAAAACAGCGTCACTCCGGGTTACTTCCATTCAAATCATGCAAGTTAGAGTCCAAAACAAGGGCAATTTTTTTTTGGAAAAGTAGACACGACGGAGACGTATCAACTCCCCCAAGCTTAAACCTTTGCTTGTCCTCAAGCTATTCAGTTGCTAAACTGAAAGTGATAAAGAAAAACTTTTACAAACTCTGTTTGCTCTTGTTGTTGTAAATATGTAAAGCCAGCGTCCAAGTTTTCAGCAAATATTATGAACTAACCATATTCACAATAACACTTAGGTCTCATGTTTACTCATATCAATGGCATAATCAACTAGCGAGCAATAATAATAAATCTTGGATGACAACACTTTCTCAAAATAATCATAATATGATATAACAGGATGGTATCTCGCTAGCCCTTTCTGAGACCGCAAAACATAAATGCAGAGCACCTTTAAAGATCCAGTCATAGTCATACTCAATGTAAACTAACAGTAATGGATGCAAATGACAGAGGTGCTCTCCAACTGGTGCTTTTTAACAAGAGGATGATGACTCAACATAAAAGTAAATAGATAGGCCCACTGCAGAGGGAAGCAGGGATTTGTAGAGGTGCCAGAGCTTGGTTTTGAAATAGATATGAATAATATTTTGAGCGGTATACTTTTATTGTCAACATAACAACCGAGAGATCTTGATATCTTCCATGCTACACACATTATAGGCGGTTCCCAAACAGAATGGTAAATTTTATACTCCCTCTCCACCAACAAGCATCAATCCATGGCTTGCTCGAAACAACGAGTGCCTCCAACTCACAAGAGTCCCGGGGGAGTTTTGTTTGCAGTTATTTTGATTTGATTTGCTTAAAGCATGGGACTGGGCATCCTGGTGACCAGCCATTTTCTCGTGAGTGAGGAGCGGAGTCCACTCCTCTTGAGAATAACCCGCCTAGCATGGAAGATACAAACAGTCCTAGTTGATACATGAGCTATTCGAGCATACAAAACAGAATGTTTATTTGAAGGTTTAGAGTTTGGCACATACAAATTTACTTGGAACGACAGGTAGATACCGTATATAGGTAGGTATGGTGGACTCATATAGAATAACTTTGGGGTTTACGGAATTGGATGCACAAGCAGTATTCCCGCTTAGTACAAGTGAAGGCTAGAAAAAGACTGGGAAGTGACCAGCTAGAGAGCGACAACGGTCATGAACATGCATTAAAATTAATCAACACCAAATGCAAGCATGAGTAGGATATAATGCACCATGAACATAAATATCGTAGAGACTATGTTGATTTTGTTTCAACTACATGCGTGAACATGTGCCAAGTCAAGCCACTCGAATCGTTCAAAAGAGGATACCACCCTATCATACCACATCACAACCATTTTAATAGCATGTTGGCACGCAAGGTAAACCATTATAAGCTCCTAGCTAATTAAGCATGGCATAAGCAACTATAATCTCTAATTATCATTGCAAACATGTTTATTCATAATAGGCTAAATCAGGAACGATGAACTAATCATATTTACAAAAACAAGAGAGGTCGAGTTCATACCAGCTTTTCTCATCTCAATAAGTTCATCATATAATCATCATTATTGCCTTTCACTTGCACGACCGAATAGTGTGGATAATAATAATAGTGCACGTGCATTGGACAAATATGGAATCTGCAAGCATTCAATTCAAGAAAGAAGACAAGGTAATATGGGCTCTTTGTTAGATCAATAATAATGCACATGAGAGCCACTCAACATTTTCATTATGGTCTTCTCCTCTCGACCCCCAAAGAACAAGAAAAGAAATAAAACTATTTACACGGGAAAGCTCCCAACAAGCAAAAGAAGGACGAGAAATCTTTTTGGGTTTTCTTTTTAGTTACTACTACTACAGGCATGGAAACTAAACTAACTAAAAGCTACAACTAATTTTTTTGTTTTGTTTTTCTTAAGGTTTATCAAACACACAAGAAGAAAGCATATAAAAGGGAAATAAACTAGCATGGATATTACAATGAAAAAGTATGAGCACCGATAACTAGCATCAGTGTGTGAACAGGAATGTAATGTCGGTGAGAGATACGTACTCCCCCAAGCTTAGGTTTTGGACTAAGTTGGTCTATGGACATGGCTGGCCTGGCGGATATCTAAAGTAATAGTTGGGTTCATATTGAGAAGGATCCCCCTGGTGCCACTGGTTGGCAATCTCCTCTGGATTTCACTGATAAACAGACTACCGGTGAGGATCAAATTGTGGTTCTGGCTCTGGCTCTATAGCTGGTGTGGGGTTTCGGTTGGCGTGAATGCGGCTTTCGGCGGAACAAGGTACCACTACAAAAAAGACACATCCGTGACATTTTGGGCCGAACAATTTTTTTCTGTCATACTTATGACACTTCTATGACAATAATTGTGACAAAACACGGTATCATCATAGATGTGGTGGCGTCCTACTTCTATGACAAAAAAATCATGACAGAAAATGGGTTTTTGTCCTGGGAGGGACGGAGACGCAGCTGCATGACATTCTTTGGGCCGTCCATGATGGAAAAAACCATGGTAGAAGCGAGGGCGAGGAAAATATCGGGGTGTTCCTGATTACGATGGGTGGTCGAGGCTGAGCGATGCGCGTTTCTCTCATGCACGCACGCGCGTGGGTGCGAGGCGTTATGCTCTAACTGAACCCGAGCAAGGCGTTGGGCTCTAACTGAACCCGAGCGATTGCACTGCAGGCTATGCGCTACTAAACCCGAGCGATCGATCGATGGCTGTTAACTGAACCCGATCGAGCGATTCCTTCGCTACTGCTGCTAACTGAAGCCGATCGATGCTGCCTTTGGATGAACAGTGAGCGTTGCTGGGGGGTTTTGGATGAACAGTTCCCGGTGGGGGTGGATGAACAGGACCCCGTGGTGTTGCCTCTGGATGAACAGGACCCCAATTGATCGAGCCAGTTGGGGATGGATGAACATGACCCTGTGGAGGGCAGGATAAACAGGACCACCCCGTGGAGGGCTGGATGAACAGTAGCCCGTGGAGGGGTGGTTGAACAGGAGCCCATGGAGAGGGCTGGTTGAACAGTAGCCGGTGGAGTAGCACGCGGTGGAGGCTGGATGAACAGGAGCCCGTGGATGAACAGTCGCAGGTGGAGGCTGGAGGAGGTCGACGGTGGATGAACAGTAGCCCGTGGAGGCTGGAGGGGGTCGACGGTGGAGATGAACAGTATCCCGTGGAGTCCCGTTTTGCGGTACGCCACACCCCTCCCGATGAACAAGACCCCCGTTTCGACCGTAGCACTCCAACACAAGTCCGTTTCCTCCGTTTTGCGGTACGCCACACCCCTCCCGATCAACAGGACCCCCGTTTCGATAGTAGGAGGTCCATTTCCTCTATTTTGTGTTATGCCAGACCCCTCCCGATGAACAGGATCCGTTTTGAACGTGGCCGGTCGAACACAAGGCCGTTTCCTCCGTTCTGCAGTATGTCAGGCCTCGTTTCCATCGGCTGTTCCGTCCAAGCCCTCCCAATGAACACGATGATGCATTCCGTTCCGACCCAGCCGGTTGGCTCCCCATGAACATGATGACGAGGCTGTTTCTCCGTTCACGAGCCCTGGCCACACGTATGCGCGAGTAGGTGTTCGAGACCCCGCCCGTATGTACGTACGTGGCCGTATTTACTTTCTTGCACCCTGGCTGATGTACATACGTGTACATGCTACGTGCCCACCTCTACTACGACACGTGCACGCCTCTACATCGACCAGTATGTACGTACACGTTCGCGACCAGAATGACAATGCTACGTACGCTTCGACCAGGTGGGTCCCGACTGTCAGGCACTTCATTGCGTGCGAAGATGTAGCTGGTGGGTCCCAGCAGTCAGGGGGGCGAATCGTTTTTTTTGCCCGGACGCACTTCCTTGCGTGCGATGTAGCTGGTGGGTCCCAGCAGTCAGGGGGGCGAATCATTTTTTGCCCGGACGCACTTCCTTGCGTGCGAAGATGTAGCTAGTGGGTCCCAGCAGTCAGGGGGAAACATTTTTTTCGCGAAATACGGTGGCCCGTCTGGTGGGTCCCCGTTGTCAGGTGGAGGAATAATGATTTTGCGCATAATAATGAGGCACTTCCTTGTTGCGGCCGTGGACCCAGCTGTCAGCCTCTCCACGTACAGTCCACGTCCGATGGAAGTCGTTCCTTGACCACGCCGCTCTGAGATCACCAGGGCGGTGGACGACGGCGAGGCCTAGGAAGGGGACGACGCAGAGCCGGGGAAGACGCGTCGGTGGATGCCCACGCATAGAGGAGTACGAGGGTTCACTGGTTCGCTGCGGTGTGAGGCTGCCGTCGCCGCACAATAACAGGGGGTGTGGGTGAATAGAGGGATGGCCTGGCCAGCGGTGGGAATAGTAGGGGGCGGTGAGGCATCCGGGGAAGCACAGCTGGCCACGGGAGGCAGGAGCATGTGGCACGACCGGCGCTGCTTTGGGCGGCTGGAGCAACAAGACCAAAGGTTTAAGAAGCACTGTGGACGTTGGATGGACATCGTACAATCACTGGAGTTAGAATCGTTCATATTGACTAAGTTGACAAAGCACTCTGTCCCCGTGAACTTAGTAGGCCCACAAGTTAGCCTCCCACCAAGGTGGGTCCCAACTAGCAGGGGGAGTATTCATTTTTTTGTGCATAATAAGAAGGCACCTTCGATGGGTCCGAGCTGACAGCGGGGGGAACATTTTTTCGCTAAATACGTTGGCCCGTCCGGTGGGTCCCAGCAGTCAGGGGGAAACGTTTTTTTCGCCAAATACGGTGGCCCGTCCGGTGGGTCCCCGCTGTCAGGTGGAGGAATAATTATTTTCTGCGTAATAAGGAGCCACTTCCTTGCAGCTGCCGTGGACCCAGCTGTCAGCCTCTCCACGTACAGCACTCTTTCGATGGAAGTCGTTCCTTGACCACGTTGACCACGCTGCGCCGAGAGCACCAGGGCGGTGGACGACGGCGAGGCCTAGGAAGGGGACGACGCGAAGCCGGGGAAGACGCGGTAGTAGATGCCCACGCGGAGAGGAGTACGAGGGTTCACTGGTTCGGCTGCCGTGTGAGGCGGCCGTCACCGCAGAATAATTAGGGGTGTGGGTGAGTGGAGGGATGCCCTGGCCAGCAGTGGGAGTAGTAGGGGGTGGTGAGGCCTACGCGGCAGCACAGCCGGCCACGGGAGGTAGGAGGAGGTGGCACGACCGGCGCTGCTTTGGGCGGCTAGAGCAAGAAGGCCAGAGGTTGAAAAAGCACGACGGCCTTTGGATGGACATCGCACGGTCACTGCAGCTAGAATCGTTTATATTGACTAAGTTGACTGAGGGAGTCCTGGATTAGGGGGTGTCCGGATGGTCGGACTATACCGCCAGTTTTGACACCGACATTGGTGCTTTCATTGAGAGTTCCTTTGTGTCGTCGCCGTCAGGCTTGATGGCTCCTACGATCATCAATAATGATGCAGTCCAGGGTGAGACCTTCCTCCCCGGATAGATCTTCGTCTTCGGCGGCTTCGCACTGCGGGCCAATTCACTTGGCCATCTGGAGCAGATCGAAAGCTATGCCCCTGGCCGCCAGGTCAGATTTGGAAGTTTAAACTACACGGCTGACATCCGCGGGGACTTGATCCTCGACGGATTCGAGCCACTGCCGAGCGCGCCGCACTGTCACGACGAGCATGATCTAGCTCTGCCGCCGAACAGTGCCCTGGAGGCCGCACCCGCATCGGCTTCGACCCTTAATTCGGAGCCAACTGCGCCGATCGAGGATGGGTGGTTGAACGCCGCCTCGGGGGCTGCGATCCCAACGGTGATCGAGCCGAACACCAGCCCCGCACTCCCCGAGACTCGTGACTCCAAGGAGCCGGACTCCTCTCTGGACTCCGAACCCTCCACGCCCCTGCCGATCGAATCCGATTGGGCGCCGATCATGGAGTTTACTGTCGCGGACATCTTTCAGTACTCGCCTTTCGGCGATATTCTGAAGACACTTCGGTCTCTCTCTTTATCAGGAGAGCCCTGGCCGGACTACGGTCAGCGAGGTTGGGATACGAACGATGAAGAAATTCAAAGCCCACCCACCACCCACTTTGTAGCCACTGTCGACGATTTGACCGACATGCTGGACTTCAACTCCGAAGACATCGACGGTATGGACGCTGATGCAGGAGACGATGAAGATCCACTGCCTATTGGGCCCTGGAAAGCCACCTCGTCATATGACATATACATGGTGGACACCCCAAAAGAAGGAGATGGCGATGGAACAGTGGAGGATGACCCCTCCAAGAAACAGCCTAAGCGCCGGTGTCAGCGGCGCCGCTCAAAATCCTGCCAAAGCAAATACGGCGATTCCAGCACGGGAGATAATAATACTCCGGAGAGTGCCGAAGAAAACCCCCTCCAGCAAGATTCAACATAGGAGGATGGAGGAGCCAGCCCTCATGAGAGAGCGGCAGACAGAGAGGTCGGGGACGATAATTGTATACCTCCCTCCGAAGACGAGGCAAGCCTCGACGACGACGAATTCGTCGTGCCAGAGGATCCCGTCGAACAAGAGCGTTTTCAACGCAGGCTTATGGCCACGGCCAGAAGCCTCAAGAAAAAACAGCAACAGCTTAGAGCTGATCAAGATTTGCTAGTCGACAGATGGACTGAAGTCCTTGCGGCCGAAGAGCATAAACTCGAACGCCACTCCAAGAGCTACCCAAAGCGCAGGTTGCTACCCTGATTAGAGGAGGATGCACTTAAACCTACATCACTAGCACTTGATACGGCCGACCGGCCACCTCGTGGCCACGACAGAGAGGCCTCTCGGCCCTCCACTCAAGCCGCACCCCGTACCAAGGCACGGGAAAATGCGCCAGACCTGCGAGATATGTTGGAGGACAAGGCAAGGCAAACAAGATCGATCTACAGATCGCGTGGGCGCCCCATGACTCGAGACGATAACCGTCACGCCGGACACAAATCCGGCAGGGCAGAACACAGTAGATAAAGCTCATTGGAGCTACGTCGTGATATAGCCCAGTACAGAGACGCCGCACACCCACTATGCTTCACAGATGAAGTAATGGACCATCAAATCCCCGAGGGTTTCAAACCCATAAACATCGAATCATATGATGGCACAACAGATCCTGCGGTATGGATCGAGTATTACCTCCTTCATATCCACATGGCCCGCGGCGATGATTTCCACGCCATCAAATACCTCCCACTCAAGCTTAAAGGACCGGCTCGGCATTGGCTTAACAGCCTGCCAACAGGATCAATCAGTTGTTGGGAGGACCTGGAAGCCGCATTCCTCGACATTTTCCAGTGCACTTATGTGCGACCACCAGACGCCGATGACCTAAGCCACGTAATTCAGCAGCCAGAGGAATCGGCCAGGCAATTCTGGACACGGTTCCTAACAAAGAAAAATCAAATAGTCGTCTGTCCGGACGCAGAGGCCCTAGCAGCCTTCAAGCACAATATCCGTGACGAATGGCTGGCCCGGCACCTTGGACAGGAAAAGCCGAAATCGATGGCAGTACTCATGACACTCATGACCCGCTTTTGTGTGGGAGAAGACAGCTGGCTTGCTCGCAGTAATAATATGACCAAGAACCCTGGTAATTCGGATACCAGGGACAGTAGTGGCAGGTCGCGTCGCAACAAGCAGAGGCGCCGCATTAACGGCGACAATGCTGAGGATACGACAGTTAATGCCGGATTCAGAGGCTATAAATCCGGTCAGCGGAAAAAGGCATTCAAAAGAAATCCTAGGGGCCCATCCAGTTTGGACCGAATACTCGACAGCTTGTGCCAAATACATGGCACCCCCGAAAAGCCGGCCAATCACACCAACAGGGATTGTTGGGTGTTCAAGCAGGCAGGCAAGTTAGATGCCGAAAATAAAGACAAGGGGCTGCATAGCGATGACGACGAAGAGCCCCGGCCGCCGAACAATAGTGGACAAAAGGGTTTTCCCCCACAAGTGCGGACGGTGAACATGATATACGCAACCCACATCCCCAAGAGGGATTGGAAGCGCGCGTTAAGGGACGTATACGCGGTAGAGCCAGGCGCCCCAAAGTTCAACCCATGGTCCTCCTGTCCAATCACCTTTGATCGAAGGGACCATCCCATTGGCACCCGTCATGGCGGATTTGCCGCATTGGTTCTAGACCCAATTATTGACGGATTTCATCTCACTAGAGTCCTTATGGACGGCGGCAGCAGCCTGAACCTGCTTTACCAGGATACAGTGCGGAAAATGGGCATAGATCCCTCGAGGATTAAGCCAACCAAAACGACCTTTAAAGGTGTAATACCAGGTGTAGAGGCCAATTGTACAGGCTCAGTCACACTTGAAGTGGTCTTCGCATCTCCGGATAATTTCCGAAGCGAGGAGTTAATCTTCGACATAGTCCCATTCCGCAGTGGCTATCACACACTGCTCGGGCTAAACGCATTCGCCAAGTTCAATGCGGTACCGCATTACGCATACCTTAAGCTCAAGATGCTAGGCCCTCGAGGAGTAATTACGGTCAATGGAAACACCGAACGCTCCCTCCGAACGGAGGAGCACACGGCGGCCCTGGCAGTGGAAGTACAAAGCAGCCTCTCCAGGCAGTTCTCCAGTCTGGCCATTAAACGTCCAAACACCGTCAAGCGCGCCCGGAGTAACCTACAACAAGACCGCCTGGCACATTCCGAGCAGGCGTAGCAATGCGGCCCAAACCCCAGCCCTCGCAAAAATGTGACACCAGTGCTTCATGTACATAACTACGCTCTAGAAATACCATGGGACTCCATTCTTCGGAAGGCCTGTTCGGCAGTTCAATTGCCGCACAAATGATGCAAGAACCAGGGAAGCAGACAAGCCATGCCGCATTACGGAACTCCCAGGTGGTCTCTATCATGAGCAGTATACCCGTTTCGCATACCATTCCGCAGCCTGCCCCTTGAACGGACATGTTAAATAGTCCAACCTTTTGCTTAACGCATTATTTATATCGTTCTGCTTTGATCGCAGCCCTTTTTAATAAACAATGCATAGCTTTTGTCTATCTTTGCATTACCTTTTTTTTACAAATATATGTTCCTTAATGACATGTTGCACCCGTACACTTTGGTACGGTCAAAATACGCCAGGGGCTTTAAGTACCCCTCAATATGGTGTGACAACTCCGAAAACTTTAACAAGTGCGGCACCCCGAACTTATAGCATTATATGCATCGGCTCCGAATCATGTCTTGGGTCAATAGTTGGGTTTGCCCGGCTCCTATGTTTTGGTGCCTTACGTTCCGCTATATCGGCTAAGGTAGCAATAGGAGAACTACTGCGATTGTGCCCCAGTTGACCTGGGTGGAGCACCTCAGTAGAGAAACCTAAAACTGACTGTCATGATGAAGCAAGAGCTGGTCGCTGTTCGAGAGGTTTTTCGAGTCCATAAAGACTTATGCCGCTTCGAGCAAGGAGTCGGCTCTGTCCGGCCAAGGCGTGGATAGTGCCCCGAACTCGGTCTTCCGAATACCAGGGGCTTCGCCGAAATTTAAAATTATAGAATTCTATGGCTAAGAAAGAGTGTTCACGCATTATAGTCTGATTGCCTTGTTTGTTGGGCTGAGCGCCTCCCTCGAAGGACCCCAAACATGGGAAAAAGAGCGCTCAGGTTTATCCCCGAACACCCCAGCACTAGCGGCACGGGAGCAGAAGCCGACGACTCGCCATCTCTCAGAATTGATAAACAGCCGCACAGAAGGTAATATTTTAAATTCCAACAGCATTGTTTAGCGCATATGAACAAGTTTTCAGCGCACAGGATAAAACGAGCAAGTTTTACTCAAAAATTACATCCCTGGAACATTCATCCGCCATAAGGCAGGCTCCCTTCAGAACATCCTTATAATAATTCTCCGGCTTGCGATGCTCTTTCCCCGGCGGTGGCCCATCCTTCACGAGCTTCTCAGCGTCCAGCTTGCCCCAGTGCACCTTAGCACGGGCAAGGGCCCTACGGGCACCTTCAATGCAGACGGGCGCTTGATGACTTCGAGCCTTGGACAGGCCCCCACCAGCCGCCGCACCAGCCCGAAATAGCTCCCAGGCAGAGCCTCCCCAGGCCACAACCGAACTATGAGGCCCTTCATGGCCTGTTCGGCCGCCTTGTGGAGCTCGACCAACTGCTTCAGCTGTTCGCTCAGGGGCACGGGGTGTCCGGCCTCAGCATACTGAGACCAGAACACCTTCTCTGTCGAGCTGCCCTCCTCAGCTCGATAGAACGCGGCGGCATCGGACACGCTACGGGGAAGATCTGCGAATGCTCCTGGAGAGCTCCGGATTCGGGTAAGTAACAAGTAACTCACGTTTATGTGTTTGCTTTGCATAAAGAATGCCTTACCCGCCGCTATCTTTTTCACCGCATCCAACTCCTGGAGGGTCTTTTGGGATTCGGCCTTGGCAGACTTGGCATTTTCTATAGCCATCGCGAGCTCGGACGCTCGCGTCTTTGAGTCAAGCTCCAAACTCTCATGTTTTTTCATGAGAGCCTGGAGCTCTTGCCGCACCTTGCCAACCTGGACCTCATACTTCTCCCGCTCGGTGCGCTCCATGGCCGCCCTCTTCTCGGCCTCGACTAGCGCTTGCTTAAGGGTCGCCACCTCAGACGTGGCCCCTACAATAGCCATGATAATCCTGTCATTTCTTGCAATTGCACCTTTTATATATATATATATATATTTAAACAAGGTATTTCTTACCTTCCTTGTCCTCGAGCTGCTTCTTGGCCCGCCCGAGCTCTTGCTCGGACTGCTCGAGGTTCTACTTTAGCATGTCCACTTCTGCAGTCAGTGCGGCGGACGCCAGCAGAGAAGCCTGCATACGCATATTGACTTTTTTTTTGTTAGACTCCTGCGAATTTTATTGATCCTCAATTAGGCTTTTCTTCCCGAACGCCAAACAGAGCATTAGGGGCTACTGTCTATGCGGTAATATTATTTACACATTCTTTACTTACCTCAAAGCCTGTTAAAAGGCTAGTACAAGCTTCAGTCAGTCTGCTCTTGGCGGACTGAACCTTCTGGACCACCGCACTCATAATGGTGCGGTGCCCCTCGTCGATGGAGGCGCCTTTGAGCACCTCCAACATATTGTCCGGCGCCTCCGGTTGGACGGGGGTCACCGGCACGGTGGGCTTGCTCCTCTTGGAAGGAGGTCGCCCGCCGGACTCTGGAACCTTTGAAGGTTCTGGAGCGGCATCCGGCCTAGAGCCAGACTTGGAACCCTGGGGGGTTTTGTCCCCTTTACTCCTGGAGTCCGGGAGGTCGCCTTGCAGCGCCTCCAGGACCACCTCCTCCTGGCTGGGAACCTGTCGGGACAACACTTCGGCGTCGTCCGTAGGGCGGTGGGAGGTAGCCGTCGGAAGCGAATTCACATCCGAGGAGTCCAGTGAACCGCTCGACGGCTCGTCGAGCTGTCTTTGGGTGGGCTGCATAATCATATTCGACATAAGGGAAAGCTGTGCAATAAAGGAATACTATGAATTACTCTGGTATCCGGATACTTACGATTTCGCCAGGGGCTTGGCCCTGAGCGGCCACTCCTCTCCGCCGTCGTCGACGTCGGTGGAGTAGTCCGGAGGAAGGTTTTTCCCCTTCTTGGACCCTTCGGCCTCCCCACTAAGGGCCGCCTTCCTTTTCTTCTCTCCCCTGCTGGAGGGGGAGAGGTCTCTTCTTCATCCTCCTCGTTTTCGCGGGAGGAATGCACCATGGAGCCGTCGGATCATGAACCCGACACCTCCTGGCGCCGGGCACTTTTTTGAGTCCCCGTGGCCTTCTGTGGCCTTCTTCTCCGGCACCACATGGGGTGCCGGAACCAGCAGCTTCGCCAAGCGGGCATCGGCTGGGTCTTCGGGCAAAGGAGCCGGACAGTTGATCTGTCCGGACTTCGCCTGCCAAGCCTGTCAAAGGTAAGGGAGCTTAGATCCCGCATAGAGTCAAACTATGAACAACTAATACCCTGTAAAAGGTACAAAGAACTTACCGCGCTAGCATGACGCTGCGCGCTGAATCCGCGATCCTCGGTAGCAGATGCGGGAGCCTCGGCGCCCTTGAAGAGCACCTTCCAGGCATCTTCGTACGTCGTGTCGAAGAGCCTGCTCAGAGTTCGGTGCTGCGCCGGGTTGAAATCCCACAGATTGAAGGCCTGTTGTTGACATGGGAGGATCCGGCGGATGAGCATAACCCGGACTACGTTGACAAGCTTGAGCTGCTTGTCCACCAGGGTTTGGAGGCATGTTTGCAGTCCAGTCACCTCTCCTTTGCTGCCCCATGACAGGCCCGTCTCTTTCCAGGACGTGAGCCGCGTTGGGGGTCTGGACCGGAACTCGGGGGCTGCGACCCACTCAGGGTCGCGCGGCTCGGTGATGTAGAACCACCCCAATTGCCACCCCTTCAGGGTCTCCACAAAGGAGCCCTCGAGCCATAAGACGTTGGGCATCTTGCCCACCATGGCGCCTCCACACTCCGCATGGTTGCTGCGCACCACCTTCGGCCTGACATTGAAAGTCTTGAGCCATAGGCCGAAATGGGGGCGGATGCAGAGGAAAGCCTCGCACACGACGATAAACGCCGAGATGTTGAGGATGAAGTTCGAGGCCAGATCATGGAACCCCAGGCCGTAGTAGAACATGAGTCCCCGGACGAATGGGTGGATAGGAAACCCCAGTCCACGGAGGAAGTGGGGAAGGAACACTACCCTCTCATGGGGCCTTGGGGTGGGGAGGAGCTGCCCCTCTTCGGGAAGCCGGTACGCGATGTCGTTAGACAAGTATCCGGCCTTCCTCAGTTTTTTGATGTGTCCCTCCGTGACGGAGGAGACCATCCACTTGCCTCCCACTCCGGACATGGCTGGAGAAGGTTGAGTTGGGGAGTGCGGACTTGGGTGCTGGAGCTCGAGTGCGCGAAAATGGATAGGCAAAGGAGGAAGAAGGTGTAGGTGAAAAGGTGGATCCTTATCCCCTTATATGGGTGCCGTAATTAATGGCGCAGTTGGGTTACCCACGCCCGTATTGATGAGAATCCCGGAATAAGGGGACACGATCTCTGCTTCGACGAGACGTGCCAAGGAAACCACCTCGCATGACACGCTGAGGTGGGACAATGAAACGATTCGAATAAAGGCTTGGCCGTGGCGATGACACACTACGGAATACGTCAGCAGATTAGATTTGTGTAAATATTATTCTCTCTATGGCAATATGTAGAAACTTATTTTGCAGAGCCGGACACTATCTTTGTGTTCAAAATCTTCTATGAAGTACTTGGAGGAGGAACCCGCCTTGCAATGCCGAAGACAATCTGCGCATCGGACCCGTCGTCATTGAAGCCTGGTTCAGGGGCTACTGAGGGAGTCCTGGATTAGGGAGTGTCCGGATGGCCGGACTATACCTTTAGCCGGACTCCTGGACTATGAAGATACAAGATTGAAGACTTCGTCCCGTGTCCGGAAGGGACTTTCCTTGGCGTGGAAGGCAAGCTTGGCGATACGGATATGTAGATCTCCTACCATTGTAACCGACTTTGTGTAACCCTAACCCTCTCCGTGGTCTATATAAACCGGAGGGTTTTAGTCCGTAGGACAACATACAGAACAACAATCATACCATAGGCTAGCTTCTAGGGTTTAGCCTCCCTGATCTCGTGGTAGATCTACTCTTGTACTACCCATATCATCAATATTAATCAAGCAGGACGTAGGGTTTTACCTCCATCGAGAGGGCCTGAACCTGGGTAAAACATCGTGTCCCTTGCCTCCTGTTACCATCCGGCCTAGATGCACAGTTCGGGACCCCCTACCCGAGATCCGCCGGTTTTGACACCGACATTGACAAAGCCCTTGGTACGCGTCAACTTAGTAGGCCCACAGGTCAGCTTCCGAAACGGTGCCCCCCCAGATGTCAGGGGGAGGAATCATTTTTGGGCGGGTGAAGCTAGAATATCCGAGATTGAAGAAGAAGCACGGCATCCGTTGATGGACATCCAACGGCCACTGCTGCTAGAAGCGTGTGTTGACTATAAGTTGACAAAGCCTTGCATACGCGTCATCTCTTTTTTTTAGGGGACGCGTCAACTTAGTAAAGCCAGAAGTGTGTGGCAGAGAACTTATAGCCCAATTGAGATTTGTAAGAATGTGCAGCCAATTTTTGAATTCTAATGGAATTTACTACAACCCATTTACAGTTTGTTAAAAGTACAACCCATTTCAACCAACCGTTCAAAACAGAATTCAATAAAATTTCCCACATTTTGATGGGATCCGAAATATTTGTATCCCGAAATTTCTAGTCAAATTAAATACAATTTCAATATAAATTTATATTATGTAAAAATCCAATGAAACATTGCGCTCACAACAGTTAATGAAATTAAATTTTTCAATATCCGAAAATAATATTTTATAAAGTAATTACGTGTTTGGTGCATTTTTTATAGTTACTGCCCAGTTTTTATAATTACATCCCATTTATTATTTCTTAAAGCCCATTTTCTTGTTAATCCTAATGCATCCCTCCTAGGAAAGATTTTCAGCCCAGCCGGGCAGAGAATAACAACTTGACCTTGCCTGGGTATTCCTAAAAAAAGTATAGCTGGGCTAGCCATTTTCAGCTTGAAAAAAATAAATATCTGGGTTGGATATCTGGCCTGGGCTAGATGGGCACAACCCGCCCAGTTAATAGCTGCAGCGATGTTTTCATTGTTGTTCAGAGGAGAAAAATTAATATCTGGGCTAAACATCGCTCAAGAAAAACTCTGCAGTGCTCACACCTCAAAAACACAAATACTACTCGAGCTGCTTGGTCCCAACTGTCAGCCGCTTCTTATGCAATTCTCTCGTTTATCGACTACATTGGTTGACAATGGTGTGGGACCCTGATGTCAGGAAACCAGGAGGAAGCAAAAAAATATTGTTTTATATACTAATAAGGAGGCACTTACGTACGTGCGGATATGGCCCTGGTGGGTCCCCACTGTCATCCTCTCCAAGTAAAGTCATCTCCTCATCCTCATGTCCGTTGACCATGTTGACAACGCGAGACGGCAGTGCCACGGCGAGCGCAACAACTCGAAGGACGACGGAGAGGGCCTCACAGGCCCTACGGATGGTCTGATACAGCGCCCGCTGCTCATTCGGGAAGCCAGGATCATAGGGCCACATGTCCGCGATGGCATTGTTGTTCGCTTGTTCACCGGTGCTCGTTGAGGAGACGGAGGTTGCAGCACAAGTCCTCCTGCGCTGGTAGCTCTTCCGCCATTAGGGCGTCGAAGTGCGGCCGCACCTGCTCTATGGTGAACATGGCATGAACCGGCTTGGACAGTGGCGCCGGCTCCTGGTCGGAAGCTACGTCCATCATCTGATTGTCGTCGCTCAGCTCGGTGAGGTAGCTGGCGAGCTAGCATGTTCGGCTGCTGGACCGACCCGCTGCCAAGCACGAGTCTGACTGCCCTAGCCCACCCAGACCGCCTCCCTCACCCGCGCGTGCTTTCTGCCCGAAACGGTCAGCACCGCTCGCCCCGCTTCCCAGTGCATGCGATTGCTCCGCTTTCAAACGACACAAGTGTCGTCCGTCCGTCCTTCTGCCTCCCACATTAATGATATGCGGTTGCCGAGGCGGCTACTCCGGCGCCACACGCCCATCCCTCCGCCGCCCACCATTGCTATATAAATAGCTGCGCCGGCCATGGCCGCAGTCATCCGCATCCGTTCCTATTCTCCTGTCCACACCACTACTGCCCACCATGGCTTCCTTGCGCTCCAGCACTCTTCAGGACGGGCGGACGATGGACCACAAGGAGATGGCAGCCATTGCTGCCAACTGGTTAGCCGGCAGGCAGCCGGAGGATGATGACATCCCAATGGAGAACATGGTAGTCGATGATCCGGCGCCAACCCCCTCCTCAGCGCCATCCTCGCCGATGCATTGCACCATGACCATCGGCGAGGCCCGTGCCCAACATATGGACACGGTGAGGCAGAAGCATGAGGAGCAGGTCCGGGAGGCGCAGGCCGACGCCGCCTACAACCACCATCTCCTCCAGGAGCACCTGCAGGCGGAGGAGCAGATTGCCACGGAGCAGGCGGAGCAGGAGGCGCTGCTCGACTCGTACCGCTCCGCCCGTGAGGGCCGCCTCGAGCGATGGCGGTACCGCATGCGGGTGGCGGAGGCTGCGGCCGCCTACAAAGATGGTGATGAAGCGGGCGAGGCGCTATTTGGCGAGACCGAGGACGAGGCAGAGGACAATGCCGGCTCCGACGAGTCCCCGCTCTGCTGGCGTCGATGAGGCCCCCAGCGCCAACAACGAGGCAGAGGACACCGTCGGCTCCGCCGAGGCCCCACCCTGCCGGCAACGAGGGGGAGGATTTCCCCCGCTCCACCGAGGCGCCGCCCGCCGGCAATGAGACAGAGGACATCGCCGGCTCCACCGAAGCCCCGCCCCGCTGCCAGCTAGGCCGCGCCACACAGAAAACGAGGAAGAGTAGAACACGGTAGGTCGCCACCGCTCAGATCCAAGTAAGGCCACCGCTGCTACCCTCGGTTGAAGCCAAGCTAGGCAGGTTGACCACTGACGGCCGGTTAGCTTCTTGGCAGTGACATGGAGTCAGAGAGCTATGCTAGAGAAGGACACTGCTTCTACTTAACTGCTGGTGCAGTTGGCTGACTAACACGTGGGCCCAACAGGCATCTGGGCCACATGTCAGTTACATAACTGCACCTGCAGTTAAGTCACTGAAGCTTCTGTTCGGCTCAGCAGGGCACAGGTGGGTAGCTTCAGTTAATTAATTATACCTCCAGCGCACCCATTTTTAATTGAAGAATGTATGAAATGTAATGAAATCCGGCATGTTTATATGAAATTCGACAGTGTATAAATGAATTTATTTCGATTAGTTCGAATTCTTGTATCACTGGCATTGGATGAACATGCAAAACAATACGTACTAGCATTATTCCCAGGGTGATCACCTCGTTTCAGCAGTTTCACATGTACTCCCTCCGGTCCTTTCTAGTCTGCATACAAGTTTTGTCTACAGTCAAAGTATCTCTACTTTGACCAATCTTATAGAAACAAGTATACACTTTCACAATGTGCGAAGTAAAAAGGAACAGAAGGAGTGCAAAGAGTTTGAGCAGCTTTTTAGCGTTCATGTACATTGCAATCAAACACACAGGCCTAGGAATTCATAGATAACATTCAAAACAATCGATGATTATGCATCTCAGCCAAATTTGCCAACACAGATAGGAAGTAAGATCTCCTCTTGTGTAGTTCCACTAAGATCAAGCAATAAACCAACATTGTCGGTGTGACATTTTGGTTGAACTGCACAAAACACTCTTAAAACAAAAGTGTTTTGTGCAGTGCAACAGATGGTCACAATGGCAACGTGGTGAAGTAGATAACCATGTTTACACAGAGGTGCAAAGGAAACAACTAGTGGTCAATAACGATGGATGACACAGAAGCCAACAAAAAGAAGCATCTACCTTACCTAAATGGGAAAGAAAGCAAGACAATAGCATTTCTCAAACGGTGGCATTGATCAATTTTAACAGAGAGATTATATTAACAATAAAATTCGTTAAACATGTAATTTACTTTTAACTATGGCATTGCATCAATTTTCTAGCGGCATTATTAGAGGGTGCTTGTTTACTGGGGCATTTTGGTGGAGGGACTAAAAAACTCCGTGTTTGTCCCATCTAAACCAAACAGAAGGGACTTTTAGGGACTAAAAGTGAGAATTTGGGAATAAAGAAAGAAGACCCCGAGGGAGAGTCTTTTTGGGACTCTTTCCAACAGTTTCCCCTGCCACGCATCACACCTTGTCTCTATTAGTTCATTACTAGGGGTAACATGGTCTTTTAGCATGTCATTTAATAACCTCTAGTCCATGTTTAGTCCCTGGAACCAAGCAGGTAGGGACTAGGGAGTTTTTAACCAAACAGGGCCTTAGATTAACAACAGCTAAAGAGTTGCATGGGACAGTGGACGCACCAGCACCATGTGCATCTACCGATGTACTAGGGTGATGCATAGTCTGTTGGAACAAAGAAAAAACAACCAAGGAGCATATTTGTGTTGGTCCCGGTTTTGTTATCTTTAGACACCTTTCCCTATGTGAGCACAGCAAATCTAGTCCTGCTCAAACTCTACAGCCTTGTCCCCCAAAACAAAAGTTCAGTTCATTACAGATGTGCGTGCTGCGTTTGTCATTGTTTTCCCTTCTCGACCAACGTAGGTGCTGGATAGCCAGTCTGTACTAGTACTTTCCCCACTTCCTTTCCTCTGTGAACCATGTCCTAGATTATGCTATACAACTTTCCCCCATTCCTGTCCTCTTTGAACCATGTCTTAGATTCATGCGATACAACTTTCCCCACAACTTTCCCCCTTCCTTTCCTTTTTGAACCACGTCCTAGATTCATGCTATACAACTTTTCCCACTACTTTCCCTCATTCCTTTCCTCTTTGAACCACGTCCTAGATTCATGGTATACAACTTTCCCCACTACTTTCCTGTTTGATCCAACTCCTAGATTCGAGTGCAGAAGCGGAAAAGGCCCACATGCAGCTAGAGCAATGCATGTGGAATAAGTAAATTATACCTTAAGGTTCTTTGGGTGTGGTTCGGTGGGCGACCGAAGGCCGTTCGACCCACACTATGTACGACGATGAAGAAGAAGGGGTCGGAGGCCCTCCCGCGCCGTCGCTGGGTGAAAGTGAATAGTTGCGCCGGTAGTGGATTCCCTCCTCCCTCACCGACGGCAACAGCATTAAGCCTCCTTCCCTTCCTGGCGGACGGATCTTGCCGGCTCTTTGACCAGCAATGAGGGGAGAGAGAGAGGCCAACGAAGTCTTGTTTAGATCTGGAGAGGGTGAGAGAGTGTGAAGAGAGCAACTACAAGCAGACCAGCACTGAGGGGAGAGAGAGAGAGAGGCCAACAAAGTCTTGTTTAGATCTAGAGATGGTGAGAGAGTGTGAAGAGAGAAACTACATGCGTTGAGGATCCAGCGTGTATATATATACTGGAGAGAGTGTGAAGAGTGCAAACCCTAGAAAACAAGCGCCGAGGCTGCAGCTTATACGTGATGAGGTGATTATACGGTCACTACGAGATCGTATAGCTCCGTATCCATCCATTTTGACCAGTCAAAGAATCCTCCTGGCATGAATTATGCTCAAGTGTAGTTATTGAACCCGAGACCTCAAGTTTGATGAGCGAACAGGCTAACCAGCTACACAACCCTCCCGTTATGTTCAACGAAAGGAAAATAACCTTTTATACATTCCTACATTCGTGTGACAAGCATGCCGTGTTTTTTTGTGTGTGTGTGGGAGTCATTGGGATTTAAATCATAATCGTGTCATGTGGCTTTGGTGGTAAGACTATCCACAGTGGTCCAGAAATAATGCATCCTTAGTCACCTTACCTCTCTCCACGTAGTATGTTGCGTCCCACCAGTCAGAGGGTGAAACAAACAAATTAATAAGAAAAAATAAAAGCGCCATCGGTGTATCTTACCTCACACATCTCGCTACTGCTCGGGAACACTGTCCAATTGATGCCTCTGTTCACTCACGTACTATTTTAAGTGAATACTTATTATAACATGCACACAATTTTGGGCACTTGTATTCGACCTAAGTCAGTATGCCATCGTATCTCGTACGATTCCCTCCATCTAGGTGTAATAAATCACGTTAGAATGTGCAGCGGGACCAAGGTGCAAGCAGATTGGAGGAGAAGGAGAAACTTGATCGGTCATTCCTCCAATCAAAGCCCTAATTTGTGTCTCTAAATGCAACAATTAATCCAAACAACTAAGAGATGCCGTTTTAGCTACCATGCAGGGCCACGTATTAACTCGCATGCAAACCGACTTTGATTTCTTGACTGATCAACGCGTAGTTGCGCTCCATGCATTGGGTTTCCAAGGTAGATAACAAGGCGGAGTAAGGAGAGTTTTGTTACATTGCTTAGGCTGGTCATAGTGGTGAGTAACTTGGACTACTACAACATGCATATGTTACTAGTCTATGTTACTACTACGTGAAGTTTGCCGTCGGAAGCGAGCCGATCTGGCTCTCCTGAGCTAGCAAGGTTTTTCTAGCCCACCCAAGCTAGCTGGCCCACAAAAGCTAACATATTTTGATAGTTACAAATGCCTAACCTTGCCCGGCTATGCTATAAGCTGTTCTTGCTAAGGATCCAAATGCTCCCTTAGTAACAACGCTCGCTAGCAACGAGTCTAGGAGGGGATTGAGATGCGAAGTTAATGGACGATGCCTCAACATTTTGGGAATATCTGATTTCCGTAGGATGACTTAACACCTAGAGGGAAGGAGTACTACTCCTCAATCCAGGTTTGATGGAATATTTGTCACCTCTTCTCTTCTTGTACGTACTCCATTTGTATCTCACTTCATGTGGCTTCGCACTCGCACGATTTTCCTACTCTATGAACATGTGTGTGCGTGTGTGTGTTTAACAGCATGTGTGTGTTAGAGAGAGCGACATATCAACCCACTCCTATAGAGAGATGGTGTGTAGTGTATGATTTTAGCCGCCAAAGTCGATGCATCCTCTCGTTTCCAGGCGTCTGGTAGGGACAGGCGGACAACTGCCACGCCCGCTCCTGACCAGCCTGGCCCACCCAAAGCCCCTCCATCGCCCGCACGCGCTTCCCGCCCGAAACGGTCAGTGCCACATTCATGCCCGGGCAGAGCGGACGCGACCTCTCACTGGCGCCTGCATTGAAGGGAGAAGCGGATTCAAGAGTGATGGTTGCTTCGTCCGTCCAACTTACTGCTGGATCTATGTGATTTGACGGCTCATTGGTCATTATTACTGAAGTGGTAGGACTGCTGGATGTCCCACGCTTTCGGCGAAAGGAGGTACTACTAGATTACAATTTTTTCCATTCTTACGGTGGAGGAGTGCAAGAGCAGTGAAAACACGCAGGCTCAGTGATTACATGGCCCACCTTACACTATCACCATATTTTCTGGACACCGTGCGACACCTAACTCTTTACATAGTACTCCCTCCATTCCTAAATATAAGTCTTTGTGGAGATTCCACTAGGTGGACTACATACAGAACAAAATGAATGAATCTACACCTAAAATGCATATATATACATCCATATGTGGTTCATGGTGAAATCTCTACAAAGACTTATATTTAGGAACGGAGGAAGTACTTGTATAGTATGTACTGTAATTTATCAAGAAGATAGTACAATGCAGTATGTGCGATTCAATATTACTGGGACTAGTTGATGAGACATAAACTCATCACAAATACAGTACGTAGAAGCCAGTAGAGGTATGTGTGGGGCAAAGAAGTAGAGTGATGTGGGCAGCTGGAGTAGTGGTGCAAGCCGGCTGTAAAGGGTGTTGTACCTGAGGGATGTCGGGTCGTAGCTCAATCTACAGCAGGGCGGCGGGAGGAGGCAACTACCCACGTCACGGCAGTGAGCAATGGATGAAGGCAACCTCACCGGCTTTGTGAGAGAGAATAGCGGGGACCCCTGATCGGGACGTGCCGACAGTGGGTTTTCGTCGTTGGTGACGGCGACCGCATCTACACTAAGCATCCACCCTTCCCCCCGGCAGACGTGATCCGCCCGGATGTTAGAGATGTGGCCACAGTGGTTTTGTGCGAGAGAGTGTGAAAACTGAAGAGAGCAACCCCACCAAGCAACCGTGCAGGCTCGTCCTGTCTATGTATATACTGGAGCGGTTTCTTGTTCTCTCCATATGAACCTATTTATATTCGTATGCGCCACTGAAGAAAAAAACTTTATTTATAAATGACGCGACACCTACTACTCGTTCTCCTATAAACCTTGCGCTTGGCATCTCCAAACTATTAACCTTGCGATTGGCTCTTCGCCTCTTCGGGTAGTCGAGCAATAATGGTACTGCAGTATATATTGTTCTGGCTATATGAGACCGAATGAATTGCTGCACGTCCACCACGTGGCGAGGGTCGAGGGGCGAGGGAGAGTGCGTACTATTACGTCCATTTCAATATGGACTACATATGGAGCAAAATGAGTGAATCTACACTCTAAAATACGTCTATATACATCAGTGTTTGGAGTATGTACTAGTAGTTCATATTGAAATCTACTAAAGGACATATATTCCAAACAATATGATAATCTCTCTAACCAAGGTAGGGACGAGGAGTAAACGGAGGGAGTACCAGTAAAATTTTCTCCTCGTCCTGCGAGCCACCGCGCGCGTGGGCGAGGGAGTGGGCGTACTAAGCAAGCTTCTCCCCATTCTGCGAGTTGACGAGACACATCAAAAGTACTCCAGTGTATAGAGCATTGCCTCTAAGGTAGGCCCCACATGGTTTGCCTCTTTTTTAACATAACGCGTCAAGTCGCAATTTATTTGTTCACCCATGGTAGACGATCCTCCCTCCATCTAGTGGACAACCAGTACACGTGTCAAGTTACTGCGTGGGCTGCCTTTTCATACAGAAATGAGCTCCACCGTGTACCCGCGCGGGTGTGGTTGGGAAAGAGATGGGAGTACGTGCGCCGTGTGTGCACCTCTTCTCTTCGTGCACGTCCCCCACCTACATGGGTGTGTGTGAGAGATACAAACCTAGACAAATGGCTTGTGCATTCGTGAGTGTTTATTGTTTGGGGGGAGGTTGATTTCGTGAATGTATTTGTGGGAATATGTGTCGATGACATCTCGAACAAAATTTTGCATGAAATGTGTGTGAAACGGAGGCCTATCCATATCATATATAGGGGGTCGGGCGGTCCACAAGAAGAGAGGGAGGGGTCATAGATATCGATAGAGTCGAAGAGAGGATCAAGTGGGTGGGTGCGAGATCGATGAAGAGAGCCATCGAAATTGTGTGTGTGTGTGTGTGTGTGCAAGTCAAAGATATAGGGCGACTGACCTAGCTACCGGAACGTCAGAGGGCACAGGTTAAGTTTGTGTGTGGCAGGGAGACATGACTAGAGCGCTCGATGTATCAGTGTGTGTGTGTGTGTGCACGCGCAAGGGGGTGGGGGAGGGGTAGGCAGAGGCCTAAATATAGAGGTAGAACAACTCGTATATGTGTTGAGAAGGAGAGACCCAGCTATGTCTTGAGGGAGATCGGTCGATGTCCATACATAACTGAAGGACGGGAAATAGGATGGGATAGAGAGAGAGAGGAGAGAGAGAGGGAGGGAGAGGGGTAGAGTGCTGGGTGGGTTATGGAGTTGCTTCTTGAAGATGGTGGGAGAGGCCTACTAGACAAACTGAGGGTGGAACTGCAATATTATCAATACGAGTGGGGATGTGTTTCTGTGTGTGCCTATGCATGATAGATCTGTCGGGACACATCCATGGATGATGAAGGGGAACCATGTGTTTGGTAAGCAAACCTAACTAGATTGGTAGATCAATTGTTGTTTGTCGAAGGAAGGGAGACACACAACTAATGAGATAGATCGATCGACATGTGGGAAAAAACGAGTTATAAGGACCTAGCTAGCTATATGTATAGCGGGAGATCGGTCGGTGTACGTCCATTTGTTAGAGGCAAATAAGGCCCGGCGAGACGGATAGACAGAGAGAATTGAGCTAGGAGGTGGTGCGAGAGGCCCAGCTACTAGCTAGATAGGGGGATGAGTGTGCGGTTGTGAGATCGATGAAAAGAGGGGCGAGAGTTTACACTTGTGTGGGACTGTATGAGAGACACAAGGCAAGGACACATAAAGGAGGAGATTGAAGGTGCGTGTGTATGTTGTAGGCAGACATCACTGGAGAGGTTTATCGATCGGTGTGTGTCGGAAAGGAGTTGTGGAGACTGTGGGAGAATGACCTAAAGAAAAAAAAATGAATGTGTGCGATGGATAGAATGCCGAGGGAGGGGGAGGGCGAGGAGGGCGTGTGCATGCACGAGAGAAAATTAGTGGTAGCTACAAAGGTTAGAGGATTGTGTGGTTGTAAGAGACTAACAAAGATCATAATTTGATATGAAAGTGGATTCATATATTTGAACAGGAGATCATAGTGTTTTAAACATATGCATGCATGAATATAGTGGTGATACGCGTGTTGTGGTTTTGCACATGTTATACCATAATGTGATAATGCATGGCGTTTGCAACTCACAGCTAAATGTCAAACAATCTAAACCATACTGTACATCGAACAATCTCACATTTTTTTTTAATTTATGATAATGTGTGGCGTTTGCAGCTTACAACTAAATATCGAACAATCTAAACAATACTATATATCGAACATTCTCACATTTTATTTGAATTTGTGGTAATGTGTGGTGTTTGCAACTCACATCTAAATACTTGTAGGCGTAGGGGGCGGGGCACCATACATAATGTGATAAACACATTATACATATGAGACATGGTTTAGTTTGTGAAGATGTAGCTAGAGCTTGAAATGTAGTATGATTTGAAATCAACATAGAGTGGATTCAAAAAATCGAGTTCGAGTTCATATAGTACACATAGTTCATATGTAACTCGAGACTAATCATGTGGTGTGCTGTGAAGATAATACACAAACGATGGTTTAACTTGACAATAATGACGATTGTAGATCTTATTAAAACAGAGAAACGAATTCAAATGCTTTGACTTCACAACAATCATTATTGTAGATCTTATTCAAATAGAGAAACAAATTCAAATTTAGTTCATATTGAAGCGGTAATATATACGTTTGGAATGCACTAAAACGTTCATTTGAGTACTAGGTTGCATGCATTATACACGTAGCGAAATATTTTAATTGAACATAACATGAATTCAAAGTTTTGAATGACATTTGTAGTGCGAATTGATTTGGTACAGTACATGTTAGGCTTGTCCGGAAATTTCACCCCGCGCCTTGTTAGCCCGAAATATTTAAGATATATCTTTGTCTCGTTGTGCTCTGACAACTCCCTCCATCTCAACCCGCGCCTTGCTATTCCAAAATTACAACGCGCGCGAAAACTCCCACCTCCTGTGAAATCCCGACACGTGAAATGCCCGTGATACCCCTGAACCGAAAGAACCGCCTCAAATCGGTGGGGGTACTTTCATAACTTACCCCACATTTCGGACAAGCACGTCCCTAAGCCATGGTTCCCCACTCCCATCCCATCTGCCCACCCATTCGTACTCCGAGGCCGGGAAAACCCGCGAAGCCCCACACCCTCCTCCGCCCGCCACCCAGCTGGAGCCTCTTCCCCGACGACGTCATCCACATCAACACCTCGACATCCCTCATCCACCGTACCGGATGAGGATCCGTTGTCATCCAAAGAGGTTGTACACTAATCGCCGCATTTTCTTCTTGATTCGATCTCACAGTGCTGCCGGTGCTCGGTCCCGAGCCGACACGGCACGGCTCTATCCACGGCGGCATCGCCGACCACTTCCTCCACAGCATCGCTCCCTCGGTGGCGGCGTCCACATCAGTAGGAGCTGCTGGTACTTTAGCTCTCGCTCGCGCTGCTGCTCTGCTCTTGCTCTTGGTCCCCTGCCTGGTCTGCTCTTGCTATTGCTCTTGCTCTTGCTCGCGCTGCTGCTCTTGCTCTTGCTTGCGATGCTGCTCCGATTTAGCTACACTTCAGTCGACTGAACCGACTTTTGGGTCAGTCGATTTTCAGGGGGTGGGGGGGCTCGCTGGAGTTAAGGAAGAACTAGCCGCGGCGGGGAGGGGGCTCACCGGGGAGGTACCCCACTATCTAAGGGTTCACGGTGGGGGTGGTGGTTGCCGACGGTGGTGGTGCGGTGGCGTGGGGATGGCCGGAGAAAAAACTCTGCACGGGGGGCCTATAGGGATGGCCGGGGCGGCGGCGGACTGGCGGTGGGGAGTGTTTTCGGGGTGGGCGGGGCGGCGCACCACCGGACGCGGGCGGCGGGGGCGGCTGTTTGGCCGGTGGTGGCTGGCGGCTCAGGGGGGTGGAGGTTGAAGATGAACTGCAGGCCCTTGATTTTGTATCCAACGGGTGCAAAATCGACTGACCAGAGATGAAAAAGTCAGTCGACTCACGTGTAGCCTCACCTCTAGTGCGTTCAGTTTCGACAGTAAAATTCAGTTTCGACACCAAAATTAAGTTTCAACAGTTAAGGTCAGTTTCGACAGTTAAATTCAGTTTCGACAGTTAAGTTCAGAGATGAGCGGCTGATGTATACATCTAGCACTTTGTGGTTATGTATTTTACGTCATCTATTGGAGATGCTATTAGAATTCCACTCAGGTTAACGTTGTCTCTCTTGTCCTGCTTTAGCCTCGGCGTCGTACAACTCACCGGAGCTGCTCCAACGACGAAACCCTCCATCACAGCGGAGCAGTACCTCGGGCTCCATCTCCAGACGCCTAAGATCTTCTTCCCCTCCTCTGACAGCCAAGTCAGTCGGAGCATCCTCACCGGCCAACCCAATCACACTAAGATCGACATGGCTTCGCCAAAGAGGTTCTACACTTGTTGCATATCTTTTTTACTCTACATGTTATATATATTGTCCACTGAGCACACGGAGTAACAGGAAATACGATCATTTTATCCTACTATATGACAAGCAGTGAGGTACTAGGCAACTTAGCTATCCGTGATGGACTCTCTTGAACGTCATCATTATTTATCTCTGCGCGCTTGAGCTGTGCATTTGTCGATGGCCCTAGGAGTTGAGCTAGTAGGGCAGTGGCCTGGGTCCAAAGTAGTAGAAGTAGCACAAAAACATTTTTTAGTGTAGGCCTTTCCTTGATCAAGCCTGGCTACTGGAATCGCTAGTGCTTGAAAGGAAAAGTGAATGAAAAACATAGGAATTGGAAAGTTTCATATGGTACTACTTTTCATGAATTTGGTGCAAAGGAATGGAGCAAAGGAAAACTGTAGGATTTGTTCCTTTAGTGTCTCCTTGAAAGAAAAACCGTAGGAATTTTAATTTCCACTTGTCCTCCTTTTCGAATTCCTATTCATGAAGCACAAGACTAAGAGATAGTAGCATAATAGCATTATAACCGTACATTTTCTTGTGGTTTGACTTAATCTCACCATGCTTCTTTGCATCCTGTGATCTTCTAGTTCTTGTGAACCAAACACCCAGATTGGCAGAAATCCTCTGTTTTAAAATTCTCTGTTTTGCACGTGCCTTCCTATCCTATTCCTGTTTATTTCCTATCCCTGCATTGTTAGAATCCTCAAATTCAAACAAGCCCTTACACAATTACTTCTATTACAGATATGTGTCAAAGAAAACCTTGTGTGGTTTGTCCTGCTCCTGCGGTGTTGTGTTCCACCCCACCTCAGCTGCTCCAACAACGGAAGGGTTCACCACAGTAGGGATCCGCTCTCCAGACTGTCTTTCGCCGCCTAAGATCTTCTTCCCTGCCGCCGGCAGCCACGACAACTGTATTACCATCATCAACTGAGCAGATAACCTTGAGGACTACACGGGTCCGCAAGAGAGGTCACACTCTTCCGTGTCTGCTTATGTTATGCATCGCTTAATATAATGACATGCTACTTTATCGTCGTGTTCACCTATTAGACTCTGAGTCAGGTCCAAACTTATGCTGAAACTTCAGTTTTTAAATGGTTGTGGGGTACATATTGGGGCAGCAATCAGTACTATCTGTCTACTATCTGGTTAATCTCGGGTGTCTACTATGAGTTTCATGTTGGCTGCAAACAAACATTAAAGGAGCCATTATCTGTATTTTTAACTAAAGCTATTATCTGCCTGTTATCATTGGTTTTGGGTCTATCCACAGTTTGCTACCATCACTCTGGATTTGTGCATGCACTCCTTACATAATCTCACTATGTTTTATTCCTATGCATGTCAGTTATTTTACACAATGGAATTGAACATGTAGGGCAAAAGAGACGAGCCTTGCGTGGCAATAAAATTTCATGCAGACGTCGCTCCATGGTGGGCGCAAAGGCAGACCCCCTCCACCCATTTTTGATCATAATCAAGAGGAAGATAACTGTTCTTAGGGGGATTCAGAAGCAGAAGACCACTCCTATTTACCCCATGAGGTCTTCGCTCTAACTTGGCATGCTGATGTTGGTTATATCATGCATATGGTGCCTTGCATTGCTTACTTTATACATCAAATATGTCAACTGCTTAGTTTAGACATGCTTTGTGTGAATGCCATCTGTTTAGTTTATTCATCGTTTATGTGAATTATGCAATGCCATCTTGTTTAGCCAGGCATCATATATGTGAATTTTGCAATGCCATCCTGCTTAGCCAGTCATCTTATATGTGAATTATATCAGGCCATCCTTTTTTCGTTACGTATTACATTTGTCAACAGTGTTAGTACATTCAACTACTCTTCGTGTGCATCGGCCATTTGACACGGTGATGGAAAATTCTGGAGTGAAAACAAGGTCTTCAGAGCAGACTATGCAATCTGATGAAGCGCATATCTCGCTGGTTACGGATAGGTCCTCAGAGGAGGATTCAGAGACAGATGACCAGTGCTATTCCCCCCCGAGGTGTATGCTCTGATTAACTTGGCAGGGTTATGTTGCTCATATCGTGCGTATGGTGTCTTGCATTGCGATGCCATTTGATTAGTTTAGACATGCGTTGTGTGAATGCCACCTGTTTAGTGTCTAATTACCATATATGTGAATTATGCATTGACATCTTGTTGCAAGACATTATATATGTGAATTATGCAATGCTATCTTGTTGCAAAGGCATTATATATGTGAATTATGCAATGCCATGCTATTGAGCCAATCATCATGTATGTGAATTATATCATGCTATCATTTTTTTGTATTACGTGTTCCATTTGTCGACAATGTTTGTATATTCAACTACTCTTCCTGTGCATCAGCCATTTGAAGCAGTGATGGAAGTATCTAGAGTGAAAACAAGGTATTCAGAGCAGACAATACTACCTGCTGAAGCAGACATCTTGCTGGATACAGAGAGCTCCTCGGAGGAGGATTCAGAGACTGATGACCAGTCCTATTTCCCCCCTAAGGTCTATGCTCAAACTTGGCAGGGTTATATTACCCATGTCATACATGTTGTCTTGCATTGCTTAGTTTTTACATCATATATGGATTGCCATATGCTTACTTGCTTACTATATAAATCATATATTTGAATTATATCATGCCATCATGTTTACATACACAACATCTATCTGAATTATGGCATGGCAACCCATTTAATAAAGACATCATATAGTTATATTATCTCATCCTATTTAGTGTTTACAGTCATCATATTTTGAATTATGTCATTCTATCCGGGAATTATATCATGCTATCATGTTTCCATAGGCGGCATGTATGTGAATTATGGAATGCCAACCTATTTAATAAACACATTATATAGTTATATCATGTCATCCTGTTTACATAGTCATCATAGTTTGAACTATGTCTTTCCATCTTTTTTAGTTAGCCATCATAATGTGAAATTGTATCATGCTATCCTGTTTAGTTAGCCATCATATATGTGAAATTGTGTCATGCTATCCTGTTTGGTTAGAAAACATAAATGTGAATTATTTCATGCCCTCTTTTATTCCCCACTATCCATTGCACCTGTCTATCATACAATGTATGTACATTCAATTACTTTTCTTGTTTATCAACCATTTGAATTGGAGAGGGTGATGGCAGTATCTAAGGGAGTAACAACACGGTCTTCAGAAAAGATAGTGCTACCAGTTAATGCAGATGGAACCACGGTTGTACTAGCCCAAGAACCAACCCCGCCAAACATAACCTAGACTCTCGCAGATTGTACCCCTACCCAGTTGGACAGAGAACCAGCTACACCCCTTCTAACCCCAACCCCAGCAGATAGTAACCCAGTTCCAGTTGACACAGCACCGTCTCCACCACAGAGCACCCAAACACAAGCAGTTAGCAAAGGAACTGTAGTGCGCAAAGCACGAGGACCACCACTCCGAATCCCAACTCAACGCTTAAAGGAGAAGAAGAAGGTTATGTAGCTATGGTTCATACACCTTTGCTCTTGCATCACTGTATTTACTCAGACCAACTATTTTCAAATTTGAAGGATGGAATTGAAAATCCAATGGCACAACAGGTATGTTTTAAACTTGTTTCTTTAACTAGTTTGCTGTTGTAACTTGCTCTATATTGATTTCAGTTTCAATTGAACAAGAAGTTATGTTCTCATGTCATGCACATTACAAGTGTCTCTATAGTTTCCCACACTTATATTCTGTCTACTCTTCTTTGTCTTGAACAAATATTATTTCAACTGTGTCTCTATCTTGATTTGGCAACAAAAACTAGAATGATATAGACCACAAAGTGACCATGGTACATAGATATATGTTTGTTTCATGCTGTTATCATGTGCACTTTACTACTGAACTGATTTACCAAAATGAGTTTCATATACAACATGGTAAACCTATGATGTGTCTGCTTGTTTCTCTTTTAGAATGCGGACAAAATATTGGAGAACAATACCCCGTTATGCAATGGTGAAGGAAGTAATGCAGATAAGGTTCAAGATAGTGAGACATCCTTGTTGGTCTCCAAGAAAGCTGATAAAAACTACCTTGACGACAGTGAGAGAACCCAGAAGTCCTGTCTTGATGTAGTGTTCGAGTTACTGGCCACTACTGCTGGCACAAGCTCTTCGAATTCGCTGCCTGAATCAGTTCGTCTTCTTGAGTCTCAGCTTCAAGTTTAAAGACATCGATCAGATGTGTTGCGACAGGAAGCTGAAGGACTGAGGAAGTCCCTGTAGAATTCAGATGCATACTTTCTGGTGCAACAGAAAGCATTGGAGGATTTAAGCGCCAAACAAGAGAAAGTTAATAAGCTTTCTAAGCATCTTGCCAGCATTATGGGTACCCAGGATATTGTTTCTTGAGATCTTCTGAAGTGGTTTTAGTTCTGGACTTGTTTTGCTGCGGCATTTATTTGCACTGGTCGCCAACTTTGACAACCAGTGTATATGATATGCTGCTTTGTTCCCTATATTTGCACTGGTGGCGAACTTTGATGCCCAGTGGATGTAATATGTGTAATAGTCGTGATAGCCTAGCGTAAGTTGCTTACTTATTTTTTTTCCTTGTTGTCTTGTTTATTTGTTTGCTTGTAGTCAGTGCTGTTCTTTTTCCCTGGTTTGCTAGTGGCCGCAATAACCTATTTTTTAAAACTAGGCCACAATAACCATGGGCTACATATTTACTGTAGTGACACTGGGCCTTCTACGGGCCGTAGAAACAATGGGCCTTCTACGGGGCGTAGAAACAATGGGCCTTCTACGGGTCGTATCGTCAATGGGCCTTCTACGGGCTGTATCATCAATGGGCCTTATACGGGCCGTATGATCGATTGCCCAAACATGGGCCAATAACATACCGCTTTATGGCCGTAAACGGGCTAGAGTTGGAATCGTCCGTTCATGGGCTGACCATAATGGGCCGTCGTTAATCGGTCTTATTTGATGAAGCAATGAAAACGGCCCAACGTATTAATGGGCCACAAACGGGCCGACTGTAAGCACATGCTGAATTTGGCCCACAAGCAGAAAATGACAGTAACGGGCCGTAAGTAACCGAATGTTGGAAATGAGCCCAAGAATAAATGGGCCCTGAGAAGGCCGAAAGATAACATAGGCTACAAACGGCCCAACGGAATAATGGGCCGTTAATGGGTATAAAGTGATACACTGTTCATTACGGGCCAGTTTTACCACAGGCAGAGGGTTACTAAGGGCCTCATATGGGCCAAAAGACGTCATGGGACATACATGGGCCGGAAGTCAAAATGGGCTGGAATTATATTAGATGGCCCAGATGACGCTACTAGGCCTAATTCGGATAGGCCGTAAACGGGCCCTAGGTTAGCGGGCTATAAATGGGCTATATGCGAACAGGCCGTTAACAGGCTTGCCGTGGGCCGGCCCGCCACCTTTTGACCAAGTCAAACGGGCCTGCCTTTTCACAGGAATGGACCTCTGTTGGGTCGTGCCATGTGTCGACGTATCATAGGCGCTTTGGGTCCAATGAGTGGATGACATCTGTCCCAACGGTGAGCCGACACATGTTTCCTCCAGCCAATGATGGTTTTACACGTGGAAAATCCCCATTGGTTGGGGCTCTTAACGGGTTATCGGATCCAAAACTGGACCCGATAGCTTAACAGTGTTCCATTACGGTGGATGTCACGTGTCGGTCACCCTTGACAAAAGCACTTCTGTGACGCACGATTTATCGTGATGGAAGTGGACACTTCCGTGATGATAATTTTGGTAATGTCATGGAACACTTCTACGACAGCACAGGTATGACTATCTTGATTCTGTCATAAATTTTTCATGGATGTACATGCATGACAAAAAATGTGACCTACTGTGACAAACACGTATCATCACGGAAGTGTATTTTTTGTAGTGTACTTGCCTGCACATAAGTCAAACAAGGAAGGAGTAGGCAAAGTAATAGTCTCAGGGTGATTTTTATCAAATATCAGCTTGTACTTAAGCATCTTTTCCTTATTCTTAATGATAAAATCATGTGCTACCATACTCTTATAGTCTAGAAAAATAGGAGGCAGCAACTTTTCTTCTTTCTCATAATGCCTGATAGGTATGTTAAAGTGTGCAGCGAGGCGCGAGGTGAAGATGCCTCCAAGGACGGGGCCCTTGGTACGGTTAAGATTTAACTGCTTTGCAACAATAGCGCCCATACAAAATGTGTCATCACGGGACAAGGCATGGCACAAAATAACAATATCAGGGGCACTAAGGTTGCCACAGTTTCTGCAACCAATTAAGCATCTACTAGCAAATATTGCAAAGTAACGCAAAACAAGAAAATGTATGCTAGTAATTCTTAAATCGGAAACCTTCCTCGTTTCCCCTATAGCAATTGTATCAACAAACCCTTCCACATCGTCATGATGTGGTTCCTCTACACTGCCCTCAAAAGGGATCAAACAAACCCGACAAAAATCACGAAGTGACATCTCCTTATGCTCATCATATAAATAAAATTCCGCAGTAGGTGGTGAGCTCCTAGCACGGAAATGAAAGTTTTGCACAAATATATTGGTGAGTAAGAGATATTGTTCGCGTTGGTCATGGAGGAAGGCGGTGAGGCCTGCATTCTCAGCCAATTCATAGAAATCATCATAAATCCCGGCTTCTCTCAAGAAATCATCACAAGGCCATTCTCACGGCCGAACCTCCGTGGTACGAGGGAGATTATACTTGGGCTTCTTGTTCTCTTCACTTTGTTTATCCTTCGAGCTTCGGCTTGATGAGCCCCTCAAAAATCTCTTCATCTTTTTCAAAGAACAATCCCCCAAAGTAGTTTTGTGAATGGAGCTTTGAGCAAGGAGATCGAAAATGGCAGCAAGATGAGCTAGAACTCGTGCTTGAGCTGGATGATGATTTTTTTGGGAGGAAGGAGTGTGTGGTAGCTGGAATAAGTGGAGGGGAGCCACCATGGGCCCACGAGGCAGGGGCGCGCCCTGGACCCTCGTGGCTAGATGCTTGATCCCCCTGCTATGTTCTCAGTACCAGATATTCTCAAATATTCTAGAAAAAATCATATTTAAATTTCAGCGCATTTGGAGAGCTTTTATTTTCGGGGTATTTTTATTGCATGGATAAATCAGAAAGCAGATCGAAAATACTATTTTTGCTTTATTTAATATAAATAACAGAAAATAAAAAGAGGGAACGGAGAGTTGTGTTTTCGAAATTCATCCATCTCATGCTCATCAAAAGGAATCCACTAACAAGGTTGATCAGGTCTTGTTAACAAACTCATTTCGAATAACATGAAACTGGAGAATTTTTGAATAACACTAGGTTACCTCAACGGGGATATGCACATCCCCAACAATAATAATATCATATTTCTTCTTGACAGTAGGAAGAGGAAATTTGAAACCTCCAATAGTGATTGTTGAAATTTTTCCAATAGAATTAATATTGTGGACTTGAGGTTGTTTCCTTGAAACGTGTACCGTATGCTCATTACCATTAACATGAAAAGTGTACCGTATGCTCATTACAGTTGGGTTCATATTGAGAAGGATCCTCCTAGTGCCACTGGTTGGCAATCTCCTCCGGATTCCACTGATAAACAGACTACCAGTGAGGATCAAATTGTGGTTCCGGCTCTGGCTCTGTAGTTGGTGTGGGGTTTCGGTTGGCGTGAATGCGGCTTTCGGCGGAACAAGGTACCACTACAAAAAAAGACACATCCGTGACATTTTGGGCCGAACAATTTTTTTTCTGTCATACTTATGACACTTCTATGACAATAATTGTGACAAAACACGGTATCATCATAGATGTGGTGGGGTCCTACTTCTATGACAAAAAAATCATGACAGAAAATGGGTTTGTGTCCTGGGTGGGCCGGAGACGCAGCTGCATGACATTCTTTGGGCCGTCCATGATGGAAAAAACCATGGTAGAAGCGAGGGCGAGGAAAATATCGGGGTGTTCCCGATTACGATGGGTGGTCGAGGCTGAGCGATGCGAGTTTCTCTCGTGCACGCACGCATGTGGGTGCGAGGCGTTATGCTCTAACTGAACCCGAGCAAGGCGTTGGGCCCTAACTGAACCCCGAGCGATTGCACTGCAGGCTATGCGCTACTAAACCCGAGCGATCGATCGATGACTGTTAATTGAACCCGATCGAGCGATTCCTTCGCTACTGCTGCTAACTGAAGCCGATCGATGCTGCCTTTGGATGAACAGTGAGCGTTGCTGGGGGGTTTTGGATGAACAGTTCCCGGTGGGGGTGGATGAACAGGACCCCGTGGTGTTGCCTCTGGATGAACAGGACCCCAATCGATCGAGCCAGTTGGGGATGGATGAACAGGACCCTGTGGAGGGCAGGATAAACAGGACCACCCCGTGGAGGGCTGGATGAACAGTAGCCCGTGGAGGGGTGGTTGAACAGGAGCCCGTGGAGAGGGCTGGTTGAACAGTAGCCGGTGGAGTAGCACGCGGTGGAGGCTGGATGAACAGGAGCCCGTGGATGAACAGTCGCAGGTGGAGGCTGGAGGAGGTCGACTGTGGATGAACAGTAGCCCGTGGAGGCTGGAGGGGGTCGACGGTGGAGATGAACAGTATCCCGTGGAGTCCCATTTTGCGGTACGCCACACCCCTCCCGATGAACAAGACCCCCGTTTCGACCGTAGCACTCCAACACAAGTCCGTTTCCTCTGTTTTGCGGTATGCCACACCCCTCCCGATCAACAGGACCCCCGTTTCGATCGTAGGAGGTCCGTTTCCTCTATTTCGCGGTATGCCAGACCCCTCCTGATGAACAGGATCCGTTTCGAACGTGGCCGGTCGAACATAAGGCCGTTTCCTCCGTTCCGCAGTACGTCAGGCCTCGTTTCCATCGGCTGTTCCGTCCAAGCCCTCCCAATGAACACGACGACACATTCCGTTCCGACCCAGCCGGTTGGCTCCCCATGAACATGATGATGACGCTGTTTCTCCGTACACGAGCCCTGGCCGTACGTACGCGCGAGTAGGTGTTCGAGACCCTGCCCGTATGTACGTACATGGTCGTATTTACTTTCTTGCACCCTGGCCGATGTACATACGTGTACATGCTACGTGCGCACCTCTACTACGACACGTGCACGCCTCTACATCAACCAGTATGTACGTACACGTTCGCGACCAGAATGACAACGCTACGTACGCTTCGACCAGGTGGGTCCCGACTGTCAGGCACTTCCTTGCGTGTGAAGATGTAGCTAGTGGGTCCCAGCAGTCAGGGGGCGAATCATTTTTTTGCCCGGACGCACTTCCTTGCGTGCGATGTAGCTGGTGGGTCCTAGCAGTCAGGGGGGTGAATCATTTTTTGCCCGGACGCACTTCCTTGCGTGCGAAGATGTAGCTAGTGGGTCCCAGCAGTCAGGGGGAAACATTTGTTTCGCGAAATACGGTGGCCCGTCCGGTGGGTCCCCGTTGTCAGGTGGAGGAATAATGATTTTGTGCGTAATAATGAGGCACTTCCTTGTTGCGGCCGTGGACCCAGCTGTCAGCCTCTCCACGTACAGTCCACGTCCGATGGAAGTCGTTCCTTAACCACGCCGCTCCGGGATCACCAGGGCGGTGGACGACGGCGAGGCCTAGGAAGGGGACAATGCAGAGCCGGGGAAGACGCGTCGGTGGATGCCCACGCATAGAGGAGTACGAGGGTTCACTGGTTTGCTACGGTGTGAGGCTGCCATCGCCGCACAATAACAGGGGGTGTGGGTGAATAGAGGGATGGCCTGGCCAACGGTGGGAATAGTAGGGGCGGTGAGGCATCCGGGGCAGCACAGCCGGCCACGGGAGGCAGGAGCATGTGGCACGACCGGCGCTGCTTTGGGCGGCTGGAGCAACAAGACCAGAGGTTTAAGAAGCACTATGGACGTTGGATGGACATCGTACGGTCACTGGAGTTAGAATCATTCATATTGACTAAGTTGACAAAGCACTCCGTCCCCATGAACTTAGTAGGCCGACAAGTTAGCCTCCCACCAAGGTGGGTCCCAACTAGCAGCGGGAGTATTCATTTTTTTTTTGTGCGTAATAAGGACGCACCTCCGGTGGGTCCGAGCTGACAGCGGGGGGAACGTTTTTTCGCTAAATACGTTGGCCCGTCCGGTGGGTCCCAGCAGTCAGGGGGGAAACGTTTTTTTCCGCCAAATACGGTGGCCCGTCCGGTGGGTCCCCGCTGTCAGGTGGAGGAATAATTATTTTCCGTGTAATAAGGAGGCACTTCCTTGCGGCTGCCGTGGACCCAGCTGTCAGCCTCTCCACGTACAGCACTCTTCCGATGGAAGTCGTTCCTTGACCACGTTGACCATGCCGCGCCGAGAGCACCAGGGCGGTGGACGACGGCGAGGCCTAGGAAGGGGACGACGCGAAGCCGGGGAAGACGCGGTAGTAGATGCCCACGCGGAGAGGAGTACGAGGGTTCACTGGTTCGGCTGCCGTGTGAGGCGGCCGTCACCGCAGAATAACTAGGGGTGTGGGTGAGTGGAGGGATGCCCTGGCCAGCAGTGGGAGTAGTAGGGGGCGGTGAGGCCTACGCGGCAGCACAGCCGGCCACGGGAGGCAGGAGCAGGCGGCACGACCGGCGCTGCTTTGGGCGGCTGGAGCAAGAAGGCCAGAGGTTGAAGAAGCACGACGGCCTTTGGATGGACATCGTACGGTCACTGCAGCTAGAATCGTTTATATTGACTAAGTTGACTGAGGGAGTCCTTGATTAGGGGGTGTCCGGATGGCCGGACTATACCTTCAGCCGGACTCCTGGACTATGAAGATACAAGATTGAAGACTTCGTCTCGTGTCCGGAAGGGACTTTCCTTGGCGTGGAAGGCAAGCTTGGCGATACGGATATGTAGATCTCCTAGCATTGTAACTGACTTTGTGTAACCCTAACCCTCTCCGGTGTCTATATAAACCGGAGGGTTTTAGTCCGTAGGACAACATACAGGACAACAATCATACCATAGGCTAGCTTGTAGGGTTTAGCCTCCCCGATCTCATGGTAGATCTACTCTTGTACTACCCATATCATCAATATTAATCAAGCAGGACGTAGGGTTTTACCTCCATCGAGAGGGCCCGAACCTTGGTAAAACTTCGTGTCCCTTGCCTCCTGTTACCATCCGGCCTAGACGCACAGTCCGGCTCCAGCCCAAAATAGCTCCCAGGCAGAGCCTCCCCAGGCCACAACCAAACTATGAGGCCCTTCATGGCCTGTTCGGCCGCCTTGTGGAGCTCGACCAGCTGCTTCAGCTGGTCGCTCAGGGGCACGGGGTGTCCGGCCTCAGCATACTGAGACCAGAACACCTTCTCTGTCGAGCTGCCCTCCTCGGCTCGATAGAACGCGGCGGCATCGGACACGCTACGGGAAAGATCTGCGAATGCTCCTGGAGAGCTCCGGATTCGGGTAAGTAACAAGTAACTCACGTTTATGTGTTTGCTTTGCATAAAGAATGCCTTACCCGCCGCTATCTTTTTCACCGCATCCAACACCTGAAGGGTCTTCTGGGATTCGGCCTTGGCAGACTTGGCATTTTCAATAGCCATTATGAGCTCGGACGCTCGCGTCTTTGAGTCAAGCTCCAAACTCTCATGTTTTTTCATGAGAGCCTGGAGCTCTTGCCGCACCTTGCCAACCTGGACCTCATACTTCTCCCGCTCGGTGCGCTCCGTGGCCGCCCTCTTCTCGGCCTCGACCAGCGCTTGCTTAAGGGTCGCCACCTTAGACGTGGCCCCTACAATAGCCACGATAATCCTGTCATTTCTTGCAATTGCACCTTTTTTATATAATATTTAAACAAGGTATTTCTTACCTTCCTTGTCCTCGAGCTGCTTCTTGGCCCGCCCGAGCTCTTGCTCGGACTGCTCGAGGTTCTGCTTTAGCGTGTCCACTTCTGCAGTTAGTGCGGCGGACGCCAGCAGAGAAGCCTGCATACGCATATTGACTCTTTTTTGTTAGACTCCTGTGAATTTTATTGATCCTCTTTTCGGCTTTTCTTCCCGAACGCCAAACAGAGCATTAGGGGCTACTGTCTATGCGGTAATATTATTTACACATTCTTTACTTACCTCAAAGCCTGTTAAAAGGCTAGTACAAGCTTCAGTCAGTCCGCTCTTAGCGGACTGAACCTTCTGGACCACCGCACTCATAATGGTGCGGTGCCCCTTGTCGATGGAGGCGCCTTTGAGCACCTCCAACATATTGTCCGGCGCCTCCGGTTGGACGGGGGTCACCGGCATGGTGGGCTTGCTCCTCTTGGAAGGAGGTCGCCCGCCGGACTCTGGAACCTTTGAAGGTTCCAGAGCAGCGTCCGGCCTAGAGCCGGACTTGGAACCCTCGGGGGTTTTATCCCCTTTACTCCTGGAGTCCGGGAGGTCGCCTTGCGGCGCCTCCACGACCACCTCCTCCTGGCTGGGAACCTGTCGGTACAACACTTCGGCGTCATCCGTAGGGCGGGGGGAGGTAGCCGTCGGAAGCGAATTCACATCCGACGAGTCCAGTGAACCGCTCGATGGCTCGTCGAGCCGGTCTTTGGGTGGGCTGCATAATCATATTCGACATAAGGGAAAGCTGTGCAATAAAGGAATACTATGAATTACTCTGGTATTCGGATACTTACGATTTCGCCAGGGGCTTGGCCCTGAGCGGCCACTCCTCTCCGCCGTCGTCGGCGTCGGTGGAGTAGTCCGGAGGAAGGGTTTTCCCCTTCTTGGACCCTTCGGCGCTTCTCTCCCCCGCTGGAGGGGGAGAGGTCTCTTCTTCATCCTCCTTGTTTTCGCGGGAGGAATGCGCCTTGGAGCCGGATGATGAACCCCACACCTCCTGGCACCGGGCACTTTTTCGAGTCCCCGTGGCCTTCTGTGGCCTTCTTCTCCGGCACCACATGGGGTGCTGGAACCAGCACCTTCGCCAAGCGGGCATCAGCTGGGTCTTCGGGCAAAGGAGCCGGACAGTTGATCTGTCTGGACTTCGCCTGCCAAGCCTGTCAAAGGTAAGGGAGCTTAGATCCCGCATAGAGTCAAACTATGAACAACTAATACCCTATAAAAGGTACAAACAACTTACTGCGCTAGCATGACGCTGCGCGCTGAATCCGCGATCCTCGGTAGCGGATGCGGGAGCCTCGGCGCCCTTGAAGAGCACCTTCCAAGCATCTTCGTACGTCGTGTTGAAGAGCCTGCTCAGAGTTCGGTGCTGCACCGGGTTGAACTCCCACAGATTGAAGGCCCGTTGTTGACACAGGAGGATCCGGCGGATGAGCATAACCTGGACTACGTTGACAAGCTTGAGCTGCTTGTCCACCAGGGTTTGGAGGCATGTTTGCAGTCCAGTCACCTCTCCTTTGCTGCCCCACGACAGGCCCGTCTCTTTCCAGGACGTGAGCCACGTTGGGGGTCCGGACCGGAACTCGGGGGCTGCGACCCACTCAGGGTCACGCGGCTCGGTGATGTAGAACCACCCCGATTGCCACCGCTTCAGGGTCTCCACAAAGAAGCCCTCGAGCCATAAGACGTTGGGCATCTTGCCCACCATGGCGCCTCCGCACTCCGCCTGGTTGCCGCGCACCACCTTCGGCTTGACATTGAAAGTCTTGAGCCATAGGCCGAAATGGGGGCGGATGCAGAGGAAAGCCTCGCACACGACGATAAACGCCGAGATGTTCAGGATGAAGTTCGGGGCCAGATCATGGAAATCCAGGCCGTAGTAGAACATGAGTCCCCGGACGAATGGGTTGATAGGAAACCCCAGTCCGCGGAGGAAGTGGGGAAGGAACACTACCCTCTCATGGGGCCTTGGGGTGGGGAGGAGCTGCCCCTCTTCGGGAAGCCGGTACGCGATGTCGTTAGACAAGTATCCGGCCTTCCTCAGTTTTTTGATGTGTCCCTCCATGACGAAGGAGACCATCCACTTGCCTCCCGCTCCGGACATGGCTGGAGAAGGTTGAGTTGGGGAGTGCGGACTTGGGCGCTGGAGCTCGAGTGCGCGAAAATGGATAGGCAAAGGAGGAAGAAGGCGTACGTGAAAAGGTGGATCCTTATCCCCTTATATGGGTGCCGTAATTAATGGCGCAGTTGGGTTACCCACGCCCGTATTGATGAGAATCCCGGAATAAGGGGACACGATCTCTTCTTCGACGAGACGTGCCAAGGAAACCGCCTCGCATGACACGCTGAGGTGGGACAATGAAACGATTCGAATAAAGGCTTGGCCGTGGCGATGACACACTACGGAATACGTCAGCAGATTAGATTTGTGTAAATATTATTCTCTCTATGGCAATATGTAGAAACTTATTTTGCAGAGCCGGACACTATCTTTGTGTTCAAAATCTTCTATGAAGTACTTGGAGGAGGAACCCGCCTTGCAATGCCGAAGACAATCTGCGTGTCGGACCCGTCGTCATTGAAGCCTGGTTCAGGGGCTACTGAGGGAGTCCTGGATTAGGGGGTGTCCGGATGGCCGAACTATACCTTCAGCCGGACTCCTGGACTACGAAGATACAAGATTGAAGACTTCGTCCCGTGTCCGGAAGGGACTTTCCTTGGCGTGGAAGGCAAGCTTGGCGATACGGATATGTAGATCTCCTACCATTGTAACCGACTTTGTGTAACCCTAACCCTGTTCGGTGTCTATATAAACCGGAGGGTTTTAGTCCGTAGGACAACATATAGAACAACAATCATACCATAGGCTAGCTTCTAGGGTTTAGCCTCCCCGATCTCGTGGTAGATCTACTCTTGTACTACCCATATCATCAATATTAATCAAGCAGGACGTAGGGTTTTACCTCCATCGAGAGGGCCCGAACCTGGGTAAAACTTCATGTCCCTTGCCTCCTGTTACCATCCGGCCTAGACGCACAGTTCGGGACCCCCTACCCGAGATCCGCCGGTTTTGACACCGACATTGACAAAGCCCTTGGTACGCGTCAACTTAGTAGGCCCACAGGTTAGCTTCCGAAATGGTGCCCCCCAGATGTCAGGGGAAGGAATCATTTTTGGGCGGGTGAAGCTAGAATATCCGAGATTCAAGAAGAAGCACGGCATCCGTTGATGGACATCCAACGGCCACTGCTGCTAGAAGCGTGTGTTGACTATAAGTTGACAAAGCCTTGCATATGCGTCAACTCTTTTTTTTTAGGGGACGCGTCAACTTATTAAAGCCAGAAGTGTGTGGCAGAGAACTTATAGCCCAATTGAGATTTGTAAGAATGTGCAGCCAATTTTTGAATTCTAATGGAATTTACTACAGCCCATTTACAGTTTGTTAAAAGTACAACCCATTTCAACCAACCGTTCAAAACAGAATTCAATAAAATTTCCCACATTTTGATGGGATCCGAAATATTTGTATCCCGAAATTTCTAGTCAAATTAAATACAATTTCAATATAAATTTATATTACGTAAAAATCCAACGAAACATTGCGCTCGCAACAATTAATGAAATTAAAATTTTCAATATCCAAAAATAATATTTTATAAAGTAATTACGTGTTTGGTGCATTTTTTATAGTTACTGCCAGTTTTTATAATTACATCCCGTTTATTATTTCCTAAAGCCCATTTTCTTGTTAATACTAATGCATGCCTCCTAGGAAAGATTTGCAGCCTAGCCGGGCGGAGAATAACAACTTGACCTTGCCTGGGTATTCCTAAAAAAAGTATAGCTGGGCTAGCCATTTTTAGCTTGAAAAAAATAAATACCTGGGTTGGATATCTGGCCTGGGCTAGATGGGCCACAACCCGCCCAGTTAATAGCTGCGGCGATGTTTTCATTGTTGTTCAGAGGAGAAAAATTAATATCTGGGCTAAACATCGCTCAAGAAAAACTCTGCAGTGCTCACACCTCAAAAGCACAAATACTGCTCGAGCTGCTTGGTCCCAGCTGTCGGCCGCTTCTTATGCAATTCTCTCGTTTATCGACTACATAGGTTGACAATGGTGTGGGACCCTGATGTCAGGAAACCAGGAGGAAGCAAAAAAATATTGTTTTATATACTAATAAGGAGGCACTTACGTACGTGCGGCTATGGCCCTGGTGGATCCCCACTGTCATCCTCTCCAACTAAAGTCATCTCCTCATCCTCATGTCCGTTGACCATGTTGACAACGCGAGACGGCGGCGCCACGGCGAGCGCAACAACTCGAAGGACGACGGAGAGGGCCTCACAGGCCCTACGGATGGTCTGATACAGCGCCCGCTGCTCATTCGGGAAGCCAGGATCATAGGGCCACATGTCCGCGACGGCATTGTTGTTCGCTTGTTCACCGGTGCTCGTTGAGGAGACGGAGGTTGCAGCACAAGTCCTCCTGCGCTGGTAGCTCTTCCGCCATTAGGGCGTCGAAGTGCGGCCGCACCTGCTCTATGGTGAACATGGCATGAACCGGCTTGGACAGTGGCGCCGGCTCCTGGTCGGAAGCTACGTCCATCGTCTGATTGTCGTCGCTTAGCTCGGCGAGGTAGCTAGCGAGCTAGCATGTTCGACTGCTGGACTGACCCACTGCCAAGCACGAGTCTGACTGCCCTAGCCCACCCAGGCCGCCTCCCTCGCCCGCGCGCGCTTTCCGCCCGAAACGGTCAGCACCGCTCGCCCCGCTTCCCAGTGCATGCGATTGCTCCGCCTTCAAACGACACAAGTGTCGTCCGTCCGTCCTTCTGCCTCCCACATTAATGATATGCGGTTGCCGAGGCGGCTACTCCGGCGCCACACGCCCGTCCCTCTGCCGCCCACCATTGCTATATAAATAGCTGCGCCGGCCATAGCCGCAGTCATCCGCATCCGTTCCTATTTTCCTGTCCACAGCACTACTGCCCACCATGGCTTCCTCGCGCTCCAGCGCTCTTCAGGACGGGCGGATGATGGACCACAAGGAGATGGCAGCCATTGCTGCCGACTGGCTAGCCGGCAGGCAGCCGGAGGACGATGACGTCCCAATGGAGAACATGGTAGTCGATGATCCGGCGCCAACCCCCTCCTCAGCGCCATCCTCGCCGATGCATACCATCGGCGAGGCCCGTGCCCAACATATGGACACGATGAGGCAGAAGCGTGAGGAGCAGGTCCGGGAGGCGCAGGCCGACGCCGCCTACAACCACCATCTCCTCCAGGAGCACCTGCAGGCGGAGGAGCAGATCGCCATGGAGCAGGCGGAGGAGGAGGCGCTGCTCGACTCGTACCGCTCCGCCCGTGAGGGCCGCCTCGAGCGATGGCGGTACCGCATGCGGGTGGCGGAGGCTGCGGCCGCCTACAAAGATGGCGATGAAGCGGGCGAGGCGCTATTTGGCGAGACCGAGGACGAGGCAGAGGACAATGCCGGCTCCGACGAGTCCCCGCTCTGCTGGCGTCGATGAGGCCCCCCAGCACCAACAACGAGGCAGAGGACACCGTCGGCTCCGCCGAGGCCCCGCCCTGCCGGCAACGAGGGGGAGGATTTCCCCCGCTCCACCGAGGCGCCGCCCGCCGGCAACGAGACAGAGGACACCTCCGGCTCCACCGAGGCCCCGCCCCACTGCCAGCAAGGCAGCGCCACACAGAAAACGAGGAAGAGTAGAACACGGTAGGTCTCCACCGCTCGAATCCAAGTAAGGCCACCGCTGCTACCCTCGGTTGAAGCCAAGCTAGGCAGGTTAACCACTGACGGCCGGTTAGCTTCTTGGCGGTGACATGGAGTCGGAGAGCTATGCTGGAGAAGGACGCTGCTTCTACTTAACTGCTGGTGCAGTTGGCTGACTGACATGTGGGCCCAACAGGCATCTGGGCCACATGTCAGTTACGTAACTGCACCTGCAGTTAAGTCACTGAAGCTTCTGTTCGGCTCAGCAGGGCACATGTGGGTAGCTTCGATTAATTAATTATACCTCAAGCGCACCCCTTTTTAGTTGAAGAATGTATGAAATGTAATGAAATCCGGCATGTTTATATGAAATTCGACAGTGTATGAATGAATTTATTTCGATTAGTTCGAATTCTTGTATCACTGGCATTGGATGAACATGCAAAACAATACGTACTAGCATTATTCCCAGGGTGATCACCTCATTTCAGCAGTTTCACATGTACTCCCTCCGGTCCTTTCTAGTCTGCATACAAGTTTTGTCTACAGTCAAAGTATCTCTACTTTGACCAACCTTATAGAAACAAGTATGCACTTTCACAATGTGCGAAGTAAAAAGGAACAGAAGGAGTACAAAGAGTTTGAGCAGCTTTTTAGCGTTCATGTACATTGCAATCAAACACACAGGCCTGGAAATTCATAGAGAACATTCAAAACAATCGATGATTATGCATCTCAGCGATTCACATGTCAGAGCCAATATTTACTTCACAACTAAAGAATAAAGAAAAAATGGATCGACGCTGCTGACAGCAAAGGGCGTCCCATTCGAAAATATCAAATGCATGTCTTCTTGCTAAAATCAATGAGCAAAATTTGACAAGGTTTTCCCATTCCAAAATATCAAATGCCTACGATTGTGGAATGGGCAGGGTTTGCCATCAGTTCGGACATTGACATGGCACCTCGTGCTAAATAAACCAACTGTTCTTTTTGTGCAGTTCCACCAAAATCAACCAAATTCGCGTGTAGCTTGTATGATTTCGCCCTTATATGTTGCAACACCTTGAACTTATCAGCACCTCCTTTCTTGTGGTGGAAATGAATGATTCGATGTATTCATGAAGATTTTGTGCAGTTCCTGTTGAAGTCAAGCTGAGCACCCTGTTTGCACAAATACAAAAAAAGTGATTAGTATAAAGCAAACTGTACTATGAATTGACAGTTTAAACAGGCACCGACATGGTCCATGTAGAGCACACTTTTCAAAAAATGGAACTCACCGGAAAGAATCCTAGAACAACATTGTACTCACGCATCACAGCAATAAAATGGAGATTTGACAGTCCTTCTAAGCTGAAGTTAGTTTGGTCTTGTGGGGGGGGGGGGGTAATGTGACCATCCTTCAACTGCTCCTACTAATGAGAAGATAGACATGGCTTCTTCATCCTGGCATAATCGAAACTAGTCACTTCACATACTCCATATTCTTCTTCAGAGGAGGATGATCCTGTTGTGCAAAGACAAGAGGATAACTAAATGCTAGCATCCCTGTTTGCTTGAAAAAAAGGAAAGGAAATATTTAAAACAACAAAGATGAAGCACTTCTCAAGGACAATACCACTTTTTGATGACATTATCTAAACAGTAGCACAACACCAATAGAGTTGACAAAGCTCAATCATATGGATGAAATCAATGGGCGAGTACCAACCTTTGTCAGGAGGCTTATTGTGTAGAGCATATAGATGAAGCACTTCTCCGGAAGCATTTGTTACTATCTACTGTGGTGGCCATGCTTACTATATACTCCTCGATTAGATTAATGTTTCCAACATCTTCTTGTGCAGTTCCACTAAAATATATGGTATCTTTAAAGAAGATCCATGTTTGCACAAGTAGAGATAATTACGTATTACATTAAGAGTGGCATCAAATCAGTGGCAAAACAATTGATCGTTCCAGCCATAGCAATAAATTAAGATGCAAAACTATATCATTACTTGTGTCATCACAGTTCCAGTGCTTCATTACAGCACCAGGAGTTGATTTTTGTTTTTCTTCCGCTTGTTCTTCCCCTTCATCACTTGGTTCAATAACACACAAGCTTCACCTTCAATGTAAGATTTAGCATGTCAATTAGGTTGCACAAGTATAGCACTAAAAATGACATCAATTTTCTGATGAAAGTGGCAAAATACAGGCCAACAGTTGTGAAATATCCTTATCTTACCTCAATGGGATATTGCGGTGCACATAAGGATTGGAAGTCTTGTCTCCATTTGTGCAGTTCACTAAATCAAGCAACATTATCGTACAAGTAGCACAACATATGAAAGCACACTGCAGAATCATGTGAAAGAAGGCTAGTACTGACCTCTGATGACGCGGAATTCAAACAACTCACAAGAAGAAGATCTGAACCAAATTTGCCAACACAGATAGGAAGTAAGATCTCCTCTTGTGTAGTTCCACTAAGATCAAGCAAAAAACCAACATTGTCGGTGTGACATTTTGGTTGAACTGCACAAAACACTCTTAAAACAAAAGTGTTTTGTGCAGTGCAACAAAAGGTCACAATGGCAACATGGTGAAGTAGATAACCATGTTTACACAGAGGTGCAAAGGAAACAACTAGTGGTCAATAACGATGGATGACACAGAAGCCAACAAAAAGAAGCATCTACCTTACCTAAATGGGAAAGAAAGCAAGACAATAGCATTTCTCAAACGGTGGCATTGATTAATATTAACAAAGAGATTATATTAACAATAAAATTCATTAAACATGTAATTTACTTTTAACTATGGCATTGCATCAATTTTCTAGCGGCATTATTAGAGGGTGCTTGTTTACTGGGGCATTTTGGTGGAGGTACTAAAAAACTCCGTGTTTGTCCCATCTAAACCAAACAGGACGGACTTTTAGGGACTAAAAGTGAGAATTTGGGAATAAAGAAGACCCCGAGGGAGAGTCTTTTTGGGACTTTTTCCAACAGTTCCCCTGCCACGCATCACACCTTGTCTCTATTAGTTCATTACTAGGGGTAACATGGTCTTTTAGCATGTCATTTAATAACCTCTAGTCCATGTTTAGTCCCTGGAACCAAGCAGGTAGGGACTAGGGAGTTTTTAACCAAACAGGGCCTTAGATTAACAACAGCTAAAGAGTTGCATGGGACAGTGGACGCACCAGCACCATGTGCATCTACCGATGTACTAGGGTGATGCATAGTCTGTTGGAACAAAGAAAAAACAACCAAGGAGCATATTTGTGTTGGTCCCGGTTTTGTTATCTTTAGACACCTTTCCCTATGTGAGCGCAGCAAATCTAGTCCTGCTCAAACTCTACAGCCTTGTCCCCCAAAACAAAAGTTCAGTTCATTACAGATGTGCATACTACGTTTGTCATTGTTTTCCCTTCTCGACCAACGTAGGTGCTGGATAGCCAGTCTGTACTAGTACTTTCCCCACTTCCTTTCCTCTGTGAACCATGTCCTAGATTATGCTATACAACTTTCCCCCATTCCTGTCCTCTTTGAACCATGTCTTAGATTCATGCGATACAACTTTCCCCACAACTTTCCCCCTTCCTTTCCTTTTTGAACCACGTCCTAGATTCATGCTATACAACTTTTCCCACTACTTTCCCTCATTCCTTTCCTCTTTGAACCACGTCCTAGATTCATGGTATACAACTTTCCCCACTACTTTCTTGTTTGATCCAACACCTAGATTCGAGTGCAGAAGCAGAAAAAGCCCACATGCAGCTAGAGCAATGCATGTGGAATAAGTAAATTATACCTTAAGGTTCTTTGGGTGTGGTTCGGTGGGCGACCGAAGGCCGTTCGACCCACACTATGTACGACGGTGAAGAAGAAGGGATCGGAGGCCCTCCCGCGCCGCCGCTGGGTGAAAGTGAATAGTTGCGCCGGTAGTGGATTCCCTCCTCCCTCGCCGACGGCAGCAGCATTAAGCCTCCTTCCCTTCCCGGCAGATGGATCCTGCCGGCTCTTTGACCAGCAATTAGGGGAGAGAGAGAGAGAGAGGCAAACGAAGTCTTGTTTAGATCTGGAGAGGGTGAGAGAGTGTGAAGAGAGCAAATACAAGCAGACCAGCAGTGAGGGGAGAGAGAGAGGCCAACGAAGTCTTGTTTAGATCTGGAGAGGGTGAGAGAGTGTGAAGAGAGAAACTACATGCGCTGAGGCTCCAGCGTGTATATATATACTGGAGAGAGTGTGAAGAGTGCAAACCCTAGAAAACAAGCGCCGAGGCTGCAGCTTATACGTGATGAGGTGATTATACGGTCACTACGAGATCGTATAGCTCCGTATCCATCCATTTTGACCAGTCAAAGAATCCTCCTGGCATGAATTATGCTCAAGTGTAGTTATCGAACCCGAGACCTCAAGTTTGATGAGCGAACAGGCTAACCAGCTACACAACCCTCCCGTTATGTTCAACGAAAGGAAAATAACCTTTTATACATTCCTACATTCGTGTGACAAGCATGCCGTGTTTTTTTGTGTGTGTGTGGGAGTCATTGGGATTTAAATCATAATCGTGTCATGTGGCTTTGGTGGTAAGACTATCCACAGTGGTCCAGAAATAATGCATCCTTAGTCACCTTACCTCTCTCCACGTAGTATGTTGCGTCCCACCAGTCAGAGGGTGAAACAAACAAATTAATAAGAAAAAATAAAAGCGCCATCGGTGTATCTTACCTCACACATCTCGCTACTGCTCGGGAACACTGTCCAATTGATGCCTCTGTTCACTCACGTACTATTTTAAGTGAATACTTATTATAACATGCACACAATTTTGGGCACTTGTATTCGACCTAAGTCAGTATGCCATCGTATCTCGTACGATTCCCTCCATCTAGGTGTAATAAATCACGTTAGAATGTGCAGCGGGACCAAGGTGCAAGCAGATTGGAGGAGAAGGAGAAACTTGATCGGTCATTCCTCCAATCAAAGCCCTAATTTGTGTCTCTAAATGCAACAATTAATCCAAACAACTAAGAGATGCCGTTTTAGCTACCATGCAGGGCCACGTATTAACTCGCATGCAAACCGACTTTGATTTCTTGACTGATCAACGCGTAGTTGTGCTCCATGCATTGGGTTTCCGAGGTAGATAACAAGGCGGCGTAAGGAGAGTTTTGTTACATTGCTTAGGCTGGTCATAGTGGTGAGTAACTTGGACTACTACAACATGCATATGTTACTAGTCTATGTTACTACTATGTGAAGTTTGCCGTCGGAAGCGAGCCGATCTGGCTCTCCTGAGCTAGCAAGGTTTTTCTAGCCCACCCAAGCTAGCTGGCCCACAAAAGCTAACATATTTTAATAGTTACAAATGCCTAACCTTGCCCGGCTATGCTATAAGCTGTTCTTGCTAAGGATCCAAATGCTCCCTTAGTAACAACGCTCGCTAGCAACGAGTCCAGGAGGGGATTGAGATGCGAAGTTAATGGACGACGCCTCAACATTTTGGGAATATCTGATTTCCGTAGGATGACTTAACACCTAGAGGGAAGGAGTACTACTCCTCAGTCCAGGTTTGATGGAATATTTGTCACCTCTTCTCTTCTTGTACGTACTCCATTTGTATCTCACTTCATGTGGCTTCGCACTCGCACGATTTTCCTACTCTATGAACATGTATGTGCGTGTGTGTTTAACAACATGTGTGTGTTAGAGAGAGCGACAGATCAACCTACTCCTACAGAGAGATGGTGTGTAGTGTATGATTTTAGTCGCCAAAGTCGATGCATCCTCTCGTTTCCAGGCGTCTAGTAGGGACAGGCGGACAACTGCCACGCCTGCTCCTGACCAGCCTGGCCCACCCAAAGCCCCTCCATCGCCCGCACGCGCTTCCCGCCCGAAACAGTCAGTGCCACATTCATGCCCGGGCAGAGCGGACGCGACCTCTCACTGGCGCCTGCGTTGAAGGGAGAAGCGGATTCAAGAGTGATGGTTGCTTCGTCCGTCCAACTTACTGCTGGATCTATGTGATTTGACGGCTCATTGGTCATTATTACTGAAGTGGTAGGACTCTGGATGTCCCACGCTTTCGGCGAAAGGAGGTACTACTAGATTACAATTTTTTCCATTCTTACGGTGGGGGAGTGCAAGAGCAGTGAAAACACGCAGGCTCAGTGATTACATGGCCCACCTCACACTATCACCATATTTTCTGGACACCGTGCGACACCTAACTCTTTACATAGTACTCCCTCCATTCCTAAATATAAGTCTTTGTGGAGATTCCACTAGGTGGACTACATACAGAACAAAATGAATGAATCTACACCTAAAATGCATATATATATATATACATCCATATGTGGTTCATGGTGAAATCTCTACAAAGACTTATATTTAGGAACGGAGGAAGTACTTGTATAGTATGTACTGTAATTTATCAGCAAGATAGTACAATGCGGTATGTGCGATTCAATATTACTGGGACTAGTTGATGAGACATAAACTCATCACAAATACAGTACGTAGAAGCCAGTAGAGGTATGTGTGGGGCAAAGAAGTAGAGTGATGTGGGCAGCTGGAGTAGTGGTGCAAGCCGGCTGTAAAGGGTGTTGTACCTGAGGGATGTCGGGTCGTAGCTCAACCTACAGCAGGGCGGCGGGAGGAGGCAACTACCCACATCACGGCAGTGAGCAATAGATGAAGGCAACCTCACCGGCTTTGTGAGAGAGAATGGCGGGGACCCCTGATCGGGACGTGCCGACAGTGGGTTTTCGTCGTCGGCGACGGCGACCACATCTACACTAAGCATCCACCCCTTCCCCCGATAGACGTGATCCGCCCGGATGTTAGAGATGTGGCCATAGTGGTTTTGTGCGAGAGAGTGTGGAAACTGAAGAGAACAACCCCACCAAGAAACCGTGTAGGCTCGTCCTGCCTATGTATATATTGGAGCGGTTTCTTTTTCTCTCCATATGAACCTATTTATATTCGTATGTGCCACTGAAGAAAAAACTTTATTTATAAATGACGCGACACCTACTACTCGTTCTCCTATAAACCTTGCGCTTGGCATCTCCAAACTATTAACCTTGCGATTGGCTCTTCGCCTCTTCGGGTAGTCGAGCAATAATGGTACTGCAGTATATATCGTTCTGGCTATATGAGACCGAATGAATTGCTGCACGTCCACCACGTGGCGAGGGTCGAGGGGAGAGGGAGAGTGTGTACTATTACGTCCATTTCAATATGGACTACATATGGAGCAAAATGAGTGAATCTACACTCTAAAATACGTCTATATACATCAGTGTTTGGAGTATGTACTAGTAGTTCATATTGAAATCTACTAAAGGACATATATTCCAAACAATATGATAATCTCTCTAACCAAGGTAGGGACGAGGAGTAAACGGAGCGAGTTCCAGTAAAATTTTCTCCTCGTCCTGCGAGCCACCGCGCGCGTGGGCGAGGGAGCGGGCGTACTAAGCAAGCTTCTCCCCGTTCTGCGAGTTGACGAGACACATCAAAAGTACTCCAGTCTATAGAGCATTGCCTCTAAGGTAGGCCCCACATGGTTTGCCTCTTTTTTAACATAACGCGTCAAGTCGCAATTTGTTTGTTCACCCATGGTAGACGATCCTCCCTCCATCTAGTGGACAACCAGTACACGTGTCAAGTTACCGCGTGGGCTGCCTTTTCATACAGAAATGAGCTCCACCATGTACCCGCGCGGGTGTGGTTGGGAAAGAGATGGGAGTACGTGCGCCGTGTGTGCACCTCTTCTCTTCGTGCACATCCCCCACCTACATGGGTGTGTGTGAGAGATACAAACCTAGACAAATGGCTTGTGCGTTCGTGTTTTGTTTGGGGGGAGGTTGATTTCGTGAATGTATTTGTGGGAATATGTGTCGATGACATCTCAAACAAAATTTTGCATGCAATGTGTGTCAAATAGAGGCCTATCCATATCATATATAGAGGGTCGGGCGGTCCACGAGAAGAGAGGGAGGGGTCATAGATATCGATAGAGTCGAAGAGAGGATCAAGTGGGTGGGTGCGAGATCGATGAAGAGAGCCATCGAAATTGTGTGTGTGTGTGTGTGCAAGTCAAAGATATAGGGCGACTGACCTAGCTACCGGAACGTCAGAGGGCACATGTTAAGTTTGTGTGTGGCAGGGAGACATGACTAGAGCGCTCGATGTATCAGTGTGTGTGTGTGTGCGCTCGAGGGGGTGGGGGAGGGGTAGGCAGAGGCCTAAATATAGAGGTAGAACGACTCGTATATGTGTTGAGAAGGAGAGACCCAGCTATGTCTTGAGGGAGATCGGTCTATGTCCATACATAACTGAAGGATGGGAAATAGGATGGGACAGAGAGAGAGGAGAGAGGGAGGGAGGGAGAGGGGTAGAGTGCTGGATGGGTGATGGAGTTGCTTCTTGAAGATGGTGGGAGAGGCCTACTAGACAAACTGAGGGTGGAACTGCAATATTATCAATATGAGTGGGGATGTGTTTCTGTGTGTGCCTGTGCATGATAGATCTGTCGGGACACATCCATGGATGATGAAGGGGAACCATGTGTTTGGTAAGCAAACCTAACTAGATCGGTAGATCAATTGTTGTTTGTCGGATGAAGGGAGAGACACAACTAATGAGGTAGATCGATCGACACGTGGGAAAAAACGAGTTATAAGGACCTAGCTAGCTATATGTATAGCGGGAGATCGGTCGGTGTACGTCCATTTGTTAGAGGCAAATAAGGCCCAGCGAGACGGATAGACAGAGAGAATTGAGCTAGGAGGTGGTGCGAGAGGCCCAGCTACTAGCTAGATAGGGGGAGGAGTGTGCGGTTGTGAGATCGATGAAAAGAGGGGCGAGAGTTTAGACTTGTGTGGGACTGTATGAGAGACACGAGGCAAGGACACATAAAGGAGGAGATTGAAGGTGCGTGTGTATGTTGTAGGCAGACATCGCTGGAGAGGTTTATCGATCGGTGTGTGTCGGAAAGGAGTTGTGGAAACTGTGGGAGAATGACCTAAAGAAAAAAAATGAATGTGTGCGATGGATAGAATGCCGAGGGAGGGGGAGGGCGAGGAGGGCGTGTGCATGCACGAGAGAAAATTAGTGGTAGCTACAAAGGTTAGAGGATTGTGTGGTTGTAAGAGACTAACAAAGATCATAATTTGTTATGAAAGTGGATTCATATATTTGAACAGGAGATCATAGTGTTTTAAACATATGCATGCATGAATATAGTGGTGATACACGTGTTGTGGTTTTGCACATGTTATACCATAATGTGATAATGCATGGCGTTTGCAACTCACAGCTAAATGTCGAACAATCTAAACCATACTGTACATCGAACAATCTCACATTTTTTTTGAATTTGTGATAATGTGTGGCGTTTGCAGCTTACAACTAAATATCGAACAATCTAAACAATACTACATATCGAACATTCTCACATTTTATTTGAATTTGTGGTAATGTGTGGTGTTTGCAACTCACATCTAAATACTTGTAGGCGTAGGGGGCGGGGCACCATACATAATGTGATAAACACATTATACATATGAGACATGGTTTAGTTTGTGAAGATGTAGCTAGAGCTTGAAATGTAGTATGATTTGAAATCAACATAGAGTGGATTCAAAAAATCGAGTTCGAGTTCATATAGTACACATAGTTCATATGTAACTCGAGACTAATCATGTGGTGTGCTGTGAAGATAATACACAAACGATGGTTTAACTTGACAATAATGACGATTGTAGATCTTATTAAAACAGAGAAACGAATTCAAATGCTTTGACTTCACAACAATCATTATTGTAGATCTTATTCAAATAGAGAAACAAATTCAAATTTAGTTCATATTGAAGCGGTAATATATACGTTTGGAATGCACTAAAACGTTCATTTGAGTACTAGGTTGCATGCATTATACACGTAGCGAAATATTTTAATTGAACATAACATGAATTCAAAGTTTTGAATGACATTTGTAGTGCGAATTGATTTGGTACAGTACATGTTAGGCTTGTCCGGGAATTTCACCCCGCGCCTTGTTAGCCCGAAATATTTAAGATATATCTTTGTCTCGTTGTGCTCTGACAACTCCCTCCATCTCAACCCGCGCCTTGCTATTCCAAAATTACAACGCGCGCGAAAACTCCCACCTCCTATGAAATCCCGACACGTGAAATGCCCGTGATACCCCTGAACCGAAAGAACCGCCTCAAATCAGTGGGGGTACTTTCGTTACTTACCCCACATTTCGGACAAGCACGTCCCTAAGCCATGGTTCCCCACTCCCATCCCATCCACCCACCCATTCGTACTCCGAGGCTGGGAAAACCCGCGAAGCCCCACACCCTCCTCCGCCCGCCACCCAGCCGGAGCCTCTTTCCCGACGACGTCATCCACATCAACACCTCGACGTCCCTCATCCACCGTACCGGATGAGGATCCGTCGTCGATCTGGTCGTCCCGCCGGTTCAGCCACCCCGTCCTCCACCTCCAAGGAGTTGCCCCGATGTTCCCCTCGTCTTTTGCGCCACCTCCATTCCCACACCGTCGTCTTCACATGCACCACTGGAAGAGCATCATCATCACCGTTTCCTCGCATGAAGCTGCGGCCTAATCGGCGCCACCAAAGAGGTTGTACACTAATCGCTGCATTTTCGTCTTGATTCGATCTCACGGTGCTGCCGGCGCTCGGTCCCGAGCCGACACGGCACGGCTCCATCCACGGCGGCATCGCCGACCACTTCCTCCACGGCATCGCTACCTCGGTGGCGGTGTCCACATCAGTAGGAGCTGATGCTGCTTTAGCTCTCGCTCGCGCTGCTGCTCTGCTCTTGCTCTTGGTCCCCTTCCTGGTCTGCTCTTGCTATTGCTCTTGCTCTTGCTCGCGCTGCTGCTCTTGCTCTTTCTTGTGATGTTGCTCCGATTTAGCTACACTTCAGTCGACTGAATCGACTTTTGGTTCAGTCGATTTTCAGGGGGTGGGGGGCTCGCCGGAGTTAAGGAAGAACTAGCCGCAGCGGGGAGGGGGGCTCACCGAAGAGGTACCCCACTATCTATCTTAGGGTTCACGGTGGGGGCGGTGGTTGCCGACGATGGTGGGGCGGTGGCGTGGGGATCGCCGGAGAAAAATCTCGGCACGGGGGGCCTACAGGGATGGCCGGGGCGGCGGCGGACCGGCGGTGGGGAGTGTTTTCGGGGTGGGCGAGGCGGCACACCACCGGCCGCGGGCGGCGGGGGCGGCTATTTGGCCGGTGGTGGCTGGCGACTCAGGGGGGGTGGAGGTTGAAGATGAACTGCAGGCCCTTGATTTTGTATCCAACGGGTGCAAAATCGACTGACCAGAGATGAAAAAGTCAGTCGACTCACGTGTAGCCTCACCTCTAGTGCGTTCAATTTCGACAGTAAAATTCAGTTTCGACAGCAAAATTAAGTTTCAACAGTTAAGTTCAGTTTCGATAGTTAAATTCAGTTTCGACAGTTAAGTTCAGAGGTGAGCGGCTGATGTATACATCTAGCACTTTGTGGTTATGTATTTTACGTCATCTATTGGAGATGCTATTAGAATTCCAGCGCCCAAGCCCGCACTTCCTACCTCAACCTCCTCCAGCAATGTCCGGAGCGGGAGGCAAGTGGATGGTCTCCTCTGTCACGGAGGGCCATGTCAAAAAGCTAAGGAAGGCCGGATACTTGTCCAAGGACATCGCGCGCCGGCTTCCCGAGGAAGGGCAGCTTCTCCCCACCCCAAGGCCCCATGAGAGGGTAGTATTCCTTCCCCACTTCCTCCGCGGACTGGGTTTCCCACTCCACCCATTTGTCCGGGGGCTCATGTTCTACTATGGGCTGGATTTCCACAATCTGGCCCCGAACTTCGTCCTCAACATCTCGGCGTTTATCGTCGTGTGCGAGGCTTTCCTCCGCATCCGCCCCCATTTCGGCCTCTGGCTCAAGACCTTCAACGTCAAGCCCAAGGTGGTGTGCGGCAGCCAGGCGGAGTGCGGAGGCGCCATGGCGGGCAAGATGGTCAACGTCCTATGGCTCGAGGGCTCCTTCGTGGAGACCCTGAAGGGGTGGCAATCATGGTGGTTTTACATCACCAAGCCGCGCGATCCGAAATGGATCGCAGCCCCCGAGTTCCGATCCGGACCCCCCACGCGGCTTATGTCCTGGAAAGAGACGGGCCTGTCGTGGGGCGACAAAAAAGAGGTGACCAGATTGCAGACATGCATCCAGTCCCTGGTGAGCAAGCCGATCAAGCTTGTCAATGTACTCCAGGTTATGCTCGTCCGCCGGATCCTCCCGTGTCAACAACGGGGCTTTAATCTGTGGGAGTTCGACCTGGCGCAGCACCAAACCCTTAACAGGCTCTTCGACACGACATATGAAGACGTCTGGAAGGTGCTAACCAAAGGCACCGAGGCTCCCACATCCGCTTCCGAGGACCGCGGATACAGCTCGCAGCGTCACGCTAGCGAGGTAAGCTATTTTCACCTTTTACAAGATGTTAAGTTTTTTCATAGTTTGACTCTATCCGGGATCTAAACTCCCTCACCTTTGACAGGCTTGGCAGGCGCAGTCCGGATCGATTAACTTTCTAGCTCCCTCGCCTGAAGACCCAGCCCCTGCTCTCCTAGTGAAGCTGCTGGTTCCGACGCCTTCTGTGGTGCCGGAGAAGAAGGCCAAGAAGAAGAAGGCCACGGGGACTCGAAAGAGTGCCCGTAATGTGGTGGTGTCGGACTCGTCATCCGATGAGTCCGAGACTCTCTCCTCCCGTGAGAACGAGGAGGAGGAAGAAGAACACTCTCCCCCTCCAGCGGGGGGAGGAAAGGAAAGGAAGGCCGCCCCAATGGGGAAGGCCGAAGGGTCCAAGAAGAGGAAGACCCCTCCGCCGAACTACTCCCCCGACGCCGAAGAGGACGAAGAGGAGTGGCCAGATAGGGCCAAGCGTCCGGCGAAATCGTAAGTATTTGGATATCAGAGTAACTCATGACGTTCCTTTGTTGCACAGCTTTCCCTAATGTTGAACATAATTATGCAGCCCGCCCAGGGCCGAACTCAACGAGTCGTCGAGCGGCACCCTGGATTCATCGGACGTGAACTCAGTTCCGCCCGCTGTTTCCCCCCGCACTGCGGACGACGCCGAAGTGGCGTCGCAACGAGCTCCGGGGCAGGTGGAGGTGGTCCTGGAGGAGCCGCAAGGCGACCTCCCGGACTCCAGGAGTAAAGGGGACAAGACCCCCCAGGGCTCCAAGTCCGGCTTTGAGCCGGACACCGCGCCGGAATCTTCAACAGTTCTGGACCACGGTAGGCGAACTCCTTCCAAGAGGAGCAAGCCTTCTGAGCCAGCGGCCTCCGTCCAACCGGAGGTGCCGGACAATCTGCTGGAGGTGCTTGATGGTGCCTCCATCGACGAGGAGCACCGTACTATTATGAGTACGGTGATCCATAAGTTTCAGTCCGCCAAGAGCGGACTGAGTGAAGCTTGCGCTAGCCTTCTAACAGGCTTCGAGGTAAGTAAAAAATATGTAAGAATATAACCGCATAGACAGTAGCCCCTGATGCTCTGTTTGGCATTCGGAAAGAAAAGCCGAATAGAGGATCTATTAAATTTCGCAGGAGTCTAACAACAAAGAGTCAATATGCATATGCAGGCTTCGCTGCTAGCCACCGCCGCACTGACTGCGGAGGTGGGTGCCCTGAAACAGGGCCTCAAGCGGACCGAGCAAGAGCTCGGCCTTGCCAAGCGGCAGCTCGAGGAGAAAGAAGGTAAGAAAATACCTTACAGAAAAAGTGCCTATAAAAAGACGTGATTGCAAAAAATAACAGGATTGCACTGCTTGTTGTAGGGGCCACGACTGAGGTGGCGAACCTCAAGCAGGCGCTGTCCGAGGCCGAAAAGAAAGCGGCCGCAGAGCGCACCAAGCGAGAGAAACTTGGGGCCCAGGTCGGCGAGGTACAGCAAGAGCTTCAGGCTCTCATGAAAAAACTTGAGAGTTTGGAGCTTCAGTCAAAGACGCAAGCGTCCGAGCTCGCGGCGGCCCTTGAGACTGCCAAGTCTGCCAAGGCCGAAGCCCAAAAGGCCCTCCAAGAGTTGGAGGAGATAAAAAAGATAGCAGCGGGTAAGGCATTCTTTATGCAAAGCAGAAATATAAAAGTAAACTACTTGTTACTTACCCGAATCCGGAGCTCTCCAGGGGCATTCACAGATCTTCCCCGCAGCGTATCCGACGCCGCCGCATTCTACCGAGCTGAAGAGGGCATCTCGACAGAGTAGGTGTTCTGGTCTCAGTATGCTGAGGCCGGACACCCTGTGCCCTTGAGCGACCAGCTGAAACAGCTGGTCGAGCTCCACAAGGCGGCCGAACAGGCCATGAAGGGCTTCATAGTTCGGCTGTGGCCCGGAGAGGCCCTGCCTGGGAGGTACTTCGGGCTGGTGCGGCGGCTGGTGGAGGCCTGTCCAAGGCTCGAGGTCATCAAGCGCTCCGTCTGCATCAAAGGTGCCCGTAGGGCCCTTGCCCGTGCAAAGGTGCACTGGGGTAAGCTGGACGCTGAGAAGCTTGTGAGGGACGGGCCACCGCCTGGGAAGGAGCATCGCAAGCCCGAGAACTACTATAAGGATGTTCTTGCGGGTGCCCTCCTTGTGGCGGATGAATGTACCAAGGATGTAATTTTTGAATGAACTCGCTCGTGTTTATCCTGTGCGCTGAAAACTTGTTCATATGCGCTAAGAAATGCTTGTTGAATTTAAAATATTACTTTCTGTGCGGCCGTTTATCAAAAAAATGAGAGATGGCCAGTCGTCGGCTTCTGCCCCCATGCCACTAGTGCTGGGGTGTTCGGGATAAACCTGAGGGCTCTTTTTCCCATAGTTGGGTCCTTCGAGGGAGGCGCTCAGCACAACGAACCAGGCAATCTGACTATAATGCTTGAACACTCTCACTTAGCCATAGAACTCTATAATTTTAAATTTCGGCGAAGCCCCTAGTTCGGAAGACCGAGTTTGGGGCACTATCCACGCCTTGGCCGGACAAAGCCGGGTCCTCGCTCGAAGCGGCATAAGTCTTTAGGGACTCGAAAAACCTCTCGAACAGCGACCGGTCTCTTGCCTCATCATGACAGTCAGTTTTAGCTTTCTCCAGTGAGGTGCTTAACCCAGCTCAACTGGGGCACAATCGCAGTGGTTCTCCTAGTGCTACCTTAGCCGATATAGCGGAACGTAAGGCACCAAAACATAGGAGCCGGGCAAACCCAACTATTGACCCAAATCATCATTCGGAGCCGATCCATATAGTGCTATAAGTTCGGGGTGCCGCACTTGTGAAAGTGTACGGGCTTCTCACACCATATTGAGGGGTACTGAAGCCCCTGGCGTGTTTTGCCGTACCATGGTGTACGGGTGCAACATGTCATTTAATAAACATATATATGAAAGGAGGATAATGCAAAAAATAGACAAAAAGCTATGCATTTTTATAGAAAGGCTACTATCAAAGCAGAACGATACAAGTAGTGCGATAAGCAAAAGATATTGGGCTATTTAACATGTCCTGGCCAGGAGCAGGCCACGGAATTGTATGCCAAAACAGGTATACTGCTCGTAACAGAGACCACCTGGGAGTTCCATAATGCGGCATGGCTTGTCTGCTTCCCTGGATCTTGCATCGTTTGTGTGGCAGTTGAATTGCCGAACAAGTTGTCCGAAGTATGGAGTCCTGAAAGTAAGAGAAAATTAAAAAAAGAATTCGGTAGCCCCTAGTACGTTTTAAGCCGTATTTTGGGTTTGCCGTTATTGTGCCCCTTCCCTTGCGCCCATGGTATTTCTAGAGCGTAGTTATGTACGCGAGGCACTGGTTTCGCTATGTCGCGAGGGCTGGGGTTGGGGCCGCATTGCTACGCCTGCTCAGAACGTGCCAGGCGGTCTTATTGTAGGTTACTCCGGGCGCGCTTGGCAGTGTCTAGCTTTTTAACGGCCGGACTGGAGAATTGCCTAAGAAGGCTGCTTTGTACTTCCGCTGCGAGGGCCGCCGTGCGCTCCTCCGTACGGAGGGAGCGTTTGGTGTTTCCGTTGACCGTGATTACTCCTCGAGGGCCTGGCATCTTGAGCTTGAGATATGCGTAGTGCAGCACCGCATTGAACTTTGCAAATGCGGTTCGCCCGAGCAGGGCGTGTTAGCCACTGCGAAACGGGACTATATTGAAGATTAACTCTTTGCTTCGAAAATTGTCCGGAGACCCGAAGACCACTTCAAGTGTTACTGAGCCTATACAGCTGGCCTCTACACCTGGTATAACGCCTTTAAAGGTCATTTTTGTGGGCTTAATCCTCGGGGGATCTATGCCCATTTTCCGCACTGTATCCTGGTAAAGCAGGTTCAGGCTACTTCCGCCGTCCATGAGGACTCTTGTGAGATGAAATCCATCGATAATTGGGTCGAGAACCAATGCGGCGAAGCCGCCGTGACGGATGCTAGTGGGGTGGTCCCTTCGATCAAAAGTGATCGGGCAGGAGGACCATGGGTTGAACTTTGGGGCGACTGGCTCCATCGCGTATACGTCCTGTAGCACATGCTTCCGCTCCCTCTTGGGAATGTGGGTTGCGTATATCATGTTCACCGTCCGCACTTGTGGGGGAAAACCCTTCTGTCCACTGTTGTTCGGCGGCCTGGCTCCTCCTCGTCATCTCTATGCAGCCCCTTGTCTATATTTTCGGCTCTTAGCTTGCCTGCCTGCTTGAACACCCAACAATCCCTGTTGGTGTGATTGGCTGGCCTTTCGGGGGTGCCATGTATCTGGCACAAGCGGTCGAGTATTCGGTCCAAACTAGACGGGCCCTGAGTATTCTTTTTGAATGGCTTTTTCCGCTGACCGGATTTATAGCCTCTGAATCCGGCATTAACTGCCGTGTCTTCGTTACTGCCGCTGCTAATGCGGCGCTTTTGCTTATTCCGATGTGTCCTGCCACTTCTGTCCGTGGTATCCAAATTACCAGGGTTCTTTGCTAAGTTGTTACTGCGAGCTAGCCAGCTGTCTTCTCCCGCGCAAAAGCGGGTCATGAGTGTCGTGAGGGCTGCCATGGACTTCGGCTTTTCCTGTCCCAAGTGCCGGGCAAGCCACTCGTCGCGGATATTATGCTTGAAGGCTGCTAGGGCCTCTGCATCCGGACAGTCGACTATCTGGTTTTTCTTTGTTAGGAACCGTGTCCAGAATTTCCTGGCCGATTCCTCTGGCTGCTGAATTATGTGGCTTAAGTCATCAGCATCCGGTGGTCGCACATAAGTGCCCTGGAAGTTGTCGAGGAATGCAGCTTCCAGGTCCTCCCAAGAACCGATTGAGTCTGCTGGCAAGCTGTTAAGCCAATGCCGGGCCGGTCCCTTAAGTTTGAGCGGGAGGTATTTGATGGCGTGTAGATCATCGCCGCGGGCCATGTGGATATGGAGGAGATAATCCTCAATCCATACCGCAGGATCTGTTGTTCCATCATATGATTTGATGTTTACGGGTTTGAAACCCTCTGGGATTTTATGATCCATTACTTCGTCTGTGAAGCATAATGGGTGTGCGACGCCTCTATACTGGGCTATATCACGATGCAGCTCGAAGGAGCTATGTCTGTTGTGTTCGGCCCGGCCGGATTTGTTGAATCCGGAATGAAGATCACCGTCACGTGTCGTGGGGCACCTGCGCGATCCGTAGATCGATCTTGTTTGTCTTGCCTTGTCCTCCAGTACGTCTCGCAGGTCTGGCGCATTTTCCCGTGCCTTGGTTGAACGGCGCCGGGGCATGGCTTGGGTGGAGGGCCGAGAGGCCTCTCTGTCGCGGCCGCGAGGTGGCCGGTCGGCCATGTCGTGCGCTGGTGATGTAGGTGCTTCCTCCTCTGATCGGGGTAGCGGCCTGCACTTTGGGTAACTCTTGGAGGGGCGTTCGAGTTCATACTCTTCGGCTGCAAGGACTTCAGTCCATCTGTCTGCTAGCAAATCTTGATCAGCTCTAAGCTGTTGCTACTTTTTCTTGAGGCTGCTTGTCGTGGCTAAAAGCCTGTGTTTGAAATGCTCTTGTTCGGCGGGGTCCGATGGTACGACGAATTCGTCGTCGTCGAGGCTTGCCTCATCCTCGGAGGGAGGCATATAGTTATCATCCTCAACCTCTCGGTCTACCGCTCTCTCATGAGGGCTGGCTTCTCCATCTTCCTGTGTCGAATCTTGCTGTAGGGGGTGTTCTTCGGTGCTATTCGGGGTAGTATTGTCTCCCGTGCCGGAATCACCGTTTTTGCTTTGGCGGGATTTAGAGCGGCACCGCTGACGCCGGCGCTTTGGCTGTTTCTTGGAGGTGTCACCCTCCGCTGTTCCATCGCCATCTCCATCTTTTGGAGTATCCACCATGTATATATCATATGACGAGGTGTCCTTCTAGCGCCCTACAGGTGCTGGTTCCTGTTCGTCTCCTGCATCGTCATCCATACTGTCGATGTCTTCGGAGTCGAAGTCAAGCATGTCAGTTAAATCGTCGATAGTGGCTACAAAGTGGGTGGTGGGTGGGCTTCGAATTCTTCGTCGTCCGCATCCCATCCTTGCTGACCGTAGTCCGTCCATGCCTCTCCTGATAAAGAGAGAGACTTTAGTGAGTTCAGGATGTCGCCGAAGGGCGAGTGCTGAAAGATGTCCACTGCGGTGAACTCCATTATCGGTGCCCAATCGGATTCGATTGGTAGGGGTGCAGGGGGTTCGAAGTCCGGAGAGGAATCCGGATTCTCGGAGTCACGGGTCACGCAGAACGCGGGGCTGACGTTCGGCTCAATTGCCTTTGAGATCGTAGCCCCTGAGGTGACATCCAGCCGCTCATCCTCGTTTGGCGCAATAGGCTCCGGATTAAGGGTAGGAACCGGTGCGCGTGCGGCCTCCAGGGCACTGTTCGGCGGCAGAGCAAGATCATGCCTCTCAAAACAGTGCGGCGCGCTTGGCTGTGGCTCGAATCCGTCGAAGATCAAATCCCCGCGGATGTCTGCCGTGTAGTTTAAGCTTCCAAACCTGACCTGATGGCCAGGGGCGTAGCTTTCGATCTGCTCCAGGTGGCCAAGAGAATTGGCCCGCAGTGCGAAGCCGCCGAAGACGAAGATCTGTCCGGGGAGAAAAGTCTCACCCTGGACCGCATCGTCGTTGATGATCAAAGGAGCCATCGGGCCTAAGAGTGACGACACAGAGGAACTCTCAATGAAAGCACCAATGTCGGTGTCAAAACCGGCGGATCTCGGGTAGGGGGTCCCGAACTGTGCGTCTAGGCGGATGGTAACAGGAGACAAGGGACACGATGTTTTTACCCAGGTTCGGGCCCTCTCGATGGAGGTAAAACCCTACTCCTGCTTGATTAATATTGATGATATGGGTAGTACAAGAGTAGATCTACCACGAGATCAAGGAGGCTAAACCCTAGAAGCTAGCCTATGGTATGATTGTTGTATGATGAAGTTGTCCTACGGACTCGAACCCTCCGGTTTATATAGACACCGGATAGGGTTAGGGTTACACAGAGTCGGTTACAATGGTAGGAGATCTTGAATATCCGCATCGCCAAGCTTGCCTTCCACACCAAGGAAAGTCCCATCCAGACACAGGACGAAGTCTTCAATCTTGTATCTCCATAGTCCTGGAGTCCGGCTGAAGGTATAGTCCGGCTACCCGAACACCCCATAATCCAGGACTCCCTCACCAACTGCTCCAAAACCCAAAACTGCACCCAAGATGAGCACAAGGAACATCCCAGCAGCAGAGAAGAACAAGGCCCCAATGCCTGAAGCTGCAATGGAAGAAGAAGATGATTCTGTTGTCTTGAGGAAATTGAAGCCAAAAATTCCAGACCACGATGATGCTCATCCAGTTACAGAGAACATGAAAGTCAGGAAGGAATCTGTTCTAAGGCTATGGAGAGAGTCTGATCCATATGCCACCAGGAGAAGGACTGCTGTGGACTACAGGTTCCATACAAAGGAACAATAGGACTTCTATGAGACTATCTTGCTTGACAAGAAGCCCATAGTGTGTGACATGAGATGGGTCGATTGGACATTCATTGAAGAAAACAAGGATCACTTCCCTGGTGTATATGACAGCTTCAGGGCTTCTGGAGTTGATGAGTTTGTGGCTCAGAAGCTCACAAGATGGAATGATGAGCTCATCATGCAGTTCTACTCCACAGCTCACTTCTACCCAGATGGAAGGATTGTATGGATGTCTGAAGGTACTAGGTACCAGTCAACAGTTGCAGAATGGGCTAAGTTGATCAATGCCCCAGAAGAGAGTGAAGATGACTTGGATGTCTATGCCAAGAAGAAGAAGGGTCACAAAACCATGGCACACATGTACAAGGAGATCCCAGATGCTGCTCTTGAGACACACAAGTTTGGATCTGTACATTACCTTCTATCAGGCTTGCCAACTATCAACTGGATTCTCAGGCACACTCTCTTGCCAAAGTCAGGTGATCACAAGATAATCAGAGGCCATGAAATTAACTTGCTTCACATCTTTGATGTTCCACATAAATTCAAAGTCATGAGCCTAAGAGTGGAAACCATAAAGAGGACAGCTGCAGATCAGAAGAGGAGTTGTGGGTATGCCCCACCGATCCAGGAGCTGATCAACTCCAAGATGGGCACTGGCACATATCTGCTGGACAAGGAGCACCTGCCCATCTACCCAGACTTTGAGGACAACACTGTGGTGATGGATGAAAATGAACCATCTTCTGTGCACGCACAAGCCAAGAAGGAGAAGGAAAAGGCTGAAAAGGCCGCAGGGATGCCAACTACTGAAGAAGCATCTCAGTATCTTCTGAAGAGCAAGCAAGATCAGCTTGGCTACTTGATTGCCTCCACTCTGGGGATTGAGAAGGGACTGGCCACCCCGACTCAAAACCAGGAGAGCTTGGAGAGGATCGTGGAGCAGTAGTTCTATGACTTAGATGTGAAGGTCACTGAGATCCAGTCAGTCATTGAGAAACTTCAGGATGAAGTGCAGGAGAAAAAGGGCAAGACAACAACTAATGCTTTTGCTAGAGTGCCCAGAGGTCAGAGGTCTACTACAGTGCCTATTCCAGACACCAGAGCTACTTCATCTGCACCAGCTACAGCTTTAGTGCCACCAGCTCCAGCACCTACTCCACCAGCTCCATCTAGATCGACGGATGCCTTTGTTCTTCGAGTTCTGTCTACACCACCACCTGAAGACCAAGCCTGAGTGTCGATTTAGCACTATGCACTTTTTATGAACTTTTTGGTAACTTGTTGCCAAAGGGGGAGAAAATGTATAGATCATAGGCTTCGAGAGAGAGCGTTGCTTTCTATTCTCTCTTTTTTTGGGTGGTTAAACTTCGTTTATTTGCTTGGTTGAGATACTTTATACTTTGTACTTGCTTAGATGATCATGTGTTTGATCATATGCTACCTTAATGCTTGTTGGATGACATTATCCTTTTTATGTGATCACTCACTTTGCTTGGTGATGAGTGCATGTATTTTAATTATTATCATTTTGAGCGCTCCACCAAGATGTATGTGACATGGAAGAGTAACCCATGATCCTAACTCTTTGTGCATTTGCAGTCCAAAGCAAATCTTAAACTATGCGCAAAATTAGGGGGAGCTCTTGCTTTTCACATACTTCTCAAAGCGACAATGTTTTTCACTCTTATTACCATTTGTCGAAGCTTTGATCTATATGTTGTCATCAATTACCAAAAAGGGGGAGATTGAAAGTGCAACTATCCCTAGTTGGTTTTGGTAATTCCTAACAAAATATAGCTCATTGAGCTAATGCTATTTCAAGATTAATATCTCAGGAAAGCTCAATGATTGGCATGGCGCGGATGAGAAAAGTGGACCCCTCAAAATACGAAGGACAAAGGATTGGCTCAAGCTCAAAACTCAAGACTCTACATTTTCTATTTTAGTGATCCAAGATCACATTGAGTCTATTGGAAAAGTCAATACTATCAAGGAGGGATGAGGTGTTGCTTAATGAGGTTCTTGCTCAAAATGCTTAGTGATATGCTCCAAAACCCTCAACTACTTTCTCACATACACATATGACCTAAACCAAAAGTCAAACTCGGCCCCACCGATTTTTCCTATCCGGCGCCATCGAGTTTCAAATGTCTTAGCCACTGCCACAAACCCTAGGCAAATTGGTCTCACCGATAGAGATCTCGGTCTCACCAAGATGGGGTTGTAATCTCTCTATTTCCCTTCGTAACATTTCAGTCTCACCGAGATTGCAATGTAAACTCTTTGTTTTCCTTTCGTAATGTTTCGGTCTCACCGAAATGAGCGATCTGTCTCACCGAGTTTACCTGACCAACTCTCTCGTTAGCTTATTACCAAAATCGGTCTCACCAAGTTTGTGTAATCAGTCTCACCGAGATTACGTTATGCCCTAACCCTAATCATATCGGTCCTACCGAGTTGCATGTCGGTCCCATCGAAAACCCTAACGGTCACTAGCTTTGTTGAATCGGTCCGACCGAGTTTAATCATTCGATCCCACCGAGTTTGGAAAGTTATGTGTGACGGTTAGATTTTGTGTGGAGGCTATATATACCACTCCACCTCCTCCTCATTCGTGGTGAGAGCCATCAGAATAAACCTACGCTTCCAACCTATATTTTATGAGAGAGAACCACCTACACTTGTGTTGAGACCAAGATATTCCATTCCTACTGTCGGTGTCAAAACCGGTGGATCTCGGGTAGGGGGTCCCGAACTGTGCGTCTAAGGCGGATGGTAACAGGAGGCAGGGGACACGATGTTTACCTAGGTTCGGGCCCTCTTGATGGAGGTAACACCCTACGTCCTGCTTGATTGTTCTTGATGATATGAGTATTACAAGAGTTGATCTACCACAAGATCAAAGAGGCTAAACCCTAGAAGCTAGCCTATGGTATGATTGTGTGTTGTCCTACGGACTAAAACCCTTCGGTTTATATAGGCACCGGAGGGGGCTAGGGTTACACAAGGTCGGTTACAAAGGAGGAGATATACATATCCGTATTGCCTAGCTTGCCTTCCACGCCAAGTAGAGTCCCATCCGGACACGGGACGAAGTCTTCAATCTTATATCTTCATAGTCCAACAGTCCGGCTAAAGGATATAGTCCGGCTGTCCGAAGACCCCCTAATCTAGGACTCCCTCAGTAGCCCCTGAACCAGGCTTCAATGACGATGAGTCCGGCGCGCAGTGTTGTCTTCGGCATTGCAAGGCGGGTTCCTCCTCCGAATACACCATGGAAGAGTTTGAAATACAAGGATAGTGTACGACCCTGCAAAATAAGTTCCACATACCGCCGTAGAGAGAATAATATTTCCACAAATCTAATCTGTTGACACATCTTGACAGCATGACATCACACCATGGCCCGGTTTTTATTCGAACCGCCTTTCTTAACCAGCTCCGCACATATCGCGAGGCGGTTTTCTTGACATGTCTTGTCAAAGCAGAGATCGTGTTCCCCTTATCATGGGATTCTAATCAATACGGACGTGGGTAACCCAACCGCACCATCAATTACGGTGCCTGGGGAATAAGCGGTTTTGCCAGTCGTCGGCTTCTACACCCATGTAACTAGTACTGGGGTGTTCGGGGTAAATCTGAACACTCTTTACCCCAATTTTGGGTCCTTCAAGGGAGGTGTTCAGCGCAACGAACCAGGTAATCGGACTATAATGCTTTATCACTCTCACTTAGCCATAGAAGTCTATGGTTTTAAATTTTTGGCGAAGCCCCTGGTATTCGGAGGGCCGAATTTGAGGCGCTATACACGCCTAAGCCAGACAAGGCCGACTCCTCGCCTGAAGCGGAAAAAGTCTTTAAGGACTTGAGACTTCTCGAACAGCGACCAGTCTCTCGCCTTATCATGACAGTCAGTTTTTGGCTTTCTCTACTGAGGTGCTCATCCGGAAGAACCAGGACACAATCATAGTAGTTATCCCACCGCTACCTTAGCTGATATAGCGGAACGTAAGGTACCAAAGCATGGGAGCCGGGCAACCCAACATTTGACCAAAGACATGATTCGGAGCTGATGCATATAATGCTATGAGTTCGGGTGCCGCACTATCGAAAGTGTTCGGACTTTTTGCGCCGTATTATGGGGTAAACGAGAGCCCCTGGCGTACTGACCGTACCTGAACGTGCGGGTGCGGATTGTCGTAAATGGACATATAAGAGAAAGACAAAAACTTAAATAATGCAATGACAGATTAATGATATGCATTGTTATTTGAATAATACGTCGAAGAGTACTGGTACAAGTAGTGCAATAAGCATAAAGTAGGACAATTCGAAATGTCCTATCCCAGGGCAAGCTACGCAAAAATAGTGAAAAGCGGGTATATCAAGTATTACTAGAGACCACCTGGCGGTTCCCGTGTTCATCTTAGCTTCTTGCCGCCTTGGTTTTTGCTTTCGGAATGTGTCCGACAATCTTACTGCCGGAAAGGGCTTCCAGAGAGTTAGGCCTTGAAAGAGAAAAGGAATGTCAAAGGTATGCAGCCCCTAGTGTGGTTAAGCCACAATGCGGGGCGTGTCCTGATTGTGCCCCCGCCTATGTCCATGGTATTTTCAATGCGTAGTTATGTACGCGCGGCACGGGTTTCGTTGCTTCACTGGGACTGGGATGAGGGCCGGATTGCTAGGCGAGCTCTGATCGTGCCAGGCGATCCTGTTGCAGCTTGTTCCGGACTCGCTTGAAGGTGTCCGGGGGCCGTGACGCCGAATGAGTGGTCTGCCTGAACAAGCTACTTTGTGCCTCTGCTGCAAGGGCCACAGTGTGCTCTTCCATACGGAGCGAGCATTCTGTGTTTCCATTCACTGTTATGACCCCGCGAGGTCCTGGCATCTTGAGCTTGAGGTATGCGTAATGCGGCACTGCATTGAATTTTGCAAATGATGTCCGTCCGAGCAGTGCTTGATAGCCACTGCGAAACGGGGCGATGTCGAAGATTAACTCTTCGCTTCGGAAGTTATCCGGCGATCCGAAGACCACTTCCAGTGTGATTGAGCCTGTGCAATGGGCCTCTACACCTGGGATGACGCCTTTAAAGGTGGTTTTGTTGGGCTTGATCTTCGAGGGATCGTACCCATTTTTCGCATTGTATCCTGATAAAGCAGGTTCAGGCTGCTGCCGCCGTCCATAAGGACTCGAGTGAGGTGAAATCCGTCAATGATGGGGTCTAGGACCAGTGCGGCGGATCCGCCATGACGGATGCTAGTGGGGTGGTCCCTGCGATCGAAGGTGATGGGACAAGCAGACCATGGGTTGAATTTTGGGGTGACGGGCTCCATCGCATAGACATCCCTTAGTGCACGCTTCCGCTCCCTCTTGGGAATGTGGGTTGCGTATATCATGTTCACTGTCTTCACTTGTGGGGGAAACCCCTTCTGTCCTCCTGTGTTCGGCGGCCGGGGATCCTCCTCGTCATCGCTATGTAGCCCCTTGTCCTTGTTCTCGGCATTTAACTTGCCGGCCTGCTTGAACACCCAGCATTCTCTGTTGGTGTGATTGGCTGGCTTGTCGGGGGTGCCGTGGATTTGACACAAGTGATCCAGTATGCGATCTAGACTAGACGGAGCCGGAGTATTTCTTTTAAATGGCTTTTTCCGCTGAACGGATCTAGGGCCTTTGAATCCAGCATTGACTGCCGTATCTTCGGTGCTATCGTCGTTATTGCGGCGCTTTGGTCTATTATGATGCTGCCTACCGTTAGCATCTTTGGTATCCGAGGTATCCGAATTCCTCGATGTGTTGTTGTTGTGAGCCAGCCAGCTGTCCTCGCCCGCGCAAAAGCGGGTCATGAGTGTCGTGAGGGCTGCCATAGATTTCAGCTTCTCCTAGCCGAGATGGCGGGCGAGCCACTTGTCGCGGATGTTATGCTTAAATGCCGCTAGGGCCTCTGCATTCGGACAGTCTACAATTCGATTTTTCTTAGTCAGGAACCGTGTCCAGAATTGTCTGGCCGATTCCCCTGGCTGCTGGGTTATGTGGCTCAAGTCATCAGCATCCGGTGGCTGCACATAAGTGCCCTGGAAGTTGTCAAGAAATGCGTCTTCCAGATCCTCCCAACTGCTGACGGAATATGCTGGCAAGCTATTCAGCCAATGTCGAGCTGGTCCTTTGAGTTTTAGTGGGAGGTACTTGATGGCATGTAGATCATTACCGCGAGCCATGTGGATGTGAAGGAGGAAATCCTCAATCCATACAGCAGGATCTGTTGTGCCACCGTATGATTCGATATTTACGGGTTTGAAACCTTCCGGGAATTCATGATTCATAACTTCATCGGTGAAGCATAGGGGGTGTGCGTCACCTCTGTGCCGGGCTATATCCCGACGTAGTTCGTATGAGTCTTGTCTGCTGTATTTGGCCCGGGCGGATTTACTCTTGGTGTATCCGACGCGACGATCATCGTCCCATGTGGGCGCACGTGCCCGTGTCCCGTATATTGACCTTGCGATTTTTGCCTTACTGTCCAAGATGTCTCGCAGGTCCTCTATGTTGCCCCGGGCCTTAGTATTTTTGACTGAGTGGCGACGGGGTGCGGTCTGAACTTTAGGCTGAAACGCCTCTCTGGCTCGGCCGCGTAGTGGCCGGTCAGCCGCATCGTATACTGATGAATGAGGTTCCAATGTTTCCTCCTCCAGGTGAGGTAGCAACCTGCGCTGTGGGTAACTCTTGGACGGGCGTTCGAGTTTATGCTCCTCGGCCGCAAGGACTTCCGTCCACCTGTCTACTAGCAAGTCTTGATCAGCTTGAAGCTGTTGCTGTTTTTTCTTCAGGCTATTTGCCGTGGCCATAAGCCGGCGCTTGAAGCGCTCTTGCTCGACGGGGTCCTCAGGCACGATGAACTCGTCACCGCCGAGGCTCGCCTCATCTTCGGAGAGAGGCATTTAATTGTCCTCCTCCAGTTCTCCATCTGCTGCCTGCTCTGGAGGGCTAGCTTGTTCGTGCTCTAGCTCTACACCGTGCTGGAGGGGATTGTTGTCTTCGGTGCTATCCGGAGTGTTATTATCTCCTGTGCCGGTATCACTGCTCTTGTTGTGGCGGGACTTAGAGCGGCGCCGCTGACGTCGACACTTGGGTTGCTTCTTGGAGGGGTCATCCTCCGCTATCTCATCGTCATTGCCTTCTTTGCGGGTGTCCACCATGTATATATCATATGATGAGGTGGCGGTCCAGTGCCCTGAGGGTGGTGGTTCCTGCTCGTCTCCGGCTTCGTCGTCCATACCGTCGAAGTCTTCGGAGTCAAAGTCGAGCATGTCGGTTAAGTCGTTGATAGTGGCTACTAAGTGGGTGGTGGGTGGGCAGCGAATTTTTTCGTCGTCCGCATCCCATTCTAGCCGGACATAGTTCGGCCAAGGTTCTTCCGACAGGGAGAGAGACCATAATGAGTTTAGCACATCTCCGAAAGGTGAGTGCTGAAAGATATCCGCGGAGGTGAACTCCATGATCGGCGCCCAGTCGGACTCGACGGGCACGGAAGTGAGCGGCTCGGAGTTCATGGCCGGAGATGAATCCAGTGGTTCGGCGACACGGCTCTCATAAGGGGTGAAGTCAGTATCCGGCTCAATCGCCATTGAGAGTGCGGCCTCCATGGCGGGGTCCATCCCTCCGCTCTCGGATGGCGCGACTTGCTCCGAATTGATGGACGGAGTAGTTGCGGATGCGATCTCCCGAACATTGTCCGACGACAGAGTTACGTCATGCTCGTCGCGACTATGCGGCGCGTCCGACATGGGCTCGAAACCGTCGAAGATCAAGTCTCCGCAGATGTCGGCCGTGTAGTTCAAGTTTCCAAATCTGACCTGATGGCTAGGGGCGTAGCTCTCGATCTGCTCCAAATGGCCAAGCTAATTGGCCCATAGTGCAAAGCCGCCGAATACGAAGATCTGTCCGGGGAGGAAAGCCTCACCCTAGACCGCATCACTAGCGATGATCGAAGGAGCCATCAAGCCTTATGGTGACGACACAGTGGAACTCTCAATGAAAGCACCAATCTCGGTGTCAAAACCGGCGGATCTCGGGTAGGGGGTCCCGAACTATGCGTCTAAGGCGAATGGTAACAGGAGGCGGGGGACACGATGTTTACCCATGTTCGGGCCCTCTTGATGTAGGTAACACCCTACGTCTTGCTTGATTGTTCTTGATGATATGAGTATTACAAGAGTTGATCTACCACGTGATCAAAGAGGTTAAACCCTAGAAGCTAGCCTATGGTATGATTGTCTGTTGTCCTACGGACTAAAACACTCCGATTTATATAGGCACCGGAGGGGGCTAGGGTTACACAAGGTCGGTTACAAAGGAGGAGATATACATATCCGTATTGCCTAGCTTGCCTTCCACGCCAAGTAGAGTCCCATCCGGACACGGGACGAAGTCTTCAATCTCGTATCTTCATAGTCCAACAGTCCGGCCAAAGGATATAGTTCGGCTGTCCGGAGACCCCCTAATCCAGGACTCCCTCACCTACCTTATGAATCTTGATCTCCAGCCTTCCCCAAGTTGCATTCCACTCAAATCTTCTTTCCACGAAATCCAAATCCTATGAGAGAGAGTTGAGTGTTGGGGAGACTGTCATTTGAAGCACAAGAGCAAGGAGTTCATCATCAACACACCATTTGTTACTTCTTGGAGAGTGGTGTCTCCTAGATTGGCTAGGTGTCACTTGGGAGCCTCCGACAAGATTGTGGAGTTGAACCAAGGACTTTGTAAGGGCAAGGAGATCGCCTACTTCGTGAAGATCTACCTCTAGTGAGGCAAGTCCTTCGTGGGCGATGGCCATGGTGGGATAGACAAGGTTGCTTCTTCGTGGACCCTTCGTGGGTGGAGCCCTCCGTGGACTCACGCAACCGTTAGCCTTCGTGGGTTGAAGTCTCCATCAACGTGGATGTACGATAGCACCACCTATCGGAACCACGACAAAAACATCCGTGTCTCCAATTGCATTTGAATCCTCCAAACCCTTCCCTTTACATTCTTGCAAGTTACATGCTTTACCTTCTGCTGCTCATATATTCTATGCATGCTTGCTTGAATTGTGTTAAGATTGCTTCACTTGTCCAAAGTTGCTAGAATATGCCAAGAACTAAAATTGGGAAAAGGCTAGATTTTTATTTGGTCAACTAGTCTAACCATCCCCCGTCTAGACATACTTTCGATCCTACAACATGGTGAATACATGAACTCCTGAAACTACGGTAATCACCGGTAAGTATCCCGATTATTGTCACTTCAGGGTTAACGGATCATAACACATAATAGGTGACTATAGACTTGCAAGATAGGATCAAGAACTCTCATATATTGATGAAAAAATAATAGGTTCAGATCTGAAATCATGGCACTCAGGCCCTAGTGACAAGCATTAAGCATAGCAAACTCATAGCAACATCAATCTGAGAACATAGTGGATACTAGGGATCAAACCCTAACAAAACTAACTCGGTTACATGATAAATCTCATCCAACCCATCACCGTCCAGCAAGCCTACGATGGAATTACTCACGCATGGCGGTGAGCATCATGAAATTGGTGATGGAGGAAGGTTGATGATGACGATGGTGACGGATTCCCATCTCCGGAGCCCCGAACGGACTCCAGATCAGCCCTCCCAAGAGAGTTTAGGGCTTGGCGGCAGCTCCGTATCGTAAAACGCGATGAATCCTTCTCTCTGATTTTTTCTCCCCAAAAGTGAATATATGGAGTCATGATTGAGGTCGGTGGAGCATTAGGGGGCCCACGAGGCAGGGGGCATGCCCCCCACCCTCGTGGACAGGGTGTGGCCCCCCTGACATGGATATTTCTTCCAGTATTTTTTATATATTCCAAAATAATTCTCTGTTGATTTTCAGGTCATTCCGAGAACTTTTATTTCTGCACAAAAATAACACCATGGCAATTCTGCTGAAAACATCGTCAGTCCGGGTTAGTTCCATTCAAATCAGGCAAGTTAGAGTCCAAAACAAGGGCAAAAGTGTTTGGAAAAGTAGATACGATGGAGAAGAATCAGTGGGTTGTGCCCACCTCGGCCGCCTCCCGCACCGCCTCTTTGCTCTATAAATACCCCCAAAATCCAAAAACCCTAGGGGAGTCAACGAAACACAATTTCCAGCCACCGCAAGTTCCAGAAACCACAGATCCAATCTAGACACCATCATGAAGGGGTTCATCATCCTCATTGGTGCCTCTCCGGTGATGCGTGAGTAGTTCAGTGTAGACATGCGGGTCCGTAGTTAGTGATACGTCTCCAACGTATCTATAATTTTTTGTTCTTCCATGCTATTATATTATCTATTTTGGTCTCGCAAAAAAATCTATTTTGGATGTTTTATATGCATTAATATGCTATTTAATATTATCTTTGGGACTAACTTATTCACCCAAAGCCCGGTGCTAGTTTCTATTTTTTTCCTTCTTTTTGAGTTTCGTAGAAAAGGAATATCAAATGGAGTCCAAATGGAATAAAACTTTACGATGATTTTTCTTGGACCAGAAGACACCTATGAGACTTGGAGATGAAGTTGGAAGACCCACGAGGCAACAAAAAGTCGTAGGGGCGCGCCCTAGGGGGGGGGCTGGCTTGTGGGCCCCTCGGGAGTCCACCGACCTCCCTCTGAGTCCTATAAATTCCCAAATATCCCCAAACCCTCATAAGTATCCACGAAATTACTTTTCCGCCACCAGAACCTTCTGTTCCCATGGGATCCCATCTTGGGGCCTTTTCCGGCAATCTGTCAGAGGGGGGTTCGATCACGGAGGGCATCTACATCAACCCTATTGCCCTTCCAATGAAGCGTGAGTAGTTTACCTCATACCTACGGGTCCATAGCTAGTATCTAGATGGCTTCTTCTCTCTCTATGTTCTTCAATACCATGTTCTCCTTGATGTTCTTGGAGTTCTATCCGATGTAATATTCTTTTGCGGTATGTTTGTCGAGATCCGATGACATGTGGATTTATGATCAGATTATCTATGAATATTATTTGAATATTCTCTGAATTCTTGTATGCATAATTTCATATCTTTGTATTTCTCTTCGAATTATCGGTTTGGTTTGGCCAACTAGATTGGTATTTCTTGCAATGGAAGAGGTGCTTCGTTTTGGGTTCAATCTTGCGGTGCCCTCACCTAGTGACATAGTAGGGGTAGCGAGGCACGTATTGTATTGTTGCCATCAAGGATAAAAATATGGGGTTTTCATCATATTGCTTGAGTTTATCCCTCTACATCATATCATCTTACTTAAGGCGTTACTCCGTTCTTTATGAACTTAATACTCTAGATGCATGCTGGATAGCGGTCGATGTGTGGATTAATAGTAGTATATGCAGGCTGGAGTCGGTCTACTTGACAGGGACATGATGCCTATATGCATAATCATTGCCTTGGATATCATCATAACTTTGCGCTTTTCTATCAATTGCTTGACAGTAATTTGTTCACCCATCGTATTATTTGCCTTCAAGAAAGCCTCTAGTGGAACCTATGGCCCCCGGGTCTATTTTCCATCATATATTTTCTGATATATAAACCAAAAATATCTTGCTGCAGTTTATTTACTTTTATTTTGTTTTACGTTTTAGTAATATTTTATACCTATCTCTATCAGATCTCACCTTTGCAATTGACCATGAAGGGATTGACAACCCCTTTATCGCGTTATGTGTAAGTGTTTGATTGTTTGTGCAGGTGCATTGATTGGAGACTTACTTGTACCTCCTACTAGATTGATACCTTGGTTCTCTAACTGAGGGAAATACTTATCTCTACTTTTCTGCATCACCATTTCCTCTTCAAGGGAAAAACCAACGCAAACTCAAGAAGTAGCAAGAAGAATTTCTTGCGCCGTTGCCGGGGAGGTCTACATCAAGCCTACCAAGTACCCAGCATAAACTCTCATCTCTTGCATTACATTATTTTCCGTTTGCCTCTCATTTTCCTCTCCCCCGCTTCTAAAACGTTTTTCAGAAAAATACAAAAAGATTTGCCTTTTTATTCGCCCTTCTTCCATTCGTCTTTTTGTTTGCTTTTGGGTTGCTCATGTGTTAGATTGCTTGTTTTATCACGATGACTTGAGAGAATACCAAGTTGTGTGACTTTTCCAATACTAATAACTATAATTTTATTTGTACTCCGATTGCTCTCACCACTAGTGCGGAATCTTACGATATTAATGCCGCTTTGCTAAATCATGTTATGAAAGAACAATTTTCCGGCCTTCCTAGTGAAGCTGCCGCATCCCATCTAAATACTTTCGTTGAATTGTGTGATATGCAAAAGAAGAAAGATGTGGATAATGATATTGTTAAATTGAAGCTATTTCCGTTCTCACTTCGAGGTCGAGCTAAAACTTGGTTTTCATCTTTGCCTGAAAATAGTATTGGTTCATGGAACAAGTGTAAAGATGCTTTTATTTGCAAGTATTTTCCTCTTACTAAGATCATCTCCCTTAGGAACGATATAATGAATTTTAAGCAACTTGATCATGAACATGCTTCACAATCTTGGGAGAGGATGAAATTGATGATAAGAAATTGCCCTACTCATGGTTTAAGTTTATGGATGATCATACAAATTTTTTATGCCAGATTGAATTTTGCTTCTAGAAATCTTTTAGATTCGGCTGCGGGGGGTACTTTTATGGAAATCACATTAGGAGAAGCTACTAAACTCCTAGATAATATTATGGCTAATTATTCTCAGTGGCACACCGAAAGATCTTCTACTAGTAAAAAGGTGCATGCGATTGAAGAAATTAATGTTTTGAGTGGAAAGATGGATGAACTTATGAAATTGTTTGCTAGTAGGAGTGCTCCTATTGATACTAATGATATGCCTTTGTCCACTTTGATTGAGAATAATAATGAATCTATGGATTTGAATTTTTTTGGTAGGAACAATTTTGGTAATAACGCGTATAGAGGTAATTTCAACCCTAGGCTCAACAGTAATTTGTTCACCCACCGTATTATTTGCCTTCAAGAGAGAAGCCTCTAGTGAAACCTATGGCCCCCAGGTCTATTTTCCATTGTATATTTTCATATCTATAAACCAAAAATACCAAAAATATCTTGCTGCAATTTATTTACTTTTATTTTGTTTTACGTTTTAGTAATCTTTTATACCTATCTCTATCAGATCTCACCTTTGCAATTGACCGTGAAGGGATTGACAACCCCTTTATCGCATTGGGTGAAAGTGTTTGATTGTTTGTGCAGGTGCATAGATTGGAGACTTGATTGTACCTCCTACTGGATTGATACCTTGGTTCTCTAACTAAGGGAAATACTTATCTCTACTTTGTTGCATCACCCTTTCCTCTTCAAGGGAAAAACCAACGCAAGCTCAAGAAGTAGAAGTTAGTAGCTATATGGCTTCCACTCTCTCTCTCTCTCTCTTGATTCTCAAGACAATGGTCTCTTGGAGATCTACTTGATGTAACTCTTTTTGCAGTGTGTTCGTTGGGATCTGATGAACTTTGAGTTTATGATCAGATCTATTTTATCCATGAAAGTTATTTAAGTTTTGATCTCTTATATGCATGATTGCTTATAGCCTCATATTTCTTCTTCGAATCTTGGTTTAGTTAGGCCGACCAGATAGATCTTTCTTGCCATGGGAAGAGGTGCTTTGTGATGGGTTCGATCTTACGGTGCTCAATCCCAATGACAGAAGGGGACATGACACGTATGTATCGTTGCTATTAAGGATAACAACATGGGGTCTATTCCTACATGAATAGATCTTGCCTACATCATGTCATCGTTCTTATTGTATTACTCCATTTTTCCATGAACTTAATACACTAGATGCATGCTGGATAGCGGTCAATGTGTGCAGTAATAGAAGTAGATGTAGACAGGAGTCGGTCTACTAATCTTGGATGTGATGCCTATATAATGATCATTGCCTGGATATCGTCATAATTATTTGAAGTTTTATCAATTGCCCAACAGTAATTTGTTTACTCGATGTATGCTATTTTTCTCGAGAGAAGCCACTAGTGAAATCTACGCCCCCCGGGTCTCTTCTTTATCATATTTGCCTTCGAGATCTATTTTTGTTTGCTTTTACTTTCAGATATATTAATCCAAAACCCCCAAAATACCTTGCTTCAATTTTTTTATTATTATTTATTTTATTTCATGTTTCCGCGAGATCTATTTATCCAATCTACTACTAATTTATCTATCTTTTTACCCGGGAGGAATTGACAACCCCTCTTACACGTCGGGTTGCAAGTATTTGTTCTTTGTGTGCAGGTACCATTTACATAGTGTTGCGTGGTTCTCCTACTTGTTCGATAACCTTGGTCTCTTCATTGAGGGAAATACCTAGCTTAGTTGTGATGCATCATCCCTTCCTCTTTGGGGAAATGCCAACATAATTCAAGCCGCATCAGTGTCTCGGTCATGTCTACATAGTTCTCGAACCCGTAGGGTCCGCACGCTTTAACGTTCGTTGACGATATAGTGTTATATGAGTTATATGATTTGGTGATCGAATATTGTTCGGTGTCCCAGGTGAGATCACAGACATGATGAGGAGTCTCTAAATGGTCGAGATGTAAAGATTGATATATAGGATGTTGGTATTCGGACACCGGAAGAGTTTCAGAGTGCACCGGGTAATCATCGGGTCACCGGAAGGGGTTCCAGACACCCCCGGTAAGTGTATGGGCCAAATGGGCCAAAGGAGAGGACGGACCAGCCCACTAGGGGGCTGGCGCGTCCCTCTCCTTAGTTGGTCGGCTCTAGGGGAATGAAAGGGGAGGGGCGGCCCCTCCTGCCTTTCCCTCCTCGAGAGAGAAAGGAAAAGGGGGGGCGCCACCTCCTCCTTCCTTCCTCCCGCACTTATATAAGGAAGGGGGCTCCACTTGTTGGAAAGGAACCCCAAGTAGGATTCAGCCTACTTGGGGGCTGCTCCCTCCTCCCCCCACCTATATATATGTGGGAGGGGGCACCTAGCATAACACAACATTGTCTTAGCCTTGTGCGGCGCCCCCTCCACTGTTTACACCTTCGGTCATATTTTCGTAGTGCTTAGGCGAAGCCCTGCGAAGATAGCATCACCATCACCGTCACCAGCCGTCGTGCTGCCGGAACTCATCCACTACCTCGCCGTCTTACTAGATCAAGAAGGTGGAGGACGTCACCGAGCTGAACATGTGTTGAACTCGGAGGTGCCGTACTTTCGATACTCGATTGGTTGGAGCGCGAAGAAGTTTGACTACATCAACCGCATTAACAAACGCTCGCGCTTACGGTCTATGATGGTACATAGACACACTCTCCCCTCTCGTTTCTATGCATCTCCATGGATAGATCTTGCATGTGCGTAGAATTTTTTTGTTTTCCATGCAATGTTTCCCAACAGTAGGTTCATTGTCATCTTCTCCAATAACTTATTCAGGGGAGCTCGGACATATAGTGTCTTTGTTGGACAAGACAACATCCGAGACTCCAACATTCTCCACAGGCTTGTGAAACTTATTACAGAAGAGTTGTTGTTTTTGCAGCAACCCTGTGTAGGCTGGCCTGTGGGATGTATTTGACTTGATTGAAAAACCCACCCTCAAAGTGTAGCGATTGTAGTGTTTTTCCGCACCCAGCAATGTGTCAAAGCGTAGGCCAACATAAGGCTCTTTGTGGCAGTGACCAAGCTTCTTCATCTTGCAACTCAGAGGACTCATCAATGATACATCCATTTTGCATCATGTTTCCCAACTGTTATTTATTATGTTTCGGGTCATTATTTCACTTTATGATACAATTCTTATGCCTTTTCTCTCTTATTTTGCAAGTTTTACATGGTGAGGAAAATTGCCGGCATCTGGAATTTAGGACCGGAAAGGGTTATGATACGTCTCCAGCATATCTATAATTTATGAAGTATTCATGCCATGTTTAAAACAATTTTATATGGTTTCGGTATGATTTGATTAGAACTAACCTGGACTGACGCTGTTTTCGACAGAACTACTGTGGTGTCGTATTTTGTGCAGAAATAGAAGTTCTCGGAATGGGCTGAAAATTTACGATGATTTTTTATGGACCAAAAGAGACCCCCGAAGCACGGGAGCTGGACCAGAAGAGTCTCGAGGAGTCCACAAGCTAGGGGGGAGCCCTAAGGGCTTGTGGGCCCCTCGGGCACCCCACTTGACTTGTTTCCGACGCCAAAAATTCTTATAAAAATAGAAACCTCTGAAAAGAACCCTAGACCGGAAGTTCCGCCGCTGCAAGCCTCTATAGCCACAAAAAACCAATTGGGAGCCCGTTCCGGCACCCCGCCAGAGGGGGAAACCATCACCGGAGGACATCTTCATCATCCCGGCGGTCTCCATGACGAGGAGGGAGTAGTCACCCTCGGGGCTGAGGGTATGTACCAGTAGCTATGTGTTTGATCTCTCTCTCTCTCTATATTAAGGCATGTCTCTCTCTAAGTTGTTTTGGTGATTGATGACAACGCCTTTGCGGACTAATCGTGTGCATTGAGTATTTCAGAGATTCATCCTTTGGCACGAGATGATTCCTTCCCCTCAGAGTTTTAAGCGAAGATGGTGTAGCTCTTTCGTTTCAGTTTTGGTGGACTTGTTTCATAGGAGTCACCATACTATCAAGAGGGGATCCGCATTGGAAAGGCTAGGGTGGAATCAACACATACACATCCCCTTTGCACCCACTAAGCCTTCCCGCTTCGATGGAAGATCCCTCGTTGCTTCCGGTGTATAATTTGGTCCCAGCGGTAGTAACGCAGACCCCAGTGGTAGTACGGCTCAAGAGCCACAAGCGGCAATACCGCTCCACAGCGGTAGTACCGCCTGGGGCTCTCAGTCGTAGTACTGCTGCTATTATAAGATCCTACCGCCTCGACTCGAGGGGGTCGCCTCTCGTGTCGGGTTTTGCGGCACTGGCAGCGGCAATAGAGGCGGTAGTACCGCTCGTAAGCGGTAGTACCGTCCCTACCACCGCGGCTAGTACCGCCCTGGGTCCAGATCCTGCTCCACCTCTGGCCTTCCTCAGTCTGCACGGCAGTACCGTGAGGGGAGCGGTAGTACCGCTGACCCCAACAGTAGTACCGCTGCCCCCAGCGATAGTACCGCTCTGTGCGGGGCTGAATGGGGGTAACGGTTGGATTGTTTTCCCCTATAAAAGGAGGTCTTCTTCTCTAAGTTGACTCGCCTCTTTTCCCCCAAGCTCCATTGTTGCTCCAAAGCTCATTTTCGCCCGATCTCTCTCCCTATCCAATCAAACTTGTTGATTCTTTGGGATTGGTTGCGAAGGCCCAGATCTACACTTCCACCAAGAGAAATTTGATTCCCCCACTAATCCCTTGTGGATCTTGTTACTCTTGGGTGTTTGAGCACCCTAGACGGTTGAGGTCACCTCGGAGCCATATTCCATTGTGGTGAAGCTCTGTGGTATCGTTGGGAGCCTCCAATTGAGTTGTGGAGATAGCCCCAACCTTGTTTATAAAGGTTTGGTCGCCGCCTTCAAAGGCACCAATAGTGGAATCACGGCATGTCACATTGTGTGAGGGTGTGAGGAGAATACGGTGGCCCTAGTGGCTTCTTGGGGAGCATTGTGTCTCCACACCGCTCCAACGGAGACGTGCTTCCCCTCGAAGGGAAAGAACTTCGGTAACACATCCTCGTCTCTACCGGCTCCACTATTGGTTATCTCTCATGTTTACTTGCGCAAGCTCTTATTGTGTTGTATTCCTTGCTTGCTCGTGTGCTTGTTGTTTTTGCATCATATAGGTTGCCCACCTAGTCGCATATCTAGACAACCTACTTTGATGCAAAGTTTAAATTGGTGAAGTAAAGCTAAAAATTGTTAGTTGCCTATTCACCCCCCCCCTCTAGTCAACTATATTGATTCTTTCAATTGGTATCAGAGCCTCGTATCTTTATTAAGGACTTTGCCATCCGAAGAGTATGGTTGACACCGTAGACGATGGGGAGGAGCACTCTGGTGTGAATCCGTTCTCGTCTACGGCTGATGGGGGAACCACGGTCTCTCATGAGGAGTTCAATGTGGCCTTGGACACATTGAAAACCTCCATGACGACCAATGCTGAAAGCATGTTTAACAAATTCTTAGAAGGCCTTAAACTTTCAACCGCACCAATGGAAGTGGGTGATCCCGCTAACAAGGTGACAGATGCTAACTCCGGCAAGGGGGAAGCTACTAGTGACAAAGTTCCTTTATCTAGTGGTAGAAATGGTAGTGGCATCTTTGCCAATGTGGAACCTCCACTTACTTATGGAGGACTGATTCCCTCCACTCATTTAAATCATGCCAGTTCTCCTTCTAAGATTGTGAAAAATGAGGATTTTGATGCTTGGCTCTATTGCTTTAAATGTCATTTAAATCATGTTAATACTAATCTTTGGAGAATCATTGAACAAGGTTTCTATCCGCATGACCCAAGCAACTTCACCCCTAGAGAAGCCGCGGATCATCAATTCAACGAGAATGCTCTCTTAATCATCCAAGATGCAATTCCATCCGAAGATATTGCACATCTCCGACCCTTCACTGTGGCAAAGGAAGCATGGCAGCATGTTGTTTCCCTTTACAAGTGAAGCGCACGCACTCAACGCTCCAACTATGAAGTGGTGCAAGATGAAGCTGATGAGTTTGCAATGAATGAAGATGAAGAACCTCGTGAGCTTTACCGGAGATTAACCACTCTCGTGGTCTCACTCCGAGATGATGGGAGCAAGGATACGGATGACAATTGGATCAAGTGCAAGTTCCTCAAGGCCATGATGCCTTAGCACAAGGCCATGTCCTCCGTCATCTGTCAAAGGTCGGACTTACACACCTTGTCCTCAAGTGAAGTGTTGGATGAGTCTGCAGCAATGAGGATCTTCGACAAGACAGCCGACAACGCGGTGTTGCGTTCTCAAAGAGCAAAGAATCCCAACCTTGCCTTGAAGGCCAAGGTTAGCGTGGAAGAAGAGGATGAAGATGAAGAAGAGGAGAGCAATCCCGAAGATACAAAATATGCTTATCATGAGCACATGCCTCTGGCTTGAAGGCAATTTTGGAGCAAGAAGAACACGAGGCCCAACTTCAACAAGAACAACACAAGTGGTGTGAAGGGCAAGCAACGAGTGAGGACTTGCTATAATTGTGGAAATGTGAGCCACTTTGTTGCGGAGTGCCCATATGAGAAGAGGGAAGACAATGGTGGCAAGCTCATCCGAAAAGGCAAGGTCAAGTCCTTCCCTAACAAGAGCAACTTCACCAAGAAGAGTCCTCCCAAGGGGTTGGTGGCACAAGAAGGGTACAATGAGGATGATGATGATGAAGACGGTGAGCCGGTTGCCATGGCCTCCGTTGCCATTGCGACAACTCCACGGGTGTCTCTCTTCGACTCACCCAATGAGAACATCACTGCCAAGTGCCTCATGGCTAAAGCCACCAACAAGGTTGTAACACCCACTGTGTGGCTATATCTCCCACGTGTCGAGGCACGACTTAGAGGCATAACCGCATGGTGGTTTAGTTGCAAGTGGGGTAATCTTCACACAATCCCATGTACTGAATAAGAATGGGATACAGAGTTGGCTTACAATCACCACTTCACACAAATACAAGTTAAACATACATCATCCAGAATACTATCAAGGTCCGACTATGGAACCAAAATAAAAGAAGACAACCCCAAATGCTAGATCCCTGATCGTCCCAACTGGGCTCCACTACTGATCAAACGAAAAAGACACATAAGAACGACCAAGATCTTCATCGAGCTCCCACTTGAGCTCAGTAGCGTCACCTGCACTGGTATCATCGGAACCTGCAACTGTTTGGAAGTATCTGTGAGCCATGAGGACTCAGCAATCTCACACCCACGAGATCAAGACTATTTAAGCTTATGGGTAGGATAGGGTAATGAGGTGGAGCTGCAGCAAGCATAAGCAAAAGGCTAACATACGCAAATAAGAGCGAGAAGAGAAGCAACGCAACGGTCGTGAAGCTAGAAGTGATCCTAAAACTACTTACGCACAACCATAACACAAGAACCGTGTTCACTTCCCGGACTCCGACGGAAATAGACCATCACGGCTACACACGCGGTTGATTTATTTTAATTAAGTCAAGTATCAAGTTCTCTACAACCGGATATTAACAAATTCCCATCTGCCACATAACCGCGGGCACGGCTCTCGAAAGTTTATACCCTGCAGGGGTGTCCCAACTTAGCCCATCACAAGCTCTCACCGTCAACGAAGGATATTCCTTCTCCCAGGAAGACCCGATCAGACTCGGAATCCCGGTTACAAGACATTTCGACAATGGTAAAACAAGATCAGCAAAGCCGCCCGGATGTGCCGACAAATCCCTATAGGAGCTGCACATATCTCGTTCTCAGGGCACATTGGATTGTCCAAGCTTCCGTAGGCCAGCCCAGAGTTGCCCCTGGTGGCCACCGGCGACTGACAGGTTGGACCAACACTCATAGGAGCATTGGCCCGGGGGGTTAAAATAAAGATGACCCTCGGGCTCCAGAAACCCAAGGGAAAAAGGCTTAGGTTGTTAGGAAAATGTAAAACCAAGGTTGGGCCTTGCTGGAGGATTTTTATTCAAAGCAAACTGTCAATGGGTTCCCATAACACCCAACCGCGTAAGGAACACAAAATCAAGGAACATAACACCGGTATGACAGAAACTAGGGCGGCAAGAGTGGAACAAAACACCAGGCATAAGGCCGAGCCTTCCACCCTTTACCAAGTATATAGATGCATTAATTAAATAAGAGATATTGTGATATCCCAACATAACCATGTTCCAACATGGAACAAACTTCAACTTCACCTGCAACTAGCAACTAGCAACGCTATAAGAGGGGCTGAGCAAAAGCGGCAACATAGCCAAACAACGGTTTGCTAGGAAGGTGGGTTAGAGGCTTGACATGGTAATATGAGAGGCATGATATAACAAGTGGTAGGTAGCGCGACATAGCGATAGAACGAACAAATAGCAAGCAAAGATAGAAGTGATTTCGAGGGTATGGTCATCTTGCCTGAGATCCGCAAGGAAGAAGAACGAGTCCATGAAGAATACAAACAGACGTAGTCGAACGAATCCTCACAACTCCAGAACGAAACCGAAGCTAACGAGAGAAGCAACCCGGAAAGAAGCAAGCAACATAGTAAACAAGCATCACATAACCATGGCATGATGCACAACCAAGAATGATGCATGTCCGGTTTAAAGAGGCATGACATGGCAAGGTGCAACAAACAATACTACAACTTAAATGGAGCTCAATATGCAACGAGATATATATTGACGAAACACCACATCAATTATTTAGTTCACTCTCGTTTAGGTACCCAACAATATTAAAGGTTGGTTAACATGGCAAGAGGTGAAACATAATTAAATTAACTGTCTAGGCAAGTTTAAATGAGGCCGGAACATCAAACAATAATTCCGGAAAATCCCCATATGCATATTTAGCAAATTGATGCAAACAACAATCATAGAATTTTAAATGTTGTTATCACGATGCGGATGACCCCTGCAATTTTTATGCAATTCTATGAAAAAGTTGATATGAACATGATATGAAGCATTTGTCGACATGGCGGAAGGAAAAAGGGCCATGTCAACGAATCTGAAAATGATGCCACAACAACATATCGGTTCCGGTAACTCAATTGAGATGCCGGTGCAAAAGAAAGCATGACGGGAGCATGTCATGCAAGGATGGTGGGGTGATTCCGGTTACCGGATGTCCCATGTGTCGGTGGCAAACGAGGAAGACCGAGCAAGCGACAACTCGGACACGGTGCAAACATAGGGTGCATCTCATACAAGACATCACATGCATACTGTCCACGGGCGTCGTTCCGGCGATTATACCTTCCAAGGGAACATTCTCAGAGCGGTTCAAGTTTGTAGAGGAAGTACTTATTCTCGCGACGGTAGTGAAAGTAGCGGTTCTCGCGGGTCATAGAGGAAGTAGTTGTATTCGCGAACTTGTCGGGTCCACGACGACGGTAGTGGTACATGTTTATCGTTGCACGAGTTTTAATAGATGTTCGGGTCAATGAGGGCGTACTTGGCACAACATAGGTCTCCGGGGTCGTCGGGTACATGTTCACATAGTAGTCGTACATGTCGACGGTAGTTGTACTCATATCATCGTGGAAGTAGTGGTACACACGAAGGTAGTCGAACTTGACGGTTCTGTTACACGGGTCTTCGGCAATGATAGTGGTACACAAGTTGTCGGGGTACTTGTCGGTCTGGTCTTGGCAGTGTAGATGTACACGTTGTCGGGGTATTGGTACTAGGCATCTGCGCGGTGTACTTGGCGATCCAAAACGGAGCAGAACAAAGGTCCCGGTTACAGTCTTGTTTTTTGGACTTGGTGGACATCGAGTCTCGCGGGGATCTTGTCGGTGATGAGTACTTGGAGCTGCGGCAGAGGACAAACATGGGACCTGGCGCCTGGTGCAACCAGCGATTGATGAGGCGGAGATGGAGCTGCTCTGGCACGGGGAGGCGCAGGGTGCTGGAGTAGGGGACTTGGCGCGGTGCAGGAGGCTAGTTCCGAGCGGGACTTGCAGAGGTGCATCCTCCTCCCTGTTCGAACGAGGCAGAGGCGGGGCAGGGGCTTGCTACGGTGCGAGATCCGCCGGAGATGAAGAGGGCGGCCATGGGACTTGCGGATCCGGCAGGTGGCCATCCAACCTGGCCGGTGGCGGGATGAGGGAGCAGCGGCCTGGCGAGCTTGAGGCCATGGCAGAGGAGGGGCTTGCACGCGGGAGGGAGCTGCAAGGCGGTGCTAGAGATAGCAGCACGGAGAAGAAGCCGAGGCAGCGGCTGCCATGGACGACCTCCGACGACGGCCAAGGAACCGGCGGCGTGACTGGAGACGAGCCATGAGGGTCGGGCTTGGCGCGCAGGAAGAGACTGGGCGAGGGGCGGCCTTGTAGGATAGGGAGGCGCATGGGGGGAAGAAGGAGAGGTCGAGGGAGACTGGGGCATTGGGCAGCGACGCTCGATGGAGGGAGATGGGGATCGGGCGAAGGAGCTCCTCTCCCTCGGCTCGATGCGTGCGGGCGTGTGTGTGGCGGCGGTCGATAGAACGAGGGGAGGAAGAGAGATGGGGCGCTGGCTGCAGGCTAGGGTTAGAAGGGTTAGGTGGGCCGGCACTGGTTGGTTAGGCCCGAAAGGCCGGCTGGGCTGCAAGACTGGGTTCTCTCTCTCTCTCTCTACAAACCTTTTCCATTTAAAACAAAAACAGAGAAAGAGAAAGAAAAGAAAGAGAAGGTAGGGGTGGAATCTGGGCATGCGGATAATTTTCATGGACTCTTAAAAATGTGCACGATCCACAAAAAATAGGAGAGGCATGATTGAGAGATGTAATTCAAACTCATTTGAATTTAATCTAATGGTTTGAACAAGGACTAGGAATTAGAAGTGACCAAAAATGTTAAGATTTACGGAGGAGCCTCAATAAAAGGAGAAGGAATTGTCGGCAAGGTTTGGGGATCAACTCGAAGCAGAAAAGGCATGGGGTTATTTTTGCACGTGTGTTATGGTTAATTCCAAAAGAATGGAGTATTTATTATGGCTCCCTAATATTGGGAGGATATGTTATAAAGAGAATCACCATGTGAATTCCCTAGGTTTAAATGGACCGAAGATCCATGCAATTTATTTAGTTGAGTTTAAAAAATGGCATGATGGCATGATGACATGATGCAATGCACAAGATGCAAAGATGAATGCAACAGACAAAACACAACACCCGATGAAACTCAGAAAACATGGAAGGCATCTGAAACTCCGGTCTTGGGGCGTTACAACACTCCACCACTATAAGAGGATCTCGTCCCAAGATCTAGGATGGCATCAGAGGGAAACAGAAAAGGAAGAGGAGAGGTAAAACTAAGTTGCTTCTTTGACAAACGAGTGAGACCAACAAACCTTGAGAGGTTGAAAACATGAAAGAAGAACAAAACATAGTTGACCGAAAACGAAAGCACTCCGGTAGAAAAGAGAAAGAAGGAACACCATGTGAACCTTGGAGGCTGCAAGGCTATGAATGACGAGCACAATGGACAAGAAGGAATTGAAACCACTCTGGTTGAAACGAGATAACAAGGAACAAGGAAGAACAAATTCGAACAACACTCCAGTTGAAAAGAGATACAAGACTTGATAAGATGAAAAGAACTTGAGCAGAGGACACAACACTCCTGCTAAACAGATAAACAAGGAAAAGAAAATGATTTTGACACAACGAGGTGACGGGTAAAGAGAGAAACATCACAATGTCTCCGGAACAAAAGAGTGGAATGAAAAGACCAGAGAAGAAAATGCCAGCTTCTACCACAAATGAGTTTGGAAAGCACCCTTCCAAGAAGGTTATACGAAGTTGTTGGAAAACCAACAACGAAAAGAATAAGCTTGTAGTGGGCTTATGGAAACATCTCAACATTATGAGGTGACAAACGGGCACTAAAGGAAGCCATTAATTTGAGTGAGAGGACCAACACTACAAAAAAAAGACACATCTGTGACATTTTGGGCCGAACAAATTTTTTCTCTGTCATACATATGACACTTCTATGATGATAATTGTGACAAAACCCGGTATCATCATAGATGTGGCGGGCTCCTACTTCTATGACAAAAAATCATGACATAAAATGGGCTTTTCGTCCTGGGCGGGTATGAGACGCAGCTGCATGACATTCTTTCGGTCGTCCATGACGGAAAAAACCATGGTAGAAGCGAGGGGAGGAAAATTTCGGGGAGTTCCCGGTTACGGTGGGAGGTCGGGGGCCGAGCGATGCGCGTTTCTCTCATACACGTACGCGCGTGTATGTGAGGCGTTGGCTCTAACTGAACCCGAGCGAGGCGTTGGGCTCTAACTGAACCCGAGCGATTGCACTGCAGGCTACGCGTTACTGAACCCAAGCGATCGATCGATGGCTGTTAACTGAACCCGATCGAGCAATTCCTTCGCTATTGCTGCTAACTAAATCTGATCGATGCTGCCTCTGGGATGAACACTGAGCGTTGTGGGGTGGTTTGGATGAACAGTGAGCGGTGGCGTTTTCTCTGGATGAACAGGACCCCGTGGTGTGATGGAGGGCTGGATGAACAGTAGACGATGGAGGGGTGCCCATGGAGGGGTGGTTGAACAGGACCCCGTGGTATGGAGGGCTGGATGAACAGTAGACGGTGGAGGGGTGCCCGTGGAGGGGTGATTGAACAGTAGCCGGTGGAGTAGCGCGCGGTGGAGGCTGGATGAACAGGAGCCCGTGGAGGCTGGAGGAGGTCGACGGTAGCCTGTGGAGGCTGGAGGAGGTTGACGGTGGAGATGAACAGTATCCTGTGGAGTCCCGTTTTGTGGTACGTCACACCCCTCCCGATGAATAGGACCCCCGTTTCGACCGTAGGAGGCCCGTTTCGTCCGTTTTGCGGTACACCACACCCCTCCGATCAACAGGACCCCCGTTTCGACCGTAGGAGGTCCGTTTCGTCCGTTTTGCGGTACGCCACACCCCTCCCGATCAGGACCCCCGTTTCAACCGTAGGAGGTCCATTTCCTCCGTTTTGCAGTATGCCAGACCCCTCCCGATCAACAGGACTCCGTTCCAAACGTAGGAGGTCCGTTCCCTTCGTTGTGCGGTATGCCGGGCCTCGTTTCCATCGCTTGTTCCGTCCAAGCCCTCCCGATGAACACGACCACGCATTCCGTTCCGACCCAGTCGGTTGGCTCCCACGCATTACGTTGCCTCCCGATGAACACGACGCATTCCGTTGCCTCCCCATGAACACGACGCATTCTGTTGCCTCCCCATGAACACGACGACGACGTTGTTTCTCCGTTCCGACCCAGCCATGTACACGAGCCCTGGCCGTACGTATGCGTGAGTAGGCGTTCGAGACCCCGCCCGTATGTACACATACGTGGCCGTATTTTCTTTCTTGCACCCTGGCCGTTGTACGTACGTGTACATGCTACGTGCGCGCCTCTACTACGACACATACGCGCCTCTACTACGACACGTGCACGCCTTAATATCCACCAGCATATATGTACGTACACGTTCGCGACCAGAATGACAATGCTACGTACGCTTCGACCAGGTGGGTCCCGACTGTCAGGCACTTTCTTGCGTGCGAAGATGTAGCTGGTGGATCCCAGCAGTCAAGGGGAAACGTTTTTTCGCGAAATACGGTGGCCCGTCTAGTGGGTCCCCGCTGTTAGGTGGAGGAATAATTATTTTGCACGTAATAAGGAGGCACTTCCTTTGTCGTGGAATTGTCATGGTAGATGTCCTAGAGCAAGGACTTAGTCGTAGGGCCATCGCACTAGGAAGCTTAAAGGGGTTAATCGGGACAAAGGACACGAGAGGGTTTTATACTAGTTCGGCCCCTTACGATGAAGGTAAAAGCCTATGTCTAGTTGGGGTTGGTATTGCTGGGGTTTCGATCACCAAGAGGCTCAACTCGCCGGCTTGGTTATCGATTTGTTGTTTCTTGCCCTAAGCCGCCACCGGGTCGTCCCCTTATATACATGGGTTGACGCCTGGTGGCCTACAGAGTCCCGGCCGGCTCATAATCGTGTCTGGCTCGATGACTTACTTTACTTGCCTTTCTTTACAAGTCTTTCCTTACTTACAGCGGTTTACAATATCGGGCCTTGAGCCGCCTCCAGGCCCTTGGGCCTTCTATAATGTTTAATAAACTATCGTCTTGAATGTTTACTGGGTTTCTTGCGTAACCCGCCATTGGGACTGACCCAGCCCCTCCTGGGCGGGTCATGACTGATAGTAATATCCCCAACATTAGGCCCCAGGTTGACTTTGAATTTCATTCTTTATCAATCTTCAATATTTAGACAAAAATCCATCTTCTTATCTTTGCTGAAGGTTTTGTAACCCGCCGTGACGTCATCTCTTGAAAACGCAAAAAACTTTCATGACGTCATCTCCCAACAGATCTTTTATCTTCAAATGCTTCTTGAGAACCGAGGCGTCTGTGTAGCTAGATAACCATTATTCGGCTCTCCTTGATTTTCGCGCCTGCCTATTCACATCTTTTCCTCATAAATAGGCACGCCTCGGCCTTCCTCATTCTCCTCTTTCGCTCCGTCTTCTTCCTCTCGCGCACCCCCTGCTGCTCGAGCTTCGCCACCAACGCGCTTCACCTTTGTCTCCGTCGACGTTGGCTGCTGCATCAACCTGAACCGATCCAGAGAACGGCGACGACCTCCGCAGAAGACCTGTGACTGTAAGTTCTGTTCTTTTCACTTCTCAGATCCACACTTAGGGTTTCCATATTCCTTCGTGTTCTTTCGAGTTCATCGCAGTCCCTTGTAGCTTTTCCACCGCAGGCCTCTTCTTGATCCACCGCAGGCCTCTCGACGATGAAGCTTATCCCCCATCGTCTCACTGGCCGACCTTGACCCCTGTTATTTTTGGGTCATATCTAGTATTCAGAGTTTGCCTCGATTTGGTACCGCTCGCGCAGCCCGCACCGAAACAGTGCTTTACCCCTAGATGTCCAGTCAACTGCTGCGCCTCAACGCATTTCGGGGAGACTAATAAAGCAAGGTGTGTTTCGACGATTTTTTCATCCGTTCACCCATATTATTTTTTGAGACTTTTTACTATCCGAGATGGTACTAAACGTTTGTGCGTCTGTCCAGTACAAAAGAGAAAAACGATTCGCCAGATTCTACATTGGGCATGTACTGGGTCTGGAAGAAAACTGCTCGAAGGCCCAGACAACCAAAGGACAAGAGGCAAAAAATAGACCCGTGCAGGATCGAACCCGCAACCTACCTTTTAACATCAATATGGCAAGTTCCACTCCGCCTCGTTAGTGTATTTAGACAAAAAAAACCATTCCTTCCTTTTATTAGTCCCACCTCACGCCCATACAAACTACTGTACCAACTTATATACGGTTTTGATTTCAAATTTGTAAGCCGCCTCGAGAACCAAGTACGATACATGAGCAAGGAAGGCAATGTTGGAGAGAACCAATTTGAGCGCAACAAAAAAGGCAGGTAATTAATACATGAGTGGAAGGCACTGAATTATGGAAGAATTAACCTTCCACGAATAGGAAGGCAAGAAGTCTATGAGGCAATAAAGCAAGGCAATTACGGGAAGGATCAGCTCGTCCCATACACGAGTAAGAAGGCAATGAAGGAAGGTGAATTACACAAAGAATGCAAGGCCATAAATTCAAAGAATTCAACCACAAAAAAAATTTACACAAAGAATTAAACGGCATCGCTTGCATCGGAGGCGAGCACACATCATCAATTCAATCTTTGAGAATTAAGGAGAATGTGTATATGGGAAAGTAGTGTAAATCCCCTCGGTCAGTCAAGGAAAAAGATTTATCATAGATAAAGTAGACGTCGCTGACGGCCGAATAATAATACTTTGAGGATTATTATGAGGATTTTTGTTTCACAAATTATGGGCAGGCGAGTAGAAATTACAAACACCTCCTTTCATTGCTACTCATGGTATGCGTGTGCCTTTGAAGTGTTTGTTCTTATGCCTATGTACATTTTATTTGTTTCGTCCTCCATGTCCACTTCCTGTCATCACTACTGCTGCCAATGCCATTGCCGATTGTGTCCGCCAACTACTTGCCTGCACGAATTGCAAGTAAACATTTCTTTGCGAGATAAATCTGGTCTTATTCCTCAATAATAATGATGTTGCAGTCTCCTAATACAAACTTACATCTCCACAATAATATGTCTAGAACGAACAAACATAGTTGGCCTCGCCGCAATTAATCTTTTCCTTGCGAGATTTGGGAGGCACCCTGCCATATGGACGTAGATGACTAATAAGAGTTCAGAGAAGTCATGTCAAGTTCTTTCAGAAAATTAAAATTAATTTTGCCACCTGAAACATGGTTACGCATGTACAATGTTGGCGGAGGGGATGAAATCTTGGCAGTTTTTGCGTCACTCACGGCTATTTTCCTTGACATAGATGCATAACCTGGAGTCGGACACTAAAATAACATCTACAAAATGTAAATGCTACTGTAGGGCGCTTGTGCATGTTAGTTTGCTCAGGACCTTAAGCGCCGTTGGATTGCATCTAGCCTTAGAGTGATATTTTTAACCTTGCCATATGATGTTCGTTGGTTATTAATGATCTTCATGTATGTTGAATGATTCCATATAAGTTTTCCCATTAATGCTAGCCTACATTTATAGTGTGTTGTGCGTTGGATCAGCTCACATCTTCGGCTTGATTCTCATTTCGGTGCATTGTGATTCTCATTTTCCGTGTGATATTGTTTCATCCGTTGCAACGCACGGGCATGTTTGCTAGTATATATATATATATATGTATGTATATATATATATATGCTCGTGTGGTAGTGTTTTGTGCCTTTTCTTGATCCACAGATCCCTTTTTCTGATTCAAAGGCTGCTTTAGAACTTTTAGACTCCTCTGCACTAAACTTTTTAGGTCTAAATTTTTTTTCCATTTTGAATAGCCATTTGATCTGGAATAATACCAAACAATTTAGGAAACTTGTTTGTCTCAACACTTAGCTAAATTTTCCTTCCTCACATATCTGTAGTCATGGCGGCTTACCATGGCGACTTAATTTTCCTTATATGTCATTAGCCCTTAACTAAGCCCCCATTACTGGTTTGCATCATCATCACTTAACTGTCAATCTCACCATTAAACTCAACCGGCATGTTGCCTTTCTTTTCAGTTCGTCTTTGCACATCATGCCATTCAAAGCACCAACCATCTGTAACTGGGTTCCCTCAACCGTAACTGAGGAACGTTTGAAAGAGTTCTTCACCATAGGATTTCTGCCAGCGAAAACCGTCATGTCTTACCATGCCCCTGACTCGGAAGAAGAACGGCCCAATCCAAGAGACGGCGAAGTGATCGTTTTCACTGACCACATGAATCGTGGCTTCTCACCGCCCGGCTCAAAGTTCTTCAGAGAGGTCCTCCACTTTTTCAAGCTCCATCCTCAAGATATCGGGCCTAATTCCATATATAACATCTGTAACTTTCAAGTACTCTGTGAAGTATATCTTCAACAAGAGCCGACCATGGAGCTGTTTAGAGAATACTTTTATCTGAACCGGCAGAATGAGTGCACCAACGGCCTTAGCTTAGAGCTTGGAGGCATATTAATTCAGCGCCGGCAGGGTGCCGTCTTCCCCCTCATTGTCTTACCAAGTCATCCAAAGGACTGGAACCAGACTTGGTTCTACTGCCAGGACACTTCACCATCAAACGAGAAGCCACTGTCGGGTCATCGCCCCGATCGTCTTGACTCCAAGTTCGCGCTTCCTGATAAGCTTACTGTCGTTGAACACAAGAGGTTGATACCATCCATCAAAAGGATCAATGCTCTGTTAGGGAACGGGTTAACTGGAGTTGATCTGACCCGCTGCTGGATCTCATGGCGGGTCATCCCTTTAAGCCGTCGATCAAAGCTGATGTATGAATATGGTGGAGGCCTGGATGACTCTCTTCGTCATAGCCCCGTTAATATTGTCTCAATGTCGACCCTTCTGGTGAACGGGAAATACGAAGATTGCAGCATTGTCGGGTTAAACCCCTTCTGCAAGATTAACCCGGTGCCAGAAGTAAGAATATTCTGAACTCTCTCCTTTGCTCTTTCCCATCCGTATTGTTTAATACTTACCTAACTTTTCATCTTTACCTGCCTGCAGGCCAATTCTGACTTCTGAAAAGTTAAGTTTGACCACGAGGCTGCCAAGAAAGCGAAAGCCGCTGCCATTTACGCCAAGAAAACGACCCGGAGGTCGAAAAAGAAGAAAAAGAACACTGCTGAAGATTGGATGAAGCTTGATGATACATCTGACTCAGAGGTAGCCCTTGATTCCCTTAGCCAATTTTTTAACAATCTTATTAACACTGATCATTACCAGGATGACACTAGGGCCAGTCAAGCTGTGGAAGCAGAGGTAACTATCATTTCCTCCGACACAGAGCCCTTGCCAAGACAAAAAATTCGACGAGTGATCCGTAAAGTAAGGTTTTCTAACCCTTTAGCTCACTTGGATCCCACCTTTCGTTTGAAAAAGCAGCAACATGAAAGCCGCCGTCAGGCTCGGACTGAAGATGAGCCGACTGTCATTTTTCAACAAACTCCTCAGAAGCGCCCGAATGAGGTTTACTTCTTTCTGTCTTTACCTCTGTTTAATGGATCCTTTCCCCTTCCTTACTTTAACTTTGTTTTATCTTTTCAGGAGGTGTCTCGCTCTTCTGGCGACTCATCACAAACGCAATTTCCGGCCTTCAAGACTGCCCCTGGGTAATGAAAAATCCTCCTTTTTCTGGTTTGTTCAAATTGTATCTTTATATTGACAATCCTGCAACATTTCTCTTAGTGGCCAAGCTAAATCCAAGAAGGCAAAGGCAGCTGAATCGGCAGAACACCAGCCGGTGCTTGCATCTGACCCGACCAAGCCATCTTCTCCATTAACCGACGCTCCAGAAGACCCGCCTGTTGATGCAGAAGCAAATCCTCCTGAGTCGTCGTTTGATGAGACTACTGTAAACCCTTCCGCAACTGGACCATCAAGCTCAGCCAACCCGCCATCACCGTCTGCACAAGACGTTCAGATCACCAGGAGCCGTTTTATTAAGCCGGGGAATCCAACCGTGCTGGCTCGGTGTACTACGAAACAAGAAGCATTGGAGAGGCAAAAAGTGTGCTTTGACGTTGCCAATTATGACCATCTAAATGCCAATGATATTTTATCCAGTTATCTCAGCCATGTGCACTCCAGTCGCGACTCTGAGATTGAAATGGTCAAACAGTTGCAGTTGAAATATGAGGTATGTTCTTCCGGCTTATCTATATATTCCACCAGCCCCCAAGTTTTCAGATTATGAGAGAACCGGAATGATCTGTAGACTTGATAATATAGGCCAACACTTTTACCTTGGAAATCTTTCTTGAATTCAATAAAATAGAACAGAGCTTCACATGTAGTCCCCAAGGGCCGGTTCATTTTGATCATAAATGAGCCGGTACTTTAAATTGTTTTGTACCGTATTCAAAGGACTTAATACTCCGGCTTAACCTTGAGAAACTTGCTGAACTGCATACATTAGCCCCCAAGTGCCATGTTTTGTTACTTTGTAAAGTATTTGGGACTTAAAGTATGTCTTTAGAGTCATAAAATTTTGTATTGGCATACATTAGCCCCCAAGTGTCAAGTGGTTTTTTGTAAAGTACTTGAGACTTGAATCTTGATATTTGAGCCTTTGAGCAAAATCTTGACTTATCTGAGTATGTATTCTTGCAGAATACCTTATCTGAACTAAACTCTCAATTGACTGATGCGAAGACCCGGCTAGCAGGTCAGGAAGCAGAAATCAAGTTTGCTAACTCCAAATTGCAAATAAGTCTCTCTGAGACAGAAAACTTAAAGACCAGTTTGGCTGCCAAGAAGAAGACCTGGGCAGAGGAAAAAATGCTTCTGACACAACGCGCTGAGAGAGCCGAAGCAGCTCTTGAAGAGGTGTCAACAGAGCTGAACGGCTTAAAAGGCCGGGTGTCTCAAATGGTGGCCGCCATCTTTGGTAAGCCGTCCATTTTTAATCTTATGTACTTTTTGCTGATCCGAAATATAAGCCGCCAGCTGACTTTTTGTGTATAAAACATGTGCAGGCCCACGAAGTAAGAACCTGAGCCAGGATCCTTTGATTAAACTGAAGGCAGTGTACACTTTAGTAGAACAATTGTATATTGGCGCACAACAGGCACTTGCCTCCATCTCTCCTGCCAATCAAGGACCCAACCGGCTCAGCGACGTTTTGAAGAAACTATCAATCCTGCCTGCCAGATTTCAAGAAGTGAAACGCTCCTGTGCGCGAGCCGGGGCTTTGACTTCCCTGAGCCGCTCCAAGTCTTGGGTGCCAGACCTAGACCCGGCAGACGTGGCCAGAGGCTATCCCACAGTGAAAGAAGACGGATCTCCCTTTGAGCAGGATGACTTCATGGCTTGCGTGAGCGGAATTCGGCCTCAAGCAACTACCCTTGGAGATGATACCAACATTGACAAATATCAGCCGGGTTTTGATGCTAAAAATAAGAAGATGGCGACTCCCTCGTACAAGGTGATAGATTTGATCCCGCTTGTAAGAGAAAATACATTTGCCCCGGAAGTTGACCCGGCGGGCCTGATCGACGATGAAGCCGAATTTGTCCCCGTGAATGGTTTTGACTGGTCAAAACCCAACTTCCAGCCAACAAAGGGTGGTGAACCGGCAAGGGAGGAGTAACGGTCATCTTCATTGGCTTTATAAAAAGCCTTGTAATAGTTTAGTTGTGAAAACACTGAATGCCTTGCCTATGCCATCATGCATCAAACACTGTGTGTGACTTCATATTTCCTGATGGCAGCATATGCATCATATTTGATGATTGTTTCTGCAACACTTTAACTCTGTTCCTGTAGATACAAGAGAAAAAACTGGCTTGGCGGCTTAAAACCGAACGGGTTAAAACACCCGGCTTATATCCAATATGTTTATCATAATAGAAAACAGAAAATAGAAAACAGATATGAATAAAGGACAAGGGCTGAAACTAACTCTTTAGTTAATGCAGCAGGCAATTACATATAAATAATAGCCATATTTGTACCTTTGACCCTTAGACCACTGGCTTGAGTAACCCGGGTAATGAAGTTGATAACTCAATCTTTCTGAGAAATCAATACCTTTGAATACTTTAATGATCATCATACCTTGGTAGCCTTGTTGTCAAATAGACAAGCCGGCGAAGAAGATCATGGTAATTATTTGTAACAAGAAACTCAAAGGCAAATAACAGTTAACAAGTATGATTTAACCTTATATTTAAAGGTTGGTGGCTTCTGATTCGAATACGATCAGTAAACCGGACCAAAGGGGTTAAGCTAAGGTTCAAATACGACCATATAGCCCCCAGTGGCTGTGGCGTTGTGCCGATCAAGAGGGTACCGACAGCTATGTTCTCTTTGGTTCGAATACGACCTATGTTTGAACAGGAAGCCCCCAGATGACCTTGAGAGGTTATAACGACCCTGATTCGAATACGATCCAAGTCGGACCCAAAAGGGGTTAAGCTATGATTCGGATACGATCAAGAAGCCCCCAAGTGTGTTTGGCCTTGAGCCGATCAAGAGGGTTACGACAGCTATGTTCTCTTTGGTTCGAATACGACCTATGTTTGAACAGGAAGCCCCCAAGTGACCATGATAATTGCAGCTAGATTCGAATACGATCATAAGCTGGACCAAAAAAGGTTAGACTTGATTCAAATATGATTAGCTCTTCAATAGTCATTTGAAAATAAGAAGTAACAAAGATGCATAATCTTTGAAAAGAAAAGAGACCGATGGTCTTACTTTATTACTTATTATGGTATACACAATGTTAAAGTATGTACATGATGAGAGCCGGTGGCTCAGGTATAGTATGGCCGAAGCTGAGCAATGTTCCACGGCCGGCGGGTCTCCTCCTCCGACTTACGTGAATCTTTGTGTTCTCGAACGTCAATGAGGTAGTACGACCCGTTGTTTAAGTTTTTGCTGACCACAAAGGGTCCTTCCCAAGGTGGGGATAGCTTGTGCGCGTCTGACAGATCCTGGATGAGCCGGAGCACCAGGTCGCCTTCCTGGAAAGTCCTGGACTTAACCCAGCAGCTGTGATAATGGCGCAGGTCCTGTTGATAAATTGCTGACCGAGCCGCTGCTAAGTCTCTTTCTTCATCCAACAAGTCAAGTGCGTCTTGTCTGGCTTGTTCATCATTAGCTTCAACATAAGCCGCCACACGGGGCGAGTCATGACGAATGTCACTAGGAAACACTGCTTCTGCTCCATACACCATGAAGAAAGGTGCGTAACCTGTAGACCTGTTAGGTGTGGTGTTGATACTCCACAACACCGAGGGTAATTCCTCTACCCAACAACCCGGCGTTCGCTGTAAGGGAACCACAAGCCGGGGTTTGAGACCTTTTAAAATTTCCTGATTTGCTCTCTCAGCTTGACCATTGGATTGAGGATGAGCTACAGAAGAAACATCAAGCCGGATGTGCTCGCGTTGACAAAACTCCTCCATAGCCCCTTGATACGTCTCCAACGTATCTATAATTTTTGATTTCTCCATGCTATATTATCTACTGTTTTGGGAAATATTGGGCTTTATTTTCCAGTTTTATATTATTTTTGGGACTAACCTATTAACCGGAGGCCCAATCTAGATTTGTTGTTTTATGCCTATTTCAGTGTTTCGAAGAAAAGGAATATCAGACGGAGTCGAAACGGAACGAAATCAACTAGAGAAGTTATTTTTGGAAGGAAACACACCTGATGAACTTGGACCCCATGCCAGAAGATACGGGAGCTGCCCACAAGGGTGGGGGGCGCCCCCTGCCTCGTGGGGCCCTCGTGGCTCCCCTGACGTACCTCCTGCACCCATATATACCTACGTGACCTAAAACTTCCAGAACACACAATAGATCAGGAGTTCTGCCGCCAGAAGCCTCCGTAGCCACCGAAAACCAATCTAGACCCGTTCCGGCACCCTGCCGGAGGGGGCAATCCCTCTCTGGTGGCCATCTTCATCATCCCGGTGCTCTCCATGACGAGGAGGGAGTAGTTCTCCCTTGGGGCTGAGGGTATGTACCAGTAGCTATGTGTTTGATCTCTCTCTCGTGTTCTTGAGATGATACGATCTTGATGTATCGCGAGCTTTGCTATTATAGTTCGATCATATGTTTCTCCTCCCCCTCTTCTCTCTTGTAATGAATTGAGTTTCCCCTTTGGAGTTATCTTATCGGATTGAGTCTTTAAAGATTTGAGAACACTTGATGTATGTCTTGCCGTGGATATCTGTGGTGACAATGGGATATCACGTGATTCACTTGATGTATGTTTTGGTGACCAACTTGCGGGTTCCGCCCATGAACCTATGCATAGGGGTTGGCACACGTTTTCGTCGTGATTCTCCGGTAGAACTTTGGGGCACTCTTTGAGGTCCTTTGTGTTGGTTGAATAGATGAATCTGAGATTGTGTGATGCATATCGTATAATCATACCCACAGATACTTGAGGTGACATTGGAGTATCTAGGTGACATTAGGGTTTTGGTTGATTTGTGTCTTAAGGTGTTATTCTAGTACGAACTCTAGGGCTGTTTGTGACACTTATAGGAATAGCCCAACGGATTGATTGGAAAGAATAACTTTGAGGTGGTTTCGTACCCTACCATAATCTCTTCGTTCGTTTTCCGCTATTAGTGACTTTGGAGTGACTCTTTGTTGCATGTTGAGGGATAGTAATGTGATCCAATTATGATATCATTGTTGAGGGAACTTACACTAGCGAAAGTATGAACCCTAGGCCTTGTTTCCTAGCATTGCAGTACCGTTTACGCTCACTTTTATCATTAGTTACCTTGCTGTTTTTATAATTTCAGATTACAAATACCTTTATCTACTATCCATATACCACTTGTATCACCATCTCTTCGCCGAACTAGTGCACCTATACAATTTACCATTGTATTGGGTGTGTTGGGGACACAAGAGACTCTTTGTTATTTGGTTGCAGGTTTGCTTGAGAGAGACCATCTTCATCCTACGCCTCCTATGGATTGATAAACCTTAGGTCATCCACTTGAGGGAAATTTGCTACTGTCCTACAAACCTCTGCACTTGGAGGCCCAACAACGTCTACAAGAAGAAGGTTGTGTAGTAGACATCAAGCTCTTTTCTGGCGCCGTTGCCGGGGAGGTGAGTGCTTGAAGGTATATCTTTAGATCTTGCAATCGAGTCTTTTAGTTTCTTGTTTTATCATTAGTTTAGTTTATAAAAGAAAACTATAAAAAATGGAATTAAGTTTGTCTCATACGCTTCACCTTTTTAATATTTTTCGTGAGTATGATGGAAAGGATAATTGTGCTCAAGTGCTAGAAGAAGAAATCTATAAAATGTTTGGCACTAAATATTTGAATGATGAGCATGATTGCAATGTTGTTAGTATGAATTCCTTGAATATCCATGATGCTAATGATATACAAAGTCACAAGCTTGGGGAAGCTATGTTTGATGAAGATGATATTTTTTGTCCCCCAAGTTTAGATGAGCAAATTTATTATGATGAAAGCATGCTGTCGGTGTCAAAACCGGCGGATCTCGGGTAGCGGGTCCCGAACTGTGCGTCTAGGCTGGATGGTAACAGGAGGCAGGGAACACGATGTTTTACCCAGGTTCGGGCCCTCTTGATGGAGGTAAAACCCTACGTCCTGCTTGATTAATATTGATGATATGGGTAGTACAAGAGTAGATCTACCACGAGATCAAGGAGGCTAAACCCTAGAAGCTAGCTTATGGTATGGTTGTTGTGTATGGAGTTGATTGCCTACGGACTACAACCCTTCGGTTTATATAGACACCAGATAGGGTTAGGGTTACACAGAGTTGGTTACAATGGTAGGAGATCTTGAATATCCGCATCGCCAAGCTTGCCTTCCACGCCAAGGAAAGTCCCATCCGGACACGGGACGAAGTCTTCAATCTTGTATCTTCATAGTCCAGGAGTCCGGCTGAAGGTATAGTCCGGCTACCCGAACACCACCTAATCCAGGACTCCCCCAGTTGCCCCTGAACCAGGCTTCAATGATGATGAGTCCGGCGCGCAAATTGTCTTCGGCATTGCAAGGCGGGTTCCTCCTCCAAGTCCTTCGTAGAAGATTGTAAACACCAAGAGTAGTGTCCGGCTCTGCAAAATAAGTTTCCACATATTGCCATAGAGAGAATAATATTGACACAAATCAAATCTGCCGACGTATTCCGTAGTGCGTCATCACACTACGGCCAAGTCCTTTACTCGAATCGTTTTTACTTTTCCACCTCAGCATGTTTTGCGAGGCGGTTTCCTTGGCACGTCTTGTCAAAGCAGAGATCGTGTACCCCCCTTTTACGGGATTCTCATCAATACGGACGTGGGTAACCCAATCGTGCCCGTTAGCATGTTTTCTTGATTAAAGGCGAGTCCCAAACGGTTACGGGGAGGGCTCCTGGTATTCAACCTCTTATAAAGGGACCAGGGCCTTACTCCTTTTCTCCAATCCCAAAACAAGTTCGCCCGTCGCCTCGAGTTCCAACACCCTAGGCCTCAGATTCCGGGTGCCTCAGACCTTCGACAATGTACGGTTCCGACCTTCAAGGCCGATGGATGCCCTCCTCCGTCACGGAGGAGGACGTGCTAAAGTTGAGAGAGGCTAAGTTCTTGACCGCCGAAATTTCGCATAGGTTGCCTGCTCAAAGGCAGGTTATTCCCAGTCCCCAGCCCGGTGAGAGCGTAGTGTTCATGTCTCACTTCCTTCGGGGGTTGGGCTTCCCGACAGATCCCTTCGTGAGGGGGCTGCTGTTTTATTACGGGCTGGAATTTCATGACTTAGCTCCGGAGTCCATCCTCCACATTTCCTCATTCATCGTTGTGTGCGAAGCGTTCCTCCGTGTTACTCCTCACTTCGGATTATGGCTCAAGACTTTTGGAGTGGAGCCGAAGATGATCGAGGGACGGCACGCAGAGTGCGGAGGCGCTGTCATAAGTAAGAATGCTGATGCTCCATGGCCCGAGGGCTCCTTTCAAGAGGAGCTCGGCTTGTGGCAACGAGAATGGTTCTATATCACCGCTCCCAGGAGCGCCAAGTGGGCGGCGCCTCCTGCCTTTCGCTCGGGTCCCCGATCACGGCTAGCGTCATGGGTCAACAAAGGATTAGATTGGGGGTTATCCAAAGATGTGCCCTTGTTGCAGGGCCGCATCAGGGATCTCTTAGAAAGAGACCTCAACCTGGTCAAGGTGACGCAGGTCATGCTGATTCACCAAACACTGCCCGGCAAACGTTGCTCCCTTCGTCTGTGGGAGTTTAATCCGGAGGGACCACGAGCTCTCCATCATTTTATGGGTGCAACGCCCGTGGAGATGTATAAACTGTTCTTCGGATCACAAATGATGTGTCCGGATTTGACCGAGGATGCAGGCCTAAGATGCAATCGCCCGGATACCAAAGTAAGTAACCTTGTGCCCGGACCTACTATCCATATAATCGTCATAAACTTGCCCCAAAAAGAGCTATCCTTTTAAATAGGAGTGGATAGCGAAGGCAAAGCTGATCAGGTGTCTGGCTCCCCTTCCCGAAACCAGGCCGGATCCCGTGCTTGTCAGGATGTTGAAGATAATGCCTTTGGAGGGAAGTAAGGGGAAGGACAAGGGAACTATGGCCTCCTCGAAGGAGGCTGCTCCGAAGAGAGGAACCGGCAATTCCTCTCCCAAGGGGAAGAAGAGGGCCGCCTCTGACGACCTGGAGACCATGGCCCCGAAGCGGGGGAGAAAATCCTCGTCAGAGGGTCCGACACCGGGGAGTTCCTCGGCCGAACTACGGCCTCAAAGGGATCAGCCCTCCAGCGAGCCGTAAGTAGAGAGAGGTTTTCCTTTTGAGGGATGAGAGAAATCCTTGATTTATATCTGAGAAGATTAATTAAAATTTTACCTTGTAGCTCGGACCTCAGCCCTTCTAAGCAGAGCTCGTCTTCGGGGGATCTTCTTCCGGAGATGATGGAGAGCGGGACGCCTCCCCCTGCCGTACCGCCTAGCGAGGCGGGCGACCCTGAGGTGTCGTCACGGAGGGTTTCTCTGAATCCGGCAGGGGCGGAAGATAGCTATGTGGCCCCCCAAGGCTCTCCGCGTCCGGCCTTCGAAAGAGGCCATGGGACAAGTCCGACACCATCTGGTGCTCGGCCGGAGGAGCTAAAGATTCTGCTGGGGCAAGCTTCTATCTCAGAGGAGCACCATGCATTGATGGGCACGGTGATTGAAAGGATTTCATCCGCAGAAAGCGGATTGCATGAGGCTGTCAAAAGTTTACTGACGGGTTTTGAGGTACGTTAGATAATGTACACTTTTGTCAGTTGCGCATAAGTAAGGTGCGCCCTGTGTAGATAGTAGCCCCTGAGACTCTGCGCGTTGTCAAGAAATGACGGCACACAGAGGATCATAATCCCAGGTCTAAGATGTCGCCTTTGAATGTAGGTGGCGAGGTGTCCGGAATCAAGCCGAACTGATATGTGTCCGAACTAAAGCGGCAACTGGACGTGGCAGATGCCGACATCGCGCTTGTCAACAAGCGGCTTGATGAGGCTCAAGGTATGTAATTCTTCGGGCGGCATCAGGTAAGAGGAGCTTCATGCCAGTGTCTTACAATGTGTGTGCTTGACGCAGATGGTACGGCCGCCGTGGAGAATCCTAGGGCAGAACTTGCCCGAGCTAAGGAGCAAGCCAGAAAAAGCGATGCGGCTGCCGAGAAGGCCCTTGAAGAGCTGAGAGCCGAACAGGCTGCTCATTGCCGAAGCAAGGAGGAGATGGCTGAGATGGCCGAAAAGTTAAAAAGTGCTACCGACTGTTGCAGACTTCTTGAAAAAGAAGACCAGGCGAAACAGACGGACTTAGAGAAGGCCGTTGCCAATGCCAAGGACACGCGCTCTGCGATGAGAGCTGCGAAGGAGGAGCTGCGTCAGGCCGAACATATTGCGGCTGGAAAGCCCTTTATGCTGGGAAGGAAATTTTGTGATCTGAAGTTTGCTCCGTTGGACCGGATGTGGAGTGTGGAGGATACCTATCTGGACTTGGCAGCGAGTGCTGCTGATGCGACCGAACACTTTCAAGATCAGAAAGATCGCGAAGTGGAAAAGCTTTTCTGGTCACAGTTTCACAATCCAGAGCGTCCACCAGCAGTGGATGATCGTTTGGCTCAATGGGCCGAACTGAATAGGTTGTCTGGACTCGCCATGAAGTACGTCATGGGTTACCTGTGGCCGGGGAGATCGGAGCCGAAGAGTTATTTCAGCTTGGTGCAGCAATTCCTTGACGCGGTGCCGCGTATAAATGCAATGAAGAGGTCAGCATGCATAGAGGGCGCTAGGATGGCTCTTGCCCGTGTTAAGACATACTGGGCAGAGATGGAGACCACCGTTGTTGCGTCCCGAGATTCGGACAAAAGCCGAGTACCCTCCGAGCACTATTTTCAGGAAGTTCTTGAAGGCGCTCATGTAATAGAGATGCAGTGCCCGAAAGATGCTATGTTATGATAGCATATGTAATTATAAAGTAATATTTTGATAAACTGTAGTGGCCTTTTTTATACTTGTGCCTCCAAGTATTGGGAACACCTCCTATGCGGCCGTTTTAAGATATATATATATATAGAATCTGAAAGATGGTAGTCGTTGGCTTCAGCCCCCACGCACATAGTGCGGGGGTGCTCGCAGAAGACGCATTTTCACACTTAACCCAACGTCTTGGTCCTACAAAGGAGGTGATAGCGCAGCGGGCCAGGCAACCGGACTATAATGCTTTAACACTTTCACTTAGCCATAGGAGTTTGACAATGAGACTCTTTAGGTAGCTCCTTGGTGGCAACTGCGCTCGTCCGAATTCAGGGCGCGTATGTGCCTGACCGGGAAGCGGCCCTTCATTAAAGCGGAGGAATCCGATAGATTCCGATAGGTCATCGAGTGGCTGACCAGTCTCACGCTACATCATGACAGTCAGTTTTCGGCTTTCTCTACTGAGGTGCTTGCCCGGCCGAACCGGGGGCACAATTGCAGTAGTTCTCCTGGTGCTACCTTAGCCGATAGAGCGGAACGTAAGGTAGCCGAACTCAGGAGCTGGGCAACCCAACATTTGACCAAAGACATGATTCGGAGTTGATGCATATAATGCCAAAACTCGCGACGCCGAAAACTCCCTAAGGTGTTCGGTCTTTATGAGTGTGGGCGAAACAACACTCTTTATTAAAAAAGCCCCTAGTGTCCAGGTACGTGCAAAAATTCTGACATGGCCACATGCCAAGACGCCAGCCTCCTCCTTGGTTATATCAGAAAGAAAAAAAAACAGGGGATGTGTAGCAACAAGAAACAGTAAAAAAGGTTTACGCAGGGTCTTAATCTAAAAAGAATCCTTTAGGACGGGTCCCTACTGCACGTCTGCGCCTGTGTCTCCGTTGTGCCGTATCCTGGACGCGCGCCGCACGGCGTTCATCTGTAAAAGAGAGGAACTGAGTTGAAAACGGGTCGTGCCGAAAAAGTTTAAAATAAGCAAAGTATAAAGTAAGATATATAAGATTGAGCTTTATTGTCTCTTATTGTATATGCGTGGAGCCCCTAGTGCGGGGGTATATGGCTTCTAGGCCTGCATCAATGATGATTTTGCACCAAACTCGTCTATCCGCGTTCATGGTCTTGAATGACCTATTTCGAAGTTTCTTTTGCCCGGTGAGGCCATTTTGCTGTGGGGCTGTCAAAGCGGCCGCACAGTCCTCCGCTTGGGGAGGTGCACTTTAGTGCTTCCCCTTCAAAGAGATGATGCCTCGTGGACCGGGCATCTTAAGCGTAAGATATGCATAATGCGGTATTGCGTTAAAGGGAGCGAAAGCTTCGCGTCCCAGTAGTGCTTGATAGCGACTTGAGAACGGGACGATATGGAAGGTCAGCTTTTCGCGGCGGAGGTTATCGGCAGAGCCGAATATGACTTCGAGCCGGAGAAAACCCATACAATGGGTGTCCGGACCAGGTATTACCCCTTGAAAGGAGGTTTTGCTGCGGCGGATTCTTGCTGGGTTTATCCCCATGTGCTGGATTGTATCCTGATATATCAGGTTTAGTCCACTGCCGCCGTCCATAAGGACATTTGAAAACTGGAGTTTGCCAATTATTGGATCGAGTATCAAGGCAGTCCAGCCTACATTCTTGATATTCCTAGAATAATCTAGCTGATCGAAGATGATCGGTTTTGACAACCAGTGGCAGGACCCTTTGGGCCGTGTGGTGCGTATCTTTACGGGCGCCGCACATTTTGTTATGTGAAGTGAGTTCACTGTTTTTACTTCTTGTGGGAAGTTCTTTTGTTTCCTGGTGCTCTGCTTTTGGGGTTCGTCCTCGTCTTCGCTTGGTGTGTCGAGCCCCTTGTGTTCGGCATTGAGTCTGCCGGATTGTTTGAAAACCCAACAGTCTCTGTGGGTATGGTTAGCAGGCTTCCCGGGAGTACTGTGTATCTGACATATCCTGTCCAGGATTTTACTTAGGTTGGATGGACCGTCCCTGTTATCCTGGGGGGCAATTTTTCCTGATTTTGTCGTGAGCCTTTGAATCCGGCATTGATTGTCGTGCTCTTCGGACTTTTGTCCTTAGTCCAGCGACGGTCCTTGTTGCGTCGCGGTTTTCCGTTTCCATCCCTAGTTTTGGATGTACTTGGGTCGCTGGGGCTGCACCTTGCCAACCAGCTGTCCTCCCCTGCACAAAAGCGGGTCATGAGGCTTGTTAGTGCGGCCATTGTTCTTGGCTTTTCTTGGCCGAGGTGTCTGGCGAGCCATTCGTCTCGGACGTTATGCCTGAAAGCTGCTAAGGCTCCGGCGTCCGGACAGTCGACTATCTGATTCTTTTTAGTGAGGAATCCATTCCAGAACTGCCGAGCTGATTCTCCGGGTTGTTGAGTTATGTGACTAAGATCGTCTGCATCCGGAGGGCGGACATAGGTCCCTTGAAAGTTTGCTCGGAAAGCATCCTCGAGCTCTTCCCAGCTTCCAATTGTGTTTTCGGGAAGGCTTTTAAGCCAATGCCGGGCTGGCCCTTTAATCTTAAGGGGTAGATATTTTATGGCGTGGAGATCATCTCCTCTAGCCATATGTATGTGGAGGATATAATCCTTGATCCAGACTCCAGGGTCTGTTGTTCCATCATATGCCTCTATGTTTACGGGTTTGAATCCTTCCGGGAATTCATTGTCCAGGACCTCATCGGTGAAACATAGGGGGTGTGCGGCGCCTCTGTATTTGGGTGTGCCGGATTCTGATGATGGCTTCATAGCGTTGCTTACGAGAGCTTGCTTTCTTGGCCCATAAATGGACCTGACTGGGCCATGATGCGAATCCTTAAGCGGGTCGCATGCCGATTTAGATGCGGTGCCGCTTGCCGCTTTATGGGGTCGTCTATCCGTCCGTGTGGCTTTTTCATTTTTTGAATGCGAGGGCTCTAGGGCCTCTTCGTCGAATTCAGACAGTAGCTTTCTTTTCGGATAGCTTTTAGTGCAGCGACTGTCGCCGTACTTATCTGTGGTATTGATCACTTTGCTCCATCTAATCCGGAGTGCGTCTTCCGCTGTTTTTAGCTTCCGCTTCTGCTTCTTTAGGCTGCATGCAGTTGCAACGAGCCTTTCGTGGAGATTCTTCTGCTCCATAGGTTTATTTGGCATGAGGTCGTCTGGAATACCGTTTTCGCCGGAGGAGGGATGTTCGGTTTCTCTATTCGTGTTGCCCTGTTCGGACGGTTGCTCTAAGGCCTGCTCGTCGTCTACCGGCTCGTCCTGCTCTATGGCTGGGTTTTTGTTGAGGCGGGGCTTGGGTCGGCGTTTACGCCGACGCTTTGATTGCTTTTCGGGGGGTAGATCTCCCGTCCCATCCCCTTTTTCCTCATTGTCGCTTCCTTTCGGGGTATCCACCATGTACACATCGTGAGATGAGGTGGCTGTCCAATGCCCTATGGGCGTTGGTTCGTCGGTATCTCCTGCATCGTCATCCATGCTGTCGATGTCTCCGGAGTCGAAGTTGAGCACGTCGTTTAAATTGTCGACAGAGGCTACCAAGTGGGTGGTGGGTGGGCTTTGAATTTCTTCATCGTCCGTATCCCATCCTCGCTGACCATAGTCCGGCAAGGGCTCTCCTGATAAAGAGAGAGACTTAAGAGAATTCAGGATGTCGCCAAAAGGCGAATGTTGAAAGATGTCTGCGGCGGTGAACTCCATTATCGGCGCCCAATCGGATTCGATCGGCAGGGGCGCGGGGGGTTCGGAGTTCGGAAAGGAGTCCGGATCCTCGGAGTCACGGATCATGCAGAGTGTGGGGCTAGCGCTCAGCTCGATCGCCTTTGAGATCGCAGCCCCCGAGGTGACGTCCAACCGTTCATCCTCGATTGGCGCAATAGGCTCCGAGTTAAGGGTCGGAACCGATGCGTGTGCGGCCTCCAGGACACTGTCCGGAGGCAGAGCTAGATCATGCCCCTCGAGATAGTGCAGCGCGCTTGGCCGTGGCTCGAACCCGTCGAAGATCAAGTCTCCGCGGATGTCAGCCATGTAGTTTAAACTTCCAAACCTGACTTGATGGCCAGGGACGTAGCTTTCGATCTGCTCCAGGTGGCCGAGCGAATTGGCCCGTAGAGCGAAGCCGCCGAAGACGAAGATCTGTCCGGGGAGAAAAGTCTCACCCTGGACCACATCGTTGTTGATGATCAAAGGAGCCATCGGGCTTAAAGGCGACGACACAGAGGAACTCCCAATGAAAGCACCAATGTCGGTGTCAAAACCAGCGGATCTCGGGTAGCGGGTCCCGAACTATGCGTCTAGGCCAGATGGTAATAGGAGGCAGGGAACACGATGTTTTACCCAGGTTCGGGCCCTCTTGATGGAGGTAAAACCCTACGTCCTGCTTGATTAATATTGATGATATGGGTAGTACAAGAGTAGATCTACCACGAGATCAAGGAGGCTAAACCCTAGAAGCTAGCCTATGGTATGGTTGTTGTGTATGGAGTTGATTGCCTACGGACTACAACCCTCCGGTTTATATAGACACCGGATAGTTAGGGTTACACAGAGTTGGTTACAATGGTAGGAGATCTTTAATATCCGCATCGCCAAGCTTGCCTTCCACGCCAAGGAAAGTCCCATCCGGACACGGGACGAAGTCTTCAATCTTGTATCTTCATAGTCCAGGAGTCCGGCTGAAGGTATAGTCCGGCTACCCGAACACCCCCTAATCCAGGACTCCCTCACATGCCTCCTATCTATGATGATTATTGTGATGACACATATGCTTTAAAGAATAATGATAACAATGAAACTTGTCATCTTGATTTCAATTTTCAATCCCATGATAGTTACTTTGTTGAGTTTTCTCCCACTACTATTCAACAGAAGAATTTTGCTTATGTGGAGAGTAGTAAATTTTCTATGCTTGTAGATCATGAAAAGAATGCTTTATGTGATAGTTATATTGTTGAATTCATTCATGATGCTACTGAAAATTATTATGAGGGAGGAATATATGCTTGTAGGAATTGCAATAATATCAAGTTTCCTCTCTATGTGCTTAAAATTTTGAAGTTATGCTTGTTTTACCTTCCTATGCAAGTTGATTCTTGTTCTCACAAGTTGTTTGCTCACAAAATGCCTATGCATAGGAAGTGGGTTAGACTTAAATGTTCTAGTTATATTCTTCATGATGCTCTCTTTATGTTACAATTCTTATCCTTTATGTGAGCATCATTGAAATCATCATGCCTAGCTAGGGGCGTTAAACGATAGCGCTTGTTGGGAGGCAACCCAATTTTATTTTAGTTCCTTGATTTTAGTTCCTGTTTAGTAATAAATAATTCATATAGCCTCTTCTTAGATGTGGTCTTATGCTTTTAATTAGTGTCTGTGCCAAGTAGAACCTTTGTGAAGACTTGGGGGAAGTCTTGTTGATCATGCTGTCAAAAACAGAAACTTTAGCGCTCACGAGAACTGCTGCCATTTTTATTTGGAGATTGATATTTAGTTAATTCTTTTTGAAGATGATTAATAGATAAATTCCTCAGGTCCAGCAATTTATTTTATAATTTTATGAGTTCCATAAGTATACGTTTGATCCAGATTACTACAGACTGTTCTGTTTTTGACAGATTCTATTTTTCATGTGTTGTTCACTTATTTTGATGAATCTATGGCTAGTAAAATAGTTTATAAACCATAGAGAAGTTGTAATACAGTAGGTTTAACACCAATATAAATAAAGAATGAGTTCATTACAGTACCTTGAAGTGCTGATTTATTTTCTTATACTAACGGAGCTTACGAGTTTTCTGTTAAGTTTTGTGTTGTGAAGTTTTCAAGTTTTGGGTAAGGATTCGATGGACTATGGAATAAGGAGTGGAAAGAGCCTAAGCTTGGAGATGCCCAAGGCACCCCAAGGTAACATTCAAGGATATCCAAGAGCCTAAGCTTGGGGATGCCCCGGAAGGCATCCCCTCTTTCGTCTTCGTTCATCGGTAACTTTACTTGGAGCTATATTTTTATTTGCCACATGATATGTGTTTTGCTTGGAGCATCAATTTAATTTGTTAGTATTTTCTTGCTGTTATTTAGAAAAAAATTGCATCTTTTATTTCAATAAAAGTGGCATTGATAGCCTTTACTATGCCTATGTTACAAGTCTACATGTTGTTTTTGAAAACAGAAAGTTTACCGCTGTTGCAATAATTCCCTAGAAAAGTAAGAATGTGATAAAATGTTGAAACCTTTTGAATATTAAGATCTGATAAATTTACTACAGTGGAAATTTTATTTCATAATTTTTGGATCTAGGTAAGTATGGATGTTGCAGCATTCTTTACAGACTATCCTGTTTAGGCAGATTGCTGTTATGTTTGCATTGTTTGCATATGTTTGCTTCTTTAATGATTCTATTTGACGATAGGACTATTAAATATGCAGAGGCATTTAGTATAAAATGTTGAATAATAATTTTAGTGATTTGCTACAATAGAGTATGATAAGGTTTTGGCAATGGTTTATACTAACTTATCTCACGAGTCCTTGTTGAGTTTTGTGTGGATGAAGCTTTTGAGATTTAGGGAGACCGTGATATGAGAGGAATTAAGGAGACACAAAAGCTCAATCTTGGGGATGCCCAAGGCACCCCAAGATAATATTTCAAGAAGTCTCAAGCATTTAAGCTTGGGGATGCCCCGGTTGGCATCCCACCTTTCTCCTTCAACAATTATCGGTTAGTATCGGTTGATTCTAAGTTTTTGCTTCTTCACATGATGTTTGCTATTCTTAGATGTAATTTTATTTTGCTTTGCTTGCGGTTTGAATAAAATACCAAGATCTGAAATTATTAAATGTTAGAGAGTCTTCACATGGTTGCACAATTATTCGACTACTCATTGATCTTCACTTATATCTTTCGGAGTAGTTTGTCATTTGCTCTAGTGCTTCACTTATATCTTTTAGAGCATGGTCGTAGTTTTATTTTGAAGAAATAGATGAACTCTCATTCTTCACTTAGATTATTTTGAGAGTATTAAATACCATGGTAATTTGCTTAAAATCCTAATATGCTAGGTATTCAAGAATAATAAAATTCTCTTATGAGTGTGTTGAATACTATGAGAAGTTTGATACTTGATAATTGTTTTGAGATATGGAGATGGTGATATTAGAGTCATGCTAGTTGAGTAGTTGTGAATTTGAGAGATACTTGTGTTGAAGTTTGTGATTCCCATAGCATGCACGTATGGTGAACCGTTATGTAACGAAGTCGGAGCATGATTTATTTATTGATTGCCTTCCTTATGAGTGGCGGTCGGGGACGAGCGATGGTCTTTGCCTACCAATATATCCCCCTAGGAGCATGCGCGTAGTACTTTGTTTAGATAACTAATAGATTTTTGCAATAAGTATGTGAGTTCTTTATGACTAATGTTGAGTCCATGGATTATACACACTCTCACCCTTCCACCATTGCTAGCCTCTCTAGTACCGCGCAACTTCCGCCGGTACCATACACCCACCATATACCTCCCTCAGAACAGCCACCATACCTACCTATTATGGCATTTCCATAGCCATTCCGAGATATATTGCCATGCAACTTTCCACCGTTCCGTTATTAGGACATGCTTCATCATTGTCATATTGCTATGCATGATCATGTAGTTGACATTGTATTTGTGGCAAACCACCATTCATAATTCTTTCATACATGTCACTCATGCATCATTGCACATCCCGGTACACTGCCGGAGGCATTCATATAGAGTCATACTTTGTTCTAGTATCAAGTTGTAATCATTGAGTTGTAAATAAATAGAAGTGTGATGATCATCATTCAATAGAGCATTGTCCCAAAAAAAGAAAAAAAAGAAAGGCCAAATAAAAAAAGAAAGGCCAAATAAAAAAATAAAGGCAAAATAAAAAAATAAAAGGGACAATGCTACTATCCTTTTACCACACTTGTGCTTCAAAGTAGCACCATGATCTTCATGATAGAGAGTCTCCTATGTTGTCACTTTCATATACTAGTGGGAATCTATCATTATAGAACTTGGCTTGTATATTCCAATGATGGGCTTCCTCAAAATGCCCCAGGTCTTCGTGAGCAAGCGAGTTGGATGCACACCCACTAGTTTCTTTTGTTGAGCTTTCATACACTTATAGCTCTAGTGCATCCGTTGCATGGCAATCCCTACTCACTCACATTGATATCTATTGATGGGCATCTCCATAGCCCATTGATACGCCTAGTTGATGTGAGACTATGTTCTCCCTTTTTGTCTTCTCCACCACCACCACTCTATTCCACCTATAGTGCTATATCCATGGCTCACGCTCATGTATTGCGCGAAGATTGAAAAAGTTTGAGAACATTAAAAGTATGAAAAATTGCTTGGCTTGTCATCGGGGTTGTGCATGATTTAAATGTTTTGTGTGGTGAAGATGGAGCATAGCCAGACTATATGATTTTGTAGGGATAGCTCTCTTTGGCCATGATATTTTGAGAAGACATGAGTGCTTAGTTGGTATGCTTGAAGTATTATTATTTTCTATGTCAATATGAACTTTTGTCTTGAATCTTATGGATCTGAATATTCATGCCACAATTAAGAAGAATTACATTGAAATTATGCCAACTAGCATTCCACATCAAAAATTATCTTTTTATCATTTACCTACTCGAGGACGAGCAGGAATTAAGCTTGGGGATGCTTGATACGTCTCCAACGTATCTATAATTTTTGATTGCACCATGCTATATTATCTACTATTTTGGGCAATATTGGGCTTTATTTTCCACTTTTATATTATTTTTGGGACTAACCTATTAACCGGAGGCCCAACCCAGATTTGTTGTTTTATGCCTATTTCAGTGTTTCGAAGAAAAGGAATATCAGACGGAGTCGAAACGGAACGAAATCAACTAGAGAAGTTATTTTTGGAAGGAAACACCCTGCCCATGAGGGTGGGGGCGCCCCCCTAGGGCGCGCCCCTGCCTCGTGGGGCCATCGTGGCTCCCCTGACGTACCTCCTGCACCCATATATACCTACGTGACCTAAAACTTCCAGAACACATAATAGATCGGCAGTTTCGCCGCTAGAAGCCTCCGTAGCCACCGGAAACCAATCTAGACCCGTTCCGGCACCCTGCCGGAGGGGGCAATCCCTCTCCAGTGGCCATCTTCATCATCCCGGTGCTCTCCATGACGAGGAGGGAGTAGTTCTCCCTCAGGGCTGAGGGTATGTACCAGTAGCTATGTGTTTGATCTCTCTCTCGTGTTCTTGAGATGATACGATCTTGATGTATCGCGAGCTTTGCTATTATAGTTGGATCCTATGTTTCTCCTCCCCCTCTTCTCTCTTGTAATGAATTGAGTTTCCCCTTTGGAGTGATCTTATCGGATTGAGTCTTTAAAGATTTGAGAACACTTGATGTATGTCTTGTCGTGGATATCTGTGGTGACAATGGGATATCATGTGATTCCTTGATGTATGTTTTGGTGACCAACTTGCGGGTTCCGCCCATGAACCTATGCATAGGGGTTGGCACACATTTTCATCGTGATTCTCCGGTAGAACTTTGGGGCACTCTTTGAGGTCCTTTGTGTTGGTTGAATAGATGAATCTGAGAATGTGTGATGCATATCGTATAATCATACCCACGGATACTTGAGGTGACATTGGAGTATCTAGGTGACATTAGGGTTTTGGTTGATTTGTGTCTTAAGGTGTTATTCTAGTACGAACTCTAGGGCTGTTTGTGACACTTATAGGAATAGCCCACCGGATTGATTGGAAAGAATAACTTTGAGGTGGTTTCGTACCCTACCATAATCTCTTCGTTCGTTCTCCGCTATTAGTGACTTTGGAGTGACTCTTTTTTGCATGTTGAGGGATAGTAATGTGATCCAATTATGATATCATTGTTGAGGGAACTTACACTAGCGAAAGTATGAACCCTAGGCCTTGTTTCCTCGCATTGCAATACCGTTTACGCTCACTTTTATCATTAGTTACCTTGCTGCTTTTATAATTTCAGATTACAAATACCTTTATCTACTATCCATATACCACTTGTATCACCATCTCTTCGCCGAACTAGTGCCCCTGTAGAATTTACCATTGTATTGGGTGTGTTGGGGGCACAAGAGACTCTTTGTTATTTGGTTGCAGGGTTGCTTGAGAGAGACCATCTTCATCCTACGCCTCCTACGGATTGATAAACCTTAGGTCATCCACTTGAGGGAAATTTGCTACTGTCCTACAAACCTCTGCACTTGGAGGCCCAACAACGTCTACAAGAAGAAGGTTGTGTAGTAGACATCACCCCTTGGGACAGATTAGTGCCATTGTTAGTGATAATACTGTGTGGAAAACCAAAACGAAAGATCACCTTTTTCATGAACTGAACCGCCATGGCCGCATCACACTTACTCACCGGTTCTGCCTCAACCCACTTCGTAAATTTATCAACGGCTACTAAAAGATGTGTCTTTTTATCCTTAGACATTTTAAAAGGCCCCGCCATGTCAAGCCCCTAGACCAAAAACGACCAAGTGATTGGAATCATCCGGAGCTCTTGAGCCGGAACATGTGCTTGTCGTGCAAATTTTTGACATCCATCACATCCGCTGACCAAATCCTCTGCATCAGCGTGAGCCATCAACCAGTAAAAACAGTGACGAAAAGCTTTGGCCACCAGAGATTTTGACCCAGCATGATGACCACAATCGCCTTCATGGATCTCACGAAGTATTTCTTGGCCTTCTTCAGGGGAAACACATCGTTGAAACGCTCCAGAAACGCTGCGATGGTGTAATTCTCCATCAGAAATCGTCATTGACTTAGAACGCCGGGTTATCTGTCGAGCTAGGGTCTCATCCACTGGCAACTCTCCCCGGGTCATGTAAGCCAAGAACGGCACTGTCCAATCTAGGATGACATGAAGAGCCGCCACCAACTGCGCCTCCGGGTCAGGAACAACTAAATCTTCTTCTGTGGGCAACTTGACAGACGGGTTATGCAAAACATCCAAAAAGGTGTTAGGTGGTACCGGCTTACGCTGAGACCCCAACCGGCTTAAAGCATTAGTCGCTTCATTCTTTCGACGGTCAATGTGCTCCACCTGATAACCTTTAAAATGCCCTGCAACAGCATCAACCTCCCGGTGATAAGCCCCCATGGGAGGGTCCTTGGAATCCCGCTTGCCTGATACCTGTTGAGCCACTAAATCTGAGTCGCCAAGACATTTGGCCCGGCTCAAACTCATCTCTTTTTCCACTCGAAGACCATGGAGCAAGGCTTCATACTCTGGTGCGTTGTTAGTGCAAGGAAACATCAACCGTAACACATAACAAAATTTGTCACCTCGAGGAGAGGTTAAAACAACTCCAGCCCCCAAGCCTTCCAACTGTATGGACCTATCAAATTGAATAGTCCAATACATGTTGTCTGGTTTCTCTTCTGGCATATGCATCTCTGTCCAGTCATTAATGAAGTCAACTAGTGCTTGAGATTTGATCGCAGTACGTGGCACATACTTCAACCCATGAGACCCAAGCTCAATGGCCCACTTGGCGACTCGTCTAGTGGCTTCTCTGTTTTGTATGATGTCTCCCAAAGGAGCAGAGCTAACCACGGTGATTGGATGTCCCTAAAAATAATGCTTAAGCTTCCGTCTTGCCATGAACACCCCATATACGAGCTTCTGCCAATGTGGATATCGTTGTTTGGATTCAATTAACACCTCATTGACGTAGTAAACCGGTCGTTGAACCGGATGTTCCTTGCCAGCCTCTTTGTGCTCCACCACAATAGCCACACTAACAGCTCGTGAGTTGGCGGCCACGTATAACAACAATGGCTCTTTCTCAAGTGGAGCAGCCAGGACCGGCGGCTCAGCGAGCTGTGTCTTCAAATCTTCAAAAGCAGAGTTTGCAGCATCGCTCCAAACAAAATCATCTGTTTTCTTCATCATCTGATACAGAGGCATTGCCTTCTCCCGTAACCGGCTTATGAACCGGCTCAAAGCAGCAACACGATCCGCCAGTCGTTGAACGTCATTGATGCATGTTGGTTTGTCAAGGGATGTAATTGCCTTGATTTTCTCCGGTTTAGCTTCAATACCTCGGTTAGACACCAAAAACCCCAAGAGCTTGCCGGCTGGGACTCCAAAAACACACTTGGTCGGGTGAAGCATCATTTTGCAGACCCGGAGATTATCGAAAGTCTCTTTCAGATCTACGACCAAGGCTTCCTCTTTCCTGGATTTTACCACTATATCATCCACATAAGCATGAACATTACGCCCAATTTGATCGTGAAGACAATTCTGCACACACCATTGGTAAGTTGCATGGGCACTCTTAAGCCCAAAAGGCATAGACACATAGCAGAAAGCTCCAAAAGGAGTGATAAAAGCCGTCTTCTCCTGATCTTTGACTGCCATTTTGATCTGATGATAACCAGAATAAGCATCCAAGAAACTCAAACATGCGCAACCCGCCATAGCATCAATGATCTGATCAATACGGGGGAGGGCAAAAGGATCAGTCGGACAAGCCTTGTTCAGATCGGTGTAATCCACACACATACACCAGGTGCCATTCTTTTTGAGTACAAGCACCGGGTTGGCTAACCACTCTGGGTGAAAGACTTCTATAATGAACCCAGCTGCCAAAAGCTAGGCCACCTCTTCTCCAATGGCCTTGCGCCTTTCTTCATTGAACTGACAGAGAAACCGTCTGACAGGTTTAAACTCTGGATCAATATTGAGAGTGTGCTCAGCGAGTTCCCTCGGGACACCCAGCATGTCTGAAGGTTTACATGCGAAGATGTCCCGGTTCTCACGGATGAACTCGATGAGCGCGCTTTCCTATTTTGATCCAAGTTTGCACTGATGATGAACTGCTTGGATGAGTCGCCAGGCACAAAGTCAACCATCTTGGTGTCATCAGCTGATTTGAACTTCAACACCGGCTCATGCTCTGTTGTTGGTTTCTTTAGTGACGTCATGTCTACCGGGTCAACATGATCTTTGTAAAACTTTAACTCCTCTATTGCACGGGCAGATTCAGCATAGGAAGCATCACCTTCTTCACACTCCAAAGCTATTTTCTGGCTCCCGTGTACTGTAATGGTGCCCTTATAACCTGGCATCTTAAGCTGCAAATACACATAACATGGCCGAGCCATGAATTTGGCATAAGCCGGCCGCCCAAACAGAGCATGATACAGGCTCTTGATCTTAACCACCTCAAAGGTTAATTTTTCTGCTCTGGAGTCATACTCATCCCCGAAGGCTACTTCTAGTTCAATCTTACCCACTGGGTATGCCGACTTGCCAGGAACCACACCGTGAAAAACAGTGTTGGATTGTTTAAGACTCTTATCAGTCAATCCCATCCGGCGGAACGTCTTATAGTAGAGGATGTTGATGCTACTGCCTCCATCCATGAGTACCTTAGTGAATTTTTATCCACCAACCTGAGGCGCCACTACCAAAGCCAAGTGACCCGGATTATCAACCCGGGGTGCGTGATCCTCTCTGCTCCACACAATAGGCTGCTCTGACCAACGTAAGTAACATGGAATTGCCGGCTCAACGGCATTGACGGCCCTCTTGTGAAGCTTCTGGTCTCTCTTACATAAGCTAGTGGTGAATACATGGTATTGCCCACTATTCAGCTGCTTCGGGTTGCTCTGATATCCAGACTGCTGCTGCTGATTACCTTGGCTGGGTTGCGGATTATATCCTCCTTGGTTACCAGGATGGCCCTGACCGTGGAATCCTCCTCCACCCGAGCCGGTGCCCGGGCCTTGGAAACCGCCTCCACCTGGGCCGGGACCTCCATTAAACGCGTTTGAATTTTTAAATGCCTTCATGATTGTACAATCCTTCCGTAGGTGGGTGGCTGGCTTCTCCCGGGTGTCGTGCTTCGGACAAGGCTCATTCAATAATTGCTCAAGGGTGGGACCTGACCCGCCCGACCGAGGGGGTTGTCTGCCCTTGCGCTGTTGATCTCCGCCCTATGCATTGGTATTAGCAACAAACTCATCAGCCTTACGTTTATTACCTCCTTGATTTTCCGGGTTATGCCAGTGACCCTTGCCGTTGCCGTTCTTCTTCCCCTTTGTTGCTTTTTCTTCGTCAGACACCTGGTCCTTGGTAGTATCAGAATCAACATACTTGACGAGAGCCGCCATCAACATTCCCATGTCATTACAGTCACGCTTGAGCCGCCCCAGCTTCTGCTTCAGAGGCTCAAAACGGCAATTTCTCTCCAACATTAGACTGCTGAGCCGGCATCCATCTTATCAGATGAATGTATTATCTCCTTGACCCGGCGCACCCAATGGGTTGTGGATTCACCATCCTCTTGCTTGAAATTGGTCAGGTCCATAATCGACATAGGCTGCTTACACGTGTCTTTAAAGTTCTGGATGAACCAGGCCTTCAACTCTGCCCATGATCCGATAGAATTGGGTGGCAATCCCTTCAACCAAGTACGAGCTGTTCCATCCAACATCATAGTGAAATACTTGGCCATTGCTGCATCGCTGACCTCCAACAACTCCATAGCCATCTCATAACTCTCAATCCAAGCCCCGGGCTGTAAGTCAGCCATGTAATTAGGCACCTTACGAGGCCCCTTAAAATCCTTTGGTAAACGCTCATTACGTATGGCCGGTACCAAGCAAGGAACGCCTCCGGTTCTTGTGGCCACTCCTGCCTCGACCGAGGTTGCTGGATAAGCCGAAAAAGTTTGATGAGCCGCCTGATCTGCTGCCATTTGAACTGCTCGTTCCGCCTCTTGCCGAATCCTCTCCTAATCCGCCAAGTCAAGGGCTCCAGCCTGCACCGGCTCATGCCTGTATGGCCGGTTGTGGCGTTGAGTGTTGCTTGACATGTCTGCAGATTCCATACGCCTACTATAACTCGGGCTCCGGCTTGGGCGAGGAGTTGAATGGATCCTGTCTCGACTGTAGGAGTATGCATCCTGTTGTGACAGAGCTGTTTGAAGAAGTTCTCTTACCCTCCGCGTTTCAACCGCCGCCGGTGAGTCATCTTCCATTGGGAGAGCCACCAGACGAGCCGATGCTGCGATGAGGTTTTCCAAGGGGCTGGAGAAGTGACCCGGCGGCATGGGGACGTCATGAGGCGGATCGGTAATTATACAAGGTGAATCCATGGCACGCGGCTGGACCGGCATGCCGGGTGTTGTAATCCGGGGTGCCTCCGGCGGGTTACTTCCCCCGGCTCCGGGCGTATGAAAAAGATTCCTAGGATCGAGCGTCAGAGGCAGACGTGATTGAGTTTTCTGATGCCTCCTCCTCATGACCTCGTTCGATGCGTTCAGGTCCACCGAGAGCCGGAAGGTCTAAGCTTGAAGCTGTGGAGCACGAACGTCCAAGGCCGCCCGCTCTGCTGCCATCCTGACTTCTTCTGCGGCTAGATTTTCCTTAGCTTGCACCATCTCTTCACGAATGCGTGCCACCTCTGCGTCATGCTGGGCTTTATCCGCCGGCTCTACCACGGCAATCAACGGAGTCATCAGTTTATCCATGAGGTCCATCAAGATCTGAGCCGGGGGGCACGCGGGGTCTTCTGACCCGGCTGCAGCCGACCCGGTAGCTGGTGTCGCCGCTGCTGTAGAGTTCTGCCCGGGCTGTGTCCCTGCCATGAAGACTCCGGCCCAACTCAGCGGCTCAAGGGGGTCCAGAATACTGCTGCCATCGGAACAGCCCTCGAGCATGCCATCCTGCAGCTGGTACAAAGAGTCAGTCTCGCCCGTTGATGATGCAGTGTCAGAACAGACGGCCGTCTCACCACCCTCCACCGATTCTTCAGAGTATTCACCGCCGTGGACGCAGCCTATGAAGGCATGCTTCACGGCAGATTGAACACGGGCGGTCCTCGCGCACCGAGCCGTTTCGATGAGGTTGGTGTGGACGTCCGGCTCAGGACCTGACTCGCCGATCCGGCCGATGAAGACGTGAATTCCGCCGAAGGGGACCCGGTACCCGTACTCAATTGAGCCAGCCTCAGGGCCCCAGCCTTCGTTGTCGATGCAGAGCTTGCCGCGACGACTCTTGGTCATCCGGCGCATAGCATATCCCTTGAGCCCTTCGAAGTTGCCCTTCAAGAACTCAAATCCACCATGCGCTGGCCCCATGGTGGGCGCCAACTGTCATGGAATTGTCACGGCAGATGTCCTAGACCAAGGACTTAGTCATAGGGCCATCGCACTAGGAAGCTTAAAGGGGTTAATCGGGACAAAGGACATGAGAGGGTTTTATAGTAGTTCGGCCCCTTACGATGAAGGTAAAAGCCTATGTCTAGTTGGGATTGGTATTGCTAGGGTTTCGATCACCAAGAGGCTCAACTCGACGGCTTGGTTATCGATTTGTTGTTTCTTGCCCTAAGCCGCCACCAGGTCGTCCCCTTATATACATGGGTTGACGCCTGGTGGCCTACAGAGTCCCGACCGGCTCATAATCGTGTCCGGCTCGGTGACTTACTTTACTTGCCTTTCTTTACAAGTCTTTCCTTACTTACGGCAGTTTACAATATCGGGCCTTAAGCCGCCTCCAGGCCCTTGGGCCTTCTATAAGGTTTAATAAACTATCATCTTGAATGTTTACTGGTTTTCTTGCGTAACCCGCCATTGGGACTGACCCGGCCCCTCCTGGGCGGGTCATGACTGATAGTAATATCCCCAACATCCTTGCTGTGGCCGTGGACCCAGCTGTCAGCCTCTCCACATACAGTCCACGTTCGATGGAAGCCGTTCCTTGACCATGTTGACCACGCCGCGCCGAGAGCACCAGGGCGGTGGACGACGGCGAGGCCTAGGAAGGGGACGACGCGGAGCCGGGGAAGACGCAACAGTGGATGCCCACACGTAGAGGAGTACGAGGGTTCACTGGTTCGCTCCGGTGTGAGGCTGCCGTTGCTGCAGAATAACAGGGGGTGTGGGTGAGTAGAGGGATGGTCTGGCCAGCGGTAGGAGTAGTAGGGGGCAGTGAGGCCTCCGCCGCATCGCAGCCGGCCACGGGAGGCAGGAGCACGAGGCACGACTGGCGCTGGTTTGGGCGGCTGGAGCAAGAAGACCAGAGGTTGAAGAAGCACTACGCCGTTGGATGGACATCGCACGGTCACTGGAGCTAGAATCGTGCATATTGACTAAGTTGACAAAGCCCTCCGTCCCCATCAACTTAGTAGGCCCACAAGTCAGCCTGCCACTATACTGGGTCCCAGCTAACAGGGGGAGTATTCATTTTTTTGTGCGTAATAAGGAGGCACTTCCTTGCGTGCGAAGATATAGCTAGTGGGTCTGAGCTGTCAGCGGCAGTAACGTTTTTTTTCACAAAATACAGAGGCCCTTTCGGTGGGTCCCTGATGTCAGGTGGAGGAATCATTATTTTGCGCGTAATAAGGAGGCATTTCCTTGCGTGCGGCCGTGGACCCAGCTGTCGGCCTCTCCACATACAGTCCGCTTCAGATGCATCTCAGTCGTTGACCATGTTGACCAGGCCGCGCTGAGAGCACCAGGGCGGTGGACGATGGCGAGGCCTAGGAAGGGAACGACACGGAGGCAGGGAAGACTCGGCAGTTGTTTCCCACGCGGAGGGGAGTACGATTGTACGAGGGTTTACTAGTTCGTCTGCCGTCGCCGGAGAATAACAGCAAGTGTGGGTGAGTAGAGGGATGGCTAGGCCAGCGATGGGAGTACGGTGGGGCGGTGAGGCCTGCATGGCAGCAGAGTCGGCCGTGGGGAGGAGGGAGCAGACAGTCCCGCCGGCGCTTGTTTGAGCGGCTGGAGCAGGAAGAGCAGAGATTGAAGAAGCACGACGGCCGTTGGATGGCCATCCAACAGTCACTGCTTGTGCGTCAACCTTTTTTTAGGAAAGCCTCAAATCTGTGGAGAACAGCATACAACCCATCTGCCATTTTTTCTAATAATTTACAGCCCATTTGCTAATTATTAAGGTTTTTTTGGAGCCCATATTCTTTTTGTTAGCATTACAGCCCATATTGTGGCCACAGTTAAAAAATTATACGATATTTTGCATATTTCGGTGCGGTCCGAACTGTTTTTAATTCCAAAATTTCGACTCACATTCAAACTGATTTTAAAAATAAATGTATATCAATATAAAATCCAACAAATTCTCCACGCATAAAAATTAATGTAATTTAAAATCTCAAAATGAAAAAAAAAGATATTTGAAACTAATTGCCGGTTTGATGTGTTTTAAAAATGTATAGCCCATTTCTCATTACTGATGGGCCATTTTCTCAGCCAGGCGAATGAAAGCTCTCCTCGTCTTGAAAGATTTGCAGCCCAACAGGCCTGACAAAGCGACTTACTTGGCAAATCACAAAAAAACTAGGTTGTGGCCGTGGACCCAGCTGTCAGCCTCTCCACGTACAGTACTCTTCCGATGGAATGTCGTTGACCATGTTGACCGTGACGCGCTGAGAGCACCAAGGCGGTGGACGACGGCGAGGCCTAGGAAGGGGACGACACGGAGCCGGGGAAGACGCGGCAGTGGATGCCCACGCGGAGAGGAGTATGAGGGTTCACCGGTTCGGCTGCGCTGTGAGACTGCCGTCGCCGCAGGGCCTGGCTAGCGGTGGGAGTAGTAGGGGGCGATGAGTCCTCAATGGCAGCACAGCCGGCCACTGGAGGCAGGAGCAGGCGGTCTCCCCGGCGCTGGTTTGGGCGGCCGGTGCAAGAAGAGCAGCGATTGAAGAAGCAGCAGGACCGTTCAATTCAAATCCAATGGTTACTACTGCTAGAATCATTTGTTGACTAAGTTGACAAGCCCTGCGTACGCGTCAACTTAGTAGCCCCACAGGTCAGCCTCCCAACCGGTGCGCCCCAGATGTCAGTGGGAGGAATCATTTTTTTCGCGTAATAAGGAGGCAGTTGATTGCGTGCGGCCAGGCCAGCGGAGGGAGTAGGGTGGGCCGGGGAAGCCTGTGCGGCATCACAGCGGGCCACAAGAGGAGGGAGCAGGCAGTCCCACCGGTGCTAGTTTAGGCGGCTGGAGCAGGAAGATCAAAGATAGAAGAAGCACGTTGGCCGTTGGATGGACATCAAACAGTCACTACTGCTAGAATCGTGTGTTCACTGACAAAGCCTTGCGTAAACAAGTCAACCTCGAAATCTATGGCGTGTATAGCCCATTTTCTATTATTTTTATAATTTTTACTCATTTTCTAATTCATATGGAATTTATTGCAGCCCGTTTTCCATTTTTAGAATTGCTGGCCATTTTCTGGTCAGTACCAGGGTCAAAAAATTAACTAAATATGTGGGAAATTTTGAAAATTCGCAAATTTTTGCTGGGGAACGAAATATTCTTAATCCAAAAATTAATAGCCATACTAAAACAAATTTAAAAATAAATTAGTACTATGTCATGTTAAATCCAATGAAATATGAAATAAATTAGGACCATGAGCATGTACCTGGGCCGGATTCATGTGAGAGCCTCCCTTCCAGTTAATTATGGGCTTCTCTATTGGGCCTTCATCAGTGGGCTGCATGTTATCAACAAGTGGAAAATGTGTTCCGTACGAAAAATAGTATGCGCTACATAAGGTACGGGGCACTAAAGGATCAAACCGTGCAACGACTTCCAAAACATTGTGTTTGTCGTTCTAACAACACATTTATTCAACCAACAGACGAAATATACTACTGATTGTACATTGAAAACAGCAGCAGCAGCAACCAGGGGTGGGGGTGCAACAGAAGCAGTAAGCAGGCCAGAAGAGTGAAGACGTATCTCTCTCTTCCAAACCAAACATCATCCATCATTACAAAAGGGCTACCAAAAAAGAACAAGTGTATGCATCAAACTAAATAAAGATCCTACTACACCAAGTGTACGCATCTAACTAACTCGCTCAGTTAGACGTTACTATTTATTAAGCTATGGAGATTTGCTGATGGCTTGAACCAGATGGGTGCCTGACAGGGGAAACTCCAGCCAGCAGGTCGAAGTCTGATACTTGTGACCCTCTCTCCTACTTTGGGCTGCAGAGCGTGGCGGCACATATCAGGGTATGGTGCATGCAGAGACGCATGGTACGCTGTGTACACACAGTTTTGCTTGATGAACGAAACCGCGCTGCCATCATGATCCTTGCCGTCTGTTATCTCCTGGTTAATCGGATAATTCAGTCCGACAAATAGAGAGCATGTACCAAGGCTACTTACCAGCCTCCAGTCAAAAATTCCTGAAGGCCCAAAGAAGTTGGGATCCTGCTCAAATACCTTGCAGTGACTGTGATTGTATTCCGCGAAACAACACGTCCGGTACGTGCGAACGATCGTTCGCCGTCGTATGATCGAGCTAGGAACCACCTGCAACTGCCATGCCGCTTTTCTTTGAAAGGTTCTGGGATTAGGAAGGGTAGGGACACCAGGCGGCCTACAAACATCATATCAAGTTGGAGTCAAATAAAAAAGGGCTCTTGATTTAGTCAATCTTAAGAACAACATGTTATGAGCATGAATATCTTTTCAGCAAATGTTGACAGTAATATAAGCAAGCCATCATGATATCATAGAAAAGTAACATACTACTGTAACAACCATTTGTAGCGATGATTGGAGTAGGCCAGCAATACGTCCAGCCATAGAAGGAGTCGATAGCGTAAATGAAGCCCTTGTGTTCAATGGCATCAGAGAACCATGGAGGATGTATGATCCCGCGATGGACGTGCAGATTTATCCACTTACCGCAGTGACCTGTCAGATAGGCGAGACCGCGGTTGAAGAACGCAATTAGCCTGAAGTCTTTATAATTCACAAATCCTGTGGGCACTTGGCAGATTACAACCTTGAGCAAATCAAACTTGGTATCATGTTGGCTACTGTAAGATTCCGAGTATTCTGGGCCGCGGTGCCAAAGCAGTGCAGTGTTAATCGAAGGAAGGGGGATCAATCGCCGGGTGTAGACCTCCACGAGCATCCAGCTGCCGTGACCGTCGACGAGCACCATCCAAGACGTGTTCATGCCGACCCAGTACATACCGTTAATGTAGTTGAGGCTGACGGGGATCGGATCTCAGTCAAGAGGGTTGATGCTCGCCACCCTACGATCGTTATGCTGCGTGACACGCCGTTTCTGAAGATCAGGCGGCATCAGCAAGCAAGGAGCTGGCTCAAAAAGCTCCGGCCTGAGGGCTTTGAGTAAACGGTACAGCCCCGACGAGCACGCGGCGAGCGACATGGTACTGAGATTGCCCACACGCGAAATAATGAGCTTGATTACCTTTGTGGGGAGCGAATTCCAGCCACTCTTTTAGCGAACGCTGCTCGGTCCTGCCATTGTTAGTGCTTGGGTTTCGGACAAAGATGGAGAAGAGAATATGTGCTGCAGGAAATGGACAAGTGATGATGACTACAGCATGCCGCTTGACTTACGAGACACATACCAGCAGCGTAGGGTCATGTCGATGCCAGACAACTTGCTTGAGTGATCATAGTACTGGTACTCCCTACAGTGCTATGCCCTAACTTGCTGGAGGAGAGTAGTAGAGTAGGACTCTGCTCTACTACTAGCACCGGAGGAGTAGTATATTCTAATCTAAAATATTTACAAACTTCAATGCCTGAGCGTGGAATGACTACGAACCGTGCTCAAAGACTGTGTCTACGTGGTGTTTGGACATGGGCGACAACCTCAACGCCAACAGTGCTGCTCCCGTTGCACCGTATGTGTTTCTGTCCTTCCTGTTTGAAATCGCTCAATGTAATCCGTTGTCTAAGCATGTGGAGACTTCCATGCAGGATCTTGCTCTATTGGAGTATCGCGCATGAATAAAATTGTATCCGTTTATGGTTCAGTCTAGAATCTTCCATGTATGAATTTTTATTACAGTACTGGTGAAAGACTTACGATGAACCATTTCTTACATCTCCTCTGCCCGGTTGCAAGTCATCCGGATTTAATCCCTCCGTCTAGGTGTATAAGGGCATGGTTAATATTACTTAATAGTATAGCCAACTGTTGACTATAAAAAAGTGCCATGTCATCTATAGCCAACATGTATAAAAATCGATACTCAAAAACTAATTCTTAAAGATCATTTCTTGCAAAGCACAATAAGTGTTATTTCTTCACAAGTTTTGGATGCAGGTTGAACAGTTGAACGCTTTTGTTTGCAAAAGATACCTTTTTATCTATTTCACCCGGATGTTTGTGAGCTCTAGAGATGAAATAATATCCAAAGAAACCTATCGATACCCGTTACACATGAGATGACCCCCACATCCTTTGTTAAAATAAACAACTCCCCGATCAATGCATTTCACTCTTCGGTGCAACGCACGGGCACCTTACTACTATAAATTAGTACGACAAAAAATTGAACTAACATTATATATAGTACGATAAATGTTGATGCATGTCACCTAAAATTATATCATTCAAAACTATGTTCAAATACGAATCCAACGATATAGTTTTTGTTGACATGCACTAACATTTTGTCAGTTAAATCTTCAGTCAAATTCAATGGGGGACTAATAAACCACGACCGATGTAGTACAAGTGTAGAGGGCGGCGCTGCACGGGAGTCTCACCTCTCACCCCGCTCGTGGAGCGGTAGTAAAGCCGTCATATCACAAAACCCAACCACTCCCAGTAATAAGTGTCCTGGTAAAATAAACGGACAAGCAACCATCACGCCCCTCCGTCTTTTTTGCATTTCATCTCTCTGCATTTAGTTTCTCCGGTTCATCTCGCACACTCGATCCCTAGCTACTACTCCTAGGGCCAGTTCTTTTGGCGGCTTCCCCAGCTTTTCCCACAAGACTAGTCACAATGGAGAGTACTACTCATTTATTTGGGCTTCTAAACTACTACTCCGTCCTGGTTTATTCCTCACCATTATTGTGCTAAATTTTGACCAAAGATTTAACTGGTTTATTCCTCACCATTGTAATCCCTCCGTCTAGGTGTGTAAGTCATCTTATGAAAACCAAATAATCCCAAAACACTTAGGCGTGGTGCATTAACTTCTACCTCGTTTCTTGTTTCTTGACATACCAACCAATAAGAGATAAAGAGTGTGCATGCTTTTAATGACTTGAGATATCAAAGACGACATGCAGTGGTTAGTTCATTGCATGCAATACTATTAATTAGCAAATAAACATTAATGTTTCTTGTTTTCTCCTCCTCCTTGGTCACGGTGCAGAGCCTATGATGACTTACTCACCTAGACGGATGGAGTAGTGCATGTGACATGCACTAACATTTCATTAGTTAAATTTATGATCAAAATTGACACAGATTACAATGGGGACCAATAAACCAGGACGGAGGTAGTAGTTATGGGATTACTAATCTAGAAGCCTAAAAGAACTGACCCATGGTACTCCTACTAGTAGTAGTACTCAAGTTGGAATTCCAATTGCATGGCTCAACTTGTTAGGCAAAAAATTCGATACAGGGTGTAGGAAGCGGTTTGGGAATTTGCATGCCTTTCCAACCAGTGAGATACTCCGTACAAAGTACGACAGAGAAATAACCACGGAGAAGGAAACTAAAAGTAAACAATCAAACGAGCATTTTTGCATTTGTTTTGCATTGAATCGTTTCACAAGCTTGACTAGTGTTGTTTTTCTACTTTTACAAAAACCGCATCGTAATGTTAAATCGTGCATTTGGACGTACATAAGTAATAGTAGTACTCCCTTCGTCTAGGTGTATAAGTCTTCCCTCCTTATTGGTCACGGTGCACAACCAAACATTACTTATTGACCTGGACGGAGGGAATAGCACAGTCTGCAAGCATATATCGAGAGAGATGTGTAGTGCGATAGTATATAGTAAAGTTTGTGCTATATGCACGTACTTGCAAAATGCGTACGAATACACAAGGTTTCCAAACTTTCCCTTTTACATACTTAATTAACGACGCTGAAAATTCCTGAACGTTCGGGATTTATCATTTGCGTCCCAAAACTAATGAGATCGCCTTACGAAACAAAAAATATACTCCTCCTAAAAGCCACGGCGCTCGCAGGAGCGCTTGCGGTGCGCCACGAGTGCCCTGGTGCGCGGCCGTTTCCCAGCGCGCCGACACAACGCCTCTTCCTCAGCCTCGCAACTTGCGAGGTGCTGATTGGCGGCTTGCCGGCGGGTGAGCGCGATCTAACCGGTGTGGTGATCCGGCGCCAACAGGTACTACTCCTCGCTGGAAGCATGCACCCGGTCCACGTACCGCCAAGCATAGATGAGGCGCTTGGGCCCGACTGCACTCAGGGTGTCGGCACGGCGTCCTCTGCCACCCTCACGGCCCTCGCACGAGCCTTCTGCCAAAGAGCCAATTGCTTGACTCAGTCGGACGTTACATAGGCCTCCCAGTCAGCTTGTTCCACGGTGCGCTTCTCTTCCTCGGCCTTCTTCTCCGCCTCTATTTTGGCGCACTCTGCTGGAGGCAAAGCCTCCCACAAGGCGACATCCATTTCTTTCCAAAGCTCCTCAAGGCTGGGGGGGCTCGGCGGGCGGCGCGGCGTTCTCCTCGTAGCGGGGAGCCGACGCATCCTCCAGCACGCGTGCTGGCGAGATTGGGAACACCGACGCATCCACCTCGACGCGTCGCAGCGAGGAGCGGAACGCCGACGCGTCCTCCTCGACTAGTGGCGGCGAGGAACTGAACGGCGACGCGTCGCGTCGCGGCGAGGAGCGGAACACCGACGCGTCCTCCTCGACTAGTGGCGTCAAGGAATGGAACGGTGATGCGTGACCGTCCGCGCGGTGCAGCGAGGAGCTCCTAGGGATTGGGAGGGCGATGTCATGGTGGTTGACGTGAGAGGGAGGGGAGGAGATAGCGATGAACATGAACGTGAGGGGGAGGAGATAGCAATGTCGTGGGAGGCGCAGTATTTATAGCGAGAAATGGCACACCTACGTAAGATATGGACTGAGCTGCACTGACTTAACTGCAGGTCCAGTTGCGTCACTGACATGTGGGCCAGACCCCTGTTGGGCCCATATGTCAGTGACCCAATGCACCTGCAGTTAAGTAACAGCTACATGGGCATATTTGTTGGAGTAAATTACGGGGGAGTGAAGGGGTGGAAATATTGCTGGTCACAACGGATTGGACGAGCGTGGGGGAGGAGAGTCATGCATGCAGATTTTTTCACACGGGGTGGAGTGGTGGGACCGCCGGAGGGAGAAGGAGAGTTTGGCAGGCATATTGTTTCCACACATGGAGAGGAAAAGATTTGGAGACGAACGGGCTTCCGGCAGGTATGGGAAACGGTGCATAATAAGTCATCTTGCATGCCGGGCTAGGTATAGTCTCAAGTCATTAAAAACATACACGCCCCACACATGTTCATATTTCAAGGTGCACTAAATTATTGCATGCGATGATTAAGGCTGGCCATAATGGTGGTATCTTAGCTGGTATCATGCACACGGGAAAAGCAAACATGCTGATGTGGCAAAGAATTAAAGAAGAGAGGGGGGTTAGAGTAACTAGTGTTCATGCATGCATTGGTAAACACATTTTTTTGTGAAGAACGACAGCACTAGTTGAGTACTTTTGCAAACTTCAAAAACTATTCCACCGCCTCTACTATCTTGCTAAGAGTAGGTGAAATTTTTGAATCGAGCCCTTTAAACTAGAAGGGAGGTAGTGGTACTCTAATAGCTAACCTTGTTGTGATGACAAGATAGGACATGGCACGCACCTAGACGAAGGAACTAGTCTGCATTGTGCATTTAAGTTTTGTCTGAAGTCAATGTACCTCTACTTTCACCAGACTTATAGAAAAATGTGTCAACATTCACAATGTCAAATCAATATTTTTACACTCATTATAAAACGTAGTTCTTATACTCATTATAATCAGTATTGTATATTGATATTTTTAGTATAAATTTGGTCGTGGGATTTCATTGATGCCTGTCAAAGCGTGGAGGAAGCGGAGCTTAGGGCTTGCATTGTCGGTATCTACATAGGTATTTCTCTTCATAATCCTGTAATTTTAGAGACTGATTGCGCTTTTGTGGTACCGTCTCTTGCATCGGGGGACTATGACAGGTCTGCTATGCGTGACCTGAAGATGAAAGCGTTGAGAATCTCGAAGTTGATCAACAATCTTCAATTGTCAAAGATTAGCCGTTCGGCCAATAAGGTGGCACACTTAATCGCTAAGTATAGCTTTGACAATAGATTAGATGGTATTCTTGTAAATAACGTACCGCCCTGTGTGGTGAATATTGTATCGAATGAGTGTACTGGTGTGGCTGGTTAATTAATATAAGGTGGTGTTCAAAAAAAGTATAAATTTGGTCAAACACTTTGCAAACGGTTGACGGGAGTAAAAAGGACCAGAGGGAGTATCATGCATGCGGAGTAGGCAAAAAAAAATTGCTTGTCTAAAAAAAGGCAAAAAAATTGCTCATTTATTGCCGGTCGAAGTCTCAAAGGGCGCGACCACGCGAGGGAGGCGAAGCTCGTGGGAGGCGCGATGTTTGACGGAATTAAGTGAAGTTACATCCACGCGCCGGCATGGCGTGCAAACAGGCAGAAGCTATACCGTCAGGCCTACGATATGGGTCTAGTAGACATGACATCTAGTGGGTCTCGCATAGTTCTCGAGAACTCTTTGGGGGATTGCAGCCGTTTATCCACCGGGCAAGCCAGCAACCCCACGTTGTTTGCACGCCCTACTCGTCCCCGTCTTCTACCTTACAACAGTTCGCCCCTAGTCGTCCCGTCCTTTCACATTAGTTTTCTCCCAGTTTTTTTGTGGGGTACAACAGTTCAACTTCTCCTAACCCTCCTCCAAAATCCATGGCCTCCCAAATCTCCATGGTCGTCGCTGAGTACCAGGTTAGAGCCATCACCGGCGATCGGTTCATCATCATCTACACACGTGGATCCGAGACGGTGAAAGCATGGCTTGCTCGCTTCCTACGCATGTTCAACGGTTCAACGGGTGAGTGGGTCACTGGGCTAGATGTTGAGTACACCACAGTCCTGAGATGAGAGAAGGATCTAAAGCACGAAGAGAGGAAGAAGCCCGACGTGATCCAAGTTTGCGTACATAATGTTTGCTTGGCCTACCACATATGCCATGTCGACGTTGAGTGCCAGGATTTTAAGAACTTCCTCAAGGACAAAAGAGTGAAATTCGTTACTGTAGGCTTTAAGAACGACAGGGATGTCCTGCGTTGGATAGGTCTCGTTGTAGGCCAGCCCTTCGATCTCCAAAAGGCAAGCCTGGTGTCCTCCTCTCAACCTTCAATGATGACCCTGGCAGCATCCATGATTGATCCTTTGTACGCTAAACTGAAGAAACCTCATCACAAGTTTCATCATGCATGGGAGTCGAAGACATTAGATGAAGATCACATCCTGTACGCAGCAATGGATGCCTACCTTTATTTAAATATCTACAAGGGTTGGATGAAGAAGCAGAGCCCAGTGTCCGGTTCAAGCAAAGAAGCGTCGGCAAAGAGGAAGAGGAAGAGGGACGAGGACGAAGTCGAGGACGTGGACTCAGGCTCCGAGTAGGTGGCAGTGTCGTCGCTCATGTTGGTTCTACTGCAGTGTCAAGCGGACTAGTTGCTTAGTTTATTTTCAAGGGTGTGTTGTGCTGAGGCCCCAGCAGAACTATGTTTATGTTCTATCTCGTTATTTGAACTCTTTAGTACGTACAGTAGTACTAGTACTATGTCTTACTACTGTTCTTCTTGCAGTTGGTACTACTGCTCGTATCTTCGTGTTCCTACTGTACTTAATACGTTTGTACTAGTAGTATAATTTGGGTCAGTCAATTTGTGAAAGAAGTTCGACAGAACGAAGGAAGAAGGCGGCAGAAGAGGTGGAAGAAGCCCTTCTAGCCATCCATGTTGCATTAAACGGCTCACATGAGTCGACAGACCCAAATTGCTCCTTCACATTGCAGGATCCACGTGGCATTCAAGGTCTCGAAGGTAGATTCCGCGTCCGCACCCGGTTTGCGGGCTCGACGCGCGCGCGACTGACTTCCGCCGCGACAGCCACCATGCGCTCCTCCTCCGCGCGGGCGGAGACGACAATGACACGCTAGTTCCTCCTTGCCGGCGTGCTGGAGCACGCGCTCGTCCTCCTATTCATACGTTGCGTGCATAGACGCGACTCCACCAGCTGCTCGCGTGCTTGGCAGCGCGACGTCATCACGAGGAGGGACTGCAGACGACGTGAGAGGGCGAGCCTTCGTCTTCATGGCACAGGGATGGCGGTGACACGGTGGCGATGGGCGAGAAATTGTTGGCTGGAGCAGGCAGGCGCCAGCATGCGCAACGGCGGCGGCGACATGTTGATGAGTGCGCGTGTGGGAGCTTACTTTAGTTTTATATATAAGGTTGGTCATACCTAAAAGAAAACCGTACTAGTACACGCAAACATTAGACTTAGGCAGCGCTTTTATTAGTTAGTACCACAGCCATGATACGGAATCCCGTGCAAGCGCATGAACCGCGACCGCGCGGTCGATCGAACGGTGCGTCACCGTGTCGCGCTCGAAGGACATCCACCGAACCTTTTTGTGTGTGTGAAAACAATCCTCGAATATTACTCATCTTTTTTTTCCTGTGAAAGTTCTTGATGCTGCAATATTTCCATATATTTGAATTTAGCTCCAGTTCGTGTTTATTTGGATTTGGACGTTTTAGGTGCGCCCTAGTTTTTTTAATACTGATTTTGTGTGTGTGACTGAGAGAGAATGCGTGTATGTGTCCATATGTGTGTTGTGGCGGAAGGGCAATGTGGAGACAGTGTGCGTGTGATACAGATATAGAGAGGTGTGAATGTGCAAATGATCATGCATGAGTGAGACATAGACAGATGCCGATACGTTGTGTATACATGAGAGAGCGGTCTTCTAGTTTACTTGTGTGTGTGTGAGAGAGAGGGAAGGAGGGAGAGATAGAGAGAGGAGCATCCGTAACACAACAACCATCTCTCTCGATTCGTCCGTCCCTCGCACGGTCGCATGCAACACATGCATCAACACACACATTTTGACACCCTCACCCGGCCCCTGCCCACCTCAAGGCCCGCACAATCTCTTCGTGAATACCCATTTCTCTCCTTAGGTTTGTTTTCTCTCAATATCTGACACACACACACACAGACACACGCAGCACAACACACACACACACTCCCCCGAGCACACTTCATCCCCATCCAAGGTTATACGGCGACCACTCTCGCTTGTGCTTCTTTGCACCCCCAACATGCACAACACCTCAATCTTCAAAGAGGGCATCGAGCAGATCGAAGACGGCGACCACACCGCGCTAGAGAATGCGGGGTCATTTGGAAGCAGGGTGATGTGATGACGGCTGACTGACTCCTCCCCCCACCCTCTCTCTCTTGCACAAAATTACCAATCCCTCTCTCCCCCGCAAAAAATTGTCAATCCCTCAACCCACGAGATCCTTCCCCTCTCATCCATGTTTTTCCAGCTCTCTCATCAAACATGTTGTCTCTTCTCCTTCCACGTATAAAGAATCCAGATGCACACGCATCTCATGTATATTACATGTATCCATCTTTCTCACAGACCTAACTTCTTCCTCTCTCTTTATCTCTCTATCTCTCTCTCTGTCTCATTAGGTTTGTCTCCTACACTCTCGTCCACATACATACAATCTTTCCCACCCTATCTGCTCCATCTTCAAAAGCTCTCTCTGCACGTTTGAAAGTGCAACTATCCCTAGGTGGTTTTGGTAATTCATAACAACATATAGCTCATTGAGCTAATACTATTCCAAGATGATTATTTCAGGAAAGCTCAATGATTGGCATGGAATGGATGTGAAAGTGGAACCCTCAAAATGCTAAGGACAAAGGATTGGCTCAAGCTCAAAAGCTCAAGACTCTTCATTTCATATTTAGTGATCCAAGATCACATTGAGTCCATAGGCAAAGCCAATACTATTAAGGAGGGATGAGGTGTTGCTTAATGAGCCTCTTGCTTCATGTGCTTAGTGATATGCTCCAAAAACCTCAACTACTTTCCCATATCCACATATGACCTAAACTCTAAGCCAAACTCGGTCCTACCGATTTTTCCTATCCGGCGCCACCGAGTTTCACTTGTCATTAGCCACTGCCAAAACCCTAGCAATTCGGTTCTACCGATAAGGTTCTCGGTCCCACCGAGATGGGGTTGCAATCTCTCTGTTTCCCCTTCGTAACTTTTCGGTCCCACCGAAAGAGCGAATCGGTCCCACCGAGATTGCAATGTAAACTCAGTGTTTCCCCTTTGTAACTTTTCGGTCTCACCGAGTTCCACTCGGTCCCACCGAAAGAGCAAATCGGTCCCACCGAGTCTGCCTGACCAACTCTCTGGTTAGCTAATTACCAAATTCGGTCTCACCGAGTTTGTGTAATCGGTCTCACCGAGATTACGTTATGCCCAAACCCTAACCGAATCGGTCCTACCGAGTTGCATGTCGGTCCCACCGAAATTCCTAACGGTCACTAGGTTTACATTTTCGGTCCGACCGAGTTTATTGATTCGGTCCCACCGAGATTGGAAAACTGTGTAACGGTTGGATTTTGTGTGGAGGCAATATATACCCCTCCACCTCTTTCTCATTCCAAGAGAGAGCCAACAGAACACACACATCATTCCAACTCATTTGTTCTGAGAGAGAACCACCTACTCATGTGTTGAGATCAAGACATTCCATTCCTACCATATGAATCTTGATCTCTAGCCTTCCCAAGTTGCTTTCCACTCAAATCTTCTTTCCACTAAATCCAAATCCTATGAGAGAGAGTTGAGTGTTGGGGAGACTATCATTTGAAGCACAAGAGCAAGGAGTTCATTACCTACACACCATTTGTTACTTCTTGGAGAGTGGTGTCTCCTAGATTGGCTAGGTGTCACTTGGGAGCCTCCGACAAGATTGTGGAGTGAACCAAGGAGTTTGTAAGGGCAAGGAGATCGCCTACTTCGTGAAGATCTACCGCTAGTGAGGCAAGTCCTTCGTGGGCGATGGCCATGGTGGGATAGACAAGGTTGCTACTTCGTGGACCCTTTGTGGGTGGTTGCTTCTTCGTGGACCCTTCGTGGGTGGAGCCCTCCGTGGACTCGCGCAACCGTTGCCCTTGGGTGGAGCCCTGTGTGGACTCGCGCAACCGTTACCCTTCGTGGGTTGAAGTCTCCATCAACGTGGATGTAGGATAGCACCACCTATCCAAACCACGGGAAAAACATCCGTGTCTCCAATAGCGTTTGAAATCTCCAAACCCTTCCCTTTATATTCTTGCAAGTTGCATGCTTTACTTTCCGCTGCCAATATACTCTTTGCATGCTTGCTTGAATTGTGTGATGATTGCTTGACTTGTCCTAAAATAGCTAAAATCTGCCAAGAACTAAAATTGGGAAAAGGTTAAGTTTTTATTTGGTCAAGTAGTCTAATCACCCCCCCCCTCTAGACATACTTTCGATCCTACAACGTTTCATTCACACATTGGGATATGTCAAAATGTTGCTTCTATAATGGCTGATGTAGAGTTATGGTTGTTTTTGTTGCATCCTACAAAGTAATAACTATGAAACGCATTTAGATTCTCATTTGACTGGGATTATGTGAGTTTGAGCATGTTCTGAAGTACTATAGACCTTGTATACATCTTGGGATTCAACAATGATTGTAACTATTGAATTGTATAGACCATTACATTCGAAGTCAATAGCCTGATATATTTATTTCACAATTTCAACAAATGATTAGTTCACTACAAACTAAGAAAACAAATGTGTACTCCCTTTGTTTTTATTTAAGTCCGCGTATTAGCATTGGTCAAAGTCAAGTTTTGTAAATTCTCAGAAAGCTTATAACAAAAAATATTAACATATACAATAACAAATAAATACCATTAGATTCATTATTGAATGTACTTTCACATCATACATATTTGTTATGGTAAATGTTTATATTTTTCTATAAACTTGGTCAAACTTTAGGAAGTTTGACTTTGATCAAACCTAATATGCAGAGTTTACTACTACTACTCGCTAGTTGCTTAGCCGAATCACTTAACACGCCACACGGGGAGTCCAGTGTCACAAAATTTTGAGGACGGCAGGAAAATCTCCCGCAACCCTGATTCGAGCAGTGGGAAGTTACCATCATAGCCTTTGAAACAGGCCTACGGATGACGCTTGGTAGGGGGCTGTTTTCCTAACTTCAGGTTCACCCTACCCAGCCAATCCCACCCCGGCACCCAGAGTAGTACACCTGATACTCCCCATTTCCTATCCCCACCGCAAAATAGACTTCTCCACGACACTGCAGCCTTCGTGCTCCTCCCCTTTACATCGGCGCACTCGTCCATCGCAGCGTATCTGCCTCATCGACGACCTCGTACGCCGCACTGGAGCCGGTCCACCGTCGTCGTCGTACACGGAGCCTCTTCCCCGGCATCGTCTTCCATGGTCTCAGATCTGCTTCCCGGAAGCCGACGCCAAGCGCAGAAGTACCACCGTCGTGGACAATGAACTGACTCCCGTTGCCGACCATGACTCACAGAGGCCGCCGCGACCATCGTTCTCCTCCTCGATTGGTAATGTGTGTATTGAATCACTTAGCAGTACATGTGTAGTTCCAATTTTGTTCATACCTACCCTTCAAATTTCCTGGGTGCTATTGTTCCCATAAAAGTAATTGGTTATAGCCTCGATTGTCCAACAGAATATCAGCTTGTAATTGTGCGTCGCTCCTATATCGCGCTGTGCTTGGGTAGGTTTTTCATCTTCAACCAGTAGTGTGGCAAATGATGGAAAGGTTTTTAGAACTAGCAAGATGCCCATGCGTTGCACGCATCAAGATGCATTTGTATGAGTAGTTTATCTTGTGGGAGAAAAGGATGAACGAGGGAAGGCCTTATTTGCAAATCTAGAGAGGGGTATGGGTATCTTTTTGCAAAATTCCCATTTGTTTCCTTCCTATCTGTTAGATATAAATCGGACGGCCTATATTGCAAGAAAAAAAGTATAGAGAAAAAAAAGTAGACAGTAAAGGAAGTAGAGATAAATATTAAATATTAAATATTAAATAAATATAACAGTAGAGAAGAGAGTAGATATAGCATGTTGAGATTTTTAAAGCGCTGCATGTTGCGATTCTGTTGGAGATGCTCTAACATGGCAGACAAGTGCTTTAATGTTGCCCACAAGATGCGAGAGTATTACTAGTAGTATATTTTTATTGTCATGCTGAGATTTTAAAACCACGAGCGCGAACATGCAGAGGAGCAATGAAGACCAAACACGGGATATTCGGGGCATCTTCAAGGAGCGTGGCAAGTTAAAGAGGAGCTGCACCGAACCTGTAAAACGAGCTTTGGTAAGTAACACCCTTTCAATTACTTTCGTGTAGCCTCGTGTTCTTCGATGTGTATATGTTGTAGTTTCTGTTTCTCTTAAGCGTGGTGTTCTTCGATGTGTAATAAGAAGAGTCTTAATCGTCCTAATGCTTTCGTTTTTAGCTTGTGTAGGAAGTGGGTGTTCTCACCTTGTAGTCTGTTTTTATTTTATTTTTCCTTTTGAATTCACTTCTCTGAGTTCTGTTTATCTTGCTTCTACTAAATGGATCTAGGTTGCTCTGAGTATTGATCTAAAAAAGAAGTAACTTCATGTTAGGATGCAGTTCCTGCGAGGAGGGAAGTATGTCAACCTCGAGATCATGTTTCCAAAATGAGGCTGGATTACACACAAGGTGCCAGTTCCCTAATGATGCTGGATTAGACACAAGGTGCAAATTCCCAGATGATACTGGATTACACACAAGCCAGGTGGAGTCGTCAGCTGTTCGTGTCCTCATGGCATTAGTAAAGGCTGAAAGAAAGCGTGCAACAGCCCTTGAGAATGTAGCTGAGTTCCTGAAGAAGCGAAAAGAGCAATCAGATGCTCTCTTCACCCAAGCCAAAGAAGAGATGGAAGAAGCCAGAAATAAGCTAGCAGAGGCAGAGCAGGATAGGCGTCTCCTGCTATCTAAAACTGTTGTCAATACAAAATTTCCTTCATAATAGCTAGGTTCAAATGTTTATCCAGTCAGCATGCCTGTTGTGATGTCCGTGCATCTACTGATGTGGCACAAAATGTTTTTTTGGGTCATGTAATAACAACAATTACTTTCCAAACAATAACAGACGAAGCATTGGACATGGTATAGTTCACGCGCAAGCCCGACATTCCAAGTTCAACTTCCACATCAAACTCATGTTCACAGATATCTGCACATTCATACATAATGTCCACAACCATGATTCACTTCAAAGCCAAAAAAATGTGAGGAGAGTTATAAATAAAGAAAATCCTCTACTAGTTCCGGCTACCAGTGCGATACAACAAGTCAAGACCATGCGTAAATTAATTATATTTTAGTCATTTTTTGTGTTCTAAAATTCCTGCCGGCTCGCGTAAGGACGTGTTGCCGGCACACGCGCGGATTCAATGAAGGCAGGCGGGTCAGTCTTAAGCTGGTTGCACGCGGCGAGGATGCGTGCTTAGCCGGGCCTGCAACGAGTGCGGCCCTCTTGGCCGGCGCGCCGGTTCAATGCATGCGCTATGAGAGGTCACGTCCGTGTCAGAGCAATATCTCCCTCTAGTCCTTTTTTGTTTGGGTATAACAAAATCTCGTTTTCCATTCACATTTTACAAGTAAAATTCGTGGACAAACTTTGACCCAAAGTACGATGGGGACTAGTAAACCAGAATGGAGGTAGTAGTTTTTTTAATCAAAGAAGGGTTTTCCCTTCCGATTTTCATTACTGAAAACCAACATCTAAATCTAAACCATAGTATTTGCCCTAGAACTACCAGGTTCAACATCTCGCAACATAAACCCATACAACCTCCATCGCAAAAAAAACCATACAACCATACGCCAAGGAGGTACGTAGTACTATGAATTCCATTTTCGCTCCATACCAATCGTTCTAAAAACTACTTACTACTTATAACACGCCATTGAAAATCGGAACTCTTAAGCCCGCTAAAAATGATATTTTAAATGTGGCTACTCGATCTGTGGCAACTGGCGAGCCACCACGCTCCAAGTCATTCACCTGTGGTCCCGACCATCAACTCCTACGGATCAAATTATCACGCGAGCTGACTATTGCTACAAAGGTGCTCCACCACGTACCCGGTACCCGCGAATGCAGCAATCGTGCTCCTAGGGTTTTAGGGTTTATTTGTTAATGTCACCTTTACGTAACACTCATGTGTGCGAGACAGCGAGAGGCCGACTGCGTGCGTGCGCCTCTTCTCTTCGTATATGTACTCCACTGTTTGTCTGGTGTCCAAAAAATTATAATAACTACTAGCAATGTGCCAATGCGTTGCCACATGATCAAAGTAGATTAATACATATTCACCGATTTGATAGAAAAAAAGTCTAGTTTTGAAATACGTATATCACTAAAAATATGTTATGTTTCACTCAAAATATATTCCTTTGGCGGTTTTGATGAGATAAGGGAGGAATGTTGTTGGTTTCAAGATTCGAGAAGTGGTATATGTCTAATTTCTACTCTTACTAGCAAGATGCCCGTGCGTTGCACGGAACATCAAGATCTTGTGGGAGAAAAGGATGAATGAGGGAAGGCCTTATCTGCAAATGTGGTGAAGAGTGCGAGTAAATTGCCATATTTTCCTTCCTATCCATCAGATATAAATCGGACGACCTACATTGCAGGATGGCAGGCCCACCATCATCAACAACTCTATTTTTATCCCTACTCTTATAAAAAGCATTGTCGGTGATGATCGTGTGCCTGCCATCCTGCAATATAGGCCGTCCGATCTATATCTGACGGATAGGAAGGAAACTATGGCAATTTTGCAAAAAGATACCCACACCCCCTCTCCACATTTGCAAATAAGGCCTTCCCTCGTTCATCCTTTTCCCCCACAAGATAAACTACTCATACAAATGCATCTTGATGTTCCGTGCAACGCATGGGCATCTTGCTAGTTGTTGCAAAAAGCCCATGTGTGTGTGAGAGAGAGAGGGAGAGTGGAGGAGGACGGAGTGCATGTGTGACAAAGACACAAGGTGTGTGTGTGCGATAGGTATCAGCTTAAAATGAGGCGTGTGCACGATCGAGAGGGCGTGTCTCAAGAAGGGAAGAAAAATCTACATAGATACAAGGAGCGGGAGAGAGACATGTATGCGATGGTGGAAGCATGAGTGTGCGGGTATATAAACCTATCTAGAGGCTAGCTAGTCGATAAATGTTTGTGAGAGAAATACGAGTCGGGGTGCGAAAGCGAGAGTTTTGTGTGTGAGAGAGAGACGGTAGTAGGGAAGGGGAGTGGAAGCAGGAGTTGTGTGTGTGTGCGAGAGAGAGAGAGAGAGAGAGAGAGGAGACGGTAGTTGGGGTTGTCTGATCGGTAAACAAATGAATAATGTCAGTCTGGGATGGAGACGAAAAGGAGACCACAACAAATGTTGTGTCTACAGGAGAGAGAGGGTAATTTTAGTGGTATGAGTCATATGTAGAGACATATAGGGTGTGTGAGAGAATCCCATAGAGAGAAAGACAAAGTGAAAGACGAGTGGAGACTGTGTGTGTGGCGGTGAAAAAGAAAGCTTAGGTATCGAGTGATACCAGAGAACAGTAGAGACGTGAGAGATAATGAAAACCGTGTAATGTATAATGATAGGGAGAGTGTGACACTTCTCAAGGGAGACGTCGAGAGACCATGTTTGCGAGGATAGGAGAAACATGAAGTGAGCGTGTGGGTGAGCTGGAGAAAAGAGAGTGATAGCTACCTGAAGGAGCATGCATGCAAGAGAGATGGGCGTGAAAGGAGTGAACAAAAAAGGGATTCAAATATTTGAATTCGAGATGATGATACATGTAATCCATACTTAAACCAAAATTGATCTATCAAACATGCATACTCATATGAATTCATGCACATCTATGTTATTTAATATGTAGATATTACTGATCCATACATTTTAGTAGAACATAATTTGGTTAAAAAATTCGAATTCAACCTTAAGATTTCGAGATCGTTGTATTTGTAAATCATATTATACATATAAAGGAGCAGAATTCTTTGTTGTGCTTTTGAAAGTATATATAAAAAATGATGTATATAGAATGTAATTCCAATTAAAAATGGATCCCGCTCGAAAATAATAATAGAATACAAACGGGATTCAAATTGAGTTGGCACGGTAAACGTGCACTCTGCAAAATTTGAACGAAGCGGGGAAAGTCGCAGTAACCGCCCGAAACCAAAATCTACGAGATGGAAATCACTACTGCTTATCCCTGCCATGCAAAGCCTATCTGTTGGATTTCTATAGGTTTCGATAGGGGTAGGTTTGTAATTTCACCCAAACGTGACGTAACTGCCTCTCACCCGAATTCATACACGGTGGGCGCCAAAACACAGTGTGTCCTCGGCCGAAATCGACTCCCTCCCCGATTCATATTCATACACGGTGGGCGCCAAAAACAAACTCTCGTCGGCAAATATTCGGTGTATGCGAGATTACCGTCCTATCCCCAACCGACTAATGTTGTTGTGATGTAGTAGAAATTTGAAACGGGGGCTAATTTTGTAAATTTCCTCGCATTTGAGACAAGCGCGCCCTTAATACATGGTTCCCCCTTCCTCTCTACCTCCCTTTTCCCCATTCGTACTCCGTGGGCACCAAAACACCCTCTCCACCCCACCCTCCTCCGTCCGCCGCCGTCAGCCACCCCATCCACCGCCGTCCTCTACCATGCCAGAGCTGATACCCCGACGACGCCGTCGATTACAAGAGATTGACCTCTCTCATCCACGGCTTCGTACCAGGATCCTTGCATCCGGTCCTCTCGCTTCATCCCCGCCGTCATCCACCTTGCCGGCACCGCTCCTACGACCGTCTCGTCCACCGCGCCCCGCCGCCACCGTCTACCCTCCTAGATCTTCTTCCACGCCGCCGACAGCCATCGCTACCGCCGCACCGTCAAATTCTCACCAGATGCGTACACGGCGCCGCACCAGTGGCGGTACTCTTTCGTATCTGCTCAACTTATTTATCGCAGCAAGAAAATAGATCGCCACTGCTTTACTCTGATTTCTTGTCTTGGTTGTGAAGTTGCCTTTGTCCGGTTTGCACCTTCAGATCCGCCATGGCACGCTCAACACTATACTCCCAATACTTATGGTTTTCCCCTTTTATATTCCACACTAGTTAAATCACAGTAGACTAAATTTCAAAATTGGGTCAGCCGATTTTTCAGAGCTCGCCGGAGTTCGCCGGTGCGACCGAAGGGGCTCGCGTGGTTGTGGGGCCTTGGCGAACGAAGAAAACTCGACGCGGGTGGGGGTTGGGGCGGGAGTGGGGTGGGGTAGTGGAGGAACACAGGCGGTGGGGGCCGGTGGTCCGACCAACGGCCCGTGCGGTGTTCTGTATGGGAAGAATCAGAGACGAGGAAGAAGAAGGGTTAGGAGACGTAGGATCTTCATCCAACCGCCTGAAATGGTCGAGAGACAGCTAGGAGTTGCATTCTTAATGCGCTCTGGTTCATCATGTGTGGGCACTGCACAACCAACATTTTATTATCCAAAATCTGCTTGCTCTTCTTTACCATGTTCCTCTTCCGTTCTTCTTTAATATGTAATCTCTCCATTCCTAAATACAAGTCTTTGTATAGATTCCACCATGGACTACATATGGAGCAAAATGAGTGAATCTACACTCTAAAATGTATCTGGATGCATCTGTATGTGATCCATAGTGGAAATCTCTACCAAGACTTTTATTTTGGAATGGAGGGAGTATGATAGTAGTACAGTATGTTCCTTGTACTGAAGATGAGCAGGGACATTTGCAGTGTAGAGGTCTATACGGTCGGTTGTGATGGACACTTTGAGCCTCTTTGATTCGTAGGATCTTGTAAACATAGGAATAGGATTTGTAGTGGCCTGCCCACTTGGATCCTATAAGAATAGCAAGGAAATGCAGGGAGATGTGTCGCCTTTGAGAGTTACACTGATATTAATAGTACTGCACCTTCACTTGAAGAGAGCTAGTATCCGAAGCCTTTCTAGCCGTACCGGCAATACTAGCACATATATTCCAGCAAGTTCCACTTTGCTGATTTTACTCTGATGCTTAAGGTTTTCATGTTATATCTACACTATGATCTGTGTAGCTGCTTTGTGTCGCACTAGCAGCAGTCCACTCTTGAAGCTAAACACTGCAATGACTTACAAAATTGGCACCAAGGCATTGAGTGCCATTCTGGATGCAATGAAACTCAGACGCTCCCCACCTGTTGATTCTTGTTCAGAATATGATCCTAATGACTATTTTAACCTCGAGGAGTCAAAGGCAGATGGCTTGTCCTGTTCACCCATCAAGGTGCCTGTTCTAATTTGGCAATGTTTTATTGATTGTGGGTATCTTGCATATGTTGTCTTACATTTCTTCTACTTTGTTGCACCGCCATCTGCTTAGTTTACCCATCATATATGTCGAGATGCCATGCCCATCCATTATCAATACATATTCCATCTGTCATCATACCATGTTTTCCACTCAAATGTTGTTCTTGTGCATCAGACATCAAAAAGGAAGAGGGTGATTGCTGAACCTGAAGGAGCACCAGCAAAGTCCTTGAAAAACGTGGTGGTGCCAGAGAAATCAGACAGCACCCCACTTATATTGGTTGTACAACCAGTGACACAAAACGTAGGACCGACTCCAGCAGACTGTACCCATACTTCACTGGCCACACCACTAGCCCCACCACACAGGACCTGCACTCCAGCAAAAGGTATACCGATTCCATTTTCCATAGCACCTGCTATACCACAGAAAAATCCCACCCCAGCAAAAAGTCCAGCAAGTCCATCGGCCGAAGACCTATCCCAACTACAGAGACGGCCAATTCCTGCAGATTGGAACCCCATTCCATTTATTCCCAGTTTAAAAGAAAATGCTTTCAATGTTGTTAGGGACTACGTGCATATATTCCCATCATGGGAAGATTATTGTGAAGACAAACACCATTTTCACATCTTCCTGTCCAACTTACGTGTAAGTGCTATTATTCATGGTTATTATTTTCCTATTTTCTGCTGATTGAACACATCAATGATTTGCATTACATTGTTGTAACTAGGCGAGGGTCAATCTGGATAGTCATGACGAGCAAAGCTTGCTTGTGCTTTTCAAGGAAGCATTGCAGCAGTATCGGTGTTACCTGAGGAAATCACACTTTGATGGCAAGTCTATAAACGAATTTCTGGTGAAGTCTCCTATGCTAAATTTAGAAGACATTGAATGGAAAAACCTTGTTATGCACTGGTCCCATTCCCAGGATGAGGTACTGTCTACGAAATCACATGACAATTTGAACTTCTATTTTTCCGCATGTGCCTTACGGATCTTTTTTGCAGGAAATCTGCTCGAAGAAGAATTCTGATTTGACAAGAACGACAGGATATCGCAAATATGCTGCCCGCTGCTTTGCTCTTGTTAGTACATGTTGTCCTGTATCACTGTACTTGCATACATACCTGGTTCATTATGTGACAGCTGTATGCATGATAGCTTTCTTATCAATTGTTCGCTCCAAATTATCTGATCTGTATGAATGGTTACATTAGTGTAGAATATATCCAATGCCAATGTTTTTTTGGCTCTGCATTGTTCTTGTAAGTACATGATGTCCTTTATCAGTGTACTTATAATGACAGGTAGTTGTTCATGTACCATCACTCTGCAACTTATTTTCCTTTGCCCTCCATTTTCTACACATCAGATCTATATTTACTCTTACCATAAGGTTGGTACTGAAGAAGTTTAGTTGTGCATTGCTCTTGGCTGTACCTTTTGCCTGTATCGCTGCACTTACATTTGTAGCTACTTGGTTATGTAGCATCACTCTTCATCTTATCTTAAATATTCTCCATTTTTTCGTATATTATCACATCTATATTTACTATTAACAAAATGTAGAATAAAGGCAATGCTTTTGAAGAAGATTCTGTGGTAAACTTCTTGAATTGCCCCCCCCCATCAGTGTAACGCCCCAAGACCGATGTGTCAGGTGTCTTCCAGTTATTCGCTGTGTTGCCTTGTCTTTTGCTTGCGTGTCATGCTTTTCATATCATGTCGTCTTGTGAATTTCATTTGCATACATGTTCGTTGCATGCATCCGAGCATTTTCCCCGTTGTCCGTTTTGCTTTCCGGCGCTCCTATGTCCCCCGGTGTCCCTTTCTACCTCTTTTCGTGTGCGGGTGTTAAACGTTCTCGGATTGGACCAAGATTTGCCAAACGGCCTTGGTTTACTACCGGTAGACCGCCTGTCAAGTTTCGTGCCATTTGGACTTCGTTTGATACTCCAACGGTTAACCGAGGAACCGTAAAGGCATCGTGTGTGTTGAAGCCCAACACCCCCTCCAAAGTGGCCAAAACCCACCTAAACCCCCTCCATCATCTAGGACGTTCGATCACGATCGCATGGCCGCAAACCGCACCTCATTTGGAGCATCCTAGCTCCCTCTACATATATATGTGTGTGTGTGTGTGTGTGTGTGTGTGTGTGTGTGTGTGGCTCTCCCCGAAAATTCGCGGATGAACCCTAGCTTCCCCCACCTCGCGCCACCGGACAAAGTTCCCCGCGCCCGGACATGTCCAGCTGCCGCCCCGGTGAATCCCGCCTTGCCACTTCAGCACCGCGGCCCTCTCTCTCCTCCTCCACCGCGCCAGCCGCCGCGGCCCGCCTGGCCCGCGGGAGGCCCGCCCCGGGCCGCCAGGGGCCCGAACCGCCTTTCTCGCCGCACCGCCCTTCTCCACGCGTGCCGCCGCCTAGCGCGTTGCTCCGCCACCCGTCGGCGCGGCTCCCCACGCCCGACGCCGCTCTTCCGCCGACCCTATCGAACGCCGCCCTTCGCCCCGCACGCCGTACGTGCCTCCGTTCGCCGGCGCCATCCGCCGCCTCGCCGGTGTCGTCCACCGGCGCCGCCCCGCACCACTCGCCGGAGACCGCCCGCACTCGCCGGAATCCGCTCCAGATCCGATCCGGGGAGTGGGATGAGATCCACCACTCCCCTGATCCAAACGCGTCGCCCACAACCGGATCCACCCCGTCCTGCTTCGTCCGATCCCGCATTGACTTCCTCCGAAGGTCGAACTTCTCTAAGTCCCCAGGTCTGCTATATTTTATGCATACTTCATTGCATCATATCTTGTCATCCGTGGCTCCATTTTGGGCGTGTAGCATATCGAATTGTTCGTCTCAACGAGTAATTCATTTCATCTCATTGCATCATGTTCATTTGAGCTCATATTGATGCCCTAAATGCTGTTGCAAGAGTGTTATGCAATGTTAGTGTCAGATGCTTATCAGTAATTGGACTTTTGTCATTTTGTCATGACTGATGTGTGCCTCCTATGAACTTGAGCCCTACATGTGTTTTGAAGTATGCCATGCCATCTTTACAGGGGTGTATGCCATATATTTTTGTGATCTCTATGGTGACTAGCACAAGCATGCAAAGTAGCCCTCTCAATGTTGCTGATTTCAGGGACATAGAAATATTCTAAGTCTTTGCCCTGTCAATATTTTTATGCCATGTATTCATGTTGCTACTGAGTGATCCATGCCTCTTTTGAGCATGATCAGTAAGGATGTTTTGTGGATATTGTGGTGCTCTATCCATCCATGTATTTGTTTGCAATTATGGAGCACCCTAGATTGAGTCAATCGAGCTCTACTTTTGCTATAAAATGTTCCTGGCAGATTGTTTACATGTTAAGCAATTTTGCCGAGCTTGTTGTAGTTGATCCTTTCATGCTATGATGTTGCTCTTGCCATGTTTAGCTTCTATGCCATGTCTACTTGCTGGGTGTATTCTTAGTTTGTCATGCAATTCCTTGTGGTGAGTGCATCGAGCTCGTAAACATGCCTACTTAATATCTGTTTTGCCATGTTCCAGTTTTCTTCTAAGTCTGAATCTGTTAACGATAATTGCTATGTTCACACGGTTGCCATTGTATTTTCTGATCCCTTTTGGCTCATGGTCAGTAAGGGACTTTTGTTGTATGCTTTGAGTAGCTTCATTCCATGCCTTGCTTTGCCATGATATGTTCCTATAACATGTTGTTATCTTGCTCTAAACATTGCTTCCTGATGTTAAATTCCTGGCATGTTGGTTATTTCACTAAGTCTGAAACCTGATATCTTTTGCACTTTTGCCATGCTTGTTTGAACCTGCTATTGAGTGAATTAGCCGTAGCTCAGTGTTCATCTTTTTTCAAGAATCTTGAGTGGATCCCTGCCATGTTTTTTGTTGCTATGTTAGAGTGCAGTAGCTTGTTGTTCTTGATGCATTTAGGTGGCCTCGTGCTGTTAATCGCAGACCGGTGCCATATTTGTTTTGCTTGTCATTTGCAAACCGTGCATCCAATTCCGGTGATCTTTATATCGATTTCAACCGAAATCAACTCCTCTTTCTAGTGGCACTCTTGGATTTCCAAGTTGAGGCCAGATTCAATCATTCTTTTTCGAAGCATGCATATGCACAACATATCGCATCCCGCATATCATGCCATGTTTTGCATCATTGTTGTTTGTGCATTGCACGTGGTTGATTGTGTCTCCCTTTGCTTGTGTTCTTGCTTTGGGTAGAGCCGGGAGACAAGTTCGTGTTCAAGGAACCCGTTGAGTACGCATTCGAGGTTCAAGCTTTCGTCTTCTCGGAGATCTTTGCAGGCAAGATGACCATACCCTCGAAATCACTTCTATCTTTACTTGCTAGTTGCTCGCTCTATTGCTATGCCTATGCTGCGATACCTACCACATGCTTTATCATGCCTCCCATATTGCCATGTCAAGCCTCTAACCCACCTTGTCCTAGCAAACCGTTGTTTGGCTATGTTACCGCTTTGCTCAGCCCCTCTTATAGCGTTGCTAGTTGCAGGTGAAGCTTGGAGCTTGTTCCTTGTTGGAACATGGATTTTGTTGGGATATCACAATATCTCTTATTTAATTGATGCATCTATATACTTGGTAAAGGGTGGAAGGCTCGGCCTTATTCCTGGTGTTTTGTTCCACTCTTGCCGCCCTAGTTTCCGTCATACCGGTGTTATGTTCCTTGATTTTGTGTTCCTTACACGGTTGGGTTATAATGGGAACCCCTTGACAGTTCGCTTTGAATAAAACTCCTCCAGCAAGGCCCAACCTTGGTTTTACCATTTGCACTAACAACATACCACCTTCCCTTGGGTTCTGCAGACTCAAGGGTCATCTTTATTTTAACCCCCCCCTCCCCGGGCCAGTGCTTCTCTAAGTGTTGGTCCGAAATAGAGTCACTTGCAGCGCCACCTCGGGGAAACTTGAGGGCTTGTTTTAGCTGTACGTAGCGCTCATCCGGTGTTGCCCTGAGAACGCGATATGTGCAGCTCATATCAGGATGTCGGCGCATCGGGCGGCTTTGCTGGTTTAGTTTTACCATTGTCAAAATGTCTTGTAACCGGGATTCCGAGTCTGATCGGGCCGTCTTGGGAGAAGGAATATCCTTCATTGACCGTGAGAGCTTGTGATGGGCTAAGTTGGGACACCCTTGCAGGGTTTTGAACTTTCGAAAGCCGTGCCCGCGGTTATGGGCATATGGGAATTTGTTAATGTCCGGTTGTAGAAAACCCGAACCTAAATTAATTAAGATGGATCAACCGCGTGTGTAACCGTGATGGTCTCTTCTCGGCGGAGTTCGGGAAGTGAACACGGTGTTGGAGTTATGCTTGACGTAGGTTGCTCTAGGATCACTTCTTGATCATAGTTTTCTCGACCGTGCCTTGCCTTCTCTTCTCGCTCTCTTTTGCGTAAGTTAGCCACCATATATGCTAGTGCTTGCTGCAGCTCCACCTCACAAACCTTTTCCCTACCTATAAGCTTAAATAGTCTTGATCGTGAGGGTGTGAGATTGCTGAGTCCCTGTGACTCACAGATACTTCCAAAACCATCTTGCAGGTGCCGATGATATCGTGCAGGTGACGCAACCAAGCTCAAGGAGGAGCTCGATGAAGTTCGTGTTCGTTATGTTGTTCCGTTTCCAGTTGATCAGTAGTGGAGCCCAGTTGGGGCGATCGGGGATCTGTAGCATTAGGGGTAGTCTTATTTTATTTTGGTTCCGTAATTGGACCTTTATTGTATCTGGATGTTGTAATGCTTTATTCATGTATTGTGTGGAGTGGCGATTGAAAGCCAACTATGTATCTCTTTCCTTATTCATTACATGGGTTGTGTGAAGATTACCTCTCTTGCGACATTGCTTACAATGCGGTTCTGCCTCTAAGTCGTGCTTCGACACGTGGGAGATATAGCCGCATCGTGGGCGTGACAATCAGCATGGACAAGGCCTTTATAGAGCCTGTCTTCACCAATAATGTAAGTTTGTCCATCTCAAGCCTTCAAACTTTGTTGTATATATTTGGTTAGGCATGACTGCAACAGCTGTTTATTTTTGGTGTTTGCATCAAATTGCTTGTTTAAAGTTTATTATGTAGTTCATAAACAAAAGTTTGTGCTTTCTCAATTTAAGTTTTCAGTTGTACAACCAAGTTCCTTCTTCATACCATGTAAATTAAACTATACATAGCAAGTGATCTTCTTTTGCACTGCATGTATTCTTATGTTCTTCATCCGCAATCCAGTGGTGTGGTGAACCTACCCACTACAACACAATGTCATATTCTGCAATGTCTTAACTATGAACAATGTCATATCATTCTACTATTATTTAAACCGTCTCTTTATTTGCCAATCTGAAATGGTATAAATTGACAGCACACTAACCATTGATACTTATGAGTTCTTGATCTATAATCCAGTGGCGTCGTGAAGCTGCCAACTCCTTCACAATGTCATTTCCTGCCATGTCTTGACCTGAACAATAAAATATTGTGTTAATGCAATTTTAAACTGCGTCACTTTATTCGTTAGTAAGAAATGTGATGAATTGTCAGCACTCATCATACTTTTATGTGCAAAACATGTCATCTGTGTGCTTGTTTATCTTTCAGAGTGAGGAAGGTATAAGTGTTGAACAAGCACTGTCTCATCATCTTGCTCAGCTGCTTGCGCTGCAGCTCCCCAGCAGGGCTAACCTTTCTTGAACTCTATTGAAGTGCTGTCGGTTTTGTATATTATTTTGTCGGCATGTTTATTTGCACTGGTGATGATCTTTGATGCCCATTGTATGTAATATGTTGTCTGCTTGTGCTTTATTATCATAATGGCGAACTTTGATGCCCAGTGGATGTAATATGCCGTAATTTCTTTATTGTATAGTCTAGGTTTTTTCTTATTCACGATGCTGCAGTTATTTTACTGTATATATATATCCTGTCTTCGCAGTAAACCGGCCAAACCGTAAAATTACGGTACATAATCGGGTCGTCATGCAATCACGATGTAGGTTGGGCCTGAAACGTGTCGAACAGCTCACGGGCCGGCAGCAGCCCGAAATGAACCCCGGCCCATGATTGTGCGAATCAAATCACGGGCTTTTAACAGGCCAAAATTGTCTCGGTCCTTGTTTGGCCCAATCAGATATCGGCTGCAAGCAGGCCGGATGCAAACCGAGCCGTAGTTAGGCCCAACTATATGACTGGCTTTTAACAGGCCGAAATTAATATAGGGCCGAAATGTTAAACGGGCCCTTAACAGGCCAAAACTAATATCAGGCCAAGTTACTAAGTGGGCCTTTAGCAAGTGGGCCCAAAAGCATAATGTCCAGTTGACGGGCCGAATCTGATATGAGCCATAATTGAGCCCAAAGCCTCTTAAAGGGCCGGACCTGATCTGGGCCGTAATTTGGCCCAGAACGTGGTAGGCTTTTAATGGGCTGGATCTCATATGGGCCACTATTAGGCCCGGAGCGTGGCAGGCCATTAATGGACCGGATCAAATATGGGCCGGCATTTGGCCCAAAACATGGTAGCCAGTTAATGGGCCAGCCTACTAGGGTCCTCAAAATCTTGTGGGCCTACAGCTGGGCCGGCCCATTAATGTCGGCGAAATCTCGTGGGCCTTTAGTTGGGCCGGCCCATTATGATCCGCAAGAATCTTATGGGCCTTTACCTGGGCCGGCCCATTATGACACACAAAAATCTTGTGGTCCTTTACCTGGGCCGGCCCATTATGGCCCGCAAAATCTTGTGGGCCTTTAGCTGGGCCAGCCCATTATGGTTCGCAAACTCTCGTGGGCCTTTAGCTGGGCCGGCCCATTATGGTCCGCAAAATCTTGTGGGCCTTCAGTTGGGCCGGCCCATTTAAACTTGGTGGGCCGGTCCACGTGTCAACATATCATAGGCGTCTCGCCCATTGGATGAGTGACACCTGTGCCAACGCGGACCTGACACGTGTCTCCTCCAGCCAATGATGATTTTACACGTGGAAAATCCCCATTGGTCGGGGCTGTTAACGGGTTATCGGATCCAAAACCCGACACGATAGCTTAACGGCGTTCCATTATGGTGGATGCCACGTGTCGGTCACCCTTGACGAAAGCAATTCTGTGACGCGTGATTTATCGTCATGGAAGTGGACACTTCCGTGATGATAATTTTGGTAATGTCATGGAACACTTCTACGACAGCACGGGTATGACTATCTTGATTCTGTCATAAAATCGTCATGGATGTACATGCATGATAGAAAACGCGACCTACTGTGACAAACACGTATCATCACGAAAGTGTATTTTTTTGTAGTCCAAGGCGATGAAAAACTTCTTTCACCAAGAGGATAGGAGAAAACTTGGATCATTTATAAGCACCATAATAGCAACATTCCTTAGGGAAGGCTTTAGGTGAAACATGACACAAGATAACTCCAACGAAGAGATTGGTGGATTTAAAATATCTCATTCTTAACAAATGTTGAATCATGACATACGAAGGGAAAATGTCAAGAGTGACATAACACCACCTCAAAAGATGAGATATGAAAGAATTGCACTTCGGAATGCAAGATGGAGAATGCTTCAACTCATCAAAACAAAACATGTGTTTAAAACCATGTTTATTTTTTATTATACCTTGGTGGAACTTAACTTCGTGAGAAATCTTGAAGAACAATTGAAGAATGAAAAGAATCCTTGACGAACCACCATGTAACCCCCATGAAGAACTCCGGATAGGAAATGATAACATAAAAGAATTGAAGGTTTGAAGAGAACAAGATTAAAGTCTTGCAATGATTGGACGGAGCTTCGCAATGATATAAATGAGAAAACTTGGAACTCCGGAAAAGAAAGATGAACAAATTAGCACCGACAAATTGATATCATGAATGAACTACGGAAGAAAAGAATTGAATCACCTCAAAGAAAACAAGAATAAGATTTATTGTATGTTTATCCTTCATCAACTTAACTTGATGACAAGCAACAGATTTGGCATACTACTTATTCTCGTAGAAAGGAATAAGAGAGATATAGCGCAAACTTGAGGAAGGTCTTCAACGAACCACCGGTAGGATTTGGAAAACGAGAGCTGAAAGCTGGAATGAATAATTCTGAGATGATGGGCTTCGTATAATCAAACTAAAAAGACTCCTGAATTGCTCCAGATGGGTGAAAATAATTCTCACAATCAAAAACAATTATGAGAGGATGGCATAAAGCTAGCACCAAGAATCTTCAAGAGAACGGATATGATTGCAGAGAAACTCTTCTTCGGTCTTCAAATGTTGAGAATGATGACGAGAACCACCACTAAGAATTGTTTAGACACTCTAGGAGAATCAAAAGAGAAGAGGTTGAGCCAACGATGTAAAGAATTTGAAAGATCTTGGAGAAATACATATGACTGATGATAATTCATTCTTACGTCAAACTTGGATAAGAATTTGGGAATCGCTCCGGATAAATTAGAAGAGTCAGGTAAGATCCTGGGAAAAAACCTGTGGGTTATGGGCCCACTCAAGAGAAACACCGTTGGAATGCTTTTCAAGAGAGATTGCACCAGTTGAATTAAATAGCTTGAATGAGATAACATCCCCAAAAGAACTTGAGCGAATTGAGAATGGAACTTGAATCTTCTGAGATATCTTCAACACTCCAGAACAAATGAATGGTGAGAAGAGGATGATTAAGAGGTGCACTGGCATGAGAAAACATTTGAAACGAGGAAAAAGGAATATTATCAACACCGAAAGATTGCGTTGAAAACACCGGGGAAGATAAGAGAACAAAGAATGATAAACTTGAAGCTTCCTTTAGCATCTTCATGAGAATCGCCGGATAAGAACATTGACGGAAAATAATGGAGATACTTCACATCCATAAAATAGATACTTGATTAAGAAATCTGAGTCCTTGAAGAAAAAGGGTGGGAGGGCGGGAAAACAAAGGCAACTTGGGGCTGATGGAATGAATACCGTTGAGAAAACTGAGTATTGATGTCACAAAAATTGAAAGGATAGGATTAACTTCGAGAGAAGCACATCGGTTGAAAAGGATTGGCATGACCATCTCGATGATCGAAAAAGGATTAGCACTCCCATAGAAATACGAGAACACCACTTGGAAAAGGTATGGAATCCACATTTTGACTCCGAAGCAACTCGAATACCACAAACTCAAAACAAAAACAAAGGATTGGCTAGCAAAATAAGCCGGAAACAAACATATGATAGATCCCATATCGTATCATGTGTCTGTTGGAAAGATTATTCTAGGCGCTACTTGAATTCCCACTTATAAACTCCCGAAACTTTCTGGTTATGCAATCAAGTGCTGGGGATACAAGGGAAGCATAATAGCTCACCCAAACTAACAATCCCTACATCCAGTTGTATCCTGATACGTCCATTTTGCATCATGCTTTTATATTGATATTTATTGCATTATGGGTTGTTATTTCACATTATGTCACAATACTTATGGCTATTCTGTCTTATTTTACAAGGTTTACATAAGGAGGGAGAATGCCGGCAGCTGGAATTCTGGACTGGAAAAGGAGCAAATATTAGAGACCTATTCTACACAACTCCAAAAGTCCTAAAACTCCATGGAATACCTTATAATAAATAATTAAAATCCTCGCCAAAGATGAAGACCAGGGGGCCCACACCCTGTCCATGAGGGTGGGGGCGCCCCCCCTAGGGCGCCCCCCTAGGGTGCGCCCCCTACCTCATGGGCCCCCTGGTGGCTCTCCGATGACCATCTTCTGCTATATGAAGTCTTTCGTCGAGAAAAAACCCAGAAGCAACCTTTCAGGGCGAAACTCCGCCGCCACGAAGCGGAACCTTGGAGGATCCAATCTAGAGCTCTCGCAGAGCTGTTCTGCCGGGGAAACTTCCCTCCCGGAGGGGGAAATCACCGCCATCGTCATCACCAACGCTCCTCTCATCGGGAGAGGGCAATCTCCATCAACATCTTCATCAGCACCATCTCATCTCAAAACCCTAGTTCATCTCTTGTATCCAATTATTGTCTCCAAGTCCGGGATTGGTGCTAGTAGGTTGCTAGTAGTGTTAATTACTCCTTGTAGTTGATGCTAGTTGGTTTAATTGGTGGAAGATCATATGTTCAGATCCTTTATGCATATTATTACCCCTTTGATTATGAACATGGATATGCTTTGTGAGTATTTATGTTTGTTCCTGAGGACAAGGGAGAAGTCTTGCTATTGGTAGTCATGTGAATTTGGTATTCGTTCGATATTTTGATGAGATGTAAGTTGTCTAGTCTCTAGTGGTGTTATGTGAACGTCGACTACATGACACTTCACTGTTATTTGGGCCTAGAGGAAGGCATTGGGAAGTAATAAGTAGATGATGGGTTGCTAGAGTGACAGAAGTTTAAACCCTAGTTTATGCGTTGCTTCGTAAGGGGCTGATTTGGATCCATATGTTTCATGCTATGGTTAGGTTTACCTTAATAATTTTGTTATAGTTGCGGATGCTTGCAATAGAGGTTAATCATAAGTGGGATGTTTGTTCAAGTAAGAACAGCACCCAAGCACCGGTCCAACCGCATGTTAAATTATCAAAGTACTGAACGCGAATCATATGAACGTGATGAAAACTAACTTGAAGATATTCCCAAGTGTCCTCGGGAGCGCTTTTCCTTATATGAGTGTTTGTCCAGGCTTGTCCTTTGCTACAAAAAGGATTGGTCCACCTTGCTGCACTTTATTTACTTTGGTTACTTGTTGATCGTTACAAATTATCTTATCACAAAACTATCTGTTACCACTTATTTCAGTACTTGCAGATAATACCTTGCTGAAAACCGCTTATCATTTCCTTCTGCTCCTCGTTGGGTTCGACACTCTTACTTATTGAAAAGACTACGGTAGATCCCTTATACTTGTAGGTCATCAAGACTCTTTTCTAGCGCCGTTGCCGGGGAGTGAAGCGCCTTTGGTGGGTGGAATTTGGTAAGGAAAAATTTCTATAGTGTGCTGAAATTTATGTCACTTGTTACTATGGAAAGTAATCCTCTAAGGGGCTTGTTTGGGGTATCTTCACCCCGACCAGTAGAGCAAAGAGTTGCTCCTCAACCTACTAAACCTATTGAAAATGAAATTCCTTATGAGTATCCTTCGGGTATGATAGAAAAACTTCTAGCTAATCCTTTTACAGGAGATGGAACAAAGCATCCTGATGAACACCTAACATATGTGGATGAAGTTTGCGGATTATTTAAGCTTGCAGGTATACCCGATGATGTTGCTAAGAAGAAGGTCTTCCCTTTATCTTTGAAGGGAGATGCATTGACATGGTATAGGCTATGTGATGATACGAGATCATGGAACTATAGAAGATTGAAATTGGAATTTCATCAAAAGTATTACCCTATGCATCTTGTTCATCGTGACCGTAATTATATATATAATTTTTGGTCTCGTGAAGGAGAAAGCATCGCTCAAGCTTGGGGGAGGTTTAAGTCAATGTTATATTCATGCCCCAATAATGAGCTCCCAAGAGAAACAATTCTTCAAAAAATTTATGCTCGACTTTCTGAAAATAATTGCACCATGCTCGATACTTCTTGTGCTGGCTCTTTTATGATGAAGACTATTGGATTTAGATGGGATTTATTGGATAGAATTAAACGCATCTCTGAAGATTGGGATCTCGATGAAGGTAAGGAGTCAGGTATGACACCTAAGTTTGATTGTGTTAAATCTTTTATGGATACCGATATTTTTTGTAAGTTTAGCACTAAATATGGACTTGATTCTGAGATAGGCTTCTTTCTGTGAATCTTTTGCTACTTATGTTGATCTCCCTAAGGAGAAGTGGTTTAAATATCATCCTCCCATACAAGTAAAAGTAGATGCACCTATTAAAGTTGAACAAAAGACTGTCACTTATAATGATTCTATTGTTCCTACTTGTTATGTTGAGAAACCACCTTTCCCTGTTAGGGTAAAGGATCATGCTAAAGCTTCAACTGTGGTTCGAAAAAGCAATACTAAAACATATACACCTCCTGAGCAAGTTAAAGTAGAACCTAATATTGCTATTGTTAAAGACTCTTGTCTGATAATATTGATGGGCATGTTATTCAGTTCTGCGGTGAAACTGCTAGAATTGCTAAACCTTGTGCTAAAGATAAAAATAGACATGTGGTAGGCGTGCCTGTTATTTTTGTTAAAATAGGAGAACATTGTTATCATGGCTTATGTGATATGGGAGCTAGTGCTAGTGCAATACCTATTGACTTATACAAAGAAATTATGCATGATATTGCACCTGTTGAGTTAGAAGAAATTGATGTCACTATTAAACTTGCTAATAGAGATACTATTTCACCAATGGGAATTGTTAGAGATGTTGAAGTCTTGTGTGGGAAAACTAAATATCCTACTGATTTTCTTGTTCTTGGTTCCCCACAAGATAGCTTTTGTCCCATTATATTTGGTAGACCCTTCTTAAATAATGTTAATGCTACCATAGATTGCACAAGGGATGTTGTTACTGTCGGTTTAGATGATATGACTCATGAATTTAATTTCTCTAAATTTAGTAAACAACACCGTGTAGAAGAATTGTCTAGTAAGGATGAAATTTTTGGTCTTGCTTCTATTGCCGTACCTCCTAGTGATCCTTTAGAACAATATTTTCTAGACCATGAGAATGATATGTTTATGAATGAAAGAAGGGAAATAGATGATGTATTCTTTAAATAGGAACCTATTCTGAAACACAATTTTCCTGTTGAAATCCTAGGGGATCCCCCTCCACCTAAGGGTGATCCCGTGTTTGAGCTTAAACCGTTGCCTGATAATCTTAAATATGCGTATCTTGATGAAAAGAAGTTATATCATGTTATTATTAGTGCTAACCTTTCAGAGCATGAAGAAGAAAGATTATTGAAAACTCTGAAGAAGCACTGTGCTACTATTGGATATACTCTTGATGATCTTAAGGGCATTAGTCCCACTCTATGTCAACATAAAATAAATTTGGAAGCAGATGCCAAACCAGTTTGTGATCCTCAACGATGTCTCAATCCTAAAATGAAAGAAATGGTAAGAAAAGAAATACTAAAGCTTCTGGAGGCAGGTATAATTTATCCCGTTGCTGATAGTCAGTGGGTAAGTCCTGTTCATTGTGCCCCTAAGAAGGGAGGTATTACTGTTGTTCCTAATGATAAATATGAATTGATTCCACAAAGAATTATTACAGGTTATAGGATGGTAATTGATTTCCGCAAATTAAATAAGGCTACTAAGAAAGATCATTACCCCTTACCTTTTATCAATCAAATGCTAGAAAGATTATGCAAACATACACACTACTGCTTTCTAGATGGTTATTCTGGTTTCTCTCAAATACCTGTGTCGGCTAAAGATCAATCAAAGACTACTTTTACATGCCCTTTTGGTACTTTTGCTTATAGACATATGCCTTTTGGTTTATGTAATGCACCTGCTACCTTTCAAAGATGCATGATGGCTATATTCTCTGACTTTTGTGAAAAGATTTGTGAGATTTTCATGGATGACTTTTCCGTATATGGATCTTCTTTTGATGATTGCTTGAGCAATCTTGATCGAGTTTTGCAGAGATGTGAAGAAACTGATCTTGTCTTGAATTGGGAAAAGTGTCACTTTATGGTTAATGAAGGTATTGTCTTGGGGCATAAAGTTTCTGAAAGAGGTATTGAAGTTGATAAAGCCAAGGTTGATGCGATTGAAAAGATGTCGTGTCCCAAGGACATCAAAGGTATAAGAAGTTTCCTTGGTCATGCCGGATTTTATAGGAGGTTCATTAAGGACTTCTCAAAAATTTCTCGGCCTCCGACTAATTTATTACAAAAAGATATACCATTTGTCTTTGATGAGGATTGTGTAGAAGCATTTGAAATACTTAAGAAAGCATTAGTCTCTGCACCTATTGTTCAGCCACCTAATTGGAATTTACTGTTTGAAATTATGTGTGATGCTAGCGATCATGCTGTAGGTGCTGTTCTAGGGCAAAGAGTTGATAAACAATTAAATGTTATCCACTATGCTAGTAAGACTCTAGACAATGCTCAAAGAAATTATGCTACTACTGAAAAAGAAATTTTAGCATTTGTATTTTCTTGTGATAAGTTCAGACCTTATATTATTGATTCTAAAGTAACTATCCACACTGATCACGCTGCTATTAAATATCTTATGGAGAATAAAGATGCTAAACCTAGACTTATTAGATGGGTTCTCTTGCTAGAAGAATTTGATTTGCATATTGTTGATAGAAGAGGAGATGAGAACCCCGTTGTAGAAAACTTATCTAGGTTAGAGAATGTTCTTGATGACCCACTACCTATTGATGATAGCTTTCCTAATGAACAATTAAATGTCATAAGTACTTCTCATAGTACTCCTTGGTATGCTGATTATGCTAATTACATTGTTGCTAAATTCATACCACCTAGCTTCACATACCAACAAAAGAAAAAGTTCTTCTATGATTTGAGACATTACTTTTGGGATGACCCACATCTTTATAAAGAAGGAGTAGATGGTGTTATTAGACGTTGTGTACCTGAGCATGAACAGGAACAGATCCTACGCAAGTGCCACTCCGAAACTTATGGAGGACACCACGCGGGAGATAGAACTGCACATAAGGTATTGCAATCCGGTTTTTATTGGCCTACTCTCTTCAAGGATGCCCATAAGTTTGTCCTATCTTGTGATGAATGTCAAAGATTTGGTAATATTAGTAGACGTCAAGAAATGCCTATGAATTATTCACTTGTTATTGAACCATTTGATGTTTGGGGCTTTGATTATATGGGACCTTTTCCTGCCTCTAATGGATATACACATATTTTAGTTGTTGTTGATTACATTACTAAGTGGGTAGAAGCTATTCCAACTAGTAGTGCTGATCATAACACTTCTATTAAAATGCTTAAAGAAGTTATTTTTCCGAGGTTTGGAGTCCCTAGATATTTAATGACTGATGGTGGTTCACACTTTATTCATGGTGCTTTCTGTAAAATGCTTACTAAATATGATATTAATCATAGAATTGCATCTCCTTATCATCCACAGTCTAGTGGTCAAGTAGAATTGAGCAATAGAGAGCTCAAATTAATTTTGCAAAAGACTGTTAATAGGTCTAGAAAGAATTGGTCCAAGAAACTTGATGATGCATTATGGGCATATAGAACTGCATACAAAAATCCTATGGGTATGTCTCCATATAAAATGGTTGAAAGTGCAACTATCCCTAGGTGGTTTTGGTAATTCATAACAACATATAGCTCATTGAGCTAATGCTATTCCAAGATGATTATTTCAGGAAAGCTCAATGATTGGCATGGCATGGATGTGAAAGTGGAACCCTCAAAATGCTAAGGAAAAAGGATTGGCTCAAGCTCAAAAGCTCAAGACTCTTCATTTTATATTTTAGTGATCCAAGATCACATTGAGTCTTTAGGAAAAGCCAATACTATCAAGGAGGGATGAGGTGTTGCTTAATGAGCCTCTTGCTTCATGTGCTTAGTGATATGCTCCAAAAACCCTCAACTACTTTCCCATATCCACATATGACCTAAACCCTAAGCCAAACTCGGTCCTACCGATTCTTCCTATCCGGCGCCATCGAGTTTCACTTGTCATTAGCCACTGCCAAACCCTAGCAATTCGGTTCTACCGATAGGGATCTCGGTCTCACCGAGATGGGATTGCAAACTCTCTGTTTCCCTTTCGTAACTTTTCGGTCTCACCGAAAGAGCGAATCGGTCCCATCGAGATTGCAATGTAAATTCAGTGTTTCCCCTTTGTAACTTTTTGGTCTCACCAAAAGAGCAAATCGGTCCCACCGAGTTTGCCTGACCAACTCTCTGGTTAGCTAATTACCAAATTCGGTCTCACTGAGTTTGTGTAATCGGTCTCACCGAGATTATGTTATGCCCAAACCCTAACCATATCGGTCCTACCAAGTTGCATGTCAGTCCCACCGAAAATCTCTAACGGTCACTAGGTTTACATTTTCGGTCCGACCGAGTTTGTTGATTCGGTCCCACCGAGATTGGAAAACTGTGTGTAACGGTTGGATTTTGTGTGGAGGCTATATATACCCCTCCACCTCCTCTTCATTCGAAGAGAGAGCTATTAGAACACATACACCATTCCAACTCGTATGTTCTGAGAGAGAAACACCTACTCATGTGTTGAGACCAAGATATTCCATTCCTACCATATGAATCTTGATCTCTAGCCTTCCCAAGTTGCTTTGCACTCAAATCTTCTTTCCACCAAATCCAAATCCTATGAGAGAGAGTTGAGTGTTGGGGAGACTATCATTTGAAGCACAAGAGCAAGGAGTTCATTACCTACACACCATTTGTTACTTCTTGGAGAGTGGTGTCTCCTAGATTGGCTAGGTGTCACTTGGGAGCCTCCGACAAGATTGTGGAGTTGAACCAAGGAGTTTGTAAGGGCAAGGAGATCGCCTACTTCGTGAAGATCTACCGCTAGTGAGGCAAGTCCTGTGTGGGCGATGGCCATGGTGGGATAGACAAGGTTGCTTCTTCGTGGACCCTTTGTGGGTGGTTGCTTCTTCGTGGACCCTTCGTGGGTGGAGCCCTGTGTGGACTCGCGCAACCATTACCCTTCGTGGGTGGAGCCCTGTGTGGACTCGCGTAACCATTACCCTTTGTGGGTGGAGCCCTGTGTGGACTCTCGCAACCGTTACTCTTTGTGGGTTGAAGTCTCCATCAACGTGGATGTAGGATAGCACCACCTATCCGAACCACGGGAAAAACATCCGTGTCTCATATTGCGTTTGAATTCTCCAAACCCTTCCCTTTACATTCTTGCAAGTTGCATGCTTTACTTTCCGCTGCCAATATACTCTTTGCATGCTTGCTTGATTTATGTGATGATTGCTTGACTTGTCCTAAAATAGCTAAAATCTGCCAAGAACTAAAATTGGAAAAAGGTTAAGCTTTTATTTGGTCAAGTAGTCTAATCACCCCCCTCTAGACATACTTTCGATCCTACAAGTGGTATCAGAGCTTTGGTCTCCATTTGCTTTGATCTCCATAGCTTTGGTGGTCATAGCCTTGGTTTCACAACCTAGGAGAGTATGGCGTCTAGCCAGGGAAATTTCCACCGTAGAGGTCCCTACTTTGATGATAATAATTTTGCTAGTTGGAAGCATAAAATGAAAATGCATATTATTGGACATAACCCCACCGTTTGGGCTATTGTGTGTGTTGGTTTGCAAGGTGACTTCTTTGATGGGAGAGAACCAAACCGTGAAGCTACCGCGGATGAGTTGAAGATGTTGCAATACAATGCTCAAGCTTGTGATACTCTCTTCAACGGATTGTGCCCTGAAGAATTCAACAAAATCAGCCGTCTTGAGAATGCGAAGGAAATTTGGGACACTTTGATTGATATGCACGAAGGTACCGACTCCGTCAAGGAATCCAAGTTGGATGTGCTTCAAAGCCAACTTGACAAGTTCAAGATGAAGGATGGTGGAGGTGTCGCTGAAATGTACTCTAGGCTTGCTCTCATCACAAATGAGATTGCCGGCTTAGGAAGTGAAGAGATGACCGACAGATTCATCATCAAGAAGATTCTAAGAGCCTTGGATGGAAAATATGATACCGTGTTCACATTGATCCAAATGATGCCCAATTACAAAGATCTCAAGCCAACTGAGGTGATTGGAAGAATTGTTGCTCATGAGATGTCACTTAAGGACAAATAGGAACTTCACAACAAATCAAGTGGTGCCTATAAAGCCTCATGTGATGCCCCTACATCATCAAGTGAGAAACAAGACTTCAATGAAGAATTGAGCTTAATGGTGAAGAACTTCAACAAGTTCTACAAGAGTAGAAGCAAAGATAGAAGCTTCAAGTCAAGGTCCTACAATGACAAAAGATCTTCTAGTCGAGAGCGAAACTGCTACAGTTGTGGAAGACCCGGACACTATTCCAATGAGTGTACGGCTCCCTACAAGAGAAGAGAAGATTCTCCAAAAAGAAGAAGCAAAGAATCACCACCAAGAGAGAGGAGGAGTAGAGATGATCGTTATGAACGAAGATACTCACGGAGAAGCAAGGATTCGGAAAGGAAGGAAAAATCATCAAGGAGCTACACAAGACGAAGACATCAAGCTCATGTTGGTGAATGGGTATCCGGCTCCGACTCCGACAGCCACTCCGAGAGAAGTTATCACTCCGACTCTGAAGATACTCAAGATGAAGGTGTTGCCGGTCTAGCACTTGTGTCAACCAACTCCTACGACATATTTGACTCACCAAATGAAGGAATTGGAAGATGCTTCATGGCCAAAGGTCCTAAGGTAACACACCCCGAGTATGTTGATTTCAATAGTGATGAAGATGACTTGTTAGGTGATGATTTGCTTGTTGACAACTCTAGTGATGAATACTATGATGAAACGTCAATTAAACATGCTAATCAAGATAAAACGAATGACAATGATAAGGAGAAGATTGAGGCTCTAACTAAAGAACTCAACACTCTTAAGTTAGCTCATGAAACTATCTTCGAAGATCATCGAGAACTTTTAAGAGCTCATGAGAAATTATGCTTTGAAAAGCTCAATCTTGAGCAAGAGCATGAGTTCTTAAAAGCAATCAATGATGATCTCCGCAAGAAAAGCTCTTCTTACATTGCCAAGCGTTTACTCTTATCCACTTACATGCCTCAAGTCAAGTCTAGTAACAAGAACAAGAAAGATTCTTCCTCTAGCAGTAACAATGATCATGCTAAATCCAATATTGTTGCTTCTAGTAGTTCTCTTGATTCCACTAATGATTCTCTTAGCCAAGTTACACTTGAGCAAGAAAATAGTTTATTGAAGGGAATTATGGAGAAAGGAGTGTACAAAAGCCTTGCCGGGAGTAAGCAATTCGAGGAAATTGTGCGCAAGCAAGGAATGCATCGGAAGAATCAAGGTGTTGGTTTTGAACGAAAGTTCAAGCTCAAGATGATCTTCCACCACAAGACTACAAGAAAAAAGGCAAGGACAAGCTTCAAGAGGAAATTGACGCATTTGAAGAAGCTCCTAAGACCTTAGTCAAGTGGATTCCCAAGACTACTTCAAGTTCCACTTCATCAAGTACGACTACAACTCCAAGGATTCCCATCAAGATGATGTGGATCCAAAAGAAGAAGAACTAGAGAGTTCTTGAGGGTGACTCCGCCAACATACTTCACTCTTATCATTTTGGCAAGAACAAGTGCAATCAACTTCCACATCTTGCACTAGTTCAAGGAGTCACAAACCCTCTTGTTGGTAAGACAAGGGACAAGGTAACCTAAAAGTTTTCATGGACATCATCTTTTGTGTGCATCACTCTATGTCTATGGATATCCTTGTTTGTTCCTTGTGGGACTAACCCATGTAGGTATTGAAAGTGCAATTCACTCAAATGGATAGCTCCAAGTGATCTACATCAACATTGAGCATCCACATCTTCAACATCTACATGAAGTCATCATCGACAAAACCCAAGGTTAGTTCATCCCTCTTAGGGGGGATATCACATCTAGGGGGAGCTTTACTCTAAGACTTGAGCTAAAACAACTCTAAAGATGTGAACACAACAATGCTTTATGTAAAAGTGGTAACCCCACTTGAGCTTAAACGATGAGTATGACCTATGATCAAGTGCTCTCACTTGACTCCTAAGTCAATATACTCATATATAGATGACCTTGTCATCGCAAATTGCTTGATAGATGCTAGAATTGGTTGTGCATGCCTTGCCACATATTTCATTTGCCATCTTATTGTGTGAGCATGCTGGTTGCATATTTTACTCATTTGAGGACATCCACTTGTTGTTTTGATTGTTTGGTTTTATTTTCTTTTGCCAAGTGGATGGACAAGAATGCCTAAGTACCTCCTCTAGCTATCTATGCTTTTCTCGTCTCAAACTCTATTCATGCTGCATCACAAAATTTGATCAAGTCAGATTCGAACCACTCTATGTGAGGAGCGCTCGGAGTCCCCGATTCGTCATAGACTTAAACTTCCAAAACCTCTTTATGATTCTCGGTCTGACCGATACCCCACTTTCGGTCCTACCGAGATCATTAAGTTGATCTAGGTTTTCGATCTCGGTGCAACCGATTTGAACATTTCGGTCACACTGAGTTTCAGTAACTGCCTACAGTTATGAATCTCGGTGCCACCGAGTTGTTCCACTCGGTCACACCGACAGGGTCGGGCTATATATAGTCACGAGCAAAATTTGGAAATTTCTCCGAACCCCTTCGCCCGCGCGATAGCCTGCTCTGCCAACGTGGTCTCCGGATCGTCTTCTCGCCGCCAGACGCCTCCAGTCGCTGGTCTCCGTCGCCGTCAACGGGAATTCTGCCCCGCCGTTACCGCCGTAGCGAGTCTCCGCCGAACTAGGGTATGGACTCGATCACAGTGATATTCCCCGTCCGATTCCTAGCACATTGTGTTCTTCATGATTCTTGCCACGATTGAAACACTCCTATCCAGTCAATACGCCCGTAGATTAGCTTTGATTCGAAAATTTTAGGGTTAGGTTTCCGCCGAAACCATCTCGGACCCACCGAGTTGAAAAACTCGGTCCCACCGATTTGGCTTATGCCATTGCACAAGTGAGACTCGGTCTGACCGAGAATTACTTATCGGTGTGACCGATTTTGGAACTCTGTGAAACCCTAGCAGTCTCGGTGCCACCGAACTGTGACTCGGTCCTACCGAGTTCACTAGTTTAAGTTCCAAAACTGCTTCGGTATCACCGAGTTTGAAAATCGGTAGATCCGAGATGATTTCAGTGGGAAACTAAAACTAAGTTTTTGGATCATTCTTTTGCAAAAATCTCTGCATTTTGTGATGCTCATCTTTTCTACCTCATCTATAACCTATTCACAGGGTCAGCAGTCAGAGCTTGCAGCATGTCTGATCAAAGTGACAGCCAGAACATGTCAGAGCAGCAGGTGCACATGAGTGAGGGCACTAGTCCCTCCAGCTCTTCAGATGAGGGCAGCAGGAGCACCCCTAGCAACTTGACAAAAGCTGCCACCAGACAGAGGAAGAAGAGAACTTCTGATTCCGAAGATGAAGATTATGTGGCAGAGGAAGAGGCCACATCAAAGAGAGTTGAGCCAGCTCAAGGCACAAAGCCAGGGCTGAAAATCAAAAGGCCAGCAGGCAGGCAGCCCATGTCAAAGGCAAGAGCCTCAACTGAAAAGCCTGAACCCAAAGAGCCAGTTGCTGCTGAGGGAAAGAAAAGAAAGGAAAGGGTCAAGAAGACCGTAGCCAGAGTGCTAGGAAAGGCTTCCATCATGGAAGAGGAAGAGGAAGAAGAGGTAGCTGCACTAGCACCTAAGGCACCCAAGCTGATGGGTGATGCCATAAGATCAGGGGCTACTGCATCTAAGCCCAAAGCTGCCTCCAAGCCAAAACCAAAGAGGAATACAAGGAGCATTCCTGCAGCTGAGAAGAACAAGGCCCCAGTGCCTGAGACTGTTGCTGAAGAAGAGGATGAAGAGCAAGTTCTGAGAAAGCTCAAGCCCAAGATACCAGACCACAACGATGCGCATCCTGTGGCTGAGGACATGAAGCTCAGGAGAGATTCAGGGCTGAGGAAGTGGAGAGAAGCAGACTCGTATGCTTCAAGGAGGAGGACTGCTGTTGACTACAGGTTCCACACTAAGGAACAGCAGGACTTCTATGAGACAGTACTGCTTGATAAGAAGCCAATGGTCTGTGATATGAGATGGGTTGACTGGCAGTACATCAAGGACAATGAGGAGCACTATCCTGGAGTGCAAGACAGCTTCATAGCTTGTGGAGTAGCTGACTTTGTTGGGCATAAGCTCACAAAGTGGAATGAGGAGCTTATAATGCAGTTCTACTCCACAGCACATTTTTATTCAGATGGGAGGATCATATGGATGTCTGAGGGTACAAGGTACCAATCCACAGTTGCTGAGTGGGCACGGATCATTAATGCCCCAGAGGAGCATGATGATGACTTGGACATATATGCCAAGAAGAAGATGGACCATAACTCTATGTCCAATATGTACAAGGAAATTCCAAATGAAGCACTTGACACGTTCAAATTTGGGTCTGTGCATTACCTTCTGTCAGGGCTGCCAACTATCAATTGGATCTTGAGGCACACCTTATTGCCCAAGTCTGGAGATCACAAGATGATCAGAGGCCATGCTATCAACTTGCTACATGTATTTGATGTGCCTCAGAAGTTCAAGGTGATGAGCCTCATAGTGGAAACTATCAAAAGGACTGCAGCAGATCAGAAGAGGAGTTGCGGATATGCCCCTCAGATCCAGGAGCTCATTAACTCCAAGATGGGCACGGGCATATATTTATTGGACAAGGAACACCTGCCCATCCGTCCAGATTTTGAGGACAATCAAGTTGTCATGACTGAGAACGAGCCATCATCTGCCCAAGCATATGCAAAGAAGGAGAAGGCAAGGAAGGATAAAGCTGCCAAGATGCCAACTCAAGAGGAGGCATCTGAGTATTTCTTGAAGACCAAACAAGAGCAGCTTGGTTACCTGATTGCATCCACCCTGCGGATTGAGTAAGGACTAGCCACCCTAACTCAAAACCAGGCAAGCCTAGAGAGAATCATGGAACAAAAGTTCTATGACTTGGATGTCAAGGTAACGAAGATTCAGACTACAGTGGAGCAGCTCCAAGATGATATGCAGGAGAGGAGAGGCAGGACTACCACTCATGCCTTTGCCAGAGTGCCACGAGGTCCGAGGTCGTCTGCTGTGCCAGTTGCTGACACAAGAGCCACCACCTCAGCACCAGCTACAGCCTCAGTTCCACCAGCTCCAGCATCTACTTCAGCTCCAACTCCAGCGTCCACTTCAGCGTCTACAGAAGCCTTCGTCCTTGGAGTGATCCGGACTCCACCACCACCAGAAGATCAAGCCTGAGCATCGATCTAGTACTATGCATTTTCTAGGAACTTTTTGGTAACTTGTTGCCAAAGGGGGAGAAAAATGTATAGATCATAGGCTTCGAGAGAGAGAGAGAGTGTTGCTTTTCTCTCTTGCTTTATTTGGTGGTTTTTCAAACTTGTTTGCTTTTGAGTGCTTGAGATAGTACGTCATTATTTGTGAGACATTGATGATCATGTGTTTGATCATAAGCTACACTTAATGCTTGCTTAATGCTATTATCTTATCTATCTTATGTGATCTTTCACTATTCTTGGTGATGAGTGCATGTATTTCATTCTTATCATTTTAAGCGCTCCACCAAGATGTATGTGACATGGAAGAGTAACCCATGACTCTAACTCCTTGTGCATTTGCAGTCCAAAGCAAATTTTAAATATGCACAAATTTAGGGGGAGCTCTTACTTATCACATACTTCTCAAAGCGACGATGTATTTCATGCTTATTATCATTTGTCAAAGCTTTGATCTATATGTTGTCATCAATTACCAAAAAGGGGGAGATTGAAAGTGCAACTATCCCTAGGTGGTTTTGGTAATTCATAACAACATATAGATCATTGAGCTAATGCTATTCCAAGATAATTATTTCAGGAAAGCTTAATGATTGGCATGGCATGGATGTGAAAGTGGAACCCTCAAAATGCTAAGGAAAAAGGATTGGCTCATGCTCAAAAGCTCAAGACTCTTCATTTTATATTTTAGTGATCCAAGATCACATTGAGTCTTTAGGAAAAGCCAATACTATCAAGGAGGGATGAGGTGTTGCTTAATGAGCCTCTTGCTTCATGTGCTTAGTGATATGCTCCAAAAACCCTCAACTACTTTCCCATATCCACATATGACCTAAACCTTAAGCCAAACTCGGTCCTACCGATTCTTCCTATCCGGCGCCATCGAGTTTCACTTGTCATTAGCCACTGCCAAACCCTAGCAATTCGGTTCTACCGATAGGGATCTCGGTCTCACCGAGATGGGATTGCAAACTCTCTGTTTCCCTTTCGTAACTTTTCGGTCTCACCAAAAGAGCGAATCGGTCCCACCGAGATTGCAATGTAAATTCAGTGTTTCCCCTTTGTAACTTTTCGGTCTCACCGAAAGAGCAAATCGGTCCCACCGAGTTTGCCTGACCAACTCTCTGGTTAGCTAATTACCAAATTCGGTCTCACCGAGTTTGTGTAATCGGTCTCACCGAGATTACGTTATGCCCAAACCCTAACCATATCGGTCCTACCAAGTTGCATGTCAGTCCCACCGAAAATCTCTAACGGTCACTAGGTTTACATTTTTGGTCCGACCGAGTTTGTTGATTCGGTCCCACCGAGATTGGAAAACTGTGTGTAACGGTTGGATTTTGTGTGGAGGCTATATATACCCCTCCACCTCCTCTTCATTCGAAGAGAGAGCTATTAGAACACATACACCATTCCAACTCGTATGTTCTGAGAGAGAACCACCTACTCATGTGTTGAGACCAAGATATTCCATTCCTACCATATGAATCTTGATCTCTAGCCTTCCCAAGTTGCTTTCCACTCAAATCTTATTTCCACCAAATCCAAATCCTATGAGAGAGAGTTGAGTGTTGGGGAGACTATCATTTGAAGCACAAGAGCAAGGAGTTCATTACCTACACACCATTTGTTACTTCTTGGAGAGTGGTGTCTCCTAGATTGGCTAGGTGTCACTTGGGAGCCTCCGACAAGATTGTGGAGTTGAACCAAGGAGTTTGTAAGGGCAAGGAGATCGCCTACTTCGTGAAGATCTACCGCTAGTGAGGCAAGTCCTGTGTGGGCGATGGCCATGGTGGGATAGACAAGGTTGCTTCTTCGTGGACCCTTTGTGGGTGGTTGCTTCTTCGTGGACCCTTCGTGGGTGGAGCCTTGTGTGGACTCGCGCAACCATTACCCTTCGTGGGTGGAGCCCTGTGTGGACTCGCGCAACCATTACCCTTTGTGGGTGGAGCCCTGTGTGGACTCTTGCAACCGTTACCCTTTGTGGGTTGAAGTCTCCATCAACGTGGATGTAGGATAGCACCACCTATTTGAACCACGGGAAAAACATCCGTGTCTCATATTGCGTTTGAATTCTCCAAACCCTTCCCTTTACATTCTTGCAAGTTGCATGCTTTACTTTCCGCTGCCAATATACTCTTTGCATGCTTGCTTGATTTATGTGATGATTGCTTGACTTGTCCTAAAATAGCTAAAATCTGCCAAGAACTAAAATTGGGAAAAGGTTAAGCTTTTATTTGGTCAAGTAGTCTAATCACCCCCCTCTAGACATACTTTCGATCCTACAATGGTATATGGAAAAGCATGTCACTTACCTCTCGAACTAGAACATAAGGCATATTGGGCTATTAAAGAGCTCAACTATGATTTCAAACTTGCCGGTGAGAAGAGGTTATTTGATATTAGCTCACTTGATGAATGGAGAACCCAAGCATATGAAAATGCCAAGTTATTTAAAGAAAAAGTTAAAAGATGGCATGACAAAAGGATACAAAAGCGTGAGTTTAATGTAGGTGATTATGTATTGCTATACAACTCTCGTTTAAGATTTTTTGCAGGAAAACTTCTCTCTAAATGGGAAGGCCCCTATGTTATCGAGGAGCTCTAGCGTTCCGGTGCAATAAAAATCAACAACTTCGAAGGCACAAATCCGAAGGTGGTAAACGGTCAAAGAATCAAACATTATATCTCAGGTAATCCCATAAATGTTGAAACCAATCTTATTGAAACCGTAACCCCGGAGGAATACATAAGGGACACTTTCCAGAACGTTTTAGACTCCGAAAAGGAATAGGTATGTGGTACGGTAAGTAAACCGATTCCAAAACAGTTTTTAAGGCAATATTTCTCCGTTTTGGAATATTTAGAAAAATAGAAAATTAAGTAGCAGTCCGGGAAGGACACAAGGGCCCCATGAGGGTGGAGGGCGCGCCCTACCCCCTGGGCGCGCCCCCTACCTCGTGAGCACCTCGTGTGCCTTCCGGACTCCGTTTTCTTGCACGATACGTATTTTGGTCGGTAAAAATTCACTATATATTCTCCCGAAGGTTTTGACTCCCGTATCACGCAAATATTTTCTGTTCTTGTTTCGAGCTGTTTTTCTGACAGATCTAGATTATCATGACGTCCCCAAGTGCTTCCAAGGACAAGTTCTTCGAGAAGGTCATCAACCCTTACCTCGCGGAGGTGCTGCGACACCCTCAAACCATTGAGATGCATGATGGGTTGCTGCACATCCGCAATGCTGAGGGACCAAAGGGAACCGGAAGCGTGGAGACGAGGCTCGAAGGAATGGAGCAATAAGTTTTCAAGTGCTAGGGGATGGTGGAGCGTGGAATCAACGCTAGCCACACGATGCTCGCGGAGTTCACTAACAACTACAAGCCGAATGCCAAGAACACCGAGGAGGCCATCTTCAAGCTACATGAGAAGATCGAGCACCTCCAAGCCCAAATCTATGACCTGCAAAACCAAAACTGTGAGTATGAATATAGATTCAAAAGGATGAGTTTGGTTGCAGATTCGAGGATTCCGGAGACTCGATCATCCTTCTATGATGGTGAACCTATGCCTTGGAAGATGGATGACAAGCCCGCATCATCAACAACACCTCCACCTTCTTCACCAACCAAGGAGATATAATCACATGGGTATGGGCACTCCCCTTGGCAACCGCCAAGCTTGGGGGAGGTGCCCTGGTATCGTATCACAATCACATCTCCTATCTTTACCATTTTCCTTAGTTCGATCCTATTAGTAGTATTTTGATCTAGTAGAATAAAGTTTATGGCATGATCTAGTTTTAAGTTTTGCTTTATGATCTCTCTATGTAATCGAGTCTGTGAGCTATATAATAAAGATTAGTGTTGAGTTAAGGGCTTGATTTTCTTGCTATGATCTTGGGTGAATAAAAGAAAAGAGAAAAATAATAAAAAGAAACAAAAGTTCATATTGATCTTATTGAGAGTAATGACTTCACATAGGAAGAGTATGATGATTTAAAAGTTGTTGGGAGTTGGCAGACATAGCTTTGGTCATCATTGCAATTAATAGGAAGTAATAAGGAAAGAGAGGTTTCACATATAAATATATTATCATTGACATCTTTTATGATTGGGAGCACTCATTAAAATATGACATGCTAAAGAGTTGATATTGGACAAGGAAGACAACGTGATGAGTTATGTTTTCTTATATCTGAGATAAAGTATGTTGTCATGGATCCTCCAACATGTTGAGCTTGCCTTTCCCCCTCTTTCTAGCCAAATTCTTAGCACCAAGTAGAGATACTACCTGTGCTTCCAAATACCCTTAAACCAGTTTTGCCATGAGAGTCCACCATATCTACCTATGGATTGAGTAAGATCCTTCAAGTAAGTTGTCATCGGTGCAAAGCAATAAATATTGCTCTAAATATGTATGATTAGTGTGGGAGGAATAAGCTTTATACGATCTTGTGATGTGGAAGTAATAAAAGCGACGGACTGCATAATAAAGGTTCATATCACAAGGGGCAATATAAAGTGATGTTCTTTCGCATTAATATTTTGTACATCCAACCATAAAAGCGCATGGCCACCTCTGCTTCCCTCTGCGAAGGGCCTATCTTTTATTATTATCTTCTACCTTATGCAAGAGTCATGGTGATCTTCACCTTTCCTTTTTACATTTTATCCTTTGGCAAGCACAGTGTGTTGGAAAGATCCTGATAGATATATCTAATTGGATGTAGGGGGGCATGAGTTATTATTGTTGACATTACCCTCGAGGTAAAAGGTTGTGGGGCAAAACTATAAGCCCCTATCTTTCTCTGTGTCTGATTAAAACTCCGTAACCACAAGTATTGCGTGAGTGTTAGCAATTATGAAGGACTAGATGATAGTTGAGTATGTGGACTTGCTTTCTAGCTCTGACATAGACTCTTTCTGATGTTATGATAAATTGCAATTGCTTTAATGACTGAGGTTATAGTTTGTTGGTTCTCAATGAGGTTTCCGATTCATACTTTTGCATTGTGAATAGATCATCACTTGAATATAAGTAATCATATGACAATATCTATATATGTTGTTCTTATGAGAATAATCATGATGCCTTCATGTCCGTATTTTATTTTTATCGACGCCTCTACCTCTAAACATGGGGACATATTTATTGTTATCGGCTTTCGCTTGAGGACAAGCAAGGTCTAAGCTTGGGGGAGTTGATACGTCCATTTTGCATCATGCTTTTATATCGATATTTATTGCATTATGGGCTGTTATTTCACATTATGTCACAATACTCATGGCTATTATGTCTTATTTTACAAGGTTTACATAAGGAGGGAGAATGTCGGCAGCTGGAATTCTGGGATGGAAAAGGAGCAGATATTAGAGACGTATTCTACACAACTCCAAAAGTCCTGAAACTCCATGGAATACCTTATAATAAATAATGAAAAATCCTCGCCAAAGATGAAGACCAGGGGGCCCACACCCTGTCCACGAGGGTGGGGGTGCCCCCCCCCCTAGGGCACGCCCCTACCTCGTGGGCCCCCTGGTGGCTCTCCGATGACCATCTTCTGCTATATGAAGTCTTTCGTCGAGAAAAAAACCAGAAGAAACCTTTTGGGACGAAACTCTGCCGCCACGAGGCGGAACCTTGGCGGATCCAATCTAGATCTCCGGCAGAGCTGTTCTGCCGGGGAAACTTCCCTCCCGGAGGGGGAAATCATCGCCATCGTCATCACCAACGCTCCTCTCATCGGGAGAGGGCAATCTCCATCAACATCTTCATCAGCACCATCTCATCTCAAAACCCTAGTTCATCTCTTGTATCCAATTCTTGTCTCCAAGTCCGGGATTGGTGCTAGTAGGTTGCTAGTAGTGTTAATTACTCCTTGTAGTTGATGCTAGTTGGTTTAATTGGTGGAAGATCATATGTTCAAATCCTTTATGCATATTATTACCCCTCTGATTATGAACATGAATATGCTTTGTGAGTAGTTACGTTTGTTCCTGAGGACAAGGGAGAAGTCTTGCTATTAGTAGTCATGTGAATTTGGTATTCGTTCGATATTTTGATGAGATGTATGTTGTCTAGCCTCTAGTGGTGTTATGTGAACGTCGACTACATGACACTTCACCATTATTTGGGCCTAGAGGAAGGCATTGGGAAGTAGTAAGTAGATGATGGGTTGCTAGAGTGACAGAAGCTTAAACCCTAGTTTATGCGTTGCTTCGTAAGGGGCTGATTTGGATCCATATGTTTCATGCTATGGTTAGGTTTACCTTAATACTTTTGTTGTAGTTGCGGATGCTTGCAATAGAGGTTAATCATAAGTGGGATGTTTGTTCAAGTAAGAACAGCACCCAAGCACCGATCCACCCACATGTCAAATTATCAAAGTACCGAACGCGAAGCATATGAACGTGATGAAAACTAGCTTGACGATATTCCCATGTGTCCTCGGGAGCGCTTTTCCTTATATAAGAGTTTGTCCAGGCTTGTCCTTTGCTACAAAAAGGATTAGGCCACCTTGCTGCACTTTATTTACTTTTGTTACTTGTTGCTCGTTACAAATTATCTTATCACAAAACTATCTGTTACCACTTATTTTAGTACTTGCAGAGAATACCTTGCTGAAAACCGCTTATCATTTCCTTCTGCTCCTCGTTGGGTTCGACACTCTTACTTATCGAAAGGACTACGATAGATCCCCTATACTTGTGGGTATCATATCAACACATAACCAAGAAACCTTTGGAAATCATGTACCTCAACCTTCGAAAAGCATCCATTATAAGAGTTATGGCAATACTCCCAAACTCCCGCCCCAGTACTGGGTGGCGTCGAGGTTATCTCACCAACAACTGCATAAAGGAGATTTTCGATGTCAGCGAACTCAGGTATTCCAGAACTGCAACGATAAAATTGTGACGACAACATCTCGAAGGTCAACTCCCCGGGACACTACCAGAAACCCTAAATGTCAGGAGGCACCAAGAACAATTTTCTAGTCACAAGACTATCCGAACGATTCCAAGATACCCGCGTGATCCTAAAAAAAGCGTGAAATTTGAGGAGAGGGAAGTCAAAACTTCTACGTCAGGAGGCCTCACCAGAGCGACGAAGGGACTGAGGAGTAAAAAGAATCCTACTCTCCGATATATATAATCCTAAGACTTAAACATTTTGTTCTAGACTCAACAACATCAGCGATTCGTTCAAGCAGGGGGCTCCTAAGTCGGGGATGGCTCTGATTACCAACTTGTAACACCCACGATGCAGCTATATCTCCCACGTGTCGAGGCACGACTTATAGGCATAACCGCATGGTGGTTTAGTCGCAAGTGGGGTAATCTTCACACAATCCCATGTACTGAATAAGAATGGGCTAAAGAGTTGGCTTACAATTGCCACTTCACACAAATACAAGTTAAACATACATCATCCAGAATACAATCAAGGTCCAACTACGGAACCAAAATAAAAGAAGACAACCACAAATGCTAGATCCCCGATCGTTCCAACTGAGCTCCACTACTGATCAAACTAAAAAGACACATAACAACGACCAAGATCTTCATCGAGCTCCCACTTGAGCTCGGTTGCGTCACCTGCACTGGTATCATCGGCACCTGCAACTGTTTGGAAGTATCTGTGAGCCACGAGGACTCAGTAATCTCACACCCGCAAGATCAAGACTATTTAAGCTTATGGGTAGGATAGGGTAATGAGGTGGAGCTGCAGCAAGCACTAAGCAAAAGGCTAACATACGCAAATAAGAGCGAGAAGAGAAGCAACGCAACGGTCGTGAGGCTAGAAGTGATCAAGAAGTGATCCTGAAACTACTTATGCACAACCATAACACAAGAACTGTGTTCACTTTCCGGACTCCGCCGGAAAGAAACCATCACGGCTACACACGCGGTTGATGTATTTTAATTAAGTCAAGTGTCAAGTTCTCTACAACCGGATATTAACAAATTCACATCTGCCACATAACCGCGGGCACGGCTCTCGAAAGTTTATACCCTGCAGGGGTGTCCCAACTTAGCCCATCACAAGCTCTCACGGTCAACGAAGGATATTCCTACTCCCAGGAAGACCCGATCAAACTCAGAATCCCGGTTACAAGACATTTCGACAATGGTAAAACAAGACCAGCAAAGCCGCCCGGATGTGGCGACAAATCCCGATAGGAGCTGCACATATATCCTTCTCAGGGCACACCGGATTGTCCAAGCTTCCGGTAGGCCAGCCCAGAGTTGCCCCTAGTGGCCACCGGCGACTGACAGGTTGGACCAACACTCAGAGGAGCACTCGCCCGGGGGGTTAAAATAAAGATGACCCTCAGGCTCCGGAAACCCAAGGGAAAAAGGCTTAGGTTGTTAGGCAAATGTAAAACCAAGGTTGGGCTTTGCTGGAGGAGTTTTATTCAAAGCAAACTGTCAAGGGGTTCCCATAACACACAACCGCGTAAGGAACGCAAAATCAAGGAACATAACACCAGTATGACGGAAACTAGGGCGGCAAGAGTGGAACAAAACACCAGGCATAAGGCCGAGCCTTCCACCTTTACCAAGTATATAGATGCATTAATTAAATAAGAGATATTGTGATATCCCAACATAATCGTGTTCCAACATGGAACAAACTTCAAGTTCACCTGCAACTAGCAACACTATAAGAGGGACTGAGCAATAGCGGTAACATGGCCAAACAACGGTTTTCTAGGAAGGTGGGTTAGAGGCTTGACATGGCAATATGGGAGGCATGATATAACAAGTGGTAGGTAGCATGACATAGCGATAGAACGAAAAACTAGCAAGCAAAGATAGAAGTGATTTCGAGGGTATGGTCATCTTGCTTGAGATCCCGCAAGGAAGGAGAACGAGTCCATGAAGAAGACAAACAGACGTAGTCGAACAAATCCTCACAAGTCCGGAATGAAACTGAAGCTAACGAGAGAAGCAACCCGGAAAGAAGCGAGCAACATAGTAAACAACCATCACATAACCATGGCATGATGCACAACCAAGAATGATGCATGTCCGGTTTAAAGAGGCATGGCATGGCAAGGTGCAACAAACAATACTACAACTTAAGTGGAGCTCAATATGCAACGAGATGTATATTGACGAAACACCACATCAATTATTTAGTTCACTCTCGTTTAGGTACCCAACAATATTAAAGGTTGGTTAACATGGAAAGAGGTGAAACATAATTAAATTAACTGTCTAGGCAAGTTTAAATGAGGTCGGAACATCAAACAATAATTCCGGAAAATCCCCATATGCATATTTAGCAATTTGATGCAAACAACAATCATAACATTTTAAATGTTGTTATCATGATGCGGATGACTCCTGCAAGTTTTATGCAATTCTATGAAAAAGTTGATATGAACATGATATGAAGCATTTGTCGACATGGCGGAAGGAAAAGGGGCCACGTCAATGAATCCGAAAATGATGCCACAGCAACATATCGGTTCCGGTAACTCGATTGAGATGTCGGTGCAAAAGAAAGTGTGAAGGGAGCGTGTCATGTAAGGATGGTGGGGTGATTCCGGTTACCGGATGCCCCATGTGTCGGTGGCAAACGAGGAGGACCGAGCAAGCGACAACTCAGACACGGTGCAAAAATAGGGTGCATCTCATACAAGACATCACATGCATAGGGTCCACGAGCGTCGTTCCGGCGGTTATACCTTCCAAGGGAGCATTCTCAGAGCGGTTTAAGTTCGTAGAGGAAGTAGTTGTTCTCATGACGGTAATGAAAGTAGCGGTTTTCGCGGGTCATAGAGGAAGTAGTTGTATTCGCGAACTTGTCGGGTCCACGGCGACGGTTGTGGTACATGTTTATTGTTGCACGAGTTTTCGTAGATGTTCGGGTCAACGAGGGGGTACTTGGCACAACATAGGTCTCCGGGGTCGTTGGGTACACGTTCACATAGTAGTCATACACGTCGACGGTAGTTGTACTCATATCATCGTGGAAATAGTGGTACACACGAAGGTAGTCAAACTTGACGGTTCCGTTACACGGGTCTTCGATAACGGTAGTGGTACACAAGTTGCCGGAGTACTTGTTGGTCTCGTCTTGACAGCGTAGATGTACATGTTGTCGGGCTACATGTCGCATTCCGGTTGTGTAGTCGTACTAGGCATCGGCGCGGTGTACTTGGCGATCCAAAATGAAGCAGAAAAAAGGTCCCGGTTACAATCTTGTTTTTTGGACTTGGTGGACATCGAGTCTCGCGGGGATCTTGTCGGTGATGAGTACTTGGAGCTGCGGTAGAGGACAAACAGGGACCTGGCGCCTGGTGCAACCGGCGATTGACGAGGCGTAGATGGAGTGGCTCTGGCACGGGGAGGCGCAGGGTGCCGGAGCAGGGGACTTGGCGCGGTGCAGGAGGCTGCTTCCGAGCGGGACTTGCAGAGGCATGTCCTCCTCCCTGTTCGAACGAGGCAGAGGCGGGGCACGGGCTTGCCGCGGTGCGAGATCCGCCGGAGATGAAGAGGGCGGCCACGGGACTTGCGGATCCGGCAGGTGGTCGTCCAACCTGGCCGGTGGCGGAATGAGGGAGCAGCGGCCTGGCGAGCTTGAGGCCATGGCAGAGGAGGGGCTTGCACGCGGAAGGGAGCTGCAAGGCAGCGCGGGAGGGAGCGGCACGGAGAAGAAGCCGAGGCAGCGGCTGCCATGGACGACCTCCGACGACGACCAAGGAACCGACGGCGTGACTGGAGACGGACCATGAGGGTCGGGCTCGGCGCGCGGGAAGAGACTGGGCGAGGGGCAGCCTTGCAGGATAGGGAGGCGCACGGGAGGAAGAAGGAGAGGTCGAGGGAGACTGGGGCATTGGGCAGCGGCACTCGACGGAGGGAGATAGGGATCGGTCGAAGGAGCCCCTCTCCCTCTGCTTGATGCGTGCGGGCGTGTGTGTGGTGGCGGTCGATGGAACAAGGGGAGGAAGAGAGATGGGGCGTTGGGTGCAGGCTAGGGTTAGAAGGGTTAGGTGGGCCAGCGCTGGTTGGTTAAGCCCAAAAGGCCGGCTGGGCTGCAAGGCTGGGTTCTCTCTCTCTCTACAAACTTTTTCCATTTAAAACAAAAACAGAAAAAGAGAAAGAAAAGAAAGAGAAGGTAGGGTGGAATCTGGGCATGGGGATAATTTTCACGGAATCGTAAAAATGTGCACGGTCCACAAAAAATAGGAGAGGCATGATTGAAAGATGTAATTCAAACTCATTTGAATTTAATCGAATGGTTTGAACAAGGACTAGGAATAAGAAGTGACCAAAAATGTTAAGATTTAGGGAGGAGCCTCAATAAATGGAGAAGGAATTGTCGGCAAGGTTTGGGGATCAACTCAAAGCAGAAAAGGCATGGGGTTATTTTTGCACATGTGTTATGGTTAATTCCAAAAGAATGGAGTATTTATTATAGCTCCCTAATATTGGGAGGATATGTTATAAAGAGAATCACCATGTGAATTCCCTTGGTTTAAATGGACCGAAGATCCATGCAATTTTTTTAGTTGAGTTTTAAAAAAATGGCATGATGACATGATGCAATGCACAAGATGCAAATATGAATGCAACAGACAAAACAAAACACCCGACGAAACTCGGGAAACATGGAAGGCATCTGAAGCTCCGGTCTTGGGGCGTTACAAAGGTAACCCCCAACATCAAAACTACCATCATTACTAATCCTTCTTTGACGGATTGCATTGATGAAAATGAGGGGTCTAATGAGGAGGAAAATGAATTTGAGTCTTTTATGAGTAAGCTCAAGGGTAAATCCAAGAAGCACTTTGTTGCTCTCTTGGAACAACTTGGTGAAGCCAATGACATGATCGAGGCTCACGAAGAAACCATCTCTAAGATGGAGGGGCATAGTCATGACTATGTCGATGTGATATCAGATCTCTCTAATGCGCTTGAGGAAGAGCACGGTCATCGTTTGGCTCTTGAGGAGTCACACAACGATGACCATGCTAAATTGAAGAAAGATTTTGATCATGCTCTTGTTGTATCTCGTATGCTAAATTCCGAGAAGGCCAAACTTGGGGTTGATCTTGCTAGACTCAAGGAGGAGTTTGATATACTTGACAAGGCTCACAAGACCTTGAAGGGTACTCATCCTAGCATTAAAGAGTCTCATGATCAACTCCAAGTGAAGCTAACCAAGGAGAAAGCCACTTTTCCTCATATGGTTCTAATTGATAATGCAAATGCTACTAACCCTTGTTGCGAGCATGTGCATCTTTTTGAGGAGAGTGCAAAGTTTAAGGAGCAACTTGAGAAAGGCCTTGTGTCGTGCATACAAGATGAGAAGAACCTCAACGATCTTTTGAGTAATCAAAAGGAAGTTGTGGCCAAGGAGGGAATTGGGTTCGCACCCAAGTCCAAGAACAAGAAGAAGAATGACAAGGCCAAACGACCTCCTCCTCTCAAGCAAACTTTTGTGAAAGAGGGAGAGGGTGCTTCTAAGGAGAAGAAGAACAATGTGGAGGCTGGTGGTGTCAAGAAGGGCAATGCCACCCCTTCCAACAAAGTCGGCGACTAGCTTTAACCCTTCCTATGTGTTATGCCATGGTAGTGATGGACATGTTTATGCTAAATTTGTTGGTTCACCTTACGAGTACATTGAATGGTCTATTTGGGTTCCTAAGACCCTTGTCACTAACATCAAAGGACCCATTACAAAATGGGTACCTAAACCAAGCATTGATATCTTGTAGGTGTTTGCTTCCGGTGGGGGATCATGGTTCCTCGATAGTGGAGCCACAAATCATATGATCGGAAGCAAGGACTTGGTGGTGGACGTGCACAGGATTCCATCTATGCCCACCAATGTCGAGTGGGGTGATGCCTCATCCTCTAAGGTATTGAGACTTGGCAAGGTTGTCATTTCTCATGATCTCACGATCGAGAAGGTCATGCTTGTTGAGTCCCTTGCATACAATTTACTTTCCGTTCGTCAACTTGCACTCATGGACTTTGCTACCTTCTTTGATATTGATACCGTGGCCCTCTTGTGGAGCAAGACTCTTAAAGTAGCCTTTGTTGGGCATGTTGAGAACGGTCTCTATCTGATTAACTTTTCGGAGCGACCCACTAAGACCGTGACATGCCTAATGGCTAAAGTTGATGTGGGATGGCTTTGGCATCGCCATTTAACCCATGTCAGTATGAAATCTTTGCAAAGTCTTCTCAAGGGGGACCATGTCCGTGGACTAACAAATGTTAGTTTGGCCAAAGATCGTGCTTGCAGTGCTTGTATTGAAGGAAAGTTACATGAGAAGGCTCACCCTCCCAAGACTATCATTTACTCAAAGAGGCCTTTGGAGCTCCTTCACTTGGACCTCTTTGGGCCTCCATCATTTGATAGTCTTGGGGGTAGAAAGTATTGCTTGGTGATTGTGGATGATTATTCAAGATACACTTGGGTGTACTTCTTCAAGAGGAAGAGTGAGACCCAACAAACCATCATCGACTTTGCAAATGAAGCTCAACGCCAACACAATGCAAAGATCTGGACGATAAGGAGTGACAATGGCACCGAGTTCAAGAACTACACCTTGGATGAGTTTCTTAGTGATGAGGTGATCAAGCATCAATATTCCGCACCTTACACCCCTCAACAAAATGGTGTAGCGGAGAGGAAGAATCGGACGTTGATGGATGCGGCAAGGACCATGATGGCGGAGTTCAAGTCTCCATACAACTTTTGGGTCGAAGCCATCAACACAGCATGTCATGCATCCAATCGGCTCTATCTCCGCAAAGGCTTGAACAAGACTCCATATGAGATACTCACCGGTAACAAGCCCAACCTCAAGTACTTCCGGGTGTTCGGGTGTAAGTGTTTCATTCTCAAGAAAGGTGTTCGTTTGTCTAAATTCGAGGCTAGAGCTTATGAGGGCATATTTGTTGGTTATGCTACAAACTCTCATGCTTACCGTGTTCTCAATAAGTCCACGTGACTTATTGAGGAGTCGTGTAACATGGAGTTTGAGGAGAATAATGGCTCCCAAGTGGAGCAAAGTGGTACTTGTGATGTAGGTGATGAAATTCCTCCCCAAGCCATAAGAAGAATGCGTATTGGTCACATCCTACCCATTGAGGAACCCCTTGTGGCCGAAGGAGAAGGAAAATGTTCTACTCAAGTGGAACCATCACCAACCGAAGACCCACATGCTTCCAAAGAACAAAGTGAAGGCCCTCAACCAAACGAACAAGATCAAGGGCAAGCTCAAGATCAAGAGCAAGCTCAAGATCAAGAGCAAGCTCATGACAACGCTCAAAATGATCAAGTTACCGCTCCTCAACTCACTCTTGAGGAGGAATTAGAGTGTCATGCCGCCAAGCTTGCATCCAAGCTCACTACCAAGGGTCATCTCATGACTAATGTGCTTGGAAGCTTAAGAAAGGGGGTAAGCACTCGTAGACAATTGGCAAACTATTGTGAACATCACGCGTTTGTTTCTTGTGTGGAACCCCAAAAGGTCTATGAGGCGCTCGAGGATCCGGGTTGGCTTAATGCCATGCATGAAGAACTCAACAACTTTGAGCACAACAAGGTGTGGAGATTGGTGCCAAGGCCAATGGGGAACCATACTATCATTGAAACCAAGTGGATATTCAAGAACAAGCAAGATGCTCATGGAATTATTGTTCGCAACAAGGCTCGGTTGGTAGCACAAGGCTACTCCCAAGTCGAGGGTATCGACTAGGGTGAAACCTTTGCTCCCGCTACTTTCCTTGAATCTATTCGTTTGTTGATTGCTTATGCATCTCATCATAACTTCAAGTTGCAACAAATGGATGTGAAGAGTGCTTTTCATAATGGTCCCATTAATGAGTTAGTATATGTCAAGCAACCCTCGGGGTTCAAGGATCCCTATTTCCCTGATCATGTGTACCAACTCGATAAGGCACTATACGGCCTTAAACAAGCCCCGCGTGCATGGTATGAGCACCTTACCGAGTTGTTGCAAGATCGTGCATTTGAAATTGGGAAAATCTGTTGGGGAAAGTAGTAATTTCAAAAAAATTCCTACGCACACGCAAGATCATGGTGATGCATAGCAACGAGAGGGGAGAGTGTGATCTACGTACCCTTGTAGATCGACAACGGAAGCATTAGCACAACGTGGTTGATGTAGTCGTACGTCTTCATGGCCCGACCGATCAAGCACCGAAACTACAGCACCTCCGAGTTCTAGCACACATTCAGCTCGATGACGATCCTCGGACTCCGATCCAACAAAGTGTCGGGGAAGAGTTCCGTCAGCACGACGGCGTGGTGATGATCTTGATGTACTACCGTCGCAGGGCTTCGCCTAAGCACCGCTACAATATTATCGAGGACTATGGTGGAAGGGGGCACCGCACACGGCTAAGAATATGATCACGTGGATCAACTTGTGTCTCTAGGGGTGCCCCCTGCCTCCGTATATAAAGGATCAAAGGGGGGGTGCGGCTGGCCAGGAGAGGGCGCGCCAGGAGGAGTCCTACTCCCTCCGGGAGTAGGATTCCCCCCCCCCTTTCCTAGTTGGAATAGGATTCGGGAGGGGGAAAGAGGAGAGAGAGAAGGAAGGGGGGCACCGCAGACGTTCATAACATCTGGTGTTGCTCCAGCAGCAGGCCTGGCACCCAGCGGTGCTTCCAGGACGTAATTCTTCTATGCAGCAATGAGGATAATCCTCAAGTTACGGACCCAGTCCGTGTAATTGCTACCATCATCTTTCAACTTTGGTTTCTCAAGGAACGCATTAAAATTCAATGGAACAACAGCACGGGCCATCTATCTACAATCAAACATGAATAAGCAAGATACTATCAGGTACTAAGTTCATGATAAATTTAGGTTCAATTAATCATATTACTTAAAGAACTCCCACTTAGATAGACATCCCTCTAATCCTCTAAGTGATTACGTGATCCAAATCAACTAAACCATGTCCGATCATCACGTGAGATGGAGTAGCTTCATTGGTGAACATCACTATGTTGATCATATCTACTATATGATTCACGCTCGACCTTTCGGTCTCCGTGTTCCGAGGCCATATCTGTATATGCTTGGCTCGTCAAGTATAACCTGAGTATTCCGCGTGTGCAACTGTTTTGCACCCGTTGTATTTGAACGTAGAGCCTATCACACCCGATCATCACGTGGTGTCTCAGCATGAAGAACTTTCGCAACGGTGCATACTCAGGGAGAACACTTCTTGATAATTAGTGAGAGATCATCTTATAATGCTACCGTCAATCAAAGCAAGATAAGATGCATAAAAGATAAACATCACATGCAATCATTATAAGTGATATGATATGGCCATCATCATCTTGTGCTTGTGATCCCCATCTTCGAAGCACCATCGTGATCACCATCATCACCGGCGCGACACCTTGATCTCCATCGTAGCATCGTTGTCGTCTCGCCAATCTTATGCTTTCACGACTATCGCTACCGCTTAGTGATAAAGTAAAGCATTAGAGCGTGATTGCATTGCATACAATAAAGCGACAACCATATGGTTCCTGCCAGTTGCTGATAACTCGGTTACAAAACATGATCATCTCATACAATAAAATTTAGCATCATGTCTTGACCATATCACATCACAACATGCCCTGCAAAAACAAGTTAGACGTCCTCTACTTTGTTGTTGCAAGTTTTACGTGGCTGTTACGGGCTTAAGCAAGAACCAATCTTACCTACGCATCAAAACCACAACGATAGTTTGTCAAGTTGGTGATGTTTTAACCTTCGCAAGGACCGGGCGTAGCCACACTCGGTTCAACTATAGTTGGAGAAACTGTCACCCGCTAGCCACCTTTGTGCAAAGCACGTCGGGAGAACCGGTCTCGCATAAGCGTACGCGTAATGTCGGTCAGGGCCGCTTCGTCCAACAATACCGCCGAACCAAAGTATGACATGCTGGTAAGCAGTATGACTTATATCGCCCACAACTCACTTGTGTTCTACTCGTGCAAATAACATCAATACATAAAACCTAGGCTCGGATGCCACTGTTGGGGAACGTAGTAATTTCAAAAAATTTCCTACGCACACGCAAGATCATGGTGATGCATAGCAACGAGAGGGGAGAGCATGATCTACGTACCCTTGTAGATCGACAACGGAAGTGTTAGCACAACGTGGTTGATGTAGTCGTACGTCTTGACGGCCCGACCGATCAAGCACCGAAACTATGGCACCTCCGAGTTCTAGCACACGTTCAGCTCTATGACGATCCCCGGACTCTGATCCAGCAAAGTGTCGGGGAAGAGTTCCGTCAGCACGACGGCGTGGTGACGATCTTGATGTACTACCGTCGCAGGGCTTCGCCTAAGCACCGCTACAATATTATCGAGGACTATGGTGGAAGGGGGCACCGCACACGGCTAAGAATATGATCACGTGGATCAACTTGTGTCTCTAGGGGTGCCCCCTGCCTCCGTATATAAAGGATCAAAGGGGGGGCGGTCGGCCAGGAGAGGGCGCGCCAGGAGGAGTCCTACTCCCTCCGGGAGTAGGATTCCCCCCCTTTCCTAGTTGGAATAGGATTCGGGAGGGGGAAAAGAGGAGAGAGAGAAGGAAGGGGGGGCGCCGCCCCCCTCTCCTTGTCCTATTCGGACTAGGGGGGAGGGGCGCGCGGCCCAGCCCTGGCCACCTCTCCTCTCTTCCACTAAGGCCCACTAAGGCCCATATACCTCCCGGGGGGTTCCGGTAACCTCCCGGTACTCCAGTAAAATCCCGATTTCACCCGAAACACTTCCGATATCCAAATATAGGCTTCCAATATATCAATCTTTATGTCTCGACCATTTCGAGACTCCTCGTCATGTCCTTGATCACATCCGGGACTCCGAACTCCTTCGGTACATCAAAACTCATAAACTCATAATATAACTGTCATCGAAACCTTAAGCGTGCGGACCCTACGGGTTCGAGAACAATGTAGACATGACCGAGACACGTCTCCGGTCAATAACCAATAGCGGAACCTGGATGCTCATATTGGCTCCTACATATTCTACGAAGATCTTTTATCGGTCAGACCGCATAACAACATACATTGTTCCCTTTGTCATCGGTATGTTAGTTGCCCGAGATTCGATCGTCGGTATCTTAATACCTAGTTCAATCTCATTACCGGCAAGTCTCTTTACTCGTTCCGTAATACATCATCTCACAACTAACTCATTAGTTGTAATGCTTGCAAGGCTTATGTGATGTGTATTACCGAGAGGGCCCAGAGATACCTCTCCGACAATCGGAGTGACAAATCCTAATCTCGAAATACGCCAACCCAACATGTACCTTTGGAGACACCTGTAGAGCACCTTTATAATCACCCAGTTACGTTGTGACGTTTGGTAGCACACAAAGTGTTCCTCCGGCAAACGGGAGTTGCATAATCTCATAGTCATAGGAACATGTATAAGTCATGAAGAAAGCAATAGCAACATACTAAATGATCGGGTGCTAAGCTAATGGAATGGGTCATGTCAATCACATCATTCACCTAATGATGTGATCCCGTTAATCAAATAACAACTCTTTGTCCATGGTTAGGAAACATAACCATCTTTGATTAACGAGCTAGTCTAGTAGAGGCATACTAGTGACACTCTGTTTGTCTATGTATTCACACATGTATTATGTTTCCGGTTAATACAATTCTAGCATGAATAATAAACATTTATCATGATATAAGGAAACAAATAATAACTTTATTATTGCCTCTAGGGCATATTTCCTTCAGTCTCCCACTTGCACTAGAGTCAATAATCTAGATTATACAGTAATGATTCTAACACCCATGGAGCCTTGGTGCTGATCATGTTTTGCTCGTGGAAGAGGCTTAGTCAACAGGTCTGCTACATTCAGATCCGTATGTATCTTGCAAATCTCTATGTCTCCCACCTGGACTAGATCCCGGATGGAATTGAAGCGTCTCTTGATGTACTTGGTTCTCTTGTGAAATCTGGATTCCTTTGCCAAGGCAATTGCACCAGTATTGTCACAAAAGATTTTCACTGGACCCAATGCACTAGGTATGACACCTAGATCGGATATGAACTCCTTCATCCAGACTCCTTCATTTGCTGCTTCCGAAGCAGCTATGTATTCCGCTTCACACGTAGATCCCGCCACAACGCTTTGTTTAGAACTGCACCAAATGACAGCTCCACCGTTTAATGTAAACACGTATCCGGTTTGCGGTTTAGAATCGTCCGAATCAGTGTCAAAGCTCGCATCAACGTAACCATTTACGATTTGCTCTTTGTCACCTCCATAAACGAGAAACATATCCTTAGTCCTTTTCAGGTATTTCAGGATGTTCTTGACCGCTGTCCAGTGATCCACTCCTGGATTACTTTGGTACCTCCCTGCTAGACTTATAGCAAGGCACACATCAGGTCTGGTACACAGCATTGCATACATGACAGAGCCTATGGCTGAAGCATAGGGAACATCTTTCATTTTCTCTCTATCTTCTGCAGTGGTCGGGCATTGAGTCTGACTCAACTTCACACCTTGTAACACAGGCAAGAAACCTTTCTTTGCTTGATCCATTTTGAACTTCTTCAAAACTTTGTCAAGGTATGTGCTTTGTGAAAGTCCAATTAAGCGTCTTGATCTATCTCTATAGATCTTAATGCCTAATATGTAAGCAGCTTCACCGAGGTCTTTCATTGAAAAACTCTTATTCAAGTATCCCTTTATGCTATCCAGAAATTCTATATCATTTCCAATTAGTAATATGTCATCCACATATAATATCAGAAATGCTACAGAGCTCCCACTCACTTTCTTGTAAATACAGGCTTCTCCAAAAGTCTGTATAAAACCAAATGCTTTGATCACACTATCAAAGCGTTTATTCCAACTCCGAGAGGCTTGCACCAGTCCATAAATGGATCGCTGGAGCTTGCACACTTTGTTAGCTCCCTTTGGATCGACAAAACCTTCTGGTTGCATCATATACAACTCTTCTTCCAGAAATCCATTCAGGAATGCAGTTTTGACATCCATCTGCCAAATTTCATAATCATAAAATGCGGCAATTGCTAACATGATTCGGACAGACTTAAGCATTGCTACGGGTGAGAAGGTCTCATCGTAGTCAATCCCTTGAACTTGCCGAAAACCTTTTGCGACAAGTCGAGCTTTGTAGACAGTAATATTACCGTCAGCGTCCGTCTTCTTCTTGAAGATCCATTTATTCTCAATTGCTTGCCGATCATTGGGCAAGTCAACCAAAGTCCATACTTTGTTCTCATACATGGATCCCATCTCAGATTTCATGGCTTCAAGCCATTTTGCGGAATCTGGGCTCACCATCGCTTCTTCATAGTTCGTAGGTTCATCATGATCTAGTAGCATGACTTCCAGAACAGGATTACCGTACCACTCGGGCGCAGATCTCACTCTGGTTGATCTATGAGGTTCAGTAGTATCTTGTTCTGAAGTTTCATGATCATTATCATTAGCTTCCTCACTAATTGGTGTAGGTGTCGCTGAAACAGGTTTCTGTGATGTACTACTCTCCAATAAGGGAGTAGGTACAGTTACCTCGTTAAGTTCTACTTTCTTCCCACTCACTTCTTTCGAGAGAAACTCCTTCTCTAGAAAGTTTCCGAATTTAGCAACAAAAGTCTTGCCTTCGGATCTATGATAGAAGGTGTATCCAATAGTTTCCTTTGGATATCCTATGAAGACACATTTTTCCGATTTGGGTTCGAGCTTATCAGGTTGAAGCTTCTTCACATAAGCATCGCAGCCCCAAACTTTCAGAAACGACAACTTTGGTTTCTTGCCAAACCACAGTTCATAAGGCGTCATCTCAACGGATTTTGATGGTGCCCTATTTAATGTGAATGCGGCCGTCTCTAGAGCGTATCCCCAAAACGATAGCGGTAAATCAGTAAGAGACATCATAGATCGTACCATATCTAGTAAAGTACGATTACGATGTTCGGACACACCATTACACTGTGGTGTTCCGGGTGGCGTGAGTTGCGAAACTATTCCACATTGTTTCAAATGTACACCAAACTCGTAACTCAAATATTCTCCTCCACGATCAGATCGTAGGAATTTTATTTTCTTGTTACGATGATTTTCAACTTCACTCTGAAATTCTTTGAACTTTTCAAACGTTTCAGACTTGTGTTTCATTAAGTAGATATACCCATATCTGCTTAAGTCATCTGTGAAGGTGAGAAAATAATGATATCCGCCACGAGCCTCAACATTCATCGGACCACATACATCTGTATGTATGATTTCTAACAAATCTGTTGCTCTCTCCATAGTACCGGAGAACAGTGTTTTTGTCATCTTACCCATAAGGCACGGTTCGCAAGTACCAAGTGATTCATAATCAAGTGGTTCCAAAAGCCCATCAGTATGGAGTTTCTTCATGCGCTTTATACCGATATGACCTAAACAGCAGTGCCACAAATAAGTTGCACTATCATTATCAACTCTGCATCTTTTGGTTTCAACACTATGAATATGTGTGTCACTACTATCGAGATTTAATAAAAATAGACCACTCTTTAAGGGTGCATGACCATAAAAGATATTACTCATGTAAATAGAACAACCATTATTCTCTGATTTAAATGAATAACCGTCTCGCATCAAACAAGATCCAGATATAATGTTCATGCTTAACGCTGGCACCAAATAACAATTATTTAGGTCTAATATTAATCCTGAAGGTAGATGTAGAGGTAGCGTGCCGACTGCGATCACATCGACTTTGGAACCATTTCCCATGTGCATCGTCACCTCGTCCTTAGCCAATCTTTGCTTAATCCGTAGTCCCTGTTTCGAGTTGCAAATATTAGCAACAGAACCAGTATCAAATACCCAGGTGCTACTGCGAGCATTAGTAAGGTACACATCAATAACATGTATATCACATATACCTTTGTTCACCTTGCCATCCTTCTTATCCGCCAAATACTTGAGGTAGTTCCGCTTCTAGTGACTAGTCTGCTTGCAGTAGAAGCACTCAGTTTCAGGCTTAGGTCCAGGTTTGGATTTCTTCTCTTGAGCAGCAACTTGCTTGCTGTTCTTTTTGAAGTTCCCCTTCTTCTTCCCTTTGCCCTTTTTCTTGAAACTAGTGGTCTTGTTGACCATCAACACTTGATGCTCCTTCCTGATTTCTACCTCCGCAGCTTTCAGCATTGCGAAGAGCTCGGGAATAGTCTTATTCATCCCTTGCATATTATAGTTCATCACGAAGCTCTTGTAGCTTGGTGGCAGTGATTGGAGAATTCTGTCAATGACGCAATCATCTGGAAGATTAACTCCCAATTGAATCAAGTGATTATTATACCCAGACATTTTGAGTATATGCTCACTGACAGAACTGTTCTCCTCCATCTTGCAGCTATAGAACTTATTGGAGACTTCATATCTCTCAATCCGGGCATTTGCTTGAAATATTAACTTCAACTCCTGGAACATCTCATATGCTCCATGACGTTCAAAACGTCGTTGAAGTCCTGATTCTAAGCCGTAAAGCATGGCACACTGAACTATCGAGTAGTCATCAGCTTTGCTCTGCCAGACGTCCATAACATCTGGTGTTGCTCCAGCAGCAGGCCTGGCACCCAGCGGTGCTTCCAGGACGTAATTCTTCTATGCAGCAATGAGGATAATCCTCAAGTTACGGACCCAGTCCGTGTAATTGCTACCATCATCTTTCAACTTTGGTTTCTCAAGGAACGCATTAAAATTCAACGGAACAACAGCACGGGCCATCTATCTACAATCAAACATGAATAAGCAAGATACTATCAGGTACTAAGTTTCATGATAAATTTAAGTTCAGTTAATTTACTTAAAGAACTCCCACTTAGATAGACATCCCTCTAATCCTCTAAGTGATTACGTGATCCAAATCAACTAAACCATGTCCGATCATCACGTGAGATGGAGTAGCTTCATTGGTGAACATCACTATTTTGATCATATCTACTATATGATTCACGCTCGACCTTTCGGTCTCCGTGTTCCGAGGCCATATCTGTATATGCTTGGCTCGTCAAGTATAACCTGAGTATTCCGCGTGTGCAACTGTTTTGCACCCGTTGTATTTGAACGTAGAGCCTATCACACCCGATCATCACGTGGTGTCTCAGCACGAAGAACTTTCGCAACGGTGCATACTCAGGGAGAACACTTCTTGATAATTAGTGAGAGATCATCTTATAATACTACCGTCAATCAAAGCAAGATAAGATGCATAAAAGATAAACATCACACGCAATCATTATAAGTGATATGATATGGCCATCATCATCTTGTCCTTGTGATCTCCATCTTCGAAGCACCGTCGTGATCACTATCGTCACCGGCGCGAAACCTTGATCTCCATCGTAGCATTGTTGTCGTCTCGCCAATCTTATGCTTCCATGACTATCGCTACCGCTTAGTGATAAAGTAAAGCATTACAGCGCGATTGCATTGCATACAATAAAGCGACAACCATATGGCTCCTGCCAGTTGCCGATAACTCGGTTACAAAACATGATCATCTCATACAATAAAATTTAGCATCATGTCTAGACCATATCACATCACAACATGCCCTGCAAAAACAAGTTAGACATCCTCTACTTTTTTGTTGCAAGTTTTACGTGGCTGCTACGGGCTTAAGCAAGAACCAATCTTACCTACGCATCAAAACCACAACGATAGTTTGTCAAGTTGGTGCTGTTTTAACCTTCGCAAGGACCGGGCGTAGCCACACTCGGTTCAACTAAAGTTGGAGAAACTGTCACCCGCTAGCCACCTTCGTGCAAAGCACGTCGGGAGAACCGGTCTCGCGTAAGCGTACGCGTAATGTCGGTCCGGGCCGCTTCGTCCAACAATAACGCCGAACCAAAGTATGACATGCTGGTAAGCAGTATGACTTATATCGCCCACAACTCACTTGTGTTCTACTCGTGCAAATAACATCAACACATAAAACCTAGGCTCGGATGCCACTGTTGGGGAACGTAGTAATTTCAAAAAATTTCCTACGCACACGCAAGATCATGGTGATGCATAGCAACGAGAGGGGAGAGTGTGATCTACGTACCCTTGTAGATCGAAAACGGAAGCGTTAGCACAACGTGGTTGATGTAGTCATACGTCTTCACGGCCCGACCGATCAAGCACCGAAACTACGGCACCTCCGAGTTCTAGCACACGTTCAGCTCTATGACGATCCCCGGACTCTGATCCAGCAAAGTGTCGGGGAAGAGTTCTGTCAGCACGACGGCGTGGTGACAATCTTGATGTACTACCGTCGCAGGGCTTCGCCTAAGCACCGCTACAATATTATCGAGGACTATGGTGGAAGGGGGCACCGCACACGGCTAAGAATATGATCACGTGGATCAACTTGTGTCTCTAGGGGTGCCCCCTGCCTCCGTATATAAAGGATCAAAGGGGGGGTGCGGCCGGCCAGGAGAGGGCGCGCCAGGAGGAGTCCTACTCCCTCCGGGAGTAGGATTCCCCCCTTTCCTAGTTGGAATAGGATTTGGGAGGGGGGAAAGAGGAGAGAGAGAAGGAAGGGGGGCGCCGCCCCCCTCTCCTTGTCCTATTCGGACTAGGGGGGGAGGGGCGCGCGGCCCAGCCCTGGCCACCTCTCCTCTCTTCCACTAAGGCCCACTAAGGCTCATATACCTCCCGGGGGGTTCCGGTAACCTCCCGGTACTCCGGTAAAATCCCAATTTCACCCGGAACACTTCCGATATCCAAATATAGGCTTCCAATATATCAATCTTTATGTCTCGACCATTTCGAGACTCCTCATCATGTCCGTGATCACATCCGGGACTCCGAACTCCTTCGGTACATCAAAACTCATAAACTCATAATATAATTGTCATCGAAACCTTAAGCGTGCGGACCCTACGGGTTCGAGAACAATGTAGACATGACCGAGACACGTCTCCGGTCAATAACCAATAGCGGAACCTGGATGCTCACATTGGCTCCTACATATTCTACGAAGATCTTTTATCGGTCAGGCCGCATAACAACATACGTTGTTCCCTTTGTCATCGGTATGTTACTTGCCCGAGATTCGATCGTCGGTATCTTAATACCTAGTTCAATCTCGTTACCAGCAAGTCTCTTTACTCGTTCCGTAATACATCATCTCACAACTAACTCATTAGTTGTAATGCTTGCAAGGCTTATGTGATGTGTATTACCGAGAGGGCCCAGAGATACCTCTCCGACAATCAGAGTGACAAATCCTAATCTCGAAATACGCCAACCCAACATGTACCTTTGGAGACACCTGTAGAGCACCTTTATAATCACCCAGTTACGTTGTGATGTTTGGTAGCACACAAAGTGTTCCTTCGGCAAACGGGAGTTGCATAATCTCATAGTCATAGGAACATGTATAAGTCATGAAGAAAGCAATAGCAACATACTAAACGATCGGGTGCTAAGCTAATGGAATGGGTCATGTCAATCAGATCATTCACCTAATGATGTGATCCCGTTAATCAAATAACAACTCTTTGTCCATGGTTAGGAAACATAACCATCTTTGATTAACGAGCTAGTCTAGTAGAGGCATACTAGTGACACTCTGTTTGTCTATGTATTCACACATGTATTATGTTTCCGGTTAATACAATTCTAGCATGAATAATAAACATTTATCATGATATAAGGAAATAAATAATAACTTTATTATTGCCTCCAGGGCATATTTCCTTCAAAATCGACCCCACTCTTTTTACTAAGAAGGTCAAAGGGGAGTTGTTTGTATGCCAACTATATGTTGATGATATTATCTTTGGTTCCCCTAACAAAACTTTCAATGAGGAATTTGCTGCTCTCATGACCTCAAAGTTCAAGATATCCATGATGGGAGAGTTGAAGTTCTTTCTCGGGTTTGAAATCAAGCAAAGAAGAGAAGGAACCTTCATCGACCAAGCCAAGTATACTCAACACATGCTCCAGAGATTCAAGTTAAGTGATGTCAAGCCGGCTTCCACTCCAATGCCCGTCAAATGCCAACTTGACATTGATCCCAATGGTAAAGCGGTGGATCAAAAGGTATATCGCCCCATGATTGGCTCCCTGCTTTACCTTTGTGCATCTAGACCGGATATCAAGTTGAGTGTGGGAAATTGTGCATGGTTTCAAGACGCACCTAAGGAAAGTCACTTTGTGGAGGTCAAGTGTATCTTTTGATATTTGGCTCATACCCCAAACTTTGGCTTATGGTACCTAAGAGGAGCTAAGTTCAATCTTGTGGGTTTTTCAGACTCGGATTGGGCGGGAGACAAAGTGGATAGGAAGTCCACTTCCGGAGGGTGCCAATTCCTTTGTTGCTCTTTGGTGAGTTGGTCTTCCAAGAAGCAAAGTTGTGTGTCTCTCTCGTCCACCGAAGCGGAATATGTGGCGACCGGTAGTTGTTGTGCACAACTTCTATGGATGAGGCAAACTTTGAAGGATTACGATGTCATTTGTGACAAAGTGCCTCTTTGGTGTGACATGAAAGTGCCATCAAGATTTCTCTCAACCCGGTGCAACACTTCAAGACGAAGCATATTGAGATTCGGTATCATTTCATCCGGGATCACATTAGGCGAGGGGAGATCGAGCTCAACTATGTTAACACCCATGATAACCTTGCAGATATCTTCACAAAGCCCTTGGATGAAGCAAGATTTCGCGAGTTAAGGCATGAGATAAATATCATTGATTCGAGCAATATGGCTTAAACCCTTGCACATCCCACCATACTCATCGTGATGTCTTGTTTAGGTGTAGACATGGACATAGGGGGGGTGTTGTTATCTCAATGAACTCTCCCTCCCCCCATTATGCATAAATTGATCAAGTCTTTCACATTAGCCATTTTTATGGTACTTGTGCTTCAAACATGAGTTTTGGTCATGGGCCCAAGGTTAAAATCTTCGCGGCGCCATACCTCTTGACTCAAACATAGGTGGCCTCGACCACCGCCCTCTCTTGGAGAGGTGTGTGCTTCTTGTCCCCTTGCTGGTGTTCTTCGTGTTGTTGTGTTTGCTCTCTCTTCTTGTCGGTTCTTCTTGAGCTAAGCCCTTCTTGAGTGTCTAGTCTTTGAGTCTTGGCTGGGTGGTACTACCGCTGGGAGTGCGCGGTACTACCGCTTATGAGTTACAAGTGGTACTACTGCCCGCCCGAGCGGTACTACCGATGCGGGGCGGGACTTAGGGGTTATGTTGGGGCAGGGGGAGGTTTCTTCTCCCCCATAAAAATTCGCACAACCCACTCGCTCCCCTCGTCTCTCCAGCGTCGACTTGTCGTGGGAGGGCTCTGACGGCCGCCGTCTCCGGGCCATCCCTCTCCATTTCCTTCGGTGGAATCGATCCCCACCCTGTCCTCTTGCCATGGATGTCGGTATTGCCCCCGTTCTCATTCTCTTTGTGCTTAGATTTTAGATCTAGTGTTTAGGGGCAATAGTTGATGCATCTCTCAATTTTTGGCTAAATCAAGTCTTGAGTAGGTTGGAGAAGGCGTCTAGACTGTTTGGATTGATGTTTGGTAGGATTATTTTTGAATTTGGCAACCCAGTAGTGCCGGATTTGACCACGGCAGTAGGGAACCGTCATTCCCTCACCTGGAGCAGTACTCCCTCTCCCCTGGAGCGGTACTACCGCTAGGGCGGTACTGCCGCTTACTGTCCACGGTACTACCGCCGGATGCCCACTTCCATCATTCTCTTACCAAATTTCGATCCTTGTTTGTTTTGTTTGGTGGCTTATGCTCGTTCTTTATTGTTGTTCCTTGTGTCCGTGTGTCTGGTTCTAGGTGATGACCCATCTGAGCAACATGTACGCCGTGTCAACCCCGGGCATTCAACTTCAAAGCGCAACCGCACCTCTGAGACAACGGCTACCTCATCAAGTGCTCCTCCTCCTCCTCAGTCGAAGAAGAAGATTGCGGTCAATCCCAAGCCTAGGGCCAAGTATGTGACTGAGATGTCTGCAAAGGAGTTCTGGGAAAAGCGTCGGCGGAACCCATATATGGAAGATCAAGAACCCACTTTGGTCAACCGTCCTTTCTGGAACCGCTTTTAGTGGGCCATCTACTTTGATGTGATCAAAGCGAAGAAGAGTCTCTATGTTGATGTTCGGACCATCGATACTGACTATATGGAGAAGGATCCTACCTACTTTGGCAAAGCCCTTGAGATGTGTTCTCAGCTGAACATTCTCAGAATCATGCAGTTCAACAAGGACTTTGATGCTGATTTGGTGGCTCAGTTTTATGCCATGGTCCATCTTGGAACAGATGAGGAAAGAACTCTCCTACCTCTTGAGCATGCATTGGTTTTCCCTTGAAGAGGAAAGGGTGATGCAGCAAAGTAGTGTAAGCATTTCCCTCAGTTTTGAGAACCAAGGTATCAATCCAGTAGGAGACAACGCACAAGTCACCTAGTACCTGCACAAACAATCAAGAACCTTGCAACCAACACGATAAAGGGGTTGTCAATCCCTTCATGGTCACTCGCAAAAGTGATATATGATAAAGATAGTAAAGTAAATATTTTTGGTATTTTTGTTGTATATATTGGAAAATAAAGATTGCAAAATAGTACACAAGATGCGATGTAAATAAAAGAGATGAAATATAATAAGAAAGAGACCGGGGGGGGCACAGGTTTCACTAGTGGATTCTCTCAAGATAGCATGTATTACGGTGGGTGAACAAATTACTACCGAGCAATTGATAGAAAAGCGCATAGTTATGAGAATATCTAAGGCAATGATCATGAATATAGGCATCACGTCCGTGTCAAGTAGATCGAAACAATTCTGCATCTACTATTATTACTCCACACATCGACCGCTATCCAACATGCATCTAGAGTATTAAGTTCATAAGAACAGAGTAACACATTAAGCAAGATGACATGATGCAGAAGGATAAACTTAAACAATATGATATAAACCCCATATTTTTTATCCTCGATGGCAACAATACAATACGTGCCTTGCTGCCCCTACTGTCACTGGGAAAGGACACCGCAAGATTGAACCCAAAGCTAAGCACTTCTCCCATTGCAAGAAAGATCAATCTAGTAGGCCAAACTAAACCGATAATTCGAAGAGACTTGCAAATATATCAAATTATGTATATAAGAATTTCGAGAAGAACCAAATAATATTAATAGATAATCTTGTTCATAAACCCACAATTCATCGGATCTCGGCAAACACACCGCAAAAGAGTATTACATCGAATAGATCTTCATGAACATCGAGAAGAACTTTGTATTGAGAATCAAAGAGAGAGAAGAAGCCATCTAGCTAATAACTATGGACCTGAAGCTCTATGGTAAACTACTCACGCTTCATCGAAGAGGCTATGGTGTTGATGTAGAAGCCCTCCGTGATCGATTCCCCCTCCGGCAGATCGCCGGAAGAGGCCCCAAGATGGGATCTCACAGGTACAGAAGGTTGCGGCAGTGGAAAAGTGGTTTCATGTCTTTCTGCGATTGATCTAGGGTATAAGAGTATATATATATGCGAAAGAAGTACGTCGGTGGAGCTACGAGGGGCCCATGAGGGTGGGGGCGCGCCTACCCCCCTGGGCACGCCCTCCTGCCTCATGGCCGCCTCGTGGCATTCCAGACTTCAATTCTAACTCTTCTGGTTTGCTTTCGGTCCAAGAAAGATCATCACAAAGGTTTCATTCCGTTTGGTATTCCTTTTCTGCGAAACTCTAAAATAGGAAAAAAAATCAGAAACTGGCATTGGGCCTTCGGTTAATAGGATAGTCCCAAAGATAATATAAAAGAGCATACTAAAGCCCATTAAACATCCAAAACAAATAATCTTATATATATATACTATTAAAGGAGAATCGAACGTCGTGATGGTTCGACCTCCGGTATTACCCCGTGCCAAAATAGAGCGAAGGAAACAACCCACGTTCGATGACAGAAAAAAAAACTCCACGATCTCCACCTCCTCCCCGACTTTCCCCTTCCCCAGGCACGACCCATCTGCAAATCTTCTCCCGCACCCACCCTGCGCCTCCCTGTCCAAAGGACGCCACCACTCTCCGGCGATCCCCGACACCTCCTCTTGTGTGGGAGTAACTCCCTCTACGCCCGTCTATTGTGTGCCGCTACCGCCCCGCCCATGGACCTTTTGGGCATGGTCGGGACCGGCACCGCACCACGACGGTGGAGGCAGCGACTAAGGTCTAGCAGCTAAGGCACAGGAGCTGCAGCGGTGGAGGCCGTCATGGAGGTCGAGGAGGAGGAGAAAGCCTCGACGGAGTGTGGCCTTGCCAGAATGCCCACGTCGATGGCGCGCCACCGCTCTCGCTGGTGGGGTCAATTTCGCCGCACCTCATCGCCCTCAAATCCCAACTACCTCGATGTCGATCCCGTTTCTATCCCCAAAGAAATCGTTGCAGTCGGCCTCCTCCTTCATCGCTTGCATCGGCCAATCCGACATCTCCTTATATCCTCTCACCCACGGTCTCTCACTTTCCCGGCGCCGACCCCTGCTCCGTCTCCGCCCGCCATCCCCTTGACCCGAGTCGTCTTCCGGTGCAATATATAAGTCGGCAAGCTCACTGAGGCCCATGGCCCGGCTACACTTGCCAGATCCATCAGTAGGGACTAAGCAAGCCAACCCGCATGACATGCTTACAGCATCTCGTCGGTGGCTGCGGTGAGGGTGTGTGCCACTCAGACCAAGTACAAGGACAATGGTAGGGCCAACAACCTGGACTTCAGGACGCATTATCAAGGGTGTGTTGATCTTGATCCTCTCATTTGTTTTTGTGACTCTCCTGCAGGTGCGTGTAGCACCTGTTGCTCTTGCATTCCAGAAATTTTGATAAATTGTGTGGTTCTTATATTCTTACAGTAGCACACCGTGTGATCCTCTGCCTCTTAAATGTTTACTGGGATCTTCCTTGCCTTGTCTTTCACACAACCATGATTGATTGGGCGTTTTGACTACGGAGTTGTGTCGTGAGATTAATTTGGTGTAGGTTGCAATTTCAGTGGAGGAATGGTTTTCAGATCAAGTGGAGAATAAACTGATTCTTCATCTTTTTTTTGTTCAACACAAATATATGCCACGGGTCTGATAGCAGATTGAAGAGCCGCTTAATGAAAGAATATATTTGTACCAAATGTATTTGTACCCATAGTACTAATGTTGTGTGTTCTTCTGCCATCAGGTGATTGAAGATGGTTGTGACCAATTTCAGAGGTGCAAAGCCATTGCACATTGCTGGTAGGAATTGGGATTGGAAGATACTCGATTGAGCAACTCCTTTGTTCTTTGATTATAGGTATACTCCTATCTTTGTGGAAAGTACTAGAAGGATAACAATTATTAATGATAATAGTTCTCTAGGTGTTTTGGTGGGATAATAGAAACAAGCTTCCTGAAGGAGGAGATAGGCAATACTACTAATTCTTATATCGCTATATGATCTCATGTTGTAGATTACAAGGAGCCGTACGACCTACAGAAAGTGATGGATTATGAGATGTGGCAAATTAAAAGAAAAATTGTGTTGCCATGCCAAATGTGTGCAGCACACCATGTGGATCTCCTCTGCGTTCATTCAACGGCATGGACCTAGCAGCAGTGTGGTGGTGGGCAATAATAACCTTTGGCCTTAGCGGTGAGTCACGGCAGCAGACTGGTTCAGGACAAAATTAGTGGTACTGCATTTCTATTTTTCTGCAGCTGTTCCTGGATCTATTTGTTCTCCCTCTTAACTGTGAATAGCATGCCAAATTCGCCTTTAGTAATAGAGATGTACATACCTTGGTGTACAAGGACCCATTGTACCCCTTTTTTGTAGCCTCATAATCTGTCCATATACATGTTGTAGACCGTACAAACTAGCACGGTGTTACTGAGAGCACAGTTCTATGATACCTTTGGGTCACCACACCGGACCAAAAGTATGGTGTTGTTCTTTTATTGCCGATGTGTCATAGAAGTGAGATGTCTTATTGCTTATGAATATCTTTGTGCTTTGTTAAATTTTGCGTGACAATGATGACATGTGTTCAATTTATGATTTAATCTTTAAGCAAGAGGTGAAAATTGATCTTAGATTCAGCATTATGAACCTGACTATTTATACCTGTCCGATCATTCATCCTCGTGTATAACCACATTTCATTCTATATCAGATAATCCCTATGGGTTTGAGTAATATTTATCCTATTTTAGGTATCAAAATTTCCTTCACTGCTGGTGCTGCTCTGTAGTAATTTGGCTAAAGGTTCCAAAATTGGCATGTAGGAAGCAGGCTGCCTCTCTAACATGTTTAAAACTTTTTTGTTAATAAGCCTATTTATAACTTTGTCTTGAAATCTCGTAGCATGGTCGATATACTTATTTTACATTATAAACTTTTTCCAAAACAATTCACCCTCAATGAGGCATTGGTTGATTTGAAGCATGAGGCAAATTTGATTGCACATTTGTTCAAGTTACTTACTGTGGGTTGCAGGGATATAGCGATTGTCACAAGTCCTTGATTACCCATATTTATGTTTTGCCCTTCATGTGTGCCCTTTCTCGTAGTGAACAACAAGAGCTCTGCAACAATTCTTTACAGTTGGAAGAAATGCCACATAAGAAAAGAAGGTATTGCGAGCCAGATCCACATATGAAGACCGACAGAGAAGTAGTGAAGGAAGATGAAAACCATTTTTTCCTCAAAAAAAAGAATATGGAGACCATCATCAAACTTTACCTATTTGTGTTTCAGGTGGGACTTACATGCGGAGAAACAGACATGAGGGTCTCCAAGAATGGAGCGAAGTGGGAGAAATACATTGGAGTTTGTGAACAAATTTTAGAGTTTTGATAGAAGGACCAATTGGTTCAATACTTGGTCATGAAACTATATGATTTTGTAAATAAATGATGTGGCATCCAATATGAACTCAAATTGTTTTTCACATATCTTTGTGGTTCAAATTCCATTTGGTAGGCAAGCATGTACTGATGGAACTATCTCCAGTTTCTATTTATCATCAACAGATTTCGGTAAGAGTTCGAGCATCTTTTGTTTGCATCTTCCATAACCAGTATGTTTTGATACGCTTGCTTTGACAAGACAACGTCAATAAGTTCAACTTAAGAAAATCACACGAACCATTTATTTGAATATCCTGGTAGTCCGAAATCCAAATAGTTGAGAAACATGCACCTACATATGGGCGTTACCAATCCATAAAAACAATGAATGACAAGCATAGTAAGAGCTAGCTTATCATGTCATAGTGAAAATTTATGGATTGAAGTAGAGTGATGACACCAAAGCTAGAGCAAGGAGTGGACCGATATTAAAGAGGGGAAACGAATGTTTGTCTTGTTTGGTTAGTTGTTGGGACAAATACAACCAAAGTAACATTGTTATGTTGTCCCGTGGCAACGCACGGGTATTTAGCTAGTATAATAGCATGGAATATCAAAAATTATAGATACGTTGGAGACGTATCAAGCATCCCCAAGCTTAATTCCTGCTCGTCCTCGGGTAGGTAAATGATAAAAACAAAATTTTTGATGTGGAATGTGAGGGAGTCCTGGATTAGGGGTCTCCGGACAGCCGGACTATATCCTTTGGCCGGACTGTTGGACTATGAAGATACAAGATTGAAGACTTCGTCCCATGTCTGGATGGGACTCTCCTTGGCGTGGAAGGCAAGCTAGGCAATACGGATATATAGATCTCCTCCCTTGTAACCGACTCTGTGTAACCCTAGCTCCCTCCAGTGTCTATATAAACCGGAGGGTTTAGTCCGTAGGACAATATACAATCATACCATAGGCTAGCTTCTAGGGTTTAGCCTCTATGATCTCATGGTAGATCAACTCTTGTAATACTCATATCATCAAGAACAATCAAGCAGGACGTAGGGTTTTACCTCCATCAAGAGGGCTCGAACCTGGGTAAACATCGTGTCCCCTGCCTCCTGTTACCATCCGCCTTAGATGCACAGTTCGGGACCCCCTACCCGAGATCCGATGGTTTTGACACTGACATTGGTGCTTTCATTGAGAGTTCCACTATGTCGTCACCGTAAGGCTTGATGGCTCTTTCGATCATCAGTAGTGATGCGGTCCTGGGTGAGGTTTTCCTCCCCGGACAGATCTTTGTATTCAGCGGCTTCGAACTGCGGGCCAATTCGCTTGGCCATCTGGAGCAGATCGAGAGCTACGCCCCTGGCCATCAGGTCAGATTCGGAAACTTAAACTACACCGCCGATATCCGCGGAGACTTGATCTTTGACGGATTCGAGCATGTGTCAGGTGCGCCGCACAGTCACGACGAGCACGATGTAACTCTACCGTCGGACAGTGTTCGGGAGATCGCATCTGCAACTATTCCGACTTTCAATCCGGAGCAAATCGCGCCATCCAAGGACGGAGGGATAGACCCCGCCATGGAGGCCGCACTCTCAGTGGCGATGGAGCTGGATACTGATTTCGCCCCTTACGAGAGCCGTGTTGCCGAACCACTGGATTCGTCCTCGGCCACGGACTCCGAGCCGCCTGCATCCGCGCCTATCGAATCTGACTGGGCGCCGATCATGGAGTTCACCTCCACGGATATCTTTCAGCACTCACCTTTCGGCGATGTGCTAAATTCATTAAGGTCTCTCTCCTTGTCAGGAGAACCTTGGCCGAACTATGTCCGGCTAGAATGGGATGCGGACGACGAAGAAATTAGTAGCCACTTTCAATGATTTAACCGACATGCTCAACTTCGACTCCGAAGACATCGACGACATGGCCCCTCCAAGAAGCAACCCAAGCGCCGATGTCAGCGGCGCCGCTCTAAGTCCCGCCATAGCAAAAATAGTGATAACAACGCAAGAGAAAATAACACTCCAGTCGACTCTGGAGGAAACGACGACCACATTGCCCCGGCGGCAGAGCACGATGAATCTGCAAGCGGCGAACATAGTACAGATCCGACGTCCGAACACGGCGATGCTGAGGATAAACCTCATCAAACCCCCTCTCGGGAGGAAAAAGTTCGGACGAGGATGCACACATCATCCCAGAAACGCACTTGGAGCAAGAGAACCTCCGCAGAAGGCTTATTGCCATAGTGAGGAGTCTGAAGAAGCATAAGCAAAGGCTTAAGGCTGCACAAAATACGCTCAACAGCAGGTGGAACAAAGTGCTCGACAATGAAGCAAAGTACGGTGGAAGTTACCACACAAAGAGCTATCCAAAGCGCAAGCTACTACCTGAATTCGATGATGAGGCCTTAGAGCCCACACAGCCAAAAAATGAAACGGCCAACCGGCCGGATCCACCACCTTATGACCGCGATAGAGCGGCTAACAAAGTCGCACATAAGTCAACACACGATCTACGCGAGGACTTGCGACAAAAGTCCGGTACGACCAGATCCATCTATGGATCTAGGAAGCGCGCTCCGGCACAAAATCAAAATTGAATACTACAACCGTCCGAACGCCATGGCACATCCCAATACAGGGGCGCCGCACACCCCCTATGTTTCACCGATGAGGTGCTGGACCACGAATTCCCAGAAGGATTCAAACCAGTGAACATAGAGGCATACGACGGGACCACAGACCCTGGGGTCTGGATAGAGGACTTTATCCTCCATATCCATATGGCTCGCGGAGATGATCTCCATGCCATAAAATACTTGCCTCTCAAGCTTAAAGGACCAGCTCAGCACTAGCTGAAAAGCCTCCCCGAAAACTCAATTGGAAGTTGGGAGGAGCTCGAGGACGCTTTTCGGGCTAATTTTCATGGGACCTATGTCCGACCTCCGGATGCATACGATTTAAGCCATATAATTCAACAGCCCAGAGAGTTCGCCCGAAAGCTTTGGAACAGGTTTCTCACTAAGAAGAACCAAATCGTCGATTGTCCGGACGCCGAAGCCTTAGCAGCTTTCAAACACAGCGTCCGAGACGAATGGCTTGCCAGACACCTCGGCCAAGAAAAACCGAGAACAATGGCAGCCCTAACAAGCCTCATGACCCGCTTTTGCGCGGGCGAAGACAGCTGGTTAGCCCGCAGTAGCACCAGCGACCCAAGCACATCCGAAGTCAGGGATGGCAATGGAAAACCATGACACAATAAAAACAAGCGTCGATATAAAGAAGATAGCCTAGATAATACGGTGGTCAACGCCGAATTCAGGGGCTCTCGACCAGGTCAGCGGAAAAAGCCTTTCAAAGGCAACAGAGACGGACCGTCGGGCCTAAACAAGATTCTTGACAAACTATGTCAAATTCATGGCACCCCCGATAAACTAGCAAATCACACCCACAGAGAATGGTGGGTCTTCAAGCAGGCCGGTAAGCTAAACGCCGAACACAAAGGGGGGAGACACAAAGCGAAGACGAGGACGAACCTCGCCAGCAAAGCACTGGCGGACAGAAAAAATTCCCACCAGAGGTCAAAACAGTAAACATGATCCATGTGACGAAGAGAAGAAGCAAATATGCACTCTGAGACACACGTGCCATAGAGCCCGTCACCCCTCGGTTCAACCCCTGGTTGGCCTGCCCGATCACTTTTGATCGCGGGGATCATGTGGCAAGCATTCGACACGAAGGATTGGCTGCCTTGGTGTTAGACACAATAATGAACAGATACCATCTCACACGAGTCCTCATGGACGGCGGCAGTGGTCTAAATCTGATATATCAGGACATGGTCCGCAAAATGGGGATAGACCCGACACAAATAAGCCACAGTAATACTACCTTCAAGGGAGTAATACCAGGACAAGAGGCCCGCTGTACGGGCTCTCTATTGCTAGAGGTTGTATTCAGTTCTCCCGATAACTTCCGAAGCAAAAGGTTAACTTTCTACATCGCTCCATTCCAAAGTGGCTATCAAGCACTACTCGGAAGAACGGCTTTCGCTCGTTTTAATGCAATACCACATTATGCTTCTCTCAAGCTTAAGATGCCCGGTCCACGTGGCACCATCACAGTTAGCGGAAATATTGAGTGTTTTCTACGCGCGGAAGAGTGTGCGGTAACTTTAACAGCCAAGCACTAGACGGCCTCACCAACCAGAAAAAATGACAGGTCGTCAAGACCACGGGCACGGTTAGACGAGTCCGGTGCACCATTACATACACACGAGGTTGGTTTGATGATCAAACCCTTCTAGATGGTACCAGGGGCTTCCCGCGTGTAATCAGGGCTAGTCCGGCTCAACTTGACTTATCTTGAATTTTAATAGTCCATTGATAATAACCAATTTTTTGGCACGGCAACTTTCACCTAAGTTCTTCTCTTTTACAGATGACAATCGTGCTACACCCGTCCAGGACACGGCACAACGGGGACACAGGCGCAGACATGCAGCAGGGACCCGCTCAAAGGTTTCTTTTCAGATTAAGACCCTGCGTAAACCTTTTTTTATTGTCTCTTGTTGTTCACATCCTCCGGATACTCAATACAACTGAGAAGGATGCTGACATTATTGGCATGTGGCCACGTCAGGATATTGCACGTACCTGGACACTCGGGGTTTATTGTTAAGGGCCTCGTTCAGCCCGGCATATGTTATAAAGACCGAATACCTTAGGGAGTGTTCGGCGTCGCGAGTTTGGCCTTATATGCATCAGCTCCGAATCATGTCTTTGGTCAAATTTTGGGTTTGCCCAGCTCCCACATTTTGGTACCTTACGTTCCGCTATATCGGCTAAGGTAGCACTGGGAGAACTACTGCGATTGTGCCCTGGTTCATTTGGATGAGCACCTCAGTAGAGAAAGCCGAAAACTGACTGTCATGATAAAGTGCGAGATTGGTCAGCCACTCGATGACTCCACGGAATCTTCGGGATTCCTCCACATTAACGAAGGGCCGTTTCCCGGTCATGTACGTATGCGCCCCATACTCGGACAAGCGCAGAAGTACCATGGGCTATATAGTAGCCCCACCGTCAAACTCCTATGGCTAAGTGAAAGTGTTAAAGCAATATAGTGCGATTGCCTCGTTCGCTGCGCTACCACCTCCTTAATGGACCAAGACGTTGGATCAAGTGTGAATACGTGTTTTTTGCGAACACCCCCGCATTATATGCGTGGGGGCGGAAGCCGACGACTGCAAACTTTCAGGTTATATACATATCTACATAAACGGCCGCACAGGAGGCATCATAATACTTTCAGGCAAAAGTATAAACATAGCCTTGATAACTCAATAAAACATTGTTTTTACAATGGGGGTACATGTCACCAGAACATAATATTCTTCGAGCACTGCGCCTCTATCGAACGAGCGCCTTCAAGGACCTCTTCAAAGTAGTGCTCGGCAGCTACTCGGCCCACGGCCGAACCCTGTGTTGCAATAGCGGTGGCCTCCATATCTGCCTAGTATGACTTGACACGGGCAAGTGCCATCCGCGCACCCTCTATGCACGCCGACCTCTTCATAGCGTCGATGTGCGGCACAACGCCAAGGAATTGTTGCACTAAACTAAAGTAACTATTCGGCCTTGGCCCTCCCGGCCACAGATGATCCACAACAGACCTCATGGCAAGTCCAGACAACCTATGGAGCTCGGCCCACTCGGACATTCGCTCATTCAACAGCAGCGGACACACTGGGGCATGAAACTGTGACCAGAACAGCTTCTCCACTTCACGATCTTTTTGATCCTTGAAGTACTCGGCCGCATCAGCAACACTTGCTGCCAAATCCACGTATGAGTCTGCAGAACTCCATAGTTGATCAAGAGGTGCATACTTTGGATCTCCGAACTTAGTCCGCAACAAAAAGGGCTTCCCAGCTGCGATATCTCCAGCTTGATGCAGCTCCTCCTTCGTCGCTCGTATTTTGGAGCGGGCTTCCTTGGCTGCTACCATGGCCTTCTCCAGGCCCGTCGCCTTCGCACGGTTTTCTTCTTCAAGAAGCTGGTAACGGTCGGCAGCATCTTTCAACTCAACGGCCATCTTGGCCATTCTTTCCTTGCTCTGGCAATGTGCGTCCTGTTCGGCCCTCAGCTCTTTGACCGCCTTTAGAGTGGCCGCATTACTATTCCTGGCTTGTTCCTTGGCCCGGGCAAGTTCCGCCCGGAGGGTATCCACGGTGGCAGCTCCATCTGCAGGCACAACATATTAAAGATACTGGCATCACGCTCCTCTCACTATGTGTTGATCACCAGAGAAATCACTTACCCTGTGCCTTGTCAAGCCGCTTGTTGACAAGCACGATGTCGGCATCTGCCGCATCAAGTTGTCACTTTAGCTCGGCAAACTCATCAGTCCGGCTAGCCACCGGACCTTCAGCCACCTGCACATAAAGGTGGTCTGGTTATTACCTGGGACTATGATCCTCTGTTTGCCGCCATTTTCGACGGCAACCAGAGTATCAGGGGCTACTATCTGCATAGGGCACACCTAGCGTGTGCGGTACTGTAAAAAACATACACTATTTCAAGTACCTCAAAGCCTTTCAGCAGACTCATAAAAGCTTCGTGCAATCCGCTTTCAGCGGATGAAATCCTTTCAATTACCGTACCCATTATCGTACGATGCGCTTCTGAGATGTCCGCCTGCTCCAGAAGATCCTTCAGTGCGTCCGACCGCACACTGTACGGTTCCGGACTCTTTCTGTTGCTCTATTTAGGAGCCGAATACTGAGGACTCCGGGTAGCCAAAGGATTACCCTCTGGCCTTGGCGGATCAGGAGAAACCCTCCACGACGACACTTCAGGGTCGCCCGCCTCATGAGGCGGGGTGGCAGGGGGAGGTGTTTCGCTCTCCATCATCTCCGGAAGAAGATCCCCCAAAGACGAACTCTGTCGAGAAGGGCTACGATCCGAACTACAAGATATAAGCTCCGGTTATTGTCTTCAGAAGTAAGGTAGGATATTTTCACTATTAAAGTACTTTTTGATTACTTACATCTCGGTAGAGGGCTGATCCCCTTGCGGACATTGTGCGGCAAGAATACCCTCCGAAGAAGGACCCTTTGGCGAGGATTTCTTCCCCCATTTGGAAGCCTTTGTTTCCGGATCTTCAGAGGTGGTCCTCTTCCTTCCTCGGGGAGAGGGAATGTCAGATTCTTCTCCCTGGTTATCCTCCTTCACGGAGGTGCTAATTCGCTCGCTTGTGGCCTCTTTAGTCCCCCTTCATCTTCCTTTGAGGGCACCCAATAGGGCACCGGCAAGAGCATTCTGTCCAGTACTGGATTGGCCAAGCCTTCGGGAAGGGTGGCCGAACACCTGATCATCTTCGCCATTGTTATCCAGTCCTGGTCAAAGAGCGACTTTTCAGAATGATGTCATGATAAAAAAAAGGACAGCGTGTTCGGCCATGCATGGGATTACTTACTCGGGTAGCAGGGCAGTTGCAGCTCAGACCCGCATCCTCGGTGGTATCCAGACACTCTATTTGGGGTCCGAAGAACAATTTGTACATATCCTTGAGCGTCATGTCGAGGAAGTGCTGGATGGTTTGCGGTCCTTCCGGGTTGAATTCCCACATACGGAGGGGTCGACGTTTGCAAGGCTGGACTCGACGAACTAGCATAACTTGCATTACCATAACCAGGCTGAAATCTCTCTCAAAGAGATCTCGGATGCAGCTCTGCAATACCGGCACATCCTTTGCTGGACCCCCAGCTCAGCCCCCTGCTGATCCATGACGCCAGTTGTGGTGGGGGGGCCGAGCGAAAGGCAGGGGCGGCTACCCACTTGGCACTTCGGGGAGCTGTGATATAAAACCACTCCCGCTGCCACAAACTGGACACCTCTGGGAAGGAACCCTCTGGCCATGGAGCATCAGCGCTTTTGCTTATTACGGCACCTCCGCACTCTGTGTGTCACCCCTCGATCATCTTCGGCTTCACATTGAAGGTCTTGAGCCACAGGCCGAAGTGAGGGGTAATGCGGAGGAAGGCCTCACATATGACGATGAACGACGAGATGTGAAGGAGGGAATCCGGGGCCAGATCATGGAAATCCAGCCCATAATAGAACATGAGCCCCCTAACAAAGGGATCTAGAGCGAGGCCTAGTCCTCGGAGGAAGTGAGAGATGAACACAACACTCTCATTGGGTGATACGTCCATTTTGCATCATGCTTTTATATCGATATTTATTGCATTATGGGCTGTTATTTCACGTTATGTCACAATACTTATGGCTATTCTCTCTTATTTTACAAGGTTTACATAAAGAGGGAGAATGCCGGCACCTGGAATTTTGGGGCTGGAAAAGGAGCAAATATTAGAGACCTATTCTGTGTAACTCCAAAAGTCCTGAAACTCCACGGAATATCTTAAAATAAATAAAGAAAAATCCTCGCCAAAGATGAAGTCCAGGGGGCCCACACCCTGCTCACGAGGGTGGGGGCGCCCCCCCCTACCAGGGCGCGCCCCCCTACCTCGTGGGCTCCCTGGTGGGTCTCCGACGTCCATCTTCTCCTATATGAAGTATTTCGATGAGAAAAAATAGGAAGCAACCTTTCGGGACAAGACTCCGCCACCACGAGGCGGAACCGAGGCGGAACCAATCTAGAGCTCCGGCAGAGCTGTTCTGCCGGGGAAACTTCCCTCCGGGAGGGGGAAATCATCACCATCGTCATCACCAACGCTCCTCTCATCGGGAGAGGGCAATCTCCATCAACATCTTCACCAGCATCATCTCATCTCCAAACCCTAGTTCATCTCTTGTATCCAGTTCTTGTCTCACAGTCCGGGATTGGTGCTAGTAGGTTGCTAGTATTGTTGATTACTCCTTATAGTTGATGCTAGTTGGTTTATTTGGTGGAAGATCATATGTTCAAATCCTTTATGCATATTATTACCCCTCTGATTATGATCATGAATATGCTTTGTGAGTAATTACGTTTGTTCCTGAGGACAAGGGAGAAGTATTGCTATTAGTAGTCATGTGAATTTGGTATTCGTTTGATATTTTGATAAGATGTATGTTGTCTAGCCTCAAGTGGTGTTATGTGAACGTCGACTACATAACACTTCACCATTATTTGGGCCTAGAGGAAGGCATTGGGAAGTAATAAGTATATGATGGGTTGCTAGAGTGACAGAAGCTTAAACCCTAGTTTATGTGTTGCTTCATAAGGGGCTGATTTGGATCCATATGTTTCATGCTATGGTTAGGTTTACCTTAATACTTTTGTTGTAGTTGTGGATGCTTGCAATAGAGGTTAATCATAAGTGGGATGCTTGTTCAAGTAAGAACAACACCCAAGCACCGGTCCACCCACATATCAAATTATCAAAGTATCAAACGCGAATCATATGAACGTGATGAAAACTAGCTTGACGATATTCCCATGTGTCCTCGGGAGCACTTTTCCTATTATAAGAGTTTGTTCCAGCTTGTCCTTTGCTACAAAAAGTATTGGGCCACCTTGCTGCACCTTATTTACTTTTGTTACTTGTTGCTCGTTATAATTTACCTTATTACAAAACTATATGTTACCACTTATTTCAGTACTTGCAGAGAATACCTTGCTGAAAACCGCTTATCATTTCCTTCTGCTCCTCATTGGGTTCGACACTCTTACTTATCAAAAGGACTACGATAGATCGCCTATACTTGTGGGTCATCAAGACTCTTTTCTGGCGCCGTTGCCGGGGAGTGTAGCGCTACTGGTAGGTGGAATTTGGTAAGGAAAAATTTATATAGTGTGCTGAAATTTACTGTCACTTGTTACTATGGAAAGTAATTCTCTAAGGGGCTTGTTCGGGGTATCTTCACCCCATCCAGTAGAGCAAAGAGTTGCTCCTCAACCTACTGAACCTATTGAAAATGAAACTCCTTTTATATTTCCTTCGGGTATAATGGAAAAACTGCTCGCTAACCCTTTTACAGGAGATGGAACAAAGCATCCTGATAAGCACTTATTATATGTGGATGAAGTTTGTGGATTATTTAAGCTTGCAGGTGAAGGAAATATGCCCCGGAGGCAATAATAAAGTTATTATTTATTTCCTTATATCATGATAAATGTTTATTATTCATGCTAGAATTGTATTAACCGGAAACATAATACATGTGTGAATACATAGAAAAATAGAGTGTCACTAGTATGCCTCTACTTGACTAGCTCGTTAATCAAAGATGGTTATGTTTCCTAACCATGGACAAAGAGTTGTTATTTGATTAACGGGATCACATCATTAGGTGAATGATCTGATTGACATGACCCATTCCATTAGCTTAGCACCCGATCGTTTAGTATGTTGCTATTGCTTTCTTCATGACTTATACATGTTCCTATGACTATGAGATTATGCAACTCCCGTTTGCCAGAGGAACACTTTGTGTGCTACCAAACATCACAACATAACTGGGTGATTATAAAGGAGCTCTACAGGTGTCTCCAAAGGTACATGTTGGGTTGGCGTATTTCGAGATTAGGATTTGTCACTCCGATTGTCGGAGAGGTATCTCTGGGCCCTCTCGGTAATGCACATCACTTAAGCCTTGCAAGCATTGCAACTAATGAGTTAGTTGCGGGATGATGTATTACAGAACGAGTAAAGAGACATGTCGGTAACGAGATTGAACTAGGTATAGGATACCGACGATCGAATCTCGGGCAAGTAACATACCGATGACAAAGGGAACAACGTATGTTGTTATGCGGTCTGACCGATAAAGATCTTCGTAGAATATGTAGGAGCCAATATGGGCATCCAGGTCCTGCTATTGGTTATTGACCGGAGACGTGTCTCGGTCATGTCTACATTGTTCTCGAACAGTAGGGTCCGCACGCTTAAGGTTTTGATGACAGTTATATTATGAGTTTATGAGTTTTGATGTACCGAAGGAGTTTGGAGTCCCGGATGAGACCCGGGACATGACGAGGAGTCTCGAAATGGTCGAGACATAAAGATTGATATATTGGACGGCTATATTCGGACACTGGAAGTGTTCAGGGTGATTTCGGAGAAAACCGGAGAGCCGGAGGGTTACCAGAACCCCCCCCCCCCCCGGGAGAAGTAATGGGCCATATGGGACTTAGTGGAGATAGAGAGGGGCAGCCAAAGGTGGGCCGCGCGCCTCCTCCACCCCTGGTCCGAATTGGACTAGGAGAGGGGGGGCGGCGCCCCCCTTTCCCTCTCCCTCCCCACTTCCTTCCCCCTCCTAGTAGGAGTCCTACTCCTACTAGGAGGAGGACTCCTCCTTGGCGCGCCTATAGGGCCGGCCGGCCTCCTCCCCTTGCTCCTTTATATACGGGGGCAGGGGGCACCCCTAGACACACAAGTTGATCTTCGTGGTCGTTCCTTAGCCATGTGCGGTGCCCCCCTCCACCATATTCCACCTCGGTCATATTGTAGCGGTGCTTAGGCGAAGCCCTGCGACGGTAGAACATTAAGATCGTCACCACGCCGTCGTGCTGACGGAACTCCTCCCCAACACTTTGCTGGATCGGAGTCCGGGGATCGTCATCAAGCTGAACGTGTGCCAAGAACTCGAAGGTGCCGGAGTAACGGTGCTTGGATCGGTCGGATCGTGAAGACGTACGACTACATCAACCAAGTTAATGCTTCCATTGTCGATCTACAAGGGTACGTATATCACACTCTCCCCTCTCGTTGCTATGCATCACCATGATCTTGCGTGTGCGTAGGAATTTTTTTGAAATTACTACGTTCCCCAACAATGGCATCCGAGCCTAGGTTTTATGTGTTGATGTTATTTGCACGAGTAGAACACAAGTGAGTTGTGGGCGATATAAGTCATACTGCTTACCAGCATGTCATACTTTGGTTCGGCGGTATTGTTGGACGAAGCGGCCCGGACCGACATTACGCGTACGCTTACGCGAGACCAGTTCTCCCGACGTGCTTTGCACAAAGGTGGCTAGCGGGTGACAGTTTCTCCAACTTTAGTTGAACCGAGTGTGGCTACGCCCGGTCCTTGCGAAGGTTAAAACAGCACCAACTTGACAAACTATCGTTGTGGTTTTGATGCGTAGGTAAGATTGGTTCTTGCTTAAGCCCGTAGCAGCCACGTAAAACTTGCAACACCAAAGTAGAGGACGTCTAACTTGTTTTTGCAGGGCATGTTGTGATGTGATATGGTCAAGACATGATGCTAAATTTTATTGTATGAGATGATCATGTTTTGTAACCGAGTTATCGTCAACTGGTAGGAGCCATATGGTTGTCGCTTTATTGTATGCAATGCAATCGCGCTCTAATGCTTTACTTTATCACTAAGCGGTAGCGATAGTCGTGGAAGCATAAGATTGGCGAGACGACAACGATGCTACGATGGAGATCAAGGTGTCGCGCCGGTGACGATGGTGATCATGACGGTGCTTCGGAGATGGAGATCACAAGCACAAGATGATGATGGCCATATCATATCACTTATATTGATTGCATGTGATGTTTATCTTTTATGCATCTTATCTTGCTTTGATTGATGGTAGCATTATAAGATGATCTCTCACTAAATTATCAAGAAGTGTTCTCCCTGAGTATGCACCGTTGCGAAAGTTCTTCGTGCTGAGACACCACGTGATGATCGGGTGTGATAGGCTCTACGTTCAAATACAACGGGTGCAAAACAGTTGCACACACAGAATACTCAGGTTATACTTGACGAGCCAAGCATATACAGATATGGCCTCGGAACACGGAGACCAAAAGGTCGAGCGTGAATCATATAGCAGATATGATCGACATAGCGATGTTCACCAATGAAACTACTCCATCTCACGTGATGATCGGACATGGTTTAGTTGATTTGGATCACGTAATCACTTAGATGATTAGAGGGATGTCTATCTAAAGTGGGATTTCTTAAGTAATATGATTAATTGAACTTAAATTTATCATGAACTTAGTCCTGGTAGTATTTTGAAAATTATGTTGTAGATCAATAGCTCGCATTGTAGCTTCCCTATGTTTATTTTGATATGTTCCTAGAGAAAATTGTGTTGAAAGATGTTAGTAGCAATGATGCAGATTGGATCCGTGATCTGAGGTTTATCCTCATTGCTGCATGGAAGAATTATGTCCTTGATGCACCGCTAGGTGACGGACCTATTGCACGAGCAGATGCAGACGTTATGAACGTTTGGCTAGCTCAATATGATGACTACTTGATAGTTTAGTGCACCATGCTTAATGGCTTAGAATCGGGACTTCAAAGACGTTTTGAACGTCATGGAGCATATGAGATGTTCCAGGAGTTGAAGTTAATATTTCAAGCAAATACCCGAGTTGAGAGATATGAAGTCTCCAACAAGTTCTATAGCTCAAAGATGGAGGAGAATCGCTCAACTAGTGAGCATGTGCTCAGATCGTCTGAATACTACAATCGCTTGAATCAAGTGGGAGTTAATCTTCCAGATAAGATAGTGATTGACAGAATTCTCTAGTCACCATCACCAAGTTAGTAGAACTTCGTGATGAACTATGATATGCAAGGGATAACGGAAACGATTCCCAAGCTCTTCGTAATGCGGAAATTGACGAAGGTAGAAATCAAGAAAAACATCAAGTGTTGATGGTAGACAAGACCACTAGTTTCAAGAAAAGGGCAAAGGGAAGAAGGGGAACTTCAAGAAGAACAGCAAGCAAGTTGCTGCTCAAGTGAAGAAGCCCAAGTCTGGTCCTAAGCCTGAGACTAAGTGTTTCTACTGCAAAGGGACTGGTCACTGGAAGCGGAACTACCCCAAGTGATTGGCAGATAAGAAGGATGGCAAAGTGAACATGAGTATATTTGATATACATGTTATTGATGTGTACTTTACTAGTGTTTATAGCAACCCCTCAGTATTTGATACTAGTTCAGTTGCTAAGATTAGTAACTCGAAACGGGAGTTGCAGAATAAACAGAGACTAGTTAAGGGTGAAGTGACGATGTGTGTTGGAAGTGGTTCCAAGATTGATATGATCATCATCGCACACTCCCTATACTTTCGGGATTAGTGTTGAACCTGAATAAGTGTTATTTGGTGTTTGCGTTGAGCATGAATATGATTTGATCATGTTTATTGTAATACGGTTATTCATTTAAGTAAGAGAATAAATTGTTGTTCTGTTTACATGAATAAAACCTTATATGGTTACACACCCAATGAAAATAGTTCGTTGGATCTCGATCGTAGTGATACACATAATCATAATATTGAAACCAAAAGATGCAAAGTTAATAATGATAGTGCAACTTAGTTGTAGCACTGCCGTTTAGGTCATATTGGTGTAAAGCGCATGAAGAAACTCCATGTTGATGGGATTTTGGAATCACTTGATTATGAATCACTTGATGCTTGCGAACCATGCCTCATGGGCAAGATGACTAAGACTCCGTTCTCCGGAGCGAGCAACTGACTTATTGGAAATAATACATACTGATGTATGCGGTCCGATGAGTGTTAAGGCTCACGGCAAGTATCGTTATTTTCTGAACTTCACAGATGATTTGAGCAGATATGGGTATATCTACTTGATGAAACATAAGTCTGAAACATTTGAAAAGTTCAAAGAATTTCAGAGTGAAGTGGAAAATCATCGTGACAAGAAAATAAAGTTTCTACGATCTGATCGCGGAGACAAATATTTGAGTTACGAGTTTGGTCTTCAATTAAAACAATGTGGAATAGTTTCACAAACTCATGCCACATGGAACACCACAGCATAATGGTGTGTCCGAATGTCATAACCGTACTTTATTGGATATAGTGCAATCTATGATGTCTCTTACCGATCTACCACTATCGTTTTGGGGTTATGCATTAGAGACAGCTGCATTCACGTTAAAAGGGCACCATCTAAATCTGTTGAGACGACACCGTATGAACTGTGGTTTGGCAAGAAACCAAAGTTGTCGTTTCTCAAAGTTTGGGGTTGCAATGCTTATGTGAAAAAGTTTCATCCTGATAAGCTCAAACCCAAATCCGGAAAGTGTGTCTTCTTAGGATACCCAAAAAGTTACTGTTGGGTACACCTTCTATCACAGATCCAAAGGCAAGACATTCATTGCTAAGAATGGATCCTTTCTAGAGAAGGAGGTTCTCTCGAAAGAAGTGAGTGGGAGGAAAGTAGAACTTGATAAGGTAATTGTACCTTCTCCCTTATTGGAAAGTAGTTCATCACAGAAATCTGTTCCTGTGACTACTACACCAATTAGTGAGGAAGCTAATGATGATGATCATGTAACTTCAGATCAAGTTACTACCGAATCTCGTAGGTAAACCAGAGTGAGATCCGCACCAGAGTGGTACGGTAATCCTGTTCTGGAGGTCATGCTACTTGACCATGACAAACCTACGAACTATGAAGAAGTGATGGTGAGCCCAGATTCCGCAAAATGGCTTGAGGCAATGAAATCTGAGATGGGATCCATGTATGAGAACAAAGTATGGACTTTGGTTGACTTACCCGATGATCGGCAAGCAATTGAGAATAAATGGATCTTCAAGAGGAAGACGGACGCTGATAGTAGTGTTACTATCTACAAAGCTAGAATTGTCGCAAAAGGTTTTCTACAAGTTCAAGGTGTTGACTACGATGAGAGTTTCTCACTCGTATCTATGCTTAAGTCTGTCCGAATCATGTTAGCAATTGCCGCATTTTATGAAATTTGGCAAATGGATAAACAAAACTGCATTCCTTAATAGATTTATTAAAGAAGAGTTGTATATGATACAACCAGAAGGTTTTGTCAATCCTAAAGGTGCTAACAAAATATGCAAGCTCCAGCGATCCATCTATGGACTGGTGCAAGCATCTCGGAGTTGGAATATATGCTTTGATAAGTTGATCAAAGCATATAGTTTTATACAGACTTGCGATGAAGCCTGTATTTACAAGAAAGTGAGTGGGAGCACTACAACATTTCTGATAAGTATATGTGAATGACATATTGTTGATCGAAAATAATGTAGAATTATTCTACAAAGCATAAAAGAGTGTTTGAAAGGAATTTTCCAAAGAAAGACTGACATATTGAACATCAAGATCTATAGAGATAGATCAAGACGCTTGATAAGTTTTTTTCAATGAGTACATACCTTGACAAGATTTTGAAGTAGTTCAAAACAGAACAGACAAAGAAAGAGTTCTTGTCTGTGTTACAAGGTGTGAAATTGAGTAAGACTCAAAACCCGACCACGACAGAAGATAGAAAGAGAATGAAAGTCATTCCCTATGCCTCAGCCATAGGTTCTATAAAGTATGCCATGCTATGTACCAGATCTATTGTATACCCTACACTGATTTTGGCAAGGTAGTACAATAGTGATCTAGGAGTAGATCACTCGACAGCGGTCAAAATTATCCTTAGTGGAATAAGGATATGTTTCTCGATTATGGAGGTGACAAAAAGGTTCGTCGTAAAGGGTTACGTCGATGCAAGTTTTGACACTAATCCAGATGACTCTAAGTCTCAATCTGGATACATATTGAAAGTGGGAGCAATTAGCTAGAGTAGCTCTGTGCAGAGCATTGTTGACATAGAAATTTGCAAAATACATACGGATCTGAATGTGGCAGACCCGTTGACTAAACTTCTCTCACAAGCAAAACATGATCACACCTTAGTACTCTTTGGGTGTTAATCGCATAGCGATGTGAACTAGATTACTGAATCTAGTAAACCCTTTGGGTGTTGGTCACATGAAGATGTGAACTAATCACATAAAGATGTGAACTATTAGTGTTAAATCACATGGTGATGTGAACTAGATTATTGACTCTAGTGCAAGTGGGAGACTGAAGGAAATATGCCCTAGAGGCAATAATAAAGTTATTATTTATTTCCTTATATCATGATAAATGTTTATTATTCATGCTAGAATTGTATTAATCGGAAACATAATACATGTGTGAATACATAGACAAACAGAGTGTCACTAGTATGCCTCTACTTGACTAGCTCGTTAATCAAAGATGGTTATGTTTCCTAACCATGGACAAAGAGTTGTTATTTGATTAACAGGATCACATCATTAGGTGAATGATCTGATTGACATGACCCATTCCATTAGCTTAGCACCCGATCGTTTAGTATGTTGCTATTGCTTTCTTCATGACTTATACATGTTCCTATGACTATGAGATTATGCAACTCCCGTTTGCCAGAGGAACACTTTGTGTGCTACCAAACGTCACAACGTAACTGGGTGATTATAAAGGAGCTCTACAGGTGTCTCCAAAGGTACATGTTGGGTTGGCGTATTTCGAGATTAGGATTTGTCACTCCGATTGTCGGAGAGGTATCTCTGGGCCCTCTCGGTAATGCACATCACTTAAGCATTGCAACTAATGAGTTAGTTGCGGGATGATGTATTACAGAACGAGTAAAGAGACTTGCCAGTAACGATATTGAACTAGGTATAGGATACCGACGATCGAATCTCGGGCAAGTAACATACCGATGACAAAGGGAACAACGTATGTTGTTATGCGGTCTGGCCGATAAAGATCTTCGTAGAATATGTAGGAGCCAATATGGGCATCCAGGTCCCGCTATTGGTTATTGACCGGAGACGTGTCTCGGTCATGTCTACATTGTGCTCGAACCGTAGGGTCCGCATGCTTAAGGTTTCGATGACAGTTATATTATGAGTTTATGAGTTTTGATGTACCGAAGGAGTTCGGAGTCCCGGATGAGATCGGGGACATGACGAGGAGTCTCGAAATGGCCGAGACATAAAGATTGATATATTGGACGGCTATATTCGGACACCGGAAGTGTTCCGGGTGATTTCGGAGAAAACCGGAGAGCCGGAGGGTTACCGGAACCCCCCCGGGAGAAGTAATGGGCCATATGGGCCTTAGTGGAGAGAGAGAGGGGCAGCCAAAGGTGGGCCGCACGCCTCCTCCCCCCTGGTCCGAATTGGACTAGGAGGGGGGGGGCGGCGCCCCACTTTCCCTCTCCCTCCCCACTCCCTTCCCCCTCCTAGTAGGAGTCCTACTCCTACTAGGAGGAGGACTCCTCCTTGGCGCGCCTATAGGGCCGGCCGGCCTCCTCCCCTTGCTCCTTTATATACGGGGGCAGGGGGCACCCCTAGACACACAAGTTGATCTTCGTGGTCGTTCCTTAGCCATGTGCGGTGCCCCCCTCCACCATATTCCACCTCGGTCATATTGTAGCGGTGCTTAGGCGAAGCCCTGCGACGGTAGAACATTAAGATCGTCACCACGCCGTCGTGCTGACGGAACTCCTCCCCGACACTTTGCTGGATCGGAGTCCGGGGATCGTCATCGAGTTGAACGTGTGCCAAGAACTCGGAGGTGCCGGAGTAACGGTGCTTGGATCGGTCGGATCGTGAAGACGTACGACTACATCAACCAAGTTAACGCTTTCGTTGTCGATCTACAAGGGTACGTAGATCACACTCTCCCCTCTCGTTGCTATGCATCACCATGATCTTGCATGTGCGTAGGAAATTTTTTGAAATTACTACGTTCCCCAACAGCAGGTGTATCCGATGATGTTGCTAAGAAGAAGGTCTTTCCTTTATCTTTGAAGGAAGACGCATTGATATGGTATAGGCTATGTGATACGAGATCGTGGGACTATAAAAGATTGAAATTGGAATTTCATCAAAAGTATTACCCTATGCATCTTGTTCATCGTGATTGCAATTATATATATAATTTCTGGCCTCGCGAAGGAGAAAGCATTGCTCAAGCTTGGGGGAGGCTTAAATCAATGTTATATTCATGCCCCAATCATGAGCTCTCGAGAGAAATAATTATGCAAAGTTTTTATGCTCAGCTTTCTGAAAACAATCGCACCATGCTCGATACTTCTCGTGCTGGCTCTTTTATGATGAAGACTATTGAATTCAGATGGAATTTATTGGATAGAGTTAAACGCAACTCTGAAGATTGGGACCTCGACGAAGGTAAGGAGTCAGGTATGACACCTAAGTTTGATTGTGTTAAATCTTTTATGGATACCGATATTTTTCGTAAGTTTAGCACTAAATATGGACTTGACTCTAAGATAGTAGCTTCTTTCTGTGAATCTTTTGCTACTTATGTTGATCTCCCTATGGAGAAGTGGTTTAAATATCATCCTCCCCTAGAAGTAAAAGTAGCTGCAACTATTAAAATTGAAGAAAAGACTGTCACTTATAATGATCCTATTGTTCCTACTTCTTATGTTGAGAAACCACCTTTCCCTGTTAGAGTAAAGGATCATGCTAAAGCTTCAACTGTTGTTCGTAAAAGCAATATCAGAACTTATGTACCCCCTGAGCAAATTAAAGTAGAACCTAATATTGCTGTTGTTAAAGATCTCTTGTCTGATAATATTGATGGGCATGTTATTCAGTTCGATGGTGAAACTGCTAGAATTGCTGAACTGTGTGATAAAGATAAACATAGACCTGTGGTAGGCGTGCCTGTTATTTCTATTAAAATAGGAGAACATTGTTATCATGGCTTATGTGATATGGGTGCTAGTGCTAGTGTTCTACCTTATGACTTGTACGAAGAAATTAAGATTGAAATTGCACCTGCTGAGATAGAAGATATCGATGTCACAATTAAACTTGCCAATAGAGATACTATTTCACCAATTGGGATTGTTAGAGATGTTGAAGTCTTGTGTGGGAAAACTAAATATCCCGCTGATTTTCTTGTTCTTACTTCTCCACAAGATAGCTTTTGTCCCATTATATTTGGTAGACCCTTCTTGAACACTGTTAATGGTAGGATAGATTGTGAAAAGAATGTTGTTACTATTGGCTTGGATGATATGGTTCATGAGTTTAACTTCTCTAAATTTAGTAAACAACATCGTGAGGAAGAATTACCTAGTAAGGATGAAATTATTGGTCTTACTTCTATTGCCGTACCTCCTAGTGATCCTTTAGAACACTATTTGCTAGACCATGAAAATGATATGCTCATGAACGAACGAAGGGAAATAGATGATGTATTCTTTAAACAGGAACCTATTCTGCAACACAATTTGCCTGTTGAAATTTTAGGGGATCCCCCTCCACCCAAGGGTGATCCCGTGTTTGAGCTTAAACCTTTACCTGATAATCTTAAATATGCTTATCTTGATGAAAAGAAGACATATCCTGTTATTATTAGTGCTAACCTTTCAGAGCATGAAGAAGAAAGATTATTGAAAACTCTGAAGAAGCATCGTGCTGCTATTGGATATACTAGTTAAATACCCGTGCGTTGCCACGGGACAACATAACAATGTTACTTTGGTTGTATTTGTCCCAAAAACTAACCAAACAAGACAAACATTTGTTTCCCCTCTTTAATCTCGGTCCACTCCTTGCTCTAGCTTTGGTGTCATCACTCTACTTCAATCCATAAATTTTCACTATGACATGATAAGCTAGCTCTTACTATGCTTGTCATTCATTGTTTTTTATGGATTGGTAACGCTCATATGTAGGTGCATGTTTCTCAACTATTTGGATTTCGGACTACCAGGCTATTCAAATAAATGGTTCGTGTGATTTTCTTAAGTTGAACTTATTGACATTGTCTTGTCAAAGCAAGCGTATCAAAACATACTGGTTATGGAAGATGCAAACAAAAGATGCTCGAACTCTTACCGAAATCTGTTGATGATAAATAGAAACTGGAGATAGTTCCATCAGTACATGCTTGCCTACCAAATGGAATTTGAACCACAAAGATATGTGAAAAACAATTTGAGTTCATATTGGATGCCACATCATTTATTTACAAAATCATATAGTTTCATGACCAAGTATTGAACCAATTGGTCCTTCTATCAAAACTCTAAAATTTGGTCACAAACTCCAATGTATTTCTCCCACTTCGCTCCATTCTTGGAGACCCTCATGTCTGTTTCTCCGCATGTAAGTCCCACCCGAAACACAAATAGGTAAAGTTTGATGATGGTCTCCATATTCTTTTTTTTTGAGGAAAAAATGGTTTTCATCTTCCTTCACTACTTCTCTGTCGGTCTTCATATGTGGATCTGGCTCGCAATACCTTCTTTTCTTATGTGGCATTTCTTCCAACTGTAAAGAATTGTTGCAGAGCTCTTGTTGTTCACTACGAGAAAGGGCACACATGAAGGGCAAAACATAAATATGGGTAATCAAGGACTTGTGACAATCGCTATATCCCTGCAACCCACAGTAAGTAACTTGAACAAATGTGCAATCAAATTTGCCTCATGCTTCAAATCAACCAATGCCTCAGTGAGGGTGAATTGTTTTGGAAAAAGTTTATAATGTAAAATAAGTATATCGACCATGCTACGAGATTTCAAGACAAAGTTATAAACAGGCTTATTAACAAAAAAGTTTTAAACATGTTAGAGAGGCAGCCTGCTTCCTACATGCCAATTTTGGAACCTTTAGCCAAATTACTACAGAGCAGCACTAGCAGTGAAGGAAATTTTGATACCTAAAATAGGATAAATATTACTCAAACCCATAGGGATTATCTAATATAGAATGAAATGTGGTTATACACGAGGATGAATGATCGGACAGGTATAAATAGTCAGGTTCATAATGCTGAATCTAAGATCAATTTTCACCTCTTGCTTAAAGATTAAATCATAAATTGAACACATGTCATCATTGTCAGGCAAAATTTAACAAAGCACAGAGATATTCATAAGCAATAAGACATCTCACTTCTATGACACATCGGCAATAAAAGAACAACACCATACTTTTGGTCCGGTGTGGTGACCCAAAGGTATCATAGAACTGTGCTCTTAGTAACACCGTGCTAGTTTGTACGGTCTACAACATGTATATGGACAAATTATGAGGCTACAAAAAAGGAGTACAATGGGTCCTTGTACACCAAGGTATGTACATCTCTATTACTAAAGGCGAATTTGGCATGCTATTCACAGTTAAGAGGGAGAACAAATAGATCCAGGAACAGCTGCAGAAAAATAGAAATGCAGTACCACTAATTTTGTCCTGAACCAGTCTGCTGCCGTGACTCACCGCTAAGGCCAAAGGTTATTATTGCCCACCGCCACACTGCTGCTAGGTCCATGCCGTTGAATCGACGCAGAGGAGATCCACATGGTGGCACGCTGCACACATTTGGCATGGCAACACAATTTTTCTTTTAATTTGCCACATCTCATAATCCATCACTTTATGTAGGTCGTACGGCTCCTTGTAATCTACAACATGAGATCATATAGCGATATAAGAATTAGTAGTATTGCCTATCTCCTCCTTCAGGAAGCTTGTTTCTATTATCCCACCAAAACACCTAGAGAACAATTATCATTAATAATTGTTATTCTTCTAGTACTTTCCACAAAGATAGGAGTATACCTATAATCAAAGAACAAAGGAGTTGCTCAATCGAGTATCTTCCAATCCCAATTCCTACCAACAATGTGCAATGGCTTTGCACCTCTGAAATTGGTCACAACCATCTTCAATCACCTGATGGCAGAAGAACACACAACATTAGTACTATGGGTACAAATACATTTGGTACAAATATATTCTTTCATTAAGCGGCTCTTCAATCTGCTATCAGACCCATGGCATATATTTGTGTCGAACAAAAAAAAGATGAAGAATCAATTTATTCTCCACTTGATCTGAAAATCATTCCTCCACTGAAATTGCAATCTACACCAAATTAATCTCACGACACAACTCCATAGTCAAAACTCCCAATCAATCATGGTTGTGTGAAAGACAAGGCAAGGAAGATCCCAGTAAACATTTAAGAGGCAGAGGATCACACAGTGTGCTACTGTAAGAATATAAGAACCACACAATTTATCAAAATTTCTGGAATGCAAGAGCAACAGGCGCTACACGCACCTGCAGGAGAGTCACAAAAACAAATGAGAGGATCAAGATCAACACACCCTTGACAATGCGTCCTGAAGTCCAGGTTGTTGGCCCTACCATTGCCCTTGTACTTGGTCTGAGTGGCACACACCCTCACCGCAGCCACCGACGAGATGCTGTAAGCATGTCATGCGGGTTGGCTTGCTTAGTCCCTACTGATGGCTCTGGCAAGTGTAGCCGGGCCATGGGCCTCAGTGAGCTTGCCGACTTATATATTGCACCGAAAGACGACTCGGGTCAAGGGGATGGCGGGCGGAGACGGAGCAGGGGTCGGCGCCGGGAAAGTGAGAGACCGTGGGTGAGAGGATATAAGGAGATGTCGGATTGGCCAATGCGAGCGATGAAGGAGGAGGCCGACTGCAACGATTTCTTCGGGGATAGAAACGGGATCGACATCGAGGTAGTTGGGATTTGAGGGCGATGAGGCGCGGCGAAATTGACCCCACCAGCGAGAGCGGTGGCGCGCCATCGACGTGGGCATTCTGGCAAGGCCACACTCCGTCGAGCCTTTCTCCTCCTCCTCGACCTCCGTGACGGCCTCCATCGCTGCAGCTCCTGTGCCTTAGCTGCTAGACCTTAGTCGCTGCCTCCACCGTCGTGGTGCGGTGCCGGTCCCGACCATGCCCAAAAGGTCCATGGGCGGGGCGGTAGCGGCACACAATAGACGGGCGTAGAGGGAGTTACTCCCACACAAGAGGAGGTGTTCGGGATCGCCGGAGAGTGGTGGCGTCCTTTGGGCAGGGAGGCGCAGGGTGGGTGCGGGAGAAGATTTGCAGATGGGTCGTGCCTGGGGAAGGGGAAAGTCGGGGAGGAGGTGGAGATCGTGGAGTTTTTTTTTCTGTCATCGAACGTGGGTTGTTTCCTTCGCTCTATTTTGGCACGGGGTAATACCGGAGGTCGAACCATCACGACGTTCGATTCTCCTTTAATAGTATATATATATAAGATTATTTGTTTTGGATGTTTAATGGGCTTTAGTATGCTCTTTTATATTATCTTTGGGACTAACCTATTAACCGAAGGCCCAATGCCAGTTTCTGATTTTTTTTCCTATTTTAGAGTTTCGCAGAAAAGGAATACCAAACGGAATGAAACCTTTGTGATGATCTTTCTTGGACCGAAAGCAAACCAGAAGAGTTAGAATTGAAGTCTGGAATGCCACGAGGCGGCCATGAGGCAGGAGGGCGCTCCCAGGGGGGTAGGCGCGCCCCCACCCTCGTGGGCCCCTCGTAGCTCCACCGACGTACTTCTTTCGCATATATATATACTCTTAACTGTAGCCTCTTCGATGAAGCGTGAGTAGTTTACCATAGAGCTTCAGGTCCATAGTTATTAGCAAGATGGCTTCTTCTCTCTCTTTGATTCTCAATACAAAGTTCTTCTCGATGTTCATGAAGATCTATTCGATGTAATACTCTTTTGCGGTGTGTTTGCCGAGATCCGATGAATTGTGGGTTTATGAACAAGATTATCTATTAATATTATTTGGTTCTTCTCGAAATTCTTATATACATAATTTGATATCTTTGCAAGTCTCTTCGAATTATCGGTTTAGTTTGGCCTACTAGATTGATCTTTCTTGCAATGGGAGAAGTGCTTAGCTTTGGGTTCAATCTTGCGGTGTCCTTTCCCAGTGACAGCAGGGGCAGCAAGGCACGTATTGTATTGTTGCCATCGAGGATAAAAAATATGGGGTTTATATCATATTGTTTAAGTTTATCCTTCTGCATCATGTCATCTTGCTTAATGTGTTACTCTGTTCTTATGAACTTAATACTCTAGATGCATGTTGGATAGCGGTCGATGTGTGGAGTAATAATAGTAGATGCAGAATTGTTTCGATCTACTTGACACGGACGTGATGCCTATATTCATGATCATTGCCTTAGATATTCTCATAACTATGCGCATTTATATCAATTGCTCGGTAGTAATTTGTTCACCCACCGTAATAAATGCTATCTTGAGAGAAGCCACTAGTGAAACCTGTGCCCCCCCCGGTCTCTTTCTTATTACATTTCATCTGTTTTATTTACATCGCATCTTGTGTACTATTTTGCAATCTTTATTTTCCAATCTATACAACAAAAATACCAAAAATATTTACTTTACTATCTTTATCATATATCACTTTTGCGAGTGACCATGAAGGGATTGACAACCCCTTTATCGCGTTGGTTGCAAGGTTCTTGATTGTTTGTGCAGGTACTAGGTGACTTGTGCGTTGTCTCCTACTGGATTGATACCTTGGTTCTCAAAACTGAGGGAAATGCTTACACTACTTTGCTGCATCACCCTTTCCTCTTCAAGGGAAAACCAATGCATGCTCAAGATGAGGAGAGTTCTTTCCTCATCTGTTCCAAGATGGACCATGGCATAAAACTGAGCCACCAAATCAGCATCAAAGTCCTTGTTGAACTGCATGATCCTGAGAATGTTCAGCTGAGAACACATCTCAAGGGCTTCGCCAAAGTAGGTAGGATCCTTCTCCATATAGTCAGTATCGATGGTCCGAACATCAACATAGAGACTCTTCTTCGCTTTGATCACATCAAAGTAGATGGCCCACTAAAAGCGGTTCCAGAAAGGACGGTTGACCAAAGTGGGTTCTTGATCTTCTGTATATGGGTTCCGCCGGCGCTTTTCCCAGAACTCCTTTGCAGACATCTCTGTCACAGACTTGGCCCTAGGCTTGGGCTTGACTGCAATCTTCTTCTTCGACTGAGGAGGAGGAGGAGCACTTGATGAGGTAGCCGTTGTCTCAGAGGTGCGGTTGCGCTTTGAAGTTGAACGCTCGGGGTTGACACGGCGTACATGTTGCTCAGATGGGTCATCACCTAGAACCAGACACACGGACACAAGGAACAACAATAAAGAACGAGCATAAGCCACCAAACAAAACAAACAAGGATCGAAATTTGGTAAGAGAATGATGGAAGTGGGCATCCGGCGGTAGTATCGTGGACAGTAAGCGGCAGTACCGCCCTAGCGGTAGTACCGCTCCAGGGGAGAGGGAGTACTACTCCAGGCGAGGGAATGGCGGTTCCCTACTGTCGTGGCCAAATTCGGCACTATTGGGTTGCCAAATTAAAAAATAATCCTACCAAACATCAATCCAAATAGTCTAGACGCCTTCTCCAACCTACTCAAGACTTGATTTAGCCAAAAATTGAGAGATGCATCAACTATTGCCCCTAAACACTAGATCTGAAATCTAAGCACAAAGAGAATGAGAACGGGGGCAATACCGATATCCATGGCAAGAGGACGGGGTGGGGATCGATTCCAGGCGAGGTACTTTTGCTTATAGACGTATGCCTTTTGTGTTGGGTTTCGTAGTAATTTCAAAAAAAATCCTACGCACACGCAAGATCATGGTGATGCATAGCAACGAGAGGGGAGAGTATGATCTACGTACCCTTGTAGATCGACAACGGAAGCGTTTGGTTGATGTAGTCGTACGTCTCCACGGCCCGACCGATCAAGCACCGAAACTACGACACCTCCGAGTTCTAGCACACGTTCAGCTCGATGACGATCCCCGGACTCCGATCCAGCAAAGTGTCGGGGAAGAGTTCCGTCAGCACGACGGCGTGGTGACGATCTTGATGTACTACCGTCACAGGGCTTCGCCTAAGCACCGCTACAATATTATCGAGGACTATGGTGGAAGGGGGCACCGCACACGGCTAAGAATATGATCACGTGGATCAACTTGTCTCTATGGGGTGCCCCTGCCTTCGTATATAAAGTTTCAAGAGGGGGAGGCCGGCCGGCCATCATAGGGCGCGCCAGGAGGAGTCCTACTCCCTCCGGGAGTAGGACTCCCCCCTTTTCCTGGTTGGAATAGGATTCGTGAGGTGGGAAAAGAGAGAGAGAGAAGGAGGGGGGCGCCGGCCCCCTCTCTCCTTGTCCTATTCGGACTAGGGGAGGAGGGGCGCGCGGCCCAGCCCTGGCCGCCTCTACTCTTCTTCCACTAAGGCCCACCAAGGCCCATATATCTCCCGGGGGGTTCCGGTAACCTCCCGGTACTCCGGTAAAATCCCGATTTCACCCGGAACACTTCCGATATCCAAATATAGGCTTCCAATATATCAATCTTTATGTCTCGACCATTTCGAAACTCCTCGTCATGTCCGTGATCACATCCGGGACTCTGAACAAACTTCGGTACATCAAAATGCATAAACTCATAATATAACTATCATCGTAACCTTAAGCGTGCGGACCCTACGGTTCGAGAACAATGTAGACATGACCGAGACACGTCTCCAGTCAATAACCAATAGCGGGACCTGGATGCCCATATTGGCTCCTACATATTCTACGAAGATCTTTATCGGTCAGACCGCATAACAACATACGTTTGTTCCCTTTGTCATCGGTATGTTACTTGCCCGAGATTCGATCGTCGGTATCCAATACCTAGTTCAATCTCGTTACCGGCAAGTCTCTTTACTCGTTCCGTAATACATCATCTCGCAACTAACTCATTAGTTGTAATGCTTGCAAGGCTTATGTGATGTGCATTACCGAGAGGGCCCAGAGATACCTGTCCGACAATCGGAGTGACAAATCCTAATCTCGAAATACGCCAACCCAACATGTACCTTTGGAGACACCTGTAGAGCTCCTTTATAATCACCCAGTTACGTTGTGACGTTTGGTAGCACACAAAGTGTTCCTCCGGCAAACGGGAGTTGCATAATCTCATAGTCATAGGAACATGTATAAGTCATGAAGAAAGCAATAGCAACATACTAAACGATCGGGTGCTAAGCTAATGGAATGGGTCATGTCAATCAGATCATTCAACTAATGATGTGATCCTGTTAATCAAATGACAACTCTTTGTCCATGGTTAGGAAACATAACCATCTTTGATTAACAAGCTAGTCAAGTAGAGGCATACTAGTGACACTCTGTTTGTCTATGTATTCACACATGTATTATGTTTCCGGTTAATACAATTCTAGCATGAATAATAAACATTTATCATGATATAAGGAAATAAATAATAACTTTATTATTGCCTCTAGGGCATATTTCCTTCAGTCTCACACTTGCACTAGAGTCAATAATCTAGGTCACATCGCCATGTGATTCAACACTAATAGTTCACATCACCATGTGATTAACACCCATAGTTCACATCGTCATGTGACCTATACCCAAAGGGTTTACTAGAGTCAATAATCTAGTTCACATCGTTTATGTGATTAACACCCAAAGAGTACTATGGTGTGATCATGTTTTGCTTGTGAGATAATTTTAGTCAACGGGTCTGTCACATTCAGATCCGTAAGTATTTTGCGAATTTCTATGTCAACAATGTTCTGCACGGAGCTACTCTAGCTTATTGCTCCCACTTTCAATATGTATCTAGATCGAGACTTAGAGTCATCCAGATCTGTGTCAAAACTTGCATCGACGTAACCTTTTACGACGAACCTTTTTGTCACCTCCATAATTGAGAAATATTTCCTTATTCCACTAAGGATAATTTCGACCGCTGTCCAGTGATCTACTCTTAGATCACTATCGTACTCCCTTGCTTAACACAGTGTAGGGTATACAATAGATCTGGTACATAGCATGGCATACTTTATAGAACCTATGGCTGAGGCATAGGGAATGACTTTCATTCTATTTCTATCTTCTGCCGTGGTCGGGCTTTGAGTCTTACTCAATTTCACACCTTGTAACACAGGCAAGAACTCTTTCTTTGACTGTTCCATTTTGAACTACTTCAAAATCTTGTCAAGGTTTGTACTTATTGAAAAAACTTATCAAGCGTCTTGATCTATCTCTATAGATCTTGATGCTCAATATGTAAGCAGCTTCACCGAGGTCTTTCTTTGAAAAACTCCTTTCAAACACTCCTTTATGCTTTGCAGAATAATTCTACATTATCTCTGACCAACAATATGTCAGTCACATATACTTATCAGAAATGTTGTAGTGCTCCCACTCACTTTCTAGTAAATACAGGCTTCACCGCAAGTCTGTATAAAACTATATGCTTTGATCAACTTATCAAAGCGTATATTCCAACTCCGAGATGCTTGCACCAGTCCATAGATGGATCGCTGGAGCTTGCATATTTTGTTAGCACCTTTAGGATTGACAAAAACCTTCTGGTTGCATCATATACAACTCTTCTTTAAATCCATTAAGGAATGTAGTTTTGTTTATCCATTTGCCAGATTTCATAAAAATGCGGCAATTGCTAACATGAGTTGGACAGACTTAAGCATCGCTACGAGTGAGAAAATTTCATCGTAGTCAACACCTTGAACTTTGTCAAAACCTTTTTCGACAAGTCTAGCTTTGTAGATATTAACACTACTATCAGCGTCCGTCTTCCTCTTGAAGATCCATTTATTTTCTATGGCTTGCCGATCATCGGGCAAATCCATCAAAGTCCATACTTTGTTCTCATACATGGATCATATCTCAGATTTCATGGCCTCAAACCATTTCGCGGAATCTGGGCTCATCATCGCTTCCTTCATAGTTCGCAAGTTCATCATGGTCTAGTAACATGACTTCCAGAACAGGATTACCGTACCACTCTGGTGCGGATCTCACTCTGGTTTACCTACGAGATTCGGTAGTAACTTGATCTGAAGTTACATGATCATCATCATTAGCTTCCTCACTAATTGGTGTAGTAGTCACAAGAACAGATTTCTGTGATGAACTACTTTCCAATAAGGGAGAAGGTACAATTACCTTATCAAGTTTTCTACTTTCCTCCTACTCACTTCTTTCGAGAGAAACTCCTTCTCTAGAAAGTTTCCGAATTTAGCAACAAAAAGTCTTGCCTTCGGATCTGTGATAGAAGGTGTATCCAATAGTTTCCTTTGGATATCCTATGAAGACGCACTTCTCCGATTTAGGTTTGAGCTTATTAGGATGAAACTTTTTCATATAAGCATCGCAACCCCAAACTTTAAGAAACGACAACTTTGGTTTCTTGCCAAACCACAGTTCATAAGGCGTCGTCTCAATGGATTTTGATGGTGCCCTATTTAACGTGAATGCAGCTGTCTCTAATGCATGACCCCAAAACAATAGTGGTAAATCGGTAAGAAACATCATAGATTGCACCATATCAAATAAAGTACGATTACGACGTTCGAACACACCATTACACTGTGGTGTTCCAGGTGGCGTGAGTACTGAAACTATTTCACATTGTTTTAACTGAACACCAAACTCGTAATTCAAATACTCTTCTCCACGATCAGATCGTAGAAACTTTATTTTCTTGTTACGATGATTTTCCACTTCACTCTGAAATTCTTTGAACTTTTCAAATGTTTCATACTTATGTTTCATCAAGTAGATATACTCACATCTGCTCAAATTCTCTGTGAAGAACAGAAAATAATGATACCTGTCGCGAGCCTCAATATTCATCGGACCACATACATCAGTATGTATGATTTCCAACAAATCTGTTGCTCGCTCCATTGTTCCAAAGAACGGAGTCTTAGTCATCTTGCCCATGAGGCATGGTTCGCAAGCATCAACTGATTCATAATCAAGTGATTCCAAAAGCCCATCAGCATGGAGTTTCTTCATGCGCTTTACACCAATATGACCTAAACGGCAGTGCCACAAATAAGTTGCACTATCATTATTAACTTTGCATCTTTTGGTTTCAATATTATGATTATGTTTATCACTATGATCGAGATCCAATGAACTATTTTCATTGGGTGTGTAACCATATAAGGTTTTATTCCTGTAAACAGAACAACAATTTATTCTCTTACTTAAATGAATAACCGTATTACAATAAACATGATCAAATCATATTCATGCTCAACGCAAACACCAAATAACACTTATTTAGGTTCAACACTAATCCCGAAATTATAGGGAGTGTGCGATGATGATCATATCAATCTTGGAACCACTTCCAACACACATCGTTACTTCACCCTTAACTAGTCTCTGTTTATTCTGCAACTCCCGTTTCGAGTTACTAATCTTAGCAACTGAACTAGTATCAAATACTGAGGGGTTGCTATAAACACTAGTAAAGTACACATCAATAACATGTATATCAAATATACTTATGTTCACTTTGCCATCCTTCTTATCCGCCAATCACTTGGGGTAGTTCCGCTTCCAGTGACCAGTCCCTTTGCAGTAGAAGCACTTAGTCTCAGGCTTAGGACCAGACTTGGGCTTCTTCACTTGAGCAGGAACTTACTTGCTGTTCTTCTTGAAGTTCCCCTTCTTCCCTCTGCCCTTTTCTTGAAACTAGTGGTCTTGTCTACCATCAACACTTGATGTTTTTCTCGATTTCTACCTTCGTCAATTTCCGCATTACGAAGAGCTTGGGAATCGTTTCCGTTATCCCTTGCATATCATAGTTCATCACGAAGTTCTACTAACTTGGTGATGGTGACTAGAGAATTCTGTCAATCACTATCTTATCTGGAAGATTAACTCCCACTTGATTCAAGCGATTGTAGTATTCAGACAATCTGAGCACATGCTCACTAGATGAGCGATTCTCCTCCATCTTTTAGCTATAGAACTTGTTGGAGACTTCATATCTCTCAACTCGGGTATTTGCTTGAAATATTAACTTCAACTCCTGGAACATCTCATATGCTCCATGACGTTCAAAACGTCTTTGAAGTCCCGATTCTAAGCCATTAAGCATGGTGCACTAAACTATCAAGTAGTCATCATATTGAGCTAGCCAAACGTTCATAACGTCTGCATCTGCTCCTGCAATAGGTCCGTCACCTAGCGGTGCATCAAGGACATAATTCTTCTGTGCAGCAATGAGGATAAACCTCAGATCACGGATCCAATCCGAATCATTGCTACTAACATCTTTCAACACAATTTTCTCTAGGAACATATCAAAATAAACACAGGGAAGCAACAACGCGAGCTACTGATCTACAACATAATTTGCAAAATACTACCAGGACTAAGTTCATGATAAATTTAAGTTCAATTTAATCATATTACTTAAGAACTCCCACTTAGATAGACATCCCTCTAATCATCTAAGTGAGCACGTGATCCAAATCAACTAAACCATAACCGATCATCACGTGAAATGGAGTAGTTTTCAATGGTGAACATCGCTATGTTGATCATATCTACTATATGATTCACGCTCGATCTTTCGATCTCAGTGTTCCGAGGCCATATCTGCATATGCTAGGCTCGTCAAGTTTAACCTGAGTATTCTGCGTGTGCAAAACTGGCTTGCACCCGCTGTAGATGGACGTAGAGCTTATCACACCCGATCATCACGTGGTGTCTGGGCACGACGAACTTTGGCAACGGTGCATACTCAGGGAGAACACTTTTATCTTGAAATTTAGTGAGAGATCATCTTATAATGCTACCATCAAACAAAGCAAGATAAGATGCATAAAAGATAAACATCACATGCAATCAATATAAGTGATATGATATGGCCATCATCATCTTGTGCTTGTGATCTCCATCCTCGAAGCACCGTCGTGATCACCATCGTCACCGGCGCGACACCTTGATCTCCATCGTAGCATCGTTGTCGTCTCGCCAATCTTATGCTTCTACGACTATCGCTACTGCTTAGTGATAAATTAAAGCATTACAGGGCGATTGCATTGCATACAATAAAGCGACAACCATATGGCTCCTGCCAGTTGCCGATAACTCAGTTACAAAACATGATCATTTCATACAATAAAATTTAGCATCATGTCTTGACCATATCACATCACAACATGCCCTGCAAAAACAAGTTAGACGTCCTCTACTTTGTTGTTGCAAGTTTTACGTGGCTGCTACGGGCTTAAGAAAGAACCAATCTTACCTACGCATCAAAACCACAACGATAGTTTGTCAAGTTGGTGTTGTTTTAACCTTCGCAAGGACTGGGCGTAGCCACACTCGGTTCAACTAAAGTTGGAGAAACTGTCACCCGCAAGCCACCTATGTGCAAAGCACGTCGGGAGAACCGGTCTCGCGTAAGCGTACGCGTAATGTCGGTCCGGGCCGCTTTGTCCAACAATACCGCCGAACCAAAGTATGACATGCTGGTAAGAAGTATGACTTATATCGCCCACAACTCACTTGTGTTCCACTCGTGCATATAACATCAACATATAAAACCTACGCTCGGATGCCACTGTTGGGGAACGTAGTAATTTCAAAAAAATTCCTACGCACACGCAAGATCATGGTGATGCATAGCAACGAGAGGGGAGAGTATGATCTACGTACCCTTGTAGATCGACAACGGAAGCGTTTGGTTGATGTAGTCGTACGTCTCCACGGCCCGACCGATCAAGCACCGAAACTACGGCACCTCCGAGTTCTAGCACACGTTCAGCTCGATGACGATCCCTGGACTCTGATCCAGCAAAGTGTCGGGGAAGAGTTCCGTCAGCACGACGGCGTGGTGACGATCTTGATGTACTACCATCGCAGGGCTTCGCCTAAGCACCGCTACAATATTATCGAGGACAATGGTGGAAGGGGGCACCGCACACGGCTAAGAATATGATCACGTGGATCAACTTGTCTCTATGGGGTGCCCCTGCCTCCGTATATAAAGGTTCAAGAGGGGGAGGCCGGCCGGCCATCATAGGGCGCGCCAGGAGGAGTCCTACTCCCTCCGGGAGTAGGACTCCCCCCTTTTCCTAGTTGGAATAGGATTCGTGAGGTGGGAAAAGAGAGAGAGAGAAGGAGGGGGCGCCGGCCCCCTCTCTCCTTGTCCTATTCGGACTAGGGGTGGAGGGGCGCACGGCCCAGCCCTGGCCGCCTCTACTCTTCTTCCACTAAGGCCCACCAAGGCCCATATATCTCCCGGGGGGTTCCGATAACCTCCCGGTACTCCGGTAAAATCCCGATTTCACCCGGAACACTTCCGATATCCAAATATAGGCTTCCAATATATCAATCTTTATGTCTCGACCATTTTGAGACTCCTCGTCATGTCCGTGATCACATCCGGGACTCTGAACAAACTTCGGTACATCAAAATGCATAAACTCATAATATAACTATCATTGTAACCTTAAGCGTGCGGACCCTACGGTTCGAGAACAATGTAGACATGACCGAGACACGTCTCTGGTCAATAACCAATAGTGGGACCTGGATTCCCATATTGGCTCCTACACATTCTACGAAGATCTTTATCGGTCAGACCGCATAACAACATACGTTTGTTCCCTTTGTCATCGGTATGTTACTTGCCCAAGATTCGATCGTCGGTATCCAATACCTAGTTCAATCTCGTTACCGGCAAGTCTCTTTACTCGTTCCATAATACATCATCTCGCAACTAACTCATTAGTTGTAATGCTTGCAAGGCTTATGTGATGTGCATTACCGAGAGGGCCCAGAGATACCTCTCCGACAATCGGAGTGACAAATCCTAATCTCGAAATACGCCAACCCAACATGTACCTTTGGAGACACCTGTAGAGCTCCTTTATAATCACCCAGTTACGTTGTGACTTTTGGTAGCACACAAAGTGTTCCTCCGGCAAACGGGAGTTGCATAATCTCATAGTCATAGGAACATGTATAAGTCATGAAGAAAGCAATAGCAACATACTAAACGATCGGGTGCTAAGCTAATGGAATGGGTCATGTCAATCAGATCATTCAACTAATGATGTGATCCTGTTAATCAAATGACAACTCTTTGTCCATGGTTAGGAAACATAACCATCTTTGATTAACAAGCTAGTCAAGTAGAGGCATACTAGTGACACTCTGTTTGTCTATGTATTCACACATGTATTATGTTTCCGGTTAATACAATTCTAGCATGAATAATAAACATTTATCATGATATAAGGAAATAAATAATAACTTTATTATTGCCTCTAGGGCATATTTCCTTCATTTTGGTCTATGTAATGCACCTGCTACCTTTCAAAGATGCATGATGGCTATATTCTCTGACTTTTGTGAAAAGATTTGCGAGGTTTTCATGGACGACTTTTCCGTCTATGGTTCCTCCTTTGATGATTGCTTGAGCAATCTTGATCGAGTGTTGCAGAGATGTGAAGAAACTAATCTTGTCTTGAATTGGGAAAAGTGCCACTTTATGGTTAATGAAGGTATTGTTTTGGGGCACAAAGTTTCCGGAAAAGGTATTGAAGTTGATAAAGCCAAAGTTGATGCTATTGAAAAGATGCCATGTCCCAAGGACATCAAAGGTATAAGAAGTTTCCTTGGTCACGCCAGATTTTACAGGAGGTTCATTAAGGACTTCTCAAAAATTTCTCGGCCTCTGACTAATTTATTGCAAAAAGATATACCATTTGTCTTTGATGATGATTGTGTAGAAGCATTTGAAATACTTAAGAAAGCATTAGTCTCTGCACCTGTTGTTCAGCCACCTGATTGGAATTTACCCTTTGAAATTATGTGTGATGCTAGTGATTATGCTGTAGGTGCTGTTCTAGGGCAAAGAGTTGATAAGAAATTAAATGTTATCCATTATGCTAGTAAGACTCTAGACAATGCTCAAAGAAATTATGCTACTACTGAAAAAGAACTTTTAGTAGTTGTATTTGCTTATGATAAGTTCAGACCTTATATTGTTGATTCTAAAGTAACTATTCACACTAATCATGCTGCTATTAAATACCTTATGGAAAAGAAAGATGCTAAACCTAGACTTATTAGATGGGTTCTCTTGCTGCAAGAATTTGATTTGCATATTGTTGATAGAAAAGGAGCCGAGAACCCCGTAGCAGACAACTTGTCTAGGTTAGAGAATGTTCTTGATGACCCACTACCTATTAATGATAGCTTTCCTGATGAACAATTAAATGTTATAAGTACTTCTCGTAGTACTCCTTGGTATGCTGATTATGCTAATTATATTGTTGCTAAGTTTATACCACCTAGCTTCACATACCAACAAAAGAAAAAGTTCTTCTATGATTTGAGACATTACTTTTGGGATGACCCACATCTTTATAAAGAAGGAGTAGATGGTGTTATTAGACGTTGTGTACCTGAGCATGAACAGGAACAGATCCTATGCAAGTGTCACTCCGAAGCTTATGGAGGACACCACGCTGGAGACAGAACTGCACATAAGGTATTGCAATCCGGTTTTTATTGGCCTACTCTTTTCAAGGATGCACGTAAGTTTGTCTTGTCTTGTGATGAATGTCAAAGAATTGGTAATATTAGTAGACGTCAAGAAATTCCTATGAATTATTCTCTTGTTATTGAACCGTTTGATGTCTGGGGCTTTGATTATATGGGACCTTTTCCTGCCTCTAATGGATATACACATATTTTAGTTGCTGTTGATTATGTTACTAAGTGGGTAGAAGCTATTCCAACTAGTAGTGTTGATCATAACACTTCTATCAAAATTCTTAAGGAAGTTATTTTTCCGAGGTTTGGAGTCCCTAGATATTTAATGACTGAGTGTGGTTCACACTTTATTCATAGTGCTTTCCGTAAAATGCTTGCTAAATATGATGTTAATTATAGAATTGCATCTCCTTATCCTCCACAATCTAGTGGTCAAGTAGAATTGAGCAATAGAGAGCTCAAATTAATTTTGCAAAAGACTGTTAATAGGTCTAGAAAGAATTGGTCCAAGAAACTTGATGATGCATTATGGGCATATAGAACTGCATACAAAAATCCTATGGGTATGTCTCCATATAAAATGGTATATGGAAAAGCATGTCACTTACCTCTCGAACTAGAACATAAGGCATATTGGGCTATTAAAGAGCTCAACTATGATTTCAAACTTGCCGGTGAGAAGAGGTTATTTGATATTAGCTCACTTGATGAATGGAGAACCCAAGCATATGAAAATGCCAAGTTATTTAAAGAAAAAGTTAAAAGATGGCATGACAAAAGGATACAAAAGCGTGAGTTTAATGTAGGTGATTATGTATTGCTATACAACTCTCGTTTAAGATTTTTTGCAGGAAAACTTCTCTCTAAATGGGAAGGCCCCTATGTTATCGAGGAGCTCTAGCGTTCCGGTGCAATAAAAATCAACAACTTCGAAGGCACAAATCCGAAGGTGGTAAACGGTCAAAGAATCAAACATTATATCTCAGGTAATCCCATAAATGTTGAAACCAATATTATTGAAACCGTAACCCCGGAGGAATACATAAGGGACACTTTTCGGAACATTTCAGACTCCGAAAGGGAGTAGGTATGTGGTACGGTAAGTAAACCGACTCCAAAACAATTTCTAAGGCAATATTTCTCCGTTTTGGAATATTTAGAAAAATAGAAAAATGAGTAGCAGTCCGGGAAGGACACGAGGGCCCCACGAGGGTGGTGGGCGCGCCCTACCCCTCTGGGCGCGCCCCCTACCTCGTGAGCACCTCGTGTGCCTTCCGGACTCCGTTTTCTTGTATGATACATATTTTGGTCGGTAAAAATTCATTATATATTCTCCCGAAGGCTTTGACTCCCGTATCACGCACATCTCCTCTGTTCTTGTTTCGAGCTGTTTTTTGTCAGGGTTTTCAAGGCCAGGCATCATGTCATCCCCCTCCTCCAACAATGGTGACAACGATGCTTGGCTAATGAGGATAGATCTGAAGGGGGAAGAACCCACGAAGGTCAACAAGGATGAAAGGATCAAGAAGGCCACGGAGGATCAAGCTCCGGCAGCAAAAGACATCCTTCAACTTGATCATAACCTTCTTACCCCAACTGAGATCAAAGCTTTCAAGATGATTGAGTTAGCTCGTATACAGAATAAGTATCTCACACAAGAAAATATTTTGTTGAAGAAGCATATTGTCGCACTCAAGGGCATTATCCACAAGCTAGAGGACCTCTTACGCTCGATGTGCGATTATCCATCACCACCACCTTCTTCACCGACAAAGAAGGAGACATAATCACATGGGTATGGGCAATCCCCTTGGCAACTGCCAAGCTTGGGGGAGGTGCCCCGGTATCGTATCACAATCACAACCCCTATCTTTACCATTTTTCTTAGTTCGATCCTATTAGTAGTATCTTGATCTAGTAGAATAAAGTTTATGGCATGATCTAGTTTTGAGTTTTGCTTTATGATCTCTCTTTGTAATCGAGTCCGTGAGCTATATATAATAAAGATTAGTGTTGAGTTAAGGGCCTGATTATTTTGCCATGATCTTGGGTGAATAAAAGAAAAGAGAAAAAGAATAAAAAGAAACAACAAGTTCATATTGATCTTATTGAGAGTAATGACTTCACATAGAAAGAGTATGATGATTAAAAGTTGTTGGGACTTGGCAGACATAGCTTTGGTCATTGTTGCAACTAATAGGAAGTAATAAGGAAAGAGAGGTTTCACATATAGATATAATATCATTGACATCTTTTATGATTGGAAGCACTCATTAAAATATGACATGCTAAAGAGTTGATGTTGGACAAGGAAGACAACGTAATGAGTTATGTATTTCTTATATCTGAGATAAAGTATGTTGTCATGGATCCTCTAACTTGTTGAGCTTGCCTTTCTCCCTCATGCTAGCCAAATTCTCAGCACTAAGTAGAGATACTACTTGTGCTTCCAAATACCCTTAAACCAGTTTTGCCATGAGAGTCCACCATATCTACCTATGGATTGAGTAAGATCCTTCAAGTAAGTTGTCATCAGTGCAAAGCAATAAAAATTGCTCTAAATATGTATGATTGATTGGTGTGGGAGAAATAAGCTTTATACGATCTTTTGATGTGGAAGTAATAAAAGCGACGGACAGGATAATAAAGGTTCACATCACAAGGGGCAATATAAAGTGGCGTCCTTTCGCATTGAGATTTTGTGCATCCAACCATAAAAGCGCATGGAAACCTCTGCTTCCCTCTGCGAAGGGCCTATCATTTATTATTATGTTCCACCTTATGCAAGAGTCACGGTGATCTTCACCTTTCCTTTTTCACTTTATCCTTTGGCAAGCTTAGCATGTTGGAAAGAACATGATATATATATATATATATAATTGGATGTAGGGGAGCATGAACCATTATTGTTGACATTACCCTTGAGGTAAAAGGTTGTGGGGAAAAACTATAATCCCCTATCTTTCTCTGTGTCCGATTAAAACTCCATAAACACAAGTATCGCGTGAGTGTTAGCAATTATGAAGGACTAGATGATAGTTGAGTATGTGGACTTGCTTTTAAGCTCTAACATAGACTCTTTCCGATGTTATGATAAATTGCAATTGTTTCGATGACTGAGATTATAGTTTGTTGGAGCCCAATAAATTTTATGATTCATACTTTTGCATTATGAATAGATCATCGCTTGAACATAAGTAATCATATGAAAAAAATCTATATATGTTGCTTTTATGAGAATAATCATGATGCCTTCATGTCCGTATTTTATTTTTATCGACGCATCTACCTCTAAACATGGGGACATATTTATTGTTATTGGCTTTTCGCTTGAGGACAAGCGAGGTCTAAGCTTGGGGGAGTTGATACGTCCATTTTGCATCATGCTGTTATATCAATATTTATTGCATTATGGGCTGTTATTTCACGTTATGTCACAATACTTATGGCTATTCTCTCTTATTTTACAAGGTTTACATAAAGAGGGAGAATGCCGGCAGCTGGAATTCTGGGGCTGGAAAAGGAGCAAATATTAGAGACCTATTCTGTGCAACTCCAAAAGTCCTGAAACTCCATGGAATATCTTAAAATAAATAAAGAAAAATCCTCGCCAAAGATGAAGTCCAGGGGGCCCACACCCTGCTCACGAGGGTGGGCCCCCCCCTACCAGGGCACGCCCCCCTACCTCGTGGGCCCCCTGGTGGGTCTCTGACGTCCATCTTCTCCTATATGAAGTCTTTCGATGAGAAAATAGGAACCAACCTTTCGGGACGAGACTCCGCCGCCACGAGGCGGAACCGAGGCGGAACCAATCTAGAGCTCCGGCAGAGCTGTTCTGCCGGGGAAACTTCCCTCTGGGAGGGGGAAATCATCACCATCGTCATCACCAACGCTCCTCTCATCGGGAGAGGGCAATCTCCATCAACATCTTCACCAGCACCATCTCATCTCCAAACCCTAGTTCATCTCTTGTATCCAATTCTTGTCTCAAAGTCCGGGACTGGTGCTAGTAGGTTGCTAGTAGTGTTGATTACTCCTTGTAGTTGATGCTAGTTGGTTTATTTGGTGGAAGATCATATGTTCAGATCCTTTATGCATATTATTACCCCTCTGATTATGAACATGAATATGCTTTGTGAGTAATTATGTTTGTTCCTGAGGACAAGGGAGAAGTCTTGCTATTAGTAGTCATGTGAATTTGGTATTCGTTTGATATTTTGATAAGATGTATGTTGTCTAGACTCTAGTGGTGTTATGTGAACGTCGACTACATAACACTTCACCATTATTTGGGCCTAGAGGAAGGCATTGGGAAGTAATAAGTAGATGATGGGTTGCTAGAGTGACAGAAGCTTAAACCCTAGTTTATGCGTTGCTTCGTAAGGGGCTGATTTGGATCCATATGTTTCATGCTATGGTTAGGTTTACCTTAATACTTTTGTTGTAGTTGCGGATGCTTGCAATAGAGGTTAATCAAAAGTGGGATGCTTGTTCAAGTAAGAACAGCACCCAAGCACCGGTCCACCCACATATCAAATTATCAAAGTATCGAACGTGAATCATATGAACATGATGAAAACTAGCTTGACGATATTCCCATGTGTCCTCGAGAGCGCTTTTACTATTATAAGAGTTTGTTCCGGCTTGTCCTTTGCTACAAAAAGGATTGGGCCACCTTGCTGCACCTTATTTACTTTTGTTACTTGTTGCTCGTTACAATTTACCTTATTACAAAACTATCTGTTACCACTTATTTCAGTACTTGCACAGAATACCTTGCTGAAAACCGCTTATCATTTCCTTCTGCTCCTCGTTGGGTTTGACACTCTTACTTATCGAAAGGACTACGATAGATCCCCTATACTTGTGAGTCATCATTGGGTTCAGGAGTGGGGATGACCTGCCCTCGGGCGGGCAGCCTGTGCGAAATTTTGACGGTCAGATATCTGGCCTCTCTCAGCTTCTTGATGTCCTCCTCTATGACAGAGGAAGGCATCCATTAACCTTGGAGGTTGGATCCAGACATGGTTGAAGGTCCGAATCGCCTGACCTGAGCCTGGGGTGTTGGAACTCGAAGCGGGGAAGGATTCGATTGAGCACGAGAGGAAAAAAGGACAGGTCTTGGCCTTTTTATAAAGAGGGTGAATATCAAGAGTCCTCCTCACGGCCGTTTTGGACTCGCCTAAAATCGAGGAGTCATGCCAACGGGCATGAGTGGGTTACCCATGTCTGTATTGATGAGAATCCCGTAATAAGGGGGACACAATCTCTGCTTCGACAAGACGTGTCAAGAAAACCGCCTCGCAATATGTGCAGGGCTAGCTGAAAAACAGTTTGGATAAGGACCGGGTCATGACATGACGTCGTGCTATCAAAACGCGTCAGCAGATTAGATTTGTGGAAATATTATTCTCTCTACGGTGGTATGTGGAACTTCTTTTGCAGAGCCGGACACTATCCTTGTGTTCAAAATCTTCCATGAAGTATTCGGAGGAGGAACCCACCTTGCAATGCCGAAGACAAAACTGCGCGCCGGACTCATCATCATTGAAACCTGGTTCAGGGGCTACTGAGGGAGTCCTGGATTAGGCGGTCTCCGGACAGTCGGACTATATCCTTTGGGACTGTTGGACTATGAAGATACAAGATTGAAGACTTCGTCCCGTGTCCGGATGGACTCTCCTTGGCGTGGAAGGCAAGCTAGGCAATACGGATATGTAGATCTCCTCCCTTGTAACCGACTCTGTGTAACCCTAGCCCCCTCCGGTGTCTATATAAATCGGAGGGTTTAGTCTGTAGGACAATATACAATCATACCATAGGCTAGCTTCTAGGGTTTAGCCTCTACGATCGCGTGGTAGATCAACTCTTGTAATACTCATATCATCAAGAACAATCAAGCAGGACGTAGGGTTTTACCTCCATCAAGAGGCCCGAACCTGGGTAAACATCGTGTCCCCTGCCTCCTGTTACCATCCGCCTTAGACGCACAGTTCGGGACCCCCTACCCGAGATCCGCCGGTTTTGGCACCGACAGAATGCCACCTAACATAATTATCAATGTAATTTTCTTTATTGTGGCATGAATGTTGAGATCCGACATATTCAAAACAAAAGTTAAATATTGACATAAAATAATAATACTTAAAGCATACTAACAAAGTAATCATGTCTTCTCAAAATAACAAGGCCAAAGAAAGCTATCCCTACAAAATCATATAGCCTGGCTATGCTCTATCTTCATCACACAAAATATTTAAATCATGCACAACCCCGATGACAAGCCAAGCAATTGTTTCATACTTTTGATGTTCTCAGAATTTTTCAATCCTCACGCAATACATGAGCATGAGCCATGGACATAGCACTATAGGTGGAATAGAATGGTGGTTGTGGAGAAGACAAAAAGGAGAAGATAGTCTCACATCAACTAGGCGTATCAACGGGCTATGGAGATGCCCATCAATAGATATCAATGTGAGTGAGTAGGGATTGCCATGCAACAGATGCACTAGGGCTATAAGTGTGTGAAAGCTCAAAAAGAAACTAAGTGGGTGTGCATCCAACTTGCTTGCTCACGAAGACCTAGGGCATTTTGAGGAAGGCCATCATTGGAATATACAAGCCAAGTTCTATAATGAAAGATTCCCACTAGTATATGAAAGTGACAAAATAGGAGACTCTCTATCATGAAGATCATGGTGCTACTTTGAAGCACAAGTGTGGAAAAAGGATAGTAGCATTGCCCCTTCTCTCTTTTTCTCTCATTTTTTTATTTGGGCCTTTTCTCTTTTTTATGGCCTCTTTTTTTCTCTTTCTTTTTATTTTTCGTCCGGAGTCTCATCCCGACTTGTGGGGGAATCGTAGTCTCCATCATCCTTTCCTCACTGGGACAATGCTGTAATAATGAAGATCATCACACTTTTATTTACTTACAACTCGATACTTAAAACAAAATATGACTCTATGTGAATGCTTCCGACGGTGTACCGAGATGTGCAATGAATCAAGAGTGACATGTATGAAAAAATTATGAAGGTGGCTTTGCCACAAATACGATGTCAACTACATGATCATGCAAAGCAATATGACAATGATGAAGTGTGTCATAATAAACGGAACGGTGGAAAGTTGCATGGCAATATATCTCGGAATGGCTATGGAAATGGCATAATAGGTAGGTATGGTGGTTGTTTTAAGGAAGGTAAATGGTGGGTTTATGGTACTGGAGAAAGTTGTGCGGTACTAGAGAGGCTAGCAACGGTGGAAGGGTGAGAGTGCGTATAATCCATGGACTCAACATTAGTCATAAAGAACTCACATATTTAATGCAAGAATCTATTAGTTATCGAATCAAAGTACTACGCGCATGCTCCTAGGGGGATAGATTGGTAGGAAAAGACCATCGCTTGTCCCCGACCGCCACTCATAAGGAAGACAATCAAAAAATAAATCATGCTCCGACTTCATCACATAACGGTTCACCATACGTGCATGCTACGGGAATCACAAACTTTAACACAAGTATCTCTCAAATTCACAACTACTCAACTAGCATGAATCTAATATCACCATCTTCATGTCTCAAAACAATCATAAGGAATCAAACTTCTCATAGTATTCGATGCACTTTATATGAAAGTTTTTGTTATACCCATGGATGCCCATCATATTAGGACTAATTTTATAGCCAAAGCAAATTACCATGATGTTATAGAATACTATCAAAATAATATAAGTGAATCATTATAGATCAATAATTTCTATAAAATAAAACCACCACCGTGCACTAAAAATATATAAGTGAAGCACTAGAGCAAAACTATCTAGCTCAAAAGATATAAGTGAAGCACATAGAGTATTCTAATAAATTCCGATTCATGCGTGTCTCTCCCAGAAGGTGTGTACAGCAAGGATGATTTTGGTAAACTAAAAATCAAAGAATCAAATCATACAAGACGCTCCAAGAAAAACACATGTCATGTGGTGAATAAAAATATAGCCTCAAGTAAAGTTATCGATAGACGAAGACGAAAGAGGGGATGTCTTCCGGGGCATCCCCAAGCTTAGGCTTTTGGTTGTCCTTGAATTTTACCTTGGGGTGCCTTGGGCATCCCCAAGCTTAGTCTCTTGCCACTCCTTATTCCAAAATCCATCAAATCTTTACCCAAAAACATGAAAACTTCACAACACAAAACTTCAACAAAAAATCTCATGAGCTCCGTTAGTATAAAAAAAATAAACCACCACTTTAAGGTATGGTAATGAACTCATTCTTTATTTATATTGGTGTCAAAACTACTGTATTCCAACTTCTCTATGGTTCATACCCCCTGATACTAGCTATAGATGCATCAAAATAAGCAAACAATACGCGAAAAACAGAATCTGTCAAAAACAGAACAGTCTGTAGGCTGTAGCAATCTGGAGGTTTCGAATACTTTGTAACTCCAAAAATTCTGAAAAATTAGGACGACCAGTATAATTTGTATATTGATCTACTGCAGTTGGAATAGGTATTTTATCGCTCTCTGGTAAAAAATGAAAAAAAAATCATGAGCGCATACTTTCTGTTTTTATCAGCAATATCAAATAACAATCACCCAAGAAGATCCTAAAGGATTTACTTGGCACAAGCACTAATTAAAACATAAAAAACACAATCATAACAAAAGCTAGATGAATTATTTATTACTAAACAGGAACAAAAAGTAAAGAATAAAAATAAAATTGGGTTGCCTCCCAAGAAGCGATATCGTTTAACGCCCCTAGCTAGGCATAAAAACAAGAATAGATCTAGGTATTGTCATCTTTGTTATGCAATCCATAAGTGGCTCTCATAATAGATTCATAAGGCAATTTAATTTTCTTCCTAGGAAAGTGTTCCATGCCTTTCCTTAACGGGAATTGGAATCTAATATTTCATTCTTTCATGTCAATAATTGCACCAATTGTTCTAAGGAAATGTCTACCAAGAATAATAGGACATGTAGGATTGCAATCTATATCAAGAACAATGAAATCTACGGGCACATAATTGCTATTTTCAACAATAAGAACATCATTAATCCTTCCCATAGGTTTCTTAATGGTGGAATCCGCAAGATGCAAATTTAAAGAACAATCATCAAATTCACGGAAACCTAGCACATCACACAAAGTTTTTGGAATCGTGGAAACACTAGCACACAAATCACATAAAGCATAGCATTCATTATCTTTAATCTTAATTTTAATAGTAGGTTCTCACTCATCATAAAGTTTTCTAGGGATAGAAACTTCTAGTTCAAGCATTTCTTCATAGGATTGTACTAAAGCATCAACGATATGTTTAGTAAAAGCTTTATTTTGATTATAAGCATGAGGAGAATTTAACACGGATTGAAACAAGGAAATAAAATATATCAAAGAGCAATTATCATAATTAAATTCCTTGAAATCCAAAATAGTGGGTTCATTGCTATGTAAAGTTTTAACCTCTTAAATCCCACTTTTATTAATTTTTGCATCAAAATCTAAAAACTCTGAATCATTGCGACGCCTTTTAACTAAAGTTGACTCATCTCCAGTCCCATCTTTATCAAGATTCATATTGGAAAACAAAGATTTAATAGGATTCACATCAGTCACTTTTAGATCTTCATCATTATTATCATGAAAACTAGAAGAACACGCTTTCACAAAAGTAATCTTTTTTAGCACGCATCCTAGCGGTTCTTTCTTTGCACTCATCAATGGAAATTCTCATGGCTTTGAGAGACTCATTGATGTCCTGCTTAGGTGGAATAGATCTAAGTTTCAAAGAATCAACATCAAGAGAAATTCTATCCATGTTCCTAGCCAACTCATCAATCTTAAGCAATTTATCTTCAACCAAAGCATTGAAATTCTTTTGCAAACTCATAAATTCTTTAACACTAATCTCAAAATCAGAGGGAATGTTATTAAAATTTCCATAAGAGTTGTTGTAGGAATTACCATAATTATTAGAAGAATTACTAGGAAATGGCCTAGAATTAAAGTTTCCTCTATACGCGTTGTTACCAAAATTGTTCCTACCAACAAAATTCACACAGATTCATTATTATTCTCAATAAAAGTGGACAAAGGCATATCATTAGGATAGGAAGAAAAACTTTTATTAGCAAACAATTTCATAAGTTCATCCATCTTTCCACTCAAAACATTAATCTCTTCAATCGCATGAACTTTTTTACTAGTGGATCTTTCGGTGTGCCATTGAGAATAATTAACCATAATATTTTCTAGGAGTTTAGTAGCTTCTCCTAAAGTGATTTCCATAAAAGTGCCTCCTGTGGACGAATCTAAAAGATTTCTAGAAGCAAATTTCAATCCGGCTTAAATTTTTTGTATAATCATCCACAAATTCAAACCAAGAGTAGGGCAATTATGTATCATTAATTTCATCCTCTCCCAAACTTGTGCAACATGCTCATGATCAAGTTGCTTAAAATTCATAATATCGTTCCTAAGAGAGATGATCTTAGCGGGAGGAAAATAATTAAAGATAAAAGCATCTTTGCACTTATTAAACGAAAACGGAAATAGCTTAAATTTAACAATATCATTATCCACATATTTCTTCTTTTTCATATCACACCAATCAACAAAGTTGTTTAGATGGGTAGCGGCATCTTCACTAGGAAGACCAGAAAATTGATCTTTCATAACAAGATTCAACAAAGCGGTGTTAATTTCACAAGATTCAGCATCGGTAGTAGGAGCAATCGGAGTGCTAATAAAATCATTGTTGTTGGTATTAGAAAAGTCACACGATTTAGTATTATCTTGAGCCATCGTGGAAAATAATCAATCCAACACACAAGCACACAAGAAGCAAGCGAAAAGAAACGAATGCAAAGGGGGCGAAGAAAAGGCAAAAGTTTTCGAAAATCGTTTTAGAAGTGGAGGAGAGGAAAATGAGAGGCGAATGGCAAATGATGTAATGTGAGGGAGAAGAGTTTATGATGGGTACGTGGTATGTCTTGACTTGGTGTGGATCTCCCCGGCAACGGCGCCAGAAATCCTTCTTGCTACCTCTTGAGCATGCGTTGGTTTTCACTTGAAGAGGAAAGGGTGATGCAACAAAGTAGCCTAAGTATTTCCCTCAGTTTTGAGAACCAAGGTATCAATCTAGTAGGAGACAATGCACAAGTCACCTAGTACCTACACAAACAATCAAGAACCTTGCAACCAACGTGATAAAGGGGCTGTCGATCCCTTCACGGTCACTCGCAAAAGTGAGATCTGATAAAGATAATAAAGTAAATATTTTTTGTATTTTTGTTGTATAGATTGGAAAATAAAGATTGTAGAATAGTACACAAGATGCGATGTAAATAAAAGAGATGCAATATAATAAGAAAGAGACCGGGGGGGCACAGGTTTCACTAGTGGCTTCTCTCAAGATAGCATGTATTACGGTGGGTGAACAAATTACTACCGAGCAATTGATAGAAAATCGCATAGTTATGAGAATATCTAAGGCAATGATCATGAATATAGGCGTCATGTCCGTGTCAAGTAGATCGAAACGATTCTACATCTACTACTATTACTCCACACATCGACCGCTATCCAGCATGCATCTAGAGTATTAAGTTCATAAGAACAGAGTAACACATTAAGAAAGATGACATGATGTAGAGGGATAAACTCAAACAATATGATATAAACCCCATCTTTTTATCCTTGATGGCAACAATACAATACGTGCCTTGCTGCCCCTACTATCACAGGGAAAGGACACCGCAAGATTGAACCCAAAGCTAAGCACTTCTCCCATTGCAAGAAAGATCAATCTAGTAGGCGAAACTAAACCGATAATTCGAAGAGACTAGCAAAGATATCAAATCATGCATATAAGAATTCAGAGAAGAACCAAATAATATTCATAGATAATCTTATTCATAAACCCACAATTCATCGGATCTCGGCAAACACACTGCAAAAGAGTATTACATCAAATAGATCTCCAAGAACATCGAGGAGAACTTTGTATTGAGAATCAAAGATAGAGAAGAAGCCATCTAGCTAATAACCATGGACCCAAAGGTCGGTGGTAAACTACTCACGCTTCATCAAAGAGGCTATGGTGTTGATGTAGAAGCCCTCCGTGATCGATTCCCCCTCTGGCAGATCGCCAGAAGAGGCCCCAAGATGGGATCTCATGGGTACAAAAGGTTGCGGCGGTGGAAAAGTGGTTTCATGGCTCTCTGCGATCGATCTAGGGTATAAGAGTATATATAGGCGAAAGAAGTACGTCGGTGGAGCTACGAGGGGCCCACGAGGGTGGGGGCGCGCCTACCCCTGTAGGATCGAAAGTATGTCTAGAGGGGGTGATTAGACTACTTGACCAAATAAAAATCTAGCCTTTTCCCAATTTTAAGTCTTGGCAGATTTAGCAACTTAGCACTAGTCCAGTAAACAACCTACACATGCAAGTCTAAGAGTATAGCAGCGGAATGTAAAACATTGCACATGAAGGTAAAGGGAGGAGTTTGGAGGGAGCAAACGCAATGTAGACACGGAGATTTTTGGCGTGTTCCGATAGGTGGTGCTATCGTATATACACGTTGGTGGAGACTTCAACCCACGAAGGGTAACGGTTGCGTGAGTCCATGGAGGGCTCCACCCATGAAGGATCCACGAAGAAGCAACCTTGTCTATCCCACCATGGCCGTCGCCCATGAAGGACTTGCCTCACTAGGGTAGATCTTCACGAAGTAGGCGATATCCTTGACCGTACAAACTTCTTGGTTCAACTCCACAATCTTGATGGAGGCTCCCTAGTGACACCTAACCAATCTAGGAGACACCACTCTCCAAAAGGTAATAGATGGTGTGTTGATGATGAACTCCTTGCTCTTGTGCTTCAAATGATAGTCTCCCCAACACTCAACTCTCTCTCACTGATTTGTATTTGATGGAAAGATGATTTGAGTGGAAAGCAACTTGGGGATGGCTAGAGATCAAGATTTATGTGGTTGGAAAGGAAGATCTTGATCTCAACACAAGTGTAGGTGGTTCTCTCTCAGAAAATGTAAGTTGGAAGTGTAGGCATGTTCTGATGGCTCTCTCTATTAATGAAGAGTGGGTGGAGGAGTATATATAGCCTCCACACAAAATCTAACCGTTACACACAATTGACCAAACTCGATGTGATCGAATCGTGAAACTCGGTCGGATCGATTCAGTTCAAAATGTGAACGTTAGGTTTTTTGGTGGGACCGACACGTCAACTCGGTGGGATCGAATTCATTAGGGTTAGGGTGTAACGTAATCTCGGTGAGGCCGATTACACAAACTCGGTGGGACCGATTTTGGTAATAAGCTAACCAGAGAGTTTGTCAGGCAAACTCGGTGGGACCGATTCGCTCATCTCGGTTGGACTAAAACGTTACGAAGGGGAAACAGAGAGTTTGCATTATGAACTCGGTGGGACCGATCGCTCATCTCGGTTAGACCGAAACGTCATGAAGGGAAACAGAGAGTTTTCAATCCCATCTCGATGAGACCGAAGTGACTAGGGTTTGTGGTAGTGGCTATGCCAAATGAACTCAGTGGCGCCGGATGGAAAGTTTCGGTGGGGCCGAGTTTGACTTTTGGTTTGGTACATATGTGTACATGAGAAAGTGGTTGAGGGTTTTGGAGCATATCACTAAGCATTTTGAGCAAGTAACCCATTAAGCGACACCTCATCCCCTTTTAATAGTATTGGCTTTTCCTATGGACTCAATGTGATCTTGGATCACTAAAAGGTAAAATGTAGAGTCTTGAGCTTTAGAGCTTGAGCCAATATTTTGTCCTTAGCATTTTGAGGGGTCCACATTTCTAATCCATGCCATGCCAATCATTGAGCTTTCCTGAAATATTTTATCTTGAAATAGTATTAGCTCAATGAGCTATATGTTGTTAGGAATTACCAAAACCACCCAGGGATAGTTGCACTTTCAACCCCCCTAGGCGCGCCCTCCTGCCTCGTGGCGTTCCAGACTTCAACTCGAAGTCTTCTGGTTTGCTTTCGGTCCAAGAAAGATCATCGCGAAGGTTTCATTCGTTTGGATTCCATTTGGTATTCCTTTTCTATGAAACTCTAAAATCGTCAAAAGAACAGAAACTGGCACTGGGCATTCGGTTAATAGGTTAGTCCCAAAAATAATATAAAAGAGCATATTAAAGCCCATTAAACATCCAAAACAGATAATATAATAGCATGGAACAATCAAAAATTATAGATACGTTGGAGACATATCAAACTCTGACATGGATGACAAATGGCAAGCTGCTTTAAGTCAAGTGGAAGGCCTTCATGGAGTTAGTTGGAGTTGAGCATCACGGTCTTGCGAACCCAGTTGGCTTTCACCCTCACCGCAATGCAACTTCCACTCACAAGCAATCTCTCTGGCCATATTGTACTTTGAAGATTAACCCCGATACTCAGAAGGAGACCTATGAGCTGCTTGCTTTTTTGGACATTCTCCATCACATCTTCAGGGAGACCCTCTTTCCTTGCATTGGGAACTTGGATATGGTTCACTCGTTTCTCATGGACATGCTTCTTTTCTGCCAGCATGAGAAGGAAGAAAACACAGGAGAATCCTTGGATATCTCTCATGTCATGTGGTATGAACTGGTCTCCGCCATCTCTGAGTGCAAGTGCCCCATCTATGGACCGTTTATCATGTTGCTCATTGAGAAGGCATGGGCTCGTGTTTATAGGAATGTGGTGCTGAAGACTGGGGAGTAATTAGTATCTCATGAGATCAAGCATCTGAGGAAGAAGGAGAACTGGGGAACCTCGGCTCCGAGGTCTGGGATTCCGTCTGGAGCTGCTGACATGGAGACAAAGGCTGATGCTAATGATGATGATGACTATGAGCCCTCTGGAGCAGAGCCCTCTTGGGCAAAGAAGCTCAAGAGCAAGATGAAGAAACTCTTCTTCATGGAGTCTCATGGTCAGTACATGACTCGTGTGTCTGAGAAGAAGGCCAGGAGCCGTCACAAGGAGCTCATGCGTTAGTTGGGTGCGACCGTTGCCAGCGGATCTGAGGGCAAGATCATCGATGAAGAGGAGTGGGTTTAGCAGCACTGCCCGTGGACCGATTCAGACACCAAGCAGTTTCCTACTGATGATGGCGGTGCAGACGATCCCGCTGGGATGTGATGATGGAGATCCTCAGTTTGCTATCACCTGGAGCCGTAGCAGCGCTCTTTGCCTATTTGGTGTCTCGATGCCAAAGGGGGAGAGAGCTTAGGGATTTTTCGTTGTCGAGTTGCGAGCGTGTGTTTGTGTGGCTTGTTTTCCTTGCATGTCTTTCTCGCAAACTCTTTTTCTCGTCTTTTGCATTTGTTTGGTTTGTGCTTGTGAGACCTAGTACCCTTTCGTATGGTGTGAGACATATGCTACATTATCCTTTTATTATCTAGTTTGTCGAGTACCTTGGTAGTATGTGAGTTGCATGCTTATCTTGTTATATACCTTGCTCACTCCTACTCTATTGCATCCAAGCTATATATGTTCCATTACTTGTTGCTAATGCCGTCAGACTATAAAATACAGGGGGAGTGTTGATCCTAATGTGTCTGCCTTGCATTCCAAAGGCGCCTCTAATTAGGTGCACACATTCAGGGGGAGCTCCGTCTATATTTTGTAGTTTTGGGATTCACTTACTTTCTTGTCTTACCTTTGTGCAAATCCCGTGTTGTCATCAATCCACCAAAAAGGGGGAGATTGTTAAGGCATGTCTCTCTCTAAGTTGTTTTGGTGATTGATGACAACACCTTTGCGGAGTAATCGTGTGCGTTGAGTATTTCAGAGATTCATCCTTTGGCACGAGACGATTCCTTCCCCTCGGAGTTTTAAGCGAAGACGGTGTAGCTCTTTCGTTTCAGTTTTGGTGGACTTGTTTCGTAGGAGTCACTGTACTATCAATAGGGGGTCTACATTGGAAAGGCTAGGGTGGAATCAACACGTACTCATCCCCTTTGCACCCACTGAGCCTTCCCGCATCGATGGAGGATCCCTCATTGCTTTCGGTGTGAAATTTGGTCCCAGCGGTAGTATCGCAGACCCCAGCGGTAGTACCGCTCAAGAGCCACAAGCGGCAGTACTGCTCCACAGCAGTAGTACCTCCTGGGGCTCTCAGCCGTAGTACCGTTGCTGTTATGAGCTCCTACCTCCTCGACTCGAGGGGGTCGCCTCTCGTGTCGGGTTTTGCAGCACTAGCGGCGGCAGTAGAGGCGGTAGTACCGCTCGTAAGCGGTAGTACCGTCCCTACCACCGCGGCTAGTACCGCCCTGGGTCCAGATCCTGCTCCGCCTATGGCCTTCCTCAGTCTGCACGGCAGTACCATGAGGGGGAGCGTTTGTAACGCCCTAAGACCGGAGCTTCAGATGCCTTCCATGGTTTTCGAGTTTTGTCATGTGATTTGTTTTGTCTATTGCATCCATCTTTGCATCATGTCCATTGCATCATGTCATCATGCCATCATGTAATTAATCTTTGCAACTCAAATAAATAAACCGTATGGATCTTCAATCCATTCAAACCGAGGGAATTCACATGGTGAGTTCTCTTTAAACATACCCTCCCAATATTAGGGAGCTATAATAAATATTCCTTTTTCGGAATCACCCATAAACACACTTGCATATTCCCCATGTCTTTTCTAGTTCAAGCTTGACTTCAAAAGCTTGCCAAAAATTTCTCTTCCCTTTTACCGAGGTTCCTCAAAAAAATCCAAACATTTTTGGGCACTTCTAATTCGTAGTCCTTGTTAAAATCATTTGATTTAAATCCAAATGACTTTGAATTTAATTCTTGCAAACGTGTCCACTCCTATTTTCTTGGACCCAGCTAATTTTTGTGAGTCTGAGAAAATACCCTTTGCCCAAGTCCCTTCTCTAACCTTTTTTCTTTTATTTCCTTTTCTCTCTTTCCTTTTTTTTACTTTCTGTTATGAGAGAGAGAGTAGAGGCCCCAGTCTAGACCAGCTGGGCCTCCCAGCGGACATCTCTCCCCGTGGTCCTTCAGGCCCAGCAATAGCCAGCCACCTCTAGGCCCACCTAAACCCTAGGTCGACCCCCTCTCCTTCGATCTCTCCCTCCTTCGTTCCCACGCGCGCCGCCATCTCTCTCCCTGCTCGATACCCCCCACCACCACCACCACCACCTCTCGCTCCCGTGCCCGATCGACCAAGCGCCCCCAATGGCGACGCCCGATTCCCTCGGCCTCGGCCATGGCGCCGCGCCATCGACCACCAACAGGACGCCGCCCAAGGACGCGCCCGTCCCCGAGCAGCGATCCCCCTCGTCCTCCAGCCCCGCTACCGTCGCCGGCTACCAAGGAGCCGCGCCGCTCCTTCCCGTCCTCGCATGCGCCAGGGGCTGAGCTCCTCTCGCTGCGCCTCTGTTGGCTTCGACATCGACCAGATGCGCCTGACGAGCTCCCCGAGCGAGCTCACCCACGGCCCCTGCGTTCCTCACGACCCCGCTACCGCTCCGTCCTAACCTCGCGGGACTCCTTCTGCAGCAGACGCCGTCCAGGGCCCTTGCCACTGTGCCCGCCTGGGTCCTTCGCTAGCGGCTAGACTCCGCTTCGTCCCCGTGTCCCCACTGCCCCTCGTCGTCGTCCTCTTCTCAAAGACAAGCACGACGCTCGCAGCCTCCTCTGCTCGTCCCGAGCGGCAGCGTTCCACATCGCTGTGGAGCTCCCATGCCAAATCACCATCTCCAGCAGCGCCTCCGCGCCTTTTCTCCCACCTCCCGTGCTGCCTGATGAGGTCCTGCCTGAGTCCTCCTTCCTGCATCACCATTGCTGCCTCATGCCAGAGAAAGTTCTCGACCTCTCCATTGACCTTTGTCGCAAGTCCAACAAGCAGTGCCTTCGGGGTTTTTCGCCAAGTCCCTCTCCGACTAGTGTACCACTACCGTCAACGAAGACATGTGCATCGCAAGCGTCAAGTTCAACTACCGTCGACCTCGAAGGGCTCGGAGTCATCAAGCACCTCTCTGAACGAACGGGAACGACTACCGTCGCAAAGATCGAGAGTACCTCTATGAAAAACACCAAGTACCCCTTCATGTAGGCAAGACCCGCAAGTCGGACCCCGAACGATCGACGACTCGTGGACCATGTACAACTTCAGGCGCCGAACACCCGGGTAGCACAAATGCCAAGTACCCCAGAGACCACTTGGACGTCAAGTATCGTCGAACCGCGAAGACTCCATGGACCTCAAGTTCCTCGCGTGACCCTGAACATCTACGGAGACTTGTGCGTCTAATAATGTGAACCACTACCGTCGAACCCTGAAGGACTCGGATTCGTCAAGTCCCCCTCCGAACCGGGAACCACTACTTCCGCTAACATCGAACCTGAACCGTCTGGAAATGCGCGCTTCGAAGGTATAACCCCGAGACGACCGCCCGTGAACGAATGCATGTGATGTATGAGATGGTCGTGGTTGCACCGTGTTCGAGTTGTTCCTTGCGAGTTCCTCGTTGCCTTGTCGTCGACATGTGGGAACCCGGTATCCGGGAGCACCCCACCGTTCATCGCATGACACGCTCCCGTCACATCTTCTTTTGCATCGGTATCTCAATCAAGTTACCGGAACCGGAACGTTGTCGTGGCACCGTTTTTGTTATCGTTGCCGTGGCACCCCTTTTGTTTCCGCCACGATGACAAATGCTTCATAACATGCTCTTATCAACATTTTCTTAAAACTTGCATAAACTTGCACATGTCATCCGCATCATGATAATAACTTTTAAAATGTTTAAAATTGTTGTTGCATTAAATTGCTAATGCACATGGGGATTTACCGGATTTGTTGTTTGTTATATCCGGCCCCATTTAAATTGTTTAGATAGTATAGTTTTGTTATGCTTCACCTCTTGCTATGTTAACCAACATTTAATATTGTTGAGTACCTAACCGGGAGTGAACTAAATAACTTTAATGTGGTGTTCCATCAATATGAAACTCGTTGCATATTGAGCTCCACTTAATTTGTAGTAGTGTTTGTGCACTTTTCCATGCCATGCCAAATTAAACCGGACTGCATCATACTTGGTTGCGCATCATGCCATGTTTATGTGGTGGTTGTTTACTCTGTTGTTTGCTTCTTTCTGGGTTGCCTGTCTCGTTAGCTTCGGTTCCATTTCAGAGTTGTGAGGATCCGTTCGACTACGTCCGTTTGTCTTCTTCATGGACTCGTTCTTCTTACTTGCGGGATCTCAGGCAAGATGACCATACCCTCGAAATCACTTCTATCTTTGCTTGCTAGTTGTTCGCTCTATTGCTATGTCGCGATACCTACCACTTGCTATGTCATGCCTCCCATATTGCCATGTCAAGCCTCTAACCCTCCTTTCCTAGCAAACCGTTGTTTGGCTATGTTACCGCTTTTGCTCAGCCCCTCTTATAGCGTTGCTAGTTGCAGGTGAAGATGAAGTTTGTTCCATGTTGGAACATGGATATGTTGGGATATCACAATATCTCTTATTTAATTAATGCATCTATATACTTGGTAAAGGGTGGAAGGCTCGGCCTTATGCCTGGTGTTTTGTTCCACTCTTGCCGCCCTAGTTTCCGTCATACCTGTGTTATGTCCCTTGATTTTGTGTTCCTTACACGGTTGGGTGTTATGGGGGCCCCTTGACAGTTTGCTTTGAATAAAACTCCTCTAGCAAGGCCCAACCTTGGTTTTACCATTTGCCTCACCACCACCTACTTTTTCCTTGGGAGTCGCACTCCTGAGGGTCATCTTTATTTTAACCCCCCGAGCCAGTGCTTCTCTAAGTGTTGGTCCAAACCGAGCCGCCTGCGGGGCCACCTCGGGGAAACTCGAGGGCTGGTTTTACTCATAGCCTTACTCATCCGGTGTTGACCTGAGAACGAGATACGTGCGACTCCTATCGGGATTGTCGGCACATCGGGTGGCTTTGCTGGTCTTGTTTTACCATTGTCGAAATGTCTTGTAATCGGGATTCCGAGTCTGATCGGGTCTTCCTGGGAGAAGGAATATCCTTCGTTGACCATGAGAGCTTGTGATGGGCTAAGTTGGAACAGCCCTGCAGGGTTTGAACTTTCGAAAGCCGTGCCCGCGGTTATGGGCACATGGGAATTTGTTAATGTCCGGTTGTAGTGAACTTGACACTTAACTTAATTAAAATGCATCAACCGCGTGTGTAGCCGTGATGGTCTCTCTCCGATGGAGTCCGGGAAGTGAACATGGTTCTTGTGTTATGCTTGAACGTAAGTAGTTTCAGGATCACTTCTAGTTTCTCGACCGTGCATTGCTTCGCTTCTCGCTCTTATTTGCGTATGTTAGCCACCATATATGCTTAGTGCTTGTTGCAGCTCCACCTCAATACCTTTCCTACCCATAAGCTTAAATAGTCTTGATCTCGCGGGTGTGAGATTGGTGAGTCCTCGTGACTCACCGATACTTCCAAACAGTTGTAGGTGCCGATGATACCAGTGCAGGTGACGCAACCCAGCTCAAGTGGGAGCTCGATGAAGATCTTGACCGTTGTCTTGTTTTGTTTCCTGTTGATCAGTAGTGGAGCCCAGTCGGGACGATCGGGGATCTAGCATTTGGGGTTGTCTTCTTTTATTTTGGTTCCGTAGTTGGACCGTGATTGTATTCTGGATGATGTATGTTTAACTTGTATTTGTGTGAAGTGGCGATTGTAAGCCAACTCTTTATCCCATTCTTATTCAGTACATGGGATTGTGCGAAGATTACCCCTCTTGCGACAAACCTACCATGCAGCTATGCCTCTAAGTCGTGCCCCGACACGTGGGAGATATAGCCGCATTGTGGCTGTTACAGCGGTAGTACCGTTGACCCCAGCAGTAGTATCGCTGCCCCCAACTCACGGATTCCCGAGGTTACATTGGGGTAATCTATGCATAGGGGTTGATGTCGGTGTCAAAACCGGCGGATCTCAGGTAGGGGGTCCCGAACTGTGCGTCTAAGGTCGATGGTAACAGGAAACAGGGGACACGATGTTTATCCAGGTTCGGGCCCTCTCTATGGAGGTAATACCCTACTTCCTGCTTGATTGATCTTGATGGATATGAGTATTACAAGAGTTGATCTACCATGAGATCGTAATGGCTAAACCCTAGAAGTCTAGCCTATATGACTATGGTAATGAGTATATCTCTTTCCAGACTAAGTCCTCCGGTTTATATAGACACCGGGAGGATCTAGGGTTACACAGGGTCGGTTACAAAGAAAGGAATCTACATATCCGATCGCCAAGCTTGCCTTCCACGCCAAGGAGAGTCCCATCCAGACACGGGTGCAGTCTTCGGTCTTCGTATCTTCACAGCCCATCAGTCCGGCCCATGGCTAACAGGCCGGACGCCCGAGGACCCCTTAGTACAGGACTCCCTCAGTAGCCCCCGAACCAGGCTTCAATGACGAGGTGTTCAGTGCGCAGATTGTCTTCGGCATTGCAAGGCGGGTTCCCCCTCTGATGGCTCCCAAGTAATGTATTCGGCTTTTAATCCAATGTCGCATCCCTCGGCTTCTGTGCATCTATGACTTCATCTTCCACGTGTCGGGCGAATGCGGACGGTCAGGGCATTTTTTGCAAATAACACCCTAGCCATGCAAGAAAGAGCGTCTATTTAAAGATATTGGATCTCAGATCCTTTCGGCACCACGCGGAGAAAACCCTCAGAGACTGCCAGGAAAGACCATTCCAGCATGGCTAACATTCCCAGCTCCTCTTCCCGTTCCAACCTAGAGAGAGGCAAGTGGGAGAGGTGCTCTGTGTCCCACAGCCAATTGGAGAAGTTGCAAACACAGGGATTTCTCCCTCCTGCAGATCTGGACCCTGTTTGAGCAGGATTGGCCTCCTTCAACGGCAAAACCCAGGCTGAGGATTTCCCCAATCCGTCAGCGGGAGAATGAGTGCGCTTCGTACCCTATCTGCTGAGGGGCGTGGGATTTCCAATTCACCCATTCCTCTAAGGGCTTCTGGAGTATTATGGCCTCCAGCTGCACAATTTTACCCCAGCCTCTGTCCTGCACATTGCGGGTTATGTCCCTTTATGCGAACTATTCCTGGGTTGTGAGGCCCATTTTGATCTGTGGAGAAAGTGTTTTTGCCTTGTCCCGCGCAACCATGAAGGATCGATATTTGAAGTGGGTGGGGCCGAAATATGGCGTATTGCTGAGACCGGATACTTATCCGGCACACCGAAGAAAACTTCTGAAGAGTGGACCTCTGAGTGGTTCTACATTGATGACTGCTACCTCTTGAGCACTGCGTTGGTTTTCCCTTGAAGAGGAAAGGGTGATGCAGTAAAGCAGCGTAAGTATTTCCCTTGGTTTTTGAGAACCAAGGTATGAATCCAGTAGGAGACCACGCGCGAGTGACCTCGTACCTACACAAACAAATAAGAACCTCGCAACCAACGCGATAAAGGGGTTTTCAATCCCTTCTCGGCCACTTGCAAGAGTGAGATCTGATAGAGATAATGATAATAATATAAATATTTTTGGTATTTTTACGATATAGATTGAAAGTAAAGATTGCAAAATAAAATAGATTGGAAACTTGTATGATGGAGAATAGACCCGGGGGCCATAGGTTTCACTAGTGGCTTCTCTCAAGATAGCATAAGTATTACGGTGGGTTAACAAATTACTGTCGAGCAATTGTTAGAAAAGCGAATAATTATGAGAATATCTAGGTATGATCATGTATATAGGCATCACGCCCGTGAAAAGTAGACCGACTCCTGCCTGCATCTACTACTATTACTCCACACATCGACCGCTATCCAGCATGCATCTAGAGTATTAAGTTCATAAGAACAGAGTAATGCCTTAAGCAAGATGACATGATGTAGAGGGATAAACTCATGCAATATGATGTAAACCTCATATTTTTATCCTCGACGGCAACAATACAATACGTGTCGTTTCCCTTTCTGTCACTTGGATCGAGCATCGCAAGATTGAACCCAAAGCTAAGCACTTCTCCCATTGCAAGAAAGATCAATCTAGTAGGCCAAACCAAACTGATAATTCGAAGAGACTTGCAAAGATAAACCAATCATACATAAAAGAATTCAGAGAAGATTCAAATATTGTTCATAGATAGACTTGATCATAAACCCACAATTCATCGGATCTCGACAAACACACCGCAAAAGAAGATTACATCAAATAGATCTCCAAGAGAATCGAGGATAACTTTGTATTGAGATCCAGAGAGAGAGAAGAAGCCATCTAGCTACTATCTATGGACCTGAAGGTCTGAAGTAAACTACTCACACATCATCGGAGGGGCCATGGAGTTGATGTAGAGGCCCTGCGTGACCAATGCCCCCTCCGGCGGAGCTCCAGAAAAGGCCCCAAGATGGGATCTCTTGGGTACAGAAGGTTGCGGCAGTGGAAATAGGGTTTCGTGGTGCTCCAGGATGTTTATATATATATAGGAGGAAGAAGTAGGTCGGTGGAGCAACGAGGGGCCCACGAGGGTGGAGGGCGCGCCCAGGGGGTAGGCCTGCCCCTGCCTCATGGCCTCCTCGGTTGATTCTTGACATCCACTCCAAGTCTCCTGGATCACGTTTGTTCCAAAAATAACGCTCCTGAAGGTTTCATTCCATTTGGACTCCGTTTGATATTCCTTTTCTGCGAAACACTAAAATAGGCAAAAAAACAACAATTTGGGTTGGGCCTCCGGTTAATAGGTTAGTCCCAAAAATAATATAAAAGTGTAAAATAAAGCCCATTAACATCCAAAACAGATAATATAATAGCATGGAACAATCAAAAATTATAGATATGTTGGAGACGTATCAAGCATCCCCAAGCTTAATTTCTTCTCGTCCTCGAGTAGGTAAATGATAAAAACAGAATTTTTGATGTGGAATGCCTCCCAACATATTTCTCAATGTATTTTGTCTTTATTGTGGCATGAATGTTCAGATCCGAAAGATTCAAGATAAAAGTTTAATATTGACATAGAAATAATAATACTTCAAGCATAGTAACTAAGCAATTATGTCTTCTCAAATAACATGGCTAAAGAACGTTATCCCTACAAAATCATATAGTCTGGCTATGCTCTATCTTCATCACACAAAATATTAAATCATGCACAACCCCGATGACAAGCCAAGCAATTGTTTCATACTTATGATGTTCTCAAACTTATTCAATCTTCACGCAATATATGAGTGTGAGCCATGGATATAGCACTATGGTGGAATAGAATGGTGGTTGTGGAGAAGACAAAAAGGAGAAGATAGTCTCACATCAACTAGGCGTATCAACGGGCTATGGAGATGCCCATTAATAGATATCAATGTGAGTGAGTAGGGATTGCCATGCAACGGATGCACGAGAGCCATAAGTGTATGAAAGCTCAACAAAAGAAACTAAGTGGGTGTGCATCCAACTTGCTTTCTCACGAAGACCTAAGGCAATTTGATGAAGCCCATCATTGGAATATACAAGCCAAGTTCTATAATGTAAAGTTCCCACTAGTTTATGAAAATGACAACATAGGAGACTCTCTATCATGAAGATCATGGTGCTATTTTGAAGCACAAGTGTGGAAAAAGGATAGTAACATTGTCCCTTCTCTATTTTTCTCTCATTTTTTTATTTGGGCCTTCTTTCTCTTTTTTGGTCTCTTTTCTTTTTTTTCTTTTTTTCGTCCGGAGTCTCATCCCGACTTGTGGGGGAATCATAGTCTCCATCATCCTTTCCTCACTGGGACAATGCTCTAATAATGATTATCATCACACTTCTTTTTACTTACAACTCAAGAATTACAACTCAATACTTAGAACAAAATATGACTCTATGTGAATGCCTCCGGCGGTGTACTGGGATATGCAATGAATCAAGAGTGACATGTATGAAAAAATTATGAACGGTGGCTTTGCCACAAATACAATGTCAACTACATGATCATGCAAAGCAATATGACAATGATGAAGCGTGTCATAGCAAACGGAACGGTGGAAAGTTGCATGGAAATATATCTCGGAATGGCTATGGAAATGCCATAATAGGTAGGTATGGTGGCTGTTTTGAGGAAGGTTTACGGTGGGTTTATGGTACCAGCGAAAGTTGTGCGGTACAAGAGAGGCTAGCAATGGTGGAAGGGTGACAGTGCGTATAATCCATGGACTCAACATTAGTCATAAAGAACTCACATACTTATTGCAAAAATCTATGAGTTATCGAAACAAAGTACTATGTGCATGCTCCTAGGGGGATAGATTGGTAGGAAAAGACCATCGCTCGTCCCCGACCGCCACTCATAAGGAAGGCAATAAATAAATAAATCATGCTCCGACTTCATCACATAACGGTTCACCATACATGCATGCTACGGGAATCACAAACTTCAACACAAGTATTTCTCAAATTCACAACTACTCAACTAGCATGACTCTAATATCACCATCTCCATATCTCAAAACAATCATCAAGTATCAAACTTCTCTTAGTATTCAATGCACTTATATGAAAGTTTTTATTATGCCTAAAAGCAAATTGCCATGTTGTTCTAAAGGACTCTCAAAATAATATAAGTGAAGCATGAGAGATCAATTATTTCTATAACATAAAACCACCACCGTGCTCTAAAAGATATAACTAAAGCACTAGAGCAAAAACTATATGGCTCAAAAGATATAAGTGAAGCACATAGAGTATTCTAATAAATTCCGATTCATGTGTGTCTCTCTCAAAAGGTGTGTACAGCAAGGATGATTGTGGTAAACTAAAAAGCAAAGACTCAAATCATACAAGACGCTCCAAGCAAAACACATATCATGTGGTGAATAAAAATATAGCTCCAAGTAAAGTTACCGATGAACGAAGACAAAAGAGGGGATGCCTTCCGGGGCATCCCCAAGATTAGGATTTTGGGTGTCCTTGGATTTACTTAGGGTGCCTTGGGCATCCCCAAGCTTAGGATCTTGCCACTTCCTTGTTCCATAATCCATCAAATCTTTACCCAAAACTTGAAAACTTCACAACACAAGACTTAACAAGAAAATCTCGTGAGCTCCGTTAGCGAAAGAAAACAAAACACCACTTCAAGGTATTGTAATGAACTCATTCTTTATTTATATTGGTGTTAAACCTACTGTATTCCAACTTCTCTATGGTTTATAAACTCTTTTACTAGCCATAGATCCATCAAAATAAGCAAACAACACACGAAAAACAGAATCTGTCAAAAACAGAACAGTTTGTAGTAATCTGTAACTAACGCAAACTTCTGGAACCCAAAAATTCTAAAATAAATTTCTGGACGTGAGGAATTTATCTGTTAATCATCTGCAAAAAGAATTAACGAAATATCACGCTCCAATAAAAAATGGCAGCAAGTCTCGTGAGCGCTAAAGTTTCTGTTTTTTACAGCAAGATCAAAAAGACTTTCCCCAAGTCTTCCCAACGGTTCTACTTGGTACAAACAGTAATTAAACACAAAAAACACAACCAAAACAGAGGATAGATAAATTATTTATTCAATAACAGCAAGGGAAAATATTGGGTTGTCTCCCAACAAGCGCTTTCCTTTAAAGCCTTATAGCTAGGCATAAGATTTCAATGATGCTCACATGAAAGGCAAGAATTGAGGCACAAAGAGAGCATTATAAAACACGTGACAAAAACATCTAAGTCTAACATACTTACTATGCATAGGCATCTTATAGTTAAAAAAATTATCAAGGCAAGCAAAAACAAGCATATGCAAGGAAGCAGAAACAAACAATAGCAATCTCAACATAACGAGGGGTAATTTAGTAACATGAAAATTTCTACAACCATATTTTCCTCTCTCATAATAATTACATGTAGGATCATAAGCAAATTCAGCAATATAGCTATCAAAAAACATATTCTTAACATGATTCACATGTATGCAAAGTTGACACTCTTCCAAAATAGTGGGATTAACATTAACTAAAGTCATGACCTCTCCAAACCCACTTTTATCAAAAACCTCATAAGATTGAACATTCTCCAAATATGTGGGATCTAAAGTTGACATTATTACAAACCCACTTTCAATATTATTGCAAACATTATAATCAATCTCATATTCATCATGGGGCTTGAATAAATTTTCAAGATCATAAGAAGAATCACCCCAATCATGATCATTGCAACAAGTAGTAGACATAGCAAAACTAGCATTCCCAAGCTTAGGGTTTTGCATATCATTAACACAATTTTCATTAAGAGAATTTATGATAACATCATTGCAATCATGCTTTATATTCAAAGATCCATCGTGAATCACTCCATAAAGTACTTCATCACAATTTTCAGATTCACGAATTTCAAGCAAAACTTCATAAAGATAATCTAGTGCACAAAACTCACTAGCAATTGGTTCATCATAATTGGATCTCTTAAAAAGATTAGCAAGCGGATGAGGATCCATAGATCTTAGGTTCTCTGTTTAGTAATAAATAAACAACTATTCCAAACAAATGAGCAAACGGGCCAAGTAAGACATCAAAGCAAATGGAAAGGCGAACAGAAGAAGGGCGAATAAAACAGCAAGGGTGAAGTGGGGGAGAGGAAAACGAGAGGCAAATAATGTAATGCGAGGGATAATATTTTGTGATGGGTACTTAGTATGTCTTGACTTGTGCATAGATCTCCCCGACAACGGTGCCAGAAATCCTTCTTGCTACCTCTTGAGCACTACGTTGGTTTTCCCTTGAAGAGGAAAGGGTGATGCAGTAAAGAAGCGTAAGTATTTCCCTCAGTTTTTGAGAACCAAGGTATCAATCCAGAAGGAGACTACACGCGAGTCACCTCATACCTACACAAACAAATAAGAACCTCGCAACCAACACGATAAAGGGGTTGTCAATCCCTTCTCGGCCACTTGCAAGAGTGAGATCTGATAGAGATAATAGTAATAAGATAAATATTTTTGGTATTTTTATGATATAGATTGAAAGTAAAGATTGCAAAATAAAATAGATTGGAAACTTGTATGATGGAGAATAGACCCGGGGGCCATAGGTTTCACTAGGGCGTCTCTCAAGATAGCATAAGTATTACGGTGGGTGAACAAGTTACTGTCGAGCAATTGATAGAAAAGCAAATAATTATGAGAATATCTAGGTATGTTCATGTATATAGGCATCACGTCTGTGACAAGTAGACTGACTCCTGCCTGCATATACTATTATTACTCCACACATCGACCGCTATCCAGCATGCATCTAGAGTATTAAGTTCATAAGAACAGAGTAACGCCTTAAACAAGATGACATGATGTAGAGGGATAAACTCATGCAATATGATGTAAACCCCATCTTTTTATCCTCGATGACAACAATACAATACGTGTCGTTTCCCTTTTTGTCACTGGGATCAAGCACCGCAAGATTGAACCCAAAGCTAAGCACTTCTCCCATTGCAAGAAAGATCAATCTAGTAGGCCAAACCAAACTGATAATTCGAAGAGACTTGCAAAGATAAACCAATCTTTACCTAATAATAAAGCAAATTGGGTTTCTTTCGTCCGTCATGGCATTTTTCAAAAAAGTCCCTCTATTTCAGATAATTGAATCCGCAGTCCTGTATTAAGTTAAAACGAATCGTTATTTTCATATTTTACACAAAAGTCCCTCTCTTTTCTTGAAATCAACCCGCCGTCCGGATTTATGTCACACCCGAACCATTATTTTACATTTTTCGAAAACCCCCCTAATGTTTTAGGTAATTCATTCGCGGCTCATATTTAAGTCAAACAAATGTTTTTTAAAATCATCCATATCTTTTAAACCGTAACTCTGATTTAAACATGTTATATATGAAATTTCATTAGAAAAATATGTAGAATATGAATATGAGATTATTTTACCTGTTAAGTATGTTAAAATATTATTTTTGAATATATTTGAGTCAAACAAAATGATTTTCTAAATTATCTGTATCTTTTAAACCGTAACTTCGATTTTAACATATTATATATGAAATTTTATTAGAAAAATGTGTGGAATCTAAATACGATGTTAATTTTACCTGTTAAATATTTTTAAAATATTGTTATGGAAGCAAACTTATAATTTATAGCGCAAGATTTGTTTTTTTCATATCGGCGGCGATCCAGATTGCAAATAAACACCCCACTATAACCATATACGGAAAAGAAAACATCAATAACTACACATGCATACCTCTGAAAAATGCCGCAGGGGAAAACAACAGATTTCCCATCGCGAGAGTGAGATAAAGCGAGAGAGAGAGAGAGGAAGAGAGAGAGAGGGAGAGGGAGGAGAGAGGGAGAGAGAGGCGCCTTAGAATTAACCATATTCAACACACGTTTTTTGTTGTTTTTTGTGAACACCGAGGCCATCACCAGCGAGGGTGAGAAGGAGGATAAGCGCAACACAAATATGATGCCTCACAAAAATAAAGGAGATGGACCAATTGTGGTCTTGAGTGATGGTTGTTGAGTTAAGAGCGTGTGTTATGTTTTCTCTCCCGTTGCAACGCACGGGCTCTTTTGCTAGTCATACATAAAAGAATTCAGAGAAGATTCAAATATTTTTCATAGATAGACTTGATCATAAACCCACAATTCATCGGATCTCGACAAACACACCGCAAAAGAAGATTACATCGAATAGATCTCCAAGAGAATCGAGGAGAACTTTGTATTGAGATTCGGAGAGAGAGAAGAAGCCATCTAGCTACTAGCTATGGACCTGAAGGTCTGAAGTAAACTACTCACACATCATCGGAGGGGCCATGGAGTTGATGTAGAGGCCCTCCGTGACCAATGCCCCCTCCGACGGAGCTCCGGAAAAGGCCCCAAGATGGGATCTCTTGGGTACAGAAGGTTGCGGCGGTGGAAATAGGGTTTTGTGGTGCTCCTGGATGTTTGCGGGGTATATGGATATATATATATAGGAGGAAGAAGTAGGTCGGTGGAGCAACAAGGGGCCCACGAGGATGGAGGACGCGCCCAGGGGGTAGGCACGCCCCCTGCCTCATGGCCTCCTCTATTGATTCTTGAGATCCACTCCAAGTCTCCTGAATCACGTTTGTTCCAAAAAATAACGCTCTCGAAGGTTTCATTCCGTTTGGACTCCGTTTGATATTCATTTTCTGCGAAACACTAAAATAGGCAAAAAAACAGCAATTTGGGCTGGGCCTCCGGTTAATAGGTTAGTCCCAAAAATAATATAGAAGTGTAAAATAAAGCCCATTAACATCCAAAACAGATAATATAATAGCATGGAACAATCAAAAATTATAGATACGTTGGAGACGTATCAATGACGTCGTACTTCTAGATCCAGTCCAGAAAGGTCTCCCCGAGTTTGCGAGTGTTCCTCTAAAGAAACGCCACAGCTGGCGCCCTTGGAGCCTCGAGGAGGAAGATAGTGCGGAAGTTCGCCAACTCCTGAGCAAGATCAGGACGCTTGCCCGGTCCGGGTATACGATAGTCGAAGTGATGGCGACCTCCATAGTACGGGGAGTTCAGCCACTCCAATACAGAGGACTTCCCATGTGGAATTACAATGGGGAAGATGACACCTCCTGCTGCGGCAGGAAAGGTCCAGACACCCCTGCCGCCCTAGCCAAAATATTGGCCGAACTGTTCAAGGGTGAGGAAGAGGAGTTCCTGCGCATCACGCATAGAGAAGGATATTCCATGTACAATCCTCCTAGCTGGGTGAGCCCCCAACTTTTTTGCTCCACTCATTCCCCTCCTTAGCTTTGTTCACTGAAATATTAACCCGTCCATTTATAACAGCACTGGTGAAAGACTTTCGAGGGGCTTTACAGCCCCGCCCCGCAGCCCGAGGGCCACAATCAGGACCTTGACCCCGGATTCGAAGAGGATCCGGATATATTTGTGGTGCTGGAGAATGGGGCATTTTACCAAACGAGCTATGACGACATAGAGGTGGCCATCGTCGCCGACTATCCCGTTCTTTTCCCTGCTTCTCATGTAAGTAATTAGGAGACACTTTGTTTGAGAGGGTTTCAACATTATTTCTTGCTCACCGCGACATCCTGTGCTCAGAAGGGGAGGCGTTTGACGCGTCAGGCCGTCACAGGGGCGTCTCCAAAGAGAGAGGCTCCTGCACCGGGCAGGCCTTCGAAGAGGAAGGCAAACAGAGACACGGTCGGGCCTTCCTTGAAAATGTATGGGTTTGCAACTATGATCTTTTTAGCAGCCATGTCCAACCGTGACTCGTATGTTCATTTTGTATCAGAAAAAAGGTTCAACAGACTATGTCCGGAGACCCGGCCAGTCACGCTTCTAATAACCAAGATTCGGTCCTGGCCGAAGAGAAGGGGCCCGATATGGGAGTGGCGTCGGACTGTCCTTCTACCAAGGGTTCGGAAAATATGTCTGTCACCAATTCGGAGGTGGAGAGTGCCATGGATCAGCGGCGCCGCAAGGCCATTTTACGAAATCCCCGCTTCTCAAAAGAGGCGTTCGGTGCCTTCAGCTCGGCTGATGCATACATCTAAGCTGCTCGAGACGGGCTTAACAGAGCCACCGAGCAACATTTGAAAGATGTGCAGGTAAGTTTACCTTGCCCGAATTTGATAACCATGAGCCAGTAGCCCCCGAGACTTGAAGCAGTTGGGACAAATGTTTTAAGGATCATTGTGTAACCAGGTTCTTATGGAGAAGAACGACTTGCTAGCCCAAGAGCTGGAGTAGTGCCGGACACATCTAACTGCTGCTACCACTGAACTGGAAAAGTTCAAGAAGGCGTCCTCTGGTAATATTTCCCTCCATCGAGAAACAAAAAATGATACGCCAGCTATATTAAAACTGATGCTTGTCTCATAACAGGGTCATCGGACCAACTGGAAGAGGAACTGAAGGCCGCACAGACAAGCGAAAGAGAGGCGAAGAGATAACGTGCCGCAGGCGAGCGCGTCCTGACCAAAGTCAGAGAGGATAAAAACAAACTCCAAGATTCAAACACCAAACTGGGCGAAGAACTGAAAGATGTACGAGCCCAGCTAGCCGACTCCATGAAGGAGAACAAAAGGCTGCGAGGCGGCATATTCAGTACATGGCTGTATTTACCTTATAACAGTTTGGAAGTAAAAGTAACTGATATAGCTGTGACTGCAGGTATATTGACGGGCCATCCCGAAGAGGAAGTGTCCGGATCATCAAGTGATCTTCTGCAAGGGCTATCGCAGTTGCACGAGCAAATTCGACAGGCAATGCGAAGTGTAGCCAAGGCCTTATGGCCATCCGACTCCCCTCCAGGGAGTATGGAGAAGCTTGTAGAGCTGTTCAAGGGGGTGCGGCGGCGTATCCGACTATGGAAGATATCGGCCTGCCGAGAGGGTGCGCGAGAGGCCTAGGCCATGGTAAAAACACGACATACCAAGCTGGATCCAAACCACATGGCCCGGGTCGGACCGCTAGGGTCAAATGGGGAAGAAATTCCCGTTAGTTTAGTATATGGCCAAGTAGAGGTGGCTGCTAGATACTCCCAACAGGATTGTAAATTAGACCGCCTGTTGGATGGTATAGAGGAGGAAGTTTTTGAGTCCTAAGTGACTATGTATTTTCCTTCTAGCTGGATTGTAAAACGATTGTCATGGCCGACCTTTTCGCTTCGATCTCTCGACCCGAAGGTGCGAAGTGTTTCCGAATACCTGAGGGCAAAATAAATCGGGGTATGCGTGGAAACCAGGCGTACGGGTCATAGGTGCTTGAACAGACAAGTTTTATCCAGGTAGTTATGTTATATTACATTGAAATTGTAAGAAACATCTTCCAGAGAGAATAGTTCCGTTAAGGGTTCCTTTCCCTAGGTGTGCATGCATCTATGTGCATGTCCGGACTGTGATGAAAAAATCACAGTGTGTATAACTTCTGAGGGTTCATAATGGAGCGAGTGCAAAAACATCTTTAGTTCACCGACCGAATATTCCCTTAAGAACGCTAGCTTTCGGCTTCACCCAGTCTGAGGTAAACATCCGGATGACCCGACAGTAACAATCGTAGAGGTGCTCACTTTATGCCCTAGTCGAACTAATGGGAACGTAGGGCATAAGCACAGGAGCCAGGCAACCCAGCTTGGCCAAAACTTAAGTCATATCGATGCATATAATGGCAAAGAGAAGGTACATATGGGAGAAAACGCATATGTGATGAGCTTTATGCTCGGAAAATAGAAATAGCAAGTTTCTGTCCAAGAAGCCCCTAGGTATGATAGACGTACATACTTGAAGATGTATGCGTCGGGGGTGCACGGTCTAACCGCACGAAAGCCTTTAAGGCTAAAGAGAAAAAACAAAAAGAGAGAAAAAATGATGAAAACAACAAGAGGAAGGAGACAAACAAAGAGTTCGGCACTAGGCATAAAATCTTCGGAGTCTGGCCGTTTTCCAGGGATTTGGCTCTAGTCGATTGTCTGACGCATCATGCAAGCGGTACGCTCCTCTAGTGATAACTTCGTCGATGATGAAGGGACCCTCCCACTTGGGCTTGAGTTTGTCCTTTTTCTTCTCCGGCAGGCGTAGAACGAGTTCGCCGATGTTGTAAGTTTTGGCCCGCACTTCTCTGCTTTGATACCTGCGAGCCTGCTGTTGATAAAATGCAGAACGGGCTTTTGCGACGTTGCGCTCCTCCTCAGGGCGTCTAAGTTGTCCTGCCGATCAAGCTCGACCTCTCTCTCTTCATACATGCGCACTCGAGGTGAGTCATGAATAATGTCGCAGGGTAGTACTGCCTCTGCGCCGTACACCATCAAAAAAGGTGTGTATCTGGTAGTGCGATTGGGAGTGGTCCGCATCCCCTAGAGTACGGAGTCGAGCTCCTCAACCCAGTGCTTGTCTGATTCCTTCAAAGACCGCACTAGTCTGGGCTTAATGCCGCTCATAATAAGACCATTGGCTCGTTCGACTTGGCCGTTTGTCTGTGGATGATAGACAGAGGCGTAATCGAGCTTGATGCCCAGATTAGCGCACCAGGTTTTCACTTCGTCGGCTGTGAAATTGGAGCCGTTATCAATGATGATGTTGTGCAGAACACCATAACAGTGTATGACGCCGGATATAAAGTCTATTACTGGCCCGGACTCGGGCGTTTTAATTGGTTTGGCCTCTATCCACTTGGTGAATTTATCCACCATGACTAGCAAATATTTTTTCTTATGGCTTCCTCCTTTAAGGGGTCCAACCATATCCAGTCCCCAGACCCAAAAGGCTAAGTGATGGGGATTGTTTGTAGGGTGGTGGGGGGCATATGGCTTTGGTTGGCGAAGAGTTGGCATCCAACGCAACGTTGGACAAGGTCCTGTGCATCCGCTCGGGCTATCGGCCAATAGAACCATGTACGGAAGGCCTTGCTAACAAGGGCCCGAGCTGCGGCATGGTGCCCACCGAGACCGGCATGAATCTCCGCCAGGAGCTGCCGCCCCTCCTCCTCGGAGATACATCTTTGAAGGACTCCGGTGACGCTTTTATTGTAGAGCTCTCCGTCGTGAACCTTATAGCCTTCGAATGCCGGACAATGCGGCGGGCCTCATTCTGTTCCTCAGGAAGCTCCTTCCTGTTAAGGTAGGCAAGGAAGGGTTCGGTCCATGGGGCAATGACTGCCATGATGAGATGCGCCGACGGTGTTATTTCGGTGGCTGAGCCTCCGATGATGTCGGTGTTTTCGGAATCTGGGGTTATGTTCGGATCCGTACTAGTGTTGTCGTTTTCCCCATGCCACACCACGGATGGCTTAAAAAGCCTTTCCAGAAAGATATTAGGTGGGACGGGGTCGCGCTTAGCGCCGATACGAGCAAGAACATCCACCGCTTGATTACTTTCTCGAGCCACATGATGGAACTCGAGCCCCTCAAACCGGGCCGACATTTTTATGACAGCATTACGATAAGCTGCCATCTTCAGATCTTTGGCATCGAAGTCTCCATTTATTTGAGATATTGCAAGGTTTGAGTCCCCGTGCACTTCTAGGCATTGTGCCCATGGAGACAGCCATCCAGAGACCGTGCAATAAGGCCTCGTATTCGACTGCATTGTTGGAGTCTGTGTATAGTATTTGGAGTACGTACTAAACAACATCTCCAGTAGGTGACGTTAAAATGACGCCCGCCCCTAGCCCTGCCAGCATTTTGGAGCCATCGAAATACATAACCCAATTGGAATATTCGCCGTACTCTTTAGGGAGTTTGGCCTCTGTCCATTCGGCGACGAAGTCAGCCAGTACTTGGGATTTAATAGCTCGACGTGGTTTGTATGTAATATCAAATGGAAGGAGCTCAATGGCCCATTTGGCAATCCGGGCCGTGGCATCGTGGTTGTTTATAACATCATTGAGTGGTACTTCGGAAGCCACCATGATCGAACACTCCTCGAAGTAGTGACGGAGCTTTCGGGATGCCATGAAGACTGTGTATGCTATCTTTTGATAATAGGGGTACTGGGATTTGCATGGTGTAAGATTAGTAGATACGTAGTATACTGGCTTCTGAAGCGGGAATTTGTGTCCGTCCTATTCTCGTTCAACGACGAGCACGGCGCTCACCACCTGACGTGTTGCCGATATGTATAATAACATTGGTTCACCAATGTTTGGCGTGGCCAGGATTAGGTTGCTCGCAAGAAGGGTTTTTATTTCCTCGAGTCCGACTGTTGCCGCGTCCGTCCACTCGAAGTGATCGGTTCGCCGTAGAAGGCGATAGAGTGGCAGAGCCTTTTCTCCCAATCTGGAGATAAAGCGGCTTAGAGCTGCCACGCAACCCGCGAGCTTTTGGACTTGTTTAAGGTCTGTTGGCGTAGCCAATTGTGACAGAGCTCAGATTTTGGCTAGATTTGCTTCAATTCCTCTGTTGGAAACGATGAAGCCCAGCAGTTTTCCAGCAGGGACGCTGAAAACGCACTTTTTCGGATTGAGCTTAATGTCATACGCGCGGAGGTTATCAAATTTGAGATGTAAATTGTCTATTAGTGTTTCGACGCGCCTAGTTTTGATGACGACGTCGTCCACATAAGCTTCAACTGTCTTGCCGATCTGTTTCTCCAGGCATGTTTGAATCATGCGTTGGTATGTGGCGTCGGCGTTCTTGAGCCCGAAGGGCATGGTGTTGAAGCAGAATGGCCCATATGGGGTAATGAATGTTGTTGCATCTTGATCGGACTCCTTCATTTTGATTTGATGGTATCCGGAATATGCATCAAGGAAACACAATGAGTCGTGTCCTGTGGTAGCATTGATGATTTGATCAACGCGGGGGGAGGGGGAAGGGATCCTTAGGGCAAGCCTTATTGAGGTCTTTAAAATCGACGCATAGCCGCCAGGATTTGTCCTTCTTTGGTACCATCACCAGGATTGCCAGCCAGTCCGGATGTTTTATTTCTCTGATGAATCCGGCCTCAATTAGCTTGGCGTTTGGGCTCGGAAAAGCGCTGCAGTGCTTGTTTGATTGGCTTGTATCCCTTAAAGATATTAAGGCTATGTTCGGCTAGCTCACGTGGGATTCCAGGCATGTCAGAAGCGTGCCAGGCGAATATATCCTAGTTTTCGCGAAGGAAATCCCTTAGTGCGGCGTCGACCGTTGGGTCTAGTTGTGCTCCAATAGATGTTGTCTTCTTGGGGTCCATTGGGTGGACCTGGAATTTGACTATTTCTTCTGCCGGTTCGAAGGAGGTGGATTTGGGTCGTTTGTCTAAGATCACATCGTCCCTATCCACCGTGGAGCGCAGTGCGGTTAATTCTTCGGCCATGAGGGCTTCAGATAATGCCTCAAGGGCCAGGGATGCGATTTTGTTTTCGGTGTGGAGTGCTATGTTCGGATCACTGACAAGAGTGATTATGTCATTTGGTCTGGGCATTTTGAGCTTCATATACCTGTAATGAGGTATAGCTTGGAAGCGTGTAAAAGCATCCCACCCCAACAGGGCGTGGTATCCGCTGCTGAAAGGAGCACTTGGAAGGTGATTTCTTCAGACTGATAATTCTCCGGCATGCCAAATACCACGTCAAGTGTGATTTTTTCCGCACGCCGCGCCTCCCGACTGGGAATGATTCCTTGGAAGGTCGTGCTGCTTTGCTTGATGCAGCTCCTATCTATTTCCATTTTGTGGAGTATATCCTCATAGATGAGGTTTAGTCCACTGCCACCGTCCATGAGGACCTTGGTGAGTCAAAAGCCATCCACGATGAGACTGAGGACTAAAGCGGCTGGTGCTTAGACTGACCTCTATTTTGGTTCATCGCCATCATTAAAGGTTATAGCCGTGTCATTCCAAGGGTTTACTATGGCGATTTGACAGACTTCGGTGAGGCCGCGAAGTGCCCTTTTGCGCTTATTGTTGGAAGCAAATGTCTCAAAGACTGTCAGTACTTTGGGGTCGTCGTATTCTAGAGGGTGTTGCTCTGGGATATTTTGGTAAGGATGTCCTCGCTGCTTTTGGCTACCTGCCGGAGTATCCAACATGCTCTAAGGTTGTGGGTTGGTATGGCATTCGGTGTTGTGTGTATTTTGCATGGGCCATCGAGTCGTCCCTCCAGAACGGTTCCGCGCCGCGTGATGGGTTTGTATTTCTTGGATATTGGACTGGGCGCGTCACGGGGATGCACCCTTTTCGCCTGGACCAGTGGTTGAGTTGGGACCGATGGCTCCCAACAAGCTGCATGATCCCTCCAGGTGCTTTCCATTGCGCTATACTTCTGTACGATAGTTGCCAAGTCCGCGAAGTGTAGTATGCGGAGGCGATTAATGGCATTGAGGATTCCTTCCTTTGTGCAATTATTGTGGAACGCTGATATCGTGACCTCGTCGCGGCAATCTTTAACCTTGTACTTGACAAGGAGGAATCTGGCCCAGGAGTGGTGGACCGTTTCCTGAGACTGCTGTTGTATGCTCATGAGAGCACTTATGTCTGGGTGGGTGGGTGGAATTGGATCTGGACCCTGACCCGATCGATGATCCGGAGTCTGAAGTTTTTCTAGACTTAACAGTCCAGGCCCCGGAGTATCTTCTGGTTCCCTTTGCCCGCCATCCGATTCTATGTTCGGAAGGCCGGTCACCTCCTTTTGCGGGTGGGTATCCGGCTCTGCAGGGTCGGCGATCCGGACGTAGTCCGTCTTCGGTATAGGGGAAGAGTCGCCGTCTTGCTCCTTGACTACCGCTATCTGGTGGGTGGAGATTTGATTTCTCTTTGGTCGGGTTTGAGCCTGATCCGATCGTAATCTGTGGCGATTCCCAGGGCGGTAATACGATCAAGGAGCTCGTTTAAAGACGAAAAGTCCGCCGGATCCATCTGCTTGGAGTGTTTGGGGTCGATACGAAGAGGATTTTCGATGGCCCGAGAGGTCATCGTCGGCTTAACGGCCGAATGGGCGGTCATGGTAAAGCTGCCCAACCTGAGGGTTTGGCCTGGGGCCAGTTCTCCTCCAGTAGTGATATTGTATTTAAGGACGAGGCGAGTCATCGATCCTGTTGTCGACAGCACAGTGGAACTCTCAATGAAAGCACCAATGTCGGTGTCAAAACCGGCGGATCTCGGGTAGTGGGTCCCGAACTGTGCGTCTAAGGTCGATGGTAATAGGAGACAGGGGACACGAGGTTTACCCAGGTTCGGGCCCTCTCTATGGAGGTAATACCCTACTTCCTGCTTGATTGATCTTGATGGATATGAGTATTACAAGAGTTGATCTACCACGAGATCGTAATGGCTAAACCCTAGAAGTCTAGCCTGTATGACTATGGTAATGAGTATATCTCTTTCTGGACTAAGTCCTCCGGTTTATATAGACACTGGGAGGATCTAGGGTTACACAGGGTCGGTTACAAAGAAAGGAATCTACATATCCGGTCGCCAAGCTTGCCTTCCACGCCAAGGAGAGTCCCATCTGGACACGGGTGCAGTCTTCGGTCTTCGTATCTTCACAGCCCATCAGTCTGGCCCATGGCTAACAGGCCGGATGCCCGAGGACCCCTTAGTCCAGGACTCCCTTAGTTGATGCACGTTTTTGTCCTACGTTCTCCGATAGAAACTTTGGAGTGATTCTTTGTTGCATGTTGAGGGATTGTTATATGATCCAATTATGTTATCATTGTTGAGAGACTTTGCACTAGTGAAAGTATGAACCCTAAGCCTTGTTTCCAAGCATTGCAATACCGTTTTTTCTCACTTTTGTTACTAGTTACCTTGTTGTTTTTATATTTTCAGATTACAAAAACCTATATCTAGTATCCATATTACACTTGTATCACCATCTCTTCGCCGAACTAGTGCACCTATACAATTTACCATTGTATTGGGTGTGTTGGGGACACAAGAGGCTTTGTTATTTGTTGCGGGGTTGTTTGAGAGATACCATCTCCATCCTACGCCTCCCATGGATTGATAAACCTTAGGTCATCCACTTGAGGGAAATTTTCTATTGTCTTACAAAAATCTGCGCTTGGAAGCCCAACATGAGTCTACAAGAAGAAGATTGCATAGTAGACATCAGGTTACATCAGAGATAGCTATTCTGCACAACTCCAAATGACCTAAAAATTTACAAAGAATTATTTTGGAATATATAAAATATATTGGCAAAAGAAATACCAGGAGGGTACCCACCATGAAGCCACAAGCCTGGGGGTGCGCCTGAGGAAGTCCTAGACTAAGGGGCCCTCGGACGTCCGGCCTGTTAGCCTAGCCATGGACCGGACTGATGGGTTGTGAAGATACGAAGACCGAAGGCTGCACCCGTGTCTGGATGGGACTCTCCTTGGCGTGGAAGGCAAGCTTGGCAACCGGATATGTAGATTCCTTTCTTTGTAACCGACCTTGTGTAACCCTAGATCCTCCCGGTGTCTATATAAACCGGAGGACTTAGTCCGGAAAGAGAGACTCATTACCATAGTCATACAGGTTAGACTTCTAGGGTTTAGCCATTACGATCTCCTGGTAGATCAACTCTTGTAATACTCATATCTATCAAGATCAATCAAGCAGGAAGTATGGTATTACCTCCATAGAGAGGGCCCAAACCTGGGTAAACATCGTGTCCCCTGTCTCCTGCTACCATCGACCTTAGACGCACAGTTCGGGACCCCCTACCCGAGATCCGCTGGTTTTGACACCGACATTGGTGCTTTCATTAAGAGTTCCATTGTGCCGTCGATGAAAGGTTCGATGGCCCCTTCAATCGTCGATAGTGACCCTGTCCAAGGAGAAACCTTCCTCCCCAGACAGATCTTCGTGTTCGGCGACTTCATACTGCGGGCCAACTTGTTTGGCCACCTGGAGCAGATCGATAGCTATGCCCCTGGCCATCATGTCAGATTTGGGAGTTTGAACTATGTTGTGGACATCCGTGGAGATTTGATCTTCGCCGGATTCGAGACCGCGGCGACCGCTCCTGGTCACCTTGACGAACATGACCTAAATCTGTCGTCAGACCGCATCCAGGAGATAGCTCCTGTGACCACTCTAGCATTAGATCCAGAGCACACTACGACATCCAAGGATCGAAGACTCGACCCCACCACGGAGGCCACAGATTCCCCGGTGTTGGAGCCGCACATGGACTTAACCCCACACCATATCTGTGTCACCGGAACTCCGGACTCGTTTCTGGTTATAAGTTTCGAACCATGTGAGCCTGCGGACGCCGAACTCGATCGCTCATCAATCTTTGAATTCAGCGCCACAGACATCTTCCAGCACTGGCCTTTGGGCGATATGCTAAACTCATTCAAAATCCTGTCCTTGGCGGGGGACTCACAGCCGAACTATGTCCGGTCCGGACTGGAGGCTGATGATCAAGAATTCTTCTTCCCACCCGCCACCCACTTCATAGCCACTGTCGAGGACCTAACCGACACGCTTGATTACGACTCCGAAGACATCGACGGTATGGACGACGATGCCAATGAGGAGCAAGACCAAAACCCGCCATTTACCAGACGCTGGAAGGCCACTTCTTCGTACGATGTGTACATGGTGGATACACCCAAAACAACCAACGACGACGACAAAGAAAATCCGGTCGAGAATAAACCTCCTAAGACACAGCAAAAACGTCGGCGTCCTCGGCGCCGCTCTAAGTCACGTCGTTCAAAAGACAGCAATGCTGGCACCGGTGAAAATAATACTCCGGACGATACCGAAAACAATGAAAACCTTGCCGAGGTAACATCCGAGCAGGAGGAGCAAGAAAACAGGCAAGCCATCCCCGACGAACAGGCCAGGCCCAACGACTCGAAGGACGGTAGTTACCGTCCGCTCTTCGAGGATAAGGAAAGCCTCAGCAACGAAGATTTCATCATGCCTGAGGAACCTCTTGAGCAGGAGCGGTTCAAGCGCCAGCTAATAGCAACAGCGAGGATCTTGAAAAAGAAACAGCAGCAGCTTCAAGCTGACCAAGATCTGCTCGTCGACAGACGGACCAATGTCCTAGCAGCCAAAGAATACAGCCTCAGACGCCCAGCCAAGAGCTACCCAAAGTGAAGGCTACTACCCCTATTTGATGAAGAGGCGCCGGAGCTCATACCCCCCTCGCGTAACACGGCTGATCGACCACTATGCGGTCGAGACAGTGTGGCGGACCGACCACCACGTGGTCGGGATAGAGCGGCAGCTCAGGCCAAACAGCAGCCTGCCCTACCGCCTCGTAAGAATAGAGACGAAACAGCTCGGGGTCACACATACGACCTCCGGCAGACCCTGGATAGTAGAGCAGGACATACCCGATCGATTTATGGATCGCGAGGATGTCCCTTGACACGCAATGACGGCTACCTATTCCGGCGTGACAAACCTAGTCACACCCGAGCCGATAACCGCAGACAAACTCCATCGGAGCTACCGCGCAATGCAGCCAGATATAGAGGCGCCACACACCCTCTCTGCTTCACTGATGAAGTAATGGACCATGAATTCCCCAAAGGGTTCAAACCCGTCAATATTGAATCATACGACTGAACAACCGATCCCGCGGTACGGATCGAGGATTTTATTCTCCACATTCACATGGCCCGCGGAGATGACCTCCATGCTATCAAATACCTTCCACTAAACTCAAGGGACATTTACATCTATGCCCCTAATTTGCGCCCACTCTCAGATTTACCCCTAATTTCAAAGCCTGCTCAAATTTGCCCCTCCGCCGTTAGCTGCACTTACAGAAATACCCTTCTGTGTCGTTACCGTCTGGTCAAAGCAGGTCAAAGGGCTTTGACCGTCCTGAAAAAATAGGAAAAAAATTCTAAAAAATCTGAAAATTTGTAGGATCAAAGATACTCAGGTTCGCAAGGTGCCTGCAAAGTTTCGTGCTGTTTGTACATTCCAGGAGCTCGTATCAGAGGAAAAACAATAAATATGTAAGCCTGTGAACAGTAAATTCAAAAAAATAGCAAGAAAATTCAAAAAATATGAATTTTTTTGGCATCAACGAGGCTCGGGTCTACAAGCTGCGTGCAAATTTTTGTTGTGTTTGGACATTGGAGGGGCTTGTGGAGAAAAAAACAAAATTTGGCTTGGGAAAAACTTTGGAAAAAATGACTATTTTGTTTTTTCTTGCTAGAGCTCCTCGCATGTCATTTGATCACAAAAACTTGCAAGCACCTTGTGCACCCAAGCCACTTTGATTCCAAAAAATTTCATATTTTTTTAAATTTTCTTGCTATTTTATTTCAAATTTATTGTTCACAAGCATGCAGATTAACTGTTTTTCCTTGCCACGAGCTCCTGGAATGTCTAAATAGCACGAAATTTTGCACACACCTTGGGCACATGAGTATCTTCGATCTCACAAAATTTTAGATTTTTTTAGATTTTTTTTGCTATTTTTTTTAGGACGGTCAAAGCTGTTTGACCGGACGGTAACGGCGCAGAAGGGCATTTCTATAAGGGCACCTAACAGCGGAGGGGCGAATTTGAGCAGGCTTTCGAATTAGGGGTATATCTGATTAGGTGGTTCGAGTTAGAGACAGAAATGCAAATGGCCCAAAACTCAAAGGGCCAGCCCGACACTGGTTAAACAGCCTGCCTGAAAATTCCATCGGCAGCTGGGAGGACTTGGAAGAAGCTTTTCTTGACAACTTCCAAGGTACATACGTCCGGCCACCAGACGCCGACGACTTAAGTCACATAGTCCAACAGCCTGGAGAGTCAGCCAGGAAATTTTGGACTAGATTCCTAACTAAAAAGAACCAGATCATTGACTGCCCGGATGCCGAAGCCCTAGCGGCCTTTAAACATAGCATCCGTGACGAATGGCTTGCCCGCCATCTCGGCCAAGAAAAGCCCAAATCTATGGCAGCCCTCATGGCACTCATGACCCACTTTTGCACGAGTGAGGATAGTTGGCTGGCTCATAGCAAAAACACAGCCAGCAAGGTGGGTCCCTCCGAGGTCAAAAACAGCAACCGCAAGCTCCGGCGTAATAGACACAAGCGCCGAAGCAATGGTGATAACACTGATGACACTACAGTTAATGTCAGATTCAGCGGCCCCAAGTCCGATCAGCGGAAAAAGTCGTATAAAAGGAGTGGTCAGGGACCATCCAGCTTGGACCGCATACTCGATCGTCTGTGCCAGATACATGGCACCCCAGACAAACCAGCCAATCATACCAACAGGGATTGCTAGGTGTTTAAATAGGCCGGCAAGTTAAACGCCAAGAATAAGGAAAAGGGATCGCAAAGTGAGGACGATGATGAAGAGCCCCGGCAACCAAACTCAGCGGGGTAGAAGAAGTTCCCCCCTCAAGTCAAAACGGTGAACATGATATATGCTACACACATCCCCAAAAGGGAGCGCAAGCGCGCACTAAGGGACGTTTATGCGATAGAGCCAGTCGCCCCAAAATTCAACCCATGGTCAGCATGCCCGATCACTTTTGATCGTCGGGATCATCCGACCAGTATCCGGCATGGTGGATCAGCCGCACTAGTACTGGACCCAATCATTGATGGATTCCACCTAACGCGAGTCCTCATGGACGGTGGTAGCAGCCTCAATCTGCTCTATCAAGACACAGTGCGCAAAATGGGCATTAATCCATCAAGGACCAAGCCAACGAAGACTACCTTCAAAGGAGTCATACCAGGTGTAGAGGCCCGCTGTATGGGCTCAATCACACTAGAGGTTGTCTTTGGATCCCCTGACAACTTCCGAAGCGAGGAGTTAATCTTCGACATCGTCCCATTCCGCAGTGGTTATCACGCACTGCTCGGGGGGACTGCATTCGCTCGGTTCAACGTGGTCCCTCCCTATGCTTATCTTAAGCTTAAGATGCCCGGTCCACACAGCGTCATAGCGGCCAATAGAAACACGGAACACTCCCTCCGCACAGAGGAGCACACCGCTGCCCTAGCAGCAGAAGTACAAAGCGGCCTTCTCAAGCAGAACCGTAATCCGGCTGCCGAGCCCTTGGACATTGTAAAGAGGGTCCGGACTATGTTACAATAGGAAAGCTCGGCTCATCAAGAGCTCGACTAGCAATTTGGACTCCGTCCCAGCCCCGATCAGGTAGTGGCATTCGTACCACGCGTGCATAATTACGCACTAGAAATCCCATGGGCATCGACGGAGACACAGCTAGCTTGTCATCCACAGTTCGGCTCGACCGACCCCAGACACACATATACTGTCAATATTTCCTTTTGCAGGTTTATTTTACATAGGCCTTCTTTGACGACCCGACTACCGGTCCTATCAAAGGATAAAAAAACACCAGGATGGCAATAAGCAAATACGTATAGGGGAAGCTCTCGAGGTCAATTCAATGACCACCCTACCTGTTGTCAGGACCCACACGCAGCTTGCCTTTGGTGATGGCATGTTAAACAGCCGGTTGCTTATCGCACTATTTGTATCAATGCGCTTTGACGCATTAACCCAATTATAATGGAAACAGTTCGTAGCCCAAGTTTAAGGGCCCAAGATATCACCTCTGCTTTCTTTCCGTTTTCCTTTAATAACTTATCTTCTAGCACCCATACACTTTGGTACGTTTAATATTTTCCAGGGGCTCCCAGGCACCCTACAATACGGCAACAAAGTCTGAACACTTTTTATAGTATAGTTTGGCACCCCCAATTTAGCATTATATGCATTGGCTCCGAATCATGTCTTTGGTCAATAGTTGGGTTGCCCGGCTCCTGTGCTTGCTACCTTACGTTCCACTATATCGGCTAAGGCCCTGGTTTATCCAAAGGAGCACTTCAGTAGAGAAAGCTGAAAACTGATTGTCATGATGCGGCAAGAGCCGGTCAGCTGTTCGGAGGTTGCAAATCGTTGGAGATTTCTTCCGCGTTACGCGAAGGATCGGTACTTCCCGGTCAGACACTTATAGCACTCTAATTCGGAAACTAGGGGCTGCGTCCATGTTTTTATTGTTGAACTCCTATGGCTAAGTGAGGGCGTTAAAGCCGAATAGTCTAGTTGCCTGGTTCGTTGCACTAAACAACTCCTTCAAGGACCATATAATTGGATCAAGATTGTTTAGATTCCATCCCGAACACCTCCATACTACCTACATGGGGCAAAAGCCGACGACTGGCCAACCCTCAGATTTCATACAACACGGCCGCACATGAGGTAAAATTAAAACATAACAATCATTATATTACAAACCCACTTTGTTTCATCATACAAGGGAAAGACAACACAAATGTATTCATTCGAAAATAATGTCCTGCCCACATTGTGTTGCCACAATGCGAAACCCCTCCAGGACATCCGCAAAATAGCGCTCGGGTATGCGGTGCTCCTTGCCCTCTGGCGGCCCCCTGGATAGCTCGACGACGTTCATCTTCGCCCACCACATCTTGCAACGGGCGAAGGCCATACGAGCACCTTCAATACAGGACGATCGCTTGACGATGTCCAGCCGAGGACAGGCGTTCACCATCCGCCTCACGAGTACGAAGTAGCTGCCGGGCATAGCTTCGGCTAGCCATAGCCGGATTATCAAATCCTTCATGGCTAGTTCGGCCACCCTATGCAGCTCCACCAGCTGTTTCAGCTGATCGGTGAAGGGCACGGGATGCTCTGGGTAGATATTGCGACCAGAATAGCTTCTCCGTGGAGCTTCCTTCTTCGGCTCGGAAGAACTCCGCGGCGTCGGACACACTTCGCGGCAGATCAGCAAAAGCCCCTGGAGAACTCCGAATCCAGGTTAGTAAAAGATACTTCCTCTTCGCATATTTGCTTTGCATACTGAATGCCTTACCCGCTGCAATCTTCCTCGCCTCCTGGACCTCTTGGAGGGCGCCCTGGGCCTCGTTCCGGGCCGTCTCCGTGCTCTAACGAGCCTTGGAGAGTTCGGCCTCTTTAGCCGACGCGTCACGCTCCAAGGTCTCACACTTCTTCACCGCGTCGTGGAGCTCTTGTTGGACCTCGTTGACCCGGGCCTTGAGCTTCTTACGGGCAGCCTGCTCCTTGACGGCCTTCCCCTTGGCTTCGCCCAGGGCCTTTTTCAGGGCCTCGACCTCGGTCGTTGCTCCTATTTATATCAAGACACTTCGGTCAATATATAACATCCTACTCTTTCTGAATACTTCTTGGGTTATTACATAACTTGATTCTCCTGGAGCTGCCTCTTCACCTGGCCGAGCTCCTCCTCGGCCTTCTCCAGTCTCCGCTTAAGTTCGGAGACTTCGGCAGCATGTGAGGCCATGGACATTAGCGACGCCTGCATATTCATTCCCAAAAAATTAGTTAGTTTCCTACAAGTAAGGATCGACCCTCTGTCCGGCTTTTCTTTCCGAACACCGGACAATATCTCAGGGGCTACTGACTATATTGGGATTTTTGCGTCGCTTACCTCAAAACCTGTCAGCAGGCTGCTGCAGGCTTCGGTCAGACCGCTCTTGGCGGACTGGACCCTCTCAATCACCATACCCATAAGGATACGGTGCTCGTCCACAATGGAGGCACCTCGAAGCGCCTCCATCAGATTATCCGGTGCCCCTGGTTGGACAGGGGCCACTAGTGGAATGGGCGCACCCCCCTCTTTCAAAGGAGGTCGCTCGTCGGATTCCGGATCCGTATGGGTCTCCGTAACCATATTTGGCTGAGCGCCAAACTGAATACGACCCTCCTCGCCAGTCTCCGTGGGAATTTGCTCCCCCGTGTGTCCGGCGGTAGAGATTTCGCCCTCTGGTGCCCTCTTGACAGCGTCCGGAGCCTCTCCTCGGCCTGGAGCGGTCCTTCGAGACAACACCTCGGTGTCATCCGTGGCCTTGGGAGAGTGAGTGGTCGGTGGTGACATGCTGGCCATCTCCTTGGAGTCTAGCGAACCTCCTAACGAGGATCTTTGGAAGCTGTCGTGGGCTAGACTGAAATAACACAACTAACCATGTTAATACAATGAGGAGAAGAGGTTGGATATATGGATATGCATGAATCGTAGTACTTACGATGCGGCCTGAGGCTTAGCGCGGGAGCGGCTCTACGGACTACTGTCGACATCCCTTATGGAGTTATCCGCAAGGGAGCCCTTCCTCTTCTTGGGCGTCCCCACCTCCAGATTCGTGGAGGCCAGCCTCTTCTCCCTTCCCTCATCACGGGGAGGGATCTCCTCCTCCTCCTCCTCCTCGTCCTCAAGGATGGAGGAACATGTCTCTTTGTCTTCGGACGTTACGTCTGAAGTACCCTTACGACGGGGGCCACCTTTGGCCCCCTTGGCCTTCTTCTTGGCCTTCTTCTCCGGCGCCTTATAGGGCGCCGACACCAGCATCTTTGCTAAACGCGGGATGACCGGTTCTTCAGGCAGCGGAGCCGGACACTGGATCCGCTTCGCCCTCTCCATCCAGTCCTAAGAAGGAATGACGATAAAAGCTCAGACATCACCCTTGAAACAAGTAAGTAGGGGATGCGTTAAAAATAACATACATCGCTGGCGAGGTGGTTAATATCGTGCCTGCGGTCCGAATCTGTGGCTGGCGGTTTCCCGTTGCCCTTAAAGAGCAACTTCCAGGCACCTTCGTGAGTGGTTTCGAAGAGCCTCTTCAGGGTATGGTGCTTCTTCGGGTTGAACTTCCATAGAGGGAGGCTTCGGCTTTGGCACGGGAGAATCCGGCGAACTAGCATCACCTGGATTACATCGACAAGTTTGACATCCTTGTCCACCATGCTTTGAACGCATGTCTGCAGCGTTGTCAGCTCATCTGGAGAGCACCAGTTCGGGCTCTTCTCGACCCAGGAGGTAAGTCGCATGGGAGCGCCAGAGTTGAATTCGGCAGCCGCGGCCTAGGTGGCACCGCGGGGTTCTGTGATATAGAACCATTGTTTCTGCCATTCCTTTTCCGTCTCCACCAAAGTGCCTTTCGGCCAGGAGATGTTGGCCAGCTTGCTCACCATGGCACCCCCGCACTCTGCGTGCTGGCCATCCACCACTTTTGGCTTCACATTGAAGACCTTAAGCCACAACCCGAAGTGGGGGTGGATGTGGAGGAAGGCCTCACACACGACTATGAACACCGAGATGTTGAGGAAAGAGTTTGGGGCCAGATCATGGAAATCTAGGCCGTAACAATACATTATACCGCGGACGAAGGGGTGAAGTGGAAACCCCAGTCCATGGACGAAGTGAGGGAGGAAAACTACTCTCTCAGTAGGCTTCGGGTGGGGACGACCTGCCCCTGGGCCGGAAGGCGATGGGCGATTTCCTTCGCCAAATAACCGGCCGCCCGAAACTCGACAATGTCTTTCTCCTTGACGGAGGAGACCATCCATTTTCCTTGACCTCCGGTTCCGGACATGGTCGGATGCTTTTCGGAGATGGAGAAAGATGGGGACTTGGGCGCTGGAGCTCAAGGATGGAAGGGCAGAGGAAGGGGAAGGCGTGAGTAGACAAGGGCGAATTCTTATCCCCTTATAAAGGGTCGCAAATATCAAGCGCCTCCTCACTCGCCTTAAAACTCGCCTATTCCCAAGGGCTGTGTAAATAGCATGGTTGGGTTACCCATACCCGTATTGATGAGAATCCCGCAATAAGGGGACACGATCTCTGCTTCGACAAGACGTGCCAATGGCAACCGCATCTCGAAACGTGGAACGGCAGACACAAAACGGTCCGAAATTATGACCGGGCGAACTTGATGTTACATTGTAAAAAGTTGTCAGTGGATTGGACTCGTGGAGTATTATATTCTCTTTGTGGTTGTGTGTGGTGTGTGTGACAGGTCTGGATACAATCGTCGCGTCTGGAGACTATCTTGGAGTTCGGAAAGAAGGGAACCTGCCTTGCAATGCCGAAGACAAATCTACGCGCCGGACTCCTCGTCATTGAAGCCAGGTTCAGGGGCTACTGAGGGAGTCCTGGACTAAGGGGTCCTCGGACGTCCGGCCTGTTAGCCATGGGTCGGGCTGATAGGCTGTGAAGATACGAAGACCGAAGACTGCACCCGTGTCCGGATGGGACTCTCCTTGGCGTGGAAGGCAAGCTTGGTGACCGGATATGTAGATTCCTTTCTTTGTAACCAACCATGTGTAACCCTAGATCCTCCCGATGTCTATATAAACTGGAGGACTTAGTGCGGAAAGAGAGACTCATTACCATAGTCATACAGGTTGGACTTCTAGGATTTAGCCATTACGATCTCGTGGTAGATCAATTCTTGTAATACTCATATCTATCAAGATCAATCAAGCAGGAAGTAGGGTACTACCTCCATAGAGAGGGCCCGAACCTGGGTAAACATCGTGTCCCCTGTCTCCTGCTACCATCGACATTAGATGCACAGTTCGGGACCCCCTACCCGAGATCCGCCGGTTTTGACACCGACAGCACCCTACCCCCTAGGCGCGCCTCCCGAGCTTGTGGGCCCCCTGGCAGGCCTCTAGAGCCCATCTTCTTCTATATGAAGCCATTTTCCCTAGAAAAATTAGGAGGAGACTTTCGGGACGAAGCACCGCTGTCTTGAGGCGGAACCTAGGCAGGAGCACTTTTGCTCTCCAGCGAAGCGATTCCGTCGGGGAAACTTCCCTCCGGGAGGGGGAAATCGAAGCCATCAACATCACCAACGGTCCTCCCATCGTGGGAGGACCAATCTTCGTCAACATATTCACCAGCACCATCTCATCTCAAACTCTAGTTCATCTCTTGTATTCAATCTTTGTCTCAAAACCTCAGATTGATACCTGTGGGTTGCTAGTAGTGTTGATTACATCTTGTAGTTGATGCTAGTTGGTTTATTTGGTGGAAGATCATATGTTCAGATCCTTAATGATATTCAATACCCCCTAATCTTGAACATGAATATGATTTATGAGTAGTTTACTTTTGTTCTTGAGGACATGCAAGAAGTCCGGTTCTAAGTAATCATGTGAATTTGGTATTCGTTCGATATTTTGATGATATGTATGTTGTTGCTTCCTTTAGTGGTGTCATGTGAACATCGACTACATGATACTTCACCATACTTGGGCCTAAGGGAAGGCATTGTGGAGTAGTAATTAGATAATGGGTTGCTAGAGTGACAGAAGCTTAAACCCTAGTTTATGCGTTATTTCGTAAGGGGCTGATTTGGATCCAAATGTTTCATTATGGTTAGAATCTTAATTCTTCTTTCGTAGTTGCGGATGCTTGCGAGAGGGGGTAATCATAAGTGGAAGGCTTGTTCAAGTAAGAACAACACCCAAGCACCGATCCACCCATATATCAAATTATCAAAGTAGCGGACGTGAATCAAATAAGCATGATGAAAGTGACTAGATGATAATTCCCATGTGTCCTCAAGAACACTTTGCCTATTATAAGAGAACATTCCGGCACGTCCTTTGATATAAAAAGGATTGGGGTACCTTGCTGCATCTTTCTTATTATTGCTACTTGTTATGAATTACCTTGCTATCAAACTATCTGTTACCGATAATTTCAGTGCTTGTAGAGAGTACCTTGCTGAAAACCGCTTGTCATTTCCTTCTGCTCCTCGTTGAGTTCAACACTCTTACTTATTAAAAGGACTACAATTGATCCCCTATACTTCTGGTTCATCAATCAACCATAGTATTACAGGACCAACCAAAGCGGGGGGAGCAGCCACATGGGTGCTTGGAACATGAGTAGTATTAGAGCCAATGTTAGGGTCCGGAGACTCACCAACGCCCTCCTCCAAATGGTCATCCTCCTGCTCATAGCCAGGATTTAAGAAGGGCACACCCAACTCAATCCAAATGTTGGTAGACTCCGCATCAAGCGGTGTTTCATTGAGATCAAACATTTCCCCCTCCTACTTGTTATTTTTCTCAACTCACCCTATAGAGAACTTTTTTGTTAGTTTTGTGGAAAGTTATATGTGAAGCACAATGTAACATCTCTTTGTTGGGAGGAGAAACAGAGGCAAGATTAGTACTATAATAAGGAGCAACCCTATGTAGTTTTTTGGGCAGCTAGATAGATAATCAGAGGCAAACTTTTTTGTTTTTTTACACAAGTGCTTTCGGCTTTTTCTGTTTCTAGAAACATCAAACACATATGTCAACATTTTTTTTCATTCACATGTGTTTTCTTTGTTCTTTTTCGCAGGAGATCACAAGTTTTCTATATGGAAAAAATGTGCATCTGAGGGTGAGCTTAGCAGTGCGGAAGACCTATTTGGCGTAGAGATGACATTTTATTTCTTGTTTCTTTTCTTTTTCCTTTTATTGGTGAGACAATGCGCACCTAGTGAACTACCTGAAATGGGTTTGTTTGGCATTTTTTATGTTTGTGGTTTGAATTAGCGAAATTGTATCCATGTCACTGCTACGTACACAACCACTCTTTTGTTTTATTATATACTCCATGTGTTTTGGGGTGTTATGCATGATCATTTTTAGGTGTAAAGTTCCTGATGTAAAATGCAGCTAAATCACACGGGAGTTGCCTCATCTTAATACTAGACTTGCCTTATTTCTTTCCAGTAGGTGTATCAAGCTACAAAGCGGACATGTATCTTTTTTTTCTAGTTTCCAGTTGATCCATGCATACAATAGAGTTGCCTAAAAACCGAGGACTAGTTGCGCATTTTTTACAGGCATCTTAAACCCTATATTTTTCAGGAGTTGCTTGGATTTTTCTTTTGTTTACCTGCAACCTATAGTTTCCCAGCTTTGTACTATGTTCTTCTTCACCTCTTTTTCATCATAGCTTTGGCAAAAGTTGAACCAGGTGGGGATTGGGGTGCAGAACAACGAGAGAGGGTGTGGATCAATGATTAAAGATCAAGGGGTGAGAAGGGGCAGGTTTTGGGGGTTCTTACCTTTTGATTCAAGACGCCATAGATGGGGGGAGCTATGGCTAGTTCTTTTCAGGTCTGTTTAGGAGGGAGAAAGGAGGAGCAAGGAGAAAGATGGAGCAGGTGGGACATGGGCTTGCTCTTCAATAGAGAGAGAGAGGGGTCGCGTGAGAGGAGCGCGGAGGGGACCAGATGGGTTATACGTCCATTTTGCATCATGTTTTTGTGTTGATATTTATTGCATATTTGACTATTATTATACTTTATGATGTAATTATTATGCCTTTTCTCTCTTATTTTGCAAGATTTACATGGAGAGGGAGAATGCCGCCAGCTGAAATTCTGGACCGGAAAGGAGCAAATCTGAGATCCTTATTCTGCACAACTCCAAATGTCTTGAAAATTTACGGAGAATTATTTTGGAAAATATAAAAAATATTAGACGAAGAAATACTAGGAGGGGACCCACCAGGTGGCCACAAGCCTGGGGGCGCCCTACCACCCAGGGACGTGCCCCTGAGCTTGTGGGGCCCCTAGCCATCCTTCGGTGCCCATCTTCTGCTTATGAAGTGTTTTGACCTAGAAAAAAATCAGAAGAGGGCTTTCGGGATGAAGCGCCGCCGTCTCGAGGCGGAACCTGGGCAGGAGCATTTTTGCTCTCCAGTGGAGCGATTCCGCCAGGGAAACTTCCCTTCGGAGGGGGAGATCGAAGCCATCATCATCACCAATGATCCTCTCGTTGTGGGAGGACCAATCTTCATCAACATCTTCACCAGCACCATCTCATCTCAAACCATAGTTCATCTCTTGTATTCAATATTTGTCTCAAAATCTCAGATTGGTACCTATGGGTTGCTAGTAGTGTTGATTAATCCTTGTAGTTGATGCTAGTTGGCTTATTAGGTGGAAGATCATATGTTTAGATCCTTAATGATATTTAATACCTCTATGATCATGAATATGAACATGCTTTGTGAGTAGTTACTTTTATTACTGAGGACATGAGAGAAGTCTTGTTATAAGTAATCATGTGAATTGGGTATTTGTTCGATATTTTGATGAGATATATGTTGTATTTTCTCTAGTGATATTATGTGAACGTCGATTACATGACACTTCACCATTATTTGGGCCTAGGGAAAGGCATTGGAAAGTAGGAAATAGATGATGAGTTGCTAGAGTGACAGAAGGTTAAACCCTGGTTTATGCGTTGCTTCGTAAGGGGTTGATTTGGATCCACATATTTAATTTTATGGTTAGAGTTATCTTAATTCTTCTTTCGTAGTTACGGATGCTTGGGAGAGGGGTTAATCATAAGTGGGAAGCTTGTCCAAGTAAGGACAACACCCAAGCACCTGTCCACTCACATATCAAATTATCAAAGTAACGAACGCGAATCATATGAGCATGATGAAAACTAACTTGATGATAATTCTCATGTGTCCTCAAAAGCGCTTTGCTTTATATAAGAGTTCGTCCAGGCTTGCCCTTTGCTATAAAAAGAATTTGGTCACCTTGCTGCACTTTTGTTACACTTGTTACTTGTTACTCGTTACGAATTATCTTACTATCAAACTATATGTTACCAATAATTTTAGTACTTGCAAAAAATCCCTTGCTGAAAACTGCTTGTCATTTTCTTCCGCTTCTTGTTGGATTCGACACTCTTACTTATCGAAAGGATTACGATTGATATCCCATACTTATGGGTCATCAGTGGGACGCCCGAACGTGTGAGCGCGGGGTGAGGCGCGACGCAAGGACCATGAGCCTGATCTTGAGCGTGGGGGCTGGCGGGACCAGGCGTGGGCGCGTGTTTTCTTTTTGGGTTGTCCGCGTCCCGCGCATAGCTGCTCCTTCCATATCGGGAAGAGCGTTCGCTCCCGCAACGAACGCCCGAGCGCCGTCTAGTCACGTCCAATTTTAAATCTCACAATCTCTTAATTTTCTTTCCCTCTCTCTAATTACCTCCAATCAAATAAGCTGTTATAGAGGTGAACCTACCCAGCCCAGTTCATTCAATAAGAAAAGTAAAAAACATAACCCAGCTACCCCCTCGTCTTTTCTCATCTCTACGCCAAATAGTCATCCACCTCAGTCTTTCGAAGATGTTCATAGAGATAAGGTGTTCATGCGTGTATTTATAGGGGTGAGTGTATGCGCGTATATACGAGCTTCGGTGTGTACTATGTTAAGAAAAGAAAAAATGCTACTCCCATCGGCCGTACTGGACACAAGGCCAGAAAGTAGAGTTCGCCAGTCACCACTTCACTTCACCTCCACAAGCCGCCGTCAAGAAGAAAAAGGGGTTCGCCTCCACAGCTCCCACTCTCCCAAAAGCCAAAACCCCACCCCGCCGATTGCTCCCGCTCCCTCACCGCCGCGCTAGGCTCGCCGGCTTCCGGCCACCGCCGATCGCTCCACTCCCAGCGCAGGTTATTTCTACTGCCCATGCTTTGGTTCCCCTACCTTACCCGTGTAGCATTTCAATTTCCCCTCTTCTCGTCTTTTGGCTGCGACTAATTCTGGTCGATGGGTGGCGCTTTGGTTGTCCGCTTGGCTCACCACTACTTCCGCATGGGCATTCTCGTCTTGCGCGTAGGCGTGGTTGGATCCTCGACGTATCGGCCGCCGCCGCCATGCCGCGAGGTTGCCGGACGGTGGTTGCGCGTAATCGTAAATGTGGTACCAAATTGTGAACGGAGGTGGTGGGTAGTGGCCTCGCAAGATGGGAGTGGGAGCAAATTTTACTTCCGCCTCCCTTTTTTTAGCCCTAGGGTTCGTAATTTAGCCCTAAATCGGGATGCTCTTAAGAGGATTAGTGTCCGTACTTAAGTAGAGTGGCGTCCATGCTGCAACAACGCAATTTTTTCCATGCGCTACTACTAGTTTTATGGTCTGATGGTCAAGGCAGTTCTTCAAAAAGGTTTTTTTTGGGTGGTCGCATAGGAGAGCAGATAAATGCTTACCAAAATTCGGATATCCTGTGGAGTTGCTTAAAGTCCTGGCAAAAATAAAAATAAAAATGGTGTTGGTTAAAGGAGTGAGCTCTTCAAGTGGTGTCACAAACAAAATAAAAATAGTATTATTTCTGATGATATCATCTATAAAGACTAAGAATGTGCAGGGGCACTACCGGCTTTTAGTCAACACAGAACTTGGGGCTTGAAATCCTGACCTCAACCATCATATCAAAGTGGTTTACCACTACTACATGGTCTCATCAAATATTCTCATTAACACTGCTCATACCTGTGGAATTGCCGTCAAGGTTGCTCTGAAGATAGAACATTGATTAAGTTGCTTGGGATATGGTTTTGTGGAAATACCAGTCTTGTTGCATGGCGAGATATATTTTCCACAATCATCTCTGTCATGAAGAATTTTAAGATTGATGAATGCATAAGTGTGAACACTGTAATTTTACATGTATGCATTGTTCTAAGAGATGATCTATACAGAAAGTAACATTCAACTATGTCTTGTTAGGAAACTCCAGTTTCTTTTAAAAAAAATCAATCTGAGGTAAACTATTGTGCTGGACGCGGTCTTAGGCTTTTAGCGTAATCTGTTCCAAACCTGAAACTAAGGTGGTTATTGAATTTAATCTAGACAAAGGAGCAGTTCCATTTCCATTCGTTTGAGTCATGCCATTTGTGATACATTTGACAGTAGTACTGTCCCAAGCAAGTTGGGTTAAGCTACATTTGATAGTAGTATGCTCGCACAATTCTTTTCACATGCCAACCACATCAGAATCAAAGGTTCTAATTGTGATTTGGATGTTTAAATGTTATTTTAGCCACCTAGGTATTATAACAGTAATACGTGCTTAGAAGATCGTAAAGGCATGTGTATTGAGCCATGTAGGACATTTTTTATGATAATGGAAGTTCTTTCATGGCCAAGAGGTGAGAGCCATGATGGTCTATTCAAGCGTTTATCGTCAGCTTTGAGAAAGAAGAGAGAGAAAAAACTCTAGGGTGTGACAATTGAACTTATCATATTTACAACATTACTACTGTTCATCCACCATGAAAGACAACGCCAAACACACATCAAATTCCCTATTTGGTCCGCATCATGTTCTCGCTCACAAGTTTGAGTAATATTGAACTTAGCGTGTCATATGATTTATGTAAGTCGGTCTGATTACTTCACCAGGTGGATGGATACTCTATAGTCCATGCGACGATAAATTTTCAAAGAGTGTCTTAAAGCAGCTGCTCCCACACAAAACAAGCGGCTGCTAAGAAGTTTACTTGTCAGATTCCAGCGATTTGGTTTTCTTCTTTTATGGACTTGCTCCCACTAAGTTTGTGATCCAATTGTTTATGCTCATGTAGCCATATTTAAAACCTGCATACACCATGATCTATCTAATATCTACCTTTGGTTGTCCTATTCCATCTTTCGTATGTTCATCATGCATCTCGTCCTACTTAACACTGCCTTCAGGAAGGCCTAGGAGTTGGTTAACCAGAATATGGCATACATGTTGGTCACAAGTTTAGGGCAGTAACAAAGGTATTTTTAAATTACTGTGTTGCTGAGAATGCACTGTTTCTTAAGCCTGTCGTATCTTGTTACATTCTACTACGTGATAAATAGTTTTTTTGTTTTATTCCATTTATCCTAGCATGCATACTGGCATATGTAGGTGGTATAGTACTTCATCTGCACTATAATCCTTGTTGTGGAATTTACATAACTACTCCCTCTGTCCCGGAATATAAGAACATTTTTGACACTATGCTAGTGTTAAAAACGTTCTTATATTTTGGGACGGAGGGAGTATGTATTTATCTGATCATAATAAAGGTTTTATCAGTTGTACATTTCTATTACCAACAGTTGCTTATTCTTTTCTATATCTACAGGGTGCAAGCGTGATGCGCTGCAAATTCTCTTTACATATTGTTGTTGCATAAAGAGATCAGAAGGTTTAGATCTGCTCTTACTAGATCATCATTAGAAACCTGTTATTTGGAGCATATTAATGCCAGGCTGCTAGTAGTATATGTGAAGGCTTTTGTGGCAATTTGCTAGATAATTTGATGGAGTGCAACAGAGAAGAGGGGTTGAGGGCCAGAGAAATAGCTGCAAACATGCTGGAAAGCAAAGACTTTCTTGGGGCTAGAAGGATTGCACTTAAAGCTCAAAGGCTTTTTCCAGGGTTTGAGAACATATACCAGCTGTTAACTGTCTGTGAAGTGCAATGTGCAGCAGTTGCAAAAATCAATGAAGACTTAGATTGGTATAGTATTCTCCAGGTGGAGGCAACAGCAGATGAGACAGTCATAACAAAGCAATATGAGAAACTTGCCTTTTGGCTCCATCCTGATAAAAACACACTCCCTGGTGCTGAAGTTGCTCTGAAGTTGGTCTCAGAAGCTCGCAAGATACTGTGTGATCGTACGGAGCGGTCTTTGTATGACATCAGAAGGCAGTATGCTTCCAAACATGTGACAAGCAAAGCTACACAGCTACCAAATAAGACTGGTGGAAATGAGAGTCATGTGGATGGATGCAAACAACCACCTGATTTTGTGCTGGTGTTCTGGACTATATGCCCGCATTGTCGGAGGCGATTCGTGTACTACAAAAAGAACTTTTTGGTCACCTGTGATAACTGTGGTAAATTGTTCTTTGCATTCAAGCTGCATGAACAGGCAATGCCCTCGAGTTTTCTATCTCATTCAGCAAATAATGCTGAAGTTTCACCTGGGAAGATTTCATGTCAACAACATGGCATCACCAATCAGCAGGCCCAGACAGGGGGGAACATTTACTCTGAACCTACCATGAATGCTACTCGAACTGATGAACATAGAGAAAGGATTGACAGGGCAAGCGGTGATGAGGAAGGTAACTGTTCAGAGACAAGAAGCAATGTAGTTCAGCTTTCAGCAATGAACCAAGCTAAATCTTCTGCGCCTGCTGCAGGCAAGGAATCAGTTAGCAATTTGACATCAGCTCATCCTGATCCGAACTTCATTTCCACACAGAACTTTAGAAGTGAAGATGTATCTCTAGTGCCAAATATTGCAAGGTCCTCCAGCCTTCAGAGATTAGGTAAGAGAAAGCAAGATGATGGCCCAGACTGCAGCCACGGCACAGACTCCTCTAATTATAAGATGCAAAGGAACCATGACTCACCATCTAGTGCTTCTGAGCAAATTTCTAATGACAATGTTGCTGTTGCTGAGAATCAGTCTGCTGAGCATCATGCCTTAAGTAGCGTGGATAGCCAAGGTGGAGTAACTGCAAGTCGTGAAGCCAATCAGCAAAGTTACAAGGAAGCAAGTGGTAGTGCTCCTCAGAAGCTCGGCAGTCCTGTGATTACCTATCATCATCCTGACTTTTTTGACTTTGGCAAGATCAGAGATGTAAACCTTATTGCAGTTGATCAAATCTGGGCCCTTTATGATAACCTTGATGGCATGCCAAGAGATTATGCTCAGGTAAAGCACATTGATACTTCTGACTTAAGAGTTCAGCTGACATGGCTGGAGTACAATCCAAGGAATGAGCAAGAAGCCAATTGGAATAATAAGGAATTGCCTGTATCTTGCGGAAGCTTCTGCTTAGGAGGAGAAACAACAACCCTATTACAAGATCCATCCACATACCTGTCTCACAGAGTTCCATTGACAAGAGGCAAAAATGGGAACTCCTATGAAATAAATCCTAATAAGGGTGAGGTATGGGCTCTTTATAAAAGATGGAGCATGCAATGGATCTCTGATCCAGATAACTGTCGATCCTATGGATATGATGTTGTGGAAGTTATCTCTGATGGCTCAACGAGTGGCGATGTCATTGTTTCGCCGCTTACGAGGATTGAAGGCTTTGTTAGTCTGTTTGCACAAGCTAAGGACAAACGCTTCTTTTCGATACCATCAAGTGAGCTACTGAGATTTTCTCACTGTATCCCCTTTTATAGAACACATGAAAATGAAAGGGTGGGCGTTGCAGAAGAGCTCCTGGAACTGGATACAGCAGCTCTTCCAAGTGATCTGGAAACAGCATTTCCTTCCATTACTCTCAACTCTTACATGTCTTCGGAACTCATTTCTTATCCATATCCAGAATCTGAATTCCACAACTTTGAAGAAGACCGGTCATGTGAGAAGTTTGAAAGTGGCCAAATTTGGGCTCTCTACAATGACGCTGATACATTCCCGAAAGTGTATGGCTGGGTGAGCAAAGTTGAGATACAACCATTTGAAGTGCATCTGACCTGGCTCCAGGCCTGCCCTCAACAGGCACAGGAGAAGCTTTGGTTGGGGCAGAATGTACCTGTGAGCTGTGGCAAATTTAAAATACGAAGCTGGAAAGCCAAGTATGGTGGAAACCACCCCTTCTCTCATTTGGTAGAAAATAGCCAAATCGATATGAACTGGCAGGTTAAAATTCTTCCCAAGGTCGGTGAAGTTTGGGCCATCTACAAGAACTGGTCACCTGATTGGGTTCCTTCCAGCAACAAGCACACTACTGATTATGCTATCGGGGAGATCGTCGAGTGCAGTAAACGAGGCACATTATTTTCTTTTCTGACTAAAGTTGATGGCTATGTCGCTGTGTTCAAACCTGACCTTACCAAGGGAGTACTGAAAATACCTAGGAAAGAGAACCTGAGATTTTCTCACCGAATTCCATCATTCCGTCTCACAAAGGAGGAAGGTGGCAAGCTCCGGGACTTCTACGAGCTCGACCCAGCTTCTGTCCCTGGCGATTTTCTATAGAAGAGCACCCCCTTGAATTGACGCTTGCCTTTTCCGAGGGCAGCAAGAGGGAATTAACCTCAGGATATAGCTATACAATGTTGTGTTTTGTGCCTGAACCTAGGGCACAGTATATATTGGCTAAATGTGACCATGCATGCTAAGTTTCTTTCGGGGTCTCTTAATTTAGTTAGTACTGTTGGCGGTCATGTTGAACTGAAAGTAAACTTGCAGTGAAGCAAGTGGTGTTTGCTGGACGCAATGAAGCTGTTGGGCCATGGATTGATGCATGCATGCTCCATATTGTTGTTGTTTGCTTCATAATATTCCTGGTTACGTATTTGTGGCATGCTTGTGTGCCAGTCCAAATGCAGGTGTGAATTTCTTTCACAGTCGGCATGTAGTCAGTCAGTGACCACTAAGATTGGGCACACTTGTTTTGATGCACTGAAAATTTACAGGCTCCCTGCCTTTTACTGCTGATACTTGTGATGGTCTCTGCTTGAGCATCCGGATATTCAGGTTGAACTAGAAGGAACTTACCATTCAAGAACGTTTGCAAGAATTTAGTAGAAACGTATCAACAAGCCCCAAGCTTGGGGTTGGCACGACCGCACGCAGCACGCAACAGCATCAACCGCTGAAGAAACGCTCGATGAGGCTTTTTCTCGAATACACACAAGTGTGCATATCATATATTAAAGGATAAAGACTCCAGTCCACATGGAGGTGTTACAAATTACAAACTGTTTGTACACCGCCACATCGATCTAGCCTACTACTCACTCCTAGCCCACCTTTCTACGTCGGAGAGGCACACCTCCCAACTTCCCGGCTTGAAGCCATCGCTGGGCTTCTTTCAGTATGTGTGCCGCAAGTGCTGCAACCGAAGGCAAGGCTCCATCGAAGACGATGGCATTTCTGTGCTTCCAGAGTTCCCACATTACCAGCGTGAAAAGGGTTCGTATGTCCGTGGGTCAAGGTTCTTGCAAATTTTTGTGGTGTTTGAATATCTGAGGAGCTTGTGTCAAAACAAACAAATTTCCGGTGTGTGAGAAATGTTGAGATTAATTAGTAAATGTAATTAGGGATAATCTCCCTTTGACAACCAGTGTGTGCAGTTGCACTATGCAATGGACGCATTGTTGGGGAACGCAGTAATTTCAAAAAAATTCCTACGCACACGCAAGATCCATCTAGGTGTTGCATAGCAACGAGCGAGAGAGTGTGTCCACGTACCCTCGTAGACCGAAAGAGGAAGCGTTTAGCAACGCGGTTGATGTAGTCGAACGTCTTCGTGATCCAACCGATCCAAGTACCGAACGCACGACACTTTCGATCTGCACACGTTCAGCTCGGTGACGTCCCTCGTACTCTTGATCCAGCTGATGCCGAGGGAGAGTTTCGTCAGCACGACGGCGTGATGACGGTGATGATGAAGTTACCGACGCAGGGCTTCGCCTAAGCACTACAACGATATGACCGAGGTGGAAATCTGTGGAGGGGGGCACCGCACACGGCTAAGACAACTGTCAACTTGTGTGTCTATGGGGTGCCACCCTCCCCCGTATATAAAGGAGGGGAGGAGGGGAGGGCCGACCCTCTCTATGGTGCGCCCAAGGGGGAGTCCTACTCCCAGTAGGAGTAGGTCCCCCCCTTCCCTAGTTGGAGTAGGAGAAGAAGGAAGAGGGAGAGAGAGGGAAGGAAAAAGGAGGGGTCGGCCCCCTACCCAATTCGGATTGGGCTTGGGGGGGGGGGCCTCCACCTGGCCGCCTCCTCCTCTCTCCCATTGAGGCCCAATAAGGCCCACTGACTCCCCGGGGGTTCTGGTAACCCCCCGGTACTCCGGTAAATGTCCGAACTCATCAGAAAGCATTCTGATGTCCAAACATAGCCTTCCAATATATCGATCTTTATGTCTCGACCATTTTGAGACTCCTCGTCATGTCCGTGATCACATCCGGGACTCCGAACTACCTTCGGTACATAAAAAAACATAAACTCATAATACTGATCGTCATCGAACGTTAAGCGTGCGGACCCTACGGGTTTGAGAACTATGTAGACATGACCGAGACTCACTTCTGTTCAATAACCAATAGCGGAACCTGGATGCTCATATTGGTTCCTACATATTCTATGAAGATCTTTATCGGCCAAACCGTAGAACAACATACGTTGTTGAAGGAAATATGCCCTAGAGGCAATAATAAAGTTATTATTTATTTCCTTATATCATGATAAATGTTTATTATTCATGCTAGAATTGTATTAACCGGAAACATAATACTTGCGTGAATACATAAACAAACAAAGTGTCACTAGTATGCCTCTACTTGACTAGCTTGTTGATCAAAGATGGTTATGTTTCCTAACCATTGACATGAGTTGTCATTTGATTAACGGGATTACATCATTAGGAGAATGATGTGATTGACTTGACCCATTCCGTTAGCTTAGCACTCGATCATTTAGTATTCTGCTATTTCTTTCTTCATGACTTATACATGTTCCTATGACTATGAGATTATGCAACTCCCGTTTACTGGAGGAACACTTTGTGTGCTACCAAACGTCACAACGTAACTGGGCGATTATAAAGGTGCTCTACATGTGTCTCCGAAGGTACTTGTTGAGTTGGCGTATTTCGAGGTTAGGATTTGTCACTCCGATTGTCAGAGAGGTATCTCTGGGCCCACTCGGTAATGCACATTACTATAAGCCTTGCAAGCATTGCAACTAATGAGTTAGTTGCGGGATGATGTATTACAGAACGAGTAAAGAGACTTGCTGGTAACGAGATTGAACTAGGTATTAAGATACCGACGATCGAATCTCGGGCAAGTAACATACCGATGACAAAGGGAACAACGTATGTTGTTATGCGGTTTGACCGATAAAGATCTTCGTAGAATATGTAGGAGCCAATATGAGCATCCAGGTTCCGCTATTGGTTATTGACCGGAGACGTGTCTCGGTCATGTCTACATAGTTCTCGAACCCGTAGGGTCCGCACGCTTAAAGTTTGATGACAGTTATATTATGAGTTTATGTGTTTTGATGTACCGAAGGTAGTTAGGAGTCCCGGATGTGATCACGGACATGACGAGGAGTCTCGAAATGGCCGAGACATAAAGATTGATATATTGGAAGCCTATATTTGGATATCGGAAGTGTTCCGGGTGAAATCGGGATTTTACCGGAGTACCGGGGGTTACCGGACCCCCCCCCCCAGGGGTTTAATGGGCCAAGATGGGCCTTAGTGGATAAGAGGAGGAGCGGCCAGGGAAGGCCACGCGCCCCTCCCCCTCTAGTCCGAATTGGATAAGGAGGGGGGACGGCGCCCCCCTTTCCTTCCTCTCTCTCTCTCCTCCTTCCCCCTTCTCCTACTCCAACTAGGAAAGGAGGGAGTCCTACTCCCGGTGGGAGTAGGACTCCTCCCTGGCGCGCCTCCTCCTGGCCATCCGCCTCTCCCCCTTGCTCCTTTATATACGGGGGCAGGGGGCACCTCTAGACACAACACTTGATCTCTTGTATCTCTTAGCCGTGTGCGGTGCCCCCCTCCACCATAGTCCACCTCGATAATATCGTAGCGGTGCTTAAGCGAAGCCCTGCGTCGGTAGAACATCATCATCGTCACCACACCGTCGTGCTGACAGAACTCTCCCTCAAAGCTCGGCTGGATCGGAGTTCGAGGGACGTCATCGAGCTGAACGTGTGCTGAACTCGGAGGTGCCGTACATTCGGTACTTGATCGGTCAGATCGTGAAGACGTACAACTACATCAACCGCGTTGTGCTAACGCTTCCGCTTTCAGTCTATGAGGGTACGTGGAAAACACTCTCCTCTCTCATTGCTATGCATCACCATGATCCTGTGTGTGCATAGGTAATTTTTTGAACTTACTACGTTCCCCAACAATGGTTCCCTTTGTCATCAGTATGTTACTTGCCCGAGATTCGATCGTCGGTATCATCATACCTAGTTCAATCTCATTACCGACAAGTCTCTTTACTCGTTCTGTAATGCAACACCCCGCAACTAACTCATTAGTCACATTGCTTGCAAGGCTTATAGTGATGTTGATGTAGGGTGGAACTGTAATGCCCTGAGACCGATGTGCCAGGTGTCCTCCAGTTATTCGTTGTTGTTTGCCTTGTCTTTGATTGTGTGTCATGCATTGCATATCATGTCATCATGTGCATTTCATTTGCATACATGTTCGTCTCATGCATCCGAGCATTTTCCCTGTTGTCCGTTTTGCAATCCGGCGCTCCTATGTCACCCGGTGTCCCTTTCTACCTCTTTTCATATGCGGGTGTTAAACGTTTTCGGATTGGACCGAAACTTGCCAAGCGGCCTTGGTTTACTACCGGTAGACCGCCTGTCAAGTTTCGTACCATTTGGACTTCGTTTGATACTCCAACGGTTAACCGAGGGACCGAGAAGGCCTCGTGTGTGTTGCAGCCCAACACCCCTCCAATTTGGCCCAAAACCCACCAAAACCCTCTCCATCATCTAGAGCGTTCGATCACGATCACGTGGCCGAAAATCACACCTCATTTGGACTCTCCTAGCTCCTCCTATGTCTATATATAGCCCCCCTCCGAAATTCACGTCTCCTTCTTCCCCCGAAACCCTAGATCCACCCCACTTCGCCGCCGCCGGACGAAATTCCGCAGGACGGACGTGTCCGACCCAGCCGCCGCCGCCACGTGGCGCTCTCCGGTTCACCCGCCGCCAACGCCCACTTCGCCGGCCCGCCAGGCCTAGGCGGGGCCCTCCGCGGCCCGCGCTCGGGCGTCGCCACCCCACGGGCTCCCCGCGCCCCGCCGCCCGGCGACACCGCGCAGCCGCACGAAGCCGACGCCGGCCGCCACGCCCTCGCCGGTGACCGCGCCGCCCCACCGGACGCCGACCCCGCCGCCTCGTCCTCGCCACCAGCCGGCGCCGGAGACCGCGCCCGGCCACCGCGACGCCGCGCCCATGCCCTTCCCCGGCCGGATCCGCCAAGTCCGGCGAGTCCCACGGCAAGTCCGGCCACCGCCGCAGCCATTTTCTCAGGCGAGCTCGAGCTGCTACAGTACCCGGCGAAACCCTAGATCTGGATCCAAGACGGCGGTTGACTTTTCCCCCTCTCTCTTTATTTTTTGCATACTTCATCGTGCCGCAACTTTGCATCCGTAACTCCGTTTTGGGCGTGTAGCATATCAAAATGTTCGTCTCAAAGAGCACATCATTTCATCTCATTGCATCATGTTCATTTGAGTCCATCTTGATGCCCTAGTCATCGTTGCAAGAGAACTATTTGAGTTAATTGTCAGATCTGCTGCACCAATTAGCTATTTGTCATTTTTGCCATGATTAATGTGTGCATGATATGACCCTGAGCTCTACATGTGTTTTGTTATATGCCATGCCATCTTTCCAGAGGTTCTGTCCATGTATTTTTGTGATATGTGTGGTAACTAGCACAAGCTTGCAAAGTAATGCATTCGTTAATGCTGATTTCAGGGACTTAGAGATTTCACCAAGTCCTTGATCTGTTCTTATCAATATGCCATATGTTCATGTTGTTTCCTAATGATCCGTGCCTCTTTTGAGGATGATCAGTAAGGATGATTTGTTAATATTGTGGTTCTCTATTCATCCATGTCTTTGTTTGAAATTATGGAGCACCCTAGCTTGAGTCAATCGAGCTCTACTTTTGCTATTTCGTGAATCTGGGCAGATTGTCTACTTGTTAGCGATTTTGCCGAGGATGTTGTTGTTGATCCGTGCATGCTATGTTGTTGTTATTGCCATGTCTAGCTTATATAGCATGTATTCTTGATGGGTGTATGCTTATATTGTCATGCCTTGCTCTGTAGTGAGTGCATCGAGCTCGTAAACATGCCTACTCATTAACAGATTTGCATGTTCCCGTTTTTCTCTAAGTCTGTAACCTGATTATGTTTTTGCCATGTTCACATGCTTGTAATTGTATTTTCTGATCCCTTTTGGCTCAAGGTCACTAAGGGACTTTTGTTAAGCTATTTGAGTAGCTCCATGCCATGCTTTACTTTGCCATGTTAAGTTCCTGTAGCATATAGTTTTCTTGCTCCAAAGTGTGCTACCTGATCTGAAATTCCAGACTAGTGTTAATTTCACTAAGTCTGAAACCTATTTACCAATTGCACTTTTGCCATGCTTGTTTGAACCTGTTAATGGATGAATTGGCCGTAGCTCAGTGTTCATCTTTTGTTAAGCATTATGAGTGGATCCCTGCCATGTTTTTTTTATTTTTGAGTGTTGTAGCATAATTATCTTGATGCATTTAGATGGCTACTTGCTGTTTATCGCAGACCGGTGCCATATTTGTTTTGCTTGCCATTTCCAAACCGTGCATCCGATTTTGGTGTTCCTTATATTGGTTTCAACCAAAATCACCTCACCTTTCCAGTGGCACTCTTGGATTTCCAAGTTGAGGCCAGGTTCCATCATTCCTTGTCAAATCTTGCATATGCATCACATACCGCATCCCGCATGTTCATACCATGTTCATGTGTTGGTTGTTTACTATGTTATGTGCTTCTTTCCGGTGTTTGCTTCTTCGGGTTGGTTCCGGTAACGTCGCGTTTGTGAGGACCTGTTCGACTACGTCCGTTTGTCTTCTTCATGAACTCATTCTTCTTCCTTGCGGGATTTCAGGCAAGATGATCAGACCCTCGAAATCACTTCTATCTTTGCTTGCTAGATGCTCGCTCTTTTGCTATGCCTATGATGCGATACCTACCACTTTCTTATCATGCCTCCTATATTGTTGAACCAAGCCTCTAACCCACCTTGTCCTAGCAAACCGTTGTTTGGCTATGTTACCGCTTTGCTCAGCCCCTCTTATAGTGTTGTTAGTTGCAGGTGAAGATTGAAGTTTGTTCCTTGTTGGAACATGGAGATCGTTCCTTGTTGGAACATTGCTTACTTGTTGGGATATCACAATATCTCTTATTTAATTAATGCATCTATATACTTGGTAAAGGGTGGAAGGCTCGGCCTTATGCCTGGTGTTTTGTTCCACTCTTGCCGCCCTAGTTTCCGTCATATCGGTGTTATGTTCCCGGACTTTGTGTTCCTTACGCGGTTGGGCTATTATGGGAACCCCTTGACAACTCGCCTTGATTAAAACTCCTCCAGTAATGCCCAACATTGGTTTTACCATTCGCCACCTGGCCTTTTCTTTCCCTTGGGTTCTGCAGACTCAAGGGTCATCATTATTTTAAACCCCCCCGGGCCAGTGCTCCTCTGAGTGTTGGTCCAAACTAGAGTCCTGTGCAGCGCCCCCTCGGGGAAACTCGAGGTTTGGTTTTAGTTGTATGGAGCGCTCATCTGAGGGTGCCCTAAGAACGAGATATGTGCAGCTCCTATCGGGATTTTTCGGCACATTCGGGCGGTGTTGCTAGATTTGTTTTAACTTGTCGAAATTGTCTTGTAGAACCGGGATACCGAGTCTGATCGGAATGTCTCGGGAGAAGGTATATCCTTCGTTGACCGTGAGAGCTTGTCATGGGATAAGTTGGGACACCCCTGCAGGGATTGAACTTTCGAAAGTCGTACCCGCGGTTATGGGCAGATGGGAATTTGTTAATGTCCGGTTGTAGAAAACCTGAAGTTGACCTTAATTAAAATGCATCAACCGCGTGCGTAACCATGATGGTCCCTTTCCGGCGGAGTCCGGGAAGTGAACACGGTGTTGGAGTTATGCTTGACGTAGGTTGTTCTAGGATCACTTCTTGATCATAGTTTTCTCGCACGTGCTTTGCCTTCTCTTCTCGCTCTCATTTGCGTAGTTTAGCCACCATATATGCTAGTCGCTTGCTGCAGCTCCACCTCATACCTTTACCTTACCCTTAAGCTTAAATAGTCTTGATCACGAGGGTGTGAGATTGCTGAGTCCCCGTGACTCACAGATACTTCCAAAACCAGTTTGCAGGTGCCGATGATATCGTGCAGATGATGCAACCAAGCTCAAGGAGGAGCTCGATGAAGATCTTGTCCTTTGTGTTGTTTCGCTCTAGTTGATCAGTAGTGGAGCCCAGTTGGGGTCGATCGGGGATCTGTGTAGCATTTGGGGTAGTCTTCTTTTATTTTGGTTCCGTAGTCGGACCTTGATTGTATCTGGTTGATGAAATGCTTTATTCATGTATTGTGTGAAGTGGCGATTGTAAGCCAACTATGTATCTCTTTTCCCTTATTGTATTACATGGGTTGTTTGCGAAGATTACCTCACTTGCGACATTGCTTTCAATGCGGTTATGCCTCTAAGTCGTGCTTCGACACGTGGGAGATATAGCCGCATCGAGGGCGTTACAGGAACCCTAGATTGCCGATCTTTCACGAAAGGAGCGGATCCCGCGATGAAGACGAAGAACACGAGGAGGGAAACGAGGGAAATCACAAGGGGAAACACAAGAGGAAACACTAAACCAACACGAATAAGTCACACATGTGCTAGATCCTCGAGTACATAAGGAAAGATACATGATCCATAGACAACTAAGGACGATACAAGGGTAGCCGGTCTTCTCCGTGAGGAGGTCTTAAGTTCTTCCCTAAAAGGGGTCTTGAATCCGCTTGGGGGATCTTCTCCGGTGGAGGCTCGAATCTCCGAGGAGAAGGTATCCAAGTGGATGAGCAAAGCTCTCACACAAAATATGAGCTAATCCTTTGCTAACCCTAGCTAGAAGGAATAGGAGGTCTATATATAGTCTTAGTGCAAAAGAGGGGGCCGAAGGGGTACATGGGCTGCGGCCCAACACGAAACAACACACAGGCGTCGGACGTCCGGGAGTCACAGGTCGTCCGGAGGCTCGCGAGGGTCTGGACGTCCGGTGCCTGTCGGACGTCCGTAGATTTGGCTCGGGTGGTCTTCGGTCGGTCGGCCGGTCGGGGTTGGACGTCCGGGCGTCGGTCATCCGAGGGGCGTTGGAAGTCCGTAGTTTTCGCTCGGGTGTGGAAGTGTCGGACGTCCGGAGGCTGGAGATCGTCGGACGTCCAGTCCTGGCCGGTCGTCCGGAGCCTGAAGCTTCTTCTTCATCACTTCTTCTTCTCCTTGCTCCTTAGCTTCTCCTGAAGGAAATATGCCCTAGAGGCAATAATAAAGTTATTATTTATTTCCTTATTTCATGATAAATGTTTATTATTCATGCTAGAATTTTATTAATCGGAAACATAATACATGTGTGAATACATAGACAAACAGAGTGTCACTAGTATGCCTCTACTAGACTAGCTCGTTAATCAAAGATGGTTATGTTTCCTAGCCATAGACATGAGTTGTCATTTGATTAATGGGATCACATCATTAGGAGAATGATGTGATTGACTTGACCCATTCCGTTAGCTTAGCATTTGATCGTTTAGTATGTTGCTATTGCTTTCTTCATGACTTATACATGTTCCTATGACTATGAGATTATGCAACTCCCGTTTACTGGAGGAACACTTTGTGTGCTACCAAACGTCACAACGTAACTGGGTGATTATAAAGGTGCTCTACAGGTGTCTCCGAAGGTACTTGTTGGGTTGGCGTATTTCGAGATTAGGATTTGTCACTCCGATTGTCGGAGAGGTATCTCTGGGCCCACTCGGTAATGCACATCACTATAAGCCTTGCAAGCATTGTAACTAATGAGTTAGTTGCGGGATGATGTATTACAGAACGAGTAAAGAGACTTGCCAGTAATGAGATTAAACTAGGTATTAAGATACCGACGATCGAATCTCGGGCAAGTAACATACCGATGACAAAGGGAAAACGTACGTTGTTATGCGGTTCGACCGATAAAGATCTTCGTAGAATATGTAGGAGCCAATATGGGCATCCAGGTCCCGCTATTGGTTATTGACCAGAGAAGTGTCTCGATCATGTCTACATAGTTCTCGAACCCGTAGGGTCCGCACGCTTAACGTTCGTTGACGATATAGTATTTATGAGTTATGTATGTTGGTAACCGAATGTTGTTCGGAGTCCCGGATGAGATCACGGACATGACGAGGAGCTCCGGAATGGTCCGGAGGTAAAGATTCATATATTGGATGATATGGTTAGGACAAGGGGTCAGGCCCACGGGGCTATAAGTCGGTACAAAAGGAGTTTAGCGGAGGCCACTGGGCCACACGCCGAGGCCCATGGCGTCTGGGCCAGACGCCAAGGATTTTGGCGTTTGGTCCTGGAGTCCGAGTGGGACTCTTGCCTTTCGGGCAAAACCGACTTTGAGGAGGCTTTTGCTCCAAGTTTTGACCCCAGGGCTCAACATATAAATAGAGGGGCAGGGCTAGCACCAAAGACACATCAAGAAACACCAAGCCGTGTGCCGGCTACCCCGTCCCCTCTAGTTTATCCTCCGTCATAGTTTTCGTAGTGCTTAGGCGAAGCCCTGCGAATATTGTTATTCACCAACACCGTCACCACACCGTCGTGCTGCCGGAACTCATCTACTACTTCGTCCCTCTTGCTGGATCGAGAAGGCGAGGACGTCATCGAGCTGAACGTGTGCTGAACGCGGAGGTGCCGTACGTTCGGTACTTGATCGAAACGGATCGTGAAGGTGTACGACTACATCAACCGCGTTGATAAACGCTTCTGCTTATGGTCTACGAGGGTACGTAGACAACACTCTCCCCTCTTGTTGCTATGCCTCACCATGATCCTGCGTGTGCGTAGGAATTTTTTTGAAATTACTACGTTCCCCAACAATGGCATCCGAGCCAGGTTTTATGCGTAGATGTTATATGCACGAGTAGAACACAAGTGAATTGTGGACGATACAAGTCATATTGCTTACCAGCATGTCATACTTTGGTTCGGCGGTACTGTTGGATGAAGCGGCCCGGACCGACATTACGCGTACCCTTACGCGAGACTGGTTCTACCGACGTGCATTGCACATAGGTGGCTGGTGGGTGTTAGTTTCTCCAACTTTAGTTGAACCGAGTGTGGCTACGCCCGGTCCTTGAGAAGGTTAAAACATCACTAACTTGACGAACTATCGTTGTGGTTTTGATGCGTAGGTAAGAACGGTTCTTGCTCAGCCCGTAGCAGCCACGTAAAACTTGCAACAACAAAGTAGAGGACGTCTAACTTGTTTTTGCAGGGCATGTTGTGATGTGATATGGTCAAGGCATGATGCTATATTTTATTATATGAGATGATCATCTTTTGTAACCGAGTTATCGGCAACTGGCAGGAGCCATATGGTTGTTGCTTTATTGTATGCAATGCAATCGCCCTGTAATGCTTTACTTTATCACAAAGCGGTAGCGAAAGTCGTAGAAGCATAAGTTGGCGAGACGACAACGATGCTATGATGGAGATCAAGGTGTCGCGCCGGTGACGATGGTGATCATGACGGTGCTTCGGAGATGGAGATCACAAGCACAAGATGATGATGGCCATATCATATCACTTATATTGATTGCATGTGATGTTTATCTTTTATGCATCTTATCTTGCTTTGATTGACAGTAGCATTATAAGATGATCTTTCACTAAATTATCAAGATATAAGTGTTCTCCCTGAGTATGCACCGTTGCGAAAGTTCTTCATGCTGAGACACCACGTGATGATCGAGTGTGATAGGCTCTACGTTCAATACAATGGGTGCAAAACAGTTGCACACGCGGAATACTCAGGTTAAACTTGACGAGCCTAGCATATAACAGATATGGCCTCGGAATACTGAGACCGAAAGGTCGAGCGTGAATCATATAGTAGATATGATCAACATAGTGATGTTCACCATTGAAACTACTCCATCTCACGTGATGATCGGACATGGTTTAGTTGATATGGATCACGTGATCACTTAGATGATTAGAGGGATGTCTATCTAAGTGAGAGTTCTTAAGTAATATGATTAATTGAACTTTAATTTATCATGAACTTAGTCCTGGTAGTATTAGCATATCTATGTTATAGATCAATAGCTCGCATTTAGCTCCTCTGTTTTATTTTTGATATGTTCCTAGAGAAAACTAAGTTGAAAGATGTTAGTAGCAATGATGCGGATTGGATCTGGGATCTGAGGATTATCCTCATTGCTGCATAGAAGAATTATGTCCTTGATGCACCGCTAGGTGACAGACCTATTACAGGAGCAGATGCAGACGTTATGAACGTTTGGCTAGCTCAATATGATGACTACTTGATAGTTTAGTGCACCATGCTTAACAGGCTTGAATCGGGACTTCAAAGACGTTTTGAACGTCATGGATCATATGAGATGTTCTAGGAGTTGAAGTTAATATTTCAAGAAAATACCCAAGTTGAGAGATATGAAGTCTCCAACAAGTTCTATAGCTAAAAGATGGAGGAGAATAGCTCAAGCAGTGAGCATGTGCTTAGATTGTCTGGGTACTACAATCGGTTGAATCAAGTGGGAGTTAATCTTCTAGATAAGATAGTGATTGACAGAGTTCTCTAGTCACTATCACCAAGTTACTAGAACTTCGTGATGAACTATAATATGAAAGGGATAAACGGAAATGATTCCCAAGCTCTTCGTGATGTTGAAATTGACGAAGGTAGAAATCAAGAAAAGCATCAAGTGTTGATGGTTGACAAGACCACTAGTTTCAAGAAAAGGGCAAAGGGAAGAAGGGGAACTTCAAGAAGAACGGCAAGCAAGTTGCTACTCAAGTGAAGAAGCCCAAGTCTGTACCTAAGCCTGAGACTAAGTGTTTCTACTGCAAAGGGACTGGTCACTGGAAGCGGAACTGCCCCAAGTATTTGGCAGATAAGAAGGATGGCAAAGTGAACAAAGGTATATTTGATATACAAACTATTGATGTATATTTTATTAGTGTTCATAGCAACCCCTTGGTATTTGATACTGGTTCAGTTGCTAAGAGTAGTAACTCGAAACGGGAGTTGCAGAATAAACAGAGACTAGTTGAGGGTGAAGTGACGATGTGTGTTGGAAGTGGTTCCAAGATTGATATGATCATCATCGTACACTCCCTACACTTTCAGGATTAGTGTTGAACCTAAATAAGTGTTATTTGGTGTTTGCGTTGAGCATGAATATGATTTGATCATGTTTATTGCAATACGGTTATTCATTTAAGTTAGAGAATAATTGTTATTCTGTTTACATGAATAAAACCTTCTATGGTTATGCACCCAATGAAAATGGTTTGTTGAATCTCGATCGTAGTGATACACATATTCATAATATTGAAGCCAAAAGATGCAAAGTTAATAATGGTAGTGCAACTTATTTGTGGCACTGCCGTTTAGGTCATATTGGTGTAAAGCGCATAAAGAAAATGCATGCTGATGGGCTTTTGGAATCACTTGATTATGAATCAGTTGTGCTTGCGAACCATGCCTCATGGGCTAAGTTGACTAAGACTCCGTTCTCTAGAACAATGGAGCGAGAAACTAACTTATTGGATATAATACATACTGATGTATGAGGTCCGATGAGTGTTGAGTCTCGCGGCGGGTATCGTTATTTTTATGACCTTCACAGATGATTTGAGCAGATATGGGTATATCTACTTGAAGAAACATAAGTCTGAAACATTTGAAAAGTTCAAAGAATTCCATAGTGAAGTGGAAAATCATCGTAACAAGAAAATAAAGTTTCTACGATATGATCGCAGAGGCGAATATTTGAGTTACGTGTTTGGCCTTCAATTAAAACAATGTGGAATAGTTTCACAAAACTCATGCCACCTGGAACACCACAGCGTAATGGTGTGTCTGAACATCATAACCGTACTTTATTTGATATAGTGCAATCTATGATGTCTCTTACCGATTTACCACTATTGATTTGGGGTTATGCATTAGAGACAGCTGCATTCACATTAAAAGGGCACCATCTAAATCCGTTGATACAACACCGTATGAACTGTGGTTTAGCAAGAAACCTAAGCTGTCGTTTCTTAAAGTTTGGGGTTGCGATGCTTATGTGAAAAAGTTTCATCTTGATAAGCTCAAACCCAAGTCGGAGAAGTGCGTCTTCGTAGGATACCCAAAAGTAACTGTTGGGTACACCTTCTATCATAGATCCGAAGGCAAGATATTTGTTACTGAGAACGGATCCTTTTTGGAGAAGGAGTTTCTCTCAAAAGAAGTGAGTGGGAGGAAAGTAGAACTTGATGAGGTAACTGTACCTGCTCCCTTATTGGAAAGTAGTTCATCACAGAAATCTGTTTCTGTGACTCCTACACCAATTAGTGAGGAAGCTAATGATGATGATCATCTAACTTCAGATCAAGTTACTACCGAACCTCGTAGGTCAACCAGAGTGAGATCCGCACCAGAGTGGTACGGAAATCCTGTTCTGGAGGTCATGTTAATTGACCATGATGAACCTACGAACTATGAGGAAGCGATGATGAGCCCAGATTCCGCGAAATGGCTTGAGGCCATGAAATCTGAGATGGGATCCATGTATGAGAACAAAGTGTGGACTTTGGTTGACTTGCCTGTTGATCGGCAAGCCATTGAGAATAAATGGATCTTCAAGAAGAAGACTGACACTGACGGTAATGTTACTGTCTATAAAGCTCGGCTTGTTGCAAAAGGTTTTCGACAAGTTCAAGGGATTGACTACGATGAGACTTTCTCACCCGTAGCGATACTTAAGTCTGTCCGAATCATGTTAGAAATTACCGCATTTTATAATTATGAAATTTGGCAAATGGATGTCAAAACTACATTCCTTAATGGATTTCTTAAAGAAGAGTTGTATATGATGCAACCAGAAGGTTTTGTCGATCCTAAAGGTGTTAGCAAAGTGTGCAAGCTCCAGCGATCCATCTATGGACTGGTGCAAGCATCTCAGAGTTGGAATATACGCTTTGATAAGTTGATCAAAGCATATAGTTTTATACAGACTTACGGTGAAGCCTGTATTTACAAAAAAGTGAGTGGGAGCACTACAACATTTTTGATAAGTATATGTGAATGACATATTGTTGACCGGAAATAATGTAGAATTTTCTGGAAAGCATAAAGGAGTATTTGAAAGTGAGTGGGAGCACTACAACATTTCTGATAAGTATATGTGAGTTGTCATTTGATTAACGGGATCACATCATTAGGAGAATGATGTGATTGACTTGACCCATTCCGTTGGCTTAGCATTTGATCGTTTAGTATGTTGCTATTGCTTTCTTCATGACTTATACATGTTCCTATGACTACGAGATTATGCAACTCCCGCTTACCGGAGGAACACTTTGTGTGCTACCAAACGTCACAACGTAACTGGGTGATTATAAAGGTGCTCTACAGGTGTCTCCGAAGGTACTTGTTGGGTTGGCGTATTTCGAGATTAGGATTTGTCACTCCGATTGTCGGAGAGGTATCTCTGGGCCCACTCGGTAATGCACATCACTATAAGCCTTGCAAGCATTGTAACTAATGAGTTAGTTGCGGGATGATGTATTGTAGAACGAGTAAAGAGACTTGCCAGTAACAAGATTAAACTAGGTATTAAGATACCGATGATCGAATCTCGGGCAAGTAACATACCGATGACAAAGGGAACAACGTATGTTGTTATGCGGTTCGACCGATAAAGATCTTCGTAGAATATGTAGGAGCCAATATGGGCATCCAGGTCCCGCTATTGGTTATTGACCAGAGAAGTGTCTCGGTCATGTCTACATAGTTCTCGAACCCGTAGGGTCCGCACGCTTAACGTTCGTTGACGATATAGTATTTATGAGTTATGTATGTTGGTAACCGAATGTTGTTCGGAGTCCTGGATGAGATCACGGACATGACGAGGAGCTCTGAAATGGTCCGGAGGTAAAGATTCATATATTGGATGATATGGTTAGGACAAGGGGTCAGGCCCACGGGGCTATAAGTCGGCACAAAAAGAGTTTTGTGGAGGCCACTGGGCCACACGCCGAGGCCCATGGCGTCTGGGCCAGACGCCAAGGATTGTGGCGTTTGGTCCTGGAGTCCAAGTGGGACTCTTGCCTTTCGGGCAAAACCGACTTTGAGGAGGCTTTTGCTCCAAGTTTTGACCCCAGGGCTCAACATATAAATAGAGGGGCAGGGCTAACACCAAAGACACATCAAGAAACACCAAGTCGTGTGCCGGCTACCCCGTCCCCTCTAGTTTATCCTCCGTCATAGTTTTCATAGTGCTTAGGAGAAGCCCTGCGGATATTGTTATTCACCAACACCATCACCACACCGTCGTGCTGCCGGAACTCATCTACTACTTCGCCCCTCTTGCTGGATCGAGAAGGCGAGGACGTCATCGAGCTGAACATGTGCTGAACGCAGAGGTGCCGTACGTTCGGTACTTGATCGGGACGGATCGTGAAGGTGTACGACTACATCAACCGCGTTGATAAACGCTTCTGCTTACGGTCTACGAGGGTACGTAGACAACACTCTCCCCTCTCGTTGCTATGCATCACCATGATCCTGCGTGTGCGTAGGATTTTTTTTTTGAAATTACTACGTTCCCCAACATCTCCATGGTACCTGAGTATGCATGATGTGTCCGTATGAGGTAGTAGGCATATCTCATGTGCATCTAAGTGGAAATGTGAGAGGAGAGATGTCACCTCAGTTTCAAGAGCTCTTGCACGTGCTCGTGTCATGGGTCCGCTAGGCGCTTGGTGAGACGACGGTAGGTCCATGGGGATGACCTTGGGATGCTCCGCATCAGATGTGCATTACCGAGAGGGCCCAGAGATAGCTCTCCGACAATCAGAGTGACAAATCCTAATCTCGATCTATGCCAACTCAACAAACACCATCGGAGACACCTGTAGAGCATCTTTATAACCACCCAGTTACGTTGTGACGTTTGATAGCACACTAAGTGTTCCTCTGGTATTCAGGAGTTGCATAATCTCATAGTCATAGGAACATGTATAAGTTATGGAGAAAACAATAGCAATAAACTAAAGGATCAAAGTGCTAAGCTAACGGATGGGTCAAGTCAATCACATCATTCTCGAATGATGTGATCCCGTTCATCAAATGACAACTCATGTCTATGACTAGAAAACTTAACCATCTTTGATTAACGAGCTAGTCAAGTAGAGACATACTAGTGACACTCTGTTTGTCTATGTATTCACACATGTACTAAGTTTCCAGTTAATACAATTCTAGCATGAAAAATAAACATTTATCATGATATAAGGAAATAAAAATAACAACTTTATTATTGCCTCTAGGACATATTTCCTTCACGCATCTCTCTCTCCTCTAAGCGACGCATCTCTGGCAAGCGTCGCGTCCGTTGCGACGATATAAATAGTCGCTGTAACTATCAATCAATCAAGACAATCATTTGCTTCATTTGATTACAACAGGAAACTTAAAAAGCACTATTTGGGGCTGATTTATTATTATTATTATCATTGGTACGAGCTCCTCAGATGTGTAAACACCACGAAAATCCGCAAGTGATTAGCTTGGATGCCTAAAAAATTCAGTTTTTTTCACTATTTTCTTTAACTTACTTGTAACACCCATGATGCGGCTATATCTTCCACGTGTCGAAGCACGACTTAGAGGCATAACCGCATTGTAGGCAATGTCGCAAGAGGGGTAATCTTTACACATCCCATGTACTGAATAAGAAAGAGGTACATAGTTGGCTTACAATCGCCACTTCAAACAATACATAAATATAGCATTAAAATCATCCAGATACAATCAAGGTCCGACTACGGAACCAAAATAAAGACAACCCCAAATGCATAAGATCCCCGATCGCCCCAACTGGGCTCCACTACTGATTGTCTGATGAACCCAGGCACCGTTTGGAAATATAGCAAAACAAAGCATCGCATTAACTACTTTGATAGTATAAGGTTTACAACCTCTTTTCGCAAAAAAGAGGTTGACAGCCTCTTAATCCCTACACCTACATCCATTGAGGGGTGCGGGGTCGATTGTCTTTTTATCCTTAGTGGTGAGGATATACTGTGAGTTTTTATGCTTTTTGTTACGGCAACTAATCACTCATAGTCATAGAGATCAACCTAATAAACTAATGTACACTATCCCATCTTGCGGATCTTTCGTATATAGATATATACCTCTCCCATCTAGTTGTTTGTTTTGATACTTAAAACATCAATCTTAGATTTTTTGAAAATTCTGGGCTTCATGGAGTACAAGAGCGTATATATCTATATATCATGCAAAAATCAAGGAAAAATTCATATAGAATTCGATCGTCAATAATTCATCACACCGCATAAAACATACCACAGATTACATCAAATTGATCACAATCATGTTAGACAGACATCTGATATTTGTATTGAAGAACGGACAGATGAACCCATCGTCCAAGAAATGACTACTCACGCATCACCATGAGGGAAGTAATGGCAAGGAAGAAGATGTGGATCATGATTTCCCGCTCCGACAGAGTACATAATGGACTCTAGAATGGATTGTTTACGAACACGTCAAAAGGACGGCGGAAAACCATGATGTAGTTTGGCGTGGGGTTTTGAGGTATATATAAGTCATCGGAAGGAAGAAGTGTCATAGGTGGTGCCTAGGGCCCCACACGCCCCTACACAAGGCCCAAGATTAGGGTGCATGCACCAAGCGTGTGGGCCCTGGGTCTCCCCCCCTCCAGGTGGGTCTCTGGCCCATGCTTGCCCCGGGTCCAAATTTCTTCATCATATTTTCCCAATTTTTTAGATCTTCGTAAAGAATGATTTTTCGTAAAAAAAAATGCCTATTCTGTTAAACCAGGAACACTAATAAAAGTAGCAACTCGCACGGTTGCACTTTATTAATAGGTTAGTCCATAAAATGGAAAAAGTCTAAAACATGTAATAATGACATGACTATGGCAGAGATGCTTCAAAAATTGTTGACACGCTTGAAACATATCAACATTCTTAAGCTTAATCCACACTCCTCCTTGAGCATGTAGATGATAAATAAACATTTTTTGAAGGGGTAAATGCTACCTTAACATAACCATGAAGATGACGCGATTCTCTATATGAATGTGAATAATTAGATGAAGGATACAAGGCATTTGTGTATGGTTTACAATTATAAAACTATTTCAACGCGAATACACAAATTCCCTACTACCCTTCCATAAATCAATGCATCAAAGTCAACATTCCCACTTGCCATAGGTATAGAAAGAGTCAATATTATGTTGGAAACTAAGCTTTGAACCATGTAAGACATCAATGTTTAGTGAAAATGTTGTCATAAGTCAACACCAAGGTTGACTAAGTACAATAATTGTATGACCTTTCTGCATATTATCCAAGCTCCACTTGGTGACATGATTGACAATGTGCTTCTTCATTATCCTTAAGTATTATCTCATGAGCGGCGATTCTACCAATGATCTTGGTTGGCTCAAGATCTTTGTATTTTGGTGAAATTTGAAAGAGAGTGCAAATGGTATCATGATTTCCATGTAGATCACGTAAGATCTTTTTAACGATGAAGCAATCAATCATCTCTTCACTACTAGGTCTGGTGACTTCATTGGTAACAAGAGAGTCTTGAGTACATTTTAGTGACATTTCATTGTCCTTCTTTTTGAACTTATCAAGTTAACTATTGAAAATGTCGATCTTAGATAGGTCTCCATTCAGCGGTGTCAAGATGATGGTGTCGCTGTCGGCGTGGAATAAGATATCCCCATCTCGCCCTCGTTCCGGTGATGCTTCCTCGTATCACTAGGAGGTGTGTGAAATATGGTGTGTTCTCAGATCCGTCTCTTCAGGTATGGCATTTTTTATGCAGGTTTGGCTCGGGCCCATTATTCCGCGGAGTACACAACGTTGTTCTATGTCTTGGTCCTTCAGCTCAAGTTTCGATTGGAGAAGATTGGCTTGTCTCGGCCTCGTTGAAGAGCGTGTGAGGTTTGCCTTCTCCAAGGGGTTTCTACCTGCCCTCTTCATCGTTTTATTCTCCGGCGTGAAGATTTCCTACGTAGATCGTGGCCACTGATGTCTTCTAGTATACATGGATGACTTTTCGATTGTTGCTTCTACAATTTCCTAGGTTTAAACAAGTTTGCTTCGCTGAGACAGAGGTCCAGAGACGACAGCGAGCTTTGCCCACGGTGCATCGCTGATTTTTCTTCTTCTTTTTTTCTCGAAAAGGAGGCCATGATGTAACACCCCGGATGTAACTTACCATGTTTGTACTCCGACTCTTGTCATTTTCGACTCTAAGTTATGAGATTCCCTCGTGTTTGGGTTTTGTCTTCGTTTTGCATTTTTGCTCATGTCATGCATTTCATATCATGTCATCATGTGCATCTCATTTGCATACGTGTTCGGCTCATGCATCCGAGCATTTTCCCCGTTTTTTTGCAATCCGACACTCCTATGTCCTCCGGCGCCCCCTTTTGTCTCTTTTCGTGAGCGGATGTTAAACGTCCTCGGATTGGACCGATATTTTCCAAGCGTCCTTGGTACACCACCGGTAGACCGCCTGTCAAGTTTCGTGCCATTTGGAGTCCGTTTGATACCCCAACGGTTAACCGGGGAACCGTAAAGACCTCGTGTGTGTTGCAGCCCAACACCCCTCCAAAGTGACCCAATAACCCATCCAAAACCCCTCCATCCTCTCGGTCGTTCGATCACGATCGCGTGGCCGAAAACCGCTCTCCATTTGGACACTCCCACCTCCTTCTATGTATAAATATGTGCACCCCCTCAAAAATTCGGGTCCAAACCCAAGCCCCCTCTCCCCTCTCCGCGCCGGACCTGTCCGTCCGCACCGGACGAAATCGTGTCGCCGCGCCCGACCAACCGCCGCTTGCCACATGGCGCTCCGCCGCCTCCCATCGCTGCCGGCTCGCCAGGCCCGCGTGGGCCCCCCGGCCCGCGCGTCCGCGGCTCCCCGTCGCCCGACCGCGCGCCACCCGCGCCGCCCCCGCTCCCTGCGAGCTCCCGCGGGGGCGCTCCGCCGCTCGCGCCTCGACTTCGCCACCGCTGACCGCGCCCGCCATCGCCGGCGCTCCTCCATGCCAGCTGGTAGCCGCGTCGCTCCTCCGCCGCCGGCGCCCGTCTTCGCCACCTCCCACGGTCGCCGTTCGCCGGAACCCCCTCGCCGGCCTCCTCTACTTCCTCGACTCCGGCCGCCGTCCCCTCCATCTCCGACGAGGTCCAGGTGAACCTCGGTTCGCGTGCCAGATCCAGATCCAGATCCAGTCAAACCCTAGGTTGACCCCGTTTTTCGCTAAGTCCCTAGCATTTTCAGCCCATATTCATTGCATCATAACTCCGCATCCGTAGCTCCGTTTTGTGCGTGCCATATATCAAAATGTTCATCTGGATGTGCTCTTCATTTTGTTCCATTGAGCCATGCTTTTTTAGTCCATCTTGATGCCCAAATCGTTGATGCAAGAGTGCTATAAAATGTTAGTTCCTGTTACTTAGCAGATTATGGGCATTTGTCATATTTGCTACATTTATTGTGTGCTGCATATGGGCATGAGATCTACATGTGTTTTGGGCTATGCCATGCCATCTTTACAGGGGTGTATGCCATGTATTTTTATGATCAATGTGGTGACTAGCACAAGCATGCAAAGTAGCTCTCGTAATATTGCTGTTTTCAGGGACTTAGAATTTCACTAAGTCATTTCCCTGCTATTATTTTTATGCCATGTATTCATGTTGCTACATTGAGATCCATGCTTCTTTTGAGTATGTTCAGTAAGGATGATTTGGACATATGGTTATGCTCTATCCACCCATGCCCCTGTTTGCATTTATGGAGTCCTCTAGCATGACTCAATCTTTCTCTACTTTTGTTATAAAATGTTCCTGGCAGATTGTTTACGTGTTAATCAATTTTGCCAAGGTTGTTGTAGTTGATCCTTGCATGCTATGAGCTTGTTCTTACCATGGTTAGCTCCATGAACATGTCTTCTTGCTGGTAGTATACTTAGTTTGTCATGCAATGCCTTGTGGTGAGTGAATCGAGCTCGCAAAGATGCCTTCATAATTCTGTTTTTGCCATATCCAGTTTTCTGCTAAGTCTGAATATGTTAACGAAACTTGCTATGTTTATATGGGTGCCATCATATTTTCTGTGCCCTTTTGGCTTATGGTCAGTAAGAGACTTTTGTTATGTGCTTTGAGTACATTCATGCCATGCCTTTGTTTGATATGTTATGTTCCTATAGCATGTTGTTAGCATGCTCTAAACATTGCCTCTTGATGTTAATTCCTGACATGTTAGTATTTTCACTAAGTCTGTGAAACTGATATCTTTTGCACTTTTTCCATGCTTGTTTGAACTTGCTCTTGTGTGAGTTAGTCGTAGCTCAGTGTTCATATTTTGTCAAGCATCTTGAGTAGATCATTGACATGTGCTTTGTTGTTTTGTTGGAGTGCAGTAGCTTAGTTTCTTGTTGCATTCTAGATGGCACCGTGCTGTTAATCGCAGAATTGTGCCATTATTGTTTTGCTTGCCATTTGCAAACCGTGCATCCGTTTCCGGTGATCTTTATATTGATTTCGACCGAAATCAACTCATATTTCCAGCGGCACACTTGGTTTGCCAAGTTGATGCCTTGATCAATCTTTTCCTTCCGGAGCACGCATATGCATTGTATATCACATCCCGCATGTCATGCCATGTTTCGCATCATGTTGCTTGCGCATTGCACCGTGATTGATTGTTGGTCCTTTGCTTGTGTTCTTGCTTTGGGTAGAGCTGGGAGACGAGTACGTGATTGAGGAACCCGTTGAGTATGCTTACGAGGATCAAGCTTTCGTCAACTCGGAGAACTTTGCAGGCAAGATGACCATACCCTCGAAATCACTTCTATCTTTACTTGCTAGTTGCTCGCTCAATTGCTATGCCGCGATACCTACCACTTGCTATATCATGCCTCCCATATTGCCATGCCAAGCCTCTAACCCACCTGTCCTAGCAAACCGTTGTTTGGCTATGTTACCGCTTTGCTCAGCCCCTCTTATAGCGTTGCTAGTTGCAGGTGAAGATGGAGTTTGTTCCTTGTTGGAACATGATTATTGTTGGGATATCATTACTATTATATCTTGTTTACTTTAATGCATCTATATACTTGGTAAAGGGTGGAAGGCTCGGCCTTATGCCTGGTGTTTTGTTCCACTCTTGCCGCCCTAGTTTCCGTCATACTGGTGTTATGTTCCTTGACTTTGCGTTCCTTACGTGGTTGGGTTATAATGGGAACCCCTTAATAGTTCGCCTTGAATAAAACTCCTCCAGCAAGGCCCAACCTTGGTTTTACCATTTGCCACCTAAGCCTTTTTCCCTTGGGTTCCGCGGACTCAAGGGTCATCTTTATTTTAAACCCCCGGGCCAGTGCTCCTCTGAGTGTTGGTCCAAACTAGAGCCCCTTGCAGCGCCACCTCGGGGAAACTTGAGGGTTGGTTTTAGTTGTACGGATTGCTTATCCGGTGTGCCCTGAGAACGAGATATGTGCAGCTCCTATTGGGACTTGTCGGCACATTCGGGTGGCTTTGCTGGTCTTGTTTTATCGTTGTCGAAATGTCTTGTAACCGGGATTCCGAGTCTGATCGGGTCTTCCTGGGAGAAGGAATATCCTTCGTTGACCGTGAGAGTTTGTGATGGGCTAAGTTGGAACACCCCTGCAGGGTTTTCAACTTTCGAAAGTCGTGCCCGCGGTTATGGGGAGATGGGAATTTGTTAATATCCGGTTGTAGAAAACCTGACACTTAACTTAATTAAAATGAATCAACAGCGTGTGTAGCCGTGATGGTCTCTTTTTGGCGGAGTCCGGGAAGATAACACGGTCTCGTGTTATGCTTAAACTAAGTAGTTTCAGGATCACTTCTTGATCATTATAGCTTATCGATCGTGCTTTGCTTCTCTTTTCGTTCTCATTTGCGTAAGTTAGCCACCATATATGCTAGTGCTTGCGGCAGATCCAACCCACTACCTTTTCCTACCCATAAGCTTAAATAGTCTTGATCGTGAGGGTGTGAGATTGTTGAGTCCCCGTGACTCACAGATTACTTCAAAACAGATGCAGGTGCCGATGTTGCCAGTGCAGGGGACGCGACCGAACTCAAGTGGGAGTTCGATGAGGATTCGGGACATTACTATGTTTCTTTACCGGACGATCAGTAGAGGAGCCCAGTTGGGGCGATCGGGGATCTAGCATTTGGGGTTGTCTTTCTTTATTTGGTTCCGTAGTCAAACCTTGATTGTATTCTGAATGATGTAATGCTATATTTATATATAGATTGAAGTGGCGATTGTAAGCCAACTCTTTATTCCTTCCTTATTCAGTACATGGGATGTGTAAAGATTATCCCTCTTGCGACATGCCTACTATGCGGTTATGCCTCTAAGTCGTGCTCCGACACGTGGGAGATATAGCCGCATCGTGGGTGTTACACATGACCCGTGGCCTCTGCATCATTTCGAAAAGGAGGTCGCCGCTGGATGCGGGAGGAAAAAGACTTCGGCAACCCCATAAATTTGAATGTATTTTTTTTAAAAAAATTGCCAGCGTGTTTTTTGCAAGGATTGTCATTTGTGCTAGTTAATACATGGCATTTGACGTTTTTCAATCATCAAAGAAAAAGAAGAAGACCACATTATTTGATAAAAATATCCCCGTTCGATGCCTAACATGTCGGCTCCCATCTCACCAACCTCGCAGTGTGAGGGAGAGAGAGATACCTCTTCTCCTAACCCCATCACCGTCACGTGCAAACTAACCAACTCCCTCCAACCATCCCGTTCAAATTACAGAAAAGCCCCTCCGTTTCACTCCGGTCCGCTTCCCCCACCCACCGTCCTCCGTCCCGTCCATGGTGGCGGCCGAGCACCAGCAGTAGCACCGCCTCTGCTTGATGGCGCAGTACAGGCAATCCGGCGGCGGCTTCTTCGACTCCCGCGGCGGCGGGGCCCACCACCCGCTCCCGGACTACCACCGGGCACACCCCTCCAAACCCTCCCGGATCCGCCGCCCCGGCAAGCCCGCGCGCCGCCGCTCGCCGGCCGTTGCCGCAGCTGCCGCTGCAGTCCTGCTCCTCGCTGGCGTCTTCATCCTCTCGCGCCGCCTCTCTCGCGACCCCGCAGGTTCGTGGTTTCACACTCCCGGCACGGTGGTTTCTCCGGGGATGGGTTGAGGCGGTCCGCTCGGTGTTCTTGTTGCTTCGACAGGAGTAGTGAGAGAGGAGAGAGCAAATGGCATCTTTGACGCTCTTGGGATCGTCCATGGCGTGGCTGGATGCGAATGGGATCCAAATTCTGTTCGGTTGATCTGGTTATCTGTTAGTTCGGTTGTCTTAATGCACCACATGTTCGTACTGCTTTGCAGAGATCGGAGAGGATTCGGGAGGCGGGGAGGGTTTGCCGGAGTGGAACCGGAGCAAGAACTGGAAGGAGCTCAAGTTCGGCCATGGCGGTGGTGGCAGGAGTGCGCGGGATTCCAGGTACTGGGACCAGGACGATCGACGGCGCGACGAAGACTACTCGGAGGACGAGAAGGAGAAGGTCTCAGGTGCAGCTGGAAACACTGCTGATGCTGGTGGTGGCAGTGAGAAAAGCGTGAGCTCTGATCCCGGTATTGAGGAGAAAGGGTTGACCTTGGATACCAAGGGTGGTACTGACAAGGAGGTTCCAGAGTTGGCTGAAGGGGGGAAAGGAGGCACCTTGTACAATGAGGGTGGCAGGAAAGAGCTGGAGCAGTATGAGGCGGCCTCCATGGGTGCGTTGGGCACAGGAATGAGGGAGGTTGATCCAGATGATGAGTATGATGATGGCATTGATGATCCCGATGATTCTCAGATGCATTCTGCCGGTAGGAAGCTTGGTGATGGTATTCATGAGAACATAGGGAAGGAAGAGAATGCTGCCTTGGAGAGACACATGAAAGCAGCAGGTGGAAGGATTAGTGATGACAGTGATGCTGTTAACACGAATCAAAAGAAAGCTTCGGGTACTGGTGATAAGAAACATGGGTCCAAGAAGAAACCAAAGCGGAAAAAGTCTGGTGAGTTGTTCTCCCTTTTCAAGTTTGAAAGCAAGAGTCGGCCAATTTGAATTTAGGATCATGGTTTTCTTCCCTGAATTGGCGGAATTTTGATCCCATTCACTTAAAATAACATAAGATTTTTGTTGTTACTATCGTAATAGCTTTATGAGGTAATTCAGCTAGCTAAGTAGCTATATATATGCGTGCTATTTTTCTGCTGTAGTGAGATCATTATTTTTTTAGAAACATGAGATTTGATTGTAAGAATCTAATAGGAGACGCTGTTAGCATGTATAAGATGTGTACTGTACGTAGTGACTATTTAAGTGTTGAGTCATGAATAAAATATGAGCATGCATATTGTACCCAGTGGCTACCTAAATATTGCAACATGCATGACATGACCGTAATACTGGATGTCTTGAACATGTTAGACTGCCAACTGATAGGCTTGTGGCATAACATCTTCATAGTTTGCTGTTGGATTTAAGAATCGTAGATATGGTACTGATCTTGGATGACCAGGTTTTTGCCTGGTGAATTAACTGAAAATGTTAGCACGCAATGGTATCATGATAGTTGTATTATTTATTATGCAAGTCAAAATCAGTATCTGTGAGCTTTATTATTCGGTCTATCAGTACCTTTGCTATATTCTATATACCTAAGAGAGTCATCCCCACTAACTTATTTATCTCAACATGCAAGCATGCCACCTCACCATACAATTATGAATGGGATAAAGCCCGCCTCAACATGGAATTATGCATGGGAAAAGACCCACCACAACATTCAACCATGCATGCAAAAATGTTTCCCATTCAATTATTATACTTACATTCAATAAATATTTTTGCAACTATACATAATCAAATATAATAAATCATATGTATTTTTAATTTTGGTTCTCATGTTATCAACCTAAATATTCATCAACCAATTCCCACGGCAACACGCAGGGTATCCTCTAGTTTGATAATTTGTTGTACCATAAGTTCTGTTGATATCAAATATGACACTTTTTTTGCAATCAAGCTTGTTCCATGTCTTTAATATCTAATCATAAAATATTTAGCCTCTGTTCTTGATGGTTACCTAATTTGTTGGAACACATTAACCAGGTTCAACTTGTGAAATGAAGTTTCTGAACTCCACTGCTCAACTTGTAGAGCCTGCAAAAAATGAAAAATTTGCTAGCTTTAAGTTGGAGTATGTAGAGATTGAACAAAAACCAGCTGGATCAGAAAATTGGGAGCCAAGATTTGCTGGCCACCAGACTCTACAGGAAAGGGAGGAGTCATACGTAGCTCATGATCAACAATTGACATGTGCTTTTGTTAAGGGGCCTAATGGATCAAGCACTGGTTTTGATATATCTGAGGATGACAGGAAGTACATGAGCAAATGCCGCATTGCTGTATCTTCCTGCATCTTTGGAAACTCCGATCGTCTGAGGACTCCATTTGGCAAAACAGTATGGCATTTCTTGGCACATAACTCTTTGACAAATTTACACTTTTATTATGATTCCTCCATCCTGTATAAGTTGCAATAAGCAGCTTATAACAATTTGTTTCTGTAGGTTCCTTTGTTCTTGGTATGGTTTGTTGCAGAAAGTTTAGGATCTCATTAGCCTCGCTTTACTGTTATAGTCTCTAGGTACTTGTCAAAGTTAAAGCAGTATTTTCACTGCTGATTAGTTTCACATACAGACATAGAAAACCTTATATAATAGGTCTATGAAATGCAATCACATCTCCATTAATAGTATAATGATGCTATCTTTCGCTAAGTCCTTTAATGTCGATATGTGATACAAGATTGAAAACTCACTTTTCACATTTTTCTAAAATCACCATAACCACACTCTAAACTTAAGCAATTCCTGACCTTTTCTTTTGCTATGCCGCAACATGAAGTATCCTGTAGTATCCATTCATCCATTTAAATTTCTTTCTATGATATCTTTGCAGATTACAAGTCTCTCAAAGAAGACAGTTTGTTTTGCTATGTTTTTGGATGAAGTCACATTGCAAACTTTGCTATCTGAAGGCCAAAAAATGGACAGCATGGGTTTCATTGGTGTATGGAAGATCATATTGATTAAGAATATGCCTTATAATGACATGCGGAGAGTTGGGAAAATACCAAAACTTTTGGCGCATCGACTTTTCCCATCGTCAAGGTAAGAGCGAGTTTCTGCATAATATCTTCTGTCCTGATTGCCATGCATGTATTTCAGTGAAGGACTCAACTGTAGTTTTAAGTGTTATGCATGTAATTTCCCCATTGACAAATCATAACCTTGTGATCTCCCAAAAAGTCTTACCTTTTGCTCAACACACACTGGTTTGCCATGTGTTTGTTTTTCACAATTTAATCAAGGTTGTTTTGCACCAGGGAGTCAGTTGTCCCAGTCCTTATCGGGACAAGTAACAGTACATACTATCCAAAATTATTGAAATCCAAATTTCAATGTCAAATTTAATTTGTGGCGCCCTATTTGCTGTTTTGATTCAGAATATTGGATGGTCAGTATGCTAGCATAAAACTGCATGATTAGAGGTTTATGAGAAAAGGATGATGTTGTCACCATGTACCGATTCGGAAAAGATGATATTTGTAGTTAATTGAACAAAAATACCGTGGCTACTTATCTGTGGTTGCTGTAATTTTTATCAAATGGGTAGTTAAACAGCTCTGGAAAATTATTGGTTAACAGCATAATTGGCTGAGAACCAGTCAGCGACACCATATAGGTCCAGTAGTTTCAATACAGAATTTTGAACCCTTTTCCACTCCCCTTCATATCCTGGGACCTGGGTATTTGTTCCAGGCAATACTGTCACATCGGGGACTCATCCCATCCCCATCTGTATTGTGTGCCTGTCTGCTTATATCTTTGCTCAGAGTAGTAATCCATCTTGGTTTCTAAAACTCGATAGTGTCAGTGTCGCTGTCTCGAATATGCAGACCTGTGTTGGATGAATAATTGGTTTTCTGTTTCTGGTTTGTTCTCTTCCTGTCCAATAGCAGTGCGAGCACTGGCACAAAATGCCTGTTTCCCATGGTTTGTTCTCTCCATTGACACTGGAACACTAGCTTTTTTATACCCAGAGATTGTGTGTGGTCTGCTCTCCGGTATCTTTCTTATACTCTGAAGAAACCAATTGGTGGTGACAGTCATCCACTTTGGAATCGTACCAGCTGTCTGATTTGCTGCCAACTTGATCATCACCCATTTAAAATATGTTTTACAAAACACCCTGAACTACCATGGTTTTTTCTGACACGCCGATCAGCACTTCAGTTTGGTAAAATATATAGTCTTGTAAACATGTACGTCTTTTAATCTGTAGCATAAGTTGTAAATATGTAGTGTTTTTTTCTGCTAATGTATTATCGTGCTTTTTGTAACTCACAGTATGAAAAGGTAAATGTGCTTTGTCAGATAATTAGTGTGGGGCTTGTGCTTTAGTTTTACATCTTTAATGTGATGAACCATCCTGTTCTGCAATATTGTTTGTCTAAGAACATTACTTGTATCAGATTCTCGATCTGGCTGGACAGCAAATTGCGACTACAAACTGATCCTATCCTTATCCTAGAATATTTTCTTTGGCGGCATGGTTATGAATATGCTATTTCCAATCATTATGATCGGCACTGCGTATGGGAGGAAGTGGCACAAAATAAAAAGCTGAACAAGTTCAACCATACAATAATTGATCAACAGTTTGAATTTTACCAAGCTGACGGACTGACAAGGTTCAACTCATCGGATCCCCACAAGCTGCTACCAAGCTGTATGTTCTCTTACCTGCTGGTATTATTTCTAGTGTATGAATTGTGTTGACCTAAGAGATCTTTTTCCTCTTGTTGCAGATGTCCCTGAAGGTTCTTTCATCGTGAGGGAACACACACCGATGTCCAACTTATTCTCTTGTCTGTGGTTCAATGAGGTTGATCGCTTCACACCTCGTGACCAGCTCAGCTTTGCATATACATACTTGAAGCTTAGAAGAATGAATCCTAAGAAGTCGTTTCGCCTCAATATGTTTAAGGTGGGTGTGGTAAACCATCATAGCTAGGATTTATACAATACATCCGTTTAAGTTTAATCGTTATCCTATAAATTTTCAGGATTGTGAGAGGCGATCAATGGCAAAACTATTTCATCATCGATCGGAAGAGAGACATAGCAGTGGACAGCTAACAAGATAACAAAGATATTTTCAAAGGGTGGGTTTAGAGAGAAAGCAGAGATAGCACAAGGATTATACCTTTGGTACAGCTCACGAAGTTCAACCACTGTCAACATCTATGTCGGACCAGGGAGTCGATGCTGAATGGATCGCCGCAAGCGATCGCATGTACATCATGATCCTGCAGATTAGTTCCGCCGTTCTTTTTGTACTCTACAAAGGCGGATTAGGAAATGCTAGCTGTTTGGTTTCATAAGTTCTTGTTGCTTGCCGTGAAGTTTTGTTCATTCTTTTGGGGAAGAAACGGTCTGGCTGCACATGAACTCCTAGAGCCGGCCAGGCTCTGTGTACCATCATATGGTGTATTCTCATGTAATCCAAAATGGTTTAGTGAAATGTAATATTATGACAGGATGCTGCAATCTGTAATTCTCTCCAGGATAGGAAGTTAGTGATTTTTTGCATGAACTTTTGGAATCTTCAGTCTTGATTTTTTATGTGATCTACAAAATCAAATGACCTAAATTTGTCTGATATTTCCAAGCACATTACTTTGTGTTGAATGTGCAATAAACAATATGTTGCTTCACAAAAAAAAAGGCATAGGTGCTCTTGCTGGTTCAGGCTTGAAGCTATTTAACTCGTGGAAGAATAAATGAAATGTCATTTGCTTTATTGATCAGTCCCGGGACACTGTCAATACAAGTTACAAACCAAATTAAAGTGCAAACACATAAAACCACACGCTACAACAACTTCTACACCCTTTACAAAGAAGGAAAAAAGATACAGAAATTTCAGCTGATCGATGAATTAGCAATTCAGGATATCAAATCCAACATTACAAACATCACCAAATTTTTACACGGGATTAAAATCCAGAGGTAATTAAAATTCACCCCGATTCAGTTATGTGAGGACCTTGTCTCTGAAGATCCCCAGCATCTCATTCCTGCCCCTGATCACCTCATCAAAGACCTGATCAAGAACACAGTCGAACATCTCCACCCCCTCCCGGAGCTCGCCGGACCTCGTCCTCAGCAGCTCCACATGATCCTCGGACTCTTCCGTCTTGCCGCCGATCATGTCCCTCACCGCCGTGACGACACTCTCGTGCTCCGCGATGCTCGCCGGCAGCGCCGCCACACGGTCGTTGATCGCCGACAGCGACTCGCGCCACGGCCGCAGCTGCTCTGGGACGGCGGCGCGGGCGAGCGTGCTGCTGCGCGGGTGCGCGCCGCCGACGCCGACGTCGTCGTCGAGGAGGGAAGGGGGTGAGGCGTGGGTGAGCGCGTGGAGCACGGAGGTGGCCACGACGGCCATTGTGATCTTGGCGACGAGCGTGACGAGGACCATGCTGCCGCTTCCGGTGGAGCTGGAGATGATCTTTCCCCCCAGCCGCTCCGCCTCGCTCACCACTGCCTTCACGTCCGACAGCTTAGCGCGGACGGCGGCGGCCGGCGAGGACGGCGCGTCCGTCTCCTTCGGCGGCCCGGCGCTCTCAGCAACGAGCGAGGCGGCGACACCCCCGGCGCCGGCGCAGCCCACCTGCGCGGCGAAGTCCACCACCATGCAGTAGCGGTGCATCCGCGACACGGCGGACTTGAACGCGTTGCAGAAGTCCAGCAGCGCCGCCGTCTCCTGCATGTACTGCTCCAGCCAGTCCTCGCCGCCGCAGGGGTCGGCCCGCGCGTCGGCGCTCCTGAAGACAGCCAGCAGGTCCCGCTGCATCCGCCTCACCAGGCGCATGGCGTCGGCGCACCACCTCATCGACACCGCGGACCCGCCACCGCCGTCATCATCTTCGGCGGACAGCGTGGCCTCCAGGTGCGCGAGCCCGTCGACGAGCGAGGAGCAGAAGGCGGCGAGGAGAGGGCACTGCCGGCGACGAGCGCCGCCTGGTCTGAGGCATCTCATGGCCGCCATGCTCATGCATGCATAAGAAGATGGAGCAAGAGAGATGACCTGCGTATTTGCATGGTTTGGTTACTTGGAGGAGCAGGGAAGATGGATTTTTTCAAAGGGAGGGAAGAGGAGGAGTGAAGCAAGAGAACAACTTGTATACTATTCCATGCACCTCGTCTACTTTGCTTAACCTCTCCGCACTTCTTCTTTTGATTTGACCTGGGACCGGTTCTTTTTTTTAAAAACTTTTAATCATGACGGTACAATGAACATAAAAAATAACAAAAACTACATCCAGATTCGTAGACCGCCTAACGACGACTACAAGTATTGAAGCGAGCCGAAGACACGCCATCGTCATCGCCCCTTCCTCGTGGGAGCCGGGCAAAACTCGTCATAGTAAAAAGTCGGAAAGTCGTCGTGCTAGTGCTTCATATGACCAGCGCACCAAAACAGCAACCATCGTTCTTTGCGTAATTTGACCGGGTTTTTGGTGTTGAATCAAACCGGTCAAAAGTCGGAACGACATTTTTCAACCAAATGAAGATTGCAAGAAAGGTGTGCTACCAAATTGAGTCAATATTCATAGGAAGCAAACCCAATTCAAGAAATTGCAGAGAAGTCTGAAATCCAAAGTCTGGATACTGTTGCAGATGGTAAGGTAGTACTCACACGGTCACACCTACCGAAGGGGGTTTGTCCTGGCAAGTTTCAGTAGCTTGGTCCAACCAACCAGCCTTCACCTTGGTGTTTGTCCAGGTGTTTGGATTTGGATGTAGGAACAACCATTAAGTTATTGATTGACTTGCAAGGATGGATGGGATGGGGGGCCCTTTTGGGAGTGATGCCCTGACAAGGGAAGTAGTTCACTCTAAGTCTGTCACTGATTAAAAATGGCCCCATGCATGCTTGGCGCAATTCCTTCAAAATGATACTGGTCTTGGGGTTCATCATGAATATATAAACCACATTAGTCCAGCTGTTTGGGTTGGAATTATGCTTCCTAATTTGTGTGGATATCTTGCCTCCAAAACTTTGTTTGGATCGAAGGTTTGGGCTCGTTTCTGGTCAAAATAAATATCAGTGCCTTTGTTAAAAAAAATAGTTTGAGAACACGCAATGTGTGCCTTAGCTTTATAAAAAACAGAGGTAAAATATAAGGGCATCTCCAGCCGCGCCCCCAACAGGCCCTCTCCAGGCGTTTTTGCCGCGCCGGCGTAAAAAAAACGGCCCAGTCGCGCCCCCAGAAACCCGTTTTTCGCCGGCTCGGGTCAAAAATGGTGCTGGCGGATCCAGGCCGAACCCGGCGCCCTGGGGGGCGCTTGGGGAGCCGGCACAAGCGAAAAAGGCGCGTGGGTCCGCCCTGGCGGCGACCCGAGGGCCTTTTCCCGCCGTTTCTTGACGCTTTTCCCTCGCATCTCTCCCGTTCACTCGCCTTCCTCCCGCCATTCTCTCCCTTTCTCCCGCCAAACCCCCTCCCGCTCGCCTTCCAGTCGCCGCCATGCCGCCGAAGAAGTACGCCATGCCGCGCGCGGCGGCAACCGCGACTGGCGCCGTGGCCCAGCCGAAGCAGAGGAAGCCGAGGGCGCCGCCATCGAAGCCACCGGGCCTGTCGAACGCCGAGTGGAGGGTGGAAGTTCAGTGACGCGAAGCAGTCACCGCCGACCGGCGGAACAGGGCCATAGCCAAGAAGGCCCGCGACAACGCGGCGCGCGCGACGGCGTCTTCCTCATCGGTCGACCAGGCGGGGATGAATCCACCCGTCGTCAGCCACGCCCAGTACGCGCCCTGGGGACAGCAAGGCGTTGGATCTCCATGGGGTTCATCGTCGCCCGGCTACGCCGACGGCGACGTGCACGGTGGGTTCAACCCAAACGTGACCTTCCCTCATGGTCACCCCGCGACGCGCACGCCCTCGCCCGCCTTCGTCGGCGTGCAGTACCCTCCATACAACTACTCGCCGCCCGCCGCCTACGCGTCCACATCGACGCCCCATCTCTACCGTGGACCGCTGCCCTTCTCGCACCTCGGCGACGCCGACGACACGGGAGCCGACATGGACGACATCATCGCGACAGGATCGACCACGGCCGCCGCGTCTCTCGGGTTCGCCACCCAGGACGAGGTAGTGGATCTCAACGGCGACATGGAGGCCGAGCTCGGCTACGTCTATGGCGAGGACGCGCACGAAGCGCAGGAACCCGAGGAGGAGGAGGAGGAGGACGAGGAGGAGGAGGAGGAGCCGGCTCCTGTTCCGACGAAGGGGCGCCAGAAGAAGAAGAAGCGGGCGGCTAGGTCAGGCGAACCGCGCATCAAGTGGACGTCCAAGGAGGAGGAATGCCTCGCCGAAGCATGGAAAGTCGTCTGCCTCGACCCGACTACCGGCGCGAACCAGAGCTTGGAGACGTACTGGGACCGCATCAAGGCCGAGTTCGACGAGCGGAAGCTCGTTGACCCCTACTTCAAAAGCGTCTACATGCAGCGCGGCTCCAAGGCGATGGCGAACCATTGGGGGCGTATCCAGTTGGCGTGCAACAAATGGCATGGAATCGTCGAGGAGGTCGCGGCTCGCCCGGAGAGCGGCGCCAGCGTTGAGGATCAGGTACGCACGTCGTTCGCCCGCATATCTTCGTCATCTACGCCCGCCGCCCGCCAACTGTTTGTCCCTCCGCGCAGCTGCTGCATATGTTCGCCATGTATCGGGGCGACAACCAAGACGCCGACTTCAAGCACCTCCACGTCTACAAGCGCATTGACAAGTGCGAGAAGTGGGCGGAAGTCTGACGTGCCCTCGACAAGGCCAAGGAGACATACAAGCCGGACGCGACGACTCCGGGCGCGTCAGAGGGGCGGCCGGACGACCACAAATTGGCAAAGAAGGGGAAAAACACCGACGTGGCAACTGCGCGAGTGCAAGAGTCCATCGAGCATTGCCTCGCCGACGCCCAGGCCCGGGCCGTCCTACGCGAAGAGAAGACCGAGGCGCGGTGGTCGTCGCTGATGAAGAACAACGCCATCAAGCTCGACCTGCTCCGGACGAACGTCGCCGCGAAGAAGAGGAACACCGACATGGCTTTTCTGATGGGCGGGGCGGACATGCTCCAGAGCAACGACGAGAAGCTCAAGGCGTGGTACCTGGTGCAGCGCGGCCTCATCCTGAGTGAGCTGCCGATGGCAACACCGACGACGCAAGCTCCATCGCCCACGACCACACGGACGCCAAGCCCGAACGACGCCTCTACATCACCGCCCAGCAGTGCCGAAGCCGCGCCGACACAGCCCAGCACCGAAGCAGCTCCGACACCGCCGAGCCCGCGCACGCCGACTCCGCCAACGCCTGGCGCCGACCCCGCCGAGTGAATCATTGCGCACGTGAACTTGCGGCGTGCGGCGCCCTGTTTTTTTGTAACGCCAGACTACGTCCGATCGCCGGATTTGTGGCGTCTTTTGAGAGCGGGAACGACCAAGTTTAAATTTCCCGCATCCTGGGGCCGGCGCTTGGGGGCGTGACTGGGAGCTAGGTCGGCCCCAGGGGCCGAACTAGCGCCGGCACGCCCCCAGGCCGCTCTATTTAGGCGCCCTGGGGGGCCGAACGGCTGGAGATGCCCTAAGAACTCAGGCAAGCTCCCACCACACACCAACGAGTAGCAAACACCACTCCAACTCAAACACACAATACAACTTCAACTCCAACGCATAAGGGTCTGTCCTAAACCGATCAACAAAATCATGTCTCGACCAACACCGGCCGCTTCCAAAGAGCAACAACTCCAAACGAGTTCTCTTTGCCGACACACCTGTTGGAATTTGCTAGTGGGCTTTTGGCCCAAAACCCAACTAAAATTCTGAAATTCTATTGGCCCATTCATGCACACATGTGAGTGAGACTAAAATTTAGTCCCATCCCATAAGTTGAGAGGGAGAGTCGCACCTCTTTATAAGGTGAGCTCTTCTATCATTTGTATGAGCATGAGAAGAGAAGACCTACACGCGCGGTCCTCCTCCTCGCTCGCTTCGCCACGCCACGCCTCGCCACGTCACGACGCGCCGCGGGTTGCAGGAATGAGCCGAGCCGAGGACAGAGCATGCACGTATTCTATATTTTTGCTGCTCGGGAATTAATAAGTCATTAATTAACAATTAATGGACGCGTTAATTACTCAACCGTTTCCGATCCTTTTGGATCGTGGGGCTGTTACTTGGACGTGGGGTTTTCTCCACGACCTACCCGGCTCGCATTATATAGTCAAGCAGACGTCTACCCTAGTCGCCGCCGCATCGTATGGTTTTACACCATCGTTCCAGAGCATTACGCCGCCATGCAAGTCTTCTCCATCCCCCCTTCCTGCGTGCACCGCGAGAAGGGATAGCAGGCCTCCGGAACCCCGCCTCTCGTGATCCTGTACGAGAGAGGGCGATCAGGTTTTTGGGGAGCATCCTCGCACAACTGCTGGCAGCGACGACTTCGCCAACGACGACTTCTTTCCCGACCTCGGCAACCTCATCCTTAACGACATGGGTGACAACATCAACGCCGGTGGTGCTGCTCCCACTGCACCGTATGTGATTCTATCCCTCTTGTTCGAGATCGTGGTAGAATTCATGTTTCTAGTATGTGCCCTAAATGTGATCTGTTCATCTACTATGCTAGTTCGCATGATTAGTTTAATCTCTGCTAGTGTTGTCATGATTTATCTTCTGTTTATTCGGATTAAATCTCGTTGTAATTTTCTCATATAGGTAGAATTCATGTTTCTAGTATGTGTCCTAGATGTGATCTGTTCATCTACTATACTAGTTCGCATGATTAGTTTAATCTCTGCTAGTGCTGTCATGATTTATCTTCTGTTTATTCGTATTAAATCTCGTAGTAATTTGCTCATATTTTCAACAATCCAAAAACGTGATTATAGGCAATTTACACCGACTAGTTTTCCTGCGCATTTGAAGCCGCCTACCTTTAAGGGGGGTGCAATATAAGAGGTGGCGCATGAGAGCAGTGTACTGGTTTTAGACCATGTGCTGCTATGACGCCACTAAGGGCAAGCCTGAGGGCGATCTTAATCCAGCACAGTTGAAAGCTTTTGAGAAGATCGATACTCTCTTTAAAGGCGCCCTTCTGAGTGTTCTTGATGATTCCATTGTGGATTCGTATATGTCGTTTGACAACGGCAATGACATGTGGGCTGCGCTCGAGGCCAACTTTGGTGCCTCGGTCACTGGCAGCGAGTTGTACATCATGGAGCAATTCTATGACTACAAGATGATTGATGAGCGCTCTGTTGTACAACAGGCTCATGAGATACAATCATTCTCCAAGGAACTTGAGTACTTTAAGTGTGTGTTGCCGGACAAATTTGTTGCCGGGAGCATCATTGCCAAGCTTCCACCTTCGTAGAACAATTTTGCTACTTCCCTAAAACACAAGAGACAGGAGTTTTCCGTTTCGGATCTCATTGGTACTCTTAATGTTGAAGAGAAGGCGAGAGCAAAAGACACCCGTGCTCGATTTGCCGAGGGAGCTTCTTGAAGGAAATATGCCCTAGAGGCAATAATAAAGTTGTTATTTATATTTCCTTATGTCATGATAAATGTTTATTATTCATGTTAGAATTGTATTAACCAGAAACTTAGTACATGTGTAAATACTGTTGGGGAACGCAGTATTTCAATTTTTTTACCTATGATCACGCAAGATCTATCTAGGAGATGCATAGCAACGAGAGGAGAGAGTGTGTCTACGTACCCTCGTAGACCGGAAGCGGAAGCGTTTAGTAACGCGGTTGATGTAGTTGAACGTCTTCGCGATCCAACCGATCCAAGTACCGAACGCACGACACCTCCACGATCTGCACACGTTCAGCTCGGTGACGTCCCTCGAACTCTTGATCCAGTTGAGGCCGAGGGAGAGTTTCTTCAGCACGACAGTGTGGTGACGGTGATGATGAAGTTACCGACGCAGGGCTTCGCCTAAGCACTATGACAATGTGATTGAGGTGGAAAACTATGGAGGGGGGCACCACACACGACTAAGACAAATCTTGGAGTGCCTTTGGGGTGTCCCCCTGCCCACGTATATAAAGGAGGGGGAAAGAGGAGGCCGGCCTAGGAGGGGCGCGCCTATAGGGGGAGTCCAACTAGGATTCCCAATCCTAGTTGGAGTCCCCTTCCTTTTCCAAGAGGGGAGAGAGAGAGAGAGTAGGAGAGGGAGAAGGAAAGACAGGGGGCGCCGCCCCCTCCCTAGTCCAATTCGGACTTGCCATGGGGGGGGCACCCCTTGAGGCTCTTCTCTCCTTTCCCATATGGCCCATTAGGTCCCACTACTTCCCCCCCCCCAGCGAATTCCTGTAACTCTTCGGTACTCCGAAAAATACCCGAATCACTCGGAACCTTTCTGATGTCCGAATATAGCCTTCCAATATATCGATCTTTATGTCTCGACCATTTCGAGACTCCTCGTCATTTCCGTGATCTCATCCGGAACTCCGAACAACCTTCGGTACATCAAATCACATAACTCATAATACAAATAGTCATCGAACGTTAAGCGTGCGGACCCTACGGGTTTGAGAACTATGTAGACATGACCGATACACATCTCTGGTCAATAACCAATAGCGGAACCTGGATTCTTATATTGGCTCCTACATATTCTACGAAGATCTTTATCGGTCAAACCGCATAACAACATACGTTGTTCCCTTTGTCATCGGTATGTTAGTTGTCCGAGATTCGATCGTCGGTATCCTCATACCTAGTTCAATCTCGTTACGAGAAAGTCTCTTTACTCGTCCCGTAATGCATCATCCCGTAACTAACTCTTTAGTCACATTGCTTGCAAGGCTTATAGTGATGAGCATTACCGAGAGGGCCCAGAGATACCTCTCCGACAATCGGAGTGACAAATCCTAATCTCGATCTATGCCAACTCAACAAACACCATCGGAGACACCTGTAGAGCATCTTTATAATCACCCAGTTACGTTGTGACGTTTGATAGCAAACTAAGTGTTCCTCTGGTATTCGAGAGTTGCATAATCTCATAGTCATAGGAACATGTATAAGTCACGAAGAAAGCAATATCAACAAACTAAACGATCATAGTGCTAAGCTAACGGATGGGTCGTGTCCATCACATCATTCTCTAATGATGCGACCCCGTTCATCAAATGACAACACATGTCTATGGCTAGGAAACTTAACCATCTTTGATTAACGAGCTAGTCAAGTAGAGGCATACTAGGGACACCCTATTTGTCTATGTATTCACACATGTATCAAGTTTCCGGTTAATACAATTCTAGCATGAATAATAAACATTTATCATGATATAAGGAAATATAAATAACAACTTAATTATTGCCTCTAGGGCATATTTCCTTCAGTCTCCACTTGCACTAGAGTCAATAATCTAGTTCACATCGTCATGTGATTTAAAACCAATAGTTCACATCTTTATGTGATTAGTTCACATCTCCATGTGACTAATACCCAAAGGGTTTACTAGAGTCAATAATCTAGTTCACATCGCTATGTGATTAACACCCAAAGAGTGATCATGTTTTTCTTGTGAGAGAAATTTAGTCAACGGGTCTGCCACATTCAGAGCCATATGTATTTTGCAATTTTTTCTATGTCTACAATGCTCTGCACGGAGCTACTCTAGCTAATTGCTCCCACTTTCAATATGTATCCAGATTGAGACTCAGAGTCATCCAGATTGGTGTCAAAACTTGCATCGACATAACTCTTTACGATGAACTTTTTGTCACCTCCATAACCGAGAAACATATCCTTATTCCACTAAGGATAATTTTGACCGATGTCCAGTGATCCACTTCGGGATCACTATTGTACCCTCTTGCCAAACTCTTGGTGAGGTACACAATAGGTCTGGTACACTGCATAGCATACTTTATAGAACCTATGGCTGAGGCATAGGGAATGGCTTTTCATTCTCTTTCTATTTTCTGCCGTGGTCAGGTTTTGAGTCTTTACTCAACTTCACACCTTGCACCATAGGCAAGAATTCCTTCTTTGAGTGTTCCATTTTGAACTACTTCAAAATCTTGTCAAGGTATGTACTCATTGAAAAAATATATCAAGCGTCTTGATCTATCTCTATAGATCTTGATGCTCAATATGTAAGTAGCTTCACCGAGGTCTTTCTTTGAAAAACTCCTTTCAAATACTCCTTTATGCTTTCCAGAGAACTCTACATCATTTCCGATCAACAATATGTCATTCACATATACTTATCAGAAAGGCTGTAGTGCTCCCACTCACTTTCTTACAAATACAGGCTTCACCGCAAGTCTGTATAAAACCATATGCTTTGATCACTTTATCAAAGCATATATTCCAACCCCGAGATGCTTGCACCAGTCCATAGATGGATCGCTGGAGCTTGCACACTTTGTTAGCACCTTTAGGATTGACAAAACCTTCTTGTTGCATCATATACAACTCTTCTTTAAGAAATCCATTAAGGAATGCAGTTTTTACATCCATTTGCCAGATTTCATAAAATGTGGCAATTGCTAACATGATTTGGACAGACTCAAGCATCGCTACGAGTGAGAAAATCTCATCGTAGTCAACATCTTGAACTTGTCGAAAACCTTTTGCGACAATTCGAGCTTTGTATATAGTAATACTACTATCAGCATCTGTCTTCCTCTTGAAGATCCATTTATTCTCAATGGCTTGCGATCATTGGGCAAGTCAACCAAAGTCCACACTTTGTTCTCATACATGGATCCCATCTCAGATTTCATGGACTCAAGCCATTTTGCGGAATCTGGGCTCATCATCGCTTCCTCATATTTCGTAGGTTTGTCATGGTCTAGTAACATGACTTCTAGAACAGGATTACTGTACCACTCTAGTGCGGAACATACTCTGGTTGATCTACGAGGTTCAGTAGTAACTTGATCTGAAGTTTCATGATCATCATCATTAACTTCCTCACTAATTGATGTAGGCATCACTGGAACTGATTTCTGTGATGAACTACTTTCCAATTCGGGAGAAGGTACAATTACCTCATCAAGTTTTACTTTCCCCCCACTCACTTCTTTCGAGAGGAAATCCTTCTCTAGAAAGGATCCACTCTTAGCAACAAAGATCTTGCCTTTGGATCTGTGATAGAAGGTGTACCCAACATTTTCTTTTGGGTATCCTATGAAGACACACTTCTTCGATTTGGGTTTGAGCTTATTGATGACCCAAAAGTATAGGGGATCTATCGTAGTCCTTTCGATAAGTAATAGTGTTGAACCCAACAAGGAGCAGAAGGAAATGATAAGCAGTTTTCAATAAGGTATTCTCTGCAAGCATTGAAAATTATCGGTAACGGATAGTTTTGTGATAAGGTAATTTGTAACAGGTAACAAGTAATAAAAGTAAATAAGGTGCAGCAAGATGGCCAAATCCTTTTTGTAGCAAAGGACAAGCCTGGAAAAACTCTTATATAAAGGAAAGCGCTCCCGAGGACACATGGGAATTATCGTCAAGCTAGTTTTCATCACGCTCATATGATTCACGTTCGGTACTTTGATAATTTGATATGTGGGTGGACCGGTGCTTGGGTACCGCCCTTCCTTGGAAAAGCATCCCACTTATGATTAACCCCTCTTGCAAGCACCTGCAACTACAAAAGAAGTATTAAGATAAACCTAACCATAGCATGAAACATATGGATCCAAATCAGCCCCTTACGAAGCAACGCATAAACTAGGGTTTAAGCTTCTGTCACTCTAGCAACCCATCATCTATTTATTACTTCCCAATGCCTTCCTCTAGGCCCAAACAATGGTGAAGTGTCATGTAGTCGACGTTCACATGACACCACTAGAGGAAAGACAACATACATCTCATCAAAATATCGAAAGAATACCAAATTCACATGACTACTTATAGCAAGACTTCTCACATGTCCTCAGGAACAAACGTAACTACTCACAAACCATATTCATGTTCATAATCAGAGGGGTATTAATATGCATAAAGGATCTGAACATATGATCTTCCACCAAATAAACCAACTAGCATCAACTACAAGGAGTAATCAACACTACTAGCAACCCACATGTACCAATCTGAGGTTTTGAGACAAAGATTGGAAACAAGAGATGAACTAGGGTTTGAGAGGAGATGGTGCTGGTGAAGATGTTGATGGAGATTGACCCCCTCCCGCTGAGAGGACCGATGGTGATGATGATGATGATGATTTCCCCCTCCCGGAGGGATGTTTCCCCAGCAGAACAGCTCCGCCGGAGCCCTAGATTGGTTCCGCCAAGGTTCTGCCTCGTGGCGGCGGAGTTTCGTCCCGTGAGCTTGCTTATGATTTTTTCTCAGACTAAAGACTTCACATAGTAGAAGATGGGCACCGGAGGCCTTCCCGGGGGCCCACGAGACAGGGGTGCGCCGGGGGGTAGGGTACGCCCCCACCCTCGTGGCTAGGGTGTGGCCCCCCTCTAGTTAATTCTTTCACCAGTATTTTTTATATATTCCAAAACATGATCCCGTGAAGTTTCAAGACTTTTGGAGTTGTGCAGAACAGGTCTCTAATATTTGCTCCTTTTCCAGTCCAGAATTCCAGCTGCCGGCATTCTCCCTCTTCATGTAAACCTTGTAAAATAAGAGAGAAAAGGCATAAGTATTGTGACATAATGTGTAGTAACAGCCCATAATGCAATAAATATCGATATAAAAGCATGATGCAAAATGGACATATCAACTCCCCCAAGCTTAGACCTCGCTTGTCCTCAAGCGGAAGCCGATATCGAAAAATATGTCCACATGTTTAGAGATAGAGATGTCGATAAAATAAAATACAGACATGAGGGCAACATGATAATTCTTAGAACAACAAGATATATATATATATATTGTCATATGATTTCTTATGCTAAAGTAACAATTCATTCACAATTTCAAGTATGAATCAGAAACTTCGTTGAAAACTAACAAATATAATCTCAGTCATTGAAGCAATTGCAATTTATTATAACATCGGAAAGAGTCAATATAAGAGCTTTTCAGCAAGTCCACATACTCAACTATCGTTTAATCTTTCACAATTGCTAACAGTCACGCAATATTTATGGGTATGGAGTTTTAGTCAGACACAGAGAAAGATAGGGGCTTATAGTTTTGCGTCCCAACCTTTTACCACAAGGGTAACGTCAACAATAATAGTTCATGAAAACTCACATCCAATTAGCTATATATATCAAGATCTTTCCAACACATTGTGCTTGCCAAAGGATAAAATGTAAAAAGGAAAGGTGAAGATCACCCTGACTCTTGTATAAAGCATAGGACAAGAATAAAATATAGGCCCTTCACAGAGGGAAGCAGAGGTTGTTATGTGCTTTTATGGTTGGATGCACGAAATCTTAATGCAAAAGAACGTCACTTTATATTGCCACTTGTGATATGGACCTTTATTATGTAGTCCGTCGCTTTTATTTCTTCCACATCACAAAATCGTATAAAGCTTATTTTCTCCACACTAATAAATCATACATATTTAAAGAGCAATTTTTATTATATGCAACAATGAAACTTACTTGAAGGTTCTTACTCAATCCATAGGTAGATATGGTGGACTCTCACAGCAAAACTGGGTTTAAGGATGTTCGGAAGCACAAGTAGTATCTCTACTTGGTGCAAAGAATTTGGCTAGCATGAGGGGGAAAGGCAAGCTCAACATGTCGGATGATCCATGACAATATAATTTATTTCGGATGTAAGAAAACATAACCCATTACGTTGTCTTCCTTGTCCAACATCAACTTTTTAGCATGTCATATTTTAATGAGTGCTCACAATCATAAAAGATGTCCAAGATAGTATATTTATATGTGAAAACCTCTCTTTCTTTATTACTTCATATTAATTGCAACGATGACCAAAACTATGTTTGTTAACTCTCAACAACTTTTATTCATCATACTCTTTATATGTGAAGTCATTACTCTACATAAGATCCATATGATCTTTTTATTCTTACTTTTATTCCCTCAAGATCATAGCAAGATAGCAAAGCCCTTGACTCAAAACTAATCTTTATTATGTAAAGCTCATGGACTCGATTACATAGAAGGATCGTAAAGCAAAACTCAAAACTAGATCATACTAAACTTTATTCTACTAGATCAAGATATTACCAAAAGAATCGAACTAAGAAAAACGGTAAAGGTAGGAGTGTGATGGTGATACGATACCGGGGCACCTGCCCCAAGCTTGGCAGTTGCCAAGGGGAGTGCCCGTACCAGATACTCAGTTCTCTTTTGCTGGTGAAGAAGATGGCGGTGATGATGGATAGTCACACATCAAGCGTAGGAGATCCTCCAATTTGCGGATAATGCCCTTGAGTGCGGTGATATGCTCCTTCAACAAAATATTTTCACATGTGAGATACTTGTTTTGTATGAGAGCTAACTCAATCATCTTGAAATCTTCAATCTCCATTGGGGTAAGAAGATTGTGATGAGGTTGAAGGATGTCTTCGTCTTCTGCTGCCGGAACTTGATCCTCCATGGCCTTCTTGATCCCATCATCCTTGTTGATCTCCCAGGGTTCTTCTCTCTTCAGCTCTATCGTCATTAGCCAAGAATCATTGCCCTCATTGTTGGAGGAGGGGGACGACATGATGCCTGGCCTTGATAACTCTGGCAGAAAATAGCTCGAAACAAAAACAAGAGATATTTGCATGGTACGGTGATCAAAACCTTCGAGGGATTATATAATGAATTTTTACCGACCAAAATAAGTATCGTGCAAGAAAACGGAGTCCGGAGAGCACACGAGGTGCCCACGAGGCAGGGGCACGCCCAGGGGGGGGGGGTAGGGCGCGCCCTCCACCCTCGTGGACGCCTCTTGTCCTTCCCAGACTACTTCTTATTTTCCTATTTTCTTAAATATTCCAAAACGGAGAAAAATTGCTATTAGAACTGTTTTGGAGTCGGTTTACTTACCGTACCACATACCTATTCCTTTTCGGAGGCTGAAACGTTCTGGCAAGTGTCCCTTATGTATTCCTCGAGGGTTACGGTTTCAATAACATTAGTTTCAACATTTATAGGATTACCTGAGATATAATGTTTGATTCTTTGACCGTTCACCACCCTCGGATTTGTTCCTTCGAACTTGTTGATTTTTGTGGCACCGGAACGATAGACCTCCTCGATAACGTAAGGTCCTTCCCATTTAGAGAGGAGTTTTCCTGAAAAAAATCTCAAATGAGAGTTGTATAACAATACATAATCACCTACATTAAACTCACGCTTTTGTATCCTTTTGTCATGCCATCTTTTAACTTTTTCTTTAAACAGTTTGGCATTCTCATAAGCCTGGGTTCTCCACTCATCAAGTGAGCTAATGTCAAATAGCCTCTTCTCACCGGCAAGTTTGAAATCATAATTGAGCTCTTTAATGGCCCAATATGGCTTATGTTCTAGTTCGAGAGGTAAGTGACATGCTTTGCCATAAACCATTTTATACGACATACCCTTAGGATTTTTATATGCAGTTCTATAAGCCCATAATGCATCATCAAGTTTCTTGGAGGAATTCTTTCTAGATCTGTTAACGGTCTTTTGCAAAATTAATTTGAGCTCTCTATTACTCAGTTCTACTTGACCACTAGACTGTGGGTGGTATGGAGATGCAATTCTATGATTAACATCATACTTAGCAAGCATTTTACGAAAATCACCATGAATAAAATGTGAACCACCATCAGTCATTAAGTATCTAGGGACTCCAAACCTCGGAAAAATAACTTCTTTAAGCATCTTAATAGAGGTGTTATGATCAGCACTACTAGTTGGAATAGCATCTACCCACTTAGTAACGTAATCAACAACAACTAAAATATGTGTATACCCATTAGAGGAAGGAAACAGTCCCATATAATCAAAGCCCCAAACATCAAATGGTTCGATAACAAGTGAATAATTCATAGGAATTTCTTGACGTCTACTAATATTACCAATTCTTTGACATTCATCACAAGACAAGACAAACTTACGGGCATCTTTAAAAAGAGTAGGCCAATAAAAACCGGATTGCAATACCTTATGCGCAGTTCTATCTCCAGCATGGTGTCCTCCATAAGCCTCGGAGTGACACTTACATAGGATCTGTTCCTGTTCATGCTCAGGTACACAATGTCTAATAATACCATTTACTCCTTCTTTATAAAGATGTGGGTCATCCCAGAAGTAATGTCTTAAATCATAGAAAAACCTTTTCTTTTGCTGGTATGCGAAACTAGGTGGTATAAATTTAGAAACAATATAATTAGCATAATCAGCATACCATGGAGCAATACAAGAAGCAATTATGACAGCTAATTCTTCATCAGGAAAGCTATCATCTATAGGTAGTGGGTCATCAAGAACATTCTCTAACCTAGACAAATTGTCTGCAACGGGGTTCTCAGCTCCCTTTCTATTAATAATATGCAAATCAAATTCTTGTAGCAAGAGAATCCATCTAATAAGTCTAGGTTTAGCATCTTTCTTTTCCATAAGATATTTAATAGCGACATGATCAGTGTGAACAGTTACTTTAGAATCAACAATATAAAGTCTGAACTTATCACAAGCAAATACAACTGCTAAAAATTCTTTTTCAGTAGTAGCATAATTTCTCTGGGCACTGTCTAGAGTTTTACTAGCATATTGAATAACATTTAATTTCTTATCAACTCTTTGTCCTAGAACAACACCTATAGCATAATCACTAGCATCACACATAATTTCAAAGGGTAAATTCCAATCAGGTGGCTGAACAATAGGTGCAGAAATCAAGGCTTTCTTAAGTTTTTCAAATGCTTCTACACAATCATCATGAAAGACAAAAGGAACATCCTTTTGTAAGAGATTAGTCATAGGCCTAGAAATTTTTGATAAGTCTTTATTGAACCTCCTATAAAAACCGGCATGACTAAGGAAACTTCTTATACCTTTAATGTCCTTGGGACACAACATATTTTCAATAGCATCAACTTTAGCTTTATCAACTTCAATACCTCTTTCAGAAATTTTATGCCCCAAGACAATACCTTCATTAACCATAAAGTGGCACTTCTCCCAATTCAACACAAGATTTGTTTCTTCACATCTCTGCAAAACTCGCTCGAGGTTGCTTAAGCAATCATCAAAAGAAGTTCCATACACGGAGAAATCATCCATGAAAACCTCAACAATCTTTTCACAGTAGTCAGATAATATAGCCATCATACGTCTTTGAAAGGTAGCAGGTGCATTACATAAACCAAAAGGCATATGTCTATAAGCAAAGGTACTGAAAGGGCAAGTAAAAGTGGTCTTTTCTTGGTCCTCTTTTAACACAGGTAGTTGAGAGAAACCAGAATAACCATCTAGAAAGCAAAAAATGTGTATGTTTGGATAATCTTTCTAGCATTTGATCAATAAAAGGTAAAGGGTAATGATCCTTTTTAGTAGCTTAACTTAATTTGCGGATATCAATTACCATTCTATAACCTGTAACAATTCTTTGTGGGATCAATTCATTTTTATCATTAGGAACAACAATAATACCTCCCTTCTTAGGGACACAATGGACAGGACTTACCCACTGACTATCAGCAACGGGATAAATTAGACATGCCTCCAGAAGCTTTAGTATTTCTTTTCTTACCACTTCTTTCATCGTAGGACTTAACCGTCGTTGGTGATCAACAACCGGTTTTGTGTCTTTCTCCAACTTTATTTTGTGATGGCATAGAGTGGGACTAATTCCCTTAAGATCATCAAGAGTATATCCAATAGCAGCACGGTGCTTCTTTAGAGTTTTCAATAATTTCTTTTCTTCATGCTCTGAAAGGTTAGCACTAATAATAACAGGATATATCTTCTTCTCATCAAGGTAAGCATATTTAAGAGTATCAGGTAATGGTTTAAGCTCAAACACGTGATCACCCTTGGGTGGAGGAGGATCCCCTAGGATTTCAACAGGCAAGTTGTGTTTCAAAATATATCCCTGTTTAAAGAATACTTCATCTATTTCCCTTCTTTCATTCATAAACATATAATTTTCATGGTCGAGCAAATATTGTTCTAAAGGATCATTAGGAGGCACGGCAGTATAAGCAAGACCAATAATTTCATCTTTACTAGGCAATTCTTTATCACGGGGTTGTCTACGAAATTTAGCAAAATTAAACTCATGAGACATATCCCCCAAACCAATAGTAACAACATCCTTTTTACAATCTATCCTAGCATTAACAGTATTCAAGAAGGGTCTACCAAATATAATGGGACAAAAGTTATCTTGTGGGGAACCAAGAACAAGAAAATCAGCACGATATTTAACTTTCCCACACAAGACTTCAACATCTCTAACAATCCCAACTGGTGAAATAGTGTCTCTATTGGCAAGCTTAATTGTAACATCAATTTCCTCTATCTCAGCAGGTGCAATATCATGCATAATTTCTTTATATAAGGAATGAGGTATTGTACTTGCACTAGCACCCATATCACATAATCCATGATAGCAATTATCTCCTATGTTAACAAAAATAACAGGCATGCCTACAACAAGTCTATGTTTATTTTTAGGGTCAGGTCTAGCAATTCTAGCAGCTTCATCACAGAAGTTAAATAACATGCCCATCGATATATGGGCCAAGAGATCTTTAACCATAGCAATACTAGGTTCAACTTTAATTTGCTTAGGGGGTGTAGGTGTTCTAGTATTACTCTTACGAACCATAGTTGAAGTTTTAGCATGATCCTTTATTCTAACAGGGAAAGGTGGTTTCTCAATATAAGCAGTATGAACAACATGATCAACATTATAAGTGATAGTATTTTCTTCAACTTTAATAGGTGCAACTACTTTTACTTCAATGGAAGGATTATATTTAATCCACTTCTCCTTAGGGAGATCAACATGAGTAGAAAAAGATTCACAGAAAGAAGCTACTATCTCAGAGTCAAGTCCGTATTTAGTGCTAAATTCACAGAAAACATCGGTATCCATAAAAGACTTAACACAATCAAACTTGGGTGTTATACCTGACTCCTTACCTTCGTCGAGATCCCAATCTTCAGATTTGCGTTTAATTCTTTCCAATAAATCCCATTTGAATTCAATAGTCTTCATCATAAAAGAACCAGTACAAGAAGTATCGAGCATGGAGCGATTATTGAGAGAAAGCCGAGCATAAATATTTTGAATAATAATTTCTCTTGAGAACTCATGATTGGGCATGAATATAACATTTACTTAAGCCTCCCCCAAGCTTGAGCGATGATTTCTCCTTCGCGAGGCCAAAAATTATATATATAATTACGATCACGATGAACCAGATGCATAGGATAAAACTTCTGATGAAATTCCAATTTCAATATGTTGTAGTTCCATGATCCCATATCATCACATAGCCTAAACCATGTCAATGCCTTTCCCTTCAAAGATAAAGGGAAGACCTTCTTCTTGATAATATCCTCGGGCATACCTGCAAGGTTAAATAATCCATAAACTTCATCCACATAGATTAGGTGCAAATCGGGATGTAATGTTCCATCACTCGTGAAAGGATTAGCTAGCAGTTTCTCTATCATAACCGAAGGAATTTCAAAGTAAACATTTTCAGTAGGTTCAGTAGGTTGAGGAGCAACTCTTTGCTCTACTGGTCGGGGTGAAGATACCCCAAACAAGCCCCTCAAAGGATTATGTTCCATAGTAACAAGTGACAGTAAATTTCAGCACACTATATAATTTTTTCCTTACCAAATTCCACCTACCAAAGGCGCTTCACTCCCTGGAAACGGCGCCAGAAAAGAGTCTTGATGACCCACAAGTATAGGGGATCTATCGTAGTCCTTTCGATTAGTAAGAGTGTCGAACCCAATGAGGAGTAGAAGGAAATGATAAGCAATTTTCAGTAAGGTATTCTCTGCAAGCACTGAAATTATCGGTAACAAATAGTTTTGTGATAAGGTAATTTGTAACGGGTAACAAGTAATAAAAGTAAATAAGGTGCAGCAAGATGGACCAATCCTTTTTGTAGCAAAGGACAAGCCTAGACAAACTCTTATATAAAGGAAAGCACTCCCGAGGACACATGGGAATTATCATCAAGCTACTTTTCATCACGCTCATATGATTCGCGTTTGGTACTTTGATAATTTGATATGTGGGTGGACCGGTGTTTGGGTACTGCCCTTCATTGGACAAGCATCCCATTTATGATTAACCCCTCTTGCAAGCATCCACAACTACAAAATAAGTATTAAGGTAAACCTAACCATAGCATGAAACATATGGATCCAAATCAGCCCCATACGAAGCAACGCATAAACTAGGGTTTAAGCTTCTGTCACTCTAGCAACCCATCATCTACTTATTACTTCCCAATGCCTTCCTCTAGGCCCAAACAATGGTGAAGTGCCATGTAGTCGATGTTTGATACGTCTCCAACGTATCTATAATTTTTGATTGTTCCATGCTATATTATATTATGTTTTGGACATTATTGGGCTTTATTATACACTTTTATATTATTTTCGGGACTAACCTATTAACCGGAGGCCCAATCCAGAATTGCTATTTTTTTGCCTATTTTAGGGTTTCGCAGAAAAAGAATATCAAACGGAGTCCAAACGGAATGAAACCTTCGGGAACATGATTTTCGGAACGAACATGATCCAGAGGACTTGGGCCCTACGTCAAGACATCAACCAGGAGGCCACGAGGTAGGGGGGCGCGCCTACCCCCCCAAGCGCGCCCTCCACCCTCGTGGGCCCCCTGTTGCTCCACCGACGTACTCCTTCCTCCGATATATACCTACGTACCCCCAAACTACCAGATACGGAGCCAAAACCCTAATTCCACTGCCGTAACTTTCTGTATCCACGAGATCCCATCTTGGGGCCTGTTCCGGAGCTCTGCTGGAGGGGGCATCGATCACAGAGGGCTTCTACATCAACACCATAGCCCCTCCAATGAAGTGTGAGTAGTTTACTTCAGACCTACGGGTCCATAGTTATTAGCTAGATGGCTTCTTCTCTCTTTTTGGATCTCAGTACAAAGTTCTCCCCCTCTCTTGTGGAGATCTATTCGATGTAATCTTCTTTTGCGGTGTGTTTGTTGAGACCGATGAATTGTGGGTTTATGATCAAGTTTATCTATGAACAATATTTGAATCTTCTCTGAATTCTTTTATGTATGATTGGTTATCTTTGCAAGTCTCTTCGAATTATCAGTTTGGTTTGGCCTACTAGATTGATCTTTCTTGAAATGGGAGAAGTGCTTAGCTTTGGGTTCAATCTTGCGGTGTCCTTTCCCAATGATAGTAGGGGCAGCAAGGCACGTATTGTATTGTTGCCATCGAGGATAACAAGATGGGGTTTTCATCATATTGCATGAGTTTATCCCTCTACATCATGTCATCTTGCTTAAAGCGTTACTCTGTTATCTTGAACTTAATACTCTAGATGCATGCTGGATAGCGGTCGATGTGTGGAGTAATAGTAGATGCAGGCATGAGTCGGTCTACTTGTCTCGGACGTGCTGCCTATATACATGATCATACCTAGATATTCTCATAACTATGCTCAATTCTGTCAATTGCTCAACAGTAATTTGTTTACCCACCGTGAATACTTATGCTCTCGAGAGAAGCCACTAGTGAAACCTATGGCCCCCTGGTCTATCTTCCATCATATTAATCTTCCAATACTTAGTTATTTCCTTTGCCTTTTATTTTACTTTGCATCTTCATCATAAAAATACCAAAAATATTATCTTATCATATCTATCAGATCTCACTCTCGTAAGTGACCTATAGGGATTGACAACCCCTTATCGCATTGGTTGCGAGGATTTATTTGTTTGTGTAGGTGCGAGGGACTCGTGCGTGGCCTCCTACTGGATTGACACCTTGGTTCTCAAAAACTGAGGGAAATACTTACGCTACTCTGCTTCATCACCCTTTCCTCTTCAAGGGAAAACCAACGCAAGTGCTCAAGAGGTAGCAAGAAGGATTTCTGGCGCTGTTGCCGGGGAGGTCTACGCAAAAGTCAACATACCAAGTACCCATCACAAAACCTTATCTCCCGCATCACAGAACCTAAGATCTATGGATCCTCATACGCTTGCTAATATTTTTAAGAGATCCAATTATGATGAACCAATTGCTAGTGAGTTTTATGCACTAGATTATCTTTATAAGGTTTTGCTTGAAATTCGTGAATCTGAAAAGTGTGATGAATTACTTTATGAAGCGATTCATGATAGATCTTTGAATAAAAAGCATGATTGCAATGATTTTATTATAAATTCTATTTATGTAAATTGTGCTAATAATATGCAAAGCCCTAAGCTTGGGGATGCTAGTTTTGCTACGTCCTCTACTTGTTGCGATGATCATGATTGGGGTGATTCTTCTTATGATCTTGAAAATTTATTTAAGCCCCATGATGAATATGATATTGATAATAGTGTTTGCAATAATATTGAAAGTGGGTTTGGAAGAGTGTCAACTTTAGACCCCACATATTTGGATAATGTTCAATCTTATAAAGTTTTTGATAAAAGTGGGTTTGAAGAGGTCATGACTTTAGTTAATGTTAATCCCACTATTTTGAAAGAGTGTCAACTTTGCATGCATGTGGATCGTGTTGAAAGTATTTTATGTGATAGCTATTTTGTTGAATTTGCTTATGATCCCACATGTAATTATTATGAGAGAGGAAAATATGGTGGTAGAAATTTTCATGTTACTAAATTACCTCTCATTATGTCGAGATTGCTATTGTTTCTTTCCGCTTCCTTGCATATGCTAGTTTTTGCTTGCCTTGATAATTTGTTTACCTATAAGATGCCTATGCATAGGAAGTATGTGATACTTAGATGTGTTTGTCACGCGTTTTATGATGCTCTCTTTGTGCTTCAATTCTTGTCTTTCCTGTGAGCATCGTTGAAATCTTATGCCTAGCTATAAGGCTTTCAATAAATAATTTATCTAGCCTCTGTTTTGATTGTGTTTTTTGTGTTTAATTAGTGTTTGTGCCAAGTAGAACCGTTGGGAAGACTTGGGGAAAGTATTTTTAATCTTGCTGTAAAAAACAGAAACTTTAGCGCTCACGAGAACTGCTGCCATTTTTATTTGGAAAGTGATATTTAGTTAATTATTTTTGCAGATGATTAATAGATAAATTCCTCACGTCCAGCAATTTATTTTAGAATTTTTTGGGTTCCAGATCTTGCGTTAGCTACAGATTACTACAGACTGTTCTGTTTTTGACAGATTCTGTTTTTCGTGTGTTGTTTTCTTATTTTGATGAATCTATGGCTAGTAAAATAGTTTATAAACCATAGAGAAGTTGGAATACAGTAGGTTTAAAAACAATATAAATAAAGAATTGAGTTAATTACAGTACCTTGAATTGGTGTTTTCTTTTCTTTCGCTAACGGAGCTCACAAGATTTTCTACTTTAAGTTTTGTGTTGTGAAGTTTTCAAGTTTTGGGTAAAGATTTGATGGATTATGGGACAAGGAGTGGCAAGAGCCTAAGCTTGGGGATGCCCATGGAACCCCCAAGATAATCTAAGGACACCTAAAAGCCAAAGCTTGGGGATGCCCCAGAAGGCATCCCCTCTTTCATCTACTTCTATCGGTAACTTTACTTGGAGCTATATTTTTATTCGCCACATAATATGTGTTTTGCTTGGAGCGTCTTGTATGATTTGAGTCTTTGCTTTTTAGTTTACCACAATCATCCTTGCTGTACACACCTTTTTGAGAGAGACACACATGATTCGGAAATTATTAGAATACTCTATGTGCTTCACTTATATCTTTTGAGTTATATAGTTTTTGCTCTAGTACTTCACTTATATCTTTTAGAGCACGGTGGTAGATTTGTTTTATAGAAACCATTGTTCTATCATGCTTCACTTATATTATTTTAAGAGTCCTACAAAACAGCATTGTAATTTGCTTTAAATATTTTAGGCATTCAAGATTAATAATAAAATTTTCTTTATGAGTGTGTTGAATACTATGAGAAGTTTGAAACTTGATAATTGTTTTGAGATATGGAGATGGTGATATTAGAGTCGTGCTAGTTTAGTAGTTGTGAATTTGAGAAATGCTTGTGTTGAAGTTTTTGATTCCCGTAGCATGCACGTATGGTGAACCATTATGTTAAGAAGTCGGAGCATGAGGTATTTATTGATTGTCCTCCTTATGAGTGGCGGTCGGGGACGAGCGATGGTCTTTTCCTACCAATCTATCCCCCTAGGAGCATGCGTGTAGTACTTTGTTTTGATAACTAATAGATTTTTGCAATAAGTATGTGAGTTCTTTATGACTAATGTTGAGTCCATGGATTATACGCACTCTCACCCTTCCACCATTGCTAGCCTCTCTAATACCGCGCACCTTTCGCCGGTATCATACACCCACCATATACCTTCCTCAAAACAGCCACCATACCTACCTATCTTGGCATTTCCATAGCCATTCTGAGATATATTGCCATGCAACTTTCCACCGTTCCGTTTACTATGACACGCTCCATCATTGTCATATTGCTTTGCATGATCATGTAGTTGACATTTTAGTTGTGGCAAAGCCACCGTGCATAATTCTTTCATATAAGTCACTCATGCATCATTGCTATCCCGGTACACCGCCAGAGGAATTCATATAGAGTCATACTTTGTTCTAGTATAGAGTTGTAATCATTGAGTTGTAAATAAATAGAAGTGCGATGATCATCATTCATAGAGTATTGTCCCAAATAAAAAAGAGAAAGGCCAAATAAAAAAGGAAGGGGCAATACTACTATCATTTTTCCACACTTGTGCTTCAAAGTAGCACCATGATCTTCATAATAGAGAGTCTCCTATGTTATCACTTTCATATACTAGTGGGATTTTTTCATTATAGAACTTGGCTTGTATATTCCAACGATGGGCATCCTCAAAATGCCATAGGTCTTCGTGAGCAAGCAAGGTGGATGCACACCCACTTAGTTTCTTTTTGTTGTGCTTTCATATACTTATAGCTCTAGTGCATCCGTTGCATGGCAATCCCTACTCACTCACATTGATATCTATTGATGGGCATCTCCATAGCCCGTTGATACGCCTAGTTGATGTGAGACTATCTTCTCCCTTTTTGTCTTCTCCACAACCACCATTCTATTCCACCTATAGTGCTATGTCCATGGCTCACGCTCATGTATTGCGTGAAGATTGAAAAAGTTTGAGAACATTAAAAGTATGGAACAATTGCTTGGCTTGTCATCGGGGTTGTGCATGATTTGAATACTTTGTGTGGTGAAGATGGAGCATAGCCAGACTATATGATTTTGTAGGGATAACTTTCTTTGGCCATGTTATTTTGAAGAGACATAATTGCTTAGTTAGTATGCTTGAAGTATTATTATGTCTATGTCAATATTAAACTTTTGTCCTGAATCTTTCGGATTGAATATTCATACCACAATTAAGAGAATTACATTGAAATTATGCCAAGTAGCATTCCACATCAAAAATTCTATTTTTATCATTTACCTTCTCAAGGACGAGTAGGAATTAAGCTTGGGGATGCTTGATATGTCTCCAACGTATCTATAATTTTTTATTGTTCCATGCTATATTATATTGTGTTTTGGACATTATTGGGCTTTATTATACACTTTTATATTATTTTTGGGACTAACCTATTAACCAGAGGCCCAACCTAGAATTGCTGTTTTTGCCTATTTTAGGGTTCCGCAGAAAAGGAATATCAAACGGAAGCCAAACGGAATGAAACCTTCGGGAACGTGATTTTCGGAACGAGCATGATCCAGAGGACTTGGACCATACGTCAAGACATCAACTAGGAGGCCACGAGGTAGGGGGCGTGCATACCCCCCCCAGGCGCGCCCTCCACCCTCGTGGGCCCCCTGTTGCTCCATCGATGTACTCCTTCCTCCTATATATACCTACGTACCCCCAAACTACCAGATACGGAGCCAAAACCCTAATTCCACTGCCGTAACGTTCTGTATCCACGAGATCCCATCTTGGGGCCTGTTCCGGAGTTCTGCCGGAGGGGGCATCGATCACGGAGGGCTTCTACATCAACACCATAGCCCCTCCGATGAAGTGTGAGTAGTTTACTTCAGACCTACGGGTCCATAGTTATTAGCTAGATGGCTTCTTCTCTCTTTTTGGATCTCAATACAAAGTTCTCCCCCTCTCTTGTGGAGATCTATTCGATGTAATCTTCTTTTGCGGTGTGTTTGTTGAGACCGATGAATTGTGGGTTTATGATCAAGTTTATCTATGAACAATATTTGAATCTTCTCTGAATTCTTTTATGTATGATTGGTTATCTTTGCAAGTCTCTTCGAATTATCAGTTTGGTTTGGCCTACTAGATTGATCTTTCTTGAAATGGGAGAAGTGCTTAGCTTTGGGTTCAATCTTGCGGTGTCCTTTCCCAGTGATAGTAGGGGCAGCAAGGCACGTATTGTATTGTTGCCATCGAGGATAAAAAGATGGGGTTTTTATCATATTGCATGAGTTTATCCCTCTACATCATGTCATCTTGCTTAAAGCGTTACTCTGTTATCTTGAACTTAATACTCTAGATGCATGCTGGATAGCGGTCGATGTGTGGAGTAATAGTAGTAGATGCAGGCATGAGTCGGTCTACTTGTCTCGGACGTGCTGCCTATATACATGATCATACCTAGAATTCTGATAACTATGCTCAATTCTGTCAATTGCTCAACAGTAATTTGTTTACCCACCGTGAATACTTATGCTCTCGAGAGAAGCCACTAGTGAAACCTATGGCCCCCTGGTCTATCTTCCATCATATTAATCTTCCAATACTTAGTTATTTCCTTTGCCTTTTATTTTACTTTGCATCTTTATCATAAAAATACCAAAAATATTATCTTATCATATCTATCAGATCTCACTCTCGTAAGTGACCGTGTAGGGATTGGCAACCCCTTATCGCGTTGGTTGTGAGGATTTATTTGTTTGTGTAGGTGCGAGGGACTCGTGCGTGGCCTCCTACAGGATTGATACCTTGGTTCTCAAAAACTGAGGGAAATACTTACGCTACTCCGCTGCATCACCCTTTCCTCTTCAAGGGAAAACCAACGCAAGTGCTCAAGAGGTAGCAACGTTCACATGACACCACTAGAGGAAAGACAACATACATCTCATCAAAATATCGAACGAATACCAAATTCACACGACTACTTATAGCAAGACTTCTCCCATGTCCTCAGGAACAAACGTAACTACTCACAAACCATATTCATGTTCATAATCAGAGGGGTATTAATATGCATAAAGGATCTGAACATATGATCTTCCACCAAATAAACCAACTAGCATCAACTACAAGGAGTAATCAACACTACTAGCAACCCACATGTACCAATCTGAGGTTTTGAGACAAAGATTGGATACAAGAGATGAAGTAGGGTTTGAGAGGAGATGGTGCTGGTAAAGATGTTGATGGAGATTGACCCCCTCCTGCTGAGAGGATCGATGGTGATGACGATGATGATGATTTCCCCCTCCCGGAGGGATGTTTCCCCGGCAGAACAGCTCCACCGGAGCCCTAGATTGGTTCTGCCTCGTGGCGGCGGAGTTTCGTCCCATGAGCTTGCTTATGATTTTTTTTCTCAGACGAAAGACTTCATATAGCAGAAGATGGGCACCGGAGGCCCGCCAGGGGGCCCACGAGACAGGGGGCGCGTCCAGGGGGTAGGGCGCGCCCCCACCCTCGTGGCCAGGGCGTGGGCCCCCTCTGGTTAATTCTTTCGCCACTATTTTTTTATATATTCCAAAACGTGCTCTCGTGATGTTTCAGGACTTTTGGAGTTGTGCAGAATAGGTCTCTAATATTTGCTCCTTTTCCAGCCCAGAATTCCAGCTGTCGGCATTCTCCCTCTTCATGTAAACCTTGTCAAATAAGAGAGAAAAGTCATAAGTATTGTGACATAATGTGTAGTAACAGGCCATAATGCAATAAATATCGATATAAAAGCATGATGCAAAATGGATGTATCACTTATCAGGCTGAAACTTTTTCACATAAGTATCGCAACCCCAAACTTTAAGAAAGACAGCTTAGGTTTCTTTCTAAACCATAGTTCATACGGTGTCATCTCAACGGATTTTAGATGGGGCCCTATTTAACGTGAATGCAGTTGTCTCTAATGCATAACCCAAAACGATAGTGGTAAATCGGTAAGAGACATCATAGATCGCACCATATCTAATAAAGTATGGTTACGACGTTCAGACACACCATTACACTGTGGTGTTCCAGGTGGCGTGAGTTGCGAAACTATTCGACATTTTTTCAACTGAAGGACAAACTCATAACTTAAATATTTCGTCTCCTGCAATCAGATCATAGAAACTTTATTTTCTTGTTACGATGATTCTCTACTTCACTGTAATTTTTTTTGAACTTTTCAAACGTTTCAGAAATGTGTTTCATTAAGTAGATATACTCATATCTGCTCAAATCATCTGTGAAGGTCAAAAAATAGCGATACCCGCTGTCGGTGTCAAAACTGGCGGATCTCGGGTAGGGGGTCCCGAACTGTGCGTCTAGGCCGGATGGTAACAGGAGGCAAGGGACACGAAGTTTTACCTAGGTTTGGGCCCTCTCGATGGAGGTAAAACCCTACGTCCTGCTTGATTAATATTGATGATATGGGTAGTACAAGAGTAGATCTACCATGAGATCAGAGAGGCTAAACCCTAGAAGCTAGCCTATGGTATGATTGTTTTTGTGTATGTTGTATCGACTAGCCTGGCCCTGGTTTATATAATGCACCAGAGGCCTAGGTTAACAAGAGTCCTAGCCGAATACGCCGGTGGGGAGAAGTCCTTGTCTTGATCGCCAAGTCTTTGTGGAATCTTCCTTGTATGCGGCAGCTGTCCGAACTGGCCCATGAGTATACGGCCATGGGGGGCCTCGGCCCAATCTAATAGATCGGGAGACGATGTGGTGAGTACCCCCTAGTCCAGGACACCGTCACCCACCGTGAGCCTCAACACTCATTGGATCGCATACATCAATATGTATTATTTCTAATAAGTTTGTTGTTCGCTCCATTGTTCTGGAGAACGGAGTTTTAGTCATCTTGCCCATGAGGCATGGTTCGCAAGCATCAAGTGATTCCAAAAGTCCATTAGTATGGAGTTTCTTCATGCGCTTTACACCAATATGACCTAAACGACAGTGCCACAAATATGTTGCACTATCATTATTAACTTTGTATCTTTTGGCTTCAATATTATGAATATGTGTATCACTACTATCGAGATTCAATAAACCATTCACCTTGGGTGTATAACCACAGAAGGTTTTATTCATGTAAACAAAATAACAATTATTCTTCTTAAATGAATAATCGTATTGTAATAAACATGATCTAACCATATTACGCCCAACGCAAACACCAAATAACATTTATTTTAGGTTTAACACAAATCCCGAAGGTAAAGAGAGTGTGCGATGGTGATCTTATCAACCTTGGAATTACTTCCAACACACATCGTCTCCTCACCATCAACTAGTCTCTATTCATTTTGTAACTCCTGTTTCAAGTTACTAACCATAGCAACTGAACCAGTATCAAATACCCAGGGGCTACTATGAACACTAGTAAAATACACATCAATAACATGTATATCATATATACTTTTGTTCACTTTGCCATCCTTCTTATCCGACAAGTATTTGGGACAGTTCCGCTTCCAGTGACCATTTCCTTTGCAGTAGAAGCACTAAGTTTCAGGCTTGGGTCTAGTTTTGGGCTTCTTCATGGGAGTGGCAACTTGCTTGCCATTCTTCTTGAAGTTCCCTTTGTTTCCCTTGCCCTTTTACTTGAAACTAGTGGTCTTGTCAACCATCAACACTTGATGCTTTTCTTGATTTCTACCTTCACCGATTTCAGCATCGCGAAGAGCTTGGGAATCATTTTATGTCGTCCATTGCATATTATAGTTCATCACTAAGTTCTAGTAACTTTGGTGGTAGTGACTAGAGAACTCTGTCAATCACTATCTTATCTGGAAGATCAACTCCCACTTGATTCAAGCAATTGTAGTACCCAGAAAATCTGAGCACATGCTCACTGGTTGAGCTATTCTCCTCCATCTTGTAGGAAAAGTACTGTCAGAGGTCTCATACCTCTCGACACGGGCATGGGTCTGAAATACTAATTTCAACTCTTGGAACATCTTATATGCTCTGTGGCGTTCAAAACATTTTTGAAGTCCCGGTTCTAAGCCTTAAAGCATGGCGCACTAAACTATCAAGTAGTCATCATACCGAGCTTGCCAAACGTTCATAACGTCTGCCTCTGCTCCTGCAATAGGTCCGTCACCTAGCGGTGCATCAAAGACATAATTCTTCTGTGCAGCAATGAGGATAATCCTCATATCACGGAGCTAGTCCGCATCATTGCTACTAACATCTTTCAACATAGTTTTCTCTAGGAACATATCATAAATAAAACGGGGAAGCTATACGCGAGCAATTGATCTACAACATAGATATGCAAATACTATCAGGACTAAGTTCATGATAAATTTAAGTTCAATTAATCATATTACTTAAGAACTCCCACTTAGATAGACACCCCTCTAGTCATCTAAATGATCATGTGATCCCTATCAACTAAACCATGTCCGATTATCACGTGAGATGGAGTAGTTTTCAATGGTGAACATCACTATGTTGATCATATCTACTATATGATCCACGCTCGACCTTTCGGTCTCAGTGTTCCGAGGCCATATCTGCATATGCTAGGCTCCTCAAGTTTAACCTGAGTATTCTGCTTGTGCAAAACTGGATTGCGCCCATTGTATGTGAACGTAGATCTTATCACACCCGATCATCACGTGGTGTCTCGGCACGATGAACTGTAGGAACGGTGCATACTCAGGGAGAACACTTATACCTCGAAATTTAGTGAGAGATCATCTTATAATGCTACCGCCATACTAAGCAAAATAAGATGCATAAAGGATAAACATCACATGCAATCAAAATAAGTGATATGATATGGCCATCATCATCATGTGCCTTTGATCTCCATCTCCAAAGCACCGTCATGATCACCATCGTCACTGGCTTGACACCTTGATCACCATCGAAGCATCATTGTTGTCTCGCCAACTATTTCTTCTATGACTATCGCTACCACTTAGTGATAAAGTAAAGCAATTACATGGCGATTGCATTTCATGCAATAAAGCGACAACCATATGGCTCCTGCCAGTTGCCGATAGCTGTTACAAAAGAATGATTATCTCATACAACAAATTGTATATCATCACGTCTTGACCATATCACATCACAACATGCCCTGCAAAAACAAGTTAGACGTCCTCCACTTTGTTGTTGCAAGTTTTACGTTGCTGCTATGGGCTTAGCAAGAACCGTTCTTACCTAGGCATCAAAAACCACAACGCGGTATAGTGATTGCTTTTTGATCTTCAGAAAGAACCCTGTTCATTGAATCCGATTCAATTAAAGTTGGAGAAACTGACACCCGCCAGCCACCTATGTGCAAAGCACGTCGGTAGAACCAGTCTCATGAACGCGGTCATGTAATGTTGGTCCGGGCCGCTTCATCCAACAATACCGCTGAATCAAGAAACAACTAGTGACGACAAGCAATATGTATATTGTTGGGGAACACAGTAATTTCAAAAAAATCCTACGCACACGCAAGACTTATCATGGTGATGCATAGCAATGAGAGGGGAAGAGTGTTGTCCACGTACCCTCGTAGACCGTAAGTGGAAGCGTTATGACAACACGTTGATGTAGTTGTACGTCTTCACGATCCGACTGATCCTAGTACCGAAAGTATGACACCTCCGTGATCTGCACACGTTCGGCTCGGTGACGTCCCACGAACTCTCGATCTAGCTGAGTGTCGAGGGAGAGCTTCGTCAGCACGACGGTGTGATGACGGTGATGATGAAGCTAGTGGCACAGGGCTTCGCCTAAGCACTACGACGATATGACCGAGGTGGATTATGGTGGAGGGGGGCACCGTACACGGCTGGAAACAATCAACTTGTGTGTTCTAGGGTGCCCCCTTACCCCGTATATAAAGGAGCAAGGGGAGGCCGGCCGGCCCTAGGGCGTGCCAAGGAGGGCAGGAGTCCTCCTCCTAGTAGGAGTAGGACTCCCCCTTTCGTAGTCCAACTAGGAGGGGAAGTGGAAGGAAGGGAGAGGAAGAGGAGAAGGAAAGGGGGGCGCGCCCCCCTCCCTAGTCCAATTCGAACTCCCTATAAGGAGGGGGCGCGGCTGCCCCTTGTGGCCTGCCTCCCCTCTTCCCTATGGCCCATGAAGGCCCAACTTTCCCTGGGGGGAGGGGGTTCCGGTAACCCTCCGGCACTCCAGTTTTCTCCGAAATCACCCGGGACACTTCCGGTGTCCGAATATAGCCGTCCAATATATCAATCTTTATGTCTCGACCATTTCGAGACTCCTCGTCATGTCTGTGATCATATCCGGGACTCCAAACTACCTTCGGTACATCAAAACACATAAACTCATAATATCAATCGTCACCGAACGTTAAGCGTGCAGACCCTACGGGTTCGAGAACTATGTAGACAGGACCGAGACACGCCTCCGATCAATAACCAATAGCGGAACCTGGATGTTCATATTGGCTCCCACATATTCTACGAAGATCTTTATTGGTCAAACCGCATAACGATATTCGTTGTTCCCTTTGTCATCGGTATGTTACTTGCTCGAGATTCGATCGTCGGTATCTCAATACCTAGTTCAATCTCGTTACCGGCAAGTCTCTTTATGCGTTCCGTAATGCATCATCCCGTAACTAACTCATTAGTCACATTGCTTGCAAGGCTTATAGTGATGTGCATTACCGAGAGGGCCCAGAGATACCTCTCCGATACTCGGAGTGACAAATCCTAATCTCGATCTATGCCAACTCAACAAATACCATCGGAGACACCTGTAGAGCATCTTTATAGTATCCCAGTTATGTTGTGATGTTTGATAGCACACTAAGTGTTCCTCCGGTATTCGGGAGTTGCATGATCTCATAGTCATAGGAACACGTATAAGTTAAGGAGAAAGCAATAGCAACAAACTAAACGATCATCGTGCTAAGCTAACAGATGGGTCAAGTCAATCACATCATTCTCTAATGATGTGATCCCATTAATCAAATGACAACTCATGTCTATGGTCAGGAAACATAACCATCATTGATTCAACGAGCTAGTCAAGTAGATGCATACTAGTGACACTCTGTTTGTCTAGTTATTCACACATGTACTAAGTTTCCGGCTAATACAATTCTAGCATGAATAATAAACATTTTATCATGATATAAGGAAATATAACTAACAACTTTACTATTTCCTCTAGGGCATATTTACTTCATATATACCCACGCCCACAACTCCTTTGTGTTCTACTCGTGCACATAACATCTGCGCATAGACCTTGCTCTGATGCCACTATTGGGGAATGCAGTATTTCAAAAAATTTACCTACGATCACGCAAGATCTATCTAGGAGATGCATAGCAACGAGAGGAGGGAGTGTGTCTACGTACCCTCATAGACCGAAAGCGGAAGCATTTAGTAACGCGGTTGATGTAGTCGAACGTCTTTGCGATCCAACCGATCCAAGTACCGAACACACAACACCTCCGCGATGTGCACACGTTTAGCTCGGTAACGTCCCTCAAACTCTTGATCCAGTTGAGGCCGAGGGAGAGTTTCGTCAGCATGACGGCGTGGTGACGGTGATGATGAAGTTACTGACGCAGGGCTTCGCCTAAGCACTACGACAATATGACTGAGGTGGAAAACTATGGAGGGGGGCACCGCACATGGCTAAGACAAATCTTGGAGTGCTTTCGAGGTGCCCCCTGCCCACGTATATAAAGGAGGGGGGAAGGGGAGGCCGTCCTAGGAGGGGCGCGCCTATAGGGGGAGTCCAACTAGGATTCCCAATCCTAGTTCGAGTCCTCTTCCTTTTCCAAGAGGGGAGAGAGGGAAGGAGTAGGAGAGGGAGAAGGAAAGAGAGGGGTGCGCCGCCCCCTCCCTATTCCAATTCGGACTTGCGATGGGGGGCCACGCGGCCACCCCTTGAGGCCCTTCTCTCCTTTCCCGTATGGCCCATTAAGGCCCACTACTTCCCCGGGCGAATTCCCGTAACTCTCCGGTACTCCGAAAAATACCCGAATCACTCGGAACCTTTCCGATGTCCGAATATAGCCTTCCCATATATCTATCTTTACGTCTCAACCATTTTGAGACTCCTAGTCGTGTCCGTGATCTCATCCGGAACTCCGAACAACCTTCGGTATATCAAATCACATAACTCATAATACAAATCGTCATCGAACGTTAAGCGTGCGGACCCTACGGGTTCGAGAACTATGTAGACATGACCGAGACACATCTCCAGTCAATAACCAATAGCGGAACCTAGATGCTCATATTGGCTCCTACATATTCTACAAAGATCTTTATCAGTCAAACCGCATAACAACATACGTTGTTCCCTTTGTCATCGGTATGTTACTTGCCCGAGATTCGATCGTCGGTATCCTCATACCTAGTTCAATCTCATTGCGTGGCAAGTCTCTTTACTCGTTCCGTAATGCATCATCCTGTAACTAACTCATTAGTCACATTGCTTGCAAGGCTTATAGTGATGTGCATTACCGAGAGGGCCCAGAGATACCTCTCCGATAATCAGAGTGACAAATCCTAATCTCGATCTATGCCAACTCAACAAACACCATCAGAGACACTTGTAGAGCATCTTTACAATCACCCAGTTACGTTGTGACGTTTGATAGCACACTAAGTGGTCCTCTGGTATTCGGGAGTTGCATAATCTCATAGTCATAGGAACATGTATAAGTCACGAAGAAAGCAATAGCAACAAAATAAACGATCATAGTGCTATGGTGACGGATGGTGATGTCTACTACACAACCTTCTTCTTGTAGACGTTGTTGGGCCTCCAAGTGCAGAGGTTTGTAGGACAGTAGCAAATTTCCCTCAAGTGGATGACCTAAGGTTTATCAATCCGTAGGAGGCGTAGGATGAAGATGGTCTCTTTCAAGCAACCCTGCAACCAAATAACAAAGAGTCTCTTGTGTCCCCAACACACCCAATACAATGGTAAATTGTATAGGTGCACTAGTTCGGCGAAGAGATGGTGATACAAGTGGTATATGGATGATAGATAAAGGTTTTTGTAAAAATATAAAAATAGTAAGGTAACTAATGATAAAAGTGAGCACAAACGGTATTGCATTGCGTTGAAACAAGGCCTAGGGTTCATACTTTCACTAGTGCAAGTCCTCTCAACAATAATAACATAATTGGATCACATAACTATCCCTCAACATGCAATAAAGAGTCACTCCAAAGCCACTAATAGCAGAGAACAAACGAAGAGATTATGGTAGGGTACGAAACCACCTCAAAGTTATTCTTTCCAATCAATCCATTGGGCTATTCCTATAAGTGTCACAAACAACCCTAGAGTTCGTACTAGAATAACACCTTAAGACACAAATCAACCAAAACCCTAATGTCACCTAGATACTCCAATGTCACCTCAAGTATCCATGGGTATGATTATATGATATGCATCATACAATCTCAGATTCATCTATTCAAAGCAACACAAAGAACCTCAAAGAGTGGCCCAAAGATTCTACCGGAGAGTCAAGACGAAAACGTGTGCCAACCCCTATGCATAGGTTCATGGGCGGAACCCGCAAGTTGATCACCAAAACATACATCAAGTGGATCAATAGAATACCCCATTATCACCACGGGTATCCCACGCAAGACATACATCAAGTTTTCTCAAATCCTTAAAGACTCAATCCGATAAGATAACTTCAAAGGGAAAAACTCAATCCATTACAAGAGAGTAGAGGGGGAGAAACATCATAGGATCCAAATATAATAGCAAAGCTCGTGATACATCAAGATCGTATCACCTCAAGAACACGAGAGAGAGAGAGAGAGATCAAACACATAGCTACTGGTACATACCCTCAGCCCCGAGGGAGAACTACTCCCTCCTCGTCATGGAGAGCACCGGGATGATGAAGATGGCCACCGGAGAGGGATTCCCCCTTCGGCAGGGTGCCGAAACGGGTCTAGATTGGTTTTCGATGGCTACGGAGGCTTCTGGCGGCGGAACTCCCGATCTATTCTGCTCCCTGATAGTTTTAGGGTATATGGATATATATATATAGGCGAAAGAAATACATCAAGGGAGCCACGAGGGGCCCACGAGGGTGGAGGGCGCGCCCCCTGCCTCGTGGCTTCCTTGTTGACCCCCTGACGTGCACTCCAAGTCTTTTGTATTGCTTTCTTTCCAAAAATAACTTTTCTGAAGGTTTCATTCCGTTTGGACTCCGTTTGATATTCCTTTTCTGCGAAACACCGAAACAAGGGAAAAACAGAAACTGGCACTGGGCTCTGGGTTAATAGGTTAGTCCCAAAAATAATATAAAAGTGTATAATAAAGCCCATAAACATCCAAAACATATAATATAATAGCATGGAACAATCAAAAATTATAGATACGTTGGAGACGTATCAGCATCCCCAAGCTTAATTCCTGCTCGTCCTCGAGTAGGTAAATGATAAAAACAGAATTTTTGATGTGGAATGCTACCTAACATATTTCAACATGTAATTCTTTATTGTGGCAGGAATATTCAGATCCATAAGATTCAAGACAAAAGTTTAATATTGACATAAAAATAATAATACTTCAAGCATACTAACAAAGCAATTATGTCTTCTCAAAATAACATGGCCAAAGAAAGCTATCCCTACAAAATCATATGGTCTGGCTATGCTCCATCTTCACCACACAACGTATTCAAATCATGCACAACCCCGATGACAATCCAAGCAATTGTTTCATACTTTTAATGTTCTCAAAAAATTTCAATCTTCACGCAATACATGAGCGTGAGCCATGGACATAGCACTATAGGTGGAATAGAATGGTGGTTGTGGAGAAGACAAAAAGGAGAAGATAGTCTCACATCGACTAGGCATATCAACGGGCTATGGAGATGCCCATTAATAGATATGAATGTGTGTGAGTAGGGATTGCCATGCAACGGATCCACTAGAGCTATAAATGTATGAAAGCTCAACAAAAGAAACTAGTGGGTGTGCATCCAACTCGCTTGCTCACGAAGACCTAGGGCATTTTGAGGAAGCCCATCATTGGAATATACAAGCCAAGTTCTATAATGAAAGATTCCCACTAGTATATGAAAGTAACAACATAGGAGACTCTCTATCATGAAGATCATGGTGCTACTTTGAAGCACATGTGTGGTAAAAGGATAGTAGCATTGCCCTTTCTCTCTTTTTCTCTCATTTTTTTGTTTGGGCCTTTCTCTTTTTTTATGGCCTCTTTTTTCCTTTTTTATTTGGGCTTCTTTGGCCTCTTTTATTTATTTATTTTTGTCCGGAGTCTCATCCCGACTTGTGGGGGAATCATGGTCTCCATCATCCTTTCCTCACTTGGGACAATGCTCTAATAATGAATATCATCACACTTTTATTTACTTACAACTCAAGAATTACAACTCGATTCTTAGAACAAGATATGACTCTATATGAATGCCTCCGGCGGTGTACCGGGATGTGCAATGATTCATGAGTGACATGTATGAAATAATTATGAACGGTGGCTTTGCCACAAATACGATGTCAACTACATGATCATGCAAAGCAATATGACAATGATGGAGTGTGTCATAATAAATGGAACGGTGGAAAGTTGCATGGCAATATATCTCGGAATGGCTATGGAAATGCCATAATAGGTAGGTATGGTGGCTGTTTTGAGGAAGGTATATGGTGGGTGTATGATACCGGCGAAAGGTGCGCAGTATTAGAGAGGCTAGCAATGGTGGAAGGGTGAGAGTGCGTATAATCTATGGACTCAACATTAGTCATAAAGAACTCACATACTTATTGCAAAAATCTATTAGTTATCGAAACAAATTACTACGCGCATGCTCCTAGGGGGATAGATTGGTAGGAAAAGACCATCGCTCGTCCCCGACCGCCACTCATAAGGAAGACAATAAATAAATAAATCATGCTCCGACTTCATCACATAACGGTTCACCATACGTGCATGCTACGGGAATCACAAACTTCAACACAAGCATTTCTCAAATTCACAACTACTCGACTAGCACGACTCTAGTATCACCATCTCCATATCTCAAAACAATTATCAAGTATCAAACTTCTCTTAGTATTCAATGCATTTATATGAAAGTTTTTATTACATCCCTCTTGGATGCCCATCATATTAGGACTAAATTCATAACCAAAGCAAATTACCATGCTGTTTAGGACTCTCAAAATAATATAAGTGAAGCATGAGAGTTCATCTATTTCTACAAAATAAATCCACCGTCGTGCTCTAAAAAATGTAAGTGAAGTACTAGAGCAACAACAAACTACTCTGAAAGATATAAGTAAAGATCATTGAGTAGTCGAATAATTATGCAAATATGTGAAGACTCTCTAACATTTAAGAATTTCAGATCTTGGTATTTTATTCAAACAGCAAGCAAAACAAAAGTAAATTAACGCTCCAAGCAAAACACATATCATGTGGTGAATAAAAATATAGCTCCAAGTAAAGTTACCGATGAACGAAGACGAAAGAGTGGATGCCTTCCGGGACATCCCCAAGCTTAGGCTCTTGGTTGTCCTTGAATATTACCTTAGGGTGTCTTGGGCATCCCCAAGCCTAGGCTCTTGCCACTCCTTATTCCATAGTCCATCGAATCTTTACCCAAAACTTGAAAACTTCACAATACAAAACTTAACAGAAAACTCGTAAGCTCCGTTAGTATAAGAAAATAAATCACCACTTAGGTACTGTTGTGAACTCATTCTAAATTCATATTGGTGTAATATCTACTGTATTCCAACTTATCTATGGTTCATACCCTCCGATACTACTCATAGATTCATCAAAATAAGCAAACAACACATAGAAAACAGAATCATCTCTCAAAAACAGAACAGTCTGTAGTAATCTGGATCAAACGTATACTTCTGGAACTCATAAAATTCTCAAATAAATTGATGGACCTGAGTAATTTGTCTATTAATCATCTTCAAAAATAATTAACTCAATAGCACTATCCAATAAAAACTGGCAGCAATTCTCGTGAGCGCTAAAGTTTCTGTTTTTTACAGCATGATCGCAAAGACTTTCCCCAAGTCTTCCCAAAGGTTATACTTGGCACAAACACTAATTAAAAGCATAAAACCACATATAAACAGATGCTAGATTAATTATTTATTACTAAACAGGAGTAAAAAGCAAGGAACAAAAATAAAGTTGGGTTGCCTCCCAACAAGCGCTATCGTTTAATGCCCCTAGCTAGGCATGATGATTTCAATGATGCTCACATAAAAGATAAGAATTGTAACATAAAGAGAGCATCATGAAGAATATGACTAGCACATTTAAGTCTAACACACTTCCTATGCATAGGGATTTTGTGAGCAAACAACTTGTGGGAACAAGAATCAACTTGCATAGGAAGGTAAAACAAGCATAACTTCAAAACTTTAAGCACATAGAGAGGAAACTTGATATTATTGCAATTCCTACAAGCATATATTCCTCCCACATAATAATTTTCAGTAGCATAATGAATGAATTAAACAATATAACCAGCACCTAAAGCATTCTTTTCATGATCTACAAGCATAGAAATTTTATTACTCTCCACACAAGCAAAATTCTTCTCAAGAATAATAGTGGGAGCAAACTCAACAAAATAATTATCATGTGAGGCATAATCCAATTGAAAACTAAAATCATGATGACAAGTTTCATGGATATCATTATTCTTTATAGCATACAAGTCATCACAATAATCATCATAGATAGCAACTTTGTTCTCATAATCAATTAGAACCTCTTCCGGAATAGTGGATTCATCACAAAATAAAGTCAGGACCTCTCCAAATCCACTTTCATCAATATAATCATCATAAATAGGAGGCATGCTTTCATCATAATAAATTTTCTCATCAAAACTTGGGGGACATAAAATATCATCTTCATCAAACATAGCTTCCCCAAACTTGTGGTTTTGCATATCTTTAGTATCATGGATATTCAAGGAATTCATAATAACAACATTGCAATCATGCTCATCATTCAAATATTTTGTGCCAAACATTTTAATGCATTCTTCTTCTAACACTTTGGCACAATTTTCCTTTCCATCATACTCACGAAAGATATTAAAAAGATGAAGCGTATGAGGCAAACTCAATTCCATATTTTTTGTAGTTTTCTTTTATAAACTAAACTAGTGCTAAAACAAGAAACAAAAAGATTCGATTGCAAGATCTAAAGATATACCTTAAAGCGCTTGATACGTCTCCGTTGTATCTAATTTTCCAAACACTTTTGCCCTTGTTTTGGACTCTAACTTGCATGATTTGAATGGAACTAACCCGGACTGATGCTGTTTTCAGCAGAATTACCACGGTGTTATTTATGTGCAGAAACAAACGTTCTCGGAATGACCTGAAACTTCACGGAGCAAATTTTTGGAAAATATAAAAAATACCTGCAAAAGATGAAGGCCAGGGGGCCCACCACCTGTCCATGAGGGTGGGGGGCGCGCCCCCTACCTCGTGGCCCCCTGGAGCTCCTCTGACTCCAACTCCAACTCTATATATTGTGTTTCTGGGAGAAAAAAATCAGAGAGAAGAATTCATCGCGTTTTACGATACGGAGCCGCCGCCAAGCCCTAAAACCTCTCGGGAGGGCTGATCTGGAGTCCGTTCGGGGCTCCGGAGAGGGGAATCCGTCGCCACCATCATCATCATCAACTATCCTCCATCACCAATTTCATGATGCTCACCGCCGTGCATGAGTAATTCCATCGTAGGCTTGCTGGACGGTGATGGGTTGGATGGGATCTATCATGTAATCGAGTTAGTTTTGTTAGGGTTTGATCCCTAGTATCCACTATGTTCTGAGATTGATGTTGCTATGACTTTGCTATGCTTAATGCTTGTCACTAGGGCCCGAGTGCCATGATTTCAGATCTGAACCTATTATGTTTTCATAAATATATGAGAGTTCTTGATACTATCTTGCTAGTCTATAGTCACCTATTATGTGTTATGATCCGTTAACCCCGAAGTGACAATAATCGGGATACTTACCGGTGATGACCGTAGTTTGAGGAGTTCATGTATTCACTATGTGTAAATGCTTTGTTCTGGTAATCTATTAAAAGGAGGCCTTAATATCCCTTAGTTTTCGTAAGGACCTCGCTGCCACGGGAGGGTAGGAAAAAAGATGTCATGCAAGTTATTTTCCATAAGCACGTATGACTATATTCGGAATACATGCCTACATTACATTGATGAACTGGAGCTAGTTCTCTGTCACCCTAGGTTATGACTGTTACATGATGAACCGCATCCGGCATAATTCTCCATCACCGATCCATTGCCTATGAGCTTTCCATATATTGTTCTTTGCTTATTTACTTTCCCGTTGCTATTGCTATCATCACTACAAAATACCAAAAACATTACTTTTACTACTGTTACCTTTTGCTACCGTTACCACTACTAACATATTACTTTGCTACTAAATACTTTGCTGCAGATACTAAGTTTCCAGGTGTGGTTGAATTGACAACTCAGCTGCTAATACTTGAGAATATTCTTTGGCTCCCCTTGTGTTGAATCAATAAATTTGGGTTGAATACTTTACCCTCGAAAACTGTTGCGATCCCCTATACTTGTGGGTTATCAAGACTATTTTCTGGTTCCGTTGCCATGGAGCATAGCTCTATTCTTTGAGTCACTTGGGATTTATATCTGCTTATCATTATGAAGAACTTGAAAGATCCAAGAACCAAGATTTATCCCTCAACTACGAGGGGAGGTAAGGAACTGCCATCTAGCTCTGCGCTTGATTCACCTTCTGTTTTAAGTAAGCTTGCGACACCTAAACCTGCTTCTGCTATTCGTTCTGATATGTCGCATGTTATTGATGATGCCACTTCTGTTATACATGATACTTATGATGAAACTACTTCTATTCTTGATACTACTGTGCCACTTGGTGAATTTCTTGATGAACAACTTGCTAGGGCTAGAGAGATTGAAAATACTGAATCTGATAATACTGATGAAATTGGTGATGAAGACTTGCCTGTTATTCCCGAGGGTTATGTTTTTGATAAAGAAGCTTCCTTAGCTATTTTAGCTTGCAAAGATAGATATGAACTCAAGAGGTTATTAGCTAAATGGAATAAGCAATCTCTAAATGCTAGAATGAAACCTGACCCTGCTTTTGCTACTTCACCTATCTGTGTTACCAATAAGGATTATGAATTCTCTGTTGATCCTGATATAATTACTTTGGTTGAATCTGATCCTCTTCATGGCTATGAATCTGAAACTGTTGTGGCACATCTTACTAAATTAAATGATATAGCTACCCTCACTACAAAAAAATACACTTCCGTGATGATACGTGTTTGTCACATTAGGTCGCGTTTTTTGTCATGCATGTACATCCATGATGATTTTATGATAGAATCAAGATAGTCATACCTGTGCTGTCGTAGAAGTGTTCCATGACATTACCAAAATTATCATCACGGAAGTGTCCACTTCCATGACGATAAATCGCGCGTCACAGAAGTGCTTTCGTCAAGGGTGACTGAGGGAGTCCTGGATTAGGGGGTGTTCGGGTAGCCGGACTATACCTTCAGCCGGACTCCTGGACTATGAAGATACAAGATTGAAGACGTCGTCCCGTGTCCGGATGGGACTTTCCTTGGCGTGGAAGGCAAGCTTGGCGATGCGGATATTCAAGATCTCCTACCATTGTAACCGACTCTGTGTAACCCTAACCCTATCCGGTGTCTATATAAACTGGAGGGTTGTAGTCCGTAGGCAATCAACTCCATATACAACAATCATACCATAGGCTAGCTTCTAGGGTTTAGCCTCCTTGATCTCGTGGTAGATCTACTCTTGTACTACCCATATCATCAATATTAATCAAGCAGGACATAGGGTTTTACCTCCATCAAGAGGGCCCGAACCTGGGTAAAACATCGTGTTCCCTGCCTCCTGTTACCATCCGGCCTAGACGCACAGTTCGGGACCCACTACCCGAGATCCGCCGGTTTTGACACCGACAGTGACCGACACGTGGAATCCACCGTAACGGAACGTCGTTATGCTATTGGGTCGGGTTTTGGATCCGATAACCCGTTAGAAGCCCCGACCAATGGGGATTTTCCACGTGTAAAATCATCATTGGCTGGAGGAAACACGTGTCGGCTCACTGTTGGGACAGATGTCATCCGCTCATTGGACCGAAGGCGCCTATGATACGGTGACACATGGCATGGCCCAACAGAGGCCCATTCCTATGAAAAGGCCGGCCCGTTTGACTTGGTCAAAAGGTGGCGGCCCGGCCCACGGAAAGCCTGTTAACGGCTTGTTCGCATGTAGCCAATTTACAGCCCGCTAACCCAGGGCCCGTTACGCCCTATCTGAATTAGGCCCAATAGCGTCATTTGGGCCGTCCAATATGATTCAGCCCGTTTTAACTTCCGGCCCATGTATGGCCCATGACTTCTTTCGGCCCATATGAGGACCTTTGTAACTCTTGGCCCATTAACAGCCCGTGGTGAAACTGGCCCGTAATGAACAGTGTATCACTTTATACCCATTAACAGCCCGTTATTCCATTGGGCCGTTTCCAGCCCAAGTTATCTTTCGGCCTTCTCAGGGCCCATTGATTCTTGGGCTCATTTGCAGCATTCGGTTACATACGGCTCGTTACTGTCATTTTCTGCTTGTGGGCCAAATTCAGCCTGTCGTTACAGTCGGCCCGTTTGCGGACCGTTAATACGTTGGGCCGTTTTCATGTAAAAAAAAACCCGTTCGGCTGTTTTCATAGAGTTATCAAATACGGCCTATTAACGGCCCATTATGGTCCACGAATAGTATGACCCATGATTGGCGAAATGATGATACGCCCCATAGAAGGCCCATGGATCCTACGGCCCGTATGAGGCCCATGGATAGTACGGCCCGTAGAAGGCCCATGGATCGTACGGCCCGTAGAAGGCCCATGGACCCCACGGCCTATAGAAGGCCCATGGACTCTAAGGCCCGTATAGAAGGCCGATGGATCCTACGGCCGGACGAAGGCCCATGGATCATATGGCCTGCAGGAGGCCCATGGTTACAACAGTCTGTGTGTTGCCATGATTATTTTGGCCTAGTTACCAAAAATAGGCTATTGTGGCCACTAGAAAAAAACAGAAAAAGAACTGCAGTGACTACAAGCAAACAACTAAACAAGACAATAAGGAAATAAGTAAGCAAGCAATTAACACTAGCCTATTACCGCTATTACACATATTACATCCACTGGGCATCAAAGTTCGCCACCAGTGCAAATATAGTGAACAAAGCAGCACATTACATACACTGGCTGTCAAAATTGGCCACCAGTGCAAATAAACGCGGCAGCAAAACAAAAGCATAACTGAAACAACTTCATAAGAGCTCAAGAAACGTTATCCTGGGTATCCACCATGCTGGCAATAAGCTTAGCAAGCTGATTAGCTTTGTCCTGTTTGGCACTAAAATCCTCCAACGCTTGCTGTTGCACCAGAAAGTATGCATCTGAATGCTCCAGGGACTTCCACAGTCCTGCCGCTTCTTGTCGCAGCACAACTGATCGATATCTTTCAGCTTGTAGTTGAGACTCAAGAAACCGAACTGATTCAGAAAGTGAGTTTGAATAGCTTGTGCAAGCGGTAGTGGACAGTAACTCGAACACTAAACCAAGACAGGACTTTGGGGTTGTCTCGCTGTCTTCAAGATAGTCTTCCTTAGCTGTTTTATCAGCTTTGTTGGAGACCAACAAGGATGTGTCACTATCCTGAACCTTATCTGCATTACTTCCTTTACCATTGCTTAATAAGGCACTCTTCCCCAATATTCTGTCAGCATTCTAAAAGAAGAAACAAGCAGACACATAACAAGTTTAGCATGTACTAGTATATGAAACTCATTTTGGTGAACCAGTTCATTAGTAAGGTGGACATGATTAAACTACCAAGTCTTCTATTGCCAAGTACTAGTACATAATAAAAGCATCAAACAAACATATATCTATGTCCTATGGTCACTGCATTGTCTTGCCAAATCAAAATAGAGACACGGTTCAAATCATATCAGTTCAAGACAAAGCAGCGGTGAAAGAATACAAAGCGTGGGAAACTACACGACACAACAAGATTTCAGATGGGTACCACGGGTCTACATGTACAACAACACTATTGGCTCTGTTGTGATGCTAGTAATGTGATGATATGAAAGTCAACTTTATACACAATTGAAATTGAAATCAACAGAGTTATTGATAAGAGCAAACCTGTTAAAGAAACATGCGTGAACATACCTGCTGTGCCATTGGAGTTTCGATTGGATCCTTCAATTTAAAAATAAGTTTGTATGAGTAAATACAGTGATACAAGAGCAAAGCAATCATAGTTAAAAAAGGCGCGCCTAAGCGAGCGCCTAGGCTCTAGGCGTTGGCAAAACTCATTGCGCATAACTACGTATAATCTGTGCATAACTGCGCATAAGCATGCGCTTTGGTCAGTAAAGCGCAAGGCGGTGGCAAAACGCATAATTAACGCCTAGCGCTTTTTGAACTATGATAGCAATGGGATCTTAAATTAGAACAGTTGTTCTTCAGGTTTACGCACTTGTTCTACATGAACAAAGTGCAGTAAGACGCAAGAATATAATACTTAAAAATAGAAAATGAGCTCATAGACCTTACCACATTCTTGGTTCGGGACCAGTACAGAACAAGGCGTTCCCAGTCATCGTCCAGTAAATGTGTCTCAGCCTCTCAGGAGAACATAAGGGAATTTGATGAGTTTCTTTGCCGGTGAAGTACATTTTCTTCAGGTAATTCCGATATTGCCACCAAGCATTCTTGAAGATAGCAGAGGTATTAGCACAGGTTACCTCATCCTAAGTTTCCAAATCGGTCCTTCTCTATAGAGAAAAATGGGAAAATTTGTTGTATTATAACCATCATGGAGGTAGGATGTATGGGACGAAGCAAAGTAATTGCCATGAATAACATTACTTACACATAACTCCTGGACAAACACCTGCAACTGGCATTTTCCTTCATATTCAGTATAATATTTCCAAGATGGGAATATACGCACATACGATTTAACAACATCAAATGCGATAGATGCTAAACTACGACTAGCTGGTTGTGCTTCCTCCATAGGAATAGGCGTACTAACTGGTGGAGTTGGGGTTCGCCGTGATAGTACTGGCCCTTTGGGCACTGGAGCTGCCTTACTAACTGCTCTTGTTTGGGAGCTCTGTGGTGGAGATGGTGTTGTGTCAACAGGAACTGGGTTACTATCGGCCGGGGTTGGGGTTAGATTGGGTGAAGCTAGTTCTCTGTCCATCGCAGTAGGGGTACAATCTGCGAGAGCTTGGGTTATATGTGGTAGGGCTGGTTCTTGTGCATGTACAACCGGGGTGCTATCTCCACCAAGAGGTAGCACTGTTTTATTTGAAGACCATGTTTTTAGTCCGCTAGATACTGGCATCACCCGCTCCAATCCAAATGGCTGATAAACAGGAAACATAGTTGAATGTACAGACATTGTATGAGAGACAGATGCAATAGATAGTGTGGAAAAAAGAGGGCATTAAATAGTTGATATGTATATTGTTTAACTAAAATGGATAGCATGACATAATTTCACATATATGATGTCTATCTAAACTGGATAGCATAGCATAACATAATTCAAAGATATGATGAATAACTAAACAGGATCGCATGACATAATTCACCTGCATGTTATCTAAGTAATCAGGATCGCATCATTTAATTCACATATGTGATTTATATGCTAAACAGAGGGCATTCGATATGATGTCTGAACTAAGAACATGGTGTTGAATATTGTGTATATGATGTCTAAACTATGCAATGCAAGACATCATATGCATGATATGAGCAGTATAACCGTGCCAAGTTAGAGCATACACCTCAGTGGGGGAATATGACTGGTCATCTGTCTCTGAATCCATCTCTGAGGAGCTATCGGGACCCAACAAGAGATCTGCTTCGACAGGTAGCACTGTCTGCTCTGAAGGCCTTGTTTTCACTCCAGATTTTTCCATCTCCCACCCAAATGGCGGATTCACAGGAAGAGTAGTTTAATGTACAAACATTTTCGACAAATGGAAATGTAATGAAGAAAAGGATGGGCAAGATATCATTCAAATATATGATGCCTGGTTAAATAGGATGGCATTGCACATTTCACATATATTATGGCTGGCTAAAAGACATGAGACTGCATAATTCCCATATATGATATAGAAACTAAACATGTGGCATTACAGAACATGTCTAAACTAAGCAGATGACATATATGATGTCAAAAGTAGGCACTGCAAGGCAATATATGCATGATATGACTAACATCATCATGCCAAGGTAGAGCAAACACCTTGGGGGGTAAATAGGAGTGGTCAGCGGTGTCTGAATCCTCCTTAGAATAGATATCTTCCTTTGGATTACAATCTGGAGAGGGGTGGGGAGGGTTTGCCATTGAACCCACCATGGAGCGATGTCTGCATGAAATTGTATTGCCGCGCAAAACTCTTCTCTTTTTCTCTACATGTTCAGCATGACTGTGTACAATATCTGACATGCATACAAAAAAAATATGGTGAGATTATGTAAGGAGAGCATGCAGAAATTTAGAGTGATGGTAACAACCAGTGGATCGACGTTTTTCCGTTGAACCAAAATAGCCCTAATGGATCGACGTGAATGTATAGTAATAAGTGATGCAACAAGTGTACAACCTCTTTGCCATAGCCGTGTCGACCTCAGCATCATTGGGTTGGTCGCTGAAGCAGTTGAGGCAGAGGTGGATGTCGGAGGTGTGGAGGAAGATCTGAGGAATCTGTAGACGGCGTCCAGGGCACTGCTCTGTTGTGATGGATCGTTCTGTCGTTGGAGCAGCTCCGGTGAGCCATAAGACGTCAAGGCTGAAGCAGCACAAGACAGACATCGTCAATCTCAAGTGGGATTCTAATAGCATCTCCAATAGATGATGTAAAATGGATGTAAAATTAACATCACCAAAAACCACCTGACTACAACAGATGAGGTAAAAACTGTTGACTCTGAACTTAACTGTCGAAACTGAAATTTACTGTGGAATCTGAATGCTACTATCGAAACTGAACGCAATGGTAGCAGAGAGGCACTTGACATGTAGTTTAGGGAGGGCCTGCAGTTCATCTTCAACCAGCACCTCCCTGAGCCGCCAGCCACCACCGGCTGAACCGCCGGCCCCAGCGCTGCCTCGCCGCCCCGAAACAACTCGCCACCGCCGCCCCGGCCAGCCCTCTAGGCCCCTCACCCCCACCCTGAACCCTAAGATAGATAGTGGGGTACCTCTCCGGTGAGCCCCCGTGCCCGCTGCGGGTGGTTCTTCCTTAACTCCGGCGAGCCCCCCAACCCCTGAAAATCGACAGACCCAAAAGTTGATTCAGTCGACTGAAGTGTGGCTTAATCGGAGCAAAGCAGCAGCATGAGCGAGGGGGAGAGCGAGCGATCGAGCGAGGGCAGGAGCAGCAGTAGTAGATCCGGTTGGTATGGACGCCGCCGCCGAAGGGGCCTCGCACTGGGGGAGAGCCGCCATGGAGATGTCGCCCGCGGCGCCGTCTTCAAGGTAGCCACTCCATGGGGGTGCGGGATGGAGCACCGTCGGCGCCGGGAGGTCGAGTTAAGCAGAAGGTGCGATGTGATGAGTGTACAACCTCTTTGGTGGCACCGAGTAGGCCTCGGCTTCGTCCGAGGAGTCGGTAAGGATGTTGCAGTTCCGGTGAAGCAGGTTAAGGCGGCGCTGTGGGGATGGAGCAGCCACGATAGACGAGGCGATCGTCGGAGCAGCTCCTTGGAGGTGGAGGACGGGGTGGCTGAACCGGCGAGATGGCGAGATGGACGACGAATCCTCATCCGGGGAGGTAGACGAGGGACATCGAGCTGTTGCGGTGGACGACGTCGTCGGGGAAGAGGCTCCGGCTGGGCAGCGGTGACGTGGCGGACGGAGGAGGGTGGGGTTTCGTGGCTGGAGCAGAGAGGTTATGGCAGCCTGGGATTTCGAATGGCGAAAAGGGGGCGATGGGAGGGGGTGAAGCATGACTTAGGGACGCGCTTGTCCAAAATGTAGGGTGTGTTACAAAAGTACCCCCCACCGTTTTGAACTAGCAGCCCTTTCGGCTCAGGGTTAGAAGGGGGATATCGCGTGTCGGGATTTGGCAGCCGGAGGGAGTTTTCGCTCGTGTTGTAATTTCGGGATAGCAAGGCGCAGGTTGTGAAGGCGCCAGTTTTGGGAGCACGATATCTAAATTTTCGGGATATAACAAGACGCGGGTTGAATTTTAGGGACAAGCCTAACGTGTAGTAATATTGTACTTGTATGTATCAAATCAATTCGCACTTCCCTCAACCAAAAAGAAAACGAAAAAAATAAAACTATTCACACCACACAAAGAGAGAGTCTTGCCCCGTTTTACTAATACAAATGCTATTCAAAGCTACTCCCTCCTTCCATCTATATAGGGCCTAATGCGTTTTTTGATGCTAACTTTGACCAAATATTAGAGCAATGATATATGACATGCAACTTACACAAAGCACGCCGTTAATTCTGTCTGTGAAAGGTTCTTTCAATGATATAATTTTCACATTGTGCATGTCATGTACTATTAATCTTGTCAATAGTCAAAGGCGGTCTTAAAATCTCATTACGCCCTATATAGATGGAAGGAGGGAGTATGAATCCATGTTATGTCCGATTAATTTTTTTCGCTTGCTGTATAATGCATGTAACCTACTCATACCAATATTTTAGTGCATTCCAAATGTCTATACTACCGCTGCAATTCGAACTAAATTTGAATTTGTTTCTCTATTTCAATAAGAATCTACAATCATGATTGTTGCCAACTTCAACCATCATAGTTTCCTTGCTATCCGCCAGATATAAATCGGACGGCCTATAATGCAGGATGGAGGCACACCATCATCAAAAACTCCGTTTTTATAAGAGTAGAGATAAAATATATTAAATGTAATATAACATGTTCATAACCACACCATGTGTATCACCGTTATATATATTCACACATGCGTCGGTTTGAAACACTATGATAAATTCTTCAAATATCCGAATTCGCTTTTTATAATGAAGTATATCTGATCTCTATTCGTCTTTTACACCCACACAACCCTCTTATCTTTGTAGCTAGCGCTAACTTTCTCTTGTGCATGCACACGCCCGCATCCCTCTCACTCTCCCTCAACATTCTCTAGCTCCATCGTGCAAATTCATCTTTTCACTTTAGGTCGTTCACCCACGGTGTGTGTAGGCCCCCCCAGCTCCTTCTTTACGGCACACATTGAATGATATGCCTCTCTAGCCAGGTGTGCCTAGCACAAACACAAGCTTCCCCTCTTCTCTTGTCACCGTCCATGCCTCACTCCCACCACTCTTTTCATCGTTCTCGTACTTGCACACTCCTCCCCCTTCGATATAGTATGCCTCTCGTACCACCTCCTACATGCATCCCTCTCTCTATCCTTCTCCTCATGCCTCATTTGCTTCTAACACACACATGGATGTATGCCGATCGATCTCCCAACATATACCTAGATCGACTTTAACTACCCCCCCCATCGATCGACGTACCTCACAAGTTATGTCTCTCCTTTCTCTAACAAAGGGCGATTGATCTTCCTATGTAGTTACGTCTGCTTACCACAGCCACATCGTCCCCCCTTATCATTCGTGCATGCCTCCTGACCCGTCTCCCACACGCACGTGCACAGACAACAAGCAGCCATCTCCTCTCTTATTGATATTCCAGGCGTGCCCTCCATTTGTCTAGCCAGCCTATCCCACCATTTGTTAGAAGCAACTCCACTACCACCCCCTCCAACACTCTAGCTCTATCTCTCTCCCAACCTTATTCCTCTCCCGCACATATGCATGGATGCCGATCGATCTCCCTTAATACATGAGGCAGATCGATCTCCTTAATACATGAGGTAGGCCTCTCTCCTCCTCCACACATATACCAGCCATTGTACCTCTATAGTTAATTGGGCCTCCCTCTTCCCCCACCACACACCGATAGTCGAGCGCTGCAGGTAGGTATCCATGCCACAGAGACAAACTGCACATGTCCCATCTCACGTTCCAATAGGCCAGCCACTCTATATCTTTGATGTGGGCACACACAAATTCAATGGCACTCTTTATCGATCGCGCGCGCACACACACACACACATCATCCCTATCTTTGATTCTATGGACACCTCAAGCCGATGATACCTCCACTCTCTTCTCGTGGATCGCCCCCTCTATATATATGTTATATCCAGGACTCTATTTCACACACATTGCATATGTTACATTTTTTGATTGACCCCCCCCCCAAAACCCTCAAGAACCCACACAGTATATCTCTCTAGGTTTATATCTCTCTCACACAACCCCACGTAGGTGGTGTATGTATACAAGAACAGAATAGGTGCACCGTGCACGTACTCACGCTTCGTGCCCAGCCACACCCGCGCAGGTACACGGTGGAGCTCATTTCTTTACGAAATGGCAGCCCACGTGCTAATTTGAACGCATGTAGTGGTTGTTTACCTAGGGAGGTCATGTACCACGTGTGCACGAAACAAAGTTCGACTTGACGCGTTGCCGCGTTATTTTTAAATAAAGTTATAGCACTCAATGGCACGTACACATAATATAAAATGATTTTTATGGAGAAAAAGGTAGTCCGCTCACTATATACAATGGAGCCTGCCTGCCTGGTTTGTCGCTCTTCAGAGTATCTCACACAAGGCTGCGGTGGCCTCTCTCTCTCTCTCACCATTGGTCACTGATCCGGCCGCATCCCGTCCGTCGGGGGAAAGGGAATGCGGTGGCCTCTCTCTCTCACCATTGGTCACTGATCCGGCCGCATCCCGTCCGCCAGGGGAAAGGGGGGAAGTGCATCGTTTCTCCGTTCAACGGCGCCGAGGCGGCACGTCCCGATCTGCGGTACACGCCGTTCTCCTTGACCAAGCTCCAGTGCGGCAGGGCCTACGCCACCTGCTCGCAGATTCCGCCCGCCGTCGCTCACCTAGTTACATCCCGATGACCTCCAGGTATCCCCTCCGGCCTTGCTCCACTGCCCGTCTTCCCACGTCGCTGCATGTGGATCTTCCATAGTTCTTTGCCCAAAACATAGCTCGTCCGGCATACTTTCCATATTGCATTCTTGTCCTCACACCGTTTTAGACAAACACAACCATGTTGTTATCTTCCCTTAGGACAAGGAATATGCTTCTTTTTTGTCGTCGCATGTGTCATCAACTGTTATTGGCCAGTAATTGTTTCCTTTCTACCTCTTTTTTGCAAACAGGGCTATCCATTTCACCTCATTGCTATTGCGACCTTTTGGTGAACTACACAAATCACTTTTTTCTTAAGAGTGTTTTGTGCAGTTGTACTAAAATGTCACACGGGCAACGTCTCTACATTTCAGTGCGACTGCACAAAGGGAGATTGGTTTTGCTCTATCCTCCTCATCCAACTCCGAGCCTAATCTTCTCCAACTAGTTAGTCTTAAGAGAGACTGCAAAGGTGATCGGCTTCTATTTGTGTGTTCATTGTTTCATCAGCAGTCCTCTATCATCGTAATCACACTTAATATCTTTGGAACAGGGACGCTCATCTCTATTTTAGTGGAACTGCACAAAATGATCGGAATGTTGCATGCTCCAGACAGCTACTTTTTTACCCCATGCCTTGTTGATTTAGACAGAGCTGGGGGGACGTTGCTGCCAATGAAAGCATGGATCAATTTTAATTTAACACCTTCTAACAACTCTGTCTTCAGTTGTGATGTAATTATTAGCTCTGATATGCTAATAATTGACATGCATTAGCAAGGAAGTTAGTTTTTTATTGTTTCCGAAAGAGCATCGATGGCAAGACACGCGAAACAAAAGCTGAAAGCTCACACCATTGTACAATTTCATGTCGCTGGAAAATTATTTGTATAGTACGCCAATTATGTAAACAAATGATGGAAGCTTGATAGCATTGCCAGAAGCCTCTTCATCATCCGGGTCCATGTGCCATGCACAAAATTATACTCCTTCATTCCTAAATATTTGTCTTTTTACAAATTTCAAATGAGCATATTTTAGAGTGTAGATTCACTCATTTTGCTTCGTATGTGTACTCCCTCCGTTCCTAAATATTCTATTCGTCTTTCTAGAGATTGCAACAAGTGACTACATACGGAGCAAAATGAGTGAATCTACACTCTAAAAATTGTCTATATACATCCGTATGTGCCAGTCCATTTGAAATCTCTAAAAAGACAAATATTTGAGTAGTCACTCGTTGAAATCTCTAGAAAGACAAATACTCCGGAGTATATTTAAGAACCGAGGGGGTAGTGCACAACCGCATGGGAGACTCAGCCCGGTCGTTGCGCCGCATTAATAGTGAGTAATGAGCAGTCAAATCATAAGCCCCACCTTTCCCATTGTAAGTTGCTTTGAAGAAGCAACCGTCAATACGCTCTTCTTTGAATCCGCTCATACTACTCCATCCGTCACTATTTATACAACGCGCTTCAGAAAAAAGAAAAAAAACTATGGGACCAAGGCGACTAGCGATCGGCCTGAAAAATAGCACTGGTAGTTATAGCACGTCATCTATTACTAGAGGGAACCCCGGGTACACACATGCATGCACTTACTCCACTCCGTAATAGTACAGTACATGGAGAGAAAATTGTGGACTTGATTGCGGTTACCACGCCATAATTAATTGAGCATTAAACCAAACGCGTCTAAAGTATCTCTGGTTGTGGAAATGCATTGAGAGAAATGCATCATAATGAAGCGCGCCCTGTAAACTGTGATGGAGGGAGGAGTAGTATGAAGGTGCAAAACCAAGTACGCGTATGGCCACTCGGTCAACGCACCTCCTCTTGGCATATCACTGACACGTGGGACAGGAGTGTGAGCAAACCGATCTCAATTGACGGCAAAGAGCCAACCTGTCGTTCCTTGAGAGAGATGAGGAGCGAGAACACACAGACGGGCTCGCACGAAGGCCAAGATATATTCGAGCATGGTTGGTTGATCGATATCATTCATTACATGTTGGGCTACCGTTTTCCGCCCTTCTCCGGAATAAACGTGTACTTTATCAGAGAGAAAAAAATAAGAGTACAGACGCTCCACCATGCGGTTCTAGTAGTAGTACTACTCGTACTATTGCGCTTGGCTCTTCGCCTCTTCGTGAAGTCGAACAATGATGGTACTCCGCATGTCGGGTACTACAGTGTATGCCCCTGAAAATCTGACACCGAATGGACTGATGCATGTCCACCGAGGGTAGGTTGCATTAGTCAAAAGGCGTAAGCGAGCTTCACCTTGTCCTGCAAGCTTCTCCTCGTTCTGCGAGTTGACGGGACACACCAAAAAGTAGTGCTAGTCCATACTCCCTCCTTTTCGGTTAATATGGCTTAATCTTTTTTGCGGGTAAATGAGAGAGCTTTATTCATATATAAGCATTCTTAGGACGATCAGCCAAGACACTGGTCACTAGGAAGCGAGGTACCCAGCAAAAAAAGAAGTAGGAAGCAAGGTGTTTCATCAAGCCAGCTCTCGGCCACATTCAAAGTGCAGCAAGCACGGTTCGCACGAAGATGCGCCGCAAGGTTTGCTGACCTTTTTACATGTTGAATAACAAAAAAAAGGAAATATTACCGAGCGCTACTATTTGTAACAGGATATGAGCCAGAATTAAGTGAGAATTTTGGCGAGTGTTCCATGCAATCAACTTCCATTATCACATGCGAGAACCCTCGAAGAGAACCAAATGTGTTGAAAATTGCTTTATCACATTTTAAAATTATAATAAGAGTGCAGACGCTCCTCCATCCGGTTCCTAGTACTAGTACTAGTACTAGTATAGTACATACCTTTATAGACTATAGTAGTAGTACTAGTAAACTTTGCGCTTGGTTGTTCGCCTATTTGGGAAGTCGAACAATAATAGCACTAGTAGTATAGTGTATGCTTCTGGCAATCTGACACCGAATTAAATGTTGTAGGTCCACCGCCTGAGCGAGGGAGAGCTTACATTAGTCAAAAGTTTCTCCTTGTCCTGCGAGCCACCGTGCGCAAGCTTCTCCCGTCCTGCAACCTTCTCCTCGTTCGGCAAGTTGACGGGACACAACAAAGTAATGCTAGTCCATACTGCCTCCTCTCCGGTTAATATGGCTTAATTTTAAACGAGATAAATACATTGTCTGTCACTATATATTTGTAAAATACGGTCAGTGGACTTCATAATACGCTCATTGCGCTTAATATATATATTTTCCGGTGTTTATACGGTCACAAGCTCACCCTGACTGAGTATGTGTGTGCATGCACGTGTAGGTTGAGCACTTGAGCGTGACCGTGTGTGTTCCGTCGTGTGCTCGGACATGCATGCATTAGGGCGTCACACGCGTTTTTGCGTCCATGTGTACGTGTGACTGTTGCATATACGTAGGGGGAGTACGTGTAGGGGCCACTAAGGAGTAGTCAAATCACACAGTAAGTTAGTCGGAAGAAGCAACCATCATTTCACTCTTGAATGACACGTACGCAACATAAAATGGTTGATATGGAGAGAAAAAGAAAACCACTATATATACACTAGCAGGAGCCTAAGCTACACGCCTGCTTGCTTAGGTTGCTCTCTTCACAAGCATAGAACAACGGGCCGGATCCCGCAGCTGGGGGAAGGGAACAATGTTCTGCGTAGACGCGGTCGACATCGGCGAGGGAGAAAACCCACAGTCGGTGCGTCCCAATCGGGGGTCACCGCGGTATGGGCCGATCTGCGTCCCAACCGCCCTTCTAGAATAGCCCGACGTCCCAGGTAGTCCATCTTCCTTTTGGAGCCGGCTTGGTCCACTGCTGTAGCTCCATCTCCATGTTGATCTTTCTCTACTTCTACCAGCTTCTACTTGTGATGAGTTTATGTCCCTTGAACTAGTGCCAGTACTATTATTCTACTCACACTTCTTCAATATCTTTGCCACAGGGATGCTCGGGTCGATTTTAGTGGAACTGCACAAAAGCATCGTATGATCTGAGGGTGCCAGCCGTCTTTCCTTCGACAGGTTCTACCTGGCTAGAAAATTAAATCATGTTTAGGGTTTAGGGTTTAAGTCGTAGTGACCCCATCAGTAGTTTTTCTTTCGTACATGCTCTCACAACTTTTTTCTTTAGTTGTGAAGTAAATATTGGCTATGATTTGTGAATCATTCAGATGCATCAGCATGCGTGTTAGTTTTCCTTTGTATTTTATGGAATGTTGTAACGGGGCAACCTTGGAATAGGAATGAAAATGGAGTGGAAAGTTTCCGTTTTTTCGGAGAAAAAATGGAAACGGAGAGAAACCAACGTTTCGTTTCGTTGAATCGCGTCATCGAGCAAAACCAACGTTTAAATCACGTCTGTCGTGTTCGTGTCTCACCCTCCTCCACGGCTCGACCCCACACGGTCGCTCGGCATGCCACTCACCACAAACCGAGTATACGATAACTTTCCCGCCTGCTTGTCGATGGATCGCGCCATGGAGTACTAGCACTACTGGAAGAGATTGACAAGTTGGGGGAGGACAGCTAGCTGTAGCACGGACTCCCAAGAACTTTTTACATGCATGTTGTAGCCGGCTATTGTGACCTTTGAACGCGGAGCAGCCGCGTGCACCCGGAAGCGACGCGGGCGACGCTCTCTCAGCTGGCGCGCCGCTTCAATGCCGGTGCCAGTGAGAGGTCGCGTCCGCTCTGGCCATGCATGAATGCAGCACTGACCATTTCGGGCGGGAAGCACGCGCGGGTGATGAAGAGGGTTTGGGTTGGTCAGGACCGGCCGTGGCAGCGGTCCGGACGTGCGCAAACAAGAGATGTTGTACGTTAATATTGTTGCGTATATAATTAACAACGTAAATTATGTGCTAGTTGGACAAATATGATTGGAGATGGAGATGGAAATGGAATTTTACGTAAACACGGATATGCATGTCTATGTCTATGTGTGTGTGCGCGACGACTCTCGCGACCTAGAAGCGGGGGCGTGTTTTTGATCGAGTTTTCTTTCTTGGTACGTTAGAAAATCATTTTGTCTAATTCACATCTAGATGTTATTTAAGGATATCACATCTAAGCTCCCATAAGTATATAATGTAGCGACAAGAGACAAAAAAACTAGGGAAAAAATAGACCACAAACAGAGTGGACATCAACTTAGATGTGACATAACTATGTCACATATAGATGTGTCCTAGACAGATCCTTAAGAAATTGTCTACCAGTTTTCGTTTCTTTTTTCGGGAACACGCGTATTCTATTTAAAACCACTGCTATGGAGAGATTTTTTTACTCCATCATAGACTCTTGTTTGATAGAGTTTCTCGCATCTCGCTCTCTCACCCTCTCCATATCAAAACAAGATGACAGTGTCCACTCTATGTCTCTCCTCACCGGTGGTCACAGATCCGGCCGAATCCCATCCGCTGCGGGAGGTGAGGAGGTGCAGCGTTAACGTTGTCGCCATCGGCGACGGAGGAAGCCGATGTGCACCGTCCTCTCGGAGCCGGCGCTGGCACGGACGAAGATCCTCCGTGCCCTTGTTCGCTGCCGTCATGTTGGCAGATCCCGCCCGCCCGCCTAAACGACATCTCGCCCACCTGAGGTATAACTTCTTGTACTGGCCTAGCTCCCCAGGTCGCTGCGTGCGGGTTTTCTTCTATGCGACTACTCCCCAGCTCCCCATGCATAGTAGCTAGGGTTCGTCGGCTGGTCCAACATCACCTACTAGTACTATTATAGAGGAACTGCCACTCGAAAAGTTGTCCTAATTTATGCCTCGGTGGAGGCATACATGTTGTTTCGACAAAAAGTACATGGTGGTTGTGCGGTCATTGTCCATATGGTGGTAGTACTATCACTGGTTTAGTTCCCATCAAGATAATTATGATGCTTCTGTTCGTTGGTGTACTTTTCATTAATTCTTATTGACAATTGAGATGTCTTTGCTAACCCTTTTTTTATATTTTTGGAAAAAGCGATGCATGTCTCCATACCCGGGCATGTCTTCCTCAATTTTAGTGGAACTGCACAAAATTGGATGGCCATTGTTGTTCCGCCTCACTGTGCTCTGCCACGTGGTTCTTCCTTCCTCGAGCTTGATTACTGAGAAGAAACAGACCACAGTGAGGATTTGTCGAACTTCATAGGTGCCTCACCCAAACTTGATGCCAAATGGATGATGCATCACCACGATGACCTATCGATGCTCATGGTTGCGCCTCATGGTTGCATCGGCTGGTGAAGCTGAACGATTTTCAATGAAAAACAAGTTGTCTTCCATCAGTGCTCTTTGCTTGTTATGCACAAAGATGATATCCTTCGTCAGTTCACCTTGGTTGCGTTGGAGATGCAGTCGTCTTTCACGTTGGTGCAATTTTATCACACAATTGGCTATGAACCAAATGTTTCCTCAAAGAAGTATCGACGTTGGTACTAAGAGCATAAGTTTTGTATTGATTTCTAAGCCTTCTCACAACTTTGTCTCCAGCTCCCCTGTAATTTTATTTGTCCAGCTATTAACTTTGATTTAAAAAATGGTGTGGACTAAAAACCTGGATGGACGTAGTAGCCCTCCATTTTTATTTACTATGCATATTAGATTTGACTGAAGTCAAACTTTGTAATACTCTCAAACCTTTCCGATAATTGAAATTAAAATTGTACACACTCTCACACGTTTCCGATAATTTGGCGCATGTGTGGTTGTTCACTTAAGGGAGGGTAGTGTACCACACGTGAAGGACAGGAAGTGCGACCAGGACGCGTGGGTGTGGGTCGTTAGTTCATCGGAAGTAGTACTAGTTTTCTTCATTGTACATTAAATAAAGAGTTTTGTTTCATACTTACACAATTTAAAACGATTGTTATGGAGAGAATAAGAAAACCACTCCACTATATATTAGTCGTATACACGAGGGTACTATATGGATGTAGCTTCATTGACTTAGTGCACCTGCCTTTGGATTTATGACAGGTGGGCCCAAAATGTGGCTGGCTCACCTGTCATACAGCCAAAAGCAGGTGCAGTGAAGGCATCAGAGCTCAGTCTGTACTACGGTAGTATATATATAAGCGGGAGCCTCAACGCTTGTTCGCTAGGGTTTGCACTCTCCACACGCTCGCCGCACTACATATATGTTACACGCTGGAGGCTCAGCGTTCATTTGCTAGGGTTTGCTATATTCACAGTCTCTCACCCTATCTTCACCAGATCTAAACAAGAATGTGTTGGCCTCTTGTCTCTCTCTCCCCCCTCACAGCTGGTGAAGGAGGCGTCCGTATCCCGTCGCATCGGGAAGGGGAGGACGTGCAACGTTCACTCTATCGCCTTCGGCGAGGGAGGCAATCCACTGCCGGCTGCGATGTTCTCTTTCACCCAGCGCCTGTGCGGGAGGGCCACCGACCCCTTCTTCCTCGCTGCCTTACATAGCGTGGGCAGATCCGGCCTCCCGCTGCACGCCTTGCCACATCCCGACGACCCTAAGGTATAAGTTTCTTTGAAACTGTCATTGCTCTAGCTGCATGTGGATCTTTTTCGATCTGTAGTCGAATCCAGGTCTTGGTTCAAAGAGGAAAGAAGGGTGCGGTGGGCTAGAGCAAGAATCTAGGACGTGGTTCAATGAGGAAAGGAGGGGCGGAAAGTAGTATAGACTGGCTATCCAGCCGCTTTGTAGGTCGAAAAGGGAAAAGGGGGGTAACCCAATACACACATCTGTAAGGAACCGATCTCTTTGTTGAAAAGGGAAAGAAACTGGGGGGTCGGGTAGTTTGTGCAGGACTAGATTTGCTGCCCTCACATAGGAAGAAGGTTCAAAGAGAACAAATATGGGACCAGCGCATATATGCTGCTTGGCTACATACTCTGCATCACCCATTTATACGTGTGGACGCACATGGTGCTGGCATGTCCCATACAGCTATTTTGCTGTTGTTAATCTAAGAATGCCGCCGGAAAATTGAAGCAATGCCACTATTAAAAGTAAATTACATTTTTAATGAATGTTGTTTCAAGAGAATGTCTCTGTTAATATGAATCAATGCAACCGTTTTAGAAATGCTACTGTCCTACTTTGTTTTCTATCCAAGATAAGTTAGATGCTTCTTTCTGTCACCGTTTGTTTCATCCTCCATTATCGGCAAGTAATTGTTTCCTTTTTTGCCTCTGTTAAAACAGGGGTATCGATTCAACTTGTTGCTATTGCGACATTTTGCTTCGCTACTCAAAACACTTATGTTTTAAGAGTGTTTTGTGCAGTTCAACTTGAATGTCACACCGGTGACTTTGCTTAATTTTGGTGGAACTGCACAAAAGGAGATCGAGATTTGTTTCCAGTCTTCGTGGCGAGTTGTTTCAAATCTTGGTCTCAACCACATGATGTGCCCTTTGAGATGTTGTGCTACTTGTTTTGGTACTATTTTAAATAAATGTTAAATTGAAGCTATTGTATTGCTGTATTTTCCCATTAAGTAGTGAACAAAAATGGGACCAACCCAGACATGATGCTTGTTGCTTTGTTACACCAAATTCAGCATCACCCCCTTTATAAGCCAGTAATTGATGCCACTCTCAGAATTAACTACTGAATCTTATTTCAAAACTACAACATTTGTTAGGGATTGGAGGGATTACCATTTTTGTGGCCGCATGTTTGATCCTCCTTTATTAGTCAGTAATTGATTCCTTTTTTGCCTCTGTTTAAATAGGGATATCTATTCAACTTGTTGGTATTGCGACATTTTGCTTCGCTACGCGAAACACTTTGCTTGATTTCAGTGCAACTGCACAAAACGAGATTGGATTTCCTATTCATGTTGGCAGATTCGTATTTTATCTTGTCCGTCTCATGAAAGGTCAGAACAGGCTTTCATCCACATGATTGTGCAATGTGCTTTGAGATGTTGTGCTACTTGTATTGGTACTGTTTTAAATAAATGTTGAATTGAAGCTATTGTATTGTTGTCTTTTCCCATTAAGTAGTGAACAAAAATGGGACCAACCCAGACATGATGCTTGTTGCTTTGTTACAACAAACTCTGCATCACCCCCTCTATAAGTAGATGGAAGCACATACTGTTGTTGCGCCCACTCTCCCCTGGAACTGTTTATGCTTTTTGTTAATCTAATGCCGCTGGTAAAATTAAGCAATGCCACTCTCAGAATTAATTAACTACTGAATCTTAGTTCAAAACTGCAACACTTGTTAGGAATGGTACTATCCTGCTTTGTAGTTCTTTCTACATGTTTAACCAAGGTATTGTTAAGATAATGTCTCTGTTAAAATGAATCAATTGCATTGTTTTAAGAATGGTACTTTTCTGCTTTGTCATTCTTTATACATGTTGAAACAAGGCATTGTTAAGATAATGTCTCAGTCAATATGAATGAATCACACTGATGGAGAATTGCTACTCTACTGCTTTGTTTCCCATTAAGATAATGTAGATCAGTAGATGCTTTTCTTCTGGGAGTACAAGTCATCAACCGTTATTTCTCAGTAATTGTTTCCCTTATACCTATTGTTGCTTACAGGGATATCAAAATTAAAGCTTGGTTTTATTCCGACTTCGATTTTAGTTGAACTGCACAAAAGGAGCCAATGTGTAAGGAAAACTGCTGCATTACTGGGTCCAGTTGGTCGTTCCACTTTGCAGAAAGAAGCAGTCACTATTTGCGCTACATTACAGAAGGAATGACCGAGAATCTTTACAGAGTATTATTAGACACCTGTGACATGACTAGTCTGCAGAGACCATTGGCAATTTAACAACACGTGGAGTGCCCTGGGCAAAACAAGTACAAGAAGCTACGACAGGACTCCACGATCATAGGCATTACATATTTTGAATGGGAAAATCTTGTCAAAGTTTAATTATTGATGTTAGCAAGAAGACGTTAGTTTAATATATTGGAATTGGAAAACCTTGTCAAAATTTGCTCATTGATGTTAGCCAGAAGACATGCATTTGATATTTTTGAGTGGGACGCCCTTGCTGTGAGCATCGTCGAGTGTTTTTCCTATTCCTGTGTTCATTTTAGAAGTAAATAGTTACTCTGCTGAGATATTCTTGTCTTAAGAGTTTGTTCTAAATATTGTCTATGTAATGCCAGGCCTTGTGTTTGATTGCAAAGTTGAGATTGGAATGTTGTGGCATGCGGCATCACGAGCTGTTCATCGTGCCTCCTGAGAATAATGCTTCATATTGTTTTGCATGTCAATCTAATGCCAGTGATTTGCTTGTTAAGAAGATCATCCTCTTCTGTTGTTTCCGTGCTTAAGAAGTTCATCGTCTAATGTTTCATTCATAGCCTATACAACAAGTCGGGTAGGTTAGACGTGAAACCATATGATCTAACGACCAACTCATGATGTTAGGGCATGATTGGATCGTCGTTTTCCAACCAAAACCTCTTGTAAAACTGACGCTTGTAAATTAAAGCATATGGTCTCGGGCGAAGGCGCTTGGTTGGTCCATTTCGACTTGTAAAATATCGGAAGTACTTCACACACGATAAAAATGCTGAACGACACTCGGACGATTGCTAATCCAGCCGTTAGCTATTGTTTCAGCCTTGCCCATGGATGGCATGATACGCACGTCGTGCATGTATCGTCTGGTAATGTCGTACATATAGCAGTGCTCGTAAAATATACACTGGTCTCTCAAATTACACGCATAACCCACCGGTTTTACTTACACACCTCGGGCCCTCGGTTTCATTACGCCTGTATTTTACGCGTTGTTTCCGATGACGAGTAAATTACACTTGTATGTTAATACAGGTTTGAAATAAACCAGAGCTCGCAAGCGCGGCCTTACCGTTTCATGCCGTCTCAGTTTCTCGAAGGTGCTCATAGGTGTCCGATGATCCTGGCTTCCTGAATGAGCAGCGAGCGCTGTATCAGACCATCCGTAGGGCCCGTGAGGCCCTCTCCGTTGTACTTCGAGTTGTTGTGCTCGCCGTGGCGCCGAGCATTGTTAACATCGTCAACGAACATGAGGATTCAGGAGATGACTTTATTTTGACTGGATGACACTAGGGGCCCACTAGGGCCATAGCCGTACGTACGCAAGTGCCTCCTTATTATGTACAACTATATTTCTTTTGCTTTCTCCTGATTTCCTGACATCACGGTCCCACACCATTGTCAACCTATGTAGTCAATATAAACGAGAGAATTGCACAAGGTGCGGCCGACAGCTGGGACCAAGCAGCTCAAGCAGTATTTGTGTTTTTGAGGCGTGAGCACTGCAGAGTTTTTCTTGGCGATGATTTCGTTGTTGTTCAGAGGAGAGCATGGTATTAACGGGCGGGTTGTGGCCCCTGTAGCCCAGTCCAGATATCCAGCCCAGATACTAAATTTTTCAAGATGAAAATGGCTAGCCCAGCTATACGTCTTTTTGAGGAATACCCAGGCAAGGTCAACTTGTTATTCTCCGCCCCGCTGGGCTGCAAATCTTTCCTAGGACGGATGCATTAGGCTTAACAGGAAAATGGGCTTTAAAAATAATAAATGGGATGTAATTATAAAAACTGGGCAGTAACTATCAAAAATGCACCAAACACGAAATTAGTTTATAAAATATTATTTATGGATTTTGAAAATCTTAAATTTTCATTGTTGCACGCGCAATGTTTCGTTGGATTTTTACTTAATACAAATTTATATTTAATCTGACTAGAAATTTCGGGATAAAAATATTTCAGATCCCATCAAAATGTGGGAAATGTTATTGAATTCTGTCTTCAACGGTTGGTTGAAATTATTAATCGTTGTCCTAGTTAGAAAATGGTTTGTACTTTTAACAAACTGTAAATGGGCTGTTGTAAATTCCATTAGAGTTCAAAAATGGGTTGTACATTCTTACAAAACGCAAATGGGCTATAAGTTCTCTGCCACACACTTGTGGGCCTACTAAGCGACGTGTACCCTAAAAAATAAGTTGACGCGTATGCAAGGCTTTGTCAACTTATTATAGTCAACACACGGTTCTAGCAGCAGTGGCCGTTGGATGTCTATCCAACGGATGTCGTGCTTCTTCTTCAATCTCGGATATTCTTAGCTTCGGCCGCCCAAGAAATGATTCCTCCCCCTGACATATGGGGCGCACCGTTTCAGAGGCTGACCTATGGGCCTACTAAGTTGGAGCGTACCAAGGGCTTTGTCAACTTAGTCAATATAAACGATTCTAGCTTCAATGACCGTACGATGTCCATCCAATGGCCGTAGTGCTTCTTCAACCTCTGGTCTTCTTAGTCCAGCCGCCCAAAGCAGCGCCGGTCGTGTCGCCTGCTCCTGCCTCCCGTGGCGGGCTGTGCTGCCGCGGAGGCCTCACCGCCCCCATAATACTCCCACCGCTGGCCAGGCCATCCCTCCACTCACCCACACCCCTTGTTATTCTGCGGCGACGGCAGCCTCACACCGTAGCCGAACCAGTGAACGCTCGTACTCCTCTCCGCGTGGGCATCCACTGCCGCGTCTTGCCCGGCTCTGCGTCGTCCCCTTCCTAGTCCTCGCCGTCGTCCATGGCCGTGGTGCTCTCAGCGCGGCGTGGTCAATGTGGTCAATGACCGACTTCCATCGGAAGAGTACTGTACGTGGAGAGGCCGATAGTTGGGTCCACGGCAGCCGCAAGGAAGTGCCTCCTTATTATGCGGAAAATAATTATTCCTCCACCTGACAGCGGGGACCCACCGGACGGGCCACCAGTATTTTGCAAAAAAAATCGTTTCCCACTGACTGCTGGGACCCATCGGACGGGCCACCGTATTTCGCGAAAAAAATGTCCCCCCTCCCCGCTGTTAGCTCGGACCCACCAGAAGTGCCTCCTTATTACGCACAAAAAAATGAATACTCCCCCGGCTAGCTGGGACCCACCTTGGTGGGAGGCTGACTTGTGGGCCCACTAAGTTGACGGGGACGAAGGGCTTTGTCAACTTAGTAAATATGAACGATTCTAGCTCCAGTGACCATATGATGTCCATCCAACGGCCGTAGTGCTTCTTCAACCTCTAGTCTTCTTGCTCCAGCCACCCAAAGCAGCGCCGGTCGTGCCGCATGCTCCTGCCTCCCGTGGCCGGCTGCGCTGCCGCAGAGGCCTCACCGCTCCTACTATTCCCACCACTGGCCAGGCCCTGCGGCGACGGCAGCCTTATACCGCAGCCGAACCAGTGAACCCTCGTACTCCTCTCCGCGCGGGCTTCCACTAGCATGTCTTCCCCGGCTCCGTGTCATCCCCTTCCTAGGCCTCGTCGTCGTCCACCGCCGTGGTGCTCTCCACGCGGCGTGGTCAACGTGGTCAAGGAACGACTTCCATCGGAAGAGTACTGTACGTGGAGAGGCTGACGGCTGGGTCCTTGGCCACAGCCCAGTTTTTTTGTGATTTGCCAAGTAAGTCGCTTTGTCAGGCATGTTGGGCTGCAAATCTTTCAAGACGAGGAGAGCTTTCATTCGGCTGGCCGAGAAAATGGCCCATCAGTAATGAGAAATGGGTTGTACATTTTTAAAACACATCAAACCGACAATTAGTTTCAAATATCTTTTTTTTCATTTCAAGATTTTAAATTACATTAATTTTTATGCGTGGAGAATTTGTTGGATTTTATATTGATATACATTTATTTTTAAAATCAGTTTGAATGTGAGTCGAAATTTCGGGATTAAAAACAGTTTGGACCGCACCGAAATATGCAAAAATTCGTATAATTTTTTAACCATGGCCACAATATGGGCTGTAATGCTAACCAAAAGAATATGGGCTCCAAAAAAACGTTAAGAATTAGCAAATGGGCTATAAATTATTATAAATAATGGCAGATGGGTTATATGCTGTTTTCCACAGATTTGAGGCTTTCCTAAAAAAAGGTTGACGCACAAGCACTGACTGTTGGATGTCCATCCAACGGCCATCGTGCTTCTTCAATCTCTGCTCTTCCTGCTCCAGCCGCTCAAACAAGTGCCGGCGGGACTGCCTGCTCCCTCCTCCTCGCGGCCGGCTGTGCTACCATGCAGGCCTCACCGCCCCACCGTACTCCCATCGCTGGCCTAGCCATCCCTCTACTCACCCACACCTGCTGTTATTCTCTGGCGACGGCAGACGAACCAGTAAACCCTCGTACAGTCGTACTCCCCTCCGTGTGGGAAACAACTGCCGAGTCTTCCTTGCCTTTGTGTCGTCCCCTTCCTAGGCCTCGCCGTCGTCCACCGCCGTGGTGCTCTCGGCGCGGCGTGGTCAATGTGGTCACCGACCGACTTATATCGGAAGAGTATTATGCGTGGAGATGCTGACAGCTGGGTCCACGGCCGCGGCAAGGAAGTGCCTCCTTATTACGCGCAAAACAATTATTCCTCCACCTGACAGCGGGGATCCACCGGACGGGCCACCATATTTCGTGAAAAAACCGTTTCCCCCCTGACTGCTAGGACCCACCAGCTACACCTTCGCACACAAGGAAGTGCGTCCGGGCAAAAAAACCAAAACGATTCGCCCCCTGACTGCTGGGACCCACCAGCTACATCTTCGCACGCAAGGAAGTGCCTGACAGTCAGGACCCACCTGGTCGAAGCGTACGTAGCGTTGTCATTCTGGTCGCGAACATGTACGTACATATATACTGGTGGATGTAGAGGCGCGCACGTGTCGTAGTAGAGGCGCGCACGTAGCATGTACACGTACGTACAACGGCCAGGGTGCAAGAAAGAAAATACGGCCACGTATGTGTACATACGGGCGGGGTCTCGAACGCCTACTCGTGCATACATACGGCGAGGGCTCGTTGACATGGCTGGGTCAGAACGGAGAAACAGCGTCATCGTCGTGTTCATGGGGAGGCAACGGAATGCGTCGTGTTCATGGGGAGGCAACGGAATGCGTCGTGTTCATTGGGAGGCAACGGAACGCGTGGGAGCCAACCGGCTGGGTCGGAATGGAATGCGTGGTCGTGTTCATCGGGAGGGCTTGGACGGAACAGGCGATGGAAACGAGGCCTGGCGTACCGCAGAACAGAGGAAACGGCCTTGTGTTTGACCGGCCACGTTCGAAACAGGATCCTGTTCATCAGGAGGGGTCTGGCGTACCGCAAAACGGACGAAACGGACCTCCTATGGTCGAAACAGGGGTCCTGTTGATCGGGAAGGGTGTGACGTACCGCAAAACAGAGGAAACGGGCCTCCTACGGTCGAAACGGGGGTCCTGTTGATCGGGAGGGGTGTGGCATACCGCAAAACGGACGAAACAGACCTCCTACGGTCGAAACGGGGGTCCTGTTCATCGGGAGGGGTATGGCGTACCGCAAAACGGGTGTAACGCCCTCGATGCGGCTATATCTCCCACGTGTCGAAGCACGACTTAGAGGCATAACCGCATTGAAAGCAATGTCGCAAGTGAGGTAATCTTCACACAACCCTTGTAATACATAAGGGAAAGAGATACATAGTTGGCTTACACTCGCCACTTCACACAATTACATGAATAAAGCATTACAACATCCAACTACAATCAAGGTCCGACTACGGAACCAAAATAAAAGAAGAACCCCAAAAGCGACAAGGTCCCTGATCGACCCTAACTGGGCTCCACTACTGATCAACTAGAACGAAACAACACAAAGGACAAGATCTTCATCGAGCTCCTCCTGAGCTTGGTTGCGTCATCTGCACGGACTCATCGGCACCTGCAAGCTGGTTGTTGAAGTAATCTGTGAGCCACGGGGACTCAGCAATCTCGCACCCTCGCGATCAAGACTATTTAAGCTTATGGGTAAGGCAAGGTAATATGTGGAGCTGCAGCAAGCGACTAGCATATATGGTGGCTAACATATGCAAATGAGAGCGAGAAGAGAAGGCAAAGCACGGTCGATAAAAGTATGATCAAGAAGTGATCCTAGAACAACCTACGTCAAGCATAACTCCAACACCGTGTTCACTTCCCGGACTCCGCCGGAAAGAGACCATCACGGTTACACACGCGGTTGATGCATTTTAATTAAGGTCAACTTCAGGTTTTCTACAACCGGATGTTAACAAATTCCCATCTGCCCATAACCGCGGGCACGGCTTTCGAAAGTTGAAATCCCTACAGGGGAGTCCCAACTTAGCCCATGACAAGCTCTCACGGTCAACGAAGGATATACCTTCTCCCGAGACATTCCAATCAGACTCGGTATCCCGGTTCTACAAGACAACTTCGACAAGTTAAAACAAATCCAGCAACACCGCCCGAATGTGCCGACAAATCCCGATAGGAGCTGCACATATCTCGTTCTGAGGGCACACTCAGATGAGACATCCTACGAGTAAAACCAAACCTCAAGTTGCCTCGAGGTGGCCCCGCAGTCTGCTCGGTCGGACCAACACTCAGAGGAGCACTGGCCCCGGGGGGCTAAAATAAAGATGACCCTTGAGTCTGCAGAACCCAAGGGAAGGTGGTAGGTTGTTAGTGCAAATGGTAAAACCAAGGTTGGGCATTGCTGGAGGAGTTTTATTCAAGGCGATTTGTCAAGGGGTTCCCATTATTAACCAACCGCGTAAGGAACGCAAAATCCGGGAACATAACACCGATATGACGGAAACTAGGGCGGCAAGAGTGGAACAAAACACTAGGCAAAAGGCCGAGCCTTCCACCCTTTACCAAGTATATAGATGCATTAATTAAATAATAGATATTGTGATATCCCAACAAGTAAGCAATGTTCCAACAAGGAACGATCTCCATGTTCCAACAAGGAACAAGCTTCAATCTTCACCTGCAACTAACAATGCTATAAGTGGGGCTGAGCAAAGCGGTAACATAGCCAAACAACGGTTTGCTAGGACAAGGTGGGTTAGAGGCTTGGTTCAACAATATGGGAGGCATGATAAGCAAGTGGTAGGCATCGTAGCATAGGCATAGCAAAAGAGCGAGCAACTAGCAAGCAAAGATAGAAGTGATTTCGAGGGTATGGTCATCTTGCCTGAAATCCCGCAAGGAAGAAGAATGAGTCCATGAAGAAGACAAACGGACGTAGTCGAATGAATCCTCACAACACGACATTATTGGAACCAACCCGAAGAAGCAACACCGGAAAGAAGCAAACAACATAGTAAACAACCACGACATGAACAAGGCATGATGCACAATCAAGTATGATTCATGTCCGGTTTAATGAAGCATGGCATGGCAAAGTGCACAAACAATCCTACAAACTAAGTGGAGCTCAATATGCAACTCCGTTGCATATTGACGAAACACCATGTTCAAGTTATTTAGTTTGATCTCGTTTATGTACCCAACAATGTTAAATGTTGTTAGCATGGCAAGAGGTGAAGCATAATGAAACTATCTATCTAGGCAAGTTTAAATGAGGCCGGAAGAAACGAACAACAATTCCGGTAAAGCCCCATATGCATATATTAGGTTTGGAACTGTTCTGCCCTAAACACAATTTTAGGGTTGTTAAACATGCAAAGAGATGCCACCATGTTAAACTAGGCAAAATTCTACCCCATTTACATATAAAGTTTATCAAATTCTGAGTTATGGTTATTTAGTTATGAATAAAAGCATTTTAACACGGCATAGGAGCAAATTTAACCAAATAGCATTTTAAACATTTTAAACATGGGTGAAAGTTGGATATTATGAAACTAGACAACATTCTAAGCAAGTTTCATATGTAACTTATTTAGATCCGATGCACGGTTGAGAAGTTATTAAATGCATGAAGTTTAGGGGCTATTCTGCAAAACTGGCACTCTCTGGGAAAATAGCTAAATCCGCTAGCCAGGAAAAAATAGAAACGGGCCAAAACAAGTTGTCCCAACAGGAGGAAAAAAAATAGAGGAGGGGCGCTGCGGTGTGGCCTCACCCATGGGCCTTGGCCCGTCGGTGCTGGGCTGGACAAGGTAGGCGGCTGGGCCTCGGCGCAGGCGCGGTGCGGGCAGGCCGCGGAGGAAGCTGGGCCCTCCTGGCGCTGGCTGGGCCTGTGGTCAACGAACGAATGGGAGGTGGCCCAAGCACGAGCTGGTGCTGGACTTGGCGAAGGCGCGGTCAACGCGAGGCGCGGGCGAACGGGCGCCTCGTCCTCTCGTTCCTGAAGCATGGAACGAACCGGAACTCGATCCGGGCGAGGCAGCGGCAAGGGAGGCCGGAAACGAGCAGGACGACGGCGGGGCACCTAGATCCGGCGGCCATGGGGGACCCTGAACATGGTGGGAGAGAGAGAGAGAGGTTAGAGGGAGGAGGAGAGGGAGACGGTCAGGGAAGGCGCAGGGCGGCAGGGTACTGGCCTGGCGGCTTGTCCGACGACGGCACTCACCGGCGACGAGGTAAGGAGGAGGAGGCTCGGCCGGCGCGGGGATGCTCCAGATCGAGCGGGAGGAGCTCAGGAGGCTCTCCCGATCCAGAATGAGCGGGACATCTCAGGAGCGGCATACAGGCGACGGTGGAGAGATCCGGGCCTGGGCGGCCCCCGGATGGGCTTCATGGGCCATGGCGGCTGGTGGTGGAGGAGGAGGTACCAAGTGGCGGCGGGGGAGAGGGTGGCTGCGGAAAACGAGGTGGAGGCGGCGGCTGATGATTAGGAGCGCAGAATTTTAGGAGGAGGGGTAGGTAGCTGCCCAAAATGGAAGGGGAGGTGGTTTATATAGGGCAGGTTCTAGGGTTAGGGGGTTTAGGGGGGTTTTCGGAGCCTCCGATCGTGATCCGACGGCTCCGGACACGAGGAGGGGTAGGTTGAAGCGTGTGGGTTGTGCAGGAGGCCTCGGACAGAGAGGAGAGAAGAGAGTTAGAGGCCCGGCGACTGTTTCCGGAGACCGAAAACGTCCATGTTTGACCGACTATAATGTCGCTATAGTTATCCGTTGGGGCGTCAAGCGGACTCCGAATGCGATGAAACTTGGCAGGCGGTCTACTGACAACAAACCAACACCGCATGCCAACTTTCAACCCATTCCGAGAACATCTTCTGGCCACTTATAAAAATAATATTTCGGACGTGCCGCGGGCGCGTGCAAGTGTGTCTGGGCTCAGAACGGACAACGGACGGAACTGGGGGAACTCGGATGGATGCAAGTTTTAAAACATGATGATGCAATGCACATGATGACATGATGAAATGCAACACGCAAGCAAAAGACATGGCAACGATGGCGAATCACTGGAAGACACCTGGCGCGACGGTCTCGGGGCGTTACAACGGGACTCCACGGGATACTGTTCATCTCCACCGTCGACCTCCTCCAGCCTCCACGGGCTACCGTCGACCTCCTCCAGCCTCCACGGGCTCCTGTTCATCCAGCCTCCACCACGTGCTACTCCACCGGCTACTGTTCAACCACCCCTCCACCGTCTACTGTTCATCCAGCCCTCCACACCACAGGGTCCTGTTCAACCACCCCTCCACGGGCACCCCTCCACCATCTACTGTTCATCCAGCCCTCCACACCATAGGGGTCCTGTTCATCTAGAGGCAACCCCACCTCTCACTGTTCATCCAACCCCCCCCTCCCCCACTAGTAGAAAAAGGGTCAAATGTGAAGCACATTAGTGCCGGTTTGAATTTGAGCCGGCACTAATGTGTCCATTAGTGCCGGTTCCAACGGCTAGGCGGGCGGACATCATTAGTACCGGTTCATGGTGAAGCTTTAGCACCGGTTCGTGCCACGAACCGGTACTAAAGTGAGTGGTGGCAGGATGTTGTCAGTCTGGGGCCCCTCCAGCACCTTTAGTACCGGGTCGTATCACGAACCGGTACTAAAGGTCGTCCTACATAGACCCTTCATCCACCCGAGCTCGCTCTGTTCTTCCCCTTTCCCCTCTCCTCTCTGTTCTTTTCCCTCTTCCTCTCAAGCTCATCACACATTTTGCCCAAAATTTGTCAAGATTTGAAGGCCCCCATCCATTCAAATGGTCACAAAGGTTAGCAACTTTGTCCTTTCATCTCTCATTGCTAGATTAGCTCGTGCAATGCTTTATATAGTGATTGATTTTTGAGTTTAGTAATTTGGGAGGAATTATATATATATGTGCCAGTATTTGATTTATATGGAATTTGAGGTCAAAAATAACACTTAGTTTGCATATGTATGTGTGGTTTACTTAGTGCCTTCTAAATCTCCATCGTAACCACCGTCGATCGCCCGCAACGTCCCGTCGCCGGCACCACCTTGTGGTGAGCCTCTTGTTCATGAAGTTTTATATAAAAAATTGATGTTTGTGTGATTTGGATATATAGTTACTCATATAATTATCTTACCCATACGTTGTTTGTTATACATAGTGCCATGGTTTTGATATCCGTCCTCGTCAGCCCTCGTCCGGGTTATGATTCGGATGTGGTATATTCTCTTTTAAAACTATTCATTGCATTGCGTGTTTATGATAAATTATGCCCATCAAGTTGACATAGATATTTGTATGTAGGAGGTAGTTGAACCGGAAATTCCAACCGACCCTATTGTTGAGAGGTTAAATTTAGTTGAAAGAGAAAACTAGGATTTGAAGGAAAGATTGAAAAGAATTGAGGGGGAGAAGATGGAATTGGAGTTGCATGTTGCCGATGTCGTCGATGATCACAAGATTAAGATGGAGAAATGTGCTTGAAGATTAGAAAGATTAGAAAATATGCCATTCATAGTGAAGCTTGGCATCATTATGCTGTTGGATCAATTGTTACCTTAGTTGCGATATTGATCGCATTTGTTGTTGCATTTAAATTCTTTAGCTAGAGAGTTATTTGTTTATTGCATTTAAGTGTTGTATGATCTTTATGTATGAACTTTATGTATTGTATTAATTTGGTGTTTTCGGTGCTGTGTATTGAAGATGAGCCGGCAATGGATGTACGATGACCCATGCTCTCCCGAGTTCATTAATGGCGTGCGTACTTTTCTGCTTGCGGCTGAGGTAAACAAGCGGGCGGATGGTTTTATGCCTTGTCCATGTGCTGGCTGTAAGGATGGTCACAATTACTCTACGTCAAGAACAATTCACGTCCACCTGTTTGAGTCCGGTTTCATGCCCCACTATAATGTTTGGACCAAGCATGGAGAAAGAGGGGTTATGATGGAAGACAATGAAGAAGAAGAGGACGACGACAGCTATCCTGGCCATGGGTTCCCTGAATACGATGATACAACAATGAGGGAAGAAGCTGAGCCGGTAATGCGGGAAGAAGCTGAGCCGACAATGCGGGAAGAAGCTGAAGAAGAGGCATCGGATGAGCCGTTGATGATCTAGGTCGGGCCATTGCCAATGCAAAGAGAAACTGCGCAAGTGATTTGGAGAAGAAGAAGTTGCAGCGCATGTTAGAGGATCACAAAAAATTGTTGTACCCGAATTGCGTAGGTGACAAGAAAAAGCTGGGCACCACACTGGAATTGCTACAATGGAAGGCAGAGAATGGTGTATCTAACAAGGGATTTGGAAAGTTGCTGGTAATGATAAAGAATATGCTTCCAAAGGACAACGAATTGCCCGAGAATACATACGAAGCAAAGAAGGTTGTCTACTCTCTAGGGTTAGAGGTGCAGAAGATACATGCATGCCCTAATGATTGCATCCTCTACCGCGGTGAGTACGAGGATTTGAACGCTTGCCCGGTATGCGGTGCATTGCGCTATAAGATCAGCCGCGATGACCCTGGTGATGCCGAGGGCGAGCGCCCCGGGAAGAAGATTCCTGCCAAGGTGATGTGGTATGCTCCTATAATACCACAGTTGAAATGTTTGTTCCAAAACAAAGAGCATGCCAAGGCGATGTGATGGCACAGAGAAGACCATAAGAAAGACGGAAAGTTGAGAGTACCCGCTGACGTGTCGCAGTGGAGAAAAATCGAAAGAAAGTATGGGAAGGAGTTTGCAGATGATGCAAGGAACGTATGGTTTGGTCTAAGCGCAGATGGCATTAATCCTTTTGGGGAGCAGAGCAGCAACCATAGCACCTGGCCTGTGACTCTATGTTTGTATAACCTTCCTCCTTGGTTGTGCATGAAGCGGAAGTTCATTATGATGCCAGTGCTCATCCAAGGCCCTAAGCAACCCGGCAACGACATTGATGTGTACCTAAGGCCATTAGTTGAAGAACTCTTACAACTGTCGAATGGAACAGGTGTACGTGCGTGGGATGAGCACATGGGGGAAGAATTTGACCTAAAGGCGTTGCTGTTCGTGACCATCAATGATTGGCCTGCTCTCAGTAACCTTTCAGGACAGACAAACAAGGGATACCACGCATGCACGCATTGTTTGGACGATACCGACAGTATATATTTGGCTAATTGAAAGCACAAGTGCTCCCTAGGTGGTTTTGATAATTGATGACAACATATCTCTTGTTGGACTAACATTTCTATCTAGCATGTTTCAGATAAGTTCAACAATGGAGTGGCATGGACTAAAGGTTGTGGGAACTCCTTCAAGATGCTAAGGACAAAGGATTGGCTAAAGCTTCAAGCTCAAGACTCTTCATTTCACATTTTAGTGATCCAAGATCACATTGAGTCCATAGGAAAAGCCAATACTATCAAGGAGGGATTAGGTGTTGCTTAATGAGCCTCTTGCTTCATGTGCTTAATGATATGCTCCAAAATCCTCAGCTACTTTCCCACTTCCACATATGACCTAAACCCTAAGCCAAACTCGGTCCTACCGATTCTTTCTATCCGGCGCCACCGAGTTTCACTTGTCATAAGCCACTGCCAAACCCTAGCAATTCGGTTCTACCGATAGGGATCTCGGTCTCACCGAGATGGGATTGCAAACTCTCTGTTTCCCTTTCGTAACTTTTCGGTCTCACCGAAAGAGCGAATCGGTCCCACCGTGATTGCAGTGTAAACTCTCCGTTTCCTTTTTGTAACTTTTCGGTCTCACCGAAAGAGCAAATTGGTCCCACCAAGTTTACCTAACCAACTCTCTGGTTAGCTTATTACCAAACTCGGTCTCACCGAGTTTGTGTAATCGGTCTCACCGAGATTACGTTTTGCCCAAACCCTAACCATATCGGTCCTACCGAGTTGCATGTCAGTCCCACCGAAAATCTCTAACGGTCACTAGGTTTACCTTTTCGGTCCGACCGAGTTTGTTGATTCGGTCCCACCGAGATTGGAAAACTGTGTGTAACGGTTGGATTTTGTGTGGAGGCTATATATACCCCTCCACCTCCTCTTCATTCGTGGAGAGAGCCATCAGACTAAGCCTACACTTCCAGCATCCTATTTCTGAGAGAGAACTACCTACTCATGTGTTGAGGCCAAGATATTCCATTCCTACTATATGAATCTTGATCTCTAGCTTTCCCCAAGTTGCTTTCCACTCAAACCTTCTTTCCACCAGATCCAAATCCTATGAGAGAGAGTTGAGTGTTGGGGAGACTATCATTTGAAGCACAAGAGCAAGGAGTTCATTACCTACACACCATTTGTTACTTCTTGGAGAGTGGTGTCTCCTAGATTGGCTAGGTGTTACTTGGGAGCCTCCGACAAGATTGTGGAGTTGAACCAAGGAGTTTGTAAGGACAAGGAGATCGCCTACTTCATGAAGATCTACCGCTAGTGAGGCAAGTCCTTCGTGGGCGATGGCCATGGTGGGATAGACAAGGTTGCTTCTTCATGGACCCTTCGTGGGTGGTTGCTTCTTCGTGGACCCTTCGTGGGTGGAGCCCTCCGTGGACTCGCGCAACCATTACCCTTCGTGGGTGGAGCCCTCCGTGGACTCGCGCAACCATTACCCTTCGTGGGTGGAGCCCTCCGTGGACTCGCTCAACCGTTACCCTTCGTGGGTTGAAGTCTCCATCAACGTGGATGTAGGATAGCACCACCTATCCGAACCACGGGAAAAACATCCGTGTCTCCAATTGCGTTTGAATTCTCCAAACCCTTCCCCTTACATTCTTGCAAGTTGCATGCTTTACATTCCGCTGCTCATATACTCTTTGCATGCTTGCTTGATATGTATTGTATATGTTGAAATTGTGCCTAAAACTCCACTCAAACCAAAAAGGCCTAAAAATTGCAACTTTAGCACTAAGTGTCTAATCACCCCCCCTCTAGACACATCTACTTCTAGATCCTACAAGTGGTATCAGAGCTTTGGTCTCCATTGCCTTGGTTTAATCACCATTGGAGGAAGATGGATGTGTCTACCTTAGGGAGTCTTAGACATAGAGTGCCTATTCTTGATGGAGAGTATTTTCATGAGTGGAAAAATGAGATGCTTATAATTTTCAATCAATATCATTTGAACAAGTATATTGCTAGCCCTTTTGCACCTCATATTGATCCTTTGCATCCTACCCTAGATGAAGATATTGACATGATTCGCAATCTTAGAACTATTGAGCTCATCATTAGAGGATTGCCCAAAAATTTGATTGCTAGTTTGCCTACTCTTAATTGTGCCTATACTATATGGAAATTTCTTGAGGAACGACTTCCCGATCATTCCTTGAAAACTTTGGATGAAATTCTCCATAAATCTATTGCCTTGAGTAAGATGAATTCTAGTGATCCTAGTTTTGGTAATTGTCTATTTGAACTTACCAATCTTAAGCATGCTAAAGGAGATGTTGGAATCATTAGTGATATCATATTCGAAGCTATAAGAATTCATAAAAGTGACCACTTTGATGATCATTTATCTAATGAATTACCCTCTCTAGTAAATGATGAGTCACAAGATCATGATGAACATGGATACTATGATGATGATGATGATGATAGTGACTTCGATCTTGATGATGCAATGAGGCATTTTGGTCTTATGGAAAATCTTCGGGGATATGAATCAGGAGGAAAGGAATGGGTTCTTGATAGTGGATGTACTGATCATATGACCGGAGATGAAGAGATGTTCCGTGAGCTACAAGAAGGCCACTCGAGCTACTTCATATGGATCTTTTTGGTCCCAACGCCTACAAGAGTCTCGGTGGAAATTCTTTTGGTCTAGTTATAGTTGATGATTTTTCAAGATTTACGTGGGTGTTCTTTCTTAATGACAAGTCGCAGGTCCAGAAGATCTTCAGAAACTTCGCTAGGAAGGCCCAAAATCAGTTTGATGTGAAGATCAAGAAGGTTCGGAGTGACAACGGAACGGAGTTCAAGAACGCAAATGTGGACACCTTTCTTGACGAAGAAGGGATTTCACACGAGTTCTCGGCTACGTACACACCTCAACAAAATGGAGTTGGTGAGAGGAAGAACCGGACGCTCATCGAAATGGCAAGAACGATGCTTGATGAATACAAGACGCCGAAGCACTTTTGGGCAGAAGCGGTTGAGACAGCTTGTCACGCAACAAATCGCTTGTATCTTCACAAGCTACTCGACAAGACGGCATACGAGCTCCTCACCGGTAACAAACCCCAAGTTGGATACTTTCGAGTATTCGGCTCAAAGTGCTACATTCTTGATAAGCATCGTCGTTCAAAGTTTGCTCCTAAATCTCATGAAGGTTTCCTACTTGGTTATGGATCAAACTCTCACACTTACCGTGTCTACAACAATTTCACCCGAAAGGTTGAAGAGATGGTAGATGTGAAGTTTGATGAATCTAATGGCTCGCAAGTAGAGCAATTGCCAATTGATGTAGGAGACAAAGACCCTTCATAAGCAATCCAAGACTTGTCCATTGGCAAAATTCGTCCAATGGAGGTGAAGGAGAGTACTTCATCCGTCCAAGTGGAAGCTTCTACTTCACGACAAGGTGAACCAAGAATCGACACGGAAGCATCCACAAGTGGGACACACCAAGATGAAGAAGACAAGGAAATGCATCAAGACGAACATCAACAACCTCTTTCTCCACCACGACAAGAGAACGACGACGTCAACAATGAAGAAGTCCAAGAAGAAGAACAAGATGAAGAAGATGTTCAACGAAGACCCAAGCAAAAGCTCTCACGAGTTCGAGCAAGAATTGCCAAAGATCATCCCGTCGAGCAAATCCTCAATGATATACAAACCGGGAGAATCACTCGCTCAAAAACTCATTTAGCTAACTTTTGTAAAACTATTCATTCATCTAAAGCATTGAACCTATGAAGGTTGAAGAAGCATTGGAAGATCCGGATTGGATAAACGCTATGCATGAAGAGCTACACAATTTTGAGAGAAACCAAGTTTGGACATTGGTTGAGAAGCCCGACAACAACCACAACATCATTGATACCAAATGGGTGTTTCGCAACAAGCAAGATGAAGATGGACAAGTGGTTCGCAACAAAGCACGTCTTGCCGCCCAAGGGTACACACAAGTCGAAGGTATGGACTATGGTGATACATATGCTCCCGTTGCTAGAGTTGAGTCCATTCGCATCTTACTTGCCTATGCTAATCACCATAATATCACCTTGTACCAAATGGACATTAAAAGTGCTTTTCTAAATGGTGAAATAGAGGAGGAAGTTTATGTCAAACAACCTCCTGGCTTTATCAATCCTAAGAAACCAAATCATGTTTACAAACTTCACAAAGCTCTTTATGGTCTTAAACAAGCTCCTAGAGCATGGTATAAATGCTTGACCAAGTTCCTTATTACAAGTGGTTTTGAAATTGGTAAAATTGATTCTACTCTTTTTACTAAAAGGGTTAATGGAGAACTATTTGTATGCCAAATTTATGTCGATGATATCATATTCGGTTCAACTAACCCTCTCTTTAGTGAAAAGTTTGGAAAGCTAATGTCAGAGAAGTTTGAGATGTCTATGATGAGTGAACTCAAATTCTTTCTTGGTTTGCAAATCAAGCAAACTAAGGAAGGTACATTTGTCTCTCAAACGAAGTACACCAAGGACTTATTCAAGAAGTTCAATATGCAAGAATGCAAAGGTATGTCTACACCCATGCCTACTAGTGGACATAATGATTTGACCAAAGATGGTGAACCGGTTGATCAAAAGGTTTATCGCTCTATGATTGGTTCATTGTTATACCTATGTGCTTCACATCCCGATATTATGCTAAGTGTGTGCATGTGTGCACGATATCAAGCTGCTCCTAAAGAATGTCATCTTAAGGCTGTGAAAAGGATAGTGAGATATTTAATCCATACACCAAATTTTGGCATTTGGTATCCTAAGAGGTCTTCTTTTGATCTTGTTGGCTATTCCGACTCGGATTATGCTGGAGACAAGGTTGATAGAAAGTCCACTTCGGGTACTTGTCAATTTCTTGGTAGATCTCTTGTGTCTTGGTCTTCCAAGAAACAAAACTCGGTATCCTTATCCACCGCCGAAGCTGAATACATTGCCGCTGGTTCATGTTGTGCTCAATTACTTTGGATGACCCAAACTCTTAAAGATTATGGGATTTATGTGAAACATGTTCCACTGCTTTGTGAAAATGAAAGTGCTATCAAAATTGGTCATAATCCTGTACAACATTCTCGAACTAAGCATATTGAAGTTTGTCATCATTTCATTCGAGATCATGTTGCTAAGGGTGACATTAATCTTAAGCACGTTCGCACCGATAAGCAATTAGCGGATATATTTACTAAACCTCTTGATGAGAAAATATTTTGCAGGTTGAGAGGTGAATTGAACATCATTGATGCTTCGAACTTGGAGTAGAAACTCCATTGGATACATGCAAGACATGAGCTTATGACTAATCCATGATATATCTCTTATGATGACTATCTTATGTCTTGGATATATTTGTACCTTGCATGTTGTCTAACCCAGGTAGGTGCTTGGTTGAATCTAATTCCATGAGATTGCAACTCACTCACATCTTGAGCAATCTCTACATCACCAAGACTCTACACAATGGTGGTTGAAGACAAGGAAGCACAAAACCATTCAAACATATCCTTTGACAAATTCTATGTTGAGCTTCATGATTGTCATTTTTGGATACACAAGTGCTCTTCCTTGCAAGAACTAACCCATGTAGGTAGATGAACTCAAACTCCAAGTGGTGCTCCCAACTCTTGATGAGCTACATCAACCTTGAGCACCCACACAAGTTCAACTACATGAGCAAGAACCACACCACCACCCAAGGTATGTTATTCCATCTTAGAGAAGCTTTACTCCAAGACATGAGTCAAAGCAACTCAACAAGATGTGAATATATCAAGATGCTTAAACGAAAAATGGTAACCCCATTTTGAGCTTAAACGATGAGTATGACCTATGATCAAGTGTTCTCACTTGACTCCTAAGTCAATATACTCTAACATAGGTGACTATGTCACCGCCCAACTCTAGATGAAGTTCTCTTGTGTTCTTTTTGTGTGTATCTCATGCATGTTTAGTTTCTTTCTATTTTTCAAAAACAAAAAAACTCCATCTAGATTTTTCAGTCTCTTCTCTTTTCTTTCTATTTATGTTCTGCATTTTCTGCATTTAATTCCTTGCAAATCCTTCAGGTAATTCATTGCAAATCTTTGTGAGATCCTACATGTCTAGTGAGCTGAGGTGACAAATGTTTTTCTCTGTGTAAACTCGATTTCACCGACTTGTAATTTTCGGTCCAACCGAATCTTTTTGGTGCCACCGAAACATACCACTCGGTGCCACCGACTTCGCAACAGGAAAAACAGTTTGCCACTTGTTCTATATTTCTTCTGATCCAGCTCTACTCAATGAATCTTGTCCTCTACAAGCATCACAGTTTTATCCATTGCTTTGTGCTGAGTCTCAAGGACCAAACCTATACGACGGATTCCAGAAAGCCCTTCTTGGAAATTGATGTCAAAGGGGGAGAGAGAGATCACATCAAAGCTTGTAGGAGAGAGAGATCACATCAAGGGAGAGAAAAAGTCTCAAGGACCAAACCTACAAGAGAGAAAGTATTAAGGGGGAGAGAGAGACTTCCAGGGGGAGAGAATACTCAAGGATCCCATATGTCCCAGATGCTTGATGCTTGATGCTCAAGAGGAGAGATGTCACATGTCTTTTTAGGGGGAAAGACATGTTCATTTGTATCTTTCAGCTCTGATTTGCTGTTCCTTATCTTCTCCCAATATCCCATGTAAGATTCTGGGGGAGCAAGACACCTAAGGGAAAGAAATCAGTCAAATTCATTGCATATCTTTATTCTTGGGGACATGTTGAATCCAATGTGGTACCTTGTACTCACTCTCTACATGTCATCCCAGTCTTGCTATTCTTGTGGTTTCTTTTGTTTCCTCTGGCTAGTGGATGTACCTGTGTTATCTAACTTTGTTTGTGCAGGTTCATTCCATCCTAAGCCAACTCAAGACCACACGGTAAGTATATGCATCAAAATCATGAGTATGAGGAGTTCTTGCTTATGTACATACTGTTTGCAAGAAGGACTCATGATCATGAAGGTATTTTCCTTGCTAATCTTTTGCTCTGATGCATATGGCCAAGATACATGTAACACATTGCCTACTCTATCATGGTTATGCTCTCACATGCCTCTATATTTCATATTTACATGAGTGCATACATGTAGGGGGAGCCTATGCTTGTTACATGTCCTTCCAAAGCTTTACTTGCTGTTCTTTATATCTTTATCTAAAGCTTTGATGTATGTTGCCATCAATTACCAAAAAGGGGGAGATTGAAAGCACAAGTGCTCCCTAGGTGGTTTTGATAATTGATGACAACATATCTCTTGTTGGACTAACATTTCTATCTAGCATGTTTCAGATAAGTTCAACAATGGAGTGGCATGGACTAAAGGTTGTGGGAACTCCTTCAAGATGCTAAGGACAAAGGATTGGCTAAAGCTTCAAGCTCAAGACTCTTCATTTCACATTTTAGTGATCCAAGATCACATTGAGTCCATAGGAAAAGCCAATACTATCAAGGAGGGATGAGGTGTTGCTTAATGAGCCTCTTGCTTCATGTGCTTAATGATATGCTCCAAAATCCTCAGCTACTTTCCCACTTCCACATATGACCTAAACCCTAAGCCAAACTCGGTCCTACCGATTCTTTCTTTCCGGCGCCACCGAGCTTCACTTGTCATAAGCCACTGCCAAACCCTAGCAATTCGGTTCTACCGATAGGGATCTCGGTCTCACCGAGATGGGATTGCAAACTCTCTGTTTCCCTTTCGTAAATTTTCGGTCTCACCGAAAGAGCGAATCGGTCCCACCGAGATTGCAGTGTAAACTCTCTGTTTCCTTTTTGTAACTTTTCGGTCTCACCGAAAGAGCAAATCGGTCCAGCCGAGTTTACCTGACCAACTCTCTGGTTAGCTTATTACCAAACTCGTTCTCACCGAGTTTGTGTAATCGGTCTCACCGAGATTACATTTTTCCCAAACCCTAACCATATCGGTCCTACCGAGTTGCATGTCAGTCCCACCGAAAATCTCTAACGGTCACTAGGTTTACCTTTTCGGTCCGACCGAGTTTGTTGATTCGGTCCCACCGAGATTGGAAAACTGTGTGTAACGGTTGGATTTTGTGTGGAGGCTATATATACCCCTCCACCTCCTCTTCATTCGTGGAGAGAGCCATCAGACTAAGCCTACACTTCCAGCATCCTATTTCTGAGAGAGAACTACCTACTCATGTGTTGAGGCCAAGATATTCCATTCCTACCATATGAATCTTGATCTCTAGCTTTCCCCAAGTTGCTTTCCACTCAAACCTTCTTTCCACCAGATCCAAATCCTATGAGAGAGAGTTGAGTGTTGGGGAGACTATCATTTGAAGCACAAGAGCAAGGAGTTCATTACCTACACACCATTTGTTACTTCTTGGAGAGTGGTGTCTCCTAGATTGGCTAGGTGTTACTTGGGAGCCTCCGACAAGATTGTGGAGTTGAACCAAGGAGTTTGTAAGGGCAAGGAGATCGCCTACTTCGTGAAGATCTACCGCTAGTGAGGCAAGTCCTTCGTGGGCAATGGCCATGGTGGGATAGACAAGGTTGCTTCTTCGTGGACCCTTCGTGGGTGGTTGCTTCTTCGTGGACCCTTCGTGGGTGGAGCCCTCCGTGGACTCGCGCAACCATTACCCTTCGTGGGTGGAGCCCTTCATGGACTCGCGCAACCGTTACCCTTCGTGGGTTGAAGTCTCCATCAACGTGGATGTAGGATAGCACCACCTATCCGAACCACGGGAAAAACATCTGTGTCTCCAATTGCGTTTGAATTCTCCAAACCCTTCCCCTTACATTCTTGCAAGTTGCATGCTTTACATTCCGCTGCTCATATACTCTTTGCATGCTTGCTTGATATGTATTGTGTATGTTGAAATTGTGCCTAAAACTCCACTCAAACCAAAAAGGCCTAAAAATTGCAACTTTAGCACTAAGTGTCTAATCACCCCCCCTCTAGACACATCTACTTCTAGATCCTACACTAATTGTAAGAAGAATGTGTACCTGGGACATCGTCGATTTATTCTGAGCAGGCATCCCGTAAGAAAGAAAGGCAAGCATTTCAAAGGTGAGGCAGATCACCGGACGAAGCCTCGCCACCGTACTGGTGCTGATGTACATGATATTGTCAAGGATTTGAAGGTGGTCTTTAGAAAGGGTCCTGGTGGACAACCTGTTCCGAATGACGCTGACGGACGCGCACCCATGTGGAAGAAGAAATCTATATTTTGGGACCTGCCCTATTGGAAAGACCTAGAGGTCCGCTCCGCAATCGACGTGATGCACGTGACGAAGAATCTTTGTGTGACCCTGCTTGGCTTCTTGGGCGTGTATGGGAAGACAAAAGATACACCTGAGGCATGGGAGGACCAGCAACGTATGCACGGAAAAGACGGCATACATCAGGGTCATGCAAGCTACGCTCTTACCAAAGAAGAGAAGGAAATCTTCTTTGAATGCCTGCTCAGTATTAAGGTACTGTCTGGCTTCTCGTCGAATATAAAGGGAATAATAAACATGGCAGAGAAAAAGTTCCAGAACCTAAAGTCTCATGACTGCCACGTGATTATGACGCAACTGCTTCCGGTTGCATTGAGGGGGCTTCTACCGGAAAACGTTCGATTAGCCATTGTGAAGCTATGTGCATTCCTCAATGCAATCTCTCAGAAGGTAATCGATCTAGAAATCATACCAAGGTTAGAGAATGATTTGGTGCAATGTCTTGTCAGTTTCGAGTTGGTGTTCCCACCATCCTTGTTCAACATCATGACGCACGTCCTAGTTCACCTATGCGAAGAGATTAACATTTTGGGTCATGTATTTCTACACAATATGTTCCCCTTTGAGAGGTTCATGGGAGTCTTAAAGAAATATGTTCATAACCGTGCTAGGCCAGAAGGAAGCATCTCCAAGGGCCATGAAAATGAGGAGGTCATTGAGTTTTGTATTGACTTTATTCCTGACCTTAAGCCGATTGGTGTTCCTGAATCGCGGCATAAGGGCAGTCTGGATGGAAAAGGCATGCTAGGAGGGGAACAAATAATATGTATGGACGAACATTCTCTCATTGAAGCACACTACACAGTTCTACAGAATTCCGCCTTGGTGGCTTCGTATATGGATGAACACAAGAATTTGCTACGCTCCAAACACCCGGAGCGGTCTGATGACTGGATTACACGTGAACAAACCAGGAGTTTCGCCAGCTGGTTGCAGACACGTACCATGCATGATGCCTCTATTGAAGATGACCTGTACTTGCTGTCCCAGTTACCATCTTCGAATATAATGACTTTCAAAGGGTACGAGATAAATGGTAATACATTTTACACGATCACCCAAGATAAGAAGAGCACCAACCAAAACAGTGGTGTCCACTTTGATGCAGAAACCAAGACGGGAAAGGAAACATATTATGGTTATATACAGGACATATGGGAACTTTACTATCGACGTGGTTTGAAGGTCCCTTTGTTTCGGTGCAAATGGGTCAATATGACACGAGGCGGGGTAACGGAAGACCCGCAGTACGGAATGACAACAGTGTATCTCAACAATCTTGCATATGCAGACGAACCATTCGTCCTAGCCAATGATGTGGCATAGGTTTTCTATGTGAAGGACATGTCTACCAAGCCGAGAAAAAGAAAAGATAAGAGAGCGAATGCATCGTACGATGAGCCAAAGCGGCACATAGTTATTTCTGGGAAGAGAAACATCGTGGGAGTGGATGACAAGACAGACATGTCAGGAGATTATGAAAAGTTTGATGAAATTGCTCCATTCACAGTGAATATTGACCCGAGCATCCAGTTAAATGATGAAGATTTTCCATGGCTACGGCGCAAAGGGACACACGCGAAGAAAAAGTTTCAACCCAAAGATCTGGGATGTGATCGGCTTCACTATCATCACTTTCTTCTGTGTTTCACACCCAGGAGGGAATCTCTATAATAGTTAGGGTAGCTAGTTATGTGTTTTGGCATTTGAAACACGAAGAAATTTTATGTGCAAGCAAATTCTTTCATGCATTTACTGATTTTTTCCAGCTAAATGACCCTGAAATTGAAAAGCATTTCAAATGAACTCAGAAAAGGTTGAAAGTTGGCATGGTATCATAATTTCACCCACATAGCATGTACAAAAAAGTAGAGAGGGTTACCGCAAAAACTGGATGCACTTCGTGTACAAAACGGACAATCTCTTTCGAAGTATCAAGGTTTCGGACGAAAACTCATCCGTTACAAAGGCATTTCATTTTTTAAATAACCTAAGCATTACCAAATTAAATATAATGATAAAACACACTAATATTAAACATAATAAAAAGAATCGCTGAAAAATCTATTTTCAAAGTTAAGTTATTCACAAACTAGTGATTCACACAAATTTCAAATAATTCAAAATTTAAACTATTCAAATTTGTAAACTACCGGTACTAACAGAAAGTTTGTATTTTTTTGTACCTAAAGAAAAAATATTCACAAAGAAACTCTAAATACAGCAAAAAACAACTCAAAATATAAATAAAGAAAAAAATAAGAAAAAAAAGCCCACCTACTTCGCCACAGCGGCCTGCATACGACTAGAAACCCAACCTGTTGTTGGGCCAGGATGCAGGCCCGCAAAGGCCCAGTAGGCCCACAGGTCAGCACAGAACATTTATGCCCAGTAGGCCTGCTTTGGAGAGGAGCTCGAGGGAGCTACCGCACAGGGGCTTATAAACCAGTGCGGACGCCCCTCGGCTAGCGAGGTGGGACTAGACATGACGCACCGCACCTGCGCCAGTGCACCCCCTTTTGTACCGGGTGGTGGCTCAAACCGGTACTAAAGGGGGGGTCTTTAGTACCGGTTGGAGCCACCACCCGGTACTAAAGGGGTGCCGTTCCCGCTGCTTAGCCTGGCCAAAACAGACCTTTAGTACCGGTTGGTGGCTCCAACCGGTACTAAAGGTTGTTCTATATAAGAAAACACTTCAAAAAAATTGTCAGTTTCTCATCTCTCCGTCTGCTTCTTTCTCCTCTGCCCCGTCGCCGCCGCCCCCCGTCGTCGCCCCTGTCGCCGTCCGTCGCCGTCCGTCGTCGTCCCCGTCGCCGTCCATCACCGTCGCCGTCCCCGTCCCCGTTGCCGCGCCCCGCCCTGTCCTCCCGCCGTCCCCGCCCGGCCCATCCCCGTCCCTGTCATCGCCGCCCCGTCCCCGTCGTTGTCGCCCCGTCGCCGTCTCCGTCTCCGTCCTCGTCCCCGTCGCCGCCCCCCGTTGTCGCGCCTCACCGGTGAGCTCCTGCCCCGGCCGCCATGTACCACACACACAACACACACACACATTGTTATAGAAATGTTAGCAATCTTTCTATTTTTTTAGTAATAGAATCATTAGAAATGTTAGTTATATAGAAATGTTTTTTAGTTATAGAAATATTAGAAATGTTAGTTATATAGAAATGTTAGTTATATAGAAATATTAGAAATGTTAGTTATATAGAAATGTTAGTTATATTAGAAATGTTAGTTATATAGAAATGTTAGTTATATAGAAATGTTTTTTAGTTATAGAAATATTAGAAATGTTAGTTTTAGTTATAGAAATATTAGAAATGTTAGTTTTAGTTATAAAATTTAGAATTTGCATATATGAAATCACAATCCATCATTTAAAAATGTTACTTTACTTTTGCAGCATATAGTATTTGTTGTCGATGATGCCCGGCCCGCATCCTCGCCGTCGACCTGTTCGCGACGACGTCCTACTTCAGAGGACCCATATCCGGGACTGGGCTCCGTCGGGCTGGCACTGGGAGGTGCTACCTTCAGGGGCGACGCTTGGTGAGGAACCCGACCCCGGGTCCCGTCGTCGACCCTCATCTCCTTTGGTGGCGTTCACGTGGGCCACTTTCGGTGCGGAGGGAGCCGGCCCCGCCGGAGGTGGTACATCGCCGTGTCAGGGAGGAGGACGAGCACGTCCATCGCTACATGGCTGCTATGGACGTCAGGTTCCCCAATACCTGGCAGGTTCTTTGGGGAGATCACCCGAGCTATGATCCAGTGATGGTTCCTTCACTTTGGTTGTCCACTGCCTAGATTACTCTCTAGTATTCGATCTTTATTAGCTAGCTAGTGATGTATATAATATTCGAGATGATTTATTCGAGATTATATATATTATTCGAGATGATGTATTCGAGTTTATATCTATTATTCGAGACGACGTATTCGAGATTATATTCGATGATGCTTATTATGTACTATGATTGATTCAGTTTTTTCCTTATTAATTGATTGCATCCATGCATTGTAATTTGAATATATTTCTTTTGGATTAGTTAAATAAAACCTATGGCGGACAATACCGGCAGAGAGGGAGAAGAGGCCCTGTTCAATATGATACGCAATCCTCGCGGGCCAGATGATGATCAGAATGAAGAAGATTATGAAGGCTCCGAATATCTAAACAACACCGGGGAGGGTGATATGATATTCGATCGCGACGACCGAATTGATGAAGTCATGAACTATGAACATGACAAAGAAAATGTTGATCTTGAAACAACAAAGACCGGCAAGGTATATATATTTATATAAGCAGGCATCTGGTGATCATCACATGTTTTAAATTACTTGAAGATATATTAACGAATCGATCTTTCTTCTTTCAGCCATCCGGATCGAGCAAATCTTCAAGCAACAGGAAACGAGGCCCGAAAAAAAAGTTGAAGGAGGGCATAAAGTACAATATCGAGGCCATCAAACCTAATGGCGAACCATTAGCGCCTAAGAAGATTGCGGACAAGTTCATTCGTCAGTGCGGAGTTCTTGTGAAGGACCAACTCTCGATCTCCCTTCAAGAATGGAGAGAGCCAGCAAAGCCATGTCCAGGAGTTACTTTTGTCGACGACAGACAAAAACTTCTACTTTGGGAAACGCTCATGGAACATTTCACCCTACCAGATCATTTCACAGCTGCAGATGTGGAGAAAGTCAAGGACGCTGCTCTTAGGAAGATGGCGGTTGCATTCAACAACCACAAAAATCGTGAATGGGACAAGTACGTCAAGGGAGGAAGGAAGACTCCAGTATTCGAGGGAACACTAGAGAAGCAAAGTGCTCATTGGGACGATTTTGTGAAATTCAAGGATTCTGAATTATCTAAGGAACGGTCGAGAATAAACAAGGCCAATGCCACAAAAAAGGATAAGTTCCATAAGCTGGGGTCAGGTGGCTATGCGGTGGGAATGCCTAAGTGGGATAAGTCTGAGAAAGAGATGGAGGATGCAGGTGTCACTGCAGAAACATTGAGCTGGCCCCCCAGGTGCAGGACTTGGTTCTATGCGCATGGGGGAGAGTTGGACCCGAAGACAGGCAAAGTTTTGAAGAAGGCATGTCTGGACGGAGCCGAAGATAAGCTACTTGTTGCAATAGAAGAGGCTCAATCGGGGGTGTTCCAGCCCAACAGAGAGAACGACGAGCTTACGCGTGCCCTGGGAAATCCTGAACACCCAGGAAGAACACGAGGCAAGGGCGCTATTCCGTGGTATGAGGGGTTTTCGGACTAGAACACCGACTACAGAACCCGTGCGAGAAAGAAGATTGCAGAGGAGAAGAAGAGGAAGATGGAGGAGGAGCAGAGGAAGCTGGACTATGAACGCCTTCAAGGCCTAGAATCAGCGCACGCGAACTTGGCAGTCAAATTCCAGCGGCAGCAGGAGCAGATCGACTCACTTAGCCAGCAAAGGGGGTCTCAGCAGTTGCAGCAGCTAGCGGATGATCCAGCATTGGATAGCACCGTCCCATCCATGCCGAGAAGCAGCGTGGGTTCCGCCCCGGGCGACGCATTGCTGGATAGCTACCAAGTGGATGACATCATGGAGAACACTAACTACGAGCTACACTTCAAAATGAAGAACATATCCATGAAGGTGGCGGACGTCGTTTCTTTTACAAATCCCCCCGAGGCAACCTTCCATTGCAACCCGATTCCAGCGGGCTATGCTCGTTTCTTGGTTGATGAGGTGGTGGACCAATATTCGGGGCTAGAGCTTGACATTCCTGGAGGTGACGAGGAGCACACACTGGGAGAGGCCAACCATCGTATCATCCTATGGAGAAAGGATTGCATCATCTTTCGAAGGCCACCGACACCGCGTCATCCGACTCCTCCTTGAAGTCCGCCATCGAGTCAGCAGACTCCCGCTCCTCCAAGTCCACCAACGCGTCAGGCCACTCCTCCAAGTCCGGCACAGCTTCAGGCCACTCCTCCTCCTCCAAGTCCGGCAAAGCGTCAGGCCACTCCTCCTCCAAGTCCAACATAGCTTCAGGCCACTCCTCCTCCTCCAACTTAGCCACGTCAGCCATCTTCGCCGCCTCAGCAATCACGGAAGAGAGCCGCCTCAGCTATGGTGCGTAGTAGTACAAGTCAAGGTAGTACTGGAGGTACAGGCGAAGGCAAGCGATTTCAATATGGTCCAAGCAGCCTCGCGCCTCTTCCGCAGAGGCCTTACGACAAGTCCGAGGAGGAAAACGCATCCATATCGAAGGCCGAGGTGGAAGCCCATTTTGCACCGAAACCGCCACCACTGCCAAGGGAGAAAGTGCCTGAGGAAAAGATTGACCACTTCATTTGTATGGCTAGAGCACCAGCTCCCAAGCCTGTTGACACAGACTATGAGCGCCACCTCAGGAAGTTAAATCGAGCATGTCTACAGAAAGAGGCGAGCTCGAGCTCGAGCAAATCAGCTGGCAAAACATGCGGTAAAACCGTTCCCCAGCTAGGAGAACAGGCGGCGCAATCAATCCCCCCGCTTGTTGTGCCAACAACACATGAGAGTAGGCGCGCCCAATATTATTGTGGGCAAACCGTTAACATTCCCGGGCTGGGCGATGTGGTAATAACCAAGGAGCATATTGAGCAGGCTAAAATCCTCATGATCACTGTTGGACAACTCCTTGATATCGAGCCCATGTCTCCGACTAGAGAGGAGGAAATAAAACGGAAAAATGTCTGGGGCCAACCTTTAGTCGTGCCAGACGAGGTCAGGAAGCTCCCAACGAGAATGTATGAATTGCATCAATGGTACATGGACATTACCAAGATTTCCAATCGAGAGTCCCTCATGGTGAATGTCAAGAAGGATCATTACTACCATGAGAAAGTTGTGTCCGTTGAGTATTCAGAACTATTTCAGTTATACAATCAAGATGCACTCGACAAATCTATCGTTAGTTGCTATTGTCTGTAAGTGATTTCTTTCTGTAATTTAAGTCTCAAGCTAGCTGTAGTGATCATTTTGATCAATCATTACCTGTAATTATCCTCACTATATTCTTTTCTGTGGTATTATGCATGATGAAGATTTATGAAATGAAAAAAGGTGGACGCTATGGCATTGGGTTCGTTGACCCAAATACCATTAATGAATACACATGGAAATTAGATCCATATTACGAAAAAAGTATAGAGGAAAGCATGCTAGAGTTCTTCAAGCGCCTCAAATACAATGATGATATACTACTTCCTTACAACTTCGAGTGAGTCACACTGTCTTGTACTACAAATTCTGTTTTTGCCTACTAGCTAGCTACATGTTTTTGCTTACATCTGCCCGCTTAATTAAGACATGCAAACGTGTGTGCATGCAGATTTCACTGGATCTTGTTAATCATTAAAGTTGATGAAGGAACAATTGAAGTACTAGACTCACTACTTAAGAAACCAACTGACTACACCATCGTGAAGGGGATAGTCAACAGGTAATTTCAATCATTATTAACTATATCTCGGCCTATTTAATTAGTTTGTCATTTCCTGATAACAACTATTTAATAACCCATTTATTCATTTTCTTTGTCGGCGGGCAGGGCTTGGGCAAAGTTCATCAGCGTCACTCCAGGCCAATGGAAACGAAATCTGAAATGGTATCGACCCATGGTAAGTAATTAAGTAGTACTAGCTAGCTGCCATCTCTTTAATTATCATTCTTCATTAGTTATTATCTGATCAAATTCCATTCTCGTAAAGGCCCTGAAGCAGGCGCCGGGGAATAATCTGTGTGCATACTATGTTTGTGAGAACATTTGCATGATGGCGTCTGAAAGGAGCAGATCTCAAAGACAGGAGTGGGTACGTTTGTCAGAACACTATTCACAATTTTTACACCATTATCAATATCCAGTCACACAACTAATACACATGTATATTGATCTCCTTCTTAACAGTTCAAAAAGGTGCGGGAGAAGCTCCTACCAGAGGACCGCATAGAAGCAATTCAAGAGGAAATAGCGGGATTTTTGCTCGACCAGGTCATAGATCCCAAAGGAGAATACTTTTACCCGCTACCGCCCCATGAACCACTTCCAATTGTTATCATGCTCCGAAGGCACCAATTAGGCTAATGCCACTGGCTCCGAAGGCACCAATTAGGAGAAATTGTATATAGCTAGCTAATTGTATATATATATACATGTGTGTATATATGTGTGAATTAATTAATGGTGGTTGTGAGACATTCGATGATATATATATATGATCGGTTCTACTAGAAATTCTATTTATATATATGCATAATGTGTACAATATGTAGTATCATAAAATACCAGCAAACAAAAAAGAATTAAATGGAAAACACAAAATTAAATGAAAAAGAAATCATAAACCCAAAACCCCCCAACCTTTTAATACCGGTTGGTGTCACCAACCGGTACTAAAGGGCTCCCTGCCCCCGGAGCTGGCTCGTGTCACGTGGTTGCCCTTTAGCACCGGTTCGTGCTGAACCGGTACTAAAGGGTGGGGGACCTTTAGTGCCCACACTTTAGTGCCGGTTACCGAACCGGCACTAAAGGGCCTTACGAACCGGTGCTATTGCCCGGTTCTGCACTAGTGCCCCCCCCCCCGCAACGCTCACTGTTCATCCAATCGATCGGCTTTAGTTAGCAACAGTAGCAAAGGAATCGCTCGATCGGGTTCAGTTAACAGCCATCGATCGATCGCTCGGGTTCAGTAACGCGTAGCCTGCAGTGTAATCGCTCGAGTTCAGTTAGAGCCCAACGCCTCGCTCGGGTTCAGTTAGAGCCAACGCCTCTCACACACGCGCATACGTGTATGAGAGAAACGCGCATCGCTCGGCCCCCGACCTCCCACCGTAACCGGGAACTCCCCAAAATTTTCCTCGCCCTCGCTTCTACCACGATTTTTTCCGTCATGAACGGCCCAAAGAATATCATGCAGCTGCGTCTCCGGCCCGCCCAGTACGAAAAGCCCATTTTCTGTCATGATTTCTTGTCATAGAAGTAGGAGCCCACCACATCTTTGATGATACCGGATTTTGTCACAATTATCATCATAGAAGTGGCATATGTATGACAGAAAAAAAATTCGTTCGACCCAAAATGTCACGGATGTGTCTTTTTTTTGTAGTGCATGTTCACTAATGATGAGAGAACTCGCTACTTTTATATCCTTAAAATATTTCCGTTCTCATTAAAGGGTGATGCTAAGATATGGTTTATTCTCTTGATCCTGGTTGTGTGCGTAGTCCCCAGGATATGATTTATTACTTCTCTACTAAATATTTCCCTGCTCATAAGAAACAAGTTGCTTTAAGGGATATATATAATTTTGCGCAAATTGAAGAAGAGAGTCTCCCACAAGCTTGGGGAAGGCTTCTCCAATTACTTAATGCTTTGCCTGATCATCCTCTTAAGAAAAATGAAATACTTGATATCTTTTATAATGGACTAACCGATGCCTCCAGAGATAACCTGGATAGTTGTGTTGGTTCTGTTTTCAGGGAAAGAACACCAGATGAAGCTGAAATTTTATTGAATAATATGTTGACAAATGAAAATAATTGGACACCTCCGGAGCCAATTCCTGAGCCTATTCCTAAACCAACTCCGAAGAAGAGGGGTATTCTATTTCTCAGTCCTGAAGATATGCAAGAGGCAAAGAAATCTATGAAAGAAAAAGGTATTAAAGCTGAAGATGTTAAGAATTTACCTCCTATTGAAGAAATGCATGGTCTTAATTTACCGCATGTTGAAGAAAAATATGATCTTAATCCTTTACCTATTGAAGAAACTCATGGTCTTGATAACCCGACACAGGTAGTAAAGGTAAATTCTCTCCACAGATATGATAAAGCTGAAATCCCATTTACTAAGTTTGCTAGCCCATGCTTAGATGAGTTTGATAAATTTATGGTTAAGCAAGAAGATTTTAATGCTTATTTTGGTAGAAAATTGATATACAATTAAAATATGCTTGAACACTTGGGTGATTATATGGCTAATGTCAAAGGTGAACTTAAACTTATTAGCAAACATGCTTCTATGGTTACCACTCAAGTAGAACAAGTACTTAAAGCTCAGAATGATTTGCTCAATGAATTGAATAGTAAGAATAATGATAATGCTGTTAGAGTTATGACTAGAGGTGGTAGAATGACTCAGGAACCTTTGTATCCTGAAGGCCACCCTAAGAGAATTGAGCAAGATTCTCAGAGAAATAATATAGATGCACCTAGTCCTTCTAAAAGGAAGAAAAAGAAAAATGATAGGACTTTGCATGCTTCTAGTGAACCTGTTATTGAGACACCTGAGAATCCAAATGATATTTCTATTTCTGATGCTGAAACACAATCTGGTAATGAACCTGAAACTAGTAATAATGTTAATGATAATGTTCATGATGATGCTTAACCTAGTAATGATAATGATATAGAAATTGAACCTGTTGTTGATCTTGATAACCCATAATCAAAGAATCAACGTTATGATAAGAAAAACTTTGTTGCTAGGAAACATGGTAAAGAAAGAGAGCCTTGGGTTCAGAAACCCATGCCTTTTCCTCCCAAACCATCCAAGAAAAAGGATGATGAGGATTTTGAGCGCTTTGCTAAAATGATTAGACCTATCTTTTTGTGTATGCGATTAACTGATATGCTCAAAATGAATCCTTATGCTACGTATATGAAAGATATTGTTACAAATAAAAGAAAGATGCCAGAAGCTGAAATTTCCACCATGCTTGCTAATTATACTTTTAAGGGTGGAATACCAAAGAAACTTGGAGATCCAGGAGTACCCACTATACCATGCTCCATTAAAAGAAACTATGTTAAAACTGCTTTATGTGATCTTGGAGTCGGTGTTAGTGTTATGCCTCTCTCTTTATATCGTAGACTTGATTTGAATAAGTTGACACCTACTGAAATATCTTTGCAAATGGCTGATAAATCAACTGCTATACATGTCGGTATTTGTGAGGATGTGCCTGTTGTAGTTGCAAACGTTACTATTTTAACGGACTTTGTTATTCTTGATATTCCCGAGGGCGATAGTATGTCTATTATTCTTGGAAGACCCTTTTTGAATACTGCAAGGGCTGTTATTGATTGCACTAAAGGCAATGTCACTTTTCATGTTAATGGCAATGAGCACACGGTACACTTTCCGAAGAAAACAACCTCAAGTTCATAGTATCAACTCTATTGGAAAAATTCCATCAATTATATTTGGATATTTTGAATTTCCTCTTCCTACTGTCAAGAAGAAATATGATATTCTTATTATTGGGGATGTGCATATCCCCGTTGAGGTAACATAGTGTTATTCGAAATTTCTCCGGTTCCATGTTATTTGGAATGAGTTCGTTAACAAGACTTGATCAACCTTGTTAGTGGATTCCTTTTGATGAGCATGAGATGGATGAAACTAGAAGGCACAACCTTCTGTACCCTCCTTTTACTTTATGTTATTTATATTAAATAAAATAAAAATAAGTATTTTCTGTCTGTTATTCGATTATCCGTGCAATATAAAAATACCCCGAAAATAAAAGTTCTCCAAATGCCCTGAAATTTAAATATGATTTTTTCTGGAATATTCGACAATATTTGGCATTGAGAACACATCAGGGGGGTCAACCACCTGCCCACGAGGGTGGAGGGCGCGCCCCCTGCCTCGTGGGTCCATGGTGGCCCTCCTCCACTTATCCTTTCACCCACACACTCTTTCTTCCTCCCCCAAACACGAACAACCAGCTCAAACCCGAGTACAAGCTCGTTTTGCTGCCATTTTCGATCTCCTTGCTCAAAGCACCTCTCACAAAACTGCTTGGGGAGATTGTTCCTTGGTATGTGACTCCTCCATTGGTCCAATTAGTTTTTGTTATAGTGCTTTATTCATTGCAAATTTGTGCTGCCTAGGTGACCATGTTCTTGAGCTTGCATGTCAAATTTATATGGTTCCAAGTAGTTTTGATGCATGATATAGGCCCTAGGCACTTGTAGGAGTAGTTGCTATCAATATTATTGAGTTTGGTTTACTTTTATTTTGAAGTTACTAAAAAAATCAGAATTTTTCAGAGGAAGAAAAATGCTTAGGAAAATGTTCCAAGGTGGTTCCTCAAGGAAGCAAGGACCCAGGCTTGCAATGCGTGATGCTGATGATGAGCCACCAAGAGACGCTCCAGTGCGTCCTTGTGAATGGCCTTCTGAAAACTTTATGGATCGAGCGGGAATTAAGGAAGAATTCAACGCATATTTACGTAACGCTGATCTTGTGAGCTTCGAGGAAGAGAAGTGCAACCAGTATCACAATCTCACTAGTACCTTTGTGAGGAGGTTTGAATTTTCATCTTCACGTAATTCTCCAACTGTCCTGTTTGATCTTTATGAAAATTCTTACACTATGGACTTAGAGGATTTTACCACCGCTTGCAAACTTCCACAATGGGGTAGTATAAGGGATCCTCGCAAATCTGAATTTAGAGATTTTCTTACTAGCATAACTGTGGGAGAATCTAGAGATATTACACAAGCTACCATAGGGAGCATTCACTTTCCTGCTATGCATTATTTTGCTCTCTTCATAGGTAGATGCATTAATGGTAAAGATGAGGCATGTCATATGTGTGTCCCTGACCTCAGTATTCTTAGGAGTGCTGTGTTAGGAGATAAATCTTATAATTTGGGAGCCATTGTTGCATGTAGGTTGTATCTTAATAGATTTAATGGAGATTTCTTTGGAGGAATTTATGCAACCCGCATAGCTAATTTTCTTGGTGTAGCCATACGCGAAGTTGATATTGAATTACCACCAGTTTGTCGAGAGGAATGAATCACCTCTCCAGTATCGACTAATCTTTGACAGACGTCATGCTGTCCATATTACTCTCCCTGCTCCTGCCTTCTTTGATCATCAGGCAAAAGGAAGATATGTTATTACCAGAGAGGAGGCAGATGATTACGAGATGAGAGCGGAGGCCGCTCGTCGCCACACTGCAGCTCAGGAAGCGATAGCCGCTGCATCTCAGTACGACCACAACTATTATTATGGATATCCGCCAGGCCAGCCGTGGCCATAGACCAACTTAGGCCAAAAGCCTAAGCTTGGGGGAGTACGTATTTCTCACCGACATTACATTTATGTTCACACACTTATTGCTAGATGTCAGTGCTCATACTTTTTCATTGTATCATCCATGCTAGTTTATTTTCTTTTTATGCTTTCTTTTTATGTGTTTAATAAACCTTAAGAAAAAAACTAAAAAAATAGTTGTAGCTTTTAATTAGTTTACTTTCCATTCTTGTAGTAGTAATTAAAAAGAAAACCCAAAAAGATTTCATGTTCTTCTTTTACTTGTTGGGAGCTCTTCCGTGTAGATAGTTTTATTTCTTTTGTTTTTGTAGATACTGATTGAGATGAGAAAAGCTGGTATGAACTCGACCTCTTTTGTTTTTGTAAATATGATTAGTTCATCGTTCCTGATTCAGCCTATTATGAATAAACATGTTTGCAATGACAACTAGAGATCATAGTTTCTTGTGCCATACTTGATTAGCTATGAGTTATAATGGTTTACCTTGCGTGCCAACATGCTATTAAAATGGTTGTGATGTGGTATGATAGGGTGGTATCCTCCTCTGAATGATTTAAGTGACTTGACTTGGCGCATGTTCACGCATGTAGTTGAAACAAAATCAACATAGCCTTCATGATATTTATGTTCATTGTGTATTATATCCTACTCATGCTTGCATTCAGTGTTGATTAATTTTAATGCATGTTCATGATTGTTGTCGCTCTCTAGATGGTCGCTTCCCAGTCTTTTGCTAGCCTTCACCTGTACTAAGCGGGAATACTGCTTGTGCATCCAACTCCATAAACCCCAAAGTTATTCCATATGAGTCCACTATACCTACCTATATACGGTATCTACCTGTCGTTCCAAGTAAATTTGTATGTGCCAAACTCTAAACCTTCAAATAAATATCCTGTTTTGTATGCTCGAATAGATCATGTATCAACTAGGGTTGTCCGTATCTTCCATGTTAGGCGGGTTATTCTCAAGAGGAGTGGACTCCGCTCCTCACTCACGAGATAAATGGCTGGTCACCAGGATGCCCAGTCCCATGCTTTATGCAAACTAAATCAAAATAATTGCAAACAAAACTCCCCCTGGGACTCTTGTTAGTTGGAGGCACTCGTTGTTTCGAGCAAGCCATGGATTGATGCTTGTTGGTGGAAGGGGGAGTATAAACTTTACCATTCTGTTTGGGAACCGCCTATAATGTGTGTAGCATGGAAGATATTGCCATCTCTTGGTTTTTATGTTGACAATGAAAGTATACCGCTCAAAATATTATTCACCTCTATTTCAAAACCGAGCTCTGGCACCTCTACAAATCCATGCTTCCCTCTGCGAAGGGCCTATCTATTTACTTTTATGCTGAGTCATCATCCTCTTATTAAAAAGCACCAGTTGGAGAGCACCATTGTCATTTGCATTCATTACTGTTAGTTTACATTGAGTACGACTTGAATGGATCGCTTTTACCATGAATTACAATGTCTAGTCAGTCCTTGATCTTTAAAGGTGCTCTGCATTTATGTTTTGCGGTCTCAGAAAGGGCTAGCGAGATACCATCTTGTTATATCATATTATGATTGTTTTGAGAAAGTGTTGTCATCCGAGATTTATTATTATTGCTCGCTAGTTGATTGTGCTATTGATATGAGTAAACTTGAGACCTAAGCGTTATTGCGAATGTGGTTAGTTATAATCTTTGCTGAAAACTTGAATGTTGGCTTTACATATTTACAACAACAAGAGCAAACAGAGTTTGTAAAAGTTTTTCTTTATCACTTTCAGTTTATCAACTGAATTGCTTGAGGCCAAGCAAAGGTTTAAGCTTGGGGGAGTTAATACGTCTCCGTCATATCTACTTTTCCAAACACTTTTGCCCTTGTTTTGGACTCTAACTTGCATGATTTGAATGGAACTAACCCGGACTGACGCTGTTTTCAGCAGAATTACCATGGTGTTATTTATGTGCAGAAACAAACGTTCTCGGAATGACCTGAAACTTCACGGGGCAACTTTTTTGGAAAATATAAAAAATACCTGCAAAATATGAAGGCCAGGGGGCCCACCACCTGTCCACGAGGGTGGGGGCGCGCCTGCCCCCCTAGGGCGCGCCCCCTACCTCGTGGGCCCCTTGGAGCTCCTCCGACTCCAACTCCAACTCTATATATTGTGTTTCAGGGAGAAAAAAAATCAGAGAGAAGAATTCATCACGTTTTACGATACGGAGCCGCCGCCAAGCCCTAAAACCTCTCGGGAGGGCTGATCTGGAGTCCGTTCGGGGCTCCAGAGAGGGGAATCCGTCGCCATCGTCATCATCAACCATCCTCCATCACCAATTTCATGATGATCACCGTCGTGTGTGAGTAATTCCATCGTAGGCTTGCTGGACGGTGATGGGTTGGATGGGATCTATCATGTAATCGAGTTAGTTTTGTTGGGGTTTGATCCCTAGTATCCACTATGTTCTGAGATTGATGTTGCTATGACTTTGCTATGCTTAATGCTTGTCACTAGGGCCCGAGTGCCATGATTTCAGATCTGAACCTATTATGTTTTCATAAATATATGAGAGTTCTTGATCCTATCTTGCCAGTCTATAGTCACCTATTATGTGTTATGATCCGTTAACCCCGAAGTGACAATAATCGGGATACTTACCGGTGATGACCGTAGTTTGAGGAGTTCATGTATTCACTATGTGTTAATGCTTTGTTCTGGTAATCTATTAAAAGGAGGCCGTAATATCCCTTAGTTTTCGTAAGGACCTCGCTGCCACGGGAGGGTAGGAAAAAAGATGTCATGCAAGTTATTTTCCATAAGCACGTATGACTATATTCGGAATACATGCCTACATTACATTGATGAACTGGAGCTAGTTCTATGTCACCCTAGGTTATGACTGTTACATGATGAACCACATCCGGCATAATTCTCCATCACCGATCCATTGCCTACGAGCTTTCCATATATTGTTCTTTGCTTATTTACATTCCCGTTGCTATTGCTATCATCACTACAAAATACCAAAAACATTACTTTTACTATTGTTACCTTTTGCTACCGTTACCACTACTAACATATTACTTTGCTACTAAATACTTTGCTGCAGATACTAAGTTTCTAGGTGTGGTTGAATTGACAACTCAGCTGCTAATACTTGAGAATATTCTTTGGCTCCCCTTGTGTCGAATCAATAAATTTGGTTGAATACTTTACCCTCGAAAACTGTTGCGATCCCCTATACTTGTGGGTTATCAGCGCTAACCTCCCCGGCAATGGCGCCAGAGAAGAGCTTGATGTCTACTACATAACCTTCTTCTTGTAGACGTTGTTGGGCCTCCAAGTGCAGAGGTTTGTAGGACAGTAGCAAATTTCCTTCAAGTGGATGACCTAAGGTTTATCAATCTGTAGGAGGCGTAGGATGAAGATGGTCTCTCTCAAGCAACCCTGCAACCAAATAACAAAGAGTCTCTTGTGTCCCCAACACACCCAATACAATGGTAAATTGTATAGGTGCAGTAGTTCGGCGAAGAGATGGTGATACAAGTGGTATATGGATGATAGATAAAGGTTTTTATAATCTGAAAATATAAAAACAGCAAGGTAACTAATGATAAAAGTGAGCACAAACGGTATTGCAATGCGTTGAAACAAGGCCTAGGGTTCATACTTTCACTAGTGCAAGTCCTCTCAACAATAATAACATAATTGGATCACATAACTATCCCTCAACATGCAACAAAGAGTCACTCCAAAGCCACTAATAGCGGAGAACAAACGAAGAGATTATGGTAGGGTACGAAACCACCTCAAAGATATTCTTTCCAATCAATCCGTTGGGATATTCCTATAAGTGTCACAAACAGCCCTAGAGTTCGTACTAGAATAACACATTAAGACACAAATCAACCAAAACCCTAATGTCACCTAGATACTCCAATGTCACATCAAGTATATATGGGTATGATTATACGACATGCATCAACAATCTCAGATTCATCTATTCAAACCAACACAAAGAACCTCAAAGAGTGCCCCAAAGATTCTACCAGAGAGTCAAGACGAAAACGTGTGCCAACCCCTATGCATAGGTTCATGGGCGGAACCTGCAAGTTGATCACCAAAACATACATCAAGTGGACCAATAGAATACCCCATTGTCACCACGGGTATCCCACGTAAGACATACATCAAGTGTTCTCAAATCCTTAAAGACTCAATCCGATAAGATAACTTCAAAGGGAAAAACTCAATCCATTACAAGAGAGTAGAGGGGGAGAAACATCATAGGATCCAAATATAATAGCAAAGCTCGCGATACATCAAGATCGTATCACCTCAAGAACACGAGAGAGAGAGAGAGAGAGAGATCAAACACATAGCTACTGGTACATACCCTCAGCCCCGAGGGAGAAATACTCCCTCCTCATCATGGAGAGCACCGGGATGATGAAGATGGCCACCGGAGAGGGATTCCCCCTCCGGCAGGGTGCCGGAACGGGTCTAGATTGGTTTTCGATGGCTACAAAGGCTTCTGGCAGTGGAACTCCCGATCTATTCTGCTCCCCGATAGTTTTAGGGTATATGGATATATATATATATGTATATGCGGAATAAATACATCAGGGGAGCCACGAGGGGCCCATGAGGGTGGAGGGCGCGCCCCCTGCCTCGTGGCTTCCTCGTTGATCCCCTGACGTGCACTCCAAGTCTCCTGTATTGCTTTCTTTCCAAAAATAACTTTTCCGAAGGTTTCATTCCGTTTGGACTCTGTTTGATATTCCTTTTCTGCGAAACACTGAAACAAGGGAAAAACAGAAACTGGCACTGGCACTAGGCTCTGGGTTAATAGGTTAGTCCCAAAAATAATGTAAAAGTGTATAATAAAGCCCATAAACATCCAAAACAGATAATATAATAGCATGGAACCATCAAAAATTATAGATACGTTGGAGACGTATCATATGGGTCTTGTCCATCACATCATTCTCTAACGATGTGAGCCCGTTCATCAAATGACAACACATGTCTATGGCTAGGAAACTTGACCATCTTTTATTAATGAGCCAGTCAAGTAGGGGCATACTAGGGACACTCTGTTTGTCTATGTATTCACACATGTATCAAGTTTCCGGTTAAAACAATTCTAGCATGAATATTAAACATTTGTCATGATATAAGGAAATATAAATAACAACTTTATTATTGCCTCTAGGGCATATTATCTTCAAATACATAGACAAATAGAGTGTCCCTAGTATGCCTCGACTTGACTAGCTCATTAATCAAAGATGGTTGAGTTTCCTAACCATAAACATGTGTTGTCATTTGATGAACGGGATCACATCATTAGAGAATGATGTGATGGACAAGACCCATCCGTTAGCTTAGCATAATGATCATTTAGTTTTATTGCTATTGCTTTCTTCATGACTTATACATGTTCCTCTGACTATGAGATTATGCAACTCCCGAATACCGGAGGAACACCTTATGTGCTATCAAATGTCCCAACGTAACTGGGTGATTATAAAGATGCTCTGCAGGTGTCTCCGATGGTGTTTGTTGAGTTGGCATAGATCGAGATTAGGATTTTTCACTCTGTGTATCGGAGAGGTATCTTTGGGCCCTCTTGGTAATGCACATCACTATGCGCCTTGCAAGCAATGTGACTAATGAGTTAGTTACGGGATGATGCATTACGAAACAGGTAAAGAGACTTGCCGGTAACGATATTGAACTAGGTATGAAGATACTGACGATCGAATCTCGGGCAAGTGACATACCGATGACAAAGAGAACAACGTATGTTGTTATGCGGTTTGACCCATAAAGATCTTCTTAGAATATGTAGGAACCAATATGAGCATCCAGGTTCCGCTATTGGTTATTGACCGGAGATGTGTCTCGGTCATGTCTACACAGTTCTTGAACCCATAGGGTCTGCATGCTTAATGTTCGATGACGATTTGCATTATGAGTTATGTGATTTGATGATCGAAGATTGTTCAGAGTCCCGTATGAGATCACGGAAATGACGAGGAGTCTCAAAATGGTCGAGAGGTAAATATTCATATATTGGAAGGTTGCATTCGGACACCGGAATGGTTTCGGGAAGTTTCTGATAAGTTTTGGAGTACCGGGGGTTATCCCCCCCCCCCTGGGAAGTTAATGGGCCAACATGAGCCTTAGTGGAAAAGAGAGAGGGTCGTCCGGGAGGTGGCGCGCGCCCCCCTTGCCAATCCAAATTGCACAAGGGGTAGGGGCGGCGCCCCCCTCCTTCCTTCTCTCCTCTTCCTCCTTCCCTCCTTCTCCTAGTTGAATAGGAAAGGGGGGGCGAATCCTACTTGGACTGGACTCCACCCTATGGCGCCCCCCCCATTGGGCCAGCCTCCTCTTCCCCCCTCCTTTATACACATGTGTGGGGGCACCCCAAAGACACACCAAGTCTTCTCTTAGCCGTGTGCGGTGCCCCCTCCATAGTTACACACCTCGGTCATATCGTCGTAGTGCTTAGGCGAAGCCCTGCGCCGGTAACTTCATCATCACCATCAACACGTTTTCGTGCTAAGGAAACTCTCCCTCGTCCTTAACTGGATCAAGAGCTCGAGGGACGTCATCGAGCTGACCGTGTGCTGAACGCGGAGGTTCCGTACGTTTGGTGCTAGGATCGGTTGAATCGCAAAGATGTTCGACTACATCAAACGCGTTACTTAACGCTTCCGCTTTTGGTCTACGATGGTACGTGGACACACTCTCCCCTCTCGTTGCTAAGCATCTCCTAGATAGATCTTGCGTGATCGTAGGAATTTTTTTGAAATATTGTGTCCCCCAACAGTGGCATCCGAGCCAGGTATATGCGTAGATGTTATATGCACGAGTAGAACACAAAGAGTTGTGGGCGATAATAGTCATACTGCTTACCACCAACGTCTTACTTTGATTCAGCGGTATTGTTGGATGAAGCGGCCCGGACCGACATTACATGACCACGTTCATGAGACTGGTTCTACCGACGTGCTTCGCACACAGGTGGCTGGCGGGTGTCTGTTTCTCCAACTTTAGTTGAATCGAGTTTGACTATGGTCGATCCTTGTTGAAGGTTAAAACAGGACACTTGATGATAAATCGTTGTGGTTTTGATGCGTAGGTAAGAACGGTTCTTGCTAGAAGCCCGCAGCAGCCACGTAAAACTTGCAACAACAAAGTAGAGGACGTTTAACTTGTTTTTGCAGGGCATGTTGTGATGTGATATGGTCAAGACGTGATGAGATATAAATTGTTGTATGAGATGATCATGTTTTGTTAAAGTTATCAGCAAATGGCAGAAGCCTTATGGTTGTCTCTTTATTGCATAAGATGCAAGCACTATATAATTGCTTTACTTTATCGCTATGCGATAGCAATAGTTGCAAAAGCAATAGTTGGCGAGATGACCATGTGACGACACGTTGATAGAGATCAAGATGATGGAGATCATGGTGTCATGCCGGTAACGATGGAGATCATGATGGTACTTTGGAGATGGAGATCAAATGCACAAGATGATGATGGCCATATCATGTCACATATTTTGATTGCATGTGATGTTTATCCTTTATGCATCTTATTTTGCTTAGTAAGGCGGTAGCATTATTAGATGATCTGTCACTAAATTTCAAGGTATAAGTGTTCTCCCTAAGTATGCACCGTTGCGAGAGTTCATCGTGTCGAGACACCACGTGATGATCGGGTCTGATAAGCTCTACGTGCACATACCACGGGTGCAAGACAGTTTTACGCGCGCGGAATACTCGGGTTAAACTTGATGAGCCTACCATATGCAGATATGGCCTCGGGACACTGAGACAAAAAGGTCGAACGTGAATCATATAGTAGATATGATCAACATAGAGATGTTCATCATTGAAGACTACTCCATCTCACGTGATGATCGGACATGGTTTAGTTGATATGGATCACGTGATCATTTAGATGACTCGGGGATGTCTATCTAAGTGGGAGTTCTTAAGTAATATGATTAATTGAACTTTAATTTATCATGAACTTAGTCCTGATAGTATTTCCAAATTATGTTGTATATCAATAGTTCACGTTATAGCTCCCCGTTTATTTTTGATATGTTCCTAGAGAAAAATAAGTTGAAAGATGATAGTAGCAATGATGCGGACTGGATCCGTGATCCGAGGATTATCCTCATTGCTGCACAGAAGAATTATGTTCTTGATGCACCGCTAGGTGACGGATCTATTGCAGGAGCAGATGCAGACGTTATGAACGTTTGGCAAGCTCGGTATGATGACTACTTGATGGTTTAGTGCGCCATGCTTTACGGCTTAGAACCGGGACTTCAAAAACATTTTGAATGCCAAGGAGCATATCTCTACTCTTATATAAGACCGAGTTGGTGATGATGGTGTGCCTGCCATCTTGTAATATAGACCGTCCGATCTATATCTGACGGATAGAAAGCGAACTTTGACAATTTTACAAAAGATACCCGCACCTCTCTCCACATTTACAGATAAGGCCTTGCCTCGTCCATCCTTATCTCCCACAACCTCATTGTTGAGTAATTCAAAAAGGAAGTCTGTGGAATAATCTAGCATGGTGGCCGCTGCCGCTTACCGGCGCCGTCCATCCCCATGCCGCCGTCCAGTCCGACCACCAGTCACCACCACGCCCCACTCCTCCTCACCTTATCTCTCATCTTTATCGAGATATCATTTTTTTCGATGAAATTCTCGAGATACCATTTTTTTGATAAAATTCTCGAGATATCATTAGTTTTTACACATGGGATTACTCCTGCATGGGTCAATCACAACAGGTATTTTGTAAAGAAATGCATCTTGATGTTCCGTGCAATGCACGGGCATCTTGCTAATAAGATGTTCCAAGAGCTGAAATTGGTATTTCACACCTCTGACAAATACTTTGCCTACAAGATGGAGGAGAATAGCTCAACCAATGAGCATGTGCTCAGAATGTCTGAGTACTACAATCGCTTGAATCAAGTGTGTGACGCCCGGATAATTAGGCTACAGTAATTTCACGCTAATGATACCACGTCACCTCGGTTACTGTTATTAATCTCGCGATGGTTCAAAAACAGTTCGAATTCAAATTTAAAATCAAGTCAAACAATTAAAGTTTTCAAAAGTCAAAACTAAAATGTTCTTAATGTGACAAATAAATCATGGATATTATTGGTGGAGTAACAACATCTTTATAAAATATTTAAATACCCTTAAGTGATTAAAACAACATCAAAATAATTAGTTATACTCCTAATATATTTTACCAAATACTAAACTATTTTTATTCTGAGGTAAAACTTCTTAGAACAGTGGATTAATTTGACACACTATTTTTGGAGCTATTTTCATATTTTACTAAACCAAAAATATAGTGCAACTAAAATAAAACAAAAAAAAGAATAAAAAAACAACAACAAAAGAAAAATAAAAGCCCCACCCCTCGCTGGGCCTCGGCCCAGCTGGCCACGGGGCTAGCCCGGCCGGCCCAGCCGACCCACTCCCGCACCCCCTGGCCTACTAGGCCTCCTCCCCTCCCCGTGACCTAGCGCCGACACCCACTCCCCTCCCCCCCACACACTCTCTTCCTTCTCCCCCGATCTGGATCGAGATCGAGGGCACGATCCCACCGCGTCGTTCCCCCCCCCCCCCCCCGCCGCTCAACGCCATCGCCTGAAGCCGCCCGCCGGCGACGACCCTTCCCGCGCGCCCGTGCCACAGCCTCCTCCTCGCCGGATCCCGCCACCGCCCGTCGCTTCGTCCTCCTCGTCTCCTCCTCGCCGATGATGCGTCCTCGTCCTCCTCCCCAAAGGCTCCACCGAGCCTCGCCGCCCCCTGCTCACCAACGCTGGTGAGGACCCCCGGTCCTCCTCTTCCTCCCCGTGCCCTCGCGCGCGCTCGCCCGCCAGATCCCCGTCGCCCCCCTCTCTCGCGTGCACCCTGGCCGTGCCCGCCGTGCCTCACCGCACGCCGCCCCTGCACACACGCTCGCGCGTGCGCCGCTGCGCCTAGACCACGACGCAGCCCCGCCTGCTGCCGCCCTGAAGCCACGACCTCCACCCCGCGGCTGCGCGCTGCTCGCGCAATGCCCGCGCCTCACGGCCGCTGCACCGCACCTCCGCGCGCGCCTGCGCCACGCCTAGCCGCGCCCCGTGCGCCCCAGACGTGCCCTGCCCCTGGCCACCGGCCCCACGCGCCCGCGCGCCGCCGTCCCCTGCGCTCGCCGCCGCCGCGAACTGCGGCCCCGTTCAATCGGCGCCCGGGTTCGGCGCCCCTGGGCTCCGTCCGCCGCACCCGGGTCAGCCTCGACGGGTGCCCACGCCCGTGCCCGTTTCCCGTTACCCGCGCGCCCGTTTGGCCCCTAGGGCCAATGACATGGGGGCCCCACCCCCTGAGAACGTTTCATAAAAAAAAAGGAAAAATAATATAATAAAAATAAAATTAATTAATTAATTAATTATTTGAAGAATTAATTAACTTAATTAATTTTTATTAATTAAACTAAACAACTAATTAAACTAATTAACTTGTTTAATTAGTCTTAGTCAATGACAGTAGGACCCACATGTCAGTTTGACCCAGTCAACTGACTGGTTGACTGCTGACGTCGTGCTAACGTCATGCTGACGTCAGCAAACACTGTTCAGGATAATGTCGATTTAAATAATTAAATAAATGCTAAAATTGATTTAAATCTTTTAAAATTAATATAAAATAAACCGTAGCTCGGATGGAAAAACTTTGTACATGAAAGTTGCTCAGAACGACGAGACGAATCCGGATACGCAGGCCGTTCGTCCGCCACACATCCCTAACCTATCGAACTCGCAACTTTCCCCCTCCGGCTCCTCTGCCCGAAAACGCGAAACACTGGGGATACTTTCCCGGATGTTTCCCCCTTCCCCGGTATCACCTCTTACCGCGTTAGGGCACCCCTAGCACCGATACTTGTCATGTCATACATCACTATGCATCTGTTTGCTTAAATATTTATTGTTTCTTCCCCCTCTTCTCTCGCTAGACACCGAGACCGACGCCGCTGCTACCCAGTACGACTACGGTGTTGACGACCCCTCTCTCTTGCCAGAGCAACCAGGCAAGCCCCCCCCCTTGATCACTAGATATCGCCTATTCTTCTCTATACTACTTGCATTAGAGTAGTGTAGCATGTTACTGCTTTCCGTTATTCCTATCCTGATGCATAGCCTGTCCTTGCTACTACTGTTGTTACCATTACCTGCTATCCTACTGCTTAGTATAGGATGCTAGTGTTCCATCAGTGGCCCTACACTCTTGTCCGTCTGCCATGCTATACTACTGGGCCGTGATCACTTCGGGAGGTGATCACGGGCATATACAATATACTTTACACAGTTATCTTACCTGTGATACTGTTCGGAGATGGGGGCTGAAGGGGCAGGTGCCTCCATCCCGGTAGAGGTGGGCCTGGGTTCCCGACGGCCCCCGACTGTTACTTTGAGGCGAAGCGACAGGGCAGGTTGAGGCCACCTAGGAGAAAGGTGGGCCTGGCCCTGGTTGGCGTTCGCGGATACTTAACACGCTTAACGAGATCTGGGTATTTGATCTGAGTCTGGCCTTTTGGTCTATACGCACTAACCATCTACGCGGGAGTAGTTATGGGTATCCCGGCGTCGTGGTATCAGCCGAAGCCTTCGTGACGTCAGCGACTGAGTGGCGCGCCGGATTGGACTGGAATGCCACTAGGCTAGGTCTGCTTCCGGCCGCATACGCAACGTGCAGGTGTGCTAAGGGCGATGGGCCCAGACCCCTGTGCGCTTAGGTTTAGACCGGCGTGCTGACCTCTTTGTTGTGCCTAGGTGGGGCTGCGACGTGTTGATCTTCCGAGGCTGGGCATGACCCAGGAAAGTGTGTCCGGCCAAATGGGATCGAGCGTGTTGGGGAATGTGGTGCACCCCTGCAGGGAAGTTAATCTATTCGAATAGCCGTGATCTTCGGTAACAGGACGACTTGGAGTTGTACCTTGACCTTATGACGACTAGAACCGGATACTAAATAAAACACACCCTTCCAAGTGCCAGATACAACCGGTGATCGCTCTCTCACAGGGCGAGGAGGGGAGGATCATCGGTTAGGATTATGCTATGCGATGCTACTTGGAGGACTTCAGTCTACTCTCTTCTACATGCTGCAAGACGGAGGCTGCCAGAAGCGTAGTCTTCGAAAGGACTAGCTATCCCCCCTTACCCCGGCTTTCTGCAGTTCAGTCCACTTATAATAGCCTTATTCCAGTTGATACCAATGCATACATATGTAGTATAGCTCCTTGCTTGCGAGTACTTTGGATGAGTACTCACGGTTGCTTTCTCCCTCTTTCCCCCTATCCCTTCTACCTGGTTGTCGCAACCAGATGTTGGAGCCCAGGAGCCAGACGCCACCTTCGACGACAACTCCTACTACACCGGAGGTGCCTACTACTACGTGCTGCCCGCTGACGATGACCAGGAGTAGTTAGGAGGATCCCAGGCAGGAGGCCTGCGCCTCTTTCGATCTGTATCCCAGTTTGTGCTAGCCATCTTATGGCAACTTGTTTAACTTATGTCTGTACTCAGATATTGTTGCTTCCGCTGTCTCGTCTATGATCGAGCTCTTGTATTCGAGCCCTCGAGGCCCCTGGCTTGTAATATGATGCTTGTATGACTTATTTTTATTTGTAGAGTTGTGTTGTGATATCTTCCCGTGAGTCCCTGATCTTGATCGTACACGTTTGCGTGTATGATTAGTGTACGGTCAAATCGGGGGCGTCACAAAGTGGGAGTTAATCTTCCAGATAAGATAGTGATTGATAGAGTTCTCTGGTCACTATCACCAACTACTGGAACTTCGTGATGAACTATAATATGCAAGGGATGACGAAAACGATTCCCGAGCTCTTCATGATGCTAAAATCAGTGAAGGTAGATATCAAGAAAGAGCATCAAGTGTTGATGGTTAACAAGACCACTAGTTTCAAGAAAAAGGGCAAGGGAAAGAAAGGGAACTTCAAGAAGAATGGCGAGCAAGTTGCCACTCCCGTGAAGAAGCCTAAAGCTAGACCCGAGCCTGAAACTAAGTGCTTCTACTGCAAAGAAAATGGTCACTGGAAGCGGAACTGCCCCAAATACTTGGCGGATAAGAATGATGGCAAAGTGAACAAAGGTATATTTGATATGCATGTTATTGAGTGTAATTTACTAGTGTTTATAGTAGCCCCTGGGTATTTGATACCGGTTTAGTTGCAATGATTTGTAACTCGAAAGAAGGAGTTGCAAAATGAACAGATGCTAGTTAAGGGCGAGGTGACGATGTGCGTTGGAAGTGATTCCATGGTTGATAAGATCACCATCGCACACTCCTTTTACCTTCAGGATTAGTGTTGAACCTAAAATAAATGTTATTCGGTGTTTGCATTGAGAATGAATATGATTGGATCATGTTTATTGCAATATGGTTATTCATTTAAGTCAAAGAATAATTGTTGTTATGTTTACATGAATAAAACCTTCTATGGTCATACACTTAATATAAATTGTTTATTGAATCTCGATCATAGTGATACACATATTCATAATATTGAAGCCAAAAGATGCAAAGTTAATAATGATAGTGCAACTTATTTGTGGCACTACCGTTTAGGTCATATTGGTGTAAAGCGCATGAAGAAACTCCATGCTGATGGGCTTTTGGAATCACTTGATTATGAATCACTTGATTATGAATCACTTGATACTTGCGAACCATGCCTCATGGGCAAGATGACTAAGACTCCGTTCTCCGAAACAATGGAGCGAGTCACTGACTTATTGGAAATAATACATACCGATGTATGTGGTCCGATGAGTGTTGAGGCTCATGGTGGGTATCATTATTTTCTGACCTTCACAGATGATTTGAGCAAGATATGAGTATATCTACTTAATGAAACGTGCGTCTGAAACATTTGAAAAGTTCAAAGAATTTCAGAGTGAAGTGGAAAATCATCATAACTAGTAGAATGCCCGTGCGTTGCAACGGGCTTTTAAAGCGCTCTTCATTTGTTCCCTTTTTCTTCCCTTAACTAAAATGTTTCTCACAGTGATATGTGAACTCATAAATTTACAACCAAACCAACATATCAAGAGGTAAAAACATATTTATCGAAGAGCATATGTACATCAGATTCGACATTAAGGTTCTGATGTCCGGTAGATTGAGAACAAAAAAATGGTGACTTACCAACAAATCTCATTTATATTTCAGAACATGGTTGTCCTACAATTGTGTGCCTACAAGATCTTTCTCCCCCTTCCTCCCTCCCTCCCTCGATCTATCGCCCCTCTCTCCCCTCTCTCTCACTCACTCTCTCTTGATCTCTCTTAATCTCGAATGTGTTGCCTTCTGAAGAGGGCTCTAGCGGTCTAGTAGCCGTCTCGTGAGCTGGTCGTCATTCTTGTTGTTGGGGTCGACAGCGAATGAATGAGACATGGGTATGTGAGGCATCACAAAAATGCGATTTCAAAATTTTATTTGGAAAACTTTTCTAGCTCAAACTGCTTATTCAAGTTTGAAAATCAAATCACATGTATAGAAAACATTTTTTTCACAAACAATATCGGTGCAAGGAGACATGTATTAGGGCATATGTTGTAGAGGAATATCGACTTTTTATACACGGGAGGAACCAACAAAGAAATAAAAATTTGAGAAAATGTTGGGCACAACTGTATTCTCACATGTGGACCTACAATAGATGTTAGTAAATAGATACTCCCTCCATCATCCCAAAATAAGTATCTCAACTTTATAGTTGTAGACGGGTATTTTAACTGCTTCATTTCTTGAGACACTTATTTTGGGACGGACGGAGTACTTCAGGAGTCACAACGACATTCTTAAAAGTGTTATTACCCATCCAAAGAAAGATATTTATGTTGCATAAACACCAGAAACCAAAATTCAGCCCAATAAAGTGCACTGATCTTGGTTATTAGCATTACTCACTTGATAGGAGCCGTAATAGTCTGCTCATATGTTGCTCCCTTAAATCTAAGGGTGAAATAAACAACAGAAAAATCGACAGTGGGAACATGGAAGGCCATTCCAATCAATTTTCTAACAGTTCTGGAAGCACCTTACCAATAGCATGCAAGAAATGAAGCAGTTAAAATACTTGTCTACAACCATAAATGACGTAGTTTGCATACCACGAGAAAGTATGTTCAGTCCTAGCTTGTCTTACGAGTAATATACTCCCTCCGGTCCTTTTTAGTCTACATATAAGTTTTGTCTGAAGTCAAAGTATCTCTATTTTGACCAAACTTATAGAAAAAAGTATCAACATGCACAATGACAAATCAATATTATTAGATTCACTATGAAATGTAGCTTCGTAATTCATATATTTGATATTGTAGATGTTCATATTTTTCAATATAAATTTGGTCAAACATTGCAAAATTTAACTTGACACAAATCTAATACGCGGAGTAAAAATGCCGGAGGGAGTATGTAAAACAATTTTTTCAAGGCTGACAATACTGTGTTGTGTCCATAACATTGAAGATATACTATGAACATGTCACCTTCTAACATGCCTGCAACTCCTTAATTTACTTCTGGGAGGATGATTCAACAATATTCAAGTGTACAGTAGAAGCTCCATCTCTTTCTTTCCCCACACCCGTGCAAGAATGCCGCAAGTTCCATGTCCACCTCCCTCTCCAGCAAGACTTGACCGACTGCCTCTCCCCTCCGGCTTCCTGCACCTCAAGACCACATAAAAAAAATCAGAAACCACATAAACCGGTCCACAAAGCACTGAACAAAATTAGAACATACTTGAAGTCGCATACGCCATGTTTTCCATCGATGCCGCCTACATCCCATGGCGCATCAATCATAGGCTAAAACGCTCAGAACTTCCAATGATGACATGATAAATATCAAGCATGTGATAACAATGCAGTCTGATGTACAAGAACTATGATGAAAGCATCACTAAATCTAGCAATACTTGGTTATGTAGTTTCATGCATGAACAATTGAACATTCATACACGCTCAAATAAAGAGAGCATGTTATATATTCAAATTTCGATCTTGGCACGGAAACTGAACATAGTCTAAAAATTCAAGCATTGGTGTTTTTGATGATCCTGCTAGTACAACTTTTATAGTTAGGATAGTCGCCTTGCTATTTCCATTTGAAAGAAAAAAAAACACCAACAATTGGGACGGGTATGGCGATGCGACCCCTCACCTGCGTTCTGCAAAACCTTGTTAGTTGCTAGCATCCATAGCTCAAGCTCACCCCTTCGACTGGCAGCGTGCGAGAGAGCGCACTGGGCGGCCGCTGCTGACTGGCGGGAGCAGGTGAGGAATGCAGCGACACACACACACACACACACACACACATCATCATCATCATCAAGCAAGCAGCCAAGCACACATAATTATAGAACTAAAACTACGGTTTTCATAGTTGAGAAAAAGGGTGGACATTGTTGGAGCTGATCCCCAACTCCTTCCTCTCAGCTTCTCACAAGTTCGCACAGGAACAATGGAACACAGAAGTTTTTTGGCGTCGTGCTGCTTCACACAGCCACGACCTTTTCTCTCTGTATTTCTCTTTCTCAAAGCAAACATACGTACAACTCTTAAATAAAACACACACGCACGCACACAATCGAGGCAAAGCCGCCCTGATTTTTGTGGCACTAACCCATGCACCAACGCACCACTAACCAACTATCCCATGCGGCTAATCTTCTTCCTGGACCTGGCATGCAATACTAACAAACTCACCCGTCTACAGTGGCGGAGGCATCGCTGGATGCACCAACGCACCACTAACCAACTGTCCCATGCGGCTAATCTTCTTCCTGGACCTGGCATGCAATACTAACAAACTCACCCGTCTTGGCGGAGGCACCGCCCAGCGAGGCAGCGACCCTGGGCAGTTGCCCGGGCTCGCTAGTCCTGGACAGCAGCGATCGATCCAAATTATAAAGCGGAAAACATGTCCAGTAGCTTGGTTTACCCGGGCAAAAAGAGATGGGCCTTCTACTCTCACAGGGTCACGGCCCAACACAACAGTCTACAGTCCAGGCTAATACGTCCAATCCATCGGTCGAACTCCCTGTCTCTTCGATTTCTCAACAGACGGCGACGCATGGACCGGCGGCTAGAGTCCTAGACGGCTAGACGCACGGCCGGCGGCGAGCGGACGCGAGGCGCCCAAGCAGTCTACTTAGCTGATCGTCCCTCAACCCCCTCCTTCTCATTTGGCTTCGACTTCGTTCAGTAAGAAGCTAAGAATCCTTCAACAGAATTAGGGTTAGCCGCCCGGCTAGGGATCCCTCATCTCTGAATAATTCGTGGCTAGGGAATGAACTGTTCATTTGTTCTTGCAGAATTAATTGGAAGGAGAGCTTCTTGCGCCAGCTCCACATTACTGAACATCTTGAAATAGAACTGTAGAAGGGAAGAGAAAATAGATTACAGATTACCCTCTATTTATTTTCAGGTCAGGACCACCAAAAGTTTTGATCCTCATATGATATTTCTCATCATCTCATGTATACGTATTTAGTTTCAAGTCAATTAGTCTGTACTAGAAGTGTAGAACTAACTAACTAGCAATTGTTTCGCTAAGAAGTATAATCGTCTTCAGATTCAATGTTGGCTGCTGGAAATTAGAAAACAGAATCGTGACTAAGCCTGTGAGCCAACATATATTCCCGTCGGCCCCACATAGACTCCCAAGAATATATCATTTTACTGTGGGCCGGACTCTGGCTGACAGGTTTTTTCTCTATATTCCTGTAGGTTCTGGCCAGGCGCACAGGAAAAGTATATCCCTGTGCGTCGCGGCCCACAGGAATCGTGTTCGGCCCTTCGCGCCACCGGATTTTCACTGCGCGCCCATTTTTTCATGGAGGCCCACCCTTTTTGTCTATTTCCTGTGTGTTTGGGCTCACAGAGTTAGGCCCAATACAAAAGGAGAGGGCAAACACGTACAACCTCCATCCCCAATTCAGTCGTAGTCTCCAGAATCCTCTCGATCCCCAATCCACTGCGCTTCACCGCCGCCGCCACCATCGTCCGGTCCACAGCCGGAGCCGCCGCCACGCCATCCTCCGGTCCGCCGACGCCGCCGCCACACCATCCTCCGGTCCACCGCCGCCGCCACACCATCCGCAGGTCCACCGCCGTGGCAGCAGCTACACCATCCTCCCATCTACCGTCGCGGCTGCCTCCCCTCCTTGCGGAAGGTCGTCCTTCCGCCTACATCTTCCTCACCACCTGCGTAGTGCCGGTCTCTGCCTCGCTACCCGCCGGAGCACCAGCATCTGCCCCCCACCAAGCTCCCGTACGTGTCCCCCCATTCAGATTTACACGTCTTCACCTCCGGCTGCCTGTACTCCTCTACTCGCTGCCTCACAAGTCCCCATTCTCCATATCTCTGGTAATATATTACCTTCTTTTCCTAGATCTACGATTTGTTTGCTCTATTTCTTGTGTAGAGTACAAGCTTCGTGGGAACTAATTTAGGCACATCTGATTAGTATACGGTTGATTTGGATAAGTTCAAACACCAATTTTTATGGGTTCCAACGCAAAACTAGCTGTAGATGACCATGTACAGTTCTTTGGTGTGCAAGTTGATTTGGACAGATTAGTTTTGCTAGTTCTTAGACGTAAGTTGGAGCTTCTGTAGCAACATCAGTGAACGGCTAGCATGTAGCTTATGTACATGACCATCTAACTGTTCATTTTTTCTAGGTTGTAGCTTCTGTGACATCTACCTGCTATTTATTTATTTATGTAAAGTGAATTTAAGATCTATAAATCCTAGAATAATCTTATCTCTTCATATTCCAGAAACATCAGTGGACAGCTAGGGGAGTTGGCTGGCCACCCTTTTCGACGCCGTAATTTCCCAGCTTGAACAAGTATATTGGTAAGTTATAGCTTTGAGCTCTTAAATTTATGTCTGAAACAATTGTCTTTTTGTGAATTGTTATTTGTGCTGCTGCCCTTTAGTATGCTATTATTTTTCTGAAATAGCCCCATTTCTGTGAGTTTTATTTCACTATGAGTTCTTGGTTAAATAATGGAGAACCATGATTGGATGTATAGTGGATGGGTGTTTGGTCAAGTCCCTTCTAATACATGGCTTGAAGAAACTGCACGATTTATAGACCGGGCCTTCTCTTCCGTAGCTGAAGGTGGTAAAATTAAGTGTCCATGCGCCAAATGTCGGAATTATTTTCTGCAAGAAAGGCACATTGTAGAGAAACACTTGTATAAACATGGGTATAAGCCAAATTACAAAACCTGGACAGAACATGGTGAGAGTTTTGTAGCTGCTGCTGATGGGTCTGTCCCTTTAGTACATCAAGAGGGCTGTAATGAAACTGATCGAATGGACAATATGTTGGTTGACTTAGGTGGTAGCCATCCTCCACCGGTTACTGAGGAGCCAACCTCCTCTGCCAAGGCTTTTTATAGGATGGTCAGTAGTGCCGATGAATTGGTACATGAGAACACAAAACACTCACGTCTTTCTGCTGTAGCTCGTTTGCTGGCTATGAAATCACGATACAACATGTCCATTGCACATTTTGATGATACCTTAAAAATAATCCATGAACTTCTGCAAATCAGGTGGGAAGAGAGTTGGACAGTGAACTGCTGTATGAAGCATCAGGTGGCATTCCTCATGGTCGTGTGTCAATAGGCGATGGGGTTGTTAAGAAAGAAGATATTAAATCAGCAGCTAGGAAAAGGAATGCCAGTGCACCAATTTCGTTCACACTTCGAGAGAAGGAACAACTCAGGCGTGCCAATGAAGAAAATGCAGAACTCAGGCGTGCTAAGGAGATGCTACAGCAGAAAGTAGATATGCATGGGCAGCTCATAACTGTATGTACAAATTAACGCCCAAATTCTAAACCAATGGATCTCAACTTCTCAATTATCAACTCGAGTAACATTTCTTCCTTTTGCAGGCACTTTTCAAGGAGATAGGAAAAGAGTTGCCAGCGCATATACTACATATACTAAGCCATGGAGCTGTTTCGCAACCAGAAGTAAGTGTATGAGAAACTTGAAGTTATCTATATCATATGGATGAATGTGTGATGTCCACTACTCAACTTGAATTTGTGCATTCCTTCTGACCTGTCTACGCTGATGTAGCTGCAATATCAACACTATGTTGCATATGAGATTTTTTTTTCATGTTTTATATCAAGATATTTGGTTGTTTGCATCTGTGAGCTTGTCTACTCATAAGATTCTTTAGCTGTTATGCCCAATTTTTTTTCATGTTTTATATCAAGATATTTGGAACTTCAAAGTAGCCTGGACATGTAAATGAAAAGAAAATCCATTCTTGGTGCCAAGCATTAATCAATAAATGGAAATTATTTTGTTCTGTTGTCTCCACTTATTATCCAACAAAGTATTGTGTTTTTATTGTTCTAAATCAGATTAAATAACAATTTGGTTACTTGGGCTCGATTCAGGGGACAAATAACTCGTCTCAATCCGGCCCGCAAGCGGTTGATGGCAACAATGATGTCATGGAGTCGAGCGAGGAGAACGACACCACTGGGAATGTCGGTGATCAGATCGTTGACGCAGCAGCCAACCATGGCGGAAACTGATTGCTCAAACAACATGATAACATCAGACTATAGGTGGTCTTCATACGCTCTTTTGTGGACTTGTGTATCCAGTATGGTTTAGGAATGAGAACTAACATCTGGTGGTAGTTGCAAGCCGGCGTATTTTGCTAGTATTGTTGTAGTTGGAAGGTCCTTTTGTGGATGGTACCATTGTAGCCTTGTAGTGTACTTTGTTGATCTATATGTATGGAACTGATGATGATATATGAAGTCTGATGTTGTCATATAAATCTATTCTCACATGGTCTCTGTGAAATAATGTAACAGCTGTAGCATCTGGGTTAAGCACATTGCTTTTCCGGTAGGAATATGAAAAAAAACATCATGACGCAACAGTGACGGCCAACGGCTGACAGGAATGCACGAACGTTGCAGCTTCCTAGCACAAATTCCTGTCGGCTGAACCTACAGGTATAAGTATTTCCTGGCGGCCTTTCCTGACAGGTGGTTGACAGGAATATGTATTTTCCGGGAGGCATAAATCTGACGGAGCATTTCTTTCGTGTGAGCCAACCGTCAGGAATAACCGACAGCAATAATATTCTTGTGGGCCGACCGGCAGGCATATTGTTTCATTCCTGGCAGGTTATGGCTGTCGGTTGTTCCTGTCGGTTGGCCGACAGGAATTATATTCCTGACGGCCAGATTTTTTTTCCTGACGGATGTTGGCCCACACGCTTAGTCGTGTTTCTGGTAGTGTTTTCTTTTGTGCAAGTGGTTTTGTACTATGAACTTGACACTTGTTGTATCTCATTTTCTTATTTACTTGTTTAACAACTAACTTCAAACTTTATCATTAAATTTCAGAGATGAGGAGGTTTTTGATTAATAGAGAAAGCACTGAAAATGTGAATGGTGTGCAACTGGAAATAGAAGTGGAGGCACAACCACCTCCTAACATTGCCAATGAATTTAATCCAAGATATTGAGCGTGATCCAGGAAAGAGGAAACAAATTTGTGAGTATGGATGGATCACCGCTTTAACGAAGGAGCTAATGTTGTGCTTGATTGCTTCTCATATCTTGACCCCAACCATTCTTTCTCCAAGTTTAATGTTGATAAGCTTGCGCGTATTGCTAAAATTTATCATGATGATTTTTCCAATGATGACCATGGAACAATAAGAGAGTAACTTCTGACTTATATAAGTAAAGTGAAAAGACATCCTTCTTTTTCTACTTGTGATGATGTTCAAAGTTTGGTTGTGAAGATGGTTGAAACTGAAAAACATTTGGTATTTCCATTGGTATACAAACTTATTGAGTTGGCTTTGATATTCCCAGTGTCAACGGCATCTGCTGAGAGAGATTTTTCAGCAATGAAAATTATCAACACTAACTCTGTAGCAAAATTAATTATGAATGGTTCAATGACTTGATGATATGCTACACCGAGCGGGAGATATTGAAGTCAGTTGATGATAAGGACATTATTCAAACATTTGCCGCAATGAGGTCTCGGAAAGGGCATTATTCTTTAGTGCACTATCGGTATGTTTCATCTAACCATCTCTATTCTTGTTGCCTATGTATCTTTCGTTGTCATGTCTCAACATTATTGGGTTTATTAAGCGGATATTGATATATTAGCTCATTTTACAATTAAATTCTATGCGACTATTATGGTTATGTTTTCACTTGATTATTAATGTGGATTTGTGATTCTGAAGCCTTGTGGTATATTATATGTAGTGTATTCGAGTACGCAATTTTTGATTGCTAGATTATACACTTAGGCTTAAATTTCCCGGGCTCCACAAATGTTCTGGCTCCGCCACTGGCCGTCTACTCCTCAGGCTCTTGGCTTCAGCTTGCCGTTTCACACGACGGCGTGCCGATTCACACAACACCAAGCATCTCACCATCTACATCGCTTCACACGATCTGGCATCTCACCTTGCACACTTGCTGCTCCAAGACTCCTACCCACGACACACCTGATGAACTACATGCAGTACAAAAGCAAAAAACACATGCAGATATGAAATCAAGATTAAACCAAACAGACGTAATGAGGTGCGGCAGGATGGATGGATTGTGTTGCCTTTTGAATGTAGTCGAGACATCACATCATGTTGAAGAAGCTGTCCTTGCTGCCGCCCACCCATGCCACCACTTCGCCTACCGCTTTGTCCATGGTGACAATCCGGCCACCACCAGCGACCAGCCTCACTATAGCGACCGGATCCTCTGTCATCCCTAGGATTTCCGATACGCAGCTACATCCACGTGCTAGTCCTGCCCGCCATGAGGACGAGGATGAGATCGTCGGTAGAGAGGATCACAATCTGGATGAGACCAAAGGAAAGATTGTAGACTGTTTTGTGATTGAGAATTTGTGGGCCTAGGTCCCTAGCTAGGCAAGGAAAGTTAAGATTTTTGGAAGGAAAGATTAGGGCGGGGATGGGGAGGATCTTCGGTGGTGGGGGTATGGAACGAAATCAAGGACGTGGGGTGGGCCTGGGGATTTCGTTCGATCGATAGGTTAAGAAACGAAACGACGGTTTACTCGTAGTGAGACGATCGAGGGGCCTCCCTCCCTCTTTCGAGCGAGTCATGGACGATTTTAGGAAGGTGATCGAAAATTATAATGCAATTGTTTAATCTGTAATTTGGTATTAAAATATTATGAATATAAAACCCAAATGGGAAACCAATTCGGTTTTTGATGGGAAGGTGATCTCATGTAAGAAGGTAAGAAAATTGGCACCTACCAAAGAAAGAAGCGCGAGAATTATTACCTGATATAAACCAGGCGGAGTATTAAAGGCAATTACTTTGGTTTAGTGGCAGGGTGAAAAAACCTATGTATAGGAGAGATGGTGGGAGGGAGGACGAAAAAAACCAACGAAAATAAACCGTGGATACTATTCACCAACTCAGACATTAGGAGTAGAGATAAGAAAATAGAGTTTCTACAATGTGACCGTGGAGGCAAATATTTGAGTTACGAGTTTGGTCTTCATTTGAAACAATGTGGAAAGGTTTAGCAACTCACGCCACCTGGAAGACCACAACGTAAAGGTGTGTCCGAACGTCATAACCGTACTTTGGCCCTGTTTGGTTCAGCTTTCATCAACGGATTCCGCTGTCGCGCAGTAGAATCTAAACCAAAGGGAAAACCCAGCAGAATCCGATTCCAGAAATCCGCTGCCAAAATCCGAATCAAAAGCGGAAGCATCCCAGGACATGCTTTCGAAAATCTGATTCCGCTGCGGGTCAAAATCTGAAAAAGTTGTGTCAGTTGTTTTACCAAATGACCTACATCTTTTTCACATCAGATTTTTCACAGCTGTTTTTCCACAGTAGATTTTTCACAGCTTCTTTTAGAAATCCACAGCCGAACCAAACAGGGCATTTATTAGATATGGTGCGATCTATGATGTCTCTTACCGATTTACCACTATAATTTTGGGGTTATGCATTAGATACAGCTGCATTCATGTTTAATAGGGCATCATCTAAATCCGTTGAGACGACACTGTATGAACTGTGGTTGGGCAAGAAACCTAATCTGTCGTTTCTTAAAGTTTGGGGCTGCGATGCTTATGTGAAAAACCTTCAGCCTGATAAGCTCAAACCCAAATCGGAGAAATGCGTCTTCATAGGATACCCAAAAGAAACTGTTGGGTACATCTTCTATCACAGATCCGAAGGCAAGATATTTGTTGCTAAGAATGGATCCTTTCTAGAGAAGGAGTTTCTCTCGAAATAAGTGAGTGGGAGGAAAGTAGAACTTGATGAGGTAATTATACCTTCTCCCGAATTAGAAAGTAGTTCATCGCAAAAATTAGTTTCAGTGATGCCTACACCAATGAGTGAGGAAGTTAATGATGATGATCATGATACTTCAAATCAAGTTACTACCGAACCTCGTAGGTCAACCAGAGTACGTTCCACACCAGAGTGGTACGATAACCCTGTTCTGGAAGTCATGTTACTAGACCATGATGAACCTACGAACTATGTGGAAGCGATGATGAGCCCAAATTCTGATAAATGGCTTGAGGCCATGAAATCTGAGATATGATCCATATATCAGAATAAAGTGTGGACTTTGGTGGACTCGCCCAATGCTCGGCAAGCCATTGAGAAAAAATGGATCTTCAAGAGGAAGACGGACGCTGATAGTAGTGTTACTATCTACAAAGCTCGATTTGTCGAAAAAGTTTTTGACAAGTTCAAGGTGTTGACTACGATGAGATTTTCTCACTCGTATCGATGCTTAAAGTCTGTCCGAATCATGTTAGCAATTGCCACATTTTATGAAATCTGGCAAATGGATGTCAATACTACATTCCTTAATGGATTTCTTAAAGAAGAGTTGTATATGATACAATCAGAAGGTTTTGTCAATCCTAAAGGTGCTAACAAAATGTGCAAGCTCCAGCGATCCATCTGTGGACTGGTGCAAGCATCTCGGAGTTGGAATATACGCTTTAATGAGTTGATCAAAGCATATAGTTTTATACAGACTTGCGGTGAAGCCTGTATTTACAAGAAAGTGAGTGGGAGCACTACAGCCTTTCTGATAAGTATATGTGAATGACATATTGTTGATCGGAAATGATGTAGAATTTTCTGGAAAGCATAAAGGAGTGTTTGAAAGGAATTTTTTGAAGAAATACCTCGGTGAAGCTGCTTACATATTGGGCATCAAGATCTACAGAGATAGATCAAGACGCTTGATAAGATTTTTCAATGAGTACATACTTTGACAAGATTTTGAAGTAGTTCAAAATGGAACGGTCAAAGAAGGAGTTCTTTCCTATATTGCAAGGTGTAAAGTTGAGTAAGACTCAAAACACAACCACGGCAGAAAATAGAAAAAGAATGAAAGTCATTCCCTATGCCTCAGCCATAGGTTCTATAAAGTATGCTATGTTGTGTACCAAACCTATTGTGTATCTTGCCATGAGTTAGGCAAGGGGGTACGATATTGATCCAGGAGTGGATCACTGGACAGCGGTCAAAGTTATCCTTAGTTACCTAAGAGGACTAAGGAAATATTTCTCGGTTATGGAGGTAATAAAGAGTTCGTCGTAAAGAGTTACGTCGATGCAAGAGTTTACACCAATCCAGATGACTCTGAGTCTCAATCTGGATACATATTGAAAGTGGGAGCAATTAGCTAGAGTAGCTCTATGCAGAGCATTGTAGACATGGAAATTTGCAAAATACATACGTATCTGAATGTGGCGGGTCCGTTGACTAAACTTCTCTCACAATCAAAACATGATCACATCTTAGTACCGTTTGGGTGTTAATCACATGGCAATGTGAACTAGATTATTGACTCTAGTAAACACTTTGGGTGTTGGTCACATGGTGATGTGAACTATTGGTGTTAAATCACATGATGACGTGAACTAGATTATTAACTCTAGTGCAAGTGGGAGACTGAAGGAAATATGCCCTAGAGGCAATAACAAAGTGTTATTTATATTTCCTTATATCATGATAAATGTTTATTATTCATGCTAGAATTGTATTAATCAGAAACTTAGTACATGTGTGAATACATAGACAAACAAAGTGTCCCTAGTATGCCTCTACTTGACTAGCTCGTTAATCAAATATGGTTGAGTTTCCTAACCATAGACATGTGTTGTCATTTGATGAACAGGATCACATCATTAGATAATGATCCAACTGTTAGCTTAGCATAATGATCGTCTAGTTTTATTGCTATTGCTTTCTTCATGACTTATACATGTTCCTCTGACTATGAGATTATGCAACTCCCGAATACCGGAGGAACACCTTGTGTGCTATCAAATGTCACAACGTAACTAGGTGATTATAAAGATGCTCTACAGGTGTCTCCGATGGTGTTTGTTGAGTTGGCATAGATCAAGATTAGGATTTGTCACTCCGTGTATCGGAGAGGTATCTCTGGGCCCTCTCGGTAATGCACATCACTATGAGCCTTGCAAGCAATGTGACTAATGAGTTAGTTATGGGATGATGCATTACGGAACGAGTAAAGAGACTTGCCAGTAACGAGATTGAACTAGGTATGAAGATACCGACGATTGAATCACGGGAAAGTAACATACTGATGACAAAGGGAACAATGTATGTTGTTATGCGATTTGACCGATAAAGATGTTCGTAGAATATGTAGGAACCAATATGAGCATCCAAGTTCCGCTATTGGTTATTGACCAAAGATGTGTCTCGGTCATGTCTACATAGTTCTCGAACCCGTAGGGTCCGCACGCTTAACGTTTGATGATGATTTGTATTATGAGTTATGTGATTTGATGACCAAAGATTGTTTGGAGTCCCGGATGAGATCACGGACATGACGAGGAGTCTCGAAATGGTCGAGAGGTAAAGATGCATATATTGAAAGGTTTCATTCGGATACCGTGATGGTTTTGGGAAGTTTCTGATAAGTTTCGGAGTACCGGGGGTTATCGGACCCCCCCCCCCCGGGGAAGTTAATGGGCCAACATGGGCCTTAGTGGAAAAGAGAGGGCCGGCCAGGAGGTGGCGCACGCCCCTCCTTGCCAATCCGAATTGGACAAGGGGTGGGGGGCGGCGCCCCCCTCCTTCCTTCTCCCCTCTTCCTCCTTCCCCCCTTCTCCTAGTTGGAATAGGAAAGGGGGAGAATCCTACTTGGACCGGGAGTCCAAGTAGGACTCCCCCTATGGTGCCCCCCTTGGGTCGGCCTCCTCTTCCCCCCTCCTTTATATATGTGGGAGGGGGCACACCAAGTCTTATCTTAGCCGTGTTTGGTGCCCCCAAATACACACCAAGTCTTCTCTTAGCCGTGTGCGGTGCCCCCCTCCACAGTTACACACCTCGGTCATATCATCGCAGTGCTTAGGCAAAGCCCTGCGCTGGTAACTTCATCATCATCGTCAACAGACCGTCGTGCTGACGAAACTGTCCCTCGTCCTCAACTAGATCAAGAGCTCGAGGGACGTCATCGAGCTGAACATGTGCTGAACACGGAGGTGCAGTACGTTCGGTGATAGGATCGGTTGGATCGCGAAGATGTTCGACAACATCAACCACGTTACTAAACGCTTCCGCTTTCGGTTTACGAGGGTACGTGGACACACTCTCCCCTCTCGTTGCTATGCATCTCCTAGATAGATCTTGCGTGATGGTAGGATTTTTTTTTAAATACTGTGTTCCCCAACACTTCTAGTGCCCACATGGTACAGAGGAAGAACTTCCAGCCCAACAAGTTCAAAAAACACAAGAACAAAACTCAGGGCAAAGGCAAGTTTGATGCAAAGAACAAGCCGTCACATTCTAACAACTTCAAGAAGAATTCTCACAAGAAGGGGAAGGGACTTTGCCATGTCTGCGGTGATCCTAATCAATGCGATCCGAAGTGTCCTAACCACTTTGAGGAGCGTGAACATGAGAAGAGCGGCAAGTCCGCTAATGTTGTCATCGGTGATACTGATATGAAGGAATCTGGGTATGGTATTCTTCCTACCATCCTTTCAATATTTCAATCTCCTGATTGGTTAATTGACACCGGTGCCAATGTACATGTTTGTGTTGATGCCTCCATGTTTTCTTCTTACCAGGCCATAGGGACTTCTCCCGTCCTGATGGGGAATGGATCACATGCCATTGTTCGAGGTGTCGGTACGGTTGATCTGAAGTTTACTTCGGGGAAGACCGTTCGTCTGAAGAATGTTCATCATGTGTCGTCCATCAATAAGAATCTCGTCAGCAGTTCCCGTTTATGTCGAGATGGTTTTAAGTTCGTTTTGAGTCCAATAAAGTTATAATTTCCAAGTGTGGACAATTTGTTGGAAAATGCTATGAGTGCGGAGGCTTGTTCCGCCTATCTTTGTCAGATATTTGCACTAAAGTTATTAATAATGTTTGCCACAATAATGAGTCCGATATTGGGGCATTCATGACTTTTTCATATTAACTTTGGTTGCATGACGTGTCTAGCCAATATGAATTTAATTTCGAAAATCCCTATTGTCAAAGGCTCCAGGTGCCAACTATGTGTGCAAGCTAAGCAACCTCGCAAGTCCCATAAGACTGCAGAGGCAAGAGACTTGGTGCCACTAGAGCTTATACATTCTGATCTTTGTGAGATGAATAGCGTGTTGACAAAAGGTGGAAAGAGATACTTCATGACGTTGATTGACGACTCCAATAGATATTGTTATGTGTATCTTCTCAAATCAAAAGATGAGGCTTTAACTTTCTTCAAAAACTATAAAGCTGAAGTGGAGAACCAACTTGATTGAAAAATTAAACAGCTAAGGTCCGATCGTGGTGGAGAGTATTTTTCCAATGAATTTGATTTTTTTGTGCAGAACATGGTATAATCCATGAGAGGACGCCTCCCTACTCACCTCAATATAATGGTGTGGCCGAAATAAAGAACCGAACTCTAACTGATTTGGTTAGCGCCATGTTAGACACATCGGGTCTTTCCAAGGAATGGTGGGGGAGGCACTAATGACTGCATGTCATGTCCTAAACCGAGTTCCCGCAAAGCATAAGACCATGACTCCATTTGAGGAATGGGAAAGGAAAAGGTTCAAAACTCTCTTACCTACGTACTTGGGGTTGTTTGGCGAAAGTCAATATACCAATTCCCAAGAAGCGCAAGCTTGGACCAAAAATTATGGATTGTGTTCTTCTGGTCTATGCTTTTCATAGCATTGGCTACAGATTTTTAATAATAAAATCTGAGGTATCTGACATGCATGTTGGTACGATTATGGAGTCGAATGATGCAACTTTATTTGAGGACATACTTCCTATGAAGGATATGTCGAGTTCATCAAATCAGGAGATACCTACTCCATCTAGTGAGGAATTCACTGTAATTTTTGAACCCACCATTGTGATGGAACACGCTGAGAATCCTTTTGAGGGTGACAATGAAACTCCTGTACGGAGTAAGAGACAGAAGACTACAAGTTCATTTGGTGATGATTTCACTGTGTACCTCGTGGATGACACACCCAGGACTATTTCAGAAGCCTATGCATCTCCCGATGTTGACTACTAGAAGGAAGTTGTTCATAGCGAGATGGATTCCATCTTAGCTAACAGAACCTGGGAGATCACTAATCGTCCTTATGGGTGCAAACCTGTGGGATGTAAGTGGGTGTTCAAGAAAAAGCTTAGACCTGATGGTACGATTGAAAAGTACAAGGCACGACTTGTGGCTAAGGTTTTGTAACGCCCTCGATGCGGCTATTGAAGGAAATAAGCCCTAGAGGCAATAATAAAGTTATTATTTATTTCCTTATAATCATGATAAATGTTTATTATTCATGCTAGAATTGTATTAACCGGAAACATAATACATGTGTGAATACATAGACAAACAAAGTGTCACTAGTATGCCTCTACTTGACTAGCTCATTAATCAAAGATGGTTATGTTTCCTAACCATGAACAATGAGTTGTTATTTGATTAACGGGATCACATCATTGAGAGAATGATCTGATTGACATGACCCATTCCATTAGCTTAGCACCCGATCGTTTAGTATGTTGCTATTGCTTTCTTCATGACTTATACATGTTCCTATAACTATGAGATTATGCAACTCCCGTTTAACGGAGGAACACTTTGGGTACTACCAAACGTCACAACGTAACTGGGTGATTATAAAGGAGTACTACAGGTGTCTCCAAAGGTACATGTTGGGTTGGCGTATTTCGAGATTAGGTTTTGTCACTCCGATTGTCGGAGAGGTATCTCTAGGCCCTCTCGGTAATGCACATCACTTAAGCCTTGCAAGCATTGCAACTAAATGAGTTAGTTGCGGGATGATGTATTACAAAACGAGTAAAGAGACTTGCCAGCAACGAGATTGAACTAGGTATTGGAATACCGACGATCGAATCTCGGGCAAGTAACATACCGATGACAAAGGGAACGACGTATGTTGTTATGCGGTCTGACCGATAAAGATCTTCGTAGAATATGTAGGAGCCAATATGGGCATCCAGGTCCTGCTATTGGTTATTGACTGGAGACATGTCTCGGTCATGTCTACATTGTTCTCGAACCCGTAGGGTCCGCACGCTTAAAGTTACGATGACAGTTATTATGTGTTTATGCATTTTTGATGTACCGAAGTTTGTTCGGAGTCCCGGATGTGATCACGGACATGACGAGGAGTCTCGAAATGGTCGAGACGTAAAGATTGATATATTGGAAGCCTATATTTGGACATCGGAATTGTTCCGTGTGAAATCGGCATTTTTCCGGAGTACCGGGGGGTTACCGGAACCCCCCCCCCCCCGGGGGGTTTATTGGGCCTACATGGGCCTTGAGGGAGAAGAGAGAAGGAGGCAAGAGGTGGCCGCGTGCCCCTCCCTGCCTAGTCCGAATAGGACAAGGGAAGGGGGGCGGCGCCCCCCCTTTTCCTTCCTCTCTTCCACCTCTTTCCCCTCTCTCCTTGTCCAACTAGGAGTCCTACTCCCGATGGGAGTAGGACTCCCCCTTGGCGCGTCTACCTTGGACGGCCGCCCCCTCTCCCTGGCTCCTTTATATACTGAGGCAAGGGGCACCCTAGAACACACAAGTTGATCCACGTGATCTATTCCTTAGCCGTGTGCGGCGCCCCCAGCCACCATAGTCCTCGATAATACTGTAGCGGAGTTTAGGCGAAGCCATGCTGCTGTAGTGCATCAAGATCGTCACCACGCCGTCGTGCTGACGGAACTCTTCCCCGACACTTTGCTGGATCGGAGTCCGGGGATCGTCATCGAGCTGAACATGTGCTCGAACTCGGAGGTGCCGTAGTTTCGGTGCTTGATCGGTCGGATCGTGAAGACGTACGACTACATCAACCAAACGCTTCCGTTGTCAATCTACTAGGTATGTAGATCACACTCCCCCCCTCGTTGCTATGCATCACATGATCTTGCGTGTGCGTAGGAAATTTTTTGAAATTACTACGAAACCCAATAGTGGCATCCGAGCCTAGGTTTTATATGTTGATGTTATATGCACGAGTAGAACACAAGTGAGTTGTGGGCGATATAAGTCATACTGCCTACCAGCATGTCATACTTTGGTTCGGCGGTATTGTTGGATGAAGCGGCCCAGACCGACATTACGCGTACGCTTACGCGAGACCGGTTCTCCCGACGTGCTTTGCACAGAGGTGGCTTGTGGGTGACAGTTTCTCCAACTTTAGTTGAACCAAGTATGGCTACGCCCGGTCCTTGCGAAGGTTAAAACGGAGTCAAATTGACAAACTATCGTTGTGGTTTTGATGCGTAGGTGAGATTGGTTCTTCCTTAAGCCCGTAGCAGCCACGTAAAATTTGCAACAACAAAGTAGAGGACGTCTAACTTGTTTTTGCAGGGCATGTTGTGATGTGATATGGTCAAGACATGATGCTGAATTTTATTGTATGAGATGATCATGTTTTGTAACCGAGTTATCGGCAACCATCAGGAGCCATATGGTTGTCGCTTTATTGTATGCAATGCAATCGCGATGTAATGCTTTACTTTATCACTAAATGGTAGCGATAGTCGTAGAAGCACAAGCTTGGCGAGACGACAACGATGCTACGATGGAGATCAAGGTGTCACGCCGATGACGATGGTGATCACGACGGTGCTTCGGAGATGGAGATCACAAGCACAAGATGATGATGGCCATATCATATCACTTATATTGATTGCATGTGATGTTTATCTTTTATGCATCTTATCTTGCTTTGATTGACGGTAGCATTATAAGATGATCTCTCACTAAATTATCAAGAAGTGTTCTCCCTGAGTATGCACCGTTGCAAAAGTACTTCGTGCTGAGACACCACGTGATGATCGGGTGTGATAGGTTCTACGTTCAAATACAACGGGTGCAAAACAGTTGCACACGCGGAATACTCAGGTTATACTTGACGAGCCAAGCATATACAGATATGGCCTCGGAACACGGAGACCGAAAGGTCGAGCGTGAATCATATAGTAGATATGATCAACATAATGATGTTCACCAATGAAAACTACTCCATCTCACGTGATGATCGGACATGGTTTAGTTGATTTGGATCACGTAATCACTTAGAGGATTAGAGGGATGTCTATCTAAGTGGGAGTTCTTTAAGTAAATTAACTGAACTTAAATTTATCATGAAACTTAGTACCTGATTAGTATCTTGCTTGTTTATGTTTGATTGTAGATAGATGGCTCGTGTTGTTGTTCCGTTGAATTTTAATGCGTTCCTTGAGAAAGCAAAGTTGAAAGATGATGGTAGCAATTACACGGACTGGGTCCGTAACTTGAGGATTATCCTCATTGCTGCACAGAAGAATTACGTCCTGGAAGCACCGCTGGGTGCCAGGCCTGCTGCAGGAGCAACGCTGGATGTTATGAACGTCTGGCAGAGCAAAGCTGATGACTACTTGATAGTTCAGTGTGCCATGCTTTACGGCTTAGAATCGGGACTTCAACGACGTTTTGAACATCATGGAGCATATGAGATGTTCCAGGAGTTGAAGTTAATATTTCAAGCAAATGCCCGGGTTGAGAGATATGAAGTCCCCAATAAGTTCTATAGCTGCAAGATGGAAGAGAACAGTTCTGTTAGTGAGCATATACTCAAAATGTCTGGGTATAATAATCACTTGATTCAATTGGGAGTTAATCTTCCAGATGATTGTGTCATTGACAGAATTCTCCAATCACTGCCACCAAGCTACAAGAGCTTCGTGATGAACTATAATATGCAAGGGATGAATAAGACTATTCCCGAGCTCTTCGCAATGCTGAAAGCTGCGGAGGTAGAAATCAAGAAGGAGCATCAAGTGTTGATGGTCAACAAGACCACTAGTTTCAAGAAAAAGGGCAAAGGGAAGAAGAAGGGCACTTCAAAAAGAACGGCAAGCAAGTTGCTACTCAAGAGAAGAAACCCAAACCTGGACCTAAGCCTGAAACTGAGTGCTTCTATTGCAAGCAGACTGGTCACTGGAAGCGGAACTGCCCCAAGTATTTGGCGGATAAGAAGGATGGCAAGGTGAACAAAGGTATATGTGATATACATGTTATTGATGTGTACCTTACTAATGCTCGCAGTAGCACCTGGGTATTTGATACTGGTTCTGTTGCTAATATTTGCAACTCGAAACAAGGACTACGGATCAAGCGAAGATTGGTTAAGGACGAGGTGATGATGCGCGTGGGAAACGGTTCCAAAGTCGATGTGATCGCAGTCGGCACGCTACCTCTACATCTACCTTCGGGATTAGTATTAGACCTAAATAATTGTTATTTGGTGCCAGCGTTAAGCATGAACATTATATCTGGATCTTGTTTGATGCGAGATGGTTATTCATTTAAATCAGAGAATAATGGTTGTTCTATTTATATGAGTAATATCTTTTATGGTCATGCACCCTTGAAGAGTGGTCTATTCTTGTTGAATCTCGATAGTAGTAACACACATATTCATAATGTTGAAGCCAAAAGATGCAGAGTTGATAATGAGAGTGCAACTTATTTGTGGCACTGCCGTTTAGGTCATATTGGTGTAAAGCGCATGAAGAAACTCCATACTAATGGACTTTTGGAACCACTTGATTATGAATCACTAGGTACTTGCGAGCCGTGCCTCATGGGCAAGATGACTAAAACGCCGTTCTCCGGTACTATGGAGAGAGCAACAGATTTGTTGGAAATCATACATACAGATGTATGTGGTTCGATGAATATTGAGGCTCGTGGCGGATATCGTTATTTTCTCACCTTCACAGATGATTTAAGCAGATATGGGTATATCTACTTAATGAAACATAAGTCTGAAACATTTGAAAAGTTCAAAGAATTTCAGAGTGAAGTTGAAAATCATCGTAACAAGAAAATAAAGTTTCTACGATCTGATTGTGGAGGAGAATATTTGAGTTATGAGTTTGGTGTACATTTGAAAAATTGTGGAATAGTTTCGCAACTCACGCCACCCGGAACACCTCAGCGTAATGGTGTGTCCGAACGTCGTAATCGTACTTTACTGGATATGGTGCGATCTATGATGTCTCTTACTGATTTACCGCTATCGTTTTGGGGATACGCTCTAGAGACGGCCGCATTCACGTTAAATAGGGCACCATCAAAATCCGTTGAGACGACGCCTTATGAACTGTGGTTTGGCAAGAAACCAAAGTTGTCGTTTCTGAAAGTTTGGGGCTGCGATGCTTATGTGAAAAAGCTTCAACCTGATAAGCTCGAACCCAAATCGGAGAAATGTGTCTTCATAGGATATCCAAAGGAAACTATTGGATACACCTTCCATCACAGATCCGAAGGCAAGACTTTTGTTGCTAAATTCGGAAACTTTCTGGAGGAGTTTCTCTCGAAAGAAGTGAGTGGGAGGAAAGTAGAACTTGACGAGGTAACTGTACCTGCTCCCTTATTGGAAAGTAGTACATCACAGAAAACTGTTTCTATGACACCTACACCAGTTAGTGAGGAAGCTAATGATGATGATCATGAAACTTCAGAACAAGATATTACTGAACCTCGTAGATCAACCAGAGTAAGATCCGCACCAGAGTGGTACGGTAATCCCGTTCTGGAAGTCATGCTACTAGATCATGATGAACCTACGAACTATGAAGAAGCAATGGTGAGCCCAGATTCTGCAAAGTGGCTTGAAGCCATGAAATCTGAGATGGGATCCATGTATGAGAACAAAGTATGGACTTTGGTTAACTTGCCCGATGATCGGCAAGCAATTGAGAATAAATGGATCTTCAAGAAGAAGACTGACGCTGACGGTAATATTACTGTCTACAAAGCTCGACTTGTCACAAAAGGTTTCCGGCAAGTTCAAGGGATTGACTACGATGAGACCTTCTCACCCGTAGCGATGCTTAAGTCTGTCCGAATCATGTTAGCAATTGCCGCATTTTATGATTATGAAATTTGGCAGATGGATGTCAAAACTGCATTCCTGAATGGATTTCTGGAAGAAGAGTTGTATATGATGCAACCAGAAGGTTTTGTCGATCCAAAGGGAGCTAACAAAGTGTGCAAGCTCCAGCGATCCATTTATGGACTGGTGCAAGCCTCTCGGAGTTGGAATAAACGCTTTGATAGTGTGATCAAAGCATTTGGTTTTATACAGACTTTTGGAGAAGCCTGTATTTACAAGAAAGTGAGTGGGAGCTCTGTAGCATTTCTGATATTATATGTAGATGAAATATTATTAATTGGAAATGATATAGAATTTCTGGATAGCATAAAGGGATACTTGAATAAGAGTTTTTCAATGAAAGACCTCGGTGAAGCTGCTTACATATTAGGCATTAAGATCTATAGAGATAGATCAAAACGCTTAATTGGACTTTCACAAACCACATACCTTGACAAAATTTTGAAGAAGTTCAAAATGGATCAAGCAAAGAAAGGGTTCTTGCCTGTGTTACAAGGTGTGAAGTTGAGTAAGACTCAATGCCTGACCACTGCAGAAGATAGAGAGAATATGAAAGATGTTCCCTATGCATCAGCCATAGGATCTATCATGTATGCATTGCTGTGTACCAGACCTAATGTGTGCCTTGCTATAAGTCTAGCAGGGAGGTACCAAAGTAATCCAGGAGTGGATCACTGGACAGTGGTCAAGAACATCCTGAAATACCTGAAAAGGATTAAGGATATGCTTCTCGTATATGGAGGTGACAAAGAGCTCATCGTAAAAGGTTACGTTGATGCAAGCTTTGACACTGATCCGGACGATTCTAAATCGCAAACCGGATACGTGTTTACATTAAACGGTGGAGCTGTCAGTTGGTGCAGTTCTAAACAAAGCGTTGTAGCGGGATCTACATGTGAAGCGGAGTACATAGCTGCTTCGGAAGCAGCAAATTTAGGAGTCTGGATGAAGGAGTTCATATCTGATCTGGGTGTTATACCTAGTGCATCGGGTCCAATGAAAATCTTTTGTGACAATACTGGTGCAATTGCCTTGGCAAAGGAATCCAGATTTCACAAGAGAACCAAGCACATCAAGAGACGCTTCAATTCCATCCGGGATCTAGTCCAGGTGGGAGACATAGAGATTTGCAAGATACATACGGATCTAAATATTGCAGACCCGTTGACTAAGCCTCTTCCACGAGCAAAACATGATCAGCACCAAGGCTCCATGGGTGTTAGAATCATTACTGTGTAATCTAGATTATTGACTCTAGTGCAAGTGGGAGACTGAAGGAAATATGACCTAGAGGCAATAATAAAGTTATTATTTATTTCCTTATAATCATGATAAATGTTTATTATTCATGCTAGAATTGTATTAACCGGAAACATAATACATGTGTGAATACATAGACAAACAAAGTGTCACTAGTATGCCTCTACTTGACTAGCTCGTTAATCAAAGATGGTTATATTTCCTAACCATGAACAATGAGTTGTTATTTGATTAACGGGATCACATCATTGAGAGAATGATCTGATTGACATGACCCATTCCATTAGCTTAGCACCCTTTCGTTTAGTATGTTGCTATTGCTTTCTTCATGACTTATACATGTTCCTATAACTATGAGATTATGCAACTCCCGTTTACCGGAGGAACACTTTGGGTACTACCAAACGTCACAACGTAACTGGGTGATTATAAAGGTGTACTACAGGTGTCTCCAAAGGTACATGTTGGGTTGGCGTATTTCGAGATTAGGTTTTGTCACTCTGATTGTCGGAGAGGTATCTCTGGGCCCTCTCGGTAATGCACATCACTTAAGCCTTGCAAGCATTGCAAATAAATGAGTTAGTTGCGGGATGATGTATTACAGAACGAGTAAAGAGACTTGCCAGCAACGAGATTGAACTAGGTATTAGAATACAGACGATCGAATCTCGGGCAGGTAACATACCGATGACAAAGGGAATGACGTATGTTGTTATGCGGTCTGACCGATAAAGATCTTCGTAGAATATGTAGGAGCCAATATGGGCATCTAGGTCCCGCTATTGGTTATTGAATGGAGACATGTCTCGGTCATTTCTACATTGTTCTCGAACCCGTAGGGTCCGCACGCTTAAAGTTACGATGACAGTTATTATGAGTTTATGCATTTTTTATGTACCGAAGTTTGTTCGGAGTCCCGGATGTGATCACGGACATGACGAGGAGTCTCGAAATGGTCGAGACGTAAAGATTGATATATTGGAAGCCTATATTTGGACATCGGAATCGTTCCGGGTGAAATCGGCATTTTTCCGGAGTACCGGGGGGTTACCGGAACCCCCCCCCCCCGGGGGTTTATTGGGCGTACATGGGCCTTGAGGGAGAAGAGAGAAGGAGGCAAGAGGTGGCCGCGCGCCCCTCCCCTTCCTAGTCTGAATAGGACAAGGGAAGGGGGCGGCGCCCCCCCCCCCCTTTTCCTTCCTCTCTTCCACCTCTTTCCCCTCTCTCCTTGTCCAACTAGGAGTCCTACTCCCGATGGGAGTAGGACTCCCCCTTGGTGCGCCTACCTTGGCCGGCCGCCCCCTCTCCTTGGCTCCTTTATATACTGAGGCAAGGGGCACCCTATAACACACAAGTTGATCCACGTGATCTATTCCTTAGCCGTGTGCGGCGCCCCCAGCCACCATAGTCCTCGATAATACTGTAGCGGAGTTTAGGCGAAGCCCTGCTGCTGTAGTGCATCAAGATCGTCACCACGCCGTTGTGCTGACGGAACTCTTCCCCGACACTTTGCTGGATCGGAGTCCAGGGATCGTCATCGAGCTGAACGTGTGCTCGAACTCGGAGGTGCCATAGTTTCGGTGCTTGATCGGTCGGATCGTGAAGACGTACGACTACATCAACCAAACGCTTCCGTTGTCGATCTACTAGGTATGTAGATCACACTCCCCCCTCGTTGCTATGCATCACATGATCTTGCGTGTGCGTAGGAAATTTTTTGAAATTACTACGAAACCCAACAGCTATATCTCCCACGTGTCAAAGCACGACTTAGAGGCATAACCGCATTGAAAACAATGTCGCAAGTGAGGTAATCTTCACACAACCCATGTAATACATAAGGGAAAGAGATACATAGTTGGCTTACAATCGCCACTTCACACAAATACATGAATAAAGCATTCATCATCCAGATACAATCAGGGCCCGACTACGGAGCCAAAATAAAAGAAGACTACCCCAAATGCTACACAGATCCCCGATCGACCCCAACTGGGCTCCACTACTGATCAACTAGAATGAAACAACACAAAGGGCAAGATCTTCATCGAGCTCCTCCTTGAGATTGGTTGCGTCATCTGCATGGTTCAACAGCACCTGCAAGCTGGTTTTGGAAGTATCTGTGAGTCACGGGGACTCAGCAATCTTACACCCTCGCGATCAAGACTATTTAAGCTTACGGGTAAGGTAAAGGTATGAGGTGGAGCTGCAGCAAGCGACTAGCATATATGGTGGCTAACCTATTCGCAAAAGAGAGCGAGAAGAGAAGGCAAAAGCACGGTCGAACAACTATGATCAAGAAGTGATCCTAGAACAACCTACGTCAAGCATAACTCCAACACCGTGTTCACTTCTCGGACCCCGCCGAGAAGAGACCATCACGGTAACACACGCGGTTGATGTATTTTAATTAAGATCAGCTTCAAGTTTTCTACAACCGGACATTAACAAATTCCCATCTGCCCATAACCGCGGGCATGGCTTTCGAAAGTTCAAATCCCTGCAGGGGTGTCCCAACTTAGCCCATCACAAGCTCTCACGGTCAACGAATGATATTCCTTCTAGTGGGAAGACCCGATCAGACTCGGAATCCCGGTTACAAGACATTTCGACAATGGTAAAACAAGTCCAGCAACATCGCCCGAATGTGCCGACAAATCCCGATAGGAGCTGCACATATCTCGTTCTCAGGGCACACTCAGATGAGCGCTCCATACAACTAAAACCAAACCTCAAGTTTCCCCGAGGGGGCACTGCATAGGGCTCTATTTTGGACCAACACTCAGAGGAGCACTGGCCCGGGGGGGTAAAATAATGATGACCCTCAGGAGCGCGACTCCCAAGGGAAAAGAAAAGGCTAGGTGGTGAATGGTAAAACCAATGTTGGGCATTGCTGGAGGAGTTTTATTCAAGGCGAACTGTCAAGGGGTTCCCATTATAACCCAACCGCGTAAGGAACGCAAAATCCGGGAACATAACACCGATATGACGGAAACTAGGGCGGCAAGAGTGGAACAAAACACCAGGCATAAGGCCGAGCCTTCCACCCTTTACCAAGTATATAGATGCATTAATTAAGTAAAAGATATTGTGATATCCCAACAAAATATCCATGTTCCAACATGGAACAAACTCCAATCTTCACCTGCAACTAACAACGCTATAAGAGGGGCTGAGCAAAGGGGTAACATAGCCAAACAACGGTTTGCTAGGACAAGGTGGGTTAGAGGCTTGGCTTAAACAATATGGGAGGCATGATAAGCAAGTGGTAGGTATCGCAGCATAGGCATAGCAAAAGAGCGAGCAACTAGCAAGCAAAGATAGAAGTGATTTCGAGGGTATGGTCATCTTGCCTGAAATTCCGCAAGGAAGAAGAACGAGTTCATGAAGAAGACAAACGGACGTAGACGAACGGGTCCTCACAAACGCGATGTTACCCGAACCAACCGAAGAAGCAACACCGGAAAGAAGCACACAACAATAGTAAACAACCAACACATGAACATGGTATGGTATGCGGGATGCGCTATGCGATGCATATGCATGATTTGCAAAGGAATGATTGAACCTGGCCTCAACTTGGAAAACCAAGAGTGCCACTGGAAAGGTGAGGTGATTTCGGCTGAAATTGATATAAAGATCACCGGAATCGGATGCACGGTTTGGAAATGGCAAGCAAAACAAATATGGCACCGGTCTGCGATAATCAGCAAGTGACCAACTAAATGCATCAAGATAACTATGCTATAGCACTCAAACATGACCACAGAATACATGGCAGAGATCCACTCAAGAATCTTAACAAAAGATGAACACTGAGCTACGGCTAATTCACTCATTAACAGGTTCAAACAAGCATGGCAAAAGTGCAATTGATAACAGGTTTCAGACTTAGTGAAATTAACACAAGTCTGGAATTTATCATCAGGTAGCAATCTTTAGAGCATGAAAAACTACAAGCTACAGGAACTTAACATGGCAAAGCAAGGCATGGAATGAAGCTACTCTAAGCACTTAAAAAAAGTCCCTTAGTGACCTTGAGCCAAAAGGGATCAGAAAATACAATTGCAGGCATGTGAACATGCTAAAAACATAAACAGATCTCCGACTTAGTGAAAAACTGGAGCATGCAAAACAGTTAACGAGTAGGCATGTTTACGAGCTCGATGCACTCACTACAGAGCATGGCATGACAAACTAAGCATACACCCATCAAGAATACATAGCATAGAAGCTATACATGGCAAGAACAACAACATAGCATACACGGATCACTAGCAACATCCTCGGCAAAATCGCTAAACAAGTCAACAATCTGCCAGGATTCACGATATAGCAAAAGTAGAGCTCGATCTACTCAAGCTAGGGTGCTCCATAAATGCAAACAAAGACATGGATGATAGAGCATCACAATGTTAACAAAACATCCTTACTGATCATCCTCAAAAGAGGCACGGGTCACTAGGAAACAACATGAACATATGGCATAACAACAAAATCAGGACAAGGACTTAGTGAAATTCTAAGTCCCTGAAATCAGCATTACCGATTACGCTACTTTGCAAGCTTGTGCTAGTCACCACAAATATCACAAAAATACATGGCAAGCACCACTGTAAAGATGGCATGGCATATAACAAAACACATGTAGAGCTCAGGGTCATAGCATGCACACATTAATCATGACAAAAATGACAAAAGGCTATTTGATGAAACAGATCTGACAAATTTATCACATAGCCCTCTTCCAACGACATTCCGGGCATCAAGATGAGCTCAAATGAAAATGATGCAATGATATGAAATGATGTACTCGTCGAGACAAACATTTTGATATGCTACACGCATGAATCGGAGCCACGGATGATGAGTTATGACATGATGAAAAATGCAAAAAGATTATGGAGGGAGAGGAGAAAGTCAACCGAGGTGATTTTTAGATCTGAGATCCAGGGCAACTGTAGCAGCTCGTGCTTGCCGGAGAAAGGGACGTCGCCGGAGCCGGATCCGGGTCGGAGGAGGTGCGGCGGAGGGCGGCGCCGGCGAGAGGCGGTGGTCACCGGCGAGGTGGACGGGAAGGCGGGCGGCGGCGCTCCCGGTATGGCGGCGGCGATGCGAAGCCGCGCGCTGGTGCGGCGAGCCGGCGCGGAGGGCGGCCGGCGGGCGGCGCGCCTCGGGCGGAGGAGAGCCGAGTGCGGGGAGGCAGCGACCGGGCCCGGGAGGGCCTCCCGCGGGCCGGGTGGGCCGCGGCGGATGAGGAGGTGGCCGAGCCACGTGGCGGCTTCCGGTAGGCTGAGCGCGGCGGCGGAGACGAAATTTTTAGGGTTAGGGGTGGTTTCATCCGCAATTTCGGGAGGGGATCTATTTATAGAGGTAGAGGGAGCTAGGAGAGTGCAAATGAGGTGCGGTTTTCGGCCACGTGATCGTGATCGAACGACCGAGATGATGGAGAGGTCTTGGGTGGGTTTTGGGCCAAAATGGAAGGGTGTTGGGCTGCAACACACACGAGGCCTTTTCGGTCCCTCGGTTAACCGTTGGAGTATCAAACGAAGTCCAAATGGCACGAAACTTGACAGGCGGTCTACTGGTAGTAAACCAAGGCCACATGACAAGTCTCGGTCCAATCCAGAAATGTTTAACACCCGCACGCGAAAAGAGGTAGAAAGGGACACCGGGTGACATAGGAGCGCCGGATTGCAAAACGGACAACGGGGAAAATGCTCGGACGCATGAGACGAACATGTATGCAAATGAAATGCACATGATGACATGATATGCAATGCATGACATGCAAGCAATGACAACGCAACAACGGCGAAACACTAGAGGACACCTGGCACATCAGTCTCGGGGCATTACAGGTTTATACCCAGAAAGAAGGTGAAGACTATTTTGATACTTACTCACCTGTGGCTAGACTGACCACTATTTGGGTGCTACTATCACTGGCTGCCTCACATGATCTTCTCGCTCATCAAATGGACATTAAGACGGCTTTCCTCAATGGAGAGTTGAAGGATGAAATTTACATGGATCAGCCAGATGGTTTTGTAGTACCTGGTTAGGAAGGAAAGGTGTGCAGGTTATTAAAGTCTTTGTATGGCCTTAAACAAGCTCCTAAGGAGTGGCATGAGAAGTTCAAAAGAACATTAACTACTGTCGGCTTTGTGGTAAATGATGGTGACAAGTGTGTGTACTATCGCCATGGTAGGGGCGAAGGAGTTATTGTTTGTCTGTATGTCGATGACATACTGATCTTTGGAACCAAACTTGATCTAATCAAGGAGGTAAAGGATTTCTTATCTTGTTGTTTTGAGATGAAGGACCTAGGAGTAGCTGATGTTATCTTAAACATCAAGATGTTAAGAGATGAGAATGGTGGGATCACACTGCTTTAGTCTCACTATGTGGAAATGATCTTGAGTCGTTTTGGGTATAGCGACTGCACGCCTTCTCCAACTCCATATGATGCTAGTGTGTTGCTTTGAAAGAATTGACGGATTGCTAGAGATCAACTGAGGTATTCTCAGATTATTGGCTCGCTTATGTATTTGGCTGCCACCAGGCCTGACATCTCTTTTGCTGTGAGCAAGCTGAGTCGGTTTGTGTCAAAACCGGGAGATGATCATTGGTGTGTGCTTGAGAGAGTTATGCGCTACTTGAAAGGCACTGCGAGCTATGGGATTCACTACACTGGCTATCTGAAAGATCGTCGATGTCGCCTAGAGGGGGGTGGATAGGCGTTTTAAAATAATTACGGTTTAGGCTTTAACAAATGCGGAATAAACCTAGCGGTTAATTTGTCAAGCACAAAACCTAAAACAACTAGGCTCACCTATGTGCACCAACAACTTATGCTAAGCAAGATAAGCAACTATGTGATAGCAAGATATATGACAAGAAACAATATGGCTATCACAAAGTAAAGTGCATAAGTAAAGGGGCTCGGGTAAGAGATAACCGAGGCACGCGAAGACGACGATGTATCTCGAAGTTCACACCCTTGCGGATGCTAATCTCCGTTTGGAGCGGTGTGGAGGCACAATGCTCCCCAAGAAGCCACTAGGGCCACCGTAATCTCCTCACGCCCCCGCACAATGCAAGATGTCGTGATTCCACTAAGGGACCCTTGAGGGCGGTCACGGAACCCGTACAAATGGCAACCCTTGGGGGCGGTCACCGAACCCGTACACTTTGGCAACCCTTGGGGCCGGTCACCGAAACCCGTCAAATTGCTCGGGGCGATCTCCACAACCTAATTGGAGACCCCGACGCTTGCCCGGAGCTTTACACCACAATGATTGAGCTCCGAACATCAACAACCGTCTAGGGCGCCCAAGCACCCAAGAGGAACAAGCTCAAGGGTACCAAGCACCCAAGAGTAATAAGCTTCTCAACTTGTAACTTCCACGTATCACCGTGGAGAACTCAAACCGATGCACCAAATGCAATGGCAAGGGCACACGGAGTCACTATAGGAATCCAGTACTTTGCCGTCTGCCATGGCGGACGGCAAAGGCAGGGACGGCTGACGGCAAAGCACTTTGCCATCCGCGGCGGACGGCAAAGATAGGGTCGGCAACCAGGTCCTTTGCCGTCGGCTTTTTATGGCGGACGGCAAAGAGCCCTTTGCCTACAGCGGCTGACGACAAACAGGGGGGCGACAAAATGTTGCACGTCCGCCAGCGTCACTCCGTTAGGCAGCTAACGGCGGCCTTTGCCGTCCGCTAGCGGACGGCAAATTTGAGCGCCTCTTTGCCGTCCGCCAGACGACGTCAGCTATACGTCAGCGCCCGCTCTTTTTTGTCGTCCGCCCGGCGGACGGCAAAGGCAAAGTCTTTGCCATCAGCTTGGCTTTGTCGTCCGCCACGGTAGGCAAATTGGCCAAATGGTCCATCCCCAGGAAGCACAGGTGGGCGCCACGTGCCCCCTTTGCCGTCTGCCACCGACGGCAAAGGGGTCTTTGCCGTCTGCCGCGGACGGCAAAGAGCCCACACTGCCTCTTTTTTGTTCTGTTTTTCTTATATCCAACAATTATCACAACAAATATTTCACAGCACATATATATCCATCACATAAATATCCAGCACATATATATCCAACATAATAAATATCCAGCACATATATATCCATCCATACATACATAGTAGGTTGCACATAGTTCCATCGATCCATACATATTACAATATGCAAAGTTTCATCATAGCAAGCGAGTAGAATACAAGAAGTGCATCAAAGGAAAAAACAGGAAAAAGCAAGCAATCCATCATAGGAAGCTGGCTTCCGTGAAGTGAATGAAACCTGCAAAATGACAAATAAGAAAGTTAGAAAAAGAAGACTAGAAGAAGAATTAGACTAGAAGAAAAAGAATAGAAGAAGAAGACTACAAGAAGAAGTATATGCCATATATTAGCTAACTTAGGTGAAATGTATCGTTTATGAGCTAACCTAGGTGAAATGGGTAGTTTATGAGCTATCCTAGGTGAAATGGATCATTTTGGAGCTAAGTTAGGTGAAATGTATCGTTTATGAGCTAACCTAGGTGAAATGGGTCATTTATGAGCAAACCTAGGTGAAATGAGTCGTTTATGAGCAAACCTAGGTGAAATGGGTCGTTTATGAGCTAAGTTAGGTGAAATGAGTCGTTTATGAGCAAACCTAGGTGAAATGGGTCGTTTATGAGCTAACCTAGGTGAAATAGGTTGTTTATGAGCTAACCTAGGTGAAATGGGTCATTTATGAGCTAACCTAGGTCAAATGGGTCGTTTATGAGGTAACCTAGGTGAAATGGGTCGTTTATGAGCTAACCTAGGTGAAATTGATCATTTTGGAGCTAACTTAGTTGAAATGGGTCTTTTATGAGCTAACTAATGTGAAATGCCACGTTTTTGAGCTAACTAAGGTAAAATGGATCGTTTTTTAGCTAACTTAGGTGAAATGGGTCATTTTGGAGCTAACCTAGGTGAAATGGGTCATTTTGGAGCTAACCTAGGTGAAATGGGTCATTTTAAAGCTAACGTAGGTAAAATGGATCATTTAGGAGCTAATCTACGTAAAATGGGTCATTTTAGAGCTAACTTGGATAAATTGGATCACTTGTAAGCTAACTAAGGTAAAATGAGTCATTTTAGAGCTAACTTAGGTAGAATGGATGGTTTATGAGGTCAGTAAGCTTATTAAGTCATTTGGGAGGAAAAGAAGCTAACTCTAGGTCATTATGGTAAGCATATTGGAGGAAATAAAGCTAAGTCTAGGTCTTTATGCATTTGTTAAGCAAAACACTAGAGAAACTTACCGTGATCATGGAGGTGTAGGAGCGGGCTGGCTCGCGCCGGTAGCTGGAGAAGTAGCGGGCTGGCTCGCGCCGGTAGCTGGAGAAGGATCATGCGATGCGTTTCTGGAGTTAAGCTGCACCAAAGATCATTTCCAATGTCTCGTTAGCATTATGACACTCAAATGTTAAGACTAGCAAGTAATGTCCATTCAAATTAAACTCACCGTGCTCCCAGGAGCAATCACTGGCATCGGCGGAGCGGTCTGACCGGACTTCTCGCACACAGACTGCACATTTGGTTTTCACAACAGAGTCATACTAGTTAGTAAAGAGACTCAAATGTTAAGACTAGCAAGTAATCTGCAGAAGAAACTTACCACAAGGAGCTCGTACATGGCCCTTGCCTGCATGTCATTCCGTGCCCTCTCCTCCTCCAACGTCTTTGTCGTCCTCTCCTCCAACTCCCGCTGCCTCTCCACCGCCTCCGCCAGAAGTTTCTCCGTTCTATCTCTCTCACTCTGTATAGCAGCCTGCAACACCACTCACATGACCATTTGTAATCATTGATGGAAGCGCACACAATGTAATGGAGAAAGATAGCTGAGTACGTATAACTAACCTTGAAGGCGAGTTGGACTGGCCGTTCACGAGGCCTTATCTCAGGAGCGGAGCTCGACTGGCGCGCCTTGATCTCCGGGAGAGTGCTAGGACAACGGATAAGTCCATCTCCCATGGCTATGGAGCCATGGGACCTCCCGCCACCAGATATCATCAGCAGCTCTGTATCAATGGGACCCTGGCTCGGGTTAAAGTCCTCCCCTTTCCTCGCCTTCCCCTGATCTCTATATTGCACGAGCTTGTCGTGGGCGGAGATGTTGGTGAAGTTCTTTGGGTCATCGAGGTCAGACGCAGAGAATGCCTTGACTTTCTTGTAAGGGCCAGTGTGGGCCATGGCATACAGGTCGTACACCTCTGGCACCTTATCCGCCTTATTGTAGCGTGCCTGAAAGAGAGAAACAAAGTAAATTAGTAATTAAAGGGATAAAGCTAGCATGATGAATGAATTGCATGAATCATGAAGCAAACCACATACCCAGTTCCGCCCGTACTGAAATAAGTTGGAGCTGCCTTGGTGGTGTGGCACACCTTCCATTTGGGCACGTTTGTCCTTGGCCTCTTTGTGGGTGGCCAGCCATTCTTTTGAGCACCACGCATTGATCAACACCTCCCAACAATCCATCTGGTCCGCACACCATCTCGGAGGGGCCTAAGTTAGCAAATAGAAACTTGAGCGCTACGGCTATGAATTACTGAATGAAGGAAGTAAGTACAAGGCCTTAAGAATTACCTTCATGTACTTCTCCTTACTCAAGAACTTATCGCGGCACTCCTGCTTGGGCTTCTTGATACCACGCCCGGCGTAGTAGTCTCGAACAGCCTGCACCCGAACCTCATGCCGTAAGTTCTGAAGTAGGCGCTTGCACTCCTTGTGGATAACATGATCCGCCTCCTCCTCGTATCCCTACTCACAACTGTAGAATGTATGCAATCAAATAAGACAATATTGATTAGTACAATTAATAACTAGCTAGTTGAGGATTTTTAATTGTGTAAAGGAGCAATTACCCAGAACTTTCTGATCACGACGTCTGCCCTCGTCTTGCACAAGACACCGTCGATAATCTCACCCGGCGGGGCCGGGGCAGCCAAGTAGTGCTCCCAAGTCAATCCAACCTCTGGAAGCCGACCCTCACTAGGCAACGTGACAAACCCCGGGAAGTTTTGCCGAATCAGAACTCCAAGGACGGAGTTGGGCCGGCGGACACTTTCATGGTGGTCCCAACCCCTGCAGCATGACAAGGCCAACACATCAGTTATTTGAAGAAACGTGTAGGATCTTGAAGTAGATGTGTCTAGAGGGGGGGTGATTAGACACTTAATGCTAAAGTTGCAATTTTTAAGCTTTTTCGATTTAAGTGGAGTTTAGGCATAATTTCAACATTCACAATACATATCAAGCAAGCATGCAAAGAGTGTATAGGCAGCGGAAAATAAAGCATGCAACTTGCAAGAATGTAAAGGGAAGGGTTTGGAGAATTCAAACGCAATTGGAGACACGGATGTTTTTCCCGTGGTTCGGATAGGTGGTGCTATCCTACATCCACGTTGATGGAGACTTCAACCCACGAAGGGTAACGGTCGCGCGAGTCCACGGAGGGCTCCACCCACGAAGGGTCCACGAAGTAGCAACCTTGTCTATCCCACCATGGCCACCACCCACGAAGGACTTGCCTCACTAGTGGTAGATCTTCATGAAGTAGGCGATCTCCTTGCCCTTACAAACTCCTTGGTTCAACTCCACAACCTTGTCGGAGGCTCCCAAGTGACACCTAGCCAATCTAGGAGACACCACTCTCCAAGAAGTAACAAATGGTGTGTTGATGATGAACTCCTTGCTCTTGTGCTTCAAATGATAGTCTCCCCAACACTCAACTCTCTCTCTCATAGGATTTGGATTTTGTGGAAAGAAGATTTGAGTGGAAAGCAACTTGGGGAAGGCTAGAGATCAAGATTCATATGGTAGGACTGGAATATCTTGGTCTCAACACATGAGTAGGTGGTTCTCTCTCAAAACATATGAGTTGGAATTGTATATGTGTTCTGATGGCTCTCTCCATGAATGAAGAGGAGGTGGAGGGGTATATATAGCCTCCACACAAAATCCAACCGTTACACACAGTTTTCCAATCTCGGTGGGACCGAATCAACAAACTCGGTCGGACCGAAAAGGTAAACCTAGTGACCGTTAGAGATTTTCGGTGGGACTGACATGCAACTCGGTAGGACCGATATGGTTAGGTTTGGGCATAACGTAATCTCGGTGAGACCGATTACACAAACTCGGTGAGACCGAGTTTGGTAATAAGCTAACCAGAGAGTTGGTCAGGTAAACTCGGTGGGACCGATTTGCTCTTTCGGTGAGACCGAAAAGTTACAAAAAGGAAACAGAGAGTTTACATTGCAATCTCGGTGAGACCGAGATCCCATCGGTGAGACCGAACTGATTAGGGTTTGGTAGTGGCTTATGACATGTGAAACTCGGTGGCGCCAGATAGAAAGAATCGGTATGACCGAGTTTGGCTTAGGGTTTAGGTCATTTGTGGAAGTGGGAAAGTAGCTGAGGATTTTGGAGCATATCATTAAGCACATGAAGCAAGAGGCTCATTAAGCAACACCTCATCCCTCCTTGATAGTATTGGCTTTTCCTATGGACTCAATGTGATCTTGGATCACTAAAATGTAAAATGAAGAGTCTTGAGCTTTAAGCTTTAGCCAATCCTTTGTCCTTAGCATCTTGAAGGAGTTCCCACAACCTTTATGTAACATCCCAAATTTTCAATTTGGAATGTTATACATTAGGTCATCATGCATATCATATTTTATTTCGCTTTTGGTTTTGATCCTAGAAAATCCTAAGCAACTCAAGGACCCACGGAGAGAATTGGGGATTTCGTTATTTACATATTTGAGTTTTCTCAAATTATGTAAACAGGATCATTTGATTTTATTTATTTTATCATCAATTATTATTATTACAAAAATATGAGAGAGGGAATAAAATGACTTTCCCAAAATATAGAAATACTGAGGATTTAATAAAAAATCAAATAAGATTTATTTTGGAGTTTTTCGGTATTTTTATTTGAATTTAGGAAAAATGCGCGTTTTTCAAAGTTGTAGTTTGGGCCCAGATAAATGTTCACTTTATCGGGCTTGATTTTAGGAACCCGGCAAAATTTATTTCGTGATTTTTGGAGTCCGTTTAGTATTTCTTTTTATTTTTCTTCCAAGCGGATAAAAAAAACGGAACCGACTCCGGGACGTACCCGGCCAGGAAACCTTCGCCCGGGGCCTTTAAATAGCGCCCGAGGCCCGCGAGAGAGAGCCAGCCCACCACCACCAAAACCCTAGCCGCCGCCGGCCGCCGCCGCCGCCCGCCGTTGCCGTCGCCGGAGAGCGCGCCTTTCGAGGTTCACCGCCGCCTCGTTTTTCCGTTCAGTTTTTTAAAAAAAAAATTCTGTTCGTCGTTTTTCTTTTCCGTCGGATTTTCCGCGGTTATTTTCTGATCGCGATTTCTGATCCGATTTTCGTTTTAGTATAACTTTTCGCTCGTTTTTCGGAATCAAGCGATTCAAGCGCCTGGAGTTTCGTCTCGAAACCCTCTTTCCGAATAATCAACTTAAACAAGTTTTTGCTACTGTAAAATTTGCCCTAGATTCAGATTACTAGAACGAAGTTGTTTTCTTTCGTCGTTTGATCTCTTTTGCTTCGTTCGATTTGATTCTTTTGCCAACCAGGGTTCTTAAGTTGAACTTTCTGGTTAGATCTTCTATTTGAGTTTTACCTGTGCATTAGATGAGTACTTATTGTATGCTTGTTGTTTGTCTACGATAGAATACCCGGAGTGCGCCGCCTGTTACGTTGAATCTCTAGGTTACGCGGATCATCAGCAAGGCAAGTAACACTTTGATCATACCTTTTCTACAACCCAGTTTTATTGCATTAGATCAATCCTCACACATTGCATGATTAGGATCTAATTAAATTGTGGGATGGGAAGTAGATGAGTTAGTACCTATTACCTGTTTATTTTCAAACCTTTGGGAGTTACTTCTACGTTTGCTTATTATGCCGTGCTATGCTAGTAGACGTGGATTGGGTGAGTGATATCCATGACAGATGTGAGATTGTTAATTAATGGTTATTTAAGGTGGCAACCTAACACACATCTGGGTGGATTGAGGCACCTGGGGTTTCCAGGACTTGCCTGTTTTCTTGGACCGCCACCCAGACTCAAAGGGATCATGAGATTATTCATACTAGAAACTTCCGTGTGCAGCCACAAGCCATTATGGGCTCTGGCATAGTTGACTAAGTTGTGCGAACTCTTACAGTGGTAGACTAGCAGATGTAGGGGTTGTAGGTGGTACGGTCTACCCGATCGTAAGGTGCTAGCGCTTCTGAAAGACTATGTCTCGGTCATCCGTCTTCTCAAACACCATGTAGTGCGAGAAACCAAACGGAGGCGATCGAGTCTTGTGGGGAAAAGTGCGCAAACCTCTGCAGAGTGTAACAAACTAATCATGGTTAGCCGTGTCCCCGGTTATGGACAAATCTTGAGTATCTAGTACCTGGATTATCATGTGAATCTCAACATGTTACTCTAAATTAATTTTGATGGGTTTTAATGATGTTACTTAATTGGGATTGAGAATGCTGTCAACCATTCTTAATGTTTAACAACCACCATGATAGTAATTAAATTTATTCCTTTGAAGTAGGGAAAAATTGGCTTTACGCAAAAACTGTAACCATAGAGCTTTCCACCAGCCAAATATGCATATAGTATAGCTGTTGCATTCCATTACTCTCTATGTGTTACCTTGCCAGCATATTCCATGTGCTGACCCGTTTTCGGGCTGCAACGTTAATGTTGCAGACTTTTCAGACGACGATTGAGGACTTTTAGGTCGTGGTCCTATACTCAGTGATGCCGTTGGAGTTGATGGACTCACTTATCTTCCAAGCCTTCCGCTGTTATCGTTATTAGATGGCCCTAAGCCATACTTATTGTAATAAGTTCTCTTTTGAGACACTCGATGTAATAAGTGTGTGATTGCTACTCTGCTATAAATCCTCCGAGTACTGTGTGGTGTCAGCATTACTGATCCAGGGATGACACCGGAGCACAGAGTTCAGACTGTTTGAGGTCTGGTCGCTACAGAGATGGTATCAGAGCACACGCTGACTGTAGGACACGACCACTAAGCTTAAGACCTAGATCACTACTCACTCTCTTCTCTTCTGACCTCTCATCTTTTCTACTCTTTAGGATGGCGGATGCAAGGAACAAGTTCACACAACCGGATGAAGGTACACCCTTTGGACGCCACTTGAAGGAAGTCACTAGATACCTGAACATAGGAATACCAAGCTTCACGAGAACCTACAACGCCACTTTACCTGAAGAAGAGTGCTGGATGATTCAAGTTCAAGTTCCAGGAAGGACGTTCATGCCAGTCACTGAGCCCATAGAGTTTTCTTTTGATGCACCAACTTGGAGTCTAGGAAAGAGTATGGCAGCTCACATCGCCATGGGACGCATTGGAGAAGTCTACCGCAAGGATCTTAAGGATACTATCTACCAGATTTGCAGACGCCGAGATGAACACTGGGAGATGATCAGTACCAGGAAGGATAGATCAATTGCAGCTTTTATTCAGGAGTTAAACCAGCACATTTGACGCCAGGAGAATCAGATGTGCGCCGACATGATAGAACTGAAGAAGGCTAAGACTAGAATCAAGGAACTGGAGGAAGAACTCAAGGCTACACGTGAAGGTTATGAAGAAGAAATTGAAGTATTGGTGGATAAGAATGCCGACCTAACAAAGAAAATTGGAATATTTATGGGAGGCCCGACACCAGTAGATGAAGACGAAGAACCCAAGGAGATTAGCCCGGAAGATTACATCATCATCGACGGCACCGACTCGGAACAAGATAGTAGTGATGATGACTATGTTGATGAAGCAGGAGCGGATATCATGGAGTCTACAACCGTAGAATATTTCTAGTAGACCACCTTCATCAGTAGTAGTAGTCCACCATGTAAATATAGTAGTCCGAGCACTTTTGCGATAGCTAGATCGATTGTATGTCTTGTTTGTTTGATTGAAGTGAATTGTGTGCTTTTGCCTCATGTGCATATGGGTAGTGTTTTCTCTTTAGACCCCCTCTATTCTTATATCTCGTCTTTTCTAAAACCCTCAGATGCCTCTGAGACGTGACCCCGGATTTGCCTTTCCGCCGGAGCTCACCCAGTTGATCCAGCAGCAGAACACCTTGATGCAATTGCTAGTTCAGAATCAGAATCAGGGGAACAACAACCCACCACCACCACCACCACCTGTTGACCACTTAGCCCGTTTTCTTAGGCTGAATCTGCCGGTGTTTTCCAGTAGCACCGAGCCGATAGTAGCAGATGATTGGCTCCGCAAGATAGCTAGGGAGTTGACCACAGCAGGATGCACAGATGTGGAGAAGGTTAAGTTTGCCGCACATCAGTTAGAAGGACCCACAGCATCTTGGTGGGAGAATTTCACAGCCACCTTCCCAGTCGACACTGTCACATGGGACCAGTTTCAGCAGGCTTTTCATACTGCCCATGTTTCAGCAGGAGCAATGGCCATGAAGAAGCGTGAGTTTCGTAACTTGCGCCAAGGAGGACGGACAGTTGGCCAGTATGTGGAGGAGTTTAGTAAGTTAGCACGTTATGCCCCAGATGACGTTGCTACAGATGCAGCTAAGCAGGAGAAATTCCTGGAAGGACTGAATGATGAGTTGAGTATGCAGTTGATGGTAGCCACCTTCAACAACTACCAGGAGTTGGTAGATCGTGCTCTTATGATTGAAGGGAAGCAGCAGCAAATTGAGAACCGCAAGAGGAAGTATGGACAAGGAAAGTATAATTCAGGAGCTCAGCAGAAGCCTCGTTTTACCCCTAGACCAGGAGGACATTTTCAGCATACCCATGGAGTAGGTAGCTCGCATAACCACAATGGAACCAAGAATGGTAATGGGAATGGAGGAAGCAATGGACAAAACCGCAGCACCCCATCGACCCCAGCCAAGAAGGATTTGAGCCACGTCACTTGCTATAAGTGTTCGAAGCCAGGACATTTTGCAAATGAATGTCCTGAAGGCCAAAACGGCAATGGAAGTTCTGGGAAGAAGCCGAACCCTTTCAACAGGGGACAGGTGAACCACGTTAGCATGGAGGAGGTTGAAGCTCAGCCCGATGCAGTAATAGGTAAGTTTTTGGTTAAGTCATTTACTGCACTCGTTCTTTTTGATACTGGTGCATCGCATTCATACATCTCAAGGGGATTTGTGGATAAGTATAACCTACCAACCCAAGCCCTTAGGTCACCCATGATAGTAACCTCGCCAGGAGCAGAGCATGTGGCAAGTCTATGGTGTGATCGGTTACCATTAAGGATTGGTAACTATGTTTTTCCCTCAGACCTAATAGTATTGGAATCTCAAGGATTGGATGTGATATTAGGCATGGATTGGTTATCAAAGTATGAAGGGAATATTGAGTGTGCTAGTAAGTCAATTTTGCTTACCACACCAGAAGGAAGAAGGATCAAGTATGTATCCCGGCATGTGCCAAAGAGGACCCAAGTAAATTGCCTAACAGGAGTTGTGCAGGAGGAAGTACCAGTGGTAAAGGATTTTCCTGATGTATTTCCTGAAGAGTTGCCAGGCATGCCACCGGATAGAGACATTGAGTTTTTGATTGAGCTATTGCCAGGCACTGGGCCAATATCAAAGAGACCATATAGGATGCCAGCAAAGGATTTGGTGGAAATTAAGAAGCAGATTAAGGAGTTACTGGATAAGGGATATATTCGCCCAAGTTCTTCGCCTTGGGGATCACCAGTACTTTTAGTGGAGAAGAAGGATGGATCGTTAAGGATGGTTGTTGATTATCGAGGATTGAACGAAGTAACGATCAAGAACAAGTACCCACTACCAATGATCAACGATCTGTTTGATCGGTTGCAAGGAGCTAAGGTATTTTCCAAGATCGATTTGCGATCAGGATACCACCAGTTGAAGATTCGAGAACAGGATATTCCTAAGACAGCTTTTACCACCAGGTATGGGCTGTATGAGTATACCGTTATGTCATTTGGACTGACTAACGCACCTGCCTATTTTATGAACACGATGAACAAAGTGTTTATGGAGTTTTTGGATAAGTTCGTTGTAGTGTTCATTGATGATATCCTGGTATATTCGAAGAATGAAGAGGAGCATAGGGAGCATTTGCGTTTGGTACTTGGAAAGCTCAGAGAACAACAGTTATATGCCAAATTCAGCAAATGTGAGTTTTGGTTGAAGGAAGTAGGATTCCTCGGACATATTGTATCTGGGGAAGGTATAGCAGTAGATCCCGCTAAAGTTGAAACCGTGACCAAGTGGGAAGCACCAACAACAGTTGGAGAGATCCGGAGTTTTCTTGGACTCGCAGGATACTACCGGAGATTTATTGAGAATTTCTCAAAGATTGCGAAACCTATGACGGAGTTGTTGAAGAAGGATACTAAGTTCAAATGGACCGAGGAGTGTGAGGCAAGTTTCCAGGAGTTGAAGAAACGTTTGGTTACCTCACCAGTGTTGATTTTGCCAGATCAAACCAAGGATTATGAGGTGTATTGCGACGCTTCATGTCAAGGACTTGGAGCAGTGCTTATGCAGGAAGGGAGAGTTGTTTCATATGCTTCACGACAACTGAAGCCCCACGAATTGAATTATGCTACACATAATTTGGAGTTAGCAGCCGTAGTGCATGCATTGAAGACATGGAGACATTTCCTCATTGGAAATCATTATGAGGTGTACACGGATCACAAGAGTTTGAAGTACATTTTCACGCAGAAGGAGTTGAATCTCAGACAAAGGAGATGGTTGGAGCTTATCAAGGATTATGATATGAGATTGCATTATCATCCCGGGAAGGCTAATGTAGTAGCTGATGCATTAAGCCGCAAGAGCCATGTCAATAGGTTAATGACGGGAGAAATACCCAAGGAGTTAGCAGAAAATTTTCGTGAACTACGTTTGGAAATAGTTCCGAGAGGCTATGTAGTAGCATTGGAGATTCAGTCAACATTGATGGACAAAATCAGAGAAGCTCAGAAAACTGACAAAGAGATTGTCGCTATAAAGGAGAAACTGAGCAAAGGAAAAGCTAAAGGATTTCGTGAGGATGAGCACAACACCCTATGGTTTGAAGACCGTGTTTACGTGCCCAATGACCTGGAGATCAGGAAGTTGATTCTGCAAGAGGCCCATGATTCACCGTATTCGATTCACCCAGGAAATACCAAGATGTATTTGGATTTGAAGGATATTTTCTGGTGGACCGGAATGAAGAAGGATATTGCGGAGTATGTAGCAGTTTGTGACGTATGTCAGAGAGTAAAGGCAGAACATCAGAAGCCGGCAGGATTGTTGCAGCCATTGCCGATACCCAAATGGAAGTGGGATAAGTTAGGCATGGATTTTATCACGGGATTACCAAGGACTCATTTAGGCTATGACTCGATTTGGGTTGTAGTTGATCGATTGACGAAGGTAGCTCATTTCATCCCAGTAAAGACCACTTACACCAGTGCTAAGTTGGCAAAGATATACATGACCAGGATCGTATGTTTGCATGGAGTTCCGAGGAGCATCGTATCAGATAGAGGAACCCAGTTTACCTCAAAGTTCTGGAAGCAGTTGCATGAGACTTTGGGTACTAGGCTGGAATTTAGTACAGCTTTTCATCCGCAGACAGATGGACAGACTGAGAGAGTCAATCAGATTTTGGAGGATATGCTGAGAGCTTATGCGCTAGATTATGGATCTAGTTGGGACGATAATTTGCCATATGCAGAGTTTTCTTACAATAATAGCTATCAGACCAGTTTGAAGATGGCACCTTTCGAAGCTTTGTACGGAAGGAGGTGCAGGACACCGTTGTCATGGGACGAAGTTGGAGACCGCCAGTTGTTTGGACCAGATTTGATTAAGGAGTCTGAACAGAAAGTGAAGTTGATTCGCGATAGGCTCAAGGTAGCCCAGTCTAGGCAGAAGAGCTACGCAGATTCTAAACGCAAGGAGACAGTTTATGAAGTTGGAGATAGAGCTTATCTTCGAGTATCCCCACTTCGAGGGATTAAGCGTTTTGGAGTTAAGGGGAAGTTAGCGCCACGATTTGTAGGACCATATCGAGTTTTGGAGCGTATGGGAGAAGTGGCCTACAAGTTGGAATTGCCAGAAGGATTGGCCGGAGTGCATGATGTGTTCCACGTGTCTCAGTTGAAGAAGTGTCACGCGGAGATGACTGACATACCTTTGAGAGACACAGTGCCATTAGAAGCAATTCAGTTGGATAATAATTTGACCTATGAGGAGAAACCAGTCAAGATTCTCGAGTTTGCCAGCCGAGTTACTCGTAGCAAGGTTATCAAGTTTTGCAAAGTTCAGTGGAGCCACCACACGGAGGATGAAGCCACCTGGAGCAAGAGGAAGATTTGCTCAAAGACCACCCTCACCTATTTTCTAGCCAACCCGAATCTCGAGGGCGAGATTCATCTTAAGGGGGGTAGGTTTGTAACATCCCAAATTTTCAATTTGGAATGTTATACATTAGGTCATCATGCATATCATATTTCATTTCGCTTTTGGTTTTGATCCTAGAAAATCCTAAGCAACTTAAGGACCCATGGAGAGAGTTGGGGATTTCGTTATTTACATATTTGAGTTTTCTCAAATTATGTAAAGAGGATCATTTGATTTTATTTATTTTATCATCAATTATTTCTATTACAAAAATATGAGAGAGGGAATAAAATGACTTTCCCAAAATATAGAAATATTGAGGATTTAATAAAAAAATCAAATAAGATTTATTTCGAAGTTTTTCGGTATTTTTATTTGAATTTAGGAAAAATGCGCGTTTTTCAAAGTTGTAGTTTGGGCCCAGATAAATGTTCACTTTATCGGGCTTGATTTTAGGAACCCGGCAAAATTTATTTCATGATTTTTGGAGTCCGTTTAGTATTTCTTTTTATTTTCTTCCGAGCGGATAAAAAAACGGAACCGACTCCGGGCCGTACCCGGCCAGGAAACCTCCGCCCGGGGCCTTTAAATAGCGCCCGAGGCCCGCGAGAGAGAGCCAGCCCGCCACCACCGAAACCCTAGCCGCCGCCCTAGCCAGCAGCCGCCGCCGCCGCCGCCGCCCGCCGTCGCCGGAGAGCGCGCCTTTCGAGGTTCGCCGACGCCTCATTTTTCCGTGCAGTTTTTTTAAAAAAAAAATATGTTCGTCGTTTTTCTTTTCCGTCGGATTTTCCGCGGTTATTTTCTGATCGCGATTTCTGATCCGATTTTCGTTTTAGTACAACTTTTCGCTCGTTTATCGGAATCAGGCGATTCAAGCACCTGGAGTTTCGTCTCGAAACCCTCTTTCCGAATAATCAACTTAAACAAGTTTTTGCTACTGTAAAATTTGCCCTAGATTCAGATTATTAGAACGAAGTTGTTTTCTTTCGCCGTTTGATCTCTTTTGCTTCGTTCGATTTGATTCTTTTGCCAACCAGAGTTCTTAAGTTGAACTTTCTGGTTAGATCTTCTATTTGAGTTCTACCTGTGCATTAGATGAGTACTTATTGTATGCTTATTGTTTGTCTGTGATAGAATACCCGGAGTGCGCCACCTGTTACGTTGAATCTCTAGGTTACGCGGATCATCAGCAAGGCAAGTAACACTTTGATCATACCTTTTCTACAACCCAGTTTTATTGCATTAGATCAATCCTCACACATTGCATGATTAGGATCTAATTAAATTGTGGGATGGGAAGTAGATGAGTTAGTACCTATTACCTGTTTATTTTCAAACCTTTGGGAGTTACTTCTACGTTTGCTTATTATGCCGTGCTATGCTAGTAGACGTGGATTGGGTGAGTGATATCCATGACAGATGTGAGATTGTTAATTAATGGTTATTTAAGGTGGCAACCTAACACACATCTGGGTGGATTGAGGCACCTGGGGTTTCCAGGACTTGCCTGTTTTCTTGGACCGCCACCCAGGCTCAATGGGATCATGAGATTATTCATACTAGAAACTTCCGTGTGCAGCCACAAGCCATTATGGGCTCTGGCATAGTTGACTAAGTTGTGCGAACTCTTACAGTGGTAGACTAGCAGATGTAGGGGTTGTAGGTGGTACGGTCTACCCGATCGTAAGGTGCTAGCGCTTCTGAAAGACTATGTCTCGGTCATCCGTATTCTCAAACACCATGTAGTGCGAGAAACCAAACGGAGGCGATCGAGTCTTGTGGGGAAAAGTGCGCAAACCTCTGCAGAGTGTAACAAACTAATCATGGTTAGCCGTGTCCCCGGTTATGGACAAATCTTGAGTATCTAGTACCTGGATTATCATGTGAATCTCAACATGTTACTCTAAATTAATTTTGATGGGTTTTAATGATGTTACTTAATTGGGATTGAGAATGCTATCAACCATTCTCAATGTTTAACAACCACCATGATAGTAATTAAATTTATTCCTTTGAAGTAGGGAAAAATTGGCTTTACGAAAAAACTGTAACCATAGAGCTTTCCACCAGCCAAATATGCATATAGTATAGCTGTTGCATTCCATTACTCTCTATGTGTTACCTTGCCAGCATATTCCATGTGCTGACCCGTTTTCGGGTTGCAACGTTAATGTTGCAGACTTTTCAGACGACGATTGAGGACTTTTAGGTCGTGGTCCTATACTCAGTGATGCCGTTGGAGTTGATGGACTCACTTATCTTCCAAGCCTTCCGCTGTTATCGTTATTAGATGGCCCTAAGCCACACTTATTGTAATAAGTTCTCTTTTGAGACACTCGATGTAATAAGTGTGTGATTGCTACTCTGCTATAAATCCTCCGAGTACTGTGTGGTGTCAGCATTACTGATCCAGGGATGACACCGGAGCACAGAGATCAGACTGTTTGAGGTCTGGTCACTACACTTTAGTCGATGCCACTCCATTGTTGAACTTATCTGAAACATACTAGATAAAAACATTAGTCCAACAAGAGATATGTTGTCATCAATTACCAAAACCACCTAGGGAGCACTTGTGCTTTCAAAACGTGAATGTAGAAGGTACAAAAAGATTAAATGCACTTACCTCTCCCCATCAGGGAAAATCAACCACCTCTGCTCGCGGGTCGCCGGCACGGACGGGAGCCGTGTAGCACCACGCTGGTAGACGTTGCCCCCCTCCTCCCCCTCCTCATCAGTCGGCTCCCCGCCATCATCAGCATGGCCACTCGGCTCCCCGCCATCATCAGCATGGCCACTCGGCTCCTCAGGCTGATCCGACCAGGTACCCCATCCAGACGTGTGCTCCTCCGGGGTCTCGTGGGCCCAAGTCTCGTGGGTCGAAGGCCCGTCAACCCGAGGCTCATGGGCCGAAGACCCGTGGACCGGAGGCTCGTGGACCGGAGTCCGTGCAGCCTCCTCCTCAGACGAGTCCACCCTAGCAGTCACGTGCTCGGGTGAAACAGCTGGGGGCGGCGGCGAGGAAGGTGCCGTAAGAGTCACCCTACCTCCTCTCCCGCGACCACGTGCTCCACCTCCTCTCTTCTTCTTACCTCGTCCCCTGCTAGGCACCGCGGTCGACGAAGAAGGGCCCGGCGGTGTCGCCATACTGTCCAGCAACGCTCGGAGGAGAGGTGCGTGTGGAATGGAAGACCTCGCACCACGCGCCGACGAAGAAGGGGCCTCGGCGCGCTCCCGACCAGCGCCCACCATCTTTCAACACCTGCCATGACAAAGAATAAACGAAATTTATGTCTTCCATCTCAGCTCAGTCACGTTGGGTAGACTCACCATGAAATGTCCACACCGTATAATCGAGCGTAAAACCACTCTTCTGCAGGTGTTTGCCCATTTCAGCCTCTGTCTTCTTTTCCCAATTGCCGCACCGGAAACAGGGGCACCAGGTTTTCTTTTGGCCATTTGCAAATGCGGCTTGCACAAACCCCTTGGTTTTTTTGAACCATTCAGCGCTCCATTTGTTCTGACCAGTGTGACCGGTATATATCCACGCATGGTCACTCATCTTGACTTTCAGAGCTACTGGACACACAACAATTATATATGTAATTCACCATGTATATATTCATCAGTTGATCTACTTTGTCAATTTTATTACGTCCATGCAACCTACACCCTAATAGGTAATGATAGGTCCTAATCCCACCCGTGTATGTGTAGATTGGATTCATTTTCCCATGCTATGCTCCGGATCCGACGCAAAATTTCGGCAGCACCTCCCCGTTGTTCTCCTGATACACGTCTCTGCAATAAACAGAGAGGATGTGTACCCGGAGAACAACAGGGGAGGCACTGACGAAATTTATGCGTCGGATCCGGAGCAAAGCATATGGGAAAACGAACCCAATCTACACATACTTGGGCTGTCCATGGATAGCGTTGGACAATTCGAAAGAATCAAGGTTATAAATATGCAAATGCATGCATATTTATAACTATGACGCTTTCGAACGGGAGACACATATTGGTTACGCATACTGATGATTCAAGACACTTATATAGCTAGCTATCAAGTTTCGTCGGAATAGATCAAATAATTAATGGGGGAGGAGGACTTGTCATTTGTGCTCACCCACGAACGAAGGGGCAGAGCTCGTCAAACGCACGGCGAGGTCGTCGAACACCAAACCTCGCAGCGATGAAACAACTGCACATTTAAAACTACACGATCAACACAATTATATATGATGTTTTTCATAACAAAATCGAAAAATATATGACCTAACTAATAATTCACAAATATATGACCCCGTCGGCCTCTGGAAGGCCAAAGAACACCTTTTCGGGAGGTGTCGGGGGTCGGGGTGTCCTGTCGGTGTCGGGGTGCCGTGTCGGGGTCGGGGTGCTGTTTCGGGGTCGGGGGGTCGGGGTGTCGTGTCGATGTCGGTGTAGTGCCATGTCGGTGTCGGGGTGTTGTTTCGGGGTCGGGGTGTGGTGTCGGGGTCAGGGTGTCGGGTTAGGCTCGGGGTCGGGGTGTCGGGTCAGGCTCGGGGGGTCGGGGTGTCGGGGTCGGGGTCGGGGTCGGGGTGTCGGGGTCAGGGTGTCGGGTCAGGCTCGGTGTTGGGGTGTCGGGGTCGGGGTCGGGGTCGGGGTGTCGGGGTCGGGGTCTCGGGGTGTCAGGGTCGGGGTGTCGGGGTCGGGGTCTCGGGGTCGGGGTGTCGTGTCGGGGTGCCGGGTCGGGGTTTGGGTACCGTGTCGGGTCGGGTTTTTTCCTTTTTTTTCCTTTTCTTCTTCTTCCTCTTCTTCCTTTTCTTCCTTTTTTTCCTTCTTCTTCTTCTTCTTCTTCTTCTTCCTCCTTTCCTTTTTCCTCTTCTTCTTCTCCTCCTCTCCTCTTTTTTCTTCTTCTTCTTCCTCTTCTTCTTTTTTCTTCTCCTCCTCCTCCTCTTCTTCTTCTCCTCTCCTCTTTTTCTCTTCTTCTTCTTTCCTAAAACTAAACTAAACCTAAACCTAAAACTAAAAAAACAGAAAAAGGAAAAAACTAAATCTAAACCTAAAACTAAACCTATAAACCTAAAACTAATCCTAAAACTAAAACTAAAACTAAATCTAAACTAAACATAAACCTAAAACTAAAAAAACAGAAAAAAAGGAAAAAAAAGGAGGCACAGAGCTCACCTGGGTGGAGGAGGGGGCGGGGCGGCGGAGGAGGGGGGCAGGGCGTCCTGGGGCGGCGGCAGTGGCGATGGGGCCGGGCCCGGCCGAGGTGGCGGGGCGCGGGGGTGCCGGGGCGCCGGGGCGTGGCGGCGCTCAGACGGCAGGGCGGCGGGGGCGGCGGGGCGGGGGGGCGCCGGGGCGGCGGGGGTGATGGGGCGACGGGGCGGGGGGCGCTGGGGCGGCGGCGGGGTGGTGCGGCGACGGGGCGGCGGCGAGGGGAGAGAAAGAGAGAGAGAGGGGCGGGGTGGGCGGCCGTTAACGTTAGTGGGGCCCTCCCTCTTTGCCGTTCGCCTTTTTGCTCTTTGTTTGCCGTCCGCTAGCGGACGGCAAAGAGGGGGGCCGTTAGGTTTTTTTAGCAGCTCGTCAGTGGGGCCCCTCCCTCTTTGCCGTCCGCAAGCCGACGGCAAAGAATCTTTGCCGTCTGCTAGCCGACGGCAAAGAACTGGCTGATGGCAAATTAGGTCTTTGCCATTAGCCAGTTCTTTGTCGTCTGCTTTTTGGTAGCTGATGGCAAAGAGCTTCTTTGCCGTCTGCTAGCTGACGGCAAAGAGCTGGCAGATGGCAAAGTAGCTGATTCCAGTAGTGAGTGCCCAAGTCCTTCTCTCTCAAATCCCACCGAAGCAACTAATGCTAGGGAGGAAAATGAGAGGAAGAACAAGGAAGAGAACACAAAGAACTCCAAGATCTAGATCCAAGGGGTTCCCCTCACATAGAGGAGAAAGTGATTGGTGGAAATGTGGATCTAGATCTCCTCTCTCTTTTCCCTCAAAAACTAGCAAGAATCCATGGAGGGATCGAGAGTTAGCAAGCTCGAAGAAGGTCAACAATGGGGGAAGAACACGAGCTCAAAGGATAAGGTTCATTGGGGAAGAAGACCCCCTTTTATAGGAGAGGGAAAATCCAACCGTTATGTGCTCAGCCCGCACACGAGCGGTACTACCGCTCCATGAGCAGTACTACCGCTCACGCGGAAGAAACAGGGAAAAGGAGCAACAAAACATAAACCTTGGGGCGGTAGTACCGCAGGAGACAGCGGTACTACCTCTGGGTTAAGCGGTACTACCTCTCCCTTCGGCGGTACTGCCGCGCAGAACGAAGGGGAAAGGGAAAGAGGGAACCGGGCGGTACTAACGCGGAGGAAGGGCGGTACTGCCGCACTACTGCCGCAGCGAGGTACCGCACAATCCGACACAGAAAAAGACCCCTCGAATCGACGCGGTAGGGACCTGGTAAGCCAGCGGTAGTACTGCTGCGGAGTCAACGCCGGTACTACCGCTGCGGAGCGGTACTGCCGCTTGAGACCCCTCAGCGGTACTACCGCTGGGTACCACGGTACTACCGCTAGGACCCTAACACAAACCACACTCAAGAAAACAAGAACTGCCATAACTTCTGCATATGAGCTCCGAATTGAGCAAACTCAAGCTTGTTGGAAATAAGACAACGAGTAGCAACAAAACAGCGACTGGTTATAGTAAGAAGAGGCAGGGGAGGTATGCCTAACAAAAAGAGGAGTGAAACCTCCAACCGAGAAGAACCGGCAAAACCTCCAACATCGAAAACATCATAGAAGATGCAAGTGAACTCCGTTTTCGATGAACTCAAGCTTGTCAACAAGATGACCATAAGCTCTAAGACTCACAAAGAGAACCAAACAAGAACCAAGAAAGATGATGCAAGGATGCAATGGTTTGTGCTATCAACGAACGATATGATCAAGCTACTCATCGAGAGCCCCCCTTGATAGTATGGCAATCGATCCTATAACCCGGTCTCGCAACTACCATCATGAGACCGGTAAAATAGAAAACCTATCAAGGGCAAACCTTTGCCTTTCACATGGTCCACTTGAGCTAGATGATGACGATCTTGACTCCCTCAAGTTGGACCACCTTTCTTGATTGTGTTGGCTCGATGAAGACTAGTTGATTGCTCCCCCATACTCCACTATGGGTGAGCCTTTCTTCCGCACATCTTCACAAGTCCATTGTCACCACAAAGGACGGAAAGCTTCAAGCATTTGATCTCTTCGTGATGCTCCACTTGAACTTGCACACCACAACCTTTCTTGATTGTGTTGACTCGATGAAGACTAGTTGATTGCTCCCCCATACTCTACTATGGGTGAGCTACTCTTCCGCACATCTTCAGAGGTCCATTGTCACCACAAAGGACAGCAAGCTTCAAGCATTTGATCTCTTCGTGGTGCTCCACTTGAACTTGCACACCGCAACCTAACCCCACAAAGAACCCTCACGAAGACCATGGGTTAGTACACAAAGCATAATTGACAATGCTTACCATACCATGGGATCACTTGATCCCTCTCGGTACATCTTCTACGCTTTGTGGGTTGGTCAACTTGATTCACTCTTTGACTTAGTCTTGATCAACCTCTCACAAGACCAATCTTTAGGTAATTCCTTGAATAGCACCTTGGTCGACACAAACTCTCCTTGAAACCAACACATGTACTCCAAGAAAAGCCTATGGACAAAAACCTTCAAATATAACTCAAGGCAACCATTAGTCCAGAGAGATTGTCATCAATTACCAAAACCAAACATGGGGGCATCGCATGTTCTTTCAATCTCCCCCATTTTGGTAATTGATGACAATCACTTTCAAGAGAGTTTAATACAAGGAATTATGCATCACCATGCAATGCAACAACCAATAATGCATGCGTATGAGATGCAAATGCTTAGGAACAAAATCAAAGCAAGGAGAAAACTCTAAAGACTCTCCACAAACTCTCCGAGACCTCCACAAAACTCTCTAAAACTTCTCCCCCATTGGCATCGATTGCCAAAATGGGCGAAAAGCTTAGAAGACCAATATAGATTGAGTTCTCCAGAAGTTGTGTATTTCTCAACAAGAGAGAGGAATGCAATACACATATCCAACGGTAAATACTTGGAGGAAGACAAACTATATTGAGGCCCAAAGATTGCTGAAGGAAGATATGCCATAAAGACATAATCGACAGAGACACAAGCAATCAAGCGATCAAAAGATACCAATTAAAGCAAGCTATCAAAAGATACCAATTGAACCAACTAGGCCAATGATCCTACGAGCCACAAGAAAGAAAGATATTATGATATGAGCAGAGGAGTGTTCTAAAGAAACTAGAGAAGCTCCCCATGATTTGTGCACATCAAGAATTTTTGTATTTGGATACAAAGTGCACAAAATAGGATCATAGCTCCCCCAAAATCAATAGAAACTTACAACAAGTGCAAGTGAGCATATAGGAAACTAAGCCTAGTACTTGCAACTAACACATGGTTGAGCAACAAGTGAAAGAGGCAACTTAAGAATCGGCTCAACCAAAATGATGTGTGAGAGTCAAGGCAATGCACTTGAGAACACTAATGTACGGATGAGCATTAAGCATCAATAAAGTATTGAAAGAATGAAGGAAATATGCCCTAGAGGCAATAATAAAGTTATTATTTATTTCCTTATATCATGATAAATGTTTATTATTCATGCTAGAATTGTATCAACCGGAAACATAATACATGTGTGAATACATAGACAAACAGTGTGTCACTAGTATGCCTCTACTTGACTAGCTCGTTAATCAAAGATGGTTATGTTTCCTAACCATGAACAAAAGAGTTGTTATTTGATTAACGGGATCACATCATTAGAAGAATGATGTGATTGACATGACCCATTCAATTAGCTTAGCACCCGATCGTTTAGTATGTTGCTATTGCTTTCTTCATGACTTATACATGTTCCTATGACTATGAGATTATGCAACTCCCGTTTGCCGGAGGAACACTTTGTGTGCTACCAAACGTCACAACGTAACTGGGTGATTATAAAGGAGCTCTACAGGTGTCTCCAAAGGTACATGTTGGGTTAGCATATTTCGAGATTAGGATTTGTCACTCCGATTGTCGGAGAGGTATCTCTGGGCCCTCTCGGTAATGCACATCACATAAGCCTTGCAAGCATTGCAACTAATGAGTTAGTTGCGAGATGATGTATTACGAAATGAGTAAAAAGACTTGCCGGTAACGAGATTGAACTAGGTATTGAGATACCGACGATCGAATCTCGGGCAAGTAACACACCGATGACAAAGGGAACAACGTATGTTGTTATGCGGTCTGACCGATAAAGATCTTCGTAGAATATGTGGGAGCCAATATGAGCATCCAGGTTCCGCTATTGGTTATTGACCGGAGACGTGTCTCGGTCATGCTTACATTATTCTCGAACCCGTAGGGTCCGAACGCTTAAGGTTTCGATGACAGTTATATTATGAGTTTATGAGTTTTTATGTACCGAAGGAGTTCGGAGTCCCGGATGAGATCGGGGACATGACGAGGTGTCTCGAAATGGTCGAGACGTAAAGATCGATATATTGGACGACTATATTCGGACATCGGAAAGGTTCTGAGTGGTTCGGGTATTCTTTGGAGTACCGGGGAGTTACGGGAATACGGGGGAAGAAGTATATGGGCCTTATTGAGCTTTAGGGGAGAGGGAGAGGCAGGCCGCGCGCCCCCCCAAGGCCTAGTCCGAATTGGACTAGGGGGAGGGGCTGCGCCCCCTCCTTCCTTCTCTTCCCTCTTCCCCTTCCTTGTCTCCTACTCCTACTACATGGAAGGACTCCTAGTTGGACTAGGAAAAGGGGAATCCTACTCCCGGTGGGAGTAGGACTCCCCTAGGGCGCGCCATAGAGAGGGCCGGCCCTCCCCTCCTCCACTCCTTTATATACGGGGGCAGGGGGCACCCCATAGACACACAAGTTGATCCACGTGATCGTTTTCTTAGCCGTGTGTGGTGCCCCCTTCCACCATAATCCTCGATAATATTATAGCGGTGCTTAGGCGAAGCCCTGCGACGGTAGAACATCAAGATCGTCACCACACCGTCGTGCTGACGGAACTCTTCCCTGACGCTTTGCTGGACCGGAGTCCGGGGATCGTCATCGAGCTGAACGTGTGCTAAAACTCGGAGGTGCCGTAGTTTCGGTGCTTGATCGGTCGGGCCATGAAGACGTACGACTACATCAACCGCCTTGTGCTAACACTTCCGCTGTCGGTCTACAAGGGTACGTAGATCACACTCTCCCCTCGTTGCTATGCATCACCATGATCTTGCGTGTGCGTAGGAAATTTTTTTGAAATTACTACGTTCCCCGACAGTGGCATCCGAGCCTAGGTTTTATATGTTGATGTTATATGCACGAGTAGAACACAAGTGAGTTGTGGGCGATATAAGTCATACTGTTTACCAGCATGTCATACTTTGGTTCGGCGGTATTGTTGGACGAAGCAGCCCGGACCGACATTACACGTACGCTTACGCGAGACCGGTTCTCCCGACGTGCTTTGCACAAAGGTGGCTAGCGGGTGTCAGTTTCTCCAACTTTAGTTGAACCAAGTGTGGCTACGCCCGGTCCTTGCGAAGGTTAAAACAGCACCAACTTGACAAACTATCGTCGTGGTTTTGATGCGTAGGTAAGATTGGTTCTTTCTTAAGCCCGTAGCAGCCACGTAAAACTTGCAACAACAAAGTAGAGGACGTCTAACTTGTTTTTGCAGGGCATGTTGTGATGTGATATGGTCAAGACATGATGCTAAATTTTATTGTATGAGATGATCATGTTTTGTAACCGAGTTATCGGCAACTGGCAGGAGCCATATGGTTGTCGCTTTATTGTATGCAATGCAACTGCGCTGTAATGCTTTACTTTATCACTAAACGGTAGCGATAGTCGTGGAAGCATAAGATTGGCGAGACGACAACGATGCTACGATGGTGATCAAGGTGTCGCGCCGGTGACGATGGTGATCACGACGGTCCTTCGAAGATGGAGATCACAAGCACAAGATGATGATGGCCATATCATATCACTTATATTGATTGCATGTGATGTTTATCTTTTATGCATCTTATCTTGGTTTGTTTGACGGTAGCATTTTAAGATGATCTCTCACTAATTATCAAGAAGTATTCTCCCTGAGTATGCACCGTTGCGAAAGTTCTTCGTGCTGAGACACCACGTGATGATCGGGTGTGATAGGCTCTACATTCAAATACAACGGGTGCAAAACAGTTGCACACGCGGAATACTCAGGTTATACTTGACGAGCCAAGCATATACAGATATGGCCTCAGAACACAGAGACCGAAAGGTCGAGCGTGAATCATATAGTAGATATGATCAACATAGTGATGTTCACCAATGAAACTACTCCATCTCACGTGATGATCGGACATGGTTTAGTTGATTTGGATCACGTAATCACTTAGAGGATTAGAGGGATGTCTATCTAAGTGGGAGTTCTTTAGTAATATGATTAATTGAACCTAAATTTATCATGAACTTAGTCCTGGTAGTATTAGCATATCTATGTTGTAGATCAATAGCTCGCGTTGTTGCTTGCATATGTTTATTTTGATATGTTCCTAGAGAAAATTGTGTTGAAAGATGTTAGTAGCAATGATGCAGATTGGATCCGTGATCTGAGGTTTATCCTCATTGCTGCACAGAAGAATTATGTCCTTGATGCACCGCTAGGTGACAGACCTATTGCAGGAGCAGATGTAGACGTTATGAACGTTTGGCTAGCTCAATATGATGACTACTTGATAGTTTAGTGCACCATGCTTAACGGCTTAGAATAGGGACTTCAAAGACGTTTTGAACGTCATGGACCATATTAGATGTTCCAGGAGTTGAAGTTAATATTTCACGCAAATACCCGAGTTGAGAGATATGAAGTCTCCAACAAGTTCTATAGCTAAAAGATGGAGGAGAATCGCTCAACTAGTGAGCATGTGCTCAGATTGTCTGGGTACTACAATCGCTTGAATCAAGTGGGAGTTAATCTTCCAGATAAAATAGTGATTGACAGAATTCTCTAGTCACCATCACCAAGTTAGTAGAACTTTGTGATGAACTATAATATGCAAGGGATAACAAAAACGATTCCCAAGCTCTTCGTGATGCTAAAATCGATGAAGGTAGAAATCAAGAAAAACATCAAGTGTTGATGGTAGACAAGACCACTAGTTTCAAGAAAAGGGCAAAAGGAAGAAGGGGAACTTCAAGAAGAACGGCAAGCAAGTTGCTACTCAAGTGAAGAAGCCCAAGTCTGGTCCTAAGCCTGAGACTAAGTGCTTCTACTGCAAAGGGACTGGTCACTGGAAGCGGAACCACCCCAAGTGATTGGCGGATAAGAAGGATGGCAAAGTGAACATAAGTATATTTGATATACATGTTATTGATGTGTGCTTTACTAGTGTTTATAGCAACCCCTCAGTATTTGATACTAGTTCAGTTGCTAAGATTAGTAACTCGAAACGGGAGTTGCAGAATAAACAGAGACTAGTTAAGGGTGAAGTGACGATGTGTGTTGGAAGTGGTTCCAAGATTGATATGATCATCATCGCACACTCCCTATACTTTCGGGATTAGTGTTGAACCTAAATAAATGTTATTTGGTGTTTGCGTTGAGCATGAATATGATTTGATCATGTTTATTGTAATACGGTTATTCATTTAAGTAAGAGAATAAATTGTTGTTCTGTTTACATGAATAAAACCTTATATGGTTACACACCCAATGAAAATAGTTCGTTGGATCTCGATCGTAGTGATACACATAATCATAATATTGAAACCAAAAGATGCAAAGTTAATAATGATAGTGCAACTTATTTGTGGCACTGATGTTTAGGTCATATTGGTGTAAAGCGCATGAAGAAACTCCATGCTGATGGGTTTTTGGAATCACTTGATTATGAATCACTTGATGCTTGCGAACAATGCCTCATGGGCAAGATGACTAAAACGCCGTTCTCCGGAACAATGGAGCGAGCAACTGACTTATTGGAAATAATACATACTGATGTATGCGATCCGATGAGTGTTGGAGCTCGCGGCGGGTATCGTTATTTTCTGACCTTCATAGATGATTTGAGCAGATATGAGTATATCTACTTGATGAAACACAAGTCTGAAACATTTGAAAAGTTCAAAGAATTTCAGAGTGAAGTGGAGAATCATCGTAACAAAAATAAAAGTTTCTACGATATGATCGCAGAAGTAAAATATTTGAGTTACGAGTTTGGACTTCAGTTAAAAACAAAGTGAAATAGTTTCACTACTCACGCCATCTGGAACACCACAGCATAATGGTGTGTCCGAACGTCATAACCATACTTTATTAGATATGGTGCGATCTATGATGTCTCTTACCGATCTACCACTATCGTTTTGGGGTTATGCATTAGAGACAGCTGCATTCACATTAAATAGGGCACCATCAAAATCCGTTGAGACGACGCCTTATGAACTGTGGTTTGGCAAGAAACCAAAGTTGTCGTTTCTGAAAGTTTGGGGCTGCGATGCTTATGTGAAAAAGCTTCAACCTGATAAGCTCGAACCCAAATCGGAGAAATGTGTCTTCATAGGATATCCAAAGGAAACTATTGGGTACACCTTCTATCACAGATCCGAAGGCAAGTTATTCATTGCTGAGAATGGATCCTTTCTAGAGAAGGAGTTTCTCTCAAAAGAAGTGAGTGGGAGGAAAGTAGAACTTGATGAGGTAATTGTACCTGCTCCCTTATTGAAAAGTAGTTCATCACAGAAATCTGTTCCTGTGACTACTACACCAATTAGTGAGGAAGCTAATGATGATGATCATGTAACTTCAGATCAAGTTACTACCGAACCTCGTAGGTAAACCAGAGTGAGATCCGCACTAGAGTGGTACGGTAATCATGTTCTGGAGGTCATGTTACTTAACCATGACGAGCCTACGAACTATGAGGAAGCGATGATGAGCCCAGATTCCGCGAAATGGCTTGAGGCCATGAAATCTGAGATGGGATCCATGTATGAGAACAAAGTATGGACTTTGGTTGACTTTCCCAATGATCGGCAAGCAATTGAGAATAAATGGATCTTCAAGAAGAAGACTGACGCTGACGGTAATATTACTGTCTACAAAGCTCGACTTGTCGCAAAAGGTTTTCGACAAGTTCAAGGGATTGACTACGATGAGACCTTCTCACCCGTAGCGATGCTTAAGTCTGTCCGAATCATGTTAGCAATTGCCGCATTTTATGAAATCTGGCAAATGGATAAACAAAACTGCATTCCTTAATGGATTTATTAAAGAAGAGTTGTATACGATGCAACTAGAAGGTTTTGTCGATCCTAAAGGTGTTAACTAAATATGCAAGCTCCAGCGATCCATCTATGGACTGGTGCAAGCATCTCAGAGTTGGAATATACGCTTTGATAAGTTGATCAAAGCATATAGTTTTATACAGACTTGCGGTGAAGCCTGTATTTACAAGAAAGTGAGTGGGAGCACTACAGCATTTCTGATAAGTATATGTGAATGACATATTATTGATCGGAAATAATGTAGAATTATTCTTCAAAGCATACAGGAGTGTTTTGAAAGAAGTTTTTCAAAGAAAGACCTCGGTGAAGCTGCTTACATATTAAGCATCAAGATCTATAGAGATAGATCAAGACGCTTGATAAGTTTTTTCAATGAGTACATACCTTGACAATATTTTGAAGTAGTTCAAAAATGGAACAGTCAAAGAAAGAGTTCTTGGCTGTGTTACAAGGTGTGAAATTGAGTAAGACTCAAAGCCCGACCACGGCAGAAGATAGAAAGAGAATGAAACTCATTCCCTATGCCTCAGCTATAGGTTCTATAAAGTATGCCATGTTGTGTACCAGATCTATTGTATACCCTACACTATGTTAAGCAAGGGAGTACAATAGTGATCTAAGAGTAGATCACTGGACAACGGTCAAAATTATCCTTAGTGGAATAAGGAAATATTTCTCAATTATGGAGATGACAAAAGGTTCGTCGTAAAAAGTTACGTCGATGCAAGTTTTGACACAGATCTGGATGACTCTAAGTCTCGATCTAGATACATATTGAAAGTGGGAGCAATTAGCTAGAGTAGCTCCGTGCAGAGCATTGTAGACATAGAATTCGCAAAATACTTACGGATCTGTATGTGACAGACCTGTTGACTAAAATTATCTCGCAAGCAAAACATGATCACACCTTAGTACTCTTTGGGTGTTAATCACATAAACGATGTGAACTACATTACTGACTCTAGTAAACCCTTTGGGTATAGGTCACATGACGATGTGAACTATGGGTGTTAATCACATGGTGATGTGAACTATTAGTGTTGAATCACATGGCGATGTGAACTAGATTATTGACTCTAGTGCAAGTGGGAGACTGAAGGAAATATGCCCTAGAGGCAATAATAAAGTTATCATTTATTTCCTTATATCATGATAAATGTTTATTATTCATGCTAGAATTGTATTAACCGAAAACGTAATACATGTGTGAATACATAGACAAACAGAGTGTCACTAGTATGCCTCTACTTGACTAGCTCGTTAATCGAAGATGGTTATGTTTCCTAACCATGAACAAAAGAGTTGTTATTTGATTAACGGGATCACATCATTAGAAGAATGATGTGATTGACATGACCCATTCATTTAGCTTAGCACCCGATCGTTTAGTATGTTGCTATTGCTTTCTTCATGACTTATACATGTTCCTATGACTATGAGATTATGCAACTCCCGTTTGCCGGAGGAACACTTTGTGTGCTACCAAACGTCACAACGTAACTGGGTGATTATAAAGGAGCTCTACAGGTGTCTCCAAAGGTACATGTTGGGTTGGCGTATTTCAAGATTAGGATTTGTCACTCCGATTGTCGGAGAGGTATCTCTGGGCCCTCTCGGTAATGCACATCACATAAGCCTTGCAAGCATTGCAACTAATGAGTTAGTTGCGAGATGATGTATTACGAAACGAGTAAAGAGACTTGCCGGTAACGAGATTGAACTAGGTGTTGAGATACCGACGATCGAATCTCGGGCAAGTAACATACCGATGACAAAGGGAACAACGTATGTTGTTATGCGGTCTGACCGATAAAGATCTTCGTAGAATATGTGGGAGCCAATATGAGCATCCAGGTTCCGCTATTGGTTATTGACCGGAGACGTGTCTCGGTCATGTCTACATTATTCTCGAACCCGTAGGGTCCGCACGCTTAAGGTTTCGATGACAGTTATATTATGAGTTTATGAGTTTTGATGTACCGAAGGAGTTTGGAGTCCCGGATGAGATCGGGACATGACGAGGAGTCTCGAAATGGTCGAGACGTAAAGATCGATATATTGGACGACTATATTCGGACATCAGAAAGGTTCCGAGTGGTTCGGGTATTTTCGGAGTACCGGGGAGTTACGGGAATACGGGGGAAGAAGTATATGGGCCTTATTGGGCTTTAGGGGAGAGGGAGAGGCAGGCCACGCCCCCCCCCCAAGGCCTAGTCCGAATTGGACTAGGGGGAGGGGCTGCGCCCCCTCCTTCCTTCTCTTTCCTCTTCCCCTTCCTTGTCTCCTACTCCTACTACATGGAAGGACTCCTAGTTGGACTAGGAAAAGGGGAATCCTACTCCCGGTGGGAGTAGGACTCCCCTAGGGCGCGCCATAGAGAGGGCCGGCCCTCCCCTCCTCCACTCCTTTATATACGGGGGCAGGGGGCACCCCATAGACACACAAGTTGATCCACGTGATCATTTTCTTAGCCGTGTGCGGTGCCCCCTTCCACCATAATCCTCGATAATATTGTAGCGGTGCTTAGGCGAAGCCCTGCGACGGTAGAACATCAAGATCGTCACCACACCGTCGTGCTGACGGAACTCTTCCCCGACGCTTTGCTGGATCGGAGTCCGGGGATCGTCATCGAGCTGAACGTGTGCTAAAACTCGGAGGTGTCGTAATTTCGGTGCTTGATCGGTCGGGCCGTGAAGACGTACGACTACATCAACCGCGTTGTGCTAACGCTTCCGCTGTCGGTCTACAAGGGTACATAGATCACACTCTCCCCTCGTTGATATGCATCACCATGATCTTGCGTGTGCGTAGGAAAAAAATTTGAAATTACTACGTTCCCCAACAACACGGTGCAAGGCCTATCATTCCCACACACAACAATTAAATGGGTTCACAAGCTTACTAATAAGCATATGAAGAACCTATGCTTGTGACAACCCGTGGTGAAGATAGAAGATGAAAGCCTCATCAAGACGAGGGATACCAATTAATATGGCAAAAAGCCTCGTAAAGATAAGCATGACAAAAAATAATCTTCACCACACAAGAGTGCATCAAGATGCGACGAGATAAGACACGCACTCAAGGCAAAAGCTTTCATGGAGCCACCAATGAAATAACATAAGAAAGACAAGGTGGTCATGAAAGAAAGGATATCAACTAGATATGCAACTTTTCTCAAGTGTATAAGATTCTAGGTAGACGAAATCATGATGATATATATCTACAAAGAAGGATGTACACCCGAAATAGTTGCAACACGAGGAACGAGATATCCATAAGGAAATCATAAATATACCAATAAGATATTTGCTTGAAAGCATAGCACATGGCTAGATATAGTCTTATTGTATACAAATGAATTCCTACTACACAACTATCAAAGATATCACAACTAGCAACATGAGATCATCGTTGAGATGCTTTGAGAAAGGAAACAAGTATCACAAGATGGAATGAAAATCATGCTAAGATGCAACCTACACAAGGTTGATGCAAGAAATGTGTGCATGAAGTATATGAAGATACTTGTTACCGAGATAACATTGGAAGGATGTAGTAGATACCAATTGAAGGTACAAAGTAGTTCATTGATCATCCTAGCTTGACTCCAATAAGCACATGGTGACAACACCTTCCTTGTGAGTGAGCCGAGCATCCAATGCATCTCCACTTGTTCCTAGAACAACAACACAAACAAAATGGTACCCAAACTCAATGGGACCAAAGAGTTAGAGAACCAACAATACATAGGACAAACTCCACATAAATATGTGCACATAGATACGAAAATAAATTTCATGCACATCTCATCCAATTTGAGACTTGGTGGAGTTTCCCCTATATATTGGGTCAAAGAAAGAAAGCATGCCAAAGATACTACACGAAGTTAATATGCATGCTCAAGACTTTCAAGAACCGATACCAAAAGACAAAGAAAAACCAAGTGAAGAAAAGATACCAAACGAATAAATCATCACTTGGAGGGTATCCATAATGGATACAACAAGGAATGAGATATCCATTGATATACTCAAATAAGAGACATCAAACTCCCAAAAGAGAGGATGGTTCCAAACAAACCAAGCTCTCTACAAAGTTTCATGATGGCATAAAGTACCAAAACGAAAACAGCTTGCCTTCCACCAACACACACTTGATAAGGATCGCAAGATGAGAGTTTTATAGAAAATAGGATAGCTCCCCCAAGACTAGTGCATTATAGAGAATTTGCATTTGAATACAAAATGCACAAGGTGGGATCACCACTTTCACTATATCTAGAAAACACTAGACAAGAACAAGAAATAAACAAGATCCACAAGTGGTATGGAAGACAAAGGGAGTTGAAACAATCCTTGGCAAGAGAAAGGGCAAATAAAAAGCAAAAGCCAATGTAAAGATGATCAAAAAAATTCTACCACAAAAGAGAGTACCAATTGTCAAAAGACAAGAAGTAAAAGGAAATAGTTCCCGGTGGTAGATAGCAAGGGCATCCGACATCATCTTCACACCAAACAAAAAGCAAATTGCATCTTGTAGAGCTAACATGCCACCTAGGAACAAGATAAGTTACAATATCAATTCTAGGTGACAATATCTCAAATATACACATTTTCTAGGCTAGTAATATACACATAGCATATTACTCCCCCATAATGTGATACCAATTAAAGAAAGACAAGAGGCAATTAAAGGATCCAACAAGAGATAATTAATGGACTGTTTAGAATTTGAATTTCTCATGAGAAGACATACCACATAGCGACTAGATAATCTTGTAATATCAATACTAGATGGTATTCCTCATGTACACACATTTATAGGATTGTGAGGTGCACAAAGCACATCACTCCCCCACAATGGGATATTGCATTAATCTCTCACAAGAGCCAACTAAGATATGACCAAGATGCACAAAGGCTCAACTAACGACACACATGTACATGATGTGCAAACCAACACACACATACTTGATTGCTCAAGATAATCAAGTTGGAAGCACAACATATACAAACACATGCAAGGAACAAAGCCAAACATGCAAAGGGGCAAGTAACTTTCAATGTAAACAATTTAAGCACGAGTTACCGCAAGGAGGAACATTGGATATAAGATAGAAACTTGATAATCCGAATGACTTGGCTTGAGACAATAAGAATGATGAAGTCCCTTAATTCTTCATAATGTAGCCAAGTCTCCAATGACCTCCAACAACACCTATTGATCAATTATGAGCTATTTGGTCCCCAACCAAGTTGGGTCCTAAGAGGTTAGTCACAATAGGCTTGGCTACCCAAATGGTTCTTTGCTTCAAACCACTTTGAGTACCAACAAACTTGGCAACCACATTGTCAACCTTATCTTTCCCAAGAGAATAGACATCATCAATAATAATTGGGTTGGATAAGTTACCACTAGTGCATGAAGAAGCGAGGTGACCTTTCTCACGACATAGGTAGCAACGTCTACTCTTCACTTTCTTCTCACTTGATTTCTCAACTTGAGAAGCATTAGCTTGAGTCTTCTTGGGAAGATGCCTTTCTTCAACTTGAGGTTGAGCATGCGAATGCACTTGTGGCCGCTTCCCTTGTTGCTTGTCACTAATGGGCTTCTTCTTTAATGGGCAAGATCTAACATGATGCCCTTCTACTTTGCACTTGAAGCAAGCAATCTTGGCCAAATTCTTGACTTGTTCTTGGCCCTTCTTTTTGTTCACCTTGAACTTCTTCTTCTTGTTGGAGTTGAATCCAAGTCCACCTTTGTCATTGGGGGATTTTTGCACACTCAAGATATTGTTGAGTGTGGATTTCCCTTCATGACTCTTTTCCAAGTCTTTCTTCAAAGAAGTGACTTGGGCCTTGAGCTCTTTGATTTCCTCTACATGGTTAGTCTCAACACAAGTACTAGAGGAAGTATAAGCTTCATTGTTAGAGCAATAAGGCAAGGAAAGTAATTCATCACAAGATGTACCAACATTGTGAGTAGATGAATTACAAGGACTAGCACATGGCAATATAGCATTTTGACTAGAAGTAGTGCTAGTATCCACATGAGGCTCACTAGATGTTACCTTAGAAATCATGGCCTCATGAGCTATCTTTAGCTTATTATGGGATACTAGAAGATCATCATGAGAGCTTGAGAGCTTTTCATGGTTTTCTTCCAATTTCCCATAACTGCTAGATAGCAACTCAAGTTGAGCCCGAAGCTCAACATTCTCCTTCAAAATGGATGCTTCACAAGAGATAGAGTTAGCAGCACAAGCATCATCATTAGCAACAAGAGGAGAAGACAACTTGGCAAGCTCTTTAGAATATGAAGCTTTAAGTTGAGCATGAGACTCGGTGAGTTTGATGAGCTCACTCTTAATGACCCTTGAGCCATTTTCGAGGTGCTCAAAGTCCTCAAGGAGTTTAGCATGTGCAACTTCAAGCTCCTCATTTTTAGTTTCAAAATCATTGGCCACCTCAAGAGCTCTATCACGAGATTCCCTCACTCTAGATAATTCTAGAGCAAAAGTCTCCTCAAGAGATTCCTTGGTGGTCTGTTCAAGTTCAAGAGCTTGAGAGAGGTCCGCAATTTCATTAGCGTAATCACGCTCATAACCTTCCATTTTATCAATGGTGACCTCATGCTCCTCAAGACGAGATTCCAACTCATCAATATACTTCTTGCCCTCAATGGCAATGGACATGATTTCCATGAAGTTGGAACGAGCAATTTTATTTTTATGAAGAGCTTTAAAAACCATTTCCCCCTTAATTTTTAAGGAGGCAACATTATCATTCTCTTCATCATTATCCTCATCATCGTTAGTATCAACATCATCATAAAGAGACATATTGGGTTTCAAAGTAGGAGATACCTTTGAAGCCTTAGTCATAAGGCAAAAAGCAATAGATGATGATGTAGGATCCCTTGAAGCACCATTAAACACCACATCTTGTTCCATGTAGTGTTGGGTTTCCTCTACATTGTTAGCACAACAATTCGAGGAAATATATGTATTTTTATCATGGCAACAAGACATAGTACACATATCATCATGAGATTTAGTCAAGCAATTTATACATGATATGCAAGGACTATCAACACAAGCATGTGAAACATTTGGAGTGCTCGAAGTGTTAAAGCCCAAAGAAGAATCATTGCAATAAGATAGTGATGAAGGATCATCCACAATAAGCATACTATCATCATTGCAATGACCAACACTACTTACCATAGCATTACCTTGTGGCAAACCACATGTAGGTGAAGTAGAAGAAGTTGAGAAGACTATACGACCGGAGGTGGAGGGAGAACAATCATCCCCACAAATCTTGGACACACCATATTTATCTTGAAGCTTCGTCCACAACTCATGAGCATCCCGGAACGGCATGAGTTGAAATATAACTACATTGCTCAAAGCATCGAAAAGCACATTAGAAGCTTGAGCATTGAGATAAGAGTTTTTCTCATCCTCTAAAGATAATATTTGGGGATCCTTTGGAGGAGAAAAACCCATATCTAGAATTCGCTCTAAATTTGGGTCCATGACCCTAAAGAGATTAAGCATGTGAATTACCCAAACATCAAAATTTGTGCCATCGAAACTAAGAGTATCAGAGAATCCTAAACCCCTAGTCGACATCCTTACTCTCTAGGCGGTTAAGCCCTATAAAGAGAGACGAGGCTCTGATACCAATTGAAAGATCGTCGATGTCGCCTAGAGGGGGGGTGAATAGGCGTTTTAAAATAATTACGGTTTAGGCTTTAACAAATGCGGAATAAACCTAGCGGTTAATTTGTCAAGCACAAAACCTAAAACAACTAGGCTCACCTATGTGCACCAACAACTTATGCTAAGCAAGATAAGCAACTATGTGATAGCAAGATATATGACAAGAAACAATATGGCTATCACAAAGTAAAGTGCATAAGTAAAGGGGCTCGGGTAAGAGATAACCGAGACACGCGGAGATGACGATGTATCCCGAAGTTCACACCCTTGCGGATGCTAATCTCCGTTTGGAGCGGTGTGGAGGCACAATGCTCCCCAAGAAGACACTAGGGCCACCGTAATCTCCTCACGCCCTCGCACAATGCAAGATGTCGTGATTCCACTAAGGGACCCTTGAGGGCGGTCACCGAACCCGTACAAATGGCAACCCTTGGGGGCGGTCACCGAAACCCGTCAAATTGCTCGGGGCGATCTCCACAACCTAATTGGAGACCCCGACGCTTGCCCGGAGCTTTACACCACAATGATTGAGCTCCGAACACCAACAACCGTCTAGGGCGCCCAAGCACCCAAGAGGAACAAGCTCAAGGGTACCAAGCACCCAAGAGTAATAAGCTTCTCAACTTGTAACTTCCACGTATCACCGTGGAGAACTCAAACCGATGCACCAAATGCAATGGCAAGGGCACACGGAGTGCCCAAGTCCTTCTCTCTCAAATCCCACCGAAGCAACTAATGCTAGGGAGGAAAATGAGAGGAAGAACAAGAAAGAGAACACAAAGAACACCAAGATCTAGATCCAAGGGGTTCCCCTCACATAGAGGAGAAAGTGATTGGTGGAAATGTGGATCTAGATCTCCTCTCTCTTTTCCCTCAAAAACTAGCAAGAATCCATGGAGGGATCGAGAGTTAGCAAGCTCGAAGAAGGTCAACAATGGGGGAAGAACACGAGCTCAAAGGATAAGGTTCATTAGGGAAGAAGACCCCCTTTTATAGGAGGGGGGAAATCCAACCGTTATGTGCTCAGCCCGCACACGAGCGGTACTACCACTCCATGAGTGGTACTACCGCTCAGGCGGAAGAAACAGGGAAAAGGAGCAACAAAACATGAACCTTGGGGCGGTAGTACCGCAGGAGACAGCGGTACTACCGCTGGGTTAAGCGGTACTACCGCTCCCTTCGGCGGTACTGCCGCGCAGAACGAAGGGGAAAGGGAAAGAGGGAACCGGGCGCTACTACCGCGGAGGAAGGGCGGTGCTGCCGCTAAGGAGCGGTACTGCTGCATTACTGCCGCAGCGAGGTACCGCACAATCCAACACAGAAAAAGACGCCTCAAATCGACGCGGTAGGGACCTGGTAAGCCAGCGGTAGTACTGCTGCGGAGTCAACGCCGGTACTACCGCTGCGGAGCGGTACTGCCGCTTGAGACCCCTCAGCGGTACTACCGCTGGGTACCACGGTACTACCGCTGGGACCCTGACACAAACCACACTCAAGAAAACAAGAACTGCCATAACTTCTGCATATGAGCTCCGAATTGAGCAAACTCAAGCTTGTTGGAAATAAGACAACGAGTAGCAACAAAACAGCGACTGGTTATAGTAAGAAGAGGCAGGGGAGGTATGCCTAACAAAAAGAGGAGTGAAACCTCCAACCGAGAAGAACCGGCAAAACCTCCAACATCGAAAACATCATAGAAGATGCAAGTGAACTCCGTTTTCGATGAACTCAAGCTTGTCAACAAGATGACCATAAGCTCTAAGACTCACAAAGAGAACCAAACAAGAACCAAGAAAGATGATGCAAGGATGCAATGGTTTGAGCTCTCAACAAACGATACGATCAAGCTACTCATCGAGAGCCCCCCTTGATAGTATGGCAATCGATCCTATAACCCGGTCTCCCAACTACCATCATGAGACCGGTAAAATAGAAAACCTATCAAGGGCAAACCTTTGCCTTGCACATGGTCCACTTGAGCTAGATGATGACGATCTTGACTCCCTCAAGTTGGACCACCTTTCTTGATTGTGTTGGCTCGATGAAGACTAGTTGATTGCTCCCCCATACTCCACTATGGGTGAGCCTTTCTTCCGCACATCTTCACAAGTCCATTGTCACCACAAAGGACGGCAAGCTTCAAGCATTTGATCTCTTCGTGATGCTCCACTTGAACTTGCACACCACAACCTTTCTTGATTGTGTTGACTCGATGAAGACTAGTTGATTGCTCCCCCATACTCTACTATGGGTGAGCTACTCTTCCGCACATCTTCAGAGGTCCATTTTCACCATAAAGGACAGCAAGCTTCAAGCATTTGATCTCTTCGTGGTGCTCCACTTGAACTCGCACACCACAACCTAACCCCACAAAGAACCCTCACGAAGACCATGGGTTAGTACACAAAGCGTAATTGACAATGCTTACCATACCATGGGATCACTTGATCCCTCTCGGTACATCTTCTACGCTTTGTGGGTTGGTCAACTTGATTCACTCTTTGACTTAGTCTTGATCAACCTCTCACAAGACCAATGTTTAGGTAATTCCTTGAATAGCACCTTGGTCGACACAAACTCTCCTTGAAACCAACACATGTACTCCAAGAAAAGCCTATGGACAAAAACCTTCAAATATAACTCAAGGCAACCATTAGTCCAGAGAGATTGTCATAAATTACCAAAACCAAACATGGGGGCATCGCATGTTCTTTCAGTATCCCAAGGTACTGGAGGGTTATAGTGACTCAAACTGGATATCTGATGCTGATGAGATTAAGGCCACAAGTGGTTATGTTTTTACACTTGGTGGTGGCGTTGTTTCCTGGAAGTCTTGCAAGCAGGCCATCTTAACAAGGTCAACTATGGAAGCAGAACTGACAGCATTAGACACTGCCATTATTGAAGTAGAGTGGCTTCGTGAGCTCTTGATGGACTTACCTATGGTTGAAAAACCAATACCCCCTATCCTAATGAACTGTGATAATCAAACTGTGATCGTCAAGATAAACAGTTCTAAGGATTATATGAAGTCCTCAAGGCATGTGAAGAGGAGACTAAAATCTGTCAGAAAATTGACGAACTCCGGAGTTATTACGTTGGATTATATCCAAACATCGAAAAACTTGGCAGATCCTTCACAAAGGGTTTATCACGTAATGTGATAGATAATGCATCGATGGAGATGGGTTTGAGACCCACCGCATGAGTTGTCCACAGTGGTAACCCACTCTATGTGATCGGAGATCCCGTGAAGTAGAAGTGGGAGACAAGTTGTTGGTCAGCTGGGAGGAGAGTATCCCTATGTTAATTATCCCACTCTGTGAAGATGCAATACACTCCTGATCTGCATGGCAGGTTGATACTTATCTTAATGTGTTCCAAGTGGCTTATTTGGGTAAGCAGAGATGTTACCCTGCAGAGCATCTCCTGAGGAACACACCTATATGAATTTGACTGTTAACATCGGAGTCTGTGAGAATTGGGTGCTCTCTAATAAATTCATGATAGGCCCTAGAGTATGACGTATACGCTCCACCCGCGGGGAAGCCTTGCGGCAGCCCAGTATCGGTCAAGAATTTGTGTGAAACTAGTCTCGCAGAAAACTTGTAGTTCAAGGCATAGTCCACTATTCAAGTTGTGACCTAGTCTAGCATAGACCTCTAAGTGGAAGTTCAACTTTATAGTCTCCACTGAGCATCGGTATATAAACAGTGATTTGGAACTAAATGATGAGATGTGTCAATGAGACTTTGTGGGGGATTGTTGGAATTTGCTAGTGGGCTTTTGGCCCAAAGCCCGACTAAAATTCTGAAATTCTCTTGGCCCATTCATGCACACATGTGAGTGGTCTGAGTGAGACTAAAGTTTAGTCCCACCCCATAAGTTGAGAGAGAGTTGCACCTTTTTATAAGGTGAGCTCTTCTACCACTTGTATGAGCATGAGAAGAGGAGACCTACACACATGCTCCTCCTCCTCCTCGCCTCGCCACGTCAAGACGCGCTGCGGGTTGCGGGAATGAGCCGAGCCGAGGACAGATCTATGCACGTATTCTATATTTTTGCTGCTCAAGAATAATTAATAAGTCATTAATTAACAATTAATGGACGCGTTAATTACTCAGTTGTTTCTGATCCTTTTGGGTCGTGGGGCTGTTACTTGGACGTGGGGTTTTCTCCACGACCTACCCGGGCTGTATTATATAGTCAGGCAGACATCTACCCTAGCCGCCACCGCATCGTATGGTTTTACACCACCGTTCCAGATCGCTGTGCCGCCACACAAGTCTTCTCCATCCCTCCTTCTGGCGTGCACCGCGAGAAGGGACAGCAGGCCTCCGGAACCTCGCCTCTCGTGATCCTGTACGGGAGAGAGCGATCAGGTTTTTGGGGAGCGCACTCGCGCGACTGCTGGCAGCGACGACTTCGCCAACGACGACTTCTTCCCCGACCTCGGCAACCTCATCCTCAACGACATGGGCAACAACATCAATGTCGGCGGTGCTGCTCCTGCTGCATCGTATGTGATTCTATCCCTCTTGTTCGAGATCGTGGTAGAATTCACATTTCTAGTATGTGCCCTAGATGTGATATGTTCATCTACTATGCTAGTTCGCATGATTAGTTTAATCTCTGCTAGTGCTGTCATGATTTATCTTCTGTTTATTCAGATTAAATCTCGTAGTAATTTGCTCATATTTTCAACAGCACCAACCACCTTGATTGCCTAAAAGAGTTGGCAGGTGGGTGGCGGGACTCAGGAAGCCCCGAGAAAGTCATCGTCTTGGACTCACCCGCGACGGTGTACATAGCGCCCTGACGAACAATTCAATACAACAATGAGCACCACAGCAACACAAACTAGGACCCCCAAGTCGTGTCTCCAAAAAAGCAATGCTCCTAAAGAAGGAACAACATTGAGGACATCACCATCGTTGATCTGAATGACAGGCCACAACAATACCTCCAAGGAGGAAAAGCGAGACCCATAGGCGTCGTCACCGCTGGCACCCACCAAAGACGAGCATGACTTCATCTGGATCATCGCACGCATGCATCCATGCCAGTTGGAATGGGGCACAATGTCCATGTTGGTTCACTCTGTATCACCGCAACACCTCACAGAAGAAGCTGCATCGCCGTCACAACACTCGCAGAGGAAGGGATGGCCTCATTGTCGGGTGTTGTACGCTCCCTGTGAGTAGACGTCGGCCACCTACAAAACTAGGCGCCATGACCCAAGAACTGACATCGGAAGGGCAAAGCCCCACCGCCCTGCTACACAGCACTACGAGATCCCCCACAACATCACACCATCATTGCTGCAAAGCCACACTAAAAGTACATTGACACTCAAATACTATTTTGGTGTTGATAACAATAGGATTAACGAGATCTAATGTTGGTTGTCAAGTTTATCTCACGACAATGGTATCTCGTATGTGTCTACGGACTTCGGTAACCCCCTATTCAAAAAGGATAAAAGGTGGCGTTCTTTGGTGCCTCGAAAAAAAATTGGTTGATTTTGAGTCATAGAAAGAAACTTTACTATTAAGACGAGTTGCTGAGATTAGGGAGTTGGGAAACTCATTTCACTCATATACACTTTGCTTTCCTGAAAATGCCACCTATATGAAGGGATTTTTTCAAGGACACAATGGTCTTACCAAGGGTGCTCGGGGTCATGGACCTCGAGGTGCCCCAGAGTCATCAGGAAGAAACCACCCACCACTGTGTGGTCCGGGTGCTCGGGGAACGTGGACCCCCGGGTGCCCGGAGTAGGGTGTGAACCTCTGGGTGGTCTAGGTGCCTGGGGTCCTGGACCCCCCGAGTGCCTGGAGCTCCCCACTTCCCTATCCTGGTGTAGTCCGAGTGCCCGGGGTCCTTGAACCCTGATGCCCGGCCCTCTCAGATAGCTCCCAAACAACTTTGATCTGTAGGGGTATACTGATAACCCACAAGTATAGGGGATCAATTGTAGCCTCTTTCGATAAGTAAGAGTGTCGAACCCAGCGAGGAGCCAAAGGTAGAACAAATATTCCCTCAAGTTTTATCGACCACCGATACAACTCTACGCACGCTTGACGTTCTCTTTACCTAGAACAAGTATAAAACTAGAAGTACTTTGTAGGTGTAACGAAATAGGTTTGCAAGAATGTAAAGAGTACGTAAATAAAAACTAGGGGCTGTTTTAGGTAAAGAAGCAATAGAGTTAGTATAGCGAGTGTGGAAAACTGGTGGTAAGAGTTGCGAAATTGTCCCTAAGCAATTGACTACTATACTAGACCGATAGCAAGTTTTATGTGGGAGAGGCCACTGCTAGCATGTCATCCCTGACTTGGAATTCTATGCACTTATGATTGGAACTATTAGCAAGCATCCGCAACTAATAATGTTCATTAAGGTAAACCCCAACCATAGCATTAAGATATATTGGTCCCCCTTCAATCCCGTATGCATCAATTTCTATGCTAGGTTGAAGCGACTGTCACTCTTGCCCTCCAATACATAGTCCTATCAACATACAACTAACCTTATGGTGTGATCCACGCGCGCGCTCATATGATGGGCACCAAAGGACAGCAACATAAATACAAGAAAATTAAACCAATCATAGCAATTCGCCAATTACCGATAGGACAACGAAAATCTACTCAGACATCATAGGATGGCAACACATCATTGGATAATAATATGAAGCATAAAGCACCATGTTCAAGTAGAGGGTACAGCGGGTTGCGGGAGAGTGGACCGCTGTAGATAGATGGGGGAAGGTGATGAAGATGTTGGTGAAGATGATAGAGGTGTTGGTGTAGATCGCCGTTACATGATGATGGCCCGGGTGGCGTTCCGGCGCCACCGGGAGAGAGGGGGAGAGAGCCCCCCTTCCTCTTCTTCCTTGACATTCTCCCTAGATGGGAGAAGGGTTTACCCCCTGGTCCATGGCTCCATGGCGGTGGAGGGGCGAGAGCCCCTCCGAGATTGGATATGTCTCTCTGTTTCTGTGTTCCAGATTTTGGCCTTTCACCGTTTCTTATATTCCCGGAGATCCATAACTCTGATTGGGCTGAAATTTTAACACGATTTGTATCCAGATATTGGCTTTCTTGCGGAGAAAGAAGGGCACCAACCGCCTTACGGGGTGGCCACGAGGGTCAGGGGCGCGCCCCCTGCCTCGCGGCCCCCTCGGGCATCATCTCGCGTTGATTCTTCTTCCCAAAAATCACATATATTCCAAAAAAATCTATGTAAGTTTTTATCCCGTTTGGACTCCGTTTGATATGGATTTCTGCAAAACAAAAAACATGCAACAAACAGGAACTGGCACTGGGCACTGGATCAATATGTTAGTCCCAAAATAGTATAAAAAGTTGCCAAAATTATATGAAAGTTGTATAATATTGGCATGGAACAATCAAAAATTATAGATACGACGGAGACGTATCAGCATCCCCAAGCTTAATTCCTGCTCATCCTCGAGTAGGTAAATGATAAAAAAGATAATTTTTGATGTGGAATGCTACCTAGCATAATCTTGATCATGTAATCTAATCTAATCATGGCATGAATATTAAGACATGAGTGATTCAAAGCAATAGTCTATCATTTGACATTAAGATAATAATACTTCAAGCATACTAATAAAGCAATCATCTCTTTTCAAAATAACATGGCCAAAGAAAGTTATCCCTACAAAATCATATGGTCTGGCTATGCTCCATCTTCACCACACAAAGCATTCAAATCATGCACAACCCCAATGACAAGCCAAGCAATTGTTTTATACTTTTGATGTTCTCAAACCTTTTCAACTTCCACGCAATACATGAGCGTGAGCCATGGATATAGCACTATAGGTGGAATAGAATATGATGGTGGAGGTTGTGTGGAGAAGACAAAAAGGGAGAAAGTCTCACATCAACGCGGCTAATCAACGGGCTATGGAGATGTCCATCAATTGATGTCAATGCAAGGAGTAGGGATTGCCATTCAACAGATGCACTAGAGCTATAAGTGTATGAAATCTCAAACTGAAACTAAGTGGGTGTGCATCCAACTTGCTTGCTCATGAAGACCTAGGGCACTTGAGGAAGCCCATCGTTGAAATATACAAGCCAAGTTCTATAATGAAAATTCCCACTAGTATATGAAAGTGATAACTCAAGAGACTCTCTATATGAAGAACATGGTGCTACTCTGAAGCACAAGTGTGGTAAAAGGATAGTAACATTGTCCTTTCTCTCTTTTCTCTCATTTTTTATTTTTTTTATTTTTAATTTTTTTTCTCTTTTTTTGTAGGCTTATTTGGCCTCTCTTTTTTTTGGGGGGGGGGGGGGCTTCTCTAGCCACTTTTATTTTGATAACCTCGCATGGTACAATGTTCTAATAATGATGATCATCACACTTTTATTTACTTACAACTCAATATTACAACTCGATACTAGAACAAAGATATGACTCTATATGAATGCCTCCGGTGGTGTATCGGGATGTGAAATGATCTAGCATAGCAATGACATCAAAAATGGACAAGCCATGAAAACATCATGCTAGCTATCTTACGATCATGCAAAGCAATATGACAATGATGCTCAAGTCATGTATATGAAGATGATGGAAGTTGCATGGCAATATATCTCGGAATGGTTATGGAAATGCCATGATAGGTAGGTATGGTGGCTGTTTTGAGGAAGATATAAGGAGGCTTGTGTGTGATAGAGCGTATCATATCACAGGGTTTGGATGCACCGGTGAAGTTTGCACCGACTCTCAAGGTGAGAAAGGTCAATGCACGGTACCAAAGAGGCTAGCAATGATGGAAGGGTGAGAGTGCGTATAATCCATGGACTCAACATTAGTCATAAAGAACTCACATACTTATTGCAAAAATCTATTAGTCATCGAAAAAAATTACTACGCGCATGCTCCTAGGGGGTAGATTGGTAGGAAAAGACCATCGCTCGTCCCCGACCGCCACTCATAAGGAAGACAATCAATAAATACCTCATGCTCCAACTTCGTTACATAACGGTTCACCATACGTGCATGCTACGGGAATCACAAACTTCAACACAAGTATTTCTACAATCCACAACTACCCACTAGCATGAATCTAATATCACCATCATTATATCGCAAAACTATTGCAAGGAATCAAACATATCATATTCAGTGATCTACAAGTTTTATGTAGGATTTTATGACTAGCCATGTGAATGACCAATTCCTGTCAACTCTCTAAATAGATATAAGTGAAGCAAGAGAGTTCTAATTCTTTCTAAAAAATATATGCCCACGCTCTACCAAATATAAGTAAATCAAAAGAGCATTCTACAAATGGCGGTTTTCTATGTGTAGGGAAACAGGCAATACAAACTTCAAATGATATAAGTGAAGCATTCTATAAAGACATACTCAAAAGATATTAGTGAAGTGCAAAGAGCATTCTATAAATCAACCCTGGACTATCTCATACCAGCATGGTGCATCAAAGAAAAGTGAAAACTAAATGCAAAAGATGCTCCAAGATTTGCACATATGACATGAACGAAATGAATCCGAAAATATACCGATACTTGTTGAAGAAAGATGGCATGCCTTCCGGGGCATCCCCAAGCTTAGACGCTTGAGTCTCCTTAAATATTTACTTGGGGTGCCTTGGGAATCCCCAAGCTTGAGCTCTTTCCTCTCCTCCTTCTCCTCATATCGAGACCTCCTCGATCTTTGATCACTTCATCCACACAAAACTCAACAGAAAGCTCGGTAAGATCCGTTAGCATAATAAAGCAAATCACTACTCTAAGTACTATTGCAAATCAATTCATATTTTGTTTTTGCACTTTAGCTACTGTAATATAACTTCTCCATGGCTTAATCCACTGATAGAAATCGATAGTTTCATCAAAACAAGCAAACAATGCATCAAAAACAGAATCTGTCTTAAACAAGACAGTCTGTAGTAATCTGAACATTCACCATACTTCTAGTACTCCAAAAAATCTGAAAAAATAGAAACAATAAAAAAATTGTATAGAAAGATAGTGCAAAAAGTTTCAGAACCGTTTGACGTTCCAGTAAAAAATGTAAAATCGCGCACTACAGCCAAAGTTTCTGTTTTGCATCGCACAAACCAACAAGCAAAGTAAACATCCTAAAGGCAAATCTTGGCACATTATTTTTATGATACAATGGATTTGTACAAGGGGATAATTATTTTTATTGAAAAGTTTCTGTAATCAAGGGTCATAAAGTTTCCATGGGCATGAACAAAGTTCAAGGCTAGCTTCCACTTTAACAATGCTCGTCTTTCTTATTTTCACTTTTCTTTTTGAAAAAGTTTTAGGTTCCCCTCTTTATTTTTTTTGTTTGTAAAATTTATAAAAGCACACAACAGAAATAAATGGCTCTCTAAAACTTCCGGGTTGTCTTCCTGGCAGCGCTTTCTTTAAAGCCATTAAGCTAGGCATATAGTGCTCAAGTAATGGATCCACCCGGATCCCAAGGTATATCAAAGCCAATTTTAATTAACAATGATTTGTGATTTGGTAGTGAGAACAAAGTAAGATATATCATGCAACAACGAAGTCTAACTCTCTTCCTATGCATCGGCATGTCATAAAAGAACAATTCATGCACACATAGTAAAGGCCAATGCATAGTATAAACAGTTTCTTGCAATTTTATCATATTGGAAACATGGAGAGGCGGAGATGTAGTTCCCCTCTCATAATAATTACAAGTAGGAGCAGCAAGCACATGCATATTATATCTATCAAAATCATCATGTGTAGTAGTGAAACGCATCCCATCAATATAATCCTTAATAAGGGCAAACTTCTCCAATATAGTGTAGTCGGGAGAATTCAAAAAGATAATAGGACTATCATGCGTGGGTGCAATAGCAACAATTTCATGTTTAATATAAGGAACTATAGCAAGTTCATCTCCATAAGCATAATTCATATTGGCATCTTGGCCACAAGCATAACAAGCATCATCAAAAAGGGATATTTCAAAAGAATCAACAGGATCATAACAATCATCATAGCATTCATCCTTCGGTAAATTTGAAGAGAAATTAAACAATGTATGGGATAAATGGTTACTCTCAGATGGTTGGAACGGGTGATCAATCCGCTCTTCCTCCTTTTATTCTTCGCTCTCCTCCTCATCTTTTTCATCCAATGAGCTCACAATGTCATTAATTTCTTTTTCCATAGACTCCTGCAAACTATTAGTCTCTTCTTGGACAGCGGGGGAGTCCTCAATATTTAATATAACGATTAGAATCATAATTATCGTAGCAATATTTAAGTATGGCCAAATTTTCAGATTTGTAGAGTAGTATCACACTCTTCAATAAAAAAAAGCAATTTCACAAGTACCCCTAAAAGTAACAAATTCTTTAATTTGTTGAACATCATAGTAATTATAAACACCTTTAGTAAACGAAGATACGATTCCATTATCACTAAACTCACATTGGTAAGGAAGGTGTTTCTTAGGGTATTTAGAACAACAAGTACAATCATATATTTCACATAAATTCCAAGCATAGCACTACAAATGATGAATTTGATCCAATAAAAGTTTCCCTTTTTGAGATAAGCGATGTCGCATATAACAAGCATGCTCATCTAAAGATTTGCCCTCAACTAAGCTAGTTGGGGTTTCAGCATGGGCACATAGGGATCGAAGATGATCCAAGTAAAATGCTTCAGGAGTGTGATAAATTTTGAGTGGTTCTTCAACCATTGGTGTAGTAGGTACAACTAATTTTTTTGGTATTTTGCGTTTCCTAACCATAACTAAAGATAGAAAACAAGAGCACAAAATAAAAACTACTTAGTGATAAAGCAAACAAGCACACACGAGAATATTCACCCCACGCCATAACTCCCCGGCAACGGCGCCATAAAAAAGGTCTTGATAACCCACAAGTATAGGGGATCAATTGTAGCCTCTTTCGATAAGTAAGAGTGTCGAACCCAACGAGGAACTAAAGGTAGAACAAATATTCCCTCAAGTTTTATCGACCACCGATACAACTCTACGCACGCTTAACTTTCTCTCTACCTAGAACAAGTATAAAACTAGAAGTACTTTCTAGGTCTAACGAGATAGGTTTGCAAGAATATAAAGAGTACGTAAATAAAAACTAGGGGCTGTTTTAGGTAAAGAAGCAATAAAGTTAGTATAGCGAGTGTGAAAAGGTGGTGGTTAGAGTTGCGAAATTGTCCCTAAGCAATTGACTACTTTACTAGACCGATAGCAAGTTTTATGTGGGAGAGGCCACTGCTAGCATGTCATCCATGACTTGGAATTCTATGCACTTATGATTGGAACTATTAGCAAGTATCCGCAACTACTACGTTCATTAAGGTAAAACCCAACCATAGCATTAAGATATATTGGTCCCCCTTCAATCACGTATGCATCAATTTCTATGCTAGGTTGAAGCGACTGTCACTCTTGCCCTCCAATACATAGTCCTATCAACATACAACTAGCCCTATGGTGTGATCCACGTGCGCGCTCATATTATGGGAACCAAAGGACAGCAACATAACCACAAGCAAATTAAACCAATCATAGCAATTCACCAATTATCGATAGGACAACGAAAATCTACTCAGATATCATAGGATGGCAACACATCATTGGATAATAATATGAAGTATAAAGCACCATGTTCAAGTAGAGGGTACAGCGGGTTGTGGGAGAGTGGACCGCTATAGATAGATGGGGGAAGGTGATGAAGATGTTGGTGAAGATGACAGAGGTGTTGGTGTAGATTGCTGTCACACGATGATGGCCCCGGCGGCGTTCTGGCGCCACCGGGAGAGAGGGGAAGAGAGCCCCCCTTCTTCTTCTTCTTCTTCTTCCTTGACCTTCTCCCTAGATGGGAGAAGGGTTTACCCCCTGATCCATGGCTTCCATGGCGGCGGAGGGGCGATAGCCCCTCCGAGAGATCTGTCTCTCTGTATCTCTCTGTTTCTGCGTTCCAGATTTTGGCCTTTCACCGTTTCTTATATTCCCGGAGATCCGTAACTCCGATTGGGCTGAAATTTTAACATGATTTGTATCCGGATATTGGCTTTCTTGCGGCGAAAGAAGGGCACCAACCGCCTTACGGGGTGGCCACGAGGGTCAGGGGCGCGCCCCCCTGCCTCGTAACCCCCTCGGGCATCGTCTCGCGTTGATTCTTCTTCCCAAAAATCACATATATTCCAAAGAAATCTTTGTAAGTTTTTATCCCGTTTGGACTCCGTTTGATATGGATTTTCTGCAAAACAAAAAACATGCAACAAACAGGAGTGGGCACTGGATCAATATGTTAGTCCCAAAAATAGTATAAAAAGTTGCCAAAAGTATATGAAAGTTGTATAATATTGGCATGGAACAATCAAAAATTATAGATACGACGGAGACATATCATATACCCCTTTTATTCCATCTTCAACTCTAATCTTCCAAGCTTGAGATCTCCATCCCCGTCCATCCAAACACTCTGATTCTTTGGGGATTGGAGAAGATTCACCCAATCTACATTCTTACCAAACCTTTCTGATTTCCCAACTCGTTCAACTTCATCAACTTGTTACCCTTTGGGCTTGGGCTCCTAGACAGTTAGAGGTTCCTTGGGAAGCTTTCTTACTTGTGTGCTGCGAAGACGTATGCAAGTGTGTGGTGGTCACCTTCAAGACCAACCCCGAGTGGTTCAAGGCTCATCTGTTAAGGGTGACTCGAGGAGAGTACGGTAAACCTTCGGTGGCGGTCCCTTGGCTCCGGCACCGCTCCAAGTGTGGACTTGGGGATAAAATCTGCATCATCGACTCACTTATTAATCTTTTCTTGTCTTCACTGGTTGCATATCTAGGGTAATCCACTTATCCTTAAAATTGGTAATTAAGCTTAAAATTTGTAATCTTCTATTCACCCTGCTCTAGTCGACTGTATCGATCGTGCCATGTTCTTTTATAAGGTTTAACCACCTTGGATGATATGGAAGATTATGAGGATGTGGGTGGTGTACCACTCGCGGCGGGGCTCATGTAGCCCACATTGCTCCGGCCGATGCCTTAACCATAGTGGATATCCTCTTGATGTTTGTCGACTTCAAATTCTCAATGTTGAGAGGTCCGCAAAGAACAACCCGTTTATATCCTCGCGAAAGATGTCCCTAACTCCACGGTGAGCCGGTACGGATGCTCCGTCAAGCAATCCAAATTAGTCCAGCGTCTGGCAGCACTGAGCATAGGAGATTAACCTTTTAACCGCAATACTGAAGAATCGGTGATCAAAAAATTGATCATATTTGCTAAGAACTACACTTTAATTGACCAACCACTTCTACATCTCATAACTTGTATGAGATTCATACCCAAGCTGGACATTTCAATCTTATTTTCTTTCTGCCTTTTACTTTTAATAATTTTACTTTAATATTTCACTTACTCGAAGAAACAAGAAATTCCTTCCCTTATGGTTAAATTTGTACCCAACTTCCCTACGCGTGTAAAAGTATCTTCAACAGGCGCCCAAAAAAAGCTCCGCGCACTAAAAAAGTTGTTTTCTGGCGCCGAACAGCTCCAGCAGATGTTGTAGCGCTAAAAGATTTAGGGTGGCGCTGAAAAACGCTATCACGCGCAGCATATTTTCGGCTCCGGATTATACACGCTTCATAATTTGCACCGTCTGCTTTTTGGATAATGTTGGTCCCGGCACATTAAAAATCTACCGTGGCGCGCTAAAACTTTTATTGGGCGTAAAAATTTTGTGCGGCAGTTGAAGATGCTCTAAGGGCATCTACAATGCAAGAGCGCTTGTTCGGGTGCTTAGACAATTAAAAAAATTAATTATGGAAGTACTCCGTCTGGATTTATTAGGCCTCTTGGTCGCGCTTTAGAAAGATGCATGAATACAATCATTTGATTAGTTGCATTGAAAGTCATTATTGTTGTGTCATGGAAAATTAATACACTTTATGCGTGCTTTTTCATTGGCTATAGTGAAAAAGTGCATTGTGAGTGAAATGAAAGAATTAATGTGCACAAATTACTGTGTCTTGGTCTAAGAGAAGTTATCTATTACCGTGTCTTGGTCTAAGAGAAGTTATCTTTGGCTGCAGTGAGAAAGTGCATTATGAATGGAATGAAAGAATTAATGTGCGTAAATTACTATGTGTCTTGATCTAAGAAAAGTTATCTTTAGGTTTAAAAACTGTCTTGGTCCAAGAGAAGTTGTCTTTGGGTCTAAAAACCCGGACCCGAACAGAGGGAGTAGCGTCGATGTAGGAGTCCATCTTCCCAACGCATATGGGTGGCGCTTGTTAAAAAGGGCCCAACACTGTTTTCTTCCGGATCTTATTTGTTGTGACTGGTTTTCTTCCGGACCTTATGCTTGTTTCCTTGTGCATGTTTCAGGCGACCCGGCAGAGGAAGATTAGTCTCCACAACTGGTGATCTGAAACCTGTAAAACGTCTAAAAACACAGTAAGCGTAACACATGCTGACATGCATGATAATTCTACCAGGCACAGTAGCACCGTTTATTACCAGAGCTCTCCACAGACCATTTCTAATGTCACTTCTCGATAATTTAACTAGGTACACCACTGATGGATTTGTTACAGTATTTCTCGCAACGGGATACAGTATCAGGCAAAACCGGGGCCAACACATCCAACAACCAACTCTCGTCCCCCCCTCGCAAAATCTGGCGTTGGAAGCTGCCTTGCCAAAACATGTTTCCCCCTCCTCTACCTGTCTGCTGCTAGCAAGACTGATGCTCAGAGCTCGTCCTTCAGAGGCTCGGTGGCAGCCGGTTCCGCTGCCTTCTCGGTCGCCGCCGCTGCCGCCTGCCCGGCAGTCTCCTTGTTCTTCTTGATGTAGTCGACAATCTCGTCGGCCGTCCTGCCGCCCTCATACGAGACCTTCTTCCCGCTAGGAGTGACGAAGTAGAGGGTGGGGTAACCCTGGACATCAAACTCGCCGGGAACGTCATTCGCGGTAGCGTCCTGTGGACAAGGTTGAGAAACAGTGGTTAGGTAAGTTGTATTTCGTTGCTGGAACTGGAACGACGGAGAGGGCAACAAATATTACCATCTTGGCAATCACAACGTCCTCTTCGCTTTGAAGGGTGGCAGCTGCCTCGTCGAGGATGGGTGCTAGCTTCTTGCAGTGTCCGCACCAGGGTGCATAGAACTCGATAAGAACTGCAATATAAGGTGGCAAACCAATGAGCGCATACTTACAGGAAGACTTCACCAAGGTCATACAAGACCATTGTTTCACTTAGAAGGAATCGCAGTCACTTGCTACAACTAGCTTAATCCAGCAAGGACAAAAAAGATGAATACCATTTTTGCCAGATTTGAAGACCACGTCGTGAATGTTGTCAGCCACAACTACCTTCACAGGCTCATTGTTGGCCTCAGGAATAGGCTCGGACTTCCTGAATGGTGTCAATTTGCCATCCTACAATACGAATGAACACTAATGAAATTGCTGAAGAGATTACATGGGATCAAACAAATAAGGTTGTAGTCCTACAACCAAGGGAAACAAGGAATGGCTACTTACAAAGTAATCCTTCAACCAAGCAACAATTTGGCCAGCCTCAACCTGTTCCTTCAAAAACTTCTTCGAGTCACTGTCTTGAATGAGGATAAGTGGTGCCTGATCCTCTTTCAGCCCAAAGTACTATGTTTCAAAGAAAAATCTGTTAGCACCAAGGAAAAAACAACAGTATGGATAACAATGTAAAGAAATAGAAAGGGAAACAATCAATCAACCTGGAAGGCGCCTTGGCTCGCTTCAATGTCACCAATAAGGAACTTCACATCCTTGCCACTGAACTCCTCTACAGCACCATAGTAGGCTGATTTGAAGGACTCAAACGGTCCAGTGGAGAAGTTCAAAAAGAGCATGGCCTGCATACCATTTGATGTCAGAGAACAGAAGTGACAAATAATGAGTAACCAATAACTAAAAAACAATGAAAAGGCTAATGCTCTAAGCAACTTTACCACTGGAAGCATATATTTGAACTGTTTTTACACACAAAGCACTGAAAACACCAAAGATGGCATTGTGCTTCTCAAACAATCATTACATCTATGGTTCTGAAGAGGACCTTTCAGGTACAACAGCCATGAAAGAAAACACAAAGATCCAAAAGGCTAACAAAGCTAAATACACTAGTAATCCTCCAAATGCGCTGAACAAATTCATTGCAACATGATTTCTTCAATGTACAGGATGAATGAATGTTGAAGGAACTAACTGCCCAATTCAAAGACTTGCGCCAAAACGTGACTAGATTATACTAATCAACCATTTATGTCAACATGTTCAAGAAAATTCAACCATCATTGGATTGCATAAGTTTTTTGTACACACCAAGAGTTGGGCTGATAATCAACAAAAATATACAGCAGTAATCATCTGTCTATCAAAACAACATACAGTGATAAACATTATGGCCTCATTAGTTACAAACATGAGGCATAGACCTAACTGACTAAGCATATAGTAGAAATTAGTCAACTATACAGAACTCATACAATAAAGAAAAATGATAAAGCATTCTAGAAGCAAGTTGTGTCAGTCATTACCTTGGGAGCATTGCTCTGGAAGTATTTCAAGAGGTAAGGATGGTTGTCAGGGTTCTTGTCAAAAGTAACAACTTTCGGGGTGCTGCTAGCATCAATGAATTTCTCCAAAGCAGAAACATCAAAATCCTGCAAAATGTCACATCACTATGTTAATACTCAGTAATCTGTATGAAGTAAGAAGAACAAAGAAAAACACCCCCTCTGTTCCATATTAGTTGTGACTAAATTGTACAAAAACAGCAATAACTAATATGAACAGAGGGAGTAACGATTAGTTCACAGAGCGAGCAGAGTGTAACCTTGCTGTCAACAACGAGCTCATCAAATGGCTTGAATAGCCTAACCAATGGCCTCTCCACTGCTGCATCACCACGTGGGAGATGGTTGGCATGCACGGTGTGGCCAAAGTCATAATCAGACCGCAGCTTCTCAGCAAGCTCAAGGAAGTTTGTAAATTCAGTGCCGCTGAATTCCGTGAAGACACCAACCTATACAATTGCCATGATTGCTTAGTCAGCAGCCATAGAACATCAAACATGGCTATATGACGAAAGTAAGAACAGGCAAAATAAGAAGCTTACAACGTGGATCTTGCCGTCTTCAAGGTAAGTGGCATCTTCAGGCGCCTTTATCTCCTTGGAAGCAGGGCCAACCTGCTTCTTCAAGTACTCAACAATTCCCTCAGCCTCCCTGGGGCCCTTGTATTCCTGGATGTTCTTTCCGCCATTCCTGAAGATCTTGAGGGTAGGGAAGCCCTGGACCTCGTACTTGCCCGCAAGCGGCTTGTTCTTCTCATCGTTGGCATCAACCTTAGCAAGGACGATCGCTGGGTCGTGCTTGCTCAACAGTTGGGCCGCCTTCTCATACTGCAACAGCACACATCAACGAATGAGATCAATCCATTCAGCATATAACACTAGTGCTAAGTAAGTGGTCCAAGGATGCAGACGAATTACCTCTGGTGCCAGGCTCTTGCAGTGTCCACACCTGAAACAAATCAATTTTTAAAGAATTAGCAACGACTTTGACGAAATTCAGACCAGACTAAGTGAGATTGTACTGAGACAAGCCGAACAGACGGAATCTGAATACATAGTTACAGTATAATAAAGTTGGACGCGGTGGAATCCCAACAGGAACCCCAACCCAACAACCTTTAAACCCTCAAGGAACTTCAAATCCAACCAAAACTACAGAGGAATCGGCGATCCAGACGCACCGATCACCAAAGCCAGATCCCCGGTCGCCCGTAACTGACGCATCTGAGACCCCTCCAAACCGACCACGATCTAAACCCCTCGGATCCACAAGAATAGATAGCAGAGGCGAGGGCTCACCATGGGGCGTAGAACTCGACGAGGATGAAGGGGTGCTTGGCGACGGCGTCGTCGAAGTTGTCGGCGTGCAGGGTGAGCACTGCCTCGGGGGCCGCGGCGGCCTCCTCGGCGGCGGCGGCCTCCTCCGCCCTGGCCGCCGGGGCGGACAGGACGACGGCGAGCGCGAGCAGCAGCGAGATCCAGACGTTGGAGATCGCCATGGCGGAAGGGACTGGGGAGCAGTGATGAGATTTCTCGGGGCGGACACGACCACGCCGCGGTGCTCCACGGGTTTTAATAGGAGCGGAGAGGCCGAGAGGTGGGGTTTAGAGTCTCCTACGTGGACGCGGTCCACGGCATATTCGACCATGTCCACGGGTCCCACGCCGGCCAGGGCTCTGTGGGCGCGGCCCACAGAGATCACGGGATGATCACTAGGACTTTTCACACTCAGGTCCCCGTAACTATCAGAATCCCAATTTAAGGTGCTAAGGCCGCTAAAGTTAGGCTAGTGAATTACTATGAGGTCCCTACCGAGGGTGTTGATCCAATTAACTGGAATATGCCGCGTGAGTCGAAACGGGAGGGGTTAGCGGATCCGGGACGCCACGTCACGCTCGTGCGGCCGCCAGTGTACGATACACGTGGGCTGCAAACACGTACCCGTATGGCGTCAGACCAACCGGAACTCGCCACGTCGTGTCAGTGACATGTCCACTGCTACCTGATTAGCCGAGGCTGCTCAGCCGACGCGCACCGGGCACTGTTGCCGGTTCAGGACTAGGAGATATGGCGGAAATATTTATGTTTGGAAGATTATTAATTCCATCCTTATCTGAGGAGATCCTTCATTCATTCACTCCATATAAATGTATGAAGAAATTAACCCGTTCCAAATTTGGAGTATCTTTGGTGATTAATGATTCGCGTGCAACACAATAATTCTGCATAGGAGGAGTAATTTTGATTCGTTTCATACTGTAGGCCGATTCTACGTGCCACACATTAACCATCTACGTCGCGCAAAAAATGCATGGGGAAATACTTTCTTTTTTAGAAACGCAATATAAATGCAGACGTTCACAACACATGTATATATGCACTGCCCCCTACTGAGTAAATAATAATAATTACTGTTTGAGGTGTTTTGCATTTCAGACGAGTCCTTTTAGCAGACTGGACATATATGGCATTTCCTGTTTCGTTAAAAAATGCATTAGTGGAGGGTGCAAAATGATCGTCGCGACGCCTTTGCGAACAACCTTTGCCAAAATGCGGTGCGAATGAAAAAGATCATCTAACGGCAGTACGTAATAATTCCGAAATTGGTTGAAAAGTGCAGCACAAGGTCCAAATGCTACGTGCAAGGAAACACTAATCTTGGTGTTATGCGCAACTGACATCAAACTCGGTAGTGCAAAAGCGTTTGCACTGCCTGTAATCCACCCACCCAGCTCAAAGCTGAGACGTTTGTTTGTTGCATGTATCTTTTTGTCTTTCTTGTATGCATTGCAGGAGCTGAGCACGGGAGATAGGCCTCATCTCAAGCTGGAAAAATCTTGGAAGAAAACAACAAGATCTGGCCTGTGAATCTTGTTGCGTTGCACACGTGCCTTTTGTACTGTTATTACGGGCGTGACAATGACACACTCTCTTGCGTGGAAGAGGCCAATCTTGAACTGAAACGAGACAGGAGGCATCGCCTCTGGATCGTCTATTTTTCTTTTGGTGAGGCTTAGAGCATCTTCAGCTGTTGGCTTCCCAGGGGCGTCTAAAAGCGTCGTTTGGGGGTGAGCCGGCGCAAAAAATGGCTCTGGGGGCGAGTCGGTCCCTAGCCGTCGGCCCCCAGGGCCGCCCCCAGACGCGTATTAAAATAAAAAAAGAAGAACCGTTCGGCGAAGTTATAATAAAAACTAGTTAAATTTCGGTCAAACATGGCAAATTTCAAAGAAATTTGCGCATTTTCATTACATTAACCTAATCTAAAAAAAAGGGGCTGAAGTCGTCGCCGCCATCGTCGTCGTCGGCCTTCTCCTCCTTGACACAGGCGCCCCTACTGGACCCCTGCCCGGCGTCGCCATGGCGGACTGGCGGCGGCGCATCGTCGTCGTCGTCGCTGTCGCATAAGACGACGACCCCGTCTTCATCGCGGCCGCGTCGGCGCTCCTCGAAGCGGCGCAGGGCGGCGCGCTGGCGCTCCTTCTCATTCTCCCGGCGCGCCTTCTCCATCGCAATGGAGTCCTGACGTGCCCATTCTAGGGCCACGTCGTCGTCGTCGAACTCCGCCTTCACTGGCGCCAGCCCCGGCTCCGTCTTCACCGGCGCCAGCCCCGGCTCCATCTTTGGCTTGACGAAGCGCGGAGGAGCCGACGAGGAGGAGGCGCGCCACCCGCCCTCGTTGATGACGATGCCGACGCTGCGAGTGCGCCGACCGATTGGCGTCTCTGCCGCGGGCTCGGCCTTGACGCCGAGAAGTGCCGGAGAACCGGAGGAGTGGGAAGATGAGCGAGAGGAGGAAGACGAGGAGGAGGCGAACCTCCTTGGCGCCATGCGCGTCGGTGTTGCGACGGGGCGGGCCCCGTCGCAGGATAGGTCAACTGCGGGTTGTTGCCGCCGTCGAGGTACGCCAGCACGCCATCCAGCGTGCGGCCGGGGACGCCCCACCACAGGTGACGCCCCTCGCTGTTCTTCACGCCGCCAACCACCGGCGCGCCGTTGGTGGAGGCCAGGCGCTGCTGCTGGCGGCGCTGGAAGTACGCCGCCCAAGCCGCGTGATTGTCGGCGGCGTACTGGGGGAGGGAGCGCTTGTCGTCGGTCAGGGAGGCGCGCGCGACCTCGACCTCCTCGACGAAGTACCTGGGCTTTGCCACGGCGTCGGGTAACGGGGGAACGGGCACTCCCCCGTCGCTGAGCCGCCACCCCGTCGGTCCGGCGCGCATGTTCGGCGGCGCCGGAATGTTCGCCTGGAACAGGAGCCAGGACTCCTGTTCGCGGAGCGAACGGCGGCCGAAGCCGTTCGCCGCCGCCTCGTCTCCGGGGAAGCGCTCTGCCATGGCGACGGGCTCGGCGGTGGTAGAGAGGGAGAGAGAGGGGCTGCCGGTGGCGCTCGGGAGAGGAAGACGGAGACGGAGAAAGAGGGGTTGGGTGGCGGCGAGGGGCGAGTCTGTTGTGGGCACAGGCGACTGAGAGACCATCGGCTTTTATAGCCGCTCCTCGCCCGTGTGTACGCGTGCGAGGGAGGGGAGGCGTCGACGCGCCGTCCCGTGACGCGCCGCCCGTGAGGAATCAATGGCAAGGCTGACCGGCGGCAGCCTTGCCATTGATTTCCCGCGGGAACCGGGGCAGTTGGGGGAAGACGAGCCGCCGTGTCCCTGATGCGGCTGGCCCACGGCTTTTTTGCGCCAAAACAGTTCGCCCCGGCGCCTCCGGGCGCCCCCAGCGTGCCAGGTTCGGCCTGGGTCCACCGGCGCTGTTTTCGGCCCAGGCCGGCGAAAATCGGGCTCCTGAAGGCGTGACTGAGCCGTTTTTTCGACGCCGGCGTAAAAAAAACGTCTGGAAAAACCTTCCTGAAGACGCGGCTCGAGATGCCCTTATGCGCCGTCTGTGATGCAAGCGAGTGGACGAGTCTCCAACGCCTCCATCTACTGTATGACCCATGCAAAACGAGTTTGCATGCAGATGAACGAAAAGGCAGGCCATGCGTCCCATGGCTGGCGCTTCCTGGAACGAACCGAGGCGGCGTGCGCCGACTCGACTCACACGGCGAGCGTGCGCGCGGGTGCGGTGGATTCCGGCGAGGAACTCACGCGGGTTTCCGCCTCCAACTACTGCGATGCGCAGGTCTTGATCGTCACGCTCTTTTGTCGCATGCCTCTTGCTTGTACTGAGTAGACGAGGGTAAAATGGATGCATATAGACATATTTTTAATGTGTTTGTTCACTCATTTTTATATATATTGAAATATCCGAAACATCTTATATTTGTGGACACAGTGAACTATATTCATGGTATGACCAAGTACTAGAGAAAAGAAAACCCACGCAAATTCACCTCTAACGTGCAAGGGAAGATCCAGGACTCCCTGGTGTAACGTGATCCTCGGCACTTCTCTCAGTGGAAGAGAAAAAACATACAATTACAAGCTGATGCACACATTTTCTTTACGAGACAAAAAATAGCGTATGCATGGATCGTGGATGCATGTGCAGCTAGCACGGGACAAAACAAGGTAGCGGGCCAGCTGCCAACTTTTCCAAAAGGAACTTGACGATTCATAGAAATAAAACAGGCACCAATATTTCGAGGAAAGCTCTGGCAACTGTCCATGTTCTTCGAGCGAGTATGAACGGCTGGGACGCTCTTCTTGCATGCGTGCAAGCCGACGGTACAATTCAATGTTAACCATTAGCAATTGGTTTCCATGCATTCTACCAACGGTACAGGAATTTAGCTGCAAGGAGCTTGAATTCTTTTCCATTTTTTTCAAGATAAAAAGAGCTTACTAGAATTCTCAAGCTAACTGCTCAGTAGAAGAACAAAGTGGGGCGTCCATAATTTCTCCACGTTGAAAAGGAACTATGAAATACTACGTCCAAAATTTAAAACGCTTCGCAGTTCAAAGTGAACTGCAAAAACGTCTTAGATATTGGTACAGAGGGAGCAAGTCTTACAAGATCAAATTGCAAACTCAACTATGTAGAATACTGCTGTCAAATGGAGAAATATATACAGCTAAGTAAAATAAAGCCAGAATCGATAACCAATACCACACAAGAAAAAGGTGAGAAATGCAACTCGCTACACACCACACCCAGTATCATGACTACGTATCTGACACCTGTGATTCTAATTGTCCAATGCGCAAACCAAATAATTCCCGAGGCAATAAAGAACAGACCGACCCAACCCTCTTATTTGATGGTATATCTAATTCGCCAACCTGTAGCAAAACCAGCAGCTTGGCAACTCAATTATGTGTGTTACATGACTGAAACACTCATCACTCAGCGAGTCCTGCGGCTGTTGGCTGGTTTAGATGGAGAAGATGGATTCTTCTTGGCAAAATCAACAAGATCCTTGAAAAGGGCATCCTCAGGTTTGGGCTGGCGGGATGCGGTTGACACTGATGCGCTCTTCCCATTCTCAGTGTTCCTTTGATTAAGAGAAAGGCTTCCTGTCCGCGTCAGCATCTCATCGTAGCCCCCTTCATTGTTCTCACCAGGAAAGCCATGTTGTTGCTCAAAGAACTGCTGTCTTTGGCCATACCTTGCAGGAGGAGGCGGTAGGGAAACTGGAGCTTGCGCTTCCCATGGAGCTTTTGGAAGATCTTCACTAGTTGACGACGAAGAAAAACCAGGCAGCGCAGTGGGGTTTATAAAGTCATCGTCAGGAAGGCTCTCAAGCTTATTCACAGATGGCTCACTCATAGGGCGAGAAGGCATGGAAAAACTGGGTGCTGCAGTTGGGTTTATGAATTCATCAGGCACATTTTCTGACCTGCTATCATAATTTGGCACTTGATCTGTTTCTGTTTTTGAATGAGATGGTGCAGACATATTGGCTGGGGCCGTTGGGTTGACAAAATCATCTGGTACTTTTTCAGACTTATAGGAGTCCCCACTTAGATAGTCGACACTGCTTGCCTCTGTGTAAACAGGCCTTTTTGTCGATGGTGGTGGAGGAAGAAGTGGGCTTGGGTATGGCCTTTCATTTCTTGGAACAGAAGACATGTTGCCCTGTGCTGCTGCGCCATCCCTTGCAGACCTATAATTTAGTCATGAGGAACGCAATTTGAGAAAATGATAATACAAGTTTTGATGTTGCAGAAACTATCCAAAGCATGGAACACTAACATGGATGAAAAGATAATAATAAAAATATAATGGAAAGGAATACAGCTTACCTGCGGGAAAGCACGGAGAACTCATCTTCTGGTTCATCGTCCTCATGGTGTACATTAAGAAGGGGGGCAAATGAAGCACCAGCAGGCCGAGGAGGGGCTGTCCCTTGGTTTACGTTACCAGCAACAGGCACTGGTATATTTGGAGGGACTCCTTTTGCTATGTCATCATGACGCTGAAGAACACGCTGCAACTCATCATTTAGTCCTAGAGCCTGAAACAGAAGGCTCTCATCGCTGCAGAGGGAATACCAGAAGTCCTGTCACATGACAATGTAAAATGTACAGAACCAAAAAGGCAGAGTGAAAAAATGCATACCCAGTATCGCTAACAAGATCCATCACACGAGCATGATAAGAACGACACTGCCCAACAAGGTCAACAATGACCTCCTCCCTCACACCCTATAACATGAAGCACAATCAAATCAATATTTACAGTAAACAGCACTGGCACATGAATGACATACATCAATAGCCAAAACGTCAAAACATCAGTTCTCCTGAATATCACTTCATGTATCTCATGAATACACTAAACAGAGAAGCAAAAGGGCATACATCAACAGAAGTTCTACTTTTCTAAGAATATCAGTTCATTGTCTTAAAAAACAAGGCCAAAACATCAAGTACAAGCGATTCAGGCCAGCATAATGTAAATAGAATAATTCAATTTCCAGAAGACTATTATGTCAGTATCGTTCTCCATTCCATCATCAAACTTTGTAACATTTTATAAGGTAGGCGCCATTACATTCACGTAATAATTCCGCTAAGGGCATCTACAACGCGGGCGATAGCAGCCGGGCGCCAGGATTTATTCCCCAGGCAATGAGCGGTTACGAGGATTAATCCTGGCATCGACCGCCTCCTCGACGCAAAACAAGGAACCGGGCGCTAGGCCCTTTTCCTTCACGAGCTGAGACAAGGCGCTGTTTCCAGTCCGGATGTTTAGCACCGCTTGTTAGCACCTTGCATTGGAATAGACAGCGCTTAGTGCTTTTTAATTTTTCTGGTATTTGTTTTTTTTTCTGTTTAAGTGTCTAGATAAGCTTTTAAATGTTTATTTGTAGATGCCCTAATGGGAGCCAAATCCTGGTAGGTGAATTAACACTCATGTGCCCTCTTTAACTGGTGACTGCTCGGTTCTCCTGAAATCTACATTCAAGTATTCATATGTACAAGTTAAAGAAAAGAGTACGGCTATTAATTTCTATTCCCTCCGTCAGGGTTTATTGGGCCCCCTTGTATTTTGGGTTCAACTTCGACCATCTATTTGAGTATCAAAATAGTATATGCTACAAAAAAGTGTATTGTTGGATTTGTATTTGAAAGAGGTTTTTCCACGATATAATATTTGTGACATACAGTTTACGTTTTATTGGTCAAATTTATGGTTAAACTTTGGCCCATAATAAAAGGAGCTCCAATAAACCCGGACGGAGGGAGTATTTAAGCATTCATGTATCTTGGAGATGGTATGATGTTAAGAATGTTTCATTTGGGTCAAAATGGAATGCTTACAGTCATCTAAACTTGCAGGAAACAACTGAGTTAGCAACCAAGGTTTCAATCATACAATCAAGGGTATTTATGTTACAGGCCAATAAAGTTTTTAACAGCATGAATAAGCTTTTAAATGGGTGGAATGTACTCCAGACATGCCACATGAGTTGGAAGTTGAGTAAACAAGTACTCCCTGCGTCCCATATTAATTGTCGCTGAAATGGATGTATGTAGATGTATTTCAGTGCTAGATACATCCGTTTGAGTGACAACTAATATAGGACACAGGGAATATTTTATTATCCATTACAGACGAAGAGGCCTGATTAACAATGGCACAGTCACAAGACTGAAATACATGAGAATGCATACTGAAACAGCTCAACTCACTATATGTAGATTTACTTACGATCTCTTGAATGTAGTATTAAGATGTAAAACAACAAATAGTAAATCATATATCTCAAATATAGTATTAAGACGTGAAACAATAAATAAATCATATGTTTATGCCTAATTTTTTTACTAAACCAAGAAAAATGTAAGTCTGGAAGAGATACCAATCATAATAAAAGAAACCAATGAATGCAAAACAGAAAGAAAAAGCAAGACCCTGCAATTATAATACACTAAAACACAAACACAATGCTTTTGAGAAGGTCACCTCTGGGTGTCTGTGGTCAAGTGCATTTAACATCTCATCCAGCACATCCACAATTCCTCGAGCACTCTGGATCTCGCTTAGACTGTAATTCACATTGGACAAGAAAAATGAGGATAGATCAAAACTAAAGAAGTTCTGCAGGGATGAAAAGATAAACACAATTACTAGAATACAATCACTGTTTGATATGATTATGAAAATGAGACCTTCAGAAGTACTCCTCCGTATCAAAATATAAGACAGTGTCAAAAAAACGTCTTATATTTTGACAGAGGGAGTAAATAGTATCTTGTGTGTGCCGTAAACTATAAAGCCTTGTCTTTTGTCGCCAGAAATACCTATGCAATTACCAAAGCTTTTTAAACTTAAAATGACCCTAGTTGCATGGATATGAGCCTTTGTTGCACAGGGAGCCAGAAACAAATTAGTAGCCAGTGCAATGCTTCATTGCTACAAGCTAGTATGTTTTTGGGTTTACTGTAAGAACAAATGAGGATAGTGCCAACCACAAAGAGTGGAGGTCCAGGTACAAGAACAATATGCGCTAACTGCTAAGAAATATCCAAGTTATATAATGTGGCTATGAGAGGTGTAGTGTGTTTGATCGATCCTATTGGTTTGATGTTATGTGTGCATGTTTTGCAACCCTTTTTGGCTATGCTTGTTTCAATGAAAATAATCAAAATAAGGAATACTCTGTAATTGTTGTTTTATCGGCGCATACGAACTCACAGCTAATCACAAACAAGTCTGCAGTCACTAGAAAGGAGGGGGTGCAACCAAGGGAAGCAAAACAAACAAAACAAGGCACACAAGACAAAAAGCAAACAAAAATGGGATAAGAGAAGATGAATGCAACACTAATAAGTGAACAAACAAAAGGAACCAAATCATAAATCAAATATGCATGCAAAAAAAAATACCTCAGGGGAGGTGCAGCAGGGGTACTAGATTGGAGAGAAGCTTGTATAGCTACATCTTCATAGCTTTGACCTGGAGGATATAGATGTGGCTGCCTCAAAGGTTGAGTCTGAGGAGGTGTAAACAGTGGAACTGTATTCTCCTCGCGAGGCGGAAAATCGACACCAGCTGCCTGCAGAAAGAAAAGGAAAGGCATCCTGGTCATGGTTTGTACTGAAGGAATTGCTTAGTAACTCAGCATATTACTGTATATCTACTTCTACTAAGTAGTAAGTATGCAGTGAAAATATGAAATGGAGCAGACCAAAGTCCATGGGAAAAAATAGTTATTAAGCAAAAAGCTGAGAATTATATAATTGTACAACATAGTATAGATAACAATAAAGAAGTCATAAGTGGAAGGTACCCTGAGTTCTTGGTACGCAGTGTGGTACTGGGGATATCTCCCGGAAGGACCTCCAAAAGCCACTTGCCATGTGTCAATCAGACTCAATATTTTCTCCCGAACGTTTAAGTCTGGCTGTAAAGATAAATATAGGATCAAAACGGAGGGACTTGAATCTAGGAAAACAATAGTTAACCATTCAATTAGTATCGCCACCTTTTTCTTTACTATCTTAACCATTTCACTTAGTATATCACGCTCAATGATTTGTTGGTAAACAATATCCCCGCAATTTTTGCTTAGAGTCTCTAGCACCTGAGAAAAAGGCAAGATAATTAAATCAGCGTACAATATAGATATGCACATAAGAAAAAATGTATACTGCTTTTCAAAACAAATGGATGCACACGTGGAAACATAAAACTTAGACGAGACGACATATTTAAACTAAGTGACAAACAGAAGAAGCATTTTTTGAAAATGTATGCATTATTAGCAACTGAAAGTATGTAGAACTTGTGTATTACAACAAGACCAGGCACATTTAACAAAATTTAAAAGATGTTGTACCAAGTCACAACTCCCAATAGTTAAATATACAAGAAATTTCGTAGTACTCACATAAAGGGCCAGAATTTGCACTTTTGAATTCTTATTCCCAAGGCGCTTCTTTAGGAGCTTAAGCGCATCCTTTGCTTGTCTGCATTTCAGGTTCAGCGAGCATTTATCAATATGCTTTGTGTAAAACATGTGAAGATGGCAAGTTAAATTGGAGAGCACTGCCAAAAAATACTGCATTCATAACACTATATAAAACAACAATGACAGCAATCCAATCCAATATACTAAACTAAGCAATATGCAGCACTCACACCATGAACCGAATTATAAAGTACTAATCATTAATACAGAGCAGAGTGGCTCCCATTATTCGTAAGATCGCAATTATAATATTAGTGGTCACAAGTTTGAAATCACCCTTTATAGGCATATTGACCTTCTTGAGAGCCTTAGGTAATTCCAGCTATCCATAAAACTCCGGAAGTTACAACTCACCCCCAGGATAGGGAAGAGTAACAAACAAGTTTTATTCCATGTGACTTTGAGTACTCATTGTAAATACTTCATCGCCAAATATCATGGGACATAAAAAACACAGGTTAACAACAGATACCGCTGATCCATCACAACTTATTCTCTGAGACTGGTGACTGGCACAGCTAATTATCAACAAACTATTCATCAATTAACAAGACACCTTACCGTCCATGCTAACAACCATACAAACCTAATATTCCAGATTCCTAATAAGTTACAAAAAAAGGCTAGAAACCTAGACAAGCTGCAGATACACCGCAGCAACAAATTGTCAATAACATATTGTAGAGAACACATGGTTTTCTCTAATAACATAAGTCGGACAGGATGGAATGCAACAAATAAGGCCATCAATTTTTTTTAAAAAGAAAAGAACAGCATCAGAACCATAATTAATCTCTCTGCTAGAAAGAATTAGCAGATTAGCAATATTTCAGAAGATTAATCCAAACAAATCATGTTCATGATGAAAGGCAAACACAGAGGGGCGGCCTGTTCATACCCGGGATCCATGTTGATGATGTCGCAGAGCTCGATGTTGACGGCCCAGTCGGGCCCGATCAGCATGTCGCTCGTCGCCCTCTCTGCGCACGCCACGGCCGCCGACATTCCAAACCGGCCGAGCGAACCCACCACCGCGACCACGCCCAAAAACCCTAAATCCTGCACCGAACGAAATACCCCTGATCAATCAGCGACAAGATCCACCACGCCGCGAAACCCCAGCCCCGACTCGATCCCTCCCTGCCCCCGACCTAGCTCCTGACCCCCAAACCCAAAGAGCCCGAGAATTTTACCGAATCTGAGCGGAGATCAGCGCCGGAGCCGCCCCTGCTCCGATCCGGGGCGATGGTGCCGACGCGCTCGTGCCAAGACGAGGGGGGCGGGGAGTGGGTTCGTGGGAATGGAGGGGGCGGATCAGATTTGTGGCGGACTGGTGTGGGATTGGAGGTGTTCTTGGTAGGAAAGAAAGAAAGAAAGACTGGGTAGAGTGGGTTGGGGTTGGGGAGGTGGGGGAGAAGGGAAAACGCGGGGGGGCGGACGTGGACTTTTTCCGGCGTGAATGTGAGGGCCTGCAATTCTAGACTAGAGTAGCGTTTCGTGTTTTTATTTCTTTTTCGTGTTCTGGGGGGAGAAAAATCTTGGCTTTATCCGGTGGTTTGGAGCTCTGGAATCTGGATGGTGAAGGGTTTCAGTTTGTTTTGGTTTTTGTTGCTTGGAGCGGAGCGGGGTCAAATTTGCTTTGGGCGGTTATTTTACTGTTGTCGTGTGAATTGAGGGTGAGATCCATGTGATGCTGTTGCAAAGAGCCATGTGATGCAAAGTTAGTTTTGTATGGATACTTAGGTAGTAAGCAACCCCCATATTTGGTTTGGGGTATGCATTTCAATGATATCCTTTTCTCTTTCTTTTTTTTTAAGACTGTCAAAGTAGTATAAAGAACATCAAAAGTAAAAAATTACATTCAAGTTCGTAGACCATCTAGCGACAACTACGAGCATTGGAGCGAGCCGAAGACGCACTGCCATCATCGTCCCTCCCTCATCAGAGTCTCTATTTATAGGATTTTTTTTGCGTCGGCTTCACGCGAAGATGGGCCTCGAGGTGAGCACAACCCACCAGGACGCGCCTGGGCCCCTGGCGCGCCCCGGTGTCTTGTGCCCTACTCTTTCACCTTCTGGTCCTTCCATAAAGCTTCGGGGGTCTCTTTTGTTTCAAAAAAATCGTCAAAAAATTTCAGCTCATTTGGAAAACTTTCATTTCTGCACAAAAAAACAACAACATGGTAGTTCTGCTGAAAACAACGTCAGTTCCGGTTAGTTCCATGCAAATCATACCAAAATCATATAAAATTATTGTAAACATGGCATGAATACTTTATAAATTATAGATACGTTGTAGATGTATCAGTTCTAGCTAGATCTGTCCATGTGATAGGGTTAGATCTTCCGATCTGTTTGGCTGTGATGGTGTAGTAGCTACTTGTGATGGATTTGGAGCATGCTAGGGGTTGTTCCCATGTGGGCAAGTATTGGTAGCTAGTGGTCATGGATGGATTGGTAGTATGCTTAGATGTGTGGTATGCTGGTGTGCAAGTGTTGAACAAGATCATCCATGTGTCCATGATTAGCACTTTGTTATGATGTGTTGAGTTGTGGTATGCTTTGATGGATTTGTTAGTTTTGTCTTCAACTAGATCATCCATGTGTGCATGTGTTACTGCTAGTTCGATCTGTCCATGTACTGCTAGTTCCTACTGTCCATGTGTAGTGTCTTGTGGTGTTGATGACGCTTACGTTTGTAGGACATGACCACGCAAGAGTATAGTCAGGCCCTCATTCTGCCCGAGAGTCAGTTCCCGCCGTCGTATGTTGAGGACTCGCAACCTCCTATGGACTAGATGCCTATTGATTCAGAGGCTTTCGAGGTGCTGCCTACAGCTCCTGCATTTGTGTTGGCTCAGCCCAATGTTGTTTCTCATGCTGCTGCACAAAAGGCAGCCGCAAAGGATAAGAAGGATGGCAGGGGGGACAACATGAAATGGCAGTTGTTCCTCTCCACTTTTGTTCTTAACAAGATGTGTGAGATCATAGCTAGTGTGGTGAGGAGGTGGGCTTCAAGAAGGTGCACTTAAACCTTGTTGCAAAGTGGGTGTTCGACTTCTGTGGATAGGAGGTCACCTTGACCAAGATGTACAACCACCTGAGGAAGTGGAGAGCGAGGTGGATCACCGCGTCCAAGCTGAGAGACCTCAACGGTGCTTCATGGGATAGGGGACCTGCTCGATCCTTCTGGAGGCATGGCACTACCAAGGCCACATCGTGGTTAGCTCACAAACCATGCCATTCTAACAAACCAGCAATTTAAGCATATGAACCATTGCCATACTAACTAACCTTTCTACCCTATTTCTTCTTAGGCTCACCCCAAGGACGCAGAGTTCCTCAACACTCCTATCCAGAACTACCACCAGATGCAGCAGATCTTCTCCTTCGGGCTAGCAACCAGCAAGCATGCCATGGGCTATGGTCAGTGAGGGAGTCCTGGATTATGGGGTCCTCGGGGATCCGGCCTATGTGACATGGCCCGGACTGATGGGTCGTGAAGATACAAGATAGAAGGCCTTCCCCCGTGTCCGGATGGGACTCTCATTTGCGTGGATGGCAAGCTTGGCGTCCGGATGTGTATTTTCCTTTCTTTGTAAACCGACTCTATACAACCCTAGGCCCCTCCGGTGTCTATATAAACCGGAGGGTTTAGTCCATAGAGGCTAAGACAAATCATACAGGCTAGACATCTAGGGTTTAGCCATTACGATCTCGAGGTAGATCAACTCTTGTAACCCCTATACTCATCAAAGTCAATCAAGCAGGAAGTAGGTTATTGCCTCCATCAAGAGGGCCCGAACCTGGGTAAAACATCGCGTCCCCTGCCCCTTGTTACCTTCAATCCTCAGACGCACAGTTCGGGACCCCCTACCCGAGATCGGCCGGTTTTAACACCGACAATGGTGCTTTCATTGAGAGTTCCATTGTGTTGTCAACAGAAGGCTCGATGGCTCGTTCGATCATCTACAACGATGTCGTTTTGGGGGAAGCTTTCTTCCCCGGTCAGATTTTTGTATTTGGTGGCTTTGTTCTGCGTGCCAACTCGATTGGCCACCTCGAACAGATCGATAGCTACGCCCCTGGTCATCAGATCAGTTTCGGGAACCTAAACTATGTCGCTGATATCCGAGGAGATTTGATATTCGAAGGGTTCGCGGCTCTGAGCACCGCTCTGGCCTTAGATCCGGAGCAAACTGCCAGGTCCGAAGATGGGAGTTTGGAGCCCACCGAACTCTCCGCTGCAAGCTGCACTATCGAAGATCCAGAGGTGATTGAGTCCATGCTGAACTCAGATTCAGATCGGGTTCCTCCTATTGCCGAAGGGCCGGACTCGCCCCTGGACTCTAGATCCGAACTCTCGAAGTCCGCGCCAAGCAAGCATGGCCAGGAGGACTTTGCCCTAGCCGGCCTTGCGGACTCTCGCTTCCCCGTCCAAACCTCGCTCTTAAACGAGGCTCTGGACTTAATGCGATTGAGGGAGTCCTGGATCTAAGGGGTCCTCGAGCGTCCGGCCTATTATCCATGGGCCGGACTGATGGGTTGTGAAGACATGAAGGCCGAAGACTGTACCCGTGTCCGGATTGGACTCTACTTGGCGTGGGAGGCAAGCTTCGCGATCGACTATGAAGATTCCTTCTTATGTAACCGACTCTATTGCTATCTCTTTTAGCACTGCGTTGGTTTTTCCCAAAGAGGAAGGGATGATGCAGCAAAGTAGCGTAAGTATTTCCCTCAATTTTTGAGAACCAAGGTATCAATCCAGTAGGAGGCTACGCGCAAGTCCCTCGCACCTACACAAAACAAATAAATCCTCGCAACCAATGCAAATAGGGGTTGTCAATCCCTATAAGGCCACTTACGAGAGTGAGATCTGATAGATATGATAAGATAATATTTTTGGTATTTTTATGATAAAGATGCAAAGTAAAATAAAGGCAAAGTAAATGGCAAAGTAAATAACTAAGTAGTAGGAGATTGATATGATAAAGATAGACCCGGGGGCCATAGGTTTCACTAGTGGCTTCTCTCGAGAGCATAAGTATTCTACGGTGGGTGAACAAATTACTGTTGAGCAATTGACAGAATTGAGCATAGTTATGAGAATATCTAGGTATGACCATGTATATAGGCATCACGTCTGAGACAAGTAGACCGACTCCTGCCTGCATCTACTACTATTACTCCACTCATCGACCGCTATCCAGCATGCATCTAAAGTAATAAGTTAAAAACAGAGTAACGCCTTAAGCAAGATGACATGATGTAGAGGGATAGACTCATGCAATATGAAGAAAACCCCATCTTGTTATCCTCGATGGCAACAATACAATACGTGCCTTGCTGCCCTTACTGTCACCGGGAAAGAACACCGCAAGATTGAACCCAAAGCTAAGCACTTCTCCCATTGCAAGAAAGATCAATCTAGTAGGCCAAACCAAACTGATAATTCGAAGAGACTTGCAAAGATAACCGATCATACATAAAAGAATTCCGAAAATATTCAAATATTATTCATAGATAGACTTGATCATAAACCCACAATTCATCGGTCTCAATAAACACACCGCAAAAAGAAGATTACATCGAATAGATCTCCACAAGAGAGGGGGAGAACATTGTATTGAGATCCAAAAGGAGAGAAGAAGCCATCTAGCTACTAACTATGGACCCGTAGGTCTGAAGTAAACTACTCACACTTCATCGGAGAGGCTATGGTGTTGATGTAGAAGCCCTTCGTGATCAATGCCCCCTCTGGCGGAGCTCCGGAATAGGCCCCAAGATGGGATCTCATGGATACAGAAAGTTGTGGCGGTGGAATTAGGTTTTTGGCTCAGTATCAGATCGTTTGGGGGTACGTGGGTATATATAGGAGGAAGAAGTACGTCGGTGGAGCAACAGGGGGCCCACGAGGGTGGAGGGCGCGCCTGGGGGGTAGGCGCGCCCCCTACCTCGTGGCCTCCTGTTACGTGTCTTGACGTAGGGTCCAAGTCTCCTGAGTTGTATTCGATGAGAAAATCACGTTCCCGAAGGTTTCATTTCGTTTGGACTCCATTTGATATTCATTTTCTTCGAAACCCTAAAATAGGCAAAAACAACAATTCTGGGATGGGCCTCCGGTTAATAGGTTAGTCCCAAAAATAATATAAACATGGATAATAAAGCCCAATAATGTCCAAAACAATAGATAATATAGCATGGAGCAATCAAAAATTATAGATACGTTGAAGACGTATCAAGCATCCCCAAGCTTAATTCCTGCTCGTCCTCGAGTAGGTAAATGATAAAAACAGAATTTTTGATGCGGAGTGCTACTTGGCATAATTTTAATGTAATTCTTATTAATTGTGGCATGAATATTCAGATCCGAAAGATTGAAGACAAAAGTTCATATTGACATAAAAATGATAATACTTCAAGCATACTAACTAAGCAATTATGTCTTCTCAAAATAACATGGCCAAAGAAAGTTCATCCCTACAAAATCATATGGTTTAGTCGTGTTTCATTTTCTTCACACAAGAATTCTATCATCATGCACAACCCCGATGACAAGCCAAGCAATTGTTTCATACTTTAGTAATCTCAAATCTATAAACTTTCACGCAATATATGAGCGTGAGCCATGGACATAGCACTATAGGTGGGAATAGAATATAATGAGGGGGGTTATGTGGAGAAGACAAAAAAGGAGGAAGTCTCACATCAACGAGGCTAATCAATGGGCTATGGAGATGACCACCGATTGATGTTAATGCAAGGAGTAGGGATTGCCATGCAACTGATGCACTAGAGCTATAAATGTATGAAAGCTCAACAAAAGAAACTAGTGGGTGTGCATCCAACTTGCTTGCTCACGAAGACCTAGGGCACTTGAGGAGGCCCATTGTTGGAATATACAAGTCAAGTTCTATAATGAAAAATTCCCACTAGTATATGAAAGTGATAACATGAGAGACTCTCTACTATGGAGATCATGGTGCTACTTTGAAGCACAAGTGTGGCAAAGGATAGTAACATTGTCCCTCCTCTCTTTTTCTCTCATCTTCTTTTCTTTTTTTTTCTTTTGGGCATTTTCTCCTTTTTTATGGCCTTTCTCTTTTTTTGGGCCTTCTCTTTTTATGGCCTTTCCTCTTTTTTATGGCCTTTCTCTCTTTTTTTATATTCCTCACATGGGACAATGCTCTAGAAAATGGTGATCATCACACTTCTATTTATTTACAACTCAATGATTACAACTCGATACTAGAACAAAGATGCCTTTATATGAATGCCTCCGGCGGTGTACCGGGATATGCAATGGACCAAGAGTGACATGTATGAAAGAATTATTAACGGTGGCTTTGCCACAAATACTATGTCAACTACATGACCATGCTAAGCAATATGACAATGATGAATGTGTCATGATGAACGGAATGATGGAAAGTTGCATGGCAATATATCTCGGAATGGCTATGGAAATGCCATAATAGGTAGGTATGGTGGCTGTTTTGAGGTAGATATAAGGAGGTTTATGTGTGAAAGAGCGTATCATATCACGGGGTTTGGATGCACCGGTGAAGTTTGCGCCAACTCTCAATGTGAGAAAGGGCAATGCACGGTACCGAAGAGGCTAGTAAGGATGGAAGGGTGAGAGTGCGTATAATCCATGGACTCAACATTAGTCATAAAGAACTCACATACTTATTGCAAAAATCTACAAGTCATCAAAAACCTCGGTACTACACGCATGCTCCTAGGGGGATAGATTGGTAGGAAAAGACCATCGCTCGTCCCCGACCGCCACTCATAAGGAAGACAGTAAAATAACACCTCATGTTTCAAATTTGTTGCATAACATTTACCATACGTGCATGCTACGGGACTTGCAAACCTCAACACAAGTATTTCTCAATTTCACAACTACTCAACTAGCACGACTTTGACATTATTACCTCCATGTCTTAAAACAATCATCAAGCATCAAATTTCTCTTAGTATTCAACACACTCATAAGAAAGTTTTATAATTATTAATCTTGCATACCAAGCATATTAGGATTTTAAGCAAATTACCATGCTATTAAGACTCAAAATAATCTAAGTGAAGCATGAGAGATCAATAGTTTCTATAAAACAAATCCACCATCGTGCTCTAAAAGATATAAGTGAAGCACTAGAGCAAAATTATATAACTCAAAAGATATAAGCGAAGCACATAGAGTATTCTAACAAATTCCAAATCATGTATGGCTCTCTCAAAAGGTGTGTACAGCAAGGATGATTGTGGTAAACTGACAAGCAAAGACTCAAATAATACAAGACGCTCCAAGCAAAACACATATCATGTGGCGAATAAAAATATAGCTCCAAGTAAAGTTACCGATAGAAGTAGACGAAAGAGGGGATGCCTTCCGGGGCATCCCCAAGCTTTGGCTTTTAGGTGTCCTTAGATTATCTTGGGGGTGCCATGGGCATCCCCAAGCTTAGGCTCTTGCCACTCCTTGTTCCATAATTCATCAAATCTTTACCCAAAACTTGAAAACTTCACAACACAAAACTTAAAGTAGAAAAACTCGTGAGCTCCGTTAGCGAAAGAAAACAAAATACTACTTCAAGGTACTGTAATGAAATCATTATTTATTTATATGGGTGTTATACCTACTGCATTACAACTTCTCTATGGTTTATAAACTATTTTACTAGCCATAGATTCATCAAAATAAGCAAACAACACACAAAAAACAGAATCTGTCAAAAACAGAACAGTCTATAGTAATCTGTAGCTAGCGCAAGATCTGGAACCCCCAAAATTCTAAAATAAATTGCTGGACGTGAGGAATTTATCTATTAACAAAAAGAATTAACTAAATAGCACTTTCCAAATAAAAATAACAGCAGTTCTCGTGAGCGCTAAAGTTTCTGTTTCTTACAGCAAGTTCAATAAGACTTTCCCCAAGTCTTCCCAACGGTTCTACTTGGCACAAACACTAATTAAACACAAAAAAACACAACCAAAACAGAGGCTAGATAATTTATTTATTACTAAACAGGAGCAAAAAGCAAGGTATAAAAATAAAATTGGGTTGCCTCCCAACAAGCGCTATCGTTTAACGCCCCTAGCTAGCCATAAAAAGCAAGAATAGATCTAGGTATTGCCATCTTTGGTAGGCAATCCATAAGTGGCTCTCATAATAGATTCATAATGTAATTTAATTTTCTTTCTAGGAAAGTGTTCCATGCCTTTCCTTAATGGAAATTGGAATCTAATATTTCCTTCCTTCATATCAATAATTGCACCAATCGTTCTAAGGAAAGGTCTACCAAGAATAATAGGACATGAAGGATTGCAATCTATGTCAAGAACAATAAAATCTACGGGCACATAATTCCTATTTGCAACAATAAAAACATCATTAATTCTTCCCATAGGTTTCTTAATAGTGGAATCCGCAAGGTGCAAGTTTAGAGAGCAATCATCAAAATCACGGAAACCTAACAAATCACACAAAGTCTTTGGAATCATGGAAACACTAGCACCCAAATCACATAAAGCATAGCATTAATGATCTTTAATTTTAATTTTAATAGTTGGTTCCCACTCATCATAAAGTTTTCTAGGGATAGAAACTTCCAATTCAAGTTTTTCCTCATAAGATTGCATCAAGGCATCAACGATATGTTTAGTAAACGCTTTATTTTGACTATAAGCGTGAAGAGAATTTAGCACGGATTGCAACAAGGAAATACAATCAATCAAAGAGCATTTTTCATAGTTAAATTCCTTGAAATCCATAATAGTGGGTTTAGCAACATCTAGGGTTTTAATTTCTTCAATCCCACTTTTATCAAATTTAGCATCAAGATCAAAAGATTCAGAATTATTGGAACGCCTTCTAGGTAAAGGTAGATCATATTCAGTCCCATCATTATCAAGATTCATATTGCAAAACAAAGATTTAATAGGGGACACATTAATAACTTTTAGATCTTCATCATTATTTTCATAGGAACTAGAAGAACACGTTTTTATAAAGGCATCTTTCTTAGCACGCATCCTAGCGGTTCTTTCTTTGCACTCATCAATGGAAATTCTCATGGCTTTGAGAGACTCATTGATATCATGCTTAGGTGGAATAGATCTAAGTTTCAAAGAATCAACATCAAGAGCAATTCTATCAACGTTCCTAGCCAAATCATCAATTTTAAGCAATTTTTCTTCAATCATAGCATTAAAATTCTTTTGCAAAGTAATAAATTCTTTAATATTAGATTCAAAATAAGAGGGAATATTATTATAATTTCCATAAGAATTGTTGTAGGAATTACCATAATTATTAGAGGGATTACTAGGATAAGGCCTAGGGTTGAAATTTCCTCTATATGCGTTATTACCAAAATTGTTCCTACCAACAAAATTCACATCCATAGATTCATTATTATTCTCAATCAAAGTAGACAAGGGCATATCATTAGGATCAGAAGAAACACTCTTATTAGCAAATAATTTCATAAGTTCATCCATCTTTCCACTCAAAACATTAATTTCTTCTATCGCATGCACCTTTTTATTAGATCTTTCAGGATGCCATTGAGAATAATTAACCATAATATTATCTAGGAGTTTAGTAGCTTCTCCTAAAGTGATTTCCATAAAAGTGCCTCCCGCGGCCGAATCGAAAAAATTTCTAGAAGCAAAATTCAATCCGGCATAAAAATTCTGAACAATCATCCATAAATTTAAACCATGAGTAGGGCAATTACGTATCATTAATTTCATTCTCTCCCAAGCTTGTGCAACATGTTCATGATCAAGTTGCTTAAAGTTCATAATATCATTTCTAAGAGAGATGATCTTAGCAGGAGGAAAATACTTAGAGATAAAAGCATCTTTGCACTTGTTCCATGAATCAATACTATTTTTAGGCAAAGACGAAAACCAAGCTTTAGCACGATCTCTAAGAGAAAAAGGAAATAGCTTCAATTTAACAATATCATTATCCACATCTTTTTTCTTTTGTATGTCACACAAATCAACGAATCTATTTAGATGGGTAGCGACATCTTCACTAGGAAGGCCGGAGAACCGATCTTTCATAACAAGATTCAGCAAAGCAGCATTAATTTCACAAGATTCAGCATCGGTAAGAGGAGCAATCGGAGTGCTAATAAAATCATTGTTGTTGGTATTGGTGAAGTCACACAATTTAGTATTATCTTGAGCCATCGTGATAAGTAAGCAAACTAACACACAAGCAAACAAAAAGCAAGCGGGCAAAAAGAGGCAAATAGAGGGAGGATAGAGAGAGAGGGCAAATAAAATGGCAAGGGTGAAGTGGGGGAGAGAAAAACGAGAGGCAAATGGCAAATAATGTAATGCGGGAGATAAGGGTATGTGATGGGTACTTGGTATGTTGACTTTTGCGTAGACCTCCCCAGCAACGGCGCCATAAATCTTTCTTACTACCTCTTTTAGCACTGCGTTGGTTTTCCCCGAAGAAGAAGGGATGATGCAGCAAAGTAGCGTAAGTATTTCCCTCGGTTTTTGAGAACCAAGGTATCAATCCAGTAGGAGGCTACGCGCGAGTCCCTTGCACCTGCACAAAACAAATAAATCCTCGCAACCAACGCAAATAGGGGTTGTCAATCCCTATAGAGCCACTTACGAGAGTGAGATATGATAGATATGATAAGATAATATTTTTGGTATTTTTATGATAAAGATGCAAAGTAAAATAAAGGAAAAGTAAATGGCAAAGTAAATAACTAAGTAGTAGGAGATTGATATGATAAAGATAGACCCGGGGGCCATAGGTTTCACTAGTGGCTTCTCTCGAGAGCATAAGTATTCTACGATGGGTGAATAAATTACTGTTGAGCAATTGACAGAATTGAGCATAGTTATGAGAATATCTAGGTATGATCATGTATATAGGCATCACGTCTGAGACAAGTAGACCGACTCCTGCCTGCATCTACTACTATTACTCCACTCATCGACCGCTATCCAGCATGCATCTAGAGTATTAAGTTAAAAACAGAGTAACGCCTTAAGCAAGATGACATGATGTAGAGGGATAGACTCATGCAATATGAAGAAAACCCCATCTTGTTATCCTCGATGGCAACAATACAATACGTGCCTTGCTGCCCTTACTGTCACCGGGAAAGGACACCGCAAGATTGAACCCAAAACTAAGCACTTCTCCCATTGCAAGAAAGATCAATCTAGTAGGACAAACGAAACTGATAATTCGAAGAGACTTGCAAAGATAACCAATCATACATAAAAGAATTCAGAGAAGATCCAAATATTATTCATAGATAGACTTGATCATAAACCCACAATTCATCGGTCTCAACAAACACACCGCAAAAAGAAGATTACATCGAATAGATCTCCACAAGAGAGGGGGAGAACATTGTATTGAGATCCAAAAAGAGAGAAGACGCCATCTAGCTACTAACTATGGACCCGTAGGTCTGAAGTAAACTACTCACACTTCATCGGAGATGCTATGGTGTTGATGTAGAAGCCCTCCGTGATCGATGCCCCCTCCGGCGGAGCTCCGGAACAGGCCCCAAGATAGGATCTCATGGATACAAAAAGTTGCAGCGGTGGAATTAGGTTTTTGGCTCCGTATTTGATCGTTTGGGGGTACATGGGTATATATAGGAGGAAGAAGTACGTCGGTGGAGCAATAGGGGGCCCACGAGGGTGGAGGGCGCGCTTGGGGGGTAGGCGCGCCCCCCTACCTCGTGGCCTCCTGTTACGTGTCTTGACGTAGGGTCCAAGTCTCTTGAGTTGTATTCAATGAGAAAATCACGTTCCCGAAGGTTTCATTCCGTTTGGACTCCGTTTGATATTCCTTTTCTTCGAAACCCTAAAACAGGCAAAAACAACAATTCTGGGCTGGGCCTCCGGTTAATAGGTTAGTCCCAAAAATAATATAAAAGTGGATAATAAAGCCCAATAATGTCCAAAACAGTAGATAATATAGCATGGAGCAATCGAAAATTATAGATACGTTGGAGACGTATCATCTATGTAAACCCTAGATCCCCTTGGTGCCTATATAAACCGGAGGGGTTAGTCCGGAAAAGATATATTCATTACCATAGTCATACAGGCTAGGCTTCTAGGGTTTAGCCATTACGATCTCATGGTAGATCAACTCTTGTAACACTCATATTCATCAAGATCAATCAAGCAGGACGTAGGGTATTACCTCCATAGAGAGGGCCCGAACCTGGGTAAACATCGTGTCCCCCGTCTCCTGTTACCATCGATCCTAGACGCACAGTTCGGGACCCCCTACCCGAGATCTGCCGGTTTTGACACCAACATTGGTGCTTTCATTGAGAGTTCCACTGTGCCGTCAATGAGAGGTTCGATGGCCCCTCCGATAGTCTATAGTGACGCTGTCCAAGGAGAAACCTTCCTACCCGGATAGATTTTCGTATTCGGCGACTTCGTACTGCGGGCCAACTCGCTTGGCCATCTAGAGCAGATTGATAGCTACGCCCCTAGCCATCAGGTCAGATTTGGAAGCTTGAACTATGTCACGGATATCCGTGGAGACTTGATCTTCAATGGATTTGAGACCGCGGCGATCGCTCCCCCTCGCTCCGATGAACATGACCTAAATCTGTCATCGGACCAGGTTCTGGAGATGGTTCATGTAACTGCTACGACCTTAGATCCGGAGCAGTTTGCACCATCCGAAGCCACGGAGTCCACGACATTGGAGCCGCACACAAACTCAACACCACGCAATATCAGCGTCAACGGAATTTCGGACTCGTTTCCGGCTATAAGTTCCGAACCTTGCGTGCTCTCGGACACCGAATTGGATCAGTTATCAATCATCCAGTTTAGCGTCGCAGATGTCTTCCAACACTCGCCCTTCGGCGATGTGCTGATTTTGTTGAAAAACCTGTCCTCGACGGGGGACCCACGGCCGAACTATGTTCGGTTCGAGCTAGAGGCTGATAATGGAGAATTGTAAGTGCATCTAGTGCCCCTTAGTGATTTTGGTGTATTGAAGACTTATAGGTTAAGGGACTAATGCGTTTGTGAGTGTACACATGTCTATAAGTATATGAGGAGTTTGATATTTACAGAGAAAGTCGACCCCTAAAAATGAAGTTCTTTGACTGAAGACTTTGAAAGTGAAGAAATTGGTGTGACCTTGAAGACTTGGTATTCATTCGATGAACATGAAGCGTGAAGACTTTTGTTTTCGTAGTTTCATTTTCTCTTTCTTGAGTCATAGGAAACACCATACTGTTAAAGGGGGTCGAGGAAATACTAAGGAAAAATTTCCATGTGATGCTCAACTCAAAATCCTACACCTACCAATCCCTTCTAGTGAAGCCATTGGAAATCTCATACAGTCCAGTCATATTCTTAAGTGACAGAGACGAAGTTCTTCTGGTCTCTGAGGAATTTGTTCTGACTGAGGAGTTAGGAATTTGCCAGTGCGGATTACCTACACAGTAAGGAACATGATAGCCCTGAGGATTTTGCTACTCAAAATTCCGACTGTTGTTGTGCTATGAGCCAGCTGTCCCAAAATATCTATCCACCTAACGGTCATATCATTAAAGGGCATTTATGTCTTATCATGTCGGGCTGCTCCCTAGGCTATAAATAGCCGCCCCCTACAACCACTAGCTGGTTGGCTGCTCCGAGAGAAACTCACACTTGTCATTTGAGAGCAACCCATCCTCCGAGGACTTTGAGCAAAAATCATCAAGTGAGGAAAAACCCAAACCCAAACACCTACAAACCCCAAGTGATTGAGCATCACTGAAGAGATTGATCCTGCGTGGATCCGACGCTTGTTACCTTTGAAGATTGTGCTTCTTCCATACGGTTAGGCATCATGGTCTAGAGCATCCAAGAGGAATTGTGGATCACCGAGTGACCGAGTTTGTGAAGGTTTGGAAGTCGCCTGAAGACTTACCACGAGTGATTGGACGAGGTCTGTGTGACCTTAGTTCAAGGAGAATACGGTGAGGACTGGGTGTCCTGAGCTGCGTGTTCAGGACTGGGTGTCCGGGACTGTGTGTCCTCGAGTTTAAATACTCAGCCGCTCCAACAGACGTACAACTGAGACAGCAGTTGGAACTGGTCTACCAAATCATTATCTTCACCAAGCTTACTGGTTCTATTTCCTCAACTCTTTCATTTCCTCATAACTGTGTTGTGTGCTTGTTCATATCTGTGTTTGAAGACTTTGACTGAAGACTTTCTCAATTTCCTCAGTTCAATTTCTTTAGTCTGTTTGTCTTCATCCTGTGTTATCCTGTGCTTACGCTTCCTGTACTCTGTGCCTGTCTTCATTTCATCATGATGACTATGCTTGTATTCTGTTATGTTTACGTTTGAGTACTTATCCCACTGCTAGTAGTTCTTCGCTAAGGAATTTCCTCACCAGCAAATTCCTCAGTGAAGAATTTCATAAAAATCGCCTATTCACCCCCCTCTAGTCGATATAACGCACTTTCAATTGGTATCAGAGCAAGGTACTCCCTTGTTCTATGTGATTTTGGTTTAACCGCCTGGAGTTTTAGTTATGTCGACCGCAGGTATGATCAAGGTCTCTGCTGGGTGTCCTACCTTCGATGGGACGGACTACCTCTACTGGAAGAATAAGATGCGAATGCATCTTGAGGCAATTGATAACGATCTCTGGTATGTTGTGGAAAATGGTGTTCCCTCAGTTACACCTTCTCTGAATGCTGCTGATGTGAAGAGATTCAAGCAACTCGACTCTCAAGCGAAGAATATCATATGTGGCCATCTGAGCAAAGGACAGTATGGCAGAGTGAGTGCTTTGGAGACAGCGAAGCTTATCTGGGACAGGTTGTCCAAAGTGAATGAAGGAGTCTCAACACAGCGTGACTCTCGAGTTGATGTTCTTCGCAATCTCTTCAACCGCTTCAAAAGACTCGACAATGAAAATGTTCAACAAACCTTCGATCGCCTCACTAACATCTCAAATGAGCTTCAAGCACTTGGTGCCACTGACATCACCGACCATGAGGTGGTGAAGAAATTGCTGAGATCGCTTGATTCCTCATTTGACACTCTGGCATTGATGATACAAGAACGCGCTGATTACAAGTCACTTGATCCCGCTGATATTCTCGAGAGGCTAAATACTCATGAGTTCCAACTTGCTGAAAAAAGAGATCTTTATGGTTCAAGCTATGGCAGATCACGTGCACTAAAGGCCAAGGCAGTATCTGAGTCCGAAGATGAAGACTCTGGTAGCAGCCTTGGTGATCCTAAAGAACTAAGCCATGATCTGGCTCTGCTGGTGAAGAAGTTCCAAAAGTTCTCAAGACGTGGTCACCTTGGAAGACCCTCAAGGAGCAGTGATTCCTCATCCAGTGACTACAAGAGGAGGCTCTGTCACAAATGCAAGAAACCTGGACATTACATTCAAGATTGTCCTCAGTGGGAAAAGGAATCAAAGAAGAAGAAATACAAGGATTACAGTTCTGATGATGTGAAGAAAAAGAAGAAATCCACAAAATCTTCATCATCAAAATCCTCAAAGCCTTCATATCACAAGAAGAGCAGCTCCAAGAAGGCCAGGGCATTCATTGGCAAGGAAATGGACTCTGAGGCTGAATCTGAAGAAAATGAGGAAGAGGAGTCATCTGAGGAGTCCGAATCCGGAGTGGCGAGCCTAGCTCTCGCTACTGCATTCGTCAGCAAGTCTGTCTTCAACACTGAAGAAAATGACCTCACCAACAAGGCTGATGAAGGTGATGATGACTACCCTCCCACCTATTGCTTCATGGCAAAGGGTGCCAAGGTACTCAAATATACCTCCTCTGAATCAAGTGAGAATGAATCTGATGAAAACCTTAAGCCCGGCTATTCTAAACTTGCTAAGATTGCTGTAAAACAACAAAGGGCTCTTGAAAAGGTTCAAAACATGCTAGACAAAAGTGATGATATGTTGGGTGAAGAAATGGATTGCACTGAAACTTTGACTGAAAATCTTCAGAGACTTCTGTCCAAGCTTGACAATCTTCAAAGTCATCATAACACTCTCTTATCGGATCATGAGAAGCTTTCTTATGAATTTCTTCAAAGAAAGCAAGACCTTGAGAAGCTAAGGGTGAGTTATGAAGATCTTCAGAAGGAGCGCGATTCATTACTTGCTCAACAAATCAACGCTTCTCAGGAAGAATTTGTTCCTCCATGTTTGAAATGCATTGAACGTGAATCTGCTAATTCTTCACCTAAATGTTCAAATGCTGCTAATGTTTCAAATTCTTCACATGCCTCTGCTATCACTAATTCCTCATCTGAGGACATTGCTAGTATCACTGACGATGCAGGGCTGAAGGAATTGTACATGACAGACATGTACAAAAGCCTCAAAGGGCATCAGACTCTTTGTGATGTGCTTAAAAAGCAGATCCTCAATAGGAACCCTAGGAAAGAGGGTATTGCCTTTGAGAGGAAACTCAACGCTGATGGTACATATTGGAAGCCTGAGCAGTACCCCAAAACTACATGGGTTGCTGCAAAGGGACCTCCAGTTGATCCATCTAACCTATCTGGATATGCATGTGAATCTCCTCATTCTGATGATGAGTCATTTGACTCCAACTATAAACTGTTCAAAAATCAGAATGGTGAAGTATTTGCTAGATATGTTGGCACTACCTGCAGGAACGGTTCTCCTATGAAGAAAATCTGGGTTCCCAAAAGATGCCTTGAAAATCTTCAGGTGAATGTCATCATGACGTCACCTGTGAAGAATAGGAACCCCAGATCAAATTCTTCATATGGACCAAATTCTTCATATGGATCAAAGTCCTCATATGAACATCATCGTGCTAACCCGTCTGTTTCACAGGGAAGATCTAAGGATTATGGATATGTGCATTATTCTTCAAATCATTATGTCCATAAGTCCTCGAAGAATTTCTCTGCTTACTCTTATGCTTATTCTAACCCCTCTTATGTGAAATGAAATGGACTGGCTTCTATGCCATCCTTCTCGTATGGAGCTTGCAGAATGATGAACTCTTTTCCACCCCTTCAGATGTGGGTGGTGAAGAAAAAGAACTAATCTCTTCTGCAGGGTCAGGTCTCCAGACGTATGTAATCGTCTAAAGAATTTGCTGGAGACCTGAGCATGCCTGATAGGACGCAGACTAATCATGAAGAAATGAGCTCTCATTTCTCACGTCCTCACACTGCTTTATCTGTTCTGTTGTTTAATGAAATTGATCTGATGAATTGATGTCATATTCTTCACTGATGAAGTATATGAGTTTGTAAGCTGCACTAATTCATCTCCAGGATGATCAACCCAAAGCCACTGAGTGGGTCCTCGATAGTGGATGTACAAATCACATGACTGGTGACAAGAATCTATTGATGGATGCTCCATTATCTCCGTCACATCTGAAGCATATCATCTTTTCTGATAAAGGCAAAAGTCAGGTATTGGGTCTAGGTAAGGATGCAATCACAAATGATCGACACATGGACAGAGTCATGCTTGTTGAGTCCCTAGGATACAACCTTATGTCTGTCTCAATGCTTTGTGATCTTGATATGGTTGTTGTCTTTGGCAAGTACCATTGTGTTGTGCTTATGGAAACTGACAATTTCAAAGTCTTCGAAGGCTTTAGGAGAGGAGAATTGTATATTGTTGTTTTTTCTACAGGACCACAACAAGCCATGTGTCTACTTACAAAAGCTTCAGAAGGCTGGCTCTGGCATCGACGACTTGGTCATGCAGGCATGAGGAATTTGCACACGCTTGCGAAGAAGAAGCATGTCATTGGCATCGAGAATGTCAAATTCCTCAAGGATCACCTGTGCGGAGCCTGTGAAGCTGGAAAGATGACAAAGGCCAAGCATCCAGTGAAGACTATCATGACCACTACTCGTCCATTTGAATTGCTTCACATGGATCTCTTCTATCCTAATCATTATTCTGCTGTTTCAAATGAAGCATCTCAATATGGCTTTGTTATTGTTGATGATTACTCTCGTTATACATGGGTACACCTTATTACTTACAAACATGAAGTGCAGGAAGTCTTCAAACGATTTTCCTCGAGGGCTTCAACCCACTTTAGTGTGAAGATCAAGCACATCAGAAGTGACAATGGCACTGAGTTCAAGAATTCTGGTCTCGATGACTATCTTGATGAACTTGGTATTACTCATGAGTTATCTGCTCCTTATACTCCTCAGCAGAACGGCGTCGTGGAGCGCAAGAACATGACTCTTGCTGAGATGGCTCGCACTATGCTTGATGAATACAAAACGCCTCGTCGTTTCTGGACTGAGGCAATTGATACTGCGTGCCACATCATCAACAGAGTATATCTTCACAAATTCTTCAAGAAGACTGCCTATGAACTCCCCACTGATAAGAAACCCAATGTAAGTTATTTCAAAGTCTTCGGTGCTAAATGTTGGATTAGAGATCCTCATCACAACTCAAAATTTGCACCGAAAGCACATGAAGGGTTTATGCTTGGTTACGGAAAGGACTCGCACACCTACAGAGTCTTCAACAACGTTCTTCACAAGGTTGTTGAAACTGTAGATTGTGCGGTTCGATGAAACTAATGGCTCGCAAAAAGAGCACCTACCTACTGTGATAGATGAACCAGCACCTGAGGAAACTATCAAGTTCAAGGCTACTGAGGATGTCATTCCTATTGAAGAATCTGCTGAAGAATTCATTCCAGAGCATGAAGAACATCGAGCTAATGCACCTGAAGAAAATACTGAAGAAAATGGTGATGAAGAAAATGCTGATCAAATTTTTCAACGACAACCAGCTCATCCTCGCATTGCAAAAGAAGTGCAAGTTGAAAAGATCATCAATGACATCAAAGCGCCAGGTCCTCTCACACGCTCAAAAGCTTCATATTTATCTAACTTTTGTGGGCACTATGCTTTTGTCTCTATTACAGAGCCCACTAAGGTGGATGAAGCATTTCTGGAGCCTGAGTGGATTCAGGCCATGCAAGAAGAATTACATCAGTTCGAGCTCAACAATGTCTGGGAACTGGTCAAACGTCCAGATCCTCGCAAGCACAATATCATTGGCACAAAGTGGATCTACCGCAACAAGCAAGATGAAAATGGCCTTGTGGTACGGAATAAGGCACGACTTGTAGCTCAAGGCTACACACAGGTTGAAGGAATTGATTTCGATGAAACTTTTGCTCCTGTTGCTAGACTTGAGGCTATTCGCATATTACTTGCTTATGCTAACCATCATGATATCACTTTATATCAAATGGATGTGAAAAGTGCATTCCTCAATGGTAAGCTTGAGGAAGAAGTATATGTTGCTCAACCCCCAGGTTTTGAAGATCCAAAGAATCCTGACAAAGTCTTCAGACTCAACAAGGCCTTCTATGGCCTCAAGCAGGCCCCACGGGCGTGGTATGATACCTTGAAGGAATTCCTCATGACGAAAGGCTTCTAACCCGGTTCACTCGACCCTACTCTTTTCACTAAATATTATGATGGTGAATTGTTTGTGTGCCAAATATATGTTGATGATATTATCTTTGGCTGTACTGACCAACGTTATAGTGATGAATTTGCCTATATGATGAGTGAAGAATATCAAATGTCTATGATGGGAGAGTTGAAATTCTTCTCAGGTCTTCAAATTCGTCAACAACGCAATGGCATATTCATATCTCAGGAGAAATACCTCAAGGATGTACTGAGGAAATTAGGCATGCAAGATTGCAAAGGAGTCAAAATTCCTATGCCCACAAATGGCCATCTGTGCACTGATGAAAATGGTATTGACTTTGATCATAAGGTATACCGCTCCATGATTGGCTCTTTATTGTACTTATGTGCATCTAGGCCAGATATAATGTTTAGTGTTTGAATGTGTGCCCGGTTTCAAGCTACACCGAAGGAATCACACCATAAGGCTGTGAAGCATATTCTTCAATATCTAGCTCACACACCAACACTTGGATTATGGTACCCCAAGGGCTCGACTTTTGATCTCATTGGATACTCTGACTTTGACTATGCTGGTGATCGTGTGGACCGCAAGTCAACATCTGGTACATGTCATTTCCTCGGACGATCTTTGGTCTGTTGGTCCTCGAAGAAACAGAACTGCATATCACCATCTACTGCTGAAGCTGAGTACATTGCCGCTGGTTCTTGTTGTGCTCAATTGCTATGGATGAAGCAAACTCTCAAGGACTACGGCGTCAACATGAAGAATGTGCCTCTCTTCTGTGACAATGAGAGTGCCATCAAGATTGCTCACAACCTAGTTCAACACTCGAAGATAAAGCACATTCAGATTCGTCATCATTTTCTTCGTGATCATGTGTTGAAGGGCGACATTTCTATTGAGCATGTGAAGACTGAAGAACAGCTAGCTGATATCTTCACAAAGCTCTTGGATGAGAAGAGATTTAGCAAGTTGCGGTGTGAGCTAAATATCCTAGAATCTTCGAATGTTCTTTGAAAAGGACACTCATCCTAACACTTATGCAAAATTTATGACTTAGATGTACAACACATGAAGAAACGTTTTTCTTCAATCAATGAAGAATAACACTCTTAGTGTGAAGAAATTAATGAAGAATTTGATTCTCAGAAATTATACTATAATTGTACGCGGTGTCTGAAATCATCATTCTTATACGGTGGGTCACGCCACCACCAAAAGTTGAAATTCCTCAATTGATCATATTCTTCAACTTTGCATTGTCTTCACATTCACTTATTGCTAATTCTTCAAGTTGGTTCTTCTGCTAAGTGAATGTGATCGGACCCTTCCCCCTCTATGCTATACTCAACCTAATCTGTTCACAAATTCTTCATGTGCGTTCTATTTGAAACTCGTTCAAAATCTTCACTGTGCCCTTGTCAGCTGAAGAAATTGCGAACGAAACTTTAAAACCTATCTTATCTAAATTTTCGGCTTTGCCGCTCAAACCGTTCCGCGTCCCACGATACACTTATCCATTCACCCACGATCACACATGATCTCCACCTCTCAGTACGTGGGTGAAACATGTCATGCAAATGAGAAGGGTCAGGGGCACGTTCATCCAATTTCTTCGGGCGAGCAGTTTTTCACCGTGGCTATAAATACCCCTCTTTCCCTTCCTCACTTCTTTTACTCCGCTCGACCTCTCTCTCTCTCCAGCTCGAGCTTCTCAAACCCTAGCGCCGCCGCTACTTCATCGTCGCCGATGAGGAAGAGTTACACTGCCTCGACCTCGTCGCCGACGTACTCACGCCGACCGCGGAAATCTTCACTCCGCCGCCGCCGTAGCCGTCTTCCTCCGCCGAGTTAGGGCGTGGAAGATCTACACGGACGAACTTCATCTCTACACCTCAATGTTCATCGTGTTCTTCGTCCAGGCTAATTAAAAGTTACTTTTACTGCCCTCGTTGATTCGAATGATTATCTACAAAATCTTCAAAGGTGTTTTTCTTCATATCTTCACACACTAAACACCTCACAAGTCATATGTTCTTGATTCGTTTCTCTAAGCATCATTTTTCTTCAAGATTCCTCAATTGTGTGGATCTTCGATCTATACAACTCTGGAACCTAAGACAAAGAACGCTTAGTGAAATTATTCAAGACTCATCTGGTCAAATTCCTCAAACTTGTTCTTTTTTGAAAAATCCTCTGAGAACGCATATGACCTCTCAAATTCCTCGCAACTATACTCTGTTCACAGGTACTCATGTTAGCTGCTGAATCACTAGGTTCTCATCAACTTAACTCATTTGCAGTGTTCCTCGAAGAAAAGTTGCATACTTCTTCAGAGAATTCAATTGTCCAAATTCCTCAATTGAAGAAAATGGCTGACGGTAAGAAGCCACAGAAGGGAGGAAAAAGGCCTGAGGTCAATACAACGTTTGAGATCCCTGATGAAATATATGTTGGGTAGTGCACACCTACTGAGGAAACCAAGAATGTGCGCAAGGTGCCCACTCAGAAGATAGAGAGGAGATGGGCCAGAGAGTGGAGGGTGTACAGATATGTCACTCCTAAGTATATGAAGAAATTCACACTCAATCCTCCATGCCCAAGACCTCCATTGGCACATGGCCAAATCGCTGATCCCACCAGCCTCAAGCGCGGTGAAGACTATCCTGACGAATGGGCCAAGCGCCAAGCCAAGTTGGCTAAGCAAGCCAAAGAAGCAGTGAGGAAATTCAATGAAGACTCTGCTGCTGCTGCCTCTGCTGAGGCCTCTTCTGTCAAGCCAAAGAAGGCTATGTCAAAGAAGCCTGCGCACAAGCCAAGTGCTTCACCAACAATGCCCTCAAGGCCAAGTTCCTCAGCAATGCCCTCACGGCCAGAATCCTCAAAGCCCTCACGGCCAATTCCTCATGCTGCTCCTGTTCCTCAAAAGTCCTCACCTCCTCCGCCAAAGTCTTCGGCAGCTCCGACAAAGTCCTCAGCACCTGCTCATCTTGCCTCGTGCCAAAGGTCTGCATGCATGTCTATTGCTTCAGGTGTCTCAGCTAGTTCCTCAGCTGCACCAAGTTCCTCAGCTGGCCCCTCACTGTTGAAGACAAAAGTCAACTGCTGGACGCGGTCCTCGACCAAGTCCTCAAAAGAAGCAAGTCGCTTTCCAAGTGCCGTCTGAAGAAGACGAAGCTGATGATGATGAACTTGCAGAAATCATCAGAGACAGGCAAGTCAGGGCCGCTAGAGCCAAGGGAACAAATGTGCCACTGCTTTTGGATCCCAAGTTGATCCTCGAATACATTGATGTTTGGCACAAGGACCCCAACACTCCCATGCCTGATTTCAAGCTGACTCCTGGTCAAAGTCACATGTTGACTCACTTCATACAAGAAGAGAAATGGAAATTTGAATAGGGGAGGAGAGTGAAGAAAGCGCAGTACAAGAAAGAGCGCTTTCTGAAGCAAAACGTTCTGAAGCTTTCACCTGAAGAACTTGTTGCTCTCCAATTTGAAATCAAGAAACTGAGTGATGAATTTGATCGCTATTATGCTGACTGGCTGGGAGCCAAAGTCAGATTTGTAAAGATCACAGAACAGTTCACCTCCACTGTTGCAGCCCCAACACAATAGGACATTCCTCAGGCTGAAGCATCTGCTCAGCCTACTGAAGAACATGCTAGCACCGCTGATGAAAATCCGGCTACTGAAGAAAATGTGAGTTCCAGGGCTGATGACTGCATTCCAGCCGCTGAAGAAATTGCCAGGGCATCCACTAGTGGTGCGCCTGAAGAAACCAGGGCAACTGCATCAGTTGTGCCTGAAGAAAATCAACCAAATTCCTCAGCTGCTCCTGCGCCAACTTCAACTCCAATCCTTCCATCTGCATCAGATGTGAAAAAGACCATGGCTACAGAGCGTGCTGCAGTGAAGAAAAGGAAAGCATCAGCTGCTTCAGATTCTTCAGCTCCGAAGAAGATGAAGCCCTTGACAAGTTCATTTGCTAATCCGATTGATGTTGTTCCCATCTCAACCAGGCCATCAAAGGACCTTGTTCCTTTTGATGAAGAATATGTGATCCCCAGCAGATCTGATGAAGAAACTCCTTCTGCTGCTTCGTCTGAGCAGTTGGATGAAGAAATTGAAGTGGATGTGATCCCTTCAACACCTGTCATCTCCTCGCCCATGCCTCAGTTCACAGTTGAAGAGGCTGGCGTTGAAGAAATGGAAGATGAAGATGTGGATGTTGGCTGCTCCACACCCGTAATCAGTGATGAATTCTGGGAAAGTCAGCATCCAAACTCTCCAATGTTCACACCGTTGCAGCAAATACCTCAGTCACCTGCACAAACTGTTCAAATGGGCTCTGAAGAAACTCACCCCACTTCATTTGTGCGTGAAGAAATTCCAGCCACTAGCGCTGAAGAAAATGCTGCTGCTGAACATCTGAAGACGCAGACTGCCACTGAAGAGGAACCAGAAATTCCTCAGCCTGAAGAATCTGCGATTGAGATTCCTGAGGTCGTGATGCAACTCACTGACACTCCTCTGCCGAAGCCAAAGGATCCATTCTCACACAAGCAAAAGTTCAAGGCTGATGATTTCTTCGGTGAGCACGTATTCTTTGAAGATTACAACCCATATAACTCTGCTCGCATTAGGAAGAGGCGTTTCTGGACTGCTAGTCAAGCCAATTTCTATTCCTCAGTGTTGTTCAACAAGGAGAAAATCTTCTACATGAGCATATTCCTCAAGTGGATATGGAATCTCTGCCGTGCTTCGCACCAGTCCTTAGTGTTCTTCATGACGCTGGACTGTTAAACTTTTGCTCTGACATATGCGATTGGAATGAAGAACTGATTCTTCAATTCTATGCAACGCTGCACATCACAGGAGATTCTGAAGATGTGAATTCATGGGTGCTGGACTGGATGTCTGAAAATACTCACTACACCGCACCAACCTCTGAATTGCTTCGTGCCTTACCACTCAGTCCTCCCCTTGAAGAAGCTTGTTGTATCTACAGTGAACCTGAGCTTACAAATCATTACATTTAGGTGCTGATGAAACCTTTGAAGCCAGGTCAAGCACCAAGAACCAAATTCCTCGTGAAGGAATTGCTTTACGTGCCCAGAACTGTCTATCGTATTCTTACGAGGACAATGAGTCCTATCAAAGGCCACGACTCATCTGATGAGGAAATTGTTGGCATCATGAAGAATCTGGTATTCAACATCGTTCATGGCATTCCTGTCAATTATCACGATTTCTTCATGAGGACTCTGGCAAATGTTGCACTATCTCCATTTGATCTGAAGCCTTATGCACCTAGGATTATGAGATTCCTCAAGAAAAGGTCTTCACTCAACTACAAAGCTGATTTTTAGAATCACCTTAGCTACTTGCCCCCAATTGAAGTCCTCAAGCATACTTATTCCTCAGTTGATGGAAAGGGCAAGGCACCAGCTGTTATAGATGAAGGCATTCGTCCATTGGATGGTCAGTTTCGCAAAGCTGCTTCTTATTCCACCAATGATGGCTCTGCCACACATGAATCTGCCAATGCACCCAAGTCCACTCCTCAAGCCACTGCTCCGCGTGTGATGACCGACCGTGAACTTCTGCCTAGTCTTCACCAGAAGGTGGATCGAAATGATAAATGGGTTAAGCGTCAGTTTGGTTCACTTCTTCACAACATGACTGCTACACACAATGCAGTGAATAAAAACCATTACTACCTCCATCAAGTCTTCGGTCACACCTGGGCAATCCTGTCACATCTATATGGTGAAGAAGATCTGAAGAAAATGGATCTCAATGAAGATTTTTATTGGTCTGCACCTCCACCGAAGAAATTCAAGAAGGTCAAGATTCCTTCTCTGGTGGCCAGCTCATATTCTTCATCGTGCGACACTGATGAAAATGAAGACTTGGACGACACTGCGGCAGGCCCTTCTACGACAAACGACCCCAACAATGCTGGTGCTTCTTCATCAACTTGATATTCTTCAGGGGCGTTAGTCCTCATATTCGATCCTTTTGGTCATTTGATGACAAAGGGGGAGAATTTTGAGTTAGTCTTCAAGCGGGTCTTTCTATATGGGCGTTTTTTGTTTAAGTTACAACTCTCGTTCTTCTGAGACTTTTATTGGATCGAGTTGTAAACTTAAACCCGATGGTGCTCTGATACTCTTGATGCGTTTTTCTGCATGCTTATTCCTCGTTAATATTAATGCACGCATGTTGAATTACATCAGTCACCATATTTCATCATGCATTTCAAAATCTTCATTGTGATATGTCAAATGCGTGTATGAATTACAAGATATAGGGGGAGATCTCCATGATTCTACTCTTCAAGTGTGCAATGCTTCAAAAGCAAATACCTCACTATGCACATATTCACGGGGAGTTCTTCTATATCTTGTAATCAAATTCCTCAATATCAGTATTTACACTTCATATGTTTATCCCCATTGAAAACTTAACTTATATTGTCATCAATCACCAAAAAGGGGGAGATTGTAAGTCCATCTAGTGCCCCTTAGTGATTTTGGTGTATGGAAGACTTATAGGTTAAGGGACTAATGCGTTTGTGAGTGTACACAGGTCTATAAGTATATGAGGAGTTTGATATTTACAGAGAAAGTCGACCCCTAAAAATGAAGTTCTTCGACTGAAGACTTTGGATTTCTGAAGACTTTCTGAAGACTTTGAAAGTGAAGAAATTGGTGTGACCTTGAAGACTTGGTATTCATTCGATGAACATGAAGCATGAAGAATTTTGTTTTCGTAGTTTCATTTTATCTTTCTTGAGTCATAGGAAACACCATACTGTTAAAGGAGGTCGAGGAAATACTAAGGAAAAATTTCCATGTGATGCTCAACTCAAAATCCTACACCTACCAATCCCTTCGAGTGAAGCCATTGGAAATCTCATACAGTCCAGTCATATTCTTCAATGACAGAGACGAAGTTCTTTTGGTCTCTGAGGAATTTGTTCTGACTGAGGAGTTATGAATTCGCCAATGCGGATTACCTACACAGTGAGGAACATGATAGCCCTGAGGATTTTGCTACTCAAAATTCCGACCGTTGCTGTGCTATGAGCCAGCTGTCCCAAAATATCTATCCACCTAACGGTCATATCATTGAAGGGCATTTATGTCTTATCATGTCGGGCTGCTCCCTAGGCTATAAATAGCCGCCCCCTACAACCACTAGCTGGTTGGCTGCTCCGAGAGAAACTGACACTTGTCATTTGAGAACAACCCATCCTCCAAGGACTTTGAGTGAAAATCATCAAGTGAGGAAAAACCCAAACCCAAACACCTACAAACCCCAAGTGATTGAGAATCACTGAAGAGATTGATCCTGCGTGGATCCGACGCTTGTTACCTTTGAAGACTGTGCTTCTTCCAGACGGTTAGGCGTCATGGTCTAGAGCATCCAAGAGGAATTGTGGATCGCCGAGTGACCGAGTTTGTGAAGGTTTGGAAGTCGCCTGAAGACTTACCACGAGTGATTGGACGAGGTCTGTGTGACCTTAGTTCAAGGAGAATACGGGGAGGATTGGGTGTCCTGAGCTGCATGTTCAGGACTTTGTGTCCTCGAGTTTAAATACTCAGCCGCTCCAACCAGACGTACAACTAAGACAACAGTTGGAATTGGTCTACCAAATCATTGTCTTCACCAAGCTTACTGGTTCTATTTCCTCAACTCTTTCATTTCCTCATAACTGTGTTGTGTGCTTGTTCATATCTGTGTTTGAAGACTTTGACTAAAGACTTTCTCAATTTCCTCAGTTCAATTTCTTCAGTCTGTTTGTCTTCATCCTGTGTTATCTTGTGCTTACGCTTCCTGTACTCTATGTCTGTCTTCATTTCATCATGATGACTATGCTTGTATTCTGTTATGTTTACGTTTGAGTACTTATCCCGCTGCTAGTAGTTCTTCGCTAAGGAATTTCCTCACCGGCAAATTCCTCAGTGAAGAATTTCATAAAAATCGCCTATTCACCCCCCTCTAGTCGATATAACGCACTTTCAAGAATTTCGCTTCCCACCCGCCACCCACTTCATAGCCACTGTCGAGGACTTAACCGACAGGCCCGCTTCTGGCTCCGACAACATTGATGGTATAGACAACGATGCCAATAAGGAGCAAGGCCAAGAACCGCCAGCCATCAGGGGTGAGACGACCACCCCTTCATATGACGTGTACATGATCGATACACTTAAAAAGCCTTGCGGCAAAGACAAGGGAGATCCAGTTAAAACTCCTAAGACACAGTCTAAGTTCCGGCGCCCCAAACGCCGCCCCAAGTCACGCCGCAGCAACGATGGCACTGGAGAAAATTGATGCGGGCATGACACCATTCATCAATAATCCTACTGAACCTGAGCCATTTAATGAGTCAAGTCATGAAAAAGTTGCGAAAAATAATGAAAAGCATGCGACCAAATTATGTCAAGGAAACGATGGTCGTGTGCGTCAGTTTTGTCGACCAAAAATTGCTCCTGTATTTGAGAAGGAATTAGTACATGTTGATTCTCATCATACCGTGCATGTACCAAGAAGAATATACAACAAAAGATTCAGATCGGATGCTAATGAGGTACCGAGGCCATAAGATGTAATTCCTACATTTCGTACACCTCCAAAGAAGATCAGGATCAACAGCTTCCTTTTTAAACTCCATGCAAGCCAATATATTTGATGCACTACAAAAAAAATACACTTCCGTGATGATACGTGTTTGTCACAGTAGGTCGCGTTTTCTGTCATGCATGTACATCCATGACAAATTTATGACAGAATCAAGATAGTCATACATGTGCTATCGTAGAAGTGTTCCATGACATTGCCAAAATTATCATCATGGAAGTGTCCACTTCTATGACGATAAATCGTGCGTCACAGAAGTGCTTTCGTCAAGGGTGACCGACACGTGGCATCCACCGTAACGGAACGCCGTTAAGCTATCGGCTCGGATTTTGGATCCGATAACCCGTTAACAGCCACGACCAATGCCGATTTTCCACGTGTAAAATTCTCATTGGCTGACGGATCCAACGGGCGAGATGGGCCTATGATATGTTGACACGTGGACCGGCCCAAAAGTGGCCCACAAAGATTAAATGGACCGGCCCAACCGAAGGCCCATAAGATTTAGCGGACCATAATGGGCCGGCCCAGCTAAAGGCCCACAAAATTTAGCGGACCATAATGGGCCGTCCTAGCTAAAGGCCCACATGATTTTGTAGACCATAATGGGCCGGCCCAGCTAAAGGCCCACAAGATTTTGCGGACCATAATGGGCTGGGCCAGCTAAAGGCCCACAAGATTCTGCCGACCATAATGGTCCGGCCCAGCTAAAGGCCCAACATTCTCTATCAAATCGGCCCGTCAACGGCCTGTCCTAAACTTGTCATCAACGCGGCCCATGGTCACTTCTGGACCGTTAACAGTCCGCTAAGTAATTGGGCCGAATTACGGCCCGGTGTATTTCCGGCCTGTTAAAGGTCCGGCTTCATTTGGGCCCATTTACAGGCCATCAAAACTTTCAGCCCATAAACGACCGTGAAGGATTTGGGTCATATTCGGCCATGTCTGACATCCGGCCTGTTAGAGGCCCACTATAGCTTTGGGCCACTTTCGGCCTGTTGTCATTTTCGGCCTGTTAAAGTCGGACGTAAACCATGGGCCATATGTGGCCCAACGTCATATCGGGCCCATTAACGGCCCATATAGAAATGACGATAATCTAGCCCGACCGAAGTTCCGGCCTGTTAAAGGCCCGTGTATTAGGTCGGCGCATTTACGGCCCGTTCGAATTTCGGCCTGTTAAAGTCCAGTGGGTTATTTGGCACAATCAGGGCCCAATCTCACTTTCGGTCTATTAAAGGCCCATGTATTTTATGGGCTCGAGATATTTACACCTGTAAACGGCCTATTTTTACTTGAGGGCCCAGATTATGTTTAGGCATGTTAAAGGCCCACTATGGGCACAGGCCTACCAGAAAAATATGAAAACTTATGCTGATTTAGGCCCAGATATTTTTAGTGGGCTACATGCCAATTTCGGCCCGTAATCGTTTTCAGCCCAATTGGAATGGGCCCGACAAATGTTGGCTTGTTGGGCTCCTACGAAGCTTTCGGCCGATTACATTACTAAGATAAACCTACACTATACAAAAATAGTGTCGTAATTACTGCAGCCTGAGGCAACATCATAAATGTTGTATCACAACAAAATAAATTCCAACCATACAACAAAAGGCATGTTGGCATAAAGTTTATAGTCCTTCCAGATAAAAGCACCATCAGATGTATAGAAGCACAGATCATTTGACCTGAGTGCTAATGTTTCAGGCTGTAGAATCTGATGGAGCAGCACGATCTCCACCTTTTTTCCGCCATTGCTCTTGAACAACGAAGCGAATGTCTGATAGTCTAGTTTCAAAACAATTCATATCTTGACGACATTTCTCAACCACTATTCTTGTTTCCGAAACAACGTCCATTAGGGATTGGACTTGTGTCTGGAGCACAGATATATCACTCTGTCTAGCAGGAAGATTTTGTTCAGTAGGCAATTTGGACGAGGTTACCTTGACAACCAACCCAGAATTACGCAGGATGGTGATTTTGCACTGTTAGTGGAGAGATACTGACGCACTGCAGCAAGAGGTGACATTGTGCCTGTAGTAGCCTCATCACCTTCAGGTGGTTGTGGCTGTTCAATCATTTGTTCCATAGCTTCCTGAAAGTTTGAACTTGTAGATTAGTGTACCAGATAAGTTACTAATGAGATAAAAACAAACAAAGTAGGTTAAACGTTTATACATAACTTATTTTGGTGAACTAATGTAATACATTAGCATGTATTGTAGTGCCAACTACATAATAAAATCACTTTCAGAATATATGTCCATGTAGCATGCCTACTGTATTGTCTATTTCCTCACATTCGTTGACATCTAAGGATAAAGAGACATGGTTTAAAGTAGGATGAACATAGTATGACATCATTCATATCATGGGCAAACTGATATAAAACAAACATGCTATTTTATCATTGTGTGCGCACGTGAACATAACAACTAGATTACAGATCAAGACCAAAAGAATATCCTTCATCTCTTTTAAACCATGTAAGGTGAAATGATACGTTAAGACAACTGTGAATAAAAGTGAACAGAGTAACTAACATTGGCTGCAAACCAAGTAGTTAAATGAACACATCACAGTACCAATCAGTTCAAGGCAACAGGAGTAAGGACTTACAACAGCGGCTTGAACTGGTGTGCTCATGCCCTTCATCTTGCTGGTGTGGCAATCCTTGAAGATTTGCACTGCATTCAGTTCAGGTTCTTTTTGGTCCGCACGGGATTTCCTTTGTATTTGGAACAAGTCAATATAGATACGATAATATGGCACAAAAAAGAAGGAAGTAGAAGCTATTTACAAGAGCCTCGCAGTGTGCAATATAGCTACGAGATCCTGTGGTCTGTTGGAATTTCACTTTAGAATGGTTGGTTTTGTTCTTCAAACAGTTAGCCTAGAAGAAGATACACTTGTAAGGCACATACATAAATACAAGTTCAATATGTGGTCTGATCAAATACATATAGCCTACCTGATACTTTGGATCAGACCAGTGTTTAACGAGGGCTGTCCAGTCTTCATCTGTAATATATTCCACTGGAGATGTTTGGGCGGTTTCATTGTTAGCTTTACCTTCAAAGTGAGCTTTTCTAAGGTGGTACCGATACTGTCGCACAGCAGACTGAAAAACATGAGTGCATGCTTGTCTAGTTGCATCATCTTTCGGATCCAACTTGAACCTCATCTATTGAAAAAAGAATGTCAGTCTTATTAGGAGGAAGCTAGAAAGTATGGGACAGAGCAAGACAATATTACTAATTGCGATGAATAACATTACTTACGGATAAATGGTCAAGGAAGGTGTTAAACTGGGTATTGTCTTTCTCATTCCTATACTGGATCCACGTTGGGAGGATACGTGCATGACACCTAACAGCAACGACTGCCTCTGATACTAACTTGGCTAACTTTGTAGCATCACGTGGCCTTTTTAAACCTGCCTCAAAATGGATCTCCATTCTTCCTCCTTTAGATTTTGTTAATCTATCAAGCATTATCCCTGATGTCTGTTTCCGCTTGCGCCGTGGTGCTAGTTCAACAACGAATATGGAAAGTGTTAGTGTACATCAAACTGTGAGAGTACATATAAAGGAGCATGCAACTGCAACTTGACTTGGTCAGGTACCGTCTTGGTGTTGATGCTCATGAGGTTCATCTGATCTTGCCAAGTCCTGTTGTGTCAGCAGTGCTTCAAAAGTAGTGTTAGGTGTGAAGGCAGCTTGGGAACTGGCCAGTTCCGGAGCAAACGAACGAGTAACTGGTTGAGATGCTGGTACAGTTGAAGCGGATGCTGCAGCTGGTGGAGCAAGTGATACTGTGTTTGTAGATTTAGCCGGTGGACTTGGACCTTCTATTGCACTATAAGTACCAGCAGAATCTCGACGGTAGAACCTTTTTCGTTTCACCGGACGAGTAACAGCACTCCCTACTATATTATTTTCCTTGCTCTTTTTTGACTTTGCCATGTCAAGCTGTACCCACAACACAAAAGAATAAAATCACTCTTCAGAACTCATTGATGCATGATACAGACAAGCAATACTTTGATGTAAGACAACCGTATGAGGATGGAATATGTAAGAGAAACAGGACGGCATGACATATTCACAACTACGATGTGCAAACTAAGCAGAAGGATTTTCAAGAAAATAGAAGTAATGCAAGCTAGACGCCATATGAAAGATGCAACCAATATTACTCTGCCAAGTTAAAAGTGTCTTGTCATAAGTGGCAATTCGAAAAATTAGAAACAGTACAACGTAGAAATCAATGCAAGATGCAACCACTATCAAACTGCCATGTTAAAAGCGTCCAATCATGAGTGACTGATGCGGGATACACAACATCAGTACTTTGATGTAAGAACATGGTATTATAGATAGACGCAGTGTATTCTAGACATAGAAAGTCATGTCATATGCACATGTATAACGTATAAACTCAGCAGGTGCAATTTAATCAATATAGAAGAAATACAGGCTAGACAACATATGCAACATGAAACCAATTATCACACTGTCAACTTAGAGCAAGCACCTGCGATGGTGGAGTACGGGAGATGAACTCATCATGTAGACTTGGGACTTCAACTTCATTAGCAGTAGCAGTGGCAAATCTAGAGAGTCTCTGTTTGCATCGGTGCGGAGGACCACCAACATCCCCTAACTTACTCTTTTCCTTCCTATTTTCTGATATTGCCTTATGAAGTCAAAACCACAAGAAGATGAATAAAATTAGCTCAGCATAACTGGTTGATGCATGATACAGACGAACACTACTTTGATGTAAGGCAAGCGCAGGATAGGAGGATGGAATATATACAAAAAAGATAGCGTTTCATATTCACACGTACGATAGCGTGTCTTATGGGTAAGTAATCGTTGCAGGTATAAGTTGTAAGCTACGCAGATGCAATTCAACATAATCAGAAGCAATACAAACTAGACATCATACGGAAAACGCAACCACGTATAACAGTTCCAAGTAAGAGCAAGCACCGGTGATGGTGGAGTAGGGGAGATGTGCTCATCATGTACATGTATGTTCTAGAAACAGGAACACGTGCCATATTCACATGCATTATGTGTAAAGTAAGCAGATGCAATTCAAGTTAGAAGCAATACAAGCTAGACATCATACGCAACATGCAACCACATATAATAGTGACAAGTTAGAGCAAGCACCTGTGATGGTGGAGTAGGGGAGTCATCATCTACACAGCTACGTTGACTGTCCAGCCTTGTGTTGTCTTGCGAATCTTGTTGGGAGGATGGCGGAGTAGAATCTGTAGAGACCCCCTGTTTGAGTTGCTTCGAAGGACCACCATCATCCACTACTGGACTAATTTCCTTCAGCTGTAATGATTTTGCATTGTGAAGTCAAACCGATAAGAAAAAGGGATTAGAAACACTGCAAGACACCATATGGAAGGTGCAATCAATATCACTCTGCCAAGTTAAAACTGTCTCGTCATAGGTGGCGTTCATCAAACTAGAAGCAATACATGCTAGAAATCATATTCAAGACGCAAACCAATATCACACTGCCAACTTAAAGGTGTCCCATCATAAGTGACTGATGCAGGATACACAAGAAGAGTAGTTTCATGTAAGAACATGGTGTGATAGACAGATATAGTATGTACCAAAAACAGGAAAGCGTGTCATATTCACATGTATCATGTGTAAGCTAAGCAGATGCAGTTTACACTAATTAGGAGCAATACGAGCTAGACACCATATGCAACATGCAACCAGATATCACACTGCCAAGTTAGATCAAGCACCTTGGATGGTGGAGTAGGGGAGCGGAGACTTGGACCTTGTAATGCACTATCAGTACAAGGAGAATCGGTACAGATGCTCCGTTTACGTTGCTGCAGAGGACCACCATCATCGCCTTCCTTACTCTTTTCCTTCCTCTTTCTTGATTTTGCCTTGTCAAGTCAAACCCACAAGAAAAAGGAATAAAATTTGCTCTTCAGAACTCATTGATGCATGATACTGACGAACACTACTTTCATGTAAGGCAGCCGCATGATAGGAGGATGGAATATGTATGAAAAACAGGACGGTGTGACATATTGACATGTATGATGTATAAAGTGTAAACTAAGCACAAGGTGCTTGAACTTGTTAGAATCGATGCAAGCTAGAAACCATATGAAAGATGAAACCAATATCACTCTGCCAAATTAAAAGGGTGCCCTAACAAATGTATTTGACCAAATTAGAAGCAATACATGGCAACAAGCTAGAAATAATATGCAATATGCAATGAATAAAGGTGACTCATCATAAGTGATTGATGCAGGATACAAAAGAGAGGTAGTTTCATGTAAGAACAAGGTTAACACATAGATGTAGCGTGTACCAAAAATAGGAAGGCATGTCATATTCACAGGTATAGTATGTAAACTAAGCAGATGCAATTTACCCTAATTAGAAGCATTACAAGCTAGACACCGTATGCAACATGCAACCACATATCACACTGCCAAGTAAGAGCAAGCACCTGCGATGGTGGTGTGGGGGAATTGCAGTGATCAACTAGAGAGCTACGTTGATTATCTTCATTTAGCCTTGCTGTTTCTTGAGAATCATGTGGGGAGGATGACACTGCACTCTTTAAACGAGTATGGGGTCTCACAGTAACCCACTCGGGTGACTGTCTCATCATAAGTGATTGACGAGGGATACAAAAGAGCATTAGTTTGATGTACGAACATGGTTAATAGACATATGTAGTATGTATCGAAAACAGGAAGGCATGTCATTATCAAAGGTATAATGTGTAAAGTAAGCAGATGCAATTTAACCAAATTGGAAGCAATACAAGCTAGAGACCATATGCAACATGCAACCACATTTGACAGCGCAAAGTTAAAGCAAGCACCTGGGATGGTTGTGTGTGGAAATTGAGATCATCAACTGCAGAGCTACGTTTACTGTCTCCAACTGCTGACACTGCACCTGTTACAGTGCTGGAACGCTTAGTGCTTATCTTCGAATTACACTGGAGCGACTTCTGTCTTTTCTTTTCTGCATTCATCAATACTGCGTCAGAGTCTGAAATACCCATGCATAAAAAAACAATAGTGTGAGTATGGGTGAAGTGTGTGCACAATTAGTATAGTGTAAAGGTAGCAGATAGCAGGTCGGTGAGAAATAAATGACGGGAGACATATGATAGCTCTACAACATGCATGGCACACTAAATTACTACAGGATTCTATGAAAATAACAGTCGACTGAAAGCAAATAGGTCAGTCCATTTTTTCTGCACCATCCGATGTACAAAGAATGGGCAGATCACCTTCATCTACCTCCTGCCAGTCAGTGTTGACGATCTTCCTCGAAACGCCAGCGACCACTGGCCCAGTATTCCTCCCCTGCCTGCGCCCTCCCCTCGACCTCACCGCACCGCCGTGCTTGGCACCGCCCCCCGGCCATCCATTCAAGCCCCGCCGACCTCCAGATCGGGCGCAAGCAGCTCCTGCGCCCCACACCCCGCTTCCCCGGGGAGCAGGCGGACTAGGTGCTCCGTGCACCTAAGCGGGTGCTGCTTCTTTTAATTGCGGTTCGACTGACCCTGAATTGAAATCCAGGTAGGCTACTGACCTCTAGCAAAGGTGAAATAGTAAAAGGGAGGAAACCTTGTGCATTTAGTATCACGAAGAAGATGCAGTAAGAAGCGCTCAACTAGTTTCTTTCGTGGGATGAATACGGTGTGAGAGGAGACGTAAGATTTGCACGAATATGGGAAGAGGAGTACCTCTTTCTGCTGGCAGTGCTGTGTCCTCCTTCTGTTTTTCCGACGATCTTCTTGTTGTTCGCCGGAAACCAGAGGTTGTGGAGGACGGTGCAGCCTTGGGCGAACCCATGGCCAAGTTGTTGAGTGTGGTGCGGTGGCCGTCTGTCGGCGGCGGGGAGGCAGATCCGAGGCGGCGAACGATGGCGTAGCGGGAACAGCTCCGGTGCGGTGGACGGTTGCGATAGTGGAGCCGCAGCAGTGAGGCGCAGGACGGCGTAGTTGGAGTGGTTCTGGTACGGCGCACGTCGGCGTCGGCGTTGTGGAGGCAGCTCTGCCTCGGCTTCAGCTGCTAAGTCCTTGAGGGCGTCGGGGTACCGGCTCCGGCATGATGGAGGAGGGCGGCGGTGGATTGGCCGCTATGGGGTGGAGGACGGAGGAGACTGGGGTTTCGCGGCTGGTGGAGAGGGCATTTTCGCGCCCACGGAGTATGAATGGGGAAACGGAGGGAGGCAGGGAACTAAGGGGAACAATGTTTCGGTTTGAGACGCGCTTGTTTGAAATTTGGGGAAAGTTACAAACTTTCCCCCATCTAAAATTTCAGACATATTGCGGGTTGGCGGTAGGACAGTCATGTCAGGTGTCCCAAATGTGGGCGGGATAGATTTCGGCCGAGTGCATGGGTAGGCGCCCACGGCGTATGAATGCTTCTCCGGCGTCTTGGTGAAGTTACAAACCTACCCCGGTTTAGACCTTTGGACATCGTGCCGATAGGCTACACGGGCCAGAGTCAGGACAGTAATTTCCTACCACCAAAACATTAGTCTCACGCGGTTTCGGGTGACCAGAGGCCTATTTGGTGCTTCGTTCAATATTTGGGAGCAGAAGCATTAACGTTTTCGGTTCTCTTGAATTGAACTTTCAGGATTTGTCAAACTTCACAAATCTTTACTCTTGAAAATCCTAAAGCTACGATTATTTTGGAATGGAGGGGGTACATTTGAATATACATTGCACACGAGTATATATATTAAAAAATATGCAACTTACCTCAGTTCATGCATGGTTCCAGATATAATCTCCTTGGTTGCAAAAATAAGTTAGATATGCGTATGAATATATATATATAGCATGTTCAAACTCACAACAAAGATTGATGCCCCCTTTTACATCTGATTTACAAATGCCATTATCTCGGGTTCAAATAGATGAATGCACTTCCTATGAATTCGAATCTTCGAAACCCCCTTTATGTTGAATTCGACATGTATTCTATTTCGTAGCTAGCAATTTGGAATGTATCCATGCAAGTGACAAATGTATAAAGTTCTTCACACTAACAACATGGAGTGCACTAATTAATGTTTATATATGAATTGCAAAAGCATCCATTGCCTGTATTTCAAACCGCTCTCACTCTATGGATCGATAACATGAAATAAACACACGCACATGCTAGAATTCAATTGCAGTTGAAGAAAGAGCCTACTCCTGGTACTGTATATTAGTGATAGGGGTGTGTACAAAGTACACGTGAATACCAGGCATTGTGCGTGTGTGGATACTATCGATGAACTAGCCCCCAAGCTTGTATAACATACTAAGGGCCTAGGGTTACAAATCATATATAGTCGGCTTATCACCAGTGGGGATAGAGTCCTCCGCGACTCTGGTAGCTTCGTGTTGTACGCCGAGTCCTCCACATGGGTCTTCGTATAACACGTCTTGGTCCAACCTATATGTGGCGCAGGATGGAACCGACCCATGAGTCTTCATGTTGACCCACCACAACTAGAAATGATGTGCCCACCACACCACACACACAATCAGCCACTAAGAGAATAAGCATATACAATAGTACAACGGTATCTAGCTCACGATACGTCTCCATATTTTGTTGATGACACTGACGGACTTTGCATTTGATGCGTTCTCCGTATTTTGTTGACGACACTTACGGTCATTGTATTTGAAGCGAAAGCACGATATGGTCACCGGACTTCAGAATAAGCTCATCACGGTCACCGCATACATTTTGTCGTGCTAACCAACATGTGGTTGGATGGTTAGAGGACAGTGGTTTCTCAAGCCCACCAAGGTTAAAGTCCCGGTGCTCGCATTTATCTTGTGTTAATTTCAGTATTTTCCGGCGACGTACGTTCAGTGGGAGGAGACGTTCCACTCGACTACGAGGCACCTATGGTGACTTCGTAAAATCTCAAGATCATATATGCTGGCCCACTCTCTCGAAGGTGCTCATAGGGGTCGGGTTCGCGTGTGTGCGCTTATAGCGGTGAGTGCTTGCGCGTATATATGAGCCCTTGTGTCTGTACCGTGTTAAATAAATACATATCATGATTATATGGTCACTGGCTCACCTGTACAACTCCGTATTTTGTTGATGACACAATCAATTGACCAGTCAAACGTTCCACGCGGCGCAACTAGTGTGACCGTGGGGCCCACCTGTCAGCCCGTATATGAAAGAAAGAAATGGTAGTTTGAGTCTGTACTGTGTTAATAAAATAGGAGTACATTTTAGGGTGATCGTACGGTCACCGGCTCACCATACAACTCCGTAATTTTTTGATAACATGATCAATTGACCAGTCAAACGGTCCACACTCAGCAGCGCACATTACCATAGGGCCCACCCGTCAGTGCGTATATGAAGGACAGAAATGGTAATAAATTAGTGGTCAGCGGGTATTCGAAGTCGTGAGACCTCTGGTTGGCAGTCACCGGCGGTTGGGGGCGTTCATTGGGCGTGGGGTGGGGATCCCCGGAGAAAAAGCTCAGCGGGGGGGGGGGGGGGGCTAGAGGGATGGCCGGTGCGGCGGCGGACCGGTGGTGGGGAGTGGTTTCGGGGAGGGCGGGCCGGCCGTAGGCGGCGGGGGCTGGCGGTTCGGCCGGTGGTGGCTGGCGGCTCTGGGGGGTGGAGTTTGATGATAAACTGGAGGCCCTTGATTTCGTATCCAACAGCTGGAAAATCTAATGACCAGAGATGAAAAAGTCAGTCGACTGACGTGTAGCCTCACCCCGCACATACACATGCACGCACGCAAGACACGCACGCATGTAGGCATGCAACACTGACACGTACACACGCACGCATGCTGGCGTGCAACACTGACACGTACACATGCACTCACGAACACACGCACGTACGCACCCATGCATGCAACACTGAAACGTACCCTTGCACGCACGCAACACTTGCACGCCTGCATGCACACATCACACGACGCAAGACACACGTTTAACCTATACGTGCATGCACCCTTTGTTAAGGACGTGGATTGTTACGGGTATTAATCAATCTTATCTGTGATAAGCAGAACATTGATGTTTGCAGTGGTCTTTATGAATCACAACGTATCGAATGGGCTATCAACATAGTAGGCTTATCTACATGAAAAAGATGACGTCACACTCAATGAACAATCATCGGTTTATGAAATGCCCGCTTCTGACCGCCCTGGCCCACCAAAGGTTCCTGCGCTGCCTGCATTGGGTCACTGACATGCAGGCCATGCACCCAAAGAGCCCACACGTCAGTGGAAGAACGGCGCGGTGTCCTAGGTTAGAGTCAAGGGCGCCACTCGCGGCACGCCCGGCTGAACACGCCTCTGTGCCACATTCAAATGCCTCCATGAAACCCGCCCGTGTGGAAGCCGAGAAACCCACTCTGGACACACGTCCGTTCATGACCGGGCCTGCGTTAAACGCAACACCGGCCGAGCTCCTCCCGTTCGCCGTCTATTTAATATCCTATTTAAATGAGGCCAAACGCCGGCCAAGAATCGCACACCTCCGCCGCTCCCCTATCTCCTCCACCATTTTGTCCACTCTTACAATGGCTTACGAAGAGTAGTTATTCCGCATCCAAGCCGGCTGGGTAGCCCGCCGGATACGAGCTATGCAGCTCGCTGATCCACCTCCCTCCCCTCGCCCGACGGAGCCAGTTGCCGCCCCAAGCCGGCACGCGGTTCAGCAACTCGCCGCTCCAGGCCAGCTCGATGAGGAGCGGCGCACGGGCGTCGTTGCTGCCGTCCACGCCGCCGCCTCGTACCGCGTCTCCCATTTCTGTGGCCGAGACTCCCATGCCGGCAGCCGCGCCATGCAAGGAACGACAGAAGCCAGGTGCGTGGAGAGCGGCGAGTCGGTGGCCAGCGCCTCCGCGTCCGCCGCCATCATCGAGGAGAAGTAGAACACGGGAGGCCGCCGCCGCCTGGGTCCCATGAAGGCCACCGCGGAGGCGACGTCGGCGTACACAACAAGTGTCTCGCCGGATCCTTTTGTTGTGAGGACCTTCGTCGACCCCGCATGGGCTCCATAGAAGAGGGCAATGTTAGGATGAACTCGAGCCGGTGCCGGCCATGGCGAAGTAGTCGCCAATATTTTGGCTACCCCGGGCAAGATCCAAACAGCCCCTCCCAACAGATTCAAATCCCTCGTTCGCCGTGGAATTTTGCCATGTGTTGTTTTCATGGACTAGCAAGATGCCCGTGCATTGCATGGAACATCAAGATGCATTTTTTTTACAAACTCCCGCATGCATGCAATGGGATAATTAATGTCCTCCTTTGCTAGTACCACGAGGCAAACACCATTAATATTGCATTGATTAGTGTTAGTGGCCTTGTATATCTGCAAATTGTAATTTTGATAGTGGCCCCTTGTATATAAAAATGGAGGGAGAAAGATGAGAGATAAGGCGAGGAGGAGTGGGGCGTGGTGGTGACTGGTGGTCAGACTGGGCGGAGGCATGGGGATGGACGGCGCATTATGTCTAGGTTTGTATCTCTCTCTCACACACACCCACGTAGGTGGGGGACGTGCATGAAGAGAAGAGGTGCACGCATGGCGCACGTACTCCCGTCTCTTTCCCAACCACACCCGCACGGGTACACGGTGGAGCTCATTTCTGTACGAAAAAGGCAGCCCACGTGGTAATTTGGCACGTGTACTGGTTGTCCACTTGGTGGAGGGAGGATCATCTACCACGGGTGAACAAACAAATTGCGACTTGACGCGTTATGTTAAATTAAAAAAAGAGGCAAACCATGTGGGGCCTACCTTAGAGGCAAGGCTCTATACACTGGAGTACTTTTGATGTGTCCCGTCAACTCGCAGAACGAGGAGAAGCTTGCTTAGTACGCAGTCTCCCCCGCCCACGAGCGTGGTGGCTCGCAGGATGAGGTGAAGCTTGCTTACCACGCCTTACGCCCGCTCCCTCGCCCACGCGCGCGGTGGCTCACAGCCCGAGGAGAAAATTTTACTACTCCCTCCGTTTACTCCTCGTCCCTACTACGTACTTTGGTTAGTACTCCCTCCATTTACTTATACAAGGCCACTACAAAAAAAATACATTTTGCATCTATACAAGGCCACAAATAGTAATCGAGACAAAAGTTACTACTCCCTCCTTTCTAGTTTATGGCTCAATTTCAAAATCTCTCCAACCAAGGTAGACGGTGAGTGGTCGAATTAATTTCGTAGTTTGCACAAGTAATTAGTACGCTCGTTTTTTCTCAAGAAGTTGTGTTTACCGAGGCATTAATTAGAACGAATGCATGAATGACCACTAAATTTCCATGAACTTGTACATGCATTGGTTAGTTTCCTCTTGACACTGCTTGCGTTGGGTGATCTAACGCACCTCGAAATCCAACATGTAATGGTACTACTACTAGTATAGTACTCCCTCTGTCCCAGAATATAAGAACGTTTTTGATACTATGTTAGTGTTAAAAACGTTCTTATATTTTGGGACGGAGGGAGTAGAATTGAGACTTATCAAACGGAAAAACGAATGTTTTTTAGATGAGCCCTATAAACCCTAGTGGTTACGTACTCCGTAAAAACAGATTTTTCCAAAACTAAGTCGCTCCCTTTCATGAATTCTGTAGTAGTATACTCCTCCGTCGACGCTCCCTTTCATGAATTATGTACTTCCTATCACCGACATGTGGGACATATAGCAACCGGGTCGACGTGTCAAGCACCAAATAACAGTGCAGAACAGCAGGGGGGACGCACCCCACTCGTACCGGCCCAGTAGTAGTAATGAGCAATGAGACGTCAAATCACAATGCCACACTTTCCAGACGGATGAAGCAACCCTTATTTCACACTTCGGTTCGCCATCATCTCAAACCACGTACTAGTATCGCTTCTGCCTCAAGAGGGACACGCGCATCGCCTTGGTACATCATGACACGTGGGACCACATGACAGGCCATGCTCCCCCGCTGATCACTCGGTAAAATCACCTCATTTTTACTATACTTCCTCCGTATCGGTTTACTACATGTCATGCACGTCGTTCTAGGTTGAGAATTTAACTGGCTATATATGTGATGAACAGTACCCTAGCCTTTTAAAAATGTATACTTTTGTATAGTAGTACTATCGATGGATTGCGCCATGGAGCAAAACTTGAAATTAAAAAAAAGGTGGTACATATAGAGAGCGCTCGTCGCCAAATTATGCATATAGTACTATTAAAAAGCTAGTACGTGCTTAATTGGGGTGTAAATTCAATTAAAGAAATACTAGTAGTATGTACATACTGAAGAGTTAAAGTAACGAGAAGAAACATAACATAGTTCTGCTGGGGGCTCAGCACAACACACCCCTCAAATTAAACTAAGCACACCTGAAATTAAACTATGCAACTAATCCGGTAGACACTGCATTAGAAGTTTAGAACCACCATGAGCAATGACACTGCCACCTTACTCGGAGTCCTCGTCCACATCCTCGACTTCGTCCTTGTCCCTATTCCTCTTGGCCGATACTTCTTTGCTTGAACCGCACACTTGGCTGTTGCTCTTCATCCAACCCTTGTAGATATTGAAGCAAAGGTAGCCATCCATTGCAGCATAGTGGATGTGGTCTATATCTAGTACATTTCGCTGCCATGCATGACGATGAAACGTGTATGGAGGTTTCACCAGTTTACCGTACGAAGGATGAACCATGGCTCCTGCCAGGGTCAGCATTGAAGACTGACGAGAGGGCACCAGCCGATTCTTCTGGAGGTCGAAGGGGTTGCCTACAACGAGGCCTATCCGACCCAGGATTTCTTTGTCGTTACCAAAGTCTACAGTAACGAATTTGACTAGGTTGCTCCCGAGGAAGTCCTTAAAATCCTGGCACTCAACGTTGGCATGGCATATGTGGTAGACCAAGCATAAGTCATGCACGCAAACCTGGATCACGGCGGGCTTCTTCCTCTCTTTGTCCTTTAGATCCTTCTCTCGTCCCAGGACTGTGGTGTACTCAACATCTAGCCCAGCGACCCACTCATCATCTGAGTTTTCGAACATGCGTCTGAAGCGAGAAAGGCATCCTTTCACCGTCGCGGAAGAACAGGTGTAGATGACGTCGAACTCATCGCCGGTGATGGTTCTAACCTTGTACTCACCGCCGATCATGGAGATTTGGGATGCCATGGATTTGGAAGGAGGGTTAGGATTAGTGGAACTACTGTAATGTGAATGGACGGGATGACTAGGAGCGAACCACCGTAGTATTGAAGGATGTGCGGGGACGAGTAGGAGCGAACTGCCAGCGTGCGAACGGCAGGGTAGTGGCTTTCCATTCTCCCATGATACGGGCTTCCGAGAGCCCTTGGATCTAAGATCGAATGGTTGCATGGCGTGATTCTAGACCTATGGGTGAATATCCTATCCTGGAGGGTTATTCTGCAAATTTTCAGCAACTTAGCATGCGACCATTTGATCTCAGATCCAAGGGCTGCCAGCAGCCCGTATCATGGTCGCACCTACCATGACCGTCGCGTCGCTCGCGCGGTCGCGCCCTTGGAGATTTAACACGGTGCGTTAGGCTATCTGATGTTGGCATGTCATACATAGTCATCACTTAGTCACTCATGCTACAACAAGGTTGGCTATAAGTGTATTTTTTGTTACTCCTCTCTATCTCTTTCTTCGTACTCAAGTAAGAAATGGTGCTAGTAAGCGCGTGTATTTATTGCATTTGCCAAGGAGTGACCTCTTCCAATGAAATGGTGTTGCTAAGTTTGCTTCATTTAATTAGCTATAGACTCAAAATTGCCTTTTCACCTAGGTACACGCGCTTAGCACCGTTTCTTCCTTGGGTCACCAAACTAGTCTCTCTCTTCTTGATTAACTTGCCACATCAGACTTTATGCCTATGTGGCAAGCTTAAGCACCTGTAGGAGCAAGTAAAAGTAAGTACAATAGTGCGCTTTACATGGCATTTTTGCATATGTGGAGGAAAGAGAGGCATGGAAAAAGTGGAGAAGTGGGCTCTCATGCAAGAGCCAGCCTCTACTACATGGTGGAGCATTGGGAGAGGCACCTGTATGGAGGTGGTCAGGAATCTGGGAGACTCACGCCGGTCGTAGCGCCACAGTTAAAATGATAATGGCAAGTCAAATCACGGGGCCCCACCTGCCAGCAGTAACTCGCTGTCAAATCACACAACCCTACGTTTGCAGCAGCTACTCCCTTGTCTTCTCGCGTCTCTGTCGAACCGACTAGGCGAAACTGCCCCGCCGCCTACCGCGCAGGAAAAGCCCCGCCCTCGACTTTTAAATACAACTACATCCGCTTAAGAATCCAATGATATACTTTTTGTGACATAGTAACTCCTATTTAGTTAGTCAAATGGATGACCTAGAACTACATGCAGGCCCTATAAACCGAGACGCCTAAAAATAAAAAAAACCGAGACGGAGAGGGTAGTTCAGCACGTATCTTTTTAGATTAATATAGTCGGGATTCACCAAGGAGAAAAACCAAGTGGTAGGCTGCTCCTGTCGTGTTGGCGTAGTAACTCAAGCAGGGTCAGTCTGCACACGAAATGGCGACACACTTAATAGGACCCCTTTGGCCGACATGTGGCTCATCCACCGTCTTGTTCCACGTGCGATGCACCAAATTACAGTTCGGAGCAGCGGTTGGAATTGGAGGCACCCCGGTCGTAGCGCCGCAGTAGTAGAAAATGAGTGACGAGGGGTCAAATCACAAAGCCCCACCTTTCCCGCATTAAGCTGGACGGACGAAGCAACCATCATTTCACTCTAGGGCGCAACAGCATAAAGAAAAGAGAAAACAATGATGCGTGCGACAGCTACCTAGGGCACCCTAGGGTAGGGGTCTCCACTGCAGATCCTTTTTTTGAAAGCGCCTCCACTACAAATCGGCTTCTCCCTCGCCCTCTTGAAGAAAACCGATGATGAGTGCGGCGGTAGGGTTTGTAGGAGTACCACGATGTGCGGGGCCACATCATAGTAAACGGGTTCGAGCCAACGCCTTAAATATGTGTGGGCCGCTTGGTTTTACGGGAACGAGGCAGCATTTTGGGTTCGGGGACCAGTGGAGATATAGTACGTACAAAAAATTGTGGACGTAGGTTCGACCGAAAGGCAATGATGCATGGGCCCTACATTTTGATATACCCGGGGCCGCGTGAAATTTGCTACTCTACTCAAAACTACTAGTAAGGTACTCCCTCCGTCCATGAATAAGTGTACTTCTAGCTTTTGTCTTTGGTCAAAGTTTTAAAACATTGACCAATTTTATAGGGAAAAGTAGCAGCATTTATGACACTAAATTAGTATCACTAGATTTGTTTTGAATTGTAATTTCATAATATATCAATTTTATGTCATATATGTTACTACTCTTTTGTATATATTTGGTCAAAATTTTAAAACTTTGACTTAGAACAAAGGCTAGAAGTACACTTATTCGCGGACGAAGGGAGTACACATGTATTGAACGCATGAGATTTCAAAAACCAAATTATGAATAAATACACACTATAGCATGTAAAGCTTTGAGTCATATATGCATGATGTAGATGTTCTTTTAGTTCTTATAGTTCATCTCATTCAAAATCAATAAGTTTTATAAAAATGTTAAGATTCATGGGGTTGTGCATTGTACTCCCTCCGTTCCAAAATAGATGACCCAACTTTGCACTAACTTTGAGTTAGTGCAAAGTTGGGTCATCTATTTTGGAACGGAGGGAGTAAATCATAAAGTAAAAAACAAATAATGGCAATTCATTTAGAAAAAAATAATCAATTATGATACAGAAGATTCTAGAACAAAGGAGAAGTGCTTGTGTTTTGAGGTTTGTGCATTATGCTTAAGTTCAACCATGGAGTCTTCTAAATTGTACATGTGGCAGATCTGGTGGAATGTTGATGATATCCAACGGCCAGTAGTGCTCGGATTTGCCTATCTCTGCACTGTCGGGTTAGCTTCATCCAACGACCATCTTTCAAAGTTATTGGCACACTATATAGTTCTTGTGCCATAGTTGCATGTTTTGGAAAAAAGCTACTAGTGGGTTGTACTATCTATTTAGGAATAGAAGATGTATACATGGAAGTTGTAGGGAAAGAGATGACATGGAGCATCTCAATTCCTATGAGTAGGGATTGGAAAAGAGATGTCATTTGGTTCACATCATAGGAACTTTTCTATTGAATCTAGAGATGACATGTATCTCAATTCCTATGATGAGGGATTAGAAAAGAGATGTAATTTGGTTCATATCATAGGAATTTTTCTATTGAATATACGCTAATGTTTATTTTCCTTTGAAATTAAGGGAGTATAGGAATCCATTCATATGAACCAAGTGGCTCTAAAGCTATAGAAATGATATCATGTTTATTTCCTTTGAAATGTGGAGTATATGAATATATTCCTATGAACCAATTGGCTCTAAAGGAAAAAATCCTATAAAAATCACATCATATAGAGTTCCTATGATACTCCTCGACACTAAAGGATGCTTGAAATTGCTGCGGGTGATACGATGGTCTTTCTTTGTAGACTCCTCACCCAACTTTATAGTTACCTCTCGAAGATGAATGAAATGACATATACATGGTATTCTACATGTGCAATTTGGTACATGAAAACTTGGTAAAAGTTTGCGAGGTTCGAATTTTCAATAAAGCTATATGCACTGCATTTCAGAACGGATGGAGCATACGGCAGTTGCTAACACTCACGTGGAAGATTTGTGTGTAGGAGGAGTGGCTGTTCTGTTAAATGACATGGCAAAAGTGACACTATCCGATGCCGATCTAACGATTCTTACGGCGTTCGTCAGGAAAAGGCTTGTGGCAAACGTTTGTCGGATAATGATTTACGAACACATGCATTGCATTTGTACGTGCCCCCCTCTCTCTCACGCACACACACCCTCACGAGTCCGACTCTCCCGAGTCCTCTCGCAGACTCGCACGTCGCACCCACCGTCTATCTGCAGGTAGACGTCACGCACATATGTGCTCTTCACACCCTACCCTCAGAACTTCTAAAAAATAAAAGACGACGTGCACATTTTATTTTAGCTCACACGTCACACACTTGTACTATTACTCTTGCGGCGAACGTTCTTTGGGCATAGTATATTGTACTCTCACGAAGAGAAGCGGTGCACGCACGCACTAGTTCTCTCACACCCACTCGCGGGTACACGTAGGAGCGCATTTTTTTGAAGCTGGCACAACAAAATCACTCCACTATATATAAAAGTAGGAGCCTTAGCGCTTGCTTTACTAGGGTTGCTCTCGTTCACTCTCTCATGCTCTCCAGATCTAAGCAACACATAGGTGGCCACACTCTCTCTCAGCTCACGGCTGGTCACTAATCCGGCCGGACAACCTCGACCGGGGCAGGGGTGTAGGTGCATCGTTCACGCTGTCGTCGGTGGCGAGGGAGGAGACCAACGGCTGCCCGCGCGTCCCGATCGGTGGCCGTGCCGTTCTCTCCGAGAGAGCGCCGACTCAGGAGGGCTGTCGGTGTCAAAACCGGCGGATCTCGGGTAGGGGGTCCCGAACTGTGCGTCTAGGCCGGATGGTAACAGGAGGCAAGGGACACGAAGTTTTACCCAGGTTCGGGCCCTCTTGATGGAGGTAAAACCCTACGTCCTGCTTGATTAATATTGATGATATGGGTAGTACAAGAGTAGATCTACCACGAGATCAGAGAGGCTAAACCCTAGAAGCTAGCCTATGGTATGATTGTTGATGTGTATGTTGTCCTACGGACTAAAACCCTCCGGTTTATATAGACACCGGAGAGGGTTAGGGTTACATAGAGTCGGTTACAATGGTAGGAGATCTGAATATCCGTATCGCCAAGCTTGCCTTCCACGCCAAGGAAAGTCCCTTCCGGACACGGGACGAAGTCTTCAATCTTGTATCTTCATAGTCCAGGAGTCCGGCTGAAGGTATAGTCCGGCTATCCGAACACCCCGTAATCCAGGACTCCCTCAGTAGCCCCCGAACCAGGCTTCAATGATGATGAATCCGACACGCAGATTGTCTTCGGCATTGCAAGGCGGGTGCTACTCCAAATTCCGTGTACCTATTTGAATAAAGTCCGGTTTCTTGTAGATGTTGCGCTCCTTGGCTTCTACGCCCAATAATAGCCGTTTCCCACGTGTCAAACGAATATGAAAAGTCTGAGTGTTTTTACATTCACACCCCTAGCCGCGTAAATGAGCTGCCTTATTTAAGGGACGAGGATTTAGATCCAGTCCACACCTTCTCCCCTCCATGAGTGTTCATCAGAGCGCATCCGACAAAGGTCCATTCCACCATGGCCAGCCGCCGCAACTCCTCCGCTCGCCCTTCCAGCCCTAAGCCTGGATATTGGGAGAGATGTTCTACCCTGCATAGCGAGTTAGTGACGCTTCAGACCAAGGGATTTCTCCCCCGGACTATATGGTCCCGGCTCGAGCCGGGCTTGCCATTTATAACAGCGGAGAGCAAGCAGAGAAGGCCCCTAATCCATCCAAAGGAGAGCGGGTGTGCCTTGTCCCTTACTTAATAAGGGGGCTAGGATTTCCCATCCACCCATTTCTCCGGGGGCCACTGGAGTTCTACGGCCTCCAGCTACATCATCTCACGCCCGCCTCAGTATTGCATATCGCGGGCTTTGTAGCCCTCTGCGAGCTGTTCTTGGGTGTAGAAGCTCATTTCGGACTATGGAAGGAGCTATTTTGCCTCGTGCCCCGCTCCAAGAAAGGGTCCATGTATCAAGTGGGCGGAGCCGAAGTATGGCGCATCGCCGGGACCGGATATCTGTCCGGAACCCCAAAGAAGGCGTTCGAAGATTGGCCCTCGGAATGGTTCTATATAGAAGACGTCCCGCTGCCGGACCCTATCCGGATCGGCCTCCCAGAATTCGATAATGCTCCCTTAAAGAAGCGCCTAAGCTGGCGTCCACGGAGCCCTCAAAGGGAAAGTGACAGGGACATCGTTTACCTGATGGGCCGAATAAGATTGTTGGCCCATTCCGGACTAACCATGATCGGAGTTATGGCCGAATGCATCATGCGGGGGGTGCAGCCGCTTCAGTATAGAAGCCACCCCATGTGGGATTTCAACGGGGAGGACGACACCACCCGCTACGGTCGTAAAGGGCCAGATTCAGTTGCCGCTCTATTAAAGATCTTGTCCACTTTGTACAAGAGAGAAGAGGAGGAATTTCTCCGCGTCAACCCACAGGGTGGATTCTCTATGCACAATCCCCCAAGCTGGGTAAGTGGTCGCATTTACTTGCTCATCCATTTAGTGTTCCCATTGTTAAATATTTAGTCTGATGACTTCAATGTAGGAACTGCGCCGAGTTGTTAAGGAAATAAACAGCCCGCCTCCACAACCCGAGGACCCAGGACGGTCTCTCGACCCGGCCTCAAGAGGACCCAGACATATCTATGGAGCTGATTGATGGAGTGTTCCATCAATTGAGTGAGGACAACGCCTTGGTGTCCATTATGGCCGATTACCCAGGGCTAATCCCGACGCCCCAGGTACCTGAGATCGAAGTCCCAGTACCCCGGATAGGGGTCCGTCCACTCGTGTTCAATTTCCTGATTGCAACCAAACTTTGCAGGGGAGGTTTTTGAGGCGGAAGGCCGCGCCTCCACCAGCCAGGCTCCAAAGCCTGGTCCGAGGGCGGAGGCGAACGCAAGGCGCGTGCCGGACGTTCCTCCGACGGAGGATGTGGACGGGTTGTCTGCCACCAACTCTGAGGTGGAAAGTGCCATGAACCACAGGCGTCGCCGGACAATTCTTCGCGATGATTGCTTCTCCCAAGAGGCGTTAGATGCCTTCAATTCGGGAGGTGCGCACCTCCGTGCTGCTCAAGATGGTCTAGCCAGAGCCACGGAGCAATATGTAAAAGACATACGGGTAAGAAAATTTTGGTAAATATATATGTAGCACTAGCCCCCGAGACTTGAAACAGTTAGAATAACTGATTTAAGGATCATTTGATATGCAGGTTCTTACAGAAAAGAATTCCCTACTGTCCAAGGAGCTGGAAGGGTGCAAAGCCCAACTAGAGGCCGCACTAGCCGCGGCAGGGGAGCCTAAGGAGACCCCCTCTGGTAATATACATTTTGAAAGATAAGTATTTTGCGAGGCACGGCTTTGGTGCGAATCTGACAAATAAAATTGCAGATGGCGCCGGATTGAATCCGGAAAAGCAACACCTCCTACGCCAGCTAAAGGCTGGTGAGAGGGTGCTATTAAAGGTGATGGGGGAGAAGAATGTTCTTCAAGATGCCAACACCCGGCTGGGCGTCGAGCTGAAAGATGTTTGTGCCCAGCTGTCAGACTCCATGAAGGAGAATCAACGGCTTCGGCGCAACATATTTAGTAAGTGCTTGAATGAACCTTTTGAAAGAAAGTTCGGTGGGGAAGTCGACTAACAGAGTAATGTCTGTAGGTGTGTTAACGGGTCGTCCTGCAGAGGAGATGCCCGGTTCTACAGGTGACCTTCTTCCCGAGCTCTTACAACCGCTCGATCGAGTTCGGCAGGCAATGCAAGGCATCGCCCAGGCCCTGTGGCCATCTGTCTCCATGCCTGAAGGTCTTGGAGAGCTTGCGGAGAAGCTAAAGGGAGCACGACGGCGCTTCCAATTGTGGAAGATATCGGCCTGCCGTCAAGGCGCTAGGGAGGCCTGGGCCATGGTGAAGATGCGGTACTCAAAGGCTGACCCCAACCACATGGCCGAGGTCGGTCCTATAGGGCCCGATGGGAAGGAGATCCCTGTAAGCTTAGTGTACGGCCAAGTAGAGTTGGCCGCAAAGCATTCCCAGCAGGACTGTAAATTAGACAGCCTGTTAGATGGTATTGAAGAGGAATATAATTAGTTAAAATGACTATGTAATTGAATTGACATTTATAATGCCTTCTAGCCGGATTGTAGATCATTTGTCATGGCCGACCTTTTCGCTTCAACCTCGGGACCTGACGGTCCGGAGTGTGTCCGAATTCCCGTGCGGTTATATAGGAACCGGGGAATCTGTGGAGACTAGGCGTAGGGGTCATTAGTGCGTGAACAGACAAGTGCCCGACTAGTTATGTTACATTACATGGTTAGTAAGAAACATCTTCCAGGGAGAATAGTTCCGTTAGGGGTTCCTTTCCCTGGGGGGCATGCCCTAAAGTGCATGTCCATTCTGCAAAAAGAAACACAGGAAAAACACTTGGGAGCACATAGATAAAGAATAAGATCATCTTTAGTTCACCGACTGAATATTCTCTTAAGAACGCTAGCTTTCGGCTTCATCCAGTCTGAGGTACACGTCCGGCTAACCCGGCAGTAACAATTACAGAGGTGCTCCCTTTACCACCTAGCCGAACAATCGGGAACGTAGGGGTAAGCACAGGAGCCAGGCAACCTAGCTTGGCCAAAACTTAAGTCATATCGATGCATATAATGGTGAATAAAAGGTACATGCGGAAGTTTGACACATGTGTTGGGCATGAAGCCCGTATTAAATAAGCTTCTGTTTAAAGAAGCCCCCAGGTTTACTGAGCGTGGATAGCGCGTCAATTTATGAGCCTTTAAAGGTTATAAGAGAGAGAAAAAGAGAGAAGGAGAGAAATGTAAGACGGAAAGTATAAAAAATGGGCAGAGTGAGGAGACGAACACAGGATCCAGCGCTAGGCATAGAATCTTCGGAGACGGGCTGCGTTCCATGGGTTCGGCTCGAGTCGGTTATCCGATGCGTTTCTCAGGCGGTATGCTCCACCAGTCAGGACTTGGTCAATTATGAAGGGACCTTCCCACTTGGGCTTGAGTTTGTCCTTTTTCTTGTCCGGCAGGCGTAGAACTAATTCGCCAACATTGTAATTTTTGGCCCGTACTTCTCTGCTTTGGTATCTTCGAGCTTGTTGTTGATAGAACGCGGAACGGGCTTTCGCCACGTCACGCTCCTCCTCTAATGCGTCCAAACTGTCCTGCCGATCGAGCTCGGCTTCTCTTTCCTCGTACATGCGCACTCGAGGTGAGTCATGGATTATTCCACAAGGCAAAACTGCCTCTGCACCGTACACCATAAAGAATGGTGTGTATCCGGTGGTGCGATTCAGCGTGGTCCGCAGCCCCCAGAGTACGGAGTCGAGCTCCTCTACCCAGTGCGTGTTAGATTCCTTGAGGGACCGCACTAATCTGGGTTTAAGGCTGCTCATGATAAGACCGTTTGCGCGTTCGACCTGGCCGTTAGTTTGTGGGTGATAGACGGAAGCATAATCGAGCTTTATGCCCATGTTTTTGCACTAGAGTTTTACCTCGTCGGCCGTAAAGTTCGTGCCATTATCAGTGATGATGCTGTGGGGGACGACGTAACGGTGTACAACCCCGGATATGAAGTCTATCACAGGTCCGGATTCGGCCGTCTTAACAGGCTTGGCTTCTATCCATTTGGTGAACTTATCCACCATGACCAGTAAGTATTTGTGCTTGTGGGTTCCGCCTTTAAGGGGTCCAACCATATCAAGCCTCCAGACCGCAAAGGGCCAAGTGATGGGGATAGTTTGGAGGGCGGTGGGTGGCATATGGCTTTGGTTTGCAAAGAGCTGGCAACCGGTGCATCGTTGGACTAAGTCCTGAGCGTCTGCCCGGGCCGTCGGCCAACAAAAGCCTGTACGGAAGGCCTTGCTTACCAGGGACCGGGCTGCAGCATGATGACCGCCAAGTCCGGCATGGATCTCAGCCAGGATATTCCGCCCCTCCTCTTCGGAGATGCACCTTTGAAGGACTCCGATAGTGCTTTTCTTATAAAGCTCTCCCTCGTGGACTCTGTAGGCTTTGGATCGCCGCACTATGCAGCGTGCCTCATTTTGGTCCTCGGGGAGTTCCTGCCTAGTAAGGTAGGCGAGGAATGGTTCTGTCCACGGGGTGATGACGGCCATTATTACGTGGGCTGAAGGTGTTATTTCAATGGCAGAGCCTCCAATTGTGTCAGAATGTTCGGTGTGGGGCAGTGTGGTGGGGTCCAAGCTGTTATCGTTCGGCTCCCCTTCCCATGCCATGGATGGCTTGAACAGCCTTTCCAAGAAGATGTGGGGGGGGGACTACATCGCGTTTTGCGCCGATGCGTGCCAGGACATCTGCCGCCTGATTATTTTCCCGGACTATATGGTGAAATTCAAGCCCCTCGAACCGAGCTGACATTTTTAGGACAGCGTTGCGGTAAGCTGCCATTTTTGGATCGTTGGCATCGAAGTCTCCATTTATTTGGGAGATTGCGAGGTTCGAGTCCCCGCGCACCTCTAGGCGTTGGATGCCCATGGATACTGCCATCCGGAGACCATGTAGAAGGGCCTCATATTCGGCTGCATTGTTGGAGTCCGTGTACATAATCTGTAGTACGTATTGAACCGTGCCTCCTGTGGGGGACGTCAAAACGACGCCAGCCCCCAGTCCGGCCAACATTTTGGAGCCGTCGAAATGCATGATCCAATTTGAATATGTGCCGTACTCTTTAGGGAGTTCGGCCTCTGTCCGTTCTGCGACGAAGTCGGCCAAAACTTGTGACTTGATGGCTCATCGTGGCTTATAAGTTATGTCGAATGGGAGGAGCTCGATGGCCCATTTCGCAATCCGGCCCGTTGCGTCACGGTTGTTTGTAATATCGTTAAGTGGTACTTCCGAGGCTACTGTTATTGAACACTCTTGAAAGTAGTGTCGTAGCTTCCGGGATGCCATGAATACCGCGTACGCAATCTTTTGATAATGTGGGTACCGTGATTTGCAGGGAGTGAGGACAGTGGACACATAATAGACCGGCTTTTGAAGGGGGAATTTGTGTCCGTCCGCTTCTCGTTCGACGACGAGCACTGCGCTTACAACCTGATGTGTTGCTGTGATGTACAATAGCATTGGTTCGCCAGTGTTTGGTGCGGCCAGGACCGGGTTTGTTGCCAGTATGGCTTTTATTTCGTCGAGTCCAGCCGTGGCTGCATCCGTCCATTTGAAGTGTTCGGTGCGCCGAAGGAGGCGGTAAAGGGGAAGGGCCTTTTCTCCCAAGTGGGAGATAAAGCGGCTTAGAGCCGCCACACATCCGGTTAACTTTTGTATTTGTTTGAGGTCCTTTGGGATATCCAGTTGCGACAGAGCTCGGATCTTGGCTGGATTTGCTTCAATTCCTCTACTGGATACAATGAAGCCCAAGAGCTTTCCGGCTAGAACACCGAAAATGCATTTTTCCGGGTTGAGCTTGATGTCATATGTTCAGAGATTATCAAATGTGAGCCTCAAGTCGTCTACTAGAGATTCAACATGTCTTGTTTTGACGACCACATCATCTACGTATGCCTCCACTGTTTTGCCGATCTGGCTTGCCAGACATGTCTGAATCATGCGCTGATATGTTGCGCTGGCGTTTCTGAGCCCGAAGGGCATCGTGTTGAAGCAGAATGGCCCGTATGGTGTGATAAATGCCGTTGCGGCTTGGTCTGGTTCTGCCATCTTGATTTGATGGTAGCCAGAATATGCGTCGAGGAAACACAACGAATCGTGTCCTGCGGTAGCATCGATAATTTGATCGATGCGGGGGAGGGGGAAGGGATCCTTTGGGCAAGCCTTGTTAAGGTCTTTAAAATCAACACACAGGCGCCAGGATTTGTCCTTCTTTGGTACCATCACCAGGTTTGCTAGCCAGTTCGGATGTTTTATATCTCTGATGAATCCGGCCTCCAATAGCTTTGCTAGCTCCTCTCCCATAGCCTGTCTCTTAGGTTCGGAAAAACGCCGAAGAGCCTGTTTGACAGGTTTGAATCCTGTTTGGATATTTAAGCTGTGCTCGGCCAGCCTGCGTGGGATTCCTGGCATGTCTGAAGGGTGCCAGGCGAAGATGTCCCAGTTCTCTCGTAGGGACTCTCGCAATACGGTGTCGACATCAGGGTTTAACTGTGCCCCGATGGAAGCTGTTTTATTGGGGTCCGTCGGATGGACTTGGAATTTGACTATTTCGTCCGCCGGTTTAAAGGAGGTGGACTTGGATCTTTTGTCGAGTACCACATCGTCCCTATTCACTGTAGAGCGCAGCGCAGTCAGCTCCTCAGCCGCTAGGGCTTCGGATAGTGCCTCGAGGGCCAGTGCGGCTGTCTTGTTTTCGGCGCGGAGTGCTATGTCCGGATCACTAGCGAGAGTGATGATCCCGTTGGGCCCGGGCATCTTGAGCTTCATGTACCCGTAATAGGGTATTGCTTGGAAGATTGTAAATGCTTCCCGCCCTAGCAAAGCGTGATAACCGCTGCTGAACGGGGCCACATGGAACGTGACCTCTTCGGACCTGTAATTGTCCGGCGTGCCGAACACCACATCTAGTGTGATTTTTCCTATACAGCGCGCTTCCCGACTGGGGATTATTCCTCTAAAGGTTGTGCTGCTTCGCATGATGCGGTTCCAGTCTATTTCCATTTTTGAAGAGTTTCCTCATATATGAGGTTCAATCCGCTGCTGCCGTCCATGAGTACCTTGGTAAGACGAAAGCCGTCCACTATTTGACTGAGGACCAATGCAGCTGGTGCTCGGGCTGTTCGGAATTTAGGTTCATCACTGGCGTTAAAGGTAATAGCCGTGTCACTCCATGGGTTTATTGTTGCTACTTGGTAGACTTCGGCAAGGCTGCGGAGTGACCTTTTTCGCATATTATTTGATGCGAAGGTCTCGAAGACTGTTAATACCGTATTGGTGTCTCTGGGGTGGCTTTCTGTGGCCTCCGGAATTAGGAAGTTTTCGCCAATTTTGGCCACCTGCCGGAGTATCCAACATGCTCTAAGGCTATGAGTTGGTGTGGCGTCCTCTGTACTATGAATTTTACAGGGTCCATTAAGCCATCCTTCCAATACGGTTCCATGCCCTGTAGAGGGTTTTTGCCTTTTGGTTTTTGACCCGGGTGTTTGGCGATGATGCACCCTTTTATTTTGGACAGGGTTTGCCTTAAGGGACGGATTGTCCCAAAATGTTGTTTCGGTTTTCCGGGCGCTTTCCATCGCACAGTACTTTCGTACTATGGACGCCAAGTCAGCGAAGCGTGTAATATCAGGCGACTTATGGCATTGAGTATTCCCTTGTCCGTGCAATTATTGCAGAAGAATGAAATTGCGTCTTCCTCGCGGCAGCCCTTTATCCTGTTCATAACCAGGAGGAATCTAGCCCAGTAATGATGTACTATTTCTTCGGGCTCTTGCCTGATTTGGGATAAATCGCTAATGTTCGGGTGGGTGGGTGGAATTAAATCCGAAGCCTCACCCCATCTGAGGCTCAGAGGCCGAGGAATTTCCGAACTCAAAAATTTGGATTCTTGGATGTCGTCCAATAAATCTAGTCCGTCGCCTGATTCTAGGTTCAGGTCTTGAGTGATATCCTCCCCTCCGCGGGCATCCGGCTTGGAGGGATCGGGAATCCGGACGTAGCGAGTCCTTAAGATAGATGAAGGGTCACCGCACTGTCCCTCTACCACGACAACGTGATGGGTGGCTTGGGGAGAGTTAATCTCTCTCAGATCGGTTTTAGGCCCAATCTGGTCGTAATCCGTAGCGACTCCCAGGGCGGCGAAGCGATCCAAGAGCTCGTTTATGGAGGAAAGCTCTATTGTATCTAACTGCTCGGCAAGTTCCGAGTTGACATGAAGATTGTTTTCGATGGCTCGAGAGGTCATCGTCGGCGCAGAGGCCGAACAGGCGGTCATAAGAAAGCCACCTAACCGGAGGGTTTGGTCGACAGCCAAAGCTCGCTTAGCAACGGTGCCGTCTTTAAAGACGGGGCGAGGCATCCTTCCTGATGGCGACGACACGGAGGAACTCTCAATGAAAGCACCAATGTCGGTGTCAAAACCAGCGGATCTCGGGTAGGGGGTCCCGAACTGTGCGTCTAGGCCGGATGGTAACAGGAGGCAAGGGACACGAAGTTTTACCCAGGTTCGGGCCCTCTCGATGGAGGTAAAACCCTACGTCCTGCTTGATTAATATTGATGATATGGGTAGTACAAGAGTAGATCTACCACGAGATCAGAGAGGCTAAACCCTAGAAGCTAGCCTATGGTATGATTGTTGATGTGTATGTTGTCCTACGGACTAAAACCCTCCGGTTTATATAGACACCGGAGAGGGTTAGGGTTACATAGAGTCGGTTACAATGGTAGGAGATCTGAATATCCGTATCGCCATGCTTGCCTTCCACGCCAAGGAAAGTCCCTTCCGGACACGAGACGAAGCCTTCAATCTTGTATCTTCATAGTCCAGGAGTCCGGCTGAAGGTATAGTCCGGCTATCCGAACACCCCCTAATCCAGGACTCCCTCAAGGGCCTCCGACCCCTTCTTCCTCCCTGCGGTATTGTGGCCAAGATGCGGCCTCCTGACGCCGTCTTTGCGACATGCCGACGACCCTCAGGTATATATTCCTTCGAAACCTACCTTGCTCTACTGCCCCAGCTCCCTTCGTGTGGATCCTTTTCTACTTCCGTCCGCTGTTCCAAAGCCACCTAGACTTCTACTATTATTAGAAGTAAAGCTATTTCATGCAGTCGACTCAAAGCATTGGTTCAAACAGGGAAGAAAGTGGGAAAGCTGTAGCATGAATCTAGGACTTGGTTCTAAGAGGAAACGGGGGAAAGTAGTAATATCTGTCACTGTTTAAATAACCGTAGTTCTTATTTGCGCAAACAGGGATGTCTGTCTCCATATCGTTTCGGGATGTCTGTCTCTGTATCGTTTCTATCAGCGCAATCAAAAGCACACACCTCAGTTTTAGTACAACTGCGCAAAATGAGATTGCTATCCCTCGTTGCCGTCGTCTAACCTCCCGTCTTCAAGGTATCCCTACATTGGTAGTAACTAAGGTAGAATGACCAACGCAATCTAAAAGAAGCTGATTCGTACGTTTTACTTCCTGATTGCAGTGCAGGGACGAGTGAAAACAACTACATCCTAGTCCGGAATGCACTTTCTACCAGTTCATCCATGGACCGAGGACTAGCTGGCACGGCTGCACAGCAGTTTTTTGGACAGGTGCGCGGACAAGAGGCATTGTGGTCTGCTTATTTCTGCAAATAGCGGTGCTTAAATTTAGTGGAATGCACAAGAATTTCACCTGGTCAGTACACTGCATGGTTCAGTTCAGCATTCCAGCTGAGACCACAATTATAATTGGTTATTCTGAAATGAGAGAACCTAACCCTGAATGGTGGCAACAAGAAAAAACCAGAGTGAACTCCAGGAAATTTAAGCCTGCCGGGAGGCCCTTTGCTTAGAGAGAAGCCTTGCTTGTTTTTCCTGATTTGTAAACCTTCTCACAACTTTGTCTTTTGCTGTGAACTAGTATATGTTTGATATGTTCTATGAATCATTGAGATGTATAAAATTGCTGAACTTATGCTTTTCAAGTTTTTTATGAAGATGAGTTTAATGTGAGTGTTCCACATGAGCGCTAGACTAGCGCGTGAACGTTTGGAATTTATTACATTGTGGCCTCAATTAACTGCATGAACCATTGTAACAAGATACATAGTTGCTTATATGTCAGACAGTAGATTGTTGATTGTTAGCTGGTCGATAGCCTAGTGTTGAAGCGAGCTGAGCCAATGTGCCATGTTTTGCACAACTGCTTACAAGTGGGGTAACACCAATAGTGTTTACAAGTACTTATGTATACGTCGGCGCACGATTCTCGAACGAGTGCTCTATTTCATCAAAACACACACTGCTCGTATGATAAACCATGACAACTTATGTCTTACCATGCCATATTCATGAAAAAACTAGTGAGGACGCATTTGTTTCGGTAACAATTACGATGGTTCTCACATGATTCACGGGTACACAAAAGTAGCAGCAGTTCCCATAGACGGATTCAAACAGAGTACTAGGCCCAGAGGGGTCGATAACATGCAAGGTTCAGATAATTAGACACAATCCAAACTACTATTAAACACTAGCTGGGGCAACTATTTCATGCCTCGATCTAATTTGGGCTGGACACAAGACGGACCTTGCCATGAACATCATCGAGGACGTCCTGCAGTAGCTCAATCCTGTGAACCTTCATGAAGACAACCTTGTGTCCTTGCCACTGATAAACTTGTTTGTGGAGGCATGCCACGTCATCTTCTTGCGTAAGCTTGACAAGAACAGTATTCCTCACAAACGAAGGAGTAGCTTTGAACTTCTTGTGCTTCAGTACACCCTGGACAACACGCCTGACAACAGTGAGGCTGGAATACAACTCTTCATTGGTATAACCGCAAATGGCTTCCAGGATCCAACAGCCTAAGAACTCTATTTTCCCAGTGCGTACATTTAGGTCATCCGCCTCATAGCGAGTGACATGTACAACCACACAATCCTTGTCTGCATCAGGGCTCTAATTGAAACAGAAACAAATTCTGAATTACTTTTCAGTATAAGAAACACAAGTTATTTAAACCACTACGTATACCATGGCATCGAAGCTAATAAAATTTTGCATTATTAATCACCACATACTTCCTTTTCTAAAAAAATCACCACATACTTAGATGAAAAACCACAATCGAGATCGGCAAAGAAGGAAATCACCTTGGGCAGCTCAGCAGGGGGGGGGGACACATCCTCGAAGGGGGAAAACTGCTCCTGCAGTGCCACGGGGGCTGTAACCTCAAACGGGGCGTTGACCATCTTAGTATCTGGGGTCGCCTCGGTGGTTGCCTCCATCTTCTTGGAGCTCTCTGTCTCGTGGGGATCAGCCTCCCGCGTCTGCTCCAATATCGGCAGATCTTTGCCTGGTTCTCCTTGGTCCATCATGAAACTGACGAATACTAGGAGACCACTGAAAGGAAAACACAATCGCAATGATAATGAAACAAAAAAGAGAGTGATGATCGGTTACTGCTTTGCAAAAGTTCTTTTTTTCCTCTGAACGAAAATATACCAACATCACGGATCCGCTTACCTTCCCTTCGTTCGGAGAGAAGAACAGTGGCAGATGCAAGTGTTGCCTTTCTTGAAGACGGTGAGGGAGAAGGAGATTTTGCGAAGAGTGAAATGATGGTTGCTTCGTCCGTCAAACTTAGACTGCGGGGAGGTGGGGTTTTGTGATACGACAGCTCGTTACTGTCGCGCTACGACCGGGGTGACTCTCTGCCTGCATACTGCCTTCTAATTTGGTGGATGGCATTTGGGCCCGCGCGCTGCATGGCCCGCATGTCGGTGAACAAAAGTATAACGACATTCAGTAGAGGGAGACGTTTCAATGACCTAGGAGGAGCCAGAAGCGGTAGAGTGTCTCCACTGTACTAGTAGTAATTGTTTTTTTGGGTAGCTGTAGAGTGTCTCCACTGTACTAGTAGTAATTGTTTCTCGGGTGCCAAGACAAAACAGCCCATCCACACTAGTAAATAGTAAAATCAATTCAAAAGCCCATATATTTAGAATGAGATGCGCTACCCACACCCAGCACACCCCCCCAAAAACCTGGGTGCTCTTCTTCCTCCTCGCTCCTACAGAAAACCCCAGCTCCCCTTCTTCCTCACTCCTACAGAAAACCCCCAGCTCCCCTTCTTCTTCGCTCGCACTACAACTAGGCTCGTCATTCGTTACTCTGCTCAAATCCGTGAGCGCGACGCGACACCCTCAAGGAAAATGGAGTTGGCTGACCCCGGTGCCAAGAAGATGAGGCTCTCGCCAGCGGCGATGCCTGTTGTAGATACCGCACCCGGCAGCGCGGGGAGAAGCGGTGACCCCGCCCCCACCGGATCCCAGGAACCCGTAGAATCTCGGGTGGACCGCATCAGCGATCTCCCAGACGCCATCCTTGGGGAGATCATCTCGCTTCTCCCCACCAAGGATTGCTGTCGCACCCAAATCCTCTCAATTCGGTGGCGCCCTCTATGGCGCGTCGTTCCCCTTAATCTCGACTGTCGTCAGCTATCTCTCTTCAATGATTTTGAAATCCCCAGAGCCATCATCTCCTCCCACCAGGGCTCCGTTCAAAGCCTCTGCATCCCGTCATGCTACCCGAGCAAGCATACCATGCCCTGCACGGTGGACGCCTGGCTGGAATCCCCTGAATTCATAGAACTACAGCTGCTTGAGTTCTACTATTCCCCTGGAAATCACATACCACATACCGAACACCATGAACTTGTGCCCTCAGCACCGATGTCCATCTCGGGGTTTTCGTCCTCTCTCCACACCACCACCTTTGCGCAGTGCTACCTACCATACAATCTGGTACTAAACCTTCGACTCCCATTTCTCAAGAAACTTTCACTTGTGCGGGTTCGTATATCGGAGGCGTCATTGCACAACATCATCCACTCCAGTTGCCCTGCGCTGGAGTGCTTGGTGCTTGTTTTCATAGTTAGAATCGGTTGTCTCCAAATAAAGTCTCCTAACCTTGTAAGAATTGGAATTTCTTTTGACGGAAGCCAGCTCATCATCCAAGATGCCCCTTCACTTCAAAGGTTGATCCTTGATTCTAGTTATTCACCGTTGCAAATAACCGTTCTCTCTGCGCCTAAACTGGAGACCTTGGGTGTAATACATGATCTCTGTGCTCATTTCAATATGGTGTTTGGCTCCACAGTTCTTCAGGTACTTTATATTATCATCTACACTTGTAACCATAAGCTGCATTTTAAATTTCTGCGCATAATTCATAATCATCTTGGAGTACACATTTTGTACTAATATTATGTTCTATGCTCAATGAAGAGTTTCTCCATGGATGGCCTATCAATGGTGCTGGATTCTGTCAAGATCTTATATATCCAAATGAATAGTTTTGATCTGAATAAGATTATTGGCTTGCTGCAATGCTTTCCCTGTTTGGAGAAGTTGTATATAAAGGTGATAATTTCACGCACACTGGAAGCCCGCATATGGTGTAGTAGAATTAACTGTTCAGTTGTTGCTCTTTCGACACTCTTCTTTTAGACCTTAACTGTTTTGAATCTTCATGTCTATTTAGGCAACATGACGAGGTAAGAAAGTTATAACCAATCGGTGGATTCGTAAGCATCGGGATTTTCTCACTTCTCATGAGATTTGATTGAAGACAATAATGCTAGAACGATATGTAGCCAATCGTGCAAACATAAGATTTGTCACATTCTTCCTGCTGAATGCGAGGTTACTATTGTCCATCAGGCTTAAGTTTATCAGCAGCATGGTTTTGACGGATGGGTATGTCGAAGAGCAAAAAAAGGAGTTTCAGGTGGGCAAAAGAGCTTCTGAACGTGTCGGGCTTCTATTTACAACATATTGTGGTCATAATCCAGTAAATTTTACGACCCAGGATGTTCATTCTATGGACCTGACCGATCCATTTGACTGTGACCGCCGAAAACAATGCTGGAGTTAGATGTTGTTGCCCTTTTCAATCTGGTTTTTTTTGTAAACCTGATGAACAATTAACCCTCGTGCTTTTGTACAGTTTGTAAGCTGGAGTTAGATGTTCCTGCCCTTTTCAACTCGGCTGTGACTGTCATATTTTCTTTGAAACAAGACAAATGGCTTGCCATTCGTTTAATTTAGAGTGAAATATTGTAACAAATTCAAACCAAGGGAAATAACATCACTCTCGCCGGCTGCTTGAGCTCACTGTGCATTACAGAAGCCAAGTGATTAGCCCCCACCAGCACCCACAAACTTATTTCAAACTAGCACACCAAATGGGCTCTAAATTTTCATAGGGAAGGCTGGACATCTGGGGCTCACGCCATTGTCAATGTAGTCAATAAACGAGAGAATTACACTACGAGCGGCTGACACCAGGGACCCAGCAAGTCGCGTAGTTTTTTTTGAGGAACAAGCAATTGTTATTTATACTAGTTTTAGCGACGGATCAGGGTAACAACGGGGCTGTGTGGGGGCTGTGGCCCGTCTAGCCAGGGTTTTATTTATGTTTACCACATCATGAGCCCAGTTGTGTTTTTTTCTTGCTGAAAATGGCTAGCCCAGTTCTATTTTTTTAAAAGAAATACCCAAACAAGGCCTACTTGGTTTATCGGCCCTGCTGGGCTGCAAATCTTTCAAGACAAGGAGAGTTTCATTCGGTTTGCCCAGAAATGGGCTGTACATTTTTAAAAGTTTCAATTTTTTTCATTACAAGATCTTAAATTCCATTGATTTTTATGCATGGACAATTATTTGGATTTTATATTTATATAAATTATTTTTCAAAATAGTTTGAATGTGAATCGATATTTCTGGATTAAAAACAGTTGACCGCACCGAAATATGCAAAATTTCATATACTTTTTAACCGTGGCCACAATATGGGGTGTGATGCTAACAAAAAGAAGATGAGCTCCAAAAAAATTCTTAAGAATTAGCAAATGGGCTGTACATTATTAGAAATAATGGCAGATGGGCTGTATGCTGTATTCCACAGATTTGAGGCTGACTTGTGCGCCTACTACAGGTTGACGCGTATGCTTTCATAAAAAAAGGTTGACGCACACGCAACGCCCTGTCAACTTATCAACACACGAGAGCAGTGACTGTTGGATGTCCATCCAACGGCTGTTGTGCTTCTTCAATCTCTGCTCTTCATGCTCAAGCCGCTCAAACAAGCGCCGGCGGGACTGCCTGCTCCCTCCTCCGCGCGGCCGGCTGTGCTGCCGCGCAGGCCTCACCGCCCGACCGTACTCCCATCGCTGGCCTAGCCATCCCTCTACTCACCCACACCTACTGTTATTCTCCGGCGACGGCAGACGAACCAGTAAACCCTCGTACAGTCGTACTCCCCTCCGCGTGGGAAACAACTGCCGAGTATTCCCTGGCTCCATGTCGTTCCCTTCCTAGGCTTCGCCGTCGTCTACCGCCCTGGTGCTCTCGGCGCGGCCTGGTCAACGTGGTCAATGAACGACATCCATCGGAAGTGGAATGTACGTGGAGAGGCTGACAGCTGGGTCCACGGCCGCACGCAAGGAAATGCCTCCTTATTACGCGCAAAATAATGATTCCTCCACCTGACAGCTAGGACCCACAGGAAGGGCCTCTGTATTTCGCGAAAAAAACGTTCCCCCCGCTGACAGGTCGGACCCACCAGCTATATCTTCGCACACAAGGAAGTGCCTCCTTATTACGCCCAACAAAATGAATACCCCTGCTAGCTGGGACCCACCATATTGTTGGGCTGACTTGTGGGCCTACTAAGTTGACAGGGACGGAGAGCTTTGTCAACTTAGTCAATACTCCAGTGACCGTATGATGTCCATCCAACGGCCATAGTGCTTGTTCAACCTCTGGTCTTCTTGCTCCAGCTGCCCAAAGCAGCGCCGGTCGTGCCGCCTGCTCCTGCCTCCCGTGGCCGGCTGTGCTACCGCGGAGGCCTCACCGCCCCATACTACTCCCACCACTGGCCAGGCCATCCCTCCACTCACCCACACGCCCTGTTATTCTGCGACGACGGCAGCCTCACACCGCAGCCGAAACAGTGAATGCTCGTACTTCTCTCCGCGTGGGCATCCACTGCCGCGTCTTGCACGGCTCCGCGTCGTCCCCTTCCTAGGCCTCGCCATCGTCCACCGCCGTGGTGCTCTCGGCGCGGCGTGGTCAATGTGGTCAACAACCGACTTCCATCGGAAGAGTATTGTACGTGGAGAGGCTGACAGCCGGGTCCACGGCAGCCGCAAGGAAGTGCCTCCTTATTACGCGGAAAATAATTATTCCTCCACCTGACAACGGGGACCCACCGGACGGGCCACCATTATTTTGCGAAAAAAATCATTTCCCCCTGACTGCTGGGACCCACCGGACGGGCCACCATATTTCGCAAAAAAAACATTCCCCCCGCTGTCAGCTCGGACCCATCAGAAGTGCCTCCTTATTACGCACAAAAAAATGAATACTACCCCAGCTAGATAGGACCCACCTTGCTGGGAGGCTGACTTGTGGGCCTACTAAGTTGACGGGGACGAAGGGTTTGTCAACTTAGTCAATATGAACGATTCTAGCTCCAGTGACCGTACGATGTCCATCCAACGGCCGTAGTGCTTCTTCAACCTCTGTTCTTCTTGCTCCAGCCGCCCAAAGTAGCGCCGGTCGTGCTGCATGCTCCTGCCTCCCATGGCCGGCTGTGCTGCCGCAGAGGCCTCACCGCCCCCTACTATTCCCACCGCCGGCCAGGCCCTACGGCGACGGCAGCCTCACACCGCAGCCGAACCAGTGAACCTTTGTAGTCCTCTCCGCGCGGGCTTCCACTGCCGCGTCATCCCCTTCCTAGGCCTCACCGTCGTCCACCGCCGTGGTGCTCTCCGCGTGGCGTGGTCAAGGAACGACTTCCATCGGAAGAGTACTGTATGTGGAGAGGCTGACAGCTGGGTCCACGACCACAGCCCAGTTTTTTTGTGATTTGCCAAGTAAGTCGCTTTGTCAGGCCTGTTGGGCTGCAAATCTTTCAAGACAAGGAGAGATTTTATTCGTCTGGCCGAGAAAATGGCCCATCAGTAATGAGAAATGGGTTGTACATTTTTAAAACACATCAAGCCGGCAATTAGTTTCAAATATCTTTTTTTTCATTTCAAGATTTTAAATGACATTAATTTTTATGCGTGAAGAATTTGTTGGATTTTATATTGATATACATTTATTTTTAAAATCAGTTTGAATGTGAGTCGAAATTTCGGGATTAAAAATAGTTCGGACCGCACCGAAATATGCAAAATTTTGTATAATTTTTTAACCGTTGCCACAATATGGGATGTAATGCTAACAAAAAGAATATGGGCTCCAAAGAAAACCTTAAGAATTAGCAAATGGGCTGTAAATTATTAGAAATAATGGCAGATGGGCTATATGCTGTTTTCCACAGATTTGAGGCTTTCCTAAAAAAAGGTTGACGCACAAGCACTGACTGTTGGATGTCCATCCAACGGCCATCATGCTTCTTCAATCTCTGCTCTTTCTGCTCCAGCCGCTCAAACAAGCGCCGACGGGACTGCCTGCTCCCTCCTCCGCGCGGTCGGCTGTGCTGCCGCGCAGGCCTCACCGCCCGACCGTACTCCCATCGCTGGCCTAGCCATCCCTCTACTCACCCACACCTGCTGTTATTTTCCGACGACGACAGACCAACCAGTAAACCCTCGTACAGTCATACTCCCCTCCGCGTGGGAAACAACTGCCGAGTCTTCCCTGCCTCCGTGTCCTCCCCTTCCTAGGCCTCGCCATTGTCCACCGCCCGATGCTCTCGACGCGGCGTGGTCAATGTGGTCGAGGAATGACTTCCATCGGACGTGGACTGTACATGGAGAGGCTGACAGCTGGGTCCACGGCGGCAGCAAGGAAGTGCCTCCTTATTACACGGAAAATAATGATTCCTCCACCTGACAGCAGGGACCCACCGGACGGGCCACCGTATTTCACAAAAAAAAAACGTTTCCCCCCTGACTGCTAGGACCCACCAGCTACACCTTCGCATGCAAGGAAGTGCGTCGGGCAAAAAAACGATTCGCCCCCCTGACTGCTGGGACCCACGAGCTACATCTTCGCATGCAAGGAAGTGCGTCCGGGCAAAAAAAACCAAAATGATTCGCCCCCTGACTGCTGGGACCCACCAGGCCCCCTACTGCTGGGACCCACCAGCTACATCTTCGCACGCAAGGAAGTGCGTCCGGGCAAAAAAAAAGATTCGCCCCCTGATTGCTGGGACCCACCAGCTACATCTTCGCAAGCAAGGAAGTGCCTGACAGTCGGGACCCACCTGGTCGAAGCGTACGTAGCGTTGACATTCTGGTCGCGAATGTGTACGTACATACTGGTCGATGTAGAGGCGCGCACGTGTCTTAGTAGAGGCGTGCACGTGTCATAGTAGAGGCGCGCACGTAGCATGTACACGTACATACAACGGCCAGGGTGCAAGAAAGAAAATACGGCCACGTATGTGTACATACGAGCGGGTTCTCGAACGCCTACTCGCGCATACATACGGCGAGGGCTCATGTACATGGCTGGGTCGGAACGGAGAAACAGCGTCATCGTCGTGTTCATGGGTCGGAACGGAATGCATGGTCGTGTTCATCGGGAGGGCTTGGACGGAAGAGGCGATGAAAACGAGGCCTGGCGTACCGCACAACGGAGGAAACGGACCTCCTACAGTCGAAACGGGGGTCCTGTTGATCGGGAGGGGTGTGGCGTACCGCAAAACAGAGGAAACGGACCTCCTACGGTCAAAACGGGGTCCTGTTGATCGGGAGGGGTGTGGCGTACCGCAATATGGAGGAAACAGACCTCCTACGGTCGAAACGGGTGTCCTGTTGATCGGGAGGGGTGTGGCGTACCGCAAAGCGGAGGAAACGGACTTGTGTTGGAGCGCTACGGTCGAAACGGGGGTCCTGTTCATCAGGAGGGGTGTGGCGTACCGCAAAACGGGACTCCACGGGATACTGTTCATCTCCACCATCGACCCCCTCCAGCCTCCACGAGCTACTATTCATCCACCGTCGACCTCCTCCAGCCTCCATGGGCTCCTGTTCATCCAGCCTCCACCGCGCGCTACTCCACCGGCTACTGTTCAACCACCCCTCCACCATCTACTGCTCATCCAGCCCTCCACACCACGGGGTCCTGTTCAACCACCCCTCCACGGGCACCCCTCCATCGTCTACTCTTCATCCTGCCCTCCACACCACGGGGTCCTGTTCATCCACCCCTCCACGGGCACCCCTCCACCGTCTACTGTTCATCCAGCCCTCCACCACACCACGGGGTCCTGTTCATCCAGAGGCAACGCCACCGCTCACTGTTCATCCAATGCCCCACGGCAACGCTCACTGTTCATCCCATCGACCGGCTTCAGTTAGCAGCAGTAGCCAAGGAATCACTCGATCGGGTTCAGTTAACAGCCATCGATCGATCGCTCGGGTTCACTAACGCGTAGCCTGCAGTGCAATCGCTCGGGTTCAGTTAGAGCCTAATGCCTCGCTCGGGTTCAGTTAGAGCCAACGCCTCGCACACACGCGCGTACGTGAATGAGAGAAATGCGCATCGCTCGGCCCCCGACCTCCCACCGTAACCGGGAACTCCCCGAAATTTTCCTCCCCCTCGCTTCTACCACGGTTTTTTCCGTTATGGACGGCCCAAAGAATGTCATGCAGCTGCGTCTCCGGCCCGCCCAGGACGAAAAGCCCATTTTCTGTCATGATTTTTTGTCATAGAAGTAGGAGCCCACCACATCTATGATGATACCGGGTTTTGTCATAATTATCGTCATAGAAGTGTCATATGTATGACAGAAAAAAAAATTGTTCGGCCCAAAATGTCACGGATGTGTCTTTTTTTATAGTGATGGGATCTGTTAAGGATAAGTTTCCATGTTTTATTTAATCAAGTATATTTATCTGTAGAGGCAGGTCACGTGAATTCCATGGACTTGTAGTTTTCCTTGTACGTGGCAGCCGTGAGGGTCAAGTTGTACTACTAGTTACGTACACATTTTGAGTCAAGGTTAGTTGGAAGGTAATCAATGTGGTCGGATAATTAATTAGTTAAATCCTTAGTTAGTTGGTTATAGAAGAGTCCGTTTCACAAGTTTGCGTCGTCTATAAAAAGGCTCGGCCACGGCCGATGGAGGGATCAGTTTTGAGTTTTATTTTCAAATATGAGATATCTATATCTATACCAATATAAAAAGACCCAAAGGGACAGATCCAACTGATCTCGACCATCAAATCGGGTCAATCCAACGACCTACACTGCTCCAATGGCGAGTGTTCAACATGTTTAACGTGCAATTAATATCATACCAAATATTGCACTAATCACATAACTATCACACAAATAATAGCATACCTAATATCCACGTGCAATTAATATATTGCCTAAATATTAACGTGCATTGCACGTGCACATTCACTAGTACAGAAAAATGTCCGAGTTACGGGCGGCCATATCTTGTGTATTATCTGTGATTTTTCCATCGTGGAAATTTACTAGCGATGAAGGGTTGATCATCACATCGATGCCTACGTGCTGATCCAAGGGGGTCATTGTTTTCGTTTGTGTATTTTCGTACACAGGTGAAAATTATCTTGAAGGTTGCGAGGAGGAACAAGGGGAAAAACTGTGGATCAAAGCATCGCCGTGAAAGATCGGGCCATCTACACGAGCGAATTAGCATCTCGCTAGTCCACGCCTCATCAAGTGGTATTCAGAGCAAAGGTTAGTCACGGCGACTCAGATTGTAATATCATCTGCGGAGTCAAGCATCAACATGTTGAGCAGGAACATATTGATGGAGGAGGAAGGCATTGGCGAGGTCACTCTTTTTCACACTCGTTGCATCGTGAATGAACGGCGTCTCAATCTGACAATCGATGAGAGTACCGCAGTCAATATGGTGAGCATAGAGGTGGTGGAAAAATTGGGGCTGAAGATGGCGCCTCTTGAAAGACCATACACGCTGAAGTGGTTCAAAGGTGAAATTGTTGGGGAACGTAGTAATTTCAAAAAAATTCCTACGCACACACAAGATCATGGTGATGCATAGCAACGAGGGGACAGTGAGATCTACGTACCCTTGTAGACCGACAGTGGAAGCGTTAGCACAACGCGGTTGATGTAGTCGTACGTCTTCACGGCCCGACCGATCAAGCACTGAAACTACGGCACCTCCGAGTTTTAGCACACGTTCAGCTCGATGACGATCCCCGGACTCCGATCCAGCAAAGCGTCGGGGAAGAGTTCCGTCAGCACGACGGCGTGGTGACGATCTTGATGTTCTACCGTCGCAGGGCTTCACCTAAGCACCGCTACAATATTACCGAGGATTATGGTGGAAGGGGGCACCGCACACGGCTAAGAAAACGATCACGTGGATCAACTTGTGTGTCTAGGGGTGCCCCCTGCCCCCGTATATAAAGGAGCAAGGGGAGGACGCCGGCCGGCCCCTATTGACGCGCCAGGAGGAGTCCTCCTCCTAGTAGGAGTAGGACTCCTACTAGGAGGGGGAAGGAAGTGGGGAAGGAGAAGGAAAGGGGGGCGCCGCCCCCCCTCTCCTAGTCCAATTCGGACCAAGGGGGGAGGAGGCGCGCGGCCCACCCTGGCGCCCTTCTCTCTCTCCACTAAGGCCCATATGGCCCATTACTTCTCCCGGTAGGGTTCCGGTAACCCTCTGGCTCTCCGGTTTTCTCCGAAATCACCCGGAACACTTTCGATGTCCGAATATAGCCGTCCAATATATCAATCTTTATGTCTCGACCATTTCGAGACTCCTCGTTATGTCCATGATCACATCCGGGACTCCGAACTAACTTCGGTACATCAAAACTCATAAACTCATAATATAACTGTCATCGAAACCTTAACCGTGCGGACCCTACGGGTTCGAGAACAATGTAGACATGACCGAGACACGTCTCCGGTCAATAACCAATAGCGGAACCTGGATGCTCATATTGGCTCCTACATATTCTACGAAGATCTTTATCGGTCAGACTGCATAACAACATACGTTGTTCCCTTTGTCATCGGTATGTTACTTGCCCGAGATTCGATCGTCGGTATCTCAATACCTAGTTCAATCTCGTTACCGACAAGTCTCTTTACTCGTTTCGTAATACATCATCTCGCAACTAACTCATTAGTAGCAATGCTTGCAAGGCTTGTGTGATGTGCATTACCGAGAGGGCCCAAAGATACCTCTCCGACAATCGGAGTGACAAATCCTAATCTCGAAATACGCCAACCCAACATTTACCTTTGGAGACACCTGTAGAGCTCCTTTATAATCACCCAGTTACGTTGTGACGTTTGGTAGCACACAAAGTGTTCCTCCGGCAAACGGGAGTTGCATAATCTCATAGTCATAGGAACATGTATAAGTCATGAAGAAAGCAATAGCAACATACTAAACGATCGGGTGCTAAGCTAATGGAATGGGTCATGTCAATCACATCATTCTTCTAATAATGTGATCCCGTTGATCAAATGACAACACATGTCTATTGTTAGGAAACATAACCATCTTTGATTAACGAGCTAGTCAAGTAGAGGCATACTAGTGACGTTTAGTTTGTCTATGTATTCACACAAGTATTATGTTTCTGGATAATACAATTCTAGCATGAATAATAAACATTTATCATGATATAAGGAAATAAAATAATAACATTATTATTGCTTCTAGGGCATATTTCCTTCAGTCTCCCACTTGCACTAGAGTCAATAATCTAGATTACACTGTAATGATTCTAACACCCATGGAGCTTTGGTGTTGATCATTTTTTGCTCGTGGAAGAGGCTTAGTCAATGGGTCTGCTACATTCAGATCCGTATGTATCTTGCAAATCTCTATGTCTCCCACCTGGACTAGATCCCAGATGGAATTGAAGCGTCTCTTGATGTGCTTGGTTCTCTTGTGAAATCTGGATTCCTTTGCCAAGGCAATTGCACCAGTATTGTCACAAAAGATTTTCATTGGACCCGATGCACTAGGTATGACACCTAGATCGGATATGAACTCCTTCATCCAGACTCCTTCGTTTGCTGCTTCCGAAGCAGCTATGTACTCCGCTTCACATGTAGATCCCGCCACAATGCTTTGTTTAGAACTGCACCAACTGACAGCTCCACCGTTTAATGTAAACACGTATCCGGTTTGCGATTTAGAATCATCCGGATCAGTGTTAAAGCTTGCATCAACGTAACCATTTACGATGAGCTCTTTGTCACCTCCATATATGAGAAACATATCCTTAGTCCTTTTCAGGTATTTCAGGATGTTCTTGACCGCTGTCCAGTGATCCACTCCTGGATTACTTTGGTACCTCCCTGCTAGACTTATAGCAAGACACACATCAGGTCTGGTACACAGCATTGCATACATGATAGAGCCTATGGCTGAAGCATAGGGAACATCTTTCATTTTCTCTCTATCTTTTGCATTGGTCGGGCCTTGAGTCTTACTCAATTTCACACCTTGTAACACAGGCAAGAATCCTTTCTTTGCTTGATCCATTTTGAACTTTTTCAAAACTTTGTCAAGGTATGTGCTTTGTGAAAGTCCAATTAAGCGTCTTGATCTGTCTCTATAGATCTTAATGCCCAATATGTAAGCAGCTTCACCGAGGCCTTTCATTGAAAAACTCTTATTCAAGTATCCCTTTATGCTATCCAGAAATCCTATATCATTTCCGATTAGTAATATGTCATCTACATATAATATCAGAAATGCTACAGAGCTCCCACTCACTTTCTTGTAAATACAGGCTTCTCCAAAAGTCTGTACAAAACCAAATGCTTTGATCACACTATCAAAGCGTTTATTCCAACTCCGAGAGGCTTGCACCAGTCCATAAATGGATCGCTAGATCTTGCACACTTTGTTAGCTCCCTTTGGATCGACAAAACCTTCCGGTTGCATCATATACAACTCTTCTTGCAGAAATCCATTCAGGAATGCAGTTTTGACATCCATCTGCCAAATTTCACAATCATAAAATGCGGCAATTGCTAACATGATTCGGACAGACTTAAGCATCGCTACGGGTGAGAAGGTCTCATCGTAGTCAATCCCTTGAACTTGTCGAAAACCTTTTGCGACAAGTCGAGCTTTGTAGACAGTAACATTACCGTCAGCGTCAGTCTTCTTCTTAAAGATCCATTTATTCTCAATTGCTTGCCGATCATTGGGCAAGTCAACCAAAGTCCATACTTTGTTCTCATACATGGATCCCATCTCAGATTTCATGGCTTCAAGGCATTTTGCGGAATCTGGGCTCATCATCGCTTCTCCATAGTTCGTAGGTTCATCATGATCTAGTAGCATGACTTCCAGAACAGGATTGCCGTACCATTCTGGTGCGGATCTTACTCTGGTTGATCTACGAGGTTCAGTAGTATCTTGTTCTGAAGCTTCATGATCATCATCATTAGCTTCCTCACTAATTGGTGTAGGTGTCACAAAAACTGGTTTCTGTGATGTACTACTTTCCAATAAGGGAGCAGGTACAATTACCTCATCAAGTTCTACTTTCCTCCCACTCACTTCTTTTGAGAGAAACTCCTTCTCTAGAAAGTTTCTGAATTTAGCAAGAAAGGTTTTGCCTTTGGATCTGTGATAGAAGGTGTATCCAATAGTTTCCTTTGGATATCCTACAAAGACACATTTCTCCGATTTGGGTTCGAGCTTATCAGGTTGAAGCTTTTTCACATAAGCATCGCAACCCCAAACTTTCAGAAACGACAACTTTGGTTTCTTGCCAAACCACAGTTCATAAGGCGTCGTCTCAATGGATTTTGATGGTGCCCTATTAATGTGAATGCGGCCGTCTCTAGAGCATAACCCCAAAACGATAGTGGTAAATCAGTAAGAGACATCATAGATCGCACCATATCTAGTAAAGTACGATTACGACGTTCGGACACACCATTACGCTGTGGTGTTTCGGGTGGCGTGAGTTGCGAAACTATTCCGCATTGTTTCAAATGTACACCAAACTCGTAACTCAAATATTCTCCTCCACGATCAGATCGTAGGAAGTTTTTTTTCTTGTTACGATGATTTTCAACTTCACTCTGAAATTCTTTGAACTTTTCAAATGTTTCAGACTTATGTTTCATTAAGTAGATATACCCATATCTGCTTAAGTCATCTGTGAAGGTGAGAAAATAACGATATCCGCCACGAGCCTCAACATTCATCGGACCACATACATTTGTATGTATGATTTCCAACAAATCTATTGCTCTCTCCATAGTACCGGAGAACAGTGTTTTTGTCATCTTACCCATAAGGCACGGTTCGCAAGTACCAAGTGATTCATAATCAAGTGGTTCCAAAAGCCCATCAGTATGGAGTTTCTTCATGCGCTTTACACCGATATGACCCAAACGACAGTGCCACAAATAAGTTGCACTATCATTATCAACTCTGCATCTTTTGGCTTCAACATTATGAATATGTGTGTCACTACTATCGAGATTCAATAAGAATAGACCACTCTTTAAGGGTGCATGACCATAAAAGATATTACTCATATAAATAGAACAACCATTATTCTCTGATTTAAATGAATAACCGTTTCGCATCAAACAAGATCCAGATATAATGTTCATGCTTAACGCTGGCACCAAATAACAATTATTTAGGTCTAATACTAATCCCGAAGGTAGATGTAGAGGTAGCGTGCCGACCGTGATCACATCGACTTTGGAACCATTTCCCACGCGCATCGTCACCTCGTCCTTAGCCAATCTTCGCTTAATCCGTAGTCCTTGTTTCGAGTTGCAAATATTAGCAATAGAACCAGTATCAAATACCCAGGTGCTACTGCGAGCATTAGTAAGGTACACATCAATAACATGTATATCACATATACCTTTGTTCACCTTGCCATCCTTCTTATCCGCCAAATACTTGGGGCAGTTCCGCTTCCAGTGTCCAGTCTGCTTGCAGTAGAAGCACTCAGTTTCAGGCTTAGGTCCAGGTTTGGGTTTCTTCTCTTGAGTAGCAACTTGCTTGCTGTTCCTTTTGAAGTTCCCCTTCTTCTTTCCTTTGCCCTTTTTCTTGAAACTAGTGGTCTTGTTGACCATCAACACTTGATGCTCCTTCTTGATTTCTACCTCCGCAGCTTTCAGCATTGCGAAGAGCTCGGGAATAGTCTTATTCATCCCTTGCATATTATAGTTCATCACGAAGCTCTTGTAGCTTGGTGGCAGTGATTGGAGAATTCTGTCAATGACGCAATCATCTGGAAGATTAACTCCCAATTGAATCAAGTGATTATTATACCCAGACATTTTGAGTATATGCTCACTGACAGAACTGTTCTCCTCCATCTTGCAGCTATAGAACTTATTGGAGACTTCATATCTCTCAATCTGGGCATTTGCTTGAAATATTAACTTCAACTCCTGGAACATCTCATATGCTCCATGACGTTCAAAACGTCGTTGAATTCCCGATTCTAAGCCGTAAAGCATGGCACACTGAACTATCGAGTAGTCATCAGCTTTGCTCTGCCAGACGTTCATAACATCTAGTGTTGCTCCAGCAGCAGGCCTGGCACCCAGCGGTGCTTCCAGGACGTAATTCTTCTGTGCAGCAATGAGGATAACCCTCAAGTTACGGACCCAGTCCGTGTAATTGCTACCATCATCTTTCAACTTTGCTTTCTCAAGGAACGCATTAAAATTCAACGGAACAACAGCACGGGCCATCTATCTACAATCAAACATAAACAAGCAAGATACTATCAGGTACTAAGTTCATGATAAATTTAGGTTCAATTAATCATATTACTAAAGAACTCCCACTTAGATAGACATCCCTCTAATCCTCTAAGTGATTACATGATCCAAATCAACTAAACCATGTCCGATCATCACGTGAGATGGAGTAGTTTCATTGGTGAACATCACTATGTTGATCATATCTACTATATGATTCACGCTCGACCTTTCGGTCTCCGTGTTCCGAGGCCATATATGTATATGCTTGGCTCGTCAAGTATAACCTGAGTATTCCGCGTGTGCAACTGTTTTGCACCCGTTGTATTTGAACATAGAGCCTATCACACCCGATCATCACGTGGTGTCTCAGCACGAAGAACTTTCACAACGGTGCATACTCAGGGAGAACACTTCTTGATAATTAGTGAGAGATCATCTTATAATGCTACCATCAATCAAAGCAAGATAAGATGCATAAAAGATAAACATCACATGCAATCAATATAAGTGATATGATATGGCCATCATCTTCTTGTACTTGTGATCTCCATCTCCGAAGTACCGTCACGATCACCATCGTCACCGGTGCGACACCTTGATCATCATCGTAGCATCGTTGTCGTCTCGCCAATCTTATGCTTCCACGACTATCGCCACCATTTAGTGATAAAGTAAAGCATTACAGCGCAGTTGCACTGCATACAATAAAGCGACAACCATATGGCTCCTGCCAGTTGCCGATAACTTGGTTACAAAACATGATCATCTCATACAATAAAATTTAGCATCATGTCTTGACCATATCACATCACAACATGCCCTGCAAAAACAAGTTTGATGTCCTCTACTTTGTTGTTGCAAGTTTTACGTGGCTGCTACGGGCTTAAGCAAGAAACAATCTTACCTACGCATCAGAACCACAACGATAGTTTGTCAAGTTGGTGCTGTTTTAACCTTTGCAAGGACCGGGCGTAGCCACACTCGGTTCAACTAAAGTTGGAGAAACTGACACCCGCTAGCCACCTTTGTGCAAAGCACGTCGGGAGAACTGGTCTCGCGTAAGCGTACGCGTAATGTCGGTCTGGGCCGCTTCGTCCAACAATACCGTTGAACCAAAGTATGACATGCTGGTAAGCAGTATGACTTATATCGCCCACAACTCACTTGTGTTCTACTCGTGCATATAACATCAACACATAAAACCTAGGCTCTGATACCACTGTTGAGGAACGTAATAATTTCAAAAAAATTCCTACGCACACGCAAGATCATGGTGATGCATAGCAACGAGGGGAGAGTGTGATCTACGTACCCTTGTAGACCAACAACGGAAGCGTTAGCACAACGCGGTTGATGTAGTCGTACGTCTTCACGGCCCGACCGATCAAGCACCGAAACTACGGCACCTCCGAGTTTTAGCACACGTTCAGCTCGATGACGATCCCCGGACTCTGATCCAGCAAAGCGTCGGGGAAGAGTTCCGTCAGCACGACGGCGTGGTGACGATCTTGATGTTCTACCGTCGCAGGGCTTCGCCTAAGTACCGCTACAATATTATCGAGGATTATGGTGGAAGGGGGAACCGCACACGGCTAAGAAAACGATCACGTGGATCAACTTGTGTGTCTAGGGGTGCCCCCTGCCCCCGTATATAAAGGAGCAAGGGGAGGAGGCCGGCCGGCCCCTATTGGCGCGCCAGGAGGAGTCCTCCTCCTAGTAGGAGTAGGACTCCTACTAGGAGGGGGAAGGAAGTGGGGAAGGAGAAGGAAAGGGGGGCGCCGCCCCCCCTCTCCTAGTCCAATTCGGACCAAGGGGGGGAGGAGGCGTGCGGCCCACCCTGGCGCCCTTCTCTCTCTCCACTAAGGCCCATATGGCCCATTACTTCTCCCGGTAGGGTTCCGGTAACCCTCTGGCTCTCCGGTTTTCTCCGAAATCACCCGGAACACTTCCGATGTCCGAATATAGCCGTCCAATATATCAATCTTTATGTCTCGACCATTTCGAGACTCCTCGTTATGTCCATGATCACATCCGGGACTCCGAACTAACTTCGGTACATCAAAACTCATAAACTCATAATATAACTGTCATCGAAACCTTAACCGTGCGGACCCTACGGGTTCGAGAACAATGTAGACATGACCGAGACACGTCTCCGGTCAATAACCAATAGCGGAACCTGGATGCTCATATTGGCTCCTACATATTCTACGAAGATCTTTATCGGTCAGACTGCATAACAACATACGTTGTTCCCTTTGTCATCGGTATGTTACTTGCCTGAGATTCGATCGTCGGTATCTCAATACCTAGTTCAATCTCGTTACCGGCAAGTCTCTTTACTCGTTTCGTAATACATCATCTCGCAACTAACTCATTAGTAGCAATGCTTGCAAGGCTTGTGTGATGTGCATTACCGAGAGGGCCCAGAGATACCTCTCCGACAATCGGAGTGACAAATCCTAATCTCGAAATACGCCAACCCAACATTTACCTTTGGAGACACCTGTAGAGCTCCTTTATAATCACCCAGTTACGTTGTGACGTTTGGTAGCACACAAAGTGTTCCTCCGGCAAACGGGAGTTGCATAATCTCATAGTCATAGGAACATGTATAAGTCATGAAGAAAGCAATAGCAACATACTAAACGATCGGGTGCTAAGCTAATGGAATGGGTCATGTCAATCACATCATTCTTCTAATAATGTGATCCCGTTGATCAAATGACAACACATGTCTATGGTTAGGAAACATAACCATCTTTGATTAACGAGCTAGTCAAGTAGAGGCATACTAGTGACGTTTAGTTTGTCTATGTATTCACACAAGTATTATGTTTCTGGATAATACAATTCTAGCATGAATAATAAACATTTATCATGATATAAGGAAATAAAATAATAACATTATTATTGCCTCTAGGGCATATTTCCTTCAGAAATCAAAATTACGCATCAGATTTTGCTAATTTTTTATTTGGGAAAATATTGTTGTGCGGAATTTTTTCATGTTTGTCCTGTGTCCATGGTGCCGTGCCATCTGCTACTTGGCGACCCATGGTGCAAGCATGTTGGGGATGTTCGGGATGTCAAGAAAAATAGTTATTCTTTATCATGGAAGGGCAAACAAATTTGTTTTATTCCCATTCCAATGGATGTGTTCGCTGCTGATTGGAAAGATCGTTTGCGAAAAAGAAGAGAAGCGGTAGAAGAAATTGATGCACCGATGAAGGGTCTAAATCTCTTAGTGAAGAAGGTGCAGGAGGATGGTGATCCTAAAGGGCAGCGATGGAGTGTTTTTAAAACACAGTGTAAGATCAACAATCGTGCTTGCAAGTTGATAATTGATGGTGGTAGCTTTATGAATGTCATTAGCAAAGATCTTGTGCAGGCATTGGGTTTGTCCATGTGGTGACACCCACAACCGCACCACGTAGAGTGGCTATACAACTCCAGAAAATTAAAGATCACACATAAGGTACGTGTGAAGTTTGCAGTTGGAGATTATATTGATAAGGTGGACTGTGATGTTGTGCCGATGGATACGTGTCAGCTGTTGTTGGGAAGACCATGGCAGTATGATCATGATGCAGTCCATGCTGGAAGATCCAACACATACACGTTCAAGCATGATGGAAGAAAGCATGTGTTGAAACCAATGGCAGACAGTGCAATCATCATAGAGATGCAAGTTCCGGAAAGGAAGATTATACAAAAAATAGACTTGAAACCGAGGACGGTTTATCTTCAAGGAAGGGAGGATGATGCGGGCATGACACCATTGATCGATAATCCTACTGAACCTGAGGCATTTAATGAGTCAAGTCATGAAAAAGTTGCGAAAAATAATGAAAAGCATGCAACCAAAGTATGTCAAGGAAATGATGGTCGTGTGCCTCAGTTTTGTCGACCAAAAATTGCTCCTGTATTTGAGAAGGAATTAGTACTTGTTGATTCTCATCATACCGTGCATGTACCAAGAAGAATATACAACAAAGATTCAGATCGGATGCTAATGAGGTACCGAGGCCAGAAGATGTAATTCCTACATTTCGTACACCTCCAGAGAAGATCAGGATCAGCAGCTTCCTTTTTAAAATCCATGCAAGCCAATATATTTGATGGGATCTGTTAAGGATAAGTTTCCATGTTTTATTTAATCAAGTATATTTATCTGTAGAGGCAGGTCACGTGAATTTCATAGACTTGTAGTTTTCCTTGTACGTGGTAGCCGTGAGGGTCAAGTTGTACTACCAGTTACATACACGTTTTGAGTCAAGGTTAGTTGGAAGGTAATCAATGTGGCCGGATAATTAATTAGTTAAATCCTTAGTTAGTTGGTTATAGAAGAGTTCGTTTCACAAGTTTGCGTCGCCTATAAAAAGGGCTCGGCCATGGCCGATGGAGGGATCAGTTTTGAATTTATTTTCAAGTATGAGATATACAGAAAAATATCTGAGTTACGGGCGACCATATCTTGTGTATTATCTGTGATTTTTCCATCATGGAAATTTACTAGCGACGGAGGGTTGATCATCACATCGATGCCTACGTGCGGATCCGAGGGGGTCATTATTTTCGTTTGTGTATTTTCGTACACAGGTGAAAATTATCTTGAAGGTTGCGAGGAGGAACAAGGGGACAAACTGTGGATCAAAGCATCGCCGTGAAAGATCGGGCCATCTACACGCACGAATTAGCATCTCGCTAGTCCGTGCCTCACAAAAAATAGTACTTCGGATGGCGCCGAAAACAATGCAGACCCTGTGGGAGCAACATCCGAGCAGGAGGCACAGGAAAACGGGCAAGCCAGTCCCGATGAACAGGCCCTGCCCAGCGACGGTTCGGAGGACGACAACTACCTTCTGCTCTCCGAAGATGAGGTAAGCCTCGGCGACAAAGACTTCATCGTACCCGAAGAGCCCCTCGAGCAGAAGCGCTTCAAGCGCAGGCTGATAGCTACGGCAAGGAGCCTGAAAAAGAAGCAGCAGCAGCTTCAAGCTGAACAAGACCTACTCAACGACAGATGGACCGAAGTCCTGGTCGCCGAAGAATACAGCCTTAGTAGCCTAGCCAAAGGCTAACCAAATCACAGATTGCTATACCAGTCCGATGACGGGGCGTCGGAACCCATACCATCATCACACAATGCGGCAGGTGAAAGTGCGTTATATAGACTAGAGGGGGGGGTGAATAGGCGATTTTTATGAAATTCTTCACTGAGTAATTTGCCGGTGAGGAAATTCCTTAGCGAAGAACTACTAGCAGCGGAATAAGTACTCAAAAGTAAACATAACAGAATACAAGCATGGTCATCATGATGAAATGAAGACAGGCACAGAGTACAGGTAGCGTAAGCACATGATGAAGACAAACAGACTGAAGAAATTGAACTGAGGAAATTGAGAAAGTCTTCAGTCAAAGTCTTCAAACACAGATATGAACAAACATACAACATGTTTATGAGGAAATGAACGAGTTGAGGGAATAGAACCAGTAAGCTTGGTGAAGACAATGATTTGGTAGACCAGTTCCAACTGCTGTCTCAGTTGTACGTCTGGTTGGAGCGGCTGAGTATTTAAACTCGAGGACACACAGTCCCGGACACCCAGTCCTGAGCACGCAGCTCAGGACACCAAGTCCTCACCATATTCTCCTTGAGCTAAGGTCACACAGACCTCGCCCAATCACTCGTGGTAAGTCTTCAGGTGACTTCCGAACCTTCACAAACTTGGTCACTCGGCGATCCACAATTCCTCTTGGATGCTCTAGACCATGATGCCTAATTGTCTGGAAGAAGCACAGTATTCAAAGGTAACAAGCATCGGATCCATGCAGGATCAATCTCTTCAGTGATGCTCAATCACTTGGGGTTTGTAGGTGTTTGGGTTTTGGGTTTTTCCTCACTTGATGATTTTCGCTCAATGTCCTCGGAGGATGGGTTGCTCTCAAATGACAAGTGTCAGTTTCTCTCGGAGCAGCCAACCGGCTAGTGGTTGTAGGGGGCGGCTATTTATAGCCTAGGGAGCAGCCGGACATGATAAGACATAAATGCCCTTGAATGATATGACCGTTAGGTGGATAGGTATTTTGGGACAGCTGGCGCATAGCACAGCAACGGTCGGAATTTTGAGTAGCAAAATCCTCAAGGCTATCATGTTCCTCACTCTGTAGGCAATCCGCACTGGCGAATTCCTAACTCCTTAGTCAGAACAAATTCCTCAAAGTCCAGAAGAACTTTGTCTCTATCACTGAAGAATATGACTAGACTGTATGAGATTTCCAATGGCTTCACTCGAAGGGATTGGTAGGTGTAGGATTTTGAGTTGAGCATCACTTGGAAATTTTTCCTTAGTATTTCCTCGACCCCCTTTAACAGTACGGTGTTTCCTATGACTCAAGAAAGAGAAAATGAAACTACGAAAACAAAAGTCTTCACGCTTCATGTTCCTCGAATGAATACCAAGTCTTCAAGGTCACACCAATTTCTTCACTTTCAAAGTCTTCAGAATACCAAAGTCTTCAGACGAAGAACTTCATTTTTAGGGGTCGACTTTCTATGTAAATATCAAACTCCTCATAGACTTATAGACCCGTGTATACTCATAAACACATTAGTCCCTTAACCTATAAGTCTTCAATACACCAAAATCACTAAGGGGCACTAGATGCACTTACAGCAGGTCGCCGGCAACTCTGTCCGGATAAAGAGGCAACTCAAGCCGAACACCAGACCGCCCTACCTCACCGTAAAAGCAAGAACAATGCAGGTCACGATTACTCAGATGACCTGCAGAGGGACTTGGACAATAGAGCAGGACACGCAAGACCGATCTACGGATCGCGAAAGCATGCTTTGACACGCGACGACGGCTACCTATTCGGACGTGTCAAACCTCGCCACACCCAACCCGAAAACCGCAAAGGGACTCCTTCAGAGTTACGTCACAGTGTGGCCCAGCATAGAGGCGCCGCACACCCGCTTTGCTTCACTGATGAAGTAATAGATCATGAATTTCCCGAAGGATTCAAACGCGTCAATATTGAATCATACGATGGGGCAACCGATCCCGCGGTATGGATAGAAGATTTCATCATCCACATCCATATGACCCGTGGGGATGACCTCCACGCCATTAAATACCTCCCACTAAAACTAAAAGGGCCAGCTTGGTACTGGTTAAACAGCCTGCCTAAAAATTCCATAGGTAACTGGGAGGACTTGGAAGAGGCCTTCCTCGAGAACTTCCAAGGAACATATGTCCGACCACCGGATGTTGATGACCTAAGTCAAATCGTCCAACAGCCCGGAGAATCAGCCATGGAGCTCTGGACTCGGTTCTTAGTCAAAAAGAACCAAATCGTCGACTGTCTGGACGCGGAAGCCCTTGCGGCTTTCAGACACAGCGTTCGGGACGAATGGCTTGCACGCTATCTCGGCCAAGAAGGATCTAAATCCATGACAGCCCTCACTACTCTGATGACCCGCTTTTGCATCGGAGAAGACAGCTGGCTCGCTCATAGAAGCAATAGCGCCATCAACCAGGGCACCTCCGAAATCCGAGACGGCAACGGCAAGCCACGAGGAAGCAAAAACAACAGTCGCAATGACAACGAAAGATCAGGTGACACAGCGGTCAACGCCGGACTCATCAACCCCAAGCCCGGTCAGCGGAAGAAGCTATTCAAGGCGAATCGAGACAAACCATCCAACCTCAACAGGATATTGGACCGACCCTGCCAGATTCATGGCCACCCCGATAAACCAGCTAATCATACCAACAAAAACTGCTGGGTCTTTAAACAAGCCGGCAAGCTCAACGCCGAACACAGGGGGAGGAGGCCGCCAAGCGACAGGGATGACGGAAAGTTTCACCAGCAAAACACCGGGGGTCAGAAGCAGTCTCCACCCGAGGATCAACTACTCCTAGAACGGAAATAGCAACCCCGCTTCCGCCGCCCACTCCGTACACCTACAAAGTTTGTGCCGCGCATACATCATTACGCACTAAAGATACCATGGGCATTGGCGGAAGCACAATACGGAAAAGTCTGCAAGCACTCCAGTAACTTTTCTTATTATTATTTATTTTATTTTTATTTCTTCCTTCGCTATCCTTTAAAAACAGGTGACGAACAGGATGAACATCGGAAACTGGCTCTATCAGAGTCCGGATCCGTACTCTCACCTAAGGGGCTATTTCCATCAAGGATTCCCCCCACCGAGGACTGGCGGCGCAGACGTGCGATAGGAGGTCCAAAATAACTTTTGTAGACCGCACTCTCTATTTCTCGAGCTTGTACTATGCCTGTTCCTCCGCCTCCAACCCCGTGCATGTCAAATAGCCGAGAGGATGGCTTATATATAATCATTGGCATATCACTCAGTTCCCATTAAACAATATCCGAACTAATCATCCGCATTGTTTCCCCAACAAATATGGCTCTTACGGTTATTTCACAGAAATACCTTGGCATAACCTGCCAGGGGTTTGGTGTGGGAACAAATGAGTTGCCAGTAAAAGTCTGAACAGCTCTATAGCATACTTCGGCGTCGCAAGTTTGGCCTTGTATGCATCAGCTCCGAATTATTGTCTTGGGTCAATAGTTGGGTTGCCCGGATCCTGTGCTTGCTACCCTACGTTCTGCAATATCGGCTAGGGTAGTAAAGGGAGAACTACTGCGATTGTGCCCTGGTCTAAACCGGATGAGCACCTCAATAGAGAAAGCTGAAAACTGACTGTCATGATGTGGCGTGAGCTGGTCAACCACTTGATGACTTCTTGGAATCTTTAGCGATTCTCCGTGTCACACGAGGGATCTTTTTCAGATCAAATATGTAAGGCACCATACGCCGCATACATACCAGGGGCTATGTCGTAGCCCCACAATAAAACTCCTATGGCTAAGTGAAAGCGTTAACGCCCTATAGTCCAATTGCCTGGTTCGCCGCATTATCACCTCCTTCATGGACCAAGACGTTGGATAAAGAGTGATTGAATGCTTTTCTTAACACCCCCGTACTTCCTACGAGGGGGCTGATGCCGACGACTGGAAAACTTTCATATTATATCAAAATGGCCGCATAGGAGGAATTCAAGCTTTCAAGCAAAACATAAATAGATTAACTATAAAATTTTCTTTTACAATTTTCATACACCTCACTCTAACATTATGTCTTTTGAGCACTGACCCTCTATAAAGCGGGCGGCCTCCAGGACATCTTCAAAATAATGTTCCCATTCTGGACGGTCCTTGCCTTTGGGTGGACCCTTCGTCGCAACATCGATGGCCTTCGTCTTCCCCCAGAACGTCTTGACTCGGGCAAAAGCCATCCGTGCACCCTCAATGCACGTTGACCGCTTCACAGCGTCGATACGCGGCACCGCGTCAACAAGCCTTTGCACCAAACCGAAATAGCTATTTGGAACAGGCTCAGTTGGCCACAACTGGATTACGACATCCTTCATGGCAGTGCCGGATATCCTATGAAGTTTGGCCCATTGGGACATTTGTTCATTGAGCAATAGAGGGCGCCTTGATGCGCCAAACTGCGACCAAAAAAGCTTCTCTGTGGCATATCCATCTCGCGCTTGGTAATGCTGCGCCGCATCGGCAAAACTCTTCGGCAAGTCCAAGAACTCGTTTGGAGAACTCCATACTTGGTTAAGCTGGGCATACTTCGGGTCACCGAACTTAGTATGCAGCAAAAAGGGCTTTCCAGCTGTAATCTCCCTCGCCTGTCGAACCTCCTCACGGGTTGCTCTGCATTCTGACCGGGCTTCTCTCGCCTCTTGTAAGGTCTTATCCAGATCAATCGTTAAGGCTTTACTCTCCTTCTCCAGAAATTCACAGCGGCCGGTAGCATTCTCCAGTTCGAGCGTCATTGTGGATATCTTCTCCTCATCTTGGCGCCGTGCAGCTTGTTCGGCTTTTAATTCAGTCGATGCCTTTTCGGCAGCAGCATTGCTACGCCGGGCCCGCTCCTTGGCTCGGGCCAGCTCCGCTTGAAGAACTTCAATGGCGGAAGCACCATCTGCAGCCATGCATAGTCCAGCATCTAAATCTCAGCATCATGCTTATACCACACAAATGTATTAGGATTGCCCCGAATACATACCTTGCGACTTGTCCAGACGCATATTGATTAAAGCAAGATCATCCCCTGCCGCATCAAGCTTCCGCTGCAAATCGGCAATCTCCATAGTCCGAGAAGTGTCCAAGGGGGAATCAGCCTGTGTTCCAAGTTCATCAGGTTAGTCCTCAAACGATCCTTTTCGATCCTCCGTTTGCTTCCCAGTGGAAGCCAACCCGAGTATCAGGGGCTACTACCTATACACAGGCACATCTTTGCAAATGAAACATAGCTGAAAACATTATGTCACAAACCTCGAAGCCCTTCAGTAGGCTCATGAAGGCTTCATTTAATCCGCTCTTCACGGACGAAATCTTCTCAATCACCGTACCCATCAAGGTACGTTGTTCCCCCGAGACAGATGCTTTCCGCAACATGTACCGCAATATATCCGGAGTCTCCGGGTTTCCGGAAGCTGCTCCAGGAGCACAATCATCCTTTGAAGGGTTCACCCGTCTCCAGAATCACTGTCGGCTGCGAACCAGTCAGTCCGGGGCCTTTGTTATCATCAGCCCCGGAATCCTGGATGGTCGAAGCTCCACCTTCGGGTACTGCCTCTTCTGTCCCCTGCGTAACTTGTTGGTCAAAAGGGACCCTCCGCGATGACACTTCAGAGTCATCCGCCTTGTTGGGCGAGGAGGTTGGAGGAGGCATCTCGCTCTCCATCATCTCTGGGAGGAGACTCCCCGAAGAAGAGGATCGCCCAGAAAAACTCTGTGCCGACCTGTAAAAATACATGAATGCGTTACGTATATCTTCGGTAACAGCAACGGAGTAGGACGTTATCGAAGTACTCCGGATTCTCTTACGGTTTGGCCGAGGGCTTGTCCCCTTGTTGGAGCTATTTAACGGCGTCGATTTCCAAACCCAGGCCGCTCGACGGTGGCATCTTGCCCTTCTTGGAAGACCGCCCCTCCCAATCTTCGGAGGCGGCCCTTTTCCTCCTGCTTGGAGAAGGGATATTGGGTCCTTTTTCGCCTCCGTCTTCGGGCGAGGAAAGGTCGATTTCTCTGGACTCAGTGTCTGACTTACCTCTGGAACCAAGGTTATCTTGGGTCTTCTCGCCCTCCCCTATTGGTGCCTGGTATGGCGCCGAGGCCAGCATCCTTGCTAACACAGGAGTAGCCGAGTCTTCGGGAAGGAGAGCCGGACACCTAATACGTTCCACCTTCTTTATCCAGCCCTGCAAAAGGATGATACTGTTGGTATCTTGCCACCAGGTATCTGGCTACAAGGTATTCGGTAAATGGGTACTTACCGGGGTATCCGGATGGTTACAGTCTAGGCCGACATCTTCGGTGGTGTCTGGCCATTGCCTTCGTTTCCCGAAGAATAATCTCCACATTCCTTCATGCATAGTGCCGAAGAAGTGCTGAAGAGTTCGCGACCCCTCTGGATTGAACTCCCATAGGCGGAGAGGCCGTCGCTGGCACGACAGGGTCCGACGAACTAGCATTACTTGAACGACGTTGGATATGTCGATGTCCCTCTCAATGAGGCTTCGGATGCGACTCTGCAGAGTTTGCACATCATTCGTTGATCCCCAATCTAGCCCCTTGTTAATCCATGATGCAAGCTGAGTTGGGGGCTGGATCGAAATGCGGGCGTAGTTGCCCACTTGGAGCTGCGGGGCTCGGTAATATAGAACCACCCCTGCTGCCACAGATCGGAAGATTGCTCACTGTAGCGCCGCCGCACTCGGCCTGCTCCCCCTCTACCACTTGCGGCTTCACATCGAAGGTCTTGAGCCACAAGCCAAAGTGCGGAGTAGTTCGGAGGAAGGCTTCGCACATGACGATAAACGCCGGGATAAGAAGAATTGAGTCCAGGGCCAGATCATTGAAATCTAGCCCGTAATAGAACATGAGCCCTTGGACGAAGGGGTTAAGTGCAAACCCTAACCCGCAGAGGAAGTGGGACACGAACAGGACCCTCTCGCCAGATCTGGGGGTGGGAATAACCTGCCCCTCGGCAGGAAGCCGGTGATGGATTTCTGCGATCAGGTACCTCCCCGCCCGAAGCTTTGTGATATCTTCCTCGGTGACAGAAGAAGCTACCCACCGGCCTTGACGACTAGATCCGGACATGATTGGGGCTTGTGGCGACCGAAACCCAGGTGTTGGAACTCGGGGTTGCAGGGGTCGAGGAAGAGGCAAGCATGGAAGAAAAAGACATGTCTATACCCCTATATAAAGGCTGCAGATATCAAACGTCTCCCCTTGGGCCTCAAAAACTTGCTTGTTTCCAAGGAGTTGTACCCAAGCGACGGTTGGCTTACCCACGTCCGGGTTGACAGGAATCCCTTAAAAAAGGGAGGCATGATCTCCGCTTGGATAAGACACGCCTATAAGGCCACGTCTTAGGACGTGGGGCGACAGGCTGGCTAAAACGGTTCGCAAGTAGTGGCCAGGAAGGCGTGGTGTCATATTACCAAAAAATGGTCGGTGGGTTGAACTCGTGAAATATTATGCCCTCTGCGGTTATGTATACTAGTCAGGATACAATCATCACATCTGAAGATCAACTAGAAGTTCGAAAGGGGGAACCCGCCTTGCAATGACGAAGACAATCTGCGCGCCGGACTCCTCTTCATTGAAGCCAGGTTCAGGGGCTACTGACGGAGTCCTGGACTAAGGGGTCCTCAGGCGTCCGGCCTATTATCCATGGGCCGGACTGATGGGCTGTGAAGACATGAAGGCCGAAGACTGTACCCGTGTCTGGATTGGACTCTACTTGGCGTGGGAGGCAAGCTTGACGACCGACTATGAAGATTCCTTCTTATGTAACTGACTCTATGTAAACCCTAGATCCCCTTGGTGCCTATATAAACCGGAGGGGTTAGTCCGGAAAAGATATATTGATTACCATAGTCATACAAGCTAGGCTTCTAGGGTTTAGCCATTACGATCTCGTGGTAGATCAACTCTTGTAACACTCATATTCATCAAGATCAATCAAGCAGGACGTAGGGTATTACCTCCATAGAGAGGGCCCGAACCTGGGTAAACATCGTGTCCCCCGTCTCCTGTTACCATCGATCCTAGACGCACAGTTCGGGACCCCCTACCCGAGATCCGTCGGTTTTGACACTGACAGCGATCCCTCACCATCATAGAGGAATCACTCCCAAATTACGCCCAGCCCGGACTAGGGGCTGAGAGCGGGGAATTTCACGTCCCACCCACCACCCACTTCATAGTCACTATCGAAGATTTAACCGACATGCTGGACTACGCCTCCGAAGACATCGACGGTATGGACGACGATGCCGGAGACGAACAAGGCCAAGACCCGCCGTTTACCGGACGTTGGACGGCCACCTCCACATATGACGTGTATATGGTGGACACACCCAAAGAGGATGACGACGACAGCAGGAAGGATTCGGTTGAGGACAAACCTGCTGAGGCACCTCCAAAGCATCGATGTCAGCGATGCCGCTCAAAATTGCGTCGTAGCAAAGACAGTAATACCGGCATCGAAGATGATAACACTCCGGAGGGTGCCAAATACCCCGAAGCCCCCGCCGAGCCCACATCCGAATAAGACGATGTGGAGGAGGGGCAAGTTAACTCCGACGATCTGATCGGGAACGAGGACTCGGAGGATAGTAATTATCTACCGCTCTCCGAGGATGATGTGAGCCCCGATGACGAAGACTTCATCATGCCAGAGGAACAACTCGAGTAGGAGCGCTTTAAGCGCCAGCTAATCGCCACTGCGAGAAGCCTAAAAAAGCAGCAGCAACGTCTCCAAGCCGAACAGGATACGCTCAACGACAGATGGACTCAGGTCCTAGCTGCCGAAGAATATGGCCTTCAACGCCCAATAAAAACTTATCCAAAACGCCGGCTACTACCACAATTCGATGAGGAGGCCGTCAAGCCAAACCCGTCGAAACATGACCGCGCCGATGAACCAAATCATCCACCACGTGGGCGTGACAAAGCAGCCACCCACGCCGAACACATACCCGCACCACCTCGCCGTAAGGGCGGAGAGACAACGGCTCCAGGATACACCTACGATCTATGACAAGACCCGAATAATAGAGCAGGCCAAACAAGATCAATCTACGGATCAATGGGGCGTTCCCCAACACGAGAAGATGAGCGTCAAGCTTGGCCTGACACGCATAATCTCACCATGGCCGAAAACCGCATACGGACTTCATCTGAATTGCATCGTGACGTCACCCGATACAGAGACGCCGCACACCCCTTATGCTTCACTGATGAGGTAATGGAGCACCAGTTCCCAGAAGGGTTTAAACCCGTGAACATTGAATCATACGACGGAATGACAGATCCCGCAGTACGGATTGAAGATTTTCTTCTCCACATACACATGGCCCGCGGTGATGATCTTCATGCCATCAAGTACCTCCCGCTTAAACTCAAGGGACCAGCATGACACTAGTTAAACAACCTCCCAGAAAACTCTATTGGTAACTGGGAAGATTTGGAGGATGCCTTTAGAGACAACTTCCAAGGTACCTACATTCAGTCTCCAAACGCCGATGACGGGTTCGGGAACCATGCAGACATGACCAAGACATCTGTCCAGCCAATAACCAACAGCAGGATCTGGATACCCATGTTGGCTCCCACATGTTCCACGATGATCTCATCAGATGAACCACGATGTCGGGGATTCAATCAATCCCGTATAAAATTCCCTTTGTCCATCGGTATGTTACTTGCCCGAGATTCGATCGTCGGTATCTCTATACCTCGTTCAATCTCATTACCGGCAAGTCTCTTTACTCGTTCCGTAACGCATGATACCATGGCTAACTCCTTAGTCACATTGAGCTCGTTATGATGATGCATTACCAAGTGGGCCCAGAGATACCTCTCCGTCATACGGAGTGAGAAATCCCAGTCTCGATTCGTGCCAACCCAATAGATACTTTCGAAGATACCTGTAGTGCACCTCTATAGCCACCCAGCTATGTTGTGACGTTTGGTACACCCAAAGCATTCCTACGGTATCTGGGAGTTGCACAATCTCATGGTCTAAGGAAATGATACTTGACATTAGAAAAGCTTTAGCAAACGAACTACACGATCTTGTGCTACGCTTAGGATTGGGTCTTGTCCATCACTTCATTCTTCTAATGATGTGATCCCGTTATCAATGACATCCAATGTCCATGGTCAGGAAACCATGACCATCTATTAATCAACGAGCTAGTCAACTAGAGGCTTACTATGGACATATTACGATCTATGTATTCACACATGTATTACGGTTTCCGGTTAATACAATTATAGCATGAACAATAGACAATTATCATGAACACGGAATATAATAATAACCACTTTATTATTGCCTCTAGGGCATATTTCCAACAGTCTCCCACTTGCACTAGAGTCAATAATCTAGTTACATTGTGATGAATCAAACACCCATAGAGTTCTGGTGTTGATCATGTTTTGCTCGCGGAAGAGGTTTAGTCAATGGATCTGCGACATTCAATCCGTATGCACTTTACAAATATCTATGTCTCCATACTGAATATATTCACGAATGGAGTTGAAGCGACGCTTGATATGCCTGGTCATCTTGTGAAACCTGGGCTCCTTGGCAAGGGCAATAGCTCCAGTGTTGTCACAGAAGAGAGTCATCGGGCCCGACGCATTGGGAATAACTCCTAGGTCGGTGATGAACTCCTTCATCCAGACTGCTTCCTGTGCTGCCTCCGAGGCTGCTATGTACTCCGCTTCACATGTAGATCCCGCCATGACGCTTTGCTTGCAACTACACCAGCTGACTGCCCCACCATTCGAAATGTACACGTATCCGGTTTGTGACTTGGAGTCATCCAGATCTGTGTCGAATAAGGATGGCAATGGGTAGGGTATGGGGCGGGTACAACAATACCATACCCATACCCGTGTAGTTAATGGGTACAAACTTTTACCCATACCCGTACCCATGGGTATGAAACTTTACCCATACCCATACCCGATGGGTACCCATATCCATTGGATACCCAATGGGTAGATCAAATAGTGCACATGTTATTCATAATTTTATATTCATCCATAGAAAATTAAAAAAAACATTTATCTAAACTCAATAACAAATCGATGAGTACAAGACAATCTCAATTCATATTGAAAATTGGCGAGAACTTTAACATAGGTTCACAAACTCGCCAAATAACATCCAAGATGTAAAATGTCAGCATAAATGGGTAGGGTATGTGTATATCCATGGGTAGAAGGCTATATCCGTCCCTACCCATGACTTAATGGGTAGAGTATGGGTACTACCCATGGGTGTAAAAATGTGCCCATACCCTGCCCATGCGGGTACGGTATCCGTGGGTACCTGTACCCATGGGTAAAATTGGCCACGCTAGCATCGACGTAACCCTTTAGGACGAGCTCTTCGTCACCTCCATAAACGAGAAACATATCCTTAGTCCTTTTCAGGTACTTTAGGATATTCTTGACCGCTGTCCAGTGTTCCATGCCGGGATTACTTTGGTACCTCCCTACCAAACTTACGGCAAGGTTCACATCAGGTCTGGTACACAACATGACATACATAATAGACCCTATGGCTGAGGCATAGGGGATGGCACTCATCTTTTCTCGATCTTCTGCCGAGGTCGGGCATTGAGTCGTGCTCAATTTCACACCTTGTAATACAGACAAGAACCCCTTCTTGGACCGATCCATATTGAACTTCTTCAATATCTTGTCAAGGTATGTTCTTTGTGAAAGATCAATGAGGCGTCTCGATCTATCTCTATAGATCTTGATGCCTAATATGTAAGCAGCTTCTCCAAGGTCCTTCATTGAAAAACACTTATTCAAGCAGGCCTTTATGCTTTCCAAAAATTCTATATCATTTCCCATCAATAGTATGTCATCCACATATAATATGAGAAATTCTACAGAGCTCCCACTCATTTTGTTGTAAACACAGGCTTCTCCATAAGTCTGCGTAAACCCAAACGCTTTGGTCATCTCATCAAAGTGAATGTTCCAACTCAGAGATGCTTGCACCAGCCCATATATTGAGCGTTGGAGCTTGCATACCTTGTCAGCATTCTTAGGATTGACAAAACCTTCCGGCCGCATCATATACAATTGTTCCTTAAGGAAACCATTAAGGAACGTTGTTTTGACGTCCACCCGCTAGCCACCTTATGCATCAAGTGCATGTCAGTCGGTGGAACCAGTCTCACGTAAGCGTACGTGTAAGGTTGGTCCAGGCTGCTTCATCCCACAATGCCGCCGAATCAAGATAAGACTAGTAACTGTAAGCAAATTGAACAAATCATCGCCCACAACTGCTTTGTGTTCTACTCGTGCATAGAATCTACGCATAGACCTAGCTCATGATGCCATTGCTGGGGAACGTAGCAATAATTCAAAAAAATTCCTACGTGTCACCAAGATCAATCTAGGATATGCTAGCAATGAGAGAGAGGGAGTGCATCTTCATACCCTTGAAGATCTCTAAGTAGAAGCGTTGCAAGAACGGTTGGTGGAGTCATACACGCAGCGATTCAGATCGCGGTCGATTCCGATCTAAGCACCGAACAATAGCACCTCCGCGTTCAACGCACGTACAGCCCGGGGACGTCTCCTCCTTCTTGATCCAGCAAGGGGAGAGGAGAAGTTGAGGGAGAACTCCGACAGCACGACGGCATGGTGGTGATGAAGCTCGTGGTTCCTTCGGCTGAGCTTCGCCAAGCGCGACGGAGGAGGAGGAGGTGTTGGAGAGGGGGAGGGTTGCGCCAAGGGAAGGGTGCGGCTGCCCTCCCACCCCCCACTATATATAGGGGCAAGGGATAGGGGGCTGACCCCCCTAGATGCATCTAGAGGGGGGCGGTGGCCAAGGGGAGGCTTGCCCCCCAAGCCAGGTGGGGGCGCCCCCTCTAGGATTTCCCCCAACCCTAGGTGCATGGGCCCTAGGGGGAGTTAGCGCCCAGCCCACCTAGGGGCTGGTTCCCCTCTATATTCAGCCCATAGGGCCCTCCGGGGCAGGTGAACTCTCCCGGTGGACCCCCGGAACCCCTTCGATGGTCCCAGTACAATACCGGTAACCCCCAAACACTTCCGGCGACCGAATAAGGACTTCCCATATATAAATATTCATCTCCGGACCATTCCGAAACTCCTCGTGACATCCGGGATCTCATCCGGGACTCCGAACAACCTTCGGCAACCACATACTATTTCCCATAACAACTCTAGCATCACCGAACCTTAAGTGTGTAGACCCTATGGGTTCGAGAACCATGCAGACATGACCGAGACATCTCTTCGGCCAATAACCAACAGCGGGATCTGGATACCCATGTTGGCTCCCACATGTTCCACAATGATCTCATAAGATGAACCACGATGTCGGGGATTCAATCGATCCTGTACACAATTCCCTTTGTCCATCGGTATGTTACTTGCCCAAGATTCGATCGTCGGTATCTCTATACCTCGTTCAATCTCGTTACCGGCAAGTCCCTTTACTCGTTCCGTAATGCATGATCTCGTGGCCAACTCCTTAGTCACATTGAGCTCGTTATGATGATGCATTACCATGTGGGCCCAGATACCTCTTCGTCATACAGAGTGACACATCCCAGTCTCGATTCGTGCCAACCCAATAGATACTTCCGGAGATGATACGTCCATTTTGCATCATGCTTTTATATCGATATTTATTGCATTATGGGCTGTTATTACACATTATGTCACAATACTTATGCCTATTCTCTCTTATTTTACAAGGTTTACATAAAGAGGGAGAATGCCGGCAGCTGGGATTCTGGGCTGGAAAAGGAGCAAATATTAGAGACCTATTCTGCACAGCTCCAAAAGTCCTGAAACTTCACGGAAGTCATTTTCAGAATATATAAAAAATACTGAGCGCAAAAAGTTCACCAGGGGGCCACACCCTACCCATGAGGGTGGGGGGCGCGCCCTACCCCCTGGGTGCACCCCCCTACCTTGTGGGCCCCTGGTGGCCCTCCGATGACCATCTTCTGCTATATGGAGTCTTTCGATGAGGAAAAAATCATAAGCCATCTTTCCGGACGAGACTCCACCGCCACGAGGCGGAACCTTGGCAGAACCAATCTAGGGCTCTCGCGGAGCTGTTCTGCCAGGGAAACTTCCCTCCGGGAGGGGGAAATCATCGCCATCGTCATCACCAACGCTCCTCTCATCGGGAGAGGGCAATCTCCATCAACATCTTCAGCAGCACCATCTCCTCTCAAACCCTAGTTCATCTCTTGTATCCAATTCTTGTCTCCAAGTCCGGGATTGGTACTTGTGGGTTGCTAGTAGTGTTGATTACTCCTTGTAGTTGATGCTAGTTGGTTTACTTGGTGGAAGATCATATGTTCAGATCCTATATGCATATTAATACCCCTCTTATTATGAACATGAATATGCTTTGTGAGTAGTTACGTTTGTTCCTGAGGACATGGGAGAAGTCTTGCTATTAGTAGTCATGTGAATTTGGTATTCGTTCGATATTTTGATGAGATGTATGTTGTCTCTCCTCTAGTGGTGTTATGTGAACGTCGACTACATGACACTTCACCATTATTTGGGCCTAGAGGAAGGCATTGGGAAGTAATAAGTAGATGATGAGTTGCTAGAATGACAGAAGCTTAAACCCTAGTTTATGCGTTGCTTCGTAAGGGGCTGATTTGGATCCATATGTTTCATGCTATGGTTAGGTTTACCTTAATACTTTTGTTGTAGTTGCGGATGCTTGCAATAGAGGTTAATCATAAGTGGGATGCTTGTCCAAGTAAGGACATCACCCAAGCACCGGTCCACCCACATACCAAATTATCAAAATACCGAACGCGAATCATATGAACATGATGGAAACTAGCTTGATGATATTCTCATGTGTCCCCGGGAGAGCTTTTATCTATATAAGAGTTTGTCCAGGCTTGTCCTTTGCTACAAAAAGGATTGGGCCACCTTGCTACACTTTATTTACTTTTGTTACTTGTTGCTCGTTACCAATTATCTTATCACAAAACTATCTGCTACCTATAATTTCAGTGCTTGCAGAGAATACCTTGCTGAAAACCGATTATCATTTCCTTCTGCTCCTCGTTGGGTTCGACACTTACTTATCGAAAGGACTACGATAGATCCCCTATACTTGTGGGCCATCAAGATTCTTTTCTGCTGCCGTTGCCGGGGAGGGAAGCACCTTTGGTAGGTGGAATTTGGTAAGGAAAAATTTATATAGTGTGCTGAAATTTACTATCACTTGTTGTATGGAAAGTAATCCTCTGAGGGGCTTGTTCGAGGTATCTTCACCCCGACTAGTAGAGCAAAGAGTTGCTCCTCAACCTACTGAACCAACTGAAACTAAAAATGAAAATGTCTGCTTTGAAATTCCTTCGAGTATGTTAGAAAAACTGCTAGTTAATTCTTTTGCAGGAGATGGAACAAGGCATCCTGATGAGCACCTAATATATGTGGATGAAGTTTGTGGATTATTTAAGCTTGCAGGTTTACCCGGAGATGTTATTAAGAAGAAGGTCTTCCCTTTATCTTTGAAGGGAGATGCATTGACATGGTATAGGCTATGTGATGATACGGGGTCATGGAACTACAAACGATTGAAATTGGAATTTCATCAGAAGTTTTATCCTATGCATCTTGTTCATTGTGATCGCAATTATATATATAATTTCTGGCCTCGCGAAGGAGAAAGCATCTCTCAAGCTTGCAGGAGGCTTAAATCAATGTTATATTCATGCCACAATCATGAGCTCTCAAGAGAAATGATTATTCAAAATTTATATGCTCGACTTTCTGATAATAATCGCACCATGCTTGATACTTCTTGTGCTGGCTCTTTTATGATGAAGATTATTGAATTCAAATGGGATTTATTGGAAAGAATTAAACGCAACTCTGAAGATTGGGACCTCGACAAAGGTAAGGATTCAGGTATGACACCTAAGTATGTTTGTGTTAAATCTTTTATGGATACCGATGTTTTCTGTAAATTTAGCACTAAATATGGACTTGACTCTGAGATAGTAGCTTCTTTCTGTGAATCTTTTGCTACTCATGTTGACCTCCCTAGGGAGAAGTGGTTTAAATATCATCCTCCCATCGAAGTAAAAGTAGCTGCACCTATTAAAGTTGAAGAAAAGACTATCACTTATAATGATCCTATTGTTCCTACTGCTTATGTTGAGAAACTACCTTTTCCTGTTAGGATAAAAGATCATGCTAAAGCTTCAACTGTGGTTCATAAAAGCAATATTAGAACTTATACACCTCCTGAGCAAATTAAAGCTGAACCTAATATTGCTATTGTTAAAGATCTCTTGGATGATAATATTGATGGGCATGTTATTTATTTCTGTGATGAAACTGCTAGAATTGCTAAACCTTGTGCTAAAGATAAACCTAGATCTTTGGTAGGCATGCCTGTTATTTCTGTTAAAATAGGAGATCATTGTTATCATGGCTTATGCGATATGGGTGCCAGTGCTAGTGCTATACCTCATGACTTATACAAAGAAATTATGCATGATATTGCACCTGCTGAGATAGAAGATATTGATGTCACAATTAAACTTGCCAATAGAGATACTATTTCACCAATTGGAATTGTTAGAGATGTTGAAGTCTTGTGTGGGAAAACTAAATATCCTGTTGATTTTCTTGTTCTTGGTTCACCACAAGATAGCTTTTGTCCCATTATATTTGGTAGACCCTTCTTAAACACTGTTAATGCTAGGATAGACTGCAAAAAGGATGTTGTTACTATTGGTTTAGGTGATATGTCTCATGAATTTAATTTCTCTAAATTTCGTAGACAACACCATGAAGAGGAATTGCCTAGTAAAGATGAAATTATTGGTCTTGCTTCTATTGCCGTACCTCCTAGTGATCCTTTAGAACAATATTTGCTAGACCATGAAAATGATATGTTTATGAATGAAAGAAGGGAAATATATGAAGTATTCTTTAAACGGGAACCCATCCTGAAACACAATTTGCCTGTTGAAATCCTAGGGGATCCTCCTCCACCCAAGGGTGATCCTGTGTTTGAGCTTAAACCGTTACCTGATACTCTTAAATATGCTTATCTTGATGAGAAAAAGATATATCCTGTTATTATTAGTGCTAACCTTTCAGAGCATGAAGAAGAGAGATTATTGAATACTCTGAAGAAGCACCGTGCTGCTATTGGATATACTCTTGATGATCTTAAGGGCATTAGTCCCACTCTGTGTCAACACTAAATAAATTTGGAGGAAGATGCCAAACCAGTTCGTGATCGTCAACGACGGCTGGATCCTAAGATGAAGGAAGTGGTAAGAAAGGAAATACTAAAGCTTCTTGAGGCAGGTATAATTTATCCCATTGCTGATAGTCAGTGGGTAAGTCCTGTCCATTGTGTCCCTAAAAAGGGAGGTATCACTGTCGTTCCTAATGATAAAGATGAATTGATTCCGCAAAGAATTATTACAGGTTATAGGATGGTAATTGATTTCCGCAAATTAAATAAGGCTACTAAAAAGATCATTACCCCTTACCTTTTATCGATCAAATGCTAGAAAGATTATCCAAACATACACATTTTTGCTTTCTAGATGGTTATTCTGGTTTCTCTCAAATACCCGTGTCAGCCAATGATCAATCAAAGACTACTTTTACTTGCCCTTTTGGTACTTTTGCTTATAGACGTATGCCTTTTGGTTTATGTAATGCACCTGCTACCTTTCAAAGATGCATGATGGCTATATTCTCTGACTTTTGTGAAAAGATTTGTGAGGTTTTCATGGACAATTTCTCCGTCTATCGATCCTCTTTTGATGATTGCTTGAGCAACCTTGATCGAGTTTTGCAGATGTGAAGAAACTAATCTTGCCTTGAATTGGGAAAAGTGCCACTTTATGGTTAATGAAGGTATTGTCTTGGGTCATAAAGTTTCTGAAAGAGGTATTGAAGTTGATAAAGCCAAGGTTGATGCTATTGAAAAGATGCCATGTCCCAAGGACATCAAAGGTATAAGAAGTTTCCTTGGTCGCGCCGGATTTTACAGGAGGTTCATTAAGGACTTCTCAAAAATTTCTCGGCCTCTGACTAATTTATTACAAAAAGATATACCATTTGTTTTTGATGATGATTGCGTAGAAGCATTTGAAATACTTAAGAAAGCATTAATATCTGCACCTATTGTTCAGCCACCTGATTGGAATTTACCCTTTGAAATTATGTGTGACGCTAGTGATTATGATGTAGGTGTTGTTCTAGGGCAAAGAGTTGATAAGAAATTAAATGTTATTCAATATGCTAGTAAAACTCTAGACAATGCTCAGAGAAATTATGCTACTATTGAAAAAGAGTTCTTAGGAGTTGTATTTGCTTGTGATAAGTTTAGACCTTATATTGTTGATTCTAAAGTAACTATTCACACAGATCATGCTGCTATTAAATACCTTATGGAAAAGAAAGATGCTAAACCTAGACTTATTAGATGGGTTCTCTTGCTACAAGAATTTGATTTGCATATTATTGATAGAAAGGGAGCTGAGAACCCCGTTGCAGACAACTTGTCTAGGTTAGAAAATGTGCTTGATGACCCACTACCTATTGATGATAGCTTTCCTGATGAACAATTAAATGTCATAAATGCTTCTCGTACTGCTCCATGGTATGCTGATTATGCTAATTATATTGTTGCTAAATTTATACCACCTAGTTTCACATACCAGCAAAAGAAATAGTTCTTCTATGATTTGAGACATTACTTTTGGTATGACCCACATCCTTATAAAGAAGGAGTAGATGGTGTTATTAGACGTTGTGTACCTGAGCATGAACAGGAACAGATCCTACGCAAGTGTCACTCCGAGGCTTATGGAGGACACCACGCTGGAGATAGAACTGCACATAAGGTATTGCAATCCGGTTTTTATTGGCCTACTCTCTTCAAGGATGCCCGTAAGTTTGTCTTATCTTGTGATGAATGTCAAAGAATTGGTAATATTAGTAGACGTCAAGAAATGCCTATGAATTATTCACTTGTTATTGAACCATTTGATGTTTGGGGATTTGATTATATGGGACCTTTTCCTTCCTCTAATGGATATACACATATTTTAGTTGTTGTTGATTACGTTACTAAGTGGGTAAAAGCTATTCCAACTAGTAGTGCTGATCATAACACCTCTATTAAGATGCTTAAAGAAGTTATTTTTCCAGGGTTTGGAGTCCCTAGATACTTAATGACTGATGGTGGTTCTCATTTTATTCATGGTGCTTTCCGTAAAATGCTTGCTAAATATGATGTTAATCATAGAATTGCATCTCCTTATCACCCACAGTCTAGTGGTCAAGTAGAATTGAGTAATAGAGAACTCAAATTAATTTTGCAAAAGACTGTTAATAGATCTATAAAGAATTGGTTCAAGAAACTTGTTGATGCATTATGGGCCTATAGAACTGCATATAAAAATCCTATGGGTATGTCTTCGTATAAAATGGTTTATGGAAAAGCATTTCACTTACCTCTCGAACTAGAACATAAGGCTTATTGGGCCATTAAAGAGCTCAACTATGATTTCAAACTTTCTGGTGAGAAGAGGTTATTTGACATTAGCTCACTTGATGAATGGAGAACCCAAGCCTATGAGAATGCCAAATTATTTAAAGAAAAAGTTAAAAGATGGCATGACAAAAGGATACAAAAGCGTGAGTTTAATGTAGGTGATTATGTATTGCTATACAACTCTCGTTTAAGATTTTTTGCAGGAAAACTTCTCTCTAAGTGGGAAGGTCCTTACATTATCGAGGAGGTCTATCGTTCCGGTGCCATAAAAATCAACAACTTCGAACAAATCCGAAGGTGGTGAACGGTCAAAGAATTAAACATTATATCTTAGGTAATCCTATAAATGTTGAAACCAATATTATTGAAACCGTAACCCGGAGGAATACATAAGGGACACTTTCCGGAACATTTCAGACTCCGAAAAGGAATAGGTATGTGGTACGGTAAGTAACTCGACTCCAAAACAGTTCTAATGGCAATTTTCTTCCGTTTTGGAATATTTAGAAAAATAGAAAAATAAAAAGCAGTCCGGGAAGGACACGAGGCCTCCACGAGGGTGGAGGGCGCGCCCTACCCCCCTGGGCGCGCCCCCTACCTCGTGGGCACCTCGTGTGCTCTCCGGACTCCATTTTCTTACACGACACGTATTTTGGTCGGTAAAAATTCATTATATAACCTCCCGAAGGTTTTGACCACCGTATCACGCAAAAATCTCCTGTCTTTGTTTCGAGCTGTTTTTCTGACAGATCCAGGTCGTCATGTCGTCTTCAAGTGCCCCCAAGGACCAGTTCTTCGAGAAGGTCATCAACCCCTACCTCGCGGAAGTGCTGCAACACCCTCAAACCATTGAGATGCATGAGGGGTTGTTGCACATCCGCGATGTTGAGGGACCAAGGAAGACCGGAAGCACGGAGGCAAGGCTCGAGGATTGGAGCAAGAAGTTTTCAAGTGTCAGGAGATGGTGGAGCGTGGACTCGATTCCAATCACATTATGATCACGGAGTTCACCAACAACCACAAGCTGGACGTCAAGGACATTGGGGAGGCCATCTTCAAGCTTCATGAGAAAATCGAGCACCTCCAAGCCTAGATCTATGACCTACAAAATCAAAACTGTGAGTATGAATATAGATTCAAGAGGATGAGTTTGGCTGCAGATTTGAGGTTTCAGGAGACTCGATCATCCTTCTATGATGGCGAGCCTATGCCTTGGAAGAAGGACGACAAGCCTACGCCATCAACAAAACCATCAACTTCTTCACCAACAAAGGAGACATAATCACATGGGTATGGGCACTCCCCTTGGCAACTGCCAAGCTTGCGGGAGTGCCCCGGTATCGTATCACCATCACTTCTACCTTTACCGTTTTTCTTAGTTCAATCCTTTTGATAATATCTTGATCTAGTAGAATAAAAAAATTAGTATGTTCTAGTTGTGAGTTTTGCTTTATGATCCTTCTATGTAATCGAGTCCGTGAGCTATATATAATAAAGATTAGTGTTGAGTCAAGGGCTTGATTATTTTGCCATGATCTTAAGTGAATAAAAGAAAAGAGAAAGAAAAAAGGAAACAAAGAGATCATATGGATCTTATGGAGAGTAATGAGCTCACATATAAAGAGTATGATGAATAAAAGTTGTTGAGAGTTGACAAACATAGTTTTGGTCATCGTTGCAATTAATAGGAAGTAATAAAGAAAGAGAGGTCTTCACGTATAAATATACTATCTTGGACATCTTTTATGATTGTGAGCACTCATTAAAATATGACATGCTAAAGAGTTGACATTGGACAAGGAAGACAACGTAATGGGTTATGTTTTCTTACATCTGAGATAAATTATATTGTCATGGATCATCCAACATGATTGAGCTTGCCTTTCCCCCCCATGCTAGCCAAATTCTTTGCACCAAGTAGAGATACTACTTGTGCTTCCAAACACCCTTAAACCAGTTTTGCCATGAGAGTCCACCATATCTACCTATGGATTGAGTAAGATCCTCCAAGTAAGTTGTCATCGGTGCAAGCAATAAAAATTGCTCTCTAAATATGTATGACTTATTAGTGTGGGAGAAAATAAGCTTTATACGATCGTGTGATATGGAAGAAATAAAAGCGACGGACTGCATAATAAAGGTCCATATCACAAGTGGCAATATAAAGTGACGTTCTTTTGCATTAAGATTTTGTGCATCCAACCATAAAAGCGCATGACAACCTCTGCTTCCCTCCGCGAAGGGTCTATCGTTTACCTTTATCTCCTACCTTACATAAGAGTCATGGTGATCTTCACCCTTCCTTTTTACATTTTATCTTTTGGCAAGCACAACATGTTGGAAAGATCCTGGTATATATGGCTAATTGGATGTGAGTTTTCATGAACTATTATTGTTGACATTACCCTTGAGGTAAAACGTTGGGAGGCAAAACTATAAGCCCCTATCTTTCTTTGTGTTTGATTAAAACTCCATACCCATAAGTATTGCCTGAGTGTTATCAATTGTGAAAGACTATATGATAGTTGAGTATGTGGACTTGCTGAAAAACTCTTATATTGACTCTTTCCTTTGTTATGATAAATTGCAATTGTTCCAATGACTGAGATTATAGTTTGTTAGTTGTCAATGAAGTTTATGATTCATACCTAAAAATTGCAATTGAATTATTACTCTAGCATAAGAGATCATATGACAAGAATTATATAAGTTGCTGTTCTAAGAATGATCATGATGTCCTCATGTCCGTATTTTATTTTTTATCCACACCTCTATCTCTAAACATGTGGACATATTTTTCGATTTCGGCTTTCGCTTGAGGACAAGCGAGGTCTAAGCTTGGGGGAGTTGATACGTCCATTTTGCATCATGCTTTTATATCGATATTTATTGCATTATGGGCTGTTATTACACATTATGTCACAATAGTTATGCCTATTCTCTCTTATTTTACAAGGTTTACATAAAGAGGGAGAATACCGACAGCTGAGATTCTGGGCTGGAAAAGGAGCAAATATTAGAGACCTATTCTGCACAGCTCCAAAAGTCTTGAAACTTCACGGAAGTCATTTTCAGAATATATAAAAAATACTGAGCACAAGAAGTTCACCTGGGGGCCACACCCCGCCCACGAGAGTGGGGGGCGCGCCCTACCCCCTGGGCGCACTTCCCTACCTCGTGGGCCCCCTGGTGGCCCTCCGATGACCATATTCTGCTATATGAAGTCTTTCGATGAGGAAAAAAAATCATAAGCCATCTTTCCAGACGAGACTCCGCCGCCATGAGGCGGAACCTTGGCGGAACCAATCTAGGGCTCTGGCGGAGCTGTTCTGCTCGCCATCACCATCACCAACGCTCCTCTCATCAGGAGAGGGCAATCTCCATCAACATCTTCACCAGCACCATCTCCTCTCAAACCCTAGTTCATCTCTTGTATCCAATTCTTGTCTCCAAGTCCGGGATTGGTACCTGTGGGTTGCTAGTAATGTTGATTACTCCTTGTAGTTGATGCTAGTTGGTTTACTTGGTGGAAGATCATATGTTCAGATCCTATATACATATTAATACCCCTCTGATTATGAACATGAATATGCTTTGTGAGTAGTTATGTTTGTTCCTGAGGACATGGGAGAAGTCTTGCTATTAGTAGTCATGTGAATTTGGTATTCGTTCGATATTTTGATGAGATGTATGTTGTCTCTCCTCTAGTGGTGTTATGTGAACGTCGACTACATGACACTTCACCATTATTTGGGCCTAGAGGAAGGCATTGGGAAGTAATAAGTAGATGATGGGTTGCTAGAGTGACAGAAGCTTAAACCCTAGTTTATGCGTTGCTTTGTAAGGGGCTGATTTGGATCCAGATGTTTCATGCTATGGTTAGGTTTACCTTAATACTTTTGTTGTAGTTGCGGATGCTTGTAATAGAGGTTAATCATAAGTAGGATACTTGTCCAAGTAAGGACAGCACCCAAGCACCGGTCCACCCACATACCAAATTATCAAAGTACCGAATGCGAATCATATGAACTAATGAAAACTAGCTTGATGATATTCCCATGTGTCCTCGGGAGCGCTTTTCTCTATATAAGAGTTTGTCCAGGCTTGTCCTGCTACAAAAAGGATTGGGCCACCTTGCTGCACTTTATTTACTTTTGTTACTTGTTGCTCGTTACCAATTATCTTATCACAAAACTATCTGTTACCTATAATTTCGGTGCTTGCAGAGAATACCTTGCTGAAAACCGCTTATCATTTCCTTCTGCTCCTCGTTGGGTTCGACACTCTTACTTATCGAAAGGACTACGATAGATCCCCTATACTCGTGGGTCATCAGGAGATACCTGTAGTGCACCTTTATAGCCACCCAGTTACGTTGTGACATTTGGTACACCCAAAGCATTCCTACGGTATCTGGGAGTTACACAATCTCATGGTCTAAGGAAATGATACTTGACATTAGAAAAGCTTTAGCAAACGAACTACACGATCTTGTGCTACGCTTAGGATTGGGTCTTGTCCATCACATCATTCTCCTAATGATGTGATACCGTTATCAATGATATCCAATGTCCATGGTCAGGAAACCATGACCATCTATTGATCAACGAGCTAGTCAACTAGAGGCTTACTAGGGACATATTACGATCTATGTATTCACACATGTATTACGGTTTCCGGTTAATACAATTATAGCATGAACAATAGACAATTATCATGAACACGGAAATATAATGATAACCACTTTATTATTGCCTCTAGGTCATATTTCCAACACCATCCAGTTTGGACAGAATACTTGATCGGCCTTGCCAGATCCATGGCACCCCTGACAAGCCTGCCAATCACCAGAATAAATGAATGGCGAGAACTGGATTGTTAAGAGGTGCACCGGCATGAGAAAGCATTTGAAACAAGGAAAGGAATGTGATCAACAATGAAGGCTTGAATTTTATCCACCGGAGAAGAAAAAGAACGAAGAATAATTAACTTGAAGCTCCGCTAGTATTTTCCTGAGAATCACCGGATAAGAACATTGACGGAAAAGAATGAAGAGACTTCACATAAATAAGATGGATACTTGATTAAGAAATCTGAGTCCTTGAAGAAAAAGGGTGGGAGGGAGGGAAAACAAAGGCAACTTGGGGACGGATGAAACAAACAACATTGATAAGAACTGATAATTGATCTAGCAATTGAAAGGGTACGAATAACTTGAAGGGAAGCACACCGGTGGAGAAGGATTGACATGACAATCTCGATGATCAAGAAGGATTAGTACTCCCGTAGAAATATGAGGGCACCTCTTAGGAAAGGTAAGGAATCAACACTTGACATAGAAGCAACTCGAATACCACAACACAAAACAAAACAAAGATTGGCTTGCAGAATAAGCAGGAAACAAACATATGATAGATCCCATATCATATCATGTGTCTGTTGGAAAGATATTCTAGGAGCTACTTGAATTCCCACCTATAAACTCCCGAAACTTTCTGGTTATGCAATCTGGTGTTGGGGATACAGGGGAAGCATAATATCTCACCCAAACTAACAATCCCTACATCCAGTTGTATCCATCTATCAACACATAACCAAGAAACCTTCAGAAATCATGTACCTCAACCTTCAAAAAGCATCCATATACGAGTTATGGCAATACTCCCGAACCCCCGCCCCAGTACTGGGTGGCGTCGAGGTTATCTCACCAACAACTGCATAAAAGAGATTTCAGATGTTGGCGAACTCAGGTATTCCAGAACTGCAACGATAAAATTGTGATGACAACACCTTGGAGCTCAACTCCCCGGGACACTGCCACAACCCCTAAATGTCAGGAGGCACCAAGAACAATGTTCTCGTCACAAGACTATCAGAACAATTTCAAGATACCCGCATGATCCTAAAAAAATTCATGAAATTTGAGGAGAGGGAAGTCAAAACTTCTATGTCAGGAGGCCTCACCAGAGCGGCGAAGGGACTGAGGAGTAAAAAGAATCCTACTTTCTGATATATACGATCCTAAGACTCAAAACATTTTGTTCTAGACTCAACAACATCAGCGATTCGATCATGCAGGGGGCTCCTAAGTTGGGGATGGCTCTGATACCAACTTGTAACACCCACAGTGCGGCTATATCTCCCACGTGTCAAGGCACGACTTAGAGGCATAGCCACATGGTAGTTTTGTCGCAAGAGGGGTAATCTTCACACAATCCCATGTACTGATAAGAAAGGGATAAAGAGTTGGCTTACAATCGCCACTTCACACAATACATAAATAATTCATACATCATCCAAATACACCCAAAGACCGACTACGGTCAAATCCGAATAAAAGGGAAGATAAACCCCAAATGCTAGATCCCCGATCGTCCCAACTGAGCTCCACTACTGATCATCAGGAAACGAAACATAGTAACGACCCAGATCCTCGTCGAACTCCCACTTGAGTTTGGTAGCATCACCTGCACTGGTATCCTCGGCACCTGCAACTGTTTGGAAGTATCCGTGAGTCATGAGGACTCAGCAATATCACACCCGCGAGATCAAGACTATTTAAGCTTATGGATAGGAGAAGGTAGTGAGGTGGAGCTGCAGCAAGCACTAAGCATATATGGTGGCTAACATACGCAAATAAGAGTGGGAAGAGAAGCAACGCAACGGTCGAGAAGCTAGAAGTGATCAAGAAGTGATCCTGAAACTATTTATGTACAAGCATAACACAAGACCGTGTTCACTTCCCGGACTCCGCCGAAAAGAGACCATCACAGCTACACATGCGGTTGATTCATTTTAATTAAGTCAAGTGTCAAGTTCTCTACAACCGGATATTAACAAATTCCCATCTGCCACATAACCGTGGGCACGGCTCTCAAAAGTTTATACCCTGCAGGGGTGTCCCAACTTAGCCCATCACAAGCTCTCACGGTCAACGAAGGATATTCCTTCTCCCGGAAAGACCCGATCAGTCTCGGAATCCCGGTTACAAGACATTTCGACAATGGTAAAACAAGACCAGCAAAGCCACCCAATGTGCCGACAAATACCAATAGGAGTCACACGTATCTCGTTCTCAGGGCACACCGGATGGGCCAGACGTCGGGTTGGCATAGACCCCGGTTGCCCAGGGGGCGCCGAACATCGCCCAGTTTGGACCAACACTCAGAGGAGCACTGGCCCGGGGGTTTAAAATAAAGATGACCCTTGAGTCCGCTGAACCCAAGGGAAAAAGGCCTAGGTGGAAAATGTTAAAACCAAGGTTGGGCCTTGCTGGAGGAGTTTTATTCAAGGCGAACTGTCAAGGGGTTCCCATAACACCCAACCGCGTAAGGAACGCAAAATCAAGGAACATAACACTGGTATGATGGAAACTAAGGCGGCAAGAGTGGAACAAAACACGAGGCAAAAGGCCGAGCCTTCCATCCTTTACCAAGTAAATATATGCATTAAATTAAATAAGAGATATTGTGATATCCCAACATATCCATGTTCCAACATGGAACAAACTTCAACTTCACCTGCAGCTAGCAACGCTATAAGAGGGGCTGAGCAAAAGCGGTAACATAGCCAAACAACGGTTTGCTAGGAAGATGGGTTAGAGGCTTGACATGGCAATATGGGAGGCATGATATAACAAGTGGTAGGTAGCGCGACATAACGATAGAGCGAGCAACTAGCAAGCAAAGATAGAAGTGATTTCGAGGGTATGGTCATCTTGCCTGCAATGTTCTCAGAGTTGTCGAAAGCTTGATTCTCGTTAGCGTACTCAACAGGTTCCTCGGTCATGTACTCGTCTCCCGGCTCTACACAAGGCAAGAACACAAGCAATGGAACAACAATCAATCACGGCGCAATGCACAAGCAACATGATGCAATACATGGCATGATATGTAAAATATGATATGCAAAGTGTATGCGTGCTCCGTAAGGGAAATAATGATCAAGGCATCAACTTGGAAACCCAAGTATGCCACTGGAAAGATGACGTGATTTCGGTCGAAATCGATATAAAGATCACCGGAAACGGATGCATGGTTTGCAAATGACAAGCAACACAAGAATGACACGAAACTGCGATTAACAGCATGATAGGACTTAGAATGCAACAAGAAACTAAGCTACTACACTCCAACATATTAAAAAAAGCATATGGCAGTGATGTGCAAGAGATGCTTGACAAAACATGAACAATGAGCTACGGCCAATTCACACTAGAACAGGTTCAAACAAGCATGGCAAAAGTGCAAAAGATATCAGCTTCACAGACTTAGTGAAAATACTAACATGTCAAAAACAACATGAGGAAGCACTGTTTAGAGCAAGCAAACAACATGCTATAGGAACATATCATAGCAAACAAAGGCATGGCATGATTCTAATGAATGCATAGAACAAAAGTCCCTTACTGAACATGAGCCAAAAAGGCGCACAAGATATGATGGCACCCATGTAAACATATTAAGTTTTATAAACAGATTCAGACTTAGAAGAAAAACAGAGCATGGTATAAACAGATTTATGATAGCAACTTTGCGAGCTCATGGCGCTCACCACAAAGCATTAAATGACAACATAAGCATACCAACAGAGAGAAGACATGTTCATGAAGCTAGCCATGGCAAGAGCAAGTTAATATGATGCATGGATCACTAGAAACAACCATGGCAATATTGATTAACATGTTAATAATCTGTCGGGAACATTTTATAGCAAAAGCAGAGCAAGAAAATGACATGCTAGAGTGATCCATAATTGTAACCAGGAACATGAATGGATATAGCATAACCACATGTTCAAAACATCCGTACTGTAGTATATCAAAATAAGCATGGATCTCATGATAGCATCAAGTTTACATGGCATCAAAATAACAGCAGGAAAAGGACAGCAAAAACCTGTCCCTGAAAACAACAACATTACAGAGTGTAGTTTGCATGCTTGTGTTAGTCACCACATAGATCACAAAAATACAAGTCTTGCACCTCTATAAAGATGGCATGATGTAGTTCAAAACACATGCAGACCTCATGCTCATAGAATGCACACATCAAATGCAACAAAAATGACAAATCACCATGATCTGATAAGCACCAGCAGTTAACATTTTATAGCACTCTTGCAATAATGCAAATGGCATCATAATGGACAGTAACATGCATGGAAATGCTGCTAACATTAAGAGCTCAACGAGACAAACATTTAGACATATCATATGCATGATTTGGAGCTACGAGCACCAAGATGTGGCATCATGAAGTAGGCATGAAAATTACAGGGGAACCGGGGACTTAGTGAAATTTCACCTCGCGAAAAGTCAACGCGGGATGAGACGGAGCGGGATAGAGGGGTCCGGGTCGCGGGACAGCGTTTGGTTGACAGGGGTAGTGGATCTCGTCCCGATCCGGGGGAACCTCGCCGGAGTTGACCGGGGAGGTGGCTGTAGCGGAAGAAGGTGGCCGGGCAGAAGAGGAGGTCACCGGAGTGGGAGCACCAGTGAGAGGAGCAGAGGAGGCGACGCCGGCAGGGTTCGGTGGCGCGCGGGCTGAGGTGGAGGCGGCGGCGGTCGTGGTTGCCGGCGAGGGGCAACGGAGGCGCGTCGACAGCTGCGGGTGCGGTTGTCGGCGAGCGGCGGCGGCGACTGCGGGCTCGCGCGGGCCCGCGATAGGCCTGGCGGGCGCGGCGGTGGGAGACTGCGGGCAGACACGTGGCGCCCTCTCACTGGAGCGGGGCGGCGGTGGGTTTCGTCCGGCGGCGCGCGGACATGTCCGGTGGCGGCGGGGGATGAATTTTAGGGTTTGGACCCAGATTTTGGAGGGGATGCACATATTTATAGGTAGAGGCAGGTAGGAGTGTCCAAATGGGCTGCGGTTTTCGCTCACACGATCGTGATCCAACGACGGAGAACAAGGAGGTGGTTTAGATGGGTTATTGGGCTGTCTTGGAGGGGTGTTGGGCTGGAACACAAAAGAGGCTTTTGCGGTTACCCGGCTAACCATTGGGGCATCAAACGGCCTCCAAATGGAACGAAATTTGACAGGCGGTCTACCAGTGGTGTACCAAGGCCACTTGACAAATATCGACCCATTCCGAGAACGTTTTTCTTCCGCTCACGAAAAGAGACAAGAGGGGTGCGCCGGGTGCATGTGGGAATGTCGGATTGCGAAACGGACAACGGGGAAAATGCTCGGATCCATGAGATGAACACAAATGCAAATGCGATGCACATGATGACATGATATGAAATGCATGACATGAACAAAAAGCAAAACAAAGACAAAAACCCAAACACAAAGGGAATATCATATCGCATCTCCGGAGAAGGCAAGAGTCGAAGTTACAAATATGGAAAGTTACATCCGGGTGTTACAATGAGTTATGTGATTTGGTGACCGAATGTTGTTCGGAGTCCCTGATGAGATCATAGACATGACGAGGAGTATCAAAATGGTCGAGAAGTAAATATTCATATATTGGACGATGATATTCGGACATCGAAAGTGTTCCGGGGTTACCGGGTACATATCGGGTCACCGGAAGGGGTTCCGAGCATCCCCCCGGCAATTACATGGGCCTAATGGGCCAAGAAGGGGACAGACCAGCCCCTAGGGGGCTGGTGCGTGATGACCCACAAGTACAGGGATCTATCGTAGTCCTTTCGATAAGTAAGAGTGTCGAACCCAACGAGGAGCAGAAGGAAATGATAAGCGGTTTTCAGCAAGGTATTCTCTGCAAGTACTGAAATAAGTGGTAACAGATAGTTTTGTGACAAGATGAATTGTAACAAGCAACAAGTAACAAAAGTAAATAAAGTGCAGCAAGGTGGCCCAATCCTTTTTGTAGCAAAGGACAAGCCGGAACAAACTCTTATAATAGGAAAAGCGCTCCCGAGGACACATGGGAATATCGTCAAGCTTGTTTTCATCACGTTCATATGATTCGCGTTCGATACTTTGATAATTTGATATGTGGGTGGACCGGTGCTTGGGTGCTGTTCTTACTTGAACAAGCATCCCACTTATGATTAACCTCTATTGCAAGCATCGGCAACTACATCAAAAGTATTAAGGTAAACCTAACCATAGCATGAAACATGTGGATCCAAATCGGCCCCTTACGAAGCAATGCATAAACTAGGGTTTAAGCTTCTGTCACTCTAGCAACCCATCATCTACTTATTACTTCCCAATGCCTTCCTCTAGGCCCAAATAATGGTGAAGTGTTATGTAGTCGACGTTCACATAACACCACTAGAGGCTAGACAACATACATCTTATCAAAATATCAAACGAATACCAAATTCACATGACTACTAATAGCAAGACTTCTCCCTTGTCCTTAGGAACAAACGCAATTACTCACAAAGCATATTCATGTTCATAATCAAAGGGGTAATAATATGCATATAGGATCTGAACATATGATCTTCCACCAAATAAACCAACTAGCATCAACTACAAGGAGTAATCAACACTACTAGCAACCTACTAGCACCAATCCCGGACTTTGAGACAAGAATTGGACACAAGAGATGAACTAGGGTTTGGAGATGAGATGGTGTTGGTGAAGATGTTGATGGAGATTGCCCTCTCCCGATGAGAGGAGCATTGGTGATGACGATGGTGATGATTTCCCCCTCCCGGAGGTAAGTATCCCCGGCAAAACAGCTCTGCCGGAGCTCTAGATTGGTTCTGCCAAGGTTCCACCTCGTGGCGGCGGAGTCTCGTCCCGAAAAGTTCCCCCTGATTTTTTTCTCATCGAAAGACTTCATATAGGAGAAGATGGACGTCGGAGAGCCACCAGGGGGCCCACGAGGTAGGGGGCGTGCCCTAGGAGGGGGGCGTGCCCCCCACCCTTGTGAGCAGGGTGTGGGTCCCCTGGCCTTCATCTTTGGCGAGGATTTTTATTTATTTATTTTAAGATGTTCCGTGGAGTTTCAGGACTTTTGGAGTTGCGCAAAATAGGTCTCTAATATTTGCTCCTTTTCCAGCCCAGAATTCCAGCTACCGGCATTCTCCCTCCTTATGTAAACCTTGTAAAATAAGAGAGAATAGCCATAATTATTGTGACATAAAGTGAAATAACAGTCCATAATGCAATAAATATCGATATAAAAGCATGATGCAAAATGGACGTATCAACTCCCCCAAGCTTAGACCTCGCTTGTCCTCAAGCGAAAAGCCGATAACAATAAATATGTCCTCATGTTTAGAGGTAGAGGTGTCGATAAAAATAAAATATGGACATGAAGGCATCATGATTAATCTCATAATAGCAACATATATAGATTATGTCATATGATTACTTATGTTCAAGTGATGATCTATTCGCAATGCAAAAGTATAAATCATAAACCTTATTGGGCTCCGACAAACTATAATCTCAGTCATTGAAGCAATTGCAATTTATCATAACATCGGAAAGAGTCTATGTTAGAGCTAAAAAGCAAGTCGACATACTCAACTATCATTTAGTCCTCCATAATTGCTAACACTCATGCAATACTTGTGGTTACGGAGTTTTAATCGACAGAGAAAGATAGGGGCTTATAGTTTTGCCCCACAACCTTTTACCTCAAGGGTAATGTCAACAATAATGGTTCATGCTCCCCTACATCCAATTAGATATATATATATATATCATATTCTTTCCAACATGCTGAGCTTGCCAAAGGATAAAATGAAAAAGAAAAGGTGAAGACCACCATGACTCTTGCATAAGGTAGAAGATAATAATAAAAGATAGGCCCTTCGCAGAGGGAAGCAGAGGTTGCCATGGGCTTTTATGGTTGGATGCACAAAATCTCAATGCGAAAGAACATCACTTTATATTGCCCCTTGTGATATGAACCTTTATTATGCAGTCCGTCGCTTTTATTACTTCCACATCACAAGATCGTATAAAGCTTATTTCTCCCACACCAATCAATCATACATATTTAGAGCAATTTTTATTGCTTTGCACCGATGACAACTTACTTGAGGGATCTTACTCAATCCATAGGTAGATATGGTGGACTCTCATGGCAAAACTGGTTTAAGGGTATTTGGAAGCACAAGTAGTATTTCTACTTGGTGCTGAGAATTTGGCTAGCATGAGGGGGAAAGGCAAGCTCAACAAGTTAGAGGATCCATGACAACATACTTTATCTAAGATATAAGAAAGACATAACTCATTACGTTGTCTTCCTTGTCCAACATCAACACTTTAGCATGTCATATTTTAATGAGTGCTCCCAATCATAAAAGATGTCAATGATAATATATCTATATGTGAAAACCTCTCTTTCCTTATTACTTCCTATTAATTGCAACAATGACCAAAGTTATGTCTGCCAAGTCCCAACAACTTTTAATCATCATACTCTTTCTATGTGAAGTCATTACTCTCAATAAGATCAATATGAACTTTTTGTTTCTTTTTATTCTTTTTCTCTTTTCTTTTATTCACCCAAGATCATGGCAAAATAATCAAGCCCTTGACTCAACACTAATATTTATTATATATATCTCACACACTCGATTACAAAGAGAGATCATAAAGCAAACTCAAAACTAGATCATGCCAAAAACTTTATTCTACTAGATCAAGATACTACTAATAGGATCGAACTAAGAAAAACGATAAAGATAGGAGTTGTGATTGTGATACGATACCGGGGCACCTCCCCCAAACTTGGCAGTTGCCAAGGGGAGTGCCCATACCCATGTGATTATATCTCCTTTGTCGGTGAAGAAGGTGGAGGTGACGGATAATCGCACATCGAGCGTAAGAGGTCCTCCAGCTTGCGAATAATGCCCTTGAGTGCGACAATATGCTCCTTCAACAAAATATTTTCTTGTGTGAGATACTTGTTTTGTATATGAGCTAACTCAATCATCTTGAAAGCTTTGATCTCAGTTGGGGTAAGAAGGTTATGATCAATTTGAAGGATGTCTTTTGCTGCCGGAGCTTGATCCTCCGTGTCCTTCTTGATCCTTTCATCCTTGTTGACCCTCGTGGGTTCTTCCCTCTTCAGATCTATCTTCATTAGCCAAGCATCATTGTCACCATTGTTGGAGGAGGGAGACGACATGATGCCTAGCCTGGAAAACCCTGACAGAAAACAGCGCGAAACAAGAACATAGGAGATTTGCGTGATACGGGAGTCAAAACTTTCGGGAGGTTGTATAATGAATTTTTACCGACCAAAATACATAATGTGCAAGAAAACGGAGTCCGGAAGGCACACGAGGTGCTCACGAGGTAGGGGCGCGCCCACAGGGGTAGGGCGCGCCCACCACCCTCGTGGGGCCCTCGTGTCCTTCCCGGACTGCTACTTATTTTTCTATTTTTCTAAATATTCCAAAACGAAGAAATATTGCCTTAAAAATTGTTTTGGGGTCGGTTTACTTACCGTACCACATACCTATTCCTTTTCGGAGTCTGAAACGTTCCCGAAAGTGTCCCTTATGTATTCCTCCGGGGTTACGGTTTCAATAATATTGGTTTCAACATTTATGGGATTACCTGAGATATAATGTTTGATTCTTTGACCGTTTACCACCTTCGGATTTGTGCTTTCGAAGTTGTTGATCTTTATGGCACCAGAACGATAGACCTCTTCGATAACATAGGGGCCTTCCCATTTAAAGAGAAGTTTGCCTACAGAAAATCTTAAGCGAGAGTTGTATAGCAATACATAATCACCTACATTAAACTCACACTTTTGTATCCTTTTGTCATGCCATCTTTTAACTTTTTATTTAAACAACTTGGCATTTTCATAAGCTTGGGTTCTCCATTCATCAAGTGAGCTAATATCAAATAACCTCTTCTCACCAGCAAGTTTAAAATCATAGTTGAGCTCTTTAATAGCCCAATACGCCTTATGTTCTAGTTCGAGAGGTAAGTGACATGCTTTTCCATAAACCATTTTATACGGAGACATACCCATAGGATTTTTGTATGCAGTTCTATAAGCCCATAATGCATCATCAAGTTTCTTGGACCAATTCTTTCTAGACCTATTAACATTCTTTTACAAAATTAATTTGAGCTCTCTATTGCTCAACTCTACTTGACCACTAGACTGTGGGTGATAAGGAGATGCAATTCTATGATTAACATCATATTTAGCAAGCATTTTACGGAAAGCAACATGAATAAAGTGTGAACCACCATCATTCATTAAATATCTAGGGACTCCAAACCTCGGGAAAATAACTTCCTTAAGCATTTTAATATAAGTGTTATGATCAACACTACTAGTTGGAATAGCTTCTACCCACTTAGTAACGTAATCAACAGCAACTAAAATATGTGTATATCCATTAGAGGCAGGAAAAGGTCCCATATAATCAAAGCCCCAAACATCAAATGGTTCAATAACAAGTGAATAATTCATAGGCATTTCTTGACGTCTACTAATATTACCAATTCTTTGACATTCATCACAAGACAAGAAAAACTTATGGGCATCCTTGAAGAGAGTAGGCCAATAAAAACCAGATTGCAATACCTTATGTGCAGTTCTATCTCCAGCGTGGTGTCCTCCATAAGACTCGGAGTGACACTTGCGTAGGATCTATTCCTGTTCATGCTCAGGTACACAACGTCTAATAACACCATCTACTCCTTATTTATAAAGATGTGGATCATCCCAAAAGTAATGTCTTAAATCATAGAAAAACTTTTTCTTTTGCTGGTATGTGAAGCTAGGTGGTATAAACTTAGCAACAATATAATTAGCATAATCAGCATACCATGGAGTACTACGAGAAGTACTTATAACATTTAATTGTTCATCAGGAAGGTTATCATTAATAGGTAGTGGGTCATCAAGAACATTCTCTAACCAAGACAAGTTGTCTGCAACGGGGTTCTCAACTCCCTTTCTATCAACAATATGCAAATCAAATTCTTGTAGCAAGAGAACCCATCTAATAAGTCTAGGTTTAGCATCTTTCTTTTCCATAAGGTATTTAATAGCAGCATGATCAGTGTGAATAGTTACTTTAGAATCAACAATATAAGGTCTGAACTTATCACAAGCAAATACAACTGCTAAAAGCTCTTTTTCAGTAGTAGCATAATTTCTTTGAGCATTGTCTAGAGTCTTACTAGCATAATAAATAACATTTAATTTCTTATCAACTCTTTGCCCTAGAACAATACCTACAGCATAATCACTAGCATCACACATAATTTCAAAGGGTAAATTCCAATCAGGTGGCTGAACAACAGGTGCAGAGACTAATGCTTTCTTAAGTATTTCAAATGCTTCTACACAATCATCATCAAAGACAAATGGTATATCTTTTTGCAATAAATTAGTCAGAGGCCGAGAAATTTTTGAGAAGTCCTTAATGAACCTCCTGTAAAATCCGGCGCGACCAAGGAAACTTCTTATACCTTTGATGTCCTTGGGACATGGCATCTTTTCAATAGCATCGACCTTGGCTTTATCAACTTCAATACCTCTTTCAGAAACTTTATGCCCCAAGACAATACATTCATTAACCATAAAGTGGCACTTTTCCCAATTCAAGACAAGATTAGTTTCTTCACATCTCTACAAAACTTGATCAAGATTGCTCAAGCAATCATCAAAAGAGGAACCATAGACGGAAAAATCGTCCATGAAAACCTCACAAATCTTTTCACAAAAGTAAGAGAATATAGCCATCATGCATCTTTGAAAGGTAGCAGGTGCATTACATAAAGCAAAAGGCATACATCTATAAGCAAAAGTACCAAAAGGGCATGTAAAAGTAGTCTTTGATTGATCTCTAGCCGACACAGGTATTTGAGAGAAACCAGAATAACCATCTAGAAAGCAATAGTGTGTATGTTTGCATAATCTTTCTAGCATTTGATCAATAAAAGGTAAGGGGTAATGATCTTTCTTAGTAGCTTTATTTAATTTGCAGAAATCAATTACCATCCTATAACCTGTAATAATTCTTTGTGGAATCAATTCATCTTTATCATTAGGAACAACAGTAATACCTCCCTTCTTAGGGACACAATGGACAGGACTTACCCACTGACTATCAGCAACGGGATAAATTATACCTGCCTCCAGAAGCTTGAGTATTTCTTTTCTTACCACTTCTTTCATTTTAGGATTCAGACGTCGTTGAGGATCACGAACTGGTTTGGCATCTGCTTCCAAATTTATTTTATGTTGACATAGAGTGGGACTAATGCCCTTAAGATCATCAAGAGTATATCCAATAGCAGCATGATGCTTCCTCAGAGTTTTCAATAATCTTTCTTCTTCATGCTCTGTAAGGTTAGCACTAATAATAACAGGATATATCTTCTTTTCATCAAGATAAGCATGTTTAAGATTATCAGGCAACGGTTTAAGCTCGAACACGGGATCACCCTTGGGTGGAGGAAGATCCCCTAAAATTTCAACAGGAAAATTGTGTTGCAGAATAGGTTCCTGTTTAAAGAATACTTCATCTATTTCCCTTCTTTCATTCATGAACATATCATTTTCATGGTCTAGCAAATAGTGTTCTAAAGGATCACTAGGAGGTACGGCAATAGAAGCAAGACCAATAATTTCATCCTTACTAGGTAATTCTTCCTCACGATGTTGTTTACTAAATTTAGAGAAATTAAACTCATGAACCATATCATCCAAGCCAATAGTAACAACATTCTTTTCGCAATCTATGCTAGCATTAACAGTGTTCAAGAAGGGTCTACCAAATATAATGGGACAAAAGCTATCTTGCGGAGAAGTAAGAACAAGAAAAGCAGCAGGATATTTAGTTTTCCCACACAAGACTTCAACATCTCTAACAATTCCAAATGGTGAAATAATATCTCTATTGGCAAGTTTAATTGTGACATCAATACCTTCTAACTCAGCAGGTGCAATTTCATTCTTAATTTCTTCATATAAAGTATGCGGTATAACACTAGCACTCGCACCCATATCACATAAGCCATGATAACAATGATCTCCTATTTTAACAGAAATAACAGGCATGCCTACCACAGGTCTATGTTTATCTTTAGCACAAGGTTTAGCAATTCTAGCAGTTTCATCACAGAAATAAATAACATGCCCATCAATATTATCAGCCAAGAGATCCTTAACAATAGCAATATTAGGTTCAGCTTTAACTTGCTCAGGAGGTGTATATGTTCTAATATTGCTTTTACGAACCACAGTTGAAGCTTTAGCATGATCTTTTATCCTAACGGGAAAAGGTGGTTTCTCAACATAAGAAGTAGGAACAATAGGATCATTATAAGTGACAGTCTTTTCTTCAACTTTAATAGGTGCAGCTACTTTTACTTCTATGGGAGGATGATATTTAAAACACTTCTCCTTAGGGAGATCAACATAAGTAGCAAAAGATTCACAGAAAGAAGCTACTATCTCAGAGTCAACTCCATATTTAGTGCTAAACTTACGGAAAATATCGGTATCCATAAAAGATTTAACACAATCAAACTTAGGTGTCATACCTGACTCCTTACCTTCGTCGAGGTCCCAATCTTCATAGTTGCGTTTAATTCTATCCAATAAATTCCATCTGAATTCAATAGTCTTCATCATAAAAGAGCCAACACAAGAAGTATCGATCATGGTTTGATTATTATGAGAAAGACGAGCATAAAAACTTGCATAATTATTTCTCTCGAGAGCTCATGATTGGGGCATGAATATAACATTGATTTAAGCCTCCCCCAAGCTTGATCGGTGCTTTCTCCTTCATGAGGCTAGAAATTATATATATAATTGCGATCATGATGAACAAGATGCATAGGGTAATACTTTTGATGAAATTCCAATTTCAATCTTTTATAGTTCCATGATCTCATATCATCACATAGCCTATACCATATCAATGTGTCTCCCTTCAAAGATAAAGGGAAGACCTTCTTCTTAGCAACATCATCGGGTATACCTGCAAGCTTAAATAATCACAAACTTCATCCACATATATTAAGTGCTCATCAGGATGCTTTGTTCCATCTCCTGTAAAAGGGTTAGCTAGCAGTTTTTCCATCATACCCGAAGGAAAATCAAAAGGAGTTTCATTTTCAATAGGTTTAGTAGGTTGAGGAGCAACTCTTTGCTCTACTGGATGGGGTGAAGATACCCCGAACAAGCCCCTCAGAGAATTACTTTCCATAGTAGCAAGTGACAGTAAATTTCAGCACACTATATAAAATTTTCCTTACCAAATTCCACCTACCAAAGGCGCTACACTCCCCAGCAACGGCGCCAGAAAAGAGTCTTGATGACCCACAAGTATAGGGGGTCTATCGTAGTCCTTTCGTTAAGTAAGAGTGTCGAACCCAACGAGGAGCAGAAGGAAATGATAAGAGGTTTTCAGCAAGGTATTCTCTGCAAGTACTGAAATAAGTGGTAACAGATAGTTTTGTGACAAGATGAATTGTAACGAGCAACAAGTAACAAAAGTAAATAAAGTGCAGCAAGGTGGCCCAATCCTTTTTGTAGCAAAGGACAAGCCGGAACAAACTCTTATAATAGGAAAAGCGCTCCTGAGGACACATGGGAATATCGTCAAGCTAGTTTTCATCATGTTCATATGATTCGCGTTCGATACTTTGATAATTTGATATGTGGGTGGACCGGTGCTTGGGTGCTGTTATTACTTGAACAAGCATCCCACTTATGATTAACCTCTATTGCAAGCATCCGCAACTACAACAAAAGTATTAAGGTAAACCTAACCATAGCATGAAACATGTGGATCCAAATCAGCCCCTTACGAAGCAACGCATAAACTAGGGTTTAAGCTTCTGTCACTCTAGCAACCCATCATCTACTTATTACTTCCCAATGCCTTCCTCTAGGCCCAAATAATGGTGAAGTGTTATGTAGTCGACGTTCACATAACACCACTAGAGGCTAGACAACATACATCTTATCAAAATATCAAACGAATACCAAATTCACATGACTACTAATAGCAAGACTTCTCCCTTGTCCTCAGGAACAAACGTAATTACTCACAAAGCATATTCATGTTCATAATCAGAGGGGTAATAATATGCATATAGGATCTGAACATATGATCTTCCACCAAATAAACCAACTAGCATCAACTACAAGGAGTAATCAACACTACTAGCAACCTACTAGCACCAATCCCGGAATTTGAGACAAGAATTGGATACAAGAGATGAACTAGGGTTTGGAGATGAGATGGTGCTGGTGAAGATGTTGATGGAGATTGCCCTCTCCCGATGAGAGGAGCGTTGGTGATGATTTCCCCCTCCCTGAGGGAAGTATCCCCGGCAGAACAGCTCTGCTGGAGCTCTAGATTGGTTCCGCCTCGTGGCGGCGGAGTCTCACCCCGAAAAGTTCCCCCTGATTTTTTTCTCATTGAAATACTTCATATAGGAGAAGATGGACGTCGGAGAGCCACCAGGGGGGGGCATGAGGTAGGGGGCGCGCCCTAGGAGGGGGGGCGCGCCCCCACCCTCGTGAGCAGGGTGTGCCCCCCTGGCCTTCATCTTTGGCGAGGATTTTTCTTTATTTATTTTAAGATGTTCCGTGGAGTTTCAGGACTTTTGGAGTTGCGCAGAATAGGTCTCTAATATTTGCTCCTTTTCCAGCCCAGAATTCCAGCTGCCGGCATTCTCCCTCCTTATGTAAACCTTGTAAAATAAGAGAGAATAGCCATAAGTATTGTGACATAAAGTGAAATAACAGTCCATAATGCAATAAATATCGATATAAAAGCATGATGCAAAATGGACGTATTAGTGCGCCCCATGTAGGCCGAAATAAAGGGGGAAGGAAAGAGGGGAGAGAGAAAGGAAGGAGAGTAATTCAGCCTCCCCCTTCCTTCTCTCCTCCCTCCTCCTTCCTTTCCCCTCCGAATGAATATGGATGGGGGAGGCCGAATTGGGAGGTGCCCAAGTAGGATTCCTCCTACTTGGGGCGCCCCCTTGGCTGCCTCTCCTCCCCTCCAACCTATATATATGAGGGGGGCACCGCTAGAACACACATCAATAGTTGTTAGCCGTGTGCGGCGCCCCCCTCCACAGTTTACGCCTCCGGTCATATTCACGTAGTGCTTTGGCAAAGCCCTGCGTGGATCACTTCACTATCACTGTCACCACGCCCTCGTGCTGACAGAACTCGCCCTCAACACTTTGCTGGATCAAGAGTTTGAGGGACGTCATCGAGCTGAACGTGTGCAGAACTCCGAGGTGTTGTATGTTCAGTGCTTGATCGGTCGGAACGAGAAGAAGTTTGAGTACATCAGCCGCATTGTCAAACGCTACCGCTTTCGGTCTACGAGGGTATGTAGACACACTCTCACCCTCTCTTTGCTATGCATCTCCTAAATAGATCTTGCGTGAGCGTAGGAATTTTTTTGAAATTGCATTCTACATACGTTTCCCAACAGTGGCATCCGAGCCAGGTCTATGCGTAGATGATATGCACGAGTAAAACACAAAGAGTTGTGGGCGGTGATCGTCATACTGCTTACCACCAATGTCTTATTTTGATTCGGCGGTATTGTTGGATGAAGCGGACCGAACCAACCTTACTAGACCACGTTCATGAGACCGGTTCCATCGATAGACATGCAACTAGTTTTGCATAAATGTGGCTGGCGGGTGTCTGTTTCTCCTACTTTAGTTGAATCAAATTTGACTGCGGCCGGTCCTTGTTGAAGGTTAAAACACGAAACTTGATAAATCACCATTGTGGTTTTGATGTGTAGGTAAGAACGGTTCTTGCTAGAAGCCCATAGCATCCACGTAAAACTTGCAACAAAAAAGTAGAGGACGTCTAACTATTTTTTGCAGGGCATGTTGTGATGTGATATGGTCAAGACATGATGTGATATACGTTATTGTATGAGATGCTCATGTTTTGTAAAAGTCACTAGCAACCGGCAGGAACCTTATGGTTGTCTCTTTATTGTATGAAATGTAAACGCCATGTAATTGATTTACTTTATCACTATGTGTTAGCGATAGTTGTAGAAGCAATAGTTGGCAAGACGACCACGACGCTACGATGGAGATCAAGGTGTCAAGCCGGTGACGATGGAGATCATGATGGTTCTTTGGAGATGGAGATCAAAGGCACAAGATGATGATGGCCATATCATGTCACATATTTTGATTGCATGTGATGTTTATCTTTTATGCATCTTATTTTGCTTAGTACGGCGGTAGCATTATAAGATGATCCCTCACTAAAATTTCAAGTTATAAGTGTTCTCCATGAGTATGCACTATTGCAACAGTTCACCGTGCTGAGACACCACGTGATGATCGGGTGTGATAGGCTCTACGTTCACATACAACGGGTGCAAGATAGTTTTGCACATGCAGAATACTCGGGTTGAACTTGACGAGCCTAGCATGTACAGACATGGCCTCGGAATACTAGAGACCGAAAGGTCTAACATGAATCATATAGTAGATATGATCAACATAGAGATGTTCACCATTGATGACTACTCCATCTCACATGATGATCGGACATGGTTTAGTTGATTTGGATCACGTAATCATTTAGATGGCTCAAGGGATGTCTATCTAAGTGGGAGTTCTTAAGTAATATGATTAATTGAACTTAATTTATCATGAACTTAGTCTTGATAGTATTTGCATATCTATGTTGTAGATCAATAGCTCGCGTTGTAGCTCCCCTATGTTTTTGATATGTTCCTAGAGAAAACTAAGTTGAAATATGATAGTAGCATTGATACAGACTGGGTCCGTGATCTGAGGATTATCCTCATTACTGCGCAGAATAATTATGTCCTTGATGCACTGCTAGGTGATGAACCTATTGCAGGAGCAGATGCAGACGTTATGAACGTTTGACAAGCTCGGTATGATGACTACTTGATAGTTTAGTGCACCATGCTTTACGACTTAGAACCGGGACTTCAAAAACTTTTTGAACACCACGGAGCATATAAGATGTTCCAAGAGTTGAAATTGGTATTTCAGACTCATGCCCATGTCGAGAGGTATGAGACCTCTGACAAGTACTTTGCCTACAAGATGGAGGAGAATGGCTCAGCTAGTAAGCATGTACTCAGAATGTCTAAGTAGTACAATCGCTTGAATCAAGTGGGAGTTAATCTTCCAGATAAGATAGTGATTGACAGAGTTCTCTAGTCACTATCACCAAGCTACTTGAACTTCGTGATGAACTATAATATGCAAGGGATGACGAAAACGATTCCCGAGCTCTTCGGGATGCTGAAATCAGCGAAGGTAGAAATCAAGAAAAAGCATCAAGTGTTGATGCTTGACAAGATCACTACTTTCAAGAAAAAGGGCAAAGGAAAAGAAAGGGAACTTCAAGAAGAATGACAAGCAAGTTTCCACTCCCATGAAGAAGCCCAAAGTTAGGCCTAAGCCTGAAACTAAGTGCTTCTACTGCAAAGGAAATGGTCACTGGAAGCAGAACTACCCCAAATACTTGGCGGATAAGAAGGATGGTAAAGTGAACAAAGATATATTTGATATACATGTTATTGATAAGTACTTTACTAGTGTTCATAGTAACCCCAGGGTATTTGATACCAGTTCAGTTGCTAAGATTAGTAACTCAAAACAGGAGTTGCAAAATGAATAAAGACTAGTTAAGGGCCAGGTGACGATGTGTGTTGGAAGTGATTCCAAGGTTGATAAGATCACCATCGTACACTATCTCTACCTTAGGGGTTAGTGATGCTACTGAAAATTATTATGACGGGGGAACTTATGCTTTTAGTAATTGCAATAATATCAAGTTTCCTCTCTATGTGTTGGAAGTTCTGAAGTTATGCTTGTTTTGCCTTCCTATGCTAGTTGATTCTTGTTCCCATAAGTTGTTTGCTCACAAAATCCCTATGCATAGGAAGTGGATTAGACTTAAATGTACTAGTCATATGCTTCATGATGCTCTCTTTGTGTTTCAATTCTTATCTTTTATGTGAGCATCATTGAAATCATCATGCCTAGTTTAAAAGGCATTAAAGAAAAGTGCTTGTTGGGAGACAACCCAAGATTTACCCCTACTGTTTTTGTGTGTTCACATGATTAGGATACTGTAGTAATCATGTTTTATTGTTTTTGTTTCAATAAAGTGCCAAGTAAGACCTTTGGGATGGCTTACGGTGATAGTTGATTTGATCTTGCTGGAAAGCAGAAACTTTTGCGCTCAGAAAAACAATTCTCATTTCTAATATAAGCATGATAAAATGCTGATTATTTTTGCTTAAGATTAATAGACAAATTTCCCAGGTTTTCATAATTTTTCAGAATTTTTGGAGTAGCAGAAATGTGGTTGGAGTACAGATTACTACAGAATGTTCTGTTTTTGACAGATTCTGTTTTCAATGCATAGTTTGCTTGTTTTCTAGTTTCTATGGCTTATATTGCTCAATATAGATTGTGGAAATGATATGCTACAGTAGGAATTGTGTGAGAACAATTATGAATCTTGTCTTTGACAGTACCAAAGTAAAACGATTTGCTCTCTATCATACTAACCTATCTCACGAAGTTCCGTTAAGTTTTGTGTGATTGAAGTTTTCAAGTTTTGGGTGAGATGTCGATATGAGGAGAATAAGGAGTGACAAGACCCTAAGCTTGGGGATTCCCAAGGCACCCCAAGGTAATAGTAAAGGAAGATCCAAGCAACTAAGCTTGGGGACACCCCCGAAGGCATCCCCTCTTTCGTCTCCAACATTATCGCTAACCTCACTTGGAGCTATGTTTTCATTCGTCACCTGATATGTGTTTTGCTTGGAGAATAAATTTATTTTGTTAATATTTTCTTGCTGTTATTTATAATAATGTTTTGCATCTTTTATTTCAATAAAAGTGGCAATGATAGCCTTTGCCATGCTTATTTTGCAAGTATACATGTTTCTGTTTGAAAACAGAAAGTTTATCGTTGTTGCAAAAATTCCCTAGAAAAGTCAGAATGTGATAAAATATTGAAACTTTTTGCAAAATGAGCTCTGATAAATTTTCTACAGTTTGGTAAATTTTCATAACTTTTGGAGTTATGTAAGTATTGATACTCTTGCATTCTTTACAGATTGTACTGTTTTGATATATTGCTGTTATGTTTGCATTGTTTGCATATGTTTGCTTGTTTAATGATCCTATTTGAGGATATGAGTATTAAATATGCAGAGTAATTTAGTATGCAATGTTGAATAATAATTTTAGCGATTTGCTACAGTAGAGAATGATAAGATCTTTGCATTGGTTTATACTAACTTATCTCACGAGTTCTTGTTGAGTTTTGTGTGGATGGAGCTTTTGAGATTTAGGAAAACTGTGATATGAGAGGAATTAAGGAGACACAAAAGCTCAAGCGTGGGGATGCCCAAGGCATCCCAAGATAATATTTAAAGAAGTCTCAAGCATCTAAGCTTGGGGATGCCCCGATAGGCATCCCACCTTTCTTCTTCAACAATTATCGGTTAGTATCGGTTGAGCCTAAGTTTTTGCTTATTCACATGATATGTGCTATTCTTGGAATGTCATTTTATTTTCATTTTGCTTGTTGTTTTAATAAAATACATAGATCTAACAGTTTTTAAATAAAATCGAGTCCTCAAATAGTTCCCAGGGAGGCTAGGTAAGCCGCACTCACATCCCGTCAACGAAACTCTTTTCTATAGAATTACTCTAGTGCTTCACTTATATCTTTTTGAGCACGGTGTGCTTTACTATTTTTGAAGAAATTCTCTCTTGCTTCACTTAAATTAATTTGAGAGAAAGAAATATTATGCTCATGATCTTCACTTATATTTGTTTGAGCTTATCAAAAGCAACACATGAAAATTAGTTCCACAGTGATAGATATCCAAGAAGGATATAATAAAAACTTTCATGAAGATCATTGGAAAAAATAAACTTGATTCCTTGTAATATTTTTGAGATATGATGATGTGATATGTGAGTCATGTTGATGAGTAATTATGCTTTAGTAAGAATATTGGTGTTAAGGTTTGAGATTCCCTATGCAAGCACGTAAGTCAATAGTTGTGCAATGAAATTACATCCTACTTGTGGTGCATTATTCGGTGTTAATTATGCTCAATGCTCGCTTATGAGATTATTCGTTTCTTGGTTGGTCGCTTCTCAATCTTTTGTTAGCCTTCATTTTGCACTAAGTATGATCACTACTTGTGCATCCAAAATCCTTTAAACCAGTTTTGCCACATGATTCCACTATACCTACCTATATGCGGTATTCTTTTGCCGTTCTAAGCAAATTTGTATGTGCCATCTCTAATTTTCAAAATAAATTTCTCTTTTGTGTGCTCATACCGCTCGCGAGGCAGTGAGGGGTGGCCAATATTTGCCATGCTAGATGTCTTATTCTCATGATGAGTGTTTATTCACTTGTAATTGCACGAGAGTAAGGCAAAGGTATTAGGGATGCCCGGTCCCGAAATGAAAAATGAATTTACTTTATGTTGTCAAATAATAAATGCCTTGGAAAGTATTGGTATGGAGGGCACCCGTGGATACGGTTAGCCATGGAAAGTGAAAGTATGGTGGAAAAAGGAATAAACTTTATTTTCTATTTGGGAACCGCCTATGATATATCTAGCATGGGAAGTGTTGGGAGATCCAAGTCATTTTCGTTGGTGGGAAAAGTATGCCGCCCAAAATGTTTTTATCTCTCAATTTTCGCTTTGAGCTCTGGCACCTCTACAAATCCCTACTCCCCCCCACGAAGGGCCTTTCTTTTACTTTATGCATTTTTTTAATTTGAGTCTCCATCTTCTCTTATAAAGCACAAACTAGGGGGCACTATGATCGTACTTGAGCATTGGGTGTAGTAAATTTATGAGTGTGTTTCACAAATGGATCAATGATTGAGCATGATGGGCTAGGGATAACTTATTTTAGCATTGATATTTTGAAAGACATGGTTGCTTGTTGGTATGCTTGAGTATTAAAGTCCTCATGTCAAAACTAGACTATTGCTTTGAACCATATAAAAGTCCAAATGTCCATGCTACAAAGAAAAGAATATGAGATGACATGTTAGGCAGCATTCCACATCAAAAATTATGTTTTTATCATTTACCTACTCGAGGACGAGCAGGAATTAAGCTTGGGGATGCTGATACGTCTCCAACGTATCTATAATTTTTGATTGTTCCATGCTGTTATATTATCATTCTTGGATGTATTATTATCATTTTATATCATTTTTTGGTACTGTCTTATTGACATAGTGTCAAGTGTCAGTTGCTGTTTTTTGCATGTTTTTTACATCGTAGGAAATCAATATCAAACGAAGTCCAAACACCGCGAAACTTTTTGTGGATTTTTTATGGACCAGAAGACCACCAATGGGTCAGAGCAGCACATGGGGGTGCCCGCACCCAGGTGGGTTGTGCCCACCTTGGTGTCCTTCTGCACCCCATCTTTGCCCTATAAATTCCCAAATATTCCGAATACCCTCGAGGTGAACCTAAATCAGAAGTTCCGCCGCCGCAAGGTTTGTAGCCACCCAAAACCAATCTAGACCCCGTTTCGACACCCTGCCGGAGGGGGGAATCATCTCCGGTGGCCATCTTCATCATCCCGGTGGGCACCACGATGAGGAGGGAGTAGTCCACCCTCGGGGCTGAGGGTTTGTACCAGTAGCTATGTGTTTAATCTCTCTCTCTCCCTCTTATGTTCTTGAGATGTCATGATCTTGATGTATCGCCAGCTTTGTTAGTATAGTCGGATCATATGGTGTTTTCCCCTCTCTATCTTGTGATGAACTGAGTTTTCCCTTTGAGTTTTCGTTGTTATCGGATTGAATACTTTTATGGATTTGAGAACACTTGATATATGCCTTGCAATTGAATACTCATGTTGACAATGGGGTATCGTATTGATTCACTTGATATATGTTTTGGCACTCAACTCGCGGATTCTGAGGTGACATTGGGGTAATCTATGCATAGGGGTTGATGCACGTTCTTGTCTTTATTTCTTCGGTAGAAATCTTGGGGCACTCTTTGAAATTCTTTGTGTTGCATTGAATATTATGAATCTGAATTTGCTTTGGTGTGATTTTAGTATGAACTCTTGGTTAGATCGATCGGAAAGAATAGCTTCGTGTTATTTTAGTGCAAACTCTAGGATAGATTGATCGGGAAGAATAGCTTTGAGGTGGTTTCGTACCCTATAAACAATTTCGTCTTATGTGCTCCACTAGATAGGAACTTTGGAGTGATTCTTCGTTGCACGTTGAGGGGCGGTTATATGATCCAATTATATTAGCATTGTTGAGAGATTGCACTAGCGAAAGTACGACCCCTAGGCCTCATTTTCAAGCATTGCAATACCGTTTTTGTGCCCGTTTACTATTTGCTACCTTGCTGTTCTTATTTATTCAAATTAGAAAAAAATATTTCTACCATCAATATTACACCTTTATCACCATCTCTTCGCCGAACTAGTGCACCTATACAAATTACCATTGTATTTTGGTGTGTTGGGGACACAAAAGACTTTTTATATTTTGGTTGTAGGGTTGTTTGAGAGAGACCATATTCATCCCACACCTCCCACAGATTGATAAGCCTCAGGTCATCCACTTGAGGGAAAATTGCTACTGTCCTACAAAACTCTGCGCTTGGAGGCCCAACACGTGTCTACAAGAATAAAGTTTCATAGTAGACATCACGGACCCTACGGGTTCAAGAACTATGTAGACATGAACGAGACACCTCTCCGGTCAATAATCAATAGAGGAACCTGGACGCCCATATTGGCTCCTACATATTCTACGAAGATCTTTATCGGTCAAACCTTATGACAACATACGTAATTTCTTTTGTCCATCGGTATGTTACTTGCCTGAGATTCGATCGTCGGTATCTTCATACCTAGTTCAATCTCGTTACCGGCAAGTCTCTTTACTCGTTCCGTAATACATCATCTTGAAACTAACTCCTTTGTCACTTTGCTTGCAATGCTTCTTATGATGTGTATTATCGACAGGGCCCAAAGATACCTCTCCGATACTCGGAGTGACAAATCCTAATCTCGATCAATGCCAACTTAGCAAACACCTTTGGAGATACCTGTAGAGCATCTTTATGATCACTCAGTTACGTTGTGACATTTGATAGCACTATCAATGAATTGAACGATCAATATGCTAAGCTAACAGATGGGCCTTGTCCATCACATCATTCTCCTAATGATTTGATCCCGTTATGAAATGACAACACATGTCTATGGTTAGGAAACCGTAACCATCTTTGATTAACGAGCTAGTCTAGTAGAGGCTTACTAGGGACACGATATTTATTTATGTATTCACACATGTATTTAAGTTTCCGATCAATACAATTCTAGCATGAATAATAAACCTTTATCACGAATAAGGAAATATAAAACAATAACAACTTTATTATTGCCTTCAGGGCATATTTCCATCAACCATGTCCTCGGAGCCATGCCCTTACACATCTTGATGGCCATGGCCTTACGCCACCAATTTCAAGGCAGCTCAACCGCCTCATCCTTTCCTTCCTTTGGCACCAGCAGAAGGAGGCCAATGGCGGGCATTGTGTCCACGGTTTGCCGTCCTATCTTCTGGGTGGCCTCGGCATCTCAGACTTCCAGCGTGTAGGTTCCATGAGGACTCGATGGTTGTGGCTTCAGTCCACCGGTTCCTCGTGGTTGTGGCATCACCTGCACATGCCAAGTTGCCCCAATGTCCAGGCAATCTTCCGGGCATCCACTACCTGGACCCTTGGGGATGGTCATACTTGCAGATTCTAGTTCAATCACCGTCTCAATGGCAAGTCCATTGCGGAGATAGCCCCGCTGATTTTCGAGAAGGTTCCTCGGCACCGGCGCAAGCTCACCGAGGCCTATCCGTCCGCTCTTGGGCACGAGACATTAACAGTTCGCAACGAATGAGCCGTCCACTTGGACTTATCGAACTCCAGGCGTGCAAAAAAAACCTATAAGCGCCGGTCGGACTCCAAGTGCAGCCGCCACGCGATAGCGAGAGCTCCTATTTGCCGCACGCGGGCGGGCTAATTGTCGAGCCTCCGTTGAAGGCAGTCGCGAATGGGCCGGCCCACTTGGAGCTATCGAACTCCAGGCACGCAAAAAAACCTGCAAACCGCTATGCGAGCGAGGCTCTCCCGACCCCCGCTCTCATCAACGAGCGTAACTGACCGATCAAACTAGCGAGTTCAAGTAATATATGTGCGGCGCTATAGTTAAAGCATCGAGCTTCATTTGAAAAAATTCGAAAAATACACACAGAACATTTTGTAGTAATGCATGGCAAAAATTTTAAATTAAAGAACGAACTTTAAAAAAATATGATGTCAATTTTTTTTAACATGCACCGGGCATTTTTTTATATACGTTGAACAATTTTTAAATACACATTGAACATTTTTGTAATATACACTGAACAAATTTCAAAAATGCGGTCAAAATTTTATATTCGTTGAATAATTTCTAATATATGATGAATATTTTTATAATTCATGATGAACTTTTTGTAATATACATATATGATGAACATTTTGGTAACACGCAATGAACTTTGTATAATATAGGAAAGAAGAAAAAATAAAAAGAATAAAGAAATGATAAAAAATAAAAGAACAGAAACAGAAATAAAAAATATATAAAATAAAACAGAAAAAGGAACCAGAAAAGGAAAACCGAAAACAAAAACAAACGAAAAAATGAAGCAGCAACGCTCAGCACGCGCTGCCATGAAATGGGCTGACCCACCTGCGGGCCCTGTGGCATTCCCTCCAACATTTGCCGCCCGTGGGCGGTAAATATAAATTGCAGACCCTATTTGACGTCCGGAGGCACGGCCATACCTCTCATGAACGAAATAAAAAGTGTTTTCTTTATTATTCCTTCCGCGAGAGGCACGTATCTGCTTCCGCGAGAGGCATGGTTTTGCGGCCGTGCCTCTCATGGACGAAATAAAACACGATTTTATTTATTTTTCCGCGAGAGGCACGAATCTGCTTCTGCGAGAGGCACGGTTTTGCTTCCACGAGAGGCATGCCCGTGTCTTTCGGAAATGAAAAAAAACCCGTGTTTTTTCTTCTTTCACGAAAGGCACAGATTAGCTTCTGCAAGAGACGGCCGTGCCTTTCGGGAGGCACTCTTTTTCGTGTATATTACACAAAGTTCATTGTTTGTTTACATACAAAATGTTCATTGTATATTTAAGGAAATGTCCATCCTATATTAATAAAATGTTCAACATTTTTAAAAATGTTCAGCGTGTATCACAAAATGTTCAATGTGTATTTAAACTTTGTTAAAAAAAATTGTCCACCTTTTTGAGAATTGTTCGTGTTTTAAAGTTTTTTCCAAATTTGAATTTTGTTCACATTGTCAGACATGATTCGGTTTTTCTTTAATAATTTTTTACATTCCATCCATTCCTAAATATTTGTCTTTCTAGAGATTTCAACAAATGACTACATACGGAGCAAAATGAGTGAATATATATGCTAAAATATGTCTATATATATCCATATGTGATAGTCTATTTGAAATCTCTAAAAAGACAAATATTTAGAAACGGAGGGAATGGAAGTTAGCTGTGCATTTTAGCTAGGTCCATTTCTCAGCTCGACTGGCTGCCGTCGTTGCTTTTTAGCGTGAGGTTTGTGGTTCGACTCCATGTGTCCGCATTTATTTTTCGTGAAATTTTACATTGGACGCCTTTGAATGGGCTGACCCATTTGCGCCCTCTTTGGCGAAAGCTCAACTATTGGGTGCATGCGGGCGTCCAATAGGAGACCAAGAGGAAATCAACGGTCGAAAACATACAAAACTTAAAAAAAACGGCGCCAAGAATGCTAGTGATCTGAGATGGTTGGAAGGTTGCACAGTTATAAAATGCGGGTAAGAGAGTGGAATTGGATAGTGAATGGTATACACCTCTACTAAAATGGCACCTACCTTCGCGGGATACCGGGACATACCAATTGTGAATGGGAACACCTGGTGTGGCAGCCATGGGCGCCCCTAAAGTTCAAGTTCTTCGTTTGGCTAGTGATGTGCGATCGTCCCTAGACATGTGACAGGTTGGCCAAGCGAGGCTTGCCACACCAGGCAGTTTGTCCCCTGTGTTGTGCTACCAGTCAGATGAGACAATTGCAGACCTATTGCTGCAAATCCATTTTCGCGCGTGAGGTATGGGTTCGTACCCTCTACTGGATTGGGTTCCGGCGCCTCACCCCTTCTGCGTACGCTGACATTCTCGAATGGTGGTCTACCTTGTTGCATGTATGTCATATCTTCCATTACAAACTAAAAGACAAGGTACAAATCTATAGTATCTTAGGTATGGATTTACAACAAATAGACATACCTACGCAGCTGCCGGTCCGCCTCATCTTTGTTGGCCTTAGGGTCATGGCGCTGCGGTGGATCCCGGCTCTTGCCGGCAGAAGGACTCTATTTTTAGACATTCCTTTGAATTTTGTAAGGGATTGTGTCCTACTCAGAAAGACGAGACGGCGGCGTCTCTCTGAAGATGGAATAAGATTCTCCCCGCCTAGCTCCCGTTTCGTTGGTGTGTCTAGCATCGTCCGTGGGTGTGTGGAGGTGTGTCTTCGGTGGATCTGTCTTTGATGGATTTGCTTGGATCTAGTTGTAGTTCATCTACGTTTGTATTTTTTCAGGTTGGATCATTTCGATCTACGCTACTTTTCCTCGGCGGTTGTTATTTTGCCGCGCTGGTCCTATGCGGCCTTAGCACGACGACTTCCCGACTGTCTACTACGAAAAAAATTGTCCGGCTCCGGTCAGGGAGGGGCGATGGTGGCGGCGCGCCTTCGGACCGCTTAAGTGCTTGTAGTCGTCGCTAGGTGGTCTACGAATCTGGATGTAATTTTCATTATTTCTGATGTTCATTGTATTTCCATGATTGAAAATGAATAAACTGTAAGTTTTCTCGTAAAAATAGAGATACCCTGCCTACTAGACTCAATATGAGCTTTTTGATGTTTGACTACATGCAGAAACCTTTATTAACTCTATGGTTACACCAAACTGACAAGGTGCTAAACAATGGTAAAAAAATCATAGTGTAATCATAGGGAGCAACTATCCCCAGCGGTACCACGCTATTTCCCTTTTTTATATAATGTTAGAAGGGTCTATTACACCTTGCAGGAAGTAGATTGGCACTTGGCACACTATGTTTTACATGTGCTTTCACCTTGCACAAGGTCCTGCAAAAAACATGCATGTAACCCAAAAATTCAAAAGAAATCATATTTGTGTTAGTATAATGAAATATACACATTAATTTTTTGGGGTTAAAAATAGGATCATTCTAGTTTAAAAATTAAAGTCACACATGTCTGAAAAAGCAGGATGAATTTGTTTTGAATGGGTGGCATCTAAGAGCATCTCTAGTAGACCCCGCATAATGCCGCGACCAGCAAAATAACCGCCAAAATACGGGTCGGCGCAGAAAATTCTGCCCGACCAGACACCGCAAACGCGTCCGGCCCGTAAAGTTTTCGCGGGGCACGACAAAAGATCTCCCCCGACTCTAGATTCACGGGGTGGGAAGCCGACCCGAGCTCGGCCCCTATCCGCAGCGAGATTTGGCACGAGGGAAATTTCCGTGCGGCCGTTCCCGCTCCCCCCACGCTCCGCCACCATTGCCCTCACTACCGCCCGCTCTGGTGCATCTTCCCCGGTAGCCCTTCGCCGCCATGGATGACTTCCTGCCATCCCCCGTCATCGTCGAGGTTGCGCACATTCAATCCCCTCCGACGGATCTCGTCGCCGGCCATGTTGGCTCCGCTGTCGCCCAAGGCACCACTGCGCCTGCCCGCAAGCGGCAGGGCAACGTGGTCGTGCAGGGTGGGAATCCGGCTGGCCCCGCCGAGAAGGCCCGCGCTACGGGCGCCAGCGCCGCTGCGCGATCCTGGCTGGCGGCGAAGAAGGTCGGCAAGGTCTCGGGCGTAAAGCGGAAGAGGATTCCGCCTACAAAGACTTTGGCTCCTTCATCCACTCCCTTCGCCCCGGCAAGAGGTTCCACGGTGATGCCGTTCGACGACACTGCTTCCACCACTAGCGAGGTGTTTGACGAAATGGACGGAAGGTATGCCTCTTCGGTCCCTTCAATTTTCTTTGCTTTTCGCCATTTCGGTAGCTCGTGACTTGTTGTTGTTCACTATAGCGGTGGTTCGAACAATGGCACTGCCGAGTTCGTGAACTTGTTGGACACGAACGCCGTTGACATCGATCAAGCCCCGTTCGCTGCATTCGATTACAATGAAATGGAGGGCGGCGTGGATGATCACGGTGGTGAAGAAGAAGTGGAAGAGATAGATGAGGGGGCGTATGAGCAATCGCAAACAAGAAAAAGCTAGAGATCGAAGAACTACATGATCTTGGAAGATCAAATCTTGATCAAGGCCTGGAGTGCGGTGTCTCTTGATGCTTGCACGGGTACTTCTCAAACCGCCAAGAGGTATTGGCAAAGGATCGAAGATCAATACTTCTGCATGATGGCAAAGTATCCCAATAGGACTCCATGCACCTTTTAGTCACTTCAAGGTCGTTCGGATGAGATCAAGCCGATTTCTAGCCATTGGGCTGGTTGCTTGGAACAAGTTCGCAATGCCCCCCGCCCCTCGAGTGGAACCGTGGAATCCGACTATGTGAGTTCATGTTCCAAGTGATGCAAATCATTTGTAGCATTTAAAGTGATTGCATAATTTGACATTGTTTTAATTGTGTAGGACAAAATTGCCCAACAAAGATACAAAGACATGGAAGCTTCGGAAGGCAAATTCTTCAAACTAGAGCATTCTTGGGACTTGCTCAAAGAGTGCGAGAAGTGGAAGTTGATTGATAAAGAATCCCCACCGAAGAGAGGTTCACTTACAAACATGGATGAAGATGAGGATGACGATGGCCCAAGAAACTTGAATAAACCCGATGGCGACAAGAAGACTAAGGAGAAGACGAATAGAGAGCACGAAGCGTCGAGCTTGCGGGACAAGATTGATGCCATAGTGCAATCAAATGAGTTGATGTTAGCGAAGACGTTGGAGATTAAGAAAGAATTGGCCGAGAAAAAGGCAGGTAGACGTAAGAAAATAGCAATTGCTCAAGGACGAGAGGCTGCGCAAAGCGACCATTGAGGAGAGAAGAGCACGTGCCGCTGAAAACAAAGCCATGTCCAAATTGCTTGCCGAAGAGAATAAGATCATGACATTGAACCGCAATGACATGAACGACCTCACCAAAGAATGGCATAATATGGCAAGAAGAGAAATCTTGAAGAGGAGAATAGTTGCGTCGACCAGTGTGTGTTACAGTGCCGGAGATGTTTTCTCAACGGGGTTTGGAACCAATATCGTCGATGAGTTCAGTGCACCATCCGATGATTTCGGTGCGGGAATCGGAACAAGCGCCGGAGGTGGACTCGGTGGTTCCGATGACCTCCATGGACTCGACGACGCGGAGTGAAGATCGGCCAAGATGATGCCGGACGTGGTCATTACTTTTGCAAGACCCCCTTTTGCGTTTGTCCTACAAAACTAAGCTTTTTTTGTGTGTGAACTGTGTTCTATTGTTTGAATTTGAACTCATTTGTCGGAATCGGTGTCAAATTCGATAATTGAGTGTCTTTGGTTTGCGGGTCGACGCGGAGGTGCCCGAGTAGACCCCGCGTAGCCGACCTGTAAAAAAGCATATTCACCGAATATCCTTTTTTACGGATCCGTTTTGCGGGGTCTGAGTCTGACCTCGCCCGCGCCGGCCCGCATATACCCTTTTCCGCGAACTGCAAAAGCCTTTTGCGGGTCGGCGTTTTACGGGGTCTGCTAGAGTTGCTCTAAGAGACCCAATTCAAAGTGAAACTGATTCCTATTGAATTCTTCAGCTCCATCCTTTGGAAGAAGGATGAAAGGACAACATGGAACTGATTTCTATTGAATTATTCAGTTCCAAAGGCTCTACTTGCTCCATGAGTTTACACCGGAGGCAAAAGGGCAGAGTAGTTCGTAGACATAAGTGGGAGGTCCCATTTCCATGGGCGAAATCTTAGCTGATGATGGGCTGGGCATACCAACAAGTGCAGAACGGGGTGGCCAGTTGCATAAAGGTTATTGACTTCTGATGAAAGCACACACGGGATAGGTGAAAAGCAGTGGGCTAACGCTTGCGCAATAAGAATGTTGCCAAGATCCTGCTTTGTTATATTGCAGATGCATGATACGATGGATACATACATTTGCTTGAAAAAGGACGGTAGAATTAAAAGAGAAGCACCCCGTCCACAAGATCTGTTAAAAGTGGCCAAGGTGATCTAGACTCTTGAACAAAGAATGCAACGCTGGGGCAAGAAGCTCTCCTGGGCGGAAATAAAAACGGACTTCAGCTTGGCTGCACCACCACCAGCACGTCGGTGCCCCATGAGCCATCGATTGAACCTTCCCGTTCAAATCCTAACCTCAACAATGTACTTTCGTTGGCTCGTTGCTGTTATAACGTTCTCCGGGAGGGGGGCGTACATGGACCTTATACTTATTCTGATCTGACAAGTTTCTTTTTTCTTTTAAGTTATGTGATCATCCATAAATCCTGTAACTATGAGTGCCAATGGTCGTTCAGAAGTGCGCGAAGAAAAGTACACCAGTATTTTCAGAAATTTTCAAATTTTATTCATTATATGTTGGTGATGTACATTTGACGTGCACCGTTTTAGAAAGGTGGAGACTGGAAAACTTGGGCAAAAGAAACGCTTATTTGTTGGCCTAGAGACTACTTCTTTCGTTCACAGATATAGGATGTTTTAGATATTTCGAAATGAAATATATACGTATTGAAATGAGTGGACAAGCAAAAAGTTGGAACATCTTATATTTATAAACCAAAAATCGTAAGTGTACTCAGTTTATTGTTTTGTAGATACAGTTTCTTTTTAAAAAAAAGGACTACCCCCGGCCTATGCACCAGAGTGATGAATTTAATTTTTGTAGATACAGTTACGAGTAGGTATATTTTCACCTACAATCTGCAGATGCATATATCATCATTTAGCTATAAACTCAGGACTTTAGTTAGGCTTGCTCATGCTACGGCTGGTGAGTGTACCCGGTCTAGGTCGTTCAGCTCTGACATTTTTCCGTGAACAATGGAATGGACTTTCTCTCGATTTCAGCTACGACTTTCAAAGTTGAAAAGGGGAGAAGAAGGATGAGAACCACACCTTGGCACCCATCAAAATGCATGGTGCTAATCGTTGCGTGGACTAAGTAGGAATAGATGAAGTCAGTGGATTTGATTTATCGCCAGCTGTACGTTTCAGTGTCATCTTCGCTGTAGCAAAAGAAAAGGAAAATACTTGGGGTATTCATGTTTGTCCAACTAAAACCATTAAGCTACGCGTGAAGGGCGGCCAACCAGCTATGCCATGTGGCGCAAGCTGGTTGGCCGCGGTGGGAAATCTTTTGCAAATTTTTTTAGATGAAGCTGTAGATTATTTTTAAATGTACTCTTTTTTAGATGAAGATAGAGACCTCTGGTATTTTTTAAATGCAGGTTATGCAAAGTGGCACTCGCTGATAGGTTGGTTTGGTAAATTTTTATTTTTTACTTCTTTTTTAGATGAAGGTGAGAACTGTTTTAGACAAAGGCGAAGACTCAAAGTATTTTTTTTAATGGAAACATGCACACAGCTTCCTCTCAAGCGGCGCCACAGAATGACGCCCCAAGCACTAGTCCAAATACAGATGCGCATCACATGCCACCGCACAGGTGTTTGGAGGCCCTGTTTTTTCGAAAAGGATTTGGAGGCCATGTACTGTTTGCCACGTTGCAGCTGTGTTCCCATTTTCAAACTAGAGATCAGCCAGGCTGCCACGGTCGCTTTCTTGAAAGTGATGTGCGTACACATCACACCTTGCATAACCTTTTAGGAAATTTTGTCCCGACCTCTTCAATCAACCGACGACATATATGATGAATCAAGTACAAAAATAATAGTAAGAGGATTTAATGACCTCAATTACCTAATGATTCCAGGCAGCAACAAAAAACTTAGCAAAACAGTATCACATGATTCGTTCCGCATTTTTGGAAACCACAAATATTTTCAAGTTTCTATGAGTTTGAGTATTTTAAACCAAGTCCCAAACAATAAAGCATATGCATTTCAAAGTGCACCGCTGAAAAAGGTAGATGCCCATGATAGTATCAGCAACAAATCCCGAGAGCACATTCGAAGAGTTTTTGCTTTGCTAAGAGCATCTCTAGCAGGCCCCGCATCTTGCCCGACCCATAAAATAACCGTCAAAATGCGGGTTGAGGCAGGAAAACCTGCCTGATCTGACCCCGTATCTCGCCCCGGCCCGCAATTTTTTTTACGGAGCACGGCAAAACATCTCCCCCCACCTCTAGATTCACCGGCTAGGAGGACGACCCGAGCTCAGCCCCTATCCGCAGCGAGATTTGGCGGGAGGAGCATTTCCGCATGGCCGTTCCCGCTCCTCCACCCTCCGCCACCATTGCCCCGCCACTGCACGCTCCGGTGCATCTTCCCCGGCCGTCCTTCGCCGCCATGGATGACTCCCTGCTGTCCCCCCGTCACCGTCGAGGTCGCGCATGCTCCTTCCCCTCGAGCGGATCTCGTCGCCGGCCATGTTGGCCCCGTCGTCGCCCAAGGTAACGCCGCGCCTGCCCACAAGCGGCAGGGCAACGTGGTCGTGCAAGGCGGGAATCCGGCAGCCCGTGCTCCGGGCGCCAACGCCGCTGTGTGATCTCGGCCGACGGCGGAGAAGGTCGCCAAGGCCGCCGGCGGCAAGAGGAGGAGGATTCCGGCTACAAAAAAGCCGCCTCCTTCATCCGCTCACTCCGCCCTGGAAAGAGGTGCCCCGACGATGCCGCTCAGCGGTGCTGCTCCCCCCGCAAGCGAGGTGTTTGACGAAATGGCCGGAAGGTATGCGTCTTCGGTCATGACAATTTTCTTTGCTTTTCGTCATTTTGCGATAGCTCGTGACTTGTTGTCGTTCACTATAGCAGTGGTTCGAACAATGCAACTGCCGAGTTCGTGAACTTGTTGGACGCCAACGCCGTTGACATTGATCAAGCCCCGTTTGCCGCATTCGACTACAATGAAACGGAGCGCGGTGTGGACGATGAGGATGATGATGGCCCAAGAAATTTGAACAAGCTCGATGGCGACAAGAAGACTAAGGAGAAGATCAAGAGAGAGCAAGAAGCATCGAACTTGAGGGAGAAGATTGATGCCATGGTGCAATCAAATGAGTTGGTGTTGTTGAAGTCGTTGGCGATCAAGAAAGAGTTGGCCGAGAAGAAGGCAAAGGAGAATCAAGAAAAGTGGCAATTGCTCAAGGAAGAGGGGCTGCGCAAAGCGGCCATTGAGGAGAGAAGGGCACGTGCTGCTGAAAACAAAGCCATGTCCAAGTTGCTCGCCGAAGAGAACAAGATCATGACAATGAACCGCAATGACATGGACGACCTCACCAAAGAATGGCATGATATGACAAGGAGAAAAATCTTTAAGAGGAGAATGGTTGCGTCGGCCGGTGCGTGTTACAATGCCGGAGATGTTTTCTCTGCTCTGCTCCATATGATGGCAATGTCGATGATTTCGCTGCGGGAGTTGGAACAAACGCCGGAGGTGGATTCGGTGGTGGCGATGAACTTCAAGATGGAGTAGATCGACCAAAATGATGCCGAACGTGGTTGTCATTTTTGCAAGACCCTCTTTTGCGTTTGTCCTACTAAACTGAAGCTTTTATTTACGTGTAAACTGTGTTATGTTGTTTGAATTTGAACTTATTTGTGGGAACCTATGTCAAATTTGAGAATTTGACGTTTCTGTTTGCGGGTCAACGCGGCGGTGCCTGAGCAAACCCCGCAAAAGCCAACCCGCAAAAAAGTATATTCCACGAATATTCTTTTAAACAGTTCGTTTGGAGGGGTCTGCATCTGCGGCCGCCTGAACAAGCGCGTAAAGGCCTTTTTCCATGAACTGCAGACGCGTTTTGCGGACCGACCGGATACGGGGTCCGCTAAAGTTGCTCTAATTAAAACGCGTTGGTTCGATAGGGATGGAGGTACCACATAAAGTCATTGCCGTAAAAAGAAGGCCATTGGTGTCAAATGACATCAACGGTTTGGGACTAATACTATTACGTAGAAGTAACAAAGTGCTCTTACACGCGACACGTGTACTTAGGAGAATGACATTGACAGTTACAAATTATTTTGCTGGCTTCACCCTTTCCTTTGGTATGTTGTACCACCACGTCACTTATTTTGAGTCAGATGAAGTAATAAATTTCTGTAAAATACATGAAATAAAGACCCTTTCGCATCGAAATCTGATAATGAATCTGAAGACACGACGGGACAAACAATGAGAAATCCTCAGGCAGGCTGCTACTTATTTTTATCAGATTTCCATCTAGAGGGTCAGAGCGAGCTGGGGTACAAATTTCCGTACAATGCACGTGTGCAAGGTGATCACAGTACATATTTTGCCCTAGATTATGTGAATGCACATGTAATGAAATCGAAACTGCGGCGGAATGACAGAGCAACGTACGTAGACACGACTTGATCAAGTCGACTGATGTCACAGATTTCACGTGATATCTGGCTTTGATTTGATTCTCACCTGTGCACGTACACGAGTCCAGACGGGAACATGCGTTGATTTCTTTATAATCCACCACACCGCAACGATTTTCTCACTGAAACACTGGCTAATCGATGCACGTCAAACCTCGTGCGTCTCTAAAGGGCAACAGGAAGCCAGCTGTATTCACACAGTATTTCTCCTTTTGTTAACCCTAACCGATGCCGCACAAGATAAAAACCAAGATGAATGTACTAACTCGAAATAATCTAAACCAAATAGATTTTTTTCAATCATGTCATGCGTTAACTCAATCAAATTAACTCAGTCTTACCAAAATCTCAATTAAGTCAAAACTTTGTTTGTCTTCTCCTACCCATACTGAAATCATATTAAAGGTTATCAAAATTTAGAATACGGTGAATATAAAGTACTTCCTTCGTCCTATAATATAAGAACATTTTTGAAGCCACTCAGCATGGGCTTCTTGCTAGTGTTGCTAGAGAAAGCCTGTTCTAAAGCGCGATCACATGGAAGATTAATCCAGCTAAGTCCTTGCTCAAGAAAACAAAAACTAACCAAGTACATGCATGTTTCTAGAGTAGGTGATAACACCAAAGACAACACCAACAGATTACAGGTTTTCACCTAGCCAGCTTCGCCGGCGGCCACTTCGGCTCCGACGACCACCTCCCCCGCGCCTCGCGCCCCCTTGCCGACGCTCGGCATGGCCGCTCTCGCGAGCTCCGGTGGTTGGACGGCAGCCCGACCAACTTGTCATGCCCCACATCGCCTGGGCCTGGCCCCGTCGTCGTGGTCCCTCGCCCCGGGCCGCGCTCGGAGATCCACTGCGTCCACCCGGCCGCGGACCCCCTGGCGGTGCCACCCGAGCCCGCGTGGACCACCGTCCGAGGTCGTCATGAGCGGTGCCCTCGCCCCCTCCTGCGTCGTCGTCGCCGTGACCAGGCCCCGCCGCGCACCCCTTGCCTCTGGAGCGCGTGGATGAATGCCAGCGCTCCGAGTGCCGCTGCGACATCTGCTGTCGGCGTTGCCTCTTCTTCGGCCACATCGCGCGGTACTGCACCGCCCCGCGCTCCCCTCGGTCATCCAACTCTCCTCTGACGAAGCGTCCCCGCCATCGCTCCCCGAGGTCTTCCAGTGCGAGCATTGCCGGACCAAGCGGTCCCGCGTCTTCCGGGGCCGGGTCCGTGCCCTCCTCGCCCTCCCGGCCGTCGTCTTCCCACCTCGAGTTGTCTTAGCCAGCGTCCACCTCCCTGGCACCTTCTCCTCCGGGCTCCGGGTCTTCTTCGGCGAGATCCCCCCTCTCCGACCACCCCTCCCTCCTCCCAGCTGGGGTCGTGTGCTACCTGCCACGCTCCGCGGAATTGGAGGCATCTGAGGAGACACTATAGTCCCTGTCCTTCCTGGCAACTCTTGCCGGCAACTACAGGGGCGCCTTCGTCGACGAGATCTCCTCTGCGCAGCAGGCGCGCTTTGACCTCTGCCCTAGCAAGTTCTCTATCCACCGCCACCATCACCCGGCCGATGTCCTCATCCGCTTCCGCTCCCGCGACTCCAGAGCCTGTGTCGCCGCCTCGAGTTTGCGCTCCCCGCGGTTCCGGCTCCGCTTCACCCCCTGGAGTCCCATCGCCAGCGGTGAGCCGGTGTCTGTTCGCATGTGGGTTCTCATCGAGATGCGCGGTATCCCGGACCACGCCTGGAGTCGTGCCTCAGCTGACACCTTGTTGGCACCGTTCTGCCTCATCGAGGACCTCGCCCCCGAGACGCGCTCCGGCCAGGACATGTCTGTGTTCCGCCTATCTGCCTGGACGACGAAACCCGACGGCATTCCTCGCTCCTTCGAGCTCCTTCTGCCGCCTCGTGACGATGCCGTGCTGCCGGACACTGATCCCAATCGCATGACGCTTTTTGCGTGCTCCCTGGTCCTCTTTCCGGTGGCGATTCACGTCATGGAGACCCAGGACTTCCACCTCCCGCTGCCCCCGCCGCCTCCTTCGGGTCCGGGTGCCGAGGATGACGGCCCTGATCGCGGTTCCCTGCCTGTTCCGGGCCCATGGCCTCACCGCCATGAGTTTCCCCCAGGCCGCTAGTACCGGCGTGGCCCAGGCCGCTCCTTCCGGTGCTCTCCGGGTAGCTCCAATGGCGCCGGTGCGCGCAACACTCATCGCCGGCCTCCCCCGCCTCGGGGTTGGTAGGGCATGCTTGGCCCGCATGCCGATGTTGCACCCCTCACCCCCGGTGCCTCGGATCCCTGCCGCCCAGCGCCTTGGCCCCACCCTGCTTTTGGAAAGCAATGGGCCAACGCCGCCATCACCCCGTGTTGCCGCCACTGCCCTGACAGTCTTCCAGGCCCAGGTGGGGTTGTGCGACCGCCCCGTCCTAGTTCAAAATCCTAGCCCCTCCCGCAAGGAACTGCATGAGGCATCCAGCCCGGACTCGTCGCATGGCACTCCCAGCCGCCCCGAGGAGACACTAGAACCTTCCCCGCCGTCTTGTCCGCGCCTGATTGGTGTTGCCACTTGATAACCCACAAGTATAGGGGATCGCAACAGTTTACGAGGGTAGAGTATTCAACCCAAATTTATAGATTCGACACAAGGGGAGCCAAAGAATATTTTTAAGTATTAGCAACTGAGTTGTCAATTTAGTAACACCTGGAGATTAATTATTTGCAGCAAAGTGATCAGTAGCATAGTAATATGATAGTTTGATAGTAGTAGCAGTAGCAATAGCAACGGTAACAGTGATAGCAGTGATTTTGTAGCAAGTGCAACAGTAACGATAGCAGTAGTAACTTAGCAAGAACAATATAAGAGAAATTCGTAGGTATTGGATCGGTGATTTGTTGGATGATATTCATCATGTGACAGTCATAACCTAGGGTGATATGGCACTAGCTTCAGTTCATAAATATAATGTAGGCATGTATTCCGCAAATAGTCACACGTGCTTATGGAAAGAACTTGCATAACATCTTTTGTCCTACCCTCCAGTGGAAGCGGGGTCCTATTGGAAACTAAGGGATATTAAGGACTCCTTTTAATAGAAAAGCGGAACAAGGCATTAACACACGATGAATACATGAACTCCTCAAACTACGGTCATCACCAGGAGTGGTCCCGATTATTGTCACTCCGGGGTTGTCGGATCATAACACGTAGTAGGTGACTATGGCTTGCAAGATCGGATCTAGAACATAGATATAATTGTGATAACATAAACAGTTCAGATCTGAAATCATGGCACCCAGGCCCAAAGTGACAAGCATTAAGCATGGTAAAATCATAGCAACATCAATCTAAGAACATAGTGGATACTAGGGATCGAGCCCTAACAAAACTGACTAGATTACATGATGAGTCTCATCCAACTCCTCACCGACCAGCGAGCCTACGAAGGAATTACTCACTCCCGGTGGGGAGCATCATGGAATTGGCAATGGAGAAGGGTTGGTGATGACGAAGATTGAAGATCGTGTCGTGGTTCTAAGTCTGACAGTAGAATTGGGTAGGTATGAGGAGGCAAGATCCTAGCTACGGTGAAGTTGTGCATGCAAGATTTACGAGTTCAGGCCCTTCTCAGAGGAAGTAACAGCCCTATGTCTCGGTGCCTGGAGGCTGGTCGATTGGATTATGCGTGAAGTTACAGGGGGTGTGAACCCTTGTCTCAGAGGAGGGGGTGGTTTATATAGAGTGCGCTAGGACCCCAGCCATCCCCCGTTACATAGAGTTCAATGTACATAAAGAGGGGACGTTACTGGTAACGCCAACATTAAAGTGATATAAATGATCTTTAAGAGTACGCAGTGAACGCCAGGCCATTGCCATCCATGGTGAACTTAGATCTTCTGTACTCCGAGTGGTTTCTGATGTGGTCGAATGATTATATCCTAGTCGAATGGAACTGGGTTGTCCGAGTGGAACCCATGGTCAAGTGAGCTGCACCCTGAGGTGATTTCAGTCGGTAGGATTTGCTGTCCTTTGAATGTCTTCGACTGTAGGGTAGTGTCCTTGGGGAGGGTGCTTAGATCAGGTATATTGCCCTACCCTAGGTACATGTCATCGTCATTAGCCCCGAATGGTTCTGGGTCCGAGTGGAGATGGAGTTAAAGATGGTTCCGACTCAATGTTCATGCTTCGGAAGCATTTTACTTGGATTGGTGAACCATGCAAAAATTTCGACTTCATTTCCAGTCGCCTTGAGCCATTCAAAGGTTGTCGAGTGAACTTAGCTGATAAGCTTCGAATGCTGACACAGCATAAAATCTTCGGCGTGATCGACTACGCTGCAGTTCCCGGATCTCGCGGGATTCGAAATCTGGGGAAGCACGCGGGACGGAGAGAGCCGTAGTAAGCGGGACGGATTAGGCAGGAGCGCCTCGATTCTCGCACCACCTTTTTCGCCACGTATCGAGCACGCGACTGTTGCGGTATTTGACAGGATTGCCTGGGTCCACAAGTCAGTCACTCATGGAACAGGACCATATAAGGCGTCCGGGCCGACGTCTTTGCACTGTGTGCCCCATTTCCCCCCTTCTTTCTCTGCTTCTCTACTACATCCACCTCTGCTCTCGGCGCCGCCGCCCAGTCCGAGATCGACCTGCTGCAATGGGGAAGGACAAAATGGCGGCTCTGGATCACGCGAAGAAGGCGACGACGAAGGTGAAGGGGAAGAAGACGAGCCGGGGAGGGTCGTCGTCGAGAACCGGCCTGCCGCCCGGCTGGATCCAGGGCGACTGGATCCGGTCGACGATCCAGCGAGAAGACATGGAGGATCTGGCTGAGGGGGGACTGATTCCCCATGATTCTTGGCGGCTTCCGGAGGACGAGACCGATCCGCGACCGTAGGAGGGTGAGTGTGTCCTTCTTGCGACCCACGTCAACCACGGTTTCTCTTTACCTCCCCATCCTTTCTTCCGGGGTTTTCCGAACTTTTTTGGATCCCAACTTCATCACTTTTCTCCCAACACCATCACATACCTTGCTGCATACATGTCCATGTGCGAGAACTTTCTGGGCTGTCGACCGCACTAGGTCTCTTCAAACACATTTTCACCTGTCGTTCTTAGTCTGTAAAAAAGGCCAATTCGAGTGACGATAGGACACACATGATCCAGATGTGTGGAGGTCTAGGGATCCATATGAGGAATAAAAGTACTTTCTGTGCTATGATTCTTCCTGAGTCAGTTAGAGGGTGGCAGTCGACCTGGTTCTATTGTAAGGACCAACCGACCCCGGGCCAGTCGACTGGCCTTCCCCCGTTTTCCATAGGACGAGTTGAGAAGCCTTCCCCCTTGAGAGTGACTCCATATGAGAAAGTGGAGGTGAATATGTTGGTTGAGCGGGTAGTCCAACTTGTCCGCGATGGTGTGACTGGCATGGACTTGCTAGAGGTGTTCCTTAGTCGATGCATCCAGCCACTCCAAGCCCGTGACCATCCATTGTGGATGTATTTGGGTATTGAAGACAGCACTCGGATCCACCCGGAGGAAGTTGACGAGAAGACGGTGGCACAGTGGCTGCAAGGTATTACTGGCAACAAAGACAACCCCAAAGGGTCTAGGAGGGTTCCTCCACTCGACAACACCACTGAACCAGACAAGGTCTGACTCTTTTCTTCCGATTGTCTTTTATTCTGACATGTATTTGTTCTCAAATCCGATTGATATCCACTCGACTCCGTGCCTTGCAGATCTACACTGAGATGTATTCGATGCCCAACGGAGAGCAGGATCAGGAGGGAGAGGCGAGCGGGGGTGACAGCAGTGACTGGCACTCCGACGGAGGAGGAGACGAGAAGAGTGAAGAATCGAGTAGTGATGAGGAGGTCGACTCTCCACCTCGCACGGAAAGACGCTCCAAGTAGAGGCAGGACCCAGCAAGTGTTCGTGGCAAAGCGACTCCACCGACTGGACAGACCTCGAAGCGCACTCGAACATCTTATCATGTGCCGACTGAGAAAGCTCTGAAGCAGCCCAAAGTCGCGCCGTAAAAGCCCCAGAAGGCCCTGCCCAAGATTAAAGTGGTCGTTCCCATCTCTTCTGGGTAATTATTGTGCTCGACCTCTTGGTTTTTGCATGACTCGATCTTTGGTCGATTCACTTTCCTGTTGTAACCGAGTGAATTCTGAAATTTGCAGTGCTGCCTCTCGGACTTCTATTTAACAAGATGATGATGAGGAGGAGATGGAAGACGCAGTCACCTCCAACGCGGGCATAACTCTTGTCATCTTGTCTTTACTTTATCAGCCATTTTGACGGTCGACTGAACTCTTGCAATTGATTGCTTTGCAACTCCACCCAATGTTATTGAACTTCCAAATGACGACGAGCATGTGCCACAGAGAGCCATGAGAAGGAGGGGCAAGACTTCGAGCAAGAAGGCACCAGCTAGAAAGACGCCCCAGTCGACGCCGGCGACGGAACCAGTGATTCAGCAGTCCGGAGACCTGAACTGGGCTTCTGTTACTTTTGTTGTTCCAGTGTTGAGTGAACGCCCTTCATCGCCGACTGCACAAGTCCCTGTTTCGTCTGTCCAACACCACGCCTCGGATCCTCAGGCTATCGCGACTAAACCCTTCTCCGTTGTTCGTCACCCATCATGTTTCGGAAGACCAGGCAAGCGCTACTACGGAAGCCATATGCCAAGCAGGCCTGATGATGGAGCGGATGAAGATAGTGCACGCGACCAGCCAAGCTGCTTATGATGCCAGTGCATCCCTCCAAGCCAATGTCCAGGTTAGTTGGTTTCCGACTGATCTCCTAGCTTGACGCTTGTTCTGTTAGGATATGCTACCTTAAAACTTTTCATTGTGCATCCATTTGTCAACCTATACTTCGCCTTTGTACACCCACTGGGTGTTTCAATTTATGTCGAGCAGTTTTTCCAGTTGAGTTGACTAGGTTGTGTTGATTGTAACTTTGGACTAGTGGGGGCACGTAGAGTGCACCCACTAGGTGTAGTCCCTGAGGCCGCCGTCGAATGTGTGATTCAGCGGGGGTCTTGATAAAAATATTTTGTTCTTCAGTTCTTTCACTCGGTCTGTGCGGACCATGTCGAGTGGAACCTGAACCAGTGGGGGCATGCTGAGTGCACCCACTGGGTGTAGTCCCCGAGACCGCAGTCGACTACGGGCAGTCGGTTGTGGTCTGAGAATAACGGTTGCCTCTTCTTTCTTTTCTTTTTATCCCTTCCACTCGGTCTGGGCGGACCATGTCGAGTGGAACCTGGACCATTGGGGGCACGCTAAGTGCACCCACTGGGTGTAGTCCCCGAGACTACCATTGAATGTTTGATTCTGCAGTAGTCTTAGAATTCTAATCACTCGGAAGCAAATAATCTTTGATTCTGTCCACTGACGTATCTCTTTACTCACTTCAGAAATCCTGTGAGCTCATCTCCAAATTTGCTGAATTCGCGGAGAAGCAAAAACAGGTCAACCTTGACTTGGAGTTGGCCAAGCAGAACTTGCAGAAGGCCAAAGATGAAACAACTGGTATGGAAGGTAAAAAACTTGTTGACTGTAGGATTGGGCTGTCTCTCAAGTCATCTCCTCATTCTTCTCTCTAAACCAAGTGCTTGTTTGTTGTATATGTATATTTTTTAGAGAAAATGAGGCAGGCTCTAGCACAAAAGGACCTTGATCTTGCCGCAGCGCAGAAGGAGGCTCGGGAGAAAACAACACTCGCCGATAAGAAGCTGGCCTCAGTCGGGGCGCTAGAGGAAGACAATGCCAAGCTGAAGACTGCTCTTGCCGAAGCTAATAGAGAAGTGACCCGTCTGAAGAAGGACAAGGTAGCTTTGAACGACCAAGAAGTTATTCCTTATGCTTGAAGGTATATTTCCTTGTCCGACTGTTTTGCTATCATCAATTCATCATAAAAGCCGTCGACTCATTAGTTCTTTGTGGTTGTAGAATTCTGTCAAAACTTTGAGGAAGAAACTGGGAGAATTGAGACAAGCTTGGACCCCATCAATTCTCCTGTCAAGGATGAAGTTTCCATGGACGTGCTTCGACTGGAATCCTACCTTGCCAGCGTTACAGACTACCTCGCTCGACTGAAGGTTGCGGTGTCGCGGATTGATACGTCCATTTTGCATCATGCTTTTATATCGATATTTATTGCATTATGGGCTGTTATTACACATTATGTCACAATACTTATGCCTATTCTCTCTAATTTTACAAGGTTTACATAAAGAGGGAGAATGCCGGCAGCTAGGATTCTGGGCTGGAAAAGGAGCAAATATTAGAGACCTATTCTGCACACCTCCAATAGTCCTGAAACTTCACGGAAGTCATTTTCAGAATATATAAAAAAATACTAAGCGCAAGAAGTTCCTTGTAGTTGATGCTAGTAGTGTTGATTACTCCTTGTAGTTGATGCTAGTTGGTTTATTTGGTGGAAGATCATATGTTCAGATCCTATATGCATATTAATACCCCTCTGATTATGAACATGAATATGCTTTGTGAGTAGTTACGTTTGTTCCTGAGGACACGGGAGAAGTCTTGCTATTAGTAGTCATGTGAATTTGGTATTCGTTCGATATTTTGATGAGATGTATGTTGTCTCTCCTCTAGTGGTGTTATGTGAACGTCGACTACATGACACTTCACCATTATTTGGGCCTAGAGGAAGGCATTGGGAAGTAATAAGTAGATGATGGGTTGCTAGAGTGACAGAAGCTTAAACCCTAGTTTATGCGTTGCTTCGTAAGGGGCTGATTTGGATCCACATGTTTCATGCTATGGTTAGGTTTACCTTAATACTTTTGTTGTAGTTGCGGATGCTTGCAATAGAGGTTAATCATAAGTGGGATGCTTGTCCAAGTAAGGACAACACCCAAGCACCGGTCCACCCACATACCAAATTATCAAAGTATCGAGCGCGAATCATATGATCGTGATGAAACCTAGCTTGACAATATTTCCCATGTGTCCTCGGGGGCGCTTTTCTCTATATAAGAATTTGTCCA